>NW_028327178.1:36920000-46920000 GCF_987537825.1 Furipterus horrens
GAATTTTAGAAGTCAACCTGCTTGTCTTTTCTAGGGCTAGAAATCAGAAAATCAGTAGCAAAAGGGTTGCAGTGCTCCATTAGTCTGAAAATATCAAACAGATCAGATTTTTTTCAGTGCTCACCTACTCTCTGTACATTATTCAGCTTTGTCCTGCATTAACTCACATCACCAGCATGGCTTTTCAAAGTCATTTCTTCGGTGTGCAAAATGTATATGCCAACTTCCATGCATTAGGGAGAGTCTATGATTTTGGTAAGTTCTAAATCAGCTCACTCTCTTCAAAACGATTTTAAATGAAATAAAATCAGATAGTTTACATCTGTCTCCTCCAAAGTACCATTTTAGACTGTGAGCAGTAGGAAGAATTGAAGAAACACACCATTTTATTTATAATCACTCTTTATCCACAGTATTAGCCATTTCACTACACACCATGAACCTTGAAAGTAGCTGCCAAAAACCATTCCTCTCTATTGTGTCCATAAATGGTGACAGTTCCTTTTTCTGGACCCCCCACACCAGCTGTCACACTCGATTTCCATGAGGTTTTCTATCCATACTTCCCCAATAACTTCAATTGCCTGAGAAAGATTTAAAATCCTCTGCATTGAAGGGAAAGTGTCCCAAACAAAACTCCCCCCAAACACTGTGTGTGTGTGTGTGTGTGTGTGTGTGTGTGTGTGTGTGTGTGTGTGTGTGTAGAAAATTATTAGTCAGCCTGTCTTCCATCAGGTGAAATGAGGTAGGGGAGACAAAGGGAGTGGACACACTGTGATACTTCCAGCATGAGGTGCTCCCGTCACAAGCTTTCATAATGAGTGTATTGCACATGACCATGAGTTATCATGACTGTGACCTGCCTCAGGAGGTCCCATGCCACATCTGTATTAACAACTGCATCTGCTTCAGGGTAACCTTATTAGCTCACCACAGCTGAGCCAGGGGCCTCAGGAGGTATTAGACCAAGTCCCCAGAGAGGCCTGGTACTTCTGCTCTCCCTAAATTCAGCATGGTGCCAAAAATTTTACATCAGGACCTGCTGAATTTTATTTTGAATTTTCTACCATAGTCATTCTAGCAGAAAACAACACACATATGCACACTCCCCTAAATATTGGCAACCTCCCCAAATACCGTCTCTAATTCCCATTATGGCATACGGCTTGTTTGTTTCATATAAAAAGCAGTGGAAATATCAAAAGAGTTCTCACCTTGTTTTCTGTTTTCTTCTCACTTTGGGAATATACAAAGTACTGTAAAAAAACACAAAACTGAAGGGGTACGTATGTGTGAACTTATCTATGAAAATTTTACTTCCAAACCTGACAATGAGAATAGCAAATGAAATCCACCTGGATGGAATGATGTGATAAGGAAGTCTGGCATGTGTATATGTGTATGTAGTGTGGTGTGTGCATATGTGCAAGTGTGCCTGTGTATAAAAGAACCATAAGTGAGCTTTTGCTCTTGCAACTGAATTCTTAAACAGTATGTTTCAAATTCATCAGTGTGGAACTCAGCAAAATGCACAGCATTCATTCACTCATTCACCCTCTGGACAGTAAAAGTGACAGAGAAGCATTAATTCAACTGGGAATAGATCTAGGTCAGCACCCTAAATGCAAAACTCCCATACTGCACTGTGACTGCTCATAAAGGATACTTTCCCCACGCCCCTTTGATGGGCAAAAGCTTGCCTAATTTCATTTTTGTGAGTTCTGCAATTAATGTTGCCCTGCCAGCAAACATGGATAGAATAACACACCACTAAAATAACACTTAGATGGCTCATTCGATTGTGTCTAACAGAATTCCACCTTGAACCATTATGAGTGTCCCTGAGGGTGAGTTGTCTGGTATTCTCTGTACCCCCTCATCTCCCCATTTCTTATCCTGGAACTAACCACTGTGCATTTTCTTTTGCTAATTTTTATGCTCTTCTATTTGTAGAATACTTTGCATTGAGCTGAGCATTTTACCTAAATTGCCTTATTTAATCCTCCAGTATGACCAGGTTATCCTGGGTTTCATGGAGAGGCTGAGGGGGGCAAAGTCACTCGTCCAAAGCTGCATAGCTAACCCCAAGCCTTTCTTAGCTGGACCTTGATATAAAATGTCTTCATTGCATACAGTGAAGTGGCCTCTATTTTAAGACCTTTTATTCTCTTCAGTCCCTGTCCAAGTTCACAGCTTGTTTTCTCTCCCAAGAACTTCCTATGTAGATCATACTACTCTGAGTTTTACATTGACCTGCTGAATCAGTGCGCACCTAACTTGAGTACATCCTCTCATTATCCACAGATGGAATAGTTATTCAGTCATCAGTTTTACAACCTACAAAGTTCATTTTAACTCTGTGTTGTTTCTTTTCTTATTCAATGTCAGTCATTTGTCCTATATAGAAAGCAACACCCTACATTTCCTTGTTTAGATTCTTTCCTCAGCCAAGAATGAGAGGAAATGCTGTATGTGCATCATTAGATCATGTTTTTCTTTTTCTCCTGTCCCCAGGATATGCCTGGATTCTGGAGTTTCCCCAATTTGGGGTAACATAGCAAATAATTGTACTGTGAAGGAAATTAAAAAAATTGTCATTGAAGAAACTATTTAGCTCACTTTGTAGAATATTCCCTGCCATGCCAAGTGAGCACAGCTTAATTGATAATGATCAGCTTCTCAGTTACCTTTAACCATTTTCTTGTAACCGTATCCTAAAGCACCCACAGCAGCAGCATCGCTTTACATGTCAGTTTAAAAGAGGCTCTGGTGACCAGGGGTGACCTGGCAAATGTCTCTTGACGGACAGACTTGTGGAACGTGAAGTCTGTCTTCTGCCACATTTTATGTTCTTATTTATCTCCTAGTCTTAACATAGTTAACTTGTGATTCCCTTCTTTTACTTTTCTGTTCGGTATTTTCTTCTCTTATTTCCTTTCCTTTTTCACTTTCTTCCCTATGTTTTTCAATGTCATAAATTGTTTTATGGAGCTTCCATTTTTACTATATTAGTGATTCCATACATAATGTTTTCCTCTGAAGATTCCTTTTTTGATATTCAGAGAAGAAAGATATAGAAAAAGAATTCCTATTTTTTTTGAATAATCTGTATTTTTTTCTGATTATTGCCAATTTGGAAAATGCAGTAAAGTGTACATAAAAATGAATTACTGTCCCAATTCAAAGAGCCAAAATGATAACATTTTAGAATATATTCTGCAAGTTCTTCTTCAGCCTTTTATTTATACAAGTATATTTATACACAATCATATATATGTGACCTTACTATATAATATGTTTTCTGCTTTTCTTAATACTATATAATACACATATTCCCATGTCAGTAAGTATTCTTTAAATATATTAAATATGTAATTAACATTTACTGAGTGCTTGTTATTTGTCAGTGCTTGTCTAAATAAATATATGAGGTCTGTCTAGAAAAAGTCCAGCCAATGTTAATATGATGAGATAGGTTTGCACGACATCGATGTAACCTGGCAGCCCAGGAGAGTGGACTGTAATGCGCATGTGTGAACAATGAGAACTTCACTGTACTAGTCCGTGGGGGCGGTAGATGCCATTGAGTGAGCATGTGTACTGTGTGGCTGTCTCATTCTAAATTACTGAGCAAGTAGAACAATGAATCTGCATCAGAGTTTCCATTAAGCTTGACCATTCCTCCATGAAAATGATTAGGATGATTCAGAAGGCCGCAGCTATGGGCACTTGGTGATTGGCAGCTTCATCACAACAATGTGCCCGCTAGTGCATCACATCTCGTGCACAATTTTTTGGAGAAACATCAAATCACCCAGGTGACTCAGCCCCACTACAGCCCAGATTTGGCGCCCCAAGACTTGGCTTTTCCCAAAACCGAATTACCTTTGAAAGGCAAGAGATTTCAGACCATGGATAAGTTTCAGGAAACTACAACAGGGCAGCTGATGGCTATTGGGAGAACTCTTTGAAGTCCCAGGGTTCCTACTTTGAAGGGGACTGAGGCATCGTTGTCTTATGTACAGTGTTTCTTGTATCTTGTACCTTCTTCAATAAATGTCTCTAATTTTCATAGTACATGGCTGGATACCTTCTGGACAGACCTTGTATTAATTCATTTAACTAAACTGAAACTATTCTATGAAATAGGTACTACTATTATTCCCATTTTTTATTTGGGAGAACTGAGACACTAAAATGTGAATTAACTTGCTCAAGGCCACAAAGCTAATAGTTGGTAGGATTTGAACTAAGTAGTTTGGAGTCCAGAGATTGTGTTCTAAGCCACTGAGACATGCTGACTCTTTATATGCCTTAATGATCACAAAATAGCCCTTTCTATGCTTGTGCTCATCTTTATGTAAGCAATGCACTTGGACATTTTACAGCATCTGAATTGAACATTTAAAATTGTTACCAATATGTTGTTCTTCTAAACAATATTATAATGGACATTCTCCTCCATAAAACTGTATTTTTATCTCTGATTATCTCCTTAGGATAAATTCTTATGAATAACAAAACATGAGAACATTCTTAATGCTCTCATATGATTTTTCAAATTTCTGGTCACAAAAGTTGTACTGAAACATATCTTCTCCCTCAGTGTATGAGAACACCTATTTCCTTGTGTCCTTGACCCCAGTGAATAGTAGACTTCTTTTTTTAAATAGAGATTTTTTAATATTAAAATCCTCCATCTGATATGTACCAACAATACCTTGTTTTAATTTTCAATTTTTTTATGACTTAGTGCAATTGATTTTATACATCCTCTATTCACCATTTCTATTTGGTTTTTAGAAATAGCTTAATCATGTCTCATATCCATTAAAAATTAGTGTTTATCATTTTTTATTGACTTTAAAGAACTTCACATTTAAGGCAATGAAATATTTGATTTACAGGTTTTTGGTTTGTTTTTTTTTTTTACTTTTTTCTCTTTGCCTTTTTAATGGTATTTTAATATTTTTCATTCTTAACTATTTTCACATGTAGCTTGTATATCTTAAATTATGATATATATAAAGGATACTAGCCTTAGGAAATTATAACAATCAACAGATGAAGAAAATACTCTTCATGAAATGTGGATGCAGATATCATATAAAATTTAAGTCAAGACATACATGGATTAAGCCAGGTCCAGTACTTACACTTAGCTCCTTTGACTTTTTAAAATACTTCCTGTATATGTATGTATGCACATGTGTGAATTTTATATCTCCACTCTGTAGAGGTAAATGAGCATTTAGGAAATGTTTCTTTTTAAATGGAGAACATGGACATGTAGATTTTTATACAGTGAAGTCCCCACAACATAATGCACATACATGTTGGAAAGAACATGGTATTGGGTGTTGATGAGAATTAGATTCTCTGCCATTCTAACCAACAGACTTTAAGCAAGTCTATGTCACCTTATTTTTAAAGAGGGTTTTTGTACTCGACAATCTCTAACATCTTTTTCAACTTAATCTTATCTGAATTTATCCAAAAGCATATTGCACCATACCTCTTAAATTCATATTCCTTTTTAAAGACACAGCTTGTCTTATCCTTATGCCTGACAGTCCTAACCCATCTATTATCTGACTTGGGTTATTTGTAAGTGTTTTTACATAAGTAAATATTAGTATTATTTCCATTCTCACATGAAATTTCCAAGTATTAAAAAGCAGATAGAATTCCTTCTTCTGCTACTATTTGGATGATGTTGATATCCTAGTTTATAATAAAATTTGTCAGTTGATTGATATATTAAAACTTCTAAAGCCCAATTTTGTTTATTTTGTGCTTTGTACTTTACATCTACATTAAGATTCTTTAGAACCCTCACCATTTTCTTGCCATCGGGTCCCACCAGGATTTGGAGAATTACCCTGATATACACCTATTTCTGTTTGCCTCGGGGGAAAATTCTTTGTCCACCTTTCATGTCAATTGACCAATCCAGTAGTTAATTAATGGAGAAATAGCAGTAGCAATTCTTGAACTTGTGTTAAGATTAGCAGCCTCAGGTCACAATGTGTTTCTAATTTAATAATTGCTTTGATAGTTTTAGAAATACAGCCTTTTAAGGAAAAGGTCATTTTTACTTTAAGGACTTTTCCCTAAATGGCTTGAATGAGAATGAAATCAACAACTCTTGTAATGTAGGACACCTTCACTTTACTAATGGGAATTGCCTGCTAGGGCAGAGCAAGTTCAGATTTGGAAGATGCTCACTGTTTTCGCAGAGACAACAGAACACAGAACTAGGCATTTTCTCACTGTTTCTTGCATCTTGTCCCTGTTTCTATGACTCCTTCCCCTTTGCCCATTCCTGATTTCTTGGAAACATTGACATTAGAACTGGAAAAGCTTGGGATTATATGATATATGAGAGTTAAAGTATCTGCTTGCTCTGCTGTGTTCTATTATGATCGGTAAGACTTTGTCAGTTGCTTCAGAACTGTGCAGAAGCATGTTGGGGAAAAGGAAGAGAGCAGAATGGGTTATGGGACAAAGGGAAAAAAATGCAATCCTGCTAAAGCTTTTGAAGTGTTAGACAACCAACCCATCTGCCTGTTTGAGTCAGGGGCTGAATCCCTTTTTAAAATGCATCAAATACTTGAGTGTGAAGTTTGGTCCTGACAGTGTCTGTGATTCTCTGTGGAGACATCTGCACTGCAATTTCCCAGACGCTGTCTGGATTCACACCAGAAGGGTCTGATCCAAAGGCCTAGCCAGAGTGGGACCATGTGGAGTTGAAGTAGAGAGGTTGTTTCAGTGAGGTCCTGTGAAATCTCAGCAGCCAGGCTCCATAAAATCAGAGTGGGAAGAGCTATAGGCTTTTAATTCCAACCTGAAGCCATGTTGTCAAGCTTCTCATTATCCCAGTACCACAAGATAACAGCCCTAGCAGCCTTCCCCATGACTTCATAAACCCTGGTCATGATGGGATTTTTATGGACAGTATAGGAAGTAAATTTTTAACTTAAAAGTATAGACTTGTATTAGAGGATTGTGGTAATCTGATTTCCATTTATATGACCAAGCAAATTGCTTAAAATGTTTGTGTAGATTACATGCAACTTGAAATTTTAAATGTTTGACAGCATTAAGATATACCTAGTGATATTGCTACAAGGACGAAAATGTGTTTACTATTAAACACAGTCATCAGAACTTCTTTAAAATTCACATTTCAAACTGTAAGCACTTCTGGTCTTAACTGAGTACTTTAGCATTTGTAGGTAATTATTTTTAAAAGCTATCATAGTTTCTGTTGTAAGATATAGATATTTGCCAATTTTTCAGTGTTTGGAGGTATAATATTTTGGTCAGATTTCAGTAAGAGTAACTTCTGGCATGATTGTCCCAGTGACTCTTGTAGAAGAATAGTAACCGGTAATTTTTCATGTTAAGCTTATCTCTAGTAATTATACTATTTTCACTACTGTCAACTAAGTATTGAAAGAGACAAAGGTTGCATTTAAGAGTAGAAAAAAGAGTTTGAATTCACTCCTTATGAAATTTAATCTGTAGCAGATCTTAGACCTATGCGCAAAACTTCAAGATGAATTTAGGCTGATAGAGCAGTTTTCTGTTAAAGGGCTTTCTTCTACTTATCATAACACAAGGAAATCATAGTTTTCCAGGCTCTCATTAGTACCAGGTTTAAAATGTTTTTTAAAGTTAAATTTTCTCTAGTAGTAAAAACACCCCTCTCTGTAATTCATTAGGCACTTAGGGAGGGGCAGTAAGTTTTGGGGATCACTAGAGTACAATTTTCTAAATTGCCTTTGAAGTGCACTAAATAAATGCCTAAGCAAAGGACTCTGTGATCTTCCACATGGCTAGTGCTTAAAGAAATGTGTAGAAAGATTCCACAGTATGGATTCATAAAAATAGTATTTTTGAATCATTACTCTTTAATACTCTGGGAGATCTCTGTAGGCAATGGAATGGTATGTTAGTGCTTACACTCTCTCATGTAAGAAGTAACCATTAGGAACCAACATCAAGAGTGCAAGATCTGCTGACCCTTATCCTACGAGAAAGGGCTTTGCTTAAGCCTTTTGTTTATAAAAATCTTTTCTGGTTTGTGCAACCTGAGTCCCTAAGTGAAATTCTCTATAACTGCACCTGACAGTCTTTGATTATTTGGGCAGATGGGTGCTTTTCTGGTATTTAAGCCTAGATTCTGGACTAGTTTAACATCTATGTACAATGAAAGCTAGCTCTGAGTTTTTGACTAGTCTGCTTGTCTGAATAAAAGCTCCTATTAAACTTTGTACATGTCTGCTTTGACTCTCTCCTATTCCATTGCTCACGAAGCCCTAAAGAGGTACAGTTGTAGAAAAAGTTGAAAGAAACTACAACACGTCCCCCAAAGAGCCTGATTCATTGTTTGAAGCTCTACTTAAAGAGTGGGTCACTCAGTCATTCATTTATTTACTCAACAAAGTAAATAAAATATTGAGTAAATGGCATTCCCAATAAATGGAATTAAAATATCAATAGAATGTTATCTTTTCTCAAGGTAATATTAATTATTATAAATAATTGAAATGTAATAAAGCACAAGGTATTATGAGAAGACAGAGAAATGACTACATGGACATGCCTGAGAGGGACAATGAAGGCTTTCTAAAAGAGAAAGCAGTGCCCCAGCTGTTGTGGCTCAGTTGGTTGCAACATCATCCTGTGCACCAAAAGGTCGTGGGTTCGATAACCATTCAGGACACATGCCTAGGTTGCAGGTCTGGGCCCTGGTCCAGGTGTTGATGTTTCTCTGCCCCTCTCTGTCTGCCTCCCTTCCTCTCTCTCTAAAGTCAATAAGCATGTCCTCAAGTGAGGATTAAAAAAGAAAAAGAAAGAGATGTCTGAGCAGAATCTTGAATATTAAGTACAAGTTCCCCCACAAAGGCCAGGGAACAAGGGTATTCAGCCAGAGAAGAGTGTGTCTAAAAGGCTAAGGTATATACTAGATCATCAGACACACCGTTTCTAAGGCCAGGAAGATGAGCTTTATTTTGAGGACAGTGAGAAGTTTCCAAGAGATTTTAACCCAGGGCTACATAATAAGACCTTGAGCAGGCTGGAGACTGGAATTAAAGGGGTGAGAGACCACATGCAAGGAAGTATGAACAGCCCAAGAGATTTAGATGAGGGCCAGAACTAAGATTATGGCTGTGAAAATGGAGAAGCAGTGGCATTCAGAAATATTTAGGAATTATCACTCAGTAGATATTGGGGATGAAAGAAAGGAAGGAGTCTCAATATGCTCTAAGCCTGTCTGAAATTTCCATCCACTAGTCCACATGGAAGACTAACAAATTCTTCTACCATAAAGTCCTCATATATTTTCTTGCAGCTGACATGCCTCTTTTCTTGATTCTCCTCCAAGATCATCACCCAGTCATTTCTTCAAGCTCTAATCTTATGTCATGGTTTCCAAACCATCATCATTTCTCCTCCAAGTTTGTCCTCTCACCTCTTCTCACTTGTTCATTATCTGATCTATGCCAGGGACTCTGTCACTGATTGGGGATGCACAGATATGCCAAGTATATCTCAGATTGCTCACGGTCAGTAGGTAAAAGGCAAAAAATCAATAATCACATGCTCACTGTTATAAATGTTTTAATGGAAGTGTCTGCAGAGGAGTGGTACTCAGTATTTTCTCTGCCCAGAACATAGCTGTTATCTGTGACTTACGCTATTAGTTACCGTGGCTCACCCAGGTGGCACAGAATCTCACAGGTACCATTGACTCATCTCTCATCATAAATGATCACTGTAGATGTGAACACCCCAGACTGGGCCATATCTTCCCTTCCTAACTCCTTGAGAATCAGCCAGGTAAGGATGCTAGGAATGACGTACAAAAGCTAGAGTTCACAGTAGGAATGACACTTAATGGGATTCAGTTAGTGATATGCAAATGAAACATTGGGGTCGGGGGAGAAGACTAGCTCTTCCACCTACTCCAGCGCTTGGTCTGGTATAAACATCAACCAATATAGAAGCCTATATTAGCCATTAAAGGTTGACCTCCTTTAATAAAATTATTGCCTTCTGAGGTATTTTATAATGATAATTGTGAGTTTGGGAAGAATATGAACCTCATATTGGCTTGACATCTGGTTATCAAAGCAGGTTTACATGTCTCACCATTTAATCCTCTCAGTGATTGTATGAGGAAAAAATGACGCTCTTCCCACCCCACAACACATGGGGATTAAAAAAAGACCTTCTTCTTTGGGTCCAACCGTCACACTTAGAGATTACATAGCAATAGCCCCGGTCCTCCCCTCCCAGCTACATGGAGGTTTCGCCTCCTCTCTTACAGGTTCAGCAGCCACATGGACAAACACCTGTGCCTTCTAGTTCATCCTGTTCCCCAGGAGCAAGAGAGTAGACCAATTTGGCCACATGGACACTTTATGTATCTCTAGAATATAAATAGTTTTAATGGTTTGATGAAGAAAGAATAGGAGTTCTTTTAAATTAGGAAGATGTAATACATGCTGTTGTTTAATGCTTTAAGTTCATTTATGTCAGCACACTGGAAAGGGGCATTGCAGAAACTTGTATTTATATAAATAATAGATTTGTTGCTTTATTTATAGCATCATGTTATTACAGTTACTGAGGAGTAGTAGTCTCAAATAATTGTATCTTTTTTGTATCTGTGATGTTAAACATTAAAATACTGTGTCCTATATACATATGAAAAATGCTCAGCATCACTAGCAATCAGAGAGATACAAATTAAAACCACAATGAGATACCACCTTACACCTGCCAAAATGGCCAACAACGAGTGCTGGAGAGGATGTAGAGGAAAGGGAACCCTGTTGGTGGGAATGCAGACTGGTTTAGCCACTGGAAAAAAAGTACGGTATTTCCTTAGAAAATTTAAAATGGAACTGTCTTTTGACCCAGCAATTCCACTGCTAGGAATATATCCAAAGAATCCCAAAACAGCAATTCAAAAGAATATACACATCCCTATGTTCATGGCAGCATTGTATTTATGATTTGGAAACAGCATAAGTGCCCATCAATAGATGAGTGGATATAAAAGCTGTGGTACATTTACATAATGGAATACTACACAGGAGTAAAGAAAGAGAAAGTCTTACCTTTTGTGACCATATGGATGGCACTGGAGAGTATTATGCTAAGTGAAATAAAGCCAGGCAATGAAAAACAAAGACCATATGATCTTACTTATAACTGGAATCTAAGAAACAAAATAAACTAACAAGCAAAATAGAATCAGAGGCACAGAAACAAGGAACAGACTGACAACAGCTGTAAGAAGGGAGGGGGGAGGTTAGGACTAGTTGAAAGAAGGTGAAGGGACTAGACAAAGAACACATATGCATCACCCAGGGACATGAACAATTGTGTGAGGATTGACTATGGGGTGTCCAGAGGGAGGGGGCAAAGGGGGAAAAATGGAATAACTGTAATAGCATAAACAGTCACGTCTCCTTGAGCCCTCATTTAAGACAAAGTAAAAAGAATTTTTTTAATTCACATGTCCTTAAAAATAATCCTTTACTGACTCAAATTTGTCACTCACAGAAAACAATTATCTTACTATTTTAGAGCAGATATGGCTTCCTTTGATGGTAGAGGTTAAATATGTCTGGAAGAAACCTGAATATTTTGCTGAAGGGATATTTAATTTCTCATAAAGACTTTTCTATTGACCTACTCTGTTTCCAGAATATTTTTATTTAAAAGAAAATAAGGAAGAAAGGGTGGGGAGGGAGAGGAAGAGGAAGAGGAAGAAGGGAGGGAAAAGAATAGAATAGAAAAGAAATTTCATTTCTTTGAAAGATCCGTAGACCTCAATGAACGTAAAACAGATGGCATACATGAATGAATTTTGACCAGAAACTTTGAACTTTATTCCACTTCCAGACCACAGGAATATCCATCCTCTGGTGAGCCTCATATCTGTACTCAATCAGGATAACCAAGAAGGACATAAATAAGTCCTGTGCAAATAATTACGTTGGGTCCATTTATGCCTCACATTCATATATGCCCGCCTAATTGAATCGAGTGTTTAATCCCAGGATTCATTATCTATTTCCCTATCTAAGTCTTTTTTTCCTATTTATATTTAGCACCCAGATGTCCCCTCCTCCAAATGATCAACTGTCGTCCTGTAAAAGTTTTGCTGTTGGCCTCCCGAACTTCTAGCTTTATGCAGCAATTTTCTCAGTAGGTGGAAGCTGGATCTTGGTGTGTCCCTGCCTCTGGCTTAGACCTGTTAAAGAGAGCAAGGTGCATGGAGGTGGGGAAATGGAACTCAGCCCTTTCTAGCAGGTATTCCAGGTGGACCCAGGTATGCTGCTCAAGTCAGGACAGGGCACCACCACCTTTTGTAGTAGTCAGAATAAAGCAACGAAAAGATCAGTCAAAACGCTTGCTGGAAGTTATTGATAGAAAAATTCTTTCTGCACGAAAGATTATAAACACAGTGTTATCTGACGATGGATTTGTTTTAATTTGGCATTGATGTATTTGATACCTGGTAGGATCAAAGGAAACAGAATCAAAGGCAGAAATACAAGCAGCCCTGCTTGTCTGAATATAGGCCTCTTTTATAGATATAAAATCTCAGGACTGGAGTGCTCAAATTTATTTGTACTGATGTTTGTTTAAAGATCAATATTAAATAAATTGGTCTGGAAGCTATAGTCATAAAGCAGCTGTCGAACTAATGTAATCCCACAATGCCATTTTGTCTACTGCATGAAACCTGGTTAACTGCGTACTTCTAATAACATGTGGAAATCTGTTGAAAGAGAAAATAGCTGAACTGGATTTTCTAAACGTGGACTAAATTGCAATTGAATAGGAAGGAAATTATATATTTGTCTATTTTTATTTTGCCTATCGGGATGATCATTGGTCATTTATTTATTTATTTATTTATTTATTTACAAACAGAGGAGGGAGAGAAGCATCTATGTGAGAGAGAAGCATCAACCAGTTGCCTATCATATGCTCCCCGACTGGGAATCGAACCCGTGATCTTTCGGTTTATAGGACAGTGCTCCAACTAACTGAGCCACCCTGCCAGGGTGATAATTGGTTTTTGTGGCCAAGTATCAAGGGTTCATATAACCTACAACTTTCATGTACAATAAGTAAAAATGCCTTTTTAGAATATGCTATTACACCCTAATATAAAAGATAAATCTCAACACCCTGGTTTTCACTTGTTTTATTAGTTGTTGGTGTTGTTGCTGTTTTGTTCTTGTTCTTGGCATTTGTCAATTGGTTTTGATCGTCATCTTTGCAGTTGTTTTGTTAACTATGCACTGGTATTATTGGGGCCTTTAAATATCTCAAATTTTAGATTATTTTCTCTGCTCCACAATCTCTAAAGGTTAAGGAGGAGAAAACCAAAGCAGAAAGAATTATGGTCATGTATCCTATACATATGATGACTATGTAATCTTACCCCCGCTGTGTTTGTCACACATTTTTTGACCATCCAGTTTTGTTCTGTTTTTTATTTACAAACACATAAGATATGTCTCCTGCTATTGGAGTATAAAATCTGGTTGCAAGCAAGGGACAAGATATAAACACACACACACACACACACACACACACACACACACACACAAGGATATATATCTTTAGAGATTATCACAATGTAATGTAACATGGATAAAAAGTTATATGAGAAGATACAAGGGAGGATCCCCCCAAAAAACAGAATTAACTTCTGGAGGGTGACCCCTTGTAGTACAGCCTTCCCCCCGCTAGGTGAGTGTTCTAGGAACCCGTCTGTATCAGTGTACCAGCTGGCATTGTTGTGAGAGGCTGTGTTCGACTTAAGTGAATTTTTTTGAAGACTCTTTCAACATGTTTGCCCATTTCATGAGGAGTGATTTAGGGAAGTGGGCACTAGAGTCAGATTATTAAGTGTACATCTAAATGCTTCCATTTGCTAGCTGTGTGACCTGGGGCAAGTTACTGAACCTTGAGAAGACTCACTCTTCGAATCTATAAAGGGGACTAATAGTAGCTAACTGATAATGTTATTTTAAGTGGAGGAAACCCCATTTACTGCTGTGGCTCGTACACAGTTAAGACTTTATAAATAATAACTATTATAATCATTTTTCTTTCTAAAAGATTCCCATGTTTTCATATCCCAAAATGTCAGAAGCAGTTTCATTTCCACTTTCTACTTCTGCCCATGGTTGAAAATGGTATGTAAACTGTACAGTTCTCAGAAGAAGATAAAACATTACAAAGGACTAAAACACACCATGCTATTAATTTTTTAAAGTTAAATCAAACCTATGGGGAAGCTAGAATTCAAAATGCTATTCTTGTCTCTGAATGCTGTGAGAGTGCATTTTAAATTGTAAATGTAGGAAAGTATTTACGTTTTGTAACTCTTAACCGGGAAAATTAAAAATCAAACCAGGAAATTCTTAAACTTTTTGTCCCTTCTCAAAAAGAAGTTGTCAAGCATTATAGTACTGGAAGTAGGATTTGTCATTTGGACCACTTATACTCACTGACTGATTCAAGCTCAAGTTAAGTGAAATTTGCCTCTTGAGCACTCCTGCTATTCAAATGTGGGTGAAGTGCCATCTAATACCAGGTGGAAGAGGTTTGTTTTTTGGTTTAGTTTTTGGGTTTTTTGCTGTGGTTGTTTTGCCCACTATTCAGGGTTTAAAAAATGTACATTGATAATGCCAAAGAGACCTGAAAAATTAAGTTATTGTCTCTGTTTTAATAAGTCTTAAACCTCAAGAATTCAGGACTCTCATTCTTTCAATAATATTGATGTAAGTATTTGGGGAAATTCATGGGTGCCAGTAAAAGGGGGAGACATGGCAAAGCAAGACTGGTACTTCTAAAGGAGAGCTGGTTTTGTATAGTTAAGAGAAAGCATACTGGACAATGGCCAGAGAAGCTCTGTGTGATATTGAAGCTTCAGTCTGGTTACAAAAGTCAAGGTTAGCTTCAAGCACAGTGTGGAAAGCTATGTCCACAGCCAGGGATACGGAGATAGGCTTTTTCAGCATGAAAGGGTGCAATCTTGGAGGAGTTCCACAGACAATGGTCTGCAGCCAGCAGAGCTCCTGCATGCTGGTGCACTTACTTACATATGTGGGTCACACAAAGGGGAGAATGGAGCTCTTTGTTCCATGTCTGTGGGATAACTGAGTTTTGTATGATATAAACGGGCACTCAGCACTGCGGTGGATAGTTTCTTGGACAGTGTGTAGGGACAATAGATCTCCAGCTTTTATCTTAAGGAGAATTCTAAAATGATTCTTTCCCCACGTGTTTTCTTGTTAATCATAGGATAACTTTAAAATTTGAAGATGTTTTCATTTGAACAGTTTCAATAAATATCTGCTTTCCTCAACTTCAAGTGTTTCAGCTTTGCCTTCTTTGATATATATTTTTTTCCCTTGCAACCCTTAATCATAGGGCGCTAGGTGGCAGAGAGTTGCATTTCTTACCTAGGTTTCTTCTAGCACTACAGAATGTTTTAAGTATCCAAAAGTGATTTTAGTTAGCATCTTGATTTAACATCTTTAAAGATCCATCTAAGTGTATCCAGTGTATATATTTCTACTTTCCTTAATAAAGATGTAAAAGTTAAAATTGTGGCTGATTGTACTGAATTATTACTCCAAGATAGATTCATCAAATCTCCCAGCTGTATAAGACAGGGCTTACTAATGAAGTTCCCTATCAAAAAGAAAAGCCTAATTTTGATTTGGCTTAGGTAATGAACTTCTTTTTCCTGGTGTGATTATCTGCATGGGGTGGCTAAAAGAGTAGCAAGAGAGAGTGCGCTCACAGAAGCATTATGCAAAATGTCTTTTGTCTCTTTTTGCTGGGATATATTAAATTTTCAATGTAGTCTATGTAATATAAAATTATGATAATGACTTTTGGCCCACTGTGAAGGCAGCTTGCTGGTCCTGAGCATGTGTGTCTGGCTTGAGCACTAGGATACACTGTGGGAGTTGCCTTTTCTATTAACAAACCTCTAGATACCTAATGATGAATTTTCTTTCACCAAATGTTCTCCTTTTGTCTAAAATACAAGCATTTTCTAAATTGCTTTTGAGAAAAACAAGAGAGGCAGAGAGGTCTATGGTACTAACAAGGGATATTGAAACAAAGCAAGGGATTCAGTTAGCATCCTTGTTGTAATTATAAACCAACCAAAAGGTTGTTTCATGTACCAGTGAAAATATTTACTGTCCTATTGGTATAAGTGATGCATCACTTAGTAAAAGGACAAATTGAACAATTGCCTCATAAAATATTTCTATTCCTTCCAGTCATGTGAAATTTGATGGTTGAATTTATTAAAGGTATTTATAGCAACTTCAGTATCTGTTGGTCCTTCCCATTGGGTGCAAAAAAAAATGTTTCTTCTTTTCCTTTTTTCTTTTTAAAATTTTTAAATAATAGAAATATATAAAATAATAGAAATTTTAGGGTTTTTTCTTAATTAGCATATTGATGAAATATCTTAAACTTTTTGAAGAAATTTCATGTACTATGTATTTCACATTACTTTTAATTTTAAAATGGGGGTACTTACACATAATAATGAAGCTTACTTTTGAACAGTTACCACTGAAAGTCACTATTCTACACAACACCATCCTTGCTCAGAACACCTTTAGAACTCTGATTTTAATTGTTCTAAGAGCCAGTTTACTAGATACACAACAAAATTTATCTTATCACTTTAAAGTCATGCTTTATTTTTTCTTGATTTATCTTCTTTTTATTCCTGAAGGCAAAAATATCTTCCTGAAAAAAAGTCTTGTTTCTTGGTAGTTATGACCAGCCTCATATTTTGTTATCAAATTGACATAATAATACATTTTTGTTAGAGATTCCACAGTTATAGGGAAATTTCTGTGATGTCTCAAAGCATGGATATCATACTTTCTAGAAAACTAGCTTTGGGGAATATCGGCTCTTTGATGCTATGCTGGAAATGCTGGAGAAGAGGACCCTAAGTGTAGAAAATATGGTATAGAGTACATGTTGACACTAAATGTGCCATTTCAAAGTTTTGTGAGACATCAGTACTCATTAAGTTCTCTAGTTATGTTAGTCTGTGCCAGGGGAAGGTCAATACCAAGTGTTTTTGCATATCTGTTGATAAGAATATGAACATCTCTAGCAAGTGTGATTTCATTTGTAGGCAGATTAATAACTTTGGAACTGAATTACCATAATTTATTAGAATAGATAATTAGAATTGCTTTTAAAAACCAACTAAAGGACACATGAAATAGAAATCTCTTAAAGTCATTGTCTCCTGAATTTTATTTGTGAAACCTAATAGAAACTATTGCAAAATAGTGTTAATCCTTTGAGTGCCAATCTCACTGTGAGCGACGCTGACAAATTTTCCCAAAGTGCCAGCATCGCTCCCAGCGACTCTTTTTTCGATGGTTATAAATGTAAATAACAATGGAATAGTTCATATTTTATGTTTTGTTCCCTTTTTTTGTACCTCAGGTTATATATTGATATAACTTTTTCTCATGTTGATCCAAATTTCAAATTACCCATGGCACTCAAAGGGTTAATGAATGCTACTTCTCTTAGATTCTAAAAAAATAATAATAATTTAAATAAAAGCTACTATAAATTATTTGTGAAAATCTGGAGAACAACCCAAGTATCCATGTATTGGTTAAAATGGATGGCAGTTTTGTGATCAATTATCTCTATTTTTTTTCCTCCCTTCTGGGACTTGCTGTCTCAAGGTTCCAGTGTAAGACCTGGAAGTTACATCTGTTCCATGAAAGTACTGCTCTCTTTGCCTGCAAAAAAAAAAGAAGAAGAAGTCCCAGGAACTCTTAAAGTAGGCACTGTGGAAAAGAGGGTTAAGAATTAGGTTACGTGTTAGTTAGCTATTATTCCATTGAAGGCTGCCAGTAATGAGGCCAGTTCCAATGACCTTATTTCAATCAGTTTTACTGGAGGATGAGAAGTATTTTCTGAATTTGGATAACAGTATGGCAACTGCTTAATCTTTTAAAAATTTTTAATTCAAAAAATCGGTAGTAATGTGTCTGAATAACCCAGGTGCTGTGTCTGGTGAATTGCCTGGCTCGGTGATAGCCAGAGGTGGATGAGAGGACTTGAAAGGTCTAGGAAATGAGGTTGGTAAAGTCCGAACAGTGTCAGTCGGGTTTACTTGATGAGGTGCTGTGCCTGTGTGAATGCTCTGTGCTTGTAGCCAAAAAAAAAAAAAAAAAAGGGACCTTTTATTTGTCCAAGCTCATTCTTCCATATGTTCCCTTTTTGGTGTGATGGGGGAGGATGATGGAAGCAGCCCTTTAGGAAAAACGTTTAGTGTTTTAAGCAACACAAGATGATGTTTGCCTAGTAGAAAGACAGTTCTTGGCAGCAAATGTCTATGTTTTTGCCCTTAATTCTGTGTCTGTGTTTTATCAGCTAAACCAGACAGGCGCAAATGAGCAAAGACTTCCTAGCACATGGAATGTTGGAAAGTTAGACTGGTCACCTACAGTCAGTCATGCTGTTGTTTTAGAAGGTCATGGTGCTGTAATCGGAAAACTGGGGCTGATTTTATTTATATTTATTAGAGTATATTGATGAAAAATCTGAGAACAGAGTAATCATTTACAGATAACCAGGGAGGCCAAAAAGGCTTTAAATTAAATGCACCCTAACCTATGGACAATAAACACTCTCCTGGAAGCAGACCAGAAAATCCCGAGTCAGATGACCAGCAAACTCTGAGCCTCTGCAGACTCTAAAGAGTGTAAATCCTGAGTAGAGGTACATGCAGGGTTCAGTCTCTGCCAAAGGGCAGTAAGTCATTTGCCTCATAGAATCTTGCCAAATTGAAGGCTTGTCTTTAGTCATGGAGCCAGTGAGGGGACCCTAGGACAGTATTTCTGTTTTCTGTGCCCCAAGGAAAAACAGCCCCCGGGGGACTTCCTAACTTTGAAGGAATATTTCATTTCCTAAGGTCTTGCAAAGCACATGGATGGTGTTCTATTAAAAGGCATTGCGTTTTCTAGCACAGCTTGGCAAGCACCACAGTATCTTTTGTGTTCTTCAAACATAAACACCAAACTTTTTTCTTAAACCTTTCCGAGACACAAACATGTAATTTTTCATTTACTAGTCAGAGGGTGCTGAGAAAGAAATTCTTCGACTCCAATCAAAACATTTGTCCAAAGGAGCTTAGGCTGCCATTTCAATATAATGTTGTTGTGGTCACCAAGAGTTCGTACCCATTTAATTGCTGGAAGCACATGCCATTGTCAAGCTTTCAATTTTCTTTTCGTTTGATGTGCTTCTTGAGAGGAATCGGGTCAAGGCAAAGTTCAGCTTATTGGGTTCCTTTGAAGATTTTGTGGTGAAGCAAGAGTGCCTTTGTATTTGATTTAGTTCATCTCACTGGGTAAACATCTGAATTTCTGCTTTTTCTCACTTAGACTAGCTCTGAAGTAATAATTGAGTCTATATTGAAGCAGAATGTCTGAGACAGGTCTTCAGTTTCGCTTCAGCCAAATCCATGTGTGTGTGAATTGAGGGGTATTTTCTTCTGCGAATCTTGGTATCACCCAGCATTATGGGAACTTGGTTTCCTATAGAAAAACATCTTTAGGAATATAGGTCAATAAAAATGCCCTCCCCACCCATTTTTCCTTGTTGGGAACTATATCTTAAAGGAATCATTTGTCATTCATATCAAGATGGCAGTGGCCTTCTCCCCTCTGTCTCCTCATGTGTTGAAAAAATGTAGCCGTTATTATCTCCCCCAGTTTTATGCATCTTCCAGATGATTTAACTGAACTGATGCTATGGAGGATATGCTGACTGGCACTTTTCCCATGCTTAATGTGTTAACAAAAGCCAATGGTGTCAGTTTTAACAGTTTTAGCTAAATTCCCACGGCACTCTTAACAAACGCTGAAACCTCTGCCATGTCTTACCCTGACAGATTCCCTGCCGTCATTGCACACTTAAAATAAATGTCATCCCCAATCAAAAAGTTCACATTTTCTCTGACAATATAATTTGTTACTGTGTTCCTGCTTTATCTCTTTCTTTGGCACAGCCGTCTTAGCCGAGAGATGTTACTTTCCTTCGTGTTGACTGTTGGCTGCTATCCTTTTTGTTCTTCCAAGTATCAGGGTGAAATCAGAAAGGGAAACTAAGAAGAGCCTGCCTTTTCATTTCATTCAGGAACAGATAGGAATTTGGAGTTTATGATTTAATGAAGCAATAAGATGTAAATTATGAGCTGATACCATAGTATCATTTCACCCAAAGACCTAGTTCCACCAAGAGCACGTGTAGATGGAAAGAAAAGATACATGATGACAAAGAAAACACTTGGACTCTGGAATGAACCTGGCTTAGAGTATTGGGCCTCTGTGTAATAGGCAGGTCACTTAACATTTCTGGCCCGAGTTGTGTCATCAGAGAAAGGGATGTGTGAAGACCAAATGCAGTAACGTCTGTAATGAAGGCACTCAAAAGATGGCATTCCTCTTCCATTTTTGTCTCGCCTTTCTCAAAGATCTGGGCTGCAAGACACGGTGTATTCATGCATTAACTTTTTGTGCATAGCCTTTTGCCAGATCCCTTTGCTCTTAAGTCTGCTGGTTGCTTTGTATTTCTGGCTTAGGAGAGGGACATGGAATGCTTACTCAAGAACCCGACAGTCACATAGATTCCTCCTGAGAGAAGAGAGAGATTGCCTCCTGTGTTCAGAAACATTTTTTAACAGCCAAAACCCAACCATCTTGAACACTGTAGTTCCTTGCTTGATTTAAAGGATTCTCTAGTGTCTTTTGGCCTGTTAGACGGCCAGGCAGTGTGGGGCAGTAGGTAGTGTTCAGGAGGAGGATCCAGCAGGCCCGTCTCTCACCACCCACTTGTGTATGTGGACATGAGGTCAAGTCCGTTCTCTTTGCTCAACCTCAGTTCCTGAGTTTCTTCTGCTAAATCAAGGCATTGAATGAAACGATCTTTAAGGCCCTTCTAGGACAAAATTATTATAATTTCAAAAGTATGAAAGCTCTTTCACATGCAAGTATTATTTTTCAATCAAACATTTTCTTTTCGTTGGCTTAAAGACAGTCCACAGACTTCTAAACTAATGCTTTATCTGTACAATCAGCTCCTTTATTCCTGCTCTTCCTGTGTTATCTCCTCCCCACCCCCACCCTCTCCTCTTTCTCGGAGAATAAGAGAGGTGGCTTTCACAGCAGCTGGTTAATTTCCCTGGTTTCACACTACTGTTTAATGATCCGTTTCTCTTATGCCACCTCTCTCATCTACTGAAAGATAGATACAAATTGTACTTAGAAAAATTAGAATGTGACTCGGGGTTATCTTTATTTTTTTCAGATTTTGAATCCCTAAATAACTTCCTAACATTTGTTTTCCTTGGCAAAATCTTTGGCATGTGTTGAGGTCCCTGACACCCTATGTTTGTGAATGCTGAGGCAGTTGATGCCTTCAGTGAGCTCAGTTGTTTTCAGAGCAGAGGAGATGAATCCCCCAGAGGTGTCTTCCCCCAGCTGGATCGTCCACGTGAACCTCATAAGAAAAGCTGGGCTGCTGGTATCTCAGCCTCCCAGAAAGTCCTTGGCACTATTTTGTGTCTAATTGCCACAGAGGAACCCTCCACCAGAGGGTGAGGCTGTGTGTGTGGAAGTCCTTAAAAATGAAAGGCCTGAGACACTGATCACTTCTAGAATGGAGTCAAACAAGGGCTCATAGAAAGGAGAATCCTGAACACCCCCATTAATAAAGAAAGACTTAAAATGCTTATAATGACATGTGAAGTGTAAAGAACACTGGGCTTGGGGTCAGATTCCTCAGGATCAAGCCCTGACTTTGCCTCTTACAACGAACATGTGGAAAGTCTTGTACCTTCTCCAAGACTCAGTTCTTCATCTGTTTGATGAAGAGATCAGCTGAATGTTTGTCCCAGTTCTCCCACAATGAGACTGAGGCTTGCTGCTGGGATTCATGCGATGCATGTACACATGCGCACTGTCAATCCATCTGCCAGTCTGTAAAAGGGTGGGAAACAGGACAGGATGAATGAGGGGGATGGACTTGATTTCCTGATGATATTTCCTCTGAGCCAGTCAGAATAGTCAGTTCCAATGAAATCACTGAGACCACTCTTCATACCTGTGATTGTCTGCTTAGTGTAAGTTCTAAATGTGGTAATACAAATGAATTGGCCATTACCAACGAGACAAATCCTGATAATGCAGTTAGGAAATGTCAGAGGAATCCTCCAAAGAATGAGAGCAAAACTGGCAGGGCAGCCTGATTCCAAAGGTTCCAGTTCTAACCGAAGAGGAAACCTTTGCCCAAGGTAATAATGTGGGCAGGGTTTGAACGAGGCTTCTCCATCACTTAGAGTTGCTAGACTGTAATGTTGTTGTTGTTTTTTTTTTGGGGGGGGGGGGCGGTGGGTAGGGGTTAAAAGAAAAGCTATTTGCACTCGTGCTACACACTGTTGTTCTCCTTTAACACTGCTTTGGCAAGCAGAGGAGTTTTCAGTGAGGTTGTTTTCGAAAAGCATTAAAAGATTTTGGCTGTTTTAGGAAGACACAGCCTTTCAATTAAATTCAAAAAGCACCAGAAAAGGAATATTTGTTTTCATAAAATGGAATCAGGTTTGGACTGGACTGTGGTAGGGGGTGATTTAACCTGGGAGTCCGAGGAAGACAGTGAAGATCATTCTTGGAGGTCAAAGGTCACAGCAGTAGGACCCAGGCCTCCCTGCCCAATTTTCTCCACAATGGTTGGCATCTCCCCCATCCCCCAGTCAAACCACCACATTTTAGACTTCACTGACATGTAGAATTGTATTGGGACTTTCTACTTGAAATTTAACATTGTGGGGTGATCCATTGGTGCAGAAAGTACTTCAGTATAACCTAATAGATGTCAAATGTTTTTATTTCATTGTTGTTTTTGTTAGACCTGAAATCAAGGGATCTGGGGTCTAGTGCTCATGCCTCTGTAGTCAAGCGTGTGATCGAAGGAACACATTAACTAGTCGTTAAGGACACAGACTCTAGAGTCAGAACTGCCTGGACCCACATCCTGCCTCTGCCCTTCTCAGGTGTGGCCATGGGTGAGTCACTCACCTGCTCCAAACCTGAGCTTCTCCTTAGAGGAAAATAATAAGTGATAATTGATAATACTACTACTACCTCAGAGAGCTTTTGTGAAAATAAAATAAATTCATGTGTGCAAAGAGCCCAGAGCAGTGCCTATCCGAATCATTGCCCAGCCAATGTTAGGTTCATTGTAGTTATTATGTTTTCATACTTAGCTTCTCTAACTCTTTGTTTTCTTACCTGAAAAATGAAAGGGTTGAACTAAGTTATTTGAAGACTCCTACATCTCCAAAGTTTATTAAATTATTGATGTAAAATATTGACTATATGGAAGTATTTTAAACAAATTGACATGAACATAATTTTAACAAATCATGCTGTTCTTTCTGCATTTACTGTATAGAAATGAGAATTTTCTTTCTAAGGGAACTGACTATATCCCAGAAAAAGAGAATATTGGGAACCCTATAACTTTTTTATATCATTAGGAAATTCATGGTTTATGTCTTTTTTAAAAATCTTGTGTTGTTTTTTTTTTTACATGAAAGAAAAAAAGAAAAATTTCTGTCTGTCTACTTTAATTTTCTCTGATTTTTGGTTGAGTAGCAATAATATATTTTATCTTGTATAATCTTTCAAAACCCTTCACATTTTTAACAAGATCCTACAGCTGTTTATATGTTATACTGAAATATAATATTGACTAAGCTGACATATATATTAAAAAGCAGCCAAGAAGTAAAGGGTATTGTTTTGGTATATAAATCAAAAATAATACAGCAACTGGTCTTTCAGTGATTAAAGCTGCCTTTCCCTTTAATAACTCTCCTAAGAAACAGGAAATGTAATTTCCCTACACCTTTCCTGGGGCTCTCCAATCAGCTAGTTCCTCTGGGGGTTTTCTACTGTATATTCCTTCATCAACATGGAGTCCCCCAAGGGGCCCACACACACTCTGTTAAAATTAGCTGTGTTCCACATTAGTGACAGGAGCTGAGTATTCCTCAGAGGGATACACAGTTGTATGGTGCTGCTTCCTGTTTGAGCAAAATCATATCTTTAATTGCAGAGAATTTTTTTCATTACCTGTTAATTGATAAATCATGCTTGCTCCTGCTGCTGTAGCTCAAGTAGCAATCCTGATCGCTAGGCAGTGTCTGGCCCAACCCCCATTCTCCTTCCACCCCCAACAAAAAGGATAAGAAGCATGGCCAAAGAGAGAAAACAAGCAGTAGGCTCAAGGAGTTGCTTAAATACTATATATATATATGTATGTGTGTGTGTGTATGTATATATATATATATATATACACACACACATATATAAATAAACCATTTAAAATGCTTCTCTTTCCTATCCCCCTCCTTTTGTCATTCTTGTCCTTTTATTCATGTTTCTAATCTGAGTAGCAAGAGGCCACTGTCTTGGGAAGAACAGTAAAAATCCTGAGTGTAGTGAAATAATTTAGCTGATAATTCCCCACTGTATAATTTTCTACACTTCCTGCTAGCTGACCTTGTGGGCTCCTGTCAGGTTGCTAAGGGAAATCCAGCAGGACTCCAGCTCTGTTCCTTTACTTTTAAGAAGTGTTACAGGATAGAGTGGTGTGTTTGTGGCTGCTTAGTTATGGGGCTGCAGGTTCCAGGTTTCAAATAGCACCAAGCACCCCCTCTTCACCACTTGCTTAGATCTCCTCCCACCCCTCTTTCAGTGATAGCTGTAAGATGGAGAATTGCCTAAAACTGTTGAGCTGGAATTGTGAGCTTGATGGATGTCATCAAAATGTGGCTTGATCCCTTGGGGCGTGGCCGGGGAAGGAGGCTGGCCTAGCCGATGACATCTAATGGAATGTGGAGCCTTTTATCTCAGAGATGTCAATCTTAGTGCTGATGGGGTTCAGTGAAAACCTGCAGCCACTGCACTGAAGACTGTTTTCAGAGTTAGAATGCACACAGCCCCACTCCCTTCCTTTCTGAAGTCCTCTTCCCACATCCCCAGTCTTTCTGGGCTGAATCAGTTGCAGTTTGGGCAGACAGACGAAGGCAGAGGAAGCAGATGGGGATATTGTCTTTATCATGACGTTCACAGACCAGGCAAAAGTTACCCTGCTCATTATGAATGGGGTGTAATACACCATTGATTTGTGTCCAAGTAATTCCCAGGTAATTATAGGCCATCGATCTAACTAAGCAGGAGCTATGGCGGTTGTATTCTGTAAACCTCATGTTGCCTCACACCTGGCAGCAGCAGCGCCATTGCATTTAAAGATGTAGAACACTTTCTTCCTTAAGCTTCCTTTGGCCACAGGGATAAGTGGAAACTTGGATTGTTCCAGAAATCTTTAGGCTGGACACCATTTACTGTCTGTCTGCAAGCCTTGTTCTCTAGTGTCCTCAGATAATAATGCACAAGGTAAGGTAGCTTCCTGTTTATAGCTGCTGCTTACAGGCCTCCAACAACAAGACCAGGAATTGCATCAGCTGGCTGGTTTTGTGTCTCAGCTGTCACCAAAGGAGTGTAGTAATATTCCTGATTAAATGTCATTACTCTGTGGCACAAAAATGGGAACACTGACATGATTTTGGATCTGTTCCTGTTAACATTCAGCGGTAGTAGCAAATGATGTCTGCTATGGATTAAACACAGCTATTTTTGAGCTTTATTCTATTGGAGGCTCAGAATTTTTATCAATAAGTCTACATTTTAAACCCATTGATTCCCTCAGGTCTTTAACTGAATTATTTAAAAAAGACCCTAAGTAATAGAACATAGAAAACTATTGTTCAGTCAGCAGCTGCTGTCAACTCAAAATAATATGGTTATTATTACATTAGTCTCAGATTAAAATAAACTACTAATAAGAGTTGGTTAGGTAACAATAGATAAAACTATACTGTGAGAAAACAAAGTTTATTTTTAGTTGCATATGATGGCTATGCTTTTACCCAATTACCAGATATTCAGAGTATAGCAATACAAATATATTTAGACAAAATATTCTCCATTACCTATGAAAAATATATTATTTGTATCATATTATCTTTTGGTGGTCTGTATATTTATAATAGGCTGCAAATCTGTATGTGTGTGAAACAGGAAAAACAGTGTGGACTGAAGGAATTTTAAAAGTCAATTCTAAGGAAATAGTCGCATTGTTATTTCTCTTTGCCAGAAGTAGAATGACATCTTTGCCAAATCTTAGTCTCAAGAACATAAACTATAAAAACCTGATCATTTGTCTACTTCCAATCCCTTTACCTGATTACAAGCTTGTAGCCAGATGGGAGCAAACAAGTAATGAAAAGAGACATTTGACTCTTAACCACAAATGCACATAGACTCTATATTATGACCATGTTAATACATTTATCTAGATTATTATAATAAATTATATTGTATCCTACATCACTGGTAGATGCCATTATTTATTAAACTCTGCCAAGAGGCCTTAAAACAGAAACTGGGGTCTGTCCAGAAAGTATCCAGTCATCTAATGTGGAAAATAGAGACATTTATTGAAGAAGATACAAGAAACATTGTCCATAGGACAATGACACTTCAGTCCACTTCAAAGTAGGCACCTTGGGACCTCACACAGTCCTCCCAGCAGTCCTTCCACTATTCAAAACTATCTGCAAAATTCTTGGTTGGAATCGCCATCAGCTGCCCCATCGAGTTTTCCTAAATCTTATCGATGGTCTGAAATCTCCTCCCTTTCAAAGGTGATTTTAGTTTTGGGAAAAGCCAGCAGTCTCAGGGTACTAAATAAATATGAGCTGTAGTGGGGCTGAGTCACCTGGGTGATTTGATGTTTTGCCAAAAAAAACTGCATGAGATGTGATGCATAAGTGGGCGCATTGTTGTTATGAAGCTGCCAATCACCAGTCACCCATAGCTGGGACCTTCTGAACCGACCGAATAGTTTCTCCAGAGAAATGTTCAAGCTTAACAGAAACTTTGATGCAGATTTGTTCCTCTACTCTGTCATTTTTAATCCAACGACCACACAGTACACATGCTCACTCAACAGCATCTTCTGTCCCCACTGACTAGTACAATGGAGTTGACATTGTTCACACACGCACATTCCAGTCCACTCTCCTGGGCTGCCAGGTTACAACAGTGTCGTCACGCAAATCGTTCTCATTATATTAACAATGGCTGGACTTTTTTCAGACTGACCTCCTATAAGAAGCTGCTTCTTCAATTACAGATGCTGTGTCCACTGACCTGGCATGTAGTAGATGATGTGATACCACTTATAAGCACAACTGTGAAACATAAAAATAAAACTTATTTAGAGGAGCAGCACACCTCTTGCTTTGGGAACTCAGTTGATGCTGTGTGCATGTCCCACTCTTGACTAGCCGACTCTGTGCTGGAGCAAACAGTAGAATGTGTGCTCCCATTTGGCATCTGTATGTTTCCAGATCAGGGCTTTATCTCCTCCTCTTGCTAGATAAGTTGAAACATTGACAGGCAGTGTGTTCCTTTTTTTTTCCTTTTATTACTGTAATTTATAAGATATTTTAGCTAACAGGAGAATGGCCCAAGGGGGCATTCTCATGTTAATTACCAAATGTGGGCTTGTCAAAATCAAATAGCTCCAGGAATAATACAAGTAGCTCTGCATCATTATATTGTTTGGCCCTCAACCCAGTATTAGCTACTTTTGAAAATCTGGGTTTATTAGGCTTTTAAATTTAAAAGAAGAATCACTATCGGGGGCCTTCAGAAGAATCTAAGGCATAGTCAGCAGCTCAAGAGTTTAATGTAAATGACATTAAAAAGTAGTTTCATATAACAGTCTCAGGGAAACATAGACCAAAACAAAGAAAAACACTGTGCCTAAAATTAAAGTATTTATTTTTTATCATTACTAGCACTCTGAAATTGAAGATGGCTTTTAATATATAATCATTTTAGGAGAGTGCAGCTGCTCTACTTTTATTCCTAAGCATCAGGCCATGTAGTGTAATGACCAAGCTGGAGAATGCAAAGAATTGGAAAAGTAAGAAGTTAGAAAACATTACTCTGTAGAAATATAGTATTACTTGTTGAGTGACATATCCTCAAAGCTCTTCATACATTTGTAGTTTGGGATAGTTAACAGACTTCGTTTAGTATTCTCTTTTTTTCTGCCTTTGGCAACTCTTGCATTCTTAAGCCCAGAATCATAAATAAGGAGAGGCAAATAAATGTTTCTTTAAAAATACTTTCCTTTCAAACTTCTGCCATGCTCCTAGCTGGATATAGAAGTAAAAGTAGATGGAATTGGTGATAATGTCAGTGAAGGACGTTAGTAACCAGCTGGTGATGCCAACAAGAGGTTAAAAGTAAGATTTGCTATACTAACCTACAATGTGGATAATCCTCTTGTGGATAATCAAGAGTTCACTATTTATACAAGTGCGAATTAATTGTTTGAGAATTCATTTCTCTTTATTTTGGCTTAGTGTCCCATACCATAGTATGTTTTTGTTCACCTACTGAAGGACATCTCCATTACTTAAAATATACACTTATTTTATTACTGCAATAAGTGTTTTTCCTAAAATCAAATTTCTGAAAATAAATTCATAGTTGTTGACACCTCTCTAAATCATTTGGATCTTGTCCTAAATGTCCTTTTTTCTTAAAATATTTTTGTTATTATGGCTGGATAGCTTTCTTAAATGTCTCTCTTTCCCTCGGTTTCCTTTTTAACAGAAGATATAATAATAGTACCTGAGTGATAAACTTACTCTTTTCATTGTTTTAGTGAGTTAATTATGTAAAGGATGTAGAGCAAGGCCTGACATACAGTAGTTGCTTAATAAAATTGAGCCATTGTTGTGATTGAGGCTGCTAGCCGGCCAGAGTGTCCCGTCCTCCTCACCGCACTCTGGATCTCATCCCACCCCCACTACCTGCAGACCAGAAGCTAAACTCCCTTTCCAGAGTGCAGGGCCTTCAACAAGCAGGCCTTTGCTGCTATTGTATGGTCGCTGTGTCTACTCACACGAAAATCTCCCTTTCACTGCAAAATGATGACTCAGTTCTCCCATGCATAGTTTCCACTTTGTTCTTCCTCCTCTAAGTGACCACCCAGCCCCCTCTGTCCTTGAAGTTGTCATGTCTTTGTATTTGAAGTAAGCATAGCTTTTCAACGTTTGTCAATCTGAGCTTTATTCCAGTATTCCTTACCAATAATACAGACTCACAGTGTTTTTAGATCTGGAATAGACCTTATGAGTCACTTGACCCCAATGAATTAAATGAGTTCTAGAGAAGCCAGATGGCTTATCCAAGCTCACGGTGCTGAAGGCTAGCAGAGCCAAAAAATACAAGTGCAACAAGTACAATAATTTAATTCTTTGTTTTTATTTATACTTTTGTGTGAGTTCCAAACACACACTAGTCACTGTAGGTGTTAGGACTAAAATTTCCTCGAGATTTAAAAAAAATATCTTATTGGACTTGTTTCCCATATAAGAAAACTTCAAAGTATGAAAAGACTTCTGTTCATTTGAATGGATGTTTCTAGAGTGCTTGTACGTGACTCTTTAGCCCTTTAATAGTCCCTGGGAAGTAAATGTTACTCATGTGTCACTATTTACTCCATGAAAACAGAGCTGCTTCTTCAATTGAATCAAGATTTTTAAATAGTGCACAGGTACAGAGAAGGAAGTAAGTATATGTATAACTAATTGAAACTACAGAGAGAATAGAAAAACAGAACATAGTTATTAATAATCCCTCCATGTACATGGAATGAACTATTCATTTGAGGAGGTAGAACATAGAATATTGCTTTATTTAAATTTATAACATTACTGTGTAGAATCTAAGCATAATATCAAAAGCCTGACTTCATTTATGAGTTTGCAGTCTAAGAGCTGGGGGAGGAGAAAGGGATGTTTTCCAGTCAATTTAATTAGGGCAAAAAAGATACTGAGATTGCTTATGAGACCTGGAAGTGGGTTTAGGGGTTTGACAAAGTTGCTGGGGTACAACCATGTGCTCTGTATGGCTGGTAGTCAAATCCACTTTCAAGTGTTAAAGGTTATTAATCCTACGAGGTGTCCTGAGGAATCTATCCTGTTTCTTGAGGCTCTTCCTAGGACCCAAATCTTTAACTTTAAAAAATACATAGAGACAAAAATTACATTTGTGAGGGCCATAAAGGGGGTGGGGGGAGTAGCACAAAAGTTGCATTAATGTCAAAAAGCTTATAAGAACTAAAAATAAAATAGAATGATGTAAGATAAAATACACTATTTCCTAATTTTGCTCTTAAGTAATGGTCAGCCATTTGCAAAATATGAGCTGAGGTGTCCACCCACCTTAATACTTAAAGTTCCAGCCACTATTGAATAATGAGCAAGTTTATTTCTTAGAACAAAAGCAAAACCAATGCCAATTCATTCCTTTCACTCATAATAACTAAATATATCCTGGAGAATTTCCCTTGAGAACATTTATGACACCATTTTATAAATGCGCACACACACATACACACACACACACACACACACATCCCATATTGGTTTTTCCCGTATTTACTTTTTGGGTCAGTTTTATTGTAAATTAGTTGAAGCAACATCTACTAATTGGATGCCACATAACCCTAGAGATAATTGACACAATCTTATTAACCTGTAATGGAACTTGTTATATACACATAGACACACACACAAACACACACACACACATACACACACACAAAAGGCTTATTTGAAAAAAAATTCACTGGTTATTGTTTCATTGTAAGAAGAGCAGTTGAATACAAATTGAACTTAAGGTATATCTTGATGTCTCTTAGTAATAGACCAGATTTCCTCAACATTATTAGACTTCTTTGAAATTTATTTTCACTCAAACAGTTCTACAAACTGAAAACTGTAAAATGCCAAACTCTTGAGTTGAATCAGACACATCATTTTGTTCAATCAATAAATTAGATAAATACTAAGGCTAATGTTCAACAATGGATTATTGTCTACATATTCCCATATGGCTAGTTAAGATTCAATTTTCATTGTAAATAAAAACAGCAGAAAATCCACCCCTCCCCTTGAGGTATATAAACTGTTGATTTTATGAGATCAAGTATTACATTGTATGTGAACTCATATCTCAGGCAGATACCATCTGATGTGTGCCTACTCTTTGAGGTACTAATGGTGGGAATATAATATCAACTAATTGATGTCATTTTTATGTATATACAGTGCTCATAAATGGTATTCAAGAAACTTTGGTTGAATGTTTTAACATAATGCCATAATAGAAAATTTGATATACAGTATAAAACTACCTGAAGTACACCTACCAGTTATGATGATTATAGCTTGGATTTATATAACTTAAAGCATTTGCACATATATCTTTCTAACATGGTTTAAAAATAAGAGCTTTAGAAACTGTACTAATGCTATAGTTAGTATATTTGATATAAATATTTAATTTGTAGCAAAATATTTCTGCTTATTTGATATAACTTTGGTGTATAGAATTTTTACTAGTTAGGAGTACTGTCACCATAGTTAAATCATTTACTGGTTCCTGCAATTGAAAATAAGATCAAAGTAGTTTAGCAAATAAGAATCCTCCATACAACAAAAGCAGGCAAAGAAATGTAGGTGGGAGTTAGGAAAAAGTTCAGTACCAATAAAAGAAGCAAAAAACAAAGGGTTGCCCTGAAATTCACTTATGTTATAAAGACAGCCCTTATCCTGCCACTTTTGTCATTTCACCATGCTGCTCATCAAAAGTAGTCTGATTACCAGTGTTTTACTAACCTAGTATCACCTAGTTTCTGAAGCAAGGTCCAAGTGGCCAGCAAGCTGAGGAGAAAAAAGAAGCCTTCCTCAAGCAGATATTAAAAATAACACATAAGCTCTGGCTGCGAACTGAAAGGTCACCAGTTCAATTCCCAGTTAGGGCAAATCCTGAGTTGCAGGCCAGGTCCCTGGTTGGGGGCATGCTGGAGAGGCAACTGATTGATGTATCTCTCACATATCAATGTTTCTCTCCCCCTCTTTCTCCCTCCCTTCCTATCTCTCTAAAAATAAATAAATCTTTAAAAAAATTTTTTAATAACATAAAAAATTATAACAGTTACTTTAGCTCATCCCCATACTTTGTCATTTCACAGATCTTGTTGTTAATGGGTACAAAAAGGAAAAGGGAAGGGAAGAGAAAGACAGATCATTACAAATGAAGTAAGACTCTAGGGAATCATATTCTCCAAACCCTTATAAGTAGATTTTGAGACACATAGAAAGCAGTCTGTCCTCTTGATTTCATGAGAAAGCTGAGATCCATAAAAGGTCCATGACTTACCCAAGCCTCAAGCAGAGTTGGGCCAAGATACTCATTTCTTGCCTCCCAGCCCCTCATGTGTTCCTCTAAAAGATGCTGAAATGACAATTTGTGAAAATAACAATCATTGGAGTGAATTTGAATGCCCTAAAAGGCATAAAAGGGATCATTCATCAAAAAATTAAAGAAGGAAGCAGTTCTTTCATGGACAGGCCTTTTAAGAGAGATGGGTCATCCAAACCAGCCCCCTCAAAAGTGCTTCTACATTCTGAGAAGACAAAATTATTAGTAATTAAATATGGAATTAGGGTTTCTTACAGAAAGTATATTAGGTCAAGTTTATACTAGAGTATTTTTATGAGTGTTAATATATACTGTAACGTTCATTTGAGTCCCTTGTAAGATCAATGTATACGGTCAGCTTATGCTTCCTGCCCTCTTTAGCAAATTGGTGGGTGCAATGGACAGAACTCAGGACTGCAACTCAGAAGACCTTACCTTGGTAAGGTACCATGTTGGGACCTTACCTTAAACTAAGTCTTTGCATAACTGAAGTTAAGCTTTTCACTTCACCCCAAGGAATGAGGAGATTGCATGAAGATACCTTAGCCCTAATTTTTTTTTTTTTTTTACTTCGAGAATATTAATCTTAGTGTTTAAACTGAGCAAGGAAGTTTTGTTCTCATAGTAGCTTTGTTTTTTGCCCTTGAGGAACCTTTAATTTTTTATCACTTTTGTGTTTTATTGTATTTTAAAGCAATCTTGGCTGATCATTTTAGCCTGCAATGATACCTCTGTGTGTGTGAGAAAGAATGTAGCGTGCTTTACAACAATGTGGTCTACAGACACATTTCTGAGACAAAAAACAGTGTTTGCTTCTTCTACCTCTTTGTCTTAAGTAGACCACAGTACAAATAATTATTGTTCATCTCTCTAATTACCTTCTTAATTCCAAATAGAAGAAAATCTTCAGTGATCAGTGTAATGCTGACAGTATACTTAGTAGAACTGGATTAAGAAAAAGTAGATAGAGTCTCATCCTAAATGAGGTGCTTTATATTTGATCAATTCAAAACACCCATGAATGTTTGCGTGTATATGAATTACAACTTCCTAATTGCACCAAGTTTCATTTTCTATTCTTTAAGCTTGTTCCTGACCACCACCCCCCACTTTTATTGAATGTCAGATATTGTGAATTTTATCTTGTTTAAGTGCTAGATGTATTTATATAAATATTCTTGAGCTTCGTTCTGGAAAGCATTTAAATTACTTGGCAATAATTTGAGTCTGTCAGGTCTTGCTTTTACTTATTTATTATTATTGTGTGTGTATGGGACCAGAGCAGCCTTTGATTTTGGGCTAATTTTTTCCCACTACTGATGCAGTACCCTTCTGAGTACTCAATCAATGCAGATACCAAAGTTAGAGGTTGCTCTGACTTGTGGGGACATAGCCTTAGGTGAGCTGTAGGGATTTTTCCTCTGCTCCTCTCCGGAGGGATTTTCCCAGGCCTCAGGTAGCTTCTTCATATGCACTGATCAACACTCAGCTTCAAACTCAGGGAGAACCCCCTGCAGATCCTGTCCTCTGTCCACGCAGTTCTCTCTTCTCTGGAGCTCTGCTTTAGGGCTGTGGCTTAGCTTCCCTGTGTTTCCCCTACCTACACTGGAGCTACAAACTCTCCGGACAGTTAGCTGGGCAGTTGGGGGCTCACATCACGGACCGCTGTCCTGCACTGCCTTGGATCCAATGTCTCAAAAAAACGTGTTTCATATAGTGTGTCAATTTTTTTCTTAGTTGTTTCAGATGGGAGGATAAATCTGGTTCCTGCGATTCTACCTTGACCAGAGCAACTGCTAATTAAATGCTCACTGATCATTGCTTTGAGAGTTATAACAGGAAGATACAGTTCTGTAACGCAGGGAAGCAGGTTGCAAAGCAAGATCTCAGATTTTTTTGACCCTCACCAGAAGAGACTTCTGTAGCATCAGCCCAAGCCAGCCACTTGGGGTGGCCAGGGGAGGGGCACAGGGATTTCTGTCACAAGCTCCTCCATTCTTTAAGGCACCTCTATTCCAAACTTTTCATGAATACTTTTTCCACTTTCTTGGTAGAACATCTTAAAACAGTGTCCTCTGAAAACTTTCAGCACCACTCCTGTTTCTTCATTGTCCTCCCTGCCAGTGGCAGGGGCAGGAGGTGGGGAGAGGTGGACGGTCACTACATTCTTTACTTCCTACTTCCACACTTCCACATGCATATACTCATTTTTTCTAAAAATGTTTAAAACTTTCCTTCTTTATTTTCACCCTATTTTCTTCTGGCAGGGAGAGGAAGGTAAGTAAGAACAAGTTTGGTAAAATGACACATATGTATATAGAAATGTTTTTTGCTCTGGGTTTTTCTCCCAAAAGTTTTTTATGAAAATATAAATTGAACTTTACTACAGATGCAGCAGGGCTTGAGTGCATAGGTGACTCGTGACCAAAATCAAGTTTCTTACCACCTCATTGAACAACAGTGAGTGTGTGCTATGTTGTCCCCCACCTGCGCCCCCAGTATCTTACTGCAGACAAAAGGGAAAAGACCTGCCTAATGAGGAGAGACTGCTCCAAAAGTGAGAAGAGAGCCCGAGGCACTTGCACACAGATCAGTTTTCAGTTCTGAAGAGGTCAATCTATTCATTATTAAATAGATACAGGGATAAGAATAAAAAGGGGGAATAGCCTAGTTTTCATTCCATTTTTTTAAAGCTATCAACGTCACTTTTAGAATATTAATAAGATTAAATGAATCCATTCTGGATGTAGACCAATTCTACAAGTGTTATAAGATCTTTTTCAGATTTTGATATTAGAGTTAAACTGGTCTTTTAAAAGATTTCTGAAAATTTTGAGATTGGTGTTTTGGCTGTGTGTGTGTGTGTGTGTGTGTGTGTGTGTGTGTGTGTGTGTGTGTGGTGTTCAATAAATGCTTGTTAGCATTCACCAATGAAACCATCTGAGCCTGGAGTGAGTTTCTTTCCTGCCTTCCTTTCCTCCCTTCCTCCTTCCTTCCTTCCTGCTTCCTTTCATAATAAATTTTTTAGTAGACAAAAAGCCATTGAGATTTTCTGTTAAATTTTGTGTCAAATTTGTTGGCATAAGGTTGTTTATAATATTCCCTTATTGTCTTTTAAACATCTACATAATCAAAGTAATGATCTTTTCTGATATTGGTCACTTGTATTCTGTTTTCTTCTTCAATAGCCTAAATAAGTTTATCAGTTTTAGTGATCATCTCAAAGAACTGAGTTACGATTTTATTAATTTTTCCTATGATACTTTCTCTATTTCATTGATTTCTAGTCTTATGTTTATTATTTTCTTCCTTATACTGACTTGAGGTTTAATTTGCCCTTCTTTTTTCTAGTTTATTAAGGTAAAATTGAAGTCATTAGTTTAGGCCTTTTTTTCCTTGCTAAAATAGGCATTTATATCTATAAGTTTCACTCTAAGAAATGCTTTAGCTGGATCCCACAACTTTTGAAATGTTGAATTTTCAGTAGCCTTCAATTCAAAATATATTTGGATTTCCCTTGTGATTTTTTTAATACATGGATTATTTAGAAGTTTGCTTTTTAATTTCCAAATATTTTGAGCTATCCTAGATATCAAATGTTAATCGTTTCTAATTTAATGCCATTGTGCTTAGATAGCATACTCTGTTTTATTTCAATTCTCTTAAATATATTGACACTTGTTTAGTGGGTGAACATATGGTCAATCTTGGTGAATGTTTCATGTGCACTTGAGAACAATGTGTATTCTGCAGATGTCGAGTATAATGTTCTATAGCTATCAATTAGGTCAAGGTGGTTGATAGTGTTGTTCAGATGGTTTATGTCTCTAGTGATTGTGGATATAGTCATTCTATCAATTGCTAAGAGAGATGTTCAAAGATCCATAATGATTGTAAAATTGACTTTTTTTCTTAAATTCTGCAAGTTTGTACTTTATGTATTTTGAAGCTCTTTTTAAGTGCATGCACATTTATGACTCTTATTTCTTCCTGATCAGTGACCCATTTTTCTTTATGAAATATCTTTCTTTATCTCTGGCAATATTGCCTTGAACACTATTAATATAGCTAGTCCAACATTCTTGTGCTTATTCTGTATATAGTATGTGTTCTTTCCATCTGTGTACTTTCAACCTCTCAGTCTTCATATTTAAAGTGCATCTCTTGCAAACAGCATTTATTTGGAGCTTCCTTTTTATTCATTATGACAATCTTTGCCTTTAATTAGTTCTCAGTCTATTATAATTTAATTATAAGTATGGTTGGGGTTAAGCCTACCACTTCTTAGCTGTTTGCCGCTTTTCCTTTCTGTTCTTTTAATTATCTACCCCTACCCTGTTTCTACTTACTTATGGATTGGTTTTTTTTTGGTTTTTTTTTTTTTTTTTTTTTTTTTTTAGAATTCTGTCCTAATATATCTCTAGGCATTTTATCTACCTCTTTGCTTTATTATTTTAGTGGTTGTTCTATGGATTAAAATACGCATCCTTAACATTTCAGTTTGCCTAGAGTTAATACCCTGTTTCCCCGAAAACAAGACATCCCCCAAAAATAAAATCTAGTGCAATTTTTTTCAAGGTTAGAAATATAAAGCCTCCCCTGAAAATAAGACCTAGAGGCAGTCATTGCTACAGCTCCCCCCAAATTCTTGATGGAATTCAGAGTTTGGCTGGTTATGCTGATGTTTGTGATGACATAACTACAGTATATTAATAAATGTTGATTTTTTGTTCAACAATAAATGTGAATTCTTGTTCATGGAAAAATAAGACGTCCCCTGAAAACAAGACCTAACGTGTCTTTAGGAGCCAAAATTAATATAAGACACTGTCTTATTTTCAGGGAAACACGGTGTCTTACCAATATATGTAAGATGTAGAAACTTTATAATCGTACAGACCCACCTATGATATAGATTTATATGTATTATATCTACATATAGCATAAACCCTGCAACACAATGTTACAGTTTTTTGCTTTAAATAATCATATGTATGTTAAAGAAATTAAAAGGCAAATTTGTGTGTGTGTGTGTGTGCCCGCATGTGTGTGTTTATCAGATATTTACTATTTCGATCACTCTTCATTCTTTCCTGAAGAGCCATGTTTTCATCTGATATAATTCCCCTTAGGCCTAAAGAAACTCATTTTGTAGTTTAGTTCATCTAGCAGCAAATTCTCTGTGTTTCTTATATAAAAATATTTTTATTTCACCATGCTTCCTGAAGGATATTTTTATTAGATATAGAATTATAGGTTAACAGTTCTCCCTCCCACTCTTTGATCCCTGAAAGGTATTGGTCCACTATCTTTTGGACTCAGTTGTTTATAGTGAGATGTCAGAGGTCATTTATGTCATTGCTTCTCTTCTATAGTATTTTTAGTTGAGGTATTTGTTGTTGTTGTGTTTCGTGCTTTTAATTTTTTTTTTTTCGCTTTTATCTTGGTTTTCAAAGATATGCTTATGTGGTTTTCTTATACTTCTCCTTGGTGTTTGCTGAACTTCTTGAACCTGTAGAGTTGTGCCCTTCACTAAATTCAGAAATATTTACCCATTATCTCTTAATCTGTTACTTTTTATCACTCTCTTGCTTTTATCCTTAGTACCACAATTATACCTGGTGTTGATATTATCTGACAGGTCTTGAGGCTCTGTTCATTTCTTTCAATAGTTATTTTTTGTTCTTCAGAATAAGTCATTTCTATTGATCAATCCCTTTACATTCATTGACTTTTCCCTTTCCCATATCCATTATGATTTTAAGTTTATACAGTGATTGTTTTATTTAATAAATTGTAATTTTCAGTTTTAAAATTTCCATTTGGTACATTATAGATTCTTTTTCTCTGCTGTGATTTCCTGTGTTTTTATTCACAAGAAGTATATTTTCCTTTATATCATTGAGCATATTTATATTGGCTGCTTTAAAATCCTTGTATGCTAATATCTGAATTGATTGTTTTCTCTGGAAAATGGATCACATTTTCCATTTTCTTTGTATGCCAGTAATTTTAAATTGTATCTTGGAATAATGAATATTATGTTTTAGATACTCTGGAATCTGTTATAGTCCTTCAAAGTATGCTGATATTTTTGTTTTAGGAGGCAAGTAACTTGATTGAACTCAGACTGCAAACTCTGTGTCTTGAACTGCAGCTCAAATGTCAGTCCAACTTTTTTAAAGATCTTATTTATTTATTTCTAGAGAGAGGGGAAGGGAGGGAGAAAGAGAGGGTGATAAACATCAATGTGTGGTTGCCTCTCATGTGCCCCCAACTGGGGACCTGGCCTGCAACACTTTGGTTCACAGGCCAGCACTCAATCCACTGAGCCACACCAGCCAGGGCCAATCTTTTTTTAATTCTTAATTGAACTGCTTGCAGTCAGTCAGAAGTTAGCCAGAGATCTGGGCAGAGCTTTACACAGGATTGTCCTTTTCCCACCCGCTCCAGGCTCTTTCCTCTCCAAGGTTTCCACCTTACTTTCTGGTGGCTGTGCTTGCTCACAATTCTACAAAACTACAGTAGTTTTCTATTAGACTGTTAGCATCCATGTGCAGCTCAAATCTCTAGCAAATAGGAAATTCATAGTATGTTATTCCCTTCTTTCAAATGTTGAATCCAGAGACTTCCTGCTTTTATTCACATTCCAATGCCTTCTGCTTGATTGGCTCTTTAATTTTGCTCAGAATTTATGGCTTATGCCCTGACCGGTGTGTCTCAGTGGGTTGAGTGTTGTCCTGCAAACCAAAAGGTGTCTGGTTTGATTCCCAGTCAGCATACATGCCTGGGTTGCAGGCCAGGTCCCTGGTTATGGGAGTATGAAAGGCACCCAATGGATGTTTCTCTCACACATCAATATTCCTCTCCCTCCCTTTCTCCCTCCCTTCCCCTTTACCTAAAAATGAATAAATCTCTTTTAGGAAAAAGAATTTGTGGCTTATGCTGATGCAAAGTGGAACCCCCATCCCACGTTTTAGAACATTTGTGTGGAGGGTGGTTCCTGAGAATATAGATATTGATGTACTCTAAGTATCATTCTAAATGGAGCTTCAGGGGTTGCCTTTTGTTAGGTTGTTGTTGTTGTTTTTAAATAAAATAGTTCCCAGAAGTTTCCTCAATGGGAATTTCTTTCAACTCTCATGCAGTCCATTTTCTAATATAATTGCCACCCTCTAAGAAAACCATTTTCTCATTCTAGCTCCTCCACTTCCCCCCAAGCAACCTGCTGCCTTATTCTGACCTTGGATTTGGTTCCAGTGGTGGTGTCGTTGAGCGTGGCTTCCGGGTGGTGCCTCTGCTACACACGCTCCTCTCTGTGGAGTGCGTGCCAGTCTCAGCAGCTGCGTCTGTGGTGCTCTGGCACCTCTGGCGAAGACTGCAGTGTCCCGTCTCCTCAGTCACCCGCTGCCCCTGTGTCACCCTGGTCACTGAAAATTCCGGAATGAAAATATGGTTGTATTCAAGTTTTGGGTTTTTTTTTTTTTTTTTTTTTTTTTTTTTTGGTCTTTTTACCACCTTGACTGTTTGAGTCTCTCAGCCAGGAAGGGTAAAGCATTACTATTAGGGTTACTGTGGCAGAGAAAGTGAAGATCTTTGAAACCTCACCAGAGTCAGGCTCCCCCTCAAGCAAGCTGTGGCTTCACAGGCACCAGTTCTTAGGCTGCCTGGACTCCCCCAATCCCCACTTTCCTGGGGAAGGCAGGAGATCTGGAATTACACATTCATCTTTAAGGGGCATTTTTCAGTATTTTCTTAGGTTTGTAATAATAGTATAATAATCAAAACACAGCTGCCTCATTGAAGTATAATGTGATTTAGTGATATGAAAATGGAATGTCCTATAATTCACAGAGAGGACAGATCCAAACATACATATTTTGCTTTTATTTATTATTTGGAGAGCTTTGTGATACTTTATGAACAGTAAGGCCTCATGATTCACAGCCTGCCATAGATATAAGAGCCAACTAATGAAATGTGCCATTGATTTCCTTTTTCTGTCTTTATGACCCTATGTTAAATTTAAAGGGGAAAGAGATACATTACGTTCCAATTCTAATAATAGCCCCCAATGGGGACCAAGTGGCTAAGACAATGGGAAGAGAGACCTTTCAGCAGTAGTATCTGCTTTGAGACTAAATGAAGTATGTCGTGGTCATGTCATTTACTGAAATGAAATCATGGAAGGAAGTTGATTCCTTCTGGTCAGACCCCAAAGAACAGGTATCACACCCCCAAGCCATGCCCATGGGTAGTAATTAAGCTTCACTCTCTGTAGAGAGCCCTCAGTGACATAAGAAGCAGTACTTTTGATAATCCCCGACTTTAGGTTTCCCGTTATTCACATAGCAAGTGAGGCCTTTGCTGTCTGTTTTACTCTGTTTCATTGGCCCATACTGGACATCGAATTCAGCCTTTTGGTCTGAATAGGGCACCATTAGAATGCAGCACATTTATTAATGAAAATAATGTTCAGAGGAAAAATAAAGCAAGTATTTAAAATTGTGTTTAGCAAAGAGGTAACTAACACTTTTAATAAAAATCTGTGACATCACTGAGGTAATTCAAAGAAAAGCCAGGGTACTTACAATTAATTGCATTAATCATGAAGACTAAATTTATCCTCAGCCTCTACAGTGTGTTAAGGATAGAGATGTTTGCCCAAGAAGAAATCTAACATGGCATTCTTCTGTGCAGATGTAATTTTCACTTGACAGAGTGTCTATTCGTATGGGAGGTATTTGCTTTTCATTTATCCACTTAGAGTTTTTTTATCCTTTTGGAAATTTATTGATTTAGTTAGTGAAATGCAGACAGAAGAGAAAGAAAAAGACTATGATTTGTGACAAGTACATTTCTAAGCAAAATACTTATCCTACCCACCTTTCTATTCTTTCCATCACTATCTCTTTTTCTTTTTCTTTTTCTTTTTTTGAGGTATAATGGCATATAACATTATATTAGTTTAAGATATACAACATAATGATGTGATAACTGTATATATTGTAAGATCATTATCTCTTATCAATGAGTCTATATAATGTAAAACACAGAAATCTAAGACCACATTAACCTCACAATTTGTCAACAAATTGTCATTATAATTATAATACATACAGATCTCTCAATTTTACTTTTAGAGGATTGCATTTTAATCCCCTCTGTCAAAAATGTGAATAGGGTGAAATGTATGGTCCTTTGGTGTATAAAAATGACATCCTCTTTCAGACACTGCAGACATTGGAAAGCAGTCAGGAAAGGTTTGCACTGTGGATACCATATCCCATCTTGCCAAAGGATAAATAAAGGGCACTCATTCATCAGCCTGCAAGCTCCCACCCCCCTTTTCTTTTCCACCAACCCCCACCTCTCCCTGAAGTTGGGAGGAGGGAGGTTCTGAGTAGTTTTGCCTATTTCTAGCAGAGCTAGGCATGAACAATTAAATTTAGGGCTTCCCTGTGGTCTGTGAATAACAGTGCACAGTGCTAACCATCAGGGCACAAAGGCAGACGACAACAACAAAAAAGGCTTTTTTATTTTCTGTTTACCCTTCAGGACACTGTTTACCTTATCACTAAAGGGGAAGTTATCATCTCATCCCTTATGGAAATTGTACTGTTTTTATGTCAGCCTGAGGCGAGGGAATTGATATAAGGCCCTGCTCCTTCCCCTACCTCCCTGACCCCGTGTCTGTGTATATGTGTGTGTGTCCGTCCGTCCCTCCTCTGCTTGTCTGTCTCTCTGTCTCAGGCTGTGCTCTTTCCCTCGAGAGCACTCCCACTTCTTCATTCTCTCCACACTACCTCATTCTCTTTTCCTTGGTTTTTCTGTCAAATCTTTTTCTTTTTCTCCATTTCAACCAGAATGATATCTCCCCTTTTCTCCCTCTCTCTAAATTTACTTCACAGCAGATTATCTTGCAGTAAATCACCAAAAACCCAAATAGCACTAAAGCATTCTGATACAACATTAGCATTTGCTTAACAAGCACAAGATAAACATTAAACAAAGAACTGCATTTCTTTATTAGAGGCTGCAAGATACATAATCCATGAGCACAAGAAACATGGGACCCAGTGGATATGCAGATGTGTGTTATTTCATTGGCGCTGGGCGGCCTTGTTAGAAAAGGTTTTCATCTGAAGGCTTGGGGGTGGATGGTTGACTGTCCCTGGTGGGGCTGTAACTAGATACAGAGACTGTTGCAAGCTAGGCTGGGCTCCCTGGTGGACGTGCTGATTGGACAGCCTGAGGAAAACTTGGGAAGCATCGGGAAGTGAACTCAATCACCTTGGGGATGATGGGGTAGAACCAGATGAAGGCATTTGACTTCTTTTGTAACTCCCACTAAGGACAGATTGCCAGTACGATCCAGCCTCCATAACTGCAAATCAGGCCCTTTCCCCTATGCCGATTTCATTAGAATGGCCAGCATGGTGCAAAGAGGAAAAGAAAAAAAAAAGGTTAGACACAGTAATTTTACAGGCAGGCGGGTACAAAAAAAATCTGCATAATTAAGCAGTCAAGGCTGCTAATAGGGGAGTTTATATGCTCTGGGACCAGGCAAGGGCAGCACATATGGATATAGCACTGGATATTAAATCTACGGCATGCAGACTTACTTCAGGGCCCTCAGAGAAAAGGCTAATTATAGAGAGAGGAATTGTGTTTACTGGTCTGTCTTGGGCAAAGATGGTGAAAGAAGTGCAACCAAGTTTTGCAGTTAGACATGAACAGGCTGTTAATAGAGATATCAAAATATGTGCTTGTGGTTCTGTCCTACCTAATCAACACAAAATTATAGATTCCACGAACACTGCCCCCACCCCACATTACCTACTAGAGACAGAACGCTTGGAGTTCAGTTTCATACATTAAGTATAGGCCTAATGTCAAGATGCACAGGATAGGAGTGTGTTTATTATTAAATTGCCACAATTTAATCTCAGCTGTGCTCTTTATCATCAATAAATTTTATTTAGCAGTTTAGCTAGCCCTGTTTAAAAGATGCCAGTGCTTCTGGGCATGAGCTCAAAGTCAGCACTTAATATAAATGGGGAATCTGAGTGGAGGTTGCAGTGGGCAGGGGTAAGCCTTCTGAGAAAGGGTGTGTTTCTGGCAGGGGCGCTGATGGGGTGGACATTAACATTTCATAATGCAGATCAAAGGTAAGGAGAAAGCCCAAAGGCCCCTTTGTCACGGGCCCCTAACGACTGCCTCTCCACGAGCTGAGATGATTTCTCCAGATTATTAAAGAGATTCATTTCATATCTGTATGTATGTATGCATATATGTGTGCATGCACTTATTTATTTATTTAATTCCATACAAAGAACATTTTCTGAAGGGGACAAGCAAGCCGGCCATTTGCCCTGGGCTGGATGTGCCAAGGCATGCCTGGTGGTTTTGGGGAACTGGAGCTTCCTTCGGATTTAGTTTGCAGAGAAGCAGTCTGGACCTTTTGTCCTTTAGGGGAGCTTCCCATGGAAAACAGCAGCCCTCGCCTAACACAGATGTGTGGCTGTGGGCTCCAGCCATTGGCAAGCCTGGTGTGCATTCCGTTACTCCCCTCCCCACCCCCACCCCCCGCCCATGGAGGAGGGCCATGGAAGAATCCCCCAGCTCAGCTCAAGATGCTCTAAAACCTGGGGCTTAGGAAAGTAAACAGCATCTGATCAGCCAGATATTGGGTCAGGCTCGCCTGACATCTGTGCTCTTCTTAGAGGCAGGGAATTCAGTGCTGATGAGAAGATCCAAGTCTCTGCCTCAGAAAGCAAGAGCAGCAGAAGTTAATGAATAGGCACTTTGGCCCCTTTGAATGAGGGGAAACATCATGTTGGCCCACAGAGTGCTGTGTGCTTCCTTCTTACCTGCTCATGGTTCCCCGCCTGACCAGGGATGTCCCTTTTCCTGCGACCAACTGGTCAGACATAGCAGTCAGTTAAGAGGATAAAGGTTTTGAAAGACTCTTATAGTGCATATACCCAAAACAGAGGGCTCATACTGAATTTCTAAAATGGATCTTTCCCCTGGAAACTGCTATAAGTTATTTGGGCTTTTGAAATCAGACTAGTCCTCAGAAATTTTTCAAACTTAGTGACTTTTGATATCTTCTAGTTTCTACGCGTTACAATAAGGTGGCATTCTAAACAAAAAAAAAAAGATTGTGATTGCTCATAGGTTAGTAGGGACAGTGGGGCTCATAAGGAATGCAGTACCTTTGGAAGGACTCATTAAGACCATTCTTTACACACTCTTCTTTCTACTTGAGACTTAAGAATATAAAATAAAGAAAAATCTGTAAAGAGGACTCAGTGCAGGTTTACACTTGGGAAATGGTAGCAGCCACGTGTAGAATGCACGGGCAGGGCCAGGCGCCATTTTTCTGCCTCTCTGGAAAAAATGAAGTTGACCTGAACACTAGCAGGCAATAAGAAGGCTCTGCTAGAAAAAGGAAAATATTATTTTTTTTAGATAGAAATAAATATAGAGAACAAGGCTAAACACACAGTTGCTTTCATTTTTTAACTTTTGGGCTGATCCAAAGTGTGAAAGCTAGGAGGAGGCATGTCACTGGTAGAACAATGGTATGAATTTGAAAAGCTCCGTTTAGCTGTGAGTTGAATTGTTTGGGATGCAAAGAAGAGCCAGCCATATAAACCTATCCAGTCCATGGGTGGACTCAGCATCCCTTACAACACAGTAGCTTCCCAAGTCTGTCTCCTGCTTCCTTCTCTCAGTCTCTCCCATCCTGTCTCCTGCCTTCCCTCCATTTATTCAACAACAGTGAAAACACAGTTGTGTTGAGAACAGACCTAGTGAATGATAAAAGGATGATCCAGAAGGAAGGTATCTTGTAGGGGAAATAAGATATGTATTTATGCTAGGAAGAGAATGTGATAAATGTCCTAAGAGTCCTGTGCAGCATGATAGGAATTCAGAGGAGAAATTAATTCCGAGTGTGGGGAAGGGACTCGGCTGGACACTCAGGCCTGAGGAAGAGCAGAAGGCGCAACAGTCCTCTTCCATTCAAGCTGTACTGTTCCTTGTTTCTGGAAAGTTCGCCATACCAACAAATACACTGATAGATTATCTAGACATTAGCCTTACTCCCCCCTACACACACCACACACGCATGCACACTTGCACAAGTACACATAGTTGGCTTGAGGAAGATGAAGGGAAAAAGTAATATTGTGATGGCAATGCCTTGAGAGGAAGAGGTTTTCAAACATGGACAATTTAACAGCATTAACATCTTCTAGGTATTGTTTCCAAGTTTATCATTACCATATGCTGAGAGTTCGTCATAAATGTCTGTGTTAAGTTTAGAAGGTCTCTGCTGGATCTGCCCAAAGAATCCACGTGTCTGTGAGTCTGACCACCGCTGCCCTTGACAGCCTTGCCGGTGCCTGAGAGCGAGAGGGCTGGAGAGCCGGCCTGCCGCTCCTGGAGGCCCAGCTGGCATTCTCAGACCCACCAACCGCATTATTCTGAACAGGCTTAGCGTTTCTGCCCTTGTAGCCTCGGTCTTAGTTCTACCTCTCAAGTCCTCTAAGAGCCAAAACTGCTTTGGGGTAGTGAACAACTGATCGTAGAGGAGAAAGCAACTTCTGTGGAACTCTGACCTCCCCTCTCTCTCGTGTCTGATCCTCTTTGCCTCACAGCCTCCTGCTGCTTCTGTTTCTTCCCTCTCTTCTTCCTCTGTGGAGGGGAGGTGGAGAAACACAGGGAAACAAAATCATTGCATGAACTCTAAAAGAGTAAAAATATTTGATATATTTTAACAAATGGAGGAAACATTTGTTTCACATTTAATAACAAAAATAACTAACCTATACAGAGTACTTATCATACTGCAGGCATGATCTTAGACACTAAATACGGATTAGCTCGACTGAGTCACTTCTCAGCTCTATGATATAGGCAATGGGTAGCCATGGTTCGGCTAAGGCAAGGTTGAGTAACACAGGTGAGATTACGCGGTCTGTTTGTGGCGGGGCGGGGCCTCCCACCCATCACTTTACCATGGTGCAGCAGAAGAGAGGTTTTGTAGATAATGCCTATGATGACTTTTATAATGACTGTCTCTTCTATCTGCTCCAGTGTAAATCAATTTAAGCCTCCAGTAGAGGTCTATGTTTGCTAGTATGCTAGGCCTACCAAATTCATGCCACACATATTAGGAATTTTCCTTCCCCCGTGCAAGCAACTTTCGTGACAGTGGAAAAGTGACAGATAACAGAACCGGACTGAGGAATGGCCTGCTGGCTATCAAATCGCAAACCTTACTTTAGAGTAAAATTTCATTTTTTATAAATTAAAAAGGATTTAGTGGCTGACCAGTTCATTTCTAGGTATGCATCAGAAATTAATATTTAATCAATGTGCAAGGAGGCTTAATTGCATTTGTGACCTGCTTTCTTACATGTTTGGGGGGTTAGAGATGAAAATGGAGAACACACAGTAGATGCATTTTACTGCCGGAGTGGAACTTTACAGTCGTACCAGGGGACCTTTCGGTAATGTTTGTAATGTGCTACTATTGTGATTTAGGAAAGAAAAATGTTACTGCTGGGCTTTATTTTCAACAGATTTTTTTTTAAAACATCAATTAATGCAATCAAATGTAGTACAGGGAAATCTCACTTTTTATTTACATTTCTGGGGGCCAGGGAGGGTTTGTTTGTTTTTCTTAACTCCAGTCATTTGAGCTGTACAGTATACGGTTTTCCTGGTATTTTCCAAATCAACTCAGTAAGTTATATTTAACAGTCTGTGTGAAACTCCACACGAGGAAGAGAAAGCAACCTTGGAACTGGTTCCATTTTGGGGGAAACAAATGACTCTGCCTTGCTATACCCGGTTTGAAAATAATGACTTTTTTTGTTTTTAAAAACAGATCTAGTTAATATTAATCATATTGGTTTTCTTACCCATACCAGAAAATTTGAAATATGCTATTTCTTCATGTATTAGTCAGATGTTCGAATGCCAAGTGTCAATTCAGTCTTGATGAGATTGAAAATAATAACCTAAAAAAAAAAAAAAAAAAGGAGCATCATCTTTTTAGCCTTAAACCTTGAAAGTACACTAAAATTAAACCATTAAGATGATCAGAAAGGTCCATGCTGGAAGTACGTTTTCTAATTTTTCTCCCTAGTGTGACTCACTGTCTTAACTAAACACACATTACCAGCACAAGCTGCTGAGCACTGGGACCCAGTCAACTAAGTATCTTAGAGTATTTAACCAAAAACTTGGTTCAACATTAAAATTCAGTTTTTTCTCCTCCCTAATCTGGAGCCTAGACCCAGATTTGAGCCCAGCAAATCAGTCAAGCTTTTTCCAGGATTTGGGTTACCTGGACCCACTTATGTGTTTTAAAACCAGATTAACTGTGGTATATAAACCCATACCACACATTATGAAAATTGTGAAATGCTATATAAGTATAAGGAATTATTATATTTATAACCATACTCAGGTAGAGATCATGGGAGGAAAATGTACCATTTTAATAATCTTAGTAATGATAAAAAGCTTCCTTGTGGGGATTTAAAAAAAAAAAGAGGAAGGCCTGAGTATGGATTGTGCAGATATTTCATTCAACTCCTTGTGCCTGGAAGTCGTGTTGGCTTGAACACAAAGAATGGTCTGCAGTAGATGAGGTGATATGTAGCCTAATCAGGTGAGTTAAGGCCACTGTGACTACTTTGATTTGGAATTTCTTTGCTGTTATCACTTTAAGACAGAATTTCTAATATTCATTGCAAAAAAGAGATGCCTAGATTCTGGGTCCTCTGTGTATCACTTGATTATCTTCTTCCTCTTTCTCATGGGGAGGTGTCCACCTGCATTGTGCCTGCCATTAAGTAGAGTCAGAAGGCTCAAAGTGAACCAGTTGGACCCAGATGCCAATCTAGCACGTCCTCATCAGTCATGTGCTCACTGTTAGTGTATTGTGATAGATAGTCATAGATATATGTAATTTGCTGAGCTTTGATTTTATTTTTAATTCTATCTATGCAAGGTCAGTTCTTGTGGTTAGTTGAAAACATACTAAATATATTTACTTTATTCCTTTCTGCACATTCATACAATGCTAATATGTATTTATTCACTATTTTAATTTCTAAACTGTCTTTCCTCCAATATTCAGAAAAAGGAGAGCATTCATTTCTGGCTCCTGACTATTTGCCTCCTAGCTTATCCAACAGTTACTATCCTGCAAAATTATACAAAGTATTTACTTTTCTCCAGATTGTTAAATATAAAAACTCTCATGCTAATCTCTGTCTTTAAGAAACCAAACACTGCTACTGCTTTTCAGAAGCAAGGAAACAGTAGGAGGCCAAGACATCACCCTGGGTCACATTTTACCCTGGACTATTTTATGTTTTTCTTTACCAAGGATGAAATTGATAAGAGAGCTTAAAATGATTTGCTTTCAGAAAGGACATAAACTGTACAATTGTAAGAATCAGATTTCTGCGTAGATTGTTTAAGGCATCATTGGAATTCTATGCTGTTGGTATCACATACCATGCAGGCACAAAGCAAAGCGTGTCAATAAATAAAATGTTTAAAGTCATTGACAGATATTTTAGTGACATTTTTCTCAATAGATTTCCTTTTTGTGTTAGGAAATTATTAGCCTTTGTATATTGACACAGTATACAGTATTTAAATTTTTAAAACGGATCTTGAATGAGCCGGTTTGGGTTTTCAAAAAATTGTCATGAAGATAAGGGGGATTAAAAATTTATTGTGCCCAAAGCATCTTTATAATTTGCCATTATAGTCTTAGAAATATTTAATAGCGTTGTAGAATGTAATAAGAGGGATTGCTGTCTGAGAAGCATCTAGCCCTAATTATTATGTCTCGTTCTTCATTTAATAGATACTTATTAACTAGTCCATTTTTTTTAGGCCCATTTCATAGTCTTTAGCATTGGTTTTTGACCTAATAAAACACCTAGGAATATCTACCTCTTCACTATTACTTCTAAGCTAAGTAGAAATAAGAAAGAAATCTTTGTTACAATAAGCATCTTGTGACCTTTCTTCCTCGCCTTTTCCTTCCTCCCTCTCTCTGCCCCTCTCCCTTTTCCTCTCTCCTTCCTTTTCCCCATCTCAGTAGATAATAACTCTCTCACTTATGTAGCTCCTGACTGACAGGAAACAGAAGGAGATAGAAATGAGTATGATTCATTGGTGTTCCAGTAACGCCTTGGCTTCAATGTAGAGAGTCTAGATGTGCTGGTGTGTCCAGAATGATGCCCAAGAGAGAAGAGTAGGTTAGGAACATATTGAGCTAACCTGTTTTCCATACGTAAGTGTGGTCACCTTTCAATAAGCCGCACACTGACGAGTATGTGTGCAGTCCCAGTTTCTTCCCAAATACTCGATTTGGTAACGTTTCAGGGAATGATTCAGACACTTAAAGAAGCAGAATTAACTACAGGAGAATAGAATTAATGAATCAGTCTTTGTTTGTGAATAATTATAATTCCATAAAGGAGAGCTCAAGCCCAGTCTCCACAGGGTTTCAAGTGACAGTTTAACCAAATCATTGGGTTATTGCCATTGAGAGAAAGCATCAGCATTCAGCCATGGATGTCTTCTGTGTCCGAAGTTGTATAATCATGAGTGTTTCTTTCAGATCGACAGTTCAGACTAAAGTGCTTTCCTGAGAATGGTGTTCCTCACTACTCTGCAGAATCAGGGTGTGGGGGAGATGGGGGTATTTCATGTTCCCTTACCAACAACTGCTGCACATTAGCTCAGGCTCCACTTTCCCAAAGGGAGAAGAGTGCGTTCACAAGGGCAAGAGAGGCTGAAATAAGTAGTTGCTTAGGAAACAGGATGGCGTGGGTGGGAATGAATCCAGGCTTTGTCTCCTCAGGGAGCGGAGGAGTGACCAGGTGTCATGGAGAGATGAATAACTCCTAGAGCATCAATAAGAGATCTGGAAAGACAGGCGCTTTTGCTTTGCTTAACTGACAACTGAAATTGTTGTACTTAATAGGGAGGAAACTATTTTTAAGTGAGGGGTTGGTGGGACAGTGTAGTATTGGACTCAGGCCCCCTGATCCTGGTACTGGCAGTGACCAAAATGTTTGGCCATCCTGGGCATGTCAGTTAATCTATCTGGTCTCAGTTTCCTCATCTTTTAAACAAGCCCAGAGTTAATTAGATTGTCTCTAAAGCCCCTTCTAACCTGTATCTAATATTCCAGCATTTAGTCAAATATATAACATTTACCCTTTCTTTTTTCCTACACATTCCTAGTTTATTGCTTCTCCTCCATTTTACGTGAAAAACCACAATGTTCTGGGAACTTTGAAAATACTTGAGTGAACAAATACAGTTTTGTGAGGTATTTATTAGAATATTTCTTAGTGAAAGGATAATGCCAAATTGTGGTCAGCCAACTCTCCTGTGCATTCACAATCATGTTTCCCATATCATTTTTCAGATTTCTCTCAGCGTTGGGAGCGTTATTTGTTTTTGGAGGGATGTTAATCACTTTATAGTAGTTTTATGTCATCCTCTATTTTTCTTCAAGCATGAAAGCTTTATCCAAAATACAGTCTGGAAGAAGACATTCTACATAGATACATACTCTGTATTTATTTTTCTTTCAAATGTGTTGTTGCAGGTTTTTTTCTTTGCTGATATATTTTGACACCTTAGAGTTGTAACCTGCTGTTCTCTTTAATTGCTTATTGTTATTAATTATATAGTGGTTACGTAGTTGCCTGCTTGAGCCACTTGGCTGTAAAGAAATTCATTTATCATTATTGCCATTGGAGCTACAGAAAATTGCCAGCATTCTATCCAGAGATGAATGCTTTTGAGCTCACATCCAGCAAGATTTTGAACATGGGTCAAATCCTTAAGTGTTTTCTTTCTGCTGCTACCCTTTGCTCCTTCTGGTCTATGCATTGAGTACCTTCATTTTCTATTAGCTTTTGTTTTCAGTCCTTGATTTGCTGCCGTTTCAATGAAGTTTATATATTATTCTCAGCACTCCATTTAGGGGCCTAGCCAAATAGTGCCCTTTATTTCCTCCCCATATTCCTAACCATAAATTTTCCTTCTCAGAATTTCTTTTATAATTTCAAATGACATTCCTGTCTTTACAACTTTCCTTTTGAAATTTTAATATTGAATGGACATAGCCGTAAGCCTCACCTTTCCATGAAAGTGGTCATTATGACTATAAGGCTCTTCTACCCACACTATAAATAACTGGATGTATTTAGATTCCCAAATTAGGAAACTGACAGTGTAATGAATCAATCAATCAATCAAGGATGCACATATGCAAACATGGGGATGCATACTTGCACACACCCAGCTACTTCCTGATATCTGTAGTTTCTTTAAATCTGGGCTTAATTTAGAATTCATGACCCCACAGCTGCACATGCCACAGAACAGCCAGGCCAGAGCGCTCCTCTGCCTTCTGGCAGCATGACATTAAATTCACACTAGTTAAGCCAACTTAAATTGAGCCTCCTTGAACCTTCCTAAATAAAACTAGTGGCCTTAATTACAATCAGGCCATTTAAAGGTTATGGAGCTCTAACTAGTACTGCAGTATATCACTTTAATAATGCACGAGAAAATTTCTCTAAGGGGTGGCATCGTTTGATTAGAAGAATTCAAGTTTCACAGCACATTTCCAGTAAACTGTTTTTAGAAATCTTATTGCATTTATTGTGCCATTACCTTTTTTTTATTCTTCAAGGCCAAGTTTCTAAGGTCACACCAACAGAACAATAAAACGTGAGTCATTTGCAAACAGCATGCAGTGTTGTGGTTTTTGCATTGCTGCTAGTGATTTTCTTAGTTTCGCCACTAAGTGATAAGAGCAGGATCAAGTCCCTTGAAAATCTGAGGCTGGGGCCCCCTTTATACCCTCGTGCCCCACTGCAGATATGACTTGTGCTTTGTGGTGAACACTGATTCCAGCACCACAGTTCAGAAGATATCATCTTTGTAATAATCATCAATATTTTAGTTCCTTAGGAAGATCATTAGCTTTGGAAATACCCACCTAGTTTCTTGTCTCAAACCTGTGGACCCTTAAGACCCCATGGTTGTTGAGATCCATAACATTTACAAAAGCTGGTGAACCTCATTCCATTTTTTTTGTTTGATCTGGGGTCTTTTCGGGGGCTGTTTTGTTTTAAAATCATCAGCAGTAGCAAGCTACACTTTCTAGAAAGGATAAACGTTGTCTCAGCATTTGGAGACTTTTTCTTGCACATAACTAGTGGCTTTATGACAAGAAGATTTTACAAAAGAAAGAAAAAGCCCTGACCATTGCCATAAGCTCAGCAGAATAACACGAAAATATACCTGATGAGAGCTGTGCCCCATGCATGGCTGGTGTTGCTGGCCCACTGCGCATGGAATTAATATTGACTGTGGCACCATCTCAATTCTCAAAGATGCTTTCCCGAGAGAGTTAACTTTGAAGCAGATTACATTTAGTGTATACTGCATGAACTCTCCTCTTCCAATTTTACCAACTTGTGGGGTTTTTTTGTACAGTACTCTAAGGTAAATATACTTGTACTTCCACTAGTGCCAGAAGTCCCAGATGTGAGGGCAATAACAGCAGGTATTTAACATCAAATAAGAAGTTTTAAGCAAAGAGTGAAATAATTGCATACATCTGATTTAACCAATTAGTTCAAAGAATGGAGCTTCATAATATAAGAATACATAACTATTAATAAAAATTGTTTAAGACATGAACTAGGGGCCTTGGATATATGATATAGAGACTTCTCTGTGACTTGGGACAAATAACAGGCAGTTATTCTCTCTTTTGTGTGGTTCTGTTTTGTATTTCTGGTATCAAATATGTAACAGCATTTTTCCTCTTGAAATAAGGGATAAGTTTTGACTCATAAGTTTCTTGCCAGAGAAAAGCTGGCAGATAAGATAGCTACTTTGTTAATGCTTTGTTTTCTAGAGTATTTTAATTTCATTTCAGGAAATAATGAAGACAAGCAGTATAAGATAAGTCTGGCTAGTTTAAATTTGTCATATGCATAGGGTTTAATGTATAAAGGAAAGGAGCAAACTTTAAAACTCAATTGATAAATAATAAATATTTTAGTGTTAGTCTGAGCATTTTGTTCTGATGACATCAGAGGTAGGACTAACTAAGTATGCATTTCCCATATATTTAATGAATATTTATTGAGTCCCAACACTGAGCTCTGTACTGTTTGAGGTACTTGGCTCACATCGATGCACAAAACAGACAAATGTCCTTGCCCTCCTGAAACTGGCCTTGCAGCACACATTGATGAATAACCCAAACTGAGTTCTTGGCACTTTCCTGGTGCTAAGATGTCCTGGACTTCATCATCCACTCTTTAGTAGGCAAGGCAAGAGCTGAAGTGCATTACTGAATTGGAAACCTGTTACGTCCAATTATATCGTCAGTCTGATTATTATGGGAAATGGAAGGAAATTTTTTATACTGTCCTTGCATGCTCACAAACTTTCTGTCAGGCAGAGAATAGAGCAGCACTAAAGATTAGGTGGTGAAACACTTTATAAAAACAAAACAAAACAAAAAAAAAGCGAGAGTTACTTTCATGTATTCAAGTGAATGTAAATGAAGAAGAAAATTGTTCCTTTCAGTGGAATACGGTGACATATACTGAAGTCAAAGCTTTATATAAGAAGCTATTTTTTTTTGAAGCAACCTTAATTTCTAAGCAGACCTAGAGAATAATTTCAGATTCAGTTTGTTTCAATTCTCATCCTCAACCTTGCCCTTTTTTTTTGGACTTACATTACTTTTACTAAAAAAGCATGTACTACTTTTCTTGGGTCAGATTTTTCTCTTGGGGAGTGGGGTAAGGGGAGCTCAAAGCGATTTTCACTGTCTTGCTGAAAAAGAAAACTGATGTTCGTTTGTTTGTTTTTGAACAAAAACATGTGGAGCCCAAGTTTTTACCTTTAAAGCTATTTGCTGGCACTGTATGTTTTCTCTGAGACTTCAACTATGGGGCCCATGTTTAGATTAGGAAAGTAGAGAAAAGAAGGATGAAGCCCTGGAGGTGCAGACATACTGGCCAGAACTGAAACGTATCTTATCCTGAACTCCAAACTTGTGCCAAAATATCGCTGCCAAGTCCCCACAGGTGGAGGGAAGCCACTTTTTTAGTGGGTTGTTTGTTTTATTGTTTATTGTTTCAACAGCATTTCAGTGTTTTCTCCTGCATAAGAATATTCTAATAACTACTACCCACAACTGATAATAATAGCCAAGGAATTGGATGGTATTACATCTCAGAGCATCTAAAATCCCACTGCCTGTCTCTCCCATCCCGACCCACCTGGACCTCCTGCTAGTTTCCAAGCTGCTGATGTTTATGGGGCCCTAGGCAGCCCCTGGGCTCTTTAAAATCTGCTGGGTGCAATGCAGCCTACCCCAGCTGAATCGTTTCCTGCTCCAGCCCTGCTGATAATGAGAAGTTCAAGATGGGAAATAACAATGGTTATTTGCTTATAAAGTCCAAAAGCAGTGTAGCCTTTAGATCATTGGCCAAAAACAGGTAATAACTGAGTAAACACAGACTTGCACCTTGTAATTCTCCTTGAAAGAAGATTCTGCCTGAGACATGTAGAATGCATATCATTTTGCTTTTCTTGAGACGCCCAAGGGTTAGGCACTTATATGTAAATAGTCAAAATCAAGCTCCCTGGTGCTCATTTACTCTCAGCAGTCCCAATGCCCTTTCTCTCCTCCTGTGAGTCTTATGCTTATGTCCCATATTCTTCTCCTCTGTGGCATGGAAATACTTTCAGTGGCAGACGTTCCCATATTGCCAGTGCGAAAACTCCAAGAAGGTGCTAGTGTCAGTCCAAAGGCAACACTCATTTTCATGTTAAAGTATTCAGAAGAACAAGGCAGAAATGTTTAACCAGTGTAAAGAAAAGGTTCACACAATGTTCAGTATCCTGAAATTCTGCTTCACTTGGAGGCTTCATGACTAATCTACTGGCAGACTTTGAGCCCTAAGTAATATTCTCCATTGCCAAATTAGCACCTCAGTGAGCTTATGTTACAGTTGTGAAGTATTTTCAGTATATAATACAACAAATTATAGTGGCCTGAGCGCTGTGGACCTAGAAAGATGTGATAGCTGTGTTCATGGCAAATTACAGTACAGTCCACCTATTTTTCTACTCCTGGTTTCTAGGGTGAGCCAACGTAGCCGAGGGGTGAGTTTTGTCATGTATGGCTTTTCTTTCTTACTCCTCAGACCCCAAGCTTATAAATGTGTGCTTGGAAATTAACTCAGGGAAGAGGAGAAGCAAAGGAAGGGTTGGGGGTTGGGCATTGGTTCTGGGCAGTTTTCTTGGATTTAAATATGTGTGTGTGTGTGGGTGTGCGCGCACGCATGTGTGTGGTACATACATTGGAACTGGAAAAATTACAACTGCAGGGCATTTGATGCTCTGTTTGGATTTCGAGAACAGAGTTTACTCCCTCTCGGATCAGAGCTGTTAAGTATGGCCCTGCCACATGATGATGCATCAGGAGGGGTTTATATCTTTGGACTTTAGCCTGTAGAGTTACGCAGTGGAAGAGGCTGGAGGACCCTTTGGCCTGTCTCAAGGGTGAATGAGAGGAGGAATTCTACTTATAAACAGTTACAAATTGGTCCTCAGTAACGGCTGCAGTGTTGATCAGACGGTATAAGGGGCCCCCCAGTGATTCCTGGGATAACAGCTGCATGTAAGTCATCCACTGAACATTTGCTTGTAGCTGCTCTCGATTTTTGTTTTTATTGAAGGAGAAGGAGTGTAAACATGGGACACACAGTCTGGAGGCTGCTTAAAGGGTTTCTCTCATTTAAAGCTTATATTGAAATGTCAGTGTCTTGTGTTGGGTTAACAATTGCCATGTTGGAGCTTATGATTTGAGTTGTGCTTGAGCATCCAAATGGTAACTATTATTTTTCTGTTACAAAACTGGCTGATTAATACTTGTGTTGGTCCAGGTTTTATAAATTGGAGAGAAAGACATTATCATTCCCCTTTGAACTGGCCTTAGACAGATTTTGTTCTTATAGTAGTTTTGTAAGTGATTACTGCATTCCCTACCAAGGCGATGAGGTTTATTGCAATTATGTATTCAGGCTCTTTCCTTTGAAACATTTAATATTGGAGTAAATATTTACCTTAGCATCAGTCTCTTCTATGTAGACTGGATTCCTGTTTACATTTATGGTCACACTTAAATGAAGATTAGCAAATGGAAATAATTATTTAGCTGAAATATATACACATGTGAAATTATTTCTCAATTACACCCTAAACCATTTTTGGGCATGCTTTCAAGTGGCTTACCGGGACCGGAAGTCTCTGGCCTCCAGCATGTTCTCCATGATGAGAGCTTCCCTCTCGCCTTTCCTGGCAGTGGGTCCAAGTGCTGGCCACATGACTGCTCCCCCACCCCCACCACTACACAACAGAGAGGGGCTTCCTGATTGTTCTAGAAAGAAACAGATTTATACTGAAAGTTCCATATTCTTCTCATTAAGATGACTAATTTGCACTCCAATGTTTCTTTCTCCCTTTCCTTGTGCTAATTTCTGCTTTCACATATATTTGGTTAGACTGCTTTTCAGTGTAATGTGCAATAATGGAGTTTTTCTGTACTTCATAATATTGCTCATTTCCTGCCTGTTTGGCTATCAGAATTTCAGTGTTGTAATCAATCTTTATTAATAGGGTATAGTAAGGGTAGTATTTTTTATTCTTTAATTTCCAAAGTTACCTACAAAGACAAATCGTGCTCATTGTAGAAAATCTGGAGGATATAGATAAGCAAAAAGAGGAAGAAAAATCTAGAAGTTTCACCCATAGATCCCATCTATAACTCTTAATAAAACAGGGCTGTACTAGCCTATTATATCCTTAATGGAATATTGTAATGGTTATTAAATCAATTGACTCGGAATCTCTTTTTAATAAATGAGTCAGGCTATATTATCCAATTACTGTCAGCTGCTACCTTTCCAGAGAGCAGAAATGGTTACTTTGATTGAACTTTTAAAGCTTTAGGCACCTTTATGAAGAAAGAAGAAAAAGAAGTAAGGTTCAGCTTGGGACTTCGTAAGCAAAATCTTCAGTCTAAGGCTTAATTAAGGTCACCTGAAATTGGAAGTGTTGATTGCACCACCTCATGAATATTGACTTTAAATTAAAACCACAGTTATTCTTTACTTTTCCTTACTACAATACCTTATATCAGATAGGAAGGCTCAATTTTAAAAGGACACAGCCAGATCCCACAATATTGATTATTTTTAGAAATCTTTGGTAAGACACTGCTCTATGCCCTGGCCGGGTAGCTCAGTTGGTTAGTGTCATCCCAATATGCCAAGGTTGTGGGCTCAATCCTTGGTCCTATCTCCCTTTCTTTCTCTCTCTCTCTGTCTCTCCCTCCCTCTCCCCCTCTCTTACTCTCCCTCTCTTTCAAAAAAATCAATAAAAAAAAAAAAACACTGCTCTTAGCCACACAGTGTAAATATTATAATGTGTAAGAGTTCAGTTAAACACAGACCCTGAATAAGGTAAACTTTTAAAATTCTTATTATAAATAAGTCTCACTAGTTTACTATTACCATCTATTTCCCCTTTTTCAATTAAAAATTATAAAATGAATTATGTTAACCAGTTATAAAACTGTTTTTGGGTCCGCCATCTCTCTCATTCACTCTTCATTTGACCCTGTGGTCATAGGCAAGGGTGCACACAGGGACAAACACAGGGAAGTTAACAAAGACAGGAGAAATGTGTGGGTGTGTCTTGCCTGGAGTGTTCTGGCTTTGGCTTATCTGCCATTTGCTGTGTAACAATCAGATATTTTTCTCTATACCACAGAAGTAACTAGCAAGTTATTTGTTGGAAAATACCTCACTATGTTATTTATAAATGAGAGGCAAGTAGAACTTCCTGCACAATTTCAATATTCCAATATGCTTTTAAACTGTAAAGAGTTCTGAAAAGGCTGGATTCGATAGTTATTATCCTTGCTGTCACTTAGTGCTTTCCCAAATAAAGTATGCAGTTCCTGAAGACTGAATCTGCACTAATAATGTATAAATACTTTATCATTGTAGTCACCTTTTTGTGAATTCACTTGACGAAATTTGGATTATTTTACAGTTTGTGATGAAACTTCTTTGTTCTTTGGATAAGAAATAAAATCGATAAGGACATTTTCCTTGTACTGATACACATGTATCTTTTATTGTTTTCCCATATATTACTTTTCAAACAAAATACTTGTAGTCAGGAAAGATCACATCACATTAAAGATCATCCCACCTTGCATAATTTACTTTATGTTTGTGTAACCATTAGTCATTAGCTCCAAAAAACCCCACTAGACCTCTATATGTTAATCACAAATATGGCAAGTTTATGAATTCTAAAGCAAATGTGTATACCTGTTCACATCCATAGGCCACATATTGTAATTTATAGATAAAATTAAAACTCTTAATTACTGTCTTATTATCAAAATAAAGGTATACAGCATTGAGGAATTAGAAAATGTTTAAATTTGGGAATTTATGTTTCTTAATAGCTAAAATGTTTGGTAACTATAAGATTAAAAAAAAGAAGAAGAACAGATGAAAAACCCTTGCTCTTATATAATCCCTAAAGCTTTTTGTGTAACCCCTTGTCATGTCAATATGCACAATTAAACTCCTTCTTACATAATTATAATCAAGGAATTTACTGTGCCACCCAAATACAGAGTAGGTTTTTATCTCTTGTGAAATGTAGACAGTGCTGGGTGGCTTAATTAGTGCTTTGCCTCTCTTTTTACAAATTCCAATCCTCTGCTTCTAAAGGCTCATACTTGTGAGAGAAGGAAGATTAGGAATACAAATGGAGTGATTTTACTCCTAGTTAGCTAATAATAATTCACTTTGTAATTGGGCTTTTGTGGTGCCAGTGATATCAACTGGTGAAGGACTTAACACACACATGTTGTGTTGAATGAAAGGAAATAACTTTGAAGTATAGACTTGTTACCCACACAGTGTGAATTTGTCTTTCATTCCCTAGATCTGCAATATCCGACACAGATGTTCCTTAGTAGCATTTTTAATCATTGTAAATAAGGGAAGATAAAAGTATAGCTTGATAACAAGCCAGGTTAAATTGCAGCCTCTAACTCTTTACTCTTCCTAATAAGTAGTCTCGGTGGTAGATAGTGATGGTTTATAACTTATCTGCTAAGGTCCCAGACCCTGAGCCAAGCTGCATGGGTTTGAATCCCTCAGGTTATGTTTTGGCTCTTCCAATTATTGTCCCGGTGACTCAGAGCAAAGTCACTTAAACTCTGGGTCTCATTTTCCCTATCTGGAAAATGCGAATAGTAGAAGTATTCTTCATATGGTTGTTGTTAAATTAAATAAATCCATATCTGTAAGCACTTAAAGTAACAGTATCTGAAACTCAGTAAGCACTAAAAATATTTTACATTGTCCTTTCTAGGGCTGCTGATTTTCACTTCTTATAATTGCAAATGGAAACAAGTTAGGATAATACATAAATTTTCAATTTTATAAATGTTTTAACAAGGAAAAAAGCAATGTAAAAACAATGGGTTTTATCTATAACACAAATGCTTCACTTTATATAGCAATTGTTATTACATCTAAATATTTTTCTACTATCTTGTTCCTAGGACATCAAGGAAAAATCTAGGACTAGGGAAAAGTGAGCCTGGAGCTCATAAATATGCCCTTGGGGAAAGATGGGCAGAGTCTAGATCAGGGGTAAAGTTGAAACTGTCTTACAAAGTAAAGGGAAGAATGAATTGAGAAGATATGGGTGCCTGGGAGTGCCAAGCAGAGAAAAAAGAGCATTTATAGGATACTATAAGCATTAATAATATTTCACAATGCCAGAAATTCTTGAAGTAGAAAAAGAAAATCTTATCAATGGGAATACCCCTAAGAACTTTATCGTTAGAAATAGAAAATTCTAGCACTTTCTAGATAAACCAAAGGGAAGACCTGAGGAAGAAGCTGTTCATTTTTCTATGCATCCTTGATTTTAGGACTTTGGAAATACACAGTCCATCAAACTATGATAATTAGAGAAAAGAAGACGCCTGATTATTGATGTATCAATTATGCTTTAAAATCTTAATAAAATGCATTGCCCTTCTGATAATTTTTGGATTTTGAATTTCAGAAATGTTTTAAATGGATATGAGAAGGAAATATAGCCTTGAGGGACTTAACTACTTATATACTACTACATGTTTATATTTGGTGATAGAAATGGTTTAATGCATGCAAATTGTAGTTAACTCAGTAGTCCATTGAAAATATGATGGCCTTTAACTTCTCTGTTCATGTATTTTCCTTAACAGATGAAGGACTGAACCATGAATGCAAACTCTGCAGCCAGACCTTCGACTCCCCTGCCAAACTCCAGTGCCACCTGATAGAGCACAGCTTTGAGGGGATGGGCGGCACCTTCAAGTGTCCTGTCTGCTTTACAGGTAGGCAGGTTACTGCAGGGACCTGGGGAGAGTTTCATGGCTACATCACTCATGTCTTTCCCACCAAAGCATACTTCCCACTGCTATGGCCTTTACAGATATGACTTCAGTTCAATTTGAGGAGAAGATCTTTGATTTATGCTTATTAGCATTATTGATTGCAGACTACTTAAAGGCTCAATTGGGCAGGAAGGTTAACTGTTGGGATGGGCAAATGGCATTTCAAGTTCTCTCAGAAGTTTGCACTTTTCCATTTGGAAAATGACGTCCACATATGTTCGCTTTTCTCTTCTCGACTCTCAAAGGTTCCCAAGGCAGAGACTGCCCACACAGAGCTCGCCACTTTTTAATCTCAGGACATTTGACCAGAAGTGCCATCATGTTGTCAGCACATGCCTGTTATTTTAAAATGAGGAATTTTATAACATTGCCCATTAGAAGTAAAATGATTATTATAATCCTCCTCAAATTCTTTGAACTCAGAAACATTTGACGAGGCGTTTATTTCCTACAAAATGGGAATTTTTAAGGTAGACTTTGATATAAATGTACACATTTAAGAAGAAACTTTCATTAGATGTTGTAGCAGTACAGCTTTTAGCAGCAAAGAAAAAAAAATGTAAATCGGAAACTATAATTTGCAGCCCATAGAGGTTGACATATGATCACACACATTTCTGGTACTTCCCCAACAATGACAAAGTTATTTTGGAAAATCCTTTGTGATCATTTTGCATGTGTCTTGTACTCAGTGGTTAAGTCCCCCGAGGCTATGCTTCCTTCTTATTTGTCAGAAAAAGCAAAACAACACAAAATTGACTTCTCAAAATTGACTTCTTTGTTTCCAGAGCAAAATTCCAAGCATTGATTATTAACCTTCACCGCATTCAGCCTGTAGATTTCTGACCTGTAATGAAATAAAAAGAGAGGGGCCGTGGTCATGGCAGAGGTAGCACAGGTAGTGCCTGCGTGTGTTCATGCCTCTGCTCTCACAGTATGCCTCCGAGGCATCCTCGTCCAATAATTTCATCAGCCACTCCTTCTTTGAGAACTATTTTTTTATTCTTCCAAACTTGTATATAAATATCTATCATATACTGTTTTTCCCATAACGTAGTATTTATCCTATGATACAAGTCATGAGTCTGGATTCTTAATAAAAGTTCATAATAAGTCTTCATAAAGTGGGGCGGGGAGGGGGGGCTGGGTCGTAGATCTCCTCATCATTAAGACACCTAATAAAATAGTTCTTTCATGTTGTGGCCAGAAACCTCATAAAATGTGCTAAGTTATATGGATATTATTTGCAAATCTATAAAAAAAAAACCCTAATTTCTTTTGTGTCAATGTAGGTAAAAGACAAAAATGCATTAATCATGAACAGTTTACATTTTCTGGGCTTTTAGACCTGAATTGTTTTAGTGTATCTTGAAGTAATTTTAGAAATAACAATTAAGGGAAAAAAGAAAAAAAATAACCCTTCCAATGTTAGGTGGGAGAGGAAATCTGAGCAGTTTTTTAAGGTAATGAGAAATGTGATTAAAATGTATGACTCACAAGAACAATATTCTAATATTTTAGGTTGGCTGGCAATTAGAATAATTTTAATGATTAGAGTAGAGTCAAAGTCAAATGCCAACATCTTTAATAAATCCTCTCCCTGCCTATACAGATTAATATTGTAGATGCAAACTTTTTTAGGTCACAGTGCACCAGGCATCCATCAGAAGTCAGTTCTGCCAACCCAAACACTGCCTCTGGCATATACAATTTAATTATTAATAGTATGTCTCCTAGGTAAACTGTTACACAGTCTTAGGGCCTTGTTTTGTAGTCATTAAAATTGAACATGTTTATATTATTGAAACCCTTGCATTCAGTGTGTAGGCTGAGTTGATCTTAAAGTATCCAAAGAGAATTTACCTGGGGTTCTGTTTCATATTTATAGACAATGCCCCAGAGTAGCTGTGGGATATAATTTTTAGCATTAACACATTTAAATAGAGAACTGTTTGCTAGCTATAACTTTAGGCAAATACAATAAATAGGGTTTTGGCATTTATGATTTCTTAACCTGTGGGTTGCTGAGAAATAAGAGTTATTTCTGTTCAGGCAGGGCTGTACATTTGACAACTTTCGACTTTATTTTAAAAAGATTTATAGGGAGCTGGGCCTTTATAAGCCTTTACTTTGGAGCTGTTTGGGTTGAATCAGGTGCTTGGTAGAGTGCATCTTAACGAAAGCCAGAGACCCAGCCATGAGCAAAGGTGACTCAACACTCCCCAGGTCCCTAGCAGTGGTCACCTCCAGAAAACATGCCATTCAGTCTGCTGAGTCTGGGTCTGTTCTCAGGGAGTCCTCGACTGAGGACATTTCAGAAAGAAAATAACCCCCAGTTCACCACTTCTTATCATTTCAGTGTTTGTTCAAGCAAACAAGTTGCAGCAGCATATTTTCTCTGCCCATGGACAAGAAGACAAGATCTATGACTGCACACAATGTCCACAGAAGTTTTTCTTCCAAACAGAGCTGCAGGTAATGTTCCCATGAGGGAGATGGGGATTGAACTCAGTTCCTCTTCTTCTTAAAGGAAACAAGGGCATTTTAAATCTGGATTCACAGTATCACTCACCCTGGGCCACCATGATGCTCTGTGTGTACTGGGGCAAAGGGAAAATTAGAGGCTGGATTAACAGACACCAAAGTAATTCTGCCTCTAGCCACTGTCAATCATAAAAGGAACTAGAATAGACCCATAATTAGACCTTCTGACCCCGTGTGATAGACCTAGGGGTCAGATTTATTGGACTATGGGATCATTCACCTCACTTGTCATGGCTTCTTCTCACAAACTCTGTTTTATTCATGTTCTGTTCCACCAGGCTCCAGGCTGGATGGACGTCCGGGTTATTGTCCTGAGGGGCTTAAAATTGGAAGGGAGAAGGGAAGAGAAAAAAGGAAGCTCTATTCTGGTTCAGTATGTGTTTCTTCCACAGAATAGAATAGTTATTACTTAGTCATGCCTTATAGTTAAAATGTTGACATCAAAGATGTTAGGTTTAGCCTTGAGTCCCACTTGCTAGATATGTGACCTAGTGCAGGTCCATAAGGTCTCTGAGCCTCAGATATGAAGAAATGATACATAAGTGTAACACTTAAGGGGTTGGTGTTAGGTAATCATGAAATAACAGATCTGATTATAAGGTATAAACTACTAAAGATAATATAATTTGGGTTGGCTTTATTATTTTTAGCAGTAGTCTGATAGTTAAAAAATGAGTAAGAGACCTGGATTCTATCCCAGAAATTTACTTATTATAAAAGAAAAATAACATTTTTTTTTGTTGCTTCATCTGAAAAATGGCATAATACCTATCCTCAATTTTCTGGGAAATAATATAAGAGTAACATGTTTTTGTTAAACCTTGTGGGTGCCCTTGGAGGAGAATGGATTTGAACTCAAAATTATTTCATTATGAGCATTATTATTAACAGTACATTTATTTAGCCTAAACTGGGGTGGGAGTATAATTATTATTTGCACTGAAATCCTTAAACAGCCTGCAGAGGCACGGATCTGGCTGCAGCAGGAACTCAGAGCCCCACCCTCTCCCTAGTTTCTCATCCCACACTGTGGACCCTGGGGCAGCATTGTATGTACCTCCCTTGGCTCAGCAGAAGACAGAATTATGTTAATTTTATGTCAAAATAAGGAATTTAGAGTTTATCTTCTCAGTTATTATTCTATCAGTGAACGCCTAGCAAATTAAGGAGGTGAAACAAAAAATATATGAACGAATGCGTGAGCCCATTTAATTGACAAAATATGTCAGGGGACCAAAATTAAAGTTGCTCTCTTTTTATCACTTCTAAATAGAATTCCACTCTGTCACATCTGTAAATTGAGTATAGAAGAAAGGTCAAGTTAGACTATTGTTTAAAATTATCTTATTAAAATAGCCTGAATTTCTGTCTGAAAATATATTCTTATTACAATAGGTATCAAAGGAAAAGCCATTTTGGTTTTTATGGTTCTGTAAAGGGTGTGGCCAATACACCTTGTGATTCCGTGACTTATTATGTGAACTGTGAAGCAGAAAATCAAAGTGGTGGAGATTCTGTGGAGACCGACTTCTATCTAATGTTTTTGAAAACATTTGTAATAAAATTCCACTTTTGTACTGTACGGTAGTCCCCCCTTACCTAAGGAGCATACATTCGAAATGCCCCAGTGGAGGCCTGAAAACACAGATAACACTTATACATACCTATTTTTTCCTATACAGACACACCTATGACAGAGTTAAATCTATAAATTAGGCATAGTAAGAAATTCAGAACAATAGCTAATAATACAACAAAGCAATTATAACAATATACTGTAATGTGGTCTCTTTCTCTCTGTTAACTGATCTGATAATCAAGAAGGCTAAAGTGACTAATGGGCAGGGGATGTAAATAGTGTGGATGCACTGAGCAAAGGGATGATTTCTATCCTGGAGAGGGCTAGAGATTGCACCACACTACTCAGAAGTACATGAAATTTAAAACTTATAAATTGTTTATTTCTGGAATCTTCCATTTAATATTTTCAGACTACAGTTGACTATGGATAACTGAAACCATGGAAAGTGAAACCATTGATAAGGGAGTACTACTGCATTAGTAGATCCTAACGCAACTAACCTGGTGGTAAAACTTCAATGTCTTTCATTAAAAGAGCCCAACACTGGGGCAGCACTTGCTTGTGCCCATTGTAGACCAGACAAAACTACAATTAAAGACATCCTCAAGGCTCCTAGTTTCCTTTATGGTGCATTTTAGGGTTTCATGGAACATACAGTATTCACTCTTTTCTATAATTAGTATAGACCAGTGATTCTTAAATTCTTCAACCTCAGGATGACTTTATACTTAAAAATGATTGAGGACTACAAAGGAGTCTGATTCATGTAGCTTATTATCCATTGATGTTTTCCATACTAGAAATAAAAATTTAGAAATGTTTTAAATGCAAGAATACACAAATATGCAATTCTGTTAGCTGTCAGAGAGATGATAACTTCATATGCCAAGTAGCCTCTAGAAAACTCCACTGAACACTCATGAGATAAAGAAGAGATTGTAAAGGACAAATAATATCTTAATGTTATTATGAAAATAGTATTGACTTAATAGACTCCCTGAAAGGATCTGGGAGACCCCTAGAGGTCTCCGAGTCACACTTTAGGAACCATTGGCACAGAAGATATGTTATAAAACACATGACTCTTTAAGATCTTAGGAGGTTTTTCTGATCTCAAGAGGTAAAACTGCTCTTAAAACATTTCTACTTTTAAATATGGTTCATTCTTTGAGAGCTAAAAGAAAAAAAAAATTCTGACTTACCCATTCAAATTGTGATCTGAGCCAAAGTAAGTCTTATTTCAGAATCCAAAGTTGTGAGCATTGTTTTTTCCAGTCCAGCAACTCAGAACCATACATATTTGGTCTTGATATGAATACTCAGGGTCAACCTGTGTGTCATTCCTTACTCAAGAATGGTATTTATAGTTAGTATGTGATAATTATTACAAAGCTAGTAACCAGTCATTGGAATATCTATTCATTAGGTCTGTTTTCTAAAATCCCCAGTAATTGCAATGGCTTTTAGTGTCAATACATTAAGAAAAATGGATTAGAATTAATTTTACTTTTTCTAGTTTTGAATGTGTTGCATTTTTATGCTTTAACCTTAGGAGTTCTCAGTCCTGTGTGCATTTGCTTTCAGTCCCCAAATTACCTTTTATACCTGTGTATAGAGGGAGAAATTAATGTAATTTTAAAATTAGATTTATTTCCTGTATAGAAAGTGAGGATGGTAAGTATATGAAAACCATAATACAATTTTGTTAATTTCTAGAATGAGGGGGGAAATGGACTGAAATTAAGGTGACAAGTACAAATTAAGGTTGGTGATCAAAATAGCAACAGAGTAGAAAAATGAATCTATTGTATCAACCCACAGTAGATCATGCCTTGGTACGTAAAATAAATGCGAATTTTAAAATTGACATGTGTCATTCCACTTGAATTGATCTATGATTTTATGTCCCTAAAGTTTAGAAAGAAGGACTTTTCATAAAAGGTTATAAAATTAAATTCCCGAGAACTGAAATCCTGTTGTAGATTTGAAAGAATGTAGTATATTTGCTTCTTATATCAGTCGGTCAGTAGGCAGCCGTCCGTCTCGAGAGACGATGGTGTAGCTTCTTAAGAGTCTATCTGCACCGCCGAGAATGGCTGTGCAGTCCGACTCGGGAGTGACACGGTATCTGTCTCCTCCCGTGTTGAATCGACATCTTGAGATGACGCTGGAGTGTCACCTCCAGTGAAACTGAAGCTACAGAGCCTGGGCAGGGTGATATGGAGGGTCTGCTGTTGCCCAAGCAGCAGACCCCCCCTCTCTTCGCGGCTGAAGGGTCCAAGGGAAAGACGGAGTCAATACAGCTTGGCTTCAGGTGCGCCGCAGGAGTTGCCGGTGTTGACTACAGCGTCAAACCGCCTTAGGGACTCCGGCTCCGGATTTTCTGTCGGGGTTTACTCCCTTAGCCTTTCCCCTGAAGAGGTATGCTGCAAGGCAGCGGAGGTTTTTTGGAGTCAGAGTTTTCCTTCTCTGTTCTTATATCACAGTGAGGCTAATAGGGTAAGTTTAGGAGGAGTATTCCAAATCGTCCAGTAACATAACTATGGTGCATCTTGTAATGGTTCATAAATGATTTCATGACTAATATATAATTTACATTTCTTTCACTATTTTCTCCCAGTTAAAAACACAAAAGCCTCTTTTTGTGGATAAAAGTGCTTTGTTGGAGATAAAATTATATACCCAATACACACACACTCACAAACACACACACACTGTGTTGTTTTCATTAACATTGCCTACAAGGCCTTTCAGAATTCAGATAATTCCTCATTATACACTATCAGACCTCATCCTTTAAACGTCACAGACTATAATTCCTTTTAGGATTAATGAAACCTCTGTTTCTATGGAACACTCAATCTAGGACAAACCTTTTGCCAGTGTGGAATCTGTATACTTCACATGATGCTTCAATCTTTCAGACCAAAAGTTCTAAATGCCAGTCCAGAGATATATGATGTATAATTTTTGGCAGGATATAATCTTTTTCTTCTAGTAGAGTTTTCTCCCATTTTTGCAAGGAATTCTAATACACTTTAAAGGCCAACTAGCATGCTAGCAGGGAAGATGTGTTTTGGAATAAGAGTGCATTATTTGAACTAAATGAACATTTTGTTATTTTTAAAGTGAATGAATATGTTGAATGTTTCACATGTTTTCCTAATAGGCCTTATAACTTTTTCTGCAGAACTTAAGGAAGCTGCTTTGTGAGAGGGATGGTGTGGTCCAAGAAAAATATCCTACGATGCATATTTGTATCCAAAGTGGTTTATACAGGTGTGAGCAAGTGGTGTGTTTGTAAAACTTCAGTTGAATAGGCCACTTTCTTTCAATACAGTAATTACTGTTTAATTGGTGCCTCTAGAGAAGCTACAATTCAATGGCAGTGATCACATCCTCCTCTTCCAACATGTCCCCATGGAAAGTCCCATCAGACATCATGTTATGAATTTAATGGATATGGAGGGAATTCTAGCTGAAGGAGAGGGAATTGGTCTAGATGCACTTAAAGCACAGAGATTCTGGTATTTTAATTCCTTTTAAATAAAAAAGCATTGTGATACTCAGCCCTTCCCTTTATTAACTCATGAACAGTGTTTTCCATACTATTTTGAGGGATATACCAAGGCTTTCAGATGTCACTAAAGTTTAAATATGTAATTGTCTCAATAGCCATTGATTTTTTTTTCTCAAATACTTTTCCATCTGATTTTGATGCATATTTTTCACCTCACAACTTAACTGATACTCAAGTTTTATGGTCATATATCTATTTGGGGGACCCCAGGATTGGAAAGATGTGTCATCACAGCTGGATTCCATATTGGTCATTTAGGATGACGGTCAGTGTTGGGGAGCAGATCTCCTGCCTCTTCTCAGGAGGTCTGTGCCTCCTACCTTAGCTCTCCATTTCATTAGATCCATTGGACCTCTGTGTTTCTTCTGGTCCTTGGGTTGAAATCACAACTCCTAAACACATTGTATGGACCTGGAGATCTGCAACGAGTATAAATTATGTCAAGTGAGCATGTGCTTGTGGAACTGGTTCGTTTCCATACTGCCTCATTTCTCTGCTTGGTGGGCCTGCAGGGCTTGTGAAGTAAATCGGTGCTACAGCAACTTCCACTTAATTTGCTCAGTGGTTAAATTGATCTATCTCTTTTATTTGATCGGATCTCCAGGAACCGAATCATTTGCATTGGTTTATTGATTGGTGCTGTGTTGTCACCATTAGTTTTGATCACTTTCAGCTGTTAATATTGGATAATTCAATCAAGATTGATTGGCCTTACCATTGAAGGCAGAAAGTTAATCATATAGGACAAAGAAATAGTACTCAGTAGCCTCAGTTTAACTGTTACCCTCCTCTCTCCCTCTCCTCCTCCGTTTTTATCCCCACTATCTGTGCAGTGGCACAAAACTCGGGCTTTTTCTGAGCAAAGAATAAAGTTTAAAATTTTGTAGAATTTATAATACATTGAAAGATGAGGTCGCTTTATTTTGCTTTTTAATAAAACTGCATCTAGAAATTAAGCAAGCATACAGAAAGATAGATAAGTCTGATTATCACAGTGAACTCATTTGGACTAAATGAGTAAATGCATTTTCAATTACCCATTTTGTACCAATAAATGTCTAATCTGTGTGTGCATGCTTGGAGGCACAACCTGGGCTCACCTTTTCCTAAATTTGGCCCTCACTGCTTCACCATGTGTCCTGGTAGTCAAATTTTCAAGAATCAAGTGGATAATAGGACTGAAGTAATGGCAACAGAGGTAATTACAATAAGCTAAAACCACTTTATTTACATTTGAATTGTTTCTACAGCACCCCAGCTTAGTTTTTAAAAATTCTCCATCCATTAATTTCTTGATGTTCATATCGATGGCTTGTTTTTGCTCTTAAAAGAGGGAGCACCACCTCCGTGTTTTAAGACTCATTCCCTCCTCCAACGGCCCTGTTGTTTGCGATCTGCCATTACATTATTTTTTTGTCTGGCCCAGAGTTGACAACAGATGGCCATCTCTGAACTGCCATCAGTGCGACTTTATGGAGCATCCAGCTAGGGTGTACTGAAGAGCACTGTGGCCAGTTCTGCAGCCCCCTCCCCCCACCCCCTGGAAATGTTCATCACCTCTGCCACATTCTGCTTTGGCTAGGCTTCGCTGGCCCCGCTGTCTTCTGTGTAGCCAAGAAAGCCTGCTGCCACAGCACCAGAAGATCTGCCTCCGTTAGGAACAAGAAACTGGGCATGACGGTCCTGTAAAGGCAGAGCTCTGTCTAAGCACCTTTGTAGTCAGATTCTTTGGGGAGATCTGGCAATCCACATTTCTAGAACATTCTGCAACCCAGAGAGGCACGTTCAATTCCCACATGTGTTCTTATTTTAGATGTTTGCTCCACACATGGATCAGTTTCCTCACATTAGCAGAGACAAATGCCAAGAATAAACCCTTTGTGTGTGCAAACTTTTATCCGACTATTGGAGAACACCACTTCCATATCCAACTGTTGTGACAATTAGAGTAAGAGAGATGGTAATCATGGACTTCAACTATAAATCCCCTGAATGAGCAAAGAAATTCATCCCAGCATCTTCAGATCCAGGGATGTAGCAATCCTTTGGACAGCCGCGTGAAATGAGCTGTTGCTGTGCATTTGGAGAAAGATTGATGGGCTGCTCTTGATCTAGTTTGCTAAGGCAAGGCAGCTTCAGAGCCAAGCGTATATGTTAAGAGGAATTCACATTTGTATCCTTTATTGTTATATTTGCAGCGAATCTACAGCTCGGAACAGGCTCTGCCCTGCAGCTATGAAGGAGTGAGTTCCCCTTATTGGAGAGAGAGCCGTGTTTCTGGAAAAGCCTGTACTGTGGCGGGCGAGATGAATGGCGCTTAAAAGCAGGGCTCGCGGTGCTGTCATTTAAAACAGTAACTCTGACGCGTGAGCGGGAGTGAAAGGCAGAGCAAAGGAGTCCTTGAAAAGTGGTGAAATTTTAAACTGCCTAAAATAACAGGCCTCCTTCATTGATAACTTCAATGAATGAGTACGTGGGGGAGCTAACTGGGCAGGAAGTGCCTTCCCGAAAGGGGAGGAGAAAGTTTGCAAAAGGGGCACCTTTTCCTTTGGCTGGGGCTGTAGCATCTTTCTTTTGGGGCTTCTCCTGCTTTGATCCCAGTCCTCAGCTGGCAGAAGTCTGTCTCTCACTGGAAACCAGACCCACCCGTAAAAGGTTTCCTTTTGTACATTGCCAAAACTAAATTTTATAATTATCTGACTTATACTACTGGGCCCATCTGCTAAGTTTGTGTGCCTTCTAGACACATAAAAAGCTACTGTGATACCATTAAATACCAGCAGTGTTCTTTGCTGTGCTTTGAGTTTATAAGGGTGAAAGGTGATTGTGCGAGAAAATAGAACAGTCTATTTGCTGTGAGCCAGGCACTAAGACCTCTCTCCCATACTCAGTTATAATTCATGACAGTACCAGTGGGGTGCCCCCATCCCTCTGTGGAGTTAATGCATCTCCACTGAAGCCTGCTGAGAGCACCCTGCGTCCGCGCCCACCATCTGTGCCTTCTTGCAAGCCCTCTTTCTCCTCTCTCCTCTCCCTCTCCTTCTTTCCTGAGGTCTCTTGGTGTTAATATTGTGAGGCTACTACTGCTTTGCAAAGGTGGCTCTCCAAAACGGATTGTCACTTAACTAGGGAGGGGAGAGCTGGAAGGAACACATGTCTCATTTAGAAAATGGACAGGGAAGCAGCAATTGCCTTAAAACCACAGCCAACTCTGGGACCTGAGGATGCACTGCCAGTCACCAGTTAGTAAGAGGCACCCATGTCTGACCATCGAGGGAGGCCAGGGATGCCTCACAGGTGTACATTACAATCCAAATTAATCCTGTTCTGAAGCAGAGTTCAGTGTCCGGAGTCAAATCTGAGAAATGTTTACCGGCTTGGTCCAGTGGCTTGGGGCAGCCAGTGGCATGAGAGCCAACCCAGTCCCCACACGCTGCCACCGTCTGTGATGCGAGGCCGCCCACTCGGAGAACCAGACCTAATTGCTTAGGGGCTACTCAAGCCTCAGCTCACAATGATCAAACCCTGGGCTGTACAGAACCTCACTTAAAATAGCTGTGGTGATTTGTGTGTTGCAAGCCACCTTCTGAAGTCGAATAGGCAGAGATGGCCCAACCCACTGCAGCTCAGAGCTGGCAGAAGTCTCTCCCCTCCCTCCTCACTCCCACTCCGTGCTCTGCCCCCAGCCCAGAGGGTGCTGGGGCGTGAGGCCAGTGTGTTAGAACAAAGGGTGAAACCACCTTGTTGCTCGGGCCGACTCAAGATTAATTTGTAATGTTTCCCAGTATGCGCTCTTACCAGAGTCCGTTGTTAGTACTTCTTTTTAAAAGGTAAATCAAATCCAAGCCTGAAATACCAGTGTATGAATTTAACAGATGTGGTGCCATAGGGGACCCACTGTGTTATAAACTGCAGAAATGGTCTTTTTATGCTTCAGACCCGGGCTTATTCCAAAGAGGCTTTCCAACGACAGCGGCAAGGGGAGAGGTCACACATTAAGACAGTGGCACCCACACGTAATTCAGCCTTGTGTGTAATTGGTTCAGAATCTCATCCTGATGTCTGGGTGGCTTTAGTCACATCGTCTCGCTTACCCTCCAAACGAAAAGTAGGGCAGGAACGGCTGTGCTCACTGTCCATGTTTCCTTGGGTGAAAGATCACTTTGAGATGACACAGCTGAGTAGTCAGCCTGAAATCCTGGTTGGTATTTTATTAATTTTGCACCAAGATAAATCCTGAAATTCTGACAAACTCCATGACAGGTGAAATTCCTTCTTGCAGAATCTGCTCAGCAAGAGGCTGCTCATTTCGTTCTGTTCCGAGGCAGGCAACAGGAGGGCAGCTTTATAATCAGCCCTCAAAGGACCCCCAGCCGCCCCGGAGTCTCCGGCTGATTGAATAACTCCTGGGCCTCTTCCCCTAGGCCTCCATCAGCGGGGGTCCTGTGGAAAGCAATCTCCCGCAGACTGGCACTGAAGTGAGCTTTAAACCACCATTTTCTGCTCTCCAGAGGAGCCTGGAGTACTAAAAGATAGATGGACTGCAGATATTTTATGAGAAACTGTCAGAAGAAGAGCAGAGTAAATGTTTTTTTTTCTTCTTCTTTGAGTCACACACTACATCACTGTTGAATTTCTCGCAGCGTCTTTTACATTTAAAGTAAGAAATTAATTGGTTGCTAACCTTTCATTTCACCCCCCCTTCTTCTTCATTGTCTTCCTCCTTTTTTTTTTTTTCTTAAATATTCACACAGAGGCCCTTTGCTTAACCACAGTTTCAGAAAATCAGTACCATTTGCAATGAAATATTTATAATGACAGAATGAAAAATTGGATTCATTTTCTGGACTGTAGCCGAACAGTCTGCAACTTTCTGCAGCATTGTGGAGCGTGTCTCTTTCCTGCCTTGCATGGGAGTCTTTTCCGAAAACCTGCCACATGTCCACTTGCCTACGCTTTGGAGGGGTGCCTATCAAAACACAGACCCCATTGCTGTGTGTATTTGTACTGCCAGGTGGGGGCACGGCCTGCAAAAAGGTAGAGAGGTGTGAACCCAGTCAAAACGAGAAGAGCTAGGGGAAGATAAGGAAAACAGGAGACAGTTTGGTCTGCACTTTGTAGCAGAGTACAGGTAGCAGTCAGCATGCCTCAGTGTCTTAGGGCAGACTTATAAGGGGAAATGGGAGGGCCGAACTAAGGTGTGTAAATGCACATGGACTCCCTGAGCTCACCTGCTTTCTTCCCTTTAGTATTCTCTGCATAGGCTTTCCTTTCTCCGTGACTCTCAGCTTCAGAGCTGCTTTCTTCTAAGCAGAGTGGATCACTGCTTTATTTATTTATTTATTTATTATTTATTTTTTAAGAGAAAGACAAAAGGATTTTGCTAGGACAGTCCAGTGTTGCGTGTATTTCCAATAAGTTCACCTCCAAGTGTAAAGTCAAAATACACTTATTCTCTTTACAGGGTGAGATCGGGTGTGTAGCAAGATGTCTATGACATAAATTTCAGTCTACCAGATAAGTTTTCACTTACTGGCCCAAGAGCCTGCCCACTTCTCCCTGCATTGTGGGAGTGTTTCACAGGGGAGTTTGCTAAGGGGGCTTCTCAGGCCCCCAACCCACCCTTGAGGGTAACCTTTCATTTTCCCCTTTTGAAACACTCAGTTTAATTAGTTTTGTTTTCTTTTGGTGGTTTTTCAAAAGTGAAAATGGTTCTAGGAGATTTAAGCATGACTAAAAATAATCTTAAGCTACGATTTGCAAGTTTCATTCATCGAATTTGCATCCTGCTCCACCAACTCCACACGATCAATAATCCGTGTTTTATTGTATAATAAAGGCTGCCTGTAATTGAATTAGCTTATTCATTCCATCTGATTAGTCCTATTTTATTCATGGAGAAGAAAAATAATACAAGTTACTTTCACCAATATATTGCTTTATGTGACTGTAAAAGAGCTTTCTGCACTATAAAACAAATTTATAAGGATGATGTAGAAGAAATTTAAACATTTGTTCCTAAGAATAATATGAATTACATCACACAGCATTTTTAAAATTTTTATTTATTGATTTTAAAGGAACATCGATTTGTTGTTCCACTTATTTATGCATTTATTGGTTGATTCTTGTATGTGCCCTTCCATGGGATCGAACCCGCAACCTTGGCTTATCAGGATGACACTTTAACCAACTGAGCTACCCCACCAGGGCCACACTACATTTTTTAGGTGATAACTTCACTGTTCACACCTATTGTGTCACCTTGTCCTCTAGTCAGCCTGCATGAGTACTATAACAGGTCTCTCTTCAGACCAACAGCAAGAACCCTGCTCCAAAATTGAGAAACAGTGGGGATAAACAGTCTTGTTATTGCCTGTGGAGATTCATCTTAACAGATTTCACCTGAAGGGTTTTTCCTCTTATCCATCATGGAGTACCATTTTCACGATTTTTGAATGTTTACTCTATTCTCTTTGAAGCAAAATCTTCGCACTGATTTGGCCTTGGGTGATGTGAAACACTGAACAGGAAAGGAGTCATTCATTATTGGGATGTCTCAAGACCCCAGAGCGTAGTACAACTTGTGTGTGACATGCACTTTCTCCGAGGTTTGGAGCTTTTCTACAGGCCTTGAGATTTGTCTTTTCATGGCATTCCAAAAAAATGATTTTGAAAAATATGCTGACAGTTGAGCACAAAATGATGTGTGCTCTGACACCCTCTGCACTGTAGCTTCGGAATCTAGCCTGAAGTTATTTGACTGTAGCATTTCTTTGATTCTTTGATTCAGGGGAGAAGGATTATTTTCCTTAAAAGTGTGTGTTTTAGAACGTGACAATAACTTACCTCCAGCCCGGTGCATGGCTTCAGCAGATTGTTTCCACTTAACCCTTATCATTGCTTGCTTTCTTGAGGACAGAGGTTAAGGGGGAAAAAGATTTTTTTTTTTTTACATCAGTTTTTCAACAACTTAGGTGAGTCTGAAATATATACCCAAGTAAATGGGAACTGTCACAGTGGTGTGCTCGGAGTCACTCTCCTCTGCAGACCAGGAAAGGAGCACTGAATAACGTTCCTTTATATGCCGCCAGATGTATTTCTGCCTGTGACGTGAGTTGCCGAACCGCTTTGAATGATTTTCAGTGTTATTAAGCAGATTCACAGAGCAACAGGCCTCATAACAGAAGTGAAGGGCCACGTGGCAGAAGTCCTTGGTGGAGGAAAGTTGCAGGGCAAAAAACCCTGTCATCAGGGAGAGAAACAACCCAGTGCAGACTTTATTTTAATCTCTGGGTTAACAACTGGCTGGGACTATTTCTCTTCCTCTTGTCCAGCTCCTTCTGTGTTGTGGCTGGTTTGCATTTGCGTGTGAAGTGCCAGGCGGTTTAATGAAGTTATTCTTTTATAAATTTTGCAACACTGAAGCAAGCATGAGGGCTTTAAATTAGAATAAGTGCCACTTCTGGCTGGCAGGTTCCTTTGAGGGCTGATTAGAATGAGGCCTCCCGTCGCCCGGCCCTTTATGCGCCACAGTGTTGCAGTGTGTACTTGTTTACAGCTCACCTTTGAATTTGCATGAGTATGCACCATGCCTGCTGCCTGGCCCTCTCTCAGTCAAAGCTGTCTTTTTTCCAGGATCATGTTAAATACTTCACTTTAAAGAGTTTTTTTTTTTTTTAATTATATTGCTTTATGATAATGAATTAAAATTAATTTGGAGTAGCAAATTATATAAGGATGTGAGGGTTATAGATTACTCTCACCATAGATACAGCACATCTTAGTGTGGGGAATTAAAAGGGCTGTCCTTCTCGTAGCTCTGTTCACCATGAGGGGTGAGCAAACGGTCCCACAGAGACCTAGATGCAATGCCAGGAAAGGTACCTGGGAAGTGGGAGGCGGGTGGGAGTTTCAAGTGGGATTTCTGAAGCAAGTAAAGGCTCCTCTCTTGGCTGGGCAGTGAGTGGAGGCAGCTCTGCCATTTTCAGACCTGAATGAGTCTGAGACAAGAGGAGATGATGGACAAGAGAGTATACAAATATATCTTAAGACCTGACAAATCTGCATACATGATAAAAGATGCACTTAAGCATTCCTAATTTTTTCTATTTGCTTGTGTGAACCAGCTAAGAAACATGATTTCAGGGTCAAGGAGGCAGCAGATTGTTAAAGAAAGGAGAATTGTCCTGGTTGGGTGGCTCAGTTTGTTGGAGTGTCATCCCATACACCAAAAGGTTGCAGGTTCAATTCCTGGTAAGAGGGCATGCCTAAGGTGTAGGTTCGATCTGCAGTCGAGGCCCATAGGGAGCAGAAGGCAACTGATTGATGTTTCTCTCTCGAAACAATGTCTCTCTCTCTCCCCCTTCCTCTCACTAAAATCAATAAACATATCCTTGAGTGAGGACTGAAAAAGGGAGATTTAAACTTTCTATATACCTCTATAATTTTGTTCAGATGACTACAGAGCCTGGAAAAGTTGCTACTGCTATTGATATATAACATACTGCTATTGATATACATATTTGAATTTTTGGAAACTTTAGCATGCTGTCAACTTGGAAAAACTATCCCCATTGTACCATGTTGGGTTGGCATTGTACAGAAATTAACAGCCATCTTGGTCTAGAAACGTTCAGCATAAGTATTTTTCATTTGTACAGGCGTAATTAATGCACTCTATTAAATATGCAAAGTCTTATCTACATGAATTGGATTACAGAAACTAATAAAGTATTCTCTACATTGAAAAAAGAAAAGAAAAGAAAAGAAAAGAAACTTTGTATAGCATACAAAAACATGGAGAGGAAGGAGAAGGGAAAGAAAGCAAGCAAAGAAAAAAAGCACCAAACTTGAGTGTGAAATTTCTCTCCTCTAGCCAAACCAGGATTTTTTTAAATTTAAAGTGAGGAAACCCAAATAGAAATGGGTTTATAAAATATTTGCATTTTAAATAGGACTTTCTCATAATTCGAAACAAGAGCTGCTTGGGGCTCCTTCTAATTGCATTCCCCATGCAGAAATATGAGCCCAGAGGGACAGAAAAATCAAAGGCTCACATCAGGGATTTTACCTGTAGAACCCATGCATATAAGTCTGTCCACCTCTCCGCAGCATGTGCACACACCAGCATCTGGCTCTGGCATGGGTGTGCACAGGTTCACTTGTGCATACACACACTCATACTTCCACAGTTTAATTAGGTAAATGATGTGACTAAATGAACTATCCTTTCAGTCTTACTCTTTGTATGTGTATTTTCTAAAGCCAGTGCCCTAGTAGACAAGCATTTGGTTGCTTAGGACGGAGAAAGATTTTTTCTGTTCTTGGTGATTTATTACATGTTTGACTTACTCTTAATGTGACTTTACCTCCTAGAGAGTGTGACAGTATTTTTAATAAAAGAAATAATGCACTGCAAGGAAGTGGCATTGCTTTTGCTTTTTGCCCCAGTTCAATAAACTATTTTTCATAATTATTGGCATTTTCTTGGAGGGAATCCTTGTCCATATCAAGTGGAAAAGCAGAAAGAGTCGTTCCTCCCTTCTCCCCACAAAGGTTACCCTTTGAATATACATTACAAGGCCTTGTGCTGCTCCCATTCTAATCAGATGACCTTTTGGATCTGGTGGACCAGAGTTTAAATCCTAAGCCTGCCAGTCAGTTTTTAAATCAATGCTCTGCTCCAACAGCATTCAGGTACATAACTTTACATTTCGGTGGATTTTAAAAACAGAAGTGAAATAAGTAAGATGAGTGGAATCTTTCAGCAGGTGGTAGAACAACTCAAAATGAGTGTGAGATCTTGGGCCAAGTAATATGACTGTAGGCACTTTCACTAACTAAATCCTTTCTTAAAAAACCTTCTGGGATTCAAAATCTAAGAGAAAGGGGAGGAGCAGGAAATTTGTAATGTTTGCAAGAGGACATTTCTGAGCAATTATCAATTTAAGCTCCTATTATTGCAGCTAATTACTACACAAGGCTGTTAAATATTTAGCAGAAGTTTGTTTAATTGCGTTTGACTGGGAAGCGCATGTCTGAATGCGGCTTGGGCATCATGAGTCAGTTTTGTGTGCTAAGAGCCAGGCAGAGAGGAAATTTGTATTCGCCCACGATGAACACAGAACAGTGTCAAACAAGTCTTCTTTTCGCTTCCTTCCACAGCCTTGTTTATTTTAAGATATCTAAAATTAGAGCACGAAGAAAGGGCGCTGTTCGTGAATGTAAAATTGGAAGGAGGTCATTCTTAACCTTGTTTACAGATGTTCTAGTTTAGAAAGCGCCAGTGTGATAAATTAAACATTACAGGGGGAAAAATTAAAGCTTAGCAACAACTGGCGCATAGACACATCTGTCTGTGAAGCGCTGCCTTAATCCCTGAATATCTTATTAGACTGTATTGCCTATCAAAGCCTTCTGTCCCACAATATGCTGGAACCTGGCAATTCCAGAGTCTGAACAGAATCTTGAAGTGCCAACCTCTTTCACTTTCGCTGGCTTTGTATAGTGTGATTTAAAATTTCTGTTGTTTCCTTGCATGCAAACAGGTAGCTCAGTGTATTTTTTTCTGTTAAAAGTAAACATTATACCTTTAATGTGTTTTTCAGTGTTCATTTTACTCTTTTCAGCTTGTTCATCTAACTCAGCACTTTTTTCCTCAGTGTAATAGATAGTGAAGGCTATAATCAGTTCCAAAGAGGGAAATTTTCAAGCCGATCCGGTATGCAAAACAGATAGGGGTCAGTCAGCTAGTGCCTGAAATTTTACTACCTAAATTCTTAATGAAAAATGAAATTGTACATTAACATTTCTTACATATTACCCATCAGCAGTATTTATCTTTTTGAAGATAGTTGACCAGAGTGGCTTATTTTATTTCTCTGTAATGTGTAATTGTCAAAATACTGGAAATTGTTCAGCATTATAGCACTTTGGACATGGCATTATTTTAAAAATTAATCTTTGCCTAGGCTTCTGAAGATTCACATTGGACTAAGCCCGGGCTAATTAGGTAGCTATTCTTGGGACTGCTAATCACCATAGGCTTCTCCAGCCGGCTGGGTGTTGTGTAGAAAAGATCACCTGTAGTGAAAACAGGCCCTTTTGCACCACCTCCCTGCCTTCCTGCCCGGTCTGGGGAGTCTTCACTCCAGAGAGGCTTTGAGTCCTAAACACTGTCCGCCTGCTGTGGCGCTCAGCCTGACTGCTGCATGCTCCCTACTTCTGGAGCCCATTATTCCCTTCTCACCTTCTTCTCCTTGTCACTCCCCCACCAGGGAAGTGTGACTCCTCCCGGGAGGTGAGGGGCCCTTGCTCTGAGGCCATAGCTCCCTGTCCTCCCTGTGATTGCTGAGCACCAGGACAGTGAGCATCTGTCCTGCCGGCAGCTGTCCCAGCCCAGGGACCAGCGACCAGCACCACTCACCGGTTACTTCATGCCTGAAGCCAGCTCAGCCACTGGAGTAGCTCTTAGACCTTGAAAGTTGACTTAAACTCTCTGGGACTTAATTCCCTCATCTATAAAATGAGGTATTGGACCAGGTGCTGCCATGACCCTCTCAGTTCTGAAACTATCTCTTTGGTTCTCTGCAGTGTTACTTAGAGGCTTAGTTGACTCCTGAGATAGGATCTAGAGCAGCAAATTGAGGATAGTGGCTCTGCTGTTCTTTCAATATAGATAGTTGTTTCCATACCCTAAATATTAATTTCCAGAGTTTAATATTTAGGTCCCTTTATACTTTATTAGATTACAAATATTCCTAAAGAAGCCTTGATTAGTTGCCACTAAAATGTACTACCTTTGTTCATTGATAGTACATGGAAGGCTTTAGTGAATTGCTGAGTGAGTGAACATTTTTGGAGAGACTCCATTCTTCACATGAGCAATATCATTTAGTATGTATCTCCAAGAATCCTTTCCACAATTTATTAACAACTGTCTACTCTTACCCATTGACTGTATTTTAAAATTCCATGCTATATAGTTCTCTGTAGTATATATGCATCCTTTTTGCTAGCTTTTTTTTTAATTGATTGGAGAGATACCTCTTAGACCAGCAATTTTCAACCAGTGTGCCATAAGAATTTTTAAAACATGCAATACCTGACTATTTAGTCAGGGACACTGACTTTTTTTCCTTTGTATTGTTAAGTAAAAAAATGACAGCCAGCACAACAAGATCTGTTGGTGTGAATGAATCAAAATTTTACCTTTTTTTTTGTCAGATTGGCAAAAATTTTATTTTTTGGTGTGCCACAGAATTTTGGTAATTGGTTTATGTGTGCCATGGGAGGAAAGAGGTTGAAAAGTGCTTTCGTAGACTGAAGACTAAGGAGTGTGCTTAGGCATGACATGCAAGCTCGGTGTGTTTAGTGCTATAAAGCAGTGGTCCTCCATTGAGGATGATGCTCTTCCCACCACAGGTATGTGGCAATGTCTGGAGACATTTCTGGTTGTCACAACTGGGAAAGGTGCCACTGGCATGTTGTTGGTGGAGGCCAGGGATGCTGCTGAACAACCTGGAGCATACAGGACAGCCTTCCAGAATCTACCATGAAACCATTGAATAACATGTATTTTATAAAATGACTTAAGAAAGTAGCTCACTGGATTATCTTTGGGGTTACTTTGGAAATATTTCTCCTCTCTCTCTCTCTCTCTCTCTCTCTCTCTCTCTCTCTCTCTCTCTCTCTCTCTGTCTCTCTCTCCTCCCCCCCTCTCCATATTTAGTCAAGCTTTGTCCATATGCTGCCTGGTTATCTCAGACCATCCCTTTCTAGGTTTATTTAGTGTGACTGTCCAACAGTGCCCTTCAGTGAGGCTTATTAGAATGTGAAATCATTTCCTATGGGAGGTGTGGTGGAAGCTTCATTGCCAGAACCATTTAAAACTGGCCCGGAATAGGAACTTTATAAAACCATTCTGTTCCCAGCAAGGGGACAAATCAAATAACCTAATAGTCCTTTTCTGCCTTTAATATCTTGTATTTTTCTGATCACTTCTGATGATGCCATTTCACCTTTTGCTTTAATAAAGCTTAGTGTCATCCAGAAAATGCTTTGAGATGTCAGGCCAAGCCCGTGTGAACTGTTAAATGTCAAAAGAAAATGCGTCAGTGTCTCTGTAAGTTCATGGTGATGACATTACCATATGAAAAAATAAAAAGGGAAATTCTGTCAGTGCAAACATGGTCATAAATGCAACATTCATGGCATTAAAGAGGGGGGAGCATATCATGACAGACAGTTTCAGAAATGCCATTGCTATGTCAAAATAAAAAAGTAGAATCTCATTTTAGTAAATTCAACCAAAGTAAAAATTATGAGTCAACCTCCCTGGCTGTGAAAATCCAGTATATGAATGTTTCTTAGATTCTTCTAGCACTTTGGGAAATATTATATATTGTCTTCTAAAGAGTATTCAATAAAGTATAACAAAGCTCATAAAAATGCACAAATCCACCTATATGTTCCTGATGTTTACCAGCTAAGATCTACGAAAACACAATTACTCAACATTTCTCCAGCCAGGAATTATATAGTGTGTGGGTAATGGAAACTTTGGGACGGCACAGTGGGGTCTGATTGGAACTTTTGGATGACTTGGATCTTTGGTGTAATTTTTAGAACATTCCTAATGATGTTTCTAGAGCTGTAGCTATTCACTTTTAATTAATTTAAAACTAAGAGTACTTCTGTAATTGTGTAGACTTTGAAAATGTTAATTTATCGCATTCACATACCATAACCTTATTAAGACATTGAAAGGCTGCCCTCTGCATTGTGACAATCTTGTCTGTACCGTATGGGGGGGGGGGGGGGGGGAATAAAACCAGTATCCTGTCATCATTAGCTCTATACACTTTTAAAAGTATTTTACCAGCAAAAGAAGTTGAGTATGAAAAAAATGAGAGAGGGGGGAGAAATGTAAAAATCTTGATTAGAAAGTATAATTTAATAGAACATGTATTGAACCAAATGTATTGATTAATGTGGAAGATATAGTACTTATATTGATTCAAACCAGAGATTTAGTACTAAAAGCTCTAAGCCAAAATGCTGTTGCAGATTGCTACAAAAGTCAGTTTAATGCTGTCCTTGAGAATGCCTTCACAAAGAAATTCTTCTAATGTTTGAGGACTAGGTAGAATGCGGTATATGTCAGTTTGATCCCGGAGGGTTTTATTTTGTACTCTAATAGCTGTTACGAGCCTACATTATATCCAAGGAGTAATTTTCCTTAGGGGTGCCCGGCTCGCTTTGTGTCAATATTCTAGCATTTTAAGTCACGTACAGTATATGCTTCTGGGAACAGGGAAGGAGCCAGCCAGACTCATAATGGTCTGCATTCATTAATAAAGGCAGAAGCTTCTGTCCCTCTATTGCCCACTACAGGGATGTCTCTTTGGCCTTCGGGGACCCGTACAGACACATTTAAAGAAAGCTTTATTTTGAGTGGGCAGCAGATGAAATGTAGGACTTGCAGGCATTTCCTAAGTCAGCTATATGCCCGAGCGCAGGGGTGACCTTAATGGGTCAAAGAAGAATGCAGGTCAAAAGACTTATTATCCAGCCTGTTGGAAACCAATTGCTTTTGTTTGAAAAAAAAAAAAGAAAAGAAAAGAAATAAAAAAGCAGTAGTGCTTTAAAAGTGGACGGTAATGTAGAAAGAATTCTGTTTGTAGCCTGTAAGTGCACGGCTGCATGTGTACTGGAATATGCTTCTAGAAAAATAAGAGCATACAGATTATCCATGGTGTTTACTGATAAAGGTCCAACCCTAGTGATAAAAGGAAGGGTAATGTAATTAGTTAATCAGTGATGATTGATTGCGAATGTTTGTGTTCTTCAACTAAAGGAAAAGCAGCATGCTGCCATGGTGCTGTCACCATCTGTTGAAAGCAACAGCCACATTTAATCTTTATATTTCTTTATTTCTTCCCGCCTTGCATTGTTGCAGAGCCACAATTGCCTGCTATTTCATCTGGTCGGAAAACATCTCATTTAAATTGGATACAACTGCAGTTTAAATTCGAGCTTCTAATGGCATGGTGAATTAGTGGAAAGCTTGTTTTGTTTTATTTTTTCATTCCTTTTTTTCCCCCCCAATAGCCTGCTGGCTCTTTTTCTTAGTTTTAAAAGCTTGTCAGAATTTGTTTGAGACAAAGGACTATAAATAGACAAGTCCTGGTAAAAATGATTAACGTCTTTGAAGCAACAAATCTCACAAAACTTCCATTCAAAGGCAGTTTTTATTTGTATTACCATTGCTACTTAACATTTTGACAATGCCAAGAGAGGGTTACAAAGCACAGACGAGAAGTGGCCTCTGCCAAAAGGTCAGACACTCAGTGGCGCAACTTTTGGGGGTGGGGACTTACTTTTTCCATCTTGGGAAGGTAGATTCCCCTTCCCCTCCCCCAAGCCCCAGCTTCCCTCCAAAGCTTAAGTTCATCATTGCTATTGGGGCAAAAACTCAAATTCACATCAAGATTGAGAGAAAATGGGATAGCTTAGCCAAGGTGACCAGTTTCAGGGGATCATGGGTTTTTATTTTTCTTTTAAAATATTTTGCTTGGATTGTGTTTTAAATAGGATTAAACCGTTTGACCAGTAAATGTGGTCAGCTCTCAGAAAGGAGGAGGCTGAATTAATCATTTGTTAGAGTGCCAAGCCCAAAATGAGAATTCCAGCCTTGTAAAATGAAAGGCATTTCATATTTTTAAAGAAATACATAATGCTAGAAGGGAATTTTTAAGGTAGGTCCTCATCTGTTTTTTAGCTTTCTAAGTTTAATTTCACATTTAAAGAGAAAAAAAAGATAGAACTCACTCCTTCCAAATGGGGCCCTTTATTCTAGAGTGTTTTTTGGTTTTCAGACCTAGTTATTAAGGTATCATACGTAGATAGATCTTCTTTTAAGCTTTTAGGTGTGTTGTGGATTTGATTTTTTTTCTAACAAACCCCCCTCGTGTAAAACAACTGTTCATAACTGGGATTAATGGTTTGCAATTTTCAGTTACTTAGACATGGGGTCTCCAAGAGATGGCTTTTTGCAGAGTAGAGTATGGCTCTCTGTGGGATTACAGAAGTTCTCTTTCCTTCCTACTTCCTTTTCTGTCATCACCCCCCACCCCCACCAGTGTTGCGCTGATGGTCTCCTCGATTATGTAAAACACTTTCCCTTCATTGGAACAGATATTTTTTCTCATAACCTGTCATTGCATTAAAGTACTTCGGGGACTGTGAATTGCTGTGTAAAATTGGTGAGATTACCCACTGCTTTGTTTTAGTGTAGAGGTTTCCTCTGGACCTAAAGAGCAGGAAACTTACACGGGAAGACTGCTCGCTGATGGCCTGGAAGCATTTGCTCCTCTGCATATCCATGTTGGTGCTGCAGTGAAGGGAGCCCTGCTCTGTGGCATGGCCAGGAGCCAGGGTGGGAGCCAAACACTTTAGAGCCTTACGCTCTTTGTGCTTAGGGCTCCTCTGGTCTACCATTCATCCTTCCCCCTTGCTTCTTGCCTCCGCTTCTAAAGAAATGATGTCTATGATATTTAAAACACAAAATACAGAGGGGGCTGCTACGGAGCAACTTCTTGGTTCTCTTATCAAAGGATCTTCAGTGCAGTCTAGAGACTGACACTTTAACTGTTCTCACCAACCCCAAAAAGCCAATCCAATAATCTCTGCAGCTCAGGCATCCATTCCTTCCTTCAGAAAATGAAATTAGGCCATTTGTATTTTCAGTAACTCAGAATACTGCATGGGGGAGAGGAATGGACACATCCCAGGGTCCCTCCTAGGGGGTGAGGGCAAGCCCTTGATGATGGGTTTCTTTTCCTTTCAATGCTTATATGCCTGTTTCCCAGGGCCATCTAGGAATATACCCCTTCCCACCTTGAGAGTCCCTGCCAGTGGTGGGCACCAAGAATGGGGGCCTATCTTTCTAAACAAAAGAAAGAAAAAATGACAAGACATGAGTGATCTCAAGCATATGCAAGGGAACTTTCTCCCTTTACCATTTTTCAGGCCAGGTTTCCCATTTAGATATTATTTATATTGGAGCTCTTTATTTCTGCATAAGCTTGAATTTCACAAACCATACTCTTGTCTTTCTCTCAAATGATTTATATTCTTCTCTCAATATGCAAAGCATAATGCTTTTAGTGTGGCATCTTCAATCTGTTGGAATCATGTATTTATTCTTTTTTTTCAGCTCTGAAGTGACTTATATGGCTTTAGTTTAGGATGAAAGCATGCGAGACAAAACTATTGCCAACTATTATGGCCAGATTGTGTTAGGGTCTTGTTTTGTAGCATCATGACATAGGCACATACAAAAAAGACTGGAGAGATTGCAATATTATCTTCCTTTATTAACCTCTAGAATTCTGTCAGATATTGAATGTCTATTGTAAACACATTAAACTTTTAAAAATAATGTTATTAAGCTGATTTTTTTTTACTTTGATTCTGATATAAAACAAAAGTTTCCTCTCTGCTGTTAGTGTTCTATCATTTAGGTAACAGTAATCATGACTTGTATTTATTTTTTAGATTCTTCTTTTAAAATAAAAAAACTTTTGTTAATATCAGACTTGACTCTTAGAGATAGCAAATGTACATGAAAACTTAGTGTATTTGGAGTAGTTGGACTTTTGTATTACTTATCACCTCTCTGATCATGATTGTGTTTGTTTGTTTTTTTAAGGAAATGAGAAAGCTTTTTAGTCTCATCCATATTTTGATTAGTTTTCTAACTTACCTATTAGTTAAAAATGAATACAAAGAAAAAGAGAATTGGCATGAAAGTACTCTACTTCTGTATGCACTTTGAGGCTAAGACTACTAAGAAGAAAAAAAGTCCAGTTTATCTTGAATTAATCAAAATAGCTGTTTCAAACAAGGGAGAGTGAAATGTTGTTTCCCATCATTATTGTTTGTGTTCAGTTTTCAAAAATGGGCTAAGTTTGAAAGGGGAAGGAAAGCCTGAGTCCTCTTCACAAGTCTCCCGTCTCCCTCACCAGTGCCCTCAGCCACATCTGGAAAACGTCAGCAGCCAAGTCTCTGGTCATCAGCACACATTCACTGAGAAGGTTTTTGGTTAGTTGTTCTGGGGAATGAATACGTAACAAAATTCTCTAAGTCAAACCCTTTTGCTTAAAAAACTTCCATAGCTCCTCTTCACCTGTAAGACAGTCTGAAGCCCTTAGCAACGTACAGAAGATTCTTCAGAATCTGGCCCCAGACTAACGCCATCTTCCCTTCCATCTATACTCCCGGTTCAGGACACCCTAGAAGACTAGCCAGTCTGAAAAATTGCAGGTCCACAAACACATCTTGCAGAGTTTTGCTTCATTGCCTTGGCCCTTGTGGCCTCTTGACCTAGTGCCCCCCCCCCCCCGCCCCGCATACTGAAAGCCTTCTCCTGTCTCCAGTCTCTCTGAAAATGTCACGTGTTACCTGCACCACAGTGCCTTCCTGAAAGGGCAAGCAAGGTTAAGTGTAATGGTGACATTTCTATGTTCACTTTTAATATAATTCCATCACACTGCTTTACCAGAATGTGCCCACATTACTTTCTTCTTTAAACTGTGAGCACGGTGAAGGCACGAGGGCAGGGAGCATCCTCTTCCCTTCGGCAGCCCTTGCCTCACTGGTCAATCCTTCGGTTGGCCAGCCCCTCCTTCCTGAGCACTGCAATGCTGTGGCCGCCCCAGGGGGTGATGCAGGGGTTCAACAGATGTTGTGAAGGAGTGAATAAATGAATGAACACAGGATTACTGACATAGAGAGCCAGGCCCACCAATACCAGAAGAAAAGACCCACAAGTGTACTATATAAGCATTAGAAAGTGCGGTAGGAAATCAGAGAAAGGAAAAATTAATTTTATATGGGGTGAGCATGGAAGTGGTAGTATTTTGAGCTAGGCCTCAAGATTCTGGTCAGAAGGAATGGGCGGGTGATGTGCACAGTGAGAGCTGGGAGAACAAGGCCCAGTGGAAGTGCAGAGGAGGGAAGGTGGAAACCAGGCCACCTCTAGACTTAGGCTGCGAATGGGTGCACAGGGTCACCACAGCGCAGGCCACAGTCCCAGGGATCTCAGTTGGCCTCTGACAATCTGAAGAAGTTGTTCACTCGGAAAGGGGACATGCTGTGTGGATGGAGAGGAAAGTACCAAAATACAACAAAGGCTGCATCAGCTGGAGGTGAGGGAGTGGCTGCCAGCTGCTGTCATCTGCTCCTAAGCCATGTGCTGACGGAGCCCTGCACCTATCTGTAGGAGAGGAGCTGGAGGAGCTTCCTGTCCCCTCCATGGGTTGGTGGCCAGGCAGCTTTTGCCTTTGAAGTTTCTATTCAGGGACAGATAGAACCTCTGTCAAGATGTTCACCAGCCAAGAGTGATTCGAACAAAAGCATTGTAATCAATGGAAATAATGCACAGATAAAGAAAACTGTTAAAATGGTGCTAACCTGGTCATTGAAAAATGGGTGATGTTTTGATAAGAAGAGAGAATGGGAGGGTATTCTGAAGGGAAGGCATGGCAGAGCAGAGCAAAGGAAAGATGCGGGCCGGTCCTCTCACCCCAGCTCAGGTGGCCCCTGGCCCTGCACCTCCCTCCTGGTACTGGGCGGGGTGGAGTCAGGGCTCTGAGCACCTATTCATCAGGGTATGAAACACATTGTTCGTGGTGTCATAAATCAGTCAGCATCTATAGATACATGGTCTGATGATGAAAATACAATCACTTTAAGTTTTATTTTTCCCCTCCTCTTTCTTTTTTGTTACAGAATCATACGATGACCCAACACAGCAGTTAGTGCAAGTATGGTCTGTGAAGGAGAATTACTTCTGTGGCACAAAAAAGGGAACATGTTTTACTCTTTGCACGAAACTTTCATTGTTAATGTATATTATTCAGAAACATTGTATTGTACCATAAAACTTGTATTATCAAAACTGTTGGATGTTCATGTGTTTGAACTTTTGAGCACCGGATAGACTCTTTGTATATAAAGTGTTGCACATGTATTATGTTGTCTGAAACTAAAATGGTCTTATAAAGACTAGTGGACTTGGGCCCTATTCAGGCACGATTTAAAAAAAAATGTGAGCTAAATGGCTTAAGAGAAAGTATTTTCAAGGAAGACATATTAAGACAACTGTGTTACACATGAGACTATATTTGGACTTCCTTTTATTTACACTTAAGCCTAGAATTTCTCTTTTGGTAAATCAATGGTTAAATCCGAGACTATTTTTTATTGCTGAAGATTCTTGCAAACCATGAAGAGATGTTCTCACAGAACAGAACCCCACAGCTGGATAAGGCCCGTATATATATTTGTAAGCCTTGCAATGTGACAGGTAGCATCACTATATATGCAATAGTTGTTATGTAGACTGTCAAAGACTTTTTTTCCTGGATACATTTGAAGCTTTGAGTGTTCAAGGTTTTCCTTAATGATTTCACACAGCCAAATTCTTGAATCAGTTGAACTAACCTGTATGTTACTGTTATTAATGTTTACTCTGCAGTCTGAACCTGGAGATTACTGGAATTGTTTTCCAAGAGGAAATAAATTCAGTTTACCATTAGACATGAGTGTATTTGTGTGTTTTCTTTTTCTAGTTACTTTACCATTAAAAAAGTAATAAATGCCTGCACCCTTGGAAATGAAGTCTTCTCTTGAGCATATCACAGACCTAACCTCAATCATATTTAACCTTTTCACTTTGGGCCAAATGCAGCTGGGGAAAGGACTCAAACCCAAGGTACATCTGCTCTCTCAGATACCACCAGGTCACATTGTACTGGAGGATTCTGACATCACAGATGAATGTGATGGCTGTTTTCTGCATAATTTGCAACCCAATTCGTGTCATGCTGTGCAAATCTGAAGTCAAAGTAGATGACTGCAATTTGAGAGGCAGTTTGGCTCATGTGTACTTAAGAAGCAGCTTTGTTCATTCAGAAGACAAAGCACAGAGCAGGGAGCCAGTGGCTGTTCATCCTAACTCTGGCCCTGACTCCCACTGTTGTCTCCTCCAGATCGATCCACCTCCTGGCCTTGGCTCCCCAGCCCGGGGTGGCAGCTTGGTCATCAGCCTTCACGCATGCGTGGGTGTCTCTGGAAGATTGCTGGCCCCATCACCTGCCAAATACTGGGGAATGAGTAGGAGCTCTCATTTCAAATTTTTTTTTCTTTTGAAAGATGAAAATGAACTATGTAAATTGAGTCTTGATATCCATCAGTAGTCAAAATTGGTAAGTATACACCTGATAGGAATGGGCAACTTTCAACCACATCATGCTGAAAATATTTCACTCACTGTGACTCTTGACATCTGGAACTCTGAGGACCTCAAGCAGACCTTTAAACCATAAACAAACGAGAATCCTCACAGCACTTTTTAGATGGGGAAGCTAAGGCACAGACCAATTCAGTCATTGTGACCACCTGTCACCAGGGGCCCATGACTGAAACCCAGGTTACCAGCACCACAAGCCATAATCCTCACCCCATGGTTCTCAAAACTTAGCATCAGGATCACCTGGACAGCTTGTTCAATAGCTACACCCAACACCCAGAACTGCTGGTTTCCAGGCAATGCCAATGTTCCTTGTGTGGGGACTACACCGAGAACCACTGCCCACCCCATTTCCAAGTTAGTTGGGTGTATTAGATATAAATAAATAACCATGCAGAGTACTGGCAAATTATACAGTTTTTATGTTACCAATTAAAAAAAAAGTTTGGTCTAATTTTAACATTGTTCAGAAACAAGGTCCTTATAGTGATTAAAGTACATGTGTTTCACATATGTGTGTATGTGTGTGAGTGTGTTTTTTTTTTTTTTTAATGCTAGGAAATCTACATCTATACATTTCACAATGGATTGCCAGCGTGCTATTTAATTAAAAAGCTTTTTCACTGGCAACATAAATAATGAAATATGCTGAGAATATGCAAGTACATTCATAATTAAAATACTCAGCTATATTTAAAAAATTAAGATCTCTGCTCTGTTCAAGGATTTTGCATTTCAAATGAAATAACCACACTTAATAATGACTTTTTTAAATGCTTTAAAGCTTCTGGTTATTAATGAGCAGGTTACAGTTCACTAAAAGTAAGCTGCCCTTCATTTCACAGACGGTGAGTGATCCCCAGGTGCCTAGCACAGCATCACCTCTCAGGACTTCCCAAGCTCCTAATCGGCACCGGGAGTCAGAATTCTCAGGAGGCAACAGAGGCTCCTGCTTATTCTCCGTAGGCCCCTACGCGGCTGCCCATGGGCCTCCTTCAACATACGCAATTCAGCCTTATCCCAAAGAGCTGGAGGCCAAAAGGATTGACCCTTATTTGCTCCATATGCCTGGCTGATCCGTTCCTTATAATCAACCATTCTTTGGGTCATAAATACTGAACAGTAATAGGTGGAACAGCCATTCCCTCCTTTTACTTGTAACTTTGTTTATATTTTCTACTCCCTTCCCTAAGAATATAAGGCAATTTAAAGATTAACTAACATCATTAGGAAAATCAGCATCATGAAGAGGGGAGAAAATATACTAAAGTCGTTGTTTTGTGCTTTAATTTTGGTTTCGAATGTACTTTTTTGCACTGACTCTGAGCTTCCTGGTAGTAAAGGAGAGAAAAACAGAGAAAGAAATATACCACTTCCTTAAGAGAGATTTTTTTTTCCCTAGCACTTAATTCCAAAAGAAATTTCTCAAAGGCCTTATGGACAGGCAGGTGGCCAATACGATGGCCACTATTCTTGACCGTAATTTTATGATCTTTTATGCAGTGGTTCTCATCTCATGCTAATGCATCTGTGGGTAAAGGCTGCTAAACATCCTAGATACACAGAACTGGTCCCCAGAGCAAAGAATTGTGCCCCAAATGTCAGTAGTTCCGAGGCTGAAAAACTGCTCTAATGTGAAAATTTATATGATTTTTTTCAAGGACCTTTATACATCAGAATCACCTGGGGAGCATTAAAAACTCTTATTGCCTGAATCCCACCCCAAGAGGTCCTGACATAATTGGCATCGAGTGCAAGCTGGGCATCAAAAGTGCCCCAGGTGAGGGGAGCCTCGTTTGAGAACCGCTGGGCCACTAACATTCTCCAGCAGTGCATTGTACTCAAGACGAGAAATTTGAAAATAATATTCAGGAAGTGGGGAAGTAGTCACGGCCTCAGACTCTCTTCCTGAATATTACTTTTTATAATTGAGCATTTCATGATCATTTTAACTCTAAAAACTGACATAACCAATAACAAGTTGGACAGAAGGGGAAAAGGGGAACGTGACCCAGAACCCCGCCACCCTGACACCTGGCCCAGGATTAAGAACTCAGTGAGTGAGAAATCTGGCCCAGCGGGGGCTCTGGCAACCCGGAGAGCGAAGGCCCCATCACCTACCTGCCTCAGCGGTTGCCTGGAGGGACAGCAGCCTGCCCGGGCAGATTGTTCAGTGTCTCAGGAGAAGCCAGCGATCCGGGTGGTTATGTGCCATGTGTCAGTTTCTCAGTGTTGGCAGCCTACTCCCTTTTTCATTCAAACTCTACTGCCCCCCACTGTGTGGGCCATATGAGAGAGACTTTCAGGCCAGGTCCGACTCTTGGATTGCTGATTTTGACCTCTGGTATCAACTTTTTTTTTTTCTCTAATTTTTCTCATTCCAGACTACTTTAAATGTTTGTTTTAAAGCAATTACATCTTTTTTTCGTATATATAAGTTTGAGTTGTGCTTTGTTTTCACTTAGCATCACAGGCAGATTCGATGTTGCTCTGTGACCTTCATATTTCTGTTGCTTCAAGTTGAGCAGTGATCCACCAAATGGATGTGTTCTCTATAAGCCCGTGCCTGTTCCTGAACATTTAGATTTCAGATGGAGTTATTTTTTAATGAGGAAGGAAAATACTAGAAAGGCAATATTCTTTGTTGCAAGTCAGATACGCCAGTTCTACGTTGCTGATGGAGGCCAGATTAATAGGCCTTGGAAATCATGCAAATAGGTGATAGGGCAGGCATTCCACATTGAAAGTTGGTAAGCATAACCTGTATTCCTGCCCAGACAGAAGTCAAGGCACCCGAGACAGCCTCTAGGGGTCCCTTACAGGGGAGCGGGGGCTGGGCTCCTTGGAGCAGTGCTGGGTATTGTCCAGAACTTGGATGAACCTTCAAGTTCCACTCTGTAGAGCATGGCAGCCCTGCTTTGTTGCCTGCTGGGGTGCAGCGCTGCAGAACCCTTGAGAAAGGAAATTTGAAAATCCAGATCCCATTAGAGAACACCTGCAAACGCTTCTCCGCTTAGCTTCCACCAGCCAGAGCCTTTTACCACCTCCCTTATGAGGAGGGACCTCTACCAAAGAGACTGAAAACTCCTAGAGTTCAAGGAAGAGGCTTGATTTAGGGTAAAACGACCCAGCATGGGTTCTGGAAGAATTCCAGAACTCGGGTCTGGTTGGCACTACTCTCCTGGGTAAGTACCTCCAGAGGCTGAGGCTGAGGAATAGCCATGACCATCTCCGCCAGATTTCTCTGTAATGAAGTCAGCTGTCAACTCCTTGGAGGCCAAAGCACAGAGCCCCTTTATTTCCAGGCAGGTGTTGCAGCATATTAAAGGTTGAATTCCATCTTGCACTCACATCCTGAATGAGCCAGTTTGCAGGCAAGCTCAGTTCTTTCTGCAAAGAGGGAAACTTGGCAATGGTGGAGGCTGAGTACTTAAATGGCAATCAACTTCTGGCTCGTATCAATTAATTCCTTCATGGACTTCTGCCTAAGTATAGCATCTTGAAGTCCCAGCTGTGGAGGCTCTGAAAAACAGCCCGAACCACACACGCCACCATCTAGCGGAGGGCACACCGGCAAAAGGACAGTGGGCAATGCTGTCTCAGGGCAACAGTGGACGCCTATTTGGGGCTTTCTCTGTTTACCTACAGAATAAAGAAAGGGAAGAATATGCATCCCTTTCTATGGGTAGTAAATTCTTCAAGAAAAACTTCTACTGTTTCAAACTGAAATTATTCTGAGGGGAATTGCCTCCTTTTAGCTTTAAAATATCTAACCCAAGGTGACTAGGAGATGTGGAAGCTGAATGGGAACTAGAAAATCAGAGAAGGGCTTGCTCACCATTCAGACACCAGAATAGGCTATTCAGAATATGGATAAATCTAGCAGAGTCCTACCCATCTCCCTGTCACTTGAAGAGGAGCATTGTGATCAGGAGCTGCAGACAGACTGAGGGTGAGTATTGGTTAGTGCCATATGAGATTTGGCAGTTCTCCAATGCATCTGGTTAATGCAGACTACTCCTCAAACCATGACATTTACATGGAGACATGAATTTCCAAGCCTCACAGCTCAGTTGGGCACTCCTAATCTAATGATCTAGTAATGTGACTATCCATAAGATATAACCAATGAAAATTAAGGTCACCTGGCAGGGGCAAACTCATTTTTTCTTCTCTGCATATGAAACATACCTGGTTTGTCTCTGCTCTCCTCTCTTGAGTCAGAGGAAGAGTTTAGTTCCCTTGTTCAGGAGACAAAACCTTTGGTTCTCTAGAAGTCACACACTGTCCAACATGGTAGCTGTTTGTAAATATATGGCTACTTAGGTTTAAGTGAATTTAAATTAAACATAATAAAAAAACTCTGTTTCCCAGTCTCACTAGGCGCATTTCAAGCATTCAGTTGCCACACGGGGCTGGTGGCTGTCGCACAGAACTTTCTCATCCATGGGAAGTCCATCAGGCAGGCCAACAATTCTGACCCACCCCTGCCGCCTCAAGGGCCTGTCCCTGTGCAGAGGCCCCTCTTTCTCTAGCCCCTTTAATACCTCCCTGCTATGCACATACCGCCCCCTGTCTTCGAACATGTGCACAAGTTTCCAGTCTTCAAAAGATTTTTATTTTTCTTGACCCTGAAACAACCTCACAAGACTGTTTTATTTATTTCCTTCATTTTCTTCCAAATTTCTCAAACCTGTGGTCTGCCTCCACATCCTCCACTTCCTTACCACTGACTCACTCCTTCCTCACCTGCAGGCTGGCTTCTGTCAATATCCGTTTCCTCAAAATGTGTTCCCAAGGTCAGCAGTGGCCTTCTCACCACCTCATCGTTCTGGGTTTCCCCCTCCGGTCTTCACTCCCCTCTGCCTTTCAATAATTTAGCTCATCAGTCACCACGTCCCATGTTCTTGCTTGGCAATATTTCTTATGTTTATCCTTTCCTTTCTATTTTCAATGTCAGGACCCTAGGGATACCCTTTTCATCTACTTACCTCTGGTCTCTCCTCTCTCTAATCTTTCTTGTGCATGGTCACCATGTTAATCTTTACAAAACACGTATTTCACATCGTTTCCTCATTCAATAAATACCAGTGACTCCCAGAGCAGTGTAGTGAAAAAGGGCACAGTTTAAATAGAGTTTGAATCCTTTTCTGCCACTTACTAGCAGTATGGCCTAGACCAACTTATTTTGCTTTTCTGAAACTTCTTTTACCTTCACTTGAGAGTAGGTATACTTAAAACTTATTGTAAGCCACTTCCAGTGTTATTTTCAATGGTTAAGAATACTTGAGATATATTAGATGTCCTATAGAAGAAATAATTTATCATCTTTATTTTATCCAGACTCTTTTACATGGCTTCTAGCATCACTGCTTTTTCTTCATTGCACGTCTTAACCCTCTGATTTCCTCATATCACCCTTTGTAGTCTTTCTAAAAAACAAACAAACAAAACAGTTACCATGTCTCCTGCTTAAGAGAACCTGGAGTAATAGTCTATCATCTTCTACAAGAAAAGATTAGTATTCCTTTCACTTTGAAGAGTGTTTTAACCTTGTTCAATTACCTACCAGTCTTGCACCTCATTCAACTTCAACCTGTGTAGTCAGTCAAGCCAAATCACTCTCATTTGTATATCTATTTCTTTCATTTCTATTGTTCACTTCTATCTATTCCCATTCTTTCTTTGCTCTGCCTTCCTTCTCTCTACCTACCTCAATTCTGCTCAGTCGCAGACCAAGGCCCACTTCCTCCATAAATCTCATTCTAATCTGCACCGTTATCCCCTTTCTCTAAACTCCTATCGCACTTACAACCTAGCTTAGCAATTAATGGCTTCCTTGAAAACTAGTTTTGTGTTCCTAGCTGGATTGTAAATCTTTCAAGAATGGAGAATCTGCTATCTGTAGGTTTTGTTCACCTGCCCTCAGTAAGAGCTCTTAGACGTTCAATTAAACACATGTTGATGAATATCTAGCTTGCCTACTGTCCACAGTCCATCTTAGTTCAACATCCATGTGCCGTTTGCCTATTCTGTGCTGGGTACAAAGGACGAGTGGGTAGGACAAGATCCCTGCTCCCCAGAAACTCCCAATTACACTTAAGTGAGACTCAGTCTCAGCCTTTTTCCTTAATTCACTGGTTGCCACTGTCCTTGTTAACTAGGTAAGAAAGGGCATCAGGGACCCAGGTCAGCACGGGCTTGATTTATAGCCACAAGATATTGTAGTTGAATGCCAAAAACGCCTGCCTCTTTGATCTCCTCTACGATAATGGTTTCAGGGGATGTGTTTAGCTCCCAAATCTTGCAATCAGCTGCTCCTGAGCAATCGGCAGCATGCTGCAAGGCAGAAAATCAACCAGACTGACCAAAATCATTTCTCTATCATTAATGGAGGCTTGCACTAGAAATGGTTAATGCTGTGCATATTCAAAATGAAGGTTAAAACAGCATTAGAAACTGAATCTGAAATCCATATGTAAATTTAAACTACAGCCCTTTCCTCTCTTAAAGCAACAAAGATGCTGTGATTACAGATAATAAGAGCTTTCCTTCTGATGAAACGGGCATATAGTGAACCAAACATACACTATATTCCCTTGACAAATATATTTACACTCAACTCAGAACACGGAAAGAAAAGAAAATGTCAATAGTTGACAGCTTCTTGGCCTATGGGGTGTAATCCAGAAGCATAATAAATTCATTTAAGCTTGGTGTTGAATAAATGCGTTAGGCCTGTGCATTTTTTTTCTTTTTGCCTTTCCTCCAACACATTGTTTGAATACAATGTCACGTTTTTCTGTGTTGTGCAGTCCTAGTATTGTCAGCAGAGACATGAACCAAGCTAATCCTTAGGGTCAAACCTGGGGTAATTTTCCCTAATGAGTAAAAATAGAAATGAGAGAAAGATACCATATAAGAAAATGCTTTACTGCCAAATGTTGGTGGATAACTGTTTCACACTGAAAAATAAGCCTCAAGAAAGCCAGCCACTGGGAGGTTACAAACTCCAAAAGAAGATGTATTTCCACAGAAGATCTTAATCATGCTGATTAAGGGATGAATAAGCACAGTTGAGAGGCTATAAACCACAGAAAAAGCCACCTCTGTTTAGAAGCTAAATACTGCTCCCTTCTAGTTGTTAATACATTTCTCATCTCAGCCAAATTAGATGTGAAGATATGTTCCTTATCCCTGGCAGATCTTGCAAGATATCAAACATTTCAGACTTCGCATGTGAAAGCATGACATATTGGTGAAGACGGAAAATAGCATGCTTCTGGAAGAGTTCAAGTATATAAGAAATACTACACCCCACTGTTTTTGTAAATGCCAGAGTTCCATTGAGTTGAGACAGATGGTAGCAGGCAAAGATGCAATCTTATAATCAAAAGCTAAAATATGTCAAAAATATGTTAGCAAGCAAAATATAGCAGATTACTAGTTTCTCATGTCATGACAGCTTGCAAAACATGTTAGGATGTTGAATCTTTAGTTATGTAAATAAAGAACAGTAAACACAGCAGCAACAAATGCTGCAAGAACTCGGGTATTGATCATTCCTTCACTGCATTTTGGGGAAAGAGCAAGTCAAGCAGCCACAAGGAGCCCCAGATGGACATTAAGAGGTCCCAGTATCAAGTGTAGGGATCCATTTTCCTTCCATGAGTAACAAGTTTCTCTCTGGTACGTAAAAGCTGTTTAACTAAATTACAGGAGACATTCAAACTTCCCGGAGAGAATTGTAAGGATTCCATTGAGAGTCATCATGCTATTTAGCTCAAAGAAACAAGGGTGAGTGTTATTTTGTGAAAACAAAATGTACCCAAGGCTTTCTGTATGTGTCAATCTCATTCCAAGCAGGTTTCTTTGACCACAAGATGGCAAAGATCGGATGCCTCTGGAGAATGAGCTTGACCACGGGTTGGCTTTGGGTTTCTTATTGTCTTGGCTAATTTTTTTTTTATCAGTGTTGTGGAGAGTGGAGGCGATGGTAATTCTGATTAAAGGAGAATGGTGATACTTTTATTGAGCACCTACAGTGGACCAGGTGCTATACTGCTGTTATATCTAATAGACTCAGCCTCTTCAGATAGAGAAAAGATCATTTTGACTGGTCTTTGCCCAATGGAAGTTCAAATCCAACCTCCTCCTCACTCCTCCTCCTTTCCCTTCTGCAGTTAGGGAAGCCAAGGATGGGACAAAGGTGGTAGAGAGTGGGTCTTGTGTTCTCCTGCCAGCATTTCCACCTCTGGCTCTGGGGTCCCACTTTAACAAAGGCTGTCTTTCTGACCCACACGGTATCAAAGACACAAAGTCAGTCCTCCTTTTAAGTCTCCAGTTGGAGTGATGTCAATGTACCAGAGAATGCTGCGTTTCAGAGCAGGAAACATTTTTATTAAAAATTTTTATTTATTTATTTTTTAGAGAGAGGGGAAGGGAGGGAGAAAAAGGGGGAGAGAAATACTGAGGTGAGAGGGAAACATCGATTGGTTGCCTCTCATATGCACCCTGACTGGCACTGAACCTGCAACCCAGGCATGTACCTGACTGGGAATCGAACCAGTGACCTTTCACTTTGGAGGATGACGCTCACCCAACTGAGCCACACCAGTCAGGGCTAGAGCAAGAAATCTTTTGATATCTACTTGGGTTAGAGTATGAGGGTCCAAGGGCTTGTGTATATAACAAAAGATGATAATTAATTGCCTGGACAAGCAAAATAATTTGCATTGTTCTTGAGGAGGAAACAGCAAGAGTGAGCTCTGCATTGGAGAAAAAAGGTCCAGAATAGGAAACAACCCCAGCTGTCTGGCCACCAGTAAGGACTATAGAGATCAGATGTGTCAAATGCATATTTCTAAGTTCTGTTTTGTTAGTTTGTTTTGGTTCTTGGTGAGGATTGGGCAAAGCAAGCCTCCTCCTCTATCTTTACAAAATCCTCAGTTAAGGCGCCTTGCTCACTGATGCTTCTGGGTGAGTGGATTCTTCACAAAGAGTTCTAACAGGTGCTGAGTCCTATTTCTTCCTCATGCACAGAAAAGAACAGACACATAGCAATGGCTGGCATATAAATTAAAGTACCCACGCCAAATAGCCCTGCAAACGTACACCAGAGAAGGATAGATTTACTGAGAGTGTGAGCTGGATGACAGAGGAGTGGCTGGTCTTGCAACAGCTCAGTTTCCAATGGACATTCAGCACCCAGCTCCTGACCTATCCTCAGCTAGCTGCCTGGGAAGTTCAAGGTTGCTCCTGGACTGAGTGCCCTACCTCACACCTTCTCTTTTCTCCACCCTTTTCGTCCTCCCTTTTCTTCCCCTCATATGAGCAAAAGCCAGGTCTTCAGTTGGCTTGCAGATGCTCACATTTGCTGCTCTGCCTTTTACAGATGTATTTACCTCAGAGTCCCTACTCCAAGAGGCTTACAGCATTTTTATACAAGGGTTGTCCTTATGGGAAATTCTGGTTCTAGGTGTTCAAATACAAATTTTGCACCTGAACTACATATGTGTCTCCTTAAATCCACAAAACCACCATAGAAAATGTGATATACCCACATTACAAGTGAGAAAAGTGGGGCTCAGAAAGACAAGGCACCTTGCTCTGTGTCTCATAGCTTAGAGGCATAATTGAAAATCAGGGAATGTATATAAAAAAGAAAGGAAGAGAAGTGTATATTATGTGATTTATATTTGTGCATTAGCTAAAGCCCAAACTTAGAATTATGTCCCTAAATACAGAATAACTATAAACATTTATTAATTTGGCATTCCACTGGAAAAAATAATCATTTATAAGACTAAATAAGACCTCTGACTGCTTTACAACTATCATTCAGTGGGGGGAAAATTAAAAAAACTAACACAGGGTGGGCTCCTGCTAAGTAATATATGAAATATGCAATTCATACACATCCTGGTAAAATTGAAGCAGGTGAACTCTAACTGACAGGAAGTAATGAGTGTAATAAGCCGAAGGGAAGCCTTGGTTTACGTAACCATATGCTTTAGTTATTGATAGGCCTGTCGAGATAATGGTCCCATTGCATAATCCACTTGGTCGTTCTTTTCCTGATGCACCTAAGTGGATTTTTTCATATGGGTATAGCCAAGGTAGGATATCTTTGGGGGCTCTTTCCACATGAGAAAGAAGGTCCAGGGCCATGTGGATAGTTGACTCGTGAGGTAATCATGACAGGAAGGCGGTGTGGTGCAGTTCTGGGTTCCAGTCCTGAGGTGTGACTTTGGACATGACACAAGCTCTCTGGGCTCTAGATGCGTTATTTCTAAAGTGGGGGAGATGGTCCGTATCACATAGGCTGTTATGGAGATTAAACTGAACAGAGATAAAACACGTGCAGCACAATTTCTGCCACCTATTTAGTTCCTATTTGTTAGTTGAATGTTCCTTTAACCCAGGAGCAACCGAGAGTTAAGGAATAATTATTTATTTACATCACTTTTTCTCTCAGGTGTCCTGCAAGACACTAGCATTGCAGAATTTAATAAGATGCCATCTTTCACCCAGTGAGTTCCCTGAATGTTCAGGAGACAGAGAACCCACACACAGTGACAAATCGCCTGAGAAGTGCTCCTTCGGGGTATTGAAAATGTGCTTGTGTCTACCTGGACAGATGAGTTCAGTGATGGCTTCACAGTGGAAGCGGCAGTGGAAAAATCAGTAGGAGTTCGCTGGTTGTCAAGCCCAGACAGAGGAAATAGTCTGTGTTCCTGTAAAGTTGAACTTTTGTCATTTTGTTGAAATTATCAAAATAAATGTTTCTGTTCCCAGAACACAGTTCATGTCACATTTTCGAAATCATCAAAGCAGTGTGTGGATAAAGCCTGGGTGGAGTGTTTAGGACTTGTCCCTTGATTCACAAGCTGGGCCAAGGCCATTCCAAGGACAGGGACTGTGGCTCTCTTTTCCTTGTTGTAGTGCCATCACCTCACACAATGCTAGCACATCCTGGGTGCCCGGCAAACACTGTTAAAGAATAAATGGGCAACCCACGCTTGAGCAGGGCCCAGGTGACAGTTAAGAAAGAGTTGACCCACCAGGGTACCATGTCCAAACACCTGGAAATTCCTTATCTCAGTTCAGGCCTTGGCACACATTGGTCTTGGGGGAGGCCAGGAAGCCAGCCCACTTGTGGAGTTCTCAGAAAACAAACTCCGGCAGATGATACCTAGACATCACATGAGTTTCAGGGGGGAGGCATACAGAGCATAAGGGACTGGTTTCTGGGAGAAAGAGAGAAGCAGTCAAGTGTTATCCAGGGAGACTCATAGCTTCAGTGAGCAAAACCAGGGCCCTTGTCTCAGGTCAACAAATAACAGGACAAGTGATCCCATACTAAGCCCCACCCAGGCTCAGGCTGACCTGTCCACAATTGTGATGGATCTGGGTCCTGGAAAAAGTATTCATTTGCCTTGGGAGGTAGTGACAAGAGGAGAGGCAGGAAAAGTAAAGTGAGGATCATAGTTCCAAAACTACAGCAATGGCTGACAATATTTTCACTGATCGGTGTGGGAACACATAGCTGAACACTTGCCACTTAAATTTCTGGCCCTTAATTTAACTTTCCGTGTCCTGTTGTGTACATACAAGGGGGGACCCCCAAAACCCCAAAATGTAATAAAAATTGTGTATTTATTCTCACACGTTTACACTTCAGTCATCTTCAACGTACTCTCTAGTTGATGCAATACACCTATTGAAACATGTTTTCCACTGCTCAAAACAGTTTTTGAACTTGACAGTTTTGATGCCTTTTAGTGCTTCTGCCCTGTTTTGTTTTACCTCTTCTACATTGGCAAAAAGTTTCCCTTTCAGGACTTTTTTCATCCAGGGGAACAAACAAAAAAAGTCAGGGTAAATAGGGAGGGTGGGGCACAGGGGTCATGCTGTTTTTTGGTTGAAAACTACTGAACACTCAGTGTGGTGAGGGCAGGTACGCTTGTAAATCACCCATCATGAAATGGGCAAACGCGTTGAAAGAGTCTTCAAAAAAATTTACTGAAACTGAACACAACCTCTCACACAACACTACCTGGTGCACTGATACACATGGGTTCCTAGAACACTCACCTAGTGGGGGAAGGCTTTGCTACAAGGAGCCCACCCTCCAGAAGATATTCCAGTTGTGTGTGTGTGTGTGTGTGTGTCTGTCCCCTGTCATACATGCTTTGTCCCTGGGAATCCTGGAGCATTACTAAATATTATGCTTTTTAATGGAGTTAGTTAAAACATCACCTCTAGGCGTCCATAAGCCAAAGTTCTTAAGCATGGCTAATGTTAAATGCTAAGATGTGACTTCTGACATACGATGTAGCCAGGTCAGGTCACTCACATTACCTTTAGGTGTGCAGAGAACTTGTAGCATCGTCATTTTCCTATTAATTGATTTGGTCATTTTCATGAGCACCCATCTGCTGGGTAGAGGGGGGAAAATAACAGTTAGACTTAGTGCAGTCTAGTGAAGTGAGTCCAAAGTAATCAGTTAAGGGTCCCTTAAGATAAACACCCAATAACTCAAGATGAAATTCTCTGTCTCTCAGATTCTATCCTTACCTTCCTATTTCTTGTAAAAATAGCACCTGGCCTTGTCTGGGTGGCTCAGTTGTTTGGAGCATTGTCCTATATACTAATAGTTTGCAGGTTTGATCCCTGGTCAGGGCATATAACTAGGTTGTGGGTTTGATCCCTGGTTGGGAGTGCATACGAGAGGCAACCATCAATGTTCCTCTTTGACATTGATGTTCCTCTCTCTCTCTCTCTCTCTCTCTCTCTATCCCTTCCCCTCTCTCTAAAATCAATAAACACATCCTTGGGTGAGGGTTAAAATAAAATATGGCATCTGAACACCAAAATGGCAAATCGGTGTAGGAAAATGAATGACTCTGGACATAGTCCTAATACAATGAAGCTGTAGGTGGGGTATGCTACCAAAAGAGGCCTTAGGCCGCACAGAGGGCCTGTGGGAAAACCAGGGATAGGTTCCTATCTTTGGTGGATGGCAGAATGTAGCCTTGTCAATACAACCCTTTCTTTTTTTATAACCCATCTCAGGAATCTAACTCTCTGCTCTGCAGGATGATAAGCAATAGAGGGCCACCTGATATAAAATACTGTGATAATGACAGAGGATGACTATGACTACTACTAATACAAATAGCACCTGACACTTATATGTAGTACTGACTACTCACCAGGCATTTTCTAAGTCAGTCCTTTACATATATAAATCATTTAATCTTCATAACCACTCTATCATATAGCTTCCAATGATTATCACTATTAACACCAGCTAATGATTAGATGTGCTGGGGGCAGAACAGATTTATTTTTTATGTGTGTGGAATATGAAAATGAGGAAGGGAGATGATGAGGTGTGCTCTAGAAGTTTTACATTTAAAATAAATAAAATGCATTGATCACTGATTATTATACACTGGTGCCAGCATTGCACAAAGCATTTCCACATGTACTTTAATTCTTACAACATACCAGGGAAGCAGAAAAAAGATTAGTGTTGCTATCCTGTCACCATATCTGCCTTGGAAACATTTATTAAGGTTTGTTCTTCCAAACCCCCACCTCAGGGCATGACTACACAGAATCATACTTTCTGTCTTCAAGGTATTTCAAGAAAAATTTAGGCTAGAATAAACCAGGTTTGGTTCCTGCCTATAGAGATGATGGTCAAGGAGAATCCAATAAAAGCCAGAAAGAGATTTTTTTAAAGTGTATTTTATTGATTATGTTCTTACAGTAGTCCAAATTTATTTGCCTTTACTCCCCTCTTCCCAGTACCCCCCTTCCCTCAAGCAATCCCAGCCCCCTTAGTTCATGCCTATGGGTCATGAATATAAGTTCTTTGGCTTCACCCTTTCCTGTGCTATTCTTAATTTCCTCCTGTCTGTTTTGTTCCAACTGATTATGCTTCTTGATCCCTACACTATTTCCCCATTTCTTCCACTTCTCCTCCCAGCTGATATCCCTGCAAATGATCCCCACACCTATGATTCTGTCCCTGTTCTGGCTTTTGCTTAGTTTTTGTTTTTATTTTTTAGATTCTGTTGTTGATAGTTGTGAGTTTGTTGTCATTTTTTAAGTATATTTTATTGGTTATATTGTTACAATAGTTTCAATTTTTTCATCTTTTCTCTCCTCTCCGCCCAGCAATCCACCCCCCAGCAATCCCCCCCCACCCATGTCCCTGCCCATGGGTCATATATACAAGCTCCCCCGCATCACCCTTTCATATATTCTTTTTTTTTTTAATGTCATTTTAATGTTCATAGTGTTGATCTTCTCTTACTTAAATAAGTCCCTTTAACATTTCATATAATAATGGCTTGGTGATGATGAACTCCTTTAGCTTTGCCTTGTCTGGGAAGCACTTTATCTGCCCTTCCACTCTAAATGAAAGCTTCGCTGGATAGAGTAATCTTGGTTGTAAGTCTTTGCTTTTCATCACATTGAATACTTCTTGCCAGTCCCTTCTTGCCTGCAGAGTTTCTTTTGAGCAATCAGCTGATAGTCTTATAGGCACCCCTTTGTAGGTAATTCTCTGCTTTTCTCTTGCTGCTTTTAAGATTCTCTCTTTATCTTTAGCCTTTGGCATTTTAATTATGATGTGCCTTGGTGTATTCCTCTTTGGGTCTAGCTTCTTTGGGACTCTGTGCTTCCTGGACTTGTATGTCTATTTCCTTCGCCACATTTGGGGAGTTTTCCTTCATTATTTTTTTACATAAGATTTCGATTTCTTGCTCTTCCTCCTCTCCTTCCGGCATCCCTATGATTCAGATGTTGGCACGTTTAAAGTTGTCCCAGAGGTTTCTAAGCCTCTCCTCATTTTTTTCAACTCTTGTTTTCTCATTTTGTACTGGTTGACTGTTTTTTTCTTCTTTATGTTCCAAATCATTGATTTGAACCCTGGTTTCCTTCTCTTCACCATTGGTTTTGTGTCAATTTTCCTTCATTTCATTTAGCATAGCCATATGTGTTTGCCATACTTCAGCATATCTGTCAAATGTGAGCATCTTTATCACCAGTGTTTTGAACTCTGCATCTGTTAGGTTGGCTATCTCCTCATCGCTTAGTTCTTCCACTGGAACCTTGATTGATTCTCTCTTTTGGGCCATACTTCTCTGTCTCCTCATCTTGACAGGCTCCTGTGGTTGTTTGCCTCTGTGTCTTAGGTAGAGCTGTCGCACCTGTTACATTGTAAGGGGCAGAGCCTTAGGTATTCATCAGTACAGGGTGACCCATTTCACCACGTTGTGGTGCTGTGTGTGTGGGAGGGGTCTGAGAGGGAACAATGCTGCTTGCTAAGCACTAACCCCTTTTCCAGGCACTTCTCTCACTTTTGTATGGGACTGGACCCTCTCTAGCTGTTGCCTTGGCTGTCGTCCCCAGAGTGGGTGGGTCTGCAGACATCATAGGACCGTGGGGGCCCTTTAAACAAGTGGACTCTGCTAAAAGACTGGCAGTTTCTGCCTCTGCGCCAACCCCCAGTGGTTTGCACAGTTAGAAGCAGAGAGGCTTTATTGTTCCTGGTGCTGGAACTGTGAGCTTTGTTGTCTGGTTTAGTGCTGGGAGCACTCCCCAGGTGTCCCTCTCAACTTTTTTAAATGCTTGACTCTGCTTTCCACAGGCCTCCTGCTGCCCCACCACTGCTACCACCACCACACCACATCCTCTCCACCCCAGATCCAACCCTCTTACCTGTCTGGATGAGTATTTCTTCTTTATATCTTTACATGCAGCTCGATTTTCTGGAACTTCTGGTTGTCTCTAGTTTTGAGGTAGTTGTATTCCTTCTTAGTTGTGGAGGGAGACGCAGCATATCCATCTAGGCCTCTATCTTGGCTGGAAGTCCCCAGAAAGAGATTTCTTGATGGATTTCATGAGGATTCAGAATATAACATTAGCTAAAATTAGGCTTCTTAAGGAAGAAACTGATATTGGCTTAGGTGGAATATCCAAAACTCCGGAGTTATAAAGTGGTTAGTGGGGGGTTGTCCTCTATGAGGGGGGACAAACTATCCTCTGGATCCACCCAAGTTTGATCACCCCTCTGGAGTCATTGAAAAGTAAAGAGTCCATCATTCAAGACAGGTTTCAAATAGAAAGCCTTCACTTGGTACTACAGCTAATTTAATCTTTTATATCAGATAATAATAAAAAGCTAACATTTAATGCGCTTCCAAAGGGTGCCAGGCATTGTGCTAAGCTCATGTCAGGTACTTGTAATTAGAATAAGAGCAATCTTTCTGCAAAGCCCTCAAATCTCATGCCCCTGTTCTGACAACTGCTTTTCTGATTTGTTTCCTACCTGATGCTTCAGGATTTTTACAGGGTCTTCTCTTGCCCTTTTCTTCTGGAGCTTGACCTTGAGTATCTGTATGGGGCTTCAGTTTCTTCACACTTATATTTCTGTCTTCCTCTTGCCTGACCTGGACCAAAGCACCACCCTGGGACTTGGAGTCTGACCTCTCTGGTGCTCACCATCTTGCCTGTCTCTTAGTCTACCTGATTCTTTGAATATCACCTGATTGTCCATAGTTTGTCCCTCTGATTGGCCCAGCTGCCTGGACAGGACCTATTATTTAGGCTGGGCCTTCCTGAGACGGCCTGCTTGTATGAACTATCACCAAACGTGGGCACCATGCATCCCCACCTGGCTAGGTGCTCACCCAGCACTGCATTTCATTCTGGACTTCTAGAACATTCCCAGTCCAGGGAGTATGTCCAGGACCCAGGTCATGACCTTTCCAAGTCTAGTTTTTCTTGCTTCCTTCTAATTTCTAATTTTATGTTCTGAAATTAAATTATAATGAGGGGCAAACACTTATTCTGGGCTTCCGATTTCCATAGCAGGGAAACTCCACAGCCCCAAGAAGAAGCAATACTGGTATGATAAGAGCTGACATTTCTTTTTACCTTTTCACTTATTCTTTTTTACAGAAAAGAGTGATATTCTTGGTGAGATGGAGAGGAAATGGCAACCATTGGGCCACCTCATCCCAGGAGAAAACAAGATCCTTGGACGTGGTTCGGCCTCCTTTAGTGCTTCCTGATCTAACTGTCCCTGTGCCCAAAGTAGGCTCTGTGCTCCCTGAAGCACACTGGTTACACATGTAATATGCAGGCTCCATTCCCAAGTCCCCATTCCAACTCTCCTTGAGGGAATCTCAATGGTACCTGTGCTTTGGTTTCAGGCCAACCAGATGCTCTTCTTTGAGGGATTATTGGGTTCTGTATAGCTAGAAGAAACACTGATACCATTTTGCTCTTCATCTACCTCCCTGTGATGTTCTGAGTTTTCAAAGAACTGAAATCAGTAGAATGGTGTTTTGACTGGCATTTACAAAGCACCCTAAAAACCCTCTAGCCATATTCTGTTTTTATAGTCTCAAGTTTTTCATGAGTATAATATGACTTCCCTCTTCGTGTCAAATATGACAGGGAGACTATGTATTCTACTTCTGTGTGTAGCAGAAAACCAATTGGATTAACCATGGATATAACCCTCTGTAATCATTGCTATAGTGCTCTGTGAGAAGATTCCTTAGGCTGTGATTTTAAAGCATCCCAGTGGCCTGATACAAGTAAAATCAGGAAAGGTGACATCTCAATAAACTCATCGCCACAGTTTAGTGAGCTACTGCCTAAATGGGTCACCAAAAATAAACCCTCCAAAGAAAAAGCCGCTGAAGGATAAATGATGTCAACCTTTATCCTTGGCGATGCTGGCTTTCCTCCAGCCAGGCCCAAGTGACCTCAATTACTGACCACAAGTCACTGGAGTTAAATCAAATTCATTCGCAGTCTGGGTGGCTGGGGCTCTGTCCAGGAAAGCTGCCCGCGCTGAGAGGGAACGGACACAAGCCTGCTGAAATCTATCCAGATAATATCTGAGCTCCCGGCAAGAGGAAATGCCACCACCATCTGCCTCTGTTTGGGATGACCTGGGAATAAATAAAAATTAACCTTGGTCCTTGAATGAATCACAGAGCTTATCAACACTTCCTTCGTGTCTCTAATGACTACTGTGAAACAAGTTGACAATGAATTTTGGAGGGACAGGGCAGGAGGCTCATTGTTCTAAATGGCCCTTTACCAGGCATAGAGCTTTGTGCCTACTTTTATCATACTAGATGCCATTAATGCCCTTTGTTCTCTGTGTTGGGAATAGTTAAAAATGTGGAAAGAAAGTGTTTTGAACCCAGTAGCAGCTCAATAAGTCATTGGGGAAGAAAAGAAGGAAAGGAGAAAAGGAGAGAGAAGTAGCGAGGAGAAAATGAACATCACAGAGGCCAGGTCATTACTGGTGACCAGTGACTGAGGGGTTTCCAGGGGCTGCATCTGGCCTCTACCTGTCAATCAGTAGACCAGTTTCTGAAGATACATTTTTTTTCTTTAATCCGCATAGCAACCTCATGATGTAAACATCCCTATTTTACAAAAGAGGCCATCTCCAAAAACTTAACTTGCCCAGGCTACTCTGTGAGTGAATAAGAGTCAGGATTCCCACACCAAAGTAGTTGAAGTAAGCATCCAAGGTCTTCCCACTCTTCTGCATTGATTCTCAGTGGCCATGCTACTGGGCACCGGTGGAGAACTAATATGAGCCATTAACTTGATTTTGAACTAACAAGCTAGTCACTTCACAAGGCCCTGAAGAAATGGAACAAGGTAGAGCATATTTTGATTAGCTTAGAAGTTGGGGGAAGAGAGGTGTTGAGGAAGATCACCAGAAGAGCAGAGGGGAACTTGCTCTTGATTATGGGATGCTGATTTGAGCTTTATGGGTTCTGATGTTTCCTGGACCTCGGAGCACACACATGGGCTCTCCTCAGAAAACACACTGCCTTGGGTGCCTTAGCATCACATTTCAGATGCTCTATTAAAGATAGAATGGGCCAGAGCCCTTACTGCTGAGAGAATGCATGTGTAGAAAAAACTGCAGGATATATTTTCCATGAACTAATGTGGGCTAAAGCTCAGCCACTTAGGCTACATGTTTAACCAAAATCTTCATTCATACCATATAGAAAATGCAAAGAAGTAGGAAACAATATTTTGATGAAATGTCTTATAGGATGTGCATCTTAGAACACAGAGTGTTGTAAGGCCATTTCCACAGTCAAAATCGGGGGGGATAGGTCTACCTGCGGTTCTGCTCTCCAAATCTGACACTAATTTCCTCTTTCAAATGATGATTCTAAATAAATGTGTGTGAATACCAGTTTCAGAAATCTGAATCAGCTGCAGAGAATTGTTGGCTATAATATAATGGAAGCTTGGTGAGCTGAACCAGCTCTTTCTGAAACTTCTTTTGTTTTGTTTGACTAACATTTTTTCAACAAAGAGGAAGACATCCCTTACATACTGACATATGGTACCTTCTATTTATAACGAGATTAACAATTCGTTCACACCTTGATTGAATCCTGCTTTATTGAGATGTCACAACAGATTCTCACTGCCTGCAAAGGGAAAGACTTACAAATGATAATATTATGACAGGCAAGACACCTAAAAGTAAATGAATCATAATTGATGACAATTAGAAAGAGTGCAGCACAAACACAGAATCATAGCAGTGATGCAAGCAGGTTTCAGCTCTTGAAAGGAGGGATTGCCATGAAGAAATTCTACTGCATTTTTACCAGAAACTTGAAATCCATTCTAAGATTCCTTCATAGCTTATTTTCTTATTAATAAGTAAAGGGCCTTTACGGTCTTAGGGCTTTAGTATATGTTTATTTTTCTGGTCCACAGCTTTATATGAGCCCCTTATTTTAGAATAGGATTGATGAATGGGCTTTCCAAATGACCTCCTTTTTCTACGTCACATCAATCAACAAAACTTATCAAACCTCCTCAATAGTTACTGAATCTCTCCTTTTCTCACCACCTCTACTCTTTTCTCTTCAGACTGAACCAATATTGTTTCACCTGAGAGTTGTTGCTTCCTCCCTGGCCTGCTGCCTACCCTCGTTTACCCAGAGTAATCTTTCCAAAGTGCTTAAAAATCCCTCCATGGCTCGCAATCACTCTTACCATAAAGGTTAAATGTCAGGGTCTTACCATGCTGCCCTAGTAATAAGAGCAGATTCCCACGCAGGTCCTGGCCTGACCAGATGGGTGACCTTGGGGAGGTCACTTAGCTTCCCTGACCCTCAGTTTTACCACCCACCAGTGAAGATTATAATAGTATCAATCTTATGAAAATTAGTTACTTATAAACTTCCTGGAGCACCTGTTGCCTTCTCTTCCCATTGCCTCTCTCAGCACATCCCAAACTACTCCCCTTGTACTCCCCATGCTCTTAGCCCTAAGGACTTGTTTGCAGTTCCCTCAATGTGCCATGTTCTTCCACCCCACACCCCAGGGCCTCAACATAGGCATTGGCTGTTCCTTCAGACTGGAAATCCTCATCAGTCCCCTCCAGCAGCCCCAGCCTCCCACACACTGCTGGATAGCTACAAGTGAGTTGCCTCGTCTCTGTTTTACTGTCAACCCCTCAAGGAAGCCTTCTTTGACTACTTCTGCCCCCTTGCCTATAGCTGGGCCAGATTGCTTTGCAAAATACTCTCCATGTTCTTGATGCTTCCTTTGTAACCTTCAACACAGCTGAAAAATTGTGTTTCTGGTTAATGCTTAGCTCTCCCTCAATACTGAAAGCTCTGTCCAGGACAGGGATTGAATCTAAGTTATTTCTGTTTGTGTCACCTGGGCCTTCATTTATTGGATGAACAAATCTAGTTCATACTAGCTCCCTCTTTAGCAGATAATGTACTTGACTTTTAGCGGTAAGCAAAACAACTGGCCCCAAGATGTCTATATCTGAGTCCTTGGAACCTGTAAATGTTACCTTACATGATGAAAGGGACGTTGTAGTTGTGATTAAATTAAGGGTCTTGAGATCAGGAGAGTACCCCAGATTATTGGATGTGTCCAATGTAAAAGGAAGACAGAAGAGTCAATGTCAGATTTATGCAGCATGAGAAAGACTCCAGCAGCCATTGCTGGCTCTGCAATTGGAGCAAGGGGCCACAAGCCAAGGAATGTGAGCGGCTCTTAGAAATTGAAAAGAGTAAGAAAACAGATCCTCCCCTAAAGCCTTGAGAAGGAACCAGCCCTGCCAACACCTTGATTTCAGTCCTGTGAGACCCATTTCTGACTTCTGACCTCAGAACTGCAAGATAATTACTTTGTGGTGTTTTAAGCCACCAAGGTGGTAATTTGTTACAGCAGCCATAGAAAACTAATGCACTTACTCAAGGTCAAATAGCAATGTCAGAGCCAAGGCCAGAATCTAAGTGTCTAGACCTCCCAGTCCTCCGCCTCCCCTGCCTCTGCCTCCCAAGGCTTGTTGGTTTTTCAATTTGCTTTCGTCTTCTTTTCCAGAGGAAGAAATCATTAGAGACGCAGCTGCTTACATGCAAGAGCATGTGCATGAGGCATGGCTGCACAGATGTGAATGTGCGAGAGAAGGCGTGCGGGATTGGAGGGCTCTGAATAGCCTCATAATAGAATCCCAGGGGAGGGCCGGAGGTCCCAGGCCAGCCGCACTCCTGTCTGTGCTGCACAAAGCCTGACAAGGTCTCGTTCATGTTTCAAAAAGCTCCCTCTTTTCAGAGCTGTTTCATATTGTCTCTGCCATCACAAGTTTAAAAAAGGAAAGTTAATTAAATATGGAACAAGACCGAGCAACATCTTTTAAACCATCATGTCATTAGAACTGGAATCCTTAGAGAGCCGCTTAAAAGGGGTTTGAGAACAATGACTGTTCAATCAGATATTTATGGGCATAGTTATGTAAACATACTCTTTATTGTCTATGTATATTTAATATAATTATCAGTTTTGTAGTTGGACTCTCCAGGGACCCAACAAATCAGTGTTGCTTTGAAAATGTCAGTAGAAAAGACAATTATGTTGCTAGCAAATATTCATAAATTATATTAAAAAGTCCTATGGAAATGTTCCCTAAGTTGCAGAATCCTTCCCAGTAACCGAATAATCCTTTTATTTCTTTGATTTAAGGGTGGCTTTAGAAGTAAGAAGGTTCTTTGGGAAACCTTAAAAGCATGAGCCTGGCCAAGGAGCAAGTTGGCCATAGAAAACAAGAGCATGTGCCTTACAGAAAATTCAGAGAGTTCAGTCATTGTTTTCCTTTAGCATTTCCATGATCGGTTTCTATACGCACACATCCACACAGGTTCACGTAGACACACCTGCTCACATAACCAAAGTGAAAATTCTATTCCTTAAAATACTCCATTAAAAGGGAAAATAAATTCAACCCATTTGCTCTTTTAGCATTTACTCAGAGCCGTAACTCTTTCCTGTGGCATTTTTCTTTAGAAACTATTTATAGTATTTCCCATTTTTCCTCTCTAATCATTTTTTTCTCATTATGCACATGCAGAAATAAGTGGAGAATTGGGAAACTGCTCAGTAAATTAAAATGCACCAGGCTCTTGCTAAACCAATGTGAGTGGTGTAGGTTGATAAACACCTAGTAAGCATTCACAAATCACTTCTATTGCAAGATATACAATCTGCAAATCAACATCTTAATTAGCAGCTAATGACATTTGGAAGGAAAGGTTAATGTTAAGCGCACAAAAGCAGTGTGGTTGAAAAACATTAGATTTTTCCTGCCTTCTTATAAAAAATAAGAAAGGAAAGAAAAGCTATCCAGCGATTATAATAGGTGTTATAAATAAACATGTATTGGCAATTTGAAACGTCTTAATTATATAAGGCCCGTATTGATATGCTACCTTTCATCGAAGGAGTTCAAAGCACTTTGCTGGTATCTCATTTATCCTCAAAATACCCCTCTGAGGGTAAGTTTCTACAGGCAAAATGAAGTGGAGAGTTGAGGCAATTATCTACATAATTCAAACCCAAACTCCTGTTAATGAGGAATAAGTAGAGTTTCTGAGAGATTGAATTTTCCTGATTGGCATTCTATGTAGATCACATTCCCTGGAAACTGAGTCCTTTTTGCACTGGCGGACAGCCTAAAGCCAGTCACCTTGGTTTAAAAGGCTCACCCTGTGCTGCACAGCCAACCTCGTCTCTCCCCATCTTGGGCAGCCCGGTCTCCCACCACCTCCCCTCTCCAGAGCCCAGGGCCCAGCTTCCAGATTCGCCCCAACCCCCTGCCCCCATCCCAAGCCCTCCCTGCCCGACCTTGCACATGTCCACCCCCACCACTTCCCTCACAGCTTCTCTTAGATCAAGTTCCTCCTTGAAACCTCCTTAGATGAAGCACAAAAGGATACCTTTTTTTTTTTTTTTTGGTACATTAGGTTGGTTTGCTGATCATTTTTACCATCACCTGGTTGACAGTGTTTGTGTATTTCAATTACGATAATGCGAGCTTCTGTTCACTTCCCTCTAGTCAGTGTCCCAATATATTTCAGGTTGTGGCTCGGGCATGCATTGAATGGGTTTCGTGTGTCTTTCTTCCCTTCCTCAGTCCTGTCATCATCGGGCCTCAAGAAACTGACACTCAGCAGGTCACCGTCTCCTCCACAGTGACCAATGCCCTTCTTTGGCTGGTCTATCTCCCGTGGTGGACACACCTCTTCCTTGATTTCCCACAACAGCCCTTTCCCATCATTCCCCACAGGCTATTAACAGGTAATAAAATTTCTGGTAGATTTCGGGGCGAGGAGTGCATTGCAGACGGTGACCTGGAGCCATTGCTTAGCCCTTGAGCCACGTTCCATGTCCATTAATGACCCCCCTGCTTTGCAATCATAGGTCCCCCCCGCCTCCCCGGGAGTGCACCTCGTGTCTGCAGGCCTCTCCCTCCCGTGACCCTCAGGCTGCAGAACAAGGAGAATGTTTTTCTCCTTATCCGGCTCTGAGTCCCACCGCCTGGAACTTCATTTCCTGCCCCAGGATACATCTCTTCCCAGAAAGAGTCCCAGTGGAATAGCCATTTCTTTCAGGGGGAATTCCACCGCAACCTCCACGGGTGCCCTTGGCCCTGTGCCCCACCCAAAACATAAGACACACCCTTCTTCAGTCATGGATACAGCTCCCAAGCCCCTCAGCTCAGCTCAATTCCCTTTCCGTTTCTTATGCAGAGGGAGAACCCCAGGGCTGAGTGTCCTTCCTGCTCCTCTTCCCTCTGCATTGCAGCCCCAACCATGCTTTTTCAAAGATAAACACAAAACCCTAAGGAAAACACAACATATAGAAATAGCACAGTCTAAATCCCTGGTTGGGAAAGGACATTTCTTTTATAAACACTGCATCTATCTCATCCCCTGCTCTATTCCAGGGCCTGACAGAGCCTGGGGCACCCAGGAGGCCCCACCCCACGCATGTTGATGGGGTGGCCCTCCTAGCTGGCATGAGGACATCAGGTATGGGTAGGTGGGAATGAAAGGGAGAGAACTTGTTTGCTAAAGGGAGTTGAACCAATACCCAAATTTTATGGGTAAATTAGTTTTTGCAAATTGACAGCAGAACAGACATATCTTAGAATTATATAGCATTTTCCTTCTTACAATTAATTTTCATATTCATTATCATGGCAATTCCTATAACCCAACTATAGCTAGTTATTTATTGTGCGCATTTTATAGAAGCACAATTTTAAGTGACTTGTCCAAGGCCACATAAAAAATTCAGAGAGTGACTTTGAGAAAGAGGCTCCAGATTACCACTCTATCCATTCCCCTTTTTCCTGCATGGATGTAGCCAGATTACTTTTAGTTACCAATACATTGCATTTGAATTATTTAGTTTTATGTCTCTTCCCACCAGATTAGGAGCTATCTTTAATTTATCTGTGTCCCAAGGGTCCAGAAAATATTTGGCAAACAAATGCTCAGTGAGGTGTTTTTTGAATGAATATTGAATGTTGATGTACTTGCTCTCAAGGTCAATGGGACCAGATCGCAGGCCGTGTGCATTTTCTTTTCATTAAAGGAATACTCCCAGCTTTGCATGGTCCTCACTATTCTATTCACTGGCCTCCCACCAACATTCTCTTCGTGTCATCGCTACTGCAAAAGTCTGTGACAGAATTTTAACACAGAAGTCAACAACCTATTTAGATGTTAGTGTTAACAGAATGCTTTATGCCCCTCGGTGCAATCTGTAGGCTCTAGGCATAGAAAACTGGTGGAGAAAATGGAACAAAAGGGTGTATGTTGGGGGGAATATGGGAACCAGAGAGAGAAACAAAGAGGTTGAGAAAAGAGAGGGCAGAGCAGCTGCATCTGGTTGGAAGAGGCAGCATGCCACCGTAGCTACCTCTGGCACCTCACGGTCACACCCATCGCATAGGTGCTTATCCTTGTTTTAAAAGATTAATGTCTCCCAGCTGGCTCACCCTAAGTTAATGAGTCTCACAGGTGAATAATGGTTGTGTTTAATTAGGACTTGGAACTTCTTAGAGCTTTTTGGGAGGTTGATCAAGATGAGTTTATTGTGGGAAGATGGATTGGTTACTGGGATTGGTCATCTGGAGGTTTTTTCCTCAAGCCATTTTTTTTAGCTAAAATCTGAACTACTGCTGTGCTCATTTAGAACCTATGCCTTTTATTTATAAATAATAATTTTTAAAACTTGGATATGTAAAGAAATAGTATTGGGTGAAGATTTAAAAGTATCAAAAAAGAGTCAAGGCAAAAGCCAGATCCCCTTTCCCCAAACACCCAAGACTGGTCTAGGTATCCCCCACATGCACCATAGCACCCCAGGTTTCACTCCTGTTCACGTGTCATGTGACTTGCCTCTCGCTCACTTCCTCTATGGCCTGAAGCTCCTGTGGCAGGGGGTTCTTTCCTACTCATGGATCCCTGGCACCTAGCCTGATGCCTGGCACCGAATAGCATACACCTGAGAGAGGTGGGGAGCATAAATGCATGACTAATTAAATGCAGCAGTTCAAGTTTAATAACAGGTTTAGGACATCTCAAAGAGACATTACATGCAAAGTGCCTACCATCTTGTAGCTTCTCCACTAGCACAAAGCGTCCCAGTTTTCAGAATTTGCAGAAAGTAGGAGTGCTTACTCTGGGCCAGACGTTTCTTGATTATTATTTAATCTTGATGATGAGCATATGTAATGTGTCTTCTTATCTTCATTTACTAAGGAGGAAACTGAACCTCAGAATTGCCTGGTCAGAGTTTCCCAAAGGCAGGCTTGAAAATCAGATCTGGCCCCAGCTGTGCTTTTATCCTCCATGATGCTCTTTTCAGAGAAAACTAACTGCTGCCTCCTCCTCATCATCATTCTTCCTCATCCTTCTCTTCCTTTTTTAATTTTTGGGTTACTGGTCACATGTGTGCTTGTAAATCACCCAACATGAAATGGGCAAACAAGCTGAAAGAGTCTTCAAAAAAAATTCACTGAAGCTGAATGCAGCCTCTCACTGCAACACCAGCTGTTACAATGATACAGATGGGTTCCTAGAAACTCACCTAGTGGGGGAAGCCTGTACTACAGGGGATTCACCCTCCAGAAGATAATTCCAATTTGGGGGGATATATAGATATAGATATAGATATAGATATAGATATAGATATAGATATAGATATAGATATAGATATATAGATATATAGATACATTCAAAGACCCAGTCTCACCTCTCCTCCTTATATTGTCAGCTAATATTCACTATAGCTTCCCTGGTCTCCTTTGCCTTTCTTCTCTCATGTTAAATAGTTCGCTTTCAACTTTCCACAGGTGAAAAACATTTAAGGGGATAAGAATTATACCCACAATCAAGCTGTACAAAGACTGGGAGTAACAAACCATGGGTACTAATCACAGTGAGGCAAGCAGCCTTTTATGGAGGAAGCATATGCCTCTTAGGGATAGCTTTACATCACAAATATAGAATAGTCACACTCTGCATGGGAAGGGCCGCTAGCCTAGCCATATAGATATTTTTATCGTATGCTCTAAAAAATACAGTACTAATGGAAATAAGAAAAAAAGAAAATTCACTGCTCCAGGAAATAAGTAATCCCCAGACAAAAAACACAACAATTCAAGGGGACTGTCTGGGGGTCAATCATTCTGAGAATCAGTGCATTTCTCAGAGTTTCTGGAGAAGAGAAAGAAAAAGTGTTATATTACCTAATTCCTTTCTGCAGTTTTGACTGGACAGATTTTCCTACTTCCTGCCTGAAATGTTTATGAGGTGTTGCCATGAAGAATGGGAGATCCATGATGTCTTCCATGCAAGGGCAGGGCCCCTGGAGGGAGAGGTAAGGGGCTTTGCTCTGTGCTTTCATAGCATATGCCAATGTTAGAGCACTCATGGATAAAAGGCTACTGTATGTATAAATTATTATCATTATGGCAGTAACAGAGACTATGTCATTACGTTTACAGGATGCCTGAAAGCCCTGAGAAACTGGAATTTGTGGTGAAAAGTGACTTGCCAGAGATTTGAAAGCCAGTGAGGGTTTTGGGGATAGTCTAAAGGAGAGACCAGAAGACCCTGAAGACCGTTGCAGGTGGTAGTGTGCATGTGTGCATGTATATATGTTTGTGTGCATATAAACATTGTGGGCATGTGTGCTGTGCGTGCGTATGTGTATGTGTGTACATCTTTGTGTGTATGTGTGTGCATTCCAATGACTAAATGCTATAGGGCATGGGAACAGTATTGTGGAGAAGAAAATTACAGTGGAGGGGCAGCAAACTACCTTTGGAAATGTTGGTGCCCCAGGGAGTTGAGGAAAGATATAATGGTCCAGGGAAGGGATTGGTAGTTGGGCCTTTGGCACTAAAATCTTTATTAGAAAAGTCAGTAAATTGTCTAGCTCTTTCAAGAGGAACAAAATAAACACTTACCCATGAATTCCACACACAAAGCTTAATATAGGGCTACTTTTGACCTGAATTTACCCAGGTAATTTTCTTCAAGTTTTCCTTTCCATCCCCAAAATAAAAGAACCAGCAAGAATCCCTGAAACACTGGAGTTTATATTGTAGTTTCAAGCAAGAAATGAGATTACTGGTGAGAAAAAGTTTTATTTAAGTATAAACAGTGTTGATATATGTTGGTTATAGTATAACCAGTGTCCACTTTAATTCTCTCCCCAGAGCATCAAGTAGAAAGCTCCTTTGAAGCCAATGGAGAGAAAGGATTAGGGTTGGCTTGGGATTACTGTATTGTCCCCTGCTTGTTCATTACCAGGAGGGACACTCAGTATTTCCTCAAGGGCCCCACATAATGAGACTCTCCGTCTCACTTTTTGTGTTAGCAGTTATGGTACCAGTTGGTGGTCTTCATGGATCTAATCACTTGTATCTTATTTTCATGTATATTATCTTTCTGTATCATATCTTTTTCAGCTGAGAAAGCTGCTGTCTGGAGTTTTAGTTTCCTTTCCACTCAAAAAAAACCAAACTCAATCTCACTTGATTTTTCAGTTTTCCAGATCATTCATCAATAAACATGTACAGGAGGTGGTGTTTTCCTTTGTCACCAGCAACCTCTCCCCATGGATGTGCCATTCATTGAGGAATGTCTGACCTCAGACAGCAGAAGGGAAATGTAAGATGGGGCCCTTCATGGGGTCACGGAAGAAGACAACTGAGCCCAGTAAGATGCACCTCACCACGAGCTTACACGGCCTTGGCCCAGACCCTGCTCTGCTACTACTTGGCCTTAGAAATTTATAACAGGTCACCTCACTTATCTGGGCTTCCGGTACTTCAGAGGTTGGTCTCAACAATGTCCACAGCTCTTTCTTACTCCACAATTCTCCAATCACATAATTATCTAAATCATATAATTTTGCAGGTACCTCATGATGTGCAAAGCCAGTCTTAGCGTTGCTGTGATGTGACTGGCCGAGACATTTTAGCTGAGTGATTTTTAAAAGGGCCAGGCAGAACTAACATGAAGGAACTTTTCAAGTGTTTCTTAGTAATGTGTCTTTCTGAGGAAAGGGTTTCAGTAATCACCTAGAATTTCCTCTCCCCAAATAGGCTCATCCTCAAGCATCTCAGACCTATAGATCTGTGGGATAGTCATAAAACCAACATTGTTATCCCCCAGATTCTCTTTGATTATCTCTTGCAAATAATCCAGGAAGTAAGGAAGCTTCTTTTTGATCAAGGGTTGAACCGTAAGCTGCAAAGCCACCTTAGGAACACTGAGATTCACAGCCCCTGTGCAAGAAATGACAAAGAAGTTCCATGTGGTGTGTCTTCTCTGCCTGGGAGGAATGGGCTCGCTGTGTGAAGAAGGATGCATTCAGACCATGTCTGACTAGCAAAGTCTGACATGACTTGAGGAGGGAAAGGCAGCAGTACATGTGCCACCTACATGTCATTTCTTCTCCTGGGGCAAATAATGAAGAAGAATTTAGGCCAGATTAAATATTAGTAAGTATGAAGTCCTTCAGACTAAGAAAGGACAAAATGTGGAGGGAAAAGAGGTGATTCAGAAAGGAGCTTCCTGAAGCACAGGGAGAACAAAGGACATAAATAACTTTAGGTGAGAGAGGGTGAAGGTCTGGGTAGCAGGCTGGTCTTACAACTTAGAGCATGACTCCCAGTGAGGCCAAGGCCAAGCATCCAAAAGAAGTTCCTCAATGAAGGACAAGGACAGAAAGCTGAAAATAAAGACTCACATTAGGAAGCTAAAATGAAATGTTCACCTAGGGACCAGAGAACTTAAAATCGGTTGAAAGAACCGTCAATTTGGGAGAGAAAAAAATGTCCTTCTACCATAGGCAGCAAAAGCAGGGGGTCCAGTGGAATAATAGGAGCTGAATAGACTTTGGGCCACATGGCTGTGGAGCTGCCATGGATGGGAGTGGAGCCTCTGCTGGTGGGACTGGTTGGAGGCCAGGTCAGGGCAGTGACTCTGAGGGTTCCCAGCTTAATGATGTGTTTGCACCCAAGGGAAGAATTGAACAAGCCATCAGAAGAGACCTGGTGAAGTTGGAAGGTACTGCCGAGGTAAGATCTGGAGTCGTTGCCTCTTAGATGGTCCTTGAATCTTTAACTGCCCCCAGGGGTTCAATGCTGGCCCAAGTCACTCAGATTGACAACTCCACTCTTCTCCATTCGTTCAAGGCTCTGTGTGCCTGCAGCCTCATTTTCTACTGGGGAGGAATCTTATTTCACATCAGAAGCCTTTTCAGGACCTCTTACAAAGGTTTATATGGGATGGGTCACCTACTTTCTTGTTCTTCTCTTCTTTTGAAAATGTTTCCTAGTCTTCTAACAGGTCTCTCTTTTTTGGAGATCGCTATAGTGAAAAGCTCCAATCCTCTTTTTTTGTGGCTGGAGAAAATGTAAAATCAAGGATAGCTTCTGCTTTTACACTATGTTGCAACCTTTCCTTTCATGAGGTCTGTACCTACTGGTGGCTGTTCCCAGACTGACTCAAGAGTTGTCTGTGTCTATCTGACAGGGTGCGCACTGGGTCACAAGCAGGTCCTTTGAGCTTGCTGTGGGATAATAGGAACCCCAAATCAGAAGGTGCTCCACCCAGACTGAATCCAGCTGTGTTCATTCTGAAAGGTATTTCAATTTGCTAAAATCCTGACAGGTGACTTTGCCTGAGGAACAGTATGCAGTATGATTTTTCATTCTGGTGCTGGCTCATGTTGTAAAATCAAGATAGTGTCATTTGCTGTGTTTAGAGTCAGCCTTAGCATGATTCAAAGTTTGATTTCATTTAGAAGGTATAGAGTGATTGTTATGTGTCAGGCATTTCAATAAGCTCTGGAGAACAAGAGATAAAAGACATTTTTTTCAGGGAGTTTCAGTTAATATATGTGTATGTATTTAACTTATTTATTTGTGTTCTGCTCTTGGCACCAATGAAAGACGATGAATGCAACATAGTCTTTTTCCTAAAATTATTACAGATAAACAATTCACTGCAACAAACAACTCTGATCTCATGGGGAGACCAAGAATAACAACTTTAATGCCAGGAGAGGCTGCCCTGAGGACGTGAGCTTGCAGGATCTTGAGGATGCTGGTCCTTAAGGATCCCTTATTGAAAGGAGGACCTTGGTGCATGGCTGGCCAAGTATCCTGGTTTCCAAAAGAGTCACTTCTCTCTCCTTTCCGCTGGTCCATTTCATCTAATTAGTCTTCTTTTCCCTTTTCTGTCTGATTTCTCCTTGCATCAGTTAAGACACACAAAGGGTTACCTAGAGGTTATTTGCTGCCCAGGCAGCCCACTTCTCTCAGGTGTCCAAGATTGAGTTTTGCTAAGGGTTGTTAGGTGGTTTTGTGATTCTCTCTTACCAGTCTGCCTTTCTTTTCCCCCAGGCATATCTCTGCTAGAAGTAAAGGCACAGAGTTTGGAACTACACTATCTAATTTTCAAAAACAAACAAACAAAAAAAAATCTTATGGAGGATTGCTCCTCACTGCAGCTAAGGAGTATTTGTCTGTGGTATGGCTTCAGAAAGCCCATGCACTTCTGGCTTTTATATAGGAATGTTCAATCTAGGTTTTATTCTGTGTTTGGCTCCAAGACAATGATCCCATTGGTCTGTTGTTATCTAATGACCAGAGTTTTATTTGTGTTGTGTTGTGTTTTGGACATTTCTTGGATGTTTGATACTGTTATCTGAACATTTTTATTGCAGCTGACAAATATCTGTATTGGTCTATCTGGAAAAGTACTTCCCTGTTTGAATCTTATTTTTCTCAGTATACAGAGTTTATTGGTTTTGAACCTCATGTTTCCATTGTGACCTAAATTGTTTCTTGAAGCACAAGGAATTGGGATAGAAACTCATTTTACTTAGTATTTATATACTTTTTTTTGGACAACACTGTTTTCTAGGGCAGCTTTGATCTATATTGGAGATATTCAGATCATGGCCCAAATTTTCCTATAATGGGCATACATTCCATCTCCTGCTTTCTGGTTTTGACATACCCTTGTAGGAATGAGTTAAAAACATAGTTATGCCATCGTCTTATACAGGACTCCTGAGTCAAACCTCCCCACTGCCCTTGGTTAATATAACACATAAGAATGTGGGGCCAAGGGTTGGTGTGGGGATCCAGCCCCATAATTGCATCAAAATACTGACTCCTGCCTTTATGATGGGAAGCCTCCTTCCAGCATCTGATAGCTGACTATATCTTATTTTGTTTCAATCCATCAAAACAGCAGATTGTAACCAGAGGAAGTTTCAATAGAAATAAGGTTGAAATTTGACCATTATTATACAAACAAATGCCACTGTATGAGTAATATGTTAAGAAAAAAGTCTAAAACTCTGTCTATAGGGGAAAGAAAAAGTAGGTTGAAAGGGAGCAATCCAAAATATTGACAGTAAAGGGACTATGAAGGATACATTCTCTATATTTTTCTCATTTTCAAAACTTTTTTTCGGATTTGCATGTTATGGTTGTAGGATAATATATACATAGGTGTTTATTAACTCACTTAGTTTGGCTCTGTGCTGGCAACTGAGAAGGTGATGAGGAGACACGGTCTTTGCTCCAGAATTATTACAAATAAATAATTTGTAAAACAACATACTATAATTAATGTGTGAAAATTCTTACAGGAGTTCAAGAAATAAAATGATATGAGAATTCTGCATATATTTTGTTATGTTTATTCCTAAGTATTTCATATTTTGAATGTTATAGTAAAATGGAGTTGTAACTTGTTTCATTTTTCAATTATTCTTTGTTAGCATATGTGGATGTAATTGATTTTGTATATTACCTTGAATACTTTGACATCGATACATTTATGTATTAGACTGAATAACTCATTTTTGTATTTCTTATGTATATGATCATAGAATAATCATCAAATGAAGACATAGTTCCTCTTTTCATATATATGAATGGCTAATAAGCATATGAAAAGATGCTCAAGATCACTAATTATCACAATGAGATATCATTACAAAACTTTTAAAAGTGGCTAAAATAAAAAAAAATTGAATAGCAAGTTTTGGTGAGAATGTAAAACAATTGAAATTTTCATATAGTGTTAGGTGGAAATAGAAAATGTTACCATCAGTTTTATATATTTTAATTCCTTAATACAATGTCTAGGAGCTTATTACGATGTTAAATTGAAGTGTTGACAGTAGACATCCCAGGTTGTTCCTGGTCTCAGTGGAAAGAATTCAGTGATTTATTACTTATTATAATGATGATATTATCTGTAAGGTTCTTTAAATAGATATTTTTTATTAGTGTAAAGAAGTTTCCTCCTATTATTGTTTTCTCCTATATTTTTCATTATGAATAAACATTGAGAATTTTCTAATGTTTTCTGTGCATCTATTGAGATGATCTTTTTTGCCTTTATTTTTTAAATGGATGAATTATATTGATTTATTATTGAATGCAAAGTTAATCTTTAAGTCCCATTTGCTCAAGAGGTCATCTCTTTTCATATTTTGTTAGAGTTGGTATATTTTTTAAAGAATTTTTTCTATTAAGTTTTTTTAATTAGTGATAAAATTGAAACCTTAAACATGTAGAGTAATGATGCTGATGAAACATTTCCCAAAGCCTCAGCACTATCTACACGGGCCTTTTCTTCCTTTTCAGCCAGAAACCACAGATGCTTTCTTCTGGCCAGCTGATACATTACATTCCTTACCACACCCACATCAGTCATCCTTCTTACACCCAATAGGATCTTTTAGGGGGGTCAAATGGATGGTGAAGGAAACAGACTTGACTTTGGGTGGTAAACACAATGCAACATACCAGTGATATAGTATAGAACTGTACACTTGACACTTACACCATTTTATTAACCAAAGTCCCCCCAATAAATTCAATAAAATTAAATATTAAATTAAATTAAAGCACACACATACACTGATCTTGTCTGCTTATATTTCTTCTCATCAAGGCCTTGTGTGATTTGGCCCCAGCCACTTCCCCAGCCTCACGCTACTCTTGCCTATGTCTACATCCCAAACACAGTTCTCAACAAAACACTTTTACATGTGCCAGGCACTATTTTCATAATCCATTATGAAACCATTATTCCCATTTTAAGGAAGAAACACAGAGAGGTTAAATAACTTGCTCAGGGTCATTTAAAGTTAATAAATCTCAGACAGAGCTGTGATTCAAACCAAAGTCCACTGGCTCCAGAGCTCACACTTTCGCCCACTGCACAGTGCTGTCTCTCCTTCCTAGACTTATCTAAATACCTTTAATACACCCTACTCCTAGGAAGTGTGCACTCACTGGTTCTTATGTTTGGGATGCTCTTTCCTTACCCTTCCTAATCTGAATAGCATCTTCAGAGCCCAGTTTCAATATACTTGCCTGAACTGCCTAACAAGTTAAGGTAGATACTTCTATTATTCTTTTTTAACTACACACTACCATTATAATAAAGTTTAGATTCTTTTGCTTCAATGTTCTCAAGGGATATTGATTTCTAGTTTCTTTTTATTGTAAAATTTTACAGCCTTGTTTTAGTTCCAGAGTTTTACTGGCCAAAAAAATGAGTTGGGGTGTATTTCTTAAAAGAGTATATGTAAAATTTATATCAGTTCTTCCTCAAATATTTGCTAGAACTCATCAGTGAAGCCACCTGGCCCTGGAACTTCCTTGTGGGAAAGTCTTTAATTGATATTAAAAACAATTTTTACTTTTATTCTAATTTTATTATTTCTTCATTCTATTTACTATGCTCTTTGTTTTCTAACTTCCTAAAATGGAAGCTTTTTGTTACACTTTTCTACTATAAATGTTTAAAACTATATAAACTGTCCTCTAAGCAGAACTTTCTTTATATTTTGCAAATTTTGATACGTAGTTCAAAGCAGACGACCGCCTAGCCTGGAGGCTCGCGGTCAGGCAAGGTACGTCACGCGCGGAGGCTGCCCGCAACGAGGAGGCGGTCCAGAAAAGATCGAGGCGGAAGCAGCGTCAACAGCAGCAACAACAGCCATCTGCCTTCACCTGTACCAAGTGTGGCAGGGATTGTCACTCCCGAATCGGACTGCACAGCCATTCTCGGCGGTGCAGATAGACACTCAGGAAGCTACGCCATCGTCTCTCGAGACGGACGGCTGCCGACGACGACGACGATACGTAGTACTTCATTATTACTTAGTTTAAAATATTTTAAAATTTTTCTTATAATTTCTGGTTTGCTTCATATATTATTATTACAAGTGAATTACTTAATTTAAAATTTTATTGTTGTTGAGTTATAATTAAATTTCACTATAGTCAGAGAAAGTAGTATGTAAAATTGCAATCTTTTGAAATAGATTAAGACTTGTTCTAGACAGCATATCCTCTACCTCTGTGAACCTGTTAGGTATAATCTTCTATAAATTACGATTAGGTAAACGTGATTGGTAGTTTCATTTAGCTCCTCTAGATCCTTAATTTTTTTTCTTTTTCTTTTTTTGTCCAGCTAGTCTATCAATTATACCTAGAAGTATGTTAAAAGTCTCTAACTATGAGTGTGGATTTGGCTATTTCTCTGTCAATTTTTGCTTGAATATATTGAAGCCTTGTTATTATATGTGTAAATATTCATAATTGTTATATTTTCTTGATATCTGCCATATAAAGTTTTCTCTTTATATCTAGTAATATATTTTATCTTGAAGTATATTTTGTCTTTTATTATGTTTTGCCTCTCCCATTTTCTTGTGCTTACTGATAGAATGATACATCTTTTTCAATCCATTTATCATTAACCTGTTTGTTTCTATGTATTTAAAGAGTGTCTCTTATAGATGGCATATAACTGGTTCTCACTTTTTTATTCAATCTGATTATCATGCCTTTTGATTGGAATAGCAAATCAGTCGAAATTTGGTGTGGTTATTGAAATAGTTAACATTAGGTCCACTATTTTCCTATTTCTCTTCTTTGTCTCATCTCATCTGTTTGTTTGACGGTCTGTTTGTTTGTTCCTCCTCCCCTACTTTTATTTGTGTTAATCAAATACTTTTTAATATTTTGTTTTAATTTTTCAGTTGGCTTTCTAGCTATCAAGCTAATTCTTGCATATTAATAGCAGTTGTTCCAGAGGTTACAGCACACATCTTTAATTGATCCCAATTTATTTAGAGTTTATATTGAATTACTTCAAGTAAAGCGTAGAAATCTTGCAACAGAATATTTTTATTTTCCTGACCCTCCCACCATTCTTAGTGATATTGTTGTCATATGAATATGACATCAATATGTTATCAACTTAAAAATATAGTTTTTTCAATTTACTTAAACTTCCATGTGTCTTTCAAAGAAATTAATAGAAGAGAAGAAAAAATGTATGTGTAGGTGTGTGTGTATATACTGAGTTCTTCTGTTTATTCACACATATACCCTTTCTGGTGCTCACCGTTTCTTCCTATAAATCTGGGTAGCCTTCTGATTTCATTTCTCTTCAAGCTCAAAAGCTTTCTTTAGTATTTCAAATAGCAGAGTTCTGTTTGCAAAACATTATCTTAGTTTTATATATCTGGTAATACTTTAATTGCTCTTTCATTTATGAAGGCTAAAGTATTTAGATATATAATTCTTGGTTGCAAGGTTTTCTTTTTCTCTCTCTCCAGCAGTTAAAATACACCATTCTAATTTTTGTAGCCTCCATTATTTGATGTGAAATTAGCAACTAATCACATCATTATTTTCCTATATGTAATATGCTATCTTCCTCTGGCTGCCTTAAAGATCTTACCTTTATCTTTGACTTTTAGAACTTTAATTATAATGGTTTATCCTTCCCAAAGTTTGCTGAGTTTTCCGGAGTTAGAAGTTAATATTTTCCACAAAATTTATGAAGTTTTAGGTCCTTATTTGTTTTAAAACTTCTCCTGCTCCTTTCTCTTCCCTCTTCTTCTATCGCTCCAATTTTAAATCATTCCCATTTCTATTTTGTATCTTAATAGTATCCCATATGTCTCTGAAGCTCTGTTCATTATCCTTCAATCCTTTATCTCCCTGTTCTTCAGATTGGGTAATTCCTATTAATCTCTTTTTAAATTCATTGATTTTTTTTTCTCCTGACATTATTCTTATTAACATTTTTTTAAATTTATTATTTCTACTGACATTACAATCTGCCTTTAAACCCATCTAGTGACTTTTTCATCTAAGTTATTGTGTTTCTGAGCTCTAAGAATTTTCAATTTTCATAGTTGTCATTTCTCCATTGAGATTTCCTAACTGCTCATTAAGGCCATTTTTTTTTGAATTCTTTAAACATTTTATATTAGCTGATTTGAAGTCTAATTGGGCCAACATCTGGGCCCAATTAGAATCTGTTTTTATAATTATTTTCCTGGGTATGAGTCACATTTTTCTGTTTCTTTGCATGTTTAGTAATTTTTGTTTGAAAAATGGACAATGTAGAAAATATAATCTAATGACGGAGGTCCATCATACTCTGTCTATTTTTGTTGCTGCTGCTGCTGTTTTATTAGGCAGCTAATTTGCTTGGGGTCAGACCAAAAACTTTGCCTCCCCTATGGTGTGTAGATGTTGTCTCCAGTTCTCCTGACCTCTTGCTGCTCAAAATTTAGATTCACCCTTGGTAAGTGCTAAGAACTCACCTAGTGCAGTTTATCTTTAAAGGCAAGATTCCTTCTTGGCCATCACCTGCTTTTTTGATCCCTCTGTCAGATTCATCCCCACAGATGCATACTTTAGTGGTCAACCATTTGGGGGGCAAAATTTATACTCAGGTTTTTGGATTTCAATCCTTTTGGCACTCTCTTGCTTATAGATTTATCCCTTAAAATTTCACCTGTACTCTGTTCTCTGGTACCTTGACCTGTAAGGTGACTGATGTCTTCCTTTGCTCTAGCCAGGGGAATTAGCAAACATCTTCAGGAAAGATAACTGATTGCGAACTCCTAATTCTTACCCCTTTGAGTTTCAGTTGTCTAAAGTAAACTCTGCTCTGGCTTCTGTCTGCTTTTAGATATTTCCTCATTCCTCCAAGCAACCTTTTAAAAACTTTTTGTACCTGTTTTATAATTACCACCTATGGAGGGTTCAAGTATTCATTCCAATCCACCATCATTACTAGAAATGCTTGCATTTAAATCTTCAGTCTTTATATATTTTATGGTACTGTAAACTCCATGAGGGCAGGTAAATCTTTTGTTTACTACTGTCCATCCAGGTTTTAACACAGAATAAATGCTTAATAAGTATTTGCTATATGATTAAATAAAAATTCGGACTGCTACTGCAATCAAGTAATTAACCTCTCGGTTGTGCAGTCACAGTATTTACTGCTTTTATTTAACTTCTTATAGTCCCGATCACAGGGTCTGTTCCTGGAGGAGCTCAACTTTTCTTTTTTTTTTTTTTACACGCATATTTGTCACTTTTTGGAACAAGTGAGAGGACCATGTTTATTAAGTGGATTTCAGTTATATAACCAATAAGAGAATACAAGCAAATCACTTTCTTTCATCTTTTAGAAAAAAACATTCCATCTGTGAGCACTGTCAGTGACCTTGGAAATTCTCAGCAAGGGGTTCCCACATACAAGTGGATGTGGCTTGACAACCACAAGGCATTTTGTTTTCTTTTCAGTCTTGCTTTATGCTTGGGCTCTACATACTGTCACGTCGTTAAGTGAGGAGTAAGCTTCCCCTCCAACCACCACTCTGGACCAGGAGCTCAGCCCACAATCAAAACCACAACATAGATGTCCAGGCACCAACCAACTAAGCAATCAGATGAATTTTACCTAGGTCAAGTGCCCATTAAACAAAGAAAATTTTTAAAAACCTCCCTCTATAAAAGATAGTCAGTGTCTTTCAGATGGCAGCTGGTTTTTTGTTAATTAATTTGTTTGGGTTTTTTTGGTTCCTCACTGATGGCTGCATTACTGCTTTGGACAAGAAATGGTTATCTACCAAGCGTGTAACACCATTAGGATGCCTGGAGTCAGAGGCATTGTATTTATATTAAATAAAAGTAATTATTATTACAGTTTGATACTTTTGGATGTAATCGCTATTTCACTTTCCACAGAAAGAGGTCTATATAGGTGTCATTGGCTGCATATTGGGAATGTTATATATTTAAACAGTTTGCAGTTAATTAAGAGTATTGACTTAGAACTAAATCAGTGGTCTCACACAACATCTGTACGCTTCTCCTATCTGTGTATTTAGATGGTGTCTATCACTGTGGTATCTAAGCGCTCAGAAAATCTAATTAGGGCATTTCAATTTCCTCTGTGAGGGATAAGAATCTGCTTCTCTTCATCACCTTCTTTGCCAGAGCCTTCTTGAAGGGAGTCCTTATTATCCCTCGAAGAGAAAGGTGGTTGAAAGGGAGCCTCGAGGTAGAACCAACATTTCACATCTTACCTGAAAGTTGGGGTTTTGGCTTCTAGATATGTTTTCAGCTTGTAAACAGAACCAGAAAGGCAAATGGATGGTCAGTGATGGAGTCTGTGAACCTGGCAAAGGAGGAGGAACACTAAATCTCCTTGCATGCTCTGTGTTAAAGAATTTGCTAGTATATTCTGTTTGATTATACACTCAGCATCCTAGGCCATCACCACCTGACAGGCACAGTATTATTTACCAAGGATTGTGAAGGCAGTATTCTCTCTCCAACCATGAACAAATGTGCTATTCTCTCATCTGTGGGTCTCTCTGTTAATGCTTCGATATCTTAATTTCTGTGTTGTGGAAAGCTGCCTGATTTCATTGGTTTTCAATGTCTTGCCTGCAGCTAGAAGTATGGATACAGCAGCAGCAAAATCATTACAAGCTCCGTTTTGTGGTTTTAACACACACAGGCTACTTTTCCAGAGAGTCCAAAAGAAGAAATTTGTGCTGAAGCAGAGACTTGCAGTAGCAAAGCAGGGCTTGTTAGGTGGAAATGAGAGAAGATCAGACATGGCCAAATATGTTTGCCTGAGCTGGATCAGCAGCTCTTATGAAGGAGTGTGAAGGAAGAAGAGGGAGGTGGAAGAGAGAGAGAGAAAGAGAGAGAGAACACATCACAACTTCACCTCATCTCAATCACAAATAAAACCTAACATGGCTAGTTTCTATGTTTTTTATGTCAAAATTTGTTTTTTCTCTCTCTGCTTGGAATTTGTGCTATTTATAATATGAAAAAAATGGTGCAAATGTTTGGCTAGGACTGGTAAGGTCAAGTTCATTGAAAAATAGGGAATTTAAAAATGTATTCCAGGTAAGAAAGACTAAAAGTATAGTGGCAGTATGATGAGTTTGGAATAGAAAGATTGGCACTAGGATTAATACAGTGACAGCATTTGGGACTGTGACTCACCTCCAAGCTCCCCTTGGCATTTGGTGAGGCCTCATGAAGACTCCCAGCACGTTCTCTGGGATCACATTAAAGCTATTCGTGGGTATCCAGCATTAGAGAGATTTTTCAGTCTAAGGATGTGCCAGACTGTGGCAAGAAAATGACTGCTGACCAAAGCCAGTCCTTCACCCTAACAATTTTACAGACCTGGCCTTGGAGTAGTGGCATCTTTCCAGAGCTACCATTCTGGAGACAGTGCCAAATGTTGCAATGCCACAAATATGAAAAGATATGACATTATCATGTGTAAATGACCACAGAAAGATGGGAGTACAATCCTTCTTTATCCCTTTTGTCAGCATCACTTAGCAACATCATAATTAGCTGAAAATATTCTATGAAGGCCCCATAGTTACGCGAGCCATTTCACTGTCTTATTCTTTAAATAACCACAACAATGGTTTGTAAGCTCAGGCCTTGGCCTTGACCAGACTCAGCTGACCTCTTAGATCCAGAAAACCTAGGCTGATTTCGCGCCTTCTTTGAGAAGGTGTGAAACTAGTTGCTTCTCTACCAAAATTCCCATATATATACTTCTGGCGACGTAGCCATCAACATGAGTTATAAAATGTAGCATAGTCCAACTCACTTCTGTCAGAAAAATCACTGGATAATCTTCCATGTCTTTGACTTTTTATTCTGTAAAACAGATTATACTTAAGTTCTCTGTTCTGTATTTGAAATGACAATAAGGCAATATTTAATCTGGGCCACAGATCTTTGAGAATATTTAATTTTAATTTTCAACTTTTCTACCATGTAATGCAACTGCTATTTTATATATTTAGGCTACATCAATGCGTCTTTCAGGCAAATATATCAGATAGGTTTCTAAGGCCATGTCGGGTTGGGGGCAAGAAATAGGCTCAGGATTCAATGGAGTAAGAAAGAGTCAAACAAACAACACCCTCTGCTCTACCTGAGTTGTAAACAACATGAGAAATTAGACTAAAAGTTTGAAAGACAGGAAAGCAAACTATTACTTTTGTATCCGGATATTGAAAATATCAGGATATTTTTCTCCTAGGCAGCAGGAAAAGTAAGTCAACTCTGTTTATACTAAGGGTGCTAAGGAAGGGTTATAGGTGGTCCTGGAAGTGCTGGGGCATTGTTTGGGCCAGCACCCGCCCCCCATACTCACGTCTATCTAAGTATACTGGGGTTTGTGGTTGGGAGACAGAAATATCTTGATTTGATTTCTTTATATAAAACATGTTACTTTAGGTATGTAATGCTTAGATGTTGACATCTGTCATCCAAAAGATTTATAAAAGAATTATCATAGCAACTCTATTTATAATGACCGCAAACTGGAAACAACCCAAATGTCCATCAACAGGTTAAGGGAATGGAATAACACTCAGGAATAAAAAGGGACAAAGAACTAATACATACAATACAGATGAATCTCAAATCACTATAACATTATGCTGAGCAAAAGGAGCCAGATTAAAAGATCACATGCTACCTGATCCCATTGCTGTGGTTATAGAATAGGCAAAATCAGAACCGTGGTTGCACCTAGAGTTTGGGGGTGGGGAGATTACAAAGGGGCACGAGGAAGCTTAGTGGGTCAAAGGCAAGGCACTGTATTTTAATTGGAGTGTTTGTTACATAGCTGTATGCATTCATCAGACTCGCAAAATGGTACATTTACTGAATGTGCATTTTATTATATGTAAATTATACCTTAAAAACATAAGGAAAACATACAAAAGGCACAAATTGATCAGAGAATAAAAGCTGAATCAAAAATACCTTTTAAAATGAAAGCTATCAAAAATATTTCCTGTTATTTGAACTACACTAATTTTTCAGCATTTACATAAGCCATGATTTGGAATACCAAACTGCAGAATGTTTTTCTTCCTGTTACCAAATTTGTGGGGGAAATGTTTTATTACGGAAATGGAATACAATAGAAAAAATACAATAAAAATAGGATAAATACAGTAAAATAGAAAAATACAATAGAAACTGTGTGTTTCTTTTTAAATATTTATCTTAATCAGTGAAGAAAACCAGGGGCTGTCATAATTAGAAAGAATACATGTGAGTCTTTATGTTTCTGCATCTATAGCTGACTTTGTTTTCATATAAATTTACATGATAGTAATTGCCTTTGTGTGTGTGTTTGTAAATGTATGTGCATGTGCACCAAGGTAACACATATAAATAAAAGAAGCAGGAGGGGAGAACTGGGAAGAAGAACTGAATAAAATTATTTCAAGAATGTCAAACTATTACCATTTATGAAAAGAAGATGTATTATTGGTTATTTTCATGTGTATTAATTGGCATTCAAGCCATCTGTATCATTTACTCATATATATTTAATGGGCATCATAAATATCTCTGCGCCAGCTAGAAAAGACATAAATCAGGAGAGATGACAATCTTGGGGCTATCATTCAATGACTTGGTATTAAAGGCTGAGCATTTCTTATGGTCATTAGAGTCTTATTTTAAACTTCTTTTATAGTAATATATAGTAGCATATAAAACACATTGTTTTAATGGATCTTTAAAGCTCCCTACAAAAACCCCACTACAAGTATAGTAAACGCTGATCTACAGTGAAGTGTGTTCCATAAGCTATAGTTAGCTTTTGAGCTTTTAATAAAATACTTTGTTCTCAAACACTGGTCACATTTCAGTAAACCTGGAAATAAAAATGGAAATTTTTATGAACCCATTTAGTTCCCATGGCGCAACTTTTTTTCTTCAATAGTTGTGAACACATTTCTTGGAATTCATAGAAGAGTTTCAATTCTGACATTAATGAAAGTCAGCCCACTTTCATCCTGATAGTTGTGTCAATATGTCACAGTTATCAGCAGTGCCTGAACAGAACTACCAAAAGGTGCTTTAAAATGAAATTGCATGTTAAAAGAAAAGTAGGGTGTAATTTGATTTGTTTCAGCTGAGTCTGGAAGTAGTAAGGGGGACCTCTGTGCTGGACCCAGGACACCTTCCTATGTGCTCTGTGGCAACTTACCCTGGCTTCTGGGACTTCTCAGTGCCCCCTGATCTCAGCTCGGAGTGACTCTGGTCCCAAGATCAAGTGGGCTCACAGAAGACTACCTGTTAGCTTACATCATGGCAGATGGGGTTAGCCATTGTCATATTCAGAGACATATGACATTTCTTTAAGTAGAATAAAAGTATACATTTAAAAGCTTTCTTACCATTGCTTGGCATGATGTATTTACATGTATGCTCACAGTCTTCCGGCTGATGGTTACAGACACCACTTTAAACAACTGGCAGAAACAGGAGCTGTTGTTCCTCTGCCTCAGTTACAGAACATTCACTTGTCCTGTTTGTCCAGTTTCTAATGTTCAGCTTTGTCTCAAAGAGAGTTGGAATGTGTATCTTCGGTGAGAAGAATATATAAACAAACTCTCACTCCTGATGTTGAACTCTGAGCTCAGTTAGTGGTTTGCTGTGACTGGCTGGGCATTGGATTGCTTCTCAATACTGCCTGTACATTGGAATCACCTGGGGAGCTTTTTAAAAATTACTGATGTCTAGGCTCCACCCCTAGAGAACTCGTTTAATTGGCCCAGGGTGGAGCTTGGGCACCAGTAATTTTTTAAAAGCTCCCCAGGTGACCTTAATGTGTACCAGGGTTGAAAACAACTGGTTTACGGCAAAATAGTTATAGCCATATAGCAGTAGCAAAAAGGGAGGCTGGGACTGAATGAACGGAAGGTTTGTGTGGCTTCTGTAACTCTCGCAAACACCCACAGCGAGGTTCTGGAGGTGAAGACATGAATCAGAAAGAGCTCCATCTCGAGGGCTCATGGACCAACTGTGAGAGAGGAAGACTCAGAAACTCATGACTATGGTAGAAGGTGGTGTTACCGAACAGCAAGTAGGTGTCTCACTGCCCGCCACCGCCCTCTAGGCATAATTGCAGAGGCAAAGGTTTGGTGATAAAGGAAAGGAGTCTTTATTCAAAAGCAGTCACTTAAGCCTATAAAGTCACAGCTTTAATCACTTAAGCCTATCGGTTTAGGCTAAACTCTAACACCTGGGTTCTCCTATCATTCCCTGTTGATTTTTAGTTATTTTATTTCTGTAGGGTTAGTTTACACACTAAAACAACATGAGATACAACAGCTACACAATTCTGGAACAATGGCAGGCTTCTGCCTCAGAGGTCGTCCCCTCTAGAACAGCCAAAGAATAAACCTGCCACCCTCTGCCATGCCAGCCCGATGCTAGGCTATGGCATGAGCTCCTTCCCATCCAAAACACCATCTGTTGGGAAATGCAGGCAGCTGCAGCACAATCATTTAGGCATCCTCGAGGAAGAAGAGCCTGGGAGCCAGAGCCAGAGCCAGAGTCAGAGCCTAAGAGAGAGCCAGCTCAGGAGCCAGAAAATCTCATGAGCCAAAGAGCCAGCCCTCTTTCTATTTCCATTAGCTCCAGAGGCATTCAGCTTCTCAGCCAGTCCTGTCCTAGACTTCTTTGCATTGTCTCAACAAACTCCTCCTATGGCCTCTCCTATTTCTTCCCAGTGATCTTAATCATATTTCTCTGTATCAGTGGTAAATATTATCCAGGCAGAGGTGGGATAGGATGCAAGTCTTTGCCCAAAAGTGGGAGGGAAATAAAACATCCCTGGCTATTATCCAAGCAAAAGCTAAAAATACCACTTTTACTGAGCTGAATTCCATCTTAAATTATTCATTCATTTGATCATTTCACAACTACTCTGAGAAAAAAATATGACGTTGTGGACTGCATGTTTGTTTCTCCTCAGAATTCATATGTTGAAACCCTAATGGGATGGTATTAGAATGTCATGAGAATAGGGTCCCTATAATGGGATTAGTGTCCTTGTAAAAGGAGGAGGAGACTAGAGCTAACTTTCTTTCTGACATGTGAGAACATAATCTTCTGCAAGCCAGGAAGAGAATCCTCACCAGAATCCAACCATGTTGGCACCTTGATCTCAGTCTTCCCAGCTTCTGGAACTGTGAGAAATAAATTTCTGTTGTTTAAGCCAGTTTATGGTATCTTGTTACAGCAGCCTGAGCTGACTAAGATAGAATACAGAAATACAGAGATGTTGAGGATGTGGCTAACAATCACAGCATCAGGAACAGAGACAACAATAATCCCAACAGGCACTTGCTAGGTGCTTTATCTTGCATGACTTAATTCAGTCCTCATGTATGAGCCTATAAAATAAGTGGTATTATCACTACCTTTCATAGATGCACAAACTGAGGCTAAGTCTCATTAAGTAACCTCTTGTCCAAGAACAAGTTACTGCTCATTAGGTGCTAAAGTGGGGTGTATTTGTTTCCTATTGCTGCTGTAACAAATTAACACAAACTTCATGGCTTAAAACAACACAGATGCATTGTCTCACAGTCCAGGAAGGTCGGGAGTCTAAAATATGTTGGCAGGGGTGGTTTCTTTTGGAAACTCTAGGGGGAGGGAGGAATTTATTTCCTTGACTTTTCCAGCTTCTAAATACTGCTTGAATTCCTTGGCCCATGGTCCTTTCCTTCATCCTCAAAGCCAACAGCAGAGCATCTTCAGATCTTTCATCTCTCTCTGACCTCTGCTTCCATTATCACAGCTCCTTCTCTGATTCTCACTCCCCTGCCCTCACTTTCCCTTATAAAGACCTCGTGATTATACAAAACCCACTCAGAAAATCTAAAATAATCTCTCCATCTCGATATTTTTAATTTTATTACATTTGCAAAGTTCCTTTTGCCACATGATGATATTCCTGGGTTGTGGAGATTAGGGTGTGTTTGATTTTGCAGCTGGAGGGGAGGGCATTATTCTCCCTACCATACAGAGACAAAAGCCCAGGTCTGACCCCAAAACCCTTAATCCCTGGATGATACTATTTGCCCCTTTTCTAACACAACACACACACACCTAAAAATGAGATCTCTCGATTTCCCCAGAATGTAATCTTTTCTCTTCCCAATACTGTTTGATTCTTTCAAACAAAACTTTCAAGACTTAAGTTCATGGAAGAATTGTCCCTGTATCCCTTGATATTAAGAATGTCAGGGGAAGCTAAACTTAACACAGGAAGTTTGGTAATTAAGATTTTAAAAAATGTTTTGAGGTCCATAAAATAGGATGGCTTAGTCCTTGGCCTTCATTAAAGTAGATACATGTACATTCCTACTAATGTTTATCTAGTACTGCTTGGACTCAATTTTTTCATCAATGACCCAGAATGTCTCTTCTTGCTTGCAACCCCCTAAAGTTTAGAAATAGCACCTGCCATGCCTGGGTTGCCTTTTATAACTGTGGCTGAATGACATCTATGATTGTCCTTCTGAAGCTGGGGGTTTAAAGTAAGAGGAGATGGCCATTCTGACTGGTGTGGGGTGGTATCCCATTGTGGTTTTTATTTGCATCTCTCCGATGGCTAGTGAGGTTGAGCATTCTTTCATGTGTCTGTGGACCCTCTGTATATACTCCTTGGAGAAGTAATTGTTCAGGTCCTTTTCCCATTTTTTAATTGAGCTGTCTGTATTCTTGGTGTTGAGTTGCATAAGTTCTTTATATATTTTGGAGAGCAATCTCTTGTCTGAGGTATCATTGGAAAATATATTTTCCCATGTGGTTGGTTCCCTTTTCATAAGCCAGGCAATGAAAGAAAAATACCATATGATATCACCTAATACAGGAAACTAGTGAGCAACACAAACAAATGAGCACAACTGAACCAGAGGCATGTAAACAAGGAGCAGACTAACAGTGACCGGAGGGAGATGGGGAGGGAGAGGAGGAGGGTAAGTAGGGGAAGGGTTGAGTAAAGAAACCAGTATAAATAACTCATGGACATGGACAATGAAGTGGGACTGACTGTAAAAGAAGGGGTGGGTTGGGTGGGGGGGAGCGGCAATGGGGGAAAAGTGGGACAGCTGTAATCGAAAAACAATAAATAAATCAAAAAATTTAAAAAAAATATTAAGAGGAGAGGCCAGAGACTAAACCTGCCTTCTGACTCTGTTGAATCTTTTTAGCCCAACTCCTTGAGCTTTGCTGAAAAGAAGCCAGACCTCACTTGAATAAATGCAAAAGGAGCAATTTTGCCCTCTGCCAAAAAGGGAGTTATAATATTTATAAGAATGTTAAATACATTTTCCATGACTGTCAGTAATATGTTCTTGGACTTTCATAATGCAGGCCTTGAAGAAGTGGAGTTAGTTGAGAATACTTTAGACAATATTAAAAGTAACGAGTTTAACATAGTACATGGGTAATAGAATACTTGACAGTAGCCATTGCACCAAAGATGACTAGAAACAAATAGTGAGCAAGTTAACTGAAGTGGTATCACTGAGGCTTTATTATAATTATAATCTATGAAGTTTCTGCTTTTCATACTTTGTTTCTTCCAAGGCACCTAACATGGGGTACATGAGTTTATGTGCCTGGCCATCAGTTGGCTCTCAGCCAATATTAAATGGTAATAATACACAGGCAAGCAAGGGGTTAACAAGCACTTTAATTTTCATGTAGATTTACCTAATTCAACAGCAGAGTTGACTATTGAAGGGTCAGACTAGTAAGGACGATGTGTTTTGCTGTGGAGGCACCCTGGCCCAGGAGTGAAGAAAACGTTTCAGTGAATGATGTTGAGGAGTTGCTGGGGATGAGGTACGAGGCCTAGGGCAGGTCTGTGTAAGAGAGTTGGGCTTCTGATTTCATTTTCTCAGTCTTGCCATTAGCACAGGAGCAGATTCTACCCATGCTGAAGCCATAGTTAACATTCTCCCTCTTCTGGATGATGTGTTTAATTCTCCCCGAAACCTAAGTCTTGTCTCCCACCTCTGGATTCTTGTAGCATTTTATCTGGTTGACTCCGCATTTATTTGTTTGTTTGGGCTGCCACAACGAAGTATCATAGACTGGATGGCTCAAACAAAAGGAATTTATTTTCTTACAGTTCTGGAAGCTAGGTATCTGAGATCAAAGTACAGTAGAGTTGATTTGTCCTGTGGCCTCTCTCTGTGGGTTGTATATGACCATCTCCTCCCTATGTTTCACATGGTCTTCCTTACGTACCTGTGTCCAAATCTGGTTTTCTTGGGAGGGATATAAGTAACATTGGATTAGGGCCCACCTAGATGGCCTCATTTTAACTTCGTACTCCTTTAAAGAACCTATCTCCAGGTATAGCCACTCTTTCTGTGGTACTAGGGGGTTAGGAATTGAACATATCAATGGGATGATGTAATGAAACCCATAACACTCTCATATTAATTCTCTCATTCAGACTATGGTATAGTTGCTTATCTACCTGATGTGTCCCCTCTATTAGATGTCAAGCAAAGAAGGGAGGGGGGGAGGCAAAAAGGGGGGAAAGATAGAAGTTAAAGAGACATAAAACACACTATTTTATGGTTAAACAATTGTACAATTGAACAAAAATAAAGACAAATAAGCTATAAAATAGAAGACAATTGAAAATGTATTTAACTGAGGAAAATTTTTCAAACTTATCAAAGCTACCCCACTGGAAAAACAAACATCAGCCAGAGCACACGGACACCTCTTAGAGAATGTCATTAACAGATCTGAAGGCAGTGGGCTCTGTCTGGTTCTGGGTGGCGTTTGTACCAGAACAGACATGGTCTTTTTTTCACCTGAAACCATCTCCCAAAGAAAGCCTTCCATAATGAGAAGGCTGTTAGAGTGTCCCCGGCTCTCCAGCACCTCTCACGCTTTCTGCCTTTGTTCTCCTCTCTCCGGAGGATCGGAGCAAAGCAGGACTTTTTGTTGCTTCATCCAACTGTAGAGTCCTGTGATGTGGGCCTCTCCGAGTCACCCTGCTCAGCTGGGCAGGGTTTCAAGGGATCAGGAAACCATTTTCCATCCCAAGAGCCAGCCTCAAAGTTAGAAAATTCTGTGGTTTGGTTTGGATTTCGCTCATCCCTACAGAGAATGTGGTCTGCCAATCTCTACATACATGTCAGCATAAATAGCAACAGATGTACCTTCAACATGTAAAAGCTCCATAAACTATAAAAAACTCTGTTTTTCCATTTGGGATGAGTCATTAACCATATGTTTGTGATACTCTTTCGTTTGCAGATCTGAGGCACACATTTTACCTTGCAGGAGACCAAGAGCTATTTCTTTTTAGGAGGTTCCTTCCTGTCTTGAGAATTGATTCAGCAACGCCTTGGTCTATTTCTGTGGGTATCTTGAATCAGCTTGTGGAAAATGCATGGACTTTTCTTTACGTGAGCTGCATGGCGTGCCTGGGCTCTGCCCTTGGAACTATTCTTGGCCAGAACATTTGAAAACCCACTCTGGTGCTCAGAGTGCTACTCATGTGACTGCTCAGTGGCAGGCCTCATACAATGGAATATGCTGATTTCAGAAGAGTTTGTTTGGTTTCTGATACTTCAGAGAGAGAAATGTAGCATTTGGCAAGACTGCAGGCAGGGAGTACAGAGGTTGAGTAATTAGTGGATGTCATTTTGCAGAGAGAGATGGAGGGTCTTTTGTTTGTTTTTGTCTTGTATGAAAAAGTTGTATGAAAGTCTATTCTGTACTTAGGCCTCTGAAAGTAAGCTTTCCTTGAGAAATTTTGCCTCTTATGAAAGTTAGTGTTTTCTGGGAATTAGATTTTTTCTTCTAAAAAAGGACTGAACATTTTATTGTGAAATATTTTGAAAATACACAAAATAAGGAATAGAATATAGTATTATAATAAACCCTTATATACTTGTCACCCAGAATTAATAATTATTAACATTTTGCCACTCTTGCCTTACTGATCCCACTTTCTTTTTCTCTTTTTGTGTTTCTTTATAGCATTTTTTAAAGCTCTGACATCATGTTATTTCTTCCTTATATACAGTAGTCCCTCTCTAGATTGTGGCCTCACTCTATCGCGGGATTTTTAAAAATATTATATTTAATTATTTATCATGGCTTTTTTTGCTATATTGCAGGATTTTGCGGTACTGTATATGTATGTTGTTAAAATTATGTAGGTTTAAGAGTGTAGAATATGTTTAAGAAAATAAGTAGTGTTTATAAAAGTGTGGAAAAGGTTAATAAGGGAGTGGGAAAGGTTAATAAGGGACTGAGAACAGTTTATAAGTGTGGGGGAAGGGTTTATAAAGCCTTAATATACTTATAAATACTAAAATAAATATAAAGTTCCTACTTCACATATTTTCACCTATCACGGGGGTGGGGGGTCTAGAACATAATACCCACAATAAGTGAGGGAATACTGTATCTTCAAATAAAGACATTTCCTAACAAATATACAAGCTAACAAAATTAACAATTCCTTAAAATTATCTAATGCTAACTCTATATTCAAATTTCTGGATTATTTAAATCTTATCTTATAATCAGATTGTCTGAACCCAGATCTAATGGATGTTTGTTTGGGTGTTTTGTCTTTTTAGATCTTTTATTTTTATATAATCCTCTCATCTTTGTTTGGGTCTCCCCAAAATCTGGCTTTATGATAAAGACTTGGGTGCAGGTGTTATATTTGGGAGATAGCACTATGATTCAAAAATGAAAAAACAAGAAAAGTGAGACAAGAAAGGCCAAGAAAAGATGCATTAATGACCAGGTTATGACTGTGGGCAGCTGTAGTTCAGTCTTCAGAGGATACTCTGAGGAACTACACAGCATGCATCTCTGAATTTTCCAACCAAAGGTTGGAGAATGTGGAGTTCTTTATCCCCTGACTCTCTTCCCTCATTGGTTACCTCTGAGCTGCCCTGCTCATGGCTGAGTGAGTCCCTAAAATGCTAGAAGAAGGCCTGAGACAGGGAAGCAGAAAGCCTGGGTGACTGATGGACACTGCCAACTTGGACAGAAATGGTCTACTGTAGATGCTGGGAACTCGGGGGGGTGAAGAAAGAGATAGCAACACTTCCCTCTTCTTTCCTTCCTTCCTTCCATCCTTCCTTCCTTCCTTCCTTCCTCCTTCTTCTTCCTTCCTTCCTCCTTCTTCTTCCTTCCTTCCTTCCTTCCTTCCTTCCTTCCTTCCTTCCTCCTTCTTCTTCCTTCCTTCCTTCCTTCCTTCCTTCCTCCTTCTTCTTCCTTCCTTCCTTCCTTCCTCTTCTTCCTTCCTTCCTTCCTTCCTTCCTTCCTTCCTTCCTTCCTTCCTTCCTTCCTTCCTTCCTTCCTTTCTCTTTCTTCCTTCCTTCCTTTCTCTTTCTTTCTCTTTCTTTCTCTCTTCCTTCCTTCCTTCTCTCCCTCTTTTTTCTCTCTGTATTTTGGTTTCCATTAACTTGTTGTTATACAATGTTGCAAACTCTGGCCTTGATATATTATCTCCTTGTTGGTGTCTTAAACATGTTCCTCTCTCCGGCATAGTTCTTATGCACTGGACATTGGAACTAAAGACTTGATTAGAGTCTGCTTCAATTTGTTTCAGCAACAGCAAATTGTAGATGGTATTCTTTCTACAGATTTGATGGGTAATTTGCATCAAGGAGAGTGAGCCCTTCTTTCACCTTGAAAAACCCTTCTAGCATAAGGCATATTGAAGATTTCTAGTCCAGATTCTTATTTTATGAAAAAGGGAATTTATGACCAGAGAGAACATTGACCATCTCTCCTGACACATACTCTTTTCACGGTTATTTCACATTTTCCATGTATTGAATAACATTCTGCTGCCTCTTCCCTGTGCCGGATGTTCCACTGAAACCTCCTCCTCATTCCACCTATATCAGTACCTCCCTATTGTGTAAAGCCTATGGATTCCTCTCAATTCTCATTCTATATGCGATCTCTGCAGTATTTAATATTAAGAACCACGGTAACCCTCTTAAAATACTTGCTTTGCTTGTTTTCTCTGATCTTACTCTCCAATCTTTCTGATTAATCCTTCTTAATCACACCCACTTGTCTCTAAAATATGAGTATTTGCTAAGATTTGAGAGATACCTGCCTAATATAATACTATTTAAGAGAAAATTCCATACCAAATTAAAAAAGGATTCCAGGAGTCAATATATAATTCCTATACTTGTGAGAATGGCAGAGAATTAAGAAATGTGGGTAGAGACAATTTGTCAGTACCTGATAATGTTTCCCAACTTGGAGAGATGGAAGCAGAGCTATGAGTGGACACAGGAAAGATACGAATGTATAACTGAGAGTCCATTCCCCACCTCCGTGGGTCAGCAGTGGTCACCACGCTGGCAGAATGCCTCCGCATTCAGAGACTCCACACTGTTTTCTCAAGCTTGAGAGAATGATGTGGGGCCAGGTTAATACAGATAAAAAATTTCAGACATTGCAACCCTAGATCAGCAGCAACAAATAATAGTTACTGAGTTGAGAAAATATCTGACCAATCAAATGACATACATGCCTAGGTGCTCGGTATCAGAATAGCCCAGGTTCCCACTCACACTGTAGTAGGTGAACCAACAGAAACCTGAGTGCTCCCCCCTTCCTTATTTTTCCCTCCAGTGAAGGGGCCATAAAAATTTACGTCCATAAAAATTTAATGGACAAATTTGTTCATAATCTTAGCTTTTTCTCTAACTTCCTGAGGTAAAAAATGAAGTGATACTTTATTTTATAACATCAAGCCCATATGAAATCCTATGAAATGAGAGTTTACAACATTTGGCTTTCTCTATTTTGATGATAAATTCGGAGCTGCAAGGTTCTATCTCTACTCAAAGTTGACAATCCAGAGAAAGAACAGAAGCTTGAGACCTAGAAAAATTATACCATGAAAAGGGAGTAAATAAGCCTAACACACAAAACAGAGATAAGAGAGATAAAAGGCATAATTTGAAGTAAATTTTACACCAGAAGACATAATGAAGAATGTACAACTCTGTCACACTCCTAAGAAAAGGAGAGAATGAATGAACCCACTAAACAAGAAATGGGAGAAGATAACAAAATGAAAAGGGAACTGCCACAGGTAAGCAAACATCAAAGGAGAAAAATAATGTTATTATAGAAGTAAAAGAAGAATCAAAGTGCAAAACTGATCTGGAAAAAACTGGACCAGTAGAGAACTATATTGAGAAAATCAGAATGAGAGAGAACGACGAAGGAAAGAAATGATCAGAATGAAAATGATAGCTTTGGAATCAAACAATGAGGAGTCAGAATATAGTTTGTGTGTCTGAAAAAATCAGAAGTGATAAACAAAAACACAGGAAGAGGCAGACATAGTTTGCAAAGGCTCACTATAGCAGACAAAATGAATAAAACTTGTCAAACCCCAAGTTCTCTTCAAGCAAAGGTACAGAACATGGAGGACAAAAAGAAAAATAATCTCTCACATCAGTACAGCACTGCTTACGGCTGTCATACCACCTGAGTTCAAATTGCATTGCCCTGATGTTAGATGGGTAGTATGTAACTTACAATATTATCATAAGGTAAAATGTGAAAATTCTTGCAAAAGTACCTGTTGCCTGGCATATAATAAGCCCCTGATTAATGCCATCTGTTATTACAAACTTTAAGCCAGAGGAAATATGTAACCAAGAATAGAAATGATCAAGCTAGTCCAGAATTCACATTAGCAGTATTGGAGAATTTTAAGAAAGAACGCTGTGGGCAAGTATTCCATAAACAGCCAAGTTGTTATTCCTGTAAAGGCAAAAGGAAAATATACTCAAAAGAGCAAGAATTGGGGAAGTATATCACCAATAAACAATTCACAGAGAAGGTCATTTGCAGAAGTATTCTAGTAATGGAAAAGATGAATCAAAAAGAATACAAAAGTTACTTTACTAAAGGATTGTTAGTGAATATGGATCAATCAGTTCATTTGTTCTTTATTCCTAGGAGATTCTGAGCAAGGCTTGGACCTTCTCAGAAAAAAATGTACATACTACACATACATAAAAATGTAAATAATATATTAGGTTATTCAGAAATCTATGGAAATTAATTTATGGTCTCCTTTGGAATTCATAGATCACAAATTTGTTTTAAATATCAATTTTAGTTTAAATAACTGTGATTATTGTGATTATAAAATAAAAATTAAATGTTAAATTTTATGATGGAATATATATCTATGGATATAGTCATAGATAGATATGTATTGATATATAGTATAAATCAATAATTTTAACATAATAAATATGAACAAAAACTTCACACCATACATGTGCACACATACACACCAGAAAGTGAAGAGAGTGAGCAGCAGAAAGAAAGCTGCATAAGTGTGTAAATGCATATATTTTTCTCATTTTTTTAATGAATAGAGGAGTAGATAAGGCAACTTTTGATAGGTTTGAGCACGTATATAAAGACATAAAAGTTACACTTAGAAAAACTAAAGACAAAACATACACATCTTATATAGTGAGAATATATTAAATAAATGCAAAGTGTTATAGACAGATTAATCAAGTCTGGCAAAATTTTAATAATTAGTCTATCTAGGTTGAGTATAAGGTTGCTCGTTTTACTGTTCTCTCAACTTTAATATATATTTAAATTTTTCAAAATAAAACCCTGAATGGAGAGAAAAATAAAATATATAGTAAAAGCTAAAGAAGAAAAAAACATAAAACAAATAATAAAAACTACTGTAAACTTGCTTTCATAAAACTTAAAAACAAATCTCAAAAGGGTTAATCCAATTTTAACAATCTCCCCTATAAAATTTAAATACTCTTTAAAATATAATTTAAAAATCTAAATACTCAACAACAATAATATCTATGTTTCATCCAATCAAAAATTACAAGACATGAGGCAAAGCAGCAAACTGTGACCCTTAATGAGGAGAAAAAAATTAATCATAGAAACAGATCTAGAAATTACAGAGTTGATGGTGTTATCAGGAAAGGATTTTAAGCCATAATTATAAATACCCTATGTTCAAGAATTTAAAAGAAAGTATTGCATAAAGAAGAAATTGAACATATGAGATTTAAAAAATATTTTAATATAGAAGTTCGAAAATACAACACATAAAAGGAAAATTTCACTGAATGGAATTTATAGACACTACTTATTAACAGATAAGTCAACCTGAAACAATAGCAATGGAAACTATGCACAATCAAATAAAGAGAAAAAAGCCTGAACAACTTGAATAAAGCCTCAGTTAACGAGTGGCATAACATATAAGTAATTAGAGTCCCAGAAGAAGGAGGAGGAAAAGACAGAAAATATATTTTTAAAAATGATGGCTGAACATTTTTTCAAATTTAATAAAACTATAAAATCAAACAAGCAAGAAACTTAAGGATCCCATAAAGGCACACCATAAGAAAATTTTTGAAAACCCAGTGATACAAAAAAGTTTCAAAAAACCAGTTTAAAAATAAAACAAGACCATAGACAAGGACACACAGAAGAAATACTACAGGCCATTGGTCAAAACAATACAGGTAGAAGAGAGTAGAATGACATATGTAGAGGGCTAAGGAAAAATTTCACCAACTAGAATTCTTTATCTAGCAAAACTATTCTTTGAAAATGAAGGTGAAGACATTTCCAGATAAACTTAAGATGATAGAATTATTCATAAGAGATCTACATTACAAAGAAGGTTAATGGAAGTTCTTTAGGCTGAAGTAAAAGACACCAGATAGAAACTTAGTCTACATAAGGGAATAAAGAACTAGCACATAAATGGGAAATATAAAATACCTTTTTCTTGTTTTTTGCTTTCTTCAAATGATAACTGACTTTTTGGATAAAAATTATACCAGTAAACTGTAGGGTTCATGACATATAGGGAAGTAAATTGTTTGAAAACAATAGCACAAAGGATGGGAAGAAGAAAATGACAGTATACCTGACGTACATTATTTAATGGTAGAGTATAATAAGTTACAAATGCATATTGTAAGGCCTACAACAAACACTCAAAAAATGAAACAAAAATATAGCTAGCAAGTCAATGGTGAAAATAAAATGAATCCTAAAAGTAATCAATTAATCCAAAGAAAACAGGAAAAGTAGGAAAGAAAAGGAATAATAAACAGATTGGCCAAACAGAAAGCAAATAGCATATTGATGATTTTATTAACTGTAAGTTGGGCAAATACTCCAATTAAAAGGTAGTAATTATCATTTAAATAAAAAATAAAGTCCAAGCTATATGTTGTCTAAGAAATACACTTTAAATATAGAGCCATAAGTAACATGTAAGTGAAGGGATGGAAAAAGACATACAAGAAACTACTCGTCAGGAAAAAGCTGAGGTGGCTCTATTACTATCAGACAATGTAGGCTTCATCAGAAAAATGTTTTCAAAAGTAAAGAGGGATATTTCGTAATGATAAAGAGTTGATTCAGCAAGAAGACATAACCGTCTTAAATGTGTGTGTACCAAGTAGCCAAGCCTCAAAATACATAGAGAGAAAAAAAAAGATAAAAATTGAATGTAAAATAAACAAATTTACAGTTGTATCTGGAGACATCAATACTTTGTTACTATGGCTGATTAGAAAAATTCTCTCACTTTGCTGTTCTTTTTCAACTTTGTTCCCTTTACTATTCTATGAGCTTTTTAGAATACTCTTATTAAATTCCTAACCAAATCCAGATGGAATTTATTTGAGATTATACAGAATTTATACAATAATTATATGCATTTTATATGTGTATGTATACATATATATGTATTATATTTTATAATACTCTTGGGAAAGGATTGACATCTTTGTAATATTACATCATTCCATCAAAGAACATGGACTGTTTATTCAGCTCTTTTTTATTATGTTCTTTTATGAGTTTTGAGTTTTTCTCTATAGAGGTCCTATGTATTTGCTGGTATTCTTATACTCATTATAGTTTGTAGCGGTTTTTGTTTCTATGTTATTTTGTTTTTGCTATTATTAAAGATATTTTTGTTATATTTTGTACTTGGTTATTACTGGTGTAGAAGAAAGGTTACCGATTCATATAAATTGATCTCAAATCAGCACCTGTAGTTGCAAACTTTATGAATTCTTTTTCAAAAAATTTTTTTTCTATACAGAAGGTACCCTTATGTCCACTTTGTCTTTTTCTTTCCAAGTCTTGCTTTCCTGATTTTCCCCTTTTAATTTCTTTAGAACATTGGTAAGGACCTAAGGTGGGAACAAAATGTTTCTATTTTGGACCAAAGTGGTCAGGAAACAGGTAGACCTTCTCCACCATTTTTGCCCATCTGTTGGCAAAGAATTCTGGTGCGGGAGGTGGGAGGGAGGATAAAAATGCGAAAGAAGTATTGAACCTGAATTACCAAGTAGAAATTATCCCATGAACCCCTGGTTGGAGTTTTTGTATTCAGCCATTGCATTTAGAAGTTATTTGTTTCAGTAGCTGGCGTTACTATTCGTTTTATAATTTCATTATTTATATGTCAGCCCAGTATTCCTCCCTCACCTTCTTCGGGTCTGTACTCAAGTGTCACCTTTTCCATTTGAAAGACGCTGCACACCTACCTTCTGGGGAAACACTGTGTTCTTTGCTTTCTTTTCCTCCACAGCACTTGTCGCCATGTAACTTACTTACATATTTCACTTATTTAATTGCCTTATTGTATCTCTTTGTCCATTAGAATGTAAGAATGTTTATCTTTTGGTTAACTGTTTTATCTCTAAGAGCTAGAACAGGGGTTAGTATCTAATAAGTGTTCAACAAACACTTGTTGATTTAATGACATAATATGTAAGTCCACCTGGAATTTATTTTTCATGAGATATAAAATACTCAGCTTACTTATTCTCTGTTTTCCCTTGTTGAATTAAAATCCCCATTAGCATATGCAGAATCTGTATTAAACTTAAAATACAAGGGACAACCTGGAGGAAAAGAGCAACATATTGTCACATTAAGGGTTTCTATCTAGGGTGGTTATATACTGTGTTGCTTAAACCAAGGCCCCTTTATGATTGAAAGGGGGGTGATATTTTTACTATGCCAGAGGAGCAGGCAGAAAGTCGAACTGTGCCAGACAAACTAAACCAAGTCCTAATAATAATAATAAAAAAAAATCTCAGGAGATAATGGCACATAAATCATTAAATGTAAATGGCAATAAACATATGAAATTATGTTATACCTCACTAATAATGAAAGGAAAACAAAATAAAATGACAGACATCATATTTCTTGCTCATCTATTTCAAAGACAAAAATATCGATAATGCCCCGATAAGGTTATGCTAGAGGAATTTCAAATGATGTAAATTTAGTTACAGGCACTTGGGCAAAGTACATCACATTTAAAACATCTGTGTTTTTAACCCTACATTTCCAATTACAATAAATTCTAAGAAAAATAATCAGGTAAATAGACACAGCTATCGTATCAAGATATTCAAAGTAAGGCTTTTTATAATTGCAAAACAATGGAAAACATCCCAACTGTTCAATAGGGCTTTATCCAAACAAATTATGATATAGTCATACAATAATACACTATGCAGCCATATTAAAGCAACAATAGCTATTATAAAATACAAAGCCCAAAATGTCCACATGTTAGCAGGCTAATCCTCACTCACATTAGTCCAAAATGAACTCTCTCCTTTCTCTTCCAGATCTGTTTGAAAACTAGCCAGTTCTTAGCATATCTTTTTTTTATAAAACCTTGTTAAAATCAAATAATAGTAGCCATCACATGCTCATACTAACTCTTGTCAACAATTTCCCTGAGTTAGTAGCCTTGGTATGGACATGGTTGGCCTTCCAAGTGATTGCAGGCAACAATTTTACCAAATGTTTTGCCAGGGAGAGATGGAGTCCTCAGCCTTCTGGATTGCTGGTTTCCCTGATGTCTGCCAATCCACGACTAAGCTGATGACATATATTTTAGGCTTTGGTTATGGAAACATGCCTCCTCAAAGCACCAACTTCTTTAAAAGTTAAGGTAATGCTAGCTGAAGTTGTAAATAATACCAAAAATGTGGAATGGCTCAAACATGATAGAAATGTACTCTCACTTACATAAAGTCTGACACAAGTGTTTCTGAATGGTAGGCAGCTCTCCTCCCAGCAGTATTTCAGCGTGTGCCTCCTTCATCTTCTAGGCTTCATGCTCATCAGTAGAAAGAGAAGAAGAGAAGAGAAGGGATACCCATTTCTTACTCATCTCAACCCAAAGGAACATGCACTGATTCTGCTCCCAATCCATTAGCTGAAGACTCAGTTACAAAGTTGAGGAAGGCTGGGAAAGGTAATCTGGCTGCGTACCCACGAAAGGAGGAAATGGATTTGGTGACTAATATATTAGTCAGGATTGGCTTACTTGTGCTTACTTATGCCAACAACTCAATGGCTTAACCAACAACAATGTATTTTTGCCCGCACACAGTAGTCTCCAGAATGGAAATTCTGATTTGTTAAGATAATTATAGTAGTGTTAAGTTATGAAGACAATATTAAGTATATATAATTATAAATTAATAGTTACACTTAAATACACATGTATTCAATATACACACACTCAGAAAATGAGAGGGTTTTCTAATGAAAGGCTAATAGTATCTATATAGTTAATTTAAAAAATAATTTTTCTCTTTTTTCTGTATGGTTTTAAAATTTTTTCCGCAATAAGATGGTTTTAATTCTGTAGTAAGAAAACATAAACACAATAAAAGCCATTTTAAAAAGTACATTTTTCACCAGTCCCTTTCAAATGCCAGAATTTTGCAAACTCCATGTTTCCTACCCAGGTCAGAATGAGTCTGGCCAAGGACAGAATCACATAAGCTAGCAGACATTACTGAGATTTTTGAGCCTCACTCACTGCAAGACACTGGCATTCAGTGGGGAGGTGTGCATGTGGATGGGAGAAAGCAAGGTTAGCATCCCTTTTTGTTTCGCTCTGTCATACTACCCTTTAGGCCAGATCACATGGCACAAGGATCTATACTCCCCAGGGTAACCATCTCCTGAATTTCAAGTCAGAGCTGAGAAGAGGGCAAAGGTGAAAAGAAGCAGAGCTGAAATTTTTAATAGGAAATGCCTCATGGTGCTTACAGAGAGGAAGAAAAGAGAGAAAGGACTATGCACGTTAAGGCTGTTTGCGAATGAAACTCATTTTCCCTTCTAGGTCTCAATTATAATTACTTATTTCTGAGAAAAATAATCTAGAATATTTCTGATGGAAGATGATGTAGATAACCAGGTAGTTGTTTACTTAAAAAGTAATTGCTTTCTCTAGTTCAGACTAGTAAATTCTATGACTGTAAGATCTAAGGTAGGGTAAGATAGGAGTGTAATGAATTTTTTCATTCTAACTGTATTGAAAGCTTGTTCTGTTTGGAGGTCTGGCTTTTGAATCAATAAATAGTGGCCTGTGAATGCTGACCAATATCCATATGAAATACATGTATTCAGGAGCCTGGCCAGGAAAATATATCTGTACCAAATAAGAATTTGTAATTATTAGTCACTTAATAGGTATTAAGTAATGAACATATGTAAGAGTTCAGGTAATGGTGTCAAAACTAGGGGCCTTTTAAATGTCTGTGATAAGACATCCGAACTATCATGTCCCTCTCCCAACTCTTTATCATCTCTGACCTGCCATCTGAGGACTGATTTGTGAGGGTATAATTCAAGAATTTGTGTAAAGATGGTGCACAGATGTTTATAGCCCATCTATCAGTGCATCTCCTCTGAATTTTCACAGCATATTCACTGAATTCACCCTGAGCCTATCAGCCTGCCAAGTTCCTTAGGCTTTCAAGGAAAGGTACATACTGATTACCATGAAGAAGAGACCGTCAGATTATGGACATTGCAATCATCTCATGCTTCCGACAACAAGTAGTACCACTTCATAAGTGTGCAAGAAAGTGTTGTAGAACAACTTCCTGTTCTATTCAGGATAGGCCATTTGCTGCCCCCAGAGCTCAGTGGCTCATGACAACATTTATATTTGACTCATGCAAACTCCTCTGTGGGTTTGGGCAACTCTCCAAGGCAGCTATTCTCCATGCAGTGACTCAGCAATCTAGGCTGCTTTGATCATCTTGTTCTGCCGTTTCAACATGAGTCCGCCATGATCACCACAGCAGGGAAGTGAGTGTTCGGAGAATCCATGCCTACTTTTCTATGCTTTGGCCCAGAAGTGACACATGCTACTTCCAATTGACCAGAACAAATCATAGGCCCTAGCCTAACTAAAGGGGGCAGAAGAAACGTAGGGCAGCCCATGGAATAATTGAAAGCACATTGTTTCTGATCTTAGTTTGACTCTCTTTTGTTCTTCCCAAGAAGAGATTTGATAGGATTGGCATAGGTGCGTTTAGTATGGAGCACTTGTCATGGGCAGAATTCCTATTGGCATCTCTAGTGTGGCCAACTTTCCTGTGCTTGGAACACTTGTGTTTATCTGGATGCTCATCCTGCACCCTGGTTTCATCTCCCAAAAACAATATACCAGAGCAACTAAATTAAAAAAAATAAAAGAAACAGTTTGGGCTACTTTTTAAAAATGCTATGCATGAAACTCTGAGGCTTCATACATGATCCTTCTAGAGCATCCATCACACATACTCTGGCACCATGCCCAAAAGTCCACGGCTCAGGTCTGTACCAGGAACAAGTGTCTCGTGTAAGACTGCCATGTCCTCACCAAACACTGATCCAAGTACTGCCATGTACCAGGCCAGAAATATGATGATGGAATTCTACCTTTAAATTCTTTTTGGTCTGGTAGGAAAGATAGATTTTATTATTCTACCAACTCATATTGATAAACAATATGAAAAATGTAAATGGATACCTGGAAAGGGTGAACCAATTCACATTAGGAAACCGAGGAACAAATGCAACAGACAGTGACATTTGAACTAAATGAGAAACATGGGAAGAGTGAAGAAGAGCAGTGAAGAGAAAATGAAGGTACAGCCTCCGTCTTTCTGGAGCTAAAAGGGTGTATGTGTGTGTATTTGGGTGTAGGGTGTAGAAATGGTAGACGGAAGGGGCATAGAAATGAGGGTGGAGAAGTAGGTGGAGCTCAGTCAGGAAGGCCTTTCTGGCATTCCCAATACAAAACCTTTCTTTACCTGGCCTATTTTCAGTTTGATCCTGGAATGTGGAAATGAAGATCCATTCAAGATCTCACTGGCTCACTTCCTCCAAAATGTCAGGATCTCCTCAATGGAACCTTGAGATCAAAACCCCAACAACAGCTAACGCTTCATCTGCTTCCTCTGGTCTGGAGCCAGCTGGCAAAGTAATGAGCAAATAAAATCAATACAGTACAACTGGCGCTGGTCACCCAGACGCTCCCGCAGCCCCTTGCATTTGTGTCCAAGGCTCTCCTTGTGACTCAGAGTGTCCCCTCCCCCACCACCCATGCTCGCCTGGCTCCTTCCGGGAGAGTGCACTGTGTGAGTGGCAACCCGCCAGGCTTTTCACCTCTATGCTCTCCTAGACTTCATAACCCCTCTCTGCTCCCAAGTCTCCCCAGCCTGGGTTTACAGGGCTTGGCAAGAATGTGGAATTAAATATGTGGCAGATGTGCTCGGGGTCAAGGGGCTTCATTCTTTTGCTGATTTGCAGTTTCTCTGACTATCTTACTCTGTCCAGGTCCTCTGATTATTTCTTATCCCATCACACTATGAGGTCTGGAGGTCTGTGAATTTAGCTTTGAGCATATGACCAAAACTCAGGAGCCAGGCAGTGTCAGGGACCCAAGAGCTAATGCAAAAGAGACTGAATACAGTGGCATCAGCGGATGGTGTCGGGAGAAACCAGTCACAAGAGAGATTATCTCAGGATGTGTTGCAAGTCTTAATGTCAACCGGTATCTCAGTGGTTGAAGTTCAGCTCGCCTAGGGTGAGAGGACATTATCAACTTTGCTCATGCTCTGAGGAATAAATGTCTATTATCAATCTAAGGAGCCCAGGACATTATCGTAATAAATGTTATGCCACCTAGCAACAATGGCTGTGACCCTGGGATGAATTGTTTGGGGAACAGGTCATATCAGAGTGACTTTTAAATAGCTATCCCCTTTCAACCTCCTGTTTTTCAACTGGGTGGCCATTCCTGGTTTAAATGCCACTCTCTGTCCCTTAAGGGGGTATATATTTAGGTTTCTACATATCTGGAAAAGCATATGTTTTTTTGTTTTTGTTTTTGCCAGATCTGGAACACATCATCAATTTTGATATGATGGAAAATACCTGAGATATTTGTATATGGTAATTCTGCATAGAGAAGAGTAGTCTTAGATTATTAATATCTTCAGAAACCACTTCTCAGAGGTAATGACAATGGCAGTTGCAGGAAATGATGGTGTTGTCATATATTGGTTTATAGCTATATTATTGATTTAAAATGGGGAAAAAATTAGAATGCCAAAGAATTGTTTTTCTCTTCAATTAGGCAAAACACAGTTTAACAAGGCAACTGCTGGAAGTTTTTCATGAAAAGGGATTCCCCTATGTGGTAAGCTGAATAATGGCCCCCAAAGATATTCACATTCTAAACCCAGGAACTTATGACTATTACTTCAGATGGCAAAAGGAATTTGGCAGATGTGATTAAATTAAAAATCTTGAGATGAGGGGATTATCCTGGATTATTTGGGTGGGCTGCAAGTGTCATCACAGGTGTCCCTATAAAAAGAAGGCAGAGGGAAACTTGGCTACAGAAGAGAAGGCAATATGACTACAGAAGCAGAGATTGGAATGATGTGGCCGCAAGCCAAGGAATGCCTAGAGTCATGGAGCTGGAAAATGCAAAGAACATATTCTTCCTCAGGAGCTGCTGGAAGGAACTAATCCTGATGTCAAGGTGTCAAACTTGACTTTAGCCTAATGAAACTGATTCTGGGCTTCTGGTCTCTAGAACTGTAAGAGGATAAATCTGTGTTGTTTTAAGCTACCATGGTTGTGGCAATTTGTTATAGCAGCCATAGGAAAGTAAGGCACCATTTTATACCAATGGCTTACTTTCAAGATGTAGCCTCAAGTGTGTAGTTATATCATATATGTTTTTAAAAATAGATTATATATTTTTTATTAAAATGAGTGTGTGGGTAGCTATCTGTCAGATTTGCCCCATGATAAATCTACTTGGCTCATCTATAACCAAATTTTTTAAAGAAACTGGCAAATCAACCTCCTGAAATTCAGGAACTCTCATTTGTGTATGAAAGAAGTGCTTTTGTACGTCACTCCTGGAGGTTTTGGCCAGTCAGAGTGGTCACACTGGGCCAAGGGAGTCCTTGTGTATTGCTTGCTGTATTGTGCAAGCTCTGAGTATAATGCAGGAGCCATCTGGGATCGGTGCTATGGGGGTGAGGGAACCAATGATGGAAAGTCCATGACACAGGTCACAGCTCTTCACACTGCCATCCTGAAGCTGAACAGGACACCCCTTTTCTTACACCCACACATATCCTTTAGACATTTCCTTTGGTGATATATTCCCCTTCAATTCAAAACTGCCCTTGAAATTCACATAAATCTGACTGTGTATTTGTAAACATGCTAGGAGTGGGGACACACAGTGTGATTTGCCTCGGGCCCCACGCACCCTAGGGAGATTCTTGGAGCCTCAATTCCTGGACTGGACACAACTGTTTCAGTTACGTAGGACCAGGAGAATTCGCAAAGTTATCAACAAGAGCATAGGGTCAGAGAGTAAGAATGAAGCCAAAACAGAGAACTTTAGAAATATAATCTCACTTACTCCTCGCAATTACCCGTAAATTGAAGATAATATCTCACATTCACAGATAAGATGTGGACCAGGAAGACTTAAGTTACTCACTCAAAGTTACCCACTTAAGTGGCAGAGCTGGCTCACACTCCAAACTGGATTGATTCCAAGACTCTTGGTTTTCACCACACAATCCTGAGGCAGCACAGGTCTCCGAACAAAATGTTCTGGGCATTCCACCCTCTCAACTCTCACCAACAAGCCCGGTAGGGAAAATCCATTCAGAATACTATTCTCAAGTGACCAGAAGAAGAAGGAGTCCTGTTTTGAGGGCAAAGCCTTTTCTTTAAAACTATCCTCTCTTCCCAGCTCATTCCTGAAGAAAGCCTTTGGCACATGGCACATGGAGACTATGGCTTCTTGCTCAGGCTCTGGGATAGGATCCACGTGGCAACTCTGCTGTGGAGATATGCAATCTCCGGCAGTTGTCCGAAAGCATCACTCTCATTCCATTTCACCTTCCTGCCAGATGTCCTCCATCTCCACCTCACCTTCCACCTGCTCCAGAAGAAGAATGGCAGCCCTCCGAGCTCCAGAGAAAAGGCTGCCATGAATGCAGCCTCTCTTGGGGGAAAAATTGCTTTTCTGTCAAGTTGATAATATGAGTGACTCAAGATGAATATTCAAGGACATGTCAGAAACTGGGCGACAGTGGTGGGGAATGGAAGAAAGCCTGAGTTGAGTTTATGAAAGTTTTCCACTAAAGTCAGCAACAGTTTAAATTCAAACCAGGCACAAGACGCTAGAATCTCCATATGAGTTGTTCATCAAAGGACTAAAAGAAAGGAAATCTGAGACGGAGCAGGGTCTGGCCCAAAAGCTTTCAAGTGATTCCTTTCCGTAAGGAAACTATTTGCTTTGTCTGTGCGTGTTCAGGAAAACTGCCTTTTTGGAACCTGGTTCACTCTGAATTCAGGTCACGGTTCTTTTGACCAGTTTTAAAAATTGTTAAGTGTGGAAATGTCTACTGTTCTTCACACACACACACACACACACACACACACTCACACACGCACACTCAATTATAAATATGTAGGCCTTCTTTAGTCATCCTGGAATACTATATGACTTAAATATTTAATCTGGGCTGATTTAAACTAAGTTTCATAAGGTAGGGGAGTGAAGTAGCTAGCACCCTGGATATTCAGATTATCTATGACTATGCATGTTAACAATCAGGGAAATCATGTGACATTGCAATATCTCTGACCCCCCTTAAAAAAAAAAAAAAAGAAAGAAAAGAAAAGAAAAAAGAAAAAGTAAGCCCAAAGCTTAAGGTCAGACTTATCTGCTAAGCAAAATAAAATGTTTAGACAGAACTGCATTGATTAAAAACAAGAAGGAATGGCCAAACTCCACCAGAAAAAGGAATCTTAGTGGCTGCCTCACGCAGGCTTCCTTTCTTTCAGCACTCGGTTTAGACAAAGGACTCTCAAGTTCTCAGTGTAATTTAAAGTTCAGCAGGGTCGTCCCTCAGCCCCTCTGGTTTTCAGCTCCCTGCCTGTGTCCCTTTAAGACACCCACCCTTCAGTGGCAGCCAGGATGGGACAGTGGCTGAATGTCCATTAGGCATTTACCAGTGTGTTTTCTGATATTATTACATTATTCTCTTCTGGCTTTTGTCCCCACCCACCCACCCCACCTTTTTTTTTCTTTATTTCAATTTTTTTTTTTCTCTGTAGTCTAATCAGATTCTTAGAAATCAGTGTTGAAAAGGCCTCTTAAGCTCGTCCCCTGCATTTCTGCCAGGGCACAACTGTTCCCTACGGTTAACTTTCCAGAGCTCCAGCCAGGCTCCTTCTAAATGTCTCTAATGGTGGGGTTCCCACCACTTCCCTTGCCTCACAGACTTAACTGTAAGAAATACTTTACAAATACACAGCAGTCAAGTTTTGTCTCTTTCGTCTTAGGCTACTGCTCAAGGCCTCCCCTCCTGGAGGTGGAATGGGGTTCCTGCATCCACTGCACCCCCTGCAGGAGACATGTCTTTGATACCCTTAAAGAGCAACCGTGATTTTTAAGTGGCTTCTCTTTGGGGAAAATGGGTATCTGGTTCGGGATAATCTATCAACAGACCACAATTACAAGTCATCCAATCCAGGAGCCTTTCCATTCACATTTGGGGGGAGGAAACCCTATAAATGAAATGAATGTCAAAAATTTGTGAACTGCCCTTATTTGCATTCATTCGTTAGTGGGGAAAAAATAGCACTGATAGTTCTCTCTCTTTTTGTTTTTTTCTTTATTAACAAAGTGATTGGCTTTATCACCAGCGTGACTAAATGCTCTGTCACTTTTCTAGAAACCAGCTCTTATTGTGTCAGGGGAGTGGGTGTTCATAGAGGTCATCTGCAGAGAGGATCCCCCACATGTGTTCATTATAGACATGGTAGCATGTCCTGGAGAACAGTCTGTGCTCAGGTACCCCCAAACCACTAGTGGGATTGGGTTCCCAGTCAGCCTCTTTCCATGAAGCTCTAGACTCAGGAAACTTTCAAACATATCCTGGAGCTTTAGAGTAAAGAATGCTTAGCAAAATGAATTAATAATAAGTATAAAAAGAGATTTACAACTGTCTCTGCAACCTGAATTGAGTAATGTAGGACCAAGTCAGGATTTACAGAGTGCAGCATATTGTCCTTTTACCTTCGCTGAGAGGGAAAAAACCCAGTCATCCTTGGAAAACTTAAAGACCTGCCTGATTACAAATTTATAATTTCCTTCCTTATTGCACAGAGGAAAAAATATGTTAATTAATGAATAGTTGTGAGCAGCCTCCTTTATTTCTGTCACGCTATGCATGTCAGTTATATAGTTATAACCTGTCTTTCTTTTGATTTCTTCAGGGTAATTGCCAAAAACTCAATAAAATTGGGGGAGCCCAGAACATTGCCCAGCTGAATGGAAATGCCACTTCAGGGGAAACAGCTTAACACAATAGAATTCTCTTCTCTTATAAGCTAACACTCTTGGCCTTTTTGCCTCATGTCAGTTTTACACATTTTGCTTTAGCAGTTACTCTCATTTTGAAAACATCCCTTTCTCAGTTGCTTGGCCCTGACCAACCCTGGTGGGAAAAAATTTGCTTTTAAATATCTTGTTACACCAACAGTTCTTTCCCCGTTAGCAATAATTTTCATCTTCAAACTCATTTTGGGCACAGGAGTGATTCCCAGTAAGGGATCCCCAAACACCTAGAGGTCCTGAAGGTAGTAATGGGAGTCTCTACATTTCAGATAGTTCAAAAAGCCTAATGAAAATTATATATTTACTCAGAATAAGGCTGCAGAAGAAATCAGTAAAATTTCTCTGATTTGGCTAGAAATATAGCAAGTTTGTTTGTTAAGGATGGATAATTTCTGTGGCTGGGGATGATGTCACTATCATAGCAGGGGTTGGCAGGAATGACTTGTAGATCTCATGCTGTTACTGGAGCCCCATTACTTTGGTAGATTAAAAATCTTGGAGGAAATAGTCTGAAATGGGTGATGGGGGGTGAGGGGAAAGCAATTTCTGAAAGAGAGTCAGAGGAGCACGAAGTCAAGGAGAGTTGCTCTGTAGTGTTCCTTAGATGACCCTTCAGTCTTCTGCGGCTGGTGCCTTTGTTTTTGATGCCTTTCAAGAAGGATGGGAGGTTTTGCGAGGAATCCAGTGAGGCTGGAGTTTGTTAGGGTGTCTTCTTCTATTTCTTTCTTGCATTCCACCTTCTGACAGCCAGAATGTGATGCAGGTTCCAGGGATTGCTTCCATTTGTTCTTCCTCTCTAGGAAATAAAAGGCCATGGCATCATCTAGTTCTTCTTTCATTATGGAAGAGGTAGAATAAACCAGATATTTTCAATGTTTGAATGCCTTGGAGTCCTGTGATTGGTAAATACAAGTTATTATTACTCTATAAATCCCTAAATAAGCAAGAATTCAAAGGTGTGTGTGCGTGTGTGTATACATACAAGTATACATATAAATCTTATATATATTTGTATACACACTCCTATACACATAAACTCTTTTTCCCATTTTGGTCTGATTTATAATAATTAGTGTTCCATTAGAAAATGAGTTTTGTGTGAATCACACACTCTTGAAATCATTTCAGTGGCAGAAAAGGTTTTACCATTGGGGTTTCAGAAGTGGCTGCAGAGCACAATGCCATCTCCATATTCATATTTCAGATCTGTCAGGACACCCGGATAGTTCATCTGATCACATGGATTTCCATTCCAGGCCTTGAGAGACGAGAAACCCAGCCATCACAGAGAGCTGGGGCAATTAAACTGAATCAGCGCTCAGAGTCTCAGCGGATGTCTTCTGGGTTACCATGGGGGACAGGGGTTGGTATGAGGTTTAATCAGGCACTAACAGCACCTTGCTGGGAACTTCATGGTTGATAAAGGCAGCCGCAGCAGACCAAGTCGCTCCTACTTTTTAAAGAGAAAGCAGCCTCTTTTGAAATGTAAAGAAGGCAGGCTTTGTTGCTCTCTGCATTTTGAGGGAGGGAGAATCTGAGAAGAGTTACAGTTGTTTTCTTTCATAGTTTCCAGCATTCTTCCTGGGTTTTTATAATAAAGTGAAGGATGCTCTTAAGGCTAAGTTTTTAAAGGACGCTCTCCAACCCAGAACCTGCACTCCCTTGTGGGTCCCCTTTGCTGGGCCCACTACTATGTGGGTCTCTCGATTACCCTTTTTTCATTGTAACACTGCTTTGTGAACCACATTGGTCAGAACCAGGTTCTTGTGCCATTGAATAGCTGGATCCTGTGCCAAAAAAAAAAAAAAAAAAAAGTACTGTTCAAATAGTGTCCAAGTATGTATGAATGGGGCCTCTTCTGGGGTCTAACTGCTCTTGTTCCCAAGAAAGACAAGGGATCTTGAAGGACTTATTCTTTGCATTAAAGCTATATTTTCAGGCAGTTTGGGTTCTCAACAGAGGAAGGTGGTTATAACCCTTTTAAAAGAAGCCCTGACTTTGTCTACACATTGGCTGGCCATATACTTTAACATTCAAATCGGGACACTGTAAAGAGCAAAGGGGTGTGTTATTAACAGCCATTCAAGGACAAGGAGCATAACCTGGGATTGTTCCATTCACTCCACTGGCTGGCCCTGCAGCTCTAGCAGTAGAATTTGCCCTCCTCCCAAAGAGGCCCCCAGCCTAACCCCAGAGGCATGTCTTGGAGAACCACAAGCTAAGAGAGCCCACTTAGCAAAATAACATAGGAATCCCTACTAGAGAGATTAAGGATTGATGATTTAAAAAAATAAAGAGGCACAATGGCATTTTTTCACAAGTGGATTGCTCTGTATTCTTTTCCAGAAATGCTAATGCTACCAGCATCTTCTTTATTGTTATTTGCTCCCTCTTTCTTCCTCCTCCTCCTCTTCTCTTTTCCAGCTCTGAGACACATAGTAGTGCCCATGTGTCTCGGTGGTCTGGCTGTGGAGACGCAGGTTACTGAGAGCACCTTCCCACCCTTCCCTGTCCCTATCAGGGACCCTCACAAATACCACATTTAATGCCTTCCACCTGCAGCTGGGGTCCTTAGACCCTGCTTTCTCATCAGAGTCTTCTAGAGCTGTTGATTCACAGTGACACTGCTGGGACCCACAATGATAATAGTGACTGCACACCTGCCAACTGTCCTGAAGTCCTGAGGTACCTCCTGGAGCTGGTGGGGGTCAGGGAGTGAGAGGGAATATAATCACCAACAGCACTCACTTTGGCCTCTGGCCACCACTTTTATCATCCTGTCCTTACCAGCCTTGGCCTGCAGCTCAGTCCCAGAGAAGGGAAAGGTGCCCTAAATCCCTTCTCAAAACCTCTTAGGTACCGTCACAGGGTTGATTTTTTTTCCTCTGCACATTTTAATTCCATTCAGTTATTACATTCCATTTCAAACAGGATCAAGAGATAGAGAAGTGAAAAAGAAAAAGAAGAAGAGGAAGGGAAAACACAGGAATTCTGAGGCAATTCTAGTAAATATTCTTGGGGTAACATAACACAGGGTGACAGTTATTTTGAGGAAAAGGAAAGAAGGAGCAGGAGACTGGGGATATGATCAGGATAATGAAATGTTGGTGACAAAAAGGTCCAGGAATGAAGTCAAGTGTCAGAGGACCCTTGAAAGAAAGAATTCCCTCTCTGCTCCTCACGAGTCCTTTTTTGTAAAAGCCAGTTCTTTTAAAAATATGGGGAAAAAAAAAACAATTTTGAGTCTGTTGTCACATTTTCTTTCCAGTGTGAAACATGACAGTGTTTAAGCCTTCATTGACACGTCCGTGATGCCCCAAAGAGAAAGAGGTTAATTGAGAAGGTTGCCAACCTTCTGGTATATGGGGCTTGAAACAGGCGTGCATGGGTGTTCCTCTGTGTTGTGTGTGTGTGTATGTATGTGTGTGTGTGTGTGTTCCTTTGTGGGTTTTTCTTTCCAGAAGATGTTGACAGTGGCTGCACTGTATCTTAACTGTCAAGCTATATTTTTTCCTTGCTAGCTTTCATTTGTGTTGTTCTTCACCTTTTGGAGACCCCTTACCTCTCCTCTCTTAAATCTACACTCACTACAGAGCAAACATAATCCCAGATTTTCAGTAAATCAACACTATTTGCTCCCCACTGACTGAGAGAATTTGATACTGACAGCCTGTTATACCTAAAAGAAAAATACTGCCATGGTTCCTCTCACATTCTTCGCCTGGAAAGGAACGCAAGGAGGAATGTGTGCAGTATCCGTTATAAATTAGGCAACATGCGCCCCGTCAGTCCTAACGTGGATTTCATGAAAGTGGGTGCATATGGTACCCTACCTTTGCCCACATCTTTGACCAAACAAACCCCAGTACCTGGAGTATTTCCAAATGCAATTAACTCCCTTCGGCAGGGCACTGGTGATTTATCTGGACTTCAGCGAGTGTGGAGTCCTCTGCTGGACAGAATGCATGGCCCTTCATGTGTGACAGAGGCTGGGATGTGGGAACTGAATGCCGCATGTTAGCAATTTTGGGCTCCGTCTTATGAAGGTACATTCTGGCTGTGCGTTCGAAAGAGCAGTTTTATTATTCATCTCCGTGTTTGTGATGGATGTGGGTGAAGGAATTTTGACTCTGTTACTGGGTCAGAATTACTGAGAATGAAACTGGAGTCAAGGTTTCTGACTCTATCTCAACTTTAGATATCAGGCTATGGCTGATGCTTAGTTAGAATTGACTCCCTTTGGAAAGATCAGAACTTCTCCCAATGTGTTTCAGGCCTCCCAGTGGAAGGACAATGAGGTACCAAGTCAGCTTTACATAAGGTCCAGAGTGGGCAAAAATGCCTTGGGGTACAAAAACTGGCAGCCATAATTATACAGTGACTGATCATTACCAGACAAATGAGCATGGAAGATTGAGTTATTGTTTGGCCTATCTTGGATGGAAGTGACCACCTGGAGATTGTGAGCTACTTGAGGGCAGGAACTATGCTTTTTTCAAGGGACTAACACCAACAGCAATACACAGTCTAAAGGTGTGTGTAGGGAGGGGTGGGGGTTTGAACAATCAATTTTACTTGGGAAATGATGCAAAGTTATCCTCCTCTAGGAATTCATAAACCGTATTCACTTATTGAAAGCTATGAAAAAGTATTGCAGCATAAAGCTAAACTTAGCATTTGCCCCATTTGTTTGGTTGGAGAATTCCCTTTGCTTTTTAATGGAACAACTATTAATACTTCACAGGACTACTTTGGGAATGGCTGACAGTCATCTCTCCCTTCCTGGTTCCTGTCACTGCCTAGTACCAAGAAAACAGTCAATATGATCCCACAAATATGGATTGAGTCCCAGGCATTGGTTTAGGTGAACTAAATAGACAGTTTCTGTTCAAATATATCTGATATTCTAATCTGTCTTCTGTAGCCTCCAATTGATCAATGAGGTTAAATGTCAACCCAATCCCTTAAGGTCACTCTAAGTGAACTGGAGACAGTCTGGGCCAAGCAGGAAAACTACGTGAGGACAGGACCCAGGGTGAGAGTTCCTGGCCACACACACAGGGTTCTTCAGGTGGAAGACCAGCCTCTGCTCTGTGGCACATCAGGTTCCTGGGCATTGTTTCATTCAGCGGCATGAACCCCACCAGTCTGCTTCCTGGGGCATCAAGCTCTTGTCTGTCAATTCGAGCTCTGTGGCGGCACCGCACGTGAGTCAGAAGGTAAAACCACTCTTTTTCACTTTACCTTGGTTTCTTAACATGCAGCAAATAAGGATGATTAATAATACTCATCTACTATTTCATATCTTCTCTGGGAGATACCAACCTCTCTATAACACATAATATAGTTCCCAGGCCCTAGGGGCATTCAAGACTATTTAAATTATTTCATAAAAGCAGAATTCCATTTCTCCTATTTCATCTTTTTCAGCCCCTGTATGTTTTTTTTTTTTTTTTTTTTTCTGTAGGCAATGTTTCTCTTCTGGTTTCTGTTTTGTCTTCTGAGGGCAACGCTGATGAAAGAAAACAATCACCCCTGTCCTCTGTGAAGTTGAAAATCCCCAACTTCTCCTTTGGTGCCCAGCGATACCACTGAGTGTCAGCATGTATCTGTCTCCTTCACTCATTTTCCTTGGACCCTCTCTGTGTTTTTAGTAATTGATTAGGGGCCCTGCAGAGGTCTCCTCCACCCCCTGTGGTAAGTTTCATTTGTGATGACCACACCTCCCTCCCAGCCCACTGAGATGTGAAAAGCTGCTATTCAGAGGCTGGCTGATCAATTGAAGTAGGTTTTGGCTGGGAAGGCTCCCCCACTCCCACAGCCCCCTGTTTTCCTCCCCAGTGCCAGAATCTTCCTGAGATCCTCTGGACACTGGGAGCTTGGCAAGCAGGGAGCTCCAACTCAAAGTGCTAGATCAGTGAGGTCACGTTTGCCTTGCTGTGAGGGAGGCAGCTCCCAAACTCATGGCCTAGCACACCTGACCTTGCTGGGAAATACTGAGCATGTGGGGCCCATCATGAATTAGCTCCTATCTCTCTCATGCCCCTTTCTTGTTATCCTAATTAGGGACCTATGTTCTCCTCAGCCTCCTGATTGAAGTCCTTTTGCTTTCTATAATCCCACTTGCAACCGCACCCCTTACCCCCACCCCTTACACTGGATCCAGTCCTAGGTTTTAATCTTCAACAACAAGTTTTAGATCTTTTTACCTCTCATTCTTACTGTTACATCAGTCAGTGCTTTCTTGATAGGAAAGGCCATGGCACAGGAATGGATGGGTAAAGAGACAGAGACAGACAGACAGAGAAGAAAAAGAGAACAATAGAATGGTTGGTACCTTTGATCATAAAAATTGGCCTCTAATAATAAACCAACCATGATTATAAATTGACAGAGTCTCCCAGTGCCGAGGCCCTGAGGGTTTTGTTTTGTTTTGTTCTAAATTTCTACATCTCTTCTCTAAAAGGCAGGTGAGAAGTTTGACAGTGAAGGGAGTGAGGCCATCACATGTTCTGCACAGGTCTCTGAGGTCTGAAGCAGACCTGCAAGGGCAGAGGTCTTTAAATTTAGTATCTAAAATGGAATAATAGAATAAAGAACATCATTTTTGGGAAAACCAAGCATCAGGATGATTCATCCATTTGAGATCTTTTAGAAACATGAATTCCATACTTTCCACCAGCCCCTTTGTCCTCCCCCAGAAGGTAGACAACCCTGCTGGCCTCAAACAGACTCACCTGCTCAATTTCACTCAGGATGGGAGGACCTCTGCCCACCTTTGACAAAGTTAAAAGGGACAAGGCATGGTGGGCAGAAAGTGACTGTGTCCCCTGTCCTCAGGGGTGAAATATGGTCCTATAGTTCTGCACAACCTTGTCAAATATTTCAACAGGTCTGTCACATGGAAGAGTGGTTAATCTCTCTGTGTGGCTCTGGAAAGCAGGTAGAACAGAATGTGAAAGTGACAAAGCCTCTTCAGGACAGAACCTTGATACAGTTAAGGACTTCCTAACTGTCAGATCTCTCACACACTAGGAGCTGCTAATTCGGGAGAGAATGTGTTTACATTCCTGGGGGCGTTCCTGCAGAAGCTGGGTGCTCCCGTAAGTGAGGTGGGGTAGAAGGGATTGATGCACAGGACAGAGACTTGAGTAAGACTTTCCCCACCTTCCCAAGTCCAAGTTCATATATTACTGCCAATTTCAATAGGGACTCCTAAAAAACGTGTGAGGCCCAAGCAGAAAACAGCAGCATGTAAAAACACGCAACAAATGCTGCCACATTATCCACTTCCTACCTCCCCACCAATGCTCAGGACAACGGTCCCACTGACCAAGGCTCCTGCATTTTAGCCTAGAGCACACCCTTTTTTTGAGGGAGGGAGTAGAAAGGTCAGTTCCCCTGAGTGCTTTCCAGAGATTGAAATTTCTCCCGGTGGAAAAGTGGGTGGGAAATCACACATACAGATCAGCATTTGGTCAAAGGAACCAACCAAATCCCACAGCACAGCAAAAGCTTTCAAAACTTTCTCTGGAAAAGAATTCCAACCTCTCCTTCAAAACTAAACTTATTGTATATTAAGAGCTTACTTTGGGAACCATGTCAGATTCTAAATTTGAAAGACACTCATAATCTCTAACTACATACTATGTGTCCAGTGTGGTGGTTGGTGGTTTTGCATCCTTGGTACAGAGATATGCCTAAGGGTCTTATTGTCTAACCATAATGATTCTTTGGTGGGGAAGAGGGCAGACTTTTATCTTAATACAGTAGTTCCAATATTATACAATAACTCCCATGGAAATCACTGTTCCTGGATCTATGACTATTCTTTTTACAAGTAGATAAAGATTTAAGAGGAAAATGACTGGGAAACTTAGGTTTCGGTTAATGTAAATAAGACACAAGGTTTTCATGTCCTTCTGCTTTCACTGGGGACTCATTTCCCTCATACAGTCTCATTGTAAAACAATCCACTCCCGAGGAGGTCAACAGTGAAAAGTTTGTCTTCTGAAATTAGTAATCAAAGAGTGAAAATAATTAATAGAGAAAACAGCACAGTTCCACACCGCGTTCCCATGTAGATGTCTATAGAACAATAAATCAGTAGGGGAAAGAAACAATATGGGCATTTACAATTAGACCTCATGCATAATGCCCAGGAAGGAGAATTTGTGTTAAAAAAGACAACATCTGCTGCAAGTGGGTTTATAAATAATACAGCTAGATATTCAGGTAATGACATGACAGACGGTCTCTTGTGTCCTTGTCCTTTTGTGTCCAGTGCTGAATGTGTTTACATCCCGCAGCTTATGACATACAGGCCTGGTCTGTTTGTGCTCAGGCCAAGAACTCCTCTCTCCTCCAGCTAAATGTTTCTTTGCCCAAACCATAGCATTCCACATCGACGACCCAGTTATCCAGAAAAATCTGCTCCATTTGGTTTTAATTGATTCCTTACTGTGAGAAGGTAAATGCCTGAAAGAAGTGTGATCAGATGCACATTCAGTACTCTCATCCATGAACCACTTTCTTTTGTGTTGACACCCAGGCTTGACAAAAAGAATGATGGTTAAGGTCAAGTGCATGAAAGCTGATTCTAAACAATGATGGATGAGATGAGGTTTGAACTCTATCTTATCTAGGATGTTCTGCTAAAAGGTTGGGCATTTCCCCTCCTTTTTTAAAAAAGTCTCCTAATTTTCAAATTAATGAAGTTATCACAGACTCAGTATTTGTGGGGACTCTTTCCTTTCATTATTCAGTCCTTCACCATTCTGTTGACAGTAGTGTGAGTGATGGCCTTCAAGCAGACGATTCTTCTTTGCCGTGAAGGAACTGATAAATATTGCCTGTCTCTGCAATAAATTGTGCATGAAATAGTCCACTCTGGTAATCTACCGAGTTATGGTAAGGAAAATGGCATTGTGAGGAAATACAGCAAAACTGCAATTAACTGGAACCCAGTTGAACAGAATCCTCAAATAACCTGAACCATGTTTTTATTTGTTATTGCTTGTTTCTATTTATATTCCACTCTAGGGGAAAGAATCATAACAAAATAAGGGGCTTTGTGGGGTTTAATCAAAAAGTTTATTTTCAAGGTATTTAATGTAATCAGTACATATTTATTTCACTTAGTTATGTACTGTGAGATTTCCCCTTTATAATGATGCCCCAGAGACCAGGTTACATGCAGAATTCTCTAATAAAAATAAATCTACTGTCCTGGTTGGTGTGGCTCAGTGGATTGATCATTGGCCTGCAAACTGAAGGGTTGCTGGTTCGATTTCCAGCCAGGGCACACGCCTGGGTTCCAGGCCAGGTCCCCAGTTGGGGGGTGGTGCAAGAGGCAACTCATTGATGTTTCTCTCACACATCTATGTTTGTCTCCCTCTCCCTCTCCCTTCCTTTCTCTCTTTCTAAAAATAAATAAATAAAATCTTTAAAAAACTAAGCCTACTAATTTTCATTTCTTACAATAAGAAAGCAAATTTATGTATTACACACGGGTTTTTCAACAGGAAAGATTGAATTCAAAGATTGAAAAATAAGATACTTTAATTTACAAATTTCAAGTTCTTGTTTTGGTATATATAGATTTTTACTGTTGCCCTGACCAGTGTGGCTCAGTTGGTTGGGCATTGTCCTGCAAAGTGAAAGGTCACAGGTTCGATTCCTGGTCAGGGCACTTGCCTGGGTTGCGGGTTCAGCTCCAGGTTGCTATGCATACAAGAGGCAACCAACTGATGTTTCTCACATCGATGGTTCTCTCCCTCTCTTTCTCCCTCCCTTCTCCCCACCTCTAAAAAGTAAATTTAAAAAAATGATTTTTACTCTTCTTAGAAATATGCAACGCATTTCAAAAATAAATTTAAATACATTGTTGAGTCAATTTTGTTAGTTTTTTTGAAGAGTACTTTAGGCTGCACTGTTTTCTTAAGAGTAGTTAAGGTGCCGTTTTTGCAATATATACATACTCTTTGGGTATCTTTCTCCCAGACTACTGCCAATATACAAAATGTTATTTGGCTTGTGAACTAACTGGGCATGTTCTCTGTCATTTTCACACATTGACTTTATATGTCCTAGAAATTCAAATCATAAACCCAAATATAGTTGACCCTTGAACAACATGGGTTTGAACTGCACCTGTCCCCTTATATGTGGATTTTTCAATAAATACAATAGATGATTTTCTTAATAACATCTTCTTCTCTCTAGCTGTTTTATTGTAAGAATACAGCATATAACACATATAACATAAAAAATATGTGATAATCAACTGTCTGTGTTTTCAGTAAGTTTTCTAGTAGACAGTAGACTATTAATGCAATCAGCCTTCTGAATCCAAGGATTCACAACCATGGATCAAAAATACTGTTTTCTATCCACAGTTGGTTGAATCCTTGGATATGAAACCTACAGATAGAAAAGGCTGGCTGTAACGTTTTAGTGGAGTCCAAAGTTATACGTAGATTTTTTAAAACACAGATTTTTGACTGTACATGGGAGTGGAGGGTCGGTGATGGGTCAGTGCCCCTACCTTTTGCATTGTTCAAGGTCAACTATACATTGTGTCTTTCCCAAGGATCTCTATTAAAATTGCTCTGATGTTGGTCATTTACAACAGAGTAGAAATTTTAAGTCAATGTGTCAACTCTTCCAGGATGTTCCCAGTGTGAATAGTAAAATTTTAAAAATGTTTGTCATCATTAAACAAACATCAGCGAGTAGGTATTATGTTGTAGACTAAGAGTTTCTCAGAATCACACTATCATTGGTTTAGAAAGAATCTTGGAAATCATCTAGTAGCCCTTTTGAATTATTTAGGCTCAACACATATTGAGGTCCTGTTTAATGCCAGGGAGCACACTGTTTCCTCAAATATTCTATCTCATTCCACCCTTACAAAACCCCATGAGGTTAGGATGATTATTGTTATTTCACAAATGAAGTAATTGAGACCCAGAGATATTAATTTATGTATGGACTTAAGATCATATAACCAGTATATGGCAGAGCTGTTATTTAAAATGAGGTCTGTCAGCTATATGGCTAATTGGGAAACATATCAAAAAGAACAGAAAATATAGGACTTTCCACTACTGCTTACAATGATGAAATTATTGAAAGAAGGGGGAAAAAAAATCCCTGTATTGCTAGCTTTCTCTATAGTAATGCTTATAAACAAATCTCCCAAAACCCAGTGTATTAAAACAACCTACAAGTATCTGTGGATCAACCAGAAGTTAGCTGATTCAAGATGGTCTCAGCTGGGCTTAGCTTCAAGTTTCAGTTTGGGTTCAGATCTCCTTTATGTGTTTTTCGTTTTCCTTAGACCATTGGGCTAGCCAGTGCATTCTGTCATGGCAATGGAAGATGCACAGAAGCATAAGATTAACCACATAAGGACATTCCACATCTCCTTTTTCATCACTTATGATAACATTCTATTGCCCAATGCAAAATGCAAGGTCACACCCAAAGTTAAGGTGTGAACCCCATCTCAAGATGCTCAAAAAAGTCATCCAGTCACGACATTAGGCCCAGAGCCTAGGATCAACTCTGAGTTTAGCTCCTCTTGATTTGAAGGCCAAAGAACAACAACAAAACTCACACACAAGTGTTGTGCTCCTTTTATACTTAAAACACAGTGGGACAGGGATAGGACTACTTTTCTTTGAAAAGGAAAGAATGGGAGGCATAAAGCTGCCACTGATCATAGTATGTCTGAAATTCTACTGGGAAATGATGTTAAGAAAAGTTCTTGGATCTGGCTCCGATTCTGTTCCCTATGGGTTTATGTTGTGTCTCTTGTTCTCCGTCACTCATGATTCCACCCGCTGGAAGATATTTCCTTTTCTAACATCCTCTTTGACCACATTTGATAAAGTCAGTGTGTAATATATGCTTCTCAAAGGCTGAACAGCTTTCTCAGATGCTTACTGTCTCTACAAACTTGGGGGCCCAGAGGACTGTTTACAACTTGAAAAAAATCTCAGTTTTTCAACATATAGCAGTGTTTTGACAATTTAGGTCTCTCAAAAGCTGTGTTGGTTTTCTATGTATTTAATTTTACTCAATTGTATGTACCCCAAAACACACTTGCAATTATTTCCAACATATTCTTCTCTGTTTGTATAGAATTAATTACAAGTACTTCGGCCTCATCAGACTTCCGTGGGACTATGCCCTAATCTTTCTATAAGACTTTCCATTCAGCTGAGATGATATAATGAACACTATATTATTTCTCTCATTGGCCAAGCAAAGGGTGTTACAGTCATTCCTCTGACTTGGTCTCTATATTAAGAATATGTCTTTCTGTCAGCACATGATTTAATTTGATTTTTCAGAGTCTCTGTTACAATAGCCACACTTTTGATTTAGTGAGGTTCAGTTTTAGTTCTCACATAGGGATTTCTGGACTTTTTATATTCCCTCAAAGTGTTGTTTGCAAAAACAGTTGGTTATTTTCCTAGTTCTTCTCTTTCTCATAGCTTATTACCACATTCATCTAGTATCAACAGCTCAGATTTTCAACAGTTTTGCTATAGCTCTCCTTCCACAAATCTAAAAATTTATTCAGTACATCATTCCAGATTATTTTAAGCAACACTTTACCAATGTTTGCTACTACATAACATGGATTTCAGCTTTCAATCTCCTCTACCATGTTGGGTTTTATTTGTTTGCTACTTTATTCTAGCTGCCTATAGTCATGTGTATATCAGTCGCTGTTTGACTCTCAAACCACTGCAAAATGTTTTAGGTTTTTGTATGGAAAAACCCATTCCCAGTACCAATTTCTGTATTCATCATTTATCTACCATGATGTTCCCCCAAAAAACTATCTCAAACTTCATGGCTTGAAACACAACTATATGTTAATGTTTTATGCATCTGTGGGATGCCTGGGGGTTGGCTGATACAAGATGGGCTCAGATGGGTTCAATCCAAGCTTCAGACTGGGTCCAGGTCTCTTCCATATGTCTCTCATCCTCCTTAGACCAGAAGGTTAGCCAGATCACATCCTTCTTATGGTGACTGAAAAACCCCAGGGAAAATTCTTGGGGTGGGGGTAGAAGCCCTGGCACACTTGGAACCCCGACTTGTATCCTGTCTCTTTGGCAAAAGCAAGTCAGATGGCAGACTCTATATTGGCCTTCTATTGCTGCCTTAACAAATTATCACAAACTTCGTAGCTTAAAAACAACACAGATTTAAGATCTTACAATTCTGTAGGTCAGAAGTCTAAGTCTTGCAGGGCTAGAATCAAGATGCTTTCAGGGCTGTGTTTCTTACTGGAGGCTTTAAGGAAGAATCTGCTTCCAAGTTCATTCAGGCTTGTTGGTCAAATTCAGTTTCCTTTGGTTGCAGGACTAAGGTCCCTGTTTCTCTTTTGTCTGTCAGGATGGGACCTGCCTTTACCCCCAGACACCACTCAAATTTCTTCTCACAGTTCTCCCTTTGTCTCGAGCTAGCAAGGGGACACCAGGCCCCTCTCCTCTTTCCAGTGTCTCCGACCTCCCTTGTGCTGCATCACTTCTGCCCCCCTCTTCTGCCACACCTCTCTGAGGGACTCCATCCAGAAAAAAAGTCTCCATTTTTAAGTGCTCTTGTGAATAAATAGGGCTGGATAATCTAGGATATTCTCCTTGATTCAGGATCTATAACTTTAATTCCATCTGTAAAGATTCTTCATAGCTGTTCTTAGATTAGTGTTTAATTGAATAGCCAATAGACAATAATCTTGAGTTCTGTGTACAACAGACCCCAAATCAAGGGGCACGGATGAGCACTCTTCACCCTGAAAGCCAGCTTCAGTGGTGTGGGGGAAAGTAGAGCCTCACCAGAGAGAACACACAAAAAATTAATATATTTGAAAGAACAAAACCACAGGTCAATATAACTTTTCTGTTAAAAGTCAGATAGAATTATTTTCGGCTTCATGAAATACATGGTCTCTGTCATAACTATTTCCCACTGCCATTGTAACTCAAAAAGCAGCCACAGAAAACACATAAAGAGACAGGTATAATGGTGTTTTAGTAAAACTTTATTTACAAAAACAGGAAGCAGGCTGAATTTGGCCCACAGGCAGTGGTGTGGTGAGCCCTGATATAAAACACCACAGTTCCCCATCAGGTATCTTCCCCTATATTAAGAGGCTTTGGTGATAAGTCATGTCTTCTAATATCAAGCGGGACCCAAAGAAAACAAAACAAAACAAACATTAATTTCTATTAATTTCTTATCACAGAAACTAATTTTACCCTGGACAGCATTTTGTCCAAAGCTTCCTTCAAATTGCTATATTCTACCATGTAAGGTGAGGTTTACAAACTGAAATAATGCGCCTGATTATCTGTTGATAGGCCACATGGCATACAATAGCACCAGGCATTTGTGGGCAAATCACACACTGCCTGTCCAGGAAATTCTGTGGATATCTATTATATATCATAGCCATATTGGTGGCGGAAGCAGGGGCAACCTAAGATTGCTGAGTCACTTGTGACGTGTGGTGGTTGCTTGCCTACATAAGGATTGTCTCCATCTCTCCATAGATTTGGATGCAGGAGAGTCACATTGCTCCTACAGAAAATTTTTATCACATTTCCCTGGGGATAGGAAAGGCATCCTAAAATGTGGAAATGCTTGTCTTGTGGAGAAATACTTGTCAGAAACCTTAAGGGTCTTTCAGAAACCTTACGAGTCTTACACATTTATTATGTGGCCAACATGGGGCTAAAGAATAAAAATGACCAACTGGGTCCTTTGTGTGGCTTGTTCACCATAATGGCAGCCTTGGTGGGTCCTCTTGGAGGTACTCAGGCAGCCTGAACAGTGCTTCTTTGCGTTCAGCTTCTTAATCATTTGACTTTCCTGATTATTCGCTTATGGAGTATTAATCATTTGCTTTGCAACAGCTAATTAAAAGGTTGCTATTACTGAAGAAAACATAGATTTAAAAACAAAAGCAGTTAGTAGCTTTTATCCATCATCAAGGAATTAACCAATTGGCAACAAGTGGTACAGCTCAATTTCTTTAGATATCTGAGGCCTGAATAGCTTAATTGGGGAAGCATGTTAAAAGGAATGGAATGACATTCATTATGGATTAAGTTAATACATTTCAGACCCATCGCATGGCTTAATTTAACAAATTCCACATCTTACTGTTTGGCAGGAAATGGCATCTCATGAACATCATTACCAGTCAGTCTGACTCAAGTTTGTTGAAAGGGCTGACTCCATCTGAAAACTCTTAATCTTAATAATACTGCACTTTGCCTTGGCAGAATCCTCTGTATGCCTGAGAAGCTTAGGGCTCCAGTGCCAGCCGCTGTGACACCCTCCCTCCCACCATGCTACCCAAGTGAGGGGGGAACAAGTATCGCTCATGCTTCCCAGTTAAACCCATCTGAAATGGAGCAGGATTAGTCCGCTGTTGGGAAACATGGAGGTATTCTACCATCCTTAAAATCATTGAATTATACAATGTACACATGCTTCTATGTCATCGGATCAATATATTCTTTTCATTTACGAAAGGGAAAAATGATGAATTTTGTGAAAAATAATATAAATTACTACTTTTTGTTACTGACTACCTACTATGAACCAGGGAATTGGCATGCATTATGTCATTTGTTCTTCAAAATAGCCATGCAGGGGTGATATCACTACTCCTGATTTGCTAGTGAAGAAAACTGAGTATTTATAATATTAAATAATTCAGCCTTGATCATACCTGGTAGAGACAGGATACCAAATAAATCATGTTGACTCCAGTCCTTCCGATTTATACCTTCCATTTCACCACGTTGCCTCTGGAAAAGAACTGGGGCTTTACTTACAATGCTTGAAGCTCTCAATCCCCCTTAGGTCTCTAACCAAAAGGTGTCATTCTCAGTTTGCATAGATCCTGCTTGGCTGAGGCATTTCCAATGCCACTTATCATTGAAAAGAAATTTTCCCAACTTTCCTCTTCCCCTCTGTGGGAAAGAATGCATGAGGAATTCCACTAATTTCCTCTATGTTTCAAATGTGTCACAAATGGAAATATGAGCAGGTTGCAGCTTCCCCTGTTCTATAAGCCATGGACCACAAGAATTTATAGCCTAGTGCGGGCAGCCCTGACAAAAGTATAAAGAAGATAAAAATTAGCTTGTGTGTCAGCTTCTCCTCTTTCTTAATTACTCATGTATCAGTCTAACAGTGCTACATCAAAACAACTACAGAATCTCAGTAGCCTCAACAGTAAGCATTTGTTTTTTCCTCACTTATTTGCTGTCATTTGGGGTGGCTTTAATTAAGGCAGTGGGTCCAGGTTTTGCTTGCCACTCAGCTGAACTAGGCTACGGTCTGAACCCTGGGCCTTGCTGTGACTCAAGGGCTTTACTGGATTATGCTGATCTCAGCTTGCCTTAGGTAGGTTTCCAGTCTGCTATGCATGCTCTCAGTATTCTGGGACCAGTAGGGCATTTCTACTTATGGAAATGGACTAGTGCAAGAGGAGCTAGAGAAAGAAGGTGATGCTATTAAGGGTTAAAACAGATACAGAGTTACTTCTCATTTGTTTTGGGATGGTCCAACGTATTGGGCTAAACATATCACTGACTTGAAAAGGAAATGACAATTCCATTGGCAATGAAGAAGGGGAGAATGGATATCCACCACATGGAGGGTGGAAATAACCTATGAAATAGCTGACTAATGACCAGCTACCAGCTCCTCCAATTACTTATAAGACTAGCACTATTGTAGAAAGAGGTGAGCTGTGCCCACAACTCCTGTGAAGCCAGCCTGGGTTATGTGGACATATTGACTGCCTTGGTTAGTGCAGTGAGCACCATTGTCAGACTATGGGCCACATGGTGAAGTCATCTTTCACTGGAGTTTAACCTACCCATGAGTGAGGGTGGGAATCTGGGTGGACCCAGAAGCATGGTCCCTGGATGTGACTCTAGTTCAGCTCAGAACTCTGGGCCTTTTCCAAAAGAACTGACCTGGAGCAGACCATTTTTCCATGGCCACCACATCAGTTGCAGAATATAGCCCTTACAGGATTTCCAAGAGATCCAACTTACTCTCAGGCAATGCCCACATCTCACTATTTCACCATGGTCAGGGGCTACCTTTCATTCATTGATTCATTGTTTATAGAATTTCACCTGTGTTCCAGATACTGCTTTAGGACTTGAAAATGGGAAGAGGACAAATTCATATATCAAGCCCTGTAGGAGATAATATCTGGTAAAGTAAACATTTAAAAGAACAATAATAATTTTTTAAAGAGCTAATAATTACTGATCACTAATTATATGCTGAACATCATGTGGGTTTTTTCATGTCATGTATTAACTCACTGAATACGGTCAACTCTATTAAGTAGGCACTACTACCAACTTTTTTTTTTTTTTCTTTTAAGCACAGGAGAAACTGAAGCAAGAGGGAAATAAGAGCGATAAAGTAATTTGTCCCAGGTCATATAGTCATGAAGCAGTCTGGATTTGAATCCGGAGCCTGTGTGCTCAATCATTATGATGGGCTTTCATCAAAATGTGATAAGTGCTAAGAGACTCAAACCTGGTGCCTTTGGGAGCAGAAAGAAGGGAGAGCCCCTGACTCTGACTATAGCAAGTTTTCACAAAGAAAACAGCCTTTGGACAAAGTTGGCACATGAGGATAAGCTAAAGCAAGCATTCAGTTGGCAAGAACAGCATGGAATAAGCACAAGAGCAGGAGAAAGTGGATTTTATAGTTCAATGTGGCAGGAGCTGAGGATAACAGAACCACTTTTACTTGGCAAAATGAACTCATTTGAGATGCATCTCCTTTCTGTTACCCTTACAACCATCTATTAGAAGAAAAGCTCAAATGCTGGAAAGCTGGAGAAAGAAAATTAAAACAAATAGATAATATTTAAGTAGAACAGGCCACTCACAAATGAATAATTGAATATATGGGGGAAATATTTTTACTTCTGTGGAAACATGTCCAAATTCAGCCTGTCTTGTTATGATTAGATGGGTCTTAGCCAAGAATGAGTCTTTGCCAACCATTTAGGCCCAATCGAATGCAAATTTATCTGTGATTGAGCAAAACAGAATAAACAAAATAACCAAATCCATTAGAAGGTACTTTTGAGAGACTGAATCATTAAAGGGCAGTGCTGAGTCGACTGAAAAGTAAAAAAAGAAAAAAATCATCCAAAATTAGTTTCCACTTAGATAGAGACAGGCTAAATAATTTAGCTATTGAAGTGACTTGATTTGTTTATTCATTCATTTAACAAGTATAAACAATCTGTTGAGAGTAACCCTGATTCAGGCTCTGTTCCAGCCTCTGGGAGCACAATGGTAAATAATACAGACCAAGTTTGGTCCTTGTGGGGGGGACAGAACTGAATAAGAAAGTGTTTGGTCAGACACTCATTGGTAAGTGGACTGGATTCCATATATAGTCTTGCAAAGCGTACATCTCCCAGGGAGACAAATCTCTTGAGCTATTGAATGAGAAGGTAATTGTATGAAAGTCTTCTCTGTGCTTTGAACATTTATGTGTGTGGTATGGGGCAGGGGTTTCCTATACCAAGAAGCCTCATATTCACTCTCTGTTCCTCTCTCAGTGGCTACATGGGTTCTGGACTACTGAGAAACAGCTTCACAAAACTCTTTAGCTAAGTTTGGCAGTCAGAAGAACAGTCCTAGAGTGTGAAGTAACCAAAGGTCCTTTTGATGGGACCCTTCTCCAAATTCTGGGATGATTAAGGGACAAACACAGAAGTTAGGCAGATGGAACACTTATCAACTTTGTCTCTCTGGAAAGGCTGTTTTGGAGAGTAGTGTGTTTAGGTGTGTAGCAACAATTGGACTTCCTCATATTTTCCCCTGTGAACTGAATCTTCCCACTGAAGCTGCAGACTCCACTTCCTTGCCAGGAGCTAGGGCAGCACCTGCATAGTTAGCACAGTGTAAAGAAAAAGAATAAATGTATCCTGAGGAGAGGCCACTTCAAAAGAGAGAGGGAACCCAGAAATAACTGCTTGTCCTATCCTTCCCTTCTGGCAGTTAGGGTTACACATGTCACAGGAACTCCAGAAGAACCACTGAACCAAATAGGTAGTCTCCGTCTCACTTGACATGTTGTCCAGAGGCAGGCAATCCAGAATCAGAGCTGTGGTGTCACGAGACCTTAAGTGATCCCAGCTCCTTTCACCTTTCTGCTCCAACCCCTTTACTTAGTGTTCTTGTCTTTATGAGCACAAGATGGCTGCTCACCTCTAGTCATCACTTCTATGTTCCAAGAAGGAAAAGGAAAGAGCAAAAGCCAAAGCCAAAAAGACACTTGTCACTTGAGTCTGTCCCCTTCAAGAAGATTTACTGGAGGAAAGTCCCATTCGGTGACGGCCACTCAGATCTTGGTATCCAGGACCAAATAAATGGCTACCTCCCTGTGGCTACAAGAAAGTCTAGGGAGGTGAAAATGTTTTCGTGGGCATACTGACATATTCAACAAAATCAGGGTTCTCCTATTAAGGAGAAGGAGAAGGAGAATGTATATTGAATAGGCAACTAACTATATCTGGAGGCCTAGGAGAGAATTCCTGAAGACATGTGGGGAAGACTGGAGTTATTTTGTCAGTTGTCTGTAAAGACTGTACGTTCCCTCTAATTGATGGAAAGATCACAAATATAGGATAAGCTTTCTCCCAATGACTGACCAAAAAGCATTCAAAAAATTATTGTCTGTGTGGCACTCTGTAAGCTCATGCTCCATTTGCTCCCTTCCCAATTCCCTTCCCTCCCACATCCCCTTTCTCCTGTCCCTGTGTGGTACCTTCATCTTGCCCTCCTCTGGGCAGCACCCCAAATCTGGGCACTCTCCTATCCTCACTTCCCCCTCCACTTTCACTATGTCATGTCTCACTGTATCAAGGCTTGTTTCCTTTAAAGGGGGCTGGCTAGTTAATCTGATCAATTACACCTCATGACAGGGGTAATGGCTGTCATTAAGTTAGTGGATTGTCCTTTCCAGACAAAATATTTTAATAGGAGATGCCCCAGGCCAAAGAAATATCTAACAGTGGAATTTGAGGCCATGGATTAGGCAAAGAGTAGGGGAGAATTTTAAGCAGGGGCCCCTTCAACACAATTCACTTAAATGACTCCTACTGGGCACCTGAAAGCATTTATACAGCTCTAGGAAATAAGACCATAGAGTCAGACTTTTTTAAAGGCTTTTGTTATTTTCTCAGAGCTGTGTTGTAGGACTATGAGAGAGGCATGCTTACCAACCAGAAGTAGGGTGCTGTGGATAATGTAGGTGCTCCACACAGATCCCCTTGTATCTCATTTTGTGTTTCTCATACCCACCCTCCCCATTAACACAGAACACCCGTCGTTCTCCACATAGGCTACTGTAACCTGCTTTGCCCATGTTCACAAGGAATTGACATCCTTCCCAGGGCATCCCTTAACCAATTACTGACTGAGGCAGAAGTATGAACATTCCTTGCATTAGAGAAGGATGATTCTGAGGCATGACTTAGGTCCTGAAATTCTCCAGAATCACCAAGATGAAGTCTTCCTCTGTGGGACTTTTCAGCCCAAACCACACAGTGCTTGGTTACCCCATCTTCTGTAACCTATTCCACCATTTTCTTAACAGGCTCCCTGGGAGCACTTCCTTTATATATTAATTTTATACAAATCTTCATCTCAACCCAACCTAAGACACTGTACAACTTTAATATGTTCTTTCACTCACCAATCTCAGACTACCTTTGATACACAAGTATAACCCAAGACTCTTTCGAAAAACTTTTTTCTAATCAACAGAAAGAGGGAGTTCTCTGATTCTCATGCAAAGCATGGGTGTCTTGTGATACTCAAGGAAGAGTTGTGTGTGTGTGTGTGTGTGTGTGTGTGTAATAATTGAAGGAATATTAGGCAAGACCTACTAGTCATAAAGTATATAACTTCCAAATGTGTTTTTTTTTTCCAGATTTAATGTGTTTTATTGATTAAAATATTACATTTGTGCCACTTTCCCTTCCCTCTGCTCCCCTCCACCCGGTGGCCCCCTCCCTCCAGTTGTCCCCCCCTTTTAGATTATGTCCATTAGTTGTGCTTACAGTTCCTCCCAACCTCTCTCCGTCTATTCCATTCCCTCCTACCATGATCCCCAATTCCTATATCATCTCCCTCCCTCTCCCCACTCCCCCTCCCTGTTGGCCTCCCCCCACTATGTTTCCCTTACCCACAGTTCCTTTTCCACTCTCGTTGCCTGTTTCGTTTGCCTTTGTTTCATCTCCCTAGCTTCTGTTTTTTAAACCAGTCCCTTTAACTTCTCATATAACAGTGGTTTGGATCTAATGAACTCTTTCAGTTTTATTTTGTCCTGGAAACACTTTCTCTGTCCTTCTATTCTGAATGACAATTTCGCTGGATAGAGTATTCGTGGTTGTAGGTTTTGGATTTTCATTACTTTGAATATTTCTTGCCAGTCCCTTCTTGTCTGTAGGGTTTCCCTTGAGAAGTCAGCTGATAGTCTAATTGGGACCCCTTTGTACATAATTCTTTTCTTCTCTCTTGCTGCTTTTAAGATTCTCTCTTTATCTTTAATTTTTGACATTTTGATTATAATGTGTCTTGGAGTGGTTCTCCCTGGGTCCAGTCTCTTGGGAATTCTCCTTGCTTCCTGGACCTGCAAGTCTATTCCCTTCCCCAAGTCTGGGAAGTTCTCCTTTATTATATTTTCACTCAATTTTTCAAGTTCTAGTTCATCTTCCTCATTCTCTGGCAAACCAATGATTCTTATGTTGGGCCTTTTATAGCTGTCCCAGAGGTTTCTGATCCTCTCATTGTTGCTTGCCATTTCCTCTCGCTGCATTGGTTGACTGCTTGTTCCTTCTCCATATTCCAGTTTGTTGAAATGGACTCTGGATTCCTCACCATCTGTCTCGTATGTGGTTTTGTTCCTTTCGTTATGAAAGTTTTTCGCTTCTTTCATATCTTTTTCCTGCTCTTTTGTGAATTCTGTAAGCCACCTGATAACAATGGCCCAGAACTGAGCCTCTGACAGGTTTCTTATCTGTTCATCTGTCAGGTTCTCTATCTGCTGTCTGGTGAGTTGTGCCACCGGGATCTCTATATTTGTCTGCCACATTTTGACAGATGCGTTTTGTTTTCCTGGGCCGGCTGTCGGGGGCAGGGGGCAGTGCCTGCGTACGCGTCACAAATCAGCGACCGCCGGCGCCTGCCTGTCCGCGACCTATTTCGCAGCCCTGTGGTGCTTTTTGTGGGGGCGGGGGTCCAAGATGGATTCACACAGTTATTCAGCTAGGAGACCGGGATCCGTCCTCCCGCCCCCCTGGGCCTCACTGTTCAAGGCGATGCTGCGGCTGCTCCCCAGCGCCGGAGTCGGGCATGCCAGGGGCTTGATTGGAGTCGCGCACGCCAGGGGCTTGATTGCCTCCAGGATTTTTCGCCGCCCCGCCCCGCCGCTCCGCAAACAGCTTTGCCTTCTTTAACTCTTACCTGCCCAAATGGCACCGCTGGTTTATAACTTCATATGTTGGGCTTCCGTGTAGCTTTATTTTCTGGAATTTCTAGTTATCCTTTGTTTTGAAGTAGTTGTATTCCACTATAGTTGTAGAGGGAGACCTAGCGTGTCCGTCTAAGCCTCCATCTTGGCCGGAAGTCTGTCCCAAATGTGTTTTTAAAGTGTATTAATAACTAACATTCGAGAGATAGCACAAGATTTGTTCACTAAAGTATTAAGCATTCTTATTCTGACACTAATTCCAATGTGTTTGTTTTCTCCCCTACACCACTATGCAATTCTCTGACACCAGCTTGTGTCCTACAATTCAACTCAATTCTGACATTGTCTACCTGGAAATGACATTAGATCCCATAGATTAAGGATTCAGTCTCATAGAACTTCTCCCTCCACCCCATTCAGTCACCAATTGAAAGTCCAGGTTGTCACCTGGGCTTCTGATCCACCAGCTAATGATCTGAAGTTCCCACAAACCCCTCCTTGGGATCAATTAATTTTCTAGAGCAGCTCTCAAAACTTAGAGAAACATTTTCCTTACTAGATCACTAGTTTATTAGAAGAGAAACATTCAGATGGAAGACATGCATAGGGCGAGGTATGTGGTAAAGGCCATGGAACTTCTCCAGGCACACCACTATCTCCTAATCTCCATGTTTTCACCAATCCAGAATCTCTCTATACCCATCTTTTGGGTTTGATGGAGGCTTCATTACATAGGCATGAGAGACTAAATCATTGGCCATTGGTGATTAAACTCAATCTCCAGCCTCTTTCCTGCTACCTAGAGGTCAGGGTTGACAAGTTTCAATCTCTAATAACATGGTTGGTTCCTCTGGTGATGAACTTCCATCCCATCATTAACATAACAAAAGGCACATTAATACTCTGGTCCCTTAGTAAAATCCAAGGGTTTTAGGAGGTCTGTGCCAGGAATGAGGACAAAAAACAAATTTATTTTTCTTAGTATTCATGACAATATAATTTTGTTGCCATGTTAATCTTCTTTATCTAGTAAACTAAAGTGAACCTTACCTATTACAGAAGGTGATCTGCATTTATATAAAGGATATTGGTCTATAAAAAGAGGGAATGTGGTTCTAGTAACTTGTAGCTCATACATTCAGGTAATGAGTTTTAAGTCTCTAGTTTAGTATAAATTTGCATTCAGATCTTGTTCTGATTTCAGCACTGTTCTTGGCTCTGAATACACAATGATGAGGAGCTTAAACCACAATACTGCCCTCCTAGAGCCTTAGATTGAACCTAATTTTTTCCTCCTCTTTCCTATTAGGAGAATTTGCTGGCTAAAGGAGCAGGTGGCACTGGGGAAAGAGCATGGAGACAGTACCTTAGTAACAGGAGGAAGAATGGAGGCGAAGAAGAAGAAAGAACTAATACCTCAAACTTTGTATTGCTTCTCCACCAGACACACACCATTAACTCTCTGTTAACTAAAAAGCTGCTTGGAGATGAACAACACATGCAACAGGTCAGTCAGAAACAGCCACTGAAGTTACATGGTGACTCACTAGACTCAAAGGTTTGGCAATAAAGCTGGTCACGTGCTACCCCTGTCTATGGAGAAAGGGACTGTATTTCTTGGTTTTATGAGAAAACTGCCTGTGATTCCAGGCTTCACAGCTTTGCGGTACTACTCATTCCTTCAAAACAATTTCTTTGACTAAAAGGTTCTCCATAGCTCTCTGGCATTGTGCTCTGTGAACAAGAACCATGTGTGACTGAAAGCAGACAGCTACCTGGTTTCCATCACCACAGCTCAGAGAGCTAATGGGCTCAGGCACGGGATTACACATCATCCCCAGCATTCTGGATAATTTGTACTGGAGACACCACTTGACTTTCAGCCTGCCTTGGATGTGTCACAGGAAGACTTCAACCTGCAGAAATTGAGGTTGGTGAAAAGATCATTCTGAGGCTGAACAAGTTTTGCAGAAATGGCGTTAGTGGAGCAGAAAAAGCACTGAGTTGTACCACACCCTCTTAAACATCTGATTGTTTTCTCAGGACTCGAGGACAAGGCAAGAGGGAGCTACTTTGATGGATAGCTGACTTGTCTAAGCAAGCAGACCTGAGGCTGGCCCTGGCTGAACAAGCAAGGCCTGGCTGTGGATGCTCAGGTTCTTGCCAGAGTCTTTCTGGTATCAAAAAGGGGATGACAATACTTAGACACCAGGTGGGAGCAGTGGAAATGGTAAAGCCTTTGTGCCCTCCATTACAAATCTTCATGAAAACGGGGAGTGTGGGCTCCCAACTGCTCTCACAAGTGCCTCTGAAACCCATGGCTAAAGGAGCCCAATGGCTAGTAGAGTCCACACCCTGTCCTTCTCCTTTCCATGGTCTTTTTAAAAAAGTTGTTTATTTTTAGAGAGAAGGGAAGGGAGGGAGAAAGAGAGGGAGGGAAACATTAACAAGCTGCCTCTCATATGCCCCCAGCCAGGGACCCAGACATGTGCCCTGACTGGGAACTGAATCAGTAACCTTTCGGTTTTGGGGACAACACCCAACCCATTGAGCCATACCAGTCAGGGCTATCATCTTAATTTATAGGACGTTTATCAGATTTCCAAATCCATAAAGATGAACTTCTCTTCCTACTCACTCTGAATTAGAGTAAATTGGGAGATTAGAAAAAATTAATGACATTAACTAATGTTATTATTAAAGCACTTATTAAGCACTGACTATTTGTCAGTCATTGTACTACATAATTTACATGCATATTTTCACTTAATCCACACAACAAGGAAAAGGAAGATCTGCTCCAGCTTCTGGAAATTACAATAACAAGTGGTTACACCTCTGTCATCACTAAAGTTACTACTTAAATCAAGTCTTTCCAGGGAGTACCCCTATTCCACTATAGGTAGGAATGAGTGAGTGCCCAAAACTAGAAGGATTTCTAATTCTGGGCAGAATCAAGGAACACAAACACCCGCAGACTGTAACCACTAGGGTGCTTGTTTTGGGATGTGCAGATTGGAGGGCAGGTGGAATTCAGATCCCTAAATCCTGAGCAGATCAAAATAGATACTCTCTGCCCTAAGATAGCCCTTTATCTCCAGAGTCATTCTATAGCTGTGGGAACATTCAATGTCCACCAATTATCCTCCATGAAAACTCTGATTTCTTATTGAAGCAGTAAGGTATAGTGCTTAAAAGAACAATCCTTGGAGTTAGACATAAATTGGAATCCCAGCTTTGCACAGGGCTGTGTGGCTTTAGACAGGTCACATTCCCGTTGAGCCTCAATTTCCAATACCAATGGGAAGATCAAATAGGACAAATACAGGTAAAAGTGGGCAGATTTTAAGTGCCTAATGAATATTAGCTATTATTTATATGATTGTTGCGAGGTAAAAGACTTATTACAATGGTACAGAACAAGTACTCAAAATAGTAACTCATTTAAATTATAACTATTATATAAAGTTCTTAGCAAGTATCTAACTCATTTTATGCTATGCAAAGTAGCAGGGTATTGTTGTTATATTTTCAGGAGCTTAGAAAATTCCAAAATCATGATGACAATGGGTTTTGTAGCTCTGCCTTTCTTAGCTGACAATCTGGGGGCTTGCATACTTCTTAATACCAGAAAATGGTTTCCTATAGGCTTGCTCATTCAATCATCACGGGCTAGGTGATCTCAGTCAGATAATCTCTTAGACCAAACTGCCATGTGGAAAAATGTGGAATAAAGAAGCCAGGTCTGAGAGCTACACTTGAGTGAGTAGCTCTGCTTTGGGACAAGAGCGTAAAGGAAACTCATATTTACTAAGTGTTCACCATGTGCTTTTGTTACAGAACAGAAAGAATTCGTCTACCCAGTGCTAGCAGAGCCAAACTCTAGACACTGAGAATTGCAGAGGAAAAAGATTGGCTATTTCATTATGAATGACATTATCCAGGAGACCCAGAATCTAGTGCCCAAAGGCCCAAACTCCCAGAAGGTGTATAGGTTACAGATTACATAAGGCAAAATCATAAGACACCATAGGTTAGGAGTTCAAGGTCATGGTGGGAGCTGACTGGTCAAAGGTGAGGAAAGGGTGATGAATCATTTTTTCAGATCTTTAGGTCTAGCCTCAGGGGTAAATAACCAGGGTCTTCCACCTTAAGACTCAGGGAACTAAAACATAACCTAAGTCAAGATGTGATTGTTAGCTTGCCAGAGGTCCACACTGTGTGACTATTAGTCAGATTCAGGCTACTGTCTTCTGCTGCCTTGAGGATTGTTGATTTCTCAGGGCAAAGGCTATGTCTCTGCTAGATATAGAGAAAGATATATGATTTCTAGAGAGAGGATTTAAAACTAAATTTAATCGAAGTTATAGGGACCCTCGCTTTCCTATAGGCTTGCTAATTCAATCCTCCCAGTGACCCCTGGGAGAGGTAACTCAATCTCCATTCTTACAAAAAATTGAACAGAGTCTTGGAGAAGAGAACTAAGTTGTACAAAGTGAGGCAGGAACATACCCCACGACTGCGTGACTCCTTTTCATTATCCAGGGATGCAGGTAGTGTGGTCATAAGGTAAAATATAGTTCATGGGAAAAGAAAATTTATTTCTGAAAAATTTCTCTTAAGATTATCTGAAGATGGTTTCAGAAAGGTGAGGCAACTTTAGGTTTTCACTTTGAGGACTTTCTCCTAATTGGTATGATAATGAGATACCTTAGAAGATCTTCATTTCTTCTTCCCTGTGACAGTCCTTCCACTCCTAGGAAAGGTCCAGCATTTGGCCCACAAGGAGGGTGGTACATTTGGGGATCCTTTGCTGTTAAAGGCCAGGCAATGAGATAGACAATGTCTGTATCATCTCTTTTGACTTTCCTTCTTGTGGAAGAGGCATCTGCACACATGACTCCTTTGAACTAAAGATGAACGGCAGAGCAGTTAGAAGGAAATGAGCCCAAATGCAAATACTGTATCTGATGATGCAGACTCACTTATTATCTGTGCCTTTCTCCATTAAAAAGTCAAAAGAGAAAAATAACAAAGGAAGACATTTTTTTAAATCCTCACTGGAGGACATGTTTCCATTGATTTTATAGAGAAGGGAAGAGAGAGAGAGAGAGAAACATTGATGTGAAAGAGAAACATTGATTGGTTGCTTTCTATATGTGCCCTAACCAGGGACCAAACCTGTAATGTAGGCATGTGCCCTGACCAGGAATTGAACTGGCAACATTTTTGGTGCAAGGAATAGAACTCCAATCAACCAAGCCATGTGGTCATGGCAACAAAGAAAGACATTTTTAGGCAGGCTTTGAAGAATAAGGATTCTGGACATCCCCATCCTCTTTCTCTTCTTCACAACTCTATTCAACACAGTTGCAAAGCCAGCCAAAAATTAGCTTCTTCCACTTTTTTTCTGTGTTGTTTATTCTTGTTTTGATTTGTGTTTTTTTTCTCCTGCCATTTTTGAGAATATTTTCTTTGAAATGACCCAGTTCTCTGGCACAGACTCAACTTCTCCCAGAATCCACATGTCCTCGGCTTCACAGAAAACCTATTCATCCTTCTCAAGGCCTGCAATATTCTGAGATCCCTCTAACTTACAGAGAGAGAGAGAGAGAGAGAGAGAGAGAGAGAGAGAGAGAGAGAGAGAGAGAGAGAGAGAGAGAGAGAAGAAATAGTTATTCCTCCACATCTGTAGGGAGCTTGGCTATCTCTTAGCAAGTGAGAGGGGACTTCTATTGTAATCTGTGGTCATTAGTTTTGGTGAGTCATCATTTGCCTTTCTTCACCTCAGAGTTTATTCATCAATTTCCAGATAGAAAGATAGTGTTTACTACTAAACTTTAGCTCTCCTGGGGTCACTAGCCCAATAAAGCAATTGCCTGAAATTGGGAAGGTGAGTGAGGATTAATTCCTCTCGGCTGAATTCTGAGGTATAAGGTAAGTCTTATTTCTATACCTATCCTCTGTTAAATCTCTACACCTCTTCTTCTCCAGTCTTAGTGGGTACTCATTGGTGCTCTTATGGTTTGTATACTGTATAACATTCCAACAAAACATTGTCCCTAGTAAACTGAGGCACATTCTTTCCTTCATCCATTTAAAAAATATATATTTATATGCTAAGGGGCAGTCTCTGTGTTAAGAGCAGATGATCTAAAGAGAAGTAAGAGATGATCTCTATTCTGAAGACACCCCCAGACTAGCAGAAAAGAAAGACACACAGAGATATTAGTTATAAATGCTATATAACAAAGTAATACAAAAGGCTCAGCAGTGCCAGGTTTTGGGGCTAGTGCTTAATAAATAAGAAAAGCCCAATAAACAAGTTCCTTTTTAGGTATTAACAGATGTTCACTTAGAAATTACCCTTTCAAGAGTTAGGGGTATAATCCATGCTCTTTCATTTGAATTCACCAAGATGTTTGATTTTATAGTTATCCAGCATTTCTGAGAATAATTGCAATATAGAAATTTGATATCAACAATATTAGTTAACAAAACACTCTGTTATTGATATACCAAGAATCTTGTAAGTAGACTGTGTCTATTGATAATTTCTGTGCAACTTTAGTTTACAGAATCCTTATTACCTTGCAAACATTGACTGCTGATTCCTTTCCTGAGTGGAGATTTGATGCCTTGGTATCCAATTGCTTCCATGTTTAGTCCTTGAGCCTGTTTCTGGTACTCTAAATAATTGTTTTATCTCTTCCACAACCATGTGATTCTTCTTTCAGGAAAATACAACATTATATTGTGGGTCAAGGTGTTTACATAATCAATGCTGTTTATATCAGATTCCATTTATCTAGCATAAAAATTAACATCCGGGATTTCCGGCCAAGATGGAGGCGTAGACAGACATGCTGCATCTCCCTCCACAACTAAGAAGAAATACAACTACCTCAAGACTAGAAACAACCATAAGTTCTAGAAAATCAAACTACATGAAAGTCCAGCAAACAAAGATATAAAGAAGAAATACTTATCCAGACAGGTAGGAGGGGCAGAGCCTGGGTGGAGAGGACATGATGTGGTGGTGGCGGCCGCAGCAGCATCAGCAGCAGCAGTGGCAGGCCAGCGGAAAGCACAGTCACATGTTTTAAAAAGTCAGGAGGAACACCTGGGGAGCATTCCCAACTCCTCATTGGACCTCGAAGCTCATGGTCCCAGCACCAGGAAAAATCAAGTCTCGTTGCTTCTGACTGTGCAGACCAGTGGGGGTTGGGGTGGAGGCAGAAACTCCTGGTCTCTCAGCAGAGTCCACTTGTTTAAAGGGCCCCCATGGTTCTAGAACGTGTCCGCAGGCCCACCCACTCTGGGAACAACATCCAGGGCAGCAGCTAGAAGGACACCAGTCTGTTGCGGAAGGGGGAAAGGTGCCTGGAAAAGGGGTGAGTGCTGGGCATGCAGCATTGTTCCCTCTTGGACCGCTCCCCCACATACAGCGACACAACGTGGTGAAACAGGTTGCCCTGTACTGATGAATCCCTAAGGCTCCACTCCTTACAATGTCACAGGAGCAACAGCTCTACGTGGGACATGGAGGCAAACAAACACAGGAGCTTGTCAGAATGAGGAGACAGAGAAGTATGGCCCAAAAGGAGGAACGGATCAAGGTTCCAGTGGAAGAACTAAGTGGCAAGGAGGTAGCCAACCTCACAGATGAGGAGATAGACAACCTAACAGATGCAGAATTCAAAATACTGGTGATAAAGATGCTCACTGGCTTGACAGATATGCTTGAGTATGGCAAACGCATAAGAGAAGAAGTGAAGGCTATGCTAACTGAAACAAAGGAAAATCCACACAAAACCAACGGTGAAGAGAAGAAAATCAGGGTTCAAATCAATGATTTGGAACATAAATAAGAAAAAAACAGTCAACCAGTGCAGAATGTGTAAGCAAGAATTGAAAAATATAAGGAAAACTTCCCAAACTTTGCGAAAGAGATGGACATACAGGTCAGGGAAGCATGGAGGGTCCCGGGAGAGCTGGACCCAGAGGGGACCACACCAGGACGCATCATAATTGAGATGCCAAAGGTGAAAGATAAAGACAGAGTCCTGGGGGGGGGGGCAGCAAGAGATAGGTGGAGAGTTGCCTATAGGGAGGTGCCTATAGGACTGTCAGCTGATTTCTCAGAGGACACTTTGCAGGCAGGAAGGGACTGGCAAACAGTATTCAATGTGATGAAAGGCAACCTGCAACCAGGACTACTCTGTTCAGCAAAGCTATCATTTGGAATGGAAGGGCAGGTAAAGTGCTTCCCAGACAAGGTAAAGCTAAAGGAGCTCATCATCACCAAGCCATTATTATATGAAATGTCAAAGGGACTTACTTAAGAAAAAGATCAAAACTATAAACACTAAAATGACAACAAACTCACAACTATCAACAACTGAATCTAAAAAACAAAAACAAAATCCAACTAAGCAAACCAGAATAAGAACAGAATCATAGGTATGGGGATCATTTGGAGGGTTATCAGCTGGGAAGGGGGAGGGGGAGAAATGGGGAAATGGTGCAGGGACTAAGAAGCATAATTGGTTGGTACAAAATAGATAGGGGGAAATTAAGAATAATATAGGAAAGGGTGAAGCCAAAGAACTTATATGCACGACCCGTGGACATGAACTAAGGGGGGTGGGATTGCTGGAGGGAAGGGGGGTTCTGAGCAGAGGGGAGCAAAGGGGAAGAAATTGGAACTACTGTAACAACATAATCAAGAAAATACACTTCAAAAAATTAACATCCAATTCTTAGTAAAGATGATTTTTCACTTCTATCTGGTTTATTCTATTTAACATATTGTAGCCATACTATAAAAGCACCAGGCATTTTATTAGATGCTTTTCTATAGAATATTTCATGGACTCCATCTCTTATTTCTGTGAAGTAGTATTTAGTATCCTCATTTTTCGGCTGGGAAAATGGAGTCCTACAAGGATGAAGTCTCTTTCTGAAATTCACAGGTCAAAAGTGCAGAGTTTTAACTGGAACCCAGCTGTGCCAACTCCTGGTCCAGCATCCTCCCCAGCTGCACCATGGCACCCCTTACACTTTTTGCTAACATTTGGGTTTCTCCAAAAACATTATGGGCAGACCTATTGCTTCACACCCTATGTGATAGCTCATTTCCAGCATTGGTTGATGGTACCTCCAGATCCTATTAAGTTATCAGTTAGGACAGTACATGTAGGAAGAGGTTTCTTGAAAGAATTCAAGGCTTGCTCACTCTGTCTTGCTTTATTTGAAAATGACTTTTTCTTCAGTAGTTGGCTTTCAAGTAGCACACTGGACTTATAACTTCTTGAGCTCAGCGATGCTCTCCTGAGGACATGTTCTTTATTTTAATTGAAGTCTTCATTATTGGCTGGCTTCCAAGTGGTCTACCAGATGTCTTTTTCTTTGCTATAGCTGAAACAGATTATGATGTTCCAGTTCATTTTTACAATTTGCAGTACTTTGCTGGCAGTCTGATTTCTTTAGCAAACCACACTTGGGAGGCTAAAATCATGGAACAGGCAGCAACAAGTGAGTCTTCAGATTATGTTTTCTTAGATACCCTCAGGCAAATTACACACACACACACACACACACACACACACATTTTTTATTTTAGTGGCTAAGCCTAGATTTTCCTAAATTTTCACATACATGTAACTTTCTCAGGATGTGCAGCCCCAAAATTAATCCTCAAGGGGCAAACTAATCCCCCAACTGAGACCTTAAGAAATCTCCTTTCTCAGAAATCTCTCATTTTCTTCTTGGAAGCTTAAAGAAAAATATCCACTGCCTTTTCCTATTCTTTTCTTCAGCCCTATTCTTTATGTCCTGAGATGCTTCATAGTTCAAAATGAATTGTGTATAGTGTATGTGTAGGAATAGGGGAATGCCTTAAAGTTCATTCTATTCTTTGAAGCAAATGCAGAGGTAACTCTTACTCATGACTGTATTTATTACACCTACAACAGTTTCTAGTACTTAGTTGTGGCTTAAAAAATATTGAATCAGTAACTCACAGTCAAGCATCAACTGGTTGGCTAAGGCAATTTTGAGAATTTAGTTATTTCTTATTTTTCACATTGATTTTTAGAGTCTACATGACCTTTACCCTTAACTTAAGTGGCACATGATGAGGGGTTTTATTTTACTTTCCGGTTCCATAGAGGAGCAAACCAATTAAACATATTATAAAACAGATGGGAATTTGGGTTTTATAGGAATCTGGGAGGGTCCTAGGGCCTTCTGGGACCTGTCACTTGAGTGGGGACTGGAAATCTTTGTTTGTTAGCCAAGTTTTGTTAGCCTCAGGTGATGGTGTTAACACAGTGTTAGGCTGCCTTTTCAACAAAATACAAGCAAAACCAAACAGAAGAAAAACAATCAAACCAACCCCCCACTGCCCACTGGCTGCCTGAAGCAGCTGGATTGTTGTTGAGGAAGGGGCCTGGAACAGGAGGAGGTGGCAGTTTCCTAACAAACTGTATTGTTTGAACAATTTTATTTAGTGTGAAAAAAAAAAAAACATTTCTTGTACTGAAGATTTATTTGGAAGTTCTGGGCAGATTAACTTTTGGTAAGAGTCGGAACTAAAAACTTTATAGGGAATGCTACGTACACTCCAAAGACCAACAAGAGAATTTAAGTTAGATGTGATTAGTATGGAGAAAGTTACATTTATTGTACTCTTATGTATAATTGATCACATGAAAGGCCTTTTGTAACTATAAAAGAGACAGCCCATTAAATTGTTTTACCCTGAGGATTATACAAATTTGCGAATATCGGATTGGATCACCAGCCTACTGGTTTCATAGCAATGGTAAATCATTAAGATGCTTATTTTTATTCATATATCTTTCTTGCTATTTATTATTAACCAAATAGCTCCTCCCACTTTTAGCTTTATTTTCAAACATCTGAACCAATTATTCTGCCTCTCCACCACCAGCAAATGATCAAACTAGTTGCCAGTAACTCTATAGGTCACCTTTGAGGGATCTTAAAACAAACAGATAAAAATATTTGGCAATAACATGACTGTGGTATTGAGTCATGAACAGAGAGTCTATACAGAGAGAAAGTCAGAGGTTATCTTACCTCTTGATTTGAGTAGAGAGGCCATAACATGCTTGTCATTGTTTTGTGCAAATTAGTTGAGCTCATTTCCAACCCTTGCATTATCCAGATAAGAATGTGCTCATAGAGTTAAAGGTTAAGTTATGAATATTACCTGGCACACAAGGGATAAGCAAATCAGCTCATGTGCTTATGCTAAAAAATGTTGTTGTTGTTGGTTGCCGTTCTTTATTTATTTCAGATGGCCCACAGAAAAAACAAACTAATCTCTTCCCATAGGTATTTCAGGAGAGTACAGCTGCAAATCACAGCCTGTATCACAGAATGAGGCTAAATTCAATTTGTCATTGTCCGTGTTCTTGATTTAGAGTTTTCATGTGAAGAAATACACCTGGAAGATCTCAACCATTAGAAATGGGGGTAAAGTCAGATGACTGTGTTGACATAGAGAACTTCTCCAATTAAGCATCTCCCATTTCTTCCAGGCTTCATAATGAGTACCCAGTCTAGTGTTTCAGGCGCACTATAGAAAGTTTGGGATGTGCTTGCTCCCAAGGAGATCTCTAGTATCTAATGTGCCCTTTGTCCACAAAGTAACCAATGCATTATGCTGATTTTTGCATTATACCAGATCAGTTTCACTGAGATTTTTAACTGGAAAGGTCAAAAGGTATGTGTGCATTGATAAATCTAGGATTCTGTCAGTCTAATGCAATTTGGTTAAGAGAGAGAGAGAATATGCTAAATAAGTGATATTCGGTTTTAAAAGAAGTCTCTCAATTAGCATTAAACATTTTTTTAAACAATCAAGATATTAAAGCTAGAAAGAAATTAATGAGCCTATGGAGAAAGTAACTTCTAAAGATCATTTTGTGCTTGGGATGGTAATTGCTTTATGACATTTTGATGTCATTACAACATGAAATTAGGAGGGCAAAATGTTTCCAGAGTGTTTCTTCAGATACCCTGTTAGGAAGCTATTAAAAGGCGAGATTATGCTGGCAAAATGATTTCAGTGTGTGCTTTTGGACACCTGCTTCTAAATTGTCATGAACTGAGGGTACAATACAAATGATTTCATGTAACTCTCTGAGAAGCCACCCATTCTACTGTTGTTATGTTCGAATCATAGTGGAAAATTAAACTTGGAAGCAAGAACATAAAGGTGGGGGGTATGGAGGGAAAATCAGTGGAGATTAGTCTCAATTGTGATGTCAAAATAAAACGAGACAATCATAAGCATTAGGATTGAACTTCAAACTGCCTTGAACTAAGCACTGTCTGAGCAATGATATGCATGAGCCTTTCTTCTTTTTCTCATCACAGTAACAATGAAGCCCTTTACTGAAGGGCCAAAGCAGTTTTATAAAAATAAGAAGTTGCAAAACAATATGGTTTATGATACAGAGGAAGGTCAACATACAGCTGGAATTCAAAAACTGCACGGATGTGAGAAAAGACTCTTTTCTTTAGAAAATTGAAAATTCCAAAATTCAAACCTCAAGAAGAAATATTGACATACTCCTCTGCTGTTGCACCCAGAAATTACAAATGATAACATATAAAAGGGGATCCCTTAAAAAAAATCTCTGAAACATACCGAAGAATCACAACCAGGCACACAGCAATATTCTCTCTTTTTCCCCCCAGATGTTGCCTCCTGCTGTGCAATCTTCACATCCAAAGAGGCACTAAGAAGCAAAACATCTGGGGCACTCCATTATTGGAGTTAGTGCTCAGAGGAAAAGAGGGTTAAAATAACTAATGTTCCTTTCTGTCAGTCCATAAAACCATGCTTACATTTCAATGTTTGCCAGTAGGTCAGTTTAGTACAACTTAGCACATTTAAAAGTCTCTTGGCCCGTATCTTTCATGCTCATCAGTGGGTTAAGTTGAACTGAAGGTTATGTTCTGTTTTGCGTGTGTTGTTTTTATAGTTGCATGTACTAATATGTATGTGCATGCTTTTGTGTATGTGTGTTACAATGACTTCAAAACTTAATAGAGTTGTTACGGGTAAGAAAATGTGTAACTTGTTTAGCCAGAATTCAGGAATAAGGAAATAAGAAATTGTGAGATTAATATCTCCCATCACAAACACAGTGGGAAAGTTGGTTCTCATAGGCCCCTGACAGCAGAGTGCCAATGGAACGAACCATTAGGCACGATGCCCACCTTCTCCTCCTCTTGTGGTACCACACATTTTTCCCAGACCCTCTCTTCTTGTCCTAATTATGTGAAGAGGTGTGTAATCTGCATCATCAAACAGAAGAGAGATGACCTAGGGAAAGATTTCCTTGACAGTGGGCCCACAGTCTTTCTACGCCAAAGACTTGGGGACAGGGAGGTCCAAACGTATTTTCTGTCTTTTTTCCCAACATCCCACTTTTACCCAATCCTGTTTTGTTTTAAAACAAGTAATGGTGGTTTTAGATTAGCTGAACATTAGAATGAAGAAAGAGAAGGAGCCCTGTTTAATTTCAATTCGATTATATAATTTCATGTATCTCTTAATATTAGGTCTATTGGGAGCTGCTTGGAAATTTGCTTCTATTTGGGAGAAAATGTCCCTGTCAGGATATATTCGTGGAGTTTCATGTGACTGCATAAACCCCTTCAACTTTGCCCAATGATGCTATCAAAGCTCTCAATGCAGTATGAGCTTCAGTTATTTGCTATTTATGGAGAAAGTGGTGCTATGACTGTTCAGCATTGTTATTAAGGTTATTATATGCATATGCACTGCCACTTATTTTTGAAGAGTAAATATTTGTGCTAATTATATCGGTGTCATCCAGTGTGCTAATTATATCAATATCAACATGTTGATATTGATATAATTAATTAGTGCAAAGATGTACTCTTCAAAACTCCATGGCAGTGCCTCTGACTCACTTGACGTGAGGAGCACGAGTGAGGCACAGTCCTATAACCCTGTACTCGGGCTCTGACACGCCATCAGCTTTAATGATTACCTAATACTGTAGGTGGCCCTACATAAGGAAAATGGTTTTTTCCCCGGGATTTCCTGGGAATTGGATGCTAGGATGAAAAGCATTTGAGTAGTTTTCTTTCACTGTTCTACTTGGTGATTAACCAACTATCCAAGTACAAAGCTGTTCCTAATTAACCCTGAAGACCCCAGCAGAAAGGTAGGTGGAGTGAATTAAAGTGTTAAAAAATAGAGAAAAAACAATTCTCCTGAATTAACTGTAATTATTTAACAATATTAGGCTTTGCTGTATTTTAACTGGAAAAACGACCCAGCAATAAAAATCTGAAAGTGGAGGAAAAAAACCATATGAGTCATAAACCACCAGAGAAGTGAGCAGAATTTAATTTGAGGCTACTTATTACATAAAATGTTCGTGATAATTGTAGTAATGATAATGACATTATAATAACAGTTTATATTTATTGTTTTTACTCTGCATCAGACTTTTTTGTGTGTTATTGCATTTAATGCATACAAGTCTGTGAAGCACAATTACTATCCCTGTTGCATAGGTGAGAAAACTGAGGCTCAAGAAAGGTAAATAATCTGCCGTAGTCACACAGCGTGTTAGTGGGAAGGGGGAAGGGGTACTAGACTGGCACTCAGTTGTTAGCCCCACCAATTCTGATGTCTTCCCATGGGACATGTACCAAGTTACCCAGGAAGAGGTGGCCCAGAATTACTTAAGAGAACAGGAAATGGAGAGTGTCTTGAAGCATATTTCTCTCCAGGAAGACTACATTGGGGCTGCCTAGACAGAAACATAAATCTCAGCCACGTCCTGACAAGGAATTTAACAAAAGTAAGGCTTTAATACAACCAATTCTCTCTCTCCTGGATTCAACAGCCAATAAATAGAAATCAGTTTTATGAAAAAGACAGAGTAATAATTAAAATATCAAACCAACAAAGTCCTGATGGTAATGAAGGAAACCAAAGTTTTGCCTCCCTGAAGCTGCCTTTTTGGAATATTGATTTTAAGCTGATTATGAAGAAATAAGACTTGGAAAGGACCCTCTTCATTTTCCTGCCCAAGAGAGTCAGACAGAGAAAACTGCTTCAGGAAGCAGAACTTAGGATGTTCACACTAGCCTCCTTTGAATTATCTATAGCAAACAAGGGGCTTTAGGCAGATGCCTGTTAGCTAGATAGCCCCATGCCCTGTTGTTTCTGAGCTGCAGAGCAAGGATTTTCTTGCCATGTATGTTTCCCTTTTCTGCAACTACCTGTAAACTGTCCATTCTCACTTCTGAAATCTAATGCTTCATTTCCCCCTTTTCTCCTTTGCCCCCAAATGTCTTACATACCCAATGTTTCCTCCCTGTTTTTGGAATCTGCATGCCTATGTGAATTCCCCATGTGCATGTGTTAAAATTTGATTTTCTCTTATTAATCTGTCTCTGTTAATTTGACTAGCTAGAAGAACTTAGAAGGTAGATGGAAAAGTGTTACTATATTTTATGGCCCCTCAAATTGGCCAATTTAAACAAATAGATTTTTAGAATCAGACACTTGGGATATGCTAGTCCTGATACAACCAGGAACCATTCAAACCCAGAAATCTGGTGAAAGGCTTAAAATGAATATTCCAGAAAGGCAAACAAAAAGAGCCAGAAATTCAGAACCCCACTTCTGTGTTCTTCCCACCACATCACTCAGCCTTTGCTTGCCCCTCTGCAGGGTTGGCCCAGTGGTGTTAAAGTTGCCCCCAAAGTTATGAGAGCCTCAAGAATGTTTTTATGTTCTTAAATCAAGTAATTTAAAAAAAAGAAATTAAGAACTGTATTTAAATACAACCACTTGCCATAAATTCATCTATTCACCCTTTATTTTCTAAATCTTTGAATAATCCATCTGTTATTTTAGAAACCCACCTAAAAAAGTTCTGGCCGGGTTGCTCAGTTGTTTGGCATGTCATCCTGTACACCAAAAGGTTACAGGTTCAACTTCTGATCAGGGCACATACCTATGTCGTGGGTTGGATCCCCAGTCAGAGTGCGTTTGGGAGGCAACCATTCAATATTTTTCTCTTACATCGATTATTCTCTCTCTCTTTCCCTTTTCCTCTCTTTCTCTCTCTCTAAAATCAATAAAGGATTTTTAAAAATATACCTAAAAAAGAGAAAAAGAAGAAGAAATAAACATGGTTTCATGTAAACAAGTTTCCACCTTTATTCTTAATGTTACATTTTGGTTTTTAAATTTTTTGAGTATTGTCTATTGTCACTTCAGCTAACTTTGGTTAAGTCAGAGAGATAGCCCCAGAGACAGCAGAAACACAGAGGCAGAATACAGAAAGACACAGAAAGAATGCCAATCCAAGAGTAACATTCTATTCTACTTTTACATTATTGCTCCTACACGTCCTCTTTCATGGTTTTCCCAGGCTAGTGGTAAAGATTTAGTGCTCGATGCCTTTACATGTGGGTAAGGTCTCTTCTCCAGGAAGTTAATGACTTCTATTTCAATGTGACACATTTTCCTCCTTTGCATTTGGCCTAATCTCACAGTGGCTTTAGTTTTCTTAAAGCCTCCATCTGAACTGCTTATGTCTTACATGTCCTCTCTCCCACCAACCTCACCTTCTCCTGCCTCCTTTTCCTTCTCTGTCCAGTGTATGATAGTGAACAGCAATCGGGTGGGTTCTGCCTGTGTCTTTCCACCTTCGCCATCTGCTGTTTACTTTTCTTTATTTCATTACAATGTCCATCTAAACTTAGAGAACACTGACTTCAGCAAGGCACTCATAGGTATTATAACAAACATGTTGAATATGTGTTTTTGTTTCTTTCTCCATAAAGTTAACGGTGCTCACAGTCATTGTCAGAGTCAGTCACTTACAAGTGCTTTTCATCTTCCAAGAATTCCTAAATTAGATGAGGCCCCTAAAATTGGCTTGAATCTGAGGCTCTTCTGGTCAGGTAGATGAATTCATTAATTAAGGTCCGTGTGCTTTATTTCATGAGAGGGTCACAGTACAGATTTATCACTTCTTTGACCCACTTTGACCAGGACTTTTACTTATTTATCTCTTTTATTCAAAAGCTGTGGCCCAAGACATATTTTGGGGGGCAACACTTCAAAGTACATTCTTCTGGAGAAAAATCCTTTGCTTCATGACTTTGACTCCCGGCAGGTCTTTCATTTAGTCCTATAGATAAGCCCTTCAGAGCCTTCATTCACCCAACTTTGCCTATTCTTACTACATCCTTTCTGTCACTGAAATTATCTGGAGCAAATTCAGCTCTTTCATTGCCTTGTTTCTGTCAAAATCCTCACGTGTACCCTGCCTCCCTCTATTTGTTCCCATTTCAAGCCTTCTTCTCATTCTTGCAGTGAGTCCTGCTCTTCTGCTTGGGATCTTAGATTGGGGGGGGGGAGCCCTTTAGAAAGCAACTCCAAAATGTCCCAAGACCTCTAGTGATGGCACAAGTAGTCTCCTCTCTCATCCTCTGCCTCCTCGGTCTCTCCATTGTGCTGTACTATTTCTCCCTCTCTTTTCTCCTTTTTACAAAATTTTCCTCCTTTACATTCCTCCTTCATAGTGGTTTCCCTTCCCTTTCTCCTTCCCTTCTTTTTTCTTTCTTCTTCTTTCTTCCTTCCTTTCTTTCTTTCTTTCTTTCTTTCTTTCTTTCTTTCTTTCTTTCTTTCTTTCTTTCTTTCTTTCTTCCTTTCTTTCTTTCTGTGGTCCTTTCTTTCTTCTCTTCCTTTTTTCCTTCTGAAAGTGGGGCTCTTGCACATTAAATAACTTCTCTACAGCCAGAAAAGGGTCAGACCAGGATTTGAACACCAAACTGAGAGACTCAAACCCTTTCTTTTTCCGATTTTGAAAGAAACTGATGTGCTAATTTTTACAAGGCTTGAATCTTTGATAAGCAATTGGATATCTTATATATCCCCAGAGAAAATCATTCCACTTCCCTAGGCTCCATTTCCTTCATATGTAAAGCAGAGAGGTGAGTCTAAGCTCAGAGGATCTTCCAGGTAAATTGAAACTGTAAGCATCAGAATTAGAATGTGGGCCTCAGAATGTATATCCTTAATAGAAGGATAATAACAACTATCCCTTAAGTTTCAGGTGATAATTAAATTAGAAAATGTACTAAGGCCCAGCATTATTTTCTTATGTGTAGTAAAAATATAATAAGAGTAGTTAACATATGCATATTGTGAAACTGTTAAGGCCAAGCACTGTGCTAAGTAGTGAAACTTTTTCATTTAGACCAGAAAGGAAGACAGAGGGAGAATGAAAGCACCCATACTTTATTTATATTTGAATAAGTAATATATCTTAAACCCCCAAAATGTTCCTAAGAGATGTCTTTTAGCATAAGTAACTGAAGGCAATGGAGATATTTTGGGGCTAGAATCTTCCCATGCCTTACAAATAATGCTCATAGGCAGTTACCAAAGGGACCCCGCTCATAATATTTTTTCCTGGAAAAGCATCTAAGGTTGGACCATTTCCACAAATAGGACCAGGAAAATTCCCATGGTGCTGAAGCACTTGTTTTCAGGGGGTTAGTGGGTCAACTGCTGGTCCCTTTTCCCAGTGGAAAAGTACAAGTTATCCCACGGGCCCAGGGCTAAGGGAGAATAGATGGGATGTGTGGGAAAGAGCACAGGACTGGACGGGGAGACCTGGATTCTCCTCCCAGCCCTGCTACCAGTACGGTGACATCCTGGAAAAACCACAACACCTGCCTGGTTAGGTAAGTCATACATACTCTTGTGCCCCAGAATCACCTGCTGAATTAAAGAAGAATACCTATTCCTGGGTCACTCCTCAGACTTTCTAATTTAGTTACTCTGGTATGAGGCCTAGACATCAGTATTTTTAGAATGCTTGCCAGGTGATTCTAATATGTGGCCAGAGTTGAAACCACTTGGTCAGTCTATATTGCATAACCGAGATTAATCTAAATCTTTTATTTTCTGAATATCTACCAGGTTGAAAACTAAACCTAAGTCAAGATACTAGGCTGAAATAATTTTTTTAATAGCCTCTTGCTCACTTTCCTTTGCTGGAGAATTAGTATTGATTTGTGCATCTGATAAATCATTCTTATATGCCTACTATGTGCAGGGTGCTTGGAGATGCTACCAAGAAGCTTAATTCAGCATGCTTAGTCACTTAGAGGAGCAAACTTTTCCCTGATCCAACTCACTTCATCCTCTGGGAAATGGTCAGGAGCTCAGAGTACTTTTCCATCTGGCAAAGTCACTAGGGAGAAGGTCTTTGCTGTTGTAGCAGACAAGGAATTTGGCTGACCTCCCTCTCTGCTGATAACTGCCCAGGGACTGGGTGAGAATCATCCCCCTCTGCACCCCAGCTTTATCCTTTGTGCTCTGGGTCACCCTCACAGACCCAGAAGGTGATGGGAGCCATGATCAGAGAGCTGTGAAGTAAAGCAAAGCCAGAAGTTGACCCTCAGCTTTGGCGTTGACTTAGAGAGAGGGCAAAACCATCTGAGATACTCAAAGGATTTACATCTGAATAAGAAGTAATGTTGCATTTTTAAAAGATCAATCTAGTTCTCCCTAAGTCCAAACATATATTCATAGCCCCCCTCTTTCCAGGAAAGATATGAAGTGAAGGATTAAAATTTGGGTAGATGCCAAAGCAGATCTCCTTCAGATACAGGTCAGCTTGAAGAGCCACTTCTAACTTTGCTAGAAGAGCAGCCCTCCTGTTTCCATTTGTTAAATAGCTGTGTCTCTTTCTACACTCTCTGCTTATGTTGCTAATTTTCCCTTCAGGGGTTCTCTCAAATAACCAGGCATTCCTGAGAGCCATTGAATATTGTGGTGACAAAGCTTCTTACAGTCTCAGAACCAGGAATGGGAGTGTGTGGTGAAATCAGAAACAGACTTATAACATGGAACCCATGAGGAGGGAGGTAGCTTCAGAAAACTGCCAAGTCCTTGTGCCCCAGGACAGATAAGCTCTCCTCAGCAAATTGACTTTGGTGATTGAAAATTTCTGTTAAACAAACACACATACATTATTAGGTAAAATGCAGAAGTCACATTAATGATTGAGATAAAAAAAAAAGTCCAATATTTTGGTGAATTTCTTGCTTGCAGGTGGGTCACTTATGACCACAAGTACGAATTCCTACTGCAAATTATTATCCACTCTGCTGTGCTATGAAGGGTACTTTGATGAAGAAGTATGGAGAGTGCTGAAAAAGTCTAATTACCTCATTTTACAGACAAGGGATCTGAAATTTAGAGAAGTTTGATGAGTTTCCCAAACACACAGGGCTAAGCTGAGACTAGAATGCGTGTCTCCTGCCACATATTCCAGCATGTAAGGGAATATCACAAAGGAAAGCTGTGGATGAAAAATACTTCTAATTATTAACTTGAATAAGAACTCTGGAATTGGAATCAGGAAATGTAGGTTGGAGTTCGGTTCTGTTACCCAGAAGCTCTGTGGCTTGGAACATGTTGGTGACCCTCCCAGGCTTCAGTTCTGGAATCAGCACCCTTGAGTGAAGATGCAGAGGATCTACCCCTAAGGCCCCTTCCTGGATCATCATTCTAGTGCTTGGCACTTTTCCATGTTTGATTGCTCTCTGTGGTATCAGCCTTCTAAAAGTGAACAGTTTGGTGTTGATTCAAATAATGAAATCAATACTGACTTGACTTGTCTGTGATTGGAAACATGTGGGAAATGGTAGTATTATCAACCTTTTTGTGTATGTGTCTTCATCTTATTTCACTGACTAAATTAATCTCTTCCTGAGAGCAAAATCCATGGCTTTTACTCTTGTGTCCCCAATAGTAGTAATGAATATCGATTTCATGAGTAAATTCTTGGCCTTTCTGACCCTCCGGAGGGAGTACACTGAGGACCCCACTAGAAGTACTACTTTATTGATTCAGTCAGGAACATAGAATTATTTCAATTCTGGTATACCTAAACCCCTTTTGCTTCAGACTGATGACCACAGTTATCTGGAGGCATTATATGGATAATGGAGGAGACAGATGGTAAAAGCTTGAGACATTTTAGGAAAAGAGTACTTTCTGAAAGACTAGGTAATTTTTAGGAAAACATCCCCCAAGTATTTTTCATGTTAAGTAATACCAAATTTCATTATACATTTTTTAACTTAAAAAGAAGAAGTGCCATCTTCACTCATAAATGAATGCCTTTTGGTTGCATTTTTCTAAAGTCTCAGGAAAATTCTTTTGAAAAAGACACAAAATAATCAATAACAAAGAAAGCTCTGCCCCTGTTGTAAATCTGATCCAAATCTTGTTACTGTGTTCTCCCACTGACATTGTTCTATCCTGTGGAAATCCTTCCTATAGCACTCAGTTGCTTCCTCCCACCCTCCCTGTTTGATGGATCAGGAATAAAATTGTTCACTTAGCATTTGGCACATTCTTCTGACAAAAGACTGAAGAGGGTGGGCGCTTGCTGAATGCATCCCTTTCAAGTACAGAAATGCTTCGCTTTACACTTCTGCTCTTTTCCCTCAAGGTCACTGACTCAGAGGACTTGACTGGAAACAAATACTTTACGGGAGAGGGAAAGAGCATCTCAGGCTACTTCAGCCTCTCCTCTCTCGACCCTAGATTGTGAGCCCATTGCATTCAGTGATGAGTAACATGTCGAAGTCCATTCTCTTGACCCAGTCAGTCCTGAGTGGACCTCATCATCTTCTGAGTCTAGAAGAAAAGACAGCCATAGTTTCCTGATACTCTGCCCTCTGGAGCTCTCCTGCTCCTTGTGTCTCAACAGACAGTTCTCTGACTGCAGATGGCTCCTCTTCGGCCTCTTTCCTCTGCATGTGTGCAAAGATCTTTCCCATTCTTTCTCTCCTGAGAACAAGCTTGGCATTCAGGGGAAAGAATGAGCCACACCCCTCCTGAGGTCAACCTTAAGGTGCTGTCAAGCATGGGTCAGAAAACCGGAACAACCTCTGAGGAATCACCATAGCAAAGGAGCATTGAAACCCTCTGAGCTAAGTCAGCTGATGGGGCTCTGAGCCAATGCCAGATGAAGGGGAGTTTTATGACAGTGACACCTGGCAACTAAAACACAGACTGAGCTTGTCAGTTCATGGCACTGACGTTAAATGCCAGGCAGGAGAATCATAGCCCTGGGTTTTTATGGCTGCCTTGCAAATGCCTTGGGTTGGGAAGGAAGCTCTCTGATAACATGGAACAGCAGGTCAGTTGCTAGGCAGTGTAGATGGGCCCCAAGTATTTTCCATTTGTCACTAAAGTGTCCTGGTTCAATTTTAGTGGAATATGTTCTGGATTCCTGAAATTCTCTGTTTTATACTAAATAAAAATTTTGGAAAAAATAAAAAATTCAAGCCTTGGATAACTTTAGGAGAGACTAGAGTGCTGGCTGCATTTTGTGTCCTCTCTCACTGTTTAGAATGCTCCCTCAATTCACTTTCTGGGAAAATGTTCAAAGTATCAACCTAGTGCCCTGTCTTTGACAGGTTCATGGCTCCCTGAGGTATGAAGCCTATTAGGGGTCTGAGCTTATAAAGCCCTCCTTTAGATCTACCTTCTGACTCAAGTTAACAAGGGTTTCATTAACCTCAGCAAATGAGTTAATTAAATGTGGTTAATTAGATTTGGTTAAAATGGGTAAATTAAACTGATTTTCCCAGTAGTTCTTCCTACCATACCAGATCTTAGAATTAAAAGCCAACATCTGTAAGTCTCCATCAAGCTATAAAATGGGCTTTCCCCTGAAATGGACACAGGTCCTAAATAAGACATAGTCAGTTCCGCAGGTGGACACTTGATGAGTTCTGGGCCCAAATGCATACAAGTCACTGGGCCTGCATGCATTGCTCCTGGGGCAGCCCTTTGAAGGTGTTTCCTTACCTGTCTTTTATCCTGTCACTTACAGTGTTGTTAATCTGGAACAAGAATCTGTTACCTTATCTAACAGTTTACACAATTGCTCAGCAAGAGGCTTACTTACCCCCAGACCTGCCCAACCTTCTCAGACAGAATGCTGATGTTGCTGCATTACCAAGATGAAGTTTTATGTTTTAAGCAGAATTAATTGGGAGTGAACCTCTGGTAAATAATCCATGCCAACAATCTTTGACGTGAATATACATTCAGTAAACCAAGCCCAACAGATTACATTTAGAGTGGTTTCAGAGGAAGGCCTGTGGCGTTTTGGGCCTTTCAGTGTCCAAAAGACAAAAGAAAGCAGATGTGTGCTGGGACAGTGTTCTCTCTCCTTGCCTCCTTCAGTTATACCTCCTGTACTGGTTAGATTATGTTCTAATAAAATATGTAGAATTCAGGTGTGGAAAATATGTAGCATTCAGGTGTGGATCTCTTCTTTCTTTCTTTTTTTCTTTTTCTTTCTCTCTCTCTCTTTCTTTCTCTCTTTCTTTCTTCTTTTCTTTCTCTGGAAAAAAATGAACAGGATGAGGAAAATGAATTTGGCTTTCATGGTTTTGGGGGGGTGGCAAAGCAGGTCTGAGTAATTGGAACCAATTAACTTAAGTGAAAATTACTGAAGCTGTATTTCATTTGAGTGTTTGGCATTTTCACGAGAAGGCTGTAATTATGTTGCTTGGAAAAATAATTGGTGGTTTGCTGCCACACAGATGTAGAGTACCCCTGAAAAGAGATGCTTTTTCTGAGAGTGATAGAAAATGTGGTGATTCTTAGGACCCATTCTCCAAATTTCTTTTATATTTATTTTGCCCCCTGCATTTGTTTTTTCAAATCATAAGATTTTAGTACAGTTCTGCAGGGCTGTGTGGGGAGTGAGGTGGGGGAGTTGAAACAGAATTTACCATATTCCTGCCCTCAAATAGCCCCTTAGAGGTCCCCTTGGGAGGGAAAGAGGAACTCAAGCCCAGAACAATAACATACGCTTCTGGGGTTTCCATGCTCCTCAATTCTATTTCTAAAATCATGCTTTAGTAAATTATATATAACATATAGCCCATCGTGAATGTATGTGTATAAAAAATGATGAAATGGAATCACTTTGGGTGATGAATATCATTTAGTTCTTTCTTTCATCTAAGTTAGCTTTGAAAGTGAGCTTTGCCTCAAGATGAGGCCCCTCTCCTGTGCAGGTCACTGCTCCTTGTCTTCCCATGGGCTTTTTTTTTTTTTTTCCCAGAGCTGTGGCATGGATCACTGGACTGGGCACCCTGGAGATCACCCCATTAGTTGAACGGATGCCTTGCCTATGTTCCTCAGCATTAAGAAGCTACAGGCATGTAGAACCTACCACTGTCAGCCCATTCCACTTTACCATCATCCTCATAAAACCATCAATCTGATTTCTGCATTCCTAGTTTTGAGGGTGAGGAATATAGCAGGCAGTTTGAATTTGAATTTCCCAAAGTCACCCTTGAGTTTGTAGCAAAGCAAAAAACAACAACAGCAACAACAACGAAAAACAATACAGAGAGGTGTTTGATGCCTGGCGCCCCAGGAACCCCACAGGAAGAAAAGTGGATGCCTCGCCCAGCCACTGGGTTTATTGCATCTTCCTGAAGGCCTGGCAGTTTCCCCTGCGGAACCTCCTTTTGAGTAGGGCTACCACCTCTATATGAGCTTCGGTTATTTGAGGACCACTATATTGGATGGAGTTACAGAGTTCCATTCATCTAATTCTTATTGGCCAGTTCACACCAGCAACCCTCTTTCACTGTTCCTCACCCAAGCCATGGCAATAGAAATAAGGGAATAAAGTGAGATTTCTTCATACTTGGACATTTATAGGAACTTACTGAGAAGCCTGCAAAAAGCTGAGGTCTACATGGGCTAGCTGGTGAGTTGGGAAAGATCTTTAAAACCCCTCAAAACCTGGAAGCCCCCTAAGAAGAGTCCGGACTGAAAAATCAGTCTTAACTGGTAGACATGTTAGATTGGAAGAGACATGTCTGTCCTCCCTTCTTGCACAAATTGCTTCAGAGAAGATGAAGAACAAGGCTGAAAGGTTGGGAGGGAACCTGCCAGACTGATGACTGGGCTGAAAGGTTGTAAAGAAATGGCACCATGCTGAGCACACTCTACCTCAGCTGGAGCAGCCAGAAACCACATGGGCTATGCTTAACTAATCAGGAGGCATGGAAATAAATCAAGAAAACCAAGCAGGCAGTATCCCTGAGCTCAACAAGGTTATAGACATTTGTTCACTAGCCTCTGGACAACAAAATACTGTTGGGCAAGACCATAAAGTAAAAAAAAAGTGTGCATTTTGAAACCAAATGAAATACTCTGGGCGAAGTTTCAGAAAATATTCCTAAATTCTTTTTGGAGGGAGAAGGGGCTCAATTTTGTTAGCTAAAATCTTTTAAAGTGTCATTTTTAGTCAGCTTTTGGAAAAGAAGAATTGCCTTTTAATGACGAATCTGCGTTTCATCATCAAGATGGAACATGATGACATCCTGGCTTGGATAGTCTCCTAAGCAGGCCCTTGTTTGTACAGTGCTTTTAGAATAAAATGAGACAAAGATTGCAGCAAATTTATTTCAGGCGCAAGTGAGTGGATGCATATAAACACTTGAAACATGTTGGGAACCATTTAGCTTCTATTCTAAGTTGTCCAAATCCCATTCAACAAAACTCCTGAAGTAATTTTATTATTCCTGTGTTCCTAATCCCAATTCTGAAGCTAGAACAAGTCACAATTATAAAAATATTTTGGGGTGACTGCAAAATTGTTATCAACATTTTCGTAAGGTAGATGCAACCTGTCAGAAGTATTGTGTTAAAAGCAGTTATGTGAAAAGCAAGTTTAAATACTGAAATAATAGGCAATGGGAAAAAGTTGTATTTTGCTTCAAAATACAACACCTTTAAAACTGTGTAATAAAATAGTATTTATAGCCTATTTGCAAATGGAAGAAGTTCTGCTGTTGTAAAGAACAACTGGACCAGATAGAGCGTGATTGAAGAACACATGAGGCGTGTGGTCATCACATAGTTATAATCAGCTCCGCTCATAACAACTCATCCTGAGGCTCTTGGTCTTGTGTAAGACATGGGATTCACACCCATGAGGAAATAGTTCAAGGATGTGGGCCTTCTGCAAGTGTTCCTTTCATGAGCCCCAAGACATGATGAAAGGAGAGAGATGAAATAATTGTCTGTGATTTGAGCTGGATATTTTCACACAAAATATTCAGGTAAGGCAAATGTATCAGTGGCAGAGACTTGCTTCTTTTCCTGGCACTGGTGAGTTTATATTCCCTGACCCTTTTGTACTGAGGGGCATTAGAATGAAGGCAGTTAAGAGTGGGTCCATATGCTCCACATTCTCTTTTCTCTCTTTTATTTTTTGTGGTTACCTTGGAGACCACATGAAAAAATATAGTTGACAAAAGATGGAAGAAGCCTGGATCCCTGGATACTTCATGGTGTAGAGCCCCATGACACCCTCCAAATCATATAAAGCTGTGATGGGAGGAACAAGATACCTTTATTACATTAAGGTGCTGAAATTGTAGTGTTCATTTTGACAGGGTCACTTATCCTAATACAGTATCCTCATGTTGAATCAATGAGGTAATTAATTCAAATAGCCTCTCCGCCTAAAACTGCGGACAGAGCCTGAATGATACTGAGCCCAAAACGAGGTATATTTATCAAATGTTATTGAATGTAAAACACATCGGAGGGTGGCAATCACTTCCTCAGTCATTACCCAGTCTGGAAAAAAACATTTATGAGCAACCTGGACAAAAACAATCCAGATAACTATGTCAAAATAAGTTTTTGATGTATTTCCAAATAAACTGGTGTGTGTCTGTGTGTGTGTGTGTGCGTGCGTGTGTGTGAGCACACACACATGTGTATATGTGAAAATATATGATTTGAGTTACAATTCAAAGAGTCTGCTTTGGGACAAAGTTCATATATTTATTTTCAGCAGGACTTGCCAGAAGGACCGGTTAGAAAGTTCTAAGGCACTCTGAGAAGTCTCTCCCCAAATTTAAACATAACTTTATGAAAGCATTGGTATGCAAATCATAGAGGATATCAAAGAGTGATTCTTCTTATTCTTTGGGGAGAGAATCATATAAACATTATTCTCCTAGACAGTGAAGCTGAGCGGTGGACAGCTGGCTAACAGAGAAGTCCGGTCCACAACAAAATGAGGGAGTTGATCCTTGGCAGTGAAAACAACACCTACCACTCCACTACTACCTCTTGAACTAAAACCAGAACAAGTTGCATTTAAACCATTCGAAATGCTGCATACACTCAATTCTGTGCCTGGGCCAGGCAACAATTGAGGAAGATGGTGTGCGGTGGTTGAAAACAGTATTTTTTAAATGAAACAAGCATTCTGTTGCTCTGGATCACACCGAACAATAAAATTTTCATACCAAACAATGCGTGAGTGGAGCCCCTTCTTTCTCCATTTTCAGCATTGGACAGGTAAATAAATACTCTTTAGATCAAGTTATCTGTGTGATGTTGCTTACAGAGAGAGAGGCTCTAACAATCAAGCTGGTGTAGCCTGGGTCATTATTATCCTCTGAGACATGCTGTTCGAAGGAGAAATGTGCTATGTGCTGCCATATGACTTTCAGAAAGTATTAACGTGCCTAAGGTGACTTGGAATTACCAGAGTTTCAGAATGTGAGGGACATTGGAAGGAATCAACAAACATTTCCAGGAGCTGTAACAGAGGGAATTGTTAGTTAGCGCTGTGCACACGGCCTGACTTTAGACACCTGCAAAAATTAGAATCATTGCAAAAGAAGGGGAAGAAAAAGAAAAGAAAGCCAGGAGGCTGCCCTCTCCATTCTGAGCAATAGTGCCCTCCCCTGCCAATGTCTCTGTCCTGTTTTTCAGGTTCTCTCACTGATAGTGTCTCAGTTCCACCTATTTCATAATGATTTCCTTTTTGCTGAATAACCACAGCGGTGAGCTGTGAGTGTCTTGGTTTCAGGCTGCAAGGCAAAGAGCATAGCAGAGGGGGACAACTCTGAGCTCTGCGTGCATCTCCAGAAACCACACTCACATTTTATTAGAACAAACCCAGACCTTTACTCCTCCTTTGAGGATCTGTCCCCTCCCACTTGGCACTTGGGATCAACACTCCACCATTTTGCTAATTTGGGAGAGGAAGGCATTTATCAGGACAAAACAGAAACATCCACCTTCAAAGGCTTACATGATGGTCACCATGTTAGCTTGCTCTCTGCTCCGAAAACAGTGACTTCTGGATACATGGGCAGAAGTGACAAGAGCCTACAAGAACCAGGCTGTGACAGCCGAGAAGCTAATGTGTGTTACCACAGAATCCACCAAGGGGAAAAACTTTGAAACATTTTTAAAATGCAGGTGCACAAATTACTCATGCCAGGAGCAGCAGTGGCACTTTGTAATAAAATCTTATGTTTATTTTCCACTGTTGAATACACATACCTTAGTGTTCCCAGAGAGAGAGAAGTCTACAATGCTATCCAATGAACAGTTTGCAGATGGATTAAATACATGTACCAGTGAAATAAAATGTGCAGATTTGGGGCTTTTTGCCTCCTGCCTTTGCTCTGGGCCCAGAGCTCCCCAGTGATGACATGGGAGGTTTGTGCAAAGATCTGAAGTCAAGGAGGATTAGTTTAAAGAGTCAGATAGAAAAGGACACAAATGAAAATATTGCATGAACCCGAAAACCAAAACTTACCAATCAGTGATTCTAGCTTTGGAGCCTATGACAAATGATGGCAAATGAATGAAATTTCCACTGGTTTCATGGCAGGCAGGGCTACGGCCAGCAAAGCACTGTGGGATTTATCAATCAACAGGGCTTCCTGGTTATTGAGGAAGCTCTGAGAGGGGGGAGGCTGGGATATATATAAGGGTCTTTGTTGTTAATATTTTTTCTGAGGCATATAGTTTGCAAGGGCAAATCTTCAAGTTACTGCTTCCTGAGAACTCATTTATTTTAACCAAAATGTGTTTCAAGCTTATTAGTTGCATAACACTATTATTGGCACTGTGTAGGGATGCCAAAATGTATAGGCTGGGATGCCAGCACCCACGGCACTAAAAATCTAGAGGGGTTCACAAACCATACATTGTACAGCAGAATTATATGAGATATCCAGACAACAAGCTCCATAGAGGGAACCTCTGGCTAAGGTGATCATAGAGGAGATTATGAAGGAAGGCCAGGCCAGTCTCCAGGCTCCGGATAAAATGCATGAGTCAGTCCTTGGGGAGAGGAGAGAAGAGCTGGGTTTGAGAAGGACGAGAAGACCTCTGCAACTGCTGTCCAGGATTTGGTTAGGAGGGGAGGAGACAGGAGTCCTGGAAATGTCCGTTGGGTCTGCTGCTCTGCTGGCTAGAAGCGTAACCCACGACTTCTGGGGCCTCTTCATTCCACATACTGCCATGTGGACCCTGGAGCGTTTCTTATTTGTTAGGTCTAGCCAAGTTTGTCTGGGAACCTCTCAGATGGCTACTTGAACTGGTAACAAAAAATCCAGAAGGCATGTTGACTAAGCAGCATTTGTGTAACACACACACACACACACACACACACACACACACACACACACACATGCCAGTGTTATACTGGTCACTCCTCAACCCACTCTACCTTCACTGTGTCTGGGGCTGGGCCAAGTGGGCTGAGGAGAGAGGGTAGCAGATTCCAGCCCTCTGTGCAGGTAGTTAACATTCTAGTGTGCCTATTATCCTAGGGAAGAAGGGAAAAGAGGGTACAAATGAATCTCTGGCTATGTTAAAATTCTAACAAGGATGTATAATGGCCTGCTTCCCCCCAGCCTGGTGACAGAATTTGCACCTGCCACAAAGGGGAGCCTGATCACCCCTCTAGCCAAAGTTTCCAGTTTGTTTTGCTTCTCCAGGCCCTCCTCTGAGGCAGGGTGGGAGTGACACCAAACCCTGTCCTTGGGCATTATATGCAGGGTGGTGCTGCACAGAGAGGGGTTGGCCCTCACCGTCGCCTCGCTGTTGCCTCGAGGGGACAAAGAAGAGCAGGGCGCAGCAAAGAACCCAAGAGAGATTTCCTCCCTGATCTGTACACTGTTTCCAGCCCACTCTAAATCAAGTAATTGGCATGTGCAGATTGATCAGCAGTGGTGTGTGGCTTGCTCGACAGACGGATCAGCTGTGGCATCTGTACAGCTGGGCCAACCTGGCACGTAGGCATGTCAGCCGGTGCACAGGAGCGAGACATCCATCAGCAGCCATCTTGTTTTGTTCATTTGTGTAAGCAACCACAGATGCGAAGGAGTGGGGAGCGCGGAAAAGAAAATGAATGTTTCCAACCCTTCTCTATCTTACAGATCTGCCCCAAGGTTTAGAATATTTTTTCCCACTCCAAGCACACTGGGTCATATTAGATTCTATTTTTGTGCCCCTCTTCAACTGGAATGAGGTTTGCTTGGCATCTGAGCGACCACCTGCTGTATGCTCTTTAGTTCTTGTTTGCTGGAAAGCTTGCTTTGGGTCTTGGGTATCTTCACAGCTCGTTCTGTGGGAGGGAAAGGAGTATTTCAGTCTTGAGGTAACTCCCCGTAGGTCCCCAGCCTCCTCCAGATAGAACTCTCTGCTTTGCTGTAACCTCCGTGAAGATCAGCTGCTCCCAGCTTTAGCGTTTTTCTCTAACAGGCAACAACCCTGAGAACAATTGCGTTGGAAGAGGGAGGAAAAGACTAGGCAGAACAATGCCGTACAGGATGCAGGGAAGGGAGCCATCTTAAAGCCCTTCTGAAATGTTCACTTGCGAACTCAAGATCTTGATTGCTGTGGAGCTTCAAGCAGATGAAAACATGAGATGAAAGGAAATGAAGTGACTGTTGACAGGCTGGAGAACATGACTTAATCAACAGCTAAAATCAATGAGTTGAAGGCTGCCTGCCCCCAGCAAAAATCAATGGGGAGAAAAAGAACTGCTGGGCTAGATTCTTCCTATAGTTGTATCTGCCCCAAGACCACCCAGAACTCTTTCTACCCTACTTTTGCCCTGCCCCAAACAGTAATTTAGACTGTAACTGAGAAGCTTCCAGAAAATTTCCTGGAAATCAAGCCTCCTACCCTGAATTAATAAAAATAGACTAACTGTTGCAAGGAGCAACCTCAAATCTCTAATGATCAACACAATAAAAGTTTATTTCTCCCTCACACAAAGACCAGTATGGATATTCCTCTTCAGCAAATTTCCTGGGTGGCCCTCTTCCAAGCCATGTCATGGGGATGCAAGCTTCTCTCACCTTCACATATTTCCAACTTTAATCCAGGGCCTCTTATAGCAGAAGAGGGTGTTGGGAAGGCCCATTGGGGTCTTAACCCTCTTGGCCTGGAAGTGACACCACTTCTGCTCACATCCCATTAGTTTGCCTTTGTCTTCTGGCCCCACGGAGATATGAGGAGTCAGGGAAATACAAGCGTTGGCTGGAAATCTTTGGAATTCAAATCGTTGGCTCTGCCGCATCCCCACCAAATAATACCCACATCCCCTGAAAAGTAAAACTCAAAATTCTAAAACCACAAATTGGAAATGTTTCTATATTGCTACCTACTCTGGACTTCCTCTTGTTTCAAAAACTGAACCATCGCCCTGGCTGCTGTGGCTCAGTGGATTGAGTGTCGGCCTGCGAGCCAAGTGTCGCTGGTTCGATTCCCAGTCAGGGCACGTGACTAGGTTGCACATCAGGTCCGCAGTTGGGGGTGCGAGTGAGAGGCAACCACACAGTGATGTTTCTCTCACTCTCTTTCTCCTTCCCCCTCTCCCTAAAAATAAATAAATAAACAAACAAACAAATAAATAAATAAACACCAAGAAAGAAATCCCAAGTATTAAAAAAAAACCCGAACCATCGTTTTCACTTATGTTGGTATGACTTAACCTGTTCCACCATCTCTTCCCTCTTCCTGTCTAACTTTTATGAAACTTAAGACCTATTTCCCTTTGCCTTTGTATTTTTGGGGTGTTGTGTAGAATTCCTCTAGTTTCTATGTGTATAGTATTTTCTTTAAAGTAAATCATTTACCTGAGTTGTCACAGAACCACTTCCAATTGTGAGCTGTTTCAAGTTGTAATAAAAAATCCTGGGATTAGAATGGTAGATAATATTAAAATTATTGTTTTTTATTTATCCTGGTCTTCCAGGACACCAGGTTTTCTGACATGCCATATGAGAGCTCAAGTTATCAAACAGCAGCTGCCCCAGCTGAGACACACTATGTACTATGTACGACAGTTCCCAGCTCATACCTCATGTATGATCTTCTGCAGATGCTTACTGAATTTACAAATGCTGAGATGCAAGAGGTTACTATTAAAGGAGTAAGACATTATATTCTTTCAGGGAGAACATAAGTCATCTTTGGATCTTATTTTCCATTATTATTTTCTTTATGTTACCCAAAATAGAATCATGATGCCACCCCTATTTAAGAACTTGTATGGGTCTCATCAAGGCCACACTTCTGATACTTGAGGTCTTGATAAACTGAAGATGCCCTGCTTATGAACATCTAATCATCCACTGAAGAAATGTTTACTTCCCACTACTATATGCACTGCTATAAATGCCAAGAAAATAAAAGTGGATTAACATGGATTAATTACATTCCGGAACTCAATTTTCATTGAGTTAGATATGACACTTGTTTTTGACTAACTTTTAGCATCTGAATCCAAAAATGACCTCAGTTTTTCTCTATCACATCAACTTTTTAAGGTACAGGATACCCACCCTTTGTTCCCAAAATCATACAAAATGTACATACAAATGAAAATAAAGAAAAAATTACCTGAATATACTGTTTCTTTAGAGTTATCTTATTTATATAAAGGCTATAGATTGTTACTATAAGTCAAATTGCATACAAGTAGTAAAGTTCTACTACCAAACATACATATTAAGATATTTTATCTTTTCAAATGACAAGCTGGGAAATGCCAAAATGGGATACTTGAAACAGTCTCCTTCAGTTGGCAAAGCTGTAACAAATTGCTTTATGAGACCAATTTTATGTGCAGAGGTGGGAATATAAGGTTCTTTCTGTCAACAAGTGGCTCATATAGAATGTTTGGATCACCAGGTTTGAGGTCAGATTTTGGAGGCCAATTTGACTCCACCCAATGCTTCTCATGAGCTCTGCTGTCCCACATACACAGAAAACAGGGATACTTGGTGTATTCGCGTTGCTGACCAAGAAGGAAGCAGACCATTTTAAGGTCAACACAGATGATCCAATTGTGCTTGTGATATTGCAACAGATCAATGATTCTCTTTATGTCTTCATATTCTTCACAAAAACAAACTGAATGGCCAATTGGGACTGTACCAAATAAATTGCTTTTGCGGAGGAGGACAAACTTCAAGCTCTGCTTTGAGCTATTGATGAACAGTTGCCATTCAGTTGCATTCTAGATTGGAATTCCCAATTCCTCCATTAAACCATGTATGTTATGGCAATACACAAAGCCACCATCATTTTGAAAGTACTGCAGAAATGCACTTTCTCTTGATCGAAAGTGGTATGCCTTCGCTCCTTTTTCAAGCAAGTTTTTTTCATGCAGGCTTGATGCTAGGAGTTCTGAAGCCTTTTTGGTTGGCCCCAAATCTTGTGCCAAATTATTCAACTCATGCTGATCAAATTCCTTCCAAACTGAGTCATCTTCAATTTCAAAATCTTCATCATTGTTGTCACTTAGTTCTTCACCATACTCCTGTTTTTTGAAAGAGGGTAGTTCAATGAAAACTGGCACTGGGATTTCAGCTGAATGAGGCACTGGGCATATAGCTGATGGTAGACTAGGATACTCTGTTTTACATTTATTTTTCTTGTTATATCCTGACATTTCACTCTACAAAAGTAACAGTCACTTGAATGATCTCTGGGCTCTCACCAAACCATAGGTATACTAAATGGCAATTTATCACATGTTCCCTTAATCCACATCCATAAACTCTTGACACACTGCTTGTGCACCTTGTGAGGGGCCCAAGACTTAGCTTGATCACCAATTTTTACTTTAAAATATGCAAAATAAGCTTGTCCGACAAATGCACTGATATTTGTCCTTTGACTGGAAATGGTGAAACTACCACAGATAGAACAAAACATATCAAGGTTGTTTAGGAACTTATGATGAGAAATAGCAGAGGCAGACATGTTTTGAAGGAAAGGAGATAAGTACATATGTAAATAAAAAAATAAATTCTGCTAACTTCTTGTATACAGACAAGAGCTTGGACTACACTTTGGAATACAATTCACTATATAGAGGGGCGTACAACTTCTCACCACACTGTCTCATGTGTAACTGAATAGCCTAGACAAGTATGAAACCTGTCATTGGTCTCCAAGGTCATCTCCCACCCCTCCCCACTCGAGGGAGGTTTGCTGTCAGCCAGAAGGAGAGCACTAGTGCTTCCCTCGGTCCAGGCTTGATCCAGCCTAGAGTGGTTGCATTAAGATAAGCTGTACAGAAAAAACTTGACATGATAGAAGAAAACTAACTGCAGTTTTGAAATCAGCATGCCTGTTTAAGTCTAAAAGAGCTGAAAAATCAAACTCAACCAGAATTATGTTAAAAATTGTTTCCCTATGTTATGGATTAACATGAAAAGTGGATTAATATGACCTCAAAGAGGTCGTAGTCTTATACAGAAGATAGATAGAAATGAAGACAAATAATTCTAATACAATTCAAGCCCTATCATTTTGCTTTGTTCAGGATACCCGGTTGGTTAAAAGAAAAGAAAAAAAAAAAGCTTATTTCTATTTAAGAAGGGAAGAGATTGGAGAAAATTTTGCTTCAAGGAAAATATAATGCTTGGATTGGATCGGGATCAACGACACAGAATTTTCTTTATGAGCAGGAAGGTGATATGGAAAGAACAATCTAGTCTACAAGGATAGTGTTTACAAAGAAACGGAGGCATAAATTAGTAATGCATAATGGGATTGGAGTTTAGAGAGTATCTGTGGATGCAGGTTGGGAGAGTGTGAGAAATGGCAAAAGTAGTTTTAGGTAGAAATCTCTAGATCTAGAAATCTCTATTGTCATGGTTTAGACTCTAATAAGGCTTGAAGAAGAAGAGGAAGGACAAGCAACTCTTCTGAGTAGATATTGTTTTGAAGAAGAAGCCCATTAGTTCTGGTCTCTAGACTGCCCTTTGTGGTCAGGCCATTCTGCTTTCTGCCCACACTTTCATAGCTTTCATTCTAAAAGCCCCTTCCTGCTTCATACCTTCATACATATACCTTTGCCATACCCCAAATCTTGCTATTTCTTTCTCAAACACTCCATTTCACACTGATTGCAACCAGAGTGACCACAACCAGGCATTGTTGCCCTGTACCCAAAATCCTAGTTCATATAGAATTGTCACCATGTCATTTGTTCCTGACTTATCTCTAGTATTTCATTGGAGAAGCTTTTCTCCTCCTAAGTAAACTGCAAATTCTCCAGTGGAGTGGTGAGAGTTATCTTGTATCAGTTGTATCTCCCACCACACTCAGCAGAGACCTGGCCACATAGATTTTAAATTTTATATTTATTGATTAATTGAAAGAACACTTATAAAGTCATCATATGCTCACCTACACTCGAATTACATTTGGTGGTTGTTAGAATGAAAATATTAAGTGTGCAGCCCAAGAGCTAAGTCAGCTGTCTGGAGGGGGTGATCTGAATATTTAATAAGTTCCCTAAGTGGCTTTTGTGAACTATGTCCTAGTGCAGGAGCTGGCAAACTTTCTATGTAAAGAGCCAGATAGCAAATAATTTAGAATTTGTGGGCCAGATATGGTCAAAATTGAATATTCCCTTTTTTTAACCATTTAAAAAATGTAAAAACCATTCTTAGTTTGTGGTATGTATCAAAACAGGTCATTAGTTATTTTGTCTACCTCTAGCCAAGAGGATAGATTCCTCAGTCTCCTCTTGAGTCTTCAGCGATATGTGAGGTCCAATGGCTCCAAGTGTGGACAGTCCAGAGAGAAAGCTCCACTTATGTTCTCTGTAGGTAGTAAGGCTACTACATATCTATAGTCTTTCTTGTACCTTGACATCTTGAAAATGTGTCCAGGCTTCTTGGTGGGTATCATCTAGTTGGCCAAAGCTGTGGATGATTAGTTCCCTTGGCCAGTTCCTGGCACCCACCCACCTTGGCTCACTTACATTAGGTCCTAAACACAACTGTTCAGTGTTGTTACATTAATACAGGCAGTAGAGATACTAAAACCAGAAAGAGAAATGCAAGTTCCAAACCTCCTACGTCTCCCAACCTGTCCTTAGCAGACTGTTTTCTGCAAGCATCTGAATATCAGTTTTAAATGGCCTCAGGATTACCTGTCAATCCCCCCTCCACCATTTCCTGTTTTAGGTAACCTGCCCCCCAAGCATAGGAGAGAACAGAAGGCCCATCCATCCTGCCACATACAGAGTTTGACATTGGTTAAGAGATCATGCTCCTTTTTCAGCTCCTCGGTGAAGTGAGAATTTGCACAAGATGATTCAATATATTTTCCTTGTGTGTTCTTCAGTATATCCATGCTGCTAGGTGAATTTTTGACATTTCAGAGTGCTGCTCTAAGCTGCCTGTTTTAGAGACCTGCCCCTGACACTGGGTAGGAGATCCAGAATAAACATGTACAAATAGTCCTTTGTAGTGCGCGCCAGTGCCCAGGTAGCCCTTGGTTATCTATGCGTTCAGTCCTCCTGAGGTTGTGATGAAGAGGGTAGCAAGCCACCTTCCGAGACAGTTTGTAAGCAGTCCTGCCTGCAGATTGGGGGTAGACAGGATGACCCCTCCAGTCCCATCTGACCTTGGAAGCCTATGATTTCTCACTATAGTCCATTGTGTGCCCTGGGCCCATGCACATCAGTTAGAAATGCAACAGTTTATGTTTCTACAGGAGGGAGGAAAATGAACCATAGCCATCTTCCTATCTGAACCAGACCTCATTTTTCCAAGTCACCACCTTACTCTCATCTGTAAAGCACTAAATAGCTTGAGACCCAGTTATCTTTGTGACAATCTCTCCCCAGGTGTCCCATCGTGGTAATTATGCTCAGCAGGAATGCTCTAGCTGCCCATCTCTGGAGTTAAACTCATTAAGACAAAAGGCTGAGACTCTCCACAGAGGGTCCCCAACCCTGAAATGATGGGCATTCCCCTTCCTCAGCTACCAGGATTGGGGCTCAGAGGAGTCTGGTGTAAGGCTCTGGATTGCCACAGAGTTTGCTTTAACCTGGATTTGCTGTTGTGATTTGCACTTTGGGAAGGATGCTTGCTATGGGACCAGGAAGGAGGAAGAGAGAAGAGAGGCCATGAAAACCTTCCATGCTATGAAATAAAGTGAGGGTTGAAACAAAGCCATTTTGCTTATTCCACATATTGAATGTGAGGGACATGTTGATTTGTCAATATTTTTCCAAGAACATAAAGGGAGATTTTCCTCTGGGACACCTCAGAAGCTGAGATATTTTCCCTCTACTCTGTGGATAGAGTACGTTTTAAGAACTTGTGTAAGGTAGAGATTTGGCTGGCGACAGGAAACCGTCTGGAGCATGGGAGGAAGGAGAAGGCTCTTGGACAGAGAAAAGCAGTGAAGGGCAGAACAAGTCACAGAGATGCTCCCTGAGTGGAGGTCATGAGCAGATCAGGGATTGGGCTTGAGGTGGTGGTGGGCTCAAGGGTGGGCAGTAAGAAAGAGAGGAGGAAGTTGTGAGAACAGACAGGGGCCAAAATGGAACAGTAGAATGGATTTTGTTGCTATGGGCTGATACTCTCTTCTAATTGATTATGAAAAGAAAAAGTTTCTGGAGGGAAACAGTGAAAGTTCTGATACAAGAAAATCAGAGCCTGGGATAGGAACTTTGTTGAGAAGAGAGAAATATGTTCAAGAAAGAGGAAGAAAGAGTGAGAGAATGAAAGAGGGGGACTAGAAGCAGACCTCAGGTACTCTCCAGGGGAATAAGACCATTGTGGGTGTCTCAGATTTTGATAGAGGGTCGGGTAAGATTTTTTTAAAGAGACAATAAAAAAATACTCTGCATTTGTCTTGTCTAATGAAATGAAATGTGACCTGTGCCAAAAGATAAGGAGTAAGAAATGTCTCCATGGTTGTGTAACTTATAGCTTTTCCAGCCAAAAATAAATGTCATAAAGGCCACATCCTATTTGTCTAAGTTGGGCACCTATATTATTTCTATAATGGTCAAAAAGAGGTCACCCTATCTATGACAATACCTGAAAGAACCCTATGATACTAGTCTTTATGAAGACAATAAAAACATGAACTGAAATGACTGGACATATGCTATGAAATGAGAACTATGTGCAGTGAACCATAAAGTATAATTAAATGCAAGAAACCATAAATGAATCCATACTGGAGGTCTGTTATCAAGTTCCACTTATTTGTCATAAAAGAAATAGTAAAAAAGAAATCCTGATAGATGATTGTGGATAAGACTGATTATTGTTCTGATTTGGTTGAGATTTATTTTATTCTTGAATGTCCAAGTATTTCTAAACCCCTTGAATGTTTCCCATATAGTTTTTAGCCCAAAGATGTCTGCACTGGAATTATTGCAAAATCCTAGGTTTACTGAGTTCTAAATTACTCTGGGTAATATAGAGTGAGAGGAAGAGAATCCAAGGTATTTCTTCCCTCTCTTTCTGCCTCTGTGACATTTCTGCCTTCCTCTCAATGGTCCCAGTTCCTTGAGACAGGTCCTTTTTCTATGGCACCAGCTGCCATTGAACCCTGGGCTCTGGAATTGACCACTGCCTCCCTGAGACCTTCAAGCCCTAGAGACTTCCTGCTGTTATAAATCTCTGGCTTTCCTTCCTGACACCCATTCTTGTGTTTGTTTTTGTTTCTTAACCCATGTAATGCCTTTGTGACCAGTACCCCACATAAAATTCCCTCTGTTGAACTGATGCAAGCTGTTTTTCTGACTGGATTCTGGCTTGATATAGACACTTAGAGCTATTTGCAGGAAATGATCAGATCGTATATGTGAGTTTTCAATTTAAAAAGCAGAAACTATACTTATTTATTGCTACAGAGCATTTGCTTTTCTCCAATGCCCCCTTCAAAATACCTTCCTCCAGGTAAGTATTACTAGAGAACGGTTTCTTTCTACTTTGTGGATGACTTGAATGTCTACCTGAGCTGTGGTGAGTGCAGACAGAGCTACATTCTTCCTTCTGCTATAAATATAAATTCTAGCAAGGACCAAGGTTCAAATGCATCCCTCATTGAGCAGAAGCATGTGTCTATAGCATCCCTGGTGAATCACTGTTAAAACCCTCTATGGCTGTAGCTACTTGGGTTTTAGTGTCATGTCATTTCATACTCATGGTAGGCATAAGCGAAAGCAAGGTTGACCCAGAAGCCATGAGAGAATTTTTGAGATTCCAGGAGAGCTGAAGACATTGACTGCCTGAAAGATATCCTGGAATATGTCGTCGTCGTCGGCAGCCGTCCGTCTCGAGAGACGATGGTGTAGCTTCTTAAGAGTCTATCTGCACCGCCGAGAATGGCTGTGCAGTCCAACTCGGGAGTGACATGGTATCTGTCTCCTCCCGTGTTGAATCGACATCTTGCGATGACGCTGGAGTGTCCTCTCCAGTGAAGCTGAAGCTACAGAGCCTGGGCAGGGTGATATGGAGGGTCTGCTGTTGCCCATGCAGCAGACCCCCCCTCTCTTCGCAGCTGAAGGGTCCAAGGGAAAGACGGAGTCAATACAGCTTGGCTTCAGGTGCGCCGCAGGAGTTGCCGGTGTTGACTACAACGTCAAACCGCCTTAGGGACTCCGGCTCTGGATTTTCTGTCGGGGTTTACTCCCTTAGCCTTTCCCCTGAAGAGGTATGCCGCAAGGCAGCGGAGGTTTCTTGGAGTCAGAGTTTTCCTTCTCTGATGTGCCCTGACTGGAAGATCGAACCAGCGACACTTAGCTCGCAGGCCGACGCTCAATCCACTGAGCCAAACCAGCCAGGGGTAATGTCAATTAGAAAAGGGGTAATGTTTAAGAGTCATTTTATTAAGAAACCTCTGAAACAGAAGAGATGTTTAGAGGACCACATTCAATAATTCAATTCAGTAAACACCTTTAGAAACACCTTCTATATGCTAGAGACTGCGCATCTGACTTAGGGAATATGGAGGAATAAATGAAACTGTTCCTGTCCTCATGAAGTAACTAAAAATTGAGCTGAAACGAATCACAAAAAATTAGGTGAAAGAATACAGATGGTGTGTAACATATTGTAGAAGTCAAGGTGTGAACGAGAAAGGCAAACTAGGGCGGGAGACTGAGGCAAATCTGGGTATAACAAAGACTTCAGAGAACAGACAGAAGCTGGATTCCTCACAGTGAGATGGGTGGGTCAGGAGCAAGCTTCTCACTCTAACCTGAGCATGTTTTGTGTATTGTAACAGAGTCAGATGTTTGGGTTAGCTCACATAGACATTCTTATATAGCATCTCGCACAGCATCTATGTATATAGCATTCTTGTTCCAAAAGGAATGTACAAAGAGGGGAACTGGTTTGTCTGTGGTTCAAAAAAACATGAGTCCTCTTCCCCAGTATCCTACTCCCCAAGAAAAGAAAAATCAGGAAAATTCTCATGTCTACTAAGCTATTCTGTGTTCTTGGGCACGTACCTCATATTGACATTGTCGGTAATTAGAGTTAGCTCGACATGGAAATTGTGTGTATTTATCAAGGGCTGAACAGAATAGAATTTACTCTTTAGTACATAGGCATGGTAGGTCACCATCTCCATAAAACTCTGGTTTGCTTTGTGTGTAGATTTTAGAGGTTTAATTCTTAATTGTGAGTTTCTTTACTTTGCCAGTTCCTTTTCCTACCATGAGGATCTTTTGCATGTAGTTTTCATAGACTATTTTTGTCATTGCATATTTATATAGTATAAGTTAGTTGTTTAATGAGGCACTTGAAATAAATAGTGTAATCATGTGTTTATAAGGATCTAATCTTATTGCAAAATTTCTGCTTAAAATTTTAGGAGAAAAAATATTCCCCTTGAATTTCAGTGTCTCAGGTGTGTTCAGATTTACTTGGCAAATTGTTGAAAAACTGTATCTGCTTTTGAGATTCAATAAATGGGAATATGAAGAGCACAAAATTACATGAATGTTTGATTTTCAACTTATTTTTAATTTATGTAACTGAAAAAAAAAAACAAAACTTTCCTTGAATTTAAACTCACTCCCAGTTGAAATCATAATATAGCTGTCAAAATCAAACAGTTCTAGAGAGAATTTTCCTGTTATCTGAAATAATCACTGATATGGGATAGTTCCTCATCTCCTACCTTATACCCCCTTGGAATCCAGCTTTGCTTTCACCTAAGTCTGGGCTATAAAACACTACATATGACTGTAACAGCAGTACCAGTTACTATAATAACAGGAACTACCCTTTGCTGAGTGTTGATGTGTTCCAGGCAATGTAGTTTAGGGGCATTTTCTCAAGGCTCAAAGAATTCAAGATTTGCCAAAGTGGCAGAGTTGGCATTTAGACACAGTTCAGACTGACTTCCAGTTAAGCCTGTGCCGTGTATGAAGCTGCATGTTAGTGGATTCTCAGACAGCCCAGTGTTTGCTTCTCATTATGGAATTGGTGTTTGACATTCTCAGCGAAAGAATATCCAGTGAAGTCGCCATGTTGCTTCAGTGGCTAATTTCCCTCACTGCGTGGGAAGTCTTTGTTGGGGCTTATTGACTCTGAAGGGACTTTGCCCTAGTAGGGGCTGTTAGGGGACAGAGGCAAGGCATGGCAGTAGCCTGTGTCAATGAGGTTGTCACCAAATCCACGACCAGAGATGACAGCATTCTGAGGCTGGTGTCGGGTTATTTTTTAGGCTGTCTGTGGCTCTCAGAAATGCACTTGGCTAATTGCAGGACGCCCTCATGGAGGTGCAGTATAATCCTTGTTTCTGCTCAGGAAGCAGCTGAGTAGTTAGCATGATGGCTCCTCTAAATCATAGCTGCACTTGGTCAAATAGAATTTGTCAGCCATCAGCTTGCTGAACATAGTAATTGATCATTATTCCCAAAAAGAGGTAAAAACAAAACAAACAAACAAATAAAAAACCAAAAAAAACCCCCAACAATTAAAAAGCCAGGAGAGAATTTATTAAAGCGCAGAGGAGAGAAAATCTCCAAAACCCTTTCAAGTTAACTGCAAAGAGACAAGGAGAAATAATAGAAGTGGTACTTCAGGTTCTTCATTGATTTACTCAGAGGCAAGCCTTGGGAAAAAAAAAAAAAAAACAGATCAATTCAGGGAGGGATTGGATCTGCTGGATGCCCTGTCAACTTCCCCCTGCCCGTGGCAGCATATTAATTGCAGCAGTGTTTGCTCTGAATGAATATCTTTAATGTCCATTCATTCATTTGTTTGTTAATTCATTAGTAAGTGTGGTGTTCAATTGTGGGGACTCATATTACCTAGCTAGTGTTGCTTTTGTTCAGCCAGTACTGATAATGCTAGGTTGCCCCCCACAAAAAGAAACAGAAAAAAAGATGCATTGAATTTTCTCACAGTTTCAGATTGGGGTGTAATATCAATAACTTTAATGGAACTGGAGTTGGGACCCTGATACAAGTCCTGCTGCTCCTCAAATAAATGGCTTGGCTCCACCTCAGCATTTATCTGCCAGGGCTCGGCTTTATCAGGGCACCAACTCAGATTCCATTAATGTTATCTCTTAATTAGCAATGCGATTAACCTGTGTTACTCCTGCACGGTAATGAGTCGAAGACAGAACCAGAGAAGTTCAGCTGCCTTCTAATTCCCTCTCCAGAAGCCAAATCATTCTGGAAACCATTCCAGGAAAAGCACTCAAAGCAGCTCTGATGCATCCTTTTCTTGGATACAGGGGTGAGTTTTGCATTCTTTGAAGGGGAAAGCAGTTGAGATTTTAGCTAACATTTATGACACTTGGTACCAGACACTGTTCTAGTGCTTTCTACTGATTATCTCATTTTATAGACACACTTATAAAATAACAAGTCTGTAATGCAGGTCCTATTACTATCCCCACTTTACAGAGGAGGAAATTGAGATACAGAAAGGTCAAAAACTCTGTCCCAAGGTCACACAGGTGAGAAATGACTGAGCCAGTTTCCAAAGACAGGCAGAAAACAGGGCACCTGAGCACCAGCCACTCCTCTGGGATCCTGAGCGCAGAGCGCAGGGCGCAGGGTAAAGGAATCACCAGACAGCAGCAAACGCAGCCCCCCTGCCGTCTTTGAGGCAGGCTGTGCGAGCCAGCCCCCAGGACATCTTCCTCCCACTGGACCGCTCTGCAGCAGGCACACTCCCAGCTGCACAAGGCTGAGAAGAGCCCTTGCTGCTTAGATTTTCTGCCTGTAGAAATTTCTCTCCAGTTGCTCTCAGGGGAGTTGGGGCTTGCACTGGTGGACTTGGATGGCCCTGAGCAAAATGTAAAGATGGAAAAATACCTTGGCTTGCCTGCCTCTTCCATCTTTTGTCTGTGTCCTTTGTCCCCTCAAAGTCAGAACCCCTCCCCCTTCCGCTCTCTCCTTCCCTTCATCCCCACTTCCTTCCACACACATAGGCACCAGCCCTCTTTTCTGCTGAAATTACCCAAATCATCAGAAATGCACTGTCTCAAAAAGTAAAATTGAAAAGATCATGACCTCATCCATGCTGCCACCATAAAGAATGTCCAGAGTGGCAAGAGTTCCCCCTTTTGGCACCTCCCCTTTCCCTCCAGTCTCCTCTCCTTCTCTGCTCGGTCAGCATCTGGGGGAGAAGGGAGATAAACAGACCTCTACAATGTAAGCCTCCTGTTGCTGGGGAGAGAGGACCCTGCATGAAGTCCCTGAAATTATATCAGGAACCTGCCCCCTTCCCTGCCCTAGCCACACCATAGCACCAGGCCACTCCTCCCAGGAACAGGATGGAGATTTGCTCTGGCTGCAGGGGACACTCCACTGTCACCTCTCTTCCTTCCACTCCCACTCTCTGCTTCTCTAGGCTTTGCCTCCCCCCCCACCCCCACCTTAGCCCAGTGGAATACCATAAAGCAGTTTTTCCAAATAATTTTTAGTACCATTCACCTCCTTTTTCTCTCCCTAGAATATCCCATCACTGTAGACCCTTCCAGAATCTTAGGGCTTCTAATTATTTGCAACCTCAATCAAACCATAATACTATAGAGCAGTCAATCACACTATAAAGTGTAAAGGAGGGGAGAAAAAAAAAACCCATCATGTGATAGTTGTCTGAATGTTCCATTTTACGAATTGATATCAGCCCATATGCAGTCAAGAGGCCAAAGTCAGAGATAAAAATCATCAATTCTTTACATGAGTAGGTTTATTTTAAATCGCACTGTTTGTAGGTGATTGCTTTACTGTTATTTAATATAAAGTATGAAAATAAGCAATAACAATCATTTGCAGCCATATTAAAAAGCAATCACTCTAAGGGATACAAAAATCTTCTTTTGCTGTTGTTCTGTTTCAGGAAACACCCAACAGTTCTGCCAGGAATTTATCTAATCCTTGAATATCCCTCTGCTGTCTTCTCCCACTTTTGTTCCCAGGCTGGGAAAACATGAGAACAATTTCTGTTTTACAGTTTCTATAGCTTGCAGCCTTCTAGGCAAATCTAGAAAACATTGCTTCTGTAGGAATTAAAGGCAGAGGAAAAGATAAAGATATAGAAAAGCAGGGTAGGGGGAGAAGGAAAGAAGGAGGACACCTCCATAATAGAGAGAGAAGGTCAAACACAAAAGGCACCTGAGCTCACATTTTGATTTCATTTCAGCAAGGGGTGGGATGGAAAGGGAGGGTGGACACATTTGACCACATGGTCAAAACAGACCAAATTCATTCCTGTTAAGATAATGGAGAATTTTGAATAAGGTAAATGTTTCCTGTCTGGTATTTACATAGGGCATTAAACCCCACAAATCTCTTGTGTATGTGTACGTTTTTCCCAAAGACTCAAAGATCGGTTTATCATCAAAGACTTGCTTTGTTTTCAAAATAATGTCTGCTAAGGTGAACACATTTTGCCTCTGAGAGCTAGAGTTTGTTTTTAAGGCAACATTAATGACTAATAGTGAGTCATCCAGTTTTGTGGCTTGGTACAGTAGTTCATACTTATGTAATAGCTTAAAATTCAACTTTGAGCAATGTCCACAGCAGGAAAGAACAATTAGTAAATTCATTAATTGTGCTTTTGTGTACACTTTTATTCTCAAGGCTAATTATTTGTTTAAATTATTTTGCCTCTATCAAAAGTGTTACCACATGAAAATATTTCAGCTTAGGTTTCTGGTATGAAATAGAAGCCTTGGGAAATTCAGACATTCTTCTGACATGTAATCAGCTTTCATTTGCTCATGATTGGTACTCAGTGTGGAGCCTTTTATTTAAGCATATAAGTGACCTGTTTGGGGGATAAAGTGTACAAAGAACCACTGTCCATGCCACAGCTTACCCTTTTTCTCTGATGTGGACAATGGACATCTTCCACATTTGACTTTTAACTCATAAAGGTTCTGGTCAAGATGGCAAAGTAGATAAAATCTTTTTTCACCTCCTCCCAGACTACATCAAAGTTACAACTAAGTTATAGAACAAACAACCTGGAGAACCATCTAAAATTAGCTGAACGGAAGTCTTATAACTAAGAATATAAAGAAAAAGTCACATCGAGACTGGTAAGAAAAGCAGAGATGTGAAACAAGCTGGCTCTACACCCACATGTAGCACTTGAGAATTGGGAGGATAACTCAGCTACCGAGGTTTTTCCAGAGAAGCAAGGGGTCTCAGCCTCACACTGTGCTCCCCAGTCAAGCACAAATGCCAGGAGAGGAGCCCTCACATCTGGCTGTAAAAATTGGCAGGGATTCCATCCATCTGAGTGAGACTGAAGGCTACTGGAAACCCAAGTGTCCTCTTAAAGGGCCTGTGCAGACTCAGTTGTTCATGGCCACTCACCCTGGGTTCCTGTGGAGGGACACTGGTGGGGAGGTACCAGAGACATACAGGGAGAAACTGAGTTGTATGCTTTAGGGCAAGGAATGTTGAGCCCTCCTCTTGCACAGCCAATGGGCAGGCACAATGTTTCCTGTGTTGAGTCCCCCAACTGCCCTCATGGCCAAACCTAAATCTGAATTAGCCTGGTGAACTTCACTCACTCCATCCTGATGACTATTAAGACCCAGACCCACTCAAGTCAAGCACCACCAGAGGCTATTTCAGCACCAGGGAGCCAGCCTTGGCCTGCACTAAAGTCTTTCTTAAAAAATCTCAAAGGTCCACAGGCCCCAGATGGGTAGTGGTTAGCCTTGGTATGCCCAGTGTCTTTTGCTTAGTGGCATCAGGTTCAGTGCTGGTGTCAAATATGAACCTGCATTAACCTGGTAAACATCACTCATTTCATTCTACTCTGGTGACTCCCTGAGACCCCACCTCACCCAAAATGTTCTGTCAGGGACTGAGCATTATGGGGACCTGACTGGTGGCAGCAGGCCTTAAGTGCCTTATGTATTTTGCTGAGCTGCCTCGGGCCCAGTACTGATGGCAGCTGACCTCAGTTCACAGTCTGGCCTCTCATGATCCTTTAGGTCCAACACAAGCAGCTACCAACCATGAATCAATCACTTTGTAGCATCTATCAGGTGGCCTGGGTCAATCACAAAAAGAGCTGCACTGGAGCCCTTCCCAAGAGGCCTCAAAACCAATACACCCAATGGCCAACTTCAGACCACAACCAAACAGCACCCAATTAGCTCCACAACAACATAATCAAAGGGTGGTCTTGGCATGCACCAGAGCCCACTGGAGCAAATACTGTTCCATGAAGTCAGCCCCTGCACAGCTTGTATGCTGTGGCTGTGGCCAGTCAACCTGAGGGTCAACACCACACATTGATTCACCAACATCAATAAAAGCTCAACTACAACAGGGGGCTACATACAACTGAAACAAGGAAGACTTCTGGAGCACCAGCTCAGGTGACAAGTGAGAATGCACCAGTTGAACCCAAAGGACACCTACTACATAAGGCCACCCTACCAAAGCTAAGAGACATAGGACATCCAACTAATCCATAGAAACAGAGGGGCAACCAAAATAATAAGACAGAAACATATCCCAAATGAAACAACAGGAGAAATCTCTAGAAAATAATCAAAATGGAGACAAGCAACCTACTAGATAAAGAGTTCAAAACACTGGTTATAAAGATGCTTAATTAACTTAGTTTTTTTCTGATATATCTACTTGGGCATGGGAAACAAAGGTAAATATAAACAAATAGGACTACATCAATCTAAGGTTTTTTGCAAAGCAAAGGAAACTATCAACAAAATGAAAAGACAGCCTACTAAGTGGGAGAAGTTTATCAATGATACATCTGGTTAGGGCTTAGTATTCAAAATTTGTAAAGAATTCATACAACTCAACACACACACACACACAAAAGAATCCAATTAGAAAATGTGAAGAAGACCTGAATAGACACTTCTTCAAAGAGGACATGCAGATAGCCACTACATATATGAAAATATGCTCAAGATCACTAATCATAAGAGAAATAAAAATTAAAACCACAATGAGATATGATCTGTTAGAATAACTATCATCAATAAATCGAGAAATAATAAGTTTTGGTAAGGATATGGAGAAAAGGGAACTCTAGTATACTATCAGTAAGATTGAAAATTGATTCAGTTACTATGAAAAACAGTATGGAAGTTACTCAAAAAATTAAGACTAGAACTACCCAGCAATTCTACTTTTTGATATTTATCCAAAGAAATCCAAAACACTAATTTGAAAAATATATGCAGCCACATGTTCATTGCAGCATTATTTACAACAGTCAAAGTGTAGAAGAAACCCAAGTGCTCATCAGTAGATGAATGGATAAAAAAGCTATGGTACAGACTTCTGATCAAGATAGAGCCATAACCATAGAAAGAATTACAACCAGATCTCAAAAACAAATAACAATTAGAACTGTCAGAAAATCAAACTATATGGAAGTCCAGCAACCAAGAATTTAAAGAAGCCACGCTCATCCAGATGGATAGGAGGGGCAGAGTTTCAGAGACAGGAAAGAGAGGTGGGGTGACTCAGACAAACTGTGGCAGTGGTGGCAGAACAGACAGTACCACATTCATGTGTGGTGGATAAAAATTGGGAGTGATACTCTGGGAGTGAGCAATCCCAGACTCAGTCCAGACTGCATAGCCCAGGGTTCCAGCACTGGGAAGTTAAACCCCTATTACTTCTGACTGTAAAAACCAGTGGGGGTTGGAGGGATGGAAGAAACTGTTAAATTTTCACCGCTTGAAGGGCCTTCATGTTCTTAGAATGTACACAACCGCAGAGCAGCAATTAGAAAGATGCCAATCACATACGGGAAGTGGGTGAAGTGACTGGAAATGGATGAATGCCAGGCAAACTGCCAGAAGCCAAGCAGCAGCATTGTCCCTTCTCCAAACCCCCAACCACAAACAAAGCCACAAAGCCGTGAAGCAGGTGGCCCCATCCTGGCAATTACCTAAGGCTTCACCCCACACAATGTACAGATCCCTTGCTACATAGGTCATGCTACTAATACACAGAAACAAACACAGGGAGGCTGCCAAATTGAGAAGGCAAATAATATGGCCCAAATGAAAGAACAGAAAAAAAAAACCAGAAAAAGAACTAAATGAAACAGAGATAGCCAACCTGTCAGATTCAGAGTTCAAACCACCAGTGATAAGGATACTTAGAGAACTCAGAATATGGCAAAAAAATAAATGAAGAAATGAAGGTTACATAAAGTGAAATAAAGAAAAATATATAGGGAACCAAGGGAAGGAAGTTCAAATCAATGAATTGGAACATAAGGAGGAAATAAACATTCAACCAGATCAGAAAAAAGAAACAAGAATTTGAAGAAATGAGGAGAGGCTTAAGAATCTCTGGGACAACTTTAAATGTACTAACATCCAAATCATAGGGGTGCCAGAAGAAAAGGAAGAACAAGAAATTGAAAACTTATTTGAAAAAATAAGGAAAGAAAATTTTCCTAACCTGGAGAAAGAAGTAGACATACAAGTCCAGGAAGCACAGAGAATCCCAAACAAGTTGGGCCCAAAGAGGACCACACCAAGACACATCATAATTAAAATGCCAAAGGTTAAAGACAAAGAGAGAATCTTAAAAGCAGCAAGAGAACAGCAGAGAGTTACCTAAAAAGGAGTTCCATAATACTATCAGCTGATATCTCAAAAGAAACTTTGCAGGCAATAAGGTGCTGGAAAGAAGTATCCAAAGTGATGGAAAAAAACCTAGATTACTCTGTCCAGCAAAGCTATCATTTAGAATGGAAGGGCAGCTAAAGTACTTCCCAGACAAGATAAAGCTAAAGTAATTCATCATCACCAAGCCATTATTATATGAAACGTTAAAAGGACTTAAGAAAAAGAAGAAGATCAAAACTATGAACAGTAAAATGACAATAATCTCACAACTATCAACAAATAAATCTAAAAACAAACAAACAAATGAAGCAAACTAGAACATGAGCAGAATCATAGGTATGGGGATCATTTGGATGATTATCAGCTGGGAGGAGGAAGGGAGAGAATAAGGGAAATGGTGCAGGGATTAAGAAACATAATTGGTAGGAGCAAAATAGACAAGGGGATGTTAAAAACAGTACAGGAAAGGAAGAAGCCAAAGAACTTACACACACAGCTCATGGACTTGAACTAAGGTGGGGATTGCTGGAGGGAAAGGGGGGTACCGAGCAGAGTGGGGCAAAGGAGGAAAATTGGGACAACTCTAACAGCATAATCAATAAAATATACTTTAAAGAAGCTTTGGTATATACATTGAATGAATTATTACTCGGCCATAAAAAAAAAAAAAAAACAATGAAATCTTACCATTTGCAACATCTGGAATGGACATGGAGGGTATTATGCTAGGTGAAGTAAGTCATATAGAGAACAGAAAGACAAATGCCATATGCTTTTACTTATATGTGGATCTAGAAAACAAAATAAATGAACAAACAAAACAGAAACAGACTCAGATACAAGGAAGAGACAGATGGTTGCCAATTGGGAGGAGTGATGGGGAACTGGGTGAAAAAGATGAGAAGATTAAGAAGTACAAATTGGCAGTTACAGAATAGTCATGGGGTTGTAAAGCATAGCATGGGAAATATAGTCAATAATAATGTAATAACTATGTATGGTGCCAGATGGGTATTAGACTTATTGGGGACATCACTTCATAAATTATGTGTCTAATGACTATGTTCTATAGCTGAAACAAATATAAAATAAGTGAATATCAACTATAATTGAAAAATTGAAAAAAAAATTTTTAAGTGAGAGTAGCTATATTAATATCAGATAAAGCAGCCATCAGAACAAGCAAAGTCATCAGTGATTTCCAGAGTTTCTATCGGAGAGAGGGAGAAATGACTAGGTGGAGCACAGGATATTTTGTGCTGTGACACTGTAGGTGGGACACAGGGGGTATTTTGGGCTGTGACAGTATTCTCTGTGATGCTGTAATTATGGATCTATGGCATCATGCATTTGTCAAAGCTCACAGAACTACACAGCACAGAGTGAACCCTAATGTAAACTGTGGACTTTCGTTGATGCTAATGTTAACAATATTGGTTCATTAATTGAACAAATTCACCATACTAATGCAAGGTGTTAAGAATAAGGAATGCTTTATGGGGGAGGCAGAGGTATTTATGTACCTCCAGACTGCAATTAGTCCTTTCCACCTGCCCCAGTGCATGTATTCATGAGATCGCTTTCTAATTCAGAGAGAAATTAGGGAACACTGTTTTTTAGAATCTGTTGGCCTTCCCTACCTGAGCCCAACTGATATGCCCTGGTTGTTAGGTAACTGTTCATTTAAAGCTCTGAGGGTTCTGAGTGGTCAGCGGTGGCCCAGAGGACACAAGCTCTCAGAGGCAGAGCTGTGAGCCGGACCAGCCATGGAGGGCCTGCTGTCTGCCACCGCATCCACCTTGTAACTGTTCCTGGAGTACGTGTGTGGTGCTCTGCTAGTGGCTCCTGTGAGCCTGAGACACATCTCAGATCTCTGTGCATTTTCCTGAGAGCTCCTGGTATGTGCTGTGGTCTTGGTGTCTTTGGAAAAGAGAGGGCACAGTTTAAGGAGTGTCAAGGCACTAGGCAAAAGGTTTTGTGCCTGCAGTGAAGTCTGTGGAAGATGTAGTGAAAATATTGGGCCAATGACACAAGGCAATGACTCCTTCAGGCCACCTGGAAAAGAGGCCAGTCATCCCTTGCTACAGACCTTGTGAGTGTTAGCATTGAACACAAATCTGAACAGGTTATCACTTCCAGACATGGTCCACTTTCTGGAAAAGGCATGGAAAAGCCAGTCTCCTAAGCCTTCCCAGCTGACTAATGAAAAACCCATCTCAAAAGCATCAGAGATCAATGGAGAACAATGCCAGAAGAAAATAACAAATGATTTCAATGAAAACATTCATTTTTCAGAAAGTCCACAGCTGCTCCACCAATAAATGATGATATGGAGACCAAAAGTCCAGAAAAAGATAAAAGAGAAAGACAGGCTGGAGCAGTTGAAGGGATGAATAGAGCAGATCCTAAAAGATAGAATCAGCCCATTAATATCAGTGGCTGAAAAACTGCTACAGACCATTCCTTTGCCTGATTTCCTTAGAGATCACTTAGATCACATGACATGGCAGGTTGAACAATACAGTAAAGCAGAGAACAGCTATCACACTGTCCTTCTGTCACTGTTGATCTGAAAGATGTCTCTGATGATGCCGACTTCAATGTATACCTTTAAGGTCCTGAAGAAGAACATTGGGAAATAGCCAGACAATTGTGAGAAGAAAAGCAAATGACTGAAAAGCCAACCAGACAGATAAAAAATCTCCAAATTGAGGAAGCTTCGTTGCAATAGGAAGATTCAAACCTAGAATGTGAGATTCACAGCTGAAGCTGAATCTTCAAATTTGTCTGAAGCATATGAAGATCATTTAATGTGCCTCTGGAAAAAAACTTTGGGGAGGGGGTTGACCTGCTTAGCAATGGAGAAGAAACTTCTCAATGTGTGTAGAAACTTCACATACCAGATTTGCAATAGCTATTGAAAGATGACTGAAGACATAGGCAAGGAATTGCAAAGAACTTCCTTCTATCAATAGAAGATCAACTTCTATGTGAAAAGGGCTCAAGAAACCTGGGATACAGCCATGTCAACTGAGAGAATGCTCAAGGAACAAAGTAAAGAAAATGATCACAACAAACAAATGCTAGCCAAGGTCGAGTCCAAGTTCTAGGTTTTCCCAAGTGGCCCTTTTGTTCCTGCTGTTTCACCTGCAGCCCACAGAGAGGCCCAAGAGTGTCAGAGGCTCCCCAGGCTCCCCAGAGGGGAGGGTCATGCAGTAAAAGCTCAGGAATCCAGGATTACCTACAGCTGGGTCCTCAATACCCACAATCATGGCAGAACATCTCCATTGTTTTCTCTTTAAAGTAATTTCGATTAATTTCCTTTTAGTTTAGCTACTGTTGTTCAATTGAGGTTACAGTTCCTCTTATTCAAATAGATACTGCATTATATTTTTAAGTATTTTAAATAAGGTTCATTAAAAATAATGATAAAAATAAAGTTCATTTAATGTAAATATGTAAATATGATCAAACGCTGATATAGCTTATATTGGAATCATACAGTCTTATGTAAAGCAATGCTATAAAAGATATGTGTCAGTCTCCAAGCCAATATGCCAGTGTACATAAAAGTGAAGCTTCACTCTTTTATCAGAGGGATGAAAATCTCCTCTCTTCTAAATTCTCCCTGTGTCTGGGCTGTAGCTCTAAGATGAACCAGCTGCTGCTGGAACGGATTCTTTCCAGTTCCAAGCTCCAGGTGTGTGGTCTGAAAAGAGATTGATGACTTGGTGTAGGTATAGCCAGCTTCTTCCACCAGGTACAAGGGTACAACAGCGGAACCTAGAAACAGCCAAACCTCGCTTCTTGGGCATCTTCCTAGCCTGGCTCAGTCCTCAGGGAGATGCACAGTCCAGGTGCACTGAAGGAAAAGGACGATAAGGACTCACCCAGCTCTGGCTGAGCCCTGGTGCTGGGCTAGGCATTGGACCAGCAGATGTCATCCTCTCCACCTCCCTAGGAGGCCAGCCTTGTGAGCCCCATTTTTCAGAAGAGGAAATGGAGGCCAGAAAATAGATAGGAACCCAGAACTGTGCGAGTGCACATCCAGTGGCTTTCTCATTATGCCACATTGCTTTCCTGACATCTAGCACAGTAGCTCGCAATAGTAGGTGCTTCATTCATTCATTCATTCATTCATTCGTTCAGCAAACTCATGGAGGGCATACTAACAGGTCTGAAGATATAGTAGTCAGTGAGCTAGATAAATGTTCTTGCCTTCAAAGATTTTGGTGATAAGTCAATGTTTGTGTCCCATTCTAATGATAAGATTGTGTTCAGTGAGATTTGGACAAATGCAGGCCCTGCCTATATCAGTAATATTGTAGCCTCATCACCATCTCATAATTACATCTGTGTTCTTACCCACTGCTTTCCCTCCAAGAGTAAGAAAAGCTAAAGACTTGCATCAAGCCCCCAGAAGGAGAAGCAGGAAGTCTGTGGTCCTATCACAGTGCCTTAGTTATAGCGGGAGTTGGGGAACAGTTAATACAAGGTGGTGGGGGGGGGGGTTCACTCCCTCCTTCACATTCTGGCAGGACTGCAGGAGCGAGCTCCGTGGCCTGAACAGTGGGCTCTAATATGGGCTTCTGCCAGCTTCCCCAGCCAAGGAAACCAAGGGAGGGAAGCAGCCCCACATATCAGAGGTGGATTTCAAGCTGGAAATAGAGAAAAGGAGATGTGTCCAACTTCACATGGGCTGGTTTAGCTGTTAAATGTTTGTATTCTGAATCTGGCACACTCTAAAGTCATTCCAGGCACCATGGGAATTACAGATGGGAAGGACCTATGAGGTCATCCAGCCAAGCACAGCCTGGGGAGGCTCCATCTCCACACAACACTTCTGGAGCCCTTTCTCCACCCAGTTTAGATGTCCCAAAGGACTGTGTTTCACCCTGCCCCTCAGGAACCAATTCCAAAATCCACCCACAGTACATTTTAGATTAAATATGTGGCCTGGGTGGGGGTCTATTTTTTAATTACTTAAAGCACTAAGCAGAAGCCTGGTCTCAAGAAAAACTGCCAAGGGTTTCTATTCTCTTGCTCCCTGCGGTGTTGTCCCACCCCAAGGGGTGGGTCTCTGCTGGGAGGCCCTAGCCAGGGGCTGGCTGAGGTTCAGAGGACTTGGAGTAGTGTCAGGTGGCAGGACCAATGCATCTCAGCAGGGGGCGCCATGGTCTCAGGTTGGACAGTCATTTTAAGCTTTTGGCAACCAGGGGGCAGCACCTTCTAAACATAGCTGTGTCCATGCAGTCTGGCAAAAGGCTTATTTCTAAATCTAGTCTGCCTGCCTAACACCCTTCCTGGCTTAATCATTTATGTTCACAAATATTTAGCTACAAGATGTTCGCCACAGTGTTGTTTATCGTTGTGAAATGGCCAAAAACAACCTCCATGGCAGGTGATAGAAGACTGGTTAAATAAATCATGAATAAGCCATATAATACAGAGAATAGTATAAAGCCATTAAAAATAATGCACCAGAAGATTCCTAATAATATGTTTTTATCATACCATTAAGTGAAAAAGAGAGGTTAGAGAATATGTGCAGCACACTATTAGTCTCTATTTTTCTAAAATACTTGCACAGAGGAGAGAATATTGACATAATTGTCTCTCAGTAAAGAACTGACAGGTAATATTTTCTTCCCAGCTGCTTTTCAACCTTGTCTGCAGTGAATATATGTTACTTTCACAATTAGATACAGAAATGCTACTTAAAAATATTCAATTGTCCTTCCTTCTGAAATGCTGAGGTTTCCTACAGCCATCATTAACAGATGCCCTGCAATCCAGGGAAGAAATGGGAAGACAACGAGCCCCTTTCTCCTTGTGGGCGGCCGGGTGGCTGATTGTGTCTCTCACAGGAGTGCTAAGCTGCTGATGACGACAAGCTGAGACTCACTCCCACAGCAGCTCCAGCGTGCAGGTACTAAGTGGACTCCAGGGGGTGAAATGGGAAAATGCCCTTCCCACTGCCAAGAGCATCAGGACTAAAAGGCTCCACACTCATCTGTGGAAACAGGAACACTGGTCCAGTTTTTATGAAGTAGAAAAGACCTTATCCAAGATCTGCTGGGAGCTTTTGTAACATATTTTCTCTGTAAAGGGGAGATGGAGATGTGGAGGGGCCACGTGTCCTGTCCTTACACATGCAAATAATGTTCATCAAACCAAGACAGGACCCTGAGATTGACTACCTCCCTCTGTTTCCAGGATGTCCTGTCCCTCCTTTGTTTGCCTGCCAAACTCCTACTCACACTTGATGGCCTCACCCAAGCATCACCTTCTTAGTGAACTCAGTCTGACTCTGTAAGCAGAGTTGGCCTTACCTCTCTTTTATTACTGTCTCTTATACACAATATGGCTGTTGCATTTTCTATCCCATGTTACCATTTTCTGACCGTGAGTCTGGCTCTATTACTCGACTTGAGGGCAGGGGTTATCTTTGTGTTCTTAGTGGCTGGTGTATCACAACCATTTAATAATAACCCCAAAGGTTTAAAGGCATTACAAAGCTATAATCTGCCACTGTTTCTAAGAGGTAAGGGGTAGGAGACGAGGCGACATGTTTCTGACCATGAGAGAGTGTCCCTGAATGTCATGGAGCAGCATGCTCTGAGAGACAGAAACTCTTCCTTGCCCCTATAGGAAGATAGGTGATATAAAAACTTGAAACTTCCCCGTAGAAGATTGCTTGGGAAAGAAGGCATTAGGAGTCTGATGGTGTGGAAGATAGTCACATGGCATCCATAGCTTTGGAACAAAATACACAAGAATTTGAGTTCTGTCTTCACCTTAGTATGACTCTGGAAACATTATTAAACTTCTTTGAGTTGCAGTTTCCTCACTGTATACTGATACTTACTTTGCAAGGTTGTTGATATCATTAGATTGCACATAGCAGGTACTTACTAAATAGTGGCCTTCATTATTATATATTCTGGACTAGTCAGGGTACATCAGAGAAGGAAAACTCTGACTCCAAAAAACCTCCGCTGCCTTGTGGCATACCTCTTCAGGGGAAAGGCTAAGGGAGTAAACCCCGACAGAAAATCCGGAGCCGGAGTCCCTAAGGCGGTTTGACGTTGTAGTCAACACCGGCAACTCCTGCGGCGCACCTGAACCCAAGCTGTATCGACTCCGTCTTTCCCTTGGACCCTTCAGCTGCGAAGAGAGGGGGGGTCTGCTGCATGGGCAACAGCAGACCCTCCATATTACCCTGCCCAGGCTCTGTAGCTTCAGCATCATCACAAGATGTCGATTCAACACGGGAGGAGACAGATACCATGTCACTCCCGAGTCGGACTGCACAGCCATTCTCGGCGGTGCAGATAGACTCTTGGGAAGCTACACCATCGTCTCTCGAGACGGACGGCTGCCGACGACGACCCAGGCAGTAAATCATGGGCCACATACAGTGCTCATGGAGTAGCTCCCCCAGATGGAAGCTGAGATGACAGGGTCCAAGAGAGCATCACCTGATCCCCAGGAGAGAGGAGCCCAGGAAAGAACTCTGAGCCTCTGGTTAAGTTAAGGTGAATGAGATTAATGCAGCACATTATTCTCCCCACTAACCCTGGCTGGTTTGGCTCAGTGGATTGAGCGTCGGCCTGCGAGCTAAGTGTCGCTGGTTCGATCTTCCAGTCAGGGCACATCAGAGAAGGAAAACTCTGACTCCAAAAAACCTCCGCTGCCTTGCGGCATACCTCTTCAGGGGAAAGGCTAAGGGAGTAAACCCCGACAGAAAATCCGGAGCCGGAGTCCCTAAGGCGGTTTGATGTTGTAGTCAACACCGGCAACTCCTGCGGCGCACCTGAAGCCAAGCTGTATTGACTCCGTCTTTCCCTTGGATCCTTCAGCTGCGAAGAGAGGGGGGGTCTGCTGCATGGGCAACAGCAGACCCTCCATATCACCCTGCCCAGGCTCTGTAGCTTCAGCTTCACTGGAGAGGACACTCCAGCGTCATCGCAAGATGTCGATTCAACACGGGAGGAGACAGATACCGTGTCACTCCTGAGTCGGACTGCACAGCCATTCTCGGCGGTGCAGATAGACTCTTAAGAAGCTACACCATCGTCTCTCGAGACGGACGGCTGCCGACGACGACGATATTCTCCCCACTCTATCAGAAATAGAGCAAAGAATGGAAGTCTCCCTAGTGATTCTCCCTAGAGTCTCCCTAGTGATCCTGGTCTGCTTGCAACCACTCAGGAGATTGAGACAGGAAGAAAATGTTTTCTTTGAAGCACCATCAGGGTGACAGGAAAGCAGGGTGATATCTGGTCAAGTACAGTGGCACTGCCCAACAGCGGGCAGCAGAGTCCTGAAGGCCATGGCCACTGGCCCAGGCATAGGGCAAGCCACCCACAGGGAGGTGGTGACAAACAGTTCACATGAGGGATGACACACAGCCAGTGCCCCTCCACTCCGCATTGCCCAGGACCAGGAGCTCCACATTAGCAAGGTGTCAGCAGTTTATTTGAGACCCTCCTAACCAGTGTCACACTAGTCCCCATCTCACCACCAGCAGGGAGCAGGTTGGGCAGGTGCTTGGGGGAAAGAACAGGATGAGAATCTTCTTTAGACAGGCCTCCTTCCCTTTCCTTCTGGGCCGGTCTCTTGAGTGGGAGTGCCCTACTTCAGTCTCAGCTTGAGCAGCACCTTCTTGGGAAACCATCCCTGATCCCCCATGACTGGTAAAGCTGTCCTTAAGCCCTTTTGGTCACCCTTGTATCTGGCGTGTGCACTATAATAATCTATTTGCCTATTTTCCCACCTGAATTAAAAACATAGGCAGATACCATGTCCATATCCCTGATTTTTACTACGGTTCCTGGTATAGAATAGGCACCCAATAAATATCAGCTGAATGAATAAATGAATGGATGGTGAAAGAAATTTCAGTTGAAAATAACTATTACTATTGGAATATGTTGTTATTTGGAATATTATAGCACAAGGAGTAAACACCTGCTTTTTCATATTATTTCTCTCCAGTCAGATGCATTGCAAATGTACCCACATGTACCCACTTGACCATAGGACCAAAAATTAAGAATACAATAATTCAATAATTAAACTGAACAAATATTTATTGGGAAGCTACTAACTGCCAAGCACTTTTTAGGTACTTAGGCTACATCAGTAAACAAAACAATGTGAGCTCTGATAAAAAATAATTTCTTTGAAAACCTGCTATACAACCAGGCAAATTATTTGATACTTTAAATTTTTATTTAGAGTTAGATTCTTTAAGATTCTTTTGATTCATATCATCATGGAATCTTGAAAGCAGACCAATTGGGAGATGATTTGTCCTTCACTATTGCAAAGACAGTGACTTTCTGCAGATGACATTGATTCTACAGATTCCCACGAGGTGCCTCTTTGCAAAACCATTGGACATACCCCTCTGACTTTCAATGTTCCCTAATGTGAGCATAAACAAATAGATTCCCTTTTTAACCTGTGTGTTTAACTTTTACTAAATGAGGGCTGAGCTCACCTGGGTTTGTTTCCCTAACAATGAAGATACAGCTTCTATGAACATCATCTTGAGTTTATCATTCAGCTTTTAAAGAAACAGATTGAATTTCATATTTTCCCCTCCCCTGACTAAGACAGGGACATCCTCTATCTTAGGTTGGCTGCCTTTCAATGCAGCACTCCATCTACCGTGATCACTGTGTTTCTTTCAGTGAGTCAGTTAGCTTTGCGTACAGATGAAAATTTTATTCCAAGCCTGTGGAATAAAGATGTAATTCAATCACTCATGGTTTACATGTACAGAATTAGTCAAAAAGAAAGCAGTATTAAAGATTATAGATGTTGTGTGAGCATTTTTATCCCTACTAGGAAAAATGATTCCAACGTCCCTGTTTGGCTCTTGCCAGTGAGAAGTGCCATCTTTCCATGTAGGGTCAGTCAAGTCATCTAGAAGTTTTTGTTACTAAGTGTCCAGACATTATAGAAGAACCAAAGAAGATGGCCCAGCACCTTTTCTTTAAAAGGGAATCACATTTGTATTGTGATTAAATAGTTGAACAATTAAGAGGTGCTAAAAGGCATATGGAGCTAACTGTATGTCTTTGGAGAGATGGAGAAAGAAGAGGGGTAGAGGCAACTCACACATGACTTCACATTGTAGATGGGACTTGAAGATGGACCTTGAAGATGGAAAGGTTTGGATGAGAGTGAGCTTCAAAAGGAGGACAAGCAAGAGTGTTGTCAAAAGAGTTGTCGGGGGTGGGGGGGCAGTGAGAAAAACTTCCAGGCTGCCATGGATGGCCCTTGTGCAAAAAGAATCGGAAATAAGTTTAGAAAAGAGTTCAAGTCAAACTGTGTATGTTACAAAATGCTGGGCTGAGAGTTTACATTTCATCCGATATAATACAAAAAGCCATTGTTGAGTCATGAATGGAGAAGCAATATAATGAAAGTGCCTATAAAAATATTCATTAGGCAACAGCGTTCACAATGGACTAGAAATGAGAGTGGAGATTTAGAATAAAAATCAGTGAGAGGGAAGTGCTGTTGAGAAGTTCAGTTAGAGTCATAGCATTGTGATATGAAAGAGGAGTTGACACATTTAAGAAATTGTGAAAGAACAAAGATTAAAAGTTAGGACTGACTGAGGACATGAGATGGGAGAGTAAAACATGATTCTTGAAGGGCAAGCAACACCTTCCCAAAATATAGCATTTGCAACATTCATAACACAGTCTCAGTAAAGTTTATGAAATAAAACATAAAAACCTTATAAATCAACAATAAGATATAAAATAAATTAGAAAATTGGGTGAAGAATGTAAATATGAAAATTTGAAAGGCTATTAAACATATGAAGCCATATTTATTAGACAAAGGAATACAAATAAAAACAATAACAAGATGTTATTTTTGACTATTGATTTGGGTAAAAACAATAATTTTTAAATTATAATATATAGTTTCTTCAAGGAACACACTGCTCCTGAGATGTTAAGTTAATGTACTCTTCTGGAGAGCAAAACAAAAACCTTACAAATATACGTATTCATCTTGAGCCCAGGTTTTCTACTTCTCATGAGTCATGCCTCCCACATGTACATCAAAGTCTTACTCCTGGGCAATATAATTAAAAATAAGATGTTGTATTTAAAAGTATAGAATATTGTGTGGACATTAAAATCAATGAAGAAAAATCTTTAATACATGGAAAAATGTGCTTAACATATTGTTAAAGGAAGATCATAAATAGCTTACACAATATGTTTCTAATTTTTAAAAATCTGTATATGTAAATCAAATACAATATGTAGACTTTGGATCCCAACTCAAATAACCTAACTGCAAAAAGACATTTTAGAGATAGTCAGAGAAATCCCATCATGGATTAGGTATTAGACAAAATTGAGTATTTACTTTAAGTTTATTAGGTGTGATAATGACATTTGGTTATGTTTTTCAGAAGTTTTCAGTGTTAGAGATACATATTGAAGTGTTAAAGCGTGAAATTATAAAAATTGGAATTTGCTTTTCAGTACTTAAAAATAAGTAAGAGAATTAAATAAAACAAGATATGGTGACAAAAGAGGATCTGACTTGGGTGGTGGGCACACAATGCAATATACAGATCATGTATCACAGAACTGTACAGCTGGAACCTTTATGACCCCACGAGCCAATGTCACCCCAATAAATTTAATATAACTAAACAAAACAAGCATGAGAAAATGTTGTTAATTACTAATTATAGAGCTCTATTTAAGAAATTCCCATAATAAAAATGTTCATTATTAACGGAAGGCAGAATGCTGGCAAACTTTTAAGATAATGTATTTGTATGTATAGAAAAAGTTGGAAAAACAGTATTATATACCAAAATAGTTACCATAATTATTGCTAGTTAGACAAAGAGTTGATTTCTATTTTCTTGTTTTGTTTATAAATATATTTTTCAAATTTCTACAATGAGCATATAATACTTTCATAATGAAAATTAAAAGAACTGTAGGTGATGAAATAAATGGGGAACTATATAAACTAGACTTTTGTTGGTGAGCACTCAATAAAGTATATAATGTTGCACACCAGAAATTCACATAATGTTAATCAATATTACCTCAACTTTGAAAACCTCTTAAGTGCTCTCTTTTAAGCTCCTTTGGTTATGACTTTAAAGAAGCAAAGAAAATGGTGATACCAATAGTAGAAATGGAGAAGATGAGGACCAGAGAGGGTTTGGGAAGGAAATATACTCAAAACAGGACTTACAGAAATGGTGGTGATGGTAGACATCTAGATAAAGAGTCCTGCACTCAATTGGAAAAGGGAGTTGAGATAAGGAAAGGGTGAGGGAAGGCAGAGGTCCTGAGTTTAAACCTTAGAACTACATTAATATTATATAAACATGGGAGTGATGGTTTTGAAAATTGAAGTTGCTTTGTTTCTCTCACTCATTTATTCTTTATGGTCCAGGTACTATTCTAGATACTGGAAGCACAGGGTTGAAATAGAGAGACTTATGTCAGTCCTCATGGCTGGACTTATAAACTAGCAGCAAAGAGAGATTAAACCAAAAACCACACAAACAGTCAATTGCAATAACTATTGTAAAGGAGAAGTACAAGGTACCACTGACTAGTTCTCAGGTGTTCCTGGGAAACTTCCCTGAGCAAATTTTGTTTCTGTAGGATAAAGAGGAGCTCCGCAAAGAGTGGCCAGGAGTATTCAGACCAAAGGACAAACTCACCCAAAGGCCTTGATGCCGTTTAAAAAAAAAAATCATTTGAACAACAAAGAGAAAGACAATGTGCAGTGTGTCAGGAGAGAAATCGAAGGACAAAGAGGCGTAAGATGAAACTGGAGAGGGAGTCTTGGAAAACATGCAAGGTTTTTCAGGCCATGTTAAGGATCATCACTACTACCTTACTTTATTCTAAGCATACTGAGAGGTTATTAAATGAGTTCAGGCAGAGGGGTGGTCACTGCAGTGCATGCATCTGAAGAAAAGTCAGGGTAGGAGAAGTTAATGCTTTGAACTGAAGAAGTGGAGTGGAGGTGGAGAGAAGTGGGTAGATTAAAGATCTTTACATTTTCTCAAAGGAGAAGATGAACTGGCATAGGGGACTGAGAAGCAGCCAGAGAAGCAAACTGATGAAAATTTTTTAATTAATTATTTTGGATAAAGGCTATATGGGAGGTATCTGTTATTGTGACAGCTTTCTTTATGTTTGAAATTATTCAAAATATAAAGTTTAAAAATGCACATAGTCACAAATAAAAGAAAGTTAATTGCCTTACAAACTTGATTAGATGTACAGAAAGCGCCCATTGTTTAGAGGAGAATTTGAGACAACTAAAGCTTTTACTAGAAAATCCCTGTGAGGTGGCAATCTGTCATGACTTTAAATTGAGCAAAAGTTCAAGAAACAGAGAAAAGCCACAACACTAAGAAATGTATACATCAACCCTAGTCCTAAAATTTTCTCCTCTCTGGGAAAATCAACTTTTATGTGTGTGTCATTTGAGCTAAAATGTACAAATTCAAGAGTTATGCTAAAGGAGAAGGGTGGGGAACCCAGCAGCAAGGAAGGCATGCTTTTCTGGAAGGAAGGAGTTGTCAAATAGGTTTGATGCTACTGAATGGCATACACTGGATTTAGCCCACAAATTCAGGTGAAGCATGTCATACAAGGTTATGTATGAACAGACCCCCTGAGGTATGAGGACCATCTAACACCAGCCAAACCAGGACTCTTTTGAGAGTAAAAGCAGGGGCCATTTGTAATTATGCTGTGAAAACAGATGAAAACCATTCCAGGTGCCATATGCCACATGGAATATATGGTCATACCCACCATGTCTATTTCATGCTGCCCACTTTGCTGAGATACTTCATTGTCCAACCCACTATGCTTCGTCAAGTATGTGAAAGTCTAACCAAGCCCACCCACCCCATTCCAACCTGGAAAACTCATTCTTCAGCATCTAGTTTAGAAATGACTGCCTCTCTGAAGTCCATATCTCAGGTTCTCAAAGCCAGTTAGCCAAGGAATTAGAGCCCAGATACTGTACCCTTGTAGCACCAGTGAATTCAAATCCCAGCTCCACCACCATCATGCTGTGTGGGCTTGGAAAAGTCATTCAAGCTCTCTATGTCTCCCTTGTCTGTAATATTGATATAACAATGCCTTCTTCATGGAGCGGCAATGAGGACCAGGTTCCTAAGTGACAGGACTGACTCTGCATAAAGACTTCAGGTGAGATGTGCATTGCACAAAGGTATTGCCAAATCTGTGAACACAGATGTGCTCATGTTCACACATGTATGCACACCTGAAGCCCATCTGTAAGGCATATATTCTTCTCCTTTGAGGAAAGCAAAACAAAACAAAACTGTCAAGTGGAATGTTAAATGCCAAAGAGTTCATAGATCATTTTGTCTATAATAACACTTAGTTTTTATTACAGTGATTTTGACATCAGCTTAATCAATACAACATGTTAAAATTTCAGAGTTCCCTTCCAGGACTCAAAGAATTCTGTAAGCTTCTTGCTGGCATGAGTGCTTTTTATGAATAAGCAGAACAGGCTTATAGCCATGTGATGCTATTTCAGAGTTCAGTAACATTTATTTTACCTAAGACCTGCCTTATTAAAGTGCTAGTACTCCTGAGATAAGTAGCCGATCTTTTCTATCTTCAGTTATTTTTTAGTTTAGTGTGAATGCATTTCAAATCCTTTATGAGTGAAGGCATCAGAGAAGGCACTGGTATTCCTAAGGGTTGGAAGCAGGAAATGCAAAGGTGAGAAAGGGCATGGAAATTTCAGCAGGACTGCAGATACCTGGGATGGATTCTGTCCATGTCACACTTCTACTCAAAGCAAACACCCTTGCAGGGGAACTAATGCTAAGTGATGAGGCCAGGGCTGAGCCCTCAGACAAGAGGGGTCAGAAGAGCCTCTTCAGCCCTCTGCCTATGTCTCTAACACACACACTCACACACACATGCTTGACTCATTTCAATATCATCTGCCTGCCTGAAGTCTAGGTTTACAGTCACTTCTGTTGTTGTGTTGATATTTACTGGCTTCATTTTGAAGCTTTTTGCCCCCATAGATGTTAATTGAATGTTCCAGAGGGGAGATATTTCTAGCATTTAGTTTTGAACTTTTGCTTCACGTTGTGACCAATTGAAATAAGACTAACCATGGAATACACCCTCTTTTTATTCAAGCAACACCCCCAACAGACAGAATGGACCTTGAATGCCATATTATTATTTTTCATGCTGTTTTGACTTAAATAAGAGAAAAGATTTTTTGTAAAGTTCTTTGAAAATTTTTGACAGTCCCAGTTGGTTTTATTTCCCCATTCCATATATATATATATCGGGAGGAATTTTCTATAGTTTATTCTCTCTCCAATCCTTGTACCCTACCTCCTTATGTAATATAAAGCAGTGATCCTGGCTGCATGACTGAAGGCCACGCTAGGGTGGATGACTTTAAAGATAATACTAATCTACAGACAGCGGGTGCAAATCCATCTGAACCCAGCCCTGCCAACAACCTTCCACATCTGTTCTCTTGTGGTAACCTTTCCCCTTTCCCACAAATCTTTGACACGTTCTTCAGGCTCCCAGCCACCTCTCAGGGAAGAGCCCTGCTCTCTACCACACAAAGAAAATAGAGCACATTATTGACGAAGAGGCCAAGACTGGCCTCTCCAAGTCTGAAATGTATCCATAACAGCACCTTTCTTCCTTCTGAACCTCATCTTCTTCAGGAACATCTCCTCCTCCTATGCAGCTGATTTCTTTTCTTTTTCCCTTCTCTGGCACTTGTATAAACATTATTTCCCCTCTCTCTTTTTTAATCTTCACCCACGACTATGTTTATTGATTTTAGAGAGAGAGGAAGGGAGTGAGGGAGAGAGAGAGAGAGAGAGAGAGAGAGAGAGAGAAAGATCAATGTGACGTGAGAAACATTAATCGGTTGCCTCCTGAACACACCCCAACCAGGATCGAACCCGCAACCTAGGAATGTGCTCTTGTGCCCTGAATGGGAATTAAACCCACAACATTTTGGTGTATGGAATAACATTCCCACCAGCTGAGCCACCAAACCAGGGCAACATTATTTCCTCTTTGGACCCATGCATTTTTATTCCCCCTTTCTGCACCATCTCTCAAGCTGAAAAAATATACACGATTACTCCCTTGTCCTAACAAACCTTCATGCAAACCTCCACCCATCCCATTGCCCTATCTTTCTATTTCACCACTGGATTTCTGGAAAGAATAGTCCATGTTCTTCACTACTACCTTCTCAACTTCATTCACACACTGACCCCTGAAATTCGGATCCCATTATATTCATTCTATTGATGGTGTAATAAGAACTCAGAGGTTCAGGCAAAAGCCAGGAAAGGTCCTTGGGTTCAGGCAAGGACTTTGATAATAGAGTCAAAGTAGCAAATGGAAAAAAATTGAAGCTTAAAACTTAACTGCCTTCTTTTGAGAAAAAAAAAAAAAGTAGCATTTTGTCAGTTTCCTGAGCCAAAACTAGTATGGAAATACCTAGACCCAGAAATGGCAAAAAAGTATACACCTTTGTGGGAGAGTGGCAGTGGGGGATGGGGGTGCTCTGTATCTATACCTGTCCTTGGCATTGAGTTCTGAACGATAACAAGAGCAGAGGATGGAGACACTGCTTTCCTGCAGGGAGCCTGGAGCCAGGTAGGAGAGAATTAGGCAGAGAGAAACAGGACATCCCACTGCTTGCTTCTTTGGGCCTGTGAGGCTCACGTGATTGTTTGTGTGCAGAGAAGAAATGAAGGTCTCTCCTTCTATGTATGTTCATGCCTGTCCTTCCTAGTCCTATTTCCCTTTCTGTGAGTCCTCTAGTCTGCTAAGCTCTTTAATCAACAGAGCAAGAGCAGTTTCCTCTGCACACATTACCTGCATCATTTACTTCTGGCAGTTGCCTCCTCTCCCCTGCTGGATAAACTCCCTAAAGTAAATGACAAACCAGGAAGTTACCCTCTTCCTGAGCTCTTAAAAGAGATATCTTTTTTGTAGACAAAAAGGTGAAAGGGTAAGACAACTCTCTGTCTCCTTTCCTCATCAGCTTTATGCATGTTCTCCCCAGTCCCATGCTCCTATTTTCTATGAAGCAACCTTATAGAGGCAAAGCTTCCACTTGACACCTTGGCCTCTGCACTGGTGATGCCAACCAGTGTCTGGCAATGCCCATTCTGATGCAGACTGGTGAGTGAGCTGAGACCATTAATTTGCTCCACATGAACCACGAAACAGCCAAAAGATGGCAGTTGGATTTGTGGAAGATGGAAAATAGATTTGGGGTCACTACTGACCCAGCCTAGATTTGACCCTGTGACCCCTAGGTAAAGGGTTTTATGTTGCCATAATAATACCTGAAGGGCCTAAGGATGCTGGAAATCCTTACTTTCTAAATTAACATTGTGTAGTTAGTCACTGAGGGAGAAGAAGAAAGAAAAGAAGACGTGAATTGAACACCTGATGTCCTTAAGGGAAAGAGGAAAACTAGGGGAGGAGATGCTTGGTCTTACATGCCTCAGTGGGTGAGCTGTTGCTTTTTAAAGCTGTTGCTTTTTAAGGCAGGGTGCCATTTAAAAAGTGGATGCGTCGTACCATCACTCTGCAGGGCTATTTGAACACCTGCCTTGGCCTTAGCTCTGCTTCGTTGGTTGTCTTCATTTGCTTGCTCAACAACTGAAGGTGTTTATACCTTCACAACAAAACTTCTTTTCTGAACAGAATTGTAATAATGAAAGTTCATTCTCTCATTCCAAAAAATCTTTTAAGAGTTTAATCCCACTGCTTCATTAATTTACTCTACCCAGTTCTGAGGTAGTGAATACATACTCTTGTGCCCATTCTACAGAAAGAAGAAGTGAGAAGTTCAAAGGCTAAATGCAAACTTTGTTTCACACATGTCAAGAAATAAGTCTTAACTGTTAAACAGTCTTGGGTTTACCTTGAAATTTTGTCATTTACAAACTCTGTGACCTTTGGAAACTTATTAATTCTAAGTTTTAGTTTCTTCATCTGTAAATAAAGATAATAATAGAAAGTTTGTGAAAGTAAATGAACTAATATATATAAAGACTATTGCACAGTACCCAGCTACCCAGGGTGGCTGCATTACATAATTCCAGGCAGCCCCAGTCACACTGTGGGCCAGTCAATGCGAATGATGCCCCCTGGAGTTGTGCAAACAACAGCCGTACAAGCCATGGTCTGACACAGAATATTTTCTCTCTAAGCATTAGCCATCATTATTAGTTTGTAAGGTTTTGTTTTTGTTTTTGCTTTTTTCCTGGCAATAGCAGAAGTACGTGGGTCAGAACAACCCTGCCTCTGACTATAAGAAACTTGTGAAAAAAATTATCAGTTTAAGGACATTGGAATGTTACCAAGGCAATGAGAAATTATGCTGTCAAGATCCCAGAAAGGAAGGATTTAAGGCTGCCTTCCCTAGAAATGTTGTTCTCAAAGTGTGGGCACTAGGCAAGTAGTAGCACCTGAGGACTTGTTGGAAATGACAGTTCTCAGGCTGCAAAACAGATCTACTGAATCAAAAACTCTGGGGTAAGACCCCGAAATCTGTGCTTTAACAAGCCCTCCAGTCATCTGGATGTGCCCTAAGGTCTGAGAATCACAGCCCTACTGGCACCTGTGATGTGAAAGCACAGTAGAGACACTGAGAAGCTGGGCAGGAATTTGGCTAGACTCTAGGCTCTGGGGAGTCAGAAACTGAAATTCAAGGCCTGCCTGGTAAACAGCCCAGAAAATTAGCTGAGATCCCAAAGGCCACACCTAAGAAATAAAAGTAAACTGGAAATATATGAGCCTTCACAGGGACTAAAGTTTCTTATCACCTCAATTCAGATTGGATGAGGGTGACCTGGGGTGGACAGTACCTTTAACCCAGCCCCCTTCCAGTAGCAAAGGCAAATCTTCTCTGGAGGAAGAAAACATCAACCGGTGTTTCAAATTTTCTCTGTCAAACCCTCCATCATAAAATAAGCAAGTGCTTGCTTCCATCTTGCTCCTTATATCACTCACTCTGGAGAAGCCAGCTGCCATGTCAGGGATTCTCAAGCAGCCCTCTGGAAAAGTCCACATGCTGAGACACGGAGGCCTCAGCCTCCTACCAGTAGCTGTATAAGCGCACTAACTTGGTAGGGTAACCTACGCTTTCAGTCAAGCTTTGAGATGACTACAGCTCTAGCTGATGCCTTGAGTATAAGCTCAAGGGCAATCCCTAACTAGAACCATTCATCTAAGCTGCCCTTGAATTTCTGACTCACTGAAACTGTGTGGTAAGTGTTTATTGTTTTTTAAAAAAGTAACTAGTACTCAATAAAAAAAATAACTGAGCATACAAGACAAGATAAGCAACCAAGATTTTTTATTTATTTATTTATATGTTTGATTGTTTGTTTATTTATTTATTTTTAGAGAGAGGGGAAAGGAGAAAGAGAGGGAGAGAAACATCACTGTGTGGTTGCCTCTCACTTGCGCCCCCAACTGGGGACCTGACATGCAACCAAGTCATGTGCCCTGACTGGGAATCAAACCAGTGACACTTGGCTCACAGGCCGGCACTCAATCCACTGAGCCACAGCAGCCAGGGCTCTAAGATTTTTTTATTTTAATGGACAATATAAGCAAGCCACAGGCAAGAGTATTTAGACATAGAATTTAAAAATAACTGTGCTCAAATTTTCAATAAATTATTAATTTCACTATAAATTCATGATTGAGCACCTCAAATGGGCCATCAATACTATGTGACAATACAGGTGAACATACCTGTGTATTGATCAACTCAATCTCTCACTTTCTATGACTTTACAGATCTTCTCAACTCTCCAAACCCCCTACTCATAACTTCCTCTTCACTTTCAGCGTATGATCTCATCCACCTCACAGAGGAAATTCAGGCCAACTAACAAGAATGAGTTGACCTTCTGACCTACAGCTACAACTATGCTTTCCTTCCCTCTTTTTATGATGGGAGAGCTATTCATCATCCTACCTAAATTCAGTTCTTTGGTTTCACTTTGCCTCTCATCCTTTCCTATCTTCTGAAGAATCTCACACTAACAATTATTCTTTTCCTTATATGTATTCAGACTCTTTTCCTCAAGCAAACCCCTCCCATTGGACTTGTTAAGTCATCTTAAGTCACATTTTAAAATATTCTCCAACTTCAATTTCACCTCTATTTTCCTTCTGTTCACAGGAAAGCTTCTACTTTTTCTTAAACTTACTGTTTTCTTTTTCGACCACCTCTCACTCAGCACTTAATGCACTCCATCAGGGTTTCTGCTCCATCTCTCTGGTGATAACATTCTTACGAAGGTCTCAGTGACTAAATTCAATGTATGAACAATTTTCAGCTTTCGTCTTCTCTGCCTTGTCAATGTCTCACAGACTTGAGCACAATTCTCTTCCTTCTGATTTCGATGGTATTCCCTTGGTTTTCCTCCTATCTCTGCAATTTCTCATTGTTATTCTTCTTTTCAGGCTTGTACTTCCTCTATCTGACCATTTAACATTACTATTATGCAAGTCTTGATCTTTGGCTGTATTTTCTATAAACTTTTCCCAAATAAGCTTCTCCAAGCTTACAGATTCAATTATCATGTACATATATCTTATTCACAAATTTATGTATCTCTAGCCCAGACTGCCTATGCAGGACCAATACATTCGACTGCCTACTAAATCTCCTTTTCTATGTCTAAAAGGCCTGATCTCAGGCCCAGTAAGTCCAAAACCAAAATTATCATCTTTCCTTCTAAATGTGGTCTTCTTCAAGGTTTTTTCTCTCAGTAAATGCCCACCCTCATTCATCTATAAACATATATATCATCATTGATAACTGCTTCTTCATCATCATTCCTATGACTAAGTTTTGTCAGTTTTATATTGTCACTCTTTCTCCAGTGTATCTCCTTCCCTCTCTCTCTCTCTCCCTCTCTTCCCCGCCCCCTTCTCTTTTTCACTGCCACTCTAGTCCAAACTACCATCACCTGTCTGGTCTCCTGCCAAGCTGACTGCTTTCCCATTGTTCTTAAGATAAAAACCAAATTCATTACTCTATGTGGCTTTCAAGGTTCCGTATGTTTTGTCCATACATATCTCTCCAACCTCATCTATAATATTACTTTATCTCCTTCTTCTCACTTCACTCCAGACTCCTTTAATTCCCTGGTACTCATGCTCCTTCCTGTCAAAAGGCCTTTGCATGTGCCTAGATTATTCTTCCTTGTCCCCTTCAAATAGTTAATGCCAATTCAGATTGAGTATCACTTCCTCAGAGAAGCCTTTGTTCATCTCCCCAACTAAATCAAATCCCCTTATTATCTGTTTTCATGGAAGTGACCTTCTGTCCCTCTCTTTAGTAGCACTCACAATAGTCTAATTTCATATCTGATATTTTATTATGTGAGTCATGTCTATTTTTGCTGACCACTGTATATTCAGTACATGTGTATAGCATATATAATAGATATTCAATAAACATTCACTGAATAAATGAATAAGTGACTAGTGGGATAAATTATTATTATTATTCCCAAAATGATAAGACTGACTTTTTGACATTCAAGTAAGAAACATTCCAGGAGAATTCCACATTTGTGGCTCTAAGTCAGCATTTGAGGTCACCAATGAATAACGAACTTCTTTTCCCTTCGTATGTTTGAGAAGTGGACACAGGAGAGAGACAGATGGAGACCAAAATATCAACTTAATTACTAATAAAACTGAATTGAAGAGCCATGCTTGACTAATGGCCACAACTGGGTTTCTTAATACATCCCCTTAGATTTGAACTTGTCCATTCAAACTCCTGGCATCACCTATAAGGGGCAGATCAACACCCGTGAAGCTTACTGAGTGGATTAACAGAGATATTTATATCCAGAGGTCAAGCTGTTCCATCAGAGCCTGAGAGGCCAGGGAGATGCTGGGTGGAATATGCCCGGAATCTTCTCCCAAACTTTTTAATGGAAAGGAATGAATAAGGGTGGAAGGAAAGGCCAGGAATGTTGCTTTGGCAGAAGCCCTCTCAAGAAAACATAAAGACAAGGAAATGGAGGTTTCCCTAATAAATAGTAAATAAAATTTTCTATGTAAATATTGATGGGACCTATTTATAGTGAAAAATTTAGTTAAAAAAGGGAGCCAAAGTACCTTTTTTTTTTTTTTAGTTAGGGGATTAATGCACTCTTACTCCTATTTCCTTGGTTTTCCTTGCTCAACTATCCAATTATTTATTGATCATTATTGTGGTTATGGATTAACACTTTAGAGTTTGTTATTAAAAGAGTTTATTTCTCTCATAAATGAAGTATACCTATATGCAAATGCATGTGATATTAATTTCCTGAAGATTTTTTAAATGAAGTATCACAACATTTGCTCCTGTGCTAGTTCAAAGTGTTTGATTAGATATACAATGTGCATGCACTATTTAGGACTCTGGAAATACGAACGTGTTTTACAATTTAGGAATACTTTCAGCTGCATGTAATAGAATATTTAACTAACAGTGGCTTAAGTACTAAAGACATTTCATTATCTCACAGGGAGTGAAATGGTAGTATTCAATATTTTGATTATTAATCTCAGGCTTGCTGCTCATGGTTGCAAAATGGTCAATGTGGACAGAAAGAAGTGAAAGGTGCAACACCAATGCCCTTTCTTTTTAAACACTGTGCCTTTTATCAGGAAACAAAAATACCTTGCTCAAAGATATCTGACATACATACCATATAGTGTCACATGGCCACTCCTGGCTGTAATGAAAGCTAAGAAATGGGAGCATGAGTATTCCTGATTAGCTTAGATTTAAGATTAAACTACTATGACTGGCCACATTAGTGTGCTGAATAAAATAGATGTCTCATCAATCAGGAAGAAAGAACACACTGGATGGGCAGCTGACAATGTCTACCATAGTATGATGGATTCAAATCCACCCCTGAAATTCTTCATTATACCATAACAAGCATCATTAATTCTGCTGGTGGCAATAAATAGAGAATACAATAGAGTCAGGTCCTGGAGCCGTAAGGAATAATCTCATCTAATATTTGCTCAGTCTTCACTAGTTGTGAAAATGTCTTAAGGTAATAAGGACTATAGACTATCCAGGAGTAGGGAGGAGAGATGGCAGAGGAAGGCGAGACTGGCCAGAAGAGTCCATATGGTTGAGGAGAGTCTTCAACAATAGGTTGAGTAGGAAAGCTAGAGCAGCAGAGCAGAGAATCCCAAGTGAAGAGCAGAGATGGGGCAGAGGCAGAACTGTGCAAGGGACTGCTTCCTGGGAGGAATGAGTTCTCATTGGTGAAAGAAGGGGGAACTGGGACAATTGGGGCCTGAGGTGCAGGGTCACAATGCTTGGCTGGCATTAGGTATTCATTGGGTAGAGGGGAGCCACAAACAGTTTAATGAGCTGAGCAATGACATGATGGAAACAGTATTTCAGAAAGATTAATTTGGTGGTAAGAAACAGAACAGATTAGAGGCGGAGAGACAAGTTGAGAAGAGATAGCAATGCCTATGAGGTGATAGGAGCCTCATTAAGATCATTATAATTGGCAATAAAAATGGAGCAGAAAAGGTGGATCTAAGAGACAATTTAACGTCATTTCTGGATATCCTCTAACAGAAAACAATAGGGGCAATAATATAAAAAAGCATAGACCCTCATAAGTGGCAATAGCTAAAAATTTAATCATCCCCATTTCTAGTTATCACCTGGAAAAAGTTAATTTTAAATAATAAAGGGAAACAGCAGGGGATTTCACCAGTAGTAATTTTTATAAAACCTCAAATCATTGCACTTCTAGTTAGTTACTCATGGCCTGGTTTCACAGACCTGGGCTTCAGGCATCCCAGGAATTGGAAATTATTAAAGAAAAAGCCAAGACTTCTCCAATTCCACCATTCAGAAGGCATCTGTGTTCCCCATCCATGAGGGTGTATTTAGCAACACTCCCAGAAACCTCACTTGCCTATAAGGTCCTGTTAGCTGTATGTTCTCTTACTTACAGCTCAAAGCATTCCTAACACAAGAGGCTTTGCTCTCCTCCCACTGAATAAACACCAGAGCTCTAGGGGACCTGGAACAGAGAGCATTCCCCAGAAAGATGTTGATTAAGTGCATATAAAATTAGGTACAGGCACCTTCACTATCCCCATTACAAGGTACTGAGTAAACTATGGGCTGGAGAGCCAGACTGCTGCTTTCAGGTTGTCACTCTGCCACTTAACTTCTCAGTGACCTGAGGCTTCTTTATGCCAGAGTCTTCTCATCTGTAAAATGAATAGTTTATACGCCATAGACATTCTTTAAGGACTCAATGAGATCATGACTATAAAGTGCTTAGCTCAATGCCTGCTTGGTAAAGGGTTAGCACCCAATAAAAGCTAAGCACTGTATTTTCACAGATGAGGAAACAGTAATCCAAAAAGGCTAGAAAATTTGCCCAAGGTCACACAAGTAAATGCTGTGCATGCTTATTTTCATGGACACATCGTTTCTGAGCAGAGTGTCAACAAGTCAGCAAATATTTATTAAGTGACCGTGAGGTGCAGAGTTCTGAACTAAACATTCAGAATTTATGCTCAAGGATGTGCTACTTTAGTGGAATTTACTATCTGACAAGGATGTTTAGTTTTTCATGGTCAGCCAGGCTGCACACAGGCTGGCCTTAAAGATAAAAGAGACAGACACCTCTGTAGTACTGTTTGAAGGGTCCTAGGAAGGCCACTTGAACAATATACATCAGTTGGCAATGAGGATAAAAACTTAACATAGCAGCTTTGTACTGGCCTGAGTTCTGTCTTCCTAAAGAATGGATTCACCAAATCAACCATCTTTCTCCCTCTCTCTTTGCAATTCCTCTGCAGATAAAATAGTTTCCCCTTAGGCCTGTAACTGGTGCCCAAAATGTCTCCAGTCAGTGCTAGTCCCATGAGTGCAGCATTACTTCTTATCATCCAGTAATCCTTAAAATTACAAATATCCCTGGGAAGAAATGGCTGATGTCAATGACATATATATTTAATAAATGTGTGTGTGTGTGTGTGTGTGTGTGTGTGTTTATGTCAAGCAAATTTTCTTGAAGAAAGAAGTGAGGTGCTCCCTTGGGCAGCTTAGATAACTTGGTTCTTAGGACAAAGTTAACACTAACACAGACAAAAAAGAAGAAGCAGGAGTCAGTAGGGGCACCAAGATATCCTGTGGGGTCTGGCTTGTGCTCACCTGCCTTACTGTAGAACTCAAGCCTCTGCCTCTGTCAATACGCCTTTCTCTTTGCTCTACAGCTGCCACATGCTCTGTTCCTTGGGGGTCACACACCACACAGCCAAGTAGCAGAGTAGGATACAGTCTTCCCAGGAGTTCTCTTCTTTGCAAACCTGAACTCAAGCATAACATCCCATTTATTTGAAAAGTTCTATACATTACACATTAGAAACAGAAGAAGAATCAAGCATTAACCACTGCGAACATCATAAAAGTCTGAGAAATTTACAAGACTCTTACAGGCTATGGATCCCAGTCCCTTCCTGTTTTTGTTTTCTAGAGGATGAATTCATCATGCAAACACTCTTTTTGATCCAACTTTGAGAGAGCCCAAAGACAGTATCTCCTCTTCCACAATAGCCCCTAGTTGAAGCAGCCAGTCTGAGACCGAACTCAGGGCAGAGGCAGCCCTCTGCCTTGTGGTCTCAGAGGAAATTTGCCATCAGAATACCTACAGAAGGGTGACAGCTGCACATGAGGCCACTGGTCTTCTAGGAGCATTGTCCCCTTGGACATTTCCTTAGTGGATATACAGGTAGGAAGGGCCAAGTCCTGGCAGTCTGTCCAGGGCTCATATTCATAGCCCTGAAAAGCTAATTCACATGCAGTGTTCCATGACTGGCAATGACTTAAAATATTTCCCCTCCCCAAAGAAGTTGCATTTCTGAGCGCAATTCTTTAACATAGTTTTTAAATTCTCTACTGATAGACTTTCTATAAATGTGGTCTAGCTTGAGGGAAAGATTTGTGCAGGCCAAGGGACCAGTATGATTGGCGATCTATTCCACTATGCGAAGACCAGCTCTCATAGGTGCCTCCGAATGGCATAAAATGCCTGCCAGGCATCATCTAAGTGGATTTTACCGAAGGGCAACCCACCAAACAACATGACTAGAGAAAAAGAGGCACAGTGGAGACATAGGAGAAGCACCTGTTCCTACCTTTGGGGAAGCAATCACCTGGTTGGCGGCAGAGAAGTGATACATGCCAGCCCTTCCTGTCAATGGTTATGCCGTGGTCGGAAACATGAGCTTCCACTGAGCCTGTCTCCAGGTTGCCAAAAGCCTGCACCTGACAAGCAACTGGGGAGAGTCCTTCCGACAGACAAGGAGAGCAAAAAGAAGAGTCTGCATTTGAGAGCAAGCCCTGGCCCAGTTAGTCCTTTGAGGACAAGGACATGGTAAACAGTTCCTGCCTAACAAAGACAGGCAGAGAGACAAAGTCTGGCCCCACGGGCTTCTCTGTAGAGTCTAAAGGTCCTCCACCATTCTAATTCTGCACAACCTCTGCCAGCGCTGGCTCTGTAGGGAAACATTGTATTTGAGAAAAATGGGCACAATAAAATCAGAATGTGTACCTTTAAGAAGAGTCTCCCAGATAAGTATTGATAAACTTCCAAATATATATAGTCTATAAAACCCAGAAGATATTTGTACTGTGGCTAAGGTTCAACACTGATCATCACTAACAAATCAACATGTGACATTAACCAGAATAGCTATTGGATATTAAAAGAAACTTTAAAAATTTCAGGAAACAGCCACTTGATGAGTAGTTTAATTCAGAGCGTCACTCACAGGAAATAGACAATAGTATTATTAAAGTTGCAACAGTGTAGCAATTTGAAATTTATTAATATTTCACATTAGTCCCCCTCCTTTCAGCTAATGTTGACTATTATCAGTAAGATAGACAATAACAGCCATTTATTGAGCATTTTGAGTGTGTCAGGCACTATGGCATGGGCTTTAAAAACATTCTGTGACTTAACTATAACAGTGAACACTTAAGTAGAACTAGTATGTGCCAGATATTGTTCTAGGCATATTATATGTATTAATTTAGTTCTCACAAAAACCTCATGAGTTAAGTACTATTATTATCACATTGTACAGATGAGGAAACTGAGGCACAGAAGGTTAAGTAATTTGTTCATGGTTTTATACCTAATTAAGAGGCAGAGCAAGAGTATAAACCATATAGTCTGCTCCAAAGTCCATGCTCTCAACTCTTACCTCATAATTGCATTTTCAAAATGTCTCCATAAAATATATATTGTAATTTTTTTTATAAGTAAGGACATTGAGATTTAGAATGATTAAGTAATTTATCTAATTGCACAACCAGGGAGTGGAAAAGCCTGGACTTGAACTCAGACCTTTCTGGACCAAAGCCTAAGTTCCAGGTGCTATGTTATCCCTTGTATTCATTGTGTTTCATTGGCTGTGAATATATAATCATTCTTCTTCCTTAAGTATTAAGTCAATCTGTGTGAATGGATATTGGGTGCTAGACACTGTGCTTGATGCCAAAGATTACGTGGTCTCCCCCTTCAAAGAGCTTATGCTTTAGTTGTGGAAAGGCTGATGCTGAAGTTGTCATTCAAGTACATGGTGAAACTAAAAGTTGACCTCTCCTCCATGCTCTTGGTCACCCACAAAAACTCCCTGTGATTGGCAGATGCAGCTACGGATGTAAAAATAACATTAACTGTGTCATTTTCTCATTCAAAAGCACCAATGATAACAAATCAGTATTTTTGTTGATGTTAATTACCAAATACTCTAAACTTACTTGTGCTGCTTAAAGCTATTGCCAACATATTTTTGTGGTGGCTCACTTTCTTTTTCCCATTCTGAGTGAAGGTCCTTCTGCATCTCCCTAGCATTTATGGTTAAGGTTGCTAAAGCTATTGAGTTATGCTGAGCAAGGCATCACTTCTAGAGATGACCATGCTCAAGGACCTCAGCAAAACATCTTAGGAGACTAACAGTGCCTCACTGGTAACTTCAAGAATAACCTTTCAGAATCTTCCATTTACTGGCCATGTGGTCTTAATTACTCAATTTCTATGTGTCTTGGTGTCCTCTCTTGTATCATGTAGATAACAATAGAATTCTTCACTAGAGTTGTGAGGATTAATTAACTTAATACATGTAAAGCACTTAAAACAGTGCCTGGATGGTTAATGGTCAACAGATGTTAGCTGGGGCTATTGTTTCTTCTTTTCCTCGCCCTTCTTCTCCTTCATGTTTTTCTTTTCTTCATTATCCTCTTCTTTCCTTCTCCTTCTTCTTGTTATTATTATTATTTATTACTCTATAATTCAGTATTTCCTTTGTCATAAGAGTTGATAATATATCAGCAGTACTAAGTCTTTCAAGTGAAGAAAGAACACGTTGGTCCTCTTAGTTTTATTTTCACCAACTCTTAACACATCTTGAAAGAATTTAATTTTTAAAAATATTTTTATACATTACATTGTCAAAGTAAACTTTGGTCTGAATAGGTTTTGACCTGAGTAGTGTAAATGGATCTAAAAGACTGCTGGACTACATTCATTTTCTGGGAGTATGATTGTTAAGAAAAAAGGAAAAAAAAAAAAAGCATAATTCAAACTTGCCAAAAGCAAAAGTATAAAATAAATGGCTTGTATTTTCTTTAAAACTCTGTATTCCCATGAATCTTCTGAAATTAGGGGGAAAAATGGGTTGAGGAAGTATGTTATTGTCGGCATTGTTGAGAATGTTGATACATTTTGGAGGTAATCAGAAAAGGTTAAAGTCACACAGCAACTTCTCTCAATCTCTGTTCAAGAAGTACAAGCAAGGGTTCAGAATTAGCTGCTATGCAGTTTTGAATTAAATGTTTGTCCTTCATCCTCTCACTAAAGTCTTTGTCTTTGGTCATCTTGCCTTTACCGAAAGCCTCTGGTTCTTATTGACCTGCATTAACTTTAGGTATTACTTCATCCCCCCTTGACTCCAGGCTGTGTTCTAAACCACAAACCTATAGTTTCACATCATGAAAAATGCTCTCTACTATCACAACCTGTGGTAAGAGAGAGGTTTTAATATCATCTTGATATGATAGCACCTGATAAAGAAGCCATTAACATGTATCAATACAAGAAAAGTAGCAAATGCATGATGGTCGTGGTTCTTTTGCTTTCTAAATTAATTGGCTGCCATGAAGGACTCTAAATCAAAATGAAGTGCCTTGAGGAGGTTAGTTACAGCACAGCTTCTGGTAACAGGAAGCCTGAAAAAAATGTGATAAATCTCTAGGAGGTCAGAATGAACCTCACTGAAGCCAATTCAACAAAGGGGGAAAGAAGGAGGAGAAAAGGGAGGAAGGGGAGGAGGAGGAGAAGAATGTATCATGTATTGATAGCTCACTAACAAACTTTCCCTGAGATCTAGTAATTTAAAACCACAGGCCCAAGATTAGGATGTGGCTATGAGTATGCATGTACATGACCCCAAGGAGTGAGCACCTCCTTTAATTTTGTACGCTGGGCACCTGATTTGTTTCACCCTTGTCCTGGCTCTAAAACAACAAGAAATATTTATAATCTCTCACAATTTCAGTAGGTCAGGATCCTGGGAGTAGCTCAGCCAGATGGTTTTACCTCAGGGTGTCCCATAAAGTTGCAGTCAAGATGTTGGCTGGAACTGCAGTCAACTGAAGGCTTGACTGGGGACGAAGGGGCTGCTTCCAAGGCAACTCACTCATTCTGCCGGCCAAATGGTGATGGCTGTTGGCAGGAGGACTCAGTTCTCTCCATTTGGACCTCTCCATAGACTGCTTCCGTGTCCTCATGACATGGCAGCTGGCCTCCCCCAAGACTAAATGAGCTAGGGGGATGAACAGTAGAAGCCACAAAGTCTTCCGTGATCTTCCCTCAGAAATTACACACCATCATTTCCACCATATTCCATTAGTCACATAGACCAACCCTCATACAATGTAGGAGGGCATTATACAAATGTATGAATGGCACATCATTGCAAGCCATTTTGAAAGCTGGCTACTATGAAGAAAGAGGAAGAGGAGAGAAAGGGGAAGAAAAATGCTTAACTAAGAGTCTGGGTTTTAAAAGATGACTTTGGCTTGAAACTTTGGATAAAAATTAAGTTAAAATAACAAATTGTAGAGGAGAACTAGGACTGGCTGTATTATCGAATAATCCAACCCGTTACTCAGCAGCTGTGTAGATGTGCGGGAAGTGCTGATTGGAGAGAGGGCTGAGCACAAAGACTTCTTTCCAGGCACAGCCTTTCCATTGAATGTGTCCATCTAGAAAGGATGCCAGTACCTAAAACCTCAGCTTTTAGTGGTGGGGTGCTGAATGATTTAGGCATTAGAGGGAATATAATGACTTCTGTTAAAGATAGTTCATTCAATTTGCAAGGTTTTGTTCATGGACTCTAGGGCTTCATTTGCTTACTCCTGGGTGAGCTTTGCACAGTCTCTGTGATTGAGTGACATATCATTGTTCATTCATCCATGCTCTTTGCCTAAGTTGCATACAAAGCGACCACAAGTATTACAAAGTTTTCTGTTCCCCAAAAGATTAATGTGATGATTTCTTAAAACAAAAAACAAAAAAAAAAACTTTTTATTTTTCAATTTGCCGTTGACCTTCTTTCAGTGTGGAGAGCACAGGGTGGTCCTACTACCTTCATTTTGTGGTCACCTTCTTTTCCTCAAACACTAAACTTCCCACAAACTATATCATACCTCCTGCTGAACCAAGACCCTGAAGCTAGCAAAGGGATCTTACTTTTCACCCAAGAGTGCAGTGATTTTTTTTTTAATGCAGAGAATGCTATACCGCAGGGACTTCATTGCTACGGACTCACCAATCTCCAGCTCCTGCCCTCCTTCTCCTCTGCTGAGAAGTCCACAGCCATCCTGACAGGGGATCTCCTCTCACACCCAACACTACCTCCTGGCTGATGCTTCCTGAAAGCCCTCCACAAGAATGGAGAGAACATGTCTGTCTTTAATCCCCAGATTGTCCATCAGAGTCAGTGTGCAGATGCCCTTCACTGCTCTTTTGTCCCTGTGTCTTCTCACGGCTCTCCAGCCGGGCCTTTGACTCCACACCTTGCAGCGGGTGTCGGGGCCACTTTCTAGCTTGCATCTCTGTTTGTGAAGATATGTATCCAATTCCGCATACAATTAAAGAATAACAACAACATGAATTACAAATGTTATGATGCATTATGCTTTGATTAAATAAGAAACGTGATCAGATGAGCTCAAAAGGATAGAACTAGAATCCCGTCAAGAGAAAAGATGAATGAACAGAACTACAGTGACATCTGCTGGTCCCTCCCATAGAGCTGTTGGCTTTAAGTGTCCTCAGAAATGGGTGGTGGGAGGAAATAATAATGTTAATAGTCTTAGGCTTAAAAGAAATCCTTAAAATGTGCTTTTATGTAAAAATGTATTAAGTTAACCTGTTTTAATTGGTGGTTTGTAAAGTAAGAAAACAAGGGTTTGGGAATACAAGGTGAAAATTATTCACTCTGCAACTGCTCATAACAGGAATGGAAAAGACCAGTTTTACCATCATTTCAGTACACAATCACCCCCACCCACACACCACAGGAGATAGACATATCAGGCAGGAGAAGAAGGGGAATGTGCAAAATGGAAAGGAGCCACTCAAAAGTATCTCTAAGCCTTAAAGTATGGCCTCCTCTTCAGAAGGTTCAGGAGAAACTGAGGTTCCGGGGGGAATGAATGACCCTCCTTGCCCAGGATGCCCAATGTCTTGTGTGGTTTTTCTGCAAAGAAATCTCTACTGCTGCAATGCTGGGACACATTAGAAAAACATTAAAATGTAATCAGGCACTCCCTGGGGCCCAGAGCTTCGATGGGATCAATAAACTTTGCCACCCTGTTGGCTTTCGTTCAGGCAAATCTTCAATTATCAATATTCGCTGCCCTCTGCCAAAAAAAACTAAGTGAGACACTGCTCTAAGGTTTAGCATCTTGAGCACAAAATGCCTGAAGCTGACTCCCTGGAGACTAAGAAGTCTCAGTGTAGCATTCCCTTGAGCATTTCTCGGCCAGTGTCTTTTATAGAAAGGACCCCCAAAGCAGTGTCACAAAGGGAGCCGTCATCTGGACTTTGGATAATAATCATTCTGTTTTCAATGGAATACAAACCCACATGGATGTATTTTTTGTAAGCACAGCCTTAAATGCCTTCAGTGTATGGTATCCACAACAATAGATTATAACGCTTTCTTGACAGCGTGCCTTACCAAAAAAAATTAGTGGAGATTGTGTTTTTTAGGAATTATCAAAATGATTTTAAAAGGGTCTGCATGTATCTTAGCTTTAGGGGCCCGTGTGACAAAAGATGAACATTGCATTAGGAACAAAGGAACTTTTTGCTTCCATCTCACGCTTGGGCTGTGGGGCTGCTCTGAGTGGGGAGCCATGGCTGTCATCTTGCTGTGCTGAAAGCATCCTTATGCCACATCTGAATAAAGGACAAAGAGGCCCCCATCCAGGCAGCATGTGGGGGTGTGCACATCTAACAATAACCATATATTGTGTGGAAGTACAAGTGTGGACAGTCTGCACTTCTTGGAAGCTAAGCTGCGTTACAGCTATCTGGGATCCTTTTAATGACTCTGAGGGACAATGCATCACCTACAAGTCTGAAGCACATTCGATAAAACATCTTGGAGTCAGTGCCTGTGGAATTCATTTTCCAGAGACAGCCACACTCGGGGATTTGGTTTCTAAGTTTCTTTCTCTTTCTTTCTTTCTTTCTTTCTTCCTTCCTTCCTTCCTTCCTTCCTTCCTTCCTTCCTTCCTTCCTTCCTTCCTTTCTTTCTTTCTTTCTTTCTTTCTTTCTTTCTTTCTTTCTTTCTTTCTTTCTTTCTTTCTTTCTTTCTTTCTTTCTTTCTTTCTTTCTTTCTTTCTTGTGTTCAATACTCAAAGCTACTTTTTCCCCTTCTATCATATTTCAGTCCTGCTTGAGCCTACACAATTCATCATTGTTTCAGTGCAAGAGATTACTATACTAATTGATTATTAATTGATTATCATAACAGTCACATTCTATTTGGAGTGATTCCTGAAAGTCAGATATGCCCCTGGTAGTTCTCAATAGTCAAGGATTTCCAGACCCCTGGCCAGGGTGGCATATCCCCTGGGGACCCATCTGTCTGGCCCTGACTGTGCCACATCCATTATTCCCACAAATAATGCTGTGAGAGGTAGTATTGGGTGGAACTGAGAGTATTGTCTCCTGTAGTTATTTTCCTTTTGCAAGCTGTTGAACGTTTCTTTTTCTTTCTTTCTTTCTTTTTTTTTTTTTTTAGTAACTGACTTGTTTGTGAGAAGAGGAGAGGTTCTTTCCCAGAACCCTTTCTTACCTTCCGGTGGCCACATATTTCAGGCATTCCAGGGGCAGTGGGCTGTGGTCATGGCCCTATCTACTGAAACATAGTTCAGCTTGTGACCCAAACTCTGTCACTGTTGAAGAGCCACAAGGTCACCTTCATTCATTCAGCCCTGCATTTAGTCATCAAAAGCTTTTCACTGGGTGCCCTCCATACTTTAGTCCCTTGCTCAGGCCCTGGGGACATAATAGTGCACATGGGGTGCCCTCAGGCTAATGGGCCAGAGAGACAATTACTTCACCCAGAATGACAGAATGACTGCAGCAGAGAAAAGGGAAGCAAGAGTCAGAGAAAACTTCCCAGAAGAAGCACATTTGAGGGAATTTACATTCTCATAGAGGAATGAAACCATAGCCCAGTTCAAACAGACAGTTGTTTTCAAGTGGCCAGAGGGGAGGGTGTATGTATGTGGGATCTGGCAGTGATGAGCAGAGTATGAGAAAACAGAGAACCCCCATATGTGGAGCTGGTTGGCTTCTCAACAGCTTAGCTTTATAGCTGCTTTATTTAACACTTGTTGAGCACCCACAGTGTGCAAGGGATGGACCTACTTGCTGTATCCTTGCAGGATTAGGAAAAAACCATCTCTTCTCTCAATAACAATCACACATTGAGTGCCCACAACTTACAAGACTAAGCGTTAGGTTCTTTCCTTTTGCTGTTCTATATGATTTTCACAACAAACCTGCAAAGTAAGTATTGTCATCTCAGTTGTGTACTCAAGGAAACTGGAGCCTTGAGAGGTAACAATGACTTGAGCAGGATCAAACATGTGGTTTGCCGTACAGCTAGGATTAGAACTACAAAGAAAACACAGGAAGCTGTGAGTCAACATTTCCAGTGATACAACACCAGGGAGAAGAGTGGGAGTGGGAGGAGGAGAATGTAAAACTTTGGGGGTGATACTCCCCGCTGGTCAAGCCAACATATCCCATTGTACTGTAAAGGAGTCCAGAGCCCAGACCTTCCAGACATCTATGTGGACATCCTCCAGGCAAGAGGGTATCTCAGAGATAGCTTCTTTGTTCCTCCTCCTGTCCCTCTCCAATCTTCAAGCTCCCTTCCCCCAGGCTCTTAAACATCTTCTGCTTTCCTGAAGCAGCCCCAGCCTCTGATCTATCAGCCACTGGGAAAAGTGTAAATCCTCTCTTGAGTCCTATAAATTCCTGAGGCCTCTGGCATTTGTGTCAATGCCCACCAATTCCCACTCAGACATCTTTCAAGCTGGGCAAAGGGAAGTGGAAATGTCCATAGCCAGGAAAAGAAGGGGGAGAGAGAATATTGGGATGAATTTCAACACCGTTGTGATTTGCTTTATAGAACACTTGTTTCATATCATTTGGCCCTGATTACTTTTCAAATTACTGAAATCCATAAGTAAACATCTTGCTCTGTGGAGATTAGTCTCCTGACAATAGCCCTCATCAGGATTATAAATTCTATTTTTATCTCCCTAATGTACTCCCCAATCATCTCCTAACTTGACACCCTAAGGTTCAATAACCAATCACCTAGTTTCTGCATTATGGCTTCCCTCATAACATGCAGATATGTGTAGGTTATGGAAATAGTCATGAACGTGTCAAGCCATTATGCAGGGAGCATGGCTGGGTGTTTCTAAGACACTATATACCTTATTATTTATCCCTGGATTCTACCGGGAAAATGTCCTTGTGCCTGATCTTTGCACCCTGAACCCCACCAGGCAAGGTTTATACCTTCATACCTTATTTGGTGCTCCATTGTTTCAAACAATGTGTTTGTGTGTTTGCTCATTGTCTCTTTGGTCCCTGAGTTCTCCAGTATTCACGTAACATTGTATTTCTGCATCTGTAATACTTTTTACATCACAGAGGGAAATAGAAAAAGAAGATGCTGAAGGGAACATGAAGGGAGAAAAAGACAGATTTTGTCAGGAGTTTTAAACTTTCTTATTGAGTTAGAAGAAGCCCCTGGGAGGAGATGCGCTTTAGATGTTTGGTCCTTTTGGGCTCACTGTTGCTATAGAGAAGAAAGAGCGTGATGATTTAAAAGGGGTCGAGAAACACGAGGGACTCAAAAAGATGATTGGAGGAAGGTGTCTGTCACACAGTTGCTCTTTTATGTGGGCATTATGGCTGTGACCGATATTGTCATCGTTTACAGAATATATTTCCTTCAGAAGACCATGAGAAATTTTGACTTTTGACTGTTGAAAAAGACAGATTTCCGGTTTTTACTTAAAATCCTTTACCCCATGATTCACAGCATTAAGGAGAGCTTAGACACTTAAGGGAAAGGATTTCAAGTTCATTCTGCACTCCTGGTTTGCCCTGTAAATTTTAGCAGGTTTCCTTACTTTGCTGGTTTTATAATATTCACCATTTGCAGCTAGAGCCTAAATGACAAAGAAAGTTGTAAATACTGAAGTGTTAAACACATTTGGGGCACTCTTCTATTAGGTCACCCAAATGTTAAGCTAGACATTTTATTCTAGGAATCCTGACATTTAGAGTAGAGCACCTTCTTTGACTTCTCTGAAGCAAAAGACCCCAAGGTGGTTAGAGGTGTGACAGTGACCTGGAAGAAATTAGATAAATAAATAATCTCCTGTGGCTAATCAATGGTCCAAGGAGAATGTGTCACTACTTTCTCCTAAGTCCCCTTACCTACTACAAATGCCTGAGAGTCAGTGGACTGGGTGGGGTGTAAAGAGTTACCAACTTTGTGAGCAACCATGGGGGGAGCCTCGAAATTTGACCACTTACCATGATATGTGGTCACATAGATATCTCTTCTGGGCTGAGTTGTGTTCCCCTAAAACCTATATGTTGAGTTCATAACCCCTAGTACCTGAGAATGTGACTGTTTTTAGAGATAGGGCTGCTAAAAAAATAATTAAGGCAAATTGAGGTCATTAGGGTGTATCCTAATCCAAACTGACTGATGTCCTTATAAAAAGAGGAAATTAAAACACAAACACACACAGAGGGAAGACCATGTGAAGACACTGGAAGAAGATGGTCATCTACAAAGGAGAGAAATCTCAGGAGAAACCATCCTGCCAATTCTTGATCTTGGACTTCCAGGCTTAAGTATTGAAAGGAAATAAATTTCTGTTGTTTAAGCCACCCAGTATGTGGTACTCTGTAATAGCAGCCCTAGCAAATTCAGTGCCTGTAATTGTGTGGTAGGTTAAAGAAAATGAATCAATACATTATTGATCACTTTTGAGAAACCTGAAATCTATAGATATTAAAGTGAGCAGCTGACACTATAAAGTATGCTCATGATTTAGATGACCTCAGGCAACTTTGCAAAGCTCTCTGAGCACCAGCTCCTCTTCTGTAAAATGGAGATAATGACACTTGATTATATTCTATATATTTATGGAAGGTGTCCTTTGATATGTACTGGGTATATAAAGATGAATGACATTGTCTTATTCTGAAGATATTATGGTGATTCTAATTAAGGAGAGATATGCTCATAAATAAGTAATTGCAACACAATGGGATACCTGCTTCAATAGAAATGTACAAATACACATATGCTTTCACAGAATTATGTGCATGTATTAAGGCTGCGTTGGATTAACTTTGAAGAGTGAGGTCAGAAAAATGTTCACAAAGGTGACAATCAGACTGGGTCTTAAAGTACAAGTTCATGTGGCAGTGAATGAGATAAGAGTGCTGCAGGACAAAGAAGCATGTCCAAAGACTTGGAGCCTGGAAGGGCAAGGCAGGTTCAAAGAACAGTTAGGTGTGATTGAGGAACATCACCAACATTTGCCAAACATGAGACAGGAAAGCTAGGTTGGTGTCAAACCATAAATGGTCTTGTTTTAGACATTAGTATCACAGGTTTTTAAACAAGAGAGTGACATGAGCAGATCTGTCTTTTGGAAAGCATCACTTGAATGCAGTGTAATGAATGGATATGGTAGAAACACTTGGCAGGTAGCTGTGTTATTGGAATAGTTCATGTACTTGATAAACTCCCCAGGTTTATAGAAGGATTGAATTGGATAATCTATGTGAATCCACTTTTTAAATAATAATTCTAATAATTGGGGTTATTTTTGTGAGGGAGAATATTTAGGGCCAGAGCTTCTCAATACTTATCAATGCTAATTAAATTTTCAGGGTAGTTATGAGATATTAGTTAATATTATAGCAAGCATTTGATACCAGGGAATTTGCTTAGTTGCAAATCCCTTCACTTAATATCAAAATGACTGCTCACTTTGATATAACAGCCAACCATTTGAAAAGAGAAGTAGAGTTGCCAAAAAATGACTTTTTAATTAATTTCTATCCCATTGCAATCCTTACTGTAACTTACATTTACTTTTTTAAAATTATTTATTTATTTGTTTGTTTGTTTGTTTTTAGAGAGAGGGGAAAGCAGAAAGAAAGGGAGAGAAACATCACTGTGTGGTTGCCTCTCACTTGCGCCCCCAACTGGGGACCCGACATGCAACCTAGTTATGTGCCCTGACTGGGAATCGAACTAGTGACACTTGGTTCACAGGCTGATGCTCAATTCACTGAGCCACACCAGCCAGGTACATCTACTTTTGATGGCAACGAGAACAAGTGAACTGGCACATTTAGCAGAATAAACCAAGAATGTAAATTCCACAGGTATTGGTGTCGAAATTCCATGTATTATGAAATATATATAATGTTATGTTTAAGAAACTGGGTAATATACTTTTTTCACGAACATGTTTCCCTTTTTCTCTGTAGCCCCTACTCCATCTGCCTAGCAGAATTACCTGCTACCTCCTTTTGCCCTTTGGTATTGCATGAATCACACCACAGGAAAGCATATATGAGGTATTTCCAAAAGGCATCCAGCCATTAAATATGAAAAATAGAGACATTTATTGAAGGAAATACAAGATACAAGAAACATTGTACATAGAACAATGATGCCTCAGTCCCCTTCAAAGTAGGCACCTTGGGACCTCACACAGTTCTCCCAATCGCCATCAGCTACCCCATTGTATTTACCTGAATCTTATTGATGGTCTGAAATCTCTTCCCTTTCAAAGGTGATTTTAGTTTTGGGGAAACCCAAAGTCACAGGATGCCAAATGTGGGCTGTAGTGGGGCTGAGTCACTTGGGTGATTTGATGTTTTACCAAAAAATCTCTGCACAAAACATGATGCATCAACAGGGGAGCCTTGTTATGATGAAGCTGCCAATCACTAGTTATCTATAACTGTAACCTTCTGAATCATCCGAATAGTTACTGTGGAGGAATGTTCAAGCTTACCACAAAATTTGATGCAGATTCATTGCTCTACTCAACCTGTCACTTTGAATGTGCACACTGCACAGTACACATGCTCACTCAACAATGCCTACCTCCCCCACTGACTAGAACAGTGAAGTCTTCATTGACTAGTACAGTGAAGTTGTCATTGTTCATGCAAGCGCATTACAGTCCACTTTCCTTTACTGCCAGGTTACATCGATGTCATGCAAACCATTCTCATTATATTAATAATGGCTAGACTTTCTCCAGACAGATCTTGTACATGAGCCTCTCTTTCCACTGCTAGATCACAAACTTCTTGTCTTCTTCATCTGTTTCCTCAGAACCTAGAACACAGCCTGTGTGGCCACAGTAAACACTCGATAATCAGTCATTGACTTGCTTTAAGGTTACTCCCAGGATGGTGTCTGTGTGTGTGTGTATATCTGCTGTTAAGTCAGAATGAAAAGTTATGAAATGATGTGGATTCTACTTCAAGGCCTGTTTCCTAAAGTAGTCCTCCTTTTAATGTAAAATCCCCAGTGAATGAACTGGCATGTGGCAGTTTAAGTACATATGCAAAGACTCTATCTTGGCAGTCAACTTTGGTAAGTCCAGCTCTCTTTGAATGCAAGTGTCTGATGCGTAAGTAAGTGCTTATCTGGCTTGATTGTCCTAGTGTGAGTCACGTTTATTTGTTTGACTTACCCAGAACTAGTGTGTTTACATCTTCCATTCAGGATCTTATTATATCAAGGCAGAAAGTGGTTTAGTGTACATTTTGTACTTTTGACACTTAAATAATCCAGTTATCATCTTGACACGGAAATTGGAATGTCTTTGTTCTAGTGGCCTGATCTAGTCAAGTTAGAATACACAGATCAATGATTTCAAAACATGATGTGTTCTACAAATATCAAAACTTTTTTACTGTGTTTCCAACAACATCGTCAAGACAGTTCATTACACAAGTATTAAAAAATAGATTTCCTTTTTTTATTTTTGTTTTCTTCCAGTTGATGAAGGAAGCACCAATATAAAGGCCAAGTGCTCTGGTGGATAATGTTTTCATGGATAGCATACATTCTCAACACTCAGACTTGCTATCATTTATTGTCTTTTACCCTGGAGGTTAATAAAGCCATAGTATACTTTAATAAGTGTCTTCTTATTCTTCCACTTGGTTAAATCTTGAATATATCTTTAAAAATATTCCATTTCAATGATAGCTGACTTTTGAGGGGACCTTAGCATTTGCAGGTTGTCATACTAGCTACTTAAAACATACTATCTCCCTACAGTCCTCAATAGACCTACGGGGTAAGTACTATTTTTCTCTTCTATTTCCAGGTGTAGAAATTGAGTCAGTTCTTTTCCACCCTTAGTATAGTGGGAAGAAGAGCCTGTATCTTTCTGGCCTCAGTCTTACTATACTGTCCAGTCTATTGAGGTAGCACACAATCCTCCACCTCTTCTAACTAAAATTCTGCAGTTATTTCCAGCACAAATTGGGAACTCCATATATGTCAGTGAATGACTAATATAGCACTAATCACTAACTGTAGGTCCATAGGGGAAGATTCAGGAATAGCAGAGACAGGGATATTTTTGCACCTGTACAACAATAGCATCAACAATGGTAATAAAGATAATAACATTTAGTTCACTTGTGGAGAAAATATTATAAATTAATCTCAATGCAAACGATAAAATTAAGGCAATTGGTGAATGTGAGATAGCAGTTTCAATATACTCATTTGGTAGTATGCTATGGCCCAACAAAGATTGGTGAGACTTCCCAAGAAACATGCAAGAGATAATGACAAAATGTTGGATAAATCATTCCAAAGCTATTAGAGACTCACTCTGCCATATGGTAAAAGTGGTTAGGGAACAATTAACTTCAACAATGTATTTTGCCCTGGAAACAAAACTGGGTTAAGCTGCTATTCCTGACTTACTGCAACCTCTATAAATTAGTCAGTAATCATGTGAATAGTTTAAAACCATAAAAACTTTGAAAAGTAGAATAAATGTAAATCATAATATCATTTATAAAAGACCCAACAACAAATTCTAAAGTACACATGGCAAGCACTCTTTTCTCTTTAATTTGTCATAGTTATAGGTTAAGCAAAACGAATGTTTGATGAGTGTGAAGGTTTTGGTGTAGCGAACCAAGACAGGGTAAATGGCACTCAAATTATTACAAGTGTTTAATAAAAGGAGCTTTGTTTATAAAGTACAGAAAATGTAAAACAAGTGAACAGACATGGAGACACAATGCCTCAGTTGCTGTGTGCTACCAACAGACATAAGAAAGCTGCTAAGGTTACAAACCATCCACTAGACTTCAAATGCACTAAATAGTGGAATTAACAGAGCTTGGTTAACACCATAAACTAGGTAAGTAAATACAAAATTTAAAACACAACATACACTGAGATAAAGCCAGAGTCACAAACAATTTCTGGATAAAAGACCAACATTTTGCTACATGTTCAAACACATAAAGTAAATGGGATTGTGGGCAGGAGCAGAAAGAGAAGCAAATGGCCAGGAGAGAAAGGTGTGTGTGTCTCAAAGAGTATCCCAGGTATCTCTGCAGCTGGGGACTTAGTAAAATTAGGCCTATGTTATACCTTAGGAACAATTCAGAAAATGGTGCCATTGAATTTCTATTCCAACATTACATTATTTTACAGGTTTATACAGAAATATGATGATTCAGCCAATATAATGATTACACACAACCCCAAATTTTAATCATTAGTTTTAAGAAGATACCTTGCTTAAAGTGCTTTCATATGTTTGATATAAATTTGTTTACAATAAGTATAATATTAATTCTTAAAGTCACATAGAAGATGAAACTGAGGCTCAAAAGCATGAAATACATGTCTAAGAAACACAAGGTATTGCTGGTAAAATTAGAGCACAGGATCTCTAACTTCTACAGCCTTTTCCTCTTATGTAATCAGACCTCCAAGTTTAAAAGCGATCTGACATGTAAAATACCAGTTGATTATAAGAAAAACATGTATCCAAGTTGGGAGATACATTTAAATCCCATTAAACTAACTGAAAAATTCATGAGCAATACGTAGATAATTTGTTTCTTATTAAAACATTAAACTTGTAGAGATTATTTAGCTGTTCAAATGTCAAGTAACAGGATAGCTATAGTAAGTTAATTAGGTACCAATTCATTGCTAAAGATACTTAATTGACATTTAATAAGCATATTAAATACCAATTAACCAACTATATTTAGTGCTAACTATATTTAGTTAAAGCCGTTTTGTTAATTGCTTGCTTAGTGCCTTAGTATCTATGGTCAATAGATTATAACCCAATTTAATATATACATTAATGTGTTTGTATATATGTCTCCCCAGTGGAGATTGTTACCAGATGACCATGTGTGAGGTGAACCACCATCAACTATCTCGATGATAAAAACATTATCCAGCAAGATTCTTCAGCTCATGGAAGACCCTCTGTAGATAAAAAGTCAGTCAGCATGGGATGACAAAGATGCAGCACTCTCCTGTCATTGCCAAACTCAGAGACACAGAGGGCTTAACGGGTTCTTGCAACAGGGGCCACAGGGCTCTTTGGGGCAGAGCATACAGCCCCTTTGAGACCTCTGAGACCTCTACAGAGTGACTTTCTTGACTCAGTAGCCACAGCGATGATGTTTCATAAATGCTATTTTCATTATCATCTATAGGAAGGAGGAACACACTGATAGTGATAATTGCCTCCAGAATCTCATGACTTTCCAGGGCTCAAGAGATCTTAACTAGTGTTTTTTTGGACTAGTTGCTGAACAATGTCGTCAGTCACATGCTGTGGGATTCATATTGGATATTCTGGTCACAGCACATTCCTGCAAACATGATACTTGCAGCACAATAGAGAAGAGACACGTGAAAAGAGATCAGGGACAAGAGCACATTAACCTTGGCCATTCTTTCTTGACCCCAGGGAGGCATTTAATGTGTCTGTAGGTCCCATTGCTGGGAATCCTTCCCAAGGTTTGAATATGAAGAAGTGTTCAACAGTGGTATGAATCAGTTTCTCAGAGGGTTGAAGGGCAAACTGGCAGTCATTCGAGCTATTCCTGTGGGCACGATGCACCCAAACAAGCCTACTCGCAACATTGACGATGTCACCTGCTAAATATTTCTTAAATGAAGGTGAATTGATATTGTAGAAATCCATTAATCTTGAAATTTGGGCAGTGATTTTCATTATTAATATAATCAAGTTGGTGCACCCATGTGATCACTGAACCTGGTCACAGCCCACGTCCAGGGGCAGCATGCACATTTAATTGTGAGGCCTACGTGATCTTGTTTGCTCTAAAGTACAGAAAAGTCAGCATCTTGGACAGTGAGTCAAGCAATTAGTCTTGGGAGTTCCCAATTTATGAGCAGAATTTTTCCAAGGGCAGTCTGAAATCCAAAGTCCAGGAAAAGCTGAGTCAGAAACTGATGATATTACAGCTATGGAAGATAGGAGTAAGTGGGCAGGAATAATCAAAATTATTCCAGGGATGTCTGTCTTAGTCTGGGATGAATGAAAATCCTGCAGCTTTTGTCTGAGCTTGTTTTAAGGTACTACTGCCCCATCTCTGCAGGCATAACCAAAAGAGACTCCCTAGAATAACTATAATTCAAAATAAAAATAAATTACACTGAGATTGTATTTCTAGGGGACAGAATATAGTAAGGTATGCAGAATAGCAAGAGTATCAATTTCAAGTACAATTAAACATATACTACATGTGATTATAAAATGAAGTGCATAGCTATAAATAAAGATCATGAATGTATAAATTAGCTTCTAAGTTAATGCGTTTCTAGTCACAGTGGCCTGGGTTGACCTATTCTGTCATTTTTTCTCTCATTTGAGCAATGTATTTCTCATCAGTTATCCTTTGGTGATTATCAGCAAGACTGCCGCATCTGTGGATGGCAAGGTTGTCCTCCCCTATTCAATAATTGCTTTGGGCCCTAATGAGAATCTTGCCATCATCTTGAGACTTGGCAGTGTACTAATATGTAACACTGTTAAAACTGTCCCAGGGCGGTGCAAGTAAAGCAATTTACCTCATTTGGCTTTCACATAGGATTTTCCATTGGAGGAACTCATGCACTTTGCATGTTTTCAGTTACTGAAGCATTTGTAGCGTGCCTGTGAGCGTTGTTTGAAGATGCCACAAGATGGGGGAGAAAATGTAGTATATGGAGGGAAATAATTATGCCCTGAAACAGTTTGATCAATGAGGGACAAGAATAAAGAGAGTTTATGTGAAATTTCTGTTCTTCTAGATGAGATGCTCTTGAAGAAGCAAAACACTCAAGCTAAAGTTAGGAATGAATTAGTTAAGACAGAGAATCTGACCCTATAGACTGCGCCAGCTTTTCCATTTTCAGCTCAGTTGGCAGTAGAAGCGAGGCTGACGAGGGGGCTTGGCATAAGTCATAAATTCCAGGATATTGTACTATAGACTTCTAGGCAGCTGGATAAGCCACAGTTGATGTAGATTTAAGGTTCAGAATCTAGTCATGGGGTTTAACAAGAAAAGAAAAGAAAAGAAAAGAAAAGAAAAGAAAAGAAAAGAAAAGAAAGACAGAGCTAAGTTAAAGGATAAAAATAATTCAAGAAGCTTAAGATAATGAACTAAATGGAGACTCTTCTGATAAAGGAGAAATTGAGAAAATTGGGATACTTAGTTCTAAAAGTAGGTGATAAAGAAGCAATCTGAATAAAGTATTAAACTTGATATGTCTTATCAATTTTTGGTTGATGATCAGTTTGAGTTTATTAGGTAGATCAGAACAAAAGAACATAAATGCAAATCAAGAGGAAATGCATGTATAATAAATTTAAATATATTTTATGGAGAAAGTGAAGACATTTAGGAAGAATTTGATAACGATATGGATTTCAGTAAATTAACTTTGTTTTATACATGTGAAAGAAACTCCTTAATTCTTAGTGGGTCTCTACATTGCTTTAGGAAAGAGAATAGAAAGTTCACTTTAAATTGAAGAATCCCAACCTAAATTTGTCACCTCCTGGCTACTACCCCCAGAGAAATCCACTCCACGCACACTTGTTGGGAGGGGTGCTGAGAAACACCTTTTGTTTCAGGGGCCCCCAACCCTTGAATCCTCATTGTGCAGCGTGGTTTGTGGTCCAGCTTGTTGGAAATGCAGAATCGTGAGTCCCACTCTGGGCCTATGGAATCAAAACCTGTATTTAATAAGATCCTGAGGTGATGCATGTGTACATTGATGTTTGAAAATCATAGGTCTAAACCTACCAACCACAGCTCTTCCTCTGCTTAAGGTGGGATTTAAACACGCTTGGATTGGAATCCTGGCTCTCCCACTTACTAGGCAATCTCAGTGAAGTTATTTCATCTTTGAATTTGAATCTCTTTGAATGTAAAATGGAAATCATAATAATAGTGGCTATCTACTTCAAAGAGCTCTATTAGCCTGAAATGAAATTAGTGTTAGCATTCAGAGCCGAGACATGGAAACCAGACAGTCTGCTCGAATACTGGTTCTATCACTCACTAGCTCATAACTTTGGGACAACACATTTGACTTCACTGGGGCCTGGTTTTCTCACCTGTGTAAAGAGAAGGTAATAATTGTACCCACATGATAGAATTATTGTGGGATTCAATGATGTCATGAATGCAAAACTTTAAAAATAGTCCTGATGCTTACATGCACTGTATGTGTTGGCTAGCATTACTGTTACAAATGAAGTAACAGGCAGACATAGGTTTTCAATACATGTTAGTTTTTCTCAGTAGTATTGCTTGCACACAAAATGACTTGTGTTATAGAAGTAGTTGGATTAGGAAAGATGGAGAGTCTCAAGTTCAAGATTTAAGTAATTATAAGTTTGTAGTAGTATTTGCCTTTAACTTCTAATAGAATAATATGGTTTTGGGCAAAACTCAACATGAACTCCAGGCTCACTTGTCTATACAGTCAAGTAGGAAAACAGGGCAAATTAATTCACACCATTTGGTTTTAACAAAACAAACAACCTTTTGCAAATATAAGAGAGCCCCATTCCCACTCCCACCCCACCACCAGTTTCTAACCCCATTGGTCTGGATTATCTTCTGTCTATGTCAATGGAATTTTCCTAACTCAACCTACATTTCTCTAAGCCCGAATCTCTGTCTATGCAGAATCAAAATCAAAATCATGGGCAGGGGCAGGAGTGATACTAACTCAGCTTTTTCTTGCTTTCTCCATTTCCCCTCCCATAACCTCCCTCCAAGAATCAAGTTCACACCCGCTCCCTCCTCCCTCTACCTAGTTTTATAAAAACTTTTCTTGGAAGTCTGGCTGCCCCCTCCTTCCCTGTGACCTGGTTTCTGGCTCTGGGTCTCCCCGTGACCTCAGCTCAACCCCTTTCACTGCTCACAGCACCATTTCAGAGCCCTCGGGTCACAGAGGATGATAGCTTCCAATTCCACTGCCTTTTACCAGCCTGTGCAAACCTGAAATAATTTGCCTGGAAACCAGTTCTCAGAGAGAGAAGCCTGGTCAGACAAATGAGGGATTGTATTGTATTTCGTTCTTGCAAGCAAGTGCCTGAGGCAACATCTGTTTGTAGCAAGAATATTGGGAAGTTGTTTTGTGCTTCTTTGTTGCCCATTCTGGTTCTTTCCCCGGGGTATTGTCTTCCCCTGAGGGGTCACCTCGCTGAGTTTTCTCAGCAGCCTGGTCTTCAGAGCTAGGAAACTCTAACTAATTACCATGACTTCAATTCTTAACTTGACCAGCTGTGGGGAAGAAAAGAAACCTTGGTCCATTCCCCAGTGTTGCAGGATCTATAATTCATCCTCCATAAGAAAGTCAATATTGGAGCAAAAATGACATTTAAAAATCATAAAGTAAGTAGTCTGGTATTTACCTAAGATGTTCTTTTCCTCCTTAGTTTTATATACCCTGTACTGTACTGTTTGTTTTGTTTTGGGCACTGTGTGCCTGTGCGACAAGAGAGATCGTTCTCTTGTTTCCAGTGACTTCTGCATGAGGGAGGAAATAAGGCCACTGAGAAAAGATAATGGGAACAGCGCGGGAAGAACCTCTGCAGACACTCCTCTTACAGTTTTGATCTGATGAAATAGGTTAACTTGAAAGACTGAGCTCTGTAATTTAGGGGTTTTATTCTTGGTTCCAAAACTGTGCTGTAAATTTTTATAGCTCCACAGATTAAAGAAAGATTAAAACCGCAAAGCACACATTAATTACCAACAGCTCACCGGTGGCAAATACATTTGTATCCCTCATCAGGGTGGTGCAAACACTTGTCCCAACACAACTGTGGCCCCATCAGTAGATAGCCACAAGCCCAATCATGGGGAACAGGAGCAGTGGCCCCTCTGCACCAGGCAAACTTTGCTTCAGAGCTTCAGGCTGCATCATCATGATTCCTCCAGGCCTCTTTGTGAGACACTGGATTGATTCCTTCCACCATTTAGAGTGGGGAAAATATTTTTAAAGTCATGACCTCCCTGGTAGGCTCAGGCAGCTCATAAACAAAGGAGGCCATAACCTTGCCTGAGCTGTAATTGTTGGGCCTGCCAAGCCCAGAGACCCATAGGCCTTCTATGGAACAATGTTCATCAATGAGCTGGAAGGAGAAATGGTCAGAATCTGAAACATAGGTCAATGACTTTCAACTAATTTGTTAAAGGAACCCAGGAAAGGAGGAGAAACCTGAACATATTTAACTGTTGAGCTATTGCACAGATGTCAGAGAATTTGACATGATTTCCTCTTACTCAACAAGAATTTATTGAGCATTATCCTAAGCAAACAGCAAGCCAAATTTTACAGAGCTAAAATCAAGAAATGATGAGTAGAGAAAACATTATATTCATGTATCTCATCTTAAAACTTCTAATCATTAAATATGAATAAATTTAGAAAGGGTGTATATTCCTGTGTGTAAGTCTATAGAATGTGTGGTAATGTTAAGTAAAGAGTGTAATAGCAAAACTCTAGGACTTATCACCATGATGGATTATTTAATAGTATGATATGGAAAATAATTAAACAATAATTTTCAGTCCATTCGCTCAGTTGCTAGAGTGGCCAGATGAAAGAAAAGGCAATTATGGAACACAAAATATTCATACTTTTAATTGATCTTATTAACCTGGAACATTTTGTTACAAGATATATGATATACACAGAATCTTATAGATCTTAAACATTGGCCTAAAATATTGGCCTCATAGGTTAATTGGGAAATATACATGAGATAGCATTAGCGAAATAGAGTTGACACTTAACGCTGGAGTTAGGGGACTGACCCCTCCACACACACGCAATTGAAAATCCATGTATAACTTTTGACATCCCAAAAACTTAAGTTGTCCCTCAGTATCTGTGGGAGATTGATTCCAGGACCCTCATGGATACTAAAATTCTTAGATGCTCAGTACTTTATATAAAATTGCATATATCAAAGAATATAGACTTCTGGCCAAGATGGAGGCCTAGACAGACACACTGCATCTCCCTCCACAGCTAAAAAGGAATACAATTACCTCTAAACTAGAAACAATCAGAAGTTCCAGAAAATCAAGCTACACGGAAGTCCAGCAAACAAAGATATAAAGAAGAAATACTCATCCAGACAGGTAGGAGTGGGGGAGCCATGGAGGAAAGAATGCAATGTAATGGTGGCAGTGGCGGCAGTGGCAGGTTAGCGGAAAGCACAATCACATGTTTTAAAATGTCAGGAGGGACACCTGGGGAGTGTTCCCAGCCTCAGACCAGACTGTACAGCTCATGGTCCCAGCACTGGGAAAAATAAAGCCTCATTGCTTCTGACTATGAAAACCAGTCAGGGGTGGGGCAGAGGAAGAAACTGCTGGTCTCTCAGCAGAGTCTGCTTGTTTAAAGGGATCCCACAGTCCTAGAATGTCTGCAGACCCACCCACTCTGGGAACGACCAGCAGGGCAACAGCTAGAGGGGCGCCAGTCTCATACGGAAGTGGGAGAAGTGCCTGGAAAGGGGGCAAGTGGTGAGCAAGCAGCATTGTTCCCTCTCTGACCCTTCCCCCATATACAGTGCCACACATGGTGAAAAAGGTCCCCCATAATGATGAACACCTAAGACCCCTTACAACATAATAGGTGCGACTACTCTACCTAAGACACAGAGGCAAACAAACACAGGAACCTGTCAAGATAAGGAGACAGAGAAGTAAGGCCCCCAAGAGGGAATGGATCAAGGTTCCAGTGGGAGAACTAAGCGATGAGGAGATAGCCAACCTCGAAGATGAGGAGACACCAATCTAACAGATTCAGAGTTCAAAACACTGGTAACAAAGATGCTCACAGGCTTGACAGATATGCTTGAGTACGGCAAATGCATAAGAGAAGAAGTGAAGGCTATGCTAAATGAAACGATGGAATATACACACAAAACCAATGGTGAGGGGAAGAAAACTGGAGTTCAAATCAATGATTTGGAACATAAGGAAGAAGAAAACAGTCAACCAGTACAGAATGAAGAAACAAGAATTGGAAAAAAGGAGGAGAGGCTTAGGAACCTTTTGGACAACTTTAAATGTGCCAACATTCAAATCATAGGAGTGCCAGAAGGAGAAGAGGAAGAACAAGAAATTGAAAGCTTATGTGAAAAAATAATGAAGGAAAACTTCCCAAATTTGGCAAAAGAAATAGACATGCAAGTCCAGGAAGCACAGAGTCCCAAACAAGCTAGACCCAAAGAGGACCACACCAAGACACATCATCATTAAAATGCCAAAGGTTCAAGACAAAGAGAGAATCTTAAAAGCAGCAAGAGAAAAGCAGAGAGGTACCTACAAAGGGGTGCCTTTAAGACTACCAGTTGATTTCTCAAAAGAAATTTTGCAGGCAAGAAGAAACTGGCAAGAAGTATTCAATGTGATAAAAAAACAGGACTTACAACCAAAATTACTCTATCCAGCAAAGCTTTCATTTATAATGGAAGGGCAGATAAAGTGTTCCCCAGACAAGGTAAAGCCAAAGGAGCACATCTTCCCTAAGCCCTTATTATATGAAATGTTAAAGGAACTTATTTAAGAAAAAGAAGATCAAAATTATGAACACTAAAATGACAACAAACTCAGAATTATCAACAACAGAATCTAAAAACTAAAAACTAAAACAAACTAAGCAAACAATGAGAACAGGAACAGAACCATAAGTATGGGGATCATTTAAAGGGTTATCAACAGAGATGGGGAAGGAGGAGAAATGGGGAAATGGTGCAGGGATTAAGAAGCATAATTGGATGGTACAAAATAGACAGGGGGAAGTTAAGAATAATATAGGAAAAGGTGGAGCCAAAGAACTTATATGCATGACTCATGAACATGAACTAATGGGGGTGGGATTACTGGAGGAAAAGGTGGTACTGGGCAAAGGGGAGCAAAGGGAAAAAAATTGGGACAACTGTAACAACATAATCAATAAAATATACTTTAAGAAAATGAACATAGTCAGCCCTATGTGTCCATGGACTCCCAATTATGGATTGAAAAAAGTACAGGTGTTTATTTTTTTTAATTTGTGTATAAGTGAACCCATGCTGTTCAAGCCTGAGTTTTTTAAGTGTCAACTATACTTACCACATGCTTCTCTCAATAAAGTCAAAAGTCCCCACATAGGTTACCCAGAAAACACTCTTCAAGCATGGGAGTTTAAGTGGAAAGAACTATCAGAATTAGCACCATTTCTATTTCTGAACAAGCTATAGCCACCACTGAAGATTAAAAATGTAATAAGTAAAAACCAAAATTAAAACATTCTATTTATAAATGTTTTAGTTATTTTTGTATTTATTATGTTTGAAGCACAAAATCTAGGTTTAATTCATTAGACTCGATTGTTCTCCAAAACCTAATAATAGTAGTTAAAATTTACTGAGCGCTTATAAAATGTCCAGTAGTGGGCTAAGCACTATATATATATTATATCAGTTAATCCTCATGTAAACTTCCAAGGAAGTTTCTAGGCCCATCCCCATTTTACAGATGCTAAAACTGAGGCTAAGTTTTACTGCCAAGGTTGCATAGCTCGTCAATGACAGGACCAGATTTTAATGCCACCTTAGACTGTGAGTCTTTATCCATTAACTCAATTGCCTTTCAAAACATAGCTAGAGAACTATTGCTCTTAGAATGTGTATATACATTCATTTACACGGTCCTTTAATGGTTGAACAAATCAATATTGTGTGTGCCATGATGTGACTCCCATCACTCTCCAATCCCAAAAAACATAAGTAAATTGGTAAACTCAACTTGATATTACAATATTGTGATTTCTGGAAGAGCCACACGTTAAGCAGGACCACACTGAGAAGCTTATCAGAGCAGGGCCTGACCCCATCTGAGAATGCCTCATGCACACAAACACACATAAGGCAAAAGGAGCTAGCCCTGTGATTTGGGTTCAGTGTGGCATTGTAGGTAACAAGATGCTGCCTGAAGCACAGTGCAAAGGCCTACAGGGGTGGCAGGTGTGCTTTCCTCCTCTACCCTGGGGTAGGAGAAAATCAGGTTACAGATCTCCAGCTATTTGAAGCATTTTGCTTTTGAAGTTTACCTTTTCTGATAGTCTAGCCCAGCTTCTCTCACTTACCCATCTTCATTCATTCATTCATTCATTCATTTTATTCATTGATACATATGGGTTAGAGGAGCTCTTCAGATAATAGTAGCAGCTTGGAATCTTACAATACAGCTCATCGTCACCATCTCATTTATCTTCAGTGTCTTCCCCAACTGTGGTACTATGTTAACTAGGACATCCGTTCCTGTGAGGGAACGCCCTCCACCTCCTCTTGATTATCTTTCATTTGCTTCCCCAGAGCACTCTCTGGTCTCCTCCACCCCGCTCATGGCCATGAGAAGCTGACAGTGTGACTAACACAATGATTCTGTCCCCAAGACAACTAATTGGCTTCAGCTAATGGAAGGAGGGAGGAAAATAAGGTCAGGTCCTCTGCCTGCAACTTGGTCTCCAATTGCTTTTGTCCCTTGGTCAAAGGTTACTACTCCTCTCAAGGTGGCCAGGTCAACACCTCCAGGCCCCAGCAGCCATTCCTCTGCTGATCCCTTTGAGCTCTAGGGTGACAGCAGGCAGCCCGCAGTCAGCCCCAGGTTACTCCACTCTGCCTCAGTGACCTGCCACACCAGTGGTCCTCAACCCTGCTGCTCCTCAGAATCCCTGGGAGTTCTTTAAAATACCAATTTATGGGCTTCACCTAAGACCAATTAAATTAAAATTTCTGAAGTCACTGAGCAGGCACTAAACAAGACACTGGAAGTCCAAACAGAAGATGTTTCTGTTCTCATGAAATGTACAGTCTTGAGGAAGACAGACATTGGCAAATAAACATAAATTGTTTATAAAGTGCTACAAAAGGAAAGACTGGGGACACTGATGTTTTGTTTTGTTTTGTTTTTTTGTATTTTTTCCCATTACCATTTAGTTCCCTTATACCCACTGATGTTTTTTAAAGCCTCTCCAAGTGATTCTAATGTCAGCCAAGGTTGAAAATCACTGTCCTTACCGTCCCTGTGTAAATAAACCTTCTTATTGTCCTATTTTGAGTGTTTTATCTCTTTCCATCTCTTTTGTTCGCTATCTCATGTTCACCTGGGGGAGAGAGTAAAAAATAAGTTTTTATCTAAATCTTCTTTAAACCCTAAACCTATGCCTTCAAGAAGTGGTGAAGATAGACTGTCAAATTCTTCAAAATAAAAAACATACATACACACTTATGCACTCAGGTGATTTCTGTAAGACAAAAAATGGCTCTCACTTCAATATTCACACTGTATTCAACATCATTCTAGTTGGAAAGGAGACTAACAGTGTATATTGATGGGCCTACTAGATACCACTCCCTAATTCATCCATTTTCATCCTTTCGTTTTGATTGATGTATGTACTTATGGCTGTAAAGTTTCTTCTGTGCTTTGCTGTATCCCTTAGATTCTTATCTGTAAGGATTTAATTATCAATGTTTCCTAACTTGAGTTTTTATTTTCTCATTGACCCAAGAACTCTAAGAACAAGTTTTAACATTTCTAATGGAAGGTTTTATTTTTAATTTTGTTTTTAAGTCCTAGCTTTATGTTTCTGTCTTTCTTACCATTTGTCCAACTGTGAAGCCCTTAATGGCTGCAATCTTAGCACGTTTCTATCTTTTTCTCCTTTATTTTCTATATTTCTGCTTTATAAATAGTGGTTAAGTACGCAGCTATTGTGACTGTGACATCTTCATTATGCATGATCTCATACTTCAGTTTTATAAACTTTCTCCTTTGACTCAATTAATGCCTTCTGGCCTGCACCTTACCTGGCTGATGTTAACATCTAAATGCTTGCTTTCTTATTTTTTTTTTATTTGATCAAAATATTTTTGCCCATTAGTTTATTTTCAACCTTTTTGAGTCACTTTATTTTAGGCTGCTGTCCAGATTTAGGTTTTTCTTTAGTTAAGCTGTAAATACTTTTGTTGGCAGGAAAGTTAAGCTCATTTATATTGCTTGATGTAGCAATCTTAGTTCTGTTATATGATTTTGTGTTATGTTTTCAGTTTTTCAACATTTCATTGTTTGAGTTTTTGTCTTTAGAGACTTCATTTTGTGAACTTTGGATTGCCATATCTATCTTTTTTCTCTTTATTCCTTTTAAACTCCTATTTTTTCCCACTTATTTTGTTAGCTTTTCTACTTTCTATTTTCTGTTCCTTATTACATGTTCAATCGTGTAACTCTTTTATGCTTATTTAAATTTTGCCTTTATCTCTATGATGTTTGATTTTTCTTCTATATCTTTACCCCTAGCTCATACTTTTATCTCCTAGCCATATTTTCCTTGATCTCTTCCATTTTTGTTTTGGGGTCTTCAGTTATAAAGACGATTATTTCATTTTTTTTAAAATTCACAATAAAATGTTTAGTCATAATTTTTACGTACAGTTGGACCTTGGTATTTGTCGGTTCCACATCAGCAGATTCAACCAACTGAAAATCAAAAGAATTTGAAAAAAAATTTCAGAAAGTTGATTCCTAAACAATACAGTATAACTCGTCGGCAGCCGTCCGTCTCGAGAGACGATCTTCTTAAGAGTCTAGCTGCACCGCCGAGAATGGCTGTGCAGTCCGACTCGGGAGTGACATGGTAGTATCTGTCTCCTCCCGTGTTGAATCGACATCTTGTGATGACGCTGAAGCTACAGAGCCTGGGCAGGGTAATATGGAGGGTCTGCTGTTGCCCATGCAGCAGACCCCCCCTCTCTTCGCAGCTGAAGGATCCAAGGGAAAGACGGAGTCAATACAGCTTGGCTTCAGGTGCGCCGCAGGAGTTGCCGGTGTTGACTACAACGTCAAACCGCCTTAGGGACTCTGGCTCCGGATTTTCTGTCGGGGTTTACTCCCTTAGCCTTTCCCCTGAAGAGGTATGCTGCAAGGCAGCGGAGGTTTTTTGGAGTCAGAGTTTTCCTTCTCTGATGTACCCTGACTGGAAGATCGAACCAGCGACACTTAGCTCGCAGGCCGACGCTCAATCCACTGAGCTAAACCAGCCAGGGCATACAGTATAACTATTTACCTAGAATTTACATTGTATTAGGCATTATAAGTAATCAAAAGATAATTCAAAGTATATATAGGAGGATATGTGTAATTTATGAGCAAATATTGCACCATTTTATATACAAGACTTGAACATCTGCAGATTTTGGTATCTGTGGATGGGTCCTGGAGACAATCCCCCATGGAAACCAAGGGATGACTATATCCTACAACAGCAGACTTTTGGATAGGTCTTATTTCTATTGCTCCTCATTTCTTGTTTTCTTTCAGTATCTTTCTGTCAGTGCTGTTCTACTTTCTTTTTATTGCTCATTATTAAAAGAATTAGATTGCCCTGAACAAACTTTATTGAGGAGTTTCTTGTAAGTGAAAGAGATGTCAGGGTAGTTTTCCAGTTGTCAGGTTTTATAAATCAAAGATTTTTCTTACCTACTGCCTCAGAGATGAAGGTTTCCTGCCAATATGGCATGTCTGTGTGAGCCTTTGTATGGTCCTGCCTCCTGTTTCTTTGCAACAAACTAGGTTCAGAGACAAGAAAAAGGTTTGTCTCCTGGAAGGAGCCTCTTGCCAAGAGTACTATTTTTCTTTTCTGGTACTTTCTGAGACCTAATATCATGAGGTCTTCTCTCTAGTATCCATGTTTTTTCTCTTTATTTTCTTCCACATGGCTTCCGCTGCGTCCCAGCTCCTTTCACCAGCTCTTTCATATATTCTGGAGTCCAGAGATCGCGTCTATCTTCTAGTTTCACCTGAAAAAAAACAGAGGAAGGAAAATAGGTGAATTAATGCTTGTTCTCTGTGCTGCTGTAGGAGGTGATTTCTATGAAGAAATGAGAAAATGTTGTCTTCGGATGCCATGTTCTAATCAGGGCTACCAGAAACAAACAATGGGTCAGTCCAGTTAAAGACAATTTAAGTCAACAAGAAATTATCAAAATCTGACAAAACTGACAAGTTATTTAGCATCACGTTGATAGGAACAAACTAGAGACTCAGAGCCTTCTTTTCTCTCCTCTCTTCCCAGGAAATCTCATCCATTCCTGTGGTTTTAAATACAATGTTTATGCTAATGTTCCAAAATTCCTATGTCTTCCCAGATCTACATAGCAAATTGTCAACATGAAGATTTTGGATCATTTGAAAAATTTGCTGGACACAAACTTCAGAAAGGAGACATAAAATTTCTCAGCCAGAGTCAAAATGAATGAAAAGGAAAACCAGAGGCTGGCGTAATCTAATGCATAGGGGTTAAAAGGAAGAGGCAGAGCTTTTACAAATACATCAGAGAGAAAAGAAAAAATATCAAGGAGAAAGTGGTCCCATTAATAAATCAGGAAGGCAAAATAAATCAATGAAGATCTTTCAGTGGCTGAACTCCCCGACTTGTTTTTCAAAATTAGATTTTAAGGAGAAAACTAACGAGGTAGAAGTCAGAAGGAGCTTAGCAATACTTTGATATGAGCAATCAAAGGAAACAGGTGCAAATACGAAGGAGGTATGGTTTATTTGAGTTAGGGAATATGCAACTGAAGCACACAGGTTAAATATCAAGTACAAAAGGTAGGAATTGTCCACATTTTTGTGACCTATTCTCTTTGATCAACTAGTGTCACCTTATTTCATCAGCTTTCCAGCCCAGTCTCCATGGATACCCCCTTTATTCATTCATTTATTACCTACTTGTTAGGTAAGAATGATTCAACCACCTCCTTTGCCCTTGAAGAGCTTGTGGGTCCAGTTGTGGGCAAAGCTGAGATGTAAAGAAATAAAAAATATACAATACGAGAAGCCCTATGACTAAGAAATAGACAGAGGGCATGAGAACCATCAAGAGGAGAACAATGAGTCCTGCCTAGAGCAGTCAGAAAAGGCTGCACTGAAGAGGAAGTCTTTGAGCTGAGATGTAAAAACAAAGAAATATGCCGGGGCAGAGTGGCAGAAGGAATAGCATGTGCAAGAGTGTGGCTCATATAGGAAGCTACAAGCAGCTAGGTCTGTGCAGACACAGGAGGCAGATGAGAGCGGTAAAGATATGAATGGCTAGGTTTGTGGGGTCCATAGCATAAAAGGTGTTAAATGTCAGGCTAAGGATTTTGAACCCACTTGGTGGGCTATGGAGAGCAATGGGAGAGTGACTTGATCAGATTTTGTTTTAAAAAAATAACTTCAATAGCAGTAAGAAGAGTTGGATAAAACTAAAGGCCAGGAAGCCATTAAAGACAATATTACAAGTGTTCAGGAGAGGTTTGAAGAAGGCCTGGCATGGCCACAGGGACAGAGAGAAAAGAAATAATTTGAGACATATTTAGAAGACCGTGTCAAATGCAGCAGAGAAGCGCATTAAGACAGAGGCTGGAAATCACCCATCGGGTTTGGCAATTAGGAAGTCACTGGTGACCTTAGCTGGGGAGGTTACCAGGGATTGGTGTAAGGAGTGGTGGGGAAGGCAGAAACCAGAGCAAGAATACCGAGAATGAAATTGGAAATTAAAATCTCAAGGCAACAGTCTGACAGTGAAATGAGTCAGAGAGAGCTAGGGCTATAAGATTTACAGAAGAAGCTTGACCTTGGACCATGGTTATAGTTACAGATGGAGGGGTAAGAAACAGCAGGAAAAGCAGATGAAAATGTATCATAGAGGGATGGGTTGTCTGAGCAGGAAGGGACAGAAGGAAGTGTGTGATACTGAAAGTGTGGATGGGTGTAGATCGGTTTCTCGGTAAGAAGTAACTGACAGTTGAAAGACTTTGTGCCCAGTGGCTTCTTTTATTTTTCTGTAAAGTGGGATGTAATGGAAAGATTGCAAAGAGGTTTAAAATCACCTTAGGTGGCCAAAACAACTGACCAAAAATGAACAAAGCCATCGTCAAAATCTGTTCTGGACCCAGCTGACTCTGTAAAACAAACTTGGCAATGGTATAACTTCTCATATGTGGGTAAATGTCCTCAAGGATATTCAGAACGCTGCTGTTGTTTTGGTGGTGCAGTTCTCCCTCCTATCCTCCAATTCTCTGAGAACTGCAGGTGTGTCTGTTCCTCCCATTATGCGGGGATACGAGTTACTTAGGGAGCAGCCATGTCTAGGCCATGGGCTCCCACCCTGAGGGGCCATGAGTGATTGGTCCTGGGGCAAGAACCTGATCCAATCTGGGGCTATGAGAATCCCCACAGCAGAAATTTAAAACTGGATCTAAAAGGTCCCATCTCAGCCTGCCTTCTCCCAAACTGTAAATTCAAAAGCTATTGATAGGAACCACTTCATACCATGAGGACTGGAAAACAGAACAAAAAATTGCAGCAAGAGTGGAGAGTGAAGCAGAAGCATGAAGGGAAAGGGAGATGATGTTACGGATGATGTCCTTGGCTTCCTTTAGTATTCCAGCCTCTGTTTCTGGGCAACCCTGCAGCTTTCTTATTTAAACAAAATTTTTTTGTTTAATGATCTTACATTGGCCGACAGAGGTTTCTGTTACTTGCAATTCAGTTTTCTAACTAAAACAAGGGTGAAGATAGATTGTTAGGTTTACCCAAATTTTGGAACATTTACAGGGTATGGCTGTGTGAGGACAAGAGAGGAATAAAGTAGTAAAAGGAGAGCTAGATGGGTTTAGGGGATCCCCCAAGAGTCCAGGCTACTTTGGAACAGAGGTTCTCAACCTTGGTTATGCATCAGAATCAACCTGGGGAAGTTTGAACACTAGTGCGTATGCCCACTCCCAGTTTCCCTATTTGGCAGTTTGGGAAGAGAGGGGTGATGTTGACATGCATCTGGTAAGTCAGGATGGGGCTATAGCCTGAGAAAGACTAGAAGGGCCAAGGACTTGAAGGCCTTTGAGAAGAGCAGATGTTGAGGGTACAAGGGAGAAAGAGACTGGGCAGATGGCTAGAGATTGGAGGCTGGCATTCCAGAAAGGGATCTGTGTTGGTAGGTTAGTGATGAGGGTGGAGTACAGAGGTGCCAGGGAAAAGGATTAGGAGGCAAGAACACCAGGTGGACGGATATAAAAGCCCCAAAAGAAGAGCAGGTGCAGAGTGAAGAGTCTGCAAACTGGAATCTCAAGGGTGACCTGGACCTCAACAGACAGCAGTGAGGAAACAGAGATAGAAGCAAACAACAGGCCATGGAATTGGCTTTTCTCCTAATCCATCTTCTACCCCATAGAGCTGTTGTTCTGTGAGCTGCCATTTAGGAAACCTTGGAAGAGAGGCAGAGAACATGGGCTATGGATCTGGATTTGAACCCCACCTTCACCACTCCCTGCTGTATGTACCTGGGCAAATTACTTTACCTCCCTAAGCCTTAGTTTCTACGCACATAAGGCCCAAGTGCTTTATAATGCATGAAAAGTAAGTAAGATAACATATTAAAGTAAGTGCTCAACCAATGGCATCTATTATTACTCATTGAAAGGGGTTTCAAAGGGCAGAATAAAAATGTTTGGGTGGTAAGGTGGCTGAGGAAGTAGAGAGCTAAATGGGAATGAACGTGCTAGGGAGGAGATGGCGAGAGGGTCTTTATTTGGAAGCAACCAAGGAGGATGGAATGAGGCACAAGGAGGGATTAACTTGACTCAAGCTTTTTGTTGGTATTTTGTTTTCTCTTGCCGCTCTAACAAACTATAACACTTAGTGGTTTGAAGCAATGTAGATTTAATATCTTACAGTTCAATTGGTCAGAAATCCAACACAAGTCTCCTCGGGCTAAAAACAAGGTGTCAGCAGGGCTGTGTTCTTTTCTGGAAACTCTAGGGGGCCTTGGCTCATGTCCCCCTTGCTGCATCTGCCAGACCAGCAGCTTTGCGTCTCTCTGGCCCTTCTTCCATCATCATAACTCTTTCTGACTACAGTGGGGAGTAATTCTCTGCTTTTAAGGACCCTAGTGGTTACATGGGGCCCACCTAGATATTCTAGGCTAAGTCCCCATCTCAAGATCTTGAAATTAATTACATCTGTAAAGTCCCCTTTGCTACATAAAGTAACTATTCACAGATTCTGGGGATGAGGACACACTCTTTAAGGGGCCCAATATTCTGTCTGCCACATGTTGGGATAAAGAGTTTGGCTGCATCCTCTGTCTGCAGACCCAGATTTTGCTGGACCATTGGTAGTGTGAAGAAAGTTGGAAATATGCTCAGGTTTCCAAATGAAATGGAAGGACACAGTTGTTCTGATGTCTCTGCAGTGGTCTGCCCAGGCAGAAGGCAGCTGGGTCAGGAAAGAGTACATAGAGAGTCAGCCCTGGTGTCTATGGCAGCGTGTGTCTTAGACCAGCTGGCAGCAATGTGTACGATGTGCAGGGGATGAGAACTGACTGCAGAACAAAGGTGAGCACAGACTTGCCCTTCAATTCGTTTAATCCTCCTCCTCACAAGTACCTTCTGCTACCCAGAGAGACAGGCTTTCCCCAGAATGTGCTTCCACTATAAAACTGACTTCCTCTCTACTCTACTACCCTGCTCTGACCCCAGTCCCATAAAAATTTGTCTTTAGGAACTATTTGGAAAGAATCTGATGATTAAATATTCATGTTTTACCCAAAGGAAAGAATTGCTAATGATGGGCTTCCAACAGTTGTGCACAGGTTAGAGAGGATGGGGTGGGCCTCCGGGCATACTCCAATTAGGACCAAGGTTAGGACCAGCTCTCAATAAATAAAAGGCACTCCACTTCTCTGCCTGCTTCTAACGATGTCTTTGAAACTGTGGATTCCAGCTGCTCCTCCCCGAGCAGGTAGTGCCTGACTGTTGCACTTCATGCCAGCACATCCTCACTTCCGCCTCTCATGTCTCTGATTTAGGAAACCACTCTGGCCAACTTCCTGTCAAATCTCACAAGAGACACTTACAGCAAAGGAGAAGGCCCAGTCACAGGAATCGTTTCAAACAATACCTGACAACCTACATGAACACATGGAGAAGAAGGAGGAAGAGGCAGGTATTGATGGTTGAGGGATCAGAAAGTTTAATAGCTATTCTTCATATTTAACTTTCATGATTCTGTAATACTTGAAACACTAATAACTATATGATGACATCTGAGATCCCAATGTGCCAGCTCTAGCTGTCTCAGCATTTAAAGGGGACTTCTCAAGTAATTGGCAAACACATTTTTGTTTTCTTTACAACTTTGCACTCCTGCCTCTGTCAGACTCAGTGAAAAGTTTTCCCTTGCATAGACAAGTTTCCTCTCATCAATTAAAACCTTTTAACTGGACATCAGGCATTGTTGTCCCCCAGCACAACATTGGACTTGCTGACAGCCAGTAGGTATTCTAATGGTCAGCACACCCCGTCAATCCCACCCCAGGTTTCCTCCATTATTGTTCTGACGTGCAGGAAGGTTCCAGATCACCTCTTTGTAATGCAAAAGTGAGCATCTCCATCCTTTCCCTATGGAATCAGGCTGGTCCAAGGGCTTTTCAGTAAAATGTGCCACCCAGGAGTTTTGACACTCTGAACTATATTTAAGATTATTCTTTGGAGACTTTCTGGGCATGGGTGAGATAACAGTAAGTAGTAGAAAATGAAATGACTAGCCCTGTCTGCATTGTTCCCGATACTCAGAAACAGATGGCTGCCTGTAGCATAGAACTTCCATCTGTAATTCAGTGAGTCCATTTTCCTAGTTTGCAGTCAGCCATCCCACACACATAGCATGGTCAGGGGATGACTGAGGTTCTCATCTCTATAATAAAATGAAAACAAAATGTTCCAACCGGAGGACAATAAAAAGAAGAAATAGTGAACTAAAATGAAGAACTAGAAACACACCCACAAAAAATAAATTAAACAATAAACCAGCAATTCCACTTCTAAGATATACCCAAAGAAACTGAAAACATATATCCACACAGAAACTTATATAGGGATGTTCATTATATGAAATAGCCAAAAGGGGGACAACCCAGATGTTCATCCATTGATGTGTATATTCATACAATGGAACATTATGCAGTCATAAAAGGGAATGGAGTATGGATGCATGCTACAACATAAATGTACTTTGAAAACATGCCAAGGAAATGAAGCCACTCACACACACACACACATATGATATATAGTTCCACTAGTTTGAAATGTCCAAAACAGGCAAATTCATAGACACAAGGAGTAGATCAGTGGTTCCCAGGGGCAGGACAGAAAGTGGAATGGTGCGTGTATGCTGATAGATACGGGGTTTCTTTTTGGCATACTGAAAACGCTCCAGAATTAGATCATGGTGACAGTTGAACAACTATGTGTATATACCAAAAACTATGGAATTGTGCACTTTAACTGGGTGAATTTTTAGGCAACTACCCAGGTGATAGCAGGAACCAAAGAAAACTCGTAGATTTGAGACTCACTTTAGAGATGGTGAAAATTAGACCCCAAGAAGTGGAATGGATCACCCAAGGTCCGGCAACCGATAGTGGTAGAGCTGGGCACCGAACTCACAGGAAGTCTATGCTCCAGGGTCAGAGCTCCTATACACCAACTGTGCTACTCACCTGTTTGAAAATGGACCATTTTAAAGTAGTACTAGATACTCATGGGCTAGTGTGCTTTGCCTTCAAGGTAATCAACTTTTATTTCAACATAAGTTTCGTGGGGGGGGAAAAATCTCAACAGATTTCATAGTGATGGAAACTAAAGGAAACTTTAAAGGTCAGAGAGACAGACTCTTGTGTCTGGCGCTTCCTTTGCTCCCCCCAACCATACATCAAAGCACCAAGGAAGGCCACTGGGGCTGTTTCTGTTTAAGTCATTATTAATTGCTCATTTAATAGCAGTCTTATGTATGCCTTCCATTCCTTTCATTTCTTATACATTTCTTCTATGTGAAGCTGGATGGTTAATTATTTTTCACTGGTTTAGGTTTCTATCTTGAGCAAATGTTTGGGTCTTCTGGTATTAGCCAGGAGTGAGTGGAGGAGAGGGAAGACCACCATTGGCCTTAAAGCTTTCTATGTAAAGAGACTCCCAACATGTTTTTCAGCCCAGTTCTTGGTCACATCAAAACAAGGCCTCCAGGTATTTTTAATCTAGGCCTGAAGGACTGAAGATTGTTTACTCCATGAATATCTAATCTATTTCAGAAGTTCACACATAGTTACAATTTTTTTTTCTTAAAATGAGGATTTTTAAGATCTACTCTATCAGCAACTTCCAAGTTTACAGTACTGAACTACTAACTCTAGTCACCATGCTGTACGTTACACCCTCCCCATGATTTATTAGTTTTATAACTGGAAATTTGTACCTTTTGATTACAATTTACATTCTTTGTCCCTTCAGGACTTTTTATAATACCAAATAAATATTTGCCAAGGGAATAATTAAAATAGAGATTTTGAGGCTCTGGAGGGTAGGAATAAAGAACTAAGATTTCTGTGAAATTCCCCCTACAGCTTAGTGCTGTGCTAGGCACCTAGCTCTGCCAATACTGCCAAATACCCTGAAAACATCCGTGGCACAAAGAAGCATGGTGCTACAGTCTTGGAATGGCATCTGAGTGTCTACTGAAATACTCACTGCCTTAAAACTAGTTTCCTTTTATAATTACCTAAATATATTTTAAGCTGAGGGTCTGGGCAAATACATGTGAGGGTTTTTATTTGAACACAAAGTTGCTGTTTATTCCTCATTCTTATACATCCTGTAGGACCAGAGGGTACTTCAGATACAGACAGCTTGCCAAGGTGCTCCACTGTCCTCATCCCTACCCTGCTACATGGCTATAAGACCTCAGTCTTATTACTAGATATACATGTCCAGAGAGTGCACAGGGAGTTCAAACACATCACAGAAGGTGGTACTCAAGAGCACATGTATGGCTATACCTACTCCAGATTACCACCCTTGGAGATAATTAGGCCATCCTGCTAATTCTCTAGAGAAATAATTCATACCAGACCTGTATTCTGGATTCTACATCAGGATTTATTAGCTCACAATGCAATTTGCTTGGTTGTGCACATGGGGGGTGTCTTAAATGCATATGGTTGAGAGAACATCTTTAGTGAAGCTCTCTTTGTCCTCTACTCTAGAGTACTGTTAGATCTGAGGCAGTTCTATCTATATACTTGGGGAATGTTAAGTGGGTCTCTAAATATGTGTGGCCACTTCGCCAGCTAATGAGGCAGTGCAGAAACAGAAGAACACCTGATAACCACCAAGGCAGGGACTCATGTAGTGCAGACCCCAGAAGGGGCAATGGCATATGACTTGCTGATAGGTTTGTTCAAAGCAATTTCTCATTAATATGGATTTTGCACACCCTGAATGGAAAAACAGAGTGTCTATGGAATCTCCAGGTTGTTTTTTCATCTATCTACAAAATGAACCACACTCCTGCCTTAATGAAAATGCTACTCAATTACTATGATTTTATTAACAAGACAAGTGTAGCTATTTAGTGTGTAACAATGCAAGAGTTATAATTCCAAGGGGATTGTCAGATGCTAATTCTAAATTCAGAATGCAAAGCAAAAGTTTTATTAGCCTCTTCCCTGCAAAGCATACTTCTACTCTGTGCTGCAAAAATATTTGGATTTGGTACCTGAGCAATTAAAGTCATAAAGATTGCTATGGTCATCAACATATTATAAACCCATGAAAGTTTAACAATTGAAAATATATTAAACTTAATTTTGGTTTTTGTTCACATGAAGCAAGGAGACCCAAGTATACTATATTATGTGCCCAAGATGTCTCTTGCCTCACCATTTGGGTTGCATACTACAATAAAAAGTAAGATGGAACTTCTATTGTCTCAGAATCTAGGCTAAACTCCCAAAGACCCATGGTAGGTCCCCCAACTGTGGTTAAGCCTGAGCAAAAGAGAAGGGAGAAATTTTTAACTGGATAGGAGATTGAAATTTTAAACATACCTAAACTGGACTGTTCAATAGCTGAAAATGAATCTTAAGTATCCAAATGGGACTTCTCCTATAACTAAAAGTGACTTTGCAAACATAGGCTCTCTCGGAGAAACCTGAAGAGAAAGTGAAGGGCTATTTGCCCAAAGATATTAAGAAGGATAGGTTGAGAAGAAATGAAGCTATTCCTTGTGTGTACCCTGTTGAATTTAGTGCATTTAATATGTAAATTACAGAAATAAAGCAGATCCAATTCAATATTGCAGAAATTTCCTGAATGTGTGGAGCATGGTGCTAGGAATACTGTGAGAAAATAAAATAGGAGAAATCCTACCACAGCCCTTTAGAAGTAGGAACATTTGTAAACAACTGCCAGTACAAATCATAGAGTCAAAACAGAAAACCAAGAGATAGGAGGCTGCCTGCTATTCGAGTGCCTCTGGATCATGTCCTTTCCCCTTCCCCAGGGGGCTAGCTGGTTCCCTGGCTGTGGTCTTCCCAGGTGGACAGACTTGGGGGACCATGGAGGACTAAGGAGTCTGGGACCTAGTCCTGTCCACGTCTTCTGCTTGCTGGAACCAGAGACTTGGGATTTCTAGCTTGTAAGCGGATAGATTAATTTGTATTTACCACTTTTGACTGCTTTGGTTTGTTTGGAATCTAAATAAAGCAACTTTATGAGAAACAAATTTTATTTTGACAAAATTTCATTAAATTTCTTGCTGCAACAGATAGTTTGAGAAATGCAATGCTGGAAAACATTGGAACTTTTGTAGAATTTAGTGGTTTGTGAATAAAACAGTAAAGGACAACTTTATCTGTCTGGTTCATGCAAATCCAGGGTACAAGATAGAAAGAAAGAACTGCCACGATAAAATTGCAAAGTAATATGGGCTTTTGTAAGAGGATTTAAGAAACTTTCAAGGAGGGGGTGGCATTTGATCATGATCTTGAAGAATTTTAGCTAATAGAAAATAATAGGTAGGACATCAAAAGAACAAAGTTTTCCTGGGCTCATCTGTCTTTATAACAATCTGGTTGAACAAGATCCTTATTGTTTACAAGCAAATAGTCCAAGGAAACTATCGACAGTGTGGATACTTCATAAATATCTCTCAAATACACAGAAAATACCTGTTAAAATGGAACTTATTGCTGGTATACTTCAGTTTTCCCTTTGAAAGTGCCCTGTGTCTGGGAATTCAGCTTTTTTACCACAGAACATTTTGGAATAGTTGTAGTCAAGGATCAGAGGGCCTGAATCTAGACTAGTCATAGATCCTGGAAAAATTAAATTTGTTTCATATTATATTTCAAGCCACCACAGAATCATTTTGGAGTCACTTCTCTATTTTCTGTTCTAATCCCCTAACTTAAGTTCCTGTGACTCTTTCCTGAATTCTGCTGTCATTTTTGGACAACTTTCTGAAATCTGTGAAATGTATCTGTACTTCCTTTCAGTGCCACAAAGGATTTGACAGAGAAATCTGATAAGACTGTAAAGTCCTGGAGGCAGAGGCTTTTCCCCCTTAGCTCCATCGCAGAGTTCCTAGTGCATTGCTAGAATATTTTGAACAAAGGTTTTCAAATTAATGGATTAAACTCTGCTGCTGAATGGGAATGATGAATCGTGGTAAACAATCAAGGACTCTAACAGGATGTGTTTGAGCAAAAGAGTTTTGTTCATGCTGAGTAATTGTTAGAATGATAATAAGTAACTTAAGACTATTTTAGGGTCTGCAGAGTTGTTTTGGCCATTCCGCAAGGTCAGAGCACCTCATAAAAATGATGGATGTTTTCTACCTTCCGCTAAGCTGACAGCCCTCGTCTCACACTGCAGTTTATGGTTCCTGACCCCGCATTCCGCAGCTGACCTGGAAGAGCCACATTTCTGCGAGCCAGCTCAGAGGCAGGCAGCAGGGGTCCACTTGAGCCAGCTGGCCGGCCCCTGCGCCTTCCCCAAACTTCCCCAGATTCAATCACAATGTCTGTGACAGACAACAGCACTAATCTCTTCAGGAACACCCCAGAATACAGAGCTCATCTGGGCTTCTAGGCTGGGTTTTACAGAAAATGGGAGATGGCACCCAACCCCCTCTGGCGTGCCAAGAGTGTGGCTGGTCTATGTGATACCCAGGCAGCTGGCACACACTGGCACTCTCTGGGGCCACTGTAGAAGCTGTGAATCATGCCATTTCTCCCCCAGAGTATCTGGAGGAGTAGAATCTGCATTACAATATGTGCTCTGGGGCTGTGGGGAAGGATCTTACACTTTGTACAGAATGCCACTGGGCACAGAAGCCAGCATCTCTAAGATTTGTGGTTCAGCATCCATGCACAGGTCTGTAGTCCATAAAATGCCTAAAGGCAGTAGTACCAACCACATGGACAGTGTGTGAGAGATGTGCAGTGGTCAAACTTTTCCCTGTCCCTAAGGAGGGCCCCAAATGTGCCCAAGGAGTCACATTCCCCATTTGTAAAATGGAAGACACCTTGCTAATTGACAGGCCTGTGATGGTGTGGCACTTTAAATTACCTTGGCATTAATTGCCTGGACAGGTTGTTCACTCAAATTGCCCTGGCTCGCTAATAACATGAGTGGGCTGGTGTTTTAAATGACCATGGCACTAATGGCCCAGGTTGGCTGCTATTTCACATCGTCCTGGCACTAATGGCCTGGAAAGGGGGCTTGCTTTATAGATTAGCTAGTGTCCTCCAAATGCCAAAGGATTATGGAAAAAGAAAGAAAACCAAGCATTTGCAAGAGCTCTAATAAAGAAGTTTTACTTCTCTTTCTTGGCATTAGGTATCTTATGAATAGGTCTGGAGTGCTATGCCTTCTCTGAAGGAATATATTACACTTTCACCTTCCGCTTTTCCTTGCATGCTAACCACAGACCACCATTATTTTTTTAATTAAAAAAAAATTATCTACAGTTCGCTGAAGAAGAAGCAGTATTTCCTTTGCTCCGGTCATAGTTTCATTCCTATCCTGCACTCTCATCCCATCCCCAAATTATTTGTTCACTAAGCGTTGATTGATTTAGTGCTCTATGTCAGCGATTTTCATCCACATGCAGCCAGAATTTTTAAAACAAGCAATACCTGACTATTTAGTCAGAGACACTGACCTCTTTTCCCTTAGATTATCAAATAAAAAAATGACAACAGTCGACACAACAATAGCTGTCTGGTGTGAATGTCCGGTCTTGAACCCTAAATACATAGGTCATATAATGGGCTTGCATTTTAGTGGTCATGTCACATAATAAGTTTGCATCTAATTGGTTAATTTTTGGTACCAGAAATCCTGTGCACAAGTATAGGCACCTGTATTCTTAAAAAGTCACTTTGGAACAAAAAAGATAGATAATTACTATTATTATTTCTTTTGTAAATCAATCAAGATTATACCTATTTTTTGTCAGATCAGTAAAAACTATATATATTTTGGTGTGTCACAGAATTTTAGTAGTTAATGTGTGCCATGAGATGAAGAAGGCTGAAATCGCTGGTCTGTGTGCAAGACCCCTGTTGAGTCCTTGGAATTGGAGTTAGGGAGCCATGCACCTCATCTCTAGGAGCACCCAGTATGAGCCAGGGCAACAGAGAGTCATTTACAAATAACTGCATTGCAACATGATTAGCGCTGTGCGAGTCTGCAGCTGAGTTGAGCTGGAAACTCTCCATACTAGAGGTGAGTCTGAAGAAGGCAATAGGAAGAGCTCTTCAAGACAAGAAGTGGAGGAAAAGATAAATATGAACAAAGGCTGGATTTGTGAAAAACAACAGCAGCAAATCGTAGCTCAAGGGCAAGGCAGTGAGAGTCAAGGCTAGAAAGTTTGACCAGAACTAGACTAAAAGCCTTAGGAAAGAAGATAGGGACTTGAGAAATATTTCAGAGATGGAGTTTCCTGGATCTGAGGACTGATTGCTTACGGGGTTTGTGGAGAAGGAAGAAAAGAAGAAGGCCTCTGGCTTCTGGCCTTGATAACTGGTTACATGGTGCTGCCCTTCACAGAGATAGATTTGCAGGAAGGAACCAGGTAAGGGTGGACAATGAAAGATATTGAAATGTGGAGTATTTTTTGGGGGGGGGGGCAGTTTTGGTTCTCTATTCCTCTTTGTCAATTGCAGTTCACTCATTCATTGCTTATAGATGCATGAAGCAAACAGTGTTGGAGGTAGTGGGAGAAATGCTTGTTTCATGGGGCACTCCCTGAATTCCATCAAGAGGACCACCCTCTCCATGCAGCAAGGGGGCTTGGATCTTAAAACAAATCAGTGCAGAGGGTTTGGTGGCCACAGTTAACAGGAATAAGACGGAAAATTTAACAGCAATCTCTTTGTGCTCCATGCTAACTCTTTTTCATGGCAATCCAAATTTGCGGAGGCTCTCATGGGATGGTTTAGTGATTAGATTTTTTTTCTTTTTGCTTCCTCTTTTCTCTGTGATCAGAGGAATAGTAGTAAGAGGATTGGTTTTTTTTTTTTAATGGGCTATTTATAAAAAATGAAATGTTACTGGAAATCTATAAGCTACCAATGTATTTTCACAAGTGAAATGGAAGTTTATAATTTTCTTTTCACACATTTGTAAGATTGACTTGATAAATGGAGAGGATTGGAGAGAATTGATTGAATTCAAGTCAGTACAGATTAATCGAGAATCTACCATTTGCAGAGCCCTGTGTTAGGCACTGTGGGGTGTGCAAAAATAAACAAAGTGTGGCTTCTGCTGTCAAGGAATTGAATGTACCAGGTTGGGTTACAGCCACTACATATGATATTTAAAGTTGCTTCTAAGGTAAGAAAGAGTCCTTCACAACAACCAGCCTCTCTCAAGTGACAGAAATGTTTCTCTTTTGAGAAAACATGGCTTCCTTTCAAAGGGAAGTTTCTCTTTCAACCAACCATCAATAGAAGTAGGGTTTGCTGGGTACAATGGGTGTTGGGGTGGGGGATTAAAATGGTAAGACATGGGTAAAGAAAACCTCTAAGATTTTACCTGTGAACATCTAAACCCTGTTAATGTCAGGATAAGTATAGAAACCTCAATATTTTTTAATAAAATAAACCTTCCCAGGACATACCCAAATAATGATTCTTAACAACTCAGAAGGGAGCCTACGACTCCCTTATTCTCACACCTAAGAACATACAAGTGGCTGGTGACCTATCCAGAACAAGAACCTTGGTCATTCCCATTTCTCATCCAGTGCTTATTCTGTGTAGCTTACCTCTGGTTTCAACAGATGCAATGATATGAAAGCAAAATTTAAAGACAAATGGAGAGAGATGTGGACATATCATAAGGCATAATACAAGAATATCTGGGCATCTTTAGCTAGGCTTTTCTTGACAGTCTCACTATGGACATGTCTTTGACAAATTGATTAATAGCATGCACAGATATATAAAAAAGAAAATCTTCCAGGAAAGGTAGGAATCATGAGACCCTGGACAGTTGTGTTAGTGCCAAAATCAAGGAGAAGGAAAATAATTACAACTAGCAGCCACAGGTTTTTCTTCCAGCATAGTAAGTATATGTAGAGTGGTTTTTTTCTTTATAATATCTGTGAGGCACTAACCCTGCCTATGAGCCTTTATTTTACTACTTTTTACTTTCCCAATCCTGACTGTCCTTCAGGAAGCTTTTCCTTACTCCCTCTAAGCCATAACAGTGAAAGGCCAGATGGAGGAGGAAGAGATTACCACAACGATGCAAGTTTTCTACTTTGCAAAATTCTCTCAGATCCCTTTGAGTCCTCACAGCAGCCCTGAGGTCGTTTGAGTAGTTTTATTATCCCATTTTATAGATGGAGACATTGAAGCTCAGTGTAGAGGTGAGTCAAGTCTCAAAACCAAGCAGTCTCCCTCTCCAACCCCAGTGTTCTTTCCCTTGTCTCTCCTTCACTGAATTTATATGGATCCAGAAATGTCTTCTGCATTTTATTGTTTTTTAAATTTATTTATTGTAGTAAAATACACATAGCACAAATTTCGCTGTTTCAACCAGCTTTAAGCATACAGTTCAGTTAATATATTCATAATGTTGTACAACCATCACTACCATCTATCTCTATAGCTCTTTTCATCTTGAAAACCTGAAGCTCTATACACATTAAATAGTAACTCCCCATTTCCCCTCCCTCCCAGGCCCTGGCAACCACCATTCCACATTCTGTCTCTATGATTTTGACTACTGTAAGTATATCAGAGAGGTGGAGTCATACAGTATTTGGGTTTTTGATAGGAATTGCATTTAATCAGTAGATTGCTTTGGATAGTATTGACATTTTAATATTATTAAGTCCTCCAACATTAAATGGTTTTCTACTTATTTATGTCTTCTTTAATTTCTTTCAGTGATGTTTTATAGTTTTATTGTACATATCTTTCATCCCATTCCTTAAATTAATTCATATGTATTGTATTCTTTTTGATATTATTTTAAATAAAGTTGTTTTCATAATTTTGTTTTCAGATTGTTCATTGTTAGTGTATAGAAATTGAACTGATTTTTCTGCACTGATTTTTTATCATGCTACTTTGCTGAATTCATTTATTGGTTCTAACAGTTTTTTTTTGTGTGTGTGTGTGTGTGTGGAATCTTTAGGATTTTCTACATATAAGATTATGTTATCTGCAAACAGAGATAATTTTACTCCTTCCTCTCCAACTTGGATGAGTTTTCTCTTTTTTGTCTAATTGTTTTGGTGAGAATTTCCAGTACTATGTTGAACAGAAGTGGCAAAAATGAACATCCTTGTCTTGTTCTTTCTTGATCTTAGTGAAAAAGTTTTCAGTCTTTCACCATTGAGTATGATGTTCACTGTACCCTCATACATGGCTTTTATCATGTTGGGATAGTTCCCTTCTATTCCTAGTTTGTTGAGAGTGGGTTTGTTTGTTTCTTTTTTCCCCATGAAGAAGTATTGAATTTTGTCAAATGCTTTTTATGCATTAATTAAAATGATCATGCGGTTTTTTCTTCTTGCTCTATTACATTGATTGATTTCTGTATGTTAAATTTTACTTGCATTCAGGAAGAAATTCCACTTTGTCATGATGTATAATCTTTTTTAATATGTTACTGAATTCAGTTTTCTCATATTTTGTTGAACATTTCTTACATCGAAGTTCATAAAGGATATTAGTCTGTAATTTTCTTGTCTTCTAGTATCATTGGCTTTGGTTTGGGGGTAAAACTTGCCTTACAGAAGGAGTTAGAAAGTATTCCATCTTTTCAATTTTTTGGAAAATTTTGAAAATGATTGATATTTGTTCTTCTTTAAATGTTCGGTAAATTCATCAGTGAAGTTATCAAGTTCAGGGCTTTTATTTGTTGGAATATTTTATATTACTGATTCAATTTCCTTAGTAATGTAGTTCTATTCAGACTTACTATTTCTTCATTATTTAGTTTTGGTAGGTTTTGTTTTCCTAGGAATTTATGCATTTCATCTAGACTATTTAAGTTGTGGAGTCCATAATACTCTCTTATAATCCTTTTATTTCTGTACAATCTGCAGTAATGACCCATGCTTTCTTTTTTTTTCAGTCCACCTAGCTAGAGATTTGCCATTTTTATTAATTTTTTCAAAGAGGGAACTTTTGGTTTCATTGATTTTTTTCCTATTATTTTTCATTTCATTTATCTCTCCTCTAATCTTCATTATTTTCTCTTATGGTGGCTTTGGGTTTAGTTTTTTCCTCCTTTTTCTAGTACCTTAAGTTGTAAAGTTAGGATGTTGATTGCAATCTTTCTTGTTTTTTAATGTGAGCACTTTTAGCTATAAATTTTCCCCTTAACATGGCTTTTGCCATATCCCATACCTCATGGCATTTTTTTTTTCATTTTCAGTCATCGCTAAGTATTTTCTAATTTAACTTGCAATTTTTTTTGATCCATTGGTTGTTTAAGAGTTCATTGTCTAAGTTCCACAATGTTGTGAACTTTCCATTTTACTTCTGTTATCAGATTCTGATATATCCTGTTGTGAGTGGAGAAAATATTTTGTATGATAACTACATTTTTTAATTATTGGGACTCAACTGGTGACTCAACATATTCTGGAAAATGTACCATGTGCATCTGAAAAGAATGTCAATGCTGTTGCTGTAGATAGAGTGTTCTGTATATGTCTGTGAGATACAGTTAGTTTCTTGTGTTATTTAAGTCTTCTATTCCTCACTTATTTTCTGTGTTTGTTCCACCCATTATTCAGAGGAAAGTAATGAAGCTTCAACTATTACTGTGGAACTGTTTCTTTTCTCCCTTCAATTTGGTCAGTTTTTGCTTTACATATTTTGATGGTCTGACATTAGGTGTGTAAATATTGTTATAACTTACATTATAACAATAAAAGATTCTGTATTGAACCTTTTATTAATATATAATTCTCTTTCTTTTCTAATCTTTTTCTATTTAAAGTCTATTTTGTCTGAATGCATTTTAAATTTTTATAATTTTTCTCATGCATGTTCTTTCCAAAACTAAATATAAATATTAAAATGCAATCCTTTGTAGTTGAAGCACCTGTTTATTGAATAAATATAAGGGAATAAAGTACAAATGTGAGTAGGTTCACTTTCGGAAGGCAACAATATATGCAAAGGAGGTAAAAGCAATTGTGGGAAAACGTAGGAGTCAGCAAATAGTTCAAAGATCTTGAAATTTAGGCTTTGCAGTCCTATTTGAATATATTTTTATGTTTTTTATATAAGTAAGCTATGTAACTGCACTTAACAATAATCAATTCTTCAGTATACACAAAAAGCATACTCAATTGAATTTTCCATATATGAACCTTTGAAACATCTTCCTCTAAGTAGAATGGAATGCTTTTGAAACAAACTATTTCAAAAATTAGATAGGCCAGATGGAAACCATTGAGAGATGTCAAGCCATGCTAGTCTGTTTTCTTCCCCGACTGGTTTCAGTTTGTTAGTGAAGTAGTTGTATAACTTTAAAAAGAAAAAAGAAAAAAAACTTTGTAATACTTCTTAGTAATGGGCTCAGCTAGCCACCAAAGTGACTTCTGGAACATCAAATTAGCTTTTGTGATAAATATTGCCATAAAACCAGTAATTAGTTTCTAATGATGCTGCATTTTTCATCGGCTGTAAAGCCATAAACAGATGAAGATTCTGGCTCCTTGGCAAACCCTTTTTGACACAGATACCTGGGAAAAAGGGAAAAAAAAGATTTTTTGATGTACCCCAGGCCATAGAAATCTGGCAAGGAGCTCATGTGCTGGAACACATAGCAATTTATTCACCAATATTTTTAACTCCCTCCAAAACTGTAACTGTAAGCATTGCAGGTCAAGATAATGAGTGAGGATTTTTTTTTTCTTTTTCTTTTTTCTTTTAATGACTAAATCTTAAAGAAAGAGAAAAAAAAACTGTTAGGTCCTTAACAGCCCACTTAACCGGCCAAACAGAAGAAAGGCAAAGTGATCAACTTAAGTAAGCCCCATGAAAGCAGAAAAAGCATGTCCTAATTCTTACTTAAGATTTTATTTGCTAATTTGGGATGCAAAGTAAAAATCCCATGAGGATTTTTTTGTTCATTTTATTTGGCAAATACTTGAAGGGTGTTTTTAATGCTAAACACTGGCCTAGTTGCTGGTATGCAAACCTGGGTTACATACTGTTCTCCTGCTTGCTCAAAATTAGTTGTTGGGTTATGGGATAGAAAAAAGGTGAATAAAGCAATCAGTGCGGTATGTCCTATGGCATAATAGAAAACTCTCCAAGAATTACAGAGACAGAAGGAAAGAACTAAAACCTTTGCAGTGGGTATTAAGAAGACTATAAAGAAAAGTGAATTTATCATTAAAGACATCTTAATAGATGAATGAAAATATTAAGGCAAAGAAATTTAAGGTGAGCAAAAAGAAGACTAAAGAGACATGTTGCTAAAGGGACTAGCAAACACTCTGGTGTCCAGAGCAAGAGATATATATGAAAGTGTGGCAGCAAATAAGTTGGGACATGAGTTTTCATAGCATCCATTCAGCAAAAAGGCTTATCAGCAGGTATTACAGCATAAATATTAATGAGAACAACATTAAAATCTGAGAAGCAGTTATTGAGAAAAGAACCAACTCATGTTTTGCTTTTAAAAAAATAGAATGTTCCAAATTTTTAATAACATTCTACTCAGAAATCTCTTCTGTAGCTTTGGCTCCTCACTAACTTAACAGTCTTGCAATATATGGGAAACCATGAAAAAATATCCACTGAATAGAAATATAGGGACCTAAATACACTTCTCCTTCTAACCTGTTCTGCTTTTAGAAATGTTATTAACCTCTGTGAATCTCAATTTTATCAATTACAATATGAATTAAATAAGGAGTTTTTAATCTGACTTCTTCCCTGATGAGCTTCAGAGGCTTTGTGGATACCTTGAATGATGTACTGGGAGAGAGGGGGAAAAAAAAGCAGAATTTATTTATAAAAAATTATGTATTTATTCTTATATGCTTAAACTTCAGTCACCTTCCAAGTACTCTCCAATTGACGCAATACACCAATCGAGACATTTTTTCCACTACTCAAAATAGTTTTTGAACTCGTTGATTTTGATGCCATTTTTGGTTTCACCTCTTCCACATCAGCAAAACATTTTCCTTTGAGGACTTCTTTCATCTGGGGAAACAAAAAAAATGTTGTTCAGGGTGAGATCAGGTGAATAGAGAGGGTGGGGAATGAGGGTCATGCCATTTTTGATCAAATACTGCTGAACACTCAATGTGGTGTGGGCAGGTGTGCTCGTAAATCACCCATCATGAAATGGGCAAACGTGTTGAAAGAGTCTTCAAAAAAAATTCACTGAAACTGAACATAGCCTCTCACAACAATGCCAGCTAGTGCACTGATAAAAATGGGTTCCTGGAACATTCACCTAGCGGGGGAAACCTGTACTACAAGAAGCCTACCCTCCAGAAGATAATTTGGGTTTTTGGGGGTCCCCACTTGTGTAAAATCTCATGTATATGTGTGGGTGTGCATTTACTTGGGAGTAGGTCCACAGTTTTCATTAGCTTTTCAAAAGCTCAATGACATCAAAAAACTACTGAATTAAATTATCTGCAATATCAGCTCAAAATTTTTCTAGTTCTCTGAATCTATATTTAATATAAGCCTTTAGTTGTAGGCTGTCATACCATCGACTTTTATGAAACTAGTAGACTAGTCATTTTAAAAAATAATTCCACAGCATGAGTATTTCTCAATCTATTGTGTGGTAATGGGTTTCTATACCAAGTAACTTGCTGAAGACCATACAAAGATAGGGTGACCTTAAAATTTATCATCCACATCACGGCACTTCTGAGAGTGAAAGAAGACACTCTCCAGTGGGATTCCAGGACAGCATGCTTAAACAAGAACTGTCATAGGCAAACCCAACTGGATTGTCTTCCTATAATACAAGGGTACTTCAGAGAAGGAAAACTCTGACTCCAAAAAACCTCCGCTGCCTTGCGGCATACCTCTTCAGGGGAAAGGCTAAGGGAGTAAACCCCGACAGAAAATCCGGAGCCGGAGTCCCTAAGGCGGTTTGACGTTGTAGTCAACACCGGCAACTCCTGTGGCGCACCTGAAGCCAAGCTGTATTGACTCCGTCTTTCCCTTGGATCCTTCAGCTGCGAAGAGAGGGGGGATCTGCTGCATGGGCAACAGCAGACCCTCCATATCACCCTGCCCAGGCTCTGTAGCTTCAGCGTCATCGCAAGATGTCGATTCAACACGGGAGGAGACAGATACCATGTCACTCCCGAGTCGGACTGCACAGCCATTCTCGGCGGTGCAGATAGACTCTTAAGAAGCTACACCATCGTCTCTCGAGACGGACGGCTGCCGACGAATACAAGAAAGAAACACTACTGGTAATCAACCAAATACTAATTCTACTCAAAATCTAAGTCAGATCTAGAGCTTCATATGACTGTTTCCAGATAGACAAGGTTTACATTGGCCATAGTACTCCCCAAGATTGATAAGTTGTGGGGACTTATGTTATTTGAAGCATCCAAAAATTGAGGCCCCTTAACAGAAGGACATGGTTGTTATTGAAGATGGCAGCAGAAGCTCGAGGGACAACGCCATGGAAAGGCTGTTGAGTCACCCCCCAAGCAGAACCCACAGGGTGGCAGCACTTTTCTGTGATCTCCTGGGTTCAGTAGTTCAGTATTTATTTGTAAGCTTTGAAAACCAGGTTCACTAGTGGATCCAGAAGTGATCTAGTGCAATGAATATAGTCATGATTCACAGAAGACACTCAAAGGGCCAAAAAGTTATACAGGAAAAATTACGCTTACTAGTAATTGGGACAGTGCAAATTAAAGCAACAAGGTGACTTCGCTCTTTGCTAATAAGATTTCCAAATTCAGAAATATCACCCATACCTAACACTGGGAAGAGGAGTATGATATCTTAAATCTATAGATTTCTGTTATTTTTAAACTGATTTTATTCATGCATTTTGTAATTGGAAAAACTAAGTTAAAAATAAAGCAAAACAAAAATTAAGAACAGAGGAGAGCCAATGAGAAAATAGAGGAAAAGGTATAGAAAAATAGTGTGAAAGGGGTCAGGCAACAGAGCAGTCTTTGAAAAATGGGAGCAGAGAGAAGCCGCCAGTGAGACAGCAGTCACAGAACCTTTAAGAACATGAACATATACAATCCAGTTTTAAGTGTTTTCATGTCTCTGATATGAAACCACTCCCTCCCCCTAATCTTCAGTAAAGTCTGTCACTCCCAAAGGCCTTGTGCACTTGTCCTTAGCCCTGCGGGAGCAGAAGGGAGAAGCCCCAGATTGGAAAAGGAGCAAGGTCAAGAGCTGAAGAGAGGCAAAATCCCAGAGCCAAAGTGACCGTGAAAACCCAGGCTCCTGACGATTTATTGAAATCTTGAGGAAAGTTTTACCATTGCCACAGAACACGAGAGAGGAAATCTGTGACAATTTTAGATAAACCTCAAAAACCCAAATGACCGCAGCTGATATCTTAGCGACTGGTAGCTAGGAACCTCAGTAGGCCATTCCACCTTGGCACCAGAGATGCTGTCTTGTGGTGATTTTGTTCATCTCTGCTTTCATATGTTATATTAAAATTCTATTTTAATTCTCAGAGGGTGATCTTATTTCCAAGGCCTTGGGCTACACCTCCCAATTGTTTGCACATTCCAACTGATGGGTACCATCAGTTATTATCTGGATCTTTAAACTTTGCAAATAAAAACAGTATCTTGTATTAATACAACATCTCATAGAAAGAAGTTTTCCAAGCACTTCAACATAGTAATATGACTTATCCTTTATTTAAAAATTTATTTATTGTTTTTCTCTTACAGTTGTCCCACTTTTTCCCCTGTTGCTCCTCCTCCTACCTTGCTCACCCCTTCTCCCACAGTCAATCCCCACCCCATTGCACATGTCCACGGGTCATTTATACCAGTTCCTTGACATGACTTATTTCTAAGTTGATATGTAACGAGATTATACTGCAAGTGTAGTGCAGAATACTACATAAAAAGAATGAAGTTACAATGCCTGCTTTCAGGCAACCGACAACCCACAGCTCAATCAGGGAGATACAGCATGGTAGATGCTCCAGGGGCCCGAGAGTACACCCTGGAGGGGGCCAACCTTAGTCAGGCTGGACTGGCTGATGCCCTTTGAGTTGGGTACTTTCCATTAACCTCACCTGGCCTGCTCCATTTGCCACCCTTTTCTATACCCCTGTAGACCGACGCTTACAAACTGAATTACCCAGGCTCACATGTCCTCTGGTTTCTGGTCAGGTTCTTATGGGAGGCATGGTCAGGAGAATGGCAGGCAGAAAGGTCTGGCGTTTCTTGCTACTTGCGCTTTCCTTGGGATTACAGTCCTGGCAGGGGCTGTGGCTCTTCTCCACGGCTCACACTCTCCATGGGGCGCCAGTGATACCGTATCTCGTCCTTGTCCCTGCAGACCTAGAGGTGGTAACGACGCTCAGCATCTCCAGTTTCTGGGGTGTCAGCCACTAGTGGGTTCTCCCAAACTGTTCCCATCTGTCAGTACTGTCTACACTAAACCTCTTCAGTTCAACCGTCTGAGTAGATAAACTGCCAGACCTTGACTGACACACGTTGAAACAAAGATGTCTTTCTCACCAGTGCTGCACATCTGTCGTAGGTTAGCTCTGGTAAGGGGAAGCTCTGCTCAGGGCCTAAGGCTGACAGACAGATGCGCTGATACTGCAGAGACCTCAGAGGCAAATGAGAGAGACCAATGAGAGAGAACAGGTCTAACATGCTTTGGCCAGGAAATGACACATATCGTTTCTTCTCACAGTCTACTGGACACTAAACATCACATTTGTGGCCCCACTTGATTGCAGGCAGCTGGGAAATGGGGAGGAATACATGAGTATTTGGTGAGCAATAAATGTCCCTTCCTACCCCAGCACAGGGAGCAGTAGACGTTTAAAGCAAATCTTCAGGGAACTGGAGAAATACAATTCAGAAATCTACAATATTGTAACTGGTACATGAGAACATGTTTTCATGTGTACATATGAGATATAAGATCACTCTGGTCATATGTGTCAATAAATGATAAGAATAGCTTCTACAAAACCACTTTCCTGAGCTGTGGGGTCAGTGAATTTTGAATTTTTGAAGATAATACCAGGAGCTTGTTTCATATTGCTGGGAGGCTTTACATCTCAAAAATAAACATCCCTAACTTGGTAATTTTGCCTGGGAATAACCCTAATTATATTTTTCCAGTTATTATTCTCACCAACCACTACAACTCTTCAGGGGGTGATAATGCAAGGTAGAGACAGGTACAGTCAGCCTGAAATGACTTTATGTAACAGAGAAACTATCCCTATAGACTCATATCTTCTCTCTACCCCAAGGAACCTCCTAAAGGAAAAGAACCAAGTTCAGTTTATTTTCCCCAAAACAAGAGATTTTAGTTCAGCATAGCAAATATAATTGTGGGATCTCAGGTATTCACACAGTTATTCAGCAAATATTTATTGAGCTCCTATTAGGTGTCAAATGCCAGGCGAACTTGAGATACTGAAGATGCAGCAGTAAACAAGCAGGTACAGCCATCCCCTCCTTGGCCTCCAGGGAAAAAACAGAGTCATGTGATAACTTTCTTACATTACAGACATGACCAGAGCTGTAAGAAAAAAATGCAAAACAGAAAGGGACAGTGCAGAGGGCCTTCCCAAGACCAGCAGGTGGGGGTGGAATGGGTGGGACGCTGGTGACTTCTCTCCTGGAATGAGCAGGGTTTTTCAGATGGCCGAGGAAGGGGAAGAGGATGTAGGAGTTGAGGTGGTCTCATCTCTCCAGGGTACCTGATGTAGAAAAACATGCACCTTCAGGTTCTAAAGCCTAAGTCTTATCAGTTAGTTACTAGTTTCCGAAGCTGAAAAAATAATTCTACCAACCTTCATGGCCCAATTCTAGACCTCCTAACCAATGTGGAATGTGTTCCTGCTTGAACTGAGCTGTGTGCATCTCTACTTGGGCAGGCCAGCATGTTGGACTGGCTGGCAGGACAGCCCACCGGTAATGTGCTTGCCTGAGAGGCTAGGTCACTAGTTTTCTGAAAAGACTTCTAGACAGAAGAGAGACTCAGACAAATGTTTTTTTCCTCCCAACAGTAAATCTGCCATCATTGAAAGTGAGAGTCAAGTCTTTAATGGAAAGGAGGGTTGTAAATAGAAACTAAAATTTTTATTTTTATTTTTTACCAGAAGCTTTAATCAGGGACCCTGGAGACCCATGTATGGCAGAGCATCATATGATATGGGAGAGAGACATCCCAAGTGAGGAGATGGCACAGCATGAGGGCCCCGGTGGAATGCCACAGCACCAGGACACATTGGGGCAACTCCCCTGCTGCCAAAGTCATTGACAAGGCAGGTCGACACTCTTTGCAGGCAGCAGAAGTCTCGGCAGCAGAGAGCAGTGAAGGGCGCCAGAGCAGATAAGAAAAAAATTGATGGACACCACCTGGTAGCTGACAGTAGTTATTCATGAGCACATGAGCGAACCCCCCTGAGAACTCCCAGGAATAATTTGAAGGGACTTCGTGAGGTGTTGGATAACCTGCAATAAATAGTAAGTGCTGCAAGTGCCAGCAAAATACAGGTAATTACAAGATAAGAAAGTGGATGATAATTTCTTTAGTAACTTTGCAAAGCACCTTTGGGTCAGAATTGTGGAGTGATAGGGTTTCAGCTATCCATATACCTACTGAAAAGACAAATCGGCAAGCCAGAATTTTCAAATCGATTTCTGGAGAGTATCAAGGGAAATTTTCTATATGGAAGGCGGAGAAAGCCAAATGACAGGGAGAAACCAGTCAAGAATCTAAAAAGGGAGACAGAGAGAGAGAAGCTGTAGAAGCTGCTGTAAGAAAGTTCAGAGACCGGAATTTAAGGATTTAAGGAATTTAAGGAAAGAAGTCAGCAATAAAGACAATGAACTTTAGTCGACCCATTTTGAACCAGCTCATGGGTATAGCAGGAAGACTGAAAATGGGAAGTAAGGCTGAAAGACAAAGGGATTGGGAGGAGCTGGATGCTCTTCAAGCAAACAGACCTGCAGGCACAGGGACAAGCCAGACCAAGGTGTGAGGGGACCGGAAGACAGCAAGATGCCAAGTTGGCTGCACACGAATCCCTGCAGAGACCTCAGAGGCAAATGGGGCCAGATTGCTACCGAGGAGCTTAAAGAAATAGCATGATTATATGGTTTGTGGGTGGGGGAAGAGTTTTTCTAGTTTTCCCCAGAAAAAAAAAAAAGCTCAGCTGAGACTCTCTAGACACGAACTGAGTCCTGGGCAGCATGAGGTAGGGATCTAAGCCCCGTTTCCACCCACTCTGGCCCCATGGAAGTGGGGTAAGGTTTGCTGATCTGAACCTGGAAGCTGACACCGGTCACTGGCTGTCCATACAGGGACAAGCACCAGCTCCTCACAAGCCACTGGCTGCCCTACTGAGTATCAGGGTTATCTGTCAGCAGGAGAAATCAGCTCTGGCCCAGTTAAGCACAAAGTTTTGCTTTTAAGATATTAATTAGTTCACAAAACACTAGAGCACCTGAAGAACCAGATTGGGGGATGATTCCAAAATCCCGCCATAAAACTCTCCAGTGGGGAATCTTCTGCTGCCCCTCCCACTGCCCCCAGGCCCAGACACTGCAGCCAGTCCTGCCAAGGGATCCAAATGCCTCAGGGGCCCCAGGAATGCCAACACCCTGGAGCCAGAGAAAGGGTCCTCAAGACCTCTGACTCCGGAATGGGCAGGGTCCATGTCCTAGCCACAGGGGAAATTGGGAAATTAGTGTTTGGCATTTTCCAGTTCAGTTGTAGAAGGCACCTCTGCCTCCCAGGAGGGTCCATAAGGTGATGGCTCCTCAGAGGACAGTCCTGCAGATGTTGAGGGGTCAAAAAGCTCCCACCACAGTGATACTCAGCTTGATGAGCAGCTTCACTTGTGGCAGGAAAGGTCTCTTCTCTGAGTTGCCACGTACGGGCCTGTCTCTGCACACCTACTCTGCGCCTACCCATCCCTGGTACTTAGCACTTTTCACCTGCGCAGTTTGGAGGAGAGAGGCCTTAGAGGCAGCTGAGCCAGGAGGGTGCAGGGAGGGTAAGGGAGGGCAAGGGAGGTGAAGAGGGGAAGCTGTCTCTCCAGGTGCCCAGGAGGGCGGTGGCTTCTGCCCGCCCTAGCTTGAAGGGGAGGAAACAGGCTCTGTGAACATTCCCCCGAAGTACAACTGTCCATCTGTTACACTTGGATGTAACAGGGGTGTCTTTTTTTTTTTCCCTTTAAGCATTTTGCTACATTTTACTTGTAGCTTCCATGCTGTTTAAGCAGGTAATCATCTGTTCCTTAAAAATCTTGACACGATTTATCAGAGAGTCTGCTTGGCTTTCTAATGAGTGATCATAATAGCTGTACTTGCTGGTGGCTCCTTTTTTTCATTTCCAGATTTATCAAGGTCTGATTTAATTGCCATAAACAAGGAAAAACAAGATCAAATTAACAGATGAAATCATAGGGTTTGGAGCTGATACATATTAATGAGCTCTTACTTTTGTGATCTGGATAATAATGACCCAGACCTTGATAAAATTAGCCAAAAGGAAAACAAACATATCAGGGCGCTGCAGTGCTTGGGTGCTTCCAGGCTGGGAAGGCACCAGATGCAGATAGAAGATTCCTGGGTGAGCCAGAGGGAGCGGGAGTGGGGTCTGCAGGACAAATGGCCTGCCTGGCCTCATCCTTGAGCTCGTGCCCTGTTTGGGCTAGAGGGGGCCTGCCTGTCCAGTGAATGGCCCAATGACACCACTCCCTACACCCTGAGCCAGCCGCCCCCCACCCCACCCCTTGGCCATGCTCCAGTCTGAGAAATCAGACACAATATAAGCCACTCCTCTTTGGAATTCTCTTCAGTCCTTTTAATAGGCTTGAAGTTTTTTACATCCATAGGAAAACCACCTTTGAATTAGTGGTTTTGTTCTCTGAATTGTGCTTTGTATTTGCTCTAATCAAATTCCCTCTCACTCAGATAAGCATTAAATGTGGATCACATCAGAGGCAAACAGTTGCAACTCCCAGCCTGCTCTTCTCAGGGAGGAGAACTTGCCTTTGTTATGGAAATGTTTCTCCAGAGTGAGCTGACGCTGGGAAGCCGGCACCAGCCAAAACACACCCTTTCAGCCCTGTGTTTCTGCATTGCTTAAAAACCCGGCGACTTTAGCAAGGCATCCTGTTTGGGATGAGAGTTCTATTTCTACAGAAACACATCGTCAGGCTTTTAAACAAGCACCCGGGTGGTAGCATTGTGAGGCGGGAAGGATGCCAGCGTGGAGTCTGAGGGGCGGGGTCCCCCTCCCTGTCCTGCCCTCTCCAGGCAGGGCATTGAACTTCAGGAAGCCTCACTTTCTCCATCTGTACAGTGGAGGCAATGAAAGTACTTACCCCCAAAGACTGTTGACAACTGAAGGAGATAATGTATACAAAGTGCATGAAACAATTCTTAATGTATAATATGTACATAAAATGTTCTTATTTTACTGCACATGTTTTTTCCCATTTTACTATTAAATCGCAAAATAAGTATTCTTGAAATAAGCTCCTACATTTCTGTTGGTGTTGAGCAGTGCTTTGTTTGCAAGTGGGGTCCTCACACAGGCAGCATCCGCATCTTTATTAGAGAAGGAAGTTGCTTGGCAAGCGATTTCTCAGGTCCTATCCCAGGCCTGCCGAATGGGAAAGTCTAGGGCCGAGGCCCAGCCGGCGGCATTTGCACCAGCCTTGCAGGCCATTGGGGTGCACGCTTAAGTCTGGGAACCACAGATATGAGGACAGGATGGTATGGGAAATCTTTCTTAGAGGAAATGTTACCCTGTGAGTGTCAGCTGCCCAAATCTCAGCTTCCTACTTTGTTGGTTATTCCTATTTATATTTACTGGGTTGGCACTTACAAAAGTGGCTTCAGCGGGCATCCAGTGGAAGTGAAATGAGCTACATATGTACAATCTGTTTCCCTCACTGTGAGCTTTTCCAAAAACAAGTTTCAGAGAGAGTTAAAAGTTTGTGTGTTCCATCTATATACACAAGAGAAGAATCACTGAATCATGGCTCCAACAGAAGAGGGGAGTCTTCAGATAAATCAAGAAGACAGGAAGCTACCTTCTCATGACTCTCGCGGGATTTGGGACTGACAAAATGGAAAAGCTATGGAGAATTTAAATCTTTTTATCCCAAATGTTCCAGGTAATATTAATGATAAACATGGGGGCAATTGTTTTTAAATAATAAAACCATATTTTAAGGATATAGACCTTTTGTGGGGTTTATCTGCGCAAAAGTTAGGTCTTTACAAACAGATCAAATTCACCAGTCAAGACTGAAAATGCAAAAGTATATTTTTTATACATGTTCCTGGGATATTTTAGGTTCTACAGAAGATTTGCAATCTACAACTTAGAGAAGCAGCAATGTACCCTTGGTCATGATTTTGATCCAAATACACTCTAATTATAAGTCTTTTGTGTTTAAAGGTTGTGCTATTATTACTGTTAGTATAATAAGCGAATACTTTTATCTTAATAGTTAGGCAAAACTAATGCTCTCTTGTAGTCCCAGAAAGTGCCGTGGACCCGGATGCAGCCAGTGCCACTTTGGGGCTATCCGCAGAGTCTACATCTTGAATTACTTGTACCCAACACTTACAGCACAAGTTCCTTTCAGGGAGGCTTGGCAACGATTACATTCTCTCACAGGGGTCTGACATGTGTCAATTCTATGACACTCTATAAGCTGTGACTGCTTTATGGAGGCAAACTGTAGCTGGTGGAATGGATCATATTACTGAATAGCCACATCTCTTGGATTTAGAATCCTTTAAATACTAACATTTCTCTGGATTGCAGAACATTGTGCATAAAAATCTAAGGATTACATAAAAGCCATTCTTCCCTCTATCTAGATGTCAGCTGAAAGCATTCCCCTCCCCCCACTTTCCCTGGTGATTTTAGTCTGAAGCAGAACTATTGTTTTAGCTTAATTTCTCTCCTCAGATTTTGGAATTTCTTTTCCTTTCAATTTTAATATTATAAATCTAGCATAGTTGGGGTCCAAACACAACATCCTGCATTATTAATTGGGAAATCCTGTTGATCTTTTGCTTCATAAATTATTTTAAAAAATAAACAAATAAGAGGCAGTGGTGGCATAGCCATTAACCCCTGGGCAGCTAGATTCTCTGCGTTCTCTAAGGCCCAGGTGGAAAAGAATTAGGCTAAAGAAGACACCTAGAAGAGGCCACTGAGGCCCAGTTAGGACTGGCTGAGGGAGGGACCCAGTTGGTGAATAGCAGCAGAAAGCAGGGAAATCCCATGAAGAGTGATGAGACATTAACAAGAAGCACAAGAACACAATGTAGGGCTGTAGAGTGTGTCCTTCTACAGGGCTGATTTAGGAAAATAAAATAAAATAAAATAAATTCTCTGACAGCCTTCTACCTCTGCCAGCCTTAGCTTTTTCCTTCCTATTGTTCAATTTAGGAGGCAGAAAAATGCAGTAAGTGGTGAAGTATGGGGGTTGTGGAATCATAGAGACATGGATACAAGGCTTGCTTTGTTTTGGGGTTTTTTGTTGCTGTTGATGATGATTGCTAGCTGTGCTACATTGGGCAAGTCACTTGACTTCTCTCTAGGCTTCCATTCTGTCATCAGTCAAGTTGAGATAATAGTAGCATGTAGCCATGTGAGATTAAATGAGTAGCAGCTTGGCACAGAGTAAGCACTCAACTAGTACTCTTCTTGTGTAGTCCACAAGGTCCTGCTCTGAGCTAAGTTACTAATGAAGTAAGCAGAGTGAGCCATGAGACCAGGGGAGGTGGGGATGGCTACCTGTTGGAAGTGCTGAGCAGAGATTCGCTGATTGTGTCTGTTTTTCACAATAACCTTGCTGTATAATCGATCACCTTTTTTCTACATCATGATGTCTGTGGTAGCGTAAATAAATAAATAAATAGATACCCACCCCACCCCCAAGATGTCCAGGTCCTAACCCTTGGAACTTGTGAATATGTTACCTTACATGGCAAAAGAACTTAAAAAAAAAAAAAAAATGTGGCTGATTTGAGAATTTTGAGATGGAGGGATTATCCTGGATTATCCGTGTGAACCCAATGAAAAATCACAAGGGTCCTTCTAAAAGGGAAACAGGAGGATCAGAGTCTAGGAGAGATGTGACAACAGAAGCAGAGAGAGAAGTGAAAATGCAGCTTTGAAAATGCAGGAATGGGCCAGCAGCCAAAGAATGTGTGCAGCCTCCAGACACTGGAAGAGGCAAAGGGAATGCATTCTCGCCTAGAGCCTCAAAGGGAATGCAGTCCCACCAACACCTCGGTTTCAGCCAAAATGAAACCTGTTTTGGACTCTTGACCTCTTGAACTGTAAGATAATAAACCTGTTATTTTGAGCCACCAAGTTTGTGGTAGTTTGTTACAGCAGCCATAGGAAACTAGAGCAATGGTATACTGTTTTGTAACTCTACATTGCAATAAAGAACTACAAAGAAAATCAACTCTCTGCTCAACAGACAGGCTGATTTGTTCATTCCAGCAGTTCCACAGATTGGCCTTCAGAGAAGATGTAGCAAAAGTCAATTTAAAAAAAAAAAAAAAAAAAGGAGAAATAGTCATGTATCAGAAGATAATTGCCTGGGATTTATTTTAAATATGAGGAAGGGGGTTGAGTTGATATTAAATCGTGGTTTTTATATCGTTTTCAATGGTAGTGTGTTCAAGGAGAAAGTTTCCAGAACACAGCCAACACCTATCTGTCACTCAGCCGTGACACAGTGTCGGAATGGATTGAAAAAAAATCCAGTGGAGCAAACTGAGGAAAATCATCTCAATTTCAGGCTACAGTTCAGTCCCCAAGGGTGGCAGCACCTAGTTAGTTACCTTCTGTTCTAGCTCCATCGCACTTGCAAGATCTTTTTGCCTCCTTTTGAACACATCTTTACTCTTCTGCTTGGATTAGAATCACTTCACTCCACACATTTTCAGTACTTACCCAGGCTTTTCATTTAAAGTTTTGTCTTTGCAGGAAAAGTAGCTTTGCCAGAGACACAAGCAAGGACCCTCAGACCAGGTCTAAAAAGCATACAGAATTGATGGATTGAAAACTGAGCCCTGCGTAATAGATTCAGTCCCTAAATCTCTGACCAGATTCAGTTTGTACACAAAAGGACAGCATGAATCCACAAACCACAGGATTAGGGATCAATTTTCTCCATCAGAAACAACCACAAACTATCAATTTGTAGCCCATAAAAATAAAAAGGAATTTCATAGATGATAAATTATCCCATCTATCAGAGTGCCCAGTGCCTGGGGGGCCCTCAGTCAACATGTGTTGGTGTTTTCATAAAATCCCTTTCAAAGGGCGGTGACTCATAACTGAGAACAGGGGCACATGTCCATTAGGAAACCTCAGAGTATGGTGATGTTCTACTAATTTCCTTAACAAATATGTAGTAAGCACCTATGGCATGTTGTATGGGGGCACTTTGGGGGATAAGTCACATCTGGAGACTCCCTCTGCCTCCTCACAGTCTTCCTATCCTTTATCCTCATTTTTCAAATTCCAAGATATAGCCATCTCCCTCGTGGTTCACTTTCTTTGCAAATCTCGCCACATGTGAGACAGCTTCTTCCCAGTCATTTGCGATAACGTACGAAGTCCAGGGAAACTCTACTTGTAGAAAAAAGGGAGCAGAGTGAGCTCCCAGGCACCACAGGGAGTGTGACGAGGCCCAGGGGAGGCCATCTCCCCCAACCACCCCATCTGCTGGTCTTCGTTGCTACCCCTGCCACAGATTCCAAAGACTGATCTGGTTGGTGGTCATGTGTGTATTTGCCCAGGCCTGGATCAGGTCCTGGGCAAATGGAAGGCAGCCTGGCTTCAGAAATGTCTTCCAGACTGTAGCTATTAGGGCTTTCGCATCAAGAAACAAGGGGGGTGGGGAGGAGAAAAAGAAAAAAGATTGGGATATGTGGGGACTGGATGGGATTTGTTCAAGACCAGATTTAAAACATTCTGCTTTTTTTTTTTTTTTTTTGAAACAACTTACTTTGTAATCATTGCCTTGGCGCCTGGCCCTCTTTCATTTAACCTCATCTGCCTGACTTTAAATTCATGGAACAGATTTTCACTGCCTTGGACTCCAAGCAGTTGGCTGGTGGAGTGTTCTTGGATGTTACCAAAAAAAAAAAAAAAAGGCATTTGATACCATTAATCATATTGCCATATGTAATAAATTGGCTGCCTATGGTACATCGCCTAAAATTGTCACATGGTTCCAATCAGAGCTCTGCCAACTGAAAGTGGTTATTGGAAACTCTGACTCTCCCTTTCAAGCATGCCTTCCCCGTGTTCCACGGGCCCCTCCTGTTTGCTCTGCATGTTAATGACCTGCTGGCTCATCGTCTGCACAAAGGCCAGAGCTTCTGAGGATGCACATACATGTCTTAAGGTGCTGCTCTACCTGGGCAATAACTTGTGTGGTTATCAAAGTCACATGTTATGGTCAGCCTTTGACAGCAAGTGACTTGAAACATTATTTGATTTGTGGTTTTGCCTCTGCCTCTACTCTGATTCTTTTTAAACCTTCTTCCAAGACCTCTCCCTCAACTGTATGCATATATTGAATTTAGGGGAGCAGCACCCTCCCACAAGAATGCTGTTGTCTGTACTCATCTTGGTTAGCGGGAGAGGTGCCTGGCACCCCACAGTGGTGGGGGTGCTCCAAATCCATTTGAGAACAATTGATTTCAGCAAGTGGGGACCACGAGGTGGACAAAGACAGAAGTGCTGAAAGCATCATGCTCCTGGCTTTAACGGGTTACACTTGCCTGTTGTTAGGTTTGCTTTCTTTGTTTCATTTCTTTTTTCCTCTAGCTTCATCAAGCCAATATTGAAAAAATGATAAGGGACCAAACTTTCCTCCCACCCCCCAAATCAGATTGTTGTTCTATTTGATTTTGAAAGAACTTTATGAAATGTTTTGGAATTTGACTCCATATTATTTAAAATGGAAAGTACTGCGTGAGTGTTTCAAATGAAAATGTTGTATGTACAATGCCCCTTTCTTGTACGTGCATGTGTGTGAGCACACGTATATGTGTCCCTTCTTTGTGCACATCTGTGTGTCCCAATTCTAGCAGTGACCAGGTACTGAAATCCTAAAATACAGTTTTTGTCTCATTTCCAGCAGCTCTGAAACAGGAAGTACAGGAAATCTTAGTCACCCTCCCACCACCAAATCCTGGGGGAAAAGGTTCTGTTCTCATGAAATCCACAGCCTGCTATGTGCAGACTCAGGAGGTTCAGTCAGTTTGGGTATGGTTCACATAAACATCCTTGCCACCATCTGAAACCCATAAATAAGGCCACTGTGGGGGAAGGAACCCCAAGGTCCCTCCTTTCTTCACACCACATTGACATCTTTTATCTTAGTGAGACACTGTTCAGTGGCGTAGGAGAGCAAAATAGAAATAGATGGCCTTAAAATAAGAGCTCCAAGTGAAAGGCAGAGCTGGTGGTGTGCTTCACACAAAAACCCAGCCACAGCTCCAACATGCCCACAGACAGAGAATCTCTGGTGTCCCTGTTATTTGAAGAAGATGCCAGAAAATCAAGATCCAGGGCTCTGTTGATCTCAATCTTTTCCCATATAGGTGGTGTAGTACACATATAATACATTTGACCTTTGGTTCAGAGAAAGACAAATAATAAAAGTGAACTAAATGGCAAATTCTTATAAGAATTAGTGGTTACTTGCATATCCCTGAATTGGCAATGCTCTGAGGACACATAAAAATGCAGTAATACATCCAACTGTGCAAAGATTTCCCCACACCCATTGGCCATAGTGAAAAGTCTAAGTATAAATAGTCATCACTTGTCTATTCAGTGGCTCTGACACAGAAATATAGTTTGAGGAGGATAAATGATTGTATTTCTTTGTCAGTGGACTGTGTTTTGGACTGACAAGTAGCTTTTCCTTGCAGAGCCCTAGACACACCTACACTGAACTAATCAGATTTGGTACTTAATGGTTCCACTATTTTGAAGAACTCAAAACTCTTGCAAATGCTGTCTCTTCCTTCTCACTTAGTATTTATTGAGCATGTCCTGACATCTAGAGTCATATAGTTTAGTTCAAACACACACACACAACCATAGAATTACATGGTACAATCTTATATGTTGTGTGTTTTTTACCTTCCCTAAAACTCCTTTGAATTCATATTTTGTTTTGAAATGTACTGCATTGCAGGAGCTATGGGCTTTTTCAGACCCATTATATGAGCATCTTTCTTGTTGAGGTCATTGCATCCATGGCCAGTAAGCTACAATAATTACTAATGGAAACATTCAGGTTAAATACTTCGTGGTGGTGAGGAACAGGAGGGTGCATTGCTAAAAAGGAAACAACAAAATATACACCAAAAATATGGGGAAATTTTCTAAATGAGGAGAAACTAGGTGGACTCCAGTGTTACATGTGGCTGGATCTTACCATTTTCTTCCAAGTGTTTGATGAAGAGCTGCCAGGAAACCAAAGAGAATGGCACAGACTTTTTGCAGATTCAGGCTTAACTTAAGCAGGCAAGCTTAGTGGGTGATGTTAAGTGGCCCAAGTAGTGGGTAAGGTTAAGTAGCCCAAGCTGGATATAATAATCATTTATTACTGGGTTGGAACAAAACCATTAGCAGCCAAGGAAGGGCACGCCAAGACTTTAGTGCCAAAAGGTTAAATCATGATACAAGAAGAAATCTTGCTCTAAGACAAAAGTAAGGAGGAGCTTAAAGTAGGACCTGATAAAGCAAAGGTCGGCCAATGTTTTTTGTAAAGGACAAGTGAGTAAATATTTTAGGCTTTGCAGCCATATATTGTCTCTCTCACATATTGGGGTGTGCGCGCATGTGTGTTTTACAGTACCTTAAAAATATACAAACTACTCTCAGCTTGAGAGCCCGACACAAACGGGTCACAGGCCAGACCTATCTTGCAGGTGGTAGTTTGCCAACCCTGTAAACTCCCATTTAACAAACATTTATTGTGCATCTATTATGTGTTAAGCATTGTGCCAAGAATAGAGCTATCTAGATAAATGGTTTGGCCCTGATGTCAAGAAGCCTCTAATTTAATATGCACTAGCAATTCAGCAAGGAGTGGATTAAGTTGTAACTAAAATGGTACAAGGCACCATTCAAAATGGCACCTTCATGCAATTAGCTTCTCTCTTAATTGTGGCTTAATCATTTTGTTATCTCTGTCATCTAGCACATAGAAAGATCTCAAAATCTATGTGCTAAAAATACACCAAATTTTTACCTGAGATTTTGTTCTCTTTAAAAGATCTCTATGTAAAGTTTTCAAAACTAATACTTGGCAATACTTTTTAACAAAGATTTTTGTTGTTTTTTACTGAAGAGTTTACTAAAGCATTTTCTTTTCTAAATTGTATCTTCTTTTATTTACCCTTTACTTATCCCATACCTTGTGTTGCTATAACAATACATGCATGTACATGTACAATATATCTACACAGATATAGGTAAGGTCCATTGCTTTCCTAAATTGCAAATTCATCATTTCTATGTCAGTTCCAAACTTTCTAGTCACTATTTAAAAACCTACAAGAAACAAAATTTATTATGTAATATCTTTTATCCACTGTAAGAGTACAGAAATATATACTGCTTCCATAAGAAATAGAATCATCATTCATGGATGTAGGTGTGTACTAGTCATGCCAAAATAAGACAGATGTGGTTATATTCACCCGGAGACAGGTGCTTCATTTATTTCTTCTCTAACACTCTTCTTTATATAGATCTGTATTTCTGACCTATATCATTTTCTTTCTGCTGAATAACTTTTTTAAACATTTTTTGCAGGGCAGACCTGATGGTGATAAATTCTCTCAGTTTTTGTTTGTCTAAGGTCTTTATTTCTCTTTTACTTTTGAAGGATAATTTTGCTGGATACAAAATGATAGGTTGGTAGTCTGTTTCTTTTAATACCTTAATATTTTATTTCATACTCCTCTAGCATGCATGATGTCTGATGAAAAGTCTATTATATTTTTCATCCTTCTTCCTCTATATGTAAACTTCTTTTCCCCTCTTACTTTTACAAAATTTTCTTTCTCTTTGGTTTTCTGAAATTTGAATGATATCTGTAAGTATAGATTATTTTTTAATCCTGATGGTTGTTTACTAAGCTTCCTTGATTTGTGGTTTGCTGTCTATCATTAATTTTGAAAAATTCCCAGCTATTATTACTTCAAATATTTTTTCTACTCTGTTCTCTCATTTTTCTCCTTGGTATGTTGTACCTTTTGAACTTGCTCCACAGTTCTTGGATGGTCTGTTTGGGGTGTTGTTGTTTTTTTTTAATTCCTCTTTCAGTTTGCAGTTCTTTATCTTCCAGGTCACTGATTCTTTCTTGGGCTGTGTTGAGTCTAGTGGTGAACCCATTGGAAGGCATTCTTATTTCTCTTACAGTATTTTTTATTTCAAGCACTCCCTTCTGATTCTTAGCATTTCTATCTCTTTGCCCACCTTTTCTTGTTTTTTGTCCATTAGAGCCCTTGACATTTTAATCATAGTTATTAAAATTCCCTAACAGTCTAATGCCTGTAACATATCTCAATCTGGTTCTAATGGTTGCTTGGTGTTCTCAGGCTCTGTTTTCACTTGCTTTGGGGCATGCCTTGTAATTTTTTGTTTAAAGCAGAGCATGTTGTATCAGGTAATAGGACCTAAGGTAAACAAGCCCTCAGTGTGAGGCTCTAGGTTAATCTAGCTGGGAGTTAGACTGGTTTTAATATTTTCAGTAGCCTGAGTGCCAGAAATTTAAATTTTTCTCGTGTCCTTCTTTTGGGCTTCCCTAAGTACTCCTCCTCAAAGAGTCTGTGTTTTATCAAAGTTCTTTCTGCTGATATCCAACATTTTTATACAAGGCCCCTCTTAGCACGGCAGGAGAAAGTGGGAAAGTGGAGCATCCTATAAATTTACAACTAAATCTAAATGTTTAGTGGGTTTGTCTTTTGGGTCTGTGACCTTCACAGTGATTCTCCAGAGATAGAGCTTTTCCCCACTTGATGCAGCATCCTTTCCCTGGAGGTAGCATCTCCAGTCTATTTCCTTGAAACCCTGACCTCTGTTGATTGTGTTCCTGACCCCTACCCTTTTAGGCAAAACAGGAAGTCTAGAGTGGACTGGAGTGGGAGGAATGCCCTTCCTCATCTGAAATAAAATTGCTGGTAAAGTCTTTCCCTTGAAGAGTAGGCCTTTGTTATAGAGAAGTCTCTTGGTATAACCAGGATTATCCTTCTCCCCGCTATGCCAGAAGCACAATGGAATTTTTCTCAGATCTTAACTATTAAAACCTGGTGGGGAACTGGAAGGTACAGACCGCAAAATTGTGTGGCCTCCCAAGATTGCAGTCCCCAGGAATTTCTCACTCTCAAGCTAGCCCTCAGCCTCCAGCAATTCATCAAAATCGCTATTGGAGTGTTCTTACCAGTTTCTGTTCCAGGTAAGCTGATCTCAGCTGTGTCTCTCTGGATTTGTCTGTCTCTCCAGATTTCAAGGTGGAAGTTTGCCTCCAGTTTTCTCATAAGTAAAAAAACTTTCACTGCTTTCAGTTTTGTCTAGCTGTTTCTTGTTGTCACGATGGCAGTGACAACTTCCAAGCCTTATTACATGTCAGATCCTAAACCAGAAATAACAAAATGTTTTAATGAATAGATATATAATCAAGTAAACAAAAGTAGAAAACACAATCTCAAATTAGCTTCAAAGTTTAACTTTTTAATGACAACTCCAGACCAGGACTGAAGTACTAGTGCCACCAAATTGCAGGAAAATATCTAAGAAGAAAGTAAGTATAGGGCCAAGCAGCATAAAATAATAAACTTTTTATATATTTTGTATACGTACTTTCGCATATAAGAGAATTCAGTTATGTGATTGTGTTAAATTGTAATTTCAACTCCTACATCTTCTTAGTCATAAGATTTTACATACCTAGAAAGCATATGATTCTCATCACCAAGCACTTATTAAGCACTTACTTTGTGCTGAAATTATTGGGTATTCACAAAGGATGTGACTGGGGAGCTAATTTACTGAAACACCAGCTAGAGATGAAGAAGATGTGAATAAAGAGATTAAAAAACAAAAATTGTACAAAATAAATTTATATATTGCTAAAAGATGTGAATTGATTCAACCATATGTGTAATATTTTAAATACTTATATATGTAATTTACTAGATTGTAGCTTATTAATTAAATATTAATTTAAAATAAATAATAAAACAGTGCCAAGTGAATGATATAGGCAGTAATTGCTGCAGATCAGAGAAACTCTGTGTAGTGGTTAGCTTGGTATTACTCATCACCAGCCATTTGCAGGCATCTGAACATATTCTTGTAACATTCACTGACACCATTTAATTTCAGGCTCAGCGAGCCCCTCCCCATCAAATGTATGTCATATTATAAAATCAGGTTTGAGACCCATCAAGGTTTATAAAAGAAAGTTATAAAACCATTTTGCAAACCTTTGATGATTGCCATCTTCAACTGAGGGAGAAAAAAATGCTGAAGAAACTGGGAAAAAAGCTTTGGTGATTAAAAGAACCCTAAACTTTCTTGCCCTTCCCCCAGAAAAGAAGTTATGGAGGGCATCTGCACTTTACCTCAGTCCCAGGCAGAAGACTTTCAGATGCTTAGCATGTTTATGCAAATAGTTTAAAGGCCCACTGGGATGATAGGCCTAGAAAAGGGAAAGGCCAGAGACTGGTATTCTGATGCTTTGCCAGCACAAGATCATCACAGACTGCCCAAGAGGACTTCCTGGAAGGTTGTAGGGACATCAACAAGGGGATGAACCATGAGATTCTTGAAACTGAAGGGAAGAACTATAGGTAACCTGGAAGAGATGTGGTCTCACATCAGAAGAGCTTGGGACACTCTTAAGAACATCCAAAGATGAGCTGAGAGAAAGAACCAGATTGAAATATTGCCAAGCCCAGGATTGCCTATACTACCTTATGACAGTATCACTCCCACCTTAGAACCTTTGTACTTGGTGGTCCCTCACCTGACCCTCCCCACCTGGTAAATGATTCCCTACCAGATGTCTGCGAGCTACTGTCCTCGTCTGTTTCAGTTTTTTATCAAAAAAGCATCCCCTCAATGCGGCCTTATTTGGCTATACCATCTAAAAGTGCTGGCACTTTATGTTGCTTTTTCCTGCTTTATTTTCCCCCTTATCGCTTTTCTTTATCTAACATAATGTTACACTTACATACTTGTTTTATTGTTTTTCTCCTCTACTAGATTATAATCTCCACCAATATACATATTTTTATCTACTTCGCTTACTATTATACCCCAGTTCCTTGAATAATACCTAGCACACAGTAAGCATTCAATAAACATTTACTTAATGAATGAGTTAATAAATACCAATTGAAAAGGCTTGTGGAATAAAAGTAAATGACTTTCTAATTATTCCCCATGAGCCTTCCTTTTTCAAGATGCCAATTACAGTAGTTTCTGATACCCCATGGTGATCAGAAAGCAAAACATGTAGAAGACTGGAATGGTCAGCAAGACTTCTTGTTGGAGCTGGAATTTAAGCTGGACCTTAAAGGATTTATAGGACCTAGAGGCACCAAAAAAAGGTCTTTAACAAAATTGGAGCTCCAAGAATGTCCATGAAGTACTCACTGAACTATGATAATTCATTTGCCTAAAGCAGAGGATTCTGTGGTAGAAATAAACTTTGGGAAGGATACAGAGGGCCCTGATGCTATCTGAAACCTATCCTTTGCACATTGTGGTGAACTGCCTTCAAGCTAACAGAACAAGATATAAATGGGTCAGGGCTAAGGGTATTGCTCTAAGGACCAGAGACATTGAGACCTCCAGCAGGAGTCCCATCAGTGCAGGGTCATCTAATGATCAAGGAAGGCATCCATGAGGTCCATCATAAAATCAGATGAGAAGTTAGAAAAAAAGCACACTATAGTTCCTGTGCCTCCAATATTTTATGACTGTGGTTTTATTCCTGGGCAGGATCTTGACTTGGGGAAGGGTATTGCCTATTTGGGACCTGCTGTATTCCAGCACCTCTTGAGCTCCTAGCCTTTCACTGGCCAAAGTCAGGGAATCCTGCCATTATTGTTCATAGGAGGAAGAAGGTAGGAGATTGTACCTTCTTTCTGCATTATGCAAGTTTGCCTCGGGGCCCCATCTGTTTTCATCTGCTCTCATGACTTCAGCTTGGATGTGAGCTTCACTGTTGGTGAAGAAGGTCTTTTGCTCCCCACCTTGGACAGTTTTCTCAGCTTCACCCTTCTCTGTACCCTTTGACCAAGATCATTGCATTCTGCCCGTATTAGGTAGGGTAAGCCACTCAACTTAATATGGCATTTTCTTCTCAGTCCTTCCATTGCTAGTGCATAAGTGGACTCTTAGTCTTCATCTTTCATTGCTACTTACAGCTAAGCTTTCTTGACGGGTCCAAGCCCATGTGAGATTTTCTGCTTGTTAAGTAAGACTCATTATCCTGTTTTCTGATCCTTTTGGCCAAAATCTAAATTGACCAGACCCTTTATTCTCTTTTATACAATCCTCCTTTAGAGGCTTTCTCATAATTTATAGATGTTTGTTATAATGTATATTTATTTATCTTATGCTTGTTTAAAAATCATGTGCTTCCTGACTAGTCTGAAAGTAGCCTTAGGTCATAAGAATGATTTTTTCATCATTGTATTTCCAGCATCTACAACAGTATCTGGACCCCAAATATTCAATAAAATTTTTTGTTGTTGAATTTAGACCCTATCAGGATGAATGAGCTTTTATTTCCCTTATCTGAACCCTCTTACTACCTGGGATATTCAGCTTCTTCCATGGTCCAGGACTACCACTGGCCCACTATAAAACTAACATTTTCAACCCTCAATCAATTTTTAGCTATAGCACAGAAGGTAAATAATTACAGTACAAATCATAAATAAATGTTTTATTAACAGAAAAGAGAAAATTAGAAAGAAAATTATTTTAAACCACCATAGTTTCTTCCTTTCTTCCCAAATATAGCCCATCACAAGAAGGACCCAGAACATTCCTTGAACGGTGCTCTGAAGCCACTGAGCTTGGATCATGATAGCTGGAAGGAAGAGGGAGAGTTCCCAATCCAAGTCTTCTCAGAAAAAAAGGCACAGCTCTAGACAGCCTTTCCCATTGGGATTCTACAAAAAAAAAAAAGAAAAAAAAGAAAGCTCTTCTACTCCTCTCTGTCTGGAGCTGTTACTTGTTTAATGAGCATCTCAGGTGTCTGAGGAATGCATAATTCATATCACATGTCCTAGCACATGATTTGTCTGAAGATTCATTTCCCCTGTGGTCACATGAACTAACAAGGGCTCTGGAGTTGGCAATCTGTCTATAATCTCTTTAAATCTCCCTTTCTTGCTTTATCAGGAATGGGTGAGAACCATATATCAACTTCACCCTGACTGAAGAGTCCTGAGTTTCTGGAACCAGCAATGTTCCTCAGCCGCTGGCCACTAATATCAGGCAAGCTTGCACTCATGGCTCCCCAAACCAAGACAGGTCTCCCCAGTTAAGAGACTAACTAACCACTTTTCAGGCCATGAGAACTTCTGATTCTGACTGGTATCGAGAATATTTTAGAAATAAATGTCATGTTCATCTCTTCTTGATACGCTATTTCAGAGCAACATGTATACTTGTGGCTCTTTTATGTAAAGTTGTCTATATTTTTAAGTGACTTTGGATTCCTTTTCATGTCTCTGTAGCATGTTTACTGCAACATTTTAACACTTCTTCCTAAGACTGGTGTGTGGCAACAACTCTGATGCCTGCGCTTCTCCACTAGTTTCTGATTTAATTGGCAGATGGTGGAATCCAGGCACAAAGTGTTTTAAAAATCATCCAGGGAATTTTAATCCTCCAGGTGATTCTAACAGAGCCGAGAATTTTAGGCTGCAGAGGAACACCTCAAAATGTGATGTATGTGAAATTCCCCTGGGAATCTTAGAAAAAATGCAGAATCAGGTCTAGGAGGGCGGTGTGCTGAGACTGCATGTTTGACAAGCTTCCACATGATGCCAGTATTCCTAACCCATGGACCACACCTCAGGTAACCAGGTTCTTAAATAACATGCAACTATTTACATTCAAATATTAGGCTTTGTCAACTTTAGGAAGTAATATTAAATGAAAGTAAAAATTCAGATCCTCAGTCACGCTAGCCACGTTTCCAGAGCCCGGGGCCCCATGTGGCTGATGGCTACTGTCTTGAACGGCAAAGAGTGGAAACATTTCCATCACAGGAAGTCCTGCTGGACAGTGCCAACCTAGACTTTTGCTTTTTTTTGTATTTAGTTTGTAAGAAATTGCATTTGCCAAGACTGAAGCTAATATGTTTCTGCAGCAACCCAGGGCTTTAATAATACGTGTTTGGTACGCATTTTTGCTTTGGACTTTTAAAGACAAACTTCTTCCCAAAAGAGAGTGGCTCAACAGAAGCCTTTGACTTCAGGACTAGCTGCAGGCCTAAGTAGTTGATATGTAGTTACTGTTTTTGTTGTTGCCACTGTTTTAGTTAGAGCAAAGTTTATTGGAGGTTTGGGTGACTTAAATTATCCTCCGTGGTTATTTTTAAACTGCTTTTAAGAAGAACTTGTCCATTTTTCTTGCCAACCTATTTTACTGGCATTGCCTGGAAAGCAACCTTGCCATAGTATGTGTTTACCTTCTCTCCCTTAAGGTGTAGCCACTTACTTTGCCATTACTTTAATTCATTCAAGAGCATCAGTGGAGAGTACTCATAGTCCAGCACTACTCAGCTGCTAGGGGAGTTAAAGATGAAATAGCAAAGGACACTTCCCCCTCACTGAGTTTATAATTGAATAAAGGACGTGTGATGAGACAAGTAAAACTCAAAATCTCATTAAGTCGCTAGCAGGAGCTAGCGAGTGGTAACACATTAAAACAGATTAGTTTCTCATATTAACCAGCTATCATTAAACAAAGGGCAGAGTCCAATAAATGGTACACGGGAGAGGTCGAATTTAATGGAGGGAAGGAGAGGCCAAGGTGGGGTCAGGGAAGAACTAAGACCTGAAAGGGCTGCAAACCAAGTAGGGTGCAGTCCTGCTGAGGAAATGCTCTGGGGAAGCAGGCGGAGCCAGGAGGAGAGAACAGAGTGAGATGGGAGGCATGAAAGAAAAAAAGAAATGAGGCAAAGTGGGAAGTCAGTGGAAATGATCGACAAACTTCAGTTGCTTCACAGTTCTATAGAAAGGCGGAAAGGAATCAGCTACCCTGTGTCTATTGCACCTCCATTGAGGTCATTGTGCCCTCTGGTGGAGAGGATTCAAGTGTGAGGAGAGGGCAGGGATGGAGGTGGGTGCATGGATGAATGGGCTTTGTCCTGCTGCCTCCTGAGCTCACTGCAAAAACAGACCTGTCAGAAAAAGGAAGGTGAAAGAGAGCTTAATTCTCATAAGCACAGAGCCAATAGGACTGGACTGGACTGGAAGGGCCGAGGTCTAGCTCCAGTTCAGCCTGGTGATCTGGGCTCACTTCTACAACTGTACCATGAGGAAATTCAATGATCTTCCATCTGTAAACTCCCAGTCTTTGGTTCTATACTGTAGAGCAGTGGTTTGCAAACTGATGGTGACAAGTGAGGTCAGGGCACCATCATCCCTGCTCTTGCTTTAGACACAGCAGCTCCATTTTGTCTGTTTACACCTCAAGTCCCACAGACCACTAATCAAGACACTGTGTGTAATATAATTGCCTCAGCCATTGCTCTGGAGCTTCTCTTTGATGCTTAAAACCCTACATAGATCTTAGAAACTTAAATGTGTTGTAGAGAAGAAAGTAGAAAGAGGGAGAGTGAGGAGAGAGAGAGAGGAAGAGAGAGAGAGAGAGCACACTGTGACCCACCTGGGGCAGAAGGGGAAGAGACTGGATGTCTCCTCTAACAAGCCACAGAGAGTCTTTTCCTGGAACTCATACTTGTTAATGAGCCAGGGTCATGAAGATCACCCACCCTGCCATGTTCAGGAAGCTTAATAAAGAAAGTTGACAGACCAAAACTTGTGCATCCACATTAGCTATTATTTGGAAAGTTGTACACATACTTGAAGGACATTCTCTTTGTTCAGCCACTTCAAGACCTTAAAATTCCTCCTTGGAACTTGATTAGTTTCCAAGCACAACTTTCCTAAACCTTTGTGAAATTGAGAGACTACCTTCCATTTTCTAAGAAATCAGTGACTTGCAGCACACACCTCTGGAGTAAATACCTTGTGGAAGAAGGTGAAGCATGTTGATGTAAAAGGCAGGTGGGGGCCAACACATGAGGTTTCAGCTCATGTGCCCAGGGTCACCACCTGCGGGAAAGACCAGTCTTCCTAATACATGCCCTTGGCCAGAAGGTCAACACAGAAAACTTTACTCTGAATACAGAGCCCTCCAGCTGAGAGAAATAAGCAATAACCCAAACATGATTTAGAGAAAAGCCTATTTCTCTTTTCAAATTTTCCAACTTGACATGTTGCTGTAGTGCACTTCACATCTGATTACATTAGTCACATCACATTATACCATATCAGATGTGACATGATGCAATGGGATTGTGAACTGTGAATAAAGATGTACCAGCAGCCAATAACTTCAATCCATTCCTGATGCGGGAGCTGAGCCACCTACTTTCCCAGTAGCCCTTTGTTAATACAGACAAAGCACCTGATTTTCTTGTCAAGGGGAAGCCCCCAGTATGTCCTTACCTGAGTCATCAGCTAGAAGAGAAATCATTCTGGATTTCTTGCTTAAATCAGGGCTGCTTTTGCTATCCTAAGACCAAATCTAGAATTTTGTCTCATCCCAACACTCCCAATAATGATGCCTTCAATGTGCCCAGCACGTTACCATTTGCAAGGTACTTTCAAAGCCATCATCTCATTGACTTTCCACATTCTTAGAAGCCAAGAATTAGCAGAGACATTTTCTTAGTTAGGTGATTCAAAATGTTCAAGAGCGTCCTTCTCTAGCCAGGATCTTGGGTGCAGGGGTGTGTTGTGTTGGAGCCCCCTATCTGAGTTGCTCTCTGTGATGCAGAAAAACCAGTGTGACAGTGCTTGGTAAATGGGTGCTTGTGTCTTCATGACAAGCTGCTTGCATTTGGTGCTTCTCTTGAACCAGTTTTATTTTAATATAAATATTAATTTAAAAGGAAGAACTGGTAGCACATATTACAACTATGGTACACTCACTTCAAGATCAAAATTAGAATATTTTCTTGGTTTCCCCACAGAGAACAAAGAAAATTACACAACTTTCCTAGAAAGCATAAGTCTGGCCACAGTATGGTGAGAAATAGTCTAATTAAAATTGGTACTTGATTCTTACTACAGGTGTTCCTCCTTTCATCATTTTAAGAGAAGTGAAATAAACACCCCTGTCCCAGAAAGGATGGTTTTAGCTGCAAGTATAAGAACTTGAAATAAGTGGCCTTTTAAAAAAAGAAAAGGAATGTATCAGAAAAAAAAAAGGTTTGGAAGTAGAACAGCTCCAGAACTGACCGATTCAGTTTGTGAATCTTGTCATGAAGAACCTAGAGTCCTGATTCTGGCTTCACCCTCAGGCTTGGGAAAGATTGCTTCTAAGTTCAGACTTTATATCCTGATACAACGACTTTCAGGAGAACAATATAGACTCTGCCTTTCTTAGAAGACAGAAAACCCTTCCAAGAACCACTACTCATACCCTGAAGACTTCCCCTCAGATGCATGGGCCAGGACTGTGCTACACATACCTGTTTTTAAATCAACCTTTGGCAAGAGAAATTGAATTACTCTAATTGGATGAAGGAAACAGCCACAATAGTCACATTGTTCCACCTGCTGTACAAGCAAACACTAAGAAACACCACTTAGACAAGAGAAATGGGAAACAGCAGCAAGATAAGGCCCAGCTGCAGAAATTCTCTTGGTGAGATAGCCTGGGGTTATACTCCTACTTGAGATGGAAGGGGTCAAGAGCAAGAGCTCTACCAGGTTGTGATCACACGTCACCAACTATGACTAGGCTGTCCCCACCACCTCTGCCCTGGCCTGCCTTCAGGTCTAGAGGAGAGCTAGGGTTCAACTTCCAAGAACAATGTACTCTATCCCCCTCAGGGCAGATCATCACCAATTCCTATTTTTATAGTATAGATGTATTCTGCCTTTTATATATCAAGCATGTATATATATTTGGAAATAGCTGCTGTGACCTTCCGAAGATAGTTCTTCTCCAAGCTAAATATCTCCGGTTTCTAAAAACATTCCTGTAACACCTAGGGTTGAACTTCCTATTGGCTAAACTAATTACAATCCAGGGCTACCTCTTGAAGTTTACAGGCTAACTGCCCAAAACTGTTAGTCATTGGCATGTTGGTATTAATTAATTTCACCAAATAAAATTTTTCATAATGTTTCTAAGGGACAACCATGAAGCAGTAGAGAAAATACTAGAGCAGGCTGACATTTTCAAGAAGCTGCAGAGAAGAATGAGGCATGAAAGACACATCTTGCCAATGACATTATCTTACCTAAGATGCATGGTATTTTGGTGTCGTGTTCCAGTTCATAGTAGGGCAAGGCAGCCTGGGCAAACTGGGCTAGCTGAGACATAGGAATTTCTAAGATAGGCGGTTTCTGGGAAGATAGACTTTGCTATTAAATACTGGAAGGAAGTCCTGGCTGACAGAATAAATTCATTCATTTACCAAATATTTATTAAATGCCTACTATGGTCCAGGCACTCCACTAAACACTGGTTACACAGTTTGAAAAATGAATAACAATAGACACCTGTTTGTCTAGGTTATTAGTTGTCAGGAAGCAGGGTGAGGGAGAAGATGGACAACATAAAGGAGTAGAGGGTGTCTTCATATCCATTCAAAGCACGACATGAAGAACCTAGAAAAAAAGCCACTATCCTGTCAAACAAGAGTTAAAGTTATAGGGAAGGCTATAAGCCTCTTGACTTTGGGTAAGAGACTGCCAAAGGAAGTCTTCAGTTCTAAAGGGACAGGACAGATTGAGAGCCACAAGAAGCAAGACAAGAACCCAGTTACCATGATTAGAGATCAAAGTGGAGACTGGATCTTCTACACATGGAATCTGCAAACTAGATTTATGCACACTGGAGTACAAGGTCTCAGCTAAGTGGGTAGCAAAACTGACTTAGTGTTGAGCCCTAAAGTCGGACCACAGTGCCCTCCAGGTCCAAAATCAGGATCGTCCTGGAGCCTGCACCCTGGAGCAAAACTGAACCTATGTGCGAGAGTCCCGTAGTCCTACAGGTCAGTATTGTACTTGCTAGTCTCAGGCCACCACCCTCTCTCTCAGCTACCTCTCTTCCTTAACATGCCAATCCTCATTTCTTTAATTTGGGAGCTGTTGTAGCCCATTAGATCAAGCAGAGTATAACAATCTGCTTCCTCGGGGCTGTTTCTAGGAAATACCAAGTTACATCTGAGCAAGACATTTTGCTTCTCAAAATTACAGGAACTACTAACCAAGAAGAGATAGAATTACTTTAATCTAGAATTTAAGATGCACATGTAATGCATGAATTGACTCTAAACCACTTGAATCTAAGCAGAACTAAGACAGTCATATAATTTAGGTGGATTTACCCCTAAAATTTATAAAGCAATATTAACCCCAATTTAAGATATTTGATAACAAAATACTCCCTTATTTTCTCACTGTATTTTTCCCTTTGTAAGCATGTCAATGATTGTAAACTTCAGGCAAATGATAATTTTCCTGCTGCACAACATTCTATAGTGTTACATAAACACGTAACACTCATCAGCTTTAATTAATGGCCTTGGCTGACTGATTATTAGATTCTTGGAATTTCCCATTTGGATACCAGTTCTTCATTTTTAAGATAGAAGGATATGGTTTCTCTCTTCTAACCAGAGCAAATCGCTCCACAGTATACGAATAAATTCTCTGCTTCCCAGAACCGATGGCAAATTCACAAAGCTCCATAAAACTCACGCATGACTTGCTGCTGAAGCTGCATAATTAAAAGAAAACTAATATATTGACTAGTTCTCCTTAAAATAACATTCATAAGTCACTGCTGCTTGAGAAAGGCTTGTTGCTAGAAGGATTACGGCGAATATCATTTTTATGATTAAAGAGAAAGAATGGCTCTGGTTTGCCTTGTCCAGTACTCTCATGGATACCTAAACTCCTCCGATGGCTGATTTTTTACATAAGTCTTGAACCATCATGACAACCATGAGTAAATAGTTATCCAATGTACAGATATACCACCAAAAGTATTGCTTTATCCTCATTACATATGCACTCTGCCTCCCAAACTCAATCCATAGAAGGCTTATTTTTAGCAGTGACTAAAGGACTCTGTGTTCTAATTTATGCACACATATAAAATCAATAATTACTTAGTCGACCTTTTCATTCGTCTAAATTTGGCCTGGCATAATGGAAGCTGCCCACACAGTTCCCATTGAGAATGATAAATAGGAGACAGCAGTGCATCTCTATCTTCTCTCTGAGGTTCAGATGAAATCAGATGAAACCTCAGCCAGTCCTTGAACTAAGCCACACAACCTTTTATTTGAATTAAATTCCATTCTGATGAGCATCGTGGTCCTTTCCAGAAGAGGAAATGTAACATTGACAATGATCCAGCCTGGCTTGGTGCAGTACCATGCCTTAAATACATTCACCCACCTAACTAATGAGAGCAGTTCTCACAATGGGTGCCAGTGGCAGTAAAGAGTATGGTTCCCACAATGGGCACAAGGCAAAAGGATGCTTAGACAAAAAGTCAGCTGCAGATCCCTCATGCAAGGTGTGTAATAAAATGCCCATGGGTCTCGAGACGTTTCTCTATCCTTATTCCTTCCAACATCCTCTTTCAATTTAGGAGGTTTTCCTGCTATTTGTCCAACACCTCCACAATGCTGAGATCCTACTAAGTGAGCGGTAAGTGTACCCCCACTTTTTTTGTTGTTGTTTGTTTTGTTTTTTATCTTCACTTGAGGACTTTTTTTGTTGCTTTCAGAGAAAGGAAAAAAGAGAGAAGAGGGAGAGGAAGAAGGAGAGGGAGTGGGGAGAGAGAGAGATGTGAGAGAGAAACATTGATCACATTGATTGGTTGCCTCCAGTAGGCACCCTAACTGGGGATCAAACCTGCAATCTATGTATGTACACTAACCAGGAATCAAACCTGTGATCCTTTGGTCTATGATGCTCTAACCAACTGTGCCACATTGGCCAGGGCCCCACTTTATTTTTAAAGACTGGATTTCTAGAGTGGCCTTTTTATGTTTCCTGAACTTGCTCCCTACAAAAACATAACTTTCTTCATATTGAATAACTTTATGTAGAGCTATCTAAGAAATTTTTTCTTTTTTCCTTAGAATTATGTAAACTCACCACCAAGCCTATCTTCTAGACTTAATTTCCCTAATTATTGGAGCAGAATGGACACCTCCATGCCCAGGTTAGCCACATCCTATACCTTGGATTCTATGCCATTGTTCTTATTGGAATACTTGAGCATCTTTATCAAATGGTTTGACCAGACAAAACCAGGAGCCCTCTCACCACAATCTGTACCCCAACAGACCCTAGAACTTTCTTTAGAACTTTTAGTCTGTTATCCATGTCTACAACTACATGGCATAGAGTATTTATATACAGTGAAGTAATTAAGTTATACAGAGCAAGGCCAAAGTAGGTTTACCATTGTTTATATGGAAAATAATACAATAACAAATAAATAATAATACAAGAATAAACTCTGTTTCATGCACTCAGAGCTATAAAACTACTTTTCCTCACCCCATAGGGGCTGGCAAATTGGTGAAGGGCCTAATACAGTATTCCTTCACTTATTGGGGGTATTACATTCTAGATACCCCCGCGATAGGTGAAAATCCGCGAAGTAAGAACCTTACATTTATTTTAGTATTTATATATATTTTAAGGCTTTATAAACCCTTCCCACACACTTAAAAACCATTCCCAGTCCCTTATTAACCTTTCCCACTCCCTTATTAACCTTTTCCACACTTTTATAAACACTACTTATGTTCTTAAACATATTCTACACTCTCAAACCTACGTAACTTTAACGACATACGTACACAGTACCACAAAATCCCACGATATAGTGAAAAGTCTGTGATAAATAATTAAATATAATATTTTTTAAAATCCCGTGATACAGTGAGACCACGATAAGTGAACCACAAATAAAGAGGGACTGCTGTAATAATAATGATAACAATAGCAACAACCATATAACTATTTTATTGAACATTTATTATGCACTTATTATATGCCAGGTACTTCTTAAAATTCTTTATATCAATCAACTCCTTGAATCTTTACAACAACCCTGCTGTAAAAACTGTTAGTATTTTTATTTTGCTGATGAAACAGCTGAGTGACAGAGAGGATAGGAAAAGACAGTAAGTGCTAGAACTGGACTTACAACCTAAGCAGCCTGATTCGAAAGGTCCAAGTTCATCTACGAAGCTCTGTCTCCTCTATCTGATCCACTAGGCTACATACAGTGCCTCTCAGATTTCCTGCCTGGTAATATGGGACTTCTTTAGAAGGTTTGAACAAAGGCTCAGCCTAAAGGACCTGATATCTACCAGATATTCTCTGACAGCCCTCCCTGTGTTTATCAGCCATTTTTAGGAAAGTTCAGCATTTCTCAGGACGGATGCCTGGCATGGAAAAAGCACAGAGCACATCCAGCGAATGCTGACACAAGGGAGCGGTGGAGAAAAGATCACACGGCCTGGAAGCCAGGAGGGAGGGAAAAGAAGGCAGATAGAGGCTTTGGAACACAAAAGCCTCAGACTCTCAGGGGCTTGGTGGCCAGCTGCTCACATCTTTGCATAAAACATGGACACAGGGCTGTCAGGGGACACAGTAAGTATGGCTCCCGGGGGCAGCCAGCAAATTGGAGAATGTGCTCGGTGAGGAGAGGAATTTGGGAAAAGGAAGAAAAGAGGCTTTTCTCTTGCATGTGTCCAGGAAGTGCATATTGCACAGAGCTAAGGAGAAAATCAGAACAATTCAAGTGCTAAGGCACTGCTTATGTTGCTTTAAATTCTCCTGGCAACATCTAACGTCTTCACTGACACAGAGGGGAATCTAGCCACCTGTCAACCCCAAGACACACTACCGACTGTTTGGGGAGATATTCTAGACAGGAAGGAGCCTGCCACAATAATTACAGCACATCCTGATGGCCTTAAACAGTACCATACTCAGTCCATTATCTAAGGCCTTTTGTCTGCCCCTCTGAAAGCCATCAGCTAACCGGGCATGCTTTCCTGGCCAAAGAAACTGATGTTTGGCATTGGGTGATTTGTGGAATCTGAATTCTCATTATTCTAAAAGTATTATAGTTCACAATTGAAAGCCTCCAAGGAAGGCATGCCAGGTGCCAGAAATGACAGAAATCTAGGGACACGAATACTGTTTAATTACACACACAGGATTTTTAATGGATTCATTCCACTTGAGGAATGTGTATTTCAGATTTTTTAAATTAAAAATAAAACCTTAAGTACTTTTATTCAGTGATAGCAGGAAGCTTAATAACTTGAAAATTATTTACAATGTAATTAAAATACAGTGAATAAGTGATAAAAGTCTGCACGTTATGGGATGAGCATTCCAGATTAGGTGGCTAAGGAGATAGCAGTCCCGTTCCTCAGGAAAACATGGCTAAAAGAAAGCTGGCCTGTTCTGGCCTTCTTCATTCCTGTGCAGAAAGAGGATAAGACATCGCAACCAGTGTGACTAGGGAATTCTAGGAGCTGACTTACGGGGCACGTTAAAATATTAAATATTTATAGCCTCATTAAATAATGACTGGCAGGGGATATAATAAGTGTCTACTAAATTTTAAAGGTGTAAACACTAATAGAAGGACTTGTTTACTCTAATTCAGGAGGAAAAATTATCAGAAGTAAGGAAATATAAAGACTGAAAATGGTCTGGAAATTGAGAAATCCCTCATGGTAGGGAGGCCTGGCTAATTCACAATTAATCTCCCAGAAGAAAGTGGTAAAGATATCTCAATTGAGACTCTTCAAAGAGGCTTTTTGGAATGTTCTAAAGTTAAAACAATCAGAGCCTGATATTCCTGGGAACAGTCATATGCATGCGTGGGTCCAAATCCTGAATGCACATCAAAATAAAGAGGGAAGCTTCCTAAGGTCACCTTGGAGATTCTGAATCAGTAGGTTTTTGGTAGAGTGTTGGAATCTACATATTTTAGGATTCCAGCAAGGTTGAAGTAACAAGTATTGTCCTTACCAGTTACCCACTGTAATCGGCTATAAAACTGGACAAAATTTTCAGGCATTTTACAACATACAAAGAATGGGAAGGACAAAAGGTAATCTTCCTGTTCACCTCAGCTTTGTGCCTGGGGGACTTTGTAAAAGAGCACAGAGAAACAGAGTCCAATCTTAGGTCTTACTGTGAGGAATGTCATGACAATCAAGTGAGATAATTTCTGTAAAGCAGTCAATGCAGTGACTATTATATACTAAGATTTCATATTGTGGTTATTATTAGAGTTCATCTCCAAAAGAATGATTTTCCTGAAAAGAACACTGCCATCTTGCAGACTCCAGGGAAACTACTATCACAGAGACTGAAATAGAAGTTGAATTTTTGTACATCATCTTCCCACAATCTCTTCCTGCAGTTTATCCTAGCAAGTTTCTTACCTTTGAAGATTAAAGCAAGACAAAAATGGGCAATGGTCATTAGGGTGAAGGGTGCCTCCAAGCCTCAGGAGAAACAGCAGACTCTCTCAAGAGCTTTCTCACTATGTTTGACTCTCCTCCACTGGGAAGCATCAGGGCAGACCCTGCAAATGCCCAGCCAGAGGCTGGGATGACAGTTGCCTCTTTTTATAGGCACATCCAATCTTTGCAAGTGATCCCTTTGGTACTGCACTTATGTGGATTTGAGGTAGAGGAGGTAAACAGCCCATCCTCCTCCTACCCATGGGAAAGGAAGAGAAAAACTTTTTACTACAAATACTGCCCTCCAGTTGACCATCTCCTATTCCCCTTACTCATCCACCCATTGATTTTTTTCATATAAATTTGTGGGACAGGGTGGGATGATCCTGAAGATAACAGAAAAGTCATGGACACCTTTTAAGAAGTCCCAAGGAGCTATCTGGACATGATTGTTATTGAATCCTATTATGGGCTGAATTGTGTGCTTACCAAAATCCATATGTTGATGTCCTCACCCCCAGTACCTTAAAATGTGACTGTTTTGGAGAGAGGGTCTTTGAAGAGGTAAGTAAAGGTAAATAATGTAATCAGAGTAGGTTCTAATCTAATCTTATTGCGTCTTAGAAGAAGAGGTGACTAGGAGACTAGATATATGCAGAGGGAAGACCCTGTGAGGACATCGGCAGAAGATAGCCATCAACAATACACACCAAGGAGAGGACACAGAAGAAATTGACCCTGCCAAAACCTTGATCTCAGACTCCTAGCTTCCAGAATTGTGGGAATGTAAGTAAATAAATAAATACCTGTTGTTTAAGCCATCCAGTCAGTGGTATTTTGTTATGGCAGCCCTAGCAAAGTAATAGAGATCCCTTTAAAAGATGGGGATAGTTAACGTCAATTTGTCCTCAGGTTGGGTTCTAGTTCTGAGGCCACAAGAAAAGTACCACTCAATAATCAGGCATAAGAAATAAAAGTTAGCATATGTCAGTATTAGAGAAATAAATGTAGTATATTGTCAATAGCACAAAAAGGAATGAACCCCCCAAAAGAATCTAAACTAAACAAAGATTGATCTGAGTTTGGCAAGACTATACCAGTGAGACAATGGAAACATGACTGTAAGCAAACTGAACACACACACAGCGAAGCCAGTGCACAAGGTAAGACCACTGGTGAGGATCCCAGCTATGTCAGAATAGGGCGGCCTGGGTAATTCTGAGGCTAATGAACAGAATCAGGTTTAGAAAGTCAAATGGGTTAATCCACACAGAGGGTCAGAGTCACAGAAGGCAAGACAGGCACAAACAATGGACACACAAATGTCACCTAGTGAAACAGGAATTCTGAGAATTTTAAATCAACCACATGTTCTTGGTCATGATGTTGTCCCAGTAAAAACTGGATCTATGGGTAGAGACAGAGAAGGTAGTGCAACATGTGGAATAATTTGAGGGACCTCCTTTTGAGTCTGAAGTTGGCATGATCAAAAAGATCTTCCCTATAAATGTGTTTAAGACTGAAAACTTGACCCCAAAAGGTTATATGTGATAAGAGAATTTTAACTGTGTTTAAGAAATTATGTAACCCTTGCAGCATTAGATTACAAAGTTTAGTTGAGCATGGCCCTTGAAGTCAGACACACCTAAATTCCAATTTTGTCTCTACTCTTTAGTTACTGTGTGCCCTTAGGCAAGTCACTTAGTCTCTAGTAACCTCAGTGTTCTCATCTGTAAAATGGATATAACTCACATGCATTACTGTGACTCCAATGGACTGACACATGCACACCTTCTTAAATAAAGGTTGATCACAATCGATACTCAGTAAATATCAGCTCCCTGTTTTCCTTCTTTTATCAAGGTGGTGGTGATCAACGATTTTAATATTTTTTGAAATTTTTATTCATTGATTTTGAGAGAGAAAGAAACATTAATTTGTTGTTCCACATATTGATGCATTCATTGGTTGATTCTTGTATGTGCCCTGTCCCAGGATTGAACCCACAACCTTGGTGTGTTGGGACAATGTTCTAACCAGCTGAGCTAGTTAGCCAGGGCTTGATCAGGGCTTTTAAGGACAGGGATAATGGACAGCTAGATTTTGAAAGTGAGGCAAAAGGAAGGAAAGAAACCCAGAGAAATGAAAAACCTGCAGGAGGAAAAGGAGATTAGGGATCAGGGTGTAGGACACCAAAATAGATGTCACAGTGTTGTCTATTTAATGATCTTATTTAGAAATGAGTCATTTTGAGGAAGATTGTTTCTTCTCCAATCATTGGGCAAGTACTGCCATTCTGTTGGGACCCCAAATAATGATCCAGGGATAGACCTGAGAAAATGAAAGCTGTCTGCTCATTAGGCTGCTAGATAGGCACCTATTCCTGCTCAGCCTTCAGTGGGTGAAGCAATCCCAAAACTTCACCTTGCTCTCAAGAGTATGACCTTCTCAGACTTAAAAAAAAAAAAAAGCAGCTCTCCAGAAGTCATAGAGAATAGCAGCCCTTCTCAGCTAGAAACTCCTCCAAGTTCATTTGTCCTGACCTTGATCAAAGTTCCCCTGCTGTGGATTGGGATATTATGGTATAGTGTGTAATGGAAAGAATTTATGGAGAAAAATTCTAGGATAGCCACCCAGAGGACACTGATTATAAAGTATACTCACATGACAGAGCTAGCAACCCAGGCATACAGATGTCAAAAGCTGGTTAATTAAGATTAAGACATATTTGCTTTAGCAAAATTCAGTCAATCCAATTCCAGTCCGGTTCTTTTCCTATTGTTCATTTCTACAGAAATTTCTTTGTCTCTGTAGAGCAGCCATAGGTAGCAGAAATAACCAGAATTTCACAACAGTGTTTCTCAAGACACAGTGAAGAATAGGTTATTTATTGGAAAAGAGAAAGGGGAAATTTTTGAGGAAGGAATTAAATGGTCTAGTCTTCAAGCTATCATTTTGAAACAGAAAGCATATGCCACAACCTCAAATAGTATAAAAGGTACATGAACTGTTTTGAATGACCACAGACGTCATGGAGAAGAATGAAAAAGCTCAGGGTGGAGTCTCGTTTACATTTCACCAGCTCACTTGGGTAATATGCTCCATCTTGACTCAGAAGGAAAAGTTTCCCCATCGAGTCAGTCATAAATGCTGCTGCTGACATTTCCATTTCTCTCTTTGCTTGGCTGTAGTACGAAGACTCAAAAAAGAGTGCTTGTTCAATTTGCAAATGAAGATCATTTGGGGGGAGTCATAAACTTGAAGCTGAAGGGACTATTCAAAAAGCTGTGGTAAAGGAGGCAATAACTGTTTTATCTTTTTCCATAAAACGCTAATGCATGGGAGGGAAAAATAAAGAAACCACAGGTATAAACACTGCTATTGTAAGTTCCATACACAACCTCTGTGATCTATCTACAACAAAGTTAAAGATGTTGAGTATGGGTAATGATAAAATTCTAAACAGAACTCATGAGAGGAACCAAAACGACCTGAAAAAAAGAGTTTTTTAATAGGATTTATTAGCAAGACCATCCCTGGGAATTATAGTGACATACATATAAGAGTTTTGCAAAGGCAAATTACACTAGGTTGGGCATTATTCTACCTCAATTTAAAGGTAAAAGGCAAAAAACCAAAGGTCATCAGCCCAAGAGTATATTAATTTATATCTAATATAGGGTTTTTTCTACACATGAAGAAGTCCAGAGGGGAAAAAATTATAGCTCCCACAAGAAACTTTCGGCAATAATCTTACATAATTTACAACATAAAAAGACATTTCCTTGTCCAGGAACTGTGGCTCATCAGCATTGTAAAAATGGATCCGTGCAACTCATTTGATGCAAAAGTCATATTAAAATCTTCAGGCAGCTGCCTGCTCCACACAGTCCATTCCTCCCACTGAAAGTCACGTCATTACAGGTAATATTTATGAACTCTCCAATGGAAAGACAAATTCGTGAACTTTGGGGAAAAGAGGGCAAACTAAAAGGACAGGCCCAGTTCTTCAGAACCTGAAGAAGCATTGCTCAGTTACCCAATAAGGCTCGTGCCAGCTTGGCTCTCTATCTAGCCTAGCACAGGCTCGGGGAATCCCTGCATGATTTCATTATCTCATGCCTTCCAAAGGGAGAGGGAGCCTGCTTTCCTATTTCATGATAATTGGCTGAAGAAATGTAGGTGGGAACACAATTCATTTCAGAGTTTGATGAATTATTTACCAATTAAGGAGATGAGCAGAGTAAGGGGAGGGCTACATAACTTTGATATGAATGTTCCTTTTATTATATTATTTATACACAAGAAATTGTTGCTTTTATTAACTAAGAGGTTAATCACTTGAATGGGACGCTTTGCATCCTTTACAATCCTGTACACACGCAAATTGGCTAATTTTATGTTAGGAAAATAACCTGGCAATTTTTCTAGTACTTATCTGTGTGGTGCAGTTTAATAACATTTTATAGTATAAAAAATGAGTAAACTAGCTGGGCTGCTGGTGTTGCAAAGCCACTAGATTTTAGTGGTGAGGGAAAAGGGAAGAGTTCATGGGATTTGGGTAGGCAATGGATTCCAAAACAATTATCTTTTGTCACCTATCAGGTGACTACATGAAAGTCTACATTATGTTGAATCAAAGGTCAGAAGAGGTGGTCAGAGACCCAGTCCTTGCCACAATCCACGTACTTTGGGTAAGTCACTTCTTTTCTTGGTCTTCATTTGTGAAATAAGGGTAACTCATTTTTCATCCAAGTATGTTATAAGAGCATTCTATGTACTTTCATGACCCAGGGCACTAGGATTGTAATGATGAACAAGACTGGCAAAATTTTTGTCCTCTGGAAACTTTCATTCTTGTGGGGTAAATAACAATACATACATTCAGAAATAAACATTTACAGATTGCTGTAAGTAGTCTTTAAGAAATAAGTTGGCATAATTAAAAAATAAAGATATCTACTCTTGATAGGAGAGTCTGAAGAAAGGATGATAGTTAAACTAATACCTAAGAGATAAAAAGAAATAAACAATTTATAGAGCTAACTAAACAGCAATCTAGGCCAAGGGAATAGCAGGAGCAAGCGCCCAGTGCCTGAAAGATTTAGTTTGTTCTAGTAACTGAAAGATGGTCAATGTATGTGTGGGCCATAGAAGTAGAAACAAGGCTGGGGAGAGAGGAAGAACCAGATCACATAGAACCTTAGAGAACAAAGTAAAATATTTGGATTTCTAGTCTAAGCTTAATGCAAAGTCATTGTTGGGGGTCAACATAATCCTGTATACATGCTTTAAAATACCCTCCTGGCTATTACATACAGAATCAATTGAAAGGACATAAGAGATATGGACAGACTGTGTAGGGAGGCACTGTAGTAATAAATCCTAGATATTGGTGGCTTGAACTATAATGTTGGCAATAAATACGAAACAAGTGGGTAGAGCCAAGCTATGTTCTTGACACTTATCAGGTCTTGGTAATGGGAAGATTATGTCCCATTATTTTCCATAAAACAAAGGGAAACACCTATGGTAACAGTGACTTTTGTAACTGACAACATGTGAGTGCTAAATGCCTAGACAAGACTGGAGACATTCAAGTTTGAGAGACACTTGCAAGTTCAGTTTACCCGTAATTTTGAGGTACCTTTTGAGATATCCAAGTGGATATATCAGTTAGATATGTGGGTGTGAGCTCAAAGAAGAAGCAGGCTAGAAATATAAATTTGGAACTCTTCAGATTAGCAATGGTATTGGAAAAATGATAATAATGTCTTCCTTACACATATCACAAGTTATTGTCTTGCAAGGTACCTATCTCACTTAGTCGGATAACAAAAAGTTGAAAATATTGGTGACTAAAAGCAATTAAGGTTGAATTCTTGGTCATCTACATGACCATATGAGGTTGCCTGGGGCTTGGCTCTGTATTTCAGTTATTGGCATCAAGACCCAGGATGGTGGTCCTGCCAAATCTAGAGAGTGGTTGGTCATAGTAACAGAGGGAAAATCAACATTGATGTTAATGTTCCTGCAAAGAACTGGTACATGTTATTTTGCTTTCAACTCATTGGCCGGACAGAGAAGGAAAACTCTGACTCCAAAAAACCTCCGCTGCCTTGCGGCATACCTCTTCAGGGGAAAGGCTAAGGGAGTAAACCCCGACAGAAAATCCGGAGCCGGAGTCCCTAAGGCGGTTTGACGTTGTAGTCAACACCGGCAACTCCTGCGGCGCACCTGAAGCCAAGCTGTATTGACTCCGTCTTTCCCTTGGACCCTTCAGCTGCGAAGAGAGGGGGGGTCTGCTGCATGGGCAACAGCAGACCCTCCATATCACCCTGCCCAGGCTCTGTAGCTTCAGCGTCATCGCAAGATGTCGATTCAACACGGGAGGAGACAGATACCGTCTCACTCCCGAGTTGGACTGCACAGCCATTCTCGGCGGTGCAGATAGACTCTTAAGAAGCTACACCATCGTCTCTCGAGACGGACGGCTGCCGACGACGACGACATTGGCCGGAAATAGTCACATGATCCCATCAACCATAAGACAGCCAGGGAATACAATTACTTCATGTACCTGGAATGGAGTGAGATCAGGGCATTTGATAAACCACACTAATAACCACCACACTAAGGAAACCCTGCCCTTTTTGAGACAGAAAGTGCCAATGGAAGCTGATGGTTCTCAGCTCTGCCAAGTTCTGGGTCCTACTTTGTGTTTTCTGAAGCACTTTGCTGTGTTAAAGAAAATAAAGGATGAAAAGTTATAGGATAATATTTAGAAAAGAATATTTTCAAAGGTTAGTTCAAGGCCCTAGACTGAAATGTGATAAGGGCACTGGAACACACAACACAGATCGTGAAATATTTAGTAACCATTGGTTATCAAGGCCCTGGCTTGACAGCCTCAGTTAGGAGAAAGCTGCACTTGCTTGTATTGTCTGAAATGGTATGCACTAACAAAACCTGAAACCTTCAGCTTTAATAAAGGCAAAGTGCCACCCATGAGCAAAAGCAACTATCAAACAGATTATATAATAGTAGACAAACCCAAAGTTTGATTAATTTTATGGAGCATTGAACCTAAGAAGAAACTTACTATAGTTTATATGAGTCAACTCAATGATAACCAGGGAAGTTTGGTAAATTCCCATTGGCTGGAAAATAGAGTGACTCAGATAGGCATTCAGACCACAGATAATTACTAGATCAGATTGTCCCAAACCCCTCTCTGGTAGCAAGTTAAATGTTGAAGGAGGCTTCCTCATTCATTTGGATATTCTTGACACTGTCTCCTTTCTAAAGCCCTTGACCTTGCCAGGTAAAGCTCTGAGAAGGAGGGCTGTCAATGAGTCTGTTCTGTTCTGAGCCAGATGCTATGTAAAGCTAAAGCTCAAAAGCACAGTCTTTGCTCTGAGGGCTTTACAAGTGTAACATTGCAGACCACACTTCTTTCAATTGCATGTATTTGATTAGTTTGATTGTGGATCTTTTGTAAATAATCTAAGGTTTGACTTGAGTACACAGGTAGAGTAGAAACAGGTAAGTGGTAGGTCCTAGAAAAATACAGGGGCTGTGAGGGCAGGTGGATAATGCTGTTCCCGGAGCAAAGTGCACTAGAGAATTAAGAACTGTTGACTGATCAGCATATGAACTCTGACCTGGGGAATAGGGGGGACATTTGTGAGTAGCAAAAAGACAATGGCCATACATGCAGGTGGAAATGAGGGGCAGCGAAGAACTCTGACTCACTGGGATGGAAGTGGTATGAGAAAGGGAAGGTTGGAGAGAAGAGATGGACCTACAGAGAAAGGACTTTGCTTTTATAATGCTTCGAGACACTTCTTCAGTCAAACAGAAGTCATTAAAGTTATTCTAGCTGGAGGGTGACTTGATAAAAGTGGCTTTTTTTGTTTGTTTTTTAAGAAAGATAAAACAAAGTGATGTTTAGAATGGACTGGAAGAAAGAACCACCATGGCAATGGTGTCAGTTATGAAGCTATTGTAATGAGCAAGAGAATCATTCTTTCAAACTAAATTCTAGCTATAGTTTCCCCCAAAACACCTGCTACAGACGACCTTCAGTAGTATATCCTTTATTTTCTTCAGAAATAAAGTTCCTTTTTCTGAGGACTAAGAAATTGAAATACTAACAATGAGTCACTTCCTCCACACTCCTCTCCTTACAAACGCCTTTTTCTAGAACTAAAAGACAAGGAGATCAACCTTAGGCTTTTGGTATTGTTATTTCATTTAGCTCACCCCTGCCCAAGAAGAGCAGCTATTCATCGGATTTATGCATTGAGCCTCTGTAATATACCAGGCACTGTGCACGGAGCACACAAAGAAAACTCCCAACTCATTGCCTAAAGATGCTCAGAGGTGAACAGGAAACAGCACACAGGCTATACCATCAAAGATAACCAGAGGGACTGAGCAACATACACTGCCTGGTTCCTTCCTCCGTGAGAGGCACAGAATACCATGATGTAAGGTGACCACATCAAATGGAAATCACATCCACTTTGAGTCCAGAAGAAAGAAAAGAAGATAAACTACAAAATATTCCAGGGCTAGTGATGCAATTAATCTTTTTAAAAAAGAAAGCCACTATATCGAAACACTGAAGAAGGAAAACAAAAGCACAGAAAGGTCTTGGGTTGGGAAAAGAGATGGAGAGTGAGGTGTGTTGTCAGGTGAAGTCTTCTAGGTTTTAAGAAGCAAAGACAAATGTAATGCCTGTTTCTTAGGCATTTGCCTGTACCAGGTGCTCCACCTATCTTTTCTCATTTAATCCTCTGTGTGATACTATGAAATTGACCTTATGATCATCCCCCTTTTGCAGATGAAGAAACTGAGTCTTGTCCAAGGACACACAGCTAGTAAACAGTTGATCAAGTATTTCAACCCAGAGCCTCTGGGCTTAAATGCCACTCTTACACCGTCTGCACAGTATTGAGTCTGTAAGTTCTCGGAATTAGGTGCAGTTAGATGCAGAGATCCATCTCTCCTTCATGATAGCTCCCTCTAACTCACATTTCCATATACCTCCTGACTATGTCTGTGATGGATATCCTGTAAATACTTCATTTTGAAATGTTTAAAGACATCTCAGTTTCTTGTATCAGCCAACCAACTCCTTTCGCTGCATTCAAGGTAGCATTTTTCTCCAAGTTACTCATTTATCCTTGACTGAGGCGATATCCCCCAATACGCAACCTTTTTCTGGCCTTCTTTTTAGATACTTCATACAATTCTGAAATCACTTCCCAGCTTTCCTTTTTGTTCCCATTCTCTCCCTACTGCCTGCCATCCACTGTCCACCTGCCTCATCCTGCCAGTGGGACTATTTCTTCAACATCGAAGAAGGGAATCTGCAGTGAAGTCAGTCAAGCCCACACACTGTGGAATCAGACAGCCAGGGTTCAGACACCCATTTCTACATTGACCAGCTATGTGTTCTGGGCAGTAACTGAAATTCTCTTAGTTTCAGTTCCAAAGCCCATTAAATTAAGATAATAATCATACCTATTTCATAAAGTCATTGGGAAAATTAAATGAGACTCATCAGCATTGTTCATAGAGTAAGGACCCTATAAAATAGTGCCTGCACCAGAGGAAGGATATGAGGATTAAATAAAGTTGTAAAGGAAAGCATTTAGACCCTATGAAAAGTTATCAAGATTATTTAAGTTGATGATAGTGTCTCCCCGACTAAAAGCCCCTGTTGCCTCCACATTGCTTACACAATGAAGTCTGGGGAACTTCTCAGCGTGGTATTGAAATCCCATCAGAAAATTGCCTTAGCCTACCCCTCCAGACCTGTTTCCTTTTACCCAAGCCGTCTTCTCCAACTTGCTCTCAGGGTACAGTTCACTAGTCATAATTTACCAGCCCCTCTTCCCCCCATTCTGCTTTTTTCCTCTACATCTTTGTTCAAGGTGCTCCTCCTGCCTGGAAGAGGCTTCACACATAACCACCCACATCAAACCCTGTTTTTCAGGTTTAAATATCACCTTCTCTGTGAGATATCTGTGCATCTCCTTCTTCAGACACCCCAGCAATCTCTTACAGGGCCCATATGTCTATACCAGTGATTTTTAACCTTTTTAAAAATTGCATGGTACACATGAACTAATTACTAAAATTCTGTGGCACACCAAAAATATATATAATACTTTTTGCCGATCTGACAAAATAAATAGGTATAATTTTAATTGACTTACAAAAAAATAATAATAATAACAATTACCTACCCTTTTGCTCCAAAGAGACTTTTTAAAGTCACTGGTGCCTATACTTGTATATAAGGTACCAAGAATTAACCAATCAGATGCAATCTTATTATACAATGTAATCAATAAGATGCAAATCTATTATATGACCTATATATTATTGTTCAAGATGGGGCATTCAAATCAAACTGCTACTGTTGTGTTGGCTGTTGTCATTTTTTTATTTGACAAGCTAAGGGTAAAGAAGTCAGTGCCCCTGAGTAAATAGTCAGATATTGCACGTTTTAAAATTTTTTGCTGCACACTGTTTGAAAATTGCTGCTCTATACTATAAGCAGCCTTATTGATCACCGCTCTCCTCCTGTGAAGATTTCACAGGCTTGTGCTGTACTGTCTATGGAAAGCAGTCATTCTGCTCCTCTCCATCCCCCCTGCTCTTGTCTGGGCACCTCACTCTATACCCAGGTGCACACCCACCACTGTGGTTTCTTCCATGAACAGGAATGCTGAGAATGACTATCTAAATCTCCTATCATGCCAATCGTATTATATACCTGATCAACACTGAACCATGCTTTAGAAGGTTGCAAAGCCAGTGTTAGTATAGGATGGCAAATGACCTACACCAGCTTAATCAAGATGAGGTTCTAATAGGGGTTACTCTTCCCCATTCATATAGTAAATTCTTAAGGAGAGAGATTAATATGTAACATTTGTCCTTAAACCTTCTCACACTGAAATCATTTGGGGAACTGTATTAGTTTCCTAGGGCTATCCTAACAGGCCTACAAACATGACTTAAAACAACAGAAATGTATTGTCACATAGTTCTGGAGGCTAGAAGTATGAAATCAAGGTGTTGGCAGAGCCATACTCCTTCTGAAACCTGCAGGGAGGATCCTTCCTTGCCTCTCTCTAGCTCCTGGTGGTTAGCATGCAATTGCTCATATTCCTTGGCTTGCAGCTTCATGACTCCAATGTCAGGGCACACTCTCAGAGTGTTTCTGCCTTCCTATGGCCATCTTCTTATAAGGACACCAGCCATGTTGGCTTAAAACATCCTCTACTCCAGTATGACTTTATTTTCACTTAAGTAATTAACATTCTGCAAGATCCTTATTTCTAAATAAGGACACATTCTGAGGTAGTGGGGGTTAGGGCTGCAACGTATCTTTTTGGAAGGACACAATTCAACTCATAAAAGCAGTTTTTAAAAATACCATTATTAATGTCCCACCCCCACCCCAATAATTTAATTGGGTCTGGGATGTAGCTTGGGCTCTTGAATTAAAAAAAAAAAAAAATCCTGAAGCAGTTCTCATGTGCAACTAAGATTAAAAACCGAGAACCAGGGGTTAAGATCAAGGGGCTTTCAAGTCAGGCTGTCTGGTGTTGAATTGTGCTAGACCACTTACAAGCTGAGTGACCTTGGGAAATTTGCATAATCTCTCTGTGCCTCAATTTCTCCAACTTAACATGGGGATAATAATAGTGCATGCACTACAGAGAGCATATGAGGATTAAATAAAGTTATAAAGGAAAGCATTTAGAACAATGCTTAGTATCTTGTTATGCCATCATTATTATTATAGTTCTAATATATTTGCATCCTATGTTTAAAGCCTTAATTGTAATATTAAGTAAACAGTTCTTACTCTCTATTTTAGAGATGAAACAAAGGGAGCACATAGACATTCAACAGTTTAGTCAATGGGGAAACCTAGAAAGAAATTCAGATCTGTGTACAGATCACAACCCAGCACTCCAGGAAGCCAGTGGTTTTAATCTAAGTCTCGGGGGCCACTGTGCTAGGATGAGGTTGGTGAGGGACTGGAGCACAACAGCTCACTTTCATCTGCTTCACATGTCAATTCCCCATAGGATTTTCTTTGAAAAGAAAAGGGAGTGAAGTTTTTCCATGGTTAAAAAAAAAAAAAAATCGGAAAGCTCTGTGCCCGATTATGTTACCAAACCTCCTAAACCAACAGAGTTTATCCTGGCTTCTACTTCCTTGCTTTTCTCCAGGGAACAGAAAAGCCCAAGAGACTTTCAGGTGATGGAAGAAGGGAGGTGAGGGTGTATGTCTTCACATCCGGTGACAAGAGGGATTAAAAACTGGCCCTGCTGTAGCATTTCATAATGTCTGCTCTCTGCTGATTACTAAAATTTGTGTGAGGGAGGCTGAGAATTAAGATCTCCCAAGGCCCCAATCACAGTCATCTCCACTGAGAAATGCAGGATGAAATGGATGGAGCACTCTTTTACCCTTATGCTTCTAATCACCGGGAAGCTCAGGAAATTGGAAATGCCCCAGAAACAACATGACATATCAAATACCAGAGTCTGGATAATCCATCACCATCTTCATCACTGTGGTCATTACCATTCACTTCCATTCTGTGGACAGTCCGTAAATCAGCCTGTGAAGCTCTTTGGGATCACTGAATGAAAGGCACTTGAATAAATGTCAGCTGGGATCATTAGATACCTTTCACTTTAGACAGATAAATGTTAGTAAGTCCATGGTGAAAGGGGCACCAATAGGGACCCAGGATATTTCCAGGGACCCCCAGCTACTAATAATGGTTCACTTCATCAGAAAATTAAGATGGAAAATGGAAGATCTTTCTCATCTCACAATATTCAAAATACCCCACGAGCATAAAAATGTATTTACTACACTTTGCTGGTACAAAGACATATTCCTGGTCCCACATGCTTTCTCCGAGATCAGAAAACAGGCAGGGAACCAAATAATCTGTGATACTCCAAATCTATCAGGGCAAACTTTTGAAATCCCCACCAAAGACAGAAGCACCAAGTCAAGCATGTTTATAGGAAGGACATGCTCCGTTCTGCCATCCTGAGCCCTCTTGAATCTTTTCCCTGAACCTTCTCTTTGTAAGCAATGGCTCTCTGCAATAGGCAAGATCTCCTACAACAGCTCTAGAAACAAAGCTTGGGTCTAGAGATTATGATTGCTCCAGTGGAAGGTTTTCTAAGCCTTTTTACCATTGGGACACTATTTTTCCCAGTCCTGAATTAATCTCTCTCTCTTGCTCAGAATGCTAAATCTTTCTCACCTGGCATAGTCCCTCATATGTTATGCATCAGTGTGTTACTTTTGCCTAAGTTCTAGGTTTTCCCTTGAACTGAATACCAGGCCTAGGTTCCCATGCACACCAATGAGGGGAAGGGTCCTTCAAAGTTGGTTTTTTATTGTTCATTGTTTGCTGAGTGCTGAAAGAATTCTCAGTAAAGTATTGGATGGATCCTCAAGGTCCCCTGAGGAAGAATGTCCAAAATAAAGAGACAGAAGTGACTCATACAGAAAACTGCTCTGCTGGAAAGAAGGGCCAAGTTGTTCATGGTCTGTACATGAGCCAGGTGGGTGGGAGTATGTTTGTGTTAGAACTTCCAAAGACCAACTTCCAATGAGGCCCTCTGGGGACATAAGGCTCTAGTCATCTCTGTCTTTGGAGAAAAACTTCTTCCTGCAAAATAGGAGGCAAGGCCATAGGAGAATTCTGGAATTTCCCCTTGAACAACTACATGGATTATATTTGTCACTGGAACACAAACACCTTTTTTCAGTGCTATATTTAGTTAATGCTTAGAAATGGGGTTGAATTTATAAGCCCAGAATGGAGTTCAGAATTCATAAGAAGATATGAGCATATTAGATTCAGTTCTGCTCTTCAGAGTTCCTCTTCAGCAGGGATTGAGCTTTCATCCTTTAGACTCATTCTGCCTTTTAAACTTCATTCTGAAAGCTCTTGTACAACTACCTTATAGAGCTGACTGGAACTCAAGCTTCAATAATACAGGTGTTTGTCCACTGGAAACGGGAGTGGGAAAACAGTGAGTTACTGAAGAGTGCACGTAATTTCATGGCATTACTATTATTCTTTACACAAACATATTGCAGACCAGCCTTTTAGTGGAAAAGAAGAGTAGGTCACTCTTTTGTTGTTTTTCTTCACCCCCACCCATATTATTTATCTGCTGCTAATATTCCAGAACAGGTTTTATTGTGGAGAGGAAAGAGAGGATAAGAAAGCTATTCCCTTACTTGAAACAGTGCTGCCCTAAGACAGTGCTGTCTAAGTCATCTTGGGCTTCTATTCATTACCATAGATTGAGTGGATTAAACAACAGAAATTTATTTCTCACACTTCTGAAAGATGAGAAGCCATGATCAAGGTACTGGCAAATCTGATGTTTGATAAGAGCTGTTTTCCTGGTTTGCAAATGACCGTCTTCTCATTGTATCTTCACATGACAGAGAGCAGAGATTGGGGACAAACTCTCATGTTTCTTGTTAAAAGGACACTAATCCCATCATTAAGGCTCCAATATCATGTCTAATTGCCTCCCAAAGTCCCCACCTACACATATTATCATTATGGGGTTAGGATTTCAACCTATGAATTTGGGAGGGATATAAACATTCAGTCCAGAACAGATGGCTTATTGTTCTTTGGGCCAAGCAGATGTTTAAGCTGATTCTTGGTCTCTGGTGGGCATTTTTTCTGTGAATTTACCTGTGATTCCCTTGTTGGGACTCATCTGGCTACAAGTCATGTGATTCTAGATTTTTTTCTTCTTCTACCATCCACCCTTATCCTCACCACCATCCTCTGGTTTTCTTTCTGTGTACTCTACACAGACCCTTTTGCATGGAAATTCCATTGTACTTTGCCAGTGTCCCTCAGTCTCAAAAGACCAAAATACTAGAGAGAAATAAAATGCACAGAGATGAGCACTATACTAGTTGCTATTTGTGCCTCTCAGGGAATTTGCCAATTTTTTTATGGAACATAAATGCTGAGCAAAGAGCAGCAGCCAAGAGTTTATAACAGTCTCACTGACAGGGGAGTTGAAAATTGGTGCACAGGACTACCAAGGCAGCTAGAACTTGAGAAGTCATGATCTGAAAGAAAAGCTAACTGCAGAAATGTAAAGTGGATATTATGTGTGCAATTTTTCCTTGAGGTATTTTTTAACTCCTATGCTGCACATGTGTGAGGCAAATTGCCAAGAAGCCAAGCAGAAAGCAGCTGCTAAGATGCTAAAAACCTAAGCAGACATTTCAGTAGTCTCTTGGTTCTAGGAAGACAAAAATTGAAGTTCATAGCCTGCCAAGAAAGAGAATTACTAATAAGCACACCCAGCTTATTCTTAAGATCCTTGAAGAGGTAGGCTCTAGGAATAAAGGCAAACCTAAAATAGAACAGGTCTCACCAGCCCTCATATTGAGTCTCAAACCTAAGTCCAATGAATCAAGATGATCTGCCTGTGGTCTATCTTCCTGTCAGAAGAAAATCAAATCCTCTTTAAAAGGAGATGTTATCAATAGCATCTATAATTTTTCATACATAATTTTGGCATAAGATCAAATTTACCAAGTAAGCCAGAATACAGAATTAATGATGAAAAACTAACAGTTTAAAAAATAAAAACAGACTTTAGAAACAGGCTTAAAGGTGAATATTTTAATTATTGAACATGGAATTTAAAATAGTTATAAATAACAATCAAAACGGGGAAAAAAGATGAAAAAGCTCATCAGAGTAATAGACTCTATAAAAATCAATTAATAAACATAGAGCTCAACAATACAACATTACAATTAAAAAATCTATAGATGGGTTTAGGAACAGATCAGACATAGCAGAAGAGAGGATAAGTAAGCTGGAAGATAGATCAGTGTAAAACATTAGAATTGATATTTTCTCAGAGAAACAAAAATAAAAACCCATAAAAAGAGTTTATCAGATGTATGAGACATAATGAAAAAGACTTTCATCAATGCAATTAGAATCTGAAAAGTAAATGAGAGAGATAATGGAACAAAAGAGATATTCTAAGAATTTTCAAAACAAACAAAAGATATTGCTTGCATATTGAATAAGCACTAAAAATCCCAAGCAAGATAAATACAAATAAAACTATATCCATGCAACTGCTAAAAAGCAATGACTAAAAGGAAGAAATGCTTTCATAAAAATAGAAAACTAAAAGTAAATAATTCTTCAGATCTTGTCCCCAGCTTCAAAATCAACTTGAATTAATTTGGCCTATTGCAAAATAGTCAAAATTTAACAAGACAACATACTGGCTGCCCAAATCAGGCTATCAAAGGATGTCTCCTGGGTGGCAGCTGCAAACACTAGGGCTTCTATAGGAGAGACGCTGCCACTCTGGAGGGGGCAATGGAGGGTGCAAAGGTGGTGACCTCAGCTGGATGGAGGCAGGAGGAAAGTAGTTAAAAAATAAAAATACAAAGAGTATCTATAACATAGAAAGTAGACACATGATTATTAGGGGAACAACAACAGAATTATGACTAAATTTTCACCACAAACTATGAAGCAAAGGAATAATAAAGGATAAGTATTCAGTAACTCCACATGAATATTGTCTCTTTTTAACAACAGTAGTAGTGTCTTTTATAATTTAAAATATACATAGAATCAAAATACATAACAACAAAGGTAGACAATGGATAAATATAGTTACAGTATTATAAGATCTTGTCCATAAAGTTAAACATATTAACTTAGATGTTCATTCATCAAAAGTAGATATTGGAATTGTTTTTTCAAAAGAATAAGAAAAATGTATAACTTTATGCTAATGGTTAAAATGAAATAATAAAAATTATATGATAGATACAAAAGTAGTCCATTAAGAGCAGATGAAAAAACAGAAAACAAGTAATAAGATGATATGTTTAAACCTAGTTATATCTGTAATTACACTAAATGGAAAAATAAAACTTCTAATTAAAGACAAATATGATCAGAATGTATAAAGCAAATAAAAATCTCACTATATGTGCTTATAAGAAATAAAGGTATATCTTAAAAGTTGAAAGTAAAGGATTGGAAAATATATAACATGTACTCCATAGCCAAAAAAATGTCTGTTGTAGCTATAATAATATCAGATATAATAAACTTCTGGCAATAAATATTATTAGAGACAAAGAGGGATATTCTGTAATAATGAAAGTGTCAATCCAGAGAATATATAATAATTCTAAAAATGTGTACAACAATTATACAGTCTGAAAATATTTAAAGCAAAAACTGACTGAACTAATATGAAGAAATGGTCAAATTCCCATACTTCCAAGATGATCATTTTTCTAGTAATTAATACAACAAGCAGAGAAAAAATAGTAAATTTATTACAGGTGATTAGAACCACAATTAATAAACTTACCCTAGTTGAAGCCAGTAACTTAATAATACATATTCTAAGTATGCATGGGATCCTCTTGGTTCTAGACTATATGCTTGGTCATAGAGCAAGTTTCCAGTTTGCCATTCCTGACCCATGATTCTATGTCTGCCAGCCTCAGCCCACTACCTGTGGATGAGCTCTGCCCCAGGAGAAACAAAAAATTTCTCCAATATTTAGTGGGGTGCAGTCATGCCTCCTTCCACAAAATTTGAATCCCAAACTATAAGCAGGGATGCCCCACTTCCCAGTTTTTTCCTTCTTTGAGTATTCTACTTCAGCCCTAAAATGTTCTTTATAGTTTTCTTTTATTCCCTCTTAATAGATAAAATGTTGTAAATAGTTATTAATTCTTCATATTAAACTTTTCCCATTTAAATTACTGTGTGATGTCTGTCTCTTGTCTAAACCTCAACTGGTACACTATTTTTTTTAAGTCTTCCCTCAAAATAAGTTCAGGGCCTGATGGTTTCACCAGTGGTTTTTTTCAAAAAATTGAAAGAAGAATAACACCAATCCTACATAAACTCTTACAGAAAATAACTCATTATATGAAGACATTATAATATTAGTACCACAACTTGACAAGGATTTTACAAGATAAAAAATTGAAGGCTGTTGTCTCTCATGAATATAGACACAAAACACCAAAATATAAACTTGGGAGATATAATCTACCAATATTTAAAAAGGATAATGCACCATGTCCAAGTTGAATTTATTTATAGAATTCAAGATTGGCTTAACATTTTAAAATCAACCAATAGAGTTCACCACATTATTAAAATGAAGGATAAAAAGTTTATGCTCGTTTCAATAAATTTGAACTTCAACATCAATTCAAGATTTCACATAATACTATAAGAATTATTAGTGAATTTAGCAAAGTTGTTGTAAATACAATATACAAAAATTAAATATATTTCTATATGGTAGTAACAAAATTACATCATCAAAATACCATTTAGATTAACATCAAGATATCAAATATTGAGACAAATCTAATAAAAGATGTACAAAACTATATACACACTATAAAATATTAACAAACTTAAGGAAAAAAATAGAGTGATGTACATGTTCATGAATTAGAAGATATTGTAAAAATATCAATTTCCCCCAAAATTTATATTTTATTATATTTGATTCATAGTTTCAAGGCAATTATAATAAAAATTCCAGCAATTTCTATGAAAGTTATATTTATATAGAATGCAAAAGATCAAGAGGAATAAAGACAATGTTGAAGAACAAAGTTAAAGGACTTAACATATCAGATATCATGTTTTATTATAAAGCTACAGTAATTAAAACAGTAGTATCAGTGCAAAAATTGACAAAGATCAAAGGGACAGAACAGGAAGTTCAGAGACAGATCCACCCTCTCACAGTCACATGATAGTCACATGATTAATAGCAACACCCCTCTGCAATTCAGTAGGGAAGAAATTGTCTATTCAACAAATGGTGCCAGCGTAATTGAATATCCATAGGGGAATAAAATGAACCTTGATCCATGCCTCAAACTAAACATAAAAATCAATTCCAGATGGATGATAGGCCTAAAATGCAAAAGGAAAACCAATAAACCTTTTAGAAGATAACACAAGAAAATAACTTCTCAACCTGGGGGTAAACAAAGATTTCTTAAACTGGAGATGGAAAAAAACACTAACCATACAGGAAATAATTGTGCATTGGACTTCATAAACATAAAACATTTGCTTATTAAAAGATACTGTTAATAGAGTGCAAAGTAGGAGTATTTATTTGTAATACTGGTCTGTGCAGGCCAGTCAGTAATTGCAGTAAGAACCCCAAAAGACATCTACGCAGATGCCAGGGCAATAGACAGACAGCATGAAATCAGGGTGGGGGGGTCAGGGAGCCTTCCAGGAGGAGGAGCTTTGAAGGACAAGTCAGAGTTAGCAAGATTCATAGAGAATAAAGCATTACAGGTAGACAGAATGGTATGTGCAAAGAACCAGAGGCATCAGACAATGTAACTAGTTGTGTGTACCTTTAGCAAAACTAATGTTTGTGAAAGAAGGTGGCTAGACCTGAAAGAGGGAGTATTTGTTGTGAGCCTTCTCTGTTCTAGACTAAAATGCAGAGATGACTTAGAACGCTCATGGCCCAGAATGACAGGTAAAGAAGAGGAAGGTGCTGTAACAGTGATGGGTACATAGTGCCCTTTGAGCTCAACTTCAGCATGACTCCTTAGCTTTTACTTTTTCTAGCTCTCCTAGGTAGAGATAAGTACAAGAGAGTCTTCAATTCCTTGTCTCTAGTTGGGGATTTGGGTTCCTCAGGGCCAGCAAGTTGAGAGCAGTATTGGAAGAAGGTACCCTTGCCCTTTTCTTTAACCAGTTTTCAGTCCAGCCCAGTTAATAGCACTTAAATAGGGTAAAGTAACTTTGTCCCAGTAGGGACCATTGCCAAGTGAATGCAATCGAATTTTAAATTACTAAATCTACACAAAAATATTTTATACTGACTAAAAAGTATATAATTATAAGGAAAATACATACCTCAGGAATGAAGAATTGGATTATAAAAATCCATCAAATGTCATTTTACTCAGTTTGCTCGAGCGTCTGTTTGAAATGATTCTAAGCACTGTGTGATGTCAATATTTATTGCATGCCAACACTATGCAGGGATTAGCCTCCAAGAGAATTAATGACACATAAATGTATCTCCACTAAATATGTTTCAAATTTACTTGTTATACATTTATTAAATGTATATATAGGCATTTTAAATTTATATTTTGGCCAAGCCTCTTTTAAAACCTCAAGATTTTTCTTTTTTTGGCGATGCAGTGGAGCCCACAGCAGGGCTGTTGTGTATGGTGATGATAGCAGGCAGCTCCAATTACCACAACTACAACACCCAGACAAGAGCACAAAGAGACCGGGCTTGTTCTAGGCTGCTATGAATTAGAGGCCCATTGTTAAGTCTCTGAGTATCTCTCAAGCAGTTCTTTCATGAGGCTCTCTGTGTGGGTTGGCTCATCTGGACTTGATGAAGGAAGAGCTATCTTGGGCCAGGGTCTGCAGTTCCACAAGGCCCCTCACAGACAACTGGGGGTCCACAAACATTGTGGGTGGCTCTTCCTCCTCAGCCTGCAGTGGGCTTGGCTCAATCCCTGTCACCGCACTCTACCCCCCATTCAGGCTTTCTCCCCTTTTGTTGTGTGGGGCCATATTTTTCCACTTTTACTTGATGAAGTAACAATAATCACTTGTTTAAAAAGAGGATTCCAAGAAGTTGAATTTTTAATTTTTAATTAAACAACTTAAGAAAGAAAGAAAACTGTGATTAGTAATCTAAGTTTTTTCAGTCCTCATACAATGCCCCAGTGAGGCAGGTGACATTTTTAGGTCCCATGTAGAATGCAGAGAGTAGCACGTAACACCACTGAGACGGCATGGACTGGCTTCGGTGCTGACACGCTGGGTGACATTGGGCAGGTAGCTTAACAAATCTTTGCTGTTTCCTCATTGATGAGATAGAAGAAAAATTGTTGTCTCTATTTCCTATGATTATTGTAAAAATTAGAGAAGATAGTATGTTAAAATCCCTTGGAATGGTGCTCAGCATACAGCAAACACCCAGAGAAGAGTTATTGCTATTATGTCATTTTATATATGAAGAAACTAAAATTTGGTCATTCCCAAAGCTACAAAGATGTTAAAAATAGAACTGAGATTTTAAACTGAGATCTAGATTGCTCACTCATTCATTAATTCAGCAACTTTGTTCTAGTACCCTTTATTAACTGGGTTTCTTGCATTTCAGCACATCTTGCAAGTGTAGCACTAACTGCTTTGTTCTGAACTATCTAAGGACATCTATAAAGCAAATAGCCTTGGAAGATAGAGATAGTATTTCCCTCTGGAGCAAAGGGTAGATATGCTTACTGTTAAGAAAAGATTTGGGATCCTCTCCTGTAATGCAACCTTCTGCATGTACAGGCACCTATCTGGGCCCAATGCCATCTCTTCTGTGGGGCTTCAGTGAAAGGGGAACTGACCCAATGCTGATGCTAATGCTGCTTGCTGGGCCATGCAATCTCTGACTCAGGGGTCTTAGGTCTTGTTAGCATTCATGAAACCCTGGTACACCAATGTCTTAGTCACTTTGGGAAGCTATAACAAAATATGAGTCTCTGGGTGGCTTATAAGCAACAGAAATTTATTTCTCTGGGGGCTGGGAAGTCCAAGATCAAGGCACCAGCAGTCATGTTCTAGTGCAGGCTCTCTTCCTGGTTCATAGCTGGCATTTTCTTGCTATGTTACACGTGATGGAAGGAGCAAAGGATCTCTCTCTGGAGCCTCTTTTATAAGAGCACTTCACTCTCACAACCTAAGTACCTCCCAAAGACTTCATCTCCTAATACCGTTATCTTTGGGGGTTAGAATTTCAACATGTGAATTTTGAAAAGACACATTCATACCAGAGCAGCTAACTTGTTAGTTTGCAATTACGGTAAAATCTCTTCTTAGTTCTTGAGAGCATTGGTGGTGAAAATGGGATGCTGACAGATGCCTGGCTTTGCTCTCTAGCAGAAACAAAAGGACCCTGCAGGGCATGTTGGGGATATGAGAAGACTCCCTGAGATCTAGTAGAATGCTTTTGTCAAAGTGGTAGGTGAGTGGGGAGTAACAAGCATTAATGAATATTTAGAAGATGAGCAGAAAGAATTAGGATTGAACAAGCATCCAAGTGGTGTCTTGGTTGTTGCTTACTCTACTTCAGAAGGGAGAAGGAAGAAATGTCACCAGTGCAGTAAAGCAGCAAGCATGCATCCTCCATCAAAAGGCAATTGGACTGTGCATCCCTAAAGCTGAAGTGAATGTTGTCAACAATTAGTATATTAAAAACAATTAGGTGATTGAAAACATTAGAAGATTTTTTATTGAGTTGGGAGCAAGTGGATACTGGAAAGAAAAAATGAATGGCAAAGCCTTGCTTATTGACCCAGGGTCTCTCTCTCTCTCTCCCTACATGTCCCCACATACCTTCCATTCTCTCTCTCTCTCTCTCTCTCTCTACCCAGATCACAGCTGTTTCAAAGAAAAAGATGATCAAAGGTGGGAACCAAGGCCATAGTCACTCATCTGAGTATACTAGGGATCTTCTGAGAGGAGAGGGAATCTAACTATATGACACTGTCAGTTACAGGTGCCCAAGTCACTATTATATAGGTTCCTATGAAAGAAGAGAAGACCCAAAGTCAACTGATGGGATTTGAGCAAGACTCACAGTGAGCAAAAGAAGCTAAAGTGACATTGAACCTCTGTGACTGATGATTTTGCCTACTGGAGCCTCAGGTGAAGGGAGGCAGCCTACTCAGAGGTGATTCTGGGAGTTTTATACATGACATGACTAACAAGTGTATTCTTTTTGGAAAACAGCTATTAGCTTCCTAAAGAGCTCTTGTATAAACTGAACACCTGACCCATAGAGGCCCTTTGACTCTCTGGTATTCCTGCTTTGGTGTGGATCAACAAGAACTCAACCACTGATAAGGTGAGAAGAGCCCAAAATGACCTACTTGTAAAAAAAAAGAATGAAACTAGCCTGGTTCCAGCAACATCTAGGCTTTATACGAAAAAGTGGTAGCTATTCCTTGGGGAAATTTTATCCCTCATTCCACCACAGTTAGATCCTATGCTCTAATGAGACTGGCTGGAATCAAGCTCCTGATTGGGGCTGCACTGTTCAGTTTGTCACCATTGTAGCCTGGATCCATCATCTTCCCAGCTGTGACACACATCCACCATCATGAACTAGACACAAAGGAAAGGATTCTGTTTCTGGTACATAAGCTACCACTGCACACCCGACTTGTGACTCCCGTCAAAAACAGAACCATTTACCTCCCAGTGAAGGAGGCCACATTGTAGCCCTTGGAGTTAATGTGCCATGTTTTTGGTTTTCTGGACCAATTAATTGCAATTTGACAATGACAAACTTTTATCTTAAGACTTCCCAGTTATAGACTAATAGTCAAGATAGTCAATAGACCTTCCACACTCTCTACCATGCACAGGTATATGGTATGTTCAGACTTGGAAAGGCCTCCATTACCTTCTCCTGATCCATATACTTTTATAAGACAATTTGATCACCAAATGTGGCTGCTCCCAGAAAGGTAATATTTTCTTTTGGCCATTTCCAGGGTAATAATGAAGATAAAAATGATTGAGGGATATATCTAAACCTATTTTGAAAATTTTGGATTTCACCTGACCATTCCCTGGCATCAAGTTCCTTTCTTTCTACTATCAGAAGCCCCAGACCACTCTGGTTATCCTCTGGATGGTAGAACAGCCAAAAGGTGGCCCATGGGAACCAAAGTTGATTTTAATTTAGCCACCAGGAATCTTTTGTTCGGCTGACATAGTCACAGAGAATAAGAATAATGACCACTTGCTTGAGTATACTACTCACTGAGTCCCCATACAGTGGTCCACACAAGCCAAGGTTGGGTAAATGAATCTCTACAAGTTTTATAAAATTGCCCTTGTGCCTCTCACACTTGACCCCTCTGAATGAAAGATCTGGGTATAACTAGGGGATGATTTTTTTTAAGTTGACATTATAGCTCCTGGAATAGGACACACCACTTTTGTGGACATGGAAGGAGAAAAAAAACCTTGGTGTTTGAGGAGAGAACATCTCAGAATCCAAGAGGAAGAGGGGAGTGAGTTTCACTAATAATATTTGTGTTTTATAAACTTCCCTGAGCACTTCTTCATGGAAAAAATACACCCTGATGTTGCCTTTCCAAACTGATATAAGCTTAAATTTAACTGATTTCTAGGTCTGCCAACCTCCTCCGGATGGCTCTCACAAGTCTAGCAAAACAGCAGTGGATGGCCCCAGTTCCAGCACCTCCTATGTAAATACCTGTCAACATCACTATCTTAGTTATTGTTACTCAGTTATTCCATGGGGCAGGTGAATGCCTTCTATCTGATAGCATGGACAACCAAAACAAGATTGAACTAACTTGCTCAGGCCAGAAACAAGAATTATACTCATTTGAACTGAACTGGGAAACATAAGCTCTACCAGCCAGTTGGGAGGCCAAATTAGAAGTATTGTCAGACTGTGCCTTCCTATTGATGTAGGTCTTACCTGAGCGGGGGAGGGGGGGGGGGCATCAATTTTAAATAATAATTCCCTCCTAAAAGGACCCATGGATGCTCCTGGGACTGTATTTCTAATGTGAAAGTCAGGTATCACTTTACACCTCAAGGGGGTCATAGGAGATTTAAGTCTGATGGTTGCAGAAATGGAATGAGAAAATCACATAGCCCTCAATGACTAGGGAGTTCACTCCAAAATAAGGCTACCTTTGGTTATTTAGGAGAATTCCCAGGAGGTATAGCTGACATTTAACCACATCAAGTAGGAAACTTTCTCTGTAATGGGAGTCATCCAATTATAAAAAGTGATCCAAAATTTGTCTTTGACTTTAGCTAAAGAGATCAGTGATGCCACTTTGGGTCTTGAAGGGCTTGAAGTTCAGCCTCAACTCATTGGCCAGGATCATAATTAATGAGAGAATTGCCCTAACCTCCTCTTTGTGGGCCAAGGCGGAGCCTGTGCAATCACTCATACATCCTTGGTGCCTGGATTAACTTTTCAGGCCAAGTGGAAAGGTCAATTCAGAAACTTAAGAAGAAAGTCATCTGTCTCCCCAAGTTGAGTGCTTTCTGGTTTATGGGATTTGCTCAGCTGATTGAATTCAGGTCACAGGGTCACAGCTGAGGTCATAGCTGCCCTCATGCTACTGCTTGAAGCTGTCCTATTGATAGTGGACTTAATGCTATATAGGACAAATTGATTGAATTTGGCTCTAGCCTCAGTCAGATTAATCAAAACAGCCAAAGGATTTGCATACTCATGGAAAGCTCACCAGAAGCCAAGATGGTGTAAAAATGAGAACACTGGATGTTGTTATGGGAAAATTTTCTGTGGGTCTCTAATGTTTCTGTGCCTCTTATGAGCAATGCAGGAAATGCCGTCCTCTCAGACTTTCTTCCAGGGTGTGTATAAAACAAACCGTCTTGAAATATAGATCATGACTTCCTCCAGAACAAAAGGCAAATTTGCTTACAGTCTTAGAACACAAAGTTAGTATTTTCCTTTGGAGTGAAGGACAGGCATGCACTGTCTATTATAAAAGATTTAAGTTCCCTAAGCTCAGGAACCCTCTTCTGTAACATACCTATCTAGGCCCGTTCCCATTAGTCCTATGCAATGTGGCGGGGGGTCAGGGGCAAGGGGAACTGACACAAATATACTGATGCTCATGCTGCTTGCTGGTCCAGCAGTCAAAAAGTACATTTTCTCTGATCCAGGAGGCTTATAACTTCTGTCAGAATCCATGAAACTGTAACTAGCTAAATTGTTAACTCACATGTAGGTAAAATCTCACACTCTTCTCATGCTAGACAGGCATGAAATATGATTTTGAATAAACCTTTCTCTCCACAAAAAGAAGAAAAAGGGAAAAAAATTGAGAAATTTTGTAAAAATATATATACCTCTAAGATATGTTTATAAAGCCAGTTTTAATTTGTGTGCACTTTCCACTTTTCCTATTCATTCATTCCCAACGTTTGCTGAGCACTGCTTAAAAGGTGAGATAGCAAAGTACAAAACAGACTGGATTTCTACCTGCCAGAGGCTTGAAGTCTAGTGGGGAAGGCAGACAACAGTCATATAGTATTTGGATCATTGATTACATTGTGTTATAAAGGAAAAGGGAAGGGTGCTAAGAAAAAGACTATCTGCAGGGAACTTTATTTAGGCTGGGAGGGCCAGAGAAGGTGTCACTGAGGAAAGGACAGTGAGCTGAGATGCATGACAGTGAACCAGGCGACAGGGTAGGGGGAAGCCAGCAGCCTGTGTAAAGGTCCTGAGGGGAGAGGACTTGGCATATCCCAATGTGGTGGAAGGTAGAGTGGGCTAGAAAGAGAGGTACAAGATGAACCTGGGAGTTTGGGGAGAGGCCAGATCAGGTATGACCTTGTAATTAATCATTTAAAGGTTTGTGACTTTAAGAACTAGGGGAACCATTAAAACATAAGTCTCATGAGAGATAGAATAGCATCTTTATCTGTCTCATTTACCACAATATTCCCAGCGCCTGGAACATTCCCTGGCACATAGTTAGGTGCTCAATAGATATTTGTTCAGTTAATTGAAGAGAAAGATATGATTTGCATTTTTGAAAGATCCTTTTGGCTGCTACTATGTAGAGAATAGACTGAAGAAGAAAAAGTCAAAGCAGGAAGATAGGTTAGAAGGCTATTGTACTCCCACTGATGAATCCGGTAGCTTAAACTAGTGTGGAGGCAGGAGAGATAAAATTATGTGCCCCATCCATCACCACCACCACCACCAGCACCACACACACACACACACGCACAGTTAAAAAAAATCTTTTTGTAGCCTTAAGGATCTATTCAACTTGAAACATCAGGAAAAGCCATCAAATTCGATGTGTAACAAATAAAGATAATATGTTAAGTGATGGTTGGAGTCTTTGGGGACAACAGCTAGCTGTGTGTGGTTATTGGTGTCAGCACAGACACTGAAAGAGGAATCTTGCTCCTGAAGACAAAGAGAATAATGGTATCTGAGAACAAGTGCAGAAACAGTTCCAGGCTGAGCAGAATAAATCCCAGTGCAACCACCTCCTCGAGACTTCACCAAACTCTCTTCCCAGCCACACTGCCCCTTGCTCCATGCAGGAAGCGATGAGATGGAGCCTCACTTGCTATTGCCGGGAGCCCTTTCCCTCCTATGAGGAAATGTGTGTGTGAGTGTGTGTCTGCACGTGCTCGTCAGCTCAGGCTGGCATCCTGGTAAGGAAGCACTCCTTCCACAGGCTCAGGTGGCAGAATGCTATGTGAGAGTGGGGGCAGGGCTGGAAGACAGGGGCAGTGCAGGTGAGAGAATTGAACCGTGCCCCTCCAGGTCACACAGCGTTCGTGCTCCTGGTGTCACATGCCACCGTGTCAAGCCTGGCAATTTCTGAAGCAGAAGTTTCGGAATAACTGGCCAAGGTTATTCTGGTGCCACGGTGGTCTCCGCCTCCCAGCCCAGATGGCCAGGAATGCTACGAGGCAGAGAACTCTGCTCCCGGTGGAGAGCGGAGCACTTGGCACTGCTTAAATCATGACCACTCACGCCCACTTGGACAGGTTGGCCTCCCCATCTGAAGGGCAGGGGGTAGGCAAGGGCCCTGGAGAGGGAGTTCTCAATGAGAGACAGTGGAACGGCTGTTCCAGTTCTTTCTATGCCCTGCTAGGAATGCCCACAGCCCAGGAGGGGGCTGAGCAGGCAGGAACACCTGCAAAAAGCAGCAAATGGGGCAAGGATTTCAGGATTTGCATCAAACGACAGAATAATGCTGATGGAAATCAGCCACCAAGTGGTCATTTATTTTATATGATTTTTATAAAAAGAAAAAGAAACTCTATAATTATGTTTAAATAATAGCCAGAAAGAGAACTAAACTAATAAGTATTATTCTTATGTTCCATGGAATAGACAGCATTGTGTACATGGCTATCTAATTTCAAAGTTTTTGATGAAATATAATTACCTGCCATATCCACTCCCAACTCATTCACTGTAAAGACAGAAACTACTACCTGTGCCCTTAAATTTGCCTTTGAGTGAAAATTGTTTTCACCATCTCAAAGATGTTGGACCAATATTCTGGCTATGATTCTCACTGTTTTTAAGGACAAGATGCTTTGCTTTGTTCCTCCTCAGCCCATTTTAAATACCTCCAACACCTAGGGAGCCTTAGCCAGTGTGGTAATGATGTATGTCTTGAAAGGGCAGCCTCTTGCTTTCACCAACGTTTCCACAGAAAGATTCTGGGTGATGCTACTTCTGGGGTCTACTCCTAGGTCCTGGGCATAACTCCCATGCCCAGTTAATTATCTGGGTTCTGGGGTCCTGGTGAGTAGAGCATTACAGACCCTGCTGTCTGGATTTCCTGGTTTCACAGGTGTACATAAGACTTTCAGACCTGTTTCTTTGCTCTTTGTGACATCAAAAGTGAAGGTACAACACGTCCTCAAATAATGTTTCAATCTATGCGGTTTTGTTATAACATTGATGAGATGGCATAGGAACTAAACTCTTATTTATATCAATTAGCCTGTTGTAAATTGGTGCTATTATATGCCATTTCACATAAAAGTCACAGAACCAATCAACAACATTAAGTGAGAACTTACTGTACACAGAGAACTTTGAGCAAGAAATGAACGAGTGCATTTGGTCAGCAGTTGTTTTCTTTACCTAGTACTTGCCCTGCTTGAAACTGTTTCTCCAGCCTTCTTACTTCACGCTAGATGTCAATCTCCTGGAGAACTCTTCCCAACCAAGTGGTCTTGCCAGGGTTTTAGATAAATGGCAAACACATAGATATGCCCTCTACTCAACAAGCTGAAAGGTTATTAGGTATCTGTGATGGTTTATTTTATGTGTCAACTTGACTGGACCCTTAAGTGCTCAGATATTTGGTTGAATGTTATTTCTGGGTATGTCTTGTGACTACAAGGGTGTTTCAGGATGAGACTAACATTTACTCTGTAGAATGAATAAAGCTATTTGCCCTCCCAATGAGGGGTCTTCCTGGACTCCTTTGAAAGGCTGAATGGAGTAAAAGGCTGAGTATACAGTAGTCCCTCTCTATATCGTGGTTCACTTATCGTGGCCTTGCTGTATCGTGGGATTTTTAAAAATATTGTATTTAATTATTTATCACAGATTTTTCACTATATCGTGGGATTTTGCGGTACTGTATACATATGTTGTTAAAATTACATAGGTTTAAGAGTGTAAAATATGTTTAAGAACATAACTAGTGTTTATAAGTGTGGGAAAAAGTAATAAGGGAGTGGAAAAGGTTAATAAGGGACTGGGAATGGTTTCTAAGTGTGTGGGAGGGTTTATAAAGCCTTAAAATATATATAAATACTAAAATAAATGTAAGGTTCCTACTTCGTAGATTTTCACCTGTCACGGGGGGATCTAGAACTTAATACCCATGATAAGTGAGGGAATACTGTAAAAGAATTCCTTTTCTGACTGTCTTTAAGCTAGGACATCATCTTCTCTTGACTTTGGACTTGAACTTGGACTGCAGCTTACACCATTAATTCTCTTGGATCTGAAATTCTCAGCATCTATAATAGGGTAAGCCAGTTCCTTAAAATAAATTTGTTTGCTTGATTAATTGATTGATACACACACATCCTATTGGTTCTGGAGAACATTAATATAGCATGCTACCCCATTTTTTAAAAACATCTTTAGTAGCTTCCTCTAGGCAAGCAGTGCAACTTCAAATGTCTATAAACATACCCACTTAAGTGTAGCAACCAAATAAAGAATACCAAACCCAGGGTTTCAATCCAACCTCCTCTCTAGCTGACTTCTGCATTGTCAGAATGGGGGTACCATCATTACCAGATTTTTCAATTTATTTAAGAGAAATAAAAAATGTGGATATTCTTGCCCATGTTGGTAACTACATCAAAAAATTTCAAAACCCACATAAGCCAACCAGCCCAGTCTTTGGGCTAGGTCAGCATAGTATCTGCTTTATGGGGAAATCTCTCTGGGTTGAGAAAAAGGACATATTTAGAAACATTCCCCTATTTCTAAACTTGGAGATACTAATCTGCAGGACAACATCTACTTGTACATTAATTGTTTATCTTGGGCTTGTATCCATAGTGACTCCTCCAAGACTACAGAGAGGAGGAAGAGAGGAGGAAAAGAAAATGAGTATTATAATCTCTATTTCTATTGTTCTTTATAAGGTTAGAGTCTTCAGATGCTGTGTCCCATGGGAAAAGTTACACAATTCCAACTAAATTCCAGACCTTATGCTGTCCCCTTAAATACAAACTTTATGCGAATTGTTCCTAATTTGTGTTGTTCCTTGTATTCCTCCATCTCAAATTTGATTAAAAATGTTATAAATGCTGGGTGAAAAATAGGCATAAATACTAACTTCAATAACACACCCACAGATCATTTAAAACATATTTTTTCTATGAATTGCTTGACCATTATTTTTTCATTTTGGACTTCATACAGCTTTATTTTAAACCCAGTTTTTCTCTTTAAGGATATCTTTACTGTTCTTCAACTTAAAAAAGAGTTTCCTCTCCCATTAAGCTGTGCTTCCAGTGCTGGAAGGAGCTGGGGAAGGTGTAAAGAAAAATCCAGGTGGCTCAGAGAAGTTGATTAGAGGGCCCTCCATTGTATTCAAATTAATGGCACCACATTAGCATGGGCTGCCCTTTGGTGCTCATTTGTTCCTGCACTCCTGAGGTTAAAGGAGCCACATGCTCTCCAGATGTTCAGCAGCACTTATAAATGAAAGATTAGCGATTTTTTGCTGCTGCTGCTCTTTCCTCTATTTCCTCTTAAAGCTGATATTTTCTTTAGGAACTTGCATATGTCTGAGTCAGAAGAATCTCCTCCCTGAGGTATATTAATCAATAGCAGGCACAAGAAGAAGGACAAAATGGAGAGGCGGTAGACATGGTCTGTATTAATGTGTTGACTGTGACACTCTCCCAGAGACTGAGGTATGCATCCTGTGGTTACACTCCACCCTTTGAAATGCGGATCAAACACATGTGACAATTTTCTCAGCTGAAAACAAAAACCAATAAAAGAAATCTCTCTCCCTTTCCCATTTTTCTTTTTTGTATGAGAATATTTTTGCTAGTTCTATGATAAGAACACCAACTTTATTTTCAAATCTGGCCTAGCTTTCCTCTAAGCAAGAGATGTAAGTGTCTGAAATATTATTATCTCTAGCTCAAAGATGCCACCATCAAGGTCTTCCCAGGGGAGAAATAAGAAAAATACCCAAAATGGATTCCCATAAATGAATGCCAGTTTAACATCTACCATGCTTGCCTTTTGTATCCAGAGACCCTCCCAGGTTCCTGCTGTTAATAGAGCTGTTCAAGCATTGAATAACTAGAGTTCCAATGAGACGAAACCTTCTGCCTCGGCTGGTGTTTAACAAGCTGCTTTCTCGCTACAACTCAGTCAGGATTTCTCTAACCTTAGCAGAATCATTACATTTCACATTGTCTCCTAATACAATTCCAACACTCCCTTCACCAAGCAGGAAAAAAGAGAGAGCTAAAGGAGAGCCTGATGAATATGATTAGACGTGTTACCACCTTTTTTGACAATGGAGAAGAAAGTAACAGGCTGAGGGGGAGCCACTGGCTTTAAGGTGGTGGCATCTATAATGGAATTTTTATTGAAACTTGAGCTCTTCCAAAGCCTGGAATATTCATCATGACCCTGTCAGAGGTGGCACATGCAAGAAGCCTGGAGATGACAGTAACAACTCGTGTCTTAATGTAAACACAGACAAATTTCAAGGATGGGGGCCTTAGTCACATACACATAAAATGATGTTTTTGAATGAAGACTAGAAATAGAATATTTATAATATACATGTAGGATTAACATCTTCAAGGATACCAGCTCCAAATGAATTGCTATGGCCACTGTAAGGAAAGGAAAATATTTTTCTTTCTATGCTCCTAAGTTCAACAGCTAAATCCTGAGAATCAAACTGAAAGATGGGTTAATAAGAGAAAAAAATAATTTAATTAGATACTTATATGAGGGAGTCTCACAAAGAAATGAGACTCAAGGAGGCAGCCAGATGACTGAGATTTATACATCATCCTAGGGTAAACAAAGGAAAAAAGGGTTTGGGCTTCTGATGGTGGAGGCAAGTCATGGGCAGGGGAGGGGAGGAAGTATATGATAAATAAGGGTTCTCTGTTACGCAGATAAGAGTCTCTCAGGTGATAGATGTCATCTCCCAAAAGTAGCTGCTTGAGATATCTTTATAAAAGGAATGTCCTTTACAAAAGAAAAAAAGTGTACTTTATTTTTAATCAGTTAGGGGGAGTGAAAAAGTTTTTCTTGCATCTTCTGGTTCTCAATTGCCTTTAGCTGAAAAATAAGCTTGAGGCAAAAGTAGCATATTTTGGAGTGGCATGTTTTGGGATCCCTCACCATTAAAGTCACTAGCAGGGCCAGGATGTTGCCCAAAGAGAGCCTTCTGAGGAGAAGGTTTGGGTTATCCACTAAGCACATTACTGCCAAACAATGAGCAGTGTAGATAAATGGGAGCAAGGCCAGAAAGGGGGGAAGTACTGAACAGACATGAATCCAGGGGACAGGGTACCAGACCATGGGAGAGACAAGGAGAAAACACCTGAAGTCGAACAGGGAGCCTCAGCTTCTCCCTCACCTGTGATGATCCTCTCAAGGCAAAGTTCATTACAGGAGGAATCTGCCACCAGCACCATCTGGCACAGCTGGGGCCTGGAGCTTGCACCTGGCTGGTAGAAATTCAGTTGATTGATCCAGTGAAGTGGGTCATGGAGGTTAAGATGATGGAGAAAATTTAAAGAAAATCCAAGAGGAAGCGATGCAGTGGAAACCAGAGAAGAAAAGGCAGTGGTCAAGAACAGATAAAAAGGTCAAAAATGAAGTGCAACCTCCAGAGATCTCAAAAGCAGATTGCCTTTGATAGTTCAACTTCAAAAACAACCTGTAACAGGTAAGAACAGAGATAGGCAACCTTATCTTAAAGAAGAATTGCATCAAGGTAGCACAAGTAATTAAATATATGAATAGGGCTACAGAAGGTATATAAAGCAAAGGCAGTTGTTTGGCAAGAGAAATCTTGGAAGAGGCAAGTCAGCTGAGAAAGGAATCCAAGCATTATAAGAAAAGAAATTAGAACTTCAAAAACTAAGAGACCCAAACCAAGTCTGCCTGCTCCTATAAGGAGAATGAGTGAATTAGTCTTCACCTGTGATATATAAGGAGTCTGGCACCCCTCCAGACCCAGCACCCCATCACCCCAATAACCTGCTATGCAGTAGCACATGAACCCTGGGCTTTCCAGCAGTTGCCATGGAGATGATATAAGCTTGTTTTCTGACTTCAGGTGTGGTGGACACTAATCTCCCCAGGGTCTCTCCTAGCTCTCCAGGTAGAAAAGCTCATATTGATGCCTTGTCTCTTTTCACAATTTTCATTAGTGGAGAAGGTAGAAAATGAGGGTCAGAATTCAATGGCATCCAACTGAAACCCTCTCACTTACTGCTAGGGAATGCTAAAGTAACCCAAAGGAGAAGGCAAGACCTGGTGTTCACCTGTCCATTTGACAAGCAAGCATTTAACAGCACTGGCACTTGACAGGCACTTTTAAGTACTTCCAAACCACTACCATCACCCTCCCCCACCCCAATGGTGGTAGGAATTTAACCTGACACTTACCACTTCCTTCATTAGAAAAGTGGTGTAAATAATCTGATGAATATTTGTGGATTATTTTTGCTTTGGTCCTAGAATTCTTCTCACTCTGTTCTTCCTAGCAGAAAGTAGATGCCGTCCTTGGTTCGCTTGAAAGTTTCATACCTACACTGAGCATACGAGAGCCAGTAGACTGATTTTCTTCTCTGGTGAACAAAAAAAAAAGTAATAGAAGGGGAAGAAGGGAGAGGGGTAATGAAATATCCAGCTCAGCCTGTAGCAGCACACTGTCTAAAGAGGCTTTGCTCTGCCAGCGGTCCAGACTTCAAGCAGAAACTCCAGAATAGAAATTCATATAGCTCAAGCTTCCAACACCTGGCATACGCAGCTTTATCCACCTAACAGACCCTAAATAGCTTCACTCCCAGGGTGCCAGTTCTGTTCCAGGAAGAAGTTACTACAGCTAAGTAACCACGTAAAGCACTATCTTCGATCTTTCCACTAAGTTACTGAGGCTTTGCCCAGAGAAGGACAGCAAAAGTGTTAGGCACAAACCATCTCTTTATGGGACATACAGACTCTATGGACATAATTCAAATAACTAACAATACAGGTTGCTGATTTTACAAATATAATATATGCCAGTCCTACTACTGTGTACATTCCAGATAAGTGAATTCTCACATTTGATGATGAAGATGAAACAGAGTTTATGAAAACAAAATAAGGAGGTGGTGGTGCAAATCCCTTCCATGTTGAGGAGAGCATGTTATTTGAGCTACTTGGCCTTCTCCACCTCCATCCTCCCCCAGCTCCAGTGTAAGTCCTGTTGGCATGAGCCAATTAGCACTTGACATCCTCTAGACATAGCAATTTGTTCAGGCCAGGTATAGAACCTAAGTTTATCCAAAGGTGCCTGGGATTTATTTCCATGGTTTTGACCAAGGAAATAGACAAAGAGAGAGAAAGGAAAAACTTACCTGAGTGTGAACATATGCACACTCTCCTCTTCCCACCATTCCACCTGCTACCTCTCTTCTTCCATTGATAGGGATGTACGCAGCCACTCCACTGGCTTTGGCAGCCATTTTGTGACCATGAGGAGTGCCAGTCTTGAGATAAAGCTGATAATGTAAAGGGTGGAGCAGAAAGAAGGGAAGAAACTGGTCCTGGTTTATATTATTGGAACAATGGAGATATCCTTAAGACACTCTACTATAGGTTATGCAAATACAGGTACCGAAAATTTTCATTTAATGTTTAATTCAGTGGGAATTGGGATTCTGTCCCTCGGACCAAAAAAATCCTTGCTGATATTCAGAAAACAATTTAGAACACTATGTATTTGGGCCTAACATGAGAGGGGAACTGTTTCCTCCCTTCTAATACTTGCTTCATCTTAGAGAAAGAGAGACAAAGAGGAGGGCATGGAAAATCCTAAAGGCCACCCACCCATCAGTGCCTCTTCAGCCCTCCCTCTCTTTTCATTAACCATAGGAAACAGTAGTGCGGTAATGAGGAAGGAGAGGGGAGAATGGGAGGGAGGATATGGGGGAAAGGCGCCAACTGGATTGTGCTGGCATCACTTGCCGGCTGCCCTGAAGCTTTCCATATGGGCATCAACTGATTACATGAAGCACTTTGTGTAATGCAGTCACTCTTCTGGGCCACATACTTAAAAAATGTTAGTGTATAAAACCGCGTTTAATGTTTTCGCAAATAAATTTGAAGTTTACTTAGCTTTGTTATTTGTTTCATCAGAAACTTCAAGCAATTGATTCCCCTAAGAGCCCTCTGTCCTGCACATGTTGTGAGCAAACCAGCGCATCTTAACGTCTTCCCTGCCCAAATGCAGAGAAACACTGCAGGGATGTCAAAGTCATTGGGCTCACTGGCTCAGACTTCATATGGTCAGAACAAACACTTCTTCTAAATGCTTGCTTTGCTTCATTTCTCTGCCTTTTGTCACTATGGTCAAATCTTCCATCTTCAAGACAACATGCCTTTCAAACACCCTCTATGGACTTTAACTCTCATGATTTGCATGCTTTATGTCTTCAGTTGGAACTACGACATTATTTTCCCTTTATTATTATTGACACCTAAGTGAACCTATCTTCCAACAAATTGGTTTTCTTTTACAGCCAGAACCTGGAAAATCCATCTGTCACTTAGAGCAAGTAGAAACTGGGTGGCTGCCCAAAGGCATAAAGAAACTTGTGAGAAAATTGGAAGGCAAAAAAATTTTGTGACAAAGTCAGTAAACGCCATCTGTGTAGGCCAAGAGCCATCCCCAAAATTGGGAGACACTGAGAAATACAGAGGGAGGAGGAGGGAGAGGAGAGAGGAGAAACTGAAGAAATAGTCAGGAAATAGGTCACTCTCTTATGGAGAGATTAAGAAATTACAATTTTTTTCCCCCACACAATTGGCTGATGGCTAGGACAAAGATTCGAATAGCTTCAAGCCATCTTTTTCATGCTGTCAGTTAAGTCACCTAAGGACTAAAAATGCAAGATTTTTGCCCTCTGGGAGGAAACTTTGCCCGTGCCCTTTTTTCTGCCTCTAGACAAAAAGTATGTGAAATCGTTATTGACACAGGGATTAAGTTATCATGATTTTGGAGAACTTTAAAATGGCCTAGGAGAATACTCAATGTTGAAAGTCTTACTTTCCACTAATCCTCCCCATTTCCTTCTTTTATTGGCATTTTCTTGGCTAGCTAACCTCTGTTCCTGCACTCTTTTGTTCCTTCTTCTCCTAGCCTGAGTGCTGTAGATCACCTCTGGGCAGCCCTTACATCTCACTCCACTGTGGCAAACTGCCCACGCACGCTGAGCCGCGGCAGGGTGGGTCAATGAAGATGTGCGTGAGCTCACACGGGCATGGACAGGCACCGCATATCACAGCACCACACACACACACACCACACATGCCACACTATGCACACCACACATACCACACACCACACACACCATGCACATACCACACCATGCACAAACACCACACCACATACACATACCATACACCATGCACACACACCACACTATGCACATCATACCCACACGCACACACCACATACCACTCACAGACCACATACCACTCACACCACACCACATATACATATACCACACATACATATACCACACATATCATGCACACATACCACACATATCATGCACACACACCTACCACATACACACACCACATTATGCACACCATACCTATACACACACATCACATACCACTCACACCACACCACATATACATATACCACACATACCACTCATATATACCACACATGCCATGCACACCCACCACACCACATACACACCTCACACACACCATCCACACAGCCCCATGCACACACACTACACCATACATGCAGCACAAACACACTACACACACAACAGGCACCTCACATGCCATACACACACATATCACTCACACATACACCATACCACATGCATACACAGAACAGCACACATGTACCACATACACCCACACCAAACCACATATATGTCTCAAACACACCACCTCTCACCCCCTCACAATCACATATCACACCACACATGCACCAAAGACACACTGCACACACAACAGGAACCCACATGCCATACACACATGCCACACACAAATTCACACACCACACACACATATATACACCACACTACACACACAACAGGCATACCACACACACAAACTCCCCACATACAGACACACTTCTCACTTTTTCCTGCTCTCCACCCAAACCTGCTACAGGAGAAAACTACAGAGATCTTTCGCTAATTTTTGGTGAAGTGGGGCAGGAAGCCCTCCTACCAAATTGCCTTCAGCCCAGGACACACGCCAGTGAACAACAATAATTGCAGCAGCTCACACGGGTGAGTTCCAGTTGTGTCCCAGGCAACATGCGCTGGTGATCACATGTGTTCATCCCCACTCCCCCCAGGAAGGGGGTGCTTATTAACATCTTTCTGCATTTGAGAAAAATGTGATTCTGAGCAGGTAAAGAATTTGCCCAAGGTCACAGAGCTAGTGAGTAGTGAGCGGGTATTAGAAGCCAGGCCTCTGTAACTTGGGAGCATAAAGTCTTAACCTCTAAGCTTCCATGGCCTTATTTCCTTAGCAGTAACCCTGGGAACACCTAAAGAAGAACCAAGGTCAAGGGATGTTTCAGGACAGGGATAGAAACCATACGATGCAGGCATCCACATGAAGAATGAGTCCAGCTCACACCCACTGCCACACCAGAGCCCTGAACTTTCACAGTCGATGCTTCCATCACACCCCAAATCCGGCTCCAGCAGGGCCCCACCTCTACTTGATGCTATGGGAGGCTCCACATTAAAGACTCGGGATCACTGCACTCCCAGGTCACTGCAGCACAGCATGCACTTGGCTTGTATGACCTGATTATGTAAGAGTGTTAGAATAACTTAACATCAGAGTTGTTTTCTTCCCTAACCCTCTTCTCTCTTAAGGTCAAAATAAAGTTATTCCATTCAAAACTGTGGAAAAAAAAAAAAAGCTAAATGTCAAGCAATGAAGGTATTTTTAAGTAACAGATTATCTGCATTAATCCTCTGGGATTTTTTTTTTTTTTTAAGTGAAGTGCTTCTCTTTCTTGTCACTATTTTCTCACACTGTTCTCCTCATCATTATTACGGTTCACTCAACACTCAAGTGGTAACATTTAAATTGATCAAGCATAAAAACAGACATAAGCTCTGTCCCAGGAATCTCAACCACCTAAATCAGAGACAGCTGCTGAGAAGGAGGCGCCAGAAAGCCAGCGGCAGGAATCCTGCCCTTTCTTCCTTTGTGTCTTGTCACAAGGAGCCAAGGAGGGCTCACCTCTCTGTGCAGACACAACGCTCTTCTTTATCTATAAAGGAGCCACTTAGATCAACCAGACTGGCCACAGGATGTCACTGTTACTCCACACACACAATAGCAAGTGAGCCTTTCTGCCAGGGGTTGGATCTGCATGGGACCTGGGCTCCTCTTCGTCTCACCTCTCACTGAATTGTCATCCCTTCAGGTGGTACTCCACCAGCCAACAGCATGTTCCCTATAAAAGCCATAAGCCTGTCCCGTCTCGGCATTCCTATTGTTCTGCATCAAAGAAGGGCAAGGAAGAGAAAGGGAAGTGAAAAGAAGAAAAGGACCAGCGTGGTCTCTCACATCAGAGGTTCTCCAGGAGCTGGACTTTAAACACTTATGACCTTGGATAAAACCAATGTCCTTTTAATATATTTCAGTTTTTTGTAAGGATGAGGACACCTTTTGCTTATCTTTATTTTCTCGAATTTCTGGAAAGGACATGGAATATTTAAGCAATTTTAAAACTGTTTTAACTCTTTGTAGGGATGCTGCTTTGTATTCTACCGAAATGAGGGCAACCCATTTTAAACACCTTTCCTTTACCCAAAAAGCTGCCTCTACCCACCACCCACTCTTCAAATGTGTCCTAGACCCACAGGCAAGCCAAAGTGCAGAGCAGAATGCACAATCAGCAGCTGGCACGTTAATGCCACTTCAATGCTGGCATAACGAGACTCTTATCAGGGAGCAGGCCAGGAGCCACTGTTGGAGCAGAGAGCTACCTCCTATTCAGGGCTGCCAGCTAATCTTCCTGCCCTGTTACAGACCCTCAGAGGGATGGTTTGCTATTCACGTCTCTTCTAAGCTCAGGTCCCCTTGCTGTTTTCCACTGTTATCCTCAGCATTATATCCCACACAGTAGTTGGCATGAAATGGTTAAAAATAAAATCTTACCCTAACATAGTCAGTGGGAAGGCATATTTTGGATCATCACGGAGGTATTTAATAATGCAACATAAAAAGAAATTACAGAATAAAGGTTCTTTGAGTCAAAGAGAGGGAGAAAGATTTTACCTTTAAAAAGCGACTGTTTTTAAGTTAGCCTGGAAGTAGCTTTCATATCAATAAAAGTCAGGGCCGTTGAAATCCTTCTGTCATCTGTCATTCCATTTTTTAAATATAGCATCAGAATGAATTCAAAGCAGTAAAGCAGATAGTTTCTTGTAGAGCAAGCATTTAAGCAAGAAAGTGCTGCATTAGTCCAGCTATCTCTACATAAATACAGTTGATGGAGACTTCGTTAATTTCCACGCTGCATGCCAATCTCACTATAAAAGCTGTTTCTCTGATTTGAACTGGCTTAGAGAGTGGGAGGAGTGGACGAGGATGAGATATAGGAGAAAATCAATAGGCTGGAAGGAACTGAGCAATGCACAAAAAGAATCCAGATTGGGACAATCGCCTTAGCAACGTGCACCTCAGGAAAATCTGCCTAATAATTGCAGTTTGTTGCTCACTCCTATGGCAAAATTTTTATAAGCACCTACTTTGTGTTAAGAACAAAGACAATGATAAATAAGGTAGCATATTCCCTGCCCTCAAGAAGTTAATTAAGGAAAGAGATAAACATGCAGCCATAATAGAATGTCATAGGGACTGTTCGTAATAGAAAATTTGGTTGGCCTTTACCCTTGGTTTCTGGGAAGTAATCTATAAACTCTTGGGATTTCCCCTTGATTGGAATGTCTTTCTTATTCTGAGTGGGCCCTTTAAACCACACCCAATAGTTAGTGTTGACAGATGACTCCGGATAGGGGCTGCCCAGGCCAGAAAGATTAGACCATGTGATTAGAGTGCTGGGGCTTGAGCCACGTGACATCAGCTGGACCTCTGGGGAGTGGAAGGGGGCTGGAGATGGAGTTCAATCATGTGCCAGTGATCAGTTAATCATGCCTATGTAATGAAGCTTCAATTAAAATTCTGACACTGATGCTTGGGTGAACTTCTCTGGTTGGAAATACTCTGCCTGTTGTCATGCATGGATGTGCCAGGAAGATAACACATCCCTGAGGACAACAGAGACTTTGTAACTGGAACCTTCCCAGACCTCTCCCTGTGCATCTCTTCTTTTGGCTGGTTAAGCATACCACTTTCAGCGAGGTCTATGAGTCTTTCTAGCAAATTATCAAACCTGAAGTAGTCCTTGGAGACCCCCAAATTTGTACCCATCTGGTCTGAAGTAAGGGTGTCCCCAGGGTCCTGCAAACTTGCAGCTGGTATTGGAAGTCTTGGGCAGACTTGTCAGGCATATTTTGGGAAGACTGTACTCAACAAGCAAAACTTGGCCTAGCCCTGGGTCGGCTGTAATAACGGAAACGTACGGTACTGTAGGCACACAATAGTGGCTCACTCGATTCAGACCACATTGGGGGAGAGACGCCAGGGAATTCTTCCTCGAAAAATTACCTCTGGCACTTGAAGGATGGTTAAGCATTTGAGCTCAAGGTAACTCTTTGGAAAATTAGAGTCAATTACATAGAGGTTTAGTTCTCAGCAAATCGTTGTGCTTGTTTTTTTAAACTTTCAATTTACAGAAAAAATTCTGGTTTTGCTTAGGAAGTTTCAATGACCGATTGTACCCAGCCAACAGCTGAAGCAGAATTTCAGGCTCTCAGAAAGAAGAGTAGATAAATGGCTAACCACACCCCAGACAGCACCATGACAGACCCAGGTTTGGTTCCAATGAGCTCTTGGTTCATGCATAGTTCACGGTGAAGACTGAGGCTTGTCCAGTCGTCCTGTGCACCATTCCCTTCATGGGGAAAAAAGATGCTGCAGAGACATATTAGTAGGTACTGAGAGTACATAGGATTTAAAGTAAACAGAAAGTTCTTAATGGAGGAGGGCAGGCCATCAAAATATTATTTAACAATAATTGTCTTCAATTATCTTTTCCTGAAGGCTCTTATTTGGGATGCACTTTTTGAGTAAATGTATACTCCTGTCAATCAAAATATACTCTCTTACAGAAAGTGGTTTTTTAAAAAATCAAAGGTGAAAACGACTAATGAGATACAAATTGTTTACCCTACATAATGTGTGCTTAAGAATTTATGTACCAGTCTATATTGAAATGATCTATTTATATCTAAATTTCTCGCTGTAGCCTTACTCTACACAAGAATATAGACTATAGTTGTCCCCTATCCCCCAGCACAGTGACATAGCAGCTATTCACTAAATATCTGTTAAATCAAACAAGGTTATATAATAACTCAAAGCAGAAAGTAAATCTCTTATAATATAATTTCTGGTATCAGACCATAGCCCTGTTTTTCAGTGATTGGTTGTCAGCACAATGTCCACCATGTCCACATGAGGTGAGCCTCTTAATCATCCATTTCCTCCTCCTCATCTTCATTTATTCAACAAATCTTTATTTTATTGAGTATCTGGCTCTGATTGCTGGGGGTACAGTGGGGAACAAGAGCAATGAAACCCCTGTCCTAATGGAGCTTACATTTTCCTGGAGGACAGTATGAATAAGTAGCATATAGAGATGTTAAGTAATGATAAGTGCTAAGAACATGAAGCAGAGATGGTGGAGAGGATGCACTGGTGGTGAGGGATACAATTTTAGAAGAATAACCAGAGGGGCTCTCACAGTTGAGCAAAGACCCCCAGAGGGTAAGGAGTGAGTCCCTGGAACTCCAGGAGAAAAGCACCCATGCAGGAGACTCAGTAAGTACAGATTCTGAGGTGAGAACATCCCTCACATTTTCAAGGAAAGGCAAAGATGCCAGTGTGGCTGGAAAAGAGCAAGAAGGCAATAAGAGCAGAGAAAACAGAGACAGCAAGAAGACACAGTCTGAATGACCTACACAGCCACTGGCAGACTTGAGCATAGTGCCATGAAATGACATTTTAACAAGATCAAGTGGGTTTCCAGGCTTAGAAGAGATTGAAGGGGGCAACAGGAAAGCAGAGAGACATAGTAGGGGCTAGTGCAGAGGTCTGGGCAAGAGATAAGGGCAACTGGGGCCAGGGTAGAAGCAGTGAAAGTGTGGAACATGGTCAAAACATATAATCTGAAGGTAGAGAGGACAGGCTGAGAAAGATACTGAGAAGAGCAGATCTGGAGGAGAGTATATGGAGCTCAGTTTGAAACATGCTAAATTTGGAATGCCTGTTGGTCGTGCAAGTGTTTCCCCTTCCTGATGAGAAGGCAATAATAATTGACATTTATATTATTGACAGTGTATATCATATATATCATTGACACATATTATTATAAATATATATTTATTAATAGATAGATGAGTTTGCAATTTGGAAGAGAGATCCAGTGGTATAAAATTTGGAATGATCATTATATGGAGAGGATTAGCTCACCAAGGAAAGGAGATGAGGAACAAAAGAAACTATCAAGTGTCTAGAATTGGCATCAATACCAACATGCATCCCATTAACTATGTTCCACTTCAATTCTTCTCTTCCCTATAGATCCAGGGCAAAGCCCATTCTGGCTGTCTTCTGTGGCAGAAAGAAATGAACTTAGTGTGAAAGTGTGGGGTTGCGTCTCAGCATGTGGGTGATGCCTGGCATGGGTGGTGTTCAGTGCATCAGGGCCTGGAGGAGCAAGTAATTATTTCAAGGAATATAACCAGCTAAAATGGTGCAAAAGTTTCCAAACTAAGGTAAGAGTCTGGGTAAAGAGCAAGACTGCAGTGATAACACTGGGAAAGGTCAAGTTGTGTCCCTTTTCGCATCTCCTATCCTTGTCTTGTTAGAGCGGCGGCGCTGCACCTGCTACCCGCTTAGACTTCCTTCTAGGTGGCTTTAAGCTCCCCACCTTCTCCACAGTCCACATAATGCCATTCTTCTCTATAAACTGCTAAACACAGAACTAAATGTGATTCATGGTGAGTAACTTTGAAACAAACTCACAAATTAAGAGGAAAGTAATCTGTTAACCCATGATTCCCAATTTTGGACTCCAAATAATAAACTTACCACATTAGCTGTCCTCAACAAAGGGTGTATAACAAAAAACAAAAGGGGTCAGAGGCTTGCTCCTAAGTGTGGCAGAGGCAAAGAGGGGCCTCTGAGGCCAATGCTTCCATTCTGCCTTATAAAAAACAAACAAACAAAAATAAGCTTTCCCAAGAAGGAAAGAGTTAAACAGGGGATGCGAAGCTTCTTCCTTGCACAAAGATGAGCATTACCTCTTTCTGGTGCCTTAAAATTGTGGTCCCTTTACCTTGGAGTCACAGAAGCCAAGATAGGAAAACCAAAGCCAAGAAGAGCTGGCCACTCAAAGTTGCAAAGCTGCAAGACTCCAAGCCCAGAATAGAGCCTGTAAATCCTCATTGCCAGTCCAGCACACTCTTTACACTAGAACAAGTTGGTTCTGAACTTTCATAAAAATCTAATTTGGATTTGAATCATCTAAAGCTGGAGTTCAAATAATCCCAACCCTCTGCTCTGTGTTTACCAATGAAATACTTTCCTAAATGTTAGGAGTTCAAAGAGTGCCAGTAAGGAGAACATCAAAGTTCGGAATCAAGAGAGGTGGGAGATGAAAACACCCTCATTACTGAAAGAGTTGAAAGTGGTGATCGTGGTTTATATATGTGAGTGAGAGGAGCCTTTTCTACCGCTGAGCCCCGAGACCAGGCAGGCCTGCCCACCCAGTCGTGGCAGCGCAGGGACAGAGTTAGCTCTGTGAAATGGACAGAAAGAAAACCAGACCAGATGCTGCGCCTCCATAGCAGCCTCGCTCCCAGAGCCTCAGCTTCACAAACCCCATTCTCCCTCCAAACCCACCACTACATTAAATCACTCCTCTCCCCTTCTAGGGGGGAGTGAGAGGGCCAGACAGAGCAGGCAGTGTGTTATTTCTGGTGAAGCTCCCTCCGCAGCAGCAGCAGCGTGGAAACACCCGAAGGCTGGAAGCAGCCTTAGGGAGAGCGGATCACTCCACTCCCAGGATGGCCCTTCACTCAGAGCCAGTGTCCTCGCCCACAGGAGAGACATAGCAGTATCTCAAATGACAAATTATGTGGGAAGCATCTGGCACAGTGCGTGGAACATAGTAGGTTCTCCAAAATGATAGTTATGATAGTGCAGAGGAAGTAGGATGACAGGGGCAGGAAGAAGATGGGAAAGGAGGGGAAGAGAGAGATGCAAACCCGTTAAGTGGGTAAGGAGGTGGAGAGCACCCTGGCCAGAAAAGCCTGGCAGTGGGAGAAGGGAACGTGCGTGGCAAGTGTGCAAAAGCAGGCTGCGTCCTGGGGACCCACGTGGGGCTGGGAAGATGCGATGCCACTGGGAACAATGTGTGTTTGTAATGTGCTGAAGCCGGAGTCACTGTAACTTAGTGCTGTGCTGAATGAAGTGGAAGAAATGCTATTAAATCCCTGACTCCATGAGGTAATAATATTCCCAGCGAGCCCACGCCTACAGAAATACACCCAGCAAGTAGGCTTTCCAGGAGCCCCCTCGAAGTTATAACAAGCTGCCTATCTCCTGCTGCCAGGATGCAGAGAAAAAATGAAAACCAGTTACCAACTGCTTATAAACTTAGTGACCTGCTTCACCTCCCTTGGTTCAGTGACGAGCTTGGCTGCCTTGGGGCATGAAAAAAAAAAAAAAAAAGAAACATAAGGCAAGGATTAAGTTTCCTGGCTTTTGAAGGCATCAAGAGTCAAAAATGCTTTCAGCTGGCATGTCTCTCTGTTAGTCAGCTTTGATGGATTTATTTTCTTTGCCCTACTTCATAGAAGTTGCTGGGGCCAATTACCGCAGATGATCGCCAGGGAGTTTTTATGTGGACACTAGGTGGCGCTGTATCCCCAGCTGTCTCAGTTCTCTTTTTAGGACGTGCACAGACTGGCTTCATTAAAATCCTCCTTAGAGCTTACTAACTTGCAGTAAGAGTAAAGAATTCAATGGTCAAAAAAGGCACTTACTTACTTTCTCCAATCTGTGGGTCTGTGAGCCCCGGGAGAGCGGTAGAATCCTTTATACACTTCACACTCGCACAATTTTATTTCTCTCTGTTGCAAGCAATTAGAAAGTGGCACCGTATTCAGATATTCATAGTCAGCAATAGGCATTCTAATTCACTTAGGACTTATGCATTCTGATTCATTTTATAAACCTTTTGCAAATTACGAATGGCTTTCCAATTTGTTGTTTTGTTGTTTTTAATCAATAAAAGTATTTTCCACTTCAGGACATTTCTAGTTCTGTTACAAGACAAAGATATCTTGTATGGATTAGAGTCTAAAAATCCTGGCCAAGAAATTGTGAATCTTGCAGCTCTGGAACAGGCTATCATTTTCCTCTGGGATTTATAGAGATAGCAGCAATGTGGGCAATGGGGGTGTGGGTCTGCCATGAAGGCAAGACAGTGCCTCAGCGAAGTTAAACCCCTTTGCTATGTCACCGAATCAAAAATACAATTGGGCCCTAGGCCTCCTGATTCCTGGTCCAATGCTTTCTTTATGACACTCCACTGTCTTTTTAAGTCCAAATATCCACACATGCCTGGATTGATATTACACGTTACACGGTGTTCGAACATTGTTGCTGAGATATCTGTAATTCTAAATAGAAACCCAGTGGCAGTATGTGTAGGCTTAAGAGAAAAGCGGTATTCTGACTACTGGAAAAACATCAAATTTCAAGAATATCACTTACCAGAACTGACTTTATAAGGATGCTGCTGGGGGACCAGCAGGCTGCCTCTTTCCAAACATCTGTTATGGACCCTCCCAGGGCCAGGGAGCTGGGTGGCAGAGTCCCAGACTTTTCTCTTGGATCTTTTCTCTGAAGTGTTCCCAATCCTCTCTCAATCTCCCTCTCTCAATCTCTCTCTCTCTCTCAATCTCTCTCTCTCTCTCTCTCCATCTTTCCCCCTCTCCCCCTCTCCTTATCTCCCTCCCTCCCATTGTCTCCCAGAGCAGTTATCACAGCACAGGCTTATAATACCAGCTCTTGACAACAATGTATTTAAGCTATGAATGGAGGAAAGAATCTAACTTTAAATTTTAAATCTGTATTTTTGTTGGTATTGACAGAGCTTATGGATTTGGCTTGTAAACCTGCAACTTGGGTTAGTCAACTTTAGATTGGTTTGTATCTTACTTGCTCTCTAGTCTAGTTACTAAAGGATTAACATGCTTCTAAAGGAAAGAGTCCACTCTGGTTTCTAATACTATTCTCTCTGGTTTCATGTAGAATCTGGAAGGCTGCACACTCTTCTCTATAATAATAAGCTACCTGATTGTACCAATTTGGGGTTTTCCTGTCTTATGAGAAGTAGATTGTTCAGTCCCAATAACAGGCAAAATCTCTGATATTTCAGGTGTTTTTTTCCCCTCCTTTTTTAATTAGTGAAGTATGAAAGTCTTTATTAATACCATTAAATACCAATTTTAAATCAATTAAAATTAAAAATTGAGGATTGCTGGGAGAGGAGAGATTGAGAAAATTAGTTATCTAATTTTCCAGGGAAGTAAAATAAAATGAATACAATTTATTCACAGAATATGTATGGTACACTTATTTTATTATGACTGGAATGCTTATTTTATTATGGTTATTATACATCAGGAACCTCTGTTCTTTGAGGAAGACAATGGTAAAGAGGTCCATTTGGTCCATAAATATACTCAATTTTAATTCATGTCATGATATATATACTCTGGCTACAAAATTCTTCTTCATCCTGGGTTACGATGCTTCCTACCTGGCCCATGTTTTACAGGTACGTGCAGCTTAATTCTCCACTGATTCCCAGCATGTCCCCCTGTAGCACTCTGCCCTTTGAGGCCACAGTCCCAAAAGTCATGAAGTCAAATGTCTACAGGGTCAGGGTGGATATATGAAAAGGGAGTCCGGCCAGCTGGGCGACGAAGACTGAGCAAACTGGTGAGCAGAGTTCATGTGCTTTCTGAAGGGGCTGCAGCTGGTTGCTGTCTGGGGGAACAAGCTGTGCTGTGAATCTTCAAATTAGGAAATCTGTGTTGCTACATAAAGTCTCTGATTTCTAAATTGAAACAAGAGATTCTGTTAGAGCTCTATTAGACCAAATAAAACATGTTTGTGGGCTGATTCTGGCTGTCAATCTGAGACCTCTGAAGCATAGTTTCAGACTGAATGAAACTTCAAAAAGAGAATAATAAGCCTCAAATAGTTTAGAAATGCCTAGATCAAGATGGCTTTCTTCAGAGCTAAAATTTTTAAATCCCTAAATGGAAACACTTGATAATTAAACCCAGCACCATCCTGTTGACACATTCTCTAAACATTGCCAAACCTTCCAATAAGCTCATGCAAAAGCCTGAACCAGAGGGGATGGGAGCCATTTCAGGGAAAGGCTACCTACACTGTAGTCTCTCTTTTATTTTTTATTTTTTGTTTGTTTATTTGTTTTAGATGAAAAAGAAGTGATTTTAGACTTCTGTAAAAGGCTCCTTAAGTTGTATAAAAGGATTTTTATTATCTATGCAGAATCAAATACAATGGCTCAGATAAACAAATATATTTATTATCAAAACAAAACATCAAAAGAATTTTTAGGTTTTACTCTCCATTTTCTCTCTCTTATAAAAGCAAAGAAAAAGTCAACTGGCGCTTTAGATCACTTTTTCATTCAACAAACATTAATGGGTTCTCAGAAAAAACTGGCATCCTGAAGGCTCTTTCATACAGAGTCTGCCTTTCAATAATGCTAAACACATATTTATTGAATGCTACTCTCTAACAAATCTTTTATAAAAACGATTTGATCACTTAGTAAAGGCAACGTGAAGAGGTCAGCTGATTTCCCTTCATAGCATAAAACTGGACAAAATTGTCTTTTAAAAATTGTTTCAGCAGAAAACTATCAAAGACAGAACAAATTAGAAACATTTATTTTGAAACATAAAAACTATAGAGTTTTTGGTAAAATAGTAGAAGTCTGTGTCCTCTTTCCTGGAGCTGTTGCTATTCTCTCCTCCCTGAGATTGGTTGGCAAGAATTTAACCATACCAACTTAGGCCAGGTACAATAAAAAAGCAACTTTGCTGTCAAAGAAGGCCACCTGTTTTGGAGCAGACATGGAGAAGAGGGACAGGCAAACATCTGTGATATTCACAGCCAAAAAATGATGTATTTGGGTTGGGATAGAATATAAAAACCTAGAGCTTTTCTAGACCAATATTGTTTTCTAGTTTAAGGTAAGCAATCAACCAGTCAGAAATTTAGTGGGGAAATAACTAGAATTTAGAACATCATAAAGAGATTAAGAAAAGCTTTCCTAAATAAATCCCTGGATGACTGCAGAACTACACATGTGTGAAATGTGAAAACCAAGAGAGACTTGAGAACTGACTACAACTTTGAATGTGTTCCTCAATCACACACAACTCAATTAGCACAGGGTGGACGTTTAATGGATTCAAAGTGTTTGAACAAAACTTGAACCCTAATTATTGGTTGACCACTAAATTATAAAGATGAAGAAATAACCCCTTGTCAGCCAGACCAAAAAATAAAAATAGGAACAAATAGGCAGAGGCATCAGCAGTTTTACACTATGAGAGAGATAAATTTCACAATGAAAATCCAGGCAACTCATTCATTAATCAATCAATCAATGTAACAATGCTAAGAAAAATAAAACTGTAACTAGAGTTACTACATGAATTATATAACTAAGGAGTATATAAATGGCATCTAGAAAAAGACATTGAGGAGGTTTGTCCATGACTTCAAAGGACTTGCCACTGATGAGGAGGTTGCAAAAATCAACAAGGCTATGGTTGAGATTGCAAACAACTTTAATCTGGGTATGGATGAGGATGACGTGGAGGTGGTTCCTAGGAATTGACTAATGAGAAGTTGTTGGAACTCAAATAAATGTAGAGCTGAACAAAGGGCAAAAGAAAAGGAAGCTGCAGGAGAAGAAAAAGAAGAAACCCCAAGAAAATTGACAGTTTAGGGTTCAGCAGAAGATCTTGCAGACCTCAACAAACTCCTTAAAAAGTTTGAAAACATCGACTCCAACACTGAAAAGGTTTTCATTAACACAGGAATGTTCATGGTGCATTATCTGCTTACAAGCAAATCTATAATGAAAAACAAACAAACCACCATGGACATATTTTGAAAACAATGATTCTTCCTCAAGAAGAGCCTTAAGTAAGTTTTACAGGAGGTAGTCCAGGAGAAGGCATTGTTATCATAAGTGGTGACAGCTCTGCGCATGTTATCGCCACTGAAGACCTTCCAGTGAGGCAAGATGTGGAGGTGGATGATCCTGACCTTTAGCTCTTTAATTGATTTGATTAATGCTAATATATAAAAATGCCCTGAATTGATTTTTGTATATTGATCTTATAACCTGTGACATTAGTAAATTTGTGTATTAATTTTCATAGCTTTTTTTTGAAGCTTCCTTAGGATTTTCTACATAAAAGATGATGTCTGCATATAAAAAGTTTCATTTCTTCCTTTATGATTTGTATATGTCTTGTATTTATTTTTCTTGGCTTAATTTGACAGTATTGAATAGAAGTGGTGAGAATAAATAAATATCCTTTTCTTGTTCCTAATCTTATGGGAGATAGCTTTAGTCTTTCACTATTAGCTATGTTAATTGTAAGTTTTTTGTAGATATTATTTATCAATTTAAAAAAGTTACTTTTTATTCCTAATTGTGTAAGAATATTTATCATTAATATGTACTTTATCTTATTGAATAATTTTTCTACATATGTTGAGATGATTTCGTATTTATTCTTGAGTCCATTTTGGTAATGTGTCCTTCTGTAACTCTATCACAATTTTAAGTTAATACTGATTTAATCTGAGTAAAATACAGTAGTCCCTCTCTATATTGTGGTTCACTTACCGTGGCCTCACTGTATTGCAGGATTTTTAAAAATATTATATTTCAGGACTTCCAGCCAAGATGGAGGCATAGACAGATATGCTGCGTCTCCCTTCACAACTAAGAAGAAATACAACTACCTCAAAACTAAAAACAACCAGAAGTTCCAGAAAATCAAACTGTATGGAAGTCCAACAAACAAAGATATAGAGAAGAAATACTCATCCAGACAGGTAGGAGGGGTGGAGCCTGGGTGGAGAGGATGCAGTGTGGTGGCAGCAGCAGCGGCAGGCCAGCAGAAAGCGGTCACACATTTTTAAAAGTCAGGAGGGATACCTGGGGAGCATCCCCAGCTCCTCACCGGACCTCACAGCTCACGGTCCCAGCACCAGGGAAAATCAAGCCTCATTGCTTCTGACTGTGCAGACCAGTGGGGGTTAGGGTGAAGGAAGAAACTGGCAGTCTCTCAGCAGGGTCCACTTGTATAAAGGGCCCCCACAGTCCTAGGACGTCTGCAGACCCACCCACACTGCAAACAATGGCCAGGGCAAGAGCTAGAGAGGCGCCAGTCCCATACAGAAGTGGGAAAAGTGCCTGGAAAAGGGGCGAGTGCTGGGCAGGCAGTATTGTTCCCTCTTGGGCCCCTCCCCCACATATAGCGCAACAACCTGGTGAAATAGGTTGCCCTGTATTGATGAATCCCTAAGACTCTGCCCCTTAAATGTAACAGGAACGACAGCTCTACTTGGGACGCGGAGGCAAACAAACACAGGAGGCTGTCAGAATGAGGAGACAGAGAAGAATGGCCTAAAAGGGGGAATGGATCAAGGTTCCAGTGGGAGAACTAAGCGACAAGGAGATAGCCAACCTAACAGATGAGGAGATAGACACCTAACAGATGCAGAATTCAAAACCCTGGTGATAAAGATGCTCACAGGCTTGACAGATATACTTCAGTATGGTAAATGAATAAGAAAAGAAGTGAAGGCTATGCTAAATGAAATGAAGGAAAAATCCACACAAAACCAATGGTGAAGGGAAGGAAACCGGGGTTCAAATCAATGATTTAGAACATAAGGAAGAAAAAAACAATCAACCAGTGCAGAATGAGGAAGCAAGAATTGAAAAAAATGAGGAAAACGTCCCAAATTTTGCGAAGGAGATGGACATACAGGTCCAGGAAGCACGGAGGGTCTCGGGTGAGCTGGACCCAGAGGGGACCACACCAGGACACATCATGATTGAGATGCCAGAGGTAAAAGATAAAGAGAGAGTCCTGGGGGCAGCAAGAGAGAGGCAGAGAGTTGTCCACAGAGTAATGCCTATAGGACTTTCAGCTGATTTCTCAGAGGACACTTTGCAGGCAGGAGGGGACTGGCAAGCAGTGTTCAATGTGATGAAAGGCAACTTGCAACCAGGATTACTTTATCCAGCAAAGCTATCATTTGGAATAGAAGGGCAGATTAAGTGCTTCCCAGACAAGGTAAAGCTAAAAGAGCTCATCACCAAGCCATTATTATATGAAATGTCAAAGGGAGTTAAGAAAATGATCAAAACTATGAACACTAAAATGAAAACAAACTCACAACTATCAACAACTGAATATAAAAGATAAAAACAAAATCCAACAAAGCAAACCAGAATAGGAATAGAATCATAGGTATGGGGATCGTTTGGAGGGTTATCCGCTGGGAGGGGGGAGGAGTAGAAATGGGGATGGTACAGGGACTAAGAAGCATAATCGGTTGGTAACAAATAGACAGGGGGAAGTTAAGAAAAATATAGGAAAGGGTGAAGCCAAAAAACTTATGTGCACGATCCATGGACATGAACTGAGGTGGGTGGGATTGCTGGACGGAAGTGGGGGTACTAGGCAGAGGGAAGCAAAGGGGAAAATAAATTGGAACTCCTGTAACAACATAATCAATAAAATATACTTTAAAAAACAAAATAAAATATTTCATCATTTATCGTGGATTTTTTGCTATATCACGGGATTTTGCGGTACTGTATATGTATGTTGTTAAAGTTACGTAGGTTTAAGAGTGTAGAATATGTTTAAGAACATAAGTAGTGTTTATAAAAGTGTGGAAAAGGTTAATAAGGAACTGGGAACGATTTATAAGTATGTGGGAAGAGTTTTAAAGCCTTAAAATATATATAAATACTAAAATAAATGTAAGATTTCTACTTCATGGATTTTCATCTATCGCAGGGGGGGATCTAAAATGTAATACTTGCGATAAGTTAAGGAATACTGTATAGCAACTTTGCACTAGTACAGTTTGACATCCTGCCCCTCCTTAGTGATATTGTCATGTATGTTTATTAGTACATGTTATAAACATAACAATACAATATTAGAAATATTGCTTTAAGTAACCTTATGTTTTATAAGGAAATTACAAGAGTAGAAAATTGTGTGCTCTCTTCTATCTTTTATATTTACCCATATATTTACTGCATCACTTAACGATGTGGATACACTCTCAGAAATGCATCATTAGGTGATTTCATCATTATGTGAACATAGTAAAGTGCATTTACACAAATCCAGATCATATAGCTAACTACACACCAAAGCTATATGGTACGGCCTATTGCTGCTAGGTTACTAACCTTTACAGCATGTTACTGTATTGAATACTGTAAGCAACTGTAACAGAATAGCAAGTATTTGTGTACCTAAACCTATCTAAACACAGAAAAGGTACAGTGAAAATGCAGTATAAAAGATTTTTAAATGGTACACTTATTTGACACTTACTGTCAATGGAACTTATAGGACTGGAGTGGCCTGGGTGAGTCAGTGAATATAAAGGTCTAGGACATAACTATGTACTACTACAGACTTTATAAACACCGCACACTTAGGCTACAATAAATTAAAATTTTTCTTTATTCAATAACAAATAATAAATTAAACTTAGCTTACTGCAATTTTATTTTATAAACGTTAAAAATTTTTAAACTTGGATTCTTTCATAATAATGCAGCTTAAAATATGAACACATTTTACAGCTATACAAATATATTTTTTCTTTATATCTTCATTCTATAAGCCTTTTCTACTTTTAATATTTTTACTTTTAAACTTTTTGTTAAAAACCAAGACACAAACATTCCAATTCAAAAAAATACTAAGAAAACAATTCCATTCACAATATATTAACAATAATAAACACTTAGAAATAAATTTAACAGGAAAAAAGTGCAAGACTTAAAGGAGATCTAAATAAATGGAGGGATATACCACATTCATGTACTGAAAGACTCAATTTGTTAAGATGGCAGTCTACCCCAAGATGATCTTTAAATTTAACACAATTGCTATCAAAATCCCAGCGAGTGTTTTTGTAGCAATTAACAAATTGATATAAAATTTATATGAAAATAGCAAAAGACCTAAAATATTCAAAATAATTTGGAAAAACAAATGAAGACAAACTTGTTAGAATTTACAGTATCTGATTTCAAAACTTACTGTAAAGCCACAATAATCAAGACAAGGTGATATAGGGGTAATGACAGACATACAGATAAATGCAAGAGAATAGGGAGTTTAGAAATAGACTATAACACATGTGGTCAATAGATTTTCCACCTACTTGCCAAGGAAATTCAATGAAGAAAGATTTTCTAAATTACATAATTTTCTAAAAATTATACTTGATACTCACAATTTTATTGATATTAGATTAGTTGGATATTCCTATATTTTAAAAACTCAGCCTGACCCTTACATCTCACTGTACACAAAATTAAGTCAAAATGTGTATTAGCCCTAAATATAACACAAAACTAAAACTATAAAATTCCTAGGAGAAAATTATTGTGTGACTTAGGTTAAGCAAGTATTATTTTTTGACATGGCACCGAAAGCACCATCATTGGATTTCATCAAATAAAAAATTTTGGGCTTCAAAAGGCACCTTCAGAGAACTAATAGAGCCCACAGACAGGAAGAGAATATTTGCAAAGCATGTATCTCACAATCAATTTCTTTTCAGAATATATAAATTACCCCTTCAATTCAATAAAATGATTAAAAAATTAAGTCACAAAAGACTTGAAAAGATATTTCTCCAAAGATATGTACAAATGGAAATAAGCATATGAAAAAAATGCTCAAAATCATTAGTCATTGAGAAAATGCAACTTAAAAACAAAATGAGATACCTTTACAAAATCACTGAAATGGTTAAGTCAGACAGACTGACATTACCAGTAAGTGTTAGCAAGGAAGTGGAGAGACTGGATTAAAGATTTTTACTTATTTTTAGAGAGAGGGCAAGGGAGGGAGAAAGAGGGAGCGAAACATCCACGTGAGAGAGCCACATCGACAGGCTGCCTCTTGCGTGCACCCCAACCTGGGACCAAACCCTTAACTCAGGCATGTGTCCTGACTGGGAATCAAACTGGAGACCCCTAGCTTTGCAGGGCAATGCCCTACCCACTGAGCCAGACCAATCAGGGCAAGACAGTCTTTTTGAAAAAGTTTAGGAGCTTACTAAAAATTTAAAGATACATTTATTATGTGACTCAGCAATTTCATCCCGAGACATCTACCAAGGGAATGAAAACATTCCACACAAAGATAATTCATTCTAGTGTATTTTTACAAAAAGCCAGGAACCAGAAACCATCCAAAATGCTATCAACTCCTGAATGCATTGACAAAATATGGTTATCCATACAATGTAATGCTACTCAGCAAGTAAGAGACAAACTACTGATAACAAGTAACAACATGAGTCAACCTCAAAATATTGTGCTAATTAAAAGAAGTCAGTCAGAAAAGACTATATATTATATGATTCCATTTATATGTAATGTCTAGAAGAGACAAAACTATAGATCAATATTTCCATGGGACCACAGAAGTGGAAGCAAATATTGACTGGAAACATCAGAAAAGATTTTTTGGAGTGATGGAAATGTTTAAAAATTGGATTAGTGTAATGGCTGTACAATTGTATAAATTCACTTAAACTCTGGTAACTATATAATTAAAATGAGTGAATTTAATGGTATGTACATTTTTTCTCATTAAAGGTTTTTAAAATACATTTTGTTTTTTGACTTGCCGGATTTTTTCTAGAGTATCCCATTTCTCAGTCATAGGAATAGAAACTATGCAGGTGAGTCTCACACAGAATCCCTGATATGTTTGATCTTCTGTTTAGAAAAAATTTCACAGTATCTTCTCCATGCTAGTTTCTAGTACTTCTTTAACAAATGCAGGTTGGCTGAATGAAAAACAAAATGAATAACACATAATGATAATTTTAAAACAAATCTATAGAAATCTTTCTCATTCTAAAAATGTGTAGTATTCTCTATAAAACCAAGGGTCCCTGTGATTTTGATTAAATTTAGTTTTAAATCTTAGCTCTAGAAATCTCTCTCTCTCTCTCTCTCTCTCTCTCTCTCTCTCTCTCTCTCTCTCTCTCTCTCTCTCTCTCTCTCTCTCTCTCTCTCTCTCTCTCTCTCTCCATATATATATATAGAGAGAAAGAGAGATATCCCTCAGAGACCTAGCCTTTCCCTGGCTAATCAGCAACCCCGAGGCAGCAAAAGACAGTAGCCCAGATCTGACTAATGGTCACAAGGCAGACTCTAGCAGGCTAAACATAACATCTTGACCTATGTTTCAGCTCCTGAGGCCTAAAATGGAATGAACCCATGGCTACTTTCCCATGAGACCAGACAGAGGGACCCTGGAATAGACCTAAAGAAATTATTTATTACCTTTTACTTTATCTCCGACCAATCAGCTCCCAGCATCGCCCTGAAGCCCCCACCCACAATGTCTTGTCATTTTCCCCTATATAATATGTAACCTATATGCCCTTACAAATCAAGTTTTAGAGCATAATCTCTCTGTCTCTGTATTGGTGAATTTAAGAATAAACTTTTTTTTTCTATACTGCTTGTGGTCTAGTGTGCACAAGCAGGTGGACTTAAGAAAAAAATCACTGAGGTTCTGGTAACACCTAGAGCAGGGGTTCTCAAATGCAGGTTATTTTGCTCCTTAGGGGAGGCTTGGCGATTTTAGTGTTCAATACCTGGGGAAAGTGCTACTGACAACTAGTGGGTAGAAGCCAAGGATGCCATCCCACAATGCACCAGTTTCTTCCCCCTCCCCACCAGCAAAGAGGTATCTAGCTTAATATGTTCATAGTGTCAAGAATGAGAAAGCCAGCTCTAAGCCAATCTAATGTGTTTTTTTTCCCCCGTTAGATTTGCTCCAAATATTTCAGTTGTTTATTTTCTGTTTTCCCCTATAGACAGTGACTAGCCAAAGACAATTTCATATTTGCAATGCATTACTTTCTTTTGGGTATTTGGCATAATGCCTAAAACAGGAAGGTGCTGTATAAGTGGTTGGTGAAAGAATAGATAAAATAATTTTTTAAATGAGTGATCAAATATAATTGCTAGTTTTGGGAGAGTTGTGTGGTACTTAAACCATTGAAAACCTATTATGATTTTATGTTCTGACACTAGGACTAAAACATAATTTTTTAAATGAATGTATTCTAGACCTTTTTCTAAAGATGAAAGAAATTATAAAATTTTCCAAGAAGCATATGTCACATCTCTAAAAGTTATGAAATAATAAGCTGATTTCTGAATTCATATTCCATGGCTGGGAATATCAATCCTCTGTTTCCACCTTTAAAAAATTTCCTTTGCAAATCTCCCATCCTATTTGTGTATAAACAAGTTAATATTATTGTCATTAATAACAGTAACTCTCATTAACCAGTATATGGTATTCTCATCTTTAAAGTTCTTTCTATAATCTACTAGCTACCATTAAATATTAAAGTCATAATATTTAAATATAGGCATTTCATCTTAAAGTTTCCATTTCCCATTCTAGTAATAAAGGAAATGAAACTAGATAATATGTTTATAATGTTTCTTCAACACTCTTCCCCCCATCCCACCCCAATCCTGGATAAATGAGGGCATTCTAAACAGGATGTAGATATAGTTGTATTTGTAGTTATAGATATAGACATAGACAACTATATAGAAAGCTAGGTAGGTAGATAAATGAGGGGGAGAGAGAGAGAGAGAGAGAGAGAGAGAGAGAGAGAGAGAGAGAGAGAGAGAGAGAGAGAGAGAGAGAGAGAGGAGATACACATATACAGCTGAAGCTTGAACAACATAGGGGTTAGGGGTTCTGTCCCCCATGCTGTCGAAAATCTGCACATAACATTTGACTCCACAAAAATTTAACTACTAATAGCCTACTATTGGCAGGAAGCCTTACCAATAACATAAAGTTTATTAACACATATTTTGTAGGTTATATATATTATATAATGTATTCTTACAATAACCTAAGCTAGGGAAAATAAAATGGTATTAAGAAAATCATAAGGAAGAGAAAATACAATTACAGTACTGTGCTGTGTTTATCAATACATAAGTTTACATTCTGTTTATAAGATGAATCACTTGTCAGTACCTTCATCAATATTGTCTTATATGATACAAAATACTGTAGGTGTTATTACACTAGACATCAAAAATTAAAAGTTAACATGAAATTCATATTTATGTACAGGTATAACAATTCATGCATTGATAATGAAGACATACCAATATAATTATTTTATCGTATCCTAGTATAATTGATGTGATTGCTTCACAGTAAGGAAATCTCAAAAAATTTTTTCATTTACTTATTTTTTTAAATCCACATATAAGTGAACCTGAACAGTCCAAATCCATGTTGCAATAGTTGTATATGTATATGTACTTAACCATCCTTTTCTCGCCGTGTTTCACTATATACATACATACATACATCAGTGACTGTCTAAAGTCTATGACATAGTCTCATCTCTACACTGGCATCTAAGACTTTACAGAGTATAGCCAATATCTGAGTCCAGTTGAATATATCTCTGTTTCAGAAATTCTCTGCTTAAGACATATTGAACTATTCATGTCTCTCAAAGAGGAGAGCCTTCTGAGAGACTGTGCCTCCATAACCCCATGACTTCAGGACATCTCAGGAACAAGAAATATAATAGATAAAAATGGAATGGGAATTGTCTTCCTCTTTGAACTCATTTTCTAAAGGAAGTGGCCACTTAATATATGCTCTCATAAAAGAAAACAGAAAAAATCTTAATCCCACTTGTCTCTCACAGGCTCTACCTTTCCTCCAGTAATTTTCTTCCACCTCTTTAATAGAATCTTACAATACCCCTTCTACTTTGCTTTTAGTGTTGTTAAGTTGTCTCTTCATTGTTTATGTAATGTTAAAGACATACAAAAGAATATTAAAATAATTAGCTTCCATTGCATTATACTTTTATTACATTTATACTTATTATTTGGTAATTTTAAGTATATCATAATGTACATAACATTCTGCAATTTATTTTTCTTTTTTTAAGTATATTTTATTGATTATATTGTTACAATAGTTCCATTTTTTTCCCCTTTGCTCCCCTCCGCCTGGCACCCGCCCGCCCCCAACAATCGCCCCCCCAAGTCCATGCCCATGAGTCATACATACAAGCTCTCCTGCCTTACCCTTTCATATATTCTTCTTCTTCTTCTTTTTTAAATAACAATAAAAAATAAAAATCCCTCCCTCTCAGACTTAAGACCCTTTATAATCTTATAAAGGACAATGGGCGAAGGTCTCGAGTTCCTCTAGCTGCTTCAAGCTGGACATGGTCATCGTCCTACCTACCCTTGGGTCCAGAAATCCCTAATAAGAGTGGGGGTGTGGAGGGGAGGGTGGCCTTCCCACATGGGGAAGGATCCTGCAGACTCCAGGTCAGTCGGCTGTCTCCGGACAACAGCATGCTTGATTTAACAGGCTGGCATTCTTGTTGTATTCTGGAGGCAACAGATTTGGCAACAGGGTTAAAGGACATCATTCAATCCATAACCACTAGATGACAAAAGACAGGGATTAATTTTTCAATGTCCCACATTAGGGAAAAGAAGGCCTTCTTTGGAGGAAGGTGTGCCAGGTACATCTCACCTGTCCAAAACCCTTTTGCCAATTATACTTAGTTTGGGCTGAGGAAAATATTTTAGGTTTCCCCCCTCTCAGGCCTCTGGGCTCTTTCTGTCCAAGCCTTTAGGGCAGAAAAGAGAAACCAGTTTTAAAGTGAAGCCCACAGACCACCCCATTCTTCACCAACCCGGCCACTTAGTTCAGCCAAACCATTGAGTCTCAGGAGGCAGCAATGCAGACAGGATTAAGTAAGGCCTATATGTATAGACAATCACTCAGGTAATGAGATCATAGGCTTATGCCCTTTGAAAACAGAAAACACATGTTAATTTATGTAACATAACCTACACACAAGTCTCTAAATCTGTAGGACTGTCTTATCGGAAAGACATCCAGTTGCAAGTCATTTGACATTCTTCTTGCCTGTAAATTAAACATCTTTGATAATGCCACAGACATAGTTTAACTTTCAAATGAAAACAAATTTTAAATGAAAAGAAACTTTAAAGACGGTTAGCTGCACTACTTTATAGTCTACCACTAAGCATTGTGATTTTGCAATTTATTTTTCAAAAGCAGCATTATGCTTACAAAATGCATTTAATATAAAAAACATGTAGCTATAGTTTATTAACTTTCACTGCTGTGTTGTACTCCTTTATAAGAACTTACCACTTTGGGTTATTTTCAATGTTTGCTATTACAAATAAGGCTACCATGAAAATACTTACATGTCTCCTCGGATATGCAAGTGTTATTCTAGGACAAATGTCAAGGAGTGAATTTTTTTAATTATAGAGTATGCATATCTTCAGCTTTTTAAATATAATTTCAAATTGTTCTCCAAAATAGTTGTAATTCCCACCAACAATATAAAGATTTCTTGATGCTCTTATTCAGCACTTGAGGTCATCAAACTTATTTCCACATGATAAGGGTAAAATCATAAAATCATTTGGTTGTCTCCATTCTACTTTGTGTATGATACAGATATTAGTGCTTTTTCTGTGGATAATGAAACTGGTTATGATGTGGTGATACAGTTAAGACTAAATCTGCCAAACTAGAACATACCAAAGTGCAGCCATTTTAATAATTGAATCATAGGGGGTCATTTCTGTTCCAGTACACATTAAGGCTAAACAATTCCAAGCCATGTAAGTCTATTCTACTATGGAACAAACTATTCTAGTGTGGGACAACAATTCCACAACCAAACAATTAACAACCTCTTTTAACTAGAGTCCAAGATGTTTTCATATCTAAACTACCTCACATAGTACTTTAACTCCCTTTTCTATTAATGCCCATTATAAACAATGGAAGATAGCTGTGTTCAGGTTATCAAAAGAGCTCAACTAGCAGGAAAGGTTTTTTTAGTTTCAGTTGCCAACCCAGTGATGACAATGACTATAATTACAATGAGGAATGTTTACTCAGGAACCAAAGAATACAAGACATAATCCAGAATGCATGTGTGTGTGCATGTGTATACACATGTGTGCATATGCATGTGCTTGTGCACATGGACACACACAGAATGGCACTGCCCTTTGTATTTGGAAATCACAATAAGCCTTCTTCTACAGTTGTCTTTTTGGATAAAGCTAAAATTCATATATAAGCTGATCATCCTTCCTGAAGTGTATTTATAAAATGATAACTGAGCTGGATGGCTATAAATTGAACAACAGTTTCATTCAATAAATAGTCTTAGCTATTGGACAATGTTGGAGCAAAGTTACTGGAGATGTGACTCATCAAATCTTGCTTGCAGCCTTCTACTCCTCCAAAACTCATCTCCTTTAGCTTTGAAGTTAGGTAATCCAAGATCTAGGAAAAGAATAACGAGATTTTGAAGAACGTTAAATGCCAATGATGTCAGTAAGCACAGCATAATTCCAAATGGTATCATAAAAACAGAAACCCACTACACATCCATTAGACTCTAAACTCCTGGAAATTAATAAGCCTGTCTTCATCTCAGGTTCACAGAGCGCCTGGCCAAGTGTGGTATGCATAGGAAGCAGTCAATAAACATTTGAGAAGAATGAATGCTGTTTACTGGGCCTGTTGCTGTTTACAGGTTTGGCACGGGTCTGGATTCCTGACCCTCCCTGAGTTATGCAGGGCTTTTTGCTATAAATGATCTGCCTCTCCCTGCTTGCTGTGAGCCAGGTTTTTGTCCATCTGCTGCCATTGTTTCCCCACGTTTCCCAGCTATGTTGTATTGCAGGGGGCTATTCTTTAGTGGGTCATTACGGCATCTGTCTGCCCACCTTGTGAATGCACCGTTACAGTTCACTAGACAGCAGCTGCTGGAACATCTTGCTCCCCTCCATCATCTGCACAGGTCCAGCCCAGTCAAGCCTGCTTGCAGAAATCATCATTTCATTGCTTGAGGGTTGGCTGCACTCCAGGACCTGGTTACTGGGATTCCTGCTTCCAATTTAATATTCCTATAGGTAATTTTTTTAAACCAGATGTGTTACCCACAAGAAATTTCAGTTGTATGGGTGTGTACAAGGGTACATACAATCATTACTACATAGATATTTATTAGGAATAATTTTTTTGAGTCAGAAACAACCCTGGAAGCCACATTAATAAGGGAGGAAAGCTCTCATTATATAAAGACTAGATTTCCAGAAAACCCAGTCCACATCCAGAATTAATTTTAAAAGAGAAGAGATAACACTATCACAAAGCCCATGCACCTAATTTAACTTCCTTAAATATAAGCTTCCTAATGAGTTCAGAGCCATTAATATGAAGCTCAGTTGCATGAAATATATAATTTAAATACTATAAGAATATTAATCATATTTATATGATTGTTTGGAACTCAGTCTTCTGCTCCCTTTGGCAAGTTCACTTGTCATAAAATTGAAGGCAATAAAACTCAGGTGTATCCAAACTGATATAATGCATCCAAAAACTGAAAGTATTCATATCTTTTGCTATGACAAAAAGGTGATGGCCTTCCTTATAGCTCTTTTCCTAACCTTCTCACTTACTTTTATATAAACTATATGATAAAACAGATTAGCTTCTTTTTTCTCAGGAAACAACAAATGGCTGATGACGTCAGTACTACTGCAGGTCCTGCAGACCCCAGGGCCCTGGAATGGGAGGCCACAGAGGCTTCTGTGGAGGATTTGGCAGTGGCATCTGGGTCTAAGGTCACGGCCAGGGTGTAGGTTGAGGCTGCAGAGCTTGTGGAGGGAGGCAAGGCCAAGACAAGCAGTGGATCCCCGTCACCTAACTGGTCCGTCTGGTCAAGGATGTGAAGATCAAGTCCCTGGAGAGATCTATCTCTTCTCCCTGCCCATCAAGGAATCTGAGATCATTGACTTTTTTTCGGGAGTATCGCTCAAGGAAGAGGTTTTGAAGGCTATGCCTGTGCAAAAGCAGACAGGCACTGGCCAGAGGACCCAGTCCAGGGCATCTGTTGCCACTGGGCACTACAATGGACATGTTGGCTGGGTGTTAAGTGCTCAAAGGAAGCAGTCTCTGCCATCTGGGGGCCATTATCCTGGCCATGTTATCTATTGTCCCCTGCAGCGAGGCTACTGGGGGAACAAGATCAGCAGGTCACACACCATCACAGCTCTGCGTTGGTGTGCCTCATCCCTGCCCCCAGGTGCACTGACATCATCTCAGCCCCTGTGCCCAAGAAGCTGCTGCTGATGGCCAGTATCAATGATTGCTACACCTCAGCCAGGGGCTGCACTGCCACTCTGGACAACTTCACCAAGGCCATATTTGATGCCTACAGCTATCTCACCCCTAACCTCTGCAAAGAGACTGTGCTCACCAAACTCCCTATCAGGAATTCACTGACAATCTTGTAAAGACCCATCTCAGGGTGCCTGTGCAGGGGACCCAGGCTCCAGGAGCCACCAGGTAATTTTATACAATAAAGTGAATTAAGCCTGTTAATAATAAAATTAAAAGACTAAATTTCTAAGCCTTATAAATGCACATTTAATATACAACAAATCTAAATTATATTAGTATTATAGAGCCTCATCAACAGGAAGAACACTGTTACTTAGTGAAATTCATTCCACATATGATATCAAGAAGGCAAGAAAAGCACTCCTCATCCCCACTCATTGCAAAAGTTCAATGCGAGCAAGAAATGAGAAACAAGTAAGGAGGCTGCGCAGCCTCAGTGATGGAGGAAAGGTCCAGACAGAGGTAGAAAGAATATTTTACCATTTCCTGAGAGCCACTTGGGCCAGACATTATGCAAAGCCATTTGTATATGGTATCTGTCAAAAATAAACAAAGCCAGATCCTGCTACAGTTAACATGGAAAGGACATATTTTAATCAGCAGTATACTATTCATAAAGGGAAGAGAGTCCAGTGTGAACTAAATTCAGAGAATGGTAAAATAGGGATAGGGGTGAGCAGGAACTACTCAGTAGAGTCAAGAACAGAAAAATTACAAAAAGCAGGAAGACAGGCTGATACACACCCATTTGGGCTTGTTAATGGATGCTTCGCAAAGTTGGGCTCCTTCCCTCCCACAGATGCTGTGAGACAGGGGCTGCTGTCTTCAGGTATTGGCTGGAACAAGCAGTAAATTCCTTGGGCAGCCCTGAGTTTTATCAGGCAGATACTTTATAGAGGCTAGTGTCATCCAAGGGATAGGCCTTTAGCTGTTAGACTTTGTTAGCATTTACACAAGTCCTTACAGGCTAAGGTCAAGACCTAGTTCAGGAAGAAGACTCAGAGGAGCCTGGCTAGAGGTTGGTCAAGGAGAAAAATCTTTGTCCTGTCTCAATAATTGCCACAAATCCCATGAAAGAAGTTTTAGTGTTTCCACTGAGCAGACAAAAAATTGGAGACCCAGAGAGTAATGTGCCCAAGATCAAGTAAGCCCAAAGTGGCAGAGGTGGGACTGAGGAGCAAATCTGTTTAATCTTCGCTTGGTTGGTGACTTGGGTTGACTCCTTGGAGTACTCACTGCCTTCCAAGAACCGGAAGCATGGCATGTGCAGATCACCTGCCTCAAAATTAGAACTCAGTGAAAATGACCCAGAAATCTGACTCAAAGCAAAACAAAGAAAAAACACTGAGCAACTACTTTTTTCCCTTATAAAGTTTAAATAGTTAATAAACCCAAGCTAGTAGGAATAATGAGTAACAAATGAGCAGGCTGATTTTGAACTTGAGTTTGAAGCCTTTTTTGTCCTGTTTAAATAAGGTAATGGAATAAATTAGCTTCTAAAATCAAGCACAGGGAAAAAGGCTTTCTCACATGCCACTTTTAAACAGTTTTAAAGAATACACTTTTCAATTTTACAGCTGGTTTCTTTACAAATATTGTGACAAACTGGCATTACACTTTGGAACTGAGAAACTTTCCCATTTCTTCACTACTTTCCAAAATTTACACGCATTTTCTACTTCTGCTGCCACCATCAAGAGTCATTTCTGCCTAGCCCAGTTCTTCTTCATTCCGGTATGTAATGTGTACTCCTAGTCTGAACAGTCATTTCAGTCCAAGAGGGAAAAAAGTGCTATATAAATAAATCTTTATTACTGTCACAGCACTGTTAAAGAATTTCATAGTTTGAGCTGCTCTTCATTTGAAATCACCACCTTTCCAGGGCAGAGGATCCTGCTAGGCATTTTAAATTAGGGAAGACAGTTTTATTGTCAAGGCAGGTCAATCAAATTATAATTGGCTCTAATTTGCACTCCCACCAGCTGTTAAATTCTTCACCTGCAGCACTTAAAATGGTGTGAAATTCTTGCCGGCTTTGTGAAAGCTTCAAAAAGAATCATTCTCAGTCTAATCCCTAAAACCAAAAGCCCTTGTTACTTTTCAACAGAAGTGAGGAAAATGCACCACTGGCTCTGACTATGAGAGGCAGGGCCTGGTCTGAAGTGTGCTGAGCCTGACAAGGATGGACAAAGACATCTTCCATGCACAATCACCCTTGACAAGCCAATATTTCTATCACAGACCTGCTACGAGGCTATTCTTGGTGATCGCCATAATACTATTGAGTGTATTTTTTATTTCACTATGGATTGAAGTTGTAACGCTCAGGAAAATCATAAAATTATCGCTTAAAGTGGGCAAGGATAGAATCCTGGGGTAGGGTGCATCCATGCTGGTTCTGTAGTGAGGTTCCATTATGCTTTCCGACATCCAGCATTATAAATGTTCAGATAATTTGGGACTCTGGAAAACTAACACACTTTCAGGAAACTCCTTTCTGCCAGTGCCTACACACACATGCAAATGACCAAGCATGACATCCTTTAGTCACCTCCCATTGTCTTAGATAGCATGTCCATTGATGTCACTGGCTCAGCATAGCTCCGGGGCCTCACCTCTCCACTGGGCTCTCTAACCACATCAAACTTCTTTTCAGTTCCCGCAGATGTCATGCTCTCCTTCTCCTTCACGACTTCGAAGATGCTTCCCCTCCTGTGACTCTCTTTGCTCTCCTCCCTGACGGGCCAGCTTACCCATCCCTCTTGTCGTGACATTGAGGCCTTTTCCTACCCACCCCACACTGCATGTGCTGCTCCTGAGGGATGGATCCTAGCGTTTTCCACACGACATTGGCACTGCTTGTGCCCGAATACTATGAGCAACTTGGTGCTGGCATGTGGGTCATCTTGATCACCATTTATCACTAAGGTCCAACACGTGGTGAATACACAATAAATAGGTGATCAGTTAGTATTTGTTGGTGAGCATATATGCTCTAAAAAAATGGTGTCAGACTATCACAGAACCTCCCTCCTCTGCTGACCCCAGTTTATACCCTCCTCTCCAGCCAGCCAGAAGAGAGAGCCCCTCCAGAGTTACAGTATGTATGCCCCAAATTACAGTCATGTGCCAACCATTCCCTTTACCACAAGCAAAGAGAGGCAAGCCCTATACCTTTCTACCCAAATGATATCAGTTTGCTCCAGCTACCAAAACAAAGTACCAAAGACCAGGTGGCTTCTTCAACTCAGCAAGATTGAATTCTTCTGCAGGCCTCTCTCCTTGGCTTATCGAAGACCATCTTCTCCCTGTGTCTGAACATGGCCTTTTCTCTGTGTGCGTCTGTGTCCTAGTCTCCTGTCCTCATACAGACACTAGTCGTATCAGATTAGGGCCCACCCTCATGTCCTCACTTAACCTTAACTGTCTCTTTAAAAGAACATCTCTCCAAGTACAGCCATACTCTAAAATATAAAGTACAAAGGGTTAGGACTTCAACATATAAAATGGGGAAGGTGGGAGACACAATTTTAGCCCATAACAGTATTTAATGTTAGTTTGAAGTACGGTTTTTTTTTTTTTCTGATATATTCTGAGGCATTAATATGCCACTTAGAATAAACTACTTCTCTCTGCCTTCACAAGTAGGCCCTGGACATTAGTGTTTCATGGGGAAAAGTTAACCCCATTCACCAAATACATCCCTATAGGGGCTGCACAGGAAGTGGAGCACTTGACTCCTGCACCAAGCACAATGAAACCTGAGGCAAGAGATCAGATCAACACAGCACATATGTAGGAATCCATGGTCATAGCAATTCACCTTAGTTTGCTCCAAAAGGCAACACAGAGCATGGGATTGCAATAATAATGGATTGTGGTCTACTGGGGACTTATTACAGCTATGTAACCTTGGGCAAGTTGCTGGGTCTTTCTGTGCCTCATCTGTAAAATGGCGTTAACAGGTATTACAAAGGATTATTTAAGGATTAAATAAAATAATACATACAAGGCAGTTAGAACAGTGCCTGGCATATCATACTCAGTCGATGTTAGCATTTGCATTGTTGTTGCTGTGTAATTAGGATTACCCAAGATGGTTGGTGGAAGCCAGAGAAACTGTATCCCACACCTGGGCTCAATCTCAAGGACTCTGGGGTCTCTAATTGCAAGTCCATTCTAGAAACAGAGAGAGAAAACCAGTCTCAAGTCTTCAACACATTGGTTTGCTGGGAAGAAGCCAACACTTAAATTGGGGCTGATAATGAAGGGAAAGTATATATAACTTAGGAAGGTAGGGATGTAGGCAGGAGGGAATGCTGACATTAAAAAGCTGGATGAGGCCATGAGTGGTTTGGCAAATGCCAGTTTAGAGAGCTCTGTTTGACCCTGGTTTTCATTCCTTGCATTCTCACTCACTCTTCCATCAGCAGATATCTGGGAAATAATATGGACTAGGAAGCCATAAGCTGAGGTAAATCTTGCTCCAGTCTTTTCTGTGTCTTGAGGCAAGTTACAAAGCTTTTCTGCATCTCAGTTCCCTCCCTCTACAATGGGGAGATCATGCCAACAATCCAGATGGTGTCTATTAAGGGTCTGGTGCAAAGAATGTCCTGACGGCCTAACTCTTCAATTAGCATAGACAGTTATGAAGTATTTCTGTTCCCTACACACACTCCTAACTACCAAGTACTGCTCCCATGTATTTCTTCACAGGTAGCACAATAATCAGATAGAATGGGATAAATTAAACTCTAGAGCTCTAAAAGGAAGACCCCAATAAGTCTCTTTGAATTATTATGTCATGCATTTTGCCAAACATCCAAGAAATTAGGAAGAGTCTATTGGTATCTCTCTGTCAGTGTGATAAATCATCATATGAAGCTTGCCTCTGAAGTATGATCAATACATAAATAAAAAAGACCAAGGCAAAAAACTTTTCAAAGGGAGCTGTATCAGTAAGACTCACTGTGTGTCTTACATATGTCTTGGAGGAAGAAGAAAATGAAAGTGGTAGAAAAAGTTAACCACATATTTACAATGTTTTATAACTTGAAAAATATTTTCACATACAGTATTTTAATAATTCGTATAAAAACCTAAAAAGCCCTAGCTGAGTAGTTCAGTTGGTTAGAGCATTGTTGCAATGCACCAAGGTTGAGGGTTTGATCATCAAACATGAAAGACACCCCATGAATGCCTGGATGGGTAGAGCAACAAATCAATGCTTTGTCTCTCTCTGTCTCTGTCTCTGTCTCTGTTTCTCTCTCTCTCCCTCTTCCCCTCCCAAGTCAATGAATAAATACAAAGAAAATTTTTAAAGAACAGGGAAATATTTAACTTACCCCATGATGAGAACTCTTAGTAGATCAAGTATAGTAAGTACAGTCAAATCAAAATGTGCATCTTTAAAAGAGTATTTCTCAAGCCAGGTCCATGGATACTAAAAACAAAGTAATATAGTCTTTGCTGTCCCTGATTTCTCTGTAAGAATTTTATTTTGTTAATCTGTGTTTTCATTTTGATAAAAAAATTAACCCATGTAAATTCTTGATCATGTGAATAAATAAATATCTTATAACCATGTACACTCGGGAGAGTTCAGCATCTCATTGGCATTGAGTAACTCTTTCTGATATTCATGAGCTACTGTGAAGAGAAATGAGATGTCCTTGGTACACATATGATGTGTTGATGTCACACGCAGACCAACAGACATGCAAATCACATTTGTTCAAGAGTGTCACTGGAGAAAAAAGTGAGGGACTGAGTCATCACACAGCGCTCAGTAGTAAATGCTTACCAGATACAAATATCTGTGCTGTAGCACTCAGCACCAGTTATTTTTACCAGGGGATTTCCTTCCAGAAGACGCTATCACCAGCCACTTTAAGGTAAAGATGCTATTTAGAATTTCATTTTTGGATGGGTTTTATTGAGGGGTATATAATTTGAAATTTTCTATTTGTTTTATGTTTCTGTAAGAATTATAAGCATAAAAATATACAAAATTTAATTTTGCATATTTTGTTATTTTATTATGTATGTGTTTCATATTTATTACATAATCATTTTATATTTAAAATTATTGTACTATCACATAGGTAAACATTGTAGATTAACAAGTCTGAAAATATTGCTTTTTGAAATAAAAGCATTTCTCAAACTTGTCTGTACATTCTCTAATTAATTAAATCATTTATTGTGACCTGGAAGAGGTAAGACAAAGAACTTAGTGAATTCCTCTTAAAATGAGCAACCCTTTTTTTTTTTTTTGTACACAGACTCTCACCAGGTGATTTTTCCCATTCTCTAGCTTTAGACTGACATATAACCAGACTTTTGCTGTAGTGGTGCGTGCTGACATAGTGAAATCAGTGAAAGGAGAATTAAGAGAGACAAAGAGCCAGATCTGTAGTAAAGTGCCCGTGACATACTGCAAAAGCTGAACATACAATCGGCCTATAAGTTAAATAACCACAACTGAAACCTAATACCAAAGCATGCAAAAATGGAAAACCAGAAAAATGTTGCCCAGGGTACTGGCTCTGAATCTGCCATTCTTCATGATTTCCTCCATGACTGAGTAATGTTATTATTTTCCTGCCTCTGGTTTTGCTAGACCTTTTGGGGGGCGGGGGTGTGGATTTTTTTCTTTTCTTTTTTTTGGTTGTTTGCTCACTTTCGCCAGTTACAAAATGGGGCCAAGAACATTGCTTTGTAAATTGCTTTGCAAATCAGATATCCAGTATTGTCAAGCATGAAAATCTTCAAAATGTTCAATTTATAAGTCTTTGAAAATTATTTGTGTAGCATGCCTTTCCATGTTTCTTCTTTTTTAGTTCATCTCCGATCACTTTACTGCACTTATTTGAAACAGATGGAATAGAATAAATAGTACTCTAGTTAGAGGTGGGTTTGATTTCCTGTTAAAGGACTACAATTTAGGGACACCGAATGATGTCTTCTCCATCTACCCCAGCATGGGATGTAGGATGGAAGGGCATGTCACTTCCTCACTTCAGTCTGAGGGGAAAAAAACTATTAAAGGAGAAATTTGACGGGAAATAAAAAGGAATCTGAGTGACTTTTATAAGCGAAGAACTTTAAAAGAATTTATTTTGGTTTAATAAAAATTGAGCACACTATTACAATTGCTCTGTGGACTGGAGTCTCCTTTTTGTTTAGAAACAAATAAAATTAGCTGAATTATTAATGTGAAGCAAATTGGTTACTATGCATTTAGAGTCACTTTTTAATTCACACATATATCTGCATTAACATCTTCATGGTGCTTTACTACAGATTATGCCATAGTTGTAATGGCATCCAAGGAACCATTTAAAGGATAATGTTTCTGGCAAAGACATATTTGAAGAAGTAGATAGTGTTGCTGAATATGGGGAAAAAATGGTCTGAATAGAATTTAAAATTTCACCATTGAATTTAGGGAGTATGGTACACAAGAACAACCTCACATCTGATGACTGTAGGGTTCAGGGGTTCCCAAGACCACCCTCAGGTTCAATAATTCACTACAGGAACTCACTGAGAACTATAAAAATTGTAGCTATGGTTTACTACAGTGAAAAAAATAGAGGATACAGATTAAAATTAGCCAAGGGAAGAGATGCATGGGGGAGAGTCAGAAGGTTTCCAAACACGGAACCCCCAGGTGCCCTCTCACCATGGAGTCATGAACAGTTTTAACTTTCCTGGCAATGATGTGACAACATGCACAGAATATTGTCAACCAGGGATGCTCGCCTAAGCCTTGGTGTCCAGAGTTTTTACTGTGGAGACATGGTTGACTGCACACACAAGTGATCTTTAGACCTTTCAGAGGTAGAGCAGATGTTGTGTGGTCCATAGCTCCCAGGTAAAGAGACACTCTTACTACAGAGCACCTCCCAGGAGATGAGGGCAAAGGCCAGACCTCACCTTGGGTAAGTTTAAATTCTTCATTCACAGTCCACTCCACGGCCTTTGGCCAAGGTTCCCTTATAGCAAAATGATATTTGTTTGAGAATCTACATTTAGTATAGTATTTATATGACAGATATAACAATAGATTCAGTATGAATATGCCTAACTTTTGAAGAAACCAGTGTGGGGTACAGGAAGATTTAAATAAATTAATCCATCCCATAAATCCATTACATACATTTTCTTATTTTTGTACTAATTTGATTACTTTTTCTTCCCTTGATCTACTGTCGTTTGTACCTTGTGATAAACTTGTGCAGAAAAATGATCTAGCATAAAAATTATGTGATCGTCAGTTAAATCCAGTTCAGGCCAGTCATTTTCCATTGGTACTATACTCTGAGGAGACTTTAACTCAATCTCCCAACATATTTGATTATTAATATTAGTATAATCACAAGACTTATTTACATAAGGTAGTCAAATCTTACCAATAATGTCAATGTTACATCTATCACAGTATGGTCATGGTACAACTCTGTTTCATTTCAGAAGAAAATCAGTTAGAATTACAGAAGTATTTGCTATGCCTTGCAACAATCAACCCTTGCCCATATACCAAGTATTATTGTGGACAGGTGTCATTACATTGGCCATGATTTGATTATTTGCAGGGTCCATCTCAGTTGGGGACAAAGCCACTCAACTTTTCTCAGTTCATAGGTTTCTACTAAGACCATTTTCTATTGTGTACTGTTATATAGCAGGGTCCGCCTTCCTCCTGAGGAAAGGACAGGAGTGGTATTTAGACTAGTTCCTATCCCTGTTAACTATATTATAGGATATATCTTATTTTAATCTATCCTGCAGTGAAAGAGGACATAGTACATGAGTGTAAATTACAGCAGAGAACTTCCGAAGGTTTGGAGGGCCATAACATTCCCATAGGTGTGCCCCTGAGCCCCAGAAGTTGGGATGGAAGGCCATTGTCCCATGCCTCTTTTGACCTCCATCTGTATTAAGATAGACAAGAGGTCCTGTGGGGTCAGGGCATAAGTCTTTTCCCAAGACTGAGTCCTAGTATAATCCAGCATTATTTGAGTCTGCCTGACCCACTTTACTAAAGCTTCATTCTTTTTCAGGCTGACTCCCATGCTTTGCCTTCTTCCTGGAAGAGAACTCCTCTAATCTGTTCATTTCTAGTTAATGTCTTTTTTCTCCTATTGCCACTCTTCATTAAAAGTGAATTCATTTAATCTTTTAAAAATAAGTGAATTCAGCTTATACCAAGATGCCTAGACAAAACCTACGTCTCCTAAAGGCTTTTTCTGTTTGGTGGGTCAGCATTATTTAACCCATTATGCATGTTGTTGCCATTGTGCACTAAGAGCCCTTAGAAAAATGTTGGGTCCTCCATTCTAGGGCTAAGTGAGTGGTAGGCACAGCTAGATGTAAATTAGTTTGACCATGCCACAAGACTTCCCATAGGCTTCCTCATCTCAAGTGGAGCTGTTCCCAGAGAAATTCAGAACTGCCATGTGGTACCTACTACTCTAATCCCATCAGGACCAATTGTTTTTTCTTATTCTGTTTAATAGCTTTCCATTAAAAAAAAAAAAAAGGGTGATGTGTATTTCTGCATAGCACACTATGCCATATCAGGCATGCTCCTAAACCTTTAATCATCCCAGTTTATACTTACACAGCGACCAGTCAGCTGAGAGTTGTAATCCACATGGTTCAAGGAACCAGTAAGGAGCAGCACCCAGAAATCCCTCCCTAAATGACATCTTTTGTAGTAGATGTAATGTGAAAAGTAAGAAACTAACAATAGTGGCATATTAATAGAGTTCTACTCATTCATTAACCTTCAGTCTAGTACATTTTCCTACTACTTGACCAAAATGTCTCCCAGAGCAATGCCACTGAAGTTTGCAGGCTTCTATCCAATCTTGTGTGGTTCCCAAAGCAGGGGTGTTCTTGGCAAACATATATTTCACCCCTCTGGGCATCTGGTACAACTGAGTTAAGAAATAATGTAGTCTTTTGCTCTGAGCGTCTCTCAAGTCATCAATGTAGTACTGGATTTCCCTCATTGCAAAACCTAATTTATTCATTACTTTACTCTCAGCTACTATTTCTCCCTCTCTTCATTTGTCATTTATATTTACCCAAATTTTCCATCTCTAGAAAAGATGTTCAAGTAAAGGAAATGCAACCACTTCAAATAAAATAAACCACTTCACATTCCAATTTTAATCTAAGCATTCACTTTAATCCCAACCAGGCCTCTCCAGATCTTCCCAATCTAACTGTACACCCTATTAGGACTTTTTTACCAGCCAACCATAGTGCTGCATTAATACCTGTGTTTCAGCTCATCAATGTCCACTTTTTTCATCCCATTTCTCAACAATTATCTAAGGATTTCCACCCTCCTTGGTGGACTCCCTTAACTCCTCCTTTTGTCTTTCCTCATTTTCCTGTGAATCATTCTAAGTTTTTAACTATCTGTAAAACCTGTAAGGGAAGCTCAGACAAGGAATCAGACAAGTAATCTCTGTTACTCAATAAATGGTGCAGCTGCAATATTACATGAGTATTGTTGCCCTTCAAGCATAGCATTTACTATGCCTTGAATAAGTCATAGTCAGTGTATGAATATCCCAGTCAATCAAGCATATCATCTGTTTCACCTGAGATATTTCACTTGGCATTTATAGGGAGAGTTGGACAGTCTCCCTCCTCGGGTTACATTCCCTTTTCAGTGGCTTTTATCCAGTCCACCAGACTAGATATTTTGGAGGGTAACAACCTGTTGTGCAACAGGATCGATATTGCCAGCTGTGATTGTTCAGCAGTAAGCTGGGTCTCCTGTTAATTCAAACATGTCTTTTACTCTGCAGCATCCCAAACCAAAGATACTGCCCCTAAGTTAGTCCCTCACAGCACATTTTAGTAAAGATTCTCAGGAAGCATACGATTCCAATGCACAAAGTGCAACAGCTCCTTCACATTGTAACCCCTAGTTTCACTAGTGTTTCGGTTTTGCCTTTCCCCATCTGGACTTCGTCCTAGAGACCAGAAGTCCTAATGTTGTCATCTGTTGACCCAGCATAATTATCCCTCTGATGGGGGGCTGGCAGTCATAGCTCAGGCTGGCTGAAATATAAGACTGGCTTACAGCGAGGATCTGCCCTAGCATTCTTTCCTTTCATTTTAGCTATTATGCATAGCAATTGCCAAGGGATTGTATATCCTTATTTCTTACTATTTTGAATTTCCTTATTTACCCAGTAAGTTAACTCCTTGGGAGATGGATTTATCTCTAATACCATTGGTAACGTTTACCTCTAGTAACTAACCCCTGCAAAGTGCAATTCTATACCATGGGTGACCAAGTAGCCATTCAGAAATCAAAGATTCATCAACCCCAGGCCCCTCATCCTTTCTCTTTCAAACTTCGCGTTTCAGTAAATCAGGGTCATTCTAGGAAATCCCACTCCTTATGCCAACTACAAAGTTAAAGGGGGTAGAGCCTATAAGACAAGCCCCATTTCTAGCACCAACTACAAGTTCAAGGTTCCCAAGATTACCCTCAAGTTTAATAAAACATTTTTACTCTATGGGTAAGGTTAACTTATTAATTACACACTATCTAAAAGATTCCTAGGCTTGTGCTATGTCAGTGCCCAGTTATATGGCCAGCCCTATCAAATACATATACATTGCCCTGTATCACACACCCTTGGGTCTACTTCAGATATTGGTACACAACTCTCTCTCTCTGCAGCAAACCCTCGGGTCTATTTGAGTTGTTTGAACACAAAATGATAGTAAACTGCAGTGCTCCTATCACTGCGGAGAAAGAATCTGATCAGGATTCTTACTTCCTTAGAATTAATTTATTTCTAGGATAGTGACATCACTGCCATCATGGCACTGGGGCAAGTCCACCTATGGAGAGAAATTCCCTGATGAGCACTTCATTTCACCCCTGTCACCCTTTGCATCATAAATGCTGGACTCAACACAAAGAGTTTTCACCTGTAATGCTAAGGCTGGCTGGTTGGGTACCAAGCCTGTAATCTTCGTCAGAGTGAAAGAATAATGTTGTGAAAATTTTGGGCACAAGAATGGCAGGAGTAACAAACTGTGGACAACTCTCATAAATTTGATCTTTCATCTTAATCAACAATCCATTCCTTCTCTCCTGGAGAAAGTAGCCCCATCCCCAGTCAGATCTTATACTCCACTCTCTAGATATTCTCATTTGCTACAGTTATTTGGGTCCATATTTCCCCTTACCCCTCTCCAAGACAAGCTGGACAGCAGAATTCAATTTAAGACTGAATTTTAAAACCAAATTATAGAACACCATAAAAGGGTTTTCCTTTGCTGTAGATTTCCTGATCTTTTTATAAAGATATTATTCATTTAATCCTTCTAATGACTCTTGTTGATACGTCACATTAAATATATTAAAACTAATACATAAAAATATGTCTTGGGAATCTCTAAAAGAGTGTTGTTATCTCCAAAACACATACAACAGTAACAAAAATTGCTATTTCCTCACTCAGAGAAGTTTCCAAAATCAGATGAGAAAATGTACAAACTATTTATGATATTTCATGTTTATATACATTACATTTGCTAAAATAATTTTATCTCATATGAATCTACAGAAAACATTCCTTAACTGCCTCACCAGTACTCGATTTTCACTTTTTTCTGGGGCCTATGACCTGAGTTAAACCAATCCATTTATTTCATCTGGACAACCAGAGGGCTCTTATGACTTTTGCTGGCAGTATTGGGAAAACGTTTTTTTGTGGGCCACAACCAAGGATGTCTCAACCATATCTCCAGGGACTGCAGGCAGTTGTCTTGGTACCATGAGGAGAGCCAGGCTCAAGGTGTAACTGACATTAGAGAGCGCAGAAAAAAGCAAAGAAAACCCCTACTTTCATAACTTTATTAAGCAGCTGAAACAAATCTTAACTGAGGCCAATATTTATTCCTGGACTTGAAGTTAAATGGGCTTAACTATTCAAATACTTAATAAAGAATTCTTTATTGCTGAAGCCCTCACTACTCAAAGTGTGATCATATATAGGCCGGGAGCAGCAGCATCACTTGGGAGCTTGTCAGAAATCAGGACCACACTGGACTGAAATGTGCATTTGAACAAAATCCCCAGGTGACTGTATGCACATTGATGTTTGGGAAGAACTCACCAAGCCTCTGGGAGTTTACATGCTAGCCAAAGCTCACACACCTTTAAGAGAGGCAGGAGCAGCAGGAACACCTTGGTTCCAAGCCAACTGTAATCCTTCCTTGGACATGCTATCAGGACCTAATCAACAGCTTCTGCAGGCCTTGCAGCAGGACCAAGGGCTATCTATTCAGCAGCCTTGCATTGTCTTTATGTTAAGGAACCATGGGTTTTAAAAGACATCTTTCCTCCCTGTGTTTATAAATCACAGAAAACTCCTTGATCTAGGTAATTTATTTAATGAGTAACTCCAGATATTGGTTTCCAACTACCAGCAGTTTAATATAAAAATTACAGGTTAGTTTTTTAAGTATATTGATATGTTGTTACAGTAGTTTCAACTTTTCCCCCCTTTGCTCCCCTCTGCCCAGTAACCCCCTTCCCTACAGCAATCCCACACCTCTTATATGTCGTGCATATAAGTTCTTTGGCTTCACCTTTTCCTATATTATTCTTAACTTTCCCCTATCTATTTTGTACCAACCGATTATGCTTCTTAGTCTCTGCACCATTTCCACATTTCTCCCCCTCCCCCCTCCCAGCTGATAACCCTCCGAATGATCCCCATATCTATGATTCTGTTGCTATTCTGGTTTGCTTCGCTGGATTTTGTTTTTATTTTTTAGATTCAATTGTTGATAGTTGTGAGTTCGTTGTCATTTTAGTGTTCATAGTTTTGATCTTCATTTTCTTATGTAAGTCCCTTTGACATTTCATATAACAATGGCTTAGTGATGATGAACTCCTTTAGGTTAACCTTGTCTGGGAAGCACTTCATCTGCCCTTCCATTCCAAATGATAGCTTTGCTGAACAGAGTAGTCCTGGTTTCAGGTTGCCTTTCATCACATTGAATACTGCTTGCCAGTCCCTTCTTGACTGCAAAGTGTCCTCTGAGAAATCAGCTGATAGTCCTATAGGCAATCCCCTGTAGGCAACTCTCTGCTTCTCTCTTGCTGTCACCAGGACTTTCTTTATCTTTCACCTTTGGCATCTCAGTCATGATGCATCCTGGTGTGGTCCCCTCTGGGTCCAGCTCTCCCAAGACCCTCTGTGCTTCTAGGACCTGTATGTCTATCTCCTTCGCAAAATTTGGGACGTTTTCCTCATTTTTTCAATTCTTGCTTCCTCATTCTGCACTGGTTGAATGTTTGTTTCCTTATGTTCCAAATCATTGATTTGAACCGCGGTTTCCTTCCCCTCACCATTGTTTTGTGTGGATATTCCTTTGTTTCACTTAGCATAGCCTTTACTTCTTCTCTTATGCATTTGCCGTACTCAAGCATATCTGTCAAGCCTGTGAGCATCTTTATCACCAGGGTTTTGAATTCTGCATCTGTTAGGTGTCTATCTCCTCATCTGTTAAGTTGGCTATCTTCTTGTCGCTTAGTTCTCCCACTGGAACCTTGATCTATTCCCCCTTTCGGGCCATACTTCTCTGTCTCCTCATTCTGACAAGCTCCTGTGTTTGTTTGCCTCCATGTCCCAGGTAGAGCTGTTGCTCCTACTATGTTGTACGGGGCAGAGCCTTAGGGATTTGTCAGTACAGGGAAACCTGTTTCACCACATTATGGTGCGGTATGTGGGGAAGGGGCATGAGAGGGAACAATGCTTCCTGCCCAGCACTCGGCCCTTTTCCAGGCACCTCTCCCACTTCCACACAGAACTGGCACCCCTCTAGCTGCTGCCCTGGCTGTCGTTCCCAGACTGGGTGGGTCGGCAGATGTCCTAGGACCATGGGGGCCCTTTAAACAAGCGGACTCTGCTGAGAGACCAGCAGTTTCTTCCTCCACCCCAACCCCGACTGGTGTGCACAGTCAAAATCAATGAGGCTTGATTTTCCCCGGTGCTGGGACGGTGAACTGTGAGGTCCAGTGAGGAGCTGGGAATGCTCCCCAGGTGTCCCTCCCAACTTTTTAAAATGTGTGACTGCGCTTTCTGCCGACCTGCTGTTGCCGCCGCTGCTGCTGCTGCCACCACGCCACATCCTCACCGCCCCTCCTACCTGTCTGGATGAGTATTTCTTCTTTATATCTTTGTTTGCTGGACTTCCATGCAATTTGATTTTCTGGAACTTCTGGTTGTTTCTAGTTTTGAGGTAGTTTTATTCCCTCTTAGTTGTAGAGGGAGACGCAGCATGTCTGTCTACACCTCCATCTTGGCCTGAAGTCTCTACAGGCTAGTTTTAATTGCACCTAACCAGTAAGCCCTGTGCACAGTTTTCTCCCATTATTTCTAACTGAAGCATGCACCCTTGGCACAATTCTCTTTTTACTAACAAAAGCAAGGAGCAAATCTTGAAAAATCTTCATGCTCCTTGATGTCCTAAAATCCATATTATTTCTAAAACCTAACCAATGAGATCAGGAAATACTACTATATAAAATAGAATTATTTTAGAGAGAGACTTTCCCATGGAAACTTCTCAACTGGTCAGCTAAAATGGTATGAGGCATTTAAAGATATAACTGGTAAATTTCTGTAACCCTTAAAACAGTTTATGTGCACAAAACTGTAATATAGTTTATAGCCCCTCAACAAATGTTTATTGCATAAATAACTTTCATTTTCAAGTTAGTTTACCATTTACAAGCCACCTTACTTTTTTTCCATTTAATCTCACTTATTTATATCTTTGCAATAATCCTGGTATGTAGGTATTATTTCCATTTTAGAGATATTGAAACTAAGTTTCAGAGAGATTAAAGAACACCCAGAGCCACAGATTTTTTCATGACAGAAGTGAGATTCAAATCCTAGTTGTGTACTAAGTTCTTCTACTACCTTGTGCTGAACCTTCTAAAAACGCATTTCAGTGGGCCTTACACTCAAATGGTTGTTCATAAATGGAGCCACCAGACCCTCCAGGGTGCACACAGACCCACAACCCATTTAGTAAAGACCACTCTACATATATCTTGGTTTACTATTTGGAGTTATCTGCATTATACTAGAAAAATGACTATAGACCACATACTTCCCCCCCATTTCTATCTCTCTTGAATTTATTATTGTAACTTGGTTTCTTTCAAACTAGTGCGATATTCTGGCTTCAAGGATTCCCACTGATATGCAAACAGGGGTTTCTTCCAGTTCGGGGTCTATCTGTTGCTTGGCTCAGCTAACAGTCTGAGGGCAAGGTGGTGTGGACAGAGTCCCAGGCACCCCCAAGCCCACCTCTTCTTGCCTCTGTGCCCAGCCACAGCCATGAGCCACGCAGAGAGTGGCCCAGATGCAGGTCGGCAGATGTGTGGTGGTGGAAGATGAAGCTGTAAGTAAAACTTGCCTATTGTTCGGTTATATACCAATGCACATTCTGGAGAATACATCCCCACTGTCTTTGACAGCTATTCAGTGAATGTCATGGATGTGATAAACCAGTAAATCTGGGCTTATGGGCAAGAAACTGGACAAGAAGATTATGATGGATTATACCCTTATCTTATATGCAAACAGGTGTATTCTTAATTTGCTTTTCCTTTGTGAATCCTGCATCATTTGCAGACATGTGTGAAAATTGGTAATCTGAAGTGTGACATGTTTTCCCAACACTCATTATCCCTGTCGAAACTAAATGGGATCTTAGGGATGATAAAGACATGATTGGGAAGCTGAAAGAGAAGAAGTTGACTGCCATCTCACAGCAAAAAGTTTTAGTTACAGCTTAGGAGATGGATGCTGTAAGATAATGAACCTGGAGTGCTCATTTCTCACTCAGAGGGACCTCATCATAGTGTTTGATGAGCTATTAGAACAGTTCTCTGCTCACTATCTGTCAAGAAGAGGAAGAGAGCATGTTTGATGTTTAAAGGTGAGCAAAATATATAAAATAGACAGTCCTGTAGTTAATTCATTAAAGAAAATAAAAGATAAAATCAAGAGTGAAACAGGGATGTAACACATACAGAAGAAATTGTTTACAACACAATACTATGAAATCTTGATGAAATAACTGCTTTTTAAGAAAATATAAATTGTCAAATTCCCTTGTGAGGAAGTAGAAAACCTGATTAAACAAATATCAGAAAAAGTAACAAGGGGCAGGAGGAGGCTGTCAACAAATTGTCTCCAAGAAAGTTTTCAGACACATAGTGTTCCCACCAGCTGTGCACATACAATTAAGATGCAGATAATTTTAAGTTTATACAAAATATTCCATGGTACTTTTAAAAACTTTCCAAGTAATTTTACAGAGCTAACATGATTCTGATATAGAAATCCCAAAGTAAACAACACAAAAGGACAAACTACACACCTACCTCTTGAATAAGCAACAGTTGCCAGGAGTTGGAGTGGACGCAGACTCAATGGCAGGAAGCACACACAAGTGTCAGTTAAAGATCTTTGCCTCTACACTTGCACGTCATGCTGTGTCTTCCTCCCCTGCCACACTGCTTGCTCCTCAGGAGCAAAGAGAGGGCCACTCATTCCTCGGTGTAGCCCCTGGATTGTAGAGTTTAGCAGATCTATCACAGCACCCACATGCTCAACCTCACTTTCAACTTCCTGTGCATCAATATTTATACTGAAAAAAATTAAATAAGTGCAGCTTACCAAGACCTTAGATAATTCTTTCAAGATAAACTCTGGCTAAAGGAAACACCTGCCAAGAAGGAATGCTTAATTTATGATTGAGAGAATATATAATTATCCCAGGCACAAAAACTCCTGCTTTCCCCTCAATCCCCACAAAAGATCCTTCTGAGGGATTCGGGAACCATCCCTACTCTGATCTCTAGGACCAGGGAAAACATCTCCCCAATTACATTTTCTTGCTTTCTTCCAGTGTTACAATTTCTAAGAGTTGGTAAGTCATCTTGCTCTTCTAATCAAATGAAAAGCATTTAAATATATTTCCTGCTTTTAAATGGTAAAGTGGTAAGCTACTTCTCAGATAACCAAGTCCCCTTCCTCTAATGGTATGCCTTCAGCCACTCATCTATTTTTGTCTTCCACATGGTATCAAGTCTATGAACCAACGGTTCCAGTACAAGGGATGAGAGGGAAAGACCCAGGACCAATGGTGAATGAACACAGATGTGATTGCCTCACCCCTCAGCCATCCACAGCTCACCCGTTTTTAAAAAGGAAAAATTTCTAACTCCTTTTCTAAGGACTGAGTATCCAAAGATCTACAGATCAGACCCCAAGCCACCTTTGCAACCTCATCTGCCCTAATTCTTGCTACATCCCAGACTCACTGGACACCTTGCATGCCACCGGTCTCATCAGAAACTTTCACTCATGCTGCTCCCTCTGGTTGGAATGACTTTGATGAATGTTCCTTCCTGCCAAACTCCTACCTCCCAGGCCCAGATCGAATGTCATTCTCCCTATGAAATCTTTCATGAAGCCAAAAATAAGTACTGCTGTGTTGCCAGGTAAGCATCAGATTCTGAGTTGAGTTATAATTGTTTGAGTATGGCTTTATTCCCCCTAGTAAATTATAAGCTTTGTGAGGGCAGGAACCACATTATATTTGCATATTTGTGCTTGTGTTGCCACTGGTCAGTTCAGTGCGTGCATATGCAGGGACTCTGTATTTTTGCTTAACAGCCATGTTGAGTGTCTACTAGAGCTCCACTGTCTGACTTAAATGGCTGTAATTTGATGTAAAACTTAGATGAACTAGAACTAACAAAAGCATCTTCTAAAATGAGAAAATGATGCTCATGAGAGCAATGGTTTCTCAGACTGGCAAGGAGAGATGATACCCAGATCAAATGAGGAAAGGCCTGGGAATTATAGGCCTGTTTATCCTTGAAAACACAGTCTGCCCAGATTCTCCTACTCACCAGGCACTTTGGTTTCCTAAGTAAACTTTCCTTCGAGGAGGTGGTGGGTGTTTGAGCCAATCGTTTTTATTGTTTACTATTGTGTAACAATTATCCCAAAACACAGGGGCTTAAAAATAGCTACTTTTACTCAAAATTCTATGAGTCAGCAATTCAGACAGGAATATGCTGAGTGTTTCTGCTCATGCAGCATTGACTGGGGTGAGTTGCACAGTGGCCTTAAGAGAGTGTGACCCGGGTGTTCCAAGATGGCTGAGGAGTAGGTGGAAGCTACACTCACTTTCTCCCAGCACTAAACTGGATTTACAACTAAATTATAGAGTAATCAAGGACTGAGTGTGCAAAGATATGAAAGCTAGCTGAACAGAAGTATTTTAACCAAGAATCAACAGAAGAAGGCACACAGAGACTGATGCCATCTTCCCAGGGTCGAGCACTCCTGTCCTATACCAGCCTGGGGAACGAGCTAAACCAGTCCTCCAACTACTGGTGGCAACACCCTGCCAAGAAAGTCCTGCAGAAAGGTCTGCTGTTTGCACCCAACAGGGACTTTCAGTGCACTCTTTCTTGAGAAGCTCTTGGCAGAGACTCAGCAGACATCGAGCTGTGTAGCTCTGGAGAAGGGGGACATTCTTCCGTTGTTGCATGCCACAGTTCCTCTCCCATAACGGGAGACCCACCTGTCCTGTCTTCCAACTTTGGTGGCCCCGCCCTGCTGATCTCAGTCCCACAGAGGGAGCAGATTGCTGCGCACAGCCAGGACCTTCAGTGTGCTTCTTCCTGGGCCACGAAAGTGTTGCTTAGTGCCACTGAGTGCATGTGCCATGGCCTATGTGATTGAGGTTAATGGCAGCCACCAATGTGCCCATCAGCACCCCCGTTACAAGTGCTCATGAGCAACCACGTGTGAGTGCTCTTAAATCACATAACCCGTTTGTCTCATAGAATCTTTCTGCTTCCTATTTCCTTACCAGCTTATGCACATTTCTTAAGCACAAATTCTATAGGGGAGGGCTATAACCAGCTTTGTTAATACCAGGAAGTGCAGGTTATATAAAAAAGCATTTCTAAAATAATTTGTGTGAGGAATCCTCTGCCCTGTAATTTAGAAATGTTTTTTGATATCTTAACCAGCCAAAAATACCAAAGGAACCTGCTTCACTTAGATTAATGCTACTTGTGATCAGTTTTAATCATGTCTGCTGGAAGGGGCCTGCGGGAAACATAACCCACTCCACCCACCTTACGTTTTCACACCCAGAGCCTGGATGAAAGTAGTGTCTCTATGATCCCAATCGTGGCAAAGCTGAGAACCCATATAGTTTGAGTTGCTTTCTCCCTCTCAGTTGCATAACCATTCAGAAAACAATTTGCTATCACACAGAACTCAAACAGGTCATCAAGGTGGGCCTTTCCAAAGATCTGTATGTGTCATAGAGGGGTGTGGAGCCTGTGTTGACAGGTCTATCTCCAGATAAATTCCTCCATCATTGGGAATAAAGGTCCTCCTGTCCCAGAGCCTGGTCTTGTGGCTTAAGAGGAAGGAGAGAAGCATTCGAATCTCATTTCTGGGTAATGGAATGGTAGGTTTCCCCTCTATCTTCCATGTCACTCTGATCATACGCAATGGGAATGCATTTATAACAGCTTCAACAACAAAGGCACACACACAAGGGTTTCTGGCTCATCAGAACCCTTATGTGAACTGTCAGTCAACTGGCAGCACACCTGGCCTGGTGTGGGACGGTAAACAACCAGAACCAGCCTGGAGATGGTAGCTGCTGGTCACATGTGGCTACAAAGATCCTGCATTGTGGCTGGCTGCCTTTGAGATGTGCTGAAAGTATCAAATGCACATCAGAGTTTGAAGGGTTCTCATGAAGAAAATATCTCATTGAAATGTACTGTGTCAATTGCATGTCAAATATTAATATTTTGAATATATTGGGTTAAATGAACTATATTAAAACTAAGATGATCTGCTCCTTTTAAGTTTCTAGTGGTGACAAGAAAATTTAAAACTACAGATGTGGCTTGTGCTCTGCTGGACAGTGCTGCCAAGACAGTCATACGGCTCCCCTGCTCCTCACTTACATCTCTACCCAGAGGCCACCTCCACTGGGAGGCACCCCGATAACTCCTTCCGGCCTGTTTATCACAGTACTACACTGTGTTTCAGTTCATAAGCTTACCTCACCTGACTTCCTGCTATTTTTTTGTCTCTTCCACTAAAAAGAAAGTGCTGCAAAGGTGGGACTTCGTATTGACCGCACTATGAACGATATGTGGCCCCTAGTAGATACTCAATAAATGTTTACTGAGTGAGTACAACTATATAAGAGAAAGTTGAGGTTTAGTTGATGACCCAAAAGTATATTTTGTAAACAATGAGTTAAACAGATGTTAATTTTGGAATGTGAATTTTTTTCTTCCTCTTTTCAGACCTCAGTTTCATAGGCTCTAGGAAGGCTTATAGACTTCATGCAGGTTCATGTGATTAATGATCACCCACATCTCCTTCCATTTTAATGATTATTTTTCTTCTTTGGTTCTCTGTGCCTCACGGATATAAGCAACCTGACTCACAGTCATGGATAGAAATTAGGTCTATATTTTAAGTCCATACCTCCAAAACCAAAAGGTGGCAGCAGAAAGCTTGATGAGGACTTGGGATGGCTGCCATTGATCTTTTCTCTGCACTTTGGTGTCACATAATACACAATCAGGAGGCAAATCCACCAGCAAGTAACAGGAGAGGCTGCCACAATACCTCTTCATCTCTGGGTTGTGCTTGCTTAATTTGGCATTTCTATTCTCCTGCCCTAGCATTAAAATGATAAGGAAAGACAAGCTCACAGAGAGAGGACTGGGGTCCTGGGATCCTTGAGAAAAATCAGGCTTCTCCTTATTAGAAAGGGGTAAAGAGAAGCTAATGGGTAGACCAGAAATCCTACAGTACCCTGTCCTCTGCCTGCCATCACCCCTGGCCTGCTATGCAGGGCCAGGACAGAAAACACCACTTGGACTTCAGATGCCCATATGGGGAAATCCATTGAGTGTCATTGCTGCCTCCTTGCCTGCACTGAAAGCCCATCTATCCCCACTGAAGTAGTGCTTTTGCATTCTGTATTCCAAGAGGAATACAGGTTTCCATGCTATCCAAAACAAAGCATTCTTATGAAACCTTTCATGAACAGAAATGGCATAAAGCGAAGAAGCAATTATCATTATTTATATGAAAAATAGTTGAGCATTTCAAGACCCAAAAATTCAATGTACATACAATGTCTTTATTTTGTTCACCATGATCAAAACACTTTACATTCAGTTTTACACTGTGTAACATCCTTTATGAGCTCTCTTAGGCTTTTCTGATACTTTAAGCCACATCTTGCTAACAGATGCACAAAAGAAATTGCAATAAACCCCAGACACCACGGACACAGTTCAAAGGTATGGGGCTTGGTGCTGAGGTGCTGAATGTGGTTCCCAGGAAGTAGTTTGGGAGGTCCACTCTCGCTGCTCAGGAGGGTGCCACTGCTTCTGTAAGAGCTCCTGCAAAACAAATGCTGAGCAACTATTTTTGCTTTTCTCCTGTTTTTGTAAAAGCAAAAAACTCTTGATTTCTTTCAATTAATGAAACCAGGTACTAATAATGTAGGTCTTTCACAAAGTGGTGTATGTAATGTGAACTTTCAAAGACCGAGGGATACCTGATGCTAACATTCTCTTAAGCTCTGTGTATTTTAAAATTTTACTCTCCCACATCAATTCCTCTGTTTATTGGATGCAATTTGACATTGTAGAAAACAAAAAGCCAACCCTTTTTTAAAAATCTAAGAAATTAATAAGCACTGTAATACAAAGATGAGTCAGTAACTCAGAACTCCATCTTTCTGAGATGAGGAATGCTGGGCACTGACAAAGGCGCTTGGGCTGCGTCGGAATACAATGCATGTCGGCTCCAAAGACTGGTAGGTTTTCATAGTAGTAGGATGCCTGCTATAATGTCCACAATCGCCACCATATGTTGTCACTCTGAATCTCACCCCACTTCCATGAAAGACTGCTTAACAACCAGCCAATTGGACAATCCCAACTGCATTATGATAATATGAATTAAAACCTTCCTATTAAGAATTTTCCCCAGTTTTACTGAGAAACAATAAGCATACAGCACTGTGTAAGTTTGTGTATAGCGCAGGTCAAAATTACAGCTACAGAACAACTATAATTCAGAACTGCCTGAAATCTAGCTGAACAGAAGTCCTATAACTAAGGATATAAAGAAGAAGACACACTGAGACTGATAGGAGAAGTGCAGCCACAGAACAAGCCCCACACCAGCATGTAGCAGTTAAAAATTGGTAGAGATACCTTAGCTGTGGAGGTCCCCTCTGAGGGTCCCCCCTCAGGTGCAAGGAGTCCCAGCCTCACACCAGGCTTCCCAGACCAGGGTTCCAGTGCTGGGTAGAAAAGTCCCCGTAACATCTGGCTGTGAAAACCAGTGGAGACTTTAGCTGAGTGAGAGAGAGAGCTTCTGGAGATCCAGGCAGTTGCTCTTAAAGGGCTTCTTCAGTGAGTTACATGGATTCACTTGCTCTGGGCTCCAGCCCTGGGGTTGCAGCTCAAAAGGCACCGGGGACAGATGAAGAGAAATAGAATTGTCTGGCTTTGGGGTGAAGGCTGGAGGGGAAACTTTCTTCCAGAAAGAAGTCTTGGCAGAAGCCATCATTCCTTTGCTGAGCCCTCCCCCTGCAGGTACAGGTAGGTGCCATATTAGACTCTCAATCAACTTGGCTAATGTTGTCTGGCTAATGTCCTTTGCCAAGCCCTGGTGAATCTCTCAGATCCCATCTCACCCAACTTGTGGGCCCAACTAAGCTGCTTCCAGTGGTTTTCCATACAAACGGCCTGTCTTGGCTCATGCTGCAAAATTTCCCAAAATCTCTCAAATATTCACAAACGCCAAGCAAGCAGCATCTGGTTTGGGCATGCTCTGTACCCCCTGATAAGTGGCCCCAGGCCCAATACTAGCAGCAGCAGGCCTCGGTTTGTATCTTGGCCTCTCTCAGGACCCTCCAAGCCTGGCAGAAGTAGCAGCCATGTGCAGATTACTTTGTAGCTCATGTTGAGTGGCCTAATGCAAGACACAGGCGGTGGCTGCTCTTGGCCTACACACCTGGAAGGCCTCAGAGCAGGTGCACCTGGTAGAAAGCTTCAGACCATACCAGAGCACCACCAAACACTTCCACAAACAACATACCCAAAGGGTGGACTACGCAGGCACCAGAGCCCTTCTAAAGTATATCCTGCTCCATGTGATCAGCCCCTGAACAACAGCTCATCGGCTGTACTCAGCCAATCAGTCTGAGGGACAGCCCCTTCCACCAATATGCCAACGGCAATCAAGGCTCAACTACGACAGGAAGGCATACACAATTCACACAAGAAACATGCTTGCCCTGGCTGCTGTGGCTCAGTGGATTGAGCATCGGCCTGCGAGCCAAGTGTCACTGGTTCGATCCCCAGTCAGGGCACATGACTAGGTTGCACATCAGGTCCCCAGTTGGGGGCGCAAGTGAGAGGCAACCACACAGTGATATTTCTCTCCCTCTCTTTCTCATTTCCCCTCTCTCTAAAAATAAATGAAATAAATAAGCAAATAAATAAATAAATTATTTTTTAAAAAAAAGAAAAGAAAATGTGCTTGGAGAACGCAGCACAAGGTGACCCAGGAGACTGAGCCACTGGGCCCCACAGGGTCCCAACTACACAAAGCCACTAACCAAGACCAGGAGATGGAGCAGATCTACTAATACATGGAAACGTACTTATGGAGGTAGCCAAAATGAAAAGATTAAGTAACATGTACCAAATTAAAGCACAGAAAAAAGCTCCAGAAAAAGAACTCAATAAAATGAAGGCAAGAAATCTACCAGATGGCAAGTTCAAAACGCTGGTCATAAGGGTACTCAGTAAACTTAGGGGAAAAGTAGATTAACTCAGTGAGAACACTACCAAAGAGATTTTAAAAAATAATAACCATGGGACAGAAGACATGAAAAAGAATTGGTCAGATATGAAGAATACAATAACTAAAATCAAGAATTCATTAGAATCTATCAACAGATTAGATGAAGCAGATCAAATCAGCGATTTGGACAACAAAGTAGCAGAAAACACTCAATAAGAACAGCAAAAAGAAAAATGAATTCCAAAAAAAATAAGGATAGTTTAAAGGATCTCTGGGACAACATAAAGCATAACAACACTCACATCACAGGGATACCAGAAAAACAAGTGAGAGCACAAGAGATTGAAAACCTACTTGCAAAAATAATGATGAAAAACTTCCCTAAGCTGGTAAAGAAAGTAGACATACAATCCAGAAAGCCCAGAGATGCCTACACCAAGACACATCATAATTAAAATGCCAAAAGTTAAAGAGAATGAGAGAATCTGAAAAGCAGCAAGAAAAAAAGCAATTAGTTATGAAGAAGGGAATTTCCATAAAATAGTTAGCTCAGTTCTCAGCAGAAACTTTGCAGGCCAAAAGGGATTGGCACCAAATATTCAAAGTGATGAAAAGCAAGGGCCTACAATTAAGATTATTCTACCCAGCAAAGCTATCATTTAGAATTGAAGGAGAGATATTAAGCTTCCCAGACGAGAAAATGCTGAAGGAGTTAATCACCACCAGACCAATATTAGGAGAAATGTTTAAGGGACTTTTCTTTTAAAAAAAGAAGAAAAAAAAAAGATTAAAAAAAGTGAATAATAAAATGGAAATAACTACATACCTATCAATAATTACTTTAAATGTAAGTTGATTAAATGCTCCAATCAAAAAACAAAAGGGTGGCTGAATGGATAAGAAACCAAGGCCCATACATATGCTGACTGCAAGAGACCACCTTCAGACTGGAAGACACACATAGACTGAAAATAAAGGGATGGAAAAAGATATTTCAAGAAAATGGAAACAAACAAAAATAGCTGAGGTAGCAATACTTATACCTGGCAATACCAGGCAAAACAGACTTTAAAACAAGAGACAATAAAGGATCCAACAATTCTGCTTCTGGGTGTTTATCCAAAGAAACTCAAAACACTAATTTGAAAAGGCATATGTATAACCTATGTTCATTGCAGCATTATTTACAACAGTCAAGATATGGAAGCAACCTAAGTGTCTATCAACAAGTGAATAAAGAAGATGTGGTATATTTACACGATGGAATACTATTCAGCCCAAGAAATGAAATCTTGCCATTTTCAACAACACAAATGGACCTAGAGGGCATTGCACTAAGTGAAATAAGTCAGACAAAGAAAGACAAGTACCATATGATTTCACTTATAATAAAATCTAAAGAACAAAATAAATGAACAAACAAAACAAACACAGACTCATAGGTACAGAGAACATACTGATAATTGCCAGATGAGAGGGAGGTTGGAAGGATGGGTACAAAAGCGGAAGGGAAGAAGATGTATGAAGTCCCAGTTATAAAAGCAGTCACAGGGATGTAAAGTACAGCACAGGGAATATAGTCAATGACATGATGCCAGATGGGCACTACCCTTTTTGGAAAGATCACTTTCTAAGTTTTATAAATGTTTAATCTCCATGTTGTAGAGCTGAAAATAATATACTAGTGTATGGCATCTGTAATTTAAGTTTTCAAAATAATTTTAACAAAATAGAGCAGAGGATTCCTTCTGTCCATGGCAAGATGGGAGAATGTAGAGTATGTCCTGAACCACCAGCTCTGTCCAACCTCAACCATTCCAGTAATTTCCATCCATTCCACCTGGTGGGAGACTTTCATTGCTGATTCCAGATACCAAGATACTCCTGTTCCTCCCCACTTAAAACTCAGCATCCATGACTTCCCATTTCAAAACCAAACCAAGAAAAAAGCAAACAAACCCAAAACATAAACCTTATATACACACTATACTACATTTTACTTAAAATGTAAAATATTTCAAAATATAAAAGCAGGCAGAGCTCCACTCTACCAACAATACACAATACGATGAGTACAGCATACTGTCATTTTATTAAGGATAGGTTATGAAGGGGCCAGGGAGAGCCACTAGGAATCCACTTGTACTAAGAGAAACAGTAAGTGAGGCATTCAAGCAAGTGAGTTCGGCACATTTTGTTAGAAGGAGGATTCACCAAGAGAGAGAAAAGGCCAGAAGGAGACTCATCGTAAAAAGACCCAGAAATTCTTGGGTGGGTCTAAGGGAGGCAGGAGGCAGCTGTGGCATCAGCTGATGACTACATTGGTCATGTGATTCGCTCTGGTGAGTTTGCAGCTCAATATGGAGCAGAGAAGAGAGGGCCATCATCCAACAGTGAAACGTGAAACTGAGATGAGCTTCACTTCAGGGCTAGAAGCATCCTGAGCCTTTAGAAAAGAAAGAACAGCATCTCTAAAGGGTTCAGGAATGTCAGAGACATATATCTCCTCAGACTGGGACTCCCCAGTCTCTTCAGGTTTCAGGCCCCAGCCCTACATGGACAAAACTGCCCCATGTCCATCCCAGTTGCTTCACTGATCCCCAAAGTCCTCCCTATCCCTAAAGATTGAGGTTTCCTTGGAGATACATTGGTTAAGAACTAGTGATAGAGCTAATTGAGATACCACCCTGGGGCAGATGATCCCAATGACACAAGGCTCTGTAGACTTTCACTGCCTAGACTCCATGTAAAGGGTGTCTTTGCCCACCAGCCGTACCACCTATAGATGCCCAGCTGATTCTAAGGGATTTTGCCTGGGAGAACAATTGGCCATCTGACTTCCTGTCCAGGAAGCCCCAGGACTCCCTGGTTGCTGCCTGTAATACCAACACACACGTAGAGTTCTCTGCACAGCTATTTGTCCACCAGGTCTACCCATCTAGGGACCCCAATGCCAGGACCATACAAATGTTAGAGAAGAGTCTACCTGCCTAAGGAACAGACACCCCTGAACCCATCTACATAAACAGGAGCCAGGAATCACCAACATTTGTGGTAATTCTTTGGCCCTAAAGAATGGACCAACCAGATTAAGAGCACTGTAACGATTCCGAGTGACCAGGGTCCATGCACACACACAAGGCGCACAGCCCCAGATTCTCCACTCACAATTCATAGAGATAGCCTCCCATACATATATCCACAGATACCTGAATATCCCTGCTTCACACACTAGTGGTGTGCTGTTGAATGCTGAATGACACTCTCAGGGGGATAGAGAGAAGACTTAATTTGTGGTGTGTATCTGGTATAAATATTCTCAGCATAATTAATTTCAAGCTACCCACCTAGTGTCACTGAACACAGCCCAGAAAAGATATGCACCGTCAACTACGCCAAACTAGTAAAAACCAGCTCCAGTGCACCTCATCCCTTTTCATGATTACATGTGCATGATGCGCTTACACACTGAGTAGGACCCTCAACTCACAACATGAACACATACGAACATTTCTACCCTCACCCTCACTGAATATACATATAAATTACTTCTTACTACCTAAAATTTTACCAACAAAACCCTAATCACTCTGTATATTCATATATGACACTTACAATTATGTGCTCACACACACACACACAAGCCTGAAAACAAACATGTGCAACCAACATACCACCCAGATATACACACTGAATACCTACCCACACAGGCTTTCAAACACCACCAAGTACACAACGGTCTATGTGACACCCAAAAAAAGATTCATATGCATTTCCACAGCCCTAAAATACACATTCTCCACATTTTCTGAACACTCACACAACCTAACTTCTCTTGGTTTCCAAACACACAAAGTGAACTCACTTCCCCTAGAGAACACAACCCATTATAAGCTCCAGGAACTCCAATACATACACAGTCACAACCAGTACTTATCATGTACATATAAGTCCACCTCACAAACACTAAGAAGACCCATATAAGCAATACTACCAAATTTTGCAAGTATTATATTCTGAAACAGACACAGAGAGGACCCTAAGCCTCCTGATACACTCACAAATCCCAGTTACACCCACACAGAAACTATTCATGAATATACATAAACCCCACACACTCAGATACACTCAAAACACAAAGACAAAGACACTCTCTTAAGTCTCACTAATATATAGGCACAATTCTCACACACCCGTGCAAACACACACAAATATTTCCACACCTTGAACAGAGATATCTCAAATACTATACCTTATTCCACTTCTACAGAATACAACCTCGTCACCTCTCACCTGAATACATAACAAAAGGACACATTTTTTTCTACCCTCACCCTGAACATACAGACCATTTTTTACTTCCTACTACCAAAAACATGTAGGAAAACTCCAGTAATCTCCAAAGAAATACACTCTGAGTACTCCTAACAACCCCAAACCCTGTGAACAAACTTCAGTAATTCATGCACTTGATGACAGATATACACACAAACCAGTATACATGCACAAGACATAGAAATATCTCCAGCAAACCATATATGAAACAACTCCCATAAACAAATTACCCCTAGCTAGTAAGTCAGCTCCCACATCCACAAATACTAACAAATAACCATATCACATACCTTCAATACGTAGAAATACAATTCTCCCACTCCCCTGTATAAACAGACACAGAAACTCATCTCTCCTTCAAATACACACATAGTTTCCAAAATATATAGGCCTAATAGCCCCCTATTGAAGATTATAAACCCATAGCTCCAGCAATTATTCCTCCAAAAGGCTATGGCCCTTGAATATACACACAAACTCAATACACACACACTTCTCCACAAACCCCAAATAAACTCACAGTTACTCAGTACACTACAAATATGCAAATATATCACACTATACCCTATGTCCCAAATACACATAAATTGTCACACTGCCTTAATATACATAACCCCAAACCACACACTTCCAAATTCTCACACAGAATTAATTCTTCCATCTTGCAAAATACACAATTACACAACCACCACATGATATTGCATATACATCCACCAGCCCTAAAAATAGTCACAGACCTCCCCTCCACACACTGAAATATGCAGACAGCTCCTGAAAAATCACAAAAATACACATAATCATATAGCATGCCCTGAATACACAATGATCTTTCTACATTCTCCAAATGCAAAAGATCATAAACAAAATCATCATACACCCAAGCTAATGAGCACAAGCACTTTTTGCATATGCAGATAATCTTTCCAAATTGTCCATTACAGGAATCCTCAAATTCACGGGGGTCAAAAACAGGTAAATATGCCCCTCCCCCAAAGAAAGCACACCAAATTACAAACACCCAACCACCAACTCCCTGAGTATGCATGTACATCTCAACACCCTCCAAGTATAACACCCAGTGCTACACACTCTCACAAAACTACAGGCATGACCTCTCCCTTAATCACAAATATCCACAGACAAAGCCCACCCATTTGAATGCACAGATTCCCACCAACCAATTAAAAATATGCACAACCGCCATCTATGCTTGCAATTCCATGATTTGGTAACAGGGGTCAAACTAGTAGAGTCAGCAAAGCCGCTCACGGTATTGACAACAGTGCAGTTTGAACATAATTGTTGGTTGAGATATTCACGTTAATAAGGAAGACATCAGTGAAACTATGAAGATGTACGTGAACGCTTCATTCATTTCCACTCATTTTCAATGACTTCAGCTACTTCTTGCTGAACGGGAGGACGATTTTCAAATTCCGAAGAACTGCCCCCGAATTCGTGTATTACTCAGAATGCAGGCGACACAGAACGACTGTCAGAATTCGCAGCTTACACGCACCATTAGACCTCACTATAGGCCCGGCAATCACTGAAGCACCCACGTGCGGGTTGCCATTCGTGCCAATTCCCTGGTGTAAACACCACTACCAGAAGCAAGCTGGGAGCGGGCGGCAAGAACACTGACCCAAGGTGCAAATAGCATGAACAACAGTGAAGAGGGGTGACACCTGAGGGGTGAAGAATGCAAGCATCCCTTACCTCCTTGTTTACATAACTGACTCTGGAGTTTACCACGCCAAGCCCCGTGCCCAGCCAGGACTGTAGTTCACCAGCCCCACCAGCGTGCGCACGCGCACGCACACCTACCACAGCCAACCAGCCGCAACGGCCTCTGGGAGCCTTTGCAGGACAGAACCCCGCCCCCAGTGCGCGTGTGCATGCGTGTGCATACTGGCGCGAGGCACCCTGGGAACCTGACCAGGCAGTCCTTGCAGGAAGCGAAGGGAAGCTTCCACAGAGAGGCCAGCATGTCAATTTTTTAAGGGATGGAACTGTGATTCACATGCGATGGAACGGACAGCCTCAGTTCACATGCCCTCCTGCCGCCCGCCTGAAGCTGCCTGGGAGATAACGATATTTGGGGCCCGGAGTTCCCCGTGAGCCGTTTTTGGCCTTGATCAGCCTGTATACTTGCAGCTGCTAGATAACCAAACAGCCGCTAAACTCAATAGTACCTTTTTCTTTCCGCTATAAAGCAGCCTCCTCCTCCCTTAGGAGTTCGGAGCCAGAGCCACCCGCTGCAGGGCTCCCTCCCCGCTTGCTGATTCTCCCAATAAACTTTCTTTCCTGCTTGCTGCGTCTTAATGGCCGTCTGAGCAACTCCGTTCTTACAGGAACCATGTGGAATGATGACATAGATTCCAAAGACGAAGGGTATATAATGCAAGCAAGAAATTTGGAAATGAGGATGTTACAGAAACAGGGGAGTCCAAAAACAAACCCCAGAGTTTGCGGCTGGGAGACAGGGAGCAGGAAGCAGCTTTCAGGATGCCCTTGCATGCCGGGAGCTAGTGACTGGAAACATTGTTGCAAAGACACGCTTACTTCCAACACTCAGGAAGATGGGAGGGATCTTGGACTGTGGGCTGGTAGGGAAGAAGCAGACAGAACCTACGTAGGGTTCTGTGAATGGTCAGAACTGTTTGCAACACCCACTGCGTGAGAGGATGCAGGGGGAGAGAGGAGGCAGGGAGGAAGAGAGGAGCTGCGGACATTTTTTTTGGACTGGCTCTGGCTCTAGGAGGCTCTCTCTCTCAGGCTCTCTCTGGCCCTCACGCCCTCACTCTCTGGCTCTTGTGGGCTCCCTCCATCTGGCTTGGAGAAGGGATCTCCAGGCTGCTTTAAGAAGAGGCTCTTGCCAGGCTGCTTTGAGAAGGAGAGGAGGTCCATGCGGTTTGCAGGAGGAAGGCCGTTTACAAGGAGGCTGAGAATCCAGGCGGTCCTGCATTGAGAGCTGGAGGGCACCACAGCACAGAAAGGACCTCCCCAATCAGAATTGAGTGATTGGCAGCTACTGGTAAAGCTGAACTGTGCCTAGGAAGTAGGGAAATGGTGTTTCTGACTTTCCTAGGACTGGCCAGGTCTGGGAGGGGGAGGCAGGACTATGTGTAAATAAACAATTCTTTTTCTTCTCACCAAACTCTGGTATTCAGAGTTATGATTCTGGCGGCGGGCAATCGGACCCCTAACTAAACAGCCCGTGGGTTCTGTTTCAGTCAAAGCAGCCCAGGGGTTCTGTTACAAGGAGGGGGCTTCTAGGCCCAGACTGGCAAGCTAGGACTTAGGTGGATGCAGGCTTCTGTGAATAGCTGTTGGGCATGGGGGATATAATTGTGGCTTGGTCTCAAAGTGCACATCCATCTCATGTGTAGTGGAATTTTAACACACAAGCAAACCAGGAGCATAGGATGTTAACCCCGTTAACACGTGGAAGCAGAAGATTTTCTGCCTTTCTGTCCCTTACTTCTGTCCTTACCCCCACTGAGCCTAGATGGTCAGTGCTGTATGAAGGCTCTCACAAATTCTGTGTCCTCCAAAGAGCGTGCATATTTCACGTGTGTTTAGAGTGGAGCCTTCTTATCAGGAGTAGTTAACAATAGCCTAATAAGTTACTTGTCTGGTAAAGTTGTCAGATAAAATATGGGATGCCAGTTAAATATAAATTTCAGAAAACAGCTAACTAATTTACAGTAAAGATTTGTCTCAAATATTGCATGGGACACAATTATCCTAAAAACGAATTCACTGTGCATCTGAAATTCAAATTCAATCGGGCACCCATTATTTGCCAAATCTGGCCGCCTATTCTTTCATGTATTGTACTTTGAGTTTTAAAGGACTGTAGAAGTTCTTGTTCTAGGAATCTAGCCTCCAGAAGTAAGAGAAGAGCCACGTTACCAGTACAAAGACAATCATTATGGTATATACTAAATAATATTACATATAAAATAAATATATTCAAGCATATATTAATTTTTAACTGAGGAAAAAAGCTGAGAGCATTTTAAAAAATGAAAATAGCTTGCATTTGCTTTTAGTTGTCTAATACATCTCTGGAAAGGTTTAAAGGAAACATGACACTGGCATCCTGTGGGAAAAAAGACTGTGCTGTAGTGGGGGAGAGGCAGGAGAAAGACTCGCTGCTGTGTTTTCCACTTTGCACAATCTGACTGTGAACTATGCAAAGCCATTACTTAAAATATAGCATTAAAATCATTCAAACGGTAAAAAATTAAACATTGAACAACATAGTACTCTGAAAAACAAAAAACAAGTGATTTCTGGTCTTGGTTGTGTAGGCTACAGGGCCTTTCCCTGATGGAGCAAAGGCAATCATTCGTAAGGCTGGGCCAGGTGTAGTCGGCAGAGCTTCCACGGGATGGTACTTGGGGCTACAGGACTGCTTCCTAAAGAATGATGTGCACACAGCAACCAAATAGGCTGGATCCGCTGAGTCAATCCTAATTTCAACCACTAGGCTCCATGGGGCCTAAGTACTCATTATTTTTCAGGTTATATGTTTGAATTTTGTTCAGAAAGTGTAGTCTGTGTTGAAGTAAGCCAAGAGCCAGATAGAAAGCAGGTTGAGGTACCCAAAATGGATCAAGAACTGAAATAAAGGAAACATCAAGTAAAGCCTTTATGCTGTGAATTTAAAAAACCAAAGTATAAATTGCCTAAAGAGGCACACACCAGTTGTGTTACCAATTAAAATTTGAAAGGAACTTCTGATTCTTGCCTACCTGCCAGGGCCTCCATGGAATGGCTCCCTTCCCCATTCAGACTCACCTACCCTCTGCCCCTCCCCCACTACCGAATGTCTTGAGTCCTAGATTCTGCCATTTAAATTCAAACACTTAGCTCTTTCATTTGGATGCTGAGCATTTGTTGGAGCAGGTCCCTCTCTGGTTCCTGGACTTGAATTTTCTCATTGCAGAGTCTAATAGGCAGCAGTGGTCAGTGCCTCAGCCTACAGAAATGGCTTCAGAAGGAGGTAAGCCTGTAGGTTGGGTGGAGGTGTTTTAAAGACTGGGCTGTCACCCAAAACGTGGGATTAAAATGTGACATTTCCACTGGGGAAGCAGTATGGACTGAAATACAGCAAGGAAAGAACACTGGACCTCTAAGGGACCTATTACTCAGGGAGGCTGGGAGCCAATGGAAACCTATGATGGCACTGGACAGGTGGGCTCCTAAGAGGTGGATCAGGAAGACTCAGGAAAATGCCTGGGTGTGGAGAAAAGATGGCAGCAGGTACTTGGATTCTTTCTAGAGGGAAGACAAGCCACTTTGACATGTGTGTGTAGGAAGTAGTGGGTTATGTCATTGGGAGGGTCACAGGAAAGCCTAGTCCTGTGTCTTCTTCTTCATGCACCTGGAGCTTGCCCCACAATAGCTTTCTAAGGGATTTGAACTCAGTATACTAAAGCTAATGCAGGCAGTGGAGAGAGGTGGTCTTAGCCAAAAAGTTGTCCAGTGGGGCTCTCTGTGGCCAAGTCTACAGTGAAATGTCCTCCCTGAGAGCTAGGCTGTAAGGTAGTCCAATTGCTGTAGCCCAGAGTTTCTCCACTCTTTCCATCCCAGAGCTCACTTCTCCTGAGTGCAGGAAGCTGCTTGTTGTCTTGGATTCCACAGGGGCAGGGCAGCCAGGAAGTCCCACCAAGATAGGGCTCAGTTCCGTGAGTTTTCCTGAATCATGCCTTCTCTCAGGCAACTCAGTTTGTCAAATGTACTTTCTCTTGTCATGTGTCTCACAGTGTATCCTCTGCCTTGCCTTTGAGATGAAGGGTTTGCTCATATTCCACATCATTGCTTCATGAGCAGAAAAACAGATGAGTGTGGTTGGTTTTCCTGTGGAACATATATGAAGGTGGATTTCTTTCTAAAGAGGGCAAGGGGAGTAGTGCAGAAGCAGGAAGATGATCTTCTCTATCATTAGTAAATGTCCTAGAACACCTGTCCTGAGTAATTAGGAGCACATGGTCTGTACCTTTTTCTTCTGGACTAGGATCTGCACAAGTTCCTGTGAACGGGGATGTGTTCTAGACAACTTTGTCCCACTGACACCTGGCTCATACCTGCTTCTTACTGGATCTTCAACTTACATTGCTGGAAGACGTAAGGGGAAGGGCCATAGACAGTCTACAGTCCCATGACCAATCTAACATGAGTGCAGCTATGGAACTCTCTGGAAACCTCCACTGATAGCCCCCCTACTCCCCCTTCCCCAGCCATTTTCTAATTCTCTGCAGTCATTACTGGCCATGGAATGACACAATGCTTACTTCACAGACCCCTCTCCTGGGAACAGAGCTCCTAAGGGTGGCCATTGGTCTAAGCCCTGGGACCAGAGTAGTGTTAAGTGTTAGCTGTCGTTGGTTCTGACATGCATGTGCATGCTGGGCTGGTGTGGGAAGGGGTTATATCAGAGTTCCTGATGCCTTCTTGTGGAGAGGTATTACTCAAGTGTTTTTGTGTTGTGCAAGACAAGGAAAGAAAGAAAGTGATTTATGTTGAAGAAAAGAAAATGAGGCCTTAATATTTTAGACACTGCCTAGAACTTGAGGCTGTCCTGTCTCCAATGCCCTGGCTCAGTGGGAAACTCCGTGTCCTGCAGAGGTTTCAGGACCACAGCGGAAAAACAAGTTTATCCATAACATTGTATTTTGTCTGGAGAGATGGGAGGTGGCTAATCTCTCTAGAGGAGAAGAGTGCAGAACTTCCATCTCCCGTGGCTTTTATTGAGGAGGGGATTCAGGAGATACAAAGTCAAGACTTATGAATCATCAGTAAGTTTTCAGATGCTTGAGTTACAGTTGACAGTTACTGATTACAGATATCAATATAGAGGGCACAGTGACCAGACCTCTCTTGCTAGGGAGACTCATGGACCAGTGGGCAGGTCCAGGGAGAATGCAGAGGACCTCCCCAGGCTGGCCTTCCTCTGGGGTTGCCCTGAGAGCCTGCTGCCCTGTACTGTATCTCTGAGTGCTGTCCCTGCCTCAGGCCTAGCCTGCTCTGGAGGCCAGAGGCCCCAGGGAGCTGTCCAGTCCCAGTTCCTTCAGACACTAGGCCCCAGCCAAGCTGCCCCCTGGGTCCTAAGTCTAGGAAACATGCTCTGGGGGGAGGCCCAGCCCATGCTGAGAAGAACCCCCTCCCAGGAACCAACCTCAGGGTCTCTTGGAAGCCAGGTTTAGCTCTGGGGCTGGTTCTTTCCTCACATCCTCAAAAGAGAAAGCATGACCAGTCTGTTACAGGGAGTTGGAGTCAGTGACACCGCAGCCATTATGGAGCAGCAAGATGTCCTTCACACTAGGCTAGATGTGAGGTGGCTGTCCCCCGGAGAAGCCAAGGGCTTCTTCTCACCCCAGGGCTGATCCTGGTTATTCTACTGACATTGGGAGGATGGGAGGCAGAGAGGAACGACAAGACCTTTTGGGTGGGGGTGGACTTGGGGGGCTGGTAGCAGTGGCACCTTTGGGACATTATGTATCCATTATGAATAAAGGTGGTTTGTTTGAAAATGCTCTGGGGGGCACTGTCTCCATACTAGGGTCTGTGCTGCTCCTTAGAGAGCATGTCTGAGAGGAAAGAAGGATGCTGGAAGTCTCAGGTGCTGTGGATCCACATATGACCCTTCAGTCCCTCCTTCCCTATTGACAGGGACTCCTTCTGACTGCTCCTGGGAGCACACAGCTCTCTAATCCTTGGGACCCCTCCCATCACTTCTACTCCCAAGGCCAAATTGGGTGAGGGGCCTCCCGAAAGCTGTCAGACAATGGGATGAGCGATTCTCAGCTCTTCCAGAGTTTCCTGTGTGGGTGGCCTGCCTGGAGAGGAAGAGGCTCGGCCTCAAGGGACAGGCTGTCTGCCTCTGTGCCTCAGAGTAGGAGAAGCATCCTCATACCTCAGTGGGATGATTGAATGTGAAGAGTGGTGGAGGTGGTGCAGCTGGAACAAGGGAGCGACAAGGGAGCAATGGGGTACCTGATAAACGTACGTACTCAGGAAATGACAGTGGGTGGGGAGGAAACCATGTCTCCTGCAGGATATCTGTGTGGAAGCATCTTATCCAACTGAGGGAGGAGGACCCATCTGCTATGGCTAAGGAACTGGGCTCAGGGATCATGGGTCTTCAAGGACACCTCACAACCACTATCTCCTCCAGCTCAACCATGGCTGGACTCATATAAATGCCAATGCAGATTTATATTCTTGCGGAAAACAATTCCTATTAACAAACTGTGACCCAGTTTCACAAGCACTGTCCAACCAGCAGGGGCAGTAGGGGGCAAGGTGTGTGTGGCCCCAGAGCTGGTAGGAGCTAGAAATCCAGGCAGTGTGGGGCTCTCGGTCACCCTGCTGTGGGCACATGTATAGACCCCTATAGTCAAAGCAAAGGATCCAAACCCCGGATGTAAGAATGAGGTGCACAAAGAGTGAGGGACAGGAGGTAAGCCAAGGAAAGCTCTGTCTCCAGAACTGCCTAGTCCCAGCACCACTTGGATGCTCTGATACCATGTGGTCACACCCTGGCCCTCACCCCCTTCCCTCCCAGCCAGTGCCTCTTCCCTATGTTTAAGTTCTGATTCCTCCCCTGGGCTCGGGGTTGGGTTGGAGCTGCTGAGCCTCCCTGGTCATGGCCCCAGCTCTGCCCAGCAAGAAAGCTGTGGTCCAGCAGCAGTGATGGGATGGAGCTACAGCAGTCCAATTCCACAGGTGACCTGGCCCTCTCCTGGCCCTCCTCAAAGAGCTTGGGCGCATCTGGACTCAGGGCCCTCACGCACCTCCCACGGAATACAGGTCAGCCCACAGGTCCTCCTCTGCTGCCTTCCCTCCTGCCTTACAGCAGCCTTCCTGGGCACTTAGTGAAGGAGCCTTCTCATCTTGGCCATGCTTTCCCCAGCTGCTGCCCCCTCCCTGTCCAGCTGGGCCTTAACACACAGAAATGGTCTCAGAGGCTGTGCCAGACTCTGTGTGTGTTGTGGGGCTGGTCCAGAAGCTGCCACCTCTCATGAGTGAGCATCGTCTCCGTGTGCCCACCCAATGTGCCCCTGCCTAGGGTGGCAGGAGCTGGATGCAAATGTAGTGGGTGTTGAACAGAGCATCACATGCTAGTTATAAGTTAAATTTTTTGAAAAAATTTGAACTTGCTTTATATCCATCTTATCCAAGCTTTTATGCTTTTATTCATGCTATAGATAATCAAAATAAATATAGTGATAATTTGGGGGGCTTATATTATCACATTGTGTATATCATATTGCCTTGAGACTGCTTCCAACAGTTTGATTTCAGGGTAATAAAATTGATATATTTTAGATGTTATTCAATTTTTTTGAATTATTCATAATTTTGCATTGTATATGTATTAAAAATAATTTATAAGTATCTTGTTCAACTTTTATAAATTTTAATGTTACAGGATAATTAGTTCTAGATGCAAATTTTTTCTGTTCAAGAGCTTTGGAAATTTATTCCATCGAATATGCTTTTTGTAATTGCTATTGAAAATTATGTCATCATTTTAATAACCCTTCCTTTATAGATGACTATCTTCCTTGCTAATTGATTTTAAGATTGCCTTTTGTCTTTTGAGTTCTACAGTTTCAAGAGATGTGGTTAGTTTCAGAGTATAAAAGTCTCTATTCTCCATGGGGTCTCTTTGCTTCATTAACTGACAATACACATTCTTTATCAACTCTAGAACATACCATTATCTTTGCAATTTTGCTACTCCTTTTCCTCTCTTGTGTCTACGTGTAGAACCCCAAATATACAGGGTTAGGCAAAAGTAGGTTTACAGTTGTGAGCACATGAAACTATGTATTAATTTCCATATGAACAATTGTAAACCTACTTTTGTCAACTCTGCATGTATATTATACTAGCCTATGTATTCTCTATGTCTTCATAAGTTCAGGCTGCTATAACAAAATACCACAGACTAGGTGGTTTAAACAACATTGTTCATTTTATTCATTTTTATATTAAATTAAAATTTTTTTCAGCTGTGATTGACATTCAATATTATGTTAGTTTCAGGTATGTAGCATAATGCTTAGACATTTATATAGCTTACAAGGTAATCTTCCCAGGAAGTCTTGCACCCATATGAAACCACGTATAAATTATTAAAATTTTATTGATTATATTCCCTAAGCTGTACTTTACATCCCTGTGAGTGTTTTGTAAATGCCAATTTGTAATTCTTATTCCCTTTTAATTTTTCACCCATCCCTCCAGCTCCCTTCCCATTTGGCAACCATCAGTTTGTTCTCTGTATCTATGAGATTCTTTCTGGGTTTTTTTTTTTTGTTGTTCATTTATTTTGTGTTTTAGATTCCACATATAAGTGAAATCATATGACGTTTGTCTTTCTCTCTCTGACTTATTTCACATAGCATAATACCCTCTAGGTCCATCCATGTTGTTGCAAATGATAAAATTTCTTTGTTATGGCCAAATAATATTTCATCGTATATATGTACCACTTTTTTTATCCATTTTGCTTTTGACTAGAACATTTAATCCATTTACATTTAAAGTAATTATTGATAGGTATGTAGTTATTGCCATTTATTTAATTGTTCTCTAATTGTTTTCGTAGTTCTTCTATTTCTTTCTTATTCTCTTGCTCTCTTCTCTTGTATGTTGATGACTTTCTGTACCGTTGTCCTACATCTCTTGTAGATTTTTTGGTTTCAAGTTACCATGTGCTTTGAATATACCAAGCTATATTTATAGCAATCAATTTTAAGTCAATGGTCACTTAAGTTTGAACACGTTCTAGAACCACTACCGTTTTACTCACATTCTCCACATTTATGTTTCTGTCATTTTTTCACTTCTTTAGTGTTTGGGTATATCCCTTACTTTACTGTTTTAATTATGCACGATGTTCCTAATCTTGCATTCTAACCTTTGTACTAGCTTTAGTGTTGGTTGTTACATTGCTTTTATTACACGTTTGCTTTGTCAGTGACATTTTTTTCTTTGTGATATTTTCTTAATCATATTTTTCCTTTCTTTTTCTTAAAGAAGTCCCTTTAATATTTTTTGTAATACTGCTTTAGTGGTGATGAAATCCTTTAGCTTTTTCTTGTCTGGGATGCTCCTTATCTCTCCTTTAATTCTTAATGATATCCTTCCTGTGTATAGTAACCTTGGTTACAGATCCCTGCTTTTCATCACTTTGAGTGTTTGGTGCTGATCCTTTCTGGCCTGCAAAGTTTCTGTTGAGAAGTCAGGTAACAGCCTTATAAGAGCTCTGTTGTACATAACTAGCTGCTTTTCTCTTATTGCTTTTAAGATTCTCTCTTTCATATTTCATGCAAATAGAAATGAAAAACTGGGGTAGTAATACTTATATCAGACAAAATAGACTTTAAAACAAAGACTATAGTAAGAGACAAAGAAGGGCACTACATAATAATAAAGAGAACAATCCAACAAGAAGATGTAACCCTTGTAAACATGTACCCAACATAGCACCTAGATATATAAAGCAACTCTTCATGGACATAAAGAGAGATCAACAGTAATACAGTCATAGTAGAAGATTTTAACACCCCATTGACATCAATAGATAGATCTTTCAGACAAAAAATTAACAAGCAAACAGTGGCTTAAATGGCACGCTAGAAAAGATGGATTTAATTGATGTTTTTAGATCATTTCACCCCAAAATAGCAGATTATACATTCTTTTCACATGGAACATTCTCTAATATAGACCACATGTTAGGACACAAAATAAGTCTTAATAAGTTCAAGAAGATTGAGACCATATCAAGCATCTTCTCTGGCCACAATTGTATGAAACTACAAAGCAACTTTAAACAATTAAAAACACACAAACACACAAAGGCTAAATAACATGTTCCTAAACAATGAATTGGTAACAATGAGATCAAGGAAGAAATCAAAAGATACCTTGAGACAAGTGAAAATGAAAACACAGCAACCAGAAATCTTTGGGACACAGTGAAAGCAGTCCTAAGGTGGATATTCATAACATTACAAGCCTACCTCAAGAAGCATGAAAAACCTCAAATAAACAGTCTAAGCTTACACCTAATGGATAAGAAAAAGAACAACAAAGCCCAAAGTGATTATTAGAAGGGAGGAAATAATAAAGACCAGAGTGGAAATAAATGGATTACAGTCTAATAAAACAATACAAAAGGTTGATAATCCAAGAGCTGGTTCTTTGAAAAGACAAATGAGATAGATAAACCTTTAACTAGGATTCATCAAGAATCAAAGAGAGATGATCCAAATAAATAAAATCAGAAATGAAAGAGTAGAAGTAACAACTGACAGCACAGAAATACAAAGTATTTTAAGAAAATATTATGAACAATTATATGGCAACAAATTGGACAATCTGGAAGAAATGGATATATTCCTAAAAACATACAATCTCCCAAAACTAAAACAAGAAGAAACATAAAATCTAAACAGGCTGTTTATAACTAATGAAATCAAAGCAGTAATAAAAAAAACTTTTAGAAAACAATAGTCCTGGAACAGATGGATTCATAGGTGAATTTTACCAAACATTCAAAGAAGAATTAACACTTATACTTTCAAACTATTCCAAAAACTTCAAGAGGAGTGAAGACTCCCAGGACCAGCATTATCTTAATTCCAAAACCACATAAATACACTACAAATAAAGACAATTATAGGCCAATTTCCCTGATGAAAATAGATGCAAAAGTCATCAATAAAATATTAGCAAACTGAATCTGACAATATGTTAAAAAGATTATACACCATGACCAAGTGAGATTTATTACTAGGATGCAAGGTTATTACCATATTCACAAATAAATTAATTAATGTGATACACCACATAAACAAAAAGAGAGATAAAAATGAGATGATCATCTCAATAGATGCAGAAGAAGTATTTGAAAAAATCCAGCACTCATTCATTATAAAAAACATTGAAAAAGTGGAAATATATAGATCGATCATTCCTTAACATAATAAAGGCTACATATGACAAATCCACAGCTAAGGTCATATTCATCAAGCAAAAACTAAAGTGTTTCCCTTAAGATCAGGAATAAGACAGAGATGTCTGCTTTCACCACTCTTTTTCAACAGTACTGGAAGTCCTAGCTACAGCAATCAGGCAAGAAGTAGAAATAAATGGCATCCAAATTGGAAAGGAAGAGGTAAAACTATCATTATTTGCACATGACATGATACTATATATAGAAAATCATAAAAATTCTACCATAAAACTACTAGAACTGATCAATGGATTTAGTAAAGTAGCTAGATACAAAATTAATATTCAGAAATCAGTTGTATTTCTATATACCAATAATGAGCTATAAGAAAGAAACTAAGAAAATGATGCCATTTACAATTGCATCAAAAAATGTGGTACTTAGAAATAATTTTAACCAAGGAGGTAAAAGACCTGTACTTAGAAAATTATAAGATATTGAAGAAAGAAACTGAAGAAGATACAAATAAATAGTATCATATATCATGCACAGGTGTAGGAAAAATTACATCATTAAAATGTCCATACTATCCAAAGTAAATTCAACAGAATTCCTATTAAAATACCAATGGCATATTTCATAGAATTAGAATAAAATATCCAAAAATTTATGTGGAACCAGAAAAGACCCTGAATAGCCTGAGCAATCTTGAGAAAGAAGAACAAAGTTGGAGGTATTATGCTACCTGATATCAAACTATACTACAAAGCCATAGTAGTCAAGACAGCATCATACTGGCATAAAAACAGAAATATATATCAATGGAACAAAATAGAGAGCCCAGAAATATACCCACACCTATATACTCAATTAAAATTTGACAAAGAAGGCAAGAACATACAATGAGATAAAGACAGCTTATTCAATAAATGGGAAAATAGGACAGATACATGCAGAAAAGTGAAACTAGACAACTGTCTTACTACACACAAGAATAAACTCAAAATGAATCAAAGATTGAAATGTAAGGCTCAAAACCATAAAAATCCTAGAAAAAAACACAGGCAATAAATATCTCGATTATTTCTCATAGCAAATTTATTTTTCTGATTTTTTTTTCCCTTGGGCAAGGGAAACAAAGGAAAAAATAAATAAATGGGACTACATCAGAACTAAAAACTTTTTGCACAGCAAAGGAAACTATCAACAAAACAGACAACCCACTGAATAAAAGAAGTTACTCACCAATGATACATCAGATAAGGGGTTAATATCCAAAATTTCCAATGAACTCAGAAAACTTAACACCAGAAAAACAAACAACCCAATTAAAAAGTGGGCAGAAGATCTAAACAGACCCTTCTCCAAGGAAGACATAGAGATGGCCAACAGACATATGAAAAGGTGCTCGACATCATTAATTATCAGAAAAATTCAAATTAAACCAACAATGAGATACCGCCTCACACCTTTATGAATGGTTATCATCAATAAAACAACAAATATTAAATATTGGTGAGGAAATAGAGAAAAAGAAACCCTCATGTACTATTGGTGGGAATGTAGATTGGTGCAACCACTATGGAAAATATTGTTGAGTTCTCAAAAACTTAAAAATGGAATTGCCTTATGACCCAGTGATTCTACTTCTAGGAATATATCCAAAGAAACCCAAAACATCAATTTCAAAAAATATATGCATTCCTTTGTTCATTGCAGCATTACTTACAATAGCCAAGATTTGGAAGCAACTGAAGTGCCCATCAGTAGATAAATGGATTAAAAAGCTGTGGTACTTTACACAATGGGATACTACTTGGCCATTAAAAAATAAGGAAATCTTACCTTTTGCAACAGCATGGATGGACCTAGAGATTATTATGTCAAGTGAAATAAGCCAGTCAGAGAAAGACAAGTACCATATGATTTCAATTCTATGTGGAATCTAATGAACAAAATAAACAAAAAAGTAGACTTAGATACAAAGAACAGACAGACAGCTATCAGAAGGGAAGGGAGTTGATGGGCTGGTGAAAAAGGGGGAAAGATTAAGCAGTACAAAGGTAGTTGCAGAATAGCCAAAGAGAGCAGATTGCAGCATGGGTATGTAGTTAATAATGTCAAGATGGCTGGGTATGGGGTCAGGTGGGTGCTTGCGGTAGCAGAGGGACCATTTTGTAAAATGCATGGTTTGGGGGCCACCTTGTTATACATCTGAAACTGGTGCAGAATAATACTGAATATAAACTGTGGTTGAAAAATAAAATAATTAATTGATTTAATTTAATTAAAAAGAGAAAGTGGCCCAACTGGACTAGAAGTTCCGGAAAGTTCCATATACATATCTGGCACCTCAGCATCTCCTGGTGGTCATATGGCTACCTTGGCTTTCTCATACCAAGGCTCAGTGTACTCACCCTTCTCACCAAGCAGTGACAGTTGAAGCTGCAGAGCTCTTGGGCCTGAGTGTCAGAAATTAGAGTCCCTTCTGCCACATTCCATTCATCAAAACAAGTCACAAGGCCATCCTGGATTAAAGAGTAGGAGAAATAGTCTTCACCTGTTGATGAGATGGAAGGCAAGGAATTTGGAGTCATCTTGAATTTACCACATTTTCTTTTTCCTGAAACCTGATAAGCTTTAGATAAACCAAATATCAGACCTCTAGGCCTACTAAGATGGGAGTATAAAAGCTCACAGTCACACCATGCTTTGTCATGAATGAATTCCTCATCACTATAATGCATAATAGATACACTTTATTTGACCCATAGTACATGATGCTGAAACATGTCTATTCTTCAGTGCTTTGGAAAATGAATCACATCTTAAATGTATCAAAGGAATTGCAGGGATTTCACTGCTCATTTCCAAGACAGTTCTAACTCTATTTATTGATTTCAGTAAAGACTATTCCACAAATATGATACTGAATATATTTACAAATATATTATTAAGATTTAATTTTATATATTAAAAGCATTTGCACGTAAGTTCACAAAGAAGAAAAAACTATTGCCAGAATTCCCATAGATATGCTAACATTTTTGCTGAGACCTTATCACAGTTCAGAATTTCTATATTTGCTCTTGGACAAGTGTGATAAATCAGTGACTTATGAGTGGTTAAAACATCTCTGAATTAAAGCTTTAAGCATTTGTTCAGCAAAATCTTAGGTAGAGAGTTTGAGAAAGGTTATTTTAGGAATGGTGCATAAGAATTTAATCTTTGCTCCCTGGCTACATAACAGCTAAATGTCCAATCTGAAACTGCTAAGACTTGAGAGCTTTATAATACAGTTAATTAGCCTATATCATAAAAGAAAAGGCTGAAATCTTCAGGTCAATTTTAATTTTCTCAAAAGGATCAACCCAAATTTTCTTAGCAGTGAGATCTCTTTGTCTCAATAACTTTTTGTGGAATGAATTTGTAAGGTAATACATGAGTAAATATATCACTCACCCTTTTCCTCAATGGGCTCTCAAAAAATCTATACATACTAGAAAACCATTTAAGTTCATAGGAGAGAGGCAGCACAACTGAGAAAGAGGGAACAGATTTTGAAATATATATTTAGGGACCAAATCAAGACATGGTGATTCAATGAGATGTGACAGGTAAGGAAGAAGAAAGAAACTCACATGGTTTGAGCTTGGGTGACTGTGTCAATGGTGTTTACATGAAATGGGTTAAGAGTAACAGAGAAGCTTCCAGTGCCAAGTGGAAGGAAGAATAGCCCAGGGTGATGTCCAGAGGGTAGTTGGTATATTTAAGTCTGAAGCTTGGGGGAAAGGTTAGAATTAGAAGTTAAAGATTTGATAATCATCATCTTATGTGGTAGTGATGGCATGGAAATGTATGTAATTGCACAGAAAGTATGGAGAGAGAGAGAGCGAGAAGAGAGAAAAGAGAGAGAAGCAAGGACAGATACTGTGGAAAACCAGCACTTACTTGGCAGATAGACAGAAACAGAATGATCAAAAATATATAAGAAATATGCAGAGTGAGATATTGGAAGATCCAAAGGACCAGAGTCTCCAAAAAGAGGAGCTATTAAACCCACTGGTGAAATGAGACTAAGAAGCATCTTGGATTGTGATGTAAACTAAGAAAACTCATGGTTCAAACAGAAAGAGCTACATCTTTTGATCTCTGCCAACTAATTATCTCAATGACCTACAGAGGCTCCCTTAACTTTTCTGTGCTCAATCTCTCATCTGAAAAATGGAGATAATAGGAATTAAGTCCTTTCTCCCCTCCTCATAGGCTTATTGGAGTTTAATGAGAAATGACATGTGAAAGTCAGCCTATTGGGAACTAAAAAGCATCTAGTGCTAAGAAGTTATTTCTTGACTTTGGTAGGCAAATTAATGATTGTTAATAAAAACTTGAAACTAATAGAATATGATAAAAGCATAAATAACTCTGCTTCGATGAAGTTCTTTAAACTGTAAAGAGCTTCTTGGATCACTGAAATGTTATTCTTTTAAGAACTCATAAGTTCTGCCCCACATGGTGATGAGGATCCCCACATTCTAGAAGCAACAGTGCTGGGCTGGGATTTAGGTCTTCAACCCAGGTCTTGTCCTGTGTCTTATGCTTATCTTTGTTGTCAACATGCCACACTCAATTGTGATTATTTGATGCAGGAATGCCTTCCTTCTAGACTGTGAGTTCCTTGAAGATAGGCCATACCTTATCCATTGCTCTTCTGTTTTTGTCATAGTCCCCAGCATAGTGCTTGGAACATGGAAGGGACTCCATAAACATTCACTGAAAGAGGGAATAAATGAATAATGATGTCAGTTATTTAAACTTAGCCTCATCATAAGAGAACAAAATTAAGTTGTATGTTTCCTCTAAATCTTTACAGCATTAATATTTTTGTTCAAACGCATTAGGCAACACCAAGAAATGCTTGATATATTATCTGGAATAGATACACAAAGATGAAAGTGTTTGTAATAATTCATTCCTAATGGGATCAAAACTTTAAAAAGTGGCATTTGAATAATGTGATTTCAAGCATCTATCATTGGAGTAGTTGCCTCCATGGACAACCAACAAAGATTACAGCTTGGACGGCAGAGAAGCTCTAGTCTAGAAAAGATCCTTGCTCTTATCTCTCCTACTATTTGTTAGTTGTCCCTGAACCCACCTGCATATGTCAACCCCCACCTTACTCCACAATCAAGTGAAAGATGCATGTTGGTTGTTGCCCCAGGGCAGGGAAAAAGCTAAGAAACTTTCAAATCAGAAAGATTGAGTAGAGGTGACTTTGGCACCTCAGGATGGTACCTCTTTGACCGGGAGCAGCTGCAGCCTACACCTGACAATAGGGCTGCTGGAAGTGTTGCTGAAAGTCACAGTAGAGCAAGTACCATCCACCATTTTGTTCAACTGATTGAGCAGCAGAAACTAGAATTATTAGTCATAGGGGCTTGTCTTATTTTATTGTTTATTTTATTTTTTTTATCCTTCCCTGAGGACAATTTTTTCCCCATTGCTTTTAGAGAGAGTGGAAGAGAAAGGGGAAGGGAGAGAAAGAAACATCAATGTGAGAAAGAAGCATCAATCAGTTGCCTCCCAGACTGGGGATCATAGCATCCGGACTCGGGGTTGCATACACTTTCACTTGCACCCAAACCAAAGATCAAACCTGCACCCTAAGCAGGTGCCCTGACCAGGAATCAAACCTGCAAACCTTGCAGTTATGGGACAAAGCACCAACCAAAAGAGCTACACCAGCCAGGGCAGAGCTTGTTATAATAGTTGCAAATATATAGTTGTGTTCATTGATTTCTATAACCTTCTACTCATTGCTTATCTCTATAAAATTTGCATTTGAGATATCTTCCCCCAGTACTATCTACACCCTTGGAAACTTGACATAGCCCAAATTCAAGTCACAAGTCATATAAGCAATGGGTAATGTCAGAGAGTAGTAGATATGAATTTCAAATAAATAGCTATATCTGCTTTAGTAGTCAAAATCTGATGTTCCTCATTTTCTTCTTCTTTTTAATTGTTTTCTCATAAGTAAGGTACCAGATATGTCCCCAGACAGCCAACGAGGAAACAGTCTTCCTCTAGAAAAGGTATCTCAGAAGGCAGGATTGCTAAAAAGTTTACATTTCAGCCCACCATCTCAACAGATTGTGATGGGCCCAAACGCAAGCACTCTGTGCACCGCAACCACCCCCCCATCAATCTCCTTTGGCACCAGGCTAACCGAGAGTCAGGCTGGTGCCTCAGAGGCACTTTGACTCTTCAGTCCAGAGTGATGCTCTGCACTTCATGCCTTGGATTGGTCTGGTCAGTGATCAGCACATGATGTTTTCATCCCAGATTTAGCAATATTATTTAAATGTCAGTACTCTCTCTTTCAATTCTCCGCTCCTGAGAATTGAAATAGAGAGTCTCTCCATTCTTACAAGGAAAACAGTTCCACAGAGAACTTTAGGGATTCACTTAAAGTACCTTGTTTTCTTAAAATGATCCAGTGACATGGTATAAAACAAACTACAACTAGACAATGCATTAACTTTATCAGTACCAGAAATATAATCATACAGAGAAAGAATTTCACAGAGCTGCTTATACTGTAGAGAACGTTGCAGAAAGTATAGATCAGCTTGTTTCCACTGCTGCACATAACAGAACAGGCAGGCTTCCCTGGAAAAACCTCCAGTTTAACACCTAAAAATGCTCTTTTCATTTGAGAGATTCTCAACATAAGATTCATGGTCTTAACTCTTCAGTAATGTTGCTACTGGGCAGGGTGATCTGGAGCGTCTGCTGTCACCCTGCCCAGGCTCTGTAGCTTCAGCTTCACTGGAGAGGACACTCCAGCGTCATCGCAAGATGTCGATTCAACACGGGAGGGGACAGATACCATGTCACTCCCGAGTCGGACTGCACAACCATTCTCGGCGGTGCAGATAGACTCTTAAGAAGCTACACCATCGTCTCTCGAGACGGACGGCTGCCGACGACGACGACGAATGTTGCTACTAGATCATAAACAGGGCTTTGAAAAGCCGTCTTCTTAGGAGCTTATTCAATGCAACTTCCTAGCACGTCATAGACGTATTTATAAAAGTTTCATCCCTTAGTGTGGCAATTACATCCTTGGATTCACTGCGTCTTATAATTGATTTTATTATCCGATAGGTTTCAGGTTGCATTTCATCAGAATACAGCCTTTCCTCATATTTATTTAAGATCTATTCCAACACAATTCTTCAGGCTCTACTTCCAGGTAATGGTTTCAACAGCTCCCTACATGACTCATTTCCTCCAGCACTGCCTCTTGTGTACTGATCACTCTCACAGAACAATATGTAAGACTGGCAGAGCTCAAGTTTCAGGTGGAGTGGGATCTGTGAAGAGGCCAAAGTTTCCCTGTAGCCATTTCCAAGAAGTAGAGAGTGAAGGCTATGACTAAGGAGGAAAGAGAGAAGAGCATTCCCAGTGTGTGTGGGAAGCAGGCGTCCACTGCTGGGCATGCAGAGAAGTTCAGGGAAAGGTCCCTCTGGGTTGTGGATCCCGGGTCTCTGCCCTGTTCCCCTACATCTACGACTTCCTCCCCACTCATCCCCACACACAATTTGAGTGCTTGCTGCAGGGCAGAGTTACTGCACATTGTATCCTCTTGACAGACCATATTCCCCAAGCCAAAAATCAATTCACATTGTTCTCACATTAGGCTGGAGTATTTGAAATTGAAGCAGACTAGGAAAATCTGGGAATAAAGTCCTCCTATAATTATAGTCATTTTCTGTGAACTGCTTGTCACTGGTGACAGATATGTCTAAATGTAATATGTGTCTGATTAACCTTTCCTAAATCTTATTTTATTACAACAGTAAAATCTATTCAGATACATCCAGACTTCATAATTTGTTCTCCCTTATCAAGACTGTCAACATTAAAGTAAATAAAGGAGGACATTGCTGTCTTAGTACTCGTATGTTATAAAGTGCACACCCACATTACAAAGTAGTCCAAATCTCCCCAGAAAACCCTACTTGATTATTTATGATCGCCAGTAAGAAAACTCACATTCAACTTCACTGTTAGGACAAATGGCATATACGTTGTGAGCTCACAATGACATTTGGATGAATATTCTTAAATAGAATGTGATAACTCAAAATACATCAACTGGAAATAATTTACAGTTCACTTCTCAATTATAATGATTGGCCTGCTTAATCAGAGGTCTCAATATATTTCCCTCTCTGCTTTGTAAAGTAAGAACTCTAATGTCTAAATTTCACAAGGGTGTGAATTTCAAATAAAGAGCATTTCACTCACAGTGTCCAAGGTTTGGTCAATACTTTAGCCCAGCGGTTTTTAACCAATGTGCCACAAAAAATTTTAAACCATGCAATACCTGACTACTTAGTCAGGGGCACTGACCTCTTTTTTCCTAGATTGTCAACTAAAAAATTGACAACAGCCAATGTAACAATAATGTCCAGTGTAAATGAATCAAAATTATACCTATTTTTTGTGAGACAAAGAATATATTTTTTGTGTGCCACAGAATTTTAGTAATTAGTTTATGTGTGCCATGAGATGAAAAAGTTGAAAGTTACTGCTTTAGCCCAAAAGTTGATTGGTAATTTCTTCCATGACAGAAAGATCCGAGGATTTAGAGTATGGTGTGTTAGAATTAATTGGGACCTTAAAGACTAATGTCATTCAGCCTTCTCATTTTATCCGACTGCTTTATCCATACTGTGTTCTGACTATTTAAGTGTTCAAAGACAACACCGTTATTACCCACTGTTTTAAACAGTGGTTGTATCAGTGGAAATGCTCTCAGTTGCAAGTAACAGAAAACCCAACGAAAAGTGGCTTAAACCATGAAAAAACTGTGTTACGTTTTCTATGTAGCAAAAAGTCTGGAGGTGGTCAGTTCCCAGGAGCTGAGAGCTTTGCATCTTTCCACTCTGCTATGATCAGCAGGCTGACAAAGCCCTCCTCTGTATTTGCAGGTTGGCTATAGAATTCCAGATGGTGCATGCAGACACAACATCCAGCAAAGAAGGCATTCCTCTCATGCTTCTCTTTATGTATTTTAAGGGAGACATTTCCCAGAGGCCTCCTGTACACTACCCACAATTGTCTCACATTAATCAGCATTTGCCGCTAGGGCTACACAAAGGCCTTTGAAGCTCCTGTAAAGGCAACTTCTGAATAAATCCAGTGTTTTCTTAGGAAGAAAGAAGAGGTAATTGATTTGGAATAAGTGGTCAACAGTTCCTGGCACAAGGGTCTCCCAAAACAGGTCATTTTACACTACTCACCTTAATATTAATATGAGTCAGTCCATTTATATCTGTTCAAACTCCTTAACATTTTCACTTCTACAGCTTGCCGATGTTCCCAGGTTTCTAAGAAGTCTACCAAAAATTTCAACATACCTCCATTTTCTATCCTGAGCCATTATTTTCTTTGGGATTTTGAAGAGAAACTAAATACAAAAACATGTGTTATTTGTAGGCCTGCCTAGGAATTGTACCTCCACAATCCTATATTTTGAAAGAGAAAATCTACCCGATTTTGACCTTTCAGCAAGGAAACACATATACACACTGTTACAAAATAAAATTTATCTTATTGGTTTTATGCAGCAATTCATGAATCAGGCAGCATCAAATCTAGCAGACAGAAAGAAGCTCCAAGGAACTGTACAAAATCAAAAATTTTTATAGGCAGAAGGGAGCAGAAACAAGGAAGTTTTATGAGGGAAAAAAAAAAAGCAGGTTGATTATTTCAAGGTCTCTTTCCTTTAGGGGACGATAGGGGTCTTTCAAGCAGGTTACCTAACCAATGCCAATCAGGTAATTCCTGACTGACTGGTTTAAGATTCCATTTCTGGGAGAACCGAAATTCTAATTAAGTCTTGGTTTGGTGATGTGAGGCTTAGCATAAGCAACTCCATTTTCAGCCTGTCGTCTTGTTTTTCAAAGCACCCACATACCACCCATCCAGGAATGATGGAGCAGTCACCTGCCCAACTTCCCCAGCCACAAGTTCTTTCAGAATGTGCTCATTCACAAAGTTGGGACGATGACCTTTCTTGATCTTCAAGTCATTTCTGTCCCCACAGATCCCCACCAGAGAGAACTGGAGGAGAAAAACCCTGTTTACCTGGACTTGTATCAAACCAGACTGATGTGGCTGACTCGGGTGTGCCTCGTTCTAACCCTCCCCCTCTTTCCCTACACCTGTTTCGTGTAGCTGGGGCAGGTGGACCAACAATTCTTCTCCTGGTCAAGATGTGAGTCTGCTCTAGAATTTTCAGCTACTTATTTTTCTTTAGTCTTGATCGCAGGTATAAATGTAAGATTTGGCTAGGGAGTCCATTACTGATAGCCAGGTGGTCATCAAAGGAAAAAACCTGATAGCAGGGAGTGTTGTCATAATCCATCATTTCTAAATCCTGTCACTGTGTTAATTGCCCTTAGAAATCCATTACTGTCACCACTAGCAGCATTTACTGATGAGACAGAGGTCAGGGCTCTTTCCAGCTGCCAGGAGAGTAAAACGTGCTGAGGTCACAGGGTCAAGAGGTGCTCCCAAGTGCAAGGGCTTGAACTTCATTAGCCCTTTCCCTTTGGCTGTTTACACATATGTGTGTGCCAGGACTGCATAAGCATTAGAAAATTTCCCCCTAAATCCAAACTGAGAGCCCCGCAATAAGAATGATGGAGAGCAGCACAGTCATGTTACATGGAGAGCCTCGTTCTGGAGGGGTCATTCCAAATCATCTACCTGCACCCAGTTTTTTTTCATGTGGATCCCATACAGGAGCCCCCAAAATGTACAAAAGGTACTAATGACTCTGCTTGCAGGCATCTGCCATTACAAAGCTTCTTTTCTGTTTTCATATTAATCTCAGCCACAGCTACACTAGAGGGCACTTGAACACAACATTTATTGCAAACCAAGTCATTGGCACAGGTACTGGTAGTAATTTGGGGTGGGGGGGATGAAGGGTGGGGAGTTAAAGGGGGTGATGGGAGGGGTTTATTTATTTTAACATGTCTTCCATAAACTCATCGGTATTTGAGGAAGCTTCCGAGTCAGACTTTGGGGACCAAAACCTTAATTATACAATATAATTGTTGTTAATGGAACGTGTACATTTCAACCCAGCAAGACTGGTGGTGTTTAATGCCAGCATGACATATTTCCCAAATCGTTCTCTTTATTTGTATAAATAGGAGAGAAGCAAAAATTGCATCAGCTCTCTGCATAATGAAGAGGGAGGGAACGTGCAGTCTGTACTCTGTGGCCAGATGCTCTTTTATCTCTTTTCCAATCAACATGCAGAGCTGGTGGTCCTCAAATAGAAAGCATCTTTCCTAAGGGAAGGCAGCACTATACGTTTGGAATGATAACATTCTATAAATAAATAAAAAAGATTATTAAGAACGCTGTGTAAATCTCCTAGTCAAACAGCCCTTCAAGCAACCATCATTGTTAATTCAGTTTGGTCCCTTAATCCCACTGTACACAAATACACAGCATAAATACAGTATTTAACAAGCACCACAGAAAAAGCAGCACTCTTGCAGTAAAGACTCATTTAGGAAGAATGAACATTTCTTGTCCCCCCCCCCCCCATCTTGTTGGCTACCCCCCATTTTGGTTCTTCATTTGATTTTCCTGCTTAAATGAGACCTCCACCTCACATGGGATGAATCTTAAGCATAAACCCCTATACAAATAAAACCTCAAAATATTAACTTGGTTCCCATATTCTATTTGTTCCACTTCAGTGAATTCACAGGGTATCCATTAGAAGCCACATAGCAAGTGCAAACCTCCACGGGCTTTCTTAAGCCATAACACTTCAATGGAGTTTAAATGGAATCAGAAAAGAAGAGAGCAGACCTGATGTGGGATCCATGAAAATCTCAGGAGATCTTAGGTCTAAGACCGTGACTTGCTTTTCCTGTGACTCTTCTTGTTCTCTCTGCTTATTGTCTCTTGCTGTTCTCTGCCTCCCTCTTTGTCTTCCTGTTGCTGTGCTTTCTCTGTGACTCTTGATGTTTCTCTCTGAATCTACTTTCTCTCTCCCACGCTCCCTCTCATCACCACCCTCCTCAATTCTATTCTTCTTTGATGTTCGCTCTTTGGATCTAGAACCTTGGTCAACACAACACAACACAACATTAGTGCTAGGGCAACAGGGAGGGTAACACACTCTGTGATGGTGAGTTCAGCCTAAATGTGATGCCCTGACTTTCTTTGCTGGCTTCTGATGAATTGTGACAACGGGCAACCATGAGGCTTGGGGCTCTCAACCCAGTCGGTCGTCCAAGTACAAACATTTCTAGGATCTAATTAAGTGAATGTAGGTTTTTTTTTCTTTCTCTCTCAGCTTAAATTATAGAAATAGGATCACCCAGGTGGCACCAGCAGGCTCTGCCAATTAAATATCTTGGTGAGAAGCCATTTCCCAAGCTGTCCATTGCAGCATTTCAGCCCCTCCTGAATCCATTTCTATCAGGGACACCTGCCACCAGAAAACTCCCCCAATCGACTCCTACTTCTCCTTTAAGACCTTCTATTTCAGGCCATCCCATTGTGCTGGGGCCTTCCAGACATTTTCACCTCTCCTCTGCCTGTGATTCACTTTAGGGCCTGAGGGAAACTCCTGAGAGCATCTGAGGATCCACATTCCTGCTCTGGAAGCTAGTCCAGCCAATTCAACACCTCAGATTTTCAGCACACAGGTGATGCAGCCAAAGTGGTTCCATTTAGCAATCATGGTCTCATACCTGATTTTTAGCTATTAGTTAGCAGAAGTTGCTTTTTAGAAGTATCTGGTTCTTACTACATCTACGCTCTTCATTATATTTAAAATCAAATACAGTAAAAGACAGATCTGGGAAGTGCATTTGTTTGCTAAGTGCTGCCATAACAAAATACCACAGACAAGGTGGCTTAACCATCAGAAATGTATTTCCTCATGGTTCTAGAAGCCAGAAGTGCAAGATCAAGGTGTTGACAGTTACTCCTGAGGAGTCTTTCCTTGACTTGCACATGGCTGCCTTCTGTGTCCTTACATGATCTTTCTGCTGTGGACACAAATCCCTGGTGTCCTTGTGTGTCCGTATTTCCTTTTCTTCTAAGGCCACCTAACTGGATTAGGGTTCACCTACAAGATCTCATTTAACCATTTACCTCTTTCTAGGCCCAATCTTCAAGAATAGTCACATTCTGTAGTATTAGAGATTAGGGCTTCAACCTATAAATTTGGAGGGAGGCATATTCAATCTATAATAGGAAACTTCATCTTTCAGGTGACATCCAAAGTCTTACCAAGTTTTGCTTGAAAAAGAAACAGAAGGGTATCTAAGCCCTGTTTTAAATTCTCTGTTGATGCCACTGTATTTTTCATCACATAACAATGAAATTTAATGAATATTAAAAAGATTAAAAAATAAGTTGTAATCACAAATGAATTTCTAATACCTCTCTTAAGGATTTTTGCAATTCAACCACTGGAAGCAAGATTTCCTCCCCTGTTTTCTTTTTTTTTTTTTAAAGGAGTCAGTTTTATATGTGAGTTTTTTGTGGGGCAGGTAGATTTTTATTATGGTTGTTTTGTCCTTTCAATGTTTTCCGTATAGCATTATCTTAATGGCTAAGTTGTGATTGGTTTTTGTTGTTATTTATATTTATCAGTTTCTTGTAACATGCATTGCTCTGCCCAGGTCTCTCCAGGACACCTTGTGATAACTTGAAAAACACTCACAGCTAACAGCTGGTTTTCATGTTGAATGAGGCAAATAACGGGGAAAAGTGTATCCTGTTTGATAAACATTCCATGAAATGTAACTCTGGTTTGATTGTTTTTTGTTTACTCCTGCCTTTGATAAATGTGATGGGGCAGTTTGGAGTATGCGCATTATGGATAAATAGGAAAATTACTGCTCCAGACCTCAATTAATTATACAAAAACCATCCCAGAAGTCTGTCTCCCTTGCTCCTGTGCCTGATGTTCTAGCAGCTGCTCATGGGAGACAGTTCCCTGAGGTGTCTCTGGCCCTGGCCCCATTTAATCCAGGCTCAGGATATGATCCTAGAGATCAGCAGACCCAACTGCTTAGTAGGGCTGCTCCTGGGCGGCGTTGGGGGGTGGGGGTGGGGCTCTAAGACATAAAGAACATTTTGTCTCCTGTAAACTAGGCAGTAATTGCAAATTACAGTCCTCTCTGTGCCTGAAATCCCCTATGAGTGATTTCTGAAATTCAGGTGAGAAAAGAAGGACATTTTGGTCAGACATGGTCAAACATTTATCTTCCAACCAAAACCTGAAGGAAATGACGGTGAAATAATTTTTAAAAATAGATAGATGATAGATAAATAGGTAAGTAAAAAATAGGCATATAGATAGATAAATAAAAGGTGATAGATGATAAATAGATAAATGATAGATAATAGGTAACAGATGATTGATAGATAATAGATAGATAGATGCAAGCCCACAAGTCAAAGAGAACTGAGTACATAACTACAGTGAATAAAAACTATCAACACATTTTGGGGACAATAAAAAGCAGCAGAGAAAGGGCAATTACCTCGGCGGAGTGGAAGAAGCAGTAACTTAAGAATGTGCAGGTGCGCCCACAGAGCCCTGAAAAGGTTGTGCACGTGGACACTGCCGGCTTGTCGGTAGCCGGGATGAGGTGTGGGCTTAGAGCAGAGGTACTGACTGAACGTCTGCATCTGCAATATGTATGTGTCTCTTCCCCCACCAAACAGCAGCCTTTCTCGCTGGCTCTACCAGCCTGTCCCTACTTCATCACTTCCAGGAGAGCAAGAATGTATTCTTTAGAGAACTTGAGAATCTCCAGACTCAGATAACAACAGGCATGGCAGATGGGGAGCCAGGTGCTAGGCTGAAAACAAGCCGCTTAGGTAAAGTCTGTTTTCCAAGCACCCTTCCTGTCTCTGCTCCCAGAACATAAGTGTCTGGATAGATATCAATCAGGCAGGAGAATAAGGGATAATACTCCAAAGAAACTGACTGGACCTCGAGGAAAGATTCATACACTCAATTTGAAATACTCTCTCAAGTGAGCCAGCTTATTTTCTGACAATACTTATTGAGAATCAAACCACTCTATGTACAGTTTCCTATTTGCTTCATTTTACATCAGTCCTGAACCATAAATGGCCATTCAAATATCAGGAGACATTTGAAGAAGGCTTCAAACATGTAAAAAGGGAACTAAACAAGTAAATATTTTTAAGGACCTAAGAAGACATAGAAATAATAGAGAGCAAAAGAAAAACAAAAAAATTAAAAATCTACAACCACTATCATCAGAGAGTTTTGAGAAAATATTACATTCATGAAACAAGGTAGGACACAATTTAAAAAAAGAATAATCAGAATGCAAAAAAAAAGAGCCTTGGAAATTAAATATATAATACCCCAAATAGAAAATATTTGATAAAACATATGGAAGAAAAGGTCAAGTAACTCTATTCAAAAAGTCCAAGAAACGGGCAAGAGGGGAGAAAAGAAAATTGGAGCTCCAACCCATATGTATAACACTTGGAGTTCCAGTAGGAAAAAAATTGAGAAAATAAAGGGGTAGGAATAATCAAACAATTCTTTTAATTTCCTAGAACTGGAAGACATGTTTCTAGAGAGTGTCTAGTGCAGTGAATCTAAAAACAAAACAAAACAAACAAACAAAAAAACCCCACAGGGCAAATACCATGAAATTTCAGAATACCAGGTATAGGAATGACCTGAAGTTTGCAGAGAGAAAGAAAACCTATGGCAAGAAAAAATAAAAATGGCCTCATGCCTTTTACTAACAACACCGAGGCCAAATGACAGCATAGCAGTGCCTCTGATATTCTGAGGGGGAAAAAATTCCGTCCACAGTATACCAAGCTAAGCTCTAAATCAAGTGTAACAGTAGAACAAAGAAAATTTCAGATTAAAAAAAAGACCAGAAAATTATACCTCCCATACACCCTTCTCAAGGTATTAGTGCTTCACTTGTGTTAACTGTAATTCGTGTGTCACCAAAATTCTTACACAGTTATCATGGGGTGGGAGGACAAAAAACTGGAATTCAGGAAAGGAGAGAGGAGAAAATAAATCCCAGAAAAATAGAAAGGAGGAATTCTAAGACAAGAGTGCAAGGAGGCTGAAGAACAACCAAGACCAACTGCAAGGGGCTGGAGAACTTTAGGAGAAAATTCTTTCAGCAGGGGGGTGGGGACAGACAGGAGAATTTTTAGATGATTTGAAATATCCAATTTGTGGAAAACTGTATGATAAACATTTTACATAGCTGTTCGAAGATTTGAGGAAAATTAGTGATAGGCTCATAGCATACTAAGCAAATTAGGAGAAAAAGGCAAATACTGACTTTTGCAGAAAAGTCATACAATAAACTAAAGGTAAATATAGTACCTATTTGCCTCAGTAGTAAATAATATTGACATAGTCTCAATGAGGTAAACCCCAAATAAGGACTGGTGTGCTACAAAAAGTGTTGAGAGGAAAGGGAGAGGGGAAGGAAATGATTATAGAAAAGCTTCACTATCACAACCATATATGAAGTAAGTGATGTCTAAAATTGATAATTCAAGAATTAATAAGATTAGCAAGTTGTTTAGAAATATGTAGGTACATAAGAAATGAGCTAAATGGGTACAGAGTGAATAGTCGGTGAGAGAGGATTAGAGCCAGGGCACTGCTGGTTTCAATTTTAAGACTTTGTTGGTATTGACTTCTTAAAAGCATGTTCATATAAATTACTTTAACAAATATAAAACTGGATAAGTGGATATATAGGAAAAGGTAGGAGAGAGCAAGAGAGAGAGAGAACCAACAATGGACAGAGAGGTAAGGAAGTTTGAACAAATATTCAGGAAGTCTTCTGCAGAAACTAGAAACCATGAGTGGAAACCCAGGCAGAACTGGGCACAGGGGGTATTTTGTCAGAAATGGAAGATGGGCACTGGGGAATTAGACAGAAAGAAATTGTTTTTTAGATTATACAGAAAAGATTCTTGCTTAGACTGAGAGGAACATAACATCAAAACTAAGGAAACGTACTGACTTCTGGGAGTCTGGCAAACAAGGACCAGAGATGGTTGTGAGCCAACTCTGAATTGCCCAACGGCAGGGGGCATGACACACATCAGAACCCAGGCGACTGGCGACCCCTGAAGTTATGCAGGTGTGTACACCAGCCCGTGGGTAGACACAGAGATACAGGACCTAAGTTTTGCTTCTACTGTACCCCAACTCCTTTCTGTTATATTTGGTCCCTGTAATTACCTACCTGTGTATAGCGACATGAGATTACTCTTCAGACCATCCACTTTGAAACTTTGGACAAGTTATTTCACTTCCTTAAACTCCCATTTTCTCCTGTGTACAACTGGATTATAACAGCATAGCACCTAACTCAAAAGATTTTTATGAAGATTAAAATGATTTGATAGGTGTAAACATTGTCAACTGTGAACACTGTCTAGCTCATAGTAGCCACTCGGTAAATATCAGTTAATATTATTAGTACTTCTTTTTCAAACCAGGGTCTAACTCTGCATTTATCTGACTATTCTCTCCCTTAAGTCTCTTTCCCCAAAACCTCTTTGGTAGCTCTTATTCATGTGTAAAGCTCTGTTACATTTTAGCGCTCTCCCTTGATGGTGGAGTTCTGCCTGGGAGTCTGCGTGACAGCCAGATGGGTCCAAACCTCAGAAGGGCTGGCCAGACAACCTCTTTGGCCTTCATCACTTGAAAGCTCCATAGGAAACTTTTGCCTCATTGGCATAATAGAAGCATTTCTAATAATAAATATGAGGTTTCTACAAGAAGGTAAAAGTGCGATGGTTAAGTGAGATGAAGCATGTTATGGATCTGAGTGACTTCAAAGAATAGGAGATACTTTCCACTGTTTTTTAGAAATTCCAGGGTTTTTTTTTTTTCATTTTTCTTTTCTTTTATTGTTGCTCAGTTACAGTTGTCCCAATTTTTTCCCCATTATTTGTTTCTTAGAGTGCTTGTTAACAATGTATCTAACACAGGAGTTTCCATGTTTCATCAAATGTTCCTTGTCAGCTTCCTCTCACCGCCTGGAATCCAGTGGACAGTCTTCTCCTGAGAGAAATCTGTCCCTTGACTGACATAAGGGTTGAGATTTATATATGGAGTGATTTTCCCCCCGGGGCCAGTGAGCTGCTCTGCCCACTTTTACTTAATCAGAGAAGGGGAGGTGGCTGCAGGCGGGGATCAGTCTGTCTGCTGCTGGGGCCCTGTCAGCAGGAGCCACTCTGATTCTGCTCTCAGCAACTGTCAGTATAAGATGAGAGAAATGACACTAGAAAATAGCTATGTACTAAATAACCACAGAGTTCGTCCAAGAGGCTTAAGAATCATTTGCTACCATAATGATGCAGTTATTTGTTCAACTGCCAGGGAAAGAAGCTTACATTTGAGAGATTGGTGGCAGAAGGGAAGAACAGAAGAGCGAGACAGAGAGGTACTCAATTCTGAGGGGGAGAGAGACAGACAGAGAGACAGAGACTGAGACAGAGAGAGAATGTGAAAAATTAGGAGGGAAATAAAACAGAATAAACTCCGAAGCCTCCTGCCTCTGTGACAAGCAGCGCAGCAGCCGTTGTGTGGAAGTGCTTTGATGGCTTTATTGTCAGCTGCACAGCCGACCCGGAGCTGTGGGTCTGGGTGCACAGCAGCTGTGCACTGCCTCTACCTGCTCTACCCGAGGAGACCCATCCTTAAGGTGCCCGTGAGGCCACGCTTTCACGAACTGCCTGGGCAATTGATAAGTCGTGGGTCGGGAAGCAGAGCCGTTCACAGATTCAGACCTGAAGCCTGGTCCTTAAAATGAATTGGAAGCATCTGGCTGTTTTGCTGTCGGTAGGTAATGATGCAGCCGCGTCATACACCCAGATGTGATTCTACATTCCTGCAGCTGTTCTGGTGGGAGTTTCAACACCCAAAACATCTGCTGCTGGGACTCTGTGGTACAATTCTCACTCCATCTCTCTGAGCTCTTATTCTTCTCTAGAAAATGTACTTTCTATCGACTCTGTATTTTCCTATTTTCCAAAGGTGTTATTCCCAGCAAGGGGATACCCACCAAATTCTGTATAATGTGGAAGAAAAATCCGTATCATCTTCAAAATTCATGGCCAAACAAAGGGGATATGACACTAATTCATTTTATGAGGTTTGATGAGATAGAACATTATAGCCAAAGAATTCATCCTTTATGGCACACATAGAAGAAATGGCTATAATGAGGTCACTTCTGTACATTAAACACAATGGGCAGGGGAATACCTTTGAAGTCCAAAATGATTATCTCTGGGATACTTGTCAGCATCTTCAAACTGCACACATAAAATGCTCTCCATACTGCCTGTTTAGTATATAAAAGAACCTTGTCAAGCATGATTTCTCAAACATTTTAAGTGATATCATAAACTCACATAATAGTTTTGAAGAGCAACAGGAAATCTCAAATCACAAAATACTCATGTACTTTAACCCAGTACTATCTGCAAATTTATCCCTAAGAAATTATATATGAAAAAGTATTATGTATAAAGATGCTTATAATGGGATTTATTAGTGAAAAGTGGACTTGATGTATCATCCTCAAATATGACAATAGTTCAATAAATATAATGTCTCTACTTCCATAGGATACATGGAAAATCAATGTGAGGGACTGAAATGTTCCAGCTACTCAGGCAGCAATTAAAAAGATATTTACTGAAGCTAATAATAACATAGGGAAATGCTTCTGACATGTATTAAGTGGAAAAGCAAAATGCAAAATTGTTTGTACATTATAGTTAGAATCATATCAAAACTCGGCATTTGAAAATGACCCAGAGTAATTGCTCCAAAACAATAATAGCTTTCGTGGTTGAGTGGGAAAATTAGGAGAACTTTTTCTACCTTCTCTATTTTCCTAATTATTTATAAAGGGGTTATATTACTTGTGTCCGTAAAACAGACAAAGAAAAATGCATCCCTACAGTGTAACTAAGACATGAAACCTGCCAAGGCAAGTGAGTTTGAAAAAAGCAGCCTTGATGGAGCCTGAGGCATGTCATAAAAATGAATCTGGGGCGAGCCAAGTTCAGGCAGAGGCCTGGTTCTCCATCACAACCCCAGCTTTCTGGCTATTTTCTCCAGGCTTTTAAGGAATCCAAAGTGAAATTAACCCAAAATTCTGACTTTCACCTGAGTGAGTTAGAAATACGGTGCCAGACTGAGAAAGCCAACCCAGCATCAAATGAAAGTTCATGAATAAGCACAGATGGGAAGAATTATTTTCCTTAATTTTAGTGATTGAAGAAAAAAAAATCCTTGGAACAGGGCTCCTCTTTCTGGTTCCACCAGGTAACTTTTCCAAGCCTGTGAAACCTGGGAAGGTGAATATAGCACTTCCGTCTCTTCATACCCAAATGTCTTTGCCAATCTCATGGTGAGCCTGGAGGAGAAAACAGAGTCAACTAACATTACTTTAAGCCTACTCCTTTTTTTTTCCTTAATACTCCTCTCCAATTTTAAAATAGTACATTGATTTTGTAATATCCCAAAATAAATTGGTATTTCTAAGCATTTTGGAAGACAGCTTTAATTTAGGAGTGAAAAGGGATGACCGAGTGATAATAAACTGATTGGTCTCAGGATTTCTCAAGGAAACGCTGACCCAGCATTATGGCTCTCATGCACACCATTATAATTCTTTGATTTCCTGTCATGGCAGACAGTTCAAAAACTAAAAGTAAATAGGAGACATGGAAAATCAATGTGAGATGCTGAATTGTTCCAGCTGCCGAGGTCTGTTAATTACATCACGCTTTCATGGAGCCATTCAGCTCAGACTTGCCAAGTGCCCACATCTGGAGACTGTCGCCTGCCATCCTGTTGGGGGCAGCTCTTCTCCCCAGGCATGTTGGTTAACTGCAGAAGGACAGGCTACCCCAGGAAAACCTGATTGTACAGCCCAACTCTCTGAGGCAAAATCTGGATAATCGTCGTGTCTTCCGTTGCCATAGAGATAAGAGGTGCTGGGAGCTGGAGAGGGGCCACTGGAGTGGAGGAAGTGGGTTAGTCAGTATGCACAGTGTGAACCTGAGGAAAATGAAAGTCTGTTCTACTTGGGCAGCCAGGCCTTGGTGGGCTAAGTGGGAGCGAGCTGAGAAGAGATGAGAGACCGCAGGGAGCAGGCAGAGAAACAATGTGAGCGAGTGAAAGGACGGGGCTGAACACAGTGTGAAGTGCCAGGCCACCAGGAGCCACAATGGATTTCCAAGACCAAGTCCTTCGAGCACCTACTCTCTTGCCAGGGCAATAAAAGGAAGCCCGCGGTGCTAGCACAAACTTCATGGATTGTTACATTTTCTTGTAATTTAGGCCCTCTCAAAGTCTTTTCTCGTTTCCCTTGCTCCCTTCCATCCATCCCATATCCTATTTTCTTCTCTCACATTTTCCCAGATGTTCCTAAGTCCCTCTTTTTTTCTTTCCTTTTCCATCTCACACATGCTAGCACTAGCTTCTTCATCCAGGCATCTCTCACTCATCATAACTCATTCCCTTCCCCTCTCTGTTTTTCTCTCTTCATCACCTCCTTCCCTCATTTACTTCTTGCTATTTTTTTTTCCTAAGTGGATCTCCTTACACAAATAGCTGGGCAAAAAAAAAACCCAATACCTGTCAAAGATACTTTGAGACATTTACTAATGTCCAGTCCCTGCCATTCACCTCCCCCACAGTGACAAACTTTGTCTTGAGCAAAGTCTTGGCTTGGACCTATGATTTTCAAATCCTAGCTCCTCAGGGAGGCTCTAAAATTCCTACTTATTTTATTTTAGTTCATTTGTGTATTTTGAATATGTGACACCTATCTCATACTCTATCCCTCCACTTCCTAAAAAACACATTTATGTAAACTGGATGTATACTACATTTTAAATACACATGCATGTAATATGTGCATGCATAAATGCAATACATGTATATTACATAACATTCTATGTAAACTCAATATAAATTTTAAGTTTAGAAACTTAGAAATTTTGACACATCGTGAACTTATGCTAACCAAGTCAGTTGTTTTGTGAAGATATGAAAATAAAGCTTCTTCTGTGGCTTCTGGTAACTGTGATTGAGTAGGAACGTTATAGTGCTGCACTGGTATTTTTATAAACTCAGCCTGTGCGTGACTATTCATATAAATCGTATAAGAAGTGCACATTAAAGCACATAAGTGAAGAACCCAATTAAATGCCAAGTGAGGCTTCCTGGATCTGCTTGGGGTCCTCTTGCTGCAGGGCAGTTGCGCTGGTGCAAGAGTAAGCCATGTCCCATGTCCCAGGTCCCATAGATGGTTTTAGCCCTTGCTTTACTGTCCTGATTGCTTTGCAGGTGACTTTCCTGTAAGAGAAATTTGAGCACTTATGGAAGATCATCAGTGACCCAACTTTAAAATACAAATTTCCTGCTATTCCTTGTGCAGGAATCCAGATCAATTTGAATCAGGACGTCTCCCAAAACTGCAAAGCCAGCTGTCAACAAACTTAATAATTTGCAACGGAGTGAATCTGCTAATCTAAGACTGAATGGTTACCTGTAATCTCCAATTTCTAATGTCTGTAATCATTCACACAACTTCACTTTTACAATTTACTAGTTTTATAAAGATCATTGTAAATTTGAAATAAAACAACTATGTATTGATAAACTATCATTTAACCAACTTTCTATATTGGGGTTTTCATTTAGATTTTATTTGAAAATAAATACTTTTCTATAAAAATAATAATAATTGACAGCTTCACCCATGGCCTCCTCTTCCTCCTCCTCTCCTCCTCTCCGGGCACCCCACTAACAGTCCTTGATTTTCCAGGCTGTTCTCTGCTTCCTTATCTCCTCCTTTTAAACTTGTTCCCATGACTCTTAAAGTCCTGCTCTAACCTGATAAACATACTCACACTAAGATAATCATTTCTAAAAATGATTTGAGGGGTACCCCTGCCTGGGGAGAAGGGGGGGAGTGGGAGGTTACATTTTGCCCTAAACTCCTCAAGCCTTAGTGAACCAGTGTAATGGAATGAACCATCCACAATGTAATTATAGGCACTTTGATATTCAGAGAGCCTCTTGGTGGAACCTTAGTCAACCTCATATTTTTTTTTTGAAGTGTTTCCCAAACTATGATCTGAGAATCACTAGCATAGAACAATATATGAAGTTCTTCTTAAAAGGCATTTTCCTGGGTACTAACCTGAACTATCTGGAGACTAGAACCTGAAATTGCCTTTTTAGTGAGCTCCTCAAATAATTCTGCATTTTGAAGTTCAAGGGCCACCACTGTTAATCTCCTCCACACGGACAAGAATGTAGGCATTGAGTCGGGCCTGCCTCCCTCTGCCTGGGTTGAGAGCTGCAGTCTGAGAGGTATTCCATGGCAGTATCCAAGTGAAGAGAGGTGTGCAAGCAAGATGACAAATGCAGAGAAAGAGAAAATAAAACCTAGCGAGCAGTCTCAAAAAGGACAAGAAAAATAATTCCAATGTCTTTTTCGCTGACTCCAAACTCATCAGGTAGTAGCTGCAGCAAAGCAGAAGCAGTTTGGGGACATCTGAAGGATTAAGGAAGCCCAGCTCCTGACACTTCCGGAGGAAACCTTAGCATCTCAAGAAGAGCACTGTGCGGGGCAGTGAATTCAGACACTGGATGTAGACATGGGGACAGTATAGAGGCACCAAGCCCCCCTCCACCTGTCTGTGTGGAAAGGGATTCTGTGACACGCTTCCCATTCATGCCCTCTCCAGGCTGGCTCAGGTTTCCTGAAAGCCCTGGCTTGATGCACTGGTGCAGAGAGCAAGCTCTTCCCTGGGCAGGCTGGGCACCTCTGAGGCTGTCATGTGTACCTCTGTTCTTCCTTCATGAAAATCCACCATGCACTCCAAAAAAGGAACTAGGACACTTCGTTTTTTATTCCACATGCATCTCATTTGTCTTCAGTAGGTTCTTCCATAATCTCATCATTATTGCTATGGCCCTCAGAGGACAGCTGACTTGCATTAATCAGCTAAGCCCCTCATTGCTCACCAGATTCTTTACACTTTTACCATGCCCTAGGGCAACCTAACTTACTTGAAAAATTAATAAACCTCCCCCCTCTTATCTTACCTTATTAATGTCTGTCTTTGTAACCCATTATCCCTGCATATCATCAGAGATCACTGGAGGGTGCAGTGGTCACCAGCTTACTCCCCTCACTCTGTCCTAAAACTGGAACAGCCCCTAAATGGCCAGCAAGAAAATGGCCTTCGTGGGCAGCAGGGTGTTTGTTTAGCAGCTCCATGGCACAGTGGACCACAGGCAGGAGAATTTTTAGGCTTCAGCTCAAGGCCATTAAGGTCCATTAAGTTGTTCTCTCCTCCCCCATCTCTTCTCCCCCTCTTTTGTGCACCCTAGTAAATCTGACTCATTAGCTTTAGATGTTTTGAAATACTGGTACATTAATCACTTGTGTTTGCACACTGTTTATGTGGGTTGTTGGTCATGGTCTGTAGTTATACTGGCTGTCTCCCTTGCTTACTTAAAGGTACAATCCAATTGAAAATAAAGATTTTTGCAGGTTTGCTCATTACACACAGTGTCGGCAGCTGGTGAGTGTCTTTTGCAATTCATCAGAGGCCTCCCAGACCACCTGCTCTCGGCATCCTGCAAACAGCTGGCACTGGGTAAGTACCATAAGCTATTACCTTACACAACAAATAAATAAATGGGTGGATGGGTAGACAAATAGATAAATACATTGAACTGTCAGCCTGGAAGCATTGCTTCTTGAAGGGAAAAGTCCATAAAAATACCACTAGCCCAACACTTACGTGCTGTCATTTAGATGAGAAAGGAGGGAGGGAGGTAAAACTCCCAAAATTTTGAGTGGAAATATTTTGTCAGTTGAGTACCATGGCAGACAAGGAAAGGACTCTACACAGGCTGGCTGTGTAGTTTGGTACAAAAGAAATGGGGATTGAGTTGAATTGCCTGGTGCATTGTTTCTTTTCTTTTCTCTTTTCTTTTCTGAAAAAGCCAGAGGTAGGTTTTGTATATTTTAGTTAAGACCATCAGATGTCCCAGGATTAAGGAACCAATCCCTGTTTTCAAGATTGTCACTACTTTAGATTTTTGTAGCTTTTACCCCAGTTTTTATCCCTGACAATAACCCTCTGGGTGGCCATGCCCTGCTCCAGCCCCACTACCTGTCCTGGCCCCTGCAGCCTGAGGAAAGGCAAGAGACAGTGGCAACACAGAAACTAGAAAATGGTTGGGGGACTTCCGGCCAAGATGGAGGCTTAGACGGACACGCTAGGTCTCCCTCTACAACTAGAGAGGAATACAACTACTTCAAAACAAAGGATAACTAGAAATTCCAGAAAATAAAACTACACGGAAGTCCAACATATGAAGTTATAAACCAGCGGTGCCATTTGGGCAGGTAAGAGTTAAAGAGGGCAGTGCTGTTTGCGGTCGCACCCGGAGCGGCGGGCGGTGAGGAATCCCGGCTGCGGTCAAGCCCCTGACGCTGCGCGACTCCGGCGCTGGGGAAAGCGGCCGCTGCATCGCCTTGAACAGTGAGGCCCAGGGGGGCGGGAGGACGGATCCCGGTCTCCTAGCTGAATAACTGTGTGAATCCATCTTGGACCCCCGCCCCCAAAGAAAGCACCACAGGGCTGCGAAATAGGTCGCGGACAGGCAGGCGCCGGTCGCTGACTTGTGACGGTTACACAGGCACTGCCCCCTACAGCCGGCCCAAGAAAACAAAACGCATCTGTCAAAATGAGGCAGACAACTATAGAAATCCCGGTGACACAACTCACCAGACAGCAGATAGAGAACCTGACAGATGAACAGATAAGAAACCTGTCAGAGGCTCAGTTCTGGGCCATTGTTATCAGGTGGCTTACAGAATTCACAAAAGAGCAGGAAAAAGATAAGAAAGAAGCGAAAAACATTCATAACGAAAGGAACAAAACAGCATATGAGACAGAAGGAAAGGAAATAAAATCCAGAGTTCATTTCAACAAACTTGAATATGGAGAAGGAACAAGCAGTCAACCAATGCAGCGAGAGGAAATGGGAAGCAACAATGAGAGGATCAGAAACCTCTGGGACAGCTATAAAAGGCCCAACATAAGAATCATTGGTTTGCCAGAGAATGAGGAAGATGAACTAGAACTTGAAAAATTGAGTGAAAATATAATAAAGGAGAACTTCCCAGACTTGGGGAAGGGAATAGACTTGCAGGTCCAGGAAGCAAGGAGAGTTCCCAAGAGACTGGACCCAGGGAGAACCACTCCAAGACACATTATAATCAAAATGTCAAAAATTAAAGATAAAGAGAGAATCTTAAAAGCAGCAAGAGAGAAGAAAAGAATTATGTACAAAGGGGTCCCAATTAGACTATCAGCTGACTTCTCAAGGGAAACCCTACAGGCAAGAAGAGACTGGCAAGAAATATTCAAAGTAATGAAAATCCAAAACCTACAACCACGAATACTCTATCCAGTGAAATTGTCATTCAGAATAGAAGGACAGAGAAAGTGTTTCCAGGACAAAATAAAACTGAAAGAGTTCATTAGATCCAAACCACTGTTATATGAGATGTTAAAGGGACTGGTTTAAAAAAACAGAAGCTAGGTAGATGAAACAAAGGCAAACTAAATAGGCAACGAGAGTGGAAAAGGAACTGTGGGTACGGGAAGCATATTGGGGGGAGGTCAACAGGGAGGTGGAATGGGGAGAGGGAGGGAGATGATATAGGAATTGGGGATCAAGGTAGGAGGGAATGGAATAGACGGAGAGAGGTTGGGAGGAACTGTATGCACAACTAATGGACATAATCTAAAAGGGGGGGACAACTGGAGGGAGGGAGGCCACCGGGTGGAGGGGAGCAGAGGGAAGGGAAATTGGCACAAATGTAATATTTTAATCAATAAAACACATTAAATCTGAAAAAAAAAAAAAAAGAAAATGGGGGTCCAGGGGACAGTCATTTGGCAGGATGTCACTTTGAGGGATTTCTAAAGTTTATCACTGATATACTGAGACTTCCCTGAGGTCTACTTGGAAAGTTTTAATAATCTGGCCTGAGTATTGTAAACATCACCCAGTGCAGCTATGATTCTCCAAAATCATTTATGCTGGTCTCCATGGGTCCGTCAAAATTTAGCTGTGTCTTTAGACTTGTCCTTGCAAAACTGTATTTTCAGTGTAGGACAGTCACCTCACTGTTTATGAGCTTCACCAATCACATGCTTGAATGAAGCTATTAGAAATCAGTATTTTAATCTTATGACTGGTTAAAGTCTAATATTTTTTTGCAACTTTATTTTTTGTTATTTTTTACCAAGTATTTATGTATTGAATTGCTATGGAGAAATATTTCTCATTTTATCATATTGAAAAGTTGAAAGTATAAAGATATATCATTATTTCTAAATTTTCTTTTTTTTTTTAACTGATTTAATAAAGTTTTATTTTTCAAAATGTACAGCTTGTGGGACCTGTTATTCATGCATCTTCACCAACAGCCGGGGCATCCCCACCTTTGGTGTTTCTAGTGTAAGTTACTTGAGCTCTGTGCTTTGAAAGTAGTTTAATAAGTCCTTTACTAAGGAGCCCCTGAAGGGCTGCCCTGGCCAAGGAACCACAGCTCTTCAGCCACTCAGAGACAACAGCTGGGGTTATAAGCTTGTAGTTGGGAACTTCCTTACAGAGTTTGTCATATGTTGCTTTGTCAGACAAGACTGGGTTATTGAGTTTGTCCTGAACTTTGCCTTTAGACTACTTCTTCTTTTTGGCCTTGCCCCCAGATTTGTTCACTGGGTCTTTGTCTTTCTTGGCTGACTTTCCAGCATCTTTCTTCTTCTAGTCATCCTTGGGCAGCATAGCGAAAGTCCTGGAGCAGCTGCTACCACCGTTTCCTGAGAAGATGTCAGACAAAAAGCCTAAATTTTCTTGCTTTAATTTCTCAAGAACTACTAAGAACCTAGCTGTTCTATGCGGTCAAAAACCAGGATAATTAGTGTCAAACTGGAGTCTTGTCAGAAATATAGACTCCCTAAATTAGAATGTACATTTTAACATTTAAGGTCCCCAGGTGACTAGTTTGCACATTAAAGGTTGACAGTTGACAAGCATCACTCTCATATGCCCTTGATCCTTTTAGGTCAAAAGTATCTGGTAGAGGTCATCACCAACCACATCATACTAAGAAGATCATAAAAGTCTGAATAAGAAAATGCAAACCAAGCAAATTCCTTACCTGCTACAGGAGCCAAAATGTCCCATTCTTTGAAAAGGCAGCACAAAGTGGTAGAAGAGAAAGAGAGGACTTAGTTGGAGTCAGAAAGATCTAGGTTTCCTTTCTGACTCTGCTGCTTTATAGAATACTGACTTCAGGCTAGTCTCACCTCAGGGGCTTCCTTTCCTCATTCAAAAATGGAGATCACAGCAACTCCACCGCCCACCTACATGACAGTTACAGAAATAAAGGAGATCCTTCATGTACAATCACATAGTAAGCTCCAAAAAATAGTATACGTGTATAATTAAATCCTCATCATCATAGTAGTAAGTAATAGGGTTGTTGGAGGTGGAACAATTGGATCAACCATGGAATGAGAATGAGGAACCCACTGTGAGATGGGCAGAGAGCAGAGAGGCCCTGGTGTGCTGCAGGGGTGTAGCTGGTGACACTGTCACTGGTGGTAGTGGCTGCACCAGCTGGTGCAATATGTCTGGACCTTGAGAAGTATGGAAGTATGAGAGATGTCTTCAATAAAGAGAAATCAAGTAGCTATTGCTGTCGACCTCTGATTTATTCAAGAAAGATTACAACAAGCTAAGGATGTTTATTCAATAATTCAAGCAAACCTGTAGGGACCTGAGAAATCATGTGCAGCAGAATTCAGAGAAAGTTAAATTCTCCTGCTGCAAAATTTCCTCTGCTGGGCCCTATAGGAAAAGGGTTAGATCCTGAGACTTACAATGGAGGTATCTGAGTAATGCAGCTGAGAATTTTTCACTCCCAGACTTTCCTGAGTCCTCTGGGTCTATGGAAGAGGCCCACTCCCCTTGCTTGAAGTGCTCCCCAACTTGCTTGAAGATCAGAGGCCTTTGGGACCCTGAAGTTTGATGATTTGCACGGAGGACTCATAGGACTCGCATTTCCTCATACTCATGATTAGGGTTTATTATGGCAAAGGACATGATTAAAATCAGCGAATGGAAAAGGCACATGAGGTGAAATCCAGGGGAAATATGGTGTAAGCTTCCAAGGGTCCTCTCCCAGAGGAGCCACGCAGAGTGCGCCTGATTCTCCCAGCAACAAGTTGTGACAACGCATGTGAAATGTCAGTTAGTAACTGGCAACGCTGGTTAGAAATTCAGCACCCAGAGTTTCTACTGGGGGCTGGTCAGGCAGGCAGCCTCTGCCTGGCACATACCCGAATTCCAGACTCCCAGAAGGAAAGCAGGTGTTGACCATAGACCATACTGTTTGCACAAACAGTGAAGGCAAGTGAGCCACTCTTAGCCATCCTGAGAATGGTGGGAACTCTCCCAAATCCAAGTTCCCAGATGCTGACTAGGGGCTAACCTTGTAGGCAAGCCTTTCAAAGGATAGCAGTCACACTTTGTGATCCTCACTGTTTTCTCCCTTTCAGATGGGCAATATCTCTGTCAGTACAGGACACTGGCGTGACATCATAAGGCCACAGCCAAGCAGGGAGCTCTTTCTGGTTCCATCGTGCCAGCAGATCAGTGTGCAAGAGGCCTGGTGGTACTCACCCCACCAGCCATTGTGGACCTGCTCCAGCCTCCTCCCTGCATCCTCCAGCAATACTCTCTCCCACTCAGTGGGCTGGTCCTGCCGACCAGCGGCAGCTCTGCCTTCTAGTGAGTTTCTTCACCACCAGCCCTGTGCTCCCCTGGCAGCCAGACCCCCTCCAAGGAGGTCTACATGGAGGAGATGTCTCAGGTTCTCAGTCCCTCCCTCATTCGTGCTCCCTCCACCCCAGCAGCAGTAGCTGCTCTCCACCTGTGCTATATCTATATTCCTTATAACCCCCTTTCATTCCTTTTTGTAGTTAAGTATCTTTTACTAATTAATAATTCTTTATATTAATTTTTCTCTGTTCAAATTACTTGTATGGTTTCTGTCTCCTGATTGGCCCCTGATGTTGTATCTTAAAAGAGCGTGCTTGCTGCTGACTGCCCTTGCTGAGAACCAGACAGGTAACAGGGTGAAATCTCAGCACCACCTAACTGGGATGTGCTGGGTCAGCTAAAGAATGATAGGGACCATACACCAAAGGAGGTGCAAGATCCAGCCAATATGTGCCAAAGGGAGTGGGAAAGGTATACATAGGAATGGATACTGAAAGATATAAAATTGGGTGAAGGAGTTTATCAGAATTGAGCAACCTCCAAGGATACATAAGTCTAGGCAAGTATGCCACTGCTAAATGTCTCTTAGAAGCTTGGAAAATATCATGACCCATGTGTCGTCGGCGGCGGCGGCAGCCGTCCGTCTCGAGAGACGATGGTGTAGCTTCTTAAGAGTCTATCTGCACCACCGAGAATGGTTGTGCAGTCCGACTCGGGAGTGACACGGTATCTGTCTCCTCCCGTGTTGAATCGACATCTTGCGATGACGCTGGAGTGTCCTCTCCAGTGAAGCTGAAGCTACAGAGCCTCGAGAGACGATGGTGTAGCTTCTTAAGAGTCTATCTGCACTGCCGAGAATGGCTGTGCAGTCCGACTCGGGAGTGACAAGGTATCTGTCTCCTCCCGTGTTGAATCGACATCTTGCGATGACGCTGGAGTGTCCTCTCCAGTGGAGCTGAAGCTACAGAGCCTGGGCAGGGTGATATGGAGGGTCTGCTGTTGCCCATGCAGCAGACCCGCCCTCTCTTCGCAGCTGAAGGATCCAAGGGAAAGACGGAGTCAATACAGCTTGGCTTCAGGTGCACCGCAGGAGTTGCCGGTGTTGACTACAACGTCGAACCGCCTTAGGGACTCCGGCTCCGGATTTTCTGTCGGGGTTTACTCCCTTAGCCTTTCCCCTGAAGAGGTATGCCGCAAGGCAGCGGAGGTTTTTTGGAATCAGAGTTTTCCTTCTCTGATGTGCCCTGACTGTAAGATCGAACCAGCGACACTTAGCTCGCAGGCCGACGCTCAATCCACTGAGCCAAACCAGCCAGGGTAGGACCCATGTGTATAGCCCAATGAATTAGAAATACCAAAACTGATATGGTAAATGGTCTAACAAGGAATCTCAAGGCTCAAATAAGTGGCTACATATGCTAGAGTGGGTATACTAGGTGAGTCTGGAAACCACCCACCAGCCAACAATGTGCCATGGGAGGGCCCAAAAGACATCTTTTTACCAAAGAGGTAAGGAATGTGTATGTGAAAGGGACATCAGCATTGTTGAGAAGCTTAGCAGTAACAGTCCTCTGTAACCATGGCCAGGAGCTGGAGACACTTTTACAGATCTGAGCTCCTTGAAAGCAATAGAAATCTTGAAATAACAGAGGCCTAGTGGCAGTGCGTCACCATCTAAAGCAAGGTGAACACAATTCTCACAATGAAATCAAGGTCAGAGTAGCAGCAGGGACCCTCAGAGAGCTGTGGAGATGGTATATAGAACACGGTGTTCCTGGGGGCAAGATTGATAGACAGCCAGCAAGGGTATTACACACATTCTCCAACAAAAGAAATCAAGAATGGCCGATGAGGTGTCTGCAGGCAGCTGCCCAAATGAAAAGTCATGATTGCTTGCCAGGCTTCTGAGCATGAGCCAGTTCTCATTTCCAGAATGACTGAAGGAGAAGTCAGGTCCCCATGAAAAAAGACCTTGCCATACCACAGCAAGTGGATCCAGTAGTATTCCTCCCAATTCTTCCTCCAATGTGACCTATGCCATTTACTGAGGTAAACATTCAGTGGAAAATGGGAATTTGCAAGGATTGTTGAACCTAGGGTCTGAGTTGATTTTGATTCCTAATGACTCAACACCATTGTGCCTTTCGTTACAATCAGGGAATATGGGGTCCAGTCATGACACAGTGGGTCCACGGGGTCCATGGACCCATCCATACCCAAGTATATAATTGAATGGGCATACATGATAAATGATAGAACTCTCATACCAGGCTCTTGATTTGTGGGACAAGAGCTACTGTGATGGGAAAACCGAAGTGGACAGTTCTGAAATGCCCCTGCTGTCCCCCACCAAAGACAGTAAACATAAAACAATACTATAGCCCAAGGAGAGTGACAAAAATTAGTGCCATCATCAAAATTTTAAGGAATGCAGGAATGGTGATCCCCATTTAATTCAATCCTCTAGCCCAAACAAGAGCTGTACTGATTATTCCAAGTGACAGTGGACTACCATCAATGCTGTGCTGATAAATAGTTAACAATTGACTCTCCAGTGGTGATGGGGGAGAATTGTTTTTGTAGCATTTGCCAATTGCTTGGGCATAGTGTTCCCACTATAGGATTCACAACCAGCTCATAAGGCTCCTGAAAATGTAGCAACCAGCTCTCGGAGGCCAGTATGGGCCCTTCTTCAGCACACAGATTACTGCAAACTTAACTTAGGAAACATCACAATACAGCTCCTGTGTCAGATGTGGTCTGGATTCTCTAATTCTCTAATTCTCTAAGCCCTAAAACCTTACAGTATTTTAGAATATATACATGCATGCACACACAGAACCTGTAAGGCAGGAAAAACTCCTGTGCCATTCCTGATCTATTACTCTCAGATCTGTTTCTCACCTTCCCCGGGCTCTGGTCCTTACTACAAAGTAGCTGAAGCTTTAGGCTGCATATTCTGAGCCCCTGTGTCACCTTGTTCTGGGAGGATTTGGCTGGTGGAAGGTGCTGCTGGGAGAGTAAAAGGTAGGAGAAGAAATTGAAGTATTTTTTCCCTTCCTTCTATGCCTCTGGACCCAGCTCAGTAGCGACTTTTTCTCCACAGTTCCAGCTTCCCCTGGACAAAGCCTTCAAGCATCTAGCTTCAGCCAGGTAACTCCAGCCTGTTGTGTGGGGACTTCCTGTTGTTGCCAATCTCTGGTCACCTCACTGTTCCCTGTTTGCCTTCCATGTGACCAATTCCCAGCATTCAATCCCCTATGTTTAAAGTACTCAAATGGTTTTTGTGTCCTGCTCAGATATCAACAACTCCAAAAACTAAAACACGTACTGAGGGATAAAAATATTTAATTATTGGAAAAATCCATTTCATGGCTACAGTGCATCACACCCCTTCTTCATTTGCACCCTCCTCAAGCAGCTCAATGGCTGAACAGAAAATGTGAACACTGACCACCCAGACTCCAGATCAAGGTGGACAAGGAGGATCCCAACAACTGCTAGATGAAGAATAGAGAGAAACTGTACAGAAACTTCTTAGAACAAATAGCTATCCAGGATAGAAATTACCCTATTCAAAAATGGCCAATATGACACCTGAAAAATAATTTAGCAAGGAAAAAAAAGAGGGAATGCAAACCAGATGTAATGAATAAAGAACAGTTTAGATGATTATTTGATCTAGGAAACCCAAGAAGTTCTTAGACAACTACTTTGCATTCCCAAGGGAATCAAAGAAATGGAATGAAACATGATAGAACAAAACACGCTGGGGTGAAAAAGGCAATTAAAAGAGTAAAGTAAATACAAAATGTTTGAGATAAATAATAGCATAGAATTTTAAGATGTTATTACAAGCATAATTGAATCTATAGAATTATGATGACAGCACAGAGCATATTATGAAAATCAGCCAAAATGAATAGGAAAAGAATATAAAAGATGAAAGTAATTGGACGGATTCTGGTAGATGTGGCAGGCCGTCAATGGAGATCTAATACATAAATAACTGCTATGCCCAAATGAAATGCCCACAGAAAAGCAACAAAAAATATTCAAATTCACAATAGATTTAAATGTTTATGAAATGAAGGATGATTTGTATGTAGCTCAGAAGGCTCTCTCTATTCCAAATGATAATAATAATAATAATAATAATAATAATAATAATAATAATAAACTCACAGCAAACCAAATCTGGCAAGTTTTTGAATTTCAAATATGAGGAAAGTATCCAATAAGTATTCAGGCAGAAGTAATACGTTATTGGCATAAGAAAGAAATGAGATAACTCTCAGACTTCCCTTGAGAAACATGACATGGCAATACTGTAGCAATGTCTATAATATACAAGGAAAAGAAGTGACCCAAACATATACAAACATATATATTTGAAAAAATAAAACATTATAAAATTTGAAAAGGTTGGGAAGTTTTACCACCTAAGTTCCCTTCCTAAAAAACACTGAAAAGTAAGTCCAGCAATTGAGAGAAATTGAAATAATACTGAAGCCAGTTGAACATGCTGCTAAATCTAAGAAAGTGAAGTTATGATGGGTCCACAACAATATAAATGTTATTTTTGAAAAAGCTATATAACAAAGGACAAAAGTTCCAGACATTGTCAAAGGAGAGGAAGAGGAAGGAAGCAGAAAAAGGGCAAGTGTGCTAATTTCCTCATTTTGTCTTCCAAAATCCATCAATACTGCTTTCATCCTGAAGTAATAAATTGATAAATATAAGTTTAAATATATTATTTAGAAATAATTTAAGAAATATAAGTTGAATTACATTATTTGGTAAAGGCACGAAGGCTCCTAGGAGTATTTGGAAACTAAGAGCTGGACACTATGTGTGCTCATAGCTAATAGGGTGTTATTGTCCCCAGTCAGCTTGAGGGACAGAGCTAGAAAATATTTCTATATATAAATCATACACAACACACAATACTCCACATTTTACATCTATAGTTATCTCTATAAATTAAAAACTATGAGTTCACACTGGTTCCTCTAATTCCAATCCAATACTATAAGGTTTATTCTAGCTAGAGTTGTCAGATAAAATACAAGGTGCCTAGTTAAGTTTGAATTTCAGATAAAAAAAAAAAAATTATTAGCATAAATATGTCCCAATTGGTAGCCTATATTTTTATTTGCTAAATCTGGCAATTCTGATTCTACCCTTTTCTATTCCCATTTGTTTTCTCTTGTCCCATGAGCAAGATACCCGACTCCCATTATCCTCAGCAGATTTCTCAATCTCCCAGTATATGGCCAATCTCTCAGCCCCAGGAGGCCCTTGACACCAGCCCTGATCCCTGCTTGCGATGCCTACTTCATTCTGGCTTGCTAATGCCTTTTGATGGTAAACAGAAAGGAAGAAAGAACAAAAACAAGAATAAATAACCCAAAATCTCAATGACCTACCACTACAAGTATGTATTTCTTGGTCACAATTCTTCTACAATATATCCCAAGAAAAAGAGGCAGCCATTGTCTGAGGGATTCTTATGCAAGAGGCAAAAGGGATAAGCCAAACTCAAGCTGCTTCTTAAAATTTCACTCAAAACTAGCCACTGTTCCTTTCATCCTCACTGATTTGGTCAGAGTAAGCCCATGACAAAGCCCAAAGTTAAGGGAGAAGGAGGAGAGTACACTCTGCTCACTAGGAATAAGGTCAAGTGGAGGGGTCATGAATAACTGAGAACAAGTTACATCATCCACCACAAATATAAATTAAATAAGAACACAACCAATATAACAATCATACATAAATGATAAAGCCATCAATGGGGAAAACTCATATTGAATCAAAACACTAAATTCAACTGTATTCTATATTTAAGAAATGTAAAATAAAATAATTCAGCATGACTTAAAGGAATAGAATAACTATTTTTTAAATTTTTATTATATAAAAACTTGACCCCAAACCTTGTGCAGAATACTCTAGTAAAATCATCATGATGAGTATAGTTAACACTGCTGTGTGGTATATTTAAAAGTTGCTAAGAGAGTGGATCCTAAGAGTTGTTATTACATGAAAAAAAATTTGTATTTATATGAGATGATGGATGTTAACTAAACTTGTGGAAATCATTTTGTAATATATAAAAATTCCAAGTCATTATGTTGTATATCTTAAACATATACAGTGTTATATATCAATTCCATCTCAACAAAACTGGAGAAAAGAACTCTATAGCAAATTAAGCAATTACTTAATGTAAAGGTCAATTGGGTCTTCTTCCCCAACAAACCAAGTCACAAACCTTTAACACCTCTTTTGAAAAAGCACACACACACATTTAGCAGTGATAGAAATTAAAGATATAAAAGGGGGGAGAGAGAGGTCCATGCTATATAGAGGTTGTATCTTCTTGTCAATAGTTACAAAATGGAACATTTACAGAAATTGAACCATATTACCTCACAAAAGAAACCTTAATAAATTCCAGCTAGTTCAGACCACATTCACTGACCACAACAGAATAAAACGAACTACGAAGAGATTAATATCATGAAAACAAACAACAAATGGAGTTTACTTATGAGGGATTAGATCATTCTGAACTGCATTGGTTAAGGTAAAAAAAAAAATCAGAAGTTCAACTTCAGAGAATAACAATAATGGAAACACGACATATATGTATGCTAGAACTGGCATTTCTTATTAAAGAGAAAAAGACGTTGGAACAATTAGCTAGTGTTCTTGGGGGGGGGGGAGTAAATTTGAATCCTTCCTGAATAATTCCTTATGCCAAATGAATTCCAGATGGATTAAAAGTTAAAATATAAAAAGGAAATTCATACTTAGTAGTAGATTTTTTTTCTTGTCATTTTAGAGGTAGCCAAGGCCTTTCTTACATTAGTCCAAAGGCAGAAACTAAAAAGATAATATTGGTATATTAGACTTCATTAAAATGTACAGTTCTGAAGAGAAAAAGATGGCTAAAAGAAATTAAATTCTAAAGGAGAGAGTGCTAAAATTTTAAAACAAAATGTTTAATAGTGCTAGTATGCTAAAATTACCATATGAATCCATATGAAAAATTGAACCTCAAAGAGAAAAAATGCAAATTGCATGAACAAACCTTCAGAAATGAACAATTCAAAAGGCCAATAAGCATATAAAGAGATGCTCACCCTGGCTGGTGTGGCTTAGTGGATTGAGCACTGGTCTGCAAACCAAAGGGTGGCGAGTTCAATTACCAGTCAAGGCACATGCCTGGGTTGCAGGCCAAGTCCCCAGTAGGGGGCGTGCAAGAGGCAACCACACATTGATGTTTCTGTCCCTTTTTCTCCCTCCCTTCCCCTCTCTATAAAAATAAATAGATAAATTTTTTTTAAAGATTTTTAAAAAAAGAAGAGATGCTCAACCTTGCTAGTATTATTGTGTTTGTGCGTACATGAGCCTGGGAGTCTGTGCACAGGAAAATGTCTGAAAAGACAGACACCAACATGTTAATAATAAATATCTCTACAGAGTGGGGTTTTTCTCTCCCATGGCTTGTTTTATTTTTAATCAGCATATATTAATATTAATACTATATTTTATGATTAAATTGCTCAACATACTAAAAATATATAATTCTTTAAAATATGTTTTAAATTATGTGGCAGAGGATGCTACTGACAAGATGATGTAAACTAAATGCTCATGTCCCCTCAAAGTTCACAATGGAAACCTAATCCCCAATGTGACGGTATTTGGAGTTGGAGCCTCCGGACGTGATTAGGTCATGAGGGGGGAGCCCCTGTAATGGGATTAGTGCTTTTATAGAAAAGACCCTGAGAGCTCACTGTCCCTTTTGCCAGTGGAAAGGGCCATTCATGAACCAGATGTCCAATCTGTCAGTGCCTTGATCTCAAACTTTTCAGCCTCCAGAACTATGGGGAATAAATCTTTGCTGTTTAAGCCATCCAGTCTATGGTATTCTTGTCATATTTTTGCTTAGCCTAAATGGACTAAGACACAAGGGAAAATGTTCAGTTTATATTAGTCTACATTATTATGATTTAATTTTTGTTTTGCAAAGGAGCTGTACAAAATAACAGTGATTTTCTACAATGACAGAATTGTGGGTTATGTTTTTCTTTGTGCTTTTTAGTTTTTCTATGATAGTTAGAAAACACAATAGTATCAAATACAAGTTTATCTACTACAGGGAATGATTCTAGACTATGAGGATGCCATAATCATTGCGAAGTTTGAGTTTCCCAGTTTTTCTAGTCAAGAATAGAGCAGGGACCCTGTCTCCTATGTGGAATACTAAGGCATCCACAGCACAAATTTTTCAGCAGAAGTTTCTGCCTGGCCGGTTCCTGAGACTTCGATGGGGATTAGAGCTGTTCATCCAGCATCTATGCCTTGAGCAGCAATTCATGCTCAACCAAGTTTTATGGGGCAACTCCTAGTACCAGACATAAGGGAAGAAAAAAATGAGCCAGATAGAATCCCCCCCTCTCTGGAGCTCACAGTCTAACAGAGAAGACACAATGGATATAGTGTGATCTGTACAATAACAGACATGCAGGCTCAGAGGGGAGAGGGACATGAGGGAGGAAGACCAGCCATCACCCTTGCTGGGACTGTGGGGGCTACTGGGAGTAGGACTCGCAGTGATAAAAAGGGAAAATCTGGCCAAACCAGGACAAGTTGCTTAGCCTAGAATGAGGTCAAGGATGGCTGCAAAGCCAAGGTTCAGCCTAAGTGGTGTTCTGAAAAATAATTGGGCGTTTTATAGGAGGGAGAGGCTCTGTCCTGTGGTTTTCCTTGCTGCCCGGGTCTTTGGCAAGAAGGCAAAGAGTTGGGCCAGAGAACAGAACTGCTTGTGCAGCAGGTCATTTTTTGCTGTTTGGTTGATCAGATCCCTGGGAGAAAAGAGCTGCAAGGGAGACGGAAGCCTCTCATCCTGCAATCTCCAACCCACAGCACAAAGATAAACCAGGCCTCATCCATGATGGATGGGCACTGTTGGCCCTCATGGGGGCACCAGCAGCATACCTGCCAGGCTACACAACTCCAGGGACACCACTCACAGAGAAGGCAGCTGTCCCTTCTCTGGGGACACAAGCAAGTGGGTTCAGCTTCCACCTATTGGCCACCATTTTCTTCTCTCAAGAGACTTATTATTTTTAAGTTTGTATTCTTAAAGGCTATTTTTCTTAATTCTTAAAACTCAAAAATTTTAAGTGGGAGGTGGGATGCCCAGTGGGTTAGTGAGGACAGCTTGCCTGGCCAGTCTGGGGGAGTGTTCTGGAAGAGCCCATAAGATACTATAATTTGACTTGTAATAACCCATTCATCTTTGCCAAAAGAGGTGTTCTCTATTTGCAAGAGGATTCCAGGTAAAACCAGGTCCTCTCCTGTGTGACTGGGGGGGGGGGGGGGGGGACAAGAATGGAATGACTTAGCAGCAGGAGTGCTGCAAGGCTGAGCAAAAACCTGGGAGAGCAGTGAGCAAAGCAAGGGGCCACTGCTCCAGGATGTGGTCTGAGTGAACAGCAAGTCCCAGAAACAGGGCTTCACGAGGACTCTAGGAAAGTTACAAAATAGGTATCTCTACAAAAAGTGGGGCGAGATAGACAGCTACAGGCCACAGGGGCTCTGGCTATGTTCCCAGGACTCCACAGTATTTTCTTGTTCAACCGGAACTGCTATTGCCCTACCTTATACACAGTGGCTTTCAGCCCTGACATCTTGAAGATACCACCTTGCCTCTGACCATTACACTATGCCCTCAGGGTTACTAAAAGAGTAAACTGAGCTTCCCTCTTTTCTCTTTCTTAAGAACAGCAAATTCAGTGATGATAACACCTTTTTGCCAAGTCATTTCTTGCCCCCACAAGCCTATCCTCCCCAATGCTGACCAAAATTATTTGAGTTTTCTATGTTATGAAAGGGGTGCTGACATCCCCATGCCTTCCTTCAGGTCAGAGAGGAGAATGTGGCTCCCTCACCTCTGAGAGGGAAGTATTATTCCCTGTGAGTCCAGAAAAGCAGCAGATCTGAGTTGCCGGTCCTACTGCCCCTTGCTGGCTCCTTTCACACAGGCACGTCCACCTCCAGGGAGAAGGCAAGAACCTCACCAGGCCCTGTGCACTCCTTCCCTGGTCCTCTTCCTTTACTGGGGCTTATTTCAAAAGCTATAGTATATCATCCCTCAAATCAAGCGAAGATTCACTTAAACATCATTGAAGAAGACAGAGGTCAACAGCAGATTGTATGAGACATACTTAGGGCCGTCTCTAAAATATACAGGTGGTTTCTGCGTGACCTCCATCAGTATCCTGAACACCTGATGCCAGCAAACCACTAAACGCGCTCCACCCTCCCCCACCTACACCCCCACGAAATGCACTCTGGCTTTGCAAAATGGGTTCTGTGAAACACTAGTCCCTTGGAATACTCCCCACCACAAAGGGATTCTGTGGTCATACAAGGTTGGGTGAGCACAACATGCTGGAACCTACTGTTCTGGAGTGTCCCAGGAGACTCCCTGTGAGCCTGAGATCCAGCGACACTCCCTGTCTCAAGTGGGAAGTAGGTAGCAATAGTAAATTGTCACTGCTCTGAGGTGTTCTCTACCTTAAGAACAGCCAGGACCTCTGTACCTTTCCTGAAAATATACTGTACTGGCCACGGTCCGGTAAGAAATAGGGTCCAGCTCAGATGGTTCAAGAGGCTTTAACAGCTGTCAGGGACTATTTGCAGAGCTGTGGGCAGGGAGAAGGGAAAGCATAAGGGAAGGTGGAGGCAGCAAGAGTAGCCACAGTGGGAGGGGGAGGAGCCTATCCCTGGAGGCCAGTGAGTGCTGGGCTCTGAGGAGGGACTGCCCGTGGGAGGTGGGTTCACACAGGGACCAGCCTTGTCCAGAAACAGGACTACAAAGAGTGAGGCGCACCCGACAAGTACCACCCACTCTCCTCCAAACAGGATGGGAAGTGAAAGGAGGTATCTGTAGGGTGAGGCTCCTGGGCACAGAGCAAGATGGAAAATGTTGGGGGCTCAGGGAGAGCGGGAACACGTAACTTCCAAATCAGTGACAAGGGAACAAAACATGAGAAGCTTGTGACTGTCCCTGAAAATCCCTCATTGTTTAGAAGTTAGGTTTGTTTTTCATTCTTTTTCCAAATTACATTTTATTAATAAAACAAGTAAAAACAGATTTATCAATTGTCACATAGAACTGCAGATGAAGCTAAAGAACAAGGCCTATTTTTAAAGCAAAATGCATCAAATGTAAGGGCTTTGGGTCTACTGTCTAATGAACTGGTTAGTATTGTTATATTTCTTCCCATATACACAGTGCAAAGCCTGGAAGTCAACATTCTGCCATTCACAGAGAGCACCTGCAATAACCCTATTTAAAAAATAACCACTTGCAAATATTAACATGGGTGACAGCCTACATTATCTCCTATCCTTCACTTCATTTCAGCACTTCTCTTTCCTCCGTTCTAAGCACTGATACATAATTTTATAATCCTGTCTTTTTAAGTGCATACCACTATTATATTAATTCCTGGTCATATGAATATTAATTTTCTTTACAAAAATGAAGTATTAAAAAAAAAGCACTTGAGGTTGCCTCAGTGTTCAAGTTTCCATGTTTTTCTGTTTTTCAGGCTTTCTTTTTTAAATGTTCTAAGAATAAGGGAGAGGGGCCTGCTTCTAAGTGTTCTTAGTGAAGCAAGAATGTTGAGTTTCACTGTCCCCATTGGCCTACAATTTCTGTCCTAGTGAACACAGCAAGTATGAGGACCGCAGTTCCATTGTTAGGATGGTTCCCCTTTTGTGCTGGGAGCAACATGGCTTCAAGAAGGAGGCATTTCCTCTGTCATCCTCCCCCAAAGACACAGTGACCTGAGGGCTCTGGGCCCTGAAGACTTTTGGGACCTAAAGGCTTTCACCTGCAGGCAGACGGTAAGAAATACCCCAGTATTTCTTGAGAATGACACAGCACTACATGGTGTAGGAAATAGAAAGAGAGTCACACCTCTTTGATCATTCTCTATTTCTTGCTTAAATTTACATTTCATTACAACAGCCAAAATCTAGAAATATCCAAGTGGATAAAAAAGCTGTGGTACATTTACACAATGGAATATTACATGGCCATTAAAAAGGAACTCTTACCTTTTGCAACAGCATGGATGTACCTGGAGATTATTATGGTAAATGAAATAAGCCAGTCAAAGCAAGACAAATACCATATGGTCTCGCTTATATGTGTAATCTAATGAACAAAATTAACAAATGAACAAAATAGAAACAGAGGCATGGATGAAAGATGGTAAAACAATTAGCCAAAGAACATATATGTATTACCCATAGACACTGACAACAGTGTGGTGATGGCCAGAGAGAAGGTGGGGTGGGGGCTCAGTGGACGTGGGTGAAGTAGGGAGAAATGGGGACATTGGGACTCCTTTAATAGTATCAACAATAAAAACAAAGAAAAAAAAAAAAAGAATCAAAAGAGGGCCTGATCCAAAGAGGAGAGATATTCCTAATTCTGATATATCATAGAACATCCATCCCTTCTTGGAAATCTATATGTACATTATTAAAATATCTAAATAGTCCTTCAGAAAGAAACTCATTTCACTCTGCTTGATCCAGGGTTTTCCATATTTATGTGAAAAAAGAACCTTTCCCTCCCCCTAAGTATCCTTTGAAAAGTACTACGGTCTCCTATAAACCATGTTTCTAGGATCTACATTTAATAGGAGACCAAGCATTATTGTGTAGTAATTCTTTCATATAGCAAAAGAGTAGAGGTAAAGACAGAGGAGGAAAAAGCCATCAGGAAGGTGTAAAAGAGTGCACCCCCTTCAACCAAACTTAATAAAATGGATAAGATTGGTTTCAAGCCTGCTATGAATAAAGTATAGTGTAATTTTTGTTCAATGCACTTGCATGCAAGGCGACAAAGATATATATGCCCCTCATGCTAAAAAATAGCTTACTGGATCTTAACAAGAAAGACCTCTGAAAGAAAAGACTCTCAGGCATATGTGGGAAGGAGGCAGAGAAATGACATTTTAGGAGGAAGGAGTGGCGCCTGCAGCTTCTTTGATATGGCCATAAGTAAGCGATGCATGGAGTAGAGCGAGGTTGTTTACCAACAAGAAGAAAAAGGAGTGGGCTGCAGCCAGTGACCAGGACCCTTGAGGAAGGCAATGACAATGGAGAGCCTTAAAGACCAAGATTAGTATTTTAAACTTAATATGGGAACAGGTAAGAGCCACATAGACACTGGAGAATCTTCAGAATGAAAATAACATTCAATGCTGTGCACAGGATATCTTGGAAGAGAGGGTAGAATTCAGAAAGCCAATCAGAAGGTACGAGCCTTATTAAAGAAGGCAGGGACCCAAATTAGGACTAAGACTCAGAGCTACAGAGGTAGGGACAGATACAGAAGTAACAAAGCCAGAAACTTTATGTTTTACTGGTAAAAACTGTTACAAGGGGCTAAGGAGGAAGGGGAGTTGAAAATAAAGGAAGTTTATAACCCCGGTGTGGGATTTGAGCCTCCAAACTGTCATCTACCCCAGCTCGAATTTCTTGGCAATTCTTCCTCCCCATTTTAGTGGTTCTGCTTCATCATACTCTGGGCAAGTCAGCTGGCTCTCATGCTTCAACACTTTCTGGGCCCATCAGCTCTAATGCCAGAAGCAAAGGCAGCTGGATAGGGAAAAGGTAGCCAGAAATAATAGAAACCCAATGAAAAAGGTCTGGAATGCATTCTTTAGGGCTATAAAGAAAATAAAATGAGGCCTGAAGATGATCTTACAAAATCCAAACTACAGATCAGGTATGTCTCATCATCTTAGACCCAAAATCCTTTCAGGACCTCAGCTCTGAGCTTAACACAACACTGTATTTACCTCAAAGATTGAAAATCCCAGCTGTCATTCTAAATGATCCTGAAATACATTGATGCCCAAATGGATAATGTCTAAATCATCTTCAGCACATGCCCCCAAAGCATCTTATTCCATGCCAGTGTGTCGTATCTCACAGGCACATTCTGATAGTGCCTAAACCCAATATTACTACAGGATCTAAGAAGCAGTAAGTCAAGTTCAGCCTCCTTCGAAGGTCGACCTCAGCAGGATGATGGAGAAGTACCTCCCCAGGTGCATCATCTTTGTGCTAACATATTACCATTATTTTCCCAAGGCTCTTTCATCTACCCCATTTTGACATTCATCCAACCATCTTTCTAGTGACCCAAACTCAAGTCAGTGGTCATCTTTGACTGCTCACTCTTCTTCATTCAGGTTTTATTAGTTCCACCTGTACAGCCTTACCAACAATTGTTCTCTCATTTTCACTCCATAAAACACATCCCATAAGTTGAGGCCTCCATCATCTCCATCATGTTCAGTTGTTGCAATGACCCAAATGATTTTTATGATCTACTTTTTATCCCCCAAATCCACTATGTAGCCAGAGTAACTTCCTAAAGCAGAGTTAGAGTCAAACAGGTCTGGCTCAGTCATAACTGCCTGAGACCAAACTGCCCAAAGTGCCCTTTGCACAAGATTATTTGCAAGACATTGCATGCTTCCATTTCAAGTACCATTTCTCTTTCAACATATCATTGATTAGTTCCCCCTTTTATTTAGTTTGACTACATTTTTTAAGTATATTTTATTTATTATATTGTTACAGTAGTTCCAATTTTTCCCCTTTGCTCCCCTCTGCCCAGTACCCCCTTTCCCTCCAGCAATCCCACCCCGCTTAGTTCATTTCCATGGGTCATGCATATAAGTTCTTTGGTTTAACTCGTTCCTATATTATTCTTAACATCCCCCTGTCTATTTTGAACCAACCGATTATGCTTCTTAGTCCCTGCACCAATTCCCCATTTCTCCCCCTTTCCCCTCCCAGCTGATAAACCTCCAAATGATCCCCATACCTATGATTCTGTTGCTATTCTGGTTTGCTTAGTTGGATTTTGTTTTTATATTTTAGATTCAGTTGTTGATAGCTTTGAGTTTGTTGTCATTCTAGTGTTCATAGTTTTGATCTTCTTTTTTCTTAAGTAAGTCCCTTTGACATTTCATATAATAATGACTTGGTGATGATGAACTCCTTTAGCTTCACCTTGTCTGGGAAGCACTTCCTCTGCCTTTCCATTCCAAATGATAGCTTTGCTGGATAGAGTAACCTTGGTTGTAGGTTGCCTTTCATCACATTGAATACTGCTTGCCAGTCCCTTCCTGCCTGCAAAGTGTCCTCTGAGGAATCAGCTGATAGTCCTATAGGCACCCCCCCTGTAGGCAACTCTCTGTGTCTCTCTCTTGCTGCCCCCAGGACTCTTTTTTTATCTTTCACATTTGACATCTCAGTCATGATGCATCCTGGTGTGGTCCCCTCTGGTTCCAGCTCTCCTGGGACCCTCCGTGCTTTCCGGACCTGTATGTCCATCTCCTTCACAAAATTTGGGAAGTTTTTCTCATTTTTTTCAATTCTTGCTTCCTCATTCTGCACTGGTTGACTGTTTGTTTCTTCCTTATGTTCCAAATCATTGATTTGAACTCCGGTTTCCTTCCCTTCACCATTGGTTTTGTGTGGATTTTTCCTTCATTTCATTTAGCATAGCCTTCACTTCTTTTCTTATGCATTTACCATACTGAAGCATATATGTCAAGCCTGTGAGCATCTTTATCACCAGTGTTTTGAATTCTGCATCTGTTAGGTTGGCTATTTACTCATCGCTTAGTTCTCTCACTGGAACCTTGATCCATTTCCCCTTTTGGGCCATACTTCTCTGTCTCCTCATTCTGACAGGCTCCTGTGTTTGTTTGCCCCCATGTCCCAGGTAGACCTGTAGCTCCTGTTATGTTGTAAGGGGCGGAGCCTTATAAATTCATCAGTACAGGGCAACCAGTTTCACCGCGTTGTGGTGCTGTATGTGGAGGAGGGGTCCGAGAGGGAACAATGCCTCCTGCCCAGCACTTGCCCCTTTTCCAAGCACCTCCCCAATTCCACACTGGACTGGCACCCCTCTAGCTGCTGCCCTTCCAGTCGTTCCCAGAAGGGGTGGGACTGCAGATGTTCTGAGATCGTGGGGGCCATTTAAACAAGCAGACTCTACTGAGACTGGCAGTTCCTGCCTCTATCCCAACCCCTACTGGTCTGCATAGTCAGAAGCAATGAGGCTTGATTTTCCCCAGTGCTGGGACCAAGGGCTGTGAGATCCAGTGAGGAGTTGGGAACACTCCCAGGTGTCCGTCCTGACTTTCTCAAACATGTGACTGCACTTTCTGCTGGCCTGCCACTGCTGCCACCACCACACCATGTCCTCTCTGCCCCAGCTCCGCCCCTCCTACTTGTCTGGATGAGTATTTTTTCTTTATATCTTTGTTTGATGGACTTCCATGCAGTTTGGTTTTCTGGAACTTCTGGTTGTTTCTAGTTTTGAGGTAGTTGTATTCCTCCTTAGTTGTGGAGGGAAGCGCAGCGTGACTATCTATGCCTCCATCTTTTGACTACACTCTTCACCAAAAATATGCCTCCGTGGTTTTTTATGCCTTGGTGGCATTACACACCATATAGCTTTTTCAAATATTTAAGAACCTACAGAGTAGAAAATTATGTTCACCAAAATCAAATCCAAAACTGTTCTCAAATACCATATATTCTTCGGTGCCTTTATTAAATTTCTTTTACCATAACTAATTTCTCTCTCTTTTGAACCCTTGTGGAAGATCTCAAAATAATCTGCATTTTATTAAAGTTCATTGCAGTTTTATTTTAACTCCTCTATTTGAACATAAGGCCCCTGAGGGCAAAAGCAGGGCCTCACTCATCACCATACCCCTCACATCTCCAAGCTCTGTGCCCTCCTCTATAAATGTTTGCTGAGTGATTGGATAAATAAACAGTCTTAGTTAAAACTCATATCCCCTTAGCAAACTGGAAATAAATGGAGAATACGGAATATCAATGGGAGGCATTGCTCCAGCTGCTGCTACAACACTGTTAATTACATAATACTTTTATTGAGCAATTCGGTGGTAATTCTTACAGCTATTCCTCCTTAATAAGATCCATTGTGCACCATAAAATAGTAACTGGGACACAGTTTGTATTCCACATACATCACATTTCTCTTTAGCAGGTTCTTCCACATCCATAATCTCATCATTATTACTATTACCCTCAAGACGGTTGACTTGCATTAATCAGGCCTGCTGCCATTCCCTTGCCAGATTTTCTGCAGTTTTATTGTGCTTTTGGACATTTTAATTAACTTGAAAATTTAATTTTAAAATCTTACCTTATTAATACTCTGCCCCCTTGGAAATCCCTTCTTCTTGTTTATTATCACTGACCATTTGAAGATGAGGTCATTAGTGATTAAAACTCCAGCTAACTTCCATGCCGTCTTGCCACAGACCCTATGTTATTTTTGAATGAGATGAGAATGATAATCCCAAAATTGAAGGTGAGGGCTGGGTTTCTGTTGCTTTGGGAGTTAAAAGACATAATTTCAATTACGCCATAACATTTACTCCTCAACTACTTGCTCTCTACAGAAGCTCAACAATGTTAGTTAATTAATGCCTTATACAGGGATGAGTAATGCTATACCCACTTGACAAGCTGAAATGAATAAGGCATTAGGTTTGGTAACTCAAGAACAATGACACAGCCAGATAAGTAGGACATATTTGAACAAACTGGCTTCTTGATCTTTAATGTTCTTTCTGGTCCCTAGGAAATAGAAAGGGATAGTCATTGAATATGAGTTTTTCATTTTCTAAACCAAAAAATGGCAGCGTCTCACAGGCTAACTCAAAAAGGTTGTTGGTGGCTCCCTGGTAACTATAATGAGGATGTGAGGCTATATCAGGATCTTGCACAAAGAGTGTCTTTATCAGTAAGAGCTGCCTGCCACACATATAAAATGAGTGAGTTACAAACAACCACATATCTGCCTTCCCCATTATAAACACTCAGTTACCCTTTTGGTATAATTTATCTTCGTGATCCACTTTTAATTCCATAAAAAAAAGACTGTTATATAATTCCATAGCATCTGTTGATATAGAAATTATATGACAAAAAGCTAGTATGAATTCCGTAACTACTTTACATAAGTCTTTATTTCATTGATATTAACTACCTCTACATACATTTATAACACATGGTAAGATGTATTATTTACTCAATTTATAGACAGTGCTTCATGTGCATAAGGATTTATGCACTCTTTGTACTGACTCTGTACTATCCCCATGTTACTCCTCCTCCTCTAGCCAAAGATTGGATGCTCACAAAGTTACAACCCCTCATTTTAGTCACATAATTCAAGAAATGAATATTTGAGTCAAAGCACTTACATGAATGTTTAACTTTGAGCATTTTCAAGAGGAGGATTAGTCAGCCATGAATCTATTTAAAATACCAGTGGTTTTATATAATAAGAAGAAGATAGAAAACTACTTGATCCTGCTGCCTCAAGTCTGAGCTACATTAACCAACTACCTAAGGTGTCACTTGACTAAGGAACAGGCATCCAACAAAGCTAGTTTAATACAAGATTTATTTTAAACATACAGACTAATATGATGGGAGCCTTTTGCAAAGAGTTCAACCTACTTCAAGTTCATCTTATGTCATTTATTAGCTGGTATTCTGAAGTAACTCACCTACCATTTCAGAGCTTCAGTTTCTTCCCATATAAAATGGAGATAAGGCTATTCAGAGTACTAAATATATGCCAAGAGATTAGCCTAGTGCTTTGGACATACTAAGTGCTTAATAAAGGTTAACTAGTAATAGCAGCAATAATAAAAATAGATATAGTGATAAAAGTATAGCTGGGCCCCAAGGAAACTATATGAGCTGAAATCTCCAAGTCTCTCTCTACAAGGGCTGAAGTTTTTTGCCCATCTACTCAGTTCTCTTTGTTGCAGACTGTCTTCTCATTTAGCCTCTAGTCTCTACTCTTCTATAATTCTGCCTGAACATGGCTAAAAGGAAGACTTACCACTAGAATAGAGGATTTGCAAAGGCAAACATTTTGATTGATTTGCTCCCTATTGCCTCATACAATACCAGGCACATATTATGCCTTTAATCAATCAATAATTGTGAGATATGGAGGATGTCATACATGTCATGCACCCACTCTGAACACAACTCTACATAATCTTATTTGTACCAGTAACACAGCACCATCAGAATGACTAGGTCTCTGTTTCCAGTGACATATTCCAGGGAAAAGAATATGATTGGACTTAACATGGGCCAGGTGTCCACTGTAGTCAGTGCAGCAGGGGCCAAGGAGGCAAAGTCACATATAGCTTCCCATTCTAGAATAAATTCTTTAAAAGGGAATGGAAATGAGTAGAGTACTATGAGTATGTTTTTTGCATATAATATAAAAATTTAGAAGAGACAATTTAGGGATGGCAAGAGGGATTGGGCATGGCTTCGTGAACTAAGTGGTATTTCAAGTTGGTTTTAAATAATAGATAAAGATTAGACAAGGAAATTGTATTTATGTTTGTAATGTTCATTAAATTTTGCTTAATATTTTACAGTGAACAAAGACAGTCTACCATTGTAGCATCGCTTTTGTTTAATTTCTTCTATGTACAAAGCTTGGTAATAAATACTGTTAGACATGCAAAGGTATATATGCAGGTCCTGCCTTCAGGGTATTTCAGTTGGTTGAGGAGATATGACAATGAACCCAAGGGCTCTGTGAGTTAAAAGAGCAAAGGGAGCCTTTTAGACTAAAACAGGAGTAGAACTTTCTTGCTAGGGAAGGTGAGACTTGTGCTAAGAACCAAGCTAAGCATGAGGAGGCAGAGACCATGAAGGAGGAGGGTATGGCAGGTGCTCTTTATGGCTTACAGAACATCCAATCCCAACCGCCTATCTCTTCCCACCTTGTAATAGACTGAAAAAGCAACTTGCTCACTTTCCTAGCTTTCTTTGGAGCTCAAGGGTGTCCTATGACACAGAACTTCTGGTGAGTGAGACATAAGTGAAAGATAACACAGGGGAACAATTTTTAACATAATTCTTGTTGAGTTCGATTTTTCAGTTGTTTTAGACTTAAAATAGGCACGCTGATTTCAAAACTGCAGTTAGTTTTCTTTCATCATGTCAAGTTTTTTTCTGTACAGCTTATCTTAATGTGACCACTCTAGGCTGGATTGAGCTTGGATAAAGGGAAGCACTAGTGCTCTCCTATTGGCTGAGAACAAACTTCCCTTGAGTGGGTAGGGATGAGGGATGACCTTGGAGACCAGCGACAGGTTCATACTTGTCTAGGCTATTCAGTTACACATGAGATAGTGTGGTGAGAGGTTGTGTGCTGCTCTATATAATGAATCGTGTTCCAAAGTGTAGTCTGAGTTTTTGTCTGTATACAAGGAGTTTACATACATACTTATTTCCTTTCCTTCAGCTCATGTCTACCTCTGCTATTTCTTGTTGTAAGTACCTAAACAACTCTGATTTGTTTTGTTCTATCTGTGGAAGTTTCACCATTCCCAGTCAAAGAAGAAACATCAGCTCATTTGTCAGGAAAGCCTATTTTGCATATTTTAAAGTAAAACTTGGTGATCAAGATAAGTCTTGGGCCCCTCACAAGGTGTGCAAGCAGTGTGTCAAGAGTTTATGGATATGGACGGAGAGAACCCGTGATAAATTGCCATTTGGTATACCTGTGGTTTGGTGAGAGCCCAGAGATCATTCAAGTGACTGTTACTCTTGTATAGTGAAAACTCCAGGATATAACAAGAAAAATAAATGTAAAACAGAGCATCCTAGTCTACTATCAGCTATATTCCCAGTGCCTCATTCAGCTGAAGTCCCAGTGCCAGTTTTCATTGAATTACTCTCTTTCAAAAAACAGGAGTATGGTGAAGAACTAAGTGACAGCAACAATGAAGATTTTGAAAATGAAGATGACTCAGTTCGGAAGAGATTTGATCAGCATGAGTTGAATGATTTGGCATGAGATTTGGGGCTTCAGAACTCCTAGCATCAAGCCTGCATGAAAAAAAAAAAACTTGCTTGAAAAAGGAGTGAAGGCATACCACATTCTATCAAGAGAAAGTGCATTTCTGCAGTACTTTCAAAGTGATGGTGGCTTTGTGTATTGTCATAACATACATGGTTTAATGGAGGAACTGGGAATTCCAATCTAGAATGCAACTGAATGGTGACTGTTCATCGATAGCTCAAAGTAGAGCTTGAAGTGTGTCCTCCTCTGCAAAAGCAATTTATTTGGTACAGTCCCAATTGGCCATTCAGTTTGTTTCTGTGAAGAATATGAAGACATAAAGAGAGTCATTAATCTGTTGCAATATCATAAGCACAATTGGATCATCTGTGTTGACCTTCAAATGGTCTCCTTCCTTCTTGGTCAGCAATGCAGATACATCAAGTATCCCTGTTTTCTGTGTATGTGGGACCGAAGAGCTCATGAGAAGCATTGGAGTTGAATTGGCCTCCAAGATCTGACCTCAAACCTGGTGATCCAAATATTCTACATGAGCCACTCATTGACAAAAAGAACATTATATTCCCATCTCTGCACCTAAAACTGGGTCTCATGAAGCAATTTATTAAAGCTTTGTCAACTGAAGGAGACTGTTTCAAGTATCTCGTTTTTGCCTTTACTAGCCTGTCATTTGAAAAGATAAAATGCCTTAATATGTATGTTTGGTAGCAGAACTTTACTACTTGTATACAGTTTGACTTATAGTAACAATCTATAGCCTTTATATGAATAAAATAACTCTAAAGAAACAGTATATTCAGGTAATTTTCTCTTTATTTTCCTTTGTATGTACATTTTGTATGACTTTGGGGTATCTTATACCTTAAAAAGTTGACATGATAGAGAAAAACTGAGGTTATTTTTGGATTCAGGTACCAAAAGTTAGTCAAAAACAAGTGTTAGATCTAACTCAATGAAAATTGTGCTCCCCAGTGTAATGTGAACATTTTGCTCTATTAACAAAGACATGTTCATCAGTGGAGCCCTTCTTCCTGACTTGAACAAGGATGTACTGACGTAGCAGTGAGGGTCTTTGTGTGAGAGGGACGAGCTTCCTTAAGCAGGCCCAAAAATAAACATTTGAGGAAACCTCAAAATTTTTCTCTTGCTCCTATGTGATAGACTTGATGTTTTTGCCCCACCCACCCCCTCCACTTCCATGAAAAAATGTCATGTTAAATCCTACTACCCACTGTGGTGGTATTTGGAAGAGGGGCATTTGGGAGGTGATTGGATCATGAGGATGGAGTTCATGAATGAGATTATAAAAGAGACTCCAGAGAGCTCCCTCATCCCTCCTGCCATGTGAGGACTCAGCAAGAAGATGGGTTCTCACCAGACACAAAATCTGCTGGCACCTTGATCTTGGACTTCTTGCCTCTAGAACTGTGAGTAGTAAATTTCTGTTGTTTATAAAGTCTATGGTGTTTTGTTACAGCAGCCAGAACAGACTAAGTCATTCTAAATGTTTCATTGTTTTAATTCCAAATGTAGAGACAAGTTTTTCTCTTTCCTAAATAAACACAACCCCTCAATTGTCTTTTGTTATTTCATTCATGATTTATTAGAAAAAGATGCAGTCTCCTCAAAGATTCTCCATTACCAAATTGATATGCTTTCTCTAACTAGACCTAGTCTTAATCGCTCTTTAGGGCTGCACACTCTGCTCATGACTCATTACCTTTTTTCCTAAGTATGAAAGATTTTTAGGGAAGAAACCAGAGGCAGAAGTGTCTATTAACTTTGAGGACAAAGAAAAGAATGGCCAAATCTGGCTTAAAATATGGAAAATTGGCCATGTGTTCAATGCTCAGTAACTACTTATCACCTTGATACACTGACTTTATCTTTATCTCCAGACTCAATGAACTAAGGAAAGTGTGAACTTTAATAAAAACTAGAAATGATCTCCACATTGAACATCCCTAAGCTTTTTCAGGGTCCTGATAGTCTCTATCTTCAGATGCTAAGTGTGCAAGAGCTGGTTTCATTTCATGAGATAGGAAAAGAAAGGGGCTTACTTAAAATAAATGAACTTCATTTGGAAATTTTCACAAAGACAAAGTGAGATCAGCAAATACTGTTTAGTATATCATCAGGACTGAAACATAGGGTCTAACGGTCCCCATAACCAAGAACAGACAGGAAGAGAGAAGAAACTAACACCTCAATGTACACCCTGGCTCTAGACCTTCGCAGGTGGCTTGGTGCTGAGGCTTATGGCTGAGACCCAGGTGAATTATAGTTGAAGGGTCTTGGGCTTATTTCAGGCCATGAGCTTGTCATATTCACATATATATGTGGGTGGACCCTCCGAGATTTGGAGTCAGACAGCAGCTCTTATATGTCCTGTGTGACTCTGATGTTACTTAATCTCTGCAAGTAATGGCACTTACTCATCTGTAATATGAAGTTGTTTGGATAAATTACTTTAATGCATCTAAAACAGTATAGTGTGTGGCACATTATAAGAACTCAACAAATGTTGTCTCGTTATTTTGCTATTGTTGTAGTTACTATGTTGTGACCAGTGGGTCCAGAGTTATCTCTAATGCCCAGATGGTACTAGGTAGATATTGAATGAATGAATGGACAAATGAATGAACAAACAAAGAAATAAACAATAAAAGAATTGTCACAAGGCAGTATATAATTAACTATGGATACAGCGAGTTCTAGAGTAAATCATTTGCAGCTTCATCTCTCTTTTAAAAGCAAAAGTGTTCACTTTCAAATCAGTCTCAGATTTTTCTAATATACTTCTGAAACAAAATAATAGTGACCAAAAATATTACAAGCATTAATGTTTAACAAATAAATGGTTACTTAGAAACAGGAAGCAGCATTTACCAAACCTGAGAGTAGGGAGGTCTGTTTAATATTCTGATATAACTTTTGAGGGCTGAGAACTCAGCTTGTAACATTCACCCAGAGTATAGCTCTTAAAGAGTAAATTAGAAATTAGATACACAGCTTCTAAGGGACTATGTGTCTTTTCTAAATGTATGTTGTGATTTACTTAAAAGAGAAAGGAGAAAAGCTATAGGGTTTGGCAATTTCACAGCAGGTCAGAAGTGAGAGGAGCTATTGGAAGGAGAGGCTATTTAGAACATCTAGTAAGGTCAGACTGAGTAATTGACATTCATAGTCTATGTACAAGTGAAGGTCAAGTTGGTGTAGAGGATCAGACAGCTGACAAAAATGATCTGGGACAACCAACAGACAAGAGAATGATACATATTTCAATCTTGACCCATCGAAGCAAAAATTGCATTAGCAGCAAAGAATTAATTGTTCTTAAGTATTTTTCAAAACATATCACCTATGTACTTATGGAGATTTTATGTAGAAAATGGTATGTATGTGCTGTTATTTAAGTAAAAGTATCTTGGGGTTCAAGGGGAACTCTGTGATTTTACCCTGGAATCATTTCTTGGAACCTAGATATGCTTCTTCAGCTAATCACTATTGTCTCCCAAGTGAGCCCACAATAGGAGTCAGCTTTTAGCTTTTGACTTGGACCAGCTCTGAGCACATATTCCCCTTATCCACTCTACCATAGCCTTGGACTTCATTTCTGCCAAGACCCATCTTCCAAGACCCAGGACAAAATGTATGACATGTTCAAGAAATGGCAAGCATCTCAGTGTGAGTAGAGTGTGGAATACCCAGAAAGACAGATGATGGGTGGTAAGACTGGAAGGGGCACTCTGGTCCCAGTGGTATAAGCCATAGGTGGTAAACATGAAAGAGATTTGGTCTTTGTGGTACTGGATGATCTCCATACTATATATTCCTTTATAGAATTAACTTTATGAATCTATTGTTTGCACACAAGACATTGTTTAAAGTGTCTTTTCAAATTGAATACCTAATCTCAAAAATAGTCAAATATAATTTTACTTTAATTATTATATATTTTATAAAAATAACTTCTTTATCTATCTACATGTTTGCCTCCTAAGAAAGGCATGTCTTTAATTTATACCATATTTGCTCACATAATTAATCCTTGATTTAATTGCCTCCCTCATTTTGAGAAGAGAATAGCTTTTTCTGTAAAACTCCACATTACTTCCCCCTCACCCACACATGTTCTCCTCTCTTGTCAGTGCAGTATCATGACTACCAAGGTCCCTGAGCCTCCAAGGCCTTCATCACAGTGATCACCACTGCCTGAGATATTTCAGAGTTTCACAGGATTTTGAGAGAAAGAATCTGACTGACTCAGCTTGAGTCAGGTGTCTACTCCAAGTCCAATCAGGTTGGAGAAACCAAACCATCTGGCCTATACATGGGCACAGGTCCCACTCTTCTAGCCAGGACTGATGGAAACTTATAAAGAGCCAAGCACCAACTAGGTGTGAACCTCCAGCAGGTCTGCCATCTATCCCTTCTTCAAACATAAATGCTTCATGGCAGCATTTATTTGTGGAGGCAGTTCTGTGGACACTAAAGAACTAATAAAGAAAAAGAAACCCATTAATGCAATTTGGTTGTAACCACATTGTCACTGATCTCAGTTTAATTTTGGGTGGGTTGTTATTCTTTAGTTAACCAGAGAAAAGAGACATAATAATTTCAAGGGTAAATGATAGATCAACTATAATACAGATCATTGTCTGAATAAAGTCCCTAGGCCTGAATTAAAATAATGATATCAGTAAAAAAGTGTGTGTTTTGAAAAGAATTTCAGTTTATCTTATATAATCAAGATATTATAAAGGTTTTCATGCCTCTTGAGATCTAAATGAAATGCCCTGAAGTCCCATTTCATGCTGCTAGAAGTCCAGTGCCTAGCCCAAAATTTCTGTGGATTACTAGTTGTTTTTGTTCCAAGTCCCTGCTTCCATTGTTTAGGTCAGTTTATAGATCAACCTACTACTTACATCTACCCACACCCTTCCCTTCACATGGCATCAAACTCAGATATAAACTCTGTCCTTTTCTTTCCATCAAATCAAAAGTAACTCATTCAAGTAATAGTAGACTGTAATAAGGATGTAGGGGGACAGAGAATGGCATCCCTTCAATTGGTGACTCTTTACTCCTTCATGTAGTAGAAGCATGGCCACCACCAGCACTTAGATGTTGTATGTTGCAACCACTGCTCTCAGAGAGGCTTCCTGGATCTCTCTTAGCCCAAGGAAGGATTCTTATTGGCCCAGTTTGGATTGTATGTTTTTCCCTGGGCCAGTCAGTTGAGGCCAAGGGTGGTGGGCACATGTCCTGTTCCTATCCCCACTCAATACAGTCACTCTTACTGTTTTGTGGTCCACACAGCACTCATCAGAAGCTAAACTCATTTTCTTTAATTACTAAGTCTATTATCTGTCTTCCTGTCATGTGTGCACCACTATATCCCCAGTACCAAAACAATACTTTAGTGCATAAGAGTTTCTCAATAAACACTTCTAAATTAACGCATCATAAAATCAGTCAAAAATCAAGCCATATGCACAATTCATTAGCCATTAAAAATCATGCTTTGGACAAAATAACTATGCTAAGTGAACAAGATGTGGATTTATATAGCTCTATTTCCAGTATAATCCTCAGTTGTAAATAAGCATAGTTTTGAAATGCTATATGTCAAATGGAGGGGTGAAATTAGCAAGAACTCATCAGGCTATGGAGCTTACCCAGAGATCCTTGTTCCATGCTAGGAAAATGAGGAAAACCCTAGGCAGAAGGAGGTTGTGCCCCACTGTCCACTCGGGTCCCTGGTAAGATTTCAAAATAAAATACAGAATTCTCAGTTACATTTTATTTTCAGATAAATAACAAATATTTTTGTATAAGTATGTCTCATACTAAGATTATATTTGTTGTTTATCTGAGATTGTAAATGAACTGAATAACCTGTGTTTGTATTTGTTAAATCTGAGCACTCTAGTCCCTGGGAATCCCAGTTGCCAACCCAAGGGAACACAGATAGCATGAACTAGCCATGTGGCATGTTGAGTGAGAGCAGGAGACAGGGCTTTTGAGTCTCTCTGGCCTTCAAGTTGACACAGAAGGAATGCTTCAGATGTTCCTGGTGCTGCCGGGGGAGGATGCAAATGGTGGCCAACAGCCCTGCCATGAGGAGTCATTAGGTGACCCTGGAATAGAGGCTAGGAGTGGGAAGACCTGCAGCCAAGACTCAGAGGATATGTATTGTGGCAGAGCTTAGTTGCTGCTGAGCGAGCAGGGGAAGGACCACCTGACCCTGACTAAACCAAAAGGAGTACTCCTGAGTCACGCCAGCTTGTACCTCATAGCTCACTCTAACACTGTGGTAACAAAGACAACAGGCAATCTTTGAAGAGGTCAGACAGGTTCCTGGGGAGAGCACAATGACCAGCCCAGGGACCCTCCCTAATCACCAGGAAGCCATCCATGTAGGAAATTTAAAGCTCAATTTGCACATATCTCAAAACAGTGTTTCAGGCCAAGTTTACCTTCTTTCTGCCATGAGTGAAAATGCAAACATCAGAGACAAAGGAAAACCAATAAATAAAATGAAGAACATTACCTTTTTTGTTTGTTTGTTCTGAGTATGTATACAGACACACAGAGGAGAGGAGAGAATTCTTCTTAGGAAAGAAATGGATCTTTTAAGACAACACTTTCTGTCCTGGCCAGGTAGCTCAGTTGGTTAGAGTGTCATCTGGATACATCAAAGCTGCAGATTCGATCCCCTGTCAGGGCACATACAGGAATAACCAGTGCATGCACAAATAGGTGGAACAACAAAACTGGTGTTTCTCTTCCTCTCTCTCACTCTCGTTCTCTCTCCCCCCTTCTTCTCTCTCTCTCTCTCTCTCTCTCTCTCTCTCTCTCTCTCTCTCTCTCTCTCTCTCTCGTCAATAAATTTTTTAAATTTTTTTTAAAGGATAACACTTTCTGGGCCTTTTTGGAATGTGAAAAGTAAGGTTCCCTGGATACGGCCTGAAAACATAGGATTAAGGGAAGAATTTAGCTCTGGCCCGGTGGTTCAATTCATTGGAGTGTCATCCCATACACCAAAATGTTGTGAATTCAATCCCCAGTCAGGGCACATATGTAGGTTGCAGATTCGTATATGGGAGACAACCAATCAGTGTGTTTCTCTCTCTCACACACACTCTCTCCCTTCCTCTCTCTAAAATATCAATGGACATATCTGGGAACATATGGGAGGCAACCAATCAATGCTTCTCTTTTACACCAATGTTTCTCTCTCTCTCTCTCTCTCTCACATCAATGTTTCTCTCTCTCTCTCTCTCTCTCTCTCTCTCTCTCTCTCTCTCTCTCTCCCTTTCTCTCTCTCTAAAAAATCAGTGGACATATCTGGGTACATATGGGAGGCAACCGATCGATCAATGTTTCTCTTTCATATCCATGTTTCTCTCTCACATCAATGTTTATTTCTCTCTCTCCCCTACCCACCTCTCTCGCTAAAGTCAATAAAAATGTCCCAGGTAAGGATGTTTTAAAATTAGCAGGTTTTTGAGGCATGCTATTTTTCCCTCTAGAAGACCTGAAAGGTTATGCAATGCTATTCCTTCTCTTTATAGATTGCACATTTGAGCCACAGAGAGGAAAGAACGAGATCAGAATTACACAGTGTTAGTCAGGATTCTCCAGAGAAACAGAACCAATAGGATGTGTTTATAGAGAGAAAGAGCTTTATTTTAAGGAATTGACTCATGTGATTATAGATGCTGGCAAGTCCAAACTCTGCAGGGTGGGCCAGCAGATCACAGATCCAGAGAAGAGACAATGCTGTAGTCCAAGCCAGCAGGCGGAATTCCTCCTGCCCAGAGGAGGCCAGTCCTTTGTGCCACTCAACCTTTAGCTGATTGGATGAGGCCCGCCCACAGGATGGTGGGCAATCTGCTTTACTGAAAGTTCACTGATTTCAATGTTAATCTCATAAAAACAAAACAAAATAAAGAAAAATAAAAACCTCTTACAGAAACATCCAAAATAATGGAATAGTGCTTGACCACATATCTGGCCATTATGGCCCAACCAAGTTGATGCATAAAATTAACCATCATACATTGATCATTAGAGGTAGAAGTAGAATTAAAACCCAAATCTCCTGATTTTAAGAAAAATCGCTCCACTCTATCATGCGTCCCCAGTAAGGCTCATACTTCAGAAACAACTAAATTCTGGTGTCTTAAAGTTTTCAGTGGAAGAAGCTAGGGGTCGTGAAATGTTATGCTTCACAAATCTCTTTATTTACAAGCTTTAAGTGCTTTTCCCCAGCAATGCAGCCACGTGGACACATTTCAAACCAAGAAAGAAACACAACACAATGTAGAGAGAACAAATCTAAGACGCCAGCTCTATAACCCCCCCACAGCATCCCCCACCCCACTATAAAATAACCTTAAAATATCTGTGCTGCCCTTAGACACAGACTATAGCAAGATACAAGACATTTAGAGGTGCATGCACCAAACTTAAGCTCACAACAAGTTCTTCAGATGGCTGCTTCTAATCATTAATCTGAAGGTTGGATTGATTCCTTATTAGAGGAGGAGCACATTCAAGCTAACATTTTCCACTTATATTTCAAGATTAGCACTTGGAATTTTACTGCTTATGCTCTTTTTTTACTTCCTTAAAGGAAAAAGAGAGAATATAAACTTTGAACTTAGCACCTCATTGAGAAGGCTAGATTATAGGAGACTTTCCACCCTTACTGCTCTATTTTACTAGAAGAATGTTTTATTAGCTAAAGAAATAAAATTACAACTATTTAAGACTCCCACTACACTTCCACAATAGCATCATTGCCATGGCAAACTATGGATTTCAGTTTCACTATCAACTGTTTTAGGACTGAGGTGGTCAAATCCATTTGAAAACCTGAAGTGCATTGGGAAATATTTGGAGATTGAAGCTAATTAAAATCTAAACAGCTATAAAAATTAGCAAGGAATTGTACTCTGTTCAGCTCATGAATGTCATCAAGCAAGTAGCAGTTACTGAGATGGACAGACGAATAGCTGCACAATGAATTTTACACTGCAGTTATACTGTTATAACAGCCAGAATAATGAGACCTCAGGGTTAAAACTTCAATCCATTCTGTCTTCAGGATGCCAATCATAGTCAGGCAATGTTTTAATCAGCTCAGGCTTCCATACAAAATACCATAGAATGGGTAGCTTCAACAACACCAAGTTATTTTCTCACAGTTCTGGAGGCCTCAAGTCTAAAATCAAGGTGTCAAAGGGTTGGTTTCTGGTGAGGCCTCTTTTCCTGGTTTGCATATGACTACTGAGGTCTTCTCATTGTGTCCTCTTGTGGCCTTTCTGCTGTGAAGAGAGGGAGAGAGATCTAGTGTCTCTTCCTTTTGTTATAAGTAAGCACACCCATCCAATCAGATTAGGGCTCCACTCATGTGAGCTCTTTCAACCTTAATTACTTCCTTAAAGGCTCTATCTCTAAATATAGCCACATTGGGGGGTTAGAGCTTCAATATGCAACTTTTGTGGGGACACAATTAAGTCCATAACAGGCTTTGAGTGGTGGGCACACAATGTAATATACAAATAATGTATTATAGAATTAGCACTTGAAATTTAAATAATCTTTTTAACCAATGTCACCCCAATACATTTAATAAAATAAAATCAGAAGGCCATAAGAGACAATATTAACCTAACTAAAATGTCTTTTTCTACTGCTTTAATTTTACCCAAGGTTTTTTTTTTTCTTTTTCTCTTCCTCTCCCTCCTCCTTCTCCAGTTTCTCCTCCTCCTTCTTCTCTTTCTTCTTGTTTTGTTTCCCTAGTGTATACAGATTTTTCCCCACTCCACATAAGCCTCATGAATTAGAAAATGTGTTTCTTCTGTTATTTTTTAATGCAGCGAATATTTGGGATCCTTTCTTCAATGCAAAGGGAATGGTTCACAATTAACTCAAAAGAATTCAAAACATATTTTTCTAAATAGGAATTCACATTTGCTCTGATAAGATCCAACTCAATATAGCAATAAAAACACAATTGGGAACACATAGTATACCTGATTTCAGGGAAGTTACTTCTTACATATGTTTCACTTTTGCAGATTCAATTATGCACACTTGGAGATCAAGGAAACATACTCTATACAGTGTGGCCCCTAAACACAAGCCATCAGTATATCTGGTATCCAACCAAAGAAACAGCAATGTGTTCTGACTAGGAAGGAAGGTTTGACCATGGACAGATTTATGGAGAAGTAGCATAAGATATATTTGTTATATTTGATGGGCAAACTAAAATGTTTTCAAGGATTATTTTTGATGCTATATGATTTTTACATAATGATCTATCTTCAAAATCTAACTCCAAACTAAGACTTAATTTTAAAATATATCATTGCAAGGTTAAGGAAGAAAGTGAAAGTTCAAATGATCAGCACCCAAGAGATGAAAAAAAGTTCACCTAAGTCGAGGGAATAAGGGAAGGCATTCCACAGAACAGGAACAGTATAAGCAAAGGCATGGAGGCAAGAACGTGACCAGAATGTCCTGGGCAGGGCTTCTCAAAGGAAGGTGCATGTAAATCACCTGGGAACTCATTGAAATGCAGCAGGGCTGGATTGCTCCTGATATTCTGCATGTTAAGGAGCTCTCAGGTGGCCCTAATGCTGCTGTTCTGGCGGCCTCACTTTGATGTCAAGGTGTTCTGAAGGAGATCAGTGAAAAGGTCTTTGTTGAGAGGTAGCAAAAAAGAAGTCAGGGTCATTTGTTGAGGTCAGGTTAAATATGACCCTGAAAACCAGAAAGGGTTGCTGGACTTGTGATAACTTATTACCCTTGAAATGATCAGACAGAGGAACAACACTGCTAACAGGAAATTGTTAAGAATAAACCCAAGTCTCTATGGTCAATTAATATTTGACAAAGGGGGCAGGAACATACAATAGGGTAAAAATAGCCTATTCAATAAATGGTGTTGGGAGAACTGGGCTGGTATATGCAAAAAAAAAAAAAAAAAAAAAAAAGAAAGAAAGAAAGAAACTAGACCACCAACTTACACCATACACCAGAATAAACTCAAAATGGAAAAAAGAGTTAAACATAAGTTGTGACACCATAAAAGTCCTAAAAAACACTACAGGCAGTAAAATTTCAGATATCCCACATAACAATATTTTTGCAGCTATATCTCCTAAGGCAAGGAAATAAAGGAAAAAATAAACAAATGGGACTACGTCAAGTTAAAAAGCTTCTGCATGGCTGAAAAAAAATCAGCAAAATGAAAAGGGAACCAACCATATGAGGGAACATATTTGCCAATGATATTGTTGGACTAGGGTTTGATCTCCAAAATTTATAAAGAACTTATATGACTCGACACCAGGAAGAAAAACAACCCAATTAAAAAATGGGCAAAGGACCTGAACAGACACTTCTCCAAGGAGGACATACAGAGGGCCCATAGGCATATGAAAGGATGCTCAACATCGCTAGCCATCAGAGAGATGCAAATAAGATACACAGCTGAAGACCTGGTATATACAAGGGGTGATGCTAGAAGACAGATGTCTGTGGAATGATTCACATCTTCTTTCAAGTTATGAGAATGGAGACCTGCTTCATGAAGAAGCTAGCGGTGGGGTCGGGTGAGGTGGGGAGAACATTTAACAAAATGGGGACCAGTCAGGGGAATCCCCTTATTTCTGTTTTGCATGAGGAACCCTAGAGTAGCCAGTTGAGGCACTCTAGTTTAATAAAAATCATGGAGTGAGTCTTATGAAGACTCTTCATAAGTGTTAATAGGGATTTTATCAGCTTACTTTAGTTGCAGTTTCCAATTTTCTTAAATGTTTAGGTAGTCTTCTCCAGCATCCCAAAATCCTGATCCTTATAGATTCATTAGTGCTGAACCAATGCTTTCTCATGTCTCAATTCTTTGTAGATGTATTCTTTTCAGGTGTATTAAACAAACAAACAAAAACCAATGAGATATTACCTCACACCTGTCAGACTGGCCATCATTAATAAATCAGTGAGCAATAAGTGCTGACAAGAATACAGAGAAAAGGGAACCCTAGTGTATTGGTGGTGGGAAGGCAGACTGGTACAGCCACTGTGGAAAAACAGTTTGGAATTTCTGCAAAACACTAAAAATGGAAGTGCTTTTTGACCCAGCAATTCCACTGCTGGGAATATACCCTAAGAATCTTGAATCAGCAATTCAAAAGAACTTATGCACCCCTATGTTCATAGCAGCACTGTTTACAATAGCCAAGTGATGGAAACAGCCTAAGTGCCCATCTGTAGATGAGTGGATCAAAAAACTGTGGTACATTTACACAGTGGAATACTACACAGCAAAAAGAAAGAAGGAACCCCTACCTTTGCAACAGCATGGATGCAACTGGAGAATATTATGTAAGTGAAATAAGCCAGTTGGTGAAAGTCAAATACCATATGATCTCACCTATAAGAGGAATCTAATAAGCAAAATAAACTAACAAGCAAAATAGAACCAAAGGCATAGAAACATGGAACAGACCGACAGAGACCAGAGGGGAGGAGGAGGGGGACAATGGTGATAAGAAGGGGAAGGGACTAGCCAAAGAGCAGGTATGAATGACCCACAGACAGGGACAACAATGTGGGAACTGACCATGGAGCAGGGGGTGGAGGAATGTGCAGAGGAGGGCAAAGGGGGAAATTTGGGACAACTGTAATAGAATAACAATTTTAAAAAGAATATTTCCTGAGGGAGCTATGCAGGGACCAAGCAGGGAAAGAACAATTATAGTTAATTAATAAATAGAGAAGGTTGGAAGACTTTGAATCTCAAGCTGAAAAATTCTACTAAAGAAGGCAAAAATACAGAGTTAAGAACAGTGAAAGCAGCCCACTTAATAAGGTTTCATGGTAGCTATGTGTTCAAGGGCCCTAAAATAGGTGGTAATTTGTTTCATAATAAATATCCCCTAACAAACGATTATAATAACCTCTCTACAAAATTTGAAAAAAAACATAGAATTGCTTTTCCAAAAACACTTCAAAGAAACACTATAATGGGCAAATATTTATACACCAGTTTACTTAAAACCTAAAAATCTCTCCTTAAGAAAAGACAACATTTACAAAATTAGCCATAATGGCAGAGAAAATTCATACCAAATATAGACTTTTTTATCCTCTATTTTATGCCAAGAACAACCCAGGGAGGAAGAAAAAGTGCAAGACTAAATTCAGATTTCTGTCATGATTTTGCTACCAATTGCTTGGCAGAACTGCTTTGTGAAAAGCTGATTGGTACTTCAAGGTGCATTGTTTGGTCCCAGCTCTAGATAAAGATAAACATTCAGGCTTCCAGGGACTGAAATCACAAGAGTGACTAGCAAAGTTCACAGGAACCGAAAGACCCTGGTGCCAATTAAAAACCATACATCCCATCACAGCAAGAAGGGAAGCTACTGAATAATTGAATAATCTCAAGCCATTCCAAAGGAGAATAAACAGATGATGGCCTGATCCCGTCGAGACTAGATGGAGCTGTGTGCATTAGAGTGCTCTATATTCTCTTCCTACTTTGATTAATTATCCAGCTGTGCAACTGTCATTATCAAGGATATCTCTGAATCATGTGGCTCCAACACTAACCAAATCTGGCTGTTCCTTTCTTTCTTTCTTTTTTTTTCACATGGGTGAGAGCCTTGCTGTTTGGAAGAGAGTTACCTAGTATGTCACTTGAAACAGACAAATACTCCATTCATGACAAACAATGGGTCAGTCTTTAAATTGCTTTCCACAGCACTGCTGATAAGCATGTACAGAGGCACACTGGTAGATGAGAGAAATATGCCCTCCTATAAATTGATCTTCCATTGGAAAAGGTTGAGAAACACCAGGCTTGAGATGAAAATGAGTGTCATTTTAAAAATCTCATTTGCTCACTTGTTTGTTTATTTATTTGCACTAGAAAACTCCAGTCCTATCCCATCATTCCAAAAGAGACATGAGCCTGTGGTTTGGGTTCAGTATGGCATTTATTTATACACTATTTTAATTTGCCCTGGCCGGGTTGCTCAGTTGGTTGGAATGCTGTCCCATACACCAAAAGGTTGTGGATTCAATTCCCTGTCAAGGTTCAATTCCCCAATCCAGATGCATATGGCAGGGGGCGTGAGGGGGCAGCTGATCAATATTTCTCTCTCACGTCAGTGTCTCTCTAAAAACAAACAACAAAAAAAGACTATTTTAATTTGCAAAGGATCCGGGCCTTAAGCAAAATAACACCATTTGAAATTGTAGAAGTCCCACCAATCATGGGAGGAGAAAAGGAAAAGAGGCTCTTGAAATAATGTCATGTCAATAGCTGCCTATTCCACCCTTTCTTGGTAGCTATGACCCAGGTGACCATGCAGTCTTCAGTGAGTCAAGACTTTCTGTACTCAAGTCTACACCGATTGATGAATCTTCTCTACCTCCAGGGAAGCAGCACAATAGCAAGGAAGAGACAGAATGTTCACTCACATTGCACCTGTTCCCTACATGTTCCAGCCCTCTTGCAATTAACCACGGCTATGTGTCTAGTTCTGGCCAATGAAGGGTGAGCAGAGTGATGTGAGTCATACCCAGGCAAGTGTCGCAAAACCCTCATGTGACATTATCTCTTCTGCTCATGTTCTATGGAACCAAGGCCCCTTTCCCATTTAGCTTGTAAATGCGAGTATATCGGGAGCAAGAACTAAACCTTTGTTTGAATCTTCCTTCTCATCTCTATCAGGAGAAATCTCATTCATTCCAGATAGTTTTTCCCATAGCATTTGAATCTCTGTTTTTAATATCTACCTTATTTTGCCTAATATTACTGAAAGTAGATCATAGTTCAGGCTCTGTGGCCAAATGCACCAGGATTCAAATCGCAGCTCCTGCACACACAGCTGTTAAGCCTTAGGCAAATTATTGAACTTCCCTAAACCCCAATTTTCCCACCTGTGAAATGGGGTTAATGAGAGATGTCATGAGATTTGAATGAGATGCAGGTAAAGAGCTTGGCACAGGATCTGTTGCAGGCACCATTCAGTTGATTATTTTTGTGAATCAGTCCTACAACCTTACCAGATTATGAGAGCCCTGTATATGGAGAGCATATACTCATCTACTTTCTGTCCACTGCAATACCTAGAACAGGGTCTCACACATAACAGCTCTCCAGGAAATTTTTGAGGAGTGAATGAACTTAAAAAGGAACAAAATAAATTATTGAAATGATTTTTTAAAATAATACGTAAATTCTCTAAGAAGCAAAAAGAGAAACAAACATATGAGACAATGTTTTAAAAAGAAATGGACAAATCTTAAATAAACCAGGCTGATCTGAGAAATGTAGATAGATGTAATTAGAGATGGAGATGTAGAGAAAGCTGAAACGATCACACTCCATTCACAATACTGTGTGTCATCTTTATTCTTCCACTTTTTGTAGGGTTTCTATGAAGTATTTACATTTTAAATCTATCTGGGAAGTGTAAGCTATCAGACATAAGGGTGCTCTAAATTCTTCAGAAGAAATCACTAGGTATGAACAAGATAAATTTGACACTGCTGAGTAAAGTAAAAATAATAATTAAAAAAACTAAAACAGTGGTGTTTTTATGGTTAAAAATCTCCTTTACGTGTATGAAAGTGTTCCTTTTATGGGGGTAGGGGGGAGGAATAAAACCGTTTTCCATTTTCCCGAAACTTCCCTCATAAACTGGGCCTCACAAAAGATGGGGTTTGTTCCCCTGCATTTTTGACCAACAGCGACATCATGTGGCCACTCTGGTAGCTCGCTAGCCTTCTCTCCCAACGATGTATTTCCCGAAGGCAGACATTCATTTGAGTGCTGTCCTCCCTTCAAAATAAATTTATTCAAAAACATTCAGCAAATCGAGTGTAGATTCCAAAGCTTAGAATAAGCACAATGAACTATATCTGTATACAATATTATATAGAGGATCATCCCATCACTAAACTCTTAACCGGACACAGCCTAGACTGAACTAGTCTCTACAACCAAATCAACCCAGCAACCAAATCAAACTTGTTTGATAAAACATCATTCAAATATTACTTAGGATAAATGCATCCCATAAGCCGTATTTGGTAATAATCACACATAGCCAGTGTGTGTGTGGTCTAATAAGCCTCCCAGACCAAGTCAAGACCCTTTGTTGTGCACTCATGTGACACCCTGTAATGTCTTTTGTAGAATTTATCACAAATATGTGATGACTAATATAAGACTCCTCCTTCACTAGGCTGGAATGAGAGTAAGCACAGAAGCTTTTTGCTCACTCTTGTTTCTGCAGCCTCTGACTCTCTCTAGGTGATGTGGCTCTGTTCCATTCATTCAGCAGATATTTATTGAGCACCTTCTATGAACTGGACACTGTTGTAGGTACTACAGATTTTACAGTGAACAAAACAAAGTTCTTCCTCTCATGAAGCTTACACTCTAGTTGGAGGAGTCAGGCCATAAACAAGACAGGAGCAAGTGCTGCGGAGAATAGAAAGTACTGTTGATGGAGGTACTATTTTGTGTTGGGTGCTTAGGAAAGGCCTGACATAATAAGGGAAGAGCTGATCAGAGACCTAAAGAAAGTGAGGAAACCAGTATGGGTAGTAGGAAAAGATCTCTAGAAATTCAAACTTGAACTTAGGAGGGAGAGAGGAAGAAAAGGGAAGAAGATAGAACTCATGTGCCACTGGACCTGTTTCTTACCCTGACTTATGACTTGCTGTGCAAACTCGGACTTTTCTTTCCCTCTCAAAACCTCAGTGAAGAAATTAGATAATTACTAAGTCCCAGTCAATTTTAAGGCTCTCTGTCATGAAAAGTCAGAGATTGTAACCTTTAGTGACATCTCATGTGTGTGCATGAGCGATTAATTTCCCAAAGCAATTCCAGGCATTTGTGTTTCTTTCAAGAGCAATTACACACACACACAGTGTTTGCTCACTATTAAAAGAAATTGATCCAGAGTCTATGGGTTTAAAGGTTGGTTGGTTTCATACTAACATGTGCACTTCTAGAGATCTGTCATTAAGTGGCCAGACACAGTAATTGCTAAAGGATCATGCACTGCCTTTGGCCCTAAGAACCATTCAGGAGGGGTAAAGTGAGCTGTTAGCTTCAAAATATCAGCACTTGTTCAGTACATGACATTTTATGAAGAAATAAACTCTCCATTTGGAAATTCCCTAGTTTGATGGCTTCAGCTCTATTAATGTCTGGGGCTAAGACAGTGACAGATACACACAGCACAATACATACACACCATACTATAAATCCAATCACAGAGAAAGTATAGAAGCTGACTAAAGGGCTCCAGGCCGAAAATGGTTCCTCAGTAATAAGTTTCTCCAGTCTTCAACAGAATTCTCACATGTGGAGCCAAGTACAGAACACAGGATGGATCTGTGTTGGATGAGCATCAAAGGGCTCATCATCAAGATCTTAGGAATCAGTAAGCATCATCTGCCCAAAAATGTCTTCTTCACTGAACCATCATTTTGCTTCAAATGTCACCAATTGAGATTCACTTTGGGGGCTGTTATTATTCCTAGAAAATTCCTGTTAAAATGCAAGGATATTCCCAGAGGGAGCTGCTACCCATTCCACTTGTGTCATGAATGCCTTAGGGAGAATAAGCAAGATAAGGGAGAGACAGGAAGATGAAGCCTTGAACACAAGGCTAATGTGGGGAGGGAGGGACAAGACATGACGCAATGCAGGAGGGGGATCACAGTCATAAAAAGCAAGTGCCACGTGGTGAGTTTCTGCTACGGATGTCAGGTTCTTTAGCTAGAATCTCTACTTCTCAGGCATGGTAGACTACATTGATCTATTTTTATGGATAATAAAACTAAAGCTTGCCTGAAATCTTACTGTTGGTTACAGAGCTAGGGTTCCATCGTAAGTCCACAGAATCCCCACTCCGCCGAGGCATCAGACACCTCAAAGAGGAGGGAATGTTACAAAGGAGGAAGAGAGTAAAAGAGATGAGAATGAAATAGAAAACAATACATCTGCCATTCTGTCCTGAATTAGGCCTGATTTCTGTGCAGTGTCTGAGCAGTGGAGAATTACGGGTACTCCAGGGTGCGGTAAACATGTGTATTAAATGGAATAACTTGCCACAGAGCATTCTGGAACAGTGCTGTCAAGGGTAGTTAACCCTTAAGTAACAGACTGAACAGTGTTTTGAATAAACAGTAGGTATGAATAGCAACCTCATCACTCTGGGCTGTGAAGCCTTGTACATGACACTTAGCTTCTCAGAGCCTCAGTTCCTTTTCTGTAAAGGAAGAATAGCCACCCAGGGAAATTTTTGATGATGAAATTATAGCAAGCCAAGCTCAGTACCCAACATACAACACACATCAATACATGTGATCCCATCCTTTTTCCCTCAAAAACAGCTGTGCAGAGTTCAAGACTATCCAAAGATGTAAAGACCACAAGATCTCTTTCTTTCATTGTCTACTTGTTCATCTGGGTACCACACCATGCTTCTGCCATCAGCAGAACTGGTAAACTAGGGAAAACTGAGTTCATTATATCCAACCCCCTGAACTGTACCTAAATCAGCTCCTAGCTTCTACAAGAGCGGAAGATCTGCTGCTCATCTCATACCCAGGAATTGTCACTCTATGGAGTGACACGTGTTCATACAACTCCCTGACCAGGCCCAGCTGACAGTGGAGCTCCTCCACATCTATGGCATTTGTGTCACCCTCAGAGACAGCACCTGAAGACCTCCAGGCACAGAGTGGGTTAAGGTCTTTTCAAGGTTATACTAGATTGAGGAATGCAGGTCGGGTAGGGAGGTAAGAGTTGCAGAGCTGAGAATTTAAGAAGACAAATCATCCCTAATTCATTAAAGCCTGGAAGTGACACAGCTGACCTTGTAATATGACAGCTATAATCTGCCCACCAGGACAAGATCATAATTTCTCACGTTCAAGGATCCTTGACTTGGAAAAAAAAAACTGGCTAGAAGTTAGCTCTGTTCCTGGTCTTTTTTCCCATCCCCTCCTCCCTCCTTTTGGGTTTGTTTATTGCATATCTAGTACATAGTAGGCATATAACAAACATAAACACACAATTACAAGTAATTTAAATATTGGCTGAATGGGTGGATGGATACACAATGAATGGATAGATCAATTTTAATCTACATAGCTACACTCCTATCAACTTTGAAACAGAAATTTCTTTTTAATTGAGCTACATGCATTCACATTACTAACAAAGAGATTTTCTGCAATGCTGTGCCTTTGCTTGCTAGCATTTGCTTCACCAGGGGCAGGATATATCCCAACACCCAAGTTAGTTATTCTCATGCCCTAATATCCTCTGAGCCTCCTAGCTTGGCTGGATAACACAGCCATGTCAAAAGATAGTATCCCAAAGAGAAATAAGATTCTACTGGCATCAATACAGCATCCCTAAAAGAAGATAGCATTTTCTTTTTAAGTTAGAGATGGGTGCCCGGGTATTGCTCTTCAAATTGTCCATATATGATTTATATGCTCTTTTGTATGTAATATATTTCAAAAAATATTAATAAAAATGCTTTAATAAAAGGTAAGGAGAGGGTTAACAACTGGCTTGGGCCCCCACAGAAAAGAATAAATCTTTAACCTAAGGCCTCAGGCCCTCACTGCGGTTGGCAGCTCCTCTGATGGCAGAAGCACAGTGTGGTACCCAGACGAACAAGTAGACAATGAAAGAAAGAGATCCTGTGATCTTTACATCCTTGGATAGTCTTGAATTCCGCACAGCTGTTTCTGAACAAAGGGACATTCTGGAACTGGAGTCTTCTCCCGCGGGATTGATCTTCATGTCCTTTATTACCTAAGAGTGGCGGCTGTTTGGCACCAATGATGAAAGCCAACTCACAGGCTGCGGTGGACAGAAAGGCCTTTTGTAATTTCCAAGTGCGTGCGGAGGCAGGCAGGGGCAGGCACCCTGGCACTCCTGCAGCCCTACTCAGACCTCAGGGGTGCCAAGCACTATAGCTCCTCCCCACTGACCTGAGAAGGCCCGACAAGCCACTTCAAGGAGATTACCTCGTTTCTATTTTGCAGCTTTTTCTGGGTTTCTACAAGGTGGTTGTCTGGACATAACACATACTGGCAGTTCATTTTAATAGAAAGCAGAATGAAACAGCCCACCGAAATCTCCACCCAAAGGAATTCACAGTAGCTGCATTCAGAGGGCCCAGGGCTCCCTTAGGCCAGAGTCCTTGGAAAGAATGCAGGAAGGGGTGGGGGGAGGACCAAACACATGCAAATTCTCACCACAAAGAAACATTTCCCCTTTGGCATCTCTACCCAGGTACTGTGAACAGCAATAGTCCAACTGAAAAAATAGTTATAAGTGAAAATAATCTCGTTTTAGAATAGTTGTTCACTTGGAGCTAATCATTGATATTTTTGCATATTTAAAATAAACCAAATATTCAGTGCAGTGACCTCATACAAGACACTTTATCAGTTATCCCTGCTCCACTCCAAAGCTGAGCCACTCCATGCCCACACAAATTGTGCGATAATTAAACTCCCAACCTAGCCCCTTTCTCTCTTTCTCCGTTGTCCTGCTCTTATCGGATACCCCTGTGTATTTCTGAATGGGTGTATTCATTAGGTCTGCTGTAACAGAGTACCATAAACTGGGTAGTTTTAAAAACAGAAATGTATTGTCTCATATTCCCAGAGTCTAAAAGTCTAAAATCGAGGTGTGGGTAAGGTTGGGTCCTTCTGAGGCTGGGAGGAAAGGATCTGTTCCAGGTCTCTCTCCTTGGCTTATAGATGGCCATCTTCTTTCTGTTCTCTTCAGTATCTTCCCTCTGTGTGCCTCTGTCTTTATGCCCAAATTTCCCCCTTTTTAAAGGGCACCAGTCATATTGAATTAAGGCCCAAACTAGTGACCTCACTTTAACTTCATAGCTTTGTAAAGACCCTCTTGCAAAATAAGGTCATGTTCTCAGGTACTAGGGGTTAAAACTTCAACACATGAATAATGGGCACAATTCGACCTATAACATAGGGCTTTGTCAAAGTCTCTTTCCAAGTGGTGGCTGGTGCTTTTAGGACAGAAGCGACTTCAAGGCTGGCTGCTGTGGTAAATACAGAGGTCTGTGCTTAAAGCAGTCCCATGGTCAAGTGGATGCATTGGTCAAAGCACCAAGGGAAAGTGTGGATTTGGTTGAAATACCAAAAGAAATGGGAAAGGTTCTTCCTTAAGGTAAACTATTGTTTTACAGTTGTTGTCAAGCCACAAAGATTGTGTGTGTGTTTCCTTACTGCATTTCCCTGAAGAATGTTAGTTTTCTTCTTTTCAGTTGTCTCGTAAAAGGATAAAAGCCCTGTCTTCAGGCCCTCTTTGCCAGAGCTAGCTTGACCTCATAAAGCATGCCTGACTCTTTATTTTATGAGCCTCTATCCTCAGCACTAGAAAATTACTGGAAGCACCCTGAAGGCACAGAGGGTCCAAGAACTTACAAAACAGGACATGCCAGGCCATAAAGGCCAGACCCAGCACCCAAAAATGGCATCGAAACAAGCTGCAGCCTGCACGAGACCAACTGAAACATCCCGCTCCATCGCCACCTCATTTCCCAGCTATGACCCCTTCACCCTTCATAACTCAGTAAAAGCTCAAAGCCCTAACCCCTCAGAGCTGGTGCATTTCTCTGTGCCTAACCCCTTTCCTCCCTTGGAAAGTGATTAAAACTTTGTTCTCTGTATTACCCTCTCATTGGGAATTCTTTCACTGCCCATGTCACCGACCACCCTAACTAATCTTGGAGTCTCATATTTTTTATATCTATTCATAAGTCACACTTAGCGAGGCCTATATTTAATCCACACCATGGTTATTTAGCAGTTCAAATGGCACATTCTGTGTTCTTTAGATGTCCAGGGACTAAGTGCTTATGATCTACCATCACATACTCATCTGGGAAGAGGGAATAGGTATGGGGAATTTGATCACTTACGATTCTCTCTTGGTTTATCCTCTCTTTTCTGTGTCTGTTCTTGAAGTGGTGTAATAAATGCTTGGCTAATAAGCAACCATAGAGAAGCAAATGATATCACTTTACTGTGCTGAGCATTCAAACTAGGGCTGGGGTCCAACAGCTCATGGAAACAAAGCAGCCCCTTCTCCCAGGGGAACTCCCATGCAGAGTAATGGACCCACTTCTCAATCTGGAATTGCCTGCCCTAGTAGCATCAAGGTTAAGCGAGTGGTCTTGTCGCCCTTTTTGAGAATTCTTCTGGCTTTTGGTTCTTTGCCACCTAAGAAAAGCTAGAGTTCATCTGAGAAAAGATAACTAAGGTGATTAAAACTGCAGGGAGGGAGGAGGTATAAGGGGGTTAAATGGTAATGGAAAAATTAATTTAAAAAAATGTTTAACTGAATTCTGTGTCACCTGAGAAAGAATTGAAGGAACTAGCCTGCAGAAGACTAAGGAGGAGATTTTAAAGGCCTGTCAAAGACAGAGATTGCTGATTAGGACTAACAGAAATTATCAGTATAAGTTCATTGTTACAAATGTGAGCTGTCTATACAACCTGCCTTATAAGCAGTAAGCTTCCAGTTACTGAAGTGTGGAAAGAAACATAATTATACACAAATGTAGTGGCATTTCCTAGCACATGGACTTCTGTGATTTGAACCCTGGCTCACCTCTTTCTAACCACGAGATCTTAAATAAATTACTTTATCTCTCTGAGTCACAATTCCTTCACGTGTAAAATGACAGCCAACAGTGTTGCAGCATGTGGTAGCTTCTCAATTAATATTATATAATACACCCCCTCATGTTCCACTTCTTCCCCTAATCCTTTCATTAGAGTCGCAGGTACTAGAAATTCTAACTTCTATTCCTCTCATTGAACATTCTGAGAGAAGCCAACAATCCCAGTGTGGGTGTTTGGCTTTGTACACAGGAACAAACCCAAGCTAAAATTCCTGTAGGTGACTGAGTAATAAGCACAGGGCACAGGTGTACCACCCCTTTTCTTTCCTTCTTACATGAAGGGAGCCAAGATTTGAGGACCAGTTATCATATAAAACATTCAACTCCATGTTGCTGGTAGTTTTAACCAAGTTTAAATATTTCATAGGGAAATTTTTTTAAACATTCTCTTGTCTCATTTTTAACAGAGAGTAACCTGAATTAATGTGGCGAGGCCAGAATAAAATGCAGAAAAATTTAACACAAATCAAGCTCTAGTGCTAAAACAGTTAAACCCTACTCAGTATTCTGTTTGCTTGTCTATGTATGTTAAATGTCCAAGCACCTCACAGATATCACTGACTGCATGTGTTTGAAGAAAAAAGAAAGAAAGAAAGAAAGAAAGAAAGAAAGAAGAAAGAAACAAAGAAAGAAAGAAGAGAAAAGTTGAGAGATTTTATGGTAAAAAGTATGTTCTTGAAAAGAATCAGTCCTGCATTCTTACTTCTGGATTGGTTGGAGATGGTGATCTTCCATATGTCCACTGGGCTGGACACATAAACATTCTTTCCTAAAAACAATAAACTAAAATAAAAAATTATTTATATATCTAAATAATTGAAGCACAGCTGTAAAGTTCAAAAGTTTAAGTTCCCAAGCTAGCTAAAGTAAAATAAAATCTTTTATTCACTTTCAGTGCATTCTGATTTAAGTAATCTTGTTAGTTTGGCTATGGTGACTCCATTTTGTTTCTTCACTCTTTCCTCAATACAATTTGATCTATTTCTACTCACAGCACTTCTGACATGAAATGTGTGGGCTTTCCACACCAAGCAGTTCTCCAATTCTCTGTGGACATTAACTCAATTCTGACACTAACTACCCAGAGTGAGCACAAAACCCCCAGGTTAAGAGCCCAGTCCCACAGCACTGCCCCTCATCTCAGATGCCAATCATAGAAAATGGCTCCCCAGGTTACCCACACTTCTGTCCAACTTGGCTACAAATGAAGGGTACCCACAACCTGCTCCTCATGTTTGATAATTTGCTATGACAGCTCACAGAACTCAGGGAAACACTTATTATTACTGGTTTATTATAAACAATATTATAAAAACTACAAATGAACAGCCAGTTGAAGAGTTACAAAGAGCAAAGTCCAGAAGGATCCCAAGCACAGAAATCGCTGTTTCTTTGGTATTTGGGTTGCATCCGCCTTCCAGCACATGGGTGTATTTACCAACATGGAAGCTCTCTGAACTCCATCATTTAGGATTTTTACAGATGACCCATTACTTAGGCAAATTGATTAAGTCACTGGCCATAGGTGATTAACTTAATCTTCAGACCCTCTCCCCTCCCTGGAAGTCGAGGGTAGAGCTGAATTTTTTAACTCTCTAATGACATGGTTAGCTCCTCTGGTTATCAGCCCTCATCCTGAAGATACGTAGGGGTCCAGCAAGTGTCACCTCATTACCGAGAACTCAGGTATGGTTAAAAAAGGTTTAATGTGAGTAACAAAAGACTAAAAGACCCTCTTCTCACCCCATCACTCAAGAAATTACAAGAGTTTTAAGAGCTCTGTACCAGGGATGAGATCAACTACACATTTCTTATCATATAACAATGTCTTTTTATGTTTCTTTCTATCTACCTATCTGATGAAGAAACTTTCAAGTGAAGAACGATAACCTGGAATGAAAGCCACAGAAGAGGAAACAACCAGCTCACCAACCCAGTGGAGCAGTTAACGTAACCCATTCTCGTTTCTCCTGAAAGAGTGAAGTGTGAGTGTGAGCCCAAGACTGAGCCACAATCTAAGGGAGCTGTTGAGTCAGCCACTTACTAAAATTCTAGTATTTTCAGTGACCTGAAAGCCCCTATTAACTGGATCACGTATACAGATCTCAATACATTGATTTTGCAGCTCACCTGCGCTGGCATCCACAATTTTGGGAAATTAAATCCCAGATCTGTTTTTGTCATTAATTAACATGGATTTTCTCTCCACCTGGGGCTGGCCGTAAATTTCAGAGGCTGAGTTTCTGGGATGACTTTCAGCAGTCGCTTACCCCCTGGGCTTCTGGGCTTGGGGTCCATACTGAGCAAATGCACTCATTGGATAATGCCCTTATGCTGCCAGGCCTGTGGGTCTTTCTCGGTCACTTGTGACTAGGAAGGAAATCAAAGTGCTGCTAATCTATTACTACTGTTGGAGAATATGTGGGTTCAAGAGCCTGGTGAGAGGCCCCCAGGAAACAGGTTGACTGAAAAGTGCTGGGAATCCCACGTGGCAGTAAATGGGATAGAATGCAGAACTCACACCTGGGCAGGACAGGGGCCAACCATGCTCTGACACAGTGGAGATGTGGTCCTTACAGGTCAGGGTGCTTTCTCAGGTGAAATGAAGGGCTTCAAATCCAGGGCAACAGAGCTGAAATGAGGAGCAGTGTGATGTTTGGAGACAAAGTAAGTCATTGAGAAAAAAGTAACAAGAAAGGGATGGTGTCAAAATGTGCTATTTAGTGCCTACATTGGCTTTTGTTGTAATAGGAGTGTGGAGTCACAATGGCATGAAAAGACCAAGTGGAAAACACACAAACAAACCTCGCTAAAATTTAGCAATATCATAGTCTGTGTATAGCTATTGCAAAGAAAAGGGACAAAAAGTAAAAGGGTACCTCACAACCTTCAGTTTCCCCAACTAAAAAGTATAAGGACCTAATCTAAATATTACTCACTGACTGACTTGTCTGAAAAAGGAGAGAATGATACAATTGCAATGTGCATCCTAGAAAAAAATTGTGACATTAGCAAAATATATTCATTTTTCATTGTTGCATAACAAATTTAAAACAACAGCCATTTCTTAACTTGCAGTTCTGCAGGTCAGAAGTTCAGCGCCTGCGTCTGGGTTCTAGGCTTCGGGTCTCCAAGGCTGAGTTAGAGTGTCAGGCAGGCTGAGTGCTTGTCTGGAGGCTGGAGGGGAAAATTACTTTCAAGCTCATTCTTGGCGCTGGCAAAATGCCATTCCTGTGGTTGAAGGACTGAGGTTCTCATTTCCTTGCTGGCTGTCAGCAGGACATATCTCCCAGCTCCTGCTGGCTTTCCACTTTCCTTGTCACGTGGCCCCCTTCACCACCAAGCCAGTTATGATACATCAGGTCTTCTCATGCTTTGAATCTCTGTCCTCTGGATCCAGATGGGTGGGGCTCCTGTGATTAGTTAAGGTTCACTTGGATGAGCTCCCTCTTAAGGTCAGCTGATTTGGAACCTTAATTACATCTGCAAAATCCCTTTTATTATGTAACCTAACACTCACAGGAGCTATATATCATCTCATTCACAGATTCCACTAGCACTCACATGGAGGAGATGATACGAGATCATTGGGATCATCTTAGAATTCTGCCTCCCAAATAGATACTTCTGCTTCCCCCAAGATCCCAGAGTCCTCCATCTACCCTTAGCTTCCAAAATCCCTTGAGACTGTGGTTTCATTCAGGACCACTCAACTTAACTCATTCCTTGTCCCATTGTAGTCAGCCTTCCCTAGGTTACTAATCAACTAACCTGGTAAATAAACTAACATTAAAGTGTTACTGGGTTCAGGTATCTCCCCACCCCTTGACTGTCACATCTGGCTTTTTAGTAAGTGCTCTGAAACAAGGACGTTGAAAGGATGATGGGCAGGAGAGAGGCTGGACCCCAAACTGTTTCTAAGACACCTATTGGTGAACTTTTCAGGCACTTTGGCACACAGGCACCGAAGATAAAGTATTAGGTCTGAGAGGCTTTGGGGCATCCCTCAGTCATAGTTGTCTCCCGACTCTAGGAGAGGCCGCCCTGCCCCCAGCAGACTATCTTCAGGAAGTGATGTATATAAAGACTTGAGTTTCACTCACATCATCCACCACCTACCCAGCCAGGACAATAGAGTCAGCAAAGGCTTCCTATAGGCAATATTGTCCTACTCTCTGCTTCAGACATTCATGTTCACCAAGCAGAGGATGTTCTGGCCACTTCTCAGACGTGTAGTTTGCTCAAAAATGGGGACAAGTGATTAAATGTGCATGTTAACCTAAGGAATCTGTTTTGGGGATAGAAGCTTCAGCCAGCATTCCAGTCACTGAGCACCTGTGTCTTGCTCAATTCTTGCAACAGGTTTGAGAGGGCAGCATTTGGCAGCCATACATAATCTGTCCCCAGGCCAGGCATAGCTACAGAGTTCACATAAAAGCCAACCCCCCAAATAAGTGATCTCTCAGTTTCCCAGTGAAAAGATCCAAAAGAAAAGGTTTGGGCCAACTTAAATGTCCAATTTTTTTTAATGTATATAATTCAGGGGTATAGTTGTTATGGAAAATGTGTTTGTCTAATGTATAATTATACATTTACATTCCCACACAGCTCAAACATCACAGTATATAAAGTACATTAATTTGGGGCATGACTTGTTTCCAATCTCACATACTATTTTAGCTCAGGCTGCTATAACAAATTAGCATAGACTGGGTGGCTTAAACAACGTTTATTTCTCACAGTTCTAGAGACTTAGAGCTCAAGATCAAAGTGCCAGCAGATCAGGGGGCCCACTTCCTGGTTTGCAGATGTCCATCTTCTTGCTGTGTCCTAACAGTGTGGGGAACTGAGGCAGGGACAAGCTCTCTGGTGTCTCTTCTTATGAGGGCTCCTCTTTCATGATCTAGTAACTTCCCTAAGGCCCCACCTCCTAACAACATCACATTGGACTCAGGACATCAATGTATGAATTTGTGGAGGACATGAATATTCAATCCATAACACATGCCATGAAACATTTTATTAGGCTCTTCACATGTAGCTTCTATGTCGATGTGATCTCTGTCTTGAGAACACGTTCTTTTGTGTCATCTAACCAGGCTGAATATTTTTGAATCCATGCTTCATGCTGTCTCAGGGAATTTCAACTTAAGTCACAAGTACCCTTGGTATTAAAATAGACATAACATCTGAAATAATTTCTCATTCATATTGTAGGTGTATATTCATGCTCTCCATGATATAACCATTGCACCAATGGCCACTAAAGTGATTTCTTTAAGACTTTTTCAACATCACCCCAAATTTGCAATTGTGAAATCATTTCATCTAGGTCTCTGCTTTAACATCTCTTCTCAGCAAGTCTCTCCTTAGCCACCCTTTCCAAGTAACACCCTCTGCCATCAGCTATACCCATCACCTGCTTCATTTTTTCTTCATAGAACTCATTTTCTGAGGCCATGTGTTCTTCACAGGGCAGAAATCTTGTCTTTTTTTACTGCCATTTATCCCCACTTCTAAGAACAGTGTCAGGTACATAGAGGGGCTGATACTTACTTTTAAATAAAAGAATATTTGCAGAGTGATCACTAAATTATGTGAAATTACATTAAATTATTTTATACATATCCAATAACTTATATAAATATTTGATACAAATATTCGTTTAAGTTTTATATTTTTTCATTTTACATACAGAATTATATAAATAGATATGAATGTATACATTTTTAATGTAATTCCATTAAATAAGTCCAAGCATGCAAAACTATCATAACTAAGGTCATTTTAGGCTATATGTGTTCTCAAAATAATATTTTCGTGGAAAAAATAAAAACTTAAGCAGTCATTTAGAAAGCACCCTGTAATATGAGAGAAGAGATGGGAGTTCATTTTTGGAAGGGGATGGTGTCCCTTTTGGGGGGGCCCCTATGCAGGTACAGAGCAGTCATTGCCACACCACGGAAAGCCCATTTCCAAGTTCTCTGTTTTATCCCAGTATTCTGCTTTCTCAACTTTCATGACACTGTCTGTTTTCCACTATCTCTGTAAACAGTCCTTTTATGATTCTTTTTTACATCTGTCCCTAAACACAATAGCTTTCTGTTGGCCTTTGTTCAATCAGTCTTGTGCTGTTTTTAATTTATTCTATGTAGAGAGTGCTCCTCCTTGGCAGGTCTTTTTAACTCCCTGACAGAAGTTTGTCCTCCTGAAGTCAGATCCCTGGCTTACAGGCATCCTCCTGTCTTCCTGCCCACCTGCGAACACATTCTTTGGCCTGTATTAAATATTTCTGTCACTGACCCCATCCTAGTCCCTCCACTGGGTAATATTATTCCTTAGATGTATGGCTTTGCCCCACCAACCTGCAAGGATTCGGATCCTTTGGTAAGTCCACACAGCAATGCATGGACATGATAAGAAGATGGGACAGACAAACACACCTAGAGAGAGGGGGTAACTGACAAGGAGTAATCCTGAAGAACCAGTGGGGCGGGACAGCTACCATCAGCACAGACCAGCAATAGAATTCCAGGCTTCTCAAAGTACCCATGTGGCCTGCCATGTTTCTCCATGGACTCTCATGAAGAAACTGACTAGAATGTATAAAGCACCCTGAATCTGAAAATCAGGGTAGGCCACTGTTCCAATTTTGGTGTATTCACATGGAGGTAGGGAGATGGGAAGCAGCAGCCCTTCAAGGTACCAGCGAGAGAATGAGGGGTCCTGGACTTTATGGAGGTTGATGTAAGCAAGGGGCAAAGGGAGAATTAAGCAACACATACTCCCAAAAGCTACAGCCCCTAATTACCCACGTCCCCACTGTTCTGTGGTTTGTCACAGACACTCCGTAAAGTTAATCCAACTGATTCTTGCATATAGAATAAAAATTCTTCCCAGACCCTCAAAAACATCTCTGGAAAGTTAGTGGAAATAGATGTCACTGTCTCCTGCACACTGGAGTAAGGTACACTTCCGTGCCCATTGAGAAGAATCCAGCAATGGGAGAGAGGAGAGGAGGGTCAAAGCCAACAGCCCCTCTCCTCTGAGAAGGTTTTATTCTATTTCCTGATTTGTGATTGCAGGAAAAACATCCCGAAGTACCCTTTGTTTGGTTCTGCTCCGTTCAGTTTCTGTTGTGTAATGCAAGACAGCTGCGGCTACAGGGAGTGAAAATATTCTTTGTCATTTTTTCTCCACTTCAAGTCTTTTTTATGATGAATTGCCTGTGCAATTTGTGTGCAAGTTTTCTTTTTTTCTTGAAAAACTTGATCAAGTCTTCTTTACCCAACTTCCATCACACCTATAATAACATGTACGTTTATTTGAAAACTAAAGCTATTTTAATAAAAATAAATTGGCATTTTAGGTATTTTTACAATTACATACAGATAGTGGTCTCTTCATTTTCATGTTTATATTATTTTTCTTTTTGAAAATAATTTTAAGGAAAAAGATCTGCTCATAAAATTTTCCTTATTCAGGCCTACTTATGAATTGATGATGAAATCAGTGTTAGAGATTATATGTGGAGTTAGAAATATGTTCAGGTAGTGATTTGCAGTCTCTTGACAACATATTTATACAGAGAGTTGCTAATTTCCATGCAACCTGATTTATTTCATTAATAATTCTTATAGGCAGTATATTCTATTATTACAGAACTTATTTTAGATCAGTAAGTTTTCAGATTGGCTTATGATCAATTCATGAAAATATTGGAAGCAATCAGATACATAATAAATTGTTCCATAGAGTCAAATATAACCACTATATAACACTATATTGAGATGATATTGGTTTTAATCAGCTACCTAAAAAAGGGAAAATTTATACCATTCTCTGTTTAATTTAGATTATAAAAATCACTAGGGAAATCAAGGAATCGGATAGCTGATAGGAAGCTCTTAATAGCAATTGCAGTAAAACACATTTCACTGCTTGAAATTTGTGAGCTTCAATTAATCATGGGCTCAAATAGTTTTTAAAAGTGTTTTATAATTCAAATATTACTATCTCAGTAAGACACTCCAGTGTGTTTATTAATCCATATCTACTTGCATACTCTCCTTGACCTTCAGTCACATGTCTTACAGCTCAGCAGGCTTCAAGCAAGATGCCAAAACTACTGCTTCCTCTAATTGCATGATTTTCCTTTACTCTACAGTATTTCTTCTGGAAGAAGCTTTAAAAAAATATAATCCCTTGCCAGTTGAGTCTCCCTCTTGCATGACAATAGGCTATGCATTCCTTACATTCTTGCTATTTTAGAGCCTTTTCTTTTAGCCTTTTTTTTTTTTTTAATTACCTTCTTGGTTTCTGGTCCTTTTCTATTTAATAAAATAAGACAACCTCATTATGAACTTCCTCAAGATAGATGAGAGTCTGTCTTCCAGAGAAGGGAATATAAATTCTCTCCTGTGAGCTATTCCATTGATCAGTCCCCATTTCCTCAGGATCCCTGTAATGTCCACTCATAGAAGGCAGGTAACTATCCTATCTATCATGGTCCCCACCCAGCACCTAGATTGTGCATAGTGCTTAGTAGGAGAGTGGCCATGTCACCTAAACCCCTCACCTGCCATTTTAGACCATTTTATCTTGTTTATTTCTGATAGAAAGGGAGAAGAATTCTCCAGACTCAATAAATACAAACTGGGAGTTGAAATGACTCATTTACTAAAACATCAGTCAAACCTGAAGAAATTCCAAATTCCTCATCCTGACAGCCACGTCTGTCTGCACTCCAGCCTCACCTCCCACCCTTCCTGGCACACAGTATTTTCTTCCATCTGACTTCAGTTTATCTAATTAACTGATTCCAAAAACACATCTGGCAGTTTTTCCACCCCCACCTTTTTGCTTATCCTGTTCTCTCAACCTGGAATGCCCTCTGCCAAAACTCCACTTATCAAAATACCCACCCACCTTAAACACAGAATGGCACAATGGGAACAGCATGGACATCAGTGTCAAATGAACCCCAGCAGAGTGACAGTAGACAAATTACTTGAAATTTCAGAACAAGTTGTTTCCTCAATAGTAAAATGGCGATAACCTGGACTATACACATTTCTACCACATGTGTACGAAAGGAAAGAATCAGAACCATTTGGTGAAGCATGAATGACCATTATATCAATATCTAATAAACCATAAACTCCTTGAGCAGAAAACATCTTGAATACCTGTTCCTCCTGAGGGCTCCAGAAAGTGTTTTCTACATTGTTTTCACAGATAAATGGGGAATGAAGGACAGAAGGTAGGAAAGTAGGAAGGCAGGAAGGTAGGAAGGAAGGAAGGAATACAGGAGGAAACAGGAAAAGAGAGGCAGAAGCAGCATTGGAAAATGCAGGGAAACATTTTTGATTTGGGGGTCTCTAATTCCATGTCTGTAGTTGTGTAGGAGGCAGATTTTCCTTGTTAGGATCAGAGCTAAACAGAAGAGTGCGGTTTAGCTACACATTTTTCATAAAGACGTGATATGGAATCTCACAGGGAGGCAAAGGTGAACCCTGAAGGCAGCAGGGAAATGCTTCTGAGTTAGAGCCCAGATAGTAAGACAGGGAAGTTTTGCTTTCCAGCTTTGGGAAGAGTTAACATTCCTTACCAGCAGGGTCATTCATAGAAACAAACCAGTTGGTTTCTTACTGAGGGTATTCTGAACTGTAACAGGAAGGCAACTACACTATCAGGCACCTAAAACCTCTTCTGCTAACCAAGGACTACAATCGCCTAAATCTCTCACATCGTTTCATTTGCTAAACTCTGAGTTAAGCACTGTCCTTTCCTGCCATCCTTTTCAACGTGCAAAGATAAAGTATTGGACACTTCCATGAAGATAGGTAAGAAATATATGGCATCTGCACCAGAAGAATCCAAGGGTAGTAAGAGAACACAGGAGCCAGGATTGAAATAAGAGAGCACTGGAAAGTGAAAAAGCAGAAAAAGTCCCCTTCTTCATTCTCATCATTGCCTGAACTGCTACCTCTGGCCTGTGACACCAACAATTTACATCTCCCCTAACTCCCCTGAGAAATGCTTGGCCCCTCATGCCCCTTCCACTTGGATGTCCCTTCCTGCTGGATACCGTCCCACTTCCATATGGATTAATTCTGTTCTCCCTAAAGCCCCAGCTCACATGCCATCTTTTCAATGATGCTGATTTGGACTTAATTTTTCTCTTTTGAAATACAACAGCCTTTTATTTGTGTTGTTGCAGTACTTGTCACTGTCTTCTTTGTACTATAGCAATGGGGGGTCTTTTTCTACCCTTTTGGACTGTAAGATCTTTTATACATTCATGAATACTCTGGCCACGTCTATGCAGTGTTTTCCACATGGAAATGTTAGTTGCATCGATCAATGAATCAGTAAGAGGGAGAGAGTAGAAAAGCAGAACCGCTTACTTCACTGTCCTGATTAAGATTTACAAAGTGTCTCAGGCCTTTGTAAAAAATTGATGCCTATATAAGATCTCACATAATTTTGCTGCACTCAGAGAATGGTCAAATTACTCACCTTTGATATTTTTTTAAATGATATTTTTAGAAATCACATAGTCCCGAGGTTTTACAAAACTTTTAAAGTCACAGGACATTTATATATAAAACTGTATTACACAAACTTGATCAAGAGATTAAGTTTTAAATATAAACATATAAACACACAGACTTCCAGTCAAAATGGTGGCATAGGTAAATATGGCTCACCTCCTTGCACAATCACATCAAAATTGCAGCTACAATATAGAACAACCATCACTCAGAACCATCAGAAATCAAGTTTAATGGAAGTCTGATAACTGTGGAATTAAAGAAACCACATCCATCCAGACTTGTAGGAGGGGTGCAGTCATAAAATGTGCTCGTCCCACATTCATGTATAGTGGGTAAAAATTTGGAAGGAATATCTAAGGAGCAAGGAGTCTCAGCCCCATACTAGGTCTCCCAGCCTAGGGTTCTACAGCCAGGAAGATAAGTCACCATAACTTTTGGCTGCAAAAACCAGCAGGGATTGAGTCAGTAGAAGAAACTTCTGGAGTTCCAAGCAGTTCCCCTTAAAGAACCCACACACAGACTTAGACTCACTCCCTTTGAGATCCAACTAGCAGCTTGAAAGGCACCAGTGGCATACAGGGAAGAACTAAAGTGGCTGGCATCAAGGCAGGAGCTGGGGGACAGCGATCTCCCAGATAGAAAAGCAGTCAAAGGCTGTTGTCCCTTTTCTGTGACCTTCCCCTACAGAGCCACAGAGCCAGCAGGGAGGTGCCATATCTGACTCCATCAACCTGGCTAACAGTTTGCCCTCCTCTGGAGATCCCCTGAGACTCCATCCCACCCAAATTAGAGGTCCACCCAAACTTTAAACTATGACTTTTCCATATGAATGGCTGCTCTTGGCTCATGCTTCACAACTTCCTAAATCCTATCAAACAAGCAACAGCTGACCTCAGTGAGCCCCCAGTTCCCATACCTCTTGTTAAGTGGCCCCAGGCCCAGCATTAGGAGCAACCAGCCCAGATTCACAGCTTGGCTTTGCCTGGGAATCTCCAAGCCCAGCACAAGTAGCAGCCATCTCAGATTGCTTTATAGCTGATGCACAGTGGCCAATGGCAGAAATACCAGTGGGGGCTGATCTTGGCCTGCAACACTTGGGAAACCCCAGAGCTTGCACACCCAGTAGACAGCTACTGATTATGCTGGAGCACCACAACCCTGCCCCTGCACAGCTGATACTCCACAGAAAGCGGAGGTTGGTGATCAGTGGTCACAGCCAGTCCTTGCAGCTGACGGGACTGAATAAATCCCTTCCATTGACCTGCCAAGAGCAATCAAGGCTCAACTACAAGGGGATGGTGTACTCAGCCCACATAAAGGGTGCAACTTGAGTACCCAGCTTGGGTGATAGGGGAGGCTGTGCCACTGGACCCTACAGGACACCTACTATATTAGACCATGCTACCAAGACAGGGAGTCATAGCAGCTCTACTTAATACATAGAAACAAACACAGGGAGGCTGCCAAAATGAGACAAAGAAACACAGCCCAAATGAAAGAACAGCTCAAAACTCCAGAAAAAGAACTAAACAAGATGGAAATAAGCAATCTATCAGATGCAGTGTTTGAAACACTAGTTATAAGGGTGCTCAAAGAACTCAGTGATGACCTCAACATCATAAAAAAGACCCAGTTAGAAATGAAGGATACACTAATTGAAATAAAGAACAATTTATAGGGAAACAACAGTAGAGTGAATGAAGCCAAGAATCAAATCAATGATGTGGAACATAAGGAAGCAAAAAAACAATCAGAACAACAAGAAGAAAACAGAATCCAAAAAAATGAGGATAGTGTAAGCAGCCTCTGGGACTTCAAGCATTCCAACATTCACATCATAGGGGTTCCAGAAAGATAAGAGAAAGGGCAAGAAATTGGAAATCTATGTAAAAAAATAATGAAAGAAAACTTCCCTAAGTTGATGAAGGAAATAGACATGCAAGTCCAGGAAGCACAGAGAGTCCCAAACAAGAGAGATGCAAAGAGGCCCATTCCAAGACATATCATAATTTAAAATGATATCATATCTTTAAAAGTTAAAGATAAAGAGAGAACCTTAAAATCAGCAAGAGAAAAGCAGTTAGTTACCTACAGCGGAGGTCCCAGACGACTGTCAGCTGATTTGCAGGCTACAGGGAACTGGCAAAAAATATTCAAAGTCATGAAAGCAGGGACCTACAGCCAAGATTGCTCTACCCAGCAAAGATATTGTTTAGAATCGAATGGCAGATAAAGAGATTCCAAGACAAAAAAAAGTAAAGGAGTTCATCATCACTAACTCATTATTATATAAAAAGTTAAAGGAACTTATTTAAGAAAAAGAAGATCAAAACAATGAATAACAAAATGGAAAAAATGCATATTATCAACAATTGAATCTAAAAAACAAACTAAGCAAACAAGAACAGAGACAGAATCATAAATACAAAGAGCATTTTGATGGTTGCCGGATGGGAGGGGGTCTAGGGAAATGGGTGAAGAGGTGAGGGGATTAAGAATTACAAATAGGTCATTACAGAACAGCCATGGGGATGTAGAGTACAGTATAAGAAATGTAGTAGCCAAAGAGCTTATATGCAGGATCCATGGACATGAACAGTGGTGTGGGTGGGGACTGTCTGAGGGAGTGGGGGTGCTGAGTAGAGGGGGACAAAAGGGAAAAAAATGGGACAACTGTAATAGTATAATTAATGAACATAATTTAAAAATATGTACATACAATACCCAAATAAAAAGTAAGAAATTGATACTCATTTAAAGTCAATAATTAGTGTTAAGGGGATTTGAATTTACTTACTAAACACTTCTACAGTAATGAATGCATGTCAAGCATTGTTCTAAATGTATTAGAAATATTCAATTGTTTTTCTCACAGAAATACAAAAGGTAATATTATCCCCACATTATAGATGAGAAAACTGAGGCACAGAGTGTGTGTAACCCTCCCCTAGGTCACATGACTAGTGAATTGTTGGATTAAATTCAAATTCAGACAATCTGGCTCCAGAGTTTACACACAAAACCAACAAGAAAAAAAAGTCTTATTTACTCTTATTATTGTTGTTATTATTAGAAAAAAATTTAAATGACATTTTAGTAAAAGCTTTGAGGATAGAATTGTGAATTTTATAGTAACATTTTTCTTCCCATTTTTCTGTAGATAATAAAAAAAGAGTTGAATTAAATATTTATGACTATAGATGACAACAGTTATATTCAATTTCCTACTGTGATCCTTGATCATTCTTAATTGAAGTTTTATAAGCAAAAAGAATAGAAAGAAATGAGGTTAAGAAATTGTTTCTTATCATCTTTATAATTTAGAAGAACATTTACAAGTTCACATACACTTTTAAAGTTTTAATTCGACTTGTAAAGTAACCCATGAAACTTTGTCAAGTTTCTCTGGAAATCAAGAACTCCATAAAACACTCTGAAAACTGTTAGTTGTCAATTCTGCATTCCCAAGGCAGGTGATCTCAAAACTCTCATAGAAAGATTTATGAGCAACTTGGGGCAGAGACCATGTCTTGTTTGAACCTAGAGTAGTGCCCAGGATATTATGAGTTCATGACACGTTTCTTGAATTTAGCAGCTTGTTTTCTATGTATTCTTTCCACAACTCTATAAAAATCCCAGTTTAGCACTATTTAATGTCTGTTTGAAAAAGAATCCCCAAGAACAGGAAAGAAAGCAGAATCCAAAGCCAATGAAATCTTATAGCAAGGGAAGCTTTGTGCCAAACACAAGAGGGACTCCTTCCCTGTGGGGTGCCAGGCAGCAAGCACAGCTGTGCTGACCACGCGGTCATGAGCCTCTCATTGCTGACCAGCAAAAAGAAAATGGTCACACACCTCCCAAGAGGTGAATAAAAATAGACCCCAGAATTTCTCTGGGAGAAAGATAAAGACTATCTTCCAACAACTATAGTAACTGCTGTAGAGGGTTATCTCTTAGGTACCATATTGGAGGTGAGGAGCAGACAGAGAAGAGTGGGCTGGGTTTGTGTTTTAGCAGGGATGAAGCCACAAAAACAAAGACCACCTCACCATTTTCTGTGTGTGTGTTTGTGTGTGTGTGTGTGAGAGAGAGAGAGAGAGAGAGAGAGAGAGAGAGAGAGAGAGAGAGATCACGCAACCCACCTAGATGACAGATTTCTGGGTGCTGGGATGCCCATACTTCTGCTGCATCCAGAAGTGTCCTATCCTATTGAGAATGGAGCTCTACAATGAAAGATTCACAGACACTTTAACACTGAAAGGGGCCTCAACACTCATCCAATACTTCCTATTTTGCACATCATGCTATGAAAAGAAATTTTGACCTACCTCAAGTCAGAATTAGAGAAGCAGCAAGACCAGTACACACAGCACAGGGGAAGTCTAGGACCATGTTCTGGATCCAAGCTCAGCCCCCTCTCGGGTACAGTCCACTTCTTTTGTTTAAAAGCAAATACCCTTGACACAAGGAAGACCTTAAACCTTATCCATCATTTATGTGTAACATCTCCTTTTTTTTCTTTATTTTTATTATTAACACTATTACAAGTATCCCCAATTACCCTCTTTGCCCTCCTCCACCCAGTGCCTGCTCCCCTTTCCCTCTGGCCATCACCACACTGTTGTCTGTGTCTATGGGTTATGCATGTATGTTCTTTGGTTAATCCCATCCCCTTCTTTCATCCAGTGCCCTCTCCCCTCTGGCAGCTGTCAGTCTGTTCCATGTGTCCATGCCTCTGTTTCTATTTTTTTCATCAGTTTATTTTGTTCATTAGATGCCACATGCAAGTGCAATCATATGGCATTTGTCTTTCACTGACTGGCTTATTTTACTTAGCATAATAATCTCCAGGTCCATCCACGCTGTCGCAAAAGATAAGTGTGTGATATCTCTTAAACCTTAGTCATTCCTCTACCTGCTTACAATTTCTTCCCCACCTGTGTGTAATTTGTACTATTTGTTACCTATTAGTTTTCTCCAAATTCATGTTTAACCTTTTAATCTGCAGCACAGATTGCCAGCTACCCTCCAGTTTCCATTCTGCCCCTATCTTTAAGGCAATAGAGCACAGAAGCCACTGAGCTCTGGCTGGGAACCAGGCACCAAGTCTCCCTACAGAAAGGCACAGTGACAAAAGAATGTAAACACACATGATAGGCTCCACTTCCATGTATTTAATGGAAAACCCTTGCCATGAAGTCTCTCTTTTCCCCTTCTGAGAAACTAGAAATAGCAAGATCATGCAGCACCTTTAATCTGTCAAAGAGGGGCAATGCCAGAGGATGACAAAGCAATACAATGGAAAGAATCCAAATCCCTAAACAAGTTCATGGACTCATGTTTCAGAGAGCTATATTAAAATAAATAAATTCCTCTCCTCTTTCAGATACTGTATTTGATTTGTGTAATATCAAGGTTTATAATAAGAAGAAAGTATATTTGGCCTTCCTAACACAGAGCTTCTAAAACCCTTGGCATTTCCTGAATAAGGGCAACAATAACCCTGTCTTTTGTTATGTTAATGAAGTTATTTTGGGTAGCCCCTTGGTAACCTAACAATAGGGACTGGTTAGCAGGAAAACCAACAACAGTGGCCTCCAAAAAGGGGCTAGAGATTAAGTTTTATTATCAATTGCCAATGTTTTGTCAATCAAACATTAAAACCCAAAAGGGCAGGGTGCAGCAAGCTTCCAGGTTGGAGAATGAGTGGGATGCCGGAGTGGAGCCCTCCAAGAGCATGGACGATGCTTCCTGGTTCCCACGTGCCTTACTCTATGCATTTCTTCCACCTGGCTGTCCCTGAGTTGTATCTTTTATAATAAACCAGTAATCCAGTAAGTAAATATCTTCCTGAGTTCTGTGAGCTGCTCTCACAAATTCATCCAACCAGAGGAGGGAATTGTGACAAGCTCCAATCTATAGCCAGTTGCTCTGAAGCACAGGTGGGGACAACCTGGACTTGCATTGGCAGCGCAGTGCGGGCAAGGGGCAGTCCTGCAGGACTGAGCCCTTAACCTGGAGGATCTGATGCTATCTCCAGGGAAACAGTGTGAGAATTAACATCAATGCTTGGTGTCGAAAAACACGCATTGGCCTTCACTATAGCAGCTTAGTATTTACCCTATCTGAAACGACATCCTATGCAATAGTATTCATTTTAAAAATCAGGATTTTATTTCATCTTCTTGGTAAATACATTAAATTATTAGCTGTTCAAATAAAGAGTAGTTGTTCAAATACCAGCTAAAAATCCTTTCTGTACCTCAGCATATGAACACCTAACATGAGGAAGACTGGTATAAGGGAAGCAAAAGCAAGTTTTGATATAAGAATAAGTGGTAAGGGCATGTGGGCATTGAGAAAAAGGAATGAATACTAGAAAGATGAAGGCTGGGGGCACCAGAAGCAACCTTCACCATCTTCATCATCTGGCCTTGGGAGAGCCTGCACTCTGCCACACAGTCCAAGGAAGAGCAAAGGCGAAGGACTGCCAGGGCCACGCCAGCCTCAGCTCTGTCTCTTACAAGGTCCCGGCATTGGCAGGGACACGGACCTCCCTCGTCACCACCTCCCACCAATCACCTGAGGAGGATAGGGCTTAACGATGGCGGGCAGCATTTTTGGAGGCAGTAGCTGTACACAAGAGTCTAGCCAGCTTCAGCACCTCATCATGCCCTGACTCCCCTTCCCTGTGCAAAGCGAGGAAGAAGAGTCACAACATTCAAGGAGCCAAGTGAGAAAGGGAGTACCATGGGTCTCTGCCAAGAAAGGCACCTCTTCTGCATGTTCTTCATGTTCAACTTTCCCTGCACCGTTCCTGCTCCCTAGGTAGCCTCTTTCCCATAGGGCAGGAGCATGAGAGGATACAGGTTGGAAACATGTGCCAGAAACCCACCTCCCCTGGACCCGCCATGTGTCCACTGCCAGCACACCACATGGCCTCTCCCCTCACGTCAGCATGTCTCCTGAAACATCAAAATGCTGTTTTGCCTGGGGCCAACTTGGAAGCAGAAGAAAACGAATTTTTAAACTAATCTGCAGGAAATTATATTCATCATTTTAACTTCCCATCTGGATTTTTTTTTTAAAGACATACAATGCCTTCATCTCTATCGTTACAGTTGACCCCTGCACTGAGTCAGAACAGAATTGAGTCAAATCACATCTTTTTTTCCTCAGAGGTGTCTGTACAAGGCTCTCTTTACTCACCAAGGAGCCCTTCCTTGGAGCATCCTCCAAGTCACTGTCAGCACAAAGACCCTGGGCTCTCCTCCTCAGGCCACACTCACCCACCAGAGTAAACACATCAAAGTGAAGCTGGTAACTGCCTTCATATGTATGGAAGGGAAACTCACATATCTTAGTGCCTGAGCTAAGCAGGGGAGACCTGGAAAGAAACCTCTCTGTAGCGCTGCACTGAGTAGGTGGTTCAACTCAAGCAAGTTAAGGCACATTTCTGAGCTTTGAATCTCATGCTCTAGAAAATGGAGATGGTGACGCCTTTCCTATAAGGTTGTTGTCAGGCAAACTAAGTGGATCCACGTGTATTAACCTGAATAACAATGCCTGGCAGGCAATCCATTAAAGTAAGCTCTCTTTTTCCCCACTTCCTTCTTTCCCCTAAAAGAAGCTTATATAACTATCAGAACACAATTTTAATTTTTCTTATACTTTTCTGTATTTTCCCAAAACTCCTTAGTGAACAATAATTGAGATCCTGAGTATGAAAAAGTTATTTACCTAGATAGCAAAATGTAATCTCTGTGAAGAAACCTACTTTTCTCCATAGTCTAAATTCATGTACTTTGTATTTTTTCCCCTCCCAAAACCAAACATTAAGAAACTATATAATTTAGAGTACATTTTTTAATTGACAATAAAGAAAGAAATTCATCATAACAATAATTAAAGCAAACTCTTCTTTTTTATCTTGTTAGAAAATAAATATCAGCAACAGCTAAGCTGTTTGTTGTTTGTTTGTTTGTTTGTTTTCCACCACAGGATACAATGGTGTTTTGGGGTGTAGAATGGAGGAAGTCATTTGAAAACTTTTATTATCCATCTTAAAATGATCTTTTAATATGCTGGTATTTATAAAATGCAAACCGATTCGAAATTATTATTTCCTGGAAATCAATGACCTCAATACATATAAACTAACCTTCGGGCATGGGAAGCAGAATTTCAGCACAGCTCTGCAACTAGAGAACAAAAGGTGTCTGGCCTTCCCTGGCATCATTCCCTGTGGTTTTACTTCATTAAAATGGGTATGAGCTGATTTGCGCAGAGTGTGATCTCATTCAGCTCTCAGCTACAGAACCTGTATGCAGTTAGATTCTGTGTCACAAGTGCTAATTATAAACAATCTCTGTACTGTGTCACCTGTATTAGTTACAAAACGGAGGAAAGTTTATTAGTATCTAATAAGAAAGATTGCATGTTTCCTTCACCAGTGCCTCACTGTCTGAAGAAAACAAGTCTTGGGAATACAGACTAAAGGCGTGCTGGATAAGCTTGGCTGGTGTTTGCTTCTAGAGCAGGCTGAGCTACTGCAGCCTCGTCCGTAATTGGTATGTGCCCCAAAGCCTGGGGGTTAATTCTAGGACACTCCAGCCCCAAACTTGGATGTGCAGAAAGACTCACTTGGGGAAGCTCCTTAAGATGCAGATGTCCCCAGTCTGACCCCCAGAGATCTCATGCAGTACATTCCAAGTATGGTTTAGGACTCCGAACATTTAAAAGTGTCCCCAAGCAGGTGCCAGAAACCCATATACACACTCCATCCTCACTGCAAGTGAAAGGTAAATTCTTCATTAGTAATCTTGAAAAAAACAAAGTTTACAGAATTTTTATTTGCTGGAATAGGGGGAGTTGCTTTTTAAAGCAGGAAAGAAGAGGTAAATATTTATGGAGATGACATTATTTTAAAGGTTTTATTCAAAAAATAATTATTAAGTACCAACTAGTTACCAGACAGTGTGTTTGTTACAAGAGAAATCAGCCAAACACTTCCTCTTTATCTCTCATCACCTTCCAGAACCTCATTTCTTCTGAGAGTGATAGGAAGGGTCTCAGTAAGAAGATATTGAATGAATGAATGAATGCATATCCAGAAACATCACAGAAGTCAGTAAGAAGAAAAAACGGTAACAATGGTAAAATTCTAACAGTCTTGCCAAAAGAAGATGGCTAAACTAAGGGGTGATGAAACAGTCCCCCTGACTTGAGGCTGATCATATATTTTTTTTGTGTAATAAATGGAGCTCCCAAGACCCCTATGACAAGGCACAAGTTATCAGGCCAGAGGTGGCTTTTGGAAATCTTGTTAAGTGAGTCTCTGCTAAGGGTAAAAATATAATCTATTAATAAAATAAAGGTGAGATAGGGGGTCTGAAATTCTGTTGAATGTTCTTGACATTTTAAGCTCAAGAAAAACCTCACTTTTCCAGAGCTTTAGATTTGTTATATTGCAGTCGGTTTGCTCTGTTGTTCAGAACAGAACTAAAGCCAAATAAATTTCTCATTAGCAAGTGACACACTTCCTCTTGATCTAAAAATATCAACTTGCTTGATTTTCACAAGAGGAACCAGCATGGTTGTCAGCAGAGGATAAAGGCCTGTAATATAGCCACACCTCCTTATAATGCTGACATTTCAAGCTTGAAATATTGAGAGATAAAACACAATTTTCCATGGCATATTTCTGAGTATTAACATAATTAGCTGAAATAGCTTTCTTGCAGATGTCATACATTTTTGTTTTATGGTTTGAGGTAGCCTTGTTATATTTCAATTTAATTCCTTTTAAATATAGTTGTAAAAAATTAAGATTTTAAAATGTACCAAAGTCAGGTAGAATTTATACCAGCAATGCAAGGACAGTTCAATGTAGGAAATCTATTCCTGTAATGAATCATTTTAATAGAACAAAAGAGAATAAAAGCATACAATTATATAATGAATTCTAAAACAGCATTTGATAACTAATTCAGCATCCATTATTGATGAAAATGCTTAGTAATCGCAGGACTAGAAGACTATTTCCTTGAAATGGTTTTAAACATGCTGTGCGTTCAGAACCATCATTCCCTGACCCCACGCTTTAGAGCCCACCCCCACTCTCCCACTGCTGAACTACCCTCAAGGTACCCAGGAACACAGAATTCCCTGCCCACATGTCCCCAAACTCACTTCTGGGACAGAAGTCTCTTCCCTAGGTGTGTCCCCAGTAGGCAGAGCTTATCTCACCACAGTGTACGAAACCCAGGCCCTGACAATGATCAAAGAGTGGCTGTTTACAAGCAGGTACAGAACTTAGAAGTTCAGTGGGCTATCCTAACACAGGAGTTGAGAATGAGGCCTCTCCATTTAGGTCAATAATAGCCAATAAATGGAAACAACCCAAATATCCATCAATTGATAAATGGGTAAATAAGTAGTGCTACAATACAGTGAAATTTTATTTGGGAATTAAAAAGTGAATTAATGATACACACTACAACATGGTTGAACCCTCAGTGCATACTACATGAAAGAAGTCAGTCACAAAAGTCCACATACTGTATGATTTCATTTATATGAAATGCCCAGAACAAGCAGATCTGTAGAGACAGAAACTAGATTAGTGGTTGCCAGGGGCTCAGGGGGAGGGGCTGTGGGATTGTACCTGAGCCAAACACTGCCAAAGAAGGCCACTCATTCACCACTCAGATACTTACTGCAGTCCTCCATGAGCCAGGCAGTTTGAAGGGCTGGGTAGGCAACAGTGAGCAACGCAAAGGTTTCCTTTCTTTATGAGCTTGGATCTCAGTGACGATCATAGCCCATCTTTATAACACATTGCATGTTATGCACTTTACATGGATCATTTCCTGTCATCCTCCCAAGTATCTTAATGGTAATCTTATTAGGGGTTCTCTTAATAGAGGTACTCTTATTATAGGTATTCTATGGGTACTCATTATGCCCACTTTACTGCTGAAAACAGTAAGGCTCGAAGAGGTTTAGCAGCTAGCCACAGAGTTGATAAACAGTGTAGTCAGACTTCAATCGTCAAACTCTGCTGACCTATTAGTGATCCAGGAAATAAATCAATACCAGTGCAATTAGTGATCAGCAGGTTTCTGTGAGACATGCTGGGAGGGGGGTTTAGATATCATTTAGATTAAGTGATCAGTCTCTGTAAGAATGTGACGTTTAGGCTGAAACTTGAAGAATGAAGAGCCACCTTGGGAGCAGGTAGAGAAGGCTGGGGTGCTTCATGGGTTGCAGGTTGTGAGGCTGGTGTACAGGGAAAGGTGGGAGAGTCAGAAGGTAGGGGGCAGAGTGAGCAGGCCTGATGCACTATGCAAATGAGTTTGAATTTCATTCTCAATGCAATGAATGGGAAGCCAGGTTTTAAGCCAGGTAGTATCCAGAGTGATAAGATCTGATGCACACAATTTCTCCAGCTGCTGAGTAGAGATCAATAAGATAAGGGCAAGCACAGAAGCAGAGAAATAAATTGGAAAGATATTGCTGCAGCCCAGATGAGAAATGCTGGGGACCTGGACCAGGTGGGAGCAGTGGAGATGGAGAGTAGGGACTGATTCAAAACGTGTACTAGAAGTAGAGTCAATGGTCCTTGATAATGGATTGGGCCTGGGAGGAAAAGAAAGGACAGGATGGGTGATCCCTAAGACCCTGTCCTGGTGCTCTGTTCCAAGCCAGGGTGTCCCCATGCATTGACCACATCTTTTATTTTCTGTATTTTGCTGCTTTAACATGTGGGGCTTTGTGACCTTAGAGGGGCTTCCCCTCCCAGGGTTAGTTAATTTCTAGATAGTAAATAACTTATCCTCGAGTGTGCTTTTCAAATACAAACCAACCCCACCACCTCGTTTATCAGCTCTCATACTTCAGGCCACTATCCAGCCACCTGAATCACCCCAGAGCCTTGGTACCAGACATTCCAGCTAACCAGTCCTAAGCTTGCTCACCCTGCCTCACCTGTCCCTTTCTGTGGAAACCTAACAAAGGCTCCTGCCCACAGCTCCTCTCTGTCCCTCCCCCTCCTCACTGACCCTGGTGCTTCCCCCGTGTGGCTCTGCAGTACATGGTGTGGCCTCTCTTCTTGGGAACTGTGAGTCACACACTATCTTTTCAATCGTAGGCATCTCTAATCTGTTGGCCTACCTATCCTCAAGTTGTCTATTCACACACAATATCTTCAAACATCCACCCAGTCAGAGTCTTACTTCTTGGGGGGAAGAAAGGGGAGATAATGGGAGACCCACAGAGAGGAGTGAGGGTAGCTGAGTATGAGAGCTGAGATCTTGCTGCACCCTTACCAGGATGTCCCCTGGCTTGAGATCAAGTCTTTTCTGTGCCCCTGAAAAAAACCATAAGAGTCTAGACAAGCAAGTCAGCTCCCCGCCCACAGCGCTGTCATTTTCACTCTGTCCCATAGGCTGAGGAACAGCTGGGCTCTCACTCCACTGTCTCCACCACACAAGGTGGAAGGAGGCCCTTCTGCTCCAGGCTAGGGATTACATTCACAGCCCCGTTCATCCTCACAAGCTGCTCTTGGACACCCAATGCTGTTGATATTGCAGATATTATTTTAACAATAGTTTCCAAGATAATTAAGTCAGCAAACATCTCTGCCTGGGGAACCGTAGGCAGGGTCTGTGAGAGGGTGGGACAAGGGTGACTGAGCATATCCACACTATTAAAAGAGGTGAGAATTAGCAGAGGCACTTAGAGGGATTTCCGAGAGTTGTTAAAAGTGATCAAAGCCTTTTCTTCCTCAATAAGACCTTAATTGTACTGAGAGTTACCACAATTAAGCAGTGGGTAGCAAATAAAATGCCTTTGCTCTTTGCAAAGTAAAGCAAGAAAATTGTGAAACTGGGTTTCAGCAGCAAGATTCTCAAACTCCTGCCAGCCAGAAAAGTTCCCAGAGTACTAGATTCCAAGCCCGTGTGAGTACGGAGACAAGCACACTCCACTGCATCCACTAAATCCTTGAAGCTAAGATGGGGAACGGTCCGGACAGAGCGCCTGTGCCACGGCCTTGAAAGTAATGAGGGGCACTTGGGGCCCAAGAGGTGGCACAACATGGCTGAGGTCACAAACTGGGGAGTGGCAGAGCCATTACAAACACCCATACAGTGTCCTATTTCCAGGCTGGTTGGCATTTTTGAGTAGAGCATGTTTGACCTTGGAGCTCTTTCCTCTTCCCACCCCAACCCGTGTGCTCCCATTCCTAGGAGATGGCCTAGGCAGGTCAGACTGCTGCTTGACTGTCAGGATGTAAACGGGGGGCCCTCTCCATAGAAGGCCAGGGAGATGGCTGGTTCCTTTGGGCCTCCCCAGCACTCCCAGCTGTCAGTGTGTCCGTCCTCTCTTCCCGAGTCCCTGTGGTGCTTGACTGAGGCAACTTTGACTTAGTTATCTTCTGTCCCCAGGGCTCAGCCTCATGTCTGGTATATATTTCCTAGGTGTGAGATGAAGGGGTGATGGGAAGGAAGGAGGGGGGCAGGAGGGAGAGAGGGAGGAAAGAGAAGGGAGGGTGAAGGAAGGAAGAAGTCCCCCAGGGAACATTGTCCCTGGCTTCCAATCTTTCCCTCTCATCTCCAATCCAAGCTCACTGTCCTGTTCCCTCAAGCCTCACTCTCGGCTTTATGATGTGCCACCTGAATTATCTGAAAATCCAATTTTTGTTAATGAATCAGTGAATTACAGTGACAAATTTAAATTCTCAGCAAACCCTAAACAGAAAATACACATATGCCTAAACCAAGAGATGCCTGTAGTAAAATCCTGTGGGAGAGATACCAGGAATGGCAGGATTTGCAACCCCTCAAACAGACCTGTGCTGCCTGGAAACAGAAGAAGTCTCGGTTATTAGTTCAGAGGAATCATATGTAGGACCCAGAGTGGAAACTTGTCTGATGCTTGTATGATCTAACAGAATTGAACTTCTTATCATAGCTTAAAGTTGGGAGCTCTGTGACTTGTGTTAAAGAACAAAATTTAACTGAGTAAATTTTGAAGATTCATTGGCTTTATTCAATGATTCATGAATCGGGCAGCATCCATTCCAGTGGATAGGAAGGAGCTCTGAAGAGCTGTACAAAATGAAAGACTTTTATAGGCAGAAGGGAGCAGAAACAACGAAATTGTCCTGGATATTGCAAAGTCACTTTCTTTTAGGGAATAGTAGGGGTCCATCAGGCCAGTTACCTAACTAATGTTGATTGGGTGATTCCTGATTGACTGGTTTAAGATTCCATTTCTGGGAGAGGCACAATGGTAAATAAGTCTCAGTTTGGTGATGTGGGGCTTAGCATAAACAACTCCATTTGGGACCTGTTATCTTCTTTTTAATACATAATACAAAATATTCATCCCTCCCATGTAATATCAGTGCAGCTGAAGCATTTAGGGGAAGCGCTATCAGACTTGACTATCACCTCGACATTGACATATCACAAAGTTTCTTGAACCCTAGATCATCTCTGGGTATATTTTTCAAAATCTAAAAAAGTTTTAAAATAATCTCTCACTAAAAAATATTATCATACTGATTCTGGCCCCTCAAAATTAAACATTTTTTTAAACTGCGTCTCTTATTACATTATAGTAATTCATTACTTAGTCTCTGAATGCACAGCTCTTCTCTGCTTAATTCTTGGGCTCTATATTAGCACAATAACCAAAAAAGAACTGGAAAGCTGAAAGGACAATATTTGCTCTCATTTCAAATCAACTTTGTTTATTTGCTTGAAAGGAAAAATGGAAACAACTCTGAAAACGGGGATTATTGAAAGCTTTTTATTTTTTTCCACTTTTTTCCTAGAATATTTAAGCAGAGCTGTAGCCTTCCTTAGGGCATACACAGAAAAACTGAACCATGACACTCTTGTTCTGGTTATTGCAGAGGCAATTCTTCCCTCGGCACTCTTCCTTCACAAGTGAGGGTTTGGTCATCGCCACTCCTGCTGTTACTCTTGGAGACCAGAGAATGGATAGATTCCAATACAAGTGCTGCTTAATCTATATGAAAACACAACTTATGTTATTCCTGTGAGACAAGGACAATTTCCAAAGCATCTATATGGTCCATCTTTCCTGAGGGGCAGAGGACAATCAACACTTTGTGCAGATTCAACAGAAACAGACCAGAGCTGGTTGATGCTGCCTAAATGGGGACAGGTGAATGCAAATAGCCACCTGCCAATGCTAGGACCTCCCACAGACCTACATTCCACCTGTCCCTCTGCAGAGATTGAGGACTGCACGCAGCACTGGGGTTTGTTGTATGTACATCTATTCAAAAGCCTGAAAGCATAACAAGCATAGTAAGAGATTAAAATTTGCCCTTTTCTCATCCCCAAGTACAGTAGTCCCTCTCTTTATCACGGTTCACTTATCACGGCCTCACTGTATCGTGGGATTTTTTTAAATACTATATTTAATTATTTATCATGAATATTTCACTATATCACGGGATTTTGCGGTACTGTATACGTATGTTGTTAAAGTTACATAGGTTTAAGAGTGCAGAATAAATGTAAGGTTCCTACTTCACGGGGGGCTCTAGAACATAACACCTGTGATAAGTGAGGGAATACTGTATACAGCACATTTCCATAGGGGAAAGCATGGGGATTGTTTAGAAAATGTCAAGTTTGATTCCTAGCTCTTCCACTTACTAGTTGTATGATGTGGACAAGGTATTTATCTTCCCAAGCTCTCATTTTTCCATCTGATAAGTGAACAAACCTATCCTACTTAGCTTCACGGGGTTGTTGAAAGGTTTGAATGGCAGAAAGGATGTAAAACACTTTCACCTAGCTCTGGCCAGTGTGGTATAGTTGGTTGAGTGTTGTCCCACAAAGCAAAAGGTTGCTGGTTCAATTCCCAGTCAGGGTACATGTCTGGGTTACAGGCCTGGACCGTGCAAGAGGCAATGAATCAACGTTTCTCTCACACACGTTAATGTTTTTCTCCTTCTCCCTCCCTTCCTTTGTTTCTAAAAGTAAATAAATAAAATCTTTTCTAAGAATAAAAATCACACACCTTCATCTAATAGTACTCCATAAATGATTATCATTGCTCTGTGGCCACTTAAGGCTACGGCCCTCTGAATGAGGTCCAGTTGCTGTCACGTGTCCTTGCTCCACAGAAGTGCCGGGAATAACTGTAACTACAAGGTTCAGGAAGTCTTGCCTTAAGGGAGGTGGTCAAGAAAAGTGCAAAGTTCTTAAGGGCTCTATTTCCCATCATCTCATTTGGCGAGAAGTCTTGCACATGTAACACAACCTCCTAATTTCTTTGAAAACCCCTCCTACGTCCAACAGAGAACCAAAGAGTATGCCCCAGAGTCTGGTCCAAGATAATTCCAGCCCTGAAAGTCAGGGCCAAAGGCACCAAATCCAACCTGCATACCCAAATCCATCTTTCCACAGCAGGTTTCAACAACCTGCCGGCTGGAAGTGAACTTCTGCTTTGTATCCTCTTCTCTGGGTTGTACCTGAATATTGAATCCCTCTGATGGGTCTCAAAGAATTCCAGCAACCCTGCAGAAAGCTCCAGAACAGTGCAACTAGAGCAAACTTCAGATATCGACCCAACTCTGCAGAAGAATACCCTACAATGGCTTCCCATCACCCTTGGGATGAGGTCGAAATGCTGATCCCATCATGTGCAACCCTCCACCTGCCCTACATTTTCTTCCATGTTCAATAATCCAGTCTCAACCTCTGTTGCTGCAGAGCCTTCATGAATGCTGTTTGTCTGTCCGAAATGTCCCCATCTCATCCCACCCCTACCTTTCCTGGCCAGATCCTCTTCATCCTTCGGTCTCAACCTAAACAACTTTCCTCAGTAAGCCTCCCCTGCCTCCTCTAAGTTGGTCATATCTTCCCAACACCATATACATCCTGCTTCCTAAAACGCATCACCTTACAATTATTTTTTTAAATATTAGTCTTGCTATCCTATAAATCCAAAAGGACATGAACTATGTTTGATCTATCCTCATAGCTTCCCAATTGCGTAGCACAAATCTTGGCACAAACTGAACACTAAATAAACAATTGTTAAATTAGATTGAACCATCTTCTCTACCTCCTCGTGTTACAGAGGAACCCAAGGGGGACCAAAAGCCGCCACACCTCTTCAGCTGCTGCCAAGAATTAGTATCCAGCTCTCCCAACAACCAGTCCCAGGGTCCTTCCTGTGCCACCCTCCCCTTTCTGAGAGTTCTTAACTCCCATTTGTCACATCTGTGCACTTAAACAAGATTGGTTCCAGACATGGATCATGATTTAGTTTAGATTGTCTGACATCCACTTTCTCCATGAGGATAAACTGGGAAGACTGCTATTTCTCAAATCTCTTAGGGACATGCTGGGGCTCTTATTGGAACATCACACAGCTAAGCACACAGTTAGCATGTCAGAGCACACCCTGCCCCCACTGCTTTGCTCAGAGCCTTGGACAAGTAAATGCTACATGACAATATCCCTTCGGTGTAACTGTTGAAATGGCCTTCTTTCCCCAGTGAGGAAACATCCCAAATGAGTGCAAGGTTCCCTTCAGTGGTGCCATTTTCAGTGAAGCTTGCCTGTGTCATTTGCAGTTAGGGATTCACTGGTCAGAACTGTTTTCTAAGGATGTGCACAATGGAAACCATTAGAGAGCCGCCAGCTAGCCCAAAATTTAACCCACTATGTTAGCTGTAATGATGGTAGGCAGCTGCTTACAAGACAGGAAAGACAGGAAAGCAAGAGAATACCAGCCTCGTACCTACTCCCTCGCGTGAGATTTTTAACAAGCACACCACTGCTGGGTTTAATATGATGACAGCATTAATAATCTTTTTCAGATTACTAAAAACATCTTCAAAATCCTTTAGATAATGAAAGTATCTGAAAAGACCATTCAATAAACATGTATGCCCCCACTTTAAGGTGCAATACTGGAATTTTTTCATCACTTTTAATTTTATTTGAGATAGGGCAGTAGAACTCATCATTCTTGTGATAACTTTCAGAATAATTTCTCAGCTGGACAGCTTCCTACATGAATCCCAGGGAATGGTGACATTCTTTTTCAGGAGGCATTGGGTAATATAGGATTTCTCATCCCTACAACCAAAGCCATCAAAAGTAAATTAGGACTTTAAAAAAGGAGGGGTCATTATAGAAGAGCTCCAGATTCACACTTAGCCCTCTGAGGAGTTATAGTATGTCATCTGTGCCAGTGACTCTGTTCGAAGGCAGCCACGGCAATATCTGCAGTACAAATTACAGACTTTGATCCCAACTTGCCCATTAGAACGGAGAACTAGGTTTGCCCTTTATATTTTATATCTCCAAATGTTTCAGAGTGAAGAGATGAGAAAGTGCATTGAATCCTTCGGTTCGCTCTTTATCCATCTCTAAATGAGATCTTAGGACTTCCTGTTCTTACCTTGCCTTTTATCCAGCCTGCAGTGTGACTCATCTGCAAGCACAAATTACCTCGCTAAAGTATTCTTAGGAGAAATAATTAGCCACATGCCCCTCCTCCACATACTCTCCCTCATTCCTCGGGAGGCCCAGATGCCTGACATAAATCATTTAGTCCTGAGCCCTCGCACACACCTTTCCCACCGGATTCCATAATTGGCAAAGTAGTTGCCAACTGGGTTTAAAGTGATTTGAAATTGTTTTCCATCCAGTCTTGCTGATAGCAAAAGGTTTCCCCTTTACCTCAAGCATGAGTTACAGTAACATGATTGAATGTAACCAGTTATTCGGTTCCAGCTGTGATTCTGATACAGTATAGACAATATGAATTCCCCAGAGCCCAGTGAGGGCATCTCAATGGTCCGTTTAAATCCAATTCAATTAGACTCACTATGGTTCTTAGACTTTCTTAGGTATGTTTGCAGCAGCCCTCGGGGTTGAATGTGAGACTGGTATTCATCTAGGACTTTTAAATTAGGTCTCAGGTGTCATCATTCTAAATGAATTATTACAGTGGTGTGTTCGCACTGCTGTAGCTGAAGTTATGTTAGCATCTCCTCTCGACCATTTTAATCCACTGTGGAACAGAACTTGTCATGTAAGGTCCCTGCCAGAGAGTGACTTTTTCCTTGAAACCTAGTTTTTAAAGTAATTGGTCTACCAAGTAAACACTGTAATATGCTATTTTTGATAGAGAATAGGAAAGACCACCTTAATTTATTTTGAGGTTTTTTAATATGTGCCTTGTTTTACTTTATAAATGAGCACCTGAAAGAATGCCTATCTTAATAATGAATTTTCTCACATTTAATAGTTTGAGTCTTGAATGCATCCCTAGCTGGGGGAGGAGAGAAAAGTCAGACCCAAAAGGAAAAGTTAATATATTGGTAGGCTTTCTTTTTTCAAAATATTCTATTGTCTGCCTCTATAATCTCTCCTTCTGGAGCCTGAACTAACATTTTCTTCTTTCTTTTATTTCCTGGGCTTTATATGAGCTCCAGTCATGATATCAGCAAGCATGTGGGAACATCTGTCAGTGGGTAACTACTCAGACATATTAAAAAGTACATGCTCATTTCCACATGCTAGAATTGCCTTAAAACCATAGCTTCAAGCATAGTGACAGTGACATTAATACCATAGTAGAGTGATCAGCCAGCCTAATAGAGAGAGCACCCTATGCATGTGTCATCAATACAAATCACATACTGGGGAGAAAATAAAATAATTACAGGACCTACCATTTTTTATTCAAGCAATTCAGACACTGTGGCCATGTTCCAAGTTCCCAAAAACCAAGGGGTGGCAGTAATCAGTCTCACTCTGGAAATATATGCAAGAGAGAGTTTAAAATAACAGCCATGAAATTCAGAACACAGCAACAAGTGAGCAGATTAAATGGGGTGCTAATTGGGTACCATATAAATCAGAAACACAAAATGTGAACATATTTAGGGGTTATTATTTGTTCTCTCTAAAAGAAAATCTGAACTGGCAAATTGACAGATATTTCTGTATGCTATCTCTCTAATTATTCCTGTGGCTTGTTTTATGAAGTATAAAAAGGAAGTTATGTTTTTGCAGTTATATATGATAAATTTCAGTGACATACACAAACTGGAAAGTTCAGTTCCTCTAACTGCTCAAGACACCTGAACTATGTAAAGAGACTATAATGCTCTATCTATACACAATGTTAAGTTTATTTTTAGTCATCACTATAAAGTCTTAAGCGAAACCATTATTGCCCTCATAGCTTACCTATTAAATACAAGAAAGCACCCATAAAAAACTGGAATTTATTTTTTTAATGTGTATTTATTCTTACATTTAAACTTCAGTCACTTTTCGAGGTACTCTTCATTTGATGCAATAGTCCTATCGAGACATTTTTTCTGCTGCTCAAGACAGTTTTTGAACTGGTCGATTTTGATGACGTTGAGTGCTTCTGCCATTTTTGTTTCCACATTAGCAAAACATTTCCCTTTGAGGACTTTTTTCATCTGGAGAAACAAAAAAGTCACTCAGGGTAAGATCAAGTGAATGGGGCACAGGATCATGCATCTTTTGATCAAAACTGCTGAACTCTCAGTGTGATGTGAGCAGGTGTGCTTGTAAATCACTGATTGTGAAATAGGCAAACGCATTGAAAGAGTCTTTAAAAACATTTACTGAAGCTGAACACAGCCTCTCACAACAACGCTAGCTGGTACACTGACACAGATGGGTTCCTAGAACACTTACCAAGCTGGGGAAGCCTGTACTATGAGGGGCCCACCCTCCAGCAGATAATTCTGGTTGTGGTTGTTGTTGGTGGTGTGTGTGTGTGTGTGTGTTATATGTACACTACAGCAACTAATGAAAGAAGTATTCTCCAGTTGCTTAAAGTGACTGAAATTGTAGCAAAAAATGCTAACTGATTTCAGTGTTGAAAATTAGTTGATGTTGATTTAAATGGATGGTCTGGCTATTTTTATTTCATAAATACATTTTTAAAGAAGTCTCATACATTAAGGTTAATATTTACCATGCCAAACTATTTAGATTTTAGGTTTCTCTGATGGAATTTAGGTAATTAATCAAACTAATCCTATTGCAGATTCTTTGCCCTTCCTATCCCGCCTCATGAAAAAATCTTTCCCCAAATAGTTGTGTAGTTTCCTCATCATTAACATCAGGGCTCAGCTCTGATACCATCCTCAGAGACTCCTTCCCTGACCGCCCTAGCCAATGCAGCTCACCTCAGTGTCACACTCTAGCCCATTACCCTGATTTGTATTCCTTGTGGACTTACTCCCAGAAACTACCTGGTTTATCTATTCACTGATGTGAGTATTGTCTCTTCCCCATTAGAATTTGGGCAGAAAATATGTCTTTTTGTTTCTGTATCTCTAATGCATAGGTAGTGCCTAGTACACAACAGTAAGTGAACGAATGAAGGAGGAAGGAAGGAAGCACTTGCATGTGCACACGCATGCACATGTGCACGCACACACACACACAAGGAGATAAGAATTAAAGTCAAATTATTCTGACACGTAAATTTACCCACACTTTTCTAAAGTGCAATATACATTTATTCTTCAAAACAAGAGTTGGTACTACCAACAATCATCATAAAATGTGCAAATAATGTGATGAAAAGTAATATCTAGGGTAGTCAAAGAACAGAAGAACAACATGGACCACTCAGTGATGCAGGGTGTTAAATTCCTAGGTTATTACCTTGCTTTTCCATAGTGTTGGAATATGGCTGGGTGTCCATCTATAGCTAAACGGAATGCCCAATAGACACTGTGAACACACAGGAAAAGTCAGTCCTATGGGGATTTCTAGTCCCAGCATTATGGAAAACTAGATAACTCAGATTAGAACCCTAAAAAATGCTGAATAAATTATAAAAGCATTTTCCTTTTTTTCTTCAATTTTAGTAAAATATACATAACATGACCATTTTTAAATGTACTGTTCAGTAGTATATTTATTTACATTGTTATGTAACCACCATCACCATCCATCTCCAGAACTTTTTTCACCTTCCAAAATTGAAACTCTGTGACCACTAAACTACTATCCATTCTCCTCTTCCCCAGCCCATGGAGAATTCTGTCTCTATCAATTTGATTATTCTAGGTGCCTCACCCCCCTGGCTGGTTTGGCTCAGTGGATTGAGCATAGGCCTGCGAGCTAAGTGTCGCTGGTTCGATCTTCCAGTCAGGGCACATCAGAGAAGGAAAACTCTGACTCCAAAAAACCTCCGCTGCCTTGCGGCATACCTCTTCAGGGGAAAGGCTAAGGGAGTAAACCCCGACAGAAAATCCGGAGCCGGAGTCCCTAAGGCGGTTTGACGTTGTAGTCAACACCGGCAACTCCTGCGGCGCACCTGAAGCCAAGCTGTATTGACTCCGTCTTTCCCTTGGACCCTTCAGCTGCGAAGAGAGGGGGGGTCTGCTGCATGGGCAACAGCAGACCCTCCATATCACCCTGCCCAGGCTCTGTAGCTTCAGCTTCACTGGAGAGGACACTCCAGCGTCATCGCAAGATGTCGATTCAACACGGGAGGAGACAGATACCGTGTCACTCCCGAGTCGGACTGCACAGCCATTCTCGGCGGTGCAGATAGACTCTTAAGAAGCTACACCATCGTCTCTCGAGACGGACGGCTGCCTACTAGGTGCCTCATAAAAGTGGTATTATACAATAGTTGTCTTTTTGTGACAGGCTTATTTTACTTTGTATAATGTCTTCAAAGTTCATCCATGTTGTAGCCTGTGTCAGAATTTTCTTTCTTTTTAATGTTCAATAATATCCCATTGTGTGTATCTACCACATTTTGTTTATCCACTTACATTGTGGACATTAGGGAGTTTCTACCTTTGGACTATTGTAATGCTGCCATAAAAATGAGTATACAAATATCTGTTGAAGTCCCTGCTTATAATTCTTTTGAGTATGTGCCTGGAAGTAAAATCATATGTTACTTGGAATTGCCATACAATTTTCATAGCAGCTGTACCATTTTACATTCCTACCAACAGTGCATAAGATTCCAATTTCTTCACAACCTCATCAGCATTTATTTGCTGTGTGTGTTTTTTTTTTTTAATAATAGCCATCCTGATAGATCTGTGATGGTGTCTTGTTGTGGTTTTGATTTGCATTCCCCTGCTGATTGGTGATGTTGAACATCTTTTCATGTGATTTCCGACCATCTGTATATCTACTTTGAAAAATATTCAAGTCCTTTGCCCATTTTTAATCAGGTGGTTTGTTTTCTTATTGTTGAATTGTAAGAGTTCTTTATATATTTTTATATGTAGTGTAGAGTGCATATGTAATATCGATATATGCAAATATATTTATAATATCATTATTTATCTTCATAAATTATCATATATATGATTTGCAAAAATTTCTTCCATTCAATGGGTTGCCTTTTCACTCTGTTGATAGTGTTCTTTGATGCACAGAGATATTTAATTTTCATGTAGTGAAAAGTATTTTTTAAATGCATGGCCAGACTGGTGAGATAAAAGGGGGTCCTTATAGCCCTACCCACTGAGAAATCTCAGACTCAGAAAGGTAATCAAGTTCTGAGACCAGGGTTTGCTTAGAGGACATATGCAAGTTCCTGGATGTTTAGATCTTGAGTCTTACTCACAGTAGGTGGCAAAAAAGGAAATGAAACCTGCAGCCAAACAAGACAGAGTGCATATCTTAAAGTTGAGACTCCCAGAAAGTGACACCCTCAGAAGGTGTGTTTTTCAGAAAGGTTTCTGAGAGGTAGATGGGGGAATACTTGCCAGTCTTAGCCTTATCCCTGATTAGATCATAAAAAAGACTCTCCCAATAATTCCTAACACAAGGCTGTTTTCATGCGTGTTTGGGACTAGAATTCAGGCATGGGGGACCCAAAGAAAACTCACACTAAAAATTTATTAAAAAGTAGCTTTGGTCAGGGAATCCAAAAATCCGGTCTGGCAAAATACAGTTTTAGACCTCAAAGAAGAAATACAATTGCCAAAAACACAAGTTCACAATCACTACACACATGAGAAAACAATCACAGGTGGGAGTCAGCAGAAAGAGCAAATGATAGGTATTGGAATGACACACCTGCAAATATTGGAATAGTAAGAGAGTGACTACACACTGAGTATGTTTATATAGTTAGAGAAATTTTTTAATGTTTTCAAAATTATGATAAGGATTAAGATTTTATCAAAGATTGAAAATAGATTAATAAAAAAACTAAATAGAGCATCTAGGTGTAAAATTGAAATTGAAAAATAAAAGCCAATAGATCAATAAACCTGCAGCTTAAAGAAACTGAAGAAAGAATATGGAAACTCAAAGAGCGACTGAGATAAATGACCAAAAACTGCAGCACAGAGAAAAGCAACAATAAGGAAATGTGAAAAGGAGATTAACGACAAAAGACAGAAAGGACAGAATGAGATCTAAAATAAATCCAATCAGAGGTCCACAAAAAGACATTAAGAAAATGAGAAGCAAGTATCCAGAACTGGAAGATGTCTACCTCCCTTCAGATTCATGAAGCCCAATGATATCAAGATGGATAAATAAAAATAATGACTCATCGTATCATAGAGAAGAATACCAAAAACAAAACAAAGATCTTTAAAAGCAACCTAAGAGACCATCAGGACCATGTAGTAACACTGTAGTTACTAAATAAATAAGTAAATAAATAAATAAATGCAAACAGAGAGAAACGATAGTTCCCCTACAGTTAAAATCATGGCAAGCGACATTGAAAGCCAGAAGTTAGTAAAGTATCTTCAACAAACTGAGAGCGAATGCAGTGGTCCTCCCTTACCCATAATTTCACTTTCTGTGGTTTCGGATACTCATGGTCAACCATGGTCTGAAAATGTTAAATGGAAAATTTCAGAAATAAACAATTCACAAGTTTTTAATTGCATGCTGGTCTTAGTAGCACAATGAAATCCCACGATGTCTAGCCCTGTCCTGCCTGGACATTACTTAGCATTTTGTGCAGAGTCTCCATCTTGTTTGTGTTCCACGGTCATTAGTTATTTAGTTGATGTTTGTGTTATCAGATCGACTGTCACAGCATCACAGGGCTTGTGTTCTGGTAATCCTTATTTTCCTTAATAATGGTCTCAAAAACTCAAGAATAGTGATGTTGGCAATTTGGATATGCCAAAGAGATGCCAGAAAGTGTCCTGTAAGTGAAAAGGTGAGTGTAATGCATTAAGATATTTTGAAAGGAAGAGAGACCAGATTCACATAGCTTTTATTACTGTATATTATACTTTTCGTATTTTATTATTGTTGTCATTAATTTCTTACTGTACTTAATTTATAAATTAAACTTTACCATAGGTATGTATGTATGTGAAAAAAACATAGCATATATATTGTACAGTACTATCCATGGTTTCAGGCATCCGCTGCAGATTTTGGAACATATACTCTGCAAATAAGAGGGGGACTACTATAATTTTCAATCCATAATTTTAAAGACTATCAAAACTAAGGTTAGCCCTGGCTGGTGTGGCTCAGTGGATTGAACTCTGGCCTGTGAACCGAAGAGTTGTAGGTTCGATTCCCAGTCAGGGCACATTCCTGGGTTTGGGGCCAGGTCCCCAGTTGGGGGCATGTGAGAAGCAACCACACACCGATGTTTCTCTCCTCTTTCTCCCTCCTTTCCCTTCTCTCTAAAAATAAATAAATAAATTTTTTTTAAAGATCCAATAAGTACATTTTCCAAGAGAAAAAAAACAAACAAACACCAAAGTATTTTCTACCAACTCTCACAAAATGAAGTTCTCCAGCATGTTTTAGGAAGACCAAAAATTATAGCAGAGTAGCATCTGGGATGCAAGGAAGCAAGAAGGAATGGCAAGGAGGGGATCATGAACTGCAAAAAATAATTAAGTGTCTAATTTGGGGGGTTATAAAACGATTAAGATGGAACCAAAAATAACAAACAATGGCATGTCAGTCAGAAGGGGATAACCAGAGATAATCTGCTTAGGTTTTGAGTGTCTGACAAGACAGCAAAGATAATTAATCTAGACTATGTTATGTTACATATGCATGTAAAAATTTCTAGGTTAAATACTAAAAGAATGTAAATAGTACATATAACGCCCAAACCAGTAGAAGGAGAAAAATGGAATGAGCATGGAAAAAAACAAAACAAATCATAAGACAGACCAATAGGTGGTGGCTGAGGGGGGGTGGCGGAATCCTTGGAATGAACAAAAGATTAAAATAGTAAGAACAGAAAGAGCAGAAAGAAACATTGATTAGGCTTTCAATATAGTGTACAAAGAAATATACCAATATAACATATAAACTATACTAATAAATTAGATCATATTTTATAAATCATAGCACTTACATGCATCTGATTAGACATACAGTTTAAAATATTCTGATCAGAGACTTTAAAAATCATGCTAGAATTTTTAAAATAAAAAATATATATAGAAAGGTATACCATCTATATAAATACAATGTGGAAATACAAGAAAACATATCCGTAACTTTAAAAAGACAAGTTGAAGAATTGTACACATAATCCTTTCTTTGTTATAAAATTGTGTGTATGTATATAACCAGACTTACACATAAACACACACATCTGTATAAAATTCATAGAACAAAATCTTGGCTACATGGCCTCTTTATTACTTTACGCATTTTACTTGTTAGAAATTGTTTCTATAATAAACATATTCCTTTTATTATAAAAAATGAAAATATAGGCACTGCAAAAAAAATCTAATTGATTTGAGAGACTATAAACAAATTTAAACAAAAAGGAATAAGATGAAGCTCATGGGAAAAAACTAAGTGTAAGATGGTACAGGAAGACCAGAAGAAAAAAGTGAGAAATTGGGAAACAGAAACACCAAAACGTTGTATAAGTGTTGCTCCTGTTTAACTTCTGTGACTTTTTTTAAAGGCTCTTTTATTTACTGGTTGGTTTTGGTTTTTTGTTTTTTTAATGTCTGCTGGTATGTTGCCAGAGCTCTAGATTTCTCTGCAGCTAATTAAGACCCTTGTCTGGATTTGGACCCTGGAGATAAAGGTCAGAACTGCTGGTGGGGCTCTCAGTGACTTTAACTGTTGTTCTTTGCACTCCTAAAAGCTTAACTCCTCAATTGCCAAACTGAAAATGGTACTGTCCTTGACAAACAGCGCCCTTCGCACACCCACCGCTTTGAAGTCTTTGCCCATTTAACCCCTCATTAATGCATTGAACCCCTTCAACTGAATTTACCCACTGGTTTCTTGCAGCTTTACTGTTTTCCCGACATAATGCTGCCTGGGAACATCATTTTGTTTTTCCTAAGGCTGGTTAACATTGGGACCCTGATTTTCCAAACTGCCACAGCTTTTTTAGGATTAAAAGCCCTGAGAGGAAGGTGTTAATCAGAGCAACACCTAAAACAATTGGACTCTAGACACTGTCTCAAATCCAGAGGTAAAAGCAGCCTGAAAATATTCAGTGGCTCCCAGGCACCAAAAAAAAGTTATGAAACTGAACAAGAAAATGGTCAGGAAAGGCATAGGCAGGAAATGAATTAACGAGTCATATAAACCCTAACATCTACCAATGTGTGTGTTAAGAAAAGAAATTATAGAAAAATAAAGGTGCCACTCTATCCTGCTTAATACATAGCAGGCTACAAAAACATTCTGCTAATGCAATTTTCAGGAGATTCAGTTGCACAATTGGTTATTAAGTTCTCAAAAGAAAATAGAAACTAAAGATATAGCCTATTAAAATTTTGGCCTAAAAATATTGTAACCAAAGTCATTTCATTCTTAGCTGATGAAAAATAGTATGATCCCCTATTGAAGGCTTCTTCAAAGGCTGCTTAGAATTTACAATTCCCTTGATCTCAAAGCTACTTGGCCCTTTTGTTTTAATGCAATAGCCCCAATACATTACACAATTTCTATTTGCTTCAAGTAATGTGAAGTATTCACTCCTTATTCGCTATGTGAATCTTCATCTGTGTGAATGGCTTTACACAAGCAGAACAGGCAGGTACCTAATATTGCGATTGCTGGGGTTCCCTGAAATCTCCTAAGAATGTCTTCTGCATCCAGGTTCCAAAACACCTTCACACCATCAGTGAAGAGATATACAGCTTCACCAGAATCTGGAGTTAAGAAATCTCCTTTTCTTCAGATCTTTAAAATGTAAATATTACAGGAGGAATAACTTACGACTTGCTAACATGACAGCTTGAATTAACCAGGGATGTCTACTACCTGAGATTGGAGGTGAGGCCCATTAGCATCCTGGGAGGATTTCCTATGGAGGACATTTGTCATAACACCTACCACACATGGACCACATCCACACCTCCCTGCTTCTTCATCCCACTGCCCACCAAATCTGCCACCCCTAAGACTCTAGCTAAGAAATCTCAGAGATTGATTCCAGCAAAAACACTCTACAACTTCTATGCTTCTAGAATAGGATTCAAGGGTTTCTAACTGTCTATAGTTAAGGTCTTCTTTAATTATCCAAAGAAAGCTACCAAAGCTATAACTAATTAGTGTAACTTTAGCTGCTATTATATATATATATATATATATATATATATATATATATATATATGTGTGTGTGTGTGTATATATATACACACACACACACACACACACACACACACAGTGTCTCAAACACAACAGAAGTTTATCTTTCACTCACGTAAAGTCCCAAATAGGTGCTCCTGCTCAGGAGATGGCTCTCCTCTAAGTGGAGATTCATGTACCCAAGTTCTTTCCCATCTTATGGCTCTGTCATCTTCAATGTATAACTTCCAAGGTCACTGTGCCCTTAGACATTCAGCCTACAAAATCTCCATGGATCCCTTCCATATATTTTGAGTTAAAAGCTTCCTGGCTTAGATCTTTCCTTTTCTAAATAGCAGTGGCTTAAGACCTGAGCACCCAATGCATAGGGAACACTAAAATGGGCAAGAGATTCAGGGGAAGGGAGATGAATAGGGACAGAACCACCTCTACCCACAGGGTTTTACCCAGTGTTGGCTTTCATTAAATCCAGTCAAGGGTAGGTAATAGATTCTCCTATACTTCTCCAAAGGAGTTTTCAGCCTTTGCTCATAAGATTTTAGATGATCGACAGATGGATAGATAAATAGATGTGTTTGTTATCAAATATATGTAAACCATATGTATACGATACACCTAGACAGTTTTAGGTAGTAATAGTAATGATAAGTTCTCTTTCATGAGCTAGTTCACTGCCTACAGTATTGTAATTTATATGAAATAACTAAATTTGGTCATTCAGATGACCAAAATGTGTTTCTCAGATATATTTGGTCTTCATTCACAGTTCCTAGCTCGCAGCTTCCACACCCTTTGGGATTTCCAAAGTAATGAGAGCAACACTAGCATCTCTTGTTATGTTAAGGCTAACCATGTGGTTAGAGGATTGGAACTTTGTCTCACCTTCTGTTTTTTAGAGAGGGGAGAGTGGCTTGAGGTTGAATCAATCCCTAATGGCCAATGACTTAATCATGCCTAAGTAAGGAACCCTCCATAAAAACCCCCAAAAGACAGCTCATTGGCCGTTTTTGGAGAGCTTCCACATTAGGGAACCAGAGTGCTTCCACATACCACCACCTTGGGCCCCAACCTCCATGAGGACAGATGCTCCTTTGTTCAGGACCTTGCTCTATATATATCTTCATCTGGGGTGTTGATTCATATCCTTTAATATTTTCTGTAATAAATCAGTAATCTAGTGAGCAAAACAATTTTCCTGAGTTCTGTGAGCCATTCTAGCAAATTAATCAAACTCAAGGGGAGTGTTGTATGAACCTCTGATTTCTACTAGTTTGGTCTGAAATATAGGTGACACCTGTGTTTGCAATTGGCATCCTGAGTTGGAGGGGATCCTAGAACCTCCAATTTGTAGCTGGTGCATCAGACTCACTGGTAACAACCTGGGCTTGCAACTGGTTTCTGAAGTGGAGGGTGGTCTTATTGGACTGAGTCCTTTACCTGTGGAATCTGATTCTATGCCCAGGTAGGTAGTGGAAGAATTGAGTTAAATTTTTGGACACCCAGCTGGCATTCAATAATGTCTTATTGGTATAGGGAAGACCCCACACACACATTAGAATTGGATCCAGGGACCCCTATCACTCTTCACTTTAGCAGGCGCTCTTATGCAAAGGGACAAACCCCATATATTCAAACTAACCAGAGCAAATAATATATCAAAAAGCATTTAATAAATTATTAAGTCATTCCAATGGTTGTTAAAATGACAATTCTACTTAGGATTTCTTGCATATGTAATTTTTTTAACGTGCCACAGTTTGGCAGATACCCAAGGTTATGTCCAAATTAACAATGGGTGTGTGGGCGTTTACTCAATCCGTTACTCAAACAATGGAAGTCAAGTTTCAAAAAGACTTTCAAATCTGCTGAAATAATTCTGTATCTTAAATGTGAATCCAGAAGACGATAATGTTTAAGCAAAACAGAAAAAGTAATTATTGTGATACTCATTTTAACAGGGAAATTTTTAAAAATAAGAACGAAAAAGAAACCATGAACAACTGAGCAAAAATTCTGCCTACACTTCCCTTGTGGAAATTCTTAAATTCTCAAAAATATAAAAAGTAAATTATTTTTCCTCTGAAACCCCATTCCCAAACACAGAGACAAAAAGAGAAAAGGAATAGGGTCCAAAGTACAGTAGCTTCGTCACAAGGTTTGGAGCCTCTAAAAGTTGGTAGAACAGTTGTAGCCCTCAAAGGAAAAGCACTGAGAAGATGGCATTTCTCCTTTGCCCTCTGCTTCACCACCTACTATCTACCATGGTGGTGGCAACTGGCCACCTGTTCTCGTGGGGTTGACACCTGCCTTCCATGTGTTATCACAGGGAGCAGGAAAATAAGAATAGGTGCTTTCAAAAAGTAGTCAATCCAGGTGTGTGTGTGTGTGTTACTAATTTTATAAGAAAATAAAATAATCTAAACAATATAGGTCAAACTAAAAAAAAAAACATTTCTTTTCTTGGAAAATAAAAACAGTTGAATGTAGATTTCTTAAAAATATATTTCTTGGACATCTTAGCTTCCTTTTAAATACTCTTATTAAAAATGTGTTACTTTCATCACATATATTTCCTTGGATATAGAACAAAAACTAAACAACTTGTTTATGTAAGGGAGAAAAAAATCTTTTTTATCTCCACATCTAGGTTCATTGACTAGAAGTCTGCAGGTTAGATGGACAAAAAACAGATTAACAAGAGAAAAAGAAGCAGAAGTTTATCAGCATGTGCACCTTGCCTACACACAGGAGTACTCAGAGATGAGTAACTTAAAGAGAATATTAGAACTTGAAATTATATAGCATTTTAGCAAAGAGTAATAATGTTATAGAGAAGTAACAAGACAAAGGAAAAGGACTTTGTGCTTCCAGAAGGGATAGGCTATGGGAAAGCAAATATATAGGAAAATTAATAGTAGGTAAGGGCCATTTAGTGGAGTTTGTTATGTAGATTCCTCTGGTGCTCTCTTTGGGCTTATAAAGATTTAGAGTTGTTTCCCATGTTTAATTTTTATTTTTCCTGGTAGAGTGGGGAGGGGGTCACCTTTACAAATTTATGTCCTGCTTTTAGACAAATAAACAGAGGGCAGAGAGCTTTTCTGATATCTGCTGCTGCTTCTCAATTGCCTCCAGCTCAAAATAATCCTTATGGCAAAGTGGCATATTTTGAGGTGTCATGTTCTGCTATCCTTCATTTAGTAGGTAACATAACTAATGTTGAAGTGACTTATTCCATTTTAAATTATATATCCATTCGAAAATAAAATTTAAAATCCCCAGTATGGTGGAGAGTCTCAGCTAACACTTGTAGAATATCAGGTCAGTCTCATTGAATATCTCAGTATTCTCAGACTATATCATATGCATATACCATTTTGAATCAAGAAAAACAATTCAGATGTTTTGGTATTTTTTCCCAATAATTATGCCCTGCTTCATTTCCCACCTTTAACCTTGACATAAGTATGGGTCTTAATAAGATATTTGCTAGATGAGAGTTTAAAAGACCTTTAGAATAGGTATAAATATTTTAAAGTTTTAATATTTATAAGATTCATAGTAGAGAAACATTTAATAATGGGTAATTTAGCACAAAATTGATTCTCTTTCATTTTGTGAATTTGTAGTTACTGACTTCTGGTTTTCCAAGCTGCCAGAGAAGTAGAAGTCACAGGCATTGCTGTTTAGTAAACGGAAGGGTCGTATCAGTTGATTCCCACACCAGTATGGGAGTTCTAGGTACTGTTGTGGTAGTTTCTATCATCCAGTGTGTCCAAATGGGTCAGTCATTATGGAAGAGTAACTTTGTCATTTCTGTGTGCTCCAAATATTAGGTGGTTGAGTCTATATTGCCTTTAAGCTCTGGGTTAGAGCAATTCAAACCTACAGTCTATGGATTACAGAAATCCAAAACCAACCTCAAATGTTCAGCACGATATGTTTATACATCATCCAGGGCTTCTTCTTAAATAGCTCAGTTTATGGTTTTCCCCTAGGTCTTGCTTATGTTACCTTGACCCTGTGATAATGCTATTCTAGTGATAAAATTATGCCTTCATTCAAAAAAATTAAAACTACCTACAGAAGACATTGGTATTAAGGTTGAGAGCTGAAGGAAGGGGTCTTTCCACTATATCAAGCCTTGGACATGCTTGTTTTCATAAGTTGTTGACCTCCCCCCACCCCCTTGAAGGATTTTCCTCTCAGGGCACAGGACTACAAGCCACAATGCCATCTCCCTGTTTTCTCTCCCCACCTTTTCCTTCCTTCTGTCATCCTATGGTTCCTTCAGCCCAGACTTATTTTAGAAATTGACCATTCTCAATTTCTCTGTTGTGGAGAGAAATTCCCACTATGCCCAAATTCAGAGTTTGCCCTCCCATTGTATATCAGATGCATCTAGTTGATCACAGAGGAGTTTTTCACAACATAAACTCCATCCTCCTCAAAACATTCTATGGACTGATAAATAATTACTTTAAATGTAAATGGACTAAATTCTCCAATCAGAAGACATAGAATGACTAGATGGATAAAAGTTTAAATAGACCCTACTATATGCTACCCACAAGAGACTCATTTCAGTGATAAGGACACAAATAGGCTGAATGTACAGGGATGGAAAAAGATATCGCATGCAAATAGAAACCACAAGAGAGCAGGAGTACCTATACTTATATCACACAAAGTAGACTTTAAGTCAAAAACTGTAATAAGAGACCAAGAGGGTCATTATGTAATGATGAGTCAATTCATCAAAAGAAAAATAATAATAGTAGAACACCTAAACATATAAAGCAAATATTAACAGCTCTGAAAGGAGAAGTACAGATGGCATAATGTTAAGGAACTTCAATATCACACTCTCAACAATAGATAGATCACTCAAAAAATGAATAAGGAAACATTGACTGGAACTACATTTTAGACCAAATGGTCCTAACATGCATACCAAGAACATTCCATCCAGCAGCAGCAGAATTCATATTCTTCTCAAAAGCACATGGAACATTCTTCAGAACAGATCATGTAGAGTTTCCTCAAAAAATTACAAATAGAACTACCATGTGATTCAGCAATCTCACTCCTGGATATATATCCAAAAGAAATAAAATTACTACCTGAAATTGATGTCTGTACTCCCATGTTTATTGCAGAATTATTCACAGTGCCAAAATATGGAAATAACTAACTAGTAACCTAACAATCAGCAAGAAAATGTGATTGATTGATTAATTGATTGATCTCAGCCTTAAAAAAGAAGGAAATCCTGACATTTGCAACAAGGATGAAGCTGAAAGAAATTATGCAAAGTGAAACACGCCAGATATAGACAAATATCACAAGATCTCACTTATATATGGAATAAATTTTAAAAAGCCAAACTTATATTAAGACAGTATAATAGTGATTACCAGAGGTTGAGAAGTAGGGAAAATGGGACATATTGATCAATGGGTATAAATTTTCAGCTATATGATGAATAAGTTCTGGAGCCCTAATAAATGGCACAGTGGTTATAGTTAATAATACCATAGTATATAATTGAAATTTGCTAAGAGAGTAGATCCCAAGTGTTCTCAGAACACACACATAAAAATACTAACTATGAAAGGTGATAGCTAGGTTAATTAGTTTTCTGGTGGTAATCATTTCACATTGTATACATATATCAAAACATCACATTGTATACCTTAAAGGTAAACAGTTTCTATTTATCAAAAATAAATACATAAACATAAAAATAAAAGTTCAGTGGTCTATAAATAGTAATATTTCTTCTTTATTGCATACAATTTTGGGAAGTTATGAGATTTTTTCCACCATTTTTTGGGGGGTTGGCTGAAACACGCTCCACCTTGATACATATAATTAAGAATCTAGATACTTCAATTTTTTTTTGGTGCCAATGTGTATAAATAAACTTTCACAATTGTTCTAAGAAACATGCACCTCAAGTTCTTGTCTCTATGCAGATGGTGTCTACACCATGTTAAGCAAACAAGTTGACTGAAACAATCTAATGTTGATCTTTGCTAAGTGAAAATAGGGACTCCATTTGCAATTTCTTTTGTTTTTAAAATTTTTTTTATTGATTGATTTTAGAGAGAGAGTGGAAAGAAAAAAGTGAGAGAGAAACATAAATTGTTGTCCCACTTATTTATGCATTCACTGGTTGATTTTTGTATGTGCCCTGACCAGGACCAAACCTGCAACCTTAGCATATCAAGACAATGTTCCAACCAAATGAATTACCTGATCAGGGTACTTTGTACATTGCAGGTACTCAATAACACTGGTTAAATGAATAGTTGTAAAAATATGTTGCTGGTAAATAAATTCTGAAGTCTTGACTGCAATAAACATTTTAGATGGGAAAGATAAAAATGATAGCTCAAGATTCAACATTTGTCAGGAAGGATGTAGCCTGAGGAACAATGTTGCCATTGTGAAATTTAAATAGCACCACTACAATAATTAGTTGAGTAAAAGGAAATTGATCCTTCACATATTTTAATCTACACAGTATGTACTCATATAAAGCTTAAACTGGTTTAAACATTGAGGTGATTTGTGTAACAGCCCAGCAAGAATGACAGGGGGTATATTCAGATGGGAAAGGTATTGTCGACTGGAAAGATTAATGTGTTTGTGATGTCTTTCTGGCGATCTTAATTTTATTGCTCTGAACATAAAAATTTATATGGTGAAGGAACATAAAAGTCTCATTTTTTTGAAGCACTTTTTAAGTATGTTGCTTACTTAATAGCTCCACATCCTGGAGTGACACAATGGATGATCTACGATGCCATGTTTAGACAACTACCTCTCTACCACAGTCTAAATGCCCAGATTTTGCAATGATAGAATCCAACAAGTAAAAATATTAATTGGATACATCTCTTACATTAAATTTTAATCCATAAAATTTATTTATCCTCACCTGAAGATATATTTTTTATTGATTTTAGAAAGGGGATGGGAGAAAGAGAGAGAGAGAGAGAGAGAAACATCAATTGGTTGCCTTCTGTATGCACCCTGACCAGGGATCGAATCCACCACCTAAGTATGTGCCTTGACTGGTGATTGAATTCTCAACCTTTTGGTGCATAGGATGATGCTCCAGCTAACTGAACCACTCAGCCAAGGCTTCACCCATGGAATTTTGAGTCTTTGTACTTGGTACTGCCTAACCCCTGGCCATATTTCTGCTGTTGTATCCATGATGCCTATTATACTTATCTGTTGATATGTATCAGACTGGGTCTTTTTATGTCATACCCAACAAAAGGCTTTGAAAAATGCTTATTACATAAGTAAACACCATGATCTGATCATTTGTTCTTGGGAGCCCCTCTGAAATTTATAGTTAATAGTAACCTCAAGTTTCCTCTGTCCTTCCTTTAGTCATCTCATCCAAACACCACAGTAGTAGCTAGGGCATCCTGGAGCATGCATCACATACAGGCACTGTGCTACACACCTTTAAATGCATTCTCATTTAATTCTTAGCATGTCTCTGGAGAATTGATGTTAAGATTATCAATGTCTTCATTCTAAAAAGAGATCCATGAAATTTAAAGAAATTCAGTAATTTGCCTGAGGTTACACAACTAGAAAGAAGCCCAGCTAAGAGTTAAGTATATGTATTGCATTCTATACTAGGCATTTTACTAAAATTCTGGACCAGAAAGGAGCCCAAGGAAAATGCAAGTGTCCATTAGTAGTGGATGAAAGGCATTTTGTCTCTGTGGGCCTTGGGGTTTGTAAAAATTCAGGGAGTTCTTCATGTCTTCCGCTTTTTGTTTCTCTAGAGAGAGGCCCTGAGCTTGGGTTTCTAAGGGAGGGAGTGCGTGTTAGAAGTTACCTACTTGCCAGTAGGTAAGCTGCAGTCTCCGCTGCAAGCATGGCTGCAGTTGAGGGAGCAGAGGTGGGTAATGCTTTCTCCTAGATTTAAAATGCAAAGCCTCTGTGTAGCACTGGTCCTGCAGTTCCTGCAGTTCCTGCAGTTCTATGCCAGAAGCCAGTACAAAACTAGGATTCAATTATGGGATTCCACCTTTACATAGCTCTAGGGGGAGAGAACTATATTAATTAAATTTAACCACTATTGAATTCATCAGACTCCTCCTATGCTTACCAAGGGCATCTCCATAAAGAGCACGCTGTCTCCGAGCAGCCAGGAGTAAGCATCTACTGTGTTATATGATCCAAAGGAGGCCAGAAGGCCCATAGCCTTTCTCCCAGGCACCATTTAGCCTGCTCCAGGAACAGAACCTTCCACAACTGATTCTTCCCACAGCCCCTAGGCTGGGCCATGCTCCTTCCTCCAAACTCCCACAGCATCCTTTGCAATGAAGTATACAACATCATATGGCATTCATGAAAGGACAGCAAAAATGTGAGTTGAAGAAAGACCTTTTGATCCCTTCCAGCTGTATGCCAGAGCTCCGGCTGGAACAAGCTGCCTGGTGCATCTGTGAGTGTGGTCTCTTGGGAGGAGGGGGTTGTTCAAACAGAGACAGGCGGCTGTTCATCCACGTCCTAGAGGGCATTCCTGCATTAGACAGAGTGTTGGAAGAGGTGATCTCCAAAATGTGATTCTTCAGTTCCATGAGTACGTACTAAGTCTCTGTGTGCCAACACTTCAGCAGTCTAGGTATTTAGACAAAGGGGAGGTGACAGCTTTCCCTCCGGTTATTCTGAGGATGACTTATAAGTGCCCAAACATCTCTGTCACCTAAATCAGATCTTCAACCACAGTTCTCCTGGAAAGATGAATTTTATTTCCTTGTTAAGTTGTTTATTTATAATCCAACCTTCCTTTGAAGAAACTCTGGGTGACTGTAAAGCAAATGAGACAAAGGAAGAGTGTTAAAAATGCAGAGGTAGACCAACAAAACCTCCCAAGTCCTAGAGCCTCGCCACTGTGCCCATAGTATTTATGTGGAGCAATAGTGACATCCAGTGGTCTATTAAGTTATGCCTGGATGAGGTTGGTAATTTGCTCCCAACCTAGAACTAATTAAACCAGGAATATTATTTTTTGAGCAACTCAATTTAGGCTTCTTTTGAATTTCAAAGAAGGTCTGAATTTTGTGACCTCAAATGCAAGAAAACTCTCCTCTCTGTGTCCCAGCCATAGCTTTATTTAATGTCTGCAAGACAGGTTTTGCTCAAATGTAGGAAAAAAGAGCTCTCTACTGCCTCGTCTATAAAATGGAGCGGGTAATAAACTACCTGCCAAATTGGAGCCAGCAATGAGCTGCCATGGGAAGCACAGTATGTGAGGACAGCCATAAACACACACACCAGAGGAAGAAAGGCGAGGAGGTATTTCATAAGTCAAACAGAAAACAAAGAAAGGAAAGCTGAAAGAATGAGGCCAGATTCATGCTCTCAGGAAGAGAACTGTATTGAGGGTATGGCTTTTGCCTTATTTGCTGTTACATCCCCAGCATTTAACACAGTAATCTGGCATATAGCAGGTGCTCAGATATTTTTTTTACTCTATGAATAAATGAATGGATGAATTGAGGATTTTTTTTCTAGGCATTATATCCCAAAGGATCTGACAGTTAAGGATTAGGTGGGTTTGCTTAGCACGGTTTTGATGTGGACAGATGCCCCTGCTGGTTGCATCTGCAGACCAGCAGGGAGACTCGGTGATCTTACTGGTCTGAGAGAAAAACAGGCTGGAACCACAGCAGTGTTTAAGACTAAATCAACAACAGTTCCATATCTGTGTGGTTCACACTGAAAACCTCCATGTGTAGTTACCGCGTGCGCTGAGCTGTGGCAGGAGTTCAGCAGCTGACCCTCCACCAAGCAGAGGCCCAGCGACAAGTGGCAGCTCCCAAGGTCACAGTTTAGACAGCTTTCCCTCCATTCCCTTGAGTCATGACAGCCAGACTTATCAGAGGTCTATTTAAAGACACTTTTATACCATCTTGCTCAATGTTTTTGCATAAGCTGTAGTTTGAATTGCTTATCTCATTTTAAATAAAATAATTTCCAACAAGAAAAATGTATTGGAGATAAATAATTTTCTTTAATAACATTTTAGGAGCCAGTTACATAAAAGTATTTTTATTTTTTAGATCCTTTTACTATAAAATATTGATATTGTGTTAGAAACCAAAGCAGAATATTTAAAGATACTGTCCAAATAATCTTATCTTACCCTCCTCTGGATCCACTGGTTCCATCTTTGGGGGGAAAAAGATTAAAATAGTCTTCAAACCACATAAAATGGCATTTTGGCATAGCTTGTAAAAAAAAATGGCCAAAAATTATTATTTCCAATTTATATCACTATTTATCATCCTGTAACCTTGCAAAAAAAATGTAGTAAAACATGATTTTTTTGGTAAAAGTAATTTGTTTGAGATGTTTGAGACTCTAATTACAGAGAAAATACAGAGAACTCAAAGTCATTTTTTTCCTAAAGCTATAATTAGTACAAAAGAGCATAAAGCCTTATAACAAAAATAATACATTTGTGTTAAGAAGATAATTCTTAGCCATTTCTAGGAAAATATTAATTCTTAAAAAGGCAACTGTATATAAATTGTTAGTGTGATTATTATATTCTTCTCCCCATATGAAATACAATAATGTCAACATTACAACGTATAAGTTAAAGAGTGTGCATGTGAATTCATTTAATGATTGTACGATGTTTTCTGTGCCGATGGGCTGCAGTAAAGATTAAAATAAAGATTTGTGATATTTAAGAATTGCTGAAACGGATGATTAGCAGTACAACACCATCCTCCTGTTATGGGTGCTCCTGTTAGCAAAGTGTCTCTTGCACTGTAAGGTAACGCGTAATCGCCACAACTTCTCAACAGCGAGTTCGGCATTCTAGAATGAATTCAGCCCTCTGGTCTCACAAGTAATTCCTCTCAAGGTCCAAAAGACCAAATAACAGAGAAAAGAAGAGGATACAATCTGAGACCTTCTGCATCCATAGTTACGAATGCCGGCCATATTCTTATCTGATTTCATTTACTGTGTTACATAACATTAAAAGGCACTATACAGAAATAAAATTATGTTAAGTGAAAGTTGATTTTAAAATTTTTCTCTGAGCATTTCTGATGATTTCAAGCAACTGTTTAAATAATTAGATATGTTGATACCTTTTAATAACTAGATAGCGTTTCTCAGCTAAATGTCTCCAGTGGCTTCCCATCACCTGTCATATAGACTCTTAACTGCCTTAAATAGCACATAAGATCTCATCGTTCTGACCATTCTACACCACCCTCCTGCCATCCCCTCATAAACCCTACCTAATGCACACCTTCCCAAAGAACACTCAACATCCGAAACAAGTATGATACAAAATGAAGGGACTCAATTGTCCACATGCCCCTACATTCATTTGGCAAACATCTGTTTCACACTTTCCACATGGTTGCCTCTGAAGACAAAATGGTGAACAAAACACTGTTTCTATCCCAAAAGCTCATAATCTGGAAGATTGCTATCAAATATTGCAGTTACCTCTATCTCTTATGAAGGAAATACCACACACACACACACACCCCATCCTTTAAATCACCAAAAGAAAGAAGTTGAGGCCTTAATTACAAGACAGGGTAAAACTGGTAGCCAAAGCTACCAGTTAGGGAAGCAGCCCCAATTATCAATCACACCCAAACATGGGCCAGCTCAGACCAGTCACTAGAAAAAAGATAAGGAATGGGTCTTGGAAGAGCAGAGAGGAACATGAGGGAGCATCACAAGATGTCAGGCAGATCTTTCAAGATCCCAGATTTCTGATCATGTCAGAAAGAAATGAGGCCCATCACCTGACCATGATGAGAAAGATGATCAGGCCTGAGAGGGCATAAGCAGAATACACAGAGATAAAATCTGGAGACTCAGAAGGCTGAGGAAGAAAGCAGTTGATTTAAGCTTACTGAGAGGTCATTCAGGTTATGGGGAAACTGTAGTGTAAGAAAGAGCAGTTCTTTGGTACCTAGAAGAGACAAGGATTTCTGCCCTTTGACAGAGAACAGTCATAAGATTTCTCAGATCAAGAGTGAAACAAGAGTAAGTTGACCACTTCCTCAGTGGATATAGAAAAGGGAAGACTGAATCATGAAAGACTTGGTACTCAGCTCTTTCTGCAAATCAAAATTTCTCATCATTGTAAGGAAGGAAGATAGTGGAGAAGAGGTCTCCAATGAATGGCATATGCATCTCTCATTTTCTCAAAGCTATCATTTATTGAGACTTTATTAATCCTCATGACCACCTATTCAGTCTTATGCTCCCCATTCTGTGAATGAAGAGACTCGATGCTCATTTTAATTAACTTGTTCAATACCCTCATTATTTACTGTGTGTTAGAGCCACAATTCCAAAACCAGTCCTTTTAATCACTGTGCTATGCAATCTCCCTCTTTAAGTCATTTAATTGGCCCCAAGTCTCATGAGAATTGAGACCTTATTGGACATCATTAGAATAAAGCCAAAAGCAATTATGCCATTCTCCACATAAGATATTATGGAATACTGGTTACCTCAGAGATTTCCAAGTTGACTTCACACAAGCTTAGCATTTAGGATTAAAGTAGCCAGCAGGTACTAGAGTCATAAAAAAATAATAAAAAAATGTATCAATACTGTCTGATTAAAAAAAAACCAATCATGTGAATGCATACCTAGTTTACACTATGGAGTGATTATTGCTAAATAGAAATAATTTCTTCTAAAACCAAAATGCAAGATTAAAATACATGAAAAAGGAAAAAAAGCTACTTCAATTCAGAAATCAGTTATACAAGATGGCTACATGAAAAGGGAACTAATTTTTATCCTAAAACTCTGAGGAGAAGGAGTTAGTAGTTATTATAAGTCCTTGCCATGCTACATAGAGATTGTTTATGTAGCAAGCAGTTTCCACAGAGGCAGGGCCTGAAGAAGAACCATGTGTGCCTCAGCAGAGGCAAAGTGTGGGGACCTGCCAACCAAAACTTGGTATACTGAATAAAAATATTTATAGTATCACTTTATGAAATGATCCATTTTCAAGGCATCTTTTGCTTTATGCCATATTCCACTGTACTAAAAACGGTCCCAAATGGTCCCTTTTGTATCTACATATAAAGGAAGTTGAACTGTGTTCTTATGTATATGGACATAATTGTAACAGCTAGTTGTAACTGTTCCTAAATATGTATTTTAAGGGGCATAAGGTTAAAGATGCTGCAATTTGAAATTTGGATGTGGCTGTTTCATATTGTGAACTGGGCCTCTGTAAGCTCCTTTTTTTTTTCTACTTCTTTCATGCCATTATGCCATTAGAAAGCTGTGTATGCTCTGCAACTTCAGAATAATGCTTTTGTTTTGCTGCTCAGTAATGATATAATGGAAAGAGTGCCACTGAAAATTTGTCTCTACAGCACATCTAGAATGCTAATATCCCAGTTATTATATAACTTGCATTTATTTAGAAAGATGAGACAAGTCTCTCTCTTTTTCCCTCTTTATTCATTTAGTTCAATAAATGCTATATGTAAGGAAAAGGAATATAAATGCTTCACTAGACGAAAGTTTCTCAACCTCAGCACTATTGACATTTAGGCCAGACAATTGACTGTTGTGAGGAGCTGTCCTTTGCTTTGTAGGATATTTATTAGCATCCCTGGCCTCATCTCAGTAGATGCCAGCAACACTCATCCCCCAAATGCAACAACCAAAAACGTCTCCAGACATTGCCAAATGTCCCCTGCCGGGCAAAGTCACCCCAGCTGACAATGATGTCCTAAACTATTCTTCAGGATATACTCTCCAAGCCCAAAGGCAGGCAAAATAAACCCTTGATTTTCCTGACATATGGTCTTTGTTTACCAGAGACCCTTGTGTTTCTGGATGAGCTCTCCTTATCTAAGCATTTCAAATGCAGCAAATTGGATGTTCAGCTGTGACGTGGATGTTCAGCTGTGACGTGGCTGAGAATAATCACCAGAGCCATGAGTATACAAAGAGCGTTCTTCTGTCTAGTATTTAAGTACAATTTTATTTTTGTTTTTTAATTAACCTCTGCTCCACTACCTTTAATACATCTAATAATGTCAAGGAGACCACCACCAACTAGTAGGTAACAGGCTGGACCAAGATAACACGACCTTGGTTCCTTTCTGTTGTTCACAGGCCTGAACACAGAGGACCTTGCAGCCTCCTCAAATCAGGGCTGGCTGCATTATTATTTGTATCCAAATGAGAAACTCATAGATCCTAATCTCCTGCTCTTACCTGGTTTAGAACCAAAGAGACATATTTCATTTGCTTCACCAGATCAAATAAAGAGAAGTCTGGCAATAGTGATAAACCCCAGAGATCAGCTAAATTATGTCCCAACTTGACATTTATATGAGCACACACCTCTCAATCTCCAGTGTGATTAGATTAAGTGTATTTAGCATGCATTTCATGCACGCACATCCCTATAGATTTGGGGATGGGGTGGATTGTGACTAATACCATCACTGCTTTTATTCAAATGTTTTGTATTGCCAATATGCTGCCTAAAACATTACTTAGGATGAGAACTGCATTTCAACCAAGAGCACACAAAGCCTCTTGCATATTACAGTTAAGGTTCTCACACCTGCCCTAGCCTAGGGACATGTGATCATGATTTCCTATCTGGGCATCATCCCACATGGCACACTCCCTCCAGAGACTGAAATCATTTTGCTTGGAGATTCTGACTTACCTCATTAACTCCACAAACCTCAGGAGAGGCTGTAAGACAATGCATTGGAATGCAGGCTGACTACAGGGAGCCTCCTGGGAGAGAGGAGAAGGGCATGGCCCTACTTCCGCTCTATATTAAATGTGTGTGTGTGTGTGTGTGTGTGTGTGTGTGTGTTTCATGAAATTCAGAATTAGAGCTAAAACGCCAAGTCACCAACAGCTAGCCCAAACCTACCTCTTTGTCCTGGTATGAGTTAAAATCCTATTGATATCATTCAAGGGATACTGTGTTTGTCATGGAGCAATCAGTTCTTAAAAGAAGAATGAGCATTCACAAAATATTTTAGATCAGATCTGATAGTTTAAAGAATAGCTATGAACTACACCTCTCAAAATGCACTCTACTGGCATGGAAAAGGAGAAAAATGTAATAGTCTTTTTATATAAATTATTTAAGTCTTCCAATCCAAAAGATATGTTTCAGTATTGCTATATATTTTTTTTTTAATATATATATTAGTAATCTAATGTTATGAATCTTAAAATTACTTTATCTGTAACTGGTCAAATAAAACTTAAATTATTTTTCAATTATAGAAATTTGTTTTTCCTCTTGCTTCTCTGGCTTTTCCTTTGCTCTTTATGCATTACTTACTCTGTAGGTATTATGATCATTCATCCTCTGTTTAGCATGCCTATTGCAAAAATTCTGCCCTGTTGTCATGCTCAGACCCTACCTCAGAACATGTGTCCCAATTTTAGTGTCCAAAAATAGCTACAAGTGTCCAATGAGCATGAAAAACAAACTATTCTGGAAAGTCCCTTGTCATGGCCAAACTCCCAATATCCTATTACACAGAACTGTCAGGCGTGATGAAAACTCCATAATTCATTTTCTTTCTATGCCTATATTTACCCTCACCTCAATCCACAAAGGATTTCAGGCTATTTTAAAAGTATGTACATTACAAAAGAATAAAATAGGTGAGGGAATCAGGGCAAAGGTAAATGAGGATAGGAAGCTAGTGAAAGCCTCAGAGTGGACAGCTGATACGCATAGCATGGAACGCTGTCTAATTGGAAGAAGTGAGCCCAGATCATGATTTCAAGCCTCCTATTGATCATATGAATGACAGAAAGACAACTGGTTGTTGAGATTGAAAGTAAACTGTTCAAGAGTAGCTCTGTTGGACTCAAGTCTTAAGTGTAATCCATCTGGGGATGCCTGCTTAGGAGACTGCATCAAACTGGGATCTCAAAGGTACCTGCATTCATTTTGTTCCATCTTTTCTACCTTTATTAAAGCAACACCTAAGCCCTCCCAAGTAGGACATGGATGGTTATCATTGTTAGAATAGTTGCTAGGAAAAAGGTGAAGAGATTAAGGGGAAAAAAACTCATAGATACAGAGAACTGTATGATGATTACAGAGGGAAAGGGGAGGTGGGCAGAGGTAAAAGAGGGTAAAGGGAGGATAAATGGTGACTGAAAGAGACCCTACTTTGTATGGTGAACACACAGTACAGTATACAAATGATGTATTACAGAATTTTACACTTGAAACATATAATTTCATTAACCAATATCACCCCCATAAATGTATTTTAAAAAATTTTCTTTAATAGTCACAAGGAAAGAAAACTTGGAGACACCATCCAGTGACTCTTAGCTCTGCAAACACATTTCCTTCTTACTTCTTGTATTTTATTGTTTCATTGCATGCGTTCTCTCCTTCCTGCACCCTGCTCCCTAACTCTCCCTTAACATAGATGAACACATAACCCCCTACAGCTATAGACCCAACCTTGGAAAGTTGTATATGTATATAACCTCAGAGCACCACCCCCAAAGCACATTTTAGGGTAAAAACACATTTTTTCCTAAAATATACCTTACCAATTCCATGGAAACTCTGGATTGTTTTTACTTATATCTTCCTATAATACATATTTTCTATCTAAAATAATTTTCCGTCAGTAAAACCTTTTTCTTGGGGGGAAGGGCTGGAGCACATCAAGGAAAAACGCAGGCAGCAAAGAGTAATAATGAATATTACATGCTCTTGTAAAGAATGCCTTCAAAGGGGAAGAGGCTTGCCAGCGTCACTGAATAATGACTTTGAACACAGCATTAAAGTCATAGCATGAAGTAAGGAAGATAAAATATTTAATGACATCTTAATATTCCCAGTTCTTGCAAAGAGCCAAGAACTGGTCATAGTTTATCAGTGGCTGTACATTTTAATATCATTAGACAACTTTTTTTTTCCCAATCAGAGTACTAGAGCTACCAAAATCATGGAGTGGTAGAAAAGAAGGGAAATAAAGTGTCTATAAGCTGTTTGGAAATCCCTTCTTTTCTAATTGATTTTTAATATGAATGTGGAAACGGGGCTCCACAATCAGTTGGCTCACTTGGTTAACAGCTTGATCAAATCCTCAATAAATATCGAGGATTTCTCTATAAAATAACCTCTCATGTACCATATTCTGGACCAGTCTCCTAAAATCCACTCACTTCCTAGGACACAAATGTGATCAGAAGTCACCTGGAGATCTAATATGTCATTGTCTCCCCATTTTCCAACCCTTCTTATATGATTTAGTTTAGGAGAATTATACACCTAGAACTTTCACCAAGCAAGCTGCTGCTTATGAGGATGAATAGAGGAGAGGATAAGGCAAAGAAACCTGTTCATCACAGAGAAAAAAACAGGCAGGAGTAAAAAAACATAGGTGGGGGAACAAATAATTTATGGAGACACCATCTTGCCTGAATTCTCGCTGCATTTGTCTCTCCTCCTCCATTCTGCCACTCCTTCCAAATAGCAATGTCCTCACCATTTTTTCTGCCACATAAGTGTGAGAGGGAAAACAGAAGCTACTCAAAACCAATGTCTCTTCCTCCTTTTGTAAATGCTTGAGCAATAAAAAATAAAAAGTATATTAGCTTGCTAGGGCTGCCATACAAACAACCTCAGACTGGGTGGCTTAAACAACAGAAATTTATTTTCTCACAGTTCTGGAGGCTTGAAATCCAAGTTCAAGGTGTCAGCTGGGTTGGTTCTTCTGAGGTCTCTCTCTCTTTGGCTTATAGACAGCTGCCTTCTCCCCACTATGTCTTCACATGGTCTTATCTCTGTGTGTGTCTGTGTGTCTGTGTCTTAATCTCCTTTTCTTATAAAGAGACCAGTCACATTGGATTAGGGCCCTCCCTAATCACCTCATTTAAACTTAATTATTTCTTTACAGGCCCTATTTCCAAATATAGTCACATTCTCATATGCCAAAGGATAAGACTTCAACAAATGGATTTTGTGGGTATACTACTCATCTTGTAACACAGAAATATATTTTTGGAAATGGAGAAAGAGAGGCTGTGTGAGTTCTCTAGGCAGAAAGATGATAAGACCCAGAAGGAATGGCTCTGAGAAACCCCTAGAGAGGACAGACCTAAGCCAGCAGTTCCTCGGCCTCCTCTAGGATTCTTCTGCTCTGCACACTGTGTTCACTAACAGACCAGGACACTAAGAGTCTCTGTGGTTGGAGGAACAGACTGGTGAACACTGACCATATGGTCTTCTCTGATGCTCAGCCTTTAAGTGCCGAATCCCTGGCACAACTCAGGCCCGGGAGCCTGCTGAGAGCCTTCGTAATAACCAACACTGAATTTCTAGATACCCTGTGGAATCAGGGCTCAGCAGCAGATTTTTATTAAAGGAATACAGAATGTTATATTTCATGTTGTGTATGGACTCAGTCCATACATGCTAGAATTTGAGGTCAGGATAGATATAAAATCTTTGTGAAACAATTAAACAAAACAGGAACCCAGGTCCATAACTACATGGTAAGCCAACAAAAGTACCTTAAACAGCCAGCACAGAAGCAGAGCAGAGCTCTAACTGAGAAGTCTTGGGTTACAAACCAATATATTTGGACATCAGAGGCAAGTGTGAGTCAGGTCTGACCTATTCCAATACACTGATTTTCTTAAAGAATGAAAATAACAGTACATAGTTAATAGGTGCTAGGAACTACCACCTGTTCTGCCTTCCCACTCCATTCAATCCAACCAGCACTCATTTTAATTTGAGATCCTTCCTGGAGATCTCTTATGTGTCTTGATATTTTAAACATTATTTGTGATTTTACATATCTTTTGTTTAAGCAACCTTCCTACCTAAAAATGATAAACTTCATGAGAGCAAGATCTCTGTTTTTTACTTCCTTTGGACTGCCTCACAAAATCTAGAGAAACATCACTCAGTTGATCACGGGTCACAGTCATGACTAAGAAGACTTTCTTTCTCTCCCTCCTTATTCATTTAAAGAACCCATGTGTTCCTTCATATTCTTGAGCTAGAACAGACAAACTGGCTGAAATCTCCCTGTTTTTCCATTGCCACGGGTTAAAGGTGTTTTCAGAAAATTTTTCTTGCAGGAAGCTAAATGCCAGAAAGACTACTGGCAGGAATAAAGAGAAAAAGAAATCTGGCGTTAAGAAAGATAAAAAGAAACCAGAGGAGAAGCAAATTCCAGAGAGAGAAACATGAGAACCTGATGAATTGGATTTGGGATAACATTAACGCTTGATGTTCTAACCCTACTTACATACCCCCGCCAAATATATTCCTCTTCTGAGCCTGGAGTTCTAAGCTAATTAAGAAATAAAACAGAAGAAATGAAAGCAAATAGATCAAAATGTCCCCTTTGTTTCAAATAAAGTTCCTATTATAGAACATAGTGCACACTCAGTGCACAGCTGTAAGGAAATGGACTTTCTAACATGGAGCCACTAAATTAGACCATCCTCCTCACCTTGGGAGGACTGGTGCTTTTTGGCTTCTCTAGTAGGTGCGTGGCCTTTGCCATTAAGTTTCTTATGGGTCAAGAATGATCCAAAGCACCTCACCAATCAGGCTGGTTTCTCCTCTCCAAATTGGATAGAGTTGAGAGAGGCTAGAATTATGCTAAGGAATATGACTGCCCAATTGGAAGCAAACATCAGAAATAAAGAATAAATATTCTCCCTTTAATGGATATGTTGAATGTAAGTTTCCATAGAATATCTAAGCTGACCACCCCACAGGCAGATCCAGAGAAAAAGATGGGGAATGTGCAGGAGAGAGGTCTGGGCTGGGACATCCAGTTAGATGTCATCAGTATACAGTAGTAGTTGAAATCATGTACAGAGATGAGATTCCTCAGAAAGAGGATGCAGAGTGTGAATAAAGGGGGCTAGGAATAGAGTTCTTAGGAAGATGAACATTTATAGATAGAGCAGACAAAAAGAAGCCAGGAAAGAAATGAAGAAAGAAGAATCCAAAAATGATGTTGCAAAAGCCAAGAAAATCAGAGATGGAAGAAGAGGAGACAATAACATTCAATACTGCCAAAACTTCACAGAGTTTAGAACTGGAGATGGAGAAAGGCAATTAAGTAGCTTTTCAGGCACTCTGCCCTTCTGCAGAGCAGTTTCCAAGGGTTGGTGGTGAGAAGCTGTATTGTACTATGTTAAGAACCGAATAAAAGTTGAGAAAGACCCTGTTCCCTGCCCTTGAGAGAGAGCCCAGCAGCAGCTATCAACATTTAAACAGGCACTAACAAAAGTCACGGTCCTTATCTCAGATCCACGAATGTGTTCCCAAAAGATCCCCCAAAAGTCATATGCCAAACTCTGTGCTCTGTGTGCTTTGCACATTTTTCTGAGGAAAGATTTATAGCTTTCATAAAATCCAATTGTCCAGGTTTAGGACCCAAGAAAACAGATGACTGAATGGAGATGGGTCAGGATTCTAAGCCCTCATAAGGGCAAGAACAGAGTTAAAGTCAAAGGCCTCAGGGTCCAAGTGGTGAAGGAAAAGAACTAAACCAAGAAGGCAATTCTTCTGCTTAACCAGTCGATATGTAGGAGACACTTGAGTGGTTAGCTGAGATTTTGGTAAAGAACGGGAGAAACACAAACAAGCCTGAGCAAGCAGGAAGGCCAGGACTTCCATCCCTTCGTTTCCCATACACTTGAGGAGTGCTGCTACGTCCCAGGTACACAGCTAGGTCTCCGTGATATAGCCTAAGGGAATTTGTGTTTAGAAAGCAATGGACTAAAACTTGAGATTTTGTGGGTGAAAACAGTTCTTTCACTACCTCAAGTTAGGTCTGCTCAATTATTTCATTCATAAACCACAATGTTCACATTTGGAGGGGAAGGAAAAGCAAGCAAGCAAGTAAAACTATGCATGGCGAATTAACCCACCAACCTGCCAAGATCAATCTCCTAGTCACTCATTTGAGTCATGTGGGAAGGAGAGAAAAATCAGGAGGACAATTAAAAAAGAGAGAACATTAAGATGTTAAAACTTTGCATTTCAACTTTGAGCTGACATTGTGGAAGGCTCTTTCCAGCTGCTTTGTCTGGCCATGTCAAGAAGTGACCATGATTTATTGTACCACCTCCATAATTTCAATGCTCTTGATCTCCCACCGGAAGCAGTGACAAGTAAGGTTAACTGCTGCGTAAAGAGACAGTATGAATAATGCTTCATGCACAGAGCTGGCACTGATCTGCAGCATGGGGTGGGGGGAGCAAGGATGTTAGCCATGGGTTAAATTGCCTCCAAACAGCAACCTCCCAAATGCCCCTAGCACTTTTTGGAACAATCTGTACTTGCATGGACAAACACCTGACTTGTGTTAAAAATTACTGCTTTTCCTTGTCCCTCACAAATGTGCAAACAGCCAACTTTGCATATATTTATATTTTGTATTGATAGTAATGGCTAACATTAAGTGTCCATACACCATGCCAGCCCTGTCTTCATGCTTTATATTCATTACTTCAATTAATCCTCAGTTTGTCATCCCCTGTTATCATCTCCATATACAGATGAGAAGAATGAGGCCCAGAAGGTTAAATAGCTCATTAAAGAGTAAGAAGCAAAGCCAGCATTGGAGCCCAGGTGTTCTAACTGCACGACCCTCCTACCCTGCTCCTCCATGAGCCCATTCTTATTCATTTAATTCAATCAACTTCATCTAACTTGCATTTTCTCTTCAGCCAGCTTGCACATGTACCTGAGCAAGGACTATTGCTCTGCCACTACTGAGTAAAGTAGGGTGTGCATCACCATAGAAATTTTTGTCTTCCAAGGTCCAGCTTGTCGTCATGAACAGGATCTAGATGGGAAGTTTCTGTATCAGCAAATGTTTCAGTAACGCTAAACACTTTTTCCTGTGTTTATATCTCATTTTCCCCAAATAAAGGAAAAAGAGGAACCAACATTGATTGAACACCTACTGCATTCTAAACATTGTGTTGGGTGCATTAAGCCTTACAATGACCCCAAGCAGTAAGTATAACTATCCCCATCTTATACATTAAGACAGGGAAGTTCAGGTAAGTTAAGGACATTTCTCTAGACCTAACTACATACATACAAGTTAGAAGTGGGATCAAAGTCTTTCATGGTCCCACTTCACCAGGACTGGACACCTCCTTTGTATGTCTTAGTAACTCAGCGCGTTCCATTCCATTATTTCTATGGATGAGGAAAAAGGGGCTGAGGAATTGACTGAGAGTTGGCTTGAATATCCCTGAAACACTGGGGAAATGGCTTCTCAGCATCCCAAGTTTCCTCAAGGTTTGTTTAAAGTATTGTCAAAGACTTTAGGTTACAATAGTCGGATGGCAACCTTGAGATTGCTGCATTCAAAGTTTTTTCTCTGGCAAAAAGCCAAACTCCCTCTATCTTCTGGCAAATAAACAATACCTGTGTGAGGTCTTCTGCTTTCCAAAATGCCCAAGGACAAGGTCAAGGATGCACTGCTATTGGGATCTCATGTCCCATAGCAACTCAGCTGGTAGAGATTGGGTTCCTGGAGGAGGTAGAAAGGGGCCTAGCCCTCTCTCCTCACACAAATAATTATCTTAATCTTCTCAACTCTTTTCCTTCACTGAAGAGTTCTTGAAAGTCAATTCAAATTTTACTTCAAACTCTTTTCGCCTAGAGAGAGAGAGAGAGTGAGAAAACATACACACACACACTGTTGTTTTTGTCTAATGGAAGTACTGTGCTGTGACTGAATTTGTAACAGCAGTGTGTCAAAATGCCAAAAAAGTATGTCAAAAATAACATTTAAAAGAAACTCAGGGGAGACATGTTATAGTCCTAAATGAGTATCTTTATCTCTCTTTGTTGAAATTTGTTAGTCTCCTCTCAAGGGTCTTAATAAACCTCAAAGAAACACACAACACTTAATGAACACAATTTAAGGGCCAATCCAGCCCTTGATACTCCCATTACTGTCATAAAGTCTCTCACTTGTATTTGTGAGTTCTCCTCTTCCAAGTATTTCTATTCAATCTCTTCTTCGTTGGATGCCTGTTTTCCCAGTATCCTTAACCTCTAAAGTATATGCATATTGCCATAAAGTTAATCAACTAAAAAGAATGAATTTCAATTTATTTTCTTTGTCATTGTTGAGGAAAACATCACAAAATATTTCCTGACACTTTACAGATAACAGTCAAATTCATAGCAATCCTGTGTTGCCGAGGTTTTGTATATTTAATTTAACCAGCTTTTAAATAATATTCAAGCATATCTATAAGCAGGATGCTGGCCTCCCATGATCTGGCTGAGAGGAGATAAGAATATTAAAATTTCCAAAGCTATTCAGATAATTTAAAGTATCATAATCTTTTGCATAACTTGAACAGAAGCTATTTACTTCCATTAAGACAGGGTGAAGCTTTGATCAAGGCCAGGAAGCTCCCTGAATTTCCTGCTTCCACCACCTCGGTGGTCATCTACTGTTTGTTGACTGCTTTGCTTCCCCACTGCAGAGGCAAACACATATCAAATCAAAATCAAAATGATCTCATTTCCTGGACAAAGTGATTAGAAAACAGATATTTATTTTTCAAGAACTCTTTTGATACTAGGAGGAAAAATGTGTCTCTTCTTAGTTCAAGAACAGTAAATGATGACATAAACCTAGAACAGCTGGTGGCCATTTTTGCTGTGATATGGAGAAGGTCTTTCTAAGTATGAAGTCAACAAAGGTAACCATGCCCCAAGAAATGAAAAACACTCGCGGTAGTAGCATTTGCACTTTGGGATCCAGCTGGGCCTAAAATCAGATCCACACTCTTAGATTTCTAAGTTAGACAAGCAAACACATTTCCTTTTGTTTTTGTGTTAGACTTGGCATTCTTGTATTCCTGAATAAAAGACCTGATTCTTCTCTTAGGTACCCAGAACAGTGTTTCATAAGCCAGAGGCATCATGGTTCAATGTGGGTAGGTTGTGAACTTTTCTGTTACATAGCTGTGTGTTGCAAAGTGGGGTGCTTATACCAGCTGGTTTTCTCCCAGAAATGGACTAAGGTTGAACATCTGCCTACCCCTTGCCTTTTCAGTGGTAACCTCACTGCAGAAGACCACAGATCACTTTCTCACCAATATGTTTGCTAGATGCTCGGATATATTTGTGGTGGGATTATAAACCAGTGCAACCTTTCTACAAGGCAATTTAGCAGAAGGGATCAAGAGTCTTTGATAGCCACACCGTTGGTGTACCAAAAATACTAAGAAATCCACCCATGTATCAAAGTGAAAACTCACACAACTGTCTCCATATATGTTGAAAGGAGACTTTAAAATTTTAACAAAATTAGAAAAAATAGATAGTTCCTCAACATGATACAATATGCCTATCTAAATGCACAAACCTCCATTATACTTAATGGGGGGAAAACTATGCATATTTTTAGTAAAATGAGGAACAAAACAAAAATGTCCATTATACTAACTAGTGTTTAACATTATTTTGGAAATATATATCTCCAAATATAAACAATATAACAAAACAGGAGAAAGGAAATGCCATAAAAATGATAAAAGAGGAAGTAAAATTATCATTGTTTGGTAGAGTCTAATTAATAGTTTATCAAGAAAAGCCAACAAAATGAATTACAAAACTATTATTAAAACCAAGGACAAGTCAGAGCATGACTGGCAACGAAGTTATTACATATATTTAATACCCATCATATATCAATATTTAAATGTACAACCACCAGTTTTATTTTTAAATAGAAAATAGCACAAAAGGCAGTAGCAAAAAAATAGCAATAGCAAAAAAAGTTTTTAAATATCTAGGAATAAATGTAGCAAAACGTGCAAAATCTTCATAAAATAAACTTTAAAATCCTTTAAAAAAATAAATAATAAACAAATGGAAGGACAACCATTTTCTAAACAGAGAAAATAAAATTATAGAGATGTCATTTCTCCCCAAATTAATCAATGAACTTAATCCTAATGCAAACACTTAAGAAAAATTAAGAAAAATAAAAGGCAAAAACAATTCTAATATTTCCCTGGAAAAAATCAATGGATAAGAATGCCAGAAAAAAAAAGAAATCTGAAAAAGAACAACAAAAAAGGAGACTAGTTAGGCTAGATATTGAAAAAGATTATGAAGCTAAAGTAATTTTTAAAGTATAGTACAGTTCATGGAAAGCCAGGAAAATCAATAAAACAAAATAAAAGACTAAGAAATAGTCCCAAATATATACGGCAATTTAATATAGGATAATGCTAGCATTTTAAATCAATGGGCAAAAGACAGATCATACAACACATGGTATTGGTTAGCAATCTGAAAAAACTTAAGTTGTATCACTTTCTTATACTTTACACAAAAATAAATTTTAGATTGAACAAAACTTTGTGTAAAATATAAACTCATAAAAACACCAAAGGAAAATGCAATGACATATTTAAAATCTCCAGTGGAGAATGGCTTTCTATGTATATGACAAAACTCAGTACCATTAACATAAAAATAGATACAACCATGCATATAAAACAGTTATGAATGGCAACAAAAAATAAGCAAATAACATAAACAGCTGAACAGATAATTTGGAAAGCATTCTTGCAAATAACAACCATAGAGCTAAAATTATATCAATGTAAAAATAATGCCCACAAATTAATATGGAAAAAACTAAGAACCTCCCCCCAGAAAAACACCTCCCAAAAATATCCACACCCCCCCCAAAAAAAATAAGTGGCTACTGAAAAATGCAACCTCACTCAAAAGTTAAAATGATAATGAAATAACCTTTTAACCTCTGAAACTGTCAAAGATCAAAACATTTTGTAATATATTGTGTAAGTGGGGGAAATAAGGAAATAGACTCTCCTCTTTCATATTACTGACAGAAATATAACTTGATATAACTTCGATGGAAATACATGTTGTAATACCTATCAAAATGCTACACATGCATAACTTTTAACCCAGCAATTCTACTCCCACTATGTCATACCACAGGAAGTAAGGTCTATGCAGTGTAGCCAGCACAGCACTATTCATAGCAGGAAAAAATTAGTATCTGTGTAAGTGTTAATCAGCAGGGGACATACACTCAAACATTACACAGCTATTAAAAAGAATAATGCATTTATTTTATGTACTGACATGCAATGATCTCCAGGATATATGTGCTCATAATACAAAGGATTTCTCTGAAAAGAAAATTAAGAAACCGAGGCTGGACTCATGGAGCCTGGGAGACAGAGGTGAGAAGGAGACTCAATTTCACTGTACAGCCATTACTATCTTTTGAATTTGTGTACTATACATATTGGCACTATTTATTAAAAATAACTAAAATAATTTCAAAGTGTTAAACTATTTAAAAGGGATAAAAGAGCACACTTATACTTTAATAACATCAGATCATTTCTAAGACTTTATTTTAAGAAAACAATCTGAAATGCAGACCAAAATACATGTACAAAGATATTCATCATGAGGGGTTTTGTTTTGTTTTGTTTTGATAAATAGGAAAGAAGGCAACAATTTAAATAGCCAATGTTAAGGAAATAATATTATATTTATAATAGAATATTATGCAGTCATTAAAAATAATGCTTTTGAAGCACTTTTTAACAACATGAGGATGTACTTAGATGATATGACTTAGGGTAAAAAGCAAACCAGAGAATTTTTATACACTGTGATTTCAACTAAGTAAAAACTATAGAAAACATGTTAAAATATTAATAAGTATCTCTGAGCAACGGAATTATAAGAAGTCTTCTCCTTTGCACGTTTTCATCATTTCCAATTTTTCCAAAAAGAGAGTGTATTTTTACTATAGTAATCAGAAAAATGTTTAATGAAAATTAAAATCTGCATGTCCTTGTTCACAATCTCTGGCCTCCCCACTGACTAATGGCTGACTCAGAGAAACGTGCCCCCTGGGAACTTACCTTACATGGCATGTAATACTGTTTTCTGCTTTCTGGATGGCTCCTACCAAAAGTGATTTTATTTTAGGCCTGCACTCAGTGCTGAGGAGATCAGCGCCCACCTTTCAGCATCATGTCATCCGCATGAGGCTGGGAGTGCTGCAGCACAGCAGCTTCTGGGGTCAGTCTACTTGGATATCATCCCAACTCTGTCATTCTCTACTTAATTGCTCTGTGCCTCTATGGAGATTCAAGAGATGCACTGAACAATGTCGCCATGGGATGAGATGAGATCATTTTCGTAGGGTGTATAGCTCACACACAGTGCCTGGGATATAGCCAGCCCATAATAAATATTAGATAGTCTGCTCAGAGGAACTTGCTTTTTAATTCAAAACTGTGACTTCAGAACAGAAGATAAACTCTCTTAAAAACACCCCAATTCTCTAGCAGTTTGTTTTTGTTTCACAAGAGTTTGAGGTTTTGTCTCATTGCTTGGGGTTTTCCTTCTCCCCCTCTTCGCATTAATTCCACATTGATAAAGCTTCCTTTGAAACCCACACCAGCAGGAAGCCTGGGGCACAGAGAAGGTTACAAAGATTTTAGTGCTGATGCCTTAGGAGGGCTGTCTGTCCTCAGAAAGAAGAAATGAGTTGAGGAAGGCAAAGATCAGAGGAAGACCATGAGCAACAGGCCTCCAGAAGATTTGTATACCTCTACCCCACATACCCCTGAAAGGCCAGGGTCATGGTCAGGGTCCTTTATGCAGAGCAAGAATTCATTTTCTCCTTGACCAGAAGTAGACTGATTTTATGACTACACTCAACAGCAACAAAAAATAAAAGTGAACTGAGATCTTGATTTATGAAGACTATTCTTCACTAAAAGGAGCCACAAGCTCTTTGAAGAAAAGCTTGGTTCCAGAACTGGAGCAGGGAAAGTAAAAGGTGCTGCTGTCATGCCAGAGAGTAAGGAAGTACTCAAAAAATGATGAGGACATGTGACAGGAACACAGAAGCAAACTTGAAGGGGCTCCTACTGACCAAATCTGGGACAATGTGAGCATCAAAATAAATAATGACAGGAATGAATGAAAAGCATTACATAAAATTCCAAAAGAACATACTGATGGGAAGGAAGGAGAGAGGGATGAAGGGAGGGAGAAAAGAAGTCTCTTATAGAAGAAGGCCAACTAATAAATACAGAAGGAATAATGGGATTTGAAAAGCACGAGGGATACTGGAATGGGAGCATTAACAAGCAGTGGGTTGAAAATATTGCACAGAGCATTTCAGGAGGGACATCAGGCCGTGGTGGTGATGACGGAGTGGAGAAGCAGCAGCCCATCTCCCTGCAGCTGCAAGGACAGCCCAGGGGTGAGGGGCAGCCAGCAAGAGAAACAGGAGACGAGACAGTCACCAAAGGGAGCTGACTGTACTGTAACCCACCTTGAATATGAGATTATTTTGCTCATTGGAAGATAGTTCTGAAAAGGGAGGGTTGCTTTCTGGTGCTGAGGATACCAGAGCCTTCCTGAAACTCTTTATTTGTTCTTTTTAAATTATACCCCCCCAAAAAACACATAGTAACAACTAATCTCAAAACAAAAAAACACCCAGAACTGCCAGAAAATTGAACTGTATGTAAGTCTGAACTGCATGGATTTAAAGAAACCATATTCATCAAGGTGGGTAGGGAGGGGAGAGAGGACGAGGTGTGGCAGTGGCAAGGTGGTGGTGGCGAGGCAACGGTGGCCAGAAAAATGGACAGACCCACATTCACAAGTGGTGGATAAAAAAATCGGGAAAGATACCTTGGGAGCAAGCAATCCCAGCCCTAGGCCAGACCACGCAGCCCAGGGTTCCAGCTCTAGGGAAATAAAGCATCGTAACGTCTGGCTGTAAAAACCAGTGGTGACTGGGGTGGTGGAAGAATCTGCCAGTTCATTTCAAGGGCCCACATAGTCCTAGTATACAAACCCACTCACTCTGGGAACCACCACCAGGGCAACAGCTAGAGGAGAACCTGTTGCATACAGGAGATGGATAAAGTGGCTGGAAATAGGATGAATGCAGAGCAAGCCTACAGCAGCCAAGCAGAGGCATTGTCCCTTCCCCTCCCCCTCCCCCACATACAAAGCCACAAGGTGGTGAAGTGGGTTGCCCCGCTCTGGCGATCACCTAAGGCTCTGTCCCATACAATGTAACAGGTGTGCCAAGACAGGAAATCAAAGCAGTTCTACCTAATACACAGAAACAAACACTGGGAAGCTTCCAAATTGAGAAGTCAAATAAATATGGCTCAAATGAAAGAACAGGACAGAACCCCAGAAAAAAAAACTAAATGAAACAGAATTAGCCAACGTATCTGATGCAGAGTCCAAAACGCTGGTGATAAGGATGCTCAGGGAAATCATTGAGTACAGCAAAAGTATAAGAGAAGAAATGAAGGCTACACTAAGTGAAATAAGAAAAATCCACGGGGAACCAACAGTGAAGGGAAGGAAGCCAGGGTTCAAATCAACAATTATGAAAATAAGAAAGAAATAAAAATTCAATCAGAACACAATGAAGAATCAAGAATTATTTTTTAAAAAGGAGGGAATAAGAGGACCTCAGGACATCTCCAAAAGTCCCAGCATCCAAATCATAGGTTTGCCAGAAGGAGAAGAGGAAGAGTAATAAATTGAAAACACATTTGAAAAAATAATGAAGAAAAACTTCCCTAATTTGGCAAAGGAAATAGACATACAAGTCCAGGAAGCACAGAGAGTCCCAAACAAGTTGGACCCAAAGAGGACCACACCAAGACAGAACATAATTAAAATGCCAAAGACTAAAGATAAAGAGACAATCTTAAAAGGGGCAAGAGAAAAGCAGACAGTTACCTACAAAGGAATTCCCATAAGACTATCAGCTGATTTCTCAAAAGAGAGTATACAGGCAATGACGGACTGGCAAGAAGTATTCAAAGTGATGAAAAGCAAGGTCCTACAACCAAGATTACTCTACCCACAAAGCAGGCATTTACAATGGAAGGGCAGATAACATGCTTCCCAGACAAGGTAAAACTAAAGGAGTTCATCATCACCAAGCCCTTACTATATGGAATGTTAAAGGGACTTATTTAAGAAGAAGAAGGTCAAAACTATGAACATTAGAGTGATGACAAACTCACAACTATCAACAAATGAATCTCAAAAACAAACTAAGCAAACAACTAGAAAAGGAACAAAATCATAGATATGGAGATCATTTGGAGGGTTATCAGCCAGGTGGGGGCAGGAGGAGAAAGGGGGGAAAGGTGCAATGATTAAGAAACACAATTGGTAGGTACAAAATAGGGGGGATATTAAGAATAGTATAGGAAAGGGAGAAGACAAAGAACTTATATGCATGACCCATAAACATGAACTAAGGAGGGGATTGCTGGAGAGAAGGGTGACACTGGGCAGAGGAGGGCAAAGGAAGAAAAATTGGTACAACTGTAATAGCATAATCAATAAAATATACTTAAAAAAACACATAACGTGAAATTTACCATGTTAACAATTTATAAGTGTGCAATTAAGTGGCTTTGAGCACACTCATATTATGCAACTGTCCCCACCATTCATCTCCAGAACATTTTTTGTCTTCCAAAACTGAAACTCTTCACACATTTAAACACTAACTTCCTATTCTAGTCCTCTTTCCCTTAGCCCCTGGTAAGCACCATCCTACTTTCTGTCTCTGTGAATTTCTCTACTCTAAATGTTTTAGGTGAGTAAAATCGTACAGTATTTGTCTTTTCTTTGACTGCCTTGTTTTACTTTACTTATTTTCAAGGTTCATCCATGTTGTAGCCAGTATCAGAATTTCACCTTTTAAAAATTCCTTTTTAAGTTTGAATAATATTCCATCATATGTATGTCTAACATTTTATCCATTCAGCTCTTGATGGATATTTGGGTTGTTTCCACCTTTTGACTATTGTGAATAATACTGCAATGAAAATGAATGTACTAGTATCTGCTTAAGACTCTGCTTTCAATTCCTTTGGGTTTATACTCAGAAGTGAAACTGCTGAATCATATAATAGTTCAATTTTTAATTTTTTGACAAACTACCTTATTGTTTTGCATTGTATCTTCACAATTTTGCATTCCCACCAGCATTGTACAAAAGTAATGTTTTCTCCACATCCTTATCAACACTTGTTATTTTCCGTGTGTTTTGTCTTTGTTATAATAATAGCCATGCTAATGGCTGTGAGGTAATATCTCATGATTTTGATTTGATTTTTCTTAATGATTAGTGATGTTGGGTTCCTTTTTCTGTTTTTTTTGTTTTTAGATTTTATTTATTTATTTTTAGAGAGAAAGGAAGGGAGGGAGAAAGAGAAGGAGATAAACATCAGTTTGAGAAACATCAATCAGTTGCCTCGCACACCCCTGAATGGAGGACCTGGTTGGTACCCAGGCATGTCCTCCAACAGGGAATTGAACCAATGACCTTTCAGTTTGCAGAATGAGGCCCAATTCACTGAGCCACACCAGTTGAGGCTGTTGAGTTCCTTTTCATGTGCTTTCTGATAATTTAGCTTTTGAGAATATTCAAGTTCTTTGCCCATTTTCAAATAGGTTGCTTTCTTGTTATTGAGTTATAGGAGTTTTTAATATAGTCTCTATATTAACTTTGTTATCAGCTATGTGATTTGGATTTATTTTCTTTCTGTCTGTAGATTGTCTTTTCACTCTGTTTATAGTGTCTTTTGATGTACAAAAGCTTTTAATTTTATTGTAGTCCAATTTATCTTTTTTTCTGTAACCTGTGCTTTTCGTGTCTTCTCCATCCAATACACTGTTGGATCACAATTCATAGGTTATTTAAGGGGCATTTATTTGACTTAGTTGTTGACATTCTTGCCCTGTCACTCACTATTCTCCTACAGTCAGTGGTATGGAACTCTTCCACACCCACAGCAATGGCAGTATCTCCACTACAGGGAGGAAAAAGCTGAAGACTAGCCTCACAAGTTATCAGTTTTAAAATACAAACTCATCTGGGAGAAACAAGACTCAAAATTTTTTATCAGTGATACACATCCTCATGAGGTCCTGCCATTGCCCAATAATCAGCTGATAATTTCAGACAAGATTCAGCCTACACCAGAGACATCCATCCTTACCCTACTCTGGTCTGTGCTAGGAAAGGAAAACCCTAAATGTGGACTGAGAGCCTGATAACATAGAACCAAAAAATTTTTTGAACTCTATTTGTTAGGCAGCATAAAATTCCATGACATATTATCAAAGATGAGAAGAAAAGCAAAGTGATGACTTTGTCCTTAGAGGCTGGCAGATACCTGTGGGTACCGTAATAACATTAAGTTTCAGAAAAACTAAAGGTATATCTAGCAGCAATATCTACATATAAAATGATAAGCCTTCAACTTCTCCATCTAATGTGCATTCTCTAGTACCTTCTCCCAGCGTCCAACAATAAAAGGCAAAGCATCATGTCTTATATTATTGATCTAATGTATGACACATATAATAATAAAAGCAAGCACTTATATAAACTTACTATGTGCTAGACACTGTCTTAAAGCTCATATTAACATACTCAATACTCCCATCAATTCTATGAGGTAGGCAATTTTATTATCAATCACATTTTTTTAATGTGTTTTATTGATTAAAATATTACATTTGTGCCAATTTCCCTTCCCTCTGCTCCCCTCCACCCGGTGGCCCCCCTCCCTCCAGTTGTCCCCCCCTTTTAGATTATGTCCATTAGTTGTGCATACAGTTCCTCCCAACCTCTCTCCGTCTATTCCATTCCCTCCTACCATGATCCCCAATTCCTATATCATCTCCCTCCCTCTCCCCACTCCCCCTCCCTGTTGACCTCCCCACAATATGCTTCCCGTACCCACAGTTCCTTTTCCACTCTCGTTGCCTGTTTAGTTTGCCTTTGTTTCATCTCCCTAGCTTCTGTTTTTTAAACCAGTCACTTTAACATCTCATATAACAGTGGTTTGGATCTAATGAACTCTTTCAGTTTTATTTTGTCCTGGAAACACTTTCTCTGTCCTTCTATTCTGAATGACAATTTCGCTGGATAGAGTATTCGTGGTTGTAGGTTTTGGATTTTCATTACTTTGAATATTTCTTGCCAGTCCCTTCTTGCTTGTAGGGTCTCCCTTGAGAAGTCAGCTGATAGTCTAATTGGGACCCCTTTGTACATAATTCTTTTCTTCTCTCTTGCTGCTTTTAAGATTCTCTCTTTATCTTTAATTTTTGACATTTTGATTATAATGTGTCTTGGAGTGGTTCTCCCTGGGTCCAGTCTCTTGGGAACTCTCCTTGCTTCCTGGACCTGCAAGTCTATTCCCTTCCCCAAGTCTGGGAAGTTCTCCTTTATTATATTTTCACTCAATTTTTCAAGTTCTAGTTCATCTTCCTCACTCTCTGGCAAACCAATGATTCTTATGTTGGGCCTTTTATAGCTGTCCCAGAGGTTTCTGATCCTCTCATTGTTGCTTCCCATTTCCTCTCTCTGCATTGGTTGACTGCTTGTTCCTTCTCCATATTCCAGTTTGTTGAAATGAACTCTGGATTTTTTTTCCTCACCATCTGTCTCGTATGTGGTTTTGTTCCTTTCGTTATGAATGTTTTTCGCTTCTTTCTTATCTTTTTCCTGCTCTTTTGTGAATTCTGTAAGCCACCTGATAACAATGGCCCAGAACTGAGCCTCTGACAGGTTTCTTATCTGTTCATCTGTCAGGTTCTCTATCTGTTGCCTGGTGAGCTGTGCCACCGGGATTTCTATAGTTGTCTGCCTCATTTTGACAGATGCGTTTTGTTTTCTTGGGCCGGCTGTCCGGGGCAGTGCCTGTGTACGCGTCATAATTCAGCGACCGGCGCCTGTCCGCGACCTATTTCGCAGCCCTGTGGTGCTTTCTTTGGGGGCGGGGGTCCAAGGTGGATTCACACAGTTATTCAGCTAGGAGACCGGGATCCGTCCTCCCGCCCCCCTGGGCCTCACTGTTCAAGGCGATGCGGTGGCTGCTTTCCCCAGTGCTGGGGTCGCGCACTGCCAGGGGCTTGACTGCAGCCGGGATTTTTCGCCGCCCCGCTGCTGACCGCAAACAGCACTGCCCTCTTTAACTCTTACCTGCCCAAATGGCACCGCTGGTTTATAACTTCATATGTTGGGCTTCCGTGTAGTTTTATTTTCTGGAATTTCTAGTTATCCTTTGTTTTGAAGTAGTTGTATTCCTCTCTAGTTGTAGAGGGAGACCTAGCGTGTCCGTCTAAGCCTCCATCTTGGCCGGAAGTCCTTCTCAATCACATTTTATAGATGAGAAAATGAAGGCCCAGAGAAGTTTTAGTAACTCATTCCAGGTCACAAGGCTTAGATAGCTGAGCTAGAATTTGAATGTAAGCTGTTCAGTTCTAAGACAGTGATCTTAACTATACAATGTGCTGTTTCTAGATTTACAATTACATTTGCATATATATATATATATATATATATATATATATATATATATATATATCTTCATCTATAATCACCCAAAAGACTCCTCCTTGAAGAGAATTTCAGAGGATGAGAACAGTATGTAAACTGGCAGGTCATATGTCATTAACCCTGGCCTGGGAAATACATGCCAAACCTTGGAGATTTCCAAGCACAGACTCAAACAATTTATGACAGACTGTTTGATATCCTTTCCAAACTGACTGTTTATTTAAGTCCTTAGTTCAAGGAATAGAGTTTCTATTGTAGAATTTCAGGCAGCATCCAATATACAGGAAAATCTAAGTGGGGAGAGGGATGTTCCAGCCAAGGAAGCTTTACTGGTATCCCAGATTGCTCTGGATAAGCAGCTATCTTTGTTCTGAATGCATTGAGCTGGCCCTACCTGAGATCTCCCCACACTCAAAGCCCCTTTTTCCAGTTATTTTAAAGGGTTTTTTTCTTAAATCAGTTTTATATTTGCCACTTTGTGCCTCAATTTTCTTATCTGTAAAATGGGCTAATTTAAATTACCTACACCATAGGATCATTGTGAGACTTAAATAAGGTAACACATATAAAATTCTTAGAATGGCTGGAATAGAATGTTTGTTGTTATTGTCGCTATTAGCCTTACTGAAGATCTTTTTTCCATTGTTTTGCATTTTATGTGATGGTTCCCTTCCTGTGGACTGTTCTACCCACCTCATGACATTATCATAGATGATTTCGGTTACTGAATGTTTTGGATTGAATTGTGTTTCCCAAAAAGACATGTTGAAGTCCTAACCCTTAGAACCTATGAATGCAGCCTTATTGAAAACAGGGTCTATGCAGGTGTGGTCAAGTTAAGATGAGGTAATACTGGATTACAGTGGACCCTAAACCAATATGACTATTCTTTATAAGAAGAGAACACACACAGAGACAGAGAAAAAGAGAGGAAGACATCACCATGGAGGCAGAGGTTGGAGTGATGTGTCTACAAGCAAAGGAATGCCAGCAACCACCAGAAACTGGGAAAAAGCAAGGAAGGATCCTCCCCTAGAGCCTTCAGAAAGAGCGAGGCCCTGTGAACATCTTGATTTCAGACTTGTAGCCTCCAGAACTGTGAGAGAATAAATTTCTGTTGTTTCAAGCCACTCAATTTGCCTTTCACATTTACTCTATGGGTTTTTCTTCTCAAACCATCCTCACAAAATAGTGTCTCTCGTTCATGTTTTTGTGTATAAACTTCTCTCGTCTTAGGGAATATCTGAGGAAATGTTTACTCACAGTGGTCTGTGTCAGAAATTGCCCTGTTCTCTTGGGTTGTTGGGTTTCTTTTTTTAATTCACTGTTCATTAATTATTTCCCTACCACTAACTAGGATAGTGCAGCAAATTGATATGACACAGAACACTGAATTTCTTTTATTTAATTCTATCATTGTTAGGACGCAATTTGTTATCATTGGAATCAGAAGCCAATCTTGTCCTGCCAGGTTATCGTGAATCCTCATTTGTCTCTGGCAATTCATAACCTTGATGTTCTAATATTCTTTCAACTGAGAGATTGACAAAGAAACCACTCTCATTTTGCTGACTTATTATTCAATTCCATATTCCTAAATCTCATTTTTTCCAGCTTCTCTGAGTTAAACATTACATTTTATTTCAGCTAAATCACCCCTGTAATAAGCTAAATCTTATTCTGTTACAGATTTTGATGACTTCTCCATTGACGGAACATAAAACAGTGTCTAGCATATATACATTTTTACAGTTTAATTCCGTGCTCCCAAAAGATAAATTGTGAACCAAATGGGGAAAGAGACATGAATAAGTAATACCAGCTGAACAGACTAAAATAAGTAGGAAAAGTTAAGCCCCTCTCAGTAAATGTCAAGTATGAAATTGTTTTATATAATTTTATTCATTGGACCTAACCTACTCCCACAAGATTTCATTTGATTTTCAGAGATTGATACTATCACGTTCTGCATTCCAAGTACGAGATCAAAACATTTCCAGTGCCAGAGTATTGCTTATTGCACTGCAATGCAGAACTTGCTCTAACAATGGTGCATCCCCAGAACAGACTGAAGTCAGTAGTTCAGCTAGACCCTACCCAAGCCTACTCACTGGACAGATATGTATGGGTCATCACTGAGTGAAGACAGGGTTGAGTCTCCATTACTACAGCTGATCAGAGCAAGAACGCTTAGCACAAGGGCTGAGGAATCACTCCTAATTTTCAACAGCTTTTGCCAAAGCTGACTGCACATGTAGGCAGATGTGGCAGACTGTTGCCTTTCCTATTAGACACACAGCTAACTATGATACATATCTTGTCCTCCCTTGTGATGAAATGTGGCCAGGTGACTGAGTTCATGGATCCATTGGAATGTGGAGCAAAGTGGTGTACTCTACTTTCAGAACAGGCTACAAAACCTCCTCTGCAGTCCTCCCTGTTTTCTCTTTTTCTTTATCTGCCAGCTAGATTTAGAGGTTACATGGGAAACCTCCAAGGCCCTGGGGCAAAAGCCAACAAGCTTTTTCTGTTAAGAGCCAGAGAGTAAATATTCAACATTTTAGACTTTGAGGGATATAGTCTTGAGTGACTACTCAACTCTACAATTGTAGCAGAAAAGCAGTCATCAACAACATGTAAATGAATGAATGTGCCTGTGTTTCAATAAAACCTTATTTAAAAAAGCAGGTTGGATTTGGCCCTCAGGCCATGGTTTTCCAAACCCTGCCCAGAATGACCACAGGTGGTATTTTTGGGTACCTAAATAATTGTGTATACTAGACCATCCCTTCCCATGTGTTGACCTTAATAGCTAGGACATGACTAATGGATCGGCATGGGGCTCTGCTTATTATAGTCACACAGGAATCCAGGCCAACAGAGGCATCACCCTAGCACACACCTCACAATCACCCGTACTGTTGAAAGGGAGTGAGTACTTGAAATTTTACCTTCTCAAATCTTCCTCCTGGAAGAAGCATGTGTTATTGCCATCCACATTTTATTGGCTAAGTCAAGGCATTTGACTACAACTAACTTCAAAAGGAGAGCAAAAAAGAAAAAAATGGAAAGGTGACCAACAGGAGAAGAGAATTTGATTTATTGTGAATGGCACTAATGATACTGCAGAATGTTAAACAAATCTATCAGTCATTCACATCCTAAGAGAAGAAAAGTTTAATCAGACTGCTATTCTCCCAAGGCTGAAAACTGACCTACCAAGGAGAGGTGAAAGGTGATATCAGAACTCAGGTGTCTATGGGTAGAGCAAGTTTGGATTAGTTGACCAGGTCAGGGTTTTCAGAAAGCAACATTATGGCATAAGGGAAATGGGAACTGGGGGGAGCTATGGATAAAGGAAGGGGACCTAGATTAGCATCATAGATAAAATTTTGCTTCCAATCCATCCTGTTCTTTTCCCTTACAGGAATGGCAGAATTAAACTGGTCCACTTGCAAATGATTCTCTCTTAAGTTGAGACTGTTTTTAAGCTACAAAAACAGTTTTACATGGTCAAACCTAGTATCTTATATTTTAAATATCACTAACATTTACTTTAAAAATAGAATAGCATAAGACAGTTACATTATATTCATATTGGAGGGTCCTATCCAAAAATGTGCTCAGATAATAAAATATTCCCCAAATGGTGTTAGCAGATCTAGTCCTTGAACATACAAATAAAAAGAGCAAGATTGATTTTATTCTTGTCTTGACACTATCTCTTGTAAAGTGGCAATCTCCTCTCCACTAAACCTAAGGAAAACAGGATTAATATACCTTGAGCTCCAACTAATTAAGGGGCTTTCAGTCAAGGTCACAGTTGAGCTGAAGTGGGGAATTAAGTGTCTGGCTGACCCCTAAGCAGCCCCAGGGATCTTTTTGTTTACAGGGATCTTTTGGTGCCTGTAGCCAAGCAGAGGTGGAGAGATGTTTGAGTTAGGGTCAGCTCTGAGCTCAGCCTACAGCACCATGTTTGAGCCCTCACCAAGAAGCTGGGGGCAGAAGTTGGAAGTGATATTTTCATGAGGGACTTTGTGAGATATAAGACTTAAGTGGTGACCCTTCAGGGCCACTGGGGTTTTGTGCCTTCTGGGTAACAAGAACCAGACAAGAGCACCTGCAGCAGGGTCTTGGTTTGCAACAAGTGGGGAGCTGGGAGAAGACCGTTCATAAGCACAGGTGAGATAATCCCACAAGAAGCTCAGAAATAAGGAAGGAAGCCTGAAGAAAAAGGGAAACTGATGTCCTAGAACTATGTAGATGAGGGCAACTGTCTGCAGCACATGGGCATTTCTTACAAAGTGTGTTAATCAGGGTTTTCCACACAAACAGAACCAGAAAGGTGTGTGTGTGTGTGTGCGTGTGTGTGTTTGTGTCTCTGTGTGTGTTCACGTGCACAGAGGTTTATAATAAGGAATTCGTTCATGCTATTATGGAGGCTGGCAAGTCGCAAGATCTTCAGAGTGAGTCAGCAAGTTCAAGACCCAGGAAGATCAGCGGTATAGTTCCAGTCCAAAGGCTGGCAGGCTCAAGACCCAGGAAGAGTCAATGTTTCATTTCAGGTGCAAAGGCATCAAGTAAACAATATCCTAGTTTGTAGGCCATCAGGTAGAAAGAACTCTCTCTTACTCAGGGAAGTTAGCCTTTTTGTTGTATTCAGGCCTTCAACTGATTGGATGAGGCCCACCCACACTAGGGAAGGCAATCTGCTTTACTCAGTCTACTGATTTAAATGTTAATCTCATCCAGAAGCATCCTCTCAGAAATACCTAGAAAAACATTTGACATAATATTTTGGTACTCGGTGGCCCAAACAAGTTGACACATAAAATTAACCATCATACAAAGTAACCTCATTTACTCACATAAAGTATTTTCCATTTTATGGAATCTCCCCAGTAAACTTCTGAATTAGATATTACTGAAGCAAGTGAAGAGGCTAAGTAGACTGTCAGAAGTCACAGCTAGTGGAGGAGCCAGGATTTGATGCCATGACTTCCTGCATTAGTTTTTTTTAACAGGTTCCAGCACAAAGGTTTCTTTTTAATAGCAATAAGATACCAAAACTTTATTTATGTCTTGTGTCAAGAAGATATACTGTTAAGAAAAGATTTTTAAATAAGGGAAAACTGGATATGATCTGGGTTTTAGATGATTTTAAGAAATTATTATAAACATTTTTAAGAGTAAAATGGCAAAGTTATTTAACAATTAAAATCATAGGTAGATCATGACACAACAGTATTTTTGTTCAAGTAAAGCTTTTTTTTTTCCTTTTAAGCTATGAGTTTCTCCACTAAGAGCCCCAGTGTAGCGTACTAGCTGTTGTTCATTCTGACGGGTTAGCTTTTATGGCCCCACTACCAAATATTGAATATTGACCCTGCCTCAATGTGTTTACTTTATTCTGAGCTAGACTCTCCCTACATGATGACAGAATGGCTGCAGAAGCCCCACCCCTCACATTTTCTTAACTTTAACTTCCTTAACTGTTTCCCCAAAGCCCTGGGCCTTGCTCTCATTGACCCTAACTGGTCACTTGTCTTTATCTGAACCAATTAGCTATAACTAGAAGGTTTAAACCTAGAGCTAAAAAATACAGCCAATGCCATGCTATATTACATAGGTTTATATTGGGGAAGATGCATTTGCCTAAATAAATGTGGGGTGCTCTTAGGAGAGTAAAATAGATGAGGAATGGCCAAAACCCAACAATTTTCCCTTCCACATCCTTTCAAATAAGATTGACTCTGGGTATGCTAGTCTTGAATTTTCTGGTGACAAGTACAGTTAGCCCTTCAAGGGGTGTTTCTTAAGGATATGGAGTCCTAGAAACTGGAGCAATATTATATTCCACTACTCTCTTATTCTAGACAAATTAATTTATTGTTCCTTTTACAATCCTAAGACATTCTTGTCTTTGCTCATGTCAACCCATCCATCCAAAATGCCCTCCTGCTTACTTTGGAGGTCCAGCTCAGCTGCCATTTTCTTTACAGTTTTTCTGAGCTCCTCCCATCACAGCACCCGATACAATACAACTCACCTTTTTCTGAACCTCAACAGCACTCATACCTCTCTCATGACACCTCTATCTTCGTGCAAATTCAGGGGATGTAGAGCTAATTGTGTTATCGTTTTATTCTCCCTTCCAAACTCTAAACTCTCTGAGGCAAGCCTGTTTTTATTCATCTTTACAAGGCCTGGCACCAACTCATTGTCAGCACTCAACATTTATTAAATTTCATTCAGCTCAGCAGCCAGAGATTTGTCAACTCCCACAGTGATTTCAAGCACTATTAACACAGATCAATATGTCCTATTTTTAAAATCTGGGTGGTGGCTTCAAGAGCATCATTTTAATAATAATGATTATTGTTATTAATCTGTAATGTGTGATACAACATTTTTTGTAAGCAAACAGGAAAAATGGAGCCTGAGTTCTCATGGATTCTCCATCATCTACATATTGCTTTCATACATGGCAGGCTGTTTAAACTGTAGAGGGCTCTAGCTAGACCATACCCTGGCTCTAATTCTGCTCTGGATCCCTCCTAACTTTTTAGAGCTCAGTCACTGCTACCTTAAGAAAGCACTAGTTGAAACTTGATGCCTATAATTCTTAATTACAATTGCATTGCTGGCTTTATGTGCATCTCTGCTCATTTAAACTCAGTGCTGACTGACAAATTGTGCTCATCTGCCTAGTCGACAGTAATTTAGTCAGGCAACCTGCCGCTTGCACCAGACTGACGAGCAGCTGTTTGATCTGTTTGGGGATGTATTGTTGTTTTCTTGCTGCAGGCAGCTTTGTGCTGCTGCTGAATAGAGAGACGATGTTGTCTCCTCCAGTGACATTGTGGACAGTCTGAATGGCTTCTCCTATAACTCCAAATGCACATTTCAAAAAATTCGATCACCTTCCATCCCAGGCATGGCATCACACAAAAGAGCAGGACAAAATGGTTCATCAGACTCAACTCAAAGTTAAATTTCTGCTGTTCAGGCCAGCCAAAGTCTAGTCTGATACCCCAAAAGTGGCTACCCTTAAATTGCAAACCAAAACCAATTTAATAATTACACATGGTGACTTTTCTCTAAAGAATTTTATGCTAGTAAAGTCGCCTTTCAGTAGTATTACCCTACTCATAACAAGACAAAACACAACGTAATACAGAATAGGATTCGGAACCACCCACTCTTCCTCTCCCGTGCCCATGGTCTTCAGCCTGGTAAGCATGGCAAGTTTCCGAGCTAATTGTCTGAATTTCTTCCAGCTGTGACGTGATCACCCTTCCCCATGACTCATACTTGATTTTTTTTCCAGTTCAGGTTTTTCATGGTCCCTTTGGCCTGAATGCAGAGTTATGGAAAAGTGTCCCTGAGGGACCAGCAACTACTTTATGGAGACATAATTCACATATGATGCAAGTCATCCATATGAAGTGTATGATTTAATGGTTTCTAGTATATGACAGTATTCATTTTTTTAAGTTGTGTTATAATATATAACACAAACTCTGTAACCATTAAGGAACACCCCATCCCCCTCCACCAGCCCCTGGTTACCTCTATTGTACTTTCTGCTTCTATGAATTTGCCCATTCTAGGTACTTCATATAAGTGGAATCATACAATGTCTGTCTTGTGCAACTGGCTTATTTCACTTAACATCATGTTTTCAAGTTTTACCCATATTGTAGCATGTATCAGAATTTCTGAGGCTTAATAGAAATATTCAGCCTTAGACAGGTTATGTATATACCACATTTTACTTATCCGTTCATCTGTTGGTGGACATTTGAGTTGTTCTCATTTTTTGATCCTTGAATAACGCTGCAATGAATATGAGTGTACAAGTATGTATTCGAGTCCCTGCTTTTAATTCCTCCAGATACATACCTAGGAATGAAATTGCTGGGTCATATGTTAATTCTACATTTAGCTTTTTAAGGAACTAAACTGCCAAACTGCTTTCCCTAGCGTCTCTGCACCACTTTTCATTTCTACTATCAATGCACTAGGGCTCCAGTTTCTCCACATCCTCACCAACATTTATTCCCCATTTTTGTTTCTATAGCCATCCTAGTAAGTGTGCCCAGCACCATTTTATTTTTTTAAGTAAGTTTTATTGATTATGTTGTTACAGTAGTTCCAGTTTTTTTCACCTTTGCTCCCCTCTGCCCAGTATCCCCTTTCCCTCCAGCAGTCCCACCTCCCTTAGTTCATGTCCATGGGTCGTGCATATAAGTTCTTTGGTTTCACCCATTCCTATATTATTCTTTTTTTTAAAGTATATTTTATTGATTATATTGTTACAATAGTTCCAGTTTTTTCCCCTTTGCTCCCCTCTGCCCAGCACCCCCCTTCCCCAACAACCCCCCGCCCCCGCCCAGCACCATTTTAATACTTAGAGTCTGGGGTAGCAATTTTTACACGTAGCAGTAGAGGGGAAGAAGGAGATTGCCCAGTGTGGCGCTGGAAGTATATTGACACCACCACATTTTAAGGAACTTAATCTAGGTCAGCTTTAATCACAGAGGTTTTCTGGAGGTCTCATTTTATCTCCTTTCTGTGACATTGAGGGAGGGCACTGGGGACCCTAAGGTCACACAGATCTTCCCCACTTGCAAACATGCTACTTGGTTCCTGTTAAGGGACAACACCAAGCAAACCGGTGAGTCACTCATGGGTGACAATAAATATAGGCACATAACAGTAATGTATTTTATTTTCCACATGTAAGGAAGTCTCCAAAAGTTGAAGACAAATATCGGCAGGGGGGCAGGGGCAGGGCGGATTTCAACTTCTGAAACTGGAGCCAGTAAGAACCAAATATACATGCACTTTTTTCAAACTCTCAACCTGCATATGAACCCATTATCATAGCCAACAAGGCCAATTCCCTCTTCCCTGAGAAAATAAAAGCAATTAATGTGGGATCCTCAAATCTGCTTTCTCCATCGATATGACTTTATCTTCACTTACTATCTCTGAATCCTTTCCTATTGTCTCTTCTTCAAGACTATTTCCCCTCACCACTGACCTCCCTTGCCTATCAGTTTTGCTAGGGTCTTTCCTGATGATGCCCCCATCAGCTTCTTTTTTTCTTTTCTCCCTGTCTCATCCCTCTGAAGTCACAAACATATTTCAGTTCCTTTACTTGGTTTTTCTCCCTCACCCTTCCATCCCACGTCTTCACCACACAACTCCTTGGCCAAGTAGTTTAAATTCACCCTTTTCGATTGCTCATCCCATACAGACCCAGTAAACCCTTGCAGTCCCCTGTTCCACCAGCCACCTCCTGACACAGTGAACAGGAAGCTCAGGGCTGAGTGACATCTAGGATCCAAGAAGGAAGGCCAGTGAAGCAGTAAATTCAGAGCGGGAGGCATAATGACAATGATAGAATTGGAGCCAAAGATGTAACAAAAGGAGAAAGAAATTTTCGTGGGAATACAGAAAACAGAACCTGGAGCTTTGTTCATAATAGAGCCAGGCCCCTTTTGTAGGGCTCTGTCATCCTGCCCATAAGTAAAAAGGGGGCTAAGAGAACTGAGCTCAATGGGACACAAGTCATTCTCAGGTTGTTAAAGTTAGCAAAAAAAGATACAAGATGCCCAGTTAAGTTTAATTTCAGTTAAATGATTTTTATTCAGTATTCTATTTTATTTGTAAGTACTGTGTCCAATGTAATATTTGGATATCCTCAATATAAGTATGTTGAACATTGAACATTCAATGTTCTGAATATTGCATGGAAAACCAAATACAATGTTTTTTATTGTTTACCCGGCACCCCGTATTTTACTGGAAATCCTCAGCATATTTCATCTCTATGGAGGATTTTAACCTACCTCCTCCTGAAACTTCCCCCTCATTTGAGTTCCAGAACATTACTCCCTCTCTGTTTCTGGCAATGGCTTCTCTTCTTCAACTTGACTCTTGAATTTAGAGATTCCCCATGGTTTGAGCTTCAGGACAGTTTCTGCCTCACTCTGGATCTCCCCACAATTAATCTACTCCTCTCCTAGTTGCTTCTCATACTGAATTTATGGATGACAAGTGCCCAATCTACATCTCCAGCCCTCATGCCTCAGAACTCTCTGAATTATTTTTATCTTTCTTTAAACTTCTTCACTTAGAATTTCCATCTATTATCTAAAACTCCATGTGTGTAAAACTGAACTCACCATCTATTTCCAAAACCTGTCGCCAGTTTCGTCATCCAACCGAATGGTGCCAACGTTCTCCCAATCATTTATTCAAGAAACATCAGACCTAAATTTGATGCTTCCTATTCTGTTGCTTATATCCAGTCACTCAATCCTTTCCACCTTTCGATATCTGTCACCATAGCCTCAACTTTGGTGAACAATTACTTTCTTGAACAATTATAATGCCCTCCCAGACACCCATCCCTCATCTCTCTAGCTCTTTCTTCAAACTATTGCCACACAGCCTCCAGGAATACCTTCCAATCACATCATTCCCTTTCTTGAAGGGCTACATGCTTCCCACTGACCAAAAATAAACTTTGTTTAGGCCTTAGATCAACTCCTGAAGAAGCCTTCTCTAGTTTTATGAATGAAGGTCTAAGGACACTATGAGAATCTGCCTTTGTTCAATTACACTGGAAACATACATTTTTCTCTGTATGTGTACATGTGTATGTGAATTGCAGATTATTTGAAAATACAGAAAAGCATAAGAATAGAATTAAACCTTATTTTTAAAAGAATAAACTGTTAACCCCTTAGCAATCTGTTGCAAGTTTCAATGATCTGACCCAAATAATAGCTATACGTCCATCTGAAACTTAGCCTTGGGGGTTAACCATTATTTCTCAAATAATGACATTTACATCATACCCTTTGTTCCTTTTTCCAGCTTGAAATCCCCTTTTGCCCATTCCCCACCTACTCATCTTCCAAAAGCAACTCTTCTCTGAGGCCATCTCCAACTCTTCTCCCTTCCTCCAATCAGAATTCATTTCTTTCTTCTAAATTCTCACAACATTTTACATTTTTATTCAGCAACTATTTGTTCATTTTTCCACTAATCTTCTGAACAAGCATGAATCAATTGGGTCAGTTACTGTGACAAACATGGGAAAGGCAAGATACGGTAAAGAGAGCAAGACAAAGTAGACTTGGAGTGTGTGGTGTGGGTTCAGGAAGTGAGTAACAAAGTCAGAATGCCTGGGCTTATATGGAGCTCCCCACTAACTGACTGAAAGGTGCCCCACCCAGATCCCCTTGGTAAGGGCCCCCACCTGTGGCCTTCCCTGGCTGACTGCTGCTGCCTTGGCCGAAGAGCCTGGATGGTGACACCACCCACTACCCATGGCCCATACCCCTTTGCTAGTGACTAATTCTGGAGTAAAAAGCTCAACTGCCTTGCCTCAGTGGGACAACTTTTCAGTCAGATTTAGGCCCCAGAGGATCTCTCCCAACCCTCCCCCCTCAGCAAGCCAAAGCTAGATTTGACCTGAGACCACACATTGCTCAGCTTCTCCTTTCTCGTTCCTGCTTCACTCACTCCCTTGGGCTTCCCTAAAGAGCACGCCCACATATAATGAGGCACACCTGAAGTCCTGGCTCATAATCAGGCCTTGCACCAAGGATGTGTTCTCTCAAGGAAATCCTCCTCTTTGAAATGCGGATGTGAGGGAGGACCCAGGGCAACACTTAGTGGGCTGTCAGTGAATGAACAGGCACCCATTAACTGTTGCTGCAATCAGAACCTTAGCCCTTAAGGAATGTAGTCCTCAGGGGTGGTCTGCAAACAATCACTGTGCTGAATTCTCTGGTGGAGGGGAGGGCAAGGAGCTCTGCCTGGAAGGGTAGAGAGAGCTCCACAGTGATTGAAATTCAATCTCAGACACCCCTGGGGTCTAATTTCAATAATTATTTCTTGTTATTGCTATGTGACCCCCAAGGACCTAGGACTGCTAAGCACCCCGTGGTTGGTCAGTAAACACTGAAAACCGCCAGTGAGGAAAACACCACCTAGTTTCACCATGCATAATCAAGAGGACAATAAACAGGGTTCAGTCTGACAAAATGGATGCAGGGCAAAGGAGATGGGGTGCTATCCTGGACATTTAGGGTCCAGGAAGAAAGCCAGGAGATGTGTCACCTAAGGCTGGAACACATTTTCCCATTTGTCTCATTCTGTACTAACTGTTCTCCAGCCCCATACATGCAGTGGCAACTGAGGGACCCACCCAGCCTTTGTCTACGTTATACTTTGGTCCTCAAGCACTAAAAATTCCGCTTACTTAGAATTACAAGTCCTGCCCAGAATGTTTCCATTTTCGAGGAGATAAAAGATCTTACAGATCAACCAAGAACATTTCAATATCTTTCTTTCCTATGACTTCCATCCCAAAGTATACAACACAATTCAAGAAACAGACATAAGAGCAGTGAAGTCAAACATAACCAGATGGTTTTCCAGTCCTGGCTATCTAAAGACCATGTCATCTGTGTTACATAATTCTTTCAGAAAACACGCTGCTTTAATTGCACAGCACAGATCATGACAGATTGCTGTTTTTTTGACATTATTTTTTTGGTGTTTTCTCTACTCTGAGCTCAGGGAAACTAATTATGTCCAGGTGGGGTCCAGGTGCAGGTATGTGTGCTAAATCCAGAGGGCCTGCTTATATATAAAACGCTTTTGTTGGAGTGTTCTAGCTTTGAAAACTTGCTCTCTTGGCCTTTTTTAATAAGTGCTCATTTCTCTCTAAATATTCCCCCACCCCCATGCTGACTAATGACTAATTGAAGTTCTGCAGGAATGGGATGGGCTCTGAGAAGAATAAGAGCATTCTCAGGCTCCACTGCAAAGAGTGGGCTGCCATTCCCAACCGTCTCTCCAGAAACCTATCTTTACAGCATGGGGACTCGTTCCTTAAATTATCATCATCACGTACAGTGCTGAGATGATTTAGCTTCACTTCAAATTTAGAATAAAAATTTATACTTGTTCAGAAGATATATTTCCTGTTATCAAAAGTAACTGGAGCTCTGAAGATGGATGGATGGATGGTTGCACCACACTGTGAATGTACTAATGTCACTGAACTGTATACTTTAAAATGGTTAAAATGGTAATTTATGTTATATATATTTTACCACAATGAACAAAAAGTACCTGTTTTTTGTTTCACCTTTGAGAGGTGGGGTCAGTAAAAATTGGAGTAATATGCCAGTAATATTTATAGAATCCTTCCATCCTATTGGTTACTTCAGACTATCACCTTACATTGGCAAAGATTGCTTTATACATTGAAAGCACTTTTATATACCTTATCCTGTCTGTCTCTCTCTGTGTATATGGGTCAAGTAGGTTTATCACCATATTGCAAATGAGGATTGCTGCAATTATTTTTGCTGGTTAACAAAGTACTCCAAAACCTGGTGTCTTAAGAAGAACACACACTTATTTTGCTCACTGATGTGCAGTTATGGGCAGTGGTGGCCAAGATGGCCACCTCTGCTCTATGCAGCATTAATTGGGGTGGATCAGTGAGGACTCGAGGATCCAGTTTCAAGAATGGTTCTCTCATGTGGTGGCAGTTTGGTGCTGGCTGTAAGATGGGAGCTCAATGGGGCATGTCAGTAAAGGGTTCTCCACATGGGCCTCTCCTCAGGGCTGCTTGGGCTTCCTGCAGCATGGTAGCTGCATTTCAAAAGTAGGTGTTCCTGTCCCAAAAGACGGGAAGTGGAAGCTCCCAGTCTGTCAAGGCTTGAATGCAGAAACTTCATCATCACTTCAGCCATATTCTATTAGTCAAAGCAGTCACAGAATCCACAAATATTCCAGGGGAGCAGACATGGACCCAACTTCTTAAAAGGAGAAACATTAACCAATTTGTGGCAATCTTTAATCTGCCATAAGAAGTCAAGGCTTAGAGTGGGTTGGCCATGGTTACTGAACCAATAAGTAAAATTTGACTCTTGGTTTTCTCCACCAAACTATTCTGAATTGATGTGATGATTTTTTTCACCAAAATTGACCTAAGTCACTTGAAATTATTTCTGTCCTTTGAAGCCAGTGGATATTCATGCTTAAAACATTTTTCCTACTCTATGTTAGAATTCAAAAGTGAGTTCTAAAGGGTAATTTTTTAAATTGTTTTTCTATTACAGTTGTTCCACTTTTTCCCCCATTGCTCTCCCTCTCATTCCACAGTCAGTCCCTACCCCGCTGTCCATGTCCATGGGTCATTTATACTAGTTCCTTGACTAGACCCTTCCCCTTCTTTCCCCCCATCTCCCCTCACCCCCACACCCAGTCACTGTCAGTCTGTTCCTTGTTTACATGCCTCTGGTTCTATTTTGCTGATTTGTTTGTGTTGTTCATTAGTTTTCTGCATTAGATGATATCATATGGTATTTTTCTTTTACTGTCTGGCTTATTTTGCTAAGCATAATTCTCTAGTTCCATCCATGTTATCGCAAATGGTAGGAGTTCTTTCTTTCTTTCTGCTGCCTAATATTCCATTGTGTAAATGTACCACAGTTTTTTGATCCACTCATCTACAGATGGGCACTTAGGCTGTTTCCAGCACTTGGCTATTATAAATAGCACTGCTATGAACATGGGGGTGCATAAGTTCTTTTGAATTGGTGTTTTAGGATTCTTCAGGTATAATCCTAGCAATGGAATTGCTGGATCAAAAGGCAGTTCCATTTTTAGTTCTTTGAGGTAATTCCATACTGTTTTCCACAGCAGCTGTACCAGTCTGCATTCCCACCAACAGTGCACTGGGTTCCCTTTTCTTCACATCCTTGCCAGCACTTGTTGTTTGTTGATTTGTTGATTATGGCCATTCTGATAAATTTTTTTTAATTACTAAATACTTTGAAACTTCTGGGCCTGACTAGGATCTAAGTACAGTTGAACCTTGAACAACACAAGGCTTAGGGAAGCCCATCCCCAATGCACTTGAAAATTCACATAAATCTTTGACTCCACAGTGGAAAGACAAAAGGGCTAACTGAACTTATTAGAGAAAAAAAAAATACACATGTAAGTGGGTCCATGCATTTCCAACCTGTGTTGTACAAGAGTTAACTATGTAAACATGAAATTCTTAATTTAGTTTCTGCCAATGAATTAAACACAACCTCCTAAAATATTTATCATCACCAAAATGCATATGAATGCAATATGACATGTCTTGAGTTTAAGCAATTTTAATATTCAAAATTTCATGTTTATCAAATTTCCTCAAGTGGGAAGGGAACTCATTTTGTTACCTAAAAATCTTGAAGATTAGAGTGTTCTATTACAATTAAGAATATTTTTCATGGTATGAAGCTCCCATTTTAGCGAGAAGCTCTATAAGTGAAATAACCATTTTGTTTTGAACAATTTTACCTTGCAGCCAAATTTGCTGGAAAGAAATTATTTCATCAGGTGGGAGATACTGACCTTTGAGTGCTTTGTGTTGACAAACGAGGTTGTTAAGCCATGGAGATGTGGGAAAATGTTCTTTACAATGGAGAGATCTGGCTGTCACCACCTAACAAAGTAATCAAACTCCACATCCACATCACTAATGGTGGAACAACCTGATGTTAAACGCCTCTCCGTGTGATAGAGCAGGAAGTACACAGGACCACCTGTAAAATATTCTTGCCAAAAATGTTTAACTTGACTCTAGTAGGACTTAAAACCTAAGTTTCAGTAATCCTTTCTCAACTGGGGTTCCTTAACTAAACCACAAATCACAGAAAATGAGTTGAGTGATGATTTACTCAATTCTCCCAAGAATGGAACATGACTAATACCATTCTAGATGCACAAGATAAAATTATATTAAATGGGTGCCTTAGGACAATACAGCTCAATTTTTTCACGGATCCCCAGTAGTGAAGGATCAAGTTAAAAGAGGAATTGATCAAACAAATCCAGAATGTGAGAGATTCTGCAAAACAACTCATCTTGTCTTCTCAAAAGAAAATGTCATGTTAAAAATGGAGGTAATTGATAATTAAAGAAGACTAATGACTACTCTTATAATAGCTGGTTTTTGCCTGTTTCTGATCTTCATCAACAAGGATTCACATAGGATGTATTCTCTTTGTCTCTGGCTTGTTTTGTTCAACATAATATCTAAGTTTCTCCTAAGCTATTGCATGAATCAGTATCTATCTCCTTCTTATTGCTGTGTAGTTGTTTTTTTGTATAAGTATTCCACAATTTATTTACCTATTTTATTATAGATGGACATATGAGATAGTTCCAGTTCAGAAAAATTATGAATAAAACTGCTATGAGCATTCTTTCACAGGTCTTTTAGTGGCATATGCAATTATTTCTCTTGAGTATATACTGAAGAATGGAATTGCTGGGTCATAGAGTCAGTATATGTTAAATTTTTTAGATACTGGGAAACAATTTTCCTAAGTAGTTAAACCAATTTTCACTTCTAACCAAAATATCTAGGAGTTCCAATTGTTTCACATCCTTGAGGAGGAGGAAATATTGGGAGGGAATGGGCATAAAGAAACCTGATGAGTGATGCAAATATTCTATTTATCAACTTGCTAAGTTACATAGGGGTGTACTTATATTAAAAAGTCAATAAAGTCTAAAAGTATTATAAAAAATTAAGTCAACAGATTATAAGGGAAATGCAAATCAAAACCACAATGAAATATCTCCTCATGCCTGTTAGAATGGCTATTATCAATAAGACAAGAAACAACAAGTGTTAAAGAGGATGTGGAGAAAAAGAAACCCTCATTCACTGCTGAGGGGAATGTAAATTGGTACAGCTACTTTGGAAAAAAGTAGAGGTACCTCAAAAAATTAAGAATAGAGCTACCATATGACCTAGCTATTTCTCCTGGCATCATCTACCTGAAATTTTTGAAAATGTTTATTCATAAGGATATATGTACCACTGTGTTCATCACAGCATTAAACACAGTAGCCAAGACATGGAAACAATATGTGTCCTTCAGTGAATGATTGAATAAAGAATATGTGGCACATACATACAATGGAATACTACTCAACCATAAGAAAAGATGAAATACTGCTATTTATGACAACATGGGTGGATCTTGAGAGTATCATGCTAAGCGAAATAAGTCAGATGGAAAGGGACAAGAGCCATATGACTTTAGTTATATGTGGGATATAAAACAGAAAGTAACAAATGAATGAACAAAGTCATAGACACAGTAACACAAGGGTGGTTACCAGAGGGAAAAGGGGATAGGGGGAGGATGAAGAGGGTAAAGGGAGGAATATATATGGTGACAGAGGGAGACTAGATTTTAAGTGGTGAGCACACAATGCAATATTCAGAGGATATACTAAAGAATTGTATACTTGAAACTTATATAGTGTTACCAATGTCACCCAATAAGCTGAATAAAAATAAAGACTATAAGTTTTAAATTTTTTTAAATCAATTCCAGTTTTCAAAAATTAATCAAATATACATTTAAGATTTGTACACTTTGAATGTAGGTTCTATCTCAATGAGAGAAGAGACAGCAGGAAGCTAAAAAGACTTAACCAGGAGTTTCAGCAAAGATGGAGGCATAAGTAGACACACTTCACCTCCTTGCACAACCATAAAAAGGATTATATCTACTTCAAAACAAAAAACAATGTGAACTGCCAGAAAATTGAACTGCATGGAAGTCCAACAAACAGAGATTTAAAAAAGTAATATTCATCCAGATGGAAAGGAAGGGAGACAATGGGAACCAGAGGCAGAGAGGATGCAGTGTGATGGCAGGGCAGTGGTGGTAAAGCAGTGGCTGCAGAGGGACACTTGGAGAACAATCTCTGCCCCAGGCCAGACCACACAGCTCACAGTTTCAGTGCCAGGAAAATAAAGCCTCATTGCTTCTGTCTGTGAAAACCAGTGGGAGTTGGGGTAGTGGAAGAAACATCCAGCCTCTCAGGAGAGTCCATTCAGAGGGCCTCCACAGTCCTAGAACATACACAAACCCATCCACTCTGGAAACCATCACCAGGGCAAAAGCTAGAGGGGCGCCATTTGCATACAGGAAGCAGATGAAGTGACTGGAAATGGGGCGAATGCCAAGCAAGTGGCATTGATCCCTTTCTGACCCCTCCCCCACATACAGTGCCACAAGGTGGTGAAACCAGTGACCCAGAACTGACGAATACCTAAGGTTCTGCCCCTTACAATGTAACAGGTGTGATAGCTCTACCTAAGACACAGAGGCAAACACAGAAGGCATCAAGTTGAGGAGACAGAGAAGTATGGCCCAAAATAAGCAGTAGATCAAGGCTCCAGAGAGAGAACTAACTGAGGAGGTAATAGCCAACCTATCAGATGCAGACTTCAAAACACTGGTGATAATGACGTTCAGAGAAATGATTAAATACAGCAAATGCCTAAGGGAAGAAGTGAAGGCTACACTAAGTGAAATTTAAAAATCCACATGAAACCAATAGTGAAGGGAAGGAAACCAGGGTTCAAATCAATGGTTTGGAACATAAAGAAGAAATAAACAGTCAACCAGTAGTACAGAATAAAGAAAAAAACTTCAAAAAAAATGAGGAGAGGCTTAGGAATCTCTGTAACAACTTTAAAAATATAGCAATACCTGAATCCTGGGGGTGCCAGAAGGAGAAGAGGAAGAGCAAGAAATTAAAAACTTATTTGAAAAAATAATGAAGAAAAACTTCCCTAATTTGTCAAAGTAAATAGACATACAAGTCCAGGAAGCACAGAGTCCCAAACAAGCTGGACCCAAAGAGGACCACATCAAGATACATCATAATTAAAATGCTAAAGGTTAAAAATTGAGAGAATTTTAAAGGCAGCAAAAGAAAAGCAGAGAATTACCTACAAAGGAGTTTCCCATATGATTTTCAGTTCTTTTCTCAAAAGAAACTTTACAGGCAAGAAGGGACTGGCAAGAAGTATTCAAAGTGATGAAAAGCAAGGATCTATAACCAAGATTACTCTGTCCAACAAAGCTAGCATTTACAATGGAAGGGCAGATGAAGTGCTTCCCAGACAAGGTAAAGCTAAAGGAGATCACCATCGTCGTCGTCGTCGTCGTCGGCAGCCGTCCGTCTCGAGAGACGATGGTGTAGCTTCTTAAGTGTCTATCTGCACCGCCGAGAATGGCTGTGCAGTCCGACTCGGGAGTGACACGGTATCTGTCTCCTCCCGTGTTGAATAGACATCTTACGATGACGCTGGAGTGTCCTCTCCAGTGAAGCTGAAGCTACAGAGCCTGGGCAGGGTGATATGGAGGGTCTGCTGTTGCCCATGCAGCAGACCCCCCCCTCTCTTCGCAGCTGAAGGGTCCAAGGGAAAGACGGAGTCAATACAGCTTGGCTTCAGGTGCGCCGCAGGAGTTGCCGGTGTTGACTACAACGTCAAACCGCCTTAGGGACTCCGGCTCCGGATTTTCTGTCGGGGTTTACTCCCTTAGCCTTTCCCCTGAAGAGGTATGCCGCAAGGCAGCGGAGGTTTTTTGGAGTCAGAGTTTTCCTTCTCTGATGTGCCCTGACTGGAAGATCGAACCAGCGACACTTAGCTCGCAGGCCGACGCTCAATCCACTGAGCCAAACCAGCCAGATCACCATCACCAAGTCCTTATTATATGAAATGTTAAAGGGACATATTTAAGAAAAATAAGGTCAAAACTATGAACAGTAAAATGACAACAAACTCACAACTATCAACAAATGAATCTAAAAAAAACAAAAACGAATTAAGCAAACAACTAGAACAGGAACAGAACCATAGATATGGGATTATATGGAGGAATATCAGTGGGGAGAATGAAGGGGAAGAATGGGAGAAAAGGTGCAGGGATCAAGAAGCAAAACTGGCAGATATAAAACAGACAGGGGGATGTTAAGAATAGTAAAGTAAATGGAGAAGCCACATAACTTATATGCGTGACCCATGGACATGAATCAAGGAAGGGAGGTTTGCTGGAGGGAAGGGAAGTACTGGGTGGAGAGGGGCAAGGGGGAAAAAAAGAAAATTGGGACAATGGTAATAGTATAATCAATAAAATATACTTAGAGCCCTGGCTGGTGTGGCTCAGTGGATTGAGCACCAACCTGCAAACCAAAGGGTCACCAGTTCGACTCCCAATCAGGGCACATGCCTGGGTTGCAGGCCAGGTCCCCAGGTGCAGGCATACGAGAGGCAACCACACATTCATGTTTCTCTTCCTCTCTTTCTCCCTTACATCCCCTCTCTCTAAAAATAAATAAATAAAATCTTTAATAAGTAAAATAAAATATACTTAAAAAAATATTTAACCAAATTTATGGGTGATTCTTGATTGGTTTCAGGTTCAAAATGAAAACCAGTTATAAAAGATAATTTGAAGTCAATCAGAGAAGCTTTAATATGAACTGAGTGATAAATGTTATGAGGTAATTATTGTCAGTGTTCTTGGTTGTAATGATTGTATTGTAATCATGCAAAGAATGTTCTTATTAGGAAATGCATGCTGGAGTATTTAGGGGTGAAGTGTAATGGTGTCTATAATTTACTTTCAAATAGTTCAGCAAAAATGTGTGTGTGTGTAAATGTATATACATAGAGATAGAACTAAAGATCAAACAAATATGAAAAAATGTTAACCATTGTTGAATCTAGATAATGAATATAAAGGTGTTTTCATATTATTTTTTCAACTTTTCTGAATATTTAAAAACTTCTATAGTAAAAAATTTGTGAGGATGTGGAGGTCAGGGGAGGGTATAGAGAACTGAAGTAATCATCTTGAAATGACAAAGTAACTAAAGAGAAGACCCTAGGAATACATCTAGAATCTTGACTCCTAACTCAGTGCCATCCTCTGTGTTGCTGCTTTCTGTGCTAAAATATGATTGTTAAATTCACTTATGCTTTTTAAAATTAATTTCCCTCTGCAAAGTACCCCCAATAGTCTAATCAGTCAGCACAAAGACACCCCCATATTTCTCTTATAAATAAACTAAACGTGCATTCTGCCTGTAAACTTACACCTCCTTCTCCCCACTCCCCACCCCCCACCCCCCGTTTGCTATCTCGTCACAATCCATCTCTTTCACAGATTACACAGGCACTTTTCAAAATCTCTCCGCAGCCACTTTTCCCATTTCCACATACCCTTTTTCTAATGCAAAAGCTAAGTTGAAAGCTGAGTGGCCCTGGCTGCCCACCAAGCCCCACGATCCCCCTCCCCGGCCCCAGGGTAGGAGGGAGCACAGTAAAAGCAGCACTCCTGTTTGAGGCCTTCTAGCCCAGCTGCAGTGCTCAGTGGAGCTTCTCAGGTGGCAGAGCCGCTTTGAAGGTTTACTTTCAATTAAAAAAAAAAAAAGAAAGAAGCCAAATCAGCAGCTGTCAGGGATGGGATTCAGGGAAGATTTATTCAGGGTGGTCAAAGGGGAGCGTGGCCAGCAATAAAGGCCTGAAGGTAGACAGGAAGGAAATTCAAGCTGGAAAAAGAAATTTCTCCTGGCAAGGTCAGGCCAGCACCGGGCTAGTCCTTCTGAGCAGGGCTGCTGGGAATCCTATTGCTGGGCTCAGTCCCAAGGGGAAAGAAGCCCTGTTTGCAGACACTTGGAGGGTGGTGTAGAGGAAGGGGGCTCCCTAGGGGGAGGAAACAGCTAGAGCCTTGAAAGCATAGCTTATTAATCAGACAAAACCAGGCCCACTGGATCAAAACATGACTGATTTTAAAATTGCTTTCTGATTCAAAAGCTGGTGTTGCTCACCTCCAAATGTGATGAGGGGTGAGGAGGCCGGGTCTGGGGCAGTTCCACAGGCCCAGAGCTTCCCTTGAAGTAGGCCTGCATGCAGAGGCCGCACAGATGTGCAGAGAATAAGCAGCCAGAGTCTGTGGTTTTATCACCTTTTATTTCCAGCCTCTGTTCTTCAGTGGCTTTAGACATTTGACATGCTATTGTGAAAACTAATGTGTGCTTTTCAAAAAGAATGAGCCAAGTCGCCCGTTCACCCTGATCAATGCCCAGGTAACTTCTGGAAGTAGACAGTTAAGCTACAGGCCTAAGTTTGAAAACATTCTCCTCAGCCTCTCTCCCCATGTTTCTACACCTCTTCTCCATCCCACACAACCTTCGGTGAAGTTGGAACACAGAAGCTAGAGTGAGTGCCATGCTCTGCCCCTTCCTGCAGAGGTGGGAATTATCCAGACTGCACCCATTCCACTAGTACTGTGGGTAACAAGGGTTAGTAATAAAGCTGCTGGTTACGCTAGTGGATGTTGCCCAAATATCCCAGACTCATTAGCATGTGACTATTTTAAACACATGTACATATATATCAGTAAACATAGATGCATGTATGTATACACATATATACATATAACCATAATTTTATCATAATACAGTGTGGAAAAAGTGGGTGTACAGTTGTTGGTATAGAAAATAATACAATAATTAATAAATAATAATACAAGAATAGACTGTTTTGAGTACTCATAACTGTCAACCTACTTTTGCCCTACCCTGTATATACAGACAGATTTAATATTTTTTAAACAATCTTGTGATAGATTAAGCCCACATTTTTCTGATTTCCAGACATTGGCCTTTTTGTACCTGTCCTGTCACTGACGTCCCCAAAGAGATGCCTTTGCCCAAGCACACACGCCAATCTCTCACCTACAGGCAGCATGAGGCAATCACCCTCTTTTCCACTTCTAGTTCAACTTTGTCCTTGTCACCACACACAAAGCCCCCTGGATGAGGGAGGCCCAGTGCTGCCTGCACCCATCAGAAGAATCCCATGGACTCCAGACGATGTGCTGTCTCAGGTGAGTCCTGAATGACAGACCTGTAGTCAGAACAATGCAAGGTCCTCACAGTGGGGTACAGAATGGCTTCCTTCCTAGGTCTGTGTCACATTTTGACATCTGGTCACCAAAGCAGCTCTGTTATGCCAAGAGAATCACAAAGTTTCTCTTGAAATGTTTTATCAACTTCTGGGCTCTCCCCTTGCCCAGAAGCTCCAGAGTCCCTTCAGTAAAATAGTCTGTCAGCTCTTGGTCCTCATTCTGCTCTCCAGAGGAGCTCAAATATCAGCCAGGAAAATAAATCTATGTTATTATCCACTTCTTTCTTTTTCTTCCTTTATTTCTAGCTTTTCCTGCCCAAATAAATTTCTATCTCTTCTGCAAGTTGCAAAACAAAACCTCACAGGATTTAAGTAAATAAAACAGATATTGATTGATAGAGATGGGATGACAGTATTATCTGCATCAACAGTGCTGGCGCTCCTTTTTGTTTCAAATTTTTGAATAAATCTACAATTCCCATCATCACTGACAACATTTAGCATTTTTTAACAGCTGAAATTTTCAGAAATAGGTTTATCTTGTGAATCATAAGGCCAACATGAAATTGATTTATCCCTGAAAAGATGATCATAGAGCAATTTCTACCAAAACATACATTATTTCCCCCATTAACAGCCATTAGAATACCAAAGGCAGTCTCAGAGGAGGAAAAAGTTTGGGAATGAAGGATGCCCCATTTAAATGATGTGGAAAATTGGGGGAAGATAAAGATTTTAAATGTGGCCGAACTCCTGGAACATGGTGTAATGTGAAGTTAGAAATTATTTTTTGATTAAAATAATTACCCTTTTACATCCTGATCATGTATTAATATTAATAATTACAAAAGGAGCTCTAATGTTTCTTTGGGGACTGCGCATTAACTAAAACTGAGCTGCAATACAAATTTTAGCCAGTTGGTGGTGCTTTCTTAAACTGAGAAATACTGGAAGATTTGGTTTTTATAAAGATATTTGAAATTAGAGGGTCACGAGTTCACCGATGCCTTTGTTACAAGTTTTGGCTACTTTGGGGCACAACTCCTACAATGATAGACAGCTACTCTGGAGATAACCAATAAATGTAAAGAGTGATGTAAGAAATGCTGGTAAAATAATGGTTTAGAGAAGATGGGCATAGGTTTATGTATGTGTAATATAAATAAAGAATTGCTTCTTTTAATAAATTTTTGGGGATGCAAGTTTTTATAAGCTTTGGAGATTCTGAAATACAATGATTTTTAAGGCAATAATTTGTAATATTTTTACAATGAAAAAATAAGCAAACGACACTAATTAAATAGGCACAGAAAAACTGTTATACTTTCCTTGTAGTTTTAAGAGATTTTAAGGGATTCCTTAAGAAGAGATTCCACATCTTGGAATGTGTGTGTGTGTCTATGTGTATGTGTATGTCTGTGCTTGTGTGTGGCTGTGGGGTAGTAAATGTGTGCAGGGTATGGACATATGTGGGTTGGTGTGAGTGCAGAGATAGGGATGTGTGTAGTGGATTGTGGGAAGATGTGTGTGAAGAGGTGAATTGCATGGGGGGGTGCCCATGTGTGCCCTTATGTGAGCACCTTTAGGCAGCTTTACCTTCTAGAAGGGGAAAAGAAGTCATGTCTTATAGAGCTAATGTAACCTAAACTAATTTTATGAGTTTAATTCAGTATAAAATATTGACAAGTGAGAGGGTTGTTATCAGATTTCTTTAAATGGTAATACAAGACCAATACCAATTTTTTTCAGGGGCTGCTCAAACAAAAATGCGATAAAAACTATGTGGAATCACTGCCACCTGGTGGAGGAAACAGAAACTGCTTTCATGGATAGAAATAAAAGACCCTTAGATTTGGGTTTTGTTGATGTGTATGTTTTGTATAGATTTGATTTGCTCTGGGGGTTTGTTTAGTCCACTTACATTCACCTCCTGACTCTCTAACTTCCCATGTGGAAGAAGTGAGCAGAGATCTCCTAAGTGCTGGGAGGTAGTGTGGGATGGGGCTTAAGTACGTGGGCTCTAGTTTTAGAATCCCCGAGTGCCAAGTTCCAGCTTCATTTCCTGCTGATTGTACCATACGGCACAAGTTACCTACTCTCTTAGATGCTTTAGTTTCCCAATCTGTGGAATGGAATAACAACAGTATCTGTTTTGCACGGGTGTTCTAAAGAATAATGTGAGTAATCCTGTCAGGCACAGGGGAATCCCCATACATAAGTTCCTGCATATAATTATCCATGCAAATCTTATTCAGCCTTCTCCAGTCAAAGCCTTGTCTATACTAGTCTGGGAGGACAGCCACGCAGCTTTGCCATGGAAGGACCACGCTGATTGGAAAGACATAGGGCCAAACAGGGTAGTTCTTGCAGCAGTACTGGTGGAGGAATACTGCCCTCTCTTGTATCCCTACAAGTATTACTATGAAAGAAACAATTCATTAAGCTATGTCACTTCACTGCAGTACACATTTGCGTGTGTGTCCCTGTTGATTCCAAGACAGTTAGTATATAACCTTTTACAGGCAAGGACTCTGCCTAATTTGTCCCCCAGAACTCACTGCATGATAATGAACCCTGTTAGCGCTATTATCTCTAATCAGCAGACATTTTCCTCAATCCCAAGAATAGTGTGTTGGAGGACAGCCTTCAGACTCCAGGCCATCCTTTTCTTGGTCCTCAGGAATGTCTAGAGGGTGAAGAATACTGAGGAGTAGACTATGGTGTCCAATTCCATACCAGAGGAAGGGATTGCAGCCCCTTGGAAGCTATTTTTAGCTCAGTAACAATTAGGACCTTTAGCTCAGCCTGAGGCACATGTAGCGGGAGGAACAAAACCTGAAGACAAGTTAAGTATTGAACTCAAAACAGTTGGATTACAGAAATGGGAAGCCAGAAAAGGAAGAACGTCAAACCCTTTGCCTAACCACCACCTTGGCCATGACCTAGATGTCCTAGATAGGGGCAAGGGCACAGGAAGTGTGGCATAATAATTTTAAAACCATTTGTTTTCCAGTTTCTAAGAAGGAACTGATAAGTGTCTTTCTATGGAATGATAAAGAACAACTGAAACTTTAAGCAATCATAATTAGTTGGGAGGGTCTATGGGAGAAGCTCGGGCTTATGGGAGGATTACATAGTCTACATATTTACAAGAACCCTACAGGAAAAGCTCTATGTTTATAACAAAACTCTAAGATTCTAACTTCCTTTTCCAGTCTACAAATACTCCTCCATCTTGGCAGAGTGGCCAGAGTATGCACGTGGATTGCCACATCTGCATGTCCTAGATTGCAACCCTTTCTTTTTCTCAAATAGATCTTTTTTGGTGACAAAACACTTAATATTATTTTTTCAGTCAACAGGAAGAAAAAAAGACATTTTTATCTTGACTATTAGAAATTTTAGGTAAGAGTGAAAATCAGAAAAATATCTCAACAGGTACCTAAATTTTTCTTAGAATTGCCATCTTTCTTTTAACATGGCCCATCTGTTCTTGCATGCTGCCTACTTTATCCACTTAGAGGCCTTAGCATATTTATCTAAGTTGTTTTAAATTCCAGTTTTGATAATTCCAACATCCCTGCCATGTCTAGTTATGACGCTGACTCTGTCTCTTCAAATTGTGCTGTTGTTTTTGTTGTTTGTTTGTTTGCCTTTTGGTGTGCCTTGTAACTTTTTCTTGATAGCCAGACATGATGTGTTTTATAACAGTAACTGCTGTAAATAAGTCTTTAGTGATGTGGTGGTGAGGTATGAGGGAGAGGGTTGGGTGTTACCTTTCCCCTGGTTAATTAGGATCTGATAAAAAAAAAAAAAAAAACCCCAAGCCCAGTTAACTAACAGTACTCAGTATATCCTGCAGGGTGTTACTGCAGAGATACTTATCATTAATCAAATTGGCTGGTTCTATTCAAGATCCTCTCTCCTCTCTTTTTATTTCATAATAGAAGTTTAAGCATGTAAGGAAATATCTACAGGCAAAGAGAAGAGCATCAGGGAAAAAAGAGAGAGCAAGAGAGACTATTTAATACAAAGTGCATAACCCATCTTAAGGTTGCAGTATCTGAATTAAAAATGGAAACTAGAGAAACCGAAAGAGGCAGATAAAGGAGTGTGCACATAGCTAAGAACAGCTTGTTGCAACCCATGATGCCATTTCTCTTCTATCCCCATGTTGCAACTTTCCACTCATGGGTGCATCTCTCTTACTCTTTTTATGTTGTGTAGTTTATAATAATTCAAAATCAGTTATCTTTGCTATTAAATCATTTTGTTCCTCTAGAGTGGTAGCCATGACCTTTTAAAAAGAGCCTGTCCTATTTCATGATAATGCCTATATCTTCTGTCTCAGCTCCTACAAAAGAACAAATAATGTCAATATCTACATCACTCTTGTACTCAACTTTCAGATGTTATGCTTAATACGCCACTTAGCGATTGCTGAATAACAAAACACCCCCCAAAGGCAGTGTCTTATCATTGCTCTGGAGTCTGTGGGTCTGCTGAGTGGTTCTTCTGGACTGGGCCATGCTAGACTTCTTTCACCTGGCCCTTTTTAGCCTGTGTTTGCCATGCATCTTCAATCAGCTGCTGAGTCAGCTAGAGGTGGGCTGCTCTAAGATGGGCTTAGTTTCCGTGGCTTGATTCTGTTCCATGTGGTCTCTCAGCGTCCAATATACTAGCATGAATGTGCTCACCTTAGCAGCTAAGCAAGGTTCTAAGAGATGGAACAGATGTGCACAATCCTCTTGAGACCTAGGCTTGCCCTGATATGATGTTACTTTCACTGCCTGTTGGTAGCTGTTTATTGGCCCAAGCAAAAAGTTACAAAGCGACATTGCAAAGAGTGAGGATTGTGGCCATTTAGGTAGTCTTACACAATATATGTGGAAGATAATCAGATGTTCATGATGTTCCCAATTTTTGAATACCCCTTGAAGTAGATAGTTATTATCCCTACCCCTTTCTTCTGGTTACCATATCTTCTTTCATTTGAAGAAACCATTCTTCCCTCTTCCGGTCACGTGGTTTGAATGGGGCTGACCCTACCTCCCCTCCACAGACACTAGTTTGCAGTGCATGTGTCCACTCTCCCCTATAGGGATCAATCCTGGGATATCCATCCACACAAGATGCCCACTGGACACTCCGTTTATCTTTTTTATCATTTTTTTCTCATTACTACTAGGAGAAGCTTTTTTTCCCTATCTGCTCAAGAAGGACAAGAGCATTCATTGTGGATTAACCACAATATAAAAAAAGTTGTCACAGAGTCTCTGTTTTAGTCACCCTTGGGGTGCCTCCGACCGTTGTCTTATGGACTTTGGGGTTGGAAACCAATCCGCTCACTTTTGCCCAGGTGGTTCAAATTGTTTCTGTCACTTGTAACCAACTCATCATCATCATCGGCAGCCGTCCGTCTTGAGAGACGATGGCGTAGCTTCCTGAGAGTCTATCTGCACCGCCGAGAATGGCTGTGCAGTCCGACTCGGGAGTGACAATCCCTGCCACACTTGTTACAGGTGAAGGCAGATGGCTGTTGTTGCTGCTGTTGACGCTGCTTCCGCCTCGATCTTTTCTGGACCGCCTCCTCGTTGCGCGCAGCCTCTGCGCGTCACGTACCTTGCCTGACCGCGAGCCTCCAGGCTAGGCGGTCGTCTGCTTGAACTTCCCATGTGTTGAGATTGATGGAGCATTGTGTCATGTCCTTTTTGCAGATGTCCTTGAACCGCAGTTTTGGGCGCCCTGTCATCCTCTGGCCTTCTGCTAGCTCGCCGTAGAGGAGGTCTTTGGGAATATGGCCTGCATCCATTCTTTTGACATGGCCAAGCCACCTGAGGCGTCTCTCACTAAGAACTGCATGCAAACTGCTCATGTTGGCTCGCTTCAGCACCTCGGTGTTGGGGACCTTATCCTGCCAGGCGACATGCAGGACGCGTCGCAGGCACCTCATGTGGAAGCTGTTGAGTTTCCTTTCGTGCCTTGCGTAGGTGGTCCACGTCTCGCTGCCATAGAGGAGAGTGCTGAGTACGCAGGCTTGGTAGATGCGCAGTCTGGTTTTCTCAGTGAGGCTGGAATTGTTCCACGCTCGCCGGTTCAGTTTGGCCATAACTGTGGCTGCCCTGGCGATTCTCTGGTTGACCTCCAAGTCAACTGACAGAGAGCTCAAGATGGTGGACCCGAGGTAAGTGAAGTCGTTGACAACCTCCAGGGTGTATCCGTCGATGGTGATGCATGGGGGAGTCCCCGTGCCTTGAGCCATAACGTTCGTCTTCGTCAGGCTGATGGCTAGTCCGAACTCCTTGCATGCGTGGGAAAGGCAAGTGACTAGCTGCTGGAGTCCCTCTTCGGAGTGTGATGTCAAGGCTATGTCATCGGCGAAGAGCATCTCACGGATGAGCACCTCTTTGACTTTGGTCTTGGCTCGTAGACGGGCCAGGTTGTAGAGCTTGCCATCGGATCTGGTGTGAATGAAGACACCCTCGCTGCAGTCCTTAAAGGAGTATTGGAGGAGCATGGAGAAGAAGATTCCGAACAGCATAGGCGCGAGGACGCAGCCCTGCTTTACTCCGCTGCTGACTGGGAAGGCCTCAGAGGTTGCGCCGTTGTAGGACACCGTGCTGTGCATGTTGTCGTGAAAGGACATGACCACAGCAAGCAGATGTGGTGGACAGCCAATCTTCCGTAGCAAGCTGAAGAGTCCGCTTCGACTGACTAGATCAAACGCCTTCGTGAGGTCGATAAAGGCGAGGTAGAGTGGTTTATGCTGCTCGTGACACTTCTCCTGCAGCTGGCGTAGGGAGAAGATCATGTCCACTGTTGATCGGCCAGCTCTGAAGCCACACTGGGACTCTGGGTAGACGCGGGAAGCAAGGGTCTGCAGGCGGGCAAGAGCGACCCGGGCGAATACTTTGCCGACGACGCTGAGGAGAGAGATGCCCCAGTAGTTGTTGCAGTCGCTGCGGTCTCCTTTGTTCTTGTACATGGTGATAATGTTGGCGTCTCTCATATCCTGGGGGATGTACCCCTCCTTCCAGCAGAGACAGAGTAGATGGTGGAGCGGCTGTAGCAGGACTGGTTTCCCGCTCTTTAGGATTTCTGGAGGGATTCCGTCGCTTCCTGGTGCTTTCCCGCAAGTGAGGCGGTCGATGGCTTTGCCGAGCTCTGCCGCAGTAGGTGGGGTGTCTAGCTCCTCCATGACTGGTAGGTCTGGGATGGCGTTAAGAGCAGTGTCTGTTACGGTGTTCTTCGTTGCGTACAGCTCGAGGTAGTGCTCGGTCCACCACCGCATTTGCTGTTCCTGGTCAGTGATGACCTCACCTGTCTTGGACTTAAGGGGGGCGATCTTGGAGGGGATTGGGCCTGTTGCCTTCTTGATACCCTCATACATTCCTTGTGCGTTGCCTATATCGGCGGCTTCCTGGATGGTTCTGCACAGGTTTAGCCAATAGGTGTTGGCACAGTGGCGGGCGGTCTTCTGGACTTTGTTCCTGGCAGCCTGTAGAGCTTGAAGTGTACTGGGAGTGGGCGTGGCCTTGTAAGCCAGTAGGGCCTTCCTCTTAGCCTCGATCACGGGTTCCATTTCTTCCCAGTGAGCCTCGTACCAGTCAGCGTTCTTCCGCTCTTTCTTCCCGTAAGCAATAATGGCGGAGTTGTATATGGCGTCGCGGGGACGTGGCCAATTGGATTCGATAATGTCATCTGCCGCCATTCCCTCGCCGAGTGCATCTTCCATCCTGTTGATGAATTGCTGGGTCTTAACTGGGTTGCTGGCACAACTGGTGTTGATGCGTGGGCGACCCTTCATCTTGGAGGGTGCAACCTCTTCGGCATTATGCGCACCTTGCTTACCACGAGGGCATGGTCCGTGTCGCAGTCTGCACTGTGGTAGCTGCGGGTGAGGAGGGTGCTGCCAATATCCGTTCTTCTGGTGATGACGAGGTCAAGCTGGTGCCAGTGGCGGGAGCGGGGGTGCCTCCATGACACCTGGTGGATCTCTTTGCACTTGAAGAATGTGTTTGTCACGCACAGGCCGTGGTGACACAAAAGCTCAAGCAGTCGCTGACCATTCTCATTGATCTTTCCTCTCCCAAAGTTTCCGAGGCAGGTGGGCCAGGCCATGTGGTCGGCTCCTACTCTTGCGTTGAAGTCTCCAAGGAGATAAAGAGCGTTACTTCTGGGGATCTTGGATAACGCTTCGTCCAGTGCATGGTAGAACTGTTCTTTCTCTTCGGTGGTGGGGCAGAGGGTTGGAGCGTACGCGCTAAGAATGCAGACTGGGCCGAAAGTTGTTGACAATCGGAGGGTAAGTAATCTCTCTGTGCCTCCTGTGGGTGGCTCTATGGAGTTAACAAGCCTGTTCTTCACAGCGAACCCAACACCGTGCTGTCTTGGTTGGTCCGGAGACTTCCCTTGCCAGTAGAAGGTGTAGTTGGTTTCTCTGATAGTTCCGTTGTCGGCCAACCGGGTCTCCTGTAGAGCCGCAATGTCGATGTTTAGTCATGCCAGTTCCCTGTCGATGACGGCGGTTTTCCTGGCACCATTGATCCACGGAAGGTCTGCAGTAAGTCCGGGACACATGGTCCTGATGTTCCAGCTAGCGAGGCGAAGAGCTGGAGGCTTCTTTCTTGTTGTTTGCTTGGAATTGCCTGGTGCGAGTGTTTTGTGGCCCACTTTTCAAGAGACGCCTCTCTGATCCCCACGCACCCAGTGGGGCAGGTGAGCCATGGCGAGACGGCACCTAATTGGCTGGGGGCTGCCCAGCTTGAGGCGGGCGGTAGCTGTCCAGTGAGGTGCGATGACCTCTCCCACCGTCAGAGGAGACCCCTGGCGCTCGTTTCCTTCGCCAATCGGATGAGCTTATAACCGGTAACTGTCTCCTCCCGTGTTAAGTCGACATCTTGCGATGACGCTGGAGTGTCCTCTCCAGTGAAGCTACAAAGCCTGGGCAGGGTGATATGGAGGGCCAGCTGTTGCCCATGCAGCAGACCCCCCCACTCTTCGCAGCTGAAGGATCCAAGGGGAAAGACAGAGTCAATACAGCTTGGCTTCAGGTGCGCCGCAGGAGTTGCCGACGTCAAACCGCCTTAGGGACTCCGGCTCCGGATTTTCTGTCGGGGTTTACTCCCTTAGCCTTTCCCCTGAGGAGGTATGCCTCGAGGCAGAGGAGGTTTTTTGGAATCAACTAAAGCATTCTAAATGACAGAGTCAAAAGGTAACATTTACAACAGAAAAGGCAATGTTTGTACTTTCTGGGGTATTCACTTTAATCATTTTATGAAACACTTTTTTTTACATATGGAAGAGGGGTTGTAATTCATATGCCTAAAGGGAATAGAAAGGTAAATGAAAGTGACGGAGTGATGGAGAGTGGAAATGAGAAGGACTGAAGGGTATCTCCCTGTCTAAAAGAGGCAGCCACTACTCAGAGTTGGCAAATTATTTTCTTGAGAGAACATGGGCCCCCTATTGCTTGATCTTGCAATTTCTCAAAAAAACCTGAAAGAAAAATCTCAACTTAATGTTAAAGTCCACGAAGTTTAAACAACAACAACAAAATTAACTCACCTTATAGACCAGATACTCCCAGGAACCACCAGCTCAGAATCTCTGGTTTGAGATTATAATGAAACCATCACCTATAGGGCTGATCCACTGATGAGTTCCGTACTTTCTTGGACTTGCTCATTCCTCCTTCAATTCCATCACCAACACAAAGATGTTAAACACTCCATAAGCACTGCAGTACATGTGATCAGTAAGAATAGAGGTCAAGAATGAGATTGCTGGGCTTAGCATCCAAATTACTCAGCATACTAGCCTCAGGGTACATGATTTGAATTTCTGCCTTGAGAAAATTACAAATTACGACATTATGGACCAGCGGGCTGCTTGTATACTGTTAAAACTGGGGATGTTTAAGTCCTTAAAGACAAATCTCTATTTTATTATGCTTAAATATAGGCTAGGATGTGCCAATTATCTGTTGCTTATTAGCTTATTAGCTTCAAGCCTACCTTTTTCTACATGACTCTAAGCTGGGGCTAGGAGTCATATATTTCCCAGACTCCCTTGACAACTGGCTTTCAATTAGGTTCCACTAATGGTAGACACTGGCAAGAGATTGGAAGGCAGAAGGTCCTGAGAAGAAACCCCACTTAGCACTTCTAGGCTGGCTAGGCATCCTTCCAGCATCATTTCCTAATAAGGCTTCTGCATTGTTGTGCCCCATTGGAAGTACCAGCAGCCACTGGGCCTGCACTGACCCACCTCCCAGCACCAGCTGGTCTCACCCCTTTGCTTGCCCAAACCCGAGTAGGGCATCACACATCAATCAGAGCTCCAAGCAGCAGTTCTCCAGGGACTGCCTCAGGATTCCAGATTCTCTTTTACTTCTCTCTATTACTACATATAGGAAGCGCTTTCTTTAGTTAGTAATGTCTGGGTTATGTCAACATCCATTCTTGCTCTCTTAGCTTCTCAATATCCTGTATTATCCCATTCCCTGTGTTAAATTCTTTCCATTTTAAATGATAAACATGGTTTTCTTGACTCAACCCTGACTGCTAACAATTATTAGAACAAAAAATTTACTTTGTATAATAGAATTTCTCTTTTTCCAAAATAATAATGTGAAAAGAATAGTTTCTTCAAATGCCAAGATCCTTGCTTCAAGAAAGTTGTGGTTACCAAAATCCACAAAAGGCACCTCTGTAAAATAGTGATGATTGTACTGTCACTATTATTTAAAGCCCTCAAGACTCATAAAAAGCCTAATCCTAAAGAATGTGTCATAATTGGCATTTATATTCCTAAATCTGTTTTTATTCTCCTTGAATCTATTTCTGTACAGACCAACTGAAGCCAACACTTTCAGAACCAACATTTTAAGGAATTTTCTGCCAATTATGCCAGGGACTTGGGTCTGGATTTTAAATGAGTTAGTAAATATTTTTAAGTATTTATTGAAAATTAAATATTATGTATTAAAGTATTTTAAATCAATTTAAATTCAAGTATTTTTAATATAAAATTGAAAAAGTATTATAAACCAGCTCTGTTTGGGGAAGAGGGTGGTAATTTCTTATACTAAAATAGCAGCCTTCATTTTATGAAAGCATTCACCTGAAGATATCATGAAAAGTTTAGGTAGAAGTTTAGATATACAAACATGTGTTTCTAAAATACAGGATTATATTTTCTTTCCTCTAGAAACATCTATACTGAACTGATAATTATGGTTGTTTCTTGGGTATAGGAATTGTCTTATTGTTGTCTTCTCTTTTTCTAATATGTACATATTACTTTTGTTATAATGAAAAACATTTCAAAGTTCTTCTAGTACAAATTTAAAATATTTGCATTTAAAAACTAGGATTGACATTTCATTTTTAAGAAAAATGCTTTCCGACAGCTATCTACAGAGTACCTATAGTATGCCTAGCACTGTATTAAGAGAACCCCAAAGTCAAATTCCTACCTCAAGGAATCTCAATCATATTGGCAAGGTTCATAGATATGTTTGCAGTAAGTAGTTAACACAAGATAGATTCTTTACAAACATTTATGTAATGACTACATGAATGTACTATCAAAGGCATTTATTTATTAAAACTCTCATTTCATAGAGGATTACCCCTATTCTGTACATTAATTGTACATATATCCTATTTCACTACTTCTAAGATACACATCACACATTTTTCAACAACTCTGAAATCAGAATGGGACTTACTATCAACGTAATTTTTTAAAGTTTTATTTTAGAGACCATTTCACATTTTCTCTTTCATAGTGGTAAATAAAATAACAGTATGTTTTACATTGATGACATCTTACATTGAGCAAAGTACAATATATATTATATTCTCTATATATTAGAAAATACATATAAATATTTAGGCATGTTTCCCCAAGGTTCAACTGTCAAAGGTTTTCAGAGGGCCATTCTATTCGGTAGACATTCAAGTCTCCAATGATTATATGAAATTCATACCTGCTAGTTTATAAATGTTAAAACCAGCAGCTGACAAGTAACAACTTTATCAAAAGTTGTGCATTTACTTTTATTTCTCAAATTTCTAAAATCACTATTGAATTTTAAACATATATCTCCAGTTTTTAACCTACTCAAGTAAGAATGTACTTTAAAATTATGTACATTTCTAAGCAGTTATGTACTTAAAAGATTTTCATAATATAGTGTTTGAAATTAATCAAAAGTTTAAAATATCTGAGAAACATCAAAATGGCTAAACTATATAAGAACTCTGAGAAGTTATAGAAACAACACTGATAAAACCTTTTAGGAGAGATGAAATTAACTACAAAATCAAAAGGACACTGAAAAAATCTTATAGTGACAAGAAGAACAAAATGTTACCAGAATAATTTTGTTCACCAGAATAAAATGTGACTCATCAGTAAGGTATAACCTTCCTTAACTACATAATAAATAAACCAGTCTGAGCACTGCAATGTAAAACAGTAGGCACATGAGTTAAAGACATCAAACAAATACAGAAAGCTATTCTATTAGTAATAATTGACACCTACAAGTTCTGTGCAAATACATCAGGTTTAATCATATAGTCCTTTCATTGTCTCTTAGCATTACTCTTTCTTTCATATTTCCTTACAGGGAAGTTTAACTGATGTGGATGTTTGGAAAAGAGGTCAGGAAAAAATAGGGAAACCCATCCTTTCAATCCATCGGTGACCACTGCCTGCCCCTCACCCTCTCACCCTGATTGCCAGCTTGATTCTTCCAAGATAACTTCACTGAGGACCTCACTGCTTTTCTGGGATTAGGAATATTGAGTTTGGAAGTGCAGGTGCCCCTCGCTCCTCCATCTGGGCCCTCTCTCACTTCCTGCTCCTGCCAACTCAACCCCCAACTCACCTGCCCACTGATCATAACAGAGTAGCCCATCCAGTGGAAAGAACAATACAGCTCCTTTTTCTATTATGTACTTCAGCAAATAGTTTTAAAACTTGACAAATTTTTATCACTATAAAATAAAAAGAGAAATTGCTTAGGACTGTAGCAAACACTGAAAATAGAAAAAAACTCTTGACTTTTACCACCAATGTTACACCAAGATCTAAAAGACAAGAAAGAGGTGATGACTAAGAAAAATACAGTGCCTTTGTGGCTATGTGCTTACAAAAAGATTACTGTCCATTTCTAATTACACTGTTATTGTTCATCTGAATAATTTTCCCTTGACTTCTAGATTATAGTTTTTTTAAAAATTTTCAAGTGTTATAATTATATGACCATTTTTGGTAGAGTGGACAGGGCAAGATAAAAGCCAGATAAAATTCATTTAGGTGCTATTAAGACTCAAATGTAAATAAGCAATAAAATTGTCTTTAAGTGGACACTGTCTAATTGTGTGGTGTTATGGGTTGCTTTTTTGGACAAAATATTTTCAAGAAAGCCTTCTGAAAATGCTTGTGACACAATGGGTACAAAAGAGGATTGACAAAGGAATTACACCACTGAAGCCAGAATGCAATATCATACATAATTGTTTTAGGATGCTGATATGGGCTGTACATTGAATAAACAAATGTGAACAGAGAATAAGGAGCCCAGCAAATGATGAAAACTCCTAAGAGCATGGCCAATAATTTGGCTACTTTATTGGCTCTCAGCAGTTCAAGATGTTCTTTTTGGTGAAGAGTTAGGTTATCTGAGTGAGAGAGGGAATCCATTGTGGAAGCAATTATGTCTCTATTCTTCTGGGCTCTTATAGAAAACAAAAGACTGCTTTTTCTTCGTTGTCTCTCTAAATGATGGGGTGCTGCTGCTTCCTTTGGTTCAGCAAGAGATGGTCTTGAAAACAGTCCACACTTGAATGAGTGTCCAGAGTTACATGAGGAGGCAGAATTGAGTTCAGGAGGGCTTGGCTCCCTATCGAGACAACCACGCTTCTGTAGTCTCCAGTAAATATACATGTTGAAATAAGCCACTAAGAAGATTGGGGCCAGGAAGTCCAGGAATAATGTGATGGCAAGGACATACCATTTTGAAATGAATCCAGGATGACACTGACCCTCTCCTGTCTTCCAAGACTCTGAAATTATAATGATTGGCCCATGCACTAAGAAGGCCAGAACCCAGACGGCCACCATCAGAGCCACGATCTTCCAGATCCCAGTGCGTTGAGCTCGGTAAGAGACCTAAAAGAGGCCAAATAAATTATTTTCAGTATTATGAAGCATAAGTTGATTGCATAAAGCATACCATAGGCCCTTAGGAGTTTCAGGGATGTGCTAGAGGGGAGGACATTAACTAGGCCTGGGTAACACGATGGGGACCAGGACACATGGTTCAATTTCAGGGGAGCCTGCACTAAGATGCAGACTTTCTTAGTGATTTTAAGGAGGAAGAGTGTAACCCTCAAAGTTGAACATCTTGACACTGTAGAACATGTCACAATCTGAACTGAAACTGGGTACATCTTTTCATAGTGCTTCACAATCTGTCAGCCAGGTCATGACCAGGTTTTTGTTGTTTGTTTGTTTTTAATGAAATAGGATTTTTCCACATCAGAATGCATCACACATTGTAAGGGTATTGTTTGACTAAACTTTTGCTTTGGCAATATAAGATATAGGTATGTAGAGAGAAATGCGCATACTGAACCACAGTATAAAATGCATTTCTCACTGTAGTCACAGTCAAAAATGTTTGAAAGCACTGGCTTTCTTGATTCTAATAAAGGAAAAATCTACTGTGCAGTTCATGCTGATTCTTTAAGGTGGGATCAAAAAGAGAAAGAAAAACATCACTTCCAGGAAGGTGACACACAAAAAGAAAGCTGTTTACACCTGCTGTGGGGAGTTACTATGGAGTTATTGAGCATTACCTAATCATTTCGTTCCTTAAAGACTTCCACCTGACAAAAATGGTGCCAAAGCTATGGCTAGCCACATGAATGTGGTGTGTGGCACTGTCTTTTTTAAGGTTGAAGAATGTTCTAGATCTACTTATTCACAACAACGGACTTCTATAGGGGAAAATGAGGTTCTCTGAGTAAGGATTGCTCTTGGATCACAGGCCCCCCTAATCTTTGATAGATCCTGAAATTTTCAAAAATATCTTCTGTAAGATGTCTAAAGATACCCAAGATCAACCACTACTAAACCTAAGGAAGAAAGCATGAACCAAGAATTTTGTGAGGGGACTTGTATTAGATTAGTTAAGATTTTTTTCTAGCTAAAATATTCCACATTTCTCTGATTTCCTCACTTGAAGGGAAATGAAATGACAGCATGCCTCCCTTTCCACCGGCTTTCTTCTACTATTTTACCTGTATATTTTTACGTCTCATCCTACCGTGGTCCCTCATTTGTATTATATAAAAGGGTGCAACACTGCTCAGCACTGGCTTTCTTTGACAGATTGTGCATTCTGGAAAGGGCTCAATGATGACTAGAAATAAGATAAAACTGGTTTGTTTCTTTTTTAAACTGAACTATTTTTAAAAACTGCAGGGAAGTGTTTTTGGAGTGTTTTTTCTAACCAGATTATTGGTATTTCTGAGGCTAAGCTAAAACGCACATGGTGCTGAAAACAAGCTCCCATGTATGACAGGCTTTTTGCCTTCTGCTTCTCAATCACTAATTAATACATCTCTTGCACTAAATATAATGATTATGAAGATGGTAACAATACCCAGATGGTCATAAAACTGCATTTAGTTTTTTAATTGCTCTGTTCAGCCTTTGTAATAATATAATGCAGAATGGTGGAAAGTGATCTCCTTTCTATTATGCACAAGGTCAAATGGGATAATGGACTTCTAAGGGATTTGAGAGCACGGTCCCAATCTCTTTGTCTCTGCGGAGCACTTTTGAGAGATGGACAGCTCAAGCGTTGCTTGAACGCAGACTCGGGACAAGTGAAGTGGCCTCCCTGAAATCAGTCAGAGGCCCACCTCTCACCCACTCCAGAATATGTTCATTACTCAGAATATTGCCTCTTACGCTACATTTTCCATGTTCTTGATTTTACCATCAGGAATCTTTTTTCATTGGCAGATAAAGAAATACTCTCCTCTTACTGTCTTAATCCTGTATGAATTTTAATTTCCGTTCTTCCCAGCTATCCTGTCTACATTCCCCGACCCACTCTTGCTTCCGCCCTGGAATCTGCCCTTCTGGAAAACTTGTCTGGGCACTGGAATCATGCACTTGCCGTCTTCATGGAGCCTTCCTTTTTCAAGTGATTGTCAGATTTCCACTTCCCAGGCTCAGCACAGAGCACTGCCTTATCAGGCTGTCTCCTCTACTTTTGTTTCCCACAAGAGCCCAGCTTTCCCATGACCACTTCCTACCAGCTTCGGTCGGCTTTGAAGGATTGCTTCTAGTTTCACACAGCTGTGTTGAGTTGCAGCCCCATTTCCCCAGCCAAGGGTTCCAGTGCCAGTAAGAGAAATCCCCATAACTTCTAACTGTGAAAACTAGCAGGGACTGTAGCGAAGTAAGACAGAGGATTACTGGAGCTCCAGGTGTTCCTCTCAAAGGCCCACATGGATGCAGTCAAACTCAGCTGAGCTCCAGCACGGGGGCAGCAGCTCAAAAGTCACCTTGGACATATGGGAAGAAACTGAATTGTCTGGCATCAGGGCAGGGGGTGAAGGGATAGCTTTCTCCCCACAGAAGTGCTGGCAAAGATTATTGTTCCTATTCTGAGCAGTACTGGCAGTGGGGCATCATATGTGAGTCTCCATCAACCTGGCTAACACTGTTCACGCTGCCCTGGTGATTCCCTGAAACCCCACCCCATTCAACTAGCAGGCCCACCCAAGCCCTTTGCAGGGGCTTTTGCATACAAATGGCCTGTCTTGGCTCATGCTACTGACCGTCCTAAAATCTCTCAAGCAAGTAGCATCTTGGGATTGTTGTGCCCTGAACCTGTTCCTAAGTGGCCCCAGGACTAGTACTAGCAGAGCAGCCAGCCTTGGTTCACAGGTTGGCCTTTCCCAGGTACCTCCAAGCCCAGCACAAATAGCAGCCATCTGAAGATGGCTTTGTAGTTCATGCCAGGTGGTCCCAGGCAGGGCACAGGTGGTGGCTGACCTTGACCTGCACCTTCCAGGGGGATCCAGAACTAATGCACCCAGTGGACAACTTCAGACCACACCAAAGCACCACCCAACCTCTTCTATAAGCAATACACTAAAAGGATGGACTCACCAGGTATCTGAACCCTGCTGAAGTGAATTGCACTCCCTGGGGTCTGTCCCTACTTAGCAGATCCTCTATGGTAGCTACAGCCCTTTCTCAAAGCTGATCAGCCTGGGGGTAAATCCCTCCTATTCATGTGCCAACAGCAATCAAGTCTCACCTACAATAAGATGGTGCACAGTTGTAACACCAGGTTCAGGTGACTTGAAAGGCTGTGCTACTGGGCCCTACAGGACATCTACTACACAAAGCCACTCTAACCAAAACCATGAGATGTAGCAGCTCTACCTAATGCACAGAAACAAACACATAGAGGCAGCCAAATTGAGAAGACAAATAAAGATGTCCCAAATGACAAAACAAAACTCCAGAAAAAGAACTAAGCAAAATGGAAATGAGCAATTTACCAGTTACAGAGTTCAAAACTCTAGTTATAAAAGTGCTCAATGAATTTAGGGGAAGAGTAGATGAACTTAGTGAGAACTTCAACAAAGAGATAGGACACATAAAAATGGAGATAGAAACATTAAAAAGAAATAGCCATAAATGAAGAATACACTAACTAAAATAAAGAATACATTACAGGGAATAAGCAGTAGAGCAGATTAAGCAGAGGATCAAATCAGCAGTTTAGAAGACAAGGAAGCAGAAAACAAACAATCAGAAGAGTGAAAAGAAAAAAAAGAATCCAAAAATATGATGATAGTGTAAGGAGCCTTTGGGGCTACTTCAAGTGTGCCAACATTCACATCATGGGAGTTGTTGAAAGGAGGAGAGACAGAGCAAGAAACTGAAAACCTAGTTGAAAAAATAGTGACAGAAAACTTTCCTAACCTGGTGAAGGAAATAGACATACAAGTGGAGGAAGCACAGAGAGTCCCGAACAAGATGAACCCAAATAAGTCTACACTAAGATACATCATAATTAAAATGCCAAAAGTTGAAGACCAAAAAAAAAAAAATCTTAAAAGCAACAGAAAAAAGCAGTTAGTTACAAGGGATCTCCCATAAGACTACCAGCTGACTCCTCAACAGAAATATACAGGCCAGAAGTGATTGGCACAAAATATTCAAAATGATATAAAGTCAGTATCTACAACTAAGATTATTCTATCCAGCAAAGCTATCATTTAGAATCAAAGGACAGATGAAGAGCTTCCCAGATAAAAAAAAAAAAAAGCTATAGTTGTCACCACCAAACAAGTATTACAAGAAATGTTGAAGAGTTTTCTTTAAGAAGAAGAAAAAGAAGATAAATAATATGAATAATAAAATGCCAATATCTACATACCAATCAATAATCACTTTAAATTCAGATGGATTAAATGTTCCAATAAAAAGACATATGGTGGCTGAATGGATAATAAAACAAGAGCCTTATACATGCTGTCCACAGGAGACTCACTCAAGATCAAAAGACACACACAGAATGAAAGTAAAGGAATGGAAAAAAATACATCATAAACATTGAAACAAACAAACAAAAGCTAGAGTAGCGATACTCATGCCAGACAAAAGAAACTTTAAAACCAAGGCTATAACAACAGACAAAGAAGGACCCAACAATTCCATTTCTAGGTATTTATCTGAAGAAACCCAACACTAAATTGAAAAGACATATACATCCATATGTTCATTGCAGCATTATTTACAATAGCCAACATAGGTAAGTAACCTAAGTGTCTGAAATAGATGAATGAAAAAGAAGAAATGGTGCGTATATACAATGGAATATGTTTCAGCCATAAAAAGGAATGAAATCTTGCCCTCTGTAACAACATGGATAGATCTAGAGGATATTGTGCCAAGTGAGTTAAGTCAGAAGGAGAAGACAAATGCCAGATGATTTTACTTATATGTAGAATCTAAAAACAAAATAAATGAACAAGCAAAACAGAAACAGACTCATAGATACAAAGAACATTTTGACAGTTGCCAGATGGGAGGAAGTTGGGGGAGTAGGTGTAAAAGGCAAAGGAATTAAGAAGTACAAATTGGTAGTTACAGAATAGTCATGGGGATGTAAAGTACAGTAGCAAATATAGACAATAATATTGTGATAGCTATGTATGGTGTCAGATGGGTACCAGATTCATCAGGGTGATCACTTGGTAAATTATATAAATGCTAATCATATGGTGGTACACCTGAAACTAATATTATATTGTAGGTTCACTGTAATTAAAAAATAAAAATTATTGTCTTTATTGGGTGTTTAAGTTGATTGGAATATCATTCCATACACCAGAAGGTTATGGGTTTCATTCCTGGTCAGGCACATGCCTAGGTTTCAGGTTTGATCCCCAGTCAGAGCAAGTACAGGAGGCAACTTATCAATATTTCCCTCTCACATTAATTTCTCTCTCTCTCTCTCTCTCTCTTTCTCTCTCTCTCTCTCTCTGTCTCTCTCTCTCTCTCCCGCCCCCTCTCTAAAATCAATAAATATATCCTCAGGTGAGGATTTAAACAAACAAACAAACAAATGTTGTTTTTTAAAGACCTGGAACAAACCCACCCATTTCCCCTCTAGACATCACCCACCATCTTTCTAACTTTTAAGCACTTTTTTCTAACTGAGCAAGCTGTCTTTTACTTTCTCATAAATCTAAGGTAGACCCAAGAGTTTGAGAATTCAGTGAAGCAAGTCCTAGAAACACCCAATGATGATTAAAAAGAAATATTAACCCAGAAAGAAAGGAAATAGGAGAAGGTTTTTTGAAACTGTTTTTTAAATGTTTTGACTGTCACTTAAAGTAAGAAATACATTTTATGTCATAACCAAATACACAGATAAAAATATTCATAATATAATATGCTTATAATGTGCAAGGTACTCTGATATTCTATATTCTCAGTTTTATCATACCCTATTCAGCTTCTTTCCATATTTTTCCATTCAAAATAAAGAAACTGGTTTCAACCCACTGAACTGATTTTATGACCTACCATTTGAAAGACGTAAGATTACAGACATCTGAATTGCTTATCCAAACTGCTCTGCACTTCTTCCAGTCTGTCCAGTACGAACCGCAGTGGACTCTTGTGCCAATGAGGTACCCAATGCAAAATATCTGGCTGTCCCGCTGTTCTGTCCTGCCTTTCTTCCTGGCCACATGGCAGCTCAGCTACACTTAGTCCACTGTACTGAACCCATTTGTTTATGAGTCTGTCTCCATGTTAAGATATTATGAGTCTCAAAAATAGAAACTCTGCTGGTTTCATTTCTTCTTTTAAAGTATATTTTATTGATTATGCTATTACAGGTGTCCCAATTATTGCCCTTTGCCCCCACCACCCTGGTACCTCCCTTCCCTCCAGCAATCACCCCCTTTAGTTCATATCCATGGGACATGCATATAAATTATTCAGCTTCTCCATTTCCTATACTATTTTTAACATTCCCTGCCTATTTTGTATCTACCAATTATGCTTCTTGCACCTTTTCCCTATTTCCCCCCTTCCCCTTCCCTGCTGAAAACCCTCCTTATGATCTCCATATCTATGAGTCTGTTGCTGTTGTTTGCTTAGTTTGTTTTTGTTTTTGTTTTTTGATATATTTGTTGATAGCTTTGAGTTTGGTGTCATTTTACTGTTTATAGTTTTGATCTGCTTCTTTTTCTTAAATAAGTCCCTTTAACATTTCATATAATAATAGCTTGGTGATGATGAACTCATTTAGCTTTACCTTGTCTGGGAAGCACTTCAACTGCCCTTCCATTCTAAATGATAGCTTTGTTGCATAGAGTAATCTTGGTTGTAGGTCCTTGCTTTTCATCACTTTGAATACTTCTTGCCAGTCCCTTCTTGCCTGCAAAATTTCTTTGGAGAAACCAGCTGATAGTCTCATGGGAATTCCTTTGTAGGTAACTCTCTGCTTTTGTTTTGCTGCTTTCAAGATTATCTCTTTATCTTTAACCTTTAGTAATTTAATTATGATATATATTGGTGTGGTCCTCTTTGGGGCCAACTTGTTTGGGACTCTGTGCTTCCTGGACTTTTATGTCTATTTCCTTCACCAAATTAGGGAGGGTTTTTTTCATTGTTTTTTCAAATAAGTTTTCAATTTCTTGCTTGCTCTTCCTCTTCTGCTTCTGGTATCCCTATGATTTGGAAGTTGGCACTTTGGGAAATGTTCAAGGGTCTTCTTATTCTCTCCTTTTTTTTTTTTTTTTTTTAATTCTTGTTTCTTCATTGTGTTCTTATCAAATGTTTATTTCTTCCTTATGTTCCAAATCATTGATTTGGACCCCAACTTTCTTCCCTTCACGGTTGGTTCCCTGTGGATTTTTCTTTATTTCACTCAGTGTAGCCTTCATTTCTTCCCTTATGGTTTTGCCATACTCAGTGAGTTCTCTGAGCATTCTTACCACCAGTGTTGTGAACTCTGCATCTGATAGGTTGGCGATCTCTATTTCATTTATTTCTTTTTCTGGGTTTTTTTTTTTTCCTGTCTTTTATTTGAGCCATATTTTTTTATCTCTTCAATTTGGCAGTCTCCTTGTGTTTGTTTCTGTGTATTAGGTAGAGCTGCTTTGACTCCCTGTCTTGGCACACCTGTTTGGATGAATATGGCTTCTTTAAATCCTTGGTTGTCAGACTTCCATACCGTTTAATTTTCTGGCAATTTTAGGTGTTTTTTGCTTTGAGGTTAGTTGTGATTCTTCTTATGGTTGTGCAAGGAAGCAAAGCGTGTCTATCTACACCTCCATCTTGACCAGAAGTTCTGACTTCATTTCCTTAGCCCAGCACTTAGCAAAATCTTTGTCACAGAATAGTGCCCCAAAGACTTGGGTCGCTGGGACTCAAGGGTGCAGGAAGTTTCTCATCTTGGTTTCAAAGATTTCAGATCACTGCTCAATATTTCTATGGCCCCCTCTAACCACTTGTCCTTTATTGTATCAGGTATGAGTTTTCTCCCTTGTTCTATTGTTAACATTGTTCTTTAGCTTTTTAAGACTTATCGCTAACTTGTTAAATGAGACTATTCCAAATCTCAGGTAAGTTCAGGTTTTCTTGGGATGTGTCCTAAACTGGCACCAGGACTTTACCTTTATGATTGGTTCTACTTTATAAACTATAGCTTCTTGTATACTGTCTTTCTTTTGGCCATTAAAAGTTGGTTTTCTCATGACATTCAAAAGTCTGGGAGTCTTTCTACTTGCCCACCAAGTTCCATCCTGAGGAAAATATTCAGGTCTCAATTTTTCTAAGAGCAGAACTGATAAATCCACTGTGAAGCTCATGTATATCTGACTAACTACGGACTCAGTATACCACTTCTGACAACTTGCCTTGGATTTTCTTTGAAGCCTTCCCATTTTAATAGCAGGAAAGGGATTGGCTTAACCAAATCACCTGCAGAAGATGTTCACTAGAGGACAATGAAAACTTATTGCCAGATTACAAAAGGATAATCAGGTTCCTTTAAGTGTGTCAATTAAAGAAAATATTAGATTTTAAAACTTTTTGCTCAGTGTGTAGGCATTGTCCCGCAAATCAAAAGGTCACTGGTTTGATTCCAAGTCAGGGCATATGCCTGGGTTGTGGGCTAGGTCCCTTGTTGGGGGTGCGTGAAAGGCAACCAACCAATGTTTTTCTCACACATCAACGTTTTTCTCCCTCTCTTTCTCCCTCCCTTCTCCTCTCTCCAAAAATAAATACGTAAAAAAAATTTTTTTAATTTTTGCTAGGGACCCAAAATTTACCAGTACATATTCCTCTAAGGAAAACAAATTAATGGTTTCACTTACAGCATTGGAGATTGACTGGTATCGATCATAGCTGATGAGTACGATGTTATACACAGAGGCTGTACATAAAAGATAGTCAACAATGAGCCAAAATGCACAGATTTTATTTTCAGAGTTCCAATTGGACAGCTTCTGAGACATGTACAAAGGAATGGAGATCACACCTATACAGGGAAAAAATAGGGTAAAAAATAGCATATATCTATTTTAACAAAGAGACATTGTACACAACACATTGATGTATCTGAATTGATCAAAAATGGCTTGATTATAGTTTAGAAAGCAATGGTATTTCATCGACAAACTCAGGATTGGTTTCCTACACATTTTTTAATTACCAGTTTTATAATAGCTGTCATAAGCCTCATACTTTCAATGGCTCCTTTTTACTTTCCAAGTTAAGTTTAGGTACCAACCTGTATTTTCAGCCACATGTAACATGAGTCATCTTTATGTTCATGATGCAACCCAAACAGGACAGGCCACTCATCCCTCAAACACATCTCACATTTTCACATCACTTTACCTTTCCCAAAGCATTCTTTCTTCCTAGAATGTCCTCTTCTCTTCTACTGAAAAGTATATTTACTTCCTTTTTGTTCTTCACCGAGTTAAAGAAATGACTTTCGCCTTACCATTTTTCTTGGAACTTCCTTGGCAGAAGTAACTTCTCTGTCACCTGCACTTTCCTAGAACTTTACTTATGACTCCCTCCTTATGTACAAAAATATACTACTTTATATTGTTGTCAGTTTTTAACTTGTTTCTGCTGATGCCTGGGACCATGTTGTAAATCAGTCTTTGTATTTTTCACATTTATAAGACTGATCAAAATGACTTAAATAAATTAATAATACCTAACATCTGTTGTGCAATTGCCATATGCCAGACATTGTGCTATGTGTGTTACACATATCATCTCATTTAACCTTCATGGGAGCTCTGTGAGGTAGGGACTGTGCTAAGCCAACAAATAAAGAACATGAAGTCAAAAAAGGAGACATATTAACCCAAGGTCTACTTAGCTAGTAAGTGAAAGATGGATTTGAAACCAGTCAATGTGACTTTAGAACCGCTAATTTAAGCACTACCCTTCACTGAATGAGCAAATATATAAATGATATGGCTCAGCACCAAACCAGCTGAACTGTGAAAAATGACTAAACTGGGCTCCATTTCCTTTAGCTTTGCAGGGATTTTTAATTGCACTGACATTTCAGACAGGTGGCACTACTCACTAAAAACATAATCTTTTAGGTGGAAGCTCAGTTGAAATCTTATTTTGTTGAGCATCTTTATATTTTATCAGGCATGTCACAGGAATTGTCATTTTTTATATCAGAACCAAGTTAGACTATTATAAAGAACAATAGTAAAGGTAAAAGAAAGAAAAAGGAAAGGGAAGCATGAAGGAAACCTGCAGTTCTCCCCAAACAAGGTGCTGTTGTAACAATGAAACACTCAGTCTCTCTGACTCCATTTGGATCAAGTCCAGTTGTCCCTATGGCCTTTAAACTAATAGTTCCCGCTTTAATCATTAGAGGAATTCCGCTTCAGGCTTGAGTTTTTACTAAAACAGCTCCTCCCATTTTCCCTTCCCTTGACATAAAAGTCTGAACTCTTTACTTTCTAAAGATGAATTTGAAGAACTACTAGGGTTCCCATCTTCTCAGCCAGAGCCTTCTCGGTCAATAAACCTGCCCTTACTCCAAGCTTGGATGCTTTAAGTTTTGGCCTTCTGAAGCATCGGGCACACAGACTTTTGGTCAGTAATGCCACAAGAATATAGTGGTGTGTGTGGTTTCTGAACCAGAGAAAGGAACTACAGAGCTTAGCATTATGTACGTAGGTTCATATACATATACAAGAAACTAGATCCCATGGAGATAAAGAGTTGTGTGTCCAGTTCTTATATGTAGTTCAAGTTGCCTGTTTGTTTGTATTTCAATTACGTTTTTTATGATAACTAAATTTTCTTATGGTGTCTTCCACCTCAGATGTGTGTGTGAGAGTGTGTGTATGCACACATGCACACCTATGGTATAAAATAAGTCACCAGGTTCACCTGAGATAAATTCAAGTATCTTCAAAACAGAGACATGTATTATATTTCAGCCCAGAGTTGTAGCTTCTAATCTTCCACAGACAAGTATTTTTCATACACACACTCATTTCTCCCACAGAGTGAGACAGAAGAGTGCAATCCCAAGAATCATTTGCATCACAGACACCCATTGTCTGATTAAAAGGTTCAAAAAAAGGTGGGAGTTAAATAATCTTTTTCACACTTTGTGATTTACACAAAAGAGGAAGAGTGTTTCTGCAACCTTAGAAGTTATTGGAAATAACAGCTTAAAGCAGGCTCTAGTTTGTCCTTTTGGTTTTAATAAAATCCTGATGCCACCTTGGGTTCTATGTAATGTTTTAGTACAAACATTATGCTCAGTTCTTCTATCTTGTTGAATGATGGAGATATTTGTGACTCATTCCAAAAGTTTCAAAAACTGTGAATCAGAAATATTTCTATGATATATTTTTCCCACAATTCGTACACTGAATTCATGCATCTGGGTCAAATGGACTTGTTAGGTAGAACTAAGAGCCATTTCCTTTAAAAGAACAATAAGCCTTTGGTGGGACAAATTAAGGAAGTGGGGGCAGTTAGAGAAAACAAACTATATTAAAAGATGATGGTAAAGTGATAGGGCAGGCAGGTAGGCATAAGCTGAGCAGGAATGATAGGCCAGGTATGGGATGTCACCAGGGCAGAAAGTCCCAGGTGCCTAGCAACAGGCAAAACTAGAGAAAACAGCTATTATAGGTTAGGGCCTCCCCACAGGGTGACCTTTCTTCCTCTAGCATGTTGTTAGTCATGCAGTTTAGACTCCCTGATCTTTTATATTACAAGTGGTTTAGACCTCCTTGGAGGAGGAACAAGGTGGGGCAGGAGAATAGCCCCATAAGACTCCCACGCAAGCCCTTGCATGACCACTCCCTTAAGCATAAAGGCCTCAGGACAATGAGGTTTTGACCCACCTCAAACATCTTAGAATAGAACCTCAAGTGTGCTGACCACAGAGAGTTTTGGTCAAACTAGAGATAACAATCTAGGCCTCAGTTATATTTCAGCTCCAGGCCCAGAAAAGCAGCAAAACCAGACAAGTGGCACCATATCCGACATCAGGACCAGATGCAATGACTAATGACTGCCTACCCTAGCACCAACCAATCAGTAAAGACCAAGACCCTGAAAGGCCACACCTGCAACGCTGATGAATATTCTATTGAGAACCTCCCCTGAGACCTCCTGGAATCCTCACCTATAGAAAACAGATAAAAACTTTAAGACAAAGGACCGAGCGCACACTCACTCTCTTTCTAGAGCACACCCACACCTTCCCCCACTGCTTTCCTTAGGCATGTATCTTTTGCTTTCTTTCTCCTAAGCAATAGGGCCCTCTTTTTGTTCCTGCAACTTGTTTCCTGGGTCCGCACAGCCCAGCTGGCTCACTTATCCTGCCTCTGTGATTTTCTTTCTAAAAGGGTAAATACACTTCTTGCACTAGTCCTTGACTCTGAATTCTTTCTTTGCCGAACTCAAGAACCAAGGTATAGCACCACCACTAGCAAAGGGTGGGGGTGGGGTGGAGGTGAAGAAAACAGGAGGAGGAGAGATGGAAGGGGAAGAAAGAAAAGAAGAGAAGCCCTGTAAGACCCTAGATGACTTACCCATCCTAGCTGTCCCCGATCTCTTTGGTCTCACCTCCCCCTAATCCCTTCACACACACCCCCCCACACACACACACACTGCCATCATTCCACTCCAGCCCTTCTGGCCTCAGATACACCACACATACACTGCCTCAGATCCTTGCACTTTCTTGGGCATAAAATGCTCTTCCCCCAGAATGCGTCTTCTGTTTGCTCAAATGTTTCTTGATCCGAGAACCCAACTCTGGAAGTTTAAATTGCAACCTCCACCTCAAACACACACTCTCTCTCTCATTCCTGCTGTTTTTCTCAACAGCAATGATCACTCTCTCAAATGCTATGCAATTTTATTTACTTGTTTATATTGTTTATTGTCTATCTCCCCACCTTTGCCCACAGTAGAAATAGAAGCACCATGAGGGAAGCAATTTTTGTCTGTATTTTCACTGCTATATCTCCAGCAGCTCAAAGAGTTCCTGGTTCCCAATAAATGGATACTAGATGAATGAACAGATGAGGTAAGCAAGGCCAGTTTGCTTGAAATTTGCCACCGGTCCAATCTGGTATTGCCCCTTCTTTCTGAAGCCTTCCCAGATACTACATCTTCCATGAAAAAAAATAACAATCAAAAGGTGGCAGGAGCTAAAAGCCCCAGTGAATTCTCTAGGCCAACAGAAGACTGTGGATAACATCGAGTGCATATAGGGTGTTATGACTGAATATTTGTGTCAGCCCCAAATTCATTCACACGTTGAAGCCTTAACCCCCAGGGTGGCTGTATTTGAGACAGAGCCTATACCTAAGTCATTAAAAAGTTAAATGAGGTTGTAAGGGTGAAGCCCTAATCCAACAAAATTAGTGTCCTTATAAGAAGAAACACAAGAGAACTTGCTTGCTCTCTCTCTCTCTTTGTATACTAAGGGGAAAGGCTATATGATGATACATCAAGAAGGCATATACAAAGCAGAATGAGTGCTCCAACCAGGAACCGAATCAGCCGGCACCTTGATCTGGGACTTTCCAGCCTCCAGAAAGTAAATCACTGATGTTTAAGCCCAGACTGTGGTATTTTGTTACAGCAGTCCAAGCTGACTAACTCAGAAGTTTAGAGAACAGAAGAATCCTGAACTCAGGCATGAAGGTACTAAAGATAAACTTTGCCATCCTGAAAATGTGGTTCAGACTCTGTCAGCAGCAAACACCTTTTGCCCTTGAATATCCTGCCTGGGTCATCCAGCACATGGTCATGTAGGCCATAAGTGCCACACGATTGTAGAAGTGAAGAAGTTACCCATAGATGGAAGCATCAGTCATGAAATACCAACTTTACAGATATTGATCTAGATGCAGATAGTATATTATTTCCTAGACTAGTGTACAGGTGGTATATATTTATATCAATGTAGCTGCTACTGAAATTTTCCCTCAACAAATCTTTGCTTCCCAACACTAATTTCAGCCTGGGAAGCTACTCAGGTGCCACAAATTTAGATTCTCTACAGGACACCAGTTCTGCAACAGGTGAGAAGTGAGCATTCAGCCAGAAAGCCTACAATACTGAGCACATGTAATGCTCTCATCTGCCCTCCTGTTACTGCATGGTTTCTGGAGCTCTAGGTCCCATGACCCCAAATAGTAAGATTTGCTGGTTTACAGCTACAGAAAACTTCTCACGGGCTCGCCTCTGGCCCACTACCACCACTACGAGGCTCAGAGCTGAGAGGCACACCTCTAAGCATGGCAAATGAGTAAGAAGAGCATTGACACAAACCCAAACCTGGTTACCAAAAGGTCTCAGAGACTTTCCTAATTCTGGTGTTGTGTGAATACAGGCATACCTTGTTTTATGGCGCTTCGCAGATACCTCAGTTTCATCAACATTGAGGCAAGACCCTCCACCAGCAAAAAAGATTATGACTCACTGAAGGCTCAGATAATTGTTAGCACTTTTTAGCAATAAAGTAATTTTTTAAAGGTTTATTTTATTCTCACTTGAGAGAGCAGGGAAGGGAGAGGGAGAAACATTGATGCAACAGAGAAACACCAATCAGCCACCTCCTGCATGCTCTCCAACCAAGGACTGAGCCTACAACACAGGCATGTGCCCTGACTGGAAATTGAACTAGCAACCCAATGGAGCCATGCAGATCAGGGCAATAAAATAATTCTTAATTAAGGTATATACCTTGTTTTTCATACATAATACTATTACACACTTAATAGATTATCATATAGTAGAAACAAAACTTTCATAGGCACTACGAAATGAAAAAGTTCATGTGCCTCGCTTTACTGCTATATTCACTTTATGGCAGTGATCTGGAATTGAACCCACAGTACCTCTGAGGTGCTGTGTTAAATAAGTGGACCTCTGGAGGAAGCTGGCAGGGTCAGGGACTATGTGAGGGATGAGACCAGTAGATTAAAAGAGACTCTGATCTGTGTCAAACTGCTCTTGTCAAGAGCAAAGCCATCTCTTCTCCCACCCACCTGCTGAATAGAGGGGAACCAACAGGACTAGTGTATCACTACAGCTGCAGGGACATTTCTCAATCAAAGACAGACCACATCTTTGTGTTGCAGTGCTCCAGCCCGTGACGCTGACATTGCACCATACACAGAGACATTCCATTTTTATCTGCACCCATCTTTGCGCAAAAGCTTTAGGCCCCAGGCTCTGTCAGTGAGTATAGTTTATCCTGTTCCTCCCTCCTATCAGGTTCGTAGGTCCTCACTCCTTTTGACTTGGTCAAAATACAGAACTGACTTCAAGTGCTTGGTGTCCTCTAAAAGTTCTACAGCTCTATGAAGAAAGAGGAGAGGCCTATGTATGTTTACAGCAGGATACTCTTTACGTTTACATAAATACACTTTTTACATAAACATACCAACTTGTGTATGTTTGTGCAAGCATGAAGAATGAATGATAACCAAGTTCTTAACACTGGTTACCTGCAGCGGTAGAACTGAGGAGAGAAATGGCAAAATTGCTGCATTCTTTAATTCTTCTATATTGGTTAGCCACTTTATCTGTGACCCTGTCCTTTTTATATCATGGCACCTAAATCAATCTCTCCAGCTAGAAATTTTTTTCAGGAGTTTTATCAATGCAACACCGGAAGCATAAGCATCCCTCCCAAAATGTTCTCTCTTTCTATTAAGAGTTGTATACTTCTCTTAGTCCCCAGAACCCAATCTCTCACGTATCTTTCTCTTTCTCCTGCCTGAGCCCACCCTTGCAGCTCTGTATCTCACGCTTCTTTTCCACCCTCATCCTAGCTCAGAGCCTTACCTACCACATGACTTCTACCTAGATTGCTGCAGGGTCATCTCTGAAACAAAGCTTCCCCCTGCTCCAGCTTCTCCCACCTACACTACATCTCTTCTGATGCCTTCAAGGTAAAGCTTCCATCCATCCAATCACTCATCTGTTTTAAAGTTTTTTGATCTCCACATTGCCTGCTGAATAAACTCCAATCCCAAATCATACTAGTAGTCAAGGGCCTTCACTATATAGATTCTGACCACTCCGCCTTCCTCCCCTGCTGCTCCCACACAGCCATCGCACACCATCCAGTTTGGAGCTCCCACTTGGGAAGATTCACATTGTGTTCGAGGCAATAAACTATGCTATGGGTTTTATTCTTATAAGTGCAAGCATTTGTGCTGCTATAGACAATGATATATTAAATTATGCTAGAAGCTCCTATAAAGCAATATCATCAGCTGATAACTATTGCACATTTACTTTCTATAAGCATTGTTAAAGATTGATGGTCATCAGGAAGAGAAAAATTACAAAGTGCATGTTTTCAAAAAAAGATTGATCTAATTACTACGATCCCTTATAATACTATTTGATATGGTAGGTAGTTTAGTGCCAGGTGTAATTTATGATACTCTATACCATATCATAAAATAATATTAGCCATACTATTTAATTGACCTGAATATCCCATTTCCTGATTGTGCTGGTTACCAGCATATACATTATTTTCTATTACTCCAGCACTCTGATACTAAGGACATTATGCTTAAAGCAAAATAATTATAAACCTAAACATACAAGGAAAATAGATTCAGAAACAAATAGCTCTTAGATTCAATAATTCTTGAAATATTCTGAACTTATTTTATTCTACAAAAAGAAAATAAAAAGTTTTCAGATGAAAATTTCCCTACAAACCTGATTTTCATATATACAATATTCCCCTAAAGTACCATATAGCTTCCTCTGAACTTGAATCCTTAAACTTTGTGTTTTTAATCATTCCCAATTTCATACAGTCCCTTGAAATAGCAAAAACTTATTTTAAGGTTTTAGAAATAAGTTATACAGAAACAATTATCTTAAATAAAGAGATGTAACTTACCAACAAAGAAGTCAGAAATGGCCAAGTTAAGGAAAAAGTAATTACTTCGATGTCTAAGGTTTTTGTCCACCACAAAGGCTAAAATGACAATACTATTTCCTAGCATTATAGCAAAGGCTAGTAAGCCCATTAAAAATACTAAAGCAACGTGTGGTGGTGAAGTGATAGTACTATTAGTAGCTAACATCATATCAAATGATGAAGCTCAATATAGTAAGACGATTCTGACAAGTATGTGTTTAATTGTAAAATTAATATATATAGTCTTCTGCTCATGATGCGCTTTTCAAGATTTAAATACTGATAGCAGTACTTATTTCCTGATTCTTGAAAAGGGAACTTGTGGTAACAGTTCCCCTTTGATACTGAAAAAAAATGTACTTCCAAACATAGTAACATTTTATCTTAAACATTTTAATGTGATTCATCTATCTCCCATGAATGGAGGATAATATTATATATTTAATACATTATATAGGTAATAAATTGGGCTCAAATGAGATGCATGTTTAAAATTAATAAAGATCCAAATAAACAGTCTCATCTGGTCATGATGAAATTAACAGGGGCTAAATTGACCATCCCATCTGACACAGTTAAAAAACTAGACAACGAATATGAAATGATGGTTTTCAAAGCATTGCACATCAGCTGTTGTCCAGATGAGAGAAGGGAAGAAAATTCAGTGAGACCTGCCGTTGCCCCAGCTTACTGTCTTGAGTTTCCAGGGCCCAGAGCTGGAGTGTTACAGGAGAATGAGTAGCAGAGGGGAAATAAAGGCAGGACCCTCACCATTGCAATCTAACAACTTAATAGAGGAGGCTAGAAGCCAAGGGAGACATGTCTCACCAGCTAACTCAGTAGTCCTGGGCCTGGTCTGACAATATTGCCAGGTGTTTCAAAATCACAAGAAAATACCATGTAACACAGGAGGAGGGCTATCCTTGAAATTCTATGTATCCTTTCCACTATCTGAGAAAGAAAGCCTTTGAAACTGTGCTTTCATCCCAAGGCCAGAAAGGCAGGACAGAGTCCACAGTGCCCAAAGAAAAATAGCCCATAAAACAACTTTGGTTAATTGCCTACCTCTGGTCACTGTTTTACAGAGAGTCCCTTATGCTAACAGAAAGAGTCCATAAATGACTTTGGGTAACTGCCCCAACTTTAATGAACTGCCTCCCTTCACTTATGTGTTTTACAACACGATGAACAAATGGAGTCTGGAGCAAGATAAGGATTCAGGCTAACAGACCCCCACACATACCTAAGTTTGAGTAGTTCTGTCCCCCCGAGAAAAGCTGGCTCCACCTTTATCTGTCAATCAATATGCAACTTCTTCATCTCCATCCAGACAACTGTATGGCATTCTTGGCCCTCTGGGCCTCTGGCCACCCTAGGGTGAGCTTGCCACCCCGGCCTTTGGCCACCACTGCGTTTGCTCTCCCATTCACTAATAAGCTTTGTGTGCATGCTAATAGGCTCGCTGAACTGTGATCTTTACTGCATCAACAAGAAGAACCAGGGTTTCTCTGATAACAGGAGGAGCCCAGCAGGCTCCCTGAGATGGGGAGATGGGGCTAAGTGGCTGGGATACCGACAGGACTCAGTGCTGCAGAGGAAGACTAAAAGTGAATTTCCACTAGAGAGACAATTACACTTTTGTGGTAGAAGTAGAGGGAAAGTGATAAGGGATGTAATATACATACAAGTCTTCCTTTACCATAATTTTCTTCTTCAAGCATAGATTCATAGACCCTAAAACCAGAGCTATTATTAGGATTTCAGAATCTAATATTATTCTGAAACAAAGTAATATGTACATTAATTTGAACCTAAATGCAAAAAATGCCAAAGAGCTGATGAAATTAATTATCTATTTCCTTTTACAAATGTTTTTGCCTTGTTGAAGAGATAATCCCATTGGTTAAAACTAGACCAAACTAGGACCCTGGAATATCTCAAATTGCTACCAGCAATATGGACCAGCCCAGTGACTTAACCAGGAGAACCTACGTTAGTGAGAAAGGTTTGAATTTAAATTAATGATAAATGGAACAAAGGTGAAATTATTGCAGGGGGTAGCTAATCAATGGGCGTTACAAAATGGAAAATATAATTTTGGTGCCTGAAGAGAAGCAGAGAGCAGGAGAATATTATTCTCTCTTAGCTTTGACTCAGATGCCTCTTGGATGAAGAACTCTGGTCGCCAAAATCATCTCTTTTGAATAGCCAAGAAGTACACAGGACAACAGTCAGCCAAATGAATATACACATACTCCTAAGAGTGGCCTATTTTCCTAAAATGGGTGAAGAGATGGAAGCTCTGACTATAACTCTACAGAATAAAACTAATGTGACTATGTCTTTTGATTTCAATTTCACAGGATAGAGCTATTTTTAACACCTGTATTAGGAAGAAAACTATGGGAATATACTGTATATACAGTTGAGTCTGGAGAACACTGATTAATAATCTAAATGAACCATTTCAGGCGCTGGCAGGTAGGAGGTCAGTAGGCATGAGTTACGACAATAAGGTCAAAGGAGATTAACCCCTTATTAGAAATATAGTTTATAACTATTTTCTCATATTACATAGGTTGCCTTTTAACTGTTAAGACTGAGTCCTTTGGTGGAAAGAAGTTTTTATTTTATAGTCAAATTTACCTATATTTACTTTCCTTGCCTGTGCTTTTGGTGTCCTATCCAATGAGTCCCGTTAGTTTTTAAACATTCTATTCCTAGAATCAGGATAAAAGAAAAAATTGGAAAGGAATATGGGGTTTAAAGAAGAAAAACGTCCCCCAAAAGAATCAATCAACATTGATGCCTAATTTACCCATACTACGGTCTTATTTTTCTTGGAGTTCTACGCCCTTTCTGTTTCCTTCTCCATGACTGTTTATATATGCAGACCCAGGGAAAAGCTCCAGGACTGAAAATCTACCTCCATATGCAGAAGGCAGGGAAAGACCAAAGAAAGAGGCAGGCCACTCCAGTCTGGCAAATAACAGCATTTAGTAAGGGGAACTTACAAATGAGGTGCATCTCGGGTGTCAGCAAGACACAGTGGCTACCTTTTGCACGTCTGGGCAGGTGCTAAACAATTACAGGAAACAGGGCAAGACGGATTGGGGTACAGGTGCTTAACCTGCCCCAGATAAGGGGGAATGTCTTACATGCTTGCCCAGAGCAGGGCAATGGCCCACCCTAGGAACCAGCATGCTGAGAGGCACAGGGGAGAAGGTGACCAGATATAGCCTCTGAGGGGATTATGGAAAGCAATTTCTGTTCTAGCCCGGACCAAGGTCATGAGTCTGGCAGCAGTGATGTCATAGAACAGTCTCTCTCCTCCAGAACGATGCAATTTAAACATCTAGTCAAAATCTCTAGGCATTTCTCTTTGCTCTAAAGTTAACCTCGGACAAATGATTCAGTTCTGCCAGCATCCTTTCTTTCACTTCTGAAATTACCACTTGGCCTCAAGGTGCGCTGCCGTACTTGACAATACAGTGGGGTTTCTGGCTGAAAGGAGAGAAGGCTCCTCTGAGACTTCGCTTCCCACCCTCCCTTGCCTCCTGAGAATCACAGCCTTGCACAAGCCCATTCTCCCTTCCTGCATTCCACTGCTGCTTTCTTGATATACTTTCCTGTCTGGGCTCCAAAGAGCAGCTGCATCTACTTGGTCACTGCCTTGTTTTTTTCAAGGACGTTTCTGTGGGTTCTTTCCTCAGGAAATTCAATTTCTCTGATATCTGACTTCTCCAAGCTCATGCACCTGGGCCAGTCAGGAGCATAGTATTCTATCCATGTAAATGAAGGCACCATGTAAATGGGTGAGACAGCAGAGCCAAAGAGCAATGAGGGGGCCCAGGGCATCTAAGTGGCAGTGAAACGGCTTCCCAACTAGGAAACTACGTTTGCCTAAAATGGCACCATCGCCTACCAAATTTCTCAGACTGCTCACATCCAATCGTGAAGTTTTCTCAATCTTACCTCCTCACTACATCTTAGATCCACCCACTTCCATCCATTCCTACTATCAGTAACTCAGTTCAGGCCACCATTATTTCTCATTTGGCTTTTCTTTTGACACCTTTTTGTACTGAAAGGGAGGTAAAATAATTTCCCTCTGCCTTTTGAATTCTTGGCTAAGGATCCTAGTACTTTAAAAAAACAAACAACAGATTAACCAAGAGAAAAACAGAAGTTTATTAACATGTATGCCTCATGCACACATGGGAGCTACCCAGGAAAAGTGAGTAAAACTCCAAGCCGCTACCTTAAATACTCTATCTTCAGCTAAAGACAAAAGAGAGCTGCTGGGGTGAGAGAGTGGGAGGAGAGGCAACTGTTTGGTGAGCACAGTTGCCCAGCCTTGTCTAGGGTGAAAAGTTCTATGTGATAATAGCTCTTTCCGTACAGGTCCCCTTTCTAATGTAAATTTCATTTATGAATGTAGATGTCCCTTTCTAAAGGGTAACTTCTACTCTGTTCTCAGAGCTTCCTCTGTGTCTGGAGTTTCTTGAAATAATCACCTCAAAATAATCCTTATGCCAAGAGGCATATTTTATGGTGGTATATTCAGCTACTCTTCAACACCAAGTTTGACCAATCTGATTTCACTTCTGTTACAATGAGAAACATACTAACCATCATCTATTGAGTTCCCATTTTGTGTGAAACTTTAGACTAGTGACATTTCACACATTATCTCTTTCATTCAACCCTCCAAATATTCTATGAGGAAGGATTATTAGCCCCATATTACAGATGAGGAAAATAAGGCTCAAAGCAGGAACTTGTCCAAAATGACTTCCATGTCCAAGGCATGGAATCAAAATTTAAATCCAACTCTGACTTCCAAACACACTTTTCCTTGATTATACATACTTGTGATTTGTTTATCAAATGACACACACACACACACACACACACACACACACAAATACAGTTTGATAATGAGTTTAATGTCCTTTATTCAAGTGAAAACAATCCATGGGTTGGAGGAGTACAGTGCCTCACAAGTAGGGGAGCACTTTTGCCAGGGGATTTTGGACAAGAGTGAGTTTTACAGAATGTTAGAAGAGGCAAGGTGGAAATGAGGCATGACTGGCTAGGAGGTCGGGGATTTCCTTAGCTGGCTAGCAGGTCTTATTTTCTAGGGTAACGTAAGCTAGCAAAAGCTGAGTTGGAAGATTGTGATTGGTGCCAGTTAGATTTCCTTGATAAGTATTTCCCACTGAGTGCAGGCTGATTTAGGTTTAGATTTTTTACGTGGGCCAGACCACTAGAGCAGCCTCCCTTTTGTGGATCCAGGTATACAAATTAACTTTATCATTCCCCTAACAGAATACAACTTAAAACCTGGGCTAAATTGGGAAAAATAAAATAAAAAATAAAAAAACACTTCTTCCCTACGCTTAGAAACCAAAATCCTATGTACTAGCATTACACTTTTTAACTTGCCTCTTTGTACCTGGTCTCTACCAGGGGTTGGCCAACTATGGTTTTCAAACCATAATTGGGTCCCTGAGCTAAGAATGGTTTCTATATGTTGTATTATTGTGATTTATAATTGTAAATAGATATTTGGTCTCTGCCCCCATTTCCAGAACAGAACTCCAAGAACCCTATTAATGTCCTAAGTGATAAGAACACTGGAAGCATTTTTTGTTATAATGTTTGGTCTTTGGTCATTGGATCCTGAAATAGCTACAAGGCCATACAGGTAAAAGGGGTGTCTTGTTCTTCATTACAAGCCTCTTTCAACCACACCTTAGTTTAAGCTAATGAGGTGACTTTTGGAAATGCCCTAAGGATGGCGGCTAGTTGCCAAGGGAACCAAATATGTGATTATTAGATTGAAATTTTCATTCCCACTCCACCTCAGAGGAAGAGAAGGGAGGGGCTGGGGGTTGACTCAATCACCAGTGGCCAACGATTTAAACCATTATGCCTACATATTGTAATAAAGCCTCCACAAAAACCCAAAAGAATGGGGCTTGGAGAGCTTCTGGGTTGGTGAGCACATGAAGACGCAGGGAGGGTGGCAATCCGAGAGCGTGGAAGCTCCATGTCCCTCCCAGTCCTTGTCCTCTGCATCTCTTCTATCAGGCTGTTTCCTTTCATAATAAACCAGTGATCTAGAAAGATGTTTCCCTGAGTTCTTTGAGCCACTATAGCAAATCAATCAACTGGAGGGCAGTCCTGGGCACCTCCAATCTATGACCAGTTGGTCTGTAGCAGGGACAAGAACTGGACTCGCCACTGACATCTGAAACAGGGGCAAGGGGCATTCTTGTAGGACTGAGACCTCAACCTGCGCGTTCAAATGTTATCTCCAAGTGGACAGTGTCAGAACTGAATTGAATTATAAGACACCAAGCTGGTTTCATAAAAATTGCTTGGTGTGTGGAAAACCTACACACCTAGTGTCAGAACTCACATATTCTGTGAGTAGAGTGTTTGAAAGTAGAGATACACAGGAAGAGTGTTTTCACACTACAATGACGTAGCTGTGACAGAGATGGCTCACAAATATAAAATATGTATTATTTGGCTGTTTACAGAAAAAAAGTTTGCCAGCCCTTACTCCATACTTCTTGACTAGATTCAGAGTTCTCTATTGCTAAGCAGTCTTTCCATATTAAGCAACAGACTGCTTAGCTCTTCATAAACTTTTCAAAGCTAAAAACAGAGAAACTAGATAACTTGCCCCAGCTTGCAAAAAGCACACAGAATTCAAACCTGACAGACCTGAAACCCAGCTCTAAGCTGCCAGGCTATTCCATCTCCCTAGAGCCTAAGAACCTGGTAACCTCAATGTCAATGTAAAATTGTAGAGTCTGTTAAAATCCTCAGAAATAGCCTATCTTCAATGAGAGGTGCGAAAGTTCTCCCACACAAGTAAGGAAAAATATTTGATGGCTTTACTGAATGCTTATCACATGGAAGGCACCTCACTTAACCCCTATAACATCTCAGAGAGGGAGAAATTATCCACATTTTTTAGGAAACAAAGAGCGAAGAGCAAAAAAGATTTTTTCCTATAAATTCACATATTAGTATCCAGTGGAGTGGTAATGAAGTGCTGAAATTTACAGAGTAGGTGCTCAGATATGTAAAATTGCAACCTTATTTTTGTGTTTGAATCAAAATCGATCCTGATAAGAAACTTCCTTATTTCCATTCCTGGAAGCAGAGATGGGGGTTAGGGGGGGATGTGTCATTACAAGATTATTCAGACACTTTAGGTATAAAATGTAGTAACCGAACGTGTTCAATTTCATCAGTCACCAGGAAAATGCACCTTGAAACCTCTAAGTGATCCCACTACAAACCACATGGCACCGGTAAAGGAGAGTCAAGTAATACCAAATGTGGACATGCAGCCATGGAACCCTCACTCATTAGGTAGGACTGTAAGTAGTTGTTAACTAGTTTGAAAAACGGCTTGGCAGTAGGACTGATGGGTACTGGAGCACACAAGAAGCACCGTTAAATCTTAAGAAATTTTGTGAGCCAGCTGATTTCACACTGGTAACCTGAAATTGGACAGAATGGGAGTATTTAGACCACAAGAGCTGGAAAATGTTATGTATCAACACACACCCCAGAGCCAGCTGTTTAAAATTTATCAGCACACCACTGGGCAGCATACACTAAAGCTTTACATATACATATCCTGTGACTTAACAAATCCATTTCTAGGTATGTACATGTTAGAGATGTGTGTCTGTTGACCAAAAGCCATATATAAGAATACTCATAGCAGTTCTAATTGTAATAGCCTCAAACTGGAAATCCAAATATTCATGAACAGAATTGATAAACTGTCATGTTTGTTCACCAGAATACGCAGTGATAAGAGAACTGCTACATGCAACAAACCAAATAGATCCCACAAAATGTTGGAACAAAACCCCAAATAAGGATACATACTGTGTTTTTGCATTTATATAAAAGTCAAAACAGACCAAATTAATTCTGGTGTGAGAAATCGGGGAGAGAGAACAGCTAAGAGACTGGGTGAGGCACAAGGGCTGACTGTGGGGTGCTGGTACTGTCTTTTTCTTTTTTTTTCAAACTAAGTGCTGGTTATACAACTATTTCATGAAAATTCATAATAAAAAGTTTGACTGAAAACATCCATATGAAAAAAATGAAGTTCAAATTAAATCTCACACATACAAAAATTAACTGCAAGTAGAGAATAGATCTAAAATAAAAACATAAAGCTCTAAAACTTTAAAAAGAGAAACGGACAAAAATCTTCATGACCTGGTGTTAGGCAGAATCCTTAGACATTACACTAAAAACACGATCCCTCTTCTCCCAAAAAAAGATTAATTACATCTCAACAAAATTAAATACTTCTACTCTGCAAAAAATAAAATAAAAAAGACAATCTACAAACTGGGAGAAAATAATGCAAATCCCAAACCTATTAAGAGACTTTGCATCCAGAATGCATTTCTTGGTTTTGATAAATATGTAAGATGTTACTATTAGGAAAAGCTGAGTATTTCTGTAACATTTGTGAGTCTATAATTAGTTAAAAACAAAAAATGTCAATTAAAGAAATTATTGTTACTCTTACCTACCAGATTGCTCCTTATTTTTCCACATCTTTGATTGGTAGTCTAAGCATATTCTAACACAATTCTAATAGGAGTATAGCTGATAAAACTGTTCTACAGAGTAATCCCATTTCTAGGAATTTTTCCTAAAAAAGTAACTAGAGATAATATATAAACATCTGCACACAATGACTTTTCACAGTTCTTTATAATAGTGAAAAATGGGAAAACACTTAAAAATTGGAGACAAGTAACGATTATTTCATACATTATGATATACCTAGAAGATAGAATATGATGTAGTCATAAGAAATTAAGCCACAGAATAATATTTATTGACATGGGAAAATGTTAACAATATACTTCTATATGAAATATCAAGATACAAAACAGTATATACAGTTTAATACCATTTTATGGAAAGAAAAATAGCATATGTACAAAATCATGCACAGGAAAAAAATAGAAGGATGTACATACCAAATGTTACTAATGGTTATCACTAGGTAGTGGAATTTGAGGCAATTCTACAATTTTCCCGATAAATTTCACCTTCCCTACAAACACTATCTGCTTCATACTGTTCTTTCTCAGCCATGATTAGTTTGATACAATTCTCTTCAAATAAGCTGTTTCATGATATATACCTCCAAATCATACTGCTATTCCCATTTAAAAAGTAGATGCAACCTGCTCTTATACTCTGGCATATGGAGAGTATGTTTAACACAATATACTATAAAATGTGCCACCACATAGATTTGGCTATAAAAAATTATATGGAGAATTTGAAAATCCTCTCATTGAGATAAATTTTAAATAGAGAAAAAAGAGACAACTATTATTAGTTAGGGTCTATATAAATAGAGTGTGAAATAACTCAGGTTCCAGAATTAGAGACTTTTAGACTCTACTTATTAACTGACTGACTTTGGGTGAAGGAGATTAGGTTTTTTTAGTCAGGAAAATGTGGTTAATAATTTTGTAGAAAGAAGCAAAAATAAGGTTTTTAAATAAAGAAAAATGAGATCCCAGGTATAAAGGTTTTCTATAAAAACTTAAATAAATACTAGATAAAACAGCAAGAAAGAAATGCAAATTTGGTGATGCAGAAAAATAAACTCATTTATTTTTCTGCATCACCAAATTCTTACTGTTTTATACCTTCTATCACAGGTTTGATATGCCAAAATTGTACAATTATTTTAATTTTAATTAATAGTTTTTAACTTCAGTTATTTTAAGTTAATACAGGACATAATTTTTCATGGAATCTGAAGTAAGTGTCCTAGATACACATATGCCATCCCTTGATGACATGTAGCAACTGGCAACATTAAACACACTCACAATAAATATAATTTAGATTTCTCAGAATCCATCCTAGTGTAAAAGTACTTACTAGAGTCTTATTAAAAATACCAAGTAACTTTTTTATGGTAAGACATCAGAGAATAGGAAAAGCACACGTGTCTATGGCCACTTTTCTCTGATGCTGCCCATGGACAGCCACACTGCAAGCTGCCTCCTAATTTCTGTTCCCTCTCTTTGGAAGGGAAACCCAGGTAAATCTGTGATCAATTAACTTTTAATAACTGTTTTATATCGCAAAGGTAAATTCACTACCTAGATGCCTAGAGGTAAATCACACAACTTGCAGATGCAAGAAGGAACATAGAACACTCATGGAAAAGTACGTTCAGCAATAACGGGGGAAAGAGGAATTGTCTTTGTTTTTCCAATCTGCACAGTCAGGGAACTAAGGAAGGGCCGGAATGCAGATGGGAAACGTGCACTGCATTGCTAGAACAGCACAACATACCCGTGCCCTACACCACTGCCGCTCTGCCCTCCTCATCCCACTTGTCTCCTCAACCACAGCACAGCTTCTAGCACAGTTCTAATTCCTCAATGAAGATCACCAGAAAGGTACTTCTGGGTTGTTACAAGAAACCAGAACATTACACCAACACATGTCAGGGGAGGGAGGAGACTGCTAACACTCCACATTTACTGCTTTACATTACAAGCATGGAACAAAAAAGGTAGAGGCTGGAAAATCACTGTTTGAAATTTCACAATCACCAATATGCGACAGAAACTGAGGCTAACACTTACGCTAACAAATATGTTAGATGAATTACTTCAGCACAGAGCTACAGATGGATACTCCTGAAACTTCACTCAACCCTTTACTCAATGATGAACACTACAAAATGAAAGGTGACATACTTATGAACTAAAACCACAAGAAACTCCCCAAGATCAATCTTCAGTGAGATCCTATTCCAATAAGCCATAAAGAGCAGTAAAAGGCAATATTCATTTAACAAAATGAGAATCCGATGACAAGAAATCAGAAATTTATATTCCTCCAGAGACATTTCTTCCCCACCTAACAAAGGCACTTGACATGTACTGAAATGGACAGTTAATTCAGGTACTGCCCTGGGCAACTGTTACCTTCCTAAAATTAGGTGAAGTGGTGATTAAGTTCAAATTAAGTCTTCCAAGTCAGCCTGAAACACACATGAATATATCACAAGTTCTCTATTTTTGGCAGATGCTATAACCAAAGAAGAGAAGATAATGTTGGTGTCCATGATGAATTGGCTAACTTCAACAGTCCAGGATCTCCTCTCTGCACAATATATTCTTTGATGAGTGTGGAATATTTATATAATTATAGGCAAATTAACCTTTCATATAGTTTCGTGTATTAATGTTCACTCCTCTTCTTGTCCTTTCTTGCTTTTTTGTTCTTTCCCAAAGCCTTAGATGATTCCACCTGAAAAAAGACAAAAATCAGTGTAGTATTTCCCCATTTATATGAAGATACTAGCTTAAGTACAAACATATAGAATATATATAATAGTGAAAGTATAATTACTTCCATATATACAAGCTTTCTGTTTTATAGGATACTTTCATTTACTGTCTGTCTATATGTTTACAACACAGGCAAGGATAATCCAGGATAACGCTCATTTATCTCATTGATTTATGTTCAAATATTATTATTTAATCTACTGTCCACTTCCTAAAGGCATCAAGGTTTAAATACAATAGAAATGAACATAGTTATAAGTATGAAACAAAAATATCCCTCAAGATATAAAGAAAGAAGGCATCTAGAGGCATGCCAGGGAAAAAGGAGCTGCTTTGACAGTAACAGAAGATGACAGAATTTTATAGCTGTTTAAAGAATATCTAGTTCACTGTAGCATCGGCTGCAACCTCTCTGGGCCTCAATTTCAGGGAATACATAGAAACTAATTGGTCTTTAAGGTTCTTATGGAACTCTATGAATCTCTGAAATTAAGGTTTGAGAAGATAAAGTCATCTGCCCAACGTCACACAACTGGCCAGTCACATGGTTTTGACCAGGACCTGTTTTCTAGTCCAAAGGTTTTTCTAATGCACCACATAAATTCTGATTCAATCTTAATGTTTTTCATTTTCTAATTTCACAGGCAGTGGTGAGAAACTCTCTAAAAACAGTATCAATAACTACTTACCGGTGGATTTGTGTAGTTCTTCTCCACCAGTATGTTTCTGGCACAGTTGTTGATATGTTTAAAGCGATCTGGTCCTAGCAGAATCCCTCCATACCAGCGTGAAACTACCACCATGACATTTCTCACATTCAGAATCTGTTATTTTCAGAAGCATAATCAGATATACATACAGACACGACAAATGTGAGTTTTAAAGGCAAATGAAATAGCTCATATATAAAACTGCACATACAATTTCCTTGTGATCTTATTGGCAGAACCACATGAGTGAGTAGAGTGAGGTTACTAACAGCTCAGGGAACAGAATGTTATAAATGAGAAGGGAATTTGGAAAACAAACACTATGCTCCACAGTGTCCTCAAATTCCAAACTCTGGGGCAACAAGGCAGACTGAAGGGGAGATCATGCAGCTAGGGTTCCAATTCTTGGTGACTTCAACCAGAAAAGCTGTTTAGGTAGCCTTTAACCCTGGACAAACAACAACACAAACCCTGCATCTAGACAAACTACTACAGAGAATTGGGGCTGCTTGAGTAATCGCTACTGCCTACCAGCACGGTCTTTCTCAGTTTGACATTTGTCAAATGTGAAGCCCACCAGTCTACAGACCTGACCTACACAGAATCCCTATCAAGGTTAGCAAACAAACCTCCAAATACAGTAGCAGAAAAAACTACAGCAACTACCTTAGGGGGGAAAAAAAAATCCATTCTTAAAATTAATGGACAACCAATGATCACCAGAGAGATGAAGAAAATCCAGCAGCATGAAAGAGAAAGGACAAGATAAACATAAAATGGATCAGAAAAAAATTTGAGAGAATATCTTAAAAACAAAACACTAATTAGTATATTCAGAAAATCTTAGGAGATATTGCATCCATAAAACCAGAGTAGCCTACTATGAAAAAGAAAAAATAGAAAACAAAACAGAATTCTTGACAATTAAATACATGCTTGTTAAAAAAATTTTTTTAATTCAATAGAAATTTTAGGAGACTCAAGAAAATGTCTCAGAACACAAGGCAATGAAATGGAACACTTAATAAGAAAAGAAACATTCTGAATCTATCCAGAAGGTCCGATATCCAACTAATAGGAATTTCACAAAGCTAGAACGGAGAAAATAAAGGGGAGAAACTTGTCAAAAAAGAAAAAAAAAAAAAAAACCAAAAAGAAGTTTTCCAAAGCAATAGACAATCTTCTATAGTCTATGACTGAAAGAGCTTGAAAGTACATTTGCTTTCTGCCCCATATCCAGTTAAAATTTTCTGTCAGTGTTTAAAAATTTGCTACAAATTAAACCAAATATATCCCATGTTATAGAGTCTAATTGACTTACTTATTCCCAAATGGAGCCCTGTTTTGCTGCAAAATGTTATGGCTCACAGAACAGGATTAACAGGATTTCAGTTACATTTACCTCCATGAGATGGAGAAGACGTCCACCAGCTGCTGTTTCCCCATCATCTTCATAGTCCTGTAAGAAGGTCTGCTTATCCTCACAATATATTCTAGAAATACATATAACAGTGTTACACTTTGAAACCTGAAAATACGGTAATAAAAGTTACTCCTTCATACTAGTTGCAAACAATTTACTTCCAAAATCAGCATTATCTGTTTTGTAAAAATCCTTCTTGAACTATATATTTATTTTACATATTTTCACTGATAATGTACTATCTAGTATGTTTCACTTTTTATATTTGGGAAAGCTAGGAATCAAGGGTGTCACCCTTAAATCAGAAATGGTGTAATTATGGGAAGTTGAGTTCGCACATCCTTGAAGCTTTGAGATTATAGAGAGAAGTCAGTGAAAAACATTTATTGAGATTAAATCATACAGAAGCATTATATATAATAAGCACTATGAAATAATATAAAAGAAATAAGTGGCATACTCCTGTCTTCAAAGACCCTAAGATCTAGTGAAAGAGACAAAATGTATATAAAAAAGATGGAGGTGATAAAACCAGCAAAAATTAACATTTTATACTTTCCTCACATTTTATCCTAGCCATCAAGTATTTTTCTATCTTCCCCATTTTGAGTAAGAATTATAAGTTTGTTTTTCTCCGTAATTTACCCTGGATCAGAGAAGTCATGATACTTTTACCCATTTAAATTACTGAGAAAGTTAGCATTTGGAATAATAATGTAGGGCTACACTATAGTAAAATAAGCTTGACAAATAAATGCAAGTATAAAAAGAAAACAGTGCCAGTTAAGGTATGCCATATAGTGGATTTCTTAGGCCTCTACAAATGGTACCACCTACTAGGACTAGGCAAATGTAACAAAGCTATCTTTATGGCTATGGCCATAAAAAGCCAGATACTACCTTATCTATATAGCTAGTCAATTATATTAATTTTACTATAGCAATCATATTCACGCATTCATTCATTCATCTTTCTATCCAGTAATCCACATATTCATTGACTCACTCAATAAATATTTACCACCCACTTACTATGACCAGAGTCTATTATTGTTTAACGTTTACTTCATTTGAAGAAAATTTATGTGGCAAATAGGAATCAGTGGCTGGTTTATATTAGGCTTTATATAATTTATAAATATATAATTTATATATAAATAATTTACATTATTTATATTATTAAGTATTTATATATAAATAATTGACATTTTTCCTAGAGAATTTTGCTAGATCTTTGTTACTCAAGATATCATCTACTTTATAATTGATACCCATTGAGGATCATTTTTCTAATACTTTTACTATAATGTGGTACCAGTCCTAACCCTGGCTGGTTTGGCTCAGTGGATTGAGCGTCGGCCTGCGAGCTAAGTGTCACTGGTTCGATCTTCCAGTCAGGGCACATCAGAGAAGGAAAACTCTGATTCCAAAAAACCTCCGCTGCCTTGCGGCATACCTCTTCAGGGGAAAGGCTAAGGGAGTAAACCCCGACAGAAAATCCGGAGCCGGAGTCCCTAAGGCGGTTTGACGTTGTAGTCAACACCGGCAACTCCTGCGGCGCACCTGAAGCCAAGCTGTATTGACTCCGTCTTTCCCTTGGACCCTTCAGCTGCGAAGAGAGGGGGGGGTCTGCTGCATGGGCAACAGCAGACCCTCCATATCACCCTGCCCAGGCTCTGTAGCTTCAGCTCCACTGGAGAGGACACTCCAGCGTCATCGCAAGATGTCGATTCAACACGGGAGGAGACATATACTGTGTCACTCCCGAGTCGGACTGCACAACCATTCTTGGCGGTGCAGATAGACTCTTAAGAAGCTACACCATCGTCTCTCGAGACGGACGGCTGCCGACGATATATAATTATAATTTAACACCATAATTCTATGGAACAAGAAAACTTTACTATATAAATCTGTACTGGGTTTTTTTTTTTAAAGAATGAAACACCACAGACGTTTTCACACATGCCAGAAAGATGTGTGAAAAGATGTGCACTGGCACCTGTGTGTACAAGTAGCCTGAAGACGGCCCCAGAACTCTAAAGCAGGAACACTGCCCCCAAACCAGGAAGTAACCTTAAAAGGACCCTAAGCATTCAAAATATATACACAACACAAAATCCATGTACCAAATGAAGGTCATTTACTTAACTCCCAATGGGGTCTTTCAAGCCTCCATTTAGTGCCTTTTTAGTCTTATCTGATACAATTCTGACAAGGTCATCTTTCATTCCCAAGTATCAATCATATAAGCAGTGAGGTGGAGGGACTGCTACACGTAGTCATGCTGACATGTGTGAGGAGTGACAAGGGGTCATCTATTAGTATGCAAGAGGGCAAAAATACTCACAAGAACTTAAAGACCCAAAAATCTTGGGCTTGAAATAGAATATCCGGCACATTATTTAATTTTTTGATAATTTAAAATCGATATTATATACAGCAATTGTTGAAGGTGCAGACTCACAGCCATGTAGGAATAAAATAGAGATAAATGAAATTAGATTATCAAATTCAGCTCTACCACTTAACAACTATGTGATCTTGAAAAAGCTAACCTTTCTATAGTGGCAGAATTGCTGAAATAATGAGAATTAACTTTTATAAAGTGCTTGTCAACTGAGTAGGCACTCAGTAAATCTGTGGGATGAACGGAATGGTAACTATTAATACTTTTACAGCACATTCTAATCACTGACAGCAAGCACAATCTAATTCCTCATTTTTATACTGATGACCCAAACTCATAAGAAAACACCAAAATTCTGTCCAGTGATACTCTGGAATTATATAACAAATTGTTTTGTTTTGTTTTTTAAGTTGTAGCCCTAAAGAGAATGACTTAGTAATTTTAAAAACTCACTTATCCAAAGTGATATTTTTTTTTTAGTTTTCTGTGTTGCAGACAACTTTCAATCACATTTTAAATTTACACAAAATTTCCTGTCTATATTCTGATTTATTTCAGTCTTAAACTATGTTCTTTTAAGTCTATTACTTTGCACATCTAAAAATAGACCCTTTATCTCTTTACTAACAAATCAGCAAAAATTTGTATAAGACCTTAGTACTCAAAAGTAAAAGGCACGTAGTAAAGAAGCACCTTTAGTTAATTGCTAATGGAAGTATAAATTGGTTTAAAAGAATAAATGGAAAAAAATTGGCAATATACATATCAGTTTCAGAAATGTTCATACTTTTTGATAATTTTACTTCTAGGAATCAATTCTTTCTTTGTTTTTAATTATAGCCCCGTTTCATTTCAAATAAGGCTCTGACACAACCAGAACCTATCCTGAGAAAATGATCTAAAAAATAAAGATGTTCACAGAACTATTCTTTATAATAGTGAAAAATTTAAAAAAAACTAAAACAAATAGGAAATGGTTAAAGATGAGTGGATCAAAGAACTGTGGTACATTTACACAATGGAATACTATGTAGCAGAAAGAAAGAAGGAACTCCTGCCATTTGCAACAACATGGATGGAACTAGAGAGAATTATGCTTAGTGAAATAAGCCAGGCAAAGAAAGAAAAATACCATATGATATCACCTAATACAGGAAACTAAAGAACAACACAAACAAAGGAACTAAATAGAACAAAGAGCAGAATAGCAGTCAAAAGGGTGGAGGGGAGAGGGAGAGAAGGGGGATAAGTAAGGGAAGGGTTTAATTAAAGAGCCTGTATGAAAGACTCATGGACATGGACAACGGGGAGGGATATGATTGCGGGAGAGGGGGTGGGTTGGGTGGGGGAGAGAAATTGGGGGAAAAGGGGACAACTGTAATTGAAAAACCAAAAAAAAAAAATTAAAAAAAAAAATTATAGTTTGGAGCCTCAAATATTATACAACCATTAAAATAATCTCTACAAAGTAATTATAGTAACATGGAAAAATGCTTTTTAGTAAATTAAGAAAAAATAGTATACTAGGATAAAGCACTGAAAAGATAAACTTTGCATAGAAAAGACAGAAAATATATCAAAATATTACTGGTTACATTTACAGGTAGAAAATGGCTGGTTTTCCCTCTGATTTTTTTCTCTTTTCTGCAGTTTCCAAATATTTTATAGATAATTACGTTTATAATGGGAAAATACTTGTTATTATTTTTTTAATCATGCATCAGTTTCTCCCATTTTTTTACAAATTGTACATTCCTAAAATTATGATGATCACTCACCGGTACGCATAGATGTTGTGGGTGGCACTAGCTATTTTCTTATTCTCATACAATTTGGCAAGAACCGTTTTCACCTTAAAAACAGCAGTAATATAAATAAATAAATGTATACTTTTTATTTCTCCAAAAATAAATACTAGAAAAATATTTTAAAAGCATAATGATTTAAGTACTGTGGCACTGAAAGGTATTTAAAAACTCTTCTACACTCTGAAAAAGCCATTTCCAAAGTTTTCTCATTTCAGGGGCAAAAACTGATACTCAACAATTGGTATAAAACTAACAAATCTGGTTTTGAAACACCAATTATTAACAAATATTTTAGCACTAACCATGCCTAGAGTACTTGAACATAAGAATTTTTCCCCATGTAGGGAATTTTAAATGTAAATATGAGATTTTCTAAAAATAAGAATTTACCAGATCTATGTATCCAGTATGATAGGTGCACAATAATGCTATATTCTAAGTGTTATAAAATTAAAACTCTCTTTGGGAGTCATGTAAGGTTCACAGAAGAAGTAACATGAGCCAAATCTCGAAAGAGAAGTGGCAATTTTTCTGCATCAAACAGGAAGGGGGTGGGGCAGGAAGAAGCTATTACATTCAGAGGAAAGAGCAGGTACAGATGTACCAGATGTAGCAAATAAAAATAAATGTTTAGTTAAATTGAAATTTCAAACAAATCACAAATAATTTTTCATCATAAGTATGTCCCATGTAATAATGTTCAGCTGAAATTCAATTTAACTAGGTATCTTGTATTTTATCTAGCAACTCTAGCAAGGGCATAAAAGAGAAAGCTTCAGGAAGTGACCATCGAATGAGAAAGCTAGGGTCATATCACAAAGGACTTTGTATAACAAGGTTAGATTTTTTCCTTGTAGACGATGGAAACCTATAAGGATTATGTGAGGGAGACATGGAAGACACATGGTCAGATAATTTAGAAAGGTAATTGGCAAGGAGTATGAAAAATACTGGAGGCAGAGAACACTGAGTTGGAGTCAGGGAGACCAATTTTGATCATAAATTATGAAATTTTATGTTCATCATTTTTTAACCTTTCAGGTGCTCAGATTTCCGATCAATAAAATAGACATTGACCTCTACGATTTATTTCAGCTCTCATGGATTATGATCCTATAAGCCTAAGTAACTATAATTAGAGACAGAAAGAGGATCCAGGCTGAACAGATTCAGAACAGAATGCCTAAGGAGAATCCTGACAACAAGATCATGAGCAAGGGCCAAGAGCAAATAAAGTTCCTGAGAAAAAAGCCCAGAAGTCTGCACCAAAAGTTGGTATCCTGACCACAAGTCAATGAAGAAAAGAAATGCCTCTTCCAGAGACTAGAAGAGTCAGTGAAAGGGAAGCCTGGCACAAAAAACTGTAACTCTATAGAGCAAGGTTTTCAAATAACTTAGAAGATAGAGTAGCTGTAAGACCAAAGGGAAGAGACTAATGCTTAAGGTCTATGTTAAGTTAGTGAAACTTTGTATTTTTGTTAATTTAACTTTATAGGTAGTATTGAAATTGGCCCTTATACCAATGAAGTTTAAACTAGGCTAGACTATAGCAGCAAGAGTGAAGAAAATAATTCCATTCAAAAGAGAGTAAGAAAGACAAAGACCGAAGAATACAGTTTTTAAATGAAAAGTCTCCCATTTGATATCCTTTGGTGGAAGTCAAGTCATGTAAGACCATGAAGCAGAAAGGAAAAGGAATTCAGGTGGGGATGAATGGGCTCAGTCAGTCTGTCCACCATCCCCTTAATTGGGCAACCGTGGAACACACTTGATTTTCTAGAACTCCTGTATGACAGGACAAATAATTCTTTTGAACAACCTATTAAACTATATAATTTTCTGGTCTGAAAATCCATTAGAAGGTTAAGCCCTAATCAGAATTTAGATACAATTTTAAAAGCAGTGGACAGGCAGAAGCAAATCTTCCATGATTCACAGTAATTTGGTGGTAGTAAAATGAGCAAATAGTTTTTATCTTAAATAAAAATTAAACTATTAATAACAGTAAAAACATGTGGATAGTATTGCAAAAACCATTCATTTGAATTACTTCGGTAAAACAACATCAAAGCGAGCTGGACGTAATAAGTTTACCTGTTTGGGACAAACTACTGGAGCCAAATGTGCCTGAAAAGTACTTCGTCGGTCCGTAATAGGAATGCCATGATCAATCGGAGGTAATTCTTCTACTTCTGTAAATTTAAAGAGTTATATTACTTTTATTTTTAAAATTCATACATTCAAATACTAAAACAACTGGCAGTGGTATGTATGGAGGAGGACATTTGGGAAAGAAATGCAAATTATATGGCAAATCAACGCAAATAGCAATTAATAGTTGTCTACTGAAACTGAATTATAATTTTAAGTAAAAATTTCCAAATATATTACACATAAATCTACTTGACTTATAAATGATTTTCACCTGCCAAGGTCACCCAGTGAAAGCGGTGGGCTGCGATTCAAATCTGGGATTGTTGCAGTAGTATAAGTTGGTATGACTAATTTTTAAGAGTATAAAGGGGTCCTGAGACCAAAAAGATTGGCATCTCCTAATATATCATAATTTATTTATCCATTCTATTACTGATGGACCTCAGGGTTGGGAAACCTATGTCTTTATTTTATATAGCCATAATATAATGGATTTTGCTAATAAAACTGTTCCTACTTCATAGGATGCAATTAAATATATCAATAATACACAAAATTGGTATTCCATAGGGCATCATGATTTCCAGTTATTCTGCCTCTTAAGTAAGTTTAAGAACCACTAATTTACCCTTAACTCTAATGAGAAACCTGCCAACCATAAGAAGGTTGGGGGAGGTAGAAGAGGGTAAAAGGGGATAAATAGTGATAGACTTGACTTGGGGTGGTGAACATACAATACAATATACAGATGATATATTATAGGACTGTACACCTGAAACCTATATAATATTAACTAATGTCACCCCAATAAATTCAATAAAAAAAAAAGAAAGAAACTTACCAACAACCATCTTGGCTGCTGCATCTACATCATTTAGGATGAAAAGTTATTCAGGAAAAAAGAACTTAAATTTTTACCTATTTCTATTCAGTGAACTGTTGAATTTTACCAAGTCAGCTTGCCTTACAATTGATGAAATACATCAACTAACACATGAAAAAATATTTCTGGAGAGCTTTAAACAACTTGCCAAAAATCACTGCACTGGTTTGTGGCAGGACTAGCACAAAAACCAGGTTTATGCAGAATGTTTTACCTCCCCCCTGAGAGTGTCCTCTTCTAGAACAGGCTGTGACTACTGTACTAGTACAGTACTAAGGTCACTATGAAGTAGATGCTACTTATTTTGACTGTGATCTTCACTCTTTTAATAGTGGATCCTGTTGCCCAAAAGAAATCTTATGCATAATCTACAAAGATATAAATGAATAAAACGGAAGCCACTTAGATTGAAGCAGGGGTAGGAGCCCTGGATCCTCTCCCTCACTCTTCCACTTCCTCTTCATCCTCTTCCACCAGTTCTGAGACACCATGCCAGAACTTTAAACCTTCATAGTACTGGTTAAAAACTACCATATAATGGCCTAAGAAACTCCTTACCTTCAAAGAGAAAGAACGTTCCCTCTGGCCTATCTTATTTTTGTAACAGACTTGAGGAAACTGATGATATCATTCAAAATTGTAAAATACTAAAATGGAACATATTTTCTGATATTAAATAGAGCTGGTTCACCTTTCATAAGTTAAATACTACTATATTATAAAACAAATTTGCTTAAGCAAAAACTAAAATCTTAAAGGCATTTTATTAGCCTTAATGTAGTGGTTATACTTTCAATTATGGTATTTATTTGGTTAGTATAGACTAAAATTTAACTCTGAGAAATCAAGAGACAGCTGAGAATTTCAAAACATAAATATATGTAAATTAAAATGTGAATTGGAGAGAGAGCTTTTCTTAGTTTCAATTTCTCCCCTCACTAATTCAAAACTCTAGAAAGTAGCAAAAAAACCCTAAAAATAAAAATAAATTTCTATTTTGTCCTCACCATTCTGACAGACCAAGCAAACACCAAAATGGCCAGCAGGGAGAAAAAAAATAACTCAATTTTCTACAAATAACTATTTCCTAACATGTAGGAGTTTACTAAATTGCTAAACCACTCCAAAAACTATTTATAATGCTACCATCCCACTTTCCTCAAAAGAAACTAGTTAGTAACATTATACCTTTTTTCTTTTTACTGACATTCAAATTCAATGCTTTAACTGGCTTCTGTGGTTTACGTGCTAAAAGGATATCATTTTCACATTGAACATCTTCCTCTTCAGTTTTCTTCTTTACATCTGGGCCTATGTAGATATGAGACATTATGAGTGATCTACAAAGAGTAAGAAATTATACTTAAAAATTGTTAATATTGGTCTCTAAATGTCATTCTTCAATAGAAGGAACCAGGACTTCTACAAAAAGTGGTTGATTTCAGCGCTGGAGCAAGGATAATACAAAACAATCCTGGAATATTTGAAATTTCGGATATTTTTTAAAATGTTCAAAAAAAAAGTTTATCAAAAGAATACAGGAGCCTACCTGAAGGAGCTCCTAAAGTCCACACCTAGAACAATTTGAGCAACAAAATAACGATAGTATGAAATTTTAATCCACAGAATAAAATAATACATGAGCTCACTCTGATATAAATAAATAATCAAAAACATACGTTGGGAGAAGAGACATCTCTTCCTCACAAGAGAATTCCAATTAATGAATGTAGAAAGAAAGAAGGAAAATGGGAATCAACATTTAGCAAACATCTAAATACTGTAATAAATATTGTTGACAAGATGCACTAATGAATACTAAAATTAGTGAGTGAAAGCTCAAGAAAGAATAGAATACTAGCACATCCTCAAAGTATCTCTCCCAAGATACTTATGAACTACAAAGGGAAAGATAGTAACTTTGATAATAGATTTTATATGTCAATTTGCCTAGGCCACCGTACCCACATATTTGGTCAAGTATTATTCTATATCTTTCTGTAGAGGTATTTCTTGTATGGAATTCACATTCAAATCATTTGACTTTGAGTAAAGCAGATTGCCCTCCATAATGTGAGTAAGCTTCATCCAGTTAAGGTCTTAATAGAAAAAGGACTGACCTACCCAGAGAAAAAGGAATTCTGCCAGCAGGCAGCCTTCAAACTTGAGCTGCAACATCATTTCTTACCTAGGTCTTCAGCCTGTCCTGCAGATTTTGAACTTGCCAGACTCTATAATCTGATGAGCCAATTCCTTAAAATAAATCAATCTCTCCCTCCTTTCTTCTCTCTCGCTCTATAGCTCTCTCTTTAAACACACACACACACACACACACACACACAAACACACACAAACACTAATGAACACACCCCTATTCTCTGGAAAACCTTGACTACTAGTGACTTGGCAGTGCTGACATCAGACACATACAACATTAATCAAGGGATAAAGGGATCACCAAAAATAAAGCATACTGATTATCATGAGCTCCTTGATATAATGTACTGTGAGGAACACAATATCATTTTTGTAGTATTCTTGCCAAAATGCCTTATCTTATTCCAATCATGAGAAAAGAATGGGCAAATCCAAATTGAAGCCCATTCCACAAAATATTGGATCACTCTCTTCAAAAGTGTCAAGTCATAAAAGGTCACAAAAGTCAAAAAAAGACTGAGGAACTAACTAAGAGACTAGAAGAGAGTAAGAAGAAATAAAAACTAATTGCACCATAGGATCCTATGAAAGTTGAAAGAACATTAATGTAAAAACTCGTGAAATTTGAATAAGCTCTTTAATTAATAACATAGTCCTGATCTTGACAATTACACCATGGTTATGTAAGATGTTATTGGAGAAGCAGGGTGAGATATATAAGCTCTCTGCACCATTTCTGCAACTTTTCTTTAAGTCTAAAATTAGTTCGGAATGTTTATAAGTTGTTATAGTTGTATACAATTATTTCAAAATTTAATGTTTTTAAAGCAGAAAAATATGAAATAACAAAGAATAGATTTCTACTGAAGGTTAACATTATAATCAAAATAAATTACTTATCAACTGGGTGCCCCAGGGAGGAAAATTTTCGTGAGATATCCTGATCACCAGCTTGTATTAGTTCTTTAGAATTACTAATCCTCCTTTTTAATATAAAGTCTACAAAAACAATTTTTTATAAAACATTTCAAACAAAATTTCTAAAAATTATAAATTGTACAAAACAAATCAATAACTCTAAAATTTGATGAATGACTAAACTAAATTATGGATATAGGTGGAAAAGGGAAAATATTTTTAAGATCAGTAATTTTTTAAGTTTCCTAAGAGTTGAGTGATTCCAAAGTTTTTTGGAGACCTAAATTTTTACTGGTATACATTCCATTTTTTCAATTATCTCACACTCTATAATATTGGACTGCTAAAATTCAATTTTGTTTTGAGACTACTTTTCTCATAGATACCCTGAAATACTGTAAAATCATTGATGTATCACAAAAAGTTAAGGAAAATACTTCAAAAAAGATTGTCGCATGGACAAAATATATTAATACCATTTACTCTTTGATTTCAATGGAAGCAGTGAAAACATCTGCTTCTACAGAAAATTGGTAAAATGCTCTGAAAAATTATATATCAATTTTAAATGTATACTGACTTTGCTAAGGGAGTCCTAAATAACTGGCTCTCTAATAACTTTCTAAAACATTTATAAATAAACAAATGGTTTTTTTTAATCCTCGCCTTTTCAAATTGAAAACCATTCTATCAATGATAACAATAAAACTCTTTGGAATAGAGGCCTAGCCAAGACACGCTGCATCTCCCTCCACAACTAAGAAGGAATACAACTACCTCAAAACTAGAGACAACCAGAAGTTCCAGAAAATCGAGCTGCATGGAAGTCCAACAAACAAAGATATAAAGAAGAAATACTCATCCAGACAGGTAGGAGGGGCGGAGCCAGGGCAGAAAGGACACAGTAGCGGCAGGCAGGCCAACGGAAAGTGCAGTAAAACATTTTAAAAAGTCGAGAGGAACACCTGGGGAGCACTCCCAGCACCAGACCAGACCACGCAACTCACGGTTCCAGAGCCTCATTGCTTCTGACTATGCAAACAAGTGGGAGTTGGGGCAGAGGCAGAAACTGCACATCTTTCAGCAGAGTCCGCTTGTTTAAAGTCCCCCATGGTGCTAGGAAGTCCGCAGACCCACCCACTCTGGGAATGATGGCCAGGGCAGCAGCTAGAGGGGCGCCAGTCCAGTGCAGAAGTGGGAGAGGTGCCTGGAAGAGGGGCAAGTGCTGAGGAAGCAGCACTGTTCCCTCTCAGACCCCTCCCACACACACAGCACCACAACATGATGAGATGGGTCGCCCTGTACTGATGAATACCTAAGGCCCCACCCCTTACAATGTAACAGGTATGACAGCTCTACCTAAGACACAGAGGCAAACAAATACAGGAGCCTGTAAAGATGAGGAGACAGAGAAGTATGGCCCAAAAGAGGGAACGGATCAAGGTTCCAGTGGGAGAACTAAGTGACGAGGAGATGGTCAACCTAATAAACGAGGAGATAGCCAACCAACAGATGCAGAGTTCAAAACACTGGTGATAAAGATGCTCACAGACTTGACAGATATGCTTAAGTATAGCAAACACAAAAGGTAAGAAGTGAAGACTATGCTAAATGAAATGAAGGAAAATCGACACAAAACCAATGGTGAAGAGAAGGAAACCAGGGTTCAAATCAATGATTTGGACTATAAGGAAGAAAAAATAGTCAACCAGTACAAAATAAGGAAACAAGAATTGAAAAAAATGAGGAGAGGCTTAGGAACCTCTGGGACAACTTTAAACACTCCAACATCCGAATCATAGGGGTGCCAGAAGGAAAAGAGGAAAAGCAGGAAATTGAAAGCTTATGTGAAAAAATAATGAAGGAAAACTTCCCAAATTTGGCAAAGGAAATAGACATACAAGTCCAGGAAGCACAGAGAGGCCCAAACAAGCTAGACCCAAAGAGGACCACACCAAGACACATCATAATTAAAATGCCAAAGGTGAAAGATAAAGAGAGAATCTTAAAAGCAGCAAGAGAAAAGCAGAGTTACCTACAAAGGGGTGCCTATAAGACTATCAGCTGATTTCTCAAAAGAAACTTTGCAGGCAAGAAGGGACTGGCAAGAAGTAGTCAATGTGATGAAAAGCAAGGACCTACAACCAAGACTACTCTATCCAGCAAAGCTATCATTTAGAATGGAAGGGCAAACCAAGTGCTTCCCAGACAAGGTAAAGCTAAAGGAGTTCATCATCACCAAACCATTTTTACAAGAAATGTTAAAGGGACTTGTTTAAGAAAAAGAGGATCAACACTATGAACATTAAAATGATAACAAACTCACAACTCTCAACACTGAATCTAAAAAATAAAAACAAAAACAAACTAAGGAAACAATAAGAACAGAAACAGAATCATATGTGTGGGCATCATTTGGAGGGTTATCAGCTGGGAGGGGGAAGGGGGAGAAATGGGGAAACGGTACAGGGATTAAGAAGCATAATTGCTTGGTACGAAGTAGACAGGGGAAAGTTAAGAATAATATAGGAAAAGGTGAGGCCAAAGAACATATATGCATAACCCATGGACATGAACTAAGCGGGCATGGGATTGCTGGAGGGAAGAGGGGAGCAAAGGGAAAAGAAATTGGGACTACTATAACAACATAATCAATAAAATATACTTAAAAAAGAACTCTTTGGAAATAAAATTAGTTTATATAGAGTTACTTTCCTCTCTAAAGGGTCTTTGTGGTAAATAAAACAAAAGACTAGCAAAGTAAATAGGAAACATCAGAAATTTCCATGTTGTCATATACTTAATGATTCAATAAAAAAAAAATCATAGAGCAAAACATCAACTTTCAAATGTCCTGAAATTAGATAGTGGTCATGGCTGCACAACTTTGAAATATACTAAAACCACTCAATTATACATTTTTCTGGGCAAATAATTATGGTATGTGAATTATATCTCAATTTTAAAAATAAATTTTCATATCCTGAATATCACTATGTTTTTCAAAGTTCTTTTTTTAAAAGCACTACACTCATTTGAATCTAATTTCTACTTATACAGTCTAGTAATTCATGAAGAATGTTACATGGTACCTATTACCTTAACAATAGTCAAAGAAAGCAGAAATTTTTTGATCTGAGTTCTATAATCTTAAAATTCTATTTCTTACAGAAATATTAAATATTAAAGCAAAGAAGCTAAACCTTATACAAAGAATCATGATTATATGAGTAAATGAACTTTCAAAAACACTTATATTTCATCATATGTAAACCATAAAACAGAACACAGATTTTCCTTAAATATTTCAATTAAAATATCCATGTGAAAATTTAATTATTGTAAGTTAAAATGGCACTGATAATATTTTTCAGTCCTACCTGGTTCTGGCATCTGAGCCTTCTGTATCAGAACATCTCTTATTTTCTCCACCCACAGGTAAAGAATACTTTCACCAACATTCTGTCTAAACAAAATGGAGATAAAATGTTATTTTTAAAAATTTCCTTCTCAAATTCAAAAAAAGATATGTTTACAATAAATTATATGCATCTAGCCATGCCTTTTAAAAAAGGATTTATAAAAATGTGAGATTTACTAACATTTGTGGATGAGTGTTTAATATAGTTTATATCAACATTAAAAATTCTAACTGGCTCTGAAATTAACATTGATTACTTAAAATAAGCAGAAGTATTACAACCAAAGAAGAGAAAAAAAATTTATGAACTTGAAGTGGATGAATTAGATAAATGTAAATAAGATTTAGTTTCTCAGTGTTAATGTCCAATATTGCTTGCTTTCCTAATTTTTTGGACAATTTCAAACCTCTTATTTGGTACACTTATTATTTGGTTTGCTTATTTCAACAAAGAATTCAAAGCATTTGAGGGACTCCCTCAGGGAGCAAATTTACAAGGCAATCAATGCAACAACTTTATATTCTTTTTTTTTTTTTTTTTTTTGACAAAATATTACATTGCCCAAATTGATTCATTTTGGTTCCAAATAATGTCTGGCTGCCTCAGATAATTAAATCCATCTCAAAGGCTCACTGAGAAAAAGAACGCGTCATGGTTCATGTCCACAGAGTTATGTTAGATAATGGCAACAGCAATAAAATAAAGGCCCGAGTATCTACTCTTTAGGGAGTGACACTAACTTTAAATAAGCTGTAAAGGAATCACCACACCACTTCATAACACGTTACCAACTTCCTCTAAAAGCTACCCTTGAAATCATTATTTCTCTTTATCACCACTCATCAGAACCCTCCAAAGGAAACTTTCAAAACACACATATAGAAGAAAACAATACTTTTCAAATCATTCAAATACTCCCTAATACCCATAGCTCCTTACCACTAAAACAGTCCTCGTGTTCTTTGGTTACCTCTTTTTAGAGGAAGGAAAAGTCAATTGGAAATGTTTTTAAAAACTTGAGAACGTTGGCTGAGTTTTTTAAACAATTCCTACTCCCATCCTCTCTTCTCATTAAGATTTAAGAGGGATAGAGACAAGGAAAGGTAAAATGAATTGGGTATGTACTAAGCCCAAAGTACATGATATATATCAACACACTTACCACTCATAACTGTCTAATAAAGGAAGTATTATTTCCCCATTGTACAAATGAGAAAACAGACCTAGAGGGATCGGTTAACTTGCCTAAGACAGTCTTATAAGCAAGAAGAAGCTCATAGCTAGAATGAATACAGACTTACTCCAAAGCTCAGGCTGCCCACTACAGTTAGCTCTCCCATCAGGCAAGTAAGCCACCTGAACTGAGACTCAGTTTCATCATCTAGCTGGGTGGTTTATTTCTATATTTGTTATTTCTGCTATTTTTGAGTTTTCTCTTGTGACAACAGTTTGTTCTTACCTTTTGACTATCCACTAGGATTTCGTTTTCAAATTTTTGCCACTGCTGTAATGAAACCTCTGATAGAATTAGAAACAAATTACAACACACAAAAGCTGGGAGGCCTTCCTCCTAGACAGTTCCTCCACTCCTCCAACAGTCCTAGAGGAAGTCAGCTAAAGCCTAAAGACTCACAGAGTAAAAAGTCTGAGAACTACTCATAATAGAATGAGATGCTATGTTTTTATTGATGAAGTTCAATTATGGTCAAGTAGCTAAATAAAAAAACCTGCTTCAAACTGTTTCAAACTGGATAAAAAACCAAGTTGGATTAAAGACTGATATGTAGTTGAGATATTTTGTAAATAACTATACTGAAAATAACTACTATCCAACTCAGAATGATCAAAACAAAGTTATCTTTGACTCCTTTACATGTGGCCATGGTTTTTGTACCTTTAATTCTCTAATATTTATATTTGCTGATATAAGGGTAAAATGCACTAAGTTGTATGATCTTAAGTAAATGACTCAATATCACTGAGTTTCCATCATCTCATTTTTAAAATGACAAAATTAGAGGAGACAACTCTTTTAATAAGAACAAAAACTAGAGCTGTTATTATATAGTGCTGAAGTACATTACATGAATTATGTCATTTAATCCTCACAATATTATTCTATTGTCTTCATTTTAAAGATGAGAAAACAATCAAAGATATCACACTACTTCAAAGACAAAAACTTCAACTTGACTAAACTTCAGATAGGCAGAACCTGAGTCTAGGCCATGATCTCCCTTTCTTTAGACCATTGCTTTAGAAAACTTGTTATCAATTCTTTGCTCCTTTGGGATATATGTGTATCTTTTTAGAAGACTCTTGTCAGTTTTACAACCTAGGAGTATCTTTCTAAAGGACCTGGGAGCCATCCTTTTGAAATGTAATCAATCATCAAGGAATATCGAGCCCCTATCTCCCAGTCTCTGACAGGATAGAAGCCTAACTTCTGATGAGCAATAATTAGCAAACACAGATGGCCTAATAACAGAAAAACTCATTTGCAAACCCAGAAAATAACCATGTGCTAGACACATCTCACTGATTAAGCTCCTCCCCAATACCTTCCAGTACTTTCCTACTAGCTCATCCCAGTCCTTAAAAATCTTTCTCCCTTTTGTTGCAAGAAGTTCAATTCAGACTAAGTTCTGGCCACTCTCCCCTTCTCCCCTATTAAAATAGTCCTGAAGGGTCTTCTTTGCCTGTTGAACTTTGGTGCAATTTTTGCTTTGACAAGCCTCACTCTGTAACTTTTAAATTTAAGACTCCATGATACATCAAAAGGTGAAGAGCTGTGAGAATTTAAAATAATCATTTTCTTGGATTTTAATTTAAATGTTGTTGAAATGTACCATCATAAATGCAAATACTACAAACAATTCTAATCCCTTTCATTTTCTCTTAACACCAATTGTTCTAAGTATTTTGAAATGTTATTTACCTTTGGTTGTATTAAATTATTTTCATCTATTCAAAATATCCACATGCAAAATATTTAAGCAAAAATAAGATATAAGCAAATTAATCTATACCTAATCAATCACCAAAACCTAGTTTATATTCTTAAATATTTCTTTAACTGACCTTTTTTCTCCATCAGAATTCTTATTGCCTTATTAAGGTCTTCATCATCTCCTGAATTACTGACTGCTCTTCCTATGCTGTTCCTTCCTTCAAACTCTTCACAGCCCATCCTCCACAATGCAATGTAAACCTAACTAAATCATTCCTTTGCCTAATCTCCCAGAGCCAACAAGATAATGCCCAAACTCCTCACTCCAGCTTACAGGTTTTCTTCTTATACCTACCTCAATTTATATACCTGGCATCTTAAACTACTTGCAGAACTCTGAAGATGCTAGGTTGCTTCCCATCTACATGATTTTGCTCATGCAGTTCCTATCAGAAAACCTTTTCCTCTTTGATAAGCTGGCAAACACTATGCTCAACAGTCACCTTCATAAATGAACCCCCCCTTTACAAACTCACCCACATGCCCAGGGAATATTAGTTGCTAAAACCTCTAGAAAAAAGCTATTACAGCACTTGGTCCAAACTTCTCAGTAATTATGTCACAATATTGTATTGGTAGACATATTTCTTTTTTTTTAATTCCAAAGACCTAATAGAGTGTTAGCATATAGGAGATAATCAATAAATATCTATGAAGATACTGAAAAACTGCTCATTTTCTGACTTTTTACCTCCTTACATAAGAACAAACTATAATTCATCTTCCTATCTAGGCAAAAATCAAATTTAGCAGTCAAAATGATACTAAATTAATATTAAAATCTAGATGGTTACACTAATTAGAATATAATTAAAATATAAACATTAAAGAACTATATTCATACATTTATCTTATGTTTAATTTTCCAAGACCAGTATTTTTCACTTGCTGCCCCCTGCTGGAATTTTATGGAAAAATATGATTAAACCTTGTCACAAAATTTAAAAACAGAATATTTATTTCTATTTAGACCACATATGTGAAAATAGTACCACTGGACTTGGGTTATTCAAGCACTTTTAGTAAAGAAGACAGTATGAACCATATTCTATCTTTAGAACAAACTACTTTGTAATTTTCTGATGCTTCCTAATTCTTAAATAACGCAACTGAACTAGATAAGGAGAACAGTAAGTTGTGTTGTATGGGAGCATCTCTCTTAGCAAAGGGGGGACTTTTTGGATAGAGAAAATAGAGAGTGCATGAAATTGTGCATAGGTAACAGAAAAATGTAATTGATGACTATGACTAACATGACAGAAGCCAAGTGTCGGAACAATTTTCAAAAAAGAGGAAGTGTTCAACCCTACCAATTTACAGAGGCCAAGTAAGTACTAAAAAGTGAAAAACAATTACATCCCCGGTGAACAAATTTGCAATACAGCTACCTTACTCTACTTTAATAGGGGAGATAAATTGGTAAATAATCATAAAGGATTACAGAAAGAAGTTTGTCGGGGGCACCAAAGTTGGACTGCCAATAAGGCTAGACACAGGCATCAGGAAACATTTAATTCAGGAAATAAATAATATTTATATGGTGACAATACTGGAAACACTAAAAGGTGGTATCCCCTATTGGGATGCCCAGTTCTTGATTACCTCCAGAGTCAAGTGTAAACCTGGGAACTCCAGGAAGATCACATTTCCTCTAGGAAGATACAAAGAGTATCACATCATTTTTTAATCAAATATTTTGGGAGGAAAAGAAATGTGACCTAGATCCCAGGCATACAATAAAGGTACTTTCAGTGTACCAAAACAGGATAGCCACCTAGAACATACATGACAATCCTTACCAATTTGTGGATTACAATAAAACGGGAATTCCAGAGCATTATTTGTCTTACTAACTTAATATATCTTATTAACATTAATCCAAAATCACAGTCATATCTTCTCTGGACTACTGCATCAGCCTAATTGATGTTTCACATCTATTCTTACTCTCTTTCAATCAATCTCCACACAGAAACAAGTATTTTCAAAATGAAAACCTTATCATGGCATCACACCACTTAAAACCCTTCTCTGTTTTCCTGGGTATTAGGATAAAGACAAAAATCTTCCACATGGCCTACAATACTCCTCTGCATCACATCACTGCCTCCTTTGCCAGGTCATTTCCCCACCATGCTCTTCTCTCCCCTTCCTCCTCTTTCGTCCACTTCATGCGACCATTACTTTGTTTCTTGAAATGTGTCAAGCTCCTTCACATAGAGCCTTTGCACATGCTGTGGCCTTTCACTGGAGTTACCATCACCTAAGTAACTCAGCTGTTAAGTCAAATTAGCTGTCCCTGACTTCCTACAATACGTCAGGTCTTGTTTCAAACTTAATTAGTACTACACATTAATATCCTTCTTTTAGAGAACTTATCACAGCTGCAGTTTTACATTCGTTTTTATAATATTATAAATACTCTCTCTCCTACCAGTAATTCTAAATGCCATAAAAACAGGGACTATTTCTGTCTTTGCTAACTATGTGTATCCAGGATCTACTACAGTGCATGTCATATACTATTTGTTGAATTAAAGGAACAGTAAAAAAAGAGTACATTTAATAGACTCTAAGTATTAAAAGTACATAGTATTTTAATAAATTATGCTTAAGATTCTGGTGTTACCAGTTTCATTCAACATAGCCCCAAATAGCAAAGGTCTATATAAAATTATATAAGTCATCTTTCAAGTACTCTTCAAGTGTATCTTTTTGTTAATGGAAAGGCGGCTTAAAATTTTTTTTAGGAAAGGCACCTACATATAACAGTTCCAACAAAAGCCTAAAACAGAATCACTAATAAAATTTTTTAACCACTTGTCACTTACATATATATTTCCTCAAGGCTATTAGTTAAATCTGTACGTTCTTGTCCTTTAAGCCAAGGAGCACTAAATTTAAAAAAGACAATAAAGAAGATTATTTGAGAATTTGCTTCTATCCCAAATATAAAGTATGGATTACATCACAAATTAGCTTTATTTAACTTTTAAAAATTATCTATTTTCATTAAAATGTTATCTTATAAAATGTTATCTTAAGTCAATTCAGTTCGAAAATGCTTTCATTGGCATTAACCCATTTAGTTCTCCCAGGAAACCACGATGAAGCCAACATCAATATTAGTCAATTAAAATATGGTTTAAAAAAACAGGGGTGAGTTCATAGGATATCACAAAACTGCCCAAGTTTACAGAAGTGGCAGGACAGGTTCCAGAGTCTGAATTTCCAGACTCGCTGTATTTGCCACACTATCAGGAATTCCCAATGTATTCTAACTGGTGTCTCAAAAACAGCTCTAACAAATAAGCTGGTCGCCACAGGACTGTAAAAGTTTTTAACTTTTTCTAAAAAGGATATTTATGCTTACAAGCATTCTATAATCACATCATTTTTAATAAATAAAAATTTTAAATACAGGCCCATTATTAACACCAAATTTTATTGCTATGGTTTTAAAACACTCATATTGAAAACAATCCCGCTGGTAAGTAAAACTTTATTAATTGAGATTCAATGCAATTCTGTTAACACAGGTTTATACATCTTAGTACACTAGGTCAAGCAGGCAATGTAATCAAAGATAACTTGTAATCAACAGGTCATGACTCATTAAGATTAAGCTTTGGCTGCTGAGAAGATGGTTCCTCAACAAGAGTGGGCAGAAAGAAGCACCAGAAGCACCATGGTGATTCCTGGAAGGCAGGCAATCTTAGGCAGAGGCATGCCAGGGAACTGTGGAGACCTGCGGCAGACTGTGGAGACCTGTGGCAGAACCAGGTTAGGAGAAATTCTACAGGCCAGGGTTTCTAGATTACTAGGTTGTCTAAACTTCCTTCCCCATCTCTATAGACAAATACTAAGTGACATATTTCTCTGTGTTTTTATATAATTTAAATTTTCATTTAAATGCTCTATACCAAGTCCAAAAGGTATTTTTAATGTCGACACACATTTTGACAAGAAAGGTATTTTATAAACACAATATACAATAAAGAGAAACAATCCTTGAGAAGTATAACTTTTATAAAAATATACATGTAGAAATCAGAGCTTACATCAGCTTATAAACAGGTGGAGCTGTACCTGGATATTCATTTGGTAGCATCACCTACAAAGCAGTTCAAAAACAAATGTTTACATTTCATGACTCAAAATGATACTATTTATAAATACTAGTCACTGGACAAATTTCTAACCTGCCAAACCAAAAACCAAAACCATTGTTTTATTAAATCTTGAGAGAGAATTCCTCTTAATATTTATGCTTCTATTTTAAATATGTTGCTAATGATGATGCCAAATTTTTAAGAAGGAGCTCATTATTTGCAGAGAAAATATAAAGGCAACAGAAGTTAGAAAATAAGGTTGAGGAAGACAAAGATGAAAGGAAAAGGAAAACTGAAATAGGGTCATTATATTCTAACCCTAAATGAATGGAGTGGCATTATAACATGTTCCAAGGATTTTTCTGAATACTTAAAAAAAAATCCTATTACATACATTATCAGCCAACACTTAGGTAGAGAACCATATAGCTTCTTTTCAAAACAGTACCGTAAAAACAAATACTGACAAAAATTCAATTTAGCATCTCTTATGTTGCAAGTATAGGCAATAATAAAAAAATGAGCATTAAAACAGAAAGTATATTGGTCTTTTCATTTACTTAATCCTAACTACAACCAATTCGCAATTAATAAAGAAATGAGTGTCTACTCTCTGAACCGTCTTAAGTTACTAGCCTATTCTTCCTCTTAAATGTTAGCTATCTTCCAGGTTTAGATCCTCTCCTATTAAATGGACAAGATTATGAAAGGAAGTAAAAGTCAAGCCTGTCAATGGTACATTAATACTTCAATAATTAAAATTGAGAGGAAAAATTGAGACTACCAATTATAGCATGACTTGAAAATTATCTGAGCTTTAATTACTTGTATGTTTAGATAATCAATAGTTAACAAAAGCTAACAAGAACAAAAAAGACAATTTAGAAAAGTCACACAAGAATAGTCATTAGGGAAATACACTAGCAGTCAATCATATAAAGTCAGTGTTGTAACTGGTAAATGACTGTAAAAAAGGGGGAAAAAATACCTGCAAGCAAACTGTCCACTTAGGGTCATCTATATCGTCGCTAATTCTAATACAAAATATTTTGGCGCATTCATCAATGACACACCATTCCTCACCATATATAGCTGCCATTGCTTCAATTTCCTCATTCTGTAAGAAGTTGATAAGGAAGAAAAGTCAGTAAATGTATATATGCTAAAAACCTGAGTTTTATTAATTCTTTATAAGGTATCTGCCTTTAACATTAATAGTCTGGATGAAGGATCCCTGAATGAACACGACCAAACGTTCTTGGCAGCTGGTCACCATGTTCTAGCGGCTGCCAGACACTATTGCAAGGACTGGAACCAGCCTTGCTACTATGCTGTGCTTCTGACCACACCCAGGCAAAATACGTATGTACTCCACTCCTGTGGAACAAGAGTCACAAGAGAAAGGATCAACGTTATCTTTTCTGCTCAGCCTTCTCATTTTAGCAGGTAATCGACACCCCCACTCTAGCCCTATATTTCTACTGGCTATTTCCCTCGATTTTTGTTTTGGATTTGGGCACAAGAGTGGGTAGCTGGTTGGTTTTTTTTTTTTTTTTGGTAATCGAAAGACTTCAGAAATTATTCTTTTGGTTTGGAATTAGAAAAGAAAACTAACCTGACCTGAGGGTGAACTGGAAAGCAAAACATGCATTCAATTTTGTGTCCTCAGTTCCTCCTCATAGCTCAGTAGGAAGAGCTTTAAGGACGCCCACGTGACCCACACACGGGAAAGCTCAATACCAAGAGAAAATGAGTCAGCAGACCCTCGGGGAATGCCAGGATTTGTGTTATTATTGCCCGTTTTGCAAAGGCAAAAATCGGGGTTCTTAACTGGCTTGTCCAAGGTAACCCGACAGCGACAGGGCAGGGAGCACAACCCGGGTTTCTGACTCAGTCGCATGCTGATGGATGACGATGATATCGTCCAGGGCAGGCCTAGCCCGCCAACTAACCGGAGCAGCTGGCATGACCATTTGGCCGATAACAAGAGCCGAAAGAAATGGAACGCGATGCGGCAAACAGCGCAGCTAGCGGCCGAGCAGTGTAGGGGTGACCGCGGACCGCCCTGGGCATAAGGCCCTTCGACTGACGAAACCCGGGACGGAGAGGCGAGGCCAAGCCAAGCCAAGCCAAGCCTGGAGGTCGGTGCCCCGCCGGGGCCTCACCTGCCTTTGGTCGCTCCCAGAATCCCCCTCAGCCATGTGGCCCAGGGAGCAGCCGACCGGCCACCACCTGCCTAGGTCCGGAGCGCAGGGGCGGGGCGCTGCGGCAAGGAGCCGAGAGCTGGCTGCGGCACAGACTGACCCGGAACTGCAACATAGGCCACGATGCGCAGCCCACATCTGCTTCCGGGTCGCGGGCCAGGTGGTGAGAGGGTTTATGGTGGGTTGGGACTACGGGTCCCGGTCTGTCCGCCGCTCTACTCTTCCCTCTTGGTGGGCCGCGGGGAAACTGTTCTTCCCAAGGGGCGGATGGAGGTTTCGGCTCATACTCCTGGAAACTTGCTGGATCTGGGGGCTTCTGCTTGCCCCCTGCAACCTCGGCAGCACCGAACCCCGCAGGAAACGTTGGGGAGTCGGGTTTACCACCACTTTTCTGGAACGGACTCGACCGCAGTCCACTGTACGAGACTCATCTTTGGTCTTAAAGGCAGGAATTTTAAAATGTTTTGTCCGATTTGAACAAAAATAGGCTTGATTTACCAAAACAGGACGGCAGGAGAGGGCAGGTAGTACTTTTGAAAAAGTGTGCGGAGAAGCACAACGTTTGTACAAGACAAAAGTTATTTATACCAATCAACACAGGGACCATTGTTTCGTTATACAAAAAACTTGAATCATTTTGTGTCGTTTTCCCCCGCTCACAATACGTACATTGCAATACATTAGTTGTGAATTATATCAGTCACCTTATAATCAAGCCACTTAATCTCTTACTGGAGAGGTATTCCAACTCCTCTTGTCTCACTCTTCACGGAAACGAATCTCAAAATATTGCATCTTTCCCCTCCCCCGTATTCCTTAATCATGGACATGTTTTCGTTTCTTTTTAAAACTATTCTCTGGGCCAAGGGTGCACGAAGTACCTGTAAAGGATTCCGCCTGCACTATACTGAGGGAATCCAATACCAGCCTTGTGGGTTAATTAATTCATTCAGCAGACATTCATTAGGCTCTTATTGAGCTAAGCTTTGAAGATGCAGGATCGGATGCCATGCATGTCCTTTAAGGAGCTAAGATGTGGGGGAACAAAAGTAAATCAACATTGAAATGGACTAGAATTATGTCATCCATCCAAATTTTATTGGGCTTGTTCAAGGGAATGCTTGAGTTGTTACAGAAGAACAGAGGTTAGCTAATTGAAGAAGGGGAGGGAAGTTGTTCCAGATGTAGAGAAAAATATTGGCAGAAAAATTATGGCCCATTTAAGAAACTGTGCAATTCATTGCCTCTGACATCACAGCTGTCAACTTCCTCTTATCGCATGGCATAACCCCTTCGTAATTATCTCCATAAATCTGCACGTGTGCATTCATTTTGGTTCTAGGAGAGGGTTTGGAGGGCCTTCACTCTCTGTGATGTCAGTCGCATCCCCTCCCTTCCCAACCAAGCTTCCAGCCATGGCATTTCTCCTCCCAGGTGAGGAATTTGGTTGGAAATGCTGAGGAGTTTGGCTACCATGCATCTTCAGGTTGCCTGAAAGCTTCCTCAGTTATCACCCTACTACCTAGATGGCCATCAATTGTTAAACAACTTTCTTTCCTTCCTTCACTCTGACCTTGTCACTGATTTCTTTATATGTCTTACAGCTTCTGTTGCACAACACAGTGGTTGTCACACTTTAAAAAAGCCATGAACCCTTCAATGAAAATTTATGTAAAACAGATTAGGTTGCTCCAGATGAAATAATGATGATGGGCCTTAAGTCCCAACTACTCAGCAATCCTCTTTCCCAGTGGCCTCTCAAAGAGTTCAAACCCATTTTAGTATATAGCTGGAGGATGGGAGAAAGTGAAATTTTTGTGCAGGTTTTTAAAAATTACCTAGTTTTTTCTTTAGCCTACTAGTGAAGTATGAAATGTGAAGGCCTTAGTTTTGTACAATAAACTTACTTGTATTCTATGCATAACACTTCATTTATTGACCCACTCTCCTATCGTCAAATACTTGGTCTAGAACACATGTTAAACTAAATAAAACTGTAATAGGAAAAAGAAAGTTTAAACCCAAATCAAATACTTAGTCTAGAACACATGTTAAAGTAAATAAAACTGTAATGGGGGGAAGGGGGTGTTTAAATCCAAATTTGAAAACTACTCCATTGAAATATAACAGAAAACAACACACAGCACAGCTTAACCTTCCAAACAAAGCACAATATATCCAGTTTACCACACATAGCACCTCTTCTCTTGCCACAAATTCAACCAAGTAAATTTGAAGAATTAATTGACTTTATTAAGTGATTCATGAATTGAGCAGCATCCTAACAACTAGAAGGGTGCTCCAAGGCATTGTACAAAATGGAAAGGTTCTATAGATAGAAAGAGTTAAAAGTGGATTATTTCAGGAAGGCAAGGGGGTCTTATCAGGCAGGTTTTCTCACTAGTGTTGATCAGGAAATTTCTGACTGATTGTGGAAGAGGCTGAAATAGCAATTAGATTAGTTATTAACTTTGTTTTGGTACCATAGCTTAGCGAGAGTGATTCCATTTTGGGCCTGTTACTTTTTTTAAGAATAGCAACCAAGTCTTTTGCAGATTGCACCCATGGTTTTCTATTAATTCCTATTTCCTTTAGCTAGAGCCTCTCAATCTTTTGAGCTCAGATTCTAAACAGAAATGACTCTGCCAAAGGGAACTGAACAACCCGCCCCCCTTTTTTGAGTGCTTAAGCATGTGGCCAATACCCAGAACCCTGAATAAGACCCAAAGCTCAGATATGCAAGAGCACTTTAGAAAGAGAAGGAGAGCATTAATTACTAAAGTAGCAAGTGTAGCAGGCAATCTTCATTTTGCAGAATATATTGGAAGAAAGTAAGACAGACAATTCAGTTGGAAAAGACCATACTTAATACAAACTTTGAGCAGTTGCCTAAACAGATCATGAGAGTGGTCTGTAAATAGTAAGACAGACTTGGAAACATAAGGTGTCTCTAAACCAAACTGGCAATTTCCACATTCGTTTACCCAGATAGTTCTTGGATGTCTCCCTCAAACTCACTATTTCAAAACTGAACTCATTACATTTCTCCCAAAACCTGTTTATCCGCCTGTCTTTCACATTTCAGTATTTGGCAACCCCTGCATTCCTGCATCAATAATTGCCCAAGCTTAAAACCTGGAAGAAGCACTGGTCTTTTTTAATCCCACCATATCCATACAGCAAGTTCTGATGATTCTGATTCCTTATGTCTATGTAAGAAACACCGAAACCTGCGGAGAATTTTTTAAGTTTATTTGAGCCAAACTGACGACATTGCCAGGAACCAAGATCTCAGATGCTTCAGAGAATGTCAGTTTTGCAGTTTCTTTTATACATTTGGAATTATGGAAGGATATTCTCCCTTGGGGTGGTTATGAGGGGATTGGAAAAGAGGATTATTTCCGGCATTTCAAAGGTGTGTTAGCCTAGATGCACAAGAACAATGAACAGGGCTTGCTTAAAAGATTTACTGAAAATGTTATTGGCCTGGGATGTGACTACCCATCATGACATGCCCAGTTAGGAATTTATGATCAGATCACTGTGTAAAGTTACTTTCAGTTCGGTTTATTATAATGCTCCTTTCTTCATCTACCTTTAATATGCCTATATTCCTCATATCTTCTGTCCTAGTCTTTATGATTCCATCTGGGCCCTCTTAGGCTATCTTCCTGTAGGGGAGGGCAATTTTCCCTTCTACCTTCTAGGTTTTTCTGGCTGGTCTAAGAATTAAACTGAAAAGAGACAGCTTAATAGGAGAAAATCAAATTTAATTTCATACATATGGGAGCTCCATAAGAATATGTGACCCACAGGCAGTCAGGCAATTATATGCCATCCTGAGCTAAGGAGAAAGGGGTAGGGATCTGGGACATCAAAGGGAAGGAAGGCAATTCACATAAACAAATGTTTGCCATTCCATGCAGAGACAATGGGGCACAGATAAGACTTTGATCTCTAAACCAGCCCATACCTAGCCAATGTTCTTTGTAGATATATCTGGTGATAGTGTTCTTCCAGGACCAGGCCCTTTATCTAAATTCTTTTAGGCAGTTAAGGGAGAGGTAAAAACTTTTCCCGCTGTTTTGTCTCTTAAAAGTAATCAACCCAAAATCATCCTTATGTTAAAGAGACATCATTTGAGGTGGCAAAATCCTGCTTCCTACATTATTCACCTCTACCAGAGTAATCATTCTAAATGTATAAATCTGTTTGTGTCTTTTCTTCCTCGAAATCCTCACTTGCTCCCCAATGCTTAAACATGGTAAAACACAAGGGATTTTCCTGGCCACTTCTCTAGTCTTATCTCCCACTGTTTCAACCATACCAGCCTAATTTATTTTACTTAAGCTTTCTTTCTGATAAAAGAATTCCATGGCTTTAGGGGGGAAAAGTATGAAAACTACTATTAGGCCCTGTCTGAGTAGCTCAGGGCGTTAGAGCATCATCCTGGTACACCCAGGTTTTGGGCACATACAAGAAGCAACCAATGAATGCTTAAATAAGTAGAATAAATTGATCTCTGTCTGTCCTCACTCTCTCTCTTTCTCATCAATAAATGAAAATAAATAATTTTTTTTAAAGAAACTAGTTATACAATAGATACTGATACTTCCAGCCATGATGGAAGCATAGGTAGACACACTTTGCCTCCTTCCACCACCATAAGAAGGATTATATCTACCTCAAAACTACAAGCAAACACAACTACCAGAAAATTGAATTGCATGAAAGTCCAGCAAACAAAAATATAAAGAAGTAGTACTCACCCAGACAGGTAGGAGGGGTGGAGCAGGGGTGGAGAGGACACGATGTGACAGGGGTGCTGTTGGCAGTGGCGGTGGTGGCAGCAGCAAGGCAGTGTCTGTGGCCAGCCAGTGGAAAGAGCAGTCACACATTATGAAAGTCAGGAGGGACACCTGGGGAGTGATCCCAGCCCCTGACCAGACTGCGCAGCTCATGGTTCCAGTGCCAGGGAAAATAAAGCCTCATTGCTTCTGACTGTGAAAACCAGGGGGTGTTGGGGCAGCAGAAGAAATTGCTGGTCTCTCAGCAGAGTCCATTTGTTTAGAGGGGAAACTCCTGGTCTCTCAGCAGAGTCCATTTGTTTTAGAAGCTCCCATCGTTCTAGAGCATCTACAAACCCACCACCCACTCTGGGAACCACAACCAGGGCAATAGCTAGAGGGGTGACAGTCCCATATGGGAAGCGGGAGAAGTGCCTGTGAAAGGGGCTAGTGCTGAGTAAGCAGCATGGTTCCCTTTCTGACTCCTCCCCCAAATACAGCACCACACGTGATGATATGGGTCACCCTGCACTGATGAACACCTAAGGCTCCACCCCTTACAAGATAACAGGTGCAACAGCTCTACCTAAGACACAGAGGCAAACACTGGAAGCTTTCAAGTTGAGGAGACAGAGAAGTATGGCCCAAAAGAGGGAGCAGATCAAGGTTCCAGAGAGAGAACAAGTGATGAGGAGATAGCCAACCTAACAGACACAGAATTCAAAATACTGGTGATAATGATGCTCACAGACTTGGCAGACATGATTGAGTATGGCAAACACATAAGGGAAGAAGTGAAGGCCATGCTAAGTGAAATGAAGAAAAATTCACATGAAACCAATAGTGAAGGAAAGGAAGCCAGGGTTCAAATCAATGATTTGGAACATAAGGAAGAAATAAACAGTCAACTAGTACAGTATGAAGAAACAAGAATTTTTTAAAACGAGGAGAGGCTTAGGAACCTCTGTGACAACTTTAAACGTACCAACACCTGAATCATAGGGGTGCCAGAAGGAAAAGAAGAGCACAAAATTGAAAATTTATTTGAAAAAACAATGAGAGAAAACTTCCAAATTTGGCAAAGGCAATAGACATAAAAGTCCAGGAAGCACAGAGAGGCCCAAACAAGCTAGACCCAAAGAGTACCACACCAAGACACATCATAATTAAAATGCCAAAGGTTAAAGATGGAGAATCTTAAAAAGAGCAAGAGAAAGAAGAAAGTTACCTACAAAGGGGTGCCTATAAGACTATCAATTGCTTTCTCAAAAAAAACTTTGCAGGCAAGAAGGGCTGGCAAGAAGCATTCAAAGTGATGAAAAGCAAGGACATACAACCAAGATTACTTTATCCAGCAAAGCTATCATTTAGAATGAAAGGGCAGATAAAGTGCTTCCCAGACATGAAAAAGCTAAAGGAGTTCATCATCACCAAGCCATTATTATATGAAATGTTAAAGGGACTTATTTACCAAAAAAAAAAAAGATCAAAACTATGAACACTAAAATGACAACAAACTCACAACTATCAACAACTGAATCTAAAAAATAAAAACAAAAACAAACTAAGCAAGCAACCAGAATAGGAACAGAATCATATGTGTGGGGATCATTTGGAGGGTTATCAGCTGGGAGAGGGAAGGGGGAAAATGGGGGAAAAGGTGTGGGGATTAAGAAGCATAATTGGTAGGAACAAAGTAGACAGAGTGATGTTAAGATTAGTTGAGGAAATGGTGAGTTCAAAGAACTTACATGCATGACCTATGGACATGATTTAAGGCGGGGGGTGTGGGGGAGTTGGTGCTGGATTGCTGGAGGGAAGGGAGGTACTGGGCAGAGAGGAACAAAGGGAAAAAATTGGGACAACTGTAACAGCATAATCAATGAAATATACTTTAAAAATAGATACTGTGTAGAGAATTACATTAAAATATACAAAAATGTCAGTGACTGGAGTGAAGGAAGAGAACAGATCTGTTTAATGATAGATAGATAGCCACATGGTATTAGAATGATGACTACAGAAGTCTTCTGGTAACCTGGAGGAGGTGCAGATGCCTCAGAGCTCTCACATAAAAGAGAATTATGGTAACTGATTACACCAGAATTTCTATGTAGAATGAACTTGAGATGATTGGAAGAAGGCTTTTTAAAACTTTTTGCTTAGGATTTAGAAAAATAAACTGTCCAAACCAAATAATTGGAGAGGAGAACTGATATGTGATTAGATCACAACTGGCCAAAGCCCTCTCTTGTTACTAAAGATGAATGCATATGTTTGTATAGAAAGATGATCATTAAGGCATTGTGTAAGCACTGTGACAAGAGGGGGTTGACAGCTGTGATAGTAGAGGAAAAGGGAATGAAGTATTTGAATGGGGTAAAAAACAAACAAACAAAAAAAAACTATTGTTGTATTAAATGTGGTCGAGGGTGCGGAAGTAATTCCAGCAAGGAGAATGAGTCGGTTGGAGGGCTGCTGCACACTCTGGCAGGTCAGCAGCGAGCGGCCCAAAGACCTCTCCTTTTATTGAGTTTTACAAGTATAGAAATCAATAGGGAGGGTAAGGAATGAGCTCACAGGCACATTCCAATATTGATTACAATATACAATTACTTACTGGGGATTATAACAAAAGGAGGTTAATATATAAACTATAAAGGATGATTCCTATCAAAAACAAAAAACAGGAATTCAATCATCTATTATTTCAAGACTATGGGAACAGCCACACTGTTCCTTAAACATTAACAGAAAGCATGCAGGGTTAAGCACTGCTAGCACTACCTGTGCTTGGCTTTGTTTGGTTTCCTTGTCAACATCAGGGAAGATGGAGTACTCAGCAAGATTCCTTTTAAGTCACAGAATGTCTTGAAACCCTGAGGCCTGATCAGTCAAAGACTGTCGGCGCTAGTGAGTCCAGCTCGCCAGCTCGGGTCATAGAACACCTGGACTGAGAGGCATGAGAACACGCCTCAGTTTAGGAACCTTGATTTCCAGCATCAAACTATCCTGGAAGTGTATACATCTGACTGCAACCAAGGTGGCTCTGCATTAAGGGTGAGGTATTAAGCTTGTGAAGGGTTCTCCATAAATCTACATAGATGGCTTGAATAGGGCTTTTCCAAATACTCTCTAGGACCTTGTTACTCAAAGTGGGGTCTGTGAGCCAGCAGCATCATATTATCTGAGAGCTTGTTAGGAGTACAGAAACTTGGACCCACCCCAGACCCTCTGAATCTGCATTTTAATAAGATGCCTGGGTGATTTGTATGTACATTAAATTTTGAGAATCTTGTAGATGACCATGAGAAGGTGCCTCAAAGATCTTAGAGAACAGGGAGAGTGATTGACTAAGGGCTTTAGTGACTGTGCTCTGATTTCTATTATTCCATTTGCGCTAAGACTATGCTTTCCCTTGAGCTGCTCTTAGCCAGAAGCTATGCAGAGCTACCCAACAGGCCATTCGTAAGAGACAAGACACGCCTCTGCGGGGGGACTTGGGCTCTAGGGCTCCCAAAGTCCTTGCCTAACTTTCCTTAGAACTGCACACAGTCTTTTTTTAGTCCTTTCTTCCTCTCGGCATTCTTTCAGGGTCACAGCATTAGTCTGATGGCTTTCTGAGCCCCTTTGGGCTCCTTTCCTATTTCTGTTGCAAGTATTTGCACCAATAAATTTCTTGTACATGTAACCTCATTTTGGCATGCTTTTCAGAACCCAGACCAGCACAAGCTGCTTTAGGATATCAATGAATTCTGCCTATACAGTGTAGACTTGTTGTAATAGTATCTGTTTCTGAAATATTTTTCTTAGGGAAATGCACTTAAAATACTTAAGAAACAAATCACCTAAGCACGCTATTAATAGTGAGTCTTTCCCCTGTTCTCTGTGTTTATCTTATGCACCCAGCTATTAAAACCCAATTAATGCTGAGGCTATAATTTCTTTTTGTGCCATTTATTGTGTTGTAGCCAATAGTTTGACCGATTCTGGGCAAGAAAAACGATAGAGGTACAAAGGAAGATTAAAATTCCAGATATGAAACTCTAAGTTTTACGGAGAAACTCTGTCAATGACATAGTCCAGGAAACAGAGTCAAGATTAACAAGCAATTTGGGAAAGGAGGAAATCCTTGACTATTATGTCACCATAAATAACATGCAGCCAAGGAAGATTAGCTGGAAGTTGTATAAACAATAGTCAAAAAAAAAAAATGATGGTGTCAGGCATTACCTGACTTGAGGAGATTTGAAGGAAATGAAAGGATGATGTCTAAGGCATAATGCCAGAGCCCACCTACAGCAGAACTGTGCAGTAAGGACCCTGTTACAGCACTGATCCGGCAGAACTAGCCTCCCCCCGACTCCCGCCCCAATCTGCTAGCAAAATGTGCAGCCATGTCAATGACCCCTGGGGCAGTGTTTGATTTCCCAGCACAGTGTCCAAATGTGTATTCCACGGAAATTAATCCCTCAGAGTATAAAGTGACTAAGGGGAGAAGGTGGTTGACCTAGGTTATCATCACTGTGTTAAACACACCTTGTCTGATCATTTTATGCTAAAATTTTAGAGCCCTTAATATAATGTGCACTATAAATCTCCAAGAGAGGACAATAGTGTGTAGCTTTTCATAAAGTATTTGACCAAAGAATTTTCCCCCTTTCCTCCAACTTCCTAAAATCTTGGAGCAGTAGAATTACTATAATACTTTTTGATAAGTATTACCCCGTTTAGTATCATTATACCTCATGTTCCCCTGATGATAGTAGTTCAAGGTCACTATTATATCTATTTCTAGTCTAATATTTAGAAGGACCAGGGTCCCCACTTGCCAAAAGTATCAACTTTGATTTTTTGATTTTCAAGAAGCCTCTTTTTAACATATTTCTAGAAGGGATGGTTACCAGCTTTATTGCTAAAACCTTAGGAATGACTGAGTTCTAGCCAACAGAGAGCAGGATCCTAGATGAGAACAGGAGAAGGATAAGCCTTCCTCAGTGATGCGCACACTTACTCTGCCTTAGAGCAAGTATCATCCACACTCTACTTCCTTACCTCTTTACACGACAACTCAAGTTTGTTTTGCTCTGAAAACCTTTGATTAAAAGTAGATATTAGAATAGGATTAGTTTTCCCCTTACCCCTAAATCAGTGTTCAAAGTAGCTGGTGTATGCGAAATAAAAAAATGTTGGACAGAACATACAAGTTATTTACTTTTTTTTTTTCTGATGGGAATGTTCTCTTGATCTTCAAATGGCTGTCTCCTTCTCAGTTCTCAGCACAATGACATCTCCTCATCAAAGACTTCCCTGACCACCCTGACTAAAGAAGTTCCCCTTCTCCCTCTTGTTTTTTTTTTTAATGTATTTATTGTTTTTCTATTACAGTTGTACCACTTTTTCCCTCATTGCTCTGCCCCCATTCTGCCCACCCCTTTTCCCACTGTCAATCCCCACCCTGTTGTCCATGTGCATAGGTCATTTATACTAGGTCCCTTCCTCTTGTTGATGCCTAATACTCAAAGACCACCAGGAACACACTAATTTAACAGCATTGGGCTTGTCAATGCTCCCAGCAGCAAGTGAAACTGCACACCTTGGTAACACGTGGGATATCTCTTTGAAAAAGTCTTACAAGGGTCTTTTTAAGGGTTTGTGCTTGTGTTCAAGGAAATAGGGTTTACTATGAATTGGGACTGCCAGAAAATGGGAGTAACTCTGTGACTGGGTATCCGTGAATCTTTTTCTGGGAGGCAAGGGGAACAAAGTGGGATTACAGCTGCAGTTGGTGAAGAAGCAGCATTCATTTCATGTTAGCTAGGAATGGGGGCTGTCTGGTCATTTTAGTGGTTTGTGCAGTTTACTTGGTTGTGTCTGTGATCAGACATGGTTATAGAGTAGTCATTTTTCCCTCCATCACTGTCATAGAGTGACCTTATCTCATGGTGGTGTGCCATGAAATTAAGTTTCACAGGAGAATACTTCAGCCTAGCTGTGAGAGCCATGCTACCTCCTAGCAAACAAAGGAAATTTTTTTTTCCACTTTACCCCATTATCCTTTTTAATTTTCATCACAGTTTGGAACAGTATCCAACAATTATCTTACTTATGTATGTTTAATGTGTGTGGCCTACACACACACACACACACACACATGCACACACACTTCCATGAGGGCATGATATTTTCTTTTGTTCACCACTGTGTCTCCAGCATAAAAGCAGCCTCAGCACATGGTAAATACTCAATAAAAATTAGGTTAATGGATGCATCAATAAGATGCTTGGGGAAGGGGCTCATGTGGAGTTGAGAGGTTCACGAAGGTGAGGAAGTGCCTAAACATATGCCTGAGAGTGCAGCCATTTCAAATGATCTCTGAGGTTGCCACGTCATCCTGTGATAGGATGTCTGATCTGGGAAGCTAGGGAACTACTAACACTAGAATGAGGGCCTTTTGAATTCTAACTAGAGAGTCCTGTGAAACTATAAAATGTTAAAATCTGATTTTTTCTGTTTAGGTAGATGCAGAAGATATTCTAGTCTTTGCCAATTTGGATTGTTTTTAACTTCAGGAAATAGAACATGAATAAACAAGGTTTTTCAATCACGTTTATACAATGGCCATCATAAAGTGTCTTCTCAGAGCTTTGTTTTAATGTCCAAGACTAAGAGTCCCCTGAACATGAAAAAAATGTCAAGAATATAGCTCTTTTCCTCTCATTATAATACTATTGTATTTTTGGAAATCATTCTGAAGTTTTGAAAGAAAGTATTTTAGGTAAAAATGTTTTTAACTGTATTCAAAAACTATTAGAGACCATTTTAACCACTGTTCTTAAAATATTCATTGAGCCATTCTCCCAAAGATAGCAAAAAATTGTATCTAGGAGGTAATAATGATGAGTTGTGTTTATATTTTCTATTTGTGTATTTTACTACAACTGTTTTTAATGCCTTCTGATACTTTTCTTACAAAGCTACTAAAAAGTTACTAATTTGGTTGAACTCAATAAATATTTATCAATTCTTATTTTGTGTTACATATTAGGCACTTACACAATTCATTTCAAAGAAGACTAAAGAAAGAAAGAAAAAAAAGAAAGAAAAAAAAAGCCATAACTGCCATTTTCAATGAGACCTATTTTCAATTGTGTAACACACTGAATTAGCCTAACTAATTTGTGATGAAGAGATTGAAAATGGTTAGCCTTACTTAGCCAAGCATTATTTAACATCACCTTGTGAGGCTGACATGGTATACATTTAAGCTGCACTAAATATATAGTCTTTTCACATACTTTGGAAGAACTCCAGAACCAGGATACTTACGTACAAATATTGACTAGCGTGTGACTGAATAGCTCTGCATCTCAGTTCCTTGTCTATAAATGTGAATGATAATAATAGCATCTATTTTCAGAAGGACAGAGAATGGATTGAGAAGGAAATGGATAGTCCAGAGAAACGATCAATCTGGGGTTTTAAGCCAACGAAAGAACAAAAACAGATAGGTAGAGTGATAGCAGCCATTTACAGGCCCATCTGTAAAACCCCTGGTACAATCCTCTACACACTCTATCCTCCCACAGTGCCTCTGGAAGCCGTGCATCAACAGTGGTGATGTTCACAGTGGAAGGACCTGGAGCTCTGAATGACTATGGAGGGCAGAATGTCCATCCTGACCACAGTGCACTATAGTATGAAGCCACTGAGTATACTGCGGTGTTTTTTTCAGATGTCAGACGGTGGTAAAGGGGTGGGAAGGGTGGTGATTAACACTGAGGACTCCCTCATGTGCCTCTCTTCAGGTTGTTCCTCTTACCTGAGCTTCTGAGCACTTCCTCTCTCTGTAAGCATCTATAAGACATTTACAAGTATGTATTTTAGATGTCATCTTAAACTCAACATTTCACAGCCAAATTCAGAAATCTTCCCCAAACTATCTTGTTTCCATATATACTCTGCCCTTCTGACTCATTTATTCATGAAATTGGTCATTTCAGAATGTTCAGTGAGACTTGGTCTATGCCATAATCTAGGCATAGGTATAAAAATAAATAGGACATGGTTTCTGATTTCAAGAAGCCCATAGATTGATAGAGATAAACATATAAACAAAGACAGTCATTTATCACTTAACAGGGATGAGAAGTGCATTGTTGTGTGATTTCTTCACTGTGTGAACATCATAGAGTTCATAGATGGTATAGCCTAGTACACCCCTAGTCTATGTAGTATACCCCAATGCTCTTAGGCTAAAAATCTCTATAGCATGTTACCATACAAAACAACACAAGATTAAATCAAGCACAAGAGAAAATGATGCAATCACGATATGTATAATGCTACTGCCGGCATAACACAGCATGCTGTTTTACAGCAAACATTTTTTTAATAAGTAGAAATGATACACTCTACTTATATAGTACAAAGTATAGTATAGTAAATACATAAACCAGTAACATAGTGGTTTAATATCATTATCAAGTAGTATCTACTATATGTAATTGTATTGCTGTACTTTATATGACGGGCAGTGCAGTAGGTTTGTTTACACCAGCATCACCACAAACCCAAGAGTAATGTTTGTACCATGATGCTATGATGGCTATGATGTCATTAGGTGATAGGAATTTTTAAGCTACATTATAACCCTATGGGACAACTGTTGTATATGTTAATTGAAACCTTGTTATGCATTGCATGACTGTAATTACTAAAAATGTGCTATGTGCCATGGTGTATGTCACTTGCTTCCTCTCCTTTACACCTCAAAGTAAATGAGTCACAAGTGTCTTAAATTCTTCCTCAGTGATACCCCCTTCCTCATGTTGTGTTTGAATGATAACCAGTCTCCTTGCTGCCTCCATTCTTTCCTCACTCTAGTCCTTATTCTATTTCTAGTGTACCATTGTACACTGTTATTAGACTAATATTTTTTAAATGCTGCTTTGTTCATAATATTTTAAAGTTTTATCGTTTCTGACTGAATCAAGTTTCAATTCTGCTGTCTTTCAGAGACCTTTAGATAAGTTCCCTGAATGCACCTATTTAATACTATCCTGCAGGACTCTAGTGTTAATTACCATGCCCTGTGTTATTCACCCTCCCTTCTATTTCCACTGCTCACCTTAGTTCTGGCCCTCTCATGTCACCCTTAGACTACAAGACTACTAGAACTTACTAGAAGTTAGGAGAAATACTAGACTACTTAGACTACTGCAAGTTCTCAGCTCATATTCCTGACTTCAGACATTTCCCTTTCACCCATCCTGCTTCTTGTCAACAGAACTCTCTCATGAAAGCATCATTTTGATAATGTCAGTTCTTTGTTCAAAACCCTTTTCATCTTCTGTACTTCCTATCTCAGTAAAGGCTCCTCTGTAAAGGCCTACACCAGAAACTTGGGTGCCTTCTTTATTCTTCCTTGCCCCTCACTCCACTCATGCAATCAGTCCCTAAGTTTTCTTTTTATTAAAGATTTTATTTATTTTTTATTTTTTAGAGATGGAGGGGAAAGGAGGAAGACAGAGAGGGAGAGAAACACGAATGTGTAAGAAATCTTGATCGGTTGACTCTTTCACGCCACCAACCCAGGACCTGGCCTACCACCTAGGCATGTCCCCTGATGGGAAATCGAACTGGTGACCTTTCCATTTGCAGAACAATGCCCAACCTGCTAAGCCACACCATTCAGGTTCCCAAGTTCTTTCTGTTCTGTCACCTAAATATTTCTTGAATCAGTTTACTACTACTTTTCTCCATCTTCAAAGTTCTTGCTGAAGTTCAGGCCACAACTATCTCCTGAAACAGCCTCTTAACTGGTGTTCTTGACTTTGACATCACCGTCTTTCTGCCCATTCTCTACCTAGTCACCAGACTTGACCTCTTTCTATGATAGAAACCTAGTATCATGACTCTCTTGCTTCAAACTCTGGGGTTTTAACTCCATGGCTTTGAGGATGAATCTCAAACTCTACAACACATTGTAAAGGACCCCTCACGATGTGGTTGCTATTCAGTCTCCCCTCTTGATCCCAGCTCTCCCCAGCTGTGTGTTCTGCAACCTTACTGAACTGTGTTCACTTTCCCCAGTGAGGCACAGGATCGCTCACCTGCACTCCCTCTCCCTTGTTACTCCCTCTACTCTGAATGTCCTTTCCTTCTCCTCCCTCATACTGCACATTGTTTTGGACTCTGCTTCTCTGATGGCAGTTACTCTGTCTTTCTTTATCCTTGCATTGCCAGCACTCAATACAGTGCCTGGCATCTGGTGGGCTCTCTATTCAGAGAAGTTAACATAAATCACTTATGGGAAGACAGCTGATTCGGGGGAAGAGAGCTGGGATAAAATCCAGATTTCTGATTCTAAATGTTGTGTACATTCCTCTTCACCATACTGCCTCTCACCTTGGGTAAAAAATCTTAGACATAATTTAAAGTCCCAGTTCATTCATTAATTCAACAAATATTTATTGGTTTCTGTGGAGGAGAGACTGCTCCATGAAGTGAGTGCTGTCTGTTCTGCAAGCAGGGCCAGAAGGAGGATATTTCTACCGAAAACTCCCCTTAGAAGCTGATCATAATTGATGTTCATTCCAACATAAATCAGCACCCCTCCCATGCCTCTAGCTATGTGCTGACGCCTGAAACAGACTTGTACTGACCTGTTCAAGAATGTAAAGTAATTTCGATACCTGCTAGCATTCACGTACTAGTACCTGTGACTACTCCCCCCCCCATTTTATTCTGTATAATTATCTGACACCTATGAAGTTGCATAGTAGATATCCACTTTGTAGTGTAGCCATTCAAGATGCACTTCTTACCTAAGTTTCCTTTAATAAACTCTGTTAATTGCCATACTGAAGTGGCCTGATTCTTTGTTTGGTCTTTTCCTGCCTGGGGTCTGTTTGTACTACTAACAATTTCCTAATATGTGCCATGCACTGTTAGATAAAGGGAATAAACTGGTGAACAAGGCATTCCCTGCCTCCAGTACACTTCTAATCTATGAAATAAACAGGCATTTGTAGCACAGTGTGGTAAATGTTAGCATAGCAGTCAGTAAAAGGTAAACTGGAAAGTCTATAAGAGGGACACATAACCCAGTCATAGTGGGTCAAGGATGGGCTTTCGAGAGAAATGATTACCAATCTCAGACTGCATGCAGCATAAGCCTCAGCAGGATGAGGAAACCAGGGAAGAAAGTTCGAGACACAAAAGAGCAACACGAGCAAGGTCATGAAGTATCAGAGACTGCGACAATACAGGGTCGATACAGGGAACTGAAAGTTGTCTATAATTGCTGAAGTGTGAACTACTATGGTGATAAGGATGAGAGATGAGTCAAGACATCATGAGGCTTTATGATGCTAAGGAGTTTAGACTACATCCCAAAGCAGTTAAAAGGCAGAGTAGAATTTTAAGCAAGAGAATTATTTGATCAGATTTAAAATTTGGAACCATCCCCTGACTACAAAGTATAGGGGTGGGTGTGGGAGAAGAGTAGGGAAATGGCAGCCTGGGAGAATGGAGGAAAAGAAAGCAGTGCTTGCCACTGAGAACAAGGATAGAAGGAGGGAAGCAGATCACTGGCAGAGGGGGCAGAGACAGCGGGCAGAGGGGAAATCGCCTTTTCAGTTGTATTGAGTTTGATTTATTGGTGTGAGTCAGAAGCTCAGGAGTGATGTTGGGATCCGAGTTACAGATTTGTGAGACATGAGCATACAGAGGGGTAGTAAGCCATGGGAGCACATGACCTTACCCAAAAATGGCATGAGGAGACGGAGAGTCAAAGACAGAACTTGCAGCATGTAAGGCAGTGGCTCTCAACCTTCTTAATGCTGCGACCCTTTGATACAGTTCCTCATGTTGTGGTGACCCCCAACCATAACTAAAGCATAGTGATTAATCACAAATCAATATGTAATTACATATGTGTTTTCCAATGGTCTTAGGCGATCCTATGAAAGGGTCGTTTGACCTCCAAAGGGGTCGTGACCCACAGTTTGAGAACCGCTGATTTAAGGGAAGGCCCAAGGACAAGGAGTTCAGGGACTTAAGGGAAGAGACTATTCCCAGAAGGAGGGAAGAGGTCACTGGCGTTGAATAGAGCCAGAAAGTCAAATCAATTTAGGACTTGGAAGGGTCTGTTAGATTTTGCAATCAGGAGCCCTTTGGTGTCCTCAGCAGGGTTAGTTTTAGTGGAATAGTGGGAGCAGAAGCCCGAGACAGAGTGCAGGAGAGAGTGGAGAGGAAATGGGGAGAGGCGGTGTAGACCATTCTCTCACATAGTTTAATTCTGAAGGCAGAATGAGAGAAAAGGGCACTACTCTATGACAGGAGGGTTTTAAAAACATGGCAGAGATTAGAGAACACTTGTGCAGCAGGTACAGTGAGAGAGCACTGGAAGACCAAGCAGGGAGAGAGTTGGCGGGGCGAGGTGAAGAGGGATCATAAATATGGTTGGAGGCTCTGGCCCTGGATGAGAGGGGTACCTCTTCTATCTTAACAGAAAGGAAAAGTAGGAAAGGGTATGGATACAAGTAAGTCTGTCAGTTTGGTGGTAAGAAGTCGGCGGGCTTCTCATTTAATGGCTTTTGATTTCTGGTAACGTAGGAGGTGAAGTCCTGTGTCGAGAGTGTGCAGGGCAGCTGGTGGGGCTAGGGATTTGAGAAGAGTGAAGGAAGTGCTGTGAAGGGCAGGAATCAAAGCTCAGTCCTAGCCCCTTTTACTCTCGCACTATTCTCTCTCTAGACCACCTCCTGCAAGGCTCATGGCTTCAAATCACCTCTACACAGATGATCACGCATTTATAGCTTGAGTCCCCCCTCACCTCTGAGCTCTCGGCCATCTACCTGGCACCTACACTTGAGTGTCTGAAAGACTCCTTCAACCACCCACCCCTCCAGCTCCAGCTCAGAACTGACACGGAAGGATATGGGCAGTGCTGGGAATTCAGCCGATGTTTGGTTGCATGCATTTGCAGTGTGGTCTACTCTGTGCAAGACCCTATGCTAGCTTTTATGTTCACACCCCGCCCCCATCAGTTTTTCTCATACATTTTCATCTTCTTGACATGTCATTTCTCCAATCATTTCCACATGTTCAAATCCTATCCATTTTAATGCCTTAACTTTAAAAGCCATGTTTTCTGTAAAGCTGGAAAATAAAACAAAACTTTCTTCCTTTTACTCTTTCTTTATATGATCTTTTCTTATGATTCTTATTAGTTTCCATTTCTTAGTATACCTGCAGATTTACAAGTTTTATATTGTCATATCTTCACTACTAGGCTGTTAAGTTCTTGAAGGCAAGGCTGTTATCAGATTCATCCTTTATCTTTCAGCCTAAAACAGCACCTTGAACATGGTTTCCACTAGTAAAATCATGCCATTTACTAAGTTAATACGTATTTACTGACTAAGGAATAAGTTATTAATGATAAATGTAAAATTCTCTGCTCTGGTAAGTCATTATTCCATTCTTTCCACCGGTACTCCTATACAATGAATGCCATAGATATTTTGGAGTGATTCGTGAATCTGTTTCTAGCCCAAAGTTCTTGCCCAGAGTATTCTCCCACATTTTCCTTTTCTTGCTGCATCTTGCAAGTTTACTCTGTTGAAGGTACTCATTTCCAATTTACTGCTGTTTTCTCTCTAAAGCTGAGGCTCAGTGTAAGCACCACCACTTCTAAATGTTTTCTCTATTCTAGCCCTCACTAATCTAGAATCCCCAGGTCCTTTAGAATTTACTTTACCTATCACTCATTATGGCTTGTCTTTGTTGTTAGTTTTTATCATATGCTTTGCCTCACAGTTAGATTATAAACTTCATGGAGCCAAGAATTTGCATATAAACATATCATTTTTTTGCTGCCCTTCCTCTCTCCTTTCTCCAAGCTTTTTGCCTTTTCTTTTAGTTGAAAAATATAGCTACCACTAGAGGGCAGTGGAGAAGTCAGATAATAGGATGGTAAAAAAGCCGTAGGTTAGCAAAATTGATATAATAGGAGTCACATAGATTTTTTCTACTCTCTTTAGCTTCACAGAACGAATGTGATTTGCTTAATTCTGGATGCTGCATTTCAAGAGAGAAAAGTGCACATTGTGTATCAGAATGACATGACCATGAGGACAGGTTGGAGCATCAGGGAATGTAAGCCTAGAAAACAAAAATCAAGGCAGTTCATGTTGGTTGTCTTTAACTTTAGAAGAATGGCCTGTGAAAGGTTAACCAGACTTACTAAGTTTGGCTTCACATTGAGACTTACAGATAAGAGCTGTGTGGAGCCAGCATTTGCCTCAGTTTGAGGAAATTCTAACAGTAATGATGTTGGGGGGAAAGTGGTTTAGTGGTTTGAGTTTATAAGGGCAGAGAACTTTTCCTTTCTTCCCTTCTAGATTCTTTGGCTGATTTAGAAGTTAAATTGACATCAGACAAATTAACAAGAAAAAAACAAATTTTGTACATACTAGAGCCCCATAAAAATATGAGATAATTGAATCTTATATACCACCATGAGCTAAGGAAAAGAGGGTAGGGATCTGGGGCCTCAAAAGAGAGGAAGGTAATTCCCAGGAAAATGAGAGGAGCAAATGTTTACAAATGGTAAACAATTGTCTGCCAGGCCATGCAGATAATAAGTCTTTCTGATATTAAAAAAGTTATCTTTAATTATAGCTTTCTTTTCAGTAGAGGCCCTCTATCTAAATTCTTTTAGGTAGTGAGAGGGGACATAAAAAGCTCTTCCTGAGTCTGCTAGGCACTGATTGTCTCCAACTCAAAATAATTTACCTGCCAAAGTGGCACCGCTCTGGGGTGGATGTACTCTGCTCTCCCTCAAGTTGCACTGTGAAGCAGCAGTCTGCCCGTCTAGGAATTTCCCAGCTCTCAAAAGGAAGCTCTTATAAGGGTGCTGTGGGCAGAGCAGACTTTCTGAGGCTTCCAAGAAAGGGTAGTGTAATTGTCAGGCCCACTGCTTGACCAGATAATTATGGATGGAAAACAGGGAATATTTCATGAATAGAGCTAAGGGCTAAAGGTGGACCTGAAGATATTGCCCAAGATGCTCATTCCTTATGGGAAAAGCTATGAAAGAGAAGAGCTTGACTGAGAAACAAAACGAGAGGCTGTAATGGGCATTTTTGTGATTGTGGCTGCTCATTATTCATTGCCCCTTCTTCTAGCAATATCACTGCAGCAGGATTGTGTGTGTGTGTGTGCGTGTGTGTGTGTGAGTAGGTGCAGAGCTACCTCTCCTATGGAAGGTAGTCTTGTGGGATTATTAGTCAAGCTACCCTGCCCTAGAAGCCAAAATTTTCTTCCGTTCTCCATCCTTCCTTCCTTCCTTCCTTCTTTCCTCTCTCCCTTCCTCCTTTCCTTCCTCCCTCCCTCCCTCCCTTCCTCTCTCTCTCTTTCCTCTTCTCTTTTACCTCTTCTGAAGAAAGACAAAAGAACAGGAAAACAAAAATAACTGGAACTTATTTTTTCCCAGTGCTAGTACCCTGGAAAAACTGTAGACTGCTCCTTCTACCCAGATCCCTGGAAGTGCCCTAGTCCTGCCAGTCAGATTTTCAGCTGTTTCTCTGCTCCTGTGCATTACAGTCCCCGTCTCCTTTGGTGAGCCAGGGTCAGTGCCTGTTGCTTGCAACCCGGAAACTACAGACATAGACCTTTCTAAACATTTTGTGTGGGTACCCGGCATAGTTAGTCATTGGTGGAAGGCTGTTGCTTAGACATCTGTGCATCATACATACCCCTAGTAAAAGAGGGACTGGCACAGAATTAAGTATAGATAAAAATAATTTAATATCTGAAAATACATCAATTCACTTATTTCAGTTATTAAACAAACTGAATTAATGATACAAATGACAAAAATAATTTATACAGCTTTTATGAAAGAAAAAGCCCTGATGACCTCATAGCCTTAATATGGAGTTAATAATAACTACCAAGTTATTATTAACCATATGTAGGTGTAGGGGATGGTTAATTTCCCCCAACTCAACAATTTATCTGGATTTGCCGGGTGACATCTGACCTACTTTTCAGCATTCCAGGCAGTAATTATCCAAAGCCCTCCCCAAAGTCTCAGTCCATAAAATCCTCCTTTTAATAAGATTTAACAAGCCTTTAGTGTGTTCCTGAAGCACTTCAAAGTCACACAGGCACCAGGGGAGTGTTTTTAAAACATGCAACACACAAAATGCATTCTGGGGTGTTGCAGGCTTAATACAAAACAACAGGAACACAAACAGCAGGTACTGTAATCTGGAGGGAATCGTATTCTGGAGATAATTGTTGGGATATGGGGAAAAGAATAGTAGTAGAGAGCTGTGGGCTCCCAAGTTTCCTGAAACAAGCAAATGAAGAGAGAATCAGAGGCGGATCCAGTCTGAACTAGGCAATGGGCAAGTCTGATGAAGTGCCTTGTGGTCTAAAGTTAATTAGACCACAGTTTATTTTTCCAATGGGTTAGTCAGGCATGGGAATGGTGGGGCAAAGGGCTAGTTATCCCCAAATCCCTTTTCCATTCATCCAGAGCTTCCATTTACATTACTACTTACCTGCGTTGTAGATAGGGGTGACATAGTTACTGGAATATGCACCATCTGGAAAGTTAAAATGTCTACTTGCTGATAAGCTCAGAGAAGAGTTTGGGAAAAGTAGAGTATGACATGATTGGGGATAGGTAGCTGTTATCCACTTGTGGCTGTTTTAATTAAAATTAAATAAAATGAAAATTCAAATCTTTAGTCACACTAGCCAAATTTCAAGAGCTCCGTAGGTGCACGTATTGGACAAGACAGAATTGAAGAACATTTTCATCATGGCGGAAAGTTTAATTGGAAAGCAGTGTTCTGCAATATCTGTACTAGTTGTCAATAAAAATGCCAAAGAAATATATTTTCCTAAAGATTGAATATATAAGTACTAAAGAGATTCCTATAAAAATACAGTACACTTGGTTGTTAACCTAAAAACAGAAGGGCCTTTCAAAGTGAAAGGCAGACAAGTGTTTATTTGAGATCAATAAGAATAGTTATTCAGGAATCATTATTTCAGGCAGAAGCCTAAATAATGTTCAGATTAGGAGACAAAGGAAATGGGTATTTATGAGAAAGAGGAGGGGAACAATTACATCAACAGAAGGAAGGCATTTCTACTGGTGCAGATAACATAACATAATGATGTTAATTCTAAACAATGTTTTAACTTTTCAATCCAGTAGCATAAATATCTGCTTTCTTGTTATGTTTGCAACAGCTCTTTAGGACTCAATGTTGCCCTAGGCCCAGTCCAAATGTTATTCCCCCTGCCCCTTTTTAAAAATTAAATAGATGATTGGATGAAAAAGATGTGGTATTTTGCTGTTTTTAACACACCAAGGTTTGAGACACATGATGTGCAAGGCCGTTCCTCTGGCATGACAGCTCCAGCTCCATTTTCAAGTAGCTCTGTTTATCTCATTGTTTACATAGTTGACTGTATAAAGACTGAAATGTCACTCGCTCGTAATCATAATGATTACCTTCTATTACCTTCATCCTCCTGTTGGCTAGGACGTTGTTGTTGTTGTTTTAAAGATTCAAGAGAGAAAACTGAAATATTATAGCAGCGAATTTAGTCAATTAAACCATCATATTCGGAATGAAGGCTTTTGTGGCATCATATGAAAAATTATTTCAATAGTCAATTTTTTCTTTTTGCTGTAAAGATAACTCAGTATCATCAGAAAATACACCCTTAGGTTTCTTCTTTGCAAGGCAAAAATGACTGCTTTAATTACCACACATTTTGCAGTTGAAGCATTGTGCTGGTCAAGTGCCTTTTTATTAATAAAAGATGATGCTGGCCTAGCATATAAAAGTAGGGCTGCTTGAAGACGTTGAAAGACGTCCACAGAGATCTGCCACATGGCCTATCACATGTAATGCAATGACCAACTGGCCTATATGTTCTCAGTATGCTTCTAGACTTAAATTGACTATAAAACGACAGTCCCTTAAAAATGATCCCTATTTATTTTTTCATTACGAAAGAACGTGTTCATTAAAAAACACGAAAATTGTTTATATGCTCAAATTTCCTTTCTTTTCTAGTTATGCATATTTTTTAAAAGTTGTAATTATACTAGAGTTTAAACCGCACATTATAGACTGCGTTAACTCTTTTAGCTAGACCTCTTGTGCATTGAGTCTGAAGAGGTGGACACTTTATGAAAGATTATTTGATGGGGGGAGGAAGCTAAGAAAATTTTGTAAATACATATCTCTTTAAGCATCCCTCACTCATATCTATCTTAAAACGAGGAGAGCTCTATGGCGCTTTAAGTCCATCCTTTGTTGTGTGAGAAGAAAAAGGGGTGTAGCTAATTTACACTGTAATTAAATTCCCATGAGTAAAGTCGCAACCAAAGCAGAAAAGAAAAAATCTGGGCACCTGTGTGATGTATCTGTTTAATAACAAATTTCCAAAGCATTAACCCAGTATTTATATTTACTTCGGCTTGGGGCTTCCTCTCCCTGCTACAGATCCTCCTTGTCCTCAGGGTAGGGTCGGTCTCTTCTTTAGGGTTGGAGTGTGGTGGGAGGAGCGCGAAGTCCTTCCCCTGCCTCTCAGCCTTTAGCAAAGCCTGGAAACGGCCTTTGTGGTCCAGGAGGGACTGGAGCGAACGGGGGGCGGGGTGTGCCGTGTCGGGGGCGGGGCCGTGGGAGCCGAGCGCGCGCCGCGAGGCCCGCGAGCCGGTCACGTGCCGCACAAGCCCGGCGCAAATAACACGGACGCGGTCGCGCGCGCGCTCGTGGAGCTGGCGGCGCGGAGGGGCGGAGCCACTACCTCGCGGAACGATGTTCGGCTACCTCTCGCTCCGCCCGGTGCCCTGCGCCGGGACCCGGGAGAGTGTGTTTCCGCGGGGCCGCGAATCCTAGAGAGTGCGAGCCAGTTGACCTCTGCTTCATAGACGTGCGGCGAGCAAACAGGAAACCTGTGGTCCTGGCTCCCAAACCCGGAGCTCGGAGTCCGGGTGACCGCTTAGGTCAGTTTCCGAGGCCGGTTCCCATGCGGGCGGGTTCCACCGTACCTGGTGCTCCGGGGAGGTCTGTCCGCGCCTAGCGGAGGGTGCGTGCTGGTCTCCCGCGAGTCTCGGAGGATGGTCAGAGCCGTGGCGTAAAGATGCTCGGCTCCAACACAGGATTCGGTTTCCTGGCGGCCGCTGGCTGCTTCAGAGCAGCTAGGAAGTTAGTTGGTAAAAAGTAGTAAGATGTTGGCATTTGTTGCATTTCCACTCGCTGTGCGAAGACTTGGCGCCGGCGCCACATGCGTTCGCTCTCAAGTCATCAGCTGCTTGCTTTTTCTGGCCTAGAATACAAAAGTATGGCTGTGTGCACAGTAACTTTTAGTGTCTTATTAACGTGAGGAGGACTGATACACAGTGGAAGTCACGAGCTGTTCATGTGACCATTCTCACAGTGTACAGCGTGGTTAATTCGACAAGCATGAAAGACTCAAAGGGATTGAGAAACAATATGAAAGATTGCAGACGCACAATAGAAAAGGAGACGTCATTAACTTGGTGGCCCTATTGATTGGCAGGGTTCTGATTTTGTTAGTTTTCAGTTGTCAATATCATCGCTTTATGCAGACTGTATTGTGAAGTGGAACTGTTGGTATTATGATACTAATTTAACTTAAGGCTGATTGAATGTTGTGAATTTAGCTACTAGGCTTTTGTGGATAGTTGGTGATATAATTAAGTCAGCTTTAAAATCAATGATGGGTTTTCCCTGAAAACTTAAGCCTTAGCATTGTACGATAGTTGATGCATTATGAATAGAGTTCGGAATAGCCTCACCTCTTAAGCCATCATTTGGAAAATACTTTGTTGATTTGTTTTGAGGGCTAGCAGTGTTTGCGTTCTAACCATGATACAATAAGTTTTTTTGCAGCCATTGTGGTAGGTTTATTTTCTGAATTTCCCAGTTGAAAATTTAAAGCTCTCCTTATTAATTACAGAATAGTTACAGAATAGCTACAAAATCCACCCTCTTTGCATCTCCTAGTTCTAAATTATGGACTGTATCTATAAGTTACAGGGAAAATGGGAGATAAATATTAGTAACACTCTTTTTTAAAAGTTAACTCATTTTTCATTTTTGTCTTTTCCCAGGCAGAGCAACTCTCTGGCAGCATAGAGCCACTGATAATAAAATTAAGAGTTAACTGCTGCAGCAAGTTGAGTAAATTTGCCTGAAGCGGTTGTTCTATCTTGCTCAGTATAGAGTTTTGCCAAGGTCTGTTGATCAGATGACACTTACTAAATATCTCATTGTTCATCAGCAGAAATTTGTGGTGGTGGCTAATCCTCATCTCTGGAGGCAGCTGTCTTGCAGGTATTATTATTCCAGTAGTATTTACATCTGTAAGTCAGAGCAGGTAAATGTTACTTCTGTAAAAACATTGCTCCCTACTCTTCTCCCTAAAACAATGGGAAATGATAACTTGTTTAGAACCAACAATTAAGTAGTTAGACGAATACAGCCAGTTTCTTTGGTTGATGACTTGGTACAGTGTCTATCAGATTAAATAATTTCTCCTTGTGTCTTTATTTGACTTAGAGATACATCTATGTCAGGGTTATAAGTTGGAACTCTGTTGTGATAATTTCTTACCTCTTGACATTGATAGAAGGTGAGTTTTAAACATTATATGTATTCACTGAGAAAAGTGTTCAGTAGAAAGTAGAAATCAGCTTAACTAATAACACATGGAGGAGAGAGACTAAGGTATCAAGTAAATGTGAGAAATATGAAGTGGCTGGGAACCTTGTCAGTTTTTTCAGGCCAAGCCTGATGGTAATCAGAAATTTATTGATGACTAGTAAATTCTTTCCAGTTCTAGAAAGAGGTCAAGTGTTAGCAGAGTAGGCACCAGCTTATATCAACTCTCCAAAATTCATTAATGAGGTGTCAAAAAAGATACTGTTATGTATTCTGTATGGCATATATTGATGATCATAATGCCATATAACTATAGGATGTTTTTGATTTCTAGAAATGTTGGATTTTTCCTTACTTTACCTGACCTCACCCACTAATAAAGTGGACAAATATAAGAAATAGTTTTAACAACAACAACAAAAAGATAGTTTCAATGCTTTTAGTAAGAGGTTATACTAGGTCACTTACTGTATATGAGTTTTTGGTTTCATCAGCTGGCAAATAGGAAATTACTATATAGTGAAAGCAATCTTTACCTGGACATTTTCATATCATGTGACAGTGGAAAGTAACCACATATTTTTACTTTGCTGTTTAAAGTTTTCCTTTAAAGAGAAACTTCTGGATATATGGTGTGTAACTGGTCAGTATTAGACATTAGTTTGGAAGACAGTTTTCAAATGTGAAATCAAAATGGGAAACATTTAAATACATATTGTCTAAAATTTAGGGAATTTTATCATTAAAATGTAACATTTAACTTTCTTAGTATTTTTATTATTCAACACTGGATTTATGTAATTTGTGGACTTCTCTGCCCTTTGCTTTTATGGATACAACCTGTTTTGAAATAGTAGTTAATGGCTTTCAGAATCAGATTGAAATTCAAATCAGGAGTATATCTAAAGGTTAGTTCTTGGTTGTTGAAGCAGATAAAATGTATAGCAATCTAAGGTTAAAGCATTTCATAAAGCAAAGCCATGAAACTTATTAATTTTCACTAATTTTGATGAATACTAAAATTTTCAACTGAAAAAAGGTAAAAGATAAATGTCTAGCAAGTAGGATTGTTCTTTTATTATGTCTGTATGGCATCCAAGTCAGTGTGGGTGTGTACTGAATATGAATGAGAAGATAATGTAAATATGTCAAATATAAAGTGAATAATAACTTGGTATAAACATTTTACCTTGACTTCAGTGGTTTACAAACTGCAGTATGGAATATTACAATTATAGCCAGTTGGAGATGATGTTCTTTATCTGGGCACAAAGTCTCTTCGAGGAAGCTAGAGTAAAAGTTTCACTGAATTAGAAATTAAATGATTTTTAATTTAATTTTTTTATTTTTAAAAGAAAGAATGAGAGTTTCAGAAAATGGAGTTTATAATTTGGTGTTGTTTTCCTTAAATTGCCGTGTTTTGGATACCTCAGTAAATAAAGCTTCTTAATATGAGTTTGTCATAATTCAGAGTCAACTTCCTCAATGCTCACACATGAACAATAATTAGGATTGGGGCATTTTAGAGGCTGATTTGAGTTTTATGAAATACATAGTATTAATATTTCACCTCGTGATTAAAAGTTCTAGATTCTGGTTGTGGCTTTCCTGTCATACAACACTCAGCAAGTAACTTTACCTTTGTACTTCTCAGTTTCTTCATTTCTAAAATCAGTGTTAAATATGAATCTGTCTACTAATGTAGAATTTCTAAAACAAAAACGCATTAAATTGTGTTATCATAAATGTCCTAGTTTTTTAAGTATATATATACACATATGTGATGTGTGTGTATACACACACATGTATCTATTAGAGAATTTACTGATTGTTTTTTAGGAATGGATATGATTGAGAACAAAATTTATTTTCTTGCTGTTGCCATGTTTTTACATTGTTACTTTAATTTTTAATATTTCTCTCATATTAACAGAATATAATATTAGAAACACCCTACCCAACTGAGCATCTAGGTGCTTTGGAATGCAGCGCTAACCAAACACACTAGAGATTTTTAAAAATGTTTTCAAGTTTAATTTGTAAAATACATGTATTTGTTTATAAACGCATTTCATTTTTCTCGCTATTCAAATTCCCAGTATACAGTGTGTTTTAAATATTATTTTAAAGTAATACCAAGCATAATCCGTATCTGAGAATTAAAAAAATAATCACAACATATAATTGTAACAATTTTTGAATAATTAGGTTCCCTTTGGCTTTGCTAACAGTGCAAAGCTATTTGGCAGTCGTGAGAGCTGTGTTTCCAATGCTTTCTGACTTTTTATTGTGGTAAAATACACATGACATCAAATTACCTTCTCAACCATTTTTAAGTGTTATTCAGCAGCATTAAGTACATTCACATTGTGGTGCAACCATCACCACTGTCCACCTTTTGAACTTTTCATCATGCCAAACAGAAACTCTGCCTCCATGAAACACTTAATTCCCCATCCTGTCCTCCTCCAATTTTTTCTAATAACCATCATCTTTTTTATATGAAGTTTTCTTCTCTACATACCTCATATAAATGGAATAATATGTCCATCTTTTTGGATATGGCTCATTTTACTTAGCAAAATGTGTGTACAAGGTTTATCCATGTTGTAGCATATATCAGAATTTTATTCCTTTTATGGCTGAATAATATTCCATTGTATATATATAGCACATGTTGTTTCTCTCCTCATCCATCACTGGACACTTGGGTTCCTTCTACCTCTTGCCACTTGTGAACAATGCTGCTGTGAACATGGGAGTGTAAATGTCTGAGTCCCTGCTTTCAGTTCTTTGGGTATATACCTAGGGGTGGAATTGTGGGTCATATTTTAATTCTGTTTAATTTTTGAGAAATTGCTATATTTTCCTGATGTTGTATGAAGTCCAGTTAAAAGTAATATGTATTATTTAATAAAGCTAGCCTGAATTTCCTTAAATTTTAACTTTTCAAATTCCTTTAAAAAAATTAATAGAACACATTTAATGTTTTGAATTTAAGGTGCTTTGGTGAAATAGCTCTGATTGTTGAACTTTATTATTGATTTCTGTAGGAATTTTCTAGTTTTGTTCTATAGAAATTAGACTTGAATAGTAAAGAAAAGTAGCGGTTCAAATTATAAATTAATAGACCGCTAACCAAATTTCACAAGTTATGATTGCCCTTTATGGTTTTTCTTTAAAGATTTTATTTATTTATATTTAGAGAGAAGGGAAGGGATGGAGAGAGAAAGAGAGAGAAACATCAATGTGTAGTTGCATCTTGCGCGCCAACTGGGGACTTGGCTAGCATCCCAGGCATGTGCCCTCACTGAGAATCAAGCTGGTGACCATTTGATTCGCAGTCCAGCACTTCATCCGCACCAGCCAGGGCTATACTGTAATTGCCCTTTAAACTTCAAATTTTAGAGTCTGCCAGGATCTCAGAGTTGTTAGGGCCACAGAATTTATCCACTCTGTTGAATAGAGATTTAGTGGCATGCACTATCAAATATGGGTACTACTTCAATTAGGTGAGCTGCAGTATTTGTGAAATAACAAAATATGAATTTGCTTTCCACACAATTTAAAATTAGGAGTCTAGCTTCCTTAGTGGACCTTGGAGGAGAAGAAACACAAGGCAAAATGGTCTCTAGTTTCCCCGTTTTTGAAGCTCAAAATGTTTTTTGCTTAGTTATTTCCTTGGAAACATTCTCTTGGCCATTGAAATCTTATTAATTAATCTAAAAACAGCTTGAAATTGCATGAATGTGAAAAGAGCAGTTAAAAAAATACATAAAGTGATCATGAAAAATACTGTGTGTACTGATAGGGTTTGGCTCAGATCCATTCTGATCAGCAGCATTAAGGAATTGTTTGTCTTTTTCTTTTGGCTTAAACATCAGAGACAAAAGCACTTTTCTGAAATAAGTTCTCATCATTTCAAATAACGTTTTTAAAAATATGTTCAACATGTGAATTTGGATTCTTTTGCATTTTTTTTCTAAGAGTAACTTGTTTAAAGACATTACATAGTTTATTTATAAATTAGGGATACACCAAATTAAAGAAGTGGTGATAATGCTAAATACTCCTCGAGTGTGTATTTATAAAATTTCTCATTTTTTGGTATTTCTTGTGGCATATAAAATTTTTTTTTTTTTTTTTTTTGTCACTAGATAAAGGTTTATCACTCATAACAGATGTGTTGCCTTTAGGCCTTCCTGTAGGGAAGCTTGATTGCTTTGTTCTCGAGGAACTATTGGGTTGGCCAAAAAGTCCATGTAGTTTTTTTCTGTAAAATAAGACACATTTTTCATTTTCACGAGTAACTTTACTGATTTGAATATTTTGAGTATGTTGGCTATCTCCCGCTACTGGCTTCTAGTGGGTAGAGGCCAGGGTGCTGCTAAACATCTTCCAATGCATGACAGCCCCACAGCAAAGAATTATTTGGCCAAGATGTCAATAGAACCAACAAACTTCACAAAACATTTGTGACACGTTCTATCAGTCACAGTAACTTCTAGTCACAGCACCTTCATATGCTCCACAAATCTTTTTTTTTGCATTCAATTGCATTTTTACCTTTCTTGAAATGATGAAGCATAATACACCAAAAATGTTGCGTATTTTCTTTCATTTTCAATATTAAAATGGCTGCATAAAAATTCACCAAATTTGATAAGCGTTATAATGCATGCTGATATGATGGCTGTCATGACACAATCTTAACAAAATTGTTTTGAATGAAGTTAAAGACAACTAAGCCATCGATGGAAAAAACTAAATGAACTTTTTGGCCAACTGAATAAGTCCATTTGTCCATCTGTCCATTTAATATTTGATTTCTTACTGTGTTTTAAGCAGCTTGCTATGTACTAGGAAGGGAGTGAACATAATGGACATGGGACCCATTTTTGAACCCAATTTACAATGTAGTGTAGGCAGAGCCAAAGAAATGACCACATGAATACCTACGGACATGGCAAAAAAAAAAAAAAAAAAAAAAAAAAATGTGGTGAGGTTTATAAAAGGGATCTAATTGAGGGTGGTGGTAAAGAGGGCAAGTCAGACCTTTAGAGAAATGTGGATGGTGATTTATTTGTGCACTTATCTTCCTTACATTGTAAGTTCTCCTAGTGGAAAGGCCTGGTTTTATTTATTAATGTGTTATCAAAGTTTAGGGCAATACCTGGAATGTGGTAAGCACTCAAGTGTTTACGTATTGATTTATCTCCTTGCATGATAGTAGAGATAGGAAGGCAATACAGCAGGTTCTTAAATAACATTTCATTTTAACAATGAGATACCTAGGAACTTAACTCTTGTTTATATCAGTTGTCTTATGGTAAAATTGGTTTTCTTTATATGGCATTTCATTTAAAGTCACAGAACCTATCCATGACGTTGACCTGGTGGTGATGTGGGTACTGCAGCTTCTTGTGGCTTCTTGTGGCTGTCACATTGGAAACCTTCCCAGCTCCTGCTGGTTTCCTAGATGCTCACTGAGGAATAAGGTGCTAGATACTAGTGTATATTCTGAGTATTCAGGTCTGCACAGATAGTAGGGGAACTTTAGTTATGATGGTTCTTGGATAAAGAAAAAAATTATGATGAATGTTCTTATGCCTTGGTTTGGAACACTTTCTTAGTAATTTCTTTGTAGCATAGCTGAAAGGAACATAAAGATCATTTTATCCTACAGGCATCATTTTGGGATATTTACTTGGTTTTTAAATTAAAGGTACTTTTGGAGTTGTGTTATTTTGATGGTGTTTGAGCCACTGGGAAATTAGCTTGCTATAAAAATTATTTTTACTGCTTCTGTTTCAAAAAGATCAGTGTATACATTTAAAACTTAGTTCTTTAATAAACTTGTTGCTAAGCAGAGATGGGAGAAAGTGTCAGTCCCCTTGCACCCCTGTCACTCCTTTCTAAAGTAATAGAAGTTGATAAAGAACAAGAATTGAAAATGCCTGGTTGCGTTTTGAAATTTATTTTCAAGGTATTGCTTGTTTGAATAAGTCCCAAGTTTTATAGTTGGCAAACCTTTAGGGTTGGCTCAGTCTGCAGATAGACTTAGTTGGATAAGGTGTGAAATTGCTTTGAAAAGGAGAGGATATCCAAATTGCTTTAAGAGATTTTGTAATCAAACAGGTATCTGTGTTAAAATGGATACATGTGGGATTTAGGCATAGAACAACAGAAGTTTTATTTTTCTGTCTTGATGAAACTTTTTTTTTAATCCTCAAGGGCATATTTTTCATTGTTTTTTAGAGAGAAGAAAGAGAGAGAAACATCAGTCAGTTGCCACCATACGTGCCCTGACTGGGGATCGAACCCACAACCTAGGTATGTGCCCTGACTGGAAATCGAATCAGCAACCAACCTTTCATGTATGAAACAATGCTCCAACCAACCAAGCCACACTGGCCAGGGCTGTCCTGGTGAAATGTAACTGTGTACCTGGCCTGTTCCTCTCTTAATTTTAAAATAAAAATAGTATTTTATTTCTGTTACTCACACCCCACCCCCCAACCCCCCCAGTCCTGTCTTGTAGTACAGGTCTTCTCTCCTGTAAAGGTACCTAAGAATCTGTTTCTTTTCTTAGGAAGACGGTAGCCATCTTGGGCTTTTCATCCACATACTTAAGTCTCCTCTGGGACCTTGTTTAATCCCTCCCTTATCCATCCTTCCTTTTGTATTTCAAGTGTTTCCTCTCTTTTGGCTCTTGTTCCACAAACTATAAACATGGCCAATTATCTAATTTCCAAAAGTGAAACTATCGCCAGCTCTTCAGAACCAAGTTGCATTAAAGGAGTCTGGTGTATTCTCTGCCTGTTATCCACTTTCACGCCTCAATTTACCCAAATCTTTTTTGTCTCTCTCATATTCACTGGAAGAATTCTGGAGTACCTCAATGGCTTTCTACCTGCCATAGCACTAGGCATTTGCAGATCTTGCTTGTTCCTGCCCATTCCTTGGTATTTCACAGCTCTCTGACCCCCTTGAAACAGTCTCCTCTCTGGGTTACCGTGCTGCTACCCTCTTGTGTTCCACCCTCTACTCTCAGTACTTTCTGCCAGATCTTAAATCACTGGCCTTCCCCTTAAATGTCAGTCTTCTTCTAAGGAGGGGCGATCTGATGGACAACTGATATGCTGATAACTCTCACCTGTTGTGTTCTAGCCCAGATAGGCTTCTGCTGCTCCAGCTGGTATTAGCTAAACATTTACTGGACAGCTCCCAGTGCTTTTGTTGTGTAGCGAAGGAGGGAGCCCTGGTGTTCCCTGTACTGCCACCTTCCTAGACTTTTCCTTCAGTGCTTGTGTATGTATTGTGAAATTTAAAAAATATTCTCAAATAGTTGCCTCTTCCCCTGCAACATAAGAAAAATTGTGTGCATTTACATTTATATGAGCAGTTTATCAGAGTATCAGAGTGCACGTTTCCTGTCCATGCAAGCACTGTGTGCGTTTACTACTTCTTTTCTTTTTTTCTAATCTGGTAGGCAAAAAACATCATTTTTGTTTGATTTACTTCTATTTATTTGACTATTAGAATGAATTAGTATTTCTTTTGGGAATTGCTACTCATAATATTTTGCTATAAATGCTTTATACTTCTTTGTAGTCCTCTATACTTATTTTGGACTTTGTAAGAAAATATGAAGGAGAAAAACCTATTTGTAATGACCATGTCAAAGTGCTTATCAAAATTTATTTTTTCTATTCAGAATTTTTGTGTGTGTGTGCAGGTGTTGAATGTGTTAATTTACATTTCAATCTTTAATATTCTTATTTGGCCATATTTTTATTTTATGTCTAGTAATTGTTGTAATAACAACTATTGTAAAATACCTGTATTTGACAGAATGCTTTTATATACATACTCTTATGACAGCTCATGAAATTGGTTGTATTTTGCAGATGAGGAAACAGGCTTTGAAAGATGAAGAAACTTGCCCAAATGTCTAGTGCACTTCTTCAGTAATAATACAAGAGGGCAAGCTGTCTGTCAAGGTCAGGTTGTGGTCTTGCAACTGATTTATTTAATTAGTTGTTGTGTCTATCTACAAAACAAAGATGGCTCTTTTCCCTTTTTGTTTTAGCATATAATATTTAAAAGTAATTATGTTCTTAGATAAGAGCAATTTTGTTTTGTTTTCTTTTAACGTAGAAATGAGTACAGAAGCAGAACAGCAGCTTCTCCATCATGCCAGAAATGGCAATGCTGAAGAAGTACGACAGCTATTAGAAACCATGAAAAAGAATGAAGTAATTGCTGACATTAATTGCAAAGGTAAGCTTCGAATTGATTTTTAAAAAACATTTATTTATTTTTAGAGAGGGGAAAAGGGAGGGAGAGAGGGAGAGAAACATCGATGTGAGAGAGAAAAACTGCCCCTACTGGGGACCTCTTGCACATATCCTGACTGTGGATCCAACCTGCAACCTGGGTACGTACCCAGACCTGGAATCAAACTGGTGACTTTTCACTTTGCAGGATGATGCCCAACCAACTTAGCCACACTGGTCAGGGCTGAGTGAATTTCTTTCACTTTCTCTTTTACTAGTTATGCACCCTCTCATGTACTTATTCTATCATGTATTTAGCATTAATTTTTCTGATCTTGCCTGCAATAAATTTCCATCTCTTAATCTTAGAAAGCGAAGTACCTTGGAGATGGTGTCAGTCAGCATCCCTTCCCTCACTGAGACTAGTCTAGTAGAGTAATAGATTGTTTGATGTCTACATTGCACACATGTACCAGAATATGGAAGTATAAGGCGTCGTGTGACCTCATAGGCAAGGTATGTGACTGGAACTTGAAGGATTAGTTTTTTGGAGGAAGTGATTCTAAGGTGATATACAAGGGGGGGGGGGGGCAAAAGAACCTGGAATTTATTTATAAAAAATTGTGTCTTTATTCTTACATGTTTAAACTTCAGTCACCTTCAAAGTACTCTCCATTTGATGCAATACACCTATTGAGACGTATTTTCCACTGCTCAGAACAGTTTTTGAACTTGTCAATTTTGATGGCTTTTACTGCTTCTGCCATTTTTTGTTTCACCTCTTCCACATCAGCAAAATGTTTCCCTTTGAGGACTTTTTTTATCTGGGGAAACAAGCAAACAAAAGTCACTTGGGGTGAAATTGGGTGAATAGGGAGAGTGGGTCATGGGGGTCATGCTGTGGGCAGGTGTCCTTATAAATTACCCATCATGAAATGGGCAAATGTGTTGAAAGAGTCTTGAAAAAAAATTCACTGAAGCTGAAAGCAGCCTCTCACACCAGTTAGCACACTGATACAGATGGGTTCTTAGAACACTCACCTAGTGGGGGAAGCCTGTACTACAAGGAGCCTACCCTCCGGAAGATAATTCTGTTTAATTCTGCCCCTCCTCATATTAAGAGTGTGTAGGACTTAACCAGATGAATTTAAGAACAGGGTTCAAGGTGGAACACACAGCATGTGTCAAGGTCCTGAAGTGAAAGGCAGCCTAAATGGCAAAAACCTCAAAGCAGGAGTGGGTGAGGGGTAAGGCTAGGTAAGTTTGTAGCAGCTGAATCATAATGTGCCTTGTGTAGCAAGGTTGCACATATATTTCACTCAAGTATGAAGAGCAATAGAATTTATTTTCTGAAATGGCTCTGATATTTCATCAAGCACCTTCTCATTCCGGGAGTATGGAAACCAAATGTTAGTCTTTGGAAACCTCAGTCTCAGGAGCTTTTCTGGTTAATGATTGGTCTTCCAGAGCCTCTCACCTCTCTCCTCCCCCGAATCTCCCCTGAGATGGCCTTTAGATGTAAAGGTGAGCCTTGCTGTGTGTTTGTATAACCTTTGGTTTCTCAGTGACCCTTGTCTTCCTAGTGCTCCTTAAGCATTTGTAGCTAAAGTAGAACTTGGGGACAAAGTCAAAATCAAGTCTCTCAGTTTATCCTATGATACAGGCTGTCTCAGGAGACTCACCTTGGCTTTTGTTGGCTGTGTGTCACTCTGTGCCTCTGTTATGTCTTTTATCTGGCACATGACTGAGGCCTGCTGATTCAGCTCCAGCCATACAGGAGTGTAGCTGGGCATGGCATGTAGGAATTTAGTGACACATGCGAGCAAAGAACAGGAATGGTTAGCCAAAATTTAACCTTCCCTCTGCCTGTACTACAGAGTTTACCTTTATGTGGCCACCTTGCAGGTGGGTACTGGGATAGGTGGTCAGCTCTGGGGGTCTTTTCCTAGCATCTCAGATGCCACTTGCCTGTGCTCAGTATTCCCCCAATTGATCCTGCCCTGTGGCCTTACAATCAGGAGCCACATGTCTCATGTCATCTCCCACACTCTGTCCTCTGCTGTGTCACATTTTCCTCCTGTCCTGGAGCAGCAAACCTCATGGCCTAGCCCTCAGTGTGGAAGGAATATTATCTTTGCAGTAAGGAAGAAACTATGGTCTTGAGTTGTTTAAAAAGTTCAGTATGAAATGGTTTTTGGTGCTGGAAGAATTCTAAAAATCCTCCTGTCCTTCCGGAAAGACTAATTCTTAATCTTTACCATTCTGAATACCAAAAGATTTCTGATTTGATAATGCTAAGTGACCCTTTTCTTATTATCTTCCCCATTCCCACCTATGGTTGCCTCAGGCCAATTAGTGGAAAGTCATCTACTTGGAAATGTAAAACAAAGAAACAAAAGTTAACACTTTTTTGAAATTTCACCCTCATTCTGGTCAGTCAGACTTTGTCTTAAGGGCTGTTGGATGTGGGTTTATGCAGATGAATGGCACAATCAGGTAATGAGCCGTTCACCCAGTGTAAGTAAGCAGGGAGGGGTGGGACTGGCTGTGAGGAGTGTTTCCAAATGGAAATCACCCTTTCTGGCATTTCTTGGTTTTCTTTTCTGTCTTGTCTTTCCAAATTCTGAGAACTAGAGAAAATGGTAAAATGTGCTGTAATTCTTCTGCAAGAATTAAAGCCGAGCAGTTGTTAACCTAAAAATAAAAGGCCAATGTGAGAGTCAACAGGTGTTTGAGATTCAGAAGAATATCTAATCTGGAAGCTCTGCTTCACCCAGAAACCCAAATAGTGTTTTAATTAGGAAAGGAAGGCAAAGGGATTTAGGAGAAAGGGAAAGGGAATAATTACATGAATTGAAGGAAGGACTTTCTATGGGTGTTAATAAGCTAAGGAATTTCTGTAGGTGCAGATAACCTAACATAGCGATGCTCATTCTAAAGAACGTCTTTAATTTTCATTCCTAGTCATAATGTTACAGAACCCCTGGGCCACTCCAGTTGAAAACAAACCCACGGGCTCTTTAGTTAGGGGCCCGATTGCCCGCCGCCAAAATTATAACTCTCAATACCAGAGTTTAGTGAAAAGAAAAAGAATTGTTTATTTAACAGTTATATAGATTTAGTTATTTGCGGATTTCGGTTGTTAAGTCTTATGTTCTTTAAAACACCCTTAAACACATATCCTTGCCTCCCCCCCTACCAAACCAGGCTAGTTTTAGAAAAGTTAGAGAAACCGCTTCCCTACTTTCCAAACACAGTTCAGCTTTACCAGCAGCTGCCAATCACTCAATTCTGATTGGGGAGGTCCTTTCTGTGCTGTGGTGCCCTCCAGCTCTCAATGCAGGACCGCCTGGATTCTCAGCCTCCTTGTAAACTGCCTTCTTCCTGCAAACCGCATGGATCTCCTCTCCTTCTTAAAACCGCATGGCGAGAGCCTCTTAAAGCAGCCCGGAGACCCCTTCTCCGAGTCACATGGAGAAGGCCTCTTTACCAAGCCACGTGGAGGGAGCACACAAGAGAGCGAGAGAGCGAGAGCCCCAGACCGAGCGCGTGAGCGTGAAAAGAGAGCTAAAATGTCCACAGCTGCTTATATATCCCTGACTGCGTCATCTGACGCAGTGGGCGTTGCAAACCGTTCCGACCATTCACAGACCCTTACGTAGGCTCTGTGTGCTTTCCATACCGTCCCCCGGTTCAAGACTCCTCCCATCTACCTGAGGCTTTGGATGCATTAAAGCCATTTTGCATAAAAAAGACACTAGCCACTGGCCTCAGGCATGTGGAGGCATTCTGAAAAGCTGCTTCCTTCTCCCCATCCCCCAGCTGCAAACTCTGGGGTTTTTTGGAACACCCCTGTTTCTGTAACAGTTTCCCCCCTCTCAGACTTAGACCCTTTATAATCTTATAAAGGACAATGGGCGAAGGTCTCATGCTCCTCTAACTGCTTCCTGCTGGACGTGGTCGTTGTCCTGCCTACCCTTGGGTCTAGAAATCCCTAATAAGAGTGGGGATGTAGGGGAGGGTGGCCTTCCCACATGGGGAAGGATCTTGCAGAGTCCAGGTCAGTTGGCTGTTCCTGGGTAGCAGCATGCTCAGTTTCCAAGGGCTGGCACTGCTGGACAAGCTGGCATCCTTGTCGTATTCTGAGGGCAACAGATTTGGCAACAGGGTTAAAAACACAATTCAACCTACAACCACTATATACAAAAGACAGGAGTTAATTTTTCAATGTCCCACATTAGAAAAAAGAAATGGCTTCTTTGGAGGAAGGTGTGCAGGGCATGTCACACCTGTCCAAAGCCCTTTTGCCCAATTCACTTAGCTTGGGCTGAGGGGTATAAATTTTGGATTTCCCCCCTCTCAGACCTCTGGGCCCTTTCTGTCCAAGCCATTAGGACAGAAAAGAAAGACCAGTTTTAAAGTGAAGCCCGCAGACCACCCCATACTTCACCAACTCAACCACTTAGTTCAGCCAAACCGTTGAGTCTCAGGAGGTGGCGATGCAGATGGGCTTCTTAGGTGAGGCCTATATGTACAGATAATCACTCAGGTAGAGATCATAGGCTTACGCCCTATGAAAACAGAAAGAACATGCATGTTAAATCACACAACACAATTGACAAACCAGTCTTCAAACCTGAGAGACTGTCTTATTGTTAAGACATCCACTTGCAAGGCGCCTGACATTCTTCTTGCCTGTAAATTAAGCATCCTTGATAATGTCACAGACTTGGTTTAACTTTCAAATGAAAAACAAACTTTATAGACAGTTAGCTGCACTGAGCATTGTGATTTTCCTTGAGTCACAATTTTTCTCCTTAAGATCACCCTCCTTGTCAGTAAAGGGACTGCATTAAGTCCAGTTTTTAATTTAGCCTGTTCATTTGCATAAACACAACAAGAGCAGTGATTGATCACATATGATCCTTAAGTCTACTTTGCTGGAACTTATACAAGGAAACTTCATGTTGACTTTAGTCTGCCCATCAGGGCACAGAAGCTGAGCCACACACCTGCCATTCAGCCTTGCCTGCAAACACCTGCTTTCCCAAGTCCTTTGGGTTTTCCATTGTGCCTTAGGTTCTTTCTAGCCATCCTTCAGGAAAGCAACCTTCGTTCCTTCCCTGGAAAGACTGCCATGAACCACACAACCAACCAAGGTGTCAGGCCTTTTTCCTTCTGGGCTTTCCTTAGCTTCAAAAGTCAAGTCCAGTTCCTCAGGGCTTTCTGGTATCAACCAGAGCCTAAGCATGCCACCTTCAGGCATGTCATTCCAGTCAAAGTCTTGGTTAACAATACCTTTATTAACAACTGGTCTTTTTAGTTTTATGCAAAGAAACCTAATGTAATTACTTACTCCTTTAAATTGCCAAATTCTGGAGGGGTCAGGTAGAGAGAAAAATATACAGTGTGAAGGAAAATCCTTGTCTTTCTAATATTCCCTAAAATTGCATTTCCATGCCTTATACTTTCTTTTGTTCATTTTCCTACATGTGAAGTTTTAACTTTCTCTGGGAAACCTTAATTTTCCTTTCAGATTATATGGCCAGTACCAATACAGAGAATTCCAGACCTTCCATAGGTCCCCAAGAATTCTAGACCTTACATAGGTCTCCAATGGCTAATGCCAAACCAACACAGGGAATTCCAAATGACCTTTCATAGGTCCCCAAAGGCTAAATGCCAATCCAGGGAATTCCAGACGACCTTTCCTAGGTCCCAAGGCTAAATGCCAATACAGGGAATTCCAGACGACCTTTCCTAGGTCACCAATGGCTAATGCCAATCCCAACACAGGGAATTCCAAATGACCTTTCATAGGTCCCAAGGCTAAATGCCAACACAGGGAATTCCAGACGACCTTTCCTAGGTCACCAATGGCTACATGCCAATACAGAGGTACAGTAACCATACAATTAGACCACAAGTAGTTGAGGTTTCCCTTTTCCCAGGTTTAAAAAACTTTCACAACCTTTCTACATTTTTTATGACTTTCCACAGACATTCTGCAACATTCACAAACTTTCCATATATTTACCCATTCAGATTTAACCATAACCCATTTCCAATTCTTTTCCACACTGTAAAGGACTCTACCCAAACTCAGTATTTAGCAGCTAAAATTTCCCTAGATTTGTAGATATTCTGCAGTTTTCTGAAGCTTAGACCTTGCAAATACCTCTCATGCAACAATGACTTGAATGTTTAGACATATACCATTTTGCAAACAAAGCACATCACCTTAAGAGCATACCTAACCCACCATTTTGCCCACTTCAAAGATGGTGGCAGCATTACATCCAGCATCTTTAAAGACGGTGGCACCCATAAGTACCACCCACAAGATGGTGGCAAACCCACGTGACTTGTCCACCATGGTGGAGCACTCACGTGGCTTACCCTAAATGGCAGTATACCTATGAGGCTTAGTGTCCAAATCACAACCTTCATGCGGGCTCTGGAGGGAGAGACCCATTTCTCCTCCTGAAGAGGTGGAGTCATTGGCTTTGTAGTCACTTCAGAGGCCATAACCAAAAGGCGTGCTGAGAGGGAAGTCCCTTGAATCTGCAGATGGGTGGGCACTGCAGAAGCCATGCCCACCTGCAGAGAGGGCTGCGCCCCAGGAGCCCTGGATGCTGCCTCGGGAGCTGCCCCTACCTGTGGAAGGGGTGGTGCCATGGGAGGCGCCTTTACCTGGGCGCAGTTTGGCGCCAAAACAGTTCCTTTGTCTCCCGGATTTAGAGAGTTAAAGAGGGCTACTTCTTCATTTTCCTCCTTCTCCGGCGTTTGACTTTCAGGAAAAGGCTTTTTGGCCTCTTCTTCCCTCTGCACCATTATTTGGCCCTCTACCTTCACCAAGGCTTCATTATACAACTTTACAGATGCATCTAGATAATAAACATCTTCCCAATTTCCCGATTGCAAACAGTACTTCTTTAATTGATTAATCATAAGGTAATTCAGAGAACCATTCACAGGCCACCTTTTCTTACCATCCAGAATGTACTCAGGCCAAACAGTGTTACAATAATAAATTAACATTTTCTTAGTCATAGGATAACGACAGTACATATCCCAATTTTCCAAAATTCTCTTCAGTGGGCTGCCATCAGGGACTTGCCCAGAACTGCTTTTATTGACCCAGACATACATGACAATGGCTATAACCAGAAAAACCCCAAAGACCAGAAAGCATATATACCACTCAGGCATCCATAGTTCTATTACTTCCAGGAATTCTCCTAATCGGACAAACAAATCTAGTATCCATGATGCCATTATTTCAGAAATACTTCAGAAATAAGTTTTAGCAAACAATCTTACTTCTCTAATCCCTTCTCAGTTCTATTTTCTTTTCACCACACTGGCGTGCTTAGGCGGTCGGCGTCCTCAGAGGGTGTCTCTCAAGGGGGTCGACCTGCCACGGGCAATTATTAACGTCCCGTCTGCGTCGCCAAATTGTTACAGAACCCCTGGGCCACTCCAGTTGAAAACAAACCCACGGGCTCTTTAGTTAGGGGCCCGATTGCCCGCCGCCAAAATTATAACTCTCAATACCAGAGTTTAGTGAAAAGAAAAAGAATTGTTTATTTAACAGTTATATAGATTTAGTTATTTGCGGATTTCGGTTGTTAAGTCTTATGTTCTTTAAAACACCCTTAAACACATATCCTTGCCTCCCCCCCTACCAAACCAGGCTAGTTTTAGAAAAGTTAGAGAAACCGCTTCCCTACTTTCCAAACACAGTTCAGCTTTACCAGCAGCTGCCAATCACTCAATTCTGATTGGGGAGGTCCTTTCTGTGCTGTGGTGCCCTCCAGCTCTCAATGCAGGACCGCCTGGATTCTCAGCCTCCTTGTAAACTGCCTTCTTCCTGCAAACCGCATGGATCTCCTCTCCTTCTTAAAACCGCATGGCGAGAGCCTCTTAAAGCAGCCCGGAGACCCCTTCTCCGAGTCACATGGAGAAGGCCTCTTTACCAAGCCACGTGGAGGGAGCACACAAGAGAGCGAGAGAGCGAGAGCCCCAGACCGAGCGCGTGAGCGTGAAAAGAGAGCTAAAATGTCCACAGCTGCTTATATATCCCTGACTGCGTCATCTGACGCAGTGGGCGTTGCAAACCGTTCCGACCATTCACAGACCCTTACGTAGGCTCTGTGTGCTTTCCATACCGTCCCCCGGTTCAAGACTCCTCCCATCTACCTGAGGCTTTGGATGCATTAAAGCCATTTTGCATAAAAAAGACACTAGCCACTGGCCTCAGGCATGTGGAGGCATTCTGAAAAGCTGCTTCCTTCTCCCCATCCCCCAGCTGCAAACTCTGGGGCTTTTTGGAACACCCCTGTTTCTGTAACAATAACAAGCATTTGGAATACAGTGCTGTTGTAGGCCCAGTCTAAAAGTTATTTAGCCCAATTTTAACCTTCCAAAGCTTTGAAAGTAAGATGTGCTTCCCAGTTCCTCTGGGATCGAAACTTCAGCTCCATTTTAAAGAGACTCTGTGTGTATTATTTTTTTACATTTCCCCTTTTGATTGAGATCTTTCCTTGAAACTAATCATCAGAACGCAACACTGATGATTGGTTATTAAAAGCATTGGTGGTCCCTTGTCACCAGGGAAGTTCTTTCTGGGTATGTCATGTCTCACCTAGGACTAAAAGTATATATATTTTTGAGCCTTAGGCTGCATTTGAGTAACAAGGATGCCAGAACACAGAAAAGCTTCACTGTCATGTTCCTTTAAAGGTATACATTTTCTATGGTCTCTTGGAGTTACTCATATCAGGTCTCCTAGGCCTTAGTGACTGTCTTACAATGCTGAGTGCCATTATCCTAGGGGTTTCTTTGTAACACTGAGCTATGCAAAATGAAGTTTTAGAATAGAAAAAATTCTTAAAATAACAAACAAAATGTTAAATCCTATTTTAAGAATCAATCAGAATCAGGAGGCAATACCTGAGGAGGGCAGCCAGCTGTAGACACCAAAGAGCCGTGAGGTGTTAGTGGCACTGTATTTAACCATTTGATTTGTACCTGGATTTTATCTAGTTCTGTGTCTACTTCACCAGAGATGTTTTTCCCAAGTACAGTAAGAGGTATTAACAACAGCGCAAACCCTACCTTGTTTAGCTAGGATATGCTCAGGAGCAATTCTATTACCTGACACAACTCATACAAGGGTATTTAAACATTTTTTCTGACTGGTTATTGCTTTGGTAGTAGCTCCCTCGATTTCCCTTAAGATTTTTGATAAGTTTCTAATTATGTATTCATTCATTGCAACACCTGCCCAAGGAAAAAGTATTCTTCGAAATCTGGAACCTTTGTTGGGGTGACATCACCAGGCATTTGATGATTTTGCTTGCAACCAGTTGCACATTTTGACCCATGAAGTAGGTTTAAAGCTGATGTTTTCAATGCTGAATTATCTTTCTAGGCAGAACTCAGGTGGGAAAGGAAACAATAGCTATTATAGTGAGTTGATGGCCTTTCATATTATCTGTGAGGTAGGAAGGAACTAAAGAAAGGAACAAAAGGAAAAATGAGGATGTAGATTATTCAGCCCGGCCGCAGGCTGTCCTAGGGCTTAGCTCACTACAACAGATGCTGTCTGCTTCACTTCCTAGTAATTTTTAACTTCAAATTTTCTGTTACTACACACCTGTTAGTTAAAAGTACGTGATATGGTCCTTTCCATCTTGTTGTAAAGAGTCCTTTCGGTGGTGTCTTTTCCAGTATACATCATGTCCTGGCTGTTAATTAAAGGTGTTTAATTTTTTTCATTTTCTTGAATTAATTGCATAGCAAAAGCAGAGGAATCTAAATGCACAGCTCGTCCCTGTAAGGTGCTGGGAACGCTGTAAACAGCATACCGGACAAGGTTTCCTAAGGAGGCTCCGTATGTTAATCTTTGTTCCTTGAAGCTGTCTGGTCATTCTGAGACTATGCATGTCTTTCTCAAACATGACGTTGTACTCAAGGCCTTGGTAATATAACCATTGTTTCCAACTGAGTTCTATTATAATGGCAAAAGATTCTTATTGAACTTATATGAATAATTATATGGCCATGAGAATAGGAATATTCACTGATTGTTTCCAAATTCTGAAAGGATCAGGTAGGGTGGAAAAGGTAAAATGCTTGAATCTTGCTTTCAAATGTAATTTATTGGACTTCCGGCCAAGATGGAGGCCTAGGCTGACATGCTCCATCTCCCTCCACAACTAAGAAGGAATACAACTACCGCAAAACCAGAAATAACCAGAAATTCCAAAAAATAAAGCTACATGGCAGTCCAACATATGAAGTTATAAAGAAGTGGTGCTCGTCTGGACGGGTAGGAGGGGCGAAGCTGGGGTGGAGAGACCAAGCTGTGCTGGCGGCAGCAGCTGTGGCGAAGGGTGGCAGAACTGCGATAAGCACAGACACCCATATTTAAGGGGAGGTGAGAAATGCCTGAGGAGCATCCCCAGCTGCAGACCAAATCCATCAGCTCATGATTCCAACGCCAGGGAAGGCAGACCTCCATTGCCTTGGACTGTGAGGCCTGGAGGGCATGGAGACAGAGGAAGAGGCTCCTGGTCTCTCACCAGAGAGTAAACAGCAAGAATCCATCTTGGACCCCTGCCCCCACACAAAGTGCCACAGTGGGTGGGAAGGGTCACCCGGTAGTGACGATTGCATGGGGCTCTGCCCTCTATAGCATAGGAGGTGTGACAGCCCTGCCCAGGAAGCAAAGATAAACACAAAACTGTCAGGATGGCACAGATCACGATAGAGATCCCGGTGACGAAACTGACCAGCCAGCAAATATCTAATCTAACGAAGCAGCAGATAGGAAATCTTTCTGAGGCACAGTTCAGAGCTTTGGTTATATGAATGCTAACAGATTTAATAGCAGATCTTAAACATGACAGGGAAGGAATGAAGGCCAGTCCTGTTGAAATGAATGAAAACACATACAAAACTAGTGGTGAGGGTAAGAAAACCAAGGATCAAATCAACAAATCGGAACATAGGGAAGGAACAAACAGTCAACCAATGCAGAAAGAGGTAACAAAAAGTGAAGAAAATGAGGAGGCTCAGAAACCTATGGGACAGCTATAAGCGGGCCAACATCCGAATCATAGGGTTGCCAGAAGGTGAAGAAGAAGAACTAGAAATGGAAAAATTATTTGAAAAAATAATGAAGCAGAACTTCCCTAACTTGGGGAAGGAAATAGACTTATATGTCCAGGAAGCACAGAGTTCCAAAAAACTGCACCCAGGGAGAACCACACCAAGACACATGATAATCAAAATGTCAAAAGTTAAGGATAGAGAGAGAATCTTAAAAGCAGCAAGAGAGAAGAAGAGAATAATGTACAAAGGGGTCCCAATAAGACTGTCAGCTGATGTCTCAAAAGAAACTCTGCAGGCAAGAAGGGACTGGCAAGAAATATTGAAAGTAATGAAAAGCAAAAACCTACAACCACGAATACTCTATCCAGTGAAGCTGTCATTCAGAATAGAAGGGCAGAGAAAGTGCTTCTAGGACAAAGGAAAACTGAAGGAGTTCATCAGATCCAAACCACTGTTATATGAAATGTTAAAGGGACTTATTTAGGAGAAAGAAGATCAAAACTATGAACATTAAAATGAAAACTGTATCACAACAATCAACAACAGAAGCTAGGGAATTGAAACAAAGGCAAACTAAGTAGGCATCGAGAATGGGAAAAGACTTATAGGTATGGGGAACATTTTGAGGGGAGGTCAGCTGCGAGGGTGAAGGGGGGAAAGGGAGGGAGATGATCCAGGAATTAAGAAGCATAGTAGGAGGGAGTGGAGTAGATAGAAAGATGTTGAGAAGAACTATATGCACAACCAATGGGCATAGACTAAGGGAAGGGGACAACTGGAGGGAGGAGGGGTCACCGGGTGGAGGGGAACAAAGGGAAAAGAAATTGGGACAACTTAACAGTATGATCAATAAAACATATTTTTTTAAAAGTATTAATTTGCTGTAGATCATAGCGTCGGAGACAAAAATTTCCTTATATCTGAAAACCAAAGATTAAAAAATGTAATATTTCAAATAAAAAGTCATAAAAATTATAACCACCCTTATCAGTTCATTTATTCCCCTGTTATGGATTTTTGTTGAACTTGATTTATCAGAAACCTGTGTTTTAGAGTAAGTATCAGAAGTCCTTTTTATGAATTTCCCTGAAAATGAAACATATTTGCAAAAAGTATGAGAGTAAGACAGGGACTCTCTGTAAATGACAGACTTAAAATGACATGGTTAAAGATCTGATTACAATGTAATTTCTCTGCAACACTATTTTAACATAGCTAGAATTACAAATTACAAAGAAAACAAAATATCAAGACATTTTAGATTTTCAGAAGTTTTAATAAAACTTTAGCCCTGACTGGTATAGCTCAGTGGCTTGAGCACTGGACTGTGAATCAAAATATCCCCGGTTTGATTCCTGGTTAGGGCACATGCCTGCGATGCGGGCCAGGTCGATAGTTAGGGGCATGTGACAGGCAACTGATTGATACATCTCTCACACATTCATGTTTCTTTCTCCCTTTCTTTCTCTCTCCCTTCCCATCTTGAAAAATAAAATTAAAAAAAAAATTTAGAACATTTTAATAATATATGCATACAAATACAATACAATTATTATTTCTTATTTGCCTACAGGGTTTCCCATGTAATTTTAGCATCTCAAATCGGCCTAATTAGTTTAATTTCCCTCTTTTATAAAGAGAGAGATAGAGATTCCTTGAAATGTTTCTGGGATCCTTCTTAAAAATCTTAGTTCTTTTCAGGTTAAGAAAAGACTATTTTTGGAATTTGTGGAAGCTTGTCAAACATATTTGAACTTTTAAAATCCTTGGTCAATAGGATCACAGGTCACTATGAAACAATACTTAGTTATCCATTTAATCATGGTGACAAAGACTAGGCAGGCAAATAAAGAAAGTTAAATAGTTGTAAGCAAAATTTAACTTAAAACTCAGCTTTCCTAAGCAATCAAAGGCCTCATCTTAAAGAGCACAGAAAATCACAAAATCTTTGTTTTCTCTTTATAATCTCTAATTTAGAGGATACAAATTGTACAGAAAAAGTTCGCCCTTTCAGCAGATGAAAGAACATTGTTTTATTTTTATATAAGTACACTGTTGATATCAAAGTTTATAATAAATTTGTCATTCTCATCCAGCTTGACCATACAGTTTCTTTTCTCAGGATTCCTTTTCACAAACCTTTTACAACTTCCATGCCTTATGCCTTCTTTTACTGAAAACGCATATTCAACTTCCCATGATTCAAAGTTGTTTTCCTTTTTGTTCCTACTCGTTTTAATTGCATATATTTAAAATTTTAACTCTAAACTTAGTAATTCTGAACACTGACATTAGTATTATTTTAGACTGGCAAGTTTATGCATTTTGTAATTTCCAGGAATGTGTTCCCCTTTTAGTAATACAGTCTTTCAATATGACATGAGATGTTTATTAATAAACCCACATTTATCTTTTAGTTCCTCTGCAATAAGTCAAAAGTAGGTAAACTTAGGCATATTTAGCAATTAATGTTTCAATATTTTATCTTATTTGGGAATGATCTAAATATTCAGCAAATTTCCATCATTTCATTTTTCTAGCATAAATTTAAATTTCAAGATACCAAAGATATTAGGAAGTTATTTTAAGTACATAGACGGTATCACATAATTATTGCTAAAAAGTTTCACTGAAAAATCTTTTATTCTATTTATGTCTATTTATTTCTTAACAACTCTTTAGATTTTTAAAATTTTAATGTACCAAATTATTTTTCTTGTTGACAGATTTGTATGCTTAGGTAGAATGAAGGTGTCAAACTTTATTCCGATAACTCTAAAGATACGTCTGTTTTAATTAAACCAACAAACTTAAATTAGCCCTAATACCAGGTATTTTTTCAGAACCTGAAGAATATTTGGGTTAGTTAATATTTAATTAGTGTAAGTGCTTAATTCCTTTAAGACAATTAAACAGAGCTCTTTATTTTTTTAATTTTAAGATTTTTTAATTATGATTCTATTTCAGGTGTACCAGTTTCTCACCCTTTGCCTCTCTCTGCCCATGTTTTCCTCTAGGACTTTTATGATATCATTACTTATGTTTAAATCTTTTATCCATTTCGAGTTTATTCTGGTGTATGGTGTAAGCCGATGGTCTAGTTTCATTTTTTTGCATGTACCAGTCCAGCTCTCCCAACACCATTTATTGAAGAGGCTATTTTTTCTCCATTGTATGCTTCTGTCCCCTTTGTCAAATATTATTTGACCATAGAGACATGGGCTTCTGGGTTCCCTATTCTGTTCCATTAATCTGTGTGTCTGTTCTTATGCCAGTATCAGACTATTTTAATTACAGTGGCCTTGTAGTATAGTTTGATATCAGGTATTGTGATCCCTCCTATTTTGTTCGTCTTTTTCAAGATTGCTGATGCTGTTTGGACTCTTTTTCAGTTCCATATAAATTTCTGAAGTACTCATTCTAGATCTGTGAAATATGTCATTGGCATTTTAATTGGAATTGCATTGAATCTATAGATTGCTTTAGGTAGTATGGCCATTTTAATGATGTTAATTCTTCCAGTCTGGGAACAGGGTATATACTTAACATTTATTTGTATCCTCCTTAATTTCATTCTTCAGTGTTCTATAGTTTTCTGAGTATAGGTCTTTTACCTCCCTTTTTAAATATTACTAGGTACTTTATTCTTCTTGTTGCTACAGTAAATGGGACTTTTTCCTAGTTTCTCTCATATTTAATTGTTGGTACAATAATGCCATTGATTTCTGAATATTGACTTTGTATCCCGCTATTTGGCTGACTTCACTTATTAGGTTGAGTAGTTTTTTGGTGGAGATTACGGTTTTCTATGTACACTCTCATGTTGTTTGTGAATGACAGTTTTACTTCCTCCTTTCCAATTTGGATACTATTTATTTCTTTTTTTGGCTCATTGCTGTGGCTGGAACTTCCAGTACTATGTTGAATAATAGTGGTGTAAGCCTTGTCTTGTTCCTGTTCTTAAGGGGAAAGCTTTTAGTTTTTGCGCAATGAGTATAATGTTGACTATAGGTTTCTTGTATATGGCCTTCATTATATTGAGGTATGCTCCCTCTATACCCAATTTGATGATTGTTTTTATATCATAAATGGGTGCTGGATTTTATCAAATGCTTTATCTGCACTGTTGATATTATCACGTGATTTTTGTCCATTTTGTTTAATATGGTGTATTATGTTTATTGATTTGAAAATATTGTATAATCCTTGGATTCCTGGGATGAATCTCACTTGATCATGGTGTATGATCTTTTTAATGTATTGCATAATCCAGATGCCCAATGTCTTGTTCAGGATTTTAGCATCTATGTTCATCAGAGGTATTGGCCTGTAGTTTTCTTTCTTTCCTGTGTCTTTACCTGGTTTTGGAATTAGGATAATACTGGCCTCGTAAAAAGAATTTCAGAGTCTTCCTTCTTGAGTTTTTTTGGAGTAGATTGAGAAAGATAGGAGTTAGTTCTTCTTGAAATGTTTGGTAAAATTCACCTATGAAGCTGTCTGGTCCAGGGCTTTTGTGTGTTGTGCGTTTTTTTTTTTTTATTACTGCTTCAATTTCAGTAGTTGTTATCAGTCTATTCAGGCTTTCTGCTTCTTCTTGATTCAGTTTTGGAAGACTGTATATTCCTAGGAATTTATTTATTTTTCCCAGGCTGTCCAGTTTCTTAGCATATAGTTGTTCATAGTAATTTCTTACAGTCCTTTGTATTTCTTTGTATTGGTTGTAACTTTTCTTTAATTTCTGATTTTATTTATTTGGGTCCTCTCTCATTTTTTCTTGATAAGTCTTGGTCAATGGTTTGTCAATTTTGTTTATCTTTTCAAAGAACCAGCTCCTGGATTTATCGATCCTTTGAATTTTTTTTTCTTTTAGTCTCCATGTCATTTAATTCTCCTTTGATCTTATTTTCTTTCTTCTACTTGTTCTTGGCTTTGTTTGTTGTTGTTCCTCTAGTTCTTGTAGATGTAGGGTTAGGTTGTTTATTTGAGATTTTTCTATCTTCTTTAGGTAGGCCTATATTGCTATGAACTTCCCTCTCAGGACTGCCTTCGCTGTGTCCCATGGATGTTGGGCTGTTGTGTGTTCACATTTGTTTGTTTCCAGATACTTTTTGATTTCTTCCTTGATCTCATTGTTAACCCATTCATTATTTAGTAATCTGTTATTCTGCCTCTATGTATTTGAATGTTTTTGAGATTTTTTTTTCCCCTTGCGGGTGGTTTCTATGATAGTTTCAAGCCATTGTGATCCAAGAAGATGCTTGATATGATTTCAATTCTCTTGACTTCATTGAGGCTTGTTTTGTGTCCTATCATGTGGCCTGTTTTTGAAAATGTTCCATGTGTGTTTGAAAAGAATATATATTTTGCTTCTCTGGAATGAAAGGTTCTGTATACATCAATTAAGTCCATTTGATCTAGAGTGTTGTTCAGTGCCACAATATACTTGTCAATTCTTCGTTTGGAAGATCTATCCATTGTTGACAGTGGGGTGTTAAAATCCCCTATGATGACTGTGTTTCTGTCAATATCTTTCTTGAAGTCCTCCAAGATTTTCCTTATACATTTAAGTGCTCCTATGTTGGGTACATACATGTTTACATGGGTTATATCCTCTTGATGGATTACTCCCTTAAGTATTATGTAGTGACCTTCTTTGTCTCTTTTTCTGGCCTTTGTTTTGAAGTCTATTTTATCTGATATATATATTACTACCCCTGCTTTTTTTCATGTCCATTCGCATGGGATATTTTTTCCATCCCTTCACTTTCAGCCTGTGTAGGTCTTTTGTTCTGAAATGGGCCTCTTATAGACAGCATATATGCAGGTTTTCTTATCCATTCAGCTACCTTATGTCTTTTGATAGGAGCATTAATCAATTTACACTTAAGGTTATTATTGATAGGTACTTATTCATTGCCATTTATTCCATACCTGTGTGCCTCTCTCTATTTCTTCTTCTTACAGCAGTCCCTTTAGAATCTCTTTTTTTTTTCAGATTTAATGTGTTTTATTGATTAAAATATTACATTTGTGCCAATTTCCCTTCCCTCTGCTCCCCTCCACCCGGTGGCCCCCCTCCCTCCAGTTGTCCCCCCCTTTTAGATTATGTCCATTAGTTGTGCATACAGTTCCTCCCAACCTCTCTCCGTCTATTCCATTCCCTCCTACCATGATCCCCAATTCCTATATCATCTCCCTCCCTCTCCCCACTCCCCCTCCCTGTTGACCTCCCCCCAATATGCTTCCCGTACCCACAGTTCCTTTTCCACTCTCGTTGCCTGTTTAGTTTGCCTTTGTTTCATCTCCCTAGCTTCTGTTTTTTAAACCAGTCACTTTAACATCTCATATAACAGTGGTTTGGATCTAATGAACTCTTTCAGTTTTATTTTGTCCTAGAAACACTTTCTCTGTCCTTCTATTCTGAATGACAATTTCGCTGGATAGAGTATTCATGGTTGTAGGTTTTGGATTTTCATTACTTTGAATATTTCTTGCCAGTCCCTTCTTGCCTGTAGGGTCTCCCTTGAGAAGTCAGCTGATAGTCTAATTGGGACCCCTTTGTACATAATTCTTTTCTTCTCTCTTGCTGCTTTTAAGATTCTCTCTTTATCTTTAATTTTTGACATTTTGATTATAATGTGTCTTGGAGTGGTTCTCCCTGGGTCCAGTTTTTTTGGAATTCTCTGTGCTTCCTGGACCTGCAAGTCTATTCCCTTCCCCAAGTCTGGGAAGTTCTCCTTTATTATATTTTCACTCAATTTTTCAAGTTCTAGTTCATCTTCCTCACTCTCTGGCAAACCAATGATTCTTATGTTGGGCTTTTTATAGCTGTCCCAGAGGTTTCTGATCCTCTCATTGTTGCTTCCCATTTCCTCTCTCTGCATTGGTTGACTGCTTGTTCCTTCTCCATATTCCAGTTTGTTGAAATGAACTCTGGATTTTTTTTCCTCACCATCTATCTCGTATGCGGTTTTGTTCCTTTCGTTATGAATGTTTTTCGCTTCTTTCTTATCTTTTTCCTGCTCTTTTGTGAATTCTGTAAGCCACCTGATAACAATGGCCCTGAACTGAGCCTCTGACAGGTTTCTTATCTGTTCATCTGTCAGGTTCTCTATCTGTTGCCTGGTGAGCTGTGCCACCGGGATTTCTATAGTTGTCTGCCTCATTTTGACAGATGCGTTTTGTTTTCTTGGGCCGGCTGTAGGGGGCAGTGTCTGTGTACGCGTCACACTTCAGCGACCGGCGCCTGTCTGCGACCTATTTCGCAGCCCTGTGGTGCTTTCTTTGGCGGCGGGGGTCCAAGATGGATTCACACAGTTATTCAGCTAGGAGACTGGGACCCGTCCTCCCGCCCCCCTGGGCCTCACTGTTCAAGGCGATGCGGTGGCTGCTTTCCCCAGCGCTGGGGTCGCGCACTGCCAGGGGCTTGACTGCAGCCGGGATTTTTCGCCGCCCCGCCTCTGTCCCAGGTGCAACCGCAAACAGCGCTGCCCTCTTTAACTCTTACCTGCCCAAATGGCACCGCTGGTTTATAACTTCATATGTTGGGCTTCCGTGTAGTTTTATTTTCTGGAATTTCTAGTTGTCCTTTGTTTTGAAGTAGTTGTATTCCTCTCTAGTTGTAGAGGGAGACCTAGCGTGTCCGTCTAAGCCTCCATCTTGGCCGGAAGTCTAAAATCTCTTGCAGTGCTTATTTGGTGTAGATGTACTCTTTCAGCCTTCTTTTGTCTGGAAAGCTCTTTGTGTCACCTTCCATTTTAAATGAGAGCCTTGCTGTTTAGTGTAGTCTTATTGTATGTCTGTGCTTTTCATTACTTGGATTATCCCATGCCAGTCTTTTCTGGATTGTAGTGTTTCTGTTGAAAAAATCAGCCGATAGTCTTATAGAGTTCTTTTGTATATTACTATTTCTCCCTTGCTGCTTCTAAGAGTCTCTCTTTGTCTTTAAATTTTGCCATTTTAATTATGATGTGTCCTGGAGTGGGCCTCTTTTGGTTCATCTTTATTGGGACCCTCCATGCTTCCTGAACTTACTTGACTTTTTCCCTCACCAAGTTAGTGAAGTTTTCTGTCATCCTTTTTTTCAAACAGGTTTTCTATTGCTTGCTTCTTTTCTTTTCCTTCTAATAGTCCTGTGATGCGAATGTAATGTTTCATGTTGTCCTGAAGCTCCCTTAAACTATTCTCATTCTTTTTGTGTCTTTTTTCATTTTGTTGCTCTGACTTGGTTTTTTCTGTTTCTTTTTTTTTTTTTTTTTTTTTTACCTCATCTTCCAGCTTTCTGATTCGGTCCTCTGCTTCATCTAGTCTGCTTATGATTCCTTCTAGTATATTATTCTTTTCAGATGCTGTAATTTTTCTATCGTCCTGGTTTTTATTCACAGTTTCTATGTCCTTTTTCATGCTGCTGTAGTTCCCACTAATTTCCCTGGAGCTCCCATAAAGTTCCTTTTAGTTGTTACCTTATTCCTTGAGCATCCTTATAACCATTATTATGAATTCTATGTCTGAATTCTATGTCTGATAGATTGCTTCCCTCCATTTCATTTAGCTCCTTTTCTGGGGATTCCTTCTTCACTTTAGATTCGGGGTTCTTTGTCTCCCCATTTTAGGTTAATTTTTTTGTTTCTGTGCCTCAGATTGCTCTGCTTTGACTGCCTGTCTTCGTGGGTTAGCCTTCTGTGGTAGTTCTGTGTGACTCAGTGGTGTAGTGTCTTTGATCTCCTTATACGGATGACCTTTATTCAATTTATGTGGGTGCTCTTGTTGTATTTGAGCTTTGATTATTGATGGCTCATTCCTTGGTAGGTTCTCCCCTTCAACTGGCTGACTGGGAGTCACAACCCCTGCCATGTCTTGTATGCGACTGTTGTGAAGCATCTTCTCTACTCCTTGGCTCAAAACTTCATATCAGCTAAGATTCCATTGATTGTTCAGGTTTTTTGTTGGGAGATCAGCCGAGAATCTGACTTGGGTACTAGAGCAAGTGGATTCTGCTTCTGGCTACTTGGCTGCCATCTTCTTCTCTAAAGAGAGCTCTTTAAAAACCAATTTTATTTATATCTTCCTATCTCCAAGAGGTAGATATATATTCACACATATAGACAGATGCAACCAGAGACACGATAGTTTTGGTTTTAAAATTTCACCTGTGAGACAGGTACACCAAGGCAAAAATCCACTTATTTATAACAGTTGAAATTTTTTTTGTTTTGTTTAAATGGCTAAGGCTTTTCCTAGTTTTAGAAAAGACTTTTAAGATGTGTATTTCTTTGACAAACAATTTGGAGGGAGATTGTGTGTGTGTATGTATGTGTATGTGTGTAAACTGCTTACGTAAGGAAACCTTTTCAGCCACTTGTGCTCTTTAAAAGGTTCTCCTTTCCCATATTTACCCCTTAGGTTTGTTTAATCTCAGATATCTGTGGACTCTTTACATTCCTGATTATCCACAGGAAGGCCTGAGGAGTTACTGAGAAAGCTTTTAAAAATTTTTTATCAGGCTTTTAGATTCTGTCAAATCTCTGATCATAATAACTAAATTCTTCAAAATATCTTGCCAGGTTTGAGGCAGGGCAAACAGTAAGACATTTTAAAGCATCTGTTCATATGGCTGAGTCTTTTCAAATCCCTTTAGATTTTTCTTTTTTTTTTGTCTTTTGGAAGTTTCTGCATATCAATCAAAGAATGTATTCCATTGATTCTAAGAAGTTTGAAATCCTTTCTTTTAAAGGGGGAATAGGCTTGAGGTGGACTTTAAAGAAAGCTTCCTCTGAATGGCTAAATTATTTTGACTAAACTGGTCCATTTCCTTAAAAAGGCACAAGAAGAAGAACCAAAATGTTTGTATATACAGTAACTTGAATTCCCAAAGGAGGAACTTTTAATGGGTGAAGTTCTCATGTTAAAGAAAGATTCCCTTGAGAGTTCTCATGGCTGAACAAAAAGACAAAAAATGATATTAATCTAAATCCCCAGATAGTTGGGCTGTCAAATGCCCATTGACACATGCACTTTTGAATGGCAGTGATCAAAAAGCCAACACTCTCAAGATGTGAGAAAAACTTCAGTATTTTAATACATGCACATTAATGGCTTTAGTTAATCCTGAGCCAAACTAATGCCTAAGGGGATGTGCCATCTAACCTGTTCCTTGACCAACTTATCCATGACCACCTTCTTTTTTTAAGGTGGTAAATGTCTTAATGCCTTTTAAATGCTTGGCCTCTGTCCACCAATTTGCAGCATGGTCTTCCAAGATTCTTTTCACAATAGCTTTTACTGCACGTGCATGTAACCCACAGTTAAGTTTGTTTAAGTGATGCCTGTCTGGTGATATCTGTGAAATGTCAGTTTGTGGGGGCCAGCCCGGAGAACAGGTTTATAGGATTTATGCTTGTGTCTTTCCCTATGAGATTCCTTTCTTATGATAACAATACAGTATTCCCTCACTTATGGTGGGTATTACGTTCTAGACCACCCCCTCCCCCGCGACAGATGAAAATCCGCGAAGTAGGAACCTTACATTTATTTTAGTATTTATATATATTTTAAGGCTTTATAAACCATTCCCACACACTTATAAACCATTCCTAGTCCCTTATTAACCTTTCCCACTCTCTTATTAACCTTTTCCACATTTTCATAAACACTATGTTCTTAAACATATTCTACACTCTTAAACCTATGTGACTTTAACAACATACGTATACAGTACTGCAAAATCCCATGATATAGTGAAAAATCTGCGATAAGTAATTAAATATATTTTTAAAAATCCCACAATACAGTGAGGCCGTGATAAGTGAACCGCGATATAGAGAGGGACTGCTGTACAACAGACACTGAGAAGGAAAGGAGAACAGCATTCCAAAGGTTTGAAGGGTAAGATGTGCGAGGCATTTCCTCTGGGATGGCAGCTTCCACTCCATTTTAAGATGGCTCTGTTTATATTACTTCCACACAATCAACATAGAATGTTACTGGTTGGAAGATATCCACTGATGTCAAGTCAAAAGTGAGAAGGGGAAGCACTTGAGCAGTTGAAGCATTAAGGTCGTCATTTCTGAGGACTTCCGGCCAAGATGGAGGCTTAGACGGACTCGCTCGGTCTCCCTCTACAACTAGAGAGGAATACAACTACTTCAAAACAAAAGATAACTAGAAATTCCAGAAAATAAAACTGCACGGAAGCCCAACGTACAAAGTTATAAACCAGCGGCGCTCTTTGGGCAGGTAAGAGCGAAAGGGGGTGGTGCTGTTTGCGGTAGCACCAGGGACAGCGGCAGGGAGAGCAATCCCAGCTGCAGTTGAACCCCAGCAGCTCCCGACCCCAACGCTGGGAAAGCAGCCACCACATCACCGAACGGCGAGGCCCAGAGGGTGGGAGGATGGATCCCGGTCTCCTAGCAGAATAACTGCAGGAATCCATCTTGGACCCCCGCCCCCACACAAAGCGCCACAGCGCTGCGAAATAGGTTGCGGATCACCACTGGTCACTGGGCAGTGACGACAAAGCGCCACAGCGTGGCAAAAAAGGTTGCCGGTCTGCCGCCGGTTACCGGGTAGTGACCACAAAGGGCCGCAGCACAGCGAAAAAGGTTGCGGATCGCCGCCGGTCACTGGGCAGTGACGACAAAGCGCCACAGTGCAGCGAAAAAGGTTGCGGATTGCCGCCGGTTGCTGGGTTGTGACGAGTACACAGGCACTGCCCCCTATAGCCGGCCCAAGAAAACAAAACGCATCTGTCAAAATGAGGCAGACAACTATAGAAATCCCGGTGGTGCAGCTCACCAGGCAACAGATGAAGAACCTGACAGATGAGCAAATAAGAAACCTGTCAGAGGCTCAGTTCAGGGCCATTGTTATCAGGTGGCTTACAGAATTAACAAAAGATCTGGAAAAAGATGAGAAAGAATCGAAAAACACTCATACTGAAAGGAACAAAACCACATACGAGACAGATGGTGAGGAAATAAAATCCAGAGTTCAAATCAACAAACCAGAACATAGAGAAGGAATAAGCAGTCAACCAGTGCAGAGAGAAAAAACGGGAAGCAAGGAAAATGATGAAAGGATCAGAAACCTCTGGGACAGCTATAAAAGACCAAACATAAGAATAATTGGTTTGCCAGAGGGCGAAGAAGAAGAACTAGAAATTGAAAAATTAAGTGAAAATATAATAAAGCAGAACTTCCCAAACTTGGGGAAGGAAATAGACTTACAGGTCCAGGAAGCACAGAGAATTCCAAAAAAACTGGACCCAGGGAGAACCACTCCAAGACACATTATAATCAAAATGTCAAAAGTTAAAGATAAAGAGAAAATCTTAAAAGCAGCAAGAGAGAAGAAAAGATCATGTACAAAGGGGTCCCAATTAGACTATCAGCTGACTTCTCAAGGGAGACACTGCAGGCAAGAAGGGACTGGCAAGAAATATTCAAAGTAATGAAAATCCAAAACCTACAACCACGAATACTTTATCCAGCGAAGCTGTCATTCAGAATAGAAGGGCAGAGAAAGTGTTTACAGGACAAAATAAAACTGAAAGAGTTCATTAGATCCAAACCACTGTTATATGAGATGTTAAAAGGACTGGTTTAGAAAAAGGAGGATCAAAACTATGAAATCTAAAATGAAAACTGCATCACCAGAAACAACAACAGAAGCTAGGGAATTGAAGCAAAGGCAAACTAAATAGGCAATGAGAGTGGAAAAAGAACTATAGATATGGGAAACATATTGGGGGGGAAGTCAGCAGGGAAGGGGAAGGGGGAAAGGGAGGGAGATGGTATAGGAATTAAGAAACATCGTAGGAGGGAATGGAATAGACAGAGAGAGGTTGAGAAGAACTATATGTACAACCAATGGACATGGACTAAAAGGGGGGGACAAGTGGAGGGAGGGGGGCCACCGGGTGGAGGGGAGCAGAGGGAAGGGAAATTGGAACAAATTGGAACAAATGTAACACTGTAATCAATAAAACACATTAAAAAAAAAATGTTGTCATTTCTTGGTGGATCTAATTAGTTAGCTTTGCTTGTAGGTGTTACCCTGGCTGGTTTGGCTCAGTGGATTGAGCGTCGGCCTGCGAGCTAAGTGTCGCTGGTTCGATCTTCCAGTCAGGGCACATCAGAGAAGGAAAACTCTGATTCCAAAAAACCTCCTCTGCCTTGCGGCATACCTCTTCAGGGGAAAGGCTAAGGGAGTAAACCCCGACAGAAAATCCGGAGCCGGAGTCCCTAAGGCGGTTTGACGTTGTAGTCAACACCGGCAACTCCTGCGGCGCACTTGAAGCCAAGCTGTATTGACTCCGTCTTTCCCTTGGACCCTTCAGCTGCGAAGAGAGGGGGGGTCTGCTGCATGGGCAACAGCAGACCCTCCATATCACCCTGCCCAGGCTCTGTAGCTTAAGCTTCACTGGAGAGGACACTCCAGCGTTATCGCAAGATGTCGATTCAACACGGGAGGAGACAGATACCGTGTCACTCCCGAGTCGGACTGCACAACCATTCTCGGCAGTGCAGATAGACTCTTAAGAAGCTACACCATCGTCTCTCGAGACGGACGGCTGCCAAACAAAAACAAACAAACAAAAACCAGAGAAAGGGGAGCTTCCAGAGAACACTGAGAAGAAGTGCCGAGGCAGTGAGAGAAACCCCAGAGAATGCAGGGCTGTGGGTGCCAGAGAGGTTTGCGGCCGAGTTATCCAATCTTGAATATTGTCACAATACAGTGGCAGCTGGAAAGTGCCCCGGGATTTGGTGACAGCATTTATTGGTAAAAATTGAGGACAGTTCTACTGATGTGGCGGGAGGTGAACCGGGTGGCAGCTGACTGGAAGGAAGGAGGTGGGAAGTGTAAGTGAAGACTGGGAGTGGGATGGGAGAGTGAGGAGGGCAGTAGCTGGTAGAGAGCGCAGGATCTGAGAGGGGTTTGTGGCTTTTGCTGGTTGAACTGAACAGATAAGAGTGCCTACTTGTTCCTTTCTGTTTGCAATTGAAGAGAGAGAGGTTGAAGATAAAAGGAGAAAAAGGAGTGCCTGAACAGCAGGAAGGGTGGGGTCCAGGAAACAGGGAGAGTGACTAGTCTTAGACATCCGGAGGAAAGGACCGAAGAATGCCCGACTTAGGAAAGGGGCACCAGAATCTGGGTCTTGCTAGTACAGTACAGCGGTCGATTTGGTGCCCGGGGAGTTCTGTGAAAGCTGCTGCTTATGTGAAGCTAAGAGATGAGATCATTTGTTGAGGGGGAAGTGTTTGGGCTGGAGGCTTGAGGAGAATAGTAAAGGACTGAAATATCTCTTGTGGGATATAGGAGAGACACCTGAATAGGGCATTATAAAAAGAATTGCCAAGCACTGTTGAAGGTACGAGATCCTGAATTTTTGGTGCCACACTCCGCAGGGTTCTGTTATTATTATTATTTTTTTTTTGCCACTGTTTAGCAACCCAGGTGTGGTTATAGAAAAATTGAACTAGTGTATTTATCAGGCATTGGGGTTTTTCTGGGTTGCTGTGACAAAGACAGTGAAGCAATGATATTGCAGATACTGGCAAAGAAATGCTAATATGAGGGATCAAGAAATATGTGCTGGTTTATTGAAGGAGGTGAAGATGTGGGTATTTACATACCTGAAAAGTAGTTGAGAACTGAAAGGCTGATGAAGTTGAGGAACCAAGTCTGGGAATATACCTGTGTGACAAGCTGGAAAGTGGGAAGTTTGGGGAAAAGTAGGCTTTCTGTTCATGAGTTCAGAGATGGTAATGACACCCAGGTTCTGGGACTGGGTACCCAACAGTGAATAGAGCAAAGTTTGTGGGAAGTGACGGAGGCTGAAAAATAGACACCAGGGAACTGAATAGTAGTAGACACCCCTAGGATGGCGGCAGGATTTGCCAGGGGAGTTGGGGAGAAAGACTATGTTGCTCGGTTAGTTGCTGAGGGTTAAACCACTGGGAGTCTGCTAGATGGCAGCAGAGAAGGCGTTCGAGGGAGGTATAGCCAGGGCTTGTTGGCAGAAGTTATAAAGGAGTTGTAATGTGAGTGAAGTCACTGACCAAAGGCAGCGTTGTGTTTGATGGGAGGTTCACGTGACTTCCATTCTGTGAAGACCAGTGCTTGTGCAAATGGGAGAAGGATCTACCTGAGGAGTAAAGGAGAATCACTGTCAGTACAAGCTAGGTTTCAGTTAAAATCAGAAGTTAAAAGCAATGTTCCATGAAATAGACTGAGGCTCCTGGATTTATTTTCTCTGGTTCCAGAGGGCACATATTTAAGAGACAACAGTTGTGCGAATTCGGGTAAAAGGCAAACTATCACAGGGGCAGTTGTTAGAGGCCTGTTTTGGGTCCACTGAGGTTGGTGGCTGAGGTTGGCTCAAATCCAAGAATGAGGGCAGGCATTAAAGCTCCAACTCCTTTTGAGGAGTGCCCCCTGAGACTTTCATAGAGCCTCCAGGTTGGTGGACCTTGGGCATTTGATGGGCTCTATTCTCTCAAGTTTGATTTGGGATTCTGGTTAGCCTTTGGAGCTATCTTGAACTCAAAGCTATAGTGCCCCTCCACCCCATTCTTTTTTTATTTTTTCCCTAAATTGAATTAGTTTTAGTTTTTGTAACATTCGATTGTTTTATACTTTTCTCAGCTCTGCTACTAGGATCTCATGTTTCATTGCCTTTGACTTTGGTTCTTGTTATCTAGTTGGACTCTGGTAACCCAGTATCCTCATTACCTGAGATTTTATCTGAAGTCAAGACTCCATTTTTAGTCACTGTTTTCAGAGCTAACAGCTTTCCAAATGCTGCCCAAAAAATTCTTCATAAGTTTAACACTCTCATGTTACAGGTTTCCAAAGAGAGGTTCTTTTCATGAAAATACTGTGCCAAGAACACTACATCTTGCTAGGTGACAGCAAGATGGTTAGAGACTCAGAACCTTAGAGTCAACAGCCACTTGCGATCATCTGCTTTTACAGTAACCCTTCACGTTGTCTTCCACCCTTTTAGAAATGAGGACATTGACTTAGGAAAGGGGCACCAGAATCTGGGTCTTGCAAGTTCTAATCAATTACATTCATTACCTTTTTACTCAGTCATGTCTCTTGTCTGTCACTCATCAGCAGTGCAGTGCGAAAGAGAGCCATTGTCCAATATATTGAAGTAGACTGTTACAGAGAAGTTAATTTTATTGTAAAGTTACCTAAATTACAGTATTCCCTCACTTATTGAGGGTATTACGTTCTAGATCCCCCCACCCCGCGATAGGTGAAAATCCGCGAAGTAGGAACCTTACATTTATTTTAGTGTTTATATATATTTTAAGGCTTTATAAACCCTTCCCACATACTTATAAACCGTTCCCAGTCCCTTATTAACCTTTCCCATTCCCTTATTAACCTTTCCACACTTTTATAAACACTGCTTATGTTCTTAAACATATTCTACACTCTTAAACCTATGTAACTTTAACAACATACGTGTACAGTACCACAAAATCCCATGATACAGTGGAAAATCCACGATAAATAATTAGATATAATATTTTTAAAAATTGCGGGATATAGCGAGGCCATGATAAGTGAACTGTGATATAGAGAGGGACTACTGTATATCTAAAAATACTTTTTTTTTCTATTTTCAGGAAGAAGTAAATCTAATTTGGGCTGGGCACCTCTTCATCTGGCATGCTATTTTGGACATAGAGAAGTGGTTCAGGATCTCTTAAAGGTATATTTATAAGTTTAATTTTTAAGTGAACATAATATTGTTATGGAAATTACAGAGATATTAGGGTAGTCAACTAAGCCATAATGGGTTTTTTTTAAAGTAATAGTTCACCACTGAAGACACTAATTGTCTTTTTTTTACTAAATACATGGGTTAGGTTAACTTGATTAATTAAAATTATAATTTTTAGTTATTTGATTTGTACAGTATTGGCTTATTTTTTAATTAAGAAAATTATTATTGTTATTCTATTACAGTTGTCCCAGTTTTTCCCCCTTTGCCCTCCTCTGCCTAGCCCACCCCCTGCTCCCACAGTCAATCCCCACACTGTGATTTTTACAGTATTGGCTTTTTAACATTGCAAAACTGGACATGTGAATTATTGAACATATTGTGTATTTACAGTTCTTTTATCATAACGGTTACAAAAATAACTGAAACACATCCTAAGTAATTAAAAAATAATTACAGAATTTCTTAATGAGTACCATATAATTTAAGGCTTCATATTTCTCAATTCTTTGATTCATAATTTTTCACAGATTGATATTTCTGAAATTGGGTTGCCTCTTAAAATTGATGTGTACCTTTAAATGATGCCATTTTTTTCCTGAAAAGTTATTAATTTGGTGGCAAAAATATGGTATTTCACTCAGAGATGGTTTGCCTTTTTTAAAACATGATTATTTCTAAAGTTGCATGAAAGTGTATAGATTTTTAAAGAGAAGTAGATTTTTATTTTTTCTACCTATCAGGTAGATTTTTACCTTTCAGGAAGTTTATTATTTACTTTTATTATAAATGAGTTTATTTTTACTAGTGACAACCAATCAACATTAACAATGACAAGTGTTTTTGAAATATTTAACATTTTAAAGAAATTATTTTCCATATTTTTGTATTAATATGTGAAGGATGCTTACAGTTTTCATATTTACTAGGCTGGTGCAGCAGTGAATGTATTAAATGACATGGGAGACACACCGCTTCATCGAGCTGCTTTCACAGGACGAAAGGTGAAACATCCTGTGTTCTGTATTCAGTATTTGCAAGTGAAATGTTTGGAAGAACAGTCACAAGTGTTCTCTCTTTTATAACTGCATGAATTGCAACTGGGAAAAGGCACAAAAATGTATAAACCAGCACTCTGGGTCAAAAGGCCAGAGCTCTTAGAATCGTACAGTTAGGTCAGGTATGAAGGTCATGGAGACTTCCACGCCAGCATCCCTGCTAGGAGCTCATTCAGTCTCTGCTTGTGTACTGCAGGGCTGGGAAACCCCTAATTGTTCCTTTGTAAAAAAAATACCACTTCTTAGAGAAATAATTTATATTGCATAAAACTCCCCTGCTCTAGTATACATTTCAGTGATTTTTAGTACATTTACACATTTGTGCAACCATCACAACAGCCCACTTTTAGAAATTTCCATCTCCTCCTAAAAGTTTCCTCATGCCTGTTAGCATTCATTCCCTGCATCTAGTCCAGGCTTCAGGCTACCAGTGATTTGCTGTCTCTAGATATTTGCTACTTCTAGAAATTTCGTATAAATGGAATCATGCAAACTTGTATCTGGCTTCTTTTTAGCATAATATTGTTGAAGTTTATCCATGCTGTAACACATATCAGTAATTAGTTCCTCTTATGACCGTGAATATACCACGTTTTAAAAACCTAGTCACTGTTTATTGGAAAGGCTCTGCCCTGTGGATTGCCTTGGCACCTTTGTTGAAATGAATTGACCATAAATTCATTTTATTTTTAGACTTTTATTCTCTGTCTGCCTGTCCTTACACCAGTATCACACTATCTTTATTACAGTAGCATTATAATTAAGTTTTGATATTGAGTAGTAGAAATCCTCCAACTATGATCTTCTTTTAAAAAATTATTTTGGCTATTCTCAGTCAAAAGTTTGTATGTCCACATAAATTTTATGATCATCTTGTCAATTTCTCTCAAGACACCTATTAGAATTTTGATATAAATTGTGTTGTCTTGAATCTGTAGATCAATTTGGGAAGAAATGCCATGTTAAAAATATTGAATCTTTGAGTCCATGAGCATGAAATGCTTCTCCATCTATTTAATTCTTAAATTTCTCTCAGCAATGTTTTGAAGTTTTCAATGTAAGATCTTGTGCTCCTTTTGTTAAATCTTTTCCTGTGCTTTTTATTCATTTTTGATGCTGTTTTAGATGTAATTTTTCTCTTAATTTTCTTTTTTGCTACTATATAGGATGACAATTAATTTTTAATGTTGATCTTATATTCTCTGTCCTTGCTGAAATTATTACTTTTATTAGGTTTTGGTAGATTCTATAGCATTTTCTATATACTTGGTCATATCATCTACAAATAAAGACAAATGCATTTCTTTCATTCCAATCTGGATGTTTTTTCCCTTTTTATTTTACTAGCTAGTTCATTACAGTGTTGAAATATTGAATAAATATGGTAAGAGCAGAAATCTTTGCCTTGTTTTTTGATCTTAGGGGAATAGCATCTAGTCTTTTACCAGTAGGCATGATGTTAGTGATTAAGTTTCTTTTCGAATTTCTTTTATTAGGTTGAGGAAGTTTTCTTCTATTTCTAGTTTGTTGAAAATTTTTGTCACGAATAGGTGTCAAATGTTTTTCCTCTGTCTTTTGAGATGATCATGTGATTTTTGTTCATTAGTCTATTAATATAGTGTATTACATTAATTGATTTGGGGTGTTAAGCCAACCTTACATTCCTATATAAATCCCACTTTGTATTGGTTAATAGTTCTTTTAATATGCTAATGCAATCTGCTTGCTAATATTAAGTGTATTTCTGGTCTGTGTTGAGAAATGTTATTGCTGTGTAGTTTTTCTTGAGGTGTGTTTGTTTAGCTTCATAGAATGAACTGGGAAGTGTTCTTTCCTTCAGTATTTCCTGAAATAGGTCAGGAATAATTGGTATTATTTCTTTATATATTTGATAGAATTTACAAGTTAAGTCATTTATGCTTGGGCTTCCTGTGTAGGAAGATTTTAAATTACTAAATCAATTTAATTATTTTATATAGCTCTCTTCAGATTTTCTATTTTTTCCTGAGTTTTGGTTATTTTGTCTTTCTAGGTATTTTTCCATTTCATCTAAGTTGTCTAATTTGTTGGCATAAAGTTAATAATATTCTCCTATAATTCTTTCTATATCTGTAGGAGTGGTAATGTTTTATTCCTGTTTTTGGTAATTTGTGTATTTTCTTTTTGTCTTGGTTAGTTTGGCTAAAGATCTATCAATTTTATTGATCTTTTCAAAGAACCAACATTTGGTTTCGTTGACTTTCTGTATTGTTTTTGTTTACATCTTTTATTGATTTGTGCTGTAATCATTATTTTTCTCTTTACATTTTCTAGTCTTCCTCTTTTTTATTTAATGCAGATTATTGATTTAAGTTTCTTGTTCTTTTTCAGTAGAGGGATTTTTTAAAAAATAATTTTTCCTTTTAGCTGCATACAGTAAATTTGGACATATGTTTTTTGTTTTCATTCATTTTGAGATATTTTCTAATTCCTTTATGTAGTATAGCATTTGATCTCTCCTTGATAATGTTTCTTGAGTTCTTGAAAAGAATGTATATTCTGCTGTATCAAGGTGGGGTATTCTATAAATGTTCATTAGGTTAAGTTAGTTTATAAGGCTATTAACTGATTTTCAGTTTGGTGTTTTATCAAATATAGAGACTGTGGTATTTATGGGTATGTTAGGTTACATGGTAAGGCAAAACTAAAGTTTCAGGTGGGATTGAGGTTGGTAATCAGTTGACCTTAAAACAGGAAAGTTTATCTGGATTATCTGGGTGAGCCCACTGTAATCACAAAGTTCCTTAAAAGTGTAGGAGGGAGGAAGAAGAGTCAGAGTTGATAGGGAGATGTACCTCTGAGAGAATGGTCAGAGAGATGCAGCATTTCTGGCTTGGAAAAGGGAGGAAGAGCACCATGAGCCAAGGAATTGTGGGCAGCCTCTAGAAGCTGGAAAAAGCAAGGAGATGAATTTTCCTAAAGAGCTTCCAAGAGGAATGGAGCTCTGCTAACTGTTTGATTCTAGCCCAGTGAGACCCGTTTTGGACTTCTGAAATAGGGGACTGTAATATAATAGAGTTGTGATGCCTTAAGCTGCCAAATTTGTGCTAATTCATTACAGCAGCAATAGAAAACTAATACACTTTCATGGGAAAAGCAGCCTTATGCTACCAGACCGGTAGGTTTTCCTATTTCTTTCCTACTGAATTTGCTATTTTACTGACAATGCCTCTTGGCTTTTTGCTCCAAATCAAGTCAGTTCCCTCTGGTAGCAAAGCTACTGGTTTTCACTGTCAGCCCTGGCCTGGTCAAAGTGCTGTGGGGAAGGGTCAGAGGATGGGAATAGCCTGTGACTAGATGGCTAAAGATGCGTTATGCTCTTACCTGACATTCTTGTTTCTGTCAAGTGTGCCTCTCAATTTGTTTTTTGTCTTTAGTGGATATCCAGCACCATGAAATAAGGTTTTGTAATTTTGTCCAGTTTTAAAAATAATTTTTAAGGTGATAATTCTCTGATCTCTTCACCCACCATAGTGAAAAGTTGCTTCACCCCCTTTTTCCTGATAATTTAAAAAAAAATTATTTGTTTGTTTATTTATTTTTAGAGAGAGGGGAAAGGAGAAAGAGAGGGAGAGAAACATCACTGTGTGGTTGCCTCTCACTCATGCCCCCAACTGGGGACCTGATGTGTAACCTAGTCATGTGCCCTGACTGGGAATCGAACCAGCGACACTTGGCTCCCAGGCCAACGCTCAATCCACTGAGCCACAGCAGCCAGGGCTGATAATTTTTGATTATTTGAATTATTTGGTAAATTAACTATGTCATAGGGCATACGAGGTATGTCTGGAAAAGTCCAGCCATTGTTAATATAACGAGAATGGTTTGTGTGACATCGATGTAACCCAGGAGAGTGGACTGGAATACACATGTGTGAACAATGACAACTTCACTGTACTAGTCAGTCAGGGTAGTAGACACTGTTGAGTGAGCATGTGTACTGTGTGGCCATCACATTCAAAATGACTTAGCGAGTAGAGCAATTAATCTGCATTAAGCTTGAACATTCAAACTTGAACAAATTTTGCATTAAGCTTGAATATTCATTCCTCAATGGAAACTATTTGGATGATTCAGAAGGCCACAGCTATGGGCAGCTGGTGATTGGCAGCTTCGTCATGACAACGTGCCTGCTCATACATCACATCTCGTGCAGAGTTCCTTGGTGAAACATCAAATCACCCAGGTGACTCAGCTCCACTATGGCCCAGATTTGGTGCCCTGTGACTTCTGGCTTTTCCTAAAACTAAAATCACCTTTCAAAGGGAAGAGATTTCAGAAAATATGACAGGGCAGCTGATGGCGATTACAACTGTGTGAGGTGCCAAGGTGCGTACTTTGAAGGGGACTGAGGCGTCATTGTCCTGTGTACAATGTTTCTTGTATCTTCTTCAGTAAATGTCTCTCTTTTTCATAGTACATGGATGGATACTTTCCGGACACATCTCGTATTTCTTATGTATTCTGATTATTGACAATCTGATTATTGACCATATTCCAACATGATCCCTAAAGGTTATTTTATTTTATTTTTTATTGTTTATTCTGTTGCAGTTGTTCCACTTTTCCCACCTGTGCCTTCCTATGTCCAGCACCCCACTGCTCCCACAGTCCATCCCACACCATTATCCATGTCCATGAGTCGTTCATAAATGTTCTTTGATTAATCCCTACCCATTTTTTCCTCCATTCCCCCCTTCCCTGCATTCCTCTGGCAGCTCTTCCCTGTTTCCATGTCTCTGGTTCTGTTTTGCTCATTAATTTATTTTGTTCATTCAATTCCTCTTAAAAGTGAGATCATGTGGTATTTTTCTTTCACCGAATTCCTTATTTCACTTAGCATAATAATCTCCAGTGCCATCCATGCTATTGCAAAGGGTAGGAATTCCTTCTTCTTTCTTTGTGCTACATAATATTCCGTCATGTAAATGTAACAGATTTTTAACCCATTCATCTACTAATTGGCACTTAGGCTGTTTCCAGCACTTGGCTATTGTAAATAGCACCGCTATGACCATAGGGGTGCATAGTTCTTCTGAATTGGTGTTTCGGGATTCTTAGAATATATTACAGCAGTGGAATTGCTGGCTCAAAAGGCGGTTACATTTTAAATTTTTTGAGGAAATTTCATACTGTTTTCCATAGTGGCTGCACCAGTCTGCATTCCCACCAACAGTGCACTAGGGTCCCCCTTTCTCCACATCCTCGCCAGCATTTGTTTGTTGATTTATTGATGATGGCCATTCTGACTGATGTGAGGTAATAGCTCATTGTGGTTTTAATTTGCATTTCTCTGATGGCTAGTGATGCTGAGCATCCTTTCATATGTCTATGGGCCCTCTGTATGTCTTCTTTGGAGAAGTGTCTATTCAGGTCCTTTGCCCATTTTTTAAATTGGATTGTTTGTCTTCCTGGTGTTGAGTCATATGAGTTCTTTATATATTTTGGAGATTAAACCCTTGTTCAATGTAGCATTGGCAAATATGTTCTCCCATACAATTGGTTCCCTTTTCATTTTGGTAGTGGTTTCTTTAGCTGTGCAGAAGCTTTTTCATTTGATGTAGTCCCATTTGTTTAATTTTTCCTTTATTTCTCTTGCCCTAGGAGATATATAAGCAAAAATGCTGCTACTTGGGACATCTGAAATTTTACTGCCTGTGTTTTTCTCTAGGACTTTTATGATGTCACAATTTATGTTTAAGTCTTTTATCCATTTTGAGTATATTCTGATGTATGGTGTAAGCTGATGGTCTAGTTTCATTTGTTTTGCATGTACCAACCAGCCCAGCTCTCCCAACACCATTTATTGAAGGGGCTGTTTTTACTCCACTGTATTCTCATGCCCCTTTGTCAAATATTAATTGGCCATATAGATATGGGTTTGTTTCTGGGCTCTCTATTCTGTTCCATTGATCTCTATGCCTGTTCTTATGCCAGTACCAGACTGTCTTGATTACAGTGGCCTTGTAGTATAGTTTGATATGAGGTATTGTGATCTCTCTAACTTTGTTCTTCTTTCTCATGATTGCTGTGGCTATTCAAGGTCTTTTTTGTTTCCATAGAAATTTTTGAAGTATTTTTTCTAGACCTGTGAAATATGCCATTGGTATTTTAATAGGAATTGCATTGAATCTCTAGGTTGCTTTGGGTATTATGAACATTTTAATGACGTTAATTCTTCCAGTCCATGAACACAGTATATGCTTCCATTTATTTGTATACTGTCATGTCATCTGCATATAATGATAGTTTTACTTCTTCTTTCCCAATTTGGATGCCTTTTATTTCTTTTTCTTGTCTGATTGCTGTGGCTAGGACTTCCAACACTATGTTGAATAGGAGTGGAGAGAGTGGACATCCTTGTCTTGTTCCTGATTTCAGGGGGAATGCTTTCAGTTTTTGTCCGTTAAGTATGATGTTGGCTTCAGGTTTCTCATATATATCCTTAATTATGTTAAGATATGCGCCCTCTATTCCCATTTTGCTGAGTGTTTTCATCATAAATGGGCATTGTACTTTATTAAATGCTTTTTCTGCATCTATTGATGTGATCATGTGATTTTTGTCTTTCATTTTGTTTATGTGATGTATCACATATACTGATTTGCAATTATGTACCATCCTTGCATCCTACTTGATCATTGTGAATGATCTTTTTAATGTATTGTTGGATCTGTTTTTTTAGTTTTTTTTAGCATCTATGCTCATCAGAGATATTGGCCTGTAATTTTCTTTCTTTGTTGTGTCTTGACCTGGTTTTGGGGTTAGGATAATACTGGCCTCATAAAAAAACTTTGGGAGTCTTTCCTCTTCCTGAATTTTTTGGAATAATTTTAGAAGTATAGGTGTTAGTTCTTTGAATATTTGGTGAAATTTTCCTGTGACGCCCTGGTCTAGGGATTTTGTGGATAGTTTTTTGATTACTGCCTCAATTTCACTAGCTGTTACTGGTCTATTCAGGTTTTCCACTTATTCTTGATACAGTTTTGGATGATTGTATGTTTCTAGAAATGTGTCCATTTTGCCCAGTTTGTCCAGTTTCTTGGTATGTAGTGGTTCATAGTAATTTCTTACAATCCTTTGTATTTCTGTGGTATGTCATTCCTTCTCCTCTTTCATTTCTGATTTTTTACTAGGATCGTCAGTTTTTTTCTTAATGAGTCTGGTTAAAGGTTTGTCAATTTTGTCTATCTTTTCAAAGACCAGCTCCTGGATTTACTGATCCATTGAATTGTTTTTTTAGTCTCTATGTCATTTAATTCTGCTCTGATATTGATTATTTCCTTCCTTCTGCTTCTCTAGTGTTTGACTGTTGTTGTTCCTCTAGTTCTTCTAGATATAGGGTTAGATGGTTTATTTGAGATTTTTCTGTCTTCTTTAGGTAGACCTGTATTGCTATTAACTTCCCTTTCAGAACTGCCTTCACTGTGTCCTGTAGGTTTTGAGTTGTTATGTGTTCATTTTCATTTGTTTTCAGGTACTTTTTGATTTCTCCCTTGATCTCATTGTTAACCCATTCATTATTTAATAACCTATTACTCAGCTTCCATGTATTTGAATGTTTTTGAGTTTGTTTCTTGTGGTTGGTTTCTAGTTTCAAGCCATTGTAATCCAAGAAGATGCTTTAAGTGATTTCAATTTTCTTGAATATGTTAAGGCTTGTTTTGTGTCCTACCATGTGGTCTGTCCTTGAGAATGATCCATGTGTGTTGGAGAGAATGTGTATTTTGTTTCTTTGGGGTGAAATGTCCTTTAAATATCAGTTGAGTACATTTGATCTAGAGTGTTCAATTCTTCATTATTTTTGTTGATTTTTTTTTTTGGAAGATCTATTCATTGTTGACAATGAAGTGTTAAAATCCCCTACATTGATTGTATCGCTGTCTTCTCTTTTTTAAAGTCCTCCAATATTTTCTTTATATGTTTAGGTGTACCTATATTGGGCTCATATATGTTTACAAGAGTTATATCCTCTTGTTGGGCCTTTTTTTTAAGTATTATGTAGTGACCATCTTTGTCTCTTGTTATGGCCTTTGTTTTGAAATCTTTTTTTTTTCTGGTAAGTGTTGCTACCCTTGCTTTTTTCATGTCTATTTGCATGGAATATTTTCTTCCATCCCTTCACTTTCTGCCTGTGTATATCTTTTGTTCTGAGATGTGTCTCTTGTAGGCAGCATATATGTGGGCTATGTTTTGTTATCCGTTCAGCTACCCTATGTCTTTTGATTGGAGCATTTAATCCATTTGTGTTTAAGGCTATTATTGGTAGGTATTCTTCATAGCCACTTACTCCATGCCTGTGTTCCTTTCTCTCTCTCTCGTTCTCTCTGTTGTTCTTTCTCTCTCTGTTGTTCTTTCTCTCTCTCTCTCTCTCTTTTTCTTCTCCTTCTTATAGCAGTTTCTTTAGCATTTATTGCAATTATAACTTGGTGGAGATGTACTCTTTTAGCCTTCTTTTGTCTGGAAAACTCCTTATTTCGTCTTCCATTTTAATGAGAGCCATGCTGGGTAGAGTAGTCTTGGCTGTAGGTCCGTGCTTTTCATTACTTGGATTATTTCATGCCAGTCCTTTCTGGCTTGTAGTATTTCTGTTGAGAAATCAGCTGATAGCCTTATCAGAGCTCCCTTGTATGTTACTAGCTGCTTCTCACTTGCTCTCTTTAAGATCTCTCTTTATTTAAAATTTTGCCATTTTGATTATACTGTGTCTTGGAGTGGGCCTCTTTGGGTTGATCTTGACTGGGACCCTCTGTGCTTTTTGAACTTCTGTGACTTTTTCCTTCACCAAATTAGAAAAGTTTTCCATCATTTTTTCAAACAAGTTTTCTATCCCTTGCTCCTTTTCTTCTCCTTCTGATATTCCTAGGATGAGAACATTATTATGTTTCATGTTGTCCCAAAGCTCCCTTAGACTATCCTCATTCTTTTTGAGTCTTTTTTCATTTTGTTGCTCTGACTGTGTGTTTTTTCCTACCTTGTCTTCCAGCTTGCTGATTTGACCCACTGCTTAATCTAGCCTGCTCTTAATTCCTTCTAGTGTGTTCTTCATTTCAGATAGGGCATTCTTCGTTTCCATCTGGTTCTTGTTCAAGGTTTCTATGTCCTTTTTCATGCAGATGTAGGTCCCACTAAGTTCCTTGTAGTTCTTACTGTGTTCCTTGAGCATCCTTATAACCGTTACTTTGAACTCTTATGTTTGATAAGTTGCTTGCCTTGATTTTGCTTAGCTCTTTTTATGGATATTCCTTCTTCTTTCATTTGGGGGTTGTTTCTATGTCTCCCCATTTTAGTTGTCTCTTTGTGTTTGTTTCTATGTATTATATTTGCTTTGACTCTTGTGGAATAGCCTTGTGTGTTATGAGTCCTGTGGGACCCAGTGGTGCAGACTCCTGATCTCCTGATCTGGATGCTCTAGAAATGACCTCTGTGTGGGTTGGGTCGATTCTCCTGTTGTTTTTGGGTCCTGATAATTATTGGCCCATTTGTTGTTGGAAACTCCCCTCCATCTGGCTGGCTAAGGGGCTCAGCCTCCACCATGTGTTGTAACTCTGTTGTATAGGTGCTGGCAGACAAAGCAAAATAACAGAAAATAACACCAAAACAAGCCCCTCCCACCCACCCACCCACCTACCACAGCAATATCAACCACAAGAGTACAAGTGGACAGAGCTTCCACCTACTCTGCAGCCATCTGGGAACCCTAGTGAAGAAAATCTGACTCTGTAAGGCTCTACATTGGGCCCAGTGGTGACCCAGCTTTAGAACACAATTCCCCTCATGTGCTAGGCCTGCAGCAGCCTCCCGCCCACCTGTGCCTGCACCTAAGGGTTATTTTATAATCCCATAATTGGAAGGCTTGTATATTTATCATGAGTTGAATACATTTATTACATTTTACACTTTTCCTTATTCTAATGACTAGATTTAACTCATTTTTATATGAATTATCATAAATAAGCCCTTTAAGTATGTGTTAATAAGCATGTGTGAATTAGGACATTTTATATCATTCCAGTTTATTTGTTAATGTGTTGATACTTGTGAGCTAGATATGGAGTCTTATTGATGCTGAGAATAAAGTACCTTTTCTAGTAAAACAGTAAAAAAATAAAGGTAGTGGGTTAATCGCCATGCTGGACTTATGTGGGGTTTCAGACAGTTTAATTTTCCATTAATAAACTGCGTGTTGTTTTCCCTTTGTAGATTCACTTCCCATTCGTTTCTACGTACTTAAGTTCTTTGTTGTCTATTTCTTCATGGCCCAAGTCTACCCATTCTTGAAAGTGCAACTCAAATGCTGTCTCCATAAATTCTTTCCTGACTTTCTGCAGCTGGAAGGAAGCTTTTCTTTTCTAGATTTCCCAAGCGCATTGTTGCGCTTTCACTAGTCTTCTACCTTGTGTTATAGCGATTGTTGTATATGCCTTAGTGCTGCTCCTAGACTGCAGTAATCTTGCTTTCATGGAATTAACAACTCATTTGTTACACCATCCATTAGTACCACCCAAGCCTTACTGCCCATCTCTGTAATCACCTGGATCAAGTCAGTTCACTTATCTATGCTTGATTCTTTCCATGTTTGACACTTCTTCTGTCTTCTTGAGCTCGGAGCATGAGATTGCTAAATTGGGCCTTAGTTTGATTTTAACATTAGCATATATTACGTTATCTCTTGTATTAGAAAATAAAATTTAGCTGAAGCTAACTGATTACATTATATAGGAAACATTAAAAATTTATCTGCTCAATATCCAAGCATGAATGAATTTTGCATAAGGTTTCTAATTGTACTCATGAAAGGAATTAAATTCTTATTTCGATGTAATCTTTTACCATGAAGATAAATTATCTTATGATAATAAGATTCTGTGATTTAATAAATAGCATGATGAGTTGAACAGGGATTTGGTTTATTATAGAGCATTTAAAATTCTTGTCCTTTGGAATATATAAAATACAGCTCCCCAAATTTATGAGAGACCACTAGACTTTTCTTGGTACATTAGCGACCCCTAGTGTTCCTTAATAAAATTAATATACCAGAATTTCAAGGTGTATTTAACAGTTGTTCCTTTATTTTTTTTAATGTAATTTGAGTTCTGAAGTTTTACATCTTTGGTAATCAGTTAAAAATGGTGATACAATCAATATGGTAAATAATTGGATTGTAGTGCTGACCTTTGGTTTGACTTACTATTTTCTAACAGCTGAGAATACATTTAAAACAAGTGCTTCCTATATTCTGTGGCTCAGGAATTGTGTATCTCTCATCTCATATTCAAAATAGATATAATCCTGGGCTTTATATAAGCTTATCTATCTTGTTCCTAGGATACCATTTCTCATGCTTATGCATTAAATACTTACTATGTGTCTGGCACTGTCCAAACAACTGGTCACATTTCATTTAACGGAAAATGACAACCCTGAAATAAAGGTATAAAAATATTTCTTGTAGGCTGGTCTTTCCGTCGTGCTGACAAGATGGAGCTTATTGTGCAGTAGGTGTATCAGAGAGCCATGAGGTCACACCTGGAAGGAGTGGAAGGCAGGGGATGAAGCAGGAGTGGGCATATGCTGGAGTCAAGCTGTGATGTCCTCTCAGAAAATGCCTCCACAGGGAGCTTTGCAGAAGATGCGACCCTTTAAAGCTGTCCTGATTTGGGGTGGGAGGGCTTGACCACTGGGACGGTCTGTCAGTGGATAGAGGCTGCCTGTGAGGGGTGTGACCTTGCAGGGGGCAGCTGTTTTCAGCTGACATCTGAAGTGGTTGACAGCTGACATTATCTGAAGTGGTTCCCAGGCACTCCCAGTGTTTGGGATAGTAACCCCTTTATTCCTCAAGGGGGACCTGGGTGGAGCATCACAGCTTTCATCACAGGCCACACTTTGTTCCATTCAGCTTCACTTTTTCATACATTTCTGGAAGCAGATCCTTCAGGGTTCCAGTGGGTCCCTCCTCTGGGAGAAACTTAAAGGAAGATTGGTGGGACAGACTACAGCCCCTGTTCCCATAATTTGTCTTGGGCAAGGTGGAGATTCACACCGAATCATCTTCACTCTCCTCTACTATCTATTCCAGATTCCTCCTCCCTTGGCTAGCACCTCTGGTCTGCGTGGCTCACCTGGTGGTAGGACTCAGGCCCTCAATCCTGGAGGTCTGAGCCCTTGGTTGCCATGCCCTTCTTAGGCTGGGCTTGCTACACTTGTCCACTTTCTGGCAAAATAGGACAAGGGGATACCAAGAGACACCTAAGTGAATCATCTGTATGCCAAACATATTCCTCCACATCCCCACTGTGATTAGTCCTACTTTCTTCCGATGTTCAAGTTCAGTTACTTCTGCCGAGATGGTGACTTTTCTTGCCTGCTGGTCCTTTGACACATGAGCCCAGTGTTCAGGCAACCTTTTTCATCTCCTTTCAAAAGGACCAGAGGATTATGGAATATGCTGCCCCCGAACCCAAAGAAGCCAGCCAAGCATTGTGCTTCCCTCTCTGTGTTGGGAAGTGCAAGCTGGAATAATTTGTTCTTTACTTTGGAGGCAGTGTCTTAGCATTACCCAGACTACTGAATCCCTAAAAATTTACTGACATGACAAAGCCCCTGAATTTTTCCTAATATCTGTCTTCCACCTTCTGGACCATATGTGTCTTACACCTGCATTCTTAGGTTTCAAAGGGTGGCATTAATTTCTGCCATTCCTCCCCATGGGACATTTTGATTTACCTTGACCAGGGGGTTGGGGAGAGCAATTTTAGAGCCTTCTATTGGCCCTAATTGTGTAGACCAAGGAAGCAACGTAAGAGTTTGCCAACAACTAAATATATCTATTCCAATTACACATTCAGGGACTGGGGGAATGACCACTAAATGTATCTGTGGACCCAGTGCATGCACCATGAGCCAGACCTGGGCCAAGATTTCATTTATTATCTCTATACCCCTTCCCCGCATGCCCCCTTTTTAATGGACTAGATAACAGTTAGGGTCTTTTGGCATCAGTACCAACTCAGACCTTTTACCTAACAATTGGTGAAATATTCCGGTATCTCCCTTTCCCCAGTACAGGTTACTTGAGCAAATGGTCACTGATCCCTTTGGGAATGGTCTGGGACATTCATGCTATGTATACTTGCTTTGCTGTTGCATTATCTTTCCTTCCAGGATCTGGCCTCTCCTTCCGTAAATAGCTCTTAAGTCCAAAATTGACTCAGGTCCAAAAACTGGACATGGTATCATGACTTTTATTGGGGTGACTTGTCTTCAGCTTCTGACCAGTCATCACTGATTTCTTTTGCTGGTACCAACTGAGATGTACTTGCAGCATGGTTTCTAGCAGCATGGACAAAGCAATGGCCCCCATTGTAGATGTCAAAATGCCATAAATGCCATTGCAGGTAGTAGAAGAAGGTTTTAAAAAGCAGGTGTGCTAGACTGAATGTAAGGGCATACTAGATAATTTTGTGCCACAGAGGGCTTAGAGGATATATTGTTTACTGAAGCAGGAAGAAATGGCTGGTGAAAAAGGCAGCAGCATCACCAAGGAACTTGTTAATGATTGTCCTCTGAGGTCTGGTGTTGCCAGTAGGAAAATGCCATGGCAGACCTATACAATGTGGGGACGTGTCAGAACACCTTGAAACACTCATGGCCTAGGAGAGGCATGTAAACATTAGAAGCCGGATGGGTGCAATTAGAGTAATGAGCAGTGAGCACTGACCTACAGAGAGTTATGGAAGTGGTTAGCAGAACACGGCATTCCTAGGGGCTTATTACATGGGTGAATGGTAGCCAATATTGTTTTCATCTTTTTTTCCCGCTTTTCTGTTAGATTGAGAAACCACTGCCTCATATAAATTCTTCAATTACATATCCCACAGCCAGTGACGCTCAGTTCTGTTTTTCTTCATTCGCCACTCCCCTTCTCATCCCGCTCCCTTTTTTATTTTAGTGTTTGGCTAATTTCTATTGTCCTGTCTTCAAGTTCACTGACTCTTTCCTCAGCAGTGCTTTGATGTCTACTGATGAGACCATTGAAGGCATTCTTTATCTCTGTTACTATGATTTTATTTCTAGCATTCTCCTTTGACTCCTTACAGTTTCCACTTCTCCATCTCATCATGTATGTTGTCTACCTTTTCCACTAGACCTTTTTATTTTTTAGACCTTTTTAACATAATAATCAGCTATTTTAAATTCTCTGATTACTTTAACATCTGGGTCATTTCTCTTTCATTCTATAAATCAATTTGTTGACAGTGGGTTGTTTTTCCTGCTTTTTGTGTGTTGAGTAATCATTTATGTTAAACATTGCAAGACAGTGGACACAGAGGTATATAGTATTGGGGCCTGGAAATGGACATACTTCTTAGTGTGGGAGGCGGAGTCAGTCTGGTCTGGAGTAGAGCTGAGGCCGGGTTCTGTTGTTGCTTTAGTAGCTTCAGTGCTACACTGGCTTCAAATTCCTTCTTTCCAAATTCACTATTGCTTCTGCCTAAGGTGCAGGCTGATTTGCTGGAGGATTTTTCTCAATGTTCCTCCTTCACCCTCAGCTTTAGGCCTTCCTTATGTGCCTTGGCCTCAGAGTTTCTCTCCATGCATTTGCTCCTCCCCCATTAATAATCTGCTATTACTTGTTCTCAGTACTTGCTGGTCTTGGGGTGGGACTAGAGGACAAGGGGGATTCTCTGTTGTCTGGGTCCAGTCTTCATCTTAGAGAGGCCTTATGTCCCTGTATAAGGGACAGGGGTCTGGGGGTCCATGAGACGGTTCTTTGTCAGTGTTCTCATAATAGCAGGAGAGCTTGAATGGTATGGGCCCCTGTTTGTTTCCAGTCTTGCTTTGCTGAGAGAATCTTCACTGTGTCCTGTGGATGAAAGGGTTTGCTTCTCATTCCTTAGGGCAGAAAGCCTCAAAGGCAATTCCTCTCCTCCACGCCAGCACCTGCACCGGTGCTGCAGAGGGCTTTCTGTGGTCACCTGCTGTAACCCCAGCCCATTGTGTCAGCACCAGGGGGAGGTTAGTGGCAAAGAGCCTGCAAGTGATCCGGGTACCTAAGTCTCTCAGAGCTTCCATATCGTCGTGCTGCCCAACTTCCAGCCTGTACAATTTGTTTAAAATTTTATCTGCGTGTTTGATAGACCCAGTCTTTTTTTTTTCTTTTAATTTTATTGAGATATAATTGATATACAATACTGTATCGGTTTAAGGTGTACAGCATAATAACTTGACTTACATATATTGTGAAGTGATTGCCACGATAATCCATTATATAGATCCATCTCATATAGATATCCCCCCCAAAAAAGTTTTTCTTTTTGTAATTTTTTCTTTTATCCTCACCTGAGGACATTCCTTCATTGTTTTTAGGGAGAGAGGAGGAGAGAGGGAAACATTGTATTGGAAGCATCGATTGGTTGCCTCCCATACACGCCTGAACTGGGGGATCATATGCTCCCCAGACCAGGGATCGGACACACAACCTAGGCTTATGCCCTCATCGGGGATCAAACCTGCAACCTTTTGATTATGGATGATGCTCCGACCAACTGAGCCACACTGGCCAGGGCAAAAGGTTTTTCTTTTTGATGATAGCTTAGCAATTTTCAGATTTACCATACAGCAATGTTAATTATAGTCATCATGTTGTACATTACATCCCCTAGTACTTATTTACAACTGGAAGTTTATACGCTTTGACCAGCTTCTTCTAATTCTCCGAGCCCCTGGTGACCACAAATCTGGTCTTTTATTCCATGAGTTTGATTCTTCTGTTTTTTTGTTTGTTTGTTTGTTTTAGATTCCACATGGAGTATTTCTTCCTATCTTGTTACACTTAGTATAGTGCCCTCAAGTTCTATCCATGTTGTAAGTTCTATCCATGTTGTTGCAAATGGCAGGATTCCCTTATATTTTTTATGGCCAATTAGTAGTCGTGAGTGCACGTGCGTGTATGCTTGTGTGTGTGACATTTTCTTCATCTGTTTGTCCATTGATAGACACTAAAATTGTTTCCATGCCTTGGCTGTTACAAATAATGTTGTGATGAACATGGAGGTGCAGATATATTTAAGTGTTTTTGTTTCCTTTGGATATATACCCAGAAATGGAATTGCAGGACCATGTAGTAATTATATTGTATTTTTAGTTTTTTGAGGAAACTCCATATTGTTTTGCATAGAGGCTGTAACCAATTTACAATCCCAACAGTGCACAAGCGTTCTCTTTTCTCCACATTTTCACCAGCATTTATTATGTGGTTTCTTTTGTTGTTGTTGTTTGTTTGTTTGTTTTTGTGATAGACATTCTAATAGGCCTGAGGTGATACCTCATTCTGGTTTTGATTTGCAGTTCCCTAATGATTAGTGATGTTGGATACCTTTTCATGTATCTGTTGGCCATTTAAATATCTTCTTTGGAAAAATGTCTATTAGGTTCTTTGCCTGTTTTTATAAATTGGATTGCTTGTTTTTGCTGTTTAGTTGTATGAATTTTGTATATTTTGGATATTAACTCCTTATCAGACACATGCTTTGCAAATATTTCCCCCATTCTCTGGATTGCCTTTTCACTCTCTTCATAATGCCCTTTAATGTACAAAGTTTTTAATTTTGATGTAGTCCAGTTTATTTATTTTGCTTCTGCTTTTGGTGTCCGAAGAAATCACTGCTAAATCTAATGCCATGATGCTTTCTATGTTTTCTTCTGAGATTTTATTGTTTTAGGTCTTACATTTAGGTCTTTTATCCATTTTAGGGTTTTTCTTTTCTTATATGGTGTAAGGTATGGCTTTAGCTTAATTTTTTTTTTTTTCTTAATTATTTTGCATGTGGATATCCAGTTGTCTTGGCATCATCTGTTGAAAAGACTATTTTTTTTAAATGGTCTTGGCAGCCTTGTCAAACATCATTTGATCATATATGTGAGAGTTTATTTCTGGCTTCTCTATTTTATTCTCCTTGTTTATTTTATGCCGTTACCACACTGTTTTGATTACTGTAGCTTTGAGGTACGTTTTGAAATCAGGAAGTTGAAATCTCCAGCTTTGTTCCACTTTTTCAATACCGTTTTGGTTATTCCAGGTCCCTTGAGAATACATATGAATTTAAGGATGAGATTATCTATTTCTGGGGGAAAAAAGTCATTGGTATTTGATAGGGATTGTTCATATCTTAATATTAAGTCTTCCCATCTATAAACACTCGATGCGTTCCCATTTATTTACGCCTTCATTAAATTTTTTAAACTATGTTTGTAATTTTAGTGTACTAATCTTTTGCCTCCATGGTTAGGGTTATTCCTAAGCATTTTATTCTTTTTGATACTTTTGTAAGTGGAGTTATTTTTCTTAATTTTTTTATGATTAGTTCTTCTTTATCTTTGCCTATTTTTAAATTGGGATATTTGTCTTTTTATTATTGAGTTGTAAAAGTTATTTTATATATTCTGGATATAATTTTCTTATATCAGATATATGATTTGTAAGTATTTTCTATCATTCTGTGGGTTGTCCTACTTTTCTTACTAATATGAAGTCTTTATATAAAGTATGAAAATACTTCACCCAAAATGCTACCTTTAAAATGATAGGAAATGCTAAGATATTTTATAGGAATGTACTTTATTAAAATATTAGACTTTTAACCATTTCTTTATAAAAAGTGGTAATTCATTTTAGAGAATAATATTGAGCCATGAAAAGTCTGTTTATAGACCCTATCTAATATCCTGGAAAACATGGTATATTAGATGGAAGGAGTATAGGATACGCAACTATATCATATAAATGAAATTGTTTTTAAAAATCTCAAACTTATGTATAGGAAAAATGATTAGAAAGAAATACACCAAACTGTTTATAGTGATCATAGAATGACAAGGACAATGAGTTTTGTTTTCTGTATTCTGTCTGTATGTTTTAGATTGTATTTAAACACTTTTACTATAATTTTTAAAAAGAATATAGGAAATTTCATGACCCAAAGGAAAAATGAAACTCATGGGAAAATATAACATGTAACGTCATAGGATATACTTCCTATGTATCATTGCACCATCATCGTAGAAGTTAGAATAGCACTGTATTTCATCCTGCCTTAGTGTAGAACTAAAGAGCATGTGTTACCACCATGCTGTCCCAGGGTGCTGCACATCCAGGTGAAACTAAACATCAGATCTCTACTGTTCTGCAAATTACCTGCATTCTTCTCCATTTCTGCTGTCTTGTTAAGTTGTATGACTGAACTGGACCAGGTATATTGGTCTTCTATATAGTATTACCAATATATTTGACATTTCTAGAAGGACACTTACCACTTAGAGTAAATATAAGTTATGTCGCTTTTCCCCATCATTTAATAGTGACTTTAGGAGATCATTTGCTTTATTATAAACCATTGCTTCAATAGTAGTATATCCTATCAGTCTATATCACTTTAGAAAATAATGTTCTATTTCTTATAAGCCTCAAAATTATATTGAAAAAATCTATGTCTGTTGGGGAAATTATTTTTTTCAACAGGCTTTGGAAGGATAACATTAAATGAGTATACTATTTACTGTGATTTAAATACTATCTTTGTTAACATACATTAGTTTTGTCACATGAATCAATTTGGTTATAAAAACATAATTTACTTAAAAATCGGACATTGTCTTTGTTAATTGTGGATTGGCAATTGTTTAGGCAATCAGTTATTACTACAATTAGTTGAATTGCAGTGTTCAGTTTATTGTAGTTACTTACTATTCACTTACTGTAGTCAAAACTGGTATGTTATAAAAATTCCTACATAGAACTTTTGCTATTATAGAAACTCAGCAGTAATTAGTAATTTGTAAAAGAGCTATAATACAATTAAGCCTTGGTTTAATAATAGCTAAAAATAATTTCTCTCTTTTAGGAGTTGGTAATGCTTCTTTTAGAATATAACGCTGATCCTACCGTTGTTAATGGGAGTGGACAGACAGCAAAAGAAGTCACTCATGACAAAGAAATTAGAAACATGCTAGAAGGTAAATATTATGGATCTTAATATAAACACCATTTACTTTAATTATAGTCAAGGTTCAGAATATAAGTAGAAATGCTTCTAACGTGCCAAGACAGATGACACCAAGCTTATGCTCTAAAGATAATGTAATTTGGGAATCAGTGCCTAGACACGAAATTATCTATATGAACGTTTTCTCAAAGTTGTCAAACTCTTAACTTGGTACGACATCATGGCAAGTTTTAAAATCTGTATATCAAATCTCCAACAAAGTTAAAAGTAGACAATTAGAGACAGAAAGGGGTATGGCTGGTAGACTGCAGAAGCATGATAGTGGAAGAGTGCAGGGCAGAGAAACTGAGAGGAGGCATAGCTGTTTTGAGTCATTTAATACTTGGGAAGATAGCTATGGCCATTTCCATTAGCCAGCTACTAGTAAATTCTTGATGGATCAACTTCATTGTTATGAATTTCAAAGATTAAACTGCACTTAAGACATGGCTCTGCAGTAACTAAGAGGAATTTCTCTAATAGTTCGACACAAAAATATTTTGAACCTTACATCGGGAAGCCTTCATGCATTAGGATTATCCTCTGACTGGCCAGGGCTTTGCTATAATTACTTTTTGGTGGTATTTCTGTGGTGGAGAAGACTACCTAATTACTACTTTATGAATAAAGATATTGAATTAGAGTTGCAATTTCTCACACATCCTGTGTTTCTTTCCTTTGCAATTCAGAGAAGGGCAAGAGAATATTATATTTTAAAGGGGACTGATTTCTTAGTTATGAGTATTTTTAGCTATGTAAAAACCAAGCTCTGCTTTTTATTACTTTCCATTTGTCCTTGAGAACTAAAATCTTACTTATCCTCTAGTTGACACAAACAGCTTCTATAAGGCTCTGTATTATGTGATTTTGGGGAGAGGGAACATATTAGATGTGAACCCTGTCCTTTAATAAATTGTGATCTAATTGGGAGGGTGAGGTAATATCTTTGATCTTGTTCTAGCCTTTAATTGTAACAAGATGTGAGCCTAGAACTGAGGTTCTTTCTAACAGTTTAGCCTGACAAGTTGACATTTAATGTGGCCAGTTTTAAAACATGCCCTGAGACCTCCCCAGGGCTTAGCTGACTTCACGGGTACTTTGATTTATCAGCAAATATGGTTCTAGCCTGGAAAACAGAAGTAGAAACTTAATCAAGTGATTCTGCTGATGAGATCATCTTAGCCAGATATAGTATCATTTGTGGATAGCATTTTAAATGGGTCAGACTGCAGGAGTACATCTACACCCCCCTGCTCCAGATCATAGGTAGACCAGAAACCATATCATAGAAGAATGCACGCAGCGCCAAGAAATGTTTCACCCCAGAAATACAGACTTCAGTAAACACAATACAATCATACTCAAGTATCTGAAGAACTGTTTGGAGGAGAGATAGTTTTATAACCTGTGGGAAAATTTTAAGAATAGTACAATGAACACTTGTACGTCCTTCACTTAGATTCACCAATTATTAACATTTTGCCACATCTGGCTTATCCTTTTATATATTAGTTAATGTTGTTTATTTACTTTAGATTTTTTTTGCTGAAATGGGAGTAATTTGCAGACATAGTGATACTTTAGCCCTAAATATGTCAGTATTTAGCTCTTAAGAAAATATTTTCTCACATAATTACAATATAATGATCAATTTCAGGGAATTTAACATTAATATGATGCCATTATATAATATACAGTTTATATTCAGATTTTGCTAGTTGTCCAAATAATATCCTTTGTAGAGTTTTTTTCCCTCAATCCAGGATCCAGTCTAGAATCCCACAATGCATTTAATTTTCACATCACTCCAGTCCCCTTTTATCTGGATTAATTCCTTAGACTTTGTCTTTTATGATCTTGACCTTTTTGAAGAGGAAAGCAATTGTAGAATTGTTTTTAGAATGCCCCTCAATTTGAGTTTTATTCTTTTCATATAATTAAATTCAGGAGCCCTGCCTGGTGTGGCTCAGTGGATGGAGTGCCAGCCTGTGAACTGAAAGGTCACCGGTTTGATTCCCACTCAGGGCACATGCCTGGGTTGCGGGCTAGGTCCCCGGTTGAGGGCATGTAAGAGGCAATCAATGTATCTCTCATACATCAATGTTTCTCTCCCTCTTTTTCTCCCTCCTTTCCCCTCTCTCTAAAAATAAATAAAATCTTTAAGAAAAAAGAAATAAATTCAGGATATGCATTTTTGGGCAGGAATATTACAGAGGTGAGGTTGTGACCTTTACGAGTGCATCACATAGGTGTTACATGATGTTATTTTTGTTCCATTACTGGTACTGTTAACTTTGATCCCTTGGCGGTCTACTGTAAAGGTACCATTCCCCTTTTGTAATAAATAATCTGTTGGGATAAAAATTGAGACCATGTACATATCCTGTACACCAAATAAACTTTTAATCAACTGATTTTAGCATTCATTGACAATTCTTGCCTGAATCATTTATTGCAACAGAGAGAGCAGATGGTGATTTGCTCTTGTCAATGAAGCACAAGCACATTTGCCCAGTTCTCACCTGCATTTTAAGTGCACCACTAATTTAACCTACCCTGTGCGTGTATATAAGTGTCTTGTCGGAGTGACTTAGACCATGATTTCCGCAGTCCCTACTAACTTTGGATTCTGGTTGAAAAGAAAGATAAGGAGTTTATAGTCATTACATTTAAAATTTATAGAGCAAATGATTTTTGGATGGAGTATTTGCTTTTAAAACATTCTGGTATAAAATGTATAAATAAAAATATAACTCTTTAATGTGCAGCTCACTGTTTTCACAAATGGAACACACCCATGTGAACAGCACTTGCATCAAGGAACAGCCGAGCACTCTGGAAGCCTTGCCTCCCACCGCTGAAATTGGAATATTTGCTTTTTATTGGCTGGATCAACAGTCTCGCTGCAGTGTCCTTAGTCAAGAAATGTCCAGGAACACAAGACAGAAGCATATGTAGGGTTTCCAACTCCACATCTCTGTTTTTCTTAATTTATGAGCTTAGACAATCTAGAGAGAAACATTATGGTAGGGTGCCTTTTACTTCCCTTCCCTAAAGTCTAGAATCAGTATTTTAAAGCACTATTTGAATTATTCAGTAAATAGCTGGCAAATATGCATTGTGCCAGATACTATCATAAATGCCTCGAATCCACAGAAGAGTAAGAACAGGTACATGACCTCGAGAGGGACTGAGGGGAAATGTGACAGTCTGGGAAATACATGCAATAGTAGCGGTATGCACTAGAGGGGTAGGGGCGTAACTGTTCTCAAGGAGTTCACAGTCCAGTAGCCATAGAGCCAGCGAGAGGAAAGAGTGAAGAGCTTGAATCGTAGCAAAAGAAGGCGGCGTGGAGAGACTATGTAGAGACTTGGCTGCCTTCCTCTGAGGTAGAGGGGAGTGAGCTGGGTGTGGAAATAAACACACGAGAATGAAAGATGATGGTATGTAGTAATGCTAGTAATTTCTATAGATGAACCTAAACCAGTTCCAGCTATTTCTGTACTCAAGAGATGTGTTCCCTGTAGTTGAAATGCCATGGCATGCATGGTGTCTCATATAACAGCACATAGTAATTAATAATTATTAACAAGTATTCATTATTTCTCAGGAAGACCTGAGAAACCTTTTATAGTTCCTCCTTTCAGCATTTGCATGGGACATTGTACACATTTTATTTTTTATTTATTTTTATTTATTTTTAAAGATTTCATTTACTTTTATAGAGGAAGGAAGGAAGAGAAACATCAATGTGCAAAAGAAACATTGATTGGTTGCCTCTTGCACACCTTGAACCAGGGACCCAGCCCACAACCAGGCACATGCCCTGACCTGGAATGGGTCTGGTTTGCAGGATGATGCCAACCCACTGAGCCATGGAGCAGAGCACCATTGTACGCATTTTAAATGGGATTACTAAGCCTTTCTTTGAAATTGCCTCTTTTCTGTAAACCAGAGCAATTCAAATCTAGCAGAAATGAGACCTTATTACATATTACAGTCTCTTAAATCAGATTGCCGATTGCTCTGATTCCATGCAAGTATAATTTGGGAAGCAGCGTAGGGTAGTGATAAGAGCATAGACTCTGGAACCAGCCTGCCCAAGTTCAAATCCTAGCTGTTCTACTTCTTGGCTGTGTGACTTTGGTTAAGTTCCTTAACCTCTTGGTGCCTCAGTAAGTGCTGTAGTATTTATTAAAGAAATGACTTTGTATTTTTATGTGGGACGATAAATCTAAACACATTTATATGGTTTGTACATTTGCCTACCAATGCTATTTCTTATTATTATTGGGTTGGTGAAAAAGTTCATTTGGTTTTTTTCCATAAGATGACTAACAGCACTTAGTTGTCTTTAACTTCATTCAAAATGATTTTGTTAGATTGTAATTTGACATCTGTCATATTGGCAACATTCTTGGCATATTATGTTTTATTATTTCAAGAAAGGTAAACATTCAACTGAAACACACACAAAAATAATTGTGCAGGAGATAGCTGACATACTCAAAATATTTAAATCAATAAAGTTATTGGTGAAAATGAAAACTGTCTTTTATTTTATGGAAAAACCACATATGGACTCTTGCCAACCCAATACTTTTCACATTATAAGGTTCTGGAAGCTATGAATCCCTCTCCCCACTTATCTACACTTCCAAGGCAGATATGTAATAGTATTTCAGCATAGAAAAGTAATTCATAATTAATTGTGGTAGGTATTGTAGTGAGTAATATACTTAAAGACTTCTGAATTGAAAACAAATTCATTTGAACCTGAAAGAAGTTGAAATCTGAATTTGAAATGTAAGGCAATAAGAATAACAATAAAGTCTAACTGCATTTGAATTTCAGTTCAAAACTTACTTTTCTCATGTGGTCACTTCATTATTTATACATTTTTGTAATGAATTTGCTAATAGGATTCTGACTAGCAGTAGAGTAATACACATAAATATTTATTTTTTCCTTTTGCAGCTGTAGAAAGGACTCAGCAAAGAAAACTTGAGGAATTACTTTTAGCAGCAGCAAGAGAAGGCAAAACAGCAGAACTCATAGCTCTGGTAAAAAAAAAAAATGGCATTATTTCTTTACCCTTCAGGAAAACTTTTACTTAATGTTAACTTTTATAATTTAGGAGAATTGTGGGACCAAAATACTCAAGATCATAATAATAGAACAAAAGTCTTTAAATATCTAAAAACAGCATGGTAATAGTTTACGCAGGCTACATCTTAAATGTTGATGTTTTTCTCTGAATTTCTGATATGTATCCCCACCCCCAACTGAAAACATGATGGATTATGAATCTGATTTTTCAAGGCAAGTGCTTAATGAAAGGACAATTTAAAATTGAAGCATAATGTATAGGATTCTATAAAGGAAGAAAATTCTCTACTTTTGCAATATCTGAAAGGTATGCTATACTTCTAGAAAGTAACACACAAAGAAGGGACAGTAGTTTGGAATATTTATATCATGTTAGAACAGACTGAAAGCTTTACCCATTTTCTTTCCTCTTAAGGAAAGAGACCTACTTTCCAGTTTCCATTTCCTGCATAGTCTCATTAAACATGAAACTCTAAATTGGCTCCAAATTCAAGACTGAAGCGTTGACATTTGCTTTAAAGTTATTTCAGCTCATTTGAAAGTCCTCTTTGGTTTCCAAACATAGGGCCTAAAACACTTTTTAACTTTGCGAAATGGAGACAAAAGAAGTTTTTAAAGCAGTGAGCTGGGAATAAAAAATTCAGTTGAACTTCCAACATTTACACATTTAACATTTATAGTTTTAACTCTTCTCAGTGACTGTCTGCGAGACTGATTTATAATTTTGCTGTCACAGGGCAAATTGCAAGACTGGCGGAAACAAACAATCTTAGTGAAATCTTAATGTGGGTTGGGTGACACTGGTGTGGTGTGTGGTGTCTTGTCAGGGTAGTGTGGGACCTGAGATTTCATGGCACCTTGAGGACAGGCGTGGGGAATGACATGCATCAGCTGGGTTAGTGAGCAAGAAGCCGCTGACAGTTTAGAGCCAAGGAGCCCGCTCTGTGTCCGACTCTGGGGTTTGAGGGCTCACCTGAACAGCATTATGCCTTCATGTGTCTTATGGGAGAAAGTTACCTTTGATGTATAATTCTGCACTGCATTCTTTAATTGTTAGCTCAACAGACCCAATCCTCCTGATGTTAACTGTTCGGATCAGTTAGGAAATACACCCTTGCATTGTGCAGCTTACCGGGCTCATAAGCAGTGTGCCTTGAAGCTTCTAAAAAGTGGAGCAGACCCTAATCTGAAGAACCAAAATGGTAAGCATGCTGATGAAAGCCACTGTTGGTCATTTTGAAGCTGTAGAAAGAAGCCAGTGCCTTATAAAATTAAGTGTTTTGTTTTAGTATCCAGCCTTTGTTACACTGTATGGTTCCTACTTTATTTTGAAGTCATGGCATTCACACAAAAGAAAAAGTAGCCTTACTAATTTACTTCCCAGTTAAGACTTAAATGTTTAATAATGCCTACTTCATAGGAAGCACTGATAATGACCAAGATAGATTTCCACCCTCAAGGAACGGATAAGTACAATTTAGTCTCATTACTTGTACTACTTATGTTCTGTAAAGTCTGAACACTGGAAAAATGAATACTGAACTATTATTTCTAGGGTAGTGTAGAGTTAGGTTCCTGCAAGCCACTGGTCACAATATTTTTGTCTACTGATTAATGCATACCTTGTTTTATGTTTGTTTCTGCTTAAAAACTCCTTATTTCATCTATATTATTGATTCATTACCATTGAACTCACAGCCAACAGCACTGGAACGCATGCTTGAACAGAGTTTATCTAACACGTACATATTTTCCATAAGGCACATCCCAGCCTTCTTGTGCTTAGGAACACTGGACAATACTTCAGTACCTTGCTTGCCAGCTAGTTTCAACAGCAAAATCACTGACAAAAAGCCAAGAATGTGAAAAATGTGGCAGGTGATGGACCCTGATGAGGACTCTTGTTTATACTATGAGGACCGAAATAAGAAAACACAGATCACCTTTTCTGCCTCAGCTGGGAACATGTGCATCAGAAGACAAATTTTTCACCACTTTGAACATGCCTGTGAATGACTGAGAAATTGCCATGAGTATTAATTTTGGGATTACAAAAATTTTTAGCAGTAGGTGAATTTGCAAGTATGGAATCTACAAATAAAGAGTATCAACTGTATATGCATGACAATATGTCGTACATGAATTGGATTATCAGAAGAGAAGGTCCAGAAGGTGTCTCGGGCATTCAAAGGGAGAACATTCCATTAGGGCTTGTACACATCATTTATTAGGATGCTTCCTTCTGTTTATCACCAGCCTGGATTAGGTCTTGTCAGTGGTACTTCAGGACCCTGTGTTTACCTCCATTGTAGCCTAAATCGTACTCCATGGTAATTGTTGGTGAATATAGCCATCTCCCATTAGACTGAACTCTTAAGGGCAGGGCTAGTATTTTACTATTTTACCCAGCACCTAGAGCAATGTACAGCACATGATAACCTTCTACATGTTGCACATTTATTGAAGGTTTGGGTAATTAGAAATAGCTTTACAAGGAATAGATATTTGAAATAGATCCTGAAGTCCTAGTAGGATTTAAAAAAAAAAAAAAATCATCGCTGGTTCAATTCCCAGTCAGGGCACATGTCTAGGTTGCACATCAGGTCCCCAGTTGGGGGCGAGAGTGAGAGGCAACCACACAGTGATGTTTCTCTCCCTCTCTTTCTCCTTTTCCCTCTCTCTAAAAATAAATAAATAAACAAATAAGTAAATAAATAAATTAAAAAATAAAAATAAAATCTAAAAAAAATTTAAAAAGAATCATCTCTGAATACTTCTGTTTGTATCTCTAACCAAAGCCCCCCACTCATGTTTTTTATTTTTTAATATAAGCAATACCATTATAATCTAGTAAAATTTTGATAAGCTGGGAGAGGTTATTGTAGACAGAGGGGAGATTATAAGAAAGGCATTAAGGTGAAAAATGTAAGTCAAATTTAGGTGACATCCTCTGATGGCACATCCAAGTGTATGAAGGGGAGCAGTAGCACAGGTAATCCTATAAATGCAGATTAGGCTTGTACTGGGGTAAGCCTTGAAATGCCAGACTACCCTTTAATTTAAAGGTCAGAGGGACCCTGAAGAAGAAATAGGTGAGCAGTGGGGGGATGAGGTGCTTTAAAAATATGAATATGGTTTCAGTATCTAGGATAGATGGAGACAGGTCCAGGACTATAGGGAGGGTCAGTAGAACCATTGCAGTGGTCTGAGATGAGAGGAGTTAGGACCTGAACTTTACTGACATCAATGAGAGCAGAAGGAGAAAGAAAATTATAGAATTCTCTGCTTCTCCTCTCTTCCTTGACTGGCCCTTATCCTCTGGACTGGCACTATCCAATAGATATATAGTGGGAACCACATATGTAATTTAAAATTTTCTAGTAGTCATAGTAATAAAGTAAAAAAACAGATGAAAGACATTATAATAATGTATTTTATTTAAAGCAGTATATCTAAAATACCATGTTAACATGTAACCGATGGGAAAAAATTATTAGTGAAACATTTCTTTCTTGGTACTGTGTCTTTGAAATCTGTTGTGTATTTTACACTGAACAGTACATCTCAGTTTGGACAAGCCACATTCCAGGTACTGTCACGCAGCTGTTTGAGGCACTTTGGTTACCTGTACTGCCCCAGCCCCGCATGTACTCGTCTCTCTGTCAGAAGTGCCCCTTTCCTGCTTGTCCATCTGGTAAAACCCTAGTCTCACTTTGAGTTAACTCAGACCCTCTTCCCCAAAGAGGCTTTCCTTGTATCTCTTAGACATAGGTTCTTACTGGAATAAAAGTTGGAAGAAAAATTGGAAGATGGAAAAGGGGAAGCACTAAGGAGACACGAGGGAAATACCAGCTCCACAGAAGCCAAAGGAAGAGAGAAATTGCAGAGTAAAGGAATAGGATGGTTTTGTTGTCATGTTCAGCTTAGACTGAAGAAGAGGAACACTGAGCAAAGGCTGTGGGATCCAGTGTGTGACTCGGTGCCCAGTGGTCTTATCTGAAAGAGCAGTTTCCATAGAGTAGTTGAGCAAAAGCTAGGTTAGGGGTTAAGGACTGAATAGGAAATTAAGAGGCTGAGGCAGCACTACTTTCTTCTACTTTGCATATTTAAAAACAGAAGGAATGGCTTCTTGGCCAAGTGGGAGATTTTTTTAGGTAAAGAAAAACTCAAGCAGGTTTGAAGTTAAGGAGGATCAAGGCAATAGAGAAACACCTTGCCCTGTCTGGTGTGGCTCAGTGGATTGAGTGCCGGCCTGTAAACTGAAAGGTTGCTGGTTCAATTCCTGGTTAGGGCACATGCGTAGGTTGTGGGCCAGGTTCCTGGTTGGAGGCATGCAAGAGGCAACTGATCTATGTATTTCTTGCCCATTGATGTTCCTCCCCTCTCTTTCTCCCTCTTTTCCCCCCATCTCTAAAAATAAGTAACTCTTCTTTTAAAAAGAAAAAGAGTTTGATGATTTAATTGTGACAGAAAATGTAATTTTTAAAAAGGTAATGCTTCGATAATAACAAAAAATGTAGAAACATTTAATAAAAGATGCTTCATTTTTAATGGAGACAATTTTAAATGCAACTGAAGGACAAAAAAGAAAACCTGCAAAATGGAGAGACCTACCATGTTGTTGGTGGGAAAAACTCAGCATTGAAAGGCTAACAGTTCTCCCCAAATTAATTTATAAATTCAAAGTAATTCCAGCCAGAATCCTCAAAGGGTTTTCAGAGAACTTGACTCACTGATTCTATATTTATAGGGAAGAGCCCCAGGCAGAGAATTTTAAAGGGAAAGTGAAGCAGCAGGGGCTTGCCCTGCTGGATAAATTAACTAATTATGAACCTATAGTAAGTAAAACATTTATTCAACAAATATTTATTGAGTGTTTATGTGCCAGATACCATTCCAGGAGGGGATCTAGTGCAGCGAAGAAAAAACAGGCAAGTTCCTGCTTTCATGGAGCTTATATCCTAATAGGAGAGGACCAGTTAAAAGCAAATATTTAATATGTCAGATATAATAAGTGCTGTGAGGGGAAAAGAGCTGGGCAAGGGGGTCAGGAGTGTGTTGCTGTATAGAGGGGCCGCTACTTTGTAAAGGGGGACAGGAAAAGCCTGGTAGGATGGTGTTTACAACTTGGAGGGAGGGAGCATGGTGCCAGGCAGGGGAAACCAGTGAGAGTGTGTGGGTGTCGGGAGAAACGAGGAGACCAGTCTGTCCAGAGCAGAGTGAGAGAGGGGGAGAGTGGTTGGAGGAGTGATGGGAGCTGAATCATGAGAGGCTTTTTGGGTTATTGTAAGGATTTTTGGCTTTGACTCTGTGTGAGATGGGAAGACGTAGGAGGGTTTAGAACGGAGTAGTGATATGACCTGACTTACGTAATAAAAATGATCACTCTAGTTGTTATGAGAATAGATTCTAGGAGGGCAAGGAGTAAAAAGGGGTAGCAGCTAAGAGGCTAATGGAGTAATCAGGGTGAAAGATGAATTGGTTTGGATCAGGATATTGGCAAAGTCCCTCTAAACATGAAAAACTTGTTGGTGCTCAAATATACTTTTTACTTTGTAGTTTAATTAGTAACTGGAGTTGAACAGTTAAAAGAGTTCTTGATAAAAGTCTGAAAAACTGTGTGTGTATAAATATTTTATTTTTAAAAAGATGTTATTTAATAATTTTATAGAGAAGGTGGAAGGGAGGGAGAGAAACATTGATATATGAGAGAAACATTGATTGTTGCCTCTTTCTTGCCTGCAACCCAGGCATTGTGCCCCAACTGGGAATTGAACCAGTGGCCTTTTGGTTTGCAGGATGACGCCCAGTTCACTGAGCCATACCAGTCAAGGCAATATATATATTTTTTTAAGTCATAGGAGTAACATCAGCATTATAGAAAGTTTTAAAAATAGGGAAAAAATTATTAAAATACAACCTTTATTACTGACATATGGTATATTCTTCTAATCTATTTTCATACCTATTATAGAGCATTTTTAAGTTGCAGAAGTAATGTTTATTTATGGATGAAGTAAGGAAAATGAATGAACCAAAAAATTGTAATCACCTATGACCCAAACATCCAGAGATTTAGTTTTTAGTTGTTAGTTAACTTTTAAAACCTAGTAGACTAGATTTTTTAAAAAATGGATCTTTCCAGGGCATCTTTTAATTTCTCATTTCTTTTTTTAAAATTGAGGTATAATTGACAAAACGTTAGATTAGTTTCAGTTGTACAGCATAATGATTTGATATTTGTATGTACTGCAAACTGATCATCACAGTAAGCCTACTTAATCTGTCACCATACATAGTTACAGTTTTTTTCTTATAAGAACTTTTAATATTTACTATCCTAGAAGCTTTCAAATATAGTGCAGTATTAACTATAGTCACCATGCTGTACATTATCTCACCAGGACTTATTTTATAACTGGACGATTGTTTTGACCCCCTTCACCCATTTTGCCCATGTAGCCCACTCCCTGCCTCTGGCAACCACCAATCTGTTCTTTGTTAGATTTTTAAGAAAACGTTTGAAATAGTAGATACCAACTCAAGAGTAGAAGCAAAAGAAAGGTCATGTATTATTAATATAAGAATGCAAAGGTATCTCATGGTATTCCAAGGCAGGTCATGCTGTTAGGCATCAGAAGGGACGGAATAGGAACCAGGTGGCTGTTAGGAGCCAAGAAGGTGCCACTCACAAACTGTGCAGCTGTCTCTCATTCTGACGTGCCTGTCAGGTTGGTCTTGCAGCAGATCAGCTCTGCTTGTTTTTCAGTGTACGTGAGGAGGATGGCTGCCCTGTAACGCCATAGATCAGGATCTCCTAGCCTCTGTTTTAAATTTCAGTGGGAGATAATTTGATGGTACCCACTTGTGCTAGGTGTCTGCCTTGGGTGCAGTTTTTTTAAAGACAAGGATGTTTTAAATTTTTAATCAGATTTGTTGACCCTCTTTGTTATTTCTTCTAACCCTTCTGAGCTTAGGAGGAGAGTTGGTAAATATTCCTAGTTTTTCTGTAATCGCATCCATTCTCTCAGCAAACGTTGAGCTCTGCTGTGTGCCAGGAACTGTTGTACGCACTGGAGCTCCAATAGCGAACAGTCTCCATGCTCCTGGAGCTTATATTCTGGTGGGAGGAGATAGACAAAAACGAAAATTTGCACGTAATGCCAGGCAATAAGGTGCAGAAAAATAAAACAGGACCAAGGGGAGGAGCTGTTGTTTTGGAAAGGGGGTTGGGGAAGGCCTCCCTGAGGTGACTAAGCAAAGAGCTGAATTGACGAAGGGATCACTTGAAGCCCAGAGGGCATCTGGCAGAAGAGTGTTGAAAGCGAAGAGCAAGCAAGTGTGAAAGCTCCGGGGTAGGCTCTCCGCCTATTTGAAGAAGAAAGCTGCCAGGTGCCTAGAGCAGGGCGGGTGGCAGGGGAAGGCAGCCTTCGAAAGGGAGCTAGAGGCCCACCTCTGCGGCTGGGCTTGGAGGGTTTTCAGCAGGAAAAGTGACGTGAAAGTGTATGTTAGGATGTGACACATTTGCTAATCACTTTCCCTTTGTTGCACAGTCTTTTCCTTTCTCTCGTTTTGTTAGGCCTTCCTCATACATTTAAAGAATTTACTTTCTTTTTATGTTTTCTGTTCATTCATGGTCACATCTGTTTCTTCCTTTGCTGGTATTGCACTTTTTTTTTTTTTTTAATTCTTATATTATTATTTATTAATTATTGTAGTCTTTTTTTTTATTTTGGTTTTTCAATTACAGTTGTCCCCTTTTCCCCTAATTTCTCTCCCCCACCCAACCCACCCCCTCTCCCGCAATCATATCCCTCCCCGTTGTCCATGTCCATGAGTCTTTTATACGGGTTCTTTGACTAATCCCTTCCCTTACTTATCCCCCTTCTCTCCCTCTCCCCTCCCCGCTATTGACTGCTATTCTGCTCTTTGTTCTATTTAGTTCCTTTGTTTGTGTTGTTCTTTAGTTTCCTGTATTAGGTGATATCATATGGTATTTTTCTGGTATTGCACTTTTAATGATTACTTTTGTAATGTTTTAACATCAGATAAGGTTTCACCCCTTACCACTCTTCTTTTTTGAGGATTTTCTTGGACATTTTTATCTGTTTATTTTTCCAAATGGCATTTAAAACAATTTGCATGGGTTCTTAGTAAAAATACTGTTGGCATTTAATTAAAATTGCATTCTATGTAAATTAATTTGAGGAGGGTTGATATTTTTACTTAGTCTTCCCATTAAGGGAAAAATCTGTCATGCAAAATTTAACTGTAGGATCATTCCTGTTTTTTACTTAATGTTGTTGTGGTGCAATTTTGAAATGACTGATATGGTGCCCATCCATGTAGGGAGGCTATTTCATTCAGTTCAAAGGCATTTTGCTGAATTCTTACTGTATGCCAGGCACTTTTGACATTGCATGCAGAAATGAGGGCTCTCTACTGGGAATTCAGCTTGTTGGCAGGAGCTCAGAGCTCTTTTTTTTTTTTTGGTATTAGGACAGAATTCTATGAAAGAAATCACACTGTTGTCCTCTCTGCCTGAAGGAATAATTTCTCAGATGCCCTGTAGACAGAATGAAAATAACAGAATTGGAAGGCCTTTTTATAAGACATCTTCCTATGTGCTAGCTATTTCTCAGTTACCATTACAAAAAGTTTTTTCCCCACTAAAGAATATATGGTCAGCCCCGGCTTTCCCCATCAGTAGTTCTATAACTCTATCTTAAAAATAAACCTTAAACTCATGAACTTCTCCCCCTTTTAACTTCTGTCTCCATTTTTTTTACTAACTTTCTAGTCCAGACCACCAGTTTCTTTCACCTAGACTGTTATTATTGCATCGTGACTGTTATCCTTGCTTTTCTCTTGCCCACATTTGCAAGCCATTTCCCACACAGCAGCCAGTGATAGTTTTTAAAAAATTATAACAATTATCAAACCCTAAAAAGGAGTGTAATTAATTGATGTACTCATTACCCTCTTTCAGGAATTATCAGTAATGATCACTCTCCTAATGTTATTTTATCTATACATATTTTATATTTATAAAAGATAAGGTCTCCTTTAAAAAGAATGACCATATAATAGGTGCTCAACTCTATGAATATACTAAAAAGTATTGAATGATACACTTCAAATAGGGGGATTGTATGGTATGTGAATTGCATCTTGATAGAGGTATTAAAAAACAGCCATAATAGCATTATCCTATTAGGAATATAATACTTTCTAAGCATCATCAAATGGTGAAAGTTCAAATTTCCCCAGTTACCTTTACAAGTTTTATTTTTTTTTTTTTTTTAAACAATGACAGAGTTTTAAACATAAGTCAGATCACGTCACTCTTATACTTAAAACCCTTCAGTGGCTTTACATTCCATATAGAATAGAACTAAACTCTTTACACTGGCTCACAAAGGCCTGACCTACGAAGCCCTGACATGATGTGGCTCTGTCTGCCTCTCTGACTGTATCTCTTGCCCACTAAATAGTTCCGACCCCAGGGACTTTGCATTAGCTGTTCCCTCTGCTGGAATGCCTTTACCCTGTATTTTCACAAAGCTTGATTCTTCCTTCCAATTTAAACATCCCTTCTTCAGAGGTCTTCCCTGATTAGTCCCCCAATCTCCAATCTAAGCTGGTATCCCAGTCATTCTCTGTTAAATCATTCACTTAAAAAATATTGGCATAGTATGTTTATTATCTGCTATATATATCCTTTTAATTTATTGTCTTTTTTTTTTCCTTTTCCATACCCCACCCCCCATTTTTTCTGTCATGTTCACTGCTAAATACCCAGTGCATAAAGTATTAATCGGTGCATAATAGACTCTTATTAGGAGATATTTATACAGAAAATTGCCCAACACATACCAAGTGTTTGGTACTTATAAAAAAGATTTTGTACATTGAGGCCTGCGCAGGTCCCAACCTATCTGTGGTTTGGGGTTGCTATCTGCCTCATAAAGCAAAGTAGAGGGTTATCTTCTGGGGAGACAAAGTCGTCTTCTCCTATGAGAAAGCCTCCTACATAGATGGCCTTGGCATCTTCCAGGAAAAGAAGGGCAGGGATTGAGGCCTCACGAGTCTGGGTCTTTAGTTGAAGTAGAGAGGAAGGCAGTGGTTATAACCAGAAAGTCTGGGGCATAGTTACCTTCCAAAAATGTCACTGTTAGCCCAGCCTGGGCTCCATGATAGTCAGAGGAGTGGATTCCTTAATAAGAAAATAATAATACAGTTTTTTAAAAAAGGTTATTTGTAGCATAAATCACCTTCCTGCCTAAACAGAATTTGTCTGATATGCTATTTAGGAAGGGCTAGTTCCTGTTTTAAATTGTTATGTTTAGCCTTTGTTTCTCTAGCAGAAGCTCTGAGCTTATGAGAGGATTTGTTTCAGTATGTGTTCTTCATGTAGTGCCCTGCTCACTTCAAAGTGCAGTAAATAACTTTGACAAACAAATTGTTATTTTTGTTGTTTGGCAAAACATAGAGTGCTTGCATGTGTGAGATCGAGAAACCTTAATCTCTTGCTGGTTTCCTTCTCCATTATCATGGTTTCCTTTTGTCCTCAGTTGTGGACCATCACAGCCTTAGCTTGTCAGTTGTCTCTGCTGCCTGTCCCCAGTGAGGTAGCTTTAGAGTGGCTGTGGCAGACTGAATAATGGCCCCACAAAGATGTCATTAGTTAAGTAACTTGAGATAGGGAGAGAATTTGGAATTACTCAGGTGTGCCCAATGTAATCACACAGGTTCTTAAAGGGAGGAGGTAGCAGGATCAGAATATCAAGAGAGAAAAACGTGAGGATAGAAGCAGAGATTAAAATGATGCACTTTGCAGGAGGGCGGGGCCATGAGTCAAGGGGTATGTGTAGATGGCCTTTAGAAGCTGGAGAAGGCAAGGGAACAGATTCTCCCCTAGAGCCTTCAGAAGGCATGCAGCCCTGCCCATGCCTTGATTTTAGCTCGGTGGAATAATTTTGGACTCTGACCTCTTGAACTGTACGAGAGTTAATGTGTGCTGTCTTTAGCCACTAAGGTTGTGGTAATTTGTTACAGCAGCCAGAGGAAAATTAGTACAGTGATTTAAGGCAAGAAAGATTGAATGATCACAGAACTTGTACAGTGTTCTGAGGTTAATCTGATTTGCGGGCTTAATATTAGCGACGAAAAGGAGGCCATGAAGAATTGAGATGGCAACCTCGGGTAGGTAATTTTGAGGGAGAAGAAAAAGATGGAGTTGATGGACAAAGGAAAGAATATTATTATGTGCTGCAATTTCAGCATCAAGTTAGAGTGCAATTAAGCTCTTGACAGCCTTTTTTCTTCTTATATTTAACACAGATCAGAAACCCCTTGACCTTGCCCAGGGTGCTGAAGTGAAACACATTCTTGTTGGTAATAAGGTATGTAATAATGGATTACATTTATACAATGATTTTTTATTAAAAACTTTTGAATTCTTAAAATATATAGGTACATTTTTAATGGAAATATGTTTTGCAATAGGTCCTCTACAAAGCACTGAAACAATATGAAGGCCCTCTCTGGAAGGTAGGTTGGGATGCCTTTTTCACTATAACACTAGAAAGATGAAGAATTCTCAGGTGTTCTGTTTTTGTAAAAAAAAAATTTCAATTATTTCTGAAGGATATGTGATTGAATCATTCTTGGATTTTTATAATGCAGCCATTTTTGTGCTGCTGGACTGCAGTAGGCATTCGTTTGTAGCAATCATTGTCTTTTGTGTTCATGACCTGACACTTCCAGGTGACCAAGTTTGCATGGAACAGAGTGGGGGGAAATACCTTTTTCTTCATCAGATTTATATAGTAGTATTTTTATTATGAACATTGAGCCTTGGAGGACTTAGGAAGAATTTAGTATTTGAACTGTCACAGAGCACACATACAAAATCTTTCTGGTTCTAAAAATTTCTATGCCTTTTAGTAGAGTTCGGTTATTTCCTATAATTAACTGTTTTAGAGCACGTACTTTCTTTGGCACTTGCAAACTCTCCCTCTCTATATTTAAGTACCTGTATCCTTTTATTGCATAAAATAAATTTAGGATAATCTTTTTATTTAGAAGTTCATTATGACTTTGAGGAAATTGTCTTTGAAGCACCCAACTGATGTATGTCCTATAAATATCCCTGAACAGTATCATCAGACTGTAGATTTTGTTCATCATTGATCTTATCACAAGGGCATTTCTACTGTTTCTGTCACCCTGTAGTGGTGGTATGTTTTCATTACTGCACATAGTACCTAAGTTTGTGTTTGGTCACTTCTTAATGTTCAGTAGTGCTTTTTAGTTCAAAGACTCAGATGGAACTTTCATAACTAGCTTACTGTTTAACAGTCAGCTATTTGAATCTAGATGTGTCAGCTTGGAAAATCTTTGTCGTTTTCCCTTAGAGTTCAAGATTTTTTGGCTGGAGATTATTCTGGGTGGTGTTAGAACATGGCGTCCTTTCATGGTATAGGAAGCAGTAAGTATTATGATCATTTTACTTACTAAATTTCAGCATGTACATTTTGAAAGATTCAAAGTTTTCACTTATCTCTTTTCCTTTTACCTTGAATATTTAATATTTATTTTGAAGGCCTGATGCGGTCCGTAAGATTTATCGCCAGGGGTGCAAACACCTAACTCAAGCAGTGTGCACGGTAGGATGACACATACATCTTTTGCTCAAACCATGAAGTCAGTTCTGCAAGTGATCGCCCTGAATCATTTGTATAAGCTGCTTTGTTTAATTTTGGGGTAGAAAGTACTTGAGAACAAGTATTGGGGGGAATCTTCATTTGAAACAAGTCAACTTTTGTGTATCCTCACATATTGTGGGATGAGAGATGAGTGATTCAAAACATTTGTAAGAAATAGATGTGTATGTACAGGGTGGGGCAAAAGTAGGTTTACAGTTGTTCATATGGAAAATAGTATATTAATAAATAATAAGAATAAACTTTCATGTACTTAACAACTGTAAACCTACTTTTGCCTCACCCTCTGTGTGGTCATACATATATATGCATGTACATATGTGTATATATGTATTTGTATGTGGGTAAATCAGGACAATGGGAGATTTTCTGGTGTTAAAATTTAAAGCCTATGTCAAAATCAGGATTCTCCATATTTCCTTCTGTCTGTTTTCCTTTTACCAAGTCAGTGAAAAAGCAAGCTTTTCTTCTTTGGATATTAGTCTAAGACTGGAACCTAGACATAGTCTGTATTTTCATTATCATTTAGTTCAAAATATTCTCTAATCTCTGTTGTGATATCTTCTTTCAACCAATGACTATTTAGATGTATGTTGTTTAATTTCCAAATAACTGGAGTTTTCATTATCTTGTTTTTTATTTATAATTTAATTTCATTTCAGTCATTGAACATACCTTAAATGATTTCTATCTTGTCAAATTTATCGACACTTGCTTGATGGCTCAACTTTTAAACTACCCTAGTAAATGCACTTGAAAATAATGTGTGTTTTGCTATTGTTGATTGTATCGTCCTATAAATATTTGGTTGTAGTGGCTGATAGTATTCAGTCTTCTATGACAGCTGATTTTGGCCAGTTGCTGAGAGAGGGTTGTTAAAATTCTAACCATGATTGTGAGATTGCTTACTTCTTGCTCTGTTATATTGATCACATACTTATGTATGATTATTAACCCATTTATCATTATATGGTACCTCTCTATTTCCTGTAATACATTTTGTTTTGAATTCTATTTTGCCTGATATTACTATAACCACTCAGGCCTTGTTATGCTTACTGTTGACATAGTGTTGCTTTTTTTACTTAATGTACTTTCAACCTAACATTTTTTATTTTCTGTCTTTTGTAAATAGTATGTATTTGAGTCCTTAGTATGCATTTTGACAGTTTTTTGCCTTTTAATTAGATTTCATTTGAGAATGTTTTCCACTTTCTTATTAATGTGTCAGGTAATTTTAGATTGTATCTTTAATATTATGAATGTTAAGTTCTGGAGATTCTGGATTCTTTTGTTTTTCTCCATTAAATTTTAATATTTTTTGTTTTAGCAGGTCATTTTCTTGGATGGGTTTGGATTTTAAAGTGTTTCTTGGACAGCAGCTGTAGTCTGTATTTAGATAGGTTGTATTTAAATGACTGCTTTGGATTTCCTCTGTGTATCACAGATCTGAATAGACAGAGTTAGGGGATCCCTCCTGTCTCTTTCCTTTGGGGATTCTCCTACACTCTTGTATTTGTGGCTCCCAGCTTTGCTTTTCTAATTCCCCAAAACAGAAAAACTGTGGGTTTTCCCACATGTGCCCTTGCTGTTGTTTCACCGTTGGACTGTACTGAGTCGGAGGTGAAAAACCTTGAGGGTGCGAACTTACTTACAAAGCTCCTTGTTTCCTTTCTTCCAAAAAAAATGTGCACTCCTCCCCCTTCGTCCCACCCCCGTCAGTCTGTCAGCTTCTGTTCACTCTCCAGTTCCTTCAGGGAGTTGCTGTTGTTTTGTGTCTAGGTCTTTACAGTTTTCTGCAAAGAGGTGAAGGGGCCCTCTGAGAGGGTCTTGAAGCGGAAGTCTATCTCTTTTCCATTCCTAAATCCCCTCATTTTCCAAATCTATATTTTAAAAAGAAATAATTATTTCTTCTTTTCCTTTTTCCCATCTTTATCAATCTTATCTACTTCTCGTTCTTTTATACTCAGTTAAAGAACTCCTTGTTATAAGAAGTAATGAGCAGGTGTTATTTTAAATGTTACTCTGTTGGGTATAATTAAGTCATGTTCATAATTTAAGATTTATATATAAATAATTTTAAGGTTCTGTTTTATGTGCATGAGTGGTGTAGTCTTACTGATTTCTTTATATTCAAGGTAAAATCCAGTGATAGCTGCCTCTTCTTTATTAAATGCTTTGATGACACTATTCATGGCTTCAAGGTTCCTAAGAATAGTCTTCAGCAGTCAAGAGAGGTAATTTTATGGATTCATTTATCTTTCATAAAACTTAAAGAACATTTAGAAACATAAAGAATTTAAGTTCAATATTAACATCCAAAAATCTTGTTGGTTGTACCTTTTTAATGGGGGCAAGCTTTTTGAAATTTGGCCTATGAATTCTTTATCAACATGTACCTGCAGGTATTTTCTGTACACATATATATATGTTTTTTTCATTTTGATTCTATTAATGTAAGTGAACCTTACTGGTTGTGGAAGAAAGCCTAAATGATTATTTAGTTTGCCCCTAACTTTGTAGGTGAGGAAACAGAACAATACAATTGTTGCAATCTCCCAAGCTCTCCAAGGTCACACAGCTTGTAAAGGACAGAATCTGGACTCCAGTCCAGCTGTTCTGATTTATAACAGTATAAAGTCAGTCTTCTTTTTGATAAATTGAACAATAGCAGCAAGCAAGAAAATTAGGATTCATGGAACAGAAATTCACAGTGCAATTATTTACTGGAGAGTCCATAGTCTTTTAGATCAAAGCAGTATTTGTAGACCTTTTTTGTTTCTTGTAAATTATGCAAGGGGTTGAAAGATGTATCTTCCACAGTGGTTAACTTTGGCCCTGGAAGAACCCTAAACAATTCAAATCATGACTGTCCCAACATTTCATAAAATGGTAAGATTTGACCCTGAGTAAATACTGTAAGAAATGAGGAATAAGTAAGACAGGTATTTTTAGGTCAAATAATTTTTTTCTGAGGTCACTGGTTTTTTAAAAACAGAGTAAAAGTTAAAACATGAAGGCAATTGTTGGCTCTCTTAAAATGATCTGAGCTTCTTATGCTTATAATTTGATTGCAAGTTAGTAAAATTGTTTATGGATACATTATTATTCAATAATTTATTCAACAATTTTTATAACCTAGAATTTTAAGTGAAAAAATCTCCACCTAGTACTTAGTTTTTAAAAAATTAATCATTTTAATCCTCACCCAAGGATGTTTATTGATTTTAGAGAGAGTGGAAGGGGAAGAGAGAGAGAGATAAACATCGATGTGAGAGAGAAGCATCAATTGGTTGCCTCCCATAGGTGCCCCGACTGGGGATTGAGCCTGCAACCTAGGTTTGTGCCCTGACCAGGAATTGAATCCGCAGCCTTTTGGTGTACATACAGGATGATGTGCCAATCAACTGAGCAACCCAGCTATGGCACTCCATTACTTAGTTTTTATAATGTGTTTGAGTATTAATATCAATGAATATATAAACTTACAAATTATATATTTTTAAAGTACTGAGAAATTTTTTAAAAATGTAGACATGTTATGGATAAGAGATGTGTATCATTATTTAATTTTTTTTTTTTAGGCTATATATTTTTTTTCTCAATGTGAACTTTATGCTTTCTAGATTGTTCTCATATTACCTCTTTTGAGTAAAAATGCATTCATTTTAATTTAAATCTTTGGATATTTCAGGACTGGCTAGAAGCAATAGAAGAGCATTCTGCTTATAGCACTCACTACTGTTCCCAGGACCAGTTGACTGATGATGAAGAGGAAGATGCTGTGTCTGCTGTAGACTTAAAGGAATCCTTAGAGGTAAATAGGAAAACTTTACCTGACCTTTATAGCTAACTCTGTCATTCAGGTTTTACCATGAAATTTGAAATTCTTTTTAATGTGAGATTTTGAAATTGATTTCTGACAATGGAAATAATATTGCTCTTTGTCTGGTAATATTCTGTTTCTAATTATAAAGTCTGTTATCGTAATGCTGTCAAATGTTACGTGCTCTAAAGATGTGGGCATGTGCCTATATGTATCTTTTCTTCTTAAAATTTTTCCATTGCTGTAATCAGATGGTGATTCTATTTGAGAACTGCTGCTAGTAGGAAGAGCATCTATAACTTGACTTGCTGCCCTTTATGACTTCACTGCATATTTCAGAGTTTAAGTAATGCAACCATAGTGATACATTTCCTGGTCAATAGTTTTATTTAAACCTCCTTGTAATCTGTAAACTTTGTTGATTAGAGATAAGGTAAAATGTCAGTAATGAATGGAGAAGTCCTCATCTGGAGTGACATCAGTGTCTGATCCACAAAGAAATATCAACAGATGTATTGTAATTGAAATGAAGTAGGTATTTTCTTCTGGGCATAAATTTTTTGGCTGTACCTTTTAAGTGGGAATTGGGTTGGAAGAGTTACAACTAAGAAAGGATGATGAGTTTCAATCCAAATACTTGTTTCAGAATTTGCCTACTAAACTTAATCCTTTAAAAAAAAAAAGAAATGAAATGCTTGTAGGATTTGAGTGTTTTTAAGTCAACAACTTTAATTAAATTGTTTGATAATACTGCCTATAAATTTAAATAAGAAGGAGATTTTGAGTCTTTTGATCCCTAGTCTTAATTTATGATGGAACATTAAAGAATTTGAGCTCTTTCATGTTGTACTGAAGACATTCCCCAGCAGTCCTTAGAAGGACTACTTCTGTTTCAAAGCCTAATGTGATGACCATAAACATAATTTTCAGATCAGTGAACTTTTCAAAAGTTACATCTACCAGAGCACCTAAATTGCTTTGAAACTGTTTTGGTAAATAAAAGAGGCTTAAGTATCTATGGCCAAAATAATGCTTAACAAGTAAAAAGACTTTGCTACATATTTTAACTTTTTGTCGGTATTCCCTAAGTGAGAAGACATCCTTCCCTTTTCATCTATCCTTAATATAAGGTAAATGATAAAACCTGGAAGGACTTACAGAGCATACCAATATCTTTCCGGGATTATGGTACTTTTAAGACCTTTTTAGTAGAACCTACAGATAAAGGAAAAGTATACTAATTTGCATACTAATGTTTCTTCTTTAATGTAGTTTTCAAATATTCATATTCTCAGCCTCAGTTATACCTTTCATTTTACTCATTTGAATATTGTGTTTCTGTGTAACTTTTAAAACCATGAGGTGTTTGCTTTCTGGGTTTTATAACACTTGAAGCCAATGAGAATTTTAGCCAGTATTTCAGGTTTTGCAGGTTATAGACCTATTTCTGAAAAACAGAATTAAAATGCTAATTCTGTGACTCTTGACTCTATCTCAACTTCTGAAGGTTGGTCCAAAATAGGTAAAATCTGAAAGGAACTTTGACGTATGTTGAATTGTAGCTTGTGGGAGCCTGTCTCCAGAATACCCTTGATCTTTGAGTCTTAAGTTCAAGGAAAATCTGGGACCAGTTTTTGAAACAGATCTGTTCTAAATGTCAATAGGCTTATTCTAAAGGAAATTAGGAACTCTAGGACTGGAATTCTCTAAAACCATCTGAGTTAACATAAACTAACTTCAACATACTTTGGACTAGTAAGCAGATCTCTAAGAAATTAGGGGAGAAATATGTTTACAATGAAAAACCTGACCATGCTGTTATATGCTGCTTTTGGTCTCAGTTTACTTCCACCCAAAATCCTCCAAAAACTTAAAACATTTTCTCTTAGCTGCCTGTCTGTCACTGCCTTGAGGTTAGGCCTCCAGGGAGAGAAGTATAAGACAAGTCATAGAAATACTGACCTCATGGCAACTTAAAAATATTTTGGAAATAAAAATTGGAGGAGAAATTCAAACACAGTACTAGTATAGAACTATATAATAGCTACTATGGCCCTGGCTGGTTTGGCTCAGTGGATTGAGCGTCGGCCTGCGAGCTAAGTGTCGCTGGTTCGATCTTCCAGTCAGGGCACATCAGAGAAGGAAAACTCTGACTCCAAAAAACCTCCGCTGCCTTGCGGCATACCTCTTCAGGGGAAAGGCTAAGGGAGTAAACCCCGACAGAAAATCCGGAGCCGGAGTCCCTAAGGCGGTTTGACGTTGTAGTCAACACCGGCAACTCCTGCGGCGCACCTGAAGCCAAGCTGTATTGACTCCGTCTTTCCCTTGGACCCTTCAGCTGCGAAGAGAGGGGGGGTCTGCTGCATGGGCAACAGCAGACCCTCCATATCACCCTGCCCAGTAGCTTCAGCTTCACTGGAGAGGACACTCCAGCGTCATCGCAAGATGTCGATTCAACACGGGAGGAGACAGATACCGTGTCACTCCCGAGTTGGACTGCACAGCCATTCTCGGCGGTGCAGATAGACTCTTAAGAAGCTACACCATCATCTCTCAAGACGGACGGCTGCCGCCGCCGACGAATAGCTACTAGACATGTGTGGCTATTTACATTTAAATAAATTAGAATCAAATTAGAAATTCAGTTTCTCATTTTAACTAGCCATGTTGAAGTGCTCAATTGTCACATGTGGCTTTCACCTTGGTCACTGCAGATATGGAATATTTCCACCATCATAGAAATTTCTGTTGAACACAGCTGGGCTATGCTCTTAGATTTGGGCTGGTTCTAGCAAAGTGGGGTTTTGTTTGTTGAAGATGTCTTTATTCTGAAGGATCTGAACTGCTTGTTATAAGAAGTAATGAGCAGATAATGCTAACCTTTAACCAAATGAGAAAATAATATCAAACTTTCCTGATTTAAGAATAAGTGATGCATTGAAATGAATGTGCAGAAAGATGAATATACATCTAAATAGGGCTGGTAAATTAAGATTGGTGTATCCATACAAGAATGAAGCAGATTTTTATATATTGATATATTTAAGACTTATTGTTAAATGAAAAAGGCAAGGTGTAAAACACTATATCTAAAATGCTGTTACCTGGGAGAAGAAAAGTATGAATTACACACACAAATTTGTGTAGGTTTAGATCATCCCTAGAAAAATGAGAAGTTATTGGCAGTTTTTGCTTTAAGGGTGGGAAAGGGCTGATAGGTATGTGAGGAAAGTTGCCTTTCTTTATATATTCTTTCTTTTACTTTATGTAAATATTTATTCCAAGATAAAACATGAAGAAGATTACAGAGCAGGACCACAATAATCACCAAATACCAGAAAGAATAAGTGTATTATGGATAGATTTAGAATGAGGGAAGATGTATGTACTGTGGGGTTATCCTTGAAGTGGATTTGGCTAAGAAGTTAGGAAGACTTAAGAGATGAGTATGGGGTACCAGTACTTGCAATACTGGCTATTTTCTACAAAAAGGAAAGTTATTAAGGTTCTACAATCTATTTAGTTAAAAGTTTAAATTAATATATCGAGGTACAGTTTTTATACAATCAACTAAATGCATCACCTGTCTTCAGTTTGATGTGTTTTGACAAATGTATATACCCTGCCTAACAACCACCCCTGCCAAGATGTAGTAGAACATTTTTATCACCTTACAGAGTTCCCCTGTGCCGGTTCTCAGATAATGCCCCCCATGAAGGGTGTGCTTTCTGTTTTTATAGGCAAAGTTGACAATGCCTATAAGAATTTCAAGTAAGTGGAATCATGCTGTATGTGCTCTTTGGTGCCTATTTTCTTTCACTCACTAAATGTCAGTAGTTTATTGTTTTTGATTGCTGAGTAGAAGGCAGTCTGCTTCTGTTAATTAACCAAATGTGGATTGGCTGCAGCAAATAGCCTGAAATTAAAGACCTCTCGTCTACTCTGCCCATTCCTCTCTAGATGCTCACTTCCTTGATAAACACTTTTAAGGTGTCCTGCAGGACAGGATTGATAAAGTAGTTTAACATCAACTTAAACAAAACTGACAGCTGACATCTGGGTGGGCAGAGGTAGGAGCAGGAGATCTGGGTTGTGAGTGGTTCAGCTACTCACCTGGGGGCCACTGGGCCCTGGGTCTATGGGCATGATCCTGTTCTTGTGTTCTGTACCGGGAAAATGTGGGTTCAAAATCTGCCACACTTTGGCTATTAGAACATCGCTGATAGTGGGAACCCATTTATGTAGAATAAATAAAAATTAAAACCTAAAAAATGTCCCTTATTCACCATTAGGTTAATGGCATAGAAGTCAAGAATGAGATTCCATGCTGAACTCTGCAAAGCACTCATAAGCATTAACCGTCATAAATAGACTTTTTGGTTTTCATGATATAACCAAAAGCTAAGAGAAAATTACAGCAAATTGGAATGTGTTATATTGTACCCCCTTCTGTTCTTTTTAGTATCAATTAAATACCACTAATTGTTTATAACATTAGACATATCTTGTACCCAACCAAAATAGTATGTGGAAAGTGAACTTCTCCAAGTGACCTATTATGTACCTTTTAAAACTAGTAAATCATTAATTAAGGAAACTTTCTTTAGTAACTGTTGGATAGATAGACTAAGGGAATGTGAATGTGATTCAGGTATTTGAGGATGGTGCTGTGGAGAATGTATCTTCAATTATAACCTCAGGAACTATCATGTTTATTAGAGATTTACCGTCTACAGATGAAGCCAGTTCTTACTTGTATGCATCTAGCTATCACCACAAAAAGGAAAACGGTAGTGTTGACTTGAACATGGGCAGGAGTATTAAATATGAATAGAGAGAAAATGACGATTTTGCATTAATAAGTTATGAGTCTTACATTTGGTTGCAGTGCATGTATTCAGTGCCCCCAGATGGGCTTTTTTCCTGCCTTTAATCAGTACTCAACACTGTGTCTGAAAAAATTATCCAGCACACCATTTTATTCTCTTAAGGGGTTTTAAATGGCATAGTGTAGGTATTCTGTCTCTCAAAAAAAAAAAAATATATATATATGTATATATATATATTTTTTATTGTTAGAGCTCTCAAAACAGTAATGGAGACTCTAAGAGAACATTGCTTGTCACTAATGTGGTACCATGACTAATTCTGCTGTGGCTGAGCTGAGCTTTATAAGCACTAAAATTTTTATAAGGTGAAAAAGGAGAAAATGGTGCTTACCTATGTCACCTGGGCACATAGATCTGATGGGGGGACGGGGATCAAAAATGTTTAGTGATTGGCTAGCTGAGAGTAGGAATACAAAATAGGGAAGATTCATAAAGCTAATATATTATTCTAACTACAAGAGTGTGATTCCAATACTAATAAGGTCAGGTTTCTCAGAATAAATATCTTTTTATGCCATCAACTTTAACCATTTTCTTGCTTATTCTTCCACCTCTTTAAAGGGAAATTATAAGAAAAAGTTAACTCTTAAAAGTTACATTGTTAATATAATAAATGGATTGTCTGATTTTTCATTTTGGACTTCCAAATATGTACTAAGATGGGATACATCTTATATCATGAAACTGTTTTACTTTTAGGGATTTAAGAATGGAGAAATTTCAAATTACAAGAAGGATGCTTCCTGTAATTGATTTTACATTATTTTTATAAGCTTTTTCTTACTAAGAAAATATCCTTATTGTGGTCGCTTTGTGTAGTCAGATTGCTGAATGAAAATCAGCTTGTGATTTCTACATGTAGTACCATCTTAATTTTTAAAATAGTTTTTAAAATACATTAAGGAATGTATTTTATAATTTCTTGATGAATTTAATCAAGCCCATTAAAATGTTAATAAATCAGAGAAATCTAACTCCTAAGATATATATGGTGTATTGAATTATGAGGAGTAATTAATGCAGTTGTATGGTGTCTACACCACAGATGTTGAATGTATTTAGAATTTAGAAATAATGATTTTTAATAATCTGTTGGTGATTAACTAAATGTTATTGGGTTGGCCAAAAAGTCCATCACGTTTTTCCGTAGGATGGCTCTAGTAGCACTTAATTGTCTTTAACTGCATTTGAAACAATTTTGTTAGATTGTGTTGTGGAAGTCGTCATATCGGTGTGCATTTAAAAAAACATTAAAATTGGGGAATTTTTGTGCAGCCATTTTAATATTGAAGATGGGAGAAAATATGCAACAAATGCAGTGTATTATGCTTTTATTATTTTAAGAAAGGTAAAAACACAGCTGAAATTCAAAAATAAGATTTGTGCGGTGTGTGGAGAAGGTGCTGTGACTGACTGAATGTGTCAGAATTGATTTGTGAAGTTTTGTGCTGGAGGTTTCTTGCTGGATGATGCTCGAAGGTCACGTAGACCAGTTGAGGTTGATAGCAATCAATTCGAGACATTAATTGAGAACAATCAGTGTTTATACCAAGCAGGAGATAGTTGACATACTCAAAATATCCAAATCAATAAAGTTACTGGTGAAAATGAAAAATGTCTTGCATATTATGGAATAAACTAAATGGACCTTTTGACCAATCCAATATATTCATTTTTTAAGGAAATCTTTTATCATTTTCTTTCTGTTAGGAATATGTCTCAGTTATTACAGTGTATCCACCTATGAACTAAAAGTTTTGATAGAAACATTAAAGCATGTGTGAAATAAAAATCTTTTATTGTTTTTTTTTAACTTTGTCTTCTTTTTGTTTTTTTCTTTTCCAGAAAGCACAAACATGCCAACAGAGATTAGATAGGGAAATTTCCAGCTTTCTCAAAATGATCAAGGAGTGTGACATGGCTAAAGGTAAAAAAAAAGACAAACACTCCCCCCCAAAACCCCCCAACCCATTATTATAGATGTTTTGTTTGACTATCTGTACATTTTATATAATTCTTGGTTTTGAATTAAGCACTTCATTTGATAAAAGTATTTTGAAATTTTTAAAGGGCTATTTAAAATTTCTACTTATGGAGGAGGCTTGCTTTATAGATTACAATGTTTTTATTCTTTTAAGAAAAAGAAAAATAAAGTCTGAAAGTTAACATTTTGGGGCTGTAAATTCGTGTTGGCTCTGTAATAAGAATTCTGCTTATAAATCACAGAGACTTGGAATTTGGAATCAAACTGTCTTGAATTTGAATCTTTGTTCTGCCATTTAGCAATAGTTTCACTTCTGAGCCTCAGTTTCCTCATCTATAAATGAAAGGGTTAGTTGTTTCCAGGTCTTGACATTTTACGATTCTATCAATATATACATGAACTTGTCTAGCTAATGATTACTCTGCTGTTCAACTGTTTATGTCTTCACTCTCCATTAGTTATAAATTATTATGAGTTGACTATAAATAATTAAAAAATCAAAATACAATCCAATATAAAATCCAATACAAAAATTAAGTATTGAAAAAATTATTACTTTGTAAATTAAAAAGTTGTTTTCTTAGACTAATTGTGATGTCTTTATAAATAACTCTACTAAAATATAATTGATTTAGTTGTCTATTAGTTTATTAACTATCAATTTTGTCATGAACTAGTTACACAGTGAATTCCTAGTTTCAGTTTATATGTGCCCAGAGAATGTGAAGAAATGTAACATTAGAGTAATTGAGCATAAACGTTATGTATCTGTCCAGATGTACCTCACGCATTCCTTTACTTCAGTTTAACAAACATAACAACAATGATAGCTTTGGGAAGGACAGCAGTTAGGTCACTTTGACTATTAATTGTAGGCTGCAATATTGTGTTGGCACTGTTCATCCTCAATGGGCTCTTACAATAATAACAGCTTTATTAGCTATAATTCACATAGACTTATGTGATGTGTACCATACAGTGGTTTTTATTATATATACAGTTATGCAACTAAGACCATTAAAGGACTTTTAAAACACTGTCTTTACCAAGAACCATCAAAGTAAGAAGAGAGATAACATTTAAAAGATGTAGAACCAGAGTGAAATGAAACATAAAAATTTTCTTAACTTGCACCAAAGAAAACAATTATAACTACAATTAAATTAAGTTGTTTTTTTTTTTTAAACCTTGAATCACATCTCTTGGTTCAGATTACCTGTATGCCATGTCACTCATAATGATGGCGTGCTTCATTTTTGCCCTTAGAGATCTGCATAACATTCAGGACCACAAAAGAGATATGTTATTTTGTTAATTTTTTTTTTAGAGAGGGATGAAGGGAGGGAGAAAGAGAGAAACATTAATGTGTTATGGTGAGAGAAACATCATTGCGCCCCAACCAGGGACCAGGCCTGCAACCTAGGCATGTGTCCCCATCAGGAATTGAACCAGTGACCTTTCAGTTCCAGGCCGGTGCTCAACCCACTGAGCAACACCAGCCAGGGCAAGAGATATGTTATTTTGGACAGTGCTATCTGAAAATTTTGAAATGTTTGACTATTTGGCAACCCTGTTTCATATATCTACAATAAAACTCAATCGATTTATACACCAACATTTATAAACATTATTTTTGAAAGACAGGTGTATATAGATAAAACTACATCTTATATAAATAGTAAATAAATAGGGTTAAGATGATTTCATGAATGGAATTGGGGAGTTGAAGTAACAGAGTCACTCTGAATGTCAAGAGATTGTACAGAATAATCTCGTACCATGTGTTTTATTAAAGGAAGCTGATAGATACACATCCTGCTCCAGACTGTGTACATAGTTTGCCAATGATGTCTCAAGATGAAAAACTAAATGTTTGTGGACAGAGTCCAGATCTTGTGGTTGAAATTGTCATACATTTTAGTACAGAATTTGAACTTTAGGACGCAGTTCCCTTCTTTGTCATTCAGACTTCTACCATTATAGTTCAGCTCTTATCACCTCAAATCCTGGTTACGGCAGCAGCTGCCCTTTACTCTCCCTGCCTTTCATCCTTAAAGGGAATGGAATCAGAAGACTTTCAGGAACTTTTCCAGCTCACAATCTGTGAAATACTGCATTATTGCTTGCCAAATTAATTTTAGAAAGGTGCTTTTTAGATCATACATTTTCTGTTGAAAAAATCCTTTATGGGTTCCTGAGATGATAGAATAAAATATAAACTCTTTATGCTGGCATTTAAGAACTTTTATAGCCCAATCACAACCTGATTTTTCAGCTTTATTTGTAATTATTCTCTCCTAAATACCATGTCCTCTACTGAAATATTTCTGTCATTTGCATGAGTAGACCTTAAACCTAATTTCTCTCTGGATGAATGCCAGAATTTATCTATCAGGCAACACATTATTCAAGGTCCGAAGAATGCAATATTGAAATCTCTACTATTTTATCTTTACCAAAAGCCTGGTTGCAAAATCAGTTAAAATTATCCAAACTAATAAAAGTTTTGGAAGACTTCATAAAGACTAGTTAATCTGTTCTTCCATACAACCCTAAATTCACCATTAGGCAGTAACCAGTTTTGGCTGTTATACATAATACTGTATTGTGCCTTTAAATGTGATCACACCACTTCATTTCCATAGGGTTTTTGGAAGTGGGATTTATGGGTGAAAGTGTATTAACATTTTTGAACCTATTACTACATGTTGCTAAATTACTTTCCAGAAAAGATATTTTACTTCACATGCCATCTTTAATGCATATACTTTATTGCATGTTACTAAATGTATATAAGTGAATCCCTGGTTAAAGAAATGAGAATTATTTCAGTTATCTAAAAAAAACAACAACAACAAAAAAAAACCTTAAAGAAAAAGCACTTCAATCTACTTAAAACTCACCAAAATCCTAGGCTTCAAGTAAACACACTTATCACCACTTTCATGTAGATACTATCATCCATATGGACTATTAAAACAACCCCCTAGACTGGCCTTAAAATTCTGCCCTTGCCCCTGCAGTTTCTGCCCAGGCAGCCTTCTACAATGTCAGTGGAGGACGTCCTTTGCTTAAAAAAACCATTAGCTTACAGGTCGGCTCACTTAGAATGAAAGATAGTTATTCTAATGACCTACAAACCCTGCCAGTTCCTTTCCCTCGGTCTGGTCCTCATCTCCTAGTTTTCTCTGCTTGCTCCTCCAGCCTCAATGGCCACCTACTTGTCTCAGGGAATCTGGCAGACTCCTGCCTCAGGCCTGAGTTGTGCTGGTCCCTCTGTATGGAAGGCTTTTGTCTAGCATACTCACTTCGTTACCTTACCAGGTCCTTCCTCAGACAGAATCTTCTGACTTCTCTTCCCACCAGTTATGCTTTGGCGCTTCCGTTTCTATTTTCTGCCCTGCTTGGTGCCCTTGAGCCTCCGATCACTACAGACTTCATTACTGGGGTTTTCTTGGCCTCTGACTGACTTCATAGAGCATTCAGCAAATGGGAGCTCCTATCAGGGGATTGGTGGGAGGGGGTGTGGACAGGGCAGTAGGTCGGGGGACATCCGTGCTCCCTCCAGCTGGACTGTGGTCTTCCTCAGGCTTCCTCCACATGGCCCACAGCTCATTCTAATGATGCCAACTCCTACGGGCTTAGCCACACTGTCCCCTTAATTTGCTCCTTTATCCAGGGTGGTAACTGTCCTGCATGCCAGTCTCTTAGTTCCCTTGCTATCCTTGCCTTTGTGCATAATCTCTTTAAAAATTTTTTCAGGTCCCCTTGGAACTTGCCAGCTCTTCCCCATCAGGAGCCTATGGATAACTTCATTCTGTCTAAACTTTAAGTTCCCCTCAACACTTGCTATCCCCCTACCTTGCTTTATTTTTCTCTTTGTCATTTACTAAATTTCTTATATATGTATGTGCAGTTGATTGTCTGCCTCTCCTATTAGGATAGAAACTCCATGAGGGCAGGAAATTTTTCTGTTTTATTCTCTGATTAACAGTGCCAGCACCCTAAGACTGTATGGCACATATGGGCACGGGTGTGTATGTGTGTGTGTGTTTGCATTTGTGTGTGTGTGTATGTTTTGAGTAAATGAAATGAATGATCTACTTACCTAGTGTATAAATTTATAACTTATTTCCCTCAACTTAGGGAGAAATCGGTACCAAATTTGTTCTGGCAAGTTAGTAGGTATAAAGATCGTACAAGTCAATGAAGCTTTATGGAAAGAAGCAAAACAGGGAAGAAGCCACCAGACAGGGGTGTTCTGCATTCTTTCACCACTAGGGTTCTGCAGTTAGTGCCATTGGTTTTATAGCCTACTCTTCCTCTGGATTCAGTTTATTTTCTGAGGGAAATCTTTGAGTAACTCCCTGAGGGTCTGTGAGGGGTGAAATCTCTGTCTTACAGAAATCTTTATTTCACTCTCACAAGGTTATAGTTTTCTGTTAGCACTTTGCAGATATGATTCCAGCCTCTCTGGCTCCTGATATACTAATAATGATTCTTTGGTAGACAGTCTTGTCTTTTTTTTTTTAAAACTTCTATTGCGTCAGAGATCTTCACTTTGTCTTTGGTGTTTTTGCAGTTTTATCAGTTTTATTCTGTCTCTAGGTTTGACTTTTGTTGTTATGTATATATGCTGCTTGAGAGTCTGTTTTTAATTTAAAGACTGATTCCTTATCTCTTTTAGTCTAGCAAAGTTCTTACCATTACCGTCTCTTCAAATTTTGCTTTCTCATTCTTTCTGCTCTCTTCTGCCAGAACACGTGTTGACTCTTCTTTGACCTGTCACCTCTTAGTTTCTCATTTCTATTTTTTTCTGTGTTAAATACTAATTTATTATATCTGTTTTCTAGTTTTAGTTTTTTTCTCAATTGGGTCTATTTTTCTGTTTACTCTTTTGACTTTCTAATTTCTGTGACTGTATTTTATAATTCTAGAAATTCTGGGTGGTGTTTTTTAAAGTTTTTACTTTTCCTATAGGGACATGGTGTGTTTCGTTTGTTTTTGTTTTTCATATAACACGTATTTCTAACTTTACCGTGAAATTTTAAACATTAATTTAAAGCCTCTTTTGGAATGTTTTTTATGTCTCAAGTAGTCATGGAGCTAATTCTGTTGTTTTGTCTGCTAACTGTCCCTGGGGATGGATTGTGCTCCTCAAAATGGATTATATAACTTTTTAGTGTGAGCTCATCTTCAGGGGGGCTTGTTTTTTCCTCCTCCTGGATTTTGGAAATGTCCCTACGCAATAGTTTTGTGCCTGTTTCTGTTAGGGCTATAAAGGTATTTCTGGCTCTGGGCTAATAGTTTTCAAATTGGATTCCATACATAGGTGGGGCATAAGCTAGGAATTTTTACTTCTCATGATTCCCACCCAGAGCAATAGGCAGCAAGTGCCCTTTTCCACTGCTTCCCTGAGCCCGGGGGCAGTTTTTTCATTCTTGCGTACACTGGGGGTCTGGTCCTACACAAGGCCTTGCCCCTTTGCTCTGTGAGAGCGGAGCCAGTCTCCTGGGTTTGTGTTCTTGTGTGCATCCACCTTTGTTCGGCCTTCCCCACCCGGGCGTCACTTTCAGGTGCTTGTTTTATCAGACTTGACTTTTCTTTTTGTGTCTAGCATTTCTGGGGCTTTGTTCTTTCAAACTCTGCTGTGCATTATTTTATTCAGCATCTTTATGGTCTGGGGTTGAAGGGATGGCTCCCTATCAACTTAGTCTGGTAGATACCACAGGTGTCCCGTTCTCCTTTTAATACAAAACTATCAATAATGCACCAATTGTATTATATAAAATAATAGCAAACACATATAGCCTTTGGTGCATTGTTCTGTGTACTTTATATATATTAACTCATTTATTTCTTCTAACTACCCTGTGCAGCACATATAACTATTGTGTCCATTTTACAGAGAAGCTAAGCAAGGCATAGAGAGTTAGGTAAATTGCTTAAGGTCACACAGCTAGTAAAAACTCAAGTTAGGGTTTGATTCTAGGCAGCCTGGCTCCAGAGTCTGCTCTTAACCAGTAGTCTAGAATAAATCGAGAATTTTGTATTTACCCTAAACATTTGGTCTATGAACGAAAAAAGAGTACAGGTTTATACCTAGGTTGACAGTGAAAGGTATAATTTGTTGAGCATGATCACATTACCTTGGCTCCTGTAGTTGAGGTGTTGTTCAAACCTCCCTAGACTCCTTCTTTTCAGAAGTTCAAAGGTAGGGTGGGATTGATGTAGAGCAGAAGTTTCTAACTCAAAATAAAGAAATATTCTTTTTAATTCCTGTCATTGTTTTTTCTTTTTCCAGTGTTCTTTCTGGTGTTCATCTTAAAGATTGCAGTGCTAATTCACACAATTTCCGAAGCCCAAACCTTGGAGTCATCTTAAATTTTCTTTCTGCTGTACCTATTCTGTCTCTGATGTATCTCTACGTTGTTCTTGTCTATCTCCCTACTAGTATGCTAAAATAGGGCACAGCCATTTTTCCTGTAAGTTACAGCAACAACTTGTCTGGACACACTGCCTCCAGCTTTATGTTCCTCTCTTTCTCTCCGTGGAATGTTCCAGGGTGTAGTTGGAAAGATGTAGTTCAGTGGAGAAACTTCTTAAAATGAATAATTATTATTTCCAATATTCAGGGAAGAAAAAACATCTTGAACAAAGGTTTGGAGGCAGTAAAATCTAAGAATATTTCTAGGGAAAACAAGTATTTCCAGGAAAACAGTATGACTTGAAATTGATTGCGTTTATGAAGTGCCTTAAATGTTAGGCTGTGAGTGGACTTTTTCTATATTAGAAGAACAGTGGAAGCCATCTGTATTAGGGCTTAGTTTGTTAACATAAGACACAAGTATTTCCTTAATAGTCTAAGAACTTACCCAAGTAAAAATTGTAGTGTATCATGAAAACAGATTGTGGAGCTTTTTATACATCTCTAAAGATAAACTTTTCACATATGATCTTCTAGCATCTTTCCTGAGTTCAAAAATAATTTTAGTATAAAAAGGAACATTTTTTTCTTAGAATTAAGTGTCCAGCTTTTGTAGTAGGCCAAATGTGATAACATACTGGCCATTTTGCACTTATTCATCACAGTTTATTAATTGAATAAAGCATATAAATATTTGCAGTGATTCCCAATTGGTAACTTTTCTAGAAGCTTAGCGGTTTCCTTTCTTTTTATACAGCCATATGCAAACATCATTATGTAAGGAACATGCCAGTGTGGTCTACTTCAGCCCCGATGCACTGTGAAGTCTCTTAGTTCTTATGCCATGCAACTGCGCCAGTTAAGATTAATTACAGAATCTTTTCTAAACACTATAGATTCTAAGATAAATTAGATAATTTTTAAATTCTGTTTTGGATAGAAGAATTTGACACTCTCTCACTAATGGATTCTTATAAAAACTTACCTTGATATATTTTCTTGGAGTGTCTTTTGAAAGCTTGCAGAATCATTTTTGTTTAAAAACTTCTATTTCTAAAAAATTATTTTGATATTTAATGTTTGTTATATGCTAATCAATATGTGTTGAGAGTGTGAAATATCTAAAACAAAGACAGAATTGGAGATGATTAAGCATGTGTTGGTATTTAATAAAAAAAATAACATCCATGAATGACTATGCTTCCATCATCCTATCATGTGTACCATGAAAGTGGAAAATTACTAGATTTCCCAGAAGGCAGAGGCTGTGTCTTGTTTTTTCTTGTACATCCCTTCTTAGTACCCAGTCCACAGCTCTGTCAGAGACATCTGTTGAAGTACTATTTAAGTCATATGGCATCAAGCATATGGTATTCTCATTTGCTATTTAGCAACTAAGTACAGAAGAAATCTTCACATTGTGTATCAAAGATGCAAAATGAAAAATAAAGTATGTAAAGTCAAATTTATTTTAGAATATAGTTTTCAGTTGGGTGCTGTTACAAATAGCCAATACTTGGAAACTGTATTCCATAAGATGAAGAATATGATACAATGTCATTTGGTCTTTATATGCGGATATTACGAAAGGTTGCTTATACCTTCATTCACTCTGACCTTTCCTTTTGTTGCCCACTTCAGCCTTAGGAGTTTTGAGAAATAGTTTTTCCAAGAAGAGGACTTTCTTTTGCCAAAATAAATTACATTTATATAGAAAATTTGGAAAATTAAAAATTAAAAAAGAATGCTATTCATAATTTTATCACCCAGAAAATATGTCCAAAAATAATTTGTTATGTGTTCTTATAGATTCTTTTTACTGTATTTCTTATGTGAAATTTTTTGTTTCTTGATGAGACCCACTGCTTTATGACCTAATTGATTGCAAATTGATTGCTTTTATTGGCCTTGTTTACCATGTTTTCAGAACAGTGTTTTAAGTAAGGCTATTTGAAATAAAAAGGATGCTTCTGATTTAATTGTCTTTCTCCTTTTAAGTTATTTTTTGATGAAAAAATTTCTTAACGTTGTGATTTTATTTCATAGAAGAGACACATTTAAAGGATCTTAATGTATGATTAACATAAATTCCAGAACTATTTTAACTAAGTACATTCCCCTTGTATTAATCTGGGCAGGATATGACATTTTATTGTTTTTGTTTTTGTTTTTAAGTAATTTTACATGCATTTTGTAACTTTCTCTTGCCAACTTTTTTTTTTTTCTTTAAATGGTTAAATGGATTAAGGTTTTCTTTGGGGCACCTGGGAAGAAACTAATATAGTAGTCTTTCTATATCTTTGGGGTCCTGATTCCAGGACCACCTTGCATACCAAAATCTGCAGAGGCTCAAGTCCCTTCTATAAAATGGGGTAAAATTTCATATAACCTACACTCATCCATCTGTATACTTTCATCTCTAGATTACTTATGTACCTATTACAATATAAATGCTCTGTAAATAGTTGTTATACTGTATTGTTTAGGGACTAATGAGAAGAAAAAACTCTGTATACATAGGCTTAACTACTTAGTACATGCCAGCAACAATTCCTTTTCTGGATATTTTCTATCTGCAGTTGCTTGACTTCTTGGGTGTGGAACCTGTGACTATGGAGGGCCAACTGTATTACCATTTCTTTGTTCCCAACGTAATCATGTACTAAAGGATACTGAAACTCTACAGGGACAGACATACACTAAGAGATACTGAAACTCTACAGGGACACCTTTTTGAGAGTGAAAAGGCCTATTTATGTAAAACATTTATCCAAATAAGAACTAGAGGAAGTTGAGTTAATGACACCTTCAGAATTATTTTTGTCTTTTTAGCAGTTTTCTTTTGAGTAAAATTACTCATTTGGCATAGAATATCATGAAAGGAAATGTTAATGTTTTATGGCTACTGCTGTCAGTCCTTGTTAGCTTCTTCTTTTAAACATTATATTATTATTTATTCTATAAACTTGTTTTTAGTCTTGGCTCTTCTGCTTGTAGGTATAGGCCTTCCTAGTGTTACAGAGTGAAAGGGGGTTCTTTCACGTGGTGCCTTGGTGTAAAACCCAACGACTAGTGTTGAGGAAAACAGGTCTTTATTTACAGTATTCCAACCTGGGGAGGGCAGTGAGCACTTCAGCTCAGAGCCCTGTTCTCCCACAGGACCCAGCACTTCCCTTGCTCCCCAAAAGGCTAGAAGCTAAAAACATGCCCAGAAGTTCCCCATCCCTTATCTGTCAGCTCTCTCATTCAGGATTTGGGGTACGATGTCATCAGCCTCCATGTAACAGTCTAGGAAAACATGTGCTGTGTTGTACTGGATCACACATAGTTTTCTTTGCCCTTTCAAAGCCACGTGGAGTTCCTCCTCTGCCCTCCTTGCAAACCGCATGGTACACCCTACTCTCTCCAAACCGTGTGGATCTCCTCTCCTTCCTCTAAAATGGTTGCCGCCTTATTTTTAAATCCCTGACCATGGCCTGTGACGCAGTGAACAGGGTAATTAGTTCTGACCATTCACAGAACCTTGTGCAGGCCCTGTGTGTTCTTTCCTCACTATTCCCTGGTCAAAATTCCTCCCATCTCCTTGGGGCCTTGGAAGAACCAAATAATTTGCACAACTAAGACACTAGCTACCAGCCATAGTTATGCAAAGGCATCTTAAAAGCTGTTCCCTTCTCTCCATCCTCCAACCCATGGGCTCTGGGGATTTTTGGGGACCCCCACTCTGTAACACAAGGACAAGGCTTCATCCTTTTCTTTTTTTGTCCCAATTTATATGCTCTGCATGTAGTAGGTGCTTAAAGATGCCCCAGGAGCGTACTGTATGCTTCATTTAGGTGGTTGGAAGAAAAGGTGAAGTTAGTAGCTATAAAAATGTGTTTGTGGTCATAATTTACTCTGATTACTTAAAATCTCACTCATTTGATTTTTTTTTTTTTAATTTCTAGAGATGCTTCCATCATTTCTTCAGAAAGTTGACGTTGTCTCTGAAGCTTCTAGAGAAACTTGTGTAGCTTTGAGCGATTGCCTTAATCTCTTCACTAAACAAGAAGGGGTAGGTAGTGCGGAATTGAAATCTTTAACAGTTGTTTGGGGTCACATACAATGTTCCAATGAGTCACTGCTTTCAAAACGTCCAAAGATAGGAGAAAATAGTGGTAACAAAGGAAATGAAGGCTTCATTCTTCACCAAAACTTAGAACTTATTTATTTGAATTTGTATAATACCTTATTTTAGCCAAACTGATGACATATGCTGAGGAGCAAGATCTCAAATGCTCCTAGACCTTATTTTTTCTTGATTAACAGGTTTATTCTGAAATAATCATATAATTCATTTCTGTAGCCACATTGAACAAGTATGTTTTAAAATTCTACTTATAATGAAATGTTTCAATAAGAGGGTTATCAAAATATCTAGAAACCAAAGGTTTTTATATGAAAACTATATAATACTTTCATTTAGAAAATTGAGTGCTGTTATACTTTCCTATGTGAACTGAACTCAGTGGGTTAAATATTTTTTGTGCTCTTTTTTTACCGCTCTTTTCTGTGCAAAGATTTGCCATTTGCTTTTCAAAAGATGAGTATGAGTAGTATGCTTATTCATTAGTAATTCTTTTCCTAAGAACTCCAAAGTTGTAAAGATGTGTTCTGGTTGCCTGAATGAGATTTTTTCTCATTTTGTTTTTCCCTCATATTTATGATGTTAATGCAAGGCAAGGAGCAGTAGACTTTCTTTTCCATTTTGTTAATTTCTACATATATGTAAAATCTTCAACTTTTTATATCGACACCGGATTTCTTATTCTCATTACAATTTATTTGTACTATTTGATTAGAGTTAGGTTTTGTAAAACAGGATAGATGAGTATGGTTTTATTATGTTCCTCTTCTATGTAAAACTCTAAAATTATATTTTGTCTTGGTGAAAATAGAAGCCTTGTGAATTCATATAAAATTTTTAAATGCTATGTTTGTTAGCCGCAGATTCCATATATTTGGGGAATAAGAAAAAACTATGTAAATAATCAAACCTCAAACTTACAGAAAGTCAATAGAATTCTATTAATGCAGGAAAACACATAATTGTTTAAATATTTTAGAAGGTCGATTCTTCTAATGTTGTTTGAAGACATTCCTTCTTAGCATTGTGTTTTGATGGTTTGCAGACTGCATATTCTAGCTTATTTAAAGGAGGACTGATTAGTCATCTGAATAATCTAAATAGGATGAGAGCATTGTGGTACATCTTCAAAGTGCACAAATTATGATGTCATGGGATTCAGGTACTATTTAGTACATTGTAAAACCAAATTGCATTCACATCTTGTATGTGGTACCTGAACGATGTATTGATAACTTTCTTTTTGTTTTAGAGATGTATAGTTTTAAGGTGAACACTGAATTAGAAATAATTTAATTTCTGGGGAGGCCAACCTATGCTAATTTTTAAACTATTTGTTTAAAAAAGTAGCCTAGAGTAATCATCTCTCTGAAAATTTCTATGTATAAGGATATTAGCCTAACGTTTAGACTGATTAACTTCATTAGCCTTTTAAATTTGTCATGAGGGTTAAAAAGAGATTATAAGTAAAATGTTTAGCACAGTCCTGGCACATAGTCAGCCTGAGTGAAAGTCAGGAGTCTGTCGTAGGATGCTAAGCAACTCTTGTGACCCCTTCTTCTGATGGTATGTTGGAGCTTGTCTTTAACACTGGAGATACATCTTTTGGGGAGGAGGTGGTGGTATCTTAAGAAAACCTGACTATTTATGGAGTGATTGCATTGTTTCTATACTTACTATTTAAGTGATGATGGACTACTTCAAGTCCTTTGAACTTTGACATCTTTTTCTTTCAGCTAAGGGAGACGATATAGAAAGTCAAGAACACTGGTGTGAAAGTCTAATAGACCTCTTTTAAGTGTCGCGCTTTTACCTCTAACCAATTGTGGGACCCTGGGAAAGTTTCTGTAAAATGCAAATATGTAAATACCCTAGAGTTTGTGTGGGAATCAAATGTATATAAATGAATAATATGTCTATAGAGCATATTAGCATATTGCATGGCATGTATTATCATTTTGTAAACGCCATTTATTGCGCCAAACTTTTACAGTATCTTTAAGATTCCTTCTTAGTAATTCTGTGAAATATCAACTCTGTGAGACCCTCAGTGGAATTCGTAGATTTTCCTTTGAGAAATATGAATATAGACAATGAGAAGGTCTTACAAATATTTGAAAGATAAATGGCATCTTTAAAGCTACTCTTTCAAATGACTGAGAATTGCAGCCAAGGAATGTAATAGCTTAATTGAGACCATAGCGAAATAATTATGTACTGTAATCTCTTATTTTCTAGCATCATAAATTGTATTTTTATTATCTGAAAATTTTATTAAAAGAGCAGTCAAACATTTTAAACTCATATAGACCTGGATCTAATTCTTGGTTCTGCTATTTAATCTCTCTTTACCTCAGTCTTTTTTTTTTTTTTTGCACTTGTGAAAATTTAATGAACTCCCCTCCATGTGGCTTCAAGCTACCAGCACACAGGCCCCACCAACACTTTTAATCTTCTCTTCGGCTCTTCTGCTGAAGAATTTGGCCTTCACAATGACAGGCTGCTTTGGGAGCTTTCCCTTCCCCAGAACTTTGTAGTAGCCCGATCGCACCACATCAATGATGGGAGCGACTCCGGTCTTGCTTTTCGCAGCATTTACCCGTGTCTGCTCACTGACCAAGGTCCACAGTTTGTCAAGGTTGACAGTGGGGCAGAAGCTCTGGTTCCTCTTTAAGTGGAAATGCCTCATACCAACTTTCCCAAAGTAGCCTGGGTGATATTTGTCGAAGTTGATCCTGTGATGATGCAAGCCACCAGCATTACCTCGGCCTCCCGGGTGCTTCCTGTGCTTGCTGATAAGGCCATGGCCGTGGCTCACGTGGCCCCTAAGTTTCCGGGTCTTCCTCAGTCTGGATGGCATGTTGATGGCCGAAATGCCTACCTCAGTCTTTAAATACAATCTCCTTTTTAAAGTAATGATCAACCAAAAACAGTGCTTTGTAGAGTAAATAAGATCACATTGGCAAAACACCTTGTGTAGTACCTGGCATAAAGTAGGGACCAATAGGTGTAAATGATCCCAGGCCCCAGGACAGCATAACTGTTTCTATTCTAATCTGTTCTTGATGACAGTTATTCTAAATGTTTCACATTTATTTCTTAAGTTAATTTTTAAAAAACACAGAAATGCCTTCAGAGGATAATGTTTATAGGACTCTGTGTTTTTCGACTAAATGGTCCAGTCTTCCTCATGCTTTTTGAATTCTCTTTTGTTCCTTACAGGTTTTTTTATATGCCAAATTTTTATTATTCTTGAGTTCAAAATATCTCATAGCTATTACTGTGATTTCCTTTTAAAGTTTTTTATTGAATTGTATTTAACATATATTAGTTTCAGGTATACAACATATTAATTCAACATTTATATAACTTATGGTGTGATCATCACAATAAACCATCTGTCACAATACAAAATTAATTATGATATTATTGACTGTTTTCTCTATGGCTCCTTATGGACTTAAAAAAAATTCTCTCTGATTTTTAGATTGACTGTGTGCCTGCCTCTAGCCATGGAATACTGATCCCTTCTGATTTACCCTTTAACTCTCCTGTTTATTAAAACAAAAACTAGCTAAACAAACTTGGGAAAACAGTGTCCACAGTAAGATATTATGGCTCTGTCTGAGAAACTTAAGCATTTACAACAGGCACAGGCCTTCGTGCCTGGACTTGAGACTTTCTATTTCTGTGGCATGTGGGTATTCTTTGCTTATTTGGGAATGCTCTGATATGACCAAGATACTTGAGGTTTTCATATGACTGCTATGTAAATGAGGCATTATGTGGGCATATATTACTTGTAAATAACATGTGTTGAAATAAAGAACTGCAATAAAGTAAGCTGTAAAGTTTGTGACTGATGCACTAAAGGGAAACCTGGATTGTTTTTTTAGGGTGATATACTTGGAAAACATAATATGATACAATGTAAATGCTGTGATTTTTCTGTAACCTTTTTTGAGCGTTCTATTCAAAAGGCTAGAAACTGGTTTCATGACTTATTTTTGTTTCTGTAGTTTTCCTCACCAGAAGGTGGTATCAAAATGGTTAAAATGTCACATGGAAGCCATCATTGGTGCCCTTAGTGTTGTGTGAACTATCAAGCTCCTTTTGATATTAGTCAAACCTGTTTTCCAAGGTAGAAACTTGGCCTACTCAAAGTTAGTGTAGGCTCATTTATAAAATACTTATACTTCTATGTTAAATCTCCTGACTGCTGAAGAGCTGTAACCCAGATGTGTGATCAGAATGCTCGCTCATAATGCTAAATTTGTGATGTAATGGAAAGATTCAGACTCTAAATTGGAGCCAACCAAAAGGTACTGCTACTCTGGACCAGGTGCTAATGTCGTTGGAGATAAATCATGTCCTCATGTGGACTTGTAGCTCTCTAAGATTGTGGTCTGTAATATTAATTTTGCTTCCTGTGCTGTTCAGCGTCTGCTAGTCATTTTATGTCCCCAGTATCTTTTTCATTTCCTAATGTTTATACCTTTCGGGCCTTCAGTTCTCTGTCTCATTTCTATAATTTTGTCATCCCCTTCTACTCTGAGCGAAATTCTTTGTTAAATATTAGGTAATCATTGTACATGCCTGCACCTCAATTTTTATCTTTCTCCTTTTCTTTTATTGGAGGCATCTCTTTTCCTTCCATTCTGCTTCAAAATAACACCTCTCTTCTTCTGAATTTGCTACTCCCTTAGAGTTTTTATTTCTCTGTAACCCTTTTCAATTCCATTTTTGAAAATGTGATACTTTCTGTTCTTACTTTTTTATTCCTCAACTAGTCCACTGAAACCATTTTTGCCAGTATCTCCTTATTGGGAGTCAGAGAACACCCTTAAACTCTCTTGCTTGACCTTGGAAGGATTTGGCATTTGACTCCTGATTGCTTGTTAGAATTCTTCTCTCTGACTTCCATAGTGCCTCCCTCTTAGGATGTCCCTTTTGTTCATAGAAGCTCCTTTTCAATTTTCTTCTCAAGCATCTTTTCTTCTGCCTGAGGCCTCAGTGTTGGTATTCCTTAGTTTCTGTGGGTGGCCTTCACAGCATTCTTCCTAGATGACCTCACCCACCAGAAATCCATGATGGCTCTGATATCTCCATCTTAGATCTCTCCTGAGTGATAAACTGGACTGGTATGGCCGGCTGCCTTTTGAACATTTACGTATAGTATTTCAAAACCAATGTATCTAAAATCAGATAGCTCAAGGAATTTCCAGCTATTTGGTAACTCAAGCCAGTATCATGTGAGTTGTCTTTGGTTTATCCTTCTTTCTCATCCCCACCTTTGATCACGTCCTGTCATTTTTACTGCCTGTACCTCAGGAGTTGTCTGTCTCCCTTTATTCCCTTTACCCTTCCTTGCCCAGCACACAAATTCCTCATTGCCACTCTGTTAGATGAAGTTCTCAGGATGGCTCTGTTGGATGGCTGTCCCCATTTTTTAAACCCAGGTTCCACCCTTCAAAATTGGGTTACATGTCCCTTCTATTCAATAAGTTCCTTGCTATTGTAGCACAGTCACGTCGTATCATTATATATGTACTTTATATATTCACTAAACTGGTGTTCCTCCAGTGAGCAACTGTGTCTAAGTTATTCTTTTTTTTTTTTTTTTTTAAATATATTTTATTGATTATGCTGTTACAGTAGTTCCAATTTTTTCCCCTTTACTCCCCTCCACCCAGTATCTCCCTCCCCCAGCATCCCCCCCCAAGTCCATACCCATGGTTCGTAAAAAATAACTATCCCTCCCTCTCAGATATTAAGACCCTTTGTAATCTTGTAAAGGACAATGGGCGAAGGTCTCAAGCTCCTCTAGCTGCTTCAAGCTGGACATGGTCGTCGTCCTACCTACCCTTGGGTCCAGAAATCCCTAATAAGAGTGGGGGTGTGGAGGGGAGGGTGGCCTTCCCACATGGGTAAGGATCATGCAGACTCCAGGTCAGTTGGCTGTCTCCGGACAACGGCGTGCTTGGTTTAGCAGGCTGGCATCCTTGTTGTGTTCTGGGGGCAACGGATTTGGCAAAAAGAGTTAAAAAGCCCACCCTCCCCTCCACACCCCCACTGTTATTAGGGATTTCTGGACCCAAGGGTAGGTAGGACGACGACCATGTCCAGCTTGAAGCAGCTAGAGGAGCTTGAGACCTTCGCCCATTGTCCTTTACAAGATTACAAAGGGTCTTAATATCTGAGAGGGAGGGATAGTTATTTTTTACGAACCATGGGTATGGACTTGGGGGGGGGATGCTGGGGGAGGGAGATACTGGGTGGAGGGGAGTAAAGGGGAAAAAATTGGAACTACTGTAACAACATAATCAATAAAATATACTTTAAAAAAAAAAAAAAAAAAAAAAAAAAAAAAAAGCACCACCAAAAAAAAAAAAAAAAGAGTTAAAAAGCATCATTCAATCCATAACTACTAGGTGGCAAAAGGCAGGGATTAATTTTTCAATGTTCCACATTAGGAGAAAAAAAAAAAAAAAAAAAGGGCTTCTTTGGAGGAAGGTGTGCTAGGCACATCTCTCCTGTCCAAAACCCTTCTAAGTTATTCTTGTAGCATTTCTGTCTAGCATAGTACTTGGCATGTAGTAGACAGTTAATAAATATTTGGATGATTGAATAATGAATGTACAAAGGAAAGAACAGAAGGTTTTGCGTCAGCGCAGTCAACTCTGCTTCCTTGACCTTGAACAAATTAATAGTTCGGGAATTCTATTTCCAAATCTGAAATTCCATTTCCAGAATACAAATGAGTTCCTCAGCACAGTGCCTGGCACATTTTAGGTGCTCTGTAAAATACCTTCTAAAACAAATCATCCTGTGTTATTTATTGTTTTGTTTTTGCTGCCTAGCACTACATTATAAACTGAATTCATTCTCTAATTTTCAAGGTCTAGGGAATCTCTGTAGCAAGGGCTCCTTTTAGTGCCAAATAAGAATTTTTGAAATATAATACTATTTAGTATTAAAACAAAAAGAAAGCAAACCGGCTTTCCAAAGACACCCATGAAGGCTCACTGACATTAATTCCAAATATTCTAAGTATGGTATTGTATCCATTTTCCATCTGCATTGCAAATATAGCCACCATGTTGGAACAGTGAATTTACCCTAGAAGCTTGTCAAATAAATAATCAGTTTTGTTCAGTGTTACTCTGTTCCCTAAAGTTTGAGGACAGATTTACACACATCAGAAAGATTTAAAACTACTGTTGGAACCTAAAGTCCTGCCCCCCCCCCCCCCCAAGCCTCATAGTTAACCGGGATTTTCACCAGCTTGAACATCCCACTTAAGTGTAGTATTTATGGGGTGGGTTTTCCTGTTCTTTGGGCCTTTGTCTCCGCTTCAAGCCTTGCTGGAATCAGAAACCGTCTATTTCCTATATGTAGGTTTCACATTTAATAGGATTAATACTGCTGTTTTTTCTCATTGTTCAAATGGTAGCCAGAAAAATATATTTTTAAAAATGTGAGGATCAGCTCGGTCTTCGTTTTGGGATTGGAAACATTAACTCCTCAGTGTAAGACTAGGTGCCGGTTATCTTTGAGGCGGAAGACTCCAAAAAAAGAGGATTTCTCTGCTTTTCGCCAGGATCCGGCTGGCCATTTAAAAGTTGTCAGGGCCGGCGTCTCCAGCAGAGGGCTCGAGCACACAGCCCACTCCGGGGCCTCGCAGGAGCCTCCGCGGGATGCACGCAGAGCAAGAGTAGCAGTTTCTTTATTTCCTTCCCCGAAAATTCCCGGGGAGCAGTGTGCTGGCTTGCTCGGAAGGCCAGAGTGCAGGCTCTCGCCGCCCCCTAGCAGGTCGCTTACCTGTGCCTCCAGGCAACGCGGTGGGGGGGAAGGGGGCGGAGGTAGGGCCAGGGAGGAGGGACTGGAGGACGGCAGCAGCAGCGCTGCCTCCCGCCGCAGGCCGTCCCCGCGCCGCCTGCTCGTCTGTCCCCAGCGAGCCCTGGAGGACGGCTCTGCGGCCCAGTGGCACGGCGCGGACCTCCGGCGACCCAGGAGTTCAGGGCCCAGGGCAGGCGGGCCGCGCCTCTGCTCGACCTCGCTGGAGACTGGGGCGGGCTACGCTGCACGAAGGTGACTTAAGGAGACCTTGCGGTGCCACCCTGGGTTGCGCCTCCTGGCTCCGCTGGAAGGGAGGTGGAGGAACCGGCCGAGTGCATTTGTGCTGGAGCTGGCCGAGGAGCACAGGGTGGAGCACGAGCCAGGATCCCCAGATCTGGCCCAGGTGGGTGGGTATGTGTGCCTCCTGGGGGCTTTGCCCAGTCAGCCTACGGACCACAGGGGACAGTGGGGAGGGAAGGGGGAAGGGCGGCCAGACGAGATCGAGGGATGTGAGCAGATCCAAGAATAGTTGGACTGTGTGCTCCTAGCGAAGTGCGGCCGCGGGCGTGTGGGGAGGGGTGCGGGACGCTGGGAGACCCTGCCCAGCATGGGTCTTCCTGCAGGTTCTATGTTTGCAGTGGGTTCCCACAGGAGGAGCCCTGTGGACTAATAATATATATGTTTTTTCAGCTTAATATCGATAGTAGGTCAAGTGGGGCTGGAGTGGGAGGAGTAAGGCAGTGAAAGACATTATTGTCCTAAATAACCTTCCAAGTTAGTGATTTTTTGCTTGTCTCTGCCCTGGCTGACATTGAGATGAACTTAGCATTCACTGTGCGGGAGCCACTGAAATTCCAAGAAAATTAAGGAAAATGCATGAGTGATTGTCGAAAGGGCAGTTTTACTGAGGTTGGAGTGTGGGGAAGTGGCTTTCAACTTTGTTTTGATTAAGAATTTTCGATTACTCATAGGCATTCTTTGTAGCCTAAACCCGAGGAGAATCACGTTCCCGAGCATTTAGACCATGTGGCTAGTTGTTTTGTGTTTTCTGTTGTGCTGGTGTTTTTCTGGATTTGGAGGGAGGGTGGGTGGAAGGAGGGAAGAACTTAGTACAGTTTTGAATTATTAAAGCTATTAAAAGTTTCTTAACTTGAAATATGTTAAGAGACAGAATGAAGGCATTTCATTTTGAAGACATAGCATTACTTAACAGGAATCTTTTTCAAAAGAGAAAAATGCTTGAAATGCATGTTGGTGGAGTAATGTGTCAGCTAGAATATGGAAATCTAAATGGTATGTCCTCAGACTGAAAAGAAAATTTACGAAGTTAATCTCTGGTCTAAATAATGTTTGATTTCAGTCCTGAAGCTGATGACTTTGGCAAGTTAACTCAGTTTTAATTGAGTACATATTTAATCTGAACATGAAGACGAGAGCTATTTTGGCCTTTGTCCCAATACTACTTTTACTAGACTCTGAGATATTAAAGGAATTTGTATGACTTTGAATGTAATTGCAGGACTCTAGTGTCCCCTTAAAAGCTCTTTAAAGGTTAATTTTAGGGGGTTTCATTGGTGGAGAAAGTGACGCACATAATATCTCTACTCTCAGTTGTGCACCTTGCAGAATGGGGGAAATTAAAAAGCTTATTAGAGTTTCCATATTAAAAGCAAATGCATGTAGTAATATTCAAGGTAGTATATAAATGTACTTCAAGTACATGTTAAATATTATACACAAAATAATTGAAAAATGATCATGCAACACTATACTCTTAACTCTATGTACAGTTTGACATTTACCATTTACAGTCTTTTAAAAAGCTTTTATAAACTTATTAGTATTTCTGCCACTCAGATATATAAGAAGATTATAAAAAACTATTCCTTTAAAATTAGAAATTTAGAATTTTTATATTCTAAATTCAACATATATTCCTAAGTTTTTAGCTTGCTATATATGTAATCCAGAACTATACTGCTACAGATTAATTTTTGAAGCAGTTAGGATATAATTTAAACATAAAGATTATGTAAAATGAAACTGGTTTTCATTTTGATAACTTTTCTAGAGTTTTGAACAAAAATACATAAGGTTTTAAGTAGTAGCATGAGTGTGTGCGTGTGTGTGTTAGACTTATCATGCTTGATATAACCCAAGATCTATCCCAGTAAGTTTCTGTATCTCACAATGGTACCAAGACTGTAGTCTGCATGTAATTGTGTTTGTCTTGTTCCCTACCATATCCTTATTAGAGACCATAGTGCCTGACTTAGACTCATCTCTCTGATGAATTGTGAATGAGTTATAGGCAGATACAATTTTTCTCTCATTTTAACTGCAGAGTGGTGGTAAGGATATAAGTCCTATACACGTTTATAATAGTCCACCATAGATGTGGTATCTATTACTTTATGGAATATTTTATATAGCATACTTTATGTAATATTTGAGTATATTTTTTCCTTAATTCAGTAAGTATTCACATAATGTTTACTTTGTCAGATACTACTATGCCAAGCTGACTTCATAGAACTTAAGAGTTTACTGTAGGAGCTAAAAAGTTTCTTAGAGAAGGCGCAACATACCCAGAGGGAAGAGAAAAGGATGAACTCTAGCAAATGGTTCATTAAGACTGGAGCAGAGGGAGCAAAATATCAAGGCTAGATGAATAGAAGCAGGATCTTCTTGAAAGACTTTGTAAAATAAGCCTAAAGAGTTGGAATCTTAATTTAGGCAGTTAGAATCACTGAAAGATTTTAATCAAGGGAGAGATTTAATCGTATTTGCTTCTTAGGAGAAGGATTAGAGGACAGGCCTTCAAAGCAGAGTAGCCAGGTAAAGGAATTCAAGAGAGAAATAATAAAGAGTCTGAACCAAGCTGGTGACTGTAGAAAGGAAAGGAAGATACAGAGGGCAGAAAGACTTCAAAAATAAACGACTTAAATAAGAGCTGATAATAGATTGAATATGAGGAATGAGGGAGAAAGAAGGTGGAGTCATAGATGACCCCCAGATTTAGGGTATAATTCACTGCATAGAAGGTGACTAAAGTAGGTAAAAAAGGGGGAAGGGGAGAACGAGTTCCCCTTTGGACATGATGGCATACATCCAAGTAAGGTTGTCCTTACTTGTCCAATAAAAATTTGGTCATCATTAGCATTGGGGGTCACCTGAGCAAACATGGTGATGGAGGCGAAAGGAGTAAATAATAACATTTAGGAGAAATGTAGCTTGAAAGAGTTAGAAATAGAAGGATTGAATACTGACATTAAAAGGCAGGTGAAAGAGAGGGAACCAGTGGAGAGCACTGAGGAAGAGCAACCTCAGAGGCAGGAAAGGGGTAGAAGAGGAGAGACGAGGAGAGATCGTGGTCCGAGAAGTTGAGATAACAGCTGAAGCGTATTTATTAGATTTGGTAGTCGAGTGGTCACTGCGGTCCTTGGGGGAGGCTTTAGCTGCCTGAGAGATGAAGAAGCCAGATTGCAGCAAGCAGAGGAGTAAAGGCGAAGTGAGAAAGTAGAAATAATGAAGCTAGACTGATTTTATTTCTGTAGACAGTCATAATCTGTGAAAAATTGCAATCTTGTTCCTTTCCTTCAGTCCTTCTACCTCTTACTTTTCTTGTTCTCAATGAAAGAAGGGCAACTAGATCAGGATTTATAGAACAATGCTGACTAAAAGCTGAGATGATGGGAATCCATGCTCATCCCTGATTTTCAGGAAAGGCATGCTTCTAACTTCTAACAATTCACTGTTAAGAATGATATTTAGTAAATACCATTTATCAGATAACAAAGTTTCCTTTTGTTCTTACCTTGTTGAAACATTTTTTATCGTGAAAGGGGTATTGATTTTATCAAATATTCTTTCTGCTTCTATTAAGAGACTCATAAGCTTATTAAGAAGTTAGGGTGGCAAATTACATTTTTAGGCTCTTTCTCATGATAAGCCATCCTTGTACATCCTATGTACCTGAAGTAAACTTAATTTTGTCATGATGACTTATTTGTATCATTCTCCTCAATTTGGTTTCTTTTGGATTTTAACATCTGTTTATGAATGAGATTGGCTTGAAAAAAAATTTTTTCTTTTTTTTTGTTCTGTCCTCTTCAGAATTTAGTATTAGGGTTATACTGGCCTCATAAAAGCAGTTTGGGAGTATTCCCTTTCCTACTCTTCTCTGGAAGAGCTTGTATAACATTGATATGGTCTGTTCCTTGAACATTCAGTGGAACTCTCTTGTAAATCCATCTTTTTGTGAGATTTTTAAAACTTGCTAATTACATGTATTTAATAATTATAGGGCTATTTTAGTTTTCAGTTTTTTTGGTGTCAGTTTTGACAAGATATATATTTCTAGGAATTTATTCATTTCATTTAAGTTTTGAAATTTATTGTAAAGATATTCAGAGTATTTTAAAAATTGCCTTTTTAACTTATGTTGGATCTGTAATTATGTATTTCTTATCTTAATATTTTTCCATTTTTCCCCAATATTTGGATGTTTCCAGATAAATTTCTCTCTTTTAAAAGTCAGCCTTATTAAGGCTTTGTTTGATACTTTTTAAGAACTGTCTTTATCTTTTTCTTTTAAATTAATTTTATTGTTATCTCTATCACTTTTTTTGAGTATGTTTCCCCCTAGGTTCTGTACATTTCTTATTATTTTTCTCTTAAAATAGAATAATTCGTTCAAAATTTGTTCTTTTCCAGATTTCTAATTGTATATTTCTTAGTTTTAGTTTTTTTGTAATTTAGGGAAAAGTCACTACTAGCTTTATCCCTGACTTTGTATTACAGACTTTAATAATGTACTTCCTAGACTTCATCTTTCCAGACCGAGGACTGCTACTGTATGTACTATAGAGTAGTGCCCTCCTAATATTTAAAACACCTAAAACCTTAGGAAGGTTTTGACTAGTTATATATTGTTTTCTCTTAGCCACCTCCATCTTGTTGTCATTGCTTGGCCTTTTTATCTCCCTTTTTCCCATCTTGCTGGTCACCTTCTTTTTCCCTCACCCCACAGAACTTCTTTTCTGTCCCTTGATATTTGGGTGGTAGCAGAAGAATGGTTATCATTCTCTTGCCTCTTTCCCCACTTTTTTCTTCTAACTTTTTTCTTCTATCTCCCCAGTTTTCTGCCCCCCTCACCGCCCCCCCCCCCCAAAATACTTGGAGGATTTTTTCATTATCTACTCAACCCATTCTGTCTTGTTCTTTCCTCCTCAGAACCTTGGCTCCGGCACCAAAGAGGAAAACGTGGATAAGCTGTATCTAATTTTCTTCAGGTGCTCAAAGGTTCAGCATTATTTACCACAGGATCTTTGTTAATCCAAATGATGACAAAGTCAGGGAGACTTTGAGGAACGCTTAGGAAGAAAGCCTAGGTGGCAGGATATTTGGAGTGCTGAGGTCTGGGCTCCAGTGTTAGTGAGCCTTTTCCTGCTAAATGACTTTGGGCAACCTAGTTCCAGGCCTCACATTCCTCCTGTGTGACACAGGATTATTAACATAAACCTCTCTACTTCATGAGTTGCTCTGGGACCCCAATGAGGTAAGGATAAACTGACAGTTTATATAAGATCGTTTTCCCGTGCTTTATTTTCAGAGAAGTACCTTGAAAGGATTTTGTGCTCAATTCAGGGACAGAGAAGTGGAGTAAAAATGGTTTGTGGCCCAGGGTGTTGAATCAAACAAACGCTGATGGAAAAGCAGTAGGTGGTGACAGGAATGACAAGAAGCCCAGGAGCGCTGCTGGTGGGTGAGCCTGGGGAAGGCGTCTGTCCCGTGGTAGATGGGAGCGAGGTTGCAGCCTCCGGGGCTGGAAACATGGACAAGTTGTAACATCTATTCCTTCACCTACTATTTGCTACATTCAGGACACTGTGCCTGTTTGAGAACTTGAGAAATCAGCCTTCACTTTTAATAATATTTCTATGAGAGATTTTCTTCTTGTTCTGGATTCTAAACAACTAATTTAAAAATTAAGCTTGTGAATTTATTCTCAGTAAAATTTCTTCCTTGTGATAGAAATGATTTAATTTTGAGTATTTTCTTTATTCTTATTTATTTTACTTTGTATTATAGATCAGTTGTTTAAGATCCTGAAATCATAGAATTAATCTTAGATTGTAGAAGACCTAGTTTGGTCATTTTTATTTGGGGACTTGGGTGGATGCTAGTACCTAAGACAGATAAAAGGAAAAGCAACCCACTCCCCGCCCCCATATCAAGGGCACTTTCATAAAACACAGTCTGAAATGATTGATATAATATATCTGACCTCCTTTATTTTATAGAGGAGGAAAGAAGGACCTGGGTAGAGGGTCAGCTACTTCAAGTTTTTGTAGCTAGGAGGGAACTATACTTAGAGCTAAGTTCAACATTCTGCCTTCAAACTCAGTGCTGAAGAACAGCCCCACTATACCACACATGGCTTGATTGGGAAAATTAATCCATTCCAGAAGATAAACCATCTAATTTCAAAGCTGATACAGCGTATATAAGCTAATTTCTCAATTTGACAAAAGGATACCAACTTTAGAAATAAGTAGATGGCCTAGAATATTGGTGTCTGCAGCTTTTGCACAGAATACCTGTATTCCAGGTTCTTGACAGGAAATGCTGTCTATCTTTGGAAAATTTTGCTTGGTAGAGGTCACATTTTTGGATGATATAGAATTTATCCATTTCTCTAGATCTTTTTAATTTAATCCTAAAATTAAACTCAGAATGCTACAGCCTGGACTATATTTTCTTGATTTTTCTGAAAAGTGGCCTCTCAGTTGTAAATTTGAGTTGGCTTTAATGACATTACTGATTATTTTGCTGTAAAAACTGCTCTTATGCTGTTATGTATTACTGTGAGAGATTAGAGCTAAGGGCAAAGAGGGAGTTTGTTTTCCCTGAAGAACTGATATATTTTTTTCCTTGTGGACAATTAAAAGGGCATAATTACATTTCTCACTCTGTTTTGGCTTTTAGAGAATTCAAAGCCAGATTTTGTGGCTTGTCCACCATATCTGTGTAGGCTCTACTACTTACAGGTCCTATCCTCATACCTTCAGAAATTGTTCTGTATTTTCATAACCATTTTTCCAGTTTGAAAATCACTGGATTACAGCATTCTCTTATAGTTAGTTGAATCTGGTTCTGCCCCAGAGTCCATTCGGGTATGATAATTCTGTTTGGGAAATTTTCTGCAAATAGCAAGTATTAAGTATATGTTATAATGTTAGAAATAGATTTTTACCTTCTACTATGGTTTTATTTTATGTCAAGAATAATGCATTTTGATATTGACTTAGTAATAGATAATTTGAAGGACCCAAGTTAGAACATGTGACAAATGTTACAATGGGAGCCTTTTTTTTTTTTTTCATGCTTAAGTTATATATTTTAGACCAATATTTGGAGAAAAAAATTATTTTTATTTGTGGTAAATAACACATAGCATAAAATTTACCATCTTAATTATTTGTAAGTGTATAGTTCAGTGGCATTAAGTATATTTCCATTGTTGTGCAACCATCACTACCAGCCAGCTCCAGAACTCTTTGTTTTCCTAAACCAAAACTCTGTACCCATTAAACAACTCCCCATTTCCATCTCCCCCAAGCCTCTGGCATCCACTTTCTAAGACTTTCTCTCTCTCTGAATTTGGCTGCATTAGGAACCTCATATAAGTGGAGTCATACAATAAAATTTTTTTGTGACTCTCATCTCACTTAATATAATGCCTTCATGGTTCACTCATGTAGCATGTGTCAGAATTTCTTTCCTTTTTAAGGCTGAATAATATATTTCATTATATGTATACACAGTCTTTTGTTTATCCATTCATTCATCAATGGTACACTCAGGTTGATTTCACCTTTTGCTGTTGTTGAATAATTCTGCTATGAACATGAGTGTACGAATATCTCTTTGTGTCTCTGCTTCCAGTTCTTTGGACTATATACTCAGAAGTGGGATTGCTGAATCATATGGTAATTCTATTTTTAATTTTTTGAGGACTCACCATACTGTTTTCACAGTGGCTATACCATTTTACATTTTTTTACATTTCTACCAGCAATGCACAGGTGTTCCAATTTCTATATGTCCTGGCCAACACTTGTTATTTTCTGTTTTTTCTTCTTCTTCTTTTTTTTATTTAATAGTAGGCATCCTGATGGTATGAGGTACGGAGAAAAAGTTTTTATAAGTAGAGTTAATCACTTTTTCAATCCAAATGTTACCCTATGGTTGACAGACTGCTTGTTTTTACATTGGCCCCTCATTGCCCTACAGAGCAGTGATTTTCTGTTATTTTTCTAGCCATTCAGAAGTTGATTTGGTTGAAGTGTGGTAGAGGGTGCACAGCTCTGGCTTGCCTTAGTCCCCTCTTTTCCCTCCAGTGGGCAAAAAAATTACTCACAGAGCAGCTATGAATCTTGAAGTTTCCATGGACTTAAGTCTTAGTTCAAATCTATATATCTGTATTCTACTTTAATATTTACTATCTTTCTGTACTTTAGATACCAAATGTTGATTTACTGTTGTATTCTTTAAAAGATTTTATTTATTTATTATTAGAGGGGAAGGGAGGGAGAAAGAGAGGGAGAGAAACTCCGTGTGCGAGACATACATCAGTTGGTTGTCTCTCGCATGCCCCCAACTGGAAACCTGGCCCACAACCCAGGCATGTGCCATAACTGGGAATTGAACCGGTGACCTTTTGGTTTTCAGGCTGGCACTCAGTCCACTGAGCCACACCAGCCAGGCCCATTGTTGTATTTTTGAAAGATAATGGTGTAGCAGAGAATAAATTTTTCTGGTTTGCAGAATTAGCATAGGAAAATGAAGATGTGTTTGAATGACCACAGATATAAAATATGAGATAAGGAAATTTAATATGCTTGAGAAAAGTCAAAACAGTACATGGGAACTAATATAGGAAAATAGAGAATCATTAACCTGGGTATTAAAATTGAATAGGAAATTTAACATATTCTGTAATGAAATTATTTGATACTTAGCCGTATTTAAGAGTTCAAAATTTCTATAAGAAGTGACATCAAAGGGAAATTTTAACAGTAAGATGGAAACTTGGGGAAAATATAATCACAAAATTATAAAAGGAATATTAGAAGTCATCTCCAACTCCCTTCCTGCTTGGTGATCATTTTATGAACTGTGTAAACATATAGGCAATGTAAGCATGTAGGTTACGGGCCTGGAGCATGAGTCAAACGGACCTGGCCTTTGAGTACTGGCTCTGTCACTAGTTATGTGATCCTAGGCAGGTCATGGAATCTGCATAAGCTTGAATCTCCTCATCATTAATAATACTATGTCACAGGATTGTGGAAGGATGATATGAGATAGAGATAGTATTCCAAGTATTTACCGTAGCATCTGGCATATACACCTAAGTATTAAGTCCTGCTCTTCCTGCTACTGTTACGATTTTTAAAAATTTACTATTACAAATTTTTTTTCCAAAAGTTTTTAAAAGATTTTTATTTCTTTCTTTTTAGAGAGGTGGAAAGAGAGGGAAAGAAACAATGATTGGCTGCCTCTGCCATGTGCACTGACTGGGACTGAACCTGCAACCCAGGCATGTGCCCTGACCGGTACCGAACCGGTGACTTTTTGCTTTGAGAGACTACACCCAACCAACAACTGAGCCACACTGGTCCGGGCTGTTGCAATAATTTGATGATGCAAACATCAGTTCCTAAATAGACATATCTAAGATATTTTTCCAGTTTTAAAATTATGAGTTTCATGGAAGATATATAGGAAGATACAGAAAACTGTTTTCTATGAGGTATAAAGATTATAAAAACCAGAACCCAGCAACCTCTGGCAGGATTTTGATGTCTCAGTTTATTCATATTGACAAACATACAAATGCAGTATACATTACTATTTAATATCCTACATTGTTTTTATCTGTATCAGAGTATTTTCTTGTCATACATATTTTTTGAACATATTTGTATAAGAAACATATTACCATTTTAACTCCCATTGTCAGTATATGGGCAGTCTTTTCACTGTGCCCTTAGTATTGCTAAATATTATCATTTTTAGAGCTTTACTGAGGTATAATTGATGTACAATAAACTATACGTACTTAAACTGTAATTTGGTGAGTTTTGATGTATGTTTACACCGGTGAAACCACCACTGCAATTAAGATAAGCAATACGTACTATTACTTCTGAAAGTTTTTTTCAGGCCTTTGGGAATATCTCCTTCCCTTTTTTCCCTACACCTGTCCACAGGCAACTATTGATCAGGTTTCTATCACTAGTGATTGGTAAGCATGTTCTAGAATTTTACATCAAAGGAATCATGTAGTTTGTGCTTTTGGGAGGGATGGAGGAGACTTGGCTTCTTTAACTCAGCATAATCATTTTGGGATTTATCCATGCTGTTGCATGGATCAGTAGTTCATTCCTTTTATTGCTGAATAGCATTCCATTTTATGGCTATACAACATTTATCTGTTTACCTGTGGATAGACATTTGGGTTGTTTCCGATTTTGATTATTACAAATAAAGCTACGCATGTTCTGTACAACACTGTGTGTGGACATAATCTTTCATTTCTCCTAGGTGAATACCTAGAAGTAAGTAGAAGGGCAGTGTTATATGGGAAATGCATATTTTGGGGCTTTTGGGGGATTTTAACTTTTTAAAAATTGAGGTAGAATCACAAAACATAAATCGACTTTTTTCAGCTTACAATTCAGTGGCATTTAGTAATTCACAGTGTTATGCAACCACTACCTCTGTCCACTTCCGAAACATTTTCATCTTCCCAAAAGGGAACCCATACCCATTGAGTAGACTCTCTCTATTCTTTCCTCTGCTTCCACCCCTGAAAAGGACTAATCTGTTCTGTCTATGGATTTGCCTGTTTTGTACATTTCAGGGTAATATGATCATACAGGTAGGCTTTAGTTGTCTGGTATTGATAGATTTTTACCTTATATTCCTGGATTAAATACCCAGCTTAGTTGTGATGTGTTTTCTTTTAAGCATAATTCATTATGGCAATATTTTGCTTATCATTTTTATTTATGTTGCTGATTAAGGTTGGCCTGTAATTTCCCTTTCTTAGTTTTTCTAATCACATTTTGGTATCAAATTTATCAAAATTTCTTCAGTTTTGGCCAAACAACTACATCATTGTATTACATTTTATACATATATACTCTGTTTTTAATAAAACATTTTAAATTAGTTACTTATATGGAGAATTTATTTTCTTTGGTACGTTTTCTCTTTAGAATTTCAAAACACACACACACACACACACACAAAAACCTCATTGTTTTAGTTCATTATTCAAACATGGTTTAGCTGAGACACAACGTATCTGTAATTTTTTATGTGGTAAAAATATCCCACACTAAATTCTTTTTTCCTGTCTTCAGCAGTTCGTCTGTGTATCTTACAGCAATATATTCTAATGAAGTAATTTAGCTTAGTTTTTCATTACACTATTTTCTGACTACTACTTCAGATATTTTTTGTAGTTTGAGAATAAGTATTTCCCCAAGTGATTTGTAGCTTTTTGTCTTTTTTTATTAAAAATACTTTAAAGAAACTTCTAAATGCTTTTATTACATTTAGTGAAGAAATTTAAAGGTAAAGCTCTGGACTGAATGCTGTGTAACTAAAATTCACTAGAAAATATTTTGGAAGATTTATACCTTTACCCTCTAGAAGCTTAGACTTTAAATGTTTGGCCAAATGTTATGGCTTCGTATCTCATTAGCTTATATCTTAAGGCATAATAATAACATAAATAACAGGTGGCCAACATTATAAACATATATGTGTATTTGATATGGCTTTCTGGAGAACTAGCTTTTTGTCATCTGATTACACATCTGTTTTTACCAGGGTAGCTAACACAGAACTCATACTAGCAGTAGAATCCTTTGCCATTTTCTCTTTGCTCATGTTCCATTATTAGTAGTATCCAATCTGGAGGTCTTTTGCAGTGGTTTTTGTGATATGGGTGTATTTTGTGAGTTAACTAAAACTAGATAATATAGTCTATAAATCTTCATAACCAAGCTCTCAGACTGTAGTACCTGACAATACCCTGAAAGCAGGTGCTTCTGTCGGTCTCTGAACGCTAATTGCCATTCTCCCTTGAAGTTACTGTGCATTCTGCCCCTGTCCTTTGATCATGTGAAATGTGAGTCATGTGACGGTACCATTGTCAATCTGTATATATAATGTTTTGTATAATATTTTTGGAAAAAATAAATATAAAAGACTTCCAGATATTTCAATTTCTCATAGGTACACTTCACTTTGAGAGTGCAGCTAAAGGCAATAAGGAACCATTGTTGTTCTTCAAATATGGAAGTAATGCTAGGTTTGCATTTTTTTATATATATATATATAATTTTTGCCTTTTATTTTAAAAATATTTTATTTATTGATTTTTAGAGAGAGGGGAAGGGAGGGAGAAAGAGAGGGAGAGAAACATCAGTGTGTGGTTGCCTCTTGTGCGCCCCCAAGTGCGGACCTGGCCTGCAACCCAGGCATGTGCCCTGACTGGGAATCAAACAGGTGACCCTTTGGTTCGCAGGCCGGCACTCAATCCACTGAGCCACACCAGCCAGAGCGCTAGGTTTGCATTTTTAATAGATGAGTTGGGTAGGGATGTGAAGGGTCTTTTTCTCCTACTAGATTGTAATCTCTCCAATGAGTTACCAATCTTTTATTCTACTTTGTATTTCTAGCACTTAAAATAGTAGTAGGTATTTAGTAAATATTTTTAAACTACACTAAACTTCTTCTAAATCGGTAGTTTTTATCCAGGAACCATATCAGAATAATATGTGGTGCTTTTCAAAAACAGTACATTTATTAGTGTTAGTATTAGCATTGAACAAACAAGAAAATCCCAAACCAAATGACATTAGCTTAAATTGTTAGAGATTTTTTTTCCACCTTAAAGAAGACGGGAGGTGGGCAGTCTGGTTCTTGGATAGCAGGTTCAGATGTTAGGAGCTGTTTCAAATATCAAATTCTAGTTTGCAAGAAGGAGCAAAAATAGGAGTGTGCCTACCCCTTTAAAGAGATCTGATGAATTCCTCACAGTACTTCTATCCTTTTTGCACAGAACTTAGTCATATGGCCACAGCTGCCAGAGAGACTGAGAAATAAACACTCTTAGGAGGGCAAGGTAGCTAGTTAACAGGCTGGGGCTCTGGCTAAGGAAGGAGAGAACAGGCAGTGTGAGAAATGAGCAATCTCTGTCACAATACACAGGCCTAGTTCACTCTTAGAAGTCCTGCTTCAATAGGTCTGGGCTAAAACTGGGCCTTCTAATGAAAAAAAAAAAAAAAAGCAAAGCCAAACAAATCCTATACCTGATTCAGGTATATTCTTCCTTATGGGAAACCCTGGCACTAAGCCAGGTTTCGAACTGGACAGATCTACTAATTCTTGGGATGAGGAACTGTCTTACTGGACGGCATGGATTCAGCCACTTTCCGATCTACCTAATTTGCCATTTTACAGTGATGTAATCCTTGACAGGGGCCCAAGGGATGGTTTTAACAAATGCCTTTCTGTAGTCCAGGTTACTCTGCCCCTCACCTCTCCCCTTCTGCTTCTAGGATACATGTATTTCCATCAACAATGTTATCGGGCCATGTAGTTATTGACATCACTGTGGGTTGAAAAGCTTCTGGGATCTGGAGTTAAAAGATCTTGGTTTCAGTTCTTACTCATCTGCTATTCTTTGGCAAGTAAAAACTTTATGATACTAATTTGTTTGTACAAATATACATTCTTATTGGGCTGTTAGGAGGATTCACTGACCTAAAAGCATGTGAAAGTGCCTTTTAAACTCTAAAATAGTATGCATATACTTTAATAGTAATAGATACAGAAATAGCTCTGTGTACACACAACCATTTTTATACAAATATTTATGAACTTAAGTCCATTTTTTTGCAGTAATAAACTCATACTGAGGTTAAGAATAATGAGCTTTTAGAGGCATTTTTGCGTAGGGTTCTACACTTAAATTATTACTGTTCTTGGTAAACTTTGAAATTCTTATTAATACTGCTTAATGGGAGCTTATCAAAGAGTTATTTTGCATTGCTTCTGTGCCCTCTCTACCTCTCCTGTTACTCTAACCTTGATATTTATTCATTTAAAAATATTCCATCAGTACTTACTTTTGAGCATGACCCAGGCACATTCCTGGCAGTAGGGAATATGCTCATGAATGACTATTCAATGGAGAGTTAAAGAGTGATGATGAAAAATTGACCTTTTAAGAATTTCAGAATCTTTATTAAATAGGTTAGTGTAGAATTTTACCATTTAAAATACATTTTATTGATTATGCTATTACAGTTGTCCCCATTTTTTCCCCTTTGCCTCCCCTCAGCCCAGTACCCTCATTCCCTTCAGCAATCTGACCCCTTAGTCTATGTCCATGGGTCATGCATGTAAGTTCTTTGGCTTCTCCATTTTTTATACTTTTCTTAACATCCTCCTGTCTATTTTGTACCAACCAGTTATGCTTCTTAGTCCCTGTGCCTTTTCCCTTATTTTCCCTTTCCCCCCTCTCAGCTGATAACCCTCCAAATGATCTCTGTATCTATGATTCTGTTCCTGTTCTGCTTGTTTGCTTAGTTTTTTAGATTCAGTTGTTGATAATTGTGAGTTTGTTGTCATTTTACTCTTCATAGTTTTGATCTTCTTGTTCTTATATAGTTCCCTTTAACATTTCATGTAATAATGAATTAGTGATGATGAACTCCTTTAGTTTTACCTTGTCTGGGAAGCGCTTCATCTGCCCTCCCATTCTAAATGATAGCTTTGCTGGATAGAGTAATCTAGGTTGTAGGTCCTTGCTTTTCATCACTTTGAATACTTCTTGCCAGTTCCTTCTAGCCTACAAAGTTTCTTTTGAAAAATCAGCTGATAGTCTTATGGGAACTCCTTTGTAGGTAACTTTCTTCTTTTCTCTTGCTGCTTTTAAGAGTCTCTCTTTATCTTTAACATTTGACATTTTAATTGGATGTGTCTTGGTGTGGTTCTCTTCAAGTCCATCTTGTTTGGGACTCTGTGCTTCCTGGACTTCTCTGTCTATTTCCTTCATCAAATGAGGAAAATTTTCTTTTTTCTTTTCTCAAATAAGTTTTCAATTTCTTGCTCTTCCTCTTCTCCTGGCACCCCTATGATTCAGATGTTGGTATATTTGGAGATGTCCCAGAGTCTCCTTAGTCTGTCCTCATTTTTTGGATTCTTTTTTTTGCGGTTCTGATTGAATGGTTTTTCTTCCTTATGTTCCAAATCATTGATTTGATTCTTGGCTTCATTTCCTTCACTGTTGGTTCCCTGTAGATTTTTCTTCATTTCACTTAATGTAACCTTCTTTTCTGCCTGGGTCTTTTTTATGCTGTTGCAGTACCCAATGAGTTCTTTGAGCTTCCTGATAACCAGTGTTTTGAACTCTGCATCTCATATGTTGCTTATCTCCATTTCGTTTAGTTCTTTTTCTGGAGTTTTGCTGGCAGCCTCCCTGTGTTTGTTTCTGTGTATTAGGTAGAACTGCTTTAACTCCTTGTCTTAGTAGTGTGGCCTGTTGTAGAAAAGCACACCTGTAAGTTATATGGCATGGAGACTTAGGTAATCACCAGGATGGTGCACCTGGTGTTACTACTGTGTGGCTTTGTGTGGGGGAGGACATGGAGAGGGGACAGTGCCGCTGCCTGGAGTCTGTTTTGCTTGGGAGGAAGCTGCCTTCCTACACTCACCCTGTTGCCAGTCGCTTCACTTTCTCCCCATATGCCACTGGTGCTTTTCCAGCTGTTGCCCTAGTCCTGAATCCCAGAGGATGTGGGTCTATATAAGTCCTAAGACTGTTGTGGGCCCTTGAAGAGGAGTCACCTGAGAATCCTGCAGTTTCTTCTACCACCTCAACCTCCACTGCTTTTATCAGCCTGTAGTTACGGAGACTTATCTTCCTGGTGCTGGAACCCTGGGCTGGGTGATGGTCTAGGGCTGGGACTCCTAGATCCTGAGGTATCTCTCCCGATTTTTACCCAATACATGTGCATGTGGGACCACACATTTCTTATCTCTGTACCTCTCTGCATCTCCGTGCCTCTCTACCTCTCTCAATGTGTCCATGTCTCTGCCCCTTCTACCCATCGGGATGAGTGTGGCTTCTTTAAATCCTTGGTTGTTGGACTTCCATACAGGTCGATTTTCTTACTGATCTTGGTGATATTTGTTTTGTAGTCTAGTCGTAAATTTTGCTGTAGTTGTGTGAGGAGGTGAAATGTGTTTATCTAAATCTCCATCTTGACCAGAAATTCTAGTTTTACCATTTTTATGTAGCAAAAATTGATTTATTACATTACACTGAAAGTTGTTTGCCGTGTATTTAATATATACCATTGCATGGCAATTTAACATTCTGTTCTATAATTTACATTTTGAAACTTTTGATACATTATACTATAATCTAGAATCTTATACATTGGAAATTGTACATTGAAATGCATAATGCTTTTAGGAATATAACCCTGTAAGTGCTATTTCTGGAATATATAATAAAATGTCCATAGTTATAAAAATTTAATTTATTTTAGATATTCCTTATGTGAGTGTTCTAATTGGTATCAAGTGATTCAACTTTGCAACTGAAAGAAAATTTTTATGAGATCTTGCTCTTACCAAATTATTTTAAATGACAGAGCCGCTGAACAAGGCAGTGGAGCAAATGTGTATTGAATAGACTGTTAGCAGCATACTGTGGAATTGAACAGTACTTTTGTTCCAGAAAACACATTTCTCTTCTCTGCTTTTTAAAAAAGAAATGTAAAACCTAAACTTACTTATTATATTGTTTTATCTAGTACTAGTCTCCAGTTGAATTCATTTTTATTAGTCTATTTTAAAATCAGTCTAACAAAAATAAGCATCAGATATTCTGGGTTTGTATTGAATCTCCCAAATATCATTATTACCGTCTTTTAACACCCCCACCCCTTTAATTTCCAAATATTAGGCACCTGCTTATTGAGCTCTATCCTAGGTACAGGCGTATGCACTTATCCCCCAAATTCTTACTTGGTTTGAATGTCTAAAGATAAACTTGGAAGTAATTAACAGATTATTAGAAATTTCAGTTTAACAAGCTCCCTGGTGGTCCTTAGAGCATGTCAGTAAATGAACAATCGGATATAAGCCCACATCTTTCTTACGGCTGAGGATCGAAGGGCAGGGAGGCACATCGGTGTTTCCCAATGGAATTTCCTTTTCCCTTGGCTTGAGTCAGATTGAGGATGTTGGCAATGCCAATAAGAAAGGAGCTTTTTTAATGGTGTCAGGAACCAGTCACAGTCAGCTAATGCTCAACTAGCTGCCCTGTTTTGGGCTGACCAGATTAGTGTGAGGGAGATTTTGGACAGCCTTGGAAATGATCTCATTTTTAATCTCAGGGCAAACTTTTTATGTTGTGTATAACATAAAGAGACTGGAAGCTTCTTATTATATCACATGTAGGGACCTACAGGTTGATGACTTCTTTGTCTCCTATTCTCTATATTTCTCATATGCACTAAGGCAAAAGGAACAATTAAAAGAAAACTTCACGAGTTGTCCTGATACACCAAGATTGGGGGTTGATCCCTGATCGGGGCACATACAAGAATCATCAACCAATGAACCTACAAATAAGTGGAACAACAAATCAATGCATCTCTCTCTCCCTGCCTTTCTCTCTCTAAAAATCAGTAAATACGTATTTTTTTTTAAAGAAGAAAACTGCACTGCACATACCTGCCTCTCTGAATGTGCCCATATGTGCTTGCTTTTCCCCTGCAACTAACCACGTACTTTCTGTGCCCTTAGCAAAGGCTAGCTGTACGATTATGGATTAGACCTCAAGAAATCACTGCAGCAGTTCTCTCCCTTCTCGCCTACATTTTTAATCCTCCCCCTCCCCCCAATGGGAAACTCTTTCCCAGCAATGTAGAAACAGGGCTTGGTTATTTTCCATAACAAAGCCTTATTGGCTCTCACGTCCCCTTCCAGGAGTTGCCTCAATTTTCTCCTTTCCTTTTAAACAAAACTTCTTTAAATGGGCAATACTCACTCCAAGTTTTCTTATTTTCTTGACCCACTCCAGTCAGATCATTGCCCTTGACATCTGCTCAATACGCCACTGAAACTGCTGCTGTCAAACTCACCATTGACCTCTTCCTCACCAAATCTAGAGGTCTTTTCTTAGTTCTCATATTATTTGATCTGTCATTAGTCTTTGACATACTACTTTTTCCTCCTTGAGACCTCCTTGAGATTCCATCCTTTAGCCTTTCCAGGGACCACACATATGTGGTTTTCCGTCTATCTTTCTGCCTTCTCTTTTTTTGTTTCCTTTGCTGGTTCTTTCTCATCTTCTCCTATCAGAAGGAAATCTCAGTTCTTGGATTTCTTCCTATGTTTATCTCCTTTCCCCTTAGTGATTCTGTCTAGTCTTATGGCCGAAAATATAATCTGTTTGCAGATGACTCGCAGCGTTACACTTTCAGCCTGGATCTCTTCCCTGAACACTTGATATGCTACCTATTTGCCAACCTGACATCTGCACTTGGATGTCTGATAGCATCTCACACCATTTATGAAACTGTGTTCCAGGTTGTCCCTGTTGCTTCTGCAGTCTTCACCATGTTAGGTAATGAATGATGACTTGTCTTTAGTGGCTCAGGCCAAAACCCTGGAGTCATCCTTGATTCCTCAGTTCTCTCACATTCCACAATTAATCTGTCAGCAAATCATTTAGGCCTACCCTCAAAATATATCCACAATCTAACTACATCTCAGCATCTCCACTGCTATTACCTGTCTCTTATCTGGATTGTTGCAGTATCCTCCTAAGTGATTTTTTTTTTAAGATTTTATTTATTTAATTTTAGAGAGAGGGGAAAGGAGGAAGGGAAGAAGAGAGGGAGAAAACATCTGTGTGAGAGAGAAACATCAGTTGGTTGCCTCTGAATGTGCCCTGACTGAGACCAAACCTGCAACCCAGGCATGTGCCCTGACTGAGAATCAAACTGGTGACTTTTTGATTTGTAGGACGATGTTCCAACCAACTAAGCCATGTCGGTCAGGGTTTAAGGAATCTTTTTTATTCTACTCCTGACTTCCCCCTAGGTTTCTTCTTTAACACAGCAGCCAGAAAGACCATATTAAAATGTAAATCAAATACTATTACTTCTCTGCTCAGAACCCTCCAGCTGCTTCCCCTCTCACTCAGAGTCAAAGCCCGAGTTCTTACAGAGATCTGTATGCTCTGTGCAATTCCCTCCCCACCTAGCCTCCTTGCACTCCTGCCTCTCCATTTTCTCCTTTCAGATAAATAAACCTGCTGTGATTACTGAGGAATGTTTATTTTTTAAAAGTATCTCTTTTAGTGTAGGAAGGACTAAAAAAAATAAAAAGGCTTCAAGAACACAGGGAATTTCATTATATTTGAAAAGGCAGTGGGGGGATGGCATGGAAGGGCATTAGAGTTCATGAAAATCCTAAAATTCAGTGTGTGCAAAGGTGCTTTGTAAATTTATAAGACAAACCAAGTGTTTACTATGTGCTCATGAGAGTGTATTTCCATACTAGATCATGCCTTAGACCTGAGATCAATTTTTAATTTTCCTGGACCCTGGAGGTGAGGGTGTGATTCAGCCTGGCTTCAGGTGATTCCAGCCTGCTATGCTTTCACGTGAGAGCTGCATCTTCCTCCTCCACCAAAACAATGACATAATCTTTCCAAGCAGAAGACTCCTTACCAACTATATATGACCAGACCCACTTTTTAACAGCTGTGTGGCAATAGCAAGGAGGCACTGAACGCACCTGTCTTTAAAGAAGTTTCAAAGTCAGTGTATTGGTCATACAACCACAGAAATAAGTGTCAGTGTAGTTCCTTATCTGAAAGATAAAATTAGATGTTTTTAAATTCAAGATCTAGTATTTCAGTCTTAAGTTAATACAGTCTTTGTTATTATAGCCATATATCCAAAAGCAAAGAAGAAACGAGTAAGGCTAATGCTGTTCAGCTGACCAGAGTATGGCCAGTTGAGAGCTTCACCAGACCTATCATCAAGTCCAGAATTTCACCTATGATATAATTGGATAACTGAACACAGTGTCCTGTGAATCCTAATCACTTACTCCCCAGGTAGTGGTGTGTTTGCTAGGTTTAGTTATTATCTCTGCCTAACTTAACCTATATGAGACATAGGTAAGTAAATGGGGTACTTGATAGAACGAGAGAGCAAATAAAATAGGTATATGCTGGCTAGCACATGACTTTTTATAATTCTGGATTCTTTTGCTGGCCTCCATTCACTGTTAGTGTGAAGAACATTATGGAAATATTCACTGGGAATTTCAGCTGCCAGAATGGAATGGAGTAAGATAAGAGATTTTCCTCTTGGAGTGGTTTCAATAGATTACCAGAAAGGCTTGAATTTGCATTAGTTTGAAGGAGCTACAGACACGGAGCAATGTATATGTTTATTAAATGTGTGGTGTTCAGTCCTTAAATTTTTCCTAATAAAAAGTTTGACTTATATGTTCACTTGGTTATATGTTCATTTTTTGTTGTTGTTGTGGGAAAAGTCATAGGGCTGAAGGTGTAAGTTTTCTGTGTCAATTTGAAAAATAAAATACCAGTCATTCTAGAAATGTCCTAATGTACATATGTTGTATGGCACTAATTTTGTAAAGGAAGTGCTTTATTCCTTTTATGACTAGGGTAATTATTATCGTTTGAGAATTAAAAAGAGCTTCATTAGTATGTATGTATTGGTACATAATGTAAGTGAAGCCCTGTGCACAGAATTGTGAAGAGGTGTTGCATAAAAGGTCCTGTTTCTACTACAGCATAGTTTCTAAGTTAGCAAATAAAAATTTGGAAACAGTCCAAAAGTAAGATGAAGATTGTATAAACTTGCACTCTGTATAACTTTTATCAGGAGTTCTACACTAATTTAAATGGCAGGGTATCCTCTAGGTGTTTGTGGAATATTGAGATTCTAGAGGATTTGGGATTACATTGTTCCAGAGAACTTTCCAATTGACTAAAAAGAATCAGTGGCAGGTTAAGTACATTTTTAGGTGCTTCTCTAAAGTAGTAGAGAACTCTTTACTAGTATAGCTGCTGTGATATATACACATCCTCTGTCGGATACATCAGTGTACATGATGGGAGAAATTGCCCTTCTGTGGGTAGTTTTAGAGTAAAGTATCTTTAGTGCAGAAGATACTGTTATGCTTGAAGCAAATGTCCCCTCACAGCAGCTGACAGTAAAAACACGGTAAGAACTAGAACAGTGGCTGGAGCTGCTTCTCTGCGCTCTGCGTCCCGTGCACTTCACTGCTTCTCCGAAGAACAAGTGAGAACAGATGTCGAGGTGGCAGAGATGGTGATGCTTATTTTAGATTTAAGAAGGATAAATTGGATTTTGAAAAATATTTTGTTCAGGGAATGTGATAATTTGGGGCCTGAATCATTTATTTTGCCACTTTTATGAAATCTGCTAGACTAGGTATTGAAAGTTCTGTATTTGTTACGTGGAAGAGATACTTTAGTTGGTTCTTATATTGAAAGGTACAGTTTTAACAGCACATTTTCATTTTGCTATTTGAAAAGCTGAAAACATAAAGTTAAAAGGTGACCAGGGGTAGTTTGGCTCTTCCTACAGTGGTTTTTGTGGAATCTGCAAATATAATAGTGCTGATAGCTCTTGTTCCTTTCAAAGAAGGATCATTTTGGATATTGTTCTCAATTTTGTAGTTTGTTTATAGATATTTGAATTGTATGACCCATCAAATGGAGAAAGGGTAGCTTTTTTTTTTTTTTAAGTTGACTTCAGCTATAGTAAAAGCATTGATGTTCTGGAGATAACAATTATGTTATAGGAATATTTTCAAGTCTTTTGTAATTTCTTAAAAATTGTAATTATGTAAGTATTCACTATTCAAGTTTTGCATCTCTTTTCTGTTCATTGTTATCATTTATTGCTATTTTTTTCTAATAATCTCATTGCTAAAATGATGAACACTAAGGTGCCTGAGAACTGGAACTATTCCCAACATAATAAAGGTTTAATCTTATTTCTGTTATGAACTTAGCATTTTAATAAAGCTGTATTTTAAGTTATTTCCAGGACTCTGGGAGTGTTGTACCTAACGTGCCTTTCAAGAACTCAGGGCTATAAAGGGCTCTGGAGCGATTTCACTGCCTCCTTGGAGGTCAAAGGGAGGAGCCCGTGAGAGAGGGAGCATCAGGAAGTGAAAGGGTGAGATTCAGCAGAGAGTAATTCGGAGAGCAGCTCTGGGAGAGTTCTGGAGCTCCCAAGACCCAGAGAACAAACTTAACCTGGAGGAGGATGCAGAGGTCACTCATTCAGGGCTTTTCAAGCTGTTGGAACAGCCCGCCTGGCTTCGAGCCCTGAGGAGACTTAAGGGAAGAATTTGGGGCTCTAGTGCTACCCAGCCCAGTACTGCTCTCTAAAACATCTGCTTTAGAGGTGGGGGTTACATTGGAGAAATAGGTTCTGCTGCTAAAATTAAAAAATGAAAATTGAAGGCTGCTGAGTTGAAGACTACGGATTAGGTTACTTGATGATAGTAGAATCCTCTTTATTTTCTAAGTGAGGAAAGGATCAGAGGCTTCTGAGATTACACAGTGGGTAACAGTAAATCCCATCTTTTTTGGCTCCTGTCTCTAAAGTGCCAGGTGGACTCGAGAAATGGACACAGATTATGGAATAACAATTTCCAGAGTTCTGATACAGAAATATGTACTGATAAAACTGTCCCTGTCAAATTCAGTACCTGCTATTTTCTATGAGGATTAGATTATTTAAGTTTTAGAAGGTTTTATTTAATTGCAAAGGTTCAGATGCTCTTGAATCAATTTGGAAGAATAAATTTTATCTTTAGGGTATGGAAAATGAAAGCAGACTTGGCCGTTTTTTATAAGTTATCTTTTATTTATTTATTTTAGTGTACTAAATTCAAGGTAAAATAAGGAATCAATATCAGACTATGGAATTCTAAAATTAAAAATTTTATTACCTGGCAATGTATTTTCCTTAATTTGATATGCCAGCTATTTTGGAAGTAAATTGGAGGATTATATCTTATGCTTTGATGTGTTGTACATTTTAATATTTGGAATGGTTTTAATTCTTTATTTTGTTCAAAAACTTGCTGATGGTTTTAATTTTTTGTTCAAAAACTGGCTCTTAATTTCATGATTAATATTGAGAGAGGTACTCTATTTTTTAAAAGTTTCATGATTTCTGAATTGGCTAATTATACTAGGATCCCAATTGTTTGAGCTGGATTTGTTTGGTAGTTCTTAATCTTTTCATTAGCTAGAGCTGTTGTGAGAAATGGCCCCACGGGAAGACCAGAATTAGCTTAGTAATTTTGCTCATTCATCCATGAGTATATAGCACGACTGTTTTTATTTCTTTCAGTACTATTGAACTGGATCAAAAGCAAGTAATTTTCACATTCTTCTGAGTAAGTCCGTGTCTCCTATCTTTCTGAAGTCTTTTTTTTGTACATCTGCTTTCTTTCAGGTGAGGAACTTTAAATTGGAGCAGGAGCAAGAAAAAAACAAAATTTTGTCAGAAGCACTGGAGACTCTAGCCACTGAGCATCATGAATTAGAGCAGTCTCTAGTGAAAGGCTCACCGCCTCTCAGCATCCTTAGTGAGGAGGAATTCTATGATGCGCTGTCAGGTAATTCTGGAATCCTGCCATCATTATTGGTGATTTAAGGTTCACCACCTCAGTGCCGTCTTAGAGTGGATGTCACCTTGAGTCTTCCGGATTGAACAATAGACCTGTGTCACTACAGCTCTCCAAACTACCTGTGTTTTATGTTGCGTTATTAAGGCAGGAGCCCGAAAGCTTAGAATGAAAATCGTCACTGAGTCTGCCTCTGTTGACGGTGTGTGCTGTGCTGGGGATGGAGTGCCGTTAAAACTGCATGAATCTAGTATTTCTTTATTCAGTGACCATTAAATACCTTCTAGTTCCAGGTACTACTACATATTTAAGGATAGAGAGATGGACAATTTATGTCCTCAAAGAGTACTCTGTATCCTTCGAGTAAAAGGTAACAGTTGGTAACAGTACATTATGCTAAGTGCCGAAATAGAGGTGCGACCATGGTGTAGCTGGAGCAGAGGAATTCTTAACTTCTACTCAGAAATACATGCCAAGCACAGTGTAGCATACTGGGATTCCTGCCTCAGTTGGCAGCCAGCTTTGTGACCTTCAGCAAGTTCCTGGACCTCTGGTTCTCAGTTTACACATATTTAAAATGGAGATAATTATCAGGATTAACTGAGTTCAGATGTTTAAATAATGTTTAGGACAGAGCCTGACGTGCATTAGGCACGCAGAAAATGGGAGATGTATGTGGAGACTCAAGAGTGAGAGGAGGTGCTGCTAAGTAATTTTCACCTTTTAGGAATTCACATTTTTTGAGGTAGGTGTTGGGGGTGTGTGTGGAAGGAACATGGGATTAGTTGACAATCAATGAGATTGAGAACAACTAATTCCTGTGTGTGAGGAAATTTAAGTGCTTGTATCCTAGATCAGTGATTTTCAACCAGGGCGCCACAAGAATTTTTAAAGCGTGCGGTACCTGACTCACTGTCCTAGATGAACATACAATTCCTAAGTCTCACAAAAGTTGATCATGGAATTAGGAGTCCTAGGTGGGTAAGGAATGAAACGATCAAATTTATAATGGTAAATTAAAGGATGCACAGTGGGAGGTAATATTGGGTTGGCCAAAAAGTCCATTTACTTTTTTCTGTAAAATAAAAGACACATTTTTCATTTTTACCCATAACTTCATTGACTTGGATATTTTGAGTATGTTTGCTATCTCTTACATGGTATAAAGTTGGTTGTTATCAATTCATGCCTCCATTTGATCGCTATCGGCTTCAACTGGTCTACCCAACCATGGAGCATTGCCAATGAGAAATCTCCACGAAACTTTGCAAACCACTTTTGACATGTGATCTATCACAGCACCTTCTCCATACACTCCACAAATCTTTTTTGCGTCTCAGCTGAGTTTTTATCTTTCTTCAAATAATGAAGCATAACACACCAAAAATGTGGCATACTTTCTTCCATCTTCAATATTAAAATGGCTACGCAAAAATTCACTAATTTTGATAATTTTTTTCTAATGCACACTGATATGACAGTTATCACAATACAATCTAACAAAATTGTTTCAAATAAAATTAAAGAAAACTGAATGCTACTAGACTCATTTTTCGGAAAAAAAACCAAACAAATTTTTTGGCCAACCCAGTAGATATGAGAACTAAGATTAGGTTAAGGAAGTTAAAAGAAAATGATGTGATAATATAGGACAAGGAAAGTGACATTGATGGAAAGAGATTCATTATGTAATATAAACAGAGCAAATAGGAATATCATTGTTAGAACTGTGTTCTAATCAAAAGCGAGAAAAGTAATTTTCATAGCCATATTTTGGAATAGAGTAAAGATGGTAATTATAATGTCAGATAGGGTATTTGTGAAGAGTGACTCATTTTGGGAAGAGAAAATAAAGGTAGGTTATTTTTTTGTTGTTTTTTTTTTTTTTATTTTGGTTTTTCAATTACAGTTGTCCCCTTTTCCCCTAATTTCTCTCCCCCACCCAACCCACCCCCTCTCCCACAATCATATCCCTCCCCGTTGTCCATGTCCATGAGTCTTTTATACTGGTTCTTTGACTAATCCCTTCCCTTACTTATCCCCATTCTCTCCCTCTCCCCTTCCCCCTATTGACTGCTATTCTGCTCTTTGTTCTATTTAGTTCCTTTGTTTGTGTTGTTCTTTAGTTTCCTGTATTAGGTGATATCATATGGTATTTTTCTTTCTTTGCCTGGCTTATTTCACTAAGCATAATTCTCTCTAGTTCCATCCATGTTGTTGCAAATGGCAGGAGTTCCTTCTTTCTTTCTGCTACTTAGTATTCCATTGTGTAAATGTACCACAGTTCTTTGATCCACTCATCTACTGATGGGCACTTAGGCTGTTTCCAGCACTTAGCTATTGTAAACAGTGCTGCAATGAACATAGGGGTGCATAGGTTCTTTTGAATTTGTGTTTCAAGATTCTTCGGGTATAATCCTAGTAGTGGAGTCGCTGGTTCAAAAGGCAGTTCCATTTTTAATCTTTTGAGGTAATTCCATACTGTTCTCCACAGTGGCTGCACCAGTCTGCATTCCCACCAACAGTGCAGTAGGGTTCCCGTTTCTCCACACCCTCGCCAGCACTTGTTGTTTGTTGATTTGTTGATGATGGCCATTCTGACTGGTGTAAAATGGTATCTCATTGTGGTTTTTATTTGCATCTCCCTGATGGCTAATGATGTTGAGCATTTTTTCATGTGTCTATGGACCTTCTGTATGTCCTCTTCGGAGAAGTGTTTGTTCAGGTCCTTTGCCCATTTTTTAATTGGGTTGTTTGTTTTCTTGATGTTGAGTCGTATCAGCTCTTTATATATTTTGGAAATCAGTCCCTTGTCTGTGATGTCATTGGCAAATATGTTTTCCCATATGGTTGGTTTCCTTTTCATGTAAAGGTAGGTTTTGAAAGCAGTGCAATGAGTGATGGAAATGTGTGATGTGAATGACATTTATTCACACCTACCCCATGCTGTGTCCAGTAGTAGTATTACCTCCTGTATTCCTTCTGTTTGGGGCATCCGTAAAGGAGGGTACCTAGAGGGATCATAGGATTAAATGCAAAGAGGTCTGAGTGTAAAAGACCCTAGACACTTGAGCTGCTCGTTGTTTATGTCCTTTAAAAAAAAGAAACTAATATTCATTAAAAAAAACAACACATTTGTTATACACAATTCAATATAAAAATATATACAATATGCAGTGAAATTTTCCCTTCATCCCGTATTGTAATTGTGCACTCTTCCTCAGAGGTTCTTAACAGCCTGACATACTCTCTTGCAGACTTTTAAAATCTTTCCACCCATTTCGGTTAGGGTAGAGAAGTGGCCCTTTACCTCAGAGCTTCTTTTTTGTTTTTTGTTTTTTAAATTATTTGTTTGTTTGTGTATTTATTTTTAGGTAGAGAGGAAAGGAGAAAGGGAGGGAGAGAAACATCATTGTGTGGTTGCCTCTCACTAGTGCCCCCTCCTGGGGACCTGACATGCAACCTAGTCATGTGCCCTGACTGGGAATTGAACCAGCGACACTTGGCTCGCAGGCTGACGCTCAATCCACTGAGTTTTTTTTTTTTTGTTTTTTTTTTTTTAAGTATATTTTATTGTTCATGTTGTTACAGTATTGCATTTTTTTCCCCTTTGCTCCCCTCTGTCCAGTACCCCCCTTCCCTCCAGCAATCCCACCCTTCTTAGTTCATGTCCATGGGTTCTACATATAAGTTCTTTGGTTTCACCTTTTCCTATATTATTCTTAACTTTCCCCTGTCTATTTTGTATCAACCGATTATGCTTCTTAATCCCTGCACCATTTCCCCAATTCTCTCCCTCCACCCTTCCAGCTGATAACCCTCCAAATGATCCCCTTACCTATGATTCTGTTCCTATTCTGGTTTGCTTAGTTAGATTTTGTTTTTATTTTTTAGATTCAGTTGTTGATAGTTGTGAGTTTGTTGTCATTTTAATGTTCATAATTTTGATCTTCTTTTTCTTAAGTAAGTCCCTTTGACATTTCATATAATAATAGTTTGGTGATGAGGAGTTCCTTAAGCTTTACCTTGTCTGGGAAGCACTTCATCTGCCCTTCCATTCCAAATGATAGCTTTGCTGGATAGAGTAATCTTTGTTGTAAGTACTTGCTTTTCATCACCGTGAATATTTCTTACCAGTCACTTCTTGCCTGCAAAGTTGCTTTTGAGAAATCATCTGAAAGTCTTACAGGCATCCCTTTGTTGGTCACTCTCTGCTTTTCTCTTGCTGCTTTTAAGATTCTCTGTTTACCTTGAACCTTTTGCATTTTAATTATGATGTGTGTTGGTGTGGTTCTTTTGGGTCTAGCTTGTTTGGGACTCTGTGCTTCCTGGACTTCTATGTCTGTGTCCTTTGCCAAACTTGGGGAGTTTTCCTCCATTATTTTCTCACATAAGTTTTCAATTTCTTGCTCTTCCTCTTCTCCTTCTGGCACCCCTATGGTTTGGATGTTGGCGTGTTTAAAGTTGTCCCCGAGGTTCCTAAGCCTCTCCTCATTTTTTTCAATTCTTGTTTCTTCATTCTGTACTGGTTGACTGTTTTTGTCTTCCTTATGTTCCAAATCATTGATTTCAACCCCGGTTTCCTTCCCTTCACCATTGGTTTTGTGTGGATTTTCCTTCGTTTCATTTACCATAACTTTCATTTCTTCTCTTATGCATTTGCCATACTTAAGGATATCTGTCAAGTCTGTGAATATCTTTATCACCAGTGTTTTGAACTCAGTGTCTGTTAGGTTGGTATCTCCTCGTTTGTCAGGTTGGCTATCTCCTCATCGCTTAGTTTTCCCGCTGGAACCTTGATCTGTTCCCCCTTTTGGGCCATACCTTTCTGTTTCCTCAAGTTGACAGGCTCCTGTGTTTGTTTGCCTCTGTGTCTTAGGTAGAGCTGTCGCTCCTGTTACGTTGTGAGGAGTGGAGCCTTAGGTATTTGTCAGTATGGGGTGACCCGTTTCACGACGTTGTAGTGCTGTATGTGGGGAAGAGGTCTGAGAGTGAACAATGCCGCTTGCTCAGCACTCACCCTTTTTCCAAGCACTTCCGTATGGGACTGGTGCCTCTCTAGCTGTTGCTCTGGCCATTGTTCCAAGAGTGGGTGAGTCTGTGGACGTTCTAGGACCATGGGGGGGGGGGGGCGCCTTGAAATAAGTGTACTCTGCTGAGAGACCAGCAGTTTCTGCCTCCGCCCCAACCCCCACTGGTTTTCACAGTCAGAAGCAATGAGGCTTTATTATCCCCAGCACTGGAGCCATGAGCTGTGTGGTCTGGTCTGGTGCTGGGAACTCTCCCCTGGTGTCCCTCCTGACTTTTTAAAACATGTGACTGCACTTTCCACTGGCCTGCCACTGCCGCCACTGCTGCTGTCACCACACCGCATCCTCTCCACCCTGGCTCTGCCCCTCCTACCTGTCTGGGTGAGTATTTCTTCTTTATATCTTTGTTGGACTTCCATGAGGCTCGATTTTCTGGAACTTCTGGTTGTCTCTAGTTTTGAGGAAATTGTATTCCTTCTTAGTTGTGGAGGGAGACACAGCGTGTCTGTCTACGCCTCCATCTTGGCCAGAAGTCCCAGAACTTCGGAAGTATTCAAATGTATATGTGCATGGGTTACATACAGGTTTAAAAAATACAGTGAATTGGGTTAGCTGCATAATTGTTCTGGATCTGCTTTTCCATGTAACAACATATCTTGGAAACCTTTCCCATCAATGTGACAACTCTAGCTCATTCTTGTAAAAGGTTGCATAAAGGTCCATGATATGATTTACCAGTTTTCTTCATCATTCTCTTCTTGATAGACCTTTGGCAGCGACTGTCATCTTTCTGCTTCTTAGTCATATTTTAACACTTATCTCTGCAACTGTCTCATTTGGAATGGGGAGATAAAAAGAACTGTACTCCCTAAGTCAGTATTGGCAAATAAATGTTACCTTAAGTGTCCATTCAGGTTGACTTATACTGCCTGCTGCTTTAGAAGGATCCTGAGATGGGGCCCAGGTACCTTGGTTAATCAGCATATTCTGTTCTGGCCGAAGGAAATGATGCAAAGGGACAGGTGCCATGCATTTGCTCTTCCCTGCCCTAAATGACTCCTCCTGAGTTTTGTTATATTTGCATGAACATAACAGCTTTTCTGTGGCCACTCCTACAATTACTGCAAATCTTGGAAGTCATTTGGGACAATGTAGAACTGCATTAAAATTAAGAGTCTAGCCCTGACAGGTGTGGCTCAGTTGGTTGGGCATCATCCTGCAAAGGGAAAGGTTCCTGGTTTGATTCTGGGCACATGCCTGGGTTGCAGGCCTGGTCTCTGGTTGGGGCACATGCAAGAGGCAGCCAATCTATGTTTCTCTCGCACATCGATGTTTCTCACCCTTTCTTTCTCCCTTCCTCTCCTCTCTAAAAATAAATAAATAAAGTCTTTAAAATAAATAAAAGGATAGTTTTATTTATTTAGATTTGAAGTCCTGTGACACTTCGGTTTGCTCTTACCATGTCCCTTTAAGTTTTTCAGATAATCAGGATCAGTGGAAATCTAACATCATGGGTGAGGCAAACCTTGTTGCAAGCATACAGTGTAGTATAATTTTTCCAGCACCATGGGATCTCTTGATTATTTAAAAATTATTATTTTAGTGTGTTCAGTGACTAAAGATTGCATAAAATTCCATAAAGCAAACAGATTTCTTTCTCAATATGGTATAATTTCATTGTGTAAAAGGATTTAAAAGGAGGTTAATCTAATAAAGCCTCAAATTTTGTCCCCATTTGGGTGGGTATGTGTTTTAAAATGGTTATGTTGAGTGAAGTGAAATTTCTGATATTACTATCACTGAACACTTAGAAAAAGACTAAACATTCATGCATATTGAAGCACAAAGATTTAGTGAGAAACTAACTAGTTCTGTGGAAAGATTCCATTCTGCCCACAAATAAAGTGTAGAAATATGTAGAAGGAAACACTTTAGGGAAAAAAAAAAAAGATTTCTTCTACATATTCCAGCCATATTTCTTCTCTTTCAGCTTCGGCTTTATAGTATGCTCCCCTCTTCTCCTACTAGAGCTTTCAAGGATCTCTCAATTGCCTCCTCTTCCAGGTAGTCTCTCCTCCATGTACCCCCCCTCCTCGCCTGCCCCCTGGCAGAATTAACCATTTATTCTCTTATGTTCCCTTCGTATGCACCTTTTTCATAGCTCCTTCACTATACTGTGCTTGTCTCTTTGTGGTAGCGACCATATCTATTTATATTCCTGAAGTACTTAGCCTTGAATCACAGTTGCTCTCTAAATGTTTGTTGCACAGGTTGTTGAACAAATGTCATTGATATTTCTGTCTTCCTTGAAAATATATTGGTATTTAATAAAGAACACAGGAGAATCTCTAATACTTGCTGATTTCATGCAATCTGCATATAACACTTTAGATGCCAGGTGGGAGAGAAGGGAGTTGACAAACGAGTGAGTAGGGGTGGTAGTATTGAAGATAAAGTTTGTTCTCAGGAACTTACAATAGAATTGGAGCTATGTGACCTCACAGAGCATTGTCAGTGAAGAAGTAGCTGATGGGGAGAAATGAAAGGGGCATGACTTGGTGAGTCTCTAATAATCTAAGGCAGCGATTTCAACCTTTTTCATCTCATGCCACACATAAACTAATTATACTAAAATGCTGTGACACACCAAAAAATAAATATATTTTTGTCAATCTGACAAAAAATAGATATAATTTTGATTCATTCATGTCAGATGGCTATTGTTGTGTTGGCTGTTGTCATTTTTTTATCTGACAATCTAAGGGAAAAGAGGTCATTGCCCCTAACTAAATAGTCAGGTATTGCATGTTTTTAAAATTCTTAATGGCACACTGGTTGAAAATCACTGTTCTAAGGAATTTTTTTTTGAAACACTTACTACCAGTTAAATAATTTCATGGCTGTTATTCTTTAGTACTGGTCTGACATAGCAGATTCACGAAAATATCTGCCTTTTCAATATTAAAGCTTCAAAATGCATTGTTTTTCTGTCCGTTTTCTTTTTTAGAAACTTGTTGAGATTAGTTGCTCAAGGAAATCTGTCTTGCTAGATTTTCCTCTTAATGCTATTTTGGTCAAAATGTACATGAATAATGCATAGAATCCAATAGTGTGTATTGGCAAAACCGATAGAGTTATGTCATGAAATTGAAGCCAGTTTTAGCATTTCTCAGCAGATGCAAGAGTTGGTGCTTGTGTCTTTTCAAATCAAAACTTTCAAAAGGGAAGGTGGTGTTATAACAACTTTGACTTCTTCTGGAGAAGAGTAGCACAGGAACAGTTATGACCTATGTCTAATAAAGTTTAAACCAGTAACTACATCTATTAGTAGTTGAGAGAAGTACTAACTTCTCTGCGGACATTTTACATATAGAACACAGAGAATTTGACCCCAGTGGTTACTGTTGTTGGGAAGAAGGCAGCAGTGCATCTTGGCCATTTAATTAGACACTGCATGCTGTCCTTTACGTGCCCAAGCCCAATGTTTTCACTTCTACTTTTTGTTTTTGAAATAGCTGTATATTTCTTATCTGGGTCTTTTCTGTGTGTCTTTTCTATAGTGTGGGCCTGCCTAGTACTTGGCGATTTCAGTCACTTTTGTGTTTCCGGCACTTATTTCTCTCTTGCCCCCAGCCCCCCCTTTTCAGCCATACTACCTTGTTCTTGCCCTTTTTCTTGTTATATAACTTTCTGTGTGTTTCCTCATTTCCCCCAACAACACTGCATGTCCCATAAGGGCAGAGCGTTTGTCATATTAACTTCTGTACTTTCTTTATTTCCCTGCACAAAATGTGTTAATCGATTGAGGTGATGAACAGCCAATTAAGCACTGTAGAATATGACTTACTGAACACCTTCTATGTATAATATATGGTACAACATTTTCAAGAAAATCTAGGCAGTGGCGGGGATTCTTAATCTCAATAAACATGCCTGTGTTTATAGAATTAAAATATTACTCAGCAGATGACTCATGTGTATGTTATAGGTAAACACTGATGAGTGTAATTTTTCCTTTAGGGCTTGGGTTGACTACCTGGGCCTATCATCCTTTTCTGAAATGATTTTATTGATTAAATTAATGTCTCCATTAAATTTATTTCAAAGCCAAGTGCATTTTGTCCTGTCCTTAGCATTGAGAGGATTTCATTAACCAAGCATGTTTATTGAGTGCCCACTGTATGCCAGGTGCTTTGTTATGTGTGCTGATACTAACATAAATGAGCCCAGAGTTTCTTAGTCAAGGGGAAGAGACCAACTCACAGAACGATGGTTACAATGGAGTGTGAAGGGGACCTACTCACTCCCAAGCTTAGACCCTAGGGTTTGTCTCCGATTCATACATCTCACAATGCGCCTGACCACTGGCTCCTGTCTTCTGACACACTCTCCCTGGAACCCTGATCCAAACATTTCTTTGACCGCACTACGGCATCTCCCTCTTTTCCCTGTCTCTCACTCCACTCCTGTTTTCACTTCCTCCTTTCCAGGCTTAGATTGCCTGGAGTGTCGTATAATCACTCCCCTGCCTTTCTCTCCCTTTATTGTACTCACCCAGCAAAACTCCATTTCATGCTCCACACCCCTCTGTACCCGTCCTCAGGAGACTAGGTGAGCTGGAGACAAATACAAGGCCAGCCACACTGGCAGGTGTTGCTTTAAATCCATGGCTGTAAACGTCTGTTGTGCCCTTTTGCTGCTCAGCAATCATACTACATTTTCTACAAATGCTCATTTAATACTTATCTCACCTAAAATTTCTAATACCTTCTCCTCTGTTCTACTCCATCAGAGGACATTATGTCACTGAGCAACTCCTCATGTTTCCATTTGAATCAAAGCCACCCACACACCTGAATGTGAACCCATATATTCCCCCTTCTCTGCTTTATGGTCATGGATGTTATGTTCCTACCTGAAGCCAACTCCACCATTTGTGCCTGAGATCCCATGACGTCTGACCTACATAAGAACATGAAGGTAGCTGCAGCTCCTTTTCTCTCCTAGGTAATCAATCATTCTTTGTTCCCATCAGCTTTCTTATCTTTTAAAAAATGATGTATCTTATAAAAATACCTTTGAGCCCTGGCCTGGTGGCACAGTGGGTTGGAGCATCATCCTGTGCACCATAAAGTTTGCGGGTTCCACCCCTGGTTGGGAGTGTGTACGGAGACAGCTGACCAGTGTTTCAGACTGTTGTTGCTCTCTCCCCCTTTTTCTAAAATCGGTAAATATATCCTCGGGTGAGAATTTTAAAAAAGTAGCTTTGATTCCACCTCACTTCCCTTTCTTATTTTTTTTCTTGAACACCCTGTATTTCTATGTGTATTCTTGCCATTCCACTGCAGTAGTCCTTGACTAGGTCACTATTGTAATATTCTCTGTTGTCTAGTTGAGTGGTCCTTTCTCATCTGTCTTGATCTTTCACCAGAACCTAAAATTGCTGACTACTTCCTCCTACATAAAACACTTTCTTTATTTGGCTTGCACTCTCCTTTGATTTTATTTCTGTTTCCTGTGCTGGATTTTATTTTCTGTTTCCTTCCACCTTTAGATATTAAGAGTATCTCAGGATGCAGACATTGAACTACTTCTCTTTTCTTCTTACACTTACTCCCTGAATTCTCTGTACTCAGAGTGAAGTCTAAGGAACAGCAGCATTAGCATCACCTGGGAGCATGTCAGAAATGCAGAGCCCAAGGCCCCATTTAGAACCTAACCACAGACCTGGTGCATTTGAATCTGCATTTTTTTTCAGTGATTTATATGGACATTAAAGCTTGAGCAACTTTGCCTTTCATGACCCCATCTAGTCCCATGCTTTTAAGTATTTTCTGTATCCTGATAAACCCATAATTTTGTGTGTCCAGCCTAGTCTTCTCCCTGAATCTCAGACTCATGTCTATCTACTTGGCATATTCACTTAAATGTCTAAGGTGATCTCCTTAATGTCTTAAACTGTCCAGAAGAAAACTCTTGATTTCTACTCACAATTCTGCCTCTTCTGCATTCTTCCATATTGTCATAGATGGAAGATGCATCTTTCCAGATGATTCTTCCAAGGCTGAGAACCTCTGAATTACCCATCACAGACTTTCTTTTTTTCTTTCATTTATTTATTTACTTATTTAATTTTTGTCTCACATCCACATTTATTCTGTCGGCAAATTCTGTCAGATCTACCTTCAGAATACAACAGAATTGGACCCTTCTTAAAGTTCTACCCCTGTCACTCAGACCCAAGTCCCCATCATCTCAAACCTGGATTATTACAGTAGCTTTCTAACTGGTCTCTCTGCTTGCACCCTTATTTCAGGCAACATTTCTTTAAATTTTCACCCCAAGATATGTTTATCGATTTTTTTTTTTTTAAGAAGGGGAGGAGGGGAGAGAGAGAAACATTGATGTGAGAGGGAAGCATTGATTGGTTGCCTCCCATACACACCCTGACTTGGGATCAAACCCGCAACCTAGGTATGTGCCCTTACTGGGATTCGAACCCACAACCTTTTGGTTTATGGGATGATGTTCTAACTAACTGAGCCACCTGGCCAGGGCTATTTCCAGCAACATTTTGAACACAGCTTTCTGAGTGGTCATTTTGAAATATGAATCAGTTTGTATCAGTTCTCTGGACAGAACCCTCCAAAGGCTTTTCTTCTTGGCTGGAATAAAAGCCAAAGGCCTAGGTGACCTGGCCTTCTGCCACTTTTCTGACGTGCCACCTTTCTGAAGTCTGCCTGTGTCCTCCTCTCTCACTTTCTTCTGTCACTCTCGCCTCAATGTTAGTTCTTCAACTTGCCAAGCATGTTCCTCAGGCTTTTGCTTTTCAGTATTTCCTGTGTCTGCAACTCTCTTACCCCAAATATCCACAGTGCTCACTCTCTCACTTCCTTCATTTTTCTGCTCGGAGAGACCTTCACTGTGCCATTTTCTATCCCTTTTTCTTGCCTTAAAAAAAGCCACTTTCACATAATGTATTCATTTATTTGTTGATCTCGCACAGTTAAAATGATGTAAGCTCCTGAATAAGGGGTGGGATGTTATTCCCAGCCCTACAAATAGTACTAGACCAAGAAAGAGGTGCTGAACAAATATTTGTTGGACAAGTTAATGAGTAAGTACTACCAAATGGTACACAAAGAGTATTACAGAAATTCAGAGGAAAGGCAGCTGCTCCGGGAAGCTGCAAAAAGGATCACAAAATAAATGACATTGAGGCATTTTTGGAAGAGTCAGTAAAAATGTTCTCCTGGCAGGTAAGATGAAGGAAGAATATTCTTTGTGGAAGAAAGCAACACATACAAAGGCAGAGAACAATGGTTTTCAAAAACATCATGAAATGTGCTGTGCCTGAAGCAGGGGTGAACGTTTGGGATGTGGAGAGGCTGGCGATGAGACGAAGCCAAGAAGGGAGTCAAGACCAGCTTGTAACTCGTCCTCTGACAAGATTCTGCTAATGAATTTGCCTTTTTGCATATAGACAGTAGGGAGAAAATAGACACAAATATATGGAGTGATAAGATTAGTATTTTTAAAATTCACTTTTTTGGTTATCATTGTGGAATTTTTATAATATGCTTCCATTATACTGAGAATTAAGAATTCAAAGAAAATAACACATGGTCCCTACTCAGGAGTTCACAGTGTAGTAGAATATTAGTGTTTTAGGAGTAAAGGTTGATTTGAGGTGCTTGTTTCTTAGATGACAGATGACAAGAGTTTGAATAAAAGCAATTGGAGTGACAATGGGAAATTTCAGTTCTTTCCCTTTTTAGCTTTGGTGAGCACGTATCCTTCTGACTATATCTCAAAGGTCAGAGGCTTCTTTATGAAAGCCTGGTTGGAATTTTGTATTTGTGTGTGTGTGATTATTTGGTTCTTGTTGGCCTTGACACTCAATCAGTCCGTAAATTCCATAAGGAGCTCTGCATCACTAGCAACTAGCATAGATTCTGGCACATACTAATTCAGATATTTGCGTGAATGAATTATTGAGATACACTTTTAAAGGTAAATTGACTGAACTTGAGAACCAGCTGGTTATGGAGGATAATAATATCCTTAGGCTTCCCATCTTTTTATTTAAAATTCCCACTTTGGTCCAAAGCATCTCACACTGAATGGTGGAAACTAGACTTGTCGTCCTGTTCAATCCCTTTCTACATTCTGTCTTGGCAAATGGTATCATTAGCCACCCACTGTGAAACTGTAAATGTGGAAATCATCTTTTATTTCTTTTGTTAACTCCCCCAGTACTTAGGTATCTAGTCTCCCCTCCACCCCCATTTTCTCCTACCAATATTCACTGCCAGTGCTTTAATTAAACTTTCTCCTCCTTGTGACCCCACAGACCATTACAGTCCCTTTCTGAGAGGTTTTCCTGCTTCCAGTCTTTGTCCTTGCCAGTCCATTTCCCATGTAGCATATTGTCAGGTGTAGGAGGCTGGAAAATGGCCCCCAAATTATATGTCTACCTTCTAATCCTAGGAACCTATTACTTTTTTTTTTTTTTTGGAAGAAAAGATCTCTGCAGATGTTATTAAAGAATTTGAGACGAGGTCATCATTGATTATATCGGTGGGACCTACATACACTTACATGTATGCTTATAAGAGAAAGGTAGAGAGAAATTAAACAGACACAGGGGAGAAGGCTATGTGAGGTTGGAGGCAGAGATTAGAGTGATGTGGCCATAAGTGCAGGAATGCTGGCAGCCACCAGAGCTGGATGAGATAAGGAATGTTTTCTGCCCTAGAGCCCCCAGAGGGATGGTGGTCCTACCAACACATTGATTTTGGTCCAGTGAAACTGATTTTGGACATCTGTCCTCTGGAATTATGAAAGATTTCTCTTTTTGTTCTTTTAAGCCACCAAGTTCATGGTAATCATTATAGTGGCCATTGGCACTAGTATATCAGAGATATCTATAAAATATAAAACAGATTTCTTATTCCCTAGAAAAACATCCACCTACTCCCCATTACTACAGATTAAGTCCAAACTCTGATCTAACCCACTGTGTTTTTTTTTAATGTATGAGGGAGGACCTGAAAAAACCCAGAATTTAGTTGTAAAAAACTGTGTCTATTCTTTCATGTTTAAACTTCAGTCACCTTCAAAGTACTCTCCATTTGATGCAATACACCTATTGAGATGTTTTGTCCACTGCTCAAACCAATTTTTGAACTCCTTGGTTTTGATGCCTTTTAGTGCTTCTGCCATTTTGTTTCACCTCTTCCATGTCAACAAAACATTTCCCTTTGAGGACTTCTTTCATCTGGGGAAACAAAAAAAAGTTTCTCAGGGAAGATCTGGTGAATAGGGAGGGTGGGGCATGGAGGTCATGCCATTTTTGCTCAAAAACTGCTGGTGGTGAGGGCAGGTGTACTCGTAAGTCACCCATCATAAAATGGGCAAATGTGTTGAAAGAATCTTAAAAAGAAATTCACCGAAGCCAAGCACAGCCTCTCACAACAACACCAGCTGGTGCACTGACGCAGATGGGTTCCCAGAACACTCACCTTGTGGGGGAAGCCTGTACTACAGGGGGCCTCCAGAAGACAATTCCAGTTTTTTGGGTCCTCCCTCATATATCTAATTTTTATTTTGTATTTGTTTCAGGTGTAGAGCATAGTGGCTAGACAGTTATATAATTTATGACAGGGGTCCTAACCCCTAGACCATGGACCAGTAACAATCCGTGGCCTGTTAGGAACCAGGCTACATAGCAGCGGTGAGCAGTGAGCCAGTGAAGCTTCATTTGTATTTCCAGCCGCTCCCCATCGCTCGCATTACCACCTGAGCTCTGCCTCCCGTCAGATCTGTGGTGGCATTAGATTCTCACAGGAGTGTGAACCCTGCTGCGAACTGCACATGTGAGGGATCTAGGCCGCATGCTCCTTATGTGAATCTAATGTCTGATGATCTCAGCTGGAGCTGAGGCGGTGATGCTAGCGCTGGGAAGCAGCTGCGAACACAGATTATCATTAGCAGAGAAGTCTGACTGCACAGAGACCATAATAAACCAGTTGCTTGCAGACTCATATCAAAATCCTGTCAGTGAGTGGCAAGTGACAATTAAGCTGCATCTGGTGGCAGGCTTTAAGTCAGAATCTGACTAATTCAGCATTATGGTGAGTTGTATGATTATTTCATTATATATTACAATGTAATAATAGAAATAAAGTGCACAATAAATGTAATGCATTCGAGTCATTCCCAAACTACCCATCCCTCACCCTGGACTGTAGAAAAATTGCCTTCCATGAAACCGGTCCCTGGTGCCAAAAAGGTTGGGGACCGCTGATTTACAAAGTGTTCCCCCTGATAATTCTAGTACCTGCCTGGCACTATACATAGTTATTACAATATTATTGACTGTATTTCATACACTGTTCTTTACATTCCATTACTGTTTTGGGATTTCTTAACTCCATCTTTTTAATCTTCCTCACCCATCTCTCCTCTGGCAACCATCAGTCTGTTCTCTGTGTCTGTTTCTGTTTTGTTTGTGTGTTTATTTTGTTCTTTAGATTCCACATACAAGAGCAAGATATGGTATTTCTCTTTCTCTGACTTACTTCATTTAGTGTAATACCCTCTGGGCCCATCCATGTTGTCACAAATGGTAAGATTCCATTCTTTTTTATAGCCAAGTAATATTTCATTGTGTATATGTACCACATCTTCTTTATCCAGTTGTTATCTGACTGACTTTAAAGCTTTTTCTCTGACAACCACATCTTTTTCACCTGGCCACCCTTCTCTCTAGCCATGCCAGCTATTCTTGGATAGATAGATACCTTGTTCTTTCAGGCCTTAGAGCTGCTTACTCTTCCACTCATGCCTGTGGTTCTTTTTTCTTGCCTTCATCTCTTTTTCATCATTGATTGCTGTTCAAATGTCATCTTTCCTTGGAGACTTATTTTAAGACCTGTAAGAGCGACCTCTTCCATTGTTCCCACGAACACTTGGTATAAACAAATGTTTACTTGTATATCTTGCACTGAATTGGATTTTGAGTACTTGGAGAACACCAGCCATATCTCATTGATCTTTCTAAACTGTTTCAGCAACTACTTGTTACCTGGTATTTGGTATGTGTTAATTTATTAAATTAAATCACATGAATATACTTTGTTTTTATAACTGTGGATTAGTCTGTAACTGGTCTTTAGTTCTAAAGTGTTTTTCTTTGTAGAGTGAATGCATAGGTGAACTTCTTAAAAATAATTTTAAGGATATCAACAAGACAAATGAGAAAGCTCTGTGGATTTAGTAGTCAAAAATAGTTACACATAAGATTTCCAGTAGTCCACACACTGGTCTGCATTAATTCTTCATCCTCAATTACATGTGCAGATTTTTCAGGTTGTGGAAAACAGTAGTAGATTTAGTTACTGGGGGGACAGCCAATACTTTTAAGAAACTCTGTCACAAGCAACAGTGTATCATTTGGCTGATTTTGACCTTGGACATCATTCAGAGAAGATATGTCTAGAATATCTCTGGCTCTTATTGCTTGCTGCCAAGATTTTGTTTCAAGTTTTTTTCATTTCCTTAGTAGATTATTGTAGCAGTTTCTTGGCAGCGCCTTCTGGACTCATCCTGGTTTTCAGTTTATAATTTTTTTTAAAATGTGGTAGGTTTTATTTATTTTCTTTGTGTTCTTCATATTTATTATGTTGTTTTTGGGTTTATGCAATAGTACCTTAAAGCTAAATAAAAATTTAGCACTGATATTTTAAGCTTGGGTTACCTTGGGTTACTCTGGACATTTTTAGAACATGCCTAGTTTGTGGGAAACTGTAAACAGTAAAGGTATTAAATCGAGTGTGTGTGCCTGGCCATTTCCTGTTACCTTCAGTAATGGGGGGAGGGGTTATTGGACACGATCCACAGTTCTTCCACATGTGGCTCCTTTGTACTGTTTGTTCTCAAGCTAGTTTTCAAAGGTCATGTTAAAAAAGTGTTTATCAAGATAACTTATAAGAATTGTTGACATGTTTATATCATTAACTTTTATGAAGTCTTCTTTCAACCTTTTAAAAGGAGGAAAAACTCAAAAAAAAATAGAATAGAGGTAATGATCCTCTTAATTCCAAAGATTTTAAAACTACTTTATTGAGATATAATTGACATACAGAAAGCTGTACCTATTTAATGTATATAACTTGACAAGTTAATTTTTAATCATGTTAACTTACAGCCATTGTCTTTTATGCTTTTTGGATGAGAGAGGTGTTTGTGTTCAATCTGAAATGTCTTCAGAATAAAGATCTGGGCGACTGGAGATTTAGGACATTAGGACATTCAAACAAACTTTTTATTAATACGAGTGTTTTATTTATTTTTTGTATGTTCACATTTTTAATTTTTTTAATTACAGCTTACATTCAATATTATTTTGCATTAGTTTCAGGTGTATAGCACAGTGGTTAGACAATCATATACTTACCAAAGTGTTCTCCTCCCCCACCAGTATTTCTAATACTTACCTGGCACTATACACAGTTATTACAATACTATTGATTACATTTCCTGTGCTGTACTTTACATCTCTGTGCCTGTTTTATAACTACCAATTTGTACTATACTGTTTTAATTGAGAAAATAATCAGGCAGATTCTGTCAACCTTAAATGCTTGTCAATAGTCTAGAGCATTTATCTTGTAAAATGCATTTGGTTTTTCAGTGTTATTCTGACACTTTATCTATAAAAATATAGGTGTCAGTTAAGCCACCTGAATCATTTTAGAACTGGATGGACATAAACAGACCCCCAAATAGTATGTACTAAGTAAGCCTCCAGAGTAGCTACAGCCTCCGTGTGTGACTAATTAGTGTGACTAATGCTATGAAGGCATAGAATTTAAGAATGGCTTCTAAACTATTTCACACTATATATATATTAGACATCTCTGTTCATAGCATTAGAAATATCCAAGCTTTTGTTCTTAAGAGACTAGGGAGCTTTTATCTCACGGACACTGTAAGTCAGGTAATTGATCATGTTTCCTTCTTTGCCTCTGAAGCTAAAGGATGCTCAGAGGTAAGTTTGTGGCATAACCTCTAGCGAGTATACAGAACCTCATGGCATTTTGGGGTTACCTGCTCATTCCCAGCCTCTCTTTGTGTTTTCTCTGCACTGCCTGCCCTTGATGTTTGTTTATCCTGTCTAGTCAGCTTCATGACTGACTCACAGCTTCCCTTCCGTCCAGCTGCCTCAGCCACCACTCCTTTCTTGTGTCTTCCACCCCCATCTTACTGAGTACTTTAATCCTCCCATGTTGGGTCATACTGTTCCCTTTGCTGGGAGCAGTTCCTCTATTGCAACTCTCTTGACCATTTCCACTCTTACTCCTTGTCAATTTAGCTCAATCATCAGTCACAGTCCTTTCTGGACACCCTGTCCTTCACTCTGTAAAGTTGGCTGATCCCACCTTTGTGGCCCCTACCCCTATTTAGGCTTCTGTTATTGCACTGAGAAAAATTTACTGACCTCACATGTTCGCAAAACTGTCCACCTCTGCTAGACCATGGACAGGGACCAGTTGTTACCATTCTTTGAATCCATCATGCCTTCCACATGATAAAGGAGGAGACAGTTGTGTTAAACCATGTCAGAGGTGATCAATGAGTCATGATAAGAATTGAAAAATGACCATTGGACTTTGCAGTGTGGAGGTAATTGGTGACCTTTGTAAGAAACTTTTAGGGGGCTGGGTAGGGTGGGGTTAGCCTGATTGTATTAAAGAGGGAAGGAGGTTAGGAGCAAAGGGTAAGGTTTGGGGAACGAGAGGAAGCGGAGGAACAGGGAGAAAGAAGAGTAGAAGAGAGAAGGACTGGGAAAGACGACAGACAATCAAGTCCTACCACCCCCAGAAGAACAAGGGTCAGTATGCCATCTGATGGTGTATTCCTGTGTAAGCACACTGGTCCCATGATACAGATGAAGGGTGCAGGTCTTTGGTTTGTATTCACTGAGTTCAAATTGTTTTGAGAAAAGTTTGTCTTTGCTTCATAGAAGCTCATACTGCCTTACCTGTTGTTTGGTATGTACTGTGTATCTGCTTTTGGTTAAGAATTTTCTTTGTAAATGGATAAGTTCCTATCTTATGATTTATATCTCTTAAATAGCAAACACAGTATCCTATACATAGTGGTGTTTAATAAATGCTTGATGTTTTTGCTTTTTGGTTTTCAACATGTGGGGGGAGGAAGAAATTTTAACCTACCCTTCTAGGTTCTAATAATCAAATCAATATGAGATAAATTAACCAAATTTAATTACATATGTATGAATGAGAACTCACATACATGAGAGGTTGAGAGACGGAAAGGAAAAATGAAGTATATGTGGTATCCTGAGCCAAGGAATGAGGTAAGGGACCTGGGGCTACAGAAGAAAACAGGATCATAAAAGGAGCAGATGTTCAGTAATTAGATGTTAGGCCATAAAAAAGTTATCTTTGGTAATAGTTCTTATTATGGGCAAGGCCCCCAATTTAGATTCTTCTAGGTAGTTAAGGGAGGGGCAGAAGCTTCTCCTGGGCATGTGGGGTCTCAATTGACTTAGGCTCAAAATAATCCACATACCATAGTAGCACATCTTAGCGAGGCCTGGTCAGAATCCCTTCATTGATATCTAAATTATACAGTAATAATGCATCTTAAATAATACTGACCAATACAGACAAGATTATATTGATTCATATTTTTTCATAAGAAACAAATTTGACAGGGTAGAAACGAGAAAACCACCCAACCCACTGCCCCAAGGCCCCTGTCATCATCTTCAGGTTTTGCTCCTGCGGATCCCTCTGAACAGCTCTTCTCTCACCTCCACCCAGGGCACCATTTTCATTTTTTAAGGACTTGTCTGTAGTTGAACCTCTCCTAGGTAGCCTTTCCTGATACCCATTTGCCTACCCCAGAAAGCGGACTCATCCCCTTTACCTCACTATGCTCTATCTAGTCAGACCTCTGTCACCTAACTCCTCTCGTTTGTACGATTATGTCTTTACCTGAACCAGACTGGTCTTTCTTTGAGGCAGAGTAAAATTATTATTTTGCTTGTATTTTAGATTTGTAAAATGATGTCCTGATTTTTTTTTTTTTAGCATTATGTTAAAAGCATTTTTTCTATTTTATGAAATTGTTTTATTTTAACAACTGCTTATTTTATCTAATGGGTAGACAGTCCCCTTGTTACTGGCCATACAGCTTGCCAAAACTGACAATGAAAAATACTTCTTTAAATTGATTATTAAAAGACCTATTTGTTATAAGGTACATGACAGAACAAAGCTTTTTTTTTTAAATTCTTGTAGTGTTATATTTACAGAAAATAACAATAACATCAGCATTGAAAGTCTTTCTAATTACTGTAGTTTGCATCATTCAGAGGTCCAGCATTCAGAGCTAAAGTCATGTTGTCCAACCTGCAGTTGTGCTCGGCTAACAGTTGTTACTAATCAGCCTAATGTGATAAAAAACAAAGTTTCGTGACTTTGGTTGAATTATAGAATGCAGTGCAGAGGAAAAGGAAGTAGTAACAATTTTTATTTCCTGAACTTTTTGGCTATATGACATATTAAGCACATGATTGAAAATTTATTGCTTGACTGTGTCTAGGAGTGCTTGTCTAGAGCCGAGGACAGTAGAGTGTATAGTCATTTGCTTAAGGGAAGTTAGATGTTACCTTGAATTTATATTTTAATAAAAACTTAGGAACCATTCAGTGTTTCCTGGAGATTGAGTGCCTGCTACTTGGAGCTGAAACATAGAGAGCATTAAACAAGGAATCAGGAAACCTAGGTTCACATCCTGTTTTGCCCAGCTCACAAACCATGAGACCATTAGCATTCTTTTTAACCCCATAGTCCTGCCTCCTGGTCCCCAGAGCACCCAGGAGAAGTTAAAAGGATATGAAGAATGTGAGCATGCCTGAAAACTCCATTCCCTAACAGGCAGATGGCTCCACTCTGAATACAGCCAATTGGGAACACGGCATTTTCATCCTAAAAATGCCTGCCCAATATTTAGGGTTTATATGGACACTTCTGGCTTTAGGTCTTGAGGATTTAGGTACGTAATATACCAGAAGGAGTACTTTTTAAAGTATTTTAAAATTATCTTTGCTTTTGTGTCTGTAGTATCGGATGTGATTTATACTTCTCACAAGCACAGCTACTCTAGCTTCTTCTTTATAATGAGTTTAAAAAATTGAATACTTTTTTAAAAGTTATGCTTGGGATCTTAGCTTTGAAAGGGAAGACAAAATAGAAATTTGGGAGTGGGGAGCTACTGAATATGATTTCTTAAAGAATTAGGTACTCTTTGGAAATCTTTTAATATATAAAATCTGTTTAATTGTAAGTTGGTATAAACCTCTATCTGTTTCATAAGTCTACTTTGGCCTTTTTGGGTGCAGGTTCTCTGAAATCCCTGAGGAGGTAGTTAACGGATTGATTGTCTACAGACAAAGTCGCCTGCTTAAGTTTCAAAGCCTGATGCATTAAGGGAGATACACATTGTTACCGAAGCCAAGTTCAGTTCACTGACTATGAACCTGCTCTGCCACAGATTCCGAGTCCGAACGGTCCCTGAGTAGACTGGAAGCAGTGACGGCGCGCTCCTTTGAAGAGGAAGGGGAGCATTTGAGTAGAAAATACAGAATGTCCGAAGGAAAAGATTGCGGTGGGGGAGATGCTCTCTCCAATGGCATCAAAAAACACAGGTAGGAGAGCCATGGACAATAATCATTGCTGACATTCTATTTTCAAGTCCATTTGAGTTCTTAAGAGAGTGCCTTCTCTTTCTTTTCCTCTCTCTGTTGGATATTTATATTGCTATATCACCTCAAAGAAATGCTTAGTTTAAGTACTTTGTTCATTTAAGAGAATAACATCATCTGTAAATGTAGGAACAAAGTGCAAAACTTGGTTTTAGCAACATGATTTTACGGGAACATAAATCTTTTAGTTGGCAATTTAGAAAGAATACTCAGAACTCCCTATTGAAATTGATGCTGGGTTGCTTTTTTCATCATACATCTTTTATAACTGCCTCCCAATGCTATTTTAGTTTCTAGTCATTTGATCTTCATGTTGGTTTTATTAAGTAAGAATGGATGGTAATATTGCCTGCCTGTTGATTCAATTTAGTTACATTTTAACAAAGACTTTTATTAAGATCCAGGGTTTGTTGAACATATCTGTTTTATACTGTCTACTAACAGTAGTATCTTATTGGTGATTTAGTCTTAGAGATTGTCCGAAATTAATGAGACGTAACAGACACTAGAGTTCTCCAGTTTCTGCACAAGTGTACGGACACAGGGGCATATGTGCCTGCTGGCATTCATAGCGTAAAATATTTATCAAATTATCAGTAAAGGATATATGCTGTTGTCATTACAAAAGCATTTTGGGGGGGTAAGAAGTTATTAACGGTTGATTTTTACAAGGTAGATTTTGTTTAATATTTGTAGATTGTGTGACTTTAACCCCTTTTCTGTGCCATGATTCTGGCCACAGGTGATCTCAATTATTGTTCTAGTTGAAAAAACAACACACACATCACTTCTCATTTATGTGTATTTGCTCCTTGTTAACAAAATATCTCACTTTGTACTGATTTTGACAAGATCAGGAAGTTTTAGGTAGCAAACTAGATAAAACCAGAGTTTTTCTTCTGTTTAATAAGAGGCTATCCTCTAAACATGGTTACTAATGGTTGTCTTTTAATGGCATTGACCATTGCACATTACATGGCTAGCGATATGTCCTTCCTGATTTTCTCTGCAGTTACAGTCAGCTCATATGGGGGTCCTGGGCTAGGTTCGGAGCAGGTCATGAAAACTTAGTGGAAAACCTGGCAGGCCTATCTATGTCTAAAGAGAAGACAGCCTTTGACTGTTTAACACATACATTATGACAGCACAGTGAGAACACAGGGAAGACTTTGGAATGCTCAAAGAAGCATACAAATGGCCACATAGCTGGAAAGTATCAGAAAGAGTACTGTGCTCAGATGCTTGCTATCATCTCCTATGACTGAAGGGGTGGTCCTCTGCTCTTTCGGGCTTGCCAGCCCTTCTGTATGTGTGCTATAATCATAACAGTAGTTCTTTTGCATCTGATAGAGATTTATTACACTATATTCGTATATTCTGTGTTCGTCAAATCCACGTGGTACGGATATATACAGATAGTATAGAAAGTTAAAATGAAATTGTTCTAAAAATGAAATTAGAACAGATCACTAAGAAAAACTACAAAGAAATGCAACTAGATAGTGACCTAGCCAGGAATGTTAAACTGATAAACAGGATGCAGCTTATTAGTAAACCTATAAATGTAATAAAACATTCCTCAGTATTTTAAAGGGAAAGAGGTCACTTTAGGAAATTGTGAGCAGTCAAATATGTGAAAAACATAATTTCTTATTTTAAAAGGTAGCGATAATAGTAGTTTGTTTTTTTTAAGCTGGTCTTTTCTAACCAAGTAAATAGCATATGCCACACATAATTTAACAGATTTTTTTTAGAATAGGAAAATAAGACCCTGCAAACCGAAAGGTCACTATTCGATTTCCCGGCCAGGGCACATGCCTGGGTTGTGGGCCAGTTCCCTAGTTGGAGATGTGTGAGAGGCAACCAGTCAATGTTTCTTTCACTTGTCATGTTTCTTTCCCTCTCTTCCTCCCTCCCTTCTCTCTGAAAATAAATAAATAAAATATTGAAAAAAGAAAAAAAGAATAGGAAAATAGGTGGAGTATTCAGTGTCAGTCAAATCCCTTTTGCCTGCTCCTTAAATTGCATTATAAGTAATCTGTGTTTATAATGGGCAGTTATTAATAGTAAGTGTAATTTGAATTAATAGTAATTTTGATGATGTTTTAGAAAAGCAGATGTGTGTTGCTGTTGGGAGATTGGCCTTACATAACTGTGAAATATATTTGAAGTTTTCTGTTATATCTTTAAATAATATGAAATTTGTATTTGACCTTGTCATATATTTCTATTTTCTTCAATACTGAAAAATAATTTATTTACCATTTACTTAACATTCCCATAGAACCCTTACACTTCCTTCTCACCTCATATGGTCACTTACCTCTGGGATATGTGCATTTAAATTAGGGAGGGAGGTGTGGGAAGGATATGGATCACAAAATTTAACAGAGAAATGCATATTTTAAAATGGGAAAGAGAAGACTTACAAGTTATAGTTCACATGGGAAGTGTTAAAGCAAGGCTCTACTGATGTGCTGATAAATAGAACAAAGGCTTTCAACTGCTTTTGGTTTTTTTTTAAGCCAAGGAACCGTTTGTACAATAGAAATTTAGTGTGTTAACTATTAAAATCTCAGCTCCCTTCAAAGATTGATGAGATTCCGCATAGAGGAGTCTTCTCCTCTCCCCTCTCCAGCTCCTGCTTCAGTGGGAATCACCATCTACTTCATGTCCTATCCAACAAAAACACCTGAGCTTTACTCTCTGTAGTGTGTAGCATTGAAACAACAGATTTGCCCCCAAATATGGCATAATAACGCGTTCCAGACTATGTTGCTGCATCTATTTAATGTATACGCATACACGGTGTACCTAGGAGAGTGCCTGCCACATGGGAAACACTCAGTTTGAATGACTTCTTTTAACTGTTTATTCTCTCTCTCCTCAAAGATAGTGATTTGCTTTAATCTGAAGAACCTCTGCTCTCTTTTTTTTCTTTTTCACCCAGTTGCCATAGGATGACATCATATGGTGCAGTCTGAAAACCTCTGTGACCGTAAGAAACATAAGCTGTAGGGAATGCTATGTTATATTAATTTAATATGAAATGAGGCACACTGCACTAACTGAGTTTATTTCTATAATGATAAAACTATAGGTATTATGGACTTTTAGTTCATCCCATATGATAATTACCAGCAAAATGATTCTTCCGATAACTAGGTAGGTAATCTAAGTCATCTCTCTTTTAAAATTTTTTAAAAATCCTCACCTGAGGACATTTTCTCATAACTTTTAGAGAGGAAGGGCAAGAGATAAGCATTGACTCATTGCCTCCTGTATGCACCCGGACCGGGGATTGTACATGCCTGGGCTGGGGATCAAACCCACAACCCAGGATGCTCCCTGACGGGGATTCTGACCTGCAACCTCACCGTTACGGGACAATGCTCCAACCAACTGAGCCACACTGGCCAGGGCCTTTTTTTTTTTTCTAAAATCCTCACCTGGGGATAGGTTCACTGATTCTAGAGAAAGAAGAATGGGGCAGGGAGGAGAAACATCTATGTGAGAGAAACATTAATTGATTGCCTCCCCTACACTCCCTAACCAGGGATCAAACCCACAACCTAGGTATGTGTCCTGACCGGGGATCAAACCTGCAGCTTTTTGGTGTGTGGGACAGTGCTCCAAACAGCTGAGCCGCCTGGCCAGGGCTTAAGTCATTTCTTAAATAAGAGTTTGGGTTCAATAAACTGTGAGTTCTTTCATCAATCTAAAAATTCTGTGATTGCAAATTGAAATCTTGATAAATGGTTTTTCTATCATACTGATTTTAGACAACTGATAAAATGTCTCTTAGTATTATTAAGCCGGGGGGAAAAGTACCGTAGTTTGATTTTTCATTCACCCTGAATTACTGATATGCTATGTACTCTCCCAGCCAATGACCTTTACTATAGAGTTGTACATGTCATTGGGCTTTTAGATTAGTTCTAGAGATATAGCAACAGAAAGAATTAAGATTTTAGTTAAGACCTAGAACCAAAAGTACTGCAGAGCTAGAGAATATACAAAATAAATGCTCCATTTCAATGATATCCCCCCCCCCCCCGAAAATACATTGAGTTGCTTTGTGGAAAATTAGCCTACACCACACTGTAGTCAGGTGTATATTCACAGGGCTCCTTGTCATCTTGGCTGTGTTCCACAGGCTCAGTTCTCTACTCTTGGTCCTAATTTATTAAATTTATTCTGAGCTCTAATCAAACTTGTTAGCATTTGACCCACGCTGTTATATTTGGTAAAGCTCTTGATATTTATATCATTGTGCCATTGGATAGAGTATAAAAGAACTTGTTAGTCAGAATTTGAAATGCTGGATTCATGTTATGATTGTATAAATGATATTCAAATTCATTCACTGTATTAATAGCACTAATAGATTAATGGAGAAAATCATGATTATCCTAGTAGATAAAGAAAAAACATTCAGTAAGATTAAATAGTCATTTACGATTAATATCTTAGCAAACCACAAATAGAAGAGAACCTCTTTGATCTGGTTAAAAGTTACCACAACAAATTACTTGATAATGAGATATTAAAAAACAGTTCTTATAATACAGGAATAAGACAATGATTCTTGCTGTCATCTCTTCTACTCTGCCTCATCTGGAGGTCATAGCCAGAGACAACACATCCACAAAATTTAGAGATAAATATTAACATTAGTAAGAAAGTTTGGCAAAGTTGCTTTTATGCATAATCAGCTAATTATATTTCTGTGCACCATCAATAGACAGAATCTGCAGTTAAAATGGGAGGGATATTTGGAGTTATTAAAGTCACTTACCAAGGAATAAGTCTTAGCAAAAATGTATTAGCCCTGGCTGGTGTGGCTCAATGGATGGAGCACTGGCCTGTGAACCAAAACGTCACTGGTTTGATTCCCAGTCAGGGCACATTCCTGGGTTGCATGCCAGGTCCCCAGTTGGGGGCATGTGAGAGGCAACCAATCTCTCTCTCACACTCAATGTTTCTCTGCCTCTCCTTCTTCCTCTCTTTCCCTTTCTCTAAAAATAAATTTAAAAAATCTTTTAAAAAATGTATTATAATAAACTTATGGAAAAACATAAAACTTAATGAGAAGGAAATTCATTGTCTTAAAGATGTTTTTGTCAAAAGTGATCTATAGACTCAATGTAATTTTAATTAAAATCGCAATGTCCTTTTCTTTGGAAGTTGAAAAATGGGTTCTGAAAAATATATTTAAGCACAGACGGCTTTGAAGAGCTAAGATATAGTGCTCAACAACCAGACTGGAGGAAAGAAAGAAGGCTTTTACCCTACCAGTGACAATTAAGTACAAATCTTGAGGGCAGAGAGTTGTCCAGGAGGCAGGTTGACATACAGAATGGAAGTCAAGGGTCTGAAGGCCCACATGTATAAGGACACCTTGGGTATGTAACAAAGTTAGCCTAACTGGCAGTGAGGGAGAGAAAGGGCTATTAGGTAAATAGTCCTGGGATAGCCGTTTGATATGAAAATAAAAAGATAAATAAAGGAAAGAGATCCCTATTTCATATACACAAATATAAATTCTAGAAGAATCAAACACTTAAATATGAAAGGAATAAACTTTTAGAAGACAAACTATCTTTGCAATTTTGAAATATGGAAGGATTTCTTGCAACAAATATGATAGAGACTACGTTTTTATCTGATGCTAATCAATGTACTTGTACTTGATGAATTTACTTGAATAAAAGCCTTCAGTAATAAATGTGGCTAAGAATCTCAAAGGTTTATTTTGCTGAAATGGTAGAATGATAGATTTGGACTCTAGACGATTGCTTAGTTTACCCTTTATTTATTCTGCACGACTGCTTTAGAAATGAATTACTAGGTAGCCAAATAACAGCTGTCTTCTGTGTGTGGGGAATTCATACAAGGAACATACTGACAAATTGAAGTCAAAGAGGTGGAAAATAAAAGCCAAGGCAATAGCTTTCTAAGATTACATTGAGAAAATGTTGTTAATTGTAAATAACAATTATTCCTCCAATCTCTGTACAGTTATGGGACAGATTTTCTGGTTGCAGACTCAATTTGGTCAGGGCATAGGGTTAGTAACAAGTCACCCCACCCAGACGTCCTCTGGTGCTCTGGGCAGAAAACACCCTTGTCTGTCAGGAAATAAATGGAGTAAATTTGTATTGTCATATTATCACTAGGATCACTTAAGCAGGAATCCAGATACATCTCTGATTTTCAAAAATCCAGGTGTCATGGGAGAAAGCAAGAACCCTACCCAGCATTATCCAGACTGATGGTTGGGCGTGCGGACTGGAGGGAACTGGGGTTCCAAGGACATACTCCCTCTGCACTCTCACCCTACTCCCTGCCCTAGAGTACTTACTTGCTTTGGAGAGTAAAGGGCTGTTATTTTTTTTAATGATTATTGCTAGAAGCTCACACAGTTGTGTTGTTGGGCCTGCTTCTTTAATAGGCTGGACACAAGCCAGTCAGTAGCCTGAGACAGAACAGCAGTAAAGATAGAGTAACAGTCAGCAGCTCGAGGAGGAACAGTAGAGAAAGAAGATGCTGGATAACGTTAAGGAATGTTGTAGAGATTGGGCAAGGGTAACGCTGACTGCAGTGTAGGCAGACTGACGGCAGTCCCAAAATTGTAGACGTCTATTGTCAGAGGGCAGTGGAGACTGGACACCTGAAACAGATTGTCAGGTTGGATGGCAGTAGCTAAAGCAGAGGAATAAACGCCAGCTTATTATGATTACATGACACATCCATCTCTCCTACAAAAACAGTTTTGGAGCTATCGCAACCAATAAGAGGGAGTGGCAACTTTGCAGGCAGGGTCTAGACTTCAGCAAAAAAGGGTTCAGATGCAAAAACCTTATCTAGAACTCACAAGCCAGTAGGCTGTGGGGTTACTTGGTGGTATGTTAGGACGAATAAAAAAGGCAGTATGAGTCTAGATTCATGTTAATTAGTTCTGCAAAACTAGGTTGTCTTGCCAAACTTATTGGCAATAATTAAGAAAAACTATTAGACATTTTCCCATAGAATTTGCCTCTTCCTGTCCTAGTTTAAAAAGCAGATAGACAAGGAGTTGCTCTTTCCAAAGCAGGAGCTGAGGCTCAGAGGGCCCACAGGCTCAGCTCATGATCCTGCCGTTGACCGCTAAGACACCTCTGTGGGCTTGGAGCTCTGGAAAGAACACAGAATCACTCCAGTTTTAGTATTCTGTACAAATGATGGTGAGATAACACTTTCACCTAACTCTAAGGACTCATTCTAATGTATTCTAGATCAATGATTGTTGTGGGAAAATGAGAAAAATTTTCTTCCATCTGTAAAACTATACTGGAGAGAACAAAATAACAAATAGCTAATGAATTTATGTTGTTTACCTAGAGAATGAAGAAAAATAAATAATATACTTTTAGACATATAATTCAATTTTTAAAACTTTGTTATGGAAATTATAAGCATACAACTGGAAAGAAGAATATAATGAGCCCGTCTTACCCATCATTCATCTTCAGCATTATCATGCACCCAACTTTGTTTCACCTACGGACCTTCTCCCTCTCCAACTCCCCTATAAAATTATAATGTATCAAATCTAAGGTATGTTTTTCATCTGTAATTACTTCAGTATGTATCTGTAAAACATTGGGACTCTTATTTTCTAAAACCACAGTATCATCATCACACCTAAAATAGAGTGTCGTAATTGTCATCACATATTTATTAGTATTTAAATTCCTCAAATTGTCTCATAAATGTCACTTAATAATTGGATCTAAAATGTCATTTAATAAAAAAATTAGAGGGTCTACATAGTACATTTGGTTTATGTCTATTTAATCTATTTTAATCTCTAGATTTCCTCCCCTCTTCCCCATTTTGTTCCCTGCCATTTGTTTGTGAAAGCAATCTGGTCATTTGTCCTGTCGAATAATTCATTCTGGATAATGTTTGTTGAATTCCTATCGTATCATGTACATGTAACATATTCTTTCACTACTGAATTTCTGTAAAGTGATAGCACTATGTATATTCAACCAGATTTAGGTTTGAATTGTTTGGGACAAAATACTTCTTAGGTACACATACCATCCTATTACATCCATTGAAGGCATATTCTCTCTGGTTCTTCTTCATTTTGTAATGTTGCGGTTGATTCCTGGGTCCAGTTATTATCAGTCTAACACATCCATGGTTCAAGTTGCCAACAACTTTGAACCTAATGATTTTAGCAGCCATTGTTGATCAGTGTCTACATCCTCACTTTATTAGGGGCTGCTGGTCACATTATGTTTCTGTCATTCCATACACTTTTGTTAGCTAGAATTCTTCTGTAAAGAAAACTTCCCATTACCTCTTTTCAGATTATGTTTGTTTCCTTACATTCTCTAAAGGTGATGTATGAACACATGGAGTGGATTGTTTATCTGTCATAGTTAACTTTTTTCCGTCTTCCGTCAGAGGGAGGCCCAGGCCTCTGTGTTGCCTTCAGTGTTCTTTAGGTAGGACCGTGGCTTTTTGTTGTTATTTTCTTTTTTTTAGGTATAATTTACATACAGTAATTGAGTTGTCTTTGATAGCTGCCTTGCTTTCTCATACAAAGAGGTGTTTCAGCCCTATCTGGTGTATTTCCTGCCCCACACTGAGAGTCAGCTTAGTTCTCTAAAGAACCGCATTTCATTTTAGTGGGAAATAATACTTGGATATAACAGTCTGAGTAGTGAGAATGTTCCATCCTACTGGGCTGGCCAAGTTTTCAGTTCTTTTCATTGGAGACAGATGGAACCCCCTCCCCACCTTTTCTAAAGGAAAAATGCTTCATGAGTTTGGCCCAATGTATTTGCAGTTTGAATTTTGGTTTATAGGGTCTTCCCCATTTGCTTTATTCTAATATATGTTCATATCACACACATATACTCACAAAAACATACAAATACTGTTATTAGCAATATGTTTGTTGAAAAGAGTTCTAGATTTCTTCTGAGTTCCTTTTACCCTTATATTCCATCTGGGACATAGAGTCAGTATTGTGTTTGAAGGCCAATTGCAATGGTTCCTTTCTGTGTAGTTAAACTATTAACTTGATACACAGATAGGTTCGTCTGTTTTATTTGCATTCAAGTCTTAGGAATTGCCTTTTGAATTAATACTTTATAGTTATGTAAAATACGTGATTTCAAAGACAAAAGTACAAAACAAGATATATTTTGAAAAATCTTACTTTCCATTCTTGTTTTGCCAAAACTGTTTACCTCCAGTCCCTAAAGATAAGCATTTTTTATAATTTTTAGTTATTTTGTTTTTAATATAAACAATACAGAAATATATTAATAGTCCATATTTTCTTATAAAAAGCATTGCAAAATTTTTGAGTTTTTTTCAATTAATATATGCTAATTCTAATTCTTCTGGTCTCATGTTTTTGATATTAATCAACCCTTAAAAAGTGTGTGTGTTTAGTGTAGAGATGATTCTCTTTAAATATTTTAGTTGTTATAATTCAGAAGTGTAGTAGGATCTATTTTGCAAATTTTTTAACTCACTTTTTAAGCTAGCCACTCTCCATTTTTTCCCCAATCGGCAACAATCATTATTACATATAATATTGTTTTTTGACACAAATAATAGAAAATGCATCTATACAGTTCTTAGCCTTTTAAAAATTACATATTTTGGACTATTTATTCAACAAATATACAACGTGGGGCAAAAGTAGGTTTACAGTTGTATGCATGGAAAACACGATAATTAATAATAATTATAAACTCTGTGTTTTGCATACTCACAACTGTAAACCTACTTTTTCCTCATCTGTAATTTGAGCCCCTGTTATGCCAGATTCTATTCAAGGTGCTTCTGAACACAGCCCATGTGGTTATGGAGTGTCCATTTCTGAAGTCAGAGACATTGAGCATCTGTTTGTGCATTTAAGATCTGTTTGTATTTCTTTTTCTGTGAATTGCTCAAAGTCTACGCCCATTTTTCTGTGGAAATTTTGCACTTATCAATTTTCAGTTGCTCTATAATATCATTAAGGAAACTAGCTTTTTGTATTTGATATAGGTGGGGAAAATATTTTTACAGATTTGTCCAAAGGAAAGATAATTCTTAGAATTTCTAATTCTTACCACATATTGAGAAATATAGTTACTAAAAAGCTTTAATAAACAACACTATTAAATAGAAAATCCTGTTTTTGTTTCTGGATTTTTGCACACCTTTGTATGTGCTTATTGAGAAAAAAATATAGTGGAGTTATTAAAAGCTACCTGGGTTTGAATCCCAGGTTTACCACTTTCCAGACCTTAAACAAGCTGTAATTTCTTTGAAACTCAATTTCTTCATCTGTAAACTAGGTATAAAAAAACCTTGTTGGCTTTTTATGATAATTAAGTGAGATAATCTATGCAAAGCACTTACAATGATTTTAGCTAATTAAATGTTAGGTGCTGTCATAAGTAGAAAATTGATAAAACCCTAAGCAAAAGTGAGTTATAGGAATTATTGTCTCTCTTTTAATTTATAAGAAAATGTCTTTGGATGTGTTTTATATTGTCTTCTCAGACTGAAATTTGGGCAAGAGTTAGCTGAAGTGGAAGTGTTGATTTTTGAATAACATTGTTTTTGTCTGGTAAATGTGAAATTTAATGTCTCCTCCTATGGTTGATTTTTCTTACAGTTAAATTTTAACATGGCTCTTTTTTTTTTCTTTTCTATTGAAAGTACAAAGGTGTGGCTGGCCTACACAAAGCCAGCTGTAAACTTACATTGTCAGCAGTGTAAACAAGAGGTGACTAGAGACTTGAAGCTCTGTTACTCATTCCTTGGTCCCTTGACAGCACTTTCCCCTTACAGAGGTCTCATTACTTCTCCCTTGGATCCCTAAGCTTTTTGAATCTCTTAGGTAAATACCAATTTCTATTTTAAGTTTGCTTTATATACACTTACAATCCTCAGAATGTCAAAAGAAAAAATTCAATACTTAATAAAATGTATGTTCTTGTTCGGCATCTTGCTTTATTTGAAGAGACACCCTCCACCCTCCACACAAACAGACACAGACACAGACACAGGTTTTTAGTGCCTCCGAAATACCTTTCAATGTAACTTGGTCTTTTAATGGTCTGCTTTATTCTGTTTACCCACTTCTTAATTACAATAATTCATAGATTGGGTATCTTGATTTCTGATGACTTATGGGATTTGTTCTTTACAAACGCATTGAAGTGTCCCTTTTCCATTGGAGCTGTGCCAATCTAAATTTCACCTAAAGGAGAAAATTATCTCAGGGAACACAGAGTTTCTTCGTATTGCTTGCTTTGCTTGTAAGGAGAAATTTACTCTTTTCAGAAAACATCATGTATAGTGGTAAGGATTTATGAGGTAAAAAATTAGGGAAGTGATTGTTTTTAAAAACATAGAGTTCCTTTAAATATTTGTTTGTCTTGTACCTTTAAAATCTTAAGAAAAAAATAGTTTATTTTTAAATAACTCACCAGAAACACATTCATTACATAAAATGTGACACATACCAATCATGGGATGTAACTTGCTGTTGAGTCAGGTTGATAGAGTACCATGTTGAGTCAGCATTTGAGACCTGAGTATCAACTTCCATTTTTTTTTTTTTTTTTTTTTTTTTTTTTTTTAGAATAAAATTTTTATATTTAGAATTAGCCAGCTGGACTCAGTTTAGATGATCCCAATTTTGTTGGTAACGTCCAAAGCATCATAGTCTGGAGCCAGTCGAACATATGCCTTCTTCTCTCCATCAGGCCTAATCAGGGTGTTGACCTTGGCCACATCAATGTCATAGAGCTTCTTCACAGCCTGTTTGATCTGGTGCTTGTTGGCCTTGACATCCACAATGAACACGAGTGTATTGTTGTCTTCTATCTTCTTCATGGCTGACTCAGTAGTCAGGGGGAACTTGATGATAGCATAGTGGTCAAGCTTGTTTCTCCTCGGAGCACTCTTGCGAGGATATTTAGGCTGCCTTCGGAGCCGCAGTGTCTTAGGCCTCCGGAAGGTAGGTGACGTGCGGATCTTCTTTTTTTTGTGGCTGTGGACGCCTTTTAGCACTGCTTTCTTTGCCTTCAAAGCCTTTGCCTTGGCTTCGGCTTTGGAAGGGGCAGGAGCTTCCTTCTTCACTTTGGGCGCCATCTTCGTGGAAAGGGTCCATTTTTCTTTAGTAAGTATTCTCAATGCCAGTTCATTGTTAATGTGGCAGTGACTCATTAATTACATATCCTGGTTCTTAGCCAGGAAGCATTGTCACTGTCTCTGACAAGTCTAGAAAACATAAGTGACTATAACTAAGACTGTGTGCTGTTATGCTGGGTGGTGAGACATTGATCTGAGCAGATATTGTGATTTGTGGTAAAGCAAGGTAGGGCCAGCTTTTGGGACAGGTAAGAAACGGAGCATAATGCCGTACCAGTGCTCAAGTACATTAGTGTGTTTTCTGGAATATTAAGAGAGCCCTGTTGGAGCCATTAACAGTTTTCAGCAAAACCAGTTTCTGTGGGTGAACTAAGTAGATAGTTTATAACATAGATTCTTCACAATATTGTTTTACTTTTGTGACATTGGTGTTTTAAGTTTTTTAATACCTTAAATCTATTACCAAGAATGTCTCTTAGGTGAAGGTGTACCACGATTGTAAGATGACTGAGAACCATCAGCTTAATGTGCTTTCTCTTCTGGGTTTGGTTTCAGCACTATGACTTAATATAGCTATAAACCTTTGGTCAGCATTTAACCTGTTCATGCTTCAGCTGCTTCATCTCTAACATGGGCAGTGCCCCCACAAAAACACAATCTAACAGCAAGACGGCTAGAACCTAGGTCTGTCTGGTTCCTAAAGCTGTTGTCTTCTGACTATACTTGTCAACTTCAGATCCAGAGCCATTTACAATTTGTGCATAGTATAATGGCTACAACTTTCATTTGGATTTTAAATTGGTGTATATAAAGTACTTTAAAAAACTTCGTAGCTTTTGATTCTCCAAATACCTGAGCTACAGGTAAGGCAAATATTATTATATACTCAATTTTACAGATGAAGAAACTGAAGTGCAGAAAGTTTGACTTCCCCAAGATCACTTAGCCAGTAAGTGATAGAACCTGCGTTCAAACCAGGTTTTCTGACACTAGAGCCTCTATTTTTTTCTTAAAATTTATAATCTTTATAGACGTTTAGAGTAACAAAGATTGTGGAAAGGAGGGGAAGGGACTAGTCAAGGAACGTGTATGAGTGACCCATGGGCATGGACAACGGGGTAGGGATTGACTGTGGGAGTGGGGGTGGGAGGAGGCTGGATGGAGGAGAGTGAAGGAGGAAAAATTGGGACAACTGTAATAGAACAATAAAATATTTAATAAAAACAACGATTTACATACCTAGACAGAAAGTTTCTTATTCTGAAATCTAAGACAGTTTGTCCCAGCCTTTAATTAATGCAGTTATTTTTTAGTTTTATGAGAAAACTTATAGAGAATTAACAACATAGTCCCAGAGCTTTTGTTAGGCAGTCATCTGCTGTTGGCTCAATGCTGGGCACTGTTAAGAAATTCATGGGGACATGGAACTTGTTCTCTGGGCCTTTATAAATTTTTACTTTTATTGACCTGAGCATAAAAAAATAAATAAATGAATACTTTATAAGTTCTGCTAGTTTTAAACAGATCTGGAATTTTTTTTTTAAGTTCAATTTACACAATTCTAAAAATACAATTTTCTCTTCCTATACTCTCCATTATCCACCAACTCTCTACCAAAGCAGAATACTCTATAAAGGATGCAGAAATAATTAAAGGTGTAAATTTTTAATGGAAATTTTTTCTCTTATTAGTGAAAACCAAGCTTTGTGTCTAGTTTCCTTCAGGGTATGAGTGATATAAACTATTTTATCAGAAAGAACAAGAATAATATCTCAGAAGACCAGGTACACTACTTGGATCTGATTGTATTCTAGGGGCATTCTATAATCTTTCTTAGCAGAAGCAGTCTTTCTAGGAAAGTGGAAGAATGCTGTTCTTTGCAGTGCAGATATTTCACTATGCTCAGCAGGCAATCAGAAAGGAAACAGAGGGAAACTAACATATACATTAGATAACAGCCCTGGAGGTATCATGTGTCACAGAGCAGGAAGGAACCAGAAATTCAGCTCTTCTTAGAAATTCTATCCCTCTGATGGTAAGCAGTGAAAAACAGCTCAGATCATTTAAAAAGGAAGTGAAATCAGGCAGTTTAACTGGCTAAAACAGATCACAAACAGTTATATTCATTCTGAAAAAGTAGGTGTGGCTTAAAAGTCTCAGAAGTTCAGAGCCACAGAAACAGAGTGAAAGACGCAGAGTATTTGCAGAAGGACACTGCTCTTATTCAGTCCATAGCTGCTTCTATTTGTGTCTTCTCGTATTGTTAACTCTTTGTTGCATAGTTCCCAGACTCTTGATTCAGGGATCTGAAGCCCTTGTCTATGGTGTTCCAGGAAACATACAGCCTGTTGAGCACACTTTTGCTCCAGAGTTACCAGCAAGACTCACATCTCCTCTACTGTCTTGGCAATACCTTGCATTGCCCCGCTGCCAGATGCCTCATCCAGCTGAGCACATTCAAGTTACCAGATGGTATATTTCTTAGTAGAGTCCAAAAAATCTCTATTATAGTTAGGAAAGCCTTTTCCCTTCTCACCCTCCAACAAAGTTATTAGCAATAAAACAATCTCAGATCACTGCTGGAATGTGGGGAGGCATTAGTGGAACATCTGAGCTCACCATCTTGATGCCTCTCTGCTCCTTAGCTGTCCACTCTGCAAGAGGCTTCGGTAAGCCTCCGTGTGAGACAGGGAGGAAAATAGCTGTGTTCTGTCATTAAGCCCTTACTGTCAACTGCTCTCCTCACTTCATTTCACTTACTTCACTTCTGTTCCAGCACCATTTGCGTGAAATTTCAGTGATTCTTCCAGAGAGAAGAGTAAGCAAATAATATGCACCTTGTCCCAAGGTTAAGATCTGTCCTTCTTGTGTCCTGCCTTTCTCCTGTGTTGAACACCGTGAAATAGGCCTGAAGTGAGGAGATCCAGCTGCCCAAGGGACAATTTCTTTACAAACTGAAGGATTGGTCCATAGGTGTGCTCTCCTCAGTCCGTTTAGGCTTGGAAATGTGACAGCTCTGTAGGCTTTCCTGTTACTCTAGTAGTAGTGATAAACTAACAGGAGTAGGAAGTTAATTTACTATGTTACTGAAGGAGAACAATGAATGGTAAATTTTAGGAAGTCAGTATGAAGATGAATTTCAAATTTTGAATATACAATTTTAATTTATTAAAATCAAAACAAGTATGATCACCTATGTAGAGCCAGATTTATTAAGTGGTAATCAGACTTTTTATAATTTCAAAGAGATTTCAAAAATGTAAAATGATGCCACCCTTCCTAAGTTATTTTTGTTTTGGAAAATAGTTATTATTTCATAAAAATCTTATTTATTAACACTGGTTTTACTGTGATTAATAAGTAAAACAATTTTTAAAGTTTTTTTCTAATAAAGTTAATAGTGATAGATATAACCCACAGTAGAAGAAAAGCAACTCTTTGAGATCCTAATAATTTTTAAGAATTAAATTGATCTTAACATCAAAAAGTTTGAGAAATGCTGATCTCTGCTGACAGTTGATAACATAGTTTTTTTCTTTGTCGAAGTAAAATTTTTATACAGTGAAATTCATAGATTTTAAATATGTAAGTTGATGAGTCTTGACAAATGTGCTTACCCATGTAACTACCACCACAATCAAGATGTAGAACCTTTCCATTTCTCCAGAAAGTTCCCTCTAACTGCATTCCAGTCTATCCCCACCCCCTGAGAAAGACACTGTTCTGGCTACTGTCACTGTAGATCAGTCACGTCTGTTCCTGAACAACATTATAGATGGAATCATGCAGTGTGTACTCTCTTTGAGTCTGACTTGAATCACTCAACATGACGTTTTTGAGATTCATTCTTATTGTGTATATCAACATTCATTGCTTTTTTATTGCAGAGTGGTATGACATTATGTGAATATGCCACATTTTCTCTGTACCCCTCCCTATTGATGGACATTTGGGTTGATTCTCTTCTTTTTACTGATGCTTTTATGTCCTTTGTGACATAGTAGAATTTTTGGGTCCTAGAGAGCTTGATAAGATATTACTATGCTGTTTTCCAAAGTCATTGTATCATTTCTCAGTAATATATGAGAATTTCAGATGTTCCATATCCTAATCAACATTTGGTGTTTTATGGGTATGACATGGTATCTCATTGTGGTTTTAACCTATATTTCCTAAATGATTATAAGTACTTGTTCAAGTGTTCACTAGCCATTGTTGAATCTTCCTTTATGAAGTGTCTGAGAGTTTTGCACATTTAAAATTGGGCTGTATGTATTATTGATTTGTAGGCATTCTTTGTATATTCTAGATATAATCTTTTATCAAATACATATATCATGTATATTTTTTCTTAGTTTGGATCTTGCTTTTCTGTTTCATTAATAATGAAAAGATGTCTTAAATATCTTCTTTGAACAGAATTTTTTAATTTTGGTGAAGTCCACTTTATAATTTTTCTCATTTATGTTAGGGTGTTACTGTGTCCTAAAAAATCTTTGCCTACCCCAAGTTTTTAACCATTACCTTTGTCTCTCTCTACTATCACTGATGATGTGTTAACTTCATCAGGATATTTTGATCACAGTGACATGACATTTTAATATCTCAGAGCAAGGAAATAGCCTTTTTTGGTTGTCGCTATGGAAAAGTTAGTTGACATTATAAATGAATTGTAATTCATTATAAAGTTAGTTGACATTATAAATAAATTCCTAATTAATAGAAACCAACTGGCATAGTTTATCTCAGCAACATTTACTGCGTACTTACTGTGTTCCAGTTGCAGGTTCAATAAAGTTTAGAATCTATGAGTATACAAATTTAAGTAAATCGGGAACAACAGCCTTGTATGTTCTTAAGAAATTAATGGAGGGTGAATAGGGCTGTTGCATTCTCCTTGGTTCTTTGTCCTAACCAGGAGGAAGAAGGGATAGAGAGGAGTGGTCAGTTTCCCAAAACAGAACTTGATACTTTTCACATGACTTAAAAATATGTTTACCCATCAGTGGTAAGATTACTAGGCTTCTCTGCACATCACTTCCTTTTCAACCTTTTTTTAAAGAGTAGATTTACAAACTGTATTCCTGATGAACTATGTAAAGATTGTTTCAAGTAAGATTATGCATAATTTGTGAGAATGAAATAAGACTTATTACTACAATAAGTGAGTATAATTTTATAGTTATTTCTAATGGCTTCCTAACCAGGAAGAGTAGTTCAATTTTGGTGTTTATTTAACATCAATAGTGCAATCAAAATTAAAGATGATTAGATTCAAATATAAACTATGTTCATTAGGATTATGTTTAAACTGGGGCTTGTGGAAGAAAAGATTTGGTGGAGACGGGAAGAAGAATTCTTTCTGATAGTTGAGAAGAGAGGTGCTAAGTATCTAATAACTGCAAATATATGCACATAAGTACAAAACATTAAGTACGCATGTACACATTATAAAGTTCAATATTATAGTTATAGGTGTATTGAAGTCTGCCTCTATGAAATTATTTGCTTATATTTTTAGTTGATTTTGTAAAATCTTGAATAAGAGGATAAAATTAGGTTGTTTTCTGATTTTTTTTTTGAAATATACAAATGAATATCTTGCTACTTAAAATTATGGTTTCTTCGGAATATTTAATAACGAACAAATGTTTAAGTATGAAGTGCAAGTGAAAATGGATATTGAAGAATTTGGTTTTGAAAATATTTTCTTAAGTGACTTACAGAAAATTTGATTCTTTGTGTTCTTCATGTCATATTTGCTACTTATCCATATTTCCCATTTTTTCACTCGTTTTCTTTCTTTGGCTTATTTTAACTCAAAGAGACATTAAGTAAAACCATATATTTTAAAACATTGAGTACCTGCTAAATGTGAAGTATTTTGCACTGGGGGAGGGGGGGTGCAGAGGAGAATAGACATAATCCCTAACCTTGAGGGGAATTACTGCCTAGTGAGTGGCAGTTGTGTACAATAACAGAAGGGTAAAGACAGGCAAAATAAAGAATTGTGAAATTACTGGCCCACATCATTGTTTTAAATCTGAGCATTGGAGTTGCTTTTAAAATCCCATTGCTGACAGACAGCATCTTTTAGTTGGAGATCATTCTAGTAGGTGCCTGAATGGAGGAGCCATTCAGAATGTATTTGTTGAAAAGAAGTACCTTCGAGTCAGTTTTAATACTATTTAATAATGTTAGTGGAATGCTTAAAGCACAATAATATTAAATTTGGGATTTATTACTATTCTCTGTCATCATTTCAATTAAATGAAAAATGTTATTTGGACAGAATTGTTAATAGCACTTTCACCCAGGTCATATGACATTAAAAGAAAGAATAATAAGAACTACTAAATGACAAGAAAGAAAGGGACTTTACCAAGTTGGAGCCCCTACCAAATTGCTTCATGTGTCTTAACCACAATCTGTTTGAAGAATCTTTGTTTAAGATTCCTGGTCTCCTAACCAGAGGTGCTGGGGCCAGGTCTGAAGTTGGAAAAAGAACGTCAGGCTTTGCTGGTATCTGATTGCAAGTGAGACCACAGGCTTAACTGTTCGTCATCCTGTGTAAAGCCTTACCAGGTGAAGTAGCACAAGTATCGAAACATTTTATTGTCTGCTTTTCTGTAGGGAGATAGAAGTAATTCTTACCGATTTCTCTGCAAACCTTTATATAGGTATGAGTATATTGTTCAATAAATGGCTATTTTTTCTGGATCATCTTTTGAAAATATAATTAGTAATTATTCCTGTAGAAAGTAATATGACTTTTAAATCTTTAACAACTCAGAAAAATGAGATGTATTTTCCCTAAAATAATTAATAACATTATCAATATCCACTTTATGTTGAGAGTTTCTGCCTGTCAGGCACTGAGCTGAATGTTCTTATCTCACTGACTAAGTCATTTGTACTATTGGATTGGCCAAAAAGTTTGTTTGGTTTTTTTCTGTAAGATGGCTCTAGTAGTGCCCAGGTGTCTAACTTCATTTGAAACAGTTTTGTTAGATTGTATTGTGACAGCTGTCATATCAGCATGCATTTAAAGAAAACTTATCAAAATTGGTGAATTTTTGTGTAGCCATTTTAATATTGAAGATGGAAGAAAATAAGCAACATTTTCAGCATATTAATGCTTCATTATTTCAAGAAAGGTAAAAACACGGCTGATACGCAAAAAAGGATCTGTGTAGTGCATGGAGAAGGTGCTGTGACTGATTGAAACTTTTGTGAAGTTTTGTGCTGGAGATTTCTCACTGGACAATGCTCCCATGGTAAGGTAGAACAGTTGAAGTTGATAGCGTCAAATTGAGAAATTAATTGAGAACAATGAACATTATACCATGCAGGAGATAGCTGACATACTCAAAATATCCAAATCAATAGTTACTGGTGAAAATAAAAAATGTGTATTTTATTTTACAGAAAAACTAAATGGACCTTTTGGCCAACCTAGTAAAAATCTATATTTTTATATTTTACCACGTAATGTACACATATATGTAAAGGTGTGTGTGTGTGTTATCGGAACAAAATTTTCATTTACAAGACCTGTCTTTACTAGATGTATTTTATTTCATTTTTTAAAATGCTGGTTATATGAACCATTAAGTTGAGTTTGCAGACCACCAAAGAATAGGACCCAAAGTTTTAAAAACACTACTCTGTATGCATTGTCTCATTGGAACCTCACTGACCATATGAAATAGTATTGTCATTCTCTAAGTAGAAACACTGAGGCTTGGAAGTTTATACAAATTGGTGATCAGAGCTCTGAAACCCAGAAACTCAGGATCTGGATTAAAGAATCGCAGTCTGCCACTCATTAAATTTGTGACCATAGACTAGTTACTTAATGAGTGCTTAACTTACAGGATTATTTTGAGAATTAAATGAGGTGATGCATTTTAAGGTTCCAAAGCGATCTAAACACTAAATATTAGCTATTAGTATTCAGACATTTCATCTTAGTAGAACTCATTTAAAAGCTAGTACAGAGATAGTGTGATGTCACAGCATTTGTGAAGAACGTTGCTTTTAAAATCATTGAACTTTTCCTGTCCTTCCTGAAGCACACAGATTAACGATGAAGGGTCCTTTTAAAGGAGGTAGAAGCTGGAATGAACCTAAGTGAAAACATAGACTATTGAGATTCCTGGAAGCGTGAGAAAGAGAAATGTTGGTTAGAGAGCTCCTCTCTGTGTCTTGTACGAGGGAACTGAGAGACTTCACAGGCCCCTTGGTGAAAGGCATAGCGGCGAGAGAGCACAGGAATCTTACACTGTCGTCACAAGTGGTCCACAATGAACAAGCAAGGACAAACGTCTGCGAGATTTCTAGCTATTCTCATGTAGAGATAGGGTCTCGAGATATACATATATGTTGTGATCACTTAAGGAATTAGATTGGAACCTAAATAAAAGATTGATAAAAGATTAATATCTATTATTTACAACAAGTTCTTATAAATGGACTGAATATTATCTAGTGGTTATAAATTATATAAATAGACAATTTACAGATGTTTAAATCCAAATGGTCATTAAACATATGAAAAGATGTTCTAACTCACTAGTTGTCAAGGAAAAGTAAAATAAAATAGCAATGTATTATCATTTTCTAGTAGTTAAGCTGACAAAACTTGGATAAGAATACCTGTTGACACCAATTGCTGCTGATGGGGATTGGGGATATAGCAAAAAGTACTCCCATAGATTATTAGTGAAGTATGAAATTGTTAAAACCTTTTCAGAAAGCAATCTGGCAACATCTGTGGATATGTAAAATAGAGATACTTTTTGACCTGGCAATCTTACCCCTGGTAATCTATGCCATAAAAAGAAAAGCATCAGATTTAAATAGGAATATAATGTATTAACATGTTTTGCTGGCTTGGTTTGGCAAAAGAATGATGAAAACAGTGAATGCCTTTAATGGAAAATGGCAAAATGTATTTTGATATATAGTATACTTGTCATGGAATATTATTCACTCATTAAGAGAATTAGTTTACTATTTGACTTGAACAACTTTCCAGAAGTATTGGAAGAGAAAAACTAAACACATAGAGAAGTGTGTATCAGGGGGAACCCCCCCAAAACTGGAATTATCTTCTGTAGGGCGGATTCCTTGTAGTATAGGCTTCCCCCACTAGGTGAGTGTTCTAGGAACCCATCTGTGTCAGTGTACCAGCTGGCGTTGTTGTGAGAGTCTGTGTTAGGCTTCAGTGAATGTTTTAAGACTCAGTGCGTTTGCCCATTTCATGACGGGTGATTTACAAGCACACCTGCCCACACCGCTCTGAGGTTCGGCAATTTTTGACCAAGAAAATGGCATGATCCCTGTGCCCCACTCTCCCTATTCACCCGGTTTCGCCCCAAGCAACTTTTTTTTTTGTTTCCCTGAATTAAAAAAGTCCTCAAGGGAAACGTTTTGCCCATGTGGAAGAGGTGAAACAAAAAATGGCAGAAGCACTGAATGGCATCAAAATTGAGAAGTTCAAAAACTGTTTTGAAGAGTGGAGAAAAATCTCATCAGATGGCGAGTACTTTGAAGGTGACTGAAGTTTAAACATGTAAAAATAAATATACAATCTTTTTAGAAATAAATGCCAGTTTTTCTTGGGTCCCCCTTCATAGATGAATTGTTTCATTTATTATATAATGTATTATTTTGTAATTTGAAAAACGAACCCCATCTTTTCCTTTCTCCTTTAATTGTTTAGTTCCATGTGGTAAATGTTTGAGAAGATTATTTTTGTTGCTGTATTTTGTCCTCATTTTGATATAGAACTTGAATTTCTAAAAATTTAAGAATGAGATTACAAAACTTTAAGACTTAAGAGATTTATGTTTTATTTCTGGAGTGACTATTAATAGAATGGCAGAGTATTTTTATTTTGTCTGTAGAGAAAATTCTGAAAGGTAACTGTTCTTTAAAGTTTCATATATAGATTTTGCTCTTATTACATATTGTCTTCCCAGGTAGATAGATTTGGTTTGACAGATGATGGTACAAACAGAATCAGAAGACCCATGTTAGACTTGACAAAAGTTATCTGCAGTGTAGGTGATGAATAAAATATACAAAGAGCTCCTAACAAACTGAGAAGCTAAGTCAGTGGGCAGATGTTATCACCAATGACTATGAATGTTTTTATGGTAATAGTTTGTACTTTATAAAAATAACAAGGAGTTTTAAAAATTCTTTAAAACTAATGTACAGGTAAGAAACTGAAACCTCATCTCCAGTGAACTGTAATTGTCCCGAGCATTACTTTTCTTAGTACCTGTCAAGCTGCCAAATAAGGTAACTTGACAGCTGTGTAGCCAACCTTTGAGGTTTGCCCAGGTTGTGCAGATAGGCTGTGGCAAGAGCATGTGCTGATGCCCTGGTTCCCATTCCATGGTTCTTTGATATTCTCTGTGAAAAAGACCCCCAACCCAAGAATAATGGTACTTCAGTGCAGTATATACATGCCTATGCATATGCAAGACCCAGTAGAGCTCATGTGGCCTCATGAAAATTAAGAAACAAACCTGAAAAGCATGCAACATCTGGTAGCTAATTCTGGCTGAAGCTTAATTGCGCATGCCTTTGTTGGATAATCTTTTCCAGCTCGTTTTCCAAAAAGCATCCTGAGCAAACAGTGTTCTGTGTTTATCCTACTAATGCACGAAGCAAGAGCCGGAAGGCCATGGCGGGGTCCAGGAGGTGGACTGAGAGGATCTATCTGCGCAGTTCATGGGAATTTGGCAGGCTCTGTCAAGATGAGCCTCACATGCGGTTTCTGCCACCCAAAAACATCTAAAAGATTTGGGGATTAGTGATGTCCAGAACTTGCACAGCTTTTGTTCAGAATAAGGGAGATTCTAGCATAGCGTTTGTTAAGCACACTTCATACATTAATTTGGTTCAATTGGGGTCTGTCCACAACACTGTGGGGCAGGGAATAAAGGTGAGATAACGTGCAGAGCCTTTCAGCACATAGGGAAAACAAATGTGATGGGGCTTTTCATGAAAAAACTAGTTATTGTGTTGTGGTATGGATGGTCCTAGTGTCATCTGTATGGTTGAAAACAGAACCAGGACATATCACTCTCAGTCCCTGGTACAGGGTGTTTTTTCCTCTGTGTGGAGAAAAAAAGGAAGCATAGAATTCAGGATAATGACTCTCAGATAAACTCCAAGGGAAGAGAATAATTTATCTTCAGTTTCAGCCTGAAAAGTCTAGTCTGATTGCTGCTCTCCCCGTTCTTATTTCTGCTGCGAATGATACTTCCTTCATCCAGATTCTGTAGGGGATTTTCTTCCTCCTGGTGAGGGGAGTAAAATTATACAATATAGAAATACATCTGTTTCAGTATAAATAATTCTTAAAAATTTTAATCTACCTAATTTTTAAAAAATATACTCCCTTTGCCTCTTTAAAATAATACTGCAGAAGATTTGGCATCTGCTTGGTGATTAGGTTATGACTTTATTTTGGCAGGGTATTTTTTTAAATTCTTATTTTTTTACTTTTATTTTTAATCACAGTTTACATTCAGTATTATATTAGGTTCAGGTATAGAGCGCAGTGGTTAGATAATCTATCCTTTACAAAGTGATCCCCTCAATATTTCCAGTACCCACCTGGCACCACACATGGTTATTGCAATATGACTATGTTCCCTATGCTGTACTTTACATCCCCATGATCATTTTGTAACCAATTACTACTTAATCTCTTTACCTTTTTCACCCAGCCCCATCCACAACTATCTCTCCTCTGGCAACTATCAGTCTGTTCTCTGTGTCTATTTCACTTTTATTTGTACATTTATTATTTTTAAGATCCCATCCACATATAAGTGAAATCACATGATATTTGTCTCTCTGTCTAACTTATTTCACTTAGCGTAATACCATCTGGGTCCATCCAAATTGTTGCAAATGGTAAGGTTTTATTTTTTGTGGCTGAGTAATATTCCAGTGTGTGTGTGTGTGTGTGTGTGTGTGTGTGTGTGTATCATGACTTTTTTATCTACTCATCTGTTGATGGGCACTTGGATTGCTTCCATGTCTTCACTATTGTAAATAACTCTGCAATGACCATAGAATGGCATATATTTTTGAAAAAAAATTTTTTTTTAATATTCCCAGAAGTGGAATTGCTGGGTCATAAGGCAATTTTATTTTAAACTTTTTTGGGGGTAACTCTGTACTGCTTTCCACAGTGGCTGCACCAGTCTGCCTTCCCAGCAACAGTGCACTAGGGTTCCCTTTCTCCACATCCTCACCAGCACTTCTTGTTTTTTGATTTATTGATGATGGCCTTTCTGACCAGTGTGAGGTGGTATCTCATTGTGGTTTTAATTTGCATTTCTCTAATACTCTTTGACTTTAGACTCCTATATTTGAGCAATTTTTTGTTCTTCCCCCACAATCGTAAAGCAGTTTTAATCTTTTGTTTTCAGAACTAACCACAGAAATCCAGTGTCTAATACTAGTCGCTAGCCACCTGTGGTTTTTGAGTACTTGAAACATGGTTAGTGTGACTGAGAAACTGAATATTTAGTCTTAATTTTAACTAATGTAAGTTTAAATTATAAAAATAAATTAGTATAAGATATTTTTCATTAAACATAACTAATTTACTTTGACTCTTAAAAGCGTAGCTAAATTGAGATGTGTTCTAAGAGTAAAATATACACTTGGTTTTGAAGACTTAGTATGGGAAAATATCTCAATATTTTTATACTGATTACATGTTGATGTGCTAATATTTTGGATATATTGGATTAAATGAAGTATATTATTAAAGTTTATCTTTTTCTTTTTTACTTTTTTTAATGTAGCCACTACAGAATTTACGATTATCTGTAAAGCTCTTATTTTATTTTTATGGCAGGTTTCTCAACTTTGGCACTACCAACTTTGAGGGGCTGGATAATTCTTTGTTGTGAGGGGCTAGATAATTCTTTGTTGTGAGGGGCTATCTTGCTCTTTATAGGATGCTTAGCAAGATCCCTGGCCTTCACTGATCTAGACCAACTTCCCGTCCAGTACAGGAATGCTCTTCTGGGTCATGACTAAAAGGGATCCTTCTGTAATAAGAATTTCTTGCTTCTCATTTTTGGAATTAATTATAGGACAGGTCTTTATGTTAATTGTCCTGTAACTTCCACCAGTGGTCATAGTCCTAATCTCTTGAGCAGCACAGAATGAAGCAAAATCTTTATGAAAGAATTGTGTGTGCTTAAAGGCCTAATAAATTCCAAAGTCCATTCAGCAAATAATTAACTCCTCCTTGGTGTTAGGCATTGTTCTGGACAACAGGGATACTGCAGTAGATGAGACATGAGTTCTCAGGGGGCTTGCATACCATTTGGGGGCATCCTCAGCAGATACTCAACAGTCCCTACAGCATGTCACATGTTAATTGGCACTATGGAGAGAAACAAAGCAGGCAAAGACACACAGTGAATGGTGCTGGTGAGGGTGGAGTGGGGCGTTTTGGGGATGCTATTACTCCAACACTCCTGGCCCCATCCTCTTAATACCCAGACGTCTCTCATGCCCACTGTTCCCCAGACCTTTAGTTTCTTTAGTTTTTTCTAGACTACACATTTCCTTCAGCCATTGCTTGAGTCGTTTTCCAGACACCTTTGCCTAGCCTCTGAAAGGTGTCCCCGAGTGGGGGTGTTAAGGTTCCTTTTTAAAGTAGCATGTGGATCTGCATCCTGTCCCTGCTCTGACCACTGCGGAGTTGCCCTTGGGAATGTTCTGGCTGTTCTCCGTTTGGCAGCCTGAAATTGCACCTGCCTTTTTGGCAGCCTCATCATGCTATTGACTTAGATTGCGGTCAGCAACCCTGATGTCATTTACTGTGCCACAGCTTCTGCACTGTGTACTTGTTCCCTTTGCTGGCATTTCTCTTGCTGCTTCTGGTCAGTTTATTGCACACGACGAGGGTTTGAGTTTGGCTCTGCATGTCCTACACAAGAAAACCGCGTGGGCTGTGTGATGGCCCTTCCCTTTCACAGTCCCGTTCACTTTTGCTTTCTAGTTGTGTTCCAGAATAGATACTTAAAGTTGCACATAACCTGGCCTCCTCGCAAATGAGTAATTACCACATTTTCATAAAACACCGCAAAGAGTTACGGGCATAAAAATAAGTGTAGGGTATTCTTGGCTGGCAATCCTGTGATGATTTCTAAATTGAGAATGAAAAGAAAGCTTAGATGTCTCTTCTGCTTTCTTGCTTCCATAATATTTCTTGCTTTTCTTGCCCTTCTGCTGTTCTTGCCTTTAATCAGAAGAGTAATATACATTTAATGTAAGCACTTCTTGGGGGGGAATTACAGCTCCACATTTAATCTTCACAAATCTTATTCGGACTCACAACTTCCCAGGTGTAAGTTATATTTCTGACTGACTTTCATAGACAGGAGATGAAAAATTCAGTTTATATACATCTCTAAAATTGCATTACACATGCAAATGGTAGATAATGGCAGGGGTTCTGTCCCCGAATGCCATTGTTCATGTCATGGAGATTTGATAGTCCTGGATTGGAAAAATGTGATTTAAATACCATCTGTGGCCACTTATCCAGCAGATTGCTTAGATGACAAATCTGCCAAATGAGCAGTGTGTGTTCCTAAAAAAGAAAAAGCAATCAGAAGAATTTTACTGTGGAGGATTTAAAAATATTATTTATTTAAAACCTTAAAGATGTATTAACTTCTATAACTCAAATTCATTCATTTAGTTTATAGAATTTCTTTAGAAGATACTTTTGGTTTAATATTTTCTGTAATATTTTAGTTATGTGGGTATATTTCAAATGGCAGCTGGAACCAGCATCCCTTGCCATAACCCAAGGTCCAATAAAGAACGTATTATTATAATGGAGTTTCAGAAAGTCGGTCTGGGTACCTCTCACGGCTCCCCTTGGTTGTGCTGCTTTGTGGTCTGTGGAGGGCGGTTGGCTTCCCTCTGGCCATATCTGGCCTCCGGACGCCTGAGCCCAGCTGTGCTGCTCATTCAGGCTGTAAGGCCCTCTGCCTCTGACTGTCCCCGTCCTTCTGTCTGCCCCCAGCCTTCTGTCTGCCTCCAAACTCCTGCAAAGGCTTTGAAAATGCTCCTTCTGCAGAGATGAATTCTTGAAGGGGTTTTCCGCTATACCTAGAGTTGCTAAATTTTGTTCAATGTCAGTGTCTCTTGGAAAGTCCTAATGTTGTGTGGGATACAGGGCCTAAATTTTATTTTGACTTTTATAGTTTGTTTGCATTTTCCTGTTTAATTTTTTAAAAACATTAAACTAGGCTCTGTGATGATATTTTTTAAAACTTAATAAGACAGTTTATTAAGTATCAGAATATGATAGGTGTGTCTTGAACCAAACAACAGGGTCAGATGTGTCAGCACATGAAAGGACAGTGTGTCTCTGCAGTGGTCCAAACAGCAGGACACCAGCTGGGGAGAACTGGGAGAATTCAGATCATAGCATTACTAAAAGCACAGGGCCAAATGACCCGCTGTGAAACGTCTCAGGGGTCAAAGTAGCAGTGGACAGGACAGATTGGCCCTGTCCTACGCTATCTGTGACGTACATTTTTAAGGTACATGCCTGTCTGCCTGTGGTTTTCATATTAATTACAATACCTTTTCCTTCCCAATGTCAATGGCATTAAATTAATTACTTATTTTTCTTTCCTTTCTTTTTTTTTTAGAACAAGCCTGCCCTCTCCTATGTTTTCCAGAAATGACTTCAGTATCTGGAGCATCCTCAGAAAATGTATTGGAATGGTAAATCAACTATAAATTTTACATATAATATTAAGCAGATATGTGTTGCATTCTGTATGCTTTGGAAGAGAATCTTAATGTTGGCATAAAAATGATGCACATCAACGTCTATGGAAACTTTTGAGAATCAGAAATTGGGAAAAGTCTTATATTATGTTTTCCTGACAGAATGTGAACCACTCTTTATTCCATTTAATATGACTTTAATTGGACTTTTCATTATAAGAAAATAGGAAAAGAAAATGATCTTTTCCTTTTGTCACACCACACTTGTATTTCCCCATCAAATTCCCAGGAATTCGCTCAGAGAGAACAGACTCCGCACAGTGTAGAATATAATTTCACTTTGACTTCTGCACACAGAGCAAGTTTCTGCACTTTGAATTTGTAAATGTGGTAAATTACCCAACAGATCCCTGGAATACATTTCCGCTTAGTTAGCTTTTTTTTTTTTTTTTTAATTTTTTTATTTTGGTTTTTCAATTACAGTTGTCCCCTTTTCCCCCAATTTCTCTCTCCCACCCAACCCACCCCCTCTCCCACAATCATATCCCTCCCCGTTGTCCATGTCCATGAGTCTTTCATACAGGCTCTTTAATTAAACCCTTCCCTTACTTATCCCCCTTCTCTCCCTCTTCCCTCCCCCCTATTAACTGCTATTCTGCTCTTTGTTCTATTTAGTTCCTTTGTTTGTGTTGTTCTTTAGTTTCCTGTATTAGGTGATATCATATGGTATTTTTCTTTCTTTGCCTGGCTTATTTCACTAAGCATAATTCTCTCTAGTTCCATCCATGTTGTTGCAAATGGCAGGAGTTCCTTCTTTCTTTCTGCTACATAGTATTCCATTGTGTAAATGTACCACAGTTCTTTGATCCACTCATCTACAGATGGGCACTTAGGTTGTTTCCAGCACTTAGCTATTGTAAACAGTGCTGCAATGAACATAGGGGTGCATAAGTTCTTTTGAATTGGGGTTTCAAGATTCTTCGGGTATAATCCTAGTAGTGGAGTCGCTGGTTCAAAAGGCAGTTCCATTTTTAATCTTTTGAGGTAATTCCATACTGTTCTCCATAGTGGCTGCACCAGTCTGCATTCCCACCAACAGTGCAGTAGGGTTCCCATTTCTCCACATCCTCGCCAGCACTTGTTGCTTGTTGATTTGTTGTCCGCTTAGTTAGCTTTGCAGGTGGAGCTGATTTTGGGGGCAGGGCAGCAGATGGCAAGATTTACTATTATGTAAATCCCTGGATTCCCTTTAAAATAGCATTCCACATTCAGTCAATCAGGCTAGAATTCTGAGTCAAGTTCTCTTTATTCTTCCAGCATGACCTTTGACCAACTAGAATGATGACAATTTAAAAAGATACGTGTCCTGAGCTGTTAAAAATTCTGCCTGCATGTTATCTACCTTTTTAGATTTCACAATTTAGTGTGTAGCCCAGGATACTCCCAAGAGCTTTCCTGCACTGAGAAGTATAGTCACTCTATAAACATTTTCATTCTGATACTAGAAATCCTTTCAACCTGTGTTGTGCCCACTTTGGCATTTTTCTAATGTCCGTGTTCTCTGCTTGGGGTAATGTCATGTGAGACTTCCTAAATGGAATTTCCAAGGAGTTAATCCCAGAAACGTTCATTTTTAAAAAGTATTTTTTGATCGTACTGCACAGAGAGTAATTCAACTAACCTCTGTAGCTGAATGACAGGGCCACTTCCGTCTGTAAGACCCTGCTCCAGCTGCCACACCTCCCCGAGTGGCGTTTCCCCCAGTCTATACTTAGGAGACTAATCAGTATCTTATAGGTATATTGAGAGATTAATAAAATAATTTATGTGAAATGTCTAGGATAGTCCCTGGTTTAAAGAATGCTCAGTATTATTATCAATAGTAAGCACACCTGAGAATTAGAAGACTTAGGGCTCCAGTCCTGTTTCGACTGTATGAAGATGCATCACGACAAACCAAATGTGTATGTTCTTAAATAAGATGTTAATTATACATTCTAGTCTCTCTTGAACTGAAAATCTCAGGACAAAAATTAATATTTATTTATATTCCTCAAAGTCAGTATTCTCAAAACCTTAGTAAACATATTCGCTGTTGTGATCCAGGATCCAAATACATATGTGCGCTTAAATTAAAACCAGTTTCGCAAAAGAATACTCATTGTTATAACAAATGATATTTTCTATTGCATTGAATGAACAGTGATTCCGATTCATTTAATTGATTTCACAACCTGCTAAGGGACGAAACCCAGAGTTACTGTAGAATTGGTACCGCATCTAAGTCTATTTTGCCCACGGAGTTTGTGTGAAAACCTCAGGTGTGGTTTAGTCGTTTTGGCCGTTGTGAGAAGTACTTGCTTGAGTCTTGTCTCCTATCAGTTCTTGTTTCATTGAGTGTCAGATTTAATGGAGGTGTTCTGAATTTGTTCCGACTAATAACCAATGGTCAGTCTGGTTCATGTCTAATGCAAGCATCTGTCTAAATGGAGACTACCCATTCTTTTTAATAGATGGGAAATTGTTATGTTGGTTTGTTTGTACCTGTTATACTTTGAAAGGTACTCTATTTTTCTAGAAGAATGGTTTTACTTTTATTTTTAGGTGCAGAACTATTTGTACAAATAAACGTTTATGCTGAGTCATAAAATAAAGCTAATAAGAGCAAGCTGTTAGGGTTGGAAGGGTACCACGGGATATTTTGAAACTTATCTGTAGAACTGACTGAATAAAATCACAGAGAATGAGCTGCAGGGGAAATTATATTTTGGGAAAGTATTCTCTGCTGAGGTTTTATACGAGAGTAATGTTCTAGAAGAATATTTATTAATGTGGATTTAAAGGAAGTCGTCTAGCTTTTGGGAGCATTGTTCTTTGGACACTGTCTGTCAAAGATCTTTTCTCGTAGGCCACAGAAACAGTCAAAGGTGTAAGTGCCGGCACAGAAGAGATTTAAAGTAGAGTATCTTGAAAGTGAATGCCAATTAGAGTAAATTTTTTAAAGTAATTTTTTAACATTGACTGTTCCAATATCTCCCTCCTTTCATCCCTCAAAAGGAAATAGGTCAAACTGAGAAAATAATAGTACTCAAAGTTTTAATTGCACTTAAATTAGAAGGGAAGGCACTTTGAGAAATCCCTCATTGCCTGTCTTATTAGAGTCAACAACCCAAACACTCCACTTCAGGTCTTGTCTGTGTGGGTGAATCTTAGTTACAAAGGTGAAGTATGCCTTTCAGCTAGCTCTTTCTCTATCTTCATATCCCTAGTGTCTTAATTTCGTAATAAGTCTGAAAAGTAGTGGAGGAAACTGGATATGAACCTGTAGCTTTTCATGACACCTCTGTTGATGGGAGGATCATGCCAGAGCAGATTGTGAGGGAGCAATTTTGCAGGTGGAAACCTCAGTTCTGCATGGATCTGGAATTTGGTCCCAACTTTTTCTAAAATTAGTACTTTTCCTTTATGATGATATAGGGTGATGGTTTAGTATCATTACTCAAAATACATGGCTTTTAAGAAATCATGGGAAATGGTTATCTTGCCAGGTGTGTTTTAGGTATAATTTTGTTTCAATCAGAGTGTTTGTTCTCCCTCCCTCCCTCTCTCTTTCCCTCTCCCTCCCTCCCTTTCTAAAAGCAAAGAAAAAAATGTCTTCCTGTGAGGATTTTTTTTAATTGATTTTTTTAATTGGGTTTAGATATCTGAGAACGAATATCACCTGTTGCTAAAATAAGACAGGATTTTCAGTGACTGTTATGTTCTTATTTAATAGATTGAGGGATTAAAAAAGCTTGTGTTTTTATCTAGAAATATTCAGTTCCTTGACTCTTTTCCAACTATATGCCAAAAATCAGATAATATATTATCAAATATAATTTTTTATGATCCATAAGCTGACAACTTAATTAGGACTCCCTCAATGTTATTGAAAACAAAAATTTGGAAAACCCTTGTTAGCTTCCATTGGAGTTACAGGCATCTCAGTCTTTAGGAAATGTACCGAAGAAGCTTTACCAGGACTCCCAATTCGATTCATTCATTGCTTCCTCTGACTCAGATGTACCGTGCAATGTTGAGAAGGGGCTGAGAAAATTGAAATATCTTTCAGTGAAAAACACCTTTGCCAATATAATATTTTTAATGAAATGCTTTTATCTTAGCATTAGCTTTAAAATTTTTCCCTCAAAATTGCAGATGTAGCTCATCTACTTGATGCAAAATGCCTGCCACATAACCACAGGGTCAGACAACACCCAGAGGTAACCCAGGTCCACTGACTGTCAGGAGTGTGATGGTATTTATGCATTCAGATAAACATGTCAGCATGCGTCACTGTGACAGCTGCCACATTCTTGAATCCTAACTTTAAGGTAGTAAAGATCTAGATAAGATTTGGAGCTTTGTCAATTTTGGTACATTATAAATACTGACGAGTGATGAGGGAAAACAGAAGCAAAAAGTGGTTTAAAAAGTTTTAGCATTTCTCCCACATCACTCTGCAGTGATCTGAAATTGGAGTATCACAGTGTGGGAGAGATGGCCGTGAGACCCTGTTTTTAATGTCAAGTCTTTCCCTCAACTGGAATGGGGGAATCCACAGAGCCCTCATAGGTTGTTGACAGTGCCTTGGTTAAGAGAGGCTTCACTGGTGCTGGTACTATATTTCTGAATTTCTGTTCATTTGGTGCCCTGAAGATTTTTACACTTCAGGGCATGAATACTATACTATGATTCAGGATGGTGCAAGGTATGTTTTTTTTCAGTGGTAGAGTCTGGGCATCTGTAAAAGAAGACGTGGGAAAGAGGAGCACTGTGACAGCTTCAGTGCCAAGTGCACTTCTGGGCTGGTCAGTTCCTCAGTAAGCATGTTGTCAAACAGAAGTTGGGGTCCCGCTGCCTGCCCCCGCCCTCTAGGCAAAATTTCAGAGGCAAAGTTTTGGTGATAAAAGAGGGGAGTCTATTCCAAAACTTCACAATTTTGGAATAACAGCTTTCCACATGTATTAGTCACATAGGCCTATCAATTAAGGCCAAACTCTTTAACTCTTTAGTTACAGCTTTAACCACTTAATTCTATCAATTAAGGCTAGACTCTTTAACACTGGAGTTCTCCTATCATTCCCCCCCACCTTAGTTTTTAATTATTTTACTTCTGTAGGGTTGGTCTACAAACTAAGACAACATAAGATACAAATGCTGCACAATTTTGGAAGAATGGTAGGCTTCTGCCTCAGAGCCTTTTCCTTCTAGAACACTCAAAGAATAAATCTGCCTCCCTCTTCCAGGCCAGCCCAATCCTAGGCTGTGCCCGGAGTTCTTTCCCATCCAAAATACTATCCACTGGGAAATACAGGCAGCTCCAGTGGATCACCCAGGCATCCTTGAGGAAGAGAGCCTGAGAATGCTGCTTTTATTTCAGATCTTCTCACCCATAATTCCATACACTCTGAAGGTATTCAGCTTCTCAGCCAGTCCTCCCCTGGACTATTTACCATTGCCTCAGCAAACTCCTATGTCCCCTCCCTACTTCTCCTGTGTGATCTGATCAGATCTCCCTGTATCAAGGGCAGTATGGAGGATGAGCTTCTGAATATCTGTTACTTGCAGCATCTCTGCTCAGGAATCTGCCGGAAAGTGTTTGTGCACCTTGAGTGAATACAGTGAAAACTGTGATCTGGCAAGATTCCAGCCAGTGCTGCTATTGTCCTTCCACATTCTCAGCTAGCCGATGGCCAGGCTTGGGTTCAATGCCTCCAGCAAGAGGGCCAGCTCTGCCTTCCAGTAGCTGACAGTACTCAGCTACTAGACGGGAAGAATGAAAGGAATACCTTTTTGTTTACCTTCGTTCTCATAGTTGCTGATTTTTTTTTTGTCTTTTCTTCCCTGTTTCTGTCACTGGCTGCACCGAGGTGTCCAAAGTGTGGTTCATTTCACACACAAACACACACACCTTTTCTGCGCAATAGTTCCTTCATTTCTGGGTCTGTATCTTCCAGCTGAGAGAGCTGTGGTGTGACCAACAGCAGAAGGTGTGAGAGCCTCTTCAAACTGCTCATCCAGAGTGGTCCCAGGAGAGCTATCCTGTGATGTCTTAGTGTGACTGCTTTAGACAGAATCAGTGGTATTCAGATGGCAAGAACCTCTTATGCCATGGACATTTTGTGAAAAGGGAGCAGACTGAGTAGCACAAGGTAGGAAAGAGACCTTTGACCTTCTGAGGCCCTTAAATGTAAGAAGGATGACTTTTTACATCCTTGCTAGCTGTGGCACGTAGGGGAGTCATGGAGAAAGGATTCTTTGCCAACTCACATCCAAGGAACAGAGCCAGCATTTGACCGTCAGTGGCAAGCCTAGAAGCCTACTTAGTGCTTAGGTCACTCACCTGGATGAAGACACTACCCACAAAGCAGACAGACTTAGCCTAAAAGTTAAGCTGAGTTTCTGTCATAAATTCGTGCACATTTGGGCATTGCATTGCTAGACTTTACATATACAAAATATTTTCCATTTCTGTTGAGATCAAACTTGGCTTTGCTTTTGGATTGTTTATATAGTGCTCAAGCGATGAAGCAGCCCTCTTTTTGTCTTCTCAGTTTATCAGCTGATGAGCAGTTACAATTAAGAGTTTCTTCAGTTTCATCATTGGTTGCTATTCGTCGTCGGCAGCCGTCCGTCTCGAGAGACGATGGTGTAGCTTCTTAAGAGTCTATCTGCACCACCGAGAATAGGCTGTGCAGTCCGACTCGGGAGTGACACGGTATCTGTCTCCTCCCGTGTTGAATCGACATCTTGCATGAAGCTACAGAGCCTGGGCAGGGTGATATGGAGGGTCTGCTGTTGCCCATGCAGCAGACCCCCCCTCTCTTCGCAGCTGAAGGATCCAAGGGAAAGACGGAGTCAATACAGCTTGGCTTCAGGTGCGCCGCAGGAGTTGCCGGTGTTGACTACAACGTCAAACCGCCTTAGGGACTCCGGCTCCGGATTTTCTGTCGGGGTTTACTCCCTTAGCCTTTCCCCTGAAGAGGTATGCCGCAAGGCAGCGGAGGTTTTTTGGAGTCAGAGTTGGTTGCTATTAATTTGTGTGAATAGATTTAAACTTTGCTTTTAGTTAGGTCCCAAGGTAGAATTGCTTCGTATCAATATTTAATTTTCCAGTTGCCTTAGCTCTCAGTGATCTAAGTATTCTAGCTAATGTTTCTTCCTGAAACTTGATCTTAATAATGTGCATTGTTGCTTTTCCTATTGAAATATACACAATACTAATTAGTTGTGTGCAACATCTAGTAAATGCAATACCAAAGTTCATTGTATTAGAAGTAAAGAAAAAAAGGTATCTCCATGAATCCAAGAGGCAACAAAATATAGTTGGTGCCACTGAGTTTTTCATTACTTATCCAGGGAACTATAGTTTTTCTTTAATTAAAATAATTGTAAGATTATTTAAAAATAATTACAGACTAATAGAAGAAATAATATTGCAAGTCCATTGCTATTTTTTTAAATAGCACGTTATATTCTTCTGTGAGGTCGAGGTGGTTTTCCTGGCAATCTGGATTTATGTGCATACGCTCTCTCAGGTCTTTTTCTTTCCCTTCCATCCCTTCTTTGTTATTTTGCCCAGGTGTGTACTGCTACCTTCCCCTGAAGGCTTACATTCTGAGTTACCAAAAGAAATAGGAAGGTGTTTAAACTATTGTAGATTTCAAAATTGCATTTAAGAAACCTTTTAGAATTTTGGCAGCTTTGCAAACGATTAAAAACTAATCTACCCATTGAAGTGGTGATCAAACCCTGTTCTCCAGAGTTTATACTGCACTCTTCATTGCCTTGCTTACTCATGTAACGTCTAGCCAGATGGCTAGTAGACACTTCCCTGTCCCGTTCTGCTTATGTCATATATTTTCCCAGCAAAAAATGTGTGAAGAAATAGCAACATACACAGAGTTGCTTTAGAGGTGCAAGATTAAGTCCTTAGGCCATGAGTCTCATCTAGTCCTCCATAATTAGGGAAGGGATAAAATGCCATGTCATCCCCAATGTATTTCTTATTCCTTCAGTGAGCATTTTATGGTCTTTGTAATATTTTTTTAGGGAAAAAGAAACCAGAATCAAATTTATAGGTAAAGTTCTGCATTTCTTTAATGAATAAGTCCTTTAAATTTCTTTAAAATAATCTCACCCTGTTATTGTGCTCCACAAGGCGAAATGCAGAATACAAGAGAGCTGAGCCAAAAGCAACAGAGTTTGTGCCTTATCCTACTCAAGGGATAGGCTCCTGTCACCACTCTGTGATCTTAGTAATTGGATGGGACAGCCAGCCAGCCAGCAGGGAGAACTTGCTGGCAGGAACTGCAGCGACCCCTCCTGGCTGGGGCTCCAAGAGGAGCAGACGACCTTTCCATCAATCCCTTACCCATACTAAGGAGTCAGAACTCGAAAGCCAGGCTGCTCTAAGTAGTTTCTTCATAGCTCAGCTGTGCAGGCGACAGGGAGAAGCACCTCAGCCTTTGAAGCTGCTTTGCCTCTATGCAGTTTGGAGAACTTGGCACTCTTCCTGTGTTGTTAATAATAACCATGAGGATAGCTAACTTTTATTGCTCACTTAACATGTGCTGACACTATTCTAAGTGTTTTTACATGAATTAATCTAATATTTACAAGTCCATTTTGGGGGAAGGCAAGAGACTTATTCATGACTACACAAGCAGTCAGCAGTGAGGGGCATTTGATCTCAGAGCCTATTCATTTTCTTTTTTTAAAAAAATGTGGTAAATTACATAAGACATTAACTTGACTATCTTACCTATTTTTTAAGTATATTTTATTGATTATGTTGTTACAGTAGTTCCAATTTTTTTCCCCTTTGCTCCCCTCTGCCCAGTACCCCCCTTCTCTCTAGCAATCCCAACCCTCTTAGTTCATGTGCATGGGTCGTGCATATAAGTTCTTTGGCTTTACCCTTTCCTATATTATTCTTAACTTCCCCCTGTCTATTTTGTATCAACTGATTATGATTCTTAGTCCCTGCACCCTTTCCGCATTTTTCCTCCTCCTCCCTCCCAGCTGAAAACCCTCCAAATGATCCCCTTACTTATGATTCTGTTCCTATTCTGGTTTGCTTAGATGGATTTTGTTTTTATTTTTTAGATTCAGTTGTTGATAGTTGTGAGTTTGTTGTCATTTTAGTGTTCATAGTTTTGATCTTCTTTTTCTTAAATGAGTCCCTTTGACATTTCATATAATAATGGCTTGATGATGATCGACTCTTTTATCTTTACCTTGTCTGGGAAGCACTTCATCTGCCCTTTGATTCTAAATGATACCTTTGCTGGATAGAGTAATCTTGGTTGTTGGTCCTTGCTTTTCATCACATTGAATACTTCTTGCCAGTCCCTTCTTGCCTGCAAAGTTTCTTTTGAGAAATCAGCTGATAGTCTTATAGGCACCCCATTTGGAGGCAACTCTCCGCTTTTCCCTTGCTGCTCTTAAGATTCTCTCTTTATCTTCATCTTTGGCATCTTAATTATGATGTGTGTTGGTGTGGTCCTCTTTCGGTCTAGCTTGTTTGGGACTCTCTGTGCTTCCTGGACTTGTACGTCTATTTCCTTCACCAAATTTGGGAGGTTTTCCTCCATTATCTTTTCACATAAGTTTTCAATTTCTTGCTCTTCGTCTTCTCCTTCTGGCATCCCTATGATTCGGATATTGGCACATTTAAAGTTGACCCAGAGGTTCCTAAGCCTCTCCTCATTTTTTTCAATTCTTGTTTCTTCATTCTCTACTGGTTGACTGTTTTTTTCTTCCTTATGTTCCAAATCATTGAGATGAACCCCAGTTTCCTTCCCTTCACCATTGATTTTGTGTGGATTTTCCTTCGTTTCACTTAGCATAGCCTTCACTTCTTCCCCTATGCATTTGCTGTACTCAGGCATATCTGTCAAGCCTGTGAGCATCTTTATCACCAGTGTTTTGAACTCTGTGTCTCTTAAGTTGGCTATCTCCTCATCGCTTAGTTCTCCCACTGGAACTTTGATCCGTTCCCTCTTTTGGGCCATACTTCTCTGTCTCCTCATCTTGACAGGCTTCTGTGTTTGTTTGCCTCTGTGACTTAGGTAGAGCTATCGCTCCTGTTACGTTGTAAGGGGCGGAGCCTTACGTATTTGTCAGTATAGGGCGACCTGTTTTTACCACGTTGTAGCACTGTATGTGGGGGAGGGGTCTGAGAGGGAACAATGCCTCTTGCTCAGCACTCACCCCTTTTCCAGGCACTTCCTTCACTTCTGTATGGGACTGGTGCCTCTCTAGCTGTTGCTCTGGCCGTTGTTCCCAGAGTGGGTGAGTCTGTGGATGTTCTAGGACTAGGGGGGCCCTTGAAACAAGTGGACTCTGCTGAGAGACCGGCAGTTTCTTCCTCCGCCCCAGCCCCCACTGGTTTGCACAGTCAGAAGCAATGAGGCTTGATTTTCCCCGGCACTGGGACTGTGACCTGTATGGTCTGGTGAGGAGCTGGGAACACTCCCCAGGTGTCCCTCCTGACTTTTTAAAACATGTAACTGCACTTTCTCCTGGCCTGCTGCTGCCACCACACTGCATCCTCTCCACCCTGGCTCCGCCAGCCTGCTGCTGCCACCGCTGCTGCCGCCACCACACCCCATCCTCTCTGCCCAGGCTCCGCCCCTCCTACCTGTCCGAATGAGTATTTCTTCTTTATATCTTTGTTCGTTGGACTTCCATGCAGCTTGACTTTATGGAACTTCTGGTGTTCTCTAGTTTTGAGGTAGTTGTATTTTTTTTAGTTGTGGAGGGAGACCCAGCGTGGCTATCTAGGCCTCCATCTTGGCTGGAAGTCCACCTATTTTTCAATATACAGTTCAGTGGCATCAAATATATTAACATTGTTGTGCTGCTATCACCACCATCCACCCACAGAAGTTCTTCCATCTTGCAGAACTGAGTCTGTGCCCACTAACCACTAACTCCCCATTCCCCCCACCCCTGGCGCCACACCATTCCCCTTTCTGTTCACAACTTACTCTTTTAACCAAATGCTTTACTATCCTTGGAACATAAATCTAGACTAGCCTGAGCGTATTTTGTTGATCCGCTTTTTCTATCATGCCACTTACACTTTCTCTTGTATGTTTTATGATTAGCATAATGTAAATGTGTGGGTATTGTCATCCCATTTCTGTGGTGCAAGGTTAGCTTTCCCATCCTTTTCTTTTACTGATTGAAAGTGTTAGGTTTTGAGTCCTGGCTGCTCTGGCTCAGTGGATTGAGCCTCGGCCTGCGAGCCAAGTGTCGCTGGTTCGATTCCCAGTCAGGGCACATGATTAGGTTGCATGTCAGGTCCCCAGTTGGGGGCACGAGTGAGAGGCAACCACACAGTGATGTTTCTCTCCCTCTCTTTCTCCTTTTCCCTCTCTCTAAAAATTAAATAAATAAATAAATAAATTGTTTAAAAAAAAGTGTTAGGTTTTGAAATAATATCTCTAACCACTGATTGGAATTCTGATCAATAAATGTTCACTTTAGGAAATTTGGAAAATACAGAAAAACATAAAGAAGATAGTTAGGATTACCTGTACTGCTAATTGCTAGAGACAACAACTGTTAACTTTTTGGTGCTATCAACTTCTAATATTTATGTCTATAAATAATACTTTTTCATATTTTGCTATGTGAACTATTCTGAGTCATTAAACAAGCGGGTTTTTCCTTTAAGGAGCTTGTGTTCCAGCAAAGGAGATAGGAAAGTGCAGTGCATTGTGGGAAGTGCTTGATAGAAATAAACTCTGTGGGCATTGGCAATACATAGGAGCATGTGGGGTGGTGGGGGGCACTTGGATGTGCTCTTCTCTCCTTGAGTGATGAGGACACAGGCAGATAATGCAGGGACTATGTTCCTGCCTTCAGGAATTGTAGTACTGTATAGCTAGCAAGATAAGCTGGTCATGGCACAGTAGCAGGTAATATAACCTAATGTATGATCAGACGCTAAGTTGTGAGATGTAGATTCTGGTACTCCAGGAGCTGGAAGAGGCAAGATACCAGTGGAATAATGCTACAGTAAACATGGGAGTTACTGCTATTTCTTTGAGATAAAGGTTTCATATCCTTTGGGTATATATCCAAAAGTGTGATTGCTGGATCATATGGTAGTTTTATTTTTAATTTTTTGAGGAACCTCCAAATTGTCCTCCGTAGCAGCTGTATCAGTTTACAGTCCCACCTGTAGTGCACAAGGGTTTCCTTTTCTCCACCTTCTTGCCAGCATTTATCTCTTGTCTTCGATAATAGCTATCCTTAACAAGTGTGAGGGGATATCTCACTGTGGTTTGCATTTCCCTGATAATTTGTGATATTGAGTTTTTTTATGTACCTCTGTATGACGGTAGAAAAACATTCAATTTCTCTGCCAATTTTTTAATCGAGTTGTTTGTTTTTTCTGCTACTGAGTTGTGTGAGTTCTTTATATTTTTTAGATATTAATCCTTTATCAGATGCAGGGATTCCTGAACCCGCAATCCTCTGATCGCAGATGAAGAAATTGACCCAGAGACGAATGACCTGGGGAGAGAAGAGAGTGCCCCTAGAGTGGGGTTACTCCCAATATTCTTCTCAACAGAGCATTTATTGAGTTAGCTGGGCACAGAAATGCTTGGCTTGTGAAGCAGCCCTCCACCCAACCATAAAGAGGATTATCAAAGAGGAACATAGATCAATACATTGTTACAATCGGTTAGACTTTCTGGTGGCAAAGCACATTGCAAAAGATTAGATTGTACTCCTGGAGTTAAGCATTCTGTTGATAGTAAACATCCTGCTGATATAGATCTAAAACTGGATAAAGCAGGACAGGCCTCAAAAGATACATCGCATTCCTGTTCCTTCCCCCTACTGTGTGACCAGTGGTGTGGTATTTGGAGCATGCCACCAGCTGAGCTGCTTCCCGTTTTCAGTCAGGTCCCGTTTTCAGGCCTGCCTTGCACAGTGGTTACAATTCCCTATAGCACACAAAATGGTCTCCTGCAATCAGATATATAATTTACATAGTTTTTCCCATTCAGTAGATTGCCTTTTCATTTTGTTGATGATTTTCTTTGCTGTGCACAAGCTTTTTGTTTGATGTCGTCCCACTAGTTTATTTTTTGTTGCCTTCATTTTTTATATCAAATCCAAAAAATTATCAGCAAGACCAATGTGTTTTCTTCTTGGAGTTTTAGGGTTTCAGTTATTATGTTAAAGACTTTAAATCCATTTTGAGTTGCTTTTTGTGTGTGTTGTAAAATAGAGATACTCCTTCCTTCCTTCCTTCCTTCCTTCCTTTCTTTCTTTCTTTGTTTTTCTTTCTTTCTTTCTTTCTTTCTTTCTTTCTTTCTTTCTTTCTTTCTTTCTTTCTGTCTTTCTTTCCTTCCTTCCTTCCTTCCTTCCTTCCTTCCTTCCTTCCTTCCTTCCTTCCTTCTTTCCTTCCTTCCTTTCCATGTATCTGTCCAGTTTTTTCAATACCATTTACCAGACTCTTCTTTCCCCCATTGTATATTTTCTTGGCTTCTTTGTCCAAAACTAATTGACCATACTCCATGGACTTATTTCTGTGCTCTCTATTCTATCCCACTCATTATTGTATCTGTTTTATGCCAATATCATACTGTTTTTATTACTATTGCTTTGTAATATAGTTTGAAATCAGGAAATGTGATACCTTCAGCTTTGTTCTTTTTCCTCAAGATTGCTTTGGCTATTCAGGGTCTTTTGTGATTCCATACGAATTTTAGTGTTCTTTTTTCTATTTCTTTGAAAAATTGAAATTTAGATAGGAATTCGATTGTATCTGTAAATCACTTTGGATAGTACAAACATTTTAACAATATTAATTTTTCCAATCCATGGGCACATAATATCTTTCCACATATTTGTGTCTTCTGCAATTTCTTTTATTAATGTCTTCCAGTTTTCAGTGCTTAGATCTTTGGCCTCCTTAGGTAAATTTATTCAGAAGTATTTTATTTTTGATACTGTTGTAATTAGGATTATTTTCTTTATTTTGCTTTCTGGTAGTTTGTTATTCATGTATGCAGATGCATCAGATATTTGCATATTGATTTTTGTACTTGCAACTTAATTTGTTTCTTAGTTCTAACAGTTGTTTGTTTGTTTCTTTTTTTATGGACTCTTTAGAGTTCTCTCTATATATTATGTCATCTGCAAACAGTGACAGTTTTATTTCTTCCTTTCCAACTTGGATATCTTTGATTTGTTTTTCATGCCTAATCTGACTAGAACTTTTAGTATTATGATGACTAAACATGGTGAGAGTGGACAACTTTGTCTTGTTTCTGATCTTAGAGGAAGAACTTTCAGTTTTTCACCATTGTGTGTGATGTTAGCTGTGGGCTTGTCATATATGGCTTTTATTATGTTGGGGTATGTGCCCCCTCTACCTGATTTTTTGAAAGTTTTTATTATGAAAATGTGTTGAATTTTATCAGGTGCCTTTTGTGTGTGTCTACTTAAATGATTATATTGTTTTAATTCTGCATCTTGTTAATGTGGTGTGTCATATTGATTGATTTGCAGGTTGAACCATCCTTGCATCCCTGGAATAAATCCCACTTGATCATGGTGCATGATCCTTTTAATGTACTGCTGAATTCAGTTTACTAATATTTTGTTGAGGATTTTTGCATGAATGTTGATCAGGGATATTGGTCTATAATTCTCTTTTCTTGTAGTATTCTTATCCAGTTTTGGTGTTAGGGTAATACCTCATATTCCCTCCTTTTATATTTTCTGGGAGAATTTTAGAAGGATAGGTATTAATTCTTCTTTATATGTCTGGCAGAAGTCACCAGTAAGGCCATCCGGTCCTGGACTTTTGTTTGTTGGGAAGTTTTTGATTATGGCTTCAATTTTCATCATAGTTATTGGTCTGTTCAGAATTTCTGTTTCTTCATGATTCAGTCTTGGGAGGTTGTATATTTCTAGAAATTTATTAATCTTCTCCAAATTGTCCAATTTGTTGTCCTAGAGTTATTCATACTAGTCTCTTATCCTTATTTGTGTGATATCGTTTGTAATGTCTTCTCTTTAATTGGTAAGTTTATTTGAGTCCCCTTATTTCTTATGAGTCTAGCTAAAGGTTTGTCTATCTTTATTTTTTCAAACAGCCAGTTCTCAGTTTCATTGATCTTTTTTATTGTCTTTTTAGTCTCATTTATTTCCACTCTGATCTTTGTTATTTCCTTCTTTCTACCAACTTTGAGTTTAGTTTGTTCTTTTTTTCTAGTTCCTTGAGGCGTAAAGTTAGGCTATTTGAGATCTTTTTTGGTTCTTAATGTAGGTATTTATTGCTATGAACTTTGCTCTTAGAACCATTTTTGTTGTATCCCAGAAGTTTTGCTATGTCGTATTTCCATTTCTATTTGTCTCAAGATATTTTTAAAATTCTCTTTGGATTTTTCCTTTGACCCAGTGGTTGTTCAGGAGCATATTGTTTAATCTTCACATATTTGTGAATTTCCGAGTTTTCTTCTTGTAAATTAATTCTAATGTCATACCATTGTGATCAGAAAAGATGCTTGATATGATATCAGTCTTCTTACATTTAATAAGACTGGTTTTGTGACCTAATATGTGACCTATTCTGGAGAATGTCTTCATCTGCATTTGAGAAGGATGTATATTCTGCTGCTTTTGGATGAGATCTTCTATATTAGTCTATTAGGGCCATCTGTTCTAAGGTGTCATTTCAGGTCAGTAAGTCCTTACTGATTTTCTGTCTGGATGATCTATCCATTGTTGAAAATAGGGTATTAAAGTTTTTTTGCTACTATTGCTGTCTGTTTCTTCCTTTAGATCTGTTAATATTTGTTTTACATATTTAGATGTTCCTATGTTGGGTGCATAAATATTTATAATTGTTATATCTTCTTGCTGAATTGACCCCTTTAGCATTATATAATGACCTTCTTTATGTTTTGTTTCAGTTTTTGGCTTAAAATCTGTTTTGTCTGATATAAGCATAGCTACCCCTTCTTGCTTTTAGTTTCCATTTATATAAAGTGCTTTTCCCGTCTCTTTAGTTTCAGTCTTTGTGTGTCCTTATAAAGCTGAAGTGAGTCTCTGACAGGCAACATATTGTTAGGGCTTGTTCTATTTTATCCATTCAGCCACTCTATATCTTTTGATTGGAGGATTTAGTCCATTTAATTATTTAGTTGATATTTTTAGTTGCGTTTTTTTTTTTTTTTATTCCCCCTGTATCCTCTTCCACCTTCCCCCCTTCCCCCCATAATAGTCCATGTGTATTTAAAGTAATAACTGATAGGTATGGACTTACTATTGACATTTTAAAATTATTTTCTGGTGTTTAAGCTTGGATTCTTTGTTTCCCGCTTGCTTTCTTTTTCTGTGATTTATTATTTTCTGTGGTGGTATGCTTTGATTCCTTTGTCTTTATCTTTTATATATCTACCACAGATTTTTTATTTCTGCTTGTGCTTTATGAGGCTTATGTAAAACATCTTACATTTGTAACAGGCTATTTATAGCTGATAACTTCAAATGCACACAAGGGTTCTGTATTTTCACACCCCCCGTTTTGTTTTTCATGTCACAACTTATATCTTTTTACATTGTGTATCCATTAACAAAGTATTGTTGTGGTTATTTTTAATACTTTCTCTTTTATATTCATACTACAATTGTAAGTGATTCAGCCACCACCATTACAGTATTAGAGTATTTAATTAAATATTTCTGTGAAGAAAGGGTGAACATGATCACATGAACCGATTGGAAGTAGTGCCCCTCCCTTGAGGTTAAAAGATCTTACTCTTGCAGCATTGGTTGGAGTAAAACTTAGTAAATCCTTTTTGGAAGACATTTAACTTGGTGTAGTAGCTGTTAAATTTTTACATGAACAGACTTTAACCCAGAAACTCCACTTAGAGAAATCTACTTTAAAGCCATATTTAGCCATGTTCTAAAAGATATATGATTAAATAGTTCATGGTATATCTATACATAGACTTTTTAAAACTTAACAAAGACATACAGCATTTACTAATATGCCCAAGTGTTTTGTAAGTACTGTTCTTACAACAATTCATTGTGGTTGGTACTGTTATATTAGTGCCATGTTACTGATGAGGAAACAGGCACAGAGTTTAACTTGGTCATAGTCACACAGCTAGTAAATGAGAAAGCCAGCAGTGAAACTCAGCTGGCTCTGTGGTCTTACCATTACCCCATCCCAGCGATTACGCAGAATTTGACAGACTCAGTGAAGTACCTTACATGTGTGTAAGAACTCCACAACACAGGAAAAGTGAAAAGAGCAAGGCGTGGGTCAATACATACAGAGCAGATCCCATGCATTATAAAAACCAATACTATGTGTATATACGTGTGTAAACACACAGCAATATATCCCAAAATGTTGATGGTGCTTTGCCTCCAGGGAGAGGAACATTTTCATGTTTTCTCTTTTGTATTATTAAATTTTGCACTGAGATTTATGTGTTGCTCTATTGATTTAAAAAAAAAAAAAAAAAAGTCCCAGTTTTCTTGACTTGGCCCCAGCAGTGAATTTCTGGATTTAATGAGATCTTGGGGTATATATAGTTGAGCTTTCTCTTCTTTATCTCTTTATAGATTCCTATTCTCCCTTGTCTTCTCAGTGAGAGAAGAGTAAACCTACCATTTCTCTTAATTAGGTTCAGTTACTACATGTCTGTCTATGTTCTGGGATATTTTATAATAATGAATGAGCTTTTTTTTCTTTTATGTGCTCCAGTTGTAGATTTGTGAAGGTTGCATTATTTTTAATTGTGTGGCTCAGTAAGAATGTGGACGTTTAAGGGGAAAACGCTTTGTCAGAGCTTAGACAGTGGCACCTTGTAGGATTCACCTGACCATTTGTCTTTAGTCAGCAGGCCTCATGAAAGACCTAATTCCCAAGGGAAAGGTAAATAGTGATTCATGGAAGGTTGGGGAGATACCAGAAAATTCCAGAGAATGCCAAGATAAGTGTGTTACTTAGTAAAATTTTTGAAAGTGACCTCATGGTGCTTGCTGGTAACATACAGTAAATAGGTTGTAATTCAGGTCAGAGAACCCCACCCCAATTATTTAACTATTTTTTGGAAGTCTACTGTGATTGTGTGATTCTGGCAGACAGAAATTTAAACCTATTACCTATTCTGTGAAATACCCAGTAGCCTTCTAGTACCACAATTTACAGTAGATGGGTGTACTCAGAAAAACCTCACGATGTATTATCAGTCAGATATTAGTCTGAAACTTATTTTGGAAAATTATTCACTCCAAAATGGTGTGTGTAATTATTCCTTAGTTCCTAAGAAGATCTTTGCTTTTATGTCTTTCCCCTTTGTAGCCCATTTTCTAGTCCTGATCTAAAGCAGACTTATTAGTAGTCATCATCTCATCTCACCGCTGGATTGTGAGCTCCTTGGGTAGTCTTTGTATTTCCTTCAAGGCCTAGAACAATATACTCCATACTGTTAGGTGCTCTGGAAACATTTGTAAAATTGCACTTACAGTAAATTTCATGAGTTGCTACTTTCTGTTACTTCCTTTTCAGAATTATGTTATGTAAAGATATCAGCAGTTAAATTTGCTGTGTGTAGAGGACATAACTATTTCCTTTTGTTAAATAGGAACTATCCAAGATTACGATGCCAGTCATCTTTAATGAGCCTTTGAGCTTCCTACAGAGGCTCACTGAGTATATGGAGCATACATACCTCATCCACAAGGCCAGTTCGCTTTCTGATCCTGTGGAGAGGATGCAGGTACGTGTAAAGGGTTACATCTTAGAGACTTCTCTCCCACTCCCGCACTCCCAGTCCCCTACCTCAGACACACTGATACAGAATTGGTGTTTAGTTCAATAGGAGGTTGGGAGACGTTACTAAAACACAGGTGGCCTGTTTAGAGTGTCCTCTGCGTCCCTCCCTCCTCCGTCCCCTAGTCAGTACCCCTGTAGTGGAAGGGCAGAGAGATCTGCAGTAAGAGCAGAAGGTGGTCCATAGCCAAACCTGGATGTTGGTGAGCTATTTCTGAGTCTTCATTTTAGAAAGAAGCATTGTGATGGGGAGAAATTCATTCTTTCTTCCTTCAGACTTTATCAGTGTTTTCAAGAAGGTATGAATGCACACACACGCACACGCAAATATGGACATGTATGCTTATGTGTATGTAAACATGCACATACTGCTATAGGTTAAAACAAAAGGCAACAAGGAATTGCACTTTTTAATTTTCATTTGAATAGAAGATGTTTATGTGATGTATGTGGATGGACTAGATAGAGGAGAGTATAATAGATACATTGCTCTGCTTCATACAAAGCGAGAACATTCTAAATGGAATCTCTGTTCTTTCATTTAATATAAATCAACTTTTTCCAACCTCATTGGGCTTGACACCAATTTGTTTACTTTTATTTGTTCTCTCCTATCCTAAAAGTATTGTACTTTTTAGAAACATTGAAGGAATTAAAAGTAATCTAGGATTTGAGCCCTGGCTGGTATGGCTCAGTGGATTGATCACCAGCCTGTGAACCTAAGAGTTGTTGATTTGTGGTTTGATGGTTTGAATCCCTGTCAGGGCACAAGCCTAGGTTGCAGGTCAGGTCCCCAGTTGGGGACGTGCGCAAGGCAACCGATCCCCCATCAATGCCCCCCCCCGCCCACTCTCTAAAAATAAATAAAATCTTTTTTAAAAAGTAATTTGGGGTTTGAGAGTTCTTTAAACATCCTTGAGGGAATTTGTAGCACCTTTAGGGTGTTCTAAAAGCATGGTTGGGAATGACACTCCAGGAAGAGACCGAGCAATTTTCATTCCGAATATCCACGTTGCTAGAGCCATATAAAAATGCAAAGTAATTAAAATCCTCAAAATAATTTTATAAATCCCTATCTTAAGCAGCATTTCAGTTTCTGAGAGGAGGAGGAGGAGCAGGCTAGGCCGTTTCTCACTTCTGCCAATGCTTCATCCACAGTGTGTGGCTGCGTTTGCCGTATCTGCCGTCGCTTCTCAGTGGGAGCGCACTGGGAAGCCTTTCAACCCGCTTCTGGGAGAGACTTACGAGCTCATTCGGTAAGATCTTCCACCCAATTGCAGTTGAATGGTTTGAATTTGCATAATTTACTTAGCTTTTAAAATGAAAGAGAAAAAAGTATATTTTAAACATCATCAACAACAATTTTGTATGACTGGAGCAAGTTAACAATTTTGATGTTTGAGTCTATGATACTTATTCTTTTAGAGACTGTCAAAAATATTAAAACATGCAAAATGTACCATTATAAAAAGTTACTACAAGCATATCATTATTCCTGATCATGTGGGATTATCGTCCTGTTCTTATGTATATCATCAGACGTGATTGGTTTTTTTTTTACAATCATATAAAATATATTAGTATAAATTTATACTGTTTGCATAAAGGCAATGAATGCATCTGCATCCATAGTTCTGTCGGCTTTCTGGAGCCTGTTCCTTGTTTACACACAATTTGGGAGTTAAGTTGGCTTTATTTTTTCTGAATATTCCATTCTATGCACAAGTTCTGATCTCATTTATTCCCTGGATATTTGAAAGTGGAAACACACTGGATTCCTCTTTCTTAATAAAAATGGAATGATAAGTTTTAAAATTACTTTACTAATATTATCAATTTGTGCAGCTCACCCAAATTCATGTGTGTGTTCTTTATTTTAATATGTTAAAATAGCTGGAGTTGTAACATTGGATTTAGTAGTTTAGGTTGCATTTGTATAGTTTCTAATATACTAAGTTCTTTCATCAGGATAACAAAGACTTGTTTACTTTGTCAAACCTGTTTAATACTTTTTAAATACTTTTGACTGAAATGACAATAATATACACATTCCATGATAAGAATTAATTACAATGTGTGTGTGTGTTGTTCTTTTTTTTTTTTTTTTTTTTTTTTTTTTAATCTTAAGAGAAGACCTCGGTTTCAGACTCATCTCGGAGCAAGTCAGCCATCACCCACCCATTAGTGCATTCCATGCCGAAGGATTAAACAATGATTTCATCTTTCATGGCTCAATCTATCCCAAACTGAAGTTCTGGGGGAAGAGTGTAGAAGCAGAACCCAAAGGAACCATCACCTTGGAGCTACTTGAGTAAGTTGGAATCAAGCCATTTGTATACATATGTACACATAAGTATATGCATTTGCACCCAGGCCTGATCTTGTTCAAAAGCTGCTCATAAAGAAACAGCTCTTATGAAGCATCAGTTATCTACCTGCATGTAAAAGAATTTAAGAAACATAGTGATAGCCATTGTTAATCAGTCTGAGTGTTTTAAGTTAAACTTTATGTTTGACTGGTGTTTGGATCTATTTTAAGGGGGATGGAGTTGATCACTTAATGGCAGCTCTCATGAAACAAGCTATCTGTATTCAATGGCAATAATGTTTTGTTTAACCATCTTTCAAAATGAATTCACTTTGTGAATTGTTGAAATAGCAATTATGTGTCATGTCTTAGACATTAGGTAAGTTGGAAGTTCTCTTCTTTCCAACAGATAAAAAGATTTTCTTTAAATTTCAAAGGTAGTTCCAGTTCTGGTTAAGCTACACTAAGCACACTTTCACCTGTCTTTCCTACTGATTACTAAAGACCTGGACAGAAGATATAAAGCAACTGTCCAAAGACTCTGATAAGGAAATGATAGCAGGTTGGCTACAGAGAGAAAAATACCCCAAGGCCAATAGGGCAGTGAGTTTCTTGGTTTTATCCCCACATCTGGCTTGGAGTCAGAGCCCAAATCCCAAAACTGGGCAATGGAGGCAGGTAGAAAAGTTCCAGGGGAAATCCTATCTTTTTGGTCAGAAGGCCTGGGAAAATATCTTTGTAAAACGTAGAGAATGGAGAACATGCTTTTTTTCTCTCCCTGCCTTGCCCCAAAGCAAACTCAAGGGCCCACAAGTATCACATATCCCGTATTGGTAGCAGCAGCAGCACCCAGAGACATAAAACTCAGAAAAAGTTTCTCCTTGGCCAGATGGACTGGATAAAGGGGCCTCTGTGGTTCAGGAGTAAGCAGAGAATCTCTTTTCCTTTTTCCTCTCTCTTTTTTCTCACCTCTTTGTCCCAGAAGAGGACCCAGTTGTGGAAAGTGCAGGACAGCACAGAGGGGCTGAAGCCCCATTTTGCTAGCAACAGGCCAGAGGACAAACCTCTCTGGTGTCTGAGGGTGTGGGGAAAATTGCAGAGAGGAGCAAGCTCAAGAACGGCATCGCATGAAGCTGTGTTTGAATTTGTAAGGTCATCCTTATTCTCCTGCATCGAAATGATCTGAAATGGGACACCAAGGCCTTGAGATCTGAACTACCGTGTGGACCAATGTTCAGGTCCCCAAATGACTGTTGCGGGTTGGATCTGAATAGCACTTAAAAGGCTTTGAAACTTAAACTGACACTGGAATCAGAGGCCGCAGAAAGTGGGTCAGGACTTACGGTCTGAAACGATATTAAATGCCTACTAAAACAAAACTCAATATTCTCCAGAAGATTTTAAGAGGATCCAGAGTATTGTAATATTCATATGTTCAGAGTACTAACCAAAATTACTCATGCAAGGAAACCATAAAATGTCAACAACTCACAATGGAAAAACGATCAGTAGACACTAACCCCAAGGTGACTCAGATATTGAAACTTGTATCAAAGACTTCAAAGCAGCTACTATAACTGTGTTCCATGAAATAAAAATGAATCCTCTTAAAATGAATAGAAGAATATTCTTGCAAAGAAATGGAAGTATTTCTGGAAATTTTAGTATTGAAAAATACAGCGACAAATACAATAACTAGGATAGGCTCAATAGCAGAATCTGAGTAATGGAGAGACATACTCTGTCTCAATATATTGGCAAGCCTGAATGTACATAGTTAAGATGTTCTCCCGTAATTGATTTATAAGCAGTCTATATTAATACAATCCAAATAAAAGTCCCAGAATGATTTTTTATAGATATGGAGATGTTGATTTTAAAATTTATATGGAAAGCCAAATGAAATAGAACAGTTAAAATAATTTTAAAAAGAACAGAACTGACAGACTCCCACTTCCTAATTTTAAGACTTAACTTAAAGCTGTTGTAATCAAGACAGTGTGATATTGGCAAAAAGGACAGGTATATTTGTCTATGGAACAGTGAAGAGAGTCTAGAAATTAGCCCACAGAAATAAGGTCAATTGATTTTTGACAAAGGTGCAAAAGCAGGTCAGTGAAGGATAGTCCTTTCCACAAATGGGGTGGGAGCAGTTAGACATCCATATGTTCAAAAATGAACCTCAACTTATGTCTCATTCCTTCTATAAAAGTCAACTCAAAATAGGTCATAGGCTAAAATAAAGAGTACAACTATAAAGCTTTTGGAAGAAAACATAGAAGGAAATCTTCATGACCCTATATTTGGCAAAAACATGTCATACATACATACCAAAAGCACAATCCAGAAAAGACAAAATTGATAAATTAGTTTTTATGACTATGCAAAACTTGTTCTGTGAAAGACACTGTTTAGAGAATGAAGAGACAAACTATATGTAGATGGGCAAAAATTATTTGCAAGTAATATGTCTAACAAAAGACTTCTAAACAGAATAAAGAACCCTCAAAAGTCAACAAGAAGAAAACAAACAACAGAATAAAAACTTGAGAAAAAAAGATGCGAACAGATAATTCACCAAAAGAGATACATGGATGACAGATAAATGTACGAAAGGATGCTCAACAGCATTAATCATTAGAGAAAGACAAGAACTCACAAGGAAATACACTTACTAGAATGGCTAAAATCAAAATAATTTTTTAATGACAATATGAAATGTTGGCAAGGATGCAGAGCAACTAGAAATCTTATATTGTTGGTGGGAATATAAAATGATTTGAGTCACTCTGGAGAACAGTTGGAAGGTTCTTACAAAGTTATAACCATATGTTTACCATATGACTCACCAATCCCACTCTAGAGAAATGAAAACTTACAGTCTCACAAAAACCTGTACACAAATATTTATAGGATTATTATTTATAGTCACCAAAAACGGAAAGCACCCCAAAAGTCCTTTGATGAGTGAATGATTAAAACAAAGTGGAATACTACTCAGAAATAAAAAAGAAGTTATTAATACATAGAATTTAAAATGCATTGTACAAAATGAAGAAGTCACTCTCAGGTTACTCACTATATAATCCTACTTACATGATGTCCTGGACATATGTAAAATTGGAACTCATTCACATACGTGAGCTTTTCCCTTTGATGAGCCAGAGGGTCCGTTCTCTGGAAGGTGATAAATAATAGGTGTTTGTTTTTATTTTCTACCTCTAATTTTATTTATTTTTTTTAGTATGTTTTCACCTAACTTTGGACTGCCTTAGATGATTATAAACATAGTTTATTTGGAGTTTGGTGGAAGTATAGAGTTTTTTCCTCAAGGTTTTGCATCCTTTTAAATAATAAAAGTAGTCAAATGATACCTGTTTTACTGTGAGTTAACACCAGAAGACCTGAGGTCTCTCCAGTACGGTGATTTGTTGTCCTAAGCTAATGGCATTTGAGACAAATCGCTCTTTAAATAAAATAACACTTGCTTATTTTTCTGGGTATTGGTTTTATTTTTGTTTTTTAGACACAATGAAGCATATACGTGGACCAATCCTACTTGCTGTGTACATAATATCATTGTGGGTAAACTCTGGATTGAACAGTACGGCAATGTGGAAATCACAAACCACAAGTAAGACACTTTAGGGTAGTTATTTGTCCCTTCAGTTGTCATCATCCAGTATCAGTGGACTTCATGTAAAAAAAAAAAAGAAGTTCTATGTAAAATCAGAACAGGCCATATGACTATTAAGTGAATATAGAAGCCAATTCATTTAATAAGCAGAGTTCATTAAAGTTTCTGATTAGTGAAGACTAGGTGGACTCTAAGCTTCTCCAGCCTCTGTGAATCTTAATTCCAACCTCAGCTCATTTTGCTTATATTGTTTGTATTATTCACACAGTGAGAGTGGGGCTGGGGGAACATAAAATGTTAAAAAGAGTTGGGTTCAAAACCTACTTTGTGACCTCTGACAAGTGTCTTGGTCAACTTGGGCTGCTATAACAGAATACCGCAAACTGGATTAAACAACTGGAATTGATTTCTCACAGTTATGGAGGCTAGGAAGTCCTAGATCAGTGGGCTAGCAGATTTGATGTCTGATGAAGCCCTCTTCCTGATTTACAGATGGCTGCCTTTTTGTATCCTCACATGGCAGAGAGAGAGAGAGAGGGGGGTGGGGTGGGGAGTTCATCTTTTGTGTCTCTTCTTTCAAGGGCAGTAATCTTATTCATGTGGGCTCCACCCTCATGACCTAATAACCTCCAAATACCATCACATTGGGGATTAGGGCTTCAACATATGACTTTGTGAGGGACACAAATATTCCATAGCAACACATCACCTATTCTTTATGAACCTTGCTTACCTTTGTTATGGTGGTCCCAATAGCAAAATGCTGCTAGAAAGGTTATCATAATCATTTCTCTACTGCTTCTTCCACAATGAATGGTAATCTGAGCTTCTTATCTTCCTCTTAGGACTGGGGACAAATGTGTGTTGAATTTCAAGCCATGTGGCCTTTTTGTTAAGGAATTACACAAAGTTGAAGGCTACATTCAAGATAAAAGGTAAAGTGTTCATTTTAAATGTTGACTAGTACTGGTCAGCATTTATTTATTTATAAATAAAATGTCACTATTAAAGTCTACTATAACCTAGGAAACAAGAATTTCAGTAAGTTAAAAAATCTCTCTTCTACATGGAAATATCTATTTCTCTAAAGAATCTGATTCATAAGCATCTTTAATATTCAGTTATAGCAAAACACTGGTTTAATTGTTAGCTAAACATCAGTTTCTCTTGACAGCAAAAAGAAGCTCTGTGCCCTCTATGGGAAGTGGACTGAATGTTTATATAGTGTCGACCCTGCCACTTTTGATGCTTTCAAAAAAAATGACAAGAAAAGTACTGAAGAGAAGAACAGCAAACAGGTGAACATCCCATAAGGTGGTATCAAAGGAATCACTGGACTCTTAAATTTGGACTAATTCTTTTGGAGGTGGCATATTACTGGATCACCACTGACCTTTTTTTTCTTCTTGCTAAAGCATGTAATTTTCCTCCATGAATCTTTTTTAATTGAGGTATAATTGTCATACATCCTTGAATGTTTGAGTCTTCATAGAGATGGGTGTGCGCCACATCTGTAACTGCAGTTGCTCATGGGCTTTGATTGAATTCACATAGCTTTGGAAAGTTGGAGTCCATCTCAGCTGGACAAATTTTTTTTTCTTTCTGTTCATGGACATTAGAAGTTGAGATCCATTGAATATTTTAAAATATTTAAAATATATCTCCTACATTTTCATGCTTATTAGCATTTTGGTTGCCCTCTCCCTCATCTCTAAATCACTTAAGTTAAGACATTAAGGGATTCATTCCTGGGTGGCTGTCCTTCTGTTATTAAACTTTCTTCCTATAGGACAGGTAATGTCCAAGGGAATTTCCTGCGTGTGAGGCACAAGGCTTCCTGTTGCAGGGCCTGAGGAGGCGCTAAGGTCTGGCAGACTGCTTCCCCTTTCCTCCAGGCAGGAGAGAGCTGAGAGCTACAGGAAGATTGCACTTGTTGGGACAGGAAATACTTGAGGACTGATCACTTTCAAGTGGCCAGAGTCATGGTTCAGAGCACAGCCTCTGGGTTAGAATCCTGTCTTCACATTTATGAGTGGTACCACCTCTCTGCCGCTGTGCTTTTGTTTGTAAAATGGCAAATGAATTGATAAATGTAGAGAGCTCCGAATAGTATCTGCTCCTAATAAAGATGACTGAAGTCCTTCCTACTCAAAGCATGACTGGGGACTGGCGACCTGAGCATCGCGTGAGAGCCTGTAGGCTCCCAGGCTCGCCTCAGACCTCCCGGATCCCAGTCCCCTGGGATCTGCTGGCAATTTTTCTGCATGTGCAAGTTTAAGAAACTGTAATCTTCCTCAAAAACAGGCGTATTTATGAGTCACCTCCTTTGTAAATCAAGTTAACCATGGTCCTGAGGTGAAAGTTTTATTAAATGACCAGAGCATGCTGCTTTCCCGCTGCTTTGGCCTTTTTCTTGCTCCCCCCGCCCCCTTCATCTCCCTGTGCACAGTTCTGCTTTCCGCCTCGCATCCGTGTTTCCCGCCTGCTTTTCCTTCCTTCTGGGAGGCGCACTGACACGTCCCTGCAGCTATTCAAACCAATGGCGCTGGGGAAGAACATGTTCCAGGTCCTGGGAGCCCTGACGGGAACTCCTTGGCCGCAGCACCAGCCAGTAACAGGCAACTTGGCAGATACAACCTCACCAGCACACGGGTTTCCCCTTCTGTAGAGGTGGGGTGGGGACAGCAATGGGCAATGGTGAAATGCCACAAAATTTCCCCCACGTCCCATAAATCTTTGTGGAAGAGCGCCCTTACCCTCTGGGAAAGAGAAATTATTCTCACACATTCTCTCCTTGTTGCGTCTCCTTCCTGTGTGCGTCTAGCTACTGTGGATTTCTTATGTTCCTGAGCATAATCAGACGCTGTAGGAAAATCGTTAGCATCAGTGCTGTCACCTCCTTGCTGCTGATTTTAAACTATATTCACTGAACATTCTAGATTTGGTAACTCTGACATCGGGAATATTAACCTTCCAAAGGTTTAAATTCTGTATCAAGTCTTATTAAACTGTGGTAATAATATATCCTCATAGGTTTATTAGGTTAAGACTAAATATAGAGGCCTCCTAGCATAGTTCTGGCATCGGGGGGTGGGGGACGGTGACCAATAACAATGGTGGCTTCCTTTTTAGCCTAACATATTTTTAAGTTCTTTTTTTATCACATGCTTTCAGGATCCCTGCTAGATTTGTGTAATTGGATCATTTTGCTAACTGCCCCAAGAATTTAACTTTTTCTTGAATTCTCACAATGTTTCAGTAAATCCTCAAATGAGTTGTTCCCTCTTTTAAAAACGCTTTAAAAACATTAAAACATTAGTAAAAAGTAATGATGATGATGCCTCAAATGCAAATACCACAACACATCAGCTCGCGAGACGCATGACACTGAAGCCATTCTGGCTCCGTTGACTCTGGCAGGCACTGTGTTCCGAGGTAGGGGGTGAGAACGAGGAAGCCCTGGCGCCCCTGCCCCGTGCTGTATGCACCCTAGTGCTGTGCAGGAAATAAACGGTGATTCTCCGTTTTGTAAAAAGATTCTTTTTCAAACATTTTAATTTTGTTCATCTGTGGGTTCTTCCAGATGAACACATCTGAGGAGTCGGATGAAATGCCGATGCCGGATTCTGAAAGTGTGTGTGTTATCCCCGGAAGTGTGCTCCTGTGGCGGATAGCCCCGCGGCCTTCCAATTCTGCTCAGGTGAGACCGGGCTTGCTGAACGTGGTCTCACTCTTTGTGTTCAGCTCTGGTGGTGCTCTTTCCCTGGCCTGTGCAGGGCCAGTCCTGGCCGGATGTCACCGAAATGCCTTCAGCTGTTCCTCTGCTCGCTCCTGGGCGCAGCTTCCCTTCTGGCTCTGAGACCCAGTGCATTTGTGCCTGGCTGGAGAGGATGTGTCGGGATGGGACTTCTGGGGCTTATTTAGCTATTAGGAATAATACTGGCTCTCAATACAGAACGATGCAGCCTCTTCAGTATAAGCCTCCCAGATACAGCAAGTAATGATTTTAATGAAAAAAATAGAATGTTGATTTTGCTTAGAGTTCTACTTCAAGTTGACAGAGACATGGAATATGCATTCTGTGAGGCCCGCGTCAAGATTTGTGAGACTGACAGCCATAGGCAGTATAGACATCAGTGCGAACATGTAGGTACATCGTCTGAGAAAGGCTGACAGCTGTTGCCATAAAGGGGAGGGTTCATTGTCAGATCCAACCTATCCTCCCTTCAGGGTTTTCATTTTGCTCTATGCCTTGGTATATGTTAATTTGAACATTTCGCTTCTTTTTCAGATGTACAATTTTACTAGCTTCGCAATGGTTTTGAATGAAATAGACAAGGAAATGGAGAGTGTGATTCCTAAGACAGACTGCAGGTTACGGCCTGACATTCGAGCCATGGAAAATGGAGAAATTGGTAACTAGCATTTGATAGTACTGTGGTGAAGAGTCATTCTGGGCGGCTGTTGGTTTGTTTTATCCTGGTGCTTGTTAGCAGCATTAGAGTACAAGCATTTTAGTATCTTCTAGAATTTGTGTTCTAAGAATGGCGAGTGGCAGCTGAAGAAACCAGCTGCCCTGTGCTGTCTGCCCCTCCAGTTGGCTCCGCGTGCAGCTGGAGATCCCATGGCCGCAGCCAGGCACAGCCCTTGGAGTCATGCTGGCTTAGAGAATTTTTTCATTAAAATTTGATTTAAATCTGGTAACTTCTATTTTAAATTTGGAAATCTGAGATAGGCTTTATTAGCTTCTATTCATTATTTCAGTGATACTCCCTGATAATTGAATATACTGTATAACCAGTTATATTTTTGTCCTTTTTAAAAAATTACAATTGACATTCAATATTGTTAGTTTCTGGTGTACGGCATAGTGATTAGACATTTATATAACTCAAAGTGGTCCCTCCAATAAGTCTAGTACCCATCTGACAACATAAGTAGTTATTAGAATATTACTGACTGTATTCACTGTGATGGACTTCACATCCCCATGACTACTCTGTAACCACCAATCTGTAATTTTTAATCCCTTCACCCTTTTCACCTGTCCCCCAATCCTCCTCCCCTCTGGCAGCCATTGGTCTGTTCTAACCAAAAGCTTATCTTAAATGTCAGAGACAAAGTTGAGAAAAACATAATATCTTTATTAACTTTGAAGTATATTCTCATCATTTTACTATATATTTTACAATTAAATATCAAGGAGCTTGGCCTCCTCTTGATCCATTAACACTTTTTTATCTCGCAGTGTTAAATTTCTTCTAATTCAGGGGTTCTTAAAAGGGGGGCGGTTTTCCCCCAGGGGATACGTGGCAATGTCTGGAGACTCTGGTTGTCACACCTGGGAACCACTACTGGCATAGTGGGGTGGAGGCCTAATGTCCCACAGTGCACAGGACAGCCCCCACAGAGAGTCATCCGGTCAGGATGTCAACAGTGCTGGCGCTGAGAAACCCTGTTCTAACTAAACACGCTGATGCGCTCTTTGAATTGTCAGTGAGACAGTGCAACAGTATTTTGGAAAAATGTTTGAATTTCTCATGAATGGAATCTGAAGCTCTGTGGGGTCTCAGGAAGAATTTAGAAAAATTCACATTTACTCAGTTTTCTGCCCAGTTTTTCACTGAATCATTTTAAGCACATAATTTTTTTGGCCTTAAGAATAAGCAGGTTCTTTTTGGTAAATGCAAATGTTATTAAGGCCATAGGCTGTAGAAAGAGATGACTGGGTCTTGAACGCCAGCTCTGCCTCCTACTAATTTAAGTGTGTGTTAAAATTTCAACTTGGTGTTTGACTATGGTGTTTGCCTTCTGATACAGTGGAGATCATGTTCATACATTTGGATGGCACTGCTCCACAAAGTTACGCGCAGTACTGTGCCTGTGTTCTCTACTTGTACAATAACGGTAACTGTTTTCCATTGGTGTTCTTGTTTTAGATCAAGCTAGTGAAGAAAAAAAACGACTTGAGGAAAAACAAAGAGCAGCTCGCAAAAACAGGTCCAAGTCGGAAGAGGACTGGAAGACAAGGTGCGTGGTTTTCAGCCCCGACAGCTGAGCTCTTGGGCGCTGCATGGGCAGGGCTGTCAGATCAGACATGTGAACTGCCACGGGGTTCCTGGGCCTGAGAGAAAAGTTCTTTCTACTAAGTATTCAGGCTGAGAGTTGCATGTGTGACAGAGAAAAAGGAGTATTTGGAAATTAAGGTTAAAATATTTCCACACAACTATCACAGGTAAATGCCAATTAAGAAAACTATCTTGCTTCCTTATCCAGCAAAGCCCTGTCCTTCCCACATGCCAGAGGAAAAGTAAAATCCAGAACTATAGATTTTGGCATGAAAGTAGGTTCAGAGCCTTCTGTTTATACATATATGTAAGTAAATTACAAGGCTGTCTGCTTATGCACGTATCATGTATCAAGGATATTTAGACAACGTCTTTACTCTTCCAAATACAAGGGATTTGACGTGTAATGGAAATAGGATTTGTATAAAGGAACATTCTGGACTCCATTCAGAAACATAAAGTGGACAATAAAATTTCTGAGTTTTGAAGTTGTTCTTTTTTTAAGATTCAGGAGTTACTTAGTAGCCAATTGAAGTTACATACTCTCTTGTAAATAATAGAATAAAAACATTTTCTACATTTATATCACATAATAGAAACCATTGTTTTATAATTTACTTTTTAAAAAATTCTTACCCAAGGATATGCTTATTGATTTAGAGAGCGGAGAAGGGAGAGTGGGGAGGAGAAACATCTATGTGCCTCTTACACGTTCCCTTAAATTTTTAAATTATTTTTGGTTACCCTGATTTTGATTTGCCAGCTTTTCTGAAGTGCTTGACTTTCCTAGGTCTGATGACAAAGTGCTTCTACTGCTGAGATTTTTGAGACCCAGGAGAGTAGAGTCCTATACTTCCTATTAGACACACATTCTGTAATTTTGATCAAATAATGGTTCCTTATTTCTAGTTTGATTACCAGAGTCTAAATAAATATATATCTTGATCATCTATACATTTTATAACTAGGGAAAAGTCTAAAAGCTAAATAATTTATGTAATAATATTCCTGAAAATCTGGTCTAATGGCATTTACTATATAATCCTTAAAGGAATTAGCCTAGTCTGAAGCATGTCTCTCTCTCTCTCTCTCTCTCTCTCTCTCTCTCTCAGGGTTTTTAGAGCTTCTGTAGTGATAATAGTAACATTCAAAACTTACAAAACAAATCTAACCTCACTCTTAATTGTTAAATATTTTTAGAAGCAATTTATTTGGAAAGAATGGCAAAGACATTTAAGACTTTCCATAAATGCTACTCTGAAAATGAAACCATATTTAGAAAATTGTGAACGTTTTGGGCAAGTAGGTTTGCATTCTCATTACCTCAAGAAAGCTGGAACTCTGGGAAATGGGTCACATGTTTTTTTTAAAGGACAAGAAAATAGTTAAGAGCAGCTCTTTCTAGAATTAGGTAAGACAGGATATTAAAAGCTAGGATGTAACCTAAGAATCCATATTAGCATGGAGAAAATTGAGACCCAGGAAGATCTGGACTAATTTCAGTGGATTATCAATTATTACCTTAGATAATTCAACTTCTCTTTTATAGAATGGAACTTTAAGGGTGGGGGCGGCATTTACTCTGAACCGGGCACCTTACACATTACTGTAGTATGTTGTAAAAGTTAATTTTATCCCAATTCCTTATTTTTACCTGCCTTTAAAAGAATGACTTCTAGTGGAAGAAATGGGGCTAGAGGATGGGCAATTAGACAAAAATACTGGTTCTAGCAACCCTACATGACAGAAGATCCGAATTCTGTTAAGTAACATTTCTAAATGCCATGGAAAACCTATAAACCTTTTGCATGGTATCATTATACATGTTTTGGAACATTATTCTACCTGCATGCTCTCTAAGGAAAAACTGTAGCTTCCCACTCTGTGGAAACCCCAAACTCACACACGAGGGTCATACCGCAGGCTAGCAAAGCAGCAGGTGCCCCGTGATTCCAGTCTCCCTGGTGAACCTTGTCTTCTCTCTGAACAGGTGGTTCCACCAAGGCCCTAACCCCCACAGCGGAGCCCAGGACTGGCTGTACTCGGGCAACTACTGGGACAGAAACTACTTCAATTTGCCCGACATTTATTAAAGTGCGGACACATCAGGGCGTGTGGCTGATCTACAAATAAGTCCGTAAACTTGTGTTAACTTTTTTTTCCTTTGGTTTCTACTCATTTTTTAAAAAAGGAAAAACCTGCTCATAACTTGCATTTCACCCAACAAAAGCAGGGCATAAGGTGATATTGTTGGTGAAAGACTTACAGAAATGGGTAATTTTGCTATCCAAACATACTTATTTGGAGTACTATTTTATATAGAGGCAAGAGAACTGCTGGAGAGTATGCTTTTTTTATGGTTGCTTATGCCATATTTACTGAAGGTTTATACCTAAACATAACTTTAGCTTTATGAAATTATATAGTAATCCCAAATCAAGTTATTTTGAATATTTATGCTGTCATGCTTGAATGTTTTAGATGTAACTTTGAAATATTTAGAATTCTCCTGTACAATGTTTATGTGCTCAAATGCAGAGAAGGTTACGTCATTTTGTAAAGACTACATTGATAAGATGGCTTTTCTTCCAATCCTTTCAATTTTCCCCCTTCCCACCTCCAAAAAGAGAAAATGCCTAAATAGTCAGAACAGGTATTCCTGATTTGAAAATTCTAAAGAATTAAACTGAAAAAGTATTTCATTTCCTTATTTTAGTGCTCTGAATTTACTTTTACAATTTTATAATCAGTCATTAGAATAAGAGGTGTTTAATTGTTCATGTTCAAATTGAAAATATGTATAAAATCTAGCAATTCACAAAAATCCCCTAGAAATATTTTAATCACCATTATCATTACATAATGACAAACCTTTTCAAATGCTTCACCTTCCAGTGGCTAGTGCCGCCAGAGAAATTAAGTTGCACTCATGTATTATAAGTATCAAACTGTGTAACAGGAGGTCTTGTGTATTTCAAGTTTGCAAGGCCCCTGTGTACTACACTATGTATGGAGACCTACTGTACAGTAGCTTTGCCCCTTTAATTGGGGTGCATTAATCTTATGGTATTTATCCACCCAACCCCAGAGATATTGCTCCAAGGGGTCTTAGGTAGCTGCCAGTAAATTATTTTCATTGCTGTCTTAAAGTTAACAAGTGTTATAATGAAATAATCTATCTGATGCTAAATAAAGGCTTTAGAATGTTCAAAAAGTGTGATTTCTTTTAAACTTTCAAATGTACTAACGTTGCCATTTCATACTATCCTAAATTATGAAGAGCGTCCTCACAAAGAAGCCCTTGAGATGTTCAGCTGCCCGCATGTACAGTGGCAAGTAGGCAGTTAGCAGTTAGCAAGTGTTCTCTGGGGGAATCAGTATCAGAGCAGGGCGCTACTCTGCTTGGTGTGAGTGCCAAATGCAAAATACAGAATTATCAAATGGGAATGCCTGGCTAGAAAAGCTAGAGTGAGAATATTTTTTTTGAACAATGTGTACATAAGTTGGAAAATACTATGATGTCATAAACCTGAAAAAATTTAAGGGTTGTTGGATTGTTGTGCTCAGTTGTTTGTATACCTCCTGAGTTACAAAATAAACAAGAATGCAAGGTTTTTTACTTGCATGCAGTTTATTGACCGATTACGCTTGGTGGCAGACTCGATCTTGAATGTTGACTCAGACAGCCTCATTTTCAGCATCTGTTAGAAATAATAAGTAGCAAATTGTTTAAATTTAATCATGAAACTGAGCATGTGAAATGAGATGATCAGAAATGCAAGGTATACCTTCCTGTTGTTACTAAGCTCTTAACCTAATCAGTTACCTGTGCATTTGCACTAAAATACCCTAGCATTTCATGCGTTTTTTTGAAAACAGCCATTTTGACAATTCCACTAGAAGTCTAAAAAGGGGATAAATAAGAAATAGCCTTAACATACTTTGATAACTGAGAGTGATCACGTGAAACATAGTAACTGTAGTACATAACCCGTCTATGAATGAGATCTAGTTTTTGTCCATCAGATGTTCAGCTTGAAATTCACAGAACTCACTGGTGTGTAGTTACAACAGCTGTGTTATATACTCTCAATTAGTCTACCTGCTACTAAGGCCCTCCTGATTTGTAATCCTTTCCACATAGCAGCCAGCAGGATCTGTCATTCTTCTGGTTTCTCCTTCAGTCCAAATCGCCTTTCTTGGAAGGCAGGGTCCCTGAATTACGGTCCCTCTTCACATCTCCAGCTTCTGCTAATGTACCGCGCTCCCCTTTTGTCCTCCTTGCAGCATCTCAGCTCCCGTGCCCTTTCCTGCCCTAGGACTCTGCGGGCTCTGCAAGGCTGGCTCCTCTCATTCTCAGGTATCAGTTTATATCTGAGCCTAATAGAGAAGGGCTTGTATCTGTATCCTGTTTTGTTTTTTCATAATACTCGACACATTGTAATTTTTTTTTTGTCCCCTTCCTCCACTAAGGCGTAGGTTCCATGGTTTGTTCACTTCACAGTACACATGGGGCGGAGGGCCTGGCACTGCCATTAAGTACTGGTTGAATGGAAAAATTTTAAATGACAGTGAAAACTGTCTTATCTACATTTAATTGCACTTTGTCTCTTTAGCTCTTTAATGTGTTTCCAATCTATCCATTCTACTGCAAATATTCACTCTGAAGAGGGAACAAACTCTTACTACATTGACTGGGTATTCTATATAATCATTTATTTCGTACCTTGCTGCAGTTGTTCCCAGCTCTGATGGCTTGTCTCTGCTCCTCCCTACCCCTTAAACATGCCAGATTGTAAATTCCCATATAAGACTGTCCCCTAAAAAAAAAATCCATCCCCTTTTAGCATCTTCCATGGGGGCTAAACACAGAAGCAGGGATTCAAAGGTGATTGATTGGGTTGATCAGTTCTTGTATCAGGCACCAGGCCCTTGGTGTGCGTCACTAGGTGTAGTCACTTGTGTGCATTTATTATTAGTGATGGGTGGTAAGGAAGCTGGAGACAATCTCACCAAATCAGAGGAGACTCCAACTCACTGCATGTCTCAAGTCAATTTTAACTTTTTAAAAAATCTCAGTCTCCAGGTCAACATATCAATATACTGAAAACACAAAGTATGTTAAGGCCCACATACGGTAGGAAAATTTACCTGCCAGTTTTAAGTTTCTGCTCTGCGAACATTGGCAGAAGTCACAGTTATTTCTCCAGCAATACCATAACTTCCAAAGGGAGTACGTTTGTCACCAGATCCTGAACCTTTTTGGCCTACATCTTCTACTGGGAAAGCAACAGAGAAAAAAACTGGGCTTTGTGGCCTGGGGCCATCTTGTCCACTTGGAGGAGGACTGACATTCTGGGGGTTTGGGAGGTGCTTCTGGAATTGCTGGTCTGCAGGAACAGCAATGGGCACTTGGACTGTTGCGTATCTCTTCACGGGGTCTGACCGGGGAACAGCGGCATGGCCAGGAAGAGCTTTCCAGTCCTGTGCCTCCTGGACTTTTGAGCCCACTAAAATAAAAGGCGGGGCCCTGGCCGCCTTGCTGTCATCCATCATCACATAAGTTGGAGGAGTAACTTTCGGTGAATTCTGTAGATCCTTAGGATTAGATAAATAGAGGGTTGCTTGGGGGAAAGGCCCAGGTGCAGGTGGCGGTGATGGGCGACTTTGTTGATTCATATCAGTTAGACAGTAAAGGGTCCACATGTTAGAATATGGTGGTGGTTGTCCTGCTTCGCTCGTTGCTATTGCTATAAAAAAAAGAAATTTGCAGGTGTTAAAGGTTTGGTCTCTGTATCAGGTGCTATGCACAGAAATACCTTCATAAATTTGTTTTATACATGAACAAGCAGTTGTCGTAATATGTGCCATAAAGCATGCTATAGAGAGGGCTAAATAAATTGTTTGGTAACGTGAAAGGAGAGATTCTCTACAGCTGGAAAATGAGAACAGTGCTGTGATAGCACTTGGCAGGGGCACGAGTTGTGGCTAAAGACACATCATTCTAAGTTGCTGTTTCCAGAAACCTGTACTGTGTGCTAAGCCATTGAAAAAGGATTTACGATACATCTGCATACTGGTTTTTTTTTCTTCCCTAAAGAAGTCTGCACTAAGTGTCATCTTTTGGTCACATAACAAATATCTTTGGCTTTTACAGGCACCATTATCTCCCATTAGTTTGTTACCACCCAATCTAGGACTCAGAAGCCCAGAGCACCTCTTTTAGGCAAGGCTTCAAACCCTAGGTCCTAGGTGGCAGGCAGTAAGAGCCTGGCTGGTCCCACAGGGTTAAGGAAAGAAAGGACTAGGCGTGCCATCCCTACTTCCACCCAGGACTCTAAAACGTCCGGTTTGGTTTGCCTAATGAAGACAGTACTGTCTTGGAGCGCTGAGTCCTAGAAGGTGGGACGGAGGAGAAAGGTTCCCGATGGAAGAGCCACGCCCTGGTGTGCGGGCGCCTCCTGAACGCTGGGCCATCTTTCCCGGAGCAGCCTCTGCCCCAGAAGAGAAAGGACCACCAGTATGCACAAGATTCAAGCTGGCGTTTTCAATAGCTTCAGATACCTTTAACTGGTATTTCTTGAAGCTAATTAAATATGCATAAGCCATGTCTTCAGTGTTCACACGAGAAACAGTTCAGCAGCTGATAACAGTAACCGGCTAGGGAAGTGCTGCTAAAGCCACAAGTGTGACGCCAGTGCCACGCGCACCCTCCCAGCACTGGCCCTGCCTCTGCAGCTGTGCAGAATCCCTGTCACACTGCCGGACCGAACTTCATCTCTAAACACCTGCTTTGCAAACATTTCTTTTATCATTCTGGCTCTGGTAAGAGTCAAAGTGGAGAGATCCTGCAAGAAGAAAGAGGGAGGTTGGCTCATGCATGTCCCATCTACCCCTAGAGGGGGGGCGGGAGGGTGGGCACCCACATGCCATCATTAGGTAGAGATGGGGGTCAAATCTTGTCTATGTAACAGGAAAGCAGCGGCAATGGCACACAGCGTCAAGAAAGCAGCCAGATGCGGACACTTGTGAGGAAACTGCTAGAAGGAAGCCAGTCATTTTAGCTGTGTCCATATCGCTCAGGTGCCTGCTTGTCCTTCCTGCTGCCGCTGCCTCCCTGCTCCCCTGTGTGACAGAACTTCAGCCTGACCTGTCTTCTCTCCGTCCGGCTCTGAGGCTGCTCCCTCCACTGCAGGAAGCTCCCGGGCAAGAAATCAGTGCTGATCCAGCTCCCCAGACCCGGTTGCAGAGCGCTCCTGACTCCATGCGAAAGCAGAGTCAAACACGCCACCATTTCTTTCACGCTTTAAATGCCACAGCCTATGTAAATGCACTGCTGTAGTTTGACTTTACATTCACAAGTGACATTTCTCATTAACAGTCCTAAATGACAGTTTTGCAACATGACCATATTTGTACCTGACAACAAACAGGCTCTGATGTTTTTATCTACATAATATGTTTAAAAGAATAACAATAAAGTGCTGGATGACCAAACTTTGAGGCCAAGTTTTGATGTCACTTTAAAATCACTCATAAGAGTAAACTCTCAAATACAACAAAGCCTTTAAATAAGTTTGGCATTTTAAAAACTATTAAAAGTAAAGACTTTTGACCAATCTGCAGGGAGCCTACCTACATTGTTACCTAAAATACAGATGTCACCTGAAATGTAATTTTTAATTTTGTAAGTATCTAATTTCCTTACCTGGCTCCATCAAACCTGTTCAGGTGCTGCTTCCCATTCTGGTTCGATTTCTGGCACAGGCTTGGGGGGGCCACTAGATGATCTTAGATGTACCTGAGTGCACAGCTTGTGCAGCTTCCCCAGAGACTACAGCTTTGATCTCCATCTCCTGGGATGCAGGGTTTTCCTCCTGCCCAGGGACTAGCGCAGTGATCTCCACTTCAAGGTGCAGAGATTTTTCAGAGCCTACTGCTTTGGTAGAGCCCTCCACATCCAGGGATTGCGCAAGCAGACCTTTCATAGAGGTGTCAGAGATCAGAATGGTTGCTTCTGCCTCCATATGTATTGAGGAATCATATTTTGTATCCTCCAACTGTGCAAATTTTGCAGAACCTACAGATTTTTCAGACATGCCTGAGGCTGTCTTGCTTACAAGTAAGGGACTAACTGATGGTGACATCCCAGTCTCTTTAGGACTAGCAACGTGATCAGTGAAAGGGGTAACTATTTGTTCTGGTGTTTGCTGGACATAAGCAATTCCTTCAATCACAAGCTCATCGTTATAGATAGATGATACATGAACGGCTGATGTAACCCCAGTACCAGCCTGCAAAGGGACCTTAGGAGCTTGGTCATAAGCAGGAGGTTCTTGTTCATCCTGCAAGGGGAGTGAGGAAGCCGTTGATGGTTCAGCCTTATTGTCTTTAGGTTTAGAGCCCAAATCTACATGGACAGAGGTGTGGCTCACAACCTGCATTGCTACTCCCTCTCCAGAACACACAACAGAAGCAGCCAACGCGTTATCTTCAGCAGCCTCTGCACTCAGCACCTTGTTGGAGAAAACGGGCATACTTGTTGCAACGTCCACCATTAAAATGTCAGACTGATCAGAATGAATAGATGAAACTTTACCTAACATCTGAGCGGCAAACTGAGCTGGGTCAGCTGGGACATAGGCAAACTCTGGTGAGACAGCTGCTGGACATGGCGTTGAGGGCGGGGTAGCAATATCAGGGGTGGGTGGTGTTGAAGGACCACAAGCTGCTTTAGTTGTCTCCTCAGGCTCAGCAGAAACCGATGGGAACTGCGTGGTTTTGTTGCTAAAGAGTGGTCCAGTGACACTGTGTTCATCTGTGTTCGTCGACTTTTCCATCCGTGTAGGTTCTTGGGAAACTGTGGATGGTCCTCTTGTTTCTGTTGCACATTCTGGTTTCTTCTCTTGTGTCGTTCCTTCAGACCACTTCTCAACTAAAGTAAGAGCCACATGATTAATAGGCATATATTCCCCAAATGAAGAATTTTAAAGAAAGCAGCAATAGGCTAAACAGTCAAATGTCAATATGATATCCATAAGCACAGAAAAGTTTTGCTTTATTTTCCAACATCTGTGATTTAATGTGGGTAATGAAACTTTCTCGTCCTTTCCACTTAAAAGATACTGCCCTCAGTTCACCTCCTTAAAAATAAGTGACTCCAAGTAGTACAGTGACAAAACTAACCAGACACCACTCTCAGCCGGCCAACATCAAAGGAGAGACTAACTGCCTAGAAATAAGGAAGCTGAAAACATCCATGGAAAAAGCTGCTGATTCAAACTTCCACCCATAACTAATGAAGGGGGGTGCGGTGTGTGTGCAGATTTCAACCTGGCCAATAAACATCTCATCTTCAGCTGGCATCATAGTAATGAGGCAAATGCTGTCATATTAATAAAGGCATTCCTCAACTTAAGTAAACTGGTATATAAAGTTTAACTTAATGACTTGGAAAACTATGACTATGGGATATTTTTATACAGTGATATCTTGGCTAACGAGTGACCCTGTTAACGAATTATTCAGCTAATGAAGGTTTTTTTGCTGTTTTTTGGACTCAGCTAATGCATATTTTACTGGATGTGCGCACTAACATAAAGCAGCAAACATGAACGGTCGGGCCATTCCTGGAGCTTATCTTTTCCGTCTGTACGTGTGTGACAAAGAAATGAGCTGACCACGTCACCTAGGGGAGACAGTTGTTTACATTCAAGACAGTGAGAAGTGAGATGCCTGATAACATAAGCTGCTTCGGGTTTGATGACGATATACTATAATAGTGTAAAGATTGTCAGTTTTTCATTCTACTTTCCATTCTCCTTCATCCATTGGGTAGCTGTTCATCTCAACCTTTGGTGAGTTTTTGCCCTTTTATAGTGTGCTTTTTACTGTTTTATAAAACTTATCTTTAAATAGTGGGCAGCATCCAGAATGAATTAAATTATCTTCTGTAGGAACCTACAGGAAATAACATTTCGGCTAACGAAGATTTCAGCTAACGAATGTGATTCCGGAACGAATTATCTTCAATAGCCAAATTATGACTGTATTAGGAAACATCATATATTCCAACCTAAAGGTGGCAGCACCTGCTGGTAAGGTGGAATAATGCAGCCAAAGTCCTACTGAGCCAGGCAGAAAGCAGAAACAAGATTTCTGGGTCCGGGTGTGGACTCAGTGACTCCTCGGGCATGAGGAAAATCCCGTGGATGGTCAAGGCAGTTGATGATGCGGAAACTCCTACAGCTGGAAAAGTGTAAAATCACTTTCTGCTCATCACCCACACAACTTACGGTGTAACCACCCTAGTTGTAACTCATCAAACATTTCCATATCTGCTTATTTACTGAGGATTTTCTCTTGGGAAAGCACTTCCCTAATATTTTAATGAAATCTCCAGGAAGAGTAGAATTTGCTTCACAGAATGTGTTTACTTCAAGTCAAAACTTTGGAGACATTTTCTTAGGTTCCACTGCTTCCCAAAGAACAACAGGGCCTACAGTGTCTCCTTCCACAAAAGCTGCTGATTTCTCGTAAACTCAAGTCAGACATCTTAATTCTGGACATGGACACCACACCAAATGCTCACGCACAGAACAAGAAAAGCTGCATCTACTCTGACCTCCCCCTCTGCTTAGCGCAGGAACCTCACTTCCCTAACCATTCACATAATAATGGTCCTAATAAGTATCTATGGACATTCAGAGGAGGAAAAGAACTCTGTCCCGAGGAATAAGGGAAATTTTATTTAAGTCTGGTCTTGCACTTAAGATATACATAGAAAGCTGCAGAAACATGGTAACGAGGAAAAGCCAGATAAATCACACAATAATTTTTCTTGAGTCCAACAGAGAGGATAGTGAAAAACCAATCACCTGATTTCCAAAGAACCAGCCCCTCTGTTAGGTGGCAGCTAGGAGGGAGCAACCAGAGGGGAAATGGGGAGATAAAGCAGGGCCCCCGCCATTACAGTCCAACAGAGAATACAGGAGGCTAGGAGCAAAAAGGAGACATGTCTCACCCATTGACTCAGCGGTCCTGAGCCTGGTTTGATAGGATTTCCAGGTGTTCCGAACATCACAAGCAAAAATAGCCAGGAGACAGGGAGTCCCTGAGACTGCGCTGAAAAAAGGGGCTTCTGCAACAACCTTAACTAAGTTGCCGGGTGTTCTGAACATCACAAGTGGGACTTACACAGGAGGAAGAGGGGCGCCTATGGGACAATTTCACTAAGAGCTTTTACTGATAAGGAAAGCCTTAGTAGCTGTACATTGTTCCCAAAACTTAGAAGGGGGAGAAGGGGAAACCTAGAAGCTGACTAAGGTATATAATCCCTGAATCCCAACAGTCAATGTACTTAGATTAGCTAAGTACCCACTCGTTGTGTCAGCTCATGTGTATGGAACAAACTTACTAATAAACTTACCAACAACTTTATTTCCTCCTTATATGGGGCATTCAGACTAGCCAGGTGCCTGCTTGCAGCTTTGTGCCCGTATGTGTTTCATAAGCAAACATGCTGTCTCATTTTCACTGTACCTGTTGTCTCTCATTTGAATTCATTTCTTGCAAGCAAGACAAGAACCAAGGTGGGGGAGGGGGGCCTCCTGACTCAGGTCTCTCCCCCAACACCCCTCGCCCCCCGTAACACCTCCAAGGAAAGAAGGGCCACAAGAAAGACTTGTGTCTGTGGCAGGGCCCGGGAAGGCGGGGCCACCACCATACCAGCTGGTAAGGCATCATCAGCTAGAGCAGTGGTTCTCAACCTGTGGGTCGTGACCCCTTTGGGAGTCGAATGACCCTCTCATAGGGGTCGCCTAAGACTGTCAGAAAACACATATATAATTACATGTTGTTTTTGTGATTAATCACTATGCTTTAGTTATGGTTGGGGGTCACCACAACATGAGGAACTGTATTAAAGCGTCATGGCATTAGGAAGGTTGAGAACCACTGAGCTAGAAGCCTTTATGTACTGGTCAAGGCCAAATGTGGGCTGTCAGTCTGGAACAGCCTGGGGCTCCACCCCAGGAGAGTGCTACTCAGGAGCACCTTTCCATGGGCCTCATGTAAGAGACAGGGATCTAGACCAATGCCAAACAGAGGACTCCTACCACCGGGGCAGAGGCAAGGTAGGAAACACTTGCTCAAGACTGACCTCAGATACAAGGCAGAGTTGGGCTGCCACGAGGACAACCAGCTGGAACACTGAGAAAGCCCCACACCAAGGCCTAGACCCCGATTCCAGACTACCAGCCCAGCACCAAGCAACAAAGAGCAGGCTGCCCCTGGATGAGGAGCAAGAGTGTGGGGAGAGAGCCCTCTGTGGTGCAGGGTAGTGGTGAAATCCAGACTCACAAACTCCCTGGCACCCCAGCCCAGTCCTCAGCATAGGGCAATAGCAGTGCACTGTTCAAGGAATTGAGGCCCGTGGTACCATGAAGCTAATGATCACACCACAGACCCATGCCCAACTTCTGACCAGATTGATCTCCTCACCCTGACACCAATTCAGGGCCTCCCTCTGTGACTTCAGCTTCCCCAGGTCTTCAGTTCCCCAACAGTTTACATACCGTGAGTTTTCCAGAACGCAACCAAGCTAGGGACTGAATTACTGCAGTTCCCACATTGCCAGTATGGGACTTCTCTGATACATCCGTTACATGAGATGGCTTCAGCAGCAACTCTGGAAAGGCCCTCCTGCCCTTTTAAAAGTGCCTACCTTGCAGACTTGTGGTAGCTATAATTATATCTAGGAGATCAATACTCAGCTTACTACTTTGCCCCTGTAGGTTCCCTATTAAACAACGATAATTCTGGAAAGGCAAAGTGTTATGTAATTATCAATCATTAACAACTCTTTGGGGAATTTATGATACTGGTTTCTTCACTGCAATGTTTTCGTAACAAAATGTATATAAGACCTGGGTATCAGTCCTAGCTGCAATGACCCTGGCCAAGTCAGTAGTTCAGAGCTTCAGCCTCTGAAAAATGGTGATTATAATCCTGACCTCACTGAGTTTTTGTAGAGATTAAGTGGAACCACTAATCTCAAAGTATTCTACAGACTGTAAATCAGATAACTAGAGTTGATCAATCTAGATAAAAAGTAAAACGTTTTAAAATGTGATATCAAATTAAAAATTATAAACCTCATCTCTTTAATTCATCTTTAATTAAAATTAAATTGGCTATTTCCTAAACTGGGTGATAAAATGCAGGGTGTTTTTCCTCATTTATAATATATATGTGTGTATACATATATATGCACGTCATATACTATTTTGAAAATATATTACTTCATAATTTTAAAAAATTAAGTTGAGATCAGATGCCTTATTATACCTTAAGTCTTAACAGTGGTTTTGAAAATGCAAAGCACTATTAACCATGGCTTTGTTTAGAATACATGAGAGAATGTTAGCAAGTATAAGAATACTAGTTACCACACATATAACTTAAATCGATATCGAGTTCCTATCACTATCTGTTTGTTAAGAAAGGTAAAGAGCTTTTCTCTACTGATTTAGGATCTGTTTTAAAAATTCCAAAGATTGCTGACTCGTAACCTTGAGATTATGTTTATGCAGAAAACTGTTTCTTACAAGTTGTCAACTAGATTTGCTATCTGTTGATCTTATCAGCCTCATGAAGATAAACCCAATATGACTTCAATGATCTGGTTCTACTTTAACAACAACAGAAACCAGACACTCAGAAGAAAGAATATAACTAAAGGCACTACCCCTATAAAAAGCATAAGTATTCTTTTTAAGTGTAATAAAGTGACTGATTAAAACTCATTGTAGAATCCTGATACTGATAGTCCAGGGAACCAATAAGAGAAGTTACAAGCATGCAGTATTTCCTGGAATAGGCAGAACTCATGTGAAGACGTGGGGTGCTGGAGCACTTAACTGTCCAGGGAAAATAAGGAAAAAGGCATATTCTGGGACTAAAAGAAAATCTGAAAAGTGTCAAAGATAAGAGAAAAGAAGCAGGACATAAGAGGAGACAGGAGAGGGGACAGGAAATAAAGACTGGAGGAGGAAAACTCAACAGTAGAGTGCTTGAAGTTGAGAATTTGGAATACGAGGTCTGTCCGTAAAAAGTCCAACCATTATTAACATAATGAAAATGGTTTGCAAAACACTGATGTAACCTGGCAGCCAAGGAGAGTGGACTGGAATACGCATTTGTGAACAATGATGACTTCACTGTACTAGTCAGTGGGAGCGGTAGATGCCGCTGAGTGAGCATGTGTACTGTGTGGCTGTTGCATTCTAAATGAGCCAGTAAAGCAATGAATCTGCAACAAATTTTGCGTTAAGCTTGAACATTCCTCCATGGAAACTATTCAGATGATTCAGAAGGCTGCAGCTATGGGCAACTGGTGATTGGCAGCTTCATCACAACAACATGCCTGCTCACTTATCATGTCTCATGCATTTTTTTGACAAAATATCAATTCACCGAGGTGACTCAGCCCCCCTACAGCCCAGATTTGGTGCCCTTCAACTTCTGGCTTTTCCCAAAGCTAAAATCACCTCTGAAAGGGAAGAGATTTCAGACTGTCAATGAGATTCAGGAAAATACCACAGGGAAGCTGATAGCGATTCCAACAAAGGATTCTGCAGTGTTTTAAACAGTGGAAGAGATGCTGGGAGAACTGTGTGAAGTCCCATGATGCCTAATTTGAAGGGGACTGAGGCATCATTGTCATATGTATTATGTTTCTTCTATCTTGTATCTTCTTCAATAAATGTCTATTTTCCATAATAGATGGCTAGATACATTCTAAGACAGACCTCATGTGTATGGTATGTATAATTTTTAAGAGCTTAAAACAAAAGAGGATTCCAACTATTGTGTTGAACCAATTGAAATGAGGCATACCAGAGATTATACAAAGTAGGCACTCCTTTTCTTTTACTTTTTTTCCTCCTTTTGTTTCTGTTTGCCTTATTGCATTGACTAGAACCTACAATGTTGAACAGAAATGGTGATATTAGACATTTCTGTCCTGATTTCAATCTCAAGGTAAAAGTATTCAATATTCACCACTGAGTACATTAGCTGTAAGTTTTCTATGTGTACACATCACATGTAGGAAGCTCCCTTTTATTCCTTGTTTGCTTATGAACTTTTAAAAAAGTATTTCTTATAAAGCAGATCTGATGGCACTGGATTCTCTCAGCTTTTGGTTGCCTAAGAATGTCTTTATTTTGCTTTTACTTTTTAAAGAATATATTCACTGGGTCAGGTTGGCAGTTTTTCGCTCTCAGTACTTTAGAGATGTCATTCTATTGTCTTTCAGCTTCTATGGTTTCTGTTAAGAAATCAGTCTGGTGCATAAGTTCTATGAAGATATGAGATGAGATAAAGTATATGAAGATGTGAGATGAGAGATGATGACAAAGGAAGAATAAATTCAGATCATAGTAAGCTTTGCATGCCATGGTCTTGTAAAGGGATCAAACTTTACATACTGTGACTCAGACATGTCACTTTATCTTCTCTAGCTAATCTCAACTTGAATTAAAAACGCATTTCCCAATGTCAGAGTTGATCTTAAAAATATTTGTCTCTTCCAGTTTAAAAATCTCTTTTGGTCAATTGTTTATAGTCTTTTATGGTACTGCTCTCTTATTAAAGATTCTCCCACTTCCACAGAGGGAATCTGGATGGCAGAGTAAGGTCTTGTCCTTTCCCACTGGCTCTCGGTTACCTCTGGTAGAGGCATAACTTGCGTTGCCAGGGCTCTGGGTATTGGTTTCTGACTCAGCTGTATTTACTACTCAACTTTTTCTACTCTGTTTGCTTATTTCGGTTAAGGACTGGAAGTTCTCCTTCTTTATTTGGTCCTCTTTAGCATCTGAGGCCAACTTTTACTTTATTCCCAGGGTAGACACTATGTGCTATAGCTCTCTGCTAGCAGGTTGAATAACTTCACTTTCTCCCATCCTTATTCCTTGCTAGTCAGCACTCTGGGACAATCTGAACACATCTAGACTCACTAAAAGCCACACACAGATCATAGGATACCAGAAATATTTCAGGCATACTGAGAAAGACTGTATTATTTCTGATCCATGTCTTCAAATGTAATTCATTTATTCAACAAATATTTACTGAATGTCTGATCATGACAATTATAGTGTAGGAGCTGAATACAACATATGTCACGTCGCAGTGTCATGCTAACCACAGCTGCTCTGACACACGTGCACTGTTCTAGACAGTACCCAGGAAATAACAAGCCTTCTGCTCAGGATGTATGAAGTTTATCAGAGATTCCACCTACCTTCCTATCCCCAGTTTCAGTTTCAGCCAACACTCTGCACGCACTACCCACACCCAGCACCACAATCCCATTGCCAAAAAGGACCTTCTCCCTTTCCTCTGCAGCAGGAAATGACCTCGTCTCCTGCCTTCCTTCCCCCTCCACTATGGCTTATATGAAATAAAAACTTGGTTCTACTAGCTTTAGCTCTTAATTCAAAACTCAGTTCTGAAAATCCCAAGAAAATATTCTCTTAATAAAAACAAGCTCCTGCAAAACTCCAAAGTTTTAGTTTCCTTACTATGAACTTTGGAAACTCAATACTTGCTCCAGGCTGTATTTGCCTTTCCCCTAAAGCAAATGATGGTTTCAATGGATGGAGATCAACAAAATAAGCAGAAGTTAGCTGAAATTAATACACACTAGTGTATCTCTAGAACACTGAAGACCTTGAATGTTGTGAACAATAGAGAGCTACTAAAGTTTCTAGATAGCTGAGCCAGTGATAACTTCCTTCCTTCATGTATTGACTCTTGTCTCTTAGTGTTCCTGACCTCATCCCAAGCTTTCCTGGTTGTCCTATATGCTCCCCACCCCAGTACCCCCTCCTCTCTTTTTAATCCTCACCCAAGGACATGCTTTATGTGAGAGAAGCATCAATCGGCTGCCTCTCATATGCGTCCTGACTGGGTATCAAACCCACAACCTAGGTATGTGCCCTGACTGGGAGTTGAAACCGCAATCTTTTGGTGTACAGACAGTGCTCTAACCAGCTGAGCCACCTGGCCAGGGCCACCCCCTCTTTCTTATTCCTAACCCTGTGTTTCTGTCCCTAGTCTGACCCCAGTTCTTGGCTATACCATTGTTTACTTGGCGCCTTTAATATGGACAATTCCCCAACTGGTTAATCTTACCACAATGAAAAAGCATGAAAGACCTAAGCCCCCCTCCCAACAACATTACCAAATATTCAAACCTTTATTAAACTTAATGAAATTACTACCTTGGTAATGAAATTCTCGACTACCTTGCATAGGCAAATGAAAGACTTCAAGAAAAAGAAGGGTCATTTTGGCACAATACCCATCCCTGTTTAAGGAATCGGTATATTCTCACCTGAAGAAAATGCCTGTTAAGTACAGAGTAGCACCACAAATTTTAGTATTGTTAGCCCAAAAATAGATACACTCTTTGTTTGTTTAAAAGGTATGGATAGCCACAAATGTGTAACAAACCAAAAATAACGTGTAAAAATAGAATTCTGCATAAGAAACTAAAAACATTATGAATATGTAATATGAATAAATAATTCAACAATATTTAATGATATGCATAACTCCTATGATGCTGCAAAGGAATTAAAATTGGGCCTAATGATCAGCAGCAGTTCATGACTATTATATGGCCCCACTAATGTTCAAGATCAGTTACCAGGGTAACTCAGGGATTTAGGTGGGCTAGGCCCTCCTGATTCTTCAAAAGAGGTGGTCATTTCCTATCTTTGTTGGGAGCCAAGACAAGGCTGACTCTGGAAACTGGACTAATTTAGGCTTAGGAGAGCGGAAGGTGATAGCGATGTGGAGATCTTGCTTGCCACTCTGAAGGAGAAGCCACTGCCCTCTTTACTGAGTGGTGAAAAGATCAGAACTGGTCCAACCTGGGATTCAGGTTCTGAGTAAGAAGGTGACAGGAGGAGGGAGTGAAACAGGGAGGTGGTGTGGGAAAAGGAAGCTGAAATTCCTCTCCCTGCACTCTTTTAGTTCAAGAATTTAAGGTTTTTCCAGGGGGGGTGGTCCTAAAATGTTCCTCTATTGTGGAAAGAGCATGAGCCATGCTACTCGAAGATCTAAGTTTAGATTCTAACTCTACTAATTAATATTGAGAAGCTTACAACTTATTTAATGACTCCTAAGCATCATATTTCTCTTGAGTAAAATTGCAATCATGTCACCTACCTTATAAAGTTGTCTTAAGTGACTAAATTATTCTAAGTGCCTAGGACAAAACAAGTACTCAATTCCATTGCCTTCTTTCTTCTTTTCCTAGAATATACTAAGTAATGGAACTTAACATATTTCCTGACTTTACAAAAACCCCTCAATTCATGATTCATTTTTATTAGAAACTCTCCTGAGAAGACTGAGCAACAGGGGAGCTTTCATTGATTCATATGGTAGTACAATCTCTTTAATCAAATTGCAGGAAAACAAGAGGAGGATCTAAGAAAGTGTTTTGCAGCATGAGCTGCTTTGGAAATGGGCATATGTGGGTGCAATGCCACAGCAAAGGCGTGGATAGAGCCACAGCCCATTGTAAAGATCCTAGGCTCTGGAAAATGGGGGAAAAGATGAGAGACAACAGAGAAGTGAGAAAAATTTGTTCCCATGTCTGTTTCTTTTCCTCCTCCCTCACCTGAGTCTATGTAAAATTTTTGATGGATGAACAATGGAAAGATGGCCTCCTGCGGTGAGGTCACCCCCAAAATGGGACTCCTTCTAAGAAAAATCCCAGGATGAAGTGTTCAAATAAAACAAATGATATGTACTTATCTCCATGCTTTCCAGTGCACTATCCAGCTTGGGAATAACTTTGGATACATATCTTTCATGCTTATGTCTGATATCTGAGAGATGAGTGGGGATCGATGCACTAGGGATGGTAGTTAGCTCTTGCTCACATCACCAATTCCCAATACCTGGTCTTGTCTTTAGGCTGATCCAGCCTCACTCATGCTGAAGAGACTGAAAGACCAGGAAAAAGATCCCTTGACTTTATTTAGTCCTCAAAGAATGGTTAATTTCCCCATATTGCAAATCATTGAAAGCCTGAGAGAGACACACTCTTTGGGACCAGTAGAACATGTAGGGTATTCTAAGTACCACCCTCCGTATTTAAAACTGGGAATCCATGTAAGGGAAGTTTTATTAAGATGCCCCCTGTTGTTCCCAGCATTTGTATTGTGGAGAACTGAACAATCATGCAGCCAAATTTACCCAGAGCTCCCACAGGAGTAGCAGTTGGAAAATTAAACCAGTCAGAAGGTAGGAATGTTGTTACTCATGGGAGGAAATGCCCATACCAAGTGGGAACCTAATGGTGCCTGTATATCCCCAGATAGTCCCTCTTTGGCCCACAGTGATGCTTTTCTGGATGTAGATAGACTCATGTTGTTTCTGTGATAGCACCTGAGTTAATGGATATTGTTTGTCCATTTGGGATGACAATGAAAAGCAAAGAGACAAATGAGCCAAACTGACATCAGAAAGTAACACTAAACTCTGTATTTTCTGGTCATACCTCCATGTTTCCTTCCCATTTCCCTGGACAACTAGAACAAGCAATATTCATTTCTACTCTACTAACTTTTAAAGAGAAATTTATTTCTACAGCCATACTGTGAGCTTCCTTTTAGGATTATCTGTACACTATATTCATTTCCTTGATATTTATAGTTACTAGAGGAGAAAAGCAGCAGACTCTACTACCCCTTACCTCCATCGAAAATAGGGCTACTCTGTTAGTTGAGTATGTTAATTTTGAACCCTGAGATTCAAAGACATTAACCTAGCTGAACCAAAATCCACATTTAGTCTACTAGCTAAGTTGAATGGTGGATAAATTCTTTAGTAAACAAATTAGCCTCAAAGACTACCATTTGCTACCATGACTGGTGTGGCTCAGTGGATTGGGTGTCATCCTGCAAGCCAAAAGGTCACCAGTTAGATTTCTGGTTAGGGCAACATGCCTGGGTTGTAGGCCAGGTTTCCAGTTAGGAGTGTGCAAGAGGCAACCAATCAATGTTTCTCTCTCAATCAATGTTTCCCTTTTATCCTCCCTTTCCCTCTAAAAAATAAATAAATAAAATCCTTTTTTTAAGCTACCGGTTACTTAGGTTCCACCATCAGGGTTCACTGACCTCATCATCATTCTCAGACATAATAATTGGGCGCACTCCCAGAGCTCTCACACACAGCTGCAGGTATAGAGGATACTAGTACAAAGGCAATAATAGCCTTTACTTCCTAGGAAACCAGGCTCATGAGGAGGGGGATAGGGTCTATATTCTAGCTCTTGTCTGGATATCCTGCTGATGGTGATCAAATCCCAGACCTGTTTCCCATGGCAAGCTGAGAATGCCATCAGGAACCTTCAAAACTCCTGCTAATCTCAATCTTGCTTTCTGTTTTGGATGTCTCTTGCACTGCAGGTCCAAACCAACACGATTTTCACATTTTTCCTAGGTCTTATTCCTTATTTCTCCCCATCTTGTCAATTAGCATCACCAAAGTGGCAGAGCATAAAAGTGGCTCAAACACAGGGATCCCACCTTTTCTTTCCCTGTGATCATTCCAAAATGTTGGTCAGCCAGTATAGCATGAAGTATTTAGTTTATTTTCTACTCTGACCACGAATCTCCATTTTCTCCACAAAATTCTACTAAAAGCTTTCATTTTTAACCATTCTTTTAGACATGTGTGCCTGTCCTTGGGATTTGACCAATACATATGCTCTTTTCCTTATAGTGATCTTCCCAAATTTTCATCATGTAAACTTTGCCATTCTCATTTCTACCCCTTTTTCATTGCTCCTCTGTCCATTTGGTTTCACATTCACATAAGAAAGACATTTACATATATACACATAAAACAACTTTTTCCAAAGCATATATACAGCCTCATGTCAGAGGCTGGAGGAGGCCACTTCTAATGGAAAACTCTCTACATAGAGGGACATACAGAAAAGACGGTCAGTGATAACTAATTGATTTCTTGTCTTCCAACCTGGACTGCAGTTAAATCATCTTGCAGGGTAGGGGCAGGGGATTGGTTAAACTTTTCTTTATAAAGAAATCTTCCAAAGAGAGTGCTTATACAACTCTCCTACGTAATATATTTCATTATAATTTGAGTCTTTATTACTACAAAACCCAATTCTCTTCAAGTTCATGTACTTCCCCAAAACAGGCCGCCGTATTGGAAAGGGTTTGAGTCATAGTTTATACACTGTTTTAAGTCTCCTTGTATCAAATGGTTTGTAAAAGATGTTTCCTATTTTTGCCTTTTTAAGGTTTAGAATCTTCTAAAATGTCAGTTCCAGGTTTTTATAAAAACCTGATTCAATAATAAAAAAATAAAGCTTCAGTTTATTTAAACAGTATGATTATGCAAACAAAATATTTGTGGGCATTTTTCTTAAGTTTGAGTGTGTGCTATTACTAATGCAATAATTTATAACTAGTGTTACTAAACTATTACCACTTGTGGCACTTACCTTTAATCTGATGAAATTGTTTAACCAGATCTTTTATATCCAGAGAAGCATTCCCTGAAGATAAATACAGGAAAAATCAGATACAAAAATTTCCCAACTTAAAATGCTTTTTCACAGAAACAAATATATAATCTAAAGCAATAACAAACCTTCTCTAAACACAATAAGTTCTTTAAAATAAAGTGCTGCAAACTGCGTGATGTTCGGCGGACTGGTTTTGAGAACAGCTCTACTCACTCCCTCAAGCAGAGTCTTGAGGCCATACGGTACAACAAGTCTGGGCTTTGAAAACATTTTGGCAAGATGTCTGTAATCTCAACTATAATGAAGAAAAAACAAAGTATTATAAATTAGTTTTTTTCTTAAAATATTTCTTATGAGTTAACTATAGCTTCAAAGAACAAATCTCTCCCCTATTAAGATCATTACCTTTATTTCTAATCTATCAATATTTATCCTAGCAAACTGGGCTAATTCTTGATGGTAGTTTTTTAAAAAATCATGTTACCAGTAGTTTTTTATTTGTAGGTAAGCAGTCTAGTACTATTTACAGAAATCCATTGGAAAAGCTCTGCCAGGAACTCCAGAATATTACAAAGAGCAAAAAAGCAACCAAACAAAACCTGTTTCTATAAAATTCAGTGAATATTTTGTGCAAGAAAATGTCAAGAAAAATATATCAAGCTCATTTATCTGTGTCCAAACAACAGAATTCCAAACCACATGGGAACTGGCTTTTCTGTATATTCATGAAGTAGTTACAAAGCAGGGTTTCTACAAGAAAATGTCTCCTCCTGCTTTATTTTTCTAAATATGTCCCCGAGCACATTGATCATATTTAAATATAATTTTTAAATTCTTGAAAACAATTAAATAGCTTTCGTACATGTAGTATTATACCACTCACCACTATGTGCACCTCTCTTTTTTCTACCCTCCCTTAACCTTTGCCCTAGTTTTCTCCCCTTTCCCCCTTCTGCCACCTTTCTGGGTCTGAAGTGGTACCAAGGGTATTGCATCATATAACCTATAGTTCTCAAGAGTTGCAGATGTTGCCACTCTGAACTGGGTCAGTGTGTGGACATTCTGTTTCATTCTAAAAAATTATGTAAGAAGGTTTACAAATACACACAAAAAAACAAAAGTAAAAAGGAAATCAGTCTAGATAAAGAAAAATTATGGTAAGAAAAACAGGATTCATCAGCTATAGGTAAGGTTAGTATTCCAATACAAGCTGTAGGTCAGCGGTGTCAAATCAGTCCCTGAGCTACCAAGCAGCCATCACAAAACAGAAAATCTCTGGTTAAACAACTCAGGTTTCCTGAGATTTAAAAAAAAAAAAAAATCAGTTGCTTAGGAGAATCACAGCTATTCTGGATACTGAGACCCAGGAGAAATTTCTCCTGTGGGTCCTCATACAGAGAATAGTGTATGATATAATGAATCCTATCCTCAACAACATCCCGAAAGTAAGTTAGAGTAATGAGTTTCATGGGGTTAAGTGGCAGTTTAGGTACAGCAATTATACAGGGGTCAATCTCTAATAAATAATAAAAAGCAACTAACATATCACAGTATTTTGAAAGCACATTTATTTTGTGCTTTTTTACATTTAAAAAGTACATTTCATCTTTCCTAAGGTCAGGGAAAAAAAAAATCTGGATTGGCAAAAGCAAACCCTTTGATAATATAATTAAGTGCATTGACTACCTAAATGAAAACTTACTATCAGAATATCATCTAACAGGAGCTTTACTGAATTACACTATTTTTAAAAACCAGTAGTGCATCTTTGGCCGGACCAATGCTAAATGTTAAGGGACACAGACAGTAATTATATGTATGACACATATACATATTAATGTGCGTGTGTATAATTTTTTTAAAGGACATCCTTTATAAAAGGATGTGAGTAGATAGGCCATGTTTTCAAAGTGGCTTACCAGTAGGCATGATGACCCTAACAGAAGACCCTCTCTGTAGGCATTTAGCAGTTGGGGCTACCAACTGTCGGGCAACCGGCAACGCAGTGATCCTACCATTTCTCAACCCAGGCGGCACGCAGCGTCCTCACCCCACTCCTTGTCAATGTGAGGGGCCATTTAGTGCCCCAGGAACAGGAATCTAAGCATTTTACACAGCAATCCCATACAAAGAATTGTCCAGAGCAAGCTGATACTGTGACACCAAGCGTAACTACATTAGCAGGTGAAATCACAAAAACAGACGTCGAAGGTTAATGTGACAGATTAATTCTCCCTCTACCTCTCCTTTAATGAGTATTTGTCAAAACCTAACAGATTTTAAACCTCCAGCACCCGCGCCAAACTGTGAACTTTCCCTTCCCCACTACCGTACGGCTTATGCAGGTACAAGTGCCTTTGGCTGATGCCAGAGTAGAAATTCAGAGTCACGGAAAACACAACCAGCACACAGCACTCACACCCCAAAAACCTACGCAGGCGTCTGGGCTCATTTTCTTTTCTTTTTTTTTTTTTTTTTTACTGTGTGATTGCCTCTCACTCGCGCCCCCAACTGGGGACCTGACCTGCAACCTGGTCATGTGCCCTGACTGGGGATTGAACCAGCGACACTTGGCTCGCAGGCCGACGCTCAATCCACTGAGCCACAGCAGCCAGGGCCCCTGGGCTCATTTTCTCATTTACTTTGAAGGCAGTGAGATGTAGGTATCCTGAGTTCTGGTCAATTAGTTCGGGAAAGGCAGGTGGCAGGTGCACCGGCCCCTCCAGACGACGGGCTGCCCACTCCGGTAGCCCTCCACCTTCCCCGACATTTGAGGACTCCACCGTTCAACTCCTGACAAAGTGAGGGCCTAACCGTCATCAACTGCCTCCAGGGCGCAGAAGGGCGCAGGGACACTCCCCACCTTCTCCTTTCCGGCTGAGTTCTAATGTGCTTCCTCCTTGCCTCCTTGCAGGCGGCTCCTAGAGGCAACAGAGCCCCTGCGGCCTTTTATACCCCTGGGGGACGTCAGGGCGTGCGTCACAAAGCCCCGCCCCCACACCGCAGCTTGAGGCTGCTGTGGAAGAAAATGAGCGCCCGCAGTCTCAGCCAACGGGGCGCCGAAAGGGACTGAGGCCGGGAGCCTGCGGGCCAGGGGGAGGCATTCTGCCGTGAGGAAACTGGTTTCCAAACTGCCAGGAGTCCAGGAGCAGATCAAGGCGACAGTCTCTCCGCTTTCGGTCACTCAGCCTAAAATAAGCGCTGAGTCGGAAGAGAAGAGAAATTAATTTAAGGCAGTGTTAGCCCTCCGCTACCTCCTGGCCACCACACACGAGCCCCCGCCCCATAATGTTACTCTCCGGTCACCTTTTGGAAAAATAATTTCTGACTTGGTGTACCCAAGAAACACTAGTATAAAGAGAATAATTATTACCAAGTGCCCACTGTTTGGCAGACAAGCTTCCTCTTGTCATGCAGATTACATTTGGAAAGTAAAGGAAAAATGCTTTTAGACTTTGTTGTGATGATAGGTTTCAAAATAGTACTTCATCACTGTCCCCAGCATCACTTTGGTAGTGTAAGTAAAAGTGAAGTGAAAGAGGCTATCGTGATTTCTGATGGTTTGGTTTATGTCTAACTATCAAAGGTGGAAAGAAACTGAGCTACGAAACACCCAGAAGTGCAAACATTAAACACTCCATTTATGGTCTTTTGGAATTAGACATTTAGGCTTGTGTGGCCCAACTTGGTTGGTCATTTTTAATACCTACTAGCTGTTAGGTACTGTGCAAAATACCTGTAACTCAGAAGGCAGGCCTCTACTCTTTCCACATTTCTTCACAGTTGGTTTTGTGCAAGTTCCTCTGAAATTCAAATTGTTAGTGAAACATTTAACCAGATTTTTTCAAACCACTATTTGTTGCTTTGATTTCTAGAACTCCTAATGACTTAAGGTGGCTTTACAATCTTCTTGCCCTTGTGTTCATCTCCCTTTCATTCACTAGGCATCTAAAGTGTGAATATACGAAACCACTGTTATCCACTGCTCCGCACCCCACCCCCAATCCTTACTTTATAGCAGTCTAAGGTTTGTGTTGTAACTTCGAGTAATTCCCATCTCATCTCACCATCTGCTTCCCATTTGCCTCTCTAGAGATTGGTCCTGAACACACATATCATCTCTATGCCTTTGCTCACCAGGTCCAAAGCCTGAGACATCCTTTTAGTCATCATCTCCACTTTACTGACTCCTTCTTCTCTTTTAAAACTCAGCTCAGGAATCTCCTGGTTTAGAAAGCCAATGGGTTAGAAGAATTTCCTCAGCGGCCCTATGTCATACACTCTATGTCTAAGCATAACCTGGCTACATGATTCTGTTTATGTTTAACTCTTCTCTCAGATTCACCAAATATTTACCAAAAGATGGTAACATAGAGTGATTCTTCTCTAATTAGGCCACCTGAATTAAAATTATCCTAGAAGCTTGTTAAAAGCTCTCAAAAGCCCTACCCAGAACCTACTGAATCAGAATCTCAGAAAGGAGCACTGTAAAACTAAAATTTGAGAACCACCGGCCTGTGGGAGAAAGTATAACCCAGAGCTCATCTGGGTTACAAGTGTGTTGCTTCTATTTCATACCCCAGTCAATGAGGAGCTAGGGCTCAGGCCCCTTACTAGTTTTCCCAAGGAGGCCAATTTTACACTGTACTGGGGAATTTTGGCACGTTAGTCTTTTATGGACCAACTTGCCATTCTCTTCTTGCTCCCCTTACTTTTTTTCTCTATTTCTTCTTCCTATCTTCCAATTCTCCTCCCTCAACATTATCTTCTTGGGATGGTTTGGGCTCAGTGACACTTTTTCTAGAAAATATAGCACCAACAGGATGTAAATAAATAAACAAATAAGAAAGACCAAATGGTACATATCACAACCTGTGTGAATGTGTATATTCCTAGCTACATAACCATATTTGAATATTTGCCACCACAATCTGCTGAAAGAAGCAATAAACCATTTAAGTTTACACAGAAAAGGAATGAACACACACCTGTTTGTGTGTATATTTTTAAAATAAGGTATGCACTGTCCTTTCGTTTTAGTTGGCAGAAATATAAAAGTACAAATTCTGTAAATAATTTACCTATACAATATGCAACAATAAATATTCTAATTTTCTGTGACATCTGAAATAATTCTTTACTCAAATACTTAATTATATGTGCTAAAATAAAGATACCTAACCCAATAAAAGGAAACGTTTAACTATATTAATCACAAAGGTGCATATTATTAGACCATGCCTCCATGCCTCCAAGTGTGTCAGATTACAAATGGGTCCAGAGTACATAAAATATACATTACAGATAGCTCTCATCATAGGCACAATGTATTACAAAAATATATTTGTAAATTAAAAGATCCATTTGAGAGCTTCCAAAATAGGAAAGGGGAAGGAGTGATGCCAAGATTAAAGAAGCACACATAGATACAAATAGTTTTGCTTATATTGTTATTTTCTTCATCAGCAAGGGGTAAAGAGCAATTTATACCAAACTAAGTTTCCAGGCAGATCACAGTAGTTCACAGATTGGGTAAGTCATGGTACACAGGCCAGATAACTGTTGTAACTACTCAGCTTAAAACACATACTCAGTAATCTAATGGTATAGTGTACTAGCACTGTGCTTTTATAAGTCTTCAGAATCACCATCTCTTCACCTTCTTCATGCTGTACCACCATGTTAAGACAGAAAAACCACAGGGGCTATTCTGCACCAAACCTAGGAGATACAGTTTATAAACAGACCTGTTCTTTTACTACTAAAGAAAAACTTACTGGATGGTGCTGTAAAGTCGTCTATTCTTTTAAGTGAACTGAACACAAATTTATGTGAAATACTGAAGTCTCTCTAGAGAAATAAACATTTTTAAAAGCAGTTAATGCAGGAACAATTTTTTTTAAATTATGAAGTACAGGTCTTTATGTAATCTTCTGAATAATAGTTCAAACAATATTTGAACTGAAAATTCAAGGGAACTCTGAAGCAAAAAATTCATGATTCATAAATGCTGCACAACCCTGAGAAGTTTGCCTCATATCCTACAGCCAAGAAGACAACAAAATGACAAAAGACGTATTTTAATGATTCATAATGTTCTTCCCTTCAGATTACACAAAACTAGGCACCCAGTCTTTTTAGACAACTCATTATTCTCTTCAGAAAGCATCTACTTGGCTTCTGAGTCTACTCTCTTTCTGAATGCAGGATAGCAGGCTTTTCTCTCTGGCTAATAAGTAAAATCCATGCAGGATTCACACCAGAAAGTCAAGTGAATAAACACTTGGGAAATGAGGAAACATGAAAATAGTTTAGACAAAGTCAGTGAAGAATAATAATTTCTTTCAAAGAAATTATTGTCCCCTCAAAAGCAGATTAAGTAGGTTAAACCTGCCAACATTCTAAATTGCTCCACTCATGTTTTATTTTGAAAAGTATTAAAGTGTTAACATTGCCTAAGATCATGCTTCAGCTAAAGGCTATGTAAATAAATGCCACCCCAAGAGGATACACTTCAGCTCAATATAAATTTTTTACAAATCTGACCTTAAGAGTGAACAAAGTTAGTCACCTAGTTATAGCAGAAACTCTTAAGTGACTGAGGTATTTTCATTCTTCAAAACCACAGGCGTGCAGTACTGGACAAAGATGTAAATTAAATGACAATTAAAATTAGCAACGAAGGATAAAAATAACTTTGAACCCCTTTTATAATATCAAGTAACCTGAGCTAAGGGGAAAATTATGAAATCCTGGCAAAAGATGGCCCAGCAAATCCTTCACCAGCAAATATTTGAGGCTAAAAAAAAAAACAAAAAACCCTATATTAATTCAAGAATAACCTTTTCAAGTAATATGTTAAAAGATTTTCAAAAGTTGGTAATTACACAATTTATCACAAAGAAAGGAAAACTCCTAAAATGTAGGCATTATTCACCTAGTTGTAGACTGGGCTTTCTAATAAATGAGCAAAAACAGTTACACCTTTGGTTATAAAACTATCCTCCATTTGCTTCTACTTGGTTGACTTTCAAAGGAAAAAAATCATTACTTCGAAACATTTTGTAAACAACTTGGAGATAAGTATTTTGAAGACACAACTCCAACTGAAGAACAATTGTTTTTTAATAAGGAAAACATGGAATTCTGGGTTATTAACATATATTTTTTACAATAAAAGAATATTTGCTTCATGGTCCAGAGACCTGCATTCTCTTCATTGCTCCACTGATAACAGGAATTAATCGGGATACGTCAATTAGCCTTCTGGTGCCTGAGTTTCATAGTCTGGACAATGGGGATAAAAATATCTGTGCCACATTATTCACAGGGGTAGTTTGAGGGCAAAGTAAAACACTAGAAGCACTTTTTATTTGTTTCAAAACACAATATAAATGCTATGTCATGATACTGTTAGTAATTTTACAGGTACCTCTTAGTGTTACCCTGTCAGATGTGTGCTTAAGGTAGGTGTTCCTACAAGATCATAGGTTGAATATTTAGCTTGATTTTATTTTAAAAATAATAAATCACAAAACTAAAATGTTTGAACAAGGTCACTTAACCCTCTCCCCAGGTTGTTAGTTATAATTACTATTATCATCATTATTATTACTTTTTAGCTAGATCTTTACTATGTCAGCGTAACTGGGAAATGTGTCCCTGGCACAGGTGGTTTTCAAAAGAAAAGCCGATCTTCACATGAGCTGTGTCCTCTGCTTTGATTTTAAAGTGCAGAACCCAGGTGGGAAGAGACAGAGCGGGAACTCCGGGTCTGTCACTGAGGAACCAACTCCCTCAGAGAGGCCAGAGCGGCATGGATGCGGACATGCAATCTGTTTTCAAAGTCGTAGCCAGAGAAATCCTCCTGTAAGACCAAAGAAAGATACTTATGCACTCTCTGAGCTTAGCTTTCTGAAATACTGCAGTTTGAAGCACACTAAGTTCTGTACCTCCCAAAGGATATCCCTCACGTTCCCATTAATGGCTTTACATCCAATTGATATTTTCCTTTCTTCTCAAACATTAAACTCTGTGTTCATTTTTTAAATGTCAACTGAATGTTGTTAATGCTGTCTTTGTAAAATTTCCCTCATGTGACTCCTGGCACAGTAGTCTTTGTTTGTGCTTAATGTAAGTTGCTTTTAGAAATTTTTAATTCAAGAACGCAGTTATGAAATAAAAAAAGTTATTTCCTACTCACATAAGAAGAGTGTTTATAAGATAGAATGAACAATTTCACAGGAGTGCTTAATGATATCTGTAATTTCTCTTAAAACTCAAGTGCTCGCTGAGTCAATTACTATCACTTTTCCTTTTCAGAAATATCCATCAGAACAATCATTTCACAAAAATTTCTTGAATTTGGACTCAAGAGCATGCTACAGAGGATAAGGGCCCCTGGGTAGAGGGAGATTCAGTATTTTTACCTTTGCTTGAAGAAGTAAAGTTCTGCCTCTTGCTACAGTCTATGAAGGTAAAAACAAAAACAAAAAAACCTCTTTATTACCTATATTTATACTCAAGCAAAAAACATTATAATAGGATATGTTAATTAAAACAATTCATAGTAGTCACAGAAGTGAGTCAACTGCTCATTAAAGACTCAATTTTTCTTTAATATAATAAGTTTACATCAAGAAATTACAATAAATATTTTTCAGAATCATCACTATAATTCTATAAATGACAACAACTTATAAGAGCTATAATAGTGCAGGTTAAGATATCACTAAATGGCCTAAAATTGGCGATAATTAAAAGGTTTATTTGAAGTTGGTAAGCTATCTCCTTACATATTTAAGGGTTATACTACAATCCATTGATTTAGCTTAACTTTTACAAAGTCCACGTATTTGAAAACTGAGTTGAATTTACTAAAAATTAGAATTTTACAAAGCCAATATTATGTAATTGAGCTTCCCAAAGAAGGTACCAAGCAAATCCAGCACACTTATTGAAATCCTATTTTTTTCTAAAACCTGCCCCATTATGTATACATCTTTTTTTTATTATGTATATCGTCGTCGGCAGCCGTCCGTCTCGAGAGACGATGGTGTAGCTTCTTAAGAGTCCATCTGCACCGCCGAGAATGGCTGTGCAGTCCGACTCGGGAGTGACATGGTATCTGTCTCCTCCCGTGCGATGACGCTGAAGCTACAGAGCCTGAGCAGGGTGATATGGAGGGTCTGCTGTTGCCCATGCAGCAGACCCCCCCCCCTCTTCGCAGCTGAAGGGTCCAAGGGAAAGACGGAGTCAATACAGCTTGGCTTCAGGTGCGCCGCAGGAGTTGCCGGTGTTGACTACAACGTCAAACCGCCTTAGGGACTCCCGCTCCGGATTTTCTGTCGGGGTTTACTCCCTTAGCCTTTCCCCTGAAGAGGTATGCCGCAAGGCAGCGGAGGTTTTTTGGAGTCAGAGTTTTCCTTCTCTGATTATGTATAGATCTTTATAGTAATTATCAACTTAAACGTATTAAGATATTCTAAAATTTTTTAAGTAATCATATACATCATCCTCATTTATTCTCACTACCGTCTTTATTAAATTGGCAAGTAAGTGTTTTTTATCCTGTTTACAGATCATGAAGAAGGCAGGTGGCTAAGTAACCTCGCCAGTGTCACACACTAAAGTCAACAGCAGAGCTAGGATCATGATGAAGTTCTTAGGAATAAACCACACTACATCATATCATTCCATTCTAAAAATGGCAGTATTTTCCCTCAAACAATATTTTGTCCAAAAATGTAATTCTAGAGAAGAAATTATCTCCTAAACAGGTAAGATTAGTAGCTTCTCAGATTTATCCTATATGAAATAAAAAAATTTAAAAACAACACTGTTTAATCAATTTATTTTAAAAGAAGGCTGCTTTGTGACCACTCATGAGCACATTTTGGGTGACGAACTTTATTTAAGGAAATACGTAACATCTTACCTCTGGTTTGTCTAATAGAAGACAGCCAAGTTCATAGCAAGCATATGGCTGAATATATAAATTATGCTGACGACACAACTCGTCTTTAACAGCTCGCTGAAAGAACTGAAAGTGAGACAAATGGCATTGGAGTTAACGGATTTCCCTAATTAGGCTCATTTTCCTACTTAAGGCTCATCGCATCTTCAGGACGCAAGATCCCTCATCTAATTTCTGTATCTATATCAGATTTCCTCCTCATCCTGCATCTTTATTCCTTCCCCTCCATCCTCACCCATATTTTAGAAGTTATTTGCAAGCTTGTCTGGTGAGCTTCCCCCAGAAAATGTTACCCACCAACTAGCCCCATCTGTCCTGCTTATTTTCCAGTTGACACACTAGCCTCTACAGGTTTTATGGCTGAGAACATCTATCTGTCTCTAAGTCAGAACATCCCACATTATTATTTAAAACAGAAAGCATACAAGCCAAAAACCATCTCTTTTTTAAAACTTTTAAAAATTTTATTTACTTTAGAGAGAGGAAGAGAGATAAAGATATATATATTTAGAGAGAGAGAAATATATATGGAGAGAGAGAGTGAGAGAGAGATCATTTTGTTGTTCTACTTATTTATGCATTCACTGGCCAATTCTTGTATGTACTCTGACTGGGGATCGAACCTGCAACCTTGGTGTATTGGGAAAAATACTCTAACCAACTGAGTAGCTAGCCAGGGCCCAAGAACCATCTACTGACATATGTCTTGACTGTATCTAGCTGATATTTAAGCATATGATAAAAAAACAAGTTATTTAAAGCTATGTAATAACTATTATACCCCACACTGAAATATTATTTATATAAATTTAAAATTATAATACAAGTACATCAACACTCCAGGATTTAAAAGCCAATGACTCTTATTATTGTACATGAACTCTCAAAGAGTATTCAACATAACACTGGGATATACTTCAGAAAAACCAACTTAAAAAAAAGAAAGAAAAAGAAAATCTCAGAAAAGTCCCTCTAATTCTATTTGAAAATAATGAATGGCTCTTTTTCATAGAATATACTAAAAAAACAATTTTCAGTCACACATCAGTAATCTGTAGTTAGAGACAGGAAAAGTGAACACACACCGACACATGAAAAATACACTGTAGTATTTATCCAACTGCGAGATGTCACTCTGCTCACTCAAAACTGTTTTCATATTTCCTCCTCCTCCAACGGTGACTGTCACCATTGGTAAAAAGCTAGTACCAGACAAATGAAGGCTGTATGTAAAGAAGTACTGGGGAGCCTGAAGTTACATTAAAAACTGGTATTCACCATCATCAACTTCTAACATAAAGTAGGTAAAGCTCACATTGCTGTGGGAGGCTTGGTTTTGTTTAGTGCCCATTAATTTCTCTTATTCACAAGCACATCTATAGGTTTTCAGTTTACTTTTCTGAGCCATGACCACATTAACAGTTTACCTGAACAGCATCTTCTGAGTTCCCCAGACATTTGTGTATGGCACCGAGAAGCAAATACTTTAATCCAACGACAGATGAGTCATCTACTTCATGGCAAGCTTAAAGGGAAGTGAAAAGAGCATGAAGGAAATACACTCACTTAAAGCATATTTCATTGTTTACACTTATTCAGCTCAAAATTATTCCCCCTGAAAATCAAAAGGTTCTCCTTCCTCAACTGTTAGTGAATACCCTTGGTCAAAGAAAGGCAAAGATATAAACTTCAGAGGGCCAAGACGACTCAAAAATTGCATAACATGATTACCATGTGAAAGAAGACAATCTGAAAAGGCTACATTCTATATGGATGCAACTATGTGACATTCTGGGAAAGGCAAAACTGTGGAGAGAGTAAAAAGATCTGCGGTTGCCAGAGGTTGGGAGGGAGGGAGGGAGGGAGGGAGAAAGAGGTGGAACTCAGGATTTTTTGAGCAGTGCAACTATTCTGTACGATATGCCATTACACATTTGTCAAATCTCATAGAATGCACAACACAAAGAGTGAATCCAATGTAAAATTATTAATTGTGGGTGATAATGATGAATCAGTATTGGTTCATCAGTTATAACTGGTGGGGAATTACTGATGGTTGGGAGGCAGTATGTATGGGGGAGGGGAAGCTTATGTGAGTATCTGCACAATTTTGCTGTAAATCTAAAACTGCCCTAAAATAAAGTCTATTGATAATTTTTAAATTGCATCATATTAATTTCATAAACCATGCAATGGGCACCTTTACAGGTTTGTATGGGTGCTGCCTTAGTCACTGAGTAGGGAATCTTGCCATCTACTGTGGAGGATGCAAACATGCGTGGATAAGAATAGGGAAGTTTTCCAAGAAAATGAGAAAAGTAGAAATTGAAAACATAGTGGAGAAAAGGAAACATAAAGGAGGAAATTAATTGTATTTCTATGAACCAATAAGTATACCGAAATTTGGTAATATTTTATAAATATATACATACATACAATATACATACATACACATACATGGGTGAGTGCTTATATGTCTGTGTACATATATGCATTGCCCTGGCTGGTTTAGCTCAGTGGATTGAGCGTCGGCCTGCGAGCTAAGTGTCGCTGGTTCGATCTTCCAGTCAGGGTACATCAGAGAAGGAAAACTCTGACTCCAAAAAACCTCCGCTGCCTTGCGGCATACCTCTTCAGGGGAAAGGCTAAGGGAGTAAACCCCGACAGAAAATCCGGAGCCGGAGTCCCTAAGGCGGTTTGACGTTGTAGTCAACACCGGCAACTCCTGCGGCGCACCTGAAGCCAAGCTGTATTGAATCCGTCTTTCCCTTGGACCCTTCAGCTGCGAAGAGAGGGGGGGTCTACTGCATGGGCAACAGCAGACCCTCCATATTACCCTGCCCAGGCTCTGTAGCTTCAGCGTCATCGCAAGATGTCGATTCAACACGGGAGGAGACAGATACCGTGTCACTCCCGAGTCGGACTGCACAACCATTCTCGGCGGTGCAGATAGACTCTTAAGAAGCTACACCATCGTCTCTCGAGACGGACGGCTGCCGACGACGACATATATGCATACATACAATTAACTGGAAGGCATTAGAAGAGTTGGATAGAGTAGCAGGAAGCAAATGTTAACAATAGAATCTGACCCTATAGAAGCAGGAGCTGCCTCGAAAGACTGGGCTAGGAATACCTCCATATAAAAAGTACTCAAATGTCCTTACCACAGTCATATTAAAGAAAGTGGAATGCAATTCATGCACTCATTCACTGAATATTTATTGAGCACCTACAATGTGCTAGAAAGTTCTAGATGCTTGAAATGCAAAAGTAACAAAACAGAAAAAATTCCTGCCCTTAAGAAACAAACCTTTTGTGGAGAAGATAGACAATATAAAAAAAATAGGTAAAATATATATGTTAAAGAAGTGTTAGTGCTAAGGTAAAAAATAAAGCGAGGAAGAGAGATGAGGGTATGCATGCGTGTCAGAAAGGCAATGCATGCATGTCAGAAAGGCACAGTTCAAGCCTCACTGAAAAGGTAACATTTGCATAAAGACCTAAAGGAAATGAGTAAAGGAGCCATGTGGACATTTGAAAGAGCATTTGCAGGCAGGAAAAAGAGACAGTGCAAAGGCACCGAGGCCAGCTTGTGCCTGTTGTGTTCAAGAACAGTAAGGAGTATGACTGGAGCCTGGTAAGCAAGAAAGCTGAGCAGTGAGAGGCAATGGAATTGGAGGTGATGTGTGTGTACAGACTGCTGGGCATTGTAGACCACTGAATGAACTTGGGCTTTTACACGTGGTTCTAAAACTGTGAAATTATGTGAGATGACTTAGTTTAATAGGATCACTCTGCATGCTAAGAACACACAGGCACATCTTTAAAGTGGAAGTATGCAGTGGAATGGTGGGGGGGGGGGCCCATAAATGGAACCAAAAGACAGAGACTTAAGAATCCAACTAGCTCTGCTGATGAGGAGGTTACAGACAGGGACTTGGAAGCAATGAATGCACCTGTGTGGGCTTGGTGAAAAGAGCTTAATAAAGGCATACACTACCAGTTTTTTTCTGAAACTTAGCTTTTCCCTACAAAGATCTTCACTGTCCTCTATATGGTGGAATCAATTTTGAATCATTACTGCTTAACACTGGGGAATGGCATAATCTAATCAACAGATCTTAAAAGTAGGCAAACTTTTAATAAAGATATTAAAGCACTATCTCAATTTTGCTCTCTCTCCATGACCACATCTTTGTTATTTATTTGATATTCAGAGAATATTCAGTCACATTAAGTGATCATCGTTCTTGTGCCTGCCAATCACTGCCCATTTTATATTTGCAGTTTGTTTGAATTATTAAATACACGATCCTGCACTTATTTAACATTCTTTATTGTTCCTTTGAGTTAGATATCGGTAGATATTCTAGACTTGCATCAAGAACTAGGGATCGGTTTAAAGTTATGCATATCTTCTTAAATGGACACAACAGAGCTTGTACACCTGAGAAATTTTTGTTTCCTTTCAGAGTCCCTGAGGAAGGTTATAAGCCTACTATAATTTCAGGACTTCTGCAAACAACTTCTTTTGGAGTTGCATTATTTTGATCTCCGGAATATCAACACTGAGAAAAGTTTTGAGCTTTGAGGGTGGCATCTACTGGGAAGTCTGATGAAAAAGTATGTCATACAATGGATAATGCTGTATCTGATCAAAAACAAGTATGAGTGTAGAGAAAGTTGACAAATTTTCTATAGTGACTAAAAACTATGTATTTTTGAATATGTTTAAAATATTAATACTAAATCTCTCTTGAAAAAGGGCTGTGGGAGACAGGCAGGTGTGGTTTGAAAGACTTTGATGACTGTTGTGTGGAACCCCACCCAAAAATGGGAACTTGGGTCTTAACCAGCAGGTTTCTTATCTTTCATGCTTGCTATGAATCCCACCCTCTGGGAGATTTTAAAGATAGAATAGAAATACAAAGAGGCTTTTAAGGAAAAGGGAACCCACTCTGCTTTTCTCTGTATAGCCTCAAATCCTTGTCAGTCTTCGGCAGCCGTCCCTCTCGAGAGACGATGGTGTAGCTTCTTAAGAGTCTATCTGCACCGCCGAGAATGGCTGTGCAGTCCGACTCGGGAGTGACACGGTATCTGTCTCCTCCCGTGTTGAATCGACATCTTGCGATGACGCTGGAGTGTCCTCTCCAGTGAAGCTGAAGCTACAGAGCCTGGGCAGGGTGATATGGAGGGTCTGCTGTTGCCCATGCAGCAGACCCCCCCTCTCTTCGCAGCTGAAGGGTCCAAGGGAAAGACGGAGTCAATACAGCTTGGCTTCAGGTGCACTGAAGGAGTTGCCGGTGTTGACTACAACGTCAAACCGCCTTAGGGACTCCGGCTCCGGATTTTCTGTCGGGGTTTACTCCCTTAGCCTTTCCCCTGAAGAGGTATGCCGCAAGGCAGCGGAGGTTTTTTTGGAGTCAGAGTTTTCCTTCTCTGATGTGCCCTGACTGGAAGATCGAACCAGCGACACTTAGCTCGCAGGCCGACGCTCAATCCACTGAGCCAAACCAGCCAGGGTTAATCCTTGTCAGTAGAATGTGAAAAACAGAACGATTAAGTAAGAGGAAATGTTTTTGACCTTGTGTAAAATACCTGGGTGTTTCAACCCTGTATTGATCTGCATTTCCCTTTCACTCCCTACCATTTGGGGAAGGGCTGCATGATTTTCTTATGCATTTCTGGGTGTGGAAAGTAGATAAAAACTTGGCTAATAAAGAAACGGGGCAAGTTCCCTCAGAGAAAACACCTCCCTTCCATCCTCAGATGGAGTGTCTGAGTAGTTTCTTCATCCACTCCAAGGGACCCAGAGTCTCTCTCAAAGGCCAGCATATATGTGAATAAGAACACATTTCCAAAGATAATTACTCTGTGAAACCATCTTTTTGGATGCTAAGTGTCTGTATCTTAACACAGCAGTCTCATCTTGTAACCATCCTTCCAGCTGCAGGATGTAGCACCTTCCCGCTCCCGGGGGGGGATGGGGGAGGCAGCTGTGTGGGGGAAGCTGGAAGCCTTGCTGCTCCCTGTGCAGTCCTCAGAGCAGCAGCATCTACACTTGGTCCTGCGGGAGCTGGCAAGTCCTCTTGACTGCTCGGAAGTTTGGGTCACTTATCATAAAATGGGCATGACAATACTGTCTGCCTTTCCCACTGCCTCGGGCTGCAGTGTGAAACAAACTATGTAATTTGCCAAGCTTGTAATATCATTCAAATGTCTGCATTAAACCTTCAGGAGAAATGTCACAGGAGTTCTTTAATAACCAATAATGCATTATTTTACTTAAGGATTTAGTTTATTCTGTGAACTTTTCCTACAACTATAATAAAAATGATTTTATGAAGGTTATATTACCATAATCTATGAACTTGGGTTTTTTACTCTATGTATCAAAAATGTAGGCTTCTAATTATATTCTTAGGTTATTTACTCAAGAGAAATGAGCATGTAATGTCCAAACAAAAAACTAGTTCAGTTATGCTGGTAGCAGTATCACTTACGATAGCTAAAAAGCCAGAGGCAAACCGAGTGTCCGTGAAGAGGAGGAGAATCAGTAGACAAACTGTGGTATAAGCAGAGCCATATAATGGAGCATGACTCGGCAAGCAAGAGGTACGAACTGCTGACACAGGCTACACCCTGGATCAAGCTTATGGGTTATAACAAGCAAAGCCAAGCACTAAAACGTACAGCTGTCTGGCCCCACCTATGAGAAGTTTAAGGACAGGCGAAAGGAACCTGTGGAGAGAGAACTCAGAGCAGCGGTTGGCCAGGGCGGAGACCAGCTGGGAGGGGCACAAGGGAGATCTCAGGGGTGGCAGAAATGTTCTGTATTTTGATTGTGCTGGTGGATGCTGCGGTATATGTGTTTGTTAAAACTCACTGAACCGTACAGTTAAAACCCATGCAAATTAATGAATGTGAATCAAACCTGTAAGAAACTGAGGGCCTTTGTTGAGAAAAACATGCTTCCAGCCACCCCCACGGCTGCAACATGAATACAATCAGTGTGCGCACACATGCTGCCAACGACACAGGCACTTCTGAACACCCGAGCGCCACCCATGCCTGCCACCAGAGTGACTGAGTGCTCTCCATCACTGCGCCATTTAGCCAAGAATGACATATTTGTACTCTGAATCAATCGTATCAATGAGAAACTGAAGAAAGCAGCGTTGAAAACACAAGCTGATGTGTACAGTTTTGTGGGGTTTTTTTACCTTGACTCATTCTCTGCAGGTTGGGGAAGGAGCAGTTGGGAAGGGCTTTCCACAAGTACAAGACTTCCAGGGACGCCAGCACGCACAGCGCTTTGGTCGGCGCTTGTTTCCGAAATCTCTCTGCCTGCAAGTAGGTAGCATGATTAGGCTACATTTTTCTTAAAAAAACAAATTCAAACAAGAAATATGCTTTGGAGATGTTTAACAGTACACAATTCATATTTAACATGAACAACCCCCTCCCACAGAGCTAAAAATGAAACATTTTCTATAAAAAATACTTTCACATTTTTAATAGACTGGTGCATATGCCTTTCACACTCATTATTCAACTCAATCTATTATCATGACTCAGGATTAATTCTGAAAACTTTGGGGTAAAACTAGACTCATTTCAGTTTAAACCAAAGGGATTTATAAAAGCTGGGTGACAACAGCTCAATGGCTCTTTAATTTTCTACCAACCTGCAGTTTTCTCAGTGGCTTTCCACATTACAATCTCATTTATACTCAAACTAAGTCACTAACTGCTCATTCAATAAAAATTTGTAACATTAAAATCATAGAATATTTAGGATACGTCAAGTTGTTGTGTAACCTATGGTAATTCAGCTAAATTTTATTCTTAAAAGTATAGGATAAATTAGGGAGATTGTCCCTACAGCCCTGGGACTCTCCGTTGGTAAATTTGATGCATTCTCTATATTGAGAAGCAACAGTCTGTATAGGGCCTGCCAATCTGTACTCTTCTGAAACTACCTCACTCTTTGCATGGGTGCTTTCCCTCTTCAGATACGCTCATCAGCTCTGTAGGGCCTGTAATATATCTATTCATGCAAATAAATAAATAAAACCCAAAAAACCAAAAACCCACCACCACCTGTTTTAATTATCTGCAGCAAAACAAGCACTTTCCATTCAGAGCAGAAGTACAACCAAGGGGGTCAATTCTCTGCAGTGGTGAACTGTATTTTGCACAGCAAGTAAGTTGCTACCTTTAAATATGATTTCCTGAAAGCTGCCTACGGTGGTGCTGGTTCCAATGCCCAGTATAAATAATACCCCAGATCCACAGGCCCCAACGTACCTTTTTCACTGAGAACTGTTCAATCTGATTGTTTTTCCTTTTGAAGAGTTTCTGCACTTCTTTAAAGACAATCTGTGCCCCCTGCACATCACCAGTGGCCCCCTGACAAACTAAGAAACCATCATTATATTCCTTATGTATTTGAGGGAAACGCCACTAAAGGTTCCCTAGCTTGGTGATAGTTGGAAATGTTACCAACGAAAAAATGGGAGCACCATGCCCATCATTCTTCCACCGATTGAACAACTGTTTTCCAGGCGCTCAGTGCCCAGAGCTTCATGGGACATGTGGGCAGGCCACGGTCTTAGTCCTTTTGCTGGGGAGATGTCTTGTACACAACAAAATCACAGTGTGCATTTCAGGGGCAGTTCATATGCTCAGAAACTAGAATAAAAAGGAAACTAAGAAAAAGCAAGGAGCCAACAGGATCATCAGATCTTCATGGGAGAAGAAGACCTCTGTGCCTGGAAAGGAAGTCATGAAAACCTTACATATGTTCATCAGCACCTACCACTTGCAAGCCACCAGCGTGACATGCAGGTGTTAGCAGCCTGAAGAAATGTAAATTTCAGTACCAGAGATAAGATGCACCCACAGCCTCACAGCTACAAGTTATAAAGTGATAAGAGTCTTTAGAGTACGAGAACCAAAGTGATTTTGGGAAAGCTCAGAAAGAGAAGGGATCATTTCTCTTTGGAGTGATCAGCAAAGCTTTGAGGACCTAATTGTCAAGCTCAGCCTCAGAGATGATAAGATTTTGAAAGTCTGCACACTATCCGCATCCCACCCCAAGCCCCAGGCAAAGCCTTAAAAAATGAATGAAATTCTGATACATGTTACAGCATAGATGAACTCTAACAACCTGCTAAGTGAAATAAGCCAGACACAAAACACAAATACTGTGATTCCACTTATAAGAGGTACATAAGAACAGTCAAATTCAGAGACAGAAAGTGGAATGGTGGTTGCCGGGGGCTGGAAAGAAAGGAGAATGGAGAGTTATTGTTGAATGGGTATAGAGTTTCAGTTTGGGATGATAACAAAGTTCTGTAGGTACACAGTGGTGATGGTTGCATAAAAAAACATGGATGTACTTAAGGTCACTGCACTGTACACTGAAAAAATGTCAAAAATGGTTAAATAGATTTTATGTTTACATATATTTTACCACGATTAAAAAAAAAAACAAAAAACAGCACAGGTGATGAAGCCCATGGTGGCAGTTTTTCTGGTCCCTGAATGGCCATCCTCTCTAGCCCTACCTGTCGGTATGTACCTGATGACAGCCAGCTCAAATGGCAGCTCCCGCAATATGCCTTCTCTGATTGCTTGACAGTGATCATTTCCTTCCCCACGCACTGTAATGGAACTATTCACACGTATCTTATCATCGGCACACAATCCCCTTGTAGAGGCAGAGACTAGAGTCCTCCATACTTTATCATCTCCTACAACTGGTAAAACCCTGGGATTTTCAACCTTTGGAGAATAAATGCTTCTCTTTATAGCCACAATGGACATTTTTTTTTTTTTTCATGTTCCATGCTCAACAAGATTAAAATAAAACTGCTGCCCAAAATTGATGACATGACCCAGTTACACCTTAATAAGTGCTGGGTTGTTGTGCAGGCCTTGCTTACTTGGCTCATCTACTCCTCAACGTGCTGGGCCCATGGAAGCCACTCAATAAATAGCTGCTACTTTCATCTGTGATGCATGAAAATTCTATAAAACAACCCTTAAAATGTGAGGCACAGTATACTATCCAGCGTATTGAAAATAGTCTTATTCAAATATAAGCTTCAGAGCTATATGAAAACGCATGTCCTGCTGGACTGCAGTAAGGACTTTGGGTATGAGGGGAATTCATCCTGATTGCTAATGAACTTCAGCTTTAGAATATCCAGTATATACAATTGGCCACTGCTAGTTGTACCTTATTTTAATAATCAGTTAAGGGGATGGAATCAAAGGAGATGTTTTGCTAAATCCAAATATTCAGAGAAATAAAAAGATATTTTACATGTTTGGAGTAATCTTGAATTTTAAGTAAAAGAATCACTTATATGGCTGTATATGGAGAATTCATTGTCAGAGGCAGAAAATGGACAACTACCACATGGGTTTCTTTAATTCCCACCTCTGTAATTCTATACTTCACAATGGCACTTATGCATCTCAGGGTGCAGACAACCCTTTTGTCCACCAGGTGGCAGCACATCTTTAACTATCTCACAGAATGGCAAAAAGCTAAGAATCCTCACATCCATAATCAGAAATTACAGCTGTTTCTGCTATAAGGATGTGCAGTGCTGAAATACCTTGTGTTCTGCAAAATCACACTGTAAATACAACAGAGTGAACAGGTAAAACAAGACTGGAGCAGACTACTCGAAATTTATGCGACTTGGTAAGTAAAGATACCTAACAGTCTTAACAAAGATATAAACACAATTAAAAAGACATGTTAAAAACATACTTTAGAAAATAAAGCAGAGGGGTAAGGATAGGTTGAGGCTGCTTAGGGCAAAATGCACAAAAGCAGGGAAAACCTTCCAATGAGCATTTCCAATACAGAGCATGTGACCTAACCAGCCCAGAGAGGGACTGAGGGGAAGGGTGTATTTGCTGAAATGGTCAGTGCACACTGTATTGTGCTGCTATTTACTTGGTAGCACAAAACATTAAAGTGCTGGGCAGAACAGAGGAAGAACACAGGTTCTGCCTCCTCCCGCCATTATTTTCCCATCTGCTGACACGTGCGAGCTAACTCACAACAGAAGCAGTCTACTTACCTGCAGTTAAATAGGCATAATAGCACTGGGACCACCTGGACTCGTTTTTTAGCCTCTCAAAGGAATCAAATGCATCCTTGAAATTAAGCTCTATCATGCTGCACCAACCTACGAAAGAAATATTTTCAGTGTACAACCTTCAAGGAATGCGGTGAGCTTCATTGCCCACCTCTAAGCTACAAATCTCTAATCCTGTTCTCTTCTCCTGTGAGCGTTGTAGTACGCTACATGAAAACTTTAAAAAAAATTATTTTCTGTTAAATATTTTTAATGTGCCATTTTGATTAAGATGAGGCACTTCTAATTTCACAATTTCTCAGTATAAAATAAAGTGATGTAAAAATTTCTATTAAAACACTCCCAGTGTTGCCTACAGTTGTAAAATTAAACCAAGCACAGTAGTACTTGTCCAAGAGTAGGCAGAGGCACAGAAAAAGCAATGCCATTAGCTTATACAGAGAGTGACTACCTCAAAAAGTCTCCAAGCACTCACTTGCTCATTAGTGATTACTATTAATTCTCAAACCGTTGTGAGAAGCAGAGAGCAAGTAGTCTGCAAGTTGGTAGTGGAGCTGAGAAAAGACCCCATCTTTTCCAGATCTAAACACCATTGAACTGGCATTCTGGTAAGGAATAGTGGCAAGGAAAATGTAAGGAATTTTATCCCCATTGTTTTAACAGCATTGCCCACTGAGCCCCTTCCTGTAGCCAAGCCCTGTGTCAGGCACTGATGCAATTCTCTTTAATCCTACTATAGCCTTGCAAAGATGGCTGATGGTGTGCTCACTTTACCAAGGAGAAAACCTAAGGCATGGAGTTCCTTGTTCAATGCCATACAGCTACCAAGAGGGAAGATGTGAGGACTGAAGGCCAACCCTCTTTCTTGTCCACATTATTGGCCTCCATACAAAAAAAAATTCTGGTATCGGGCACATCAGGAAGCAGTTGTGCCATCCTGGACCTGCCATGTGTACTATGGGGAAGAGGCAGACCAAAATTCAGTGCCAAATTCTATGGGATAGGATATTTTAGAGTAAAAAGTGGGGCTGATTATTTCATCTTGTAATGGAAATCAGAGTAAGATTTGAATTAAATACCAACTAGACGCTAAAGATAGCACTGAACATGAAGAAGCAACCTGAGTTCTGATTTTGCTACTTTTCTCCAGTGTGTTAAGCTTCTGAAGTTGGATTCAATGATCTCTAAGTTTCCTTCAGCTCTGCCACAGGCCTTCAAATGGTGCATGAAAAAGGCCACCAAAATAGGTCTTATCATTCAAGTTCTTTGAAACACATTCCAGCCTATGTAACGGCTCCCAGCAGAGTTTGGATTGCATAAATATACATTTTGCGCTTTATTATACTTCATCTCCACTCTCAAAATACACAAGGCATTTAAAATATAATATCGCTTACTGGGAAACTCCGAATCTTTTAGTTTGACTTTTCTTTAGAAAGATTGAGGAAGACAAGTATGTCTACAGAAGGCAAGTGGCAGGCATCACAGGGTCCTGACCTGACAGGTGTCAGTTCGGTGCTCTCCATTTCTTCTTCCATCTCTCTGCAGATGGCTCTTTGAATCCTAATTTCCTCTGTAATTCCCATCACTACCTCAACTTTTCTTCATTCCCTGTCTATGAGATATAGGATGTGACCTGGTAGTAATGCTCCAAAATTCTAAAAAGTATGAACCCTTTATTAAACATTTAAAGTTGTATTTATGCTTCTTAGCAACTGCTACATAAAAGGATACGGAATTACTAATGTAACAGGACAGCAGAATTTCAGTTCAGTCAACAAAATAATCAGAGCAACAACTTTGGGGAAGGAGGAGGAAATCTTAAGCAAATAAATATTTCCAAGTCTGTTTATAAATTCATCTCCAGGATGGGAGAAGCCAAAGGAAGCAGCTAACATGTATGGAGGGCCTTCTGCATGCCAGGCACCCTGACTGATACTCATCCATGTTATTTAATGTAAACCTCAATTGCTACGAGTCAAGCCACCTTAACTCCAGTGACCGTTACCAGGGTGTACTAAGCTTGTCCAAGTCCCCGAGCTAGCTGGTAGAGAGCTGGGACTGGAATCCACATGCCAAGCTCTCTCCTATGCTACATTTTTCTTCTCAGGTAAACATTGGTGGGACGGAGAAGAAAATAGTTTTGAATTCTCATGTGCAGTTGAATAAGGTATTTATAAATGGTTTCAGACAACTAATTTAACACTGAATAACACTGATAACACCTATTATCCTAAATCCAAAATGTTATAAATTATAAATAATGAAGTCACCGAGATAAACGTTACTTGTACTATGATAACAAAGTCCTATTCTTACAAAAAGGCAGCGAGCATTTTACAGATACAAACGAAATAGCATTAATGATGGAAAAGTGCACAAGAATGCATGAATACTTGCATGACAAGAAGCTGGACATAAGCTGAATGCATTAACACTTGCATTCATACAGTTGTATGACAAGAACCTGGACAGACATTTCATACTTACCAATTTCATACAGACAGACATGCTGGATTTCCCTCTGATCTACTGCAAGTTCCAAAGCAGTATGGAAGGAAGTCAAGGCACTGTTGATTTGACACTGAGGAAAGAATGAAAATAAAGTTACTGGCTAACGTCTGACACTAACATTATAATTTCATAATTCAAAGCCTCCTTTTTCTTAATAGTCATTTAAAACCGACTGAGCAGTATAGAAGAGAGTAATTTAAAGATTCCTGGGAAAACCCTGCCATTTGCCCCACACAGTTATGAGCACAGAATCCTTCTGTTCAGTCAGGAAATCCAACCAGTGAGGACTCAGCTCAGGCCCGCCTTCTCCGACAGCCCTCCCTGCGGCTTGTGCAACGATCCTGCTGTACTGTAACATTTGCTAATCTAGCTCCTTGTGACCAGATAAGCTGTACAGGCACAGGGACCATATTTCCTCTTCCTGTGTGCACCCACCGGGACTGGGAAGACTCCTGGTCAGTACTGAGTGACTCCCCAAGGCCACTCCCTCAGTCCAGCTGTCCGCACTCTCCCCCTCTGAAACCCGCTCGCTCTCAGCCAGACAACTGGTATTATAGTTTGGTTCTACCCCTTAGAATGCTGTTCTCCGGTGGCTTCTGGCTCTCACATCTCTCCCAAGGCTTAAGAAATTCTCTGAGGGTCCAGATTATACTTCTGACTTTTGCATTTATCTAGCACTGTCTAGAACCCAAGACACTTTTCAATGTCTGTTCTACTTATTCCTGATTAAATACATTGTGTTTCCACTAAAGATCTCTTTCAACATCTGTCAACCTGATGCCACCAGCACCTGATCAGAGCACCTACAAGACATCGCCAGGATAAAAGGGGTTAGATTAAATCCTAAACACAGTGATGACAGGTGTTAAGTGCCATGCCTCAATCATAAATATAAATCCTAAATGCCGAGAGCTGACACAGCCTGCTCTCCATAACACATGCCGAGGAGCATGACCTTCCTGCTCTGCTGGTGCCTGCACGGCTCCCCCTTCCTGGCACACCCCTTCTCTCCGCACCTCCCTCTGCTGCCCTCCCTGACTCCTTTTCCAAAGCCCCACCACCCATCCTCCCCAAAAGCAGCCAGGCAGGAACATGGAGGGTCTTGGAAAAGGGGCTGCCAGCTTCCCTTGGAACCAGCTCCTACCACATTCCTCCTTTAGTGACGCATGGTTGCTGCAGGAGGCCTCTTGAACACAATACACCTCAGGGATGAGTCAGCCAGCAGATCTGCAGGACAGTCTGTGACTCAGGAACACTGTAAGCCAAGTGACTCATTAGCCAAGGCCATGGCTGGCGCACTAACTGTCCATGCTCCATAGGAACACTTGGCGCCATTGTCAGGAAGATTCTGACGGTAGCATTCAACTCTTTCCAACCAGCCATGAATGCTGACAGGAGACACAAGTTGCTGCATCACTAATTCCTGTTCTCAAGTAGCTTAACATACAGTGGAAGGGAATGCACAGGAATGTAAGAGGCCCACAACTCTGAAGTCAGACATGCATGCAGGTTGTAAGCACAAGGCTAAGATACCAGAGAGGTGAAAAATCAGTCTTTTATGAAGAGCATATGTGTGTAGAGAGAAAGAGCTGGACTCATCACAGTCATCTCTAATTTTCCCCTTTCTGGATCAACAATTCTTTTTCTGTATCATACATGCAGTAAATTTAGTATATTTACAAAGAACAACAGTGTTAGCGATGGTCCATTTCATGTATTTCCCCAGTTCACTAACATAATGACATTCAACTATCACACACAGGATATTTCTGAATGGGCCATCACTGCCAAGCTGTCCACAGCTAGGGTTTATTGTATGACTGTAAAATGACACAATACCCATCAGAAGACAGGTAACAAATTACTCAGGTGAACATTTATTTTGGGGGCAACTGCTATGTGCTTAGGATGGTACTAAGCTCTGGAGAGTCAAAGAAAGACTAGTCAAAACAATATTTCAATGCAAGTCAAGTAAAAAGAAACAAAGTAATACTTGTATCAATATCCTTTCTCTTCTCTTAAAAATTGTCAGACAGACATGTATCAGATCCGTTTTCAGATGAAGAAACTGAAGTTCAAAAAGGGTTAAGGTCAACAAGCTAACAATTGACTAGTATTCAAACTCTCTGATTTCCCCCAGAGTGTGCTTTTTTTTCCTTAGGGAGAGTGTATGGAGGTGTGATTAAGGATCTTGAAATGAGCATAGTATTCTGGATTACCCAGGTGGGCCTTGTATTCAATCACAAGTGTCCTTATAAAAAGGGAGGCAGAGAGAGTCGACACACATAGAAGAGGAAGCAATGTGACTACAGAGGCACAGATTGGAGTGATGTGGCCACAAGCCCAGGAATGCAGGCAGCCACCAGTGGTTTCCAAAGGCAAGGAAAAGAGTCTCCCTAGAGCCTCCAGAGGGAGTACTGCTCTGCCAACACCTTGATTTCAACACTGTGCAACTGATTTTGGACTTCTGGCCTCCAGACCTATGAGAAAGTAAAGTCCTATTGTTTAAGCCACCAAATTTGTGGTAATTTGTTACATAGCCTTAGAAAATTAATATGGTATATTTCTTTAAAATTAAGAAGAAATTAGCATGCTTTATCTGTTATAAGCACTCTAATAGAAATAGAAAGTACTGAGATTTTTTTTTTTTTTTTTTTGGTTTTTCAATTACAGTTGTCCCCTTTTCCCCTAATTTCTCTCCCCCACCCAACCCACCCCCTCTCCCGCAATCATATCCCTCCCCGTTGTCCATGTCCATGAGTCTTTTATATGACTGAGACTATTTTTGAATCTTAATGACATTATCCCCAGAACAAACATAATTCCAAAATTAATTCTAGTTCTATTCTGATCACTCATTGAGGAATCAAAATGAACAATTATTAAAACAGTGGAAACGTTTTCCCTTATTTTTCACCAACATAATTAAAAATAAAAATGATCGTGGGAGTTTTTAAAAAAAATACTCACGACCCAGCAGAGAAAGGGGAATTATCCTCAATTTGATACTCATTTCCAGTTTAATTTTTTAAAGAACTATATATACCCTGGCCCGCTGATAATACAGAAAACAGGCTAGTATGAAAAAGCCATGAAGCCAAGCATTAGGCAGTAAGTACCATATAATATATACTTGTGTCTTGTGAATTACACACTGACACACTGTGTCACAAAAACTACCTAAGGCTTCAGTTTCCTAACTGGTAAAACGAGAACATGCTGGCTAGTTTTATCTGCTTCCAGAGTAAACCATAAAGAACAAAAGCACAAATTGTTGCCAAATTCAGTGGAGCATATTTACTGACAAATTAAAATCAGCATAACTGATAGCTACTGCATTGTTACTATAGAGATGAAGCACATTTCTGTCTTGATAGGTGTCCTCTTAGGCATTTTATACACTTGTGGCAACTGTAAAGGGATTTGCTTCTGCTGTTACTTTCTAAGTGGATGCTGCTGGTGTGTAAGAAAACTTTGGGTTTTTGCTAATTGATTTTGCATATGTCATATTATTACACTCTTATGAATTCTTATAATTGATTTAGTTTTTGTCTTGCATTTTCCAGGGAGATAGTAAAATCATTTGTAAATAACAGCAGCTATTTTATATTTTTAAAGTAATTTACGAGAGACAACTAATTGGCTAGGACCACCAGTTAAAATATGGAATATTAGCCAGCACAGCATGCAACCTTGCTTCATTCCTACCTTTAATGAGAATGTTCTAAAGTTGCACCATTAAATAGTTTCTTACACATTTTTAGTAAATGCCATTTTTACTAAGTTGAAAGAGTTCCTTTCTATTTCTAATAAGCTAATAGTTGGTCTAGTGTTTTAAAGCACATTCTACAAAATGCTACTTGGACATCCATTGATAGAAATGTATGGCTTTTTATCCATTGCTTCCTCTATGTAGCGAATAATAGAAATACATTTCCTGAGTCTGAACCATGCTTACCTTTTTGGAATTAGTGCTACTAAGTCATAATACAACCTTCAAAAATAATTATTGGATTTAATTTGCTAATATTTATAATTTCTATATTTAGAATGAAGTAGACATATACTTTTTCCTTTAGTACCCACTTCTATGAGTATAGTATCAGGTAATGTCAGAATTTGCTGACTTGTAGAAAACATTCCCATATTTCCTATGCTCTAGAATTATGTAAATAACTAGTTCACTATAAAGCCATATGATTCAATGGAATAATTCATTAAAAATGTTTAAATGACAGTACTTTTTCTTTTAACAGCACATACTATAACAAAGAATATTAAATTTTAGTCAACAGTACCAGATTTCAGCACCAGACTCCATAAGCAACACAATTGTGAACTTTCAGAAATAATTTGATGTTTATACCCTTAAGGGATGTTGACTGAAATTTGGGCACATGAGCAGGAAGCAGCAAGAGATGGACAAGGAATGGCCCATGAGCCTGGAGGAAAACAGGTAGCGCAAGATCTCCCCAGGAGAGAGACAAGGAAATGAGCCACACTGAACAGAAATCCACACAGAAGCAAATTAGTCTCCTTAGAAATACAGTTGAGGTGGACAGTGTATTTAAAGAGAATGTTGGGTAAATGCAAAAAGAATATAAGAAAAGGACTCTGAAACTTCTAATAAATAAAATTCCATATATAAGAAAGGAACTACCCAATGTGAATAACATGAGGCTGGATCACAATGAATACTGTGTTACTGCTGATTACACATGCAAATTGCAGATTAGTAAATTACACAGAGATTTCTATGTGGGATGTTTTATGAATCTCCGTTTGTCTTTTCATGTTCTGTACAAATTTCTGACATAAGAACTGCCCTTGAGCCTGTTGTGAGTGACTAGAAGATATAGATCTTCAACTGGTGAGTATAGTCAGTACTCTACTCTAGCAATAGGTAAACAGTAGTTATTTCTGGAATACAAAAGTTTTATCTGTCCGTTGATGTACTTACAGTATTTTACCATGTTCCCAACTGAAAATACAATATTCAGACATAACACGGTAGTTGAAAATGTATGTTCTGATGATGAGCCTTTTAAGAATGCTGCCTTAACAAGTCTGTTCTGGTCTCATCATCATCATCATAAAACCAGACATGTGGTTCTCTTATCACGTGGCATGTAAGATGAGAAAAATCTTGGTGGCTCCATCGGACAACCCATGTGCTTTGCTGAGGGCCATATGACTGTTAGAGATGGCGGTGCTGAAATTGTACCTGTTTGTTCCGACACCGCAGCCAACACTCCTCGCCGCCCAGCTCCTCTGCCTCTCCATTCTACAGCGGCCCCCCTCCCTCAGGTCTGGCCTCCCCAGGCAGGCCCACCCATAATGACCACCCATGACCACCCATTCATTTGGCACTTGCTTTTTATTGCCTTGCCATGCATTCACATTGCTATCTTCACAATTCAATTTTTAATTTCTTTTGTGGCAGGGCCTTTTTATATTTCCCTTGGCGTCCCCCAGAAGGCCTTTTACATCATAGGCAACAACTCTCTGATTATATACAAATAATGGAATACAGTAGTTATGCTTTCAGCACCTCCATATGAATGAACAGTAATCCCCTTGAAAAATGAGTTATGTAACCAAAAGCATCACTAATGGTAGAGGAGCTAAATAATTCACCGGTTACAAGAGTTTCTTTGTCTCTCAACAGTTATGCACATTATTTTGACAAAATATGTGATGAAAAGTGCTTCCTACTGGATTTATAACACAAATACAATTCTGTCTAAATAAGAAAAATCCTGACCAAGCACCATGTGCTTAGTGCTTTATCATATCCATGTTACATTGCTTAAGGCTGACATGGAAGTGACTGCTCTATTTTTTTTTTCAGACAGGACACAGACTAACAAACGTCAGACAGCCAGTATGTGGAAAAGCCCATTTCAGCTGAGCTGACACTTTCTCAAGCTGCACCATACTGCTTTTTAAAAGTACAGAAAAGAAATTTATATGAAAAACAGCAGTAAATTTAAAATAAATGTGCTTATGCTAAAGATGTTGTCAAACACTGAGGAAGATAATGCAAAGAATTAACTCAGAAAAACAAAGACCACAGAAATATAGAATACACTAATGTACAAACGTCACACTACTCAAAAGACGACAGCAATTCAAGACAAACGGAAAAACCTAGAAAATAGATGGAGATGCTCTAACATGCATAGAGACTTGTGTGAGAGAAACAAATAGAAGCCATAATCAGAAAAGTGACTTTGAAAAGTTCCCCTAGAATTGAATGGCATTCTCAACAAATGACGTCAAATGGGCAAGCTGCTATGTGGGTTTTTTCAAAGAGGAACTAAAGATAAACTGTAAAAAGCAGAAATAATCCCAGGTAATCAGTTTTGAAGAGTAAAAAGCCATAAAAATTTGTGGGGAACCGCTCCTTGTGGTTTCGGAAATTGTAGCCCAAGCCGTGAGCCAGCCCCCACTCCCTCCCGGGGGGAGGCCTTTAAGTCTCAGTGAAAACCCGAAAGGCTCTGTGGCAGACAGGACGGAAGGCCACTCAGAGGGTTCCCATGGGAATTGGATTTAAAGAATGCATATTATGCTTTAGAGCTTGCTCCACTTTTCTTATCTCTTAGTTAACTAGAAACAATCTGAGCTAAAAATGAATGAAGCCTTGCACCTGATGTCAGCATGGCATCAGGATGTTCAGCACACCCTGACACAGACTGGCCACTGTGTCCTCTATATTGATAACTGGAATCACTGACTATCAACTCTAACCCAAGTGTCTGAAAGCTTATTGGTGATTCATAAGTCTTGACCGTTTATCTCCCAAATCCCCTCCTTAATAAAAGGCGCTGGGAATGGGAATCTTGCACTTTCTCCACTAGAGGGAATAGCCACCTCCCATTTCCCCCAGACTAAATACAGTGTCCTGGATAAATTTGTTCCGCCGTGGTCCTGAAACCCCTCTGCTGGACAGAGAGTTTCCAGCCGAGCTGGGGTGTTGGAGGCAGCTCAGCCTCAAAAATTTTCTGACACTTTTGTTGAGGTATGTTCCACATACAGGCATATCTTGGAAATATTGTAGGTTTGGTTCCACACCATTGCAATAAAGTGAATATCCCAATAAAATGAGACACATGAAATTTTTGGTTTTCCAATACATGTAAGTTATGTTTACACCATACTGTAGTCTACTAAGTGTTTAGTAGCATGTCTAAAAAAATGTATATACCTGAATTTAAAATATCTTAGTGCTAAAAATGCTAACCATCACCTGAGATGTTACAACAGCAGCATCAAAGATCACTGACCCACAGGTCACCGTAACAAATATAATAATGAAAAAGTTTAAAATCCTGCAATGATTACCAAACTATGACACAGAGACATGAAGTGTGCAAATGCTGTTGGGAAAACGGCACTGACTTGCTAGACCCAGTGTTGCCTCAAACCTTCAATCTGTAGAAAACACACTGTCTGCAAAGCACAGTACAGAGAAGTGCAGTAAAACAAAGTATGCCTGTGTCAGACATTGAAGTACCTTTTAGTACGTTCACAGAACCACGAAGTGTGAAAGCTGGAAGAAATATTTAAAATTATGGAGCCTAGTGTTTCTCCAAGTGTGTTATATTGAACCCTCTAACTTCAGAGTATGTACGAAAATAATTTTCCTGGTCAAATAAACTGGGTCAACCTGGCACGCATACCAGCATACTCCATCTTCGCAACTTTATGTTGCAAAATAAAGTCTCCGAGGAACCCCAGAATGTTCCAATTGATCTGACATGGAACCTCTTCTCACGGAACATGTAAAAACTAGTCATCAAAACAGGGCTCCAGGGCAAATGCTCCAGAAAACACCATGTATTGCAACCCCCTAATTTGTCAGGTAAAGATGGGGTGCCATGGCAGGCTGACTGGCTTGATCGGGGTCTCGCAGCTCTACTCAACTGTCGGATGTGTGAGCAAGCATGTGGAAGCCGTGTTTTTACTGTTTACGGCAGAGCTGAAACCAGATCTCCGGACTTCAAGTCCATGTTCCTTCTGTAATGCCACACACTCAAGCCGGAGGTTCTGAGCAATATGCCAACAGCTCCGAGGGCTAACAGGTCCTCCACAAGGAAGCACAGAGGAACGAGTACTACACTAAATACAGACTTAAGAAACCAGTTCACCCAAACATCATGAGCCTAAAATCATGAAAACAGAAAAATTCGATATGATACTATGAGAAAATATGAGATTTCATAGAAGGGTTCTGGACAAGGGGTAGGCAAAAACAAGAAACACTACTTCCTAAAGCTCAGCTCTGCGTGACCCCTCCAGGGGAGTCCACCGTACACTTACCAGCATCAGAAGAGTCCGGAACACAGAAGAATCAGAACCCTGACTGCATGAGTGTGTGAACCCATGTTTAAAACAAGAGAAAAAAAAAAAAAAAAAAAAAAGAGTAAAATACTGTGATCATCTTTTCAATCTGATATTAAGGAAAAAGCTACCCAAAGCAGGTAAGCAGAAAAGGAAACAAAAAAGGACAATAAACACAACCTGAAGGCGAAACAAAAGCAATACGCACGCACCCTGTACCCCATTAACTACGAGCAAGAACTTCCTCTATGAGAAAGGTGATTGCATTGAGAACCAGATCAAATGCTCTGTTGCTTCCTGGGTCAGCCTACGCCACCGGCCTCTCTGCACCAAGTGCTCCATCTCTACTGAGGTCAGATCTCTCTTGTTGGCCTCTTCTTGGACCTGGTGGGCTTTAATCAGGTTACCCTCCATGCTGTCACCTCTACAGCAAACTCCCACTGACTCCAAATAGCCCTACTTCTGGGCCATCTTTCCCAGCTGTGAGGGTTGCACCATGGGTGAGTCCTACCATGTTTCATCCTCTCAGAGACGTGGTTCTGTTTCTCAAAGCCAGGCCCGGCCTGCACTGACTTATCTGCTATTTGGTCCCGATCTCCTGTGCACAAACTCTGTCACTGTCACCATCAGCACTGCAGCCCTAACAGCAGCCACAGCAGTACCAGCATCATTACAGCCAACACCCTGCACAGAGGCCTACAAGATTACCACCTCACTGGATCCTAACAGCAGACTGTGCCTTAGGTACCACTAAGGTTCCCATTCACTCAGAAGGAAAGTAAGGTTTCAAGAGATCAAGGGTATTGTCAAAAGTCACTTGGCCAAAGTAAGGAGCCAGGACTCAGCTCAGAAAGGTAGCCTCCAGAGCTGAGCCCTTAAGCACAGGCTACGGCCAGGCAGAGGAGGGCCATACACAGACTCAAACACGGGACCAGAGCAGGCCCCGTCACACAATTTACCAAGTGACAAAAATGAGATTAATCACAACGAAAGACACATGGCAATAAATATTTAATAACACTGAACCTTTAGGCAGCTGATGGGGTTCAAGGCAGGCCACCCCAAAACGTGCCACTTTGGCATGTTGGTTATTTTGAATTAAAGTTACTTGAAAAATAGCTGATGCAAGAAGGACACCCAAACCCTCTTCCCTGACCCCCTGAAAGCAGAAAATAAGTCTTCACATGAAAGGTACTCTCTGTGCCAGGATGTGGAGGCACATCCTCATGACCAGAGATAGGAAATTCAGAACTGAGAGGTCCATGTAAACAAGCTCTGCTTAGTTTCTTAACTAATTAGTCCCCTAGCCTAAGTTTCTCTGTCTTGTGAGTTCTTCACACATGTACTGTTTCTTTGCCTAAAAGGGTAAACAGCCTGCTCTGGTCATTTCTTAGGTTGATATTTATAGAACCTCCATACATATGAAAGCAATAATGTATATATTACATATATAATAGATATTATGCATACAACTTATTAGCAAATAAAACTAAATATATATAACAGTGGAATTGCTGGACCATGTGGTATATCTAGGTTTCAGGTTTTGAGGAATTGTCACACTGCTTTCCAAAGTGGCTGCACTACTGTACATTTGCACCAGCAACAAATGAGGATTTCAATTTCTCCACATGCATGCCTACACTTGTTACTGGCTGGGGTTTTTGTTTTTGTTTTTTTCTTTTATTGATCCTAGAGAGGGGAAGGGAGGGAGAAACAGAAGGAGGGAAACATCAATGTGAAAGGGAAACATCGATTGGTTGCCTCCTGCATGCACTTGGGACTGGGGACTGAACCCCAATCCAGGCATGTGCACTGACTGGGAATTGAACCTGTGACCTTTCAGTTTCCAGGACAACAACCAACCAACTGACCCATACTGGCCAGGACTTTCTTGTCCTTTTCATAATAGCTAGTCTGGTGAAGGTGAAATAGCATCTTGCTTGGTTTTGATTTGCATTTCTTCATGACTTATGATGTTGAGCATCTTTTCATGTGCTTATTGGTCATTTACATATCTTCTTTGAAGAAATGTCTCTTCATATCCTTTGCCTATTTTTTAAATTGGTTGTCTTTTAATAACCGAGTTGTTAGAGTTCTTTTCATATTCTGGATATAAGCCCCTTATCAGATCTGTAACTTGCAAATATTTTCTCCCATTCTGTATGTCACTTTCTTGATGGTACCCTTTGCAACACAACATTTTTCACTTTGATGTATTGTAGTTCAATTTACTTCGCTGTTGTGCTTTTGATGTGTCTGAGAAACCAGTGCCTAACCCAAGAGTTTTATAGTTTTAGCTCTTACACTTACGTTTATGATCCATTCTTGTGTGTGGTATGAGGTAGTGGATCCAACTTCATTCTTTCCATGGGACACTCACTTGTCCTAGCACCATTTGTTGAAAAGACTATTCTTTTCCCATTGAATCTGTAGCTCAATTAAGTTCTATTGTCATCTTAATAATATTGAGCCTTCTGATACATGAACATGAGATGGCTTATTGGTAACATTTTAAAAACTATCTTTAAACTGCTTTAATTTTCATCATTATGAAAATAAAAACAAATAAAAGAACTATGCAGCAGAAAACTGCTGCTAAAACTGCTGCTGACACCATGCACAAAATCATGAATTATTATATTCTGGCCCACTATTTCTTGGGTATAATCACTCATCATTCAGCAAGAGCTACAGAGCTCTTTATACTCTTTTATCTTACTAATGACTCCACTAATGCTATAACCCAAGGAAATAACTCAAGGGAAAATATGCAAAGATATTTACTGCAGTACTTGCTATCACAGTGAAATATTGCAAAGTATATGGAAAAAGCAACAGCCCATTATCCCAACAACAATTTCCCCAGCAGGGAAATATCAAATTATTAACACAATGAAAATCTAAATAGTCTTCATATCAGTAATTATAAAAACTGTGTTAAAACGTATAAACATTAGACTGGTTAAAAAAACTAAATGAAGTCTCATGTGTGTATTAAAAGATCACAAAATAATTTAAAGTAAAACAGAATTTAATGATCACTGGCTTATTTTTATGAAGTTGCTTGATGTCTTAAAATAAACTATTACATATGCGTTTTAAAAAGAGAGGCCCTTGTTGTCACCTGTAGCACACAGGACATGTGACAACCCACTTACTTACATGTGATTCAGCATTAATGCTGCTGAGTAGCAGAATCTGTTTAGCAACATTGCTACTCAAGGACACCTAACAATAGAGTATGCATTTAATTCTACCCTTAGGACTGGGGCTAATACAGGTATGGGCAGGTTCATCCTTTCAGGCATATTTAGTGAGCTCACGGACATGAATCAATATTAGCCTTCTACTTGCTTTTCAACCCAACAGCCCATGAAGATAGGGTTTAAATCTAGCTATAGTAAATGTATTTAACCTATTAGCAATTCTACTATCATCTCATTTCAGTGAACAGTCATTAAACCACACTATACGAATTCACCTTACTGGAAAGTAAAGACAGAAAAACAGCCTCCATCTCTCCTCCACCAGAATAAATCAATCTCTTATTTTGTGTAGTTCTAAGAATAAACAGCAACTTGAGATTTCGGTGCCTGAAGTAATAAAAGATAGCCACGTAGGACAGAGGGAAGGAAGACTACAATTAACAGAACTTCAGGGAGTTATCTTCCTTCATTGCCTTCTTCCTGATCCTATAAATAACAACATTACGTCATGCTGGCAAGGCATGCTGTTCTAATATAAGAGGAAGGCTTGCCTGTCCACAGATGCAAAGAAATGCGGCTATGAAACAGCTCTGATGATGGTGAAATGCCCCAGAGTTAGGGAGCACAGGCCGTGCCCCGCTCCGGGTCTGGCACTTCTGCCCTGGCCCCTATGCTCCACGACTCCCGAGGATCTTCTGCCTCCTTTCACTACCTGATAATTTAATCACTAGTAGGATCAAACTCCACTTTTCCTGCCACAATCATGAGCTCAAGCGCTGTAAAGCAACACAGACCTCCCACTTATTCTAAGGAGCACCAATGAAAATGTAATTTTATTGTTAAAAGCAGCCTGCAGAGAAAGCACTACAGCCAGTTTTCAAAAGATAACCTCAGACAACTGAAGATACTGACAGTCAAGGTGGAAAGAGTTCCAGAGACAGGACTATACTGTCTGGGGCAGTGTGAACGCCTTCCCCACAGAACTCCATTGATGGGGAAAACAGGGCAGGAAACCCCTACCCGCTGGCAAGGAAATGGGACATGAATGTGGTGAAGTAAAGGTCAGCTGTCAAAGCGGTCCCTGTAGACGCTGCTCATGAAGAAGAGAAACCACATCCCACCATACACCTTTCTCAGCAGAAAGGGGGTGGGGTACAAAGCAGAGAGCAGACAGCAGTGAGGAGGCTGCTTCTCAGAAAGGACAAGGAAGGCAGCCTCAACAAGACAGATCAGGCGATAAGCTTACACACACACACATCACACATAAAAGGTGAAGTTCATTATCACCCCTCTCCGTGTGGCCTCCAGGCTTTGGGCAAACTTCCATTTTTGTCCTCAGGAAGTGGCACTGTAGTTGCTGTAATTGTTTGAGAGGCAGTGACAGTCAAGTGCCTGCCAGGCTGAGCCTGTGGCGTTCAGGGCCTCTGGTCTTCTCAGCTCCCAGCAAGGAGCAGATTCATTTAAATCCAATTGCTATTCACTTCATTTAAATGTATTTAATTCATTTATTTAGAGTCACACTTCTTTAGCCAGCCCAACAGAATTTAAAAAGCTGACTTGGTACCCTCCTTACAGGCCATCCTCTTCTTCTCACTGTTCAAGACATTTCTGTACCTTCCTCAGAACTGGCATTAGAAAAAGCTGTAGGTGCCACACAGAGAAGATAGGCCTTGATAATCAACCTCCTTTCTTGACAAAGAAATGATGTCACTCACATTAATCAATGGATTTCCTGCCAAGAGACTCATCTAGTCATTCAACATATACTGATGGCCTGTCTTGTGTTAGACCCAGAATTCTGTTCCCAAAAACCAAACCCAAGGTTTAAAATGCCAGCATGCAGGATATTCAAAAAGTATGGGCCCAAGCTCAGAAGACAGCTTCAAAATTAGAGTCCTCAAAAATACGTAATAATAACTTCATTAGAATGTTTATCAAATTTCATTCATGCAAATATTTAAGCATTTATAGTAGATGAACAGACTAATGTTAAAATTAGTTTTATTACTAAATAGCTGTACTACAAAAACTGTACGAAATTACGTATACATACAAAACCAAACATGTCTGTATATTACATACTAAGCAAGTAGATTGTTAAAACTGGAGGAGAGGGAAGTGGTACAAATCTGTATTGTTTAGAGAAAAAAATAGGTCTAGAGAGAAATAAAAAAATTATTAAAATATAGACTTGTTTCTAATACTTTTAGATTTGTCCCTAATACTTTTAAAATAATCAAGAAAAATAATCACTTGTATATTAATGGACTTATCACTACCATAGGCTTACCTGAATGAAAATGAACAAAAAATACAAAAATTCAAAACTATCAATTCACATTTTAAAATTGAGATTACTATATAAGCCATGATTAACTTCCAAATAGCTGTTTCCATTGTGGAAATTCAGGGAAAAGTAAATACAATATCTTAACGGTATAGAATCTATAGCCCCTATAGCTACATGCATAACCCAGTTTTTCTAATCACCAGCCTAGCTTTGCAGAAAGCTCTCAACACCAGAAAAAGTTATTTTTCCTAAGAGAAAAAGAGAGAAAATTTGGTAACCTTACTTCCCAGGCTTAAGTACTCAGTAAGAATAATAACCACCATCACACCACTACTTACACAGCATTTGTCACACACTAAGTACTGCATAAGCCAATTTATTCCTCACAGCAATCTGAGAGTCACAAGGGGGAAGTCAACAGAGACAGGAGAGGCAGTAAGACGGGTAGAAAGGCAATGCAGGAGGAGGGAGAAGACTGTGTAGGTGGAGCATGTAGACACACAGTGGAGAGAAGTGAAGGCAGAGAAGAATCCTTTCTGCAGCCTGGCTGACAGGTGTATGCTACTGCTGTCCCCAAGAGCAGAGGTCCTGCCATCCTGACATGCAGAAGGACCCCAAAGGTGTCGGACTTCATTGCTACATCAAGTTAGGCCATAACAACAGAAAATAATGAAGCCACTCCCATAAGGACCACGGAGTGGCAGGATATGTTAAATACCATCTTCCTTTATGAACTACAAATTGTCCCAAAGTACATAAAAAAACTGTTCATGATTAAGAAAAGAAAGTGCACATAATTTGAAAATAGTAAGTTCAGGAAAATGTAAACTAACCAGCACACATTGAGCTTGTCACCCTGTATGACAGCCAGCTTAGAGAAAAGCAGCTGTGCAAATAATTGTGCAATTCTGAGTCCCTGAAGAAACTAAGCCAGTGTCATATGATGCACCTGCTTAAATCTGAGCCCTCAGACCGTGTACTGTGTTTGCTGATAAGAAGATCTCAAGGGGGCCTATCTCTAACCTAACTGCTCACTGAGAAGATAAAGATGCTTTGCAAGCAAATTCGGCAACTGAGCTGCGTGTGTTTTCATAAACCGAGTAGGGACTTTACAGGCCTCACAACGCCTTTGACAAGAGCCCTATCACAGCCACTCTGGGCTGAGCTCATCTGCATGAAGGACGTCACCATCTGACAGCTTCCTACAGGGCTACCTAGGCCAACTAACAAAGCACTGGTGTCTGGGCACCGGGAGGGTAGTATCAGTAAGATTTCAAGTTAGCACTAAAATCCTTTCATCCTCTGAGCCTTGGGGAAGGGCCAACAGAAACACTCATCACTCTTCACTCAACCCTCAGGCTACAGCTTACTAAACAAGCAGTAATAGATCTTCCAGTCCTCTTTTCTTAAAACCAAATATCAGTTGGGTAAGGAAGCTGCTCGCAGTGAAAAAGTTCTAACACCCACTATCGCACTCAGATCACAGTTATTTCCCTTAAAAAGAGACTGAATGCCTGGTAGGAGCTATAATTATAATGTTGACTGAGTATCTCCCCAAATCATACTTCTAAGAACCTTTTGATGGCACTGTGGCTTCCTTGTTGCTAGAACCATCCCAACGACAATGAACGACTGACTGCTCACTTGTAGCATTCGCTGGGCCCCTGACAGGAATCAACTGTGGCACAAACTAAAACTATGTCAAATTAAGTTCTGGGAGGGAAAGCCTATTTAAGTTTAGCTAAAAGTTAAGCATTTTTAAATAAAACATTAAGTAAAATGGCAAGCTTAACGAAATATAAACCCTTTTACATTTCTATTTACCAGCTTTAAAACCCAGTTCAGAGCACTCATCCATCAGTGGCAGAAAGAGCTCTAACAAGTGCCTGGTGACATGGTGCCGCTGCTGTGCTGCATGCAGGCTCTCGCCCCAGTCAGCATCTCCGCCGAACACTGGACCTAGTGTCATGTTCAGAGCTATTCAAAATTTATAATGCTTATCCTTTAAGAAATTTACATCTAGGAAAGCACTTACCCTATACCCAACTTTTATTTCAGAAATGATCACTGAAGTGAGATGGCTTAGTCAATTTAAAATTTCCTTTTACAGTGTTATTTCCTCCTGCACAAACCCAAGGGAGTAGAGAAACTTTAACAGCCTGATCATCCTTTCCTACTTGTAAGACCTTAACCTTGACCTTGAAAGAAAAGAACAGTAACATATAAACCGAACTGCTCAGAAGATTGATAAAATCTATGACAGTATGATAGTGTAATTGCATGGAAACTTCATTTCTTTAATATGACCTTTCTTCTTCCTTTCCTTTGGATTCAAATTGGCCTCATCCAGCCCCCCTAAATTACCTGCCACCTTCTCCCCTTACACGACCACTCCCTTAATCATTAAGCCCTCAGGACAATGAGGTTCTGATCAGCATCAAATAATCTTTTTTTAATTGAATTTATTTGGGCTGACCATGGTTAATAAAATTATATAGATTTCAGGTGTACAGTTCTATAATACATGATCTGTATATTGTATTGTGTTCACCACCCAAGTCAAGGCTCCTTCTATCACCCTTTATTGCCCCTTGACCCTCTCCTACCTCCCCCTTCCCCCATTTCCCTCTGGCAATCACCATGCTGTTGTCTATCTGAGGGTCTTTTACTTACTTATTTTTTTGCTTAATCCCTTCACCTTTCCCACCTAGCTCCCCAATCCCCTCCCTCTGGTGGTTGTCAGTCTGTTCTCTTTATCTATGAGTCTGTTTCTATTTTGTTCGGTATCAAATAATCTTAGGAAAAGCCTTGGATCTGCTGACCACAAAGACAGAGTTTCAAACTAGAGATAACATTTACGCCTCAGTTCTGTTTCAGCTCCAGGCTGAGAAGTGGGGAAACCAGATGAAGTAATCCCATGGAAGACATCAGGGTCAGATGCACTGATCAACCATCCCCTACCCTAGCACCAATCAATCAGTAGAGACCACGACCTGACCATGATTCTAACTCCCTCAGTCACCATGGTTAATAATTTTTCCAGCCCTGGCCTGGTATCTCAGTTGATTAGAGCATTATCCCCACCCACCAAGGTTGTGGGTCTGGTCCTCAGTCAGGGCACATACAAGAAGCAACCAATGAATACATAACTAAGTGGGACAACAAATCAATGTTTCTCTGTTTCTCTCCCTCCCCTCCCTTCCTCCCTGCCCCTTCCTCTGTCTCTAAAATCAATAAACAAAATTTAAAAAATAATTTTCCCCCTACATAACCCATTCCTAGAAGCCATTGGGAGGCCGGGTCTTTGAGCATTAGCTCACCTGTGACTGCAGGCATGGGCCACTTCCTAAAAATAAACCCTTACTTTCTTGGCTGCAAGCTCCTGTTCATATCTTACTTGGCTTTGATGCATGCAGGCAAATAGGCTCCTTTAGTTTGGCAACACCAGTAAGAGAAAAAAAGGGAGCAATATAACTGAAGGCTCATGAGCCTAAATACAAAGAAAACCAGTTTCCAGATAACAAGAAGAAAAATAACTTGGACATGGATTTAAATAATTCACATCCTGGTGAACTTTCTATACTGTGCTTCAATGATAAAATTATTACTATGATCCCTAAAATGCAACTTCCATATATGAAAGTGAGGAGTCCTCAGATTTAAGGAGGTACCTCATGAAGGAAAACAAATTATTGGGGAAATAATATACACTCTATTGCCCACACACACACACACACACACACACTGAACAAAACCTTCCTGTGCTCATGACAACATTCCTAGGCAGAACTCTTCCAAAGCACTCCTGGAGTTTGCTGGGGGCCGACTTGCAGAGCGCCTGGTCACCTGGAGGGCAGAGAGTGTTCTAACCTCCCTGACTCATTACTAACTGTTGGTGAGAATATGGGTGGTTCATCTAGCACAGAGCCGCCTTCTTTCATAAGTATAATTTATTTCTTACAAACATTTTCACTTTTGTTGAAACCCTCATGTCCTCAGGCAAGCAGACAGACAAAGAGGTGCAAAGGAGAAGTAGAACAACCCGCCCCCCACAAGGGCAGGGTATGTTTTGCTTCTGGAATTAGCCTGGCCTCCCTTGCTGGGTGACCTCGGGAAGTCACTTGAAACCCTCTAGGATCCCCTTTCTTCCTGTCTATAAAATGTTGATGACAATTTTATATCTATGTCATACAGCTGTTCTGAGGATTAAATGGGACAGCACACGTAACAGCCTGGGCCCAGTACCTAGCCACATGAAGCACACAAAAAATAAAAGCTACTGTGATTTCAAAGCTGATGCTGTCCTTGACATTTAAGGCAATAACTTGTGTTTAAATCAACTGTTAACCAATATGAAATTTGAGAAGAGCAGTAACTCCAAAAAAGAAAAATACTGTATTTTGTGTTCTTCAACTAAGAGACTTCCTAATGCTCCTCGGCCTTCAGCTTAAAGTTCACCAGTCTCATCTCATCACTGACATGGAATCTCACCCCTGGCTTCACCCACCTCCTGATCAGAAGAAACTTACTAACAGCCTAGGTTCCTGAAAGTCTTTCGTAGCAATGACACAATGAAAGGCACAGAACAAACTGTTCCTCAACCCTCTGACATCTGGACTCATTGTGACACTAGTTCCCAAGCGAGAATTATAAATGTGATCAACAGAGGCTTTATTTTTTAAAATTGGGAAAGCACAGTACCTCTAATCGTTGTATGCGTCCTTTGAAAAACATAAAGAGGGAAGAATTTGGATAAGCAGCTTCTTTCTTGAGAAGGATTTCCTTCGCTTCATCCAGGCCTGCTTTGTTATCACTGCCATCCAAGGCAAAAAACGGGCGGACTACAGTGTGATACCAGAGTAGAGCTAATCTGAAGGGAGAAGGAGAGAAACGTTGAACAAGACTTTTCTCATAGTGCTTCTACTTTAAAAAAATCAGTATGTGTTCATCCAATGCACACTTCTTCCAAAAGCTTACTATGCAGTCTCTGAAGTAGAAATCAGAGTATCATTCCCCATTTTAATTTTATCGATATTTAGAAACTGCTTTAGCACAACATATAATTCAGCATACTCCCTTCCATCAGGTGATAAGAGAATAAGATAACAGAAGCATTTAGCTCCTCTGAGGCTTCTAGTTGAATCTCTACACTGTAGTCATCAATGTACAAATTAGAAACACTACCTGGTTACCGTGAATTTACGACTACCGTGTAAGGAAAGCACTACTTATGTTGTTTTCTCCTGTATTCACAAAAGTTAGGGTGTAGGTCTCAGAATCTGAATATAAATACCACAATCACAGGCAAAACAATACTTAATTAGGTTAAAATAAATGAGAGGAACAGAAAAAATGTCCTTTCTCTGGCCTTTGCAGATGCTCAGTTTAAAAAGCAAGTAAATACTTAAAATGCAAGTCACTTCAAATTCATTCCTTTCACGAAAAACACCATCTTAAACTAATTAAACAATATAGATTCATTGGAATCTTCTTTATTGAACAAAAATATTTAACCAACACAATAAATGTTTTTATGTGAATGTGTGTTTCTAGCATGTTCATAGATTTGGTTCTCTTTTGTTGATCAGGCTAATTTACACTATTAATTCATTCCTTTATCAGAAAATAATATTAAGATATAAACGGACAAGTCATCACAAGTTACAAATCCAGTAAGTAAAATTAATAAAGGACCACCTTCTACTTTAATGAGTCTGATGAGGCACAGATATTTTTGAAATGAACAATTAATTATCTCTTTAATAGTTACCACTGATTAAGAGTTAACATCCAAATTCCTCAATGCTGACATGAGTGGAAACAGAGCTCACTAGGGTTCTCCATGATAACATTTTTTGGAAAAAATTTTGGTAAGTGGTATAATGTCAAAGTACATGTATTATCAGGTAAAATTACTCAAATTGCAAATACTTACCAAATTGGAAAAAAAATTCACATCATTTTTAACTGATGGAGTAATGAATGGATCCTTGCTCTGGACAGTATGCTTTCATGTTTAAATAACTGTCATTTAAGCCTAAATTACGACTGAATGTCATGGAATAGCACAAAATATCCAAAGCCATGTATAAGAGACCAATGGACCAACCAGGATCACCAAGGAAAATTATCCAATAAAAGGACATAAGAATAAAAATTTTCAGAATCACAGAAAAGTCTTATTAGATTCGTATCCTTTAAGTGCAAAACTCAGAATTGTAGATCTTAGTGACTATGGTCAAGGTCACAAAAAATTGCTTACAAAATCATTAAAGGTTGAAAAATAGTACCGTATTACCTGTTTAAATACAGGACTCATGTATGATACTTAAGACTAGTGCCCTGTTCTCTGAAGACAGCGTCTACAAACTCCTCCAAAACCACGATCCTTGGCATTGCATTGAAAGACATTAAGCATGGCATCATGTCAACCAACCCAGCATTTTACCTGAAGTTTCCTTCAAAGGTTTTGATTGTTGTTCACTTACTTTCAACACTATATTATCTACCAAAGCATTTCAATATAGCTACTCACGTAGCTAAAGGGGCCTTCATGTCCTTACTTTCGCTTGCATACATCAATGAAGAAAGGCCCTGTAGGCGGTCTCCAGGAAAACCCAGCAGGTTGATGATTTTGAGCAGGTTTGGGGGCACCATGGATATGCAAAGGTGAAAAAGGCCATATCCAAAGCTAACAGCACCTTTCAGTCTGTTTAGAGACTCCTCAGACACCCCTTCAGTTACAATATGATTATCATTTGCAGCATCAGGAGTCAAGGGCTCTTCAGTTAGCTTCTTCTGATACAGTTCCTGGAGGGCATTGATGTCCAGATAGCATTTATTGTAAATCTTCCAGGCTTTCCTAAGGATCCACCCACCTTTTATATATGCTGTAAAGAGAAGGGGAGAAAAGCATGAAAAAATAAGCAGTCAAAATAATTTACCTCTATTAATAAAGGATATTGAAGGGCAGCTTGAAACGAGCCAAATTGTGAAAAAACAAACAAAAAATTATCATCTATCATTGCACCTTGCTTTCTTTATAGGGCTTAGACTTAAATTCTTTTTTTTTCCTTAGGGGAGAGCATGAATGCAGTTCCCCGCTACCACAAATTATGCCACCGAGTTTCCCACAGGTGGGGAAATTGCAGTGGTCAGTACATCCAGAGTGCAATAGTTAAGCCTCGCCCTGGGAAAACACCTTCGTGATCATGGTACCTCCACTGCCAGGTAGGAAAGTATGGGCTTAAATTCTTTATTTGTTGTCTGATTCCCTTTACTACTCTGGATGACCCCTTGGCCAGAATGCAGTACTGTTTTGTTCACTGTTGTATCCAGCCCCTCGCACATTAGCTAGGACGTATTCTGTAATATACACTGTATGAAAGAATGAATGAATGGCGGCAAGCAAGCGTCCCTTGAATCTGACTTTTCTTCACGCGTTCTGTGAAACATAAACCTCTCCCGCATCTCTGAGTTACCCAGGCGTTTCCTGATAAACCTCTTTTTTAACTCTTGCATTTGTCTAACCTGTGTTTCATTCCTCCTCAAGATCAAATTCTAAGTCTAGTTCATTGCTAAATTCATACCTAAGCACCAAGTGTGGAGACTTGCCAAAAAACAAAATGAGCAACAGCAAGGATTACTATTTATTGGGTAAACAAATGGCCAGTTTATTAACAAAAAAGTCATTAGTGTTAAATGCAGAAATGCAAAGAATCCACAGTTCAACCCTATTGAATGCATATGAGTGGCTCGCCCACACCTTAGGATGACTTTATCTGGTCTGTGCAATGGCGCTCATCCACTGTCTCAGCCTAGAGAGGCCCAGTCAAGAAGGCTGGCCAAGAAGCTGCTTCACACCAGAGGGTGAAAATCTGTTCTTTTTAAAATTGCTTCCATCAGGGCAATTTTTCTTTACAGCGCCCTCTTGAGAATGTGTCACAAAGATGACATCAGGGCGCCTGGGCTTCTCCTCGCCCCATGTACCACCGGCCCCTCCCAGACAAGCCCTGGGGTCCTGCCTTAGCCTCTCCCCCTTGCACACTCCTCCCTTCTGATGAGGAAAGGAAGAGGGAGTTGATTTATTTGAGCATATCCAAGTGTGTCATGAACACATTTTTTTAGGAAAAGAAGTCTTCCATAGGGAATTTCTATAAAATAGTTCTTTCATAAGTGCAGAAGGGGCTTATTGACTTGGCACTGTTACCCCAAAGTATAAACAGAAGGCAACATGAACTATCCTGGGCAGAAAAATAAGTTTTTAAAAAGTTCTTTAGCCATAAAATCTGATTTATAAAGGTCCAATCCCTGAACTGAGAATGATCTAAGAATAAGTGGCATGTGTAGAAAAGGGTTAATACAGCAGGCTTACTGCTGTTCTTTAAAAGCCTTGCTTACATTGTTGGCCTTTGGCTGATAATCTGGGAACGTGAATTTGGGAGGGTTCCCACCATTTCCAGAACTGGTAAGAGTGGCTCACTGTGTTGACATAGTTTGTATAAACAATGTATTTTATGTTGAGCACCTGCTTTCCTTCTGGGAGTATGGGTTTTAGGTATGTGTGAGGCAGGGGGTGCGTACAGGGTAGTGACCCACAAAAACTCTAACGAGATTCTCTAGTGGGCAGCATTTCACCTGCACTGTCACACACCTTGCCTGGGAGACTGAGCACAGCCTGCGCAGCTCCATCGGGGAGAACTGAGAGCCTTTCCTGGCCTTCACACATTCACCCTTTTCTTTGCTGATTTTGCTTTGTAACCTTCGCTGTAATAAATCAAAGCCATGAGCATGATTACAGGCTGAGTCCTCCAAGCAAATCATTGAACCTGAAAGTCTTGGAGACCCTTTATCTATGGACTCAAGCTATTATTTTACTTAAATGCACCAATTTTCTGACAAATAATGAACACATCTCCTATTGGACCACAATTCAAAACCATTCCACAAGTTATAGATAATTAATGTTCTATAGCCTAAGGCCACTGAACAGAATGCTGCAAGACAGGAGGAACAAGCACACAAATTAGTCTATCAACGTTTTTTTTTTTTTTTAAGGAAACTATCTTTATGACTTTATAATTATAAAAGTAATACATGTTTGAAACAATTTATTTTCATTCAGTTTAAATAAAAATATTTGAGCAAATATTACATTTCCGGCATCACATAAGAAATAAGACATGGATCCTGTTTTCCAGAGACTCAGTGACTTCTTCCGTCTTAAACAGAAGTATTGTGGGAGAAGAAGTGTTTGAGAAAACCCTGGAACTTCTTTGTGTGCTAATAATATGCCCACAAATGTGAAAGATGACTCAGTTATGATCCAAAAGGCCAAAACAGAACAGAAAAACAGAATAAGAAATAGCAAACTAAGATATATATTCTTGAGAACACAAAACCAATTGGGATCTAAATGAAGAGAAATAAACACTGGCTATGGGTAAAAAAGTAAAGAAAAAGAAAACTTGCAAAACCTTAAAACATTAATCAGCTATTGTTCTTGGGCCCTGAGGGACACAAAAGAACTGTAAGACAATAAATCTCAGCCCTCCAAATGTCACAATCAAATTTAAAAATAAAACAAATGAGAAAAATAATTTGGTAACTTAAGACCATATAGAGGGTTGGGCAAAAGTAGGTTTATAGTACTACAAGAATAAACTATTTCACATACTCACAACTATAGATCTACTTTTGCTCACCCCTGTATGTCTATCTTTTCTTATGCTCCATTGGGTCATACATAGAAATTAAAACAAAGAATGTCCAGATTATGGGTGCATTGCTTTTTCTTTTAATTTTTTTTTTTGTCATTAGACTTTCCTATGTAATAAATTCATACATAAATTAGAAAGTCCAAAATAAGTATCACAGGATTTTAGCAGAAAACTTTATTCCCTCCTAACTCCATGCCTAACTGGAAATTTAGAGGGAAAAATTTGACTCCATTTTATCCTGTATTTTCCAGGCTATTGCAGGGTGAAGCTTCTATTTAGGGAAAGGCAGTGCTGCGGGGGCAAGAAACAGGAGTGTGCTCATCAAGGCACAGAGGGACAAGCAGAATAAGGGCACTGGGACGAAAGGGTAGAGGGATGATGTGCTCAGGTGACGGGGGCCCCTGAGGTCCAGCTGAGAAACAGAGACTAGAACAGGGGAAGCAAAGAATTGCTAAGATTTGGGGTTGAAGGAACTAGAGGTAGGAGAATGAATTGTAGTAATCCAGATCTCAAGTGAAGTTCCAGAAAAGGATGGTAGCAATGGAAACAAAACATAAAAATCTTTCCATGCTAACTACACAGAACTCAGTGAATAAAACAAATTCAACGTGGTAAACATCTATTTTTATAGAATAAAAATGAAATTAATTCAACATGTCTTTAATTCCTTGCCTAAGATAGAAGTCAGGTGCCAGTGTTCAAAAGCACACGTTAAAGTCGACAGTAACTGAGAGTGAAAGCAGAAACAAGAGAACAGGCCATGAGTTTAAAAAGATTTACTTGGCCAGCTATGGCAGACAGGTTGAGACCCTGAGGTGTCAGCAGCAAACAAAAGAAAGGCAGAGGTTTTTAAAGGGGTAAGGGGGGAGGGAATTGAAAGGACACTCTGTAGATGGCTTTGGAGAGTGGACTCCGAGAACAGAGAGGCTTACTAAAGCAGAGAAGTTACTACAAAACATCTTTGAAGGACACAGGCCTTGCCAGCAGGCTAAGATATCTTTGAAGGACAGAAGCCTTGACAGCAGGCTAAGATATCTTAGAATGACACAGGCAGTTACTAACATCAGCAGTTACTGAGTGGGTAGCAGATCTAATGGGGCTTGCTAAAACTATACCAGAATTCTCGGAACCCAGGTGCTAGGCCTAAGAGTAACAAGTTTCAAAGTACCTAATTTGAGCCAGATAAACAGAGCCCAAAGTTTTGACTAAGTCAAAGATTATAAGCTGAAAAATATGTGCAAAACAAAGTTAATACACATAAAGAGATTTTGTTTTCACTACTTTCTTAGTTCAACTTGTTAACTTTCCCAGGACTCGCCCTACTCCCAGTCCCAAGTACTGTGATTAAACCATCTGAGCACAGACAGACCCCAGTGGAGGAGCCCAAGGCCAAGTGAGCATCAATCAGGCAGAGTGGTGGCTTGCTCCAGGCAGACACCAGGCAGACAGCCCCTCAGCTCCTGCAGGAGGGAGTCTCAGCTCAATGGAGCAGCTGTGTGGCCAGTGAGCACACATCTTCCCCCAAAACAGAGGAACTGTATGCAAGAGCCCTATACTCCACATGGCCTTCCATATGGCTCTTCTGAAAGGTCAAGTATAAATCATCAGTCATGATTACTGTGCCTGTAGAGGAAGTCACAGAGAATGGAAAACGAAGGCTACTTACCCTCCCCTACAGGGACCAGCCTCAATCAGCTGGTAGGTGTAAGGGAGAGAGGAAACCCTGTCTCCATAATGAGTAGGGCTAGGTGGGAAAGCCCTTCCTGGGAAAGGGCTATAGTTGTCTGGAAAATGAAAATATCAAGTTATACCAATTTAATCTTGGAAAAAAAACTGTAGATGTTTCTGTGGGGACTGTGTCTGCTAGGTAAGAGGTTCTACTATACTACTACATTGTCTGTTAACTTGTCCTGGATAAGGCTGGTTAACCCTATAAAAGAAGTAAGTCCAGGCTTGCCTTTCTTGTGACTCACTGAACAGACTTTGGAAGGGAGAACCGATGATTTAGTTTTTATTGACTCATCATTATTATGTTTACCCCAATCAACAGACTTCCTACAGACTCACTTCTCCAATTCCATTATTCTTGGGGCTTCTTGGGGCTCCATATCATGCATCTCCTTCCTGAATGGCATCACCTTTCCTAGAATTCACATATTACACACCCATCGCGTGCTAGGAAAAGCTACCGTATCAGGTGCCAGGGACACAGAGAAAAAAATGGACTTTTCATTCTTCAGAATCTGCTTAGGGACAGGATCAGGGGTCCCTGATATTCCCAGGCAGAGATTAGGAACTACTCATTCCCTGTGCAACCTCTATGACTAACTTCTATGTCTACTGGTTAAAGTATCACCCTGAATTATAATTTATTTACTCCTCTTCCTCCCCTGCTAAGTCATCAGTTTCCACAGGGCAAGAATGACATTTTATTCATCTCTAGACCATTAACATCCATTACCTCACAGTGCGTGGCATGTAGTAAGTACTCAATAAATGTGGGGGGAAGGACAGCAAGTAGACACAAGTCCCTGACTTCAAGGAGTTTGTAGTCTAATACTGTATCCAGACAGTAAAGAAAAATTTGTATTGCTGTGTGATTAATTTTCTGGCTGACTATGTATAGGGTACACATAGAGCGACAAAGCCAGGTGATGAAGTCAACAAGAAAGGAGTCCAGGAAGGAAGTTCGCCTGGGCCGCACCTGGATAGGCAAGGGAGAAACAAAAAGGGGTAGAGGTGTCGCAGGCTGAGAAGGCAGTGTGCAAAAAGGCATGAGGCAGCAAAGGGCATTCAGGGAACTGCGAGCTCTGCTTAGCTAGGTGCGGTGGTGGGAAAGCAGGAAGGCTGGGAAGGGGGCCAGGTTCTCACATGCCACCTGAGGAAAGAATTTGGACTTTTCCTTTGTAGGTGAGGCAGAACAGATAGTAATTTAAAGTACAGGTATAACAAGTTCTAGAAAAATGGTTCCAAACAAAAGAAAACAATAAACAAATGAGACAACATCCAACTAAAATGTTTTGTACAGCAAAAGAAACCATCGACAAAATTAAGACAATTCAATGCATGGGAGAACATATTCACCAATGATATATCTGATAAGAGGTTAATATCCAAAATTTATAGAGAACTTATACAACTCAACACCAATAACTCCCAAACAATACAATTAAAAAATGGGCAAAGGACCTGAATAGACACTTCTCCAAAGAGGACATACAGATAGCTAATAGATAAGAAAAGATGCTCAATGTCACTAATCATCAGAAAAATGTAAACTACAATGAGATACCACCTCACACCTGTCAGAATGGCTGTCATCAATAAATTAGCCAACAAGTGCTGGCGAGGATGTGGAGAAAAGGGAACCCTCATGCACTGTTGGTGGGAATGCAGACTGGTGCAGCCACTGTGGAAAACAGTATGAAGTTACCTCAAAAATTAAAAATGGAATTGTCTTATGACCCAGAGTTCACACTTCTGGGAATACATCTGAAGAAACCTAAAACACTAATTAGAAAAAATATATGCACCCCTATGCTCACTGCAGCATTATTTACAATAGCCAAGATTTGGAAGCAGCTCAAGTGTTCATCAGTAGATGAGTGGATAAAAAAGCTGTGGTACATTTACACAATGTAATGCTATTTTGCTGTAAAAAAGAAGAAGAAAATTTTACCCACTGTGACAGCATGGATGAACCTGGAGAACATTACGCTAAGTGAAATAAGCTAGTCAGAGAAAGACAAGTACCATATGATTTCACTCAAACTGAACTAACAGGCAAAATATAGACAGACTCAGAGAGAACAAACTGACCACTAAGTCTGGGGCCAGGTTGCAGGTTAGAGGGTAGGTGGATCAAGCAAAAAGGAACAAAGACTAATGGACATGGGCAACAGTGTGGTGATTGTGGAGGTAGAAGAGGATATGGGAAGAATAAATGGTAATGGAACAAAATACAATAACAAATGAACTATAAAAAAAAGAAAAGAAAGTTGGTTCCAATGGTCACATAGAGAATGTGGCCTAGAGAAGTGTGTGAGTCAACAGCAGGCTGTTGCAGTATTCCCTCACTTATCATGGGTATTACATTCTAGACCCTCCCACGATAGGTGAAAGTCTGCAAAGTAGGAACCTTATATTTTTTTTAGTATTTATATATATTTTAAGGCTTTATAAATCCTTCCCACACACTTACAAACGGTTCCCAGTTCCTTATTAATCTCTCCCACTCCCTTATTAACCTTTTCCACACTTTTATAAACACTACTTATGTTCTTAAACATATTCTACACTCTTAAACCTACGTAACTTTAACAACGTACATATACAGTACTGCAAAATCCCGAGATATAGCAAAAAATCCGCAATAAATAATTAAATATAATATTTTAAAAAATCCCGTGATACAATGAGGCCGCGGTAAGTGAACTGCAATATAGAGAGGGACTACTGTATATTATTTCAGGGGCTAGCTCCTCGAGATGTAGGGAGAGAATGGGCATGGGCGGTGAGGGAGGCCTAAGACACCCAGGTTTCTGGGCCACATGGAAGATGGTGGGTGGCTCAAGGAACCAAACTAAGGAGATGAGACAATGGAGAGAACACTAGGGATTCGGGTATGAAAAGAGAAACCTGTGGCTCAGGTGCTGATTCTGTCATTACTAACACACTGTGTAAATTGTTCAACTTCAACAAAATCATTCAGCCTCAACTGCCTCACCTGTAAAATAAAAAAAACAATCTCATTTGAGGAAAACTTGTTGAACACATATTATGCCAAAAAGAGCGAGACATGGAGCCTATCTTAAAGTCCAAGAGGGAATAACAGAAACATCAAACAAGGTGGCAGGTGCCATAAAATAGGTTTTAAAAATAAATTTATTATAAAAGTAATTAATATATGTTCACTGAAAAAAATAAAGCCCTTGGATAACAAATTTAGAAGATACCTATAGGCAGTATGGGAAAATGAAGTGAGATAGAACGATTGATTATAAAGAAGTTCAAATGAGGTAAAGGACAAGAACTCTTTTAAAAGTATGAAGCATTAAAAAACTCACACAGACTCACATCTACCTGGAACTCAGGTGAGCGTGTGCACCCCCCCCCCCCACTCACTTCTGTGCCAACCACTCAAGGGGTGGGGGGAGCACCTAGAACAAAAGACCCAAGGAGGAGTTTCCCCCCTAAGAAAATAATCCATCAAAAATTTTTTCTGGCAGAAACGTGATCAAAGACATTCAGTGACTTCTGGCCAAGATGGAGGAGTAGACAGACATGCTGCATCTCCCTCTACAACTAAGAAGGAATACAACTACCTCAAAACTAGAAACAACCAGGAGTTACAGAAAATCAAAATGCATGGAAGTCCAGCAAACAAAGATAAAAAGAAGAAATACTCATCCAGACAGGTAGGAGGGGCAGACCGGGGAGGAGAGGACGCAATGTGGTGGTGGCAGTAACGGCAGGCTCGCAGAAACCGCAGTTAAACTTTTTAAAAAGTCAGGAGGGATGCCTGGGGAGCATTCCCAGCTCCCCACTGAACCTCACAGCCCACAGTCCCAGCACCGGGGAAAATCAAGCCTCATTGCTTCTGACTGTACAGACCATTTGGGGTTGGAGTGGTGGCAGAAACTGCCGGTCTCTCAGCAGAGTCCACTTGTTTAAAGGGCCCCCACGGACCTAGAACATCCGCAGACACACCCACTCTGGAACGACAGCCAGGGCAGCAGCTAAAGGGGCGCCAGTCCGGTTCAGAAGTGGAAGAGGTGCCTGGAAAAGGGGTGAGTGCTGGGTAGGCAGAATTGTTCCCTCTCGGATCCCTCCCCTACATACAGCACAATGTGGTGAAACAGGTCGCCCTGTACTGATGAATCCCTAAGGCTCCACCCCTCACAACATAACAGGAGCAACAGCTCTACCTGGGACTCGGAGGCAAACAAACACAGGAGCCTGTCAGAATGAGGAGACAGAGAAGTATGGCCCACAAGGGGAAACAGATTGAGGTTCCAGTGGGAAAACTAAGCAACAAAGAGGTAGCTAACCTAACAGATGAGGAGATAGACAACCTAACAGATGCAGAACTCAAAACACTGGTGATAAAGATGTTCACAGGCTTGACAGATATGCTTCATTATGGCAAACACATAAGAGAAGAAGTGAAGGCTATGCTAAGTGAAACAAAGGAAAATCCACACAAAACCAATGGTGAAGGGAAGGAAACCGGAGTTCAAATCAATGATTTGGGACATAAGGAAGAAAAAAACAGTCAACCAGTGTAGAATGAGGAAGCAAAAATTGAAAAAAATAAGGAAAACTTCCCAAATTTTGCGAAGGAGATGGACATACAGGTTCGGGAAGCACGGAGGGTCCCAGGCGAGCTGGACCCAGAGGAGACCACACCAGGACGCATCATGACTGAGATGCCAAAGGTAAAGGATAGAGAGTCCTGGGGGCAGCAAGACAGAGGCAGAGAGTTGCCTACAGGGGAGTGCCTATAGGACTATCAGCTGATTTCTCAGAGGACACTTTGCAGGCAGGAAGGGACTGGCAAGCAGTGTTCAATGTGATGAAAGGCAACCTGCAATCCGGATTACTCTATCCAGCAAAACTATCATTTGGAATGGAAGGGCAGATGAAGTACTTCTCAGACAAGGTAAAGCTAAAGGAGTTCATCATCATCAAGCCATTATTATATGAAATGTCAAAGGGACTTACCTATGAAAAAGAAGATCAAAACTATGAACAACTAAAATGAAAACTCACAACTATCAACAATTGAATCTAAAAAATAAAAACAAAATCCAACTAAGCAAACCAGAATAAGAACAGAATCATAGGTATGGGGATCATTTGGAGGTTTATCAGCTGGAAGGGGGGAGGGAGAGAATTGGGGAAATGGTGCAGGGATTAAGAAGCATAATCGTTGATACAAAATAGACAGGGGAAAGTTAAGAATAATATAGGAAAAGGTGAAACCAAAGAACGTATATGCATGACACAGGGACATGAACTAAGGGGGGTGGGGTTGCTGGAAGGAAGGGGGTTACTGGGTGGAGGGGAGCAAAGGGGGACAAGAAAGGGGAACTACTGTAACAACATGATCAATAAAATATATTTAAAAAAAATGTTTTCTAAGAAATGAATACCAAAAAGAAGTAAATAAGTATTCTGCAGTTTAATAATCCAATGTGTTTCTAAAAGACAAGTAAAGCCCACTTTTGATTATATTTGTTTGTTTGAAACAAACAGTGGGCTATTCATAAAGCAAATGACCCCTACATACATTTATTATTCATGTATTTCAGAATGTCATTTCAATATTATTACTATATTTAATAAATTATATGGCTTCAGGAAGAACCAAGAGCACTGTTTAAAATCTACAATAAACAAGATTAAATAATTAATATCAACCTATTGGGGAAATGATTAAAGGCCATTTCACAAGGTAATTTGTGAAAAAAATAAAGTATATGGATAAAACATAAAAAAAGTTTCAGCTTCACTAATAACCAAAAAATAAAGAACACACCTGAATGTCCAAGAGGAATTGTTTAAATTATAGAATGTTCATGATAAATTAATATGCTCTTATTTAAAAATTATACTTTTAACTAAGTTACAGGGGGAGTATGTAATATAGAATGTAGGAGAAAAAAGTGAGATACAAAATACTACAGAGTCAATTTTGAAAAAGAAATATACAAAAATGTAAAATAGATTATTAGCAATAAAGAGTGATTTTTTCTCCAAATGGTGAGACTAGTGATGACTTGCTTTGTTTCTTACTTTCATTTTCCACAACATTTAATTATTTTATAATCATAATAATTTAAAAATACTACTAACTAGTGATTCTAAATTCAATGAGGGCAGGGACTGCAGCCTGGTTTGCTCATGTAACACAGTGCCTAACACACTGTATATGTGCTCAATAATTATCTGTTGAATGGACCAATGAATAAACAAATGAAAGACAGATATACTTACTTTTTAATTTTTTATATATTTTCAGACTTAATACAAAGAATTTCCAGATACCATTTATTCTTCTTCCCCAAACATTTTACATTTGATTTATCCTTCTCTCTCAACAGATACTTTCTTAATGGCTAAAATTAGCTCCTTAAAAATATCCTTGAGTATTGAGAAAAAGTTGTACCAGATCATAGGAAACACTAAAGCTCCTGTCTTGACCCCCAAGAGGTTCACGTAGTTCTGCTGTTCTTCCACATACACATCAGTATGGAGCTCCAAATGGGGATTTTACATTATTGCATTACAGAAAATTGAGGAACCATGAGCCCTCGAACATATGTCAGTCAGTTATTGGGAGAATCCAGGGATGAGGATATTAAAGAGAAAAAATAATTGAAACAAAGCAAAAGACCAAAGTACAATAATAAAACATATTTAAAGAGAAGGAGAAATTCTAGGAAGTCTAACCTCAAGTATGAGATAGAAGAGAATTGAAGAAATGAGAACTACTTTCTGATAGTCTAATATGAAAAGTATGTATTATAACTTAGCAGCAACATATACTTCTTCATTTAAGGTTTGGAAGAAAATGCTTTTCTGATTGCAAATTTTAATTGATTTTCTTTTTTCCCCCAAGTAAATTCTATCTACCAGTGGCTGATTTCTGCTGTCAGTATCAGAGAGACACACTACCACATAAGCAAAAGAATTAGCATCAATGTTGGGCGCAGTCTTACAGCAAGCTTTCAGAAACTCAATTCGAGTCTATACCACTCAAGATATTAATGCTACAAAATTGGAGAAAACATTTCTCTTGAACTAATTAAGAAATTAAGCTAATTAAGAAATTAGTTTATATCCCTCTCTAAAGGTTAAAATGTAGGTCATTCAAGTATATTAGAAAGTCTTTATTATATGCTCAGGCTTTCAATAACAATTTCTTGGAAAATCTTAAATTTAAACCAGTCACATTTCACTGTAAACGTTATTATCAAAACTTGATTCCCACCAAGAAAATATCTGTCTGCCTGTCTGCCTATGGCACTGGTAATTTCTCTAAGTGTGACAACTTCTTGAAACAAGAGGATAAACAAAGACTTTGGTTCTAAAAGTAATCCACCAAGCACATCTTAAGCAACTACAGTTTCAATTTCCCAAGTAATCAGTATCATGCCCCAAAGAGGTACTACATACTTTCAAAACCTGAAATATGAGGTGTTTTAAAAAATAAGAGTGCTACCAACTGTATACACTGGATAGTGAAAGCCATTAAAAATAATGCTTCAGAATACCTGACAATTCTTGTTTTACAAACGAGAGCACAGCCAGGTAAACTTGACAGTCAGCTATGATTATCTGCCTCTGAAGCCGATCAACCATAGAGGGGGTGGTTTTTCGGACATCAACCTGTTTGGTGCAAAGAGAGTACAAAACGATAAATCACACACAAGAACAATACTCGTTCTAAACAACTATTAATTTATTGTGCAAAATAATTTCACCGAAACACTTCAATTACTAAAAGCCAAGACCAAATTTATACTATGAGCCTGGTGGTTCTATATTGCCATTAGGTCTAGCTTAATTTTCTTACCAATACAATGCTAAAGATTAGAACTCAAAGACCAATATTCTAAATGAAAAAAACTGAGTTCATAGGAAACAGGAAAGCCAACACAGAACTAAGGTTTTACCTTTTCAAAAACAATGTAAGTTCTTACTAATCCAAAATAAAAATCACAAAAGGTACAAAAAATTCCCCAAAGGAGATAACCTGAAAAGTCACTTTGTAGTCATGTACCTTCAGGTAGGACTGGCACTAGGGTTCATTTCTTGGGCACACCCAACTGAGCTGTGAGGGCCAGAAACTATTTACTTGTGTTATGGGGAGAATAACCTAGAATTAAATATGAGCTATGACTGAATCACAAATTGAACTTGAAATTTAAGTCATATTGTAAGGTGACTATCTTTATAAAATAATAGTTTATATCTTTTGCTAAAGGTTGTTAAATTGCAGGTCATTTAACTATAGCAGGAAATTTGTGCTCAGGAGTTCAAATAATAATTTTAGGCCTTCAAAAACAAATAAGCAAAAAGTAAAACAAAAACCTCAACTTTTTATAAGATATTGGTCTTTATTGTAAAGATGTTTCTAAATGAAAGAAAATCATTCTGAAATACAATACTGTATTCCTAATACAAAGTAAACTTGAACAAAATAAGCGAAATAGCTTTCATATGCTTTCACAATGATATAAGAAGTGATAGAATTTTTGCATATGACCATAGTATACATAGTATACATGACAGAAGGACCCTTTTTTTCTGGATTAGCATAATTCATCATTGTCACAGTTGTTCCTGATCTAGTCCCGGCACTCATTACTTTGTTTGCTTTGGCAAAAGTCAATCTATTAGTTCTTCTGTTTCTTTGCTTTTAACAGCATCTACTCTGCAGTGTTGTTGGAAGGTCTAATGAGGGACTGTATGTGAAAATGCTTTTTAAATTATAAGGATTTGTTACAAATGTTAATTATTAACATATGTGCTAGGCATGGTACTAGATACCATGTAAATAAGACAGACATGTAAGTAAGATACAGTTGACATGTAAATAAGCTTACAGTCTAGTGAAGGAATGCTGACCTTTTTACTCTGTAAGGTAGTTAGTACTCTGAAGGATAAAGTACAAGGAACTATGGCAACCTGAGGACGACACATCCAACAGGACTTGGGGGCTCAGACAAGAGTTCTTGGAGAAAATTACATCTAGGAAGAAGAATGAGTCCAAACCAGGTCTAAAGGGAGGAGAATGTTCTAGGCAGAGGAAAAGTAAATGCCAAGTCAGCCACATTAAGGAGCTTGGACTTTATTGTCATGGCAATGATGGGGGATAGGAACACCAAAAACGAAGCCAGCAACATGTTATTTGCATGTTAGTGACCGCATTATGGAGACTGAATTAGAGAACAGTAAGAGCAGAAGCAGAAATTCCAGTGGGCTGTCTTAGGGAAGTAAAGATAGAGGCTGGCCTTGAGAAATGGCAGGAAGATGGGGAGAAGCAGATGAATTTAGAAGGATTTAGGAAAGAGTCAGCAGGACTTGGTCACTAGTTAGATGTAGAGTTTAGAGAGCAGGGAATCAAGGAAAACTCTAGAGCATAAGGGGACAATAGGAAATAATCCTCTTGGTCCATCAGTGGCTTCCTCATGGTGGACATCGTAAGCAAGAGCAAAGATGAAGCAATCTGAACTAACATGAAGAAGAAAACATGGGTGTTTTTAAAAATATATCTATTTATTAATTTTAGAGAGAGGAAGGTTGGGGTGGGGAGATACATCGATGCGAGAGAAATATAAATCGGTCGCCTCCCATACACACCCTGAACCCACAATCTAGGTATGTGCCCTGACTGGGAATCGAGCCTGCAACCTTTTGGTGTGTGGGACGTTCCTCCAACCAACTGAGCAACACCAGCCAGGGCAGATGGGTGGTTTTTGTTGACTATAACCGACAGCCTGATTTGTCAGCTAAATATGTGACATATGTGAGAACCCTGGGCACTCCAGAAATATCAGGGGTAGGTGGATGCCTCTCCAAAGCCTAGGACTTCTGCACTGGAAGGTGAAAGATAAATCAGAAAAAGTGGATTATGATGTTATTGTGACTTTAATTGTAAGCAAAGGCTGATGAGGCCTAGCGAAAAGTAGGTAAACATCCCAATTCCCAGATTATGCCAAAGTGCAATGCATCTGAATTACATATATGAAAGTCTCATACAAAAGCCTTTGCCACATGGCTTGTTACGGAAGAAGACAATTTTAAGATACCATAGGAACATGCACTGAATGGCTCTAATGACTGAAAGGGGCTTCTCTTGTTTTAAAAAATACATTTTACATAACCAAAAGCCTGAAGAAAGATATAGTGCTTTCACTCATATTCTAAATACCAAGACCAAATAAATGAGCAATGTCCTAAATGAGTGGCACACAGTTCATAACCTAAAGACACAGTACTTACATTCTTCTTAATTTTATTCTTGATTGTTTCAATCACTCCAGCCTCCTCACTTTCACACAGCTTTTCGGTAGTTTTTAAGTCATCACATGCCAACTGCATTTTTTCTTCCTCAAATGTCATCATGGCATTCTTCCAAGAAAAAAATGAGAAAAGAATGAATGAATGAGTCAGTGTGTAAAAATTTATGCCAATATATTACAACAAAACTCCAAACTATAAAAAAAAGAACATGTAAATTATTTGTTGCAAGTAAAAGAATCAGAATGTTTCATCATAACCTATTCATTAAAAAAAACAACAACCCCATAATCGCAGTATCAAATAAGAATATACCTCTTATTACATCAGCATGAAAAAATACATGGTAATAAATGCCTTTGCACTTACTGTTCTACAATTTTTTTTAGTTATAAACACAGTAACTAAAACCCTGTATAATTTCTGATTTGTCCACTTAGGTCAGTTTTTATAAGAGTCTCATTGAAGAGTACATTCTAACCACGCATGGATCGCTGACTCCATCAAGCTTGGCACAAAAACACTTATGAAACATCAGCTAGTGGGTGTTATTTGAAAAATCAGTCTTTTCAGGGACAGCAATTCCAGTAAGTACACCTATAAGGAACTCATATTGTCCACAGTGAAAAATTCCACTGACCGCTTGTTTCCAAGAACCTGATCCTGGTAGATTGTTTTTCAGGCCGCATTTGACTGGGTAGGGACAATCTCTTCTCTTCTGAAAACCTGCTATTTTCACCCAGTAGAACTGAGGTTTCTGAGATGAATGAGCCACAGGGGCAGAGCCAGAACACCAGGTTCTTGGAAGGACCTAATGAACTCACTGTACTGATATGCAGATCTCCATGCCCTGTCATGCTCAGACAGCTCCAGCTTGCCATTCCAGGCCTCCTCAGTACGCCTCTAACCCACTTTTCCAATCTAGCCAAACCAGACTGCAGTTTCCTTTGCCCAAGTCTCCCCACCACATTCTTTTTCCCACCCAAATCTCGACATGGCTATAGCCTCCATCCCTACCCAGCTCCTCTACTCAGCCAATGTTTCGGTTATGTCTCCATCAGGTTAGAATCCCCAATCCACGCAGTACCATTTTTCTTAAGGTAGGGAGCTCTATTTTCTTGCAAAAGGTAGACTTTAAAAACTTTGTTGTGCTACATGGCATTAATAGAAAATAAATAGCTTGAATGAAAACCCACATCACCGGAAGCTGGCTTGGTTGGACACTGCCAGGCTGCGCACAATACACCCATTTGCTGATCTCTCCCTAAATCTGCAATTTAAATGCTTCTTCTATTTTACTTCTCCTGGTCTCTACTCATATATTCTGTTTTTGTTTTTTTTTTTGCTGCCGTGCAATTCTATGATGGTTTTTTTTTAATGTATGTTTGAAAATAGTTTATGTGATGTTTCTGAAAAATTAAAAGCATCCAATTTTTTACATTACCCAATTTACTTTAAAATCTAACTGCAACCTATTCCCTCAAATTCCTAAATATTAAACTACATATGAAAATGCAATAGTAAGTGACAAACTTTAGCTATGCTAATTTAACTTGTCTCCCAGTCCACATTTATTCAATAATTTTAAAGCAAACCTTTATTTTTCAAAGTCTGATTTTTTTTTAACTCTAATGCAATTATAATTTTTGGAAAGATCTTTCAACAACATTTTTATTAAAAATAGATATTGGTTGTGAAAAATAGAGTACAAGGTATAAGCATTTTATTTTTAAAATTAGAAATAAAACAGGCAAAAACTACTCCAGTTTTCAACTCTAAAAGATCTTTCACAGTGGTCTATCTATATAGGTAGTAGCCACTAAAAAACATACTTTATACATTCATTTCCTTCACGCCAGTACTTCTCCCCATATCAACTTACCAAAAAACTGACAAAGCTGGCTCCAAAACTCATTAATGGACTATGATTTCTGTTAAGGAAACAACAACAAAAATTATTTGTATTGTAAGTTTTTATTTTAAAGACATTTGATATATAGGGGTCATGATATATTCCTAATAATTAGAGAGAAGTGAAGGCCTTCAAGCAGATCAAATTACCCTAAGAAAAAAAGTTAAAGACCCAAGAGGTTTATAGGTCTGTCTGCCAAGACGGAATCTGCCTCTGCTTCTTAAGTCAGGCAAACAATGAAGTCAAATTATAGTAGAGGCTGCCTTAGTGAACCAATCCAACATCCACCAAGTGCATGGCCAAATAAAGATGGTTAATATTCATTTTAAAAATGCAAAAAGTATTTAAAACCTTAAACACAGAAAACCCGTATCATTTCTAGAGTAGATCAAAGGTTTTTACCACTCATCCAGACCAGGCAAATTCACTTACCTCATCCAAAGACCTTTAAGAATGCCCCCGTCCCTGGAGTCAGTCACCCCCCCCCCCACTGTAATACAGTCATTATCCAATTTTGTATGTAAGCCAAATAGGAAGCCAAATCAAGCTATTACCAATTCAATTAAGAGAATATAAACTTTCTGTTTCAAATTCACAACCCAATTTTTATAAAGGGTACTAAAAGGGAAAGCAAGTTTCCACTGCCTTCTTAAAGGAAAATAATTTTATCTATTTTTTATTATGTAAACTACATATGGTCATTATATTCTTTTAAAAAGGTAAAAACGGTATACTTAATCAATCCCCTATTAGAAATTCAGTTTGTGTCCAAAGTGAGTGTGAGCTGGGGGGTGGTGGTGAGTATGGAAGATGGGAGGGGGAGCATACTCATTTACATATATACATGTATATGTACACACACACACCGAGTGCTCAGATGAACATCTTTATACATATACCTTTGCAAGCAAGTCCAAATATATTCTTGGAATAAACTGGTACAGGTAGCATTGCTGAGTCAGATGTTATGCATATTTATTTTCCTCTTGGAGTGTGGTGTGGGAAAGTGGGGAGGAAAAGGGTAAGGGGAGGGGAGATCAGGAGCTCGATTTATTTTGGTGCCTACTCAAATTCTACTGTGAAAAATAGCCTGTTTACCCCCACTTGACAAGATATTTAAAGCTACAAGAAAAAAATTAGGAAGGTCAACTGGTGCAGAATCCCCCACCAGCACTCACAGCCATAAATCTCTCTCCAACAGCACATATAACATCACACAGGAGGTCTCTGCCATCCCCACACTCTGCACCAGAACAGCTGTTAGCCTTCCCATTCCACTGCTCTGCACAGACACAGCATTGAGGCTCCCACCCCACTATCTTATCATTTGTCCTGCATATCAGGGTCCTCTCTAGAAGGCTGTTTTCTGCCTCACCCCTCATCGTCATGCCTTACACATAGCAGGCATTCAAAACATGGATCAGTGAAGGAATGAAGGCTATGCTCTGCCTTTCAGGAACAATCAAGTGCTGATTAGTATGGTTTTCCCCTTCTTGTCCCTTTCCTTGCTCACATGTTATCACTTTGCCATTTAAGAAATGAAAGCAGCTTAAACTGCAGCCTAGTGTTGCTACATGTGCTTCTTGTTCTTGACTAAAATTAGATTTCTGAGAGCCATGGCTATTAATCGTTCATGGTATCCTATCCTAGTCCTTAGTATTTTGCGTAGCATATCATCTTTTTTATTTTTATATTGCCCAATGCTCATTTTATTTTTTAATTATAGTTTAGGTTCAATACTATTCTGTATTAGTTTCAGATGTATAGCATAGTGGTTAGACAATCATATACTTTACAGAGTGGTCCCCCCAATATTTTAAGTACCCACCTGGACCCATACATGGCTATTACAATAATATTTACTGTATTCTCTAATATGCCTATGATTATTCTGTAACTACCAACTTGTACTTTTTTCACACAGCCCCCCACATACCATCTTATCATTTAAGTGTTAAACCAGCCCAGTGGAATGGAAACATTTTTTTTCCTCCTTGAAGCCCCCAGGTACATTAGACACTCAATAATGACCTGATCAATAAGCTGGTGTCCACTCATATGCTGCACTACCTGGTCTTATAAGAGCTTTCTCTAACAAGACTCACTTGTTTCATTTACTTGGTTTTTTTTTTTTAACATACATACTTCAAGTGACCTTATGTTAATTTACCTTATCTTAATCAATTCTGGCCACATATTTTTGTTTTCTATAGAAAACTTATTCATTTTGGAGATTTGGATATATTCCCAAAGGGTACAAGGATCATTATTCAGAAAAGAAAGAGGCTCCTAACTCATTTCAGTGCATTCATATTAGGAACCAATAAACAATGACCGAAACAGGAGGGGGGAGAGTATTATGTAAAGGTTGAGCACAAAGGTAAACTTTAGAGCCAAATACAAACCTTTCAAAATATCAGATGATAGACAAAAAAAGGAAGTAGAGCAAGTGAAAAGAGCCACATAGTGAAAACCTCACTTATTTAAAAGAAGGAGATATATACATATTTCTTGATATTGAAAAATACAATGGTAGGATAATCCCTAATTGTTTTAAATGGATACCTACAAGGTGAGGGACTGACCAGGAAAACAGCAAGAATGGAAACAAAGCTTCTTTACATATACTTTGTTTTGTAGGTTTCACTTTGGAACCATGTAAATATTGCGTATCAGAATAATACCAAATTCAATTTTAATAAAGCAATCCCTAAAAATATAAAGTAAAAATGAATTAAACGTATCCAAGTACAGATCCAATTGATAAAATAACTACTACACAGGGGAACTATTCTAAGAGATTTCTGAAAGACAGTAATCTGACAGCACATCTCTATTACGAAATACTCTTTAACAGATCCCGAAAGATGGCCAATATTTTTTAAATTTGTTATTGGTAATTCTATTCTTACCAGCCAAGTTGAACTGCTTGAGTTTTGAAAGGTTGATTCTAAAATTTACGTAGAAAAATAAAGATACTTCAAACGGCCAAATCAAAATTGAAGAACAACAAAACTGAAGACCTACATTACCTGATATCAAAACTTAATTAAAATTAAGAATTTTTCATTCACTCATAAGATACTGCAAAAAGTAAATCACAGACTGGGAGAAGATATTTGCAATCAACATCCAACAAAGGGCTCATTTTCAAAATACTTATACAGAACTCTCATGACTCAGTTAAAAATAAAATGACAATCCAGTTTAAAAAAAAAAAAAAAGGCAAAAGTCTTGAATAGGCACGTCACAAAGAGGATACCTGAAAGTCAATAAACATATCAGAAAGTGTTGAAAAGCATGCATTATCAGGGAAATACAAATTAAAACCAAAATGAGATACCACTATAATCTCATCAGATGGGCCATATTACTTATAAGGATTGACAATGCCAAGTGTTAGTGAGGAGGATGTGGAGCAACCAGAACTCTCATCCACTGCCTAGTAGCATCTACTAAAGCTAAACATGCCTACGCTATGATCCAGTAAGTTCATTTCTGAGTATATATACACAACAGAAGGGAATTATTATGTTCCCAAAAGACATGTATGATATGTTAATAGCAGTATTATTCATAGCAGCCTCAAACTGGTAACAATCCAAATGTCTTATCAACAATAATACGGATCAAAAAACTGTAGTATAGTCACTCAATGGAATAGTTCACAGCTATGAAAAAGAACCATCTAATGCTAAATGAAAAACATGAAGAATTAATCTCATGGATTTAATGTTGAGTGAAAGAAGCCAGACACAGAAGAGTACATACTGAATTTTTCAATTTATTTGAAGTTTAAAACCACTATTTTAATGACAGAGGTTAAAACAGTGGTACCTTTGGGGAAATATCAACTGAGAAAAAGCCCAAGGGAGGATACTAGAAATATCCTATAACTTTATTTTGATGTAAGTAGTTATACTGTGATGTTTACATAATTATATATTCTTTACTATACGTAAGTTTTTCCTTATAAAAGTTAAAGAGCAAAAAATAAATCAAATAAATGATCATTGGCAGTCATTTGATTATATTAGTGAATTACAATTAATTTTTTAAGGTATGGCAATGTTATTATACTTACATTTTAAGGAATCTTTTTCTAGAGTTGTGTATGAAGTATATACAGATGAAATAACATGCTAACTGGGATTTGTTTCAAAAAAGAATTTGAGGTGCCTGGCAGTGTGGCCCAATTGGTTGGAATGTCATCTGCACACCAAAAGGCTGTGGTTTTGATTTCTGGTCAGGGCACAGACCTAGGCTGTAGTTTTGAGCCCTGGTCAGGGCACGTACAAGCGAAAATAGATTGTAGTTTCTCTCTCTTTCTTCTTTCTTCTTTCTCTCTCTCTCTCCCTCCTCCCCCTCTCTCTAAAATCAATAAACATATCCTCAGGTGAGGATTAAAAAATAAAAAATAATTTTTCGATTCCCAGTCAGGGCACATTACTAGGTTGCACGTCAGGTTCCCAGTTAGGGGTGCAAGGGAGAGGCAACCACACAGTGATGTTTCTCTCCCTCTCTTTCTCCTTTCCCCTCTCTCTAAAAATAAAATAAACAAACAAACAAATTATTTTTAAAAATTTTGATGTAAAAGAGAACAGAAATATAGATAAAACAAGGTTGGCCATGACTTGATAATTACTGAAGCTGGCTAATTGCAAAATAGGAATTGATTAAACTATTTTATGTACTTTGGGAGATGTAGGCTAGTTTTCAAAATAAAAAGTTAAAAAGAAACACATAAATAAGCTCCCCAAAAGATGTCTTTCGGAATCCTCTGTTGAGAAGGCTTCTTTCTAATGGTCACTGACATAATTTTCTTTTTGAATAGGAACCATCAGCAATAAAATGGCTCTAATTTTTCTCTCTGTGTAATGAGTTTCTCAAAGGCAGAAAAACTACTGAGAAAACAGAAGCAACTGACTTTCTATTTCTAAATTTATTGATAGTGACATGGAAATTTTAAAAACAAAGTTTCCCCAGTATATTAAAAATTAAGACTGATGAAAATACTGTTACCTGAAATATGGTGGAAGGGAATGTATACATTTGATTCTAAAAGACTATTTTTCCATTAAATCATTATTATAAGAGAGTTCCTACCTGAAAATGCTTCTTCAAATGTAATTTTATTCCCCATAGTGGCAAATGCCTAGAATTTTTTAAGCCTTCCTTTGATTTTTCTAAAAATGTGCTATGTTTATATAAGACTGAGTTCTTAGAAGAATTCTCCGAAGTGACTTTTCTCCCCCTTAGATGTGTGGGCAGACTGGACTTCATGCATCACACAGAAAACCCAGGGCCACCTAAACCTAATCAGCCCGTGACAGCCATCCTGGTCTTTCACTGCAGCCCTGAGATCCTGAGGCTGAGAAGTAACTGTAAAAACTCCACACACCTCCAATGCTGCTCTTAAAGAGGCTGTGCCTTTCCTTTCCTAGATGCTGTTTTAAAACATCACAGGCCCAAAGGACCACGGGAGTTAACTCCATACCATCACCAATCAAGGTGTTACTGAATGCTTCTCTACACGCCTCTCACCTTGCCTTCAGGAACATGACTTTGCTAACAGAACAAGTACTATCTTTGCTCTGCCCGGTATCTCAAAAAAATGGACTTTAAGGGGACAAAACTGGTTCAGTGTTTCGTTATTCTTTCTGAAAGGAAATAAAGCCAACAGAAGGGAAAAAAACGATAAGTGCATGAAGCCATTCACTGCAACATTATCCAGAACAGGGAAAACTGAGTTTTAAAAAGCTGTCCACAGAGAAGAAAAGCTTCATGTTATTAGATTTAGCAATGATTTCTTTGAAAGGACACCAAAAACACAGGGAACAAAAGTAAAAACAGACAAATTTCACATCGCAATAAAAAACTTTGGCCCATCAAAGGACACAGTCAACAGTGAAAAGGCGTTCCCCTAATGCGAGAAAATGTTTGCAAATCACCCATCTGACATGGGCTTAATATCCAGGCTATATAAAGGACTACAACTCAACAACACGAAAAGAAACAATTTAAAAATGGACAAAGGACATGAATAGACTTTTCTCCAAAGAGAATATACAAATGGACAATAAGCATAAATACCACTAATCATTAGGGAAATGCAAATCAAAACCACACACACATTAGGATGGCTACTACCAGAATAACAGAAAATAACAAGTGTCGACAAGGATGCAAAGAAAAGAAGGGAACCCTTGCATACTATTGGTAGGAAGGTAAAATGGTGTAGCCACTATGGAAAAGAGTATGCTGGTTCCTCAAAAATTAGAAATAGAATTACAATTGTCCCTTGGTTTCTGCAGTGAATTGGTTACAGGATCCCTTGAAGATACCAAAATACAAGATGCTCAAGTTTCTTGTATAAAATGGCACAGCATTTGCATATAACCTACGCACATTCTCTCACATATTTTAAATAATATCTGGATTACTTATAATATGTAATACAATGTAAGTGCTATGCAAATAGTTGTTATACTGAACACAGAAATAATGACAAGAAAAAAGTCTATATATGTTCAATACAGATGTAACCATCATAGGCCAAACTACATAGTACACACACATCAGCAACAACATAACTTTTTTTCCAAATATTGTCTATGTGCAGATCGCTGATTCCATGGATGTGGAATGCTTGGATATGGAGGACCAACTATGCCGTATGATCCTACAGTTTCACCTACGGGTAAATACCAAAAGAACTGAAATCAGGAACTCAACCAGATGTTTGTACATCCATATTCTAGTGGCACTATTCACAATAACCAAAAGGTGGAAACAACCCAAGTGTCTATAGATAGATGAATGGATAAACTATGTTATATACATATAATGGAATATTATAGAGCCTTTAAAAGGAAATTCTGACATATGCTGTAACATGGGTGAACTTTGAGGATATTATGCTAAGTAAAATAAGTAGTCACAAAAAGAAAAGTCCACGTATCTGATATACCAGTAGTTAAATTTAGAGAGTCAGGAAGTAGAATGGTGGTTGCCAAGGGCTGGGCAACAGGGAGGGCAATGAGGAGTTATTGTTTAATGGGTATAGAGTTTTAGTTTTGCAAGATGTTGACAGTTCTGGAGATTGCCTGCACAACACTGTGAATGTACTTAACACTACTGAACTGTATTCTGAAAAATGGTTAATTAATGGTAAACTCTAAAATTTAAATTAAAAATTTTTGAAAATGGAAAAAAGTCTACAATGGAATAAATGCCTCATAAATTCATTGGGTGGAACATTAGGACCTAGCAAAATGCCTGACCAAATTTAATGCAAAAGCAATAATTCTGTGTATACTATGTTCCAATACATATGAACTGTAAAAAAATGAATGTGTGAGAAGCAGTAACATTAAAGATGATTTTTTTCAGTAACAAATGTGTGCATGTGGGGAGATAAACAGTCACGAGTAAAACTGCATCGGCCATCTCTGTCTCAATGCCACCAGAGACATTCTCCCTACACTTAAGACATGTAATTTTGAGGGGAAAAAAAGTGCATCACTTAAATCAATTTACTTATTCTAAATACTCCCTGTGGTTTATTTGTTGCTTTGATACAATTTCTCAACAGAATATATCATCCAGTCAACGGAACAGAATAATGGGGCCATTCAATAGCAAAAGAGCCAAAGCTGGCGATGCAAGAGTAATTCTCTTAGTGACGAGCTGCAGCCTGGCTGTGCCCAGCTGTGGCCCAGGGTATCCACAACACAAGCCCAATAAAGAAACTGCCCCAATAGAAGTAAAGAGAGTCACTTCTATGAGGTTACTCCTTGAAACAGTCTTTGTTTTTTTAACAAACAAACAAAAAAAAAGCAAGTGATTTGGGCATTACTTTTTACATTATCTATATAAATAGTATAAACAAGATTTTAAATGCATCCCTTTCAAAAAAGAAAAAAGAAAGAAAGAAAAGAAGGGCAGTAGGGCATCAAATAGAACCAAACATTGTCTTGCTATTTGAACTGATTATCTTAAATTTTTTTCATTTTTAATGGTGCAATCTTCTATGTAGCTGATTCCTCTCCACCCTAAGAAAAATAAAAAGCTTTATCACAAGGAATTTAATAAAAGCTGAGCTAAAAACTCAAACATGTCAAAATCAATACTAAATAGATAAAGCCTTGAAATGTTTAAATTTCACAGTACACTGGCCCCTGAATGTAGCCTTCCCTTAACTTGGACTTGTGGTTCCTGGGTGATGACTCAATTTTTTACTGCCCTCTGTTTCAAGTTCTCTAACTTTTAGTACACTGTGTTATCAATCAAGAGATTAATCTTTTCAAATTAACCTTTTGAGTATTCTGCAGTAAACCGTTTTCCAAATATATTGACCTTACTTTTCAACACCACTCAGAAGTGGGAAAATGTTATGGTGAGCTACTTGGAGTCCTCAATCTTAATTCGAAGATTTTGCAGCAATAATAACAGAAAGAATGTCTGGCCTGCCAGTGTCAAAGAGCATAAAAGCTTTTCCCACTCACCAACCAAAAAGACTGGAAGATTTATCTCTGGTCAAACTGTGAAAGTAAGGAAGAATATAAATGTTTTCAGCACCTTGATTTTGCAGCATTCATTCAACAAACATTTTTTATTTTTATTTATTTTTTAATCCTCACTTGAGGATGTTTTTGATTTTAGAGAGAGAAGAATAGAGAAACATCAATGTGAGAGGGAAGCATCAATCAGTTGCCTCCCATATGCACCACCAACAGGAGCTCGAACCCACAATCTAGGTATGTGCCCTGACTGGGAATCAAACCTGTAACATTTTGGTGTACAGGATGACACCCCAACCAACTGAGCCACCCAGCCAAGGCCTCACTCAACAAACACTTGTTTTAAAGAGAGCATCTGCCATATACAGAGAAGGAAGTTTCCTCCAAATTGCTGAAGGAAAAAGTCTAGACCAGGAGTACAGAAAGAAAGGTGCCCTACATACCTCAGGCGGTGGCCGAGGAAAATAAAACATGGAAGGGGTTCATTGAAAGGGTTTTTCTTGACATGATTTATAATAATTATTTAAAATATTTTTCAAAAGGAAAAATCTGGTTATTCTGAAACATTGTAGTGAAAAAGTACTACAAACACTTCCTTTATGTATTACTTATGGTATCCCTAGAGATCTCATATATAATTGGAGAGCATTGGTAGAGTACTCCCTTTTGAAACTTGTTACGAATCAGATTATAATATAGAATTCATCATCTGTGGTCTTTCTACAAAGTTAAATCACTTCCATAGGAATCCCACTGGATGTATCCCATTCACTAAGTAGCATCCTCACTGTAGGCTGGGAGTTATTTACCTCGGTCTATTCACCTCACTTCTCCACATTTACTAGTTCTCCATGATAAATCTCCAATTTTAAAGTAGTTCCCCATGGTGCACAGCCAACTCTGAGCCTGCTCAGTGAAGGTTTAAGGTGTTGACCTGATCCAAGCTAAATGATTAGGAGAGTGCTTAAGAAATCAGGCCCAACAAAGGCAATACAATTTACCACCCAAGTCAAAGAAATCATGGTTTTTCCCGGTTGCCCTATGCCTCCATCAACAGAGTTATCTATATATTTTTAATAATAAAAAAGATATTTAATTTTAAAATCACACACACACACACAAGTCATAACCTGATAATGTTCTGCACTCTAAAGAAAGTAAATGAGCCCTGACCATGTGGTTCACCTGACTGGAGCATCATCCTGTACACCAAAAGGTTCAGGGTTCCATCCCCAGCCAGGGAATATACCTGGGTTGCGGGTTCAGTCCCCAGTCGGGGCGCATACAGGCGGCAACCAATTAATGTTTCTCTCTCACATTGATGTTTCTCTCTTGTCTCTCTCTCTCTCTTTCCCCCTTCCTATCTACAGTCAATTTTTTTTAAAAACCCTCCATCTCCTCGGATGAGGACTAAAAAAAAAAAAAATAAGTAAATGAAAAGTGACCTCTTCTATACATGGGGTTCTAGGAAAAACTGTAATAAATCTAGTTTTGTTTCATTCCCCCATTTGAAATACATTCACTGAACATGAAGTACACAGCAGGCACTGTGCTACGCACACGCAGGAGATACAAAGATGAACGAGAACACTGTGCTCCTCACAGAGCCTACACCGTCCAGTTTGGCTGCTAGAAACATTCCAACAGTAATACATGGTGATGGAAAGTGGGTAGACGGCTGTTAATTTTACTCAAGAGGTTATCTTCTAACATCATATTTTATGAAATCTAAAAAAGACTACTTGCCAACTTTGATTTTCCATTTTTTTTGAGAATATATTAATAATCCTCTAATCACTCTCTATCGCATCCCTATATTTAAATTTTTCTGAAGAACCTTTACTACTATTTATTTCCTTATTTTTCTGAATAAATGGAAGCTGCCTGAGAGTGGGAACCGCACTTCTGCCATGCGCCGCTGTCCTGACCACAGAGGGCACAACCTGACATGGAACAGGCCACCAATACATATCTGTTTAATAAACCAACCAACCATCTCCTATAAAATTCATACATCATATTTCATCTGATAGATCTTTCTCCACAGGTTCAAAAAAACTGATATAATAAAATTGTCAGCAACACGCACCCATAAAAACTGCTTTCACTAAATAAATAAATGTGCCTGTTTCCTTTATCAGAAGATAGCAGTGGGGACCTTCATAGAAAGACTCCTACTATTACTTCTCAAACACAAGACAAAGCGTAGTTCTTCGGGAACTTTTTATCTGAAGCACAGCATGTCTCTAAAAATGCTGATGATCCCAGTCATTTAGTTTATGACTGTTTGGAATTGATCCCACCTTCTGCTCCAAATTGTGTTTTCATGAGGCCACCCTTAGGGATATTTGGGAGTCTATTACGGACCACCAGCTGGCCACAGAGGTGCCCCCCTCAGGGTCAGGCGCACAGCCTGGCCTGGGGGGATGTGGGTCCCCGGGGAGCTCTCCCGTGTGTGCAGCAATGTTTGCACTCACAGCCACTGGAGTGTCTTACCCTTTACTTCAACTGCTTGTGATGTTGTTACAGAGCTGGGTCCCAAGGAGATGGGAGGGGCTGTGACCGCAGAATGGTGACGAAAAGCTTACAGGGCCTGCGTAAAATTGTACAAGTGGCTGTGACTGGTCACCATACCCACTGTGTCACAGGCCCCAGTCAGGCATTTAAAAATAAGGCTGCAACTATTAACCGGGGGACCTGCAAACAGTTTACTAGTAGGAAGAAGGGAAGAACCACATGGTTCAGGATTAAAAGCTGAAAAACACTGCGACACAGGCAAAACCTCCCCAGTCAGGCACGAATGATTGGGAGCTGCCGGTAAAGCTGAACTGTGTCTGGGAAATCCACGGACTTCTAGTTTCCGAGAGGGAAATGGTACCTCTGATCTTTCTGTTCTAAAACTAGCCTGGTTTGGCAGGGGGAGGAAAAACTATGTGTTTGTGGGTGTTTTAAAGAAAGTAAGACCCAATGGCAGAAATCTGCTATTAATCTAAATCTGTATAACCTTTAAATAAACAATATCTTTTCTTTTCATCAAACTCCGGTATCGAGAGTTATGCTCTTTGGCAGCAACAACTGAGCCCCTCATAACTGAACTGCCCGTGGGTTCTGTTCCAATGTGGCCTTGCATCTTATGAGAAAATGGCCTTGTCATTGACCATCTGGAGCCAAGAAGCCATGGAAGACTCTCCCTGGAAGCAGTGAAGCCATCAGCTAGCCAGGGGTAATACATGGGAGGACTTCTGGGAGCAGGTTGAGAATCTGGGTTTCTCCCCACATAGAGATGGAATAAGCAGGAGCCTCGATGGTCTGTCTCCTACTACAGCTTGAGGTCCTAATTATCTACAGGTAGATAATTAATTAGCTACTCTATGCAGCACTCCAGAAAAAAAAAAAGACTAGGTCCTTGGTCCTTACTTCCTAAGGACAATTGCCCTGAATGATGCATTTCTAGGATGCACAGACATTACGTATGTATCCCCTGAATATGGTAAATACACCCTTCCCGCAACGCCAGTGAGGTTCTACAATGGCCTGGCAAAAACAGAACTTCACTTTTTAGGCTTGTCTCTGCAATCCTGCAAAGAAAAGGCTTGCAGATCCAGGGTTATGCCTTAGAACGTGGGTTGCAGGGAGCTTTGGAGAGCAAGTACAGATGAGGAATGGAGAACAGGATGGAGGACACAGGGCCTTGGCTGGGAAGCTGGCAGCCCAGGAGGAATGGGCGCTACACCTTACAGTGGCCCGAATGGTGGCCCAGCACCCAGCTGGCCAGGCCTGTGAGGAAGGAGAGGTGAAAAGACAGAGCAAAATGAAAGCCAGGAGACATTTCAGATCGAGCCCCATCCTTTAACTTCCAAATGACTTCACTTATGTGGAAGACAAGGGGCCACATGCAAAACCTGACTGTCAGGACAGCCCTGCTCTGAGAAATCGCCCAGAGACTGCTGTGGGAACAAAGGAAGGGGGTGGAAGGGGAGAGGCAGCTCCCGGACCAACTCAAGGGCCCGTAGGAGCAAGGGGAATGGGGACTCCCAGTCCTCCTCGTGGGCCCGTAGGAGTCCCACCTGCACTTCTGCAGGCACCTTTTTTATATTTGTAAACTACACATTTTGGTGAGGGTGAGTTTGCTTATCAACATATTCGGTAGATCATTTACATCTGATTGCTCGCCCCCCCCCCCCCCCCCACCATACCAGGTTAGTTAACACATTGGGCTAGGTTCATTACCATTTCCCCTGGGAATGGTTTCGGTCCATCAACACATCTTTTGGGAACTCCTAAGACCATCAGCATATCTTTGGGAAAGGCTAAGTCCAGGGCCAGGTTGATTAGCATATACCAGAAGTCCAGGTGTGCATTCTAGCTGCGTCCATGTTCTGACACTGACCAGCTCAGGGGAGGCCTGTGTGGCAGCCTTACAACTCAGAGAACTCAAGTAACCACACAGGATGGTCTGAAGTTAAAACTTTCTAACTAAATGCAGTTCATGGCAGGTAGTGATGTCCTAGACCAATGTTTTCCCCTAACAAAGGTCAATCTTTACCTTAACAGAGCCTGTCTGCTGCCTTTTTGCATCTATGATAACATATCTTCGGGAAGTCAAATTTCCTTCTTCCGGCCCCTCAAAGCACAGGCACTACACCAGGAGGAGACCACAAATCCCCTAATTGTTACTGTTATCATGTTAATTGACTGTTAACTATCCTGTAACCACCTGTAGAAAACTGTCTTCATTTTACTTTTTATCCAATCCCAAGGGTTCTCCCCCACCCTTTGCTTTCTCCCTCCTCCCTAATCTATCACCAATGGATTCTTTCGCCTTGGAATTGTAATGTACAATATAAAATAAGATGCTATACTGCCATTCTCCCGAACATTTTCTCAACTCAAGGTTTTGCTTCCCGGCAATTGACATCAGTTTGGCTCAAATAAACTCAAAAATTCTTACAGATTTGGATGTTTCTTACATTGACATTTATAACTAACTTGTCTAATTTACATGACAGAATGTTCAGGAAACTGATATTTAGGAAATAAAAAATCTTATCTACATAAAAATTCTGTTTGTCTTGAGACAAAAAGACAAAACAGGAAAAACATAAAATGTTTCCATTGTATTTTCTTTTCCATTATCACTTTATCCTGTAAAATTTCCAAATCAAGATAAAAACAATTCGAAGGCATTACCAAGCTCTCTTGCCTTTGGCTTTGGCACACCGGTTCCCCAGCCTGCGACACTGACCTTCCACCCCTTACCTCACTAGCTCTTGCTCATCCTCCAGGTCTCAGTCCAGAAGGTGCTGGTTCTAAACCACCCTCCCTGGTCTCTTGGGGCAGGCTGGAGCCCTCCTCTGGGCTTGCACTGCTCCTCATCCTTGGCCCTTCAGAGCGCTACTCACATACTAGCACTGCTTCTCCCAGCAGAACGGTGCCTAGCACAGTGCCTGGAGCGTAGACCGCCCTCAGTGAGTACTTCAATGAGTGAGTGAATGAGTGTTTGACAAATGAGCAAAAGAATAATTAACAGAAGGCAGAGAAAGTGACATCGATATGTTATCAAATGTGGTATGTGATAGGTGAAATTATTTATATCTGGTCAAGCTGCAAAACTGTTTTACTGAGTGAAGAAATCATTAAATACTGCCCAGCATATAGGAGGTAAAATACAAGCATTTATTTACTGAAGATAGGAAATAATGAATTGGTCTAAATACAGAAAAACATCTTTTCAACGCCTAAGCTATTTCTGAACACAGAATTAATATTCACATTGTAACAGGGAAGGCTGGAGCAGAGGTCCCCTGAAAACAGGGGAAGCCCCCCCCCCAAATCCTGCAAAAAGGAGGGGGTTGCCCAACGGAGCCTCAGCACAATGTTTGAGGCACACTGTATAACAAAGGCAGATTAACAGTTGTGCCTTCCTGAAGGGAGGAGCTAAGGAAGAAGGCCTTTGCCTGACTATGAGAACTAACTTGTGCCAGCAGTCACTGTGACAGAGCCAGAGGGGGAAGAGGGGACGGAGCTCATACAGCACCTGCTGTAATCTGTGAGGGCTGGATGCCCCACCCAGGACAGACAGATGCTTATACACCTGTGAGTGGCTGGGAAACTCTTGCCCTTACTAAAAATGGCAGCTGAAAGGGGTCAAAGACACTGGGGAGGTGACAAAAATGACAGACACTAACACACCCTAAGAAGAGCTGTATGTTTGGTCATGCAGGAATTTATGAGCTGAGCATTTAAATTTCAGTGTGCCGAGAAACAGGAGGTCAGTCTGTAGGTCCATTGGAAACATCCTCAGCGCCCTCCTGTGCAGAAGACGGCAGCAGAGCCGGGGGCACAGCAGGCAACCTGCCTGGTCAAGCACCAGACACTGGTCACCTGACGGCTGGACAAGGCATCTCCTGAGGATAAAAACTGACGCTGTGAGGACTCAGAACGATGCACACAGACTCATGAGAGAAGCGTGGAGCTGAACTGTGACTGGCAATGCTGAGCTGCAGACTTCTGCATTTCTGAAGGGGGGTATTTTTGAGTGGCATATACTGAAACTGGTCTGGCTTGGCAGAGGGAAGCAAGTGATTCATTTTTGGATGGTTTTAAAAAGAGCGGGACTTAACGGCAGAAAGGCTCGCTCAACTCTTGTGTCTCTCTCGCAGGGGCACTTGGTACGGAGAAGTGACTTTTGCTTTGGAGTTTGGTACAAACCTCTCTCTGGGCTTTTGGACATTCTGGGCATCTGGCCCGGCCCCCCCACATGGACAGGAGCACCCATGGGACCAGGAGAGGCTGGGATCCCCAGAGTCTTATCCCCTACATGGATGGAAGCCCATTCCAGGAGGCTGGGTTCCGCACTGGGACATGCGCCTCGCTGGGCTCCAGCCCCAGGGACACCATGATCCAGTGTGACATGGCCCATGGTTCTGGGACTGCTATGTGGAGGCTGAGAGCAGCGCACCCCAGATCCTGAAGGAGAGAGCTGCTGCGAGAGGATGGCGGCTCTGAAATCCATGAGTGCACCTTCCGGAGATGGAGATCTGTTTGCATGACTGGCTTAAGGACAGATAAGGAAATGGAAAACTTCTGGGCATGGTTTTGGCTTGTACCCTTTTGGGGAGCAAGAGAGGTTCTGGGTCTCAGGAGAAAAGGGCTCTGAGTGGAAGTGCTCTCAGTCACCCCCCTCCCCAAGGTTGGAACCCTGTTGATAAAAAGCTTTCTCCTTCAAGGCATGAAGCAGCCAAAACCCAGTTTGCACAGTTACAACGTAGCCTCTAGAGCACACAAAATACTTAAAATAATTTCCTGCTCTATTGTTAGCTCTCCTTAAGACATAATTCTACAAGTTTATTTCTTGAATTGTTCCCCTGTAGGAGTCTGAAAAATATTTATGATGACATTATAAAGTCAGCTTCTTAAACTAGGGCTTATTTATAATGTAATTATAAAATTTTCTTGAGTTGCCAAACATATCTTAAGAATTACATAATTATGTATTGGTACATACATCTTGTAACTTATTTTAAAATTTTAACAATTTAAAATTTAAATAATTATACATGGTTTTGTTATCAGAGAAACCCTATTCTTCTCAAGGATTCAGTAAAGAATTACAGGTCAGTGAGCCTATTAGCATGCACACCAAGTTTATTAGTGAATGGGAGAGCAAAGCAAGGGTGGCCAAAGGCTGGGGTGGCAAGCTCACTCTAGGGCGGCCAGAGGCCCTGAAGCCAGAAGGCCAAGAGCATTAAGGACCAAGGACCAAGAACCAAGAGAGTGAGTCCTTTGTTCTAAGGACATATATAGTTGGTGAGATGGGGATGAAGAAATTACAGTTTGATTGACAGAAGTGGAACCAGTTTCTCACTGGGGAGGCATGACCACCTAAACTTAGGTATGTGTGGGGGTCGTTAGCCCAAATCCTTATCTTGCTCCAGACTTCATTTGTTCATCTTGTTGTAAAACATGTAAGTGAAGAGCGGCAGTAAATTAAAGTTGGGGCAGTTACCCAAAATTTTTAATGGACTTTTTTTCCCTCTGGGCACTGTGGACCTTCTCCTGCCTTTCTGGCCTTGGGATGAAAGCACAGTTTCAAAGGTTTTTCTTCCCAGATAGTGGAAAGGATACATAGAATTTCCAGGACTGCCCTCCTCCTGTATTAGCATGGTGTTTTCTTGTGATGTTGTGACACCTGGCAATATTATCAGACCAGGCCCAGGCCTGTTGAGTTAGCAGGTAAGACATGTCTCTCTTTGCTTTTAGCCTTCTATATTAAGTTCTTTGTTGGACTGCACTGATGAGGGCCCTGACTTTGTTTCCCCTCCAGTACTCATTCAACTGTAACAGTTTCCACAAAGAACATATTCTACAACAGAAAATAAAGCTGCTTTTTACCTAGATTTATAATCAACCCCAGTCTCAAAAGAACTCCCTGCATTTGAAAAGTTCACCGAAAAACAAACCTCAAAACCGCAATAATTAATACTTCCCATATAACTGGTATATTAAAAGATAAATACTATTATGATTGTTAATAAACATAATGATAATGCACAAATAGCAATCAATACCTACTTAAACAGCTACACTAAAACTAACTGGTATTCCAGAAAAATTGGAAAGAAGTTATCTCCTAAAAAGCTCACATTTAATTCAAATGTTTATCACATCATTTTCTTTTAAATAACAAGTAATTCAGATTCAAAGTGATAATGTTCCTGCATTCAGGCTGTGGGTAGCCTTGCATAAATGGAAGGGGCAGCAAGTAAAACACTTCATTTATTTAAGGAAGTCAAAATTTAACAAAATCAATTCACTCTCACAAGCCCTTAACAACTTATACAGCTATCTATTAGTGTTTGATGTTAGGTGATCAAGTATTTTGAAACTGCAAAACTTTGTAACATATTTTGAAAAGGACATGTACGTATTCGTTTTCCAAATTCACTGGTTTATTCGTCTCATGCAAATTATTAAACTACAATGATACATTTTAATTTCTATAATATAGAAGAGACATTTATCAGATCACAAAATCATACATATAAGTAACAGATAAAACCTATCTACAAAAAGACTTGTTCAAAAACAGAATGAAATTTTCCTCTGCCGGATTAAAGACGCTGTGCTGAAATTTTGGAAAGCTACACTACTGATAAAAATAAACAGGTTTCAAATAAACATGGCTAAATGAGTAAGACGGTTCTGCTTTCACGTAGTTTCATTCTCCCTCTGTACTGGTCCTGGCTCTTGTATAAGTCTGTTATATTTAATAATCATCTGTATGATTCCAAATTTGACCTCTAGGAGGTATTTCCTGCTTCGATAGTTTTATTGAAGTATCAAAGAAAGCTACATATAAGTAAAGGTTTGTTTGGTTGGTTTTACTGTTGTAAGATGTGTCGTCTCTGTAAACCATCTATCTTCCTGCTATGAAAAGAAGCAGGGAGGGAAGAAGAAAGAAAAAGAGAGAGGGACAAAGGGGAAAAAAAGAAATACTAGACAAGATGGTAGAGTAGGTAGGCACTGTTCTCCCCTCCCATGACCACATCAAAATTACAACTAAATGACAGAAAAACCATCATTGAGATTCACCTGAAGATTAGCTAAACAGAAGTCCTATAACTAAGGATATAAATAATAAGCCAAATCAAGACTGGTTGGAGGAGCAGAGACATTAGTGTGGTGATTAAGAATCTGGAGGGACAGCCCTGGCTGCTGTGGCTCAGTGGATTGAGCATCGGCCTGCGAGCCGAGTGTCACTGGTTCGATTCCCAGTCAGGGCACATGACTAGGTTGCACGTCAGGTCCCCAAAGATCCCCAGTTGGGGGCACGAGTGAGAGGCAACCACACAGTGATGTTTCTCTTCCTCTCTTTCTCCTTTCCCCTCTCTCTATAAATAAATAAACAAATAAGTTATAAAAAAAGAATCTGGAGGGACATCTGAGCTGCAGAGGTCCTCCCTGAGGAGCAAGGGGTCCCAGTCCTAAAAGCTCAAAAAGAACCAGAGGCATACAGGGAGAAAATGAAGTGACTAGCTTCAGGACAAGGGTAGAGAAGCTGAGATTTGGGACAGCTCTCTCCTGAGATGAGAGTACTAGCAGTGCCACTATTCCTTTGTTAAGCCCTCCTCTTACCTAGCTGGCAGACACAGGCAGGCACCAAATGTGTGCTTTCCATTAACCTAGCTAAAACCATTTGCCCTACCTTGGAGATTCCCTGAGGCCCCATCCCACCCAACTTGTGCTCCTGGCCCCAGCAGCCTGCCTCAGCTTGCACTGTGGACTTCTCTAAATTCTCCCAAAGGTCTACAAACCCCAAACAAGCAACAGCTGGCCTCAGTGTGCCCTGTACCTCATGCTAAGAGGCCCCAAGCCCAGCACAAGTGGTGACTGGTCTCAACTTGCATTGTGTAACTGCCACCCAGATGCCCCAAGCCTGGCATAAACTGCAGTAGCCACAAGCCCAACACAAGTGGTGGCTGGCCTAAGCTCATACAACGGTGCCCATAAAAAAGTTCCCAAGCCTGGCGCTAGTGACAGCTGGCCTCAGTTTGCAGTAGTCTCTCCAAAGTGTCTCCAAGCTCGGCACAGGCAGCAACCAACCACAGATCACTTTGTAGCTCCCACAGGGAGCCCCAAGCCAGACAGAAATGCCAGCTGACTTTGGCCTTCCCCAGATGGAGAAGAGAAAAAGTAAGGAATTTAAATCCTATTTGAAGAAATTATGCCAGAAAACTTTCTTATCCTGGCAAAGGAAATAAACATACAAGTCCAGAAAGCACAGAGAGACCTAAACAAGATGAACCCAAAGAGGCCCATATCAAGTCACATAATAATTAAAATGCTAAAGGTTAAAAACAAAGAAAGAGTCCTAAAATACTAAGAGAAAAGAGGTTTTTACCTATTAAGAAGCTCCCATAAGATTGGCAGCTGATTTCTAAACAGAAACTTTGCATGCCAGGAGGGACTGGCATAAAATATTCAAAGTGATGAAAAACAAAGACATACAACTGATATTACTCTACCCAGCAAGGCTATCCTTTAGAATCAAAGATCAGTTTCCCAGACAAGAAAAAGATAAAGGAGTTCAACACCACCAAACCAATATTACAAGAAATGTTAAAGAGACTTCTTTAAGAAGAAAAGATTTTTTAAATATAAATAAGAAAATATAACAAAGAAAAAAATTCTCACTGACAAAGGCAAACAGTAAAAAGTAGTTGATCAACCAACTATACAGTTAGGACAAAAGTTAAAATAAAAGGCAAAAATAGACCTTTTGTCTTTACAATAATTAAGTGATACACAAACTTACAAGAAGTAAAAAATAAGACAAAAAAAAACATGTGAAGAGGTTGAGTAAAAATTGTTATGACTTTAGAATGTGTTTCAATTTAAGTGACCACCAACTTACAATAGACTACTATAAACATGGCTTGGTATATCTGAAGTACATTGTAAACATAAACCAAAAAGCCTACAAGATATATACAAGAAATAAAGAGAAACGAATTCAAACCCAACACTATAGAAAATAATCAACATTCAAAACAGCAAGAGAATTAAAAAAGGAATAGATAAGAATTACAAAAACAATCAGAAAACCACAAAATGGCAATAACTACACACCTACCAATAACTACTTAAAATGTAAATGGACTTAAATGCTCCAATCAAAAGACATAGGTTGCTGAATGTATAAAAAAACAAGACCCATGCTTTTGCTGCCTACAGAAGATCCACTTCAGATAAAAAGACATAGACTGGAAGCAAAGGGATAGAAAACAATATCATGCATATGAGAACCAAAAAAGACTGGAGTAACAATGCCTATATTGGACAAAATAGACTTTAAAACAAAGGCTATACCAAGAGACAAAGAAGGATATTACATAATGATAAAGGGATCAATCCAAAAAGGGGATATAATACTTATAAACATTTACACACCCAATGCAGGATCACCTAAATATATAAAGCTAATATTGACAGATATACAGTCATAGTATGAATTTTAACACCCCATTGATATCAATGAATAAATCATCCAGACAAAAACGCAACAAGGAAACAGTGGACTTAATGACACAGCAGATCAGATAGACTTAATTGATATTCTTAGGACATTTCACCCCAAGGCAGCAGAATCCACATTCTTTTCAAGTGCATATGGAACATTTTTCAGGATAGACTCCATGTTAGGCCAAAAACCAAATCTCAACAAACTTAAGAAGATTGAAATCATAGCAAGCATCTTCTCCAATCACAATGGTTTGAAATTAGAAATCAATTACCAGAAGAAAACTAAAAAAACCACATACGCATGGTGGCCAAATAACATGTTACAAAACAATGGGTTAACAAGATCGCGAAAAGAAATCAAAAGATACCTTGAAACAATTAATAATAAAATGACCCAAAAATCTATGGGACACAGACAAAGCAGTTCTAGAAGGAAATTTGTAGCAACACAGGCCTATGTCGAGAAACAAGAATAAAATTTCAAATAAACACTCTAACCTTACAACTAAAGGAACTATCTGTCTATCTATCTATCTATTTATTTATGAATGACATAGATCAGTTGCCTATTGCACACGCCCCAGCTGCGGACCAAGCACACAACCCAGGAATGTGCCCTGACCAGGAATCGAACTGGCCACCTTTTGCTTTGCAGGATGATGTCCAACCAAGTCACACTGGCCAGGGCAATTTTACTAAACATCTAAAGAAGAATAACACCCTTCCTTCCCAAACTATTCCAAAAAATTCAAGAGGAGAGAAGATTCTCAAGCTCATCTTATGAAGCCAGCATTACCCTGATTCCAAATCCAAACAAAGACATTACCAAAGAAAGAGAATTTACAGGTCAATATCCCTGATGAACACAGATGCAAATATCCTCAACAAAATATTAACAAACCAAATTCAGCAATACATTAAAAAGATCATACACCATGACCAAGAGGAATTTATTCCTGGGATACAAGTTTCAATATCTGCAAATCAATTAATGTGATAGACCACATAAATAAAATGGCTAAAAACCATATGATTATATCAACAGATGCAGAAAAAGCATTTGACAAAATTCAATATCCATTTATGATAAAAACTCTCAGTAAAGTGGGGATGGAGGGAACATACCTAAACATAATAAAGTCCATATATGACAAACTCACATAGAACACCATATTCAATGGTGAAAAGCTGAAAGCTTTGTCTTTAAATCCAGAAACAAAAGAAGGTTGTTCACTTTCACCACTTTTATTAAATATAAAATTGGAAGTCCCAGCCACAGCAATCAGACAAGAAAAAGAAATAAAAGGCATCCAAATTAAAAGGGAGAAGTAAAATTGTCATTTGCAGATGACAAAACTATCAGAAAGATAAATTAAGAAAACAATTCCACTTAAAAGTTGCATAAAAAAATAAAATAAAATAACCTAGAAATAAATTTAACCAAGCATGTAAAATATTCTTCTCAGAAAACTATATGATATTGAAGAAGATACAAATAAATGGAAGGATATACCATGCTCACGGATAGGAAGAATTAACATCATTAAAATGTCCATACCACCCAAAGCAATCTATTATCAAATTACATGATAGGAATTCAGTGGCAATCTCTATCAAACGATCAATGGCATTTTTCATAGAACTAAAGAAAATAATCCTAAAATTTCCTAGAGCAAAAGCAATCCTGATAAAGAAGAAAGAAGAACAAAGCTGGAGGTATCATGCTACATGATATCAAACTATACTACAAAGCTATAGCAATCGAAACAGCATGGTTACTGGCATAAAAACAGACACATAGATTAAAAGAAAAGAATAGAGAACCCAGAAATAAACCCAGGCCTATATGTTCAATTAATATATGAGAAAGAAGGCAAGCATATATGATGATGTAAAGATAATCCCTTCAATAAATGGCATTGGGAAAACTGGACAGATACATGCAAAAGAATGAAACTGGCTCACTTTCTTACACCATATACAAAAATAATCTGAAATGGATTCGAGTCTTAACCGTAAGACCTGAAACCATAAAACTCCTAGAAGAAAACTTAGGCAGTAAATTACCCAACATCACTCTTAGCAATATCTTTGTTAGATATACCTCCTCAGGAGAAGGGAAACAAAAGGGAAAACACACAAATGTAACTACATGAAACTAAAGAGTTTTTTGCACAGCAAAGGAAACCATCAAGAAAATGAAAAGACAACATACTAATGGGAGAAGATATTCACAAATGATGCATCCAATAAGGAGTCAATATCCAAAAGAGATAAGAAATTCATACAACTTAACACCAAAAGAACAAACAATCTGATTAAAGAAAGGGCAGAGGACCTAAACAGATATTTCTCCAAAGAGGACATACGGATGGCCACCACATCTAAAAAGATGTTCACCATTATTAATCATAGGGAAATGCAAATCAAAACCACAATGAGATATCAGGTCACACCTGTCAGAATGGCTATCATCAATAAATGAACAAATGATAAGTGCTGGTAAAAATGTAGGAAAAAAAAGGGAACCCTTGAGCACTGTTGGTGGGAATACAGATTGGTGCAGGCACTGTGGAAAACAGTACAAACATTCCTCAAAAAAACTTAAAAATAAAACTACTGTAAGACACAGTCATTTTACATCTGGGTATTTATCAGAAGAAATCCAAAACACTAACTCAAAAAATATATATGCATCCCTATGTTCCTTGCAGCATTATTTACAACAGCCAAGATATGGAAGCAAACTAAGTGTCCATTGACAGAGGAATGGATAAAGATGTGGTACATATATATGGACTATTAGCCATAAAAAGAATGAAATTATTGATTTCACAACAATTTAAATGGACCTAGAAGGTATCAAGCCATGTGAAATATATCAAAGACAAAGACAAATACCATACAATTTCACTTATGTGTGTAATCTAAAAAACAAAATAAACAAACAAATCAGAAACAAACTCACAGATACAGAGAACACTTTGATAGGTGCCAGATGGGAAGGGGTTAGGGGATAGGTGAAAAAGGTAAAGGGATTACGTAGTACAAACTGCCAGTTATAAAAGCCATCACAGGGATGTAAAGTACAGCATAGGAAACATAGTCAATAACATTGTAACATTACGTATGGGGTCAGATTTATTAGGGCAATTACTTTGTGAGGTATATAAATGTCTCGTCACTAAGTTGTACACCTGAAACTAACATTTTATGTCAGCTGTAATTAAAAGATAAAAGTAAATAAAATTTCTAAAAATTCACAAAAGGAAAAATCCTAAAATGTTATCTATAAGTAATAGGAGTAAAAAGTGATTTTTCTCTTTTCTATTTTCTTTCCCAAATTACCAATAATTGCATGTGTTCTTCACAATCTGAAAAGTTTTTAATTTAATCATCGTAAGGAATATTTCTTAATGTGCACATGAAAATAATTTTAAATACCAATATTTAATTAATATTAATCTATTTACTTATTCAAAATATCACAACTATCTTTTGAGCACCTATGTGCCAAGCACGGGCCAGGCACTGAAATAAGATCCCTTCGCTTGAAACTAATGTTCTAGGTTGGAAAGACTGACAATGAACAAATACATATTTATTACCAAACTATCAATTCTATAACTGACAACCCTATAAGCACTTTTTAAATGGTGCTCTTGGCATTTATTAGCCTTGCAGAAAAACAAAAAAAATTTAATATATCATAAAAAATATTTTAAGTTATAAAAATTTTTTTGAAGTTGCAAGAAGACAATATGCTGGAGCACAGCTTCTCATACTTGACTGTGCATTCAAACTCCACCTTGTTAAAATGCAGGTAGGTTCTCGTTCAGGTGGTCTGGGGTGAGGTCTGAGATTCTCCATTCTAACTAGCCCACTGATGATGCTCATGCTGCTGGTCCCCAAAACATACTCAAGAGTAGCAACATCTTAGAGGCACTGTCAGGACTTTCGTTGCAAAAAAGTAGTAAGTTAATAAAGTTGGAAGACAGAATTTTGCTAACTAAAATACTCTATATTGTAATATAAACCCTTTGGAAATAAAAACATAAACATTGCTATTTTCCTACCTGAAATAAAGAATTGTGTTTATAAATGCCTGCTTTGTTGAATCAAATTTAAGATCCCACTTCCAAAAGCAGTTCTCAGTCTGTATATGATGACTAGCACTTCATCCTCTCACAGGCTTTTGAGTGCCAAGGGTGTCTGTCTTATCCTTATACTTCCCATTTCCTGTACCCTTCACACCAGCCTCCACTTGGGCCTCACCTCTGTGGACTGGCCTCCCCACACTCCAGTGCACACCAAACAGCCACAAAAGCAGTGTTCACTGGGGACACTTTTCAGTTGCCTACTTCCATTATGCATCACAACAACCTACTTTACTTCTCATTTCTTCTTCCAAGTAGGCTGTCTGTTCCAGTTCTGCAAACTGCAAACTGCAAGCTCTGGAAAAGAGATTTGCCAATATATACTAACACTGATCCTTCAACCAAAGAGTTCCAAATCTAGACACATGCCCTGATGATGTTCTGCATGTGTGTGTGTGTAAGGCATGTACAAAGATATTCATTAAAGCACTGTTGGAAATCCTAAGGAAATGGAACTTCCCAAACCAAATAGTTATTGGTAGAGTCATGAATAAGTACATGATCTATGTACATGGTGCAACACCATGCTGATTACATTTGATTTATATATATCAAATGGGTAGACTCCAAAAACTTTTAAAACTAGGTGAAAAAATGCAAACTACAAAGAACACTCAAGATGTACATATAAAAACACAAACCTCTAAGTTGTTTATGGAGAGGAACGTGAATAAAGGTGTAAATATGGATGGGAAACACACATACCAACTTGAGGACAGTGGCTGCCTCTGAAGAGGGAAAGAAAGGAAAACTGGAATTGCATTGCAATAGAAAGGGGGACATAACTGTATTTGTAATGTCTTCTTTAAAAAATCAGATGTATATATGGCAAATGTTAACATTTGTTAATTCTGAGTATGAAGGACACCTGCATTTTATAATACACTGTACTTTTATGCATGTTTAAAATATTTATTAATTTTTAAAAAACTGATAGCACACGCCCATTAAAATTATTAAGAGATTCAATCTCTCCTTTGGTAAACTAACTACGGTGAATCAGGGAAAGAGACAAGAGGGAACAGGTCACTAAGGTATTTCATGATTATTCGCTAGTCCTAACCTAATGACAAAGGCCAATACTCCACGTCACGTACCAGAGAACTTGTTGTTTCTTAACATTTGCTTGGTCTCTTTTGAGCTGGCAGATAGCACTCCTGGGCCTTATCCTGTGTTGTTAACACACCCCTGAGTCACTGGCTGGGTGCATTCTACTCCTGTCCTAGCTAATCAATCCCAATCTAATCATCAAGAGAAAACAGCCGAGTTTCTGTTACAATGAACTACATGTGAGGCTGTTTTAGAAGCTACAATGGGCTGTGCTTTTAGCATTGCTAGAAAATAGGTGGGCTCATTTTGAGGCAATGACCATTTTAAATGATGGCATTAGGAATCTAAGAATTTATATATGATGAAATGACAAACCTGACTCTCAAAAGGAAATCCTTCTACTCAGCTTTCCCTCTAGTCATTTCAACAATCCCTCATACCCATCTTTTCTTGAATTCAATCCATTACTATATCTCGAGAAATTCCATAAACAAGTTATAAACTGTCATTGTGTAATGCTTCCTACAATCTACATTTCCTTTTTGTAATTGCTCCAAGCATAATTAGAAATTTAGACTGTAGCTCAGAAAGATACAGTACTACCATTTCAAACTGATGTTTACAACTGTCTTTGTTTTATATACATACACAAACACATGAAATACGCACAGAGTAGAGAAACTCAACCAATATCCACTCACCTACACCTCCAGATTAATCAATATGAGAGAAGGAGAAATGATGCCCTTTCCCTATTGAACACTGAAGCCAGTAGGCTCTTCTGTGTTGACTGCGAGTTCCTGGTGACTGTTCCCAAACATGTTTGTACCTGTGGACTTACCGTTGCAATTATATATTTTCTTTATTACACAGATGAAATAAGGGCATGAAGTACTATATAAATGAAAAATAAATGCTTCAAAAGGACTGATGAAGGGCTATGACAATCAGTGAGAGTGAGATAACTGTAAAATACTTATAAACCAAGGAGCTTCCACCCAGAGTGCTTTGCAAATGACTTCGGTCTCTGCCTTCAATTTAAAGACTGATACTGAAAATCACTGGAATGCATTACAGGTGTGGTTTAAGCAAGAAAACCAATTTGAAAATCCATCAGCAAACTCACTAAGAAAAAGGCCTTGGTCCTATATTAAAAATCAAAACCAATGTTTACTACATGTTCTTTCATTTTTATAATCCCAAGTTAAATCATCACTACTGGTCCAATCATGGCAATTAAGAGCCCATCAACATACTCAACAAGCTACTTTTAGTCCTTTTTCAACATTCAATACCATATACATTTCTTTCCCGAGAGAGTTAAAACAATTTGGTGGAATATTCCCAAATGATGACAAATTGGCATAAGAACTTGCTGCATTACTTAATTCTTTAAATGTGTTCCTCTTTCTGTATTTCTCTCTCTGAATGGCAGCACCATCTAGCTAGTGACCCAGATCATCCTCAATTTCTCCTCCCAACAACCAAAAAATAAATCAGAACTGAACAATCCTGTTTTTTCTACCTCCTAAAACCTTTCACATGTATCGCCCCTGCTACCTCCTCTGACACTACCCTAATTCCAAGGGCCCCAGATTCAAGTCCTCACTCAGCCGTGTGAGTGGGCTTGAAAAACAAACTACTTTGGGCTTCCATTTCCTCATCTGAAAAATAGGGGGAAATGGTAGTACCTACCTGTCAGGGTCATATGGAGGATGAATGAGAAGACACAGCACAATGCCTGGCACACTGTAAGTCCTCAAAAGGTCTGGTGTGTCCTTGTTGCTATGGACTGAATTGTGTCCCCCCAGATTCAGGAGATAGTTAAGGTTAAATGAGGTCATGAAGGTGAAGACCTACTCTGAAAGGACTGGTGGCTTTATAATAAGAGAAAGAGAGAGATCTATCTTTCTCCACTTGTACTTGACCATGCAAGTACATAAGAAGGTGACCCTCTGTAAGCCAGCAAGGGAGCCCTGACCAGAGCCTGACCATTTGGCACCCTGATCTCAGAATTCCAGCCTCTGGCACTGGGAGAAGTTAAATTTCTGTTGTCTAAGCCACCCAGTACATTTTGTTATGGCAGCCTGAGCAGACTAATACACCTACCTGTTCTTGTTTCTATTCTCATGATGTGACTCCATTTAAATTAGATGCCTGTGTGGATCTTCCTCACCAGACTGGTTCCTCTTTCAGGGCAGAGAATGAGTATGTTTCACTTTTGCCTCCTCTCAGTATTTACGTGTAGATTTGAACACAGCAACAGTCAATATATGTTTAATTTATTAATAAGAACAATGAGATTTTATTTTAAGCATATATTACCCTGTATTAGAACTTGGTGCTGAATCCTAAGAGCTAAATGTCATCACTACACAGAGAACACTACACCACTATTCAGAGAACACGGATGTACAGTATGGTAAGTGTCACTTTTCTCTGGTATTTATTACTGACCCCAACTTGCAGGGGAGTCTCAATATGTAACTGGAAAAATGAAAATAAGTAAAATGTCTTTTCTCTTGACCTGATCTTGCCTTCCAGAGCCACATAGCAATACAAAATGCCACAGTCCCTTTATGATCTCCACGGAGCACTCTGAGTTCACAAGAGCAATCTTGCCAACACCTACACTTTGCTATCATCAAACATCTGTACTGAATTCTGTAGTGCAAAAGGGATCATAGCACATACAGATTCTAGGCACTAAAGGGATGGTACCAAAGTGTTACAGTAACAAATACTTACAAAGAATGTCTAATACATATATGCAAGACTTAAAACAAGTGAGAGACATCAAATCATAGTCTTATCTAATCCTAGTGAAACAGTTTATGTGAGACTCTGCAACACTATTTTCCAATACCTCAGACAAATCTATCACAAGGGACCCACACACTCAAAGGACAGAAAATGCATGGCACATACAGTGGGAACCCAGTAAAACACATGTTTGAAAGCAAGGATCATTCATGCATTACTTACTGACTGCACACATGCTACAAGCCAGACATTAGGCTATGTACTGGGGACACCACAGTAAGCAAATCAGACAATGTTCTTAATCTCAAGAAGCATAACCTGGTGGGGCGAGGGGAAGTATTATGTTAGGGAATAAATACAGGCAGTATCTGCTTTACATGCTAGTGCAGGATCTCAGAAAGGCCATGCAAGCTGAAACCATGCAAAGTGACCTTAATAATCAATAGGAAAAACTACAATTGTCCTGTCACTTTTAAATTTTTTATCAAAACATTAAATTCACTGTGAACGTCATACTCAATTGAAAGACTACACGCTTTTCCTCTAAGATCATGAACAAGACAAGGGTGCCTGCTCTCATTACTTCTGTTCAACACAGTACTGGAAGGCATCCAAAATAGAATAAAAATATCTTTATTCACAGATGGCATGATCTTATATGTAGAAAACCCTAAAAATATCACAAATTTAGAATAAACAAGTTCAGCCAAGTTGCAAGATAGAAAATCAACACATAAAAATCAGTTGCATGTCTATACACTAACAATGAACACTCTGAAAAGGAAATTATGATAATAAAATAATTCTACTTACAAAGCATCATAAAGAATAAAATATTTAGAAATAAACTTAGCCAAGGAGGTAAAAACTTGTAGTACGTTGAAAATCACAAAACAATGCTGCAAGAAATTAAAGAAAATACCAATTAATGGAAAGGCATCCTGTGTTCATGGATTGGAATACTTAATATTGTTACGATGTCAATTTTACCCAAAGCCATCTACAGATTTAATGCAATCTCTATCAAAATTCCAACAACTTTTTTTGAAGAAAAATCCATCATAAATTTAATATAGAATCTCAATGTGCCCCCCAAAACTAAAATAATGTTGAAAAAAGAGGAACAAAATTGGAGGTTTCACACTTCTTGATTTCAAAAGTTACTACAAGGCTTGGTAGTCAAAACAGTGTGATTGATAGTGGCACAAATGACATTGGAATAAAATGGAATGATGTGGGACAGAAAAGAAGGCCCAGAAATAAACCTTTGCATATATGGCCAAACGATTTTCAACAAGGATGCAAAGCAAAGACTCTTCAGTCCAAAAAAGACAGTCTTTTCAACAAATCATACTCGGAAAAATTGGGTATCCACATGCAAAAGAATGAAGTTGAGTACTAACCTACACCATATACAAAAATTAACTCAAAATGGGCCAAGGACCTAAATGTAAGCGCTTAAACTCTTAGGAGAAAACAGGGAGAAGACTTCATGTCAGACAAATTGCACTATCACAATTAAAAGCTCTTCTGCATCAAAGAAACTATCAACAAAGTGAAAAGGCAGCTGCAACCCACTGAATGGGTGAAAACATTTGCAAGTCACATATATGATAAGGGGTAAAATCCAGAACATATAAAGAACTGCTACAACTCAACAACAACAAAAAATAAAAAATGGGCAAAGGACATGAACAGACATTTCTCCAAAGAAGATATACAAGTGACCAACAAGCACATGAAAAGATGCTCAACATCACTAATCGTTAGAGAAATACAAACCAAAGCTACCATGAGATACCACCTCACATCCTTTTCTGGTTATTACCAAAAACAAAGAGGGTGCGGAGAACAAGTGCTGGTGAGGATACAGAAAACTGGAACCCTTGTGCACTGGTGGTGGGAATGTAAAATGGCGTAACCACTATGGAAAACAGTATGAAGGTTCCACAAAAGATATATAATTATCATATGATCCAGCAATTTACTTCTGGGTATATACACAAAAGAACAAACTGGGAACTAAAACAGATGTTTGTATACTGTATTCCAGCAGCATTATTCAAAATAGTCAAAGGCAGAAGCAACCCAAATGTCCATCGACAGATGGATGCTAAGTGAAATGAGGACAAATACTGTATGATTCCACTTACATGAGGTGCCTTGCGTAGTCAAATTCAGGGAGACAAGAAGGAGAATGATGGCTGCCAGGGTCCTGGAGGGGCAGGGAGGGAGCGCGGGGAGTTAGTGTTTAATAGGTACAAAGTTCCAGTCTGGAAGATGAAAAAGGCTCTGGAGATGGATGGTGGGGACAGTTGCACAACAATGTAATTGTACTTACTGCCACTGAACTGTGCACTTACAATGCGAAAATGGTAAATAATTATACGATTAAAAATAATTTTAAAACAGTAAAAACTTACTGTCAGTTATAAATATATCAAGAAATGAAAAAAGTAAACTAATATTTATTTAGTAGCCTATAATTGAAACTGCTAGAAACATTAACATTCAAGTGCTTTACTTCCTGGTAAGAAACTTTCCAAGAATATTTGAACAGTGCTTGCCGGATGCAGAATGAGCATCTTTGCTGTGACTTGGTGACTTGTCATACTTCCCACGGAGTCTGGATCAGCTTCCAGCATTTTAGCCTCTGTGCTTTCACTGTTCTGAAATATCTGAGAGTTTCTTCAGTGTGAAGTCTTTTGCCTGCATTACCAACTCTAGGACATATTCATCTTTCTTTCTCACAGCCCCTTTCCTCTTTTGGGTCAATAAGCTCAGGTTCACTGGGGGGCCTGTGACTGCACGTTTGAAGTCTCATAGGGGGGCAAGAACAACATTCCCAGGTCAGCTGTTCCTTCCATAACTCCATTTACGTTTGATGAAACAATCACTTCCGGTATTGTCCCTTTATAGTTGCTGCACTTCCGTCTTGGTTGGCCAATTCCCTCTTTCAATTATCCATTTTTGTAAAATGTTATGTGGGTCTATCACTATAAGGCAACACAAGAACACACTTTGCCATCTGTGTGGGAAAAGATGTGCAGTGACCAATTACAGGCAGGCTCTGAAAGAAGTGATGTGATTGGTGCTGACCATGAAGTGCATCTGTTAAATCGGTAGTGATATGAGGGCTGAAAAGCTAGCAGCTTGTGTATACACAATCCATACACAGGGGTAATTGAAATTTGAACCACGTTATTGGGTTATTTAATTAAACTCTGGTAACTGAAATCCATGCATATTAGAACGAAGCAAGGTAAGTGCTGCGTATAATTATAAACTGAGGTAAGAAGCCCAGAGGAAAGGAAAGGAACATGATTCCTAAAGAATCTTCAAGAATCTGAAAGAGGTCCACAGTGGCTAGAGGTTGAAGAGTAAGGGAAGAACACAGTGATGCAAGATAAGGCTCCTTGGTCACCTAACTGGCCAAACTGATGATATTTTACATGAAGGTTACTATAGATTCTAAAGCTTATTTAAAACCAAAATCATCATAAACTTAAAGCCAGCTTTACTTTTCCATTTTTATATAGACTATCAGGTAAAAAGAGAAGCTATAGGCCTACTTTATAGCATGAACTTACTTGGTTTTGTACAGCCACAGCCTAGAAGAAACACAATGAAATTATTTTAAAACACAAGTAAACATAAGAGATAAAGCAGTCCCTGGTCAAGAGGCAAACCAAGCAGGGCCAAGCCACACCACAGAGATCCTGTCAGGTTCTGGCCCTAATTCTGAGAGTGGGGGCAGATGGGTGGGGGAGACTGTCTTAAGTTTCCTGTGGCTGCTGGAAACTACCAAAATTACAAAAATCTTGGTGGCTTTGAACAAAGATGTATTTCCTCCCAGTTCTGGAGGCAAGAGGCTGAAAGCAGTTGCACTAGGCTGAAACCAATGTGTGGACAAGGTCAGGCTCCCGGCTCCCTGCTCCCTCTGGAGGCTCTAAGGGGACATCCACTCCCTGACTACTACAGCTCCCAGGGGCTTCCTGCATTCCTGGGCTTGCGGCAGCCGTCACTCCAACCTTCAAGGCCAATGTCTCCAATCTCATTCACTACTCCATTTTCATACCGACCTTCTTTTCTGTGTGTAAAGTCTCCCTCTGACCGCCACTTATAAGGATAAGTGTGATTGCATCTATCTAATCTGAGTGGATTAGATATCCACCCAGATAATCTTTCCATCTTAAAATCTTTAACTTCATCACAATTGCAAAAACCCTGTTTTTTTTTTTTTTTTCTATTTGTTTTGTTTTACATATACGGTAACAATCGAGGTTCCAGAGTGAGATGTGGGTATCTTTTGCGGGACTGTTTTTCTACCACAGGGGCCATGAAAGACTTCTCAGCAGAGGTAATATAATCAGACTAACACGCTGGACAGATCACTGCGGTGAGGGTAGAGGGGGACAGAGGAGAGGAGGAAGCCTGCAGGGCCACCGCAACTGTCTAAAGTGAGAGGTGACAGGCTAGGTGCTGGTGATGAAGAGAAGTCCATGGAGATACTCAGGAGGTAAGACAGGTAACAGATGGTAAGAGGGACCTTCTAGACTTCTGTGTATCACTTTGTTTCAAGTGGTGCTCCCCACTGAGCTTGGGAGCACTGAAAGAAGACCCCATGTGCTGAAGAAGATTAGGCTAAACAAGTGATGTGTGATAATTAAACAACAGGGTTCTTTTGGAGGAAGCAGAGGAAATGGTATACACACTCTAGGGCTGGGTCCAGATACTCCACTCACAACCTTTCTTAAATTGAGTTCAGTAAGCCTCCCTTTTTTCACATGCAGTGATAATAAGTAATACTTAACCTCAGGGCTGAAGAGAAAATCAGGATTAAGGATAAAATGCACATGACACAGTGAGCATTAAGAGTAAGCACGGAATTCCCACTTGACTATCACTCCCTGTCATTCTTTGCCTGTGCAGTAATACAAGCAAAGACCAAGACTGCTGTATAATTACAAGACTGTAATACTTCTAAATCCTGACTGGTTTGGCTCAGTGGATTGAGCGTCAGCCTGCGAGCTAAGTGTCGCTGGTTCGATCTTCCAGTCAGGGCACATCAGAGAAGGAAAACTCTGACTCCAAAAAACCTCCGCTGCCTTGTGGCATACCTTTTCAGGGGAAAGGCTAAGGGAGTAAACCCCGACAGAAAATCCGGAGCCGGAGTCCCTAAGGTGGTTTGACGTTGTAGTCAACACCGGCAACTCCTGCAGCGCACCTGAAGCCAAGCTGTATTGACTCCGTCTTTCCCTTGGGCCCTTCAGCTGCGAAGAGAGGGGGGGTCTGCTGCATGGGCAACAGCAGACCCTCCATATCACCGTGCCCAGGCTCTGTCGCTTCAGCTTCACTGGAGAAGACACTCCAGCGTCATCACAAGATGTCGATTCAACACGGGAGGAGACAGATACCGTGTCACTCCCGAGTCGGACTGCACAGCCATTTTCGGCGGTGCAGATAGACTCTTAAGAAGCTACACCATCGTCTCTCGAGACGGACGGCTGCCGACGACGACGAATACTTCTAACTTTATTCCAATTCCTCTCTAGCTTTGCTAATTCAGATTCATTTATTGCTAAGGCCTGATGCTCACTTAGAGTTACTAATATATTCCAAAATTAGCTCTTGAAGCTAAATAGTCATTTTTAACAGTTTTTCTAATTCTCTCATTAATGTGTATCAAATATCTCCCTCAGTTCCTTTTCTATCTTAAGTCATACAAATACAGAATTGACTCTATCATCTCCTTTATATATATGCCAATAACAGATGGAGACAGCACTGATAAGCAACTTACAAAGAGATCATCCAAGCCACATTTTATCAACTACCTAAAAAGCTTTTCCAACCAATCCTTTAACAAGGGTTATTTTAAAAGTAACTAAGTGAATCAACATGTTTTCATTATTTTCTAAACAAGTTATAGTAGGGTTCCCTTATTATGTATGGCAATAACCCACAAATTGCATGAATACTTTGAGGATTAAACACACTCAGCTGTTTATACAAGCAGTTCAAACACTAATTTATTTTTGAAAATCATTTAGAAATTTTGAGATTTCTCTGTTACTTGGTTAAAAGGCATTTCAAAGTGAAACCAGAGACTCATTCTCCATAGTAAAATTTTACTAAACTACTTCTTAGAAAACAACTCTGAACTTCATACGTAAGTGTGTCTCTTACCAAAGCACCTGAATTTTCCTTTACTGTAGTTTTCAGTAGAGCGTAAGTCAGGAAAATTTCATTTGTGTTTACTTCATTATTCATGCACTTCTTTCACTATAAATTTAGAACAGAATGACCTGAGGCTTTTACTTTGAGATAAAACTCAACATTCTCCTATCAAAGAAAAGCTCACCATTTCAAGGTAGCCTCAACCACTCTCACTTATAAATAAGCCAAGCCTAGATCTGAGATGCCACAGAAAACATCCAAACCATTTTATCATTGCTTGCCATTTTTACATTGGCAATTTCTCCAAAAGAAAAATCTCTAAGAATTCTACCACAGCAGGTCCGGACTCCTGGCTAAACTACTCTAGACAGGCATTTTAACCTCTCCCGTGGCCCTTCCCCACCTTTTCTCTGTGCTCTTTCAAAAGGCATAATTTCTAACTCGAATTCTAATTTTGATAATTCCAAGCAATGAAGGTCTCACAGTCATCAATACAGAAATAACCAAAAAACATTCAGATCCACATACTTGACAGCTGAAACAAATAGCATTCCAAGTATAAATAAGACTTTTCTAAGCAATCAAAGTGATGTAAACCTTGCTATAATGTGGAGGAAAGAGAGAAGCCCAATTACTCTCACAACTGCAGGCCTACAAAAGCAGCCCTGTTCTTGCCTTGGATAGTACAAGAGCCACAAATCAGACAGGTTTGCAGCTGATGAATTCAATGTGCTTCTTTTAGACATGTTTTACGAGACACAAAGATATCACGTTTTCTTGCTCCAGAGATCAGTTGGCAACACATAAAACTTGAGATTTTGCAAGTCACTATTCAAAATGTATGGGAAAAGCACTTGAAGCCTTGACAGTGACTCATTATACTGGGAACAATGCTAAAGAAGCCACGAAGTATGGATTTTAGTTTAATTCAAATGCTTCTCCAACCCAGATCTCCATCATTTAGCAAATTCTACAAAGTGTCATCTTCTCTCATTTTCTGTCCTGTTAGAATAGCACCAAAAATGTTACTTGTGATAAAGATAAAAATATTTTAAAATTTCTTAATCTGGTGATGGTACTTAATGGCTGTATCATTTACATGAAGTAAATGTAAATGCAGAGACGAGGCAAAGAACTGCAGTCCCAAGGCAAACGGATCTCTCGGGATGGTAAGATGGCCAAGGTGGGAAGGGCAGCAAATAATGCTCATTAACCACAGGAACTCGGAGTTCCATCCTGCCCAGACTCTTGTCTTCCTAAAAAATCCCCACCAGGCAAGGAACAGGACAATGCGATCAAGCATGTAAGAACAGGTGGGGTTAACCAGTATTATTGGATGCAGCAGATGTCTCGGTTGAGGATGGGATGAGGTAAGGCTCTATGTATTTGTGTATGGAGACACCCTATCAGAGATTGGGTGTGTGTGCGCGCGTGGTATGTCCAACCAGCTGCTTCTAAGTATAACGGAACAATCATCATGAAGGATTCTGTCCTATTTCCTCCCATTTCAAAGAATCACTTTTGTGGTCCCCTTGGCTATGTAACTTTGGGGCAACTGTGTCCTTATTCCTGAAGATTTAGCTGCTTTTGTGTGTGAGTAACCTATCTGGCAAAAAAATCCTTGCTTACTTCTTGGGAAGGATGTTGTTGGCCAGTTTATACCCTGAGAGTCAAAGTTAGAAAAACCCAGGTGGTGACAGAGTAGGGAGACCAGGTTTCTGAAATAAAGTCCCCTGAGGAAGAAAGACAGGTCCTGCAAGCTGGCTCCCCACTGAGAAGAAGGGAAGGGCCACCCCCATGCGCCATCCACATGAGGGCAGAACCCACCCTCGTAGCCCTTCCTGGAGCTGCTTGGGCCCTGGACACCATGGGTGTGACCCAGAAAAGCTGGTGTTCAGAAGCAGAAGCAATGGGGCCCAAGCCTGGAGGAGCCCTACCCCAGGGCTCTGTCTGCCCTGGCACCCGTGGTCACAGATGTAACGGAGGAGCTGCCTTCTTCCGGCTGCTCCTTCAGCAGCAGCTGCGCCAACATGGACAGACTCCCCCATTCCTGTCGGCAGGAAGCCGCCACCCCATGCTGCTCCCAGCCACCCCAGGATTTCACCTGAAGGCACCAAACCTTGTCTTGAGCCTCAGGCCCTGTCCCTTGTCCTCTCAATGGAGGTGCTCTTGAAATAGATGGGGCTGTTTCGGGCTGACACAATGACAGTAGTGGGATGGGCCAATGACACAATACGTACATCCTGCACAGCTTTCGAACATCTAGAAATTCACACAGATGAAAACCTGTTTACCATTATTTAGTTCTAACACCTAATTCCTTTGACACAGAAGCGCAAAATCCTTCTGGCACTGCTGAAATACACCCTTTATCAAGATCTGTCCACAATTTTAGAAAATCATGTCACCAACAGCAACGCTGCTTGTGGCATTTGAGTTGCCAACACACCACAGCTACACAAGCCTGCATTTGTAGCTTACCCATGCCAATTTTACAGGGATATCGAAAGCTCCTTTAAATATATGTAAAGCCAAATAAATTATTGAAGACCCATGAAATACTGGATACCAATGATCTTCATTAACATACATATTTTATTTTTGCCATCCAATATTAAGAATGTGTAATATATTGAAGAGTTTATATCATGAAAATTACATAAAGAAATTATTTTGAGGTTTTTGTTTGTTTGTTTACCTTATTCTGATATGGTCCTCAAGGGTCACACACCACCCGCCTCCACTCCAACTTCCCTGCAACCTTTTCTTTTTCTTCAATTCATCCTCAAATCCTAGACATCCATGAAAGGTTGTGGTTTCCAAAGGACATAGTTTTGGGAGAGATTTAAAGAGAGGAGACCTGTGTTCTGAGATACTTTGTCAGCATACATCCCATGTCTAATGCAGGGAATTAATTATTCTGACATATCCTGACATAAGCGGCCTGGCTCATTGTGAAAATGTCATGCTTTCTCAATTTCTCCACTTCAACAAGTCCGTGTTTTGCCCTGGCATATTATCCCTAGTTCATTAAAGGTTATTTCCCTGTTTTCTCTTATATACAGATAAGTCTGGTCTGTTACTTTATTTTAAAAAGCACTTGCTCTCAGTTCTCTCCCGTGGAATGGCTTCTGACCTTCTCTTTTATTCAGTTATTCACTGTACACAGGGGCAAGCATCTAACTACTTCATATTCTGATGAAGGTTGTGCTGAGCATTTACACTTGACACATATGTTTTTTCATGAATTTTTTTACCTCTCTATAATACTGTTTGAGCTTTCTATTGCTGTTTGAACACTGTGTGTATGGGCGGGTCATTTCATCTATCAATTTCATTTTAGGATCATAAAAGGGGGAATTACAAAATATTTGAGAAAGAAAGAGGGCATGAGACCTGATAGAGTCAAGACCCACTGCTCTAGAAAGCGTCCCCTCCCAGCCACCAAGTTCTTCCAGAGACCAGTTCTTCCTGAAATTCTGGGCCGGGATTTTGGAGTCAGGGAGCTAGGTTTCTACCTTGTGCTGCAAAGGCAAATAATTTTAAGATCATGTCATACCACCGCCACCCAGGGGCAGCCCAGGGTCCCATGCTCAGTGGCAGCTCTGCTCCCCATCGCCCACAATAAGCACTGGCCTGGATGCCCCAAAGGGAAGATAAGATGTCAATGGGCCAGACAGGAGTTGTGTTACCTATTTAGAACAGCAGTGTCGATCCAGGGGACTCTCTGTAGTACCTACACTGGGGTCTAGAGACCTGCCCACTACTCAGTACAGGGGAGGGGTGAGGAATGGAGGCTTTCAGAGCTGCTAAAGGGCACTGCCCTCAGGCAAATCCAGAAGAGCAGATATGCCTGTGAAAGCGCCTGGACCCCACATCACTCCAGCAACCTCAGAAAGGCTAGAACACCTGACAAGGAAGTCCTCCCATCTCTGTTATCTCAGCCCGCTCGTTCCAACAGGTAACCTGGTAGACCACACCACACCCACCAGTGGTGGATAAAGGGGCAGAAAGATGCTGCAGGTGCAGTGAGGGCTCACACCACCTTTTCAAGGCAAGCTGGGCTGCACCTGGAATGGCAAGTCACAACTAGTTAAATGATGCAAAATACTCCAGCACAGTTGAGGAACAGGGACAAGGGAAGACAGGAGAGAGGCAGGCAAGCAGAGAGGCCAAATCACAGGACATCCAACGTCAAGCCAGGACCTCGGACCTTATCCTGTAGAAGACTAGGAGCCACCATGAATCTCAAGCTTGAGCTGACACATTCCCTGGGGAACTGGGTAGTGTCTGAGTGCAAGGGTATGGTTTGCATATTGCTGGGGGAACTCACCCCAAAATGGTTTAGCAGCACACAGGTAAACCTCTCCTACCATAGAAGTTATGGAACCAAGGTAGTATAGTGGTTAAACACACACACCGTGGAGCTGGAGAGCCTGGATTCAAACCCACTCTCCCCGCTTACTGTGAAACCCTGGGCATGTCACTGAATGCCACTGTGCTCCTCCCCCACCCCATACAGAGGAAGGTAACAAGAGTGCCCCTCACAAAGCTGTGGGGGGATCAAATGAGGATTAATATACGGGGAGCGCTGGTGTGTGGCCTGACACACAGTAAGCACCATTATGTGTTTGTTTTGGTATGTGTTAAGGGAAAAAACCCACCTAAAGACAGCACAAGCTTTGGACAAGACTAAGGGTTAATGTAGCATTTTCTGAAGTAGGTCTAAGTAAGTCACATCTCCTTGGAGGACCTGCTTCTCAACTTTGTGCCCCACACATGGCAGATGCTCTCTAAGGGCTTCCTCTGTAATAACGAACTGTTTTCCTGTAAGACAGGAGTAACTACCTGTTGTATATGCCTCTTGTGTTCTGAAATTCTTGAGCAACAAGGAAGAGATGGGGAAAGCAGCCCAAGCTGGGGAAAGGGCTGAGATGGCAGACTAGCAACAACCTCACACGTGAAGGAAGGCCCCTCTCTGCACATCCAACGTCAGGAAGTTGTGATTTTCTCTTTTTCACAGAGCAAATTTACAAGGGTTTCATATAAAAATATGCTTTTGCAACTGTGTGGGGTGATGGATGTTAACAAGACTTATGATTGTTTTGCAATGTATACAAATATTGAACCATTTATGTTGTGCAAACCCTGGCTGGTTTGGCTCAGTGGATTGAGCGTCGGCCTGCGAGCTAAGTGTCGCTGGTTCAATCTTCCAGTCAGGGCACATCAGAGAAGGAAAACTCTGACTCCAAAAAACCTCCGCTGCCTTGCGGCATACCTCTTCAGGGGAAAGGCTAAGGGAGTAAACCCCGACAGAAAATCCGGAGCCGGAGTCCCTAAGGCGGTTTGACGTTGTAGTCAACACCGGCAACTCCTGCGGCGCACCTGAAGCCAAGCTGTATTGACTCCGTCTTTCCCTTGGACCCTTCAGCTGCGAAGAGAGGGGGGAGTCTGCTGCATGGGCAACAGCAGACCCTCCATATCACCCTGCCCAGGCTCTGTAGCTTCAGCTTCACTGGAGAGGACACTCCAGCGTCATCGCAAGATGTCGATTCAACACGGGAGGAGACAGATACCGTGTCACTCCCGAGTCGGACTGCACAACCATTCTCGGCGGTGCAGATAGACTCTTAAGAAGCTACACCATCGTCTCTCGAGACGGACGGCTGCCGACGACTATGTTGTGCATCTGACACTTGTTCAGAACTTGGAATGAACTGCCCCCCATAACAAAAAGGCTTTATTTAAGTGGTGATTAGATCAATTAGATCACTCTTGCCCGCCTGCAGACCCTTGCTTCCCGCGTCTACCCAGAGTCCCAGTGTGGCTTCAGAGCTGGCCGATCAACAGTGGACATGATCTTCTCCCTACGCCAGCTGCAGGAGAAGTGTCACGAGCAGCATAAACCACTCTACCTCGCCTTTATCGACCTCACGAAGGTGTTTGATCTGGTCAGTCGAAGCGGACTCTTCAGCTTGCTACGGAAGATTGGCTGTCCGCCACATCTGCTTGCTGTGGTCATGTCCTTTCACGACAACATGCACAGCACGGTGTCCTACAACGGCGCAACCTCTGAGGCCTTCCCAGTCAGCAGCGGAGTAAAGCAGGGCTGCGTCCTCACGCCTACGCTGTTCGGAATCTTCTTCTCCATGCTCCTCCAATACTCCTTTAAGGACTGCAGCGAGGGTGTCTTCATTCACACCAGATCCGATGGCAAGCTCTACAACCTTGCCCGTCTACGAGCCAAGACCAAAGTCAAAGAGGTGCTCATCCGTGAGATGCTCTTCGCCGACGACGCAGCTTTGACATCACACTCCGAAGAGGGACTCCAGCAGCTAGTCACTTGCCTTTCCCACGCATGCAAGGAGTTCGGACTAGCCATCAGCCTGACGAAGACGAATGTTATGGCTCAAGGCACGGGGACTCCCCCATGCATCACCATCGACGGATACACCCTGGAGGTTGTCAACGACTTCACTTACCTCGGGTCCACCATCTCGAGCTCTCTGTCAGTCGACTTGGAGGTCAACCGGAGAATCGCCAGGGCAGCCACAGTTATGGCCAGACTGAACCGGCGAGCGTGGAACAATTCCAGCCTCACTGAGAAAACCAGACTGCGCATCTACCAAGCCTGCGTACTCAGCACTCTCCTCTATGGCAGCGAGACATGGACCACCTACGCAAGGCACAAAAGGAAACTCAACAGCTTCCACATGAGGTGCCTGCAACGCGTCCTGCATGTCGCCTGGCAGGATAAGGTCCCCAACACCGAGGTGCTGAAGCGAGCCAATATGAGCAGTTTGCATGCAGTTCTTAGCGAGAGACGCCTCAGGTGGCTCGGCCATGTCAAAAGAATGGATGCAGGCCGTATCCCCAAAGACCTCCTCTACGGCGAGCTAGCAGAAGGCAAGAGGATGACAGGGCGCCCAAAACTGCGGTTCAAAGACATCTGCAAAAAGGACATGACACAATGCTCCATCAATCTCAACACATGGGAAGTTCAAGCAGACGACCGCCTAGCCTGGAGGCTCGCGGTCAGGCAAGGTACGTCACGCGCGGAGGCTGCGCGCAACGAGGAGGCGGCCCAGAAAAGATGGAGGCGGAAGCAGCGTCAACAGCAGCAACAACAGCCATCTGCCTTCACCTGTACCAAGTGCGGCAGGGATTGTCACTCCCGAGTCGGACTGCACAGCCATTCTCGGCGGTGCAGATAGACTCTCAAGAAGCTACGCCATCGTCTCTCGAGACGGACGGCTGCCGACGACGACGACGACGACGACGACGACGACGATTAGATCAATCCCCAGGTTAACCCGCAAAGACTTTACTCCAGTGGTTCTCAATCTTCCTAATGCCACGACCCTTTAATACAGTTCCTCACGTTGTGGTGACCCCCAACCATAAAATTTTTGTTGCTACTTCAAAACTGTAATTTTGCTATTGTTATGAATCGTAATGTAAATATCTGATATGCAGGATGTATTTTCATTGTTTCAAATTGAACATAATTAAAGCATAGTGATTAATCACAAAAACAATATGTAATTTATATATGTGTTTTCTGATGGTCTTAGGTGACCCCTGTGAAAGGGTCGTTCAACCCCCAAAGGGGTCGTGACACACAGGTTGAGAACCGCTGCTTTACTCGATCCCCGGTTGGACCGATGCTGGTTGAATAATATGCTATGAATTTAGAAAACAGAGTAAGAGGTGGAAGAGGCAGAAGAGATGAGTTCCTCCCCAGCCAACCCCAACCCCTTTCATGGGGAGAGCTGGCACCGGGCAAAGTTTTGAAATGACAGAGAAATTCAGCTTTGCAACACATTCATCTATTTTCTGTATTCCTTTTATACTCTCCTCCTGGAGGCCTTCTCATTATTAGACCCCTCAAAGTCCCCCTGCTGTTGCTATGAAGGAAGGTTACCCCGGCAAAGGAGACTGGGTGAGAAAAATGTTATTTTATGACCTAAAACAGTCAGTGCAAAAGGTTTAGACCCCTGAAATATGATGTGTTTGAGGATCTGTAAGTGGTTTTGTGTAACTAGAACAGAAAGTGATCCGTGCTTCAATATTACTTCTTCCCCTTTTTTTCTTACCTGCATCAAAATACCATTTCGCTCAGTACAACTCCTCTCAACTAGAGTAGGAATATATGGTAATCTCATCCAACTGCTTATTAATGTACCATGTGTGACTCAGAGCACACAGGTTCTTTTAATTTTGTGTTTCTACACATACATGCCCCTCACGACAGGTATTCACTTTTTTCTGATAATTTCCTATATATACTCACCCACTATTCTATGGCAGTTGCATTTTTAAAAGAATCTCAATTAAATCGAATGAATCTTTCATGAATATTTCATTGGGACCTTTTCAGACAGTGCACTATTTAAAAAAAAAAAAAAAGAGCCCTTTCCAAACACACTACTGAGTTGAAAAGAGAATGGAAAAAGCAACAAATGAGTTCCCTGTCTCCCCTGCCAGTTCCTTTACACCATTTCTGTTTCTTGTAGCTTCTCCTTTTCTTGCATTTCTGCATCTATGGGCTCTGCATAGACTCTAGCAGTGAGAGTGGCCAAATCATGGAGAAATCATGGGCAGCCTGCAAGCTTTTCCTGTCCTCCAAAGGATGTGACACTATTTTGGAAGAGGTTCAGATGCCTACTGGCCCAGGTCTCTTCCACATGCCTTTTGAGTTTTTCAGACTCCTTTGTGAAGCAGGAGTTCACAAACTTTTTCAGAGTAAATATTTCAGGCTTTGCAATCCATGTTCATCTCTGCCGTTGTACTGCACAAGCAGCCACAGAATATACAGAACCAAATGTGTGGCTGTATCCCACTAAAACTTTACAAAAATGGCAGGCTGGATTTGGCCCACCGCCCATAGTTTGCAATTCCGATTATTCTGAGCCATCTCTATGTAAGCCTGGCTCCATAATCAACTCGCTCACAGATAAAGGCACATATCATATGGCTTTGTTGTATGGGCCAGAAACTCAGCTAAACAAGTTAGGAACCATATATTTATTTTAAATGTACACATATTATTTACCATGAATTTCTTGTTTTTAATAATCTCGCCGTTTTGTAATTTAAAATAAAACAGAAAAGAAAAACATCACAATTCCTAATACCAACTATGTACCAATTCTGTATCATATTCATGCCATTTCTCCTTAATGAACATACATTATAACCACTACATGATCCTTGTTTTAGCTGACAATGACAAAATATGACTTTATTAATAATATCTACAGGCAGAAATTGGTGGTAATGTTGGCAGGGGTAAGAATTCTAGATATTTTAAGCTCTGCAAGAATGCCTGGAGTTAAAGCAGGAGAAGGGGACGGTGGCCTCTAGGGGCAGAGGGAGAGTCAATGTCAAGTCCGTGGAAACAGGAACTACACAGATCATTTTGGCCAGAAGCTCCAAATATCCCATCTTCCTCAAGGCTCAGTATACATCACTTCTACTGCTAGTCCTCTGACTATAAAACAAAGGAGTATTTCAAACCAAAATGAGAAAAAGAGGGTCATATTAGGACCCTGAGGCCCCAAGGAGCCCAGAGTTCATTATGGATGTGAAGGCCACACTGTGAGGGACAATGGTCATTCATCATAAAGAGTGAATTTAGCAAAACCCAGCAGCAAAATGACCGTGAAAGGCAGCACTGACTCACAGCACCAGCCACTGGATTTCAGAATGTAAGTGGAGAATGAGTCATCGAACGTGACAACCTAATAGACTGATCAACTTATCAATTCGCATCCCTCTTCTCCAGATTCCATTCTACATTTCCATGTAGGTTCTTCACTGCTTCCTCTCCTAGGTTTCATTTCCACCTCACCACCTCTCATATTTTCCTCCTCCTCTTCCCCTTCCCTCCATACTCCTACTTAAACTCCCTTTCACCCCACTAGGATGCTCAGCCGGGCTACAAGTTGCTTCTCTCCACTGCTATAGGTTACAGGCCATGGATATGTCTCCCAGCCTCCCTACACTGTGACACCCAAAAATTGAGTGCCTGTCTGTGCACATAACCACAGCCTGCCTTATCCTGGGCTTGAGCACCTGAAGGTCTGAAAGTGTGTCACACACCAGTTAAGGGTTCAAGTGAATGTGTGCAGGAGGACGGTGAACATTGCTGGATTAGAGCACTGAGCTCTAAGACCAAGATCAGGAATTTGATTTTAGGTGGTCAGTTTTATGAACTCATAAAGATATGCTCTTAGGCCCTAAAGCAGCACCAATCTGTCTCAGCGTCTGGGAACATATTGCCAAAGTGCAAAATGGTAGTTAGCATCAACAACCTGTCACATTATTTATTGGGTTGGCCAAAAAGTTCGTTAGGATTTTTTGTAAGATAGTTCTAGCAGCGCTTGTCTTTTCCATTTGAAACAATTTTGTTAAGATCATATGGTAACAGTTGTCATATCAGCATGCATTTAAAAAAAAAAAATCATAATGACCCATGGACATGGACAATAGTGTGGGGACTGACTATGGGAGCGGGGGCTGGGCTGGGCAGAGGAGGGCAAAAGGGGAAAAATTGGGACAACTGTAATAGAATAAACAAGGATAATTTTTTTTTAAAGAACTTATCGATATTGGTGAATTTTTGTGTAGTCCTTTTAATATTGAAGATGGAAGAAAATACTCAATGTTTTCAGCATATTATGCTTTATTATTTCAAGAAAGATAAAAACACAACTGAATGCAAAAAATGTGTGCAATGTATGGAGAAGGTGCTGTTACTGACTGAACATTTCAAAGTGGTTTGCAAAGTTTTGTGCTGGAGATTTCTCACTGGAAGATGTACAACAGCCGGGTAGACCAGTGACATTAATTGAGAACAATCAACATTATACCATGCGGGAGACAGCCTACATACTCAAAATACACAAGTCATTCAAGTTACTGGTGAAAATGAAAAATGTGTCTTTTATTTTACAGAAAAAACCATATGGCATTTTGGCCAAGCAGATACTATAGTTACAATGAAAGTGACGGCTACGTTTTTTAATCCCAACTACTGCATGTTTTATATCTCAAAAGGAAGTCTCCATTATGCATATATTTCCAATTCCTATATATATGATATCTCAATTATACAATACAGACTTTCTACTATTCAGAATGGCCTTCATGATAATCTGTTTCTATGAAATAACCATTTCCCATTAGGTAGCTGTTGATGAAACTTTTATCACCGTAGCAATGTGGCATGAAAAGAATGAACCTCTTCCTTTAATAAAAATGTTATTGCTACTCTCGGTACAAAATGTTTCTATTGTTAAACAACAAGATCTGGAAAGATTTACTAGTATGAGAAGGGCGGTTGTCTGTGACAAAGCAATCCCTAAGAAGGGAGATAACCAATGGCTCTCTCCTCTGTAAACTGAGCTAGAGGTGTTCCCCAGACACTTCAGATTAAGTCCCCTGCTGAGTTTTGCAGCAGGCCATTCAACTTTGGAACAGGAAGAGAAGTTTCTAATGCATAACAGGATGTAAATCTTTCCAAAGCAACAAGTAAGGCTAACTTTAAATATAAAAGCAACCTTCACACTGGACGTTTTATCTTTTACTCAAACTGTATCACCAAGAAGAAAGCATAATAATTACAGGGAAGGCATCAAGTACAATACAAAGCTGGCTAGTGTTGACTGAGTTCTTACATTGTGAGAGCTACCATGAATTATTTCTTTTCATTGTAACAACCACACTATGATGTGTGCTATTACATTCTATAAGCAAGGAAGCAAATAGAGAAACCCAAGTCAGTCCTTACAAGAGTAACAAAACTAGGAGTGCAAGCCTAATTATGGGAAAGCCAACAAGATATTGCTACCATTGTCTACCCCTTAAAAAGTTTAAGTTGCTGGAAAACAAGGTCGCAGAGCAAATTACAAAATCTAATCAATTCAGTGGGTCAGGTGGAATGGTATACTGAAAAGAGCCATGATTTAGAACCACAGTGCTTGTGTCCTGGTCTGTGCTAAATATGGAAACTCAAGTCCCTTGTTATAAAATTGTCACGATAAAATACACCTCACTAGAATACCAAGACTATAAGGAAATATGCCTAGTACTGTGCTTGACAGAGAACAGGTACTGGAATTATTTTGTTTCCTTCTTTATCTTCAGTTTTCATTTCAAAATATAAGCAGACAAGTACAACTTAGGGAACACAATAATACTGTAATAACTATGAACAGTGTCAGAAGGGCAGTAGACTTATCAGATGATCGCTTTAAAGTACATAATTGTCTAATCTCTATGTTGTACACCTAATATGTTAACTGTAATTGAAAAATAAAATACAAGCAGACAGCTCCCATCTCTAAAATGTAAATTATCCTTGGAGACCTTCCCCCTCCCTCACTCACAGAGAAACACCTTTCAAGGTGCACCTCTCTGCTGTTGCTGTAAAAAAAAAATTGGGGCCCTGGCTGCTGTGGCTCAGTGGATTGAGTGTCGGCCTGTGAACCAAGTGTCGCTGGTTCAATTCCCAGTCAGGGCACATGCCTGAGTTGCAGGCCAGGTCCCCAGCTGGGGGTGCGTGAGAGACAACCACACATTGATGTTTCCCTCTCTTTCTCTCTCCCTTCCTCTTGCTCTGAAAGTAAATAAATAAAATCTAAAAAATAATAATAAAATATAACAATAAAAAAATTTTGTTTAAATTTGCCTCTAACTCACAATCTGTCCTTTATTACCATTGCATAAAATTGTCTAGGTAAAATATAACAGCAAAAAATGTTATTTCATACTTTCAGTATACACGAATATGGAAGTAGTAATTAACTGCTATATTAAAGCAACTTAGAAAAAATATTATCATTAAAAATAAGTTACAGAACATTTCAAAGCCAAGTGGTATCAAGACATGTAAACACAGTATCTTGATCAGCAACTAAAGAGTAAATTTGACTCTAAGACTCTTTCCAGCTCTATCTCATACAACACAAATTGGTAGTCTAAAAAACAACCCAGAGCACATTATATGAAACAGTCAGATGTTATTCTTTTTTTCATGACATATATTCTCAGAGGACTAAAAAACTATACATGAGAGACTCAGGGATACGTCTTTTAGATTTGTTCTCCATGAACCACCTAGATAAAACTCTGACTTAAAATGAGACTACATATTTTAAAAATAAAATGTTCTGGGTAAATCTGAGGAGTTCTCATTTTCAGGTTAAAAAAACTCTTAATTTAAAAGTATAATGCCTTTAGTGAAAATTTTTAAGACTGTGAGGCTTTGCCATTACGACTGCGGAAGCTCCAACCAGTAAAAACCACCATTCTACCAGGTCTGAAAACTGCAGGCGTCTGTATCTCATCCTCTCTCTTCTATTTTCTTTCTTTTTTTTTTTTTTTATTTAATTTATTTTTTTAGAGACGGGAAGGGAGAAAGAGAGAGAAACATCAGTGTGGTTGCCTCTTGCGCGCCCCCAACTGGGGGCCTGGCCCGCAACCCAGGTTGGGAGTACAACCAGCGACTCTGGTTCGCAGGCCCGCGCTCAATCCACTGAGCCACACCAGCCAGGGCTCTCCTCTGTTTTCTTGCAGACTGGCTCACAAGGACAGCTGCACATCTTTCCTTTCCTTCCTACCACACCACCGGGTCTAAAAAAGTGTGAAGCACATGACACTTAAACATTTACAGGGGAGCAGCAAATCAACATCCCAGAGACTTGTCAACATTCAGAGGGCAAATCACAAACTTGCTTCTTCCTAAACCTGAAAGCAGAGGCTTCTCGTCCCCAATTAAAGTGAAGGCTCCTCCCATACCCAAGAGAAAGCTACCAGGTTTCAGTTCTTTCCTTCATTTTTTTAAAAAGAAGAATGAAAATTAACTCAACACACGTGTTCTTCCTTCCACTCTTACACAGAAGGCATTAGGAACTCATACGGAGGCTGACGTTTAGAAGACTGGCAGAGACACGGGAGCGAGGAGAGTTCAGTTGAGTTTTTAAATTCCTGCTTGGCAAGGCAATTATGCATATGTTTGCAAACAATAAAAGCGTTTGGAATGCACAACGATGCAAAGTGACGCGAAGCACGAGAAACAGGCATCATGCAGCTGGTGTGCTCCGTGCCACAAAGGCTGCTCGGGCAGCACGCGAGCCGGAGTCACAACACTGCCAGTCCAAGGCTCACGGCAGCCTCAGATCGCATCCGGTCGCAGGTCCCAACACCAATGGGCTCCGGCGGCGGGAGGGCAACCCGCGAGAGAAGCGGGTAAGCAGTGGGCGCCCCTCTCGGAGGGGATAAAGTGAGGGGAGACTGTTGGAGCGCGGGGAGGAAGCGCGGCGGGTCCCGGAGACAGAAAGGACAACGGAGTGGGGGCAGAAAGGGGCGATGTGGCAAAGGCGCAGAAGCCAGCTGCAGCTCAAGCGAGGGAGAGGACGCGGGGACCGGGGCCAGGGAATAGTGACCAACGGGAGAGGGAGGGCCAGCCGCAGTTAGCAGCTCGCTCGTAAGGCCGACCCGAGGGGCGCGTGGCCTGGGTAGGGGAGCAGAGCGCGTCGGTCACCTGTATTGTTTGAAAAGCTGGTCCGACTCTCTAAAGCCGTTGTTCAGCAGCATGTTGATGCCGGCCAGGGCCAGCTCTGCGTCCTGCAGGGGCGCCGCGGCCGCTGCAGCCGAGTCTCCGTCGTCCCGCCGCCGCGGCCGCTGCTGCTCGGAGCCGGCCATGGGCGTGCGAGGCTCTGCGTAGCACCGAGGCGAGGTGGGGCGGCTGCTGCGGCCCCAGCGCGCGCCCAGAGCCCGGCTGGCTCTACCTGCCGGGAGCTCGGCGGAGCCGGGCGGCCGGGGCGGGGCAGAGCGCAGCGCGGCGGGGAGGGCGGAGCCGCCTCCCGCCGCCGCAGGGGATTACTCAGCAGCAGCCCGCCTGCGCCTCCCGCTTGCTGCCAGACGCCCTCCTCGCGCGGGCACCCAGGCCGAATCCGTTTCCGGGTGTCTCTAACCCTGCAGAGCCGGGCCCCAGCGGTCGCCGCCCCCGCTCCCTGCAGCCCCCGTGCTCGGGCGCCCCCACCCACTCCGCGCCCCTAGCCCAGCCCTCCGGGTCTAACGCGCCGAGCCGCTGGGACACCCACGAGGCCCAGAGGCCTGGGCTTTGACCCCCCTCTTCCGAAAGGGCCCGACCCCGGGATCTTGGTGAAGCCTGAGAGGACAACGAGGTTTGTAAAGGGCACGGGGAACTCCGCCTGAGTAGTCGCAGCGAGAGTGCGTGGTTGGAGACACGCAGGCGGCAGCTGGCGAGCAGCGTTTTGGACCCGAGACCCTTCTACATCCCGTTCCTGTGGCCGCCCACCAGCCTGTGGCAGCCAATCCCCGTGCAGGTGGGCGGTGGGGACCGGGTCCTCCCAACACACCTGCCCGACCACTGCCTGGAGCCCAGTGCTGTGGAACTGAACTCCCGTATCCCAGCATCCACCCTCTGGCCCGACACTAACATTTGTGCGATGGAACAAGACGACTAAATGGTGGCCCAGATGGCATATACCTAAATATTTAAAAGTTATAAAATAAGCTGAGTGCATTCTCCTCTTACCCTGACAATCATACTATCCTACTAATGAAACTAAGTGTAAAACAATGGTTTTCACAGGATCAAATGTCAAAGATGACTGAATTTAGTCATTATTGCATGTTTGACTGTTCTGATGATGGGCTGGTGATGTCTTCTGGGTGGGTAATATGGAGACGAAAAATAAATTGTTTTCATATTTTCCCCTAAGTTTATTTTTCTCATCTTTTTTTAAAGTAATATCGCTAAAGTGTTATTACAATCAAGATGATGGTCTTAATGTCAAATTAAACCACCTTTCTTGAATCATTGTAGTTCTCATAGCGTAGTTTACTTATTTCGATTTGGAGTAAAATTGTTCCACTGAAGCATTTACCACTGAAATTGTTCTTTAAAATTAAAGCTTTCCCTAGCCAAGGTGGCTCAGTTGTTTGGATCATTGTCCAGTAAACCAAAAGACTGCAGGTTAGATTCATGGTCAGGGCACATGCCTGGGTTGCAGGTTCTGTACCCAGTCGTGCATTCAAGGCAACCAATCAATGTTTCTCTTTCACATAGATGGGAGTCCCTAAGGCGGTTTGACGTTGTAGTCAACACCGGCAACTCCTGCGGCGCACCTGAAGCCAAGCTGTATTGACTCCGTCTTTCCCTTGGACCCTTCAGCTGCGAAGAGGGGGGGGGGTCTGCTGCATGGGCAACAGCAGACCCTCCATATCACCCTGCCCAGGCTCTGTAGCTTCAGCTTCACTGGAGAGGACACTCCAGCGTCATCGCAAGATGTCGATTCAACACGGGAGGAGACACTGTCACTCCCGAGTCGGACTGCACAGCCATTCTCGGCGGTGCAGATAAGACTCTTAAGAAGCTACACCATCGTCTCTCGAGACGGACGGCTGCCGACGAAAGATGTTTCTCTCTCCCTCCCTCCCTTCCCCTTTCTCTCTAAAATCAATAAACATGTCCTCGGGTGAGGATAAAAAAAAAAAATTAAAGCAATATTCAGGTTTCAAGATAATGCATGAATTTTAAATACTATGTTCAGCATTATTATAGGATCAATATAATAAATTACCACAGAAAATATTATAAATTAATATAATTTTATCATATAAGTTGCTATTATTGATTTTGTGATTTGTGTCATCTTTCCCACCAATATCTAAATCCACATAGTATTCCCAACACCCATAGATACAAATTTAAAAGTAATGTGGATACAAAACCATGCTAATTCCTGTGTACATCTGGAGTCACATATTGGAACACCAAAAGAAGCAAGAAAATGGATGATTCTTACTCCTGGGAAAACCACTTTGTAATGCCAGACTCATTGCATTCATGCAATCTGAGACGGATTTGACAAGCTGACCAATTTTTTTTTTTTAGCCAAGCACTCGTGAATTTAAAATAGTGTTAGTCCCAAATAGCAACAGTGCCACAGATCTTCGTGGCATTCAAAGGCTGTGATTTTTGTTTTTGGGACATTGAGCTTGAGATGAGTGTTGGGGTTTGAGCAATGTAATCATGACAATGGATGTTGAGTGTTTTGGGTTCCACCAAGACAGCATTGAGTGCCAGATCCCGAGTGACAGAGGTGCCCATGTGTTCTTTAATAAATTTATGTATCTGTATGTTTTCATGGGCAAGGCCCTCTAATGCAGGTACTAGACTGGCCATGTGGCTCACAAGGGACTCTGATCAGAGAGGGAGCCCTGGCCACACGTTGCCTTTGGTGATGAGAGCTGACAACATGCCCAATGCTTACAAGCTGCCTGAACTTTGGATCTGTGGAGTCATTCACCCCCAAATCACTGAAACAATCTAGTTTTCAAGGGAGGGAGGCCAATAGAGCAATACGTACCAAACTTAGCAGATAAGCCTGTAGTCCCCAACTAGAAAATGTGGCCAAGCAGTTTTTTTCTGTTCCTATTACTGTAAAGGGGGGGGCGGGTGTCAAGACATTGATGGCACCATGGGGACTGTTACACCATGTTGTATCTGGGGCCTTGTAGCTAACAATGGCAGGACAAATGAGCAAAACCAAAGCAATCTTTGTGGGGCTAGTTCTGTCTCAAGAACAGAGCACAGGAAGTTATGGTTATACAGATTTATTGAAATCTAACTGTTGAATGATTGGGGCAGGGTCCAGTGCAACTGCCCAACACCTATATAAGGGTGGGGTGGGTAGCAGTGATGTGGATGAAGTATAATTTTGCCATGTACTATACACCAGAGATGTGTCAAATTGGATTTAGCCAGATACAAAACAGTTACATTAGGAACAGTATCATGGACAGTTTCAAATATTTGCCCTGTGATACAAGATACAAAGGACTTAAAATGGGCCTCACAATCCTGAAGAGAGGTAACACATGAACCAGTAATTATACTTGTGACAGCTGTATTTGGCACTGACATTTGTCCAAGGTTCACCTAGCAGGTGGGGAATTCAGGCTGATTGTGTTTTCTTCACTAGATAATGATAACAGATAATAGTGGATATTTAAGAGGCCTACAAAAGGAAGGGAAATCTAATTACTAACACCTTAGGGCACCATACATTTTACATTGTGAGATTCTTAGCACCCTCTTTACAGAACTAATACAGTCTTCAGTGCACTTGGCTTTAGTTTAATAGTTACCCAAGTGTTTCCTTTGGAAGAAAAGAGGAGAAAGGGGAGAGAAAAGAAGAAAGAGGAAAAAGAGAGAGAAGCCCTCCAGTGAAGGAAAGAACCTATTTTCTTTCTGCATACCTCTTGTGGATATTATCAGCATTTTGTGGTTCTTCAGGAGATTTCATTATGAAAAGAAAACTCCAAGTCTAAATGATCAGTGAAAAGTTTTAGACATGTGTGTGACTCTCTACACAGTAGATTTTTTAAATTAAAATGTCTTGGTTACAAGTAACAGACAAATCTGACCCCAATTGTCTCAGAATCACAAAATTTTTGATTCATGAAGGGGGTTTTTCAAAAATGAGACTGTACCAGGGCTACAGCTGTGACTAGGACCTAGCTTCTCTACCTCTCCACTTCTCAGCTCTTCACTCTTGTCTTCCTAAACAGATTTTTAGTTCTTGGAATTACAATTTCAATGCAGTTAGAGGACATATTATCTGAAGAAAATCTGGTGGTGTGTGCTTAGGTTTATTAAGTTTTTTTAGTAATGCTAATAGTCATGCCTTAATGCATCTTTTTGTAAATCTGCACTATCAGTTAAAATAAATACAGGTTCCCAGAATGTCTGAAATTCTAAAAAGGAGGATAGCGGGGAAATTAATGTCACTACATTTTCATGTTACACAAGCTATACTATCAACTCAGCCCTTTTACCCTACTGAAGGTGAGGGAACATTTAGTTAACTGCTTTTAATAGAAGGCAAATCAGGTCAAAGGTTGTTATGTAAAACTGTGTGGCTGGTTCCTTCCTGTTCTGCTCACAGGTGATTCTCTAGCTGGCCTCTGCAGTAGGGAGCATGTGGCAGACCACTGCAATTTCACCGGGCTAGTTCTCCAGCAGGGTAGATGGCTCTGACGGGGAAACTCACACTGACCTAGTGCTGATGACGGAGGGGGAGACCATCTTCTTTAGGTTGGGTGCCTCCACATCTGCCTTCACCAAACCAAATACCCAGTGGGATGAAGCATGACTTTACACCATTGTTTGGCTGCTGTATAGATTCAAGGGCGATATGGGAAAGAAGTCATGATGTCCCTCCTCTGGTTATTTTCCTCCCACTGGGTAGTTCAAGCAGTGAAGCCCTCTGCCCAGTCCTTGAGTAGGATGTGTCTTTGAATAGGAATACTGGCCCTCTCTTTGTCTTCACAGGGTTTCTCTCTCTCTCTCTCTCTCTCTCTCTCTCTCTCTCTCTCTCTCTCTCTCTCTCTCTCTTTCTCTCTCTCCTCTCTCTCTCCCTTCCTATTCCTTTAGCCTTTCTTCCTGCATCCCTTCCCTTTAACCTGTCTCCTTGCTTTTCACTGATATCTGCTGTCCCCCAGATCTACCATCCCTTTTCCTTCTTACAGAAATAATAAAGTCTCCCTTTGCCTTGATTTCATGATGTTCACATTTTGCAGCCTCTGGAAAATGCCCATGACTCCTCTGTCCACTGTTTGCTTCTCTGCAGAGGGAGAGGCTGTCTCCGGTGTCAAGGTCTGAGTCTGCTGAGTCCCTGGGGAGGGAAGCGGAGCTCTGGTCCTGTGGATTAGGGGTGAGGAGAGGTGTCAAAGGTATGGAAAGTTCCATCCAGTACACTAGTGGCTTTTCTCCTGGCGCGTCTAAAACCAAATATATCTTGCCAGTATGATTAATTTCTATCTTGAATCCGCATTTTTATTAATACCTAAATAAGAAAATTATTTTCCTTCTATTATGTCACTTTGCCTTACTTCTCACTAACAATGCTGGTCTTATTATGCTAAGATACTATTAATCCTTCCCAACATTAACTAAGAGCAAATGGCACAGTCCAGTTCTCTTTAACCACTAGGCTCTCTCCTGACTGCAGGAAGAGGGAAGATTCCTTTCATGTCCATCTAACCACCTATGGAAATCTATTTTGGGTAGAAGTAGTAACAGCCTTCCAATTGGCTTCTTAGAATGGATTTGTTTCCAAATCTTAAAGTGTAATCAGATTCCCTAGGACTGTCTAGAATAACGATTTTGAACCTTTTTCATCTCATGGCACACATAAACTAAATACTAAAATTCTGTGGCACATCAGAAAATACTTTTTTTTTTTTTGCTGCTCTGACAAAAAAGTAGGTATAATTTTGATTCATTCACACGGCATGGCTATCATTATGTTGGCTGTTGTCCTTTTTTAATTTGACAATCTAAGGAAAATGAGGTCAGTGCTCCTGACTAGTCAGGTATTACATGGTTTAAAATTTCTCATGGCACACTTGTTGAAAATTGCTGGTCTAGAGCATGCAGTAGGGTGCTCAATATCTGTTTGTAAGTTGGATGGTAAGGGTGAGTTACCAATGGAGTGAGTTGCAAGTGTGGGGGGAGGGAGATTGGGCCAGAAGTCTAAATCATAGATTATGATGCTGGTTCTACAATGCGTTAACTTTGTGACCAGGAGTAATTCTTTTTAACCTCTTTCAGCCTCAGTTTCCCCATTTATAATATGAAGACAACCACTACCTCAAGGCAAGTACATGAAATAGTGGGCATGTGGAAGTGCTTCATAAGCTGTTAATAGCAAGATGTTATCTAAATTTATACAATTATTTTTCTAATATTAACTAAAGCCAGTGGATCCTTCTGTTCATATACTTACTTGTCAACAGCATGATCTTGAAGTATCCAGCTACAAGAAAATCTGTTCAATGAAATAACCAGATGCATCATATGGAAATGATTAATGTAAACCATTTCTAATATAAACTATGTATGTTTGCTATTATCATTTCAGCCTAAGGAAGAAGTGAAGATTTTCTTCAGAATATATTTAAAAATAGAGAGTAAAAAAAAATCTAAGTTTTAGAATTCTTCATTTGGTTCTAAATTGTTTCTGCTTCAATAATCCACTAGTATGTTTTCAACATTTTCTGAAGGGTTGGACAAGAAAATCGATAACATTTGCTATGAAGATTTTAAAAATGAATCCTCTGTGTTCTGTGTGTATAACATGTTTTGCAGTCAGCTCTTTTTTATCTTTGCAAGGAGAAATGTATTACTAATATAAAATAATGCCTTATTCAGAAATCAGTTGTGGTTTGCTCTAGGTTTAAGTTAACAATCCACATGTTCTAACCCAGAACTGAGACCACCGAATTTCCCACAGTAACTTAAGGAACTAGTTGAAGGAAAAGTTTTCTGTCAATGCAGGTAATCCACACAGGTCTCACCTGTGCAAATGCATAGATATCCTGGATCTGAGTGTCTTGACACTCTGGTTTTTCATGGGGTACTGAGTGTTTCCACTGTGTCAAAACTGGGGTGAATACTGGCAATATTTAGACAAATATTATCGGCCTTCTCATTACTATGGATGAGACAGGTAGCCAGATACACACTCACAGTACAATATGGTAAATATTGAGGCCACGTGACCTTGATTCAAAGTTTTTCAGAATCCATGTAATCCTTGGATTTACTCCTTAAATTATTATAATAAATACTATATATACCTTATGACCTGATATTCACTGAATTTCTATTAACTTGTTGATTTTTACACCTTCAAAGTTAATATACGGGCCACACCAGGACACTTGTTTTACTGATTTATAGCCAGTCCTTGGTTTTTTGAGCCCCAAATAATATTAACCAGTTTGAGCTCCCCCATTAGTCATTGAAGGGAGCTAATCACTATTTTTATTACTTTCCTATTTATCTTCAAAAGATGATCCATTATAACTGAAAATATTTAAAATAATGTGAATAAAAATTTGAAGACAATTCCAGAAGAGAATTTTAAAAAATGAAAAAAATATTAAAAAGAAAGCATTTGTAATCTCCCAAGGTATGTAGAGGAGGAAATATCCACTAGCGTGAATAATGTTGTATATCTCTTTTAAGAAATTATTAAGCAATCTCACTTCCTAAAAGAGGGCACACACACACACATTAAAAACTCATCTTGACAATGTTCTAAAATTAAATAGCGGTGATGGTTGCATAACGTAAATATACTAAAAACCATTGGCTTCTATATTTTAAACAGTGAATTTTTCAACATGTACATTATACTTCGATAAAGCTGTTAGTTTACAAAAAGAAATAATTTTAAACCACAGGTGCAGAACAGTGGAAGCAGGGGAGTTCATGGTTTGATTTCTTTTTTTTTTTAATTTCTTATATCCAGAGTAGAAAGAAAAATAGTTTATTATGAAAAAATAATCTGATCTTGAAGAGTGCCCCTAAGTCAGAAATGCCTGGTACAGAGTTAAGACTTTGCACAGGTTGTTCCATTTCATCCTCAAAGTAACCCCTTGGGGTGCGCTTTATCCCAAGTTTACAGATGTGAAAATAAATACAAAGAGGTTGGACAATTTTCCCAAGGCCATGCAACCAGTAAGGGTCTCATTGGCTATAGTGAGCACTTACCAGGTGTTAAAGTAAACCCTAGTACCTTCTGGAGGCATGACTAGGGGAGTACACACAGAGACACACACACACACACACACGTTTTATGTGATCATCATCTTTTCCTGAAAAGTAATATCACATTTAAAATGTATTTTGAAGACAGGCAAACATACAATCTTACATACGATCTGATTCAGTAAAACTGAGGTGGAGCCCCAGCATCTGCATTTTACCCCAGATTAGTCTAATTAATGTCAGCCAACCTCAGACAGCCCCGTGAGAAAGAGTTGTCTCTGTGGCAACTCCTGGAAAGCAGAGTGGCTATTGTTCATCTTTGTGTACCTCCATGTCTAATTTTTCACTCCTAGTGCTGTTTATGTTTCAGAACTATTGTCTGAATTAAATGAGTGAAAGCAAAATGTAATGTATGATTTTGATGGTAAAGCATTTTTATATCCTTGGATATGAACATCTGTGTTATTAAATTGATGATAAAGGTGTACATTGGACCTTTAAGTCAAAGGCTTTTCACGTAATATCTTCAGAAATTGGATGCATTCCATCAGCTAAGGATGTATATATCCATCTTTGAAAGAAACACTATACAGAGGGGAACCAGTCAGAAGAAGACAGGCCCTCATTAAGGAGGGAAGAGAATGCAGATACTAAGAAATCACTTAAATCCTAACTCTTGACGTTTATTTTTAAATGTGATTGTAAAAGAAGATTCAGAACATTCAGCTGTGTCATGGCTAAAAATACATATCTCTTCACTTCTCCTCACCCTTTCCTCCCTGCCATTTCCTCTGAGACAAAATCAGTGAAAACAAGGGGATACTGTGAAATGCTTAAGGGAAAATGAGAGTGGGGTGTATAACCACAGATAGGAAGCTGGATCTCCAGATCCCACAGGGACTAGTTTCTTCAGTCCCTAAAGCAGGCCCAAGAATAACAGATTCCTGGGATTGGGAGCAATCTTATTGTTTACCTTCTGTAGAGGAAACGGCCTCTAGTGGGTGAGCCCCTCACCTCTGCCCTCAAGCAAGGCTACTGTCTGGGTCCCCCTCTCTCACCATAATTGCCTGGGAAACAAAAATGGCCTTGTGTAGCCCTGACCCATGTGGCTCAGTGAGTTGGGTGTCGCTCGTTAAGTGAAAGGTGGTCAGTTCGATTCCCAGTCAGGGCACATGTCTGGGTTGTGGGATGGTCCCTCGTTGGGCGCATGTGAGAGGCAGCTGGTTGAAGTTGCTCTCTCTCTCTTTCCTTCCCTTCCCTTCTCTCTAAAAATAAATAAAATCTTTAAATAGAAAAAAAAATGCCCTTGTGTAAATAAAAAATGCCTTTGTTCCTCTAGACTTAGGATAGCAATTCTATTGTTTGCCTTTGTTCCATTAAGTAATTCAAGCAAATTTTGAAATTATTTACCTGTGAAGAGGTCTTTCTCATACAAGTGTCACAACAAATTATCATAGGTGCACTCGTGGTTCGCGCAGGAATGATACATTATATAAACTGCAGGTCATCTCAGATTACTAAGGTGACTTCATTACCAGATACATCAGAAAGAATATTTTACCTATAATAAGGGCCAATTCAATTCAACAGTATCTTCTTCAAGGATGTACTATGTGCCAACCACTGTATACCAGCTGCTGTGGAAGACAAAGTAGAAGACACAGCCCCTGAATCTGAGACTATTCTAGTCTAATGGTTGAGACAGACACAGACCAACAGATAATCTAATATACTGTAAAATGGTCATAAGACAGAGGTATATGCTGTGTGCTGGGGGAGCACAGAGGAGGGGCATTAGGCCACGGGGTGTGGGGGGGTTCATGGAAAGCTTCCTGACTTGAAAACTGAGCTGAGTCTGGAAGAAAAAGGGAAAGAAAAGTATCGCTGGTAGAGTGATCAGCATGAGCAATGGCTTGGACATACGTAACAGCAGAAATCGTCAGACCGTGCAGTTGTTCTAGGAGGTAGATAGAGCATGAGGCAGGAAGTGGCAAGGGGTGAGGCTGGGGAGCGGGGAGGAGTCGGGGCTCGAGGATTTCTCATGCCTTGCTAAGGAGTGGATGGGTAATGAGGAGCCAGTCAGGAATTTAGGCACGGGAATCATACGGTCAGATTTGTGGTAGATGGGCATGATTTAACATAGAAGATTAATTTAACGTGAAGAAGATTAGAGACTTATGAGAGGCAATTGTAGAAAATCAGAGCACTTGTTACTCCCTAATGTGTGAAATTGTCATTCTCTTTCTGTTGCAAGTGACCAAACCCAAGTTAAATGGGCTTAAATGGAAAAACTACAGCCTGAGGGTGGATCACAGGTATCCATCTGCTGGGCTGGATACCTGTGTTCACTAAGGGACACCAGGATTCTGCTTCTCTTTTACAGGTGAGCCTTTCTCTCTGCTGCGGTGGGAGAGCAGGTAACAGGACAATTCATTTTGCAGGACTACTCTGCACATTGCAACAATGCAAAAAGCATCTCCCAAGCTTTATAACAATACAGAAATCCTCATAGGTTAAAAAAAAAAAGTCCTGAAAGTGATACTATCCCCCATCTTGAACTATCACTCTAGGGTATGAGCCATTCAAGGTTCTTCTTTGCCAGATTGGAGTTTTCATTACCACCAGCAGTTATAACTGTAAATGGCTTCTGGTCAACTCAGTCTCTATTGACTCTGAGCTAGTAACCCAAATTAAAGATTTTCTCAAATTGTAGTCTCTAACTCTAGATCCCACTCTCCACTTTCAGTTTTCTGTGAGCATTGGTCTCCATGCTTACCCATTTCTAGAGCAAGGGAGACCTTCTCTCTCCAGGTTCTATATACCCAATGTCAGGGATGATTCTGCTTGGTGCCCTTTGAGTCACATGGCAATGCCAAAAAAAAAAAAAAAAAAAAAAAAAAAAAAAAAATTCACTGGAGGACAGAATACTCTGATTGTCCAGCCTCAGTCATATTGGGAGGCAGTGAGGAGGGTGAGCACCCTGGCTAATAGCCCCACCAGACTCACACAGAATGGGGAAGAAGTTGTTTCCAAAGAGAGGAATGTAGGCACACAACTTAATGTCTACCTCAGGGGATTAATATGCAACAAACAAAATATAATTACCATACATACACCTCACCCTCCAATGTTCCATTCTGTAGTAATGAAAAGTTAAAAAATTTCAAAACCTCCTCTTACCTCTTCCCAAAATATTAGTGGATTTGGAAAATGATCTTTTTGAGAGGAACCCAAGAATAAACTAAGCACAACTTTATTAAATGTTTCTTTAGGACACTGATGATGTAACTGACTTGAAAATCTCTAGAGTATGTTGATGCTGGGAGCAGAACTATGAAGAACTGAGAAACTATAAGAAAGCTGTGGTGGAGCAGGGGCTGAGAAAAAAGTTAGGAAAAATCAAAGGAGAGTCAAGGTACCAGGACCATTGGCCTGATGGAAGAGCGTCAGTAAAACAAGGACAGAAGAGAGACAAAGAGAGAAGAGAAGTGGGGTGGGGGATAGACTGGCAGAGATGGTGAAACTCCACAATACACAGATTTGAAGAGTTGGTTTATCCCAGGAAAGCCAAGAGGCTGTATATCTAGAACGAAGAAATTGGTTAAATAAGTGATTTCTGGTGATCTGTTCCCATGACCAAGGGAACAGATCCAGTGGCCTGAGGTCAGCAGTTTCTACCTGAACCCAAGCCAGGTGGACCTGGGGCCCATGCAGGCAAGAACTCTGCTTCTCCAGAGAGGTGGTGCCTGGTAGAAACACAGATAAAAGTAGAATAGAGAGGACCAAACCAAAGGATGCTCTCACCAGTTAAGGCTGGTGGAGGAATTTCTTAATCCGAAGGCCAGGGACATCAAGGGTCATCCAGAAGATACTGAGCCTGGCTTCACAGGTTAAACTTTAGTCAATAAAACTGAGTGGAGACAAGGCAACTGTGCAAGGTTTAACTCCAAATTCTCTCACTTTTTGGATGAGTTCTAGAGTTGCAGAATCTCAAAATTGGATGCAATACAGAGATCATTGCACAAGAAACCTCGGTTCTTGATTCAACTCTGGATAGTACTATTGACCTTGATCTAAGTTGCTTAACCTCTTCCAGCTTCAGTTTCATCATCAATAAACACAAATAATGATAAAATTTCTATGGGCCTCACAGGCTTGCTATGATAACCAGGTGAGAGGAGCAGCTACATATTCTGTGGGGTCTCTGAGAAATGAAAATGCAGGGCTCCTTGTTTAAAAAGTATCAAGACTTCCAGGACAGTAACAGCAGAGCATTACACCAAGCGCCCGGTGCTCCCGAGAGCAGGGCCCTGTGTAACTGCATGGGTCTGCTGCCACGGCGCCAGCCCTGCCAGGTGAGGTAATGCACATCAAAGTGCTTGAGCAATCTACAGAAAGCTCAACAAACTCTTTGTTTTTCTTCCTGGCTCTCTGGCATTATATTAGTTTGCTAGGGCTGCCATAAAAAAGGACAACAAACTGGGTCCTTTGTTGCACAACAGAAATTTATTATCTGCCAGTGGGGTTGTTTTCTTCTGAGGGCTATGAGGGGAGGATCTGTTCCAGGCCCCTCTCCTTGGCATGTCTCCTCCTTACGTCTCTTCATGTTGTCTTCCCTCAATGCATATCTCTGTGCCCAACATTTCCCTTCTTACAAGGACACCAGTGATACTGTATTAGGGCCCACCCTAATGACCTCCTTTTAGCTTGATTATCTCTGCAGAGACCCTATCTCCAGATAAGGTCATATTTTGAAGTATTGGGGGGTTAGGACTTCAGCATAGGAACTTAGCAGAGTGGGGGACACAAGTCAAGCCATAATGAACATCAACTCCCTCTGCCATTTTGAAGGCATGTCAATGGTGTGTAGTCTCATGGGGAGGCGGTGATGTTAGGATGGGTAAGAAGGAGGGTTCTGCCACCATGACAGGGGTGTGTGAGCCAGTGTTTCTGCTGCCCAGTGATACAGTCTCATTGCTTGCTCTGTAAGACCTGTTCTTCAGTCTCTGAAAGCTCTTAAATGTACACACAATAAATTCCTTTCTGGTTTAGGAAAGCTAGAGATTGTCCATGGCTTGTGACCAAGAAGCCTGACTGACACTCAACTATTGCATTAGAATTGGACCCGAGTTCTGTGCCTATTCAGATTTGCTTGATCTCATCTGCCTGCGGCCTTATCTCTGCCACCATCTGCAGACACAGCCCTCCCCCCAGCGACAGGGCTGGGGGCCAGTTCAGGCACAGCTGCTAGCATGCCCACCGAATGGGAGCCGCAGCAGCTTTGAGACACAGGTGCAGGTCTCTGAGGGGACTGCAGAGGCACAGGCCCCTCCCACCACTGGTGGACCCACGCGAAGCACCATTTGCTGTGGGCTCATAGCAAACGGCTGCCCCGCAGCTCCTCTGAGGGGCCAGGTGACAACTTGAACTGAGGGAGAGCTAAATCCCCGTGGGCCTAGATTTGAGAGATGAGAGTCAAGAGATGGAGAGAACCAGCAGATAAACTCCTCTCCCTTCCTCCCCGTGACCACCAATTCCAGGGAAGGGTGTTTCCGTCCGGCCTACGCAGAGAGCGCTGTGGGCTGAGCACCAGGTGTGGTGTCTGTGGCGCCCGGCCCCACAGTCAGACAGCAACCCGCACTGCTCCCACGCTTTCCTTGGCCACTTCTCTTTCGCCCCACTCTTCCCTCTGGGACAGAGCCTTCCACCTGAAGCTTTGCCTCAGGTTCTGTTTTCTATTTGTTTTGATCCCCAGAGGCAGGAGCCTTGGAAGAAGCCTTCTGTTTAGAACCTGGGAAGGCAAAGGAGGAAACCATCTCATCATACCTGCAAGTTCACAGCTCAGCTTCCCTGAGGCTCTAAGACATAAAATGGCAGGCAACCAGGAATTATGAACAAAGAGACTGGGTATGCTACAAAAACACCAATTATTTCAAAGCTACACAGATAACTGAGGCAATCGTCCAAGATGATTCAGGACGTCAGCTGGGAAACAAAAGGGCTTTCACCTGAACCAGCCGGGTTATAGGTGGCTGTGTAAATGGAGGCTGAGGCTGCAAGTGTGTATTTAAAAGGTGGGGCGTCTTCTCCCATAATTACAGATACCTGAGTAGCAGGATGGAAATAATTTCTAACACTGTACAGTAGTTTACCACTTCAGTGCTCCTGAGAGATTCAGTCCATTTAGTACCAGCTTGACCTTTACAGTTCACATTGCAGTACTAGACCAGAGGAAAAATGGGAAATGCAACTTCAGCATAGCATTTTTCCAGGGCACAAGTGGTGATGTAAATATATTTATGAATTGTAATGGCTCTTTCAAAAACAAAAACAAAAACGAGTTTCAAGTAGGTCTTTTGAAAATAATAATAGCAGGAGTTGGGGTGCACCAAACACAAAAAAAAGGAGAAATTCCAAAAGGAAAACAGTTCAATTGTTTTCTACTCACTTTATGACTTCAGGCAAATGACCAGACTATGCTCTGAACCTCAGTTTCTTCTTCTACAAAGTGGAGAATATAACAACCTCTTACTAAGTTTTTATCAGGATTAAGGGAGCTAGTGTGTGGAAGAAGCCTGGCCCATAATTAGTACTCTATAAATGTTAATGATTATTATTACCATTATTGAATACTATAAATGATTACTCCTCTACACAGAGGTGTGATTATATATAAGAATTGCTTCTGGAAACACTTGGAAAGTGGGCAAACACACTATTCTCGTTCTCTCTGTCCTCCGTGTCTCTGAAGGAGAACACAAGTTTCAGTGCCCCAAACTCAGTCAAAAGGATTCCTCTTAAAACCAATTTCTTGATAGAAGGACAGCCACTTGTGCCCTGAAGACACTCTCCAGCAGTGGAGAGTTGGGCCCCCAGCCTTCCTTTGGTAAGGTCGGTTTCAAAGTTTTGAGAACATGGGAACCACCTGATCTATGTGTGCAGAGTTCTAGGCCCCATCTTCAAAAGTTCTGACTCTGTAGGTCTGAGGCTTGGGACCTTGGAATTCCCATTTTACACACATGTGCATACATACATGCATAATGATTCTGAGGCAAAAGCTATCTGGTCCCTGTTTCCAGCATTATCCTCTGGAGGTCTCAGACACTCTTCCAGCCCTGTGGTGAGTACTTGCAGACAACCTGAGCTCCAGGAAATCACTTTCAGGTCCCTCCCTTGGACTGCAGGCATTTTTTATTGGCCTGGCCTCCCCACACTGGCTTTATTTTAAGGTTAACACAGGTCAATAGCTTAAGTTTAGAGTGTACCACATAGTGAGGTTATAAGAAGGCAGTGCTTCCCAAACTTGGCTGTATATTAGCAACACACAGGAAACTTGCCCCCCCGTCCCCAAATCCAATTAGAAAATGGGTAAATGACAAAAGAGACATTTCATTGAAGAGGATATACAGATGGCAAATGCATTCACAAAAAGATATTCAATATCACTAGCCATGAAGGAAACAAAAATTAAACCACAATGAGATGTCACTATACAACTATTGGAATGGCTGAAATAAAACAGTGGTAATACCAAATGCTGACAAGAATGTAGCAAAATTAGATCTGATCTCTTATACATTACTGGTGGGAATGTAAAATGGGACAGTTACTCTAGAAAACAGTTTGGCAGTTTCTTAAAAAGCTAAACGTGTACTTAACATATTGCCTCACAATTGTGTTCCTGTCATTTATCCCAGGGAAATGAAAAACTCATGTTCAGACAAAAACCTTTGTATAGATGTTCATGGCAGCTTTATTTACAATAGCCTCAAACTGTAAACAACTAAAATGTCCTCCAACAGGTGAATGTTAAACAAACTGTCATGGAACACCACTTAGCAATGGGAAGGAACGAACTATTGATTCACACAACAATTTGAATGACTTCCAAGAATATTATGCTGAGTGAAAAAGCCAATCTCAAAAGGTTACATACTGAATAATTCCATTAACATAACATTCTTGAAATGACAAAATTATAGAGACAGAGAACAGATGAATGTTTGTTAGAATGCTAGGGAGAAGGAGGTTGGGTGATAAGTTCAAGAGTACAAGGACGATTTCACAATGATGGAATAGTTCTATGTTTTCATTGCAGTAGTAGTTGTATACATGTGATAAAATGGCATAGAATGATGCACACACATTGTATCAATGTCTATTTCTTGCTTTTAATATAGTAACTATAGTTATATAAGATGTAACCATTAGGGAAAAAATCATAACTTCCAGTGCATGTATAATTATTTTAAAAAAGGGAAAACAATCTTGATGCCCAAGCTGCTCCTTAGACCAATAAAATCAAAACAGGGCTAAGAGAGAGGTCAATCCAGGTGTCAGCATGTTGCAAGGCTCCCAGGTGATGACTCAGTACAGTCAAGGTTGAGGTCTACGGTAATAAAGCATTTTATAGCTTCTGCTGCCCCTATGTTTTCATCTGCTGAACATCATACACAGTAGAAACAGTCATCCAATGCACAGCAGGGCAATGAGTGCCAATATTGGGTGCATTGTAATGAGGCTTTTAAATTTTTAATTGATTTTAAAGAGCGGGAAGAAAAGAGAGAGGGAGGGGGAGAGAGAGAGAGATTGATTTGTTGTTCCACTTATTTACACATTGACTGGTTGAGTCTTGTATGTGCCCTGACCCGGGATTGAACTCACAACCTTAGCATATCAGGATGATGCTCTAGCCTACTGAGCTACCCAGCATAATGAGACTTTTTTTAAAGTCTTGAAACTGGGCTGACAAATGGTATTTCCTGAGAAATGTGAGTACTGTTAAATCAGTGTGTGGGGACAAGCCCCGCAATGTGGAGTGCACTGCGGTGTTAGACCAGGCTAAGGAAAACCCCAGGTCTCATTTTCATTTGTTTCTCCAGGTTCCTGGACATACACAAAATGCTCTCCTGGGTTTTTGTTTGAAGTTCATAACCGAAGTTCCTAAGTGTTTGCAAGTCATCTGCTGATCACACTGATGGGCTGGTTTTCTTCGGTGACTACGATTGGTTTCATCTCCATAATTATTACAAACAAATGAAAACCATTGCACAAAATAAAATGATATTTCTTGAGGAAGACACATGTCTTTATTTTTCTTCTGTTTCTTCAGCCTAAATATCTAAGGACTGATCATGAAAACACTAGAACACTTCTTGCCCTGGCTGTTTCCCTCTTTTTTGCTTTCATTTACTTCCTGCTATTTTATTGCCATATTGTTTCAGAGCTTCATGTTCCTGGTAATTTTAAGTGTTTTCCAAAATGAATTTCTTCAGGTGCATTGCAGATGTGAAAGCTTTGTTAATTGTAACAGTTCATTCAAGATTAATATCAAGTCTGATTGATTGTTGGTGATGTCATAAGAACTACCAAACCCTCTATTGTCAAACTGGGTCCTTCTCAGTATTTTCCTTTATTTTTGCCTTTTTCTTCTTTCTTCTCATTATACTTCCTGAGATAAACTGGTGTATCATTTTTTTTAAATGGACATTTGGCTTATAATATGGCATGCCTTTCAGTAATTATCCAAAGCGGTATTGCTAAGTGTGACATTACTTAAATATTTATGAAAAGTGAATTTTGATTTGCCATTTCACTCAAAGGCAGTGGAAGACAAGAGGCCAAAGCGCACAGCTGGAGGGCTGACTTTTGCTCTTTATAAAAGCTTGAACCAAAACTTACAGTGATTTTTGGGTTATTTTCACATATTCTCAACCAAGTAGAAGTACAAGAACTGTAGGTGAGGGTCTACGAAATTATTTCATGTCAAAAAGGGGTCTCATACTTTGTAACAGAGTCATATCCAATGCAGTGGATATTTATGGATAAATATAATACACCTCTAATATGTGTAGACGTTATAGCATTGTAGATATTCTCTGCTAACTTGACTACCGTAGAAATGCTGGTATTGTATTAGCAGGAATGTTTTAAAATGGCACTGAGAAAGTCTCATCTTATAAATTCATTCTCGAAACATTTCTTTCAATTATACTTCTTTTCCATTTCATACTGAAAGGTCTTTTTTATATCCTTAATTTGCAGCAGTATTTTAACATCAGAGATGAATTTAACCAGTGCAATGAGATGCATGATAAAAACATAAAATGATGTAACAGTTTCATTCTTCTTATCATTCCTGCTGTCTCATTAAGCAGTTATCATAAAAGAAACTTGGCATTTCTTAGGAGCAAGAGAGGAGAGTTCTTAGGACCTGGCCTTTGTAAGCTAGTGGCAGGATACAGCCCCAGGGGGGGGTTAAGTATTCAGGAGAGACAAGAAAGGAACCAGAAAATAATTCAGACTTCTGTCACTGTTATAGCAAAACTCTTCCCTCTCTTCCCCAATTCTGCTCAGAACCTATATATGCAATTGTGGGTCACCTATATGTGTAAATGGGATTAAAAGACTGATGCAGCTCGGGGAGTCTTCTCTGTACTGCATTCCCAGGAGCACAGGCTTTCTGCTTGAAGTGGTTGGCTGAGGCTCCCGCTCTGCGTGTGGCACGTCAGTCTGGACTGCCTGCCAATTATTCAATAGCTATGCTGTGGGAGAAGCAGGCCATGCTTGTTAAACAGGCTGCTGCACTCCAAGCACAGAAATGTCAAATGCACATAATTACTACTAATTCGAAAACATAGAAAAGCTGCTACAATTAGAAAGCAGTGTAGCAATGCCTTTGTTGTTTCTGGAGAGAACCAACATTACATGCAGGCAGTATGTTGAGCTTTCTCTGCCACCTCGTATATACACGCATCTTTTGATTTATTGCAATGCATCATTATGTACTTATTTTTTGGTCTGCCCTCGCCCTATAGGCTTCATTAGGTCAGAGAACATATGTCTGTTTTGTTTACCACTGCACACACCAAGGACAATGGGGGAACTCAGTAACTATTTGTTTAATGAATGGTGACCATGATATTTCATTTGTAGGGAAAAACTTCCAAATACATTTTCCCCGATTCATTGTGACCTTACTCTATCAAGTTAACTGAATGGTTGACCTAACCTCTAGGTTGTTCATGTTGAATTACAGGGCCAGACATTGGAGAAATGCTATAGTGGCTTCGGAATGTTTTATGTGAGACGTGATGGTCATGAAGACTTGATTATAAGTCATAGACAAGGAGGCACTTTAGCTGGTCATCTTTTCCATTTCTTTGGTTTTTGAAAGGTCTACATGTATCTCATTCTGTATAGACATATTCTGCATCCAAATGATAAAGACTTGTTGGAAAGAAGATTTCATTTCCTCCTATAATTTATTCCAATGCTTAACAGCATTAAAGATGACTACCATACTGGTGACACATAACAGATGTTAAATAAATATTATTATTGTTTTTGTGAATTGAACTCAGCAGTACAAATGAAAATTGCAGCTACTAAGTATTTGCTGTGAGTTATAGCAACTCTTGTTAATCTCTTTTTAGTTCAGTTGTGTTTGCATGAATTAAACTGATTTCCTTCTGGTATCCAACTTCCATGCAGAGGCGAGCATTTTGAGAGCCATTTTGATTTTACCCTGCTCAGCATTTCCAGGTAGATGGCTCCTGGCATAAGTCAGATCCTGAGTCACTGGCTGAGTCATTGCTCTCAGGACCCTGTGCAGGGTAGGCCCTGCACAGATGTTCCTAGGTTGTTTTCAGTGCATTTGAAAGAAATACATGCTCTTGCCACATGCAGTGTGCTTCACAGACATCACCTCTTAATTAAAACTTACTGGAAAATCACATTTTTACAGTTTTTTAATGTTTAGATCTATATTACTACTAAGCCCAGAGTATTATTGTGACACACACATTAAGTACTTCCTATGAGCCAGGAGCTAGAACTGCAGCTATTATTATGATTAAAGCATTTGCTCACTTCTTGGCTTACCACCAAAAATGAAGGAGATGTTGCCTCCTCTGCAAAGAATTATGTGTGAGAAGTCATCTCGGCCAAGGTTAAGAGCTAAAGATTAGGAGCATTATTTGTGATAAGTTTTATCGTAAACATTTTTTAAAAGCTTGCTTGTGGTATAATTGACATATAACATACATACTGCACATATTAAAAATGTACTATTTGACTAAATTTCACATATGTATAAACCAGTGAAAATACCACCACAAATTAAGATAATGAACATATCCATAACCATGAAAAGTTTCTTCCCATTCCTTTGTCATTCCTGTCCCCCACCTCTCCATGCTCCAACCCATCCCTGGCCACCAGTTTTTTGTTTTTGTTTTTGTTTTTCCTGTCATTATAGTTTACATTTTCTAGATTTTCATATAAATGGAATCTTATAGTATATACCATTTGTCTGGCTTCTTTCACTGAGCATACCTGAGTTGGGATTCATCCAAGTTGGAGCATATATTAATAGTTCCTTCCTTTTTGTTGCTGAGTAGTATCCCATTAATGAATATAGTACAGTTAATCAACTCATCTGTGGATGAAAAACTTGGGTTCTTTCTAGTTTTTATTTGATACACAAAGCTGCTATGATGAGCTTTCATGTGTATGTCTTTATATGGACAACTATTTCCTTTCCTCTTGGTGAAACACCTAGAAGCAGAATGGCAGGATAATATGACACGTATATGTTTCACTTTTTAAAAAATCTGTCAATTGTCTTCCAGAATGTCTGCATCATTTTTCATTTCCAACAGCAGTGTGTGAGAATTCCAGTTCTTCACATCCTCACCTGCGCGTGGCATGGTCATCTCATTGTGGTTTTAATTTGAATTTCCCTAATGGAAAATGAAGTTGAGTATCTTTTAATGTACTTATTTGTTATCAGTCTGTATTCTTTGGTGAGGGGTCTGTTTAAATCTTTTCCCCAAGTTTCTATTGGGTTTTTTTTCTTATAATATAGTTTGAAAGTTCTTTACATATTCTGGGTACGATTCCTTCATTAGATATATGATTAAAAAAATTTTTTTCTCTGTATGTGGCCTATCTGTTCATCCTATGGAAGACCAGAGGTTTTTAATTTTGTTGAAGTCCAACTTAACAATTTATTCTTTTGAGGATTAGACTTTTGGTGTTATATATATGAAATCATTGTCTAACAAAAGGTCAAAAGTTTTTTTTTTTATATTTTCTTATAGAAGTTGTACAGTTTTAGGTTTTATATTTTGGTCTATGGCCCATTTTGAGTTAACTTTTGTATGTAGTACAAGATATGAATGAAGTCCATTTTATTTTGCATATGAATATCCAGTTGTTCGAGCACTGCTTGTTAAAAGAGACTGTTTTTGATTCACTGCATTGCTTTTGTACCTTTGTCAAAAATCACTTTCTCAGATAAATGTAGGCTTATTTCTGGACTCTATTTTATCCACCTATCTTTATGCCAATACTACCTATCTTGATTATTAAAACTTTATAATACATATTGAAATCAGGTAGTGTTACTACTCCAAATTTGCTCTTTTTTAAAGAGTTGTTTAGACAATTCTAAGTGCCTTACATTTTGGAATCAGGTTGTCAATTTCTACAAAAACATTGCCTTGATTGGCAGTGAGTTGTATCTGCAGATCCACGTGGGGAGAATGAATATCTTAGTAATTGTGATTCTTCTGACATATGTACATACCATATCTCTTCATTTATTTAGGACTTATATGATTCCTACTGACAATATTTTGTAGTTGTTTGTGTACAAGACCTTCACATGTTGTGGCAAATTTATCTCTAAGTATTCCATGTATTTGATGCTATTAAAAATGGTATTTAAATTTTTTTAAACTTACAATTGCTCATTGCTAGTACATTGAAATAGTTAATTTTTTTTCATATTTAGCCTGAATCCCATAACATTGCTAAACTCATTTATTAGTTCTAGTTATTTTTTGTAGATACCATCACATTGACTACATAAACAATCACTGTCTCTGAATAAACAGAGCAAATGTAATGAGCAATATTGGTATTTCCTTAAAATTTCTTTGTAAGATTCTGGTATCAGGGTAATACTTGCCCTATCAATACTTTTCATTATCTTTTCACTTACATTGTTTCCAACAAAAAAGCTTTTGTCATCCTTATCTTTGTTCCACTGTTTGTAATGTGTGTTTTTTCTATCTGTCTGCTATTAAGGTTTTTCGCATCATTATTTAATCACGATGTGCCTTGATGTTGCCTTATTTATGTTTATTGCATATGAAGCTCTCTGAGCTTATTGGATTTGTGGGTTTATGGTTTTCACCAAATTTGAAATTTTTTCCATTATTTCTTTGTGTACTTTTCTTTACCTCACCTTTATTCACCTTTATATGTTTTATTGGTTGATTTTTAGAGAGAGAGTGGAAGGAAGAGAAAGGGGAAGAGAGAGAGGAAAGGGGGAGGGGGGAGGGAAGAGAGGAAGGGGAAGAGAGAAAGAGAGAGAGAGAGAGAGAGAGAGAGAGAGAGAGATTCATTTGTTGTTCCACGTATCCATGCATTCTTTGCTTGCTTCCTATATGTTTTCTGACTGGGCACTGAACCTGCAACGTTGGCTCATTGGGATGATGCTCCAACCACCTGAACTACCCGGCCAGGACAAAGCTCTGTTTATTTATTTTAAAAAATCTCCTTCCTTTCTTTGTTTCATGTTCAATAGCTTCTATTTCTATGCTTCCTATTTCTATGCTTTCAATGTTTTCATGTACAATATCTAATCTACCATTAATACCATCCAGTGTACTGTACACCTCACACACTGTAGTTTTCAACTCTAGAAGATTGATTTGAATCTTTTTTATCTTCCACACATCTAATTCTTTTTTGAACATACAGACTATAGTTATAACTACAGTAGTCCCTCTCTATATTGTGGTTCACTTATCATAGCCTCACTGTATTACGGGATTTTAAAAAATATTGTATTTATTTATCGTGGATTTTTCGCTATATCGCAGGATTTTGTGGTACTGTATACGTATGTTGTTAAAGTTATGTAGGTTTAAGTGTGTAGAATAAATGTAAGGTTCCTACTTCGTGGAGGTTGGGGAGGTCTAGAACATAATACCCACGATAAGTGAGGGAATACTGTATTTTAATGTCCTTGTCTGCTAATTCTAACATTGGTGCCAGTTTTGAGCCAACTTCAATGAACTAATTTTCCTTCTCATCATGAGCCTCTTTTTCTGCTTCATTTCATGCCTAGTAATTCTTTATTGGATTCCAAACATTATGAATTTTATCTTGTTGGGTGCTGGATATTTCGTATCCCTTTTAATATTATTGAGCTTTGTTCTGGAATACAAAGAAGTTACTTGAAACAAATTGGTCCTTTCAGGTCTTGCTATGATTTGTTAGGTGGGTCTGGAGCTGTGCTCAGCCCAAAGCTAGTAATTATTCTTCACTATTCAGTCAACTTCTTATACATTGCCAGTAGCCTGGGAATTGGAAGATTTTCTGGTTGGTGAGAATGGAGGCTACTCCTGGACCTGTATGAGCACTGGACACTATTCCCACTCATCCTTCTGAGTACTCTTCCCCTGCCTTGGCTAGCTGCCTCACATGCCTGCAGTGATTGCTGCTCAGTTGAATACTTGAGGGGGGATTCTCTTCAGATCATTGGATTTTGTCTTTCTGGGTTTCATTCCCCTCACTGTGCATTACTCAAAAGACATGAAAACAACTCAAGTGTCCTTTGATGAATCTTTGGATAAAGTACATAGGACACATACATACAATGGAATACTACTCAGCTATAAAAAGATGAAATATTGCCATTTTGACGACATGGATGGACCATGAAAGTATTTTGCTAAGTGAAATAAGTTAGGTGGAAAAAGACAAGAACTCATGTGTGGAATATAAAACTAAAAGCAACAACTGAACAACTTCCCCCAAAGAAAATAAATTTATAGATACAGACAGCAGAATGGTGATTAACAGAGGAGAAGGGGAGTAGGAGGAAGAAGAACATAAAAGGGGTCAAATATATGGTGATGTAAGGAGACTAGACTTTGGGTGGTGGACATACAATTGAGTATTCAGATGTCGTATTATAAAAGTATACACCCAAAACATATATAATATTATTAACCAATAGCCATCTTTTTAGTAAATATTTCCTGAGCTCCTACTATAAGCTAGGCATTCTGCTAGGCTGAAGATTCAATAATGAATAACATCATCCCTGCATGCAAGGAGCTGATGCTCTAATTAGGAAGCAGATGGGTAAACCAGGTGACCAGCAGGAGCAAAGGCCCTGCGCTGAGAGAAAGCCCAGCACCTTTGGAAAAGAGTGACAGGTTCTTCATCATTCACAGTCTAGAAGAGAAAGACACTCATGTAAAACAACATTCCCAAATAGCATGAGCCCAGAGTGGTAGGATTTGATGAAGATTATAACAGCTAAGGTTTATTGAGCTGTCGTAACATGTCAGTCACTGCTCCTTTTCTCATTGAGTCATCAAACAACTCTATGTGGGGTAAGCATTGTCATTACCTCCTTTTCATAGGTAAGGAAACTGAGAGAGAACAGTTAAGTAATAAGCCCAAGGCCATAGTCATTGCTCTGGTTAAAGGCCAGACTCATTTAAACTCTTTCTTTGACTGCACATTTAATAACCATATTTCTTTTTATGGCAGTCAGGAGGATATTCATTGACAACAGACCATTCCTTTTGCAAAAATTTGCCACATAATAGAGAGCAAATGAAATAATCTGTACCTGAAAACTCAGTTTGCAATCTTTTTTCTTCCTAGAACATCTGGCAAAAGATAAATTCTCATAGATATTTCTATTTTTATTTCAGTTCTCTTTCTCTGTGTTAAAGCAAAGGCTACCTTTTACTTTCACTGAGCAGTTGGTCATCTAATCTCCTCCTCCATCATGCTAGAATCACCACTGGCCTCTCTTTTCTTCTCAGAATTTTCCCTTTGGTACCATGCCTCTGTTCTGGAAAATGCTAGTCAAAGTTTTAGCGAATGGTGTGTTTTGCCAGTCAACAATATGTTAACAATGGCTGGACTTTTCCAGACAGACCTTGTATAAGTAAAGAGAACTTGCCCGTAGCTCACTTTACCTCCAGTAAAGTTTTGCCTATATCTGATGAATCACTTGAATAGTATTAATTTTCAAGTAGTAATTCAGTTGAGGGTAGCCAAATATTTAAGTATGTTCTCTCCTTAAAGATTAAGATCAAGACTAGACAAATAAAAGGGTTATAAACATGAATTGTGTTTAACTATCCACTTTGTCTACTCAAAGACTAAAGCTTCTTGGATAAAGGGAGTAGGTAACTTGAGTAGTTGTCTAAAGAAATTCAGCGAAAATTCCACTGATATTTGTACAGTTTTAGAAAATGACATAAAGAACCAAGTATTCACTATGGGGCAGAGGAGGGAAACTGGAAGTAGAGTCAGTGATTGGTAGAGTTTGTCTTTGGTACCCTCCTCCTCGTCTCTCTCCCCCTCCATGCCCAGGGCTACTGTCTACACACATAAAATTAGTGGGCCTCTGTGGTATGACTATAGGTGAAAGGAGGGTGCATAACTGTACCTCAGCCATTAGTGACTGGTGCTCAAATGCCCATTTATTGAATCTCTGCTAATACATAGTTACTACAAATTCAAGTAATAAAAACGCTGATAGCTAATACATGGTACATGGTAGGTACCAGTCTGGGCACTTTATGTTAACTTTTTAAATCATCACCACACCCTATAAGGTAGAAGGAGAAAACTGAAGCACATTGAGCTACTGGTGGGTGGAATCTGGATTTTCACCCAGGCAGTCCAGTTGCAGAGTCCTACCTCAGCTAGGCTATATGGCCTTTCAACCTGAAAGGTAAATAAGACACAACTTCCGCCCTTCAGGTGCTCTAATCTAGTCCAGTAGGAGGAACCTGCAGTCATTCACTCAGTTGTTCCTTCCTTTACTCAATGTCTATTAAGCACCTGCTCTGCATTGAGAACTATGTATTTTGGAGCTTGGCCTACTTATTGTCCCTGTGGAAGGTAAGGCACACACTCTATTAAATACTGTGGCATGTGCAAGATAGAGGCATTATGGAGCATGAGGGGGGCCCCAACTAGAAGCAATTAGCATAGTCATTGAGGAAGAGCTTGCTAATGGTGATATTTGAGCTTCATTTCTAAGGTTGGATTTTACATCTCCTTTTTTAATTGCAGCTCTTGAGCGACTTACTATTTTGAAGTTGGATCAGTCATTTTACAACTGCTTGGATTAATTCTTCTTTCCTGATGAGCAGAGGATGGATAAAGTGGGTGTGCAACAGGTGAGAAAAGGAAAATTGGCAGTGCCACCTGAGAGGGCTCCCACCAGATGGAGGAGGGAGGCAGAAACTTCTGAAAGACTTCTGCTCCTCAATTTCCCATTTCTAATTCCTTTTCTAGTATGTCCTTCCCCGAGAATGGATGGAGGTCCAGAATGACTACATTCTTTGTTGTTGTTCTTGGTCAAATTCTCAGATCTTGATAGAGAAACCCACTCTTCTGAATCTGTATGTTTGTTTAAAAGTGATCTTTAATACTGTGTCTTCAGAGTAGAGTCATTGCTTTGAAATCAAGATTTTTTCCCCCCAGATCTAACTGTAAAATGGCAGAATTACTAAAACAAAACAAAACAAAACAGTTGTATGTAACTGCAAGCTGTCCATGGGTTGGGAACTTAGGTTGCCAGGAAAATTCTTACTTTCTGATGAGTGGGACACAACATGGGGAGTCATCTGCCGGCATAATGTATGTGGTCTCTCTTCTAAAAGAGGGCAGGAGAGCTGCTTTTCTCTCTTATACAAAGAGACCATGTGGATTGTGTTATGGAGCTGATATCCTTATATGCTAGGGATACAAACAGACCTTTACAGCATATGAGTATTTGATATAAAGGTAGGTAGTTACTAAGTAACAGGAAGGAAAGCATATTAGTAACTTTTACAATAAATAACATCCTTATCAATTAAGAGCGAGAGAGTGAAGACAGGTAGAGTGCAATTTTAGGAGCAGTAGGCAGAAAAGGCACTTTCTGAGGAGGGACTTTTAAGCAGAGCCCGCTGTGATGTCAGAGAGCAGAGCCTCTGCGAAGTGAAGACGTGAGAGGAGAGGGGAGAGCCAGGCCAGGCTGGGGCAGAGCCAGGCATGGGGTGGGCCCTTTGCTGCACAGACTCTGGGAAGAGTATTAGAATAAGGCACATTGTGTGTAGCTTTGCCTGAACAGAGAAACCGTCTCCTCTAAGAGACTTAGCATCTCGGCTGCTTGTCATTGTCTTCTCTGTCACTGCTCTGCTGTCAGCAGGCAGACATCCCGACATGGAGAACAGGTCCTGGGATACGGCACGACCTGATTTGGATAAAGAGGAAAGGTTGAAAGTGTGACCTGACTCAAGGTTGCCACCGTTACAGACCCTGGGAGGGTTCCAAACACGTACAGAGAGATGGAACGGCAGCAAACATGAACTTCACATCTTTCAAAATTTTTATTCTATGTTCTGGAGCAAAGCCTCCTCCCTTTCCTTCCTGCTCCCTACGTTCACTTCTCCTCCCCGTCTTTCCCTTAGGCACACACAGTGGTGTAAACTCTAAGCTAAGCCTCCTTCAAGGCGCTCTCTCAGCACTGGTGTCTGCAGTGTCTCAGAGCAGACCATTTTAATGCTTGGCTTTTTCCCTGCTCCTGGACTTGCTCTTGAACCTGCAGCCAGCTTTAATCCTTCAGTAACTGGAAGCCAACAGTGAGGCAAGGACGCTAGCTGCCTGTACCCTGCCTGGGATGATGGATAGGTGTGCAGGGGTGAGGTGTTTATTTGCTTGCTTACTTATCCTCTAATTCCATGCAGGCCTAAAGTCTTCTTTGAACAACCTTTTGCTTTTAGAGCCCATGCTTCCCAAAGACGCAATGTGTGAGCCGTGGGGGAAGTACTGGGCCTCTGCAGTGAACAGCTTTGACCACGTGCGAGGAGTCCCTGCAGCAGCTTTTTCCATGCCTCATGCTGAGCAGCTGGAAGCCAGAGGGAGCCCCGCACACAGCTGTGCACCCACCACCCGCCCGGTACTTAGCTGCAGAAATCCTGCGTCACAGAAGCATTAGAGCGGAGCCCTGAGAGCTATTTATAGAAATCGTTCTCCTACTGCGGATACATGTACACAAGAGACTTTCTGAGCCAGAACTAGGTTTCTTGTCACTTACAGCTTCCAGTAGCCCGTTGTTATTAACCCCCACCCCCAAGCATCGACCTGCACTCTTCAGACTTCAGCAAGGCTCAGTTATGGAGTGGAAGGCTCTTGCATCATCTCCACCACCAGATCTGCCACAACCTCTGAAAATTCACACTGCCTTGTAAATTACCGTACAATCCCCTCACAGGGGTTAGAATACCTTTACAGATACAGTAACATGTTCTTGAGGATTTGAAAACAGGAGGAAGGTAAATAATTGAACAACTGTGTATTGCATAGACATACATACTATAGTGGAACCTGCAAAGCTCTCTGTACGAAAGGCTTTTGATAACGCTGGGGAACACTATTTTCGTTGAGTTAGATCTGACACTTGTTTTTGACTAACTTTTGGCACCTGAATCCAAATATGATGTCAGTTTTTCTCTATCACATCAACTTTTTAAGGTACAGGATACCATCCTTTTGTCCTCAAAATCATACAAAGTGTACATACAAAGGAAAATGAAGAAAAAAATACCTGAATATACTATTTATTTAAAGTTATTTTATTCATATAAAGGCTATATATTGTTACTGTAAGTCAAATTGTGTACAAGTAGTCAAGTTCTACTACCAGACATGCATATTAAGGTATTTTATCTTTTCAAACAACAGGCTAGGAAATGCCAAAATGAGATACTTGAAACATTCTTCTTCAGTTGGCAAAGCTTTAACAAATTGCTTCATGAGACCCAGTTTTATGTGCAGAGGTGGGAATATAATGTTCTTTCTGTCAACAAGTGGCTCATGTAGAATGTTCGGATCACTTGGTTTGAGGTCAGATCTTGGAGGTCAATTTGACTCCACCCAACGCTTCTCACGAGCTCTGCTGTCCCACATACACAGAAAACAGGGATACTTGGTGTATCTGCATTGCTGATCAAGAAGGAAGCAGACCATTTGAAGGTCAACACAGATGATCCAATTGTGCTTGTGATATTGCAACAGATCAATGATTCTCTTTATGTCTTCATATTCTTCATGAAAACAAACTGAATGGCCAATTGGGACTGCACCAAATAAATTGCTTTTGCGGAGGAAGACAAACTTCAAGCTCTGCTTTGAACTATCGATGAACAGTTGCCGTTCAGTTGTGTTCTAGATTGGAATTTCCAATTCCTCCATTAAACCATGTATGTTATGGCAATACACAAACCCACCATCACTTTGAAAGTACTGCAGAAATGCACTTTCTCTTGATCAAAAGTAGGATATCTTTGCTCCTTTTTCAAGCAAGTTTTTCTTGTGTAGTCTTGATACTAGGAGTTCTGAAGCCCTTTGGGACAGTCCCAAATCTCATGCCAAATCATTCAACTCATGCTGATCAAATCCCTTCCAAACTGAGTCATCTTCAGTTTCAAAATCTTCATCGTTGCTGTTGCTTAGTTCTTCACCATACTCCTGTTTTTCGAAAGAGGGTAGTTCAGTGAAAACTGGCACTGGGATTTCAGCTTCATGAGGCAATGGGTGTATAGCTGATGTCAGACTAGGATACTCTACTTTGCATTTATTTCTCTTGTTATATCCTGATGTTTTCACTACCCAAAAGTAACAGTCACTTGAATAATCTCTGGGCTCTCGCCAAACCATAGGTATACCAAATGGCAATTTATTACATGTTACCTTCATCCACATCTGTAAACTCTCGACACACTGCTTGCACACCTTGTGAGGGGCCCAAGACTTAGCTTGATCACCAAGTTTTACTTTAAAATATGCAAAATAGGTTTGCCTGACAAATGTGCTGATGTTCGTCCTTTGACTGGGAATGGTGAAACTGCCACAGATGTAACAAAACGAATCAGGGTTGTTTAGGCACTTACAATGAGAAATAGCAGAGGTAGACATGATCTGAAGGAAAGGAAATAAGTATGTATGTAAATAAAAAAATAAATTCTGCTAACTCCTTGTATACAGACAAGAACTTGGACTACACTTCAGAACACGATTCACTACATGGAGCGGCACACAACCTCTCACCACACTGTATGAGCCTGTTGCTGGTCTCCAAGGTCATCCCCCACCCCTCCCCACTCGAGGGAGGTTTGCTCTCAGCCAATAGGAGAGCACTAGTGCTTTCCTCAATCCAGGCTCTATCCAGCCTAGAGTGGTCTCATTAAGATAAGTTGTACAGAAATACTTGATGTGATAGAAGAAAGCTAACTGCAGTTTTAAAATCAGCATGCCTATTTAAGTCTAAAATGGCTGAAAAGTCAAACTCAAGAGGAATTATGTTAAAAATTGTTCCCCTGTGAATAGTTCTAATATAGGTGATATTATAGGTGATATTACAGGTGATATTATTTCTTGAACAGTATCAGTTTAATAAATGTAGTAATATTGTACTAATACTAGTTAATATTAGTACTACTAATAAAACTGGCTGGTTTGGCTCAGTGGATTGAGCGTCGGCCTGCGAGCTAAGTGTCGCTGGTTCGATCTTCCAGTCAGGGCACATCAGAGAAGGAAAACTCTGATTCCAAAAAACCTCCGCTGCCTTGCGGCATACCTCTTCAGGGGAAAGGCTAAGGGAGTAAACCCCGACAGAAAATCCGGAGCCGGAGTCCCTAAGGCGGTTTGATGTTGTAGTCAACACCGGCAACTCCTGCGGCGCACCTGAAGCCAAGCTGTATTGACTCCGTCTTTCCCTTGGACCCTTCAGCTGCGAAGAGAGGGGGGAGTCTGCTGCATGGGCAACAGCAGACCCTCCATATCACCCTGCCCAGGCTCTGTAGCTTCAGCTTCACTGGAGAGGACACTCCAGCGTCATCGCAAGATGTCGATTCAACACGGGAGGAGACAGATACCGTGTCACTCCCGAGTTGGACTGCACAGCCATTCTCGGCGGTGCAGATAGACTTTTAAGAAGCTACACCATCGTCTCTCGAGACGGACGGCTGCCGACCCCCCCAATAAAACTAGTAATGCTAGATAATAATATTACAGATAATATTATTTCATTAACAGTATCAATTTCATCATTAGGCAATATAGATGAGTATATTTTCAAAAGATCTTAGTTCATTAAAATAACTGAGTTCCATTTAATTTTAATAATATTTCTTTAAGACATTGAATTCCTTTCAAAGAGCATAAATCATGGTGACAACTTTTTGAAATAATCGATCAAATATGTAATTTAAAATGATCACATAATTCTTAAATTGCCAGAAGTCATGAGCATGTTAGTTATTCATCTGAGAAAGGTATAGATTTTTACAACTTACAAATTTACCTAGAACCCTGGAGCTTCAGAAATCTTACCTGACTCTTGAACTGATTGCAGAACCACAGAAGACTAGGTATAGGGGTACAGTGGAGTGGGGAATATGAGAACTACAAAGGTCAGTAGAAAGTGTATCCATTACCCTAACATGAGTGCCCTACTAAACTACTCCTGGGACAGGACTTGGCTGTAGGTAATTACTATCCTGGGAAGTAGGAGTTAGGGAGTGGGGAGAAACTGGGAAGAAATAAATATGTAAATACTTAAGGCAAAAGAGTGTTTTTGTTATCAGTTGTAGTTTGTGGTTAATTGTAAATTAACACAAACACAGAGGCTTTACACAACAAACAACAGCACAATGTAACTCTATTATCTCACAGTTCTGTGCAGCAGAAGTCCAAATCGGGTCTCACTGAGCTAAACCAAGGTCTCAGAAAGGCTGCATTCCCCTCTGCTGGCTCTCTGGATGCTTCTTGTCCCTCCACTTTTGTTGCTAGAGGCTGCCTGCATTCTTCGGCCCATGGCCCTTTTCTGCATCTTCAAAGCTGGCAACACCACATCTCTCTGACCTTTTCCTGTCATCATAGTGCTTCCTGACCACAGCTGGGAAGAAGTCTCTGCTTTTAAAACCCCACGAGATTAGATTTGGTCCACCTGGGAAATCTAGGCTATTCTCCGCAACTCAAGGGCCTTCAATTAATCCCACTTGCAAATTCCCTTTTGCCGGGAAAGGTAACATGCACAGATTCTGGGGTTAGGACGTGGACGTGGTCTTTGGGGGCCATTATTCTGTCCATGGGAGGGGGTAATGGACAGTAGGCAGTAGCAAGGGAGGCTCTTTTCTGCTGGTATGCTGGGAGCTCACAGACCACCTCCACTGCCTACCTGGAGTAAAGAAGCCGCAGAATTGATCGACCAGCTCCCGTGCCCATTGGTTGAGAGTTTCTCCTGAAGAAATCTCACCTGGACCTCCAGGTTGTACCTGTATGTGACAAGTGGGCTCTGGTGGGTTGAGGGCACAAAGCACATTGGACCCTGTCAGCACAAAGCAAGAAGGGCTTGCAAGGAAGGGTCTCCCACAGCTGCTCTGAAAAAAGAGTTGGCTGAGCAGATGCAAAACAGCAGCAGGGAGCTGCTACATCCATGAAATGATGGCCCCGGTGACCTGAGAATCACCTGAATAATGGAGCTCAAACCAAGCTCCACCACTTGCTGGGAAGCCTTCCCAAGCTCAGTTTTTCCATTTGTTAGAGGAACCTAGTGCATTCAGGTGGCATACCGGAATTCATCGATTGTGAGAGAGTGTCCACGACCCCAATCCCAGGGGTCAATCTGACAGGTCTAAATCAGTTTTGGTCATCTTATTCCCCTTGGTTAGCAACTGGCACAAAAGTAGACACTAGATCCAATGAGATCCAAAAAGCAATCTGCTTCCTGGTAAGGAGTAAGCAGTTTGTCTTTCCCCCCATTTTTCCTGCTTCAAACAACATGAACGAGCCATCTGGAATGTCAATGGCCTTTTTGAGATGATAAAATGGCAAGCATGAAGATAAAAGTTTGACTGAGCAAAAGCTCTGAAGGCCCGAGTCCTCCATGATGTCATGAAGCAGCTGAACCAAACTTTCACAGAAGAAAAATGAACCTTTGCTTTTTTAATGCTATGACTAGTCTAGTTTTCTGCTGCTCGTAGCTGAATGGGTTCTTAGCTGATATAGGCAGTCCAGAAGTGACATTTAGCATGAGGCCTGAAGGATCACATTATGAAAAGAGCCAGGGCAAAGCATTTAGGAAGAAGTGGATTATGTGAGGGGAAAGGAGGGCTGGTGGCTGGAGGGTAGGCTGGGTGAGGGGACAGGGGCCTGGCAAGGTGGCCAGAGGGCCCCCTCCCAGGGCCTTGACTTCAGGATGAGGAGTTTTAGAAAAACAGTGAAACTACACAATATCTATAAGCAGGGGGCTCACATGTGGTCACAGGTTCTTGGGGAGACAAGCTCTCAGCTCTAAACCTTTTACAGCTAGTTGTTAATAAGAGAGGTAAGCAATATTTATAGGCCAGTGGGCTTAGAGATCCTTAGAATATAAATCCTAATTCCTGTTGGGTGAAGGACCCATTGTGTCAAATTGACTTGTTCTGTATTTGGTATTGTGAAAATGTCCTAGCTAGTTTATAAAAACAATTCTAGAGATATATGGGCTCTGAAAGTGTAATACCACCCCCTTTAGAATGAAACCATCAATCCTAAAGCAACATATTAATTGAAAGTAGAAAATTACACTCAGCCCACTACTTATAATTCCTAAGGGACTTGTATTCTTTTTATTTTTTTCTAAGAAAATATTGGGTTGGCCCAAAAGTCTGTTTAGTTTTTTCCATAAAATAAAGGACACATTTTTCATTTTCACCAATAACTTTATTGATTTGGATATTTTGAGTATGTTTGCCATCTCCTGCTATTTGTTTCTAGTGGGTAGAGGTCAGGGTGCTGCTAAACATCTTCCAATGCATAAGACAGCCACACAGCAAAGAATTATGTGGCCAAACATCAGTAGTACCAAGAAACTTCGCAAACCACTTTTGACACATTTGATCAAGTCATAGCACCTTCTCCATACACTGCACAAAATTTTTTTGCATTTCAGTTCTCTTTTTACTTTTCTTGAAATAATAAAATATAATACACCAAAAATGTTGCATATTTTCTTCCATCTTCAATATTAAAATGGCTGCACAAAAATTCACCAGTTTTGATCAGTTTTTTTTTTTTAATGCACACTAATATGACAGCTGTCACAATGCAATCTAACACAATTGTTTCGAATGAAGTTAGAAAACTAAGCTCTACTAGAACCATCATATGAAAAAACTAAACAAATTTTTTGGTCAACCCAACATCAAGCCTTTGGCTTTCACATTTCAGGCCTTATTGAAATAAATGACTTTAACACATTCATCATAATAAGTGTCTCTAACATTTATTTCTTAATAAAGAATTTTCTTAACAGAAGTGATCTGTCTGATGCACTTAAAAAAAAAAATCACTCTAACTGCAATGTGGTAATTTGTCAGGTAGTCAGAGCTGATACAGAGAGCATAGTTAGGAGCCCAGAGGGAAGATTGACAGCCTGATATGGAGGAGGTCTGGGAAGGGCAGTGAAGTCAAAAGCATGTGGAGAGACTTGAGATGCATGTAGGAGGCAAATCTGGAAGGACTGGCTGGAGGAACCAAAGATGATACATCTGGTTTTGGCCTAAGCAACAAGCTAGACAGTGATACAATTTACTGAAATTGAAATTCAGGAGATAAAGAGCTTTACATGAATAAATGATTTAGATTTGGGCATATTTGATCCAAGTGGAACTACGATGTAGACAGCTGGGTATACTTAAGTCTGGGGTTCAGCACAGAAGAAAGCATGTGCACAGTGGATGGAGCTCAGGTGGGGCCCTGGGGCACTCTAATATTTACAGAAGTAATACCACCCCCATTCACAGGTAAGGATAGTGTGATAACGAAAAGAATAATGGCAACCAATTTTTCTGGCCTGCTATACTGTATCCTCTTTTTGAAACCCTACAAATGCAACATTTCACTTAAATGAACCCTACTCTAGAAACTGTCACTCTGTAATTCTCAAAAGATACTCCATCAATTATGTAGGTTCAAATAATAGCAGCTCCTGCTGACAGTGACTGCCAGGTGTCTACCATGGACAATAGTCAAGCCTTATTAACTGTGTGACTCAGATTGTTAAAAGCAGGCTCTATCTGGGTGACTAAGACTCCTTTGAAAAGCATGCCTTTGAAGGCCGATGTGGGGTTGGGTGGGGCTTTCAGGGCCCTGTTATTTGGCATTTTTCTATTCACGAGCAGAAGTCACTTGAAGGAAGAGAGGATGAGTAGGCTCAGGGCTGTGCTGAAGAGCTGAGCTCACTTGTGTGCCGGCTGATTTTGGCAGATGTGGTGTTGGGGTAAGAATGCCTTGAGGAAACGCACAGTCCTTTGTGTGTCAGCCCAGAGCAGCATGAGTGAGGTTATTTTGGAGATGAATTACTATTTTCAACTGAAGTCTTTGGCTTAATTATCTGTTATAAGTATGCTAATTTGGTCAGCTGTCTCTAGGTAGATAACTTGACCCCTAATTTCAAAGCTTCCATCTGTGATGGAAGAATACTTTGTGGAGGAAGTAAGAATGCCCACTCACCAGAGGGAAAGTATGACTTTGTTTTAATTTGGTATTTACAGCTTTCCTAACCCCCTTTTGATGAATGTGCAAATCAAGGTCCTCCAGATGCGGTAGGCAGTTAGACAGACAAACAAAGAAGACAGGCTGGGTGAGCCCCGGGTGCTTACAAAGGACAAAACTGAGAAAATGAGAATCTAACCCCCAGGGTGACTGTGCTTCCCCTAGTATATTGCTGATCATGGGGTTTGGATCCTCCCCTGACCTTACCTCCCCTCCCTTGACACGTTGCTAGTCAAGCAGGTTAGACCCCCTTAGAGGGGGAATGAACAAGGGGGCTTGGCCAGAGAATAACCCTTAAACAGTAAGCCCCAGTACAGGGAGGTTCTGACCTGCATCATATACATCAAGACCTCAGTTGTGTTTCAGCTCCAGGCCCAGAAAAGCAGCCAAACCAGACAAGAATGCCACCAGGACCAGTTGCCTTGACTAATGACCCGACCCCTTGCCCTGGCACAGACCAATCAGTGGAGACTATGATCCTATAAAGCCCACCTGGAAAGTTAATAAATATTCTATTGAAATCCTCCCCTGGGACCTCCCCTAAAATGTCCATCCTTAAAAGCTCTTAGGTCAGAGGACCCAGAGCTCCGGCCTTTCCCCTCTTCTTACCTCAGGTGCATTATCTTTACTTGCCTCTCTCCTAAGCCCCAAGGACCTTCTTTTCCTCTGTAACTTGTTTCCTGGGCCCATTTCTTCTGCCACACAGATCTTCTACCTCTGTGACTTTCTAAATAAAATTTATCTTACAGTTTGAGTCTCAACTCTGAACTCTTTCCTAGCCAGAACACAAGTACCGAGGTTGCTGAACCAAGGTCCAGTCTGACTACACGGGTCTCCTAACTGGTGCTATTCTCACTGCAGCCAACACAGACACCCTGACACTCTCCTTCCTGTCACCACAATGCCATCAAAACCAAGTGAGAAATGGGTGGCCAACAGGGTGTCAGAGAGCATTAGTGGATTAGACTAGTAGTCCTTCTTCATGCCCTTGGAATATACTCTCGAGACCTTAATTTGTCTTTGAGCACACCAATACTAATAATAAGTAAAATATGATGTTTCCCTCTTGAAGTTGAGCTTTCTTGACTCAGGTTAATGCAGGGGGTGACCCTGGATGTTTGTGTTAAAATGTAGGTCTTATAATTATTCATGTATGGTGAGATCAGTAGATCCAGAGACAATTGCCATTGCAAAGACAGCTTGTTACACTCATAGATTCCAGGTTGTGGGGGACATATAAAGGAGAATCAGACTTGGTCAGGGGTCAGAAGGAGGTGGAAAATGAGGACAAGATCCTTTCACTGTGGTTTTGGTAGAAGGAATGGGTGAGGCAGAGTAAGCAGAGTTAGGGTTGGCTAATTTGAATCCTTTCAGTGGATTCTGGGGTGTTGGGGTGGTCCCTAGTTGTCTGGTACCTGGCACCACAGTGATTAGGACAGAAGAATATCAACTCTGAGTGTGAGAACCAAAGACAAAATAGTGGAGGTGTGGGCTCTGGATTGGTTAGTTAGCATGAAAAAGGCACCTGCTCACAAGTGAATCTTTCACTACCTCCAGCAATCAATGCTGGGAGGGGCTGTCCCTCCAGGATCAGTAAGCCTCCTCCTCTCCCATATCAAAGCTTCAGAAACACAAGGTTAATACAATATGGGTCATAGTTCTGTGAGGACTGGATACATAACCTTGGGAATTACTCTCGAGTCTGAGTTTACTCTTCTACATGAAGTAATAATACCTTGAACTCAAGGTAATTGTGGATATTAAATGAGATTATAGACAAAGGTTTGGCGCAGTGTCTGACACCTGCCAGGTGCTTAATCAATGGTACACATGTTTATTTAGTAGTGGCCAGACCATGAATTCTGGTTGCAGAAGTTTGCATTGTTCTGGTTATAAGAGTTTGAGGACTGTTTTACACCACTGAATGAGGAAGGACAGCTGTGCTTCTTCAAAACCATTCTTTTGGTTGGAAAGGAGTTCCCATCTGTGTCCAGAGGTTCCTTTTATTTATTTTTTAATTATTTTAAATACCCGATGAGGTGCTTTGCACATAGGTGATTGTGTCACTTTTATGAATCCATAGGTTGAACTGAATCCTTTTATCTTGGGGATACTTTGGACCTGAAAGAGAAAGTGGTTTCCTTAGTTTTCACCAACTAGAGTAGCCAAGCCTTTTCTGAAAGTCTTCCATTGATTGATTAATGGATCAATTTCCCATTAACCTTTAGTAATAAAGGACATGGTGCTAGTGAGGGTGAGGTTTAGAAATCTTTCCATTTTAGTTCATCTCCCTCTTGTGCCATTTGTTTCCTTCCTTTAATGAATATTTATTATGCCCGAGGCCCAGGGAGGAGGCAATTTACATACAAGAATTTAATGGAAGGAAGCGGAACAAATGAAGCTCAGGGAGCCTCACATTTTCTTGCGATGGGACCAGTGTTTTGCTTTTATTTTAGATTTCTCCCCACTTTTGTGAGTGTGCAAATGAAAATACCAAAAGAGGAAAATGATGTCTGAGACCAGAGAAAGGCTGCCCTGGAGAATAATTAGTTGTCTTTTTTAATTTCCCTTTCCTTTGACCTGAGGGTTTTATGCAGCTCATAATTATTCTGCAGTGTTTTCAGACCAAAGGGATGTAAAGTCTCGGATTTGTGGAACAATTCACAGCACAACAACAGTGTGGATAATTAGGACTTACAATATTCCCCTATCAGCTGACCCTATCCCTCAGCTGTCATCTTTCTCCGCAGTCCCAGCTTCTTCTGTTTCAAGGTCAGAAACAGGTCAGTTTCAGGACTAGAGAGTTGTTCTTTTAAAAAGACCATGATTTTCCCAAACCTAGTCCCTACTACTTCTCTTCACATACCCTCCAGCCTGGCTTTTCCTGGTTTTGTCCCAGTTCCATAACCCAATGGCCAACATGGTGTAGAGGAAACACAGGTGTTGTGAAGTCAGAGGACCTGGCTTTGGACTTGTGCAAACTGCTTAAGCTCTCTGAGCCTGAGCTTCTTGGTCTGTAAGATGGGGTTCATGGCACCCACAGTTAGGTGTGTTTCTGAAGGAGAAGAGGTCAGAGTGCGAGCCCTGACTCTCCCAAGTCTCCTCTGGGGCTGTCGTGGCTTCCCTTGGTATATGGAGCACAGAGGACATCCCAGGCAAATGCATCCTCTTTCATACTAGGCACAGCCTGGACTCAAATCCCCGAACAACTTCTACACTGGTCAAGTGGGCTGGATCCTGTGTGTCTCAAAGAGTTTTTTGCCCTTTTTATCTTAGGGCTAGAGGTGGGCCAGGGTATATGATATGCATGTGTGTGTGTGTGTGTGTGTGTGTGCGCGAATATATATGACAGGTTAGCAAACCTGCCCAAGATTATAGCGCCAATCTGTAACAGGGCCAGGCCTCCAGTTCATGGGCTGAGTCCAAAACTTACATTTTTTCTTTTATACCAGACGTGTGAAACCCAAAGGACCCACGTTAATAGCTGAGAGATTAGTGAGAACTCAACAACAAACAAACATAAACAGCAACAACAATGAAATAAAAAGGCTCCAGCTGACTCTGGAGAAGGTGCTTGAAGGGCTTTTGGCTTCTGGGCCCTTCACTGCAGATCATCAGGGTGAAGGGTCCACCCCAACCCACATCCTGGGACTTTGTTGGATCCTCAATTCTTGTAGCACCCACTGCACCTCTGATCTGTGGTCCCTTACAAAAGCCTAACCTCTTGTGGCAACAATGAGTGACCCAGGGTGTCAAACAGGGCAGCATCCAGCATGTACCTGTCTGCTATGCGGGGGCTCCGGAAGCACTCAGGATGGAACCAGCGAAGGCGTGGCTTAATGACGCCCGCCGAGTGCCTCCTATCAACACGCGTGGGAAGGCAGTTTCAGGGATGAAAAACCTGACAAGTTGGTTTGCTCCGCCTCCATGCTGCTCGGCCACCTCCTCCTCAACTATCTCCATCCCATATCCAACCTCCTGTGCTCCAGCTCTCAGGGTCATGCAGCGGGGACAGCACCCATAAGCTATCTGGTCATAGGCATTCAGTGTCCCTAAGGTAAAAACAGAGCTTTTTGACGTGTGACAGCTTCTAGCAACTGGGCAAATACTTTGCAAAAACTGCCTGCAGCAGGCAGCAAAGCATGGTTTAGGTCAGAGGAAGGCGTGGGGTCAGCTTCCTCTTCCTTGAGCCAGAGTAAGGGTCAGCCTGTCGTAGAGTCAAAGGCGAGAGGAGACTCAAAATGGTGGTAGACTCCTAGACAAACAGAACCTAGGAGTTGTTTTTGCAAAAGCTTCAACCACATTCCATGCGAGGCAACCAGGAGTGGAGGTGACTGAACAAGGTCAAAAGCAGCTGATGGTTTTCAGAGGGCTGCAGGTTCCTGGACGCATCCCTCATCTGAGGCAAGGAGACAATTGAGTGGCCCTCTGCCTCCCACGATTGCAACAGAACTGGGGAGGGCACATTCAGCGCATACACTCTCCTTGTCACGTACCTCCTGTTTCCATTCGCCCGCCACCCTTAGCTGGAATGCTCGCTCTGTGTGGCCGGTTGGTACTCTGTGTGTGTGCAGGTGTGTAGTTTTTAGGACTCACTAGGCACTCCATGAGAGCCAGTAAAATCTTCCTTGTTCCTGGTGCCTTTTCCTGCTCTTGTTCCCTGCTAGTGCAATGGGCAGCACCCATATTTCAATCAGGCTGAAGGGCCTACCACCCCACAAGGTAAGAGAGACTCAGGACTCTTCTGATCAGATATGATTGTCTGAGTCCAGATATCCATGTATCTACCTGTGATCTATGTGCCCATCCACTCCTCCCTGTCTACCTAAGACAATATTAGAGTTCTTTAACCTCAAGACTTCATAGAAATTCAAAAGATTTTGTTGAAAAGGACACTTTAAAATGAAAGCTACGTATGTTGACCGTTGTTAAGGAAATATATATAAAACAAAGGCACAAGTGTTTCAGAGGACATCTCTTATGCATTTCCAGTTGTTTCTCACCAAGGGACTAGAAAGGACTCTTCCCTGAGCATGGCTAAGATCAGGGCTTCTCTGTTCTGGATGCACATTAGAATCAGCTGGCTGCTTTAAACAGGACCAATGCCTGACTCTGCCATACATCAGATCTCTGGGGGTGAGGGACAGATTCCTGTGTCGAAAAGAACTGCCCAGATGCTTCTGCTGCACAGCACAGGCTGAGAACCACTGGCTGAGACAAGCCAACCAGGCTTTAAACTGGAAAGGATAAATGACTTAAGGCTTGGCACCTACAACATGGAAAATGAAAATAGAAGAAAAAAGAAAAGAATCCACAAGCTTTATTCTTTATTTCTCCACTCAGATCTAAGTGTTCATTTTGTGAGTCATTGTCGTTGAAAACCTACCTGGTTGTGAAATGATTACCACAATAAGTTTAGTTAACATCCATCATCTCATATAAACACATGCATACATAAAGAAAAAACATTTTTTCCCTTATGATGAGGACTTAGGATCTACTCTTTCAACAACTCTCAAAAGTCATTTCATAATATATATAAGTCAAACCATTAGGCTGTACACCTTAAACTTATACAGTGCTGCATGTCAATTATAACTTAATAAACTGGGGGAAAAGGTAATTAAAAAACCTGCCTAAAATGTACCCCATAATAAACCCCAAGTTCTCCTCAGTAACCGTTGTACATGTACTTGGCAAATTGATCCCCATCGGACCACAATGCTCACTGACAATTTCCTTGTTCTCCTCAAGCCGCTTCCTCTGTAAACCCTCATGGGGGGGAAATAGAGACTCTAAGTTCCCCACCCAACAATGGTCTCTCTCTCCACCTACCCTCACCTCCCTCCTCTAGGCTCAGGGGACAAGGGCTCTTTCTTTTGCCAAAGCTAATCCCTTCAAGAGTCCTCTGAGCCCATTCCCTATCCCTGTACCTCTTCAGTGACACTGGTTATCCTCCCTCTGCCCCTCATCTTTAACCTTTCCCTGTAAATCAACTCTTTCCCAGTATACGAAACACTCCTTTCTACCTCTTAAATCAAAACAAAACAAAGCAATCCACTTCAACCTCATATCCTCCAAGTTCTTTTTCCTTTTCATCATAATCAAGTTTTTGAAAGAGTAATTTCCACAAACTGCTGACATTTCCTCACTCCCATTCAACCCTCCTTGGTCTACTGTAAAGTAACTTCTGGCCCTATCACTTCCATGAAATTCCCCTCACTTGAGATACCAACTGCCTCTTGCTTGCTGAATCCAATGCCTCACAGCAGCTAGCAGAGATGACCATGCCCCCAGCACATGGCTCCTGCCCAGTCCCCAGCACCTCTGTACTTGCACTTGCCTCCTGTGGTCTTGCTCTCTGCGCATGCTGCCCAGGGTTCTCACCAGTTCTCTAAGCCATTCTTGCTCTCTTCTCTGTGCCTTTGCACATTTACTGTAGTTAAGGAAACATGTATGAACAAAGTCTGCCTGTGGTGCCTGTTTCTACATTCTTCATTTCTGAGTTACATAAAACTTAGCTCTCAGGTGCCTCCCCAATCTTTTTTGATGGGCAGAGTTATTTCCTAATTGAGATGCAAGCCAAAAAATGGCTTCTACCCTGGGCATCACTATGGTGACACTTCCTGTGTAACACTAGATGTCCCTAGCTGTAGCAGCACAGCTGAGCTTTGTCCTGCTCAGCATTCTACTGTAAGGCTACATTAGATCCTTACTGAAATGCAGATTCTCTAGTCCTGGCTGGTGTTGCTCAGTGGTTGGAGTGTTGTCCTGTAGACTGAAATGAAAGGTCACGGATTTGATTCCCAGTCAGGGTACATACCCAGGTTTTCCAGGTTCGATTTCCGGTCAGGATGGGTAGGAGAAGGCAACCAATGGATCTCTCTCTCTCTCTCTCTCTCTCTCTCTCTCTCTCTCTCTCTCTCTCTCTCTCTCTCTCTCTCTCTCCCCACCCCTTCATCCTCTCCTCTCCCCAATTCCTCTCTTCCTAAAAGCAATGAAAAAAATTCCTTAGTGGGGATAATAAATAAATAAATAAATAAATAAATAAATAAATGCAGATTCTCTATAAGAAACATAACTGGTTTTTATGCTAGTAATAGGATAATTTTCTAAGCAACCCTACCTAAAGTGAAATGAAATGTGAAGTCCTATTTAATGCAAATACTTATTCTATAATACTATATTCCCCACATTTGCCTGATTTTTGAGAATCATCTATTGTGCTAATTAAAAATACAGATTCCTGGATTCCTCTGCTACCTACGGAATCAGAATCTTCAGGTCAGAGATTCATCCTGACTTACGTGTGTTTTAGAATCTCATTATCTCCTGGAAGAGAGGTCAGACTAACAAAGCCAATTACCTGCCAATTACCTATTGAAAGCACAACACTGTGCTGGCTGAATTGGAGAAACTGGAATATTTGAGCAACATCTGAGATCAAGGCAAAACTAAACACTTGTTAAACCTTCTTCTCATGGGTGAGGTCTTAGCTGATCCCCTTCATTTTGCCCAGGATTGGACTTCTTTGAATGCATTATCATTTTTGCACAAGGCATGCAAGGGAGGAGAGAGATGGGTTTTGTGGATCCAGGTAACATTTTTCCATCTTAGTGCTGCCATGGAATTGCCACAACTGTGATTCAAGTTTCAGAGAATCTGGTTTAGTGGGTCATTAGCCATCAAAGAGAAGTTAAGTACAGTCAGAAAACTGTCTCCAGTTCACTGAATGTTTATGATGTGACCTTGAATATACCCCTCATTGCTCCATTATCAGGTAGGGACCTGTCTTGCCAAAAAGGTGAGATTTTAAATAGGTAGTTTCTCTTGTCCCTACCCAGTGAAATCATGTGGGCCTCAGGCAACAGGAGCAGAATATGTATTGGAGGTTGTTACGGACTAAGTATTTGTGTCCCCCCCAAATCCATATATTGAAGCTCTAACCTCCAACATGACCTACTTAGAAATGGAGACTTCATGAAAGAAATTAAGGTTAAATGAGGTCACAAGAGTAGAATTTTGATCTGATAGGATCAGTATTCTTACAAGAGACACCAAACAGCTCTCTCTCTCTCTCTCTCTCTCTCTCTCTCTCTCTCTCTCTCTCCCCCCTGCTCCTATGCACACACAGAAACCATGTGAGGAAAGACTAGGTGAGGACACAGCAACAAGGCTGTTGCCTACAAGCCAGAAACATATCTCTCACCACAAACTGAGTTGGTCAGAACCTCGGCCTTGGACTTGCAGCTTCCAGAATTGTGGGAGAATATATTTCTCTTGATTCAGCCACCTCATCTGTGGTGTTTTGTTATGAAAACTCTAGCTGAATAAGATAGAGGTTAAAGCAGGAAACACTTGTCCAAGTTTTGCGCCAAGAAATGGAGCTGGAGTAAAGCTGGTGGCCTGTTTTTAGGGAGGTCTGGACACAATGAAGTACCACCATTAAAGCACCAACCTTATCCTGGTCCCCCAGGGTCCCAGGCCTTCAAACTTTCTCTCTCTATCCCTGATATTCAGTCAGGTTTCTGACTCAGGAGTGCATTTTATTTCCAGCTTATAAGAACCCTACATGTATTCATGATACACAAATAATTCACAATATACATAGCAAAACACAGCTATATGAACATCCGTATGGTAAAATTGTTAACCATATCTTTATTAATTAATTAGGCAGATTCCTAAGGGAATGCACATTTAAAAATATTGTTATCTGTTGCCAAGTTGCCACATTCTTCCCCCCAAAAGATAGCAATATGCAATCCTATTACTTAGTTATTATTTATTTAAACAACCTTTGTCAATACTGTTTACAAAAAGAATATATTTCATATTTTACATTTAATTGTTAATTAGATTGAAGATAATTATATTCTTAGGGGCAATTTATATTTCATATTTTGTAAATTATTCTGTTCTCTGGCCATTTTACTATTGGGGTATTTATACTTTTTATTAATTGGTAAGAATTTTTAATTTGCAAGACTATTAAAGCTTTCTCTATGTTACAAATATTTCCCCAGTGTTTTTATTTTAGTTAAGTTCATTGCATTTCTTGCCATACAGAAATGTAATATTCTTATGTGATCACATCTATCAATATTTTCTCTATAGTTTCTTTATTTGGTGTACTGTTTAGAAAACTGCTACTCACCCTAAGAGTATGTGAATACTTCTAACATTCTCTTCTAGTATTTTTATTTTTATTTCATGTGAATCTTTAATCCATATGAAATTAATTTTGGTAGAAGATGTAAGGATCTATCTTTATCTAATTTTTCCAGTGGTTAGCCAGTTACCCTACTTCAAGGGGATATATTATTAACTTAGGTAAACAATGGTGATGGCTTCAATCTGCCCCCTCCTAGATAAAAAGGCAAAAGAGGAGCGTCACTGGAAAAGCAAGGAAAGGAGAAGGCTAAAGCCAAAAAATGAAAGATAAAGTTCTTGGAAGTTAGCCGCTGCTCGTTCCCAAGGGCTTCAACTCCTCTTTCCCCAACTGCAGTTGGAAAGGGATGTGGCTGTCTTCACTTAGGTCTAAGCTTTACCAGGCAGTGAAAACACTGGAATTAGGAGACCTGATTTCCGGTAATGACTTTGACACTTAGGAGCTGCATGATGCTACCTTAGAATTTAGATAATTTCCCTTCTCTTTGTCACTCATTGATTAAATGAGAATATATATTTACTTTATTTCTGTAAAGTGCTCTTCAAATATAAGGTATCATGAGTACAAAGGAACATTTTTATCCAGAAGATAGTCCCATTAGTAAACAAGTCAAAATTTACATCACAACCTGATTATTTAATTCTAGTCAAAATGCACCCTCAAAGATCAGATAATTTCTTGACATTGGTAGGCACAATGGGCATCTAAGATAATTTTTATTGGTTTTTTTTTGTGACAAACAAGAACTAACTATGTCACAGATATGGTATTGTCAAACCTAGGACAAAATTTCTCTTCACTCCTCAGAGGGAGTCTAAGTTTGGGGTCACCTGAAGCAGACCCTGATCAAGGATTTGAGTGCAGATAGTTTATTTGGGAGGCAAAGAAAATGGGGGAAGGAGGGGTAGAGTGAGACACAAAAGAAAAGGCAGCAAGTGAATCAAGTGTTTGGATCCAGCCTCCATTGCGGGTAGCCTGCAAGTAATCCTACTGGACAAACTCAGGGAGCAAGACACCGGTTCTCAAGAGTCCAGTTGGGCTGTGACACAAGCAGACACAGCTGACTTTAGCAATCTGAGGCCTCAAAGAAATGCCAGCGTTGGCCCTTTGGAAGTTAGGGCGGTAGGCCCTGCATCAGTGAGAGGTGAAAGGAGAGGGGCTGGCAGTTCGCAGCGTCTACAACGAAGGTTTTTTTTTCTTCATTTGAAATACATCTTGTGTACACAGCAACAGTCTAAAGGACAAATTTACTTTCTCCATTGTTTCCTTAGAATGGCAAACCAGGAAAAGTGATAAACACAGTCACTAGTAGAATAGGAAACTTTATTAGAGCCTTAGCTTTCATACTTTTGGACATTTGAATTCCTTTCCTAGAAATAACTAAAGTCATGAGGATATCCAACTTCTTATACTTCTGCTCCATGTCTTATAGTGTTGTCAACAGTAATATCAACAATGATATAACATTTTTATAGTCATCATCTCATTTAACTTTGAGAGAAGCCTTGAGAAGGGGACATAAGTTTTTGTTCCTCAAACTTCTAGAATATCCTAAACCGCATGATGGAAAGCTTGCCTGTTTGAAACTCATCTGAGATTATAGGTCCAAGGGAGCAAGCAGTGTCTTAGATTCAAATGATTTCAAAGAGTAAAAGTTTTTCCAGAAGGGGGTGGCTTTCTTGAGGATCATTCCTCTTTTCTCAGAAAAGTGGGAAGAGATGGGTTATTGGAAACAGTGGAGCAGGAGACAAAACCCACTGGGATCTGAGTTTTTAAGGGGCTGTCATGGCAGCAGCTGGACTTCGGGTTCAGGCAGTAACCCAGGAAGAAGTCCCATGAGGCACATCAGCCCCTGGCAGAGGCCTGCCCCTCATCATGGACATGATATTGACACTATCATTGCAAAAACATGATATTGACAATCTTATTCTCTGTTGACAGCACTACAGTTGAATGCTAGGTATGTTCAGTCACTTATTTTCCAGAGCATAGACTTCACTTCTTACAGAAAGAGTATTTCCTGTAGGAAGAGTAATTACCCACTGAGAGTTGCCTTTTGAATGGATAACATGCCAAGCTACATCACCGGATACCTAGGTCCATTATCACTTTCCAGGAATGCATGCTGCTTGACTGTGAAATGATTAGTTACTGATTAATTCGCAAAAGCTTTTGGAGCTAGGAATGGTTTAATCAGTAAGTGTGTGTGCTCTGCCATCTGTGTGCATTCATGAAGACTGAAGTGCTGCAGAAAATTCTAGTTCTTTACCCTCTGAAACTCCCAATTCTCATTTACTCTCATTTTGTCAAGGGCTCAATGGAGAGTACAATAAACCACACATTCAAAATTTATGGGGAATAAAACCTTTGGTGATAGAAAGGTACACTTTACATTCTGGTGTCACAGAAGTCTTTATGAACAATGGAGAAGACAACATTTTCAGTAAATAGTATTCATCATCTCAGGACCAGGCCCTCTACTCTGAGAGAATAATTGCCCCCACCCGCAACATGATTAGCAGGGATAATCCAATTTTATCTCTGTTTTCCACACTCAAGCATGCAAACCTCATGCTAGAATTTCTATGCTGGGGAATTAAGTTATATTGTTTGGCAAATTAAAAAACTGGAAATATGACACATCTGTCATCTACTACTACCACTATTACCATTATTACTGATGTTAAGAAAAAAAAGAGTTCTGTTTCTCTGTCGCTGGGGAGCAGGGCACTGAGAAGGACTTCAGCTTTTACCTATTTAAACCACAAAGACCCCAAATAGCCAAAGAAATCTTTAAAAAGAACAAAGTGTGAGGTGTCACACTCCCTGGCATCAAACTATACTACAAAGCTACAATAATAAAAAAAGTATGGTACTGGAATTAAAAACAGATATATTGACCAATGAAATAGAATAGAAAGCCCAGAAGTAAATCCTCATATATATGGCCTATTAATATATGACAAAGGAGGGAAGGGCACACAATGAGGTAAAGACAGTCTCTTCAATAAGCAGTGTTGCAAAAAGAATAAAATTGGACCTCTTTCCCATATCATATACAAAAATAAACTCAAAATGAATTAAAGACTCAAATGTTATACCTGAAACCATAAAGCTCCCAGAAGAAAACACAGGCAGTAAACTCTTTGATATAGCTCTCAGTAATACCTTTTTTGATATATCTCCTTGACCAAGGGAAAAAAAAGAAAAAATAAACAAGTGGGACTACATCAAACTAAAATGATTTTGCACAATGAGGCAAACCATCAACAGAACAAAAAGACAACCTACTAAATGGAGAAGATATTTGCTAATGATACATATAATAAGGGGTTAATATCTGAAGTTTATGAGAAACTCATACAACTTAACACCAATCACCAAACAACCCAGTTAAAAATGGGCAGAGGACCTGAATACACGTCTCCAAATAGGACATACAGATGGTCAACAGACATGTAAAGATACTCAATATTATTAACCATCAGGAAAATGTAAATTGAAACCACATGAGATACCACCTCACACCTGTCAGAATGACTATTATCAATAAATCAGCAAATAATAAGCGCTGATGAAAAGGTGGAGAAAAGGGAGCCCTCACTCACTGCTGATGGGAATGCAGACTGGTGCAGCCGCTGTGGAAAACAGTATGGCGATTCCTCAAAAAAGTAAAAATATATCTGCCATGTGATTCAGCAACTCCACTTATGAGTATCCAAAGAAAAAACCCAACTAATTTGAAAAATTATATTCACCTTTATGTTCACTGAAGCATTACTAGTGATAGCCAAGATGTGGAAACAATCTGTGTCCATCAATAGATAAATGGATAAAGACGATATGATACACCCCCCACCCACACAATGGAATATTATTCAGCAATAAAAGAGACTGAATTCTTGCATTTGTGATAACATAATGGACCTAGAGGGTTATTATGCTAAGTGATAACTCAGAGGAAGACAAATATTGTGCAATTTCACTTATGTGTGCAATCTAAAAAATGAATAAACAAAACAAAACAAAAACTTATTCATAGATATAGAGAACGAGCTGATGGTTGCCAAACAGGAGGGGGTGGGGAAGATGGGAATTTAAAATAAATAGATAGATAGACAGATAGATGGATAACTGCACTACAGCACACACACACACACACACACAGACACACACACACACACACTAAACCCTGGGAATTCTACCTGAGCAAATCCTTATAAAAGTTTCAGTCACAAGAAAAGCAAACTTACAGGGCAGAAGAGGATGAAGCCACTGGCCAGAGCTATGGCTGAGGTTCAGAGACTGCTCTGAGTGCTTAGTGTAGCCTCCAAACCCTCAGAGGAGGGCCTTGCTTCTTTCTGAAAGCACATCCCAGGCCTGGCATTGTTTGGAACTCTCTTAAGAGTGACATGTTTTGCAAATCTGTCTGTGGCTCCATGTTGGTTCTTAAGGACGAATGATAAAAATGCATACTCTCTAGAAGCGTTTTTGGGAATCGCCCATCTGGGCCCACCGGCTGACCATGCACTTCCGGGTGATGTTATTCTGGCTGAGGCGTGCCTGGAGCAAGGTGGAGCACTAGGAGCTGGCCTGCTCCAACGGGTGCACCCTGTCTTGAAGACCACGGGCAGACCTTGGTGAGTTTATATTTAGTGTCATCAGGGGCTAAGGCCAGTTTAAAAAGATATAAATGGAAGTGAATATAACCTATTAGGAAACAATTCAGCAAAAGCTACCTATAAATATAAAAATGTTTGTATCCTTTGGCCTAGTAGTTTTATTTCTAAGATTTTATCCTAAGAAAATAAATAAGTTCACATTCTATGACATTCATTCTAGGTGGTTGGTAAAACACCTTATGGTAAATTCATCTGAATGCCCAAGACCTGGGTAACAGTCACCATAGTTTTCAAAACCATATAAAATATATACAGCATAATTGTGAATTTTTAAGAAAACACAAAGAATAATAGACTTGTAACTAAATGCAAACCGATTCCTGGGTGATGGGATTATAGGTGATTTTATGCTTCTTTGCATATTCTAATTTTTCTATAACTTACATATATACCATTTGTATTCAATAAAATAATGTTATTTAAAAATGATTCTACTCATAGGCTGTCTCTAAATCAGCATTCCTAAGAAATTTGGCCTTTCTGGAGCCAGCACAGGGACCTGGAAGAGAGGGGTGAAGGTGTTTGGGTGGGGGCGGGGGTGGGGGGAGTTTGGCTAGAGGTTTTGCAGGAGGCACTGTGTGGGCGTGGGAGCAGAAAGGAGCCGAGTCAAAGTTCGCAGTGGAGAAGTGAGACCACTTCCTGTCTGCGAGGAAGAGGATGTCAGCATGCTCTGCCCAGGGCCATTGACCCCTGCCATGGGGTTGTTGTGAGTGTGCCCAAAACTCAGCCACCCTGAGAGTTGAGGAGTGAGGCCAAGAGGTGCCCTGAGAGGGAGGTTGAAGCTGCCCAAGAAGGCACACAATTACTTCACAGTCACTTGTGCCCCTGGAAAGACTGTTGCCCGGGGAGATGTGCTAAAAGTTTTCTCAAAATCCAGGCCCTGGTCCTCTGGACCAAAGTGAAACCAACTGTGGACAGGTCATGAACTGGTCAGTCAGCCCCCAGTCATCTTGCAGCCTCTCCTTAGACTATTACCCCCAGGTCAGCACAACTTGTGAGAAGCTAAGAGCCAGGAAGAAGATAACAGTGATAATATTTGTATGGCACTTGACAGTTTACAAATAATTTCCACTATAGTTCAGTAGAGGAGCTGTAAACATTCCTTTCAGAGAACACACATTTATAATCTAAGAAGAGCCATGCTGAGGGATTTCTGTATCCCCAGCTGTAATTCCATCTCTGATACTTTCTTCTGCCTTATGGTGGCTGGGGTTATTCAGCAAAGACAGATAGATAGACAGACAGCTGTTTTTCAAGCTACTACAAAATGGAGAAAAAGTCATGGTATTAGCGAAGAATTAATTGCCCCTTTATAATGAATCTGGAAAGTGCTGATAAATAATCAGCACTAATAAATAACTCTGTAGATTCACTTTAGTCAACACCAGGAACCCAGAAGAGAAAATCACCTGTTTAGTGTAGACCTGCCAAAGACAGGTGAAATGGATGCTCTTCATACAGCTTAGTGTCTGAGTGGTAATCACCTGGTGAAGTTTTCACTTGAAAATCAGTTTTCTGAAAGTACATGACTTAAGGTCATACATGACCCAGCATAGCATCTCTAAAGTCCACCAGCCAGCCTCTGTTACTGTGTTTCCCCGAAAATAAGACATCCCCCCAAAATAAGACCTAGTGCTTAGAAATATAAGCCCTCGCCTGAAAATAAGACCTAGCGCATCTTTAGAAGCAAAAATTAATATAAGACACTGTCTTATTTTGGGGGAAACATGGTATATATAGCCTGTGATGGGGACCCGCTACCTCTCTGGAAGAACATTCATGTTTGCATAGACATGTTTGTTAAAAAGTACGCTCACAAGACTGCAGTATGAGGGTCATAAAAGAGCACTGACTTGAAGGTAAGTTGGCTCAGCTTCGGAGGTGGTGGGCATACAGCTGTAAGGATACCACATAGGATTACGATACCAGTTTTCAGAATTATCTGTAATTTTCCCCCTGATGAACAAATACTATGTAGAAGATACAGACTATGAAGTACTTGTATAGTATTCTTTATTTGGGAGGGCAGTGCTGGGTAATAATATTAGTCTAGTACATGGTTCATTATTTTGTAGATAAAACTAGAAGTGATTCATCCTTCCCATTGACTACTGTTAGCTTGCCATGCAAAGCTTTAATTAAAGGATGTATATCCATCTCAGCTTTCCTACTAGGTAGTTTTTGCTCTTAGGGAATTGGTCATTATAATCTAGAGTTGGCTGGTCACAGATTGTACATGGGAAGCCAAGTGAATTATAGGTTTATTAAATTGGTTTGGTATTTACTATTTTATGAATATTATGTGTCTCCCAAATTGGACTGCATATTCCTTCAGGGCAAGAATTACATAGTTCTTTCACTTGACTGTGGACCCAACACTGAGCACACATTGTACCTACCAGTGTATGCTGAATAATTATCTGTAAAATACTGTGTTGTAAGTGGCACATTGAACAGGTGCTAAAGAGTTAATACAGTTAACAATGACCATCAAGTCACTGGCTTTATGTTAATAAAACACCATAATTTAACTGCATTAATTTAACTTCATAAATTATGACCATTTAACAGATGTAAAATTTTTGTAATTTTAAAGTGCTTTAAAAGATGTTTATTTTTTAACAAGTGGGAAATAGTGTTCTTTAAAAGACATTTCATTTTTAGTGAAAAGTGGTATTACCAGAAGCATATAACAATTTGTTCATCATCTTCAAAAATTGGGATTTTTATATAAAATACTTATGTAGCACTGAATGCCAAAATGATGGCTATGTGTGGTCGAAGTTAAAAATTGGATTTGCTATGAAACCCATCCACAAGGTGTCTTAAGTCAAAAATGACCTTGAGCAGGGAGAGGGAGGTGCATTGGTAATCAGTGCTTTTAAAGGTGAATTTCCTCACTGTGTAATTGGTTTGAGTCAGTGGTCGGGACAGCCATTCAGACTGACAGTCCCCTGGACTTCCACAGCTTCAGTGACAGGGATGGGAACGTGGTTGACTTGAATATTCTTCAGGCAGCCGAAAAATGATTTCCAGACAGGGAGCTTCAGAGCCTTTAAACTGGCTGAGAAAGGAAGAGGAGAAGCAGTCAATAGATAATTCATGCTGTCAAATGAATGCACCCAATTTAAAAAATAGTCCAATTAGAGATCAAGGGACCCGAGGTCTCAGCTGACCCAGTCCTTTCCTTTCTTTCAGCAGGCACCCAACGCCCCACCTGCTGTGATAAATCAGCACAAGGCTACTGTTCAAATCCTTCAAAGAAGGCAACTCCACAGCCCAAATCGATAGATAATAACTGAATGTTAGTGCTTTTTATGGGTCATGGAAGACCTTTAAAATTAATGACCGAACTATTTGGAGGAACATAAAACGATGAAGAATGACAACACTCTTTTCAGCCAAAATTCCAGCCTTGCACTCGACTCCATCTCAACCTGCCGGGCTGTCCCATCTGGGCCCCACAAAGCTTAGTAACTCACCAGCAAAGCTTAATGCTGAGATCACGTTTCAGTATCTCAGTCCCTTTCCTGAATATTCACTGATATCAGGCTTTTAGATTAATGCAGCCTCTTAAGAGAGGCTTATCAATTATAGGCTTTGGGACAGGAGGAAGCAGTGGCAACACAGCCTGGGCTGCCATGAAATGTGCCCACTGCTAGCAACTGGCTTTCCCCAGGTGCTAGAGCAGGGCCTCATCATTTCTACTGTATAGTCAACGGCTGCTCTACTGATGATCCATGGGCTGGGGTATCGCATTTGCTGGGTTAAAATGGAAACGTTAAGAGCTGACATTGGGCAACATGGTGTAGAAATCATGACGAGAGTTACCTGGGACACCTCCAATGTATAGTGGCTCCTGAGTGCTGGCAGGCAGGAAGGGGAACTGTCCAGCTGTGTAGCTATTGTCTGCATCCAGTTCCAGGTGCAGGATGTGTTGTTTTATGGTGACTGCAGGGAAAGCAAGCTGGTCAGATATTACCTGAGGAGGGCCCTGCCCACTGTTTAATGTCTACACGAGTGTGTAACCACTGGCTTCTTTTAGCTCATTCCTGTCGGACCTGTGGGAGCACTGTTCTCAGGAATTCAGCTCACCCACTGATAATTTCAGCCGATTTCTCCACACCGGGTGGTGTTTATGTGCTTCCATGTAATTACATAATTTATCTCTTAAAATTTATGAGAAATATATTATCATTCCTATTTCCCACATAAGAGACCGACTCTCAGCCATTGAGGAGCTTGACAGGATGGCTCGGTTATAAGCTGAACAAGATTCAAGCTCTGGTCTCCTGTGTCCAAGGTTGTGCTTATATCACGTGATCTCAGCTTCTTTCCAGGAAGACACTGACTTCTGAAAACTAACTCCAAAGACAGTCACTTTAGTACCTCCAAATAAAATTCCACCCACGTTAATAATCTTAACCAACTGCAATGTAGTTAGCTTTCAAATTAGGCAAGAAAAGACAAGTTTTTTACAAAGATATTTTAGCCAGAACAGGTTAATATATCTTCAAACTTATGTCTACAAGTTATTCATAAAATAACAGATTCATAAAATAGTAGACAGCAGGCACAGAGAAAGGCCGTGCCTGCTCTCTGTCCAGTGATTTATTTAAAACATTTGCATTCATATTAAATGGGTATTTTTAAAAAACCCAACATTGAACTTTAACAATAGTAAGAGCAAATACTTACTGACCACTTGCTACATATTGGACACTGCTAAGCACATTACATGCATTATCCCATTTAGTTTTTATAACCTTGGGAAGTATATATTCTTTTTATCTCCATTTTGCAGATGAGGAAATAGACTACGAAAAGCGATTTAGTAGTAGCTTGCCCAAGGTCACACAGGAAAGGGCTGGGACTGGGATTTGACCTTTGTTCTTTTTGACTTCAGAGTCAAAATCTAAATCACAGTGTAATACCACCTTAAAAACAAACACAGCTTAACTGTTTGGTGGGCTCAAAAAACAAAACTGTCAGTATGTTATGGAGAAACTGGAGAAAGCACCCAAGAATTACATAAACATGGCTTGGGGTGAGAATGGACACATTCTCACCATGCTGTGGACCCTGAGAAGAAAGAGTCATTTGATGTGAAGCCCGAGAAGGAATTTACTTGCTGAGAAGGACTCCTCATGGTCAACCAATGGCCCAAAGTTTATGAATAATAAGAGGTTAGTGGCTGTTTGCTGATGGGGGCTCCTCACACACTCTGTATGCTGAGAAGAACTACCGACTGAACTCTCAGCTTCCTGCACAGCGTGTAGGCCCCTGGCTGTTTACATCGCCTGAGTAAACCACCGCGGGTTTCATCTTTTGGCCAATGGACTGAGGTCTGCCCCATCCAATCAGATCTATACAAATTGTGTTCTCATTTGCATCTATCTTGACCAATTGGAACTGCAGTTCTTAGAAACATCATTTGCATAAAATTGGGAACTGGAGTGAGAACTTTCACTATAAAAGATGGCTTCCCCTTTGTCTCAATGGAACACAAATTAGGTTACTAACTGAATCTGTGTCTCCTGGGCTGTAGTTTCTTTTGTTCAATAAATGCCTTTTTATTCTTTATTATAATCTAAAATTAATTTTGGCTTACAGTTTTAACCTGGTGGGGCTGACCAGCTCAGACACTAACGGATTAATGAACTCAGGTTGCATTTGGGACATTCAAGTCAGATGAAAAGGGCGACTGTTTCAGTGTGTGAATAGGAGGCTACTGGACTTCATACCTGCCACCGAGTGCCACTGTCCATCACAGAGAGACTGCTTTGGTGTGACTGATGTCAAGATCCCACCTGCCTCACTGTCCACAGAGGCCATGACCTGGAACACACATGCATTTTCCTGTTTCCTTCAGAAAGACAGGTGGAGCCAACTTCCTCTGCCCCCTTCCCTCCCCCACCCTTCCCCCCTGACAGCCCAAGAACACTTTAGATACAAGTTTCCCACTCCCACACCAAGTGATCACATGTGGTTCACGGCTTTGCAAGAATTTCTCTGCTGCATTCCTTCAAAGCAAGCAAGCTGCAAACGGTTCTGCCTGAGGCTGCTGTCAAGGGCAATAAGCTTTTTCCTCTGCATTGGAACCTCCCTTCCCTCCCCCATCAGGCCCTACTCAGAGGTTATGATTAGCATCGAAAATCTCCTTAGCTATTAATATGTGACAGTGGCTTTGTTTAGAAGGATATGTAAAATTTGGAAGGCAAAATTGCTCGCTGAGGCCTGTATACTGCTGCTAGGGCCTGCCAATTAAAATAATTCCACGAATGCATGATTTATAGAGAGGTTCGCATCCAAGGAATCCAACAAACTCAAACTAACCAATTAAATTTGTACTGGTCATGTATCAGGGGTCAGGCACTCAGCCTGTTACTCTGTAGAATTCCTCATTCCCAATCTCTGGGCCAGGATTCTCCAAGCACTGAATTAAGGTGAATGAAATTAGAGGGCTCAAATAAGTGTTGATAAGTAATTTACATTTAATGTGCACATAGCTAGACAGCACAGCCCATTCTCAGGGAATTTTCGAGCTAAACAATGTGACTGTTGTTATGAAGGTCATCAAGTCTTGATTTCAACTTCTGTGATTATTTCCCATCCAGAAGCTCTCATTGGGGACTGTCCCCAAACCCTCTCCTGAAAAAGCCAGCCTATCTCAATCACTGGCAAGCAGAGTGGCTTGCTTCTCCAGCCAACAGACGGGCCTGCTCAGACTTAAAGGCTGCAACTTAAAAAAAAAAAGTGTTCTTCTAGGAGTTTGGACAATTTTATTTTCTTCTTGGCATTTCCCCCCTCACATTTAATAAAATGTGGAAGGATGCAGGTGAAAGAAAATGGGCACATTATCAATCTTTGCCTTGAGGCCTTAACTAAGAGAGGCTTCCTAGAAGAACTTGGTTTTAAAGAGATTTTTGTGAAAAGAAAAGTGATATAACTGGGTTATGAAAATAAGATATTGATGGGGCCTGGGAACAATGGGACGGATGGAGCAGCAGAAGCAGACACTGGAGAAGGAATCCAGGAAAAGAGAAGGAAGCTGGGTGGAGACCTGGTGGCCGAGTGGCTGCAGGAACAAGAAGCCTGGTGAGTTGTGCAGAGGACAAGGGGAATCTGAAACTGATCCAGCAGACAGGGCATGGGCATGGGTGTGGCACGGTATAGACAGCCAGTGAGAAAATGTATGCCATGAATTCTGGCACTGCCCTTAGGAATAAAAGTAGAGATGAGACAAGGGTGAAGGGGAGAAGAGAGAAATGACCATTCATGGAGTATGTGGCAGCTTCTATTCTCTTGACAGAAGCCATAAGATACAAGCGTTATTATCTACATTCTACAGATAAAGAAATTGATTCTGAAAGAAGTTAAATAACTTCCATAAGGCCATATAGCTAAGTGGTACAGCTGGAATTCAGCCAAGCTGGTTCTAATTTTCCCAATTTTAAAGATGAAGAACAGAAAACATGATGATCACATTAGTTGCTGAGGGAAAAGGGTAAGGCAGCCCTGAAGTCAGAAATACAAGATTGGATTCCTTCCTTATTATCACTTCACCTACTATGGTCTCCAGAAATGGGATCTGCTTCTAATGTAAATTCGCAAGCCCTTTCTTGTCCTCAGACTGTTACGCACCTTTCCTGCCTCCATGTAAACACACAGGTGCTTTCCCGGTTGACTGCCGATGTGTATTAGGATTCCAGTGAGACTTCTTGGACGAATGCTGAAAAGCAGCTTAAATTCTGGCCCCAACAACACAGAGTTAGCTTCAAAAGGGGGGGAAAAAAAGAATAGTTAAAACATCATAATTCAAGAAAAAGGGTGGAGTTCTTCAGACTCAAAAACATAAATTCTTCCAAACCGCTCCTTACCTAGTTTGATGTGACCCTCTTCTTGGGAGAAATAAATGCCTTTCTCCAAAGAGCCAATCAAGCAGGGAGACACCCCAAAGCTTGAAGAAGGGGTGTCCAGTGGTTTTGAATCCAACTGAAAGTTCCTCAGGCATCCCACGAAGCTGTTTTGGGGAAGGCTCTGCAACCAAGCAGAAGAGAGCAAATGTCATTGCCCACAACTTTCGGATGCCAAGGTTAAGGGCAGGGACAGTTGTCTGCTAAAAGCAGAAGGCTGGAGATTCATTCTTCCTGTTTCAAAGAGTCTGACTTCCATTTGGCTCTCTGCTCACAGTACCAAGCAAAATCTGGATACCAGACATCTGGAGGGTGGTCAAATTTTGAAGGTGCCACCGACCTAAGTGGTATGTGTGCAGAAGGCAGGGCTGGTGAGATTGCTGGGACAAGAACAGGGAGGGTGGCCTGACTCTGTCCACACACACACAGCTATCACAGGGGAAATTTCCACCTTACGCTTCACAGATCTCACCATCCCTTTGCAGGTACAAACCACCTTCTTAGGGTTTCACGAACTGATGTGATTGCTTAATGCAGGGCAGCTGATGGAAAAAAGAGCCGAAAACATTCCAAAAATAGTAAAGTGTAAAAAGGTTCCCTACATTGTTGGGCTTATTGAATGCATTTGAGTTAAAATAAGATACAGTGTGCAGCGCTGGTGGGCTTGTATGAAGCCCTTACCTGCCTGACATTGGCCTGAAACAGTAATGCTCACCCGGGGCCTAGGGCTGTGCTTCTGGGTTCTGTGATCCCTTAAATCATATACCAGGTATCCTCTTCATGTTCAGTTTCCTGGGGAGGGGACTGTAACTTTCATGAAATTCTCAAAAAAGTAAAAGAATCACTGAATTAAATCCCTAAACTCCCTTTAGGACCCTAGAATTCTACATGACAGGCACAAGACATCATAATTTTAAGAGAATAAGGTGATATTAGAGATGCATGTGGTGTCAGTGTCAACAATAAAGTACTGACCAGGCTTCCTATGAAATTCTTGGTCTCTTCAGGTTGACCGCCTTATACAATAATAATGAGCCTGTAGCTGAGACCCAGCTCAGACTCTCCAGGATAGGCCATGGCCTAACACTGAACCCCGAAAGGCTGACTGCAGGTTTTGGTATTCAGCACCAAACATGGTTTGATAGGGTGTGGCCTGCCCTTCAGCAGGATTTGGAGGAGGGTAATCTAATGGTAATCTTTCAGGTTGAAGGAAGGCTGCAAAAACAACCTTGGCTTGTTAGAATGTTGTAAATGGGGTTCTACAGATTGTCCCAGATATTAGGATGCCAGGTGTGATGTATCCAGATCAAAAGAATACCCGAATTGTGCCCTTGAATAGCTACCCCATCCTGAGATTTCTCTGAGAGGGAAATAGGTACAGAGGTTTCAGAAAAGCAAATAGTAACACTGAGTAGTATCCTCCTTAGCAATTAATATGTTGTATATTATTATATATGTGTATTATATAATCTATTATGCTATATATTATTTATGATATAGATATTATTATATATAATAAAGAAAAACAATACTTTATGACGTGCTGGGGCTTTGACCCAAACCCCAGTGCAAAACTCAAGGGGGCCAGGCTGAGCCCTGTGGAGGCACCCTGGCTTAGGCAAGGTCAGCCTGAACGCACAGAATCCACGCTGGAGGAAATGACCTGCTTTAATTAGGCCCACTCCCAGGCCCAGATCTGAGTCTTGGCCCTTCCTCCACCACGGCGAGCAAACACCACACCAGACTGGGCCACCACCCATGAGGAGAGGGGCAAGAGGGGCTGAGCATCTGACCGTGCATGTAAGTGGAGGGCAGTTAGTTCCTAGGCCTGAGCTGCTGACAGAACCATCTTAGTTAACTTTGTGAGAGAAAAAAGCAAATATGCGGGAATGGAGAGTGGGTAGAGCTGCCCCAAGGAAAGGAGGTGCAATCTGTGCCCCAGCAGCACGGGAAGAGGGACAGGGAGAGGGCACTGCAGAGCTCAACTCTAGGTCCGTGGCTCCATCAGCGCCATTGATCTTGAAAAATCCAGGTACATACCCCACCTTCTTGGGGAATGGATGTGATTGTGACTTCCCCTTAGCCCAATGTTTCCCCAAGTTTGGTTCCTGATACAATTTTATTGTGGACACCAAATAACATTAAAGCATATATTCAGTTATTATGCTATTTCCTTTTCAATTCTCTTTCTAGCCTTCTTATCAGAGCAAGGAACACATTTCTGTTTTGTGCTAACATGTTTTAAACACCTCTTGGTCACTTGTCCAGCTCCTTTTTCTGTAAGTGAAGGGCATGCAGGCCACACTATCTAGCTAGACTTTTTAAATGCTTTTATTTTCATGTATTTATTTTGATGGTTACCTACTATTTATGGTTAAGAATATTGGATTTCCATTTAGGAGAGAGAAAAAAAGATTTAAATTAAACAGTGAGTTGATTGAGAGCAAACTATTAAGCAAATGTTTTACTGGATGCGGCAAAGAGGGTGAAGGTGGCACAACTTGCTCAAGTTTGAAAATATTATCTTAACCGAAAATCCCTATCTACAACCTAAAACTGACATTTTTGCATTCCTGGAAAAGAAGCTAAGAGTTGCATTTCTAAAGCCACGGAGAAGCCCTATGTTCACGCCTTTAGGACCTGCCTGTTTCTGAAGCTGCACCTTTAAAATGAAAGGCTGTGGGCTTATGGACATTAATTAGATTATTGTACAAATCATTTAGGGTATTGTGATATTCCTGAATACTTTGTATAATTATAATGATTCTATTATAAAGTGAATTATTTATCTGTGGCTTTGAAGCATCACTTCTTACCTTTGGTTTCCCTGAGGGAGACGACCCCAGGTAAATGGGTGTCCTGAGGTTGAAGGTGGAATTTCCAGGCCAGCTCGCCTCCCAGGCTCTCAGACCATCCACAGCCAAGCGCCACTTTTCTCCGTTTTGTCCGAACGTTGCCTTTAAGAGTAAAGAAAATGAGTTAATCACATTTTTGTCTTTGACGATTGCTGTTGTCACGGGAAAGTTTAAAAAAATGTTTTTCTATCCCTTCAAGTAGCTTTTAAAAATCAGAGATTTTTCTCCCTAGTGTTGTCGTCACCATCATCATCATCATCATCATCATTTTGTGATGTTATGTTAGATATTAAACAAGTAAGCTAAACAAGTGAGCAAGAAAGCCAACAAACCAACGTTGCTCAAAAGTGAGCTAATAAAGATATAATTAATCTAAAAATTTATAGAAAATATAAACAATTGAAGAACTAAAGGAACATAAATATACATACACCCATGCAATAAAGGGGAGTAGTTTGTGCAGAGCTGAGAGGGGGGTGGGGAGTCACACACACACACACACACACACACACACACACACACACACACACATATATATATATATATATATGTCCCTTCTTGCCCTAAACCAAACCTGCAACCTAGGTATGTGTCCTGACTGGGAATCGAACTCTCAGCCTTTCTGTGCATGGGATGATGCTCCAACCAATGGAGCCACCAGCCAGGGCGAGATATGGGTCTTTCTACTTGTGCTATGGAGAAGGCTCACAGAGGGGACCGGAGACCTGGAAATTGTCTTGAAGGAAAGAAATGGTCCAGGAGGCTGGGCAGGGGTAGGCAAGGGGAGTGAGACACCCCAGAGAGGCATGGAGGGGACTGAAGAAGCAGCATTTAAATTAACTTTCAGGCATGGCATGTGTAGCAGTCCCCAGCGCTGAGCTTCTAACGCAGCCCCAGAGCTTACCGTGTGCCACTTCCCGTCATTGCACTTCTCTTTGCTTTTGAGCCTCAGCTTTTTCCCTTCTGCTCCCAAAGCAAAGACCAGATGTCCCTTTGAGAGATAAAGGGCCATAAAGGAGTTCTTCTTGCCTGTGTAAAACACAAGCCCTCTGGAGGATGTTGTCTGCATGTCCACAGCAAATTGTGACCTGTGGGGGAAAGACAGCAACAGGCAAAGAAGGAAAACAGAAGTTTTCAGTGTTTTTGCAAATCTTCCAAGCTTGGAAAGAGGGTGAGGAGCAAATAGCCCAAACCCCATTATATAATAAACCAAGGCATGTGCTAATTAAATAACCTATCCTTTTGGGAAATTTTTTTTAACCCTTACCTGAGGATATGTTTATTGATTTTAGAGAGAGAGGAAGGGCAAGAAAGAGAGGAAGGAAGAGAAAGAGAAACACTGATGTGAGAGAGAAACATCAGTCAGTTGTCTCTTGTACGCACCCTGACTAGGGATTGAACCTGAGACCTCCATATATGCCCTGACCAGGTATCGAACCCGCAACCTTTTGGTGTATGGGACAACACTCCAACCAACCGAGTCACCCAGGCAGGGCTCTGGGAACTTTCAAAAGTTATTATATACAGCTGTTAAAATTTGTGTTGTATAAGTCCCTCACTGAGCTGAGGAATAATGTGGAAGTTCTACAGCAAGCTTAGCTAGTGATGTAAGCCCCATCACATGGCAAGGAGGAAGATGCCTTATTAAAAAAAATAATCAACATTAAAAAATTATGGTAGCCCTGGAAGGGTGGCTCAGTGGGTTGGAGAGCCATCCTGTACACCAGAAGGTTGTGGGTTCACTTCCTGGTCAGGGCACGTCCCGAGGTTGTGTGTTAGATCCCCATTCAGGGCATATATGGGAAGCAATCAATCAATGTTTCTTTCTTACATTGATGTTTCTTTCTCTCTCCCCATCTTTCTCTCTCTCTCAAATCAATAAACATATCCTCACGTGAGGATTTTAAAAAATATGGTAAAATACACGTAACATAAAACTTACCATCTTAACCATTTTGAAGTGTTCAGTTCAGTAGTGTACATTGTTGTACAACCCAGCTCCAGAACTCTTTTCATTTTGTAAAACTGAAACACTGCACCCATTAAACAACAGCTCTGTAGTTCCTCCTCCCCCCACCCCTGGCAACCACTCACTGTTCAGTACTCTGTCTCCGAATTTTACTACTCTAGGTACCCTGTATAAGTGAAACCGTACAGTATTTGTCTTTCTATGGTGGGCTTATTTCACTGAACAGCTCCTCCGCACATACTTTTTAAGCCCTGTGAATATGCATTCTATTTTGTATACAGGCAAGGAGAAGTTGTAAACAGGAGTTGAGGGATTATTTGAATAACAAGGATTTGACTTAAGCATCAAATATGCATTTTCTTTCTGTAAGACACATTTAGCACAGAGGCACAAAAGTGCAGATCTGGCTTCTTCTACCCACCTTTGTTTCTCAGACCTTAATACCCCACCTATGATAAAACAGGAGTTAAGCAAGCATCATGCAGCAAAAACAGAGAATGAAAGTTAATATTTATTTGCATGATGGGTACATATCATATGTACATTTGGCTAAACAAGCTTTACTTTCTTTTTTTCTACTTCTAAAAAATATTTTATTTATTTTTAGAGCGAGGGGAAGGGAGGGAGAAAGAGAGGGAGAGAAACATCAATGTGTGGTTGCCTCTTGCATGCCCCCAAATGGGGACCTGGTCTGCAACCCAGGCATGTGCTCTCACTGGGAATGGAACCAGTGACCCTTTGGTTCACAGGCCAGCATTCAATCCACTGAGCCACAGCAGCCAGGGGTAGCTTTACTTCCTATGAAAACTTACATTCATTCGTCTATCCATCCACCCACTTATTTACTCATTCATTTAACAAATATTTAATGAGTATGTAGTATGTATAAGGCACTGCGATGGAGGCTGAGAATGCAGTAATGGACATTTTATTCCGTGAGTTGTTTATGGGGCACAGGTGCCTAAAAGTGCAATAGAACGAGGTGGTGGGAGACGCAGCTGTTAATAGGCTGTCATCGCCCATTCCTCCTGGTTTCTGTCTAAGTGCACACCAGACAGAAGGCAGGAACTGGGTCTGCCCTGCTTAGAGCTGTATCCCCAGTGCCTAGTACTCAGCAGGCACTTAAGAATTAGTTACTGAATTGAATTAAATGGTATATGGAAAATTTGGAGGCAGAATCAGGAAGTGGAAGAAAAAAAATCACATTGTTAACTTCTCTTTGCTTTTCAATACTGTGAGGCTGAGCAAACAATGCGATGCATTTTAATTCTTCAAATGAGCAAGTTTCCTTCAGGGCAATGTTCTTCAAAATTAAAAAAAAAACAAAAAACTGTATTTGTTAAATTAAACCAACCAGATGGTGACACTGCTCAATATTTCTTGTGGTGTATCTGTGTGAGCGCAGAGGTTTGGAAAATGAGGGTTAGCCAATTTAAGGAGGATAGAACTTGCTAAAGAAGTTAAGTACTGTACATATGTGGGCTTGGCTAGTAGACCTGACATTTGCTCTCCAGAATTATTTCTTAAGGCAACTTTCTTTCAGAAAAGACTAACTGATTAACATCCCAAAAAGGCGGCAGTAAGAAGCCTGACTTTCTCAGAGCCCCACGGCAGTCTGAGGCCCACCCACTCCTCCCTCCTGCCCCTCTCTTTTCCAGGCTGCAGCGCCCCACCTCAGCTAAGGGCTCTCCTTGCCAGCTCCTGCCCCCTCCCCCTTCATCTGCCACAGGAACAATAAATCTCCTGCACATCTTATCCCATCCTGACGTCTCCAGCCTTGAGGGCCTGAACTGGCCTATGGCCTGAGCTCACACAGCCAGCAAGTGGCTGAGCAGGAACTGCGAGCCAGGTCTTTTGGGTCCCTGGAAAATTCTGTTCCTATAGATACATCATAAATTAATTTTTGGCACTTTTTTTTTAGGGCTCCTTCCAATCATGTGAAAATGACAAACCTTGTTTTTCTACTTTTCTTCTGACATAATTAACGTCTCTGCTCATTCCTTCTTCCCCCAAAGAGATGCAACTTGTTAGCACAAAAAGTCCAAATGTATCCTATAAAAATGATCTATCTGGCACTGAGTCTACCAGAAAGAATGATTTTCCTCTGATTATAGAATGCAGGATAAGAAAGGTGATTTGTCATGGAAATAAATAGCAGCTTTGGGAAGAGTTATCAGCCTTATTTTTAGAACACTGTCAGTTCTAAACCAGAGCTGAGCTGTTTCCGCCTCGGAGCAGCACACGTCACGTGTGCGTCCCAGCTGTGGCAAAGGAGCACACTCGGGCAATCACGCTTTGTGTCCTGTGCAGGCCGGCACCTCTTTTCATGAAAGTAGCAGTGCCACCATCATCAGTGACAGGTGTATAGTTTCATGCTAGGTAGCCTGATCTGGAGTAAAATTACAGAGTTGGGTTCTGAGTTGGCATAGAAGCAGGAAAATTAAATAATACCTTGGTTTTAGCAACTCCTGCGGAAGCACGAATATCAAGTGACTGGTGGGACTGTCCCCAAACCTGAGGGCTCCATGACTGGCCTGTGTCCCAGGAGGTGATGGACAAGACTGAGCACTCGGCCACACCTGCATGCTCCTTGGGGAGGCCGCTGGTGCATCCTGCATTGGCTGTATGGGAAAGAAGCACGTGATTAGGGCCACTGAATGTCAAGGGGAAGACTGAAAAATGCTTACCTTGCTAAGCGCCTAGCAGCTTTCACTTTGGATTCTAAGAGAGGAATTCAATACAGATGAATTCATCCTTTTGGGGACGATGGATGTTACTCCCATCCTGCAGAAGTCTGCTCCCTGTCCTGACAGTGCTGCACCCGGAACCAGTGATATCCAGAGCCCCTCTCACAGTGTCCCTTGAGAGCCAGCACTGGTCAGCAGCACTGGGGCCTAACCAGCTACTCGGTGGGACGCGGAGCTGCCAGCCTGCCCCCTCCCTGGGCCATTCACTTGAGCTTTAGCAGGAGCGCAGTGAGAGGAGCAAGAGAGCAGGATACCAAAGGTGTGGGGTCCACATTCTGGCCCCACTTTCATCCGAGTCGACATGTGCACAGAAGTCTGAGCTTGACAACGCTTTGGACTTATGAATGGGACTGAGTTTTAATGCAGGAAACAACCGTAATAGTATCAGCTGTGACCAGAGAAACTGTTGGAAGAAAATGAGACTCGCTAGCACTGCCCCCCTTTTCTCTGCTGCAAAGTCCAGGTTTAATGATCTGTCCATGCCTTTCACAGGCAGACCAGTGCTTCTGGTGCTGGGCATTGTCACGTAAGGATATGTCGGCCTTCACTGTGCAGGACAGAGCCCAGATGGCTTGGGGGAGCAGAGCCCAGTCCCAACGTGCCAGGCCACCAGCCCCACGTGGGTCCATGAATGTGACACCGTAGCCCCCTTACTGGTTAAACCATTTTGCAATGTGTTTTCTGGAGCTGGCAGCTGAAGGCTTCCCAACAGAATCAGATTCCTTCAAGACCAGGTTTTCCTCCCCGACCCAGTTCCTAGATAAGGTGCTCAGCATGCAAATCAGTTACTTAACAGTCTGTGCTTGCACATTGCTGAGTGGAGATGTCCAATCCCTAGGAAGTTAAGTGAATTACTTAAAACCAGAGCCGGTTCTGGACCTGACTGCAGCTTAGGGTCTGAAGCGCTGTAACAAAAGCACTCCTTTCAGTGGCTTCATGTTAACTACAGAAAAAGGTCAAAATTGGATCAGGCCACCCAAGATTCGTCTGACTTAGTTCAAGTGTGATTCCAAGCTCACCTCCCTCAGTCTCTTTTCTCCATCAAATTCCCCCTGTTCACCAAGCTTGCAGATGCCACATGAGAAGAGCACGTGAAGATGAGGAACACACGTGACTATGAAGAGCACATGTTTTGGGATTCTACAGCTCTAAGCTTCAATTCCAAATCTCCTATTCACTGACAGCACAAGTCTTTATTAACCTCTCTGAGACTCAATTTCCTGACCTGTAAAGTTGGCGTTTTATTCTGCTCTCTCAGAGGGGTGTGCTGAGAACTGAAAGAGATGTTATGAAGACTGGTGAGGATCAGAGAGAATGCACGGCAAATGTCTGGTACCTGCGAGTTCCACCCACATCCTGCCTCCCAGCTTTGGACTCCTGTTCATGTAGCAACAACACTCACGTGTCTAAACTGAACCCATACTGCAGACCCAGTTCATGCATCACCTCCTCCAAAAGGACCTCCCTGATCTCTGCAGCAGAAAAGTTCCTGCTGCACCACCCTGTAGCATGTTTTGTCCCTTTCGCTTAGGTTATTAGTGTGTATAACAATAATAATAGCTAATATTCTAATATTTACTGCATGCTTACCACATGCCAGGCACTTTCCTACATGTTCCGTTTCTTATCTCATTTAATCCTCATATCCTCATTTATGTTGCAGAAAATAGACCCACAGGGAGGTTAAGTAGTCATTCAAGGTCATACACCTAGGAAGTGATAACACCTGACACAAACCCAGCACGTCTGCCCCAAAGTCATAGTACACAAAACTCTGTTGCCTTCTCTCTGTTACTAGGCTTTGGGAGGCAGAATTAATGTCTTCTTCCATCTAAGCCGGGGGCTTACACAAAACAGGGGGAAATTTAAGTATAGCGTATTTACTGGTGTCTCCCATGTCAACGGCCCCAGTCCCACCCTATTTGCTGAGGCCCACTCAGAGACGCCTGACCATCTCCCGCCAGCTTTCTCTACCTGGATGTCCTGCAGGCACCTGCCACTAAATATGCCACAAACTTCATGCACTCTCTTTCCTTTCAAATACTTGTCCTTGTCCTCTTTCCAGTATGGCATCTCCATCCATGCACCGGACTAGGTGCCTCAGAATTATAATAACTCCTGCCTCTCCCTTGCCACCCACATTCAATTACTATGACATGTATATTTTATCTTTTCAATAGCTTTGAATTCATTTCCTTCTCTCCATTTCCATCACCACTGTACTAATTTAGTCTCTCAGTAATTTTCAGCCTTACAGTTAAAAAAAAAAATGAATGTATGTCTTCATTTCTGATGGGGCAGGTCTAAAGATCTTCTTTCCATAACTGTGAAATGACAACCTTTTGGGATTTATGAAGTATATTCCTTCTTAATAGCATAAAACATTTCTTATTATGTACTATCTATTAAACTCCCCCAAATCATTGTACAGCCGGGAAATATTGGCAGACAAGCAGAGTGTGGTTGACGTTAAGTGAGAAGCGTGCTGAACAGAAGCACACTGCTTTTAAAAGAACACAGGTTCTGAAGTCAGGCTGCCTGGGCTTGAATTCCAGCTCCACCTTCCATCTGCAGGAGCTCAGGCAAATGGCTGACCCTTCTAAACCACAACATCATTTTCTATAAGATGTGGCTGGTAATAGTACTTCTTTCACAAGGTTACTTGCGGATTTAGTAAGAAAATCCACTTAAAGAGCTTAGGGCAATGCCTGGCATGTCAGAGGTGCTCAGTGTTATCCATTAATCATATTAATTGTAACCTCAGACATGGGGAGGTCACACCATTGACCTCAGGGAAAGTGAGGAATTCTTTAAGTCCTAGCCCTGTGTTCAATTCATTACGATGCTTCCACTTCCACCAAACAAGGAATCTTGTTTCCTTTCAGCCTCTCTTAGCTCTGCACATTAGTATCACAAGGAGAACTTAACAAACTTCTGCCACCTGGATCCATTTCAAGAGCATCTGACTTAACTAGGTGGGATGCAACGGAGTGTTGGGATTTTCAAAGCGCTTTAGGTGTTTCTCAGGTGCAGTCAAGGTCAAGCCACACTGGTCTCATCAAGACCTGGGTGCATTGTGTATGTTTCGCAGAGGCAGGACAGAGAGGTGTCTGTGGGGAGAGGAAGCGGCATGGCTCTGTATTCTAGAGACAATTACTGCATGTGCTGGAGACACAACAGAAGTGTCAAAAGAGCAAGACATCAACTATAGAAATTTGGGAACTTAAGTCAAGGTTCTGTTTGTTCTATGACTGCAAAATATGCCAGATTTTCATTGGTACAAAATAAAAGCTAAAAAGAAAACCACCTGGACCTTTTGGCACAATCCAACTGTTGATAACCTATCGATCCCACTTCCTGGAGGCACTGAGCACCTTGGGGTCAGGTGATCCACATCCCTCCTGCCCCTCCCCCAACCTCTCCCATGAGAGGGTGAGAAGCAAAACCCTGGGTTAGGTTTGACACTTACCTCATTGATATTGAAAAGCTTGGCTTTGTTAAACCTTGTAGAACCTTTAAGCAACATTAGAAATGGTGGTTTGTTTAAACTGCAGCCTCCCAGGGACACATCTCTCTTGGTAGATTTAGTGGCCAAATCTAGGACTTCGGGACTCTGTGATGACCTGGAATGAGGGCAGAAAAAAAAGCCACTGCCAAACTCTGACACATCAGGGAAGACACATTGGCAGGGAGAGATTGTTCCAAAAACAAACCTTCTTACTGTCATGGTTTCTGGGTAACCTTTCATTTTACTGTACCTTCTACCTAAAGGCATCCTTAGGCTCGTAGAGGGTGAGGAGATGCTATGCCCACCTCTGTATCCCCTAAAATACCCAGCACTGCACCTTGCCAGGAGGAGGGCTTGAGACACTCTTCTTTTCCTTTCCTTTTTTCTTTTTGAATGGTCAGGATTGTGGCAAAGTGTCATATAGAAACATGAAAACAAAATATACAAAGGGGAGAAATGTGGGCACCGGATAGTCTACAACAGTAATTTTCCAACTTTTTCAGCTCATGGCACACAAACTAGTTACTAAAATTCTGTGGCACACCAAAAAAATGTGTTATATTTTTTGCCGATCTGACCAAGAAATAGATATAATTAAAATTTATTCACACTGAATGGCTATTGTTGCATTGGCTGTTGTCATTTTCTTACTTGACAATCTAAGGAAAAAGAGGTCAGTGGCCCTGACTAAATAGTCAGGTGTTGCATGTTTTACAAATCCCTGTGGTTCCCCAGCATACCGTGGCACACCAGTTGAAAGCTGCTGACCTAGAATGAGGGTGAACATCCGGAAACCTCAGAAGTGAGTTTATGAAAGGGCTTTTCTCACTGCATTTGGCTGGGAAGGTCTCACAGTAAGTCTGATTTATCTCATGATTGCTGTCTGAGCCCTGATGGACAACAGGAACCCACAAGCTCCTGACAGGCTGCCCGAGGCTCATGACCAGTCCTGGGCTTTCCCTCTACCCTGGGGAGGGTTTTGCGTCTTATCTAAAAATAATAATTTTGTATCAGAAGGAAAGAAAATTAAAACATTTGCATGCAAGCATCAGGTTCTACTCTCTCTGGAAAGTCATGTTCAACACGGTGGTGGTTTGGTTTTCTAGCACCGCACCAGTACACGCAATTCCTTGGTCTGAAAACTGGGAGAACTGATTAAATCCAATTGTGCAGTCTAGATTAAAATGAAGGAATATTTCAGTGTGAATATTTTTCAGAAACATAGTCCTGAACTTCATTTTATTTGGACCTTTTCCAAGGTTATGTGCCAAAGCTGCTCCTACAAAGGAAGGCTGGGCCCAAGTGTTCTTGTGTTGTGTGTGTGTGTGTGTGTGTGTGGTTGTTGTTGGTTTGTTTTTAATGTGTGTGTTATTATGCCAAAGAAGTCATTCTTGGAAAGTTTGTGGTAATCCGAACCCACTAACAACCCATAACACCACCTGCATCAGCAGGCTGTTCTCAATCACAACACAGAGAAAAGGGCCCGCACCTCTGTACAAAAACGTTGCTGATACAGCCCTCAAAATTACTTCCGCCCAGACGCAGGAATTTCTGGGAACTTGAAAAGCCTTGTAGCCTTTGGTTACTTTTCAGAGGCTGGTCATCAATGAGAAGCCGGAGTCTGAAAGAAGAGGAAAGCAAAACAAGGGTGAGAAGTGCGGGGAAAAAATAAAAATTTGTCTCCTTTTGGTCAACTTACTCTTCAGTGCAGACTCAATGTCTTTTACATACAATAACTCATTAAACTAGACTTATTTTTAAAGAGCATTTACAATTTTTTCATGTATTTTTTTTGCACACATTTTATTAAAGTATCCTACACATTCAGAAAGTGCACATATCATATTGTAAGTGTACAGCTCAATGAGTTTTGCAATGTGAATGTAACAACAGCACCAGCACCCAGATAAAGAACTACCCAGCACCCCAGGAACCATGTCGTCATAGAAAGTTGCAGAGCTTTCATTCTCATTGTTTCCATTTTATTCTCCCATTTTGAATATACTGCAATTTATTTATCCATCTGATGTTGATTAATTTTTAATGAGGAAATTGATATAGAACCAGGAAGAAGGCCCAGACTTGCAAGTAAAATAGTGTCAGTCTCAAGGACAAATATTTCACAAGAAAAGATACTAGAAAATACCATTAAATTAAATGAAGTAAAATTCCTAGAGCTTTGGCAGACTTGCCATTCCACTCACCCGGAGTTGTCGCTTATAACAGACACATAATGCAGTGAACCGTCCACATATGTCCGCGGAGATGTAAAAATTGGGCTGCTTCTCTCCCTGGTGCTGAGTTCAATGTGACCATCTTCCAGGGTGACCTGCAGGCTGCTTGTCTGAAATAATCATAGAATATACCCATCAATGCAATTAATTTGCATTTAAGGATTATGGAAGTAGCAATACTGAATTTACAATCAAAACTATGTATAAAACAGGGTGTTTTGACCCAGATATTTTGACTTTGCTATTTTGATCTAAAGATCATATTTAAGTATTTTAACTCCATGTTAAAATTATTGCAACACTGATGAATTTGTCAAAAGCATTTTATGGACCTACATTCATAAAGCAATTTAATTTCTCCATCAATTATACAAAACAGTTAAACCATTTCTAAATTTTTCTATTTTCACTTTCATTTTGCTATTTTCATTAGATCAATTCTTTTCTGAATAAACTTTAGAATGAAGACTTGATTTATCATTTTTTTTCATATGTGATTATAACAATGATCTCTTATCTTCAGTCATTATGAATTTTTTATTTTTTGGTCTAATTTCTAGGAAGTTCAATTTTCCTATGTCAAACTCTGCAGATCTAAATTCTGGCAAGATGATTTGATTCTTTCTGTCAATTCTTATCATGGGCAGTTTTAGCAACTGTCATTTTAATTTTGTTGATGTTTTCTCTACCAAGTACAATTGTTTTAGTTTTCAGCAAGATGTAATTCTTCAGTGAGGTTTTAGTCTACAACAATTTTTACAGTGGTGGCTGTAGCCATGTCAGTTTCATTATATGTTGATTTTGTTCAGTTGGCAATATTCATTGTGAATTAGATAAAAGAGTGCTAATTGATACATATTTCTTAGCTAACCCATTATGAAGTTGAGGGCCATGTTCCTAAGATATTTCTAGGATTCCAGCATTGACCAGATTCATTTCATCTTTTACTAAGCCAATTAAATCTTCCATCTGCTTATGACCATTTTGTATATTGTGTACCAAGTGTTCCTACCCTTGGCAGGAGAATCAAGTGCTTGGTGTCAGAAGAATAGATCAAAACATCCTGTTTTGATGGAAAAGACATTCTCACAATTTAAATGTTGGCATGTGCTTCTTTAGCACTGATTTTTGAAAATAGCTCTCTAAAGGCTGATGAGAAAAGATGTCAAAAGAGGAATGGCTTTCTTTTCTTATTGTGTGTGTATGTGTGAGAGAGAGAGAGAGAGAAAGAGAAAGAGAGAGAGAGAGAGACATAGATATGAGAGAGAAACATTGATCAGTTGTCTCCCACATGCTCCCCAACGAAGAAGCAAACCCGCAACCTAGGTATGTGCCCTAAACAGAGATCGAACCTGAGACCTTTTGGTGTATGGGATGACACTCCAATTAACAGAGCCACCTGGCCAGGCCAGGAAAGGCTTTTTATTATGACATATCCACAGAGTCAGCTACCATCCCTCCTTTCAGCAAACACTAGATGTCTGTTGTGCTGAAAATCCTGAAAAAACATCCAAGAATGGCAGTATGTTATTTCTACTTCTCTTTTTAAATCCCACTTGTTCCACGAGGAGATTTTTAAGTATTAGTTGACTTCTATGCCTGCGTCCCTGCACTAGCTAAATCCTCTTAAGTTACAGAGGGTACCTCTTTGCTGAAGAGAATTTCTGTGGCTCTGTTGTACATGAACAAAGAACAAAGGACTTTCTTTTCTCCCATTTCCCAGATGTAAATATTGTCCAACTATCTGCTGCAAAAAAAAAGGAAGCTCTCTTTTGTGATATCAAAAAGGAATGATGGGGATACATTCTGATTTTTTCTCTTAGATCTAAAACTTTAAACTACATTATTATTGTAATTCACCTTGACTCAAAAAATAAATCTGAAAAGAATATATATAAGCCCATAGATACACACAAATTCAATTCTGTGATCTATAATGTACTTTCTAAGCCTGATTTTCTTTAGGACCTATCCTGGGATATATATTTCAATTCCCATTTTATATTCAAAAACTCTCTATTGTTTTTGACACCAAACTTTGAGTCAAGTTTAAATCTTGTTCAATGTTTCATACCCCTGTCAGATGATTTAATAATATGCCACTGGGTTGAAAGGTCTGAAACCCAAAGGAGGCCTGGTACTCGCTGGGCAACAGGAAGTCCAAGTTGGTGAAACTCAATTGTCCTCCCCTGGAGAATGAGGCAGACCGCACGAGCTGAAATGCAAACACAGAATAAATTACTATCATGGCAATAATTTCACAGCTGAAATTCCGATCTTATCCTATGTCTTCTCACATCAACTGATTAATATGGTTGATGATACCTCAAGAAGAAATTAAGGTTTGCCTTTCTGAACGATAATTTATCAATCATCTGTAGGTTTTTGTGCGGAGAGTTGGTATTCCTCCTTTCCTACAAATCTCAGATGCAAACCCATGTGGGGAGTGTTTCTGAGCCAGCTCACAATAACACATTGTGTGCTACCAGAAAAGAGTCCAAAGTAGAAGTGTTAATGAATACCAAAAATGGGTTGGTTGGGGATCACTCCCTTGCAAGGTTTTGAACTCTTCACTTACCTTCCAGTCTTCTGAGCACTTCTTTGTTACTCCCACGGTGTCATTCAACCTAACTACGCCAGTAGTTTTCTTCAGATTTTTCATGCAGCCTCGGAAAGCAGGTGTAGAAATGTTAAACCTGATTTGAGACACACAAAAAGGAAAGGGAAATACCAGACCGGCTTAGCTGAGAACTGGAGCTGAAACACTGCACTTTGCTACTTCTTGCCCATAGATATGTATGTATTTTAGGGTTACCTGTTCTCATGGGATTTCTATAATGTTATTTATTTTGTGATGCTTGGAATATCTACTTCTTTTCTGTGTGATTCTGCATTCTCAGCTTTAAAAACGAGCAAAATAGTGTTGAGAAAAGAATGGTCAGTGTCCTCAAAAGGTATAGAGACTGGGAAGATATACAATATCTAGAATTGCTCCCCACTCCACCCCCATGCCAAGAGTCATGGCAGTGAATGGTGACTAGAAAGTATATTAATAAATAAATACATGATAGATATTAATAATTATATATTAATAACTTAATAAATAAGGAATTTATCAGAGTCAGGAGTGCTCTAGAAAATTTTAGCCTTTTTTTTCTGTCCTCTTCTAAGTTAAACTTAGAAGAAACAAACTGTTACTTTTTGGTTCTAGACAATTACGAAACATGTGGCTTGATATTTAGCCAATGCCAAGCTGGAACAATGGAAAGCACTGTCTGACTTCAGGTGCTGTATCCACCACCTCCTAAGGGGTTACTGTGAGGATTAAACAAGGCAATGCACAGGAAAGCCTGGAACCATGGGGACATGATCATGAATACTCAGGAGATGTTTGCCAGAGGCAAGATAGTCCTACTCTAGAGCTGTGGGCTCTGGACCAGACTGTCTGGGTTCAAGTCCTGTCTCTGCTGCCTGAGCAGGCCACCTAACTTCTCTGTGCCTCTTTTTCCTCCCATATACAATGGGATATCTAATCTGTTTCCTATGATTGTCAGGAGTTTAAATGAGGTAATATGTGTAACACACTCAAATGGCACTTGGTACGGAGCAGGGACTCAACATGAGACGGCAGACTCAGTGGCTAGTCCCATGTTCATGCAATGATTATAGAGAACCATTTCTAAAGCAGCTCTTCCCATGTGGCTGCCTTGGCATTTCCCCTTTGGTTTGACTTCTGGCTCTGTCTGAAGGTGAATTCACATAAAACATTACTGCACATGAACCAGCTGAAGTCCAGGCAAATATTTGTGTTTCTTAAACAAATGATGTACTAAGAAGAACACAAAGCTGATTTCATGATAAATCCGTAAGGCAGCTCACTTTTCTAGATGGAGGGGTTCCTGCATTTGTATTTATTGAATTCATTATAAGCAGTTTAGCTACCTGTAATATGCATAAAATTAAGTTTTATTAAAGGAAAAGGAAGAATTAAATTCTCACTGGAATTGTAGCATGAGCTTAATGATTTTATAAAGATGGATTTTTCCCTCAGAAGAGGAGGAAAGTTTGTATGGATTCCTGGAGCTTGTCTATTTACACATACATTTAGATCCGCCCTCTCATTTCAACATGCTTTAGACATGTCAGCATCTCCCAAGGCCCTTCTTTCCATAAAGTATAGGCTGGAGGGAGAAGAAGGCGGCAGGAAAGAAAAGGGGGAGAGAAAGGCCACTAGTAGACACAAATGCCTGTTTTGTGCAAGGTACTGTCATGCTATCCTCACAATAACCTTTTGAGGGACGTCTTTTCTGATCTCACATTTCCTGAGCATCTACCATGTGCCAGGCACTGTGCTAACTGCTCTGAACCCCACGACCACCCTAAGAGAGAGGCAGTTCCTGTGCCCACGTTGCAGATGTAGCAGGAGGCTAAGAGCGACTGGGTGACTTGCCTGAAGTCACGCAGCAGGAAAGCAGCACTGGAATCTGAGCGGTCAGTGGGACACACAAGCTAGCGTCACCAAAGCCCTTGAGCCTTACTCGCATACGGCTTGCGTACCCACAGCACTTGGAATGATCACGGCTCTTTCCCACAGAGAAGTTTTCTACAGCAGAGATGGTAAGATGGTAGATTTATTTCCACTATTCTTTGGGGTGCCCGTGTTACTCCAGATCTTTGAGGGCCTAGAGTTCCACGTTTACTCCAGGGTGCAGGGACTACATGCACTTTCCTGAGGAACGTGACTGCAGTCGCGTAAGTTACGGTATTCATGGGCTAGTACTTTGGGCTGTGTACGCATTCCATGGACCAATCGATTCACAAAGATCTAGCAAGGTTCCAGCCTCCTGGAGGTGGATTTCAGAGAGCAGTAAGAGCAAAATATAATCCTAAACCCAGTGCTGGGTACTTAGTAAAATGTCCAATACATCCTTGATTGATGTTTACTTTTCAAATTATTTTCATTTTAATGTGTTATTATTATATTCAATAATGTTTTATTCTTATACTCAATGTGTCGGTTTCCAGGAAAAATTTCTTGTTAGTTTGAGACTCTCTGGCACTGTCAGAGATGGTTTTCTCTTCTCATGGGAAACAAATGGGATTGACAGATTGTGGCTTCTGACTAGAATCCTAAACAAGGCATTCCAAGAGCTGGGTCCCATTCCCAGAAGACACACTACAGTGAGAGGAGAAAACAGAACATTCACAAAATCTCTCAGTCAAAGCTGCTTTATTTAGTGATTATTCTAGACTGTTTTTCTCCCCATTAGATTTAAGCACTTACTACTGTCTGTAAGAGTCTACCATTTATGCCAGGGGTTGGGATGAACTCCTCTATGCCCACCCTGCCCCCAGTGCCCCATGTCTCCAGGGCTTTCAGGCCCCTCTGGACCATCAGGAAGGACCAGAAAGAGTAAAATATTGCCTAGCATTTTACTTGTGAGGGAGTAAAAAGCCAGTGAGATCTGCTGACTGGCCTCTAGGTCCTACATTTTCCATGTTCTTGTGATGTGAATTAAAAAAAAAAAAAATCAAAGTATAAACTTGCCCAGAAAAAGGAAGCCGTTCCTTGTTTGGAGGACCCTGTGGCAGATTACTATGAGATTACTATGAAAAGTATATATGTATATCTGTATGTATATGCATACCTATATCCATCAATGTATTGCTTTAACGAATAGAGATGACAAGGCAAAGAAAGGCTGAGTGGTGACTTAACCCAAAGTCAGACAGGTCTTCCATGGCTGAGCCACAACTAGAACCATTCTTTGGATTTTCACCCCATACTCTTTCCTCGTAAACTTTGCTTGCCAGGCACCTACATCACTGTCTGGGGCCTTCTGCCCTCAGACAACTGCAAACCGCCAACCAAGGGCTCTGTATTGCCTCTGAGAATTCCTCACTGCTCTGGGTGAGCCTGCCTGCCCCCATAACCTCAATACCCAGCTGTCCCTGAGTTTGATTTACCTCCTCTTCTTCCTGGACTTCTCTTCAGAGGTCTAGACCTTATGTCTAATCCATCCTGGCTTCTCCACCTGCTGCTCAGCCCAAACTCATCACCCTGCTCCTCCATTACTGCTCTCCAACTGCCCAAGTGCTAGATAACAAACCATAAGCAGTTTGTGTGCACTTTTCTCCCTTACTTCCCAAAGCCAAGTGACTCTTCTGTACTGCTCACTCACTGTCCTAAGTATACTGGAAATCCACTCCTGTTTCCTTATCTGCATCCCCATTTCCCTGGTCAGGCCACCCTCTTCTCTATCTCTGTTAATAACTCACCTTCTAATAGCTCCATCTGCCTCTGCCCTTTCCCCCTCTTGATACAATCTCTGCCTTGAACCAGAGTGAGCTACTGAGAACCCAGATTTGATCATGTCCTTTCTCTGCTGAAGTCCCCCTGATGGCCCCTTACTATGACTTTAAAGATCCTCTGTCGTCTGGCCCCTGCTTTCTGCACCAGCCCATGGGGCAGCCCTGGCCTGCTTCACAGTGTCCTCTAGGGCTTTGATAGTTCACACTTTCTCTAGTGCCTGGCTCTTCCCAGATGCTGACTGCTGGAGTCTTTCAGGTCTAGCCAGAGGCCAATTTCCTGATGGCCCCAACTGGATTAGATTACCTTCCTGGTCCCCAGCACCCTGAGCTTCCCCTCTCATGGCTGGTCACTTTCTACTATCTCCTTTCGCCATACTTGTGGCTCTGCCCTGGTGGTCACTTTCTTCCCAACACCTGCCTCACTGCCTGGTGTCACTAGGTACTCAGTGAGTAATGAACAAATAAATTAGGACCCCAGATATGCACATAATGCTACCTTAAGTTACTCTATTTTATTACATTTAATTGAATAAAGTCAAGATTATTGACCATTCTTAACTAGCTATTCATGGTTCAATTGCTATTCAATATTGATTATATTAAATATTAATATCACCTCTTTGGCTCTTAATTACTTCTTCTGTAAAATTCAGAGGTTACATACCATGATCTACAAGGCTTTTTCCTGTCCACACAATCTAAGGCATAAAGAAATTCACTCCAATCTCTATGAAAGTGCTAAAATTTCTCACCTGCATTCTTATCTTTGGGGATGACCCTGATAACTTTAAAACAAATATTAGTGCCTCCTTACTAAGAAAGGACAGATGCTCAAATGTATAAGGATTGTAGAAGAAAAAATACCCTGTGTAACACCTTATAAATAATATCTAGTCCTCTTTCCAACTGATTGATAAGTTAGAAAAATAGTTAACTAGCCTCAGATCTCATATAAAAGTAATTATAATCAAACATTCTGGGACTCCCTTAGCTTAGTCATGAGGCTGTACTAACCCTTCCAGGGTATCTTCTTTCCATACATTATCATCAACTATCCTAAACCTTTCTGGAGGATATAAACAAAACGTAAAAGTCTTTTAAAGTACATTCTCAAAGTGTTTTTTCTTATTCAGCTTAAGCTTTATTTCTTTTTAAATGAATTTAATTCATTCATGTATTCATTAATCTGAGAAACAGATGTGCACCTATTCTATGCTCCATAACAAATAAGAAGCAGGTAGTTCAGCTGTACCTTACAGTCTAGAAATACTTCCTAAAGGCAGCAACCCCAGCTTCCAGTGCCCAGGACTGCTTGTCAGGCATGGGACTATGCTCTCTTACATTACTTTTTTTTTTTTTCAAATCCTCACCTGAGAATATGTTTTTTATTGATTTTAGAGAGAGAGGAAGGGACAGAGAGGGAGAGGGGGAGAGAGAAAGAGAGAGACATGAGAGAGAACCATAAATCAGTTGCTTCCCATATGCACCCCACCCTGGTACCAAACCTGCAACCTAGGTATGTGTCCAACTGGGGATCAAACCCATAACCTTTTGGTGCATGGGATGATGCTCCAACCAACTGAGTCACTAGGCCAGGGTATCTCTTAACACTACTTTCATGGCCCCAGGGCCACAGCCTCCATTCTAATTGGCAGCATTGTCAACACCATCTACATTCCTGTGGTTTCTCTCCTCCCAAGAATGACAATGGGGGTGGCATCCCCTTTCAAATGGCCAGTCCCATTACCCATTACTTATAGCCTGTTTTACTATGTTGCCTAACATATTACTACCAAAAAGTTAACTTTTTGTGTTCATTTGTCACTGGAATTTTTTTTTTAAAGCCAAATTGATCAGTAGCAATCATAACCACTATGAGAGTCAATGTGATTCCTTAAAAAAAATCATCTTACCTTTCCCTGATTGAAAGTGGAATTCCTCCTAGATAATATGTATCAAAATCAAATATTTCACCTTCAATTCTAATGTTTGGAGAATTCACATTTATCAACATAAATGTCCGGGTTTTTGTAATTATGATCTGAATCTGAAATAAATGACAGGTGAGCCAGTGAGCAATGGGAAATAAAAGAATCCTATTCACAGTGCTTCAGAGAGATTACTCTTTTTGCCTTCCTTCAGGTTTATTTATATACATGACATAGCACTTTTGCATAAAATATATTAAAATATTTTAATAGAAATATTTGCATTTGAAATTGTGTTTTATATATGCCATATTCATGTTATATATTTCATGCCCAACTGTTCAAATTTTAAAAGGACAGGTCCCTCAGTTAATAACTATAAGTTCATCTGGTAATAGAAAAGAGTTTTGGGCACTGACTTAATTTTAAAGGACTAAGCATATTCAACAATTCAAGTAAACAGACTCAGAGGATATACCGAATGATCTTTCCCATCATTTATGATGTCTCTAGTTCCTGTTTCTTTTGGTGGCTCTGAATCCAGTTTGTATCGTGCCAGGAGACTGCCATCTTCTATATTTATAGAGATGAAGTGATCCTAGAACATGGGAAACAATGTAGATTACCAGGAGACTCAACAGAGGAAGAGCTTACACTGGCACTCAGTGATTCTCAAGTTGCAGACTGCTCTCAGCTCCAGCTGCCTTCTTAGTGAAAAGGGGCCATGGTGCTGCACTATCCAACTGCTGGGATGGGCATGACGGTTACACACTGTGAGCCTTGGCAAACATCATATATAATGGTTGGCACACAGGAAGGACAAAATAAATGCTAGCTATTATGTTTTTGTTTTATAGGAATCTATAACCAGCATGTACAAATAGAAACCAAAAAGATACAGATCATTAATATCATGTGAAAACATGACTGCCACCTTTTGGAAAGAGGTACGGTCTACTTAAACCCCAGGCATTTTCTACCATCTGTTTCCTGGCTTATTATTATGTCTCAGTCTCATGTGCTGGCTCATCCCCCTCTATCCTCCCATTTAAGTGTTGGGGATTCTTTGAGGAGCCCACATAGGAGCTCTTCCCTCCCACCCATCTCTCTGTCTCACAATTACAGACACTCCTGCAGCTCCAATGCAGGTGCATCTACAGAGTGCAAATGGTTTTCTCTAGCCTAGACCTATCTTTTCAGCACCAGGTCTTACATCTGATCACCTTACTGTTATTGCTGCCATGACTCACAGATACTCAATTTCAGAATATCTCTAATACAACTTGGAATCTACGCGCCTCCCACCTGCCACCAAACCGGTCTCTCTGCCCTTCATGCTGCTCTCTCCTTTCTCTCACTACTAATTGCTTGCTGAGCCAGCCACAAACCCACTAGGAGTCATTCTCAATTCTTGAGAGTCATCCAATCAAATCTAGTCATTTCCACCATTTCTTAACTCTCTCTCCATTTCATGCCATCTAGTCTCAGCCACAAGTCCTTCAGTTGGACTGCACAGCAACAACAAACTGTCCCCCATATTCACCCTGTGCCCTCTCTAATCCATTTTCCACTCTGCAGCCAGAGCGGTCTTTTGAAAATGCCGGTGTGAACACGTTACTCTCTTTTGCTCTCAGGATAACCCCCTAACTCCTCATCAGATGCTCTGAGACCCTGACCACCCCTTCAGGTTTATTTTTCTGTGGTCCCTTTGCCTCTTGTGTCCCAGTCGCATGGACCACTGTTACAGCCCCAATGCTCCCTGTCCTTCCCATGCCTGGGTTTCCTTCTTGCCCCTCCCCCCCACGGATTAGTCTTCTGCTCTCTCTTCTTGCCCCTTCCCCAACATGGATCACTCTTCTGTCTTCTGGTTGTCTTCCAGGCTTCATATTAAACATCATTTGTTCAAGAAGTCTTTTCTGTTATACATCCTCATTTCACCTCAAAATTTCCCTCTCTCATCACCATTGTGATATAATTAACCTGGTAACGAGCATAAATTTGATATTTGTCTTCCCATCTAGCACACAAGGTCTTTGAGGGCAGGAATCAGGTCTGTCTGGGTTGTTTTGCATCGTCATCATGGGGTAAGATGCATACTTGAACTGCCATCTCCAATAGGGCTTGAAGGTTTGCTTTCATACCGTTCCCTATTGATACGAATGCCTCTCTTTGAAGTCTACTGCCAGAGTCTTTAAAAGAAAAGTCAGTCCTTAGTTGGATCCCAAACCTTGTCCTGGGAAGCCAGTTAGGGTTCAGCAGACTCATAAATAACAGAATAATATGAACTCACTGAGAGTAATGAGCCAGCCTACGTAACAGCTGTACTCTAAATCACTTTCTTTTATTTGGATGCTAATGGCATTTTGTAAGTTTTCTTCTAATCTAAGTAGTGTTTCTGGTTCTTAGTCTCAAAGAAATCCAGAATATAGTACAAAGAATACCTTGTTTTGGAAAACAACTGCCTTTTCCTGAAGATGCTGTGTGACTTCTCAGCTGTGCATTCTTCAGGCAGGTCAGGACCTTCCCAAACCATCAGAACTGATTTAGCCTTGGAATCTCCTGGAGGGTCCAGACCAACCCCAGAGAGAGGTGTTTGACCACGTCTCTGTCCCTACCCTTCAGATAGAAAGGTCTGGTAAAATCCCAAGTGCCTTATGAAGTCCACATTCTTAGATGGGAGATCCCCACTTCTCCAGAACTGGTCCTTCATGAAGCAACTATAAAAGGGCTGTTCACAGGAGCAGACAACTCCCAGACCACCTACCAGCAGATGGCGCTAATGATCACTTGGAGAGCATCACTTCGGACTTTTCTAAACTACGAGACTAAAGAGTGGCGGCTAAGAATCTCAGCTGCTTAATAACAGAGAAGCTTTCATGTCTTGGATAGTCAAGGGTCAGGTGGATAAAGACAACCCCACATAGCCTGGTAAGAGTCGGACGGACTAAGGTGCAAACAGCTGAAAGTCAAACAGTCTAGCTCTCAGAGATCCCAGGAAGTCTTCGTATGTTTTTATACAGGATAAATAAATTATTAGGCAAGTACTAGGTTTCAAAGAATAAAACTGACATTGAAAATTGAATGGGAAAGGGGGTAATTTCTCCCATATTTAGGTGGCATGTTCTCAAATTCCTTATTACTTGCCTTTTTAAGACACACATTCCTGCAACCAAAGAAAGTAGAATTGGGGCAAGGGAAAGGATGTGGGTAACATTTGCACGTTGTCTTTCAGCTCTAGTTAGTTGTTTATAATAACCCAGTTGCCCCCAAATTGCTCAATTGAATGGATATATTTGCTAATATTTAGATGCTTGTTATAGATTACCTGGTTTTCTGCAAAGAACAGTAGACCTCTATCCACAGTGGTCTGAATCGTCTGTCCAAAGGTTGGGAAGGGAGCATTTGCTTGAGTTCGAACTCGAGCATAGCCTGTACCTTCAAAATAATTTTTGTCTGACTCTTCCTTTCTCCTGCCAACATCAGTTATCACAAGTTAGAACATAGCAGCAAAGGACTACCACACAACTGTATTTATTAATATGAGATGCTGCTATCTGAAAAACAGAGCAAAGCATATGTGATCTAATTGTTATTTCTTAAAGAGAAAACATCTTTAAAATGTTAAAACAACCAGCTATTTCTCCTGAGTGTGCTCTTACACTCTTATGATAAGTAAACCCTAGTTCAATAACAATAATATTTGAGTCCCTTTTGGAAGTATCTACCTAGGAAGATGTAGCCCAGCATCTGAAGAGCTTAAAATGTATAAAAATAAGTAAATAAAAAAATAATTAACTTGAAATATGATAATTTTATTCTGAGTAATAAATATATAGTCTGTTCCATATTAGAATATTCTAAATCTTTTAACTACAGGGAAGGTCAGGAGCTTAAGTCAGCAATTTTCAATAGAACCAGGTGTCAGAGTACCCAGAAAGTCATAGTGTACTTTGTGGACTACTATTTTTAAAAAACTCACAGTAAATATATACTTTTGTGCCTAAATCAGGTACCACCCTACACTGAGCATTTTGTGGTGGGAGGCATCAAAAACTTAAGAAAGATTTGCTTTTTTTTTAAGTTGAGAAAACTCTACCAATCAAATATATTATACAAATGAAGAAAAGACTACCGTTATTTGATGTTAGGGCTGGACTAGTGCTGCTGCAGGTGAGCATAATTTAAGAACTACTGGCCCAAAGCAACCAGTGACAGCAGCAGCATGTCAATGGCCATCCTTTACTATATGTAATATACCTGCAAGTTATTATAAAAATCACAGTTATGGAGACACAGTTTCCAGGCTTTATTTACCTTCTGCAGGGCTCCACTTCAGTTGTATTGAGATTGAAAGTTTTTTTGAAGTTGTACAAGCTCAAAACATTTTCATTGAGGTCATCTAATTCAATACAACCTTTGTATGGAGGGTATCTAAGTCTTATAGGAAGCTGGAAAAAAAAAAGAAACAAAAAATCTACTAAACGAACAAAGGACAATGGTCAGGATGACCAAGAAATAGTATGAATCTGTCACTTTTAACCATTAAGATAGCAATAGGGGCTAAGAATGTGGACCCTGGAACCAAACGCCCTGGTTTTACTATTTGCTAGCTATATGACCTCAGGCAACTTATTCAGCCTCTTTGTCTCAGTCTCCTGGTCTGTGAAGTGGGGATGATAATTAATGATGCTTTTAAAATTACTATACTTAGCATATGTCACTGCAAGGAAGTACTCAAGTGTTAGCTATTATCCCTAGATAAGCTTTAAGAATATATAGCCAAATCCATCTTTTATATGTGATAAGTAGAGAAAAGAGGTTATCATACGAAACTAAAATTTAGATATTTTCACTCAGTGAAATAACATTTGTACTTACTATAAAGTCAGGTGGGTAACCTCCAACATAAAATACAACATTTTCAGGATCCAAGTTGAGGAGTGTGTTACTACTTCCACTGTCCATGTCATGGAATTGAGATGTTTCCGGTTTGTTGGACGTGGCTTTCCTGGTGTAATTAAGCCTTGCAAATTGATAAATTCTGTTTAAAAAGAGATTAGAAAATAAAGGTATATAAAAATTTATGCAACAAAAAAAAAAGTCAAAGCCAACATTTTAAAAATGGGGTCCAGAAACATGTCTAATTGAAGTTTGGTGAGTATAAGTCAAATTAACGAAGAGAAGTAGTCTATCAGCCTTGTACCTCTGAAATTTCACCCGGTCCATAATCGCCTCCTGCGTTTCACTCCTGGTCAAGATCTGGTCCACTTGTAGTTCAGCCTCGCGTTCTCCCAGGTTATAGACACACCTGAGCTGGCCACCTACGACTGCCATGCCAATGTAGTCCCTGGAAGCCTGCAGGCATAAAGTCTACCTCAGAACACTTGACACACATATTCTCTCAACTTCCAATCCCAAGAGAGTGCATTTCAACTAATATACCTAATAAGCCTTGGGCAGGCAGAATAAATGAGGTGTTTCCTTGCACAGAATAATACAGACAGAATACTTAACATCAATAATGTCTGAGAGGTCTTTGCTCATGGTATAGTATACTCATTTATTCTACAAATATTTGCCAAGTGCCTACCATACAGATGAACCAGAAATGGAGTCGGGTCTCCATTATACTTTAGTCTGATAAGAGAGAGAAGCCATTTCTGTTCTCCTGGTACCATACAGCATTCCCTGAACACTGTGTGCATGTGTCTGTTATGACACCTAGCACCCTGTATTATCATAGCTACATATGTATCTTTCTCCTGTTAGAATATGAACACTTCAAGATAGATATAAATTTTTTTAAATTATAGTAAAATATAACATTTTAACCAGTTTTAAGTGTACACTAAGTACACTCAAAAAACAGATTTTTGTTTATCATAAATACAAGGTGTGGCACCTAGTAGGTATAAGGTATACATATGTTGAAGGAATAAGCAATGTTCATTTTGTCCTAGTACAAAGCAACGGGTCATGTCATAAGAAATCTACAAACAACGTACCAACACCTTGAATGATTAATAATTGTGATTTTAGGAATTTTTAAATACAGTATCTCCTAGTTACATAACCATTTATTAAGTGACAGAATTTTCAAGAAGCATGTTTCAGATATTTCTTCTCCAAAAATTGTACTCTAACCCAGTCAGTGATTAGCTTTTCCTCTGACAATTAGGATGAAGTGTCAGTGGGGTTTTCTCCTGTTATGCCAATGGCAGCAACACAGTGGTGTCATGCACCTCAAAAACCATATACTCTTTTAAAAACAAGAGAGAGACTTCTGGACAAGATGGAGGCCTAGACTGACATGCTCAATCTCCCTCCACAACTAAGAAGGAATACAACTACCGCAAAACCAGAAATAATCAGAAGTTCCAGAAAATAAATGGCAGTTGAACGTATGAAGTCATAAACAAGCGGTGCTCATCTGGACAGGTAGGAGGGGCAAAGCTGGGGCAGAGAGTTCAAGCTGCCCTGGCAGCGGCAGCTGCGGCGATGGCGGCGGGACAGCAGTAAGCACAGACATCCATATTTAAGGGGAGGCAAGAAGCGCCTGAGGAGCACCCTTAGCAGCAGACCAGACCTGTCAGCTTGTGATTCCAATGCCAGGGAAGGCAGACCCCCATTGCCTTGGACTGTGAGGCCTGGAGGGGGTTGGGATGGAAGAGGAGGCTCCCAGTCTCTCGGCGGGGAGTGAATGGCAGGAATCCATCTTGGACCCGCCACCCCCACAGAAAATGCCACAGTGTGGTGAGAAGGGTTGCCTGGTTGTGACGAGTGCACAGGGCTCCGCCCCCTATAGCGTAGGAGGTGTGACAGCCCCACCCAGGAAGCAAAGGTAAACACAAAACTGTCAGAATGGCACAGATCATGGTAGAGATTGTGGTGATGCAGCTGACCAGATAGCAAATGTCTAATCTAACAAAGCAGTAGACAGGAAATCTTTCTGAGGCTCAGTTCAGAGCTTTGATTATACGAATGTTTACAGACCTAACAGCAGATCTTAAACAAGGTGGGGAAGGAATGAAGGCCAGTCCTGCTGAAATGAACAAAAATACATATGAAATTAGTGGTGAGGGAAGGAAAACCAGGGATCAAATCAACAAATTGGAATATAGGGAAGGAACAAACAGTCAACCAGTGCAGAGAAAGAGGAAACAAAAAGTGAGGAAAATGAGGAGAGGTTCAGAAACGTATGGGACAACTATAAGCGGGCCAACATCCAAATCATAGGGTTGCCAGAAGGTGAAGAAGAAGAACTAGAAATTGAAAAATTATGTGAAAAAATAATGAAGCAGAACTTCCCTAACTTGGGGAAGGAAATAGACTTATAGGTCCAGGAAGCAGGGAGAGTTCCAAAAAAAATGGACCCAGGGAGAACCACACCAAGACACATTAAAATCAAAATGTCAAAAAATTAAGGATAAAGAGAGAATATTAAAAGCAGCAAGAGAGAAGAGAATTATGTACAAAGGGGTCCCAATAAGACTATCAGCTGATGTCTCAAAAGAAACTCTGCAGGCAAGAAGGGACTGGCAAGAAATATTCAAAATAATGAAAAGCAAAAACCTACAACCATGATTACTCTATTCAGTGACACTGTCATTCAGAATAGAAGGGCAGAGAAAGTGCTTCCAGGACAAAGTAAAACTGCAGGGGTTCATCAGATCCAAGCCACTGTTAAAGGGACTTGTTTAGAAGAAGGAGATCAAAACTATGAACATTAAAATGAAAACTGTACCACAACAACCAACAACAGAAGATAGGGAACTGAAACAAAGGCAAACTAAGTAGGCAACGAGAGTGGGAAAAGAATTATAGGTATGGGAAACATTATGGGGGGAGATCAGCAGGAAGGGAGGTCAGTAGGAAAGGGGTAGGGGGGGAATGGGAGGGAGATGGTACAGGAATTAAAAAGCATAGTAGGAGAAAGTGGAGTAAACAGGAAGATGTTGAGAAGAACTATATGCACAACCAATGGGCATGGACTAAGAGGGGGACCACTGGAGGGAGGGATGTCACTGGGTGGAGGGGAACAAAGAGAAAATAAATTGGGACAACTGTAACAGCATAATCAATAAAGCATATTTAAAAAAACAGAAATGTCAAAGCAATACTTACATCTTTATTTCCAAGGTACATTACAAACATATTCTCCGTCCCTCCATTTTCTCCTGACTCAGGTCTTTGGAGAAACAAAGAAAGAGATGTGTATCCTTTCAAATCTTCCAAGTCATTTGGCAGCCGGACTTCAACGCCAGATTTACCATTGAATCTCATGGGGACAGCGACCTGTGAGTGACAAGAGCTATGATGTTAACCATCTACCTTGAGGAAAGTGGGTGTGTTCAGAGTGGTAGCTTGTGACTTTGGAGCTACTCCTTTTAAGTACATATCAGTCTTTCCCAAACTGTCATAATAAGAAACAAAATAGTGTGACTGTCTCCTAGACTAGACTAAAAACTCACTAAATTGTTTCAGGAGCTGGTAATCAAGCATTCATTTTCTTCCTGTTTATCAGCCAGGGGTTTTTGAGAGGTTATTTAATTATCTGTGCCAGAAATAGATTCATTATTATTATAATAATTCCAACCCTGGAAGGTTTCTGTGTAGATGAGCTAACATGTATGGAAGCACTTAGCATGATGTCTGGCATAGAATAAATTTATAATACATCAAGAAAAAAAATTTTTAAACCTTCACCTGAGAATATGTTTATTGATTCTAGGGAGAGAAGAGAGAGAGACACATTGATTGGTTGCCTCCTATACATGCTCCAACCAGGGACTGAACTTGCAACCTTTTGGTGCATGGGACAATGCTCCAACCAACTGAGCCGCCCAGCAAGGACAAGAAAATTTAAAGGAACTTTTAAAGAAACGGTTTCCTATGAACATATTACATGTGATAGTTGCATTTATTACAGGCATTCAACCCTACAGATGAGTGTCTCAAGGCCCTCTAAATAGTGCTTCCTAAACTCTTTGGTGAGGACCCTTATTTTTGTCTCATCTACCCTGTACCAAGTCTTTTGAAAAGATATATTAAAAATTAAATTAATATAAAAATGAAATAAAAAAGATATTTATTCCACCAATCCCATTTTTGGACGTTGAAGCAATTCAAAATTATTAAAAATTTTGACACATCTCAATTTTATTCTTGTATATAACAGACTGATAATAAAAGCTCTCTGACTAGAGCTGCTTTGTGGACCAGCTTTGGTAGCTCTGCATTAAAACACAGAAAAAAATATTATCGAACAATCTAAAGAATAACGCTCCCAGAATGATACCCACACCAACTCTACATTTTACCTACCAAGCAAAGACATATTTATGGCGGGCCTTGTACGTGTAAGGCATTATGCAGTGGTGGCGGTGGGGCTTAGTGATGCGTGAGCTAGCCTCTCTCTAACATGTCCATGCTGAGCTCCCTCACCCACATGTCAGGCCCATTTTATGCCTGTTTCTTCTTCTCACCCTCGAGCTTACCCCGCTGCATTCTGAGTACTGCCTGGCATGCCCTTGTGCATTTTTTGTCACCTGGAAAATTCCCACTCATTAAAAATTTGTTTTAATTAAGAAAATATTTCAGGAATACAAGAAAGGATGGCAAATATATCTGTATATGCATTACCATCCTAAGGAACTGAACATTCCTGATATAATTGAAGCCCCTTGAGTATGCCAACTTTGTCCCTGTTCCCCTCTCCCTTCTCAGAGCTCACCACCACCTTAAATTTGGATTCCCATACACACTCCAACCAGGGATTGCATGCAAGCATGTCTGAATATTCTTACTAAATATGCATTTATCTATAAACTGAAATTAGTTTTATTGTTCACGTTTTAAACATTTTTAGTACAATGGTATGATCCAGCTGTCCATGTCATTCTACAACTTGCTTCCTTTGCCTCACTGTGTTTAGATTTATCTGTGTTGATACACCTGGCTCTAGCTCACTCGCATTTATTGTTGTATGGCCTTTCATTGTATAAATTTATCATAATTTTATCCCTCTCCTGTTGATGGACATTTGGATTTTTCCAATTATTTCTTTGTTGTCACACACTGTATTGCATTGAACATTCTTATATGTGTCCTTTTGTACTATCCCGAGCCTCCCCAGGTAGAAATGGGAATTTCTAAAACCTGCATGACACACTTATATCCATCCTCTTAGAGTAGTCTGCTCACCAGCTGTCGCTTGCAGCAGCTGGGGAGCAACCTGAGTCCAGGACTACAGCTTAATAATAATCTCTGTGTCCTCAGCACCCAAGAGAATGCCATGCAAGTCAGGTGTTCAAGGTGTTCAACAGCCCTTGCTGATTATTTTTTGTTTTCCACTTGCATGGTGCTTTTAGCCAGGAACTGTTTTACATTAACTTATTTAATCCTAACATTCTCATGAGGTTCATACTATCATTTACCCTGCTTACAGAAGAAGCAACTGAGGCACAGTGAGAAGCGGCTGGCCCGAGTTCTCACAGCTTGTTAGTGACAGAACTAAGATCAAAACCAAGGTAGCCTGGCTTGGCCTGACCAATGGAGAAGATGGATAATCCTTCCTGGCTTGTCTCACTAGCTCGTGACCACTGTGCTACTATATACTTTAAATTTTGTTGAATAAATTAGTGAATGAACATAGAAGAACAAAAGCTAGAAACACATTACTTTTCATTTGATTTTTATAAAGCATGCATAGGTATGAAGAGGGTAGTGTCTTCCTAACTGTGCCTTATACTCTTTGTTTTCCTGCTAAAGGTTTTAAAGTACTTCTCTTTCCTAAAGAAAAGGGGCAAAATTTGAGGGTCACAAAAAGTAATATGGAGCCTAGAAATCAATGACAGTGTCTCCATGGTGGAGGTATTCTGACTCGGTTATCTAACCCTCTATCTCCAAATATCTCATAGTGCAGCAGGGGTGGGTGGGGTGGGGGTAGGCTAAAAACACATGGTATTTCATCAATATTATGTTAGGACAAAACAAACTGTGGGAGAGAAGTGTCAGGTATCCAAGTAAATAATGTCAGGTTAAAATGAGAAAGACTGATGATCAGTGCTTCAGTGATGGAAAGTGGTTGTAATTCCATGTCCAATAAAGGTGGATTCTAAAACTGTAAACCTAAAGTAAGAAAGTAGGTCCTGTGCAGTATAATATCAATACATTCTGACCACAGAACCCTTGCTTGAACTTGCAGTTTACCAGCTGGGGCCTGGAGGAAAACCCTTCTTCCTGTCTGCATAAACTCAGTGGGAATGCCAGATCATTCAGGGATGAAGGCGGTGTGCACTTTGGAAGGATGAGAGGAGAAAATCAACTTTCACATTTTGAGTAACCAAAGAATTAGGGCAAGAAAGAAAACGGGTTCTTGAGTAAGTAAATGCCTTTCTTTTCTTGAATGTAGTAACTTATCAAAGAAGGAGCTTTGGTGCCTGGCAATGTGGGCACACCTACCTTATTCGCAGCATCTCTGGTCTGTTGAATTAGTTCTCGGATGCGGTCCACGTTATCAGAGATGTTGCCCAGTGGCAACAGCTGTTGGTTGATACTTTCAATCTTGCTCAAAAGATCAGGCAGTTTGTTGGTTAATTTCTTTACTGTTGGTGAGATTACAAAACAGAAATTTATAATTATAAGCTGAGAAAGGTTAAATAGAGATGCTTTCATTGGCAGTATCTGTCAAGTGGTATGTTTGGGTCCCAAATGTTGAACAGGATGACTTGGAAGCAGGTAATAACTTTTCTAAATATGTCAGAGATTTTATTCTGCAATCTAGATATCAAATCATCTTTCTTGACCACTATAGGAAAAATATATCTTTGTTTTCTAACCCTTAATTATTAATCATAACTTATTACCTCATTATTCAGGGACCTATACCTCCACTTTATATAAGGGGAAATCAATAACAATGTTAATGGATCCTGCCTGGTCCTTCTAACTAATAGAATATCCATATTCTTTGAATGTGTTATATGACACTATTTTCTAATGTTTTAATTTATAAGATCATACTTTATCAGGGAAGAATATAAACTGAACAAAGCACATAACAGAGGAAATGGATAATCTTTCCTGGCCAAGGATGCCTGATACCTGAGTTATCTGCGTCAGCGAGAGCATTGTTGAAGTCTTCACTCTGTGCGCCCCCATAGGCATCCTTAATTCTTTCCACATCTGTCTGAATAGGGTTGAGCCCATCCAGAACCTCATCTGTGATGTCATTGGCATTTCTGACCATGCTCTTTGCACTATTGATCATACCATTGATGTCATCTAATGCACACACAAATAAGGAGGTGTTAAATATCGAATTTGTTCAACAAAAGAAGCCAAGTATGGGTTCAGGAGATGCTGACCTCTCTCTATCCCACGAAGATCATCACGGATGGTAGTAATATTGGTGTCTATAACCCCCTTCTGAACTGTCATAATTTTCAGAGTTTGCTGTAGGTTGTTCAGAGCTGGACTTATCTCTAAAACAAAGATAAAGCAATAAGAGGCAATCACTCTAGGAATTTTGATCCTGTATTGGTATTAGTGGTCCTTAAGTAGCTAGCGACTGCACAGCATTGAGCAGACCTGCATTTAAGGAGTCCTTCCAGAGATGCCCATTGCTTGTGTTTAGACCCTCAGCTCCTGGTTACAGAGGTCAGGAGCATATCAAAGCCTGTGGTCCAAGCTCCTTGGAAATACACATGAAGATAGGTAGAGGGTAAATAACATAGTGAGGGGCTTAACTTCCACTCTGTTCAGGACAGAAGTCTCTACTTAGTGAAGGAAAGCAATATGTTTGTCCTATTCACTTCTGTGTCCTCATACAAAGTGACATGTCTGGCATCAGTCAGGGCTTAATATAAGTACCAGTGTATTGAATGAATGAATGACTATATGAATGAATAAACTACTGTATGAATGAGTGAACAAATGAATGAATAATACAGAAAGGATGCTTCTTCAGTCTCAGAGTATAAGAAAGGAGTGTTGTTACCAGAGCCTTTTCCAAGCAAACACACACACAAGTAGGCATTGTTTGCTTATGTTCATTTTCAGACATTTAAGGAAATTCAGTGAAAGGAGCAGAACTCACAGACATTCCTAGTTGATAATATTGGCACTTTGGGATCATGAAATATGACCAGTGAATACTTGAAGACCAACTTGATAATAAATTATGATTCCAGGCTTAAATTATGATTCTAGGACTGGTTTAAATAACAACACCGACAAAAACCATATGATTTCTCTTGTATGTAAAATCTAAACACAACAACAGAAACTCACAGATACAGAGAATAGATTGGTGACTGCCAGAGGCAGGGGTGGGAAAAATGGGTAAAGAGGGTCAAAAGGTAAAAAGAAAAAGGACTAAGAAGCTGAGTGAGGAGCGTTCTGCCGTCAACAACCATAAGGGACCAGAGAAAATCAAGAGACAACATTTTCAGAACACAGGAATTTGGTGAGATTGAGATGGCTTAATTGTTCTTAAAAAAGTTAAGTGGAAATTTTTCAATGATAAAATTTATGATTAAAAAATTCTCATGTTTCTCAGGGGTAGTGGTCTTTGGCATTTTTAATTGCTAATATTTCAGGACTTCAGAAATATTGAATCAGTTACTCTAATGACCTGAAACTAATGATCTTGACCTTAAATAAGGAATCAACACTGCACATACCTCTATGCTATGTGGGTTCCCAATGCTGTGGTCACAAGTAGATTAAATTAAATAGCCCTCTGAAGGCCAGACCAAAACAGACATATTGCCCTCAAGATATATTTATATTGATGAGGTTTTGGTCAATTCAGTATATGTTAGAATATTGGGTAGAAACATCAAATCTATAAAATAAACCATGGATTAACAAATCTGCATCAATGCTGAGATTCAGAAAGAGGTTTTTTGTTGTTGTTTGTTTGTTTGTTTAGGGCTGCCTCTCCTGGTTCTATAGGTTGTTTTCAGGCCCCTAGTTATAATCTGATTACCAACCCCCACCCTCCCAATACCTTGTTGTAGCTTTTTCTGTGTTATCTTGGCTTCATTTAACAGTTCATCACTGTTGGAACTCAGGGTTTTAGCTTTTCTTGGGAGATCTTCCTTTGTCATTGTCTGAAAGCAAAGCATTTATCAGCCTTAAGCATGTGGAATAGCTTACAAAACTTGTAGTAAGATTTTATATCCTACCCCAAAGCTCTTATCTTTAATCTTTAAAGAATGAGGTTTGAAAGTGAGGAAGAGTTTTAAAAAGGCCATTCTTTAAAAGACAGAATTAGGCATCTAGGTGGGCCTCTGTGGCTTAGGGAAATGGAGCCATCTCTGGTGACATACTGATGAGCTACATGACACTTGTCTCATTTTCTCACTGTCACTTGTACAACACCCTTAACAATAACTGAAGACAGAACTGAACTGCATTTAGGTGTTTAGTCTTTGGAAGATAAAAGTCTTCAACCTTCCAAAAAAGGCCTTTCCCCTTAATTCTTTGATATTTAATATTTTGTTCTTTATTTTTAGGTACATGAATATCATATGGTACATAGGACCCCACAGACATGCCTGGGTGGGAGACAGAGAACAGGAGATGAATGATTACCAAATTGTGGACAAAATCTCTCTCTCCTTTAGTAAATGTTAATACTTAATCACAGCCTGAAAGTATACCTGATAAGAAGCAGGATATAATATTCATACTGGTTCAAAATTGATAATTAGTGAAATTTCTATCTAGTTTTACAAAGTTTTAAAAATTGTGCTACATATCAGTCATGTAAATATAGAAACAACCCAAATCTGGAGCAAGTTCAAGTCTATTCTATATAACAAGTTCTGGTTTAAAGTAATGCTTTTATTATTATTACTTTTTATCCTTCAGTGCACAGAGAAAGATAATAAAAAAGGGAGTCATCTCCAGAGCACATGTAGAGAAGGTGCCAGTGCAGGTGCCCACCTGGAGGGCAGACTCAGATGCACTGGTGGCCTTGCCAGCGGCATCCTCGGCTGCTTTGATGGCGTTGAGGATGTTCTCATAGGCGGTTGCTGCCTCCACAGCACAGCGCACCAGCTCATCCGCACTGGTGTTCCTCTTGATCCTGGAAGACACAGTAGCGAAGTCCTCCCCTGCCTGCCGCTGAGCCCCAATTCATTCAGCAAGTAGAGACCTGAGGCAGTGGGCCCTGCAGCTCTGCCCCAAGGAGGCAACTGGGAATCAGTTTCCTGTTGCATTTGGGGTTCTGGAACTGGGTCCTGGGCCCTGGGCCTACCCTCCCGCCCTTCACCCTGTTCTGGAGACCCAGCCTGCCCAGGGGGAGGTTTTCACACCAGGCCCCAGCAGGGCGCCGTTAGACCTCCATGGTCCACACTTACTCCTCCAGCTGCTTTGCCAGTTCCTGTAAGGACTGTGCATGCTTCTCGGCCTCTGACACCAGCGATGCTTTGCTGGCGGATTTGGAGAGTTCTGTCACTTTGTCACTTAGTTCATGTCTTACTTCATTTACGGTGGCAGCTAATTTTTTATATTCCTATTTTCCCAAGTAAACAGAGACAGTGTCAACTTAAGCAAAGAATGTATGTGTTATTTTTTTAAATTACATATTTCCAGGAAGCAACAAGAGGAAATTTGTTTTTTAAGCTCCTTTACTACACCAGTTGATCTTTGATTACTTCAGATAGTGGTGCTGAGGACATTCTCTCAAGTTTACCCACCATTTGAACAAAGGGCACCCCCTTTGATAAATCTTATAATAGTACTCTGATATCATTAGTATAAAGTTGTACTAAATCAAAACACTTTTTTCTTATTTGGAAATAGCTATCATAAAAGATTTTCAAAATGCCCATTGGGCTAAGAAATATTGTCAATCTTTTACCGGTCGTAAATGTTTTCTGTTAATAAAGGTATACTGCCTATTTTAAAAACAGCATTTCAATTTTTTAAATTATGAAAGTAACATTTGCTCATTGCAGGCAAATCAGGTAATACAACTAGGCACAAAGAAGACACATCATTTAAACCCTCTTCCGAAGATACACTGCTGTTGGCATTTTGTGACATTTCCTTCCAACTAAAAGACATATACTGGAATAAAAAAATAGGTCAGCCCATCTCAGTTTCCTCACAATATAATTTAGGTGTTTTTCAATTTTCTAGAGAACAAGTTTTTTCTCTACCTCCTGGCTTTTCTCCATCAGCTGCAGCAAAACATTGGTTTGCCGTAAGGAAGAGTCTGCAGTGGCTAGAGACTTGGTCAAATCACTCTGTAGGGAATTCATTTCTTTAACTTGTCTCTGGAGAGAAAAAAAAGAATATCTGCTTGAGCTACAGAATATATTATCAGCAGGCACAGGCTTTTTTAATTGCACAACAGTATATAAGTAATTTCAGAGTCAGAATGTTTTCTTGAACTTAAAGATTGTCTAGGGAATTACAAAGTGAGGGGAAATCAGTTCCCTGTGCAGTGCGGGTGTGTTGCCATAGTTTCCTCAGACTACCTGCCAATGGAACAATAATTATCATTGTTGAAGAAGGTGTCTACAATGGGGTCTTCTTGGGCATTGAGGAAGCTATATAATTAAGCTCTGATTTGTGGAGAAGAAAGGTGAATTTTTAACTACATAAACCAGCACCAACCATCAGCACATCCATGAAGATGGAGGTGACCTTCAACAACAAAGCACATAGAGCCTAAGAATGCCAGCCTAGGAGGCTGCCAAAGTTCAGAGACCCAGAACGTTGGATCCTGCTCCTTTGCCTTCGCATAATCAGGACTTCAACAGAGGTGTTACTATCGTAAGAGGCCTTGGAAATAAAGCATATTGCCACCTGCTAAGATATTATTTATTCACTTTTACCTAGTTCTTTTTTGGTGTCTGTCCAGTGTTATTCCACTTAGATCTTACTGTCATTTCATAACTTCTCACACTTTTGTTATTGGTTTAGTACATAATGTTCACCATTGAAAATATATACTATAGAATCTTGAGCCCTATATTCTGTCATTGCAGTTCCCGCATGTGGCCTATATTTACTTCCTAAAAAGCAGGCAATACCTTAAAATGCCCTTTGCTGGTGATTATGATAATGACATTTACATATCTGACACAAAAAGTTATTTAAAACATTATATACTTTGAATGAATAATGATATTATTTTAATTTATCATCTACTTGGTAACATTATTCCTTTAGTACTCTATCAGCCAGGGGGTGGGGGCAATATTCTTTGTTTTCTCTGTAGTTTAAGTTCAGAATCTTTTCATGCAACTGAGGAATAGGAATGACTTTGGTTTTGCATTTAATGCCTCATTCCTGTTTGATTAGAGGGTTCACCGTACAGAGAGGTGCATACTGACTAGATGTACAGACAGGTCTCTGGCTGTGCCATTTAATCAACAGTAAAGATCCATCTCCCTTATCCTACTCATTAATAAAAGTATACAGATCCTAAGTGTGAATTAACCTTGATGGATTCCAAAGTCCTCTCGTTGTCCTGGTTGAGGCCAGTGGCCTTCTTTGCCTGGGCAGCTGCCTCCTGCAGTGTGGTACGAAGGCCAGTGACTTTGGCTTCATAGTCATTTAAAGAATCCTGTATGCTCTTAACAAGTCCATTGTTCTCCATCTGGTGGTTTTCCAGCCAGCTCCTGATCCGATTCAGCACTGTAATACATCACTTTATGTTTCCCACTTCAGAGATGAGTACACTGCAGCTAAGTTATAAAGACTACAGAAGGAGAATTGAGTTTCTAGTCCTTTCATGGTTTTCCTTGAATTTGCAAAGGAAGAAGAAAGGAAACTAACATTTATGTGCACCTGCTCTGTGCACTGTACCTATTGTCTCATTTAACTTCTAAAATAACCACTTGAAAACAGTAATTATTCTCTTCTTTGATGAAGAAATGGAAACTCTGAGAAATTAGCTGACAACCCAAGACTGTATGACTAGTCAGCTTAGGGATTTGAACTAGATCTGCAGACTAGTCAGCACATGCTCTCCTACTATTCTTTCCATCTCCTTGCAGTTAAAAGCAAAGGCTAATTTTAACTTCAAACAACACAAATGCTAAAAGAAACTGTTATTATCTGTAGCAGTTATCAATTACCCATTGATAACATTATTTTACTAGAAAGTAATGAACAGTATTTGAAAAATACTCACAAAACTAATATTTCTCAGTTTTGAGCTAATGAGGCATTTTCCCTAATTAAAACTTTAGATATATTCAGTTAATTTCTACTATATCAGTTTTATTTTTTGTAATAATAGTGCTAATATGCATTTGTAATTCAAACCCCAGTGATGGTGAGGTGACCATTCAAAAGAGATATAATGAGAAATTTGGGAGGAACTGAGTGAAAGAAGAATAAAAATGCAAAATGCAATAAAACTGGAAAAAGAGGTATCAATACCTAACATCTTAGGAGAAGAGCCTTTCTTTCTTTTTCTTTCTTTCTTTTTTTGCATGATGTTAAGATGTTATATTCTACAATCCCTTAGTAACTTGGTTGGGCTACCATTTTCACCACCTAATACTCTAAGAGTAATATACAATGAAATGACGACAACCTCCACCTATAACTGGGGACTCAGTATTGTACTTTGCACATTGTATTTCAAACCAATGAGAATGGACTGGATGCAAGAGTTTGGGAACATCCTTACAGAGCTGAGCTGCTCTTTTTTCAGTTTCTGCTTCTCTCAGGTGCTTTCCAAAGTTGCGGTTCCGCAGTTCCCCGATCATGCGCTCGGCTTCAGCCAACTTCCTGGAAAGATCACCGGAAGGCAAGTTGTTTCCTCCTCCATCTGTCCCAGAGATCTGCCTCAAGAGAACTGGAAAACATGGGGTAGTTTACTAAACTGGGAATTCTGGACCCCAGCAGACTACGTAAGAAAAAGGGAGAGATTTTTTATGGGACAGTTCATATTAGATTTTAGTATCTTTGCAGGGTCTTCATAATGTTGAACTCTTAAAGGAAAATTCTTTCAGTATGCAAAAATGCTATGTAATATGAAAAAATTAATTGGGTCAAGGAACTCTACGTACTGTGCACGTTTCGGATGACACTTTTAATCTTTGTGTCCAACTCTTTTGCGCTTTGGGTTGTCTGATCAACGTTGTTATATAATGTTTGTGCTTTTCTGGAATTTATTTGAACCTATATTAAAAAATAAATGGATTAGCAACAAATTAAGATAACAGCAGGGGGAAATTAACAATATTTTGAAAGCAAAAACATGTTAATGTTATTAACCTAACACATTACCTTTTCTTGCAAAGCATCAAATTCACGATTCAGATTACTCAGTTCTCTTTCTAGATCACCCATTTTTGAGCCCTGGTTTGAAATGGCAGAACGGTAGCTGAGCAGCTGATTCTGAAAGTCAAATACAAAGTTAACCTCATTTTAGAGAAGAAATTTGGAGTAAGTCCTGTCAACTTGGTAAACCTGGTGATGATATGAAAAGATTCATTTAGCAAAACCATGCAAGTTTCACATGGGAAACCATGGTCCTTAGAAATAGGCTACATGAAGAATCTCTTTTCTGATATAAATTGTGATATGGCTCTACAATAAAAATAGCAAAATTTAAAACTGTGAAAAGGCAAGAGATACTTTACTTGCATGAATGAACTAACCTTATAGAAACAGGAGTGATACCCTCTACCTGAGGTACTAATTTCCAGATTCTGTAATAAATTCAATTGTTTTAACTTTATAATGCTAAAAGCAGTGCCTAAGGCTACTTTATTGAAGGAACCATTAGATTAAAAAAATGTTAGAGCAGTAGGGGAACTCAGAGCTCATTGAATTGCATAGCCTTATCTTACAAAGGAGAAAGCACAAGCCCAGAAAGGTTGGGTGGCTTGTTCACACCATGGCTGTGCAGTGATCAGTACTGCTTCAGGACCACTATCCAGGTCCCCTGTGCATTTCGGGGTGCTAACCTGCCTCATTACTTTGAAAAGGTGGCATTGCCATACATAAGGTCTAGAATAGTGATTATTTTCAATTTGGGGGGAAAAATTATTAGTACCTTAATATTTTTTATAAGAAAAAGCAATATTATTATCTCTATTTGTATGTGAGAGCTAGTGTTGGGTAAAAGAACACAGATATACAGCTCAGGTACAAACCCTAGGTTCACTCACTGAGCCTTATCCCTTTCATTACTCTATTGGAGATTATAATATTAAGCTGCTAAATTGATTTATGGTAATAAGTGAGCTAATGTATTATAAAACATCATGCCTGCTCAAGCAATAAAAATGTTAGTTCTCCTCTCACAGTTGTTTTTACTGAGTTTTCACAATGTTTTGGTGATATAGCAAGAAAATAATTCCATTTTAATTTTACTCCTGAAAAACTGAGGCACATCATTTTGTTGAATATTAGCAGAACACCTGAATATAAAGTCCAGTGTAAAGCATGGCTTTCAGACTTTGATCTTGATCTTGGTTGGCATTCTAGAGCTACAACATATTAGCTGTGTAATTTCAGGTTATTACTTAGCTTCTCCATGCCTGTTAAAGAAAATAACACCCTTTTCCTCATAGGATGTTGTGAGAATTAAGTAAAGCTTTTAGCACAGAGCCTGGCTCATAGGATGGGTGCCGAAACTCTAGTGGCTTCCTTTTCTCTAAGAACATAAAGCCCCCATCCCCACAACCCTCCATATTAAGCATGTAAACCATGGACTAAAATGATTTTGATGGGAACCATTTCTCTAGCATTATTTTTTGCTATGTATACTCAGCTATAGACATTAATAGGTTTAGAATATGCTCTTACTTCAAAAGCTCTTATTAAACCTTCCCCAATGCCTCTTTCCCTATGTCTAGCTTACTGAATTCTTTAAACAACACACTTCAAAATAACTCAGAGATCAAATGCATGTCACAAAAAATTAGAAAGTCTTTTGAAATGAATGAAAATAAAAACACAACACTTTAAAATGTATTGTTGGGGGGAAATATTTAGCATTAAATACTTATATTAAAAACAAGAACGATTTTGAATCTGTAAAATAAGCTTTCCTCTTAAGAAACTAGAAAACACATAACAATTTGACCCCAAGGCAAGCAGAAGGCAGAAAAAAATATGGAAGAGAACAGAAAACAATAACATTGAAAACAGAAAAACAACATAGAAAATCAATGGAATAATATAATGAGATTAACAAACCTCTAGCCAGAATAATCAAGAAAAAAAAGAGACAAACACAAATTACCAATATCTGTAATGATTGAGAGGGTATCACTACAAATTTTGCAGATATTAAATGGATAATAAGGGGAAATTATGGACAATTTTATGTCAATATATTTGGTAACTTAGATGAAAAGAAAAATTATTTGAAAGATACAAATTACTAAATATCACTCAAGAAGAAATTGATAACCCAAATAGTGCCATACTTATTCTTAAAAATTAAACTTACAGTTTGTTTTTTAAAATAACTTTCAACAAAGAAAACCCAGGCCCACATGGCTTCACTGGGAAATTCATCAAACATTTAAAGAATTAATGATAATCTTAGACAAATCTGTTTTTGAGTCTCCTGAATGCAAGGTACTGAGCTAACGATGGCTCTATGAGAAAAATTAGCCCAGAAACAGTAAGGGATGTTCACTTGGAAGTGTTATTTTTGTGTGTTTACTAGTACATCCCATCAGTAAAAATGTATTATTCTAAGTGAAATAAGTCAGAAAGAGAAAGACAAGTTTACTGTATAATTTCACTTATTTGTGGAATCTAAAAAAAAAAACAAAACAAATGAACAAATAAAACAAAACAGAAAACAGACTCATAGATACAGAGAAAAAAATTGGTGTTTGCCAGAGGGTGCAAGGTGGGGTAGGCGACAGAAAAGGTGAAGGGGATTAAAGGGTACAAACTTCCAGTTATAAAATAAATAAGTCATGAGGAAGTAGCAAACAGATTAGAGAAAATAATAATACTGTAATAACTTTGTATGGTGACAGAAGGTAACTAGAATTATCATGGTAATCACTTCAAAATGTATATGAATATTGAATCACTATGTTATTATCTGAAACTAATACAATATTGTAGGTCAATTACACCTCAATTTAAGAGAATCTAATTTTCATTTAGATCAGAGGAAGGAGGAAAGCCCCACCCCCACTCTAGCCTTAAATGGAGTCAACCCCTCCTTTCCTGCTTGAGGAATATTCATTCATGCAGCATCTATTCAACACTTATCTAACCTGGGCCAGCGTCGTGCTGGACCTATAGGCTACTTACCCTCAGGTCCTTGGTCTGGGTCTCCAAGTGCCCCATCTGTTCCAGAGTGTCTGCACTGACACTCAGGCCCTGCAGCTGAGACTTGACGCGGTGAAGCTCATCAGCCATGGTGGCCAGGTCATTCATGAGTGTCATAACACAGCTGTCACAATCTGTAGGGGCCACAATCAAAGGCAAGTGTTCTGCAGGCTGGAGTCACAGGAATGCAAACACAGCACAAGGGCTATACAGCCCAGTTAATATGCACATGGATCACCGCAGGCCAACATCACCATCCTAGACTTCTCAGGGAGGGATGCACACTCTGAAAAAGGGAGATCTCTAGACAGGATGCATTTTAAAGAGAAATGGTGGGGTGAGAGAAATGGGTGAAGGTGGTCAAAGGTACAAATGCCCAGTTATAAGATAAATAAGTCCTGGAGATGTAATTTCAGCATGGTGACTACACTTAACAATACTGTATTGAATATTTGAAAGTTGCTAATAGTGCAGATCTTAAAAGTTCTCATTACAAGAAAATAAATTCCCAACTATGGGAGATGATGGATGTTAACTAAGTTTATTGTGATAATAATTAATAGTCTTGCAATGTATGTATATGAGATCATTTTGTCACACACCTTAAACTAATACAATATTATATGTTAATTATATCTCAATAAAATGGGAGTAAAAGAAGGAATGGTGAGTTTATGTAAATTATTGCTTATTTTATATGTGGGAAAGCTAATACGAAATAGCATTTAGTTATTTACTGCTATTTACCAGGCATTATGACAATCCTAATGAGGTTGATACAATTATTATGTCCATTTTGCAAATAATGAAACTTAGGCTCAAAGGGGTAAGGTCCCTTGCCCAAGGTCATACAACTCTAATTGATAGAGGCTGGATTTGACCTTAAATATTCTCCTACCTCCTCTCACGTCGCTTTCCCATACTGCAAACTGCATGTTCCAGCATGGGACTCACGTATCTTAAGCAAAGCCCTACAACTTGGAAAGAAAAGGTGTTTTCTTTACTCACCATCACATTCTTCTCCAGGGCCGCTATCTTTGGGTTCTTGGTTTATGCAGTCTGAAATGAGGAACGACCGAAGATGGTGGTGTTACTAAGCTTATTCATCACCTGTGTTTTGACTTGGCTTTCAGAAAAGCTAGTTTTGCAAGATTTGAGTCACCAAACTGTCCATCCTCAGTGGCTCTTCCCTCATGCCACACAGAATTCAACCAACCCTTATCCCACACAACAGCCTTTCAAATATGTACTTTCCAAATCTTCTCTTCACTGTCCTGGTTTATCAGTTCTCCTTCATGAGACATGGTTCTAAGTTCCTTCATAGTCTCACCCTGTTTCTGAACAAACCGTAGCTTGTCTATTGTCTTCTAAAGATATAAGTCCCACATGAGGACTTACAGCGACATCCTGCCACAGACTGTCAGACCACCTAGTTTAAACACTAGAACTCAGTGCAGATAGTATGAGCAGTCTTAGGAGCCACATTACTCTCCTGATTCATATTGAACTTACTGCTAAGCAAAACCTTAATCTTTTTATACCTCCTACTACTAAGTCACATCTCACTTATTACATAGTTAAGATTGATTTTTTTTTCATTCATCTATAGGACCTTATGTTTATCCATAATATAATATTGTCTAGTCAGAATTGGCCCATTATCCCAGGCTGTTGAGGCCCTTTTTTTATTCTAAATGTGTCATAGGAGGTCTTTGCTCTCTCTGAACTTTGTGTCATCTGATACTGTATTTCCATTCAAATCAGCAGCGTTGAGCTGATATTGAAGATGATAATCTATTTTCTATGCATTCCTTTGGGAACAGTCACTTGACCAAATCTAATCCACACATCCAGGGTTTTGTTTATCATATAAATGAAAGACTTTAAGGGTTTTGCACTGAACTTTATCAATGGCATTTTCCTGAAAAATCACATTAATATTCAAGAAAAAGGATAGTGTTCCTTTTGATTCCATCTTGTTCCTAATGAACCCACACTATTCCCAATAATTACCTTTTCCTTGATATGTAAAATCCACCTCAATCATGCCACCCACATCCTAGGTATTTATTGCTATTAGAGAAAGAGTACTTTGACTTCTTCAGATACATACATAAAGAACACTGATGTGACAATAACCTTATGGAAGAGAGGTCTTAGCAATATCATCAAAATAGGGTACGAGGTTATTTTGACTATAAGTAGTTGAGTTTTAAAAACAATTTACTTAAAGTAAGTTTTAACAATTTACTTCAAGTAAGTTGTTCACCAAAGTTAAAAAATACTGCCTAAGCATTCCACTGTCTATCAAAATAAGGAAACAGTTTGTCAGCTGAAGTTGGGCATTATGCTTCCTGAAAATGTTCACTTGGGTTCTTCACTTGATACTTGATACTGTAGAATTCAAGCAATCCTTCTCCCACACACCAGCTTTTGACTTTGAGTGGTGGGCACACAATACAATGTAGTATGATAAATGCAGATTAGCAGAGGTATGAGTTGATCTTACCTCCAGTCAGGGGGTCACAACTGCCCAAGTGGCCATTGCTATCACAATTGCAGGGCTGGCAGCTACCTCCGAACTTCTGGGGATTCCCGAAATATCCTGGTGCACACCTACACAAAATACAGAAAAGACATGAAACAATAAAGTACCTAGAGGAACACATAGGTACTAAACTTATAGACCTTGGTCACAGAGAACATTTTATGAATTTGCTTCAAAGGCAAAGGAAGTAAAGGCAAAAATAAATGAATGGGACTATTAAACTAAAACACATCTGCACAGCAAAAGACACTGACAACAAAACAAAAAGGCAACCAACTGAATGGCAGCTCCAACAAGGGGTCAATATCCCCACAGTATAAAGAACTCATACAACTCAACATCCCCCCCCCCACAAAGAGGCAATCAAATTAAAAAATGGGCAGAAGACCTGAACAGACACTTCTCCCAAGAAGACATACAAATGGCCAACAGATATATGAAAAGATGCTTAACTTCACTAGCTATTAGGAAAATGCAAATTAAAGCTACAATGAGATACCACCTCACACCTGTTAGAATGGTTATTATCAACAAAATAGGTAATAACAAGTGTTGGAGAGGTTGCAGAGAAGGAACCCTAATTCACTGCTGGTGAAATGTAGACTGGTATAGCCACTATGAAAAACAGTATGTTAATTCCTCAACAACTTAAGAATAGTCACCATATGACCCAGCAATCCCTCTTCTGGGTATCTACCCAAAAAACCCAAAACCATTTACAGTATTCCCTCACTTATCACAGGTATTATGTTCTAGATACCCCCTACCCTGCGATAGGTGAAAATCCACGAAGTAGGAACCTTACATTTATTTTAGTATTTATATATATTTTAAGCTTTATAAACCCTTCCCACACACTTATAAACCATTCCCAGTTCCTTATGAACCTTTCCCACTCCCTTATTAACCTTTTCCATACTTTTATAAACATTACTTATGTTCTTAAACATACTCTACACTCTTAAACCTACGTAACTTTAACAACATACATATACAGTACTGCAAAATCCCACAATATAGTGAAAAATCCGCGATAAATAATTAAATATAATATTTTTAAAAGTCCCGCGATAAGTGAACCGCGATATAGAGGACTACTGTACTTCCATTTGCAACAACATGCATGATTCCTGAGAATATTATGCAAAATGAAGTAAGTCAGTCAGAAAAAGCTAAGAACCATATGATTTCACAAATATGTGATATAAAACTGAAACTCATAGACAAAATATAGACATCATGGTGGTTACCAGAGGGAGGGGTGTGGGAGGGGTAGTAAAGGGTAAAGGGGGCCAAATACGTGGTCACAGAAGATGATTTGACTTTGGGTGGTGGGCACACAATGCAATGCACAGATCATGTATCACAGAAAAGTACACTTGAAAACTATATGACCCTATATACCAATGTCATCCCAATAAATTTAATGAAATTAAATTTAAAAAATAAAGTGATTATAGGTAGGCTTAAAAAATGACAATTTAATTTTTAAGTGTCCCTGATAAATGAGTATAAATAATTGATATCGTAACATTTCACCCCTGAGTGCATGTCATTTTAACATTCTATATGACAAATGGGAAGTACATAAGAAAAGTCTCTCTGCTACATACAGGAGTGCCATGTCCCAAGGAAAAGCATTTATATAAATGTTTGAATTAGGCTATGCAATAGCTGCTTTTTCCATGAAACGGCATTTTGACAAGAGGTAATCTATAGTTATTCAGAGTTGGCAGACATTTACTCTAAAAAGAACAAAGGGAACCTGTCACTTCAAGGAAAACAATTGATAACAATTGTTGCCAAGGATAACAATTGAACTTTCAGGCAAAAATTAGATTTTTAGAAAACTGGAATTCACTACCTGTGTTTGATACTTCATAATTTTTTTCTAATAAAACAAGTGGTGATATTGATGAATATATATTTTTATATTATATAATAAAATGTATAGCTATTTTTTGGAAGAAATATATGACTCATTGAATCAATATTTTCCAAATCATCAATGTATGATGTTATATACATGTGTAAAAGATCCATTCAAAGTGCAAGACTAGCCAATAGATTTTAATGTAAGAGAGTAAAAAAAGTTCATTAATGTGATTTCAGATTCCACATGGCAAATAACTTTTAAGGAAGCACAACTTATTAAATTTGGGGGTAGTATAAAAGGAAAATATCCACAATCATCTGAAAAAGCTCTAAACATTATTTCTCTCATTTTCAACTACATAGCAATGTGATGCCAGATTTTCTTCATTTATATTGTTCAAAACACATAAGAATGAATGCAGTGTCTATGCACTGAACCCAGCCTCAAAGCTGGCCAGACTCCCCAGCTCCTAGCTCACCTAGTCTTCCCCCAGGACCCTCTCTCCTGTTTGCTGTAAAGGCCCTCTATATCCCTTATACAGCACTTTCCATCGACTACTTGATCATCCAGCAGCTCTTGGTTCTAACTACTGTTGTTATTGCCGTTAAACTGAGGCACAGGTAACTCTCATTAACCTGGCTGGTAAGTGGCAGCACAGAGACTCAAACCAAAGTAGGCCAGCTCCAGAATCCAGCCTCCCACCTGCTGTATTTCACTATTTCTGTGCTGGAACACTCTCCAGTTGAGGGAAATGCTGTATCTTAAATCCAGAGCTGGTTCTTTGGTTTGAGGTTAAACCATATTTTCCAAACCAGTCAAAAAGACCTCTTGCCCCTCCATTAATTCCTTGAAACTAAGACTTATTCTTCTAACCTTGCCACTAAACCCAACTATGGGCTGAATCATGTTTTTCCTTCACCCCACCCACCAAAAAAATACAGAAAAGAGGAGAAACAGTCAAAGAACTCACTGTTTATTCCACCTAATTTTCCCAACCTTAGGCCCCCTTTTTGGGATATTATAACCCTACCGGAGGAAGACTGATGCAGATTTTCAAGAATGAATGTGTGTCAGTACAGAACTCTTTATGGCTTGTGTGAGAATGTGAGAGTGGGATGCAGGCAGAGCTTGCTTCCTTCCTCCTTGACACCCAGGACAACAGAATCCTCAGTTACCCCTATAGCCAAATAGCAGATGAACAAAATGCACATAGGAGTCAGTGGTTTGATCCATATGGAAATCAGGGATGGCTGAGGAAGCAATGCGCCCCAGAGCAAGCTGTGTGCTGGGAAGCCTTTCCTATCCACCCTCCCCACTGGCTGCTCCCTCCCTTGCCCAACTAGCTCCTGTATATGGTCCTGCTTTTACTCTATACTGTCCTTGTCTTTATCAATGCACAGTTAACGTTTGTGCTGGGATTGATGCCTGGCACAGAGTGGGTACTCAATAAATGTTCAACAAACAAAAATTTTTGACACTAAAATGGCATTTATCTGTGAAAATGTTTTTAAAACTTTTAAAGAAACAATAGCTTGCTTTCTTGAGACATCAAATGTAACAAACATAAGCCAAGAGAAGATTTCTTAATTAAGAATTTCTCTTTTCAGATCATCTGCCTGCCAGATGGCTGTCTCATCCAGCCCATTGTTTCTGCTTTATCATTTGTGAAGAACCATAAGACTGAATTAGGATGTTTCTCCCAGGTGGGGGCTCCCACAGCTTTTAAATACAGAGCCTGGAAGATCTTCCCAAGCCCCATTCCCAACCCCACCCACTCTTTTAAAAATGTATTGTGGTGATATTGGTTAATACAATTATATAGGTTTTAAGTGTACAATTCTATGATACATTATCTGTATATTGCATTGTGTGCCCACAATCCAAAGTCAAATCTTCTGTCACCATCAAAAGAAATCACCAAAAAAACAAAACAAAAAACAAACAAACAAAAAAAACAAGGCAACCAACCAAATAGGGGAAGATATTGGCAAACAACAGCTTGGACAAGGGGTTAATATCCAAAATATGTAAAGAACTCATACAACTCAACATCCCCCAAAACAAACAATCCAATTAAAAAATGGGCAGAGGACCTGAACAGACACTTCTCCCAAGAAGACATACAAATGGCCAACAGGTATATGAAAAGATGCTCAACTTCACTAGCTATTAAGAAAATGCAATTCAAAGCTGCAATGAGATACCACATCACACCTATTAGAATGGCTATTATCACAAGATAGGTAATAAGTGTTGGAGAGCTTGTGGAGAAAATCAAACCCTCACTCACCCCACCCATCTTTGCTGTCTAGTATAGCTGTCCCTTCCACCCCTCAGCCTTCAAGGATGGTTGGATGTCTCTCCTACTGCAGGCTGACTTTGCCCAGTTATGCTTTCTCTCACTATTTTAACAGCTCGTTTGCTTGTTGGTCTACACTAGACTGTAAAAACCCTTGAGGGCAGAGTCTGTGTTCTGGTTGATAACGTGTCTCTAGTGCTTAGCACAGCACTGGGCATATACTGAGATCTCCGTATACTTTTTATTGCAGAAATGAATGAATAACAGATGTGAGGTAAGTGTGGGCAACGTTTGCTGAAATGGAAAATAGAAGAACCCTGAATTGCTGCTTTTTACTGTAGGACAGTTAGGAGACAGTTAGCGATTCCAATAAGAAACTCTCCCCTTCCTCCCATGGTAGGTACCCCTAGGCCCTTTCTTGCATTACCTCCCCGACCTGAGCCACCTTCCCCCTCCACCTTGCAGCTTCACTGGGTCCAGTCATCCCTTTAACCTACATAAGGCCCACCTTGTCCATAAAATGTTCCAAATAACCCCAGTCTAGAGAAGCCCTGTCTTATTATAAAATTCAGTTGAGTTAATTTTCTGTTTTATTAAAAATCGTTAAAACTCTCCTAAAGTTTATCCAGAAAAATAGCATGCCAGAATGAACAAAGCAAATATTTTAAATAAAGGTTACAGGGTGGAGTCTTGCTCAATCCAAGATTCACTCAAAGACATTTTATACTTTCAGAAATGATACAGAAGTAATAATGGCACAAGAACCAAATAAAACTTATGGAAACAAATCCAAGTTTTATGGGAATTTTGTGCACCGATATTTAGCTTTAGTGAATTCAACTAAAGATATTTGGCAAAAAGGAGCGAGCATAAGCGCGTGAGAGTAAGAGGAAAATCCAGCTGGAGTGTGTGTCCCCATTCACTCAGTGAGCACACAGCCTGCAGTGAGCATGGCATGAGGGATGTGAGGCTGCTCCTTCCCAGTTGGTCCAGTTTCCTTGTGCTTCTCCCACAGTGAACAGCTCCCCCTGCTGAGTGTGGTCTGGGGTGTAACCAAGTGGTATGTGATTTTCATGCAATATGGTGCCTGGATTATTGAGAGCTGGGATATTGGGATGGTCAAGGTTATTGTAGCTCTGGTCCATTTTTGTCTTACATGTTGACCCCAAATCTATCTACCATGTGAGATGCAATACCTGAAAAAGTATGCTCCAAATTTTCACCAAAATGAAGATTTAAAAGTAAGAAATAAACCATAAAAGTACCAAAAGAGAATATGCATAACATTTATATCCCCTCTCTATGCCTGACACCAGTAGCTGAAATCCCAAAGGATAACAGAATAGATATAAATATGGTAAAACATAACTGTTGCATATCTAGAATCGACAAAAACAAAATAGAAAAACTTACAAACAGAAAATAAACTGAGAAGAGTACTTGCAACTTAAAGTATTAAAGATTAATTCCCTCTAAAAAATGTACAAACCAATAAAAAACTAAACAAAAAAAAATTCCATTTGAAAAAATGAGTAAGACCTAGATAGCAATCCAAAGAATAAGATTTACAAATGGTTAATAAGCACATGAAAAAAAATCTTATCTGATTATTAAACAAATAAATGTAAATTTGAATGACACAATGTTTTTCTATTAAATTGGCAAATATTTGAAAAACTGACCATTTTTAGTATTCACCGTGGGCAGGCAGTTATTCTTTCACTGCCAGTAGGAATGTAAACAAATGTGAAATTTTTGGAGGGCAATTTTGCAAAATCTATCAAAAGCCTGAAAAATTTACTATCCTTTGACCCAAGGGATCTCCTATAATTACATCTTGAGGATTTATATACACAAACATTTAGCTAAAAGGATCTACTTTTGGTTCTTTTTTGAACAGAAAACTGTAAAACTATATTAAAAATCAGTAGTAGGGGGTATGGAATTTCAGTGAAAATTCTTGGTACTGACAAACTATCATCGATTAATACTTACTGATATGGAAAGATATTACTAACACACTATAATTAAGAAAACAAGTCAAAACAGAAAGTAAAATAGAATTTACTTTTGTTTTTAAGAAGTCTGTGTGTACAGAAATGATCTGTAGAATATACGACAAGCTTTTAACAGTGGTTTTCTGCAGGTAAAATGATTATGACTAGGACTGCGAGTAAGCAGGCATGTAGAGGGGTGTGGTGAACCATTCTGGTTCTTTGCTCACTTGCATTACATCATTTTTACAATAAATATGTATTGATCTTATGATGAAGTCATTTTAAATTTAAAAACATGTTGCCCATGATTCATTTGTGATACTGTTACTTTTCCAAGTGCGGGTGTGCTACCTTCCTAGTTAGCTTGTAATGCCTTCTGCAGTCTTTACAATAATTGGCAGTGTCCTATGCATGGCATCTAATCATGAACTATTGTGTGGGGATTAGAGGTATGTGTTTATGGGAGTGTCTAGGGCTGTGGATATGTATGTGTATGTAGGAGTATGTCGAGTTTGTGTGTGTGTGTGTGTATGTGTGTGTGTACAGGCAAGTGGAGATATGTGTAGGGTAGGGGTGTGTATATGCAGGGGTAGTAGTATGTAAGGATGGATTTATATGGAGGTAGGGTATGTAGGACTAATGTATGGGGACTATGAAGAGGAAGGAGTATGTAGAGGTGTGCGTAGGGGTAGGGGTGCATAGAGGTATAACGTTGGGGACTATATAGAGCTATAACATAGCGGACCTTATTCTCAAATTTTGGAAACATACAAAACAGGAAAGAGAAGGACGTTAATGATTTATTGAGTGAGCAGTCCTGTATTTTTCCCAAGAGACCTTTTTCCAGCCTCAGTGAAGCCAACAGTCAGCCCCACCCTTAGCTCTGAGCCACCACAGGGCAGAGCCCCACCCACAGCTGGGTGCCTGCAGCCACCTGTAGAGCCCACCCCCACCTGCAGGATGGGGGTGGGGAGGGGCGAAAAGGGAGGGGCAGCACCCACCTTTCACAGTGTGTTCCTGTGTATCCGGGTTTACAGGAACACTGCACACTTCTCCCAGTCACAACACAGCCCGTGGCAAAACTTGAAGGAAGACAGAACAAAGCCCCAGTGAAAACATAAATTGATAGGCATTATGCTCATTATTTTTTTTTTTTTTTGCCACAAAGAACTGACTTGCTTTAAGTGAAAATGAAAACCAAGGACCTGGCTACTTTCCCTATGAAGAAACTGTTGCCCATTCAGGCTTGTAGAGGTAATGATGAATTATTTCAGCTAACATTGGGCAAATTTTGGTGAATAAGGACTGAAGGCATTTATTTTGCTTTATTTTTGGCCTGAGGAAATACATTCCTTCCCATAAGACGGAGCAGAGCAACTCACTTTGGAAGAGATGATTACAACAGGGTTTTTCCAGGAATCACAAGGAATAAAACAAGTCTAGGCAGAACAAAAGAACAGAGAGTTCTGATTCTTTAAGAAAATTTTCTCCTTGTTTATTCTAGTTCTTTTAAACTGGGCACATCGCCTTCTGGGAAGAAAAGGTGGTGGAGAGGCCAGGCCCTCCGAGCCAGAGGACTAAGGCACAGAGCATGGTTGCCACATCCATATTTCTGTGGGCACAGTCATTGGTGATTTCTACATTTTCAAATCAAGTTGTGGAATTTTGATTCCTTTATTTTAGTTCTAAACTGACATACATTTGAGAATCTTCTTTTTTTTTTAATCAAATGAAGAAATCATGAAAAGGCCCTGTTGCCTTGTGAAATGTCTGTGTCTGCAGTTTAAACATTTCATTGACATAAATCTGAGGGGAAATAACTCCATTTGTCATTTGCTGGTAAAAAAAAAAAAAAATTCATATTTGGAAATCTTCTCTTGGCCCATGAGGTGACTATGGAGTTACAGCACTAAAGAACAGTTAGAAATTTATCAGCAGTATTAATATTACTGGAAGGAGAATTAGGTAAAAATAGGGTTTTATTGATAAATCTGAGGAATTGCGTGTTACTTCAACTGTGTGGAACCCGGAAGCTGACCTTGATGATAATCATCCACTTTTGCCACCAAAGATGAAAAGCTTCTCTCAAGCACCTGGTGGAAGCCTCACTGCTTTCTACTCTCTCTTGCTTCTGTTCAGACAAGCCTGGGCTGGTGTCAAGGGATAGATCTCTTTACAAATAAAGCTGCAAGACTGGGCAGGCTTAAGGAGTATCAAATCCATAGGTAGCAAAGCAGGGTGAACATTTCAAAGATGCATCGCCAGAAAACCCACATTTGGACAAGTGACTTCTGGTAATTTTAAGACGTGGCCAGTTTCTCTGCTACTCAGCTGATATCAATCAGCCTTGTGGCCCACACTTGTTCCAGAGCCCGTGTACTACTGATGCTTTATCCATATCTTCCTGATTTTCCTGCTTCTCTTAGTTACTTATTCTATTTTGCTTGGACCCAAGTGAGCATGCCATGATGACCAAGAATGTCAAGCACAAACGGAATACGGGGTACTGTGAGGAAAAATGGCGGTTTTATATCTGTATAATCTGTCTGCTATAGTGCAATCAGGGTGACAACTCAGATCACACCACTCTGTGGTTCAGGACTGCCCTGTGGCTTCCATACACTGCGGGTAAAATCCAAATGCCTTGCTCCAGCGTGCAGGGTCCTACTGGATCTGAACCCCGCCCGGCCTGCATCCTCTCTCCCCATCACACTTCAGCCGCTCCTGCCTTTTTACTGTCCACAAACACATCATCACAGAGGCTTTGTTTTTCCCTTTCCTGGGACCCTCATCGCTAAGATATTGTTGTGGCTTACTCCATCCATCTCATCATCAACGACCTCTGAAAACCCCTTTACCACCCTCTATAAGGAATCTACTCACTATCAATCACATAACCATTTAATCAATTGTATAACTTATCTCTTTTTGAAAGTATACTTCTTATTTATTTGTGCACTTATTTATTGTGACAACTCCCCCCATCCGTACTTTCCAGGCAGAGCTTTATGAGCTCAGAGGCTTTGCCATTCATCTTTACTGCAGTTTCCCCAACATCTAGGGAGGGCTAAGTCCTAGCCCTGTAATGGGTGGTCAATAAATAATTGTTTAGTCATTGAATGAATAGCAAAGGAAAGAGGATAGGAAAAACCCAGAAATGTACAACTTGGAAGACTGTTTTTCTTTTGCACTTTTTGTTCGTTCTTTTTTTATATTACTGTTTTATCGAGATAGAGTTCACAGAGCATACTATGCACCCACTTAAACTATGCAATTCAATAGCTTTTAGTATAGTCACAGAATTGTACAACCATTACCACAGTCAATTTTAGAATATTTTCATCACCCCCAAAAGAAACCCATATCCCATACCCTTTAGCATTCATTTCCCATTTTCCCTACACTCCAACCCCAGTCCTAAGCAACTACCAACCTACTTCCTGTCTCTATAGATTATTTTCAAGCTTCCACGGTACCTGTTTGAATGAGGACATGGGCAGACACTGCAGGATCCCTGGATGGCGTTCCCATAGTAACCCTCTTTGCAGCGCTCACAGTGTTCCCCAGCAGTGTTATGCTGGCAATTCTTGGGACAGATACACAGTACAATTAATAACAGCCAACTGCACATCTACTACTATTGAGATCATTGTCATCTTCATTACTCACACAGTTATAACTCAAGTCCTTTGACTCTGTATGGTGATAGCAGTGTTGCTAAACATATATTTTCCTGTGCATCCAATCATTGTTGGTTCTAGAAAAAATGTGTAAATGCCCTTCCATCAGCTATTTGGTGTTTAATGTTGGGAGGCATGAATAAGTGGAGAGAGACTAGCTTGTTACAAACCCCACTCTGTCATTTCATGGCTGTGGGATCTTGAGCAACTTCCTTCACCACTCTGAGCCTCAGTGTTTTTTATAAATAAACTGTTGGTTTATGATATACATACAATTCTAATTTTCTTAAAATGTACATGAAGAATAATACCCACTTTCCAAGGTTGCTGGGAGGATTTTATAAAATATAACAGGGTCTCAGCAAATGTAAGCCCCTCCCCTTTTCTCTCTATCCCTTAGAATGGCTTCTATGAAAATTTGACTTGACTTTATAATTCACAATGGGATACTGAGGAGTAATAAAATTGAAATAAGTTTTTAACACACAGCATTTGTTAAAACAACAAAAAGTTGCATTGTATCTGAAAAAAGCACTCAATTTAATTCCACTGTTTCAGAAAAGCAAGACATTAATTATTTTAAGCTTGTGTTTATATGAAACTAATTATTTTCATGTACAAGTCAATGTCTAATGAAAGTTGTTCTATAGTAAAGTGTTGGAATGATACAACTTTGCAATTAACCATAATACTAAGACAAAGCTGAGTAGATAGTGTCAAACTTACTTAGTTTATAGAACTTTTAGCCCAGTATAACCTTTCTTGGCTTTATTCTAGTAATGAATATTCTAATGCACAAAAACAGCCCGGCAAACACTCCTTACTGGGGGCATTTGATCATTCAGAGATACCTTGTGTTAATTATACAGCCTGAAATAATTACAATTTAAAAAATTTGATTATATATGTTACCTCTGTGTGCAGAGGGGGTGCTTGAGTAGGGAACTGTAATAGATGTGTGTTTTAAAGTAATATCTGAAGTCAGGTTGGGAAAAACAATATGTGTATATATCCTAGGTGGGAGTGGCACTGTCTGAATAGCAAAGACTGTCTTTCAGTTATCAATGTCCTCAGTTTGTTCAGCTTAAACAGACCTGTCTTCCACAAACCTTTGAGTAACTGAGAATTACACAATCCACTAAGATGACAAAAGATCTTTTCCTATTTTTTCCAGCAATAAAGTTGTGCTATAAGCACAAGGGATTAGTAATTATATCAGAAAATAGGAGGGTCTTTAAAGTAGGGTACTGCTTACACATAAACATTTGATAATTACCAGAAAGCTAGCCCCTGTCCTGAATCCTCCCCTCTGTCCCCAATGTCACCGCCAAGTGGAGTGTCCCCACTGGCACGGACACTGGGAACAAATCCACTCTGCAGTGTGTCAGATCCACAGAGGTGTCTCTCAGGGGTGTCAGGTGAGGTGTTGAAGCCTCCCTCCTCCTTTTCTTTGCCTATTGGCCCTCACTCTCTCAGAAAGTATCCATCTTTTGAACTAATTAGTTTCTTTCCACATTAGTTTCCTTTCTTTTATAACTCCAAATGCCAATTTTCAAGATATCCGAATAGGTATATTTTAGTCCTGTAACTATTTGGTTCTGAGCTGAAAACACTAGAGAAGCAAGAACTTAGAGAAATGGGTAGTGCAGTGAGGTCATCTGTGTTCTACTAAAAATGCTCTGAATGCTGGGAAAGAGCTGTGGAAGGGAATCCAAACCTATGTTGCTTGTTAAAGTCCCATAAGCATGTCTGAAACAACCCCTCATCCTCAGTTGAGAGCATTTACCCTAGAATTTGTCTTTATCAGTCCTGCAACTCTGAGGCAGGTGCCTTTCAAATATCCTGTGTTTCACTGTGATAAACGCATGTGTGGGTGAATGAATGAATCCACACCCACTTCCATAACACGTGCTGTCCTAGCTCCGTTTGACACCAGATGCCTACTGGGCATTTATTTATTCTATGCTCAACTATGCTATAGGTACAAGGATGCAAAAATGGGTAGCTAGAACTCTGTGAATAGACATATTCAATGCAATGTGACAAGTATAACAACAAAAGTGTGCCAGCATCGCATAAGTGCAAGAGGAGCCTTAGGAAAGGGCTTCTGGATGTGATGATGCCTCGTGCATGGAGAATAGAAGGAGAAAAACTAGCTGGGTGGAAAAGTGAAGGAAGGGCCTTCCAGCTACAAGAGTCCTCAGCAGCTACAAGAGTCCTCAGTCTTGCAGGGGCATAGCAGCATGTGTAGGCAACGTGGAGCAATTGGTGCTCTGGAGGGTGAAGTGCAAGGGGGTGGGATGCACCCGGAGAGGCAGCATCAGCTGTGAGTTTCACACAAATCATTCTGCAGAAAGGAGAGAAGGTGGGCTCAAATGGTACGGAGTAAAAGGAAGAAAAATCAAAGAAAAATTAGAAGAAAAAGGGGAAGGGATATGGGAACAGAGAGGAAGAAGAGAGGGTGACTGAGATAGTAGAAGGCAAGGGGGATGAGAGACAGAGGAAATGGGAGGAGAGAGTGGGCAAGAAGAAGAGGGAGAGGCAGGACCTCAGTGGAGCGGGGCCCATCACCATCACCGAAGCTCCTGGGGGACCACATCACCTCCTACTTTTCTGGCTCTCAACTGGACACATAATGTTTTTTGGCAAGGAGTTGGGTTACTTTCTTTTCAAACGGCAAAGTTTATTCTTGAAAAGACAAGAAGATTTGCAAATGTGTGAAGGTCCCAGATTTTAGAAATTGATTTTAGACCTTGAGAGGTAAAGGCCAATGTGCAGAGGAATAAGCGCATTTGATAGTGAAAGGTACTTGGTTTCCCCATTACTGTTCTTTGAGAATGAGGGCGGCATCCTTGGCTCCCGTGCAGTGGCCCCACATCTGAGAGCAGCATCAGCACACAGTGAGTGCAGACATGGGCTCCGTGCCTCTGTGTGTGTACGTGTGTGAGTGTGTGTGTACGTGCATGTATGCATGCACAGTCTCCACTAGACAGCAAGCCTCGTGAGAGTGGGGGTTATGTCTGGTGGTTTTAACCTCAGCACTCAGCTCAGTCCCTCCCACAAGAGCAAACGCTCAGTAAGGGTTCCCTGAATGAATAGTTTATAGAGGTTACATGGGCATTAGGGACAAGTAAAGACAGAACTAACAAGAAAGGAAATGGGAAAGAAAATCTTGTTTGGTTATATCAGGCGAATTATAACTCTCACTGGTTATCCTTTCACTAGGTGAATGGGCTACAGAGAAGACTCCCTTTGTTCTTTAGCAGCTTTTATAAAGCAGACTCAACATCTAGCAATGGTTCAGTGACAAGATAAATATTTATATCTCATTAAAGCATCTACCTGTGTTACACACAACACACATTACCAAACAAACTATTTAATAGAATATGTATGAGCTGAAAAATATTATATTTCATTGTCTTTTTAAAAACTCATAAGGTTAAAGTCCTACAAAATATTCTTTCCAGTGCTTTACAATTTCCTGTCTTGGCCTGTCCCATCTTGCAGAGGAAGCAGTTCCCTGGGACATGTTGACTTGGCTTAAGACCGTCTAGGAACTCAAATGATTGAAACACTCTAGTTGCATTAACAATGAGAAGGAAATCCATGCCAGAAGAATGTATTTCAAACAGCACAACCTAAGTGGGGGGCTCTGCGTCTTGCGGGTACCCACACTCTCTTTTCCTCAGAACTGTCCATCCTCCTTCTAATTGAGGAGGCCCTGGTTTCAGAGAGAGGAATTCTGATGAAAAAGGAGTCAGCAAAATTAAAAAAAAAAAAAAAAATTCTGCTTTGGGATACAAAATAAAAGTTTCCTGAGAATCTAATTTTCTATGGGAGAATTTTCTAAAATATTACAAAAGAAGGTTGTTTTCCGGTGGATAAACAGTAGGCAGCAGGGACCCTGCTCTCCTGTCTTCCCACATAAACCCGCTTTGTCTTGTCAGCCATGGAGGGTTTGTGCTTGGCCGAGTGTGCACATTAAGCCTTTCTTAACATCTCCTTCTCCCTTGGTTGCTTTCTTGAGCTACTGCTCATTTGACAGCCACAGAACTCCCCTCCCACAACCTCCTGCCACTCCAACAAAATTGGAGCCCACAGTAATGACTTTTACTTATTATACCCTGGTAAGAGTTAAGTCCCAGGATCCACCCATTAATATCATTTAATGAAGCAGAGATTTAGAAGCTAAGGTGTAAATTAATTATTCGGACAAGTGTTCTCCTCTGATGACTGTGTTAAAATGGAGGAAAAAGTGAAGTGCAGAATAATTCAGCCTGATAATGCTGAGCCTCCTGCATTTATTGGGTTTGCCAAAAAGTTTAGTTTTTTCCAAAAGATGGCTCTAGTAATGCTTAATTCTCTTTAACTTTATTCAAAACAATTTCATTAGATTGTGTTGTAATAGCTGTCATATCAGCATGCATTTTAAAAAAACACCAAAATTGGTGAATTTTTGTGTAGCCATTTTAATATTGAAGATGGAAGAAATGTGCATTTCGGCATATTATGTTTTATTATTTCAAGAAAGGTAAAAATGCAACTGAAATGCAAAAAAAGATTTGTGCAGTGTCTGGAGACTGTGTTGTGACTGACCAAACATATCAAAAGTGGTTTGCAAAGTTTCATGCTGGAGATTTCTTGCTGGACGATGCTCCATGGTCAGGTAGACCAGTCAAAGTTGATAGCGATCCAATTGAGACATTAATTGAGAACAATCAACGTTATACCATGCAGGAAATAGTTAACATACTTAAAATATCCAATTCACTAAAGTTATTGTGAAAATGAAAAATGCATCTTTCATTTCATGGAAAAATACTAAACAAACTTTTTGGCCAACCCAGTGCATAGCAACCTCTAGTTAGGGTATGGTAAGAAATGTGACATTTGATGCTTGAGGGCCTACCAGTCCGGGAAACAAGAGGACATAGATTGCCTGAAAGTAGGATTACAGTATCAATTTACTCACAATACATATTCCAGAGCCATCCTGGCATCGATTTGAATGTCCGTTGCAATTGCAGGGAACACACCATCCAGTATGCACACCTTTGTTATCCCGATAGTATCCGGGGCTACAACCCTATTTTTCAAGCAAAGTGTTTAGTAAAAACAAAGAAATAAAATTATTATCGAAAGCATGTGACAATTCTGTCAAGCATTCGCTTTTTAAATCTTCTTTCCTTTAGCCTGTGTGTGAATTTCTACTTTCAAACACTATCCAGGCCCAGTTGATTTTTTTTTTTTTTTTTTTTTTTTTTGGTCAGGTTCTGTTTTGTGTGTGTGTTTGTGCTTGAGTGGGAGACAGGTGGTGGGTAAACGAGAGAGAGGGCAAGTCTGGAGGTTGGGTGTAGACATGGCTTCCTCTCACTCAAGTAAACAGGGGCAGTGACGAAAGAGCAAAGGGCATCAGGATCTCAGTCCTTAGTGGGGAGGACTCTAAGCAAATCCCTTCAAGTTCAAATTCTCTTTGGCAGCCATTCTTTCTCCAAGTATGGATTTGGGCTGGTGGGTGAGGCAGTCTGGGAGTCTTCATTGAGATCTACACAATCAGGCAGGAGTGTGGAATCATTTCACTGCCACCCACCAGCCTGTAGGTAAAACAGAAGCCAGGGGAGAATGCGCTTGCCTCTCATACAGAACTCTGTAAGGATATCTGGTTCCGAGTGAGCACACGAAGATCCAGCTCCAGGACATCTCCTCCCTGTGGTCTTCTCTTGTTCAATATCACTTTGATTATTTCTATCCTCAGTAAATTGTCTCTTTCCAGTGTAACACAAGTTATTATTTTATATGGATGAAAAGAATTATACTTTTTTGATGGTTAAGAATGTCCCCAATAGAACAAAAGCAATTATTCTTACACTAGTCACTAAAAATTCTTTACATTTCTGTCTTTAAACAGAATTATAGACATTTTCATTATTTTGGGAGAGTGAAGCAGTGCGCTGGTTAAAATCAAATGTCCCTAGTTTCTTTCACTGATGTCTTATTTGTCCTATCTTTAAAGCATCACGAAAAATTAATATTTCAAGACAAAACATCTTTTCTCTAATCCTCTTTAAATAGCATGTATGTCTGTAAGACTCTGAAACTATAGCCCAGGGAAATATTGAAATGAACTGTTCATCCTGATTCATCTATGGTCATAAAGGTCTTTCACTGGTCAAGTAGGGGAGAGGAAGAAACAATGGGATAGGGCTGGAGGAGGAAACTTCCTGCTCCCCAGAGTAGAATATTCTAGTTGTTGCTAGGAGCTTCTTCCAAAGTTATCAGTGACTACAAATTGCACACAATGACAAGACTATACTTTCCAATATACTTTTCTATCAGCTATTAGAAATTATGTTTAGGCAAAATAACACACTGCAAAAAATGAGATTACTTTACGTGTTATATGAATAGGCTTGCCTAAAGGAGAATCAAAGTATGAAAGGAATGTTCTTTAGCTGAAAAGCACAATTGAGAGATACGTTTTAATGTTTTAATGAAATTCAGCCAATGATGGTATGATCATATCAGCAAACAAATAATCTCTGCTAATAAGAAGCACGTACCCTATAATTATCACATAAATCACATTACATACTTATACAATAATAGTATTTGGTAAAGAACAAATTATCCAAATAAATCACTATATCAGGTTCATTTGTGACAACATACCCAAGTAAGTAAAAGCCTTATTAATTGAACATGTTTTGGGGGGAAGGATAGTCTCTCTTGATTAAAGCAAATCATCCATCCCAATTGCTTTTGATTTGAATCAGAAGAAGTACTCTGCAAGAGCTGTGTGTCATGTGACCCTCAGATAAAACATTTGTCAGTTACTGAAATATAATCATTTTCCCACCTCTATAAAGTACACATACTCCACATTTTACATAAAATTCAGTTCGAGTATTCAAAAACTGTATTAAAGACTTAACTCTAAATGACAGTGAATGTATCCTAATATATTATTACAGTAAAAGGGTTTTGCAGCTAATCATTTTTTAAGTGAATTTTTCAGGATAACTTTTCCAATAAATTTTTATAGTACAAATGATAAAATTTTGTCTCTATCAGGGTTCCAAGGCTATCCCAGCAGCCAGACATAGGATCTATTTCTCTGTGAGTATATATGTAAAATCCAGGACGTTTAAAAAGACAGAGAACAGAATGTATAAGTGTTTAATGCCTGGCAAATTGAAGCACAACTGATAGGTATTTTACAAACTTGATCTTATCAGTTTTTTAACACATGGATTTCACTGATTTTAATGTTTTACTTTATGCATAATTTTTCTTCCAAGCAGAATTTGAAAGCCTGCAGGCATTGGACTCTTTTACCCTGAGGCTTGGGTTACTCTCAAAAGGGCACAGAGTTTCATAGCATAGTAACAACCCACAAGTATTCAAACTCTTAGCAGTCTTGGTATTTCCAGGTGGGCTGATGTTTATAGGGTTTGTGGTTAACAACTCAGGAGAGCAATCTGTTAGGTACTGCAATAAACACTGTGGGTCAGTGGGAGGGGGAGATCATCCGCCCCGCCCCCAGCCCACCCATTATTCATTCATCACCCTAACTTAAAATATCACAAAGTTGGGAACCCTTCCCCAGCCCAAACCAAAATGTAAAGGCGACATTACCTGGCTGGGCTGAATCTCCGCATAATTTGCTTGCAGTTTACTTTGACTGGGAGGCTGAAGAAACGCTACCCTTTGCTGCTGTGAATTGTATCCCAGACACTGCCCCAGGGCTGCCCCAAAGATCCACAGCCATCCTGCACTCCTGGCTGACCGCCTCACTGCTGGGGACATCCTGGTCCCTGGGCTTCCTGCCGGCTGCACACACACCTCTGCCTCTTCCTCTTATACCAGCCCTTCCTGCTCAGTGCCCAGGCCCGCCTGACTCAGGTAAGGCAGGCTGTCTGCGGCAGGAGGCCCCACCTGTAAACTTCACCCATGAGTCAGCCTGTGAGAGAGCACACATAACAGTTCCACAGGCGAGCGCACCGCTCTGTAATCCCTGCGAGGTGGGGCAGGCATCACCTTGTACCCACCTTGCCCCGCAGACAGCCGGCACTGGCCGATTAGAGAAACTAAATCACAGGCTGAGTCATGAGCAAAGAACATGCCCTGGGCAGGAGGTTGATAATCCAGAGGTACTACTCTTTCCCTTGGGCTACATATTTTATTTAATCGGGCTAGAAAAGAGATAGAAGGCAGGCAGAATATTGTAGGCACCTGAGGGCTAAATGTTACAAGATAGGAGTGCCCAGAAAACCACTGCAGGTAAGATATTGCTAGATAAAAAAAAAACAAACACAAAACTCTTATGTGCAGTTCACCTTGGGGTTGTCTGCTATCAAGTGGTCAGGGGAGATAATGAAGGATGTCTCTGGAACACACAGAATGACAATTATTTCCTAATAATTATGCTAGCCATTGTGAGTTTTCCTCTCTCTTTAGGGAGACAACAGATTTACAGCCTGAGAGATATAATTGTTTTATTTTATGGCACATTTTAATCACTCGAGGACAAGTCAGTTCAACTGGGTCTCAAGTAAGGACCTGTTGCAAGCTAGAAAACTGGACTTCGGTTTCACCCTCAAAGAATTAGGATATACTTTGAGGGTGGTGGTGGGAGGGGGACCCTGGATTAGAGAAAGGCATGAAAATCCCGGGTCAACTATGTAGCTTGGATACTGAGGTGCCAACTGGCAGCTCCTTCCAACTTCTGGGAAAGTCCTGATTTTTACAACCCCCACGATCTACAGTGTATTGCTTCCTGTGGCTTTCCTATAGATTTTGAGACATTGTGATTTCTTTTCATATTTAATACACGAAGGTGGCTGAGGTAAGATAGAAGCTAGAGCCCCGCAAAAACGTGTGCAATGGATACAGTGTCCCGCACCATCCAGAATGCTGGACAGCAGCCAGGAGGCCCCTGGGTGAATTCCAAGGAACAGGAGAATTTCCTACCTGACACGAGTCACCTGTGTAGTCAGGGGGGCAGGCACACATCTCTACGTTGTGTGCTCTGCGTCCACTTCCCGTGTCAGAGGCCTCCTCTAGCCCCACCCCGCTCAGGGTGAGCCGCTGCGTCTCGGTGAAGTAGAGGCCCCGGAGGCGCACATCCTCCAGTCTAGACAGCAACGTCATCAGCTCTTCGCGAGTCACTGGGGCACCGCTGCTAGCATGTCTGAAGTTCCCCTACACGTGAAAACAGAGAAGCCAGGTCTCCCTTGGGCAAGCTCATTTCCAGGGATTTCAAAGAGGCAGACACCCAGGACAAGTCCAAGAAAAGACATTTAAAATACACAACAGAAAATGAAATAAATGAGGGTAAGTACAAGACACTGGATTTACATTCACAAGTCAGGTGTCCTGGGTTATTCCCAAGAAGACAGAGTGCCATGTGAAAGGGGAAAAAAAACATGAAGGCAGGAAATAAGAATAAAATGAAATAAAACCTTCTAGTCTTATGCTTATTTTAAAATGCACTTCTGTTTATGCAAGTACAAAGGGAGTGAGAAAGATGCAGGAGAGAAAGGCAGAAGGAACCAGCTGAGTCATGCAGCTGAGGTCATTAAGTGTACATAACTGTGACAGAAAGTATAGTCTTTTATTGAACAAATATTCATATTTTTATTATGGTAAAATCATAACATAAAAATGATCACCTTACCCATTTTTAAGTATATTTTATTGATTATGCTTTTCCAGTTGTCCCAGTTTTTTTCCCCTTTGTTCCCCTCCTCCTGGTATCCCCTTCCTTCCAGCAATCCCACCCCCCTTAGTTCGTGTCCATGGGTCATGCATGTATATTCTTTGGCTTCTTCGTTTCCTATACTGTTCTTACCATCCCTTATTTTTTTTCCTACCTGTTATGCCTCTTGATCCCTGTACCATTTTCCCCTTCCTCCCCCTTCCACCTCCCAGATGATAACCGTCCCAATGATCCCCATACCTATGATTCTGTTTCTATTCTGGTTGTTTGCTCAGGTTTTTATTTTTTTAAGATTCAGTTGTTGATAGTTATAAATTTGTTGTTTTAATGCTCATGGTTTTGATCTTCTTTTTCTTAAATAAGTCCCTTTACCATTTCATATAATGGCTTGGTGATGATGAACCTCTTTAGCTTTACCTTGTCTGGGAAGCACTTTATCTGCCCTTCCATTCTAAATGATAGCTTTGCTAGATGGAGTAATCTTGGTTGTAGGGCCTTGCTTTTCATCACTTTGAGTACTCACTCCTTGCCAGTCCCTTCTGGCCTGCAAAGGTTTTTTTTGAGAAATCAGCTGACAGTCTTACAGGAGCTCCCTTGTAGGTAACTCTCTGCTTTTCTCTTGCTGCTTTTAAGATTCTCCCTTTATCTTTTACTTTTGGCATTTTAATTATGATGTGTCTTGGTGTATTCCTCTTTGGGTCCAACTCTCTGTACTCCCTGGATTTGTACGTCTATTTCCTTTACCAAATTAGGGAAGTTTTCTTTCATTATTTTTTCAAGTAAGTTTTCAGTTTCTTGCCCTTCTTATTCTCCTTCTGGCATCCTTATGACTCAGATGCTGGCACATTTAGAAAAGGCACCAGTAAATTGTGTGGGGTGGAGCCTTAAGTAATTGCCGGAGTGGGGCAACCCGTTTCACTACTTTGTGGCTGTGTGGCGAGGGATCAGAGAGGGGACAGTGCTGCTGCCTGGCTTCTGGCGGTTTGCCTGGTGCTCATCCTGTTTCCAGTCACTTCGCCACCTTCCTCTGTGCCACTGGCACCCTTCCAGCTGCTGCTCCAGTGGTGAATCCGGGAGTGGGTGGGTTCACATACATTCTAAGACCACACTGGCCCTTTAAATGGTGAAAATCTGGCAGTCTCTTCTGCTGCCTCAACCCCCACTGGTTTTTAGAGCCAGACATAACGGGGTCTATCTTCCTGGTGCTGGAACCCTGGGCTGTGCCATCTGGCCTGGGTACAGGATTGCTTGTTCTTAAGGTATCCCTCCTGGCTGTTCTGCCACTGCTGCTGCCACCTCTCCATGCCACACTGCCTCTCCACCCATCTCTTCCACTCCACCCCTCCCATCCGTCTGAATGAACGAGTCTCCTCTAAATCCTTGGCTGTCAGACTTGCATACAGCTCAATTTCCTGATGGTTCTGGGTCTTAGTTTTGAGATCTGGTTGTAATTCTTTCTAAGGTTGCATGAGGGGGAAAAGCGTGTCTACCTATGCCTCCATTTTGACTGGAAATGTCCACAGTAATCATTTTTAATTGCATACTACAACACTGTTAGCTATATGCACATTGTTGTAAAACAGATCCCTAGCACTTTATCATCTTGCAAGACTGAAGCTCTACGCCTAGTAAGAAATAACCCCACTACCTCCCTCTCTCACCCCTGCCACCCCAGACCCTGGCAAACACCACTCTACTTTTATGACTTTGAGTGCTTTAAATGCCTCTTATAAGTGAAATCATGCAGTATTTTGCTTTTGTGACTGGCTTATTTCACTTAGCATAATATCCTCAAGTTTCATTCATGTTCTAGCCTGTGACAGGATTTTTTCCCTTTTTAAGGTGGAATAATATTCCAATGTATATGCAACATTTTCTTTATCCTTTCCTCTGTCAATAGACATTTCAGTTTTTACCTCTTGGCTAATATGAATAATTGTTGTAATAAACACGAGTATGCAAATATCTCTTCAAAATTCTGTTTTCAATTCTTTTGGGTATATATCCAGAAATGAGATTGCTGCATCATATGGTAATTCTATTTTTTAATTTTTTGAGGAAACTCAAAATTGTTTTCCACAGAAACTGCAGTGTTATAGGTTCACCGACAATGTACACATGTTCCAATTTCTCCACATCTTTGCTAACCCTTTTATTTTATGCTTTTTTAATAAAAATTTTCTTTATTGTAGCCACACTCATGAGTGTGAGGTGGTGTCTTGTGGTTTTGATTTGCATTTCCAATGATTTAGTGGTGTTAGGCATCTTTTCACATAAAAGCCTGCACTTTTAACCTTGGGATCCTGTTGCCTCTTTTGAAGAGTTTCCACATCTCTTTAATGGGCATAGTAATAATACCTAATCTCTTAGGACTATCATGAGGATTAAAGTAAATTAATGACATAATGTATACAAAGTATTCAACACAGTGCCTAGCTTATAGATGACATTTAATAAATGGTAATTATTATTAACACATAAATATAATACTTATATAATTTTAATTTATATTTATATTAACAACTTGAGGTATAATTTATATACAGCAATATTCCCTCACTTTAAATGTACAACTTCACATAAATTTACAGAAGCATGCAATCATTATCACAATGTAATTTTAGAAGACTTTCATCCCCCCCAAAGAACCCTGTGGCCTTTTGTAGTTACTACCCCTTCCCACCTCCAGACTGAGGCAACTACTAAGCTACATTCTGTCTCTATGGACCTCCCCACGCTGGACAATTTATATAAATACCAACTTCATTTCAGTAGTATACAAAAGCTTGGCTTCTATTTGCTTCATTTTTCTCCCCTGCTCCTCTGTGCTATTATCATACGACTCACATTTTTATACACTGTATGTTCACCAACACAGATTTATAATTACTGCTTTATACAGTTGTCTTTTAAATCAGAAAGGAGAAAAAAAGAGTGCAAACAAAATACTTATACTGCCTTTCATATTTACCTATGTAGTTAACTTGACCAGTGCTCTGCTTTTTTATGTGGATTTAAGTTATTGTCTAGTGTCCTTTCATTTCAGTCTAAAGGATTCCCTTTAATATTTCTGGTAAGGAGGTTGGCTATGTGATGAATTCTCTCAGTTTTGTTTATAATAGAATGTCTTTATTTCTCCTTTATTTTTGAAGGATATTTTGATGGGCATATAATTCTTTGTTGACAGTGTGTTTCTTTCTGAACTTCAGAAATGTCATCCCACTGTCTCTGACTTCTGTGACTTCTGGTAAACAATTAGCTCTTAGTTTTTATTGAGGACTTCTGCATGTGATATAGTGCTTCTCTCATACTGCTTTCAAGATTCTCTGTCTTTGTCTTTCAGCATCTTTCCTATGGTGTTTCTATATGTGGATTTCTTGCATTTATCATACTTGGAGTGTTGAGATTAGATATGAAGATAAATGGTTTTCATCAAATTTGGGAAGATTTCAGCCATTATTTCTTCAAATATTTCCCCCTTTTCTCTCTCTCCTCTCCTTCTGGCACTCCTTTTATGCACAGGTGGGTATATTTGTTCTGAATATCTCTGAGAGTCTGTTTGTTTTACCTCATCCTTCTTCTTTTCTGTTGCCCAGATGGATGATCTCAGTTGACGTTCTTCAAGTTTTCTGATTCTTTCTTCTGCCTCCTCAAACCTGTTGGTGAGCCCTTATCTTAGTCAGCTCTGGCTGCCATAACAAAATGCCATAGATTAGGTGGTTAATCAACAGAAATTTATTTTCTCAGAGTTCTGAAGGCTAAAGTCCCACATCAAGGCACCAGCCAATTTGGTTTCTGGTAAGAGCTCTCATCCTGGATTAGAGATGGTCACCTTCTGACTGTGTTCCTATATGGCAGAGAGACAAAGCGAGACTCCTGATGTCTCCTCTTATAAGGACATACTGTAGGATATACATAATCCTATTGGATCAGAGCCCCACCCTTATGACCTCATTTAACCTTAGTTACTTCCTTACTCCAAATACATCCCCATTGGGGCATCAAGGCTTCAACATTTGAATTTGGGGGGTGGGGGAGGATACAATTCAGTCCACAGCAGCCCTTATAATGAATTCTTCATTTCGGTTATTGTACTCTTCAACTCCAGAATTTCTATTTGATTCTTTTATATAATTTCTATTTTTTTAATTGATATTTTCTATTTGGTGAGACATTGTTCTCACATTTTCCTTAGTTCTTTAGACATGGTGTCCTTTAGTTTTTTGATATATTTTAAAAGTTGATTTAAAACCTTTTAGAGGAAATTCAATGTCTGGGCTTCCTTAGGGATAGTGTCTATTTGTCGCTTTCCCTCTCTTTTTAGTATGTAAACCACACCTTCTTATTTCTTTGCATGTTTCATAACTTTTTTGTTGAAAATTGGACATTTAAAAAAATACAATGTGGCAGCTCTAGAAATCATTCCCCACCTTTGCAGGATTTGTTGCTCTTGCTGTTGGTGTTTATTTAATGACTTTTCTAAACGAATTCCATAAAGTCTGTAATCTTTGTCCTATGTAGCCATTAAAGTTAGCTCAGTAATCAGCTAAGGATCGAACAGAAATTTTTACAAATGCCTGGAAATAAAAAGTCTCCTAAACTTTTCAAAAGTAGTCTCTGTGCCTGTTGGGGGACCCCCGCCCCACACTCATCCAGGAAGCTGACAACTCTGCTGCAGCCTTCACTTCCTGCTTGCACAGAGCCTAAAGGTCAGCCAGAGGTGGGGTTTAGGGCCTCCTCAGGTCTCTCCTGAGAATGCATACAGCCCTGAGTATGTGAATCTTTCTATATTTCCAGGGTTGTGTTGGATCTTTCAAAGCCCTATGGATATAATATCCCTCAAGTTTTTATTTTAAGCTTTGTGACTAGCCTATTGTTTACTCCAACTATTATCCACCACCTTAGGCAGCCATGAAGTGAAACAATTGCCCCTAAATGCTTCTAACACTCCCAGGAAGGCTTTTCATTGGGTAGAGCTCTAAGTCGGGTCATATAAAGACAGCCTTAGAAGTAAGATTGTTCGGAAACCCTCAAGATAGGTCAAATCATGACAACTCTCTGGGAATGAGGCTTTGTAGGAGCTCTAATCCCAGGCTACTGACTCTTACCTTAAGGGTGGACTATTGATTTTCAAGGTTACTGTGAAGCTTTGGAAGGTGGGAAGACAGAAATAAAGCAGGTTGAATACCAGCCACAAAGTTCATTGTTCTTTCCACAATTCATTCATTTTTCTTGGAAGGCTTTCCAGGTTGTCGCAACACTTTGGTTAATTTCCAGAGTTCTGAAATAGTTGATTCTGACCATTTAGGCCAGTTTTTTCATTGCTTTTATGGAGGAAAGAATTTTAGGAGGCTCTTACTCAATTTTCTGGCATCACCTCTCTCATATAAATAGAATCACACAATATTGATCTTTTGTGTCTTGCTTCTTTCACTCACTGTCATGTTCTTGAGGTTCATCATGTTGTGGTACATATCAATACTTTGCTTCATTTATTGCCAAATAGTTTTCCATTGTGTGATGGACTTGTACAGAAATGTTAAAATATGTCTGCAAGCCCTGACTGGTGTGGCTTAATGGGTTGGGCGGTTCCTGCAGACCGAAAGGTCACTGGTTTGATTCCAATCAGGGCACGTGCCTGAGTTTCACACCTGGTTCCCAACTGGGTGCATGTGAGAGGCAACTAATCAATGTTTGTCTCGCACATCGATGTTTCTCTCCCTCTCTCCCTCCCTTTCCCTCTCTCTAAAAATAAAGAAATTAAAAAAATATGTCTGCAAGTTCAAGGTACTTGAAAAAGTATCACCTTGAAGTATTGGAAATATTTAGAAATATAAATGGAACACTATTTTAAAGGAATTGTTATAACCAGTAGGTGTAATATAACATTATATGATTCCATGAGCTTTCCTTTGTTTATCCTTATTACTGATTTCTTTGACGTTAGACATATTTGTGGCTTTTCCATCCATTCATGCCAAGCACTTATTGGACACTCACCAGGTCCCAGACACTGAGGGAGGACTGAGGATGAGAAGGAGCTACCATCATAGCACTTAGGAACTCATGGGTTTTATAAGACAAGGATAGTTAACTATAAAACAGGAGAGGCAGTCCTCAATGTCATAAAAATAGTACAAAGCCCTGTGAGTACGAAACTCTGCATATTTTATATAATTTACATTTTAAATGTATATATAGAAATTATATTAATATGACTGATATAAGTTCATAAGATAAGTTTAAAAGTATGATTGTTTGAAAGAAGTAAGTTGTAGAACAAAAAGGATCATTTCTGTATGCCCGTCCTTTATGTATGTACCTCCACCACCTGCACTCGGCCATGATACAGCCTGTCTGGCCGTGGGCTATTTGGCTCCTCATAGATGATGGACATGTGCTGACCCTGTTTAAAGAAAAACACAGATGCTTTAATGCTGTGGCTGGGATTATCTGAAGTTTATAGTTGAGCTAAGAACAAACTTCTGTGGATTTGCATTACATGAAGTACCCGATTCTAAAACATTGTTGGGAAACAAACTGACTGCCAAGAGGATTAGTGACATGGAAGCAGAGTAATGCTACCCAATACAGTGCATTTTCAGAAGTAGGAAACTCCACAATTCTCTTGACTGAAAGTGGCTAAAAATATGGAAAGAAATTAAAACAATGCCTTGTAGTCAATACATGAGGTGCTGTCCCACTATTGCCTATAGGCCCCAACAGTGGCAGCAAGAAAGTGCTTTGGTGGGTGGGATGCCCAGGAAGGTCAGCAGGGCCTCGAAGGGCAGCCTGCAGAGCCAGGGAGCAGCAGGGCTGGCCCATAGAGGAGGATTAGCCCCACAGCCCTCACCTCCAGGACCCAGTCTTGCTCACTCAGCCTCTGCACCCCACTCCCTATTACACTGGCTCTTGAGTGATGCCTAACAGGGCGCAGTAGGAAAATCAGCACCCACCCTCAGCACCCCTACCCCAAACACATACACACAGGCCCCAGCTTTCCTGTTATAGTACCAAACCCAAAAGGAATTCATTAGAGCTAGTGTTTCAAAAAGAAGAGCATTATCTGTGATCACAAATCATTTAAAACCCTAACCTAAGAAACATGTTCCAATAGGTTCTTAATTATAGCAGTTTGGAACAAAGCAGCAGAGTAATGTTTCATGAACCTTCATTTTTTTCTATGTTTGAAGGTGAAATTAAAGAGCAATTTTGATCATCACCTCTCTGTAAATTCTAACAGTTTGCATAATAAACTCTCTGGCAGTAAAATATAAGTATACTAATGACCTGAACTTGAAATACTTTGCAAACAAAAAGAAACTGAAATACAGCACTGCCATGACAGCATTTTTATTGTGGGCCTACGTTCCCCTTGGCTATAATTCTAAAACCTTTGGTGCTTCATTTCCAAGGTTTTTAATAAAGGTTCATTTGAGTTTTTAAAATAATAGTTCAATAAATTTGGTTGCCAGTAAACACAGATCATACCACAGCAGGGCCTGAACACAAAGAAACCTGCCAGAATGTGAGGCCCTTGTCTGTGCTGAGATGTGCGAGGCTTGTTAGTGCCTATTGGACAGTGAGTGACTCAGAAACTGTTTAGAAGCTGTAATTGCCTTGCATTAATCACAGCACACAAACTGAAAGCAGAATCAAGTTCAGGCTATGGCACTCCAACCATCCATCGGAGAGGACTCAGTGCAGGATGTGACATTGCCCCTTCCCTCAAGAATTTTTTAGATTGCAGTTCTGGATTCTTTGCCTGGTATATAGCATTTGATGTCACTTTTGTTCTAAAAAAAAAAAAAAAAAAACCCCACACACAAAAAAACAAAGTGGCTCCCCACTATCTACATCAGGCCAGATTGCTCACCAAAGCATTAAACATCCTCCTTCCTACCCTGCCAGACTTGTCTTTGATGACCCAGCACACAATGATAATACAGCCAGGTTGGACTGCTTACCTGGTAAGCACTGCCCCTCTGTCTCAGTTTACCTCATTCTCAGCAACTGGAAGGGCGTTTCTCCTCTCATGTCCATGCTTAAAGGCCTGGGTCAAAGCCAACCTTTTTCATGAAATCTTCTGAGGTTCTCTTAACTACCTAAGTCTCCACTTGGAGCCCAGATTCCACACAGCCTTGTTTGGACTTTGCCTCAAATGCTTATTGTTCAGTGGATTATGGCTATTTTTTAATTTCTTTTCTTATCTTCCCTTTTAGATTATACTCTTTCCGAGGACAGGGAATGCCTGTCCTTTATGAGCCTAGCAATGTGGTCTTGTAAACAGGAAAGGGTGAAAAACATTTCTGAAACTAAATTGAAAGATAGAAACATAAAAAAAATTTAACACGAACTTATGAGAAGCAAAGGAGAGATACTAAGTATCTATTATATCTATTATACTAAGTAGCTTGGGAGGGGACAAAAGAGAAACCATTTGGGCCTGGGATGGTCAGGGACAGAGGATTCTGAGGAGGTACTACATGCTCTAAACTTCTCTTTTAGTTTCTACAAAATACCAGAAATGACCTAATCTAAATGTTTTGTAGGCCCCTTATCAAGCTGTCCTAACATCGAATCAGCACCAACTATAACTGTCCCTTGTTGTTACTTGGGTCATGTTCCGATACCTACAGTGAGCTGCACATCTGGCTGCTTTTCCAGAAGAACCATGTCAGCAGGTAGGCCAAATGACTTGATTTGATAGGTGAGGTAGCCACCATATGAGGAAACCTACAATTGAAATGATATGATCAATAGTGCAAACATTAAAAGAGACTATGGCAACATTAGCCCATATAAGAAGTTCATAGGCACATAGATCTGGACAGATATCTGCTAACGGCTGTCATCCTTAGAAAGAGTGAAATTGAAGATAGTATTTTGATGTGCTACATTATACTATTTTGTATCAATTAAAATGTTTAACATGAACACCATTGACTTATACAAGCAAAAAATACTTCTGTTAAAAAGAAAAATAATAATCACACAGAAATAAATAAGATACTTTCATTCCAGAACACTACTAAGCCAAAGTGTTTATTTAGTCCACAGCTATTCTAAGAAATCTAGACCATTGGTTTCTTACTTAACTGAGAGAATTGGCTAAATATCTATCAGTTACAAAATGAACCTCTAAAAATAAATTGTCAAAAAAAATTTCCCCTGAGAGCAGATGGTAAATATTTCCTAAGTGATTATGCATTCTCCTGAGCACATAGCCATGTCTGACCACTCCATTAGGTGCACAGACATCTCTCAGGACACACAAGTAACATAATGGTGGCGGAGGTGAATGATCATGGTTTTCTGACAGCAACTTCATCTCTGGTCCTGATACCTCCCACCCTTAACTTAAAAAGCCACCAGGAAGGAGGAGTGACTGAAGGATGGAAATCAGAGGCACCATAACATCAGAGCAGGCAGGACAAAATACCCCCTATTGAAGAATGCAAATAACTTGCAGCAAGGAATGAGTAGCATTTTTGGGCTGCCAATCCACTAAAGTTTTTCCCTGGAATCTATGTCTTGACAATGCTTTACAGTTATGATCTTAGAGTTTGGAAGAATTCTAAGGCAACATCTTGAATCATCTTATTGAATACAGTTGACCCTTGAACAATGTCGGGGTTAAGGGTACCGACCCCCTTCCCGGAAAGAAAAATCTGTGTATAACTTTTATCTCTCCAAAACCTTAACTACTAAAAGCTTATTGTTCACCAGAAGCCTTTTTAATAACATAAATTTTTGATTGATAATACATATTTTGTGTGTTATATCTATTATAGATTGTATTCTTAGAATCAAGTAAGCTAGAGAAAAAGAAATTGTTATTAAGAAAATCGATTTCTAAGTCAACATGGCAGCATAGGTAAACACAGCTTGCCTCCTTGCACAACCACATCAAAGTTACAACTAAAATATAGAACAAACATCACTCAGAACCATCAGAAATCAAGTTGACTGGAAGTCTGACAACTACAGAATTAAAGAAACCTCATCCATTCATACTGGTAGGCGGGGCAGAGACGTAGAACTGATTGGTCCCACAGCCACATATGGTGGATAAAAATTCAGGATAGATATCTCGGAACTGAGGAGCCCCAGCCACACACCAGGCCCCTCAGCCAAAGCTTCCAGTGTCAGGAAGATAAATGCCCACAACTGGCTGCAAAAACCAGTGGGGACTGATTCAGTGGAAGAAACTGCTGGAGTCTCAAGCAGTTCCTTTTAAAGAACCCACACACAGACTTACTCAGACTCACACCCTTTGAGCTCCAGTACTGGGGTAGAAGCTTGGAAGACACCAGTGGCATAGAGAGAGGAACTGAAGCGTCTGGCATCAAGGTGAGTGCTAGGGGACAGCTTTCTCCCAGACAGAAAGGCAGATAGAGGCCATTGTCCCTTTTCTGAATCCTCCACCCACAGAGCCACAGAGCTGGCAGGCAGGTGCCATATCTGAGACCCCATCAACCTAGCCAACCTGTTTTCCCTTCCCTGGAGATCCACAGAGACTCTGTCCCACACAGCTTACGGGCCCACCCAAGCTGCTTTTCCATATGAACGGCTGATCTTTGCTCATGCTTCACAACTTCCTAAATCCTCTCAAATATGCAACAGTTGGCCTCAGTGAGCCCCAGACGTGGCACTAGCAGCAGCCAGCCTAGGTTCACAGCTTGGCTTCACCTGGGAATCTACAAGCCCATCGCAGCCATCTCAGATTTCTTTATAGCTCAGGCAAGGTGTCCCTGGGAAAAATGCAGGTGGGGGCTAACCTTGGCCTGCACCACCCACAAAAATCCAGAGCATGTGCACCCAGTGGACAGCACTAGACCACATCAGAGCATCACCACCCTACCCCTGCACAGCTGTCCTCCACAGAAGGCAGAAGTAGGTGGTCAGTGGTCACAGCCGGTCCTTGCAGCTGACTGGTCTAGGTAAATTCTTCTCATTGATCTGCCAACAGCAATCAAGTCTCAACTACAAGAAGAGGGTGTACTCAGCCCACACAATGGGCACACCTTGAGTACCCAGAGTGGGTGATAGGGGAGGCCGTGCCACTGGGACCTACAGGACACCTATTACATAAGGTCATGCTACCAAGACAGGGAGTCATAGCAGCTCTACCTAATACATAGAAACAAACACAAGGAGGCTGCCAAAATGAGGAGACAAAGACATATGGCTTAAGTGAAAGAACAGATCAAAATTCCATAAAAGGAACTAAATTTGATGGAGATAAGCCATCCATCAGATGCAGAGTTCAAAACACTGGTTATAAGGATGCTCAAGGAACCTAGTGAGGACCTCAACAGCATAAAAAAGATCCAGTCAGAAATGAAGGATACAGTAATTGAAATTAAGAATAATTTACAGGGAAACAACAGTAGAGTGTATGAAGCTGAGAATCAAATGAATGATTTAGAACATAAAGAAGCAAAAGACAACCAATCAGAACAACAGGAAGTAAAAAGAATCCAAAAAAGTGAGGACAGTGTAAGCGACCTCTGGGACAACTTCAAGCATACCAACATTTGCATCACAGGGGTGCCAGAAGGAGAAAGGAAAGAGCAAGAAATTGGAAATCTATTTGAAAAAATAATGAAAGAAAATTTCCCTAATTTGGTGAAGGAAAAATATATATGCAAGTCCAGGAAGCACAGAAAGTCCCAAACAAGATGGATGCAAAGAGGCTTACTCCAAGACACATCATAATTAAAATGCCAAAGATTAAAGATAAAGAGAGAATATTAAAACCGGCAAGAGAAAAGAAGTTATTTTCCTACAGGGAAATTCCCACCAGACTGTCAGCTGGTTTCTCAAAAGAAACTTTACAGGCTAGAAGGGATTGGCAAGAAATATTCAGTCATGAAAAGCAAGAACCTACAGCTAAGATTGTTCTACCCAGCAATGATATAATTTAGAATCAAAGGGCAGATAAAGAGCTTCCCAGACGAGAAAAAAACTAATAAAGTTCATCATCACCAAACCATTATTATATAAAATGTTAAAGGGACTTATTTTAGAAAAAGAAAATCAAAACCATGAACAATAAAATGGCAATAAGTACATATCTATCAACAATTCATCCAAAAAACAAACTAAGCAAACAAGAAGAACAGAGACAGAACCAAGGATACAGAGAGCATTTTGATGGCTGTCAGATGGGAAGGAGGTGTGGGAAATGGGTGAAGAGGTGAGGGGATTAAGAAGTACAAATTGGTAGTTACAGAATAACCACAAGATGTAAAGTATAGGAAATGGAGTAGCCAAATAACCTATATGCGTCACGCACGGACATGAACAATGGTGTGGGGATTGCCTGAGAGAGTCAGTGGTGCTGGGTGGAGGAGGGTAAAGGCAGAAACATTGGGACAACTGTAATAGCATAGTCGATAAAATATAATTTAAAAAATTATAAGGAAAATACATTTATAGTATGGTATGTATTATTGATAATATAAGTTTATGTCATTTGTTTACAAGATGAAAAAGAATCCACATATAAATGGACCCCCACAGTTGAAATTCATGTTGTTCAAGGGTCAACTATATTGCCTTTTGATGGCTAAGGTAGTTTTAAAAACATGTCTCCATATTCTCTGATATCTGCTTTTTATGAGGTGGAATTTAATTCCTTCCCCTTGAGTGTGGGCTGGACTTAGTGACTGGTTTCTTATTAATAGAATATTGCAGAAGTGAGGGTAATGTCATTTCTGAAATTAGGTTATAAAAAGACTATGGTTACTTCCCTAATTTGGGGAAGGAAATGGACATATGGGTCCAGGAAGCACAGAGACTCCCAAACAAACTAGACCCAGGGAGGACCACACCAAGACACATCATAATCAAAATGCCAAAGGTTAAGGATAAAGAGAGAATCTTAAAAGCAGTAAGAGAGAAGAGGAGAATTGCTTACAAAGGGGTACCTGTAAGACTGTCAGCTGATTTCTCAAAAGAAACTTTGCAGGCAAGAAGGGACTGGCAGGATATAGTCAAAGTGATGAAAAGCAAGGCCCTACAACCAAGATTACTCTATCCAGCAAAGATATCATTCAGAATAGAAGGGCAGATAAAGTGCTTCCCAGACAAAGTAAAGCTGAAGGAGTTCATCATCACCAAACCATTATTATATGAAATGTTAAAGGGACTTATTTAAGAAAAAGGATATCAAAACTATGAACATTAAAATGAAAACAGTATCACAACTATCAACAACAGAAGCTAGGGAATGGAAACACAGGTAAACTAAGCAGACAACTAGAGTGGGAACAGAATCATAGGTATGGGGAGCATGTTGGGGGAGGGCAGCCGGGAGGGGGAAGAGGGAGGGAAATGGTGCAGGAATTAAGAAGCAAGGTAGGAGGGTGGGGAATAGATAGGGGGAGGGTGGGGAATAGATAGGGGGATGTTGAGAAGAGCTTTATGCACAACCCATAGACATGGACTAAGGGTGGGTGACAACTGGAGGGAGGGATGTCACTGGGTGGAGGGGAGCAAAGGGAAAATAAATTGGGACAACTGTAACAGCATAATCAATAAAACATACCAAAAAAAAAAAAAAAAAAAAAAGAAAGAAAGACTATGGTTTCTCTTTTGAGTCTATCTATCTACCTCTATCTCTATTTGTTGTTTTAGAGCAGTGGTTCTCAACCTGTGGGTCGCGACCCCTTTGGAGGTTGAACAACCCTTTCATAGGGGTCGCCTAAGACCATTGGAAAACACATATATAATTACATATTGTTTTTGTGATTAATCACTATGCTTTAGCTATGGTTGGGGGTCACCACACATGAGAAACTGTATTAAAGGGTTGTGGCATTAGGAAGGTTGAGAACCACTGTTTTAGAGGAAGCCAACTGCTAGGTCATAAAGACCCTCAAGCAACCCATGGAGAGAAAGCTTAATGTGATGAATGGAGGGCTCCAATTTACAGCCAACAAGGATCAGAGATCTCCTGACAACCATTTGAGTGATCTTGGCAGTGGACCCTCCAGTCCCAGAGGACCACGGCCCTCGTGACTGCACCCTCATGAGAGACTTTGAGCCATCTGCCCCTGGATTCCTGGTCCACAGAAACTATGCAAGATCATAATTGTTTGTTGCTTTAAGATTCAAAGTTGTGGGGTAGTTTGTTACACAGCAATAGATAACCAGTACATGAGTACATGGACCCACCATGGGGCGGTGAAGAGGAGTATTATATGAGGGAGAAGCGGGGTTGTATGAGAGAAGCAACATTCCCCACACTCAAAGGTCAAAACTCATAGTCCTTCAACCAGAAGACAGATTTAGAGATCTCAGCCAACAAGTCCCTAGTATTTAGTCATTCTGAAGATGAGAATATGGCATTACCTGAGCTGGCCATATCAAGTCCACCCCTTCTCAACAGCTCTACCCTATGCCACCAGGTGTTTATGTCACCTGATGTTTCTACAGGCAGCCCACACTTCTATCCTCATGAATGAGTGCAGCTGGCCAGGTTCTGGAATAACATCTGTGCAGCAAAGGAAGAGAAACTAGTGTGTGAGCTCCCTAAGGGGTGTAGCTAACCACACGTGATTCTGCTAATGAAAGCCGAACTGCCACAGAATCTTGTGCTTCTTTAAATAAGCTAGTGAGTCACATTTCAGCTTTTATTTTCCTCACAAGGAGCCTTTCTTTCTCTTTAAAACAAAGAATTCCCAGCATTGGCATTTAAAAGCATACATGTCCCATTTTCAACAGATATTAGTTAAATGGTTATTTCCTTTGGCAGTAAGTAAAAAATCAAGAAAAACATGGCGCATGATTTCCTTTCTAATGAGCTAATGCATGTGGGGTCCATAAGTTTCTCATGGTCTCAGCTCCTCCCAGTGAGGGGCAGCATCTCTGCTGCATTTGTTAACCTAATTTCTTCAGTTTCAGTAACCTGAACTTCCTGTTGCTTTCTTCCAGACACCCAGTAAATGATGCTTATGCACTGAGGGAGGAGACCCAGCAAGGGCGTGGAAGAACAACAGGACGTCATTACCTTGTCCCCCAGGTAGGAAAGAGGTGCGACCCAGGTTGCACTGTGAACCGTTGAGGGCAGCTCCTGGAGGTCAGCAACCACACTGCTGCTGCCGGGGTTGAATGAGACAGGGATCTCTGTTCCATCTGCCGTCGCTAGGCGCCAGCCCATCATGTCCACAAACTGGAACACAAAAGCGAGGGATGGGAACATGTGCCTGTGACTTCCTTGGCAATGGTTGGATTTCGGCGAATAGAAAGAGCCATGGGGTGGCCACCTTGCTTCAAAGGCTTGCTTTCTGTGTCTCTTCCGTGTTTGCCCTCAGAATTCTCAGAGGGCACAGACCATGTGGATGTGGGATTTATCTTTGTATCCCAACAAACCTCCTGGTTCTTGACTTCTAGTAGGTGTTCAATAAATGTTTTAATAATATATAACTAAGTATATGAATAACAGCTAATCCAGTGAGCACATTTTAATGGGGAGTTCTTTATATATGAAATGTGATGTGGAACACAGTTGTCCGCTATCATTATTTTGCTCTAAATGGAGCATTGTAATTAGATATTTCCCAGATCACAAAAGAAGGCAGGAGTTTAATTATGAGAGGAAGAAAAAGAAGGAACTGACAAGGCATAGATTAGGAATAATGCTTCCGGGTTCCCCTCAGGGTAAAGAGAGGAGACTTCAGAGTGGATTTACAAACTAATTTTATTTTTCCAATTAGAAGCCTGTGATCCTCTTAGGAGGCAGGCAATAAATTATGTAAAATAACCTTTCTTTGAATACTTGTTGGATATAAGCCATTACTCACAAAAAGCAAGCAAGCATTAGAGTACTGATTCATGGAATAATGAAGGCAACAAAAGTTTTGGTTTCATGGAGTTAATTTAAAAAGTGGCCTAAGAAAAAGAAAAGAAAAAAAAAAAAAAGTGGCCAAAGAAAACAGGCGGTAAAATTCCTGAGAAGGAAAGTAAAACAGGAAGAAGATAAGCAGATAAGAAGAAGCAAGGGGGAAGAACAATAAAGTCCATTTATGTAACAAGTGTTTATTGAGCATCTACTATGTTCCAGATGGTGCTGTAGACACTGGGAATGAACCAGGAGCTCACATTTTAGTGGAGGAGGAAGGCAGATAATAAGAACATTTTAGAATTAAGTGTATAATATGGCAGGGTGTGCTAAATGCTATTGAGTACTCACACAAAGAAGGGCAAGTGCCCAGAGAGTGACCAGGGTGAGCTATTGTGTAGGGGGTGGTGAAGGAAGACCCATGTGAGCATGAGACACTTGAGAACAGACCTGACAACCTGAGGGACACAGCTTGCGGACATCTGTGGAAAGAACACCGAAGAATGAGGAACAGCGAGGGCCATGCTTACCATTTTAACAAAGTAATATACAGAAAACTTCCATGATCCTTCACGTTTCAGGCCAATTTGTTTCTTCCTCTTTCAGAAGTACTAAATAAAAACAAAAAGACTCCCACTCCTTGTATACCTTAGCTCTTCTTTTATGTGTACTGTGACAGTGATTATTTATTCCAAAACAAAAGCAGCGGGTACAGCCCTTGGGATTTGCTGGGTCCAAGTAGAATGAGCCTTCTTGACACGCATTGCATTCTGCACCTTCCACATTCTCCTGTTGAAAAACATGAAACAAAAGGTTTTCCCTTCTAAAGGTTCCCTGACTGCAATTAGCTACCAATACAAGATGTTAGGACATGGACGCTAACAAAACCTTAAGATACATAATTGTTAAGCTTTTAAAAAACTATTTTATTTATTTGTTTTTAGACAGGAGAAGGGAAAAAGAAAGAGGAACATCGACTGGTTGTCTCTCCCACACCCCCATCTAGGGACCTGGCCTGCAACCCAGGCGTGTGCCCTGAATGGGAATCAAACCGGAAACCTTTCAGTTCACAGGATGATGCTAAGTTCACTGAGCCATGTCAGCCATGGCATAATTATAAAGCTCTTATACCGCATTAGTTGTTTAAACTTTAATACCACACACAAATAGAAAACTTCTTAAATTTTATAAGATTCCCCTTGGTATCTTGAAGGTAGGGAATTAGCACCAGAAGGAGTCACAATATGGCAGGATCAATGCCTCTCACTTACTACCACCTCAAAACATCTGCTAGGACTCAGGAGCTCTCCTGCCCCTCGTAGCAGAGATGGGCTGGAGTAGACTTCTATAGAACTTTTGAACCTCTTGACAGTGTAGCCAGAAGTCTGTGTTGGTTTTTCAGAAGAGTTTCTCTATCTGTCATCAAATTTTAAAGGAGGGCTGCAGCCTCTCCAAAGGATGAGAAGGATGAGGGGGTCTCCCCTTCTAACTTTTTCCATCAAATGAGAATGACTATAAAATACTACACACAGTGTGGAAATCTGCCGTGGGTCAGTCTCATTTCCCATATATTCTTATATGTTGACTCCACATGAAGAACTTCCACGCAGATCGGTGGCTGACGTCCTTGACATCGCATGTTCATTTTTACCTTGCAGAGACAAGCCCCGGTCTCCGGGTCACAGACTCCTGGCTTTGTCCCATCTCTGTGGCAGTGGCAGGGAATGCACTCAGGGAAGCGGTAAAACCCAGACATACATCGGTCACACTGCCGCCCTGTGATTCTGGGCTTGCACCTACAGCCAAAGCAAAGGAAACAAAAGTTCTTGGCATCTTCTATAGATGGTTCCAAAGCCCACTGACTCTGCAGCAGACCTGCAGCAGACCAGCTACTATACAAAATCAGTTAACTAGACACAGGGTCTGCCCACAGGGTGCTTACAGTCAAAGGCAGAGTGGAAGAAGCAGATAAAAGACTTAAAGCAGGTCAAAATGACTATGTTCTTGATGATGAAGGGGGTCAAAAGGTACAAACCCCCAGTTATAAAACAAATAAGTCATGGGGACTTAATGTACAGGGTGGCGATTGTAGTTAATAATACTGTATTGTATATTTGCAGGGAGTAAATCTTAAATATTTTCTTCATAACAAAAATAATCTGTAATTATGTGTAGTGACGAGTGTTAACTAGACTTACTGTGGTGACCATTTCACAATATATACAAGTATCAAATTATTATGTTGTATGCCTGAAAGTAATATAATGGTGTACGTTACTCATACCTCAATTAAAAAAAAAAAGATGACCATTAAGGGCAGGGCACTCAGCTCAGAGGGTCAGGCAAGCCAAGTGCAAGGATAGACACGGCCTGTGAGCCCAAGCAGTGACGTGGAAACATGAACAATATACAGAAGGGGTCAAGTGGCGGGTCAGAGGAACAGCACTGACCCAGCCTCCCTGAAGAAGGTGATGCCTGAGCTGAGCCTAAAAGGTCAAGTGTCATGGGGTTGGATGTAGGGTGGGCATCCTGGGCAGAAGGAACAGAGCAGGAGACTGCTTGGTGTATGCAGGGAACATGAGTGTGTTATTGTTGTAGCAGAAGGAGCAGGAGGGGACACTGAATCATTAGCCTGACGAGGTGGGTGTGGACCAGTGGGCCACCGCTGGCATGGGTCTAGGCTCTGAGGAAGGCCCAGGCAGGGAGCTCTGAGCCACAGCAGGAACGTGCACCTGAAGTACGAGGCTGGATGAGAAAACAGAAGCCTGATGGAGTGAGAAGAACAGTGGGCTGGGAGCAGAGCTGAGAAGCCCAGCACTGGAGGGCGGGAGGAGGGAGAGGAGGGCAGTGGCATCCTTCGGTAGCCCGGGCACTGAGCTCCACAGCTGAAGTCTGGTGGGATCTACACACTGGCCCTTCCTGGTGGATCTACAGAAAGCAGAAAGACGTGTGCTTTTTGGTGGCATATAGGGAGTACAATAGAATATGAAATATTTCATTAACTACTACCAAGTGTAAGTGATCACCTATCTCTTACTACCAATTAAAATATCTTAGCACAGTACCCATGCCAAAAAAAGATGAATATAACTGAGTAAACTTGCCTTTGGCAATGAGTTGTTTATAATCAGATAAAGGATTTTGTACTTGATTAAGAACACAAATTCAGGACCACATGGCCTGGGTTTGAAACCCAACTCTGCTACTTACTGGATGTAGAACCTTGAGCAAATTAATCTCTTTACAACTGAATTTCCTCATCAGTAAAAACAGACATCGCAACGTCTAATCCAGAGGATTCTTGTGAGAATTAAATAAAGTAATATATACAAAAGCTTTAGAACAATGCCATCCGCACATGTAAGTATTTGATATTATTATTCCTGTCATGACATTGGCTAAGGGGAGCAGATGGGGGTCCCTTTATCCCTCTCATCACACCTAAAAGGACAAAGTCAGTTTTACCTGCAAGGCCTACTGACAAGTCAAATGTCATTTCTTTTCTTCCCAGACCCATCCCCATCACCTTCTTCCCTACCAGGCACCTGCAGAGATTATTTTCACAAAGAAGAATATTCTCCAGAGAATGTCTATGGAAATATAGGTGGAAAGTGTAAATGCTCTGCTTAGAGTGGCCACCCTAGTACAGTGAATTGTAAATTTTGGAAAGTTGGATAAACCGTGGGCCATCTTCTCAAAAAAGTACTTATCACCCACTCACAGAATATACAAGCTCGCTCTCGCTCTCTCTCTCTCTCTCTCTCTCTCTCTCTCTCTCTCTCTCTCTCCCCCACTCTTTTCCTCCCCACCCCCTCCCTTTCTCCCACTTATTCTCATTTCTCATTAGCACACAAAATTTTTGCATTCATGCTCAGAGGGTTCCTGGACTCAGGTTAATAACATCTGCTGTCTTCTTGTGAATCTAGGACTAAATGCAATCAGACAATCCAGCAAATCAAAAAACAGACTGTTCCCAGATGATTCCTTATTTCTGGAGGAGGCAGTGAGCGTATAGCACAAGAACTCTGGTGGTCCAGAGACGGGAAACAAAAGAGACAATCGGGGCTTGAGAAAGGTTTTCGTGTAAAGAGTGAGGTGATTGAAGGGGTGCTGTGCCCGCACACAGGGTGGCACTCACCACACCACATTGTCATTATTGTCATCATTGGTCAGTATAGATTTTCAGACCAGACTGTGACCTGGGACGAGTGTTATTAGTAGGCCTATGTACCTTTGGCACAAGGCAAAGTGCCTGAACTCAAGTAGGTACTAGATACATTTTGAGCAATAAAACTTTTATCTCTGTAGAATTTAAGGCAAAAAAATAATAATAATTCAATAGGAACTGAGGGAAATGTTCCATCATGGTTTAAAAAGACACATGCAAGAAGGTAAAAATCATAAACATATATGCATTTATCAGTGTTGTCTCAAGTTTGTAGACTCATAGTTCTATGTATTCATGACAAAATTATAAGGAATATAGATTTAAAAAATCCCAGTATGATCTTGTATTAACACATTCCTCCTTGACTAAGGGGAAGGGGAAGCAGAGAAAGACTACAAACTACAGACCAGGAAAAGGTAGGTCAGTGAGGTGACCATCAATATCATTCAGACATGAAGCAGTAAAAGAACTTAGCTGGGTGACAGCAGTCGCAGAGAGCCATGGAGAGGAAGGGGGATAATCTATATCTTGCCAGAAGTTGACACCTGACTGAATTAATGAAAAAGCAGTTAGTGCTGAGATATACTGGAAGTTCAGGCTTGGAGGACTGGGAGGAGGCTGTCACCATTGAATAGAAATTTTTTAAAGAGACAAAGGCTTAAAAAGCAAGACAATGGCATGGGTTTCAGATATAGGGTAAGAGTTGCAGAATTTTGGGGTTGTAAGAGCCCTTAAAGATCATCTAATCTAACATTTCATTACATATGTGGGGGTACAGGAGTTCATAGACTTGGGGGACTTGTCCACAGCCACCTGAGTAAAGCCAATAGAACCCAAGTTGGCCTGATTTGCAATGAAGGTGGGATATGACAGGCCTCCATGATGAGGACTGGAGTTCTGTGTGTGGGAATCATCCAGCACTGGGGGTGGCTGAAGCCAGGAGACTAAGGGGATGGTTTCAAGGGGACAAAGTACAGAGGGAAGAAGCAGAGTAACAGCTAATACTTATGGGTGCTAGTGCATATCATGTCCTGTTCTAAGGGTTTCTGCAGAGGATATTTAATCCTGTAAAGAACTTCATGAAGCAGGTGCCTCCACTATCCCTAGTTCACAGCTGAAGGAATAAGGCACTGAGAGCAGTAACATGATGACATCACCCAGACAGTGAGTGGCAGTGGCAGTGGCAGGACGCAGCCCTGTGCAAACTCAACACCACACCCATCCTCTCAGTTTGGGCAGGAGGAGGTTGAGCCAGTGAAATAGCAGAGAAGAACCATTCAGAGAGATAAGACAAAAATGCTGTTACTACAGAAGATGAAAGGAGACAGAGGGAATGAGGTGAGAACTTGACACTGGGTCGTGTGGCAGGATTCCCCTCCACCCTGCTCGCCACCACGTCCTAGTGCCTACACGCTGCCTGGAATTTACCACTCCTATTATTCCATGGGGTGAATCAAAGGATTTGCTTCTACAAGTTGTTAGAGCTCCAAGTTGTGGATTTATGCCTGGCTGGAAGCACTTCTGCTGCAAGAACGCCAGGTCTATGACCTTTTGTGTTTTTCCATCTAACACAAACATTTAGTAAATCTGTGAGGATTGGCTGCAATAGAGGTCACCTAGAAAGCCTTTTCCTATTACCACTGCCCTGCTTCTGAAAAGGCGCATTTGTACACGTGGCTTCATTGAATGTCCAGGTTAACTGCCATCTCCTTTAATCAGTCTTAAAATAGCTTGAAAGTGGTTGACAGCCTGACAGTTTATAAAAGCAGTATCTGTTATTGATTGGCAAAATCTGAGGATATTCTAGTTCTTTTATTTGTTCTACATATTTGATGGCTTATCTCCTTTTCCATTATTATTATTTAAATTGATTTGAGAGAGAGAGAGAGAATCATTGATTTGTTGTTCCACTTATTGATCCATTATTGTTTGGTTTTTGTATGTGCCCTGACCAGGGGTTGAACCTGCAACCTCAGTGTATCAGGTAGCTCTAACTAACTAACTGAGCTACCTGGCCAGGGCCCCTTCTCTTCCATTATTAAAAGCCCATGTATACGTACTTTTTCCTTTGCTGTTATATCTGATTAACTTATTGTGTTGCTATAAAAAATGAAATTGATTAATATAAGCATCTTTAAGACTTCAAACTAGATAGAGTTGGCCAAAATAATAGACCTTTTGGTATTTATACAATATAATATTTTCTGTGATACAATCAGAGATTGAAGAAGAAATACAGTCAGAATTTTAAATTTAGGTGGGATGTTAGAGATAATTTTACCAAACTTCACTTTATAGATTAGGAAACTGAGATCCAAGAAGGCAAAGTGACTTGCCCAGGGTCTCCCAGCTAGTTCAGGACAAAGGTGGATAGAGAGCTCAGTTTTATGGCTCCAATTTTACTTACTCCCATTGTTTCTAAAATTGCCATACCAGTTTTAACTAAGTAAAGAGGGAGTACTGTAGATTGCTGCAGTTATTCTTGTAATTAATTTTAAAGTAGATTAACATTTATAACAGTTTGATTTTCTTTTAGTATAATACCTATAGTCAAAGAAAATTTGAAAATTCTAATTATTAAGCTTTGTGATTTCTGATAATTGGTACAATAGCAAGAGAATTTGTTGTATAACTGAAAAAAGAAATGTTTTGTTTTGTTTTTGAAAATTCCAGGGATCTTTGATTATTTCTTTTATATAAATTTTAGGTTTTTCTAGACACATTCTTCATTTTCATTAGGAATTTTTCTGTGTGAAAAATGCATTCTTTCCTCTAATATCTTCTAAAGATATAATGCTTTTCAGCAATCAAAAGCTTTTTTAGCATGAACACTGGAATTACCATGAGCAATTAGTGTAATTATAGTCACACAGTAAACTGAAAGTTTTTCTTACATTATCTGCCAAGGGCCCTTTCATAACAAATCCACTTTGATCATGAATGAATATGTCATCCCATTAGGTTATTAAACAATCATGCCTTGGTTTAAGTATGATGCAGGTCAATGAGATTCCATTCCTGTCATGCTTTCTCAGGTTTGGGCAAAACTATATGACCTGTCTCGGTCCTGAGTTAAACATTTTTCAGACTACTAATTGTCATTGGTTAGTGAAGTTTTGTAAAATGCGTCTTAGAATTTTTACCGAAAATACTGTGATAAATCTCTCCATCATAGATGGTTCCTTAGCTGCATTCTTGGTTTCTTTTTCTGTGGCAGCAGCAATGAGACACTGTGTGTGAGGCTCTGTTCTCAGCAATGTATTCTGTTGGACCAGCTACTTCCTTTTAAATCTCTCCCACTAGTTCTCAGACAGTGAATTCTACTGATTCTCTTCCTGCTGAAGAACTGCTTTTCTGTCTCCTTCTTGGTTCCTTTGCCTTCTAGGGTTAAACACTGGCTTTTCCTTCTGCGTGTCTGCACCTTCTCCTGAGGGAGTCCTCACTCACTCTAACCTATGCACTTGGTTCCTAACCCTCCATCCCAGCCCCAAACTCTTCACTTGGATGTTTGGCTTTCAAAAGAAAACCTCAAGTAGTCATGAAAAAAACAAAACTTTGTTGTAACTCCCTGCACTTCTTTTGAGGCTTAGTAAGTTTTTATTCTTAATTATATATGGGGGCACTATAACACTTTCAGTATTTAGGGCTCCAAGTATCTCAATGCAGCTGTGATTGGGGTCACTGAAGAATCCTGGGCTCCATTGTTGCCCAGGACTTCCATTTCCTAATAACCATTCCATGCAACCCTGTTTATCATCCTCTCCACTCTTCCTTCTTCTTTTTTCTTTTTTCTTTTTCTCCACAAGGTTATGCATTGCTTAGTCTGCTGTTCAAGTGGATTCTTCTCCTTTCAGCCTTTCTTACATCCAGATTTCTGCTATAACACCCTTGAAGGATTTTAACATCCCCGGCACCTCCCCCAACTTATCCTGCTTATTTGTCAGACTTTTCTTTCTTCTGAAGGATTTTTACAAACCTATTTTGCAGGAAGACATTGAATCATTTCCTTTGATTTGTTCTTCAAATATGGTAAGGTGAAAACCATTATTTCTAATTCAATCTGCTTCCCTTTTTATAACACCCTGGATTTCCTTTTCCAAAGGTAGTTTTAACTCTACAGTGTCCTCTGGTCTGGTGGGTGTCCTAGGGAGCTTTGAAGCCCTTTTGCGTGTGGGTGGGTTTTGGACTCAGAAACTGCAGAAGTATTTCAATAGCAACAAACTGGCTTGGCTAACTGTCTTTCAACTGTTGTCTAACCCTCCCATGAACCTCTTTCAAAAACAAGATGGCAGATCACATCAGTGCTGCTCTCTTAGCTTCATGGAGAGAAACATTCAATTCTTCTTTTCCTTGTGGGTGTTGCCACTGAGAGCCACACATTTAACTTATAAATACTCTGGAGCTCTGGTGTCAAATGGGTATGGCTGACTATTCCCGTCCTGCCAATAAAAAAGTTTTGTTTTTCAAGACAAGGAGATGGCACTGATGAGAACAGGAAAAGGGAGGGGTCAATGGTAAGGCAGTGATGGAAAATAATTGTGAAATATTCACTATTTGAGGGGAGAAGGTCCTTGTAGTTGTAGAAAAGATGGAAAGCATAGTGGGGATGTTAGCTGGGAGAGAAAAATTGACACCCATCGGTGAAAGAGTGGAAGAGGTAATGGGAGCAAACATCATGTAGCTCAGCTGAAATGAGGTGACATGGCCACATGATGGACCAAAGCTACAAGGTTCTGCCACTTTTTCGGCTACTTTTTGGACCAGGGGTTGAAACAGAGGGATGGAGGTAATTTTCCCTGGAGAAGCAAATCTAGATCAATAATGAAGTCACAGGGCCACTCACAACTTCTTCTCTCTACTTCCTATAAAGTTCATCAGCTCATGATTGGCACATATTGATCCCTTGAGCTTAGCCATCTTCTCTAGTCACAAGATGCAAGCAACTCCCGGGCACAGGGCATCTTTTTATTTTGCAGCATTCCCACTGGTCCTGGGAAGCCAGTGCTTCCACACTAAGTGCCATTCTCCTCAGACATCAGCAACTCACTGGGAATAAGTTAGACATTTTCACAGGCCCATAGGTGCATTCGGGTACACGATGCGGAGACTTCAGTAATGAACAAAGTGCCTATATTCCCTTCCAGGGAACAGCTTAAGCATCAGAGGGAACAGAACCTAATATATGTTAATAGATTGTGATAAAAAACTCTGTAGATATTGCCTCAGAAGTCTTTGTGCAAATCACATCGGTTTATGCTCACGGTTTGAACAGGATAAGCAACTGAGTTGACTCAGGAAGAACTCATACCTGTGGATCTAAAGGCTTGGAATGTTTCCTGACTCAAGTTTTTGCTCAGCTTCCTTCCTGGTAGTACAAAGGAGTTGCTAGGCACCAGGCAACAATTAAGGTGTGGCTAAGGGCCCTTCCATAGGAACAGTGAACTTTGCTGCTAAAGAGAATTGAATTTTGTGCCCCCCAAATATGTTCTAGTTCCAAACCCTAATGCCTGAGGATGTGGCTTTACTGGAATTGGAAATAAGGTCTTTTCAGATATAATCAAGCCAAGATGAGATCATACTGGAATAAGGTGGGTCCTAATCCAAAATGACTTGTGGCCTTATAAGAAAAGAAGAGAGAAGAATGCCATGTAGAAACAGAGGCAGAGATTGGAGTGATGCATCTACAGGACAAGGAAATCTAAGGATTGCCGGCAACACCAGAAGGTAAGAGAAAGGCATGGGACAGATTATCTCCTACAGCCTTTAGAAAAAGCATGACACAAGACCTTGATTTTGGACTTGGAGCATTTAGAACTGTGAAAGAATAAATTTCTGTTGTTTTAAGCCACTTAGTTTGTGCTAGTTTTTTACAGTAGCCATAGAAAACACTTACAGCTGCCCTCAGGTACCAGCAGCAGAAGCCCCTCCTGGCTCTCACACCTCAATCACAGGGACACAGATGCCGAAACATCCATGTGCCTGGGTGTGTATGGGGGGCAGGGGAAGGAAAGATAGGGGGGTGGTGAACCATATACTTTCTCCTGCCTACAGTCTTACTGGCCCAGACTTCAGAAGCTCTGGTTCAGCTTCCCTACTGCATCACCCACTATCTAATTCTTTCCAGCCTCTTCCCTTAGGAGACTGCATCCTATTCTTCATCCCCTATTGCTGCTCTCTAGTCATGCTGAGATCAGGCTGATCTCCTGGATTGGGCTGCTAGTTTTCAATGCACAGCCTGACCTGCAACTCTCTGAGCCAGTGTTTGCCATTTTTCTCCTGGCAATTGTGCATTGGACCTATCAGTGTTCGTGGGGGCAGCCCCACTCTCAGGTAGTCTCTCTAGTGCATACCTGCCCACCTTGTCTCCCTCCCAGCTCCCAAACAACCCCCACTGAACCCCCACATTGGCTCAGACAGGTGCAGGTCAGGCTCTGCGTTGAAAACCAGCAGCTGATGTCACATGATTCCAGGTGATCAGCATAATCTCAGCAGGACTGGAGAGCAGCAATAGGGGATGAAGAATAGGATGCAGTCTCTTAGGAGAAGAGGCTGGAAAGAATTAGATAGTGGGTTATGTAGCAGGAACACTGAGCCAGAGCTTATAAAGTCCGGCCAGTAAAGCATTAGGCAGGAGAAAGTATATGGTTTACTACCTCTTCTAACTGGCCTGAGTTAGGGAGGCAGGCCTGAGGATGTCAGGTTTTGTTATGCACTGTCCTTAACAAAACTTCCCGCTAACCCTAGAATGAAGCTTTGGAGTCCATTCCTAAATACAATGGATTGGGGCCCACCACAAGGTGACACAGTAGAAGAAACTGATAATGTCAAGCATACATTTTGACACACACAACAAGAATGATACTGCAGTGAATAGGCAAGGCAGCTTGTGACCTCAGGCAACTGGTCATCTACCCACCCAGGCTCTGCTGGGTTGCCTGAAGGCACAAGTTATTCCACACATGTAACCCATTCTGAGTGGGGTGAACATGGTGCAGTCCTCAAACCTGTGAGACATGGTAAACAATGACTGGTGTGTGGGCAGATGGCACTGTCCCTCCCCATGACAGGACCGAACAGGTCAATGCACCCGGACTCACCTGCACTGCCCGTGGTCCCTGTCACACTCCGGGGTGCCAGCCCCAGCAATAGCACCCCTCCTTGAGCAGTTGCAGCCTTCGCAGCCAGCCAGGGGGTGGAAGCTGAAGGACTGTGTATCACACACCTCACACTGGGGCCTGACCGTGCGGGGAGGGCAGAGGCACTTGCCCGTCATCTCCTCACAAAGGCGCCGGCCACAGTTGCATGCTAGCCAGGGGACAGAGAGATACAGTGTAAGAGCTAGATGCTACCTGATGTATAGCAAGACTGTATCAACTGCCAGGACTTCCAGAAGCTTCCAAGGGGTCTGGGAGAAATGTCTTACTTTTCTTTCATTAGGGCATTATCGATCATAGTTGATATAAAAGACCGTTTCTTGGGCCAAGAGCATCCCTATCAGATGCTCCTGATGGATACAGTGTATGATACAGTGTGTGAATGCTGTACTGGCTCTAAGATTAGGCCTCTTGTTCATCAGAGGGTTCTGCTCCTCACAGGCTCCACATCACCGCAGTGCACTGAGCCCAGCATCAGGGAACGACTCAGCAGCAGGACCCCCCTTAGGCTAAGGCTGGTCTCCGCGTGGAGACTCTGTTTACACCACACCTGCACCCCTCACAGCTGCCGCATGGCCTGTGCTGACCCTACATCTCAGGCAGCAGGGCGGTTCTTAGGGAAAGGTACATAGGCTTCTTATTTAGTGAGTACTATGCCCTCTGATGCTGCCTCTCCTCCCTTCTCAACTTTGGTTGGACTGCAAAATCTGAAAAGGCTTCCTCTAGGAAGGAGATTGAGTTGTCCATTATTTTGAAGCTTGAGGCTATTTACACTCACCTGCTTTGCCAAGTGCATGGATCACATAGACTGGGAAACACAAGTATTTGTCTTGCTACTCAGAGTGTGGTCCATGGACCAGCGGCATGGGTATAATGAGTATTAGACATGCAGACTCTCAGGCCACAGCCCAGGCCTCCTGAATCAGAAATTGCATTTCTACAAGAGTTCCAGGTGAGTCTCTAGCCCAGTGAAACCAGAGCAGCCCGGATCCAGATGAGCATCAGCCACCTGGAACCAGAGACCACCTCGGATGACCTGAAGATGCACTTACGCTTGCAGTGTGGGAATCCATAGTAGCCTGTTTGACAGCGGGTGCACCGCTGGCCAGTGACGCCGGGCCGGCACGGGCACTGCCCACCCTCTGGGCTGCACTGATGGCCAAGGGCCCCAGTGGGGTGGCACTCACAGGGCAGTGCACCCTTGTGGTAAAGGGCCACCAGGGACCTGGCAGAATTCTTACAGAATCCAGAGGCTGTCTGAGGACTGTGGAGACAAAAACAACTGTTGGTGCTATCCCAGGAGGAGTACCCAGAAACAGTCCCAACCTTCCTCACCAAGCAGGGTCTTTAGGGGGGGACTATGGCTCTGGAATCTGGGAGAGAATGAGAGAACACCCCATCCCTGACTCACAGCCAGTGACAACCACCCCTCCCCGCACCCCTCCACTCCAGATCACCTCACAAGACTGGTGGGGGGAACTTTTGGTGACTGGAATAAAAGGGTAAAAATTTACCTGTAGAATGAATTATATGATATGCGAATTATATCACAATAAAGAAGTTACAAAAAAAATTACACCTAAAGGTGTACTGGTACACCAATAACAATAATGAGGGGGGGGGTGAATTGTCAACATTTATTGAGTGTTGAATGCTAGAAGCTTTTCCTGCATCTCACTTCACCTCACAACCACTAGTTAGGCCTAAGATCCATTTCAGAGATAAGGCAACTGAGGCTCCTAGAGGTTACTCAACATTCCCAAGGCCACAGGGCTATAGAGTGGCTGAGCAGGCATTCAAATCCACAGCTGTTGGACTTCAGAGCCTTTGCTCCTAATATTTCCTTTATCCGTGGCTTCTGCCTACCATGCTGCCTGGAGTACCTGGGTTCCTCAGGAAACCCACAGGGGGCCAGGTGGGTCTGCAGAAGAGAATAGGAGCTGACTCTCAGGCTGCTCTGGGCTCTTAGCATTCAAGGACTCGAGGGAGAGGATGGGGAGGTCCGCCCTTCAGCGACACTCTCTGCTTAGTCAAGTGGCAAAGGAGACTGGGAATCAGGGCTGCCTTGCTTCCCAGTGGAGGGCGCCCTGTGTCGTATCTTATAGGAATCTGAGTTGGAAAGCAGGAAGCAGCAAAGAGGAAGAGAAACTCCTGAGCAGCCCGTGAATCCCAGTTTGGAGGGTGAACCTCTGTTGAGATCACAGTTGAGAGTGGAAATCTTGCTTGGATGTGCATGATGAGGCCTGTTGTAGGAAAATGTATGCAGAGAAGAGCACCTCCTTTCCCAGACCTGGGGCTCCCTGGACTCCCTTGGGCCAGAGAGGAAGACAAACTAAGCACCAGCAGCTCCCTCAGCCTGGCTCTGGGTGGGAATGTGGGAGAACCTCATGCATCTCAGGTCCTTTCCACAAAGTAATACTTACTCAATATAAAAACTATTTCCTCCACAGTTGGTGATAAACTCCAATGATTTGACCACTGATTTTTTCTGAAATATCTGGTAGTCATAATTCTCCACAGGCACCAGGAGAACACGGACCTAAAGGAAACAGTGACCATGTCTTTGGATTTCCAGCAACAGGGCAAACCTGCCATTCTTTATGCTCTCTGTACTGAGATCAGTGTTCTCTATTGTTAAACCCAAGACCAAATGAAACAGGATTTATGAAAAAAAGAATCACAAGAGCACTGTTACGCCAGTATTAAAGGCTCTACCTATGATCCTACATAAGAAATGATGAGTGCAGGGCACAGTCCTTGGAGTACCTGCTCAGAGAGCAGCAGCCTAGGATGGTGGGCAGGGACAGGACACCTGGGGATTAAGTAGGGACCTGTCAGGATGCCCAGGATCCCAAGGAATCCATCCCTGGGATGCCCCTGGATCTACAGGTGTTGCTGTTTTATATCTTTAAAGGTGAGCAAACCAAAATGGCAGGACCAATGCAGAAACTCGTATCATGGTTTGCTTCTGAAGTTCATTTTATATCAGATACTCTATTGTGAATTATTGTAGCCCGAGTTTTTAAAAGTTCTGCCTGGTTCTCTGAGCCTGTATAAATGAGACTATGTCAGTAACAAATGCTGTAGGAAATTTCAAATGTCTCTGTCAACTACTCACCAATGTACAGTTTACAGAGAGACTATTGGTCTCATGTTATTCTTTCAATAAACATTTTCCAACAACTATGTGCCAGGTGGTGTTCTAGGCACAGGGGAGACAAAATAAATAAAGTCACTCCCCTGCCCTTAGGAAGATGTCATTCTCAGAGAGAGAACGAGGCATGAGCAAGGACTAGAGGGCCACAGAGCAGGGCATGGGTAAGGCTGCCTGGCTCTGTGGACGGCTTTATGGGTATTAAGTGACCATGATTCCATCAACCAAGGTAATGAGCAAGGTAGAGGGTACCTGGATCTGTGCAGGTAACATGCTAAGCTTGAGGGACTTGTGAGATCTCTGACTATAACGATATGCAGTAGATGGTCCCATGATGGGTCTGGAGCCCAGGAAAAATCAGAGATGAATTCACAGATGTGAGTGTCACTCTTACAGAGGGCAGGACAGAATCAACAGGCACAGCGGATGTTACTCAAAGAGGAATGAGAGAATAAAGGGCTTTGGGTCCCACTGCAGGGACAGCAGTATATGGGGACAAAGGGGAAGAGAAATCACAGAACAATTATGGAGAAAGTCGGGGAAAACAAAAGAAAACAAACAAACAAAGAGAATGTGGTTATGGAAGCCACAAGAAGAGTTTTAAGAACAAAGGAGTCAAATGCTTCAGAGAGACCAGTCAGAGGAGGAGTGAGGGCGGCTGGTAGAGCGTGAGGCACTTCCTCACCAGAGCTTCTCGCAGGGGAGTATGTCTTGTATTTACATCTCTGTTATTCCAGCTTCACTTGATTTTAATTGTCACATACTTTTTGCTTCTGGTAAAAGGGAACTGTCAGATTTAAATATTTTTCTGTAAATATGACTTCCATTCCTTGGAGGAATTACTGTCATGAACCAAACAGACACACAGAATGGCCACCCAAGGCAGTCACATGAAGAGCAAGCAGAGGGAAAAGCAGAACGCACCAATACTAAGGACTTTCCGTCTGGAACCTTCACAGTCACAACCACCTCAGGCTCCGAGATGTCAAACCCAACTGGGTCTTCAGCAATCACTTCATCCCAGCAGCCAAGGACATGGGGGCAAAAAGAGGCATGGAAGACACCTGGGCAGAAAGAGGAGGTCCTGTCACACATCTGTAAGGCCTAGGCACACAGGCCACCATGGTGCCTGCTCCCTGCAGCTTACCTGGCCACAGCTGCCTTCCATCCACAGACACCTGTGCAGGAAATGTTGGGTACGCTGGTTGATAAAAATGGATGACAAGGACATAACGGCCCAGGCGTGGTATGAGTCCTCTCAGGGTTACTTGGTTCTAGAAGGAAAAGTGAGGGGAAAAAAATCCCCAAGCTGCAGAGCTATGAATAATTAGAATCACAGGATATTTTGAGGTTAAAACCCCAAGAAACAAGGTATTTCAAGTGAAGTAAAAAACCTTCACTTGAATGTTTACAACAGCTATATTTGTAATCACAAACACTGGAAACATCCCAAATGTTTGTTCCCCAATCACAGAATAGATAAACCAGCTGTGGTTCAACCATAACGAAGTTGAAGACAGTGTAATTTGGTACAATCACTTTGAGAAACTGGCAGTTTTGCCAGAGTTGAACATATAACTGGGCAATTGCAGTCCTAAATACCTACCCAACAGAAATGCATATGTTTGTCAAGTACTAGTTGTAACGACCATGTAACAAAGAGTCAGACTCCATCCTGCAAGTCTGACCACTGACACTTTGCAAGACCATCATCACCTTTTTGTCTTTTGCCCCACACCTGGATGCGCCAATAAGAAAGCCCAGGCGCTCATCCCTTGGCACAGGCAGGAAGTTCAAACCACACAAATTCTAGCCCCTGGGAGAGGGAGCCCTCACCCTGAACTCCTCTCCTCTCCCCTCACAGCCACCCAATCACACTGAAAACTAGTCATACCCCTCAATTTGTTCAAGCTTGAGTGTGAGCCCTGCCTTCCCCAGAAAGTCTCTGTGAGCAAGAAGTGTTTTCAAATCCTCCCCAAAAACCCCTACAAAAGTAACAACGACAGAAGTTTATCCTCATCTTTCAGATGAGGACTGTGACTCAGAGAGGGCAGTAACATACTGAAGGTCACACATTCACTTGGTAACAAAACCAGGACTAGAACTCTATTGTCTTGATCTCAATTCATTCCCCTCTACTATTTTCAGCTTCCTTTCCCATATGAGTTCTTACTACGTTTTCTCAGATCTGTTAATTTCCTAATTGATTGAATGGAATCAGACACAAGCCATCTGTAGTATTATAAGGACATAATATCATCAAAACAAATGTTAAGTCTTATGACTTTGTAGTTTACAGTGGAAAAAAATTGTATTCCCTTACTATATTTCACCTTCATGCTCTAGGTGATTAATCAATAAATGTTTATAGAGAATTTTCTTCCTGCCAGGCATTGTGCTTGTGCAGCTGGTGATACAAAAAATGTGTTAGCCACAGCGGCCATTCTAAATGTGCTTACATTCCAACCTGGGAAGATTACAAACGCAACAAGGTTAAATGGCAATAGCCCATGAAAATATGAGGTATCACTAGATGGGCCATGAAAAAATTGCCAAATGTTTTAGGCAGAGATGCAGGAGGGAAAGAGGGGATCGGGAAGGGGTGGTCATAGACAGGACTAACCAGACACCTTCACACCTGGAATCCTCCATCTGAATTCATTGGGAGGATTGTTAAAAAGACAGGTTTCTGGGCCCCTCCTGCAGAGTTTCTGATTCAGTAGTTCTGAGGTGGGGCTTGCAAATCTACATCTCCAACAAGTTCCCAGGTGATGCAGAGGCTGCTGGTTCAGGGCTACACTTTGAGAACCACTGGTTTAGAAGCAACACACTTGGGGGAGTCCTACCTGAGGTGCCTTCAAGGTGACACCAGTAACAACATCGGTAGAAAGTGAAGGATCCTGGGGCAGGAGAGGGGGAGGTCCACCATGTGGGACATCCAAAATGAATGCTGCTGGAGGAGTTTCGGAGGATAGAGAAACACAAGCAGCCCTGAAAATAGAATATTTTAAAACCTGATTTTAAAAATAGCCAAAAAAGGGAGAAATGCTCATTGGTAAAGATATAGCATAAGATGGTGTGAGGTTCAGACAGATCCAGTCTTGGGGGAACCAGAGGACTATGGTGATCTTTATCGCGGCCAGTGTATTCCAGCCGCCTTCACAATACAATGAGCTAAAACAGAAAAACCCTAATTCTGAGGCAAAGTAAACTATATAGAACCTTACTGAAACTTTCCTTTCTGGAACTAAAATTAATTGTTAAATGAGATCAAAGCAATGAAACATTATTATTTATACCTCTCAACATTACTGTTGCCATGAAACTGTAAAAACAAAGAGAACAAATACATGCCATTTATTTAGTCACAACCAGCTCTCATTGTCTTGGATTCCACAGTGCTAACCATGTGCACAGATTTTGACTGTGTTTATAAGTTATTTTTGAATCTACAGCAAAACAACTCTACCGAAACCCCAATAAGTGTTGGTTAACTAATTCTCATAACACAATTGGAGGTGGGTCATTATTTCCATGGAGAAATGAAGAGCCTCAGACGGACAGACACAAGGATTAAAAGATTCAGACAAAGTGAGCTGAAAATAGAACAGTGACTGCCTGTGGGAGCTCAGCTTAGCCATCTCCCCCAGTTGCTGCCGTGTCAGCTTCCTGATGTTATGGAATTCTGGAAAGACTTCTGGGGTAAATGATTTACCTGTCTGTTTGTTTTTTAAATTCATCACCAGCCTTTAGCACCTTGACCTATGATCATTTCTGAAGTGAGGTATAAAGCTGCAGCCTTACAAACATTACAGTATCACTCAGAGCATCAATAAGGGACAGAGAAAGAAAACATATTACCTTTGATTAACAAATGGCCCATAACTCGCAATGCATTTTACTTGAGGTTTCAAATATTCAGGTGAGAATTCTTCAATGGGTATGATACAAATTTGATGCTGTCAAGCAAATATAATGCAAAAAGGTACATTGCAGTTATCAGCAAAACCAGTGGTATGGTCAAACACATGCTTTAGAAAAGCTGTTAAGTAAAAAACTCATCCAGAGAAACTATAATTGTTATTTTAAAGTAGTAAAAATTGCATGATGGTATTCCCTGTGGCTCCATTGTGGGCAACAAATCCTTCTTATTGTTATTCAAGGCCAGTGACTAAAGTGCCCTTGGAATAATTAGGTAAGTGAACAAAATCATATGAAAGTTCAAAAACAATTCTTTGCCAGTGAATTTTGGTGCCTTTTTCCCTCTCCTGCCTTGAGCTGATGCTGGCTTTCCAGACCCCTAGGCAAAGAGAGGGCAAGGTGTGGTGGGCAGCCAGGGAGCTTGCTATATTCAGAGTGAGGGCTGCTCCTGCTACAAATCATCCTTCTTAGTAGAAGATAACTCATGTCTCAGGCACTTTGGGATTTTTTTTGAAGGAACTATCTCCAGAGCTAATTTTTGAGTCATGCAAGAAACTCAGTTATTAACTTATCAATATATTTCATTTTAAATCAAGACTGTATTATCAGCTTGATCATAAAGCCATTTAGAATCAAGAACAAAAATTTTTATTGGTCATCTACTACATGCCAGGCACTGAGATTTGGGGGGATCCTGCAAGACCAAGAAAGATAACATCCCTGCCCTCATGGAGCTTATATTCCGTCAGCCTTCACTCTGAATAATACTTGACTATTTCAAAAAGGACAAACTTATGCTTCAAAGATGAAGATTCAGCCCCATTACAACTTCCAAAGATGAAAAGGGATTCAATTGGATTGTTATGTTTAAAAAGAGATCTGTAATTAAAAAAATAAAATCTTAAATTATTATGTACTTTATAGAGTAATTTTTCAAAATTGGATTTCAGGTACTTTTTAGAAAAAACTCAAAGGCTTTAATGTTGTCAAGCACAAATATTTAAAACATACTAGAACAGGCTCCCTAGCATTTCCCATGGTGCGATGTGTGCTTAATATTAGCAGTAACCGGAAGTTGCTTCATACTTTGATAATCTTATGCTCCCTGAGATATTTATTATAAATCTGACCACCCCTTCCTAGCCCAGATCTCATTGCCTCTGTTTATCATAATTCTCAACATTTAAGTTGTGCTATTAAAAGGGTGGACACGAAGTATATTTAATCTGCAAACTTGGCATTTTAAGTCTTAATAGTATATATCAAATTAATTGAATAATACTCTTTTTGAAATAGAGTATTAATAATAGTCTGGGAAAAATACTAGATGGTTGCGACCTTTAAAATTCTGAAGGAATTTGCCAACAAGTTAATAGTTATAATAAAATAGTAAAATGAGAAACAATATAAAGCATAACAAGTGCATTCTCTACACCAGCAATAAAAAACTAGGAAATAAAATGACAAAAGTGATTTCATTCATAATAGTAACAAGGAATAAAAATTAATAAAATAGGGTTTATGAGATGTGCTCAAATCTGACAATTACACTTTATTGGGTGTTATAAAAACAGCTCAAACAAAGAAGAGGCAAGATAGATTTCTAGATGGGAAGAATAAACATCATAAGACTGGCAATTCTTCACAGGGTTAATTTTATAAATGTAATTAAAATTCAGCCAAAATTTTAAAAAACTCTTTTAAAAACATAGATATCAACCAATGCTTCTCAAATCCAATGCGCATACCAGAAGGAATCGGGTCAGACGTGCTTTGAGTCGCAGGTCCGCATCTGCTAACAGCTCATAAATGGCGATGCGGCGCTGGCCGTCAGTCACTGCGCTCCGGCAGAGGACACTGCAAGAGGAAACAGTTTTCTTAGCCTGACTGCCCTGGTCTCCCTCCCGTGTGCCTTCCTTGGGGATGGCCGATTGTTCTCCGTTTTTCCTGTTACAACCCAGTGGCCAACAGTGCATTTTCCTGCATGATGAGTTGAGCTGGGGTGCAGCTCACGGTCCGCATGGGAAAAGAACCTCTCAGGGTAGTCTGAGCTGCACCGCTCAGGGCCAAACGCCTTGCTTACCTTTGCCACTGGCTTTATGGAATATGCATTCAATACTTCGTTTCATCATAGGAGAAAGAGCCCCAGGGCCAATTATGTCTGATTTTTAAGACACAGCCTTCTTGAAAATTTACCAATATCTGTGGTACTGTTGGTGATTAAAGTTGCCCTTCGGCTCCCAGCCACCTTTCCATGGCACATCAGCCAGCGTGGCTCGCCTTACATGACGTGGTAAGATACCCAGAGTTTGCCTCTGGAAGCCCAGTCTGTTCCTTATCATCCTTTCTTCCTCATTTCTACCAGTGGTGCACCTTCCCTCCATCCCATCAGGTCAAATACAGGATTTAGGAACATTTAAAAAGTCACAGTTTTGAACCAAGAACACATTGTAATGGTAAAACCCATGAAGGAAGTATTTCTTGTGGAATATTTCTGACTTCCTACTCTGTAGGAACTCATCTGTCTGTAGGTATAATTTAGAATGAGTGACATACTAAAACAAAATGATAGTCTCTGGGAAATATAGGGTTGGGCAAAAGTAGGTCTACAATTGTTCATATGGAATATAATACAATAATTAATAAATAACAATATAAAAATAAACTTATTGTTTCATATACTCACAACTTTAAACCTACTTTTGCCCAACCCTATATTTGAAATAATGTATGCAATGACTTTTGGGGTGAGAATTAAAATGAGATAGCATATAAAGAGCTAAACACGGTTTGTAGCATATGTTAGAAACTCAATAAACAGTCATTTTCTTTTCCTTTTTGTTCATATAAATGGAGGTCCAAGTGTTGTCAACTAAAATGTATTCCTTTTGGATTCGAGCATAATTCTGGAAGTTAAATATGTTAAACGCTTCACTTAGATTTAGATTTATCCTTATCCTCTATTAAATTCTTACTAAGATTAGACTAACAGTAGTAACTGAATTGATTTAATTATTAATTATCACCTCTCTTATGAAGGGCAGATTGGATTAATCACAGGACTGTTTTGAAAAATGGTATTCCCACTAGAAACACTACTTTTCTGCTGGGATGTTGGTTTTTTTGACTATATAGAACTCACTTGAGAAATGCTGGTGATAAAGGTTCAAACCTCAGCAGGAGGTGTTGCAATGTTGAAAGGGCTTGTGATTTGAAATAGGTTTTCATGGGTCAAATATTTCCCAATTTCACATTTTTGGACTGCAGTATAGGTAGCGTGTTCATTTTCACTTGTCCACATCACAAAAAAAGCCAAGAAAAAGGAAATATTTTAGACAAGTAAATAAACACCATGGGGCCATTCTGGGAGTAGTCAAACACAATAGAAGTGACTCCTGGTCCAATACGATACTGTCTTGGAACTCTAATCATGGAGCCTGGTAGTGGAGAACTTTGGTGTTGTCATGTCCACAGCCAAAATGACTGGCAGGGTACCTTGCAGTTCTTCCCCCAATGTGTCGTTAACAGAAAGGTCATGAAACAGTACTTATGGAATCCTGGAAGGGTACCCCTTCTTCTTTTGGTTTTGAAATCACTCCTCTGCTTGGCATATGTATTCTCAGCCTCTTCTGAAATAACTCAGAGTCACCAGGGGCTGCAGGAGTGATTCCTTGTGTCTTCTTAGCCTTCTCTACTCTGTATCTCATGGAGTAGGGATCAGGCCATGAACCCTGGAAGGAGAACTAATCAAGGAGGAGGACTTGGACAGACAGGGTGTGCAGAAGCCCTGCCTCAGGCCCTGCGGTCAACAGTCACTAGGACTCATGTGGAGAGGACCCACCCATTGGGAGTGTACATTCCAGTGGTTGCTGATGTCACTTATAGATGAAACTAACATTTTCAGATGATGAAAGAACACTTAGGGGAAATTTTTTGGCCCATCTGGTGCTCCAATTAAAATCCAAATATGATCATATTCTTTGTTTTTTAAATCATCACCCCAGAGAAAGGGGTGGATTATTTTTTTAAGATTTTTAAAAGAAAAAAACTTTTGTAGTTTTTCTTTTAAGGTTGTTGAGAGTGTGATGTTAATTCAATGACCATTTCATCAAGTCTCATAAAAGTTTCCATTCTAAGCTACTAAAAGTAATTCTTTCCATAAGTTCTTTTATTTGTAAAACAAAAAATATCCAACTACTTCAGGTCATCTTGGGTTTGACAATAAGCGATATGAAAATAGAGGCAACAAAATGTTCAAGGCCTTGGCCATGAACTGGGTGAGTTCATTGCCATTCTCCACCCACTGCTTCTGACTTCCAGTACCTAGATGGCAAGTAGAACATAAAATCAATTTCATGTGGAAACATCCTTTGTACTGATTCTTGAATTAAAGTATACTCTGAATATTTGCCTACATTTTGAAATATTATGCCAAGAAAACAATTTTTAATAAATCCTTGTCAGAGCTCTTACAAGAGATGAATATCAGAGTGAAAAGTTAAAATCCTTTGTCAGATTATTTTTCACCTGACAATCATCAAACATTAATTATCTCCAGTTCTGAAGGGTAAGCTGGGAAGGCAGGCATGACAGAGAATAAGACTTTCCCTATGCCACACACCCATGTTCCCTACACAGCATTTGACATGAAAACACCGAGTTCAATGTACCACTCAGGGTGGCAGAGAATAAAATATAAAGCTTTTGCTGCTTCACATGAATCTGAGCCAAAATGGTAAGTAGAACACACAGCTTTTCAAGGAAATGCAATGTTTTCAAGACACTGCCTACAGAGAAGCCTCCTCATACCCACACGGGGTGTTGGTGTCAGATCACTCAACTAAGCACCTGCCTGTTTTCAAGATCAGCCTCAAAATGAAAACAACTTTCCAATCCAGATAAAAATCCAAGTTTCTAAAGCTGAGCTCCTGACTGTTCAGCTTCAGAGGAAGCCCCAGGGCAGGACTCATTACCTGTACTTGCAGCTGTAGACGTTCACCTGTCCAACCAGGCCAGACCCAGGGCTCTCCATGTGCACTTCAACCACAGACAGCTGCTCCACTTCTGTGAAATACTCGACCACAACCACGTAGTGGCCAACCTGCGGGACCTGTAGCTGCAGGTGCAGTTCCACCTGTCAGAGAGCCCAAGCAGACAGACATGAAATGTACTGGGTGTGTTTACATGGGCAATGGTGAAAATAGGACTGAGGAGACACCTGGAAAACAGTTTCCTATGTCATCATTTTGAGGCATGCAATCCTATAGGTAGGGATGCCAGATAAAATACAGGATGCTCCATTAAATATGAAACTTAGATAAACACATAATTATTATCTTCAGTTCAAATTTAATGGGGCATCTGGCATTTTTATTTTCTAAATATAGCAACCCTATATTTAGGAGTGTCTACTCTTTCTATTCATATATTTGCCTTGTTTTTCAAGGTAAAAGACACTCCACAACTTGAAGTAGAAAGAAATTTCCAATGGGAGATAAGAGAAATGGAAGTATGCCTTGAGGGTCTTTAACTGTTCTTTCATTTTAAAAGAAACTTTTAATTATACCAATGCAAATAATGTAAAGTGATACACACATTCTACTGCTGGGATGATGATAAATAATAGCTTGGTTTTCATATTCCCAAACTGTTTCCTATGTCTGAAAATGCACATGTATGTACTTTTTTTAGAAAAAGAAAAGCTGTAATCATAATAGGCCATCACGGATGCTTTTGCACCATCATGGCAGAGCTGAGTGGTTGTGACAGAGACTGTATGGCCCACAAAGCCAGAGTACTTACTGTCTAGCCCTTCACAGAAGAAGTATGCCTGTCCCTATTGGCTAAGAACTTGGGATCTGGAATCATGCTGCCTCTTGCTGAGTGACCTAGAGCTGTGTGTCTCCGTGTCCTCCTGTGTAAAAATGAGGACAACAATAGTACCTGCCTCTTAAAACCATTGTGAGGATTAAATGAATTCATACATGAAGAGTGTTTAGAACTGTATTTAACATGTCATAAGCATTATGTATACAGCAATGATTACAATTGTGATTATTGCTTTTCGCCATGACTTGCTTTTTTTCCTCAAAAGTATTTCATGTGTCTATAGTAGTACATACAGACATACTTCACTTTTCTAATGGCTGCCTATCATTCCATAATGTGAATGTAAAGTAATTTAACTAATCCTCTATTCATGGACACTCAAGTTGTCTCTCATTTTCCCTATAACACATGTTATATGATCTCCCCTATACAGGAGCATATATACATATACATAAATGTATATCTCATTATGCTAGTACTTCTGTAAGATTCCTAGAACTAGAACTTGTGGATCAAAGCATATGTGCATATTTAATGCCTGAGCCAATATTAGAACTACATTCCTTAGCAGTTTAACCTATTTCAGCTCATAAGATCAGGCCCAGCCAAGTGTTACCACATTTAATGAAAATCCTCCTGTCCCTTGCCTTCAGGAAATTCACCTTTCCTCTTCCTTCTGCACAGCTTTGAACCACACAACTGCCATCTTCCACAGTGATTTTTCTATCACTTAAATAACAGAAAGACTTCCCTTGGGTGGGAAATTGCGAATTATCCACACCACTTTCCCATGTTACAGAGTGAAATATGATACTGCCATTTGTCTGTGTGGAGAGGTTATTACAAGCATTTCTCCCCTGGGCTTCTCCAGACAAGGACTTGTCTGTCTTTACCCCACACAAAGGCCCATGATGTATTGAGTTTTCCCCCAGAAGTTATTATTGATTGCCATTGCTATCATAGCACTATCATAAATTACTCTTTCCACTCTAAGTCCTATGGGCTGATTTTTGGACAACTTGTGGGAAGGGTTTTGAATATATTTGATGATAAAAGTGGGTTTTAAGAAACTCATATAAAAGACATAAAGAATGGAAAAGAGAAACTTTTGTTTGCTGCTTATTATCAATTATTTATTTTTTAAAAAAGGGAATTTAAAGAAAACCACTGTCAACCTGGAGGGATCTTTCCACTTTTATAGCACAGAACTGCGTTCATCAGTATTTCAGGATAAAAACAGAAAAGGTGGACGTATCAAATATGCTTCTTACACAAAGATAACTGACACATCTGACATCGCAGTGAGGATTCAAAATGACTTGGTCAGCATATGCTTGTTCAACACTTGTTCTGTGCCAGCCTATCACAAGGTGATGGGTATACAATGGGAAACAAGACAGACCTGATGTCTGCCCTCAGACTTTAATCAAATAATTAGATAATTAGATAAATATAATGTTATATTACACATATGACGAATTCTTGGAAGAGGTGATAAGAGGGGTGCAGGAACTAGTCAGAGAGATGTGGAGAGAGGGGAGACCTCCTAAAGAAGAAATAACTTAGCTGAGCACAGGAGGGCAAGGAGCAGATAACCATGCCATGCGGGGAGAGAAAAGCATTCAGACAGAAGAACAACCCGCAGCAGGTTACCCTATGACATGCAATTGTAGGGCAGCATATAATGTGAGTCCAAAAGAGTGCAGGCAGGCCACAGAGGTGAGGAACAGAGAGCAAGGGGAGGTGTGAAAAAATGGGGAGGTAAGAGCAACAGTCTTATAGGCCATTAAATTTTTTTATCTCTATCATAAGAGCAATAAGATGTTATTGGAATGAATCTGTGAGGGTGGGGTACAAGGGTCAGTGATGACTAGATTTTCTATCAAAGTGAGCATGCTGCCTATAGCATGGAGCATGGATTGGTAGATGTAATGATCAAGAACTGACGTGGGTGAGCTAATTAGGAGGCTATTGCCGAGACCCTTATAAAAAATGACGGTGTGCTGAATAAGAAAGATAAATGAAAACAAGTGGAGATATTAAAAAAATTCCATCTTAGGAATTTCTGGTTAAACATACATATTTAATAATCTTCCCTCTCAGAACTCCATAAAAATAAGAGTCAATTTTTAAAAATCATAAACCCACAAAGAGAAAGTGAACAGGAAATAGGAAAAGAACAGACCAGAGAAATAAGCAAAATTTTGGAAGCTAGAAAGTAAATGATCTTAACTAAATACATCAGAAAAAGCTGAAACCTAAGTGTCTGTGTGTGTGTTGTAGGTGTGTGTGTGTGGGGGGCAGGATTGCAAGAAAATTTTAAAGAAATCTCCCAAGGTATATAACAAGATAAAGAAATTGGAAAGGTGGATTAAAAATAAAGAAATAAATTATCAAAGAAATAACTCAAGAAAGTGTCCCAGAATGATGGATGGATAGACGTTTCCAGGCTAAAATGGTCTGCTGAGAGCCCAGCTCCCCAACTGACACACTAAGTATATCAAGGCACATCCTTGTGAAATTTCAGAAAACAAGAAATAGATGACCCCAAAAGTTTTAAAGAAAAAAGAAAGAAAGGAAGGAAGAAAAGAAAAGCAGGTGGAATCCAAGGAATTGCAAATCAGAATGTAATATCTCAACAGCAACATTTGAAACTAGAAGTCAGTAGGGAAATGTCACCCAATTCTGGAGAGAATTAATTTTTAATCTAGAATTGTATATCTAACCAAAGTAAAAAATCAATATTGAGAGTAGAATAGAGAAATTTCAGATACATGAGGTCTCAAAAAAATGTACCTCCTATGTGGACTTTCTCAGGAAACCATTGGAGGACATCTACCAAAATGAGAAAGCAAATTTAAAGAGGGGAGGAGGGAGAGAGGGAGAGATAGAGAGAAGGAGAGAGAGAGAGTGTGTGTTAGAGTTAATTCCAATGGTCAGGGGTAAAAAGGATCCAATACAGTGAGATGAAAAGTATATCTATGATGGCGGTGTGGTGATGAGAATTTTCAGGAAATGACTTTGCCTTGCTTGGGCCCAGAGACTCGTCGGCAGCCGTCCGTCTCGAGAGACGATGGTGTAGCTTCTTAAGAGTCTATCTGCACCGCCGAGAATGGTTGTGCAGTCCGACTCGGGAGTGACACGGTATCTGTCTCCTCCCGTGTTGAATCAACATCTTGTGATGACGCTGGAGTGTCCTCTCCAGTGAAGCTGAAGCTACAGAGCCTGGGCAGGGTGATATGGAGGGTCTGCTGTTGCCCATGCAGCAGACCCCCCCTCTCTTCGCAGCTGAAGGGTCCAAGGGAAAGACGGAGTCAATACAGCTTGGCTTCAGGTGCGCCGCAGGAGTTGCCGGTGTTGACTACAACGTCAAACCGCCTTAGGGACTCCGGCTCCGGATTTTCTGTCGGGGTTTACTCCCTTAGCCTTTCCCCTGAAGAGGTATGCCGCAAGGCAGCAGAGGTTTTTTGGAGTCAGAGTTTTCCTTCTCTGTCAAGTGGGAGTAATGGGGGAATAAGTGGGACAACTGTCTGGCTGAGTATTTCTTCTTTATATTTTTGTTTGTTGGACTTCCATGCAGCTTGGTTTTCTGGAACTTCTGGTTATTTCTAGTTTTGAGGCAGTTGTATTCCTTCTTAGATGTGTAGGGAGAGGCACATCTAAGGCATTTGGATCAAACAGCAAAAAGGACTGTTAAATAAACTGGACAGCTCAGGGCTTAGTTTTATGCATCATACAAATATAATAAGTCAGTGCTGTGGCTTTGGGCTAAGTCAGAGGCAAGGACACTTCCTCATGAATCATCAGTATCACTTCCTGGAGGTTAGCCCTTCTCAACTGTACATTCTGCTGTCTGGAGAACACGTGCACGCATGTATGAATGCACATGCACATATATGTATGCACGTAGGCATACATCTCTGCGTGTGCATGTGCATGTACACACACAGCACAGGTAGGGAAGGATACAGTGGACTAATTTAATATTAGAATGGAGTGGAGGATCATTTCATTTTTTAATGTATCTCTATATTGCTTTACTTGTTATAACTATTAACTATTTTTATAAAATAAAAATTCTAATGAAATAAAATGAGGATTGAACTTAGGGATATTCTTAAAATCCTACAATCACTACCTTGAAAATGTTAGGAATGTAGATTTTTAAAAGTACACATCTAAATGCTCAGGGATAATTAATATCATATGTAGTTTCATTCCACAAATCTAATCCCCTAAATGAACATTTTCCTCAAAGGCACAAAACAGAGTGCTGCGGAAAAGCAAGGAATGAAAATGCAGTGGAGGAAGCTCCTGTTCAGAAACTTCATTCTGTGGTATTGCACTGTGTGTTCTTCCTGTTATTGTTGATACACAGTACTTCTGATTCAAATCTTAAATTAGAATAGTCTTAAATTGTTGTGAGGCTCGAAGAACTGAAATAAAAGTAATGCCAAGACCTGTAGTAACCTGTCCTCCAAGCCATGAGAGAGGTGCCTTGGGGTGTAGCAGTTCCAGATTCTGAGCTCAAGGAATTCAGCTGTTACAAATTGCCTAGCCAAAGGGGTTGAACAGTCAGTGAGCATTGTATCCTTCTAGAGTAAGCTGTGTAGTTTCCCCGGGGGCCTTTTAGAGCGATCTTGCCCTGAACCAGGTAGAAAAGGATGCTCCCCTGAAAGTCCAGGGAATCAAAAGGAAAGGATTCCGTGGTCGCCCATGATTCTGCCAAGTTTAGAAAGTGCTCCAAGACAAATTACCATGGCTCAGTGTGGTGGTATACCACTCAGCCCCAACCTTAATCAGAGAACTCAATACATCTTTAATTAATACCTCTGAGAAATCCTTCCAGGTTTCCCTGAATTTGAGAAGCAATTGAAGCCAAGGGATTTCAGCAGACACAGATGGGGAGGTAGTAATAGCTCTGCCAGTAAGTAAAAGGCTGCCGCACCTCTCTCCCGCTGAGGTCCACCATGGCTGGGTGTGCGGGGGTGGGCTGCCTCACTGCCAAAGGTCTTGGCTCTCCATCAAGCAGGAAGTGTCTGGCCTCACAAGCCAGGGCACAGGGGAATCGGGTCACTGGCAAATGCTGGTAAAGCAGGCAACTTCAACAACAAAACACGATAGTTACAACTGAGAACAAAACAGAGCATCAAAGTGCATCCCCAATGACTCTTCTCCATTCCATCCACGCCTCATTCTTCCAACAATCTCTTACTGTGTGCCTGCTACAGGAAACGGGAGTCAATTATCATCCGCATGAGGAATGGAAGAAGCAAAGCTCCTCCCCTCACTGGGTGCGTGACCTTGAGGGTATTACTTGGGCATGCATCAGCATTTCCACATGCTAGAGGGTGGGAGTCGCTCTTAAGCACCAGCTATGGTGTGCAAAGTGCTTTGTACTTCTTACGTGAAAGGTGGTTGACTGCCACAGAGGTAAAAATATCAAAATTAAATAATTATCCAGAACATCCTGCTGCAGTTGTGACCCTAAGACCTATTGCAAATCCCTGCACCTAATTCTCCTGAATTAGAGGACCCCCATGATATACCCATTACCCATACTAACTTCTCGTGGGGAGGTCCTGCATGGGCACATGGCTCTCTGATGGGTAGCTGCAGCAAGGAGGCCTCATAGTAGTCCCTGGGAAGCAGCACCAGGTAGTCCTAGGAAATAAGACCAAAAGGACAATTACTCACTTTGGTGGTGGCTCTCCTTTAGAAATAAAGTAGCCAAACATACTAGCTAATTTAACAACTAGGTGAAGCTCACCAGTCAAACTCTCCACATCAGCTGCCTGTTTTGCCCCTGACTCACCAGAGCACCCAAAGTCCCTCATGTAGGTACTGCGAGCATTGGACACCGGGGCCTCAAGGTGAACCTTATAACTTTCAAATTTCAGGGGAAATTTTACAATCTCTTCTGGGTTGCTTTTAATTCAAAAATAAATAAAGGTGATCACTGTCCACTGATAAAATGTCCCTTTGAAATATGGTGACTTCATCACTACAGATCCCAAGCTACATTTCACGTACTATGGGTTTTTACTCCCATACCAGAGCAGTGCTCGCCTGGCTTGGTGTCAAAGGTGGTGTTTTGTGATCCTGGTGAATCATGGACTAAAACTGGCCTACTGCCTGTCTTAGGATGTGAGAGGAAGAACATGTTCCACTGAGTGTGCCAAACAAAGCCCACAACGAAAATTCAGCTAGCTGCTCTTCAGGGCAGAGCAGAGCTCTCAATTTCTGAGTGGCGGATGGTCTGACAGCTTTGAAGCAATCCTGACATCACTGCCAATTTTCAGAGGGAAGGAAGGAGGGACTCTTCGCAACTGTGAAGAGATTTATACATAGGACATAAAGCTTTCTCTCTCTTCAGAGCTCTTAATTTTCTAGAATGGAGAAGAGGAAAAATGTATGGGAAGGAGAAAGTAGCAGATGGTGATTCAGGGGGCTCACTGGTCCACCTCAATGGTCTTACTATCTGAATGGGTTTTAATTTAATGGTTATTGTTCTATTTGTAAGTTTTCTTAGGCTGGGACTATATCTCCTCATTATTTTATAGTTCCATAGATCCTAGAACAGTGAAGGTTGATAATAGGCATTCAATAAAATATTTTTAGAGAAAATAGGATCATAATATGGAATGATACATATGAATTACTACACAATTGCACTATATGTCATAAAATTCTTCCATGCCTATGCATTAACTTTTATGGTAATTATTTTCATCTTTCCATTAGTTCAACTTTATGTACCCATTCTTAAACATTTTAAAGCAACAAAGCTTTCCATAAAGAAGCTGCAAAACAAACAGGGACAGAATGAACAGCATAAACTCTCACATTATCTTTGTAAGATCCTAGATTTGGAAAGGACCTATAAGGATAAGCAGTGTCTGTATGGTATGGAAAAAGCAACTGAGGCAGGCTTGCAGTTAAGGACTTGCCTAAGATTTGCTAACATTGCCAATCAAAGGGGTTGCACCAAAAGGAAAAGTTTTATGTTTTCCCCTCTTAGTGCATGAAACCAAGTATTGCTAAAGACTTTTTTTGAAAAGACCCTGCTATGGTCAAAGCAGACATCTAAGAGCAGTATCTCAGCAGTTTTCATCCCTTCAACTCCCCAGGGCTCTCTGTCTATTCTACTAGCATTCAAGGACACAGGCTTGCACTTGATCAAGAGTTCCTTGACCATGCAATCTGCTTGGAGGGACTATCGTCTACACTGAAGGTACAGGGCAGGAAGAGCGTCACAGAGAAGCACTGGCTCCTCCAGCTTCTTTTTTCTCTTTCTACCACCAAGAACTTCACTGATTTTTGGATCTTTTCTTCTCTGGCTTTGATTTGTTCTGCACAATTCTCAGGGAGGCTGATTTTTTCAGATGCCCTTCTGATTCATGATGAAAAATCCCAAAGAAACTTTTGAAAGGCTGGGACATATGTTCATTAAAGTTTTGCATTTATTTGGATACTTCATGTCATTTTGAGTTATAATTTGGTATGTTTTCCGTCTGTGAGAAGCTGGCTGGAAGACTATAGAAGATATTCAAAGTTGGTTCCTATGTCATGTCACAGGAGGGCAAATGTCACCATAGGTTCCTGTGTCTAAAAGGGAACCAGCTATGGATTTTGATATCTTATAGTCACTGTGATTCACTGCAGATGGGACCATCTAGGGTGGTGGGGAGAATCTCCACTCAGAACTGTCACTTACCAGGAGGACTCCCTCTGCCTTAATACAAGCAATCCATGTCCCTGGTGCAATTGAAAATGCATCTGCTATACCATTTCCAGGGATGGTGACAAAGGCTGGCTCCTTACTCGGCAGGAAGATAATCTCTTTGCTTTGAGCAACACCTATCAGAAATAAAAAGAATTGCTTAGGGCATTTTTCTAGCTGTCAGTGTTATGATTTTAGATAATCAGTTTTGGACATTCAGTTTATATTTGAAAAAGTATAGGATAGTTTACTGATCATATGCACAGATCTTATTTTTTAATTGTGTGACTGCACATACATATGTATAAAATAGACTAGAAAGATTGATAAGATGTTAGCAGTGGCTATCTATGCTGGGATTGTCACTTTTCAATTTGTTAAATGATTAGGTATATTAACACAGATAAACTAATTAGAAAAGTTCTTGGCACTTTTTTTTAATTGTCAAAAGAAATATCATTACAATTCACAAGGAAAGATAAAATAGATAAATACAATAAATACTCAATACCACAAACAGTCAAATGAAATGAAAATAAGGACATCATATAATTTTTGCCTATCAAGTACCAGAGTTCTTTAGTGGTGACAGGGCAGGTGAACACAAGCCAGCAATGTGGCAACACTCAGGCAGAAGGGGAATTGGTATCACTATTCTTGAAACAATTTTAACAATTTCAAAGTTCTTAAAAACTTTCTGACCAATCAACCCAATGATTCCACTTCTAAAATCTATCCTATGGAAAGTTTCATAAAGGAGATAGACACTTATGGGTGAAGATTTTCACCACTACATAACAGTAAATAGAAAAAGAAGTGGAAACATGCTCAGTATCTCACAGTGGAGGAAAGGAAGTAACTTAAGGTGTAACTATGGTGGGATAATACAGGGCCACTCAGTGATGTGGGGAAAACTTATGAAGCAGGATAAAAAACTGGAGGTCAAGTATAATTTCAATGAAGTTTAGAAAATAGGCATGTGAAAAAAAACCTGGTAGGAAATGTACCAAATATCACAGATGTTTCCTTGATGCGGGGTTTTATTTGCTTCTGTAGTCTCTAAGTATTCAATATATTACATCTGATATTACATTATTTTTCCTTTGGCTTTATATTTAATTAAAATTTTTTAATTTTTATGGAAGAATATGCATTCATTTTGAAATAAAAAAAAGTTTTAATTTCCTGTTTAAGGATCCAAAATATGTTCTTCTGCATTAAACACACAAAGGACCAGCCCTGGCTGAAGAGCTCAGTTGGTTAGAGCATCATCCAGATACACCAAGGTTGCAGGTTCAATCCCCAGTCAGGGTACATACAAGAATCAACCCATAAATGCATAAATAAATGGAACAACAAGTCAATGTTTCTCTTTCTCTACCTTCCTTTCTCTCTCTAAAAATCAATAAATTAAAAACAAAAACCAAACGAACCTTCTGTAGAAGGTTCAGAAACAAACAAAACTGTTGTATCTGAATCCAATGAGATTTCTTCTTCAGAAGAAATGCTTATCCCAAGTCCTTGTATTCACTCTCCTGTTCAGCAAACATAGGCTCACTCTGTATCTAGGTTCTAGAAATGAGGCAGTGAACCCAGCTAGCATGGCCTTTGCGTCCGCATAGGAGGACAGGGAACGTAAAGGGTTACAGGTCAGAAGACAGGAGAATACAGTACATCATGAACACTGGTGTATGGGAGAAGGGATAGGTTACCATAGGAATATGTAACTGGGGCTCCTGACAGACATGGGAGCTTAGGAATGTTGTTCCAGGAGAAAACAACCCAAAATATATTCCAACAGTCCAAGCAAACAGAGGGCAAACTGCAGACAAAATTGTCATGTAGGAAAAAGTGAGGTCTATTAAAAAGAGTTTGGGATCTGAAGACTGAGACTTATCTACAAAGGCCAACCATGTGCTTAGGCAATTTTCCTACCACACTTCTCAGGCCTGTGTCTTCTTTAGTTCACAAGCTCCTATCATGGGGGGAAAAGGCTGTCAAGTCCTCTGTAATGATAAAGAAGCCCTGCTAGTTCTCCCTACTGGTTACTAGTGAATCCACCTCCAGCCTCAGGAGCTTGGCTGACACAATTTGGAAGTGTCATTTCTTCCACCAAGTCTGACTGCTGTGGATGCGGAACACAGATATTTAGACCTCTATCCTGAGTTGGATATCCGTTGGCTCATCTGGTATCTTTGCAGGATTCCTCCTGCTTCCTGGAATCTGTTTCCAGGATGGGCAGAAGCCCGAACCCCTCGCGGAACAGACTGCCAGGCCTCCTCTCGGACAGCGGTGAGACTTGCACTCAGATTGTGCTTCCCTCCGCCCTCGGAATCCTCGCCCCTGAGTGCGGTTGGCGCATTCCTCTCTGGAGAGTTCACGGGCTTCATGCTTTACAGCATTCAGCCATTTATTCCTGTCCTCACCCAGAACTAACTTTGGTGTGCCTGAAGCAATGGGAGAATCTGAGTCAGGAAGCCAAGGACTCGCAATGACACCACAAAGGTGACACCACTTTACCATGAATGAGTTATAAATGAGCTCCACCCTGTGGGGATATTTAACCCATGGAGTCCAGCCAAGGTTATTATATTGGTTTTAAAGTGAGAGCTAAGGATAAATTTTCAGAGCAAAATGTAAATAAGCAGAGTGTTTAGAAATTGAAAAGGTGGCACAGGACAGGGCACCCAGAGCACTGTCCTATTCAGACCACGTATGGGGAACAACGTTTGCTACGCAGGCGACATTATGAAAACTGGAGAAAATGTATCACTAGTTAATCATTTCTTGTTGAAAAAGAGGCTTGAACAATTACCTACCTGCCTTAGCCCAGGATGGATAAATAGTTACATGGCCAGTTACCGCTTCAGTTCCAGGGTTAATATATCTCAAAATAACATGAAACAAAGAGAGACTTGACTTCCCCACATTCAATGTGAGCCTTACTTCATTCTGAAAAATACCAAAAGCCATCAAGTACAGAAGGCACAACCAGTTAAAAGACATGCTAGCCAACAGTGACTTTATTCAAATTTCACTACTGGGCTTATAGTGTACACATACACACACACACACACAAACACAAACACACACACACTCAACAAGCACCAGGCAACTAACTCTGTGGAAGATGGAAACAAGCAGGCCTAACAGTAAATTAAAATCACTTACAATTACAGTTACAGTGAAAATGTACTCCCTCAGCAACTGAGATCCTTTTGGACCTTTTTGGAATCAGGCAGACAGAGCAGAATATAAATGGACTAGTTAGATGGAAAGCCACATTGACAGAGGCAACCACTAGCAGCTGGGAGAAAGAAAGGCACATGTATAATTTAACACACACACCCCCAGAGAGACACCACTCCAGGGGCTAGTTCACATACAAAAATTCTAAATGGTCACAGAAATCGATGGTGGCTAAGGAAAGGTTATAGACCCCAAACACATTAGTAATGAAATCTGAATGTAACTAAAATATGCTTTCTACATCCCATGAAATTCATCTCAATCCCCATCCAAGAAGAATAGGGGCTTTTCAGACTGGTGCATGTGGGGCGGCCCTGTTGTCCACCAGCCCCTGGTGCTTACACGATGATCTGCAAGTGCTGCCGAGCCAATGGTTCTCCCTCAGCTCCTTTAGTTAAAATGAAGGGGATGCTTGTTGAATGAAGTATCTGTGATATAAAATATGGACTGGGTAGAATCCCTTGCCCTGGGAGCAGGAGCTGCAGCCGACATGGAGGACCTCCAGCTGTCCCTCTCAATTTGACTAAGTTCATCTTTAAATATTAGGTCCAAGTTAGAAAATAAATATGCAAATATGAATTAAGAACAGAGTAAAGTCAGTGGTGATTTGAGGATTACCACCAAGGTCCTCTGACTAAAATTACTTCCAGAGAATTCATTGTTAGAAAGTCATCCTTAGTGTTAACCAGCTATTCTTTCAAACTCTAAACACGTGTGGGAAGGTATCTATTGGGCTCTCAGTTACTCACATCCTGTTATGACTCAGTGGAATCCACTGCTTTTTTCTGAATAATGAAGTAATATCAGGGAACTAAAGAAACTGAATTGCTGTTTCTGGGAAGGAGAAAACAGTCCTCGGGACTGTTTGGGAAAGGCAGCTGGATGGGGATCTTTGGCCAGGCAAGAGCAGTGTTAGAATCAATGGGGGCTGGTGGTCCCAGTTTCTCTAAGGGATAAGTGAGATAGAAATGGCAAGTATAGTTCTGGATCTGCAAGGACATATATTGTGTTGCCATGGTCATCAGTTTGCCTCTTTTATTCTGAATTTCCCCACTGTGAAACAGCTTAAGAGACCAACCTCAAAGAGAAAATCTGAGAACAAAAGTACTCAATGACTTTATGGACATTTTTCATTATAAATTTTAAGTTCTAAAGGTAAAGTGTAAATTCCTTAATTATTTCAATACAAAGCCAAGAGAAATGAATACAGTAGAGAAGAATGAAGGAAAGAAGAAATGAAGGAAAGATAAATTAAACAGCACCGACTAAAACTCCTTATTTATCTTAGTTTCTATTTATATGTAGTAATTCAGAGTTTTAAAAAATAAAAAGAAATCATTGGCCAAAAGTGAGCAACAGAAGCTTTATTGAAATTATTTAAGTCAACTTATTTTTATTTTCCACAAATTGCTTAAAGAAAAAAAAAAGTCTCCTGTGTTAAAATATAGCCTAATCTTGTTTGGGAAATTTCTTATAAAAAGTGTCCAGAAATAAGCATCGCTTCTCATTAATCTCATTTTCTTATTTGGTAACCAAATTAAAGTAATAAGAAGCTGTGAAATTGATATATATGTTTATCAGTTAAAATCCAAACTTACCCAAAATCCCATTAATAGTCTTTTTTTCCAGGAGAAAAATAATCTGGAATCAGTTTTGGGGACAGTTCAGTTTTGGGGAGACTCCCTGAGTGCTGTGGGTAAGTATATGGGCTACTCTGCCACGAGTTGCTTCCTACTGTCCACAAACCTGCAGAGAGGTCATCTGAGCGTATCCCCTCCAGCTAAACCCAGGAAACTCCAGGGCATCATATCCAAATCGAAGCTCTCTTCCATTAAGTGTAATGCCGTCTTCAATCTCATACTTCATATGGTGCAAATCCGGGAAATAGTAGTTGTTTTCAGGTCTTTTATTAAAAAAAAGTAAACATGGATACAGCAAGTTGGGTTCATTCAAAATCTGAATATCATTTAATCCCACTAGCTACTGCTAAAAGAACTCCCACCAAATTGACAGGGTGCATTACATAAGGACAAACGAGAGAGGCCTGCAGCTTTTTCTCTAAATTATCACTTTCACTTATGTGAACATTCACATAAAACACATGCAACATCTACTTATTCCAAGCAGTAAAATGAGAAAATCATTTAGCACAACACATAGCGGCAGCATCCTCCAAAATATTCTCAATGCTTGCCAACAACTTAGCAAAGTCAAATGAGGTTATTTACTCTAAATTCATTCATTCATTTATTCACTTACATAGTCATATTCACTCATTAGACAAATTTACTTCTATGTGTCAGGAATCGTTGCTAAGCACTACAGATATAATAGTAAACAGGACATAAAATATTTTAACTGCTAAGTCTATAAATTAGATTCACTTATATTTACATATAATTTTGATCATTAGAATTACCTTTCTATGCCTTGTTTTCTCTTAAACTATAAATGAATTCCTTTCAAGAGTCCAATAAAGGCAATCACAGATAAGGATAAAAAATATTCCAACACTTGTGTGACATTTTAAAATTCAAACTAACTAAAGTTCTTCAAAATGGTACATTTTGACAATTCAGTCACAAAGTAATAGCAGTGAGAGGATTTAAAGCCATAAAGATCATTTAGTAAAAGGACATAAAAGGGCATGCCCCTATATTGGAAGTAGAATTAGGAATGCTTACAATTTTTCTGAAGATAATTTACAAAGATCCTTAAAAATGTTCATACCCCTTGACTCAGTAATTCTATTTCCAAGAATATATTCTAAAGAATGATTTTATATATCGTCAGCAGCCGTCCGTCTCGAGAGACGATGGTGTAGCTTCTTAAGAGTCTATCTGCACCGCCGAGAATGGTTGTGCAGTCCGACTCGGGAGTGACACGGTATCTGTCTCCTCCCGTGTTGAATAAACATCTTGTGATGACGCTGGAGTGTCCTCTCCAGTGAAGCTGAAGCTACAGAGCCTGGGCAGGGTGATATGGAGGGTCTGCTGTTGCCCATGCAGCAGACCCCCCCTCTCTTCGCAGCTGAAGGGTCCAAGGGAAAGACGGAGTCAATACAGCTTGGCTTCAGGTGCGCCGCAGGAGTTGCCGGTGTTGACTACAACGTCAAACCGCCTTAGGGACTCCGGCTCCGGATTTTCTGTCGGGGTTTACTCCCTTAGCCTTTCCCCTGAAGAGGTGTGCCGCAAGGCAGCGGAGGTTTTTATATATAATGTCAAAGAATTAACATAAAAGAATGTTTATAATGGTGAAAACTTGGAAACAACATAAATGTATAATAATTATGTAATATTATGAAATATCATGTAACCATTAATGTTTTTTAAGACTAATTATAATGGAAAATGTTCATCATATCACATGAATAAATTAATACAAATTATGTAAAAATATAATACTAATTTTTATTCATAGAAAAAGCCTATAAAATATACAAAAATATTAAAATAGGTTATCTCTGGGCAATGGAATGAAGATTTTTCCTTGACATTTTACTTTTAGGTACTTGCAAAAATCTTACAATAAACATACAGGGTGGGGCAAAAGTAGGTTTACAGTTGTGAGTATGAGGAACATAGTTTATTCTTGTATCATTATTTATTAATTATTATATTATTTGCCATACAAACTATAAACCTACTTTTGCCCCACAAAGTTACTTAGGAAAAAAAAATGAATGTGAATGCTTCCTAAACTTGCAAGATAAACTAAAAATGCTCAGATAATATGAACATTTAAGGGGCACTTAGGACAGAGGATACAAGATTTGCCAGCCTAGAGAAAAGGTGGTATGGTGTCTATGTTGCTGGTTCGTTATTCTTTTATTTCAGATATAATTTACCACTAAATCAAAGGGCATGTTCTAAATTTTTTATATATATGTATTGGCTGTCATGTAAAATGTCAATATGTTTGCCTCAAGGTGAGCAATTTATTGCCTATTCATGTGCATTATTTTAAACCCAAAACAAGCCAGTCACCTACACAGCTAGAAGGAGAAAAAGCTTAAGCTGATTCAGCAGGGAAAAGGCTCACTTTATCAACACGAGGGTGGAAAGAGGTAAAACATGGGTGGAAAATGCTTCTGAGCCTATTTACAAAGTTCCTCTGGTCCACCATGAGCCTGGCTAGTCTGCAGGAAAACAAATCTACTGATGTATCCTCCTTCACCTACCTTTTATTATGTGGCCCAGCAGTGACGGCCACTTAGAAAAGTACAGCAGAGGGAATGCAGTCAATAATATTGTGATAAGTATGTTGGGGGACCACTTTGTAATGTATATGATTGTCTAACCACTATGCTGTATACCTGAAACTGATACAAAATAATATTGGAAGTAAACTGTAATTGGAAAAAAATAAAAGAAGTGCCTGAAGAAAGCACAGCTGGGCTGCTCTGACTTTTAGAATTCAAATGCTGGAAACGGAGGGAAAAGGGAGAGGTGCTGTACTCAATACAAACAATTTATCTTAACTGCCCAAAAGATTTGTTTTGTGTTGATAATGCGGAAATATTGAAGGAGCTTGAGATTTTGAAGTCGTTGTGTTTCACGGTGTTTCCAGTGTGTGATTAAAAGTCAGAATATTAAAAATTAGTTTTTTCTTTCCCACATTGAGGGAAAAGTATGTATGGATCATGGTTTCAAGTATATATATAAATTGCTGCCATACTTGCTATAGTCCTTCTGGGAACTCAGTCTCCACTTTGCTCCCCTCCTCCCACAGTTCATTTTAACTTGCTTCTGTGTGAGATGAGGGACTTGTCCCACTTCTGAAGTTTTCCCACCCCTCACCCTGCCACATGTAACATGCCTGGCCTCTCTAGGACCCCACTCATGGGTCCCCAGGGAGACGCAGGACCTGCATCTCCTCGGTCCAGTAGCCCGCTATCTGCTGGGCTCCTCCATGCTATGGCTTTTACATGGAGGTTCAGCCATGGGAACCCACCTTGTGCATCCAGCTCTCGTCCACCTGACTTTTTGTACCTGTGGGAACTTTCTAGTGAGGCTGCTCCATGACTTACAGAGTGGAACAGTTTTTATGGGCACCCTTACCTCCTGCTTTAACTGGACTCACTGACAAGTGTCCAGATTTCAAATGACTGTACAGCTCCCTCTGCCCTCGGTCCTTAGGGCTGCGTCTCTCCTTACCAGAACTGTCTGCACAGACAGGACCCTGAGAGAGTCTCCCATAGCATCAACGCGGGGAGAAACCTCCGGAAGACTCACCGCTGGCATGCCGTCCCCACGATGTGCTCTCGGCACTGGCATGCTCCAGAAGGCCCGCTGCACAGGGGGGTGAGTGCTCCACCAATGTCACACCGACACCCTGAAAGTCAGGAAACAGCAGTGGTTACTCACCAAAGCATCTCCAAGCTGGGTGCTTTTGCGACCTCCAGGAGGAGCGGAAATTGGTAAGCCCAGGGTCGCTGGGCCTTCTCCTCCCCCCTCCCCCCTCCCCCGTTATGTCTGTCATGTGTTTGAAATATGTATGAACCTCCCAAACAGCGATGGCACAATTCCCCAAAAGCCCACTAGTAAGTTGGAGGTGACTTGTAGGCCAGCTCCAACACGGTTGTCCAAGGTAAGGGGACAGTAGCCTAGGAACTAAAAATGATTTAGCAACATAGTGTTGTTATAAACAATGTGTGCTAACCAGAGGCTTGTGGTAGATACGAGTCATTTTATGCACAACTGCTCCCACAGTTTTATTGTTTAAAACAATATAACCTCTAAAAATCTGTTGTAAGCTGTTTTGAAAACACAAAAATAACTTTAAAATGACTAAGACTTGATGTTATTTACGATGACTCCTCCCATCCCGACTTTTTTTTTTAACTAATTAAACCCACAGTGTGTTGGTAGAAGAGACGTGGAAGCAACCTTGTTTGCAATTACTACTCATTTCAACTGAAAATCTGGCCAAGTTCCCTGGACAAATTTTTTTAATCCAGTCCCATCAGAAAGTCTGCACAAAGACAGTGAATTCACAGTAAAGGTTATCCTGACAGTCCTTGTCCATCAGTGCTTTTGCTTTTCTCAGGATGACCCACCAATGTGCTTACCTTGACACCCAAAATAATTGCTCTTTTCCAAAGCAAAATATCCATCTTTGCATGTGTCACAGGAATCACCACCAACATGGGACTTGCAGTGACAGTCACCATCTCGCTGCAGAACAATGAGCCAGATGACACAGTTGGATTAAGAATACAGAATTATTCACTAAGCTTCACGATTTAAAACCGGTTCATTGTGCAATATGAAGTGGTGTAGTCAGGATCTAAAAGCGTCCAAAAAGATGACCACATACAGTACAGTTACAGGGGCACTAATATAATACCCTCCCATAGAAACTCCACGATCCTTTGCTACTGGTATCATATGAAAAACCAGCTCACATTACCTGCCCACATTCTCCAATTCCACTCACTGTTCCCGCCGCATGGCACCGGCATTCTGTGAAGATAAGAGTGTGTGTGGACCAAGGTTACATAAAGGACAGCTCCCCAGAACTGGGAACATGCCACACCAGCAACACTACATGTGCAGTCACTTCCTAACATGCTTCTGCAGAAGTCAGTTTGCACTGCTGAAGGAGAACAGGCAGATCAATACCATCCACCTACGAGGAGTACTGACTAGTTTCTGCCCACGGTAAGACAAGAGCCTCAACATCATGGGATTTTAAAATAAACCTAATGTCAAGGTTGTTACTGATACGTTCACATGAAAATATATTCTATTGAAGGATATTTACTCCACTTAGCCACGTTCAGCTTGATGTTTTTGATTCCTATCCTGGCTTCAGTCTAAGCCTGAAATGAAAATAAAATTAAACCAGAAAGAGTGGATTGTAAAAACAAGGCCATAAAAACCATTTCTCAAGTAGCTGCCTTCCCAAACACCACAATACATATGGAAACAGGATATAAATCCCTTGCCGAGATTTTGAAAATGACAGAAGTTCTGCCAAAAGTAGGGGGAAAACATCAAAACATTTATACAGAATTTCAGACAAACTGAACTGATTAAATAAATAGGTCTTTTGTGGGTTTAGTCGCTGAAGCAGAGAAAATTATGAGGAAGCTACAGAATAAATTATTATGTGTAAGAAACTTTACCTGAACATCCACTGGGGTTTTCTTTGGCCAGATTCCAATATAATGGCTTACAGATGTTGCAGGTAGGGCTTTCAACATTGAGCTTGCACTGGCAATACCCCTTTAAAAGAAAATCAAACTAAGATTTGACCTCTCAGAATTAAGATATGTTTTCAAACATGTGTTCTGAACAAAGCTTGTCGTGGAAATATATTTTGATTATGAAAAGTAAATTAAATGTATTCAAGGGGAATAAAAGTACTGGGTTATTTACAACAGTCTGCTTAATTACTTTTGCTTTATTACTCATTTATTTGTTATATACATAATCCATATTTCTGGTTGAAAGCAACTTTGGAAAATACAGAAAAATTTCAAATCACTGTTATTTATAAAATTGTTGTTGTTATTTTGTTACAGCCTGGACTATATGGGAAAATACCTAAGTAGTTCACATGTAAGAACCAGTAGAAAATTATATTTATCTGAAAGTTTTGTAATATGCAGGACTCATGCCTTGTTTAACCATCAAAAGACTCCCAGGAAGGATGCAGGACCTCTCTCCCACTATCCCTCCAGGGCCTGGCGGTCCAGCATCCCCAGGCCCCGAGGCTAAACAGACAGATAATTTCTAAAGTGCTTAGCAAACGAATATTGGAGTAATATCAAATAAATTACAATTACTTTGTACACAGACAGCTTTATTTCATGTGAAATTAGCCTTCAATTTTCTTAGTTTTAATTATGTATTTCAGGCTTATGTGCAGGGCTCTAGGGTGGCAATGTTCTCAGAATAACCAACAATAACAATTAAAATTTAGGACTCTAGAATTCAAACTTTAAGTAAACCATATTTTTTTGTTTTTGAAAAAAAATATCCAATATCACATATGCATTTTGAAAATGAGCAATGATGTCTTTAAGCTATTTGGCCTCAGGCCTTACTTTAATTTACTTCTAACTTCAGGAATCTCCCAAATGTGTTAATTTTTCAAAAGTATCAGAATAATAATTAGAATTGCAGCCCATATAATTCTCCACTTACCAAACTGGAGTCAAGGGTACCAGCTAGGTCACAGGAACTCCTGGAGCCTGTATATAGTTCAGAAATGTGTTAAATAGCTGGGGTTTTAATGTTATTTGTTTGTCTTTTTCTATGTTTTGATATTCCGAGTTTTAAAAGTTTTACTTGTTTTCAATTTTAAACTTTTTAAAAAATCCTCATCCAAGGATATACTTATTGATTTCAGAGAGAAAGGAAGGGAGAGAGAGAGAAACGTTGGTGTGAGAAAGAAACATGGATCAGTTGTCTCCCAGACACACCCCAACTAGGAATCAAATCCACAACCTTCTTGTGTATGGCATGGTGCTCCAACCACCTGAGCCACCAGGCCAGTCAAGTTTAACTTGTTTATAAAAACAGTGCATCTACATTTAGAATTTTTGACAAGGATATTGCGTGTAATTCAGAAAAACGCTACCCAAATAACATTTATGATCTTAATTCCCAAATCACCCCCTTTGCCACTGAACAACTCTAATCCTTGTCCACCACTAACGCTCATTTTTTAAAATTTATTTTTAACTACAGTTTGCATTTAATATTATTTTGTATTGGTTTTAGGTATACAGCATAGTGGTTAGACAATCATATACTTTATAAAGTGCCCCCCCATATATTATCAGTACCCACCTGACACCATACACAGTTATTATGATATCTGACTATATTTCCTATACTGCACTTTACATCCCATGACTATTTTATAACTACAAATTTGTACTTCTTAATCCCTTCACCTTTTTTACTTAGTACCTCTCACCCCTGGCTACCAACAGTCTGTTCTCTGTATCTATGAGTGTGTTTCTGTTTTGTTTGTTTATATTGTTTTTTAGATTCCACATGTAAGTAAAATGATATGGTATTTGTCTTTTTCTGATTGACTTATTTCACTTAGCATAATACCCTCTAGGTCCATCCATGCAGTTGCAAATGGTAAGATTTCATTCTTTTTATGGCCAAGTAATATTCCATTGTACATATGTACCACAACTTCTTTATCCGCTCATCTACTGATGGGCACTTGCATTGCTTCCATATCTTGGCTATTGTAAATAAGGCTGTAATGAACCTAGGGCACAAAAGACCCTGAATGGCCACAACAATCTTGATAAAGAAGAACAAAGCTAAAGGTATCATGCTGCATGATATCAAACTATACTATAAGGCTATACTTATCAAAACATCATGGTACTGGCATATAAATAGATGTATAGATCAATGAAACAGAATAAAGAGCCCAGAAATAAATCCACATCTATATGGTTAATTAATATTTAATAAAGGAGGCAGGAACATACAATGGGGTAAAGATAGTCTCTTCAATAAAGTGTTGGGAAAAGTGGGCAGATACGTGCAAAAAATAAAACTAGACCACCTTCTTATACCATATACAAGAATAAACTCAAAATTAACTAAAGACATAAATGTAAGACTCAAAACCACACAACTCCTGGAAAAAAACATAGGCAGTACAATGCTTGACATCTCTTGTAGCAATATTTTTTTCTATATCCTTGAACAAGAGAAACAAAAGAAAAAATAAATAAATGGAACTACATCAAACTAAAAACTTTTTGCACAGCAAAGGAAACCATCAACAAAATGAAAAGACAACCTACTGAATGGGAGAAGATATTCGCCAATAACACATCTGATACGGGTTAATACCCAAAATTTATAAAAGTTCACTTCTGACGATACAGGAGATGCTAAAATTTAAGCATCTTTAGGATTGTCCAGAAGAGGGCACTATTGTACCAAAAGATATTTTTAACTGTCCAACTAAAATGTTCCATAATTTGTTAAACACATTTTTCAGTTAACCAAGACCTAATTCTCTAAATATCACAATCCCCTTGTTCTTCACCTGTACTACAATTACTTCTAAAATTAGTTTGTTTTGCTGCCTCAGCTAATATAGTATTATAAGCCCAAAACAACCTCTCTTCAATAAATTGGGATCTTGCAATCTCTCAGTGTTACTATTATACAGCATTAGAAATGAAGAGAGGTTGAGTAAGCCTGCTCTGAGTCTTATTTATCCAATAATTAAGTAAATGCATAATATGGTTTTGATTTTGTTTTCTTACAACTTGTTCCTTAGATTTTTTTTTTTTTTTTTGCCTTTATTGTCTGTTTCATAATCAATCTCTCTCTCTCTCTTCTTTTCTCTTCTGATGTCCCCTCACATTCTTCTGTAAGAGTCAACACAGCCTTTCTACTCGTTGTGGCTTTCCGGCTTTGGCTCCTCCCGAATCTGACCAATGTTGCCATCTAGCCCACAGAAATTGTCCTAGTTGCCCAGCCCCACTGCCTGCTGCCACACACTTTCCAAAGCACTCCCTTCCACTTCTGGCCCCAGACAGCTCCACACTCTGGGGACTTTTGGGCCTTCCAAAGCCAAGCAGCACCTTCTAGCTACCTGCTACAATTTCCATCAGTCCCTTGAGGATTCTGGTCAGTAAGGTTCTGGGAGTTCAGTCTGAGCTGCAACCTTGTCTTCAGATGGCTCTGAATGCAAATCTCCCAGTGCTACCTGAGAAAACCATGTTCTCTTGATGGAAAGCTCAGTTCAGCCTTTCACAAACACCTCTTTTCAACAGAGAAGGGGTCCTCTGAAAGCCACCGTCAGGAGCTACTTACCACTGGAGGCTGCACACACCTGGAGTGCATTGAGATTCTGCAGGCACCTTATGTCTGTGACCTGGGCCACAGAGCACACAGATTCTCAATCTCTCAACAATCAAGGGATGGATACCAACAATTCATGGCAATGTTTCCTCCTTGGCTTGCTCTTTCCAAACCAAGTAGACTCTGGTTCACCCCCAACCCCCTGCTCCTCACACCTGTGCTGATGTGTGGTGACAGAGTCCCCCAGGAGGCATTGGTGGGCAAGGAGAGAGGGGCAGAAACCCAGCAAAAGCCCTGCTCAGCCTGGCCACACGAGGATCTGTTGGAGCACCCCTCGGGGGATTTAGAAGCAGCCAACATCAGCGCACAGCTTGGACCCAAAGAGAAGCTAGGATGCCTTGGGAAAGGGGAAAAGGATCGCGGGGCTTAGCTGAAAGGGGGTCCTCTTCGCCACACAGAGAATTAACATGCAAATCAAGAAACACAAATTTATAACAAATGAGACTTTTTTTTTAATTTTAGGAATAAATCATTTTTCGATTCCTTAGAGAATGCACATCTGAAAATATAGATGCATTTTCAATGGGCTTAAATAGGGAGGAACCGGGCAGATTAGGGTCAAAAGTAGACATAACCAGTGCTGGGTCTGTGGGATTTGCATGTAATTTTGTGAGGTTGGCTGCACTAACTTCAGAGAGGAACTCACTACCCCCAACATTCAGATGTCTTCCCTACCTTGGCAGTAGGGGAAATCATAGGCTCCTGAGAGACACCTGTCGCACTGCCGTCCTGTAATCCCCGGCTTGCATTCACACTGTCCAGTCACCGGGTTGCAGGGCGTCTGGTAGGAGCCGAGGGCTGAACACTGGCAGGCTGGATGAAAAGACTTCAGTCAGACACAGCCGGGTGGTGTATAGGACCTGGATAAGAACGGGGAAGGGGCTGGAAAGGCCCAAAAGTCAAGTTCCAGCTTCACCACTTATTAGACCTGGAACCTGAAACAATTTGGCCAAATGCCCTAAGCCTCCATTTCCTCTTCCTTAAGTGGGAATAGTCCTAGTGTCTACTTGATAGCATTAAATCAGGTAATACTTAAAAGAGCTGGACAATGCCTGTCTGATAGTGAGCACTCAATAAGTGCTCATGATTTTCGTTTTTGCTGTTGTTAATTTTATATGCAGCAAGATTGACTGGTTGTAAACGAGGGTTTGGGAAATGCCTCTTGCATATAGTAATTGGTGCTTGTCAGAGAAGGAAGAAGGGAACAAGTGATTGGGGTGTGACTTACTGGCGGGGACACATTAATTCCACACCCACCAGGGGTCAAATGTAAACCATTCCAATCCAGATCAACCTCCAGCTGTCCCACCTTTTCTCCTGTCCACCTCTCTCCATACCTGATTTCTCAAGGTCTAGTGTAGTTGAATAATCATGGAAAAAGTTACGCAGGCAGGGTTGGGAATGGATTTGAAGAGCATCCCAGTTTCCTCTCTCCCACCTCAAGCAGGCGAATTAAACGTATGTGGATGGAGAGAATAGACTCTGACCATTCCCCTCTCTGCTCCCTTCCCACTGGGTCAGGCTCCTACCAACCTGTGTAGCTAACCCCCAACAGGTCTATAGTTACTCAGCATCACTCCCATCTGCCCTGCAAGGACTCTGCTTTTGCAGAGAGGAGCGCAGCAGAGATGGCCCATGATTTCCTGAGCTGGAGGGTTTCCCATGGTAAGAACAAGAAGGAACTGAGAGGTTGTCTTATTGATTTCCCCTGTTATATAGGGGAAGTTCAGAAATTATGCGACATTTCCAAGGTCACAAATGAGTCTGTAGCAAAGGGCTTCAGTCTCTGAGGCAGACACATCTGAATTCAAGCACCAGCTCTGCCACTTAGCTGTGCAGTCATGGGCAAGCAGCTCGGCCTCTCTAAGCCTCAGTCTCCTCTTCTATAAACTGGAGCTGATGCAATGACCTCTCTCATGAGGTCATGAGAAAATCACCAGTTTCAAGGTATAAAAAGTACTGAGCACAATGCTTGGCATAAAGGAAGTGCTCAGTAAGTGTTTGTTCTAGTTAACATTATTATTGTGACCACCCAAGTGCTCAGTGCTCAGGGAGGTGCTCCATACATGACCCCATGCTGCATTCACGGGATCAATGGATTAGTATTCCTGAATTCCAAATTTATATTCAGGGCATGCAGTAAACACACACACACACACACACACACACACACACACACACACACTCTTGTTTGCAACGTTTCAAAAATTCCACAGTTGTTGAGGTCTTGGGAAAGAAAAGAAAGATTCATGAGGTTAAAGTGTCAATTCCAGTGATTTATTTGCGAGTGTCTTCAGGATCTATAAAGCCCCACATCGCTAAGCCTGGGAGCACAGAGCTCCCATAGGGATGAGACCATGCCATTTTTATTCTCTTTGACAGGGATTGGCCCAGACTTATGTGTGGTTGAGTTACTCTGATAGTGCTTTTTCATCATAATAATGGTAGCATTTGCCCAAGATGTCACTGGAATCCTAAAATAAACTCCCCTCCCTGATGGAAGGGAACTTACTCAGTTTTCTCATTTACCCACTACCTGGGACTTCAATGGGCTACGTGTCTTGTGCAGAGAGGCACAGTGGCATAGTGGCAGGCCCAGAGAATTTACTGCTCTGCCACCCTGTTTTATATACATCTGTCCAGCAGACGTTGATTATATGCCTACTTTGTTCATCAGCACCATGACTAGGCATTGGGGTGGAGGTAAAAATGAAAAACACACATTCCCTGATCTCAGAGAGCTAAAATCCAGAAGAGGGGCTAGAGAATTATTGACATAGTTTGATGCAACCACCCCCACCCCCCAAGAAACTATAAGAGAGATGAAGAAACATCTCTAATGCCACTCAGCTGGCTCTTGGCAGAGAGCAGCACAAGGACTCTCCTGCTGTCACCTGGGTTACAGGGGTCTTTCACAGCTCTGTGTTCCACTAGGCCTGTGCTTACCAAGGGGTAGTTTACTAAGGAAATGTTCTTGTTTAATTTTATGTGGCAAATTGGCTGGGCTACGGGCTCCAATGTTTGGTCAACACCAGTCTAGATGTTATTGTAAAAGTGGTTTTTTTTTTAAAGATGTGATTAACATTTAAATCAGTTGACCTTGAGTAAAGCCAACTACCCTCCACCACATGGGTGGGCCACATCCTATCAGTTGAAGGCATTCAAAGAAAAGATTGAGGTCCCAAAGGAAGAAGGAATTCTGCCTCCAGACTGCCTCAGGACTCAAGGGGCAACATCAACTCTTCTCTGGGTCTCCAGCCAGCTTCCTGCCCTGCAGATTTTGGACTTCCGCCCCCACAATCATGTGAGGCAATTCCTTAAAATAACTCTATTCATATACATGCAGAGACACCCACACACTCACACACATCCTATTGGTTCTGTTTTTCTTGAGAAGCCTGACTACTACAGGCTCTTCCTGCTGTTTCTGCCCTAACAGAAAGGGCACACAGAGAGAAAAGCACTCATGCAGGCAGAGCAGAGCTATAGGAACCTGGGGCAGAGTGATAGCAGCTCTGGATGCCATGTGCACCGACCCCTAGAGCCTTGGGAATTGTCCAGGGAGCCTCAGGAGATACAGTTACACTCCAGAGGTGGAAACAAAGACCCAGCCTTATATGCAGGTACATTGCTTTAAATTGTGAATTGCTCAATCTGGCATCACACTCCTCCTTCCAATCCAGCTGTCAGGGAAAGCTGCCAAACCCCTAACCCAAACCCCAACATTGGCAGCCCTTCTCTCACTCTCTGAAATACTATAAGGCTTTACAAATATTATAATACTGCTCTTTATTTTGGTCCAGGTCCTTCAAAGTTTCTGGAGTATTTTACTTCTCATCTACCTCATTCTTTCTGCTTTAAGACATTTTTATTCCCCAAAAGTATTTTAAAATAGTGATTAAAAGTTCCAAGGTGTCAGGGAGCTTGTCTGCTGTGTTCCCCAATGTCTTCCAGCATTGAGCATAGTCCTGGTCCCTCATACATGCCAAATAGATCTTTATTAAATGAAAGAATAAGTAACTATTGAAATCCTTCTAGCAGTCCAGCCCATATAGGTCCTTCATATGTGTTCTCTCACTGAGTCTTGCAAAGCTGCTAGGAGGTAGGTATTGATTACTATGAGTAACACCATTCTCTTCTCCATCTGTAAATAAGTAAAACTACAAGGTAAATAGAGCTCCTTATTGTTTCAGGGATGCTCTTATTTCCCATGGTTTTGGAGTTTGGAAAAGCAGGCCGGCACCTTCTTCAGTCAAAGCCACAAAGCCAATAGTCAGTTCCATGATACTTAGCACCCTCTACCTCTCTGGTTAACTGGACTTAGGGTAGATTCAATCCTAAGGCTTCTTCCAACCAACCATATCAACGTTTTCCTAGATAAAAGCTGAGTTACAAACTGAAGGGGCAAGTTCAAGGCATAGTTGCACAGAATTTGGCTTCAGATTTCCCCCCAAGCCCTCCTTGGAAAGGCTGGGAGGGCTGTCCCAGGAGCTTCCTGGACAGAAACCTTCCCAACAGCTCCATTAACCATCAGCTGGTGCATTTGGCCTCTTCTCTTGGCTAGTTTGTCTGATTCACAAGAATATACTGACATATAGGTCAATCTTGAACTGGTAACATATTTATAGACGTTTTCTAGGAGAAGACCTATCACCACAACTCAAAGATCATAGCAAAATCTAACAGGGACAGTTCTGGGCCCTGGGTCAGGGGTCAATGTGGCCCTGGGTCAGGTTAATGTGGTTGATGTTTGGGAGCAGCTGCATTTCACCCACCTTCTGTTTCTAATCATAGGAGGACCCACCGTTCCCACATTCCCACCCTCTGAGCCTCCATTCTAGCAAATTGCACCAGCAAAGGTGGGACGGAGAAGGGGAGAGGAGAAGGAGGAAAATAAAGAAAAGGGAAAGGAAGGCAGGAATGAGGGGTGAGAAGAAGGAAAAGATAGAGGGGTGTGGGAAGACCAAAAGGGAAGATTCAACCCCAGGAATGACCAAGTTACCCTAGAGCCGCAGTTGTATTCTGTGGTTGACAATAAAGATCTGAACCAGACATCAACATAATTATAAATAATAAACACATATAGACAATTCTCCAATGTGGCCTCATATTTTACACCTATAAGAAAGTACAGAGCACTTGAGTGAGTCAAAATTAAAATGGACGAATACAGCAGTGTGCTAAGAGAAGTCTGGAAAAAATTAAGTTAATGCAAAACATGAACACAGGACTGCAGTTGGCAAGAATAATTTAGAAGGGCTTAAAAATTCCTTTGCTAGAAGATTTTTTTTTTAATTTCAAAGCAATATGAAGCAAAGCCATAAGAACATTTTTTTGGCTAGAATATACTGAACCATCTGATGTAGTATTTGGGGTCATATTGATTTGACTTCAACAGGCCAAGCAATCGACTTTGTCTAGAAAAGATCATAAACTAAAATGTTGGATCAGACCTTGACACTAAACCAAGTTCAGATTCCAGTGAGTATGAGCTTCGGCCATTAACTTCAAAGCCTCACTGTAAGGAAAAACTTTTAAATGATCACAAAAGCTGTTAGAAAAAGGAGAGAGCAAGGGAAGCAAGACCATCACAGACAGAGTGTTGGAGCACCCCTAAACTCTTCTGGAACCTGATAGTTCAAATCTGGATCAACAAACTCTGTGGTTATTCCTCTAACCATACCCGGAATAAGGCAGACAGTGCGTTTCTTGTAAAACTCAGAAAACAGTTCTAAGGTGGTGGTGGGCTTCTCGGAGGCTGGATGTGCTTAGTGATATCCACAAACCCAGGATTTGAGGTGAACTGCTTACCTGTTCAAATGCCAAAGCCTGGCCAATGTTTTTTCCCTCCCCCAGACGCACTTTGGGTGGAGCTTAGGACCAGGTGGAAAATGAAAGGGGGAGTGAAATTAGGGCACACAATGCACCTGCCCTTTCTCTATGCCTCTTAGTGAGCCTTTCCCTCCACTTGAATGGAATCCAGCAGAGGCTGACCCCACGCATTCCCCAGGCTGAGCCGCCAGAGTGTGCTGGCTGCCCCTCCTGTAGCTACTCTTGCAGTGGCTGTCAGCATGGCCTGTCTGTCTCTCATGCTGCCTTGTCCCCTTGTCTGCCTTCTGGCCAGTGAGGTCAGATGGCTTTGGGAGACCTTTGGAAGCAGAGGTCTAAACTAACTCTACCAAAAATATAAGTGAGATGATAAAGTCCTATTTTTGAAAAAATCCTGACTCCAATCATTTAGCACTGGGGCTACTGTATGATTTTCATGCACAGCAACTGCTTAAAGAGCTTCTCATGCCAGGTATCATCTTCTTAGGAAGAAAAATGCTACAGTTAAATCTCAGAGGTTTTCCTCATCTCTTCTCGGATTGGTCACTTTGGGAAACTACATTTTTTCAGATTGCAGAGGATTTTACTGACACGCAGTTTTGCCACTGCTTTTCAGTTGTGGCACCCTAATTTTGCTGTGGGGGAACCGCTCTCTCCCTCGCTGCATTCATGCTGTTCAGACAGTGTTGACTCCACTCTCAAGTATGTGGATGTGGGGAGACTCAGACTTGGCTGTCAGAGCACTGGATTCCAGGGCCCTGAGGTTTGGTTCAGGAGCATGTGAGCCAATCAAAGCCACCATTGCCCTGGAGGAATGCATACTCTTTCCCCCTAAACTTGAAAGTGGAAGAATGAATGTATCAGTCTCCTCAAGGAGCTGTAACGAAATTACAAACTTGGTGGCTTCAACAACAGGCATTTATTTTGTCACAGTTGGAGAGGTTCAGAAGTCCAAGATAACGTATTGGCCAATTCAGTTTCTGGTGAGAACTCTCTTCCCAGCTTTTTTCTGTGCCCTCACACCAGGAGAGAGGTAGGAGGACGGAGGGAGGGGGAAGGAACACAAAAGCTACTTGTAAGGATAGTTATAAGGACACTAATCCTATCAGGTCACTACTCATTGAACCTTAATTTCTTCCTTACTCCAAACGTATTCATTGGGGATTATGGCTTTAATTTATGAATCTGAAGGAGGCACAATTCAGTCCATAGCAATGTATGTCTAAGAACTGTTGGCTACTTTCTTACCTGAAGCCTAAGAATAAAGCCAATGTATAAGATAGTTAAAAGTGGAGAAAACCAGACTGGCCACCATCTTTTGAGCCTTTGGATCAATCTGTTCCTGAAACCAAATATGCCTGGACTGTTACATTACATCCAATAAGTTATTTTTGCCTTAAGCCAGTTTAGGTCAAGTTTTCTGTCCCATGAAACTATAGATCTTTACTGACTCTTTAATCACCAAAACGTACTAAATAATACTCTTACTAAAATGTACTATATACCTTGCTGCCTTTTGAAACAGGTATTTAGACTTAATTTAACTGTCTCCAGAGCTATCATTACAGTGCTCATTCACTTATTCTAATAGTGACTCCCTCAGTACCCTCTTGAGTTGGGTGAATTATTTGCCCTCATTAAATGGCCTCAAACCGCTACACTCCTTAACTTTCACATCTGCTTTCCTATTTCCTCCCTTATGGTTAGTGTCTTGCCTTAATAACTCTCCCTCCCTTCTAATTTTATGTTGCTAATTCTCCATGGGTTTGGCTTGGAAAACAAATAACTAAACTTAGTACAATTATTTCTCTTTTTAAGGGAACAGTCTGAGAGAGGGCCTATGGGATTCCCTTAGTAGTAAAATGCATGGATTTGTAGCGCACATCTTATTGGTGTGCTTTTCGACTTTACAGAGGCAATAGGGTTGGGGGATCTTACTGTCTGGTTCTCACTTTTGCTCAAAATACATGAGCCAGATACCCAAATTCCAGTTGGATGGAACAATACTCTGCAGTTTTAAAGAATTATAGCATGCATTTACAAACAGTGATTTTTGTTTTCTCTGAAAAAAAAATGGTCAAAGCTTGGGGTTTATTATAGAAATCTGTGTTTAAAAAGGCAGAGCATTAAAAATGATCGTAGTTCCTAGAAACAAATCAGAATCGTGGTGTCCTTTTATGAAAATGATGGTAAATTAAGCCACATGGAGATGCAATTGAGTGTCTGACAACTAGCGTATTGAACAAACTCCTGCTATAATCTAAATCCTATGGCCGTTTTCTACCTTACTCAGTGTCGGTGATTGCTTCCCTGCACCCTGATGAAACCTCTAGTTAATTCTAGAGCTTTTCAGCATACTCTTGGGTAAGAGAGGAATCATTCAGCTGAAACCCAGTAGAAGGGCAAATCTTCCCTCCCCCAGATCAGGCCTGATTCAAGACAAAAGCCCACAGTGGGAAGAGGTGGAGGTGGTGGTGGTAACGGTGAGGTGCTGGGCATTCTTTCTACACTGTTGATTTCAACTTCACATGGTCCAAGAGTGGGGATGGGGGTGGGGTGGGGGGCCCTGGAGGAAGAGAGAAGGGAAAGGATTGTTCTTCTTGGACTAGCCCTGAAGACATCTGAAGCTGACTCTTCTCCCAAAGGTGCTCTCTAGGGCCCCTTGGTAACTCCCTGCTGGGGACCTCTCTCCTGCCATTCCCCTGCCCCCAGTTATAGGTGCTTCTCTACTCCTGCTGTTTGTGACTCTTTCCTCAGCTCAGTTTCTCAGCCCCTGGGTAATATATTAACCAAGTCTTTTCTTGTCTATATTCGGATGCTTTGATATCTCAGGGCCTTGCTGACTCTGGAGGGACTGCCCCTCCCCGGGTTACCCAATTGCTGGAGTGCCCTGAAAGTGCACTTTTCAAGTGCAAACGAACCAATTCAGAGCTCACACCCCAACCACCTCCTTCCTCTGTTGGCTCTCAGACTAGGGCCACTATCCTACTGCCTTGATCACCCAGAGCCAAGTGCCAGACAACTGAGGACAACCCCTAATCCCCAGAGCCTGCTGAAATTATTCAACTAGCCCGACCTAAGCCTGCTCATCCTGCCTCATTCATTTCTTCCAGCAGAAACCACAATAAAGGCTCCTGCCCAGGTCCTCTCTCTCCCTGTGCCCCCTGACCAACCCCGTGCTTCCCCAGGCCCCCAGGTCCTGCTCCCTCCTCTCGGAAACTGGCAGTTTTCTCCCGATCTGTAAGGCCTTGCTGAATCTCAAATTTTAAAAAGATTTTTAAAAGATTTTATTTATTTATTTTTTAGAGAGAGGGAAGGAGAGGGAGAGAAACATCCATTGGTTGCATATGCCCAACTGGGGACTGGCCTGCAACCCAGGCATGTGCCCTGATCTGGAATGTCAGTTTTATTGGGTAAGGTTTGCTGGTGCCTTAGGTAGACAGGATCTGAAACACCCCACCCAGTCTCTCCCACATCTGGCCATGGAAACACCCATACCCCAGGCCATTCTCAATATAGCGATATTCGCCCTACTCTGACACTAAACAAGCAAGAGTCATCCAGCTCTCAGCCTTCAGATTTTCTAAGCCAAAGTCTGGCCCCACGTACCTCTGTCCTGATTGAAGCATCCTATGAAAGGTTTGAGGTGCAGGATAAGTACCTACTCTCCTCTTGGAGGGTTTACAGCACCATGTTCTCTAGAGGTATCCAACTTCCCAGAATCTCTCTGTCCTCCATTCTCTAAGCTTTCTACATTACTCCGTGAAAGCCTAGAGCATTATGAAACAAGCCTCTGGGAATTTTCTTTGGTCTTGGAATTTTTTATCTATCATAGTTTAGGGCTAATTCTTCAATTTAAACATATTTTTAAAAAATGACAGGGGTAGTTTTAAGAATATTTCCTTTGTATTTGTTTTTAAATGTTAGAAAGGTTTTCTTTGATATTCATATCAAGAACCCAAGATGATTCTTATTTAAAAGAGTGACTCCAATGAAAAGGCCAATTATCCCAGACATTTGCAAAATCCCAACCATCTTGTTATTTTTCCCCCACAAAGGATGGCAAGCTGAATTTATTTATCAAGGTCAAACGTTTAAAAAATATAACTATGTCACTTACATTTCTAGGTAGCTTGTTGCTAAGGTCAGACTGGAGTCCCTGCACCTTTGAGTCAGGGGTGTTAAAAACAAGAGGACATTCATTTTTATACCGTCCCTCCTGGCTGGGTTGAAGAAAGCAGAGTAAAGACAAGATTATGGCTTGAAGATAAAACAAGAAATGCATCTCAAACTGGTTCCTCAACCCTTATCTCTTCAGTTCCTGCTCCTGCCCTATAGATAATGTGTAAAAGATAAAACCAGAGTGGTTTCTCACCTCTTAAACAGGTTTGAAAAGGAATTATCCAGTGTGCCTGGCATAGGACTAACTTCAGGTAAATTTAGGTTTATCAGATTTTTGCTGGAATTTACTGATCAATAGTTTTCAGGGCAAAGACATTCTAAAAGCACTCAAATGCTCCATGACTTCAGGCTGTAACTATTTGAAAGTCTGAAGCCACAAGGTCAAGGAGTAGAATAAAATAAAAGTGGCACACTTCTCAGAACCACAAACAAAATCCTCCAGGATCATTTAACATAGTAGCTTTCAAACTCTTTTTAGCCACACCCACACTGAGAAATACATTTTACACTGCAACCCAATAAACACACACACACACACAGAGGTGAGGGGAAAGAAAGAGAAAGAAAGAGAGTGAGAGGGTGAAATAGATATTTATAAAAAGCTATAATAAGAACTTCACAAAACGTTTCTTTCCATTACTACTTGTGTTGTACCCTAATAGTTTCTAGTCTGTTCTACTTCACTTTAATGCTAGTCTGTACCCATGAAATTTATTTCTCCATCCTGTAATGGACAGTGTGACCTGTGTTTGTAAAACTTGGTTTGGAGGAAAGTCCTCATGCTTTTGGATGTGCTGAAGGTGTTTAGGGAAGATAATATAGTTCCTGCAGGAAACCAGGCTGGGAATCAAGAAGCATGAGTGAGACTCATCACCCTGCAACAATTTAGCTGTCACTTTTTCTCCTGGGTCTCAGAACAGTTGCTGTAAAATAAGTAATTTCAATTACATTTAACTCTAAAATTCTAAAGCTTATTGTTTTATCACTGTTTTGAAAAATACTAGGAGAGATAGGGGTCAAATTTACAGAGAGATTGGCTGATGTGTCTGGAGAAGAAACACTCTACACAGCAAAACTGTCTCCAAAATGACTGCATCATTCTACCTTCCTGCTAGCAATGTATGAGGGTTCAAATTTCTCCACATCCCTGCCAACACTTTTATTGTCTGTCTTTTTAGTAGATAATAAATGTTATTTCATTGTGTTTTCAGTAAGTATATACCTAATAATTAACGATGTTGAGAATCTTTTCATGTGCTTATTGGTCATTTGTATATCTTCTTTTCAAAAATCTGTATTCAAATTCTTTGTCCATTTTTAATTAGGTTATTTGTCTTTCAATTACTGTAAGGTTTTTAAAAATATTTTATTGATACTGGTCCTTTATCAGATAAATGATTTGCAAATATTTTCTATCAGTCTATGGGTTGTCTTTTCACTTTTTTTTGATAGAGTCCTTTGAAGCACAAAAGTTTTTAATTATGATGAAGTCCAATATCTACATTTTCTTTTGTTGCTTGTGCTTTTGATGTCAAATCTAAAAAGCTAATGCTTAACTAATATCACAGAGATTTATATCTATGTTTCCTTCTAGGATTTTTGTAGTTTTAGACCTTATATTTAGGTTTCTGATTCACTGGGGTTAACTTTTGTACATGGTATGATGTAGAATTCACTCACATTCAATGTCATATTGATACAGTGAAATTTTCCTTCTGCCATTTTGCATGCTTTTAAAGTATATTTTATTTATTATGTTGTTACAGTAGTCCTAATTTCTTTCCCTTTTTTTTCCTACCCCCCTTAGTTCATGTCCATGGGTTGTGCTATAAGTTCTTTGGTTTCACCCTTTCCTATATTATTCTTAACTTCCTCCTGTCTATTTTGTACCAACCAATTATGCTTCTTAATCCCTGCACCATTTCCCCATTTCTCCCCATTCCCCTTCCCAGTTGATAACGCTCCAGATGATCCCCATACCTATGATTCTGTTCCTATTCTGGTTTGCTTAGTTGGATTTTGTTTTTATTTTTTAGATTCAGTTGTTGATAGTTATGAGTTTGTTGTCAGTTTAGTTTTCATAGTTTTGATCTTCTTTCTCTTAAATAAGTCCCTTTAACATTTCATATAATAATGACTTGGTGATAATGAACTCTTTTAGCTTTACTTTGTCTGGAAAGTACTTCATCTGTCCTTTGATTCTAAATGATAGCTTTGCTGGATAGAGTAATCTTGGTTGTAGGTGCCTGCTTTTCATCACTTTGAATACCTCTTGACAGTCCCTTCTTGCCTGCAAAGTTTCTTTTAAGAAATCAGCTGATAGTCTTATAGGCACCCCTTTGTATGTAACTCTCTGCTTTTCTCTTGCTGCTTTTAATGTTTTCTCTTTATCTTTCACCTTTGGCCCTTTAATTATGATGTGTCTTGGTGTGGTCCTCTTTGGGTCTAGCTTGTTTGGGACTCTCTGTGCTTCCTGGACTTGCATGCCTATTTCCTTCACCAAATTTGAGGAGTTTTCCTTCATTATTTTTTCACATAAGTTTTCAATTTCTTGCTCTTCCTCTTCTCCTTCTGGCACCTCTATGGTTCGGATGTTGGCACATTTAAAGTTGTTCCAGAGGTTCCTAAGCCTCTCCTCATTTTTTTCAATTCTTGTTTCCTCATTCTGTAGTGGTTGACTATTTTTTTTCTTCCTTATGTTTTAAATAATGAACTTGAACCCCAGTTTCCTTCCCTTCACTATTGGATTTGCATGGATTTTCCTTCATTTCACTTAGCATAGCCTTCACTTCTTCCCTTATGCATCTGCCATATTCAAGCATATCTGTCAAGCCTGTGAGCATCTTTATCACCAGTGTTTTGAATTCTACATCTGTTAGGTTGGCTATTTCCTTGTCTATTAGGTTCACTATCTCTTGGTCGCTTAGTTCTCCCACTGGAACCTTGGTCCATTCCCCCTTTAGGGCCATACTTCTCTGTCTCCTCACCTTGACAGGCTCTTGTGTCTGTTCGCCTCTGTGTCTTAGGTAGAGCTGTCTCTCCTGTTACATAGTAAGAGGCAGAGCCTTAGGTCAGTACAGGGCGACCCGTTTCACCACGTTGTGGCTCTGTATGTGGGGGAGGGGTCAGAGGGGAAACAATTCAGCTTGCTCAGCACTTGCACCTTTTCCAGGCACTTCTCCCACTTCTGTATGGGACTGGCACCTCTCTAGCTGCTGCCCTGGCTGTCGTTCCCAGAGTGGGTGGGTCTGCGAATGTTCTAGGACTGTAGGGGCCCTTTAAACAAGCGGACTCTGCTGAGAGACTGGCAGTTTCTTCCTCTGTCCTGACTCCCACTGGTTTGCACAGTCAGAAGCAATGAGGCTTGATTTTCCCCAGCACTGGGACCATGAGCTGAGTGGTCTAGTCAGAGCTGGGAACGCTCTCCATGTGTCCTCCCCATTTTTTAAAATGTGTGACTGTGCTTTCCGCTAGTCTGCTGCTGCCACTGCTGCTGCCACCACCACACCGCATCCTCTCTGCCCAGGCTCTGCCCCTCCTACCTGTCTGGATGAATATTTCTTCTTTATATCTTTGTTGGACTTCCATGCAGCTTGATTTTCTGGAACTTCTGGTTGTTTCTAGTCTTGAGATAGTTGTACTCCTTAGTTGTGAAGGGAGACCTAGCATATCTGTCTAGGCCTCCATCTTGGCCAGAAGTCCTGCATTTTGTTTTTCATATGTCTTAGGTCTTTTTGTTTTTCTATTCCTCCTTTATTGCCTTCTTTTGTATTAAATGGATATTTTCTAGTATAATATTTTACTTCCTTTAATGACTTCTTAATTATCTTTGAGTTATTATCTTAGTGGTTGTTCTAGTACTTACAAAATACATCTTATCAGAATCTACTTCAGATATATATTAATTTAGTTCCAGTGACATAGAAATATCACTCCTTGTAGCTACATTCCCTCTCCCTTTTTTTATGTTGTCATTGTTGTATATATTACATCTATATATGTTAAACAATAATTATAAATTGTTATAGTTATTTATACATATAATCTATGTCTTCTAGAGATAGAAGAAAAGAGAACAAGTATATATGTATAAAGTATTTTAATGAACTTTCTTATTTATCCTTTCTGGTTCTCTTTATTTCTCCCTGTACATTTGGTGTTATTTCCTTATTCTAATACAGCTTTGAGCTTTGTTCTCACTCATCTGCTTTGTACTATTATTGTGAAATATATTACATTTCTCTATGTTATAGGCCCAACAATATGTGTGTATCCTTGTCCAATTTCTTTTAAAATCAGTCAAGATAAGAAAGAAAGATTAAAATATATGCAATTACACTATTTTTTGTAATACTTACTATTGTGGACTGAATTGTGTTCCCCCAAATTCATATGTTGAAGTCCTAATTTCCAATGTGACTGTATTTGGATATAGAACTTTTAAAGATGTAATTAAGATTAAATGAGGTTATAAGGGCTAGTTCCTAATCTTATAGGACTGATATCCTTATAAGAAAAGGACTCAATACCAAAGATCTCTCTCTCTGATCACATCCATCCTTCATGACATATACACAAAGAGGAAAGGTCATGTGAGGATAGATACAGGGAAAAGGCAGCTGTCTGCAAGCCAAGACGAGAGTACTCACCAGAAATAAAGTGTTCTGGTACTTTGATCTTAGACTTCTACCCTACAGAAGTGTAAGAAAATAAATGTCTGTTTTTTAAGCCACCTAGTCAGTATTATCTTGTTGTGCAGCCCAAGCAGACTGATACACCTACATAATTACTATCACCAACACTCTGTGTCTGCATATGTATTCCACTTACTGTCTGGTGCCACCTGCTTTCAGACTGGAGAACTTCCTTTAGCATTTCTTGTAAGGCAGGTAGCTATGCTAGCATCAAATTCTCAGTTTTTGTTAATCTGGGAATGTCTTTATTTTGCTTTAATTTTGAAAGATAATTTTGATAGATATAAGATTCTTGGTTGACTTCTATTTTCTACTTTCAGCTCTTAGAACATGTGGTCCACTACCTTTTAACCTCCATAGTTTCAGATAAGAAGTCAGTTAAAATTCTAACTGGGAATCCTTTGCATGTGGTGAGTCATTTTTCTTTTACTGATTTCAAGATTTTCTCTTTCTCTTTGTCTTTCAGTATTTAAACTATGATGAGTCTTAGTGTGGATCTCTTCATATTTACCCTTTGTGAAGTTCACTGAACTTCTTAGGTGTGTAGATTGTTTTTCATTGGATTTGGGGAGTTTTCTGCCATTATGTCTTTGACAGTTTTTTCTGATTCTCTCTCTCCTCTCCTTCTGGTACTCCCATTACACATATTTTGGTATGCTTAATGGTGTTTCATATTCCTATGAGGCTTTGTTCATTTATTGTCATTCTTTTTCTGTTTTTCAGACTGAATAATCTTATTGAATTTGTAGTTCTTCTGCTTGCTCAAATCTACTATTGTATCCCTCTAGTGAATTTTTCATTTCAATAAACTTTTCAATTTCTAAATTTTCATTTGATTCTGTTTAATATTTTCTATTTCTTCACTGACAATCTCCATTTGATGAGACATTGTCACCATAACTTCCTTTAATTCATTAACCTTTAGTTCTTTGCATATATTTATAAAGCGGTTTTAGTCTACTAAGTCCACCAGATGAGCCCATTCAAAAGCTGTTTATATTTCCTGCTTTTCTCTTGTGTATGGGTCACACTTCCCTGTCTATTTGCATATCTCACAATTATTTTTGAAAACGGGATATTTTAGGTCATACATAACAGCAACTCTGGCCAACTGAGCCACCACCACCACTACTAGGAATTTTACTATTGTTTGTTTGGTTGTTGATTTGTTTAGTGACTTGACTAGACTTATTCTACGAAGTCTATTTCCCCTGCAATGTTCAGGATTATAGTATTTCTACTTATATTTCCCCCCTTGTTTTTATCTGCTGGCTTGGCTACCTCAGAGTCACCCCTGAGTCAGTACAAGCAATTTATTGGTTGCAGGTTGTACTTCAATACCCTTTTCTATTGCATACATGTGTACCTTGAAAGCTACTATCACAGTTTAGGGAGTTTATATTTTTCCCCTTATGTTCAACCAGGGACTACTAGTTTGGATTTTCCCTTTTCTATCACTGCTGAGAGGACACAGCCTTGGGCATCATACAGTTCTAGCCAGGGATGACTATGTTATTATTTTTAATCTTGACACCCTAGGGGTTTCCTTGTGTCAGAGCAGCTGGTTCAGTCAGTGTTTGGTTAGAGGTTGTGCTTAAACCTCTTGTGCCAATGAGCTTTCCACCCTGTGCTGATGGGTTTGTATGCAGCGTGGAGGATATTTTTGAATCTTTCCCATGTCTTGTTCTAATTACTCATGACTAGGAGCAACCCTCTAACCTTCCCAACCTCCAGAAGTATCTGTGATATCAGGATGGCTCTTCTTAGCTGCACTTTATCTAATTCTATTAAACTTCTGGCTGCTCTGCTGTTTTGCCTGTATCAGAGCTATCGGCCTCCTTTTAAGGGTTATACACCCAGATCTGCATTGTTTTTACAACACCTTTAGGTATGGAGTTCCCTGCTTTGTTAAAATAGTCCGTCTCCTCAGACAGAACTTCAGAAGTCCCTATCATTATGACCTACCTTTCTTCCTGGCTGTGCAGAACCACTGTGCAACCAGAGCTGAGATGAAGAGACACCCCTGCTCTTTAAGTAGGCACAGGTGGTGAGAGTGGTAGCTCCTGGCCTTCTCAGCTTGCCTCTCCTAGACTGGAGTCACCACTCTATGAACCAACTGGGATGGAGTGATCCAGGCCCCAGTATTCGTAGCCTGACATGCCCGACAAGTGGGGCCTGGGTGTGGAAAGAGTGACCTGGCCCTCTCTGCTGAGCCTGCTTGGAATATAGATTTTGTAACATGGGGGAAGGGCAAGGGCAATGACGAATGCCAGCAGCCTGCCCCTCCAAGTGTGAAACTGTAGCCTCAGACTGGGAGTTTGGAAGAGAGGAAACCCCCATTTTCTTAACTATACATGGCCAGAGTAGAGCTTCTGTAACATGGAGTCGAGGGTGGGGTAGTAGAGCTCAAATGTCATTGACTCATTGTTCTTACTGAGATTGAGGTTTTCTTAAATAAATGTTTCTTTATTTGCTATATGCTCTTAGGACACCAGAGACTTTAAATGACTTTTTAAATTTTGGCACCAGTTAAAGTTTTATTTTGCAGGAGTGAGGGTCTCGTGAGCTCCTTACTCTATCATTCTGGAAGTCGCACCTCCCTTCTGCTTTTCTACATACCTTTACATTTGTTCTACTAGTGAAGAAATGTAGAAAGAGCATCCCTGAAATGTTGTTTTACTCCTTATTTTTGTTAACCATAAACACAAAGGTACAATCTGACAGCCTTGTCCAGTGAATGACTAGGTTGGGAAAATTTTAATTTATTCTACTAGAGTAAGTCTGGAGTTGTGACTGAAATAGATGAAGAAAAAAATAAACCTGTGAAATACTCATCCTCCAAAAGATTTGTTTTTCTTCTTTCTAAAAGGATGGCAGCTAAAGCAGAATTAGCATGAATATCAGTAGATTATGTAGAAAGTTACTATGAGATACTCTGTCCACTCCTTGCCCCTAGAGAGCTTACATTTAAGACTTGGGCCAATTGATTCATGCATTGGCTCATTCACTCGCCATTTACAGAATACGGGTTATGCTCTAGGAACTGGGCCAGACAACTGCTACTCCTACCCTCTGCCCCCTTTGGTGACTCTCACCAGGACTGGAAACTAGGACACACAACAGTGGGGAGGAGGAGTTTGTGGATTTGTGCTGTTCCATTTCCCTGGAATGTCCTGCCTCCTCCCCTTATCTACCTAGCAGGTTCCTAAACACTGCTCAGGCGCCACTTTCTCTCCAGAGCCAGGATTTGCACGCAGGCAGGCAGCTGACTCCAAAGCCCATGTGTTTGACCACTAGAGGGGAGGTAGGGTAGGGCTGGAAAAACAGGAGAGAGGTGACATGGCCCAGGAGGGAGGACAGTCCCATATATAAGTCAAGGGCTTATTTATTAAACTACAGGCCGCACAGCTCTGCCAGAAACAGCCTCTGCATTTCCTTAGGAGGAAATTTATCTCAGGGGACTGACAATCAATATGCTGTGCTGCCCACTTACCTTGGCAAATAGGGAATGAGTAGAAACCTGAGCGACAGGCATCACACCGAGGGCCCTCAACCCCAGGACGGCACAAGCACCTCCCACGGTCATCACATATTTCAGGAAGAACTCCCTCCAAGTTACAGTCACACCCTGTGAAGGAGAAGAGACTTTCAGAGGGATCTCCCCATTCCTTTGTCTGTTTCTCCCTTCCCCCAGATTTCTGTCATGAAAACATAGATGATAATATATCTATGGCTTATAGACATTCTTAACCCCAAGACTACATCTTAGAGAGAAATAAAACAAATAGGAAAAATCAGAGATGCCACTTAGAAACATCCAGGGTGGACATTAGTTTGCAAAACACATTTTAGACAGTCTTAATGTTTACTCTTCTGAAAACTGCCCCCCCAATCTGAGCTTTGTACAGTAAAACTTCAATTTAATAGATTGCCATCTAATGACAACCTTTTTATTAAATTTTTATTTACTGATTTTCAGAAAGAGAGAGAAATATCAATTTGTTGTTCAACTTATTCACCACTTATTCATGCATTCTTGGGTGATTCTTATATCTGCCTTGACTGGGGATTGAACCCACAACCTTGGCATATTGAGATGATGCTCTAACCAACTGAGCCACCCATCCAGGGCCTAATGACAATTTTGAATTAGAAGAAAAGAAACAAGCATAAATTCAGCTCAACTACATGCCATATGTGGCTATTTAGGGGATTCACCCCAACTGTGTCACTTAACCTTTCAGGTACAAGACTGTCCCCAAGTCAGGCTGCTCTCAAGCCCACAAATAAGTGCTTTCCCACCTCAGGACTTTCCTCTGCCTGGAATGCCTCTCCTGGTTCTTTCTCAGTTCAAAGTCAAACCCAACCAATCTGCAGAAGCAGGCTTTCCCCTTCTTCTCCTATTCTCTATCTTAGCTGTGTGTCTTTCGTAACACTTTAATTACTGAAATCACTATGGGCCTCATGACTTGCTTTGACCAGCAGAATGAAATGAGCATGCTGGTGTAGGAGTTCTGAGCCCAGGTCAAAACAGGCTCTGTGGTTTCCATTCCCACCCTCTGGGAACCCTGAGACAGCCAAGTGAAGTACCAAGTCTAGCCTCCTTGAGGAGAAAGGCCATGTGGGACAGACACCCAGCTCTCTCCAGCAGACCCCCCAGCAAGTCCAGTAGAAAGACTACTCAGCTAGTCCACACAATTGTGAGAAGTAGCTCTTGTTGTTTTAAGCCACTAAGATTGGGGGTGATTTGTTACACAGCAATAGGTGAGTGAAACACCTGTCAGACTGAATACTTAGTGAGGGGTCACCTCGGGGGCCCCAATGCTATCATAGAGTATTTCTCAATAAACACATAGTTCTCAAAATGATGAGTTCTTGCTTGACTTCAGTATAAATGGATTTTTAAAAAATGAAGTCAAGAAAGAGCCCTATAAGATAGGTGAGAAAAAAGATGCTCAGAAAGGTTAATTAACTTGCCCAAGGTCACAGAGCCAGAGAAGTAGAGTCAGAATTTGAATCTAGGTCTGTCTGATTCTCAAGCCCATGCTAAAACTACAAGCTGGTAACTGATTTTAAAAGCCATGTCCAAGGTGTGTACTAAGTTAGTTTACATATTCACCAATCTCACATTGAAACCACCTACATTTCTATAAAAAAAGTTTAGCATCTAAATCTGCAACATGGTCCCATAAGAAAGATCCTGAAAGACTCAAAGACTTGACTGGGTTCACCCTGGTTATCAAGGAAGTGAGGTCTCATGCATTTTGAAAAAATTTCCTAAAAATATTAAAATAATAGATAATTTTAAAAGTTTAGCCAAATCTCACTCTTTCTGCTTTGCCCTAAACCCTTAACCTTTCTTATAAAAAGTTAATAAGAAAGCTGGTAAAATAATTAAGAAAAAGGGTCAGGGTAAATCAGAACACCTTTACAGTCTTTGCATAATCTCTAACTTGTTCATACTTAAATCAAGCAGTCACCTAATTTGACAAAAAGAGCCCTGGACATGTCCAAGGGCACATTCATCACAAGAGAAGGCTTGGCATCCAGCCTGGCATGAGCCCTGCCCTGACCGCTCATCATACTGCCATGCAAGGTCCCAACGCCATGACCCTGCAGGCATAGGATGCTGCAGAGAAAGGGTAAGTTTTACTGGCAAATGCAGTCTTGGCATTAACCAGGCATTAACATTCAATAAGAAACTTGAACTTCACGTTGGCATTGAGGTCCAAGGAATCCTGGTTTGCAACCATTTGTAAACAGAAAGAAAATAACTGGCACCTATGCATTAAAAATATTCTGTTTCACAAATTCACTTTTCAATAATTCCTCTTCCTTATCTAGAAAGTAGTCCCACCCAGTGCCAGAGCCAGAAACCTCTGAGGTCCCTCGCCTTTACCTCTTATGCCTTACCACCAAGTCATAGTGACTACATCTCAGGGAAGTCCCTAGAATCCTGCTCACTATAACCTCCACATCCAAGCCTGGCTGCCCACTCTGATCTTTTCCCAATCCTCTCCTCTCCCTACTCCTTGATTCACTTCTTCCATTTCTTACCCCTTCCCCATGATTCAGTCCCAGTGACCTACCTGCCATATGCTCTCCCATCTCCTTGTCTTCTCTTAGCTGCTTGTCTCCCTGGCTAACTCCTTCATGCTCTAAGCTCAGATGCATCCTCTGCTTGCTCCGGGGAAGCCCTTCCAGAATCTCTACATACCTTCCTTTTTTCCCTCATTTCCTTTCCTTTTTTTTTCCTTTTCTTTCCTTTCCTTTTCTCTCCTTTCCTTTCCTTCCTTCTCTCTCTCCCTCCCTTTCTTCCTTCCCTTTTTCCTTCCATCATGCCTTCTATAAGGGACTATGAGGATGTCACTCTTGTATGCTCCCATGGTTTCGTGTTCTTGCCTGAACATGGCCTTAACTCCTGCTGCTATAACTATTTACCTGTGTGTCTCCTGCAGGACTGGGAGCTTCCAGGGTGCAGGGATGTGCAGCAGGTAGGACTGTGCCTTGTCAGTACCTAGTACAGAATAGGCACTTCATAAAAGTTTAGTGAATGAAGAATATGCTAAGTATTCAAGGCTAGAATTCTCTTCAGTAAACAACATTCCTTGAATTATATTTTATTGGCATCTACACAAAGCTTCAAAACTGAGATATCAGAATTTGCGTGCCCCTCTCTAAGCCTTATCTGGCGGGTCTCCGTGTCAACAGTGACTGCCCCGCCCTGCTGCGCAGATAAAACGCCCAGCCTGTGGAGGAACAGAGCCAGGGAAGCGTCCCCAGCGGCGATCTCCCCAGCCTCAGAGTTCTCATCCTTAGTCCCGTCCACAGTGACCTCAAAACTTTGGCCATTGCCAGTAGCTCCTACCAAGTGATTGGGGGAATCAAAATCTTTTCATAATATTTGTCAAAAAACCTCCTTGATAGCCATTCTTCAGACCAAATGGGCTGCTTTACAGAATCATCCTTAGATATTATCAGTCTCCTACAGTAAGCACCTGGAGTCTTTCTGCAGCTGTTGATTTTGCTTTTTACTGCTCTTCATTTGAACTCGGAGGAATAAAAGCATACGTGTGCCTGTAGGCTGGTGTCCCTCTAGAGTGTATGTTTTGTGAATGTTATCATGTTCAAAAGGAGCCCTTGAAGATGTGTCTATTATACACTGACTTCCTAAAAATAAATCTTAAGTGGGTATAACTAATCACTTGGACCCAGAAAACCCTAATAATATTCAGGATCATGAAATACAATGGAAAACTCACAAACATTCTGATGTGCAATGTTGTTCTGTTCTTCTGCTTCAAAGCTTCAGTGTCTGAAATTGATCATATGGATTTTCTAGAGCAGCAGTTCCCCACCATTGCCTAGGTGTGGAATCCCAAACCCAGAGATTCAGATATAATCCCAGGATCTGTAAACTATGGTCTGAGTGCCAAATCACCCCTGTTTTAGTAAATACAGTTTTATTGGAACACAGCCAACCAAGTTCATTCATTTACGTATTATCTATAGTTGCTTGTACAACAGCAAAGTTGAATATTGCAACTTTGCCTACAAAGCTGAAAATATTTACTATATGAACCTTTACAGGAAAGTTTTCCAACCACTAAAGGGAGATTGTTACTAACTAGAGGAGTGGTTCTTAACAAGAGACATATATCAGTATCATCTGGAAAACATGCTCAAAATACAAGCCTGGGCTTCAACCCTGGAGATCTAGATTTAGATCTGGGGTGATACACAGGAATTTATATCTTGTAAAAGCAAAGGATTCTAAAACACAGCCCTGTTTAAGAACCACTGTATTTGAAGACATGAAAGCATAAAGGGTCTAAAAGAATTAAAATGATCAGGGACCAAGGGTGGTCGGTATTATCCAGTACTGTGTATCTTCTGGCTGCTGAGATGTTTGTACTTCTAATGTTCCCTGCCAGGAGTTAGGCCCCGAATTGGGTGTTTTAAAAGTGCTTTAATAAAAGACCAAATTGAAATGGATATCTGTATATTCAAATTCCCAAATAAATCTAACCGCACTAATTAAACTTCTTTTCCTCTAGGCTGTGTTTTAAGGCTTCCCTAATTTCTTGTAACAGACGTCTGAACTTCCCTTCAAGTTCAATTAAATTTCTTTTCCTGAAGTCACAACCAGTCTACTTGGGGAGAAAAAAAAAAATTGAATAACAAAGGGATTACTGTAAACAGACAGTAAACGGGAGAGACAGTAAGTGGGAGATCTAAAACATTCTTATGGCAAAAGACCAGAGATGGGTGTTGTAATCAAAGCTCAAAAGCTGAGCTCCATTCTAGCCAATTAGCAAACATTTAACGAGGCACCCGATTATACCCGACTATGGGCAGGATACTGTGGTAGGTCCTATGAAGATTAGAAACTAAGTCAAGCAGAGCTGCTGTCCCCAAGCAATCAAGTATCTGACGAAAACTTAAGACAATAAATAACCCACATAATAACACATGGTGCCGTGGTTTGATCAGGAAGGTAAATTGGGTCACATTACACCTGACCTCAGGTGAGCCCTTTGTGCTGCCCCAAATCTTATGATATTCCCCAAACCAATTCACTCCCCCACAGTCCAGGATGACTTCTTCACATCTTCTCTCTCCTCAACTCCAAGTCCTTCTCCCCATCCTCAATTTCTACCTCTGACCTTGATTCTTATTTCAGAGAAAAAAGGGATCAGCCAGAAGACTGCCCACAAGCTCCCATGACCTCATCTACCTGCCTCTCCCCTAGTCCATACACATCACCTTCTCTTTTACAGCCTCTTCTGTTTCAATAAATAGCAACATCTTCCTTGTTTGCCCCATCCAGTGTCCTGTCTTTCTCTCATATCCCACTTCTGACCCAGCAATCCTCTGCCAAACCTGTTGGTTCCATCTTCAGATTATATCACAATCTGTCCACTTCTTGTCACCTCCACTGAGACCTTCTGGGTCTGAGCCACCATATTCTCTTCCTCATGGATTATCGCCATAGCTTTAAACGATGTCTCCCTGCCCCTCCTCTCCCCGTGCAAGTGGTTTTCAACACAGTAGCCATGAAGATCCTTATGCAACATCACTTCTCAGCACAAAACTCTCCATGGCTCCCATCTCATTTAGAGGAGAAGGCTATGTCTTTGCAGTGGCTGACAAGGGCCTACCATCTGGCCCCTGGAGCTTCCCTTCCTTACCCATCTCCCCTTTGCTCACTCTGCTTTCCTACATCTGGTCTCCCTTTTGTTCAGTGAACATGCCCAGTGTGTCCCTGCCCCAATGACTTTCTTTGCACTTGCTCTCTCCTGTGTCTGGATGATTCTTCCCAGACACCTGCAGAGATCACCCCCACCCACTCAGGGCCCTGCTTATTCTTTCCAGCGAGGCCTTCTCTATTCCAATTTGCAAATCTCACATTCCCTAGCCTCTCTCTCTGTATCATTTTCTCCACCACACTCATCACCGAGGCTGCCTCCAGCCCATATCCTGAGCTACCATATTGTTGCAGAAACTGAACTCCCCTGCCAAGGAGATCTCTCCAGAGACCATCTTCTTGTCTGGTCACAAGGGCCCCTTCTCTTCCCACCCACACCCTGGACATGCCTGAAGGAGAGGTACGTGTGCTCTCGCACACCTCTCAGTACCTACACACCACAGAGAGAGCATGTGGTCATCAGGTCTCTCTCTGGGAACCCTGGGGAATGAGAAGCAAAGTCAGTGGGTGACTCAGATGGTCATGAGCTATGTGCATGTGATGTTGGTGTGGGTGTTCCCTTCTGAGTATAAGCATCCCTGTGTGTGCCATTGTAGGGTTTAGGTAGGAAACTTTCCACAGCTCCAGAATCTAACCTAAAGGCCTGCAATAGTCTGATGTGGGTTAGTTTATACCTACAATGTGAATGACTCCCTTAAAATAGCAACCTTGTATAGGACACAACCCTGCATATCATTATCTAGCATATTAGAGATTTTGTTTGTTCAGTGGTTTGTATATTATACATGTTATTGTATGAGTTCCACAACTGGAATATAAGCTCTAAGAGAGCTGGGAATGCTAAGTCCCCAGGAGCCAGAATTTCACTGTGTATATAATCGGTGATCATAAAATACTTGCAGAATGAGTAATTTGGTAGGTGTATGCCCACACCTCTCCACCCCAAAGGCTGCTTTCTGCACACCTCTGCCCAGGGTACTTTTCAGGCTGCAGGAGCACCTCAGCCTTCCTGCAGGCCAAGCTGGAAGTGCCACAGAGTTAATGCCCCAGAGACAGCTCTCCACCAGTGTCGGGTAATTGAAGCGATCCCTTCAGTTGGGATAATGCTGAGTAAATTCTGTGCTCAGAGAGATAGAGCTCCAGCTGCTGCAGTAGGACCTTGCTTGCTTATGTATCTATATAGTGGCTTCTTTTAGTCCCTGACTCACTCCCTTATTCAGGGGTCCCCAACCCCTGAGGCCACAGACCAATCTGGTCAGTGGCCTGTTAGGAACTGGGCTGCACAGCAGGAGGTGAGCTTCAATGTGATGCACTGGAATTGGTCTGAAACCATCCCCCAGCCCCTGGTCCGTGGAAAAACTGTCTTCCACAAAACTGGTCCCTAGTGCCAACAAGGTTGGGGACAGCTGCCCATATTGATGTTTTCTGGGATCGCCTCCCAAACAAACCACTTGCACTCCTTTCTCAAGGTTTCTTTACAGAGAACCCAAAGAACACAGTAGGCGCTGCTTACAACGAAAGGTTTTGAGCTGACTAGGGATTTATAATCCAAGCTCTGCTTCATGTCCTTAATCAGGTAGTGCTATTGCAAATGATATACTGGTGGAGAAAATGATGGGGGATGGGTGAGGAGCGCAAATAGGAGACACCTCAAGGCACCTGCCCTTGTTCCCTGAACTTGGGCATAGCAACGTGCACAGGAAGTAGAAAAAGACTAAGGAGCATAGCATCTTCATTGAAATTAAATTTAAAAAGTGCTTATTTACCTTTTATATCTCCAGCTATTGGATCTTCTGGACTTGGAGTAGAAATAGGAATTCCTAGAAAAATAGTTTAGTAAAAAGTACAGAGAATGATTAAGGAGACAGTAAAATAAAATATTAAATTGCATTAACTAGGAAGAAGCCCTCTAATTTAGTGAAAAGTAGCTTGTGTCAACCAATTTAAAGAAAGGCAATATTGCTCTATTTAAAATGCATCTATTAATTGAAACCAGGCTGATCAGACATTCTGATTTGCATGTTAACAAACAGAAATAGATATTTTGTGCTCATAATAGCTAAGTTCAAGTCTAAGCAGGATGGCTGGACTTCTTTAACATCTTCATTGGTTTTTAATGTAAAATTGAGACTAGCTTTTTACAAATATTTTCTTTCAAGGTTTGCCCCCAAATTTTGTTTGTACCATAACATTACCTCAGGCTCAATATTTTTCACCAAAAAGGCAAATACAATTTCTGCTCAACCTCCATCCAATAACTGCAGATTCTAATTTGATTAAGTCCTGACTTGGTGTTACTGTGTTCTGGCTTAAAAGTGATTCCTTTAAGTATCAAATGATCCTAAAATTTATTCTTCACACTAACACACTGGAAGTGGTGCCAGCTTAATAATTACCCCTGGGACAGCTGTGAGCCTGGACACATAGCCCCCGAGCCATATGTGTCCTGCCCCCTTATCCCCACAACTCAATGTGCTCTTCCTGTGATTGTAGGATTGTGAGGGTGGGAATGGGTGAGAACTAATGCAGCATTGAGGGGCCTTGTCCTCACACCAAAGTGCAGTTTTTATATTGTGGCAGAAAAAACAGAACCACAGCTCTAATCACAATTTGCATAGCTGATTTCATAGACGCTCCTGCTGCAAGTTCTATAGCGTTTCTAACTGATACGTATTTTTCTCTCCAAGATACTGAGATGTTCACTTAGATCACTGCAGTGGGCTGAGGTGGGGGCCCATAATAACTTGACCTATTGTCCATTGGGAAAGAGGAAACAGATCCTCCTGTTCAGCCAAATCATGACACACTATATGTATGCAAATAAATATCTAGAAGCCATGACATCTCTTCTAGGTAAATGAAGAAGAATTACATACTTTGGTTGCTAAGATGAAATTGCCAACATTTGACCCTTTTGATCCAATGAGATGGCAATGTCTATGGTACAACCTAACACTTTGGACATAAATAAGACTATAAAACAAACTTGTATAAATTTTATGTTCCAAATTTTTAGAAACATTTTCATGTAAACACAATCTACCTAGCCCCACTTCTACTCTTCCCCCACATTCCTCTACCACCTGCCATGTTCTCAGGTATTAATGCACAAAGCCTAACTATGTGCCAAGAAGGGAGGTCTTTAATTTGGCAGTGGTACTTACTCAAGCAAAAAGGGAAATTATAGTATCCGACAGCACACTTCTCACAGTTGTCTCCATGGAAATTTGGTTTGCAGGTACAGCGACCTGTGCCCTGCTCACAGTCATCCGCATGCTCAGGGTTACAGCTGCAAGCTTAGAGAAATTTCAGTTTTCAAAGGATCAGTCTGCTGCACTTAATAAAGTAAATATATCCTGATACTTCCTGGGCAATGTTTAATACTTCATCACTGGTCTAGAGTCCTTCCCGAAAGGGTACATTCTGTTTTCCACTTCATACACGGTTCCCATTGACAACCCTGTGGGCCCTCAGAGATGAGCTTTAATGAGCATCCACACTGAGATGTTCTGGAGAATGTAGTTGATTCACTGAGCTCTGCCCAGTTCACTGCAGAAGGCGGAAGGCCTGCATCAACTACAACCATAGGGGCTGGTGGCTATGGGCTGTAGCTGCTGGCAGGTCTGCTGGGCACAGCTTCTCCTGGCCATTATCCAACTATGATGTCCACATCATGGTCATCATTAGATAGTTGTTGTGTCAACACATGTGTGGGATGCCTAGATGTGGATATGTAATTTGCAGACAGCAGAGGCAAGATTGGGCCCATAATCCAAATGTTAGATTTGAGTGATATGGCTTCGTGAAGGCAGTTTTTGCAACCAACACAATGATTAGGTTTGCATTTCAGAGGGACATACTTGGGGTATAAGAAGTTTCGTAGTGTCCCTTGACCTGGCCAGTCCTCATCTTGGACAGCAAAAATACTGTCATAGCTCAGCTAAGTATATGTCCCATGAGGAACTGGGAGACTGGAGAAGCTGTGAGCAACAAGCACCCTCTTCTTCCCCACCCTAGCCCAGCTTCTCTTGGTGTCCTTTGCTTAGTTTGTTTAGGATTTATGTGCCCTGTGGATTCTTTATGCTAATATCTCCATGAGAGCAGTTCAATGACAGAGAGAGAAACTAGAAAAGTGATGGAAAACTGAGGTATGACTGCATTCACAATGTCTATCTTCCCTAGCCATTGCCTGTTTTTTGTGGGTGCAAGAAAATAATGGACATACTACTTCACAGGATGATGTGGAAGAGGGAAGGAAAACATGAACACAGTTAATAACTTAATGTCCTAGAGACAGATCAGAGTGCACACATATGAGTACTTTGGACTTTTATGCCCTCAAATCTTAATGATATGATGAATAAATTTGGGTAACGGTGGGCAGAGACCAGCTTCAGGACTGGAGTTGTTTTCCAACCATGGCAGCCAGAGAACTGTGTCAGCCAGAAAACAGAAAACAAGCCAATTTGATACACATGCTGGACAGAGTCCATATTTGGACCTCTGACTGATAATTCCACAGGGAAGAACCAGTGGCATTTTTCTGTATAATGGATGTGGTATAGTATGGTGACTACAGACAGAAATAAACTATTTCCTGGATCTACCAGTTAGTGGTTTTGTCACCTGGGCCAAAATTTTTAACTACTCAGATCCTTTGGTTATATCTAAAAATGAAAATAATAATAAAACATCCTAAATTTATTGTGATAACTAAATAAGACATTGTGGAAGTATTTAGGCCATGCTTTGTATATAACAAATGATTGATGAATTGTAGCTATTTTAAATACTAGGACATTATTGAATTCTTACAAAATCTTTACTATGTTGATTTGATGCTACTTCTGAAAAAAATTTTAAATTAGCAGAGATCATAGAAACATGTCAAAACAACAGGAAGTGGAGGAACTGACATTTGTTGCAGGCCTAATATGTGATAGGCCCAATGCTTAGTATTTTCCTAGGGGATTCTGGGGGCATTTCACTTGATCTTGGGGAATATATTATAATTTCTAATTATTTATAAGAAATCTGAGGCTCAGAGAGATTATATAACTGCCTGAGGTCACACAGTAAAGAGTGAACCAATAATAGGAAGGAAGAGGAAAAGAAGGGAGCTATTAGCCTGTTGACCTCCCTGAAGCAGCATGTACAGTCTAAGACACACCAGGAAATGAAACTTACGGATGCAGCCATGGGGGACATCGACTGGAACGCCATAAGGGCGATAATAACCCTTAGCACACTTTTCACAGTTTATACCGGCTGTGTTATGCTAGAAAGAAACAACAGAAATTTAGAGATACAGTACTGAAGAAGTCCTTATTTTGTGCTATTCATCCAGAGATATAATTCTGTTGTATACACCTATAATTTCTCTCTCTCTCTCTCTCTCTCTCTCTCTCTCTCTCTCTCTCTCTCTCTCTCACATGCATTGACCTTGACCTTGAGTCTCCAAGACTTACCACAGGACACTGATTTACACTTGACTCTGGAATTTGTTTCCCATTGGGAGAGGAAATGAGAGTAAGTGCCATGAGCTGGACAACCCAGGTTTTCCCCCCATTACAGAATTCACTTAATGAAGCACCTAACACTTAAGTGAGAAAAAAAGCTCAAGAGGACCATTCTTCAAAGCTTTATTCAGAAGTGATGGATAATAAGTCACCCTTAGTTTTACCCAAGGAATAAAGGGTCATGTGTGTATTTTTATCTTTTCTGCTTTTGGAAGAAATCACATATACAGAGCCTCTTTTCTTGCCATTCTAATTTTATCTGTACTTTAGTCATGAAACTATTTCCCAAACATTTCTGTTATATGAATGGAAAGTGTAGGCATGAGTCTCATACACAGAGCTCATTTCAAAGTATTATACTAGGCAGCTTTTTATATTTCATGATTAATCCTTTTAATTGCCACAAATCAAATTACCCAACATGCATCATCAGTTTCCAAGAACCATACACCATGATCTAGCTCAATTCTGCCTCTCTCACTCTCTGATTTGGAAACAATTAGGAGGACAGTGTTCTTTCATTAATGAAAGGAAAGGCAATTGGAAGTCAAAAAGAACAAATATACTGGGACCCAAAAAGAGTCTGCAAGAATCACAGGGAGGAGAACAAAGACCCTTTCTGTCTCCTCTCCCCCATTTTAGATGATTTTTTAATTACAGATTTTATTTATTACCACTCCTTGTCCTGTGGGCAAAAATCTGAATTCACTTTAACACTGAATTCTAAAACCACACTGGCCACTTTTCTGATACAATATTTACATGCATAAACATTTTGGGCAAATAAGAAACAGCTGTAGTCTATCCTCCTTCCCATCAAATGCTAATTAACTTCTCATCTCTATTGCTTGCCACTGACTTATAATAGACAGGACATTGGTTAACCTTAGCTCCCCAATTTTTTTCCATTGGAGTAGGAAATTAAAAGTTCTCTGAAGTGGGCAGCCCAGGCTCCCCCCTCTTCCATGCAGGTTGGTCAGTGAAGCACCTGCCACAGAGAAGTTAGATTTTTAAGACACAAACAAAAGCAACAAGTGACCAAAAGAAAACAACAGATCACCCTGCAAATGAAATAATGCCTGTAGTTTGCCTTCAGATCTCAGGTAGTTCTCTAGAACCTACACGGACCCCTGAAGGTGATGACACACCCTTTGTCTATGGACACCCAAGGTCATGCCTGGACCAAGGCCAGACTGAGACCTAAAGACAATGGCCTCCTAATTTCTATATTGGAAGCAATGAAGAAACAATCTCACTGGGAGGGTTAGGTACTTGAATTTACATTTACATGACACTTAAAACAACATGGGAAAACCTCAGCTACCCAAACTAATGAGTGGGATGGGCACTACTGGGATCTATGCTGGACATGAGCCTACGCCCACACTTACTCCCTCCTTTGTTTGGCACCTCCTAGAGAAGCTAGGAATGTTCACCTAGAAACCCAACCCTACTCTGATAATTCTTTGGTCCTAATTTCTCTAAGCAAAACTTTTCCAAGGTGCTTTGCAATCTTCAGGTTAAAACCCATGTCTCTGTCTCTCTCAATTTTTTGACCATACTCACAACACTGTTGCTGACTTCCATTTCTGGGAACCTCAAGCACATGGCCTTGCATTCCTCTTTCCCAGACAGATGCCTGGCTCATTTTCTTGCTTCTTTCAAGTCTTTGCTCAAATGACACATCCCAGGGGACTGGCTACCCTATTTAAAATGTCACATAACCAAAGGCAATACTTAAAATAGTAAACCCAAGAACTAAAATTAAATCAATTCCACATGAGAATATGACCATCTCTGATAAGTGATTGCCCTGCAGAATAATAATCTGGCTCTCTCAAATGCTGGCTGCCTGACCACCTAAAAGTCTCCAGGTACAGCCTGTCTGTGTTGTTCCCACTTCCTGTTATCACTCAGAGCTGATGGTAGATAGTTCATCATTTACCCATTATTAGCACTACTTCGAAAAGGTGGAAGACAGCCAGGTTAGCTGGTGCTATAGACTGAATGTCTGTGCCCGCTACCACTCCCCAACTCATATTTTGAAACCTAATCCCCAGTGTGATGCTATTTGAAAAGGGGGTATTTGGGAGGTAATCAGATCATGAGGGTGGGGCCCTCATGATAGGACTAGTGCACCTATAAGAAGAGAGATAATTTCTTCACCATATGAAGGATACAATTAGAAGGCAGTCATCTGCACACCAAAAAGTGGGCCTTCACCAAACATTGGATCTGCCAGCCCCTTAATCTTGAACTTCCCAGCCTCTAGAACTGTGAGAAATTACAGTTTATTATTTAATCCACCCACATTATGATGTATTTGTTAAAGCAGGCTGAACTAACTAAGACAGCTGGGTTTCTGATAGGCAAGCCTTGATGTGGTATATGTGTTCCACTGGCAAATTCAAACTTCATTTTGAAGCATCACCTTGTAGCTCACCCAGCCAACTGACCCTTCTGTAGCATACACTGTCTCCTCCGTTCCTTGTCAAGATTCTCCATGTCCCTCTGTATATGGCATAAGATAGAGTTACATTTTTTCTGGAAGTCAAGAGCCAATTGTCCCAACATCTTTTATGTAATGTCCATCTTTCTCTTCCATTAAAAATGCCAATTTTACTGTAAACAAATTTTAACACCTAGAAAAACATATTTCTAGATTCTCTATTAGGTTTTATTGAACTATTTATTCCTTCATTGAGTCCATGCTCAATTTATATAGATTCATGGTATGTTTTGATATCTCTGAAGACAAATTTCCTCCATAATTATTCACCTTATTTTCATATATTATTTTATCAATTAGAACTTTAGATTCAGTCTGTCAATCCTCATTAAAAATATCCTGTTGGGTTGCCAATATTTTGTTGAGGATTTTAGCATCCAAGTTCATCAGAGATATAAGCCTGTAGTTTTCTTTCTTTGTTGTGTCTTTACCTGGTTTTGGAATTAGGATAATAGTGGTCCCGTAAAAAGAGTTTCAGAGTCTTCCCTCTTCTTGAATATTTTGTATTAGTATGAGAAGGATAGGAGTTAGTTCTTTAAATGTTTGGTAAAACTTGCCTGTGAATCCATCTGGTCCAGGCTTTTTGTGTGCCAGGAGTATTTTGATTAGTGCTTCAATTTCACTGGTTGTTATCAGTCTATTCAGACTTTCTATTTCTTGATTCAGTTTTGGAAGATTACGTGTTTCTAGAAATTTGTCCATTTAACCCAGGTTGTCCAATTTCTTGGCATATAGTGGTTCATAGTAATTTCTTACAGTTCTTTGTATTTCTGTGGTATCAGTTGTAACTTCTCTTTTGTTCCTGATTTTGTTTATTTGGGTCCTCTGTCTTTTTGTCTTGTGGAGTCTGGTTAAAGGTTTGTAAATTTTGTTTATCTTTTCAAAGAAAAAGCTCCTGGATTCATTGATCTTTTGAATAGATTTTTAGTCTCCATGTCATTTAATTATGCTCTGATCTTGATTATTTCCTTCCTTCTACTCACTCTGGGCTTTGTTTATTGTTGTTCCTCTAGTTCTTGTAGATGTAGGGTTAGATTGTTCATTAATAAATCAACAAACAAGTGCTGGCTAGGGTGTGGAGAAAAGGGAACCCTCATTCACTGTTGGTGGGAATGCAGACTGGTGCAGCTACTGTGGAAAACAGTATGGAATTTCCTCAAAAAACTAAAAATGGAACTATCTATTGACCCAGCAATTCTACTGCTGGGAATATACCCTAAAAATCCTGAAACACCAATTCAAAAAAACTTACGCACCCTTATGTTCATAGCAGCACTGTTTACAATAGCCAAGTGCTGAAGATGGCCTAAGTGTCCATCAGTGGATGAACAGATCAAAAAACTGTGGTACAATTTTACAACAGAATTCTATGCAGTAGAAAGAAAGAAGTAACTCCTACCTTTCATGACAGCATGAATGGAACTGGAGAATATTAAGCTTAGTGAAATAAGCCAGTCATTGAAAGACAAATACCATATGATCTCACTAATAAGAAGAATCTAATAAACAAAATAAACTAAAGAGCAAAATAGAACCAGAGGCATGGAAACAAGGAACAGACTGACAGCAACCAGACGGGAGAGGGGAAGGCAATAAGGGTGGGAAGAAGGAAAAAGGACTAGTCAAGAAACATGTATGAATGACTCACGTACACGGACAACAGGGTGGGGAATGATTGTGGGTGAGGGGGTGGGCTGGGTGGAGGAGGGCAACGGGGGAAAAAATGGGACAACTGTAATAGAATAACAATAAAATGTTTTTAAAAATTAAAATTTAAAAAAATATCCTATTGGAATTCTGATTGCAGTTGTACTGAACTTATAGATTGGTTTTGTAGAAATGCTGTATAATATTGAGTCTGGAGACACATTATGCCTTTTCATAGTGGTCTTCTTTTATAAACTCCAATGAAGTCTTATATGTTTGAACGCAGCTTCACAGTTAACTTTTCTATCTGTTGTCTCCTGGAGTATTTCCAAATCATCCAAAAGTCACAGATGTGTCCTCCTGCATGTATGTGCTTCAATTTCATATCTTTCTAGAACCTTTTGAAATTCCTGGTCTGTTAATAAAACTCTGATTTTTCATACAGTTATGCATTCTAGAAGGAGAGAGTATTTTTCTTACTTATTATCTTTTCTGTCATATTGTGGGATCTGTTGCAGGAGAGGAAGTAACCATACAAGCTTCATCTGTTTCTTGATCCCATCCTTAGCTTTGTGTGGTGTATGTGTGTGTGGGAGACCACCAGTTTGGAAATAGTGAGACCAACACATCAAGGACACAAATAGCTAGGGAGCAAGCTCAAGAATTAGATCACAAATCATGTCTTCACTGAACAAGCTAGACTGTTTTAGTTAACGAAGATAAAGTATCTTCAAGCATCATCTCAAACAAATTGGGTAATCTTCAATCTTAACTAAGGATATCAATATTTTATTAAAGGAAAAGATATTGGGGAGTCATCCCCAAAATGTTATGTTCTTTGCCTTCTTTATTCATTGCTCTTTCCCCAAAAATTTTATTGTAAAAACTTTAAAGTTTTACAGTGAAAACCTATTCATACCCCTGTGTAGAGGTTACCATTAACATTTTACTATATTTGTTTTATCACATAATTATCCATCTACTCATTTCCTATCCATCTGCCAGTCCTTCTTACTTTTTTATGCATTGAAAAATAAATTGTAGATATCAATCACTTTTCCCCAAAAGTTTAGCATGCATATAATTAACTGGAGTTCAATATTTGCTTACAGTTTTTTGGTGTAAAATTCATCTACATGTATCGTATCGTATCGGCAGCTGTCCGTCTCGAGAGACGATGGTGTAGCTTCTTAAGAGTCTATCTGCACCGCCGAGAATGGCTGTGCAGTCCGACTCGGGAGTGACACGGTATCTGTCTCCTCCCGTGTTGAATCGACATCTTGCAATGACGCTGGAGTGTCCTCTCCAGTGAAGCTGAAGCTACAGAGCCTGGGCAGGGTGATATGGAGGGTCTGCTGTTGCCCATGCAGCAGACCCCCCCTCTCTTCGCAGCTGAGGGATCCAAGGGAAAGACGGAGTCAATACAGCTTGGCTTCAGGTGCGCCGCAGGAGTTGCCGGTGTTGACTACAACGTCAAACCGCCTTAGGGACTCCGGCTCCGGATTTTCTGTCGGGGTTTACTCCCTTAGCCTTTCCCCTGAAGAGGTATGCCGCAAGGCAGCGGAGGTTTTTTGGAGTCAGAGTTTTCTACATGTACAAACCTCTTAATTGTACATCCAGTGAGTATGACAATGCATACATCTGTGAACTCCAAGTCTCTGTCTAGATATAGAGCAACATCATCACCTCAGAAAGTTTTCCATGACCCTTCCCAATCAATCCCCATCACCAGCTTCCCACAGCCAACCACAGTTTTGATTTTTTCCCCACTATTAATTAGTTTCTCTTGTTCCAGAACTTCACTTAAATGGCTTTTATACTACATGTATTCTAGTTTGGAAATTTCTTTCACTTAGTATGATGTTAAGATTCTTGCATGTTGTTGCATGTATCTATAGTTTCTTGCACTCTGTTGTTTGTTGGTATTCCATTATTTAAATATGCCAAAGTTTGTTCATCCATTCTACTACTGATGGGCACCTGGGCTATTTCCAGTTGGGTGTTATTGTGCTTTAAGCTACTACAATCTTGTTGTAAACATACATTTCCACTTCTCATGGCAAAATGCTTATGAGTGGAATTTGTGAGTCATGGAGTAGGTGTTTGAGTTAATTCTATTTTAAAAACTTCCAAAGCAGTTGTATCATTTTTTCACTCACACCAACAATGCATGATAGCACAGTTGTTCCACATTCTCACCAAAATTGTTGGTAAGTCATTGTAATTTTAGTTTCTATTTCTCTGATGACTAATAATGTTAAGCCATTTGTTGCATGCTTATTGATTATTCATATGTCTACTTTTTGTAAGGCAACTAACTGTTCAAAACTTCTGTGTATTTTATTGAGTTATTTGGCTTTTTATTATTGAGCTGTGGGTGTTCTTTATATATCCTAGATACCAACCACTTGTCAGTTATGTTTTATAATTATTTTCTATTTGTGGTTTGCCTATTTATTTTAATAGTGTCTTTTGTGAGCAGAAATTTTTAATTCTGATGAAGTGTAATTTGTCAATTTTTTATGTTTATTGCTTTCTGTGACCTAAGTAAACTTCTCATCCTTTGAATCACAAAGATATTCTTCTATATTTTTCTCTAAAGCTTTAAAGTTTAGCTTTATTTTAGTCTGATCCATGTTAATTTAGTTTTTTATATGATTTGCAGTAGGGATCAAGATTTATTTTTCCCATATAAATATCCAGTTATTCCAGAACCATTTGTTGAAAGGACTTTCTCCCCACACCACCCCCATTAGATTGCTTTGGTATTTTTATCAAAAGCCAAATATCTATATAAGTATGGATCTGTTTCTGTGTTTCCTATACCATTATATTGATCTACCTGTCTGTCCTTATCTTGATATCACACTGTTTTGATTACCATAGCTTTATAGTTAGTCCCAATGTAAGAAAATATAATTTCTCTAACATTATTCTACTTCTTCAAGATGACTGGATATTCTAAGTTATTTATATAACCATATAAACTTTAGAATCCACTTGTCAATTTCTACCAAAAAAATCCTACATTAAATCTTTAGATCAATTTGGGGAAAATGGATATCTTTTTTCTTTTTAATGTGTTTTATTGATTACAGTGTTACATTTGCTCCAATTTCCCTTCCCTCTGCTCCCCTCCACCCAGTGGCCCCCCTCCTTCCCCTTGTCCCCCCCTTTTAGTCCATGTCCATTGGTTGTGCATATAGTTCTTCTCAACCTCTCTGTCTATTCCATTCCCTCCTACGATGTTTCTTAATTCCTATACCATCTCCCTCCCTCTCCCCCTTCCCCTTCCCTGCTGAGTTCCCCCCAATATGCTCCCCATACCTATAGTTCTTTTTCCACTCTCATTGCCTATTTAGTTTGCCTTTGTTTCAATTTCCTAGCTTCTGTTGTTGTTTCTTGTGATGCAGCTTTCATTTTAGTGTTCATAGTTTTGATCCTCCTTTTTCTAAACCAGTCCTTTTAACATCTCATATAACAGTGGTTTGGACCTAATGAATTCTTTCAGTTTTATTTTGTCCTGGAAACACTTTCTCTGCCCTTCTATTCTGAATGACAGCTTCGCTGGATAAAGTATTCATGGTTGTAGGTTTTGGATTTTCATTACTTTGAATATTTCTTGCCAGTCCCTTCTTGCCTGCAGGGTCTCCCTTGAGAAGTAAGCTGATAGTCTAATTGGGACCCCTTTGTACATGATTCTTTTCTTCTCTCTTGCTGCTTTTAAGATTCTCTCTTTATCTTTAACTTTTGACATTTTGATTATAATGTGTCTTGGAGTGGTTCTCCCTGGGTCCAATTGTTTTGGAACTCTCTGTGCTTCCTGGACCTGTGAGTCTATTTTCTTCCCCAAGTTTGGGAAGTTCTGCTTTATTATATTTTCACTTAATTTTTCAATTTCTAGTTCTTCTTCGCCCTCTGGCAATCCGATCACCCGTATGTTGGATTTCTTATAGCTGTCCCAGAGGTTTCTGATCCTCTCATCATTTTCCTTGCTTCCCGTTTCCTCTCTGCACTGGTTGACTGTTTGTTCCTTCTCTATGTTCTGGTTTGTTGATTTGAAATCTGGATTTTATTTCCTCACCATCTGTCTCGTATGTGGTTTTGTTCCTTTCAGTATGAGTGTTTTTCGATCCTTTCTCATCTTTTTCCAGATCTTTTGTTAATTCTGTAAGCCACCTGATAACAATGGCCCTGAACTGAGCCTCTGACAGGTTTCTTATTTGTTCATCTGTCAGGTTCTTCATCTGTTGCCTGGTGAGCTGCGCCACCGGGATTTCTATAGTTGTCTGCCTCATTTTGACAGATGCGTTTTGCTTTCTTGGGCCAGCTATAGGGGGCAGTGCCTGTGTACTTGTCATGACCCAGCGACCGGCGCCGATCCACAACCTTTATCGCCACGCTGTGGCGCTTTGTTGTCACTGCCCAGAGACCGGTGCCTATCCGCAACCTATTTCGCAGCGCTGTGGCGCTTTGTGTGGGGGCGGGGGTCCAAGATGGATTCCTGCAGTTATTCCACTAGGAGACCGGGATCCGTCCTCCCACCCTCTGGGCCTCACTGTTGGAGGTGATGTGGTGGTTGCTCTTCCCAGCGTTGGGGTTGGGAGCTGCTGGGGTTTGACTGCAGCTGGGATTGCTCTCCCTGCCACTGTCCCTGGTGCTACCGCAAACAGCACCACTCCCTTTGACTCCCCTTACCTGCCCAAAGGGCGCCGCTGGTTTATAACTTCATACGTTGGGCTTCCGTGTAGCTTTATTTTCTGGAATTTCTAGTTATCTTTTGTTTTGAAGTAGTTGTATTCCTCTCTAGTTGTAGAAGGAGACCGAGCGTGTCCGTCTAAGCCTCCATCTTGGCCAGAAGTCGGATATCTTAATATTGAGTCTTCCAATCCATAAATATGTTATATCTTTTCATGTATTTAGGTCTTTCTAAATTTCTCTCATCAATGTTACTTAGTTTTAATATAGAGGTCTTACATGTCTTTTGTTCAATTTATTACTATGAATTTAATATTTCTGACACTTTTAAATTGAGTATTTGTTTCATCTTCCTATTGCTTGTTACTAGTAGATAAAATAAATTATTTTTAATATAATTGCCTTGTATTCTGCAGTCTTATCAATTCACTTATTAGTTATAGTCGTTGTTTTGTATATTCCTTAGGATTTTCTACATAAATAAGCATGTAATCTGGAAATATATGTACTTCTACTTCTTCCTTTCCAATTCTAATGCCTTTTATTTTGTTTTCTTACCTTAATGCAATAGATAGAACCTCCAGGGCACTGTTTAAAAGAAGTGACAAAAAGCAATCTTCCTTGCCTGTTCCTAAACTTTAGAAGGAAATAGCTCAATATTTCACCAATAAGATGACATTAGTTATACGTTTTTCATGAATGCTCTATCAAATTGTAGAATTTCATTTCTATTACTAGTTTGCTAACACTTTTTATCATAAAATGGTATTGGTTTTGTCTAATATCTCACAAGATTCTTTATTTTAATATGATTAATTATAAAGATTGACTTTTGAATGTTCAATTAACCCTGTTTTCCTGAGATAAGCCTTACTTGTTGAAATGTATTACCTTTATAATATATTGCTGGATTCTGCTTTCCAACATTTTGTTAAATATTTTTGAATCTATGATGTTCATAAAAGATATGAGTCAGCAATTTTATTTTATGTAATGCTTGTCAGGTTTGGTATTAGGTTATGCTGACCTCATCAAACAAGTTAGGAAGTGTTCTTTCCTCTGTTTTCCAAAAGAATTTGTCTAAGATTGGTGTTATATTTTCCTTAAATGTTTAATAGAATTTGGCAGTAAAACTATCTGAGCCTGGAACCTTCTTTATCAGAAAGTTTTGATAATAAGTTCAATTTCATTTATAGACACAGGGCTATTCAAATGTTCTGCTTTAATCTGTTATCAGTTTTAGTAAATCGTAGTTTTCAAAAAATTTGTCCATTTAATCTAGGCTGTCAATTTTGTTGGCATAAAGTTGTTCACAGTATTCTTTTATTTTCTTTTAAATTTCTACAGTAATTCTAATAATAAACCCATGTTTGTATATGATATTGATAATTTGTAAATTACTTCTATTTTTCCCTGACCAGTGCAGCTGAGAGTTGAGTGATTTTTGACCTTTTCAAAAAGCCAGCTTTAGTTTAGCTAAGTTTCTTTATTGTTTGTGTGTTTTCACTTTTGTTGAATTCTGTTCTTATCTTTATTATTTTCTTCCTTCTACTTACTTTGGATTCATTTTGCTTTTTTTACTAGTTTCTTAAGGGAGAACTTCGGGTCATTGACTTTAGACTTTGCATTCTAACATAAACATTTAAAGCTGTGAATTTCTCTTTAAGTTGCTTTAGCTGCATACCAGAAACTTTGATGTGTTGTGTTTTTATTATTATCTAATTTAAAATCTTTTCTAATTTCCCTCAAGATTTCTTATTTTTTTAAGTATATTTTATTGATTATGCTGTTACAGTCGTCCTAATTTTTTTTCCTTTGCTCCCCTTCACCTAGTACCCCCCCTTCCCTCCAGCAGTCCTAGCCCCTTTAGTTAATGTGCATGGGTCGTGCATGTAAGTTCTTTTGTTACAGAACCCCTGGGCTGCTCCAATTGAAAACAAACCCACGGGCTCTTTAGTTAGGGGCCCAATTGCCCACCGCCAAAATTATAACTCTCAATATCAGAGTTTAGTGAAAAGAAAAAGAATTGTTTATTTAACAGTTATATAGATTTAGTTATTTGCGGATTTCTGTTGTTAAGTCTTATGCTCTTTAAAACACCCACAAACATATATCCTTGCCTCCCCCTCTTCCAAACCAGGCTAGTTTTAGGAAAGTTAGAGAAACCGTTTCCCTACTTTCCAAACACAGTTCAGCTTTACCAGCAGCTGCCAATCATTCAATCTGATTGGGGAGGTCCTTTCTGTGCTGTGGTGCCCTCCAGCTCTCAATGCAGAACCGCCTGGATTCTCAGCCTCCTTGCAAACTGCCTTCTTCCTGCAAACCACGCAGATCTCCTCTCCTTCTCAAAGCAGCCTGGCAAGAGCCTCTTAAAGCAGCCTGGAGACCCCTTCTCCAAGCCACATGGAGAAGGCCCCTTCACCAAGCCACGTGGAGGGAGCACACGAGAGAGTGAGAGAGCGAGAGCCCAAGAGCAAGCGCGCAAGTGAGAGAGAGAGCGCGCGAGCCAGAGCGAGAGCGCGAGTTAAAATGTCCGCAGCTGCTTATATATCCCTGACTGCGTCCTCTGACGCAGTGGGCGTTGCAAACAGTTCTGACCATTCACAGAACCCCACGTAGGCTCTGTGTGCTTTCCATACCGTCCCCTGGTTCAAGGCTCCTCCCATCTACCTGAGGCTTTGGATGCATTAAAGCCATTTTGCATAAGAAAGACATTGACCACCAGCCTCAGGCATGTGGAGGCATTCTGAAAGCTGCTTCCTTCTCCCCATCCCCCAGCAGCAAACTCTGGGGATTTTTGGACTCCCCTGTTTCTGTAACACTTTGGCTTCACCTTTTCCTATATTATTTTTAACACCCCCCTGTCTATTTTGTACCTACCAATCATGCTTCTTAATCCCTGTACAATTTCCCCATTTCTCCCTCTTCCCCCTCCCAGATAATAACCCTTCAAATGATCCCCATACCTATGATTTTGTTCCCACCCTGGTTGTCTGCTTAGTTTGCTTCTGTTTTTAATTTTTAGATTCTGTTGTTGATAGTTCTGAGTTTGTTGTCATTTTAATGTTCAAAGTTTTTATCTTCTTCTTTTTCTTAAATAAATACTTGTAACATTACATGTAATAATAGCTTGGTGATGATGAACTCCTTTAGCTTTACATTATCTTGGAAGCACTTTATCTGCACTTCCATTCTAAATGATAGCTTTGCTGGATACAGTAATCTTGGTTGTAGGTCCTTGCTTTTTATCACTTTGAATACTTCTCACCAATCCTTTCTTGCCTGCAAAGTTTCTTTTGAGAAATCAGCTGATAGTCTTATAGGAACCCCTTTATAGATAACTCTTTTCTTTTGTTGCTTTTAAGATTTCCTCTTTATCTCTAACCTTTAGTATTTTAATTATGATTTCTATTGGTGTGGTCCTCTTTGGGTCCAACTTGTTTGGGACTTTCTGTGCTTCCTGGACTTGTCTATTTCCTTCTCCAAATTAGCGAAGTTTCCCTCCATTATTTTTTCAAATCAATGTTCAATTTCTTGCTCTTTCTCTTCTTCTGGCACCCCTTTGATTCAAATGTTGGTACATTTAAAGTTGTCCCAGAGGTTCCTACACCTCTCCTCATTTTTTTCAATTCTTGTTTCTTCCTTCTCTACTTGTTGATTGTTTATTTCTTCCTTATGTTCCAAATTGTTGATTTGAACCCTGGCTTCCTTCCCTTCACCATTGGTTTCATGTGGATTTTTCTTCCTTTCACTTAGTATAGCCTTCATTTCTTTGTCAGACTGGATAATTTCTATTGATCTATCTTCAGATTTGTTGACTCTTTTTTCTATTTTCTTTTTCAAAGCTTTAAAAATTTAATCTTTAATTTATTTTTTTCCATTACCAATTAGTCCCTTTATACCGCCTTTCCCCCAGCAATCATCACACTGTTGTCCATGTTCACGAGTCCTTTTTCCTTTATTTTGCTATTGGACCAATAAGTGAACTTTTAATTTAATATATTGTATGTTTTAGTTCTGGGATTTTCATTTGGTTCCTTTCGTTATTTTTATTTCCCTGATCATATGTATTATATTTTAATTGTGAACATGTTTTCATTACATCTGTGAGTATAGTTATAACAGAAACTCTAAAATCCTTAACTGTTAGCATCAACATCTGGGTTACATTAGAACTGATTAATTTTCAGGTCTTTCTTGATTGTCTTTTCTCAGTAGACTAGATCACTTTTTTGGTTCTTCAAATGCCAATAAATTTTGAATTGTATCCTGGACATTATAAATATTACATTATAGAGACTCTGGATTCTATAATATTTCTCTAAAGAATATTTCATTTTGTTTTATGAGACAATTGACTTTATTCAAACTGCAAACTTTGATTCTAGAGTGGTAACTCAAATCTCAAATAAATTATTTTAGTCTTAGATGAAATCCACCCTATGTAATGATAGTTCAGGGTCAGTCATAAACTTGAGAAGAATTTGTACACAGATGTGGGGATTTACTCTCTCTTGATTTCTTTTTTCTTGGACTCCCCAATCACTTTCCAAAAGTTGTGATTGTCCCAATCTCTGCCTTCTTGTTCTTTAGGCCTGAAAGACTCCAGATTTTCTGGAGGAATTTTAGCCAAATCATATGGCACCAACCTTGACCTGCCTGCTGGCTAAAAGTTTGTGTTTTTTTTAAAGTAACTCCCCCTAAGCTGACCTCTTTTATCAAGTGGCAGCTCTTCTCCAATATCCTCCTGCTTATATTTATTCCCCACTGCCTTCAGATCATTGTTTAGAAAAGAGGGTCTTTCTTGTTTTTTGTTTTTGTATTTTGTCTACAGTCTGTAGTTGTTTTCAATGGGAGGTTTGGGTCCTATTGGAGCTACTAAATCATAACAGAAGCAGAGCTCTCTCCTTACTCTTTGATTATGAATACAATATAGAAGTTAATTATTCTTAAACTTAAAAAAGGCTAACATGGTAGATTTTATATTCTGTAGAATTCACAATAAAAATATTAAGTTAATTATGTTAACTACATACCTAACTTAAATAAAGGCATTTTAAATTTAAATCAGAAAAACATGCAATGAACCTAAACAATTTCAATAATTTATACACAAAAGAAAAATGCTTTTGTAGAGCCATTATGAAAAAAAGACTAGATTGATGTTTTTCTGGAACAGCAAAGTACAAAACATAATATCATTGAGAGAAGGAAGAGGAGGAACAATGTATTTTAAAGACACATTGAAGGGATTTGATCCCTCATCTACAGAAAGCATTACACCTATACATCCTAGTCCAGTGCTTCTGCAATTTTAATATTCATACAAGTTACCTGAGAATCTTGTAGTGCACAGCTGTAAAAAGACCCTGGAATCTTTCACTTATACTTGAAACCCTGTAACATATTTTACTTGTATTTTAGTCATCTGCAAAGACAGGTGATATGAAGTGTGTGGAGGGAGAGATAGGTGGAGAATGGTGGGTCTCTCTAGGCAAGTATATCCCTGCTTTGCTATAAATGGCAGCTCATGAAAAGAGTATCTCTTTAACAAAACATCACTCTAAAAGCACACAAGTCTGAGTGACAATATAGACAATTTTCATGAGCATTATACTCTCCTCAACCATACTCTCCTCTTGGCTAATTTCCAGTCAACCCAACTGTCCTATAGAAAAGATGAAAAATCAGTGTTTCATATTTGGTGTTGAAGGAAGACATCATTAATTAATCCTGATGTACTTTCTCAGTGGGTCTAAATTTAAAATCTGTCTGAACCCAGGATTTAGAGTCAACACTGAGGTTGACACTTATTCTTCCTCTGATTTTAGAGCCTTTATGCTGTAAGATGGATAGCAGTCAGGATGACAGCCAGGAATTCTCCTATTTACGCAAAGACTCAAACAAAGAACCTAATCAACAGAGTATGGGCAAACATGCCTTAGTCTATTTTCCCTTCAATCCCTAGATTACATCCAGCTAACAACTTCTGTGTACAAAAGTGGAGAAATGATTTCAGAAAATACTTCCAATTGCTCATAACTTTCTTGACATCTCTTTTGGGAGTGGGGCATAATGAATGTCTATTTCCTACAGTGACACGTCCACTTTGACTTAAATAGTGCTCACCTGACAATCAATGCATACCCCTCCACCTGCGTAGATGCCTTGGATATTCAAGCTTGCCTGCTGCTTCTCAACTTCTGGATCGTAGTAACAGTCGATGGCATGGCCATGGCAGTTGCATGCTGAAAAGGGCATTCTAAGTTAATATTGCATCATGACTCTAAGACATTTAGTAAATTCCCCTAGAGAATATTACTGCTTATTGAACTATAATAAAGTCTCCTTTAGAATACCAGAAACACCCTCTATGGAAAATTTTAGGGACTTTTGCACAAAGTCCAGTCTATAAATATATGCAATTTATAGCTTCTTTCATTTGATAGTTAAGTGGAAGAGATTTCTCTTTAAAAAAAAGAGATATGTAGTTAAAACAAATTAAGATATTGCTATTACTGCTAATACTACAACTAACAAGAATAATTGAATTCCTGGTACACTGTAAAAAGTGCTTTACATGCAATATCTCAATTAGTGCAGTAACTAAGGTAGGTACTATTATTCCCTTAGCCCATATTTGGAGGCTAAGGCTTAGAGAAGTTAAAGGATGTGCCTCTAGGTGCACAATTCATAAATAAGAGAGGCAGAATCATGATTTGTCTTTGTTTGACTCCAAAGCCTATTCTTTAAGCCATATTCTTAGCCTTTCATTTCAGCACTATTTATAATAAATAGAAAATAATCTCAATGTTTAATTATAGAGAAATGGCTAAGAAAACAACAGTATTATTGCTTAACTTTCTCCTCTAAAAGTCAAAAACTGCTTATGTTTTGTTTGCAATAGAGCACATTCTCCAGAACATAGTGGGAACTCAATGAATACCTTTGGATACATTTAAATCCATAGGATGACAATATTATGTGCCACCAAAAAGGATGTCAAAGGGTTTTTAATCCTGTGAGAAAATATCTAAAAATATTAAGTGAAGAAGATTAAGATATAAAATTGTATAATACACTCTTAAATATTTAAAGTAAGTGTGGAAAAGCATTAAAATACCTAAAAAATATCAGTAGTGGTGTTCTTTGAGTAGTAAAAGGATTGGAGATTTTCCTTTTTTAAAATAATTCTTAACTTTCCTACAAGTAATGTATAATACTTTTAAAATTAGAAAATCTAATTAAAAACCCTAATTTAGGATTTTCATCATTGCCAAGGTGAAAAAGGTCTAACATGAGTAAAATTCTTATTCTCTCTTATGCAAAAATCTACTCATTACATTCTATCTAGATCAACTTTTCCAAATCTTTCTAGCAATTTGTATGTTTTAATCAAGTTCCCAAATAAATCTATTAGGAAAGAAGATTGAGTTAGACTTTCAAGTTATCCTGTTTTTAAAAGACTGAGTACTTTCTTATTTTCATTTTCTCAGTATTGCCATGATTTAAAAAATAAATTCAAGGCATTTACTCCCTCAGTTATTTCTTAAGTCTGTTTATTCTGACTTTAACTAGTTTAAATGGAATTTAAAAAGTACCTAACAAATAGATCTTAATTCCATTAGCTGTTTTTGTAATTTTTAACCATTCAGACAAGTGTAAAAAATATTAAAAACTAGTAAAAGGAAATTAGTTAACATTTTTCATATGTGTAAGAGTAAAGCATGTCATTCACTGAAAGATTTCATTAGTCTGAAAAACTAACCAAATTGCTAATGTTGGAGTTTACGTGATAATACTTATTCAATCAGTGTCCTCGACCAGACTTGCCTGCTAATTATTACCTCTCTCTCTTTCTGGTCCCATCATCTAAGGGTGAGGAATGGGGAAGTCACTGAGAAGGTCATCCATTACTTGACCATAATGTGATAATGGCCACTCATGTAGCGCCCCTGGACCTGAAGATGCACCCGAGTGTTCCCCTTGGGAGCATCAGCACCTCCCAGCATGTTAGCATCTGTCAATACACTCTTAGATCTCCTCACTCGAAATGCCTTTTGAGTAAGTTTGCTGATCATAGAGATTGTCAGTTTTATTTCTTAATAGTTACAAAAATATTTGGCCAAAAAGTATCAAGTACAGATTCCTTCTTACCCACTTAGTTCAATAAACCTAGATCCAAACAGCTTTTGGTCATTTCAAAAGAGCAAATTGCCCTGGCTGCTGTGGCTCAGTGGATTGAGTGTCAGCCTGTGAACCAAGTGTCACTGGTTCGATTCCCAGTCAGGGCACATTGGCACATTACTAGGTTGCATGTCAGGTCCCCAGTTGGGGGCACATGAGAGGCAACCACACAGTGATGTTTCTCTCCCTCTCTTTCTCCTTTCCCTCCTCTCTAAAAATAAATAAAAAAACAAACAAGAATGTTTAAAAAAAAATCTTCCAAAACAAAGAACTGTTAAAAAAAAAAAAATCCCCATGGACATGGACAACAGGGTGGGGATTGATTGTGAGAGAAGAGGTGGGTGGAGTGAGCTGGGTGGTGGGGGAGCAATGGGGGAAAAAGTAGGACAACTGTAATAGGAAAACAATAAAAATAAATTTAAAAAATAAAAATAAAAAGCAAAATAGAAAAAAATCCATCTTCAATTCATATGTTAAGAATATTTAGAAAAATAAAAAAGGACACAGTCTCTAAAGCAAATAATTAAAAGTTCCAAAAATGTTTTCAGCAATTGGAATATATACGTGGCTTCCTAAGAAGAGAAGTTTAAAAGAAAATCTTCAGTTGGATGTCATAGGGCTTGTTTGTTACAATAACAGTTTCCGTACTTCGTATTGCACTGGTAATTAGAAGCAGCCTCTCATCTTTTTTCCTTCCTTCTCTGATCCCTTCAGTCTGCAGCTGCCTCAGTCCTACTACAGCACCCTTCCCACCGGTTCCTGCTCCCTCAATGCTTCCAGCTCTTGCTTAGTCACCAGTCAGCCTCACCACCTTCTCTAGACCTCGGTCCTCAAGATAGTTAGGATTCTGATCCAGTATCACATCCTAAGAAATGATAAGGGTTTGACATTTAATTGTGGCTGCTTCATATTTTACATAGATAAAAGAAAGGTCAACTTATGTTAAAGCACTCAGCCCAATCCTTGCATATAATGAATGCTTAATACATATTAAAGATTATTTTTTTGTTCTTATATTTATATCTGAGCTTAAAGTGGGACACTTATACCCCTCATCTGTGAGTTATTAATTACAATAGAAAGACCTGTGTCCCTAAGATGGGTACAATCTCACTCTCTTCACAAGTGGGAAAAAAGCACAGTATCAGTTGTTCTGTAGAAATGGGAGGAAACATTGGGAGGGGCCATGTTTCCCGGCACCCCTCCCCCAGTGCTCACCTTCACATTCATTGCTCTGCTCCCACGTGGCAGGCTGCCAGCGTCTCTGATTGTACCCAGTGCAACATTGATCACAGGTCTCCCCACAGGTGTGGTGTTGGCATTCACACCGAAACCTGGGCAAGTGGAGAAGCAATTTCAGTTACTGGAAGGCTTTCATTCGGATCAGTTGTTCCTGTTATGAAAACCTGGGTACCATATATTGAATAATTATGAGAACAAAGCACTTTGCATATATTATTTCAAGTCTCTCCCCCATGCTGCTTATTATCTGGTTTACAGATGTTGACATGAAGATTCAGAGCTATTAAAACATTTACCATAGGTCAATCCATGTAAATGAGAGCCAGATTTCAAACCTGTTTGTCTGACTCCCAAGTCCCAGCTCTTTCTTCACTGCCATATTGTATTACAGTAACCCAATACATTAGCAACAAGGGCTGAGTTTACTGAGATGTGTGGAGTGTCACATCTTCACAAAGACCTGGAGTCACCCTGTGAGAAAGCTGTACTCAGATTCCTGGCTGTCAACCTGAGCTCATTCACAGAGATTCACTGGATCCAAGAGACAGTCACTAGTAAGATCTCAGAGGATCCTGTCCCAAGAGGTCACGCCAGCTCCAATAAACAGTTTCATCGTAGGGCCCAAAGCTGAGATTGTTCAACAAGGCATGGGGGTAAAATATCTTTAAAAATCTGCCTTTTAAAGGTTATACATCTGCCTTAAAATTTTTCAAAATTATAAGAAAATCATTATAGCCATGGCATTTCAAGCTCTGAGCTCCCATTCATCTGAGCTTGAAAGAGGATTCACAAGAGGTGAAAGAAAAAAGAAACCTATATTGAATATATCTTATTCTTTTTGGTAAAGCACCACTCTTTAAATGTGATCCAGTTAAATGGTATACATGTATATGTAAATATCCAAATGGATAAGTTAACTTAATAAATAATATAAAGAGGAAAAAAGAAAAAGAAGGCTCTTGGCTGTGCCAGTGGGGATTCCCTCAACTCTACCACAGGGAAGTGGGATGGCAAATACTCAGTTGCACACCTGATAGAAGGTGTCATCCCTCTCCCCGCTCAGCTGCCTGAGAAAGCAAATGGGCATCGATTTAACTGGCAACAAAGAACAGCTGGAGTGCAAATGGGATTTCATGAGAGATGATTTCAGTTCATTGTCAATGACATATTTGCATAAACTGCACTAAAAGAATTATTTAGGGAAGATGGCTTGAAAAACATATAGTCAAACTGCTCTTATATAGAGATTAAAATTGAACATAGCAAAAAAAGGGAGAAGCTGGGTACTTGTATGAATCATGTAGGCACCCCCAAATAATTGCTTTTTCTGAATTTAAAATAGAAAACGGTCCTTGCACCTGCTGTAAGAACTTTAGTAAAGGCACTGACTGGAGAATCTTCTTCCTGATGACCCCTCTACCCCATCAGCAGGGAAATTTCTTATCTCATTCTAATGTCAACAGTCATGCTTCTCCTGAGCAACTGGTTGATTTTTAGATTATGATCATAGTGAAATATGAAACTGAGCAGGTTTCTCTTTTAGAGTGGATTTCTAGGGAGCTCAGAACCAAATACGTGACTGATCCACGCCTCCATGCATCAAAGTCAGCATGGTATGCACACTTAAATTTCTCTTCTGCCAGTTCTTCTTCATTAGCAACTAACTTTTCTGATGGTCCAGCCTTGGCTTCCTTCATTAAGTCACTGCATCCCCTTACATATAAGACTTTTTTGCTATTCATGAATGTGGATTTTAGCAGCATTTGTGCAAGTCAGCTGGGTTGGTCGGAAGCAAACCAACAGGTAGGAGGAGGCACGACAGTTGTGTTGGTGTAGACGGTGGCAAACTGAACCTTCCACCAAGGCACAGGGAGCTGGCCTCTCCACTCACAACTGTCTAGCATGCAACCACCGCAGGTGTGCAGAGTCAACAATGGTTGGCAGTCCTTCCAAGAGGGAAAACTCAGATATTCTTTGTTGACTTTACTCTCTCGTGTAGAGCCATTTTATCTCAGGGAAAGGGACCACAGGCCAACCTGTTTGCTTCCCTCTCTCTTACTCTGACCTGACTTCTGGTAACCTCCAGGAGACTACAAGGGAGCAATGGATTAATCATTAACAAATAAGTCCTTGCCAGTTAAAGGCTAGTCAGGTGGTGGATTCACACTGCTATCTCAGACAGCACCATCTGGTCCCTGAAGGAGGAGCGACAACATCAGGGATGTGGCCGGTTGGGGATAAGGGCCCCACAAAGTCCTGGGAGCTGGCACCTCTGCCTGAACACAGAGCGAGGCCTAACAATGCACAGACCTGAATCTGACTAAAGTAAAACGTGCCGCTGGTAAACGCAATTCATGGGGAATTGTAGTCTTTAAATAAGACACTGAGAGAAAATTATTACTATATCTGTCATCCAGTCACTTACAGCCCTTAAAGGTATCCCTCTTGTGGAGGTGACACAAATGTGTGTAATTGCTGAACACTTAATAGTTAGGATCTATGCATCTTATTCTATATGAAGTATACTCCAATTAAAAATGAAAATGGGTACAGCCATGTTCATAGCCAAAAGGTGGCAGTAACCAAAGTGTTTATGGACAGAGGAATGGATAAAAAAAATGTGGTACATACATAATGGAATATTATTCAGCATCAAAAATGAAGGAACTACTGATACATGCTACAAATGGATGAACCTTATGGGTGAGGGCATTATGCTAAGTGAAACAGGACAGTCATAAAAAAACAAATACTGCATGATTCCACTTACATAAGGAACCTAGAATAGTCAAAGTCAGAGAGACGGAGAATAGGACAGTGGTTGTCAGGGGCAGGGAGAGGAGGGAATGGGGAGTCATTGTTAATAGGTATAGAATTTCATTTTTGCAGGATGAAGGGTTCTGGAGATTAGCTGCACAACAATGTGAATGTACTTAACACTACTGAACTATACACTTAAAATGGTTAAAAATTTAAACTTCATATTATGTGTATTTAACCAAAATTAAAAAGGGGAGGGAATTGAATACGTATACCCCTGATCCCACTAGACCCAGGATGACAAACAATTGTTATTTCTTTTGGCAACACTAATCAATTATTTGTGCCTGCTTGGGGCACTGTCTGGCTGGGGTAAGGCATGATAGGGGATGGGACAGGGAATCAGAGATATTTAATGGGATGCAAACATCCACTGAAACAATTAGACTTATTCATAGCAAGGCTAAAAAATCTGTACAGTGTACTTACAGTTTTTCAGGATTGTTTGCATTGCACACTTCAGCATGGCCATTGCAAGCACACCGCCCACCAATGCTGATATCCTTTATGCTGTAATAATACTATGCAACAGAAAACACAACGTGTCCATTTTACTAAACAGCAATACAAACTTCCCTTTACTAATCTTTAATGTACATCCATACTGGCCCTGATTCTCTTTCATCCTGTTATCTTTTTTAAAGATTTTTATTTATTTATTTTTAGAGAGAGGGGGAGGAGGAAGAAAGAGAGGGAGAGAAACATTAATCACCCTCAGTCAGGGACCTGGCCTGCAACCCAGGCATGCACTCCAAATTGGGAATCAAATAGGCAGCCTTTTGGTTTACAGGACAACGTTCAACCCACTGAGCCACATTTGAGCCTACCTCAACTCCAAGGGTGTCGCACTTGGATGTAATTTGTCTTATAAAAATAAATGCATTCCTCAATCAAAATTAATAGCATAATGCTGAATTTGTACCTTTCTGAAAATCAGATGCTTTAAATACATAGAGGGAAATTACCTTGGGAAAGAATCATACCCTTTAGCCTTTTGGAAAGGGATTAAGTGCTTCCTAGTTTATTTTGAAATGTAAATCTGGGTTTCATAAATTAAACATATTTACTTACCAAAACTAAATTTTTGAATAAAAAATTTTGCACCTATTACATATGTGCAGGCTTTGCGAAGGGAAAGAATGTTCACAAAGATGCATCAGCTCACTGAGACTGGCAGGGGCCATCAGCCAGTGTTGAAGCCTTGCTAGCTCGGGGTTAAGAAGGCCAAACACAGAAGTTCAAGCTCCAAAAGGCCAGAGCAAGCTTCTGATCCAGCTGAGGATCAGCCCCTAACCCAGGCCACAAAGATGAGTGGGCCACCTCATGGACAGGGCACATCTCTGGAGTGTTGAAGGCCTCTCTGCTAGTGACCACAGGTGGCACTGTGTGCCAGCTCCCAGACTTCTCAGACTTGGTGGGAGAGGCACAGGGTTTGGTAATTTGGGCGTTTTAGAATAATCTTTCTGCCAGTAAAAATACCTGCCAGTGAGAAATTCTTCAAATTTACAAGGACAAGAGGGTTCTATATCTTTTTGTTGTTGCAGCTGAGATAGGTCATCTTAAAGCGCCCTGTTCACTGTTCTGATTTACTCTTTAAAAACTGTTGAAGTGGCTAAGCTTCCTGGCAACAACTTACTTAGTCTGAAGGCATTTAAAACCTCTCTTATTAATATGAATAAACTCAGTATTCAAGGCATTTCTGTGATATGTAAACACTCAGAGGCTTCTAAGCTGATCACCGTAGAAGTTTCTCCTTACATATGTGTTAAGGGCAACAGCAGCAAAAGGGAGGAGCCCATGGCCAGTTTTCACCCCACAGCATATATATTGTGTGTGATGTGCTGTTCCTGCATTCAAAGAGGCAACTTAGATTTGGGGGCTCGAGATTATATGTTATTCACTCCATTAAAAATTACTTAACACAAAAAACTGTGTTCACCTAAGTGAAAAGAAATATGCATACATATGAGTACAAATCTTACACCTCCCCAAAAGACAGATTTTTAAAAATGGTGATGAGGTACGCTTGTAGCAGGGCTACAAAACACCTGGAGGAATGGAAACACAGTCTGGCCACAGTTTGTCAGAAAGCCCAGCCCTTCCTTGTAAATTCCAGCCTCGGTTCCAGGACAGTTCCCACATACAGAAGCTAAGAGTGCTAACAGTGCGGGAAATGCAGAAGACAAGCCACCTACACCCAAGATAACAGAACTTTTTGGAAAATCTTTAAAACTGTAGCAAAAAAAAACAAAAAAACTTACTTTTCTCTCCTCCTTTCCCAGCTCTCTGATATTATCTTATTACATAAGAAGCCAACTCTATAGTGTGCATTGGTCATCTGCCATTCACCCTTCCAGGCCCATTCTCCACCTTTCTCCACCCTGCTCTTTGCCCTGATAGTGAACTTTATGGGCTGCAACAATGATCTCTTACTCTCTGGCTTTCTATTGGGTTTGGCCAATGGGAGGCACTAGCAGGAAATCAGAGGGTGGGAGAAGAGTGAGCCCAGGGTATTTCTTCTGATGGTCCCCTCTGTACCCAGGAGACAGGAATACTGTTCTAACACTAAGAGTGAGAGATGCTCAGGCTGTACATCCAACATAGTAGGAGTACTAGTGCTCACCAATATCTAAGTCTCCTCTGCTTTGACTAAATTACATTACCCAGCCTCCTGCATCTAGGTGTGGCTATACAATCAGTTTCTTGCCAATGGAAGTGACCTGTGTGGCTGGGAACATGTGGGCCTTCTCTGCCCTCTCTTCCCTCATCTACTGACAAGACACAGAGGATCCAGAGGAGGACTCTGAGGTCCTACAGGCTGCAGATTTAAATTTAAAAATCCTGGTTCTCTGAATAACTTTGTGGAGCCAATCCCACCTGCTGAGCACATTAGACTGTCATATGAGCAAAAAATGAACCTTTATTTTGTTAAGATTCCGAGTCTTGGTGATTGTTTGTTATTATATCAGACTAATACCAGCCTGGCTGTCACGCTTTGCCTTTCATCTTTGAATGTAGTAATTTTATGTCAACAAACTTCTAATTTACATCCAGTGTTTCAGATAAAAGAACCTCCTATGCCTATACTATTACTGGCTGTAAAGATAACTTGGATGAGTTCAAGACAATTAATTTGATAAGCAAAAGAAAGTTTAAAACACAGTTGTCTAGGCACCTAAAAACATGACTCACCCTCCGAGTGACAGTTGGATCTCGTTGTGCTTTGGAGATGAGGTGTCCAAGAAGGGTGTTGGTTCGAAGAAAATGCAAGCGTATATTTGTTGCCTTGGTGAACTCCCTCAGAGCATGGGAGAAAGTAAAATTTTTTGCACCTGGACGACCATTTATCAAGGACACCACAACCTAAAATAACAACACACACACACACACACGGAGAAAAGTCCTTCCATCAAAATTTAGGTGCAAGTAACTATAAATACATAACTCAGACATCCCAAAGCACTATGTTTCTTGAGCCATTAGATGTTTGCAGGTGATCTTGGATCTTGTTTATATCTAAAAACATTGCTAGTTCCATCTTCTTTTCAAATTCTGGCAATCTGTCCTTAAAACCTGGGTTCTCAGAAGGTGTTACCATTTCCTTTCAAACCTTCTGTTCTATCAATGTAGTTGTAGAGCTGTAATGCTATGAAATGTTGAAAGCATTATGTTAAAATATATAAATATAAGGAAACAACTCTTTGTCAAGCCGCATAAAATAAAATCAAAGCTAAAGTAATCAAAATCAAAATGATGTTTTAAAAAAAGAAGTCTCTGCATTTCAAGTTGACAGTGACGAAGATAAAAATAGCTATATAAAACCAAGGTTTTATTTTAAAGCTTGAAGTGATGAAGTTCAAGTCCCAACCATTTGAGACATCAAGGACTCACACTCATTACAAGATACTGGATAGAGCTGCTCAAGATCTTTCTACCTAAAGAGGGGAAGACAGACACCCTTTAAAAATGTTTATTTGAAACTCACTTCATGCTCATTATGGCCTCACAATTTCTATAGAATCCTTCTCTGATTTTCCCCACCTGTTTTTCCATCTCCTCTAACAATAGCCTGGCTGACTTCACAAGGGAAAAAATGCAACCTTTAAGGACAATAATTTGTTTTTTCCCAACAAATGACACCCACCCTGCCCAGGGATCAGCAATTAGTGCTGCCACCTTCCCTTCCTCTCATTACTGAGATAATGTGTCTGGAAAGCAATGGGAGGGGCTTTACATCAGTCACCAGCAACTCACTTTCTAAATATTCCACAAGAAAAGAGAGTTCAAGATCTGTGGGCCTTGAATCTGGAATCCTGACTTCAAGAGAAGAATTAGAGACCACAAATAGAATTTCCAATGTTAATTATATCTCAATTAAAAAAAAAAGAAAAAGAATTTCCAACCCAACTCATTCTAGGAGTCTTCGATGTGATCTTTCATCATTTAGCCCCAAGTACTGGTTTCTACAGTGACCCATGCCAGATCTCCTTGAAAGTGCTAGCTTTACAATTATGAAAATTTTGATACCCATGCTCATTTCTGAGTCTTATCTCTCAGAGCCCCCCCAAATTTACTTACCTCACCATTTTCCAAAGGTATAATTCGGGAATATTCAGTAGTACAAAGCACATCATCATCTCGGGTGATAGCCGTATTTTCCGCCTGCCCAAATTGTTCCAAACAGTCTACTTTAGAATCTAGAAAGGAAACATCTAAGATTATCAAATAAAATACTTCACATTGATGTAATCTCTTAAGAAATCTTATGTTTCCTTAAGAAAATATGTGAAGGGGGAAAGAACAGAGAAGCATTGAAGAGTTTTAGATAAAGGCTTAGCATGAAGTTTTTAGATCATGAAAGAAAACACCAAGTCATTTCAGGCCACTTGACTTTCAAAAGCAATGTTTGGAGATGTGGTTCTAAATCCTCATTCATTAAGCAAGTTTACCCTCTAAGGAGCATTCATGGAAAACCCAATGCCTTTGTAAGTGAAATTCCTGTCTACTTCAATTCATCACAGTGTTCATCACACTGACATTCTTCATTAGTAAAGATGATGAGGTCAAGGTAAGTTATGAAATGTGGAATCCATGAATGAAACTTGGTTCCTAGTTCTGCATAAAAGGAAAATGATTGCAGCTATGGCCCAGTTACAGATACACTCTTTCTCCCCAAATAATGGCAAGAAATGTTAACATAAAAGGCATCTCAACCTCAGTTCTACATGTGTATACTTGCAATTAATGCACACATGCTTGAGAAACAGGGCTGTTCCAAGGGTAGCCTAGAAAGTTAAAATTGACTAATCCCTAGCTGGCCACATGGAGAGATAAATTTTCTAGTTAAATACAAAGTCTTAATCTGTTGCAAATAATTAAAGTCCATTATAGCATGGTAGGCAAGATTACTTACGAGCAAAATATTGCCAAGGTGAGTAGGTGCTCCCAAAGTCTACAGATCTTTCCAAGACCCAAAGATCAGGACGAGGAGAATTTGCAAATTTGATTAAAATATAGGCCACATGGAAAAGCTGATAAAGCAAATGAGATACAGTTATTAAAATCACCTCGTCCATCTACAACCTTGATGGTCTGTCTCTATATGATGCTGATTGCCAAATTAACACATATAGTCATACCTCTCCCAAGATCCAGATCCCATTCCTATCTGTTTATTGGACATCTCTATTTGGGTTCAGTTTCTCAAGCTTATCATGTCCAAAACCAAAATTATCACTTTTCACATCTACACAGTAATATTTGTCACATCTTAATCATTATATCTTTTAATTTCAACCTGCCTACACAGCATCTTAAAGTCTATACATTCAAAGAATCCTGATGTCAAGCAACAGTCATCATCAAACACCCCCACCCCCACCCCAAAACACTATTTAATAATTTATGCTTTGTTACTATGTTCTGGGTACTATGATAAGCACCTCTCAAATTTGCATTTAGTAACTAATCTCACAATAACAAGGATGAGGAAAGTGTGACTTAGAGAGGTTAAGTAACGTGCCCACATCTTGCAGGTGTAAAAATCCTGAACCTACATGTATTCTACCCACTGACCATGAGCTATGCCACAGATCTAATAGATACTTAATATTTAACCTCTTTCACCTTAGGGGAAATGAATTGACCAAAAGCTCCAAGCATCATTATTTCTAAATATTCAAAGTTTCCATTACAGGGAACCTGGAGGTGGGAAGCTGTTATGTATAATACACCCTGAGGGTTATTTGAATGTAATGATTTTCCAAAGTTGCACTTTCTGCTACTGAAAATCCATATAAATGAAATAGCCCCAATAGCTCATAAGAGCACTCTGTTTCTCTTCATCATGTTCTGAGATAATGTGTGATCCCCTTGACACAGCACAGCAAAAATCCCAAATCTAGCAGCAGATGGAGACACCATGGTGACTTCTCCATTTGTTAGATGAGCCTGCCACCCAGGCCTAAATTAATAAGCCCACTGATTCTACCAACTCATCTTCCAGCATCTATCAGACAGGGCATTCCACTTTAAAATGTTTGCCTGCCACCCTGGTAGGTGTAGCTTAGTTGGTTGGAGCATCATCCCATAAACCAAAAAGGTCATGAGTTCAATTCCCATTCAGGGCACATGCCTAGGTTGCACATGTGAATCATTCATTATTCCTTAAAGTAGACTCAAAAGTGCAGAACTTGAGACTAAACCACACTATTCAAGAGCATTTTATCCATGACTAACAACTTACAAATAGATCTTGGTGGTGATTTTAAATAAGCTGAAGCCTGCTGGAATTCAAGAACTCTGAGCTCTATTTTATATCAACTCTTATATTTTATCCTTCTCTGTGTAGTCACTCTGTCGGGAATTTTTTTTTGTCTAGGGCCTGATTCTCCTTGTAAAGCTCAGTTTTTTCTTTCACACTTTTTTGCTACCCTATAAGAAAATTAGGTATGATACTTGGTTCATCCACTGAATTAATAAGTAAACTAAGAATTTGACAAACCATACAGGACAATGGAAATGTATAGTCATGTTCTTCCAAAGCAAAGAGATTTAACTAATTCAGCTTTAATAACCAACAATCAAGCTATCTGAATCCGCCTCCACTATATTTCTCTAAACTCAATAACTCCTAAAAATAAATTTATTTCTATAGGTGACTTACACCATGGTATACTTCAACAAAATATTTCTTGATGATGACTTTCTCTAAATCAGCTTCCAAATGATGTTATAATCATTTTTCATAAATGTTTTCACACCTATAATGTTCTAGTCTCCTCTCTTTGGCCAATATCTTTCTACCTAAATATTATTGTCATTTCTGACCTGCACTCATAATGGTCCTGTCCTACTTCTGCTTGTTGCATCTATTCCTTTCTCCCTCTGTTACATCTTTCTTTACTTCAGCATCCATGAGTTTTACCAAGGCTACATCAGAGTTTTTCCAGAGGCTAAAATTATCCTTTAGGTTGTGCACGTCTGTAGGGCATAATGACGGCCACTTAAATTGACTCACCATATTTTTTTATTAGTCAGCATATATTCTGGGGTGGGGGAATGGGAATGAGCCTTAAGCTAAAGTGTCATTTCAAGTCAGCTGGGCTCTTTGATCAAAAGCTGTCTTTTACTTTCTGAACACTAAATCCCTTGGCATGGTAGTTCTCAAAGGGGGTGGTACCACAGCCTGGATATTTTATTAGCTGTCACAATAACAAGCCCAATAAGGAGAAAGACCATGTATTTCTGAGGTATCAACCTGGACCCTGAGAAATATCACAGATAGTTCCAGGTGAGGAGGTTGCCCTCCGGGTGCTTGAATCTGACTGACACAAGGGACTTGCACTGCCATGCGGTGTGGCTGGAGAGGGGGAGGTGTTTGCCTTTAGTTGGTGGGACTTCCAAGGATCTGAATGCCATCATCATCTTAAGAATCTTGGTGGGAACAGAAGGCACCTCCACCTTTCAAAGCTGAAAATGCCAGCTTTTCTGGCACCCTCAGCAGGTAAGGCCGTGTGGGTGTGTGACCTGGACTCCACAAATCGCAAATTGGATGTCTCCTGCCCAGATTTGGCATCTAGAGCAAATGATACTAAAAGGCAGGGACACTGAAGAATTCTTTCTAGCAGCAACAAAGACGGCAGCAGCATCTGGAATTCTGGGGACAGTGACTGATCCCAGCAGAGGGTGCTCAGTCCTGCGTCAGGCTCAGGGCTGCCTGTGTCATCAGCACTAGCTGCAGCAGCCAGCATTCAGCTGTGGCTGTGTCCTCGCAGAGGACCGCGGTTTGCACCGCGCAGCCTCCCTTGCTTCTGCCCACTCTCGAAGGTGACTTGTTCTCTTTCACTGGTAAAATCAGAACTACCAGAAAGGAACTCCCTTGCCTTTCCTTCCCAAGTCAACAAGCACATTTGCACATCCTCTCCCTCTTCCCTCTGGTCCAGTGGAGCAAGGAGCCTCTTCTGTCAAAAGCCAATCCCTCCCTCTGTGCTCCAGATCCCATATCCCTCCTGCCTCTGTTGGATCCTTACCATCAGCTTTTAAACGTCTCTTCCATCCTAAAGACAAGCCCTCCTCTAGCTGCACCCTTTTTCCTTCTCCCCATCACAGCTGCACATCTTGGGAGGGTGGCTTGCTGGCTCAGCTTGTCCCTCCTCACCTCTCAGCGACTCTCATCTCTCCTTTGGCTTACCAAGAGTTCAGCTCTCAGCCTCGTCTCACCTCACTCTGCACTCTGCTTTCCTTTTCCACCACTGACCTGGATGTGGTGGGCTGGCCAAGTTCATTTGGTGTTTTCCATAAGATAGCTCTAGTAGCACTTGGTCATCTTTAACTTCATTTGAAACAATTTTGTTAGATTGTATTGTGATGGTGATCATATCAGTGTGCATTTATTTTTTCATTATATTTTATTGATCTTGCTATTGAAGTTGTCCTGATTTCCCCCTTTGCCCCCTCCAGCCAGCACCCCCCACTCCCTCAGGCAATTCCTCCACCATCGTTCATGTCCATGGGTCATGTGTATAAGTTCTTTGGCTACTCCATTTCCTATATTGTACTTTACGTCCCCATGGCTATTCTGTAACTACCTATTTGTACTTCTTAATCCCCTCACCTCTTCACCCATTCCTCCACACCGCCCTCCTATCTGGGAACCGTCAAAACACCCTATGTATCCGTGATTCTGTCCCTGTTCTTGTTTGCTTAGTTTGCTTTTTGGATTCAATTGATTTTAGATATGCATTTTTGTCATTTTATTGTTCATAGTTTTGATCTTCTTTTTCTTAAATAAGTCCCTTTAGCATTTTGTATAATAATGGTTTGGTGATGATGAACTCCTTTAGTTTTTCCTTGTCTGGGAAGCTCTTTATCTGCCCTTCAATTCTAAATGATAGCTTTGCTGGGTAGAGCAATCTTGGCTGTAGGTCCCTGCTTTTCAAGAAGTTGAATATTTCTTGCTAATCCCTTCTAGCCTGAAAAGTTTCCTTTGAGAAATCAGCTGAGAGTCTTATGGGAACTCCCCTATAGGAAACTAACTTTTCTCTTCCAGCTTTCAAGATTCTCTCTTTATCTTTAACCTTTAGCATTTTAATTATGATGTGTCTTGGAATAAGCCTCTTTGCATCATCTTGTTTGGGACTGTGTACAGTAGTCCCTCTCTATATCACGGTTCACTTATTGCAGCCTCACTGTATCACGGGATTTAAAAGATATTATATTTAATTATTTATCATGGATTTTTCACTATATCGTGGGGTTTTGTGGTACTGTATATATATTTTGTTAAAGTTATGTAGGTTTAAGAGTGTAGAATATGTTTAAGAACATAAGTAGTGTCTATAAAAGTGTGGAAAAGTTAATAAGGGAGTGGGAAAGGTTAATAAGGGACTGGGAACAGTTTATAAGTGTCTGGGAAGGGTTTATAAAGCCTTAAAATATATATAAATACTAAAATAAATGTAAGGTTCCTACTTCACAGAGTTTCACCTATCACAGGGAGGTTTACAATGTAATACAAGTGATAAGGGAAGGAATACTGTACTTCCTGGACTTGTATATCTATTTCCTTCACCAAACTAGGGAAGGTTTCTTTCATTATTTTTTCAAACAGATTTCCAATTTCTTGCTTTTTCTCTTCTCCTTCTGGCACCCCCATGATGAGAACGTTGGAATGCTTGAAGTTGTCACAGAGGCTGCTTTTACTATCCTCATTTTGTGGATTCCTTTTTCTTCTTGTTATTCTGATTGGTTGTTTTTTTGCTTCTTATGTTCCAATGTATTGATTTGATTCTTGGCTTCATCCACTCTACTGTTCTTTCCCTGTAAGTCATTCTTAATTTCAATTAGTGTACCCTTCATTTCTGACTGGATAATTTTTATGCTGCAAGATTGTCACTAAGTTCCTTGAGCATCCTTATAACCAGTGTTTTGAACTCTGCATCTGATAGATTCCTTATTTCCATCTTGTTTAACTCTTTTTCTGGAGTTTTGATCTATTCTTTCATTTGGCCCATGTTTGTCTCCTTGTTTTGGCAGCCTCCCTATGTTTGTTTCTATGTATTAGGTAGAATTGCTTTGACTCCATGTCTTGGTAGTGTGGCCTAGTGTAGTAGGTGTCCTATCGGGTCCAGTGGTACAGTCTCCCCTATCACCCAAGCTGGGTACTCAAGGTACGTCCTTCTTGTACTTGAACTTTGGTTGCTGTTGGCAGATCAATGGGAGGGATTTACCCAGGCCCGTCAGCTGTAAGGATTGGCTGTGACCATTTACCACCAATCTCCACCCTCCATGGAGGAGCAGCTGTGCAGGGGGAGGGTGGTGGTGCTCCACTGGGTGCACTGGCCCTGGGGTTTCCTGGATGGTGCAGGCCAAGGTCAGCCCCCACCTGTGTTTTGCCTGAGGCCACCATGAGTAAGCTATAAAGCAATCTGAAATGGCTGCTACTTGTGCTTGGCTTGGAGATTCCCAGGTGAAGCCAACCTATGAATCAAGGCTGGCTGCTGCCAGTTCTTGGCCTAGGGATCACTGAGGCCAGCTGATGCTTGTTTGAGAGGATTTAGGAAGTTGTGCAGCATAAGCCAAGACCAGCCATTCATACAAAAAAGAAGCTTGGGTGGGCCCATAAGTTGGGTGGGGTGGAGTCTCTGGGGATCTTCAAGTGAGTCAAACAGTATTAGCCATGTTGATGGATTCTCAGATATGGCACCAGCTTGCCAGCCCTGTGGATCTGAGGAGAAAGGGTTTAGAAAAGAAACAATGTCCTCTGCTCACCTTGATGCCAGACACTTCAGTTTCTCCCTGTATACCACTGGTGCCTTTCAAGCTGCTACCCCATGCTGGAGCTCAGATGGAGTGAGTGGAAGTAGGTGAGTCTTTGTGTGGGTTCTTTAAGAGAAACTGCTTGGCATTCCAGCAGTTTCTTCCACCAATTCAATCCCTGCTGGTTTTTGCAGCCAGAAGTTGTAGGGACTTATCTTCCTGGCACTGGAACCCTGGGCTGGGGGCCTGGTGTGGGGCTGGGACTTCTCACTCCTGAGATATCTTTCCTGAATTTTTATCTACCACACATGGGTGTGGAGCCAGCCCATTCCACATCTGCATACCTCCTACCAGTCTGGATGGATGTGGTTTCTTTAATTTCATAGTTGTCAGACTTCCATTCAATGTGATTTCTGACAGTTCTGAGTGATGGTTGTTTTATATTTTAGTTGCAATTTTCATGTGGTTGTGTGAAGAGGTGAGCCACATCTATCAATACTGACATCTTGACCGGAAGTCTCAGCGTGCATTTTTTAAAAAACTCATTAAAATTGGTGAATTTTTGTGTGGCCATTTTAATATTGAAGATGCAAGAAAATATGCAAGGTTGTTGGCATGATTTATTTCAAGAAAGGTAAAAATGCATAAAATGATTTGTGCAATATATGGAGAAGGTGCTGTGACTAATCAAATGTGTCAAAGGTGGTTTGAGAAGTTTCATGCTGGAGATTTCTCACTGGACAATGCTCCATGGTCGGGTAGACCAGTTCAAGTCCATAGCGATCAAATCAAGACATTAATTTAGAAAAATCAATGTTATACCATGTGGGAGATAGCCAACATACTCTAAATATCCAAATCAATAAAGTTATTGGTGAAAGTGAAAATGTGTCTTGTATTTTATGGACAAAAACTAAATGGACTATTTGGCCATCCCAATATATCTATAGCCCAGACTCCTCCCATCAACTTCAGACTCATGTTTCCAGCTGTTTACTTAATCTGCACTTTGCATCCACCTCAACTCAACATGACCCATGCAAGTCTGACCCCAACCCCGTAAAGCCCGCTAACCCCTATTTAACCTATAGGTGTCAGTGTAGCCTTCACTCTGGTTAGTTGTATGCTTCCTAGAGCACTATGCTTTTCCTTTAAACCGCTCATCACAAGGAGGAATTAAACATTCATGGCTTGAGTGCACATGGCCTTGGAGATACAGTATGTGTGCCTTGTTCTCCCGCCCACTCATGAACTGCAACATGAATACCTTGGCTACGTGTAGCTGGAGGCCCGGGATGGCCCACACTTTGTCTGGATGAGGGTGATGCTGGTAGCCAGCCAAAACCCTAAGGTTTGCAATTACTTGGCATAAAACAGGACAACTCATGGTTACCATTGCTGTGATGCAACAGTGAATCCCCAGCTGAACTCTCGGATCTAAACATGAGATGACCTCTTTTGTCCCAAAGGCTCTGACTTAAATGCTCTGGCTCCCATGAGGACCCTAACTAGGCATCCTTCATAGCAGACAAACATGTGAAAAAGTAATGCTGCTGTGTAGGGGAGGCCTGGGTGTGAAGGGTCAAAGCAGGATGGGGTGAGCGAAGGCAGCTGGGCAGCAGTGAAGCGTGGACAGGCTCCATGCCCGATGGATAACAGGAGAATGGGATTCTGTGCCCAGCTCAGCAACCATCAGGAGTCAGGTGACCTTGGGTGAGAGAACTGAACTTTTCTGAGCCTCAGTTCCTGAATCTACCTCTGGGCAACACTATGTTAGTTACAAGGGCAGGGATTCAGGCCTGCCCCAGAGCAGTTGTGTAGTGGAACATGAGCCAGGGAAGTGGTCAGGACACCCAGACAGATCCATCCACCATGGTGAGTGTGGGTTAAACTGGGAAACTGAAGGTGCAGCATACTGCCACCCTGCGTGGTGGCAGAGAAGAAGAGGGAGTGGGGGACATCTTCCATGCCAGCAGGACCCATCCCACTAGAGGCAATTCACCACCTTGTAGGGACTGAGATTTGGGTCTTACAATGGCAGATAGGCTGAACAGCTAGGCATTCTAAAAAGAGGGGTCTGGGGTCAGAGCGTAGGTGGAGCCCCAAAGTTCCACCAACCCCAACCCAGGCAATGGCCTGACCCCCTCACTTTCCATAGATCCATCTCTATTTCCCCCAACTATCTTATTCCCTGGTCTTCCTTAAGCCTTCCCCCAGTCTGGGGCACTTTCTCTCCCTGCACCTCCAAGTCTACAGTGAGTAAAAGGATTAAGTAATGTTTATACTATTCCATCTCACAAATGCAGAATATGACAGCTGTTATAACTACACAAAGGTTTTTAACACATAGCTTAGAAGGTCATCCCTATTTATAACAATTTTTCTGGGGGAAAATGCAATATGAGTTCTAAATATCTGGTGCACACCTCAGTTATGCCTATATATGACTTCCCCCAAGATAATATTCTATTAAATAAAACAATGTGGAAGAGCATCTCACAATGACCATACCAAACCCATAGTTGTCAGAAGCAAGGAAACAGATACATATATAGCAAATACGATGAACCTTCATAATATAAAGGGCATGAATACAAAAGACATCAAACTAGATATTATAGCACCTTCATGTAAATTATATACACGCACACATCCATTCACATACATATATACACAGATATATACATATGTATACACACACATAATAGTCACATAAAACAACACTTCATATCTTATGGGAAGTGTATCATAATGGTTGAGAGGGCAGGACCTGGGGCCAGAATCTCTGGCTCCAGTTTCTGACCTGTGAAACCTGGATGATTCCCTTCATCTCTTTGTCCCTTAGTAGCCTCAACTGTGAAAAGGAATAAAACAGTACTTAATGTTGGAGTTTTGAAAGAGCCTGGTAAACATAATCTCTCATCTCTATCTGGTTCTAGACCAATTAAGAAGACAAAAAAACAAGGATGGTGAGGACAAAAGGTTGCCTTTATTTCTGGTGAAGTTGATAGTGGAGATCGCAGGTTGTGTCTACTGACGGTGAGTGTCCTGTGTGGGTGGCTCATGTGGCTCTGGCAGGAGAAGCAGGGAAGAGTTCATCTCTGCCTCTGGACGCTTGTTCTCAAGGGACAGGGCAGAGCTGTGCATGCCCCATTCTTGATTCTACATTCACCAAACAGTGAAGAGGAGGGGGCAGAGAGAGGCCAGGAGCACCATCCAGGTGGAACCCGCTCCACATGGAGAGAAATGTCAGTGACCACACACCACATTGGGTTGGAGTGAGAAATAAAAGAGTTGAGGCCTAGGGAGCACTTGGCACAGAGCCTGGCATGTATGAGGATTCAGTCCATGGAAGTGAGCACTCCTCAAGGGCACAAGCCTGTTTCAGGTTAAGAAGAAAGACGTTAGAGCAGATGCATATAAAGGGGAAAGGTACAGGAGAGGGGATCTAGGACGAAGGGGAAAATATAAAAATAAAGCAACCGTGGCATCGGTCATAACATGCTATGAGCTGAGAAGTATGATTAGCTCATCTCCTTGAAGCAGGAACCATATCTCTAAAATCCTCTAACAACTACTTCCTAAGGTAACATATCCATACAAAACCAAAATCAGCATCAGACTCTAGTAATCATAAAATATACATTGCCACCTGTTCTGGTCAAGTGACGTGGCAGAAACCCCAAGGAACCATGTACCACATAGGGTTGGAGTGAGGGATAAAAGAGTTAAGGCCTAGAGAGCACTTGGCGTAGAGCCTGGCACGTATGAGGATTCAGTCCATCAGCACCTTCTCAGGCTGGCAGCGGGAGTTTGGGAAGAAGAGGAGATGACATGATCAGGGTGAGCCTTTGAAATGCAAACGCGTGTGAGCACATGCACCCTAGAAAGAATTGCAGCCAGTAATTGAGATTTTGTTTTTTATTCATTCCTACTGGCTAAGGGAAAAAGGTACATTAACTGCCTGACTTACAGAAAGAAAGGACTGCTTCCACTTGAATTGCAATTCAACTAATGGTATCCAGGGAATAATAAATCACCCCAAATTTGGGAAAACTTTCTGAGCGTGAAAATATCCATTTGGATGGCTTGATCTTGCTCCTGCTGGTTACTCAGATCTGAGGTTCTGCTTTACTAGGCCTGCCCAGAAAGCATCAAGCCATGAACAATAGAGGCATTTGTTGAAGAGGATACAAGATACAAGAAACATTGTACATAGGACAATGACACCACAGTGCCCTTCAAAGTAGGCACCCTGGGACCTCACACAGTTCTCCCAATCGCCATCAGCTGCCCTGTCGTATTTTCCTGAGTCTCATTGATGGTCTGAAATCTCTTTCCTTTCAAAGGTGATTTTAGTTTGGGGAAAAGCCAGAAGTCACAGGGCACCAAATCTGGGCTGTACGGAAACTGAGACACCTGGGTGATTTGATGTTTTGCCAAAAAACTGCATGAGACATGATGCATGAGTGGGTGTGTTGTCATGACGAAGCTGCCAATCACCAGCTGCCCACAGCTGCAGCCTTCTGAATCATCGAAATAGTTGCTGTGGAGGAATGTTCAAGCTTAAGGCAAAATTTGATGCAGATTCCTTGCTTTACTTCCTTAGTTATTTTGAATGCGATGGCCACACAGTACACATGCTCACTCAATAGCACCTACTGTCCCCACTGACCAGTACAGTGAAGTTGTCATTTTTCATGCGTGTTCTATTCCACTCTCCTTGGCTCCTACGTTACATGGATGTCACACAAACTGTTCTTGTTATATTAACAATGGTTGGACTTTTTCTGGATGGACCTTGTATATCTCCATGACCTTGTAAGCTCTGGCTTCTTCCTTCCTCAGTGTTCTTTTCTCACTGGTAAGATCTTTCCATAAGCCTAGCTCAGGACTGGTCCCTTCTTGAAGTTTCTGGTGCAGACAGGGCACAAAGGCCTTTGGATGGCCATGTGGGGCTATATCTCATCATTGTAGTTGGGTCAGAATCTAAGCTTCTGTTCAGGGAGTCACAAAAGGAAATCTTTGTTTTATTCTCCTCCATTTCAGAGAACCAATGAGGGAAGTTCTGTGCACCTGCCTTTTGCCCTCCACTTAAGGACTTGAGGATGGTCAGAGAGTCTCCCGCATTAAAACAGAGCCTGTGACAGTCATGCTAGGCTGGTTGCATCGCAGTGACAATCAACACCAACACAGCAGTGCTTTAAAACAATAAATGTGTGTCTATCTCATCCATGCTATAAGTCTATAGAGGGTGGGCTCTGCTCCATGTTCTTCTCACAAAGCGACACAAACCAGTGGATCCCTTATTATCTGGAACATCACTGAGGCACGAAGGAAATATGGTGCCTCGTGCACCAAAACAGTTCTCATGGACAGGCTTTCCTTCAAAAGGACAGGAAATCACAGTGAGCTAGGATTGCAGATGTGCTAGTTCTTAGAGGACCCCATTTCATATAAGTTTGGCCCTACTCTCCAGCTAGGTCAGAAACTGATGGTGGTAGAAGTTAAAATTTCAGAGGTGTTGGGTTATTTTTCCCATGCTGCCACCATGGGCCATAGAGGATGAATGTGGCTGAGAGAAGATATGCTCAGTGCTGGACACTTGGCCAAGTTAGGGGGCAAAATGACAGAGCAGTGCTCTCAAACTTAAATGTGCATTAGAAGCTCCTAGGGAGCATGCTAACATGCTCAGGGTATAATTTGGGAAATTCATCTCAGGATATGATTCAGAAAATTCCAAGTCAGTAGGTCTGCAGTGAGGCCTGGAAATAGGGCCAGCTAAAATGTGCAGATTATGCAGAACTTAAAGCAAAATGAAGATGCAGAGGCCCTAGTATAAAGGCAGGAAAAAAGTGCCTTTAAAGCTACTAAAATATACTTTTCCCTTTCTTCAATTTTCTCTCTTGACTTACCATGGTATTTTGTGTTTGCTATTTAATGTTGCACTCCCTTGGGCAAGGGGATTCTCACTGGGTGAATAAAGACCCTCATAGGCACCAGGGGAGCCCACCCTGCTACTGGTTGTACATATGCCAGGTTTCCCCTCCCAAAATCTGATGGGTTGACATAACATGGCATGCCATGCCCTGGCCGGGAGCAAGGGGGTCAATCTCCCCTTTCCATTGGCCCATTCCCCTAACCCACAAAGACAGGTGAACCTGAGGGACTTAAACCTCTGCACTGGGATGTGCTTGGTACCTGGATACAGGCTCATTCCTGTCAAGTCGCCATCACTCTGCTAGCTTGGGTGAAGCTTCCATGCCTCTTCTCTGCATGATGTGCATGCAGCCAACCCTCCCTGCACCTGCTCCCAGACCCCAGCCAAGGACAAAGGGCAGCAGGGTGGGGGATGATTAGAGGGATCAAGGTGCTAGCGCTTCGGGAAAGCAAGTGGCTGAAAACCTGTCTGGGAAAGACAATGAGATCCATTTTCCCATTGGACTTGACTTACAAAACACAAATTCAAGCATAAAATTATTAAGAATTCTAAGATGGCATTAAACCCCAAACCTGGGCCCCGCTTCTGAGCTCAGCAATTAAAGGACTAACTTTGAGAAACAATGACCTATAGACAGTCTCACCCAGGGGAAGCAGCTCATCAAGACAGGTCCCAACACTAAGGAGCAGGACAAAAGGTGGAGACTCTGACAGCCAGCTCTGCCCCAGGCAGGAAGTTGTTCTGTGTTCTAGAATTTGATACCAGCATCCCAGCCACAAACTACAGGCTGTCAGATAACTAGTAAAAAACAAAACTAAACTAAACAAAACCTAAAAACAGTATTCAGATCCAGACAAATGATAGACCAGAGATTATCAAAATTTTTCATCTCATAGCACACATAAACTAATTACTAAAATTCTGCAGCACACCAAAAAAATATTTTTGCCAATCTGACAAAAAAAAAAAAAAAAAAAAAAAAAAGAAGGTATTATTTTGATTCATTCACACCAGACAGCTATTGTTGTGTTGGCTGTTGCCATTTTTTAAAATTTGACAAGCTAAAGAAAAAGAGGTCAGGTATTGCATGTTTTAAAGCTTTTTTCAGCACACTGATTGAAAATGGCTGTGATAGACTGAAAGGAGTCACCAACAATTCCAATTTGCCTGGGAATCTCCTGGCCGTAATATTGAAAATCTGGCATATCAGTCTCTGGCAAACAGAGACAGTTGGTCACACTATGACCAGGGCCTAGTATTAGCCTCAAACCTTTCTGTTTTTGACAGACTAGTGGAAAGGCCGCTTCCTTGTGAAATGTTCCTAAAGCATGCCAAGCAGAGGAAATGCCTCCCTCTGTGATGGTTACCTTATCAGGCTGTATGCTAATACTGTATTGATACATTTGACTCCCAAAAGATTGTGAAATCCCAGGAGACAGGGAGAGGTCCTATCACAGAAAGGGAGGGTGGAAAGGACTCTGCTGCTAAGCTGGGATGCAGGGGCCTGATGGCAGCGGGGCATCAAGACAGCCCAAGGCCAGCCAAGTGCTGCTCACTGAGCTAAGAAACCCAGGGTTCCTCTGTGACCTGGGCTGCAGCTTCGTCTGCGGACCTGGGGCTCCATCTGCTGGGATTAGGGCCTGAGCTTGTGGAAATGCAGGGTCAAGCAATAGGAAAACTGGCAGGTGGTTACAGGGCAAGTAAAAGGAGAAAAAGGTGGCACCTGCAAGAAGGATTAGTCAAGTAGAATTATTATAAAATAGCAGTAAGGAGAAAGAGGAAAAGAAAAACTAGCATTTTTTGAGGATTTAGCATGTGCCAGGTACTAATGCTTACATGTTTTTTAGCCTTCAAAATAACCCCAGGATATTGGTAATATATTATCTCTACTTCATAAACCTAAAACAAAAATTTGGAGAAGAAGCAGACACGTCTACATCCACACAAGCAAGTAGGTAACAAAGCAAGGCCTCTAGCCCACATCTATCAGATACCAAAGCCTCGGCTCTGATGCAATCAGCGATCCTGTTGTCGTGGACAGTCACAGGGCCAGACAGGACCGAAGCAGGGGAGTTTAGGCCTTTCCTCAAGGAGCCTTTGCTCCCTGGGTGGTTCTTGTGGGGCTGGAAGTTACTGCACAACCTGATTTTCAGGCCTCCATGTATGCCATGCTCAAGAAATACAGAAACAAGGGGAATATAAAGAGTTACCGGGCTATGAGGACATTTTGCCCCATCTCCGGGTCTGCGTGGTGTCTGTTATCACTCAAAAGGCCCTTAGGGAGGCTCCTCTTAGACCTCATCTTCTTGTACCAGGGTTCTCAACTCTTCATCACTACGAGTCCTGCTTCTGGCTCAGTCTTTGCCTTGCTGTTCACTTCTCAGTGAGGCCTGCTGGTGAGTGGGGAGTCCTGTCCTTCTAGCCCCTTCCTGGTCAGAGTATGGTCCACAGGCCAGCAATTATGGTACCACTGGGGAGCATCTTAGAAATGCAGAATCTACAGGCACACCTGCCACCTTTCAAGTCAAAGTCATCATTTGAATAGATAGTCCAGATGTACATAAAAGTTTGAGAAGCACTGGCCCAGCCCATAATATATATGCTTTTTTCCATTATGGGTGCATTGTCAGCATTGCTTTCTCCTGCGGAAACTTGGTCTCTAGTGAATTTTAAGTCAGTGTATTGCCTCTCCCAAGAACATTAGCCTTTTCAAGCTTTAGCCTCAGTTAATGAAATTCCAGGGGCTTTTGAACAGTCTGCTCTACATCCTGAAATTACACCATTCCAATAGCTGCTAAACCATCTCTGTAGAAAGTTCTTCCTCAAATGGACTATATGTCTTCTCTATATCATAATTACATACCAGTTTGGGGGAACAAAATAAGTATTTTCAGGTAGCCAAATTACAATCTATTTGTGCATGCCTGTCTTCTATAGGATAATACACTGAGCAAGAAATTTCAGCCTAGAACATCCTTTATTAAGCCCCAATTGTTCTCCAGAGTAAGCAATAACTCTTAACAAGAGCATAAATAATGGCTAGGAAGAGGTGCAATGTGGGTGGGAAGGGGTTTTTTGAAAGAATGCCTCAAGGAGACATTATGAGTCACGATGTGAATGCTTAGGATGAATCCCTATATATTTAGAAATAAACCCACTCTCAGCTATCAACACACATATTATTACACTACTGTCACTGGAAACATTTAGGAGCAAAAGATAAAATATCTAGGAATGAAACAGTATAATAACTAATGAGGCCTTATAATTAAAAAGATATATTTGCTCTGGTGGGGGGAACATATCAAATCAGTTTTAAAAGGGAGCAGCTGAGCATTGTAAAAGGAAAATTATAACCTGATGTGCTGTTCAGATGGCCTTTGATGCTTGGCCATTATGCTTGATGTTGTTAAGAGCTTTTCTGTGACACCCACTTAGAAGAAAAATTAAAAACTAAGCCATGGCCGGCTTACAAAAGCTTGAGTGTTTTCTACAGTATTGTACTTCTCAAAATGACTCAGAAATATCACTTAATGCTATAAAATGAGAAATATTTTATATGAATATACAAATCTTTCAGACTTAGGATAACCGTAAAGTAAGGCAAATATGTCTTCACAGTTTATTCTGAGTGGCAACCAAATATATCATATGACTGGAATAAAAACAGTAATTATATTTTATTGTTTCATAAATACATTGCATGTATTCATCCACATCCCCTTTTCGTTAAGAAAAAAAAAGGGGGGGGGGTATTTAGAGGCCTAAATCCCAAAAGATGTAAAAAAACAGCAATATGAAATTACCAAAAATCAAAAGCAAACAAACAAAAGGGATAGAAGGAAAATTATCAGTAAGGATGAAATGTTGAGCCTGTAGTGAAGTTTGCCACAACATGGAGGTCATGACGCTCTGTACACCTGGTGGCAGAGGCATAAAACTGCTTCCAGCAGCCAATATAAAGAGGGAAACATGACCCCAGGGTCCGTATTTTGTTTTGCTCTTTAATGCCCCGAAGAAGCACAACTATGGTCCTTCACAAGGGACACTGTGGACGCTGGTGGACAATACCTGAGAGAACAGCAGTTATACCCCCATGGGCCACAAGAGTTTTATTGAGCCCAAGCTCAGATGGAATGGGAGCAACATGAGCATCATCCCTAGGCCAGCCCTGCAGCAAGACTGCGTGGGTGCAAGGGCTCCATTTACCCAACGCTCACCTGTGACCATGAGTCAGAGGTTATGTAACCCTGGGAGGCTCCATAGCACCTCTGAGCTTCAGTTTCCTCTTCAATGAAATGGGGACCTACCTTGTAAGGTTGTAGTGAAGACTAAATGAATTAACACTTCAAGGGTACTTAGAACAGTTTCTAGAATAGTAAGTACGTTAGCATTAAATTCACATTATAACTACCATAATAACACTTAGGTTTTTTAATTCTAAATTATTCATCTTGTGAAGATATTATTTATCTTATTTCACCTTGTTAAGCAAATGTTGAAGAACTTTCTAAGATTTGTGAATTTATCTACCACAAAGAAAGAATAATATATCTTCTTCCTACCACCCATTTTTCTAAATGTTTAAAGTAATACTCTAAATATAAATGATCTAAAGTCTGACTTTTTCATTATGTTTCAAGCTGTGATAAATATCTTACTATCTATTGCATATGTATGGCTTTTGGTATGTAAAGGATATATGTCAACTGGGCAGATATAATTAAGGAACTCTCTGTATTCTCATTCATTCATACATTAAGCATACATTTACTGAATTATTTCTATGTATCAGGCCTTCTCCTTGGTATTGGAGACATAGAAAGGAACAAAATGCTGTTCCTTACTTCATAGTCATAATTCATTTGGGTGCTCTCTCTCTCTCTCACACACACTCACACACATGCACATGCTTATAGTATATGTACTTTTTAAAATTTTCTATTTAGTCGCCTCCTCAATATTTCCTTTTATTCCTTCTCAGATGACAACAGGGGTGGGGGTGGGGGTGGGGGTAAATTTCAACCAGTTGGAAAGCATCTTTTGCAAGTAGGAGTGCTGGCTGTCAGAGCCCCAGCTGGAGACAGATGATGTACTAGAAAACAGTGGTGGAGGAGAGTTTACTAAAGCAGCTATTTACAAAGGAGTGGGTATGGGTTAGGGAAGCCTCGTGATGGAGAACAACTGACAGCCTCCACCACCTGAATGGCAAGGAGAGGGAACAAGTACTGGAGCCAGCTGGAGCTGGAGTTGTTAGAGCAAGTTAGCTGCCAGGAGCCAAGACTCTTGAGAGAACTGAGGTCCTGAACTCTACAGGAGATGAGATGCCCCAGTCTCGCTCTCCCCCTGCCCTCTGAGCTGAGTACCTGCGTGTGCCTCCCACAAGCCCAGGGGCAGGGGCAGGGGAGCCTATGGGTCCTGCCCATGATGGTCAGCTGTCATGGGCAATAACAGGGCAGAGAGTGGATGAAGAGGGAGGAAGACTATTTGGGCCACAAGGAGGCTTGGAGCTACAGTCTTAAATAAGCAACAAACATAACTCAACCTGCACAACCAAAGCTGAGCCAGGAAAGAGAACTGAGACCCTAGCAAGAAGAGGCAGACTTTTCAGGATGGGACGCAATGGGCATCAGTAAGTTTGAAGAAAGGTTACAATGTGTCATCTAGAGCGGAGCTACTCAGTGTGATCTGTGGACTGTTTGCTACTCATCCACCATGAAACAAGGACAGGCACTGAGAGTAAGCGGTTAGAAACCTTTATAACAGTTTGAAAGAATAAGTTAGCAAATCTTATTTTTAAAATGAGGCTTGTATTTTGTATGCCTTTAGGCTTTATTTTTTCATTTCATTTTTCTAAGAATTCATTTTTATTGTACTTTACAAAGGTTCTGGTCTGTGACAGATTAGAAAAGTTACAGATGGTTTGAGCTGTGCTTCTAGAATTTTAATGTGCAAACGTTCTGGGCGGGGAGACTTAAAATGCAGGTTCTCATTGTCAAGGGGTTCAGGTTGGGGCCCAGATTTTGCATTTCTAACAAGCTCCCAGGGGAGGCCAGTGCAGCCTCAAAGACCACACCCTGAGCTGCAAGAATGGGAACTGCCCAGGCGGAAAGCCAGCAGTGTTTGGGGAACAGGGATGGGAATGCACCCATGGGTTGGGTGGTGGTTTGTGTAGCTTTGGGCACAGCAGAAGGCCAGCAGCACGTGGACTGGAAGAAACGAACAAAGGAAGGAAGGAAGGAGAGCAGTGTCCAAGACTGGCTAGAAAAGTAATAAAATAGAGAATTTAAACAGGGGCTTGTGTGAAAGCCACAGCACCCACTAACTAGGACAAGCCGGGGCAGCCCAGGCAAGGTGTCAGACCCACCTGCCTAAATACCAGGCCCTTTTAGGTCCAGCCTTGCCCAGGCCTGAGCAGTGTCGAGGCCATGCCCTCTCCCTGAAACACAAGAGTTGGCAAAACAGCTGTGCCCAGCTCCCTGCCCTTGTCTCCCTCCACAGCCAGGAGGCTGTACTCTGCTCTCCTGAGTTCTGCCTCACCTGGGCCAGGCCCTACACCCTTGTCTCTCACCCTAATGCTAACTGCCCCACTGCTCTGTCCGCCTGGACCTCTGATTAAAGATAGCAGCCTGAATGCATGCATGCTGGGCCATCCTGGATTGGCAATTCCAATCCTGAAGCAGAAAGAGAGCACTCCATCTCCTGGCTCCTAGCTCCCTGGCCCTGACCTGCCCCTCCATCTCAAGGAAAACACCTGGGACACTGCATGTTTATAACAGGTGTGCTAGGGACAGTGAGAGAGTCAGCTGAGCTAGAAGGATTGTGAGAGACAAGGTACAGAACCAAATGTTCCATCCGGTTATTCTGTGATGTTGAGAAACTCTAAAGGTAAACAATCTCATCAATCAAGGTGCTTAAAACATATGGAACAGTATGTCACACATGATGTATTGAATCTGGAACACCTAAGCTGTAGAATGTTTATATCCGTGGTTTGAAAGTCAGAGTGGAGTGTAAATACCACAGGTGCTGACTCTTGATTTAAAGACAAGGAGCATGACACATCCATATCTGCAGGCTACATGACCCAGGTGAACTTCATGCAGAAAAGTGGCGGGAGCTGCCAGGTGGGATGTGGGAAATAAAACCCAGCCCTCTGGTCTGGAGAGAGATGCAGGAGTCCTGAGGAGATAGGTTGCTCACACTGCCTGCATCGGAGGCCCCTTGGGCCAGGGCTGGTGGTACAGCTATAGCCAGGCAGGGAGCCTGATCCTGGTGCAACCTGGGCTCCTTTGGGAACCCTGACACTCCCATGGCTCTGGGAATGGAAGGGGCAACCAGGGACACCCATCCTGAAGGTGGGAAGTGACCACAGAAAAGGTGGTGGTTTGATTTGGTTTTAATTTTTCCCTAAAGGAAGGAATGCAATGGAAGAATGGAAAGTGAAAAAGCAAAAGTGAAGAGAATCATAGAAATGAGAAAAGGGAAAGAAGAGGCATTGTGAAAAAAAGAATAAAGAAAGAGTTTGATGATGTAGAAAGGCTCCAGGGTCACTGGGTATAAGGAGGGACAGAGGTGGGCACCGTGGAATACAGCAGGCAGAGGAGAGGAGGCACCAGGTGAGGACTCCCTGAGTCCATATTTAACTCAGACTCTCATTGGAACCTGTGAAGAATTCATGAAATTTGGTTTTTCCTTATGTATGCCTGCCATTAATAGATGAGGAAAACTGTCATGATTTAAAGCCAAAATATGTCTAAAATCACAAAACTGTCACAAGGGAAGAAACAAATTAGTTTTAAAGATAAGCTAAGGAATAGGTTTTTAAAAAATAATCAATTTTCATTTACTGGGCATTTTTTCTGATTCTGTATAGCAGGCTGACCTCATTCCAGGATAAAATAGAAGCTTATCTTGAGGAAGGGAGTGGGTGAAGAGAGGCCATCTGGAAAGCTCTATGTAAGTTTTTCAATCAATATCTCAAATCCCATCAGAAACAGTTGTTTCTTTTGTCCTCTCTGCATTGAATTCTTCTTTTTTCCCCAAAAGAAAACATTTTCCAATGAGCTTTATTGTCTTTTTTTTTTTTTTTTTAGTTGTTGTTGTTCTATTAGAGTTGTCCCAATTTTTCCCCCCATTGCTCTCCACTGCCCCGCCCCTCTATTCCCACAGTCAATTTGCTGTCCATGTCCATGGGTAATTTATCCTAGTTCCTTGACTGGGCCCTTCCCCTTCTTTCCCCCCTTTTTCCCCTCCCCCCTCCCCTCTGGTCACTGTCAGTGTGTTCTTATTTCCATGCCTCTGGTTCTATTTTGCTCATTTGTTTGTTTTGTTCATTAAGTTCTTGTATTAGGTGAGATCATATGGTATTTATCTTTTACCGCCTGGCTTATTTCACTAAGCATAATACTCTCCAGTTCCATCCATGTTGTCACAAAAGGTAGGGGTTCCTTCTTTCTCTCTGCTGCATAGTATTCCACTGTGTAAATGTACAAGTTTTTTTGATCCACTCATCCACTGATGGACATTTAGGATGTTTTCAGTATGTGAATCCTGAAACACCAATACAAAAGAACCTGTGCACCCCTATGTTCATAGCAGCACTATTTACAATAACTTTATTGTCTAACTCTGAAAGTAATATATGCTCATTAAAAAATAAAAAAATAAAAAAAAAAACAGACCTGAGAGCTAACATAGATGAGTTCTTAGAGTGTGTGAGGCTTAATTCTAGGAGTATTTTTTTTTTTTCTGTCTTATCTTATTAATTCCTCACAACAACCCTCTGAAGATAGAACTAGATTCATCCCCAAATTTTATGGGAAGAAACTAACCCCAAGACATTAATCCAAGCATCCATAGTCACATGACTATGAAGCTATGGAGCCAGTTTTGTACCTAGGTAATAACCCAGAGCCATCGATCTGAGTTACGCTGTAAATGGAATTTACAGAAGAAGGAAAAACCACCAATAATCCCACTATCCAGAGAAAAGCACTCTTAGCATTTTAGATCCTCTTTCCTGACTTTTTTCTTTGCTTATACAAAACAAATGTATGATATCATACTATATATACAGCTTACATATAATTTTATTTTCCTCTTAGCAGTTTATACTGACATATGTTGTGTCAATAAAGACCTCTCTATGGCATCATTCTAGTGGCTGCCAAGTAATTCACTGAATAAATAAGTCTTCTTTCACAGGACATCAGACTGTTTCCCACATTATGTTATTATGAACAACGCTATAGAGGATGTCCTTGCTCAAACATTTTGAGCAATTATCTCACTGTTTCCTTAGGCTAAATTCTTTGAAGTAGTATTTCTATGACAAAGATAGATAGTAATGTTTTAGTGATCTTTTATCTTAGAGAAGATAAGGCAGCATAAGCTCATCGGAACCCTAGATAAGGGGCAAAAGTGAGGGTGTCAATGATGATTTCTCTACATGATAATAATATTCCATGTTTGTCTAGTATTGCACAAAGGTCAAGGCACATTCACATATATTGTTCACAGTGTTTCTACCCATAGGCAGTGCCATCCTCCCCGGACTCACAGATGAGGGCCTGGGCCTGGAGGTCCACCAGACCCCTGAATGCCCTGACCCAAGCCTGTCCACGTTCTATGCCGCGGTTGATGCCTTTCCCAGCGTGACCACATCCATATAACCTAAGGCTGGCACAGCAGCCTGGGCCCTCTCCAAGAACATAGCAACTTTCCTTCCTGGTCAATTTTGGTTGCACGTAACTCATTATCAATGCCATGGCAGGCCTTCTTCCTTCTGTCTTCTTAGCTGCATGGCCAACCCTCAGAGAAGCAAGATTAACCTTTTCTAAAACACACCTAGGACTCCAATTTCATCTATATTTCTCTTGTAAGCATGAGTCATGATCCTGGGAGTCCTCAGAAATAATCTCATGTGCATGTTTGCTGTCTAGCTCTATGAGACATACGCAACATGAGCTGATCCAACAGAGGGGGGTAGTTCCCTGTAGGGCCTCTCCCTAGACTGCTGTCTTTGCCTTCCCTTGGGATGCCGATCTCTAGTTATCATCCTTCCTGACAAGAAAGGTCCCTCTGACAACTTTATAGTGGGACTTATGTGAATGTCAGTCATAATAGTGTGACCCAGGGTTACCTGCTAAGAATCATCAAGGAGGTCATGGTGACTTCTGTTTATCACTTTATCATATTAACTTCTATCTGTAGAGATTTTGAAAGAAAATTCTAGAAGAAAAGTGTTCCTGCTCCTAGTACAATTTGTATCCCTGATTCTGTTTCTTGGATTTACATTGTCTGCCTACAGCCTTCTGAGTGTTTTGGAAGGAAACATATTTAATTCATTTTGTGTTATGTTTGCTATACCTGTGGTGCTGGTTATATGCAAATTAGCAGATGTAAATATTAGGGATTTTTTAAAAAATAAAGCAGAGCTGTTCATGGTTATAGCAAGACACATAATCAAATGAGATAATATGAAAAAAACAGTACTGGAATTTTTCTTTCCATTTAATTCAGCATATGCTGAGGACATAGCATATTCCAGGAATTTTAAGTCCTATAGATAAGAAGAAGAATACTATATGCACAACTCTTGATCTTAAGGAGCTCGCCATGTACTAAGTGTTCACAACATAGTGTAGCAAGGCCTCAGAATAAACAGAAACAGTGGGGTGGAGGAGAGCAGACAGCCAGGGAGGGTTTCCAACGGCTGATACCTGAGTTATCTTGGGAAGGAGGTAGCCAGGTAGCCAGATTGGGCAGGATGAGAAGGTGCTCCAAGAGCCATGAGCAACAATAAAACAAGGCCTCAAAACAGGAAATGTCATGGAGTATTTAGAGAATTAGAAATAGATTCCTACTGATGTAGCACAGACTCTGCAGGAGAAAATGGCATAGAGAAGAGGTTGGTGAAAAGGCAGGAGCTAGATTGTGAAGGGGTATATATGACATGCTAAGAAACTTCAAGTTTATTCTGAAAGTAATGGAGAGCCACTAAAGGATGTTAATAACCAGGGACAATGACATGTTCAATTTTTTTGTTTCACTCTGGAAGCAATGAGAAGACCACCAACCTCAATTGTTTCTAATTTTTCTCATCTCACCATTAGTGATTCTATTCTTCCCAGGGGGTCGACTACAAAGAAAGGTGAGCTGAGAGTAGACACTATGAAAAGAGTTAGAAGATTGGTGAACTAATCACAGGAAGAGCTTCAAGGTCCAAACTAAGGTAGTGTAGTGTCAATGGAGAAGAGAGGCCAGACTCCAAGATCAGAGGGAACAAAATATAACGATTAACTAGATAGTAAGGAGGGGTGGGAAGGAAAATGGAGAGATGGAAAAGAGACTCAGTGAATGGTGTGCCAATAAAGTGGCTCCTGGAAAAAAAGAAGCCTTGATTTGTAATATTTGCCAATTTTGGTGGTGTAAATGCTCCCACCATGTGCATCACAGCCCTTGCTTCTAACATAGCCAAAAGGACTATCTCATCTCTGTCTTCCACTCCAGTCTCACCCCTTTCTCCATTGATCCTGCAGAACAAGGCTCAATGTCATGTTTCCTCTTCACATCTCAGCAGGAACCCATGAGGCAGGCTTGCTCTGCTGTGCATCCTGTTATGCCCTGAGCTGGCTCACCAATTCCTTCCCACCTGGGAGCCAGGTGCTCCCATCTTCTCTGCCACTTCACTTCAGGGGACAATGAGAACCCCTTTCACACCCACTTGCACATGTTTTTCCTTACACCTCACCCTGGAAGAGGAAAAGTGAAGGTAAATGTCAGGAGTCCACAGAGTAAGATTTGTTCTGATTCCAAAGGAAAGCTAGGAGTGTGTCTAGAGCCCTATCTCGCAGTGGGAGATCTTTGGTGGTCACGGCTCACCAGGAGTCCAGGAAGAAACAAATGTCCCTAAATTCCAGAAATTCTCCTTCAAAAACTGGACATCTGCATTTTGGGCTTTAAATGTCAAAATCAACTCATTATACCTGGCCAGACAAATGGAAGTTTCCTGTTAGACATCATGTTCTTAGTCTATAGCCTGAAATTGATGAGTGAGGTATAATCAAATAAACTTGAATAGCTTCAGAAAATGGCCTCTAATGAATAGCAGAAACTTCCTACATTTGCCACCATGTAAGGGGAAAAGCTGTACTTCAACATAAAGTCTTGAAGATAACTGTGCTGGCCAAGAAAAATAACAAAAAGAACCAAGAGTCCAAAGGGAAACAGGAAAAGGTGATCTCTCATGACAACTTAGCTATCAAATTGATTACAGCATATCAAAATCAAATTTCCATTTTCAGGAGCTAAAAAAAAGTTTATGGCCTATATTTTATTTTCCAGCCAGGCATCAACAGTCGTCGTCGTCGTCGGCAGCCGTCCGTCTCGAGAGACGATGGTGTAGCTTCTTTAGAGTCTATCTGCACCGCCGAGAATGGCTGTGCAGTCCAACTCGGGAGTGACACGGTGTCTGTCTCCTCCCGTGCTGAATCGACATCTTGTGATGACGCTGGAGTGTCCTCTCCAGTGAAGCTGAAGCTACAGAGCCTGGGCAGGGTGATATGGAGGGTCTGCTGTTGCCCATGCAGCAGACCCCCCCTCTCTTCGCAGCTGAAGGGTCCAAGGGAAAGACGGAGTCAATACAGCTTGGCTTCAGGTGCGCCGCAGGAGTTGCCGGTGTTGACTACAACGTCAAACCGCCTTAGGGACTCCGGCTCCGGATTTTCTGTCGGGGTTTACTCCCTTAGCCTTTCCCCTGAAGAGGTATGCCGCAAGGCAGCGGAGGTTTTTTGGAGTCAGAGTTTTCCTTCTCTGATGTGCCCTGACTGGAAGATCGAACCAGCGACACTTTGCTCGCAGGCCGACGCTCAATCCACTGAGCCAAACCAGCCAGGGTCAAATCAAATTTCCATTTTCAGGAGCTAAAAAAAAGTTTATGGCCTATATTTTATTTTCCAGCCAGGCATCAACAGTAACACTTTCCTAAATATAAGGTCTTTAGGTCACTATTCAATCAAGAAATCTCACCTGTCAGTGACACTTAACATGGTTAATTCCAGCGAAAAGAAGAAAATACAAATCCTGCCAATGGGGGATAAAATATGGATCTTACAAGACAAAACATGCTTGTTAAAGGATGTGTTGCTCCGACACAAAGAGGAAAGAAACATTTCAGTCTGATATAATTTATACTCCTGTTCCTGTTTTTAGAGTATTTTCTACAGTACTGTATACAATGTTTTCTAGAGGAGCAAAAGTTGTGAATGTTTTAATAATAAGCATTTATTAAAGTTCATTTTATTATAATAAATAAAAATGTATTTGGAGAAACAAGATGGCGGAGGAGTAAGTGGAAGCTACACTAACTTCCTCCCAGAACTAGTCTGGATTTACAACACAATTTGGGAGAAATGATCTGGAATAACCAACCGAACACCAGCTGGAGAGAAGTCTTATAACCACGGAGAGACAAAAAAGGCCGCTACATCACAACGTGACCGGTAGGGAGTGCGGAGACGTGGAAGGGCTGGCTGGGCTCACACGGGTGGCAGCTGAAGGGACTGAGAAACAGCTCAGCAGCTGGGGATTCCCCCTGAGAAGGGCAGGGTCTAAACCGCCAGCTGAACTTCCCAGCCTACAGCAACAGAGTGGAAAGTAAAATAGTATCCAGCTGAGAAAAGCGAAAAGCCACAGGGTTTCTTGCTAGCTGGAGAGAAACAGCTGGAGAAAAAGAGCTCTTAAGCGGATCACATACAAAAATATTTTGGCCCCCACTTACCCTGGGCTCAAGCGGAGGAAAGGCAGAGAGGACTGGAGATGCTTGGGGAGAGTTTGGTGTGGTGGCTTTGAGGGGAGAGCTGGGGAAGCGGCCGGCGGGGTCCCAGTGCTGACTCATCCCCACACTGCAGGCAGACCATTCCCGGCCAAATGGCGTCAGCCTGAGGGGAAGCAAAGGCCCTGCCTACAGGAATTAAGCTGCCACACCCACGGTCCTTAAGCCTGACCGCTAATCACAGATTGAATAGATTATCAACTCGTCGTCGGCAGCCGTCCGTCTCGAGAGACGATGGTGTAGCTCCTTCAGAGTCTATCTGCACCGCCGAGAATGGCTGTGCAGTCCGACTCGGGAGTGACATGGTATCTGTCTCCTCCCGTGTTGAATCGACATCTTGCGATGACGCTGAAGCTACAGAGCCTGGGAAGGGTAATATGGAGGGTCTGCTGTTGCCCATGCAGCAGACCCCCCCTCTCTTCGCAGCTGAAGGGTCCAAGGGAAAGACGGAGTCGATACAGCTTGGGTTCAGGTGCGCCGCAGGAGTTGCCGGTGTTGACTACAACGTCAAACCGCCTTAGGGACTCCGGCTCCGGATTTTCTGTCGGGGTTTACTCCCTTAGCCTTTCCCCTGAAGAGGTATGCCGCAAGGCAGCGGAGGTTTTTTGGAGTCAGAGTTTTCCTTCTCTGATGTACCCTGACTGGAAGATCGAACCAGCGACACTTAGCTCGCAGGCCGACGCTCAATCCACTGAGCTAAACCAGCCAGGGCAAAGATTATCAACTAAAGACAGACAAAGGCAGTAGATCCCTGGAAGTCTACAACAGGCTGCCTAGGCCCAGACTGGTACAGGATCTGATGCCATCAGGGGCAGATCCAGGAAGTGCAGATCATTCTAAGAAGCACCAACAAACAACAGGAGTCACAAAAATGGGGAGACAGAGAAACAACCCCCCATCGAAAGGAAAGACAGAGTCCCCAGAAAGAGTGCTAAATGAAATAGAGGGGAGCCAACTATCAGATATGGAATTGAAAGCATGTATTATGGAGAAGCTCAATGAGCTCAGCAGAAACTACAAAGAACTCCAGAAAAACTACAGTGAACTCCAGAAGAACTATAAGGAACTTACTGAGAATTATACCAGCATCAAAAAGGACATGGAAGCTATCAATAAGAGCCAGGAGGAAATGAAGAATACAATCTCTGAATTGAAGAACACAGTAGAAGGAATTAAAAACAGGCTAGAGGAAGCAGAAAATCGGATCAGCGAGCTGGAGGACAATGTAGACAAAAACTCACAGACAGTGCAACAAAATGAAAAAAGGCTGAACAAGACTGAAGAGGCTCTAAGACAGCTGCAGGACAACATGAAACGTAATAATATCCGTATCATAGGAATTCCAGAAGGAGAAGAAGAAGAGCAAGGGATAGAAAACCTCTTTGAAAAACTAATGACAGAAAACTTCCCTAACATGAAGAGAGAAAGAATCATGCAAGTCCAGGAAGCACAGAGGGTCCCAATGAAGATGAACCCCAACAGGCCCACTTCAAGACACATCATAATTAAAATGCCAACATTCAAAGACAAAGAGAGAATCCTAAAAGCAGCAAGAGAGAAACAACTAATAACATACAAGGGAGCTCCAATAAGGCTATCATCAGATTTCTCAGCAGAAACACTACAAGCCAGAAGGGAATGGCAAAATATATTCCAAGTAATGAAAAACAAAGGCCTACAACCAAGAATACTCTACCCAGCAAGGCTCTCATTCAAAATGGAAGGTGAAATAAGGAGTTTCCAAGACAAAAGAAGGTTAAAAGAATACATCTCCACCAAACCAGTATTGCAAGAGAAGCTAAAGGGTCTGCTTTAAGAAGATGAAGAAACAGAGAGAGACAGAGAGGAACACGAGTACAAAGGGGGAAAATGACAATGAATAAGTACTGAAAGAAAGAAGGAACTTCTACCATTTGCAACAACATGATTGGAACTAGAGAGAATTATGCTTAGCAAAATAAGCCAGGCAACAAAAGAAAATTACCTTATGCTATCACCTGTTAAAGGAAACTAGTGAACAACACAAACAAATGAGCAAAATAGAACCAGAGGTATGTAAACGAGGAATAAACTAACAGTAACAAAGGGGGAGATGGGAGGGAGAGAAGTGGTAAGAAGGGGAAGGGTCTAGTCAAAGAACATGTATAAATGACCCATCGACATCGACAACTGGGTGGGGACTGAATGTGGGAGAAGGGAGGGACAGGGTGCAGAGAAGCAAGAGGGGGAAAAAAGTGAGACAACTGTAATGGAAAAACAAACAAACAGAAAAATTTTTAGTGGGGGGAAAAAATAAAAATATAAAGAATAGAAATGCAAGTTCAGTGAATATTAGAAGGACAAGGATTTTCCTTCACACTGTATATATTTTCTCCCTATCTGATACCTCCAGAATTTGGCATTCTAAAGAAGTGAGTAATGACCTAAGTTTCTTTGCATAAAACTAATAAGACCAGTTGTTAATAACGATTTTTTTTTGACTAAGACTTTGACTGGAATGCCATGCCTAAAGGAGACATGCTTAGGCTTTGGTTGTTACCAAAAAGCCCTGAGCAACTGGGACTGACTTTCAAAGGTAATAAAAGTCTACGAGATAAAAGGCCTGGTACCTTGGATGGATGAGCGGTCCATAGCAATCTTTCCAGGGAAGGAACGAAGGTTGTTTTCCTGAAAGATGGCTAGAAGGGACCTTAAGGCACAATGGAAAACCAGGAGGACCTGGAAAAGACAGGTGTTTACAGGCAAGGCTGAATGCCAGGTATGTGGCTCAGCTTCTGTGCCCTGAAGGGCAGACTGAAGGTCACCCTAAATGTTCCTTGCGTAAGTTCCAGCAAAGCAGAACTGAAGATCATAAGTGATCATTCGCTGCTCTTGTTGTGTTTATGCAAATGAACAGGATAAATTAAAAATGAACTTAATGCAGTCCCTTTAATGACAAGGAGGGTAATCTTAGGGAGAAAAATCAAGATTCAAGGAAGATCACAATGCCCAGTGGTAGACTATAAAGTAGTGCAGCTAACCGTCTTTAAAGTTTCTTTTCATTTAAAATTTGTTTTCATTTGAAAGTTAAACTATGTCTGTGGCATTATCAAAGATGTTTAATTTACAGGCAAGAAGAATGTCTAATGCCTTGCAACTGGATGTCTTTCCGATAAGACAGTCCTACAGATCTATAAACTTGTGTGTGGGTTATGTTACATAAATTAACATGTGTTTTCTGTTTTCAAAGGGCATAAGCCTATGATCTCATTACCTGAGTGATTGTCTGTACTATAGGCCTCACTTAATCCTGTCTGCATTGCTGCCTCCTGAGACTCAATGGTTTGGCTGAACTAAGTGGCTGGGTTGGTGAAGAACAGGGTGGTCTGTGGGCTTCACTTTAAAACTGGTTTCTCTTTTCTATTCTAATGGCTTGGACAGAAAGAGCCCAGAGGCCTGAAAGGGGGGAAACCTAAAATATTTCCCTCAGCCCAAACTAAGTATAATGGGCAAAAGGGTTTTGGACAGGTGAGATGTACCTGGCATACCTTCCTCTAAAGAAGCCCTTCTTTTCCCTAATGTGGGACAATGAAAAATTAATACCTGTCTTTTGTCATCTAGTGGTTACGGATTGAAAGATGTCCTTTAACCCTGTTGCCCCCAGAATACAACAAGGATGCCAGCCTGTTAAACCAAGCATGCCATTGTCCAGAGACAGCCAACCAACCTGGAGTCTGCACGATCCTTCCCCTTGTGGGAAGGCCACCCTCCCCTCCACACCCCCACTCTTATTAGGGATTTCTTGACCCAAGGATAGGTAGGACGATGACCATGTCCAGCTTGAAGCAGCTAGAGGAGCTTGAGACCTTCGTCCATTGTCCTTTATAGGATTGTAAAGGGTCTTAAGTCTGAGAGGGAGGGATTGTTATTTTTTATTGTTAAAATATTTAACTAATTAATTAATTATTTTTTTAAAAAAAGAAGAAGAATATATGAAAGGGTGAGCCATGGGCATGGACTTGGGGAGGGGATTGTTAGGGAAGGGGGTTGCTGGGCGGAGGGGAGCAAAGGGGAAAAAATTGGAACTATTGTAACAATATAATCAAAAAATACACTTAAAAAAATGTATTTAAAAACCACTGACCTAAAGAGATTTTAAAATGAAGCAATGAACTTGTTTAAACCTCACAGCAGCCCTGTGAGGTAAGCTTTCTACTCATCTCACTTTATAAATGAGGAAATGGCAGCAGAGAGCAGTTCAGGGTGTTGCTTAGGGTCAGAGTGAGTAAGTGCTGTGGGCGCACAAACTGAGGTGGGCTGACTCCAAGGCCCACACCCCCAAATAAATATCTCACAGAACAGCCCCCTCCACCAGGACAAAGGTGGGTGGGCATAAAGTCTTCATGAAGATGTTTGCCATGGCTAATGTCTGCTGGCAACCAGCAAATTACTAAATTGTTTCTACATTGTTGGTTTTTTTAATTCAGCTGTCTTAACTGGAGATTTTTCAGTACAACAAAGTGCTTTTAAAGGTAGATTTTTTAAAAATAGCTTTAAGGGAAAAAGGGTAAGTCCAGCAAGCACTGGTATGTTCAGAAACATTATTTTGATGGGTTGAAATTTCTAGCTAACTACCGAAATCAACAGTTAAATAGCTGGTATAATAGGTAAAACCTGGTCATTAGAGCAAATTCTCTACTGAATTAATAATGGAGAATAAGAATATTAAAAGAATAAGAATAATTCATAGTTGAAATTCTGTTTACAAGTCTTTCAAATCATGAAAGATTTACCTGAATTATCTCAGATGCAAGTTGACAGTGAAAATATTCTCAGAAAGGGTCTAATCTAACACAACGTATGGGCTGAAAAGGTGGAGAGCCCTTCTGTCACCAAAGTATCCTCAATCAAAATGATGATAACACATTCTTTCAAAGAAATCTCAGCAACATTCCACTTCCAGTCGGTGGGATGCCTTTCCCTTTTTTATTGCTTTCAAGCAGTATTTTGCATATACAGTAACTGCATTCTGTACACAACTGTAGCCAGAAAGATTAGTACAAACATTAATATCAGTACTATTATTAGTTCTGGTGTTAGTATTGGCAACACCTACCAAACTCACATAATAGCAGCAGTCTTCTCTCCCTTGTTCCTATTACCATCTGTATACAAGCTTGTTGCAATCTTGCCCACTATGAATCAATCAATCTTCTCTTTACCTGACTTTCCAACAACTTTTCCCCCATTTCTTTTCTCCCCATTGCAGTAAAACTCTTCAAATTAGATTTCTCTACAAGTTTCAGTTCCTCTCACATTCTCTTTTAATCTCCCTACAGTCAGGTTTTCAATCTTGCTTCATCAAAGTCACCAGTGACCTCCACATGTGGGCAAACCCAATAGTGAATTATCAGTCATTATCAGTTCTATGTTACTTTACACAATATTTGACACAGTTATGTCCTTTCTTCCTTTTTCCCTTTAAATACTCTCTTTCCATGAATTCTTTTTTAATAGTTATATTGAGATATAATTTATATAACATACAATTCACCCATCTACAATATACAATCCAAAGGTTTTTTAGTATGTTCTCAGAGGTGCCCAGTCAATTACAATCAATTTCATCTCTCTCTCCCAAAACAAACCATACCTGATGGTTGTCATTCCTCATTTCCCTCCAAAACTCCCAGTCCTGGTTAACCACTAATCTACTGTTTTGCACAATAGATTTGCCTATCTGGACCTTATATGTACATGGAATCATATGATGCATAGTCTTTTGTGACTGGCTTCTTTCATATACAATAATGTTTTCAAGTTTCAACCATGTTGTAGCATTCAGCAGAAATTCATTCCTTTATATTGTTGACTAATATTCCATTGTATGAATATACCATATTTGGTTTATTTATTCATCAGTTGATGGAAACTTGAGTTGTTACGACTAATGCAGCAAGCATAATAATGCTTCAGTGAGTAAGTACAAATACTTCTGAAGTAAATGAAAATATACAAAATCTCAGCCAAGAAATAAAAAATATTTTAAAAGAACCAAATGGAAATTATAGAGGTGAAAAATAACTAAAATTAAAAGCTCACTGGAGGAATTAGATATCAGTACAAGTATAAAAGAGAAAAGACTCAATGGATTGAAAATAGAACAATACAATTAGCTAATCTGAAAAATACAGGAAAATAAACTGAAGGAAAAATAAATTACAGAGTTCCAGGGACCTGTAAAACAATAATAAGATATCTAACATTTATATCTTCAGAATCCCAAGGGGGAGAAGGGAGAGGGGCTGAACAGATATTCAAAGAAATCCTGCTATTTACAACAACATGGATGAACCTAGGGAACATTAAGCTAAGAGAAATAAGGCAGACAAAGGAAGACAAATAAAGTATAATCTCACTTATATGTATGTGGAATCTAAAAAAAAGAAAAAAGAAAGAAAGAAAGAAAGAAAGAAAGAAAGAAAGAAAGAAAGAAAGAAAGAAAGGAAAGAAAGAAAGAAAGAAAGAAAGAAAGAAAGAAAGAAAGAAAGAAAGAAAGAAAGAAAGAAAGAAAGAAAGAAAGAAAAAAAGAAAGAAAGAAAGAAAGAAAGAAAGAAAAGAAAGAAAGAAAGAAAGAAAGAAAGAAAGAAAGAAAGAAAGAAAGAAAGAAAGAAAGAAAGAAAGAAAGAAAGAACAAGGTTGAAGTCATACGAATAGACATGGTAGAATGTAGAATGGTGGTTACCAGGGGCTAGAGAGTGGAGGAATTGGAGAGATGCTAATCAAAGGGTTTAGTCCTTCAGTTATAAAATGAGTAACTTTTGAAGACCTAATGTGTAATATACAGCATGGTGACTATACTTAATAATAGTGCATTGTATACTTGAATTTACTAAGAGTAGATTTTAGTATTCTCACCACACACTCACAAAAAAAGGTAAATATGTGAGGTGGTAAATGCATTAATTAATCTCATTGTGGTAATCATTTCACAAAATGTATATCAAAGTGTATATCATGCCATACACTTTAAATATATACAATTTTATTTGTCAATTATATCTTAATACAGGTGGAGAAGGAAGGAAGGAGGGAAGGAAGGAAGGAAGGAAGGAAGGAAGGAAGGAAGGAAGGAAGGAAGGAAGGAAGGATGGAAGGAAGAAAACTGCCCAAACTTGGTGAAAGGTATAAACCTACAGATTAAAGAAGCTGGAAAATCGACAACAAATATCCTTCTGCAGCCCAAATAGCTTTCCAGACTCATAACTCCAAGTGCTTAGTCCACACATCCACTCGAACATCCAAATAGTATTTCAATCTTAACATGTCCAAAATAACTCCTATAGTCTCCAAATATCTGTAAACAGCAGTTCCACTTGCTGAGACCAAAAGTCTCTGGAATTATCCCTGAATCCTCTATTCTTTCACACTCTACATTCAGTTCATTAGGAAATCGTGGCAGCTCTATCTTTAACGTATACCTGGAATCCAAACACCCACTTCCACTGCCACCAGTGGATTATTGTGAGTCTCCTAATGAGTTTTTACACTCGCCCCTCCATAATCCTCAAGAGAACAGCCATAAAAATCCCTTTTAAATATAAATCAGGTCATATCACTCCTTTGCTTGAAACTCTGTAATGACTTTCATTTCCCTTAAAAGCCCAAGACCTTCCATGTTCTATGGGGCCCTATGTGATTTGGTCTTGCCTGTCATCTCTTGAACTTCTTTTAGCACCACCTTCTCTCTCTCACTTTGCTCCAGCCACTCCGGCCTCCATGCTGCTTCTTGTACTTTCTAGACAGCTCCTACCATAGAGACTTTTCAGGGCTGTTCCCTCAGTCTCAGTGACAGATTATATGACTAATTCCTTCACCTGCTTCAACTGCTTCCTGAATAAGCCCTCTCCTGACCATCCTAATTAAAACTGCAAACCATTTTTGCATCTGGCACTTATGGTCTTTTTACTATGATCTGCTTTTTCATTTTTCTATAACTCTTATCAGCTTCTAACATAGCATGTTTACTTATTTATTATGTATATTTTGTTGGCTGTCTCCCAAACTGGAATATAAGTGCCATGAAGGGAGGAATCTTCATCTCTTTTGTTCCCTCAGATATCCCACCCAAATGCCTAGAACAGCGCCTGGCACATAGAAGGCACTCAATAAATATTTGTTAAAGGAATAGGATAGAGTAGATAGGAGGTACTCCCTGCCCGCCTGAAAAAGGAAATAAGAAGGCACATTAGTTTTCTATTGTTGCTTAACAAATTACCACAAACCTACAGTCTTAAAACAACACCCATTTATTGTCTTGCAGTTTTATAGGTTAGTAGTCTGGGCATGGCATGACCAGGTTCTCTGCTCAGGGTCAAGGCTACAATCAAGGTGTCAGCTAGATGACTGGAAAGAACCGTTTCCAAGTTCTGAGATGTTCTTGGCAAAATCCAGCTTCTTGTGGTTATAGGGATGAGGTGCCTACATTTTTGGTGGCTGTGGGCTGGAGCCACTCTTAGATTCTAGAACCCAGCTTCTAGGCCCTTGCCAACTCCACAGGCAGCTTACAACACGAGAGTGTTCCCCTTCAACATCAGCAAATTTTCTCATGCTTTGACTCTCTTCCTTTAGGTAAGGTTAAGGGTTTTCCTAATTAGATGAGGTCCCCCAGGATAAACTCCCTTTTGATCAACTGACTTGGGACCTTAAACACATCTGAAAAATCCCTTCATCTTTGTCAGATAATTCCTACTTATCATGGGCATGTCGTCGGCAGCCGTCCGTCTCGAGAGACAATGGCGTAGCTTCTTGAGAGTCTATCTGCACCGCCGAGAATGGCTGTGCAGTCCGACTCGGGAGTGACAATCCCTGCCGCACTTGTTACAGGTGAAGGCAGATGGCTGTTGTTGCTGCTGTTGACGCTGCTTCCACCTCGATCTTTTCTGGACCGCCTCCTCGTTGCGCGCAGCCTCTGCGCGTGACGTACCTTGCCTGACCGCGAGCCTCCAGGCTAGGCGGTCGTCTGCTTGAACTTCCCATGTGTTGAGATTGATGGAGCATTGTGTCATGTCCTTTTTGCAGATGTCTTTGAACCGCAGTTTTGGGCGCCCTGTCATCCTCTGGCCTTCTGCTAGCTCGCCATAGAGGAGGTCTTTGGGAATACGGCCTGCATCCATTCTTTTGACATGGCCGAGCCACCTGAGGCGTCTCTCACTAAGAACTGCATGCAAACTGCTCATGTTGGCTCGCTTCAGCACCTCGGTGTTGGGGACCTTATCCTGCCAGGCGACATGCAGGACGCGTTGCAGGCACCTCATGTGGAAGCTGTTGAGTTTCCTTTCGTGCCTTGCGTAGGTGGTCCACGTCTCGCTGCCATAGAGGAGAGTGCTGAGTGCGCAGGCTTGGTAGCTGCGCAGTCTGGTTTTCTCAGTGAGGCTGGAATTGTTCCACGCTCGCCGGTTCAGTTTGGCCATAACTGTGGCTGCCCTGGCGATTCTCCAGTTGACCTCCAAGTCGACTGACAGAGAGCTCGAGATGGTCAACCCGAGGTAAGTGAAGTCGTTGACAACTTCCAGGGTGTATCCGTCGATGGTGATGCATGGGGGAGTCCCCATGCCTTGAGCCATAACGTTCGTCTTCGTCAGGCTGATGGCTAGTCCGAACTCCTTGCATGCGTGGGAAAGGCAAGTGACTAGCTGCTGGAGTCCCTCTTCGGAGTGTGATGTCAAGGCTATGTCGTCGGCGAAGAGCATCTCACGGATGAGCACCTCTTTGACTTTGGTCTTGGCTCGTAGACGGGCCAGGTTGTAGAGCTTGCCATCGGATCTGGTGTGAATGAAGACACCCTCGCTGCAGTCCTTAAAGGAGTATTGGAGGAGCATGGAGAAGAAGATTCCGAACAGCGTAGGCGCGAGGACGCAGCCCTGCTTTACTCCGCTGCTGACTGGGAAGGCCTCAGAGGTTGCGCCGTTGTAGGACACCGTGCTGTCCATGTTGTCATGAAAGGACATGACCACAGCAAGCAGATGTGGTGAACAGCCAATCTTCCGTAGCAAGCTGAAGAGTCCGCTTCGACTGACCAGATCAAACGCCTTCGTGAGGTCGATAAAGGCGAGGTAGAGTGGTTTATGCTGCTCGTGACACTTCTCCTGCAGCTGGCGTAGGGAGAAGATCATGTCCACTGTTGATCGGCCAGCTCTGAAGCCACACTGGGACTCTGGGTAGACGCGGGAAACAAGGGTCTGCAGGCGGGCAAGAGCGACCCGGGCGAATACTTTGCCGACGACGCTGAGGAGAGAGATGCCCCGGTAGTTGTTGCAGTCGCTGCGGTCTCCTTTGTTCTTGTACATGGTGATAATGTTGGCGTCTCTCATATCCTGAGGGATGTAACCCTCCTTCCAGCAGAGACAGAGTAGATGGTGGAGCGGCTGTAGCAGGACTGGTTTCCCGCTCTTTAGGATTTCTGGAGGGATTCCGTCGCTTCCTGGTGCTTTCCCGCAAGCGAGGCGGTCGATGGCTTTGCCGAGCTCTGCCGCAGTAGGTGGGGTGTCTAGCTCCTCCATGACTGGTAGGTCTGGGATGGCGTTAAGAGCAGTGTCTGTTACGGTGTTCTTCGTTGTGTACAGCTCGAGGTAGTGCTCGGTCCACCGCCGCATTTGCTGTTCCTGGTCAGTGATGACCTCACCTGTCTTGGACTTAAGGGGGGCGATCTTGGAGGGGATTGGGCCTGTTGCCTTCTTGATACCCTCATACATTCCTCGTGCGTTGCCTATATCAGCGGCTTCCTGGATGCTTCTGCACAGGTTTAGCCAATAGGTGTTGGCACAGTGGCGGGCGGTCTTCTGGACTTTGTTCCTGGCAGCCCGTAGAGCTTGAAGTGTACTGGGAGTGGGCGTGGCCTTGTAAGCCAGTAGGGCCTTCCTCTTAGCCTCGATCACGGGTTCCATTTCTTCCCAGTGAGCCTCATACCAGTCAGCATTCTTCCGCTCTTTCTTCCCGTAAGCAATAATGGCGGAGTTGTATATGGCGTCGCGAAGACGTGGCCAATTAGATTCAATAATGTCATCTGCCGCCATTCCCTCGCTGACTGCATCTTCCATCCTGTTGATGAATTGCTGGGTCTTAAGTGGGTTGCTGGCACAACTGGTGTTGATGCGTGGGCGACCCTTCATCTTGGAGTGGTGCAACCTCTTCGGCGTTATGCGCACCTTGCTTACCACGAAGGCATGGTCCGTGTCGCAGTCTGCACTGTGGTAGCTGCGGGTGAGGAGGGTGCTGCCAATATCTGTTCTTCTGGTGATGACGAGGTCAAGCTGGTGCCAGTGGCGGGAGCGGGGGTGCCTCCATGACACCTGGTGGATCTCTTTGCACTTGAAGAATGTGTTTGTCACGCACAGGCCGTGGTGACACAAAAGCTCAAGCAGTCGCTGACCATTCTCATTGATCTTTCCTCTCCCAAAGTTTCCGAGGCAGGTGGGCCAGGCCATGTGGTCGGCTCCTACTCTTGCGTTGAAGTCTCCAAGGAGATAAAGAGCGTTACTTCTGGGGATCTTGGATAACGCTTCGTCCAGTGCATGGTAGAACTGTTCTTTCTCTTCAGTGGTGGCACAGAGGGTTGGGGCATACGCGCTAAGAATGCTGACTGGGCCGAAAGTTGTTGACAATCAGAGGGTAAGTAATCTCTCTGTGCCTCCTGTGGGTGGCTCTATGGAGTTAACAAGCCTGTTCTTCACAGCGAACCCAACACCGTGCTGTCTTGGTTGGTCCGGAGACTTCCCTTGCCAGTAGAAGGTGTAGTTGGTTTCTCTGATAGTTCCGTTGTCGGCCAACGGGGTCTCCTGTAGAGCCGCAATGTCGATGTTTAGTCGTGCCAGTTCCCTGTCGATGACGGCGGTTTTCCTGGCACCATTGATCCACGGAAGGTCTGCAGTAAGTCCAGGACACATGGTCCTGATGTTCCAGCTAGCAAGGCGAAGAGCTGGAGGCTTCTTTCTTGTTGTTTGCTTGGAATTGCCTGGTGCAAGTGTTTTGTGGCCCACTTTTCGAGAGACGCCTCTCTGATCCCCACGCACGCAGTGGGGCAGGCGAGCCATGGCGAGACGGCACCTAATTGGCTGGGGGCTGCCCAGCTTGAGGCGGGCGATAGCTGTCCAGTGAGGTGCGATGACCTCTCCCACCGTCAGAGGAGACCCCTGGCGCTTGTTTCCTTTGCCAATCGGATGAGCTTATAACCGGTATCTGTCTCCTCCCGTGTTGAGTTGACATCTTGCGATGACGCTGGAGTGTCCTCTCCAGTGAAGCTACAAAGCCTGGGCAGGGTGATATGGAGGGCCAGCTGTTGCCCATGCAGCAGACCCCCCCTCTCTTCGCAGCTGAAGGATCCAAGGGGAAAGACAGAGTCAATACAGCTTGGCTTCAGGTGCGCCGCAGGAGTTGCTGGTGTTGACTACAACGTCAAACCACCTTAGGGACTCCGGCTCCGGATTTTCTGTCAGGGTTTACTCCCTTAGCCTTTCCCCTGAAGAGGTATGCCGCAAGGCAGCGGAGGTTTTTTGGAGTCAGAGTTTTCCTTCTCTGATGTGCCCTGACTGGAAGATCAAACCAGCGACACTTAGCTCGCAGGCCGACGCTCAATCCACTGAGCCAAACCAGCCAGGCCTAGAAGTTCCAAAAAATCAAACTACAGGAAAGTCCAGCAAACAAAGATATAAAGAAGAATTAAACACTCACCCAGACACGCAGGAGAAGCAGAGCCCAGGTGGAGAGGACTCGCTGTGGTGGTAGCAATGGTGGCAGCAGAGGCGGGTCGGCGGAAAGGACATGCTCACATTTTAAAATGGAAGGAGGGACACCTGCAGAGCGTTCCCAGCTCCTCACCTGACCTCACAGATCAAGGTCCCAGCACCATGGAAAATCAAGCCTCATTGTTTCTGACTGTGTAGAGCAGCAGGATTGGGGTGGAGGCAGAAACTGCCAGTCTCTCAGCAGAGTCTGCTTGTTTCAAGGGCCCGCGTGGTCCTAGAATGTCCTCAGATGCACCCGCTCTGGGAATGATGGCCAGGGCAGCAGCTAGAGGGGCGCCAGTCTGGTGCGGGTGTGGGAGAGGTGCCTGGAAAAGGGGCAAGTGCTGGGCTGGCAGCATTGTTCCCTCTCGGACCCCTCCCCCACATACAGCGCCACAACGTGGTGAAACAGGTTGACCTGGACTGAAGAACCCCTAAGGCTCCGCCTATTACAACATAACAGGAGCAACAGCTCTAGCCGGGATGTAGAGGCAAACAAACACAGGAGCCTGTCAGAATGAGGAGACAGAGAAGTATGGCCCAAAAAAGGAAACGAATCAAGGTTCCAGTGGGAGAACTAAGCGACGAGGACATAGCCAACCTAACAGATGAGGAGATAGACAACCTAACAGATGTAGAGTTCAAAACACTGGTGATAAAGATGCTCACAGGCGACCACCGAGATCCAAGATGGCGGAGGAGTAAGTGGAAGCTACACTAACCTCCTCCCAGGACCAGTCTGGATTTACAACTTAATTTTGGAGAAATCATCTGGAATAACCAACGGAACACTAGCTGGAAAGAAGTGTTATAACCACGGAGAGACAGAAAAGGCCGCTACATCACAACGTGACCGGTAGGGAGTGCGGAGACACGGAAGGGCTGGCTGGGCTCACACGGGTGGCTGCTGAAGGGACTGAGAAACAGCTCAGCAGCCGGGGATTCCCCCTGAGAAGGGCAGGGTCTAAACCCCCAGCTGGGCTTCCCAGCCTACAGCGACAGAGTGGAAAGTAAAATAGTATCAGCTGTGAAAAGCGAAAAGCCACAGGCTTTCTTGCTAGCCGGAGAGAAACAGCAGGAGAAAAAGAGCTCTTAAGTGGATCACATACGAAAATATTTTGGCCACCACTTACCCTGGGCTCAAGCAGAGGGAAGGCAGAGAGGACTGGAGACACTTGGGGAGAATTTGGCACGGTGGCTTTGAGGGGAGAACTGGAGGAGCAGCTGACTGGGTCCCAGTGCTGACTCATCCCCAGTACTGCGGGTAGACCATTCCCCTCCAAGTGGCGTCAGCCTGAGGGGAAGCAAAAGCCCTGCCTACAGGAATTAAGCTGCCACACCCACAGTTCTTAAGCCTGACAGCTAATCACAGATTGAATAGATTAACAATCAAAGAAGACAGACAACAGCAGTAGATCCCTGGAAGTCTCCAACAGGCTGCCTAGGGCCAGACTGGTACATGATCTGACGCCACCAGAGGCAGATCCAGGAAGTGCAGATCATTCCAAGAAGCACCAACAAACAATAGGAGTCAAAAAAATGGGGAGACAGAGAAACAACCTCCCATCAAAAGGAAAGGTAGAATCCCCAGAAAGAGTGCTAAATGAAATAGAGGGGAGCGAACTATCAGATATGGAATTCAAAACATGGATTATGGAGAAGCTGAATGAGCTCAGCGGAAACTTCAAAGAACTCCAGAAAAACTACAAGGAACTCACAGAAAATTACGTGAGCATGAAAAAGGACATAGAAGCTATCAATAAGAGCCAGGAGGAAATGAAAAATACGATCTCTGAATTGAAGAACACAGTAGAAGGAATTAAAAGCAGGCTAGAGGAAGCAGAAGATCGGATCAGCGAGCTGGAGGACAACCTACACAAAAACTCCCAGACAATGCAACAAAATGAAAAAAGACTGAACAAGACTGAAGAGGCTCTAAGACAGCTGCAGGACAACATGAAACGTAATAATATCCGTATCATAGGAATTCCAGAAGGAGAAGAAGAAGAGCAAGGGATAGAAAACCTCTTTGAAAAACTAATGACAGAAAACTTTCCTAACATGATGAGAGAAAGAGTCACGCAAGTCCAGGAAGCACAGAGGGTCCCAATGAAGATGAACCCCAACAGGCCCACCTCAAGACACATCATAATTAAAATGGCAACATTCAAAGACAAAGAGAGGATCCTAAAAGCAGCAAGAGAAAAACAACTAATAACATACAAGGGTACTCCAATAAGGCTATCATCAGATTTCTCAGCAGAAACACTACAAGCCAGAAGGGAATGGCAAAAAGTATTCCAAGCAATGAAAAACAAAGGCCTACAACCTAGAATACTATACCCAGCAAAGCTCTCATTCAAAATGGAGGGTGAAATAAGGAGCTTCCAAGACAAAAGAAGGCTAAAAGAATACATCTCCACCAAACCAGCAATGCAAGAGATGCTAAAAGGTCTGCTCTAAGAAGATAAAGAAACAGAGAGAGACAGAGAAGAACACGAGTACAAAGGGGAAAAATGACAATGAATAAGTACTTATCGGTAATAACCTTAAATGTAAATGGATTAAATGCTCCAATTAAAAGACATAGGGTAGCTGAATGGATTAGAAAGAATGACCCACATATATGCTGTCTACAAGAGACCCACCTTAGAACAAAAGATCTACACAGACTGAAAGTAAAGGGATGGAAAAATGTATTCCAAGCAAATGGACATGAAAAAAAAGCCGGGGTAGCAATACTTATATCAGACAAAACAGATTTCACAGCAAAGTCCATAAAAAGAGACAAAGAAGGGCATTTCATAATACTTAAGGGAAAAATCCATCAAGAAGATATAACCCTTATAAATATATATGCACCAAACTTAGGAGCACCCAAATATGTAAGGAAACTTTTGAAAGACTCCAAGAAAGATATAGACAACAACACACTCATAGTAGGGGACTTTAACACCCCATTGTCAACAATGGACAGATCTTCTGCTTAGCGAAATAAGCCAGGCAACGAAAGAAAAATACGTTATGCTGTCACCTATTACAGGAAACTAATGAACAACACAAACAAATGAGCAAAATTGAACCAGAGGTATGTAAACAAGGAGTAGACTAACAGTAACAAGGGGGGAGGGGGGAGGGAGAAAAGGGGGTAAGAAGGGGAAGTGTAAAATCAAAGAACATGTATAAATGACCCACAGACATGGGCAACTGAGTGGGGACTGAATGTGGGGGAAGGGAGAGGCAGGATACAGGGAAGCAAGAGGGGAAAAAAAAAAAAAAAAAAAAAGAGAGAGACAACTGTAATGGAAAAACAAACAAAAAAATTTTTTTTAGTGGGGGAAAATGAAAATATGAAGAATGGAAATGCCAGTTCAGTGAATATTAGGACAAAGATTTTCCTTCACGTTGTATATTTTTCTCCCTATTTGATCTCTCCAGAGTTTGGCATTCTAAACAAGTAAGTAATGACTTAAGTTTCTTTGCATAGACCTAATAAGACCAGTTGTTAATAGAGGTTCCTTTTTCTGAACAAGCCTTTGACTGGAATGTCAAGCCTAAAGGAGACATGCTTGGGCTCATGTTGTTACCAAAAAGCCCTAAGGAACTGGGAATGACTTTCAAAGGTAATAAAAGCCCGCGAAATAAAAGGCCTGCTGCCATGGTTGGTTGTGCGGTCCACAGCAATCTCTCCAGGGAAGGAACGAAGGTTGTTTTCCTGAAAGATGGCTAGAAGGGACCTTAAGGCACAATGGAAAACCAGAAAGACTTGGAAAGGACAGGTGTGTACAGGCAAGGATGAATGCCAGGTATGTGGCCCAGCTTCTGTGCACTGAAGAGCAGACTGAGGGCCACCCTAAATGTTCCTTGGGTAAGTTCCAGCAAAACAGAACTAAAGATCATAAGTGATCATTTGCTGCTCTTGTTATGCTTATGCAAATGAACAGGATAAATTAAAAATGGACTTAATGTAGTCCCTTTAAAGACAAGGAGAGTAATCTTAGGGAGAAAAATCAGTATTCAAGGAAAATCACAATGATCAGTGGCAGACTGTAAAGTAGGGCAGCTAACCGTCTTAAAAGTTTCTTCTCATTTAAAAAATGGTTTCACTTGAAAATTAAACCATATCTGTGATATCACCAAAGAGATTCAAGTTGCAGGCAAGTAGAATGTCAAGTGCCTTGCAACTGTATGTCTTCCCAATAAGACAGTCTTACAGATTTAGAGACTTCTTTGTTAGTTATGTTACATAAATTAACATGTGTTTTCTGTTTTCAAAGGGCATAAGCCTATGACCGCATTACCTGAGTGATTGTCTGTACGCATAAGCCTCACTTAATCCTCTCTGCAGCGCTGCCTCCGGAGACTCAACAGTTTGGCTGAACTAAATGGCTGAGTTGGTGAAGAATGGGGTGGTCTGTGGGCTTCACTTTAAAACTGAATTCTCTTTTCTATCCTAATGGCTTGGACAGAAAGGGCCCAGAGGTCTGAGAGGGGGGAAACATAAACTATTTCCCTCAGCCCAAACTAAATAAAATGGGCAAAAGGGTTTTGGACAGGAGAGATGTGCCTAGCACACCTTCCTCCAAAGAAGCCCTTTTTTTTTTTTTTTTTTTTTTCTCCTAATGTGGAACATTGAAAAATTAATCCCTGCCTTTTGCCACCTAGTAGTTATGGATTGAATGATGCTTTTTAACCCTTTTTGCCAAATCTGTTGCCCCCAGAACACAACAAGGATGCCAGCCTGCTAAACCAAGCACGCCGTTGTCCGGAGACAGCCAACTGACCTGGAGTCTGCATGATCCTTCCCCATGTGGGAAGGCCACCCTCCCCTCCACACCCCCACTCTTATTAGGGATTTCTGGACCCAAGGGTAGGTAGGACGACGACCATGTCCAGCTTGAAGCAGCTAGAGGAGCTTGAGACCTTCGCCCATTGTCCTTTACAAGATTACAAAGGGTCTTAATATCTGAGAGGGAGGGATAGTTATTTTTTACGAACCATGGGTATGGACTTGGGGGGGGATGCTGGGGGAGGGAGATACTGGGTGGAGGGGAGTAAAGGGGAAAAAAATTGGAACTACTGTAACAGCATAATCAATAAAATATATTTAAAAATAAATAAATAAATGTCACCAAAAAAAAAAAAAAAAAAGATAAAAAAAAAAAAAAAAAAAAAAAGATGCTCACAGGCTTGACAGATATGCTTGGGTACAACAAACACATAACAAGTGAAGGCTATGCTCAGTGAAACGAAGGAAAATCCACACAAAACCAATGGTGAAGGGAAGGAAACCCGGGTTCTAATCAATGATTTGGAATATAAGGCAGAAAAAAGCAGTCAACCGGTGCAGAATGAGGAAGCAAGAATTGAAAAAAATGAGGAAAACTCATTTTGCGAAGGAGATGCACATCTGGGTCCGGGAAGCACAGAGGGTCCTGGGCGAGCTGGACCCCGACAGGACCACACCAGGACGCATCATGATTGAGATGCCAAAGGTGGAAGATAAAGACAGAGTCCTGGGGGTAGCAAGAGAGAGACAGAGAGTTGCCTACAGGGGGCTGCCTATAAGACTATCAGCTGATTTCTCACAGGACACTTTGCAGGCAGGAAGGGACTGGCAAACGGTAATCGATGTGATGACAGGCAACCTGCAACCAGGATTACTCTATCGAGTAAAGCTATCATTTGAAATGCAAGGGAAGATGAAGTGCTTCCCAGACAAGGTGAAGCTAAAGGAGCTCGTCATCACCAAGCCATTATTATATGAAATCTCAAAGGGACTTCTTAAGGAAAAGAAGATCAAAACTATGAACACTAAAATGACAACAAACTCACAACTATCAACAACTGAATCTAAAAAATAAAAACAAAATCCAAATGAGCAAACCAGAATAGGAACAGAATCATAGGTATGGGGATCATTTGGAGGGATATCAGCTGGGAGCGGCCAGCTGGAGAAATGGGGAAATGATTCAGGGACTAAGAAGCATAATCAAAATCGGTCGGTACAAAATAAGACAGGGGAGATGTTGAGAATAATATAGGAAAGGGTGAAGCTAAAGAACTTCTATGCACGACCCATGGACATGAACTAAGGGGGCTGGGACTGCTGGGGGAAGCGGGGGACTGGGCAGAGGGGAGCAAAGGGGGAAAAATTGGAACTATTGTAACAACAAAATCAATAAAATGTACTTTAAAATAATAATTAATAAATAAATTCACACACACCAGAACTATTGGGAAACAGATACTTCTCCAAGGAGGACATACAGAGGGACCATAGGCATATGAAAGGATGTTCAACATCACTAGCCATCAGATAAATGCAAATTAAAATCACAATGAGAAAGTGCCTCACACATGTCAGAATGGCCACCATTAATAAATCAACAAACAAGTGCTGGCGAGAATGTGGACAAAAGGGAACCCTAGTGCACGGTTGGCAGGAATGCAGACTGGTGCAACCACTGTCAAAAATAGCATGGAATTTCCTCGAAAAACAAAAAATGGAACTGCCTTTTGACCCAGACATTCCACTACTGGGATTATACCCTAAGAATCCTGAAACACCAATTCAAAAGAACTTATGCACCCCTATGTCCAGAGCAGCATTATTGACAATAGCCAAATGCTGGAAACAGCCTGAGGGGCCATCAGTAAATGAGTGGATCAAAAAACTGTGGTACATTTACACAGTGGAACACTATGCAGCAGAAAGAAAGAACTCCTAACTTTTGCAACAGCATGTATGTGACTGGAGAGTATATGCTACGTGAAATAAGCGATTCAATGAAAGACAAATACCATCTCACCCATCAGAGGAACCTAATTAGCAAAAACAAACGAATGAGCACAGCAGAACCAGAGACACGAAAACATGGAACAGTCAGAGGGGAGAGGGGAGGGGGATAATGGTGGAAAGAAGGGGAGGGGACTTGTCAAAGAACACATGTGAATGACGCACGGACAGGGACAACAGGGTGGGGATTGACTGTGGAGCAGAGGTGGGCTCGGCACAGGAGGGCAAAGAGGGGAAAATTGGGACAACTGTAATAGGATAACAGAACATTTTTTTGAAAGGGAAAAAAAACCCACTAAGAGGAATTCAGATAACATGTTAAAGGAGTAACAAAACAGAGAAAACGCAAAGAAAAGTACATCTTTGTTTACTCATAAACATTAAGCCAGCTCCTAAAGTTTAACTTCTAGGTAAACAACACTCCCCCGGTTTTATGATGCACTACTACTAAACAAAATCTTCACTGGAATAACAAGTTCTTCTCTATGAAATTTCCCATGTAAGTGAAACTAAATTTCTCCCTAGAGACAGTTCCTTTCCCAGAATGGCCTAAGCTCCATAACCTACTGCCTAGAACACAAAGAGACTAATCAAACCTTATCAGCTTACAATACTCAAAATTTGACTTTCATGAGAAAAGTTCATAAATTTATATTTGCAAATGTAATTAATATCACTAAAATCAGAGGTTATGGCTTATTTTCACTAAAACTTAGATTACTTAACGGTCTTATTGAAACTATTTTCTTATAGGACATTTGCCATAAAACTATATATTCCAAGAAAGATATCATCCAAAGAAGCAACACATTCCATTATACAATTTTATGGGTTTTAAAAATGTTGTTGGTAGCAACTTGAAATGCTTTTGTCTAAAAAATAAACAGACAAATAGGTATTCAAAGAGGATTCTGTGTGACAGAACTTCTCAGTAATTGAATAAATAAAAGATCAAAATATCTCATCAATAATTTCTAAACCGAAAGCAGGACCCAGAGATTGAACTCATGACCAAAGCATCACGACCTTCCTCTAAACAAACTTTTGACAAATCAAAAGAATTAGAAGCTACTGATTATACCACAAATTATTACTCTATTGACTTTGTCATTGAAAATCAGCCACCATGGCCAGGTGGGCCCCCGTTGTACTAATGCAAAGTGGGAAGAACACGCCCTCCCATCACGGGAGGGAAGTTGTAACCTGCCATAGCATCACCTAGATTCAGCACAGGTAGGTTCCAGGTTTGAAATACAGTGCAGCTACAAGTGTGTCTAAACACAGGGATGACGCTAAGACTTGCAACAATAATGGCTGTGACACAGCCAGAAATGCCCCCAGTGGTCTGACAGAAGGTGGAAAGAGACATGTCTCATGACATACCTGTATTCTCCATGGTGGTGGCTGTTGCAAGTGTCAGAGATCTTGTACACCAGGTGGACTGCAGGTGCACTGGTGGCAAGCGTGAACACTAGTGCCTGTGATCATGGGGATGGTGTTATACTCTGCAATGAGGTTGTGGATGTTTCTCCTCCTGCAGCAGCCATGCTGTGGCCAGATGGATCCCCAGTTAAGGAAAGAGGTGGTGACTTTAGCCAAGGGAATGTTGCCACTGGGTGGTATGTGGTCAAAATTAGGAAGGGCAAGGACAGTGGGCTGTGGTTTTCCTATGGAGCAGGAGTGGTGTCCATAGGCTCCTCGGGGTCCATGGCAGGGATTTGGTGAACTGCCATGGATCTTACACTGCCACCTGGAGATGACAGGATTGTGGTGGCATAGTGAGGAGGAGTCGTGTCCATTTCGGTGTCATCATCCTGTAAAGTGGGCCGAGATGTCAAACGTGTAGATGCTCTGGCTGTGATGGTAACAGGGGCCTGCCCCGTTTGAGTGGCCAGGGGAAGGGTTCCTGCAGGCACCGAGGCAGGTGGAGGCAGAGAAGCAGCAGGCTGAGCGACCTGTGTCTTGTCCCCCGCAGTCTTTTTCCTTGGACCCTCAGATTTTTCCATGGTGTGCAGCTTTGGGTCCACAGCAAGGCAAGGAAGTTTAGCAGGTGGGGGCAGCTCACCTCGATCCCACCGCAGTGGTGGCAGTGGAAGCAAGAGCGGCCCAGACTGCTTTCTTTTGCGGGGCCTCCTGCTGGCAGAGGCCGGGGGAGAATTGCTGCTGGATTGCCTCTCCTTACCTACACATACTGAATCTGGAGTGCTGGGCAGATGCCCACTGCTGTGGGGGCTGTCCCCATGATGCTGCCCTTTTTCCTCTACCTGGCTGGTCTTGTGTGCCGTGCCTTTTGGGGACTCTTCCCGGACCTTCACCACCACCTCCTTTGGGAAAGGAAGTGGGACGATTATAGAGGGTCCCGGCTCCTCAGCCTTGACTGCCTGCTCAGGTGGTGAGCGCAGGCCAGAAGATCTGCGACCTGAATGACGAATAGGGCCCGATCTCAAGCATCCAGACCTCCTGGATGTACAAGCAGGAAGCACAGGCTTCTTCGGGGGGTCCTTCCATTTCACCAACCGGTGGACTTCCAGAGGGAAGCGCACAGTCTGTGGGAGAGGACACCGCCCTCTTGGGACAAGGCCGAAGGCAGATGGTCCAGGAGCATGACAGAAATGAAATAGTGGGTGGAAATGGCTGACAGCAGGGTGGTCCCAGCCAGGTGGGCCATAATCACGGGTGACAGGGTGATGGCCACCAGGCAAGGGATGGTGGCCGCGGCGGAGGCGGCAGAAGAACAAGCGAATCTGAGAAAGGAAATTGCCCATGTAGAGCCAGTTGTGCGCCAAACGACCTCAAATAAGAGTGGAAACAGGGAGAGTCTCTCCTTTGCTTCCTCCTCCTCTGGGGTTCTAGCACGCACTGAACTGACTTCAGCCAGGACCTTCTGATGTCTCCATGGAAACATCAACGGACCTTGAGAGGTCACAGAAGAAGGGGCGGGGCCTCCATGAATGGCCAATCCCATCATGACCTTCTAGCACCTGGGACCTGCATCTCTGTGTAGCAAGTGTTTGGCACCTGCCTTGCCCTCCATGAGGCCTTTGTCCCATACCACTGAGGCCCCACCTGCCTGACATCACCGTGTCTGGCCACTGGCTCTGTGGGAGCTTTGGCGCCTGCCCCACTGTTGTCCCAGGGGCCAGGTCCTGCTCAAAGTCAGTACGGGAGCCACCCGGCTCCTTCCTGGACGTGGCCCACCTCCTCAGGGGACCTTTTCAGCTTCTCTTGGAAGCCCGAGGCAGGTGCACTTTCTCCATGTCTGCCCTGGCCACCAGCCTCACCAGTCAGCTGTGAAACACTGTGAGGTGGAGTGGGCACAAAGCCCTAACCAACAGGCTGCTGCACCTGGAGACATCCCAGAAAAGAGCTGGCAGCTAGCAGGGGTGTAAACCCAATGTGCTGAATTACTAATGAATAAAAAGGGAAGGAACTAATGGAAATCAAAGCATACTGAATTGCTCAGAAGGAACATACATATATATTAACTTTAGAATTTGTTAAACATGTGAAATATTTAAAAACGACTATTAAGATGAAAACAGAAGCCTGGCTGGTGTGTTTCAGTGGAATGGGCGCCACCCTGTGAAGCAAAAGGTCACCGGTTCAATTCCCAGTCCGGACACATGCCTGCATTACAGGACAGGTCCCCGTTTGGGGGCATGCGAGAGGTAATCGGTCAATGTATCTCTTACACACTGATGTTTCTCTCCATCTTTTTCTCCCTCCCTTTCCCTCTCTCTAAAAGGAAATAAATAAAATCTTTAAAAAAGAAAACAATAGAATTAGCTATAACTTCCAAGTCAGTAGAGAAAACACAAAGTAAAAATATTTCAATCATTCCCAAATAAGTCACTCTAATATTAGAAAAGAAGAAAAAGCAGGATAAATTGAAAGCGAAAAGTAACTATTAGGAAAAAGTACAACTCCATGAGAAATATAAGTAATTGATCAGTTCAAGGCAGATATTTTCAGATTGTGTTAAAATATCCTAGCTGTATTGTTTAAAGAGACTTGTAACACATAAGAACCCAGAAATATGTTTAAAAATCAGTTTGTTAAACATAGGTATAGCTATATTATTATCAAACAAAATATACTTAAAGGTTTAAAAAAAGAGAAAGACATTGCTAAAGTGGAGCCTGTAACATAATTTAATACTTTCATTCCCTAAGAATACATAACACGATAATTCTAAATTACTTTGTACCTAAAAACAACCCAAAATGGACATAAAGCAAAAAGGGAAATAATTACAAAAGAAATTCACAAAGTGAGTCAAGGCAATTGAATGTACTTGGATGCAGAATATATTAAAACAACTTTTTTAGGAACTGAGAAATAAGTAGGCAAAACAAGTATGTGAGCTTATAATAGATAAAAGCATTGAAAATTGGAGAACAGCATTGAAAAATTGGAGAATAGACACGTTTCAGGAACAAAGGGGACATTTATGATAATTGACCACATATTAGGCCATAATTAAGCCTTAATAATGGAAAGACTCCCAAATCAGCAAGTATGAGTTTGCCAGTCACCCCAAGTTTGTTTTTCAATCATGGTTTCCTTGAAAGCATTAACATAACTCGCAAACACAAGATGAAGGTGGGAGAAAAAAGAGTTCAGAGGGACATATGCAGTACCACACCATTCACACAAAAGACTCACAAAGTCAAAGATTGGCATTAGAAATTTCAAAATTCAAGAGATGCTAACTCTTACATTCAGTGCATCATGGGCATGACATCCACCATATTTACAGTGCATCCCACTCTCAAAGGAGAGGGTTATACTGGGCATGTACACTATGGGATAGGCATCCTGGGGCCATGGTAGGCTACCCCAGGAGTACAGGCCTGAAATTATGTTCTGTTGTGAACCAGTTGGCCAAATAAGGCCAAAAACTATGGCAGTAAGTGTTCGCAGAGTCAGGATTTCCAGGAAAGAGAATGCTATAAAAATATATTTGCCATACCTATGTTCATAGCAGCATTGATTACAACAGCTTAAAGATAAAAACAACACAAGTACCCACTGACAGATGAATGGATAAGCAAGATGTGGCATATACATACAGTGGAATATTATTCAGCCTTCTTAAAAGAAATTCAGACACATGCTACAACATGGATGAACCATGAAGACATTTTATGCTAAGTGAAAAAAGCCAGTCACAAAAGGCTAAACACGGTATGATTCCACTTATATGAGGTACCTAGAGGAGTCAAATTCATAGAGAGTGGAATGGTGGTTTCCAGGGGCTAGGGGAGGAGGGAAATGGGGAGTCAGTGTTTATTGGGTAGAGTGTCAGTTTTGCAAGATGAATAGAATTCTGGAGACCAGTTGTACAACAATATGAATGTACTTAACACTACTGAGCTATACATTTTAAAATGGTTAAGATGGCAAATTTTATGCTATATATTCTTTACCACAATTAGAAATAATCATAAAAATATCTTTGCCAATGAAACTATTTACAATTATTTTTAAACTCATTTAACAGACCTGCATAAATGTCTGCATTGTTTACAGGCACATGCTGGGTGTTGAGGGATACAGATATCAAGGTAACAGGCTTCACAATGATTAGTGCATTAAAACTAAAGTTTGTGTTTTAAAATAATAACTATTATATCAAAATCTCTACAGAAACAATGGCCCAAATGTATTTTCCTCATTCCAATTGGAAGTATAACTTACCTGCCCTAGATCCAAGGTGACATTGACTTTGTTGTACCGTGTGCCTGAAGAGAGAGGAGGGCTCTGCCACCAGCGTTCAGATCCATCGATTGCGTTGGTGACTGGATGTGCTTTCCTGGGGTCTTCAGAATTGCAATAGTCACAAAACTGGCCCTGATTTAAATAAAAAAGAAGAAGCTCTTTTTTATGTTCAAGTAATTTTGTCTTAAACAATTTAGTAAAAAAGATATCCAAAACAAATACTGCTTTATGTAGCCTAAAGATGTCAGCTGTTGAAATTAATTTAAATGTATCCTTTTTTTTTTTTTTTAATGTATTCTGAAGACAGTAGTAAGGCTTTCTTTTTTTCATTTAATCTTAAACTATATTACCGGTTTATACCTCTGTCTGTTGTGTTCCTCAGATACAGATTCTCTTTAGCTTTCATATTCTACAGCTTTGTGTTTCTTGTCATGGATGACAGTGTAAGAAGAGACTGCTGCACCTGGGATGCAAAGATCTTTTCCTTCAGCAAATCCTTTTTATTGTCTGTATCCCACTTTGTGAAAATTCTATGTCAGGCACTGGGAGGTGCTAAGTACAGTAGCCCTGCCCCTCTAGCTGTGGGGGATGAATCCCAAGAGCTCCAGTGGATACTTCAAACCACACATAGTACTGAACTCTACTCTTTTCTCCTGTACATACCTATGATAAAGTTTAATTTATAAATTAGGCACAGTAAGAGACTAACAACATTAACTAATAATAAAAAGAGCAATTGTAACAATATACTGTAAGAAAATTATGTGAATGTGGTCATTTTGTAGTAGGCGGTTAGATACAGACACGGACAGAGCAGGACAATGGGCCAGATACAGAGGGTCACCAGGACAGAGGGCCCTGGGTGCCTAGCAATGGGCAAAACTACAAGCCCTTGCATGACCACTCCCTTAAGTATTAACTCCTGGAAGATGACATCTAGGCTTCAGCTGTGTTTCAGCTCCAGGCTCAGAGAAGCAGCAATATCAGACTGAGTAACACCATGGCTAACATCAGGACCAGCTAGACTAATGACCCCTGGCGCTGACCAATCAGTGGAGACCACAAAGGGGCACATCTAGGAAGCTGGTGAATATTCTATTGGGATTCTCCCCTAGGGCCTTCAGATAAAAGCCCTTGGTATAGGGACCTTTCTTGGCTCTCTCTGTGGAGCATGCTCCCCCACCGCCAGCTTTTCCCCAACTTCTCTCCCAGGGCTGGCACTCTCTCCCCCTCTCTCTCAATTCCACTTCCCCCTTCCTTACCTCCCCCCTCCCCCTTCCCCCTTTTCTCCATCACTCCTAAGTTCCAAGAGCCCTTTTTTATGTAACTTGTTTCCTCAGCCCATTTCTTAAACAGCTCAGTTCTACCTCTGTGACTTTCTAAATAAACTTTCTCTTATAATTTGAGTCTTGGCTCTGAATTCTTCTCTTAGCCAGAACTCAAGAACTGAGGGTGTTGAACTGAGGTTAACACCCAGTATCATTTTTCCACCACTAACAACTTGTTTCAGGGGATTGTTGAAGTCTTTGTAATAGGTTCAGGGCATTCTGACACAATAACTTGCCATCAATCAGAACATGCTTTCTGTTTATGTCTTCCACACACAAATTTAATACCTCTTCCAGCTTAACTAAGGCTTTATCACACACTGTGGCTATAACATTCACAGTTTGAAGTGCGACAACAAAATGGCACAAATTTCTTTTCCCTTCACAGATGGAAGATTTGTTCTTGCTGGATAGATCTCAACAATCTCGCCATATGATTTTTTTCTTTCCTTAAGTCAAAAAATTTCACCTTCTCACTTAGAGAAAGAACTTTACAACTTCTCTTTGGCATGTGAATTGTCAGCACCACTACTCTTGCACTTTGGAGAATAATAAACTTAGGGACTATTTTTAAGTAAATTAAGGGTTACTTGAAAACAGGTACCAGAGGCAGTCAATCTGATTACCAAGATGGCGGCTACTAACTAACAGGCGGGAAGTGTCTACAGTGTGGAGACACTGGACAAAGGGATGATTCACATGCTGGTCAAGATGGCATAAGATTTCATCATGGAACTCAGAATGGCATGCAATTTAAAATTTATGAATTCTTTATTTCTGGAATTTTCCATCTAATATCTTCAGACCACAGTTGACAGCAGATAACTGAAACCGCAGAAAAAAAAACAGTGGGTAAGGGGGAGCTACTGTACACAAGTGACCATAAGGGAAGTGGGGTACTACAATAGTAGGAACTACTGGGTCAATAGCAATAGATATTCCATGGATTCAGGAAAAGCAGCGTGAAAGAGGTAAACTTTAAGGTTCCTGTGAGGATAGATAGGACTTTAAGTGACAGTGAGTGGCAAACAGGGAAGGTGTTCCTGTGGAGAAACAGAGGCCAGCTGATCCAGATTAATAATAACATATGTAATAAAAGGCAAATGGGGGAGATGTGCTGGGCTCTGGATACCAGAGTGAGAAGTTGGTAGTTAATTCGGTTCATAAATGGGAATCTATTTCTACCTGGGGTGATTATCTATTGGGTATTATCATTGCTAACTTCTTACTGAATTACTCTTTTTTGGTAGGCAGAAGCTCTTGATTCTGTTTTGTTTGTTTACTTGTTTGTTGCAGTGAAGAATTTTATAGCCATTATGATCTAAAAATCTCAACATAGGCCTTTCTAATATATTGAATATATTTTAAGTGGATCAAAGGATCATGCTTACACAATGGTAGACTTCACATACTGAACTACTTTGCTCTCAAATTAAATTATCTTAGGGCATAACCACCACATAAGGGGGGGGGGGGCAGGGAAGAAGAAAACTTATACCTACTGCCTTTCCTGAGAGCATTACAGTTATCCAAGATAGCGTCAACACTGACATTTGGAAAGATGAATACCTAGAAGGGAACTTTTCCCAAGTAATAAAAATAAGCTAAAGGGGACTTATTTAAGAAAAGGAAGATCAAAATTATGAACATTAAAATGACAACAAACAACTATCAACAACTGAATCTAAAAAATAAAAACAAAATCCAACCAAGCAAACCAGAATAAGAACAGAATCATAGGTACGGGATCATTTGGAGGGTTATCAGCTGGGAGGGGGAAGGAGAAATGGGGAAATGGTGCAGGGATTAAGAAGTATAAATGATAGGTTCAAAATAGACAGGGGGATGTTAAGAATCGTACAGGAAGGGGTGAAGCCAAAGAACTTATATGCATGACCCATGGACATGAACTAAGGTGGGGTGGGATTGTTGGATGGAAGAGGGGTACTGGGCAGAGGGAAGCAAAGGGAAAAGAAATTAGGACAACTGTAACAGCATAATCAATAAAATATACTTTTAAAAAAACCTCTATTCATCCTTCCAAATAATATTCCCCAAGACCTTCATGGAGATTTAAATATATGTGGAAATGCTCCACAGATGAGTAGACTTGGGATTGAAGAACCTTCTCAGTAAGGTCAACACTATGACCGATCTCTGAAGGAAGGGTCTTGGCACTAAGAAGCAGAACTTCTAGAGAAAATAACCTAGTGCTGCTTTTTAATTTTTTTTTAATGCAATAACTGATAACAGTTTTCCAAATAAAATTTTTCGATCAGAGGAGAAAAGAATTCATGGGCCTTCTCAGAGAGCAGATCATTGGGGCAGTCCTTTCCTTCCCATGAGTATCACTGAGAGAGGTTACATTGATTTTTCTGTATCCATATCTTCCAATAAACACTTTATACTAACTTACTGCTCTGTATGGATACACAAAGGAAAGTGCTTATGTCTCTGTAAGTCTCAGCCACTTCTGATTCAACTTTCTGTTTTCAACAATTGAAAGTGAAACTGGACAAAAAGATAAGAATAAGGTGGACTTTTAAAAAGCTGAACAGAAGACAGAAACATGACATTTGGAATAGAGAAAATAAAGTTGGTATTATTTGTAGATGATAAAATTATTTACATTAAAACCACAAATGAATCTATCGATAAAAATTGTAAAACTACTGGGAGAGTTTAGCAAGGTGGCTGAACATAAGATTAATTTACAGAAGTCATTGAATTTCCATTCAACAGCAGCAAACAACTAGAACATGTAAATAAAGGGAAAACATCATTTATAGTAATATCAGAGAATGTCAGTATCTCAAAAGAATTTTAACAGATAAAATTTTCAACTTTATTAGGGAAAAGTCTAAATAAATAAATAGAGAGATACTGTTTTCTTGAACAGAAAGATAATATTGAAAACTTGTCAATCCTTCCCCAAATTGATCTATAAAGTAAACACAATTCCAATAAAAAATCTCAATAGGGATTCTCTTGGAACATAATAAGATAATTCTAAAATGTATATGAAACAATAAAGGATCAAGAAAATCCTGGATATTGTTGAAGATGACCAGTGAAGATGGCCCTTTAAGGTATCAGGGCTTATTATGAAGCTATTATAATTAAGTTAGAGCAAGATGAGATAAGCAGACCAAGGGACAGAAGAGAGAGGCCAAAAACAGACCCATGCATTTTGGAAACTTTAGTATATAACACAGATGGTCTGTGTGGTCAGTAGGAAAAGGAGGGTTAATCTACATGCAATGAAAAGAATAAAGTCAGATTCCTATTCAAACCACAAACAAAAATCAACTTTAAATAAATTAAGAATTTAAATGTCAGAAATCAAACTTTAAAGTCTCTTAGTAAAAAAATAAAGGTGAATTTGGAGTAAAGTAACCTCTTAAACAAGATCCAGAAAGCATTATATAAAAAAGATCATATTAAATTAAGAATATTTACTATATTAAAATTAAGAATGTTGGTTCATCAAAGACACCTTAAAGAGTAGAAAGAAAAACTACAAACTGAAAGATATTCACAATACACAAGTGGCAAGTAGTCTCCAATGATGGGTACCATCCATTTGTTTTCTCTATGTGCCTGCTACTTTACCCATCAAGAGGCAGAGGTTATTTACCTTCAAAGCAATTCTCTCCCCTTAAATCCAGACTGACTTTATTATTTGTTTTTTTTGTTTTTTGGTTTTTTTTGTAGTAGAAGTATCACTCTGGCATTTTCAAGTACAAGCCTTAAGAGAACCAGGCAGATTCAGCTTTATTTCTCTTGGAATCCAGCTACTCCCAAACTACCACTCTGTGAAAAAGCCCAAGATAACCAAATGGAGGGGACATATTGAAGAGCACTGAGACATGTGACATGTTAGTGAAGCCTTCTTCAACCATCTAGTCCATCCTAACCAGCAGCTAAATCCAACCGAGTTATACCAATTGACACCACATGAAACAGAAGAGCCACCCAGCTGAGCTCAGTCAATTCACAGAATTGTGAGAAAAATATAATAATTTGTCATTGTTTTAAACCACTGAATTTTGGGGTGATTTGTTACACAAGAATCAATAACTAAACAAAGAACATAAAATCAATTTTAAAAATCTCATCAGAAATATATACTGAACTCCTACAAATCAATAAGGGAAATATAAACAGTGCAACAGAAAAACGGGTAAAATAGGAATAGGCATTTTATGGAAGAGAAAATACATGTCAATAAACATTTGAAGAAATTTTCACAATCACCATCATTACTGATCAAGGTAGACCACAGTGCTATACATTCAATAGGATCAAATTAAAAGTTTGAGGATAACAAATATTGGAAAGGATGTGATAGGAATATGAATTGGTACAGAGACTTTGGAAACTGTTTTGACATTACCTTTTAAATTCAAAAATTTACATTTCCTATGACTCAGAAATTCTACTCTCAAGCTCACAACCCAAAAAGAATCTCTTTCACAAATTTAATGGCATCATGTTCAAGAATAGTCATAGCAGCATACTTCACAAAAGCAAAATCCTGGGAATAACCTAGTTTTCCAGCCATCAGAGTATGAATAAATCAGCGGTGGTGTATTCACACAATGAATGAATATATGAACAATAATGAATAAATGATATATACAATAACATAAAAATATATGAATAAATCTTACCAATATAACATTAGGTTGGTTTTTTTTTTTTTTTTTAAGGAAGTTAAGAGCACTTAATTTGGGGGAATATATACAGGTGTAATTTAAAAAACTATATAAAAAGTGAACCAAAAGCAAAATCAATAAAGGATTCAGGATGATGGTTACCCCAGATTATGTGAAACAGAAGAGATAGAAGGTGGGGGAACTATATGGTTAGAAATAAGTTATTATCAAGGCCCTATTTTTGGTTTTGCTAGCAAGTTCATGAATGCTTGTTATACTGTCTTAAATCCATCCATCCACATATATATTAAAGTGGACCATGCAAGGACCAATGATGAAACCATGTCATAACTGAGAGTTATGAACAATCTATAATCCAACTCTGCACCTGAGGTCCAATATTTTTTGAATAACCATAAATAAATAAAAGCAGGATAAAAATGATAGCGGTCAGAGATGAGGGGGGCAGAGAGAACAAAGAGGCTCTTGTGTTCAACCATTCACGCATCCATGCAACAAACCTGCATTGATCAACTACCCTGTACCAGACAGAGATGAGAAAACTGAAAGATAAACAGGACAAGAGACTCATGCTCTGAATTGCGTTAAGGTTAATACTGGTCTAGTCATATGGGAAACAGCAAATGTAGTAGAAGGGGCTAAAAAGAAAGGGGACAGGGCTATTCAAATAAACAACTAAAAAGACTCACATTCCAAGGATGGAGAACCCCAGAGATTAAGCCAATGTTTGCTCAGAGGCCCATGAAGTGACCTAGACTTCTTCAGAAAGATGAGAAAAAACAGTTTCTCTTATTTGCTAATATTTTTGATGATTCTCTTTAACTAAAAGCCTCACATAGATAATACTTTGCAGCTGAATTCACAGTATAAACAGTCTCGTTCCAAGACACTAGAGGTTGATCATAGTACAGCTCCCTAACATAACTTCTCTTTTATTATTTGAACATTCATTCATTTATTCAACCTTTTCAAATTACCTACAATGTGTAGAGCACAGCATCAAATGCTGGGGTAAAAACAAACAAATGAACACTAAAAATAAATCCTGCCCCAACGTGGGAGGGAAGAGAAGTAATTTGAACATCACTTATTACCAAAAAGTGGTGGGATCAAGACAGCAGGAGTGTTGGAGCCCAGGGGTGGCACACCATGCTTCACTTTGCTTAATCTTCCCAACACTCAGGTTTATATCAAAATATTCAAAACTTAAAGACAAAGAAGTAAAGGCTTAAGGAGGTCAAGTGCCTCAAACCACAAAGCCAGTATGCGCAGGATCCAGGACCTGTGTGTGGATCTGATAGTGTTACTCATGGCCCAGAACACTTTCCCTCCTGGCCTGGCTGCTCTGTGAGCTACATCCAAGAGCCCTGTCTCAAATTTGGATGGAGTGTGAGGCCGCATTGGGATCGCAATTATGTCATTTTCCAAACACCTGCCAATGATCAGATGTGTGAATGAGACACGGCTCAGGAAAGAACCCTGTCTGACAGAAGCTGAGATTCATGCCCTTAACGGCACGCACAGAAAAGCTGGCACGATGAGCATTTAATCACCCTCATCCATCAACAGCCCCATTTCAAATCACCACATTTGTGCTGCCATGAACCCTACTCCTAGCCATTGCTCACGAAGGTTCCTGAGATTATGTGACTTGCAGGCACTGTCTCAAGTGCCAGGACCCAAGCCAGCTGGAGCCCTGATGTGAAGAACATTCTGGAGTACACCTATTCCAATCTTGGAATTGCTCCTTTGCAAAGACCTTGTCCACAGCATTCTCCTGAGAGACACACAAACACTTCGGTGTGGTTATCGAGATCAAGACTAAGGTTTGTAAATTTCCCAAAGACCTCTATGTCTGCCTACAGTGGGGTGAAGGGATATTATACAGCACAGAAATGTGTCCAGCTCTGTGGCCCCCACCCAGGTTTCACCCCACAGAGGGTGAAGCATTGTACCTCTACTGTGCTGGGTTCCTGAAAGGAGGGATTTAGAAGATCTATGAAACAAGGGACTCAAGGATGTTTTCAATTTTTTTTGAAGGCAGATAAGCAAATGTCTGCAAAATTTATATGTATTACTCAAAAATTATGTCCATTCAGGCCAAATTCCAGAGATTTTTTCTCTTAATTCATTTCAAAAAGATGCATTTTGGAGTCAAATGATAGAGGCTCAAATCCTGCCTCTAAAAGTTACAGCTTCAAAATGTTAGTTGAGTTTTGAGCCGCCCTTGAGCTCTGTTTTCTCTGTTAAAATGAGCTAACATGTCCATTTTGGGTGGTTAAGTTGGTTGGAATATCGTCCCCACACACCAAAAGGGTTGCAGGTTTGGTCCCAGCTCAGAGCACATACCTAGGCTGAGGGTTCAACCTCTAGGTAGGGCATGTGTGGGAGGCAACTGATCTCTCTCTCTCTCTCTCTTCCTTTTTCTCTAAAAATCAATAAAAATATATCCTCAGGTGCAAATTTAAATAATAATAATAATAAATGGGCTAACACCACCAATCTTACGCTGTGGTTGTGAGATGTCATTCATAATGGGATCAGACCGCCATGGGGACCACTGGGTGCTTGTTTAAATGAGTGCATCTTCGCATCCTGTCCTGGACCTACAGAACCAGCATCTCTGATGGAAGACAGGAATCGAAAGTTTTAGAAAGCACCCCAAGTGATTCTTCTGACCACTGCAGTCAGGAGACACAGAGGCCATGGTTACAGGCATGTGCTGAGGGGGCCACAAGTGAAGGTTCTTGCTGCAGCAGCCACAGAAGTAGCTGCCGTGATGGCAGTGATGAAAGGAAGCATTCATGTGCCAGACATAGAACCTTCTACTTGGCACAGGCTGACTCTTAATTCTCATGACAGATCTATAAGGTGAGTACAATCATGAGATCCTTTTACAGATAGAGAGAAAGAGACACCAAAGAGCAATGTGTGTTCTCCACCTGCCTGGGCACCATCTGCCTGTGAGACAGGCAGGTAAAGAAACTTGCTTTTAAGCTTCTCCATCCACAGACAGCTGAGAACTGTGTTTTTTTCTATATTGGTGAAGTGTTTCACTATGTTCCCCCTTTCACTCTCCTAAAAATTATTTTACATATACCCCATGCTCCTCAACCCTCCTCCACTGATAATTTACTGAATTTGCTCATCTTCCTAATCACACACCTGCCTTGCCTCCCACTGCTGTGGAGAAGCTGTCTGTGCTCCAAAGCCCCCGCCCAACACCCACACGGATTCCTGTCCCTCCTGACTTTGCATCTGCAATCACAGCCCCTAAACACATACTCTCCTGAATCTCAGTTTATCCTTCTATTGGATTATTCCCATCAGGAGATAAATATACATGCTTAATATAAACGACTTCCCACTTTTCCCTTACTGGGTCCACTCAACCCACACTCCCCCTCTTGCTGCTCATTTGCTCCAAGGCTATTCCTGCCTCAGGGTCTTTGCACTTGCTGTTCCCTCTCCCAGAAACAGGCTTTTCCCAGACTTCAGTCCCTTTTCTAAGCGGTCATTCCTATCAACTCCTTTTAAAGTAGCGCTGCGCTTTACTGTCTATTTCTATTCTCTTATCCTCTTTTTCTTCTGAGGAGGAATCACTTATTGTTTGTCTTCTTTTTTTTAAATAATTTATTTGTTTATTTATTTGTTTATTTATTTTTTAAAGAGAGGGGAAAGGATAAAGAGAGGGAGAGAAACATCATTGTGTAGTTGCCTCTCACTCACGCCCCCAACTGGGGACCTGACATGCAACCTAGTCATGTGCCCTGACTCGGAATCGAACCAGCGACACTTGGTTCGCAGGCTGACACTCAATCCACTGAGCCACAGCAGCCAGGGTTATTGTTTGTTTTCTTCCTGTCATCTTTATTGGCTTGCAAATGCCCTGAGCCAGAGACTTGTTCACTACCTAGAAAGGTATCTGGCACAGGGTAGGCACTAAATATGTATTCATTTAGTTAATAAATTAAAACGGCATAAACTATTTTGTTACTCATTTCAAGGAATATGCCAGAAAGTAAAAACCAAATTAAATAGCGATGGGGTGGAGGGGTAGTCCCAGATATGGACTGTGTGTGTGTGTGTGTGTGTGATTTTGCCTTTAATGTCAGAAGCTGAACTCCAGATTTCAAAAAAACAAACAGGAAATTGCTGACTGATACCTGTGCCACTGAACTCATTAAAAAGCACATTGTAACTAAATCTAGACTTGCTTTTTCTCCTCCCTCTACTGAAAATCTACTAGTTCCTTCCCTCAAGGGCCTTCCAGAACCACCTGCCTGCTCTGGGCCAGAAGCACCAGTTATGTTTAACTCGGCTCCCCTGCCTTTAGATGGAGCCTTTCCAGTTTCAGAACTTGCTGCTACAACCTTCCTTGCTTATCTTTCCATCACAAACAAATCAGAGAAGAAAAAAAGAAAATGATACTCACTCTTCTGGCCACAACATGCTTCTTCATTACGAGTTCCTGCCATTCCAAAGAGGCTTCCCAGGCAACTATGCGTCTCTCTCCTAATCTACTTCACCCATCACATCTGGCCCCTGTAATCAATGCCTTGATATTCTGACTTTTTACTGAAATAGGTTCCCCAACAAACTTTAATTAAAGTTACTGTTTTTTGAATACTGAGTTCCAAGTGCATGTGGTTTACTTCATGTAATCCTCAGAATAACCTTACGAACCTTACAAAGGTACTGTATTCCCATTTTACAGATGATAAAACTAAGGCTCAGAGAAGTTAAATAACTCATGCAAGGACACATCTTTAGGAATGGATGCTCTCAAAGGGAGCTCGATTGAGTCCAAAGCCCATGCTCTTAATTATGTTGTATCAACTGGTTCCTTCTTGAAAGAACAGAAGTTCTTTATGGAAGTTTTAAAAATCCATATGTATTGGTTTCTGTACATTCCTTTTCCTTCTACTTCTCCCTTTGTTCTCTCGTTCTTTATGTTTTTTTGTTGGCATTTTACTGGTGTTGCTTGGTTACTCTAGTTGCAGGTAAGTGGTCTTCCCTAAAACTCAGGTTTACAACGTTGGCCAGGCCACATTTAGGCCTTCCTACTCAATGCCCCAATCCCAAAGCCTAGATTTATGAAACAGGTCTGCCCTGATAGCTTATTCATTCAACCATAAACTAACGACCTGCTAAGAGCCAGATATTGTCCTGACCTGATTTATTTCTCCAACCAGGCTTTTTGCTATTACTTTAATCTCATTAGTAAGTAATTAGCCCTGGTTGGTGTGGCACAGTGGATTGAGCGCCAGCCTGCAAACCAAAGAGTTGCTGTTAGTTTCCCAGTCAGGGTACATGCCTGGGTTGTGGACCAGGTACCCATTTGGGGGTGCTCAAGAGGCAACCACACATTGATATTTCTTTCTCTCTTTCTCCCTCCCTTCCACTTCTCTAAAAACAAATAAATAAAATCTTAAATTAAAAAATGAAATAATTATACTCTTTTACTGTTTTATGTTCCCATTGTTCCAATTCATTCCCTCAACTTTTTGTTCATCCTTTTGAATTTCATGAGTTGCCTAAATTCTTTTGAGAACCAGAAAGGGTCTAAAATACCTACAAAAAATAAAATGAAGTATTCAGAATTTCTGGAGAAGACACAGAGTTCTCATACAGGGATAACATTCAAAATAGGTAACAATTAGTGCAGCGGGGCTTTCTGAGTTCCTAGGACACACCAAGCATGTCCCACCTGTACCTGTTGATCCTTTTGTTTGTGGAACACATCTGCCCACTCTCCTCACGGGGCTGACTTCCTCTCAACCCTCAAGTTTCTGCACATCAACACGTCCTTAAACAAGCTTCTCCATCTACTCAGCCTAGAGAAGCTTCCCTTCATTAATTGCTATCATAAAATCCTGTTTATTCTCTCCAAGACACAATAACAATCTCTAATTATTGTACATGTTTACTAATTGGTTGCAGTCTCCCCATAGCCTGTTAGCTCCACGCAGGTGGCAACCTTTTCTGCCTTGTTTGGAACTGTATTCCCAGCTCACTACATACCCCTCCTGTGTGCTTGGCACATAGATATCAATAAATATTTGTTAAATTTATGAGTGGATGAATATTTTGCACAAATGTGTATATTTGTGTGTCTCTGGGTAGCAATTATTTCCTTAGTAGATAAGAATCTGCATTAGAGATCATCCACAAAAGACTTTCTACCAGCTCCTGCCAAGCTTCCAGGTATCAAGCTGGTGAATGAGGACAATGAGCCAATCTGAAAGTGACGTTCAAGACCTCATTCATTTATAGGGACAGTGAAAGCAAGAGAAAGGTGCCTGCCCCTCATATTTCTATTTTTCCCCTTGGAATGGCACCAGACAAGGGTCAGATGACAGGAGAATTAACTCAACTGCACAGGAGCTCCAAACAAAAATCTCCTGCCCTTCTATGGGCCCAGAGAGTAGGGGGTAAGGAGAAGAAAAGGAACAGGAGTAGAAAGTACTGAGGCAGAGTGGGGGAAAGTGCCTCAGTCATAGCACCCCCAAAGAAGTCTTGATAGAAGCCCCTGTGCCCACATATGCAGCCTCTGAATAGAGGTTGCTGGACTGAGAATATAGATATGTGCATGAGCATGGCTGGTCCAGAGGGGACTGAATCTTTGACTGCAGCTCCCTCCAGAAAACTCCTATGCCCTCACTGCACTCACCGTGCACACAGCTGGTGTGGGGAGGCTGCATCCCCCATGAGGCCTGACAGTCAGAGCCTCATAACTGCCTATGGTTGGACCTAAGAGATCACATATGCAACTTTGACCTAGAGACAGACTTACCTCTTTCAAAATTATTTCAGTGGTGCAGCACACTTGGCAAAGGCCATCCTTCTCTACAGCCAATCTCAATCCTTGTGCTACACTATTACTTCACCCTTTTATTTTATAAAGACTGAGAACCATTGGTTACAAACATTTCAGTAATAGTTCTGAAGGCCCTTGGTTAGCCAAGCAGATCTACTGTGACTTGTTTCAGCTGTTGTACAATCCTCCTAAGTTATAGTGACAGTTGCTCTCTGTCATAGCCAGAGAAAGACAACACCTCCAAACCAAGGCAAGTAAGTGATCAAAGAAAAATGAGGCTGCACTTGACACAAAGCATGTGAGGGGTACAAAAAGTTAATTCAAAGCCTGCATGGTGCTCAGAGAGAGGGAACAAAGGTTTCATCAGGTCCTAGCATTTCTATTAGAAAGAATGACTTCAGTAAGCTATATTTTTATTTAAAAGTCTATTAAGTTGACCTAAAAGATAATAAAATTATGAAAAAGAAATAACTAGTTTATGGCAATTTTACTAAGAGATTTTCCCAATGAGGCATTTTTTGCTAATTTCCCTAGTTCGTTAAAAACATTCAAAATCATTGTCACTTTGAAGATATATTAAATGATCAGCTCTCACAATGAAACAGGAAAGTTGCTTGGAAACAGAAGAAATGTAGACAAATTGAAAGCCTGAAATTGTATTCTCATCAAAACACTATGCAAACTGCCTTAGAGGGACTCTTTGCCAGCAGTATCTTTTGTGTACCCAAATCCTCAGCAATATTTAGTCTCTGCAGAGCCAATCCCAGGACATAAGGAATCAGACTTTTCATTCTACTATCCCACGCTGTCCTCCCCTTAATGCAGCCCAGAGTCCTCACTAGCGAAGGAGTCATCTTACCACTGGGCTCTGTGCAAAAAAAAGAATCCAAGGTTCATGTGCACCCATCATCCCCAAACTGCCACCGTCCTTACTGTATGCCCCCTTGATATGTTCTTCATTTGTAAGGATGATTCAGTGTGGGTAATCCCCAAATATCTGTTTAGCCAAGAGCTTTCCTCATTCTCTTCAGGGACCATATTTTGAGTTATCAGATTGCAACATCTCAAAAGCAGAGACCCTACAGTGACCCAGAGAGCATCACGCAGTGCCCCCAACCTCCACTCTGCCAAACACAGATAATGCTCACTCACTTGAATGGTCAATAAATACTGCTCACTGACTGAAAGATTGCATATCTGATTTAAAGCTAAAGTCACTGCTGTGGACTGAATGTTTTTGTCTCCCTCCCCCCTCAAAAAATTCATATGTTGAGACCTAACCACCTAGATGATGATATTAGGATGAGGGCTCCACTTGCATGAATGGAATTTGTGCCCTTATGAAGCGGCCCAGAGAAATGCCTCATCCCTCCTACCATGTGATGACACACAAACAGACTGCAGTCAACGAAGTGGGTCCTCAGACACTGCATCTGCCCATGCCTTCATTTGCCAACCTCCAGAACTGTGAGAAATAGTTGTTGCTTATAAGCTGCCCCGTCAATAGTATTTTGTTATAACAGCCCAGGCCTACTAAGATAGTTGCTGTACAGTATTAGTGTACTAGGGCTGCAAAAACAAAATACTACAAACTGGGTGCCTTAGAACAGAAATTTATTGTCTCACCTGTCTGGAAGCTAGGGGTCTGAAATCGAGGTGTCGGCAGGACTGTGCCCCCTCTGACACCTGTCAAAGAAGGATCCTCTGTGCCTCTTCCAGCTCTGGCAGCCCAGTCCTCGTCATTGGTCTTAGCCACTGCATCAGACACCTTTGCTTTGAAATTCAACACATCCAAAGGAAGCCTGATGAAATTCCAGTATTCATTTCATCAAACAGCACTTCCATCAAGGTGTTGGTATAGTAGGAAAATTCTATGGCGGTGGTGCCCTTTGAATGTTTCTTCAGAAAGCATCTATGTAGTGTCTATGACAAGCTGCCACAGGGGAAACAGATGTGAGCAGGAAAAGGTGGCCCCACCCTCAGCTCATAATCTAATGAGGATATAGACATGAAAATGAATGACTCCAAGAGGATAAATGAAATTAGTGAGGTGGTGCAAAACTTGGCTGGAACTCTCAAGGGAGGAGTAGTTAGTGTGTCAGAGGCAGCATAGCACCGTGGGTAAGAACGTGAGCTCAGCAGCCAGAGCACCTGGCTTTTCTACATCCTAGCTGTGTGATCTTGAAAAAAAATCACTTAACCTTCTCTATGTGCTTCAGTTTCCCAATATTTAAAATGAACATGCTCAGAGCACCTCTTTCATAAATTGTTGTGAGGATTAAGAAGTCAGTGTATCTAAGGTGCTTAAGAACAGTGTCAAACATCAGTGTTATATGTGTGTGTTAAATTAATACCCTACACTAAACAGGGGAGCAAGTTCCCTGGTTACTAGGCTTTCTCCTTTTTTGCCACTTTATCTCCCTTTTGGTATTAATCCTATACACAGTATGTACAGTATACAGTGCAACTTGAAAGTAATGGAGAATTACTTCTTTTCCCCACTTTTCAGTTAAGATGTGTATAGATAATCTAATTTAAACCCATATTTCTCTCTCGCTAATATTCATTTATTACTCCACATCTGTTTTCTGAGCATCTAAATATGGGAAAACCACTGAGAGAAAACAATCGTCGGCAGCCGTCCGTCTCGAGAGACGATGGTGTAGCTTCTTAAGAGTCTATCTGCACCGCCGAGAATGGTTGTGCAGTCCGACTCGGGAGTGACACGGTATCTGTCTCCTCCTGTGTTGAATTGACATCTTGCGATGATGCTGGAGTGTCCTCTCCAGTGAAGCTGAAGCTACAGAGCCTGGGCAGGGTGATATGGACGGTCTGCTGTTGCCCATGCAGCAGACCCCCCCTCTCTTCGCAGCTGAAGGGTCCAAGGGAAAGACGGAGTCAATACAGCTTGGCTTCAGGTGCGCCGCAGGAGTTGCCGGTGTTGACTACAACGTCAAACCGCCTTAGGGACTCCGGCTCCGGATTTTCTGTCAGAGTTTACTCCCTTAGCCTTTCCCCTGAAGAGGTATGCCGCAAGGCAGCGGAGGTTTTTTGGAGTCAGAGTTTTCCTTCTCTGAGAGAGAAAACAATATGCTTATGATATTGAGAAACTGGCAAGACACATGGGACGCAATGAGTTGGCTTTCCCCAGGGCAGGTTCCACCCTGTTGGCATGAGGGATCTAATAAAGGCCTTGCTGGCTCATACAAACAGTTCTATTTCGTGAAGCAGAAAAAGCCTCCCTGCCTCTGAGCAGATCTCAGCCTCCACTTGCCCCTTGGCCAGGAACCTATGTATACAGCACAATCATAGGCAGGTGCATTGACTGAGACTAGTTAGGTACCATGTAATAATAAATCTTTTCCTCACTTGACAAATGATTCCAGAATGTTGAGCAAGAGTTAATACAGGTTTTGTGAAAGTCTAAATCTCAACCAGAAATAAATTTATGATCTGGAAGAATGTATATTACCACTAATAAGTTAATACCTCTCTTCAAAGAATGTTACTTTAGCTGATAAGAAGTGTGTCCCTACATAAATAATATATAAACTAGTTATTAACATAGTGTCAAAACAACTTAACATCGCTATTTTATAGAAAGCTAAAAAATTCTTCATGCCTGTGGATTATTTAGCATGCCAAGTATGTTCAGTATATAATGTATTTCATTTTAATTTTTAATTTTTTATTTTTAATAACTTTATTTATTTACTTATTATTTATTTGTTTTTAGAGAGAGGGGAAAGGAGAAAGAGAAGGCCTCCCATGCGCCCCCAACTACAGACCTGATGTGAAACCTAGGCATGTGCCCAGACTGGGAATCGAACCAGCGACACTTGGTTCACAGGCCAATGCTCAATCCACTGAGCCACAGCAGCCAGGGCTATCTATAATGTGTTTCATTATTAAACAAATTTTTACTCAAAATTTTTAAATAACTATTGTGACAAATAATTTTTGTAGCTTACCATTTTAGGATTCTTACCTAAGAATTTTTTTCACTCCATGAAAAAATGCATTCATTGAGCACTATGTGCCAAGAAATATACTACATGATTTTTACCCTCCCAATAAACCTATGAGATAGACTCTGATATTAATCCTGTTTTATATATGAGGACATTCAGATTGTTCCATACAATGGAATACTATTTTCTACCATAAAAAGAAACAAACTACTAACTCATGCAACAATATGAATGAACCTCAAAATCATTATGTTGAGAGAAATCAGACACAAAAGGCCACATATGTTGTACTGTTCTATTTATATGAATTTCTAGGAATGGAAAATACAGCAGTCCCTCTCTATATCGCAGTTCACTTATTGCGGCCTCACTGTATCGCAAGATTTTTAAAAATATTATATTTAATTATTTATTGCAGATTTTTCACTATATCGCAGGATTTTGCAGTACTGTATACGTATGTTGTTAAAGTTATGTAGGTTTAAGAGTGTAGAATATGTTAAAGAACATAAGTAGTGTTTATAAGAGTGTGGAAAAGGTTAATAAGGGAGTGGGAAAGGTTAATAAGGGACTAGGAACGGTTTATATGTGTGCGGGAAGGGTTTATAAAGCCTTAAAATATATATAATACTAAAATAAATGTAAGGTTCCTACTTGACGGATTTTCACCTATCACGGGGGGGTGGGTCTAGAACGTAACATTCACCGTAAGTGAGGGAATGCTGTATTTAGAAATCAGCCTAGTGGAGGTACATCCAGAGGTAGATTGCACAGGCACAATAGAACTTCTGTGGCTGAAGAAAATGTTCTAAAAGGAGATTCTAATGTTAATTGCACAACTCTATAAATTTACTGAAAATTATTAAATTCACACTTACAGTGAATGCATGTTATAGTATTTAAATTATGCCTCAATAAAGTTGTTTATAATGACTTACATGCTTTAATCTAGTTTTGATAAAGTGAAAAAAATGTGTAGTTCTTCACATTTACATGTGCAGTAAGGATGTAAAACACATAACTATCTTTCTGTAACTATTTTGGTACAGGCTTTTTATAAGTAAGGGGCTGAAATTAATGATATTTTGTCCTCTCCTTTCCCTATGATTGTATATTTCTTTTTCTCAAATTAAATACTCCACACTGACTGTCACAGGTAATTCAGACCATGAGCTATTGGGCTGGCCAAAAAATTTCTTTGTTTGTTTTTTTCCATAAGATGGTTCTAGTAGCACTCAGTTGTCTTTAACTTCATTGAAAACCATTTTATTAGATTGCATTGTGAAAGCTGCCATATTAGTATCCATTTAAAAAACTATCAAAATTGATGAATTTTTATATAGCCATTTTAATATTGAAGATGGAAGAAAATAAGTGACATTTTCAGCATATTATGCTTTATAGTTTCAAGAAAGGTAAAAGTACAATTGAAACACAAAAAAAAGATTTGTGCAGTGTACAGAGATGGTACTGTGACTGATTGAATGTGTTGAAAGTGGTTTGAGAAGTTTCATGCTGGAGATTTCTCGCTGGACGATGTTCCACAGTCAGACCAATTGAAGTTAATAGTGATCAGATCAAGACATTAATTGAGAACAATCAGCATTATACCAAGCAGGAGATAGCCAACAAACTCAAAATATCCAAATCAATAAAGTTATTGGTGAAAATGAAAAATGTGTCTTTTATTTTACAAAAAAACTAAATGGACTTTTGGCCAACCCAATAGAATCTTGAACTTCAAGGACCAAACATCCCCAGTTCCAACTATTCACCAGCAACCCCGAAGGACCTGTACTCCAATAGCCTGTGACTGGTTGAGGAACAAAATGCTAAGATTCTGGTATGTGGAACCACGTTTCATCACTGGTGAGGGAATTTGTTCAAAGGAAAACATTTATGTTTGTCTGCTTCAAATGATTTGTACATAAATTTTCATTGCTAATCCTTGGCTAATTAATGTCCACAAACACAGAACTATTAAGAAAGTCACTTTTAAAAAAGAATCAATCATCCTTAAATCGATGACTGTAAGTCATTGGCCTGAAGTCTCAAAATAACTCTTGTATTAATCATTGTTATAAATATATCAATGGACACAGTAAAAGTCTTAGATTTCACTGTTCTTGCTCAAGATTTTCACATCACTTTCACAAAGGAAAAGACCCTTGTTGAAGTTAACAAATGGTTCTCCTTCACGACAGTTCTATAAACAGAACCTCAGTGAAGTTGAGTTTTCCTGTTTATGGCCAAGTTACACAAACATACAACTGAGTCTGCTTTGTGGCAAGTACTCTCACTCTTAGTCATAACTCAAGTGTGTGTGCTTCCCCATCAATATCGTTCAGGTTAGGTATACATTCTTATGCACACAGCGAAGTGTAATTAAGGAACATATAAAAGATGTGCTGAATGTCAATGTACAAAATCAAGACCAAACGTTTGGTAGATATGTGCACTTCATTCCTTGTGAGTATAGTGTTTGTGACAAGCTAAACAAAAGCTTATATTTTATACATAGCCTTAGACTTCTTTATAGCCTTAAACTGTACCTTCATGCCACCATCATTTCATTCAGCATTTTCAGAGCACCTATATTGTTCCAGGCTTTGTGCTAAGCATAATAGATACAGATGTAAACCAGACAGACAGCTCTCAAACACCAAATACTTAATGTCTGAGCAATAACAGCTATATAAAATCTTGTTTAATGAATATTAAATTCAGAGAAACCACAGTGAATGTTTTTCACACAACAAACAAAATTCAGACTTTTGAAACACCCTGCCTATTGACACATGCTACCATTTAAGTATCAGCATTGTTATAGAACAAGGACCATAAACTCAGGGTTTATTCTAAGATGTGATTTTATTATTTTTGATATTTTTTGAAAAATCCTTCTGACCTGAAATTCTAAAGCCTGACTGGCCAAAGACTTATTTTTAGAAAGTTCAAAGAAATATAATTATTTTAGTTAACTCTTTTTCATCTCCCATCTTGAGCAGACTCAAGACTACCATCACGACTTCTGGCCAAGATGAAGGTGTAGACAGACATGCTGCATCTCCCTCCACAACTAAGAAGGAATACAACTACCGCAAAACCAACAATAACCAGAAGTTCCAGAAAATAAATGGAAGTCCAACATATGACGTTATAAAGAAGTGGTGCTCATCCGGACGGGTAGGAGGGGTGAAGCCGGGGAGGATAAGTCAGGCTGTCCTGTCCGCAGCAGCAGCAGTAATGGCAGCAGGACAGCGGTAAGCACAGACACCCGTATTTAAGGGGAGGGGAGAAGTGCCTGGGGAGCACCCCCAGCTGCAGACCAGACCCGTCAGCTTGTGATTTCAAAGCCGGGGAAGGCAGACCTCCATCGCCTTGGACTGTGAGGCCCAGAGTGAGTAGGGACAGAGGAGGAGGCTCTTGGTCTCTCAGCGGAGACTGAATGGCAGGAAACCATCTTGGACCCCCACCCCCACAGAAAACGCCACAGTGTGGTGAGACGCATCATCTGGTTGTGACGAGTGCATGGGGCTCCATCCTCTATAGAGTAGGAGATGTGACAGCCCCGCGCAGGAAGCAAAGGTAAACACAAAACTATCAGGATGGCACAGATCATGATAGAGATCCCAGTGACAAAGCCGAACAGACAGCAAATTTCTAATCTAACGAAGCAGCAGATAGAAAATCTTTCTGAGGCACAGTTCAGAGCTTTGGTTATAAAAGCGCTTACAGACCTAACAGCAGATCTTAAACAAGACAGGGAAGAAATGAAGGCTAGTCTTGCTGAAATGAACAAAAACACGTATGAAACTAGTGATGAGGGCAAGAAAACCAGGGATCAAATCAACAAATTGGAACATAGGGAAGGAACAAACAGTCAACCAGTACAGAAACAAGGAACAAGAAGTGAGGAAAATGTGGGGATGCTCAGAAACTTTTTGGACAGCAATAAGCGGGCCAACATTTGAATCACAGGGTTGTGAGAAGGTGAAGAAGAACTAGAAATGGGAAAATTATGTGAAAAAATAATGAAGCAGAACTTCCCTAACTTGAGGAAGGAAATAGACTTACCAGTCCAGGAAGCAGAGAGAGTTGCAAAAAAAACTGGACCCAGGGAGAACCACACCAAGACACATTATCATCAAAATGTCAAAAAATTAAGGATAAAGAGAGAATCTTAAAGCCAGCAAGAGAGAAGAAGAGAAATACATACAAAGGAGTCCCAATAAGACTCTCAGCTGATTTCTCAAAAGAAACTCTGCAGGCAAGAAGGGACTGGCAAGAAATATTCAAAGTAATGAAAAGCAAAAAACTACAACCACGATTACTCTATCCAGCGAAGCTATCATTCAGAATAGAAGGGCAGAGAAAGTGCTTCCAGGACAAAGTAAAACTGAAGGAGTTCATCAGATCCAAAACACTGTTATAGGAAACATTAAAGGGACTTGTTTAGGAGAAAGAGGGTCAAAACTATGAACACTAAAATGAAAACTGTATCACAACAACCAACAACAGAAGCTAGGGAATCGAAACAAAGGCAAATTAAGTAGACAACGAGAGTGGAAAAAGAATTATAGGTGTGGGGAACATTATGGGGGGTGATCAGCAGGGACGGGGACGGGGGGAAAGGGAGGGAGATGGTACAGGAATTAAGAAACATAGTAGGAGGGAGTGAAGTAGATAGGAAGATGTTGAGAAGAACTATATGTACAACCAATGGGCATGGACTAAGGGTGGGGGACAACTGGAGGGAGGGATGTCACTGGGTGGAGGGGAACAAAGGGAAAAGAAATTGGGACAACTGTAACAGCATAATCAATAAAGCATATTTTAAAAAAATGACTACTCAGGCACAACCATTGGTTAATCATAATCTCTCTTCCATTCTCCCCCCCCCCTTCTCCCACCACCCTCCATCTCACACTTCTCTGTAAGGCAGGTCTGTACAAGCAGCTGCCAAAACTGGGCTATCACAGTGTCTAGTAGTTTGGCCTCTGGAACTCAGCTTCCCCTTCTGATCTCTGACACACTTCTCATTACATGAGAATCTCTCGCACCAACAATCATGCTTCTTCCCAAACCCTTACCTCTGAAAGCAGAAAGCACTATTCAGCAGAGCTTTTGTTCACCTCTCGTTTTTAGGGAAGCACAAGAGTTAATACCTGATGGCATTTTTTTCCTGTAGACTACACCCTGGCCTAGATAGAATGACTTCCTACTCTATCTAGGATTGTGAACCCAGGTTTAATGACCTATTTATTCTGGAAACTCAATTAAGAACAGGAAACATGATTTTTCTGGACCTCCCAAATAATAGTATCAAATTATGAACACAATTAAAATACTAGTTTGGGGAAAAAGAATGGTCCTTTCCTAGGCAGATCTGGAGGAGAGGAGTGGTTGAAATTTTCTTCAATTTCTTCCTTCTCCTTGCCTCTACTCTCTCTATAATTAGAATAGTTCTCTCCAAAGTTGGGTGTGCCAGGAAATCCAGTGGGTGCAAGAAGTGAATATTGAGTTCTCTTTACACTTCTATTTCTTAAAAATAAGACATGAGGATTCTATTCTTCTGAATAATAGAATGGTTACGATCTTGTATTCTTCTGACTACAGTTTCACTGGTTATCTCATGGTAAATTACTTAAAGACCATTTATTTAAATTTAAAGATGAGTTATGCTTTTTTCACAAAATGTCCATATTTGCTGAATTTTTCTGGATGACAAATGACTGCCAGTAATATACTACCTGATGGATATTTACAAAACAATAGAGGTAGTTATTCTGTTCTGTCAAAAGTCAAAGTTGTTTTAACAATGCGTAAAAAATAAATACTATTCTTAAAAAATGTATGCTTTGGAAAGAGCAGTTTTGAAAAACATGTTTGGAAATGTTTCGTTTTTATTGCTAGCAACATGGAACTCTTTCTCTAAAAGTTCTCATAGTTGCACATTTTTAAAATATGAAAACAGAATTTTTTAACATATTTTCCAAAAGAGGATCTGCATTATGTTTTGTTTGAAACATTAAAACACAACACCTTTCTACCAGGAAGTACTGAATGCCACCTGAAAAGCAAGAATTTACTGGCCAAGTTTCTACTTTAAAAGATTTTAGAATAATTGAAGGACGGGGCAGAAATATGAGCAGCATGATTTTGTGAACTCAGCACGAGACCTGTGCCACTACACAGGGTCCCATTCTTAGAAATTCCCCTCACTTAGTTTAATGCTCTGCTATCACCATCTTTAAATTCTTAATAATTTTTTAACAACGGACTCCACATTTTTATTTTGCGCTGCACTTCATAAACTATGGAGTTGGTTCTGGAGCTCAGTCAATAAAATTCTTCCATTTGAATCTATATATTTATTTTTTAATATATTTTATTGGTTATGCTATTACAATTGTGCCAGTTTTCTCCTCTTTGCCCCACTCTGACCTATACCCCCTTCCCTCCAGCAGTACCCCCACTTAGTTCATGCCCATGGACTGTGCATATAAGTTCTTTGGCTTCTCCGTTTCCTATACTACTCTTGACATCCTCCTGTCTATTTTGTATCTACCAATTATGCTTCTTAATTCCTGAACCTTTTCTCCCATTCAACCCCCTTCAGATAACCCTCCAAAGGATCTCCATATCCATGATTCTGTTCCTGTTCTGGTTGTTTGCTTCGTTTGTTTGTTTGTTTGTTTTCAGATTCATTTGTTGATAGTTGTAAATTTGTTGGCTTTTTAATATTCATAGTTTTGATCTTCTTCTTTTTCTTAAGTAAGTCCCTTTGTCATTTCATATAATGGCTTGGTGATAATGAACTCTTTTAGCTTTATCTTGTCTGGGAAGCACTTCATCTGCCCTTCGATTCTAAATGATAGCTTTGCTAGATAGAGTAATCTTGGTTGTAGGTCCTTGCTTTTCATCACAGTGAATACCTCTTGCCAGTCACTTCTTGCCTGCAAAGTGTCTTTTGAGAAATCACCTGACAGTTTGTAGGTAACTCTCCACTTCTCTCTTACTGTTTTAATGATTCTCTCTTTATCTTTCACCTTTGGCATTTTAATCATGATGTGTCTTGGTGTGGTCCCCTCTGGGTCCAGCTCACCTAGGACTCTCTGTGTTTCCTGGACTTGTATGTCTATTTCCTTCGCAAAATTTGGGAAGTTTTCCACCATTATTTTTTTCACATAAGTTTTCAATTTCTTGCTCTTCGTCCTCCTTCTGGCACTCCCATGATTCAGATGTTGGCACGTTTAAAGTTGTTCTAGAGGTTCCCAAGCCTCTCTTCACTTTTTTCAATTCTTGTTTCCTCATTCTGTAGTGGTTGACTGTTTTTTCTTCCTTATGCTCTAAATCATTGATTTGAACCCTGGTTTTCTTCCCTTCACCATTGGTTTTGTGTGGACTTTCCTTTGTTTCACTTAGCATAGCCTTCACTTCTTCCCTGATGTGTTTGCCGTACTCAAGCATATCTGTCAAGCCTATAAGCATCTTTATCACCAGTGTTTTGAACTCTTCATCTGTTAGATTGTCTATCTCCTCGTCACTGAGTTCTCCCACTGGAACCTTGATCTGTTCCCTCTTTTGGGCCATACTTCTCTGTCTCCTCATCTTGACATTTTCCTGTGTTTGTTTGCCTTTGCATCTTAGGTAGAGCTGTCGCTCCTGTTATGTTGTAAGGGGCCAAGCCTTAGGGATTCATCAGTACAGGGCGACCTCTTTCACTGCGTTGTATTGCCCAGCACTCGCCCCTTTTCCAAGCATTTCTCCTACTTCAATATGGGACTGGCACCTCTCTAGCTGTTGCCCTGGCCATTGTTCCCAGAGTGGGTGGGTCCATGGATGTTCTAGGACCGTGGGGCCCTTCAAACAAATGGACTCTACTGAGAGACTGACAGTTTCTGCTTCTGCCCCAACCCTCATTGGTTTGCACAGTCAGAAGCAATGAGGCTTGATTTTCCCCAGTGCTGGGACCGTGACCTGTGCAGTCTGGTGAGGACCTGGGAATGCTCCCCAGGTGTCCCTCCTGACTTTTTAAAACGTGTAACTGTGCTTTCCACTGGCCTGCCACTGCTGCCACCACCACACCGCATCCTCTCCACCCCAGCTCCACCCCTCCTACCTGTCTGGATGAGTATTTCTTCTTTATATCTTTGTTTGTTGGACTTCTAAGCAGCTCGATTTTCTGGAACTTCTGGTTGGTCCTAGTTTTGAGGTAGTTATATTCCTTCTTAGTTGTGGAGGGAGACACAGTGTGTCTGTCTACATCTCCATCTTGGCCGGAAGTCCCCCTCACTGATTTTTATAGCCAGACATTATGGTGTTTTATCTCCCTGGCACTGGAACCCTGGGCTCTGTGTTCTGGCCTGGCACTGGGATTGCTCACTCCCAAGGTATCCTTCCCAATTTTTATCCACTACATGTGAATATGGAACCTCCCATTCCACCACTGCCACCCCTCAGTGCCACATCATCTCTGCGCCTCCCTGCCCATGTCTGCCACTCTGCCTGTTCTACCTGTCTGGATGAATGTGGCTTTTTTAAATCCTTGGTTGTCAGACTTCCATACAGCTAGGTTTTCTGACCGTTCTGGGTCTTATTTGTTTTGAGGTTTAGTTGTAATTGCACAGGAGGCGAAGCATATCTACCTACCCCTCCATCATGACTGGAAGTCCTGAATCTACATATTTTTTGAGATATCTTTTCAGCTGTGACCATCACTAAATTCAACTATTAATATAAAATACCTTTGATTTGTTATTTCATAAGTGTTAAACTTAACATGTCAAAAATAATTAGACATTATTAATTTTACATACTGTATATTTATAGTTACAAACAATCACAAATAAAATAGTCAGGGAAGCAAATTATTGTGGTCTTTTAATAAATAAAATGAAAAGTATTTTCACCATTATTTTTCTTTTAAATTTCTATATTTGCATGTTTCACGTACACATCATATATTAATAAAGTAATACATGCATATAATTTATAAATAAATAACATGTATTGGCACTGCATGTTCAACAACTTGTCATTGATGCAAGTGCATAGTCAAAAGAGTTTCTAAAATTCTCAGTGATAATCTTTCACTTTTGGAGCCAAGCTCCAAAATTACTCCCTCTTCCAGCAACATTTTCCTATTCCTCAGCAATAATTCCCAGCAGCTGAAGAGAGCAATTATAGCTCAGTGTAAACGGGCTTTGGGGGTCTGGACTGAGTTCAAATCCAACTGCGCTACTTTATGACATAGCCACATTTCTTGACCTGCTCACCTGATCCAGTTCCCAGCAATGTCGTGAGGGCCTTGTGTAAAGACCTGACACACCCTCGTTCACATGCTCATTAAGCATCACCAACTCCATCATTTACACCTGGCCTTAGCGGTGCGCGCCTCTGATGGACTCTGAGCACCCGATCTATCTATTTCAAGTTTTATTTGCCCTAATGACTCTGGATAGTGGCACTTTAGGCAGTGGGATAAAGTGCATCTTTTCGATGACATCGGAATGATTGCTACTACTGATAAAACCTAAAAGTTCTCTCTCAAAATACACCACGCAAGCTAACTGCTAGTAGCTTCTCAGAATAAGGTAGGAGAGCTGAAGTGCCGTGAGGGAGGGGCGCCAATGAAGCCCAAGGAGACTCAGGTTGAGCCTGGACAGAAGCTACCTGGCTGAGGAACAGAATCAGAACTGGACAACAGTTCCCTGTATCCCTGAGAGCAGCTTCGGACTTGCTCCTCTGCTCCCCTAAATCTGCCCTCAGCCTCCATTCACCTAGCGCGCTTTACTCATTCCCGTCTCCCGCAATGCGTTGGCAAGGGCGGTGCTCCCAAAGGATCACTCGCGGGACACCACGCGCACCTCCCGGGGTCGCCAGCCAGCGGGGGAGTTGAAAAAGTCCTTCCCTGTCCCCTGGGTTCACTAGCGCGCGCAGGCGGAAAGCTGCCAATTCCTTTGCCCCTTGTTGCTAGCCTGCGCGGAGAGGGAGCCGCCCCCAGTTCCCCGCCGCCCCTCGCTCGCTCCCCGGACCTCACCTGGATGGTGCGGCCTCTGCCCGGGGCGGTGGGCCCCCCTACTAACTTGCAGTAGAGTTCGGGCCGGGACCGCGTGCCTCCGGGCTCTGGCTCCCCGCAGGTGGCGGTGGCCCAAATCTTCGCCGCCTCGGCCAGGTTGAAGTAGGGTGGGTGCAGGCTGAGCCTGCCGACGGCTGGGGGTTCCCGAGCGGCCTCGCACACGGCGGGCAACAGGAGCAGCAGCAACGGCGGGACTGGCCGCCGTACCCAGTCTCGAGCCCGCGTGGCCGCAGCCATCCCGCTGCGCACTGCCCTCCCTCCTCGGCTGCCCGCGGAGGGGCTGGGGGGGAAGGGCACCACGGACTACACAGCACAGTCTTCCTGCAACTCGGGAGCGCAGCCCTGGAGCGCGCGGCGTGGGGGCAGCTTCTCTCCTGTGGAATCTGCAGCGGCTGGAGCGGGCACCGCGGGATCAGGAACTGACAGCGCCCAGCCTTGGGCCAGCAGACGGCGTCTCTGCAAGCGCTCTGTGCACTGCAAACTTCGCGGGCGGGGAAGGCAAAAGGCGTTCCCGGGCTCCCACCCCGTTGGCTCAAGCTGGGGGCCGGGACAGCCCCAGCTTCCCACGGCCTAGAGAGGATATTTCTCCTCTCTAGATACTCAGGCCAGCAAGAAAAGCCAGCTCCAGACCTCAGACAAGAGAGGAGGAGGCTTGCGGCAAATTTAGGTGAGACAACAGGGGAAGTGCCACTGCCTGCCGAATTTAATAAAAAATAATTGTGATTTCCCAGACAAATCCTATCAGTTCTTAAACTCTGTGCACCTGTGGCACTGCAGCCATATAACTGAGTCTGGGAGCAAAGGCGCTCACAGGGAATTGTGAGTGGCCGAACGAATACATTTAAGAGTCAGCAAGTAGTGGAAGTTGTAGTTTCCCAAACTGAAAAGGTGTCTTGAAGGAAATCCTTTAGTTGCTCAACCTGCTAAATTTTACAGATAAACTGAGAGATGTTGAGTGAAATACTCGAGCTGTCAAGCTGACCTCAGGGTATAGGATATTCCCATGGGGGCTGAGGTGTGGTCTGGAATGCAGCAACACCTCACCAAAACGGAGCCCACATAGGCCTTCTAAGCAATTCGAGGAGGTTGTCATAGCTGTTGGCCATATGGTTAGAAGTGCCCCAGAGCAAGTAGGACTGGATCCTTGAAGCATGGAGCAAAACACCAAAAGGGGAAGCCATAAAAATTGATAGATTGACTACCTAAAAAATAAGTGTGTACATCAGAAAGCACCTTAACTCAACAAAAATGGAAAACAAATGAGGGGAGAGGAAATTTATAGCATTAAAAGACATGGAGTTAATAACTTTAATATATAAACTGCTTTTACAAAACAATTAGGAAAAGCTAAACACTCATGGGTAAGATACCTAACATAATTCACAGAAAATAAGTTTTAAGATGATAAACACATGAAAAAATACTTGACCTTCCTGGAAATTGAAATGCAAGCAAAGCACCAATGAAATTCATCTTTCACCTTTCAAACTATCAGGTAGGTTTTTAAATAAAATTACAAGTTGAAGAGAATTCAATGAATTAAGTATCACACCCTTGGTAGAGGTGAAGACCTTATAACCTCTCAAGAAGGCAATTTTTGCAGTGCTTACCAAATGACTCCAATGTACATCTGTTTTGCCCTAACAATTCCACTTCAGAGTTTTATATATCATACAGGAAATAATTCAGGAAGTTTGCAAAGATTTAATGGCAAGTAGTCATCAGAGCTATTTATAAGTTTAAAAGAATCTAAATGTCCAATAATAAAGAGGTAATTAAATCGTCATCGTCGGCAGCCGTCCGTCTCGAGAGACGATGGTGTAGCTTCTTAAGAGTCTATCTGCACCGCCGAGAATGGTTGTGCAGTCCGACTCGGGAGTGACACGGTATCTGTCTCCTCCCGTGTTGAATCGACATCTTGCGATGACGCTGGAGTGTCCTCTCCAGTGCAGCTGAAGCTACAGAGCCTGGGCAGGGTGATATGGAGGGTCTGCTGTTGCCCATGCAGCAGACCCCCCCTCTCTTCGCAGCTGAAGGATCCAAGGGAAAGACGGAGTCAATACAGCTTGGCTTCAGGTGCCCCGCAGGAGTTGCCGGTGTTGACTACAACGTCAAACCGCCTTAGGGACTCCGGCTCTGGATTTTCTGTCGGGGTTTACTCCCTTAGCCTTTCCCCTGAAGAGGTATGCAGCAAGGCAGCGGAGGTTTTTTGGAATCAGAGTTTTCCTTCTCTGATGTGCCCTGACTGGAAGATCGAACCAGTGACACTTAGCTCACAGGCCGATGCTCAATCCACTGAGCCAAACCAGCCAGGGTAGGTAATTAAATAAATTGTGGTATATTGACATAGTGAAATATTGTGAGATCATTAAAGTGATCTTATATAAGTATGTAAAAATAAATACTTCTATAACATCATATCATACGACTATACATGAAAATATATACTTATATAAGATGTTCTATAGAATCTATGATGTTCACAATATTTTAACATAAAAAAGATATACAATCATATATGTACAAAAATTAACTGCATTTCTAAACACTAACAATAGAGAATCCAAGAAGTGAAATTAAGAGTAATTCCATTTAAAGTAGATTAAAAAATAAAATTCTTAAGAATAAATTTAACAAAGTAAGTACACGACTTGTACAATGAAAACTAAAAAACATCTTTGAAAGTAATTATAAGAAGATTAAAATAAATGGAAAGACATACAATGTTCATAGATTGGGAAATAATAATTTAGATGGCAATATTCCCCAAGGCAATCTTCATATTCAACATAATTCTTATGAAATTTCCAGATTATTATTCTTTTGCATAAATTGATAAGCTGATTCTAAAACTTATGTGGAACAGCAGAGGGCCCAGAATAACCACACACACAAAAAAAAAATCCTAAAATAAAAAGAATAAAGTTGGAGGATTCATACTTTCTGATTTCAAAAACTCAACACAAAGCTACAGTAATCAAGACAATGTGGTACTGGCATAAAGATAAATATATAGATCACTGGAATAGTATTACAGGTTCATAAATAACCCCTTACATCAATGGTCACTTCATTTTCACCATTTTGAATATTGCCAAGAAATGGTGCTGGTACAACTGTCTATCCACATGCAAAAGAATCAAGCTGGATGGCTGCCTCATACCATATACAAAAATTAACTCACAGTGTATTAAAAAACTAAATGTAACCACTAACACTATAAAACTCTTAGATAAAAGCATAGGAGTAAATGTTTCAGTCTTTGAAATAGACAGTAGTTTCTTACCTATGAACTCAAAGCCACACGAAACAAAAGAAAAAATAAATTGAACCTCATTAAATTTAAAAACTTTTGTGCTTCAAAGAACACCATCAAAAAAGTGAAAAGACAACCCAAAGAATGGGAGGAAATATTTGCAAACCATATACTGATGGGATTCAAATTCAGAACTATCTCAATCATAAAAAATAATTAAATGATGGAAAAGAAATTTTAATAGACATTTCTTCAAAGAAGATATAACAGTAGCCAATAACTACACAGAAAGATGGTCAACATCATTAATCATTAGGATAATGCAAATCAAAACCAGAATGAGATGTCACTTCACACCCATTTTAGCATGACTATAATCTAAAAGTTAGTAAGTGTTGGTGGGGATGTGGAGAAATTGGAAACCTTATACATCCCTGGTGAAAATAAACATGATGCAGACACTTTGGAAAACACTTCACTTCCTCAAAAACTTTAACATAATATTATCATGTGACCCAGCGATTTCAATCCTATATATATACTGCAAAGAATTAAGAACACATGAACCAAAGTGAAAACAATCCAATGTTTCCCAACTAATGAATGGATAAGCAAAGTGTGATATAGAAGGGGGGATGCAACAAAAATGGAATTTATTTATAAAAAATTGTGTATTTATTCTCACATGTTTAAACTTCAGTCACCTTCAAAGTACTCTCCATTTGATGCAATACACCTACCAAGACATTTTTTCCATTGCTCAAAAGGGGTTTTGAAGTCATTGATTTTGATGCCTTTTAGTGCTCCTGCCGTTTTTTGTTTCACCGCTTTCACATTGGCAAAACGTTTCCCTTTGAGGAATTTTTTCATCCAGAGAAACAAAAAAAAGTCTCTCTGGACAAGATTGGGTGAATATGAAGGGTGAGGCATGGAGGTCATGCCATTTTTTGTCAAAAACTGCTGAATACTCGACACAGTGTGGGCAGGTGTGCTCATAAATCACCCATCATAAAATGGGCAAACACATTGAAAGAGTCATCAAAAAAATGCACTGAAGCTGAACACAGCCTCTCACAATGCCAGCTGATACTATAATACAGATAGGTTTTAGGAACACTCACCTAGCAGGGGAAGCCTGTACTACAAGGGGCATGCCTTCCAGAAGATAATTTCTGCTTTTGGGGCTGGGTCCCCTCTCATATCTATACAATGGAATAACATTCAGCCATAAAAATAAATGAAGTTATGGTACATTTTACAACATAGATGAACCTGGAAAATATTCCACTTGGTAAAATAGCCAGACTCAAAGGCTAATTATTGTATAGGGGGTAACTGCTAATGGATATGGAATTTCTTTTTGAAATGATGAAAATGTTCTGGAATTGATAAGAGGGATATAATACAATTCTGTGAATATATTAAAAACCATTGTGCACTTTAAAAGTGAATTTATGATATGTGAATTATATCTTCATACAGCTGTTATTAAAAAGAATTTTTGCAGAACTGAAATACGAGGTCTGTCCAGAAAAAGTCTAGCCATTGTTAGTATAACAAGAATGGTTTGTATGACATCAATGTAACCTGGCAGCCAAGGAGAGTGGACTGGAATGCACATGTGTGAACAATGACAACTTCACTGTACTAGCCAGTGGGGGCAGTAGACATGGTTGAGTGAGCATATATACTGTGTAGTCATCACATTCAAAATGACTGAGCAAGTAGAGCAATGAATCTGCATCAAATTTTGCCTTAAGCTTGAATATATTTCCACAGAAACTATTCACATGATTCAGAAGGCTGTAGCTATGGGCAACTGGTGACTGGCAACTTCATCAGCACAACGATCCCACTCACGCCATCATGTCTTGTGCAGAGGTTTTTGGCAAAACATCAAATCACCCAGGTGACTCAGCCCCCGATAAGCCCAGATTTGGCACCCTGTCACTTCTGGCTTTTCCCAAACTAAAATCACCTTTGAAAGGGGAGAGATTTCAGACCATCAACGAGAATCTGGAATATACAACTGGGCAGCTGATGGCAATTGGGAGAACTGTGTAAGGTCCCAAGGTGCCTACTTTGAAGGGGACTGAGGTATCATTACCCTATGTACAATGTTTCTTGTATTCTGTATCTTCTTCAATAAATGTCTATTTTTCATATTACATGGCCAGGTACCTTCTGGACAGACCTTGTATACTTAAATATGAAAATTATCTATGAATATGTGTATGACTGCACACATGCATGAGCACTCTGTGTGTGTGTGTGTGTGTGTGTGTGTGCGTGTGTGTGTGTGAAAGCAGACTCCAAGAGATTTTGAAGGCTATACAATAAGATGTTCAAGAGTGGATACATTGTTTATTTTCTTTTTTTTTTTTTTTGCTTGTCTGTATATTTTTAACTTTTCCAGTAATGAAACTGCATTGCTTTGCCCTAATAGGAACTTTTATATTTTAATAAATCAACTGAATGAACACCCAGGATACCTGGAATAGTCCTGCCCAAGGTAGTATGGCCCTATCTAACTTGACAAAAGAAGATTGAGAGAAATTGAGAAAGATAGATTTATATATTTTTATGAAGTCCTTCCAGACACAAGTTTATTTGAAAGAAAATAGTCAACAAATGGCTAAGATTCTGAAATTATTTTATTAATATGCAAGTGTGAAAGCAAAGCCTAAATTAAAGAAGCTGTTCTGTACCTATCCAGTAACTCTTCCACAATATCAGACCATTTCATTCAGATATTCTGATATCAGAATTCTCAGCAGTAGAACCAAGCAACTGTGGATTCAAATCAAAGCTTCTTCCTCATAGAACTTCCTATTTTGTTACAAAAGGCAACAGTTAACCTCAGGACATACAAATTTATTGTCTTATAAATAATAGTATTTCTTTTTGATATGTTTTATTACATTCCATAGCCTGAAAATAGATGATATAATTGACTTCACATTGTCATTCCAGTTTAAAAATAACTTTGTGATGTCAAGGTAAGATAAGTGTGTTTGCCCACTGAGAACAGCTTTAAAGATGACCAAATAAAATGTAAATATCTAAAGTTAATATTTGCTAGTGAAGTTATCTCTCCAAAGATTATGTATCCAAAACAAACACCCCAGGATTACCCACCATCAACAGTCCTAGATATCAGCGATATAATGAGAATTATGATACTTTGGTTGGGGGTGGGGAGAAATGCCACTCTTAAGTTTAAAAAAAGGAATGTATGAGCAAGTGCTTTTAAACACTAAAGCAGCAAATATAATGCACACCTGTATTTTAAAGGCAAGATGGGCTGTTGTGTCTTAATGGGGAAAGATGATGCTTGGAGAAATGAATGACTTGTCCTTGTTTTAAGAACAATAGGAATAATAAGGACCCAGGACTTCTGATTCTCAGTTCATGCTCCTAGAAAGACTACAGCAGGACAGAGAGAAAAGCTACCCCTGGGTGAGGCCCATATGAGGTGTGAAGCTGCAGAAGTGTCCCAAATACAAGAGCAGCTATTGGTTTGCTTAGCCCTAGAAGAGATGGGTGCGACAGACATGCATAGTTGGCTATAAACAAACCAAAGACTAACACAAGTGAATTTGGGGTTTGGCTGGCCTCCCAATACTTCAGAAGTGATTCATGCATAGCTATGTCCTTCAGATTTCAAGATGGAAATGTAACTTGCCATGCCATTGTTGAAAAGAATTTCTCTAGAGTTCAGAACCTAAACATGCAAGGGTGGTAAACTCACTGTGTCACTAGATAATGATCAAACTTGATAATGTTCCTTTAGTACAGTGGTTGTACTAACAAAGTCATGGCTTGTACTCCTTCAAGTCAAAGCATAGATTTTCCCCTGCTTCCTTTCTGCCTCCTCTCCAATATGGCAGCTTTTCTCTGTCCTCCCATGTCCTCCCAGGAGTATGAACTGTCATCATAAATCCCGGGTCCTGCTTATTATTATTCTTAAGTTTTTTAGAGAGGGGAAAAGGTGAGAGAGAGAGAGAGAGAGAGAGAGAGAGAGAGAGAGAGAGAGAGAGAGAGAGAGAACATCCATTTGTTGTTCCACTCATTTATGAATTCATTGGTTGATTCTTGTATTGCCCTGACAGGGGATCCAACCTACCAATGTGACATATTGGAATGATGCTCTGACCAAATCGGCTACCCAGCCAGGGCTTACTATTATTCTTAAAACGTTATGTCCAATACAACAACTTACCACTAGCTTGGTTTCACTTAAGGCAGATTGTGATTTTCCTCTTTCACCGTCACTTCATAGAGAAAACAATGATAATGATATTGTTCTAGGCCAGTAACTATGTGGATCACCAACAGCAATGAAAAGGATACAAACAAAGCGAAATACAAAAGGCATTTCTATTTCTTGTAATACTCCACATGTGGTGCCCCCCCACCTTGAAAACAGGAGGGAACTACAAAATGAGTAAAGTTCTATTGTCTAACTGGTAAGCTTCATTGCAAACACTAAGGTCCAGCGCATCCTTTGGAACCCAACCATCCTATCATATACTTTCATATACTTTTGTTACTCTTCTCCCATTACCTCTACTTTGAATGAATTTCACAAGTGTATTTGTTAACAAACGTTTTCCATATTATTCAAGATCTATAAAGATCTACATAGCTGCTAATATAAGCTTTTGATTAGCATGAGATAATTAATGTGACCATGCTGAGCTTAAATCATTCCAACCCAAAGTGAAGAAAGTGTGTTTTCATTAGCCTATGTTGCCATACTCTGAACGCAGGGTTTTTATTAGTCATTGTGAAAACTGAGTTTTGCCCCTAGATCTCCCTCGACTGCTGGGCATTGGAAAACACAAATTTAATACCACCCACTTTTATTTCTAGATAAGAAGTCAAGGTTAAGGGACTGGCCCAAATCCTCATTACCATGAAATGATATCCAGAATGCAGAACCAAGGTGTGTGCACACCTCATCCCACACCTCACTCCGCTCTCTGTCAGTGTGGCTCCAGGCCATGCTTCAGGCCCCTAGATCTAAGGGCTCCTTGGAAAGTAGTGATGCTCCCTTGACACATGGTCTGTGTCTGGTTCAATTTCTGAGCTCAAAATACTCAGAGTTAAGCAAAGCAGAGTGGGATTCTCAGTAGCCAGTGTTTCTGCTCACAGCAGGCAGAGTCCAGCTTTGGTTGGAACCTTGACACTGATACTTCCCATTACGGCACTCCCTGGTAGTTCTGCCAAAGACCCTATGAAGAATTCACATTCCAATTGCATGAATTTCCTCTCCCAGCTCTTGCTTCACACACTCTAGTTTGGCCTTTATGTGAAATATGTGCTTGGGCAGAGCAGGTAATTTTATATATTTGTTAACAAGCAGGATTCCTTTTTTCTACTCCAGGTATGTGTTACTACAAGCAGTAGTACTAGGATAAAAGAAAGCCTATACCTCTGTAATAGTATGTTTTCTTTTATTTTTAGGTATATTTTATTGATTATGCTATTACAGTTGCCCTAATTTTTTCCCTTTCCCTCCTCCACCTTGTACCCCACTTTTTTTTAGCAACCCTCCCATCTAGTCCGTGTCCATGGGTCATGCATGTAAGTTCTTTGGTTTCACCATTTCCTATACTATTCTTCACATCCCTCTGTCTATTTTATTGCTACCAATTACGCTTCTTGATCCCTGCACATTTTCCTTCTTTCTCTCCTTTCCCCCTCCCAGCTGATATCCCTCCAAATGACCCCCATACCTATTATTCTGTTACTATTTTGGTTGGTTGCTTAGTTTGTTTTTGGTTTTGTTTATTTTTTTAGATTCAGTTGTTGATAGTTGTGAGTTTGTTGTAATTTTAATGTTCATAGTTTTGACCTTCTTTTTCTTAAATAAGTCCCTTTAACATTTTGTATAATAAAGGCTTGGTGATGATGAACTCCTTTAGCTTTACCTTGTCTGGGAAGCACATTATCTGCCCTTCCATTCTAAATGACAGCGTTGCTGGATAGAGTAATCTAGTTGGTAGGTCCTTGCTTTTCATCACTTTGAATACTTCTTGCCATTCTCTTCTTGCCTGCAAAGCTTCTTTTGAGAAATCAGCTGATAGCCTTATGGGAACTCCTTTGTAGGTAACTCTCTGCTTTTCTCTTGCTGCTTTTAAGATTCTCTCTTTATCTTGAAACTTTGGCATTTTAATTATGATGTGTCTTAGTATGGTCCTCTTTGAGTCCAACGTGTTTGGGACTCTTTGTGCCTCTTGGACTTATATTTCTATTTCCTTCACCAAATTAGGGACGTTTTCTTTCATTATTTTTTTAAATAAGTTTTCAATTTCTTGCTCCTCCTCTTCTCCTCCTGGAACCCCTATAATTTGGATGTTGGCGCTTTTGGAGATGTCCCAGAGTTTTCTTAAACTCTCTTCATTAAAAAAAAATTCTTGTTTCTTCATTTTGTTTTGTTGGTTTGAATCCCAGCTTTCTTCCCATCAGTGTTGGTCCCCCATATATTTTCCTTTATTTCACTTTGTATAACCTTTACTTCTTCATTTATTTTTGTGGCCATACTCAGTCATTTTTCTGAGCATTCTTATTACAAGTGTTTTGAACTCTGCATCTGCCAGGTTGGCTATCTCCTTTTCTCTTAGTTCTTTTTCTGGAATTTTGATCTGCTCTCTCTTTTGGGCCATATTTCCCTGTGTCAACTTGACAGCTGTGCTGTGTTTGCCTCTGTTTTTTAATTAGAGCTGCCACATCTTTTACATTCTAAGAGGTAAAGCTTTAGGTATTCCTCAGTATGGGGTGACCCATTTCACCACTTTGTGGCACTGTATGTGGGGGAGGGGTCAGAGAGAACAATGCCACTTGCTTGGTACTCGCCCTATTTCCATTCACTTCACCTGCTTTTCACCCACTTCCTACCCACTTTCCCTAAGCAACTGGCACCCTTCTAGCTGTTGCCCTGGTAATGGTCCCTAGAGTGGGTAAGTTTGCATATGTTTAAGACCATGGGGGCCCTCTAAATGGACTCCCCTGAGAGATGAACAGTTTCATCTGCCACCCCAATCCCCACTAACATTCACAGCCAGAAGCAATGAGGTTTTATTTTCCCAGCACTGGAACCATGAGCTGCATGGTCTGGCCTGGGACTGAGATCACTCCCCAGGTATCCCTCCCAGCTTTTATAATGTGGTACTGCTCATTCAGCCAGCCAGCTGTAGCCTCTGCCTTGCCACCACCACACACCACCACCACCATCACCACTGCTACATATGTCCTCTCTGTCCTGGCTCCCTCACTCCACCCCGCTACCCATCTGGATGAACACTTCCCCTTTAAACCTTTGGTTGTCCATCTTCCATACAGTTCAATATTCTGGAAGTTCTGGTTGTTTTCTTTGTTTTGAGGTAGTTGTAATCCTTAATGGTTGTCCAAGGAGGTGAAGTGTGTCCACCTATGCCTCCATCTTGGCCGGAAGCCCAAGAAATGAATCTATCTTTTCTTTACAATGAAATTATTCCCAAAAGCTCCGAGTTAATCCTGAAAAGTAAGTGGGTGAAACCATTATTCTCATTTTGTGGATGAGTAAAAGTAAGGTAGAGAGAAATTAAACCATCTTGCTTAGGTCTAGGGGAGATTTAAGAAATGAAGCTTTCATTTTCTTGACATGGTTAGTAATTGGTCTGGCAGAGATTTTGAGTGAAAATTAGAAAGGAGACTCTAAAGTATCTTCTTGCATCATTTTCAAATTATCCTCTTTTGATTACCCCAAGTTTAAAGATTTGAATCCTGTTGCATAATCTCTATGACAACAGAAGTTATCACTACTAACAGCATTAAAATATGTCACTAACTAGTGTTCAATCACTTTATCCTTTGTTTCTATGTCCAAAATATATCACTTCAGAAACATGCATTTTGGTAAGAATTTGCCCAAGAAACTCAATAAAAGGCTATTTAACAATAAAGAATACTCTTGAAGACAGAGGTTGGCTCAAGGATTTCTTTTATCTTAGTTTCCTTTAAGACCTCAATAGAAGTGCCTTATACAAAGCAGTGGGTTGGTAATTATTTGTCAAAATTCCCATTGAATTAATTTCACTTGAGCTCTAGACATAAGCCTAATAATTTTTAAGATATAATCACTATAATCTCTATCCCTTAATGCTCTTTAATAACCCTCTTAATGTTGAGTAGTTTACAGAACAAATGGGGGTGCTAAAGTCAATACCTTTTTCTTAAGAAAGGCTGAGTAGATCCAACTTGCTCATTTCGATGCATTTTTATGCTAGAATTATAGAGCACCTGCTTATGTTTATAGGACTTCCAGTTATTTCCTTATCTCCTGCAGTGTGCTGTTTTTTCTTTTCTTTTTTTTAAAGATTTTATTTATTTAGTTTTAGAGGAAGGGGAATGGAGGAAGAAAGAGAGGAAGAGAGACATCAATGCGATACATTGATCAGTTGCCTCTCACATGTCCTCAACTGGGGACCTGACCTGAAACCCAGGCTTGTGCTTTGACTGGGAATTGAATCAGTGGCTCTTTGTTTTGCAGGCTGGTGCTCAATCCACTGGGCCACACCAGCTAGGGTTGCAGTGTGTTTTTCTTAAAAGTAAATTCCAAAGAGGATTCTGAGTGTGGATGGTTAGACAACCACGTCCTATAAAATAACTGGAAAATATGAGTAAACCACAGGCATAGTCCTGAGGACATGGGAGGAGATAAGAGATGGGAAGAGTCAATGGTATGAAAATAATATGAAGAAAGGAGGAAAATAAATACCAAAGAGTCATGAGGACCATCAACATAATTTGGTCTTACATGATAGCAATGACTAGCTGCCTACCAAGGATCGGTGCTCCCCTTCTTGCATACCATATAGTTCTGGGATGTGACTGCCTGCCCAAGGAATATATTTATACTACTTGCATCTAAGTGAGGTCATGTGACTGATTTTGAGCCAATGAAAAGTAAGGAATAGTAGTCATTACAAACCTTTTGTGTGATCCTTCATGCTCTCTCTTCTCCTACCTGGAGACAAAGGTCCACATGATAGAAGGAGCCTCGGTCCCATATGGAAGGTTGGCCCACACACACCTGCACTGGACTGTTATGTAAATGAGAAATAGACTTTCAATGAATTAGGTCACTTATATTCGGAGGATTACCTGTTAAAGTAGTTAGTGTTAAACTTAACTAGCACATCTGATTGAATTATTATTGTTATATTTTACATATATTGGAACAGAAAGAAGACCCTCATAATAAAATATTCAATGGTAAATAAGAAGGCCTTACAACTAAGCTATCATATAGTCATAAATCTTGACAAACCTCCAGTTTTCTCATCTCACAACCTAAGTAGGCATATTGTTTTGCTTTTAAGTTATGTTGGAATATCGAACGGGGTTTACTTGGACTTATCTGGAGTAATAACATTAGACACCTATTTGGTTCAATTGCTGCTTGCACACTTTTATGCTTAGCCTTCTTTAAAGTATTTTCCTGTAGACTTTGAAGGACAAAGTTCTTTTAGCTATTGTTGTTTATGTGGGCCAGCAAATAAAATAATATCAAATCTAATATCTTGAAATTACCCATTATGAAAGAAATCTTTTAAAACTACTTAGTCAAAAAAATATGTAAGTAGGTAAATAAGTTGCTGTTTTTTTTTAATTCCACTGACTATACACCCTTAATTTTCTTTCTCAAAGAAAAAGTAGATTTTCCACTTAGGATATAACTCATACTCAAAATATATGCAGTGGAACTCTACCAACTATGCCCCTCCTTGGGCAATTCATTTCCATCAGTGATGACACCAATCTGTCAGGTATCCCAGAGATAAGATTTCTGTGAAGGTAGAATACACCTAATTGATGGGTGCTTAACAATCATTAATCACTTTACCCTTTCCTTTTTTCTCTCAGACTAGAAAACATGAATTTCTCACCAACTGTTTTTGCCATTATATGCGATTGAGTCACACATTTACCTACCCTCCTGCTATCTCTGCCTTAGTCCAGACCACCCTCAACCATGTGAAGATCAACTTCCCAGCTGCTCTCTCTGTCTCCGGTGTCTCTCATGTACAATCTGTCTCACCGTTACGTGCCAGATCAAGGTGTTGCCACAACTTCCTACTGCCTCCCATGTCAGCCAGTCCAAGCTCTACTGCTCCACAGCCTCTGGATTTGACTCTCCTTCTTAAGTGAACTTATTTGTCCCTACTCTGAGTACCCACCTTCTTCTCATGATCAGGGCTTCTCCCTCATGTCAAAGAAGACACCAAATTCTGTCCACTTTATTTCTTTAGTTCTCAAGTTAGTCACCTCAACTCCACTTCCATGGCCTCAGCCTTAATTTAAGGGCACATTATTTCACACCTGAATTTTTACAATGTCTTCTAACTCCCCCCACCCCCGTCTTTCCCTCTTCTAATCTCACCTCCACACTGCTGCCAGAGGAATTTTCTAGAGCTGAGCTGTCTAATACAGTAGTCAAGAGCCACACGTGGCTATCTAAATTCAAATTTAAAAATTAAAAATTTACTTTCTTAGTCACACCAGCTGTATGTCACATGTTCAACAGCCACATGCAATTAATGATTATCACATTGAATAGAGAAGATTATAAAACATGTTGATCATCACAGGAAGATCTATTAGACAGTGCTATTACTAAAATATTTAACATCTTCAGTCTGCTTAACATCATCATATAATATTTCTTATCATTTAAGATGAAGACTAAACTAACTCCTTGGTAGGGTGGTTTATAAGCAGGCCCTAGCCTTCCCTTCTGCCCTATCTCCTATATGTGTCTGTATTGTACCCTATTCTCTAGCCTTTCCAAACAATCTTCCGTTCCTCATTGTATCTTCACCATGACTTTGCACATGGTTATATCTTCTGTCAGGAATACCCTTCATCACCTTAGCAACCTGTATAACTCCAGTTCGTTCTTCAGAATTTACCTTTGGCATCATCTTATTTGGCAGGCTTGTCCTAGCTTTACCCAGAACTCTCCCTTTGCTCTCAGAGTTGGCCACACCTGTCACTGTGCACGTATAGCATACTAGTCATGCCCCTATTGTAGCATTTAGATCTGCCTACTTATTAGACTGTGAGCACTTTGGGGACAGACACCCAAGTTTAATTTATTTTTTTATCCTCAGGATCTTACAGTGTCCAGAACACTAGTGGGTGTTGAATTAGTGTTATTTCTTCCTTGCTCTTCATGCCTCAAATCTGGGATAACTTGCTGTTTCAAAAGCCATTATATTCCCCCATCATTCAATGTAACTATTCAGCTGTCAGCCCTTCCCATTGCAGTTGAATGCAGCACTATAGCCAGACTATAGATTGCTAAACACAAAAAGAACCAGGCAGATGCTGCAAAATTTCCTGCAAGGCACCTGCCTTCTCAAAGGACAAGGATTCCGGTTGAGAAAGTCTAATCACCTTTCTTAAGTGGCTGATTTCTCTTGATTTCTGTATTCATAAAGCCAGTGCTTCCCAGCCCTGAGAGGAGGACCAGCTGAGCCAGACAGTAGCTATCGTCAAGTCTACGTGCTCAGACCTGGATTATTAATGGATTATTCCAACTATTAGACCATGTCTCTACGTGTTGAAAGCCTTATCAGAACAAGGTATAACTAGAAGTTGAAAATTCTTTACTACTTTGTATTCTATATGGGACAATTTAGCACTTAGTTATTTCTGCCTTATTCTGTTTCCAACATTATTTTTACTATTTTTACTATTTGTTTTACTGGACAGGCACCAGCCTGGAGCAGGTCTGCCTCAGGTGTGGGTTCTTGACTTCATGCAGGAAATATTTTACCATATGAGTCCAGGTTATTTTGAGAGTAAGTGTATTAAGGCTGGGGATAGTGAAACAAAGGAAGGACTGCTTTGCCTCCCTAGAAAAGTTATAGGAAAGGAGTGAACTAAGGCAGGGCTAGTATTAGCTCACCTGGAAATCGGAGGAAAAAATGGTGTGGGAGGGGTCTGGAGAAGTAATCTAATTCTGAATCTGTATTTATATAATTCTAAAATATTTTTTATTTAAACATTTTTTTAGTTTATGGTGGATCATTACATTAGTGGTCTCCAACAAATCAGACCTCTGAGAATTCTAGCTCTCATGAAGTTCCTTCTCACACTGAGTCTGAGTTTGGTCATGTGACTTGCTTTGGCAGATGGATCACTAGCAAGTGTGAGGCAAACAAAAATTTCATAAGCACTGGTCATCTTAGAATTCTCTCTCTTGGAACCTAGAATCCATGCTGTAAGGAGGTCTGACCGCTCTGCTGGAGAAAGAAGGTATGCAGGAAGAGGTCCTGGAATATGTGAGACCATGCAAGGCACATGAGTAAAGCCAGCTTAGTCATTACAACCCCATTCAAGCCATCAGATGAAGGCACCTGTATGAGAGACCCCAAGGGAACCAGCAGAGCTGCCCCGCTCATCCCAGCCCCAGTTGCTGAATTGTGAACAGATAAATAGTGTTGTTTGAAGCCACTGGTTTTAGGGGTGATTTATTACACACATCAGGCAACCACAACACTCAGAACTTTGTCTCTTCTTGTTCATGATTATAAACCGATAAATGCCACCTACTATTTGCAAGTTCCATTCTTAAATACCTTAAATCATATTTGAAGTGAAATATATTGAAGAATACTCCTCCTTATTAGGGTGAGGAAATTTTACTCCTAGACACTTCTGGGAAATTAAGATTTTAGAGTTTGACTTTCACATTTAAATTTTTTTTCAATGTAGTTTATGTCTTTAAGACAAATTAAGTTTCTCTCTCCTTTCTGTCTCTGTCTCTGTCTCTCTCATTTTCTGGCTTTTGCTCCTGGGTAAGTATCTAGGGAAAAGAAAAATTTGATCTCATGAGTTTCATGCCCTGTTTTTACACTTGCCAAAATGCTCTGTTAACTTCATCCCAAGTTAAAAAAAAAAAAAAAGTTCCTGCAAATATGCCACAGCATCAAGAATGGTGCCAGAAAGTACAACTCTACAAAAATAGATTTCTTCATTCTATATCTATGTGTCAGATAATTCATCTGTAGCTACCATGTGACTTATAGTTTTTCTCTAAAAGTAGGTTTTTGACCATTTGTGAGCCTCTCCTTCAAGAATAGTCTTGGCCTCATTTTCTCCCCTCAGTTTGGGTTTATAGTTTATATTTTCTTCTTTCATTCTTTATGTACCTTTTATAGGCTGATCTTTAAAGGAAGCATTTCTCCTTTATCTCTCAGCTGGGAAAAAATGTGGTTTACCTTGAATCAAAGACTTCCTTTAATAATTTCATCAAGCATTGGAAATTCCACTAATGTGATAAGTTAAGAAAAATTAAAGAGTGAAAGAAAAAGCAACAAGAGCTAGTTGTTCAGTTATTGAGTGGTTTCTAAACGGCCATCGCTAGTTTCGTCGGTGCTGCTTAATGTGCGGTCTGTGGGCCAGAGACAGTCCACGAGCCGTTGTTGCAAAGAGAAAAGGGCAAAAAGTGAGAGTTTATAAACCTTTTTTTAGCAATTTTATATAAAATTGTATAGAGTATATATACACAAAACCATGTCAGTGATTTTCAACTTTTTTTTAGCTTATGGAACATATGAATTAATTACTAAAATTCTGCAGCACACCCAAAAAATATTTTTTTCCAATCTGAAAAAGAAAGTATAATTTTGAGTCATACAAACTGAATAGCTATTGTTGTGTTGGCCAGTGTCTTTATTTTATTTGACAATCTAAGGAAAAAGAGGTCAGTGCCCCTGACTAAATAGTCAGGTATTGCATGTTTTAAAAATTCTTGCAGTGCACCAGCGTGCCTGCCACAGCATACCAGTTGAAAATTGCTGAACTATGAGATCATTTTTCTTATAACCCAATTTTATTGTATATTTAAAACATATTGGCCAGCAATTGGTTGGATTTTTAATGGTTTTTCTTCAGAGATAGTTAAAGAAACACTAGTCTAAATGACGTCTCCAACTGACCTTCCATCCTCAGGCCTAAGATAGGATGGGACCCAGAAGGGGCAGTCAGGAAGCATATGTTGATAGCCCTTGTCAGTATGGCTAAGTGGCTGGAGCATCCACCAAAAGATTGCAGGTTCGATTCCTGGTCAGGGCATATGCCTACGTTCCAAGTTCAATCCCTAGTGTCTTTCACACTTTAACATTGATGTCTCTCTGTCTCTGTCTCTCTCTCTTTCTCTACCCCTTCTCTCTCCTCTCTCTCTAAAATTAATAATTGTTTCTATGGATGAGGATTATAAAACTACATGTTGATAGATTGATTGTTAATGTATAGTTTCTAATCTTATGATGCTCTAGTATTATGTTAAATCTTTACCATTCATTCAACTGTACATACAACAAATATGAGAAGTCAGAATCTAACAACCATTTTCATAAGGGCATGAAGTAACCTGCCTAATTCTCTTGGCTTGGTATGAGTAATAAATTATACCCAAGTTTAGAGAACTTAAAAGAAATGACACGTATGCTAAGGTTAAAATTAGCTTTCACTTACTCCATAAAAGTACCTACTGATTTAGCTGCCTTTGAGCAGAGAGATGAGTATAAGGTGTTCAACTCAATGTAAGGACTAAATTCCTGACTCATTTGTTGTGAAGAACAAATGCAACATTGGTTATATAAAGTGAAAGCCACTCCTTACACTTAGTACAGGAAGTCAGACTCCTTGAAGTTGTGTGTCTTCAAAATTGCTCTCTGTCCTAGAGGATCTTTACTAAGTCAGATTTCAGGTTAAAGAAATCTAAATGTATAGCAGGTATTACATTCTTCCTTCCCCATAGCACATCAACCTCAGGGAAAGCTTGCCACTGGTTTTGCTCTGGCACATACCTCAGTCCCATTAATTGGGTTATTGCCCACTTCCTGTGTGATTTTAGACAAGCTACTTAAGTTTCTATATGTTTTGGATCCCTCACCTGGAAAAAAATGAAGGCACATTGAAGGTTAATGATATAATGTATGTGAAACATGTCTGCTGCAGGGCTGGACTGGCCCCAGTTGAAGCTCACTGTCATTGGCCCTTCACCTAGCCCCTGCTCTCCCGAACAAGCTTCTACTATGCGTGTAGATAAGTTCCAGTTCCCCCATTGACTAGTTTCTGTGACTTTGTGACTTTGATTCAGTTTTTTAACTTCTTTAGGTCTCAGTTTCTTCATCTGAAAAATTTTACCCGTTGCATAATATTTGAATAAAATTTTGGTTATGAAAGATCTAATGCAATACCCATGTACAATATGCTTCCAATAAGGCTATGTATTGTTAGTTTTATGCCCAGCTCTGTAAATGGGTCTTGACCCATTGTATCTGAATTTCTGTGCAGGCTCCTGCCTAGGATTCTGCTTTCTCAGAACCTGGAAGCTTTCTTTGCTCTTGCCATTAAGCATCAGTCCTTAGTAATCACATTTCTGCATTTACCTGCTGACTTTCTCTACTGAACATAGCTCCCTGCTGCCCCCATTTTATCTTGTCAGAACCCCAGCATCTTGGAGGGCCTGCCAGGAGTCATATAGAAGCTCCCACTGCCCTTAGATTCTCTGGTCAGCACACTGCCTCCTAACTGCTCCAAGGCCCCCAAGATACTAGATCAGTCTTCTGGTTTCTTCATTTTCTTCTGGGAGCTCTTTGGATTCCCGCCCCCATCAGTGAACCTGACTAGCTTCAGGATTGAGCCAGAGTGGACTGGCCTTCAGGCCACCTACTGAGCCCCAGCTCTGACAGGACCTGCTATGGAACAACTCAGGGCAATGGTCCCATTTTGGGATTGGCACATACCTATGGTGTCATAATCTTTGCAACCAGACTGAAGGCAGATGTTCTAAACCATTTTGTCTAGAAATCATGTTTGATTGTGGCTCTTCTGGGAGCTTCTGCTGACATTTCTCTTTCCAAAGAAGTCACTTGGATTTCTCCCCTATACCCTTCTATTTTTGTTAATGGGTTCTTCTTCAGCCCCATTCCACCTGCTGGGGGAACTGAGATCCCTACACCTATATAAAAGGCATCAAAGCCAGCAGTGACCTATGAAAGGCTGTGACCTCAGCTTGGTTTGAGTTGTACTTCACACAGCATGGAGAATGGGGGTGGGGGCATCCTGTACAAGCATAAGGCCTCTTGTTTAACTTTAAAATTCCAGAGCACCACTCCCAGACACACACAGCAAAGGTATTGGTTAATTTAAAATACACACAGGCACACACAAAAATGGAGTAATGGCCCCTTAGCTATAACTTTCTGGTTCCTTGGGCACTTTCCAACCCCATGTTAGGGTCCAGTAACAAGAGATCTTTTGGGCAAGGGGTGGGAAGGCTCTACTCAGTGAAGCCATGATGATTGTTCTACCAGGCATCAGCTATCATGCAAAAACAGGATGACGTTCTTCATTGCCTGCCCGCGGGCCACCCTTACAAGCTACATGTCTTAGAGTCCTGAATAAGAACCACACAAACATAGACTCCAAATCTCATTAGAGAAAAAAGCATCAGAAGCTTTGGTCCCATATCTGAAAAGCTCATGGATCCTCAGATTATCTGTGAGAATTCATTCACTCATTTAAAAATATTCAGTAAGTACCTACTGTATGGTAGGGACAGGACTTAGCAGTGGGGCTGCAAAGAGAATGAGGCAAACATGGTATCTGACTCCATGTGGCTCACAGTCTGATGTTCAGTCTCACTGAAGATCCTGTAACCCTTGCTCCTATCCTACCTCTAAGCTATAAGGAACCCACCAAGGAACCCTCCCTGAAAGAATGAGACTCTTACCACACTTGATATTTACACAGTTTTTAAGATACAGTTTGCTATGTTGCAATATAATGCCAAATAAGGACCCCAAAAGTCTAATGCTAACAACAATATTATATTCTGCATTTCTAACTGTGGAGGGAGGGAATCTGTTTTCTCTGCAAACAAAATTAAATTTGAAGTTCACTCTTGCTCCCACGTAAGGCTGTGAGAGAATTTCCATAGCATGAGAGTCTTCTAGTTTATTTTCCCTAAGGACTAAACACAGCTTTTTTTGGCTCCTTTTAAATAATTTTGGTTCAATAAGGATTAGGCAAAACAAGTGCTAACTTTCCAAATAATTTAGCACTCAAGATCCTCAGTACATTCAAAGATAGTGCTCTTGCATGGTTATTTCAAAGCCTCAGTGAAATGCTAAAAGCAGCTTCAGTTAGGATGAACCTCTCCTGGGCCCATTCATAACAGATGCTTTTATGCCCAAGGGCCAGATTAGGGATAGGGTACTTTCCAATGACAAACCCAACTCTCTTTAAACAAATATTGGAAGCTGAAGAGGAAGCTGAGAGAGTTACACAATAATGCTAAACATCCTAATGAAAAGCAAACACTTAGGGCAAAATCTAGACATCTGACCGGGACTGCCATTTTTCCAGAAGTGCCTAGACACTGGGTCAAAGGTGAGTGTCCCAGAAATCTGCCATGTATAGCTCAGAGTTCATCATGACAAGTTTTAAACTGCAAAGCATTTGATGGAGCAGTGCCAAAGGCGACTGGCCCCCAAGAGAGCATCACTGACCCTGATCACAGAATGAAGGAAAGCTAACATTTTGTTAAATGACTATGATAAATAATAAAAGCAAAATTACTAGTGTGTACCAACAAGCAAAGAATAAGAGGGCTGGATGGCTATTGGCTACTTGTGGGAAAGTTGAGCCCTTGTGTGAAGTTTATCTGTGTGAGTGTGGTCCTCCTGTCCCCCAGGAAAAGGGGATACAGCGGAATCTTTATAAGAAGTCAAGCCACAACCATGACTCCATGGGCTAGGGTACTCCACTTGGAGGCAACATTGGAATGCCCTCCCCAGAAGGAGGGACAGAATGCTTCAACAAGCAAGCAGAGTGTATATACATCTGTAATCAACTCATCAAGGAACAAAAGAAAAATTTTAGCAAATGCGATTCCAAAGAACATTCTTTTCAGAAAATATGATAAGAATATATTGTCAAAGGAGAAATCTTTTAAGGAATAGATTTAGGTATCAGAGGAAAGGGCAGTATTTAGGTATCAGGAATCAACAGCAGTATTTACAATACACTATGTCGGCAGCCGTCCGTCTCGAGAGACGATGGTGTAGCTTCTTAAGAGTCTATCTGCACCGCCGAGAATGGTTGTGCAGTCCGACTCGGGGGTGACACGGTATCTGTCTCCTCCCGTGTTGAATCGACATCTTGTGATGACACTGGAGTGTCCTCTCCAGTGAAGCTGAAGCTACAGAGCCTGGGCAGTGTGATATGGAGGGTCTGCTGTTGCAACTAAAAGACCATGCAAGGTAGATACAGCATACCAATAGCTTCTACGTCATCCTTCAATATCAGATTCAATAATTTGTAAATTATTTTCATCAGAATAATGATGGAATAATTTTTATGAGGAATAATTAATGTAACATTACATTAATTTCAGGTGCATAATGCAATGATTTGGTGTTTGTATATATTGCAAAATGATTCCAGTTAACATTCATCGTCATACATGGTTATAATTTTTTCATCTGATGAGAACTTGATAAGGTCTATTCTCCTAGTTACTTTCAAATATACAGTACCACATTATTAAATATAGTCACCATGTTGTACATTACATCTTCATGACTTATTCATTTTGTAACTGAAAATTTGTACCTTTTGACTCCCATTTTGTCCATCTCCTACCCTACATTTCAGGCAAACACCAATCTTTTGTCTGTATTGATGAGCTTGCTTTTTAAAAATATTTTGTTTTGTTTTTTAGATTTCACAAGAAAGTGAGAATGTACCATATTTATCTTTTTCTGTTTCATTTCACTTGGCATCATGCTCTATGTTGTTTCATCCATGTTGTTTCAAATGACAAGATTTCGTCTTTTTTATGGATGAATAATATTTCTTTAAAAATAGATATATACCACATGTCCTTTATCCATTGACCCATCAATGAACATTTAGGTTGTTTCCATATCTTGGCTATTGTAAATAATACTTCAATAATTATGGGTTTGCATACATCTTTTCAAATTCGTGTTTTCACTTTCTTCAGATAAACTACCCAGAAGTGGGATTGCGGGGTCATATGGTAATTTTATTTTTAATTTTTTGAGGAACCTCCATATTGCTTTCCATTGTGGCTGCACAAATGTATATTTCCACCAAGAGTGCACAAGGGTTCCCTTTTCTCAACAGTTTTTATTTCTTGTCTTGTTGGTAAAAAGCCGTTCTAACAGGTGTGAGGTGATATCCCATTGTGGTTTTGATTTGCATTTCCCTGATGATGAGCGATGTTGAGCATCTTTTCATGTACCTGGTTGCCATTTGTATGTCTTCTTTGGAAAATATCTATTCAGATCTCCTGCTCATTTTTAAATCAGATTATTATTATTATTATTATTTTGCTATTGAGTAATATGAGTTCCTTATATATTTTGGATATTAGCTCCTTATCAGAATATGATTTGCAAATATTTTTTCCCATTCAATAGGTTAAAGAATGGTATTAATTATAAACTATTTTCCATCTATGCATGCACTAATTTATCCAATTAACATTTTGCACCCAATAATAGCAATAATAATAATAATAACAGCTAGCATTTAATGGACAGTTGCACGTGTCAAGCACATTACTATGTGCTTTATATGCATTAAGTTAATTTAATCATCACAACAACCTGGTGAGGAAGATAATATTATCCCCATTTTACAGATGAGGAAATCAAAGTTTAGAAAAATTAAATATTAGTTTACATCATATAAAATTGCTAATATTTGCCTAATTTTTGATCTATTAAAATGGCAAGTTCATATGATTTTGACCTAGAAAAATGGTGATTTCTTACAATCTAATCCAAAAACTTTTCCAAGATTAGGAAGTTAATAAGAGACCCACGATCCTGCTCTTAACAACTCATCAGTACAGCTTCTTATGTGCTGGAGATACAAATGTGGGTGGGTTTATTTGATGGATGTTAACCATTTATACATAATGCTTTTAAAACATGCTCAGTAATATTTTACAATTCTTTTCTGCTTTTGTTCCCTTGTCCTAGTTTCCATGTCAACTAAAATAAGCTAGTGAGCTCTGTTATAATTGTGGTTCAGCTAAGAGTAGCAAATAAAGATGATCAAAAATCACACTTGTTTTTTGGCAGGTTGGTTTTTGATTTTTGTTTTGTTGCAGTGGATACTGTTGTTGTTGCTATTGATTATGTTGTTCTAGTTTTCTTGGTCCTCTCTGAATCACACCAGCCAGGACAAACATGGTCTTAGGCACATCCCACCTGGATGTGTAAGGACAAAAATTGTGTACTTGTGTATTAGCATAGTTCTGCTCTTCCTTTCTTGGAGTTCATGAACATAAAGTTCATAAAGCTAACTATGAGAAGTTTTGTGAGTGGACCTATGCATCAGGTTTGGCACTGTCTATAGCTGCTGAGCTGTATTCTGCGTCCAGAGTGGATAAAGTGCCAAGGCCAACAGCAGGATTTCACCCCAGTCTTGGAGACTTACAGCAGGCGATTATTACTTTCCTTGGTTTTATGAGAACTTTGTCATCTCAGAGTGTATTATATAAGGCACACACTTTTGTTATTAAAGGAAATTAAGATTTCTAAATTATTTTGAGGGCTCATTAAGGCCTCTTAAGGTATGCTCTGCAGTAGAAACTTTATTTTATTTGGACATTTAAAATCTAATAGTTGTTTCTGTGAAAGAAAACTCAAATGTGTGCACTTAGTACACAGTGAGGCCTAAATTTAAGATATTTGTCCAGTTGCTAGAAAGAAGTTATTTAAGATATTTGTCCAGTTGCAGACTAGATTCCCTGGGAAGCAGACTCTGATGCAAAGCTCAGGATGCAAGTCAATTTTCAGAGCTTGTTTTTGACATTCATACTGTAGAAAGGAGGAGAAGGAAGTAGGGTGGGGCATTTATTTAAAACAATGAAATATTGCCTGGCAGGGGTATAAATAAACAAACAGATCATAAAAACTTAGTGTATGTATTGTCTGTCTACACAGTGTCATTGAAAGCATTCATAAAAGCCCCACATGATCATTTAACCAGCCTGGATAGAACTATAAAACTGGCATAACATTTCAGAAAAGCAATTTGTAAATATAAATTAGCAGCCCTCACAATGTTTATATGTTTTGGCTCTAGAATTCTAGAAATGTATCTTAAGGAAATAATAAAACATATGAATAAAATTTAGGTAAGAAATAATTATTCTGACATTATTTTTAATAGCAAAACTAAAAACAACTTAGATCTTATAATAGGGGAAAGGTTAAATAAATTATAGTACAGTGTACCTATTTTAAATGCAGCCATTAAAAGCAATGTCTTTAAAGGATTTTTTAATACCAGAAGAAAAGGCTCACATCACATTTAGAAAGAAAGCAGAATACACAGGATTCCAATGTTATTTTACGCTTAAAAAAAATCAAAGGTATGTTTAGCAACTAATAACTCTGGGAAGATGCATTACAGGTTATTCTCTTCTTTTCTGGCTCTCCTTTTTATATTCTGGGTTTATCATTTGAAAAAAAATTAATTTGACTAGGCTAAAACTTCTGCCTTAAGACTATCTAAGTAAACAAAGGTGGAGGTGTTTCCTATCAAAGATAGTAAGCAAAATCTAGGGCTATTGCTTGGAGTTAGTGCTTCATTCCCTTCTTTTAGCATCCTATCAGTAATTCATTTATTTTCAGGAGTATTATCTGTAACCCTAAGGTCAGAAAATGCAGAACAGAAAACTTCATTCTGACATTTACTCAACACGCCTGTGTACAAACCTGGTCAGATAGCGCAACGAAGAGAGCATCAGATCCTTACAGGACCCCAATCCCGCCAAAAATAAAAATAAAACGGACCATTTCCTGGGCATCTCTCTTAGAAGCAAGGAAACCTTTTTCAAAAGACACAGCTCCCCTCTTGTCTCCGAGGCCAGAATTTGTCACATGCCCAGTCCCAATCCAGAAACTATTACAAGCTTAGACAAGAGAGCTTTGGACAGAAAAAGGGTCTGAGCTCCCTGAAGCACATCTAAAGGTGGAGTATGGTAGATGCCTGAGCAGCACTGGTGTTCTGATCAGGAAAGGGAAGGGGGCAATGGGCATTGAGGCAGATCATTCAGTGCTGTGTCTGCTCTACTTCCTGCTGCATGGAGCTTTGTCTACTGTAAATTTCAAAGGAAAAGTGGAGTAGGAAGTAGACAAGGAAGGTAGAGAGCCAAGTTGACAAGGGTAGTAGGAGTGAAAGGGCCTAATGCCAAAGGAAGAGGGAGAGGGCTCAGTAGACTAGCCTGACTTACTTCACAGTTCTGTCTCGAGCAAGTCCTGTTGGAGCATAAACTGGAACCGTACAAAATCAAGGCCTAACACATTATAGTCTCTGCTAGTGTGAACACATGGTGATAATGAATATTGCCTCATTTGACATGAACACAAAAGTCTATGCATTTGAGCTGCTGATATCCTTGGAGAGGTGTGGTGGGCCTTATGATCCAGTAAGTATGAAGAACACAAACCCTTCAAAATCAGTATTTAATATGTTGTGACCACCTACCATCTCCAGCCATAAACTAACCCCTAAAGAAAATAAAAGACATATAAGACACAAGATCTGGCTTTGAAGAATTTAAACTGATGATAGAGTCAAAAGCAACGGAAGTGAATTTGAGAGCAATACCAGACCATCTAGAATGAAGGACTAAGGGATGTTGTGCAGAGTGGAATTACAGCAGAGGCTCAGCCAAGTGAGGAGACAGAGGGCTGAGGGGCAGAATGCAGGAAGGAGACCTGAGCTGTGAGTAAGCCCAGGTAAGTCAGGATTTGGGTTAGGGCAAGCAGAAGAGGGAAGAGAGAAGAGCTATAGGATGCAAGGGAGTGTGGTAACAAGGAGAATCCTCTGACAAGGATGGAGACACTGTTGGGGCAGTGAGAATTATTTGGATGAAAAGGGTGGGGCTATAGGAATTTAATTTCATGTGTTAGGCCTGGTGGGCCACTGTTAATTTTGAGAGTGGATCACTTTACGAGTTGCCTGCCTGTAATCATGAAGGTTTTGTTCCTTTTGGAGGTCCCCCCGTTTTTTTGGTTTTTTGTTTTTAATAACAATTAAAAAAATCGTCTTAGCCAGGTGTGTGGAGTGGTGCACAGGCACATTCTTTCCTGTGACTTTGACAAGAATCCCATCAGCAGCCTGGCCAGAGACTCACTGCCAAAAACAACTTTGAGCAGTAAGTGTGGTAGTGGAAAGGGAGTGGGCTTTGGAGCCAGAGAGACTTAATTAAAGGTCTAGTCTATCACTCATTAGTAAATTATTTCATTTTTGTTCTCAGCACCTTAGGGTTTTTTTTTTTGTTGTTGTTGTTGTTTTTATTCTATGGAATAAACATAATCCCTACCTTACAGCACTTTTATAAGGAAAGCACCTGGCACATATATAACACCCAAAATGTTAACGCTTTCCCTTCTTTCTTTTTGTTTACCAAAACTATTAAAGCAGGTCCTGGAGGGGTAGTTCAGTTGGTTAGAGCATTGTCCTGATATGCCATGGTTGTGGCATATCAACCAGTGAAGGCAAAAATAAGTGGGGGGAAAAAAATCAATGTTTCTCTCTCTCTCTCAAAAATAAACAAAGATCTTATTAAAGCAAAACCTCCAATGCTTGATTTTATCTAATAATGTTGTGTGGCAACTTTGAAACTGTCTCATCCGTAGACACAAGGCAAGGAAAGGGTTTTGAGTCTTGATTTAAAAATTGAAATTTTCTATCAAACTTTGGAAGTTTTAATTTTAAACACAGAGTCATACAATTTATCTATATAGGGTAAATGTTTTTACTGTTATTATTAACCTTTATTTGTAGTTGTAGTTTTTAACTTCTAAATTAAATATTCATTACAAATTCAATTGAAGGAAGGTGGCACAAACAATGGTGAGGCGGAGAATAAGATTCCTATAGGCAAGGGTGTGAGACATCGCTTTTACTTTAGATTTGAAGTTCCTTGAAAGGCTATTATTGTCTTTTATACATTAAAAATAATTTATTTTTCATTAAAAAATATATGACTGTCCTACTTTAACTTACCCCAAACCAACCCTGGACTGGTAGCAAGTAGTATGTGTGAGGGAGTAGAGGACTCCAGGTGTGCAGCACAAGGTCAGGAGGAGGAGGTGACAGGTATAATCAAGAGGAGGGCCCTGAGTATGTTTCACATCTGCCCCTCGCCTTCAAAAAGTAAAGTAGCACTTATTACTGGTCCAACCAAAAGGCTTGTTTCCTGGGTCTTTCCCCAGGAGAGGGAACAACCCAACAGAGTCTTAGAAAAGGACTAGAAAGAAAAGAAAAGAGAGAGAGAGAGAGAAATGAAAACATATTTAACAGGGTGGTGGGATGATAGGTGAATTTGTGTCTCATGTTTCATTTACATCATCATCATATTCATGCTGAAATGAAGGTTTAGAGCCATCTAATGCAGACCATGCTCTTTGGAAGATGCGTGCATGTGTGGTGGTGGGGGTGAGTGTAGGCGTATTGTTTGTGAACCTGTTGGGGGGGTTGGAGATTGTAGTGTGTGGAGTTTGGAGGTCTGGAGTGTGTGTGTGTGTAACGGGAACGTGGGTGTGCGTGGGGTATATGAAAGTGTGAGAAGTGCGGGTTGTAGAACGTGGCGAGTGTGCACGGTGTGGTGTGCAGTTTGGAGTGTGAGAGTGTGGACTGAGAGGAGTGCGGGTGTGAGGGCGTCAGTGTGAAGTGGTGACCGTGTGTGAACCTGTGTGTGGAGAGCCCACAGGGCGTGCGGAGTCTGCAGTGTGAGTGAGGTAGGTACGCGGAGAGCAGACGTGTGTGCGTGACCCCCTCCCCCACGTCCCTTTCAGCCCCCTCCGCCCTGCACGCCCCGCCCCGTCTGCGGCAGCAGGTCCGGGCGCAGTGAGAGCGCGAGGTGGGGACCGCTCCTCTGCAGAACCGGCGGGAGAGGGGCGGGAGAGTTGGGGCGCGCGCCCGGAGCCGGAAGCGCACCGGTCCGCTGGGGCAGCCGCGGACATGTGCAGGATGTCCTTCAAGGTGAGCGCCGCGGCCTCCGGAAATGAGTGCTGGGGCAGGCGACAGACCCGCGGTGGCGCAGGCCGCACCCAGAGCGCCGCGGGGCCCGGTGGGTGGGGTGGGTGCCAGCGGGGGACAGGAGGTAACGACCGGGCTGGCATGGCTCTTGTGGTTTGTGGTTTGGTGGTGTGGGCTTTGCTAGAAAGGCTTTCGGTACTTCTGGCTGCAGGTCAGGTGAGCTTGGCCACGGGGAGCAGGGGCGGCGGGGACTGTCGCCAGGGTAACAGTCGGGGCGGGGACTTCTTCGGTCCCGCTTTCCTGCAGCCCCTCTCGGAGGGACTGGGCTATGGCAGGGATTCCCGGCTCTGCGTCCTCCTATCACGCCAGCTGTGGCACCGCTGCTGCCTACTCTCCGGAGTATTGGATGCTGAAGCCGAGTGACCAGCACAGGCTTCAGCGCCCAAAGGAGTCTTGTCTTAAAAGAGTTTATGGAAGTCATTCCATTATATCCCCACATTTTAGGGTGAAAGTGAGGTTAGCTGATTTCCCTCGTTGAAAGATTTTAATAAAAATAATAGTTAAACCGTTCTGAGCAGTTAAAATGTGCCCAACTCTGATACAAGGACATCACCGTTTATCTTCTGAATCCTCAAAAGACCCATGAGATTGTACTTTCTTGGCTTTTTTTTTTTAAACAAGAAAACTAGAACAGGGTAAATTAATTAGCTCCTCCAACAGTTTTGCAGCCAGTAAGTGAACGGTGTTAAGATTGAAACCTAGTGTGTCTGGATCCAAACCCATTGTAATCCCATCTTCTACTGTAGCTCATGTAAGCAGAGGAATGACGTGGTGAGATTTACATCTTGGAAATATTTCTGGCTACAGTTTGGAGAGTGGAGCTGGGAGACCAAACAGGAGGATGTTGGAGTCATCTTGTTAAATGGTACTGGACGAGGGCACAGGTGATGCAGATGGAAGGATTTGGACAAAATGACTGACTTTAAAATGTTTAAATCTACAGAATTCAGTAATTGATGTTATTCATGGAGTTAGGGGAGGCCAGAGGGGTAAAGAGAAAACGTTCAGTTTGGGATATGTAAAGTTTAAGGATTAATGGGAGTCCAAGAAGATATGTTGAATGGATAGTTGTACAAACTGGGAGCCCAGGCAAGTAGTCTGGGTGTGAGAGAGATGAGACTTAGGAGTGAGCAGGGTTAGGTGGTAACTGAACCCATAGGAATAAATGTGATTGCCCAGTGAGACCATGTAAAGATGGAAAATAAGAGGACTTAGGACAAAATCTTGAAGATCAAGGCTTAAGAATGAGCAGAATAAGAGAAGCCCATTGAGAAAACTGAGCAGCCAGAGATGTATGAGAACATACAGAAGCATGTGCCATCATTTCAGCCAAGAATCTCTAGTTTTTGAATAAATATAGAGAGGAACTTGGAGTTAAATACCACAGAGAAATCAAACAAGCTAAGAATTGAAAAGTGTCCATTGAATTTAGTAACAAAACAGCCACTCGTGACCTTGATGAGAGCACTTTCAGTGAAGTGTGGAGTCCAGGAGCCAGATTGCAATAACTTGAAAAGAGAGTGGGTGGAAACCATTAGGGTAGAGAACTCTTTCAAAAAATTCTGCAAGAAACAGTGGCTGTAGAAGGGATCCAGATTTGACCACGGCTTTGTTTGCTTTCAAATGGTAGAGACTTGAGTATTTTTAAATGATGATAGGCATCTCAACAATAAAAAGACAACCTAATTTTAAAGTTGGCAAAGGATATGAATATACATTTCTCCCAAGAAGATCTACAAATGGCCAATGAGCCCCTGAAAACATGCTCAACATTATAGTCATCAGGGAAATGCCAATCAAAACCACAGTGAGATGCCACTTCACACTCACTGGGATGACTGTGATCAAAAAGACAGACAATGACAAGTGTCGGCAAAGATGTGGAGAAATTAGAACCCTCATACATTGCTGGTAGGAAAGTAAAATGATACAGCCATATTAGAAAACAGTCTGGCCGTTCTTCAAAAAACTAAACATAGAGTTACCACATGACTCAGCTATTTCAGTCCCAGATTTATACTTAAGAGAAATGAAAGCATATGTTCACACAAAAACTAATACACAAATGTTCACAGCAATATTATTTATAATAGTCCCAAAGTGGAAACAACCCAAATGTCCATCAACTGGTGATAAACAAAATGTGGTATGTATTAATCAGCTTGGTCTGCAGTAACAAAATACTATAGACTGGGTAGTTTAAGAAACAGGAATTTTATATCTCACAGTGCTGGAGGCTAGGAAGTCCAAGATCAAGCTGCTAGCAGCTTCAGTGTATGGAGAGAGCCTTCTTCCTCACTTGCAAACAACTGTCTTCTTGCTACACCAGCTGGGAGTGAGGAAGCTCCGGTGTCTCTTTCTTTTCTTTTAAGGGCACTAACCCTATCATGGGGGCTCTACCACCATGGCCTAATCTACACTGAATTACCTCCCAAAAGCATGGAAGAACCTTGGAAACATTATGTTAAGTGAAAGAAGCTAGACACAAAAGGCCACATATTGTATGATTCTATTTATATGACATGTTCAGGATAAGGAAATCCATAGAGACAGAAAGTAGATTTAGTGGTTGTCGGGGTTGGGGAAGAAGAGGAATGATTGTTAATAGGTACAAAGTTTTCCTTTGGGGTGGTAAAATGTTTTGGAATAGTATGTGATTGTTGTAAAACCTTGAGAACACACTATAAACCATTGAATTAAATGCTCTAAAAGATTGAATTTTATAGTGTATAAATTACATCTCAATAAAAAAGTATTTTAAAATGCCAGTAGAGAGTGCTGAGAAGGCTTGGGAGTAGAGGGGCTAACTGAGCTGAGGGGCAGAGAGTAAGCAGGCTTTTATTAATTGTAGAGATTAACTAAACAGGTGAAGGAAAACCTTTTCCATTGGAATAGAAGAAAGGAGGTGAGGTTAAGCATGGATTTTGATGTTTTGTAAAGTGAAGGCCAGGATGCGGTCAAAGTTTGGGTTGGGCAGAAAGGGAAGTGCCAAAATTTTCAGTGAAGAGCAAAGAATGATCAGGTAGCAACAACTACCAGGTGAGGTGAGGCAGAGGATGAGAAAATGGAATGGCCTGAGGGTTGTAAAAAGCAGATTCATATACCTGCTACAAGGGCAGTTTCTGGAAACCAGGTGAGGAGGGTCCATCCCCATGTCCTGCCCTCAGGCTGGTGTGGGAGAAGGTCCAGCCTCTGCCAGGGAGCAGTGCTGGGGAGCTTTCCAGAGAGAAACAGAAGAAGCACTCTGTCCTAGGTAAAGATTAAATGGAGTTGACCTTCCATGAAGTTCCTGAGGAGGAGGGGAACAGTCTCTTAGTGGACGAAGCCTGCCCTAGCCCTAGCTCACATCATATCAAACATATTTAAGTGTACTCACAGCCACAGTAATAATAGAGACTTTTTATTGTATTTTGGAAGGATTTTTATAATACTGCTTTTAAAATTATTTAGTCATGAATCACATTTAATTTACATTTGTCCTTGATTTTTCTGCCTTTGCTATATATAGTTAGTAATTCTCGTGTAGTGAGAAAATCAGACCTACACGTTACTTTCATATGTCATCAATATTTTATGAATACCAGTTTTAGCAATTAAGTTGACAAAATGGTACATTTTGTAGCTTTTTAATTAAATATTCATTAACTCTGATTTTGCAGTCATAGATTAACTGTTTCATTTTCACAAGCTCCTAAAACACTCGTAGGTCCTAGGACCTAGGTCTCCAAAGCCTATGTTTAAAAGGCCCAGCATTGTTGGCTGAGTCTGTGGGAGAATAAATAGAGCTTCATAAATCACAATTAAGCCTCTGCTTGATGACTCAGAGTTACCACATGCAGGGCTATTTGCTGCTTCTGAACCACATGGACCCCTCTGCATCTTTTTTATTCTTCCTCCATTATGCTGTCAGCAGTCACTTCTCCCTGCTATGGGTTTGCCTCTGGTAAATCTCCCCTTTCACAACTGGAAACTCCTAAATTGATCTGGTTGGGAAAACAGACCCATGTTCTTTAGAATTATCCTTAAAGTGAAAGCAAACTCAGAATTCAGATCTGAGCCTTTTTGTGGAATAAAGTTCATGGACTTCAGTCCATCAACTTTTTACTTTATAACATATATTTCACCTACGCAGGACTTATTCTTAAGGACTGAGGTTGCCAAAAGTTGAACACAACTTGGGGGGGAAGGTTAGACTGACACAGTGAGGGAAGTTACCGTAAAGAGGTGACATAACTGGATAAAGAACACCACCAGGTCTTTCCTTAGCATGTGTTATCCAACCCGGTAAAGCATCTTAATACCATGTTTCATCTTGGTGATAGAAACTGTTCATGCCTTGGCCAAAAGTAGGAACTTGTGTATTTCATCCTTGTTCCCAAAGTATGTAAATTATCTCATAATCAACTCCAATTCACCAATCAACTGTAATTATTTGGATGAGCCACAGGAAAATAACTTTACGAAGCCATTTTTTTAACAGCTTTATTGAAATACAGATCACATACATATAATTCACCCATTTAAAGTATTCATTTCAGTCTTAGTGTGTTCGCAGAGTTGTGCCAATGTCAGAACAATCAATTTTAGAGTATTTTAATTACCCCAAAAAGAAGTCCTATACTCATTAGCATTCATTACCCCAAACATCCCAGTTTTAGATACTGCTAATCTACTTTCTCTCTATATAGATTTGCCTATCTGGTCATATACATTTTAAACAGACTTTAAACATGGTCTTGAGTTAAGAATTTGGAAATGCCGGTATTATATAAATCCTACTTCTAAGGCAGAATGCCTGGGGCAAATCGCTTTTTTCTGTTCAGTTTCCTATCACAGAAGTATAACAATACTGACAATGCATTGTTTAGGCTTCTTTAAAGCTTATTGAACATTCAGAAATTTTCAAGTACTTAGCATAAAGGGAAAATGGGTTACAATAGCCAGTAACACATCAAAAGCATCCTCTGCACATGGCTTCTCGATCCTTCACTGTATCCTTATTTCATGTGGCCTCTAAATTCGAAGAAATACATTATTGAACAAAGCTCACATCATCTTGATTGAATTAATAGGATACAACTGAAATCCACATTATTCTTTTCAATTTTAATTTTTATTTATTTTTTTATTACCATTTAGCCCCCTTATAGTCCCTCTTTCTACCCCGCAATCACCGCACTGTTGTCCATGTCCATGAGTTATTTTTCCTTTTTAAACCAGTAATTTAAATCTCAATCCTATCTTGACTTTTAGTTGGAATTCCAGTTCTGGAAAAATAACAATTTTCCTCCTATGTTTCCTCCACTCTTCCTTCCTGTTCTTAATTTCTGATAGTGTGCTAATGAACCATTTATGAGCCAAAATTCTGACAGTAAATGAGGGAAAAGAGAGAAGAAAATATGGCATATGTGGAAGCTTATGTTCAGTTTTACTCACATGGTAATAAAGATAGAAGACCTTAGACTCTGGACTCAGACAGATGTAGGTTTGAATCCTGGCTTGGTTTCTACCTAACTGTATAACCTTGAGTAATTCATTTCTGGGCCTTAGTTTCCTCATCTTGAAAATGAGAGTAATAATAACACCTGATTGCATTGTTCTGGAAATTAAATGCATCAGATCAGTGAAAGTGCTTAGCACACTGGTTGGTACACAGCAAGATCTCCACGTTGGTTGTCATTGCTGTTCCTCATACTAGGGCAACCAACAAGCCTGAGAGACACACACTGGTCTTGTAGAGCCAACAAAAATCAATAAAGAGGTTAAATAGTCATAGCATGATTGATAAAGTGCTTTACAATTTGTGTGAAGCATTTTCACATGCATCATCTCCTTTAAAGACCAAAGGGCTTGACCCTGGTCCACTCTATAGCATTTATGATTTCATGTATATTGTGCCCAAGAAGGTTTGGAGTTACCCAGGCAACGTGGTGGGTATAGACTCCAAAGAGAAGGAAGATCAAGGGACTTTGCATCTTGGTGGAAGAGGAGCTTAGAAGGAGGATAAGAAGGAGGTCATTGATCCAGCTGCCTATTCCTTGCCGTTTACAGGAGGAGAATTCCACAGGAGGTGGAACAGTATGACGGCTAAAAGAGCAGCAGCAAGTACCAGGCCAGCTGTAACTGAAGCCTGCCTTGTCATTTCCCACTTTCCTCACCTGTGCAGTGGGATGGTGACTATACCCACTTCAGTGAGCTGTGGTGAGGATCCAATGAGCTAGTATATGCAGACAGTATACCAAGTGGTACAGGATAAGCATTTAGTATTAGCTCAAGATCCCCGCCCTCCTGTAATGAGTGGGCCAGTAATGGATAGGCCACCGTGCGACAGGAGAACTTACCCATTTCTTTGCTAGACCTCTCCACCTAGATGCCCCATAGGCACTTGAAACTGCATGTTCAAAGCTGAACTTACCGTTTTTCCCAAAGTCTGTCCCTCATATGTTATTTCTAACTTTCATGAATGGCGCCCCATCAACCAGGCACTCAAACCAGAAACCTGAGAGTCAGCCAGGCTCCTCCCGCCTCTCCTGCACATACATTCTCAGACCAAGACTATTCAGTTTAGCTCCTTAAAATTCCTCCTTTCTCATCCTGCCATCCCACTATTGTTGCCTCAACTTGGGCCCTCATCATCTTCTTGCTCTGTCTATGCAGCAGTCTCTTTACCATTGTAGACACCAATCTTACTTGGTTCGAGTCCTCAGTCCATTCTCCCTGAGGCCGCCACAGGGACCTTCCTGAAACACAAAATAGATAGTCTCTCCCCATCTTAAAACCTTTGCTCTACTTGGCCATGCCCACCAGGATGAAGTGCAAACTCTGTTAGCATGACTCAGCAGCTTTTTCAGAATGTGATCCTGACTTCCTACCCTCTCTCCTCACACCCTTCATTCCAGCCTTTCTGAGGTGAAGATGGTTCCCAGATGCTGTGGGGAGCCTCCGGGTCTTTGACTCACCACCCTGTCTGCCTGGGACACTTAACACTCAGGCCCCTACTCATCTTTCAAAACTTCCCAAGAATTTCTTCTCTCTGAGGCCATCTTTGGCTGCCTTCCTCAGGTAGAATTGACTATTCTCTGCTCTCACCATAAGTAACTGCATTGCCACTCTAGCACCTGTAATAACTCTTGATGCCTCTTGACATGATTTATTTTCCTACTGGGCTCATAAAGCCATTTGTGAGCAGAGATCGGGTGACCCAAACCTCTGGTCCTAGCCCATGGCCAGTGCCAGTGACATGCTAGTGACTGAGTAAACAAATTCGCCTGGACAAGTATTTAATGAGCTTTGAGGGCTGTGCATGTACAGCTAGATTTCCTGTATGTTTACTGTCAAAGTGCATTCATGTGTATTGTCTCATGTAATCCTCCAACAACACATAAATGAGGTACTTCTATTATTGTTCCTATGCCCTGGCTGGTTTAGCTCAGTGGATTGAGCGTCGGCCTGCGAGCTAAGTGTCGCTGGTTCGATCTTCCAGTCAGGGTACATCAGAGAAGGAAAACTCTGACTCCAAAAAACCTCCGCTGCCTTGCGGCATACCTCTTCAGGGGAAAGGCTAAGGGAGTAAACCCCGACAGAAAATCCGGAGCCGGAGTCCCTAAGGCGGTTTGACGTTGTAGTCAACACCGGCAACTCCTGCGGCGCACCTGAACCCAAGCTGTATCGACTCCGTCTTTCCCTTGGACCCTTCAGCTGCGAAGAGAGGGGGGGTCTGCTGCATGGGCAACAGCAGACTCTCCATATCACCCTGCCCAGGCTCTGTAGCTTCAGCTTCACTGGAGAGGACACTCCAGCGTCATCGCAAGATGTCGATTCAACACGGGAGGAGACAGATACCATGTCACTCCCGAGTCGGACTGCACAGCCATTCTCGGCGGTGCAGATAGACTCTGAAGAAGCTACACCATCGTCTCTGGAGACGGACGGTTGCCGACGACGATTATTGTTCCCATTTTATTGCTCAAGGTCACAGAGCTGGGAAGTAGCAGGGTCAGAACTTGAACTCAACTCTTCCTCACCCAAAGTTGACTACTCTGTCATGCCTTCATCTCCCTGTTAACCAAGCTCTTGATGGAATGTGAAGTATTTACAGCTATTCACAAAGCTTGCTTTCTAAAGCCTTACCAGGAACCAAGCTGTGTAGCCTCAGCAGGAGAGGAATCCCTGAGGTCATCCTAAAGGCAGGAGAGGCTGCTGACTGGAGAGCTCTTGATGACAATAGAAGGCTGTGGTTTGATGATGGTTTTTGAAAGGTATTTGGGGTTCTTGTGAAACAACAAAAACATTGAAAATGATTTGCAATTTATTACTCTCAAGTTTTCATGTTTCAGGAGAAGCCGGCAGAGCTATTCCATGGTGCATAATAGGTTGTCTTCCTAGATTCCCTCCCAAACTTCATTTTGGCCTTGTGCAATGTCTATTAAAAGGACATTGTTTCATGATTTATTATACAGGTCAAACCTGCCTTACCATTACTTCACCCAGTTAGTACCAACTATAATGTGAGACCTGGCCTGATACAAAAGCCACAAATGCTGGGTGTGAACACCGCCATTGCAGCGTGGCTTGAAAACTCCTGGGATGGTAAAATGTACACCTTCGGGGAAAGCAAATTGTTCACTTGGAATTTGAGGTGATTTGTTTTCCTCACAACGGAGCCAGGAAACTATTCAAAGTATGTTTGTAATCTGCTTATCACTCCCTGCTTCGCCATGCTCTCATCCAAGAATGCACAAGAGCCCTCAGTTGTGCATGTGTTGAAGGTTCTGGAATGGAATTCTCACATACCACCCCGCTGTCACTGTGCTTTCATTTAGATGGCTCCACAGAGTAGCTTGAATTGTTGGTGTTTTATCTTTAACTTAGCACAGGTAAGTTAGATATTGTATTACATACCTTCTCCATATACTTAAAAAGCACTGCAGAAAAGCTCTTTCGGGTCAGGTAGGTGTTTTAAGCACACCCCAAAAAAGTCTTTTTGTTAAACAATTTGAATATTTGAGAATTTTCCGAGACCAGCAAAATTCTTTATTTAGTACCAATACTCTGAGTTTAATTTTGCCTTCTGATCTAACTTTGTAAAGAAAAGGGGAGATAGGGAAGGAAACTAGCGTTTGTAAGTATTTATGATGTGTTGGGCCCTGCAGCTAACCTGCATCATTTAATCCTTATCTTAAACTACAAGGCAGATAGTATGATCTCCATCTAAGCGAAAGGAAATTGAGACCCATGAGGGTCAAGTCCAAACCCAGAGCTGTGGTTCTTCCAAGCCTGTCTTCTCCCCTCTGCCCCCACCATGACTGTTATAATATGTATGAAACCAAATCAATGTTTTCGAGAAGGAACTTGCACTGCAATCAACTCTGCCACTCCCAGTAAGAAGTTTTCCAGCTCTGTTCCTTCCATAGGTCTGGTTCCAACATTAACTTTGCAACTTAAAAATAACCCAGCATGAAGGATCCATATAAGGACACATAACAGCTTTTTCTGCTCAGTTCCTGGTTTTTAACTGGAACCTCTGGCAGGTTCCAGCTAACACCAAGAAAATTAGGTGATGAGAAAGTGCAGCGTTTTCCCAGACAGCCGGAATTGCGTAGAAACTGTTGAGGGCATAGAAAAGGTGCTAGTAAACTCCTTTGGGAGGTCAGAATTGGGAGCAATTTTCTCTGCTTAAAGGTGAAGAGAGATTTGGGAATGTTTCAGGGAGGAAATAGCATTTAAACAGAGCCTTGGCCTTGAAGGATGGGGAAAAACTCATTTCAACAGAAAGGAAACTGTGAACAAAGACAGAGGCAGGAAAGTGAGTGCATTGGTGGGAAATAGGGTATTAATAGTGCTGTATTATCGACAACTTGTGCTTCATAAACAGCACTGGGGCTCAGCTGTCTGCTATAAAACAGTGCCTTCCATAGCCAAGTATGTTACAGTTATCTGTTGTTGGAGGAGCAATCTTGCAAATGATACAACATATCTGGAAATTCTGCCTTTTAAGTGGTATATGTTTGCGTAGAAGTGGCGATGTTAACTAATGTTGATTTCAAGATCTTGTTTCATTTTGCTTCTGCAGAAGGAAACTCCACTTGCCAATGCCACATTCTGGGCAGCGAGGAGAGGAAACCTGGCTCTGCTCAGGCTCTTGCTGAACAGCGGTCGGGTGGATGTGGACTGCAGGGACAGTGTATGGATGGACTCATTCGGTATACGCATGCCCAGAGCATGCCATGTCCCCCTGTTGGCATGAGAACACCCATGAATACATTTCCCTTAACAGTGCTTATCTACTCTTTCATGTGTTTGCTTGCTTTATCCTTTTCCAAAAGTCCAGGGCACTGTGGTGAACTTAAAAATGTATTAAGGAAACTATTATGTGCATAAAACAGAAGGAGGCCACAACAGGGGAAGAGACACTTCCCCAGGAATCAGAACTGGCAGATTCCAAGAAACGGGTGTTTAGTTAGAGAATTCAAACCAGCAGCTTTCATGAAAAGGTGGAGATAATTTAGAGCAGAAGCGGGCTGCTGGGGAGGTGGAAGTCAGGCTTTTTTCTACAAGGATGAGAGAGCTGAGAAATGGGAGCCTCTGGGAGCTTCTTACCCTCCCATTACCTTTGCAAACATCAATACACTAATTGGCAATTAAGGGGAACTAAAAATAGACGCTACTTCTGGCTGGCAGGCTTGGGCTAAGAAAGCCCCTCCCTCCCCGGGCAGAGGTAATGATTTCTCTGTACTCAGCGTGACTTCTCTACATCCCTGGGGACAAGGAGGACCTCAGATGAGAGAAAGAGCAGAGATGTTTTGATTTTAGGATTTAAATAAAAATGTTTTTTATAGGAGTCTCATTGTTTTCCTGAACACAGGATGTGCCATTTACAGCTTTTATTGCGAAAATTTGGTCATTGAATCAGCCACCAGCCACAGGGAGCTACCAGTGTGTGCTCCAGTGCACCCCTTGGGGCATCGGTGCAGGGTACCGGGGTTTGCACCTCCAGATCCACTCACACCCTTCCCCAGCTTCCCCTGTGCTCCAGCACCTGAACCTGTGTGGCCTGTCCCAGTAGACTTGCTTCCCTCTTTCTTCCAGTTGGGTTTGCCCAGTGGGAGCATTAGCAAGAGTTAAAGAGTTGAAAAGCAGGGAGGTTGAAGAGCCCAGGGCACCCCGCTTTCTCTGGTAGCAGCATCCTGGGAGCCACCACCTCCCCATTGCCTTCAGGCCTGGGCCTGCGGCGGAGCCCACTTTTACAGTTCCCAGTGCCCCTACTACAGGGCACGGCGTTATAAATAGTCTCTTTGTTAAACTTTCTTCCAGTTACCCCAGTTTCAATGTACCATCTGTTCCTTGCTGGGATCCAGACTGCTGGAGGTCTTTGGCATCTGGCCACTGGCCACCCCGATCTTACTTGGGTCTCACTAGGCAATAGAGCCACATGGGCAAAACTGAAGTAGGGACGCTGGTGTTCATTGCAGCCTCATCCACCAACCAGGCTGATGGCCACTTTTTCCCCCTTTTTTGAAGCCACTCCCTTTGCAGGCACCCCTGTGACTTTCAGCTTCCCAAGGTCACCACATAGTGCCACACACGTCCTACCCCCCAGACTGTACCCCACACTCTCAGCCCCCTCAGTGCCCTTTTCCCATCAGAGGTCACCACCTGCCACCATCTCCTTTCCCCTTAGGGCTCACACTCTGTCTCTATCTGCAGGGTGACCCAGAAGCTATTTTGATCCAAAAAATTGCTTCTATAAATACATACTATGTTTTTAGGTTACTCCTTGTTTAAAGCAAAAAACTCATTTTATCAGGAGCTTTCAGGAGAGATGATTCCTTAACCCAAAGGAGCAAGTCTAAATGATAATTTCAGACACTTATTTTGAAAGGGCTTCTGGTGGTGGCTGAGGGGCAGGGAGGTGTTGGGAACAGCACAGGCCATTGTTTCCTCCAAATTTCCCTGACTGGGTTTCAGCCTCCTCCACATGCCACTTGAACATGAAGTCTGGGTTTCAGGATGGTTTCTTCTTGTGGCGAATGATCGCTAGGCTAGTATTGCCCTCACCAGTGGGGCCAAACCTCAGGAACCCTAGGATGCCTGTGAAAGCTGATAGGATGCAAGGAGAGGTCCCAGGCCTTTGCCAGGAGCTGCTCCTAACCTCAGGTATGAGCACATTCAAACTTTTCCAACAAATAGCTTTGTAAAGACAAATATACATTTTCTTTAGGCCGCACACTATGGGCAGCACTTTGATTTGCTAACACTCATTCAGCTTCGATTTCTAGATTAATGCTGCCTTTAATGATATTTACATTTTTCTCTTTGCTCATCTCTGACACTTTTACCACAAAGATGTGCGATAGCAAGGTTATTTTAGTATTTTTTAGATATATGAATTATGTAATTCACCATCTTGTCAGTTTTGGTCTTTACTACATTTATATGTACTATGTCCTCTGTTCAAAATCAGCTCATTTACATTTCAACCTCAGGTAACAAAATGAAGTAACATTAATCATAAGAGAATTAAAAGCAATCAAGCTTATAGGCTTTTGTATATAAAGGAAATATTTTTGTGTAACTTAAGTTATCAACAGTTATGACTTCTTTATTCTCTTTTTCCTTTATCTCAACCTCTTTTCTCAATTGGCCATCATGTAGAATTGAAGCACAATCTTTAAGGAAGCATTTTTGTTCTTTGTTTCATTCATCTTTAATACAGATGAGCCTAATTTTTTATTTTCTTTTTTTAAATATTAAAATTAAGTGCTTTGTGTTTCCTCTGGCTCATTATTGATTTTTATTTTGAGACCAGTGACCCATAATAAAAAATTTTTTCTCAACTCATGTAAAAAATATAGTCATAGCTTTATGTTTAGACTGGCTTTATTTATTTTTATTTTTTTATTTTTTATTTTTACATTACCCTATGTCCCCTTTCTCCTGGCTATCACCACACTGTCCATGTCCATGAGCCTTTTTTCCTTTTTGCTCAATTCCTCCACCCCCTACCCTAACCCTCCCCATTAGCTGTCATCCTGCTCTCTACCTATGAGTCTGTCTCTATTTTGCTGTTAGTTCAGATTGTTAGAGTCTACATATGAGTGAAATCATATGGTATTTGTTTTTCTCTGACTGACATTTCACTTAGCATAATGTTCTCCAGGTCCATCCATACTGTCGCAAAGGGTAAAATTTGCTTTTTTTTTTTACGGCAAGTAGTGTTCCATTGTGTAAATGTCCCATAGTTTTATCTACTCATCTACTAATGGACACTTGGGCTGCTTCCACATCTTAGTGATTGTAAATAACACTGCAGTGAACATACGGGTGCTTATGTTCTTTCAAGTTAGTGTTTTGGGTTGATTTGAATATATTCCCAGAAGTGGGATTGCTGGGTTAAAGGCAAATCAATTTTTAATTTTTTGAGGTATCTCCATACTGCTTTCCACAGTGGCTGCACCAGACTGTATTCCCACTGACAGTGCATGGGGGTTCCCTTTTTCTCCACATCCTTGCCAGCACTTGTTATTTGTTGATTTATTGATGATAGCCATTCTGACAGGTGTGAAGTGATATCTCATTGTGGTTTTGATTTGCATTTCTCTAACGATTAGTGACATTGAACATCTTTTCATATGTCTGCGGGCCCTCCGTCTGTCCTCTTTGGAAAAGTTTCTATTCAGGTCCTTGGCCCATTTTTCAATTGGTTTGTTTGTTTCTTTGGTGTTGAGTTTTGTAAGTTCTTTATAAATTTTGGATATTAACCCCTTATCAGATGTATTGGCAAACATGTCCTCCCATTCAGTGGATTATCTTTTTACTTTGTTGATGCTTTCCTTTGCTGTGCAAAAACTTTTTAGTTTGATGTAGTCCCATTTGCTTGTTTTTTCTATTGTTTCCCGTTCCTAGAGAGATATATCTGATAAAATATTGCTACGAGCAATGTCCAAGATTTTGCTGCCTGTTTTCTTCTAGGATTTTTATGATTTTGGGTCTAAAATTTAAGTCTTTGATCCATTTTGAATGTATTCTTGTGTGTGGTGTAAGAAGGTGGTCTAATTTCATTTTTCTGCACATATCTGTCCAAGTTTCCCAATACCATTTATTGAATAAACTATCTTTAGCCCATTGTATTGGCTTGCTTCCTTTGTCAAATATTAATTGACTATAAAGGTGTGGGTTTATTTCTGGGCTCTCTATTCTGTTCCATTGATCTATGTTTTTATGCCAGTACTATGCTTTTTCTATTACTCCCGTCTTATATTACAGTTTGATATTAGGTAGCATGATTCCTCCAACTTTGTTCTTCTTTTTCAGGATTGCTGTTGCTATGTGGGGCCTTTTATGGTTCGCTGTAAATTTTTGAAATATTTTTTCTAGTTCTGTGACATATGTTATTGCAATCTTGATAAGAATTATATTGATTCTGTAGTTGCTTTGGCTATTATGGACATTTTAGTGATGTTAATTTTTCCTGTCTGTGAGTATGGCATGTGCTTCCACTTATTTGTATCTTCTTCAATTTCTTTCTTGAGAGTCATAATTTCTGAGTTCAAGTCTTTTATATCCTTACTCCTTGTATTCTTTTTTGAAGCAATTGCGAATGGGATTGTTTTCTTAAGTTCCCTTTCTGTTAGTTCATTATTGGCATATAAAAATGCAACCAATTTATGGATATTAATTTTGTATCCTGCTATTTTGCTGAATTTATTTATCAGTTCTAGTAGTTTTTTGGTGGAATCTTTGGGGTTCTCCATGTACAGTATCATGCCATCTGCAAATAAAGACAGTTTTACTTCTTCCTTTCCAATTTGCATGCCTTTTATTTCTTCTTCTTGTCTGATTGCTGTGGCTAGGTCTTCTGGTACTATGTTGAATAAGAGAGGTGAAAGTGGACATCCCTGTATTGTTCCCAATATTAAGGGGAACTCTTGTAGGTTTTTTTTTTACCATTGAGTCTGATGTTGGCAGTGGGTTTGTCATATATGGCCTTTATTATGTTTAGGTACGTTCCCTCTATTCCCACATTGCTGAGAGTTTTTACCATAAATGGATGCTGGATTTTATCAAATGTTTTTTCTGTATCTATTGATGTGATCATGTGGCTTTTATCGTTCATTTTGTTTAGGTGGTGAATCACATTTATTGATTTATGAATGTTGTACTAGCCTTGCATTCCCAGAATAAATCCCACTTGATCGTGGTATATGATCTTTTTTGATGCATTGCTGTTTTCAGTTTGCCAATATTTTGTTGAGGATTTAAGCATCTATGTTCGTCAGTGGTATTGACCTCTAATTTTCTCTTTTTTTATAGTGTCTTTATTTGGTCTTGTAATTAAGGTAATGTTGAGTTTAGGAGCCTTCCCACCTCTTGAATTTTTTGAAATAGTTTGAGAAGCAGAGGTGTTAGTTCATCTCAGAATATTTGGTAAAATTCCCCTGTTCCAGTTCAGGACTTTTGTTTGTTGGGAGTTTTTTGATTAGTGCTTCAATTTCACTAAGTATGATCTGTCTATTCAGATTCTCTGATTCTTCCTGATTTAGTTTTGGAAGAGTGTATGTTTTTAGGGATTTATCCATTTTGTCCAGGTTGTCCAGTTTGTTGGCATATAGATGTTCATAATATTTTCTTGCAATCCTTTATATTTCTGTGGTGTCCATTGTTATTTCTCCTCTTTCATTTATGATTTTATTTATTTGGGTTCTTTGTCTTTTTTCTTGATGAGGCTGGTTAAAGTTTTCCTAATCTTGTTTATCTTTTCAATGAACCAGCTCTCAGATTTGTTGATCTTTTGCATTGTTATTTTTAGACTCTATTTCATTTATTTCTGCTGTGAACTTTATTATCCCCTTCCTTCTACCCACTTTGAGCTTTGTTTGTTGTTCTTCCTCAAGTTCTTTTAAGTGTGAGGTTAGATTGTTTATTTGAGATTTTTCTTGTTTCTTGAGGTAGGCCTATAATGCTATGAATTTCCCTCTTAGGATTGGTTTCCCTGCGTCCCACAGCTTTTGAATCATTGAGTTCTCATTTTCATTTGTTTCAAGGTGTCTTTTGATTTCTTCCTTGATATCATCGTTGACTCATTCATTGTTTAATAACATGTTATTTAGCTTCCATTTCTTTGCGTGTTTTTCAGTGTTCTTGTGATTGATTTTTAGTTTCATAGCATCATGGTCAAAGAAGTTGCTTGATATGATTTCAATCTTCCTAAATTTATTGAGACCTGTTTCCAGTCCTAACATGTGATCTATCCTAGAGAACATTCCATGTGCATTTGAAAAGTATGTATATTCTGCTGCTTTGGGGTGAAATGCTCTGAAGATATCAATTAAATCCATTTGATCTAGGGTGTCATATAAGACCACGCTCTCCCTGTTGATTTTCTGTCTGGAAGACCTATCCACTGAAGTCAATGGGCTGTTAAAACCCCTGACTATGACTGTATTTCTGTCAATCTCTCTCCCTTTATGTCCATCACGTTTTGCTTTACATACTTACATGCTTTTGGGTTGGGTGTTTACTAGGGTTGTATCCTCTTGTTGGATCATTTCCTTTATCATTATGTAGTGTCCTTTTTTTGTCTCTTTGTCTTAAAGTCTATTTTGTCAAATATAAGTACTGCTACCCCATATTTTTTCCCTTTCCAGTTGCATGAAATATCTTTTTCCATCCCTTTACTTTTATTCTGTGTGTATCTTTCAATCTGAGGTGGGTCTCTTGGAGGCAGCATATATATGGGTATTGTTTTCTTATCCATTCAGCTACCCTATATCTTTTGGTTGGAGGATTTAAGCCACATTTAAGGTGATTATTAATAGATATGTATTTAGTGCCATTTTATTGTTAGACTATTTTCCTCTGTTTTTTTTTTTTTTTCTTCTTTTTTCTTTCTCTTCTTCTTAAAACAATCCCTTTAACATTTGTTGCAGTACTGGTTTGGTGTTAACAAACTCCTTTAGCTTTTTCTTGTCTGGGAACCTCCTATTTCTCCTTTCATTTTAAATTATAGCTTTGCTGAGTAAAGTAGCCTTGATTGTAGGTCTTTGCTTTTCATCACCTAGTTTATTTCAGTCCAGTCCCTTCTGGCCTGAAATGTTTCTGTTGAGAAATCAGATGACAGTCTAATTGGTGCTCCCTTGTATGTAACTATCTGTTTTTCTCTTGTTGCTTTTAGGATTCTCTCCTTTAAGCCTTGATTAATTATTGTGTGTTTTGGTGTAGACCTCTTTGGGCCCAACTTGTTTGGAACTCTCTGAGCTTCTGAACTTGTGTGTCTTTTTCCTTCACCCAATTAAGGAAATTTTCAGTCATTATTTCTTCAAATAGGTTCTTGATCCCTTGCTCACTCTCTTCTCCTTCTGGTATTCCCACGATGCAGATTTTGTTATGCTTCAGGTTGTCTAAAATGTTTCTTCTGCTCTCCTCATTTTTTTAAATTCTTTTTTTTTTTTTCCTTTTGCTGCTTTGCTTGAGTGGCTTTTTCTACCTTATCTTCCAAATCACTGATTCAATCCTCTGCTTCGTCTAACCTACTATTTATTCCTTCCAGTGTATTATTTATTTCAGATATTTCATACTTTACTTCTGACTGGTCCTTTCTTGTGGTTTCTTTGTCTTTTTTAATGCTGTTGAGTATCCTTATAATGATTACTCTAAACTCTCTATCTGATAAATTGTTTGCCTCCATTTCATCTAGTTCTTCTTTTGGAGAAGTCTCTTGTTCTTTCATTTGGAGCCTGTTTCTTTGTTTTCCCATTTTGGCTGTCTCTTTGTGTTTGTTTCTATGTATTAGGTAGATCTATAAGACTCTGGTGCAGGCCTAAGTCAAACCCTGCCTTTGACTGGCCATGGGAAATCTGGGGCTATCAGCAATTCACAGCTTGTTGCTCCCTCTGCCGGGCCTTGGGCCTTCGTGTGTGCAGAAACAACCAGGCTGCATACCAAGGCTGGCTTTTATCAGCACCGAACCCAGGGGAGGGTTAGCTAAAGTCTCAGAGCTCCCAGAGGTCCGCCTTAGTTATTAAACTTTATCAGTGATATAGCCTCAAGCTGTATTCAGCAGCCCAGCTGAAGCTTCACAGGGTGGGGCAAAGTAGTTTCTGCAGGCAGGGCTATTGCTTCCCCTCAGGCTGATGCCATTTGGGGAGGAGTGCTCCACCTTAGAAGGATGGCCTCTGCAGTATAGGGAATGATTCAGCACAGGGATCCTGGTGGCTTTTCCTTCAGGTCTCTCCCCAGAGCCTCCAGCCCCAGACTCTTCTTACATGTTTCTAGTCCACTCTGCCCTCCCTCTGCTGGAGCCCAGGGTAAGTAGCTGCAAACAAAATTTTGTGTGTTCGCCCTCTAAGAACCTCTCTGAATCTCCAGCCATCTCTCTCTGGCAGACAGAAACCTCACTGCTTTTCGCATCTATATGTTATTTGGGTTCCAGTCCCAGTTTGGTGCTACAGGCTGGGGAGCCCAGCTTGGGGTTTAGACCCCACACTTTTCAAGGGGAACCCCTCTAGCCACTGAGATACCCCTTTGGAACTTCAGCTGCCACCCATGGGAGCCCCACCAGTCCTCTCACACCTCCTCCTCACTCCCTACCAATCATATTGTGATGAAGTGGTTTCTTCTGTCTATCCGTGGTTATAAGGCTTCTCTTCAGCTAGTGTTCAGGATTGTCTCTCAACAATTTAGTTGTAATTTCAGATTGGTCTTGGGAGGAAGTTAGTGTAGCTTCCACTTACTCCTCCACTATCTTGGGTCTCCACAATCTATATAAAATTGTTCACATTCAAGAGAAAGTTGGTAATACCAAGCTTGCCCCTCCAATCTTGGAAAATATGGAGGAAGGAGTTCAACTGAATAATGGATGGTACAGGCCCTGGCCCGGTAGCTCAGTTGGTTAGTGTTGTTCCAATATGCCAAGGTTGCAGGTTTGATCCCTGGTCAGGACACATACAAATATCAACCACTGAATACATAAATATGTGGAACAACAAATCAATGTTTCTCTTTCTCTCTCATCCTTTGTTTAAAATCAATTAAAAAGATAATGGATAGTACAGCCTTCATGAAGGTCTTACATTGAAATACCAAATACAGTCATATGGGGTAGAGAAATTATCATGGAGTACTTCTGTGAAGCCATTAGCTTTTCTTGACTCTACTTATACTTTTTATTTATAGCAAACAAGATCTCCAAAAGTAGCATTGTCATTCACAGAAGTCAACAAAAACCAGATGATAATATTTATTGAACTATTATAATATTATTTTAATACCTAAGATTTGCTGAATTAATATCTAACATAACTCTTCTAAGTCCATTGCCTGAATTACCTCTTTCTTGTATTTAATTTAATCAGGCAGATATTTTAATTATTCCTCATTTTACAGACAAGGAGAATGAGCCTTTGAAATGTTAGATAGTCTGCCCGAGGTTATACTGTCAGGAACTACTGAACTCTACTGCCTTCCTACAAAATCCCACAGATGTAAACAGCACAATGCTCCTAAGAGTCACTTTTCCCCATATCCTAGAAAGCCTTCCTCACATGCAGAACTGTCTGTCTCTTGTCATTCACTCCTGGAAGGCAGGTTTCTGACCATGCAGGTGTAGTGGTTCAGATTACAATTCTAAGCCCTTGGGAACAACTACAAATTAAACTACAAAAGACCACTTAAATTGGAGGGCTTCATATCAGATGGTCTACTTCAAGTCCTTGAATCTGAAAGCTGGAAGAGACCTTGGTGATAACCCTGTCCAACCCCTCATTTTTAAAGACGAGGTAAATGAGCCCCAGGAATTATAAGCAAGTTGCCCTAGTTACACTGTTAGTTAATGACAGTCGTAAACTTGGACCCCACGACTCTTACCTCTATAGTCATTATTTCATCACAGTGCCTTTCATCTCTACCTAAATCAGTTTGAAGATAAAGACTTCTAAACCCTGAAAACAACCGGTACCATTTAACCCATTTTTTGTATTAATGCAGGGTTTCGGCTCAAGATCATTTAAAATGAATCATAAAATGAGATCATTACGTCACTGGTGCTTTAAAACGCAGTAACCGTGGTTCACCTGGACTATATTTCTGAAGTTAATGGAAGAAATAAATTTTTAAATTGAAAATTCCATCTTTGGCAATTTTCACTTTGCTCTTCCCCCATCTAGTCTGCATTATAAGTTAGTCATAAGACACTTCTATCACTGTGGGAAATTTTGTGCTTGGATATGCCCTTGGTGGAGCTGACATCTCTAGCCTCTCCTCCAGTACCACTCTCTGACATGTGATGGCCTGCCTGTTCATCTGTCTCTCCTCCCTCCAGTGTGGCACCACACTCCTCATGGTCGCCTCCTATGCCGGTCACATAGACTGTGTGAGGGAACTCGTTCTCCAAGGAGCAGACATCAATCTCCAGAGAGAGGTAAGTCAAGTTTTGCACTTCAATAAGAACAACCAAAGTGACAGAGGCTTGAGGTTTTCACAATAGTGAATTGTTAAAAAGGGCAAGAGTAATCATTGCTTTTCTCCTGTATGATGCTAAAGCCCAGATTGCAGACTTTATTGTTCCTAAAATAAGGCACATTGATTGTATTTCAGTTGAACATATCTTCTCAGGCACATGTTGCATTCTGAGGTAACCATACCTCTAACCACACCCCTTAAACACAAATATTTTGTCCCAAGCTTAAATCAGTTTCTTCCCTTGGGATGAGATGCTATAGAATTCATAGGATTTTCATAGAGAGCATCATAGTTTTAGAAGGATTATGTCACTGACCTGTTCTTAATGAGGCTCACTTGCTAGACTATCTCAACCATCCCCACCAAACCATATTTTCAAAGGACTTCTCTTGACTGGCTATGTATTAAATAAGTTCTGCCCCCAAAATCCATGTGGTGAGTGAGCACTGGATGAAAATGTGAGTGTGTTCCCATCCTTTATTCAAGGCTAATCTTGGGAGTTCCATCTGGCCAGAGGACCCATTCTTGGTCTGATGTAGAAGGACAATGGGTGGCTAGGACATTTTCATATACTTTGGGATTCAGGTCTGAGGAGGGTACATTTATTTCCAAGGCAATATAGGGCCTGGGAAACTATCCTTAATGGAGACACATGCACAGGTCAGTCCACACTGACTCAGAACCAGACTAGAGCACTTGGTTTCCATGCTCTGCTCTGACTGAGAGGCCTGCCCTATAGTTGTTTTAAAAAGGATGATTCATTAACCAAACTTTCACCGAGCAATATACCTTGTCTTCCAGGCTGGTCTGCCACCCTGTATGGAGCAAATTAAGGTGTACCATATGTAAGGGCTAGATGTTCTGCAGGGTATCTAGAAGTCTTATCTCCCCTCTTAGTGTCACCTTGGCCATAGGCCATGGGAAAGTGACACTTACTGGATAGAATCTGGAGTCTGGTTCTCGTTGCCTTGGATCAGCAAGCCTGGTCTGTTGAGAGAAGCAGTACAAAGAGACTACAGCAAGTCCAACCAGTCTTCTCACAGACAGCATCTTCTGATCAATTTCCATAACCCTGGATCATTGTTTTAGGTCATTTTCACTTCAGCAGCTGATTTTCCTCTTGGAAGAAAATGCTTGGGCCCATTTAGAATCACAATTTAAAATTACCCCCATCTTTTAATTTTTTCCTCTCTGCTTTAGTCTTTATTTTAACTTTAAGGAAGAAACAGAGTTTTCTCTAATAAAAACAATATGATCCAGCTCTGCTTACTCAAAAACTTTATCCTTAAAGACAAATTCAACATGCACAAAAATATCTTCATAACACCTTAGAAAGCTGGGAGAAGAAGAGAAACATTTGTTTGATTTCCAGCCAATGTATAGTTGGTTCCAATTGCTCAGCTAATGTTCTGAAGAGGGGAACTATTGTACATTGAATAGAGTGGCCCTTAAAGATTTACCAAAATGTGCCCAATCTGGAGGTAACCTGTGTGGCTCAAATGATGATTCTGTGTAAGTTCCTGGTGGTCCCCTGAGGCCATGGAAGCCTGGGGCAAAAGACCCGCTAAGACAAAGAGAGGCCCCAACCTCACCTCACGTTTTGGAATCTGAAAGGGAGTGTTTAGCAGCACTGAGGAACTTACATGGCAGACTCTACCTTGGTTCATTTGTAATGGATTTTGCAATATCAGAATATTTGTTTCCTGAAAGAGTACCTGCCACTGTTTTCTTAGGTAGACTATCTTGACACACAGAGCTTGCTAGAGAGACAAACTAGAAGGTGATGGTCCTGGAAGACCATTGCTCTGGAGATCCAGCATTATTGGCTGAGTAAAACTCTCAGGCATAGAAGCCACACATGTAGTCATGAGGCCCTGGGATTCAGGAGTGAAGCCCATGCATTTAAGACCTTGATTCATATTCCAGACTGAAGTCTAGCTCCCATTGTCTACAGGCTGCTGTATTCATGTGCATGATGATGAACAGTGTGTATGTTCCAAAATTGGCTCATACTGCTGTAAATATGGTTTTTATAATTAATGTGTCAAAAAAGCGTACTGAAAAACAAAATCCTTTCTCTTAATGAAGAAACACCACCAAAATGACCTTTGGTAATCTATAAAATTAATGTCTATAAAGAAGATGAGAGTTTTCCTATTCTAGCCAAGTTTCTCCATCCATACCTTATTATGTCTTAAGGTTTCTGGAACCCAGCATCCTCCACTGCAAGAAAGCCACGAGCAAATGTTTCCTATTTCTTTCCATAAGAATCAAGGAGAAAATCACTTCTGCATCACAGGCAGAAAGGCTCTGTGAATGGTCACGTCATGGTGCCTTCCTGGGGAAGGGTCTGGCGGGGGCACAGCCTGCGATAGAGGGTTATGTCTGGAAAGGTGCTAGTATGTATCCTACCACAGTAAGTGGGCCTTATTGATCCTGTCACACACATACACACATGCACACATGCACACACCCTTAAGAGCAAGACTCAGAGTGATCAGTTATCCACAGGACATGCTTTCCCTGGCTTGCCACACCTAGATGAGAACCTACTACCTTAATACTCCCAGTTGGTTTTCTTTTCACTGTGTCTGAGAAAGTGTAGTCTTAGCTTCATCCCATGCTCAAAACACAGGAGTGAAGAACATCCTTGTAAGAAAAATATTCAACATACATCAGCGGTAGGGTGATTTTGCTCAGATTACACAATGATTTGAGTACCAATTTTTGAGGTTTATAAAAATGCCTGTGAAAAAAGAATGCTAAAAATTGTGTCTCAGAATATCATTGATAAGTTTAAAATTGGAATCAGACTGTTTCTTGTTCATATGTCCTGTTTGGGGAAATATTTTGAGTCCATTTGTGTGAATTACTTAGATTCTTTCTTGCACAGGTAGCTTTATACTCTGGGGTGATAAATTTTGTAACCAGACCACTACCAGAATTCTTCTCCATGTGAATGAATGCCAATGTTCCCAAAACACTATACCAAGCATGTTTGTTTCCTATGGCTGCTGTAACAACACAGATGTCTTCTCTCACAGTTCTGAAAAACAGAAAACTCAAGGTGTCCACAGGCCTGTACTCCCTCTGGAGGCTCCAGAGGAGAGTTTATTCTTTCCTCTTCCAGCTCTAGTAACTGCTGGCATTCTTTGACTTGCAGACCCATCACTCTAATCTTTGCCTCTGTGGTCGCATTGCCAGTGCCTCTTCTCTGTGTTAAATAAGCTCTGCTTCACTCTTATAAAGACACGTCACTGGATTTAGGGCCCACGTGGATAAACGCCTTTCAAAATCTTTAACTTAATCTTGCCATATAAGTAATATTCACAAGTTCCGGGAATTAGAACCAAGACATATCTTTTGGAAGTCCACCATTTATTCCACTACACCAAGAATAAAGTTTTCCTTTCATCTTGTCATTTCTCTGATCAAAGAATAATAATCAGTTTAAATATAATCCCTTCTTAGGCTAGATGTTTTATATGCAAGGATATTTTTTGTAATGTAAACAAATGTCTTTTAAAACCAGCCTCTCTGTCTCTCCCAGTCAGGTACAACTGCCCTGTTCTTTGCTGCCCAGCAAGGCCATAATGATATCGTGAGGTTTCTCTTTGAATTTGGAGCATCCACTGAATTTAGGACCAAAGTAAGAGCACTTTGCTGATTTTATACCCTGTTGAAGAATTTTAGCAATCATGAGTATTCATTTCTCTTCATCTATAATAAAAAATTGTGCTTCCTTTTATATAAGATTTTCAGCCTAGGAAGGTGGATTTCACAAGGTTCCTTGTAATGGTTCAGGAGTCTTCCTAGAGATTCAGTTCAGAACATGACGTTTTTTACTGGAGCTCACAATTGGGCAATTTTATGAGGAATTACTTAGATTCTTTTTCGCACTTGTAGCTTTTACTCCGGGACACTGAATTTTGTTACCAGGATGGATACAGTAGCAGGTGCTTTAAACTTTCCCTGTTTTCATGTGGTTTTTCTGCTTCAAGATTCATCCTACTGCTATAACAGGAAATGATGAAGTATGAAGTCGATCCTAGCGAATCTCAGAGATTGTAAGGAGGCTGATTTGGCAGGTAGTTTACCTCCTGAGATGTCCTCACTGAAATATGGTATATGATTACAGTTTTTATAGTTGGGCAAGAGAAGTAATTGAGCCTTCATATTGGACATGTGGATGAGAAAACTGAGACTGCAGAAAGATCAACTTTGTGTTCATAATATGATTTTAAGTGATAATATTTTGTAGTAGGAGAATTTGAACGGCCATAACTTTTCTGTAATTGTCAATTATTTCTGGTCTAATCATAACAAAAAATTCCTGAAAATCTGCCCCAGTGGAAATTTTTAGGTTTTCTTAATTCATTGTATTTGATATTTAATATCAAGGGAGTTTCCACTGGGTTTTTTTTTATTACACTGATTATTATTACATAGATCTGAATATCAGGTTTCTGTCTTTTCTGAAACCTCCTATTGGAGTGTGTACATGCTCCAAACATGCAGAATATAATATAATTTTGTATAATATAATATACAAAATATGTGTGTATATATTTTTATATTAAATATAATTTTTCATTATAAAACTGATACAACTAAAAACAAAGTCAAGTTTTACAAACCTAATTCTCAACTCTTTGAACTATGTCAAAATGATCACATTTAGCCATATGGCTGCTTCAGTTTTCATGGTTAGCAAGTTCGTGCTGGCTTAAAGCCTTTGTACATGAACCAGTTTGTTTTGTCCCAGAAAACCATGGAACAAGGGGCCCCGGGTGAGGCATTTCACATTTCCATTAGGTCAACTGCAGGTGTCCAAGAGCTTTCCAGGGGAGGAAGAGGGTGTCAGGAGGCTTTGACTTTTAATACGATCCAGTCATTAAAACTTACCTCGTGTCAACAATTGTTCTCATTGTTATTAAATTTATACCCACCCCCGAAAATGTTGTTTTTAAAAATAAAAGTTGTCAGCTCTTCTATGACAATCATCATATTTAATCTGTTCTCTAAACTCTTTAGGCAAAGAGCTGAGAAAATTAATAAAACAAAACTTGGAAACATGGGTTCTCATGGCTGCTATTAAGCAATATTTTGATGCTCACCCACCCCCACCTGAGCCTTTCAGTCTCTCTCCTCCATTCCTCACCCTTCAAAACTCAGCTCTCTCCCACCACTCAGCCACAAGCATCCCCAAGTGAAGCCCGCCTGCCACCTGCTCACCACAGTCACCAACATGACTGGTGAAAAGGCCTCTCTCTGGGCCTCACCCCAGACCTACTGAATCAGAGGATGGGGCTCTGAGGGGTGGGCATTTTGAGTAAATAGTTTATGCCCATATTTAAAAACCACACTATCTCATATTAATGATTTGTATTTTAGAACTAGATTACATATTCTTGCATTATTTATAATTAGCTCAAGTGTCCACATACCAATTCACAGAGCCAAACAAACAACAATCCTAGTTGGGAAAAGATAATGCATTAGCTTCAGCACCTGAGAAAACCCATTAAGGGTTTCAGCGAACCACAAACTCAATGAGTCAGTGGTGTGATGTGGTTGACATAAAAGCTAATTCTAATTGGGGCTGCAGAAATAAAAGTAGAGTAGATGGAACAAAGGAATGTCCCACTCCACATCAGACCACGTCCACTTTACAGTGCTCTGTTTAGTTCCAGGGCCCACATTTTAAAAGAAACCGGGACAGATTGGCACATGTTCAAAGGAAAACACTAAGTAGGACAGTTAACAGGCACATGGAATATGCTGTAATTATCCATCCTTTTAATGGATGCAGATCTTGTTTCATGAAGGCAATGGCCCCTGAGGGTTATCCTGTAAAAGCACCTTAATCTCAGAGGCCTACAACTGGGCGGAACCACAGGGAGACACCAATGTTTGTCAAGAGGGTCTCTGGCCAGAAGCCAAAAGGCTATTCTGTCAATTCCAAGACAGACCTGAGTAGTACAGAATTTCTGTTCTTTGTTTCCTTTATTGAGAGGCAAATAGATGAGTCTGCATTTGACATGAGAAGGTTTTTGTTGTTGTTGTTGTTTTTCAATTACACTTACCATACAATAATATATTAGTTTCATGTATACAACATAGTGATCATATATAACTTAGAGTATGATCACTTTGATAATTCTAGTATACATGGGACATTTCTAAATTAATCCTAATAACTTAGTCAAGCAACTGTAATAGATCTCAAGCAAGTCATCCAAGTGTACAACATAATGAAATCCTTAAGATGAGCTGTCATGATTATAAAGAAAATGTAAAAGGGACAAAACGGGAAATGTGAGTTTGTTGTTATCTATGGAAAATTCTTTCCCAAAGTTCTCGCAATATGAAGAGCATCTCTTTGGTAAGATTTGTGCCTGCGCTGTTTCTAAAGTGTTTATGCTTTGCATGCCCATAGGACGGGGGCACTGCCCTGTTGGCCGCCAGTCAGTATGGGCACATGCAGGTGGTGGATACCTTGCTGAAACATGGAGCCAACATCCATGACCAGCTTTATGTGAGTGTGTTGCAAGGGAACCTTGCTCATTCCCTCATTACACATACCTCTGCAGTCTAAATTTGGATGTCAGGAGTCCAGTTTCAAAAAATATTTTAATGAACTATAGGACTTTAACCTGAGACATCAAGGGGGGAAAAAAGAAATATATATATATATATTTAACCAGATGATCTTTTTCTATGTGGAAACAACATAACCTTACTTACCCATCTTTTCTCTGCTTTTTTAAATCTCTTACACAGGAAATGCTTCATGTACCTGTGCAATTGGGCCTTCAAAAATCATGTGATACATGCTCACTCATTCATAACATGACAAGCCCAGTGTATGGACTTGGTGGAAATCAAAATAAATTCTGTTGTGGGTTTATTTGGGAGAAAGAGCAAAAATTAAAAAAGGAGAAGTCAGGTTATTTGGACGAGAAGTGAAGTTGGGTGGATGAAGACCCGTGAAATACACGCATACCATTGCCCTCTGAGAGGCATCCACTGCTAGCGTGGGTCTGTTTGTAGCTAATTGGCAATTAGCACATTACCCAAGCATTATTTTAATTGACTGTCATTGTAATTCTATAGGTTTTATGGCAAATGTGATTCCAGTTTTATAGGAAAAAATAAAATATGGGAAGATGAAGTGACTTGAGTCATAGTGAGGAGTAGAAGAATTACTTTTTCCAGTTACCTAGGAACCACATTTTAGGCTATCCTACCTCTAGGCTATCCTCTAGATAGTTAGCCCTTATGCCTAGGGCACTGTATATTTCCATAGACATGTAACGAGATGTGTAGGTGTGAACTTTTCCATTTGCACACCCTTTCCAATGTTTACACGGTTCACTCTGACAAATCAAAGACCTCTTTGAAGTACATGGCAACTAGCCTTACCGTTTGTACTTTAAACTCTGTAATACTCTGAGCCTACAGCATTCCCAGTTGAATGACCGAAGTACTTGATAATGGTCTAAAGGAGTCATTTTCAACTCTGGCTGCCCATTAGAATCACATAGAAAGCTTAAAAAAATACCACCTCTCAGCCCACATTCACAGACCTAGCATCTCTAAGGGCACAACATGAGCAACAGGTGGTTCTGACATGTAGGCAAGGCTAAGAACTACAGGTCAACAGCTCTTTCTTTGGCTGTATATAGGTGCAGTACATCTGAGAATATGTGTGAGTAAATGTATGTGTAAGCTGACTAGGAACAGCTCAAGTCTTTGGAAAAGAAAATGAGTTGTGATGTTATGGTTTTCATAGCTTTAACAGTCAACAGTCCAAACTGATGGTGGGCATAGAATTTGTACTGTTAGATAATATTTTTCCATAAGGTTCATGAGGGTGGTACATAACCTTAGAGATGTACAGTTTGGGAAGAGCCCATTTCCTTTGTAAATTCATCTCTTTTATAAGGTGAATCAAGAAATTTCATGCACCAGAACTTACATTTTCTGTTAAGACTCTTACCTTTACCCAAAGAGCCCCGTGTAAATGTTTTCATGAAAAACAGTTGAAATATGAGGAATCCCTGTCATTGATCCTTGAAAACTTCTAGGAACAGAAGTTTGTAAAGCACAGTAAAAAATCCAATGCATAGATACTCATTTTAAAAACTTCCTAAGAGTTACAAGCTGCTAAGCACACAGCAACACAGTAAAGAGCAGCTGAAAATTTTTTGTTCCCATATCAAACACCTGTTTAAAACTCTGTACAGGCTAATTAATTTTTTAATGGTTGCCTTGAGGGGAATCTGGCAGTTTAGCTGACGCCCACTGGAAATCCAGCACCCTCCACGTGGTTGGACTTGTAGGGAAAGGTGCTTTGTATTTTAACTTGTGGTTAGTGTTCCTGATGGGAAGGTAGTAATTAGCTGGAATGTGCTCGGGTTTTCCACTGTGGTCTGACAGTAACAAAGCCCACCGTGTTCTGTCTGTGTGAAGCGAGCAGATGGGGAGGATGCGTGCCCTCAAATGACCCATGTATTGTCAAAAATACCCAATGACACGTTTTGAAGAAAAATGAAATGACCAGAAGACATAGACACTCAGTTAAAAAGAAGCCTAAAGAAAATTGGAAACAAGTACTTGCTTTGGGCTTTTATGCAAGGTTGCTTAGTTGTACGTATAGGTCTTATGGGTGCCTGCTGGGCTGGCACAGAGCAAGTTCATGGATATTCTTACTAAGGCAGTTATTCTGAAAGTGTCTTATGCTTTAAAGCTTGGAGAAACTCCACATTGGGGGGACATGGATAGGGGGCAAGAATGAGAAAGGTATAGGAAAGATCTAATTAAAAGGACTCCCAAATCATAAAAGCACAAAACAGATTTGGGAAATTTGTTTGTTGTTTTTTATTAATAGACTGCTTTTTTGTTTATTTTTTAACTAAGACTTTGCTTTTAATTGACAGAAGGATTGAAATGGAAATTTGTATTAACTATATGTATTTAAAAATCTAATTAAAATGTAGATGGACTCAGATTATGCGACAAAAGCAGAAAGCAACGAATGAGAAGTCTATGCAGATAAGAGAAAAACGGTGACTGGATATATGGAAAACCTAGATGCTACTACCAGCTAAATATATCATAAGCTCTGGGATCAAGATTTTGTGAAGTCATTATATATGTTATAACTTATCGATACAATACTCTTTTAAACTTTACCTTTCAGTCTTTTTGTGATCTTTCAGAATCATTCTTCAAAAAATAAAACATTAGCTATGTATACGAAAAAGGGGGGCAGAGATGGGAAATTGTGTTAAATATATGTATTTTAAAAGGTAATTTCTTTTAAAATAAATGTGAAAGATGATTTTAACACTTTCACTTTGCTCTCTGTCAGGATGGAGCTACTGCACTCTTCCTAGCTGCCCAAGGTGGTTACTTGGATGTTATTCGATTACTGCTGTCTTCAGGAGCAAAAGTCAACCAGCCAAGGCAGGTAATGTCCGTGTGTACAGAGCAGTGGGGAGGGGCAGCTCACCCACAGCAGCATTTACCTAGACAACCAGTCAACGCTTTGCTTCTGTGACACAGGTTAATCTTTGATCAGGGTTTCTTCTTTGCTTTGGGCTTACATGAAATCAGGCTGACATCACCATTTGCTATTTTAAAACTTGGATGTTTGGTGTCTGAGGTCAAGTACACACTCTGCCACCTCCTGTTCAAATAAATTATGGCTGCACTGAGGTAATGAGAGGGGGCTAGCCTGGGACATAGGTAAATACAGCAGCGTCGGGTACCCTTGCCCCTGCCCAGTCCCTCCACTGATATGCTGCCTTATCTCTGACTCCCACTTCTTTCACCAAGCCAGAGAGGAGGCGATTGCAGTCATTAGTAGGTTCCACGCCTTCATCTCTCACAATTATAATGCTATTAAGACTTCATTTACCAACATCTGGTAAATCAATTAATTGATACTTAAAGGAACAGAACTTCAAGATAATACAGGCCTCATTTTAGAAATGATGAGAAAAACCATCCAAATGTAAGGCATTATAATAAGCTTCTCTTACGTAGGAACTATTTCTTCACTAATTAATTTGTTTTTAACAGAACATTTGAGGTTAAGATAACTTTAAAGGTAGTTTTCTAGAGAAAAGTCAAGCTGATTTCTTACCAGTAAATAATACCCAGGCAGGTTCCCCCTATAGTGTGACCTGCTTTGACAATGCCTGTATATTCCCATAATGAATAGCTATGGGAACCTTAAGGTTGGTCCAAGTTCTTGACCACAGGTTTTTTCAGTCTTAAAAAGTCAAGGTGTATAAGGAACCTAAGAAAGGAAAGAGCCATTGGGCAAAGTGGGTTTGAGGTCAGGAATCCTAAGTTCTAGATCCAGCTCTGTCAATAACTGGTGTGGTTTTGAACTAATGAATCAACCTCTCTGGACCTCTTTTCCTTCATCAGAAATTTAGGAGGCTGGGCAGGATGATCCTGATGATCTCTTCAAACTCCCAGATTTTTGAGAGTTGTTTTAGTTAATGTTCAATCAGTATTTCTTGAGAACTTAACATGTGCCAGACACTGCTATGGATGTAAAATTATATTTTTAGCATTTTAAAGATACTTAGGTTTCCGTCCTTTTCTCCCTCCCTCTCTCTCTCTCTCTCTCTCTCTCTCTAAACATAAAATTTTTAAAAATTAAAATGTCCTGCATGTGATCAAATATTATATAGGTAGGGCATTTGGAAACCAATGTTTTATTCTTAAATCGCAGCTGGGACATTGTCAGAAAATTCTTGAATTCACAAAATAATGACAAAGATATTTACCTGGTTTAATCTCTTTCTATTTTTAGATAAACCTCATTTATAATTTTTGCATCACCATCCTATGGAGTCCTGACATTTTATGGCACGTTGTGATAGGATATTAACAAAGTTCCATTGAAATTATTCAGCTGTCATTTTATCTGAGCTGCAGGGAATCTGAATAGTAGTAAGAATGACTTCTCCTTCTATCACTGACAAACTAACTGAAAACTATTTAGTACTTTTGGGAGAGGGAATGTTAATTCGTCGGCTGCCGTCCGTCTCGAGAGACGATGGTGTAGCTTCTTAAGAGTCTATCTGCACCGCCGAGAATGGCCGTGCAGTCCGACTCGGGAGTGACACGGTATCTGTCTCCTCCCGTGTTGAATCGACATCTTGCGATGACGCTGGAGTGTCCTCTCCAGTGAAGCTGAAGCTACAGAGCCTGGGCAGGGTGATATGGAGGGTCTGCTGTTGCCCATGCAGCAGACCCCCCCTCTCTTCGCAGCTGAAGGGTCCAAGGGAAAGACGGAGTCAATACAGCTTGGCTTCAGGTGCGCCGCAGGAGTTGCCGGTGTTGACTACAACGTCAAACCGCCTTAGGGACTCCGGCTCCGGATTTTCTGTCGGGGTTTACAAAGCTAACAATAGGCAGATTTTGAAAAGACTAAATTCTTGATTTGAAACTTGAAAAATTTTTTCCTTCGAAATTGTTTTACTTTATTTTTGAAAGATTGTATTTATTTTTAGAGCGAGGGGAAGGAAGGGAAAAAGAGAGGGAAAGAAACATTGCTGTGAGAGAAAAACATCAATCAGCTGCTTTCTCGTACATGCCCTAACCTAGGACCGAAACTACTTTATGGGACAACGCCCAACCAACTGAGCCACACCAGTCAGGGTTAAGCTGTTTTAGATAAAGAGGTTAAGAGTCACAGAGATCATTTAAATCCATAAGCAATCTAAAAACTTATTTTTAGTTCTTTCTATGTGTCCTCACCAAGTAGAGTTGATATGAATCAAATGTACTTTTTTATGGATGAAAGATGTCATTTTCTATACAACACTATCATTTTTCACAGAAAAGACATTATTGAAATATTTCCCAATAATAAAAAATGTTAATTTAAATTCAGCATTTGATGCAATATTGTTTTCTTTAAAGTTGCATATGGAGTCAAACATTTCCTAGAGAAAGCAGGAGGATGTTAGGAACACCCTTAAAGGCCTTTACATTTCAGATATAAAAGCCATTTATTTATTCTTTAATAGCCTCATTATCATTCTTTCTTACACAGAGCCAAAATCTCCCTGTAGTTTTCCTTCTTTCTTTTTAAATATTTTATTTATTTATTTTTAGAGAGAGGGAAAGGGAGGAAGAGAAACATCAATGTGTGGTTGCCTCTCTCGTGAGCCCCCAACTGGGGACCTGGCCTGCACCCCAGGCACGGGCCCTGACTGGGAATCAAACCAGCAACCCTTTGGTTCCCAGGCCAGCTCTCAATCCACTGCGTCACACCAGCCAAGGCTCCCTGTAGTTTTCACCCATGAGTCTTCTTTTTACTTGTTATGCAGAATAAGTCTAAACCATTTTCCACTTGGTTTGCACACAAATGTAAATGACAGCTATCATAACCCCATGAATCTAATTGTCCTCAAGCTAACTATTCTATTTTCTTTTTGTTTAAAAAAAAAAAAATGATGTAGAGGTTCTAAGTTTCACTTCATGGTGATTTATTCAATTTAATATAGTTTAAAACTATATTTTTGTCAAAAAATATTCAAAAACTTATATAAATACTTCAAATGCTTTTTTCTACTCCAGTTCTCTCCAAATGCTACAAAAAGGAGCTAAAGTGGCCTAATTTCCATCATTTTCATTATGAAGTCATGTTCACAATGAAGATTCTGACTATTATAATAGGAGGAAAATATAAGAGAAAACAGAACTTGAGATATACAGATGAAGAAAACCTCTCTTATTCATAGACTAGATAACCAACTCATAAATAATTTGATTTGACAATAATGCTCTAACTCATATTCAATTCCCTGGGTTCAAAAACCAGATGTGGAGAAATAATCACCAGTAATGAAATACACAGGTGTCTCCCAAATCTCATTTTACCAATCATTCCTACCTGCTCATCAGTTACCTCATGGGGAAACTGGCAGAATCAAATTTCATAAAGCGTATGGAAGTGCTTTTGCAAATGAAAGTACAAATTAAGGTACTTACTGTTTTTCTTTTTTTTTTTTTTTTTTTTTAGATTTAATGTGTTTTATTGATTAAATTATTACATTTGTGCCAATTTCCCTTCCCTCTGCTCCCCTCCACCCGGTGGCCCCCCTCCCTCCAGTTGTCCCCCCCTTTTAGATTATGTCCATTAGTTGTGCATACAGTTCCTCCCAACCTCTCTCCATCTATTCCATTCCCTCCTACCTTGATCCCCAATTCCTATATCATCTCCCTCCCTTTCCCCATTCCCCCTCCCTGTTGACCTCCCCCTAATATGCTTCCCGTACCCACAGTTCCTCTTCCACTCTCGTTGCCTATTTAGTTTGCCTTTGTTTCATCTCCCTAGCTTCTGTTTTTTTTTTTAAACCAGTCCCTTTAACATCTCATATAACAGTGGTTTGGATCTAATGAACTCTTTCAGTTTTATTTTGTCCTGGAAACACTTTCTCTGTCCTTCTATTCTGAATGACAATTTCGCTGGATAGAGTATTCGTGGTTGTAGGTTTTGGATTTTCATTACTTTGAATATTTCTTGCCAGTCTCTTCTTGCCTGTAGGGTTTCCCTTGAGAAGTCAGCTGATAGTCTAATTGGGACCCCTTTGTACATAATTCTTTTCTTCTCTCTTGCTGCTTTTAAGATTCTCTCTTTATCTTTAATTTTTGACATTTTGATTATAATGTGTCTTGGAGTGGTTCTCCCTGGGTCCAGTCTCTTGGGAACTCTCCTTGCTTCCTGGACCTGCAGGTCTATTCCCTTCCCCAAGTCTGGGAAGTTCTCCTTTATTATATTTTCACTCAATTTTTCAAGTTCTAGTTCATCTTCCTCATTCTCTGGCAAACCAATGATTCTTATGTTGGGCCTTTTATAGCTGTCCCAGAGGTTTCTGATCCTTTCATTGTTGCTTCCCATTTCCTCTCGCTGCATTGGTTGACTGCTTGTTCCTTCTCCATATTCCAGTTTGTTGAAATGAACTCTGGATTTTATTTCCTTTCCTTCTGTCTCGTATGTGGTTTTGTTCCTTTCGTTATGAAAGTTTTTCGCTTCTTTCATATCTTTTTCCTGCTCTTTTGTGAATTCTGTAAGCCACCTGATAACAATGGCCCAGAACTGAGCCTCTGACAGGTTTCTTATCTGTTCATCTGTCAGGTTCTCTATCTGCTGCCTGGTGAGTTGTGTTACCGGTATTTCTAAAGTTGCCTGCCTCATTTTGACAGATGCGTTTTGTTTTCTTGGGCCGGCTGTCGGGGGCAGTGCCTGTGTACGCGTCACAAATCAGCGACCGGCTGGCGCCTGCCTGTCCGCGACCTATTTCGCAGCCCTGTGGTGCTTTCTTTGGGGGCGGGGGTCCAAGATGGATTCACACAGTTATTCAGCTAGGAGACCGGGATCCGTCCTCCCGCCCCCCTGGGCCTCACTGTTCAAGGCGATGCGGCGGCCGCTCTCCCCAGCTCCGGAGTCACGCACCGCCAGGGGCCTGGCCGCAGCCGGGATTCCTCGCCGTGGTCGCGCACCGCCAGGGGCTTGACGGATCCGGATTCCTCGCCGCCCGCCGTTGTCCAGGTGCGACCGCAAACAGCACTGTCCTCTTTAACTCTTACCTGCCCAAATGGTACCGCTGGTTTATAACTTCATATGTTGGACTTCCGTGTAGTTTTATTTTCTGGAATTTCTAGTTATCCTTTGTTTTGAAGTAGTTGTATTCCTCTATAGTTGTAGAGGGAGACCTAGCGTGTCCGTCTAAGCCTCCATCTTGGCCGGAAGTCCTTACTGTTTTTCATGATAAATAATATTCAGATCCGTTACTATTTTCTAAGTATCTGTACTTGTGCTCAGCACCTTTCTATGTTTCCTCATTCACCAATATCTCTGTAAGTCTAATATTTTTGTAGAAGCGACACTGCAACAGTGATTTGCCCAAGGTCTCAACCAGGAAATGGTGACATCATTTTCACCTACCATGACTATTGCAATTAAGGTGATAATTGAGTGTTAGCATTACCGTTATGATATTAATAGTTGTTCCCAATATAGCACCTCTCAGCACTTTTCTACATATTAGGGTCAATTAATAGTTTTACTAAAAACAAGCCCTTAGCATCAGACAGGCCTCTGACAGCCTTTCCTTGGATGCCCTCTGGTGGCGACATCAACAAAGAACAAATGGACCCAGAGCAGATAAGGAGGGAGAAGTGCAGCAGCACGTGAGCCCTGGAAAGACCTTTGTGGAGCCCAGACACCCTCTCCTGCCTCCTGGGGCCCCTCCCACACCCCTTGGGTCATGCCAGCTGGATTTCTCACCCTGCTTGAACCAGCCACTCCTGTCCAAGCCACTGTGACTGTAAATGTTCTTCCATCTCTGTGGAATTCCCTCCCACTAGACTGGCAAAATCCTAGTCCTCATTCAAGATTCAGCTCAGATACCAACACCCCATCTGCGAAGCTGACCCTATAACCCCCACAAAGTAAGTGGGCTCATTCCTGGTTCATCTGGGGCATTTTTGTCCATATATGATTGTAGCACTGCAGTCATATGAAATTTCCATGTCTCTTCTCCACTAGACTTAGTTCCTTTGATAACAGGGATCATGTCTTATTTTTGTACTCTGCCTGAGACTAAGAAGATACTTAGTAATTGCTGGGTGGTTGAATGAATGAATGGGTCTCCTGAATTGGGAGAATCTAATTAAATAATGAATGGAGAAATGCTTTGTAAACTAAAAGTACAATTTAAGGATGTACTTACATTGCTAATGATAAATAATATTCAGATTGAAGGCTGTTTCTCAGAGGTCCTTGTACAAGGATGGAGGAGGGCAAGGGCATTTCCAGACTTCTCCCATGCCTTGTTCCAGTTCCTCTTCCCTGTATCTCTCCCAACACAGAGAGGTGCCACTGTCCTCCCACTGGTCCCCAGTGCCTGCAGATCCTTCTAGGCTCTTGCTTTATCATCATCCACCACCCTACTCAAACATCTTTGTCCTCTGTCCCTCTGCCAGGACAGCAGTAGGCAGTAATCCTGTGCCTGCTGTGACTAGTACACGGGAGTTAAAATTGTACACTGCAGCAAAAAAAATGAAAATTTATATCCTGTAACTGAATCATCTTGTTCTTCAGCCCCTACTGATGAGTAATTCAGTCTTATCTGACTGAAACAGTCTCTCTGGGCCATATTATCTTAATTACCCCAGAAGTTAAGTTTAGTCAGTTCTGGATCCTCCTCCCTCTCTCCTCTTGCCCTTCTCTCCAAAATGACCTAAGTTTTCAGAGGTCAGACTATCACCTGGCATTGGGGTAGAGGTGGGGATGCTCATGTCTTGTGCTGGCCTATCTAGCCTCTGATCCCTGAGCATCCTGTGCTGGTACCATGGAGATGCAGCTGGTCCCACCATACACTGACCCCACCATTACCTCTGTTGGTGAAACCAAGACATTCTGTGGTCTTACCTTCCCAGCTCCAGGCTTACTCCAGGCCACTGTTCACCTAGCACTTCCAATGTCCCCCAGGTAGGCAGGGACTCCTGGATGCCTAGCTGCCTAGTGGGTGTGGACTAGGGGTATGGGGGCCCAGGCAGCTCCCACAGTCATTTCTATCTTTCAAGTTCCAGACAAAATGCAGAGCTTCTGTAAGGGACTTGTAGTTTTCCTGGGTTCTATCCCAAGAACAGGAGAAAATCCTTCCCCATCTGGAATTCACCATAATTATCTAGGTGTTTCTGTCACCCCTAGTTTACCTAATCCTGATTCACCCCCGTTGGGGGGAGGAGGGGCACACACGTGGACCCTCACTGACCTCAGCCCCTCCAGCCTCCCTCTCTAGCACCTCCTGCCAGCAGAGAAGGGTTTCCTTGTTTTCCTTTTGTCCAGCAGGAGCCACGCTACTGTCAGACCCTTCTCTGTCCCTTGGATGTTTTGCCTTTTCTCCTCGGAGCAGCACCTCTGAGCCTCCTGGCTCAGTGTTCACAGGAAAAGGGTCGCGGGGGGAATAACATACAGGAAGTGTCACCCCAAATGTCGTCCTCCTGTAACTAGCTACTGCAAAGCACCTCCCGGAAGACATGATATCCCTAAAAATTATGTGGCCGTGGGAAGTCTGGTCACGAGAACAGAGGAGTGGGAGAAGTGTCCTCTGATCCTCAGAGCCCGCCTCGCTCTCCTGCGGGACTGAAGGGCGCGAACTAAGCACCAAGGGCGCCGGTGTCTGGGGAAATAAAGACAGGCGGGCTGCTCCTACCCAGGTTTCTCAGACTCAGCTCTGCCACTCTCTGTGGTCACAGATCCCGCCACAAAATGGCTGTTTTATCAGCCGAAATCGAATCTCGGCAATGACTCACGCAGTCCAGGCCCTGCCCAGCCCCGTCTGTGTAACTGGGTTGAAATCACCCCCTTCGTTTGTCAGCGAGGGGTTCTGCCCGGGTGTTAACGTGCCGCCACGCGGCTGCTCTGTGGTCTGCCGGGGTCCCAGGTGTGCTCTCGCCGCAGGACGGGACGGCGCCGCTGTGGATCGCGTCGCAGATGGGCCACAGCGCCGTGGTGAGGGTGATGCTGCTGCGCGGAGCCGACCGCGACGCCGCCCGCGACGTGAGTTCGAGCGAAAGCGGTGCAGCCCAGGGGCTCGGGCGGAAGCACATGTACTGAAGCTCCGAAGTGGAGCTCAGCTTAGCCGTGCAGAGAAAACGCGGCTTTATCCGGGCTGTAACGCAGTGGGGTTTTCTCCCAACTGCCACCTGCCCTTTAGGGGGAAAACAAAGGAAAAGGATGAATCTGTTGAAACTTATCAAGTGCTGCTCAGTCACTCTAAGGAAAAAGAAAAGCTGTGTGATTCCTCAGACATGCTCGTCCCCCTGAGCAGACTTCCAGATAAATCGGAGGATGGGGAACGTAGGAGCCTGGGCCTGGGGCTGTCCTTGGGGGATGTCCCCTGGAGGCTGCTTCCGGGGGCTACTGCGCCTCCTGCTGGTACTGGGCTGCAGTGCAGCTGGCCAAGTGTGGAGGTGGGGTGTGTGTGGTTTGGGGTCCCACAGGGCTCCAGGCTGGGCCCGCCTCACCTAGCTCCCCCAGTTACAGGCCCCTGCTCCACATCCCCCCTTGGCCTCCACCCAGCCTCTGCTGGTGTCACCTAACCCTGCCTCCTCCGTGTGTCCCACAGCAGGCCATTCCGCATAGGAACTTGCTATGCCCTTTTTTTAAAAAACATGTCTGGCCTTTTGCCCTTGGTATTGACCCACCTTCCCTTTCCAAGTCAGAGCCCAAGAGCAAATCAGAAGGCGCATTCCCGACCACTTGATTTCCCTCGCCCACTGCCTCTTTCTTCTTCCCTCAGACTCTGAAGCCAGAAAAGAAAAATCTTTTCTCTTTCTTTCTTCCTGCTTCCAGCTAAGCCTTTGGCACTGGCTGGGTGGGGTCTTCACTACAGGAGAACTCTGGGAGTTCCCAATACAGCAATTGCTGTGTTAAAGTGGGAGAAAAAAGGAATTTGGAAAATCTCTTCTCAGGCCAAAAAGTGTTGACAGAAGTGGGATGTTAATGTTTGAACACGTTTTTGCTTTTTTTTAAAGACAGATTTCAGTTTATCTATCCTCCTCTTCCTTTGCCCCCACCCCCACCACCACAGGAAAGTAGATGCTGAGGGCAGATTAAATCCAAGGTTACATATAAAAGAAGACAAAATGAAAAGCTCATTAAAAATTTTTGAACAGTCAGTACAGTTCAATAAGTATTTAAATCATTGCAAACATTCAACAATTAATTTCTGCTAAGTCACGAATGCAGAGAATGTCTCTTTAGTGCACCTCTGTCATAAAATATGCTCTTGAAATTACCCTTGTCCCTTACCCAGTATTCTAAGGGACTAGAAGAGTATGAATTCCCAAACAGCAGAGTCCTAAGATAATATAAGTCACCTATTTTGTCTGGTGTTCTTTTACGTAGAACTTACTGCTTAATATGCTCTAAAATGCTCCTAGATGAAGAGACATGCAAGTGTGTGCATATTCCTAGCTTTCAACTCCCTGTTTAGTTCTCAGTCAACACACACATATGTTAATGATCAACTTTTGTTTTCCTTTGTCTGCCAAGGATGGTACGACAGCATTACTGAAAGCAGCCAACAAAGGGTATAATGATGTTATAGAAGAGTTGCTGAAATTCTCCCCTACTCTTGGTATTTTGAAGGTAAGAGCTAAAGTGGAATTTTGCCAATCTGTAAAGGAAAAAAGTTAGAAATTAAGAGGTCTATACTTGGGTCTACAGTAGAATCTGGGTATAACTCACAGTTAGTTGTATTCTTGAAAGAACATACCTGCAACTCCTTAATGTTGGAGATTTGTGGGTGTCAGGGCAGTCTTGCTCTGAGAAATCACCCGGAGACCACTGTGGGATCAGGCAATGGGTTTATTGAGGGAAAAGGGGGGAAAGGAGGTGGAGGGGAGAGGCAGCTCCCAGACCAACTCAACAGCCCATAGGAGCAAGGTAATGGGGACCCCCGGTCCTCCTCATGGGACCATAGGAGTTCCACCCATACTTCTGCAGGCACCTTTTTTATACTTGTCAGCCACACATTTTGGCGACGATGAGTTTGCTTATCAACATATTCAGTAATTCATTTACATCTTATTGCTTTACCCCCCACACCAGGTTAGTTAACATATTGGGCTAGGTCCATTACCATTTCCTCTGGGAACTGGTTCACTCCATCAGCATATCCTTTGGGAACTGCTAAGTCCATCAGCATATCCTTTGGGAACCGCTAAGTCCATGGCCAGGTTGATTAGCATATACCAAAAGTCCAGGTGTGCATTCTAGCTGCCTCCATGTTCTGACAGTGGGCACTGGTAGAAATGAGCAAGTGGTAAAAAGAATGAATCACAGTGTGTCAGTACCTAGTTTTCCAGAAAAAAATATTAGACATTAGTAATGAAATTGCTACATTGGGATGTCAACCATATGGGTATGTCATTGGAGGATTTGTTTTAGGATTTGAGGAATCCACAAGTCCTAAAACACATGATTTTTGTCCCACAAAACATGGGGAACAGGTGTTCATGTTCCTTCTCTTCATTATCTGGAGCAAAGAACCACATTGTTACCTTCGGTGAAATAAAATTAGACTCCAAAATCTGGGTACCTCAAAGAATATGTCATTCTGGGGAGCTGGGTCTTCCAGGAAACAGAGCCCCAAAACTCAAAAATTTTAAGTTTTAATCATTTGGGGTTAAAATATTTCTAAACTATAGTATATACCAGGGTTAGCAATCTTTCAATAAAGGGTCATGTATGTCAGGATAGCCCTGTTCTGAGAAATCACCTGGAGACCACTGTGGGAATCGGGCAATGGAAAAGGTGGGGAAGGGGAGAGGCAGCTCCTTGGGGACCGGGGACTCCTCATGGGCCTGTAGGAGTCCCACCTGCAGTTCTGCAGGCCCCTTTTTTATACTTGTCAACCACACATTTTGGTGAGGGTGAGTTTGCTCATCAATATATTCAGTAGATCATTTACATGTAATTGATCCTCCCCCGCCCCCGCCCCCCCCCCCCCCCCCCCCCGCGAGCACACACACACCAGGTTAGTTAATATATCAGGATAGGTTCATTGCCATTTGCCCTGGGAATGGTTTCGGTCCATCAACACATCTTTTGGGAACTCCTAAGACCATCAGCATATCTTTGGGAAAGGCTAAGTCCAGGGCCAGGTTGATTAGCATATACCAGAAGTCCAGGTGTGCATTCTAGCTGCGTCCATGTTCTGACAATGAAGTAAATATCTTAGGCTTTGCAGGCCATACAATCTTTGTTGCAACTGCTGGACTCTGCCACTGTAGCACAAAATCAGGCATAGAAAAATATTTTTTTAAAAACAGTGTAGCTGCACTCCAATGAAACTTTATTTATGAACATTGTGTTTCTAGAATCTAATATTGACACATTACAAAATACTTTTCTTCATTTAGTTTTTAAAATTTTTAGCCTGCCAGGACATAGAAAAGCAGGCAGCGGATTAGGTTTGGGTCATGGGCCGTAGTTTGCTGACCTCTGGCATACACTCTTCTGTTTTCTTAAACAGAGGACACCAAACCTGTCCTTAACATGGGACAGTGGCTTAGCACTTTCTGAACCACACCCTCAGGGTTTATTGATGTGTATAAAGTCCACTTGTTCTAGAGTGACCCCAGAGGCATTTTGGATGTTCTGATTCTGATCTTTATATCTCTGAGCTCCATTCTTGCTGTCAGCTGATGCGGAGCTGCTGTGTCAATAGGCTGCCTCCTCTCCCCTGTCCCTGTGAGCTACTTCTAATCTTCCATGAGCTTGGAAGCCAGAAAGCTGCACTTGTTAATAATGTTTGTAAAGTAAGAATAGTCTATAAAAGTGAAGTTTTTATAAGTAAAAGAAATGAGCGTCAGAAATGGACTTTGCAATATCTAGTCTCATTTCAAAAAGCTCTTTTTGGCTTGGTTTTGATTTTTGGCCATGTTGCACACAGTTGCAATTGATAGGTTGGTTAAAATTTATATAAATGAAATGATTAGAGAACTACCACACATATTATAAAAGCAAACATGGAAAAATGCTACTTTGCTGGAATTTTGCTGGGCATATTTTGCTCTTTTACAAAATAAGAAAGTTTTTAAATTATAATTAGTTTGGAAACTAAGCTTGCATTTAGGTACTATACACAGAAATGTGTATCTTCTAGAACATATGTCATATGACTATTGTTCTTATATCAGGTTTGTGATATTCTCTTCTCTCCCCTTCCAGAATCCAGCTACATGGCTGCATGTAACCACTTTCTTATTTTGTTAAGTACTTGTAGTGAATTTCATGAAATGTCAGCAACCTTTCCATTAGGCCCTTCTGTGCTCAGAAATACTCCAGCTCAGGGCTCAGGGCTCAGGGGGTTTTCTTCAACATACATCCTCTTACTCTTACACCCTGTAACTCCACCATTGCTTTTCTGCCTACCTGAGTGAGCAGGTCAGCCCATTGGCTAGTCAGCCATTCCTCCAGCTTTGCTGGAATGGCACACCAAAAGTAAAAACACTGTATATGTAGGGGGAAAATGTATTTGACACAGTATTGTTGTTTTTTCCACAGTAAATTCTAATGTATATAAAACTGACCAGTGATCATGAGGTCTTGTGCACCCTAGGGCAGATTTCTTGTTTCACTTACAAAAGAACATTGGCAATATTTACACTGACCAATTACTGTGTACACTATAGTAGATGCTGATGTGACTTTGAACATAAGGAAGAGTAAGGCGCCCACATTACAGTCTCGTCACTCGGGCCAGCTCATGATGACAGCCAAACTGGGTGCTGCTGGCTATAAGCTCACTCCTGACACACATTGTCATTTTCTCTTAGAATGGGACATCGGCCCTCCACGCGGCAGTGCTCAGCGGGAATATTAAAACAGTTGCGCTGCTCCTGGAAGCCGGGGCAGACCCAGCCCTGAGAAACAAGGTACTGGCCTTGCTTTAGGCATCTTTTAACTCTGTTATGCACCTATTGTGAGAAATGCTCACAATAAAAACTGGGACACAGAATTTAAGCAGCAAAGCGAGGCCTTTATTCATGAGTCTGCAGAGTTGGGTGCACCCTCAGCCAGAAGAATGTGTGAGCCAAGTAGACAAAGAAAACTGGTTTTATAGTAATGCGATTAGCTTCCCCTCTCTAATGCGATTAGCTCCCCCTCCCCACTCCTTCTCCCCCATTTCTCCATTACTGGTTACTCCGGAGTTACAATTTAACACCATTATCTAAATGCCCCTATTGTGATTTGTAAATATGCTACTACTGTCAACTACCTTCTTCCATTTTCCCTTTGTCTGTGATGACTATCTTTCCCCCTTCAGGATGCCCCTTTTGTGGTTTGTAAATATGCTAATGCTGTCAACTCCCTTCTCCCATTTTCCCTTTGTCTGGTGATGACTATCTTTCTACTGGTTTGGGAGTCACTATTTCCTTGTTTCTTATGCTACGTAAAGAGATAAAGCAGTGTCTACCTTAACTGAGGTAACATTTCTCTGGCTCCCATCACTGTCTTCATACTGCAGCATAGTAATGGCATGTAAGGCTGTCATTAGGTTGTGAGTGAGCAGTACTTTTAGACCCAGAGAATTATACTAAAACTCTATATCATCAATGGATTTCAGCTAACAATGGTGCAGAAAGGCAATAGTTGTGGGGAGTAGGGTTATGAGTGTTCTATTGTCAAAGAAGTGTCCTAAAAATGTCAAAACTCTGTCAGTTTATCACCGTCCTCCATAAGTTGGATATCCCTATGGAGAATTGCTAGCGCTCTATTTGGTGTCTAAAAAATGAAACTTTTATATTGTTAACAGGACTTCATGACACTGTTACAAAACCAACTCATATTTTTTATAGCTCAAAATCTTTAGATTACAATCAGGCCAAATTTGGAGGTGAAAGATGCACAGTAACCACAGAAAAAAATGATTGTCATTGTATTTTCTTTTATTCAACATCTGCATATGCAGTAAATTAATAGATTGGAGTGGGGTAGGGACAGTAGCCTAGGAAAGGTCTCGAGAAAACACAATGAACTACTAACTTTTGAAGGAGGAAGTAGGGTGGTGCTTATTAATAGGAAGCAACTTTTATTTTATACTTATCTACTATTTGAATTTTTATAAGCGTCTGCTACTGTGTTTGATTTTATTAAGGAAAACAAAAACATAGAGTACATTATGACATTTTGAAAAGAAACTATTAAGAAGTACAATTAAACAACATGCCAGGGGTCTCTTCCATTCCACTTAATATGTGGAATTATTATTTCTTCATTCCAACCATTGAACTGTTTGGAGACAACCTTTCTGCTTATCTCATCCCAGGATACTTAGATTTGTTTTCCATTAGCTGGCCTGGCTGAGTGATAAGGCAGCTGAAATCAAATTGCTATCATATCTTTAGACCTTAGACACAGACATGCTAAAGGAGGCAGTCTTTGCTGTTAAGCCATCCAGTCCTAGATTAAGGCAAGGAGAAAACATGAGTAGCTTAATATAGAAACTGAATAATGCAATTCCTTGCATGACTCCCAGAATCTCTGCAATAATGGTTATGGGGAATTTCCAGTGACCACAGTGCTGGACTTTGGACTCTCCCTAGAGCTACTTGAATATTATGTGTGGGCTGCTCATGGTGGAGTTTCATACTGCAGAAGCCTTTACCTGAGAGCAGCTGCCAGGGAACCCTCCCTCCCCACCCAACAGCCACTGCATAGAAGCCAGCCTCTTTAAAGGCACCTAGGATATTGGGACTCCAACAGCCACCCAGGACTCCTGAGTGGGTGTTCCTGACCTTCATTCACTCATTCAACAAACACCAGTTGAGTGCCTACTAGGTGCCATGCATTGTGCTATGTACTGGGGAGACAACAATGAATGAGATTCACAATCTCTGCCTTCATGGAGCTCAGAGTTTAATGGAGAATAAACACAATTAAGCAATTGCATTACCATGTGGCAAGAGCTGTCAGCAGGGAAGTGATGGATGCTACGGGAGGCTTCCCAGAGGAAGTGACTTCTGAGCTAGTGCAGAAGCACTCTCTGCTCCAGGGCTTCCAGGGCTTCTGCTCTGGGGCTTTGACGCAGATGTCTGAGGAGAGGGTAACCAGTGGCCCCTGTAGTCACCCCCCACACTATAGCCATCCCCATGCATACAGGGGTCCTGTGTTCCCAATACCCCCAACTGAGGACTCAGAACACATCTCCCAGGGGCAGAAGGGAAACAGAGGGGTTTGATGCTGTATTCTGATGCATATGGACCTGTGGTCCTGCTCCATGGTGAGTAAGATGGCCGTTGGGGGCTAGCCTAGTCACTAGTAATTGTAACAGTCACAACTTCAGCAACTCGAGGATTCAGAGGGGGCCAGCTGGGAACAGGAGGAATGAGACCAGGTTTTTAAAACTGTCTGGTTGACACACAGAACAGTGATGACACTGACAAAAACCTGACAACACAGTTTGAAAGTATAAAGCTCATTTAATGATAAAGGTTATGGACATTCATGGAGTTAGTCACACAACTTGCTGTCACACACGCACTGTAACTCAACAGGCTTGTGGGCAGAAGTACAGCTTCTTAGCCCTCCTCTTCTTCCTGCTTGCAGAGGACCTCTGACTGCCTGCTCACCAAACACCAATAACCAATGCAAAACAGTTAGTTATTCCTGAGGGGTCTCTGAGGCTGGACTTTGTTTACCAGGAGCATTTTTTTGCAGGCCCAGGCATTAGACCTAATCCTGCAGGAACTAAGCTAAGAGTAGAATTTGACCCTATCAAGGGACCTCTGGTTTACAGGGGTCCTTTGTAAAGGGTTGAGCTACAGATACAGGACAAGGTGCACAGCAGACCACCTGCGGTAAACTCATAACTCCCCACAAATCCTTGCATAATTGCCAACAAGTGAGGGAATTATGCAGGTGGAGGTCAGGAAGCAGTATCCAACCAGAAGGTGGGACTGTAGGAGCTTCACCTAGGACCAGGGTCCCATGGAAAAGCAGCTGGGGCTCCACACTCTGCAGCAGCAGCAAAAAAAAAAAAGGATATATATATATATATATATATATATATATATATATATATATATATATATATGTGTGTGTGTGTGTGTGTGAGACAGGTAATACCTATATCTAAGCCCTCTCCCCCATTCAGGGTGCCTCTCTACACTTTAATTGCCTCCTCTGAAATCCCAAGAAAATTCTTTTTATTCATCTATAACAACAATTCTCAAAGTGCGGTCCATGGACCCCTGAGGGTCCTCAAGGCGCTTTCAGGAAGTCTAAGGTCAAAACAATATTCTTAATACCAGGATGTTATTTGCCCTTTTCACTACTGACATTTGCTTTCATGTTGGAAAAGCACATCAAAGCAGCGGCACCAAGCTGTACTGGCAAATGATTTTACAAACCTTCGTTTTACAAATTTTGTAAATTATTTTTACAAAATACTGGTTTTACTTAAGAATGTCTTTGATGAAGCAGTACACAGTTTTAATTTTATGGAATCTTGACCTATGCTATATGTCTTTTTATATTCTGTGTGACAGAATGGGAAGCAAACGTAGAGCACTTCTGCCACACACTGAATGCAATGGTTATCTTTAAAAAAAAAAAAAAAGCACTGTGCAATTGTTGGAATTGCAAAGTGAACCAGCCCCCTTTTAATGGAACATCATTTGTACTTGAAAGAATGATTTTTATCCACTATGTGAGCCTAACAACTTCTTAACACTTAAAGGCTTTTTGTTCTTGTTGTTAAATCAGTGATAATTCTAATGAATGTGATCTTTTGATATGTAATGAAACATGTCAACATTTTGAAGCTCTGCATAAGTCAGTGAACTAATATTTTCTAAATGACCAGTGCATGTTGTTATAAATCATGCATGGTTACAAAAAAAATCCACCTCTACCTAAATACCTATGGATTTTAATGTAATAGAATATGAAAAGTTCATTGATATTGTTTCAAATTCCTCATTGCAATTACCTTTAAGCAATTACCACTTGTTCTATGTTGGTGTTGCATCAAACAAGAATATATCTACAGTGATCTGAAAAGTCTATTAAAATGCTCCTCTCTTTTCCAGCTTACCTGCCTGTATGAAGTTGAATTTTCTTCCTATGCTTCAAACCAAAGCAACATATCACAATACATTAGATATAGAAGCAAATATGAGAATCCAATTGCCTATTATTGAGTGTTATAGAATGAAAAACTATGAACAATGCTACTCTTCTCACTAACTTTGTTTTTGAAAATTTAGTTATTTTTCATAAATATGTTATTTATGTTAACCTGTAATGAGTTTATTATTTTTAATATGTTAACAAATATACAGGGTGTCACAAAAAAACGTATCCACAATTTTAATGATTATAAAATCTGTATTTATTAGCATACACTTCCCTTTCAACATTCACAATAAACTACTAAATGTACTTTCTTATACTTAGTGCCTGTTTCCAAGCTGATGACCATTCTGGTTTAGATATTGTTGGCACCGTGAAGCAAAGGAATCACAAACATCAAGAATCATTTCATTTGGTATTTGGCCACATTATCTTTCAATGGCTACTCCTAATTCATCAATGGTTTCAGGTTTTTTAGCATAAACATTATTCTTGAGAAATCCCCAAAGGAAAAAGTCTAGTGGTGTGAGTTCTGGTGAATGCACAGGGTAATCTACAGGACCACTTCGCCCAGTCTATCTGTTTGGCAGGTTCTCATTAAGATAGGCCCTTACATCACGATGGTAACGTGGAGATGCTCCATCTTGTTGGGAATTAAAGTCATCATCATGAAAATCTTGGTGAATACATGGGGTGGCTGATTTCTGCGGTAAATTAACTAAGTGGCACCAGTTATAGTACCTGCAGAAAAGAAAGGGCCAAATAATTCGGGTGCTGATAAGCTGCACCACACCCTCAGTTCTGTCTCTGCACTTCTACCACGTTTCTATACTTCAAGTAACACTTCAGAATACTGTAGTCCCTCTCTAGATTGCAGTTCACTTATTGTGGCCTCCCTGTATCGCAGGATTTTAAAAAATATTATCTTTAATTATTTATCACGGATTTTTTGCTATATCGCAGGATTTTGTGGTATTGTATACATATGTTGTTAAAGTTACATAGGTTGAACAGTGTGAAATAAATGTAAGGTTCCTACTTCGCGGGGGGGGGGGGGTCTGGAATGTAATACCCACGATAAGTGAGGTATACTGTAAACTTTCTTTGTTCAAAACTTAATCTGGTTTCAACCATTATTTTTCAACAGTTAAATCTAAAACAAAAAAATCAGCAAGTTACCAGCTATTAAAGTGTGGATACATTTTTTGCGACACCCTGTATTTTAAATGTTTTTCAGTTTTTGTTTCTAATAAGTTAAATACAAAAGTTCGTTGGGGTCCTCAATAATTTTTAAGACTGTAAAAAGGTCCTGAGACCAAAATGTTTGAGAGCCACTGCCCCATGTATTTATTGCATGTGGTCAGGACTCACTCACTAAATAAATGCGTAAGGAATGTGTTTCAGCAGCACAAGGAAAAGAAAGGACATACAAGACCGGTAATGTGGGAAGTAGCAGCCACTGAAGCTGCTCTTCCCCAGGTATCTCTGGATATTTCCTAACTCTACCTTCTCATCAAAAGATACCTGTCCTATGGAGGCTTAGACTGACATGCTCGATCTCCCTCTACAACTAGAAAGGAATACAACTACCTCAAAACAAAAAATAACCAGAAATTCCAGAAAATAAAACTACATGGAAGCCCAATGTACGAAGTTGTAAACCAGTGGTGCTCGTAGGACAGGTAGGAGGGATGAAATTGCGTGGTGCTGTTTGCAGTAGCAGCGGGGACAGCAGCAGGGGTTGCAATCCCAGCTGCAGCTGAGTCCCAGCAACTCGTGACCCCAACGCTGGGAAAAGCAGCACCCCCATTGCCTCAGATGGTGAGGCCCTGAGGGCGGGAGGACGGATCCTGGTCTTCCAGCGGAGAATAATGGCAGGAATCCATCTTGGACCTCCGCCCCCACTCAAAGCGCCACAGCACGGCGAGAAAGGTTGCGGATTGCTGCCGGTCACTGGGTAGTAATGAGTACATGGGGCTCCACCCCCTACAGCCTGCCCAGAAAGCAAAGCAAAACACAAATCTGTCAAAATGAAGCAGACAACTATAGAAATCCCGGTGACGCAGCTCACCAGGCTGCAGATGAAGAATCTGACAGACAAATAAGAAACCTTTCAGAGGCTCAATTCAGAGCTAATAGTTATTAGGTGGCTTACAGAATTAACAAAAGATTTGGAACAAGACCGGTAAGGATTGAAAGCCACTCATACTGAAAAGAATGAAAACACATACGAGACAAGTGGTGAGGAAATAAAATCCAGAGATCAAATCAACAAACCGGAACATAGGGAAGGAACAAACAGTCAACCAGTGCGGAAAGAGGAAACAGAAAGTAAGGAAAGTGAGGAGAGGATCAGAAACCTCTGGGACAGCTATAAGAGATCAAACATATGGATTATCGGATTGCCAGAGGGCAAAGAAGAAGAACTAGAAATTGGAAAATTAAGTGAAAATATAATAAAGCAGGACTTCCCAAACTTGGGGAAGGAAATAGACTTACAGGTCCAGGAAGCACAGAGAGTTCCAGAAAAACTGGACCCAGGGAGAACCACTCCAAGACACATTATAATCAAATTGTCAAAAATTAAAGATAAAGAGAGAATCTTAAAAGCAGCTGACTTCTCAAGGGAGACCCTGCAGGCAAGAAGGGACTGGCAAGAAATATTCAAAGTAATGAAAATCCAAAACCTACAGCCACGAATACTCTATCTACCGAAGCTGTCATTCAGAATAGAAGGGCAGAGAAAGTGCTTCCAGGACAAAGTAAAACTGAAGGAGTTCATCAGATACAAACCACTGTTATATGAGATGTTAAAGGGACTGGTTTAGAAAAGGGAGGATCAAAATTATGAACATTAAAATGAAAACTGCATAACAAGAACCAACAACAGAAGCTAGGGAATTGAAACAAAGGCAAATTAAATAGGCAATGAAAGTAGAAAAAGAACTATAGGTATGGGGAACATACTTGGGGGAGGTCAGCAGGTGGGGAAAGGGGGTGAGGGAGGGAGATAGTACAGGAATTAAGAAGCATAGTAGGAGGGAATGGAATAGACAGGAAGAGGTTGAGAAGAACTATATGCACAACCAATGGACATGGACTAAAAGGGGGGGACAACTGGAGGGAGGGGGCCATCGGGCAGAGGGGAGCAGAGGGAAGGGAAATTTGGACAACTGTAACAGTATAATCAATAAAACATTAAAAAAAAAAAAGATACCTGTCCTGAATCTCAAAAAGACTGCCTCATATAATAAACTAATTAAACATAAGGTATCAAATTTAATGTTACCAGTATTTATTGAGCACATACTATATATGCTAGGCATTGTGCTGGAAATGAGAATACTCGGATTAATAAAAATGGCCCCTGGCATCCAGGAAATTACAGTCTAGTAAGAGAGATGGCTAGAGAGAAGAATAACCCTAGCAAAGAGGTAGGAAAATAACTGGTGGTATTTTTACATTTAAAAAAGACCTTGAATGACTTGATACAAAACACGGAGCCCAGTAGAGTTTTTCACCAGTTAAGAGGCAAGTTTGGGTGATAGCCCCCTTTGTGGAGTCCCTAAAACCACACCAACTGTAGGATTCACTAATGCCTATCTTATCATCTTTCAGGCCAATAAACTTCCAGCAGAACTAACCAAGAATGAACGCATATTGCGTCTCCTCCGAAGTAAAGAAGGACACAGGAAGAGCTAACTTGGTTGCATATTTGACTGAAAGGTAGAAATCGTAACCACATTGTCCAACTAGAAATTGCTTTCAAGTAGTGTTGGAAATTCTTTTAATACAGAAAATGCTCTGAATGCCCACCCTGGGTCCCTGCCAAGAAGAGCTGTACTTTGTGCCCTGAGGCAAAAACAGAGCAGCTCAGGGACCCCTTTCCCTCCTTTAATATGGGCTTCTCACACTGGCCTAGGACCCCATTCCAGTGGGGCCTGGCCATTCTGTGGGTTCCACAGAAACTCATTTTAAACTATCCTAACTCGAGTCTCTCTAATTGTTAATAGTTCAACTCTAGTTGTCAAACCTTCTAAGAGCTTTAAGTAAGAGGACAGAAATACTGTAAGCCTTTAAAACACTGAATGTCTGACCTCCAATGAATCAATGAACTTTTGCTTTTGTGTTAAATGTAAGTGTGCTAAAATATATAGCTCCATTCTGTTTTACACATATACATGTATGTCATTCCAGTGTAAAATGTTTTCTTCTACCCAAGGATTATAGCCATGGTTACTAAGACTCAATGATGTGTGAATTTACTTTATTAAAAAGCCATTTCTGACATTCCACTATGCTTTTCAATGATGGACTGTTGAACTATAAAAAAGACAAATTATTCATTTGTGAGTTGATCCTCATCTTATTCCCACCAGGTAAAAATCATTTTTACCTACTGTCCATAGTGTAGGTATGGTGGTATACAAGTGGAAAATTTGTAAATTCTGAAAATTACAAACCATTGGAAATTTAGGCTTGTTTCTTTGAGCTTTTATTTTGGTTCTATAATTGGAAATCTATTTCCCGTGCCATAACTAAGTCGATTTAACATGATACAGAATCTTGAGCTTCCAACATCACATTGCTTGATACAGTGACTTTGAGGTCCTCAGATAAAATGTTATATATGCAAATACAATATGTCGCTATTACTAGTGCAGGTGTATAAGTAATAAACGACTATTATTCATATTTAGTAAGTGTTCATCTATGCATGTTCTTGAGCTGATTGACTCCAAGAAAGAAAGCTGGGTTTTATTGATTACTCCTTTGAAAAGGGGTGTCAACATTTATAACTGATGCACTTTATAATCAATGGTGTCTAAATGCCTCAGTCAGTGCCTAATTGCACACACAAAAATTAAACCTTCTTTCTATAATCTACCATATTAAACACTGATGATATTTCTCTTATTTAAAAACACATCTTTTGTTTTTTTGTTCATGTTCTGCTCTGATTTCCAGCCAATGTTTTATGTAAATACATGTTAAAATGAAGGGAAATGTAACCCCAAAAGATTTTTTTAACCAACATGCAGTGTTACTAAGTGCATTTTCTTTAAGTCAATAAATAATAGAATATAATTTTGGAATTAGAAAACGTTCTCTTAAAGTTTTTTTATGATCAGTAAAATAATCAATCAACAAAAATCAGCTTATTTTGATCCTGGTACAAGCAAAGCCAGTAGTGAGCAACCCATAGTCCCCAGAGATACCTATAGCCCGATTAGCAGTGCAACATGTCTGCACTCTGATTTTAGGACAAAAAATTAGAAAACTTTGTCTATATTACTAAACCACCCATATAAAAATATTTTAGTAGCTGAAAAACAATGCCAATTTCCTCACTGACTTTCTTTTATTCAGTAAAGTTGTACAATTACACATTTCCCCCCATGGGAATTTCATAAAGCTATATTTATTTTGAAGAGGAAAATGATGTGGCCTTAAATGTTTTATATATTTTTTCCCTTAGTTAGAATCCTTAGGCCAAAAATGGTTGCTCACCACTGATCAAAATCAAAGCAGTTTTATAGGTACTAATAGCAAAGTTCCAAACGACAAAAATGGGATGAAATCACAAACTTAAATATCTTTTTCACTGAAACATATTTTCCTTGGCCTGTTCATTAGACCATTTCATGTGGATAATGTTTGTGATCAATGGTAGGGCAATTAAAAATGAATTCAGTAGCTTTAACAATATGGAGACCTTCTTATAAGAGGTCTGTAGCTTAGAAGGCTCACATTTGGTCTAGATGAGATTATATTATCCATAGCAGGGAATATGATTGTATAAATCACTCACCAAAGACTGAAGAAAGGTTTGTTATTTAAAGTTAAATAGTATTTACTGGTATTTTGCACACAGGTAGATGGTTTTTATTTTATGTGAATCTAATTCACATTTCAATGAGCTCTGCATCCTGACTTAGAACTAGCAATTTTTATGCAAATTATTTGCTTAATTGAACCACTAAAGTTTTTCATTATGTTTATTTGTTTGAGGAAATATTCCACGTTGTTATAATTCAAAATAAAGTTAATATACTCCCAATTTGCCTTTGCTGCTTTTTCCTCTTTGTTTTTAATCAGAAGTTATTTCTGTGATTAAATGTAATTTTAATAAAATAGAATTTTAGAGTTAGTAATTAAGCTCTATAAGCTTTATGTGAGTTATGGGCCTATGATTTCATTATTTCTACTGTGGATAACTTTGGTAATGATTCCAAAAGGATTTTTATTAAGCCAAAAATTCCTGGGAAAGTCACAGAAGATACTAACAATAGAAACTCTTACTTTTACATTGTGATGATCTGATACAGGCATACCTCATTCTATTGTACTTCACAGATACTGTTTTTTACAAACTGAAAGCAAGACTCTTCACCAGCAAAAAGATTACTACTCGCTTTATTGCAATGGTCTGGAACCAAACCTGCAATATCTCCAACGTATGCCTGTATACCTTGTGAAAAGATTTTCTCATCTAGTTAATTAGCACATCCATCACCTCACATATTGATTTCATGTGTGTGTGAGAGCAAACACCTTAATTTCTATTTTTATTGTCTATGGTGTTCCTGCCTCTTCAGTCCTTTACAGTAGCTTTTTCTTCTGAAATAGCTGATGGTTTTGCACAGCTTCTTGTTTAGGAAACAAATATTTTCAGCGGTGACATCAGGAATCTGGAGAACTACATGGCCATTCTGGCCTCCTCCCCTACTCCATCCCATCCTCTGCAACCACAAGAAAGCTATGTCTCATTTTGCCCCACACTGGGACACCTAATCAGAGAACAACAGCACCCCCAAATGCCAGGCTACTTGGAACTCAATGGAGATGCCTGCATGTCGGGGTGGACCTGCACTGCAGACTATAGGAGTGAGACACTGAGGTCCTAATTTCCTAACAGAATGGCTTTGGTGCTAGAACAGGCTGAGCCTCACAGGTAGAGTGTGCAGATTATAAATAATAATAATATGTGTTGGAGGATTGTAATGTGCCAAACACTTTACATAGATAATCTCATAAAGTTTATATGTATTTTCTCATTTAGCCCTGACAACAACCCTCTGAAATAGGCACTATTGTTATCCCCATCCAGCAGCTGAGGAAGCTGGCTTTGAGAGATCACTTTTCTCATAGTGTTGGCTTGGTGCTGTCCTCCAGCCTTTGGGCTTGCTGTTTTTAGTGTGGGAAAGCTGGGGAGAGAGGTGCCTGGATAGAGACACAGTTGTAGCATGAAAGCAGTAAGGGTGGAGAATACAAACCATATTTGTCAAAAACAGAGGTAGAGCTAATGATACTTGGTGATTAATTGAACATACAGAGTAAGGAAAAGAAGGGAGAGTTAGCCCTTCCTGGTGTGGCTCAGTGGATTGAGTACTGGCCTGTGACCCCAAAGGTCGCTGGTTCAATTCCCAGTCAGACCTGGGTTGCGGGCCAGGTCCCCAGAACTGATGGATGTATCTCTTACACATTGATGTTTCTCTCCCTCTCTTTCTCCCTTCCCTTCTCTCTAAAATAAGTAAATAAAATATTTAAACCACCCCCCTGCCGAGGTTCAGTAGGTTCAGTGATTTGCTAGGAGGACTCCCAGAATTCATCATATGGTCACATTCAAGGCTAAGATGACAATAAAAGGATAATATAGCAAAATCAACAAAGGGAAAGGGAATGAAGATAGAGGAAATTAGGTGCTTTCAAGAGTCCTCTCCAGTGGAGTCACAGGATGAGCTTGATTCCTCTAGCAATAAGTTGTGATAACACTGGAAGTGTTGTGTACTGGGGATGCTCATCAGGGGTTCACCCAGACTTTCATTGAGAACTGGTCACATAGACACCCTCTGCCTAGCACTAACCAAAATTCCAGACTTCCAGAGGAAAACAGGCATTCAGCATAAACCACATTGTCTGTGTAAACAATGCAGGCACAGTGAGCCATTATCATTTAGGGAAAGTTTTATATCAGTGTAGGGAACTGTTTGACAGCCAAGTCCCCAGATGCCAGCTAACCTTGTAAGCAAGAATTTCTAAGGATAGCAGTCTCAGCTCTGCTATGTTAACTCTTTTCCATACACAAGATTTACATGTGGATGGTGCCAATAATTGTGTTAGGTAATAGGGAAGAACTGCAGAGTTTGGGGTGGGGACAGAGCAAGAAAGTTTAGGACATGTCCACTTTGAAGAATGTGTGAAATAGATTCCAGAAGGCAATTGTAAACAGCAGCTAATGTTCAGGGCAAGATTGTTACTGATTTGGGGCATCATCTATGTAGAAGTAATGGTTGAAGTCATAGGCTGAAAGAGGGAGACTCGAGAGAGAACGAAACTGAGAAGGAACTTGGAAGCATAAAGGGAAGTTAGCAAAAACGAAATGCAATGGACAGGAGTGGGAAGTGAAACATGTATCAAGGAAGGAGAAAGTTCTGAGGAGAAGAGAGTGGGCAACAAGCCCCTTGAAGAAGTGTAGCTACATAACACACGGGCTGGCCTCATGACACAAATTCCAGACTGACTTTTGCTCCACAACTTTGGCCTTGGTGAGTTTGTTCAGTTCCCAAAGAACTCTTGCAGAGGATAAGGATGACTGGTCCTGGTAACTGGTCAGGACCTAGAGCTAATGTTAAATTAAAATAAATGGTTGTCTCGAAATAATTCTAGTTGTGATTGAAGGAACTGTATTTGTGAAGCCACAGCTAACACTTTCTACGAATTATTGGCAGCTCTCAGAATGCATTGCCTCTGCTTTGTCACTAGTGAAGAAAGTACTTTGTGCCACACTATAAAGACACAAGATTTGTGTTGTGCAATGTACATGGGCCTGTGAGTTAATGTTTTATTACCTTACTGGTAAAATGAGAGAAAATAATGTTTACCTCTATTGGTTGATTGGTTTTCATTAGTGGGTTTAGTGCCTGGAAGCACGTTGAGGTGAACAGAGTCACACCATGTTCGGGTTTTTCATGCCATTGTCCCACATCAGCTCATGCCTTTGTACTTACCTGTGCTTAAAAAAAAAGGAGAAAAACAATAAACAAACAAACAAGTTATATGCTCTTTTAGGAAAATTAGAATAATTTATTTCACACTCCTCTTGCTGACAGGTAGAGGAAGTCTCTTTACTTAACCTACCAAATACAATGAGATAAACCAGTAATACAAACAGAGGTATTTTCTCCAGGCTCTCTGACTTCTAAACTTAGTCCTCAGTTAAATAATTTATCGATTAGTAGGCCTGGAAAGTCTTAGAATCTTTTCATGGTGCTCTTACCCTTATTTTTAGCAATACTTTTAGATAACTGTAAATTATGAGTGAAGTCATGTTTTAACAATTGAAGGAAGTGATTAAAGACCTTCACTTCTCAGGTGCCTTATCAGCTTTATCAGAAAGGATTTCTTTTCCCATCTTTGATCTCTTCCTCCCTTCCTCACCTAGATTTAACCTTTAATTTTTAATGAGAGAAATGCTCTATTCTTCCCACTTCCTGCCATTGAACTTGTAAGAACTACCCTTAGAAAGAAAGTCTTCAGTTTATAAGAGCTGGACTCCCTATATTAGGAAAGATTAGACCAAAAAACCACTCCAGGCAAAGGCAACTGTGTCATGTAACTGAAATCTGCAAAGAAGGAAATGCCATTGTGGAACCTGACTGCCAAGTTTCAAGTTATCGCCACCCTGGAAGCATCGTATATGAGTGGAAATTTCACCACAACACATGACTGGATTAATCACCAAATCAAATGTCCTCTCCAGGGTGAACATTTTACTGTAAGTTTGACCAACAACGCCCCACTTCTGAGTCAGCCAGAACCACTGGTAGTGAAGATGTCAGTGAAATTTGGTTGCTTACATACGGAGTTTTAAAAGGCTATTGCAGGACCCCAAAGAATTGAGCGTATATTTCAAACAAAAGACATCTATAAGAATGTTCATGGCTCTATAATAGCCAAAACTGGAAACAAGCCTGCCATGGTAGTTTTACATCATGGAGTACTACTCAGCGATAAAAAAGGATGACCTACTGCTATGAGCAATGAGAATGATTCTCACATCCACACATCTCACAATGTTGAGTGAAAGAAACCAAAAAGAGAATGATTCCACTGACATGAAGTTCAAGAACAGGAAAAATCAATTTGTGGTGATAGAAGTCAGAATAGTGGCTACCTCTGGGTGATGATATTGGAAAAAGGCATGAAGGAGCCTTCTGGAGTGCCAAAAACGTACTATGTGCTTCCTTTGGGTAGTGGCCACACAGGTCTATGGTAACTAGCCTCCAAGAAGGCCCCCAGTGCTCCCTTCCCCTAGTAGTATTGTACTTGTGTACGAAAGACAGACCAGCCAAAATACATATATGGTTAAAAGATCTTTGTTACTGTTTTGTGACTGGTGAACACAATTTGTGGACATCAGAATTTCTGCCCATCCCAGAAATATTTTGTATGGTGCTTGAAATTTCCCTTTACTCACATCAATTATTTTGTACAGTTATTTTTTTCCATAAGGATTTTTTCTAAAATTGGAAGGCTAACCCATCAGGATTCAGAAGACATTGGGTTGGCCAAAAAAATCTGTTTAGTTTTTTCCATATAATGGCTCTAATAGTGCTTAGTTGTCTTTAACTTCATTTGAAACAATTTTGTTAGATTGCATTGTGAGAGCTGTCATATCAGTGTGCATTAAAAAAAAACAACAACAAAAAAACGCCATCGCTTCTTGGCCTTTTGGTTAAGATCAAGTGTAAAAAAAAAAAAAAAAACCACCAAAATCGGTGAATTTTTGTGCAGTCTTTTTAATATTGAAGATAGAAAAAGATATGCAACATTTTTGGCATATTATGCTGTATTATTTCAAAAACAGTAAAAACACAGCTGAAATGCAAAAAATAAAAAGATGTGTGCAGTGTTGGGGAAGGTGCTGTGACTGATTGAACATGTCAAAGCAGTTTGCGAAGTTTCTTGATACTATTAATATTTTGGCCAAATAATTCTTTGCTGTGGGGCTGTCATGCATTGGAAGCTGTTTAGCAGCACCCCTGGCCTCTACACACTAGAAGCCAATAGTGGGAGATAGCCTATATATTCAAAGTATCCAAATCAATAAAGTTATTGGTGAAAATGAAGAATGTGTCTTTTATTTTATGGAAAAAATTATAAGGGCCAACCCAATATATTATAGTGGTAGTTTTTCAATTTCAGTGTGCTTTGGAACCTCCTGGAAGGCTTGTTAAAAAACATGTGCTCATTCCCAGCGTTTCTGATTCTGTGTGTTCAGCATGGAGCCCCATAGGTTGCATTCCTAAGTTCACAGATAATGATGTGGCTGCTGGTTCAGTGATAACACTTTGAGTACACCTGCATAAAGCATATTACTCTGTCATCAGTGGAACCACCAGGAACAGGAGAACACACAGTTGGGTGAGAGCCAGGAGGTTGACATGGAAGATCTAGAGCTGAAGGTCCAGAGGAAATCCCTGTAGTTTCAGTGTCCAGCCAGCCAGGTGGACATCTCAGGGGTGAAAAGGTGGAAAGAAAGATGGTAACTGAATCAGCTCCTGTGTATAGCAGGGATGGGAATGTCACTCCCATCATGAGTCTACCTAGGACTAAGTTTAGCATTGCTACAGATGAATATTTAATTTTTTCATTGTAAATTGGTGTCCACTGTGGGGAGAAGAGATCCTTACCTCCATTTCTTTAATTTCAAACTGGAAATGATGGGTGCTTAGGAGTGGTCTCAATAATTTAAATCTGAGGACTAATGTTACCAGAAATGCATAGAATAAAAATAATTGCAAGTCCAAAAAAGATAAGAGACAAGACAAAAAAAAAATCCACCAAGACGCTTCTCCTTTATCTGTGTTTCTTAACTTCACTTAGAACTAAAAAATGAACTCTGACCCCACCCCATAAACGCAGTCAGGTTCTCTGCCACGTGTGGCACCACCACTAGGTGGTGCGTTTCCAGCGCTTTAGGGACAAGGGCCGAGCGAACTAAAACTAGGATTGGGTGACTCCCGGGCTTCAGCCCCCGCTGCGCTCCGCCCCTCGCGCTCTCCTGTCACAACACCATCAGTCCATTGCGCGGCACCTGCCCGGGTTCGCTAGAAGTGACCAGGCACGGATTCCTTCTAGCTGAATGGGCTTGGGAGCAGAACTTGTTCAGATATTCGGACCTAACATAAATATGTATTCCGCTGAGGAATGGGGTCCCACTATGAAAACCAGTCTCCAAGAACTCCCATTTGCTAAAACCTTCTCGTCCACCATCTTCAACCAAAGAAAAAGACAAAAGGGGGAGAAATGAATTTAAAGCATGAAAACCACATTTTTATTACAACTCCAGAAATATTCTCCCAACCCGGACTCCAGAAGTTAAACTGCCCTGCTCTGGGAGTCCCTGGCCCCAACGCGTGGCCCCTAGTTGGGTCAGGGCGACACAGTGCCGAGCTGGGACTCCAGTAGGGCGCTGTGGCACCCTCGGTTCCGGCCGGAGCTGGGCGGGGATACCGTCACAGATAGGCCCTGCCCCTGTCCCTTCCTTCCTGGGCCGGTCAGCCCCAGAACGGGTCGTGGGCTAGCCCGCAGCGGCACTGCCCATAAGGGGAGGAGCTGGCGACGCCTTCTTTCCTGATCTGCGCGCGCAGCCCGTCGCGGCTGGGTCCTGCTCTCCCTGTTCTCCTGCACAGGGTTCTGGAAGAGCCGGTGACGCGGCCACCAGCCGAGTGGAGCGAGTCGAGCCTCCGCGGAGGTCCGCAGCCCCGCACCCGGCAGCATGAGTGCGCGCGGCCTGGCACTGGGCCTGCTCCTATTGCTGCTGTACCCGGCGCAGGTGAGCGGCAGCCGGGGACCGGGTGGGCTGCAGGGGACGGGGCCGGGCCGCCAGTCCTGGAGAGCGGCGGGCGGTGCAGCGACTCAGGCGGCGCGTCCCCGAAGGGCGCCCAGGTCCTGCTAGTCCTGGGGAAGTTGCTCTAACGATGGAGTCTCTGGAGAACCCCACCTCTCCGGTTTCTTTCTCTGACCATGCACTTTCTGAAAGAGGATGGCAATTGGGAGCTACTGGTTTGGCCTGTTTTGAGCTCATTTCAGCAGTGTTCACTTAATTTTTGGATAGACGATGTGGGATCAGAAGGAAGGAGAAAAGTGGGTAGAGAGAAATAGGGATTTATTTAATATGACCTTTTTTTCCCCGTGTGTCAACGTAAGAAATGTCCAAACCTGTAAGAATTCTTATAAGTTTATCTGAGCCAAACTGACAGCAATTGCCCGGAAGCAAAATCTCAACAGATTGAGAACATGCTTAGGGAGAATGGCAGTCTTGCACCTTATTTTATACATTACAATCAGGAGGAGGTATAAGGAGGGTTACGTGAAATTTACTGGTGATAGATTAGGGAGGCACGAGAAAGCAAAGAGGGGAAAATCTCTGGGATTGAATAAAAACTAAAATGAAGAGACAACATGGGTGGGTATGGGCTAGTTAACAATTAACACTTAAAAATTTTAAAAATATGTGTATTGATTTGAGAGAGAGAGAGAGAGATTGAGATGAGGTGCCTCCCATATGCGCCCCTACTGGGATCTAACCCACAACCTAGGTATGTGCCCTGACTGGGAATCGAACCCCCGGCCTTTTGGTGTACAGGATGATGCTCCAGTTGAGCCACACCGGCAAGGGCAACAACTAACATTTATAGCACATAGAGGTGGTATGTGGGGACAGGGGAACAAGATAACAATGAGGGGTTCCATGGTCTTGTGCTATGGTAGGAGATTTTTTCCTGAGGGGTCTGGAAAAGGGGATTACTCAGACATTCCAAAGGTATGTTGTCTTAGATGCAGGAAAACAATAGACAGGCTCAGTTAAGGTCAAGATTGACCTTCGTCAAGGATGACATCGGCCTAGGACATGCAGGTCTCCTCTGAGCTTGCCAGCTTTAGGATGTGGCCCCTTTTTCGTCCACACTTAATTCTGCCACATACATAGGAAGTCTTTATAGATTTGTTTAGAAGCTCCTACCACTTTATTTCCCCTTCTCGCCTAAAAATGAAGGTGTAAAGGGGTAGGTGGGTAAAGAAAGGAAACGATCCATCAAGCACCAAATTGGAACAGTCACCTTGGTCTTCTAAACAGTGCAAGTTGCTTCTTCTCAATTCCCTTTCACATCTTTGGAAACTGAGGCCCACCTGGGGGTAATTGACTTTCCCCTTGACACAATACTAGCTAGCCACAGCACTGGGCCTGAAACTCAGGCGTGAAACTTGGGCCTGACTCCCTGGGTCAGCTCTGCCTTGGGCATGAATGCCTCACTGCTATTTGTGTGTCTGTAGTTTTCTGTTTGAAAACTGGGTGGCGAGGATGATGTATAAGGATATAGTGCTGATTAAGCCAGATCAGGATAAAAGAGGGATCTCTGGGAATGCTGTGTCCACTTGTAGGGGTGTCAGCAACAAGGGGGTAATGAATCACATTTCCTGGCACTAGAAAAACCTCTTCTTAAACTTCTGTGTAGTTCTCAGAAGTTATTAAGAGATGCTGACCCAGTGAGGGCCCAAGAGCCAGAAGAGCCTTGGCTCTCCTGTCTGTGTATGGGGGGCGGGGGAGAGGGGGCAGTCCCCAGCAGTGTGGGGTTATGTTGCCCAAATGGGAGGGGCGACGGAGGAAAACAAGCTTCAGGAAGGTGTTTTGGAAAGACGTGAGCAGGTGGATCATTCACTAGCACTGGCTTTGGGCACAGTACTCTTTCAAGCCTCAGTTTTTTCTGAAGATAAACAATACCTCATAGGATTATTAGGGTTATTAAGTGATGTCATACATGGGGAGACCTCATCACTTTAGTAAAAACTCAAGAAATAGTAACAATTATGTACCTTAAAAAATACAGCTGTTTAATTTCCCTAGAGTGTTAGGTCAGGATCTTATAGACAGGCTTCACATTGTTAAGTAATCTTCACTTAAATCTGAAATCCTTTTACCTGGAGGTAGTATCCAGGCTAATAACTAATATGTTCATCTCCATCTAAGATTTTTGGGATAGGTCAGAGGTTGGTCACGAGGCTCTTGCAAAACACCTGGAAGCCTTAGACAGGTCTGTAAAGCTTAACTGGAAAAACTTCTATTGTTATTTTATAAATTAACTCCCTCAAGTCCACAGAGGCTTTCAAAATACCTGAACAGGTTGGTGGTGGTAGTGGGGTGCGGGGAGCACAGACTGTTTTTAGAATTCTTCCCTAGGATGGCAGCTCATCTGGGTTCAGTTTGAGCACTAATAAAAGTCTTTTGAAGGTCTAAAATACATGTTGGAGAGATTTTTGCTTTTATTAATTTTTAGTTTGTGCAGATGAAATAACATTACTAGACTGCATGGTTTTTTGAAAGTCTTGCGGTCATCCAAATAATATGTGCAGTTTTGAGAAATTACATATATCTCCTGACTGTAATTTCTGTAAGCTTTTTCTCGAGGAACTTGGAACATAGTGAGGCCTGAGTAGGAATTAAGCCATTAAAAGAGCTTTTTCCTGTGATCGAGAATGGTTTACTTCTTTGGCCTGAGAGTGTTGAAAAATAACCACCTGAAAATGAAGTGAATGTGCGTAATCTTTCTCAGTCTCTTCTACTCCTTGATTGATGCTGTGATCAGATATTTTACTAACATAAATAGTCAAGGAAAAATAGGTTTTTTATTTTAGTGAGTGGGCAGAAAGAAAACCACTTGCTGAATAGGTCTTTGTGTTCCTTCAGTGTTTGTCGTATTACCCAGAACAAAGAATCCCTCTGGCGTGAAGACAGTACGCTCTCTCTTTCCTGGGTAACCCTTCTTTCTAAAAGGGTTGCTTTTCAGGGTGTTTTAAGCATGACACATTACCTACAGCAGAAGCCTGGATCAGACCATCTCTAATTTGATCTCAGGTGCCTCTTTCTGCCCTTGTACCCACAGCTCTATGAGGGACATCAGCAATCCAGCTAAATAAACTACTTGGTCTCAAAACCCTCCCCATCTTCCAAGGCCCACTTCAAATGCTCCATCATGCATGACATTTGTTATCCTGTTCCCTCAACTAGAATGCCTTCTCTCTGAATTTCTAAACCTTTGTTTAAACTTCTGCAGTAGCATGTACTACCTGGCAAAGGCTTTGAGTGAAAAGATCTGGATGTGGGTCTTGATTCCTCCTCTTACCAAGAGTGATCAGGAGCAAGCCAATGATCCCTTGGGGCCTCAGTTTCCTCCTTTGTAAAATTGGATTATCAACTCTGCCTGCTTTTCAGGGTGCTTAGGGTGCTTGTGGAAAGGTAGTGAAATATTGTTTGAATTGAACTACTAGACTGCAGGCTCCTTCAGGACAAGAACTGTATTTTGCCATCTCCATTACAGCAAGGACTCTTACTTTTCTTAATCACCAAATCATTGGGCCTCCATGGGTTCAGGGGAGAAGGTAGGGTGAGTGAGGAATTCAGAGGCTAGTAGAGATCAGAATTGGATTTGCACATGTTTTCTGGGTGATAATCAATGACCAACTGTGGCCAGACAGGTTTTCCTAGGTTTGCATTAATACCTCTTATTTTCAGTCTTTGGAATATTTGCTTTAGCAAGAAAACTTTAAAAAAAAAAACAAAAAAAAAAAACCAAACCAACAACCCTCCCTGATGCAAGTATGCTGTTGGGGAGTTTGAGAGTGAAGCTTTGAAATTTGTTCTTTGTCTTATAACTGCCCCTGAGGCCACAGAGGGACTCATTATTGTCTTTCACTAATTTCATAAATACAAAGTGTTTGCCATAGACACAGTGTAGGATACAAAAGTAGGCTAAAAGAATAAACTATATAGAAACCAGTCTACAAACTGTAAAGTGCTGTGTACATGTAAGTAGTTTCTATCCCTGTCTTATTCATAGTTGATGGGAAGAAGTGTGAGTATATTTTATAAATCACAACACAAAGCGTGCTGTAGTAAAACAAGGACAAAATGTTACAGGGAGTCCATTTTTTAGCTGATCCTTGGAGAGTGAATTAATGCTTACCTGGTGGACAAGGGGAAAACTGGAGAAAATGGGGGGGAGGTACCTAATTGTTACTAAAAGCCTGTATACTCGAAAAGGTTGAATTTTTTGGTATCTAAATGATCTCAATAAAGCTATTTAAAAGTGATATTCTAGTTTATAAGAAACTAAAGAAAAAACAGTTACTTAACTTTTGCATAGTACTTCCATTGTTAGGACACTTCTGATCTTGATTTTTTGTTTGTTTTTTTAGTTGTGATTGAATTGCTGTTTTTACTAAAACATTTTTAATATTTTCTATCTATAGTATAAAGCCCCTTAAAAGTGACTTTTAAAAGACAAGTATTGGAGGCTCTGTTGTTTTTTTGTTTAAAGATTTTATTTACTGATTTTTAGAGAGCAGGGAAGGGAGGGAGAAAAGGAGAGAAACATCAATGTGTGGTTGCCTCTTGCATGCCCCCAACTGGGGACCTGGCCTGCACCCCAGGCATGTGCCCTGTCTGGGACTTGAATCGGCAGCCCTTTGGTTCGCAGGCTGGTGCTCAGTCCACTGAGCCACAACAGCCATGGCAAGGATCTGTTGTTACGAAGAAATGAATGACTGTCTCTCACCTCTCTCCTTAAATAGTCTTTTAAAAAAATTTATTTAATCTTTATTGTACTTTTTTTCCCCCATTACCATTTACTCCCCTTATACTCCTTCCCCCGCAGCAGTCACCACACTGTTGTCCACGTCCATGAGTCCTTTTTCCTTTTTGCTCAATCCCTCCACCCCCTCACCTCCCCTCACCCAACTATCATCCTGCTCTCCATCTATGAGTCTGTCTTCATTTTCCTTGTTAATTCAGTTTGTTCATTAGATTCCACATATGAGTGAAATCATATGGTGTTTGTCTTTCTCTGACTGGCTTATTTCACTTAGCATATGTTTTGAAGGTCCATCCATGCTGTTGCAAAGGGTAAAATTTTCTTCTTTTTTAAAGCTGAGTATTATTCCATCGTGTAAATGTCCCATAGCATCCATCAGTAGATGAGTGGTTAAAACAACTGATCTTGTTTTGACCTCACAGAACACCCTTTAAGATAGGGTCAGAACTGTTCTTCCTGTTTTACAGATACAGATATTAGCACTCAAATATGTCATATAATTAGTAAATGGCAAACTGGGGGCTTGAGTAACTGTGTTCTGTCTTGTGTGCTCCATTCAAATTCAAAGTATTGCTCTCAGTTTATTTATATTTAGCAAGCTAAGCTGAATGTGTGTTCAGCAGATATTCATTCCCCTTGGTCAATCAGGCACCTCATTCATGGCATGCTCCTTGCTTTAGTGTGCTTTCTTCAAAGACTAGTGATACATCAGGGATGGATTTAACCTGCTGACCTGATCCATTGTTCAGTTGCCACATTGTGAATATCCCATAGGCAAAAAACCTGCAGACAGTATACACTTTCATTCTCTTTCATAGTTTTGTTTTAGTCTTTGACTTGGGATTATTTTTCAAACTGTGGGTGTTGGAGCTCAGCAACGTTTAATACTAACTAGCAGTATGACCTTGGATGAGTCACTTAAAGAAACTGCGAACTGCTTTATCTGTAAAGGGAAGACTAGCTGAGCTCATTTATCTAAAGATCCCATCTGCAGGCATGCGTGGTGCTCACACAAATTATTCTTTGTTATGTGGATATGTTCACCCCAAGTTGGCTGCAAAACAGAGTTCCAGAGACTTCAATCAATAGAAATCAGACCAGCCCAGCCTCCAACCCAAATGACCGGTCATATTTGTTTGGTTCCCTTGCTGAGCTGGAGCTGGCTGTGTATCCAGGTTCTGCCAGAACTTTCTGCATTCAAGACAGTGGCAGAGGTGACAGGACCCAGCCTGCACTCCACCTGTGATGGGGTGGCCAAATGCAGGCCCAAAGTTGAGGACAGTCAGTTGTACTGAGAAAGGGAGTCACAATCTGACAGCTGCTTAGAGATTTGCTTAAAAGGGTGTAAATGGTACTCATTTCTACAAATGGACAAGTTTATATAGAAAGAGGGACACTTGGGTAGGATTATAACAGATGAGACAGCCCCTCTCTGGTGCATTGTCAAAATCTGAGGACACATCTTGTGTACAAACTGAGCTGGAGTTTGAACAGTGCCAGAGGGGTGGGGATGGCGCTAGCATGGCGAATGCTTAATTTGGCGCTCAACATTTCAATCCTCATTACTGGTTTTGTCCCTGATGAGCCGTGTGACCTCAGAGAGTCTTCTCTGAGCCTTACTTTCCTTACCTGTAAAATGCTATAATACTACTCCATAGGGGATCTGAGAAATAAAGGAGGCAACGAGGGAGAAATCACGCACCTCTGTGTCTTACTGAATGACGTAAGGCAGCCTGGACTATAGCATTCTGTTGCCGATGTTCAGAGCTTCTCCATATGATGAGATATACTTTCGTGCAGCTCCCTAGTAGAACCTGTTTAGCAGTTGCTATAGTTGCTGATATACAGCAGAAAGGGGAATTTTTAGCCTTTTCTAAACTGTTGTTATTATTGAAAGAAACTATCCTATCCTGTCATATACCCAATAATTAAACTCTGAACCATGTTGTGAAATAGCCACATGACCTCACCTTTAAAAGTAGATGGTCTAGCCTTATAAGTACTGTATTCTGAGTTAAAGATAAAACAACCAGCAATTATCATTTTTTAATTTCTTACATGATCCATATGAACTCCTTCAACTCATGGTGAGTTTTGATGGTTTCTGAACCAGTGGAAACTGGATGAGGTACTCTAGGGAATTTTGAAAGAAGTTTAACATCTGGTCTCTGCCCTTCAGGATTGAATGCTCTTTTGAGGGAGTCAAAACAAAACCAAGAAAATACTCTTGCAGCCTCTTCCCAAATGTACAGCTTTGTAATTCTCATAAATATAAATTCTGCTTGATCCTAGGGCAGTAGATGGAGAAGTATGGTCTGGACAGATGCTGTTGTTGTGAATAAAGTTGGCTTGGGACGCGCCCGCGCTCACCATTTACCAATTGTCTGTGGTTCCTTTTGAGCCACAACAAACAGAACTGAGTATTTTCTAGGGACATTATGGCCCACAAGCTGACAAGATTTAACATTTGGCCCTCTGAGGAAAAGCTTACCCACCCCTAGGGCAGGGATGACACTCACCAGAGCTCTGGGCACAGAACACCTGCTGACTTGAGCAGTGAGGACGGATGCCTTGAATACTGGCTGGTCCGGGGAGCACCTGGACTGGAACCAGATGAAAGGAGTCAGTTAAATTCAGTGGAGGCAAGGAGTCCCAGGAGAGTCTTACAAGAGGGAGGATGTTCCAAGATAAGTAGGATTGAAACCTGTGGAAAAAAACAATGGGGCTGGAGACCCAGATAGACACAGTTAAAGACAGGTTGGGTAGAGCCAAGAGGCCAAGAGCCAGCTGTGGAGGGTAGTCAAGGTTTATTTGTGAAAAAGCTATTTAAGTCACTGCACTTACATGTGTTCGTGGATATTCTGTACATCTCTACAGGTTTGCCTATGAGGGGAATAAGCCTAGAAGACCTAGATCTAAAAGTTAGCTCTGGTTAAATCTGAGAGATAGAGTGGGGGATGGAGAAATGAAGAGGAGTTTCTAGGGTTATTTCATTCACCTGTGCTGTTTAAATACAGGCAAACCTCAGAGATATTTTGGATTTGGTTTCAGACCACCTCAATAAAGTGAATTGCAATCTTAACTGGTGGAGGGTCTTCCCTTCAATTTGTAAAACACACTACATCTGTGAAGTGCAATAAAGCAAAGCACAATAAAACAAGATATGCCTGTATTTATGCTAAATGGGTTTTGATTCTGTAATTAAAATAAAGCCAGTTGCTGTCTGTCTTCTGGTCAAGATAGAGGCATAGGTAAACACGGCTCACCTCCTCACACAACCACATCAAAATTACAACTAAACTATAGAACAGCCATCAGACTATCAGAAATCAAGTTGAATGAAAGTCTGACAAATACGGAATGGGTAAAGAGGTGAGGGGATTAAGAAGTACAAATTGGTAGCTACAGAATAGCCATGGGGATGTGAAGTACAGCATAGGAAATGGAGTAGCCAAAGAACTTCCATTCATAACCCATGGACATAACAAATGTGTGGGGTTTACCTGAGGGAGTGGGGGGTGCTGGGTGTAGGGAGGCAATGGCGGAAAAATTGGGACAGCTATAATAGCATAATCATAAAATATAATTAAAAAATAAATCCAGTCATTTACTTTTAACATTTTAGGATTTGGCAACATTTTCAAATGCTTAAGATGATTCTTATGATTATGAATAATTCTTTAAGACTGGTCAGAGACCACATGATGAACTGTGAGGAATTCTTCTTCTTTAGACTTGGATCCCCAAGTAGAGCTTTAACAAGTCCTGTTATAGAGACTCTGGGTATTTCAAGTGACACAGGCTCAAACACTAGTGTGTTTTACTTCACTGTTGGGCATAGTACTTCCTTCCCCAAGCAAATATTACTTATTGACATGAAGTCAGCACTAAGTATTCTTGTATCACAGCAGAGGCCGCTTTCAGCCAGACACCTTACGTTTGTTACCAGGTGCTTTGCTTAGGAAGAAAGTGAGTGGCCTGTCGTGAGCCCGATTGCCTGGTGCACCCTTGGTATTGTCAGCATGTGCTGTCCTCACAGTCTAGGATCTCAAAGTGCCCCTGTCCTCTTGATCAAGTCCTGATGCTTGCTGTGTTGTGGGGATTTGGAGGCTGAAGTATCTAATCGCTCAGATGCTGGCTGGGTTCTTGGTGCACATGGAGATGAGGACGGCCCTGCCAGTGGTCCACCGAGGAGTGACCCTCGGTGCTGCGTGAGGAGGAAGAGCTCTGGCTTCTGAATCAGCCAGGGTTTTGGTAGGGTCTGGCTCTGCCATTTCTTAGATGTGTACTCAGATGAGTCACTTTACCTGTGTGACACTCAGTCTCCTCTCTTGTAAAATGGTGTTATTTTAGTACCAGCTTCACAGAGCTAAGGATTAAGGGAGCTAAAAAAAGCATACTCAGCAAGTGTCTGGATGCTAGACTGTGCCTGTGTGGACAGGAAGGCGCACAGGGAGGTGACGGCTGGAGAGTGGCCTTAGCAGTACCAAGGGGTGTAGGGAAGGGAGGCTGGACCGACGTGAACTGTGCAGAGGCAGTCGTGTCGCGCCTGGTGTGGGACAGAGGGAAGGAAGGGTGGGAGATGAGTGTGCAACAGCCAGGTGAGGCTCTGGAACTGTCTCAGAGGCCCTGGGAAGAGTGGACTGGAGGTTTCTGAGAATCAGAAAACCTTGCAGCTGTGGCTCAGGAAGAGCCAAGTGGCGGCTGTGCCTCGGAGACTTTGCTGAGGTCTGGATGGAAGGTGCTGAGATGGACGAAGAATGGCTGTGGGCTCAGCAGGGAAGGAGTTTGAGGAGGAGGAAGAGGCGCAGGAAACTGCACCAGGGAGCCTCCTGGGGAGGCCAGTCGGGAAGGTGCCTAGGCTTTAGACCCTGATGTACAGAGATGGGCAGGGGCGGAGGCTTCAGAGAAAGGATTAGTTTCCCTTTGAGCACCTGGGGTTGTTGGGCAGGTAGTTGGAAGTGGGAGAGAAGTTGGAGGTGGTTTGACTGAGAGGGAGAATGAAATTAAAGCAGCTTTTATAAGGAGGAGCCCGTGAAGGGACCAACGGAATGATGGTGTTGAAAATGTGGAAGAGAAGGAGGTCAGGTGGTAGAGGTTGTGGAGGAAGCTCAGGGGCCTGAGGGTGACAGTGGGCAGCTCTCATATTTTAGCTGGAGGTGAAGGGAGAGAGAGAGACTTGAGGTGGAAGAGGCAGCCCCTGCTGAGGGCAGCTGTATGAGTCCGGGCACACGTGTGTTTGCCCGCACAAGGCGGGGAGCGGAGGGGATGTAATGTTAGAGTGAAGACCTTAATTATGCAGCAGATCATATTTTATTAAGACTGTTTCCTGAAACTAGAATCCCGGTTCCTGGTCCTGCCACTGTTGGACAAGTTACTTAGCTTCACTGTGCGTCATCTCTTCTCTGTGAAATGGGTGTGATAACAGCACCTCCCTCATCAGCTCCCTCTGACAATTTATTTGGTTAATACGCAAAGAGCAGTTCAGACTGTGCCTAGCACACCGTGAATGGCTTGTGGGGACTTTGAGCCCCCCTGGCTTAGGGCTGCTGCTTTAGGCAGGATGACTTTGAGAAGCAGACTAAGAACATTGACTCAAGCCCAGTTTTCCTGGGCCCAAAGGAACCTCGGGGACTTTAATTTCTGCAGGTCTCTGGAACCTCTTTGCTGAGGTCCCAGACAGTTGGAAGATGTTACTCGTAGTTCCTTACATTTGATTGTACAGTGCTGTGACGTTTACCAAGTACTTACATGTATACTCCCTCGTTGGATCTTCACAGCAAATCTGAGATAAGATGTGGTTATGAGCAACAGCTAACAGGCGGGAAAACAGCTCAGTGAGGTTCAGGCACCTGCTCCAGCTGCAACTGTCCTTAACAAGCACATTTATTGGGAGCCCTCCCCTCCCCCCTACCTTCTACCAGATGGGTGAAAACTTTGCTTGGAAATAAATGATGTAGATTATAAAGAATGATCTTTGTGAATAGGAACCAAACAACACTGAGTCATCTTTATTTTCTTTTATAGTGCTGAGTGCTAAGAAAGGGGAACTTAGACTCCAGACACCCAGCTGCTAGTCATGCCTGAGCCGTGATTGTGGTTAGTTGACTGGATTTCTGCCACTCCAGTGGGTGACATTCCAGAGTGCCGCCCATCCCTCCATCCCCGCACCCAAGGCCCAGACTTGCTTGCCCTGTTGGTCTGTTGAGAATTCTGTGAGGTCCAGCAAGGGGTTCCTTCTATTTAAATTACATGTCAATAACAGCATCACTGTCTCTTTAATCAACTTTTTTGCCTTTTCAAACTTCAGTAAATGGATGATGACCTTTTAGTGAGAAACCCAGTCTTGGAAAGATCATAGTTTCCCTAGAATTGCTAGGTTTATGGAAACAATTGTGATTCCTTTTGTATAAAAATGGTGGTGGAATTTTGCAGCATCTTGCCAATGGTTTGGTATGTGGTGTTGCTGAATACTTGTCACTTCCTCATTTGTGTCATATCCCTCTCTTGTGATCTAAACATGACTTTAAATGAGTCAGGATAGGGGTAAGTCGTAATTTCTGTTTTAAAGTCTCTGAAGAATGAGTTCAGAGACAAATCATATTAACCCCTTAGACCCCTCCCACATACATACCCTAGCCTCCTGCTTGTTTTTTCTTTCATGTTTTTAGGGCTTCAGAGCCTGTTGTGGGATTTGTATCTCAAAGCTGGGGACCAACACAGACTGACTTAGCTCCTTACACAGGTGTGGGTCATGTGTCCCTGCCACTGGCGAGAATTCACTCTGGTGCCTCTTTAGATTTTTTTAAATGGCTTTCCCACTGGGTATCTTGGGAACCTGGGTACTTCTTGATGTTCTTTATTTTCCCAGGGGACAGGTCATTGCACGATTGTGCAAGCCTGTGGCCCTGGCCAGCTTGGCAGAGCTTGGTGGCCACGCCACACTGGCACCATGACTCACACGACACCTCCTCCCCTTTTGAAATTTCTGACAGCCTGTGACTCTCACATGATTGAGATGAGTGGCTCTTGAGAAATCTTTACCTAAGAGGTTTTACGTTTTTCCTTTAAGATTGATAAGGTGATTTCTCTTAAAATTAGCACATTCCTTTTGCTCTATTTAAGGATAACGTGTTCATTCTTGCTGCTGCTTCTTAAGGTTTATTGATGTTTGTGGTTCATTGTTCATATTAGTCATGTTGTGGCTATTATTGATTAACCTAAATGTATATGGAAATGCTCTTTCATTATTTAGAGCTCATAGTTCCTTATTCAGATGTGCAAAAATAGTGTCTTAGTAACCACTAACACGCATGCTATCTTGCTTTCCTCAACGCTGATTCTTAGTAATTCTTACATGGAACTATAGCTTTCTCTTATGAACAAATAAACTGGCAAGAAGTAGAAATCATGCAAATAACTAGTTTCTGTTACTTCACTGACTTAGTTGACAAGTCCTTTCGGGGCATTTCGTCTATTTTTATTAATATTTTTCAAAAAGTTAAACTCACCATTGCCTCTTGCTGTTACCTCATTTTGCAGGTAACATTGGAAGGTTTGGTAACGGTGCTTGAGTGGGTACTTTTTACTGTTGAAATTGGTTTTACCCTTGAGGCCTTGGTGAAATGAGTTTTGTGTTGACTTTCTTTTTCTTTCTTTCTTTCTTTCTTTTTTTTTTTGGTTGTTTATCGCTTGCCTGAAGCTGACTGGAATTTGAGTTTCAGGATTGCAGGAGCTTTTTCTTTCTTATTCATGCTCTGAACATATTTGGAACATTGCAGATACAACAAAAATGTTGAAATTGACTTCAATAATTAATTAAAAAATGAAACAGAACTAAAGTTGCAGTTATTATTTCTTCAAACATTTTCCTCCTGCAGTTTACTAATTTCAATCAGAATTTTCTTTATACAGATGCTGGCCCTTTTCCCTCTATCCTCCATGCCTCTTAACTTTTTGTTTTTAATTTTATATATACATATATACACATATATATTTTTTATTGTTGTTCTATTACTGTTGTCCTAATTTTCCCCTGTTGCTTTCCACTGCCCCTTCCCAACTCCCACAGTCAGTCCCCACCCTGTTGTCCATGTCCATGGGTCATTTATACTAGTTCCTTGCTGTGTTGACTTCCTGTAGGCATTTTCACAGTCCTGTGTTTGGTATGGAGAATGTGGAATTGCATCTGGAGATAAGAGGTACAATTGCAAATATTCTGGGCCACCAAAACCATTGCCAAAGGATGGGTATGACTTAGTGCAGGTAAGTTCATTATACTGGATATTGGGAACGTACAGTGCTAATCAGAGATCCTCTGAAATTATATCTGAAATGTTATTGTGAGGTGGGGGTTGAAGTGAAACACCAATAGGCTTAAATCTTACCCCAAACTTGTATGTAGTACATGATGGCAGAGAAGATATTGTAACTCCAGAGGCTTCGTTTTTCTGGAGCTGACTCTATGCCTTTCTCATGAAGTTTCCCATTAGCAGGTTACTATCTAGGAACTGGCCTTGATGCCTCAGATGTGTGCTTTGCAGCTTCTTCAAAATATATCAGAAGTTAGCATTTTTTTCTTCCTAGATTTCAGGACTTGAATGGACTGGGCTGCTAGGCAGCTGCGACTCCTTTGTCCCCTCCTCATTTTGGTGATTCCTTTGTTTTGTACCAACAGCCTATGACCTTTGGCTGCTCCCAGTATTCTGTTTTCTGTTGTCTGTTTTACCATCTTTGATACACAGGGATATTAGAAAAAAATTGTGAAAAGTCAAGGTGCAAAGCCTGGTTTCAGAGGCTTGAGTAATCTAAAATCAAGTTGGCCTAGTAGCAGGGCCTCCGAGACGTCCTTGCTCCTTTCATCAGAATTATGAAAGGCATTGAGTCTCCCGGAGTGACTATGGAAATACGCAGTAAATAGCGTTCTGGTTAAACTTAAACAAACAAAAAAACCCTAAGAAGAGGTAAAGTGATTGGTCAAGGGAGGAGAGTGAGCTTCCAAATAAGAAAAAAATGTGAAGTGACTCTACTTCTGTGAATCCCTAGTTTAGAAATAGTAAATTGATAGCCTTTTGAAAGAATTCTGCAAGAACTTTGCAAGTAGGTGTCTTATCCTTGGTTTCTAAAAAGGATTATGTGAATAAAATTATCTTATTTCATTAAAGAATGTTTGTCCTTATTTAACTATGCTGCTCTGATATCCATGCTTTCTCACCCAAAAGGAACTCTGTCCAGGATTCTTCTTTGACAATGTCAGTCTTTGTTGTGATGTTCAGCAGCTTCAGACACTGAAAGACAACCTGCAGCTGCCTCTCCAGTTTCTATCCAGGTAGGCTGACTGCCAGGCAAACAGACAAAACGGGTTTTAGGTACAGCATCTCCTTGAATAATGTCTTTTCGTTGTAATGTTGCTGAGATGCCGTAGGAACTTAGCTCTTGTTTATATCAATCACTCTGCGGTCAAGTTGGTTTCATTATATGTGGTTCCGCTGAAAGTCCTAGAGCCTAACCATGACACTAAGCAAGGCCTCACTGCACTTAGTGACCAGTAACATTCTGATTTCCTTTTAAAAGTTTTTTGTTTTATTTTAAGAAAGCAATCTTATGACTTCTCAGAAATAATGAATAATTTCTGTTACAGTGTTAATTATCAGAATTATTTTCCTTCCTAGTTATATTCCGAGTTGATACTTGCTTGTTTTCTCTGAGATGTCTTCACCCCAAAGAGCAGCTGCCTGTGGACTAGGTCCTTTCAGACTTGAGCCACTTTTTGCTGTGGGTGGTTCTGCTCAGGTCTCTGGCCCAGGACCCTCATCTGTGGAATCCTCTGTGTCACTTTCCTCTCTCCACCTCCCCTGGTTTGCACATGGTTCTCTCTTCCTTTGGTAACGCGATATGCTAGGGTCCCAATCACCAGTAGAGCTGGCCTTTGGCAATTTAGCAAGGTTGTTCTGGCATAGTTGGCCGGTTTTGTCAAAATTAGTTTGCTGGTTAATCTGTTCTTTATGACCAGAGCAGTGAAAACGGTTACATAATAGATGTTCTTATCTAAGCTTACGTAGCAGTTCTTAATGTGCAAAAGAACAAGCTGATGGTGGTCTTTAGAACAGGACATTGTGATCCCTTTCTAAATTTTTCACACATAAGCACCCTGATAAAGTGGATGGAAGGGCATATGACGAAAGGGAAATGCTTCTCTGTGCAGATATTACTGCCAGTATCACTGCAGGTGACAGGGCCCAAGTCGGCGTCCACTGAGGAATCCTTGCTTCTTCCCAGAAGTTTAAATTGCAATATAATAATATGTAATATAATGACAGATCAAAAGTTAAGAATCTAAGTGGGCCATTATATCCTGTGGAAAGCTAGTGGATGTTGATGGAGCCAGATTGGAGCCATCATTCAGTCAAATTACATTTCTTGAGCACCTGCTCTAGGTGAGGCATTATGACATCAAAAGATAACAGTTTTCTCCATGTTGTCAGACGTACCAAAGCTTTATCCATAATAGTAAATAATGAGCTAATGTATGGAATATCCTGTACCTGTCAAATTGATGATTATGGAGATTAACTGTAGTAACATGGAAAGCGGTTTGCAATTTATGGAAAGTGATAAGAAAACTGTGCACCCCCAAGAGTGGTTTTTGTAACAAATGGTATAATTGTCGTTCCTGTTTTTGTCAGAGTAAAGCACCAAACTCCTGAAAGAGTCAGTATGTGTCCACTCTTTCACTGTACCAGAGGCTTTGAAGGTTGGGAACACACGTTCCTTGTTCTGTGTCCCGAGTGGCACCTGTGCTGGACTAGAGCAATCAGTCTTCATTGGCTGTGTTGCAACACTGCACATCTAATGAAGCAATAGATTTTGCAGATAGCTGTAAACCAAAGAGGAGAGAGTTCTTTTGCCTCTTAACTACTCAATATTAGGAGCTTAAACTTCAAACCTGAAGCACAGCAGACAGCTTGTGGTTCTTCTGAAAGCCCAGTGCTGCTGAAATGCATGCTGCCAGAAACCACCACTGCTGCTCTGTTTTTCTTTTCAAATCACAGGAAATCCTCTGTGTTTAGAGAGAGCCTAGGGATTATCTGGGGCTTGGAAGAGAGTCCTTCAGTGGGTTACAAGATAAGCATTCTACTGTGTAAATCTCATTTTCCAACCCCCCCTTTTTTTTCTTAGTCAGAACTGTCACTATGATGCTTGTTCTAAGTTCCTTTGGCTTCAAGTCAAAGAAAACATTTCTCTAAATTGTAAAATGCAGAATTCAGAGAAGCATTTTTCTCTTTTTGAAATTACATCTAGACAACATAAATGTAGTAATTAGGGCAGTTTTTAGAGCGGCATCTTTATTTTAACAAGGTTTTAAAGGGTTAGAATTGCTGGGTTTAATATGTCCTCAAGGTAATTCATTCGTCATTTTACAATCAATTTTAAATATGCTTTGTCTATTTTAAATCATTGTTTTGTTGGTCCTATTAACTGTGACATCATATAAAATATGGTTACTTTTTCTTTAGATGTCCATCCTGTTTTTATAACCTAATGAATCTGTTTTGTGAGCTGACATGTAGCCCTCAGCAAAGTCAGTTTCTGAATGTTACAGAAACTGAAGATTATGTTGATCCTGTTACACACCAGATGAAAACAAATGTAAAAGAATTACAGTATTATGTTGGAGAGAGTTTTGCCAATGGTAAGTAAACTTTTAATTATCCCTCTTTTATAGTTGATATCAGGGCAGTAGATCAAGTTCTTTCTTTCTGTTGTCCTGTCAACTGTGTGAAAGTGACAGTTTTTAGTTCCATTGGCCATGAAATGTGAGTTACTGCTTTGCTTGTATCCTGCAACTTGAACTACAATCTATAAAACAGTCTCCTTAAAGAGATTTGCTTTAACTCCTTCTTAACTATAAGCTCCTACATGCGAATTTTTAGTATGTGCAAGTTTACTTCCATACATTTTAGAAACCCATAGAACTGTGGTTCTATTAGGCCTGAAATGTATAACTTCATGAATTACTACAAGACTGAGGGGAAGGCGGTGGAAGGGTAGAACTAGATGGCGTAGAAGAGATTTTGACCATGAAGAAGTAGATGGCCATAAGAGAAAGTAAGCAGGTATAACAAACTGGGGAAAGGGTACCCAATAACTAGAAATAATAGAACAACCTAAAAAAACCCACATAATGTTTATTGAAAGTCATTGAAATGAAAGAATTCTGAAAGAGTAAGATAGTAGGGGAAGAGAATGAACAGATTAGGAATAGAACCAATTGGATCCATTAATGAGAACAGTCCTCTAAATAGACTAAAAGATAAGCAGCAGATCAGACACTGCTAAATAAAGAATGTGCCCAAGAATAAATTATACAATAAGAGAGTAAGAATTTAACAAAGTTGTTGATTAGAAGAACAACATATAATTTTAATTGTAATGATCAATTTAAAAATGTAACAGAAAAAAACTTAATAGCCAAAAGTCTCGTTCACAAAAGCAACGAAAAGTAAGATACCTAGGAATAAATTTGCCAAAGGATGTGACATAAAAGACAACCTCCTGAACAGAGAGAGATCATTCTGTCTAGAAACAGAAGCATGCATATGAAAGGCTGATACCATATAACAGGAGTGTTGTTACAAATCATTAAGGGAAAGGTGAGCTAGTTGATAAATGGAGTGAGACAACTGATTATTCCATTCATCTAATTTTCATTTTTGCATATTATACTAAAAATGTATAGATTAAAAATCCTAATCTTGGAAATTTTTATAAGTAAATATAGAATGTCTTTATGACTTTAAGATGAGGAGGAAAGATTCTAGACGAGTGAGAAAAGCAGAAACCATAAGTGAAATGATATATATTACTAAATATAAATGATGAGTATCTAGAATCAGTGTAATGTGGGTTAAAACAGTGAGCTACCATTTGATATATAAGGTTGTCACAAATTATTAAATTAGTCAATTCCAGATGTTGGTGAGGATGCAGAACAATAGGAATGCCAATAACTTGGTGGAAGTGTTTGAAAACCATTTAAAAAACAATTTTGCAATGCTTGGCAAAGTTAAAGATAAATGTACCCTCATCCTAGAAATGTTAAGTGGAACTCTTAGTGCATATAAATAGGGAGAGCCATATAAGAATGCTTATTGTAGCATTTCTGTGATTGTGAAAAATTGAAGACATTAAGAAAATGAGAAGACAAACACAGACCGGGGAAAACTATTTGCAAAAGACTTATTTCATAAAGGACTATTACCCAAAATATATGAAGAATTTAAAACTCAACAATAAGAAAGAGAACATCCAGTTGAAAACTGGATAAAAGATCTGAACAGACACCTTACCCAAAATGATATATGAATAGCAAATAAGCAAGTGAAAAGATGCTTCACATCATGTGTTATTAGGGAATTCCAAATTAAAACAATAAGATGTGACTCCACACTTATTTAATGGCCAAATCCCAAAACACAGACAATTCCAAATGCTGGCAAGCACGTGAAGCCACAAGAACCTCCCATCCATTCTAGGAGGGAATGCAAAATAGCACAGTCACTTTGGAGAACAGCTTGGTAATTTCTTAGAAAACTAAAACTACTATTACATACCATCCAGCAGTCATGTTCCTTGGTATTTACCCAGAAGTGTTGAAAATGTATGTCCACACAAAACCTCCACATGTATGTTTATAGAAGCTCTATTCATAATTGCCAAAACTTGGAAGAAACCAAGATGTTCTTCAGTAGGTAAATGGTTGAAGTGGCATATCCAGACAATGGAATATTATTCAGCACTAAAAAGAAAATAGCTCTCAATCTATGAAGACATGGAGGAACCTTAGAGTCATATTACTAAGTGAAGGAAGCCAACCTGAAAAGGCTACATACTGTATGATTCCAACTATATGTGGCACTCTAAAAAAGTCAAAACTTTGGAGGCAAGAAAAAGATCAATGGTAGCCAGGAGATGGGGGGAAAAAGGGATGAATAGGAGGCGCACAGGGCTCTTTAGGGCACTGAAACTATTGTTTGATGTTATAACGGTGGATACGTGTAGTTATACATTTGCCAAAACTCATAGAACGTATTGTACAATACCTAGAGTGAACACTAATGTAAACTGTGACCTTTGGGCAACAATGACGTGTCAGTGTAGGTTCATCACTTGTAACAGATGTTCTACTTTGGTGCTGTTGACAGTGAGGAGTTGTGTTTGTATGAAGGCAGGATTATATGGGAACTGTACTTTCTGCTCGATTTTACTGTGAACTTAAAACTGCTCTTAATAATAAAGTCCATTAAAAAAAATTAGAGACACTAAATGCCAATTAAGAGAATGGATAATATATTGGAGAATAGTCATAGTCTATAATGGAATACTTAAAACTGTTCAAATAAGAGTTATGACAGTCATGTGAATGACTTAAACAATATTGATGGAAAATAAGTTATAGAATATATATGCAGTATGTTGTTTACATTAAACAGTACTACATATTTATGGATACAATATATCATAAAAGTACACAAACATGCATGGGAAAGGCAAACATTAAATTCAGGATTGTGGGAGGATGGTCATAGGGAGGGTAGTCAGTAGTTTTGTTTTTTTTATTAATGTTGATGCAAATGTAAAATAGTAAGATTGATATAGTGGGGGTGGTGAGTAAATGGCAATTGTATTCTCCATAATTTTTGTATGCTTGAAATACTTAATAAAATAAAAACCTGAAAACCAAATGGTAAGCTGCAAGATATGATAGAATTACCCAGAAAACAGGAGGGTTATAAAGATCATTAAAGAAGTGGCATGTGAGATAAAGTGAGGCGCTCCAGAAAAAGACAAGAGAGAGTCGGGGAGAGATAATAAGCAAAAGGATAATAGATGAGGATTTTCTAGTATGGATGAGATATGAATCCTTAGACTTTGGAAAAGAAAATGAATTTTTAAGCCAGATATCTTAAAAAAGAAATAAAATATACAGAAATTAAGTGTATTTCTATACACTTGTAATATACAATCTGAAAGTGAAATTAAGAAAATAATTCCAGTTAACAATAGTATCAAAAAGAATGAAATACTTAGGAGTAAATTTAAAAAGAGAAGTACAAGACTTACATTCTTTGAAACTATAAAACATTATTTAAAGAAATTAAAGAGGCTCTTAAAAGTGGAACGATGTCCATCTTTATGGATCAGAAGACTTAATATTCTTAAGATGGCAGTATTGCCCAAATTGACCTACATATTCAATACAATTCCTATCAAAATCCCAATTGACTTCTATGTAGAAATTGACAGGCTGATTCTAAAATTCACATGGATTTGCAAGGGACCAGGATTAGCCAAAACTATCCTGAAAAAGAACAAAATAAGAGGCCTCACATTTTCCTATTTCAAATTTCACTACCAACTAATGAAAATCAAAACTGTTTGGTACTGAAATAGAGTAAACATATAGAACAATGAGATAGACTTGAAAATACAGTTGACCTTGAACAATGCAGGTTTGAACTGTGTGGGTCCACTTACATGTGGACTTTTTTTTCAACTGACCCATGCAGTTTTAATTGACCACAGTTTAGTTGACCATTGCAGTTCAAGTACATGTTGTTCGGGGGTCAACTCTGCAGTTGGGAATCCGCATATATAGAGGGCCAAGTGTATGGGAGGCACCAGCAACTCCCACATTGTTCAAGTCAACTGTAAACCCATATGTCTGTGGTCATCTGATTTTTGACAAGGCTGCCAAGACCATTCAATGGGGAAAGAATAGTCTTTCAACAAAGGGTGTTTGGATCACTGGATAGCCACATGCAAAAGAATGAAGTTGGAGCCCTGGCTAGTGAGGCTCAGTTGGTTGGAGCATTGTCCTGTAAATCAGAAGATTGCGGATTCAATTCCTGGTCAGGGCACATGCCTAGGTTGTGGTTCGGTTTCTGGTCAGGGCTCATACAAGAGGCAAACAGTATTTCTCTTTTGTATCAATGTTCCTCCCTCTCACTCTCTCCCTCCCTCTCTTTCTACAATCAATAAGCATGTCTTTGGGTGAGGATTAAAAAAAATGAAGTTGGACCCTTACCTCATACCATATACAAAAATTAACTTAAAATTGATCAGAGATCTATATGTAAGAGCTAAAACTAGAAAACTCTTAGAAGAAAACATAGGGATAAATCTTCATGACCTCAGATTTGGCAGTAAAACTTGGACATGACACCAAAAACATGGCAACAAGGAACAAAAACTAAAGTAAAATTCTTTTGTATTTCAAAGGACACCATCAAGAAAAGGCAAGAATATTTGCAAATCATGTATTTAATAAAAGATCTGAATTTAGAATATATAAAGAACTCTTAACAATAAATAGAAAAATAAAAAACAGGCAAAGGATAAGAGTAGACATTTCTCCAAGGACAAATGGTCAATAAGCTTATGAAAACATGCTTGAAATCATTAGTCATCAGGAAAATGGAATCAAAACCACAGTGAGATACCACTTCTCACCCACTAGGATGGATAGAATCAAAAAGTCAAAAAAACAAATGTCGACAAGGATGTGGAGAAATCTGAACTTTCATACACTGATGATGGGAATGTAAAATGGTGCAGTCACTTTGGAAAACAGTCTTGCAGTTTTTGAAACAGTTATACATAGACTTACCGTATGACCCAGCAGTTTCGCTCACAAGAGAAATGAAACATGTTTACACAAAAACAGTACACAAATATAGCAGCATTATTCACAATAGCCAAAAGTGGAAAAACCCAGATATCCATCAGCTGATATATAAACAAGGTGTGGTATATTCATATGATGGAATATCATTTGGCCATAAAAAGGAATGAAGTGCTCATACATGTTACAACATGGATGGACTATGAAAACATAATGTTAGGTGAAAAAAGCCAGTGACAAAAGATAATATATTACATGATTCCATGTATATGAAATGTCCACAACAGGCAAATCTTTAGAGACAGAAGTAGATTAATGGTTGCTTGGGGCCTGAGGGGGTGGGGAGTTAGGGGAACATTAGCTAAAGGGTTCAGGGTTTCTTTTTTAAAGTGATAAGAATGTTCTAGAATTGACTGTGGTGTTGGTTGCACATATCTATAAATATGCTAAAATCCATTAAATTGCAATTTTAAGTAGGCGAATTATATGGTCTGTGAATTATCTTTCAATAAAGCTATTAAAAAAAGAAACATATCTAAATATAGCTTAGAAAAACTTTAAACTCCAAAGACAAAGATTTAAAAGCAAGTAGAAAAAAAAATTACTTCAAAAGAATGACAATTAGAGATTTTCTTACCAGCAACTATAGAGGCCAGAAGGCAATGAATAATCGCAGTTCTAAAGAAGATAACTATCACTCTAGCTCAAATGTCTTTCAGAAGTGAGCGTAAAACACAATGACTTTATGGGTATCTCCTTACAGTTTAGAGAAGAAGATCCTGGGAAGTTTCTAACAAGCAGCGGCTCGTGAATAAATATTAATGCAGGACTCATTGCCACTACTTCCTTATGTGCAAAATGCCATGGACATTATTATTTTTATTTAGTGTGCTGTCTTTATGTGTACTAAAATAAAAAGGAAATAGCAGATTCATTCTCCTGTGACCTCTGCCCTAAAACCAGTTCTCCCCTGTAAGTGCCCATAATTCTCCAGCTGGATAGTTTCCTGGAACCAGCTTTATTAACTGAACAGGCACTAAGGTTCTTAGCTTCTCTTCCTCAGTCTCAGTACAGTAGGCATAATACTGCTCCAAGATATTGTGAGCGACATGGGATGACGTAAGCCTTTCCCACCAATTTATTATGTTTTTTACTTGGAATCTGGCCGAGTAGGTGTGATAAGCTGGTTTCAGGGGTAATCTGCATTTCCGCCCTGAGTGTTCATTGTCCCCGTTCCTGTCCCTAATTTCTGATTGCAGTGCATGTGGATCTCCAAGTTCACGTATGAGAGGCCTTTGTAAGATCTCTCCTGGTGAATTAAAGTGACATGATGCTTCAGTCTTTTCCCCTTATTCTTCTGCTAGCAATGTACAATGCCTGCAGGGATGTAGAGGCCCCCTCAAGTAATGACAAAGCCCTGGGACTCCTGTGTGGGAAGGAGGCCGAAGCCTGCAATGCCACCAACTGGATCGAGTACATGTTCAATAAGGACAATGGCCAGGCACCTTTCACCATCACACCCATTTTTTCAGGTAGGCGTAAAGACTCACAAGGTTGTGTATTTATGTTTTTTAAAGCCCAAGAGCCTTGAATTGTAATATGAAGATAAATTCAGGTAACTAGCTCCTGGAATGTCCCTCCAGTGGGAGAGGTAACTAGAGCATTTATCCTGCCCCTGGTTAATTTAGGGTCTAGGAATGGGAATGGAGGAGAAAGAAGAATTGCCTTCAGATATTGCTACATAGTTGAAAGAATAAGCTGGTTTTTTATTTAAAAAATAAAAGACCAAAAGTTATTACAAAAGCCTTTTCAGGAGCTTTGAAATAATGTTAAACTAGCTCCTCAATAGAAATCAGACAGGATTGAAGCTTTACCTTAGCAAGTGATGTACTCAGCTTCAGTAACAAAACCTATCTGTGCTCAGTTATTGAAGTAACTTAAAATTTTATAGGACTAAGCAGCAAAACAATTTGATCAAATAGAAACCTCCAGTCCTTTTTATTCTTCCAGTTGTCTTATGTATTTCAATGTGCTTGTCATTCAATTTAAATGTGATTTAATACAAATTTTGTAGTGTTTTTTTAGGCCCTTTTAAAAAACGATTATTTATTTATTTTTAGAGAGAGGGAGAGAGATATCAATGTGTGGTTTCCTCTTGTGCACCCCAACTGGGGACCTGACCCGCAACCCAGGCATGTGCCCTGACTGGGAATTGAACCAGTGACCCTCTGGTTCATGGGCCAAGCACTCAATCCACTGAGCCACACCAGCCAGGGCCTGTAGTGTTTTTGAAATTGAGACATTCACTCAGCACAATCCTCGCTGCAGATCTCCCATACCATGGGATGGAGCCCATGAACAACGCCACCAAGGGCTGTGCCGAGTCTGTGGATGAGGTCACCGGGCCCTGCAGCTGCCAGGACTGTTCTGCTGTTTGTGGCCCCAAGCCTCAGCCACCGCCACTGCCCCATCCCTGGAGAATCTGGGGCCTGGATGCCATGTATGTCATCATGTGGATCACCTACATGGCGTTTTTGCTCATGTTTTTTGGAGCATTTTTTGCCGTCTGGTGCTACAGGTAAGCTGTTTTGTTAGTCCTTCAGAGTAAGAAGAGCAAAATTACTTAAGTTGCACTTCCAACTTTTATTTGGCAGACCTTGGTTAATTAGAATAGGAAGCAATTATCTGCGTTAAAACCATTTCATAAATTCATAAGCACCGTGCAGTAACCACCCAATCTTTAAAAGAAAGTCTTAGGAGCCGAATTTGGTTCAAATCTATTTAAATGTAATACTATAGTCCCTTTAGATATTTGCATCTTGACTTAGGACAGTTTATTTTATTTAACTTTTTATTTTAAAATAACTTTAGACTTAACAGAAAGATACAGAAATAGTAGTGTATAATCCTATATATATGTATATGTGTTGCATATATATATGTGAGGTTTGTCCAGAAGGTATCCAGCCATGTAATATGAAAAATAGACATTTCTTGAAGAAGATACAAGAAACATTGTATGTAGGATAATGACTCCTCAGTCCCCTTCAAAGTAGGCCCCTTGGGACCTCACACAGTTCTCCCAATCACCATATGCAGCCCTATCGTATTTTCCTGAAATCTCATCAGCGGTCTGAAATCGCTTCCCTTTCAAAGGTGATTTTAGTTTTGGGAAAAGCCAGAAGTCATAGGACGCCACATCTGTGCTGTAGGATAGCTGAGTCACCTGGGTGATTTGATGTTTCCCCCAAAAAAGAAAAAATATATATATATATTTTGTGTGTGTGTGTGTGTGTGTGTGTGTGTGTATACAGACACATACACAAGATGTGATGCATGAGTGAGCACATTGTTGTGATGAAGCTACCAATCACCAGTTGCCCATAGCTGCGGCCTTCTGAGTCATCTGAATAGTTTCTGCAGAAGGGTGTTCAAACTTAGCCCAAAATTTGGTGCAGATTTGTTGCTCTACTCACTCAGTCATTTTGAATGCAACAGCCACACAGTACACATGCTCACTCAGTGTCTTGCAAACTGTTCTCATTATATTAACAATGGTTGGAATTTTCCAGGACAGACCTTGTATATATGTATATCCTTCACCCAGCTTTCCTCTAATGTTACAACTTACATAACCCATAGTATATAATTATCAAAATCATGATTATTAGCTAACTAAGGACTATATTAAAATTTCACCAATTTTCCCCCTAATACCTTTTTTCTTTTTCAGCATCCTATATTGCACTCACTTCTTGTGTTTTATCAGTCTCCTCTGATCTGTTCCTCAGTCTTTCCATTTCTTTTATGACCTAAAATCTTGATGAGTACTGGTCAGTTATTTTGTAGAATGTTCCTCGATTTGGTTTTATTTGATATTTTCTCATGATTAGATTGAGGTTTTATGTTTTTGACCAGGAATATCATCCTTCTCAGTATAACCTGCCAGGAGGCACATGATGTCGGTATGTCCCATTACCAGTTATGTTAACCTTGATCACTTGGTTAAGATGGTGTCTTTCTCCCAGGTTTCTCCACTGTAAAATTACTATTTGTCTCTTTGTAGTTGATAAATATCTTAGAGTAGATATGTTGAGACTATGCTAACACTTTGTGAACTCAGGTGAAATAAGGTGGCAATTAGGGAAGAAAAAAGCAGGATAAGGAAGTAAGCTTTTAAAGGGATTATGGGAATGTCAGAAGAATAGCCTTGTTATATTGAAATCCACTGATACTACTCATATGCTTTTATTTTTCAGAAAACGGTATTTTGTCTCCGAGTACACCCCCATCGATAGCAATATAGCTTTTCCTATATATGCCAGTGACAAAGGTAGGCACATTTGTACTTACATAAAAGGGTTAGGATTACGTTGGCATAGGTGTTCATTTCCTCAACAAGTGTTTATGCACCTGTTCTGGGATAGACCCTGCTGGTGCTGAGGACACAGTTGTGATCAAGACAGACAGGTCCTGGCCATTGTGCACTTACAACCTAGTCAGGGTGGCAGATCAGAACCAAGTAATTAATAACAGCAACAGAATAATGATGGACTGGGATAGAGCTGTGGAGGCGCTAACCTAGCAGGCTGAGAGCCAGAATAGCAGGAAAGGCTGATGGGAACTGCCTTGGACAGAGTGCCCAGAGAACTTTGCCTTTCAGAGGTTTATATGTGAGCATCAGTCCTCTGTGGGGTAAGCAGGCAAGAAGGGTGGCTCCCAGAGCAGTTAGGTGGCTGAGGGGGTGGGGTGGGGGGACTCTCATGCACATCCCTAGAGCAGGCAGGATTCCTGCCAGGTGCAAAAATGGCTAATGTTTTCCTTGTTCCAACTTTCAGGAATGGCTCACCTCTTAACCTCCACCCTCTCTTCCTCTCCCACCTTTTTAGGGGAGGCGTCCTGCTGCGACTCATTTGGTGGAATGTTTGAGGGCTGTTTGAGGCAGCTCTTCACACAGTGGGGCTCCTTCTGTGTCCGAAACCCTGGCTGCGTCATTTTCTTCTCCTTGATCTTCATTGCTGCCTGTTCTTCAGGCCTGATGTTTGTCCAAGTCACAACCAATCCAGTTGACCTGTGGTCAGCTCCCAGCAGCCAGGCACGTCTGGAAAAAGAGTACTTTGACACCCACTTTGGGCCCTTTTTCCGCACAGAGCAGCTCATCATCCGGGCCCCCCACACCCACATACACACCTATGAGCCGTACCCCTCAGGATCCGAAGTGCCCTTTGGACCTCCGCTTGACATAGAGATTTTGCACCAGGTAATCTGCTCTTTGCAAAATTCAGTTCCAAGGAACACGGTGGCTTGTTGGCTTTTACATGTTGACCAGTTTTACTGGTTGTGAGTTTGGGGCTGAATGTAGTGATATACTTTGAAAATCTTAATGGTAAACAGAGTGAATTTTCAAGAAAGTGAATGAAAGGTGTTGAACTTAATGAAAAATTTGCTATAGACTGCTTTTGTATTTACTGCATATGGTAGGTCTTGCTTCTTTCTAGAAGTTGAGATGAGCATTTCTCTATTGAAGCAGAATGTATTTATAATTCCCCTTAGGAACTTAGGCAATTTTTTCCCTTGGTGATTGAAAGTAATATGCTAGAACTCAAAGGACTGAAGGCTTTCATGCTGTCCTGGGAACCTAGGGAGGAGCTCCTGGGTCACTGCTGATCTTCCTGAAGAAGTGAGGGTATCATTTCCTACGTTTGCTGAGAGACATATTTGGGACGAGATCCATCCTGTTCTCCCCTATCACACTTGCCCGGGAGAAATGTATCTGTGCTTAAACTGCATCCCACTTCTTTTTTAACAAAGGGTTACACAACCATATGGTTTTTTTCTTTAAATGTTGGTCTTGCCTACAGAAAGTCTGATGTCTTGAAACATTGATATGGTCCCAAGACTTTAATAGAATCTTTTCCCCACCAATGACTGCCTGTAGCTTTTTCCCAACTTGTTGCAGAAGATGCACAGCAGTTACTTATCTCCAGCAGTGTATTCTCTGTTAGAAAATACGAGAATATGCATAAATAATCCTAGAATGGAGCAAGGAGGCAGGTGGTATGATTTTGGTGAGGTAAGCGTCAGAAAGACATGGCAACTTGCCCCAGTGTCCCCTCTGGCACTGCTGGTCACTGCTGGAGACCGGTGGGAGGGGCGGTGTTCGTGTGCTCTGCACTGAGATCTGGCTTGGTACTGCTGTCACCACCCCATCTCTCTGGACACATCGAAATAGGGTCACCATGGCTAACACTGGGCCTTTGGTGCCATCAGACACTTTACCATAGTGTGACTTAGTCCTCTCCCTGTTGGAGGAAGGATTTTCCTTGGATACTTTGTATCTTCTGATCCTTCAGGGCAATAATAGTAGAAATCTGATGTGTTTCTGGATTTGTATCTTTTTTCAGGTTCTTGACTTACAAACAGCCATTGAAAACATTACTGCATCTTATAACAATGAGACTGTGACACTTCAAGACATCTGCTTGGCCCCTCTTTCGCCTTATAACAAGAACTGCACCATTATGAGTGTGTTAAATTACTTCCAGAACAGCCACTCCATGCTGGACCACAAAATAGGGGACATCTTCTATGTGTATGCGGATTACCACACGCACTTTCTGTACTGCGTACGGTACGTGGCAGGATCGTCACTCATTCATTCCACCAATATTTGAGCACTTGCTACACACCTTTGTAGGTACTAGAGACCTAACACTGAGCAAATAGAGCAGGTGTTCCAACAGAGGGAGACAGATGATGAACAAATAGATATGTGCTCTAATGCCAGGTAGAGGTGGGCGCTATGGAGAAGATAAAGCCAGGTAAGAAGATAGAGGGTAGGGAGCAGGGGGGCGGGGTGGGGTGGGGTCCTGCTTTGAAGGGAGTGGAGACATGCTCAAAGGGAAATCTAAGCAGGGAGCCTGTGAATATTGGAGGGAAAAGTGTTCCAAGTAGAGGGAGCAGTAAGTTCAAAGGCCCTGGGGTGGAGCTTTTGTGATGTATAATTGAGGAGCAGTGGGTACCTCTTGGCCTTTAACTCATGCCTGGATTGATAGCAGGTAGTTTCATCTACCACACCACCCCCTAAGTTTCCTGAGCTGGATTTTTACAAAAAAAAAAGCTATAGTTCTTTTTCTTGTCTTTCAAATATAAATTTATATTTTGACATTGAATTGTTTTTAAAACATGCAGCGTCCCCTTGTGGAGTGGGGGGCAGCATTGGAGTGCAGGTTTAGACTGGGGGTAGAGAAGCTGCTTCCTGAAGGAGGTATGTCTCGCTGGGCAGAGTGTGCTTATAATTCGGTTAGTCACAGAGAAGCTGTGCTTGGTGACCTCTGAGGTGATCTGAGGCTTGTCCTGTGACTTATGATGGATGGGCCTACCAACACCGAACGCCCTTTCCTTTGGACTTGATCTGGCCTAGGGACTGTTGTTCAGCCAGCCAGTCGGTCACCATGGCTGTTTCTTCATCATGGGTATTCTCTGTTACTTTGAGTGCACTGGTCAACTAACCACATCCCAAGAGTTGAGCGCACTGACTTCTGATTGGGTTTGATGGCCTTAAGTTCTGTCTATTTTTGTTACTAGAATATGACACTTTAGGTGGTTGGGCTGTGTATAATCTATTTCAAGGAGGTTGCCTCTGAAAACATCCTATAAAACAAAAGGTATATGTCCATATACCCTAAACCAGCATTTTCCACTGGATGGGTGGTACAGGGGAGCTGTGAATGGTTTGAAAAAAATTTAATATTATATAATTATTTTTTAATTCTCATCCAAGGACATTTTTTTTCATTGCTTTCAAGGGGGTGGGGGAGGGGTAGAGAGAAAGAAAGAGAAACATCAGTTGGTTGCCTTATAGTATGCTCCCTGATCAGGGATATAACCCACAACCTGGGTATGTGCCCTGATTGGGAATCTAACTTGCAACCTTTTGGCCTATGTGACGGACAATGCTCCAACCAACTGACCCACACTGGCCAGGGCTATAATTTTTATATTTAAAGAAGAGCAACTACTTTCTCTTGTACGAAATGAAAGTCAACAAAATTTTTTGATTGGGGAGGTGCACGAGACTTGTGTTTTATCTAAGTGGGGCACTTAGGAGTGGGAACGCTGCTATTGGCTACTCCTGTCCTGCGTGGCAGGATCTGTGCTTGGCGTGTGCTTACATGTATGTGTGTCCAGCTCTCACTGCCCTCCTTACCCTCCAACTTTTCCTGGGCTTCTCCCCCTAGATGTCCTGCCGGAAAGGCAAACCTGGCTTCCCAGACCTGCTTCTTTCCCCTGTATTGTGTAATAGCTTCAACATCTACCAGATACTCAGACTTGAGGCTGTGGCCCTGAATTCTTCCTCATGTAATTTTTGCGACTTTTAACCTCGGGATGAGCTCTCAAATCTGTGATGTGGAGGCGGAGTCAGGCTGTGGGGTGAAAGGACTCAGCTTCTGGCTGCAGCCCTGTAGTCTGTTTGCCCCAAGCAGATGACCTGGTGTCTGGGACCTGATCCCACTATCCTTTGGCTCTCGAGGGTGGTGGTTCGGACTGTGTTCAAGAACTGCCCCAAATGGCCAGCAGAGTTCTGGCATGTGATCTGTCCTGAAATGCTGGTTCCCTCTCACTGATTATCTGTCTTCACTGCATTCCAGGTTGTCCCTGGCCTGGGCCATTGCACAAACCTCCTGACTGGTCTCCCTGTGTCCCCTTTCTTTCCCACTTGCAAACCTTCTTCCAATTTGCACCAGAGTTATCTTTGTAAAACAGCCCATGACCCTTTTCTCCCAGTCTCTAATTATGCTCCAGTGTGTGCAGGATGAAAAATTTGAACTACTTAGCATGACACTTAATCCTTTTTTCATATCTGTCACTTTCAAGGTCCATACCCCTTTCTTGGAAACCCCTCCCTCATGGGTACCCCATGTTCTAGACACAGGAGTTGTTCCTCAAACTACCACTCTCTTGCTCTCTCCTCTCTCACATGCCTGTTTTCGCTCTTTCATCCCTGCCCCCCACTATTGTACTTGCATGGAACACCCTCATTTCTCCCTTCCAGGTGAAATCTTTCTCGGCCTTAGAGACCTGGTTCTGTGCATGCCTCCTCTTTTTAGAGACAGTTTTCCCCTCTCTTAGTTGCTTCTCTGTGTAACAGGCAGCGAGTGATGTGAGTCACATCATGCTCTATTTCCCTGCCTCTAACTCAGTGATTCCGAGCTTCCCAAGGCAAGCACTAAATTATATTATATTATTCACCAAAGGAACCTCGGGACCCATGCTGTGTTTAGAATATTTAAATATTTTGTTGAATACATGATTAAAAAATAGGATAGCCTGATTAACTGTTAGTTGTATAAACATTTAGGTCTCTGATGTCCTGAAGCTTGTTCTAATTGGGAGCTGTTCTCTAAATTTTTTGGCAGGGCTCCCGCCTCTCTGAATGACACCAGTGTGCTTCACGATCCTTGTCTGGGTACGTTTGGTGGACCAGTGTTCCCGTGGCTTGTGTTAGGAGGCTATGATGGTAAGTGAGAGAAGCTTTTGCTTTTCCTATTAGATTAAGTAGTTTTGGTTCTGTTATTAACAGTCAAGTGGTAATCATAAAGGTTTCATAAATTGAGCACTCTTATTTATTTCCTAGCTCTTAAATTTCAAATATAATTTTTTTCCCTGAATTTAAAAAAATGGGATATGGGGAGGGATCCAAGATGGCAGAGGAGTAAGTGAGAGCTGCACTGACCTCCCCTCAGGACCAGCCTACAATTGCAGCTGAATAGTGGAGAGGTCATCTGGAATGACCTACTGAGTGGTGGCTAGAGGGAGGCCTTATAACCATGAACATATGAAAGAAGACTCTTCACCACAGGGTAACCAGTATGGAGTGCGAAAGAGGGCTGGGTAGGCTCCCATGGGCTGCAGTGGAGGTGCAGGAGGGATATTTCAGCAGCTGGGGGCTTTCCCCTGAGAAGTGTGGGGTCTAAACCCAGGGATGGCCTCCACAGCCTACAGTACCACAGCCAAAAAGGCACCCAGATAACGTCCAGCTGTGAAAAGTGGCAGAGTTCCTGTCTGACAGGGAGAGATGGCTGAAGACACAGAGAGACTTTTAAAGGGCCAGTGCATAAAATATCATTCGTAGCCATTTACCCTGAGCTGTAGCAAAGGGGAGCAGAGTGGACTAGAGACACTTGAGAGTTTGGGAACAGTGGCTTTGGGGTGAGAACTGAGGGAGTATCCAATAGGATCCCCGTGCTGAGTCATCCACCAGTCTGCAGGAGCCATCTTACTCAGGACCATTCCCCTCCAAGTGGTATCAGCCTGAGGGTAAGCAATAGATCTGCCTGCAGGAATTACTCTGCGCCACCCTGTGGTGTGTAAGCCTGACTGCTGGTTACAGATTGACTAGATTAACAACTGAAGGAGAGAGCCACAGATGTGGATCACAGTAGTCTCGAACAGGCTGCTTAGAGGCAGACTGAGACACAATCTGACATCACCAGGGGTGGGTCCAGAAAGAGAAGGCAGTGGTAAAAACCAGGTACTACCAAGCAAATTCCACTGCGGTCTTCTGCATGATTTGAGTATTTTTCTCTCCTGCATAGCTTTTTAAAATTCATTTCTTGTCCTTCAAGTCTGTATATATTAAGTCACTAGTTTTCATATTATAGTTTACTTCAAGTCTCATATTTACTCCTCCTGTCCCTTAATCCATTTTACCTTCTTCTTTCCTCTTCTTATTTTCATTTTAAATTTTATTTACTTTTTTGCTATGATTTGTTTCTATTCTGCACTCTTACTAATTCTCCCCCCTTCCAGCCTCTTAAAACCACTTTGTCATCTATCATCTCACATTTCTTTTCCTGTTCATAAAATTCCCTTATTCTCTCTCAACCTTTATAAGTCTTTGATCATTGGATGTGTATACGGTGGTGGTTGTTTCATTTTATTTCTAGTTCTTCACTACTTTCGTATTTCAAATTTTCATTCCTCTCTCCTACTCCATTTTGCCTTTCTCCTGCCTTTTCCTTTTTTCGTTTAAAATTTTTTTAATGTATTTTATTGATTATATTGTTAAAATAGTTTCGATTTTCTCCCCTTTACTCCCCTCTACCCAGCTATCCCCCCCAAGTCCATACCCATGGTTCGTACATACTAGCTTTCCCACTTCACTCTTTCATATATTCTTCTTCTCTCTCTCTTTCTTTTGTTTTTTTAGTAAATATGTGATTAATTAATTATTTTAACAATAAAAAATAACTATCCCTCCCTCTCAGATATTAACACCCTTTGTAATCTTATAAAGGACAATGGGCGAAGGTCTCAAGCTCCTCTAGCTGCTTCAAGCTGGACATGGTCGTTGTCCTACCTACCCTTGGGTCCAGAAATCCCTAATAAGAGTGGGGGTGTGGAGGGGAGGGTGGCCTTCCCACATGGGGAAGGATCGTGCAGACTCCAGGTCAGTTGGCTGTCTCCGGACAATGGCGTGCTTGGTTTAACAGGCTGGCATCCTTGTTGTGTTTCAGTCACTCCTCTCCGCATTCGTTCCTGGAGTCTCTCCTTAACAGGAGCGAGCTGAGAACACTGCCCCTACTCCGCCGCCATCTTCCCCCTCTACTCGTTTTAAATTTAAATTTTTCCCTGTCTTAGCCTGGTTTCATTCCTCATTCTTAGTATTCCTTCTCCCTCTATCCTCTCAAAATAACTTCTTTTTCCTTTAAACATCTCTTATGCTTTTCTATCTTATCTTTCTCTTTTTCCTCTTATTCCCATCCCACCTATATTAATCTTTGCTTTGTTGTTGATATTACTGTGGTGGGTCTTTTTTCTCAGTTTGGTTTCTATTTTTTTCCTTTTCTTCTGTTATTTCTTTCCCCTTTTTTCTCTCTCATTACACACACACACACACACACACACACGCACATATATATGTATATATATATATATACATATTATATATATTTTATTGTTACTGCTTAAGCCTAATACTTTCTCTTACTCCATTTGACCTTCCTACCCTTTTTTATTTACGACGAAAATTTTATTTCTTTTTCTCTCTTCACCTTGTCTCTGTTCCCTAATCTTAGTATTGCCCCTCCTTCTAATCTCTCAAAATCATTTTTTTTTAAAAATTTAGTCATGTCATATTCATTTTTCCTTTCTCACACTAGTCTTACTCCCTTTACACCTTTATAGATACTGGCTTATTTGCTGTTGATAGTGTGGTTGTGGATGGGGGTTATTTTTGTGGGTGTGGGTTTGTTTCTTGGACTGTTTGGTTTTGTTCTGGCAGCATCTGTACAACAACATACAAGACATGGTGGGCAGCATGACTCTCAGTCAGCCAACAAGCAGGAAGTGCCCACCAAAGGACGAACCAATGTCAAAACCCAATTACAAACAGAGAGCCCACATAAATGCATAAAGGGCATCCTTAGAGCATCAAGCTCAGAGATCAAGGAGACTGCACCAGTGAGTCCCACAAGTCTCCTACCACAGAACTTTTCCCCAAGAAGACAGGGAGTCAAAGCAGATCAATCTAAAATACAGAAACAAGAACGGTCACTAAAAATGGAGAGACAAAGAAACAACACTCAATCGAATGAAAAGGAGGAATTCCCCAGAAAGAGTGATAAATGAAATAGAGGCAGGCAAACTATCAGACATTGAGTTCAAAACTATGATTATAAGGATCCTCAAGGAGCTCAGTGAGAACTATCATACAAAGGACTCCAGGGAAGCTATAAGAAACTTACTGGGAACTACACCAGCATGAAAAAGGACATAGGAACTATCAATAAAAGCTAGGGGGAAATAAAGAATACGATACCTGAAATGAAGAACACAGTAGAAGGAACTAAAAGCAGGCTAGATGAAGCAGAGGATCGAATCAGTGAGCTGGAGGACAAAGTAGAAAAAAATTCTTAGAGCGACAAAACAAAAAAAGACTCAAAAAGAATGAAGCGAATTTAAGAGAGCTGCAGGACAACATGAAACGGAATAATATCCATATCATAGGGATACCAGAAGGAGAGAGGAGGAGCAAGGGACAGAAAGTTTGTTTGAAGTAATGACAGAAATCTTCCTTAACTTGATGAGAGAAAAAGTCATACAAGACCAGGAAGTACATAGGGTCCTAGTCAAGATGAACCCAAAGAGGCCTACTTCAAGACACATCATAGTTAAAATGACAAAATTTAATGACAAAGACAATCTTAAAGGCAGCAAGAGAGAAAAAGCTAGTAACATACAAGGGATCTCCAGTGAGGCTATCAACTGATTACTCAACAGAAACACTACAAGCCAGAAGCAATCAGCAAGAAATATTCCAAGTAATGAAAAACAAAGGCCTACAACCAAGACTACTTTACCCAGCAAGACTCATTTAAAATGGAAGGCGAAAAAAGGAGTTTCCCAGACAAAAAAAAAAGACAAAAAGAATACATCTCCACCAAACCAGCATTGCAAGAGAGGGTAAAGGGAATGCTTTAAGAAGATGAAGAAAAAGAGAGAGAGAGAGGAACACAATTACAATGGGAAAAAATGGCAGTGAATAAGTACCTACCAACAATAACCTTAAATGTAAATGGAATAAATGCTCCAGTCAAAATATATAGAGTAGCTGAAAGGATAAGAAAACATGTCCCGCATATATACTGTCTACAAGAGATCCACCTCAGAACAAAGGACCTACACAGACTGAAAGTGAGGGGATGGAAAAAAAATTCTAAGCAAATGAACATGAAAAAAGCAGGGGTAGTGCCCTGGATGGTGTGGCTCAATGGATTGAGTTCCAGCCTTTGAACCAAAGGGTTGCTGGTTCAATTCCCAGACAGGGCACATTCCTGGGTTGCAGGCCAGGTCTCCAGTTGGGGGGGTGCATGAGAGGCAACCAACATCGATGTTTCTCTCCCTCTCTTTCTCCCTCCCTTCCCTTCTCTCTAAAAATAAAATAAAACCTTTTTTTTTTTTTTTTTTTACTAAAAAGCAAAGGTAGCAACTTATAGCTGACAAAATAGATTTCAAAACAAAGGCCATAAAAAGAGATGAAGAAGGATACTTCATAATACCTAAGGGAACAATCCATCAAGAAGATAAAACCCTTGTAAACATATGTGCACCCAACAGAGGAGCACCCAATTGTATAAGGAAAATCTTTGAGGACTTCAAGAAAGATATCGACAGGAACACACTCATAGTAGTGGATTTTAACACCCCACTGTCAACAATGGATAGATCTTCCAAGCAAAGGATCAACAAGGATATTTTGGCGTTGAACAATGCTCTAGATCAAGTGGGCTTAATTTATATATACAGAACCTTTCACCCCAAAGAAGCAAAATAAACATTCTTTTCAAGTGCACATGGAACATTTTCAAAAATAGACCACATGGTAGGATATAAAACAGGCCTCAACAAATTCAAGAAAATTAAAATCATATCAAGCATCTTCTCAGATCACAGTGGCTTGAAACTAGAAACCAACCTCAAGAAAAAAACTCAAAAACATTCAAATTCATGGAGACTGAATAACATGCTATTAAATAATGAATGGGTTAACAATGACATCAAGGAAGAACTCAAAAAGTTTCTGGAAACAAATGAAAATGAGTACATAACAGCCCAAAACCTAGGGGATACAACAAAGGCAGTCCTAAGAGGGAAGTTAATAGCAATACAGACCTACCTAAAAAATATAGAAAAAGCTTAAATAAACAACCTAACCCTACATCTAGAAGAACTAGAGGAACAATAACAAACAACCCAGAACGAGTACAAGGAAGGAAATAATCAAGATCAGAGCAGAATTAAATGACAAAGAGATTAAAAGAACAGTTCAAAGGATCAGTGAGTCCTGGACCTGCTTCTTTGAAAAGATAAAATTGACAATCCTTTAACCAGATTCATCAAGAAAAAAAGAAAGAGGACCCAAATAAATAAAATCAGAAATGAAAGAGGAGCAATTACAACCAATTCCACAGAAATAACAAAGGATTGTAAGAAATTACTATGAACAACTATATGCCAAGAAATTTGACAATCTGGGTGAAATGGACAAATTTCTAGAAACATATAATCTTTCAAAACTGAATCAAGAAGAAGCAGAAAACTTGAATACTGTAGACCGATAACAACTAGTGAAATTGAAACAGTATCAAAGAACTCCCGGCACACAAAAGCCCTGGGCAGGACAGCTTCACAGGCAAATTTTACCAAACATTTGGGGAAGAACTAACACCTATCCTCCTCAAACTATTCCAAAAAATCCAAGAAGAGAGAAGACTCCCAAGCTCTATGAGGCCAGTATTATCCTAATTCCAAAACCAGATAAAGACTTAACAAAGAGAAAATTACAGGCCAATATCACTAATGAACATAGATGCTAAAATCCTCAACAAAACATTGGCAAACCAGATCCAGCAATACATTAAAAAGATCATACACCATCATCAAGTGGGATTCATCCAGGGATGCAAGGATGGTATAATATTTACAAATCAATAAATGTAATACACACATAAACAAAATGAAAGACAAAAATCACATGATCATAACAATAGATACTGAAAAAGCATTTGATAAAATACAGCACCCATTTATGATGAAAACGCTCAGCAAAGTAAGAATAGAGGGAACATACCTCAACATAATAAAGGCCATATACGAGAAAGCTACAGGTAACATACAGGTAACAAGAGGAAGAAACAAAAGGCATGTAAATTGGAAAGGAGGAATTAAAACTGTCATTATTTGCAGATGACATGATAGTGTGCATAGAAAACCATATAGGCTCCACCCAACAACTACTCAACCTAGTAAGTGAATATGGCAAAATAGCAGGATACAAACTCAATATTCAGAAATTGAAGGCATTTTGTACACCAACAATGAAATATTAGAAACAGAGCCTAGGGGAAAAATTCCATTTACTATAGCAACAAGAAAAATAAAGTATTTAGGAATAAACGTAATCAAGGAGGTAAAAGACCCTTACTTGGAAAACTATAGAACACTGAAGAAAGTAATTAAGATACAAATAAATGGAAGTATATAACGTGTTCATGAATTGGAAGAATTAACATCATTAAAATGTCCATACTACCCAAAGCAATCTGTAGATTCAATGCAAGTCCTATTAAAATACCAATGATGTATTTCACAGAATTAGAACAAATATTTCAGAAATTTATATGGAACCAAAATTGACCCTGAATAACCTCAGCCATCTTGAGAAAGAACAACGTAGAAGGGATCACAATACCTGATATCAAACTATATTTATTACAAGTCCACTGTAATCAAGACAGTCTGGTACTGGCATAAGAACAGACAAATGGATTAATGGAACACAATAGAGAACCCAGAAATAAACTCATGTCTCTGTGGTCAATTAATATTTGACAAGGGGGGCAGAAGTATAAAATGGAGTAAAAATAGCCTCTTCAACAAATGGTGTTGGGAGAACTGGCATGGTACATGCAAAAAAAAAAAAACAAACAAACAAAAAAAAAAACCAACAACAAAAAACTACACCATCAACTTACAATATACATCAGAATAAACTCAAAATGGGTAAAAGACTTAAACATAAGCCGTGACACCATCAAAGTCTTAGAGGAAAACTTAAGCAGTGAGATTTCAGATACCCACCACAGCAATATATTCACTGATACTTCCTCTATGGCAAGGGAGATGAAAGAATAAACAAATTAAAAAGCTTCTGCACAGCTAAAGAAACCATTATCAAAATGAAAAGGGAATCAACCATATGGGAAAACATATTTGCCAATGATACCTAGGACAAGGGTTTGATCTCTGAAGTATGTAGAGAACTCATACGACTCAACACCAGGAAGACAAACAATCCAATTAAAAAATGGGCAAAGGACCTGAACAGACACTTCACCAAAGACATGCAGAGGGCCCATAGTCATATGAAAGGATATTCAACTTCACTGTCCATCAAAGATGCAAATTAAAACTACAATGAGATACTACCTCACACCTATCAGAATGGCTGTCATTAATAAATCAACAAGTGCAAGTGCTGGCAAGGATGTGGAGGAAAGGGGACCCTGGTGCACTGTTGCTGGGAATGTAGACTGGTGCAGCCACTGTGGAAAACTAAGGAATTTTCTCAAAACACTAAAGATGGAACTGCCTTTTGATCCAGTGATTCCACTGCTGGAATTTTACCAAAAGAACTCTGAAACACCAATTCAAAAGAACCTGTGCACCCCGATGTTTATAGCAGTGCCATTTACAGTAGCTAAGTGCTGGAAACAGCCTAAGTGCCCATCAGTAAATGAGTGGATCAAAAAATGGTGGTACATGGAGGCCTAGACAGACACGCTCCATCTCCCTCCACAACTTAGAAGGAATACAACTATCTTAAAACTGGAGACAACCAGAAGTTCCAGAAAATCAAGCTGCATGGAAGTCCAACAAACAAATATATAAAGAAGAAATACTTATCCAGACAGGTGCGACAGCTCTACCTAAGATACAGAGGCAAACAAACACAGGAGTCTGTCAAGATGAGGAGAAAGAGAAGTATGGCCCAAAGAGGGAAAAAAGTCAAGGTTCAAGTGGGAGAACTAACCAATAAGGAGATAGCCAACCTAACCAAAAAAAAAAAAGGAGATAGCTAACCTAACAGATGAAGAGTTCAAAACACTGGTGATAAAGATGTTCACAGACTTGACAGATATGCTTAAGTACAGCAGACACATAAGGGAAGAAGTGAAGGCTATGCTAAATGAAACGAAGGAAAATCCACACAAAACCAATGGTGAAGAGAAGAAAACCAGGGTTCAAATCAATGATTTGGAATATAAGGAAGAAAAAAACAGTCGACCAGTACAAAATGAGGAAACAAGAATTGAAAAAAATGAGGAGAGGCTTAGGAACCTCTAGAACAACTTTTAAACGTGCCAACATCTGAATCCTAGGGATGCCAGAGGAGAAGAGGAAGAGCAAGAAATTGAAAGCTTATGTGAAAAAATAATGAAGGAAAACTCCTTAAATTTGGCAAAGGAAATAGACATACAAGTCCAGGAAGCATAGAGAGTCCCGAACAAGCTAGACCCAAAGAGGACCACACCAAGACACATCATCATTAAAATGCCAAAGGGGAAAGATAAAGAGAGAGTCTTAAAAACAGCAAGAGAAAAGAAGAGAGTTACCTACAAAGGGGTGCCTATAAGACTATCAGCTGATTTCTCAAAACAAACTTTGCATGCAAGAAGGGACTGGCAAGAAGTAGTCAATGTCATGAAAAGCAAGGACCTATAACCAAGACTACTCTATCCAGCAAAGCTATCATTTAGAATGGAAGGGTAGATAAAGTGCTTCCTAGACAAGGTAAAGCTAAAGGAGTTCATCATCACCAAGCTATTATTATATGAAATGTTAAAGGGACTTATTTCAGAAAAAGATCAACACTATGAACATTAAAATGACAACAAACTCACAACTATCAACAACTGAATCTAAAAAATAAAAACAGAGACAAACTAAGCAAACCGCCAGAACAGGAACAGAATCATAGGTGTGGGGATCATTTGGAGGGTTATCAGCTGGGAGGGGGAAAGGAGAGAAATGGGGATATGGTGCAGGAATTAAGAAGCATAATTGGTTCGTACAGAGTATAGACAAGGGGAAGTTAAGAATAATATAGGAAAGGGTGAAGCCAAAGAACTTATATGGACGACCCATGGACATGAACTAAGGGGGGCTGGGCTTGCTGGAGAGAAGGGGAGTACTGGGAAGAGGGGAGCAAAGGGAACTGAAATTGGGACTACTTTAACAACATAATCAATAAAGTATACTTTAAAAGAATGTAGAGGGAATAAAAACAGAAGAAACGTTTCTCTTCTAATTCTATGAGGTCAGCATAACCTTGATTCCAAAACTTGAAAAGACATACTAGAAAGTCAAATTAAAAGTAAGTATCTTAAGTAAATATAGATGCAAAAATTACATTAAAAATGTCAAATAAAGTCCAATGGTATACAAAAAAACAACAACTGTGGTACATTTACACAGTGGAATACTACACAGCAGAAAGAAAGAAGGAACCTTTCTCAACAGCATGGATGGAACTGGAGAGTATTATGCTAAGTGAAATAAGCCGGGCAGCGAAAGACAAATACCGTATGATCTCATCTATAAGAGGAACCTAGTGAACAAAACAAACAAACTAGAAAAATGGAACCAGAGGCATGGAAGGAAGCAACAGCCTGACTTTAACCAGAGGGGTGAAGGTAGGCGGTTAAGGGGGAAAGAAGAGGAGGGAAGGGTCTACTCAAGGAACATGTACAAATGAAATGAAGAAACAAACAAAAAATAATAAGTGGACAAATTTAGTCGGTTTTTAGGTCATACTTCAGGAAGTTGTCAAATGCTGGACATGTCTCCAGAATGATGTTATTGAGTACATCCACATAATATGTTCAGCTTCAAGGAGTTTCTCAGCCCCTAGAGGTTTATCTGTAGAATCCCTGTGGAATCCGTGGACCTCAGGTTAAGCACATCTGTAATGGGAAAGAGATACTGTGTGAGACATGGGGGAAAAGAAAGTTGAGGAATTTTTTTCCTTCTAAACCAATTGGTTAAGAACTCAGACACTTTTGTGGTAGGAGGAGCAGTTGGTTTGCTCTTTGCTGGTTCCTGTAACACCTTGGAACAGGCTGTACGAGATACAATGGGGTCATGATTCATGTGACAACTTTGACATATGAAGCCTAATTACAGGCAGCTCAGCAGGTTTTGCTCCACCCTAATGAAGAGGCCAAATAAATGTTTTTCTTAAGAAGTTGTGATCTGTATTTCAGTTTTACTCTGCCTCATATAATGAAATGCCATTTCTAATTGGTGGGGAAAAGATGGCGGCACCAACTGGCTCATCGCAACCATCAAATCAAATTTGATCTCTGCCTTATTCCTTCTGCCAAAATAAATTTCAGATGTATCAAAGATAGAAATGTAAGACGTGAAACTATTAAAGGACTAGAAAAAAATACAGGAGAAATTTTTTAAAATAATTTTTAAATGGAGAAGGTATTTCTAAGCAAGATAAAACTCAGAAGCCACAAAAGGGAACACTGATGAATTTGACAACTTGAAAATTTTAAATTCCTATGTGGAGAACAAACATCACAACTTTTGAAAAAAACAAATGTAGCAAACTGAAGAAAAAGTTAGTATACGTTAACAGCATTTAAAAAAAATTCTCACCCAAGCATATGTTCATTGATTTTAGAGAGAGAGGAAGGAACAGAGAGAGAAACATCGATGTGAGTGAAGCATTCATCAGTTGCCTCTTGTACACACCCCAACTGGGGAATCACATCCACAATCTACATATCTGTGCTGATTGGGGATCAAATCCACAACCTTTTGGGTGCATGGGACAACACTCCAACCAACTGAGGTACCTGGCCAGGGCAGCATTTCTTTAATATATAAGGAGTTCTTGTGAAAAAAGAAAAGGTCAACAGCCCAGAACAAAATCCATACAAAAGTTAACAGAAGAACTACAAATGGCTTATAATTATAAGGAAAAATGCCCAACCTCACTACTAATTAATGAAGTACATCTCACTTCAGTCTTTTTAACTAACAGATTAGCAAAGATCTAAGAGTTCAATAAAACCAGTATGGGTGAAAGTAGGGGGAAGCTACTGTGTTGGTGGAAGTGTAAACTGGTTGCTGGAATATATGCTCCAGGAAAAGGCAGGGATTTTTCTCTCTCTTGTTCATTGATGTATCTGTGGTACTTAAATAATGCCTTGCACAAAAGTAGGTCTCAGTAAATATTTCCTTGAAAGAAAAATGGGATAGCCTTTTTGGTGAGCAATTTGGGAAAATCTATCAAAATTAGAAGTGCACAAACTTTTTGATTCAGTGATGACTTGTAAGAATTGACTCAACAAATAATGTGTTTTACACATTAAAAATATATTATTCCTTGTAGTAATTTTGTTTATAATTTTGAACATTGTAAAAATATCCATCAATGGGAGATTGGTTAAATTATACTAGGAAGTATTTTATAGCAGAAAAAAGAACAAGGAAGCTCTTCATGTACTAACATGGAACAGTCTCAAGACAATTTTAAAAGCATAGTGTACAGAATAGTACGTTACTATTTGTATAAAAGAGAAGGAAAGGGGAAGAATGTATATGTTTGCTTGTGCGTCTGTGGAGTATCTCTGGAAAGAGTCACAGGCAGTCACAGGATGGGGACAGCTAAGAGAATAGAACGGGTACTAAAGTAGGAGAGAAACTTCCCTGAACACCTGCTCTGTTGGAAATTTTTAGCATATACATGCTATGTGATTTTTTAAAAAAGTACTCTTCCTAAATGATAACTTGTGCCTGTTTCAGATAAAGAACGTTTTTATTCATTAACTGAAGTACAGGCACTATTTAAGCAAGCTCCTTCTTTGTTCTTAGAGCACAGGGAGAAATCAGTCACCTAACTGTCTTGTAATTTTCCCTTTGTATTTATCTAATGTTCTGCATGCTCATAATCTTTTTGATGTCACATTTTTTCCTTTCTAGATCAAAACTACAATAACGCCACAGCCCTTGTCATTACCTTTCCTGTCAATAATTACTATAATGACACTGAGAAGCTCCAGAGGGCCCAGGCCTGGGAAAGAGAGTGAGTTGTTCCCAGGCTCTAAACCACCTGTCCTTGTTTTGTGGGAAGCTGAACACTAGGAGGGAGCGCCTAGGTTTCATTCCGCTAAGCTGACCAACATCACCTCTGAGTTATGTCTTTCTACTTGGTACTAGTGATGCTAAAAACAAACAAACAAAAAACAACAACCTGTAAATAAATTTACCTATAAACATGATTTAAACAGTTCCCTACACTAGAATGCAAAAGTATAAATGCGGAAGTTTGTTTTGCATCATTTTCTACCAGCAAAAACTGGGAGCTAGCTGAATGTGCCTTATTAGTAAGGGCTAAGTACAGTAGAAGGTTAGGCAGCCATTAAAGATAGGCAGTAAAGGGTTCAGCATATTTAAGTTAATATATGCTATATGTGCTGCCCATGCCTAGAAAAACTATCCAGGAAATTGTTAAGTGTGTCTGCAGCCTGGAGAGAATCGGGAGAGCGTTGAGGACTGAGAACTTTGACTTATATTGTGTCTGGCATCTTTCACTTAGCCTGTTTTTAAATTAATCCAAGTTGTAGCATGTATCGGTCCTTCATTCTTTTTATGGCTTAACAATGTTTCATCTTTGGGATATACCACATTTTGTTTATCCATTTATCTGTTGATGCATAATTAGGTTGCTTCTGCCTTTTGACAGAAATGCTGCTGTAGACCTCTATGTACAAGTTTTTGGGTGAACTTAATGTTTTCATTTCTTTAGGGTTTATACCTAGGATTAGAATTGATGGGTCATATGGAGGAACTGCCAGACTGTTTTCCAAAATGACTACACCATTTTACATTCCCACTGGCAGTGTATAGAGGTTTCAGATTCTCCATATCCTTGCCAACACTTGGTATTAACTGACTGTTTAATTTTAGTTATCCTTATGGGTGTGAAGTGGTATTTCATTGCAGCTTTGATTTGCATTTCCCTGATGGCTAATGATTTCCGGTATCTCTTCATGCTCTTATTGGCCATTTGTATAACTTCCTTGGAGAAATGTTTATTCATATACTTTACCCATTTTTACCTGGCTTATTTGTATTTTTATTATTGATGATTTTTATTATACATGATTTCCAAGTATTTTCTCCCATTTTTGGATTTTGTTTTTGTTTTTGCTTTCTTGATGGTGTGCTCTGAAACACAAAAGTTTTTAAATTTGATGAAGTTCAGTTCATCTATTTTTTCCTTTATTGCTTGTACCTTTTTGTGTGATGGCTAAGAAACCTAATCCAAGAACATGGAAATTTACACCTATGTTTTTCTAAGGGTTTTATTGTTTTAGCGCTTACATTTAGGTCTTTGATCCATTTTAGTTCATTTTTGTATATGGTACAAAGTAAAGGTTCAGTGTTCTTTTTCACGTGGCTATCCAATTGTCCCAGACCATTTGGTGAAAAGGTTATTCTTTTCCCCATTTGCCACCCTGTTGAAAATTAGGTGACCACAGATACAGACCTCAGATACATGGTTTATATCTGGACTGTTCTGTTTTTTTATCTGAGTATCCTTGTGCGGGTATCACACTGTCGTGATTAATATTGTTTTGTAGTAACTTTGAAATCTGGACATGTAAATCCTCCTACTTTGTTCTTGAAAAAAGGTTTTAGCTATTCTAGATCCCTTGCAATTCTGTATGAATTTTAGAATCAACTTGCCTTTCTACAAAGAATTCAGTCAGGATTCTGATAGGGGTTGCATAGAATCTATAGATCAGCTTTTAAAATTTTATTTCATAAGCATATATCTTTATTATAATGTACAGTACTTCATTAAGAAATCTCTTTTAATTAAAAAGAATGAGACCATGAACCAGTTTTCAAACTTGTTCTAAACCTATTTAAATGTCTAGAACTGTCTCACTTTCTAGACTTCAGTGGAGAAGATCTGAATGCAGATAAAGGTTGAGTAAAGATGGCTTTTGTGTCATAGGAATTGGGAAGAAGTTCCTCACTTAGCTATCACTAAGTTTTAACTAAAGATATAAAATTCTTCTTACTCTTCAGGTTTATTAATTTTGTGAAAAACTACAAGAATCCAAACCTCACCATTTCTTTTACTGCTGAACGAAGCATCGAAGATGAACTAAATCGTGAAAGTAACAGTGATATCTTCACTGTTGTCATCAGCTACGCAGTCATGTTTCTGTATATTTCCATAGCTTTGGGGCACATCAAAAGCTGTAGCAGGCTTCTGGTAAGTGGAGTGTGTGTGTTAACATGTAGTGTGGACAGTGTATGTCTGTGTTGTTAGAAATGGCAACGTACAGCGTATGGCATGTTTTTGCCTCTATTTAATCTTCATTTATTATGTTCAGAACTGCCTTCAATTCCCCCGTATTTTAGTTGTATGCAATGCTTTCTATTCCCTGCATCTGTTTTCTTCAGTTCCAACTTTTTGGTTTATTTTCAACTGAAAATTTATTTCACATAGGCCAGTTTTTTCTAATTCATCTACCTCATCACCTAAGAATGGAAGCTTATAAAATATGTTGCTTCAGAAGATGTAGATAATTTTTTCGTATCTCTTCTCAAACTGGGAATTGTACTTTTAGCTGCAGATTGGCTATATGCACATCAAGAGATAGAAGTGAGGACCTTTTAGTAACAGATAGGACAAAAGACACTAACCAATGGTTGTCTTTGTTGCATCTCTCAGGTGGATTCCAAAATCTCCCTGGGCATCGCAGGCATCCTTATCGTGTTGAGCTCAGTGGCATGCTCATTGGGCATCTTCAGCTACTTTGGGGTCCCCCTCACCCTCATTGTGATTGAAGTCATCCCATTCCTGGTGTTGGCTGTTGGGGTAGACAACATCTTCATTCTGGTCCAGACCTACCAGGTACATTTTCAGTCTCACAGAACATGGCAGCTGACAGGTACTGAGCTCTGTTAATGGCTGTTTGGCTCCATGCAGGGTGGACAATGAGGACACTTTGTTTTCTTTCCTCTGTTTTGTTTATTGGTGTCCATCACTTGTTATGGACATTTTGGGATCAAGAAGTTCACACCTCTCCTTAGTTGGATATAAAGTGAGAGGTTGGTTTTAAACACGTGTGCAATATACATATAAAAAGAGCTAACATGATGTGGAAAATATTTTTTGGTATGACTGCTATTAAAATGATCCTCCACATAGTGCAGAAGAGTGAAAGATTTGTCAAAGGTGCCACTAAAAGGACAAAAGGTCAACACAGGACCTGCTAATGTAGAAAATGGTCTCAGTCAATTGGTTCTCACACAGTCTCCTTGTCCTGTAGCCCTTACCTGCATGGGGACTCAGTGGCATGTAAGTGGCATGTCATGTAATGGTCCAGCCGCCTGCAGCCTACATTCCATGTATTTTCCTCATAAAATGATCCAGTCTTTCCTACTACCTAGCACCTGTTACCTAGCTCAGGAAGTCAGAAATACTCTAGATGAACTAACATGAGACGTTATGGGTCCCTCACCAAAGTTTATATACAATAAGTAGATGCCACTAATCATTTTTCTTTACTGCTAACACAGAGAAGCAAAGAGGTGGTGGTATTATTGAGATATTTTTAATGTAGCATGTTTAAATTCTTCTTTTTTTAAGAGAGATGAACGTCTTCAAGGAGAAACCCTGGACCAGCAACTGGGCAGGGTCCTTGGAGAAGTGGCTCCTAGTATGTTCCTGTCGTCCTTTTCAGAGACGGTAGCATTTTTCTTAGGTAATTGCTCTTTGAATTCTATCAGTCTTACAGTTTGCTGAGCCTGGGGATAGAAGGAGCCTGGGTATCTGAATATGCTCCTTTGTGTTTTAACTTTTTTCATCCTTATTCTATAATTGGAAAATATCAAAGTGGACAGCAAGAAAAATTGGTGACAATATCTTGGGTGTCATTTAGCAAATGTCTTCTTTCCTCACGTTGTTTCAGGACAGTGTTGACATTTGGGGCCCACATACCTAGGCCTTCCCTGCCATTTCCCCTTTTTGGCACTGATGTCAAATGTTGATATTTGAAAATAGCATTCTTGCATGGCCACAGAGTCTTTTCAAAACAACACTGAGCAGCTGTGAAACCATAGGCATTCGCTAACAAGGTGTTTGGCAGTGTTCTCTTAGGCAGTCTTCCTCCTCTGCTTACACAGTTCACTAGAAACGCAGCCTCACTGATGAGTAGAGGTTCCTGGATCTTACCGCAATACAAGGAGCTGCAACAAAAAGCACTTCTACATTTTTTCCATATGGAGAAATCAACCAGTCTTACTAGCAGGGCTGTCTCTGCCCCATCTCTGGCGTGTAATAAGAGAAAACTGACTACACCCTCTAAAGAAGAGGCCAGATTAGAATCGCCCAGCAAGTCCAGAGAAGACATACAGTCCATGAGTCACAAACAAATGCCTACGCGGGCCACCAGGTCATCACAGGGCCATTGTAGGCACATCATAGGTAGTGGCCTTTCAACACAGACACACCATTAGCATATTGTTTTTCATTTCCATAAAGCAATGTCCTTTGAAACTGTGGTGCTTATCCTTTTAATAAGTACAGGTGCGAAAAAAGCTTATTTCCTCTTTTTACCTCTATTGTTAGAAAACCGGTGCACGTGTGAAAGTTATTTCCTCTTTTTACCTCTATTGTTAGAAAACCAGTGCACGTGTGATGATAATAGCAGCTGGCACTGTACCTCAAGGTGGGAGTGACTTTGGGAGAACAGTAGGAGTGGGGACAGAGTGTCCAGGTCCTATCTAACAGGAACAGTTGTGTATCACTGACCCAACACTGCTAGGTCCAGGTTTTTATTTTTCCTCAGCAACATTGTGAATCAAAATCTCATTGTTAAATATTGGTTCCTTATTTTATTTTAAAAATATTTTTTAAATTTTAAAACGGGTTTGTAGAGTGTGGGCCAAATAGGCTACAGTTGGCCCATGAGCTGCTAGTGTTCGGTGTGTGAATCTAGTGCTTTTGACTCAGAGCATCCTCGTTTGATTGTAAATAAACTAGGAAACTGATATTGTTGATACAATAGCAGATGGAAAATACGGCTCCTCTCTTGGAGTGAAGCATAGAAGGTGCTATAAGAAATAGCCAGCATTAATGGTTCTCAAGTTTTAATGTACATAGACTTGCCCAGGAGAGCCTATTAAATACACAAGAATTGGGGTTGAATTCCCACTGTCTTGATTAAGTGGGATGAAGCCGCGGCCCAGGAGCCTACATTTTTAACTCCCCAAGTGCTTCTGATGCTGGCACCATTTTGAAAAACACCGGGCTTGCAGACTCTTCTCCAGTTCTGGTGTGACCCCCGCAGATTTTGCAGCATCCTTTGAGGGGGCGGGGGAGCAGGATCTGCTCATAGGCTTGGCCTGTTCTGGCTCCTTGTGTTCACATGGACACAGGCACGTAAGACTCGAGAGAGCCCCCTGCTGGAAGTGGAAGTGACGGCCACTTTCCTCGCCCGCAGGAGCCTTGTCAGTGATGCCGGCTGTTCACGCGTTCTCCCTGTTTGCTGGAATGGCGATCCTCATTGATTTCCTTCTTCAAATTACCTGCTTTGTGAGTCTCTTGGGCTTAGACATTAAGCGTCAAGAGGTAAGTTTTATCAACCTATTTCATTTGAGTAGAGTCTTGCTGAAGCAGCTAGAGGGCATGACCTTTGTTCCTCTGTCCCCTTAGAAAAACCGACTGGACATCCTCTGCTGTGTCAGAGCCAGTGAAGATGGAACTGGCATCCAGGCCTCAGAGAGCTGTTTGTTTCACTTCTTCAAAAATGCCTATTCTCCACTTCTGCTTAAGGACTGGATGCGACCGATTGTGGTATGAGCTTGTGCTTTTTCTTGTTTTTCTTCCCGGCACAGGTTTTGTCACATGCCTTCTGTGAATGACATAGCTTGGGGAGGAGAGTCTTAACAGCTGTTAGCTATCTATACAAAACAAGAAAGCAGATATGTACAGATAAATAAAATATTTTTAGCTAGCTTTTAGCAGTCAATATAAGCCAGAGTTTATTTTCAGTTTTTATTTTGAAATAATTACAGACTCATAGAAAATTGCAAAGGTATTACAGAGAGGACCCAGGTATACTTCACCCAGTTTTCTCTTACGGTCTCACATAATTTTAGTTCAGTATCAAAACCAGGAATTTGACATTGGCACTATGTGTGGTCTAGTTCTGTGTCATTGAAGATCCATCACGGCGGTACTCTCCCTCGTGCTGTCCCTTTGTAGCATCATTCACCTCCCTCCCCTGCACCATCCATGATCCCTAATCCTCGGCAACCAAGCAAGATGTTGTTATAGTTTCCTGATTTACTGATGAGGAAATAGAAGCTAAGAGAGGTCAAGTGACTTCCCCAGGGTCACTCAGCTTGTAAGTGAAGGAGGCAGTATTTGAACCCAGGTAGTCTGACTCTAGATACTCTGATCTCAGCCACTACTCCATTCTCTTTGTTTACTTAGTGTGTCATTTAAACTTGCTTTCAGTTCAGAAAAGTCCTGTTTTGTATGTGCCTAAGATTTAATTTATGCTCTTCAGCTCATTATAACTAAGCAGTTGCTACCTTGTATCTCACTTTTCATTCCAGATAGCAGTATTTGTGGGTGTCCTGTCATTCAGTATCGCTGTCTTGAACAAAGTTGAAATTGGATTGGATCAGTCTCTTTCAATGCCAGAAGTAAGATGCTTTTTTAATTTTAACTTATTAAGGCAATGGTGAATAAATTTTTCAAAACATGCATAGATATTTCAACTTAATGCATGCTTGTAAATAAATGCAAGTGCTGACGGGCTCTCCCGCGTTATAAGAACTGCCACAAAGCTCTGCCACTGTGGGCTGTAGCATTCTGGACTCTCAGATGACTCTCTGGGGTACAGCCACGGTGTGTGAGCAGCCAGTCTTTTACCTTGCAAGGTGCCCACCTAGTAGTGGAACTGGGCTGGGGAGCACCCTGGGCCTCAGGGAGGTGAGAGGGTGGAGGATGGGGAATTGGCTGCAAAGGGAATCCTGAATCTGGGCTGGTGGCATGTTGGCCAGCAGCCTCCCTGCCCTCCTGATTCTGAGTCATCTGCATCTCATTTAGACACCATCAGAACGTTCACCCTTTGTCCTGTTGTTGGGTCTTCTTTCAGGACTCGTACGTGATGGATTATTTCAAGTCCCTCAGTCAGTACCTGCATGCAGGCCCGCCCGTCTACTTCGTCCTGGAGGAAGGGCACGACTATACTTCTCTGAAGGGGCAGAACATGGTGTGCGGGGGCATGGGCTGCAACAACGACTCACTGGTGCAACAGATATACGAAGCGGCTGAGCTGGAGAGCTAGTCAGTACCCATTCTTCCTGTCCCACAGCAGAAGCAGCCAGGGGGGCTCTTTGCCAGAGGCACTTCAGCCTGAAATTTTTCACTGAAAATAGATTTTCTCAGAAAATTTATTTTTCAGAATATATGCTGAACCTAGCTTTCCCTGAGAAAAACCTTTAAAGATTCTATTTATTTACTTTTAGAGAGAGGGGAGGGGTGGGAGGAAGAGAGGGAGAGAAACTTCAATGTGTGGTTGCCTCTCACGCGCCCCCAGACATGTGTACTGACTGGGTATTGAACCAGGACTCTTTTGGTTCGCAGGCCAGCACTCAATCCACTGAGCCACACTGAACCCCTGAGCAAAACCTTTAAAGGACTAATTTACCATCTTATACTTTGAGGGTTTTTCCATGAAGTGCTAATGTAATTTGTCTTTTGACTGAGACGTAGTATAAAATCTAGAAAGGAAGTTAGATTTCAAGAAAAAGGACTAGAACTAAAGACTTCCTCCTGCCCTGGCCAGTGTGGCTCAGTTGGTTAGAGCATCACCCCATAATTGAGAAGTTCTGGGTTCAATTCCCAGTTAGGGGACATACCTTTGTTGCAGGTTCAATCCCTGGTCTAGGTGCATATGATCCCCAGTCTGAGTGTGTATGGGAGGCAACCAATTGATGTTTGTCTTTCACTGCAATGTCTCTCTATCCCTTTCTCTGTCTCTAAAATCAATGAAAAAAATGTTCTTGAGTATTTAAAAAAATTTTATTTTAAAAGGACTTCCTCCTTGTGCGACAAGTCAGTAATTTTATTTTCTCCTTTTGTCTAGCACCCGGATAGGCTTTGCTCCCTCGTCCTGGATTGACGATTACTTTGACTGGATTAAGCCGCAGTCTTCTTGCTGTAGAATCTACAATAGCACTGATCGGTTCTGCAACGCTTCCGGTACTTTCATCTCCTTTTCCAAGTCTTTTCCTTTTTCCTGAGAAATTTTAACATTATAACTTAAAAATCATTTTTAGTTCACCTCCATTTGTACCTATTTACATGCCAACACTGGGTCTCAGTCCCTTTGTTGCCGTCCCTTTCTTTGTTCATTCACTTTGAAGAGTGTCACCTTATTCCTGTCTCTGCCCCACAAAGGGCTGCAGGCCAAACAAGGCCTGAGTCAGGGACTTTGGTTTTCAGAGTTTTGGGGTTTCTCATCTTTTCCCTGATGACACTCATTGCCTCTTGATTGGTCTCTGGCAGTAGCTTCTCATCAGTGTGCTTTCCTTTGCTTATCACTGTTGCCCTATGGTTTTGTAGGAGTGTTGAGGTCATCCTATGGTTTTCTTGGTAAAAACACGGAAACCCTGGGCTCTGGGAACACCGATTGAGGTCATCCTTCAAGCAGGAAGCCTGCTTCAGGGAAGAAAATTTTTGTGGCCTGCCTAAGATGAAGATAGTATCTTAACAATATTAGACTATGAAAATCACACGTTTGAATCTTTTAGAAAAGGAAAAAGATTCAGGAAAAGAATTCTTTTTAAATTTTTAAATGTTTTTCATGACCCGTTCTTTTCTCCTTGGCTCCTCCCCCCATGTTTATAATAGTGGCTGACCCTGCCTGCGTCCGCTGCCGACCTCTGACCCCAGAGGGCAAACAGAGGCCTCAGGGTGGAGACTTCATGAGATTCCTGCCCATGTTCCTTTCTGATAACCCAAACCCCAAGTGTGGCAAAGGGTAAGTGCCACCGAGCCCTTCAGATACACACCCACTTCTATTGGCACTGGGAAACTAGGAGAGGGCTTGGGGGGTAGAAACAGTTGAGTGGGAAAGGTTCTCTTTTCTACCCCCTCCTCACCCTTTCCTGATTCTTCTGTGAAAGCAAAGCCTCTAAAACACCTTTAAAGAGAGCTCATTATTTCCAACTGATTGCATCCCGGTATAAGCATTTGTTTCTTAGGCTTCCCTCTGCATGTTCTGGCCATGTGAGTGGGTGCAGAGTTCTGTGCAGGTTACTAGTGGGGTGGAGGGGGAGGAGGAACACATGGCATTTCAGAATCTGAAGTGATCTGTTCAGTTGTGTCCATGGATGTGGGGGACAGCATTTCTGCTCTGGGGATGGCACCCTAGATGAAGGTTTACAGGTTGTTTTGGCTTCATTGTGTTACTCATGGAAATGGGGTACCTGGCCCAGAAATAGGAATCACTGGGGGGGGGGGATTCAGAAGCTTTTATAGAGAGATGAGCCTCCACGTAAGTGTCAGGTAAACCCTGGACATCCCTGTTTTTTCATGAGAACACATAATTTGACCTGAGTCCCATCATATATTAGTCACATATATCATGTCTGTATTTTGAGAGCTATACTATGCCCTGTGGGAAGACTTTCCCTAAAAATAAATAGAAACGAATGTCGCATCTTGGTCTGTTTGCAGACTGAATGCCTTGGCCTACATAAAACAAGTCCAAGTGAATTCAGCTTTTATGAAGCAATAGCCACCACTTCGGGTGAGCCTCCTATGTACCACTATCATGCCAGGCACCTCACAACATTATCTCACTAACTCATCACGCAGACCTGTGAGTAGGTGGTGGTACACCCATTTGTAGAAGACCCCAATTCAGTAACTTTGCCAAGGGCCCCATGGCCTCTCTGGGGGCCGAGCCCCCAGCTGGCTGTCTCACTCAGGGCCCTTGCCCTTCCCCCACTTCCTGTTAACACAACATTGCTGAGCAACTGTATGAAAACACGCGTGCATTGTGAGCAGACCAGATAGAGAAATAATAGCAGCTATACACGCATGAAACCAAGAGCAGTAAAGAAAAGCCAGTGTGGGAGGGAAGAAGCTAACACCTGCATCGTTCCCTTTCAGAGGGCCTTCACTCTTGCTGAAATTTAGAGCTGGGTCTGACCTCTGAGCCCAGCGTCAGATGGTTTCACTTAGCCTTGAGTGCTCAGATTCTGCAGGTTTTTACAAAGGGTGGTCTTTCTGACACCACTGAGTCTTCTCTCAGGGGACATGCTGCTTACGTGTCGGCAGTTAACCTCCTTGACAATGACACGGGTGTCGGAGCCACATACTTCATGACCTACCACACCGTGCTTCAGACCTCTGCTGACTTCATTGATGCCATGAAAAAAGCCCGCCTCATTGCTGGTAACATCACCAAAACCATGAGCCAGGGAGGAAGTAATTACCGCGTGTTCCCATACAGGTACAGATGAGGGCGTCCAAGGGAAGGGCCCACACCCTGGGGGTCCCTTGGTGGGATGCTGATGCTCGGCTTTCATGCTGATAACTTCTCCATTGCAAGCACCGACCAAGTGTGTGCAGGAAGATGGCAGCTGGGCAGGCAGCCAGAATCTGGTGCCCCTACTGAGGTCTGAGTGCTAGAGAAACAAAACTTGGTCTCGTGCTGGGGCTCACAGTCTGAAAGAGACACACTGCAAACTAGCACCGTGGGGGCGGGCAGGGGGCTGCCTGGAGACTGGGCCTCATGAAGGAGGCTGAGTGAACTTTCCTGGACAGTAACTGAGGGCATCCCTGACTGCTGATTATTTGGGACAGTGCCTTTATGGAGATTTTCTTTTTTGCTTATTGAGTTTTTTATTTATAAAAAATATTACATATGGAATACTAAATTTGGAAAATTGTAGAAAAGTAGAAGAAACAAGTGGATTTTTTTCCCTCACCCCCATGATCTCACTTAAAGGAGTCCTGACCTGTTCTGGCAAGGGGCAGCCTGTTTTTCTGTGGGAGAAGTTCTCAGAGCGGGTGTCCTAATTCCTGGAAGGAGCTGGTTAACTTTGCAGAAAAAATAAAGAAATTCTCAGGCCCTGCACAGACCCCGTTTGGCCTGAGGTAATTCTCAGAAAAGGTCAGGACTTGTGTTTTCAAAATACCATGGAATATCCTCTGTAAATGCCTATAAAGTAAATAATTGGGATTATGAACAAAAACTTTATATAAAATACACCTATCGGATCATTGTTAGGCCCTTCTTTGGGTGTCAGTGGTCAATCACAGGTCCAGTTGAATGACTGTAGATGAGTCTTGGAAAAAAACAGGTGGTTTTCTGCAAGGCATGTCTGTCAAAGCACTTCCACAGGTTTGCAGCAGCGGCAGGGTGAAGAGTGGAGCTTCCAGAAGTGAGAACGAGCTCTAACGGAATCTTCTCCCTACTCTCTAGTGTGTTCTATGTCTTCTACGAACAGTACCTGACCATTCTAGATGACACGATCTTTAACCTTTGCGTGTCCCTGGGAGCCATCTTTTTGGTGACCATGGTTCTCCTGGGCTGTGATTTGTGGTCTGCAGTGATCATGTGTGTCACCATCGCCATGATCTTGGTCAACATGTTTGGTGTCATGTGGCTGTGGGGCATCAGTCTAAATGCAGTTTCCCTGGTCAACTTGGTTATGGTGAGTCCTGGTCCACTCAGTTTGCCTCTAACTCCTATATCACTTTAATATGAATTGTTTCTTAGGGTAAAATAAGTCCAGCTCTTGCTCTTTGTACACATGGAGAGGTGGGACTGAGGGCTGGATGGATTTGGGGCTGGATGTTATATGTAACAGTGAAAATGTGATTTCGTGGTCTCACTTGGGTATTCTGTCTTTATTATTCTTAAGTTTGCACACGCACAACAGAAGCCTGACAGCAAGATGACATTTCATATAGAAAAATTGTCTCATCCCTGGTGGAATTCTCTGACCAGTATCTTTTGCTTCTCATGCAATTGTCAGATGCTTCTAAATGATTAGTGTTGAAGATTTGAGCATTCAAGTATTAATGGACAATGGAAACAGTACACCTGTACCTCAGATATGACCACTGCTTCAGGTGGAGCGGCACTGAGGCTCAACTAAAGAAATAATGGCTGTGCTGGGGGTACCCATAAGAGGCCTCAGCAGCTTCCCCTGATACAAGCAAATGTGCTGCTTAAACTGGAGCACTGGGCACTGCACCTAGAGGGTTGCACAAGTCCCTCACACATTGAAGTTGGTGTGGTGGGGCTTTACAGTGCATGTCAAAGAGGATTCGTAGGGCACCTCTCCCACCACAGGGTGCCCTAGGGAAGGGGTGGCTGCTTAGGGTTTCTATTGGAAATGGCCAGTTGTGAAGGAAGCACTTTCTTTTTCAGAGCTGTGGCATCTCCGTGGAGTTCTGCAGCCACATAACGAGAGCATTCACTGTGAGTGCAAAGGGAAGTCGTGTGCAACGTGCAGAAGAGGCGCTCTCCCACATGGGCAGCTCTGTAAGTAACTCGGGCGGACATTTCAGTGTCAAGTGACCAGCTCAGCGAGCGCGCGCTTCTCAGAAGGAACATGAAACACTCTGTATCCTTTGCTTAGCAGCGGGTCCCAAGGATGACAAGTTTTCAGGCAATTCAAGAAATAGCTATATCCTGAAATTCTCTGGAACTGTTCCTGTTGGTAAATCCTTTTGTAGGCAGCAGTATGGCCGAAGCAGGAGGAACAGACAAGTGGGATTTGAGCAAGCCAGGTCTTCCCATTTAAAACACAGGCCAGCTCTTAAGTGTTGAAAAAGCAAGAGCCCAGTGAGCAATTTGTAATCGATGTCTGGGCAATCTCCTTGGTTCAGCTATATCCTGATCCAGCCAATCAACCAACTGGCACTAAATATTGTTACAGAGGAACAACTAAAACTTTGTTTCATAGCAATTCTAGATACTTAAAATAGTATATTTTCATGAGAGAATAAGAAGTGTATTATCTCAGTTTAGAGACAGAATAGTCTGTCTATGCAGAATACACACCTTTTACCCTAATACTGTACCTTTTGTTTCATGCTCATAAGCAGCAAATAAAACAATTTTAAGTAGAACATAATGCTACTTAGCTTTAACTCTGCAAGCTAGGGTTCAGTCCTGACTCTTGACCTTACGAAATTCCTCTCTTAGGAAATGCTCAATTATAATAGGTTGATGAAAGCAGTTTCTAACACCATTTCTCTTCTTTTAGGTATTCAGTGGAATCACACTTACAAAATTTGGAGGGATTGTGGTATTGGCCTTTGCCAAATCTCAAATTTTCCAGATATTTTACTTCAGGATGTATTTAGCTATGGTCTTACTGGGAGCCACTCATGGATTGATATTCCTTCCTGTCTTACTCAGTTATATAGGTAAGCATTCAAATTTGTAAATAGCGCAATGGGGGAAGCATGTTACTAAAGGAGAACTGGCATCTTGAAGTATTTGAACTTGTACTAATTGGTCACTTGAGTAAAAAAATTTGTATGTGAAAAAAATCCTATGCAGGGCTTCATGGTCATCCAAACCACAACATTAGTAAACTGCTAACACTTGTCTGGATGGCTGGTTTGTCCAACCATGAATGAGTGTGGACATCAGGGGCCCAGACAGCTAGTTCCTCCTTGCTAGTGAGATGAATGACCTTGAGTGACAGGATGGCCAGGTCACAACCTGGCAATGCTGTAGTTTTTATTTCCCCAATTCAGTTCTAGCAAAATACTGCCTCTGCCACTCATCTCTTACTGGAGTCTGTCCTTATTTTTGGCCACTTCAGCTTCCATAATGAGCAATGGTTCAGAGAATAGTACTAGTTTATTTGATTTATAGCATTGTAACTAAGTTGAAGCATTGAAATGGATTGATAAAATGAGGGCTTTTGGTTTTTATGTCTGGGGGGATGGAAAGAGTAGTTCTGTTACAGTACAACATCCCCCCCCCTTCCTCCCAAATAAATGATAAAAAAGTTATTCTTTTTATCCTTCACAGGACCATCAATAAATAAAGCCAGAAGTCTCGCAGCTCGAGAGCGATACAAAGGCACAGAGAGAGAACAACTCCTGAATTTCTAACCCTCTTCCAGGGTTTGGGGACTGTGAACTGTGTCTGCGGGTCGGTCACTTATAAACAGTAGCTGCAAGGTCAAGGCTAAGTTGAACATTGGATGTTACCAGACTTCAGTGATATAAAAGCAGCAGCTTTGGCTAGTAAACTCAGGAATGCAAATCTGACTTGTGAAGCACTATTACTAAACCTGAAGGCAACCCAGGACACTGCAGTGTCTTCCACTTCTCCAGGAATGAAACCTAATTCTTCAGCAAGAGGAAGGTTGAAACTAGGATGGCTTGTGGGCGAGATAGGCTCACTGACACTTTTTGAAGGCCAAGCAATGCAACGTTTCTCCTTTTTTTAGGAGTAAGTTATCACACAAATTCTAAACCATATTTTTAGTAACATTTCAGGATGTTGCAGATACTTTATTAAAAACATTTTGTAGTTTAAAGAGCTTTATTAATGCAATAAATTAACTTTGTACACATTTTTATATACAAAAAAAAAGTAGCAAATGATTTCAGAACGTTGTAGGCCTCATTAGAGCTTGGTCTCCAAAAACCTGTTTGAAAAAAGCAACATGTTCTTCACAGTGTTCTCCTATAAAGGAAAACAGATTTAATCCATTAGACATGGCTCTAAAAGAGGAAAACAAGAAAATGAACGCTCTGCAGCTCATAGATGTGTATACTGGGTTTTAACTTATTTTCTTTCATAAAATACTTTGTTTTCCTAAGCTTTTGAGTTATCCTATTTACACAGCTCATGCCATTGCAAAACAGTCAGGGACCTCCCCAACCCCTAGCAAACCACCATCTGCCCTGAGAGACAAGTTGTGGTACTGAGTACCATCTGACACTAAACTAAACTAGAAGTTGGCAGACCTGAAATAAAGTCATATGTCCCTTCCCCATCCTTAAGATTTCATACCTTTGGGAATAAGAGCGATTTGCCAATGTTTCCTACATAAACCTGAAACATCAATAAGTCCCAGGCCATTTAAAACCCTTAGCCACCAGTTCCTGTCCTGTTCCTGGTTCTTCAGAAAGGGACATTCCAAGAGCCGCTGTCAGACATACAAGCTGCATTCAGACTGCCTGGGTTGGGCCCTGAATATGTTTCTCTTCCCCAAGCACTTCAAGTTCCAAAGCATACTTCAGATCCATTAACACATTGACTTCACTCATACTACAAATAACAGGCTAAGGGTCAGACACACTGTTAATGACTTTTGTGTTTTAAAAACCAAACTCGGGAGTTCTCATAACCAAAAGGCTTCTCCCCCACCAGCTGCTAGTGTCCTCCTGCTACTGGGTCTGGTTGCCTCAGGCCTCTTCACTGCTGCTGCATCCTCACCTGGTGTGAAATTAGGGCTCCCTCGCAAACGCTGGTTTCGCTGTTCAAAAAACCGGAATATAGTATAGAAAAGCATGTTGTCTTCAGTCTGCTTTGCAGCATCTAAAAATTTTCGTGCAGAAATGTTGTCATGGCCTCCAATGCCCCGGATAAACCTCAAGGCAGCTAACACTTGGTGTTTGGAAAGAAGAACTTCTACTATTTCATCGTTTGCTGTTGAAAGACGCTAAAAAGAGAAAAGTCCAGGTAAATGCAAGCAACAGGAACAGATACTTACATAACCGGGAACTTGGCTGTATCTTACCTTCAACATATCCAGAGACAACTGATGAGCAGGAGGATAAAAACTTTCTAGGGATAACAGCAAACAGGCCTGAAAGACAGATTTTCAGACTATTCAGCCTAAGATGCTGGAAGGTTAAACTGTTTAGTTTTTAATTACAGAGGCAAAAATCTGGTGACACGTACCAAAGGCTTTGAGTCACTGAGGACATGGTACTGTAGGAACTGGTGCAGCATATAAAAGAGGTTGTGCTGGACAAGCGTCTTGATGACAAGTTCATGCAGGTAATGCTGAAGACAAACAGAAGGAAAGACGTTTCCAAACCACTCAACTACAAGAGAGTGGAGGCTAGTTTGTCAAGGACGGTCGCTATTCTAACTGATGAGTAAAGGCTTCCATTATTAAGAGAAGTGGGTCAGTGTGCACATGGAAGAACCGCCCTTGATATGATACTACTTATTCTAACTGAGGACAACACATTAACGTCAGGAAAGCCACTCAGAACTCAAGTCTGGCAGGAAGACTCTTTTAGCTTATAAAAGATAGGCATCTCAGTTAATATACTGACAGTGGTGTTACTTTTTAAAAACATTCCCTGCTCCTCTAACTTGGGGCCACAATGCTAAGTGGAAGGTACCTGTACTGGAATCTGAAACTGGTTGAGAGAACGAATATATTCCATCAGGACAGCTATCACAAATTTATGAGGCATCTCCTATAGAGAAGACAAAAGTGATCTTAGAACCATCAAAGAGTAGCAAAGGAGCTTCCATGTAATTATCTTGTTTATCCCTCTCCCCTGTTTCTTCCTTTTAAATAGGCCCAGTGGTGTTGGGCTGGTTTTCCACAAATCCCTCAAGAACCACCCCCATCAATGATAATGTTTAGGCCTGAGTATTAGAAGCCAAATTATTAGAACTAGGTCCTCACCCAAAATAGTCCCATTATTCAAATCACATTATGAGTTCTAGTTTTCCTGAATTCCCTTCAAATGATCTTTGTCTTGAGAATCCTCTGGCCAGAAACAGGTAACAAGCATCACTTACCTTCTTCTCCGTGAACGCCGACAGGACGTGGGTGTACATGTCGGACTGGTCGATCACAGCTTGGGTGCGCACCGGCCTTCTGAGAAGCGGACTGCTCCGGCTTTGCCCTGCTTCTACTGCCTAAGCAATAAATGACCAATGTGATCTAGATGTGCCCTCGGCAATGGCGCATTTGCAGCTAATCCAAAAATGCTGAATTCCTAGTGCTGTGAACCTCAAAACTGAGCAGGCATGACACTTATTTCACAACTTGGACAAAACTATTTTACCTGTGCTCTCTGGGGAAGAGTCTAGAAATAGAAAGTCAGAGTTGGTCATCTTGAAAATAATGAAGATTCATGTTGGATAGAACTAAAAAGCCCAAGTTGTAGTTTTCTCTTAAGGGACATCACACTGTTTTTAACCTCTTAAAAATAACTAGTTTTCTTAATCACAGACTATCCGGCCTTTGTTATCTAATAAAAACAAAATAGCTTGCTGTATCTTTGTTTTATGAAGCCTTGATCTTACATTAAGCCAACACTTGTATAATGAGTCTATAGCTAGATTTTTAAATGGTAAGCCTCACCAAATACAGAACAGGAAAGCTCTGAGAGGATCTTGACTACTTCACTTAACTTCTAAAGAGTTGAGATCGATGAAGATTCTGCAGGTGCTATGGGGGGTGGGCTGAGAACCCACATTTCTAAGCACCAGGTGCTTGAGTGTTGCAGATGATGGACCACATTCTTCACTGGCAAGGGTTTACAAAATCTAACAGCCACAGAGCAGGGACGCAAACAAAGTGCCACTTGGGATCAGACCTACTGACACCCACAGCCCAGTACATGAGCAGGAGGACAGAGAAGCATCTAGAAGAGCTCCACCTCTCCACCTCCCTGAACCATGTCTCAGAGACCTCTGGCTCCGAGGTCACCAGGCCACCTTCAGCAGCCTGCGTCAGTCCTGTTATTCCTGAGTAGCTGAGGGCAGGGTAGTTCTGGACTTTTTGTTGTTTAAAAACCACGTCCATTTTTAGCTTTAGGACCAATCATCCTTTATGTGAAATCATTCATTCCACTTGTCCTACCTGTTTTTCTTTATAGCTTCAGCACTAACATTACAGCAAACCTGGTAATAAGCCATGTGAATTATTCCCAGCCCTTCCTAACAGTTCAGCCCACTATATGAAAAGCACAGTGCAAATATTTAATCATCACTAATAGGATACTAACTAAATTCCATGGTCATTACATCCTAAAAGAAAAGATAAAAAGACATGACAAATGATTCTATTTCTAATTAACTAAGACTAGGTTCTGGATTGGCAGAATCATGTATTTAAAAAATAATGCAAAGATGAGACTAATTTTATCTAAAATAGAGGTAAGACCAAGAATCTATCTACATGTAAGATTGAACAGAATAACAACAAACAAACACAAAGGTGAAGGCATTGAGATACAGCCTGAAGCTAATGGGATGCAGGCATGTTGAGTCTGCTGCTCCCCGCTATGGCCATATTCTATCAGAATCTTGCATTAAAATTACTTAGAAATATATGAGGGTAGGGATGGGAGAGCCCTTCAACACAGTGCATATAACTTACCATCATATAATTCTGCTCAGCATCCAGGTACTTTTTATACTCGTGACTGAGTTTATCAAAAACAGTGGCAATCACAGGCAGCGTTGCTCTGTCTGACTCACTCAACACTGGAAAGAATCGAAGTTGGCACAGGTCAACCAACTTTATGTTAACTTAAGAACATGTCACTATGATAGAACAACTAATCTAAAAGGGTTATTTAGCAGTGCAAATACACCTTTAAAGAGCATTCAGAGACATGGTCTAATTTAGAGACCTGAAGCCTAGAACTCAGGCCCTTTCTGGTTACTTGAAAAAAGCAGCTATGACATATCCCTAGAAGATTCTCAAAGTAGATATTATACAGTCAGTGATTTGGATTCTGAAAAATGTTTGTTTTAACCCCAGGGATGGTAGGCCCAACCCTCACGTGCACCCAGGTTCAGGTTTGCTTTCACCTGGAACCATCCTATTTACTATTTAGACTTTTCTACCCAAGTCCCTACAAGTCATTTTTATGTTTATTAGCCTTTCCAGGGGCGTAAATAACCCACACTTTAAGTGAGAATGGGGCTACAGATAGGACATAAAACGGTGGCCTGGCTCCCAGGAAAAGCTGTTGGGCAGCACAGGCTACAGATCAGACCAACAGGGAAGTATTACCCACTTACTCTGCGAACAGACAGACAGGATGACCAGCTTGCATTCCTTTCTCTGCAGGAGAAAGTCCATCAACCTTCCTTTATCTGGCAAGAGGTTTACTATGGGCTGAAGTTTCACTTGGAGGTTCCAGAGGTAACCTTGATTTAAGCAGCAGCAAATTTAATCATATGACTCAAACCAGGAAAAAAGCCCAAAAGTACTGCAAAACAGTCAATGGCTTTTTCTTGCAAACCAAAGCACAGTCTAGGTCATTTAGGACGTGCCTGATAACAGGACAGACAGCCAGACTACTGTGTGCCTGGCTGATACCTTACAACAAAGTAATGCCCTATGTTCAGAGGTGTACCAATGGTATACCTCCCTACGTATGGGGGTAACAAGCTCTTAAACTCAGAGCAGCTCCCTCCCCACATTTAGCCCCCTTTATCCCAAAAGGTGGAAAAGGCATTAGCATGTGGCAGTTAACTTTAGTCCTGTATGCTTGTTCTCCTGCACTGGCTCATTAGTCAAAGGTAATTCCAAAGGAATTTCATAATCCATCAATTATATCAATCCAGGAGTTTCCTGAACACCCACACTGCCAGGGAGGCAGGAACAGCCTTTCTCAGCTGGGGATCCACAAGAGAATTAAACACTACATTAAGAATGATGTGAGTGATCCCCTTCTCAATTCTCCCATGGCTGGTCCAGAGCTTGTTCTGGGTGGATGGGAGAGGAGTGAACTCATTATAGACTGCGGACGCTTCCTGGGGCATAAGGGCTGATTCTCGGCTTAAGAATCCCAGTGGGCAAGAGGAAAATGCTCTAACAGAGAAAGATGCAAGGTGTTAGAAGGTTACCAAGGAAGAAATAACTAACTTCACAAGGGAGGGTTCCCCAGCACAGTGAAAATGGGAGCACATCCCCAGGCACACAGAGCAGAAAGGGGTGCAGGCATGGGGGGCAGGGCATGGTGGTGGGAGATGATAGGGATGAACCTGCTTCCTGTGTTGTGGGGTCTGGCTTTTCAGAATGGACATACATGAAATAAAGCAGAGGAATGGTAATTTTTAGTTGTTTTAATTATAAAAGTAGTATATAGGTTCATGATAAAATATATACATAGTAAAGAGGATAAAGTGAACAATAATCCCACCCCCGTGTTGAAAGGAGAGGTCACTTCCCAGAGATTCACCCTGAAAATGTCACTGGCTACCAATGTCATCCAAAGTCAACAAGTACTATTTTCTCTCTCACATGATGTCATCCCCTGACGTACCTTGGCTTGCGCTGATTATGATGTCAGGCTGAAAGACAATCCAGGATGAAGAATCTACATGTTATAGGAAATTCTAAACCAGAAGAGATGAAAACAAAAGGCAAACCCAGCTCAGATGAGCACTCGCCTCTGCCCATTTGCTGAGGCTGCTCCCAATGCCCGCCCCTCAGTGGTTAAGAAACCTCCCCACTTCAGCTTCTGCGGGGAGGGCCTCAGAAGCCTCTCAGACACCAGGGTAAGAGGGGCAACAGCCTCCCTCTGTGCACAGCGCCAATGCCTTTGTCAAAGATACAGAGTTTACACGGGACAGGAGACTGGCTGGTCACAGGAGCAGGACCTACAAATGGAGAAAACATAAGTGTACAAGAACTGAAGATGCAACCAGAAAATGCCAATACTAGCACTTAAGGTGTAAAATTTAATACTGTTTAAAGCCTTCAGTAAATGTTTATTCAAGTGTAGTTAAACAAGGACAAAATGAACTGTCATGTCCTATTGATAACATATAGGGAGGAAGGAGGAAGTTGAGAACAAGCCAAGAAAATGTCTTTCTCAGTAGGAGTATGTCGTTCAGTGTTGTTTCTGGTAACCAAAGACAACTCCTCATCATTTACATGCACACATTAAAGAACTAGGTAATGTACCTGGATGATTCAACACCAAACACTCAGATAATTCACTGAGAGTATTTCAAATGCAAGTATTCTGGTTTAATTAGCTCAGTTAAATAATTTAAATAATTAAGTAATTAGCTCAACTCTCCACTGCACACAGTAGTAGTCCAGGCACGGAGCTGGTCTGGGAAGCAGGTCCAGAGCCCCTCATGACAGGGACTCATAGCTACCAGTTATATTCACATGTCAGGCAGGTGGCCCGTGGTGAACTTGAAAAATGCAGCCCTATAGACAAAACATGATTCTCAGCTCTGTTCCAATTACCTAAGTACAATCAGAAGACCAGTTTTAATCAGCTGGTTGGAAAAGGCAGGAATTCTGAACAGAGAGCACCAAAAGAGGACAGGGACCCCTCAGATAAGCTAGAGCAAAGAACACTTGCATTTAGAGCCTAAGAGTAGAGGTCTTAGGTGTGCTCCTCAACGCTGGCTGCCCATTGCCTTAAGTGCTCTCAGGTGATAGGCAGATGGCTCTGGTATTTTTTTTTTTTTTTAAAGCCCCAGGTGATTCTAATTAGTGGACTTAGTGAGAAACAAGTGTTAAAGAGACCAAAAACAAGAGGAGAAATGAGGGCCACTGGTGCTCCCCAAAGGTGCTGAACACGCAGGGCGGGCCAGATACAAAGATGCTACAAGCGTTCAAGGGGCTTACAATCTAGCAGGTAAAACAAAACAAAAGGCATTAACCTTAAAAAATGCTTTACCAACCCACACTGTAGAAGTCTGAGATTCAATGGACTCCTGAATTCTTATTATCTTAGTCATGACTATAGTTTTGACCACACCTGGCATTGACTTTATTACAACTAACCAGTGAGAACCTGACTGCCTTCTAACTTGTCCTAAACAACTGAAACAGAGTTTTAAATGTTTAGTTATTTTTTCCCCAATTCACCAGCAGTTACCTTAATGACAAGTGAGCAGCAGATACAAGATAAATCACTTGATACAATCTATATTTTTATAGGCATACCTCCAAGATATTACAGGTTTGATTCCCAAGTCTCCCCCCACCTCCACGGCAGGAGGGAGTGGGAATGGGGGTAGGGGGAGCAAGTGGTAACCTGCCAGTGGAAGGCCTTGCCTTCAATTTGAAAAAAGGAAAAAAAAAGCACACACATATTAAGTGCAATAAAACCAGGTATGCCTTTAATGCTAACACTATTATCTAGGAAAAAGAGGCTGGAAAGACCACAGAAGATCAAAAGACCAATTCAAATGTGGGAACTACCTCCTTCCTTATAATCCCTGCCAGGGAGTTATGAAGCTTCTGGCTGATCCAGCCAGACTGGAAGGGCAGGCCAGAGCCAGTGCTCCTGTTGAACCATCAGCAGCAGCCTGCTCTGGATCGTCTCTGTGACGGGTACAAGGACACCCTGACTGCGGCCGGGCCAGTCCACCAATGTTATCTGAGTGTTCAAGAAGGATACATTGCTACTGAAGTTCCAAATGTTTACCTGTTATGGTTTACACACTGAAACCTCAACGAACTTATTCTGTGCTATGATCTCCTTTAAGAGAGAGCTGGATATGATCTGAAATCGATGAGGCAGAACCAAAAGGAACTACATGGTTTCTTTCCCCTTTCCTGAAATCCTGACCTCCTTCCTTCTCAAACTTCCTACTTCTACCTTTTCAGATAAAACTGACCTAGAATAACCTAAGAGGCTGCTCTCCCTGCGGAGTAGCCTTCTCTCTGAGTCACTGCTTCACTAATAAACTCTTTCACTTTAAAACTTTTTTTTGTTTTTAAATAATCTGGGAACCACAGCGTTAAGCCCTTACTGTAACCATCAGGAGAGAATGCATATTTATCATAACTGTGACACAAAACATAAGAAAGATAAGGAAAAGTGACCCCACATTCAAATAGCCATAGCAGCCAAAATTAATCTCATGGTTACAGAGCACATGCAATCAGAAAATGTCAAGGACTTATTCATAACATTTAAAAATCAGCCTCAATGGGTAATCACAACTCTCCAGTTAAAAACTCAGAGAAGAGAAATCATTCTATTTTCTTAAGAGGAAGATCCATTTATCATATAAAATACATTTCACAACAACACAATTTTAGCTGATGGAATCGAGGGCGGGGGGGCGCAGGGGGGGGCCGCTGGGAGGACGACAATAACCACTCATAAAAGCAAACAGATCCGGGACCCTCTGCACATACTCCTCACTCCATCTTGAATGTGACCCCCAAACACGATGACTCCCTTTTACCTGCCATGGGGATCTGATAGGGCTGAATAGATCGAGCAGGAAGCACTGGGTGATGGAAGGTAACGGTGCCATCAGACTCTCCCCTTAACTTGATATCAAATATTACTGATGTCTAAAGTGGAGAAAAAGAACAGGTCATGATGCCAAGACAGATCACAGGTTGCTTAACACTTTCACTACTTCATACTTTGCTATTTCAGATTTGTTTAAAATCTGTTTGCTTTCCCATCCCTACTATCTAGTTCTTCTTCGAGGAGTAATTTGCTATGACATTACTACTTTCTTTTACATTTTTATACACTCTTAACAAATATTCCTGACATTTACAACATGCTTCCTTTGAAGAGCTCTAAGTGATTTAAGCAGATCTCTTTCAGTCACGTCTTCATTAGTCACTAGATATGGATGTCACCACCCTCCTAGAAGCATGGCAGAGAAGTGGCTTGTCTACTGTCAGACACCCAGCTAAAGACACAGAAAAGCAAGATCTATTCTAATTCCTTCTCTTAGGCCATAGAGTCTCAAAGCCATTATCACCTATGAAGTACAGAGCTCATGTAACACAGGGGCTCTGCAGTTAATTCCCCACTTAGTTGATTCAACCAAATAATTGCTCCAAAGTCAAATCTCTTCCTGTTATTTTCTGAAGTAGTTTTTAATTAACTTAAATCAACTGATACGAAATCACTGTTTTTTCTTGACCATCTAGAATACCAAAACCCTTTCTTTCTTGAATTCCAAAACTTTTAGCAAAGAAAGCATTTTCTAGTCTGTGCTCAGAATGTTTTATCAATTTTCACAACTCTTTTAAGCAACCCTGACTTGCACCAACACGGACCAGACAACCACCTGCAACTCATACCTCTGTGTCCTGATGATGAACGACTACCAGGTTATCCACCACGTTCAGGGCAAACTTTCCTGTCCGACTTAACTTCAGTATGTGCGTCTTTTTACAGGCACCTTCTCTGTAGGATAACAGAAAGGTCAAAAAATAGATCGACAAGCTTTAGTTCAGATTTTAAAATCAAGGAAAGAGGGAAGAAAGCATTAAGTATACCGTGGTAGATGATATAGGACTACCTCCGCTCCTGTACTATTGGAGGTCCGCGAATGATGCCTCAGGAAGAGAACATAAAGCTGTCCATAGCTGATTAGAGAACACAGAAGCATGTCACATATGGCAGTCTGAAATTCCTCCATTCTCAATGCTGAATTATAAGACTATAGTTAAGTAAACTATGAAACAGTAACTTAATGGAATATTTTGCAGCCAACAAAAATGTTTGCAAAGCAAGTACAGTTAGTAAAAAAAAAAAAGCCGATTATAAAGTGAAGTGCAAAGGGGGATGCAAAACTAATTATAGCTTGATCACAATATTTTAAAAGAAAAAATACAAAGTTATACACAATACCCAAAAACTAGAAATATATGCTGTTAAAAATTATTCTAGAGTAATAAGCAAATGTCCATTTTCTTTTCCTTTAACTTCCTGTATTTCCAAGTTTTGTACAATGAGTAAATTCCTTAATCACAAAAAAAAATTACTCTTCTTTTTTAAATTTCATCTAATAAATGTGGTATGACCGGTTCCTGTGTGCACATTTTTTTATGCAAGTGGTTAATACTGTGCTATGAACTTGTCATAGGAATGAGGAGGGGACCAAAGGGAAGGGAGTGGGTCCCCATCTGCACTTTGGCCAGGATTGCTCTCATTTTGTTTTCTAAGCTGACATGCCACAGATTTCCTTTGAAAAAAAAAGGTAGGGGGGCATTGTAACTGCTAAAAGTTTAGAAGTTTGGAAATCACTGTTCTAAGGCCACAGAAGACGCAGAAATAACTTAGAAGCAAAATTTTGATAATTGTTGATTAGGATTACAGGATGGTTTTTAATTAGTTTCTGTTTTTATGTGTTTGAACTTTTCATAATAAAGTTTAAAAATTAAGAGATGGGCATTTCCAAGTGAAAATACACCTTCCTACATAAGTAATTCAGTTTCATGTTTGTTAGAAAAAAAAAAAAGACTTTAAAACTATGTTCTTATTTAGAACAATTAGGATATATTTTAGCTTAAAAAAAAAAAAGTTGGTAAGCTTCAACTCATAGAATACAAGAACATTCTAAAACTAAGATGTACCCAGGAAATAAATTGGTTGAATGTTCTCACTTTATCAGGTTAGAATGGTGAAAAAAACTTTCCTAAGACCACCAGGCTAGTAAAATCAAAAAAGAATGCCAAGAAGACGGCATTCATAAGATCTATGATCATAAGATCTAGGTACCAAACAGGATCCAAGGCTACCTAAGGAAAGGGCAGCCCTGGAGTATTTACAACACATTCCTATTACTTCTATCACTAAAAACAATTAAAAAAGGAAGTCTCTCAAAAGACAAACATACATTGTTGCCATCGCAATATCTCTCTCAGAAAGATTCAGTTTAGTGGACTTAGGCGCAGTTGGTAATTCAATCTCAAACTTAGGCAGTTTTGACATAGTTCCAGTCTGTTGGGGGGAAAGAAAGTGTTAGGAAAAGTTTATTAAACCCCTTTGATGTTTTGCATTCCCTACATAAAATCACTAACGAAATATACACACACTATGTCCTTTATTCTCTCATGGGTCTGTGCCCACAGAATGAATCCTTCTTGGAGGTGTGGGGATGATACAGCATGCCCCCTAGTGGTCAGAGGCTGCAAGGTTATTATTGTTAGAGGAACTTGCCCCTTTGAAGTACTTGGTGCTTTAGGATGTTAAAAGGAACAGTGCAGGAGAGGAAAAACAATTATTTTAAAGGGAGGCTTACTCTTACCCTAAAATAAAAGGGCTGCAGCACGTTTCCAAGGACTGTGGTAGACAGCAGAATCACAGCACTCTCAGGACAGTACATGTACCAATTCACATTGATGTTCTGGCTCTTCAGGAGTTTCAGATTTCGTTTCTCTGGTAAGACCTGAAGCAAAGTCCAAGAAACAGAATCTTCATTTAAAGAACAGCAAAATATCAAGACTATAAACTTTAAAAAATAATAAGAAGCAGTAAGTTAAATTTAAAATTATTATTATTTATTTATTACAGCTACCACTTATCTCTCAATCCTGGTGCTTAGTGCTTTACAAACCTCAGCTCATTTACTGTCTCCACAACTCTGAGAGGTGGGCATGCGTACTAACATTTGACAGAGGAGAAAACAAGGCTCAGACAGGTGAGGGAACCTGCCTCACCAGTCTGGGCAGGCCACTTCTCAACAAGACCAAGGTCTGAACCTGCACATTCTCACCATCCACCGAAGAGCAAACAGCAGCGACATTCTCACTCATTGGGGAAATGATCCAAACAAACCCCCGCCTCGGAGCCCCAGAGGACCACATCAGCCACAGCCCTGCCTGCAGCACTGGGCTTCGGCTGGTTCCATCTCCGTCCCAGTTCCCACTGAGTCTGGGAGCAGCTCCCTTTTTCTAACAGACATGTTCATGAGACTCTGCATGTAAACTTAGTATTTTAAAATGAAGGCAAATTTTAAACATACTTTAAATGTTGATACATTAAGGAACACTGTATAGAGTACAGCCCCCAAGACATTACTGTCATAGAACACCAAACTGAAGAACTGATGTGGAAGTCAGGGTCAGGCAGCATAAGTTTCTTGACAAATCAGCTATGATAAAAAAAAAAAGATATGCTAGAGTTCTCTTTCTAACATTTCTTTTTTGTTGTTTATTTGGGGGGGCGTTGTATTTTTATTTTTATTTTTTTTCCTAACATTTCTTAAAGTTTGAAGACCATCTAGATGATCTGATAAACACTTTTCCACTACAGAGAACAGAAATATATACTCACAAGCGATTGCCCCAGGGAACCTTTCTGTAAAGTAATCCATCCTTTCCCTTTCCAAATTATATTTGTGTGTATGAGATTAGCATCAAGCTTGTTTTCATTCTGTCGGTCATTACAAAGGTCTTAATGACAGCCCTACAGTAAAGCACTACAGCATTAACATCTCGGGTTTGCTTACGCGGGTGTATTTTCTCCATCCACAGATTCTAAATTATACTGCTTTTGACAGGTCAACAGAATTAAAAACTGAAAGAATTCTAACATCCCCTACATTAGCTCCACTTATCGAGATTCAGAAACATTCTCAATAGGTCAGGCAGTTGGAACATGTTATTGGGTTGGCCAAAAAGTTCATTTAGATGGCTCTAGTAGTACTTGGCTGCCTTTAACTTCATTTGAAACAATTTTGTTAGATTGCAACAGCTGTCATATCAGCATGTATTAAAAAAAAAAACTCATCAAAATTTATGAATTGTTGTGCAGCCATTTTAATATTGAAGATGGAAGGAACACACATTTGGGCATACTGTATTATGCTTTATTATTTCAAGAAAGGTAAAAACGCAGCTGAAATGCAAAAAAAGATTTGTGCATTGTATGGAGAAGGTGCAGTGACTGATCAAACAGGTCAAAAGTGGTTTGTGAAGTTTCTTGGTACAACTGACATTTTGGCCAAGTAATTCTTTGCTGTGGACTGTCTTATGCATTCATTGGAAGATGTTTAGCAGCATCTTGGGCCTCTACCCACTAAAAGCCAATAGTGGGAGACAGACGACATACTCAAAATACCCAAATCAATAAAGTTATTGGTGAAAATGAACAGTGCCTTTCATTTTACAGAAAAAACTTAAAAGACTTTTTGGCCAACCCAATAAAAAGAGAAGAGGTAGGGGCATCAAAGTAAACAATTAAGAGAGTGAAAAGGCAACCTACAGAATGGGAGAAAATATTTGCCAATCATCTACCTGATACAGGGTTAATATCCAGAATGTCTAAAGAACAACAAAAATAAAATAACCAACTAGAAAATGGGCAAAGGACTTGATTAGACATTGCTCCAGAGCACATGCAAATGACAAGAAGCCATGAAAAGATGTTCAAGATCACGAATCATCACCGAAATGCATCAAAATAGCAATGAGGTATCATCTCACACCCAGAAGGATGGCTACTAATAAAATAAAAACAACTAGTGCTGGTGAGGATGTAAAGAAATTGGAACCCTTGTTGCACTGCTCGTGGGAATGTAAAATGGCATAACTGCTATGGAAAACTGTATGACAACTCCTAAAGAAAAAAAAATTAAAAACAGAATTACCATATGACCCAGCAATCTCATTTCCCGGTATATACCCAAAAGACTTGAAGACAGAGGGTCTCTTCAAGCAGGGTCTTGAAATGATACTTACACAGCCATATTCATAGCTGCATTATTCACAAGAGCCCAAAGGTGAAAGCAACCCAAGTGCCCATCAATGTATGAATGGAAAAAAAATGTGGTATAGTCATACAATGGAATACTATATGGCCTTGAAAAGGAAATTCTGACACATATGACAACAGGGATGAACCCTCAGGACCTATACTAAGTGAAATAAGCCAGTCATAAAGTACAACTACTATATATGATTCCACCTATGTGAGGTACTTAGAGTAGTCAAATTAACAAAGTAAAATGATGGTTACCAGGGGCTGCAGGAGGGAGGAAAGGGAAGTTGTTTAATGGGTAGGGAGTTTTAGTTTTGCAAGATGAGAAAAAGTTCTGGAGATCTGTTTCACAACAATGTGAATATACTTAACACTACTGAACTGCACACTTAAAAATAGATGGTAAATTTTGTTACTTGCTTTTTAGCACAATAAAAAATTTTCTTTTAAGATGAAGAGACAGTTCACTAAAGAGGAAATACAAATGGACAATACACAGGTGAAAACATGCGTACCTCCTTAGTAATTAAAAATGTAAATTAAAATGCCTTTCTACCTCTTAGATTGGCAAGTGTCTATAGACTTAAATACCCAGTTCTGGCAAAGGTATGAAAAAGAGATTCCTATAGTGCTTATAGAAGTGCAAACATGTCCACTGGAGACTGTTTCTAATCACAAAAACTGAAAATCAACCAACTGTTCATCAACAAGGAATTGGTTAAATAAACTAGTACATCCACACAGCAGAATACAACTAAGTAGAATGAAATGTGGAAAGATGTCCAAGACATACTGCTAGGCACAAAAAGGCATGTACGTTTGCATGTGTATAGAAAAAAATGGAGGAATACACACTAAACTGTTCATATCGGTTATTTCTAGGGACTATGAGAAACTTTTACTTTCCATATAATAGAGCTTGGTAATGTTCCAACATTTTATAATAAAACATGTATTACTTGTAATTAGAAAAAAAGAATTAAAACCCAACCAAGAGACTAAAGTTCTAGAGTCTCAAAATATCTATTTAGTGCTGAATTCACAAAGCTGCCAAACTGCTATTACAGACTGTTCTCCAACAAACATAAGGGATAAAAATAATACCTGGTAAAATTCAATTCCTTGATCTGTAATGAAGACAATTTCAGTGGAACTGGTCCAGCAGAATCCTAGTATGTTGGCATTCTTGGTCTGAAAAGAATTATAGAAAGATTTTTTAAAAATTAATAACAAAAACATATATATCAATCTCTTCAAAAGCTTAAATACTCTGTATTATGCTTTCATAAAAGTTACTTATTAAAAAATCAAACTTTCTTTTAAATACAGTGTTCCCAGATTGTCACCTCTAATACCTCACTGAAGCACCTGTATCTAATTCTAGTCAAGAGAAAAGAAGGAAATGCCTGAGTTTTGCAGAAAGGGAACTGACCAGCACTCAGAGATACCAACTTCTACCTTTAGGTACCAAAAGACAGCTGACATTCTCTTAGTGAAACACGTTATAAAAACTGGCATTAGAAAAGTATAAAGACCTAAGGTGAGTGTTGACCAAAATAGGCTTGGGGGCCCTGAGCCCACACAACCCGCCCAGTTGGTGGACAGTAGTTCCTGAGCCTGAGGGCAGACAGGGCCATGACAATGGCCTGCGCTGTCCAGAGGAACTGGAGGTCTGTGAAGGGTTCAGTTATTTGGTGGATGTGCCTTTCCTTGTTGAGGAACCCACACTGAACTCCATTTTGCAAAACCATTACAAAGAGGCCAAAAGCCACAGCCTATCCACTAGCAGCTTCTGCTAGTTTCCAGGGTACGACACTGCCACTTTCAGCTGAGCCTTCTCTAGCCTAGTTTATTATACCAGCAAATTTAATTAATATGGATTAGAATCTACACCGAGGGAAAGAGGAAGGACATGGTAAGGGCAAATGGAAGAGAGAATACATCACCAGGAAAGGAAAAACCTCCTCTTCCACAAACCTCCAAAGAGGCAGCTCTGAAAGGATTCCAGAGTCTTATCCAGATGTGCCAGCCCAGGGGCAGCAAGAAGACAACAGCCACCAAGTACAGACACTGTTAGCTGTGTACTGTCCACCATCCATTTAATCCTCCCAACTCCACCTTTAGATGCAGAAACAGGCTGAAGATCTGTCCACAGTCACAGAGCCCTTAGGCAGCATATCTCAGTTACCACATTGCCGGGTGTCTCCACAATGTAACCCACGCAGTTAAATGCAGACCAGCTGGGGAAGGATAAGGCCCATACCTTGCACTCTTGAGTGTATTCCAGCTGAGAACTATCCGGGATAAAATTAGAAAAATCCTGAAAGAAGAAAAAAAAACATAAGGAGAAATTTGGATCAGGCAGCAACCTACTTTGGTACGCAAAAGACAAAAGACAAGACAAATTTAAAATGTGATCGGAAAAAAAACTGACAAAAACCCAAAGACAGGAAAAATAAAGAGACCAATGTGGACGATCTGCCTCCTTAAAAACAGCATGTTGATAATTCAATATTTTAAAAAGAGTTAATCCAAATATTCAATTAGGGTTTAGAAACTGATTTCAAAAATTCATTCTTCAAATGGTTCACTTCAGGGAAATGTGTTGCTCTACATTTTACAACAGGCTTTCCAAAAATTTTAGCAATTAATACTGATGAAAGAGGATTCTGCCTCTTCCTCAAGTTTTTTCTCTACAAATGCAATGATGAATATTTATAAAAGCTAAAATGCCAACAAGTTGCTCCAATTCCGAATATCTGTTCCCATTAGATTACACACTCAAAGATAAGATAATGAATAAATGGAGTTACTCCAGTAAAGGTAATTCACAAAATACCCAAAAGTATACCTCCTGCAATCAATGATACTAGCTATTAATCTGTACGAAGGATGCCTGAGGTTCCAAATTATTTTTTATTTAAGTCAAAAATGACAAACTAGTCGTAAGTATTTATCTGTTCAAATGTCTTTCTTCAAAAATTCTAAAAGCTCAAATACAACGCAACATAACTAGTTTTCATGACATTAAAATAATAAATGGTTCCTTTAACACTGGAAATTTACTATTTGTTCTCTTCCAAATGTACTTCTAATGTCCTTCCTTTATACCATATTTAAAGACATATCTTACCACAGTCTTTGAGGTCCGTTGAACAGCTAATATCTTATTTTCTAAGGAAAACTTAATGCACTTCACTTCTCCTTTGTCTTCCATTCTTTAAGAAGAAAGAGTATGTTAAGAGTTACATTTAATATCTGAACTCTAGCTTCTATCATTTTGTGAGACGAAAAAAGTCAAGTTAAATATTCAGGAAGCAGCAAATCTTAGTTTAAATTAAACTTACCTTTCTGAAGCTATTAGCAGAACCTCTTTTCAGAAAACAAAATACAATCAGCAATACGGTGCTGGAGAAATTTACAGTATTGCAGATAAGTGATGGAAACATTGAGATCACCTGCACTTTTACCTGAGTATTATTTTAGACAGTTAGTTCTAACTGGTTTGGCTCAGTGGATTGAGCGTCGGCCTGCGAGCTAAGTGTCGCTGGTTCGATCTTCCAGTCAGGGCACATCAGAGAAGGGAAACTCTGACTCCAAAAAACCTCCGTTGCCTTGCGGCATACCTCTTCAGGGGAAAGGCTAAGGGAGTAAACCCCGACAGAAAATCCGGAGCCGGAGTCCCTAAGGCGGTTTGACGTTGTAGTCAACACCGGCAACTCCTGCGGCGCACCTAAAGCCAAGCTGTATTGACTCCGTCTTTCCCTTGGACCCTTCAGCTGCGAAGAGAGGTGGGGTCTGCTGCATGGGCAACAGCAGACCCTCCATATCACCCTGCCCAGGCTCTGTAGCTTCAGCTTCACTGGAGAGGACACTCCAGCGTCATCGCAAGATGTCGATTCAACACGGGAGGAGACAGATACCGTGTCACTCCCGAGTTGGACTGCACAGCCATTCTCGGTGCTGCAGATAGACTCTTAAGAAGCTACACCATCGTCTCTCGAGACGGACGGCTGCCGACGACGACGACGACGACGATTTTAGACAAATATGTATATACAGGCATACCTTGTTTTACTGCCCTTTGCTTTATTGCGCTTCACAGATTTTTTTTTTTTTTTTTAAACAAATTGAAGGCAAGACCTTGCGCCAGCTAAGAGATTACAACTCACTTTTCGCAGTGGTCTGGAACCAAACCCACATCTCTGAGGTATTCCAATACACAGTAACCTCCACAAATTGCTGCCTTCTCTCTCCAATGCTCTCACAGCAAGCTTTTGAAACATGAGTGTCCTCCTTCCCATTCACTACCCCAGTGGCTCCAGATGGCCCCACCTAGAAGTCTCACAATCACCTCAAATAGGAAAATCAAGGGATGGAGTACAGAGGGGGATGAGGAAACTTTTGGGGGTATAGTATGTTCATTATTTTGATTACGATGGTGATTTCATGGATGTACACATATGCTAAATGTGTTCAGTTAATAACAATTACACCACAGTTAGGCTATTAACAATAAATAAAATGTTTCTAAAAGAGGGTAAATTCAGTATCTTCCCCCTCAAACCCAACGAAGCCCCCAAATCTGGACCGTCATGGGCTCACTCTCCTTTTGACCAACGAGTGCCTTTGCGATACCAGTCTCACTGCCTTCAGTATGGTCTTCACCATGCCTGGCTCAGACTATTGCAATCACCTCTCCGTGGCGTCCCTGACTCGGATACGATTCCAACTAATGCAGCCTCAAGGCTACGACCAGCATGATCTTCCCAAATACTAATATAATCATGCCATGCCCCACCATACAAATTTTCAGTAACAAGAGAAAGCCCCAATTCCACAGCAGAATACATAAGGTTCAAGCCGACCCCTGCCAGTGGCCACACCCCTACCTCCCTTTCCTGCAGGGACACCTGATCTTCAGTTACACAGGCATGGAGTTCCCCAAAAACCATGCTTGTTCACCTCTGCACTTGGTGCTCTCTCCATCAGGAAAGCCTCCTCTCTTCCCCACCTAGAATGATCCCATTTAAGCTCTCAGGTTTTGCTCAAAGGCTACGTCGTGAGGCCCTCCCCCTCCAATCTCAGATAACTGTCACATCTCGTGCCTGTGTCCATATTCTTGGTATGGTGCTTGACACATAAATAGCATAAATCCCCTAACTTGTATCCCACACTGAAGTTATACATTCTTCAAAAATGTGCCAAGCTAATTTAAAGCCTTCACATGCCTGATGCCTAACAGGCACTGCAACAGCGTTTGCCCAACAAATGGTGTATGATTCATTTTCTACCTCAAAAACTGTGTCCTATCAGCATGGGCCAACTATAAAATTTTTTCAAATCACCGCTGAGCTGAGGGCCTATATTCTACTTTCCCATTCTGTCAACACAGGAGTTAAGGTGACCAGATAGATAGTTTATAACACAAATTGAGATATTGGGTTGGCCAAAAAGCCTGTTATATTTTTTCTGTATGAAGGCTCTTGTAGTGCTTAGTTGTCTTTAACTTCATTCGAAACAACTTTGTTAGACTGTATTGATGGCTGTCATATCAGGATGCATCTTTATAAAAAACTTATCAAAATTGGCGCATTTTGTGCAGCTATATTAAATAAGGAAGATGGAAAAAGATGCATAATGTTTTTGGCGTATTATGCTTTATTATTTCAAGAAAGGTAAAAACAGAACTGAAATGCAAAAAAAGATCTGTGCAGTGCATGGAGAAGGTGCTGTGACTGATCAAAAGTGTCAAAAGTGCTTTGCAAAGTTTCTTGGTACTACTGACATTTTGGCCAAATAATTCTTTGCTGGGGGGCTGTCTTATGCATTGGAATATGTTTAGCAGCACCCCTGGCCTCTACCCCCTCAAAGTCAATGGCAGGAGACAGCCAACATACTCAAAATATCCAAATCAATAAAGTTACTCGTGAAGAGAAAAATGTCTTTTATTTTACAAAAAAAGAAAAAAAAAGGAACAGACTTTTTGGCCAACCCAATACTTCTGAAAGGGAAAGTAGCTGCTATTCAACTTTTGTAAACTGGGATGCCCAGCCACCTTAAGTATAGTCAAAGTTGGGATTTTCGTAATATACATTATTAACTGAAAAACTGACACAGGAATCTCCTCCACCTTCCAAACATTCCAAAAGACCTGGACCTAATAAGGAAATAAAGGTCTTCCTCGTCAAGAAATAGGAAGTGGGCACCTCAATAATGCATTGACTTGCTAATTTTGAGTACCAGGAATAGGTGCCCTACTTGGGAATATCGGGCTCCCAATCAACAGGGAAGTGCTCCACATATTTCACTCTGACAAGAAGTACTAGTATGTGCCACCAAAACTGCACAGCAGGTGTCTGCTTCCCTTTTCCTACTGACAGGGATTCGCATGCACCCACACAGACAATTCAGACCTGTTAAGGAGGCAAAGGACAAAATTTTAAATCCACCTTCTGAATGAGAAACAGAAAAAGGCCATTTACGTGCTGAAATTATTCTGAAAATGTTAATACTGTTACCTAAATGAGATGGGATTCCTATCATCTGGGCCTTTGACTACCACCCCAGTAGCTCCACCAGATCGAACAGCAAAAACCTGAGAGGGAAAAGAAGCAATGTTAACGATCTGGATAATCTAACAACCTACAAGTGAACAGTCCTGCTACCCCCAACCCTGGTTCAGCTAAACCTATGTGGCACATATCAATCTGATGCTTGGTGTTCACATGGGCTACCGTTCCAACTGCGATAAGAGTCGGAGGACTCCGAAGCTCCAAGTATTAATCCAGTTTAGCAAACACGCCGCTTAAGCATACCCTGCTATACTCCCTACACTGCTTTCCCCCCTTTCCAAAATTTCTAGGATAATAAAATTATCCATGTCTAAGTCTAAGGAAAGGCTCCGGGAAAAGACCAGCCTGCTAACCGCTGACTACGCCGGCCAAAGGGCTCCGGGTCGGCCGCGCCGGCTCGACGTCCCCCCGCAGTCCCTCTGGAGCAGAAAGCCCCCGCCGCGGTGGAGTCTGGTCCCTCGGCCCACCCAACAGAGAGGTGCTGGCGCCGCTGCTGCGCCGGGACGCTAGGGGAGGCCCCAGGCCTGGTCTCCGGCACCCGCCCCGCGCACGCGGGGCGATCTAGGGCGCCGGGGTCAGCAGGCAGGGCGCGCCTGAACGCACGGGGTAGGAGACTGAGGGCTGGCCCGGACCTGCTTGTTGGCTTCATCGAAGAAGACGCAGTTAACGGGGGTCGCCTTCTCGAAGTGCACGGGACGTTCGCACAGCTCCAGGTAGTAGTCCTCCTCGTCCATGGCGGGCGCCGCGACGGCGGCGGCGGAGGCACCGGGAGTGGCAGCCAGCGTGGACCGGGGCGAGCGATGCCCGGCTCGGGGGCTGCAAAGGGTCGGGCCAGGATACACTCACTGCGGCTGTGGCTGCAGCGGCGATCCCGCGGCCTCGGAGGCCGCTTCCTGGTGCCACGCCCCCACGCTCTTCAGCACGTGACCCGCGACGCTTCGCGCTTAAACCGGCGACGGACGCCCGGCTGCAGTGGGGCCCACAGCGCAAAAGGCTCCTCCTCTTTCCGCGAAGGCGGTCTTCCAGGGTGGGGGCTGGCTGGCAAGGGACCGGAAGCCAAGGCGGTGCGGAGGGCGGGTGGCGGTGCGGCCAATCACAGCTGCGCCTTACGGAGCGTGTGCGCTCCGATCGGTCTCGGGAGGTTTGCTCTGGGCAGGTTGCCGGCGTGGGACGGGGCTAGCGTTTATGTGGGGAAGGCTCATCCTTGCTCTCGAAGCTTTTACTGAGCCTGCGTGTCGGAGCTCTGTAAATTTGACAATGTAAAGGAGATGACCCCTGTGGTCAGGACCTGAATGCTGCGAGCAGCGCGTGGAACCGGAAACCTAGTTTAAATTGCGGGTCAGACAGCCTGTATTGAATGGCTTTGATATTTGAGGGGGTGGAAAGAAATTCTTCATTCATGGGATAGAAGAAACGGAAGGGAGGGACCAGGGATCCCTCGTTGTCCTTTCTCAATAAAGAGCTGGTTTTGGCACTATTCTCGTAAGATACAGAGGTTTGAGAAGTTCGGCAGGGGAAGTGGGCATGTGAATCTTAAGTAGAATGACATCTAGACAGATTTACAGGTCTGAAGCTCACCAGAAGAGTCACGAGGCTGGAAGTAGAAGTTAAGAGTTGTTGAACTACAGATGGAATTGGATGGCATGGCCTAAGACAGGGGCGTAAAGTGGAAAAAGCGACGCAAAACCAGCCTTTAGAGGCCAGGAAGAGGAATTAGTAAAGAGAAGAATCAGAGCCTGCCGGAGAAATACAATAGAAAGAGAGAGAGGGTTGCTTCTGAAGCTAAATGAAGAGACTGCTTCAGGTGAGTCAGGTAAAGAAAGCACTGAAGTGTTCTCCATTTTATCCCAGGGAAGAACTGGCGCTTCCTCTGGGAGACCATCCCTGCAGGGCTGGGGGCAGAGCCACGCTGCAGCGGGTTGGAAATGAGAAAGGGGTGATAGCCAGCAAATGCGGGGTTACTGATCTGGAGAGGTTTGTCTCTGAGGGAGTAGAGGAATGGAGATGGTGGCGGCTAGGGATGGAAGGAAGGGATGGAGGAATGAGGAATGAAGGATGAGTTTGGTGTTGAAAATGAAAGCAGGAATGAGGCTGTTCTCACTGTGTAAGAACCACACAAGTCTGGGGAAAGCCCAGGTTCTGCAAAGCCCGGATACCTCTGAGGGAGAGTTGGAAGACCACGTTTATGAAGAATGGGCTGCGGCATCTGTGCATGGAGTGAGAATGGTTTAGCAGACAGGTAAAGATGGAAAAGGAGACATCCAAGCGAGCTGAGGTGGCATGGGCCCGAGTACACATTAATAGGACAAAAGCCACTTTCTCAGGCCCTCTTTCCCAGAGCTGGCTGGACCCCATAAAGCATGACTGACCCTAGTTGTTTTATGAGCCTTTATCCGCAGGACTAGAAAAAATTACTGGAAGTGTCCTGAAGGCGCAGAGGCTCCAGGACCTTACGAAACAGGACCCTGTACCCAAGGATAACATGGAAAAGAGTTGCAGCCCATCTGAAATATCCTGCTCTACAACCACCCCATTACCCATAAAAGCTCACAGCCCCTACTCATCAGGGCTGGTGCTGGTGCATATCTCCACACCTAGCCCTTTCCCTCCCTTGGGAAAGAAAAAATAAAACATTTACTCTGCACTTTCTTCTCTGTGAATTCTTTCACAGCCCAGTCACAGACCACCCTAACACACATCTAGGGATTAGTCTTTTCTGTAACCATGGGGAGATTTATGTGGAGGGAGATAAGGGCAGTCCTCTCCCTTCTCAAGGGATCAAGGAGATATTTCTCCTTGGATTCACATACCCGGAACAGATGTATTGCTCCTCCTCACTTCCCTGCCAAATTCTCAAACCTCAGTGTCTTAGAGAATAGTGCCAAGGTGTCCAAGAAGAGAGAAAAGAAAAACAAAAAAGACTATATAAAGAGGAAGCTGGCAATAAATTATCTTACTGAGATAAAAATTCCCAAGTCACCCTTATTTTGCTAGTTTATTTTATTATTCACTTTCATTAAAGTGAGGCAGCTCTGGCCAGGTGGCTCAGTTGGTTGGACCGTCGTCCCCTACACCAAGAGGTTGTGGGTTTGATCCCTGGTCTGGGCACATGCTAAGGTTGTGGGTTTGATCCCCTGTCATAAAGTGTCAAAAGGTAACCAGTCAATCCCTACCCGCCCCCCTTTCCTATTATCTCAAAATCAATAAACATATCCTTGAGCGAGAATTTTTTTTTTTAAGTTGTGAGGCAAGATAGCATTATTTCCGTATTTTATGCGTTTTCCCCATTTGTATTTTTTTAAGTTTAGAAAGAGAGAGAAACATCTATTTGTGGTTCCACTTATTTATGCATTCATTAGTTGATCCCTGTATGTGCCCTGACCAGGGATCAAACCCACAGCCTTGTTTTGTGACAATGCTCTAACCAACTGAACTACCAGGCCAAGGGCTGTATTTATTCTTTATTTAGCAAGCTGTTTTCCACTATTTGGCAAATTTACTCTCTGACCTATAGGAAGGGAAAAATCTATTTGTAAGGTTAAGTTGGTCATTTGAAAGTGAAATTAGAGAATTTGAGGGGGAAAAACTGCTTAACTTTATGCAGGAGTAACTTGGTGCCAGGACATAAGGTAATATAAGAACAGGAAGAGGGGAGAAGGAGAGAAGGAGGGTAAGTAGGGGAAGGGTTTAGTAAAGGAACTAGTATAAATGACCCATGGACATGGACAACAAGGTGGAGATTGATTGTGGGAGACGGGGTGGGCTGCAGAGGGGCAATGGGGGTAAAGTGGGACAACTGAATAGAAAAACAATAAATCAAAAATTAAAACAAAAACAAAAAATAGGAAGAAACCACACAAAGAACCAATCTAAAATGATGTCTTCATTTTTTAATTTCTTAAAAAGCATGTTCACAGCACACTCCAAGAATGCCACACAGCAATGGTTTGCTGCTTAGTCAAACAGAGTATGTCAGAAAACAAAACAAAAATTTTGTTAATGGTTAATGGTTTTTAAAAATTAGGTCTCTGAAACTTCTGTAAAGCCAATAGTCACCAGCCATTGAAATCTTTGTTTCATAGTAAACATTTCAGAAATGTAATAAGTATCTACCCCAAATTACACTTCTCTAAAATGCAGTTAAAAGCTATACAACAGAAAAAATATATGTGTTTTCTAGAAAGAACATATTTGGCATTTTTAAATAATGTTAAAGGAGAAGTGTTCAAGTGTATATAATGTTTAGATTTTTACTTTCTATTACCAGACTGGGTCTCTAGTGGTTCTAATCTGAATTCAACAATAGGAGGTATGATTACATTTTACTTAATGAACTTCAATCCTAACAAAGCCAATGTACTTTTCCAGTACAGTGCTTACTTTAAGAGGAGATGTGTGCGTAGAGTATTACGTATGCATGTTCATGTTTAAAGAATGGCTGTTGATGATTAAATAAAAATCAGCTTTCATTAAAAAAAAAAAAAGAAAGAAAAGTAGTAGTGGTGTCTAGCCAGTACTAAAAATTATTAAAAGTGAGGTCAGATAGTTTAAATTAATTCATTAATTTGGTACCCAAGTTGTGTCAAACCTAGTGTTCATCCTTTGGCTATTAAATATTTCTAAATAGCTTGATATATTTCTCTCAAAATGAATATATAGTTTGAGTGAAATGTAAACTGAACTTTGTTTCACTGACTTCATTAAAATATGTCAAACAGGGTTAAACATTATATTCTGCCCTTCCGGATAATTTACATTTTCATTATAAATGCAGAGCAACTGCACCATGAGTTACATTCTATCCATTTCACCTAAATGTAGAAATGCTGAAAGTTACACTTTAAAAATTTTGATGGTTAAGATCTTATATATTTATCTTTCAGAAACCTATGATGCCTTTTCTTGGATATGACCATGGAAAAGAATTCAGTTTTATATTTATGATGTACAAATAAAAAGTATTTTCTTATGTCTATTTCCACCAGCCATTCTGAAACCAGACTTCCATTTATAACAGCTACTAAAATAAGATACTTTCCTTTAGAATCATGGTCACAATCTGGAAAAAGAATTGAGAAGGGCTAATTTCAGGCCAATAAAATAACTGAGGAAAGATGAAACACAGAACGGGGAGGTGATCAGAGCAAGTATGTTGTAATAAAAGCCTCCCTTGTAAACACATTTGTCCTTTCCTCCCATATTTGGAAATATTACCTAAGTTTTAAAAATTCTCATCAAAACGTTTTATACCATGAATTCTGTAAAATCAGGTCAGTATCAGCTAAATAACATGTAGCTGTTAAAGAATTACATTATTTTGTTCATAAGATGAGAGGTAGTGACATTTTATTCTCTCGATGCCGAGCTAAAAATTCCACTCTGGTATATGGGTTACAAAGGGGAGAAAAGCACTGAGCACCATTGTACACGCATCACGTTTTGGTATTTTCCAGGCACCCATAACTTCATTTGGCATTGGCAGTTGGCGATCACCGCTGTGTTAACACTGGAGCAGTGAGTGCTGGTGCTATTCATCACATGGGATTGAAGGACCTCCATCATCTTTCAAAAATGAAGCAGCTTTCCTTCCATTCTTCTGAACATGATCTTCATTCATTTTCTCCAAAGCTTCTATCTACAAAATTAATACCATTTAAAATGGAATCCATTTGTCAAAATCCTTTTTATAGAAACCATACTTTAGATTGAGCTAGTATGTTTACTCTCTTAAAACAAGGTCACTCCTAATGGCCTTGAATTAGAATTACAGAATGTGACACATAGTACAGTGTGTCACATACATACATATATTATAGCATGACACATACAAGTATGTTTTTTATTTGATTATATCACCAGGATCAATATTGAGTTATCTTTAACAAGTTAGCAATTGAAATCAAGATATATCTTACTGTGCACTCCATAAAGCTTTTAGAGAACAGGAAAAAGGATTTTCCAGCATTCATTCAACAATAGTAACACCCACGACTGAGCTAGAAGCTAGATTTACCATCTTTCTAGTACTTCTCCTCTCATCTTAAGACTCCAGCTTGCCTTATTCAAGTCATACAGGGGAGTTCTGGAACAGATTCTATAATTGCTCTCTGCTTTGGCGTACATATTGATGTTCCACTTTTTAGTTTTTGTTCAATTTTAAGAGACCTTCTCTGGAGGGAGATGCTTTTTTATGGTTCTATAATCCATGTTGTAATGACAATATTTCTAAGAATGGCCACTGCTAATTTTCTATGTTCAGTTAAAAGAAAAGACCATGTGTTACCAATTTTTGTATCACCCAGTGTTCAATAGTTAACTTCATAAAAGAGGAGAAATATAGTGGCTGGAAATGTGTTATTTGTCCATCTCAACCAAACTGTGAACTCCTCAAAGAAGTGTTTTGCTATGTCTATCTTAGGATTTAAGCCTGGAAAGGACCAAAAATATCTCAAGAAAAGAAAAACCTCAAATTAATTTTGTTTTTGAGGGGCGGGAAGGATAAAATTAGCTCTGGGCTTCAGTTATCTACTATATTCAGTACTCCATTGCCAGTAAGGAGAACAGCTAAGCTTACCTCAGCTAAGAAATCAGCTTCATTGTCTGCTGAAATGTTTAAACCTGAAACAGCATTGAAGAGTTCTCGTTCACTAAGGGCTTCCTTTACTCCTCCTTTCTGGAAAAACTAGTAAAAGAAATATAAGAAAGTCAGTACAAGATATTAGCAAGGTACTCGAAAAACAGGAAATAGTATACTTGTGAGACACCACTGAATTTCTCCCACAATTTTTAAACCACAGATTTTCCCACTTTAAGTTTAACTATGCTCAGGTTCTATTTGTTCTCTGCCCTCTCTTACACATCCATGCTGTCTTCTGTGTTAAGTTTGCCATAGTCTATAGCTGGATTAAGTTTGCACCTTCTAAAGCTATGAAAATTAGTGGTTTATAAAACTGTTTGGCATACTTTGAATGTGTAGACTCAAAACACTCATAAAACCCCTGAATTAAACCTGTCAAGCAGGCACAGAAGTAATTTCAAATATGAAGTTACTCTATCATTCGGAAAGATCATTACTAACTGAAATCTGTTGCTAACAATTCGTTTCCTTTGGAAACAGCAAACGACCCAACTCTGTGATTACTAAGTTTTACCTTCCCTAATGTTTACTCTGTCTCACAAAAAACACTGATCAGACACTAACAGTAAGACTACTGTCCTTTTAATGGTAATAACAATGACAGTAAGCATGCAGGCTTCCTACATGCAGCCTCTCTTTAAGTGCTGTGCATGTATTAAATGTCTACTGGACTATTTTAATATTTGGAGCCAAAATAAAAACTTACTTTATTAAAATTTAATTCAATGGCCCAAATGTGAGCATAAAATCATATTCTTGCTAAAAATAAAATGTGACAAATTGATCTTTGTATCTTTGTATCTTGAAGGCAGCCAATAACCAAATTCTTCCTTCAATTTCTAAGAATATCTTACATGCCTACCTGTGAGACATTCCTACAGTCACGGAACAAGAACTCCAGGCCATGCGGATGGGTTGGTTCTACAGACTGACTGACATCAATCAACCAAACCTATTTAAATATAGAGCATACAGTGATTAACCTTAAGTAATTTACATCAAGTCATTTAATCTGAACATTAACAAAATTTGCTCCTCACCTTCCCAGCATGCCACAGCATGTTATATTCACTGAGGTCGGCATGTACGAGTGTGCATTCATTGTATAACTGCTGCATCAACTGTGAGAAGGGGAGGCAGACATTTAGGAAATGAAGTAACAATTCTAATTTACCAGTACAACTAAAATATCTATGCTAAACCAACAGTAACCAGAAACATCAAGACTAGGTTAAAGAGCTTACTCTTCTTTGTACAGTCTAGGACCAGGCTTTTTTTTTTTCAAGGTAGGATGGTGGAAGAGAGATAATGGAGGGGTGAGTGTGTGACACTAATTCCTTGTCCATGTGATAACAATGAGATCTGGAGGCCAAGAGGCAGACCTGGATTCTACATGAGTAAGACAGCAGCCGTGTGTATATGGTTACTAATCAGGAGGCTTAGGCTTACCCTTCATAAAAGGGCAAATGGCTCATTGAGACCTCTATGGGATGTATGTAATTCCAAGGTTAAAAAGTACTTCCAGATATAGTAGGAAAGAGATATTGGCATTGTATGTTCATTATGGATGGTGAGCCCTAGCCTTATAGTAGATGTCAGTATTAATGCTTTGTTTCCCAGCCTTAATATAATCTAAGAGAAAAAGTACATCACTATTTCATCTCTTTCCCAGCCACCCACCACCAAAAAAGAAGCCAGAAAAGTATCTGATTTTCCTTTGAATGTTGTCCTATAGGAGGCAAAGAAAGCTGGATTATCTCCCAAGCAATATCTTAAAAAATTAACCTGTGCCCTGGCTGGGTGGCTCAGTTAGTTGGAGCATCATCCCATACACCAAAAAACTGGTAGTTTGATTCCCCATCAGGGCACAAACCTAGGCTGTAGGTTCCATCCCTGGTTGGGGCAGAATGGAAGACAACCAGTCAACGTGTTTCTCCTCACACTGATGTTTGTCTCTTCTTGCTCCCTTTCTCTCTCTCCAAAATCAATAAACATATTTAAAAAATTAACTTGTATAACATTTTTATATTCATATCAACTGCTGAATGACATGAGAGCTCCATGCAGAGACTGCGTAAAAAGCGTATGTTTCTCCACTACTAAGTTAAAACAATACAGAAAAACAACAATATTGGAAACATTTTCTTAAGCTAGAAGGACCTCAGATTGTTCAGTTGCTGTCCTAAAGTATAAGTAGCTTCCCCAAGATTCCTGACATGTCCCTTCCAACTCTCAACACCTGCACAACGGAGTGACCACTCACTGCCATCTTGGTTTTCAGTTGCACTTTCTTATATGAGTCCAAATCTGCTCCCTTGAATTTCTCAACACGAAAGGTAACTGCTTTTCAGTTAGAGCAATATCATTCAAGAAGCCATAAAAATAAATTAGGCACTGTAACTACTAAATGTTGTAATGTCCAATTTTATTTAATAAATTTTTGTGAATAACAGTGCCCTGTTCCTATGTCACTGATGCTAACAATTGAGCCTTCACTTGCTTCGTAAGTCTATTTTTCTAAAATGACTCAAGACACACACATAGTGGTATAAAGACAACTCTTCAAAGTTAACATTCCTTCACAAACTTCAGTTTGTTCTTATTCTATTACCATAAAGTAGTACTATTTCAGGAAAGTTCATTTAAAGTTTAGAGGAAATATTTTAAAAAGTGTGTATGAATGCTTTCAAAGGCACAACTTACATGAACAGTTTGATAGTAGGCTTCTTTCATTTCCTCACTACTGAGCTTTACTTCTTTCAATTTAGGGGCTGGAACTTGATCATGGCCAATAAAAGACATAACTAAAATGTGTTTCTTGAGTAGCACAACTTCTGGACAAGGAATTCCAGCTTTCTGCATTCTATACAGAAAGAAAGAATTAAGAATGTAAAGATCAGAAGGAGAGAATGTTCTGCTTATTCAAAAAATATCTAACAAGGGCCTGCAATGAGCTGGCTCGTTCTACCCTGGAGATACAGGAATGCACATGGAACAGTGGAAAGGACAGACAGGTGAGGAAATGATTACAGTGGAGGATGGTACATGCACTGGCAGAGGTGGAGAGAGGCATTATGGGAGCATGCAACATTGAGGAAGGCTTCAAAAAACTGGGAATGGGAATTAGCCAGATTAAGACAGGGTGGGGAAATGCTGCTCTCAGGTTGGAAGCAGCTTGTGGAAATGCATGGAGGCGTTCAAGGGCACGGTCCATTTGGGGAATATGTATAAATCAACACAGCTGGATCCTAAATAGGAGGAAGGACAACATGGGTTGAGGCTACAGTGACAGGAAGGCTCTGCATCACAAAAAGAATTTGAACTTGACACTAAAGACTACAAGGGCTTTTGAAGAATTTTCAGAAAGGCACAGGTGAGATCTCAGCAGCACAGAAAAGACTGGAGGCCAGCAAGACCTCTTAGGAAATTATTCTATACTTAGAAGTCCTATTAAGTAGAAGAATTTTGCAACTAATAAATATGGATATTACATTTGAAAGCAAACATCTTTAGAAAAAAATAAACTAAAATTAAGTTTTTAATAAGATTAAGATATGGGAAGGCTTATTAATGAGTAAGATTATTACTAAGTTACTTGGTTGATAAAACAAATTCCTTGATAAATTCTTAGAGAATTGAGAAATTAGTTTAATAAATTAAAGAAAAATGCAATTTGATTAGTAAGACTCCACCTCCACCAAATTAACAAACATTACATGTAATAAACACTTTCTGAAACAAAAAAGAGAAGTCATTGTTTATTATAAGCCTAATTGAAGGATGATGAAAGATAGCACTTAGATATATAACAAAATACCTTAGGCAGAAAATGACTTCATTTCCCTGCAACTTTACTGAGAAAAGAAAATGACTTATTTATCCTAAAAGTTTAAATTTATACTTAAATGTATAGACATATTTCCTATAGAAAGCCTTATCAAACAGTAGAATTTCAAGGCCTTCCATAATTTCTACAAATGATTTTAAAAGAAAGCATAGATTTTTTGCTTGGCTAATACGCCTAACAGAAAAAGGCAATTACTCAAGATTACTTTTGGCACAATGATTTTCTTTACCTTGTGAGATTGTGCATTTCTTTTTCTGCCCACATTCTGATGATCTTACGTGGATTTAGTTTACTGAAGCGATCTTTAAACCTGAAATCATCTTTAATATATTTGTCACGATTCTTAAACTCATTAAGGGTTGTTTTAAATACCTTGATGGCACATTCTGTAGGTATAAATTTATTACATTCCTTTTCATCTTCCATGCTAAATGGAAGGGAAAAAATTAAGTCAGTATAAGTTGCCAGGTCACAAGTCAAACAATTTCAAAATAAAGAATCTGTGGTACATGAGTAGATCTACCTTCTCTGAGCATGACAAATCTTGTTTTTTTCTTTTTGTTTTTAAGCTTTCAAGTTTTGGGTCTTAATAAAACCTTAGGTTTTGTTTTTTTAAATCAAACACATGTTCAAACAAACTGTCAACCAGTTTTCAACAATCCATAATATAATCTTCACTTCATGACTACGGAATGAATTCAAGGAACAATGAAGACATATGCACTTTCCAATAGGCTACAATCTACCTGGGATGGTTCAGGGACAAAATTCAATAAAAGCAACAAAATAGAACAGTTTTTTTAAGTTGTCTCTTTCACTGCTAGCAATGAAATGAGCAAAGGGGTCTCTCTGCCCTGTGAGTATGCAAGGAGGGCCGGGGTAGAATAAAAAGGAGGTATGTGAATAGAACAGGCCCCTTTGGGTTGGAAAGGTTAGGAAAGGCTTCATGGCACAGGTGACATCTGGAACAGAACCAGGACAATGGGTAGAATACGAACAAGTACAGTGACAGTATTAACAAAAGGAGAGGTAGGAAATTACAGGACATGTCTGAGAAGCAAACACTGCAGTTAAGACTCGGCTGAAGAGAAGGAATGAAGGAAGTTAGAGCTGAAGGAACAGGATGAAGGGAGATTTGTGAAGAGCCCTGAGAAGCCTGGATGTATTCCCAAAGGTACTAGGAATCACCAAAGGCTTGACATACTTCATGACACCAAGTCAGGACCAGAGGGAGCAGGGGTGGCTAGAGGCGTGGGGACTACTTAGCATGCTAATGCAATGGTTGAAAGAGGATGAATCATGGTGGTGGCAGTGGAATGAAATGGAGGCTGGAAGAACAGACAACAATATTTACCTTTAAATATCTGAAGGAGTGTTAATCTGGAAAAGAAAGGAACTATATTTCCAGAAAGTAGAATCTAACTCAAACTTCCAGCCCCTCCCTTATTACCATATTTTCCCTGCTGACTCCTCCTCCTCCAGTTAGCCTCAGGTGATTAGAATACTCCAACCCTTTCTAAGTAGCTGCCTTCTCTTCCTAGGAAATTTCATTTAACCCCATGGCCTTAACCCTTTGAGTGCCATGCGTAATTTGAAATTTGGATCAACATGAGAAAAAATTATATCAATATATAACCTGAGGTACAAAAAAAAGAGAACAAAACATAAAATAAGAATTATTCCATTGTTATTTACATTTATAGCCATCGAAAAAAAGATGACTTTTGGGAAAAATTGTCAGCATCACTCACAGTGACGTAGCCACTCAAAGGGTTAAATATCCTCTCTATATGGATAACTCCTACATTTCTATCCTCAGTTCTGACTTTCTACAGAACTTCGGGCCCATTTATATAATCTATACTTGACACCACTTGGATGTCCAAGTGAACAAGTCCAAAACAAAATTCTTCGTAACTGTACCCTAAACCTGCCCTTTCCCAGGCTCTTGCCTCAGTAAATGGCATCACCTGGCTGTTCTAGCCAAGAATCTACTCTCTCACACCCCACATCCAATTCAACAGCACATAATATGGTGTCCTTATCTTCATTTTCACTACCACCTCCTTAGTCCAAAGCACTGTTATCTCTCGTTTAAACTATTACAATAACCTTTTAAACTGATCTTATTGCTTCTTCTCTTGCTCTGCTATAATTTATTTTCCAAACAGCAGTCTTAAGTAATTTTTTGAAAACAAAACACAAATCACCACTCTGGTTTACACTACACTTAAATGAAGAGCAGGCTCCTAACCCTGGCCTTATAGAGTCTAACCTCTGCTTACTTCCCCAGCTCCTCGCCTCCTTCACACATTATGCTCCAGGGTTATACTGGCTTCCCTATAGTCTCTCAAAGATACCAAGCTTGTACCTGTCTTAAGGCATTATAAGCAATAGCTGTTCTCTAGTCTAGAATGTTCTTCCACCTGATCTTTATACTGTATCCTAGATGTGTCATTCAAATCTTAATTTAAATATCACCATCAGAGAAGCTTTCCTAATAAAAATAGTCAACCAATCACTATGACATCACCCTATTTTAACCACCACAGCACATATCTCATATTTTTTGTTTACTTATTATCGTCTTGGAAGGGGGTTAGGGTGGGGAGGAAGAACATTCTGTGAGAGCAGGGACCTTCCTTGTACCATTCACTGCTGTATCCCCAGTTCCTGGAAGAGTACCTGACACATACTAGCTCCACAAATATTTGGTGAATCGATGAGTCAGTTTTCAGGGAGACAGATTAGACAGTCTATCAAGGAAAAAAAATTCCCAATAATTTAAAGATGTTATACACATCTTTGGATTCTGAGATGATAAGCTCGCTGTCCCAGGACTAGTTTCACCATAAGGTAGATGAAGCCCTATCAGAAATACCATTGAAAAGATTCTGTAATTAGTCCAAGTTATAATATTCATCTTGTCATTCTCCTACTAAAAAAGCTTCCTGGTTCTTAAAATTACACACTCCTCTGCCTAGTTTTTAAGGTCCCCATTACCAACTCTGGTTTGCTTATATAGTTTTATATCCTATTACCTCTAAACATATATCTTCCAAATCTCACTGCCTGAACTTCAATCCTCCATTCTCAGCCCTTTAATTTTTTCTAAAGAATTAAACATTACAGATAGAGCTGAAGTTCCCTTTGGTTATCACCCCAGGTAGTTTTATTCTTTATTCCACCACTCCATATACAATCACTATCATAAACAACATCTTTCTAGTCTTTTAAAAAAGATACATACACAAGTATCCACATACATAAGCATCATTTTTAAAATTCAATATATAATTTTCTGTATGACTAAAAATTTAAGTGCGTGGCATACAGTATATAGTCTACTACTAGTTTTTTATATTCAATACTGTTTGTTTGTTTTATCAACTTTAAAAATCCAAGTTGAGAGCTAGCTTCATCAAGATCTCTTGAAGTAATCTTGCTCTGTTCTCTATTCCTATCTCATATTACAAAGTCTCTTATACAACTATGTACTCTATTATGTAATTATCTTTTATTGACTATAACAATTCTTGCCGTAATGTTTCCCCCTGGCTGCACCATAAGCTCTTAGAGTAGAAAACATGTTAATACTTTATTCCCTGAAAAATATAGCATAAGTTAATTCAACTGATTGTTGATGACAAGGCTAACCTGAGAATAACAGAAACCAGAACAACTTTGTGGAGGGCAGATCCTAAGATGGCCCCCAAGGTCCAAAGATCCCAGCTCCAGAGGTACACACTCTGACTATCCCTGTCCCCTGAGCATGGGTGGCATAGCCACTCCCTTCATTACTTACATTATATGGCAAAGGTGATGGTACCGTTATTCCCAGGATTACCTTCCATTGTCTAAGACTTGGCCTTAGCTGACTGACTGAAAGGAGAGATTCTCCTGCTGGCATTCGAGAAGTGACCTACTATGTGAAAGGGCTACACAACCACAAACTGCGGGGGCCTTGAGGAGCTGAGAGCAGCCCCTAACTGACAGCCAAGAAGCAAATAAGAGACCTCAGTCCTATAGCTGCAAGGAACTGCATTGTCCCAAGGGAATAGGACCCAAGCTCCTGAAAGGAACATAGCCTAGCCGACACCCAGTTTGCAGCCCTGTGCGACCCTGAGCAGAGAGCCCAGCTAAGCCATGCCTGCCTGAACTTCTGATCAACTAAAACTATGAGATAATATATGTGTGTTGTTTTTAAGCTGCTAAGCCTGAGTTAATTTATGTAGCCTTTGGTGTGATATAAAAATTAAAAAATAAAAAATATTTTTTTTTAATTTTTAATAAATAAAAGAAATCAAGAAACATTGCTAGCTACACAGCCAGTTCAGAGGCCCGAACAGTGAGCAAATCTGGTACTTTCCATTCAATGGGGTCTTCCACTATTTAACAAAAAAGGAGCAAAAAGTGCCTATTGCCTTTGCCCCATCAATTTCAGTGTTAGGAATTTAGCCTAAGGATATATTGGCAAAAGCATACCAAAGTAAATGTACACAGATATTCCTATACATTCACACAATGGAATGCACTACCATAAACATGGGGTGATGTAAGCCAGTAATATAGAAGGATCTAAGATATAAAACTGAAAAACTAAGATCCTGAATGTAGAGTTTAATCCCTTTTATATAAACAAAATAGGATATATGCATAAAAATTTCTGGAAAACTAGACTTCAAATTGTTAGTAGTGGTTATCTTTAAAAAAAAAAAGTCTGTGGGGTGACAGTTGGTAAGATGAAGGCTACTTTTCATTTTAATCCTTTCTGTAAAGTTTTAATTTCTATAATGAGCAATCTTTCATTTTAAATAATTTGTGCCATTAGGTTATATTTGCCTGGTCATAAGGAACCCTCAAATTTGGAAAGAGGGCAACAAGGCTTAAAGTTAGGAAGAAATAAATGTAAATGTCTATTAAGATTAACATACCAAGTATTGTCAAGTATGACCTCATTTAACCCCACAAAAATTCTATGAGGCAAGGGTCAATTTACAAATGAGGTTAAGTAACTTGCTCCAGGTCATATAGCTTGAAAAATGTTGAACTATTTTACCCTAACATTCATTTTTTACTTTTCTTTTTCTGGCAAGACTTGCTGGGACTTCAATGGTAAGTAATCAGATGATTTTATATTCCTGACATGTTCTCTAAACAAGCTCCACTTTTAAAAATGTTTTTCTTCCTCACGCATTCTTGATTCATCTAAGCCCTTGTAACAAAAGTGAAGTGGAGCCCTGGCTGGTAAGGCTCAGTGGATTGAGTGCCAGAATGTGAACTAAAAGGTCACCAGTTCAATTCCCAGTCAGGGCGCATGCCTGGGTTGAGGTCAGAACCCCATTTGGGGGTGTGTGAGAGGAAGCCAAGAGGAAGCCAACTGATATTCCTCTCACACATCATGTTTCTCTCCTTCTCTTTCTCCCTCCCTTCTCTCTCTGAAAATAAACAAATAAACAAACAAATAAATAAGCAAACGAATAAATAGTATCTTTTAAGTTTCTTAAAAAAAGTGGGTAAAATCTAAATAGCATAAGATCTTGCACTCATATATGGACTCTAATGAACAAACTAAACTAACAAGCAAAATAGAGACAGACTCATGGATAGAGCAGGATGACAACTATGGGGGGGGTAGTTTAGGGGGTGGAGGGATCAAGAAAAACGGTAAAAGGACCACAATGTGGGGATTGTTGGGGTAGGAGGGTAGGAGACTAAATGACAATGGAAAAAAATATACAAAAAATGATAAAATTAACTAAGATTAAATTAAAACTAAATCAATAAATAGCGTAAGATTTCTAAAAGATGTTTTCTTAAATAATGTAAGCATTACTTAAATCTCGTATTTCTTGAAGTAAGGATCAGAGTTATAAGGCGAGGAATCAGTAACTGATCTAAGCATGTTCCCTCAGACCTGGTATCAAAAGGCCCACAGTAGAAAAACTATGGGTTTTGAGACAAACCCAGGTTCAGATTTTGCTCTGCTACTTACAGCTGTCTGTATGATATAGTATGATTACAATAAAGTAGAAAGTATTAATATATGCATAGAAGAAAAGATTAAAGGAGTCAACACAAAATTAATGGTTACTTCCAGACGATGGGATTAAGATGATTGGGTTTTTCTCTCTACATTTTTTATTTTGTCTAGATTTTCTACAATAACATTTTTCAAATTAATCTGCTTTCCATGCAGCATTAGCTTTGATTTTGTGTAAATCCATTCGCATTGGGGAGAAAGGGCTAAGCTTCTGCTGACATGATGGTATTGTATTTTGCTCATTTACCTCCCTCCATATGCATGAAAGACAACAGATTCCTTCCCTGTACTAATGCAGCCAGTGATTGTCTCCAACATTCCAGAGTTGACCATTTTATACATAAGTAAACGTGTCTTAGGATCAACTGCTTTTTCCTACAAGAGATAAGCACTATAAATAAAAACGTTCATCATATAACATTTTCTGAGCCATTTCTAATATCAAACATTCAAAATAAACACTTTTTAAATCTATTATTTACTTATAATAGGCTCTTAAGAGTAGTGTCAAGGTACAGTTCAGTCCTGTAACTTTAACTCCAATGCCTTTGGAAATGAATATCTAAAAGAATCATTAAAAGTCCAACTTCAGCTTAGTCAAAATCTTATTTTATCTCTAAAGTTTAAACAGTTCTCTCAGTGTATTTAACATTAGTTTGTTTTTCTAAAGGTTTAAAAATTACTTTATTCTCAATTTACAGTCTTCATTAACGTAAAATATTAGACTTGCAAATTATTATTAATATGACATTATTTCTTTAAAATTTTAGTTCATTTGCAATGTAAACTATACAGTTCAAATTATGACCACTAAAATATTAGTTTTAAATAAGTAATTAATAACCATTACATTAAACCTGAAAAGTCTAATAAGCAAAGCTACTTGGGTTTTAGTCACATATTTGATTTGAAAAACCAATCTCATGAAAAAATATCAAACAGAAAAAAATTAAGATTGCTTACTGCAGTAGAATGTTCTTTTTTCTCATGGAGGCGGGCACTTCGACGTTCTTCTGAGTAGGCATGTTGTTTTAAAGCATTGAAAACATGGTTTGATAGTTTTAAATCCATTCCAATTCCATCTCCTACCTGAAACCCAGGTGCAAACTGCCAAAACAAAAAATTAACATGTGAATACTTTTAAAATAGGGCCAGTAAAAACAATAAGTGATATCAGTCTTTATTTGAAACTCAATAAATGATCATGCTATGAAAGCAGAACCAATAGGTATTACAGAGAAAAGAAAAATTGACTCATTCATAAACTTAACAGGAAGGAGATTAAGACTATTTAAGAACTGTAACCCAAAGAAAGAGGTTTATTCTATTCTGTGCACAAAAGACATTTAATCACACCTAAAAACTAAGGTATTTTAGTATATGCTTTGTACTTTGCTTTTACATAAGACAAAAGACATTATATTTTGAAGACTACACCAAATCTTACCAAAGAAATATAATTTCATAATTAATTATTTCTGAGGAGTAGGTTCATATAGCAAGCTATACCCACTCCATGACAATTATGTTCCAGAGATGCACTGTTCAACATAGCAGTCACTAACCACATGTGGATATTTAAACTTAAATTAATTAAAATATTATAAAATAAATAATTCAGTTCCTCGGCTATATTTCAATTGTCAAATATGGCTAAAATATTAGACAGCACAGAGAGAAAACATTTCTATTATCACAGAACCTTCTATTGGACAGGGTTGTTCTGGAGTCAGATCTAGACTGTTTCTAGAATTTAATAATGTTTTCTTAACAAGTATTTGTGTTCTCAAGTCTAAATGTTTTATATTAACCAAAATATTTATGAAAAAAATAAAATGCTATTTTTTCCTTTTTCTCCTATTTTTTAAAATTGCATTTTATTTCTGATTTTTCAGGGGTAGTTCGGGCACAAGTGAAAACAATTTAAAAAGTATAAAAGGGGATATAGTAGAAAGTATTTCTCTCTCCAATACCTATCCCCCAAATCACTACTATTATCTGTTATTGGGTAAGGGTGCTACTTTATGAACAGTAATATGCTGAAAAATAAATGTTACTTTCCTGAGAATAACTTCTTAATTTTAGACTCAATAAAAATCAAACTATTTTCTTAATATTGTAGGACTTTATTCTGTGCATTATGTTCTCATTATTGGCTACGAGGGCAAAGGATATTTTTAGAAATGTAAGATATTGTATTTAGAATCCCATGTTTTTAACTTATTATAATAAAACTCTCAATTCAGAAATAATCCTTTCTATAACTTACATTTTCCATTCTGGCTGTATTCTTTCTCCCACATACTACTTCATCATGTTTGGTGGTGATGTCTTTTCCTTTTCCAATAAAACCCTTTTTGGGAGTAGGTACTGGTTTTGCTAAAGGCAATTAAGAAAAGCCAAGTATGTAAAAGTAGCAAAGACTAAATTGCTGAATTCAATATTGTCTGAAAAGATAACCATATCTCACAGTAAATTACAAATGTGACTCAAAGACAAACATAAAATATAAGGATTCATTGAAAACTCAAGTCTTCCTATGTTCCCATCAAATAAAAGCATTGATACCTGGTCTATAAGGATCATCACGAGTATCCTGCCAGTCAACCTCATCTTCAGAGCTATCACTGTCTTCATAAGGATGCACTTTTCGATAATTTTCAAAGGAAATTGAAACTTAAAAGGCAAAAATAGTTGAAGACTTATTTAGGAGCACTTTACAAGCACTTTCTACCACCCAATGCAGTTGTCACAATAAGGTCATAGTACCTTTGCTATCTCCATTGAATTTTTTTTCTTCACGCCTAAGCTGTGCATCATATTCTCTGTCAAATTCCATCTGTAGCATCTGAGCCAGCATTAGGTCGCTGGAAGTATCAGTGTTTTCTCCAGTAATAAATGGTCCTTCAGCAACGCTATTCAAAATAAGGCAATGTAAACTAATATACTGCGCTTCTGTAAACAGATGCTACCAAGTATGAGAGTAGAATGTGCTTTTTCAATGTTAAAAATTGTACTAAAGAAAAAACTTTACCAAAGCACGTTCTCCTGCCAGCTGCCTTCTGATTAATGACAGGAACCTGTGAGAGCACCAACTAGGATTAAGCAAGCTGTGAGAGAAAGCTAAAGGGTCTATAATAAAATCCACACAAAGACCCAGAATTCATTTCTTCTGTGTTCTGATCAAAGGAGAGATAACATCTACACAAAAAGATAACCTATGGATGTTTGATTAAAACATTATTTGATTATTTGATAATTTGGAGACCATCTGGTTCAACTATTGCAATAACTAAAACACAAAAGAACAGAGTGGCTTGCCCACAGAATTAAGACCAAAACTCAAATATCAGTAGACTCCCAGTATGGTGCTCTTTGTACTGCACTGCTTTTCTAAATGTATTTCTTAATCATTTGTGGTGACAATCACGAATCAAATCCTAAAACTCTATTATAATAAGCTGCTAGACAAAAGAGATTCTTTGTGAACTTTACTTACGCAACTTTAGGAAAAGCAGCATCTTCTTCTTCTAATTGCAGCTCTTTAGCCAACTGTTCACTCATTACATCAGCCAAAGAACAAGATATTGTATTTTGAGGTGTAGCCCATGGACACTATTAAAAAAAATTCAATTCATAATATGAAATTAGAATATCTTCCAAACTTGGAAATAAGGTTGTATTTTTTTGTTTTTTGTTTTTTGTTTTTGAGAATCAAACTAGTTAAATCAACTAAAAGTAAAAATATCTTCCAGCTCAAGTCTAATCAAGGATAAGTATAAACTAAAACAATCCAAAGCACATTCTAACTTTTTGGTAAGTGTGTCTTCTTAGTTGAAGGGAAGAATCAGGCTAACATAGCATCACCCCACTAGCCAAGAGTTCATGTAATGCCCTTTGTTCCAATTCCATGACCCCCAAGCAACCTTCTGTTTATAATTTGGCTTCCAATGAAGATTCTCTTAATAGGAATAGACTAAACCAACTTGCACAATTCAAAATCCATTCGGAAGTTATACTTTATTCTAATTTACACAGTAATTCTTTTACATGTAAAGTGTATGTTTCTTTCAAGACATGCTAAAACAAAATAATGACAAAATTAAAAAACCTGTATTTCTGAACTTCAGAAGCTGAGAAATTGTCTTGATATAATAACACTACAGCAAAATGATAGTCTGTGAGACTCTTCTTAGATTGCTAATCCAGTCAGCCTTTCTCAATGACATCAATATCTCAGCCCTCTTGAAATACAAACTAGGTATATTTCACAATTCTTAATTTTTGAGGGAGCAAGCTTTAGTTAGCAGCAGCAACTGATTACACTTGCTAGTCTAGTGATTAGGGCCATCAATACTGAATAAGATGTCTAAATCTCTCTTGAACTTGCCTAGCTCCCCTTCCAAGATTCTGCCCCAAAGTATCAACCTCCCATCACCAAGCTACTATATAAGAGCCTCCTAACTAATCTTTCTGCTTCTAGTCTTGCTTGTGCCCAGTCTGCACACCACAACACAATGGTTTTTCTAAAATGCAGATTTGGTTGGTCCAGTTTCCTTACTTAAAGCTCTTCCATTGTCTTAATGTTTTTCATTGCCTTTCAGATAAAGCCCAAACTCATTCCTTAACTACCACAGAGTGTCTAATTTAGAATAGAGCATATAATATTGTTTTAGCCAAACAAAACTGTTTAATACAGTTTAGCTAGTAAAGGATAGCTGGCCTATGGTCTTACTGGTGAGACTCTGAGAGATAAATAGGCAACAGACCTTTGGTTCAGGAATTTACTTGGTTCATGCTGTTAGGGTGGTAAGGGTGATAAATGACAACTATCCCTGAGGATCAGAACCCAGTTTTATCTAGTCTCACCCTGAGATGGATAAGATGCACCCAGTTCCCAGGGCACACCTAGGCTAGCCTACTGCAGATTGACCTGGAAAGAACAGGAAGGTTTCCTCAAGGCTTGGTGTGACTTCATTCGCTCAGATCTTATCAGCAAGTGAGCACTCTCCTGGTGAGGATTTTGAGGTCTGGAATCTTGAAGCTCTCTGTAACCTGGAGAATATAGCTAATCTTTTCACCACAAGAATCTGCTGATTTCCTCCTAAGTCCTCTCGGTAGAAGACAAAATACTGCCTAGAATTGCTTGGTGTGACCAGTTTCAAAGTCCAGGTTCCAAGAGGCAAATGACTGTATTCTCTAACATAGAATTGTCAACCACATATTGCAACAAATAAATGTAAAATATTTGGCTAATTATACAAAACTTTTATAGATTATTTAAGTCACACAATAATTCAGCAGTTGGAATATCATCCCTAGGACTTAAGAGACTGCACTCTTAGCATTTTGCCATACTGCTTCCCTAATCATCTTGTCTTGGGATATGAGAAGCAAACTGCTGTACTGCCTGCAGTCTAAAATCCAAATTCCTCAACAATAAATGCCCTTCACAACTTGACCTAATTTATCTTTCCAGTCTTAATAACCCTCATTACCCTACGCTCAAGCAACACAATTATATACCAAATGTGGCATACTTTCACCCTTCCACACCTTCACACATGCTCTTCTCTCTTGATGCTTTTTCTTCCTTATCTATTTCTCCCAATTAAATTATATCTCCACCTTACGGTTGTCTCAATTTCTATGCTTTCCTTTGTGTTTCCATACCACTGTATACTGTTTGAGCAGGACCAATCACTGTAGCAGTTACTGCATCAACCACAATACAGCACAAGCCTCTTGAAAGGCAGGGTCTTCTCATTCTCAGAGCCCAGCCTAGAGCTTCAGACATAGAGAGGCACTCAAGCATTACTCAATGTGGGCCAAAAGGAAACGATGGAGATATTTCATGAAACTGTCAGGCTGTCCCTAGGCTGTAGAGGTCTGGTGTCTTTCTACATCCCTCTATTCTAAAGTCCCTTTTACATCCTGAAGTTGGCCGCTTTGCATACCCACTTCTGGTGTTTCTACTCTTTGGCCAAAGTCATCTAACATATAAAATTAGCTGATAATTCCTTACAAGAGGCAAAAATGATAGGCAGTAACTGTAATTGTGAAGCACAGATTTACCTACTCCCAAAATAAGCTGAATCAGAAAGGGAAATGTAAAGAGCGCATTAGGCACCAAGACATCCTGCCTGATCCCACTGATCTTGCTCCTCAGAGAATCAGACTCTAGAGCTGTACCTCCTGTACCTCTGCTAACCAGCTCAGCTGGGCCACCTTCTTAGGGTGAGGGTAAATAAAGACTTCAAAAGGTTGCCAACTCCCATACTTTGATCACATCCAAACTCTTCTTCAAACTAGCAGTCAAAAGTCCTCCATAAAACGTTTCAAGCTGTGGGGGTCAATTCACCACAGGCACGAGGGATTTACCACCCCACGGCGGGGCTGAGAAAATTAATGGGGGCTCCTCCTAGGAATGGGCACCATGGAGTTTATGTAGGGGAATCTCCTACAACCTTGCAACTCTTTAGCAAATCAGACTCTCTCTGTAATCAGAGAAACTTTATTAATGTTAAAATAATAATAAACCTAAAAATACAATCTCTATCTTTGCTGTCCAACATGACTTCCCACTATTCCCTTCATCAACATAAACTCTCCTTTGCATCAAGCCTGGAAACCCCACACAATCCTTTCTAGTTAGTTATTCTGCTCTGAATGACATCCAGTGCATAGCCAGCTCTGATTCATTCTTTCCTTTTTGCTGAAGAACCCTGAGACCCACCATGTTTTCCTCTCCTCTGGGAAAATGCCACCACTGAACTCCGCTCCTTGGAGTTTTTCACCACTACCACATTCTCCCACACCTGGCTGGCTGCAGATTAGAGGGAAATTGTCCCCTTTTCACTCCATCACCTAAAGAGGCATCGCTAGCTGCCCAACCCACTTGCCTTTTTTTAAAGCTTTTACTGAAGACAAGTATGGGGAAAGAATCAAGCAAAATAATAACAGCAAATATGAAGGGGCACATAAAAATCCAGTCCCCAACTTGAAGCAAATCAAGGAAGGTCCCTCGTCAACCCATGCAGCCAGGAAATACAATCTAGACAGAATGTTTAAGTGGGTAATTTTACTTCTCAAGACAAGAGTCTCTAGGAAGTGTTATTTTGGTCTATAAAACAACACTAATGTATGTTTTATTTTGTTTTTTTACTTTAAATTCTAGAATTCAGATCTATAGAAAAATTGCAAAAACAGTACAAAGTTCCCAAATATCCCAAAACTAGTTTCCCTTTTGAAGTATTGTACATTTGTCACAATCAATGAACCAATACATTATAATTATTACACATTATTATTAACGCAAGTCCATACTTTATTCAGAATTCCTTAGTTTTTCCCAAATGTCCCTTTTTGATTCCAGGATCCTACCCAGGACACCACACAACATTTAGTGATCGTGTCTTTAGCTTCCTCTTGGCTGTCAGGTTTTTACTCTCGTTTGTGATGACCCTGACTGTTCTGAGGAGCACCGCTATTTTCACCGCTAATTTTTTACAGCTCCCTTTCCAACAGAGCTGCACATTTCCTCACTTTTGCCCCCAGTTAGCCAATCCTCCCTTCCTGGCATATCCCCCAACAATCTTGGTCCATAAAGCAGTTTGGCCTTTAATAAATGGTAGCCCAAAATTCCTGGGGGAGGGGTTCCCCAAGACCCTTTCAGGGTGTCTATGATGTCAAAAGTATCTTCGTAATAGTACTAAGACGTCCTCTGTCTTTTCCAGTCTCATTCTCTTCAGAATGTAGTTTTCCAGAGTCTATATCAGAGAAGACATCACTCTGATTGCTGTGTGTGTGTGTGTGTGTGTGTGTGTGTGGTTTTATCTTTTCCAGCATTTTCTAAAGTAGTAGGTTTAGGATATAAATGTGCATTTTTAGAGACTGACTCAGTTTGCTCTCAGTACATCTACTGTGCTCTCATTAACCATCCTTGATTATATCTGCTATAATCTACATATCTATGAAGACGGATTTTCTTCATATATTTCGACCAAAACGTATTGCAACAGACTGAAATAAAAAGGAGCTCTGAGAATCCTGCTGTCTTGTACTAAGTCAGAGGTAAAAAAAGACTTGCAAAAACATAAAGCAATATTACTCCCTTCACTAATTTCTTTTTTGTTTTTGAAAAGATTTTTATATAAAAATATTTTTATATTAACATGACTTTTAAGTCACTTGATAAACATTTTTCAGTTTTACAGTTCTAATTTCTGGTATTACAAATAGCAACAGTAATAGCCAATATAAACAAAAGTTCTCTGAGGTCCTCAATGATTTTTAAAAGTATAAAGAAGTTCCAACTGATAAGTTTTGAGAATCGCTGGCCTTTATCATTCTTTCCATTTTTCAAGACCTTCCTCAAAATTTCACCTCCTCCATGTATGCTTCTATAATCACTTTGGCCTTCCAAAAAGTTAGGGGAAAGGATTAAGTAATACTTGCAGCATCTTTCTAATTTTTTTGCCTGTGAAATGCTATCTTCCCAATAGAAATCAATAAACCCAGGATCGGTTTTTTGTTGTTGTTGTTGAATGATAAAAATAAAACTTGATAATGTATACTTAAATGGAAATATTTAAAATATCAAGTATTTTATTACTGAATTAGTTTTGTAAGTAAAATTTGTTCTGAGGTTAGCTAATCTGAGCAAAGTTCATCTCACTTGACATTTTCACTAATCATTGTAGTTGCTTAACTGGAGGAATTTAACATGTAACATATATTAATTACTATCTCTCTACTGATTTTGTCCTTTTGTGTCTACTGTCTTGTGCTTGAAAACAAGGCTTTAGTAGAAAAAACACACAAAATAACATGTAGATGTAACCACAATTGCCAATGAATACCTTAGATGCTCCCTACAGTTTTATGAGAACATTCTAAAAGTTATTTTTCCTTTTCCTTATTAGCTTACTATTTTTCCTCTTTTCTGTTAAGACCTGGCCTGAAGATCCAATAAGATTAACAAGTAACCCTTTACACAAAAAACAATATTCTGTGTTGGCACATGAAGAACAATTATGAAGCTAAAGAAGTTGGATTCCTTCACAACTTTAATTTGAGGAAGACAAAAATCCCAAATTGACTCACTCTTATTTTCAGCCAAACCCTCAAAAAGTGCAGAAGAGTCTTTTCATCCCTCTAGTGAAAGTATCATGAGAATGAACAGTCTCAAATCCAGAAACCAAATGTGAAATAAATGTAAGACTTGGCCATTGTAGGAAAAAGCTTCAATGTTACAGCCCCAAGCTGACAAGAATTCACAACCGTATTTACAGTATGTCGAGTGCACTTCAGTATTAGCCTGGGCAGAGAATACGTGCTCCTGGATTTACCTTTTACTACTTAAAAAGCAAGAAATTACCCAAGTGGGATAACCACACTTGTCAAGTTAAGGAAACAGCTGTCTAAATCACCTTTCTGAAGGACTCCCTGTGTTCTTGGGCTGCCTCACTTGGCCCGTCAAAAACAAGCCCGTGCTTGCTTTCCCTCAAATGTCACTGTCTCTAAGCGAGTCCTGCCCACAAATATGCTACGGAGTCTCAGATAGCAAGGGGGTAGACCTAAAGAGAGACCCCAAGTCTCTGGCAGCCTGGGCCCCTCCCCGCCTCTCCCACTCGCATCCCTGCAGCAGGCCCTGCCGCCCGTCCCCCCTTTCCGAGGTCGCCGGGGTCTCGCCCAGAACTTACCAAGTCGCCTGCGGAGCCGCCTAGGCATCTGCCATCCTCTCCGGGCCCTCCGACAGAACCAGCCCAGCTGACCAAGGTAGGTGCATTTGCCCCAACCGCCACTCACCTTGTTGGGTCCCCAGGCCGCTGCCGGCCCCGGTTCAGGCGATGACACTCCGACCAGATCCATGTGGGGAAAGAAGCGACCGACGAGAACAGGGCAGAGAGATGGCAGGACCGGGAAGCAGCCTCCACCGGGAAAATAGGAGGCAGGGCGGGGCGACAGGGGACTACGGCCGGAGCTGAGATGACAGATGGCGGCGGGTGCCGCCGCGTCCGGAACTAGATCTCTTCTCTTCCGCCCTCTCCGCTGAGACCGTCCCTTCCGATTGGCTATCGCCCTTGGGCTCCGCCTTAAGTCACCTCTGCCCACTTCCGGAGGTCGCACTTCCGGTCGCTTCTCCTGGGTAGTCAGAGCTGCTGGTTCGTTTCGCCCCCGTGGGGCGGGGCAGAGGCCGGGTGTGGTTTCTTCTTTGCCAGGCTCTGCCCTCACCTACTTTTCTTCTTGGCTTGGGGAGACATTCGCTGGGTGTAGCTATTTGAGATGACTCGCGTGAACTATAAATAAACAAGCAAACGAAGCTCTCTACGTTTGCTGATTATTTCCCAGATTAATTCTAAACTGGGATGGAATGGGAGACAGTCGCAGGTTTAGAGAGCGGAGGGAGACTGAGGAATACGATCGGGCTTGGTTGTTATTCGACGGCGGGGCTTGGAATGTGGAAATTTGTGAAATATGTTATATAACATCGAGCATCAATAGGACTGACAATAAAAATTTTGATTCGATATTTTGTACCGAGATTCACATAAAGTGAGTGGATTAAAAATAAGCAATACATTTCACTTATTCACTGCTCAAAGTACTGTATTATCTCGTCGGTCCACAAAATAGTCCTGAGTGGTAAAGTATCCTTTATCTTAGTTTTACTGATAATGAAATGAAGGCACAGGGAGATCATTTGCTCCAAGTCGTACATCAAATAAGTGGCAAAACCAGGCAGTATGGGCCTGGAGACCGATTTTCATAGACTACGTATGCTGACTATTCACACATTATACAAATATGTACGGGATAACCAACGTCTCCCTAAACTGCAATTCTGAGCCAGAATCCCATGCTTGATATCCCAGGTATACTGACCTTGATGGTTTTCATTAGCATACAATCCTTGCCTCCTTCCCATTCGAGGTCGTGAATCTTCCAAAAACTCCAAATTAAAATAAGGCAAAACTAGCGCTATATAATAGGATACAGACTTATGCTTGGCAAATGCCTATATTTGTTAATGTGTGGGAATCATATTCCTTCTTAGTATTTAAAGGATTACAATTAGTATTCAAAGGTCTAAATAGTTGAGGACAAATGTAACCAGAAATTAAATGAACCTCTCACTTCTGGATTAGAAAGAAATGAGAGAAGATCAATGAAGAGACGTTATTGAACCCTCTATTATTTTTTGTTTTGTGGGTTTATTTTTGCCATATATATTTTAAAATTTATTTTTTAATTAGTTAACATACAATATTATATTAGAGTTGTACAACATAGTGATTAAACATTTATATACCTTACAAAGTGATTCCCCTCATAACTAGTGCCCATCTGACACAAAACATAGTCATTACAATATTACTGACCACATTCCCTATGCTGTACTTTACATCCCTGTGACTTTTTATAACTGGCAATTTGTACTTGGAGCCTCCAACTAAATGAGCCAAGAATTTCTAAAGAAAAAGATTGAAAGGAAAAGAGCAGATCAGAAAGAAGAGGTGAAATTCAGTGCATAACAAAAATGTGCCAATGAGGGGCCATTTGGGAAACGTACCAGAGAAGGACAAAAAGTTGAACATAGAACTAAAAATTTAGATATTCATTTTAGATAATGTATTCAACACATTTTATTGAGTATTTTTTTAAGCACCTAGCATTGGAGTGATAAATATGAATAAAAATAAGTGTCAGTCCTTATGGACCTCGAAATCATAAATACAAGTACACTGAAGTGTTAAAGATACTCTGATAGAAGCACATGGGAATGAATGTAAAGGAGGGAGAGGTCAGACCTACCTGTAACAGTGGGAAATTGTAACCCACCTCACCATTCTTTTGACATTGTCTCTGTGAGTGCTGACTCTGACTAGTATGTAGCTTGTAGATAAAAAGCATGCTTGTATAAGAATCCTAGGAGCTAACTTCAAAAGATACAGACTCCAATCTTCAGGCATCCTAGCTCCAGGAGATGTGCTGACCTTCGGCAGTGGAACCAGGATGACGTGAACCCAGGATGACTGAACCAGGGTGATGCACATCGGACCATCACTTGCCTTATCAGAATGGACTGTGCACATAGAGAACTTTTCTAGTCCCTCCCTTGAGCTCTTTGTTTTGTTCCCCTCTCCCTCCTTATACAAACCTCTACCTGCACTGAGATGTTAAGGTGGGCTTTTTTGAGACATGAGTCCCCCATCTTCCAGGTGGCCAGCACCTGAAAATAAATCACTTTCCTTACACCTGTATTGGCTTTTGAAGTGGCAGGCAGCCAGACCTGTGTTCGGTTACAAATCCAGATGTTCAGAAAAGGTTCCTTAAACTAGGTGACACAGATCTGAGTCTTGCAAGAAGAGCATACATCAGTGAGATGGGCTGTAAGGCAAGAGGGGACATGCACACACAGGGAGCTGTGTATAGTACACATCGGAAAGGGACAAGTGGTTTGGCATGGGCAAATCTAGGGTTCAACAGGGACAAAGTAGAAGATTGGGTTGGAGAATGCAGGGGAGGGCCAGATCCAAGAGATTTTAATGCTAAGGACTTCAGAGTTTAGACAATGAAGAGTCATAAAAAGGTTTTAAATGGAAAGAATGTTTTCATACTTGCTTACTAGGAAGATAATTCTGACAGTGTGTGAAGGGTGAATTGAAGGGTGAGGTTGGAGACTGAAAACCTGCCAGGTGACTAATGAAGAGGGTTGGCTGAAATTCCACTGACACATTCTTTAAGAGTGTTAGTACTTTCTGTCGATTCTCAAGTTTCAGAAACTTTTGAAATTTCTTTAAGGTGACTTTGAACATTCCAACTCTATTTCCAATATTTTATTTTTGGGTTTTGGTACCTGATGTTGGTAGTACCAGGTATGGGTAGAGCAGAATGGGGAATAAGGTGTCTCAATGGAGATCAAGAAGCTGAGATAGCTTCTGCGTTTAGGTGGTTGAGTGGATGGTGGTGTCTGAAGATCTGATTTGGAGGAAGGATGAAGATAATCTTAATTTTGGATATGTTATATGTAAGTGGCCTATAGAATAGGCAGCTATCAAAATTTGTAAATACACATTTATTTGCCTATTTTTTCTCCATGAGAGCAGGAAATATGTTTGTTTTTTAAATTTTCATTGTAGTAATCAATGCCTAGCATGGTGCCTGACATATAATAGGCACTCAATAAGTATTTGTGAGTGAATGAACTGAATGGATACAGTTGAAAATGGCAGCTTGGAGTTTATGAGAAAAAAATAGGGGCTGAAATAGAAATTTAATAGTCATTATGGCTACCATTTATTGAATGCTTACTGTGTTGAACTAAACACTTCAAGTATATTAGCTCACTCAATACTTAAGACAATTCTGAGAGATATTGCTAGCTCCATTGTATAGATTAGGAAACTGAAATTTGGTGAGCCAAATGTCACACATAATGAATTATATGCTTTATGCTGGCTATGGGAGAAAATGCAAATGGGGAGGTCTTTTAGGGAGAATACAGGGAGTTAAGGGATAAGAAATTTTGATAATATTGGAGTAAAGAAATTCAGTGTGAGAAATGACATCATGGAGCTAAAGAGCTGAGAGATAATGAGCTAAGTGTTGGTGAGAATGTGGAGTAATTGGAACCCTGGTACATAGATAGTGAAAATGTAAAATAGTGCAGGTGCAGTGGAAAACAGTGGCTCCTCAAAAAGTTAAACATAGAGTTACTATATGATCCAGCAATTCCACTCCTAGGTATATACCTGAGAGAACTGAAAACAGCTACTCAATCAAATACTAGTACCTGAATATTCATAGAACCACTACTCACAATAGCCAGAAAGCGGAGAGAACCCAAATGTCCATCAGTGAATAAATGGATATAACAAAATGTGGTATAAAAATGTGGTATTCATCCCTCAAAACCACATATTGAAATCCCAAACCCCTGTACCTCGGAATGTTACAGTATTTGGAGATAGGGTCTTTAAAGAGGTGCCTAAGTGAAATGGATTAGAATGGGACCCTAACCCGATATGACTGGTATCTTTACAAGAACAGGAAGCAATACTAGGGGCCTGTGCATGCAGAGGGACAACTGCATGAAGTGGCAAGCCACAGGGCAGCTATCTGAAAGTCAAGGGGAGAGGCCTCAGAAAAAAACTAATCCCACCAGCACTTTGATCTTGGACTTCCTGCTTCCAGAACCATGAGATAAGACATTTCTGTTGTGTAAACCACTTAATCTGTGGTATTTTGTTATGGTAAGCTAAGAAAACTAATATAGGAATGAAGTACTGATACATGCTACGATGTGGATAAACCTCAAAAACATTATGCCAAATGAAAAAAGCCAGACACAAAAGGCACATATTGTGTAATTCAATTTATATAAAAAATGCAGACTAGGTAAATCCATAAAGACAGAAAGAAGATTGGTGTTTGCCAGGTAATGGGGTTGGGAGGGGAGAAATGAAGAGTGACTACTTAATGGGCAAGGGGCTTTTTTGTGTGTGTGGTAATGAAACCTGGAACTTGATATAGGTCATAGTTGCACAACACTGTGAATCTACTCAGGGCCACTTTAAAATGGTTAATTTTATGTTATGTGAATTTAACCTCAGAGAGAGAGAAAGAGCTAGGCTATTCAAGAGTTTTAGAGGTAGAGCAGAGCAGATGTAGGTCATTCCCAAGTCAGAGGAAGCCACAGTGAAGGTATGGTAAGGAGGTGAGGATGAGGTTGAGAAGCTGAAAAGCCTAGGATAAAATGCCAGGATATTAGCTGGGTGATCCACATGGACCTTAAGATTACCCAGCAAGCCCTAGCCAGTGTGGCTCAGTTGGTTGGAGTGTTGTCCCATAACTGAAGGGTTGTGGGTTCAATTCCCCGTCAGGGCACATGTCTAGGTTGCGAGTCCAATCCTTGGTTTGGGAGTGTACCATCCCCCATCCGGCCATGTACGGGAGGTAACCAATTGATGCTTCTCTCTTGCATTGATGTTTCTCTCGCTCCCTTCCTCTCTCTCTCTAAAAAGCAATAAAAAATTGTCCTCATGTGAAAATGAAAAAAAATTTTAAGTAAAAAAATAAAAGATTCCCCAGCAAGATGTCAGGGCTTGGGGAGGGGTGGAAGAGTGTGAGCAGGTGTAGAGTCTTCAGAAAAGGTGCAGATTATAACCCAGAGTTTGATAGATAACACTGGTAAGGAAGTTTAGAGACAGTGATAGCAGGGTGGTCAGAGACACCAGAGAAGAGTTTACCTGAGGGAGCAGGGGTAACATTTAGGAACCTGCACTGGAGAGAGTGAAGAGTGCTGACAACCCTTATTCCCTGCCCTGGACGCCAGAAGGAAATGAATAGTCTCAGATGACATTCAATTTTTAGAGAAAGTAGTCTGTGGGACAAGGGACACTTTTTCATCATGGGATGGAGTTGCAGGTTAGTACAGAGTTTGCAGGATAACTATTTTGATGGTTGTGTGTCTACAGTTAAGGTATATACCTGCTGCTACCAACTATGTGCTCCTTAAAAAGGGAGAAGGAAATTTATAATATTGACAAATTTTATAGTTTGTATTTACAAATAGTGTTAGTCAGAAAAATATGGTTTACCAAAACCAGGATATAATTCTATGTTATTTAATGGTGAGTTCTTGAATGTAGGAGTGGCATTTTGCTGGTGAAATGGAATAAGTACAATGTTTAAAAGATTTAGCTCCAGTATTTACTCCCTTTCATCTCTGTTGATAAACTCACCAGTGCTCAGCAGAGATGAGGCTATTCTAGAATTTGCACTACTTAAACACATGGAATCGGCAGATTCTTTGCTTTCTAAAGGGAACATGGAAATAAAGCTCTTTAGTCTTCATTATTCAAATTAAGTCTATTTTACAAGTAGCTGTTTCAGGTAATCAACCAATTTTATTAGCTGTACAGAATATTTCTAAAGTTCTGTGGAAGAAAGAAAAAGACTATGAGATTATAATTGGAGAGATATTACATTCACAGAGCAACATTAAATAATAATACAACCCTTCTATCTCATAAAAGTGCATGATTAATTGCCAGATGACATTGTTGCATTTATCTTTGTGGAAAGAGACGCTGAGATTAAGTCCAGCAAGCAGGATGAGTGGCCAGCAATGAACGGAGGGCTATAACTTTCTCTGGTTATCAGCGATTGTTCACAGCCCTACCATTCCTTTTATTGGGTTGCAGAAAAGATTTTTTAAAAAGTAAAACTAAACAGAAACTAAAAATGTTTACATAGTAACAAACATTCTTTCCACTAAAAGGGATATACATTAACCTATAGAGCTACGGAACTAAAAGGCTTACGTGATTCCACTAAGAGGGACAAACATTAACCTATAGGGCTACAGAGCAAAACGGTGAATCACAAAAAGTCCAAGGGTCTGTCCCACTCGACGTTATCACTATGCGAAGGAGGCTTAGGTCTTCAGCCTGCTTTGTTCCCTGTCTTTCGTGACTCAGTCACCAGGATCCGCGTGCAGCTGCTGGCGTTGGCAAGACTCGATTGCAAGTTCTTGCAGGCTGAGATCACAGGACACCTGGGTAGGGGGGCCCGCTTGCAGACCCCCCGGCAGAGGACTTGTGACTTTCGCCTACAGACATCATGGAGGAGGTGCCACCAAACTAGGCTTTGAAGGCTAGAGAGAAGCTATAAAGCTAGTTGAGGTGGAAGGAACAGTATACGACTTGGCATCAGGGCAGGAAAGTCTGTCATTTATTTAGTGATGACTCAGTATTTTCATAAGATTACTAGCATGGAGTGTTAGGGACATGAGTTAGTTAGGTTCAGATGGGGCTTGACATTTATGAACCTTTTGTAATTCATGGCCATTTTTAATAACATATTTTGTTTTGCTCCCTTTATGGCACAATATTTTTGCTTAATTGATACAATGATCTAACTGACTGTAAAGGATAAATAAAAAAATAAATGCTAAAAATATGTATTTGATTCCACTTATATCGGGTATCTAAAGTAGTCAAACTCTTAGAAAATGGAATGGTGATTGTCAGGGCTTGGGGAAGTGGGAAAAGAATTGATGAGTGGATATGAACTTTCTTGTGCACAACAATGTGCATATACTGTAGTTAACACTATTGCACTGTACAATTTAAAGTGGTTAAAATGGTAAATTATATGTTATTTTTAATACAGTAAAAGTATGAATTTGAATATATAAATATGTCTAAGAGTGGATTTCTTTTCATTTGGTTTGCTTGGGATTCATTGTCCCTACTGTATCTGAGGATTCATGCCTTGTATTAGTTCTGGGGGGAAAAAATGCCTTTCTTATATTCTGCATATTCTCTTTTTATGACTCATTTACTTTTTCATATTTTTCATACCTTTGTCTCATTGTTCTGTGTGCTTTTTAATGACATCAAACATACATATAAAATTACAAGGTAATATACAACTAAAATGAATATTTCCAAACTGAGTACATCATGGAACCAGCATCTACATCAGAAAACAGAATACTGCCAGCACTCCAGAAATATGACTCATGCCCTCTTCCAGTTACAGCTACCGGCAAGATCCTCACTGTCCTTTCTGCATTAGTTTTGAGGTATATGTTATCCATGATGTGTGGTTTTGCTAGGGGCTCTGTTTTAAAATATTTTATTTATTTATTTTTAGAGAGAGGGGAAGGGAGGGAGAGAGGAAAAGAAACCTTGATGTATGAGAGAAACACCTTTTTGTTGCCTCTTGCACATGCCCCAGATGGACCGAACCCAAAACCCAGGCATGGGCCCTGACCAGGAATAGAACTGGAAATCTTTAGCTTTGTGGGATGATGTCCAACCAAATGAGCCACACCAGTCAGGGCAGGGCTCTGTTTTTTTAAAATAACAGGTTTCTTGTGATGTAATTCAGACATCATATCACTCAGTAGGTACAATTAAATGATTTTCAGTATAGTCACTAAATTGTGCAACCATCAGGACAGTTTTAGAACATTTTCATCATTCCATCAGAAACCCATGCCCCTCAGCAGTCACTCTCCATTGGCAAAAGGTATTCTGTTTTCTGTCTGCAGATTTGCCTATTCTGCATATTTCATATAAATGGAATCATACATATGATTTTTTGTTACTGGCTTCTTTCACATAACATTTGAGTTACTTTTTGTGTATAAGACAGGGGTCCACCTTTAGTGGATGTCCAGTTGTCTCAGCACCATTTGTTAAAAGTGCTATTCTTTGCTCATTGGATTGTTTTGCTCCCTTATCAAAAATCAATTGGTCATAAATGTGACGGTTTACTTCTAGATCTCCATTCTACTCCACTGATCTATGATGTATGCTTATACTAGTACCATACTGTTTTTTTAATTATTATTATTATTATTATTTGTTTTTAATCCTCACCTGAGGTGGAGGAGAAAGAGAGACAGAGGAGAAGAAAGAGAAACAGGGAGAGAGCCATCAGTCGGTTCACTGCTGTATGTGTCTCGACTGGGAATTGAACCCGCAACCTAGGCATGTGCCCTGACCAGGAATCAAGCCCACAACCTCTTTTGGTGTACGGGATGATGCTCCAACCAACTGAGCCACCTGGCCGAGACACCAGTATCATACTGTTTTGACTTCTCCAGCTTTGTAGCCGTCCTTGAACTTAAGAATTGTGAGTCATTTAAGTTTGTTCTTTTTTAAAGACTATTTTAGCTATTGTATAATTGGTCTCTTAAATCTCTATATGGGTTTTAGAATCAGCTTGTTAAATTTCTACAGAGAAACCACCTGGAATTTTGATGAGGTTCTGTGTTGAATATTTAGATCAAATTGGGAAATACTGCTATTTTAACAATATTAAGTCTTCTAATCTATGAGCATGAATATTTTTCTGTGTATTTTGGTCTTCTTCAATAATGTTTTGTAGTTATCAGAGTATAAAATTTTTAATGAATTGCCTTCCTAATTTCATTTTCATATTGTTCATTGCATGTGTATAGAAATACAGTTGATTTTTCGAGCATTGGTCTTGTATCTTGCAACCTTCCAGAACTCATTTGTTATTTCTAATAGTATTTTTTAGTGTGTTCTTTAGGATTTTCTATATTCAAAATCTTGTCTGTAATAGTTTTTAACTCTTTTGGAAACTGGATGCCTTAACAAAAATTTTTTAGGGTTTTATTTATTTATTTTTAGAGTGGAGGGAAAGGAGGGAGAAAGAGAGGGAGAGAAACATCGATGTGAGAGAGAAACATTGATAGGTTGCTTCTCATAGGTGCCCCAACCTGGTACCAAATCCGCAATGCAGCCATGTATCCTGATGGGGAATCGAACTGGTGACCCAGACACCCAACCAACGGAGTCACATGGGTCAGGGCTGGATACCTTCTTAATTTTTTTTTGCCTTATTGAGCACTAATGGATTCATTATCAAAAATAAATATAGGTATCCTTTGGTCTCAAAGATCTCAATTAACAATGTAAGTAGTTAAATCTTTTTATGTGGATAGGACATCAGCTTCAGGCTCATTTACAGTAGCTTACTGTTCGTTAATGCAAGACCTGATGATTTTATTTTGATTCAGTCTTATTTTAGTTTGTTTTGTGGAACAGAATAATGCAACTTTGGAAAAAGCAATACCTCTGGCAAGATTTGTAGCACTTTTGCTATAAACGTCAACTTCTGTTTACATGGTTCTTAACTGTTTTGGTTGTTTTTGCTTGTTAAGCAGATTTTGTCAAAGAAAATAAGTGAAGCAATAACTAGGAAATATAAGGCTTGAATTGAATTTGTTCATCTACTAAAAGAGCTCAGGGAAATCTCAGGAAATCAAATCTACCATTGGTTTCAAGCAAATGCTATTGGGCAAAAATTTTATTTTTTAGCTTTGAAATAGATTTTCTGAAATAATATCAAGAGAAAGTAACTTCTTAGTTTGTCTTTTTATGTAGAGACTTACATCCAGTGTTTGATTAGGTAACATTGTTTAACACACAATGTTAAGTAGGGAATACCGATGAAAAGAGACTGAAGTTTTCTCTTGTGCGTGTTATTTCAAACAATCTATATGTTTCTACATGTGATGAACACTTCAGTTGCACCTGCAGTTTCTGAGAAAGCCCACCACTATATTTTTGCGTATATTTATTACTATTTGCCAGAAGCCTAACAAGGTCAATTTCCACTCTAGAAACTAAGAACGGGCTGTGCTTGAAACCCCACTTTTGGAAAAATTTCGTGGGTAAATCTCAACACAATGGAATTATTTCTCTTAAAGGAAAAAAAAAAACTTTACTAATTTTAGTTCCTTCTCCCCCAGCCTTCCTTTTAAAATAACATTTATAATTGTTAGCTTTTTGTGTTTGCAAACGTAATACAGACTCAACGTAGAAAATTGGAAAAATTCAGTAAAGCACAAACAACACTTATAGAGATAGCTATGAACATTTTTCCTTAAATGGTAATGGGATGCAGTAACAGTTTTGTCAAGTGCGTTTTTCCCTTCTTCCACTTTCTACTTTTTCACAACTATTGCCCATTGTTTCTCTGCAGGTGGTCGCAGCCCCCGTTGACTTAGTTTCTCCTCCAAGGTCATTCTGCCAGTCGGGCACCACGCCGCCCACCTCCAGTAGGCCCAGCCCTACCGAGGCGCGACCCCCTTAAGAGCCAAACACGGTTGGGGGGTTGGTCCCCGTCCGATTGGTGGAGCTCGGAGCCACGTGGCGGTCCAGGCGGTGGCGGCTGCGGCGGCGGCCCAGCTCCGGCGTTATCCCTAAGGCGACCGCGGAGTCCCAGGGAAGGGCTGCAAGTTGACAGATGTGCATAAGCAGGTGCCTGGTCGGCTTCACCTTTTGTACCTGCTACCCGGCTTTTTACCTCACGAACAAGGTGAGGGGAGCGGGCGCGGGGAAGCGAGGATTCCACGTGGGAGATTTGAGTCTCATAACTGTAGGTGCAACAAATACAGCCTGCAGCTTATCTGTGTTTTTCCTGATGGTGATAGAAAAGAAATCGACTGTAAGCGGGATGCTCTTTTAGAAATAGCATTTGTTGGACTGTGCTGTACCGTTACCCGTCCTGTAAAGCGTTCTGTATACTTCCTGGTTAACTGGAGAATTTTCAGAAACTCAATTTTCGGCAGTGTGGACTACTTTTAAGGGAAAGAAAGCAATTGGCTCCCATTCCCTCAGGGAAGGAGGAATAGGGAAATCAAGCGGACACACCCTGCTTTCTCTTCTAATCATGCCCCTGCCCCAGAATCCCACAAGATTCCAGAAGCCTTTAAATAGAAGAGATCAGCCTAGCTCAGCCTCATACCACTGATTCCCAAACCGATTTTTAAAAATATGTTACAGAATATAAAGTTTGGATTATAGTTATTGTTCATTGTTGTATCCCTCGGGCCAAACTCAATATCTTGTATATGGTATGTACTTCATAAAATTTTGCTAGACGAATGATGAAGGAAGAGAAATTATTGGATTAAATGACATGAATAAAATTTTATTGCCACTTATATATATATATATATATATATATATATATATATATATATATATATATATATCACCACCCCTGGCACTTCCAGTATATCCAAGAGTTTTTCGTGGAATTATTTTTAAAAATGATATGCAATTGTAATTTTTCTAAAGTAATGTCATGAAATCCTTTTTCTGAAGAGGCAGAAAAGCAGTGCCATCATGTTTTTGTTTTGTTAGGAGGGGGAAGCTGGCCTTGGGTTTGGCACATGTAAGGAATGTTGGCTGGGGTGGGGAATTACCCCCTATCCTGGACTCCTGTCTGGACACCAAGCCAAAGTGGTGATACAGGCCCAGGACCACTTTCCCCAATATACGTCTCTACTGCTTCATCTACCCTCACCCCCCCAAAACCTCTTGCTCTCCAGGAAAGCGCCTTTAACAAACAGCATTCCTTATAGTGTCTTAGTATGTGTGGATGTCTTCAGTATATTCAGAGGATGCTACTGAAGCCCCCTGCTCCTGCCCAGTTGATTTTTAGTTATGGTGATTGGCCTGTAAGGACCATTAACACCTTTTTGCTGTGGGGCAGAGATGGATTTGCACCCTTACTCTACTTACTTGGCCTTTGGGATTTCAATCTCTCTAAACCTAAGTATTTTAAATTTAAAACGGGATTAAATTTCCCCCTTCATAGGGTGGTCACAAGGATTAATCAATATGATGTTTGTACAGTGATTGGCTGAGTGCCCAACCTTATGGTACATGCTCCATAAAGTAAGTGGTAGTTACTCTAGGAGAGGGAAGGGAGGAAGGAAAGACTGTTTTGCTTACAGTATGACACAGTAATTATTAGCTTTTAACAGATTTGTTTTTTCCTCATAGGACAGGGAGATAAACTAAAAGATTTTTTTGTAGCATTTACTCAGGAACATGTGAATTTGTGAAATCTTGGCCTTTACATTTAACTATTTTAATTTGTCTAGCTAACTTGATGAATATATTGATAATGTTACACTTTAAAACAGAATGACCTTTCTTTAATTTCTATATGATCATCAGAAGAAGCAGAGTAAAATGTCTTTCATGATAGCCCACAAGCCTGGCATTGGTTAGGAAAAAAAAGAAAAGTGTATTTAAGCAAAAAAATCCTGCAGGCAGACAGTGTTTTAGATCACTGAAATTTATACCTCTTCTGGATGTACATTTGCATCTGTGGCATTGTTTTTGTACTTATTGGGGCACCACAGCATTTCATAATTAATGTGATAAAGATTGAGTACCTTCCATGTGCATCATCTCAAGGTGCCACATAAATATAAACGAAATCCTTGTGTCCCCTGGAATATCTAATCTAAGCAATAGAAATCACATTCACTAGGGCCCTCAGAATTTAAACAATGAACCGAAGACATCCTTCTGTATTTTCCATGATCGTTTGGTTGCTTTGGTTTATGGGTGTTGGGAAGTGTCAGGAACTAGATGGAGAGTAGGAGAATAACAGCAGAAGGCAGAGAGAAAGGGAGGTGAGGAAATTGTTTAAAAAGGAAAGAGGAGGTGAAGTCAAGAGCGATGGAGAGCAGATGCGAGACCCAGGTAGGGGTAGGAGAGGTGGTTCATAATGGGACTCTGGCAGAGACCTAGTAACGTTCAGATTATGCTGTTGTTTCATCTTCTCAACCAGGACAGTCTTGCTTCCTTCCAGCAGCCAAGGCAACTGGGCTGGGACCAAACAGAGGCCAAACGGGAAAGAAGCTGTGTAGTGGGCACCCCACGGATATAGTCTGCTACATCTAGTCTCTGCCAAATGAATTTTTTTTGAATTAGTGAAGTCCTTTTGTGTCTACAATAGAGGATCTTTTCTTCAAGTGTTTAGAATACCCTATGCGAGTTTATTTTCATATTTCTCTGTAGTTTTCTCCTCAAATTGTTTCCCTCTCTATATGTATAAAGTAAATTCATTAAGAAAATTCTGTACATCTTAGTTTCTTACCTTAGTCTCATTACTGTTTAAAAGAATGGTGGAGGCCCTGGCTGGTGTGGCTCAGTGGATTGAGCACTGGCCTGCAAACCACAGGGTCACCGGTTGATTCCCAGTCAGGGCACATGCCTGGGTTGCAGACCAGGTCCCCAGTTGGGGGCGTGGGAGAGGCAGCCACACATTGATCTTTCTCTCTTCTTTCTCCCTCCCTTCTCTATAAAAATAAGTAAATAAAATCTTTAAAAAATAAATAAATAAAAGAATGCTGGACTTTTGTTTGAAGTTTGAACAGCAAGTGCTCTGGCTTTCCTGGCTTGGCTGGCCCAGCCAGGGTGGCATGTTCCTCCATGCTGTGGGGAGGTTCTGGTGGGAACCAGACCTAGGACCCAGGCAGCCACCTGTCCTTCCCCTCACAGATATTAAGCCTTCACTCGGGAGACAAAGTCCACATCCTTTCTCCTTTTAAAGGCTCTCACATTGCTCCTCCTTCTTCCTTGAGAAATTCACTGCTCTTCTTCCAAATGGCATTTTGCTCTTTCTGAGCAACACTTTTCAGTGATCTGAGGATTGCTGAAAGAAGAAAAGTTTAGGACTTAGATACCCTTTGTCAGAGATTTCTTTGTTTTTTTCACTGTTCTTTAAGAAGGTGAAGTGAGAACTCCAGCATTTTCTGTCTCCCCCATTATCAAGTACAAAGCTCAGCACACAATAAACTAAGTCAATATTTGTTATTTTTATGAAGGTTGTTAAGGATGATTCAGGCTATGGCCAGATATTCACTCAGTGTTTTCTCTATCTCTGTGTTACAATGAAAATATCAGGGAAAAGTGGGAGGAACATATAGAATTATGTGAGTAAATAAACCAGAGTAGAATGAAGGTAATTTCTAATAAATATACACCCGTGCACAGGCAGTTAGCCAGATGGTGACATTTAGGAACTCATACAAGGATAATTATGGGTCGGGTAATTCATCAGGGAAAGATAGATGTGTAAACTTGCCCAGCACCATGCTATTCCATTTTTTAGACCATGTGAAGAATCAGTAGAGTTCTCCCTAAAGTCATTTAATGATTTTAGGCTTTTAAAAAATTCTTAAAGTGTTTAATAATAGAAAAATAGCAAAAGATACCCAGAAGGACACAACAAAATCCCCCATTCATAAAGTGCTATAAATCTGATTAAAAGACAATAGAACTATAGGTTGACCTTAGCTGAGTTGTTGTTTTTCTTTTAAATGCTAAAGCACAGCAAAAATTGTGACACCTAGCAGAATCAGTTAGAAAAAAATTCTTAGAATGCAAAAACCAAACAAAACCCTAAAAATGGAAAACAGGACAGACTAGGATGCACTTCTTATTTGAAGAGAAACCAAGAAGGGAGTTGAATTCTTAGGTCAACTGGACAGTAGATAAAGTAGATACCCTGAGAAAACAGACTGTATTCAGGGGTTCGTCTGGTTTTCTCTGGAGTTGCTACAGTTACAAAATGACACTTCTGGCGTCTGGGAAGATGCTGAGCTGTCAGTCGCTGCTGTCCCACTCTACCCATGGGACCAGTTGCATTCCCCAACTGAGATGTTCAGGCTTTCCTGGTGACTCTGGGGAAAGCAGACCCACTTTATTTAGTATGACCTGGAAGGTCTTTTTAAAAATTTTACTTATTTTTTGCCAGTGTGTGATTTTGGTGGGGAGAGGATGGGAAAAAAGACCTTTTTGAAACTCGAGTGTACTTAAGTTTCTTTGGTAGGGATTTCTTTGATTGTGTGGTCTATCAATTCTCTATAATTTGAAAATCTACATTAATCTGATATTTGTTTTTCAGTATGTCCTGTCTGTCTTGAAATTTACCTACCCTACATTATTCCAAGGGTAAGTGTTTTTTATGCTCTTTGTATACATTTATAGGAAATGTTCAACCATGATCATTAAATGTTCTTTACAATATATGTTTAAAAATTTTTAAATGTATTGGGGTGACATTGATTAATACAATTATATAGGTTTCAAGTATACAATTTTATAATGTATCTCTATATTGCATTGTGTGTTTACCACTCAAAGGCAAATATATGGTGACAGATATTACCCTTTATCTTTAAAATATTTTTAATGCCTGCATAGATTTTTCACCAAATAGACATACTGTAATTTATTTAGCTGTTCTATTAGAGGGCATTTAAATTGTGTCTCATTTGGATGGTATAAACACAGAGTTATCAGGTATTTTTTGTGTTTAACTGCCTAATTACCAACTATTTCTTTGGCATAGATTCCTATGTAAGAAATTTGGGTTAAAGAATTTGAACTGCCTTAGTATTCTTCTTGAATATTAACAAAATATTTTCCAAAATGTTTTACCAATTTACATTGTCACCAGGTTGTATATGAATGTTTCTATAATATTATTCTCAAACCATGACTATTTTTTTCTTCTCTCTGTTGATTTCATGAGCCCCAAATGGTATCACATTATTTTACTTATCATATTTTAGATTATTCATGAATTGGACAGTTTTTTTATGTTTATTGCTCACTTATATCTTTTTTTTTTTCAGTGAATTTTCTTTTTGTTCCTTTTACCCTTTTGTTTTTACAGGAACTTTAGTATTTTTCGTAGTTTAATAAATTCTTCATATTTTAAAGGTGTCACTCTTTTGTTCATTATGTTTATTGGAATTTTTAATTTTTTTGCAATTTGTTATTTACCTGTTTATTTTGTTTATAATTATTTTTATTATTTAAGTATTTTAAAAAATGACATAATAGAGAATTTATTATTTGAACATAAGATGAAGCAACAGAGAGAACGTGAGATGAATCCAGTGTGTGGTCTTGTGACTGAGGGATGCTGCTGTTAGAAAGAGGATAGCCTTGGCTGGTGTGGCTCGTGGATTGAGCACTGGCCTGTGAACTAAAAGGTCACTCCCCTGGTTAAATTCCTAGTCAGGGCACATGCCTAGGTTGCAGGCCAGGTCCCTGGTTAGTGCAAGAGAGGCAACCCACACATTGATGTTTCTCTTCTTCTCATTTTTCTCCCTCCCTTCCCCTCTCTTTAAAAATAAAATAAATAAAACCTTAAAAATAAAAAACAAGCAGAGAAAGAAGATAGAAGGAAAGATGGCACAAGGTCAGGTCAGTAGTCTAGGTATTCTAGAGCATGTGGTGCTCTGATACTCCACGCTTTTCTTTTTCACCTCATCCCCCCATCTTTTCATTTTTCAAATGTTTTATTTTTATGTAGAAATGTATATTATTGTTTCTTTTGTGACTCACAATTGCCTTTACATTTTTTCTTCTCCATCACAATATTATGTTGATATTCACCTACATTTCATTAAAGCTTTATTCAATTCTTGCTCATTGTCAGTTTATTTTAGTGTATGGTGCCATGTGAAGAAATCATTCTTCCCCTAATAGTTTCATTTATTCTGGCTCCATTTATCATGTTTTATTGTATAATACTTCCTTTGCCTTTGGGTTGTTAAAATAATATGTATTGCATTTTTCTAGGGTGTATTTTTTATTCTCTTGGTAATAAATTTTTTATTTAGCTTTTTTTGAAATTGTCTTGTTAATAAGTTTCTTTAGCTTTTTTTTCAGCTACAGTTGACAAAATATTTGTTTCCGGTGTACAACATAGTGAATAGACATTCATATAACTTACGAAGTGATCACCCTGATAAGTCTAGTGTAGGGTCTATTTTTGAGTACTTATTTGTCAACTTTTATGAAAAAGGGCTATGCTAAATTGTTTTACTTATTATAGCATTTAAATATGTGGGAGAGCTCTTCCTCTCTCATTTTTATTACTTTTTTAATATTAACACAAATGCAAACCAAAAAGCAGGGGTCATGATCTTAATGTCAGACAAGGTTGAATTCAGGACAGAAAACATTAAACAAGTGAGGACAGATATGTATTATGATGCTAGAGCATGCAATTAAAATGAAAATAAAATGATGAATATCTATACCACTCAAACAACAGGGCATCATCATTTATCAAACAAAAAGTGCAGGAATACCAGGGATAAATAGAAACATCCTAGTAGTAGGAGACGAATTTACTGCTACATTTTCATGACAGTTCCGTTGGACAGACAAAAATGTTCATATATATATTAATTTTATTATTTATCACATATATATGTATATGTGCTCTACAGAGAAGGAAAACTCTGACTCCAAAAAACCTCCGCTGCCTTGCGGCATACCTCTTCAGGGGAAAGGCTAAGGGAGTAAACCCCGACAGAAAATCTGGAGCCGGAGTCCCTAAGGCGGTTTGACGTTGTAGTCAACACCGGCAACTCCTGCGGCGCACCTGAAACCAAGCTGTATTGACTCCGTCTTTCCCTTGGACCCTTCAGCTGCGAAGAGAGGGGGTTCTGCTGCATGGGCAACAGCAGACCCTCCATATCACCCTGCCCAGGCTCTGTAGCTTCAGCTCCACTGGAGAGGACACTCCAGCGTCATCGCAAGATGTCGATTCAACACGGGAGGAGACAGATACCGTGTCACTCCCGAGTCGGACTGCACAGCCATTCTCGGTGGTGCAGATAGACTCTTAAGAAGCTACACCATCGTCTCTCGAGACGGACGGCTGCCGACGATGTATATGTGCTATATATGTGTATATGTATATATATGCACTAAGTAATAAAATTAATACATAAATATCAAGCACTGTATCTTGAAAATGAGATTATATTCTCTTTTCAAATGCCCATAGAATACTCATCATGAATATAGTGAGGTACACAGTAGGGTAGAGTAACTCATTCTACAAATATTTATTGGTTGTATACTATATGCCAGGCACTGTTCTAGATACTTCTAGACATCAGTGAAGAAAACAAATATCCCGGTCCTCATAGAGCTTTTCTCTTTTGCTTGTCCCTTAAATTTACCTGCAGTGAACCACACTCCCTATCCAGTTGCCCCACTCATATACCTGTTAGTTTTCTTGATTCCTCTGTTTCCTTCATCCCTAACAAGCTATTAACCACCAGGACCTCCTAGACATGGTTAGAATCTGTCTACCTTATTCACCCAGTTGCCCTTTCCTGGGCCACTGTCATCTCTCAAATTACTCTTAACAACTTCCAATGTGCTTTCTGGCCTGTGATCTTTCTTTTCTCAGAGACTCTCTCCTTTGTAAAGAGACGGAGCTTTCCCAAATGTAATTCTTTGTTGTGGGGGCTGTCCTGCACATTGTGGGAAGTTCAACAGCATCCCTGGCTTCTATTCACCAGGTGCCAGTAGCAAGCTTTTCTTCCCCTATTCCCAGTTTTGACAACCAAAACTGTGTCCAGATCCTGCCGAATATCCCCTGGGGAGAAAAAACATGTGGTTGAGAACCAGTGCTCTAGACCAAGCTGTCTGTTCTGCCTGTCCTTCAGTGAAGGTGTCACAAAGAAGACTTTTTTTTTTTTTTTTAATATATATATATATTTTTTTAATTTTTTTAAAAATGTGTTTTATTGATTATAGTGTTACATTTGTTCCAAGAAGACTTTAAAACTGGATCTGATAGAATAAGCAGGTGTTCACGAACACACAAGGAGAAGGGAAAAACATTATGGGACAAGAGGACAACAGGGGCAAACTCTTAGAAGTATGAAATGGCCTGGCACATTCCCGTGGCTGTGGGCTGCTCATTGTGGCTGGAATGTGGCTGCCGGTGGCAGACAGACAGGAGCAGATCCTGGAGAGGGGCGGGTGCAAGTTTCAGAAGGCTTGTGTGTCACACACAAACGACTTTATCCTGTAAGTCAGGAGTTCTCAACTGTGGTGTGGCAATACATAGGTGTGTCGTAATCATTTCTGAGATAGTGTTTCAAGTTGTAACTAAAAATAGGGTTTTAAATTTTATGAATGATTTGCCTAAAAAAAAAAGCAATTAGAATGAAACAAGATGAAGTTATGTCTGTAGTTTCCTCTCATTCATTTGGTTATTTTGCTGTGCTTTCTGCAGTGGAAAAGGGTATGTGTGTTTATTTTATAACATGTGCTCCCCTAAACTTGGCATGCTGAGGAAGTGTGTCTTACATGAGCTTCATGATTCCAAGTATGTTGTGGCAGAAAGAGGCTAAGAACTGCTACCTGCAGCACTGGGAAGAATTGACCATTTTAATTTTTTTATTTAAAAAAATTTTAAAACTTATTGATTTGAGAGAGAGAGAGAGAGATGGAAACATTGATTTGTTATTCCACTTATTTATGCATTTATTGGTTGATTCTTGTAGTAGCCCTGACTAGGGATTGAACTTGTAATCATAGTGTATTGGAACAACGCTCTAACCAACTGAGCTACCTGGCCAGGGCAGAATCAACCATTTTTAGCACAAACAAGTGGCATGATTAACTTTGCATTTTAGAACAAATCCTTTGGCTTCAAAGTAGACACTGGATGGGGGTGGGACAACCGTGGAAAGACGGGACTAGTGCTGTGATTCAGCTGAGAGATGATGAAGGTCTGAAGTATACAGAGGCATAAGGGATAGAAGGAAAGGATTCAGCTTTTAGAACTGTTACGTGGAGAAAAATCAATAGGATTTTGCAAGTAAATGAAGGAGGTGAGGATGGAGGAAGGGCTAGGATGACATCTAGAGTTCTGGTTTGACTGATTAGGGATAGGGGAGGATGGTCAGCACGGGAGGGGGAAGTTTAAGGTAATGTTTTAGGCATGTTATATTTGGGAGCTTGTGGGGGATATGGGTGAGGAGGAGGATTTGGGAATCATCAGTGCAGAGGCAATGGGAAAAGAGGTGGGTGTGAGTGAGATTGTTCAGGGAAAGTCTAGAATAAGAATACCAGTGTTGGCACTTAATGGTACAGCTGTATTCAAGGGAGTAAGTAGAAGTTGGGAAGGACAGGTCTAAGATTGGGATGATAATTAGGAGAGAGTGGGAGAAAAAAAAGTCGTAAAAAGTATTGGATGTGTCTGTGTGTCAGTCGACAGATCTTCCAGGGTTGGATGACTTTTGAGACCATGTCACTATTAAATTCAGGTTGGAAAAAAAAATAAAGAAAAATTAAATAAATTAAAAATGGCCCTTATTCTTTTCAGGTGGCAGATGTTAATTGGTGGACTTTTGCTTCATGTGTCATGGAAACTGGGCTGGGTGGAGATCAACAGCAATTCAAGGTAGAAAACCTCTTCTGTGCTTCCTGAGTCATACCTGCTTCCTTTTTACATTACTTAATTTCTTAAGTTTCACATTGGGAAATACGGATGTTTATTTGAGTTGTGTGGTCTTTCAGCTTCCTTCTACCCTTGAGATACAATGATTTTATAATCAAATAGTACTTGAGCAGTGTTTTCCTGGTTAATAATACCACTAATATAATATTACAATTTGTTGAGATATGCAGGCTTAACCTGGCTTTGTTTTAGATCATAGGACCACTATGAATGAGTTTTTAAATAAACTTTATAAAATTTTAGTAAGTTTTTATTTTGAAATTATTTCCTTATAAAAGAATTAGAAGTAGTATAAAGAACTTCCATAGTCTTTGCCAGATTCCCCAATTATTATTTTACCACACTTTTATAAATTTTTTCTTTTTATATAATAATAAAATATTTTTCTGAAACATTTGAGAGTAAGTTTCAGATTTCAGAGGTAGATGCCTCTTTACTTCTAAATTTTATAGCATGTATTTTCTAAGAGCAAGGACAAAGTCAGGAAATTAACATTGATGCACTACTATTATCTCATCTATAAACCATATTCATATTTTGCCAGTTTTCTCAGTAATATCCTTTATAACCCTCTCCCCATCCCCATTCTGATCCAGGTTCCAATTTATAGCATACATTGCATTAATTGTTATGACTTTACTAAGACAGCTTTTCAAATATACTTAAAAGAAATCTCAAAGCCTATGACATTTTTTAGCCAAAATTATAATCTGAATTGGCTATTCATTTCCTGCCTCATCTAGATAAATTCTCATGATTCTTTGAGAACATCATGCCTTGCCCGAAATGATGCACAAAATTAGAAGAAAATGAAGTTCAATTTTATATGAATAAGATAAATATCCCAACTGAATGATCTGGCCACATCATATGCCTTGTGGTCCAAGTTATCTTCCCAGCTTCCCCAGTGGTCAGGTTGACTGCTTATTTGCTAAGTCATGCCTATGCTTGGCACCCAATACATTGTGGTGATTTGATATGTGTATATACTGTGTGAGATTCCTACCATTTAGTTAATTAGCATGTCGATCACCTCACATATTTACCTTTTTATAGCAAGAACAATTAAGTTCTATTCTCTTAGTGAATTCCAATTATATAACACAGTGTTATCAACTGTAGTCACTATAGATCCTCAGACCTTATTCATCTTATAGCTGAAAATTTGTGCCCTTTACCAACCTCTCTATTCCCCACCCCCAGCCTCTGGCAACCCCTTTCCTACTTTCTGTTTCTATGTGTGACTTTTTTAAGATTCACATGTAAGTGGTACCCTGAAGTGTTATATTTGTCTTTTCTAGGACAGGATTTTTGACCTTTGACACCTGCAGGTCATGCGTTACCACCTCGTGCATAGTCATCTACTGGACTCATGCTTTATTCCAGACCACACCTCACGTCACTGTCAGTTGTGTCAGTACAGCCTCCTCTGGCCTCTTCACAGGCCACGCTGGCAGTAGGAAATGTAAAACTCCCCAGACCTGAGATCGAACGTGTATGACTTACACATTAGTTTGGATCTTGAGTCACTTGTGGACTGTGTACTGGCAAGGTGCTTGTACTGGAATTTCTTTTCTCATATTTATTAGAAATGATATCCATATGTCTTCTAGCCTGCTTCACTTAACTATTTGGGGACCTGGACAACTTATATTTCTTTTACATTTTTCTTTTTTTGTCTGTATCTCTTCATACTAGTATCTCCTCTGTTCTCTGCTGTCCCTTCAGCCTGTCTCCAAAGGCTCACTGCACCTCAGCCTTGCCCTCTCAGGGGAGGGTGAGGGGGCCTGCGACTGTGGGGAGGGGAACCGCTCTGACGGGAGGCTGCAGGTGGCAGCTTGAAGATGGCAGCAGGGCTCAGGCCTGAACAGCAGGGCAGGAGGATAGTGGTCTTTTACAGGGCACTGTGGGGATTTGGGAACTTTTCTTTGTCGCCCTTGTTGGCCTTTAGGGATTGTCAGAACACCACTCAAGGTGACAAGATTTTCATTTCAGCATGAAATGGGGTTACCTGTTGAGAATCTCAGGCCAGTAAATGAAATGGGAAATGGGAAGCCATAATGATGCCAAGTGGGAAGAACCACTTATGAAAGTTCCCTGAAAATTGAAACTTTCAGAAAAAATAGTAACAGGGTCCTTTCTGTTTAGCCAGCAACAGTGCCTCATGTATGAAGCCTTAGGCATCCCAGCTGGTAAGTTCCAGAGGTTGGGACTCAAGCTATAAATCAGGAGTCAGCAAACAAGAGACAGAGAATAAATATTTTAGGCTTTGTGGGCCACACAGCCACTGTCACAACTACTCAGCTCTGCCTTTGTCACATGAAAGCCGTCATAGATGGTACGTAAGCTGACAGGATGGTTGTGTACAAACAAAATGCTATGTTCAGAACTAGGCAGCAGGTGGGGATTTGACCCATGGGCTGTGGTTTGCTGACTCTTAAGTTATGCTCTGTGACAAAGAGTATCATCATAGGGTTCTTGGTTTCGAGTAATATTAGGGTTGAACTTGGTCAAGGGCGTGTGGCCTTCTGTGAGTCAGAGAAAGAGCAAAGAAGGAAGGAGAAAGGTCTAAAAAAAGGAAAAAGGAAGGAGAAAATGGAATAAGACTTTGCGGACCACATTCACTAGGAATCACCCCCTCCCCCCCAAAAAAATTAACTCTAGGAATCTTCTGAAGGTATTGAGTTATTCTATCTAGAAGTCCTTGTAAACTATAAAACAAATGTTGACTTTATGATTGTAAGGTATTACTATTTAGGCAATGCCAATAATCAACATGTGAACCTTGGTATTTTGGTCGCTTGTTATTTTCATGTTTGGAAACAGTTTATGGGTCCACTGGGTGTCAGTATAACACAGAGAGTTTTCAAGAATTCAGCTCAAGAAGCCCTCCAGGCACTCACTAACAGATAAACCAAGTGTTTTCAGGAAGCAGATGTTCCCTCAATAATGCACGCTCTATTTGAAAAACAAGTGATTTAATTTAATTAGCCTTTAGCTCAATAATCACAGTTTTATAAGTCATGCCAACATTTTACATGCTTCCTGTAAAATGCTTTATTCATCAGGATTCCTAGGGACAATAGACTGTGTGCATTCAAAAAGCAAGTCCACAATTCAAACAAGATGCAATATTTGTGCTTATACATGATGTGAGTTATAAATCATAAGCCCTGTAAGAATAATTATGTTTCAGCACAGTTTTCAAACCAGACCCTGTGACAAATAGTCCTTCAACATGGATTGCAGTCTACAATTGAAGTCTGTAACCTTTCCCCCAGAAGTTGCCGTGAGATCCCTTTCTATATACACATGCACACACACACAGATATAGACACACATATGCATACATAGACACACACAGAACACACTCACTCACTGGCTCAGCTGCTCCTCAGAGGCTCATGCATCACAAAAACCCAAGGTTATGCCAGGATCACCTCTAGATTTAATTTCATCTTGCCTCATTTGTTGGCACAAAGGGCAATGTAAGAAAAACCCTCATGGGAGGTCCAAATGGTTCCACCTTATGAATGAAAGTTGGAGAGAGAAAGAGTGCATTAACGAGTAGTATGTGCTTCCTTTGTTCCTATTGTGGAGATCATTGACTATTTTAGAATAATAGTGTTAGAGCTGCAAAGGAGGATGTCTTAGACAGTGTGGACTGCTGTAACAAAAATACCCTAGACTAGGTGGTTTAAACAACAGAAATTTATTTCTCACAGTTCTGGATCCTGGGAAGTCCAAGATCAGGGTGCCAGCATGGTTGGGTTCTGGTGAGGGCCTCTTCTTGTTTTTCAGATAGCTGCTCTCTTGTGTCTCATAAGGGTACTAATTCCATCATGAGACCGCCATCATCATGACCTAATTTCCTCCTAAATGTTCCACCTCCAAATACCATCTGGAGTTAGGGTTTCAACATGTGATTTTGTGGAGGACACAGACATGTAGTTCACAGCAGAGGGTGAGTCATTATAACCTCTGGAAGGCAACTTTTTAACCAGTTACAAACTTGAATGCATGTTTCTTTGAACAGCAGTTGTACTTATGGGAATTTATCCCAAATATTGCAAAAGCATCATGAATGTAAGAAAAGAATATATTCAAGGATAACCATTACAACATTAGAATAGTTTAAAAATAGGGTTAACTTAGCTGTGCAGCAATAGCTTAGTATTTAATAATTAATAAATTAAGAATGATTTTTTGACATGGAAAGGTGTTAAGCTGATTATAAAGCAATATTATTGAAGTGCTTATATATGGGCATGTGGCATTGTTTGGAAGGAGACATAACAAGGTCTTAGCAGTGGTTATTTTGCATAGTGGGATTGTAATTGTAATATTTTTCTTGATCTATTTTCAATAACTTATAGCATGGATAGGTACTACTTTTTAATAAGACAACCAAAACAATATATAGATGATATTACAGAATTGTACACCTGAGTCCTATATTATTTTATTAACCAATTGTACTCCAATAAGATCAATAAAAAAGAAAAAGAGATAAATTATTATAGAAAATAAAATAACCTGCATTCCAAGATTCTAAGTTCATGTCTATTGAAGAAAAATATGTTTGTTTTTTAATGCAGTTAGTTTTTTGTTGTCGTAGTTATAGGTTATAACATGATTGCTATAAATGTTTATTGAATTTGAAATTGTTTGAATTCCCCATTAGGGCCATTTCAGAGAGGCAGCTGGCAGGATGTAGGTAATTTTTACTCTTGCCCGTGCCCTTAAAAATTGAGTAGCTATAAGCATCAGCAATTCTGTTCAGGGCTTGAGAAAAGCTGATGAAGAAATGTGAATTAGGGTCATGACTGGGGTTTCCTGATATGTTTTGTTTCTGTTGTTGTCCCCTTGTACCAATCTAGAGGGAGAAAGGTAATAAGTTATAAAAGTAATACATGGTGATTTAGCCAACAAATATTTGAGTGTCTATTATGAATATGCCAAGCATTGTTCTAGGTGCTGGGGGCGCACAGTGAACAAAGCAGGCAAAAATCCTTGCTGTCAATAGCTTACATTCGAAGTGAAGGAGACAGACAAGAAACAAATGCAAATGGCAGTATATGATGTGCCAGATGGCGATAAGCGTGAAGAGAAATAAAGCCAAGTAAGGGGATAGATACGTGTGACCGCGTGCGAGTGCCAGTGGTTGTGTCTGGGGGTTGTTATTTTATATATGGTGGGTAAGAAGGACTCATGGACAAGATGACTTCATGAGCAGAGATCTGAATGTGTGAGACTGGGCCATGCAGGTGTCTGGAGGGAGAGGGTTCCAGGCAGAGAAGGCAATAGCAAACTGAGGTGCTGGCATCTCTAGTGAACAAGGAGACCAGAATGCACTTATTCCACTTGTAAATGAAAACATCTTGGATACCTTTAAACACCTCAGAAAGTTATTTTTTTAAGATTTTATTTATATGTTTTTAGAGAGAGGGTTAGGGAAGGAGAAAGAGAGAGAAACATCAATGTGTGGTTGCCTCTTCTGGCCCGCAACCCAGGCATGTGCCCTGACTGGGAACCGAACCAGCAACCCCTTGGTTTGCAGGCTGGTGCTCAATCCACTGAGTCATACCAGCCACGGCTCAGAGAGTATTTTTTAAACTTTTGATAAGTGTAGCCAAGTAGTACATACATACCTCCAGAAATATACCAATTTATATATCACAGCTATATATGAAGGAATTGATTTCATGAACCTTATATTAGATACTAACTTCAAAAATTTCTAGTCTTGGAAAAAAAATTGATATATCATTGTCTTAATTTAAAGTTCTTTTATTATTAGGGAGGTTGAACAACTTTCTATATGTTTATTGGCCATTTTTATTGTGTGTGTGTGTATGAGAGAGAGAGAGAGAGAGAGAGAGAGAGAGAGAGAGAGGGAGGGAAGGAGAGAGGGAGAGAGAGAAACATAAAATTATCTGGTCTTGTCCACTGATTTTTAGAATTTTTTTATACTTATTTTTATTGTTTATTCTATTATAGTTGTCCCAATTTTTGTTCCCTTTTGCCCCCTCCACCCAACCCTCCCCTCTGGCCCACAGTTAATCCCCTTGATTTTTTGGGAGAGAAGAGTTGATTTTTTTTTCTTATTGATTCATAAGTACTCGCTATACATTAAGGATAGTAAACTCCTGCCTGTTTTATATGTTGCTAGTATATTTTCCTGGTTTGTTAATTATCTTTCAATTTTCTTTATTGTATCTTTGGCTTTTTTAATGTAGGTGGATCTATCAGTCTTCCTTAATGGCTTCTGTTCTTGGGGTTATGTGTAGAAAAGCCAGAGGAGAACTTTTATTGAGTGTTGTTGTTTTCCATGTGCCATGCATTGCCCCAAACACTGCATATTCATTCTTTTGGCTAATCTCAATAGCTATCTTGAGTATTATTATCCCCATTTTATAAATGAAAAAAACTAAGCTGAGTGCTTATTGTGAACTAGCCTTAGATTTGGGATATAAATCAACTAGCTTTAGAGTTGGGATATAAACCCGTATGAAAGTTTGATCATAAAGGCACATTCTTTCTACTGCACAAAACCTTCTGTCCTGTGCTTCTGCCTCCCCACTCCTAGATGCCCTAGATGACCCTTGGATGACCCCAGCCCTAGGTGACTGACATAGAAGGAAGGGCACAGCCCAGAGAAATGTGTGAAGCCTGTCTATTCCTTAGAGCTACTGGTTAAAGTTAGTCAGCTAACTGGTGGGACGTTCCTTGGGAGTGAAGAGACCTAACTATTCTTTCCAATGATGTGCGTAACCATGTCATTGTTATAAGATTATATGCTCCAGTGCCCAAAACCAGGTATGATTTCCATCTGTGATTGCTGCATCTCCCTAGAAAATAATCCTCAGTAATGGTGCCTGAGAGCTAAGTAGGATTTTAAAGTTACAGTTTTATTTCTTCCTGAAGAAATGATGTTTTAAAAATATGTGAGAATGGCAAAAGCACAAAGAAGCACCACCACCCTTGTGACTCATGTCTTTACCTCGTTTCCACAAACATACAGAACACAGTTGTCATGTATTTTATCTGCCCCAGCAACTGGTGAAAAGTCTGACCCCTCTGCGTTGTGATTATAGCACCTTAACAGTGGTGGAAACCTTGTAAGGCAGAGATCTGCATTCTAATTCCTGAAGCAGTAAGTGTGCACAATTGTTCAGATTATGTAAGTGCAGCTGTCAGCTGACTCCACTCCTTGCAGCAGGCTCTCTGCTGGAAGGAGGCCTGATTGTGCACACCCATGACTGCCACAGTCTGTTTGCTGTCCGTCTGTCCCACTCGCTTGTAAATGTCATGAGATCAATGTCTAGAATTTGGGAATAAGTTTGTGACAAAGCCTTACCAAACCTTAAGAGACTCTTATTGCTGAGAATAATGAACCAAGGGGGAAAATTATGTTGAACAAAATATATTTGAATTTTATCCTCAAAACTGGGGGTTTGGGGAATACTGGAAAATCAAATGTAAGATACATTTATAATGCCTTCTTGCTCACTAGAGAACAGAGGAAGGTTCCTGGATCCTTACATCCAATTCTCTACATGCACCTCAAGTTTGTAATATTCAAGACTGAGTTAATAATTTTCCCAGTCAAGCCTTTTACAGTTTTTCAAACATTAGTGCACCACCATCCATCACTATTCAAACTGGAAACCTGGAAGTCATCCTTGGTGTCTTCTGTCCCTCACCCCATAGTAGAAATTATCTCCAAGTTCTATTTATTTCTCAAATTGGTCCATTCTCTTCACCTCCATTATCTCTTGTCTGGACCACTTGATTGTATGCCTAACTGATCTCCTGCCTTCACATCACCAACCCCATTCCAATCTATTCTTCATACTGCAGCCAATATTTTCAATATGCAAATTCGATTATACGAAGTCTGTCCAGAAAAAGCCCAGCCATTGTTAATATAACGAGAACAGTTTGTGCAATATTGATGTAACCTGGCAGCCAAGGAGGGTGGCCTGGAAGGCACATGTGGGAACAATGACGATTTCACTGTACTAGTTAATGGGGGTGGTAGACACAGTTGAGTGAGCATGTGTACTGTATGGCTGTCACATTCAAAATGAATGAGCAAGTACAGAACGAATCTGCATCAAATTTTGTGTCCCTTGTACTCTCTACCCCACTCCTTATGCCCAGTTTAATTTTCGATTTCTTCTCAAACACCACTTATTTAAGAAAAGTTTCCCTATCCTCACTGATTAGGTCAGATGCCCTTATGGTTTAGCATAATCCTTTAGCCTCCTTTGTAACATTTATCAGTGTAATATTTTACGTACATGGTTCCCACCTTTCTGAAATTTACAGTTTGAGGGATATGGAAAAATTAATAATATTTACAGAAATTCCATTATCTGACTTTGTCAGACGTGTAACTCGTCTGTTAATTGAAAGATAAATCTGGGAATCATCTTTTGATGAAACAATCTATTTTGCCTTTGATCAGATTTTTATTCAAAATTAGCTGTCCAAAGTGATTGGACCTTTGTGGAATAAACAAATTTAAGTTTATGCCACAAGCTTTTCTTCTGTGGGTTTCTTTCCTGTGGGCTTCTCGGTTGCTAGGTTCTTGGTAGTTCCGGCCTTTTTTTGCACCAAAGGCTTCTTCTGCTTCATCCTTCCAACAGCCTCCTTCCCTTCCTTCTGTATACCAGGCTTCTTGCCTGGAACCCCCTTCTATCTGATTTGGCCTCTAGTGCTGCTGTAGCTCTGTCTACCTGGAGCTCGTGGTTTTTGGTCTAGAGAAGAATAATGTTCTGGAACATGGTCTTTGCATATCAGTTTACCTTCCATGATTCTTAGGTTTTTCGGTGAATTCTTCTTTGGGAGTCTGTGATGAATTATGCATGGTGCCTGGAGGGCTCTTTGGATCTCTGGGCTTTCCTGCTAAGGTCTGTATTGAGCATCTTATGCATGGGAAGGTTATAGTTACTCTTGAGAGAGGCCGCTTTATGCCAGGTGCCATAAAGACCATCTAACTTGTAGAAAGCATTTTCCATCCAAATGCAGAAATGGCCCACACGCCCACCAGGAAAGTTTCAAAATGTTCAGTCTGCCTACATTAAGCAGAGTAGTTCTGGGGATGTTTCTGAAGGTTTTGATGATATTGTTGTTCATGTTATAGGTGATACAAAGTCCCCTATGCTGGACATCACAATGGTGTCTCATTTTGCCTTGCCAGCTCTCACTTGCTGAGAGACATGGGCCTTTTTAATATCATTCCAGGCCTTAAGTTTCTTAAGAAGCAAAACAGCCTTCTTAGTTTCTTGTAGCCTTCAACTTTACCTTCAGCCACCAAAGGAAGTTCAAGAACTTCCTCAATGTGATGACCTCTAGACAAAGCCAGCGCTGGTAAGACCGAGGCAGCCAGGGCAGAGCAGAGAGCATGTTGCTTCTGTGTTGTGTCCACTCTGCGACGCCAACGGTGCCAGCTTTTTGTTGGTGCAGACACGTGGCCCCCATGACACATTTTCCAAAAGCACTGTGGCCAGAACAACGAGGCCCACCTCGAACTCCGGGAATTCTAGGCACAGCTCTGCCACAACTCAGCTCTGGTTTCATGACCTGCCATTTCATTGACAGCACAGAGCTGTCTATTGGGTTTGCATAAGTCAGTGTGAACAAAATCCACAGTATCTGGTGGAACGGGAACCTTGAACACAGCAGGCAAAGTGACAGTTTTGCCAGGCGATTCTCCCTTTTCAGAGTACATGGATGTCAGTGGCTGAGCACACGCCAGGATGTGGGGAGGAGAGGTCGCACTGCTCTCAACCTGGGGGCTCCCACAGGAAGAGGAACAATCTATTTTACTTTAAGACGTAGAAATATGCGTTAATTTGCTAATCTTTTGGTAAGGCTTTTCTTTTAAATATGGATTGTCAACTAGTATTCCCTTGAGTCTTTTCATGCATAAACAACACTTAACATTTACTCTGATTTTTAGTAAAATGAGAACTTTGATTCTCTGAAACAACATGGATGCAGAATCTTCTGAATTTTTCATTTTTTCTTTTCCCTCTATCCTTTCACTCTTGTCTTGCCCGCATCTGGTTCGGCAGCAGATTTTCCTAGTGATTATTTGTTATTCTTTTTTGTTTTAATGATAGTATTTATTTCTTTTTAGAGAGAGGGGAAGGGAGGGAGAAAGAGAGGGAGAGAAACATTGATGCGTGAGAGAGAAACATCAATCGGCTGCCTCTCACACACTCCCAACTGGGGACCTGGCCCGCAACCCAGGCTGTGCCTTGACTGGGAATTGAACTGGCGACCTTTTGGTTTACAGGATGACGCCCAACCCACTGAGCTATACCAGTCAGGGCTCACATTTGTTATTCTTAATAGCAGCTATAGTTTTATGTTGGTGTGTAGTGGAGGGAAGGCAACTGTCTCACTGATAAGAGATTGTGGGCTGGGCCATGAAATCACTCTGCAACCAACCATCTCTGCAGGTGTCTGAAGTTCCACCATTAGTGCAGCTTGCTCTGACTGCACCCACCTTGAAATGGACCCTGAGTCAATGATGGGGCAGAACACAGGCCTGAGTGCCCCTGTGCCTGGCTCACAGGCCCCATATTTGGAGCCAAATGCTCACACAGCTGCCCTGTAGCATCTATCTCCCAGAAGTTTTTTTAATCCAGCTAGGCCCGTGCATATTTTTTCTAGTTAAATTTTGTGTCTTTGTGTTTTTAGGAAGAAGGGTGAAAATGCAAGATGTTTCCTAGCCATGTTTTCTTTTCCTCCTGTCCATGGCGGCTCAGATACCCTAATGTCTCTTGGAGTACCTGACTCGGCAGGAATTTTCTTTGTTTGAGAGGGAATGGAACACAAATGTCTGGGGCCTCATTAACCTTGCATTCCAACGTCCCAGGCCTGCTGCAGCTAGGCCAGCTGCCACTTCACCCGGTGCCCTCCTTCCTTCCTTCCTCATCAGTGTTCCCTGCAGTCTATGCTCTGGGCTTCTTTCCGGTGCATAGTGAGCCACGGGCCTGGATCCTGGCTCTGTTGACCCATAATATCCAATAAAAAAGCTTTTTCCTGGAAGAGAAACACTTGGCTGATGTTACGTTTGACCCATTAGGTTAGGGATGGCATCTCCCTTTCTCTGTTCACCTTTTGATTGGAGGTGCAGACATCTGTTATTGCAGCAGGACTGGTAATATCCCTCAGATCATCAGCCGTTTGGTCTGCTACCAGAGCAAAACCATGTTGTGTTTGCTGCTTGTCTGTTTATATGCCAGTGTCTCATTAGATAATGAGGTCCTTAAGGGTAAAATTCAAAGGATAGTTAACATCTGGGGCTTTATCTAGTCAAGGAACAAGTATAAAGGACCCATGGACATGGACAACATGGTGGGGATTGACTGTGGGAGCAGGGTGGGTAGGTGGGTGGGGCAGGGGAGAGCAATGGGGTAAAAATTGGGACAACTATAATTGAACAACAATAAATTTTTTTTTTTAATTGGAGGCTTTAGCATCAGGCAGATCTGAATTCCACTTCTGGCTTTGCTATTACCAGCTATTCCAACCATGGCAAATCAGTTCAGTTCTTTGCACCTCAGTATACTCATCTGCACAGTGGGGGTAATAACAGTAATACTTCCCTCATGAAGTTGTTGTGCAGATTTAAAAGGTTTGGGGTAGAAAACATTGAACACAGTGCCTGGTTTGTAGCTAGTACTCAACAGATGTCAACTGTGATGTTGCTGTTGATAATAATCCTGGTGCTGTCAGCACCTTCCAAGCTGCTGTAAGTGTTTGCTGAATGAATGTCTACAGGAAGTAGGGTTTAAAGGCCTTACAAGAGAGTGGAAACAGTTTAATGTCATGTTGCCTGGGAAGTTGTATAAAAGCAGGTCTGACCATAGATGGAGTGCCTGCTCATGCTAATAAAATTAGCAAAGATCATTTCTTGAGCAGGCATCATCCCAGGAGAGCAGTTCATTGAGTTAGTCGGGATTATTATGTTATGTCCTGCTGGAATGGTTTCATTTATTTATATCTTCTATTAGAATAATTCTGGGAACTTGAATTAGTGGACTTGAATGCATTTGTAACTGATGAGGGGAAGCAAGTTGCAGCCTCAGTGATATGCACTCTACGTAAAAACTGGGATTTTGCTTTTCTTGAGGAGAGCAAGATTCCAAACTGTAATGAAAAAGCAGTTCTTGGTGTGGCCACAATTGAATCAAGTCCTTAAAGATTCCTGGAACCAGCATTCCAGGTTAATGGTTGAAGAAGTCAGCACATGGCCTCCCTGCTCAAGTTCTAGCATTCCTTTATTTTTCAAGTCTGTCCTTTGACACTGTGGTTCCTCTTGTTGTGGAACCACAGAGCTGTTTGATATATTGCCTAGATAAATAGCCTTTTACAATTTTTAATAATTTGGCATAAGTTCAAACCTCTTGGCTACTTAAAATTCTAAGAATAATGTTCACTTTCCCCTTTAAAAAATTAGATTTTTTCTCTCTCCCAACCTGCAGGAAGGCCTTTTCCATGTCTAGCTTATCTGTGCCCTGTTGTGGGATCAGTGACACTAGGTGGGCAGCAGAGTGGCGGGCTGTGGGCTGATGGCTTTGTTAGCCTCCATCACTGCCAATACATACAGACTGTGTCATACTTCTTGAGTCACTCAGGGATGTTGAGATAGCTGCTGTCACTGTATTTGGTGCATCTGAAGGGTAATATCTTCCAGCTATGTCTTTTGGACATAAAATAACAGAAGTATTTGGGCCTCTTTTCTTCTTTCTAGATCTAATGTTTTGACATGGCTTCCCGCTTCACTGCTGTTTGTGGGAATAATCTATGCTGGTTCCAGAGCGTTGTCCCGACTGGTAAGTGTTAGAGGTTTTGGGGGACAGAGCTTCTCTCTTTTGCCCCTTTGCCTTTTAGCTTATTGCACCCAGATCAATGGGGAACAAGGCATGAGCTTTAATGACCGTATAGCTGGATTAGAGAACAAACCTTAGACTTGAGGCTAACCTGGAGCCTTTTATTTCTTCTCTCTGAATTGAAGATGGAGAGGCATAGCGACATTTGTGGAGCCTGTCACAGAGAGGGACAGCCTGCTGTGCCTGAATATAGGCCATCCTCAGGAGCAAGGAACGAGCCTGCTTCTCGCTTCTGGGAACCATACCCCTGCCCATTGGTAGCGTGGTCTGGGGTGTGCTGGGTTCAGTCATGGATGTACATGCCGGGCACAGAGTTGATACCCAGTAACAAGGGGAGGCTAGTAAAAAAGTCTCTATCCTCAGACTCTAATCTCCCCAGGACTGAGCTTCTCAAAGGGGGGAACGGTGAAGAACTTACTTCTTCCAGTTTCATTATATGGAATTCCAAAGATTTAGTTATTTTGCTATCAGAAGAGAATCCATTAATACCACCATTAACCAGAGACTCAGAGCACAGCTTAAAAATCAATAATTGTAGAAATGCCTCTTCCTGTTTTTTTATCTTGACTACTGTTTTTATATATATAAGAAAATGATTGCATTTTTGTTTTGGAGAAATGCAAATTTTGCAAAAAACAATTCAGTCCTTTTATGTGAAGTGTATTGTCATATTTGTCCCTTAGTTCTCAGATATGAAAACAGTAAAAAACAAACAAACAAGATCTGTCTAATTGGATAACAATATTATAGTTAGGACAGCTCCAAAGTCACATAATAGTGGTTGAGAATTAATAGCAGTAATTTACAAATTAAATCAACATTTGTTTCATGATTTACAAGCTTATGAGCTTCCCAGCTACTAAAGCAGATGGGGATGATGTGTGCGGTGGGGGAGAAACATCCTGGGTGGGCCTAAGAAATGACCCACAGTGCATGTTGGTGCTTGGCCCAGAGCAGCAGGCCTGCGCTGGCCTTGGGCTGCCTCTTCTTGATTCTGTCAGATTCCTGCAGGTCTGCTGCCTCACTTTCCAGTCTGTGGCCTGCAGAGAGTGCTTCCTGTCCTACAGCCGGGTATAGCATTTGATAAAAAACAATGTATTGTCTGCAGGTCTTTAAAATTTTTATAGGATCTGGGTAGTTATTAATGCTAGAATTTTGAAGTTTGAATAACTAAAGTGTTGTGCTCATAATAACAATACTTTTTATTTGTACAGTGCTTTTTCATGTTTCCAGAGAGATTTTTTTTTTTTTTTCCTGTATCTCATAGTCACCTGACAGGCGACAGGTGGGGCCAATGTTAGCCACCTGACAGGGAAAAGAACTCAGGTGTGGAGAGTCTTGGTCGTCCGCCTCTGGTTCTAGATAGTGGCAGCTCTTCTGACCTTTTGCCTTTTCAGATTTGTTCTTTAGGACCAATATATATGGATTTTAGAATAGGCCTAGGGTATAGTAGTCATGCATAAGTTCAGACTCTTGGTTGCAAGTGTTGGAAGGCTCATAAACTGGTCTAAGTAAAAAAGAAATTTACTGGGTCACAGAAGTGAAAAGTCAGAGGGTAGATATCTGCTTCAGGCAGGGCTTGATCCAGAAGATCCAATGACATACTCAAAATCCTGTCTTTTAGTTCTGCTCTCTGTCTTTGCCCCATTTCTGACCTTTTGCCAGGCTCCCCCTTCATGGGTATTGTTGAGTACAGACTCACATCCTCACAATTTTAAGTGTATTGGAAAGAGACTGTCTTCCTTGTAGCTCCTGTGTGAGTCCCTGGACTCATGCCTGGTTGGATCAGTCAGGGCCACTACCCATCTAAGGCCTGAAAGCTAACCAGAAGCATGGAATCATGCTGATTGGCTGGCCCTGGACCAAGGCCTCCCTCAGCCAGTCACTGTGGCTAGAAAGACTCAGAGCACTGTCTAGCCAGCCATGGTCATAAAGGATCCCTACCTGTATCCCACAGGCTGAGAGTGGGTGTAGCAGAGCCTCAACATTGGGTGTTTTACCAAAAAAAGGGATAAAGATAGTAGGTGGCAAAGACCCCCTCAAAAGTCCATTGTAAATGTCAGTCTATTACGTTCTCAGGCACATGGGCAGTTCCATAACCTGGAAGATGCTTCTCGAAGTGTGACACCTAGGCGGTGCAGATCTGTGAGCTCTGTGTTACCTGTCCACAGGAGATTGTGCCAGAATGTACATCAGCTTCTTCACTAACCATACTGTTCAGTTGAGCTGACATTTTATTTTTATAGCAATAACTTTTGCAGAAGGAAGCAAAGAATTGATTTACATTCTGGTACGAGCTGCTACTCTTGAGGTCTGGCACTTTGGGTGGCATTGACCTAGGGCACAACCTCCTTTAATAGGCAAAAAGAAGCTGCCACAGTTCAAACTCTTTGAGCAAAGGGAAACAGCTGAAAACCCAAATATACCCAATTAGGGAAGGAGGACAACAGAGAGGAGACACACATTGTTTTGTAGGTGAAATAACGCAGCCTCTTTTCTTCGTTTTTTGAGTTTTTTGTTTTCACACAGCTGCTTAAAAATTCATCGAGTGGATTAAACATGAGGCACTTGTACAGCTTGTGTTAAATGGAAAACAGGCATCAGCGTGCCAGTGCCAAGCTGTCAGTTTAACAAATCCACGATGAGTTGGGGGAAAAGTGCTACACTCATGAGGTAGCTCTGCTCTGTCAAGGCCTCCTTTCTCCGACAAGACGGAAGCTCTGTTCTCCTGATGTGCAACTCCTGAGAGGAAGCTGGTTTAACTCTGCCATGGCCCAGTGAGGATAGTACTTGATTGATTTTTCCACCTGAAACTCACAATCACATAGGGGGGAGATTCTTCTTGTGGCTATTCATTCAGCAAATATTTATTGGGGATCTACTGTGTGCCGGGGGCTTAATGATAAATCACGGTTCCTGACCTTTAGGAACTTCAGGGGGAGTCTGTGAGACACACAGCTCATTATGGGAACAGCCACCATGAATATTCAGTGTTAGTATGTGTTGGGCACTTACCGCAGCCAACCTTCATGACAATATAAAGTCGGACTTAATTACTACCATTTACAGATGAGGAAACTGAGATGCAGATTATTTGGCCCAGGTCAACAGTTAGTAAATGTTAAAGTAGAGCTACAAACCCAAGCCCATCAACTTTACAGTGCATCTCCAAAGCTTACCCTGTTTCCTCCCTAAATTTTACAAACCAAAGGAGACCAGCCCATCAGGTTTGAGCAGGACAAAGGGGAGAGGAACCATATGTTGTTCTCCCTTCTACTGGGGCTCATTCAAGTCTGCTTCTCCAGCTTTCTTACAATGAAGAAGGTCACAGTAATGATGGCTCTGGTGGTGTGAGTGCTAGTCTTTGGAAGGATAGAACAGTCTTGATTGATCATTATTACTCTTGGTATAATTTTCTGGCAAGAGCCATTTCAGCCGGAGAGGATTGCCTCAAATCCTGTGATGCTGAGTGTTTAGAACAGATGTGCGAATTCATCCATGAGGGAGCTTGCCTGTGAGAGGCCATGCTGGTGGTGGTGATTTGGCTTCTTAAATTGTGCTGTGTCCTTGCTTAGGGAAGCCAGGGTCAGAGGTTGGAGAGACTGCAGATCTAAGTTAAGGCATCTTGACAGAACTGGACCTGGTTTGTTTCGCAGCTCTTTGATCTTGGTCCTTCCCTGATTGCTTGTCATTTTCTGTCTTCCATGAGCACAACATTCATTCAACAAGTTGGGATAGAAAGATGGGGTGGGGTTGTTGGTGAGAAACACATGTGGAGTAAGTCACTCAGTTAAGCAAACTGGAACCCATGATCATGTAAAGGAACTTGGATCCACAAGGGAAAAGAATATAAATGTGGTTGTAGAGACTCTTCCCCTAATGTTCCCTGTCACTGCTAGGTAGGGGTGGCTCTTCTTTCAGGTTGTTTTCTTATCAGAGCAGAACAGAATCTAAGTGCAAGAATTGCAAGGCTACTTATTAAGATGTTGGCTCTCTGACAAATCAGTAAACCCCTTGTCTGGACTTTAGTTATCTACTTGTTCCATCTAAAGTTGTTCTCCATAATCCTTATAAAATGACTTATTGAGATGGGGCTCTGAAGGGAAAACTTCACAACATTGGATTGGGCGATGGTTTCTTCGATATGATAACAAAGACCTAGCCATCAAAAGAAAAAATAGCATCGGCCTGCGAGCCAAGTGTTGCTGGTTCGATTCCCAGTCAGGGCACATGACTAGGTTGCACGTCAGGTCCCCAGTTGAGGGTGTGAGTGAGAGGCAACCACACAGTGATGTTTCTCTCCCTCCCTTTCTCCTTTCCCCTCTTTCTAAAAATAAATAAATAAACAAACAAATAAATAATTTTAAAAAATAGACAAATTGGACTTAATCAAAATGAAAAACTGTGGTGCATCAAAGGACACTATCAATAGAGTAAAAAGGAAGACAACCCACAGAATGGGAGAAAATATTTGCAAATCATTTATCTAATAAGGGATTAATATCCAGAGTATATAGAAAACTCAATAACAAAGACCCAACAACCTGATTCAGAAATGGGCGAAGGACTTACATAGACATTTCTCCAAAGAAGATACACAAATGGTCAATAAACCCATGAAAAGATGCTCAACATCATTAATCATTAGGGAGATGTAAATCAAAACTCTAATGAGATACCACTTCATACCCCTTAGATTGGCTATTATCAACAATACAGAAAATAAGTATTGGTGAGGATGTGGACAAATGGAAACCCTTGTGCATTGCTGTTAGGAAAGTAAAATGGTGCATTCGCTATGGAAAACAGTAGAGTAAATCCTCAAAAAATTAAAAATAGATATTTGTATACCTAGGCTCATAGAAGCATTATTCACAATAGCCAAAAGGTGGAAGCAACCCAAGTGTCCATTGATGGATTAATGAACAAAATGTGGTAGATAAACAAAATGTTATATTATTCAGCCTTAAAAAGGAAGGAAATTCTGACACATGCTACAACATGGATGACCTTTGAGGACATTATATTAAGTGATATAAACCAGTCACAAAAAGATAAATATTGTATAAGTCCACTTATATGAGGTACCCTAGAGTACATAGTCAGACTCATAGAGGCAGAAAGTGGAGTGGTGCTTGCCAGGGGCTGGAGGGAGAGGAGAATGGTAAGTTAGTATTTAATAGGTACAGAATTTTAGTTTTGCAAGATGAAAAAATTTTGGAGCTGGGTGGTGGTGATGGTTGCAACAACAGTGTTAACGTACTCAATACCACTGAACTGTACACTTAAAAATGGTTAAAATTGTTAATTTTATATGTATATTTTACCACAATTTAAAATATATAATTGTTTTTTAAAACCCTGGGATCCATTAGAGCGGCGGTCCCCAACCTTTTTGGCAGCAGGGACTGGTTTCACAGAAGACAATTCTTCCACTGACCGGGTGGGGACAGTGATGGTTTGGGGATGATTCAAGCACATTACATGTGAGCTCACATCCTGCTGTGCGGCCCGGTTCCTAACAGGCCCAGACCTGTACCGGTCCATGGCCCAGAGGTTGGGGGACGCCTGCAATAGAAGTTTCCTTGAGGATTATATGAAGAGGAGGGGATGGTAATGTTCTCTCACTTGCCTCACTCAGAACTCCTTTGGGTGCCATAGGAGATGCGTATTTATTTCTATGTACTTGGGTAAAGTGTGAGAGAAATTGTCATTCACTGAGAGCAGGTCAATCTGCCCTCTGTTCTATTCCATGCATTTATTTTCCCAAGTGAGTGACCTGGAGAACCGATGCTGCCCCTTAGGCCTTTTCTTATTACCATGCACCTTGTCAGGATGGAGGAGCTCCTGGTATTTTAAGATGTCTGTTTCTCATACGGCGAGGCCCCTAAACGTGAGTGTTGTCCATATGAAACACTGAGATGGCCTCTAAGCTGGTACTGGGAATATACTGGGAAAGAGGGGAGTCTGGTCCTCTGCCCTTAAGGAGTTTGCCATCTAATGACAGAATAACAAAATTAATGTAAATAAACACTCAAGTTTATTTTATGCAAATCAATTTATAAATGTGTTCATTTACACATACACATATACACATATGAATAACCTCATCATCCTCCAGAAAGGATGTGTGGTAGCTTAAAAGAGTAATTATAATTAAAATAAGATAAACACTTTTTATAAATAGAATTTAAAAGAAATCTAGGTAAAGGGTAACAGGAGAACTAGATGATGTCACGGGGGACTTAACACGTAGAAATCTATGCTGTGATATTTTACAAAGTAAATATAGTTGGGCCCTGAGTTCAGTTCTCAGCTTTCTGTAGCCAGATAAAAAAGTTAGACTCTCGGTGCTCGTAAGATAATAGCAGGGGCATTGCTGAAGAAAAAGCAAAGCTCTTTCTTGCTCTCAGGTCCTGAGTTCTCATAAAGGGTAGACAGGGCTACTTAGTGAGGCAGGGTCTTCAGTAATGGCTTTTTTTTTTTTTATTTTTATTTTTATTTTTTATTTATTTATTTATTTATTTTTTTTTAAAGTATATTTTATTGATTATGCTGTTACAGTAGTTCCAATTTTTTCCCCCTTTACTCGCCTCCACCCAGTATCTCCCTCCCCCAGCATCCCCCCCCAAGTCCATACCCATGGTTCATAAAAAATAACTATCCCTCCCTCTCAGATATTAAGACCCTTTGTAATCTTGTAAAGGACAATGGGCGAAGGTCTCAAGCTCCTCTAGCTGCTTCAAGCTGGACATGGTCGTCGTCCTACCTACCCTTGGGTCCAGAAATCCCTAATAAGAGTGGGGGTGTGGAGGGGAGGGTGGCCTTCCCACATGGGGAAGGATCATGCAGACTCCAGGTCAGTTGGTTGTCTCCGGACAACGGCGTGCTTGGTTTAGCAGGCTGGCATCCTTGTTGTGTTCTGGGGGCAACAGATTTGGCAAAAAGGGTTAAAAAGCATCATTCAATCCATAACTACTAGGTGGCAAAAGGCAGGGATTAATTTTTCAATGTTCCACATTAGGAGAAAAAAAAAAAAAAAAAAAAAAAAAAAGGGCTTCTTTGGAGGAAGGTGTGCTAGGCACATCTCTCCTGTCCAAAACCCTTTTGCCCATTTTATTTAGTTTGGGCTGAGGGAAATAGTTTATGTTTCCCCCCTCTCAGACCTCTGGGCCCTTTCTGTCCAAGCCATTAGGATAGAAAAGAGAATTCAGTTTTAAAGTGAAGCCCACAGACCACCCCATTCTTCACCAACTCAGCCATTTAGTTCAGCCAAACTGTTGAGTCTCCGGAGGCAGCGCTGCAGAGAGGATTAAGTGAGGCTTATGCGTACATACAATCACTCAGGTAATGCGGTCATAGGCTTATGCCCTTTGAAAACAGAAAACACATGTTAATTTATGTAACATAACCAACAAAAAAGTCTCTAAATCTGTAAGACTGTCTTATTGGGAAGACATATAGTTGCAAGGCACTTGACATTCTACTTGCCTGCAACTTGAATCTCTTTGGTGATATCACAGATACGGTTTAATTTTCAAGTGAAACCATTTTTTAAATGAGAAGAAACTTTTAAGACGGTTAGCTGCCCTACTTTACAGTCTGCCACTGATCATTGTGATTTTCCTTGAATACTGATTTTTCTCCCTAAGATTACTCTCCTTGTCTTTAAAGGGACTACATTAAGTCCATTTTTAATTTATCCTGTTCATTTGCATAAACATAACAAGAGCAGCAAATGATCACTTATGATCTTTAGTTCTGTTTTGCTGGAACTTACCCAAGGAACATTTAGGGTGGCCCTCAGTCTGCTCTTCAGTGCACAGAAGCTGGGCCACATACCTGGCATTCATCCTTGCCTGTACACACCTGTCCTTTCCAAGTCTTTCTGGTTTTCCATTGTGCCTTAAGGTCCCTTCTAGCCATCTTTCAGGAAAACAACCTTCGTTCCTTCCCTGGAGAGATTGCTGTGGACCGCACAACCAACCATGGCAGCAGGCCTTTTATTTCGCGGGCTTTTATTACCTTTGAAAGTCATTCCCAGTTCCTTAGGGCTTTTTGGTAACAACATGAGCCCAAGCATGTCTCCTTTAGGCTTGACATTCCAGTCAAAGGCTTGTTCAGAAAAAGGAACCTCTATTAACAACTGGTCTTATTAGGTCTATGCAAAGAAACTTAAGTCATTACTTACTTGTTTAGAATGCCAAACTCTGGAGAGATCAAATAGGGAGAAAAATATACAACGTGAAGGAAAATCTTTGTCCTAATATTCACTGAACTGGCATTTCCATTCTTCATATTTTCATTTTCCCCCACTAAAAAAAATTTTTTTGTTTGTTTTTCCATTACAGTTGTCTCACTTTTTTTTTTTTTCCCCCTCTTGCTTCCCTGTATCCTGCCCCTCCCTTCCCCCACATTCAGTCCCCACTCAGTTGCCCATGTCTGTGGGTCATTTATACATGTTCTTTGATTTTACACTTCCCCTTCTTACCCCCTTTTCTCCCTCCCCCCTCCCCCCTTGTTACTGTTAGTCTACTCCTTGTTTACATACCTCTGGTTCAATTTTGCTCATTTGTTTGTGTTGTTCATTAGTTTCCTGTAATAGGTGACAGCATAACGTATTTTTCTTTCGTTGCCTGGCTTATTTCGCTAAGCATAATTCTCTCTAGTTCCATCCATGTTGTTGCAAATGGTAGAAGTTCCTTCTTTCTTTCTGCTACATAGAACTCCATTGTGTAAATGTACCACAGTTTTTTGATCCACTCATCTACAGATGGGCATTTAGGTTGTTTCCAGCACTTGGCTATTGTAAATAGTGCTGCTATGAACATTGGAGTGCATAGGTTCTTTTGAATTGGTGTTTCAGGATTTTTCGGATATAATCCCAGTAATGGAATTGCTGGTTCAAAAGGCAGTTCCATTTTTAGTTTTTTGAGGAAATTCCAAACTGTTTTCCATAGTGGCTGCACCAGTCTGCATTCCCACCAGCAATGCACCAGGGTTCCCGTTTCTCCGCATCCTCTCCAGCACAAGTTGTTTGTTGATTTGTTGATTATGGCCATTCTGACTGGTGTGAGGTGGTATCTCATTGTGGTTTTTATTTGCATCTCTCTGATGGCTAGTGATGTTGAGCATATTTTCATATGTCTATGGGCCCTCTGTATGTCTTCTTTGGAGAAGTGTTTGTTCAGGTCCTTTGCCCATTTTTTAATTGGGTTGTCTGTCTTCTTGGTGTTGAGTCGTATGAGTTCTTCATATATTTTGGAGATCAATCCCTTGTCTGAGATGTCATTGGCGAATATATTTTCCCATATGGTTGGTTTCCTTTTCATCTTGCTGATGTTTTCTTTAGCTGAGCAGAAACTTTTTAGTTTGATGTAGTCCCATTTGTTTATTCTTTCCTTTATTTCCCTTGCCTTAGGAGATATATCAGTGAAAATGTTGCTACGTGGGATATCTGAAATTTTCCTGCCTATTTTTTCCTCTAGGACTTTTATGGTATCACGGCTTACATTTAAGTCTTTGATCCATTTTGAGTTTATTCTGGTGTATGGTGTAAGTTGGTGGTCTAGTTTCATTTTTTTGCATGTCCCTGTCCAGTTCTCCCAACACCATTTGTTGAAGAGGCTCTTTTCACTCCATTTGATGTTCTTTCCCCCTTTGTCAAATATTAGTTGACCATATGAACCTGGGCTTATTTCTGGGCTCTCTATTCTGTTCCATTGATCTATATGTCTGTTTTTATGCCAGTACCAGACTGTTTTGATTACCGTGGCCTTGTAGTATAGTTTGATATCAGGTATTGTGATTCCTCCTACTGTGTTCTTCTTCCTCAAAATTGCTGTGGCTATTCGGGCTCTCTTTTGGTTCCATATAAATTTTTGAAGTATTTGTTCTAGGTCTGTGAAATATGTTGCTGGTATTTTAATAGGGATTGCATTGAATCTATAAATTGCTTTGGGTAGTATGGACATTTTAATGATGTTGATTCTTCCCATCCATGAGCATGGTATATGCTTCCATTTATTTGTATCTTCTTTAATTTCTTTCTTCAATGTTATGTAGTTTTCTGAGTACAGGTCTTTTACCTCCTTGGTTAAGTTTATTCCTAGGTATTTTATTTTTCTTGTTGCTATGGTAAATTGAATTTTTCTTTCAGTTTCTATCTCTGAGTTTTTATTGTTGGTGTATAAAAATGCCTTTGATTTCTTAATATTGACTTTGTATCCTGCTATTTTGCCGAATTCACTTATTAGGTCGAGTAGTTTTTTTGTGGAGTCTATAGGGTTTTCTATGTACACTATCATGTCATCTGCAAATAATGACAGTTTTACTTTCTCTTTTCCAATTTGGATGCCTTTTATTTCTCTTTCTTGTCTGATTGCGGTGGCTAGAACTTCCAAGACTATGTTGAATAGGAGTGGAGAGAGCGGACATCCTTGTCTTGTTCCTGATCTCAGGGGGAATGCTCTCAGTTTTTGCCCATTGAGTATGATGTTGGCTTCAGGTTTCTCATATATGGCCTTTATTATGTTGAGGTATGCTCCCTCTATTCCCATTTTGCTGAGAGTTTTTATCATAAATGGGTGTTGTACTTTATCAAATGCTTTTTCTGCATCTATTGATATTATCATGTGGTTTTTGTCTTTCATTTTGTTTATGTGGTGTATTACGTTTATTGATTTACGAATGTTAAACCATCCTTGCATCCCTGGGATGAATCCTACTTGATCGTGGTGTATGATCTTTCTAATGTGTTGCTGGATCCGGTTTGCCAATATTTTGTTGAGGATTTTAGCATCTATGTTCATCAGCGATATTGGCCTGTAGTTTTCTTTCTTTGTTGTGTCTTGACCTGGTTTTGGAATTAGGGTTATACTGGCTTCATAGAATGAGTTTGGCAGTCTTCCCTCTTCTTGTATCTTTTGGAATAGTCTGAGAAGGATAGGAGTTAGTTCTTTCCTAAATGTTTTGTAGAATTCACTTGTGAAGCCATCCGGTCCAGGGCTTTTGTGTGCTGGGAGTTTTTTGATTACTGCTTCAATTTCACTAGCTGTTATTGGTCTATTCAGACTTTCTGCTTCTTCTTGATTCAGTTTGGGAAGACTATAGGTTTCCAGGAATCTGTCCATTTCCTCTAGGTTGTCAAATTTCTTGCCATACAGTTGTTCATAATAATTTCTTATAATCCTTTGTATTTCTGTGGTATCAGTTGTGATTTCTCCTCTTTCATTTCTGATTTTATTTATTTGGGTCCTCTCTCTTTTTTTCTTGATGAGCCTGCTTAAAGGCTTGTCAATTTTGTTTATTTTTTCAAAGAACCAGCTCCTACTTTTGTTGATCTTTTGAATTGTTAGTTTAGACTCTATGTCATTTAATTCTGCTCTGATCTTGATGATTTCCTTCCTTCTACTTGATCTGGGCTTTGCTTGTTGTTCTTCCTCTAGATCTTGTAGCTGTAGGGTTAAATTTTTTATTAGATATTCCTCTAGCTTTTTTAGGTAGGCCTGTATTGCTATGAACTTTCCTCTTAGGACTGCTTTCGCTGTATCCCATAGGTTTTGGGTTGTTGTGTGTTCATTATCATTAGTTTCCAGAAACTTTTTGATTTCTTCCTTGATGTCATTGTTAACCCATTCATTATTTAATAGCATGTTATTCATTCTCCATGAGTTTGAATGTTTTTGAGTTTTTTCCTTGAGGTTGATTTCCAATTTTAAGCCATTGTGATCTGAGAAGATGCTTGATATAATTTCAATTTTCTTGAATTTGTTAAGGCTTGTTTTGTGTCCTACCATGTGGTCTATCTTTGAAAATGTTCCATGTGCACTTGAGAAGTATGTATATTTTGCTTCTTTGGGGTGAAAACTTCTATATATATCGACTAAGTCCATTTGATCTAGGGTGTTGTTCAGTGCCTCCATATCTTTGGTGTTTCTTTGCTTCGAAGATCTGTCCATTGTTGACAATGGGGTGTTAAAGTCCCCTACTATGAGTGTGTTGTTGTCTATATCTTTCTTGGAGTCTTTCAAAAGTTTCCTTACATATTTGGGTGCTCCTAAGTTTGGTGCATATATATTTATAAGGGTTATATCTTCTTGATGGATTTTTCCCTTAAGTATTATGAAATGCCCTTCTTTGTCTCTTTTTATGGACTTTGCTGTGAAATCTGTTTTGTCTGATATAAGTATTGCTACCCCGGCTTTTTTTTCATGTCCATTTGCTTGGAATACATTTTTCCATCCCTTTACTTTCAGTCTGTGTAGATCTTTTGTTCTAAGGTGGGTCTCTTGTAGACAGCATATATGTGGGTCATTCTTTCTAATCCATTCAGCTACCCTATGTCTTTTAATTGGAGCGTTTAATCCATTTACATTTAAGGTTATTACCGATAAGTACTTATTCATTGTCATTTTTCCCCTTTGTACTCGTGTTCTTCTCTGTCTCTCTCTGTTTCTTTATCTTCTTAGAGCAGACCTTTTAGCATCTCTTGCATTGCTGGTTTGGTGGAGATGTATTCTTTTAGCCTTCTTTTGTCTTGGAAGCTCCTTATTTCACCCTCCATTTTGAATGAGAGCTTTGCTGGGTATAGTATTCTAGGTTGTAGGCCTTTGTTTTTCATTGCTTGGAATACTTTTTGCCATTCCCTTCTGGCTTGTAGTGTTTCTGCTGAGAAATCTGATGATAGCCTTATTGGAGTACCCTTGTATGTTATTAGTTGTTTTTCTCTTGCTGCTTTTAGGATCCTCTCTTTGTCTTTGAATGTTGCCATTTTAATTATGATGTGTCTTGAGGTGGGCCTGTTGGGGTTCATCTTCATTGGGACCCTCTGTGCTTCCTGGACTTGCGTGACTCTTTCTCTCGTCATGTTAGGAAAGTTTTCTGTCATTAGTTTTTCAAAGGGGTTTTCTATCCCTTGCTCTTCTTCTTCTCCTTCTGGAATTCCTATGATACGGATATTATTACGTTTCATGTTGTCCTGCAGCTGTCTTAGAACCTCTTCAGTCTTGTTCAGTCTTTTTTCATTTTGTTGCACTGTCTGGGAGTTTTTGTGTAGGTTGTCCTCCAGCTCGCTGATCCGATCTTCTGCTTCCTCTAGCCTGCTTTTAATTCCTTCTACTGTGTTCTTCAATTCAGAGATCGTATTTTTCATTTCCTCCTGGCTCTTATTGATAGCTTCTATGTCCTTTTTCATGCTCACGTAATTTTCTGTGAGTTCCTTGTAGTTTTTCTGGAGTTCTTTGAAGTTTCCGCTGAGCTCATTCAGCTTCTCCATAATCCATGTTTTGAATTCCATATCTGATAGTTCGCTCCCCTCTATTTCATTTAGCACTCTTTCTGGGGATTCTACCTTTCCTTTTGATGGGAGGTTGTTTCTCTGTCTCCCCATTTTTTTGACTCCTATTGTTTGTTGGTGCTTCTTGGAATGATCTGCACTTCCTGGATCTGCCTCTGGTGGCGTCAGATCATGTACCAGTCTGGCCCTAGGCAGCCTGTTGGAGACTTCCAGGGATCTACTGTTGTTGTCTGTCTTCTTTGATTGTTAATCTATTCAATCTGTGATTAGCTGTCAGGCTTAAGGACTGTGGGTGTGGCAGCTTAATTCCTGCAGGCAGGGCTTTTGCTTCCCCTCAGGCTGACGCCACTTGGAGGGGAATGGTCTACCCGCAGTACTGGGGATGAGTCAGCACTGGGACCCAGTCAGCTGCTCCTCCAGTTCTCCCCTCAAAGCCACCGTGCCAAATTCTCCCCAAGTGTCTCCAGTCCTCTCTGCCTTCCCTCTGCTTGAGCCCAGGGTAAGTGGTGGCCAAAATATTTTCGTATGTGATCCACTTAAGAGCTCTTTTTCTCCTGCTGTTTCTCTCCAGCTAGCAAGAAAGCCTGTGGCTTTTCGCTTTTCACAGCTGATACTATTTTACTTTCCACTCTGTCGCTGTAGGCTGGGAAGCCCAGCTGGGGGTTTAGACCCTGCCCTTCTCAGGGGGAATCCCCGGCTGTTGAGCTGTTTCTCAGTCCCTTCAGCAGCCACCCGTGTGAGCCCAGCCAGCCCTTCCGCGTCTCCGCACTCCCTACCGGTCACGTTGTGATGTAGCGGGCTTTTCTGTCTCTCCGTGGTTATAAGACTTCTTTCCAGCTAGTGTTCCGTTGGTTATTCCAGATGATTTCTCCAAAATTAAGTTGTAAATCCAGACTGGTCCTGGGAGGAGGTTAGTGTAGCTTCCACTTACTCCTCCGCCATCTTGGATCTCCAGTAATGGCTTTTTAATGAACACAGTGCTAACCTAATTTCTAGGATTCTGAATGCATGTTTGAGGCATGGTGACCTAGCGCAGTTCAGTAGGAGCAGTTCTCTGGGGATAAAACCACTGCTTTCTAGTTTTCTGGCTCCCTTCACAGGTGGGCAGACTGCCTTTAGTCAGTCTTCTAGGAACATTATTTCTGGCATGCACAATTTTGATAAAAATTGAGCAGCCAACAGTTCCAAGTTACATTTTTTTTTGGTCAAGGGCCTGGAATGCAATTATTCTATACTGTAGATTAATGCCACACCCACACATTGAAAAATCACCCTAAAAGAAGGTAGTGTTGACATCCCTTAACAAATATTAGAAGGAGTCATCCACACCTCTGTGGAGTGACCCAAGGCCGTGCCTGTGAGTATGGCCATGATTTTCCATAGCAAGCTGTTCTAAGTCAGTCCTAACACATGAGCAAATAACAATCAAGTTCAATATTCTACTCTGGGAAGCATGGGAAAAACTTCTAAGCAATAGTTACCAATCTCTCTTCACAGTCAGAGAAAAATTTCCAGTGGTACATGGATGAAATGTCGAATTTGAAGCTAATGGACTCTAAATTAGTTGCAAATTGTGCTCTTAAGTAACTGAATGAACTGCGGAGTAGTTGGATTTGATCAATTACATTTTGTGTCAGAAATGATGGCTTTATGATAGTTGATCTTGGGCCATTTTTCCTGATGAAAGATGTTAGGACCTTTTGTCGTTGAGGCCATTCCTAGAGTCTTGACAATGAGGAAGACATGCTTATTTTTCTGTTCTCTTCAGCACGAAGCAAGTATCTGGATCATCCAGTTATTGAGGCAGGTTACAAAAAGAACAAGAATATATCCCTCTATTTTCTCATCTGTGTGATGGTGATGTTAACAGTATTGTTTTCAGAGAGTTATTATGAAGGTTAAATATGTAAAAGCAGAACAGTGGCACATAATAAGTATCCAGTATATCTTAGCTATTATTATTGTGTTATCATTTCTCAGAGTTTTTGTTGGATTTGACAAAGTCAGCCCTGCTGACCCTTATTCCATAAAGATTGTAAAGGGCTGGTTTTCTAAAAAAATTAGTCTCTAGCAGATCTCCTGAATTATTAGTATATATCAGACTGAGACTTGTGCCCAGAGTTAGAGGCCAAGGGAAAACAACAGTAATTAAATTTGCACACTGCCTTAATATTGTTTTTGGTAGATCTCTATGGAGGCTGATACAGTTAATTTTAGAATTACTGTTTCTAAAGTAGAAAAAAAATGGCTTAAGAAATGTACATTTAATTTTTTTTAAGTAGAAATGGAATATTCCTTTTAAAAATGACAGAGTTTATTCTGTGTTCATCCATTTTAGATCATAACAGTTTTATTATTGGAGGAAGCAGACTAGCAGGATTTGGAACATACCAGTTGTATTGGACCGTGGACAGCTGTAGGTCCAGGAAGTTTAAACTGGGGCTTGACGTGATTTGGATATTAGAACTTGGAGGCTAGGAATGTGGGCTTTGCAGTTAGACAGGCCTGGATTGGAGTCATGGCTCTGTCCCTGAACTAGCTGTGAGCACCTCAGCAAGCTGCTTGATCTTCTGAGCTTCAGTTTCCTTGCCTATAAATCAGGGTAATAGCACCCACTGATACAGTTGTTGGGAGGAGGTTCCAGTAAGACAATGCAATGAAAATAATTATCCCAGTGCTTAACACATTATTGGTAGCTCTTATTAGTGCACTTTAAAAGCTGTCTTATATGTGTTGATAGAGTCCTTTCCAGGATCTATATCTAATCTGAATAAGACCTAAGGAGATTGAAAAACCCATCCACAGTTTATAAAATTGAGAAAATTAAGCCTCCTTGAGGTCTAGATTTGGGTCTAGGTTTCCATAATCTCAGTCCTAAATCTGATCTCATTACTGACTTTATAGTCAAGGAGGCAAAATATTGAAAATAAGCTTTTATTTTTAAATCAATAAGATCCAGCCCTGGCCAAGTGGCTCAGCTGGTTGGAGCATTGTCGGTACACCAAAAAGGTTGTAGGTTCAATCCCTGGTCAGGGCACGTACCTGGGTTGTGGGTTTGATCCTTGGTTGGGGCATGTGCGGAAAGCAGTTGATCAACATTTCTCTCTCGCATCAATGTTTCTCTCTGCCTCCCCAAATCAATAAACATATCCTTGGGTGAGAACTAAAAATAAATGAACACATAGATGAATAAGATCCAGGTTGCCCTTTTATATTCACTCTTATGTGCTGCATGATTAATGTGTCCAAGATTTTCTTTGCTACCTTCTCAAGCTAAGAACTAGAAGGCGAGGACCCAAATTTGTCAAATATAGCTCTAATGGATAAAGCCAGTTACAAAAAACAAACAAAAACCCTTTTTAATAATTTAAAATGCATAAAAAATAATTCAAAGTGTAAAACTCTAAAAGGAACAAAAATAAGCACAAAAGACAAAAGAGAAAATGATTAAAATAAAGTATGATTTTAAAAGAAAAAAGCAGTTTGAGTTGAATATTTAATGAAAGATAAAATAAAAATAGAAAACAATAAAAAGGCAAGGAAAATGTAAGACAAGAACTCAAAAAGAAATAAAACAGTGAAAGTCAGAACAAAATGATAAAATGGAGCAGCACTATGAAGTTATAGAAGTTTTAAAAACAAAGTAAAAATATTGGGTTGGCCAAAAAGTTAGTTTGGTTTTTTCAGTAAGATGGCTCCAGTAGTGCTTATTTGATTTTAACTTCATTTGAAACAAGTTTGTTAGATTGTTTTGCGACAGCTGTCATATCAGTGTGCGTTAAAAAAAAAAAAAACTTACCAAATTGGTGAAGTTTTGTGTAGCCATTTAAAAATTGAAGACAAAAGAAAATATGCAACATTTTGGGGATTTTATGCTTTATTGTTTCAAGAAAGTTAAAAATGCAACCGAAATGCAGAAAAGACTTGTGCAGTGTATGGAGAAGATGCTGTGACTGATCAAAAATGTCAAAAATGGTTTGCAAAGTTTTGTGCTAGAGATTTCTCGCTGGACGATGCTCCACAGTCGGGTAGACCAGTTGAAGTAGATAGCGATCGAATTGAGACATTAATGGAGAACAATCAATGTTATACCACGTGGGAGATAACCAGCATACTCAAAATATCCAAATCAACACTTATTGGTAAAAATGAAAAATGTGTCTTTTATTTTATGGAAAAAACTAAATGGACTTTTTGGCCAACCAATATATCCTCCACAAAGATGAAGTCTAAATTCATCTGTAAGTAGGCATGTAGCATGATCTTTAAGCAGGTCCTATAAACTGGGACGGTTTTCCAATTCAGGGTCCTATGGAGGCCTCTGAGCATGGGCTTGGTACCAGTTAATCCAGACAACTTTTAGAGCAGTGCTCCTGAACCACTCACTAGGCCCTTCACCTACATTATTTCCATGGTTTCTCCCAAAAGCCCCTGATCAGAGGTACTGTTACCCTCATGCTCCAGAGGAGAAGACTAAGGTTTGGGTAAGTGCTCTGTTTCACGAGCAAATGGTGGAGCTGGGGCCTGAAGCTCAATCTGATGCTGAAACCCAGGCATGTTATTTACCTTTTTCTGCCTTCAAGGAAAATCATCATCATCAACAGCAAAGACAATAACAAAATCCCATTCCCCTTAATTCTTCCCCCTACCTTGTCAAGATTATCTCTCAAATTAGGAGAGATTGCCATTGTTAGCAGAGTCCAGCTATAGTCAACGTGCAGTGGGTACTCTGTGTGTCTTAATAACTGAAATGTTACCTTTTTTTAAAAGTATATTTTATTGACTATGTTGTTACACTAGTTCCAATTTTTTTCTCCTTTGCTCCCCTCTGCCCAGTACCCCGCTTCCCTCCAGCAATCCCAACACCCCTTAGTTCATGTCCATGGGTCGTGCATATAAGTTCTTTGGCTTCACCCTTTCCTATATTATTCTTAACTTACCCCTGTCTATTTTGTTCCAACCAATTATGCTTCTTAATCCCTGAACCATTTCCCCATTTCTCCCCCTTCTCCCTCACAACTGATAACCCTCCAAATGATCCCCATACCTATGATTCTGCTCCTATTCTGGTTTGCTTACTTGGATTTTGTTTTTATTTTTTTAGATTTAGTTGTTGATAGTTGTGAGTTTGTTGTCATTTTAGTGTTTGCAGTTTTGATCTTCTTTTTCTTAAGTAAATCCCGTTGACATTTCATATAATAATGGTTTGGTGATGATGAACTCCTTTAGCTTCACCTTGTCTGGGAAACATTTCATCTGCCCCTCCATTTCAAATGATAGCTTTGCTGGATAGAGTAATCTTGGTTGTAAGTTGCTTTTCATCACATTGAATACTGCTTGCCAGTTCCTTCCTGCCTGCAAAATGTCCTCTGAGAAATCAGCTGATAGTCCTATAGGCACCCCCCTGTAGGCAACTCTCTGCCTCTCTCTTGTTGCCCCCAGGACTGTCCTTATCTTTCACCTTTGGCATCTCAATCATGATGCCTTGGTGTGGTCCCCTCTGGGTCCAGCTCGCCCAGGATCCTCCGTGCTTCCAGGACATGTATGTCCATCTCCTTCAGAAAATTTGGGAAGTTTTCCTCATTTTTTCCAATTCTTGCTTGCTCATTCTGCACTGGTTGACTGTTATTTTCTTCCTTATGTTCCAAATCGTTTATTTGAACCCCGGTTTCCTTCCCTTCACCATTGGTTTTGTGTGGATTTTCCTTCATTTCACTTAGCATAGCCTTCACTTCTCTTATGTGTTTGCCATACTCAAGCATATCTGTCAAGCCTGTGAGCATCTTTATCACCAGTGTTTTGAACTCTGCATCTGTTAGGTTGTCTATCTCCTCATCTGTGAGGTTGGCTATCTCCTCATCTGTGAGGTTGGCTATCTCCTCGTCGCTTAGTTCTCCCATTGGAACTTTGATCCGGTTCCCCTTTTGGGCCATATTTCTCTGTCTCCTCATTCTGACAGGCCCCTGTGTTTGTTTGCTTCCACGTCCCAGGTAGAGCTGTCCCTCCTGTTACGTTTTAAGGGGCAGAGCCTTAGGGATTCGTCAGTACAGGGAGACCTGTTTCACCACGTTGTGGCGCTGTAAGTGGGGGAGGGGTCCGAGAGGGAACAATGCTGCCTGCCCAGCACTCGGCCCTTTTCCAGGCACCTCTCCCACTTTCGCACCAGACTGGCACCCCTCTAGCCTCTACCCTGGCCACCGTTCCCAGAGTGGGTGGGTCTGCAGATGTTCTAGGAACATGGGGTCCCTTTAAATAAGCAGACTCTGCTGAGACCGGCAGTTTCTGCCTCCACCCCAACCCCCACTGGTCTGCATAGTCAGAAGTAATGAGGCTTGATTTTCCCCAGTGCTGGGACCGTTGGCTGCGAGTTCTGGTGAGAAGCGGGGAACATTCCCCAGGTGCCCCTCCTGACTTTTTAAAATGTGTGACTGCACTTTCTCCCAGCCTGCCGCTGCCACAGCTGCTGCCACTGCCGCTGCTGCCGCCGCCGCCACACCAAGTCCTCTCTGCCCCAGCTCTGCCCCTCCTACCTGTCTGGATGAATATTTCTTCTTTATATCTTTGTTTGCTGGACTTCCATGCAGTTTGATTTTCTGGAACTTCTGGTTGTTTCTAGTTTTGTGGAATGTTACTTTTTAAAATATATTTCTCCCCTCTTCTGTTTTTTGGTGCAAAGTTGATTCCAGTTATTCAAACATGAACCTCAGTTCAGTTTCCTCAATATCTTCTGACTATGGACACTTCTTCATCTTCACTGCTGCTACCGAGTTCAGGCCACCATACTGTCATTCCTTGTCCTACTTTCCTGTGGCCGTTGTAGCAAATTACCACATACCTGGGTGTCTTAAAACAACAGAAATTTATTCTCTCCTAGTTCTGGAGGCTAGAAGTCCAAAATCAGTATCACTGGGCTGAAATCAAGGTGTGTCAGCAGGGCCACACTTGCTCCAGGGGCTCTAGGGGAGAACATGGCATTTCTTGATTTGTGGCTTTATCACTCCAATCTCTGCCTCTGTGGTCACATCACCTCCTCCTCTGTGTGTGTCAAATCTCTGCCTTTCTCTTACAAATGCATGTGTTTGCCTTTAGGGCCTGCCCACATAATCCAGGGTAAATTCACCATCTCAAGATCCTCAACTTAATTACATTGGCAGAGATCCCTTTTAACCAGGCAAGGTGGCATTCATAGGCTCAGGGATTAGGATGTGGCTCTTTTGGGGGTTGGGGGATTCAGTTTACCATACACTTAGGTTTTTGCAACTGTCTCTGCCTCCAGTCATCTACCCTGCACACAGCCTTAAACACACAGCTCAAATCGTGTCACTGTCTGCTTCAGAACTCTTCAGCAGCTCCTGTGGCCCTCGGCACCTCCTGATTCCCTGATTTGGCAGTGATTGCCTTTCTGCCTTCTTTCCCCCAACTTCTTCTCCCTTCCATGTTACGTTCCACCCTGCTCAACTCCCCCCAGTTCCATAGGAGCCAGGTTTGCTCTCTCTGGACCATGGTGTGCTCTTCTGCCTGCCACACCCTCCATTTTGTTTGGTTCACACTAGTTCATCATTCAGTTCTTGGTTAGACTTTGGACTTCATTTACTCTGAGAAAACTTGCTCTCCCCTCACTGGGTTAGGTGTGCCTTTCTGCGAGCTCTGTCAGATCTCTTTCCGTGATAGGGACAGTCTCCCTATCAGGCATCCACCTTGTTCACGGGATGTTCCCTGCACCTGGCACAGTGCTTGACACACAGCAGGTGCTTAATAAATGTGTATTAATGAGAATACCATAGGAGGGGGGCTTTTACCTCCACCCTACCAAGCGTAATACTACAACCCAGAACACCAATCCATGCAGAAAAGTTGTTGCTGGAGAGGATTACATATGTGAATGTCAAAAATTTCCATGGAGCTTTATTTTCAAGCAGAAATCAAGAATTATGTGATCATGAGATCAAAGAAAATATTTTCATGCTTATTATTATGTTTTCTTTCAGGCCATTCCTATGTTTCTCACTTTGCATAACGTAGCCGAAGTTATTGTCTGTGGGCACAAGAAGTGTTTTCGGAAAGAGGTAAATGATAATGCAAAATGCTAGTTTTACTTCTCTTGCTTTAAATTTCAAAAACAAGTCCTTCTTTTTTTTTTATGGCTCAAATTAGTGTCTACCTTTTCCTGACATCTGTTTCTAGTCAGGACTGTGTGACAGTGGTTATTAATTTCAAAGACCATGGTTTTGACATTGACTGTGGGCCTGGGGTTTCCATGCAGAGCTTGTCCCAGTGCCACATGGACATCAATGTCGGAGCTTCACAGAAGATCTGGGGGCATTGGCCCATCCTGGGGACAGACGTTCCTTTTTCTTCCCAACCCCAGCTCAGCCTCAAACCAGCTAGAACAAGTTTCTTCACCTCTGTGCCTCTGTCTGTGAAAAGGGGTAGTCACTTCAACCAACTCATAAAGCTGCTGGAAGGATGTAACATGGCACACATGTTAAATGCTTCCAGCAATGCCTGGCATGTAGTAGCTGCTCTGTACATGTTAGCTCTAATTATTAACATTATTAGTGGTGAATTTAATTTGGTCCCTCTTTTGGGAGTTCCTTTTTTTCTAATATCTACCCATCTGAAATAATTTCATATCAAAGTCTTGGAACTTTTAAACTGGAGAAGCTGGTAGGCCACCAGGCAGCACACTTCTTACAGGTGTACAGGAGAGAGAGGAGCCCTTCCCCTGGCTGAGGCCTCTCTGCAAACCTGCGCACCCTCTCTCATCCCTGCCTGCTACTTGGAGGTAGCTCCGTGGGTTTTTTACCCTCCTCTTCCATGGATTGTTAACCTCTCCCTGTCTGCTGGCTTGTTTCCCTCAGCCCATAAATGTTCAGTGTTCTCAGTCCCCATGGGTGGAGCAGGCCCTGGGACACCCACTTACATCAACCGAGCTCTGGGACGCTGTGCTATAAAACCAGAACTTGGACAGGAAAGCCAGCATGCTGCTTGGCCCATGCACCCCCACCTTCGCCTGATTTCATCCCTGCCCTGCCCTGCCCTGCCACAGAGCCTAACAGAGGGTCGGCCTCCATGCTGTGCCCGCATCATCATGTCCCTCTCTCCTCTCCAGCTACTTCCACTTCTGCCGCCACCATTGACCTGAAATTTCTCTGGCCGAAGTCACTGATGGCTTCATTTATGTGACTGTTGGTCTTTTGCACTATTCATCACTCTGCACCCTTTTCTTGACTCTCTTAGCTAACTTGATCTGCATTTCCCTCTCCCTGCTGGTCTCTTCCAGAGTGTCTGGCTTTTTCTTCATAGCTGTCCATCTTTATCCTTTGTCTGCCCTACAGGGTCTCCCAGGGCTCTGTCTCAGGAGCCTTTGGTTCCCATGCCACACACTTGCTGGACAATCTCATCCACACCCATGATACCAGCTACCTTCAGTTCACTGGTGACTCCTAAGTCCCCAACTCCAGCCCAGACCTGTCTCGTCAGCTCAGATCCCATGGTCTGCTGGGCCCCGGTTCTCCGCCTGGCTGGTTCCTGGGCGTATGAAATGCAAAGGGATCAAAATGGTACTGATGCGTTTCTCCAGACCCACTTCTCACCTGCTAATCTGAATCCTGATGATCATCTCCCAAGTCAGAAACAGCAGCAAATGAAGGTTAGTGGCCTGAAAGGGCCAGTGGGGTGTCACTGCAGGACTGGCAGGTGGGCTGTGGCAGAACAGTGCCATAAGGGATCATGCTCTGGAGCTAGTTCGCCTTGGCCCAGGCCCTTTGACCTGGGGCAGCTGACCTAATGTCACAATGCCTCGGTGTGGTCATGTGTAGCATGTAACCAAGACTGCTAATTAACTCATAACACAGTCAGTATTCGAAGAGCACTGAGAACAGCACCGGCAGAGAGAGAGTAGCCCTCAGAATGAGTTAGCTAACCCAAAGTAATGTTAGATATTTATTGTGATTTTTGGCAATGTGACTTTTGAGGCATATACTGACCTAGTCAGAACCCTGAGATAGCACCGGGACTTATTATGGGGTGATCTTTGGACTGGGGGATCTGAAAAGACAAATACCCTGACATTAACTCCCAGGTGTTTCTGGAGCCCAGTCATGAATTTATTGCGTATCTCAGGTTCTGGGATCCTTTAGTCTGAGGGGTTTAAAATAAAAAGAACTGTCTCCTCTGTGGAATGGGTGAACTCTTTCAGCCACTGGACCTGTTTGCTGCCCTGTAACAGAAGCCCCCAAACATGTTACTAAGAGTTGGGGATGTCCCTTTCGTCTCTGTTCCTCTGTTCCAACAATACATTGAGATATTGGTTATATTTAGTTCAGACTCTCTTAGTGACACATTTTTCACATAATGGGGACAATTATCCAGGTGTTACGAGCCAGGTCACCTTTGCGTGAGTCATCCGGTCTGTACGGAAGGGATAGGTATCCCCACCAGGGGGCAGTGGAGTCAAGGTTGGCCTGTCCTCTCTACTCGGCTGAGGCAGGGTCCGCAAAGATAAGAAGTCGAAGGATCTAAAGATGCAAGCCACCGCTTTGTACAGAAACAGAACCTGCTAATTAGAACAGCACACGCTGGGTTATTTAGTAATGCATGAAGACTTAGATTTTCCTTCATAGCAAACCACATGTTTCTCCTGTTAGCTCTTCCCTTTTAAACAATATGGTCATATTTCACACTTCATCCAAACTGGAGTCAAAAAATTGTACTTTGGCCTCTACCAGCAAATTAACCCTTCTGAAATGTTCAGAATTAATCTGTTATCCTACGTGACCATTTCCCCTATCAAATATAGAACAATCTATGCTTCTCCCTGCTAGAACTTTTTTCCTGGGTGCAATGACTAATGCCCTTAAACTGGCTCACAAAAAGGAGGTGATCAAGGTAGAGTCTGCAGTAGAATTTCTTCATTTCAGGGAGTTTTCAGTGCCAGTTTGAGGTTTCCCCAATCTGCTCTTTTTTTTTCACTTCTCTTTAGGGATGGAGTCAAATGTCCCTTCTTTTTTTCTGTTTCTTAATTTACACATCATACCAGAGAATTTATAGCACCGCTGAGAATCAGAACTGGATTAACGAAGGGAAAATTTAAAGAGACAGAACACGAGGTTAATTTCTGTTCTTGCACTGGTTGCATTGATACCTCTCTCTCCCCTTCGTGGTGTGTAAGATATGGGAAGGCTTGGTCTTGATATCATTTTGTTTTTTCATAAGGAAACATAATTCAACTGGGGAGAGGGGTAAAACTGCACATCCAGGGTGCTTGGCCGAGGTGACTCAGCTCTGAACCTCTGAGTCATTCTTCATTGGGTCCAAGAAGAAGCAGCTTCGACAAACACTCAAGTACAACAAGCTGTTAAGCCCCCAATAAACCTGATCTAACTATTTTCTTTCAAGAAATAAGAAAGTTTTAAAGGCTAATTATATCTTTTTATTTCCATACAGAAAATATCTCCTGCAAGGATCTGTAGGTAAGTTTTTTTTTTTAAACCCACAAACCTCTAAAATACAAGATTTAACTGGATTTTTAGCTTCAGTGATAAACTGTTGAAGATTTATACTTGAGAGTTGACAGAGGAATTTATTATAAATACTCATATATCCCAATTTTGTGTCTTATTTCTAAATTTACTGTCTCTCTTTTTCTTTAAATATGTTATTCCTAAGGCAGAAACAAACCATGCTAGATTTCAGTCGTTGATGCCCAAAACTTTACTAAGAGTTGTGCAATACTGACAGAGAATGAAAATGGAAAACATGGTAATGACTTACAAATTAAAAAATAATGTTTGCAGTTTGTGGGTTTTTAAGAATTCCCACGGTGGGAAACCACTGGCCTGTGGATCCAGGGATCTGAGTTGTGATCCTGGGCCATAGCAAAGTGACGCTGGGCAGGTGTCATCGCCTTCTGTGCCTTAGTTTCCTCGGCTGGACTCTCAGGCCGGTCCCTGTGCCCAGGTGTGCTGAGTTCAGCCCGAACGTCTTGTTCTCAGACTGCTTCTTGCCTCCTCGGCAGGAGTTACAAAGCTCAGTCCTGTAGAGAACCAACAGAGATGCTTTAATACAAGAATTTAGGACTTTTTGTTTCAAATACTTCTGGGCTTTCATCCAATCCCTCTCTCTTTTTTGACTTCATTACAGGCTGCTACTTGAAAAAAAAGAAACATCAGGACTTAATCCTGTTGTTTAAAAGATTAGCAGGTATTAAAGAGAGGCAAACCCTGGCTAGGTTGCTCAGTTGGCTAGAGTGTCGTCCCAATAGGCCGAAGTTGCGGGTTCGATCCCCAGTCAGGGCACATGCAAGAATCAACCAACAAATGCATGCATAAATAGGGGGAGCAACAAATCAACATTTCTCTCTCTCTCTCCTCCCCTCCCCCCCGCCTCCCTCCCTAGGGATCAATAAATTTAAAAAAAGAGAGAGAGACAAGCCCAGTAATACCTGATATAATTAGGCCTTGCTCAAGACCAAGTTTGGTGGGAAACCAGGGGCTGTTTCACCCCATGCTGTCCCCAGGGGGTCTTTAATGCTCATTGCCTGTGGATGAGGAAGTATCCTATATTCTGCAAAGCCTTCCATTGACGGTAGACATCAAACCCATTAGGATTCTCTTCTCCCACCTGAAACCTTGCTATTCCTGTGCAGTCCCAGAAAACCTTCCTGACAACTTCCCTCCACTCATCCTACCCTTTGCCTCAGAGCGCCTTAGCAGTCGGGTACCTTGGAGTTTTCCATGTGTGTGTATGGTGTGTGTGTGTGCCTTGAAAGTTGGTAAGGCTGAAGAAGAAAAAAGTTGGTGGGGTGGAAAAAAATAGTTGGTGGGCCGGAGAGGAGAATCTTCCTATGCCTTAGGATGTCCCATGTTGTCCTGACCGTCGCACGTCGTGAAGCCCTCGCTCTGAGGATTCTTCCATTTCAGTCCTCCTGCCTTGGGCCCAGCCATCCATGCTAGGCTGTGGGTACACACCTGCACATGGTGACAGCGCTGAGGACCATGGGGTGGGGTGGGGGTGGGGAGTGCACAGGATTGATTAGCATTGCTATTGTCAGTGTACTTGGGTTTTAAATATCAGGTTGCTATGTCTTGCATATATATGTACATGTAAAATATGGAATTCTGTTTGCATGTAGAATATATATTGGTATGAGATGTCATATGTCAAAGTCCTCTAAAAGTAAAATTACTGTATTTTCTGCTTCTGTTCATGCCTTTGATCCTTTGCTGTTTGCTGATCATGGAATGGTCAGTAGTGAAGGGGCCCAACATGACATATTTTGTTGCATTGTAAAATGGAAAGAGAGGGAGAGAGCATGTGATAGTTTGGGTTTTGTGTTTTCTGGTGCCTTCTTTTATGGGGAGAGAATGGGGAAAGCTAGAGGGCAAGATGTTTTGCTATATGAAACCTAAAGAGCCAATAATTATTCCAAAAGATAGATCTAAATTGACTTTCCCATGAATGAGGGTATCTGTGGTTGGCAATGATGCTTTTCTGTGCAAGAATTTTAAAAAATTATGGGAATTTCTAAACATATATAAAAGTAGAATAGTATAAGGATGACCTATATACCCATTACCAGCTTCAACTTGTGTCTCCACCCAGAGCCTCCTCACTTCAGCAAATCGCAGGCACCAGAGCATTTCATCTGTAAATGTTTTAGTATGGATAAGAAATCTTCCTAGTGAAACCTTTTATTTGGGGAAAAAAGGTTAAACCTACAGAAAAGTTGCAATATTACAAGGAACTCACATATACTTTTTACTTAGATTCACCCATCGATAACATTTTTTGCATATATATCACATAAAATAAATAAGAAAATATATATTTTTAAATTTTTTCTGAACCATTTGAGGATAACTTGCAGAGATTGTGACCAGTCCTCTAAATACTTTAAAGTGAATCTCCTAAAAATAACAATCTCTTGTATAAACAATGCAATTATTAAATTTAGAAAATATCTTCTACAATACTATTATCTAATATTGAGTCTATGTTCAAATTTGGTCTATTATCCAATGTTGTCTTTCATAGCAGTCTTTTCCCCCAAAGACGTGTCTCTTGCATATTTTTTAGTCTGGAACAGTTCCTCTGCCTTTTATTGTCTTTCATTTTCTCCACATTTTGGAAGAGCTTAAGCCCACTGTTTTATGGACTGTCCCTAAATCTGAGTTTGTCTTAGTGTTTCTTCATGATTAAGCTAAGGTTTTACATACTTGACAGGAATGTCACATGTGTGATGCTGTGACCTTCTCAGCACCTCATATCAGGAGGAGGCACGTGATGTAAATCTGTCCTACTACTGGAGACATTAAGTTTGATCATTTGGTTAAGGCGATACACAAGAAATGTTACTGTGCTTTTCATGGTGTTTTCTTTTGTAAGTGGCATAATCATAGTCTGATTGTCCAGTTTTCCACGAGTGCATTTTTTGGGATCTGTAGTTTTATAAAAAACAAAATATTTTATTAATAATTTTATATTCATTACGGGATGCTGGGTGGGTGGGGCAAAAGGGGAAATTGGGACACCTGTAAAAGCACAATCAATAAACTACTTTTAAAAAAGAGAAGGAAGGGGAGTCTTCTAAGACAGCATGGTTCCATAGAAATAGAATGGGATCTGTAGTTTTTTTAAAAATCTTATTTTATTATGTGTCTCAGAGGCGTTCTGTTTTTCCTGGGCAAGCCAGCTTTGGCTCTGCAAACATCCTGGACATGCCTGTCTCTGGGGAAGTGGCTGGTTATCAGTGGAACACACAATGAAAACTGCCTACCTGGTGGCGTTCTCAGAGGGTGAACAGGGAGCCTGGGCTTGGTTTCACCGGATTGTTGCCTCAGCTAAGCTGCAGTCAATGTATTTCACCCTCTACACCCTCTGGGAAATTCTCTGAGGCTGAACAGTGAAGTTGCTTGTCTAATTTCCCTCTCCACAGTGCCCTCTTCCTCCTGGCGGCTGCTGGATGCCTGCCCTTCAATGACTCCCAGGTGAGGTCCGGTAAACACATTTTGCCTTGGAAGTATCTCTGACTATCTGAAGCCTGTGTGTATGAACAGAATTTCCTAACCCTTCATTTTAGAATCAGAATAATCCTGGCCTGTGCAAAAGCATTTAATGGTTTCAGGCAGGGTACCCTGTGGCCATGCCAACACTTTTCTGCGGGTCCTTACCTTCTCCCAGGGCTGCGGCAGTGTGGCCTGCAGGACTCTGGCCTCTGGGGGCTATGGCAGGTACAGTATTCCCTCTGTATGTTCTTGGGGAACCTACAAGCCAGTGCCCAAGTTGCCCAGCCTTGCACATTCAGGCACATTGATTTATTTCCTTCTCAGCCCAGGGGCCTCGTGCACAGTGATTTTCACTTTGTTGTCCTGTTTTTCTTTATTAGGCACTGAGGCCCTACCCTTACTCCCAGTAGTCATTTCATTGCTGGGTCTTTTTCTTTTCTCCTCCTCCTGGCCCCCCACCGCTGCATTTATTAAGTCTCCATTGAGTGTCAGGCACTGAGCCAGGCTCTGAGGGCACAAAGAAGAATTGTCCCCATCCAGGCAGAAGTCAGAGTCTAGTCAGAGCAAAGGGGAGGAGGACCCCAGGGCTCTGTCCTGGGAGGTATATGGGGTGCCATGAGGCACCTAAGAGGACTTGGAGACTCGGGAAATAGGAAAGCTAACACTTATATGGAGTCTGCTGTGTGTCAGGCTCTGTGCCAATGCTTTATGTGCCTTGTTTAAAACCTTACAGCAATTCCACAAGGGATTATTATTATCTCCATATCATAGCTAAGGAATAATGCAGCCCAAAAGGTTACCAGCTAACAATAAGTGGGATTTTAGAATTTAACCCAGATCTTTCTGAAGCTAGACCCAGGCTCTGCTTACTGGACCTAAACTTGAAGGGTGAGGAAGAATTAGCCAGAAGAAGAAAGCAGGGGTGGGCAGAGCCCTACATATGCTGGGATTCAACTTTATTGAGCATCTACTACATATGTGTGTGCTCCTGTGCTAATTCCTGGCTTCCTGGAATTTACAATCAAGTGAAAGGGGTAATGAGTAAAACAGAGTGTGTGGAAGGAGACAAACTCCTGTGGAGACAAGGAAGGGAAGACGATTGGGGCTGAGCTGGTGGGGGAAGCATTCCTGCTTGTGGAAGTGCAAGTTCTCTTTCCCAGGAGAGGGGGCAGTAGATGGCACTGAAGGGGTTGGCAGGGCTTGTCACAGAGATCCTTGGGTGTCATGAATTTGGGTTTATCTTGAAGTCACTGAAGATAAAATGATTTTAACCAATAGGTGACATCATCAGAATAGCCTTTTAGAGACCCTGGGTGGGGGCCACGTGGGGAATTGGGAGAGGGGTGCTGGAAGCAGGAGTATATTAGGAAGATACTGTAGACATTGGATGAGAAATGAGGAGGAACTGACTCAAGGCCCCGAGAGTCCTGTCTTGGCACCCTGGCTTGGCACTGCGCATTGACATTTAGGGTTTCTGATTGCCACCCTGGTTTCTGTTTGTCAGTACCTATAGCCTTTTTTAAAAAATCCTGTGTTACAGTTTGATCCAGACGGATATTTCTGGGCTGTAATTCACTTATTCTGCATGGGTAAGTTTTGAAAGAATGCTTACTTGTATAATTAAGGCTTATTAATTATTAAATACACTTCACTTTATATATCCACTTTTTAGTCACCTTGGACAATAGAAAGATTAAATACAGGGTGTTGAGGTTAAAATTAAATGGACAATCTCTGGTTTGATTTTCCTGTCTCCTCACATGTTCCATTTCCAATATAGTCTCCTCTTTTTCATGACAAACATTAATTAACTCACCACAGCTACAGTTCTGCTTGCTCAAGTCCACTTGTGGGATGCTGGTTGGTTTTCCCTAAAAATAGTGGGAAGATATCCAGAAGTTTGTGCCAAAGACACTTTCATTAGTGTACAAAATAATAAAAAATGTAACTGAGTGAAATAAAAGGACCATCTGACTATATTTCAAATCACATGTTTAGTGTTTCTTGTCTGTAGTCCCAGGGGAGAAAGCACTGCCCTAACTTTGTTACGCACTGCTCAGAAATCCAGTGGTGTTTCTTCTACACACTGTGCAAAGGCACCCAGCACCCTACTGTTAATTGCATCTTTCTGTTGATCATGAGCCTTCCCTGCCCTGCACGCTCTCTGTACTGAATGCATGATCACCAAGTTGATCCAGTTTGCATCCTTGAAACCCTCTAAAATGTTGGTCGCCCCTTGTTGGCTGTGGGGGACCCTCCTAGGGAAGAGGGGCTTTTCTCCATGTGGATTTTGTGCTTCCCTGGAAGTGCAGGCAGCCCCTTATGCAGAATGCCCTGCGCCAGTAACATGTGTTGCTTCATTTTCAGGGGCTTATAAGATACTGCAGAAGTCCCAGAAACCCAATGCATTAAGGTAAGCTTTTAAAGTTTGGTCATAAGGAGCTGCTGCTTCTGTTCAGCCAGATACTCTGCAAGTCTGGGTTGCAGTGGGGGCAGCAGATTTGAACCCCGAAGCCTTTTCCCTTGTTTTTGAGCCATTCCAAGCCAGGTCTGCTGGAACCTGAACGTGCCCTCCGTCAGCAATGTGCAAAGAGCAGCGAAGTCTGTCCTTTTCCTTCAGGGGCAGTCTTCTAGATGACTGTTTTACCAAAATTAGGTGACCAGCTGCTTTGGGCCCCAGTTCACTTCCTCCAGCTCAGCCCCTTTCTAACTTGACTTGCTTTAGACCCACAAGTCTCCCCAGTCAGTAGCTCTGAGCTGGGGTAAAATGAGCCCTTTGTTGTGGGCAGTCAATGGACCAGTCATGGTGAATGGAAATGAAGAAGAATTCAGGCCTCAGCTGGGCTGTAGCTGTGAGGCCAGAGCCCCTACTCTGACCACCTGGCTTCTGGTTTCCAGACCCTTCTGAAGGCCAAGAGAGAAGGTCTGGAGGCTCCTGGAAGCAGGTTATACACTCTGAGGATGTGTGGCTTTGGGTCCCTGGAGCACCTTTTTTCCCTTTAATAAAGAGTTTTCACAGCAAAAAGCCAGTAGAGTTGCCCGATAAAACGCAGGATATGCAGTTAAATTTGAATTTCAGGTAAGTAAGGAATAAATTTTGTAGTGTAAGTACCTACTATATAATATTTGAAGCATACTTATTCTTTATTAGACAGTCTGATTTATTTGGCTGTCCTGTGTTTTTATTTGTCAAATAAGTAGCCCTAGAAGGTAGTCCAGTGGTTAGAAATAGTTGATATTCTTTTAAAATGGCAAATGAACATATAAGAAATAATTAGCCACAAGCGCGAATGTGTGTGACTGTACTAAATGAGGAAATTTTTTTTTAAATGAGCCAGGAACTAGTTTTGAGTATGAAGTACTGTTCATACTGTTTATTGATAATTCATAAATGTGGTAACTTACACATAGATATGATTTATTAATACAAGATAATGATTACTTTGTGTATGTAATGCACTTCTATTATTTTATGTTTTATCTTTTTTTTTTCTTCTTTCTTAGTGACATTGACCAGCAGTATTTAAACTATATATTCAGGTAAGGTATAATTTACATTTTCAAAGGGTAACTCATATATTTCTAGAGATAATAGATTTTTATTTTCCAGGAGTACTTTGATTTGGGAGTTCTGAACCAATGTGCTTGCCAGAAAGGCAAGCTAAATAATTTGTGAGGTGACCAGAAGTTGAGGATACCAAATAGCAGTCCTGTCCTTCTCCTTCGACCAGACAAGGGGGCCTCTATCTGGCCTGACACTTCAGAAGTCTGTGTCTTTCCCATGAGGTATAGAGTCTATAAGGCTAAGGGGACATTTTTTCCCAGTTCCCACAGCCTCCCTTCTAGCCTGGGCCCTGGAATTCCCTACTCAAGTTGTCCGGAGCTCGATTCCCAGGCCTCCCTGGGTCTGTCCTCTCAACTAATTCTTATGCCCAGTGGAGTCCAAGGAAAGGCTGTTCATGGAAGGGACATGGGTGGAGGGTGCACTTGCAGGCTGAGGTGTCCACATGCAGTGAGCAAGGCCATTGGGTGCAGGATGCCGCCTGAGGTAGAAGGGGATGCAGTGGGAACCAGGAGCCAGAGATTGGATCCCCGATGGCGCCACATTCGGACAGGAAGCCCCGAGGACCCCAGGAGTTCTACCTTTTAGCCTGGCCCTGCAGGCTGTTGAGAAGGCATATTTGTTCAGGCAGGATGAAGGCTGAGGCTTGATTTGAAGCATTTAAATATGGTGTATGGATTTCTATTTGTACCCTTGCCACAAGCCAAGCAGAGAATAGGGTCTGCTTGCTAAATAGAATAGCTGGGGAGCATTAACTGGGCTTCAGCAGTCTCCGACTGTGCACTCTGGGACCTCACTGAGAAACAGGCAAGTGAGAATTGCAACTGGGAACCCAAGTTTGCCTGATGCAGCAACTTTTAGTAGAGAGCACAAGGTCAGAGAGGTGCCTTTCAGCATTTCTAGAGGACATTCCTCAGCTTAAAGCACTCAGCATTAGCTGTATTCTCCATTTGCAGATAAAGCTCATAAATATCTCAATATTTATTAAGACAGCTCTTTGAAAGAAGGATTCACCCCAAGCATGGCTATAGGATGCTTTTGTGCTCAGTGGAAAACAATCACTAGTTCCATTCTGCCCTGACCCACCAGCTGCCTTTTCAAGAGACTTTTATGACATGGGACCCCTTTAGGCAGTTCTTTTTCTTCACAGAACTTACAGCCAGCTTGAGTAGCAGAGGGGTGAGTGGATGGAAAAATGAACCTCTGGGACCCTCTGCTAGTTCTCCTGTCCCCCCTGCCTCCCTGCTCCTTCACCCCAGAAGAGCCTGGTGCTCAAGGCTTCCTGAGGGCTGGACCCATCGCTGGCCCATGGCTAAAGTCATGATTCTATTTCCAAGTCTTCTTTCTGCACAAGTGATGAAGGTGTGTGAATCAGAAGGAGGGACACTATTCAGTTTGCCATGGCACTGGACACTGAGGGCATCCCACCCAGAGGCCTGTGATGGCTCAGACCTTGGGGAGCTGGCTTGGATGAGCCGTCCTGGAGCTCTGCCTACCCGGGGCCAAGAGCTGGTTTGACCTCTTCATTATGTTTGAGAAAGCCAAGTGGTTGGGTGGTTCTCTACTTTGGCACATACTTCTATTTTCTTGAGGGTGTACTTACTTCCTGTTCTGATTCTTTGGTGTTTCTCTTATAGGTAGAGGTCTAAGGCCCACGGTAGGCGGGTAAGGATGAAGGAAGGAATAAGGGAGGGCGTTGTATATGGTATGGGGCTGAAATAAATAGAATGGTCTAAAAATGGTATAGCTTTGATCAGCATTTTGAGGAATTTAGGTAATTTATAAGAAATGAATATTATGGGATGTATGGCTAGCACTTTTTCTTTTTAATAAAAGCAGACACTAGTCTCCTCATCTATTAAATAGAAAATTAACCTATGGAGATTATATTTTTCTCATATTCTTCTGTTTTATTTCCCATGAGCATTCACTGCTGTATCTTCAAATTAGAACAGTATCTGACATGGGCACTTAGTGGGCACTCAGTACTAATATTTGTTGAATGAATGAATTTAAAAGGTATGCTGTTTATCTGGCAGGATAAAAAGTTTCATTCCTAACCTCTAACTAGATCAGCTGCCTGGATGGCGTAGAATAGTGATGGAAGAGAGTATGGCAAGTGGGCTAAGGCCCCCTGAAGGTGCCGTATACAGGCCCTGGGAGATGGGAGGAACTTTCAAGAAGGAAGTGAGAGGGTGCCAAGGACAAATAGGACCCACATCAGAGGATGACTCCTCCTCTTTTTCATCCTTTTTTGGCATCAATTGCCAATCAGTAGGTGGTTTTCAGGTGCATGGCGGATGGCATGGATCATTTTATGGGCTAGCTTCCTGGACATTTAACCTACCTTCTATGCAGTTAATGTTGTGGTAAAAAGAGACTTAGCTCATATTCAACAGCTAGCTTTTAGACTGCAGCCTGTTTGTTATTTAGAGTCTGTTGTGTTTAGCTTACAAATACTGTTTGTAGATTAGGTGAGTATGATGGTAATCAGTCGCATGGCTGACCCTCAGAGTGGGGCATGATCCTTAGTCTGTCACAGGTTAGACTCAACCCTCTGACCTAAACTTGAAACATTTCAAGAGATTCTCACTCTCTCACTGAGGAGTTGGATTTAGGCAGAATGAGACCATTCAGTGCAGATAATTTGCTTTTAGGCCAATTTCATATTTTCAACTAGACTGGTTGGAAATGTGTATTGTTTTCTCAGTGCTGGGGAAGCTTTCTTCACTACTCGACTGTTTCTTTTTCAGTGTGGTACTCCTGGTGTTTGCATCTCATCCCACAGGTAAGCATTATTTTATTTGTTCATTTTACATTGCCCATTCAATGCAGTGCCCTGACCTGGCTATGTCTCTGAGACACATTTTATAAGAGAAGGTGGTCAAAGGATGTCAAACTCAGGGGTTAGAAATGGCCCACATACTTAAAACTGCTCTTAATAACCTACTAGGGAGCTATTGCCCATGGATTTATTCTTATCCTTTCTTGAGTTTTATTGTATGTTTTCACCTGATGCAATCTCAGATCTGCAGACAGGTTTCAAACCTGCCGAGTAAGCTAGTGCTTGTGTGTCCTCTTCTGAATCCTTCTGTAAGCATCCAGAATTGCTCTTCAGTTCTATTGCTAAGGGATTCGGTGAAAAAGTTCAAATACACCTTATTCTAACTGACATCCTTTTACCATTTTTTATCATGTGTTATCATTTCATCTTTTTTATTTATTGATTTTGTTTGAGAGATAGTGAGAGAAACATTGATTCGTTGTTCCACTTATTTGTGCATTCACTGTGCTTCTTGTATGTGCCCTGACCAGGGACCAAACCCGCAACCTTGGCAGATCAGGACAATGCTCTAACCAACTGAGCTACCTGGGGCCTGTTACCATCTCATCTTCATAGTTCCAGATTAAAGATGTCAAGTTTTAAAATTTATCTTTACCTTGTTGCTGCATTAATTACTCTATAATTGCTTTTCAGATTCAGCAACTGACCACAATATCTCTATTCCATTGTGATTTTTTTTTTTTACTTTCAAAGCTTTTGAAGTTGATGCCAAAGACAAAGCAATAATATCTGTGTGTGGTATGACTACAAATATATGTTTATTGGCCACACTCCTTAAACTAATGTTTACTGACCATTTTCTATGCATCAGACCTTCCCTAAGCCCTCAGGGTCTCAGTTCCCTTATCTGTAAAATGAAAAAGGTGGACTGGGTTATATCTAAAGCTCCTTCTGGTTCTCATTCTGTGACCAAAACAATGACAGCTTTCTGTTTGAGCTGTTTCTCCCTATTTGAACTGTTATCCCTAGGGAACTGTTGGTAGTGACTCAGGTACTATTTCTAGATTGTATGTGACAAAATAGAACCCGTGTCATGTAAGGATAATTTGAATTACTTTCCTCTCAGTACACCATTCTATACTTGCCCACACTGAAGCACACCCGCCATTTTCTGCCCACTTCCGCAGCTGTGACGTTTTCTGCCGGGTGCCCTCTCCATGATCATTTGTTGAAAGCTAGCCATTTGTATTGTAAAAGAAGAAATCGTACAAAACCATGGTGTTATTCCCAAACAGTTTCTGCTCACCCATACTGCGGGCTATCAGCCTTTAAATCATGCCTCACATCATTCCTTCAGGCAGCCAGCAGGTTGCCACCCAACAGATACTTAAGAGCCTACTAAGCATCCTCCCCACTTGAAAAGTATTTTAGTCAAAAGGCCTTTGGAAAATTGTTCACTGGTTCTCCTCGGTTGACATGTACACTTATTCCCTGAGTGATTTCTTGTGAATTTGGTGAATAATTTTCACCTAAAGAAATCACTCTGTCATTCACCTAACAGGTTTTGCTTATTCATTGATTATACTCATGATGATCAAAGCTGGAAGGAATCTTAGTGATTATCCGGGGTGCCACCACGTTTTACCACTAAGAAAATTAAAACCCAGAGGAGTTAGGTGAGGTGACTAAGATAATGCAGAGCAGGCGAATAGCAGAGGGAGACTGAAGTTTAGGTCTGGCTCCTGACCCTCTGTCCAGGTTTTTCTTTTTAAACACGTCCTTTTTAGTGATCTTACACTTTATTATAAAGTCTCTCGAGTGAGTGAATACATTTGTCTGATGTCCCGAAATTTCTTTCTTTCTTGGTTAGGAGGGCATGTTGTCCACCAGTTGCCAAGCATGATATGATGACTGCTAGGAATCATTTATACATTTTAGGCAATGTTCCCACATTTTACCTTGCGTAATTGCTAAACTTGTAGGTCAGTGCTAGAATCCCTTGAGCATCTAGTTACTCTTTGGGACACAAAGTGGTCAGCAGCCTGAAGTTATAGACTGGCCTGGGCTGAAGAGTAATTAAAAACAGGCTTTGGTTGCTTTTGGAGGTGATGAGAATGTTCTGGAATTAGGTGGTGGTGATGGTTGACCACTCTGTGAGTACATACTGAATTGTAGACTTTAAAAAGGTGAATTTTATAGGATATAAATTATATCTCAACAAAAATGTATAGGGGGTAAAAAGGAAATCTCTTTTATTTGAGAACCTGTTTGGAGCTCATTTATGCCTGAAAAAGATACTTGCAAGGATTAATTTTTCTCCTGATTACATTTTAATTTAAAAGAAGAACGGACATCAGATGCTCATTTCTTGTTCCTTCTCCTTCAGGCTTTGATCATATCATACGGTGAATGGTTGAGGGGAGGTCTGTGGTGGGAGTACAGGGAGCTGTAAAATCTGTGGGATTCATCAGAGATAAGCATGGTATGCCCTGGAAGAACTTCTGGCTGGGTCTTTGGTTGTTGCAGTTTTCAGGTAGCCGAGGTGGAAGCTTTGAAGACGCCAGATGTAGGAAGAGGCTTCTGAGAAGGCTTTTGCTGGGTTGGCGAGACTGGCTGTGACTCTGGTGTCAATGGCAGAGGTGACCGTGGCCTACCTTGTTGTATGTTGCTGAGGCTCCCCTGCGAAGTCCTTTGGACCTCAGTGATCATCATAGCAGGACTCTGGCAAAGGCCTTGAGAATGTTAGGTGGGGGTTATTTATAAACTGTTGTCAGCCTTCCAGAAGAGTCTGGAGATTTCCATCTAGACAAGCAGCAAGTTCAGGATCTAACCCATGAGCACCCATACCTAGTATTCTGTGTATTAAGTAACATAAAGGCACATTTTTTATAAAGATGCTTTGTGTGTGGTCACCATGATCATGTTTGTTGGTTTCCTAGAACTTTTACAAATTTTGTGGTAAGGTGTCTTAAACACATGTGTGTCAGCATCTCCTTTCACCTCTTCGTTGACTTGAAACCTTGGTAGACATGGGGTTGCTCATTGAATGACTGCTTGGATGAGGACTATTGAGTAACAGAAAAATCTTGACTCAAGTAGGGATCTACTTGTGAAATACACATAAAAAGAGACTGTCCCTGTTTTAAAAAATAAATAAGTAATATTGACATTTAACATTGTATTTATTTTAGGTATACAACAAATGACTTTATATATATATAGTGAAATGAGCACCACAATAAGTTTAGTTAATTAACATACATCATCACGTAACAATCTCTTCACGGATACATCTCCTAAAGCAAGAGAAATAAAGGAAAAAATAAATAAATGGGATTACATCAAACTGAAGAGTTTCTGCTCAGCAAAAGAAAACATCAGCAAGATGAAAAGGAAACCAACCATATGGGAAAACATATTTGCCAATGACATCACAGACAGGGGACTGATTTCCAAAATATATAAAGAGCTGATACGACTCAACATCAAGAAAACAAACAACCCAATTAAAAAATGGGCAAGGGACCTGAACAAACACTTCTCCGAAGAGGACATACAGAAGGTCCATAGACACATGAAAAAATGCTCAACATCATTAGCCATCAGGGAGATGCAAATAAAAACCACAATGAGATACCATTTTACACCAGTCAGAATGGCCATCATCAACAAATCAACAAGCAACAAGTGCTGGCGAGGATGTGGAGAAACGGGAACCCTACTGCACTGTTGGTGGGAATGCAGACTGGTGCAGCCACTATGGAGAACAGTATGGAATTACCTCAAAAGATTAAAAATGGAACTGCCTTTTGAACCAATGACTCCACTACTAGGATTATACCCGAAGAATCTTGAAACCCCAATTCAAAAGAACTTATGCACCCCTATGTTCATTGCAGCACTGTTTACAATAGCTTAGTGCTGGAAACAACCTAAGTGCCCATCTGTAGATGAGTGGATCAAAAAACTGTGGTACATTTACACAATGGAATACTATGTAGCAGAAAGAAAGAAGGAACTCCTGCCATTTGCAACAACATGGATGGAACTAGAGAGAATTATGCTTAGTGAAATAAGCCAGACAAAGAAAGAAAAATACCATATGATATCACCTAATACAGGAAACTAAAGAACAACACAAACAAAGGAACTAAATAGAACAAAGAGCAGAATAGCAGTCAATAGGGGGGAGGGGAGAGGGAGAGAAGGGGGATAAGTAAGGGAAGGGTTTAATTAAAGAGCCTGCATGAAAGACTCATGGACATGGACAACGGGGAGGGATATGATTGTGGGAGAGGGGGTGGGTTGGGTGGGGGAGAGAAATTGGGGGAAAAGGGGACAACTGTAATTGAAAAACCAAAATAAAAAAATTAAAAAAAAAAAAAAAAAAAAACATACATCACCACACATAGCTATAGTATTTTTTTGTATGAGAACTTTTGAGATCTCTTACTTTTTGTGGACTTATTAGGGAGGACTCAAAAAACCGCAAAAGTTATTTATAAAAAATTGTTTATTTATTCTTACATGTTTAAACTTTTGTCACCTTCAAAGTACTTTCTATTTGGTGCAATACACCTATTGAGATATTTTTTCCACAGCTCAAAGCAGTTTTTGAACTTGTCGATTTTTGATGCCTTTTAGTGCTTCTGCCATTTTTTGTTTCACCTCTTCCACATTGGCAAAACATTTCCATTTGAGGACTTTTTTAATCCGAGGAAACAAAAAAGTCACATGGGGCAGAATCAAGTGAATAGGGAGGGTGGGGCATAGGGTTCATGCTATTATGGGTCAAAAACTGCTGAACACTCAGTGTGGTGTAGGCAGATGCTCTCATAAATCACCCATCATGAAATGGGCATATGCACTGAAAGTCTTAAATAAAATTCACTGAAGCTGAACGCAGCCTCTCACAACAACACCCGCTGGTACACTGTACAGATGGGTTCCTAGGACAGTCACCTAGTGGGGGAAACCTGTACTACAAGGTTCCTAACCTCCAGAAGGTAATTCCTGTTTTTTTGGGTCCCTCCTCATATGTTTTCTTGACTCTTGGATAAATACCCAGGAGTAGAATTTCTGGGTCTTAGAGTAGATGTATATATAACTTTTAAAGAAATGCCAGTTTTCTAAAGTGCTGTACCATTTTACACTCCCACCCAGAAATGTATGAGAGTTTCAGTTGCTACACATCTTCACCAACATTTGTTGTTGTCAGTCTACTTTACCTATTCTGGTGGGTGGATCCTGGTCACTCAGTAGCACTTTTGACAGAGCTCCCCTTCTTGCTTACTCATGAGCGACTAGAAAGATGAGTTTTCTTGTAGGTGCAGATGATGTGGCTTAGGTTACAATCATTGGGATACATTTGGGACATGATGGTAGGGATCAGGTAGGTAATTCTTCATGTGCTAGGTGTAGACCCTACCACTTTTTCCCCTTCAGGCACTAGGTTTCCTTCTCGCTGGGTGGAATCTACTTCCCCCTCTAATCTTTCAGCCTCATGGTTCATGCAGAAATTCCTCCTTTGTTTGAAAGTTTGCATTTCATACTTATATGTGGCCCCTCAGCTGTGGTGGTCAAGAGAGAGAATCGCAAGGCACCAGAAGAGCAGGGAGAACCACAGGAATCTGACCCAGAAATGACCTTGGTACCCGGTGTGTCTATTGCTCCTGTGTGAGATAAAACAAGCAGCATTAATCACTTCATGGAACTGACCTTCCATTTTCCTGCCAGTTCTGAGGGCTAATTGTAGTGAGAGGAAATTTTCTTGATGCTCAGGTATCAATTATGCTTGAATGTGGTAAGATTGTGCCATACTTTCACTGTGGCAATCTCTTGCTCTGTGATATTCAGAGAAATAGGACTCACCCCCTCACTCAGAGCCAACAGAATTTTAGCTGTGCAGTGAGGGAATGGAGGCCCAATCCCGACTTGATTGCATCAGCTGTATGTTGATGCCACAAGACACGGTCACAACTCTTGAGCCACCTAATTTGTGCTTAAATTATGCATTCTGCACTAAATGGTGCAGGATTTTTTTTCTTTTAGCATCTTAACAAATTTTTTAGGCTCCTGGATCTGGTCCTCATGTGGGTGGGATCAGCCTGCCACACACTACATCAGCTTCAGGGCTATTTGTAGCACAGTCATTACACTTGGCCGTTCAGATGTTGGTATGCACGCTAGGAGTGCTACTTTAGTAAAAGAGGAGGCAGGCTGAAGGCATCAGAGAACAAGCATTTGGGTCATTTTGAAATTGAGGACCAGCATATCCAACTGTTAGGTGTTTAGAACATTCTCTCCAAGGAAGCAAGAGGGGCTTAGGTCTCTCAGATTCTCTCAGCTCAGTAGAGATTACTTTGTGTCAGGGATGGTCCTAACCTTGTGGGTGCAAGTCATGAGTTAAGAGAGAGTCCCTGTTCCAAGGACTTGATAGTTTTAGAAGGAGAGATAGGCATGAAGTCAGCTCAGTACCATGTGAGAAATGTGTGGAGGTTTTAGAAATGGCTCAAAGAGTGAGCTGTTCTCTCTCGATAATTTACAGGCTCCGTGTTCAGGATTTGTGTGAGGGTTTTAATCTAACTGGGGAATTCCCTAGGATGGTGACTTTTTTTGTATCCTTCTCCCTGTCTCCCTCTGACCCCTCCACAGCCTGGCCTGGGCTAGAAAGGTCACCAGAGCACCATGAGTCTAGTTCACCTCTTGACAAAAGGCTGGGTGCTGAGAAGAGGCAGTGCCCAAGGAATCGCAGATCCTGCGTTAAATTTATCTCCCTCTCTGCCCGTTCCTCTTTATTACACTGACTAAGCTGCCATTTCTCTCACACTGAGAGGGGAACTGGGAAAGGGCAGAGAATCAACAGCTGCCAAAGAGGCAGAGGAAATCTGCCGTGGACGTACCTCCCACCACCTGAACAGGGGGCTCTAGCCACCCTCTAGGACCCAGGTGCCCAGGAATACCTTGGCTGTCACTTCTGTGGGAAAGGGGAGTTCAGATGGTGGTCTTCATGCACATGATGCCTGAGCCTGACGATGACATTTACAAAGTCCCTCCACCAATATAGGTCCCAAGTAGACAATAAAGGTACTCAATGAGCTTGTGGCAGAAAGAGGACAAGAACTTTTAGCCTCTTGTGGTGCACAAAAACCAGATCCTTTTAGTTAAACACACACATGCATAAATGGCACAAAACAATAGCCTTGATAAAAAAAACAACAAAAACAAACAAACAAACAAAAAAAACAACCCTCCAAAGAAATGGAATTCAGAACTTTCCTTCCCAATACTAGATGGCTGAATCATTTTGAAATCATTTAGGTCTCTGAGGAAGTGTAGCAGGCCATGTGGCTTTTGTCCTCAAACTCTTGATTAATAAGAGTAGTGATGAAGGAAATACTGTTTGTATGTCCCACTATACACCTCATATATTGTGAATACTCAGAAAAGTTATCCCTCCTTGCTCCAGTCCATCCACTACTGAGAGGCAGACCAAAGCTGGGGGCCTGGAAGGCCTGGCTCCTTCCGGCCTCAGAAATTCCAGATTTGGAAGGATTAAACTATCCGCTGTGGAAATGCTTAATTCCTTTTCTCTGGACATTTTTGGAAGGCTTTCTGCTTTTTTAATCTCCTGACTTCTTGTTTGTGACCAAGTTCAAATTCCAGAGAGGGAAGCAGCCAATATGTGTGATTATTTCCTCTTGCACCAAGTGGAACTAAAAGAATGAACTTACTTCACTAGAAATAAATGTACCCTTTGGACTTTAAACTAAAATGAGTGTGCACAGTCGGTCTGGCCCCTGCACCGTTTGTGTAGTAATTAAGCACAGAAATGAAAAGAAGATGTCAGAGGCATGCATTCACGATCTTTTTTTAGATATAAGGCAGAAAAGAATAGAAGAACCTTTTGAAGAAAAGACTTTGTTTGTCCTCTACTCTGCCTTTGGCAGGGATGGCTGCCGTGGCAAAGAGGAAAGATCTTAGGGCTGCAAATGACAGGGGTTCACACTGTGGCTTCACAGTTCAAGAATTGTGCAGTCTTAGGCAAATTTCTTAACTTCTTTGAGCTCCAGTTAAAATGCAGGTAACAAGACTTCACAGAGTTGTTACAAGGATTGAAAGAGATAATATACATAAAGCTTTTAGCATGGGGCCCTGCCCAGGACAGACTCTCACGAAATGGATTATTATTATCATACATACTATTATTATAAGAAGATGCCAACAACACCGAAGCCCTAAGAATGCCAGCGTGAATTTGGTTCAGGCAGGTCAGTGCTCAGAGGGTTGCTGTGCTGCAGACCCTTGTCTTGCATTTGTGGGAGTGCTGGAGGCTGTGGGCATGTGGGCACTGTTTCACCCTTGTTGTGCCCCTCAGGTGATCTCCTCAGTGTGCTGGACTTTCCGTTCCTGTATTTCTACAGATTCCATGGCAGCTGCTGTGCCAGGTAATCTCCATTCATAAACCCTTGCATTCTTACTTTGTGTTTCTGTACTACCAGCTGTGTCTTCATTTCCCTGAAGTGCGGGGTCACTGCCACCATCCATATGAGTGGCAGAGTGGTGGCAGTGCAGGAGTGGAAGCAGCTCCCTGGGCCATCAGTGGGTTGTTATGAACCCTCTCAGGTGCTCAGGGATGGCCGGGGCCCTTTGAGGACCACTGTCCTGCAGAAGGTTTTAGGCTGTAGCAGTGGTCAAACTTGCTGAAGAGCTAGGATTTCCAGACTTTTTTTTTTTTTTCTCCATAAGCAATTGTTTTAACTTCAGTATATAACACAAATGAAACTGATTGGGTTCAAGGGAAGATTTAGATCCACAATCCTACCCTCTCAACTTCCACTTTGGCCTCCCTCTTGCGTCTGAAGGGCAACCTTCAAAAAACCTCAGCTGAGCTCCAAGACTGTGAGGAACAGATTTTGGAAGCCATTTACCAGGATATGTATGGACAGTAAGGTGATTGTTAATATTGGCCTTGGGGAGTCCTCAGGGCTGTAGACCAATGAAGTGGGTAGAATTACAGACACAGAAGTTCAGGGCCATCCTATTTCCCTTTCCTGCCATACTCCCCTTTGCTTGACTTTATTATGCTCATAGTAGAAAGGTTTCTGTGGACAGTCTCACAGTATGTATTCTGATATGGTGGAAAAACCAGACATGGGTCGGAATTCCAGCCTTGCTGCTTCCTAATTGTGTGGTGTTTGGTCAAGTTATCCTAGTTCTCCCAAGCCTTCACTTAGTTTTCTCATCTGTAAAATGGAAAAATAACAACAATGCAGGCAGATTATGTGCCCTAAGCATTGTGCCTGACCCAGTAAGTGATGCCATTACCATATCTGCTCAGATCAACTGCAAATAAAATGTCAACAAACCATGAGCAGTTGCTACATAAAAGTCAGACCACCTATTTCCATACATATAAGATTGTACCTTGTCAAACAGTGATTCTTTACAGGGAGTCAAAAGCTGATATGTAGCTAGGTACTGTTTCCAATGGGGGTGTATTAGGACCAAAACAATCAATATTATATAGGGTTTGCTTCTGCAGTTGAGCCTCAGAGTGATTATTTATCATCCTCAGAAGAATTTCAGTAGGACACGAACAGAATTTATCTTGGATCCACAATCCTACCCTTTCAACTTCCACCCTGGGATTGTGTGGCATGAGTATTAGTGCTGCTCCAGTGCCCATGGACTTGTTTGTCTTTGCTTATATGGCAACATGGGCAAATGGGTTGTGAAGGAGATGGTTATTTGGAACACAGCAACATAGTTCACAGCCAGTTGTTGTTAGCTTTGTGGGATGACATTCTGGCTCCATTTCTACCTTTTTTAATTTGAAACTTTCTCGTAACCCAACATGAAAAATTAGGAATTTTTATTTGAAAGGTTTGGAAATATTTATTTGAATTGATTTAACTCTCTGTCATATTTAACCCCTGGCTTCAGTACCAAGCTTAACCTCTTTTAAGCCCATCTCATCTCATGACTCCTCCAGGTTCTGGTGGAATTCAGAAGGGGTCATGGAGGTCTGAGGGCATAGTAGTAGTAGCCAAGACCTGGATACCCCATTAACAAGGAGCCCAGGCTCTTTCACTTCCGGGGCTCTACCATTGATTCTAAGATCTGCCTCCATAGCAAGAGGAGAGTTGAAAATGAAAGGAGAAAGATAGATAATTTAGAAGTGATTCACAGACATACAAGTCAAGTGATGCGAGCGAGTCATGGATGTTTTCACAAACATGTTGGCCAAAGACCAGGAGAAGCTCAGTTCCAGCAAATGGTCTGTGCTGAGGGGAATGGTCAACATGGAATCATGCCATTTGTCTGACTAGAGGTGGAGAGGAGAGGGAAGGACCAGAAGGGATGGAGGTATGGGAGATTGGACAGGCACCTGTGAAGTTGTTAGCTCCTTGGCCAGAAGGGGTGGATGCTTTTCTTGGGCACTGGCTGTCTTACTTCCCACATCCAATCTCACAGCCACGGGCACCTGAAGCATCTCACGCTGTCTCTCTGGTCAGGAGCATTCATGGTGAGATTTGAAGAGCCATGGAGAATTACAATTATAATTACAATTATAATTGTACCTGTGCCTCATTTTGCTAATTAATAAAGTGAGTATTGGGGCTAGGGACCCCTTCTGTTCTGAAACACTCTGATTTCTAAAAGGTATGCTCATTCCTGCTTTAAGAACACAGAAGCTGAGGTGAGAAAAAAAGAGAAAAAGGGAAAAGGGGGAGGGATTTGGTCAAGGTTACTAGTGTCAATGAGCACAGCCAAGAACGGAAGTTCAGGTCACTTGATTTCCAGCCCTCTGCTTACCCACAGAGGCCTCCTTGCCTTTTGGGTATAAGTGACTCAATGTAGCTGCCCAGCCTCCCATCACTACAGATGCAAATCTGAATGAATTTACAGGTCAGCCAGGGCAACCATTGTTGATATACAGACAAGGGAAGCCTAATACCTATCTCTGGTGCTGCCCCACGAATGTGGCCGTGAACTAACCTAATCTAATGAAGTGAAGGCACACGTTTCAGTGAAATGTGGCCTTAATTAATTTTTTTAATTTATTGGTTATGCTATTACAGTTGTCCCAATGTTTTCCCCTTAGCGCCCCTCCACCCAGTACCCTGTTCCCTCAAGCAATCCCACCCCCTTAGTTCATGTCCATGGGTCATGAATGTAAGTTCTTTGGCTTCTCCATTTCCTATACTGTTCTTAACATCCCTCTGTCTATTCTGTACCTGCCTTCTTTATTCCTGCACTATTTCCTCCTTTCTCCCCCTTACCCCTTCCAATTGATAACCCTCAAGATGATCTTCATATCTATGGTTCTCTTCTCTTTTGCTTGTTTGCTAAGTTTGTTTTTTACATTCAGTTGTTGATAGTTGTGACTTTATTGCCATTTTAATGTTCATAGTTTTGATCTTTTTCTTAAATAAGTCCCTTTAACATTTCGTATACTAATGGCTTGGTGATGATGAACTCTTTTAGCTTTACCTTGTCTGGGAAGCACTTTATTTGCTCTTCCATTCTAAATGATAGCTTTGCTGGGTAGAGTAATCCAGGTTGTAGGTCCTTGCTTTTCATCACTTCTTGCCAGTCCCTTCTTGCCTGCAAAGTTTCTTTTGAGAAATCAGCTGATAGTCTTAAGGGAACGCCTTTGTAGGTAACTCTCTTCTCTTGTTCCTTTTAAGATTCTCCCTTTATCTTTAACCTTTGGCATTTTTATTATGATGTTTCTTGATGTGGTCCTCTTTGGGTCCATCTTGTTTGCAATTCTGTGCTTTTTGGACTTGTGTGTCTATTTCCTTCACTAAATTAAGGAAGTTTTCTTATTTCTTAAAATAAGTTTTCAATTTCTTGCTCTTCCTCTTCTCCTTTTGGCACCCATATAATCTGGATGTTGGTACGTTTGAAGATGTCCCAGAGGCTCTTAGCCTATTCTTATTATTTTGGATTCTTTGTTTTTCTTCTTCTTCTTTTTTTTTTTTTTTCTGTTCTGATTCAATGTTTTTTCCTTCCTTATGTTCCAAATCATTGAATTGATTCTTAGCTTCATCCACTCCACTTTTGGTTCTCCGTAAATTTTTCTTTATTTCACTTTGTGTAACTTTCATTTCTGCCTGGGTCATTTTTATGCTGTTGAAGTACCCAGTGAGTTCCTTGAGTATCCTAGTAAGCAGTGTTTTGAAATCTGCATCTGATAGGTTGATTTTCTCCATTTTATTTAGTTCTTTTTCTGGAGCTTTGTTCTGTTCTTTCATTTGTGCCATATTTCTTTGTTTCCTCATTTTGGAAGCCTCCCTGTGTTTGTTTCTGTGTATTAGGTAGAGCTGCTTTGACTCCCTGTTTTAGTAGGGTGGCCTTTTGTAGACTAATGCACCTGTAAGTTGTATGGAGCAGAGCCTTAGGTAATCACTAGGACGGGGCAACCTGAGTTGCCACTCTGTGGCTCTGTATGGGGGAGGGCCCAGAGAGGGAACAAGGCTGCTGCCTGGTCTCTGGGGTTTTGTCCAGGAGGAAGCTGTTTCCCAGCACTCGTCCTCTTGCCAGTTTCTCCCTGTATGCTACTGGTGCCCTTCCAGCTGTTGCCCTGGTGCTGAAGCTCAGAAGGAGAGAATTTGCCTAAGTCCTAAGTCCATGTGGGCCCTTTAAGAAGAGACTCCTGAGAATCCTGCAGTTTCTTCCACCACTCCAGCCCCCACTGGTTTGTACAGCCAGAAATTATGGGGACTTATATTCCTGGTGCTGGAACCCTGGGCTGGGGGATCCACCACACATGGGTGTGGGACTGCCTGTTTCGCATCTCCATGACCCTGCGCCTCTCTGCATCTCTGCCCCTCCTACACATCTGGATGAATGTGACTTCTTTAATTCCTTGTTTGCTGGACTTCTATACGGCTCGATTTTCTGATGATTCTGGGTGATATTTGTTTTGTAGTCTAGTTGTAATTTTTGCTGTGCTTCTGCAAGGAGATGAACTGTGTTTACCTACTCTCCATCTTGACTGGAAGTCTCTGGCCTTAATTTAATTCAAGCCACTTTCAAGTTAGCCTGTCAAACATTGATGTAATATCTGCTATTAGCAAGACTCCATGCTTGGCCCTTTTGGGAAAAATGCAGAGAATCCCAAGGTCAGGCCCCGCCCTCTCAAAGCTCATGGGTGAGTTGGAGCCACACATCAGTACCTATAATAGAGGTCAAATGGCAGTATGGCACTCAAGACCTTGGGAACACAAATAGGTATAGCTCATAAGACTTGCCTCTTTGGTTTGGGGCACAACTGCAGTCTTATCTTTCACTTTTCAATTGTCTTTTCTTTTTTCTTTTAAAGATTTTATTTATATATTTTTTAGAGAAAGGGGAAAGCGGGAGAGAAACATCAATGTGGGAGAGAAACATTGATAAGTTGGTTGCCTCTCGCACACTCCCAACTGGGGATCTAGCCTGCAACCCAGGCATGTGCCCCAACCGGGAATCGAACCTGTGATCTTTTGGTCCACGAAATGGCACCAAACCCACTGAGCTACACCAGTTGGGACTCTTACTTTTCCATTTTCAGTTCCAAATAAAAGTCGCACACAGGAAGTCAGCCTCTCTCATGGAGCCTCTCTGTTGTACTTTCTTCCTCAATCATTCTGCCTCCAAATGTCAGAAATAGTGACCATTCTGGTTGCAGTTCCGCTTTGCTTTGGACTTGGCCACACAGTGTCACTTTTGAAAATGGTTCCAGCTCAGGCCACTATTTCCTTGTCCACTGCCATGCCAGTGCCTTGCTGGTGCAGAACTCTGAATAGCTCCTGAGATGCTGCCCCAGCCTCAGGCCCTGTGGTGGGGGCAGCTTCAGGTTAGAAACCTCGGTATAGGCCATCATTCTTCAAGCACAGTATTTGGGTGGGTAGGCCTGGTTTGGGGGACTTCTGTTATTGGAGCCAGGCCTCCCCTTTCAGATTCTCCCCTTGAACCCAGGGGCCGATACAGTCCAGACTCTCTGTCCTCATATGGTGAATTCCCCTGGCAGTTTGTTCTGCTTAAAAAAAAAAAAAAAAAAAAAAAAAAAAATTGAAGCTTTACCTTGGCAAGCAGCAAACTCCATAAGTAATATGGGAAGAAGCAGGAGGTATTGTCCTCCACATTTTTCTTTCATGGTTTAACCAGAGATCTCCCAAGTTTCTACACCCCCTCCCCACCTTTAGTACAATGCTCTCATCACAGCTTCTTAGAAAAGTAGAGCTTAATGGGTTTTTAAGTTTCGGGTGTTTTTAATCTAGAGATCACTATAAAACACCGATGAAATGGATATGTAATAATTAGAAATTGACTGGTAAAATATAACAGAAAACAGTTACCTATTGACTCAAAGAAGACAAGCCTCACTAACAAAATAATATTTTCTCCTTCCAGTGGATTTTTAGGATTCTTTCTCATGTTCAGCACAGTGAAGCTAAAAAGCCTTATGGCCCCAGGGCAGTGTGCAGCCTGGATTTTCTTTGCTAAGGTAAGAGAGAGAGGAGGGGTGAGAGAAATGATCTCAGGGGCCTCTGTGTCCAGTGTTCTCAGAGCCTGTGTAATGTCAGGCTTGATCTTCATGAAATCATTTCTAGTCACTGGCTCTAGGCCTGATCCTCACTCATTCAGGTGACAGTTTCTGAGACCTTATTGTGCTCTTGGAGGGTGACCTGGGCAAGCCCCTTAACTTTCCTGAGCTTTCATTTCCCCATCTGAATATGAGAGGTTTTGCCAAAGAAAAATCTCTAAAGCACCTCCCATTCTAAGAGGCTGGATCCTCAGGGCAGTATTTATGTCCCTTCCTGGGAGCTGTGAGGATGTCCCAAACTCAATTGACTTGCCCCAAAGGGCTCAGTCCACCAGAGGTAATAGAGAAAGGAAAATGGACAAATGGGCAGTTGGGGGACTTTGATGAAGACTTCAAAAAAGGGACTGTTACAAGAATGCCCATTGTGTATCCTATCGGCCATGGCTGAAGTGTAAGATGGAGAGGTGGGAAAATAAGAAGAAACAGAAGGAGCAGTAAAGCAGCTGTGGGACACATGATCTTAACTGAAACGCTTTGGACTAGTTCCTTCTAGTGGAGCATTTCAGTTCTCTAGGGGCTGTGAAGGAGTCAGGTTGCAAAGACCCTAGGTGAAGCATCCGACAAGTGGTATTTCTTAATTAATTTAATCTAATGAAATAATTGTTTAAACCTTGCCTTTAGTCATCTTTATGTTTGTGGTTGATTTTCACCCCAGAAGACAAAGGCAAACATTTTTCTTTGAAAATAAGATTTCACAGTGATATTTTCACGTGCATGGTCTACTTTTTAAGAGCATTAATAACTGTAATTCCAGCAGAGCATGAGGAGCAGCTGAGATACTGACTTCCAGCATGACCGAATGAGTAGGATGACAAATCCTCTCCCCCTCAAATCAACTAGAAAGCTAGACAGAAACTGTCAAAAATATCCATTTTAGCTCTCTAAAAATTGATCAAAGGCATACAACAACCTGGGAAGCATTTATTTATTCATGAAAACTACTAAGCTTTGGACGGGAACTGCAAGAGTTTGTGGCACTCTTCCCTGGGGTTCCTTCCATCCCCTCCTCCCCAGCTCTGTCAGTGTGATACTTAACCAGAGCATGGCAAACTACAGAAACCAGCAGCCTTGTGTTTCCAGAAGACTCCATTTGGAGTATTTTCAGTTAAAGTGGCCACACAGAGAGTCAGAAGCAGAGAGAAGAAGTCTTTCTGGCTCAAGGTATGTGAACAAAACCTCTGACTAGTGTTTACCAGAACACTAAGCTATGCAGATATGGGGGTGACCCCTAGGAAAGCAGGCTTAAAATACAAACAAGGAAAAAAAAAGTGGGTGAAGACCTCAGCAACTGTACCTTATATGGGAGACAGATTTTACAGACTTAGTTCAGGCAACTTACTAAACAAGCAAAACAATACCAACACAGTGCTCTGGGAGAAATCAGAATCCAGAGTTCCTTCCATATATAATATTATGTAAAGTGTCCAGTATTCAACAGAAAAACCTTAGAGGCATTCAGAGAAACTGGAAAGTATGACTTATGCACAGGATGAAAGCAATCAATAGGAATTGTGTCTGCGTGTCCCCATATTTAAAACCTAGCTGTAAAAGACTGTAGTGCAAGTATTTAAATATGTTCAGAGATATAAGGGAAACCATGTTTAAAGAAGTCAAGGAAAGACTCAATGAATATAGAATCTCAATAAAGAGACAGAAATTATTTTAAAAAAGAGAACCAGATGGAAAATCTGGAGTTGAAAAGTATAACTGAAATGAAATGAAAAATTCTTTAGAGGACTTCAACAACAGATTTGAGAGGGCAGAAGGAAAAAAATAAGTGAACCAGGAAGTAAAACAAAAGATATTATTGAATCTAAAGAAATAGCTCTTTCTTTTTAATTGAAGAAATATAAACAGAGTCTGAGTTCTGTGGGACAACATCAATGATAGCAACACATACATAATAAGAATTCCAGAAGAAGAAGAGGGATAGAACAAAATAGGATTAATGAATGACTTCTCACAATGGAAAATTGTGGAAAACAATGGAAAAAATAACACATTCAGCATGCTGAAAGAAAAAACTCCAGCCCTGGCTGCTGTGGCTCAGTGGACTGAGCATCGGCCTGTGAACCAAGTGTCGCTGGTTTGATTCCCAGTCAGGGCACATGACTAGGTTGCACGCCAGGTTCACAGTCGGGAGCATGAGTGAGAGGCAACCACACAGTGATGTTTCTCTCCCTCTCTTTCTCCTTTCCCCTCTCTCTAAAAATATATAAATAAAATAATATTAATAAATAAATAAGGAGACCAGACATTAAACAAAAAAGAAAGAAAGAAAGAAAGAAAAAAGTCCAACCAGGAATTCTATATACAGCAAAAATGTGATATAAACCAGAAATAAAGATACTCCCAATTAAAGACTAAGATATTCATTTCTAGCAGCTGTATCAATAGATATATTAAAGGTAAATAGACTTAAGTACCCCACTCAAAAGTCGGAGATTGTCAGCCTAGATAAAAAAGCAAGACCCAACTATGTGCTCTCTACAAGAGATACACCTTAGATTCAAAGACACAAATAGGCTGAAAGTAAAAATGGGGAAAAACATAACCATGCAAACAGTAGCCATAAGAGAGCTAGCTGGAGTGACTATATTAAAATCAAACAAAATGGACTTTATGACAAGAAATAGTACTAGAGAAGAACAGGGACATTTAATAATGATAAAAGGGTTAATACATTAGGAATGTATTAACAGCAGTTATGAATGTATACACACTTAACATTGACAGCCCAAATTGTACAAAGCAAAAAGTGACAGAATAGAAGGGAGAAACAATAATAGTTGAAGAATCCAACACTGCATTCGCAAAAGTTGATAGAGCAACTAGATAGAAAAGCAAGGTTATAGAAGGATATAGATTACTTGAACAACACTATCGACCTACTTGACATAAATAACTGCCATTTATATGATTCCCCACTGATTGACTAAAGAATATGTATTCTTCTCAAGCACATATGGATCATTTTTCAGGATAGATGTTATGCTGGATCTCAAAACAAGTCTCAAATTTTAAAAGATTGAAATCATATTAAGTATCTTCTCTTACCACAAACAATTAAATTAGAAATTTACAACAGAAAAAAAGATCTAGAAAAATCCATTTATTTGGAAATTAAATAACATATTCTAAATAATCCGTGAAGCAAAGAAGAAATCATAAAAGAAATTTAAAATATTTTGAACCAAGTGAAAATAAAAATATATCAAAATTTATGAGATGCACCTATAGTATTGCTTAGAAGGAAATTTATAGTTGTAAACACCCATATCAGAAAAGAAGAAAGGTCTTAAATCAATAACCTAAGCTTCCATGTTAAGAAACTAGAAAAAGAAAAAGAAAATAAACCCAAAGCGAGCAGAAGGAAGCATGTCATAAAGTTTAGAGTGGGAATTAATGAGATAGAAAACAGAAAAAAATAAAATAAAGAAAATCAAAGTTGGTTTTTTGAAAGCATCAATAAAAGTGACATACCTCTAGCTAGACTGACTGAGAAAATAAGGAAAAAGATTCAAATTGTCAAAATTAGAAGTGAAAGAAAAGATATCACTACTAATCTTAAACTAAAAGCATTGTATATAATTCATATTATGTATTACTTTATTCCAGAAATTAAGAAAATTTAAGTGAAAGGGAAAAATTACCAGACAATACAAATGAGGAATATTCACTCAAGAATAAATGAAAAAAATCTGAATATATTCATAAAAAGTAAATCAATTCAAGTAGTAAATAAAAATATTTCTACAAGAAAAGCCCAGGCCCAACTGGCTTTACTGATGAATTCTATCCCATATTTAAAGAAGAAATATTTTTAGAAACTATAGGAAGAGGAAATAACTACTAGTTATTCTATAAGGTGAGTTACCCTGATATTAACACCAGTCAAAAATATAATTGTAAGAAGAGTACAGACCAACATTCCTCATGAACATAGATTTTTAACAAAATATTAGCAAACCAATTTTGGTAACATATAGAAGATAACATACACCATGATCAACTGAGACTTATGCAAAGTTGGTTTAACATATGTAAATTAATCTAATGCATTCTATTAATAAAGTAAAAGACAAAAACACATGATCATGTAGGTACAGAAAAACAAGCTGACAAAATTCAGCATCTCTTCATGATAACAACTTTCAACAAACTAGGAATAGAAGGGAACCTCCTCAGCCTTATAAAGGCATCTATGAAAAACCTAAAGCTAACATTATACTTAATGGCGAAACTCAATACTTTCCTCCTAAGATTGGGAGCAACACAAGAACGCTCACTCTTAGCACTTTATTCATCATTGTACTGAAGGTTCGGGACAGTGCAATAAAGAAAAAAATATTGTTTGTATTCACAGAGGACATTATCCTATATGTGGAAAATCCTGAGGAATCTATAAAAAACGTGAATTAAACTAATCAATAATTTATCAAGGTTGCAGGATGCAAGATCATTGTATAAAAATCAATTTAGTTTTGTATATTGGTAATGAACAGTCATATTTATAGAAATGAAATTAAGAAAACAGTTTCATTCACAATACATCAAAAAGAAAAAATGCTAAAAAATTTAACAGAAGTACAAGATTTATACACTGAAAATTACGAAACCTTTCTGAGAGAAATTAAAGATCTCAATAAATGGAGAGACTTAATATTGTTAAGATGGAAATTCTTTCTAAATTGATTAATAAATTTAATACAATCGCCATCAAAACCCCTGCAGGCTTCTTTGTACAAATTCACAATCTGATCGTGAAATTTATTAGCAAAGCAATAGCCAAAACAATTTTGAGAAGGAAAACCAAATTGGGAGATTTCAACTTCACAATTTGAAAACTCACTATAAAGCCAGAACAATGAAGACATTGTGGGATTGGCATAAGGACAGTTATTTATGATCTATTGATTTTCCATAAAGGTGCCAAGGCAATTCAGTGGGAAAGGATTTACTTTTGAACAGATGGTGCTAGAACAGTCAACTCCATGGGCCAATGATTTCCAATCAGTGTGTCACAAGAACTTTTAAAACATGCAATACCTGACTATTTAGTCAGGGGCACTGACCTCTTAGATTGTCAAATTAAAATAATGACAAGAGCCAACACAACAATAGCTGTCCAGTGTGAATGAATAAAAAAATAATAACTTTTTTTTGTCAGACTGGCAAAAATATTTTGTGGTTACCATGAGGTGACAAAGGTTGAAAATTGCTGCCATAGGCCAAAACAAAACAAAAATATACTTAGACCCTTGCTTCTCATTAAAATATAAGAGCTAAAATTAGAATACTCATAGAAGAAAACAGGAAGAGTCTTAAAAAAGAGTCCTTAGATTTGACACCAAAAGCATGAGCCATAAAATACTCGATAAATTCAACTTAATTTTTCTTAATGGACAAATTTATCTTAATTTATCTTAATATTAAGATAAATTAAGGTATTTTGCAATTCAAAAGACACTACTAAGAAAGTGAAAAGATAAGCCACAGACTAGGAGGAAATGTTTGCAAATTATATATCTTATAAAAGACTTATGTCCAGATTATATAAAAAATTCTTACACTTCAGTGAGACTTCATACAACCCAATTTAAAAATGATTGAAAGACTTCAGTAGATCCCACTCACTGAGCCGCTGCCCAGGACTCAGCAACCTGTCCCTGGAGCCCTCTCCATGTCCCCCACCCCAGCTCCTGCAGCCTTATGAAGACTTTGCAGACCCAAGTACAGCTGATGATCTGCTTCCTTCAGGCAGTGAGGATTATATCCAGATAAGAATTCAACAGAGACGCAGCAGGAAGACCCTTACTAATGTCCAAGGGATTGCTGATGATTACCATAAAAAGAAATTAGTGAAGAAGAAATTTGCCTGCAATGGTACTGTAGTTAGCATCCAGAACTTGGAAAAGTAATTCAGCTACAGTGTGGCCAGCATAAGAACATAGGCTAGTTCCTCATAGAGATTGGTCTGGCTAAGGACCACAGCTGAAGCTTCATGGGCTTTGGGATCACTGAAGCTTAAGTGAGGCTTCCCTTACAATGAGTAGAATCTCCCTTCTGTCCCTTGACACGAGTTTGAAAACCTCACAACTTCTATAACGTAACCATGTGGGGGCTGCTTTTAACTTGGATTAGTATAACTTCTTTAGGCAATAAACTGAAAAGAAGATATATGTATGAATGGTTCATAAGTATGTGCAAAGGAACGCAACATCATTAGTCATTAGGGAAATGCAAATTATAACCATGATGAGATACCATGACACACTCATAGGGCAGCTATAATTTTTAAAAAATAGACAAAAAAGTGTTGACGAAAATGTGGAGAAACCGGAACCCTTATAAAGTGGGAAGGTAAAATGGTGTAGCCACTTTGGAAAATTGGTAGTTTCTTAAAAGGTTAAGCATAATACTATTCCTGGGAATGTACCCAAGAGAAATGAAAACATATGTCATAAAAGACTTAAGCATGAATACTTATTGTAGCATTATTCATAATAGCCCCAAACTGGGAACAATCAAAATGTCCATCAACAGGTGAATGTATAAACAAAAGGTAGTATATACATACAATGGAATACAATTCAGCAGGAAAGAGGAATGGACTATTAATACATTGCTAAAACATGGATGAATCTCAAAAGCATTATGCTAAGTGAAAGAAGCCAGTCGCAAAAGAATACATATGATCCATTTATGTGAAATTTCCAAAAAGGCAAATGTATAGAGATGGAAAGCTTATGGATGGTTACTTGGAGCAGAGATTGACTACAAATGGGGTGATGGGAGTGTTTAAAACTGGGTTGGGGTGATGGTTGCACCATCATTTAAATTAATGTACTGATTTTGTTCATTAAAAAAATAATTGAATTTTACATTTACAGTAGGTGGATTTTATGCCATGTAAATTATTCCTGAAAGCTGTGAAGTAGTAGTGCTCAAAACAAAGTGCTTCAATCTTGTCTCTTTAAGACATTTCCTATGTATGTGGCTTTGCCTTTTTGGCCACTAGTTTCACAAGTATCCTTTTCATTTATCGTATTTTTTTTTCTTTTCTTTTTAAACTCTGAGGTAGGCTTATAATATTTTTCTCTGTAGTTAATTCAAAAAGTAGAAAGATTTTTAATCCTTCTTAAATATGAATCATTGGATAAGATGAGGCATTAAGGGTTCTTCAAGCCTCGGTACCTCAATAAATTTTCCCTACTCCCATCCTCTCGGTCCTTTTTCTTTTCTATTTAAAAATAAACTCTGTTATCCCCAATGGCATAACATGTACCCATTCTTTGGGCCACCTACATATCAAATAAAACATGCTGGCATTTGAAGTGCAACATAATTGTATTTAGCAATGCAGCGTTTCCCCATGATGTCATTGTGACTCTACTAGGCGCCAGCATATTCAAAAAGTGACTCAGAAAGATGTTCTGTTGGCCCCAGCAGAGAACTGGGATTTTGTGAAAAACCAATAGATACACAGGCAGAGAGGTCATTCAGAAGGGGGCTGGAGTGCCTTCTTCCTTGCTCCAAAAGGATCCATTCTCTGCCTTTTTTTAAGAAGTTGTCACATCAACTTCATCACTTCCAGATTCTGAGAGAAGGCATCCATGCTTTTCTCTGTTCCTCGTCTTTCTGAGTACCTTTATTGGGTTTCAGAATACTCAGCAAGGAAAAGGAGTGGCTTCTTAGTCACTGTGTATTGTTGTTGTTGTTGGCAGCCGTCCGTCTCGAGAGACGATGGCGTAGCTTCTTAAGAGTCTATCTGCACCGACGAGAATGGCTGTGCAGTCCGACTCGGGAGTGACACGGTATCTGTCTCCTCCCGTGTTGAATCGACATCTTGAGATGACGCTGGAGTGTCCTCTCCAGTGAAGCTGAAGCTACAGAGCCTGGGCAGGGTGATATGGAGGGTCTGCTGTTGCCCATGCAGCAGACCCCCCCTCTCTTCGCAGCTGAAGGGTCCAAGGGAAAGACGGAGTCAATACAGCTTGTATTGTTATCACTGTGTATTGTTATCACTATTATTATTGTTTTTGTTCCCGGGAATTTGAGTAAAATTCTAAGAATCTAAAAATAACAATATTTAGCAACCTTTTTAAATTCCTCCCTTTATTTTGGTTAAAGTCAACTATGTGAAATCCAACTGCATCTTCATAAACTCTTGGGATCCCTTCCCACTCCTAATGAAAAGCATTGATGCAGGAAAAAAGTGATTGAATTTAAGAGAAAAGCAATGAGATATGTAGACATATAAGGAAGATGTGGTAAGAGTTTATATTTTTCTCCTAGTGGGTTTTTTTTTTTTTCCAGCAGATTTAAATTCTCATGAGAATTCTTTCTGGATTGAGTAGTGCCTTGTCTCATCCCTCAAAATGACAGCAGTTCTCAGCATCCATTGGGAAGAGACAACTGAGGCCAGAGTGAGTTTTTATTGAGGTTGAGCCAGGAGAGAAGAAGCAGCACTGGCCCACTAGGCTCATGAAAATCCAGTATTTACTCCCCATTTCAAATCTGTTTCCCTAAGAAGACAGCTTTCTTCCTTTAAGCTAATGCCACAGCTGCGGCCACCATTTCATATCCCAAAGGCAATGGTAGACCAGAAAACCAACTATTTGACTGTTGTTTTTATGACATAGGGAAAAGAATTCTCAGTAGTTCACCTGGGATGTGTCTCTTGATTTGGTTTAATTTGTTTTTTGATCGTTAGTTTTATTTTTCAAGGCCAGGACTAGGGTGGCCATTGCTCTCTGGGCTGTGAAGTGTGGGGTCTGCATGTGGTGTGATTCTCAGGGTTTGCTGAGAGTGAATGAGCGCCTCCTTAAAGTTAGTACCCGAGTGCTCACTTACCCCCTTTCCCAGGCCCTTCTCTGCCACGTGTCATGGTGGATTGCCTGCCTGAAACAGCTGTGTATTCAGTGGGATTTTTAAGGTACACTAGATTTCCACTGTTTTTGTGGCATTGGAAGTGCTTTTGAATGGCCTTTTTGGACATGGTTCTACCAATCAGTCAATATCTATTAGGGAAAACTTTGGAAACTGTGGAGTATCCGAATGTTGTGGGGTAGGGGGAATGCATTAGAGTAGGTGTAATGTTTGCCTAAGGCATCTTATAATCCAGAGGAGGTCAAAATGACCATTATAGGACATCGCTGAGCCAGGCAGTACTGACTTTTGGAGCTCGGTGAAGGGAGTTTAGGCAGCAGAGTGACTGAACTGGCCCCTATCAGCACTGGTTGCCACGGAAAAGTGGGAGAAAGGAAAGGGAGCCGAGTGGCAGGGGCCCCAAGGCAGGATGTGCAGGTGGGAAGCCATAAGGAAAAACATTTGACTAGAGGAAGAGGGGAATAAGGGGAAAATTGGGCACAGAGAGTCCAGATTATAAGAAGCCCTAAACACCATGCCACAGAGACCATTGTGAACCTCTGAAGGAGACTGACTAAAGGTAATGCTTCAAGCAGGTTAATATGTGATGGTGCTTAAGACAGATTGGAATTGAGTTCCAAGCATTTGGAAGGGAGGTGAGCCAAGGTAGTGATGGCAAGGATAAAGATAAAAGGTAAAATTTGACTGACAATTTGAAGAAAAATACATTTTAATTATATAATTTATTCTATAATTGATGTGAAAAAAGAATTAGACAACAAAGACTCATCATTTCAGGATATTTTAGAACAGGAAATGGGTAATGATAGTTTGCATACAGGGAGTGAGAGATGGAGATCACAAATGGCTCCAAGGTTTGTACCCAGACACATGGGAAATCCATGGCATTACAGAAAGAAGTGGGGGTGATTGTGAAAGAACGTCTTTGGAGAAGAAAGTGGGTGCAGTCTATTTCTGATGATGTGTATGGTGAAAAAACATCCACATGGAGCTCCTTTGTGTTGAAAACATGGGGTGAAATGTAAGTGAGAGCTCAGAATTTTGCCTGCCCTTTGCCTACAGAGAGATGGACTGAAATCAGAAAATGAACAAGTAGACGAGCTTACTGAGAGTGAAAGGATTTAGGGAGAGCAGAGTAGGGGCCTAAGACTTAGCTGATGACCAATAATGAACAAAAAAGAGAAGTAATAGCCAAGAGGTAAAAGGAGGAACTAGGTAAATTCAGTGTGGAGAGGTCTAAGAGAGAATTTTAAGGAGGAAAGCAAAATGCCACCAAGAGGTCAGAGAGATCTGATTGAGAAAAGACTAGAGCAAAGACATTGCTAGTCTTTGAGGAACCAGTTTTAGTAAAAGGGTGGGGATGGGAGTAGGGCAGAAGGTGATCATAAATACTGAAGAATATGTAATAAATGGATAGAAGAGGATCTGGTCAAGATGATGGCATAGGCAGATGTGGCTTGCCTCTTCACAAAACCACATCAAAATTACAACTAAAATATAGAACAACCATCAGCCAGAACCATCAGAAATTGACTTGAATAGAAGTCTGACAACTACAGAATTAATGAAACCACATCCACTGAGACAGAGCTAACAAACTGGTGCCATATCTGAGACTCCATTAACCTGGCTAACACTGTTTGACCTTCCTTGGAGATCCCCAGAGACTCTGCCCCAGCCAACTTATGGGCCCACCCAACCTGCTTTTCCATATGAATGTCTGGTCTTGACTCATGCTTCACAACTTCCTAAATCCTATCAAACTTGCAACAGCTGTCCTCAGTGAGCTCCAGCCCCAGCTCTAATAGGAGCCAACTTAGATTTCAGCTTGGCTTTGCTTGGAAATCTCCAAGCCTAGCACAAGTAGCAGCCATCTCAGATTGCTTTATAGCTCAGGCAGGGTGCCCCAGGCAAAACATAGGTGGGAGCTGACCTTGGCCTGCACACCTAGGAAACCCCAGGGCCAGCACACCCAGTGGATAGCTACAGACCTCATCGGATCACCACAGCCCTGCCCCTGCACAGCCTATCCTCCATGGAAGGCAGAGGTTCTTGGTCAGTGGTCACAGTCAGTCCTTGCAGCTGACTGGTCTGGGTAAATCCCTCCCATTGATCTGTCAACATCCAAGGCTCAATTACAAGAACAGGGTGTACTCAGCCCACATGAAGGGCACACCTTGAGTACCCAGCTTGGGTGATAAAGAAGGCAGTGTCACTGAACCCTACCAAGACACAGAGTGAAAGAAGCTCTACCCAATACCCAGAAACAAACACAGGGAGGCTGCCAAATTGAGGAGGCAAAGAAATCTGGCCCAAATGAAAAAACAAAACAATTCCAGAAAAAGAACGAAATGAAATGGAGATAGCCAACCTATCATATGCAGAGTTCAAAACACTGGTGATCAGGATGCTCAGAGAAATTATTGAGTATAACCACAACATAAAGGAATAAGTGATGGTTATACAAAGTGAACTAAAGAAAAATATATATGGGACCAACAGTGATGGGAAGGAAGCTGGGATTCAAATCAATGATTTGGAACAAAAGGAAGAAATAAACATTCACTTGGAACAGAAAGAAGAAACAAGAATTGAGATAAACAGGAAAGGATTTAAGGACAATTTTAAATGTACCAACATCAGAATCATGTGGGATGCCAGAGGAAAAAAGGATGAGCAAGAAATTTAAAAGTTATTTTAAAAAATAATGAAAGTAAACTTCCCTAATTGGTGAAGGAAATAGACATACAAGTCCAGGAAGCACAGAGAGTCCCAGACAAGATGGACCCAAAGAGGACCATACCAAGGCACATCATAATTAAAATACCAAAAGTTAAAGATAAAGAGGGAATCTTAAAAGCAGCAAGAGAAAAGAAGAGAATTGCCTACAAAGGAGTTCCTATAAGACTCTCAGATGATTTCTCAAAAGAAACCTTGAAGGCAAGAAGGGGCTGGCAAGAAGTATTCAAAGTGATGAAAAGCAAGAACCTGCAACCAAAATTACTCTATCCAGCAAAGGTGTCATTTAGAACAGAATAGCAGATAAAGCGCTTCCCAGACAAGGTAAAGCTAAAGGAGTTCATCATCACCAAGCCTTTATCATATGAAATGTTAAATGGACTTATTTTTTAAAAAGAGGATAAAAAATATGATCATTAAAATGACAACAAACTCACAAGTATCAACAACAGAACCTAGAAAAAACAAAAAACAAAACGAACTAAGCAAACAACCAGAACAGGAACAGAATCATAGGTATGGGGATCATTTGGAGGGTTATCAGCTGGGAGGGAGAAGGAGTAGAAATGGGGAAATGGTGCAGGGATTAAGAAGTCTGTTTGGTAGAAACAAAATAGGCAGGGGGATGTTAAGAACAGTGAAATAAATGGAGAAGCCAAAGAACCTATATGCATGACCCATGGACATGAACTAAGGTTGTGGAGGGATTGCTGGGTGGAAGGGGGGTACCGTGAAGAGTGGGGGCAAAGGGAAAAGATTGGGACAACTGTAACAGCATAATCAATAAAATATACTTAAAAAAAAAGGGAGTGGATAGAAGATTGTGATTGGCAGTGGGCAGGGGATAACCAGATCTAATGAAGATAGTGTCTTTTCTAGGAGCAGAAGGACTTGGGCATGCGTGAAGTTAGAAAAGAAGAAGACACCCATCGACAGAGATTAAAGATGCTAGAGAATGAGGGGAAATTGGGACAACACGTTTAGGAAGTGGAAGGCATGTGGGTAGCTAGCTTTAGGGAAAACTAGGGCCTTTTTTCTGAGCTTCAGAAGAGCAGTGATAGGAGGGAGGCTTTTCCATGAGGCACATGGTAGGGGGCTGGAATTTCAGGGGAAAAGGAAAGGAAAGAGCACCCACTATTTATCTGTCTCTGATGCCCTGAAACCTTCTAGTCCTCAGTTGTTTTACCCACAAAGCAAAATGTCTGAACTAGAAGATATCTAAAGATGGCTTAAAAAGTTATGATTCTAATGAGCTCGACAGTGTCATTTCTATCTGATTTTTTTTTTAATTATTTTTTATTTTAGAGAGAGGGTTAGGGAGGGAGAAAGAGAGGGTGAGAAACATTGATGTGAGAACTATCGATCGGTTGCCTTCCACAAGTGCCCCAGAGGACAGAAGCAACCAACTGAGCCACATTGGCCAGGGCTGTATCTGATATTTAATACTAAATGCTGATGGCATTTATATTCAATTGTAGAAATATATATAATGATGATCAGCTAGGAGCCATATTATTAATTATCAGTGCCTACTTTTCAAAGCATTTACCAGATTTAAAGTGTTTAATAGAATCATCAGAATAAAATGGGAAACTATTCAGCAATCACCTTCCATCCCTATTTCCACCTTCTCTCCTGGAAGATGATGTGAGAATGCTACAAGCAGTTAATTGAAATGCATGCCCCTGTTTTTATATAGAATTTGGACAGTCAAAATTTATGCTTATGGAATGATGCTTAGGATAGACTGCTGCTCACACAGTCCAGGTGGAAAATGGGGAAGCCTTCTGAGACTTGGTCCCATGTGAGTCTTCAAACCTGGAGAGTGTGTGTGGTGGATGCAGAAGTGAGGTGAGGAGGCCAGGAACAAGGTGTAAAGTATTACAAAGTTAGAATATTCTAGAACTTGGACTCCTTAATGTATCAAGATAAAAGCAGAACATATGAGATAACATAGGTGAAAATAACTGGGGAGTGACAAAGATCAGTGCAAACACAGAGCATTCTGTAGTCATATAATTTTGGTGTAACTTTGAATCCCAGGTCAGCCACTTTTTAGTTTGTACTTTAGTTTCTCATTTGTAAGCAAATATAATAATAATGTCTACCTTACTGAGAGGACTGAATAATATTTAGACAGCTTTTGAATAGTGAGTGCTGGCAGTTGGTACACCCTGCTTGAGTATATCAACCACTAGTTTAATTCTTTCACCAGGTTAACCAGTGATTTCCTGAGTGAATTACCACTTGTATTGATTCTAGGTAGTGAATTTAATGGTGCACTGCCTGCTTTAGATAGTGCTCATAGTCCAGCACGCAAGAGAACAAGGTCTCTTACAGCTCTTTTAACCGGACATTGTCTAACAAAAGAGGCAATTGATGTGCCATTCACAATGTTTTTAAACCTATATAAAGAGTCATTGATTCAGAACAGTTGCTGTGCCTGTGAAAAAGTATGTTTGATGGTTTCCATGGAGATCACCCTGCTGGCTGTTCTGCCATCAGTAGCCTTAATTATACACTGGGATTGCCAGGGAGCCTTCAAAGCTGTCTCCATAACAACACCTCCCTGTGTAGTAACATGACCGCTGTACTGAACGGTATTTCCTATATAGGCATTTCTCTTAAAAGAGTTGAGAAGATTCTGCTGTTAAGTGTTAGTGTCCGTTTGATTTATCCTTATGAAAATCTCTTAGCTGGATAGGTATTTTTCTGAGTTTTGACTGCCTATCTCTCAGGCTGTTGTGCCAGGTCTTCGGAGCATGGCCTAATGTCTTTCTTTTTTTTCAGGACATGTTGACATTTCTCTTGAGCTTTGCCAAGATATTGAACTAAGAAGGAGTCTTGGCTATGCCAGTTGACAAGATAAAACTAAACCTGTTTAAACATAGGATGAACTTGTAAAAGCATTGTCAGTAGATACTGTTAGGGTTTAATATTTGAAATTTTTAAATGTCTTCAAGACCATTGGTAAAATGCTTGCTGTTTCTGGTATGATTAAACAACAGAAAGAAAAAGAAGAAGAAGCTCAGTATCTTCTTAATGTGGAATCACACAGATTTCATGACTTCTAAATAACAATTTCTTACTTTAGATATATTTGCAGGGAAGTTCTGAAATTTAACATTGAATCATACATACCTTGAACTTCTGAGGAGATGACAAGTAAACAGATATACCAGGTTCTGAAATTAGACTTCTGAGGTTCAATTTTTGGCACATGATTTCGTGTTGCACACACACCCTTACCCTCCTCCCCACCCCACACAAGAGACGATTGAAAACTCCTGGAAGTATAGTTGCAATGCCCATCACGTTTTGCTCTCACTAGGCCAAGTCTGTGCTGAGCTGAGTGTGAGCTCTCTTCCTCCTTCTACTTTCCTTTTCTAGTTTTATTAAGATATAATTGATATAGAACGTCATATGGGTTTAAAGTGTATAACGTGATTTGATATTTGTGGATATTGTGAAATGATCACCATAATAAGTTTAGTTAACATCCATCACCTTACATTCTTACAAAAAAATACAGAATACTTCACAAATGTGGGTGTCGTCCTTCACAGGGGCCATGCTAATCTCAAGTATTATTCTAGTTTTAGTATATGTGCTGCCAAAGTAAGCACTATGACTTCTTTTCCTTTATTACTTTCATCATCATCATTATCATCATCATCATCATCATCATCATCATCACTATCTGCTGGGCGTGGAGAAACTGTTGCTCTTTCTGGACAGTCTTCAGTTCCTCTTTGCAGTTCTCATTTTCTCAGCCTTGTAAGACTCCTCACCCCGTCTTCCTGTTACACTTAAAATCTCATTTGAAGACATAACTTTCTGTGCAGCAGTTTAGCATTCCTTTTATTTTCTTCCTTCAGTTGTTACTCAGCACCTTAATGTGTTCTGGAACGGAAATAAATTATTAAACCCAGTGAAGCCGTGCTGTAATGTAACTTTTATGTTGAAAGAGCATGCTTTAAAAAATCTAATTATGGATGTTTCCTAATTAAATCATTTTTCTTTTTCACAGTCTGAGCGGCTGTGGCAAGAAGGATAATTTTTCATGGAAAATTAAAACCTAGAGGCAGCAGCATAATTTCCTTTACAGTCGCTAGCTGGGCAGTAATAACAGCATGTCGCTGTCTTTCCATGACATCACTGTTGAAGCAACAGAAACATGAAGTGGCAAGTTAGGGAGCTGCTCTGTTATTGTTGAGCTGTATGGAAACAGCACAGAAGTTAGTTATCTGGGAATTATTCGTTTGTGAACAAGGTTTTCCCAGAGGGCACATGGGAAGGGAAATACAGTTTTGGATTAAAGAAAAAAAAATTAAATTCCATTTCCTATTGTCAAAATAATTCATGGGGAAATGAGTGATGTTAATGGACATTTTGCTATTTTGGATCAGGTTGTTTTTCTTGTTTCTGATTATGAACTCTTAATTTTTTCTGGGCTATTTTTAGTGCCATTGATCATCACAATGTTCTGTGCTGCAAAAATATGATAACAATTCTGGGTTTCACAACTTTTGACCTGAATGAATTTGCTTTAGTTTACTTATTAAGGAAATAGTTTGAATGTCTGTAAATTTCCTGACTGCAAGATTTTTTATGGGTACTGTTATTATCTGAGATAATTTAAAATACCTAAAATTAAAGCAGTTTTTGCAACATAAAGTTCAATTAATTGGGAAAGTTTTACAAGGTCTTCTTTGGGGGATGAGTTGTTGTGTACTCAGTTCATTGTAAGATAGTATTGAATGAGTGCTGAGTGAATGTTTATATACACTGATCTTAATATATGCAGGTTTGTGCCCCCATTTCAGAAATTGGGAAAGGTGAGCCCTTGCAGCATTGTCCTATAACTGAAAGTTGGGGGTTTGATTCCCTATCAAGGGAATCACATACCTTGTGGGTTTCATTCCTGGTCCTGGTGCATACGTATGGGAGGCAACCAATTGATGCTTCTTTTTTTTTTTTTTAAGTATATTTTATTGATTATGCTATTACAGTTGTTCCAATTTCTTTTGTCTTTGCTTCTCTCTGCCCAGTACGCCTTTTCCTTCGAGCAATCCCACTCCCTGCCTCAGTTCATGACCATGGGTCATGCATATAAGTTCTTTGGCTTCACCCTTTCCTATATTATTCTTAACTTCCCCTGTCTATTTTGTACCTACCAATTATGCTTCTTAGTCCCTGCATCATTTCCCCATTTCTTCTCCTCCCCTCTCCCAGCTGATATCCCTCAAAATGATGCCCATACCTATGATTCTGTTCCTATTCTAGTTGTTCGCTAAGTTTGTTTTTGTTTTTTGTCTTTTTAGGTTCTGTTGTTGATAGTTGTGAGTTTGTTGTCATTTTAATGTTCATAGTTTTGATCCTCTTTCTCTTAAATAAGTCCCTTTAACATTTTATATAATAACGGCTTGGTGATGATGAATTCCTTTAGTTTTACCTTGTTTGGGAAGCACTTTATCTGCCTTTCCATTCTAAATGATAGCGTTGCTGGATAGAGTAGTCTTGCTTGTAGGTCCTTGCTTTTCATCACTTTGAATACTTCTTGCCAGCCCCTTCTTGCCTGCAAGGTTTCTTTTGAGAAATCATCTGGGAGTCTTATAGGAATCCTTTTGTAGGTAACTCTCTTCTTTTCTCTTGCTGTTTTTAAGATTCTCTCTTTATCTTTAACCTTTGGCATTTTAATTATGACGTGCCTTGGTGTATTCCTCTTTGGGTCCAGCTTGTTCAGGACTCTCTGTGCTTCCTGGACTTGTATGTCTATTTTCTTTCCCAAATTAGGGAAGTTTTCCTTCATTATTATTTCACATAAGTTTTCAATTTCTTGCTTCTCCCCTTCTCCTTCTGGCATCCCTATCATTCGGATGTTGGTACGTTTAAAGTTGTCCCAGAGGTTCCTAAGCCTCTCCTCATTTTTTTCAGTTCTTGTTTCCTCATTCTGTACCAGTTGACTGTGTATTTCTTCCTTATGTTCCAAATCATTGGTTTGGACCCCAGCTTCCTTCCCTTCACCACTGGTTTTGTGTGAATTTTCCTTTGTTTCACTTAGCATAGCCTTCACTTCTTCCCTCTGTGTTTGTCATACTCAAGCATATCTGTCAAGTCTGTGAACATCTTTAGCAACAGTGTTTTGAACTCTGCATTTGTTAGGTTGGCTGTCTCCTCATCTGTTGAGTTGGCTTTCTCCTTGCCACATAGTTCTCCCACTGGAGCCTTGATCTGCTCTCTTTTGGGGGCCATATGTCCATGTCTCCTCATCCTGACAGCTTTCTGGGTTTACCTCTGTGTCTTATGTAGAGCTGTCTCTCATCTGTTATGTTGTAAGAGGCGGAGCCTTAGGTATTTATCAGTGCAGGGTGACCCGTTTCACCACATTGGGCACTGTATATGGGTGAAGGGCCTGAGGGAACAATGCCGCTTGCTCAGCACTCACCCCCTTTCCAGGTACTTCTCCCACTTCCCATAGGGACTGGCGCCTCTCTAGCTGTCGCTCTGGCCGTGGTTCCCAGAGAGGATGGGTCTGTGGATGTTCTAGGACCATGGGGGCCCTCTAAACAAATGGACTCTCCTTAGATACTGGCAGTTTCTTCCTCCTCCCTAACCCACACTGGTTTTCACTGTCAGGAGCCATGAGGCTTTATTTTCCCTGGCGCTGGAACTGAGTTGCATGGTCTGGTCTGGTTCTGGGAGGGCTCTCCAGGTGACTCTCCCTACTCTTTTTCATATGTGACTATGTGTTTTCCACCAGCCGACTGGCCACAGCCACTGTTGCCACCACCTCCTCCTCCACACCACGTCTGCTCCTCCCCAGCTCCCCACCTTTTGCCTGTCTGGATTAATATTTCTTCTTCATATCTTTGTTTGTTGGACTCCCATGCAGCTCAGTTTTCTGGAACTTCTGATTGTCTCCAGTTTTGAGGTAGTTATATTCCTTCTTAGTTGTGGAGGGAGATGCAGCATGTCTACCTATGCCTCCATCTTGGCCAGCAGTCCCAATTGATGCTTCTCTCTTGCATCTACTTTTCTCTCTCTCTAAAAGTAATGAAAAAATTTCCTCAGGTGAGGAATTCTGCATGTATCTCGTGGAGTACCTTTGCCCCCAGCAATGCTCTTTTTTTTAAAATTGTGCCATTTATTGTTTGAGACTACTTTTCCTAGAACTAAGTTCCTCAAGGTGTGGCCAGACCAGGCTAATATACAGATAGCTCTTTTGGCCTTGCACATGCCCAAAGCAGAGGACATACCTTGGGCAGAACTAAGTGCCTGTGTCATGAGAGAATGAACTGCCATAGTCAAAGCTAGTAAAATTAAACAGTTCTTGGGAAATCTGAATGAGCAGAGTTTTATTACTTGAAAGCTAGGTTTTGATGCATAATCAAAAGTAATGACATGTAGACCCGAAAGACTTAGTAGATATTTACTTGGCATGAGATTGTGATCTTGAAACCCTACCGGATCCCTCCCCACTCTGTTCTCCTGTTTTATCCCCCAAAGTGTAATTTAAGTGAGAATAGTAATTTTCTCATTTTTTACTGTTTAACATTTCTCTCTTACAAAAAGTAGTCCAAGCTTGTTTTCCTCTCTTTTGTCTCTACATCAGCCCTTTGAACTGACCCAATCATTCTTTAGGTTGAGTTACCTTTTTTTTTATGTGCTTTATTGATTATGCTGTAACAGTTGTCCCAATTTATTTTCCCTTTATTCCCCTCCACCTAGCGACCCCTTCCCTTCAGTTGTCCCCCCCCCCTTAGTCCATGCCCATTGGTTGTGCATATAGTTCTTCTCAACATCTTCCTATCTACTCCACTCCCTCCTACTATGCTTCTTAATTCCTGTACCATCTCCTTCCCTTTCCCCCCTTTCCCCTCCCCACTGACCTCCCCCAAAAATATTCCCCATGCCTATAATTCATTTCCCACTCTCATTGCTTACTTAGTTTGCCTTTGTTTCTATTCCCTAGCATCTCTTGTTGGTTGTTGTGATACAGTTTTCATTTTAATGTTCATAGTTTTGATCCTTTTTCTCCTAAACAAGTCCCTTTAACATTTCATATATCAGTGGTTTGGATCTGATGAATTCCTTCAGTTTTACTTTGTCCTGGAAGCACTTTCTCTGCCCTTCTATTCTGAATGACAGATTCGCTAGATAGAGTAATTGTGGTTGTAGGTTTTTGCTTTTCATTACTTTGAATATTTCTTGCCAGTTCCTTTTTGCCTGCAGAATTTCTTTTGAGAAATCAGCTGATAGTCTTATTGGAACCCTCTTGTATGTAATTCCCTTCTTCTCTCCTGCTGCTTTTAAGATTCTCTCTTTATCCTTAATTTCTGACATTTTGATTATAATGTGTCTTGGTGTGGTTCTCCCTGGATCCAGTTTATTTGGAACTCTCTGTGCTTCCTGGACCTGTAAGTATATTTCCTTCCCCAAGTGCGGGAAGTTCTGCTTCATTGTTTTTTCACATAATTTTTCAATTTCTGGTTCTTCTTCTTCACCTTCTGGCAACCCTATGGTTTGGATGTTGGCCTGCTTATAGCTGTCCCATAGGTTTCTGAGCCTCTCCTCATTTTCCTCACTTTTCATTTCCTCCTTCTGCTCTGGTTGACTGTTTGTTCCTTCCCTATGTTGATTCGATCCCTGGTTTTCTTTCCCTCACCACTAGTTTCATATGTGTTTTCATTTATTTCAGCAGGACTGGCCTTAATTCCTCCCTGTCTTGTTTAAGATATGCTGTTAAGTCTGTAAGCATTCGTATAACCAAAGCTCTGAACTGTGCTTCAGAAAGATTTCCTGTCTGCTGCTTTGTTAGATTAGATATTTGCTGTCTGGTCAGTTGCGTCACCAGGATCTCTATCATGATCTGTGCCATCCTGACAGTTTTGTGTTTACCTTTGCTTCCTGGGTGGGGCTGTCACACCTCCTACGCTATAGGGGGCAGAGCCCCATGCACTCGTCACTACCAGGCGACCCTTCTCACCACGCTGTGGTGCTTTGTGTGGGGGCGGGGGTCCAAGATGGATTCCTGCTGTTCACTCTCCACTGAGAGACTGGTAGCTTCTTCCTCTGTCCGCACCCCCTCCGGCCCTCACAGTCCAAGGCAATGGGGGTCTGCCTTCCCTGGCATTGGAATTACGAGCTGACAAGTTTGCTCTGCAGCCGGGGGTGCTCCTCAGGTGCTTCTCACCTCCCCTTAAACATGGGTGTCTGTGCTTACCACCATCCCGTCGCCACCATCGTCACTGCAGCTGCTGCTGCCAGCACAACTTGACCTCTCTGCCCCGGCTTCGCCCCTTCTGCCCGTCCGGATGAGCACCACTTCTTTATAACTTCGTACGTTGGACTTCCATGTAGCTTTATTTTCTGAAACTTCTGGTTATTTCTGATTTTGCGGTAGTTGTAGTCCTTCTTAGTTGTGGAGGGAGACAGAGCATATCAGTCTAGGCCTCCATCTTGGCCAGAAGTCCTGTATGTTTCTTATACAGACTAGGTTGAGTTTTCTGATGTTTTTATTTCTTTATTAGTGGACTGTATCTGACTGTAAGGTCAGACAGTTAAGTACAAGCAGGCTGTGCTTGTTTATATAGCTCCAAAATAGCCGTCAATTATAATTAGTCACATATATGGCAAAAACCCTTTTTATAGTAAACCATGCATTGCCTGACACCATGTTACTGCAGTTAGCTGGAAATTTGAGTTTGTAACTTTATTTGATTGTTTTTGTGCTCTTCTGGAGAGTGCTAGGATGGGTTTTATGGAGAACACGCTCTCCTTGGCTACATTTCAAAATGTCTTCTTTCCCTGTGACTTCTGAGGGGCAAGGGTACATGGGGAAGCTGGCTCACAGTTGCATATATCCCCAAGAAGAATTGCATCTCAATTCTTTCCTGCCTCATTTTAAGCTGTTATTTTCTATTTGGGGCTTTGTGTGTTTTCTACATAAATTTCTGGGCATGTTGCTATGTTTTGCCTATAATATGGTGGGTGATCAGTCACACTTTGTTCAATAAAATGCCCACCATTTTCTTTCACCTCCATGGCTGGAGAGTTTTGCTTTAGAAGAGGATTTTTCTGTCTTATGGAAAAAGATGTTACTGTACTAATGTAGGTCTTTTGTAAAAGCAAAGTGACATAAAGCGAACTTTCAGAAAGCAGGGGTACTATTTGCTTTATGCCATATTGGCTTTTCAAAGATTTCATAGGAGCACTTTACTTTCACATAAAGGGGGATAACAGAAGTATCAATCCTAAGGATTGTCGGATGAGTCTTCAGTAGGAAAATGCAGTTTTCAGTACATATTTAGTTGTAAGATTAGTTGTAAGACAATGGGAATTGAGACAGAAGCGGTATTAAATCTGGTGTCGATTTAATAGCTTCAGTTTAAAGACTGGCAAAACCAAGTGTTGGTGAGGATGCGGAATAACATTTCTGGTTTAGGAACACTACAGCTAAATAAGGTCTGTGTTTTCATTGAGCAGTCCCACTGGTGGTATGTGCTCAAGAGAAACTAAGACATACATCCATAACAGGGCATGTTTAATGTTATGGAATTAGAGAGAGGTGAGGGTTGCATAACTTTTGAACACACTAAAAACTACTGAATTGTTGCATTAATTGGGTATGTGCATTTGAAAACACAGCAAGACTGTTATTTTTTTAAAAGACATGTTCGAGAATATCCATGGTAGTTTTATTCATAATAGCCTAAAACTGGAAAAAATAGTCCATACATCAGTCCAGGAGAAATAAATTGTGATTTCTTCATACTATAGAATACTACAGTGCAATAAAAAAGAGCACGCAATCGCACAGGTGGTTTGGGTTGGGGGAGTACTGATTCGGAAGGAGCATTAGGGGAGCCTTGTGAGATACCGGAAGGTTCCATGTCTCTGTCTAATGATGGCAACATGGGTGTTTACAGATGTAAACATTCAATTAGCTATATGCTTAAGACTCAGGCTCTCTGTGCACTTTACTGTATTTATATTTTACTTCAATTTAAAAAATATGATATGAGTGCTGGAATGATGCCATCCTCAGAAAGAACAGCCCACAGTGCTGCACCTCCTCTCCTGTCAGCACTGGGAAGGCCCAGGTGTTGGGCACAGCAGCTTCTCCAGCAGCCCCCCTTGTGCCTCTGGCTTTGACATTGTGTCCTGCAGATGGTCTGGGGTCCCACTCACTAGGGGAAGGCAAGAACCCACTGGCTGGTGTCTTGCTTTTCTGGGCACTGGCCACCAGTTCTCTCGAATGTCATGGTTGGAGAGGGTTTCTAATAAATACTCAGCTCAGTGCCAAGGTAAAGAAAGTGAGCTCATGCTTCCTGGTAGCATTGCAGAGGTATTTACTGTTCCGCTTATGCTCCACAGGTGAGGCCCGTGCCCTGTCAGGTATGCTTTTCCTTTAGGGGCTGAACTAAGTAAGGAAACCAGCAGAGCTGCTGTGCTCTCAGACCTTGCAGTTCGATTGAATGAACACTTTGCTCACCACTGGGCCCTCCTACTGAGCCTGGCCAAGCAGACTCCCTGGAGGGGTTGCTCTCAGTCTCCCGTGTTGGTCCACCTTCCTCATGCCCCTCAGGCTCCCCTTGGCCTTATGGCTTTGGAGCTGGAAGTTGGTTCCATTTTGAACATGCTTAACAAGTTGGGACTCCCTTAGTCCCAGCATGTTGGGATGCATGTTCTTGTTATATGTACTGTGGCTGCAGTGATGCTGAGGAGAGGAGAAGCTTTACGTAGGGGTGGAGAAGGTAGGCAGACCCCCGAGGGGCTGGGGATGGTGACCAACCCTGGAAGGCCTGCAACTAACTCATGCTCTACGGTCAGGCTGTCCCCCACAGGCTGTTAGCTCCTGCTGCAGAGAAGGGGCGAGGGGCATCCTTAGTCAGTCCTGTGCAGTGTGAGGGCGCCTTCCTGATTCCTGGAAGACAGAAACCCTGCCCTCCTCTCTTATGCTATGGCAAAACATAATATGGTTTTTGCTCCACAGGCAGCAGCTCATTAACCAGTCAGATTTTAGATTCAGATCTACCTAACACTCATTGAACACCTGAAATAATAAAAATATAAACATTGGTCCCAGGTAACATTGTGCATTCCCAATGTGCCAGTCCATGTGGTTGATACTTAGACATACATTTCTTATTTAATTCTCATCACAACCTTGTGTGATCCAAACTACATGCTTCTCTTACCTCTTTAGACAAAAGGAAACAAAGATGTATGTAACTTGTCTAAGCTAAAACAAAGGAGCGCAGACTTGAACCCAGGTCTTGACTGCAGGAGGTGCCTCTTCTGGTGGGTCTTTTGTGAAAGACTCAGTCGTGGAGAGTCTCCTTTGTAATGTAGGTAACATTCAGAGGCTGAGTCTGGACATGATTGTAATGTGTTAGGTCCCAGGGACTCCCCCACATGTTGTTGTTAATTTTCCGTAATGAGTAACCTCACAATATAGAAAACACCTCCGGGAAATGGGAGGCTGACGGAGACTAATGGGATATAGATGAAAGTAAAGGAACTCAACCTGCCTCCTGGGCAGAGCAGAACCACGCAATCAGAATGTGTCTTAGGAACACCCACCGCCAACCACCAGAGCACCTGGGCCTGGCTGGGCCGTGGGGATGTGAATGGCATGGTTCCTTGGTTAGGTCTTGAATTTTCGGGCAGGTGTTTAACTGTAGGGTGTGCTCTCCACTATTGAAGCAAATAACTTTTTTTCTTAATTTGTAACTTTAATTTTGATCCATGACTTAAATTTTGATCCCCTAGAAAAAAAACTTTAGAAACCATTTAGTCTAACTCCCCTCACGTAAAAAATTTCAAAAGACTTATTATAGAAAATTTGGAAAGCTGAGTTAAATGAAAAGAAAAAAGCTTAGGTGATCCCAACACTGGCTATTTTGAGGTATTCTTTGGGACTTGTCTACGTATACATGTAACTGGGTTTGTTTGTCTGTTTTTACAGAAATGGGATCATTCTCTACCTGTTGGTTTTTATGTAACAATATTGGGGCTATTTCCCCCTACTTGGGGTGGATGAGGAAACTGAGGCCCAGAGAGGTGAACGACATACAGCCACCCCATACAGAGCTTTCTCAGCCCAATAGAGGTCTGCAACCTGAGTCCAGGGCACCAGACTTACCAGAGGCACAGGCGTTTAGCACAGTGTCCGACATGTGACAGGCCTTGATAAAGGGAAGGAGGATAGAAAGAAACTAGTTCCGTAGCTGAGGCCTCTCTCCCACCCTTCCCTGTCTTTGCCTGGGCTGCCCAGGCGTTTGTTTTCAGACGCCTCCTCGCTCCCCTGAGAGCCCCACTTCCCAAGCCTCATGCAGCCGTTGCCTTTGTGGTGAACTCAGAAGCCTCCAGTGATAAGTTTGCAGAAAAGCCTGTTTCTTCCCTCTGGCAGCTGCAGAATGACTACAGTGCACACACTCTAGCAGTTAAGATCCTGGTTGTAGGTCGGATCACGTTCCCCTGATTTCACAAATACGCCACCAAGTCCCAGAGGGCCTTGGCAGGTTCAGGTGGCGGCTGAGGGGCAGGCCACAGACTTGCATGCAGGTAACAGGGAGCTCTTGGCCAAGATCCTGAGCGAACGAGTTAATTCAGTGCACTCTCTTTTTGTCATGTGGCTCAAAAGTCCTATACTTAATAATGATTCTGGTTGTGATCCACCTCTATATCCAGTCTGGGGGTTCCTGAACGCCACAGGTTGACCCAGCCTCATATTCTGAGAAGGTCAGCAGATGACACATGGTAGCCTTGCTCGTTCCAGATCCTAGTAGTCCTTTGCTCTATCCCTTCCCTGAGGAAATGAGCATAAAGGCTAGCCACTCAATTATATTTTCACATTTAACTAGTTGTAGAATTGGTATTTCTTGCCTGAAACTGAAAAGAAGACATACTGAGGGGCTTTGCATTGTCTTCATTGGAACTGATGAAGGAACACACTCTTTTCTAACCTCTTTCTCTTGGTCACTACTTCTTCACATAAGAGAGGAGGTGAAGTCACACACGCCCCAAACTAAATCCATCAGCAAAATCTTTCCTCTTCGTACCTCGGGAGTACGTTGTGCAGAGCCTCCGGGTGGAGCCCCCTCCCTGTGTTTCACACAGTCTCCTCTTGGCCCAGGCCCATGCCTTTTGCTGAGTGAGGAGGAGCTCCTGCCCTCTCTGCTGGGTCCTGTTGGCCAGCTTTCAGCAGACAGGTATTGAGCACGTGCAGGTTCTGGGCCCTGTAGGGCACTGGGGACTCAGTAGTGGTTCAGACAGCCACAGCCCTGCCTCTGTGGTGCTTACCGGTGTGTCAAGCGTCAGAGCACCCATAGCCATGAGTCTGTGTGTGGGAGAGCCTGCCCTGGGCCCACTGAGACCTTTCACGGTTTCTGCCTTCACTGTTTGGGCGTCCAGCAGCCAGCACTGAGCCATGGCACTACTCCCCAGCTACCTCCAGCCTAGCTGCATTTACACTGGCTGAGCCTTAGTCTGGAGGGGTGATTCTGAGTAAAAAAATAAATTTTTTAAAAAATGGGGGCCCTTGCCAGTGTGGCTCAATTGGTTGGAGCATCGTCCCATATACTGAAGTGTTGCAGGTTGAATTCCCAGTCAGGATATGTGCCTGGGTTGAGGGTTTGATCCCCAGTCAGGGTGTATGGGAGGCAAGTGATTGATGTTTTTCTCTCGTGTTGATGTTTCTCTCTCAAAGCAAGGAAAACATGTCCTTGGGTGAGGATCAAAAAAATGAACAAAAAAACTTTGGTTGACAAAGCTGTGGTGAGGGCTGGCACTCTGTTCCTTACTGGTAGAAATGTCAGTTGTCTCAACCCAATGGAGGGCTGCTTGGCAGGACTAACTAGACTTACACATGTGCATACGCTTTCCCCAGCACTTCCACTTGTGAGAACTTACCATTTACATATGTTACCACCAGTCTAAAATGGCACATGTGTAGTGCTGTTAAACAACATTATTTATAGGAGAAAAGACAGAACAATCGCAGTGTTTATCAGTAGGGACTGGGGGCCAGCTGGCCCATGGAATACTGAATAAAAGAAATCGATGATGCTTTCTATGGACAGTCAGGGAAAGAGCTCCAAGATATATTGCTAAGTAATAAATGCAAAGAGTGAAACTGTATCTATAAAATGCTAGCTCTTGTGAAGGAAAAAACAAACAAACAAGAAAAACAGAATCTGTATTCATATTTACTTACATAAGAATAAAGAAACTTGAATACATGAGAAAAATGATGGCCCTTGGTGAGAAGTGAGGACTGAGCAGGTGGGGGGCTGGGGGTGAGGGAGGTGCTTCACTGTATATTTTTATGGTTTTTGGTTTCAAAATTATGATTGTATTACCTATTTAAAAATGAAATTTAAAAAATAAAGTGGACTGCAATGTACTCCAAAAATGTCATGAAAATAGTTACATTTTTGTTTATACAGAGCTTAAACCTGGGTAGGAGGATTTTGAACCATAAAGAGTTGATTGATTGCTAGACACCTTTAGCTGAAAGAAAGAAGACAGAAGTGGCGTGAGGTGAGTCTCATTAGCGGAGAACAGGGTTCCCGGTAAGGCGACCCTCCTGAGTTTGAAGGGATGTGACCGTGTGACCACCAGGAGAGAGGACTGGTACTGTGGTTGTGTTGTTTGACATACTGAGGGTTGTCTCATCCTCCCACAAGGCAGTTAAGAGCAATTTTGAATGTAAGTTTTTCTCTGTTAGAGACCGGAGTCTGATCTTGTCAAGAGTAGATGCTTAGGAGATGACCAAGTGAAATGTGGCAGGGCCTCCTAGGTACCTTACAAGAGGGCAACCAGCAGATTCTTACTGTATAATGAATAAACCAAGTTCCTTGGGATACTGCCAGGAAATTCTGAAATGCATGCTTATTGCCTTCTGAAGCTACGCATGTGCCTCGGGCCACAAGCTTCACCATTTATTTAAGTGGTAAATTAGTTAACACTGATGAACACTGTCTTCCTGATGGAGGAAGGTGTTTGATGGGCTCCTGGCTGCACCCAGAGGAGGGATGGGCCCATTTCACCACCCTGCGCTTAGGCTTTCTGGTTCCTGTCATGGAAGCCAGGCAAAAACCATGGTTCAAATTCCTCTATATTTAGCGTCCTAAGTTTTGTAAGGGGTATACATTATAAATTGAATGGAGACAAGATGACACGTTTGCCTGTTATCTTAGGGACACTCAGTATGTGACTGATCATGTACCTTTTTGGCTTTGACAGCTAGAAAGCATGCAGCCAAATTTGTGTGCTCCCTGCTCCTTTGCTCTGTGCAGCCCCTCCCCACCTTGTAGGCAGACATCTCTGCCATGGATTTGGGGTAATAGCCTCATCTCTGCCTCCCTATCCTTGTTTTCGCCTTGCCTTCAACTTTCTTATCTATTTCTAATTGATATTTTATCTGTAATGACTTTCTTTATAAATTAGTTAAATTCAATATTATTTTGTATTAGTTTCAGGCATACAGAATACTGGTTAGATAATCATATACTTTACAAAGTATTCCCACTGGTATCTCCATTACCCACCTGGCACCATACAGAGTTATGGCAATATTATTGACTGTATTCCCTATGCGTCCCTGGCTGGTTTGGCTCAGTGGATTGAGCGTCGGCCTGCGAGCTAAGTGTCGCTGGTTCGATCTTCCAGTCAGGGCACATCAGAGAAGGAAAACTCTGACTCCAAAAAACCTCCGCTGCCTTGCGGCATACCTCTTCAGGGGAAAGGCTAAGGGAGTAAACCCCGACAGAAAATCCGGAGCCGGAGTCCCTAAGGCGGTTTGACGTTGTAGTCAACACCGGCAACTCCTGCGGCGCACCTGAAGCCAAGCTGTATTGACTCCGTCTTTCCCTTGGACCCTTCAGCTGCGAAGAGAGGGGGGGTCTGCTGCATGGGCAACAGCAGACCCTCCATATCACCCTGCCCAGGCTCTGTAGCTTCAGCTTCACTGGAGAGGACACTCCAGCGTCATCACAAGATGTCGATTTAACATGGGAGGAGACAGATACCGTGTCACTCCCGAGTCGGACTGCACAGCCGTTCTCGTCGGTGCAGATAGACTCTTAAGAAGCTACACCATCGTCTCTCAAGACGGACGGCTGCCGACGACGATTCCCTATGCTGGACTTGACATCCCGTGACTGTTTTGTAACTATCAATCTGTACTTCTCAATTCCTTGACCTTTTTCATCCAGTCTCACAACCACCCTCCCCTCTGGCAACCATCAGTCTGTTCTTTGTGTCTATGAGTCTGTTTCAATTTTGTTTATTCCTTTACTTTGTTCTTTAGATTCCGTATCTAAGTGAAATCATATCATATTTGCCTTTCTCTGACTGACTTTATTTCACTTAGCATAATACTCTCTAGGTGCATCAGGCAAATGGTAGACTTTTATTCCTTTTTACGGCCAAGTTATTGGCCATATATCTATATGTGCATATAGATATATGGTCTGGAAAAAGTCCAACCATTGTTAATATAATGAGAATGGTTTGCGCAACATTGATATAACCTGACAGCCAAGGAGAGTGGACTGGAATGCACATGCATGAACAATGACAACTTCGCTGTACTAATCAGTGGGAGCGGTAGACATGGTTGAGTGAACATGTGTACTATGTGGCTGTCACATTCAAAATGACTGAACACGTAGAGCAATGGATCTGCATCAAATTTTGCATTAAGCTTAAACATTCCTCTGCAGAAACTATTCAGATGATTCAAAAGGCCACAGCTATGGGAAACTGGTGACTAGCAGTTTCATCACCACAATGCAGCTGCTCATGCCTCACATCTCATCAGAGTTTTTTGGCAAAATATCATATCACTTAGGTGACTCAGCCTCACTACAGCCCAGATTTAGCACCCTGCGACTTTTGGCTTTTCCCAAAACTAAAATCACCTTTGAAAGGGAAGAGATTTCAGACCATTGATGAGGTGCAGGAAAATATGACGGGACAGCTGATGGGGATTGGGAGAACTGTGTGAGGTCCCAAGGTGCCTACTTTGAAGGGGCCTGAGACATCATTGTCCTATGTACAATGTTTCTTGTAACTTCTTTCATAAATGTCTCTATTTTTCATATTATATGGCTGAATACCTTCTGGACAGACCTTGTGTGTGTGTGTGTGTGTGTGTGTGTGTGTATCAGCTTATTTATCCACTCATTTATTGATGGGCACTTGGGTTGTTTTTATATCTTGACTATTGTAAATAGTGCTGCAATGAATATAGGGGTGCCCATATTCCTTTGAGTTAGTGTTTTGGGTTTCTTCAGTATATATCTAGAAGTGGAATCACTGACTTATAAGGCAGTGCCATGTTTAATTTTTTGAGGACCCTCCATAGTGTTTTCAATCTTCATTCCTCCCAACAGTGCATGAGGGTTCCCTTTCTCCACGTACTCTCCAACACTTGTTGTTTGTGGATTTATTAATAGTAGCTATTCTGACAAGTATGAGGTAATATCTCATTGTGGTTTTAATTTGTATTTCTCTGACAATCAGTAACATTGAGCATCTTTTCATTGTAATGACTTATGTTTTTAAGCTTGGAAATTCTCATTGGAACAAGTCAGGTAATGAATAAAATTACCCCTGCAGTCTTCAAAAAAAGATATTGGGTGAGAGAAGAAAATTCAGTCTCTGAGAAATACATTATAGATGATTCGTTTGTCTAATAGATGAGGTAACAGAAACCCAGAGAGGGACTTGGCCTGCCTGAGGTTACTCTCTCAGTTTGGAACACAGCAGGGGCCACCCAGGACTCTCAGAGTGCTGGCCCACAGACATGGCATGAGAACAGATGCACAAGAGATGGGGATAAGCTCTTTTGAAAGCCAAGTCAAGAATTACATCTGGTGTGCTGGTAAACTACGAGCCCAGTCGTCCAGGGACCAGCTGCCCATTGTCTTGAAGTGAATAGGATTCTCCATGGGGCTTTTCAATACCTTGCTATAAAAAGTTTTTTTTCCCCCCAGATTTTTTTCTCTCATTAGGTTTCCTTCCACTTTAATGGTGGCCACCACTCATTTTACCCTTTGTGCTTCAGTTAATACTCAATGGTTTAGAGCTTGCTGAGCTTGCTAATGTTGTTCTTTCAATGTAGAAATCCCTTCCCACCAGTCCTCACTGGATAATTTTTATATGTCCTTCAAGATTAGCATAGGCATCATCTCTGTGGGGCTCCTTCCCATAACATTCAGAGTATACCCATCTCTTAGCACTTAGCATATTATATTGAAATTATTTGCTTAGTGACCTCTAGAATTGGCTGACCCAGCATAGGGGTGCTGGGAAGCCAGGTTCTTGCCTTTCATTTTTGCCTCTCTGGTGCCTAGTGTGGTATTCAGTGAGCATAATTTGGCCTCAGCTCCATTACAGCAATAACTCAAGGCCCTTTTCCTTTTTTACTTCTAAGTCAGTTTCACTTCTGAAACAGTTACTCATTACTTTTTTTTAAACTTGCATTTGTTAAACTCTCCAAAAGAGCAAAGAATAATGTCTTAACTCAGGCTGCTTAAACCAAATACCATACACTGGATGGCTTAAACAACAGACATTTATTTCTCACAGTTCCAGAGTCTGGGCAGCCCAGGGTCTGGGCACCAGCAGAGTCAGTGTCTGGTGAGCACTCTTCCCTTGGTTTTCAGATGGCTGCTCTCTAGCTGTGTTCTCACATGGTGTGTGTGTTGGTGTTGGGGGGTGGGGGGTAGGGAGCTAGCACTGCTCCAGTTTCTTATTATAAGGACACTAATCCAATCATGAGGACCCCATCCTCATGATCTCATCTAACCCTATTAATTTCCAAAAGCCCATCACCCTGGAGGTGAGGGTTTCAACATATGAGTTGGGGTGGGGGACGGGATGCAATTCAGTCCATAACAGAGGGGTTCACATGTGACCTATTGACATTTTACAGTGAGTGCCAAGTTGTGTGACAAGTGCCAGAAAGTCTTTATGGTTTGTGTAAACCCTTAAGTGGGACTAAGCTGGAGGAGTAAGTCTTGTGCAGGCTTAGTACATTTCTAAGGAGTTCTCACTCTCTGGTCATGTTAAACTAAGTGTGACTAGATCCAGAGCCAGGATACAGCCCTTGGCATCATGAGCTCACTTCTCCTGATTGACACTAATTCAGGAATTGTTGGGATTAAGGAAGGAGGCTGGTCAAAGGTAGCACCACATTTCCTATCTTTTAACATTTCAAGGAGGTTTTGTATATATCTTTTGGCAAATGTACTCTTTCACCTCCATTATTGCTAAGTATAATTGAAGTTACTGTTATATCAAAAAGAGATGAAAAATCCTCATAGCCTTGGAATAAGTATAATTATGGTGCTTTTATTTAAGGCTCCTTTGAGCTTAAATTTATTTCATTTCTAAAAATAAACTGCAGAGATTAGAGCTACCCTCTGAGTAAATCAAAACAACTTAGAAAATAAAAATACCTTAGCCACATGCCCTTCCTTTCCAGAAAGAGTACTGCCTAACTTGGGAGACTGATAGAACTTTTTAATCATCCACATGCCCTTCCTTTCCAGAAAGAGTACTGCCTAACTTGGGAGACTGATAGAACTTTTTAATCATCAGGACAAAAGTTTAAAAAATAACTGGCAGAAACTCATTCTGAAAGTAAGTTTGAAAGTAGATGAGTACATTTACTGAATAAAATGAAACTGAAAAAGTTGAAGAAGTAAAAAGTGCTAGAATGAAGAATCTGTTTAATCCACACCAGGCTGTCACTGAATCGAGTCAGAGGGAAAATAGGGTAGTCCCTAATTCCCCATTTGTCTTCTTCAATTCAATATTTTAAGTATGTCTACATTATTTGGCTCTTTATACTGCTTGGCAAAGATGCAATACTTGGGAAATTTATAGCCTCATTATTTAAAGAAAATAGCACAACAAATAAAACCCATGCAAATCAGGTATTTTAGGATGAGCTAAAGCAGTATACCCACAGAGAGATAAGAGGAAAAAGCCTTCAAAAGGTACTGGAAAACACCACTTTAACAAACATGATATTGCTGTGGTCTTTTGAGAAATGTGAGTACTAATGAGAAAAATTTGACACCCAGCTCAGGGAACAGCTAACACCTTCTGTATGACTGTGCCAGGAAAATTGCAAGTCCAAGAGAAAATAAAGGTCCAAAGGTTCATAGATTTCTAAAGTTATAACCAAAGGACCAGTGTCAGATGATATGAAAAGTCAGGACATAGCATGTGTTAAAGTGTTCAGAATTCTTGTATTTGAACTCCACTACCCACTCTTTCTTCCTTTTGGGATACAGACTAAGAGAACATAAGGACAAGGAATCATACACAAATGGGAAACGAAGTTGAGTTGAAAAACTCAACCTTGGTTTAGGGACTTAAAAGCTTTCTGCTTACATAGGAAGCATGACTTCCTCCCCATCCTCCACGTCCACCTCCAACAGGTGGAGACAGAGACCGAAGATAGTTTTATTGCATGGATTCAAGAGAAGAAAGAAACCATGTGGAGTCTGGTTCTTGCCTTTAAAGCACTAGAATTCCACTAACTAGTGTAATAAGCCTCACTAAGTAACTCTTCCCATTGAGTGAACTTGGAAGGAAGTGAAAGGATAGAAGGCAGAAGAGTTTTTCTCTCTTTAGGCAGAAAGAATCAGAGAAAACTGAAGGTTCCTCTCTTCTCCAGCCTTAGTAATCACCATCAGTTGCATCATATTGACAACTCTGTGTCTGAAGAGAAAGGGACCATACCCTTCAAAAAGTTCTGTTGCTCCAGGACATTATATAGAAAGTCTTAGAATGAGATTTTTTTAAAAAGTGCTAATTAAAGTTGTAATGATAAGTTAACAAGAGTGTCACTGATCAGGAAGATGTACAGAACAAATGAAATAAAGCACCCTACCTTGCCTCAGTATGACATCCAAGGTGGCTCTAGGGAAATAGTGGTTGGCCAACCCTGATTTGAAACCAGTGGCTTAGACCATCTCTCTGGGTCTTATTTTTTTTATCTACATAATGAAGGGAAACATTTTACTTCAGAGTACAATATGATACTTTGTGACAGACCACCATTCAACTAAAACAACTGGGAGCGGTGGGGGAGGGGAGCATTTTTAAAGAAACTGAAGATCTGTGAAAGTAGTGAGAACTAAATTACATAAACTTCCAGAGAAAGAAGAGTCCTTGCTAGGTACAGTATACTGAGTAAGACAAGCTATTTTTTTTTTTTTCCATGAAGTGGGAGAAGGGTGAAGATATTTTTTGGTACTGGGTGTGGGCTAAGGATCTGGCTTGGTTCAAAAATAGGAAATATTCTGCAGAGCTTTTGGCAGTTATGTGGAACTGGCTTGATAGATTGGAAACTAGAGGAGTCCCAAAGGCAAGTACAAATTTTCCATGAGATATTTGCTGGTTCTGGAGGCAGTTCAGGAGGCTGCAACCTAGCCCAAGAAGGAAAAATGAAAACTGTAATAGCTTTGAGGTGCTTAGGAGATAAAATCCTGCTAGAAAGAGGGGCCTTCAAAAAATGTATGATTATTAGATTTTGAACCTCTCTGGGATGGGAGGCTAAAAAGCTGAGGTCAAAACTTCTAAAAGGCCGAACTTTGAGGGATGAGGAAACAGAGATCCATCAAGGTCTTAAACACAAGTCTGTGAGGGCCATACCTGAAGGGCAAGATAAAGTAGAGATGAATTGAGTCTTACTAGAGCTGCAGTTCATCTCTGATTCATCCAATCCCTGACTGTATTGAGCCCATCATCTTATTAGAGGAAAGGGGCAATGCTTGCGGTAGAAAATATCAGCTGGAATCTCCACAGTTTTCTTATACATGTGTCTAGGATATAATCAAGTTTATAGACATCTGAAGAGTCAGGAAAACATGACTAAGTGGAAAAAATAATAGCAACAGAACTACAAATGATCCAGATATTGATGCCAGTAATAACTTAAAAATGACTGTGAGTAATATGTTCTTAAAAAACAGGAGAAAAATTAATTGAATAATGGGAGAATTCTATAAAATCAAATACATCAATAAAAATAAATCTATAAAAATCAAATAGTTATTATTGAACTGAAAAAAATCTGAAATTAATAACAGGAGAGTCTAAGAGCAGACTGAACACTGTATAGCAGGATTAGTGAAGCATAAAAAGGGAATAAAAGTGGAAAGAACAGAATAAAGCATAAGAGACATGTAGGAAATTGTTTTAAAAGTCTAATATATGTATAACTGAGGTTCTTTAAGCTAAAGAGAGAGAGAGAGAGAGATTGGAATCAATAATTGAAGGGAGAATGGCTGAGGATTTTCCAAAACTGCTGAAAGACATCAGCCCACAAACAAAAAACACAAACAAAACCATACCTAAGCACCCCAAGGTGTATCCCAAACTGTTGAAAACCAAAGATAAAGAGAAAAATCTTAAAATCAACCAGAGAAAAAAGAAGTTACCTTAAATTTAAAAAGCAACTGACATTTCAGCTGAAACTATGAATACCAAGAGACAATGGAATGACATTTTTAAAGTCCTGAAATTTAGGGGAGAAGTTAGATAAACTTAACACTTTATTCCTCTATTCCTACTTGAAAGAACTGGTCACCAACCTCTTCAAAATTACTCTGAATCTATTAGGAGAATTACTACATAGGTTTTCTATATTCTTTCATTATATATAGTAAGTCCTCACTTAACATTGTCAATAGGTTCTTGGAAACTGAACTTTAAGTGAAATGACATATAATGAAACCAGTTTTACCACAAGTTAATTGATGTATACAAGATTTAAGTTCCTACAGCATATTCCTGGTCACACGACATCACCAAACTTCTAAAGAAAAACCCCAAATGCTACTAATATTAAACATTGAAATAAATGTGAGCTTTATTTTAACTGGAATCCTATACTTATATAGACTTGTTAATAAACATTTTGCAATAAATGGTTTCTCCCTGGTTGGTGTGGCTCAGTTGGTAGGAGCAATCCCATAACTGAAGTGTTGCAGATTCAATTTCCGGTCAGAGCACATATGTAGATTGTGGGTGCAATCCCTGGTCTAGGCACGTGCAATCCCAGTCTGGGCATATGTGATCCCCACTCCAGGTGCTACTGGAGGCAACCAATTGATGTTTCTCTCTCTCTCCCTTTCTCGCTCTCTTCCTTTCGCTCTAAAACATTGGGGGGGAAATTCCTTGGGTGAGGATTAAAAACATAAAAATACAAAAAAATAAATGGTTCCAAAACTATAGCTTTTTTAAAGTTATTTTTCTCTGTAGTACAATAAAGGTGATATCTAATATCATTAGGCAGATAAATAAATAAATATGAGCTATACATACATTTAAGAAAGATTAATAAAAACAAATAAGATTATTTTCCAACCTGCTAATTGCAGTCCAGGGCACAAGGCAAGAACCAACCCTGGACAGGACACCATTCTATCTCCAGGCACACCCACACCCACACCGACATTTCACTCATACTGGAACAATTAGACATGCCACTTCACCTAAAGGGCACATCTTGGATGTGGGAGGAAACCGGAGTACCTAGAGAAAACCTACATAGACGTGAGGAGAATGTGCAAACTCCACAGACAGTGGCTACAGCTGGGAATCAATTTTTTTTCTTATCAGTGTTATAACAAAACATAGAATGAAATAATGTCATTTGAGGATCTGCTGTATATGCATATTGAATCTCTTAATCCCCAGATAGCTGTTGAATTACAAAACCTCAGATTCATATTGCATAGCATGATATTGGCATCTTTCCTAAAACCACATTGGAAACTCATTATAAATCAAATACTGCAGTACGTAATTTAGATAGATGATGTTTTAAAAAAGAAAAGTGTTTGAAGGTAGACTGAATGAATGGCTTTATAAAAAGGAAATCCTAATATAATGGTATGATACCTGTATAATGTTAATTATGGTGTTGGATGGGATAGTGACATACAATTCCTTTCTACTCAGAAAGTGGTCTTAACACCAAAAACATAAGCAACAAAAGAAGAAAATAGGTAACTTCATCAAGATTAAAAACTTTTGTGCTGCAAAGGACACCATTAAGAAAGTGAAAAGACAACTTACATACAAATAATATGAGGGGGGACCCCCCCAAAACAGAATTATCTTCTTGAAGGCAGGCCCCATGTAGAACAGGCTTCCCCCACTAGGTGAGTGTTCTAGAAACCCATCTGTATCACTGTACCAGCTGGTGTTGTTGTGAGAGGCTGTGTTTGGCTTCAGTGATTTTTTTTTAAGACTCAAAATGTTTGCCCATTTTATATTGGGTGGGTGACTTATAAGCACACCTGCCCACACCGTGCTGAGTTTTTTTTTTTTTTTTTTTTTTAGCAAAAACAGCATGACCCCCATGCCCCACCCTCTCTGTTCACCCAATCTTGCTCCGGGTGACTTTTTTTGTTTGTTTCCCAGATGAAAAAGCCCTTAAAGGGAAACATTTTGCCAATGTGGAAGAGGTGAAACAAAAAAAGCAACAGAAGCACTAAAAGGCATCCAAATTGAAGAGTTCAGAAACTGTTTTGAGCTGTGGGAAAAGCATCTTGATAGGTGTATAGCATCAAATGGAGAGTAGTTTGATGGTGACTGAAGTTTAAACATGTAAGAATAAATACACAATTTTTTATAAATTAATTCTGTTTCGGAGGGTCCACCATCATATATCTGATAAGGGACTTGCATCTAGAATCTATAAGGAACTCTTAATAGTAAAAAGATAGATAACTCAGTTGAAAAATGCACAAAGGATATGTATAGACAGTTTTCCCGAGAAGATAAAAGAGTGACCAGTATGCCCATTAAAAGATGTTCTCGTCAGGGAAATGCAAGTTAAAACTACAGTGAGCCACCACCTCACACCCACTAGCATGGCTATCATAAAAAAGACTGATACAAACAAGGGTGTGAAGAAATTGGAACCTTCATCCACTGCTGATGGGAATGTTAAATGTGCAGTAAATCATATCTGGGATGAGAGTGGTGATAATGGTGATAGTAATGATGATGTCTTTTTGACTGGGTTCTGTCCTACTCATCAATGTTTTCAAGTGGTTCTGTGGATTTTGGCAGTTTTATGGACACTTCTGCCCAGACTAATAATACATCAGTAATGGATTCGAACCTAGCTTCATATGAGAATCATGGGGGATATTTTTCAAAATGCTGGTACCTGGGCTTCATTATATACCAATTTGATTGATATGGGACAGTACTTGAGTTTATTTGTTTGTTTGTTTCAAAACTGTTCAGGATATTCTGATGTGGAGACAGGCTTGAGAACTCTGAGTCAAGGTGAAATCTCCAGGGTTAAGCAAAGCTACCACCACAGGTAGCTTAGAGTTAGAAAAGGAGGGCTGACCTGACTCTTAGTGCCAACTTTTCCCTTGTGACTGTGCGTTGAGCAAGGCTTTTAACCTCTGGGATCTTCGGTTTCTTCCTCTGAGAAATGGGGCTGGACACCCTCCCTGTGGGGCTGTTGAGAGGAGCACATGCGCTCATACAACACACGTGACACTGCAGAGCCTGGTATCAGTCATGGACATTTTATGCCCCCTTTAAATGTTGGTTACTTTCTTTCCTTTCATGAACTAGATTTTCACGTCATATTTTTTCTAACATTGTTCTTTTTTTCTTCTTCTATAAAATGTACAAGTTTGTTAAAAGTCATCTGAGTAAACTATAATTAAAAAATACTCATCTATGTTTTCTCTAGGTTTAAAACCTGTCCTTTTTTCACATGACCCTAATCTCTCTTTATTTCTCATCTATATTCTCAATCCCATTACGTTTATGGTAAGTGTTGTTTTTCTGACACCTGACAAAATTAATGGCTCATTGGGTATTTTAATGAGGTGATACCAAATACTGTTAACAACCATACCCAGAGTTTAGCATGAGCTGTCTCTAATTAATAGTTACACTGATCATTGTAATAAATCATGGAATTGGTAATAAAGGTTCATTGAGTATTTTTAAATGCTAAATAGAATTTTGAGCCTTAGCTGCGGTTTCTGCCTGGTGGACTTGGAATTGTTCCTTAGGCTCTTAGATTGTAAATTTGTATTAGATTTACTCTTGAACACAAAAGGAAGGCTGAGTTAGTAATATTCATATGTGACTCTGACACAGACAGACTCCAGGTCCGTGTGACACAGGCCTCTGGCTCTGCAGCTTGTGAGAAAGCTGGAATCTGCCCTTCCTGTAAGATGTGGCAATACCAGCTGGACAGAGCAGGTGTTGAGATAGTGCTGGAATTGGAGGGTATAGAGAAGAACTCCTCATATTTTAATGTGTGTGCATAGCCCTGGCTGGTGTGGCTCAGTGGATTGAGCCCCGGCCTGCAAACCAAACGGTCGCTGCTTCGATTCCCAGTCAGGTCACGTGCCTGGGTTGTAGGCCAGGTCCCCATTTGGAGGTATGTGAGAGGCAACCACACGTTGGTGTTTCTCTCCCTCTCTTTCTCCTTTTATTCCCCCGTCTCTAAAAATAAGTAAATAAAATAATAATTATAATAAAAGAACATATATAATGTGTGTGCATAGCACCTGGGGATCTGTTCCAGTAGGACTTTGGTGGAGCCTGAGGTTTTGCATTTCCTACAAGCTCCCAGATGATATTTATAGCAAGGGTATAAAAGACATCTGTTGTTTTGTCTGCCCAACACTTTCCCTGCCTTCTTCTCCCTGCCTTCCTCCAGGGAAATGTTCCCTTCTCTATTCCAACCATGAAGTTCAAGGGTGAGCTTCCATGTTCCCACATTCCTCTGCCTCCCACGGTGCAATCAGTTGGTCCAGAAGACAATCAGAATCCTCCCTGGCATTTTTGGACTAGGAACCAGAAAGCTAGTTAGTCTCCATCTTCTCTGTGGAACTCTTTCTAGCCCCATGGAGGCAATTGGTCAAAGAAGCAGAGATTAGGGGCAGAGAGAGTGTCCCTAAAATTCTCAGGTCGAAGTTCCAGTCATCCCTAATGTACGAAAAGCGATTTAAAAATAAACAATATTGTGACCTTTGGGGTAATATAACCATCAGGCACTTAGCATGTGCAAGTCTCCATTGCTAGGCCCCGAACACACAAAGGTGAACAGTGCCTACCCTGACTGGGGAGACCACACAGTTCAGTAGTTTGGCATGTGCAATGGCAAGTGGTTATGGAAGGCCCCAGAAGTGCCTGACCCCTTGATATGTGGGTAGGCCAGGTTCAGGAAAAGTTTCCTAGAAATGGATTTTCAAAAGGTTCATGGGAATTATGTGGGGAGGCCTGTGAAATTATTCCAGGCGGAGAGAACTAGCAGAGCAAAGGCAAGATGGTGGTATGAAACTGTGTTTGAAAAGCTACAGCCAGTCTAAGTGGGGGATGCATGGACTATAACTAAGGCAGTTACAGTGAAGGGCCTTCTATGCATGCCTCAGTCACTTTTTAAAAGAAATTCATATGTATTTAAAGCAACAAACAACAAAATCAGTAACAAATAAGCCAGAATCTCTGATTCTCTCCCAAATACATGACTGTCTGGCAGGTTCCCATTAACATCCACTCCCCTTTATTTTCTTTTAAACAAATAGAAATTTTGTTTTAGGATTGAAATGAATGTTTGAAAAATAAGTCCAACCTGCTTTAAATACCAAACTCTGTTTAAATAACACAGAGGTTGTGACATCCATTGACAAAGCCAGGAGGTTCAAAGCCCGGCTGCAGACACAATGTATTAAGTTCTGCTGCTGTTGGCACCCCTCTGCCTGTGGCAGGTCCTGTTGTTTGTTATTCAGATCTGAGTGTGCGAAGGAGACATTCCTCAGGCCGCAAAACTCTTTCTTCTTTGGAAAAAAGTTTGTGTTTTTAAAAATGCTTTATGTAAGCAAGAACAATTTGTAGTAATGGCTGCTACTTTTGGGTCTCTTGAATGTCAAGTTCGAAGAATAACTTCAAGTTTTTTTCATGAACAGATTTTAGCCATTTTAAAGGTTTAAAAAAAAAGTTCATGCTTTAACTGACATGCATCTCCAGGACTTTTTCATCACCACAAACCAAAACTCTGGACCCATTAAACACTAACTCCCCATTCCTCCCAGACCCTGGTAAAATCTATTCTACTCTGAGTTTGACTATTCTAGGTATCTCATGTAGGTAGAATCATACAATATTTGTCCTGTGTCTGACTTAATTCACTTAGCATAATGTCCTCAAGGTTCATTCATGTTGTAGCATATTGCAGAATTTCCATCCTTTTTAAGGCTGAATAATATTCCATTGTGTGTATACTTCACATTTTCCTTGTGCATTTATCCTTCAATGAATACTTGGGTAGCTTCCCAATTTTGGCTAGTGTGAATATTGCTACTGTGAACATGGGTTTGCAAATATCTGTTTAAGTCTCTGCTTTCAGTGGTTCTTTTCCCCCATCAAACAAAAAGCTGCATGGAGCTTAGTAGACCCTCAAGTTTCTGGCTGTGAGAGAAGGCTGACCTGGGAGTCAGGGTGTTGGTTCTACTGCCTACTGCCACGAAGCAGCCATGAGCAAATCACACACCATGTCTGGGTTGCAGTTTCCCCACCCTTGAGCTTCAGGAGTCCCTTCCACCCCTCAGGTTCCACCCTTAGGTGATTATGTGTGAGACATTCTGTTCCCAGACTTGCACACTAAGCCTCCCCTAGCTTTTGTTTGTTCTTCAGTGGAATTAGAAGTGGAGTAGGCTCTTGGCATGAGTAGGTTTATCATGTACACCTTTGAGTTCTCTTGAGCAACCCTGACAACCATGGCATATAGAAATCTGTCACTTTGCTAAGGCACGAATTTGAACCTCACACACAGTGAGTGGGGTGAGTACAAGTCACTAAGTGGGTAAGTTGGGCTGACCAGCTGCCCTCAGTGAGATGTTGTTGGCTGCTACTCATTCTTATGTGGTAGAACTTTGGTGATACTGCGTGTGTCTGTGTGTCTGTGTGTCAGTGTGTGTGTGAGAGAGAGAGAGCATGAGAGCCTCCAAAAAGAGCTGACAGCTAGGGCTGGTGATGGAAATAAAGTAGAGAACCCTAAGAAACTGGGGATTCTTGCTGAAATAGATTTTTAAAAAATGGCCCATATAAGTCCACAGTAGCTTGACAGTGCAAACAAATTCACTGTACATTCTCTATGAAAATAAGACACATCTCATGTGAAGTTCCAGTGAATCAGCCAGCAGAACATTTGCTCATTGAGAGATAAAAATTTAGAGAAGTTTGAAAAAGTGGCCCAGGAGACTATACACACATTTCCAGGAAGCAGCAGACGGCAAAGGCACCAGTGTGGCTACTAAACCAACCTTATTTTCAAGTAAGGGCTGGTCAGAAATTTTTAAGATGTGTTTTTCTTGGCAAAAGGTGCAGTCAAGACGTACAAGCAGGCCAGCTCCCTATCTCACAGCAGATGAGATTTCTCCTATGCTAAAGAAATTCACAAAGGAACAGAGGCGCAAATCCTAGGCTATGACTGTTCAGGGCGTGTGGGAGGTGTGAGCTTCACAGACTAGACTGAAAGTCATGTGGAAGAGCAGTCAGAGTAAGAGAGAAACTGGTTGAAAAGGTCTTGAATAAATATGTGTATCTAATTATCACATTGTACACTTTAAATAGATACAATTATGTTTGTCAAGTATTCCTCGATAAAGTTGGGGGGGGGAACTGGTAGAAAGGAGCAAAGGAGATAGGATAATGGTGAAAAATTAGTCATACTTTCAGAAATTTAGTAAAATGTCCCATTACACCAAGCTTCCAACATCACTAACATCACTCGTTAGAATGGAGCCTTCTTTAGCAATTCCAAGAAATACATCTCTATTAGCACTATCCCAGGAAATATTCAAGAAGTTGCAAAAGTAGAGTGGGATTAACCAGATTAACTTTGGTTAAGACTAAGGAAAGCAAGAAAAGGGAGATAAAATGACAATTAAATTAAGAATAAAAGGGAAGGTGATAAAAATGGTACAAGTAAGATAAAAATAATTTTTCCAAACAGCTAAATGTAATAAGTTGGAAAACCTAGATGAAATACATGTTTGGAAAAACTGAAAATGGCAAACTAGAATAAAAGAGAAGGTAGATTTGATGGAAAAACTGAAAATGGCAAACTGGAATTAAAGAAAAAGAGAAGACTTCATTAGGACAGTGGCTATTCACAGTCAGCCCCTACTAGGCGTTTCTGCAGTAAAGATCACCTTTACCCTTTACAGGGAAATAAGAGAAGCTGATGAAGTAACTTACATGGTTAGTTAACCTTGTTTCCAAAACCAGATGGCTGCATTGCAAGATAATAAAATGTTAGTCCCACTTTATTTATACCATAGATGAAAGGTCCTAAATACAACAAAAAGGGGGTGTGTTGGAGGAACAGATGCCATTTCTCATACTTTTTGAGGTAAAACCCACCACGTAGCACTTTGAAAATTCTTTTGTTGCCCTTTGGGTTCTGCTTTGTAATTGATTCTCTGACCCTGTTGCCACTGAAGACAACACAGGTCTTTTTTTTGTTGTCAAAGTTTTTTGGCTGCAAGTCCATAAAGGGAACTAAGCAAAAGGTGACCTCAGGTGGGTAAACTATACAGGTTCCAAATCACACAAAGTTTATATACCAAGGGCTTCTGGTTCGTATTTAGAGACTTCTTTTTGAGACAGTAAGTGAATGATGATGAGACTCAGTAAACATACTCTTTCCTTCTGACCATCTTCTCACGTGGAGACCTGAAGCGGCCTCTGTGACAGCACATGAAGTCCCCTTGAGTGAGATGGTAGTTGACCCTTTCTGAGGGTGCCCAGCCTGAGTGGTCCATCCTAAGGCAGCCTGCTTCTTACTTCTTTTTGCATGAAAAGGCAGTCAGTCCTAAGGGTGACCTTCCCAGTGGAAGCTGTTTGGCATTCCAGAATGCAGAATTCTGGGGAGGGGGGGAACATCTCCTGAGCAGACATTCTAAGTGTTGACAAAATTGGGTCTTTGGTTCACATACATTCTTTGTACCAACAGTTTAGAGGTCCTGCAGGAGTCCTGTTACTGACATTCCTAAGACACATTTCTGTAATTTCTAGCTCAGAAAGATGTGGGAGTAACCCCCACCCCCACCCCAGCTTCTAGATATTTGCAAATAATTAATGATTTAATTGCTTTCTTCCCCAGGAAGCACCTTGTTTCTCAGAATGTGTGACATGGGCCAAAAAGACAAAGGCATTAGGACAGGAGAAGGACTGTGCTACAGGCAAAGGCAGGTTGAAAGATTGTTTTTATCTGGAGGAACTGGGAACAGGTTAATGAGCACCATTAACCTTAGGAATTAATTCTGCACAGCTGAGACAAGATGAAAATGAGTGTTCTCACTGTGCCCTGCCCTGGAGAGAGGTGTGTGAGATGTTGGCTCTGTGCCTGTTCTTTTGAAGGGTTTGGAAATGAAATGCTTCTTTGAAGATTCCTACCTCCAACACAGACTGGGATTTAGTGTTTTCCACACCACATGCTTGGCTCAGAGGCAACAGTAAATACAGGGGACTAGGAAGTGTGGGGGAAAGGACATGAAGTGGAAAGAAAAGTTAATGTTGGGGATCTGAACTAACATGAGCTAAGCTTATGAAAAATGACTTTATAGGAGGTTACCAAAGTCTTACCACTCTGATGACCTTTTGTTGGAATTATTTCTGCAGGTGATCACAGCTGGCTTATCAATATTGCTGTTTGATATGATCCTGACCAGTGCAACTGTAGGATGGTAAGTCTGTTTGCATAGGGAGAGAAAATGAAAATTAGTTGTTGGGTTTCATCAAGACACTAATTTTTACTCTCATACGTTGAAGAAGGGGTATGTATGTATTGGGCTTATACTTTACCGGCATTTAAATATACATTCAGAAAAGTGCAAACATCATGAATATATAACTTAATGACTTTCCACAAGCTGAATACACCATGCCTACAATAGCCAAACAGACAAAAAAGACAGAACATTACCCGTATACCTTGTAGCCACTCTTCCACAGGAGAGTAACCACACTGTTGGTGAACCACTGTTTTATTTGTATAGCTATGTTTGGGTTTTTTCTTTAATCCTTCAATTCATTTTCTCTTAGACAAGCTCCAAATCATCCTTGTTTAGAATGGCGTCCTCACCCATTTGCTTAAAAACAGCACTGCTTCTCTCTGTGATATTTGAGCAGAGACCTGAAAGAAGTGAGGAAGTGAGTCATGGGGTTATTGGAGGGAACAGCAAACGCAAAGGCCCTGAGATGGGAGTGTGCTAGGCCTGTTTGACGAGTGATGTCACCAGAGTAGTGTGACAAGAGGGAGAGTAGCAGGAGATGAGGCTAGAGAGTTAGTTGGCAGCTGACCGTGTGAGGCCTTAAAGGCCATTGCAAGGGTTTGGCTTAACCTTGAGTGAGAGAAGACGCGATTAGAACATGTTGAGCCACACATCCCTCTGTCTGCTGGAAGCTGTATTGTAGCGCAGGCGGGGCGGATGCAGAAAGACCAAGTAAGGGCTCTGGCAATGATGTAAGTGCAAGATGGCCACGGCCAGGCTGACAGCAATGAGAGTGGTAGGCTGTGTGGGGTCGGATGCCTGCAGAGAACTGACAGTAAAGGCAACAGGATTTGAGAGAAAAAGAGGAATCTGGGTTAATGTCTATGTTTTTGGCCTGAGCAGTGGAAAAAATGCAGTTGCCTCTCACTGAGCTGGGGAATAATATGCGAAGAGCAGGGTTTCGCAAGTTGAGGGTGAAGGGTTATCAGGAATTGGATTAGCTATGTTAAGGTTGAGGTGCCCTTTATACCTGAGAGTCAAAATATCAGTAGGTAGGTAACTAAACTGATCCAGAGAGCAAGAGAGGGGAGAGCCTTTCTGTGCCTGGACCATGGACATTCCCGCCTCATAGCCTTTGGGCTCATCTGCGTGGCCTGGAATGCTTTGCAGTTGTGCACCAGCTTTTCATGCTCCAGGTCTCTACACCCAGGCAACCTCAGAAAGGCATTCCCTGACCACATTCTATATAAATTCCCCTGGCTCCTTCCTGTCACCTTGTTTCTCTCCTTCCTGGCAGTTCTGACAGTCGTTACCTTGCTTGTCCATTGCTCTGCTTTTTACGGTCTATTTTCCTCATAGGAGGTAGTACCCCATGCTGGATGCAGGAGAGAGCTGGTGAAGGGTATTCAACAGGGGGCTGACTTGAGCATGTGGCCACTTTAGAAGGATGGTGGAGGCAGCTGCGTGGGACAGCCACTGTAGATAGATGTGGTGGCTGTGACGGTAACTCAGGTCATACCTCCTGGAAAAGGCCACGTGACCCTGCAGCATACATAGCTTCTGAGCCTTTGATTTACAAAGGGGATTTGGCTGACTAGTTATAAGGATGTATGGAAGCTGCTCAAATGCATTGTTGCCATAGCACCCTAGTCCTACTGGAGCTCTTCATCTTGTTCTTTAAAAACAGACCACAGAGCCCTGGCCAGGTGGCTTAGTTGGTTGGAGCATCATCCTATATACCAAAGGTTTGCAGGTTCAAACCCCAGTCAGGGAACATACTTAGGGTGCATGTTCGATCCCTGGTCAGGACACATAAGAGAGGCAATCGATTGATGTTTCTCTGTAACATCGATGTTTCTCCCCACCCCTACCCCCGCCGCCCTTCCTCTCTCTAAAATCAATAAAAACATATCCTTGGGTGAGGATTAAAAAAATAAATAAATAAGACCGCAGAGCTCTCCCTTTTGTGACAGAGGTAGCAGGTCCTTTGGGCTTAATAGGGCCCTTGTAGTTCTGCTCCAGGGCCAGGTAGTCACAGCCACGCTGGGCATAGCATGAAGCGATCTCGTACGTTCCACCTCTGAACTCTCTACACAGACTCTGCTCATTGAAAAGCTGACCAAGTTAAGACTGATCTACTCCAGATTACTCTTTACAGACCAGTTGATGCCGTCATTACCAAGGCTTTTGGTTGTCATCTGCCGGGGAGAGCAAGGTGAAGCAAAAGTCATGGCGAGTTTAAAGTGTCACAACTGCTCATTGCTCCCCTTATCAATGAGCATGCCTCGTTTGGGGGTATATACTGTGTTTTTCAGCTATGTAGCAATACATGCTATTTGTGAGATGTCTACAACAATACAGACATGCACTGAGTGCACGTAAAGCACTGTTATCTTCCACTCCCACTATCCCCCCTTGCCAGATGTCCTAACAGTTTGGTTTAATGGTGAGGAAATGCGGTGTTTGATTCAAGGATGTATATGCCAGTGAGGTGGGTTCTATTGTCTCCAAAATGAAACCACATGGAACGGTGCTTTCCTCGTCACCCAGGAATGGTTTAGTCCTTGTTGAGCCTTTGCCTTGCCTGCAGGCTGCGGGCCTGGAGGCACACAGTTTTCCTTCCCCCGTGACCATGGCTGCCTGCTGCCTGGCCCAAATCACTAATGCAGCACTTTATTGAGGAGAATTCATATTTTTGTGGCTGCTTACTAGTCTTCTATCCTTTGTATTAGAAAGAAAAACAAGCCCGGGGCCACTCTAAGATAACACTTGTTTCCATTCCAGTTTTGAGATATTGTTTGGCAGGTTTTCCTCGGAGAATGGCACTTTAAAACTGAAGTATAGACAAGTTTTAGAGTTGGTTTTTACATTTCTGTACCGGTATTATGAAAAAAAAATGCCCATTGTTGCTTAGCTTTGCTCAAATAAGACATAATTTTAGAAAACTGGTATTTTTTTTCACGCTTGAGATCAGAACAATCCTAAGAGCTGATCTCCACCCCACCCCCACCTTTCTTTTTTGCATTTGTCTGCAAGTTGGACCTGCAGAATTGTCACCTGTTTGACTCAAGGACCCCAGTGCTGGTTGGTGGGGGCTGGCGCTGGTGCATCATGTGCCCATGGCAGCCTCTGGTCTCCCAGGATTTCTTGTGACTAATTCTCTGGTGCTGTCTGTCACCGCCACAGAAACAACAGTGTTATTTTTAAACATCAGTAGGAGATTCCTGCAGGATACATGAGAGGTAGGACAAGGCTCTGTGGATACCATGATGAGGAAGTCCAGGAGTTAACTTTGCATCCCATGTGGCTTTGGGCTGGAAGGCATTCATTCCATAAACAGATATTTACTGAGGGTCTTATATGTAGCAGGAACTGTTCTTGGATAAAAGTGAAAATCATGGCCCCTGTGATGTCTGTAGTTGCTTATTTCCCTGTCTGAGGGCAGGTCCATGTCTAAACCATCCCAGACTGACATAAATGAATCTTTGGGCTCCCAGAATTCAGAAAAAGGGCTTCTCATCCTTTCTTGGGAGCCCCTAATGGGGGCCTTTCCAGCTCCAAGAAGAAAAATGGAAGAAAAATAAAAATTGGGAAATACTTCCATACCCTCCTCTTCTTCTTTTTCTTCCTGGCCTTGACTTCTCTTCCTTTTAATAATAACAACTAATCATTTATTGAGCAACTACTATGTTTCAGACATTTTTGCATTAATATTATCTCATTGAGTTTCACAACAACCCCCCAAATTATCCTTATTTTAAAGATGAAGAAGCTGAGGTTCAGAGACATTTAAGTGATTTTCTGCAAGATATTATAGCTACTAAGTGATTGGATCAGGATTTAAACTGAGGTTTGTGTGTCCAAGGCCTCCCTAGAACTGATTCGAGAAACACCAAGGATTTACCAGCAGTGTAGACAGTGTCTAGGTAGAAGCAGGTCATAAGGGAAGTAGAAGAAAAATGGGCCTAAACGTTCCTTTCCCACCAGTGTGATCATCTATAAAGAGTGTCTAGATGATTTGACAGCAAACAGAAGTAGTGTTACCTAGGACAAGACAGCTTTATTTCTTGTTCAGGAGTTGACATGGTAGACTAAGAATTCCAGTAGTACACTTTAAGGAAAAAGATCTGCTTGTCTTAGATTTTTAATGCTATAAGCAATGATCCTATCAATCAGCTAAAAATATTTGAGTGGTTACTGTATGCAAAGTATGTGGAAGTCATTAAGAAGCATAAAACATCATCTAGCTCTTAAGGAGTTTTCAGGGGAAGGAGAAGTCATAAAGGTAATTTGTGGGGTAGGATAGTAGCTGTTTGAATGCACAATGAGTGTGAAGACTGAAGGAAGGAGAGAGGACGGGGGAGGGAGGGTGATCAAGGCCTTGAAACTGACTTGAATCTGGACCTTACGTAGAAGGTAGAGGCTTAGCTAGGCTGTGGGTAGAAGGAAGAGAAGGCTGTGGCCCGAGGAAGAGAAGAAAGGAGGGGCAGGAGGTGCTAATGGTGAGACAATGATTTATAAGCAGAGCTGGAGCTGATGGGCAGGGAGCTAATCCTGTGCTCCCCTCCTCTTCCTCTGCACCTGTCCTTCTGCGAAGGTGTGATGCAGATGGTGGGCAGTGATGTCCAAAAACCCAAGTGTCGAGATATCGTGGTACATTCTTGGAACTACTGTTCCCCCGATTTCTGTGTCTTAACCTTTGTAAGTGATAGTCTAAATTCTTGACAGTATTTTTCTTTCTTACAAATAAGACTTCATCTCTTACAGTTTGTACAGCATTTCAGAATAAACTTAAAAACACACACACACACACACACACACAAAACATCAGGCATGGAACTGAGTGTGAGAAACGAGAGTGCGGGCACGTGGCAACGGGGAGGAAGTGCTACATCTGAACGGTTCAGCCTCAGTCTGTGAGAGGCCGTGTCCCCAGGCCGTGTCACATCCTGTGAACTTGATGGAATGTCCCGAACAAAATGGAGAGAAACGCTGTGTGCACCCAAATCAAGGAAACAGCAATGTGTGATTACTGCAAAAGGAACCTTGACTTTGGAATTTCCTGATTTTTGAGAACTCTTGCGTTTAAGGATGGTGTGTTTTCAGCCTCCAAGAATTTTCCGACCACAAAGTGAACCACCAGAAGAGGAGTGTCAGACTGTATTTCAGATTTTCTGTCTTTTACACAGAGCTGGTCTGCATTATCCGTAGACTGGTTGTTTTTCAAGCCCCAACTGGGTGACCAGATCTCAGCTTTTGGGCAAGGGCGGGCCTGGTCCCTCTGTCTTGTGGCAGCTTAGATTGGTCAGATGTCACAAAGGGCCAGGGCTGCAGGCCTGTTTTGTTTTCTTGGATAGTTATTCTTTCTTGTTTTTTGCCTTTCAGATTTTTAATTGGTCCACATTTAGAAATCAGGTGATTTCCCCATAAAAGTCCAGATCTCCAGATTCTTTTGAAACTGTGGAAGAGCTGTTAGGTTGGGCCTACACTTCCCCATGGCAGCAGTTGCTGGAATGTGTGAAGCTGCCCCCTCGCAAGGACATGGGTGCTCAGTCAGCACGGGTGCCATGGCTCCTGCTCAGACAGGAGGGCCCAGTGAGCACCTCCAGAAGGGGAACCGCATGTCATTCACCTCTGTGTCTCTCCGCCAGGACTCAGTGCTTGCTGGATAACTGGGTGGTCAGCCTTCTAAATACATACCCAAGAAAAATGATAAATTTTAGTGCCTGATTTTGGTCTTTTAACAGTTTTAATTAAAAGCAACTATTCTTGTCCAGCTAATGATCTTGTTTTTAATTTTATGAAAACAATCTGTGGCAAGATCAGTAATTTAAATATCTAGGTTAATATTTAATTATTTATTTTTTAAGTAAAGGAGTTTTGTGGTTTGTATCAATATGAATTTCCTCTTCCCAAATTTCAGCAAAGAGGATGTCATACGTACAGAAGAAAAGAAAACAATTCTGAACGTGAGCAGTGTCCCTGCCAAGTAGAATTAGTTGTGGGTGCCTCTTCTTTGAATCCTTTTCAGTCTAGGAGAGTCACTCTTGTCTTTGGAATGGTTTAGGGAAAAGGAGAGAAAGGAATAACCAAAACACAACTATTTATTCCCAGGATTCCATGATCAGTTTCAAGCCTTACTAGTGATTCAACTGACACTGCCATTGATCATGGGTTATCAATATGAGAATCACTTGAACTTGATTCTGACACAAACCTCGATAACACCACGGGTCTTTAGAAAATGATCTTATATCACCTTTGAGTAAAGATGTCTTATACCTTTAATTTTAAGGGTCTTCATGGACACTACCCAAGTCTATTTATAGGAAGAATGAATTTAGGGGTGAAAAAGGAACTTCTCCCAACACACCGCAAAATGCATCTAGGATCACAGCATCTGAAATTTATGAGTTTTCCATTTGAATTAAAAACTTGAAACCTTGTCTTTAGAATGCTAATATGGGCCCTCTAAACAACTATTGCTTATTACCTCTCAAGAGTAATTCATAAGGTTATGAACTGTCACTTAGCAAACCCCCAAGGAAATGGTACATTATTTTAGATAGATACGTTTTGGTGAGGAAAAGAGAAACAAACAAACAAAACAAAAATAGTTTGAAATATAGATGGGAGAAGGAAGAGCAAGTATCAGAACTCCATCTGTTGATGAAAGCACACCCAAATCTATAGAAAAGTTTCACAAGAGTTTATTTGAGCCAAATTTTGAGGACATGCCCAGAAGTAGGGTCTCAAGGGACGGAGAAAATGCTCCGGAGAATGGCAATTTTCCACTTCCTTTTATGCATTAGAATCAAAGGAAGAAACATAAGGGAGGTACATTAAATCTATTGGTGGTAGATTAAGGAATTGGGAGAAAGCAAAGTGGGGAAGTTTCCAGGATTATATATAAAGCAAAATGGAGTAACATACTTCTTTTTCATTAGTGGGTACAGGGTAGTTACTTAACATTTACAGCACATAGGGATGGTGTACATGGAACAAGGTAACAGTGAGGGATACTGTGGTCTTGTGCTCTGGTGCCGGCGGTTGTGCCTTCAAGGGATTTAGACAAGAAAATGACTCTGACATTTCAAAGTTATGTTTTCCTAGATGCACAAAAATAATGGACAGAGCTCACTTAAAGTAAAGATTGACCTTTGCTAAGGAAGCTGTAGGCCTGGGACGTGACTACCCACCATGACCTGCCCAGTTAGGAATTTATGATCAGATCATGCTGTGTGGTTACTTTTGGTCACTGAGCTTGTCCGGCCTGCCATGCCCCCAGCCCCTCACCCCCACCCCCCAGCTTGTCAGGTTTGTTACATAGCCGTTTCTTCATTCACACATCGTTCACTGAGTAAATATTTATCGGGTGCTACATTAAGTGCTGGACCTACAGCTGGGAAAAGGATAGAGTCTCTGTCCTCTGTCTAGTGGGTTCAGTTGGAATTCATTGAATAACCACAATAATAAATAAATGTAAAATTGAGAGGGGAACTTTGGCTCCCGATGAGAGAAAAGAGGAGGACTGGAGAGACGCTGAAAATAACCGCCTGGAGGAGAAGCAAGTGATGAATATTTCTGGCTGGGTATGCTCTGCAATCTGATGTTTATGCCTTAGTTACACGAAGTTTGTTCATTTTGGGAGTGATGGGGATTACAGGATTTGCAAACAGTTCAGTAGAGCTCTGACTTAAATAGTTGTAATGCTATTAAGATTCCTGCACCCTATGTCAGCTTCTCCTGCTGTTTAGAAAACAACATCAAAGTTCACCTCCCTGGCTCTCTTAACAGTAAACTGAACTGAGGTTTGTTTTCATTTTAGCATTCACTAAGCTGCTTTGGTGTTTCAGAAAATAGCTAAGCCAAAGGGATGAAATGCAAGGTTATTACACTTCAGCGTGTTCTAGGCCTGGAGGAGTAAAAGTGGTGGAGAGCCAGCTGATAGCCTGTTCTTTTCCCTGGCGATTAAGGAGAATCAGTGGAAACTGTAGAAAACAGGGAGCCCCCCTCCCTGTTACATTTGCAGAAATAAAACCCTCCCAAACCCGAAACTCTGTGCAACCCTTTCCTCAGGTCACGGCGACTCTGCACTTGCCCAGGTGTTTACAACAACAGTGTATAGTGTGTACATCCTTTAAGGGATTCTGAAAGGAGAAGTCAGGTCTTTGGAGGTGAGCCTGTGGCTCCTCCTTCACAATCACCTCTTCATCCAAAGAGAAGAGGCAGTAGAATGAATCCTCCAGCGTCTGGGTCCTGAACTAGATGAGGGACAAGCACAAGTGCATCATGTTTCAAAATATGGTCTTTTGGAACTTGGACCCCAGTTTTGCCCAGAAACAATCCTATAAATCATTATTGTAGATCTAAGAAAGTCCTCAGAAGTTCATTTGGTTCATAATGTAGACACCAGCTTCACCTACATTATTACTAGGAGTTAAATGTGTGTTAAAGAGACCTTATCGACTTACTGTTGCTGTGATATTTCTGTAGGAAAAAGGAAAGTATGTTCTGACTTGGAGCTTAAGACACTAGGCAGACATCTCTCTCATGCCCCACTTCTCCCAGGACCTGGTTTCCTGACAGCACCTCTCTCTGCCCAGAGGCTGTTAGTCACCAGGGGAAGGAGATGCTGGTGGTTCAGGGGATTTTCCCGCTCTGTGGGGCTGACAGTTGGGTGATAAAGGAGTAGGTTTGTTCTCCGTTGCTCTAGAAAACAGAACTTGGGCTCACAGGTGAGGCTGGGTCAGTGTGAGGACTGGCTTCCTGTGCAGGGAGGAGCCATGTGCCTGGGGCCTTTCGCGAGGAAGAAGGCCATAGATGCTTGCTGGAATCCCGAGGCTGGAGCTGCGCAGCAGGGGGACAGGCTGGCTTTGCCTCTCGCTGGAAGTCTTCAAGCCAAGGCTGGGAAGCCAGCTGTGAGGGCCCCTGGGGAAGGGGCTGCTGCTCCGGGAGGGCAGTTCACTAAAAAATAATATTTTATTCCTTGTCCATTATAGGCCAAGCGCAGGGGTAAATTGCTTCAGGTATATCCTTTTAAGCCTTACAGAGACTGTTAGATGTGATCATGTTCTGTGGTACAGATGAGGAAACTAAAGCTGAATACCATGCATGGGATTACACAGCTAATAAACACCTGTGCCATTACTTGAACTCACACTTAGTCAGTTCATTCTTATACTAAAAATGGTATATGGTACAAGTTATCTATATGTCAGCGTCACCCACACAGGTGACATTTCTCACTAGAAAGATACTGTGCATAGCTGGTGTGTGTTTCATATATTTAGGACCCCAGAGAGATGTTAGAAATATCAAGGTGTCTGAGCCTGAACGTATGTGTGTTGTGTATGGGTATAAGGAAGAAAAGGGTAGAATTAGGTAGAATAGGGTAGTCAGAGGACTCTTGGCTCCTCTGACCAGCAGCATTTCATCATTGTGGGATCCCCTTTACTGATCGCCAGCCCAGTCCTCAGAAGTGCTTTTTGGTAAGAATGACAGGGGATCCAGACAGACACCAGATTGTCTGCTGAGAAGTTTAAAATAGAAAATGCCCGGACCTTTGAATGTATTACATTTTAGGCAAGTTAAAATATTCAAGTCTTAGTTTTCACAGTCTTTAGTTCTGCCACTCCTTGTGCATTTTCAAACCCCTGACCGTGTTTATTTCTGCTCATGAGTCCCCATTAGTATTTTTCATCTTTAAGTGTTCAGTTAGTCTAAACGAAACAAAAGGATTCAGAGATTGTCACCTTACTGATTCTGTGATCATGGATACCTGCATATTTCATGGCCATCAACCCTCTTTAGCAAAAGGCACCAGGCTGCTCTGCAGAAAGCCCTCCTCCAATACTCCCACCTGAAAGCATTAACCAAAGCGCAGTCACCTCCCCTGGTCAGATGAGTGGACACATCCCCTTCTCCTTGGGAAGGTATCAAACCCCATCTTGCAGTCCACTCCCCTGCCTTCATGTGGTTGAGGTTTACTTTGGATGATTGGGCAGTTCCTGGGCCTGGCCTGGAGGTGGGATGAGAGTCCCAGCAGCAGAACGAGGGGGCATCCCTCACCCTGCTGTATGTGGGTGCAAGGCAACCTCCCTGAATCCAGTGAGTGGAAAGCTGATCTCTTGATGCTTTTGCAGCCTCCTGCTTGGTGGACTTGGAGAGGCCTTGCTGGTGTTCTCAGAGCAGAAGGGCACCTAAAGATGACCGCAGGAGAAAGAGACCCACCGGCTGCAGAGGTCCTTGCTAAGTACGTGGGAAAGAAGAAAGTGAAGATGGTGAGACCACCACTTCTCACTGCACCGGAAACTGTTTCTGGGTGTCTCTGGGCCGCTGCAGAGAATGGACTGTGTTGTGTCTTCCCTCTTGGAGCGCTTCTCTGGAGTCGTGCTGTTCCCAGATGTGCAGAAACAGAGGCAGGATTTCCCCTTGACTGGCATACAGGCCTCTCTCGTACACACCCTTCACCCAGCACTTGCTTTCGCTCTATTCTGTGGCATTCTGTTGCATTTTTGGTTTTGTTTGTGTTTTTACATCTTGGAAGCCTCCTGGGGGCATCCTGTCCTTGATCTCATGCTGGCTTGTCTAGAGCCCTCACTCACCCTCTCATGCGAAGGGGTCTCCCCCAGGGTAGAGGGGGAGCTCTGGGCCAAGTGCCAAAGCCTTTTGGTGGTTGTGTGTTCTGCTGTGCTGTGCTGTGCTGTATTAAATTCTGCACACTTTTTTTTTTCTTACCATTCATTTCACTTGATACTAAATGATCACCAGAGGGAGTAGGGTTTATGAGCATCGGTGATGTCCTCCCTGGGCAGGTGAAAAACAAAACAGCCCTTTAACATAGAGAGACGCATACATTTATATTTATATTCCTTAAAGCTTTTAAACCATTTAGTGATTACCAATATCTTAGAGTAAGTTTCAAATCATAGAACACTGGAGTGTATTCTTCAGTGGAGATTAAAAATTGGACCAAAACTCTAAACCTTGCCTCTACGGGAGTCAAAAGAAATAAATTTGCATGGAACGGTTATTTGATTCTGAACCCACAGTGGAGGTTTAAGAGAATAATGTCTAACTCCAACTACTTCTGCTCACAGTAGGTTTTCTGAATACCTCACTACTCTGCCAGCTGTTGGTTTTGGTTGTTTTGAGATGTAGATGATAATGAACTCCAGTGAGTCTCCAAGCAGAGGCCAGGCCCAAGAGAGCTGGACGCCCACCACCCACGTTGTCGATGCAGTAGCCCCCTCAGCACCTGGGAAGTGAGCCATGTCCATTCTCTGCCCCGCGAAGAGTAGGGTCAGCTCAGCCAGTGGCCGTTCTTTCCACATGTTTTCTCCAACGTTTTGAGAAAAGAAAAAGAAAAATAGGAATGGATTTGTATATCTGGAATTTGAGAACCTTGAATTCATGTCCTTGCCTTTTCCTGTTCTGCTTGCCATTTAGGTAAAGATTTTCAGGGTGATCTTTACACGTAGATAGTTTCAATTTTCTTTTGTTCTTCACCTGGGATGCCAGACTTTCTATAGATTGAAGATCAAATAGAAAATTTGGGTTTAGAATTTTCCTTATTCTTTTGCTTCCACAAAACTCTTTCTGTATAACCAAGGCCAGTTCTTTTCCATTTGTGGATCGTGGCATCTGTATGAATACCATCTTATGCCTTTCTCTTCAACCCCAGCAGGAGAGTATTGCAGAAAAGGTCGTCATCCTTGGGGAGGGAGTTCTTACATCTTAAACACAGGCCCAGACTTCTACCAATATTCAGGCCACTTATCTCTCAATAGGGTAGGCACCCAACTCCTCCCTCCAGACTATGCTGTGCAGTAGGAACACGTGTGGCTTCTGAGCACTGAAATGGGCTGGGTCCAAATCCAGTTGTGTTGTAAGTGTAAGTACACACCAATTTTGAAGACTTAGTTTAGAAGAGGATGTAAAATACATTAATTTTTATACTGATTATATGTTAAAATAATAGTTTTGATATATGGGATAAAATAAAATATATCACCAAAATTAGGTTTTTATGTTTCTTTGTACCCCTTTTAATGAAACTACTATAAATTTTTAATTTATATATTTGGCTCACATGATGTTTCTGTTAGACAGTGCTCATCTAGAGCAGGTCTTCTATCCTGGGCCCAGGGAAGTGACAAAGGAAAGGGGGCTGGCTGTAGTTGCTGGGGTTACAGCCGGCAGTAATATCTAAGACATTCGGTATTGATTACTTGTTATGTGCCACGCACTGTGCTAAGTACTTTTAATGCAACTTGTCATTTATTCTTCCGAATGCTGGGGCAGATAGCATTTCCATTTTACCAAGGAGATTCAGAGAGTTTCCATAACTTTTCCGGGGTGACCCAGCAAGGATTTGAATCCAGCTCTTTCTGATTAAGCATATTCATGTTAGAGAGTTCTGTTAAGAAGAAATGAAGGCCCTCATGTTTCACAAGGGCTGGTCAGTTCTCCAGTAAGTGCTTCCAGGTGAAGTTCTAACATCCGTGAGGCCGTTTGCAACTTTTCCCTGGAGGCCACCTTCCCTCCCTTTGCCAAAGGGCAGGGTTTGCGATCTGAGTCTCAGCTGCCTTCCCAGAGTGTCCCAGCCTCCTTCCTCAGGTTGTGGATGAGACCAGCTCTGCATGGGGTTGGGAATGACACTGCTCTCACCTGAACTATCACCGAAATGTTTGCAGCACAGCCAGCCGCTGCGGAGCTCTCAGGAGCAGGGTCCTGGGGATCAGCCCGGTCAGAGTGCTGAGGGGTTTGAACATTCAAGGAGCCTGGGCAGCAGTGCCAGGAGAGGAGATCCTTCTTCTCACTGGGTTTGCACATCCCAAAAAGAAAGTAGTCACGCATCTGAATGCAACAATAAGCATGTAAGAACACAATATGTTAATAATGCTTGGAAGGTGGTGTCTTCCTTGAGCAGTTGCCTGGTACAAAGTATTGAAATAGAATATGAAATCAGCTGGAGGTTCAAGTGGTTGAGACTTTGGGGGTCAATGGTCCTTTGGTCCCTGTTCCAGGCAAAGGCAGTCAGAGGTATGAGCCTCCTGGGCTTCTCCCAGTCCTTCCAGCATCCTTGACTTGAGGCTGTGTCCCTCAGCCCAGCACAGAGGGAGGCTGTGGTGGCTTGTCTCCAGAGATGCTTCCATCCCCACCCCAATTGTATTCTTGCCCCTATGTAGTTCCTGTCCCTATCTCTTGAATCTGGGCTGGTGCTGTGACTTGCTTGTTGCCAAAAGGATGTGGTAGAAGCGATGCTACATGACTTCCGAAGCCATCAAAAGCAGCCTTGTTGCATCTGCCTTGGTTTTCTGGAACAGCTTTAGGGGACTCCAAGCTGCCTTGTGGAAATCTGACTACCCTGAAGCTGCCATGCGTGCGTGACCAGGATTCAGACGCTCCAGTAGATGGTCCCCACTGAGCGCAGCCTTCTGGCCACCCCACCAGGTCACCACGCCTGTGAGGGAAGCTCTCCTCGACCCTCAAAAACAACCCATCCAGCAGTTAAATGCCACTAGTGACCTCAGTCAATGCCAGGTGAGACAAAAGAGTCACCCAGCCAAGCTGTGTCCCTGTGAATTCCTGTCCACAAAATCATGAAGTATAGTAACACTGTTTAAGCCACTAGCCTTTGGGAAGAATGGTCACACAGAAATAGGTAATAGAGCAGAGGCCCTTGAATGTTGTTCCTCTCAAGTGGATGTGATCTGAACACTCTGAGTCCTTCCCCTGAAGAGCCCCTTGTTCCAGGAGAACTGCCCAGCTGGCCCCAGCCCCGCAGCTGCTCTGAGGAGAAGGGACCCAGCAGACTGGCTGGGGCCCAATTACAGGACAGGGTCTGAGTCTTCAGGTCAGAGTACCTCACTTATTCATTCGTTTAAAAGATACTGAAGAGAACCCACTGTGTGCTAGGCTCTCTTTGGGGCTCTGCAGATATAACCATAAACAAGACAAGTCCTCCTGAAGCTGACTTTCTAGTGGTAGAGAGACAATAAACAGATAAATAATGGAATGTGTGCTTTTAAGAAAATAAAGTCAAGAAGGAAAACATAGGCTCTTCTGAGCATCTGCTGAAAGGTAAGGAATTTCCTTTCCAGAATGTACAGTATCTCTGTCTCTCTCTGTCTCTCTCACACACACACACACACACCATGTAGTTGAGGGGATTTATTCTCCCTGAAGTCTGTTGGACCTCTAGGGGCATGGATTCCAGGTTAAGAACCTCAGTGGGGAAACAGATTTGAAAATGGGCCTCATGGTTAACCTCAAGAGTATGACACATGACAGGTGCCAGAGGAAATGTCAGGAGGGAAGTTCCATCCAGTGGTGCGACCCTGCTCCGAGACTTCCTGTGGGTTGTGCAGTGTTGCTCAAAGTGCTTCTTCATGCCTGTGCATCTCCCTGAATCCTCACAAGGACCTTCTAGTGGAGGAATTGTTGGCCCCACTTGAGGAGGAGAAGGCAGACAGAAGGGTAGTGGCTTCCCTGAGGCCCTTGGCTAGTTAGCAAGGGCAGGAGGGTTTGAAGGAGGCCATCTGACCATGCTGCCCCACCTCTCAGCTGCCATGGTCGTCTGCCCTGCCCAGGTGAGTGGACGGGGACCCGAGTGAGCAGAGCTGGAGGTGGGGCAGCCTGGCCATGCTCAGGCAATGACCGCTGGACTGGCAAAGCTGCGGCTTGTGAGGGCCCAGGAGATAAGTTGGGCCAGCCCAGGGTGTGATTTGAATGCCAGGATGGGAAAGAACACTTGTGGGTGCCTGTGATGCTCCAGACAGGGTGCAAGTGCCTCCCACACGTTATGTTGTCTACTTTTCACACCCCGAGTGGCAGGACAGAAAACCCCCAAGCTCACCATTGCTAAGCAAGATTCCAAAGTGTCTTCACAGACCGTCTGCTCTGGCCCCTCCCCAAGTGATGGATTGTCTGCGGGTATTACCTGCCGCCCTCCTCCCCTCCCCCGCTGTCCCATCAGGTTTGTGGGCTTTGGACAAACCAGAGCAGCCAGGTACCCCCAGGCGACCTCTCACAGGGCCCGAACAGTTTGCTCACCCCTGGTTGCTGGCTGCGCACAAGGCTACTCCCGGGTCTCCTGCACTGGGCAGCAAACCTCAGGGAAGGCTGAGCCCATTCTGGAGCTTGTCCAAAGTCTCCTCTGTCTGGGAAACATTTCAGAGGCATCAGGCCTCCTGTGCTCTCTGGTGAAATGAAAGATTTTTTGCTCCTGCTGGGAGCTGATTTTTGGTGGCCAGACTGGCAGCGGCTTGCCCTTAACAAAACAGACGGTGACATGTAAGCCTTCATCCATTCCCATTCAGGATTCACTGCAGGGGAGGGGGTTCTGAAGGAACTGTCCTGCCCCCACCTGGCAGCTGAGGGTGGAATCCCATTCAAATAATTGCCTGAGCCAAGAGGAACATTTGAGTCATTTATTTGACCACAGGGCTGGCAAAGGCAAGGCTATTGTGCCATTTGGCTCCACACCTGTCACTCTGAGTGCACCTCAAGGAGAGCAGCAAAGCCCTTGAAAACTTGGGGACTTGATTGAAGCATCATGCCTGGGCCAGTGGATTCACATGACAAATAGAAGTTAAGGGGGGCTGCTTAGTAAAACGAGCTCTAAGTCAGAAATAGAGCTCCAGTTCTGTCCCAGGCTGGCTCGTGATTCTGGCAAGTGATGTCAGCCATTCCTTCATTTACCTCCTCCTTCAGCACATGCACGTGGAACGTCCACTGGGACTAGTCTCTGTGTTCTCTAGCAGAGCTAACCTGCCATCCTAAAGAAGCCAGCTGCTGTGTTCATGGAAGCTGGGGCTCTTCAAATAGGTGAGGCTGCAGGCAGACTCTGCATCCCAGGGAGAGGAGCTGGAAGTTGTCCCTGGGACAGAACCTCCCTTGTTCTGGCAAGAGCAGCACTGGTGACTTTCTATGTGAATATAGACCTGAAGAAAATGCACAGTCCTTGTTCTCAAGGAGGCCCTGAGGCTACAAGAAAATGTACAGCCTGAAATAATAGTAATAATAATAAAAAAAAAAACAGCTTTGCTCTGGCCAGTGTGGCTCAGTTGGTTTGGGTGTCATTCCATAACCAAAGGGTGTGGATTCAATTCCCAATCAGGGCACATGCCTAGCTTGTGGGTCTGATCCCTCGTCCATGCATGGTCCCTGGTCTGGGTGCATGAGGGTGGTAACCAGTCAATGCTTCTCTCACATGGATTTTCTCTCTCTCCCTTTCTCGCTCCTAAAAGCAGTGAAAAAATGTCCTCCACTGAGGATAAAAGAAAATAATTTTAAAAAAACTTTATTGAGATATAATTTACGTGTCTTAAAGTGTACCCAATAAAAGTACACAATTTGGTGGCTTTTAGGATATTCACAGAATTCTGCAACCATCACCAGTATCTAATTTGAGAACATTTGCATCACTTACTCACCCCCTCACCCCCATACCCATGATCATTCCTCGCTCCCAGCTCCTGCTGACCCAGGCGATACACTATCTATAGAGTTGCCTATTCTGAGACTTCATAGGAATGGGATCATGCAGTATGTGGCCTACTGTGTCTGACTCAGGTTTTTAAGTAGTTCATGTGCTTCTAGCAAAGGCTGTCTACCCTAGCAGCCACATCCCTGGCTGGGAGTAGGGAGAGGTTGCAGTGGGAGTCCTAAACATAGGACATGAAAAATTGGGGGTGAGAGTAAGGAAACCCAGGCACATAGAGGTAGGTGAGAGAGCTCCAGAGAGAGGCAGAAGGAGGGGTGTCTTGGCCTTGAGACAACCTTAAAGTTGGAAGCTGTGGTCTAAGGCTAGTTGAGCAGAAGCTAGAAGGAGCCTAGGTCTCTGATGAGACTGTAGAGCCACCATGCCAGCTGAAGGCTGCCCACCTCCAACCCTTTTTTTTTTTTTTTTTTAATATATTTTATTGATTATGCTGTTACAGTAGTTCCAATTTTTTCCCCTTTACTCCCCTCCACCCAGTATCTCCCTCCCCCAGCATCCCCCCCCCCAAGTCCATACCCATGGTTCGTAAAAAATAACTATCCCTCCCTCTCAGATATTAAGACCCTTTGTAATCTTGTAAAGGACAATGGGCGAAGGTCTCAAGCTCCTCTAGCTGCTTCAAGCTGGACATGGTCGTCGTCCTACCTACCCTGGGGTCCAGAAATCCCTAATAAGAGTGGGGGTGTGGAGGGGAGGGTGGCCTTCCCACATGGGGAAGGATCGTGCAGACTCCAGGTCAGTTGGCTGTCTCCGGACAACGGCGTGCTTGGTTTAGCAGGCTGGCATCCTTGTTGTGTTCTGGGGGCAACAGATTTGGCAAAAAGGGTTAAAAAGCATCATTCAATCCATAACTACTAGGTGGCAAAAGGCAGGGATTAATTTTTCAATGTTCCACATTAGGAGAAAAAAAAAAAAAAAAAAAAGGGCTTCTTTGGAGGAAGGTGTGCTAGGCACATCTCTCCTGTCCAAAACCCTTTTGCCCATTTTATTTAGTTTGGGCTGAGGGAAATAGTTTATGTTTCCCCCCTCTCAGACCTCTGGGCCCTTTCTGTCCAAGCCATTAGGATAGAAAAGAGAATTCAGTTTTAAAGTGAAGCCCACAGACCACCCCATTCTTCACCAACTCAGCCATTTAGTTCAGCCAAACTGTTGAGTCTCCGGAGGCAGCGCTGCACCAACCCTTTTAAATGAGAGAAAATAATGAAGCCTCCTCTATTATTTCTAGTCTATTACTAGCAGTCAGAGGCAACCCTAACAGAAGCAACCAGTGAGGAACCAGTATGGTGCAATGGGACAGGCATGTACTAATACTTTGGTGTGAGACAGACCTGAGTGTCCCTCCTCTGTCCTCTTTATACACAGTGTCCCACAGCACAGAAGTGACCCCTGCTTGTCTGCTGCCCTCCTACATTGTAAGCTCCTTGAAGTCAGGGTCCGTGTCTGACTGCCTTTGTTTTCTCAGTGCCTTGCACACAGCCTGCACATAGAAGGTCCTCAGTGAGTGTCTGCCTAAATGAATTTTAAATCCTCTACACTTAACAGCTCTGTGGTCTTGGACTCTGAATCTAATTACCTTATTGGTAAAAATGGAGGCTATAATAGTAGGGCTGTTTTAAAGACAAAACACAATTAAATGTATAGCGTTTAACACAATGTCTAGCATGTGTTGGATACGCAAGCAGTAGTGGCCATTATCAGTATTAGGATGACATTTTAAAAAGGCTTTATTTATTTATTTTTAGAGAGAGGGGAAGGGAGGGAGAAAGAGAGGATGAGAAACATCGATGTGCAAGAGAAACATCAATTGGTTGCCTGTTGTGTGCTACAAACTGAGGACCTAGTCCACAGTCCAGGCTTGTGCCCTGACTGGGAATTGAACCAGTGACCTTTCTGTTTGCAGGGCAATATCTAATCCACTGAGCTACACCAGTCAAGGCAGTGTTATGATGACATTTTCTAGTAAATCCTTTCAGTCCCAGTGTGATGCTCCAGTTACTTTTGCTTTTTCCTAAGACCAAGTCTCTGACTTACATATATTGTATTTGATTGTTTCTCATCTTACTCTCTTCGCCTTCTTTTCATCCTGAAAACCTCATCAGTTCAGGAGTCCCTGGGTCGCCCTGGTTCCAATTCTACCACCTTCCTGTCTGTTTCTCTCAGGTAAGCCTTCCACGTTCAGCCAGGTTACCAACTAAGTTGGGATTCAGGGAGCATGGGGAGTTTACATTCTGGCCAAGAGCCTTGTTGAGTGTGAAAGGGTCTCCCCTGAAGCAAGGAGGGAATCAGCTGCAAAAATGTCCCAGTGTTCCACCCTTCCTGGTGCCTGTGCCATTTGCAGTGTGATGCAGCCATTTCCCCACTGCTTGGGCCTGGGCCTGGGCCAGCCTTGTTACTTGTTTTGGCTAACAAAGGCTGTAGAAGTCATCGGCGGCGGCAGCCATCCGTCTCGAGAGATGATGGTGTAGCTTCTTAAGAGTCTATCTGTACCGCCGAGAATGGCTGTGCAGTCCGACTCGGGAGTGACACGGTATCTGTCTCCTCCCGTGTTGAATCGACATCTTGCGATGACGCTGGAGTGTCCTCTCCAGTGAAGCTGAAGCTACAGAGCCTGGGCAGGGTGATATGGAGGGTCTGCTGTTGCCCATGCAGCAGACCCCCCCTCTCTTCGCAGCTGAAGGGTCCAAGGGAAAGACGGAGTCAATACAGCTTGGCTTCAGGTGCGCCGCAGGAGTTGCCGGTGTTGACTACAACGTCAAACCGCCTTAGGGACTCCGGCTCCAGATTTTCTGTCGGGGTTTACTCCCTTAGCCTTTCCCCTGAAGAGGTATGCCGCAAGGCAGCGGAGGTTTTTTGGAGTCAGAGTTTTCCTTCTCTGATGTGCCCTGACTGGAAGATCGAACCAGCGACACTTAGCTCGCAGGCCGACGCTCAATCCACTGAGCCAAACCAGCCAGGGTCGCTGTAGAAGTGATGCTGACGATTTTGAGCTGAGGCCTTACAAAGATTTGTACACTCCTACTGACTCTCTTGAACTTCTCTTCTTGAGCCCTCTTCTTGACTAGGCCTTTTTCTTGGCCTGTTGAGCTCAGTTCAACAAGATTCCTGTCAAGCCAGTTTAGCAAGACTCCCCCAACCCACCCTATGTCTAACCAAGTTCTCTTGGTATTTTTCCATCCACAAACTCCCTCACTCAGCCCATTGGCTGTATCTCCCCAGATGCCTCAGTTGGATTCAAAGTTGAGTTTAATCTCTGTCCCCTATTACAACAGTCATCTTGGCCCCTATTTTAATAGTCTTGACCCCAGTAGTCTTGAATAAAGTTTCCTTTGCCTGTTTAACTCTGTCTGCTGCACATTTTGTTTGAGCTCTTCCACCAAGAGAACAAACCTGGACTAGGCTGCTGTGGGATGAGAGACCATGTGGAGCAGAGCTGTTACAGAGTGGGGTCCCCAAGGAGATGGGAGGAGCTTTAACCATAGAATGATGGTGGAAAGCTTATGAGGCCTGCATAAAATTCTACAAGTGGCCACAGTTAGTCACCCTGCCCACCGTGCCACAGGGCGCAGTCAGGGATTTAAAAATAAGGCAGCAGGCATTTTAGGAGAGCGAACCATGTGGCTTTGAAAGGGAAAGGAGAACTCCATGCATTTACAAGGAGCTTGGGAACTCCACATGGTGACAAAGGCAAAACCTCCCCAACCAGGCTAGAATGATAGGGAGCTGCTGGTAAAACTGAACTGTATCTGGGAAGTAGGGAAACAATATCTCTGACTTTTCTATTCTAAAACTAGCCTGGCTTGGCAGGCGGAGGCAGAACTATGTGTTTGTAGGTGTTATAAAGGAAATAAGACTTAATGGCAGAAATCCGCCATTAATCTAAATGTGTATAACCTTTAAATAAACAATCCTTTTCTTTTCACCAAACTCTGGTATTAAGAGTTATGCTTTTGGCAGCGGTCAACCAAGCTCCTCATAACTGAATAGCCCATGGGTTCTGAATACAGAGCTAAATCCTCCCTACAAGACCATCCTGACCAGACTGCCCTCAGCTGACTACAGACACATGATGAGCCTGGTTGAGAGTGGCTGAGCTCAGTTAGGTCAGCAGACTGCACAGCTCAACCCTGAGGCTCAGGAGAAATAATGTCTTATTTTACTCCATAATACATGTCTCTTAGTTTACTCCACTAAGATTTGGGGTGATCTGATTTGCAGAAATATTATGTCAAAAGATAGCAGGTAGAGAGAAGAAAAGATAAGAGAGGCAGACCAGAAGGACCTTTTGAGATACCCCATGTCTTGAGCGCCTTACGTCCTGCAGGGTTTATATTTTATGGTTCCTGTAGCATGAGTTGGGGACATTCCTGACTCTTTGGCTGCCACTCCTGGGAAGGGGTAGGCAGAGAATGGAGCCGCAGCTGACTTGTGGGTCTCAGATCCTGCAGTCACCAGCCACCAACTGAGAGTGAAGGGAGTATTGCCCGTTCGGCAGAAAGGGACTGGCTGGCGCTGGGATTGTGCCAGCTGGGGAACAACGAAGTCCTATTTCCAAGTCACTTCATGGGAGTGTGCCAGGACTGAGCTTAGCAGGCCAAAGACTCTGAAATATTAGTACCACAGCACCCGACACCCAGAACTCCCTGACTCAAATCTTCTGCTCCCAACCTGGGCCCCACCCGCCCTCCCAACACAGCTTCTCTACTCTCTGCAGCCCTTTATGTATTGTTTCATTGTGGTAAAATAAATCTAACTTAAAATTTAATATCTTAGCCATTATAAAGTGTATACAATTCAGTGACATTAATTCACAATGTTGTACAGCCATCACCACTAGCAATTTCTGGAATTTTTCATCATCCCAAATGGAAATTCGGTCACCATTAAACAGAGACTCCCACTCCTCCCTCTCTCCAGCCCCTGATAACCTTTATACTACTTTCCATGTCTATGGATTTGCCTATTCTAGGTCCCTCATATATGGAATCACATCTTTGTCCGCTTGTGTCTTTAAGCCCTTTATCGCCCCAAAAGGCTTGACTTAGGCACCTGGAAAGCAGCCCACCAGGATACGAGAGTTTTGCTTTCTTTACTACCCATCACCCCGGCCTCACCCCACCCCCACAAGAGTTGGAATATAAGACTTTGCCTTGGGGTATATTATTGTCCCTGTCCCCACCAACTCTCCAAATGAAACAAAACCTTCCTGACCAAGCTTCTGAGCAGGGGCTGAGGACACCCCACTCTGCATTTTCCTTTCTGCCTTCCAGTCCAGTTGTTCTCACGCACTCTGCGCCATCAGCAAGCTCTCCCTCCAGTCAGGTGGGCCTCAGCTTTTCTCACTGACCCCCCAGAGGACAGGGCCTGTATTCCTGCAGTCACCCCAAGGTGCCCTGCCCACTCTAGGTCAGAAGCTTGACAAGTATTGGCTTGAGGTCAGTTGGAATCAGACCCCTGCGTGGGGCTAGAACCATCTGGTGGCGCCTGAGGTCTGTTGGAGCCTGTTTGCATGGGTTGATGAGGTAAAGAAAATGATGAGGAAAAGGAAAAATATTACTAAATTTTCACCCTCTGCCATCTTTCCCTGTACCCTACACACACACTCACACACATGCGTGTGCGCACTTTCACACACACCTGCCTTATGGTTTTAGGCCTGAGGTGAGAGGGCTGCTCCAGACATAAGTCAAAGATGTTTCCAAAAGGACCCTGGGGGACATGAGCAATGGAATCAAAGGTGAACTGGAGAGTTTTTTTTTCTCTCAGTTCTTTGAGAACACTGTGCTGCTCTGGCCCTTTGGCCTGGGAGCCAGTGGTTTGGGCAGTGATGACCTTTGAGGTGGGAAGGTCCCCTCAAGAGGCCCAAGAGGGTGTAGGAAGTGGGTGGAGAGAAGGGAAGGGTCATGGAGGGGTAAGGACTGTCATTTGTCAGGTGTCCCCGGAAGCTCTCAGGTTTCCTTTGATCAATCTGGTGGGAGCACCAGATAGTTAATTTCACCTTGTCCTGGGGCACGAAATTTATTTTTATTATGTGGCAAAGCTGATTCTTCCTTATCAAGAATTCTCAGACTTCTGGCCAAGATAGAGGCCTAGACAGACACGCTGGGTCTCCCTCCACAACTAAGAAGGAATACAACTACCTCAAAACTAGAGACAACCAGAAGTTCCAGAAAATCGAGCTACATGGAGGTTCAAGAAACAAAGATATAAAGAAGAAATACTCATCCAGACAGGTAGGAGGGGTGGAGCCGGGGTGGAGAGGATGCAGTGTGGTGGTGGCAGCGGCAGTGGCGGTGGTGGCGGAAAGCGCAGTCACATGTTTTAAAAAGTCAGGAGGGACATCTGGGGAGCATTCCCAGCTCCTGACGAGACCACACAGCTCACGTCACAGCACCAGGGAAAATCAAGCCTCATAGCTTTTGACTGTACAAACCAGTGGGGGTTGGGGCAGAGGAAGAAACTGCATGTCTCTCAGCAGAGTCTGCTTGTTTAAAGGCCCACCACGATCCTAGAACATCCACAGACCCACCCACTCTGGAAACGACAGCCAGGGCAGGAGCTAGAGAGGCGCCAGTCCCATATGGAAGTAGGAGAAATGCCTGAAAAAAGGGTGATTGCTGAGCAAGTGGCACTGTTCCCTCTCTGACTCCTGCCCCCCCACATACAGCATCACAATGTGATGAAACGGGTCACCCTGTACTGATAAATACCTAAGGCTCCGCCCCTTACAACGTAACAGGAGCGACAGCTCTACCTGGGACACAAAAGCAAACAAACTCAGGAGCCTGTAAAGATGAGGAGACAGAGAAGTATGGCCCAAAAGAGGGAATGGATGAAGGTGACAGTGGGAGAACAAAGTGTGGAGGAGATAGCCAACCTAACAGACGCAGAATTCAAAACACTGATGATAAAGATGCTCACAGGTTTGACAAATATGCTTGAGTATGGCAAGCACATAAAGGAAAAAGTGAAGGCTATGCTAAATGAAACAAAGGAGAATCCACACAAAAACAATGATGAAGGGAAGGAAACCGGGGTTCAAATCAATGGTTTGGAATCGTCGTCGGCAGCCGTCCGTCTCGAGAGACGATGGTGTAGCTTCCCAAGAGTCCATCTGCACCGCCGAGAATGGCCGCGCAGTCCAACTCGGGAGCGACACGGCATCTGCCTCCTCCCGTGTTGAATCGACATCCTGCGATGACGCTGAAGCTACAGAGCCTGGGCAGGGTAATATGGAGGGTCTGCTGTTGCCCATGCAGTAGACCCCCCCTCTCTTCGCAGCTGAAGGGTCCAAGGGAAAGACGGAGTCAATACAGCTTGGCTTCAGGTGCGCCGCAGGAGTTGCCGGTGTTGACTACAACGTCAAACCGCCTTAGGGACTCCGGCTCCGGATTTTCTGTCGGGGTTTACTCCCTTAGCCTTTCCCCTGAAGAGGTATGCCGCAAGGCAGCGGAGGTTTTTTGGAGTCAGAGTTTTCCTTCTCTGATGTACCCTGACTGGAAGATCGAACCAGCGACACTTAGCTCGCAGGCCGACGCTCAATCCACTGAGCTAAACCAGCCAGGGCAAGGTTTGGAATATAAGAAAGAAAAACACAGTCAACCAGTACAGAATGAGGAAACAAGAATTGAAAAAAATGAGGAGAGGCTTAGGAACCTCTGGGACAACATTAAACATGACAACATCTGAATCATAGGGGTGCCAGAAGGATAAGAGGAAGAGGAAGAAATTGAAAGCTTATGTGAAAAAATAATGAAGGAAAACTTCCCAAATTTGGCAAAGGAAATAGACATACAAGTCCAGGAAGCACAGAGAGTCCTAAACAAGCTAGACCCAAAGAGGACCACACCAAGACACATCATCATTAAAATGCCAAAGGTGAAAGATAAAGAGAGAATCTTAAAAGCAGCAAGAGAAAAGCAGAGAGTTACCTACAAAGGGGTGCCTATAAGACTATCAGCTGATTTCTCAAAAGAAACTTTGTAGGCAAGAAGGGACTGGCAAGAAGTATTCAATGTGATGAAAAGCAAGGACCTACAACCAAGATTATTGTATCCAGCAAAGCTATCATTTAGAATGGAAGGGCAGATAAAGTGCTTCCCAGACAAGGTAAAGCTAAAAGAGTTCATTAGCACCAAGCTATTACTATATGAAATGTTAAAGGGACTTATTTAAGGAAAGAAGATCAAAACTATGAACACTAAAATGACAACAAACTCACAACTACCAACAACTGAATCTAAAAAATAAAAACAAAATCCAACTAAGCAAACCAGAATAGGAACAGAATCATAGGTATGGGGAACATTTGGAGAGTTATCAGCTAGATGGAGGAAGGGGGAGAAATAGGGAAATTGTGCAGGGATTAAGAAGCATAATTGGTTGGTACAAAATAGACAGGGGGAAGTTAAGAATAATATAGAAAAGGGTGAAGCCAAAGAACTTATATGCACGACCCATGGACATGAACTAAGGGGGGGGGGGTTGCTGGGGGAAGGAGGGTACTGGGCAGAGGGGAGCAAAGGGGGAAAAAATTGGGACAACTGTAACAGCATAATCAATAAAATATACTTCAAAAAAAAAAAAAAGAATTCTCCACCTCCTTTCCCTCATGGTCTCTCCCAGCTCTCTTGTTTAGGCAGATCCCTGGCTCCCTCTGTGGAGGTCACCAGAGTCTGGGCATGATTTCTGGGCTGGAGGTGAGGGACTTTGCTGAGCCTGTTTTCCTGTATTTAAAATGGAAAGGAGTGGGGAAAATTTATATACGAGGAGGACCCCCTGGAAAAAACAGAATTAATTTCTGGAGGGTGGACCCCTTGGAGTAATAGCTTCCCCCACTAGGTGAGTGTTCTAGGGACCCATCTATATCAGTGTACCACCTGGCATTGTTGTGAGAGGCTGCGTTCATTTTCAGCGAATTTTTTTGAAGACTCTTTCAATGCATTTGCCCATTTCATGATGGGTGACTTATGAGTGCACCTTGCCTATGCCATGCTGAGTGTTCAGCAGTTTTTGACCAAAAAATGGCATGACCCCCATGCTCCACCCTCCCTATTGACTCGATCTCGCCCTGAGCAATTTTTTTTTTCTTTTTCTAGATAAAAAACTCTCAAAGGGAAACATTTTGCTGGTGTGGAAGAGGTGAAAAAAAAGAACAGTAGAAGCACTAAAACGCATCAAATTTGACACGTTCAAAAATTGTTTTGAGCAGTGAAAAAAACGTCTTGATAGGTGTATTGCATCAAATGGAGAATACTTTGAAGGCAACTGAAGATCAAATATAAGAATAAATACATAATTTTTAATAAATTAATTCTTTTTGGGGGGTTCCCCCCAAGTATATTCACCACATATGTATATACACATGTATATGCATGTATACCATATGTAGACTATATATTTCTCTCTACATATATAGCACATAATAAGCTATAAATGTTACTGTTGATATCCTTACTGTCATTCAGGGTGGCTCTCCATAGTGGTTGGCTTTCTGAGGCTTGAGACTTGTAGTTTGTGAGTAAGTGGAACGTGGCAATGAGGTAAAGTGACTTTCAAATCCATCAGCACTTACATATCCAACATGCAGTCACCCTGGAAGTCCCCATTCCTTCATTCAGGCAGTCACAAAGCAGGGTGGACCATATTCATAAGCACCAATCTCAAACGGCTGGTTCAACCTTCCGATTTCCACAGCGATTCCAGATACTTTCATTCTCTTCACAATCCTTTCTCCTTTCCCACCCTTCCCTCTCCCATTAGATGGGCCTTGCCTCTTACTTAAAAGGAAAAGAGAAGCTGTCAGACGAGAGCTTTCACTTTCCACTCATCCACACGAACTGCTCCCACTGGCGCATCTGTCCCCTTCTTTTTACAGTGGAGGATTACACCCTCTCAACCTCACATGAATCCTTCTACCTCTGCTCATTTTGACTTCAGCTCCTCCTGCCTTCTCAGGAGCCTGACCATCTCTCTTCTTCGGTTGTTGACCTTTCTCTCTCAGGGGTGGTGGCCCTAGCAAACCCCGAGGACACCTGTGCTGTGCAGCAGGTGCTGGGGCAGTAGGTGGGACAGCTGGAGAGAGGCGTGGGGAGCACAGGGCAGGCTGAGAAACCAGCCCCTCTTTTTCCCACCTGTGGGTGATGGCGATGGATAATGGCAAAGTAGTGTAACAGAACCCTTGGGCTGCTCCGATTGAAACAGAACCCACGGACTGTTTAGTTAGGGGTCCGATTGCCCGCCACCAGAATCATAACTCTGAATACCAGAGTTTGGTGACAAGAAAAAGAATTGTTTATTTACACATAGTCCTGCCTCCCCCTCCCAGACCTGGCCAGTCCTAGGAAAGTCAGAAACACCGTTTCCCTACTTCCTAGGCACAGTTCAGCTTTACCAGTAGCTGCCAATCACTCAGTTCTGATTGGGGAGGTCCTTTCTGTGCTGTGGTGCCCTCCAGCTCTCAATGCAGGGCCGCCTGGATTCTCAGCCTCCTTGTAAACTGCCTTCTTCCTGCAAACCGCATGGATCTCCTCTCCTTCTCAAAGCAGCCTGGCAAGAGCCTCTTCTTAAAGCAGCCTGGAGATCCCTTCTCTAAGCCACATGGAGGGAGCCCACAAGAGCCAGAGAGTGAGGGCGTGAGGGCCAGAGAGAGCCTGAGAGAGAGAGCCTCCTAGAGCCACAGTCAGCCCAAAATATGTCCACAGCTCCTCTCTTCCTCCCTGCCTCCTCTCTCCCCCTGCGTCCTCTCACGCAGTGGGTGTTGCAAACAGCTCTGACCATTCACAGAACCCTACGTAGGCTCTGTCTGCTTCTTCCGTACCAGCCCACAGTCCAAGATCCCTCCCATCTTCCCGAGTCTTGGAAGTAAGCGGATCTTTGCAACAATGTTTCCAGCCACTAGCTGCCGGCTGCAAGGGCATCCTGAAAGCTGCTTCCTGCTCCCTATCTCCCAGCCGCAAACTCTGGGGTTTGTTTTTGGACTCCCCTGTTTCTGTAACAGTAGTACCATTAACATGTGGGTGCTATCTCTTTTCTTTGTTGTTGTTGCCATCATTTCTATTGATGCTGTTATTTATGATAACCTGAAAAAACAGGAACTACAAAAACAAGCTTCTCAGACCTAAAATTATCCTAAACAACAGAGTTAATTTAAAAATTATTTCTGAATTCTACAGTCTACAAGCAGTGGGCGCCATCTCTCTTCACAAGACTACCTTGGGTTCCTCAGTGGAGCCTCGAGAGAGGCAGCAGCATTTCTGACACGGACTCTGATTTAGTCATCTCACTAATGGGTGGCCGTTCAAGTGTCTTTGTCTGACTTCCTGAGAGACTGATGTCAGGCCCTGCTTAGACACAGTTGTAGCGCCAAGTGTCGGGGACACCCACTCTCTAGGTCGTTTGTCAGAATGCTCTACCCCAGAGTGGGGGGCCCAGGCAGCCTGACTCACCCTGTATGACACTTCCCTACACTGCCCATGGGAAACCTCTGAAAGGGAGGAGATTGGAGAGAGAGAAGCCAACAGGCACCTGTGTCTGACAGGGCAACACACTGCAGGGACTCTTCAAGGACCACCTACAGGGACAGCTGTCCAGGCGAGCTTGGCCAGGGCGAGGAACTCTCCCTTGGTAGCAGTAGCCAGGAGGAAGCCTGGACTCTGCAAGATCCTCATAATCTCCCCACTGAGTGCCTGGAATCAGCACTTGGGCGTAATTTGGGTTAAGGCAGCAGAGCGCATCCAGAGTCCATGTGCCACCTGTCCCAGCTCCTGGGTCCCAGCTGCGCCTCTGTCTGCCCAGCAGTGGGGACAAGAGTGGAGTGGCCCTTCTAGGGAGCAAAGCCACTCCCTGCAGCTGGGTGGGGTGTGAGTAAACGAGTGACACACCATGGAAGTCAGGAGGCGGCTGCCGCCTGGAACTTAAGAATCGCCTGGGAGTAGGGAATGGAATCAGGGCCCTGGTGATTTGCTGTGGAAAGACACGCTTATCATCTCTCCTGATACCCGAACTCCTCCACATCTAGGGCTCTGCTGCAGGGCAAGAACAGGCGGTCTCAGCCTTCCCAGCCTCCCACCCACGCCCTGCAGCCCAGGGCTGGTGTGCTCCAGCTGTACTTAGGGGGTTCACTGACAAGAAGGCCCTCCTCTTGGAAATGTAAAGACTGTGGCAATGGAAAGGCTAATAATGGGACCCAGGTGTCTCAGCCCAGCTAAGCCACCAGTTACTGGGTGAAGCTCAGAGAGTGAAGTGCTGACTTCAGGCCCCTCATGACCTTTTCTTTCCCCAACAGCTTGGCCTGCTTGAATGTAACTTTGTGAGGCAAAGAGGGACAGGAGCTAGGAGAGGGCTCTGATAATCAATGTGAAATACAACTCCCAGGTGTTCCCGGGTCTCTCCAAAATCCTTGCTCTGACCCCTTCCAAGAGGCTTCCACCAGGTAGAGATGGTTAGAGAGCTGGGTCCCCGCACCCTCCTCCCCTTCCCCCTGCCAAACCCCCTTGCTCTGGCCTCTCCAGCACTCTCTCCCTTCTGCAGCAGTGGCCTGGGCAGTTGGGTTCTTGCTGCCTCTCTGGACTGCAACTCCTGACCACCCCTGCTCGTACAGCACTGTGCCTGTTTCATTTCTCAGCATTTTAAATGAACCCTCACACCCTCTACATCCCTGGCCATACATAGATCACATGGCCTGTGAGTCCTTTGAAGGGTCCGCTCAGCAGCAGCTGCACCATGGGACTTGTGTGTGTGGGGGGTGTACAGATCATTTCATTGGGCTAAAAAGGGGACCACGTATTCCCTCTACCCCTGCCCTCTGCCCCCCTCCCCTCTACCACCCAGCACCTCGGAAGGTTCAGGGGCAGACACCTTTCTCCAGCTGCCTGGCACAATGCTCTCGCTTCTGAGCGGAGAAATCAAAAGGCGTCCCTTCCTCCAGGCTTATGCCACAACACGACTTGGTGAATGAAACTAGGGCTGAATTCCAGCCTGCCTCCCAGCACCCCCTTAACCTGGCACCCCGGGCAGGCAGGGCTGTACGGCTGTACACTCCACAGTGACCCTAGGTAACCTACACCAGGAAACTCAAATGAGTTATTTTATCCTCCCCATGTAGCCCTAGATGCCATATCTATGATCTAATGGCTTCTTCTACCAAGTAGGCATTTTGTTTATATTTTCTTGCTAACTCAGTTCAGAGGTAATAACAATAATTATTTCCATTTATTGAGCTCCTTCAGGTGTTTACTGTATCATTTCACGTGGTCCTCCAGAACCCCTCTGATGGGAGCTATGAAGAGCCCCTTCAAAGGTAAGCACCGTGCAGTGGCTGACTGAGGTCACATGGTCTGTCACTCTGCAGCCCCTCTTTCCCTTCCCTGCACTCTCCCAGGGTCACCGCCTCCTAGCTCCCTCAGGGCTGCTGCTGAAACTTGTCCCTTCTGTTCTCGGCCCTCTCCTGCCTCTGGCTGCATGGTCTTCCCAGAAAAATCGCTCACCCTCTGGCTTTCCTCGAAAACCAAAAACTGCTTCTGCCACTCTCTCCAATACTTAAAGGGAAGGAGAGGAGAGAGTAATCTATTCCATTTGTGTCTTGTTTTTATTTTTGCAAATAAAAATGAAAATTGTTTTCATGGGAGAAATCAGCTGCCTTAGGAAAAATTTATGTCTGACTTAAAATCTCAAAACAGTATGTAGGTTTCACCAGGGATTTCCAGATATGCCTCAAAAGGCCTCTGCTTCCTTTTTCTTAAGCCAGGGTTTAAAAAAAATAAATTACAGTGAGTGGTTCTGGCAGAAAAAGCCATCAGCCTCCCTATTGTCCCACTGAGTTTTCTTTCTGGTCATTGTTTATGCTCAGCTCCTGTTCAGGGGCCCCTCATGAAAGGACTCCTGAGAACTCTGGGGTTCGGAGGGAATGAATGACCTTTTGGTGAAGAACGGTCTTGATACCATCAGTGCCCTGAGGAGGGCTGCTTCAGGGTCAGGGTTATGTAGCCCAACTGTCATTTTTGTTTTTTAAGGGGTGCGTGACCTTCTTGACCTTTCCCATCAATCCTTGATGGTTTTGTGAGATGGTGTATAGGCAAGCACCATCCACACCAGGCTTGGTTCCAGCAGTCCTGTGTTGGCAGACTTTCTGGAATATCTATTTAGAAGTCTGCATGGTCCCTTACAGGGTGAGGGCTCTCTGAGCGAACACTTGCATTCCGCACTGGGGTCCTTTGGAAGTAAGAGGAACTTCTATCATTTTTTCCTTTTACAGCTTTTTACCTCAATTCTGCCTTGCAGTTGTACCACTGGAAGCCTCCTTTTTAAGTTGGTTTAACAATATGTGACTGCAGATTCATAGTCTTGATGCTTCCTCCCTTCTCCAGCCCTTACTCTCCTAATAGGCCCTGCTGTGACTGGGCCATCGATGTCCTTAACCAAGGGGTCCCACTGCCCTTGGGATGTGAACTTGGGCCACCTCTGGGAGAGGTGAGCCCCTGGGATGTTGCCCCCACAAATCCTTCTTTGAAGGACTTCTTCCATAGCTGGACAGATAACACAATGAACAGGTAACGAAATTTCCTGGCTCATATTTGCTTTGCTCTCCAGCCTCCCCTTCTGCACTTGCAGCCTGCAGGGTGCGGGGTGGGAGGCCCAAAGGCTTCGGTTCCATGAGTTATGGAGACAGCCAGGGCCAGCAGAGGGAGGGGGCCAACCTTAAGTACTGAACAGGAAATGCCTGAGGGAGAGATAAAGAATTCAGCAGCAGAAGCAGTAAACATGTACAGTATTCCCTCACTTATCGCGGGTATTATGTTCTAGACGTCCCCCTGCGATAGGTGAAAATTCATGAAGTAGGAACCTTACATTTTAGTATTTATATATATATATTAATAAGGCTTTATAAACCCTTCCCACACACTTATAAACCGTTCCCAGTCCCTTATTAACCTTTCCCACTCCCTTATTAACCTTTTCCACACTTTTATAAACACTACTTGTTTGTTCTTAAATATATTCTACACTCTTAAACCTACATAACTTTAACAACATACGTATACAGTACTGCAAAATCCCGTGATATAACGAAAAATCCGTGATAAGTAATTAAATATAATATTTTTTAAAATCCCGTGATACAGTGAGGCTGCGGTAAGTGAACCGCGATATAGAGAGGGACTGCTGTATTTGCTGTTGGAGAAATGAAGGGGGCAGGACGGAGTAACAGAGGGAGAGGAAAGGACCCCCAACGTCCCATTCCCACATCAGCAAGGCAGGGTCTGTGGTATGAAGTGATTTGTGGAGGGTCAAGGATCACCCCAAAGTGGGCCTGCTAGGTGAGGATGACAAACTATGGTAAGTTTTTATTAAAAAAAACCCCCAAAACAGAAAATAAAACACTGTCCCCTCCCCTCCAGTAAGGAAAACGGCCAGCTTTGGTGTGGGTTTCCTGCTTCAACATAGGGTTGACTACGGGAAAAGAAGGGGAAGTAGTGGCTTATACAGTGTGTCACTGGCCTGGCTCAGGCCCCGAGGGCAGGTTCCCTGGGGGAGGGGACCAGACCCTTCCCATGTAGAGCACAGAGCCGGGCCCACTGCTTGGGGACAGAGCAGCAGTTGCCCATTTCCTCCCAAGGGGGTGCTGTACCAGCCTGGGCTTGGTTTGTTCCCATGTCTCAGCAGACTTAACAGTCTAAATTGATTGGAAGGGAGGAGCCCTGGGACCCCCAGGACAGTCTGGGGAAATGAGTCAGGCAGAGTGATTAGTCTGATCCCAGGAGTGCTGCACAGGGCTTCCTCACAGACATCGGTGCATGGTGGGAGCTGAAGTGACTTCAGGGCCATCTTGAGAGGGAGTGAAGCTTGCAAGGAGCCAAACCTTCAGGGTGGTGATGGGTGGAAGGGCAGAGCCTCAGGGTCTTCTAGAAGAGGGCTCAGGGGCCCCCTTCTCTCCACAGACTCATGTCTCTTTGACTCCCTGCCAAAGTCCAAGGCTGGGGAGTGTCTGAGATGTACCACAGCACTGAGGGGCTGGGCAGTGAGCTTCGCCCCCTCCCCCACCCCCCATCCCCCAGTCTCAGCCTTCTTTTCCTTCAGAAAGCTCAGGTTACAGAAAAACAAAAGGAAACCTCTTAACAAAAATCTTTCATCCTCAGCAACCCTCCAACTTAAATTAAAACCAATAAAACTCCTCACTCAACAAATCCACAGGCCAAAATAGAGTAAAATTTAAGATGAGTCTTTTTAAAACAATGTACCAACAACTTAAGTCTACCAAGTAAAAGATAAAACCAAACGAATAGCCCCATATTCAAGAACATTAGCTTGATTTTAAGACCTAGGAAGGACATAGGCTGTCCTCCCACACCTGGGCTAGTGGCCTGTGTCATCCATCGGATGTCGCTGAGCTTGGCAGGAGACTCACAGTAGACAAATGCAGGGAGTCCTGTGGGCAATTTACAGATATCAGTGGCCCTGCTGCTCAGAAGCTTTCTACCCAGCAGTCACTCACCAGGGAACTGAGCAGGCTCATCAGAGAGCTGCAAGTGACAGACACCAGGACAGGAAGGTCAAGGGCATGTTGTATTTCAGGTGACGGAGAGGCTTCGAACACTTTGTGCTTCCTTCCCAAATTTGCCTCATAAACTTTATGCCCCTTAAATATTAGTTGATCTAGCCAGAGATCACATTCATTAAAATCACTGCCTTAAACTGAATCCAGCTAAGGAAATTCGTTAGCAAAATATTTAGGACTAAACTCAGCTAAACTGATGGCTCTGGAGGAGGCGAGTATCCTGTTTGCACTCTCCCCAGCAACTCCTTGAATTTCTCCACTAACTAAAACTGTATATGCTCAGCTCCTCATCATCCTTTCTTCAAAGTGATGTCAGAAGCTCCCAGTGCGTGTGTGAAATCTGAAATAGGAATGGTGGCAGCTGATTCTTAATGTAGGGCTAGGGGTGACAAGTGAGACATATGTGTCTAAACATACACATACATGTATATAGAAACAAAAAGATACTTTAATTCTCTTTTTACATGGCCACAGGCTTTCTTTAGTCAGGTGAAGTCCCCCAGTGGGCACTTTTCTCTTGTGGCTACAAAGTGATGGGGTGGTGACGTATAGGTGGTCCCAGTGAGTCAGTATAAGTCACAATTAAAATTTTGCAATAATAACCCTGCCTCTTCAATGGACACAACCTCAGCTCAAGACACAGTTGGTCGCAGCTGTCAAAAGCCTCAGAACACTAATCATGTGTCTTACCCTTATTCTGGAATTTTATAAAACACTTTTATATATATATAGCACAACAAATGTGCTCATTATGCACTCTAACATAGAGCACAGGAATACATACACACCACGGAGTGCAACCCCAGCTGTTTCCACAGTGGGAAAAGTGCGAAAGTTAAATATATGCACAAGGTACGATGGCAGATAGGTACAGAGCGCCACACTCCATGCCTTTCTGCAAGACCCATCAGATGCCAAGAACTTGTTCTTGTCCCATGGGTGGTAGAAGTAACAGAAACAATGTCATATTCTAAGGACAGAGGATGTCAGACAATCTGGTACAGAGAGAGCGATCATTGTCCAGAGATTATCTAGAAATGATTGCCAGCGGTCAACCTGCCTCAGGACCCCAGGCAGAGGTCTGGTCTGAGAGCGTGGAGCTGGCTCTGGAGTCCGGGGCTGCCGTGGTATCTCAGATAGTCACAACACCACACTCACGCAGGCACACGCCCCCAGGGGAAGTGCACTTCAACAGCTGATACAAAAATAGGTTGGCACTCTCTTTGACACAGTGAGGGTATTTTTAAAAGCTTTCCCCCAACTTCGCAAATTGTGTTCCCCTCTCTGCTCTGGAACTTCACGCTCTGAGTCGGAGTTGGTCTGGAGAGAAGGTTGTGGACCACGCTTGCAAGGTTTGTGTGTGCTTGGGAGAAGACTGGGGTGGGATGGCTAAAAATTCTTGCTAGTGGAGAGCCGGAAGGGCCTCTGTGTCTTCAGCACAGGTCTCTGCTTCCCTTGCTGAGTAGTAAACAGCGCACAGCTCACCTCTGCTAGCCAGACTGAAGACTCCCTGAAAAGTTTCTGGTGCTGCTTCTACACAAAAACATACTTCGAGGAAAAGAGTTTGGTATGTTGAGTTCTATTTGTGCATGTTTAGTAGTGAGTGCAGCTCCACCAAGCTCAGAGGAAGCGGTCCCTGGCCCTCCATGGGGGCCTGTGCTAGGAGCTCTGGACCAGGCGTCTGTAATGGGGCATGACTTCGTGCTCTGGCAGATGAAGGGCAAATTCCAAGGCCACTAACACTGGGAATTCAAAGGCAATCAGTTCTCGTCTATTCAGCCGGAACTTCTCTTCCAGTTTCTGTAACAGAATGAAAGAAAACCAATAGCATTTTAGCTTTAAAATAAAAACCCTAGACTTTCTCCAAATATAAGGTCTCTACCCATCAGCCAGAGTGGTTACAGAGAAACATTTGTGGGCAACACTGTGGAGGAAGAAAGGGAAACATCAGATATGCTTCCTGCTCTCATTCCCTTAGGTGGAGAAGGAATTGAACCTTTCCTAGGACTCAGAGTCTGCAGGGGCCTCACACACATCCATGACTTCATTTAATTTTTCCATAATCTTACATGGTTGACGTTACATTTATCTCCATTTACAGATGAGAAAACAGGCTCTCAAGGTTAAGTAATTTGTCCACGATGACATGGACAGTAGATGACAATGCTGAGATTCAATCTTAGCTGGGACTTAAACTTTACTGTTACAACTTTATTGTTTAAGCTTCGAGGTAAGACTAAACCCCTGGCAAATCACCTACAATAGTAACCACCTCGGGGAAAGTTCAGAATTGGGTGAACTTATTATACATAGTTTGGTCTTTTGTTTTGTACACGAGGACCCTGGTGAGGTCACTTCACTTGTGGAGTGTCACAGAACTTGTGCGTGTCTGCATGGGCCGAGCACTCAGTGTTCGGTTCTGTGCACAGGGCCTCCTCTCTGCACTGCCTCCTGAGCCACCCTAGGCGCTGCTGTAGTTGAAATGGAGGAGAATGATTAGGGTGAGAGTGGGTAGGGAAGGCCTCACTTTTGCTACACTACATTCTGCATTGGCTTAAACTCAGCTGTTGGCTTAATAATGAAAGAACAACCTCACTAACAAAGTACTTGGTAATTGCATTCAGATTATAACTGGGATGGGATCTTGCATTAGGCTAATTGCAATTGCAAATAGCTTGTCAAACCATTATTGTTATATGAGGCCTGTCCAGAAAGTATCTGGCCATGTAATATGAAAAAGAGACATTTATTGAAGATGCAAGATACAAGCATTGTACATAAGACAATGATACCCCAGTCTCCTTCAAAGTAGGCACCTTGGGACCTCACACAGTTCTCCCAATTGCCATCAACTGCCCCGTCATATTTTCCTGAATCTTTTTTTTTTTTAATGTTTTTTATTGATTATATTGTTACCACAGTTCCAATTTTCTCCCCCTTGTTCCCCTCCACCCAGCACCTCCCTCCCCCAGCAATCCCCCATTTTCCTGAATCTTACTGATGGTCTGAAATTTCTTCCCTTTCAAAGGTGATTTTAGTTTTGAGAAAAACCAGAAGTTGCAGGGCGCCAAATATGGGCTGTAAGGGGACTGACTCATGTGCGTGACTTGATGTTTTGCCAAAAAACTCGGTACAGGATGTGATACATGAGTGGGCACATTGTCATGATGAAGCTGTCAATCACCAGTTGCCCATAGCTGCGGCCTTCTAAATTATCCAAATAGCTTCCGCAGAGGAATATTAAAGCTTAATACAAAATCTGATGCAGGTTCATTGCTCTACTCGCTCATTTTAAATGTGATAGCCACACAGTACACATACTCACTCAATGGCATCTACTGCCCTCACTGACTAGTACAGCGAAGCCACCATTGTTCGCACATTTGCATTCAGTCTACTCTCCTTGGCATTATACGAATGTCACACAAATCATTCTCATATTAACAATGGCTGGACTTTTTCTGGACTGACCTCATTCTACATTAATACTACCAGCTTTTGCTGGGTTGTATAATTACTTGACTGTGATTAAATGTGCATATCAGATAATTTTATTTTTAGTGTTTGAATTTTTTTTAAGTATATTTTATTGATTATGCTGTTACAGTTGACCCAGTTTTTTTTCCCTTTGCTCCTCTCCACCCAGTACCTCCCTTCCCTCCAGCAATCCCACCCCCCTTATTTCATGTCCATGGGTTGTGCATATAAGTTCTTTGGCTTCACCCTTTCCTATATTATTCTCTTTTTTTAAATACTTATTTGTTTTTTTTTAATTACAGTTGTCCCATTTTCCCCCATTGTTCCCGCCCACCCCTTCTCCCACAGTCCATCCCCACCCCGTTACCCCATTGTCCATGTCCATGGGTCATTTATAATATTGCATAATTTTTATGAATATTTGTTACTTCTAAAGATTCATTAGTTCAGCGAATATCTATGTAAAACTATTGATTCTCAGCTTAGAGTTGGTATCAAAAGGTCACCTCCATGTTTCTAAAAGTATTTACTGTACAAGCTAGATGATCTGTACCATTTCTTAAAATCAGTAAAGTACTGACCTAAAGAATCTCTTTCTTCCATTGATGGATGAATGGATAAACAAAATGTGGCATATACATATAGTGAAGTATTATTTAGCCTTAAAAGGGAAGGAAATTCTGACAATGCCACAACATGGATGAACCTTGAAGACATTATGCTAAGTGAAAGGAAACAGACACAAAAAGGCAAATGCTGTATGATTCTACTTATGTGAGGCATGTAAAACAGTCAAAATTATCGAGACAGAAAGTGGAATGGTGGCTGCTAGCGGAGTTAGTGTCTAATGGGGACAGAGATTCAGTTCTGCAAGATCAAAGAGTTCCGGCAATGCACGGTGGTGACAGCTACAAAACAACATGGATATTGTTAATACCACTGAGACATACACTTAACAATCGTTAAAATGGTATATTAAAAAGAAAAAAGAATACTCTTTCTTATGTAGGGAGTACCACATCAGCTCCCTTTCTGCTTTTCCTCCTTTGCTACTGAAGACAGCTGCACAGCTAGACACATGGGGCACTGTAGTAACCGTGTGTTTTATTTTCTGTATTCTGATACTTGAACATCTTGGGGTCTTGCTGACACTGGAGGGACTGATCCCCTCCCCTCCCAGGATTAGCTAATTCTTGGAGTAAGTGAACAATTCCCCTGTGAGTACACTTTTCAAATACAAACTAACCAACCTAGAGCCCACACCCCAACCACCTACTTTTGGGGCTCTCACTCTCTGGGCCATTACTCACCTGCCCTGAGCACCCAGGGCCAGGTACCAGACAACTAGAACAGCCCCCGTGCCCCAGAGAGCACTGAAATTACTCAGCTAGCCACTCCTAAGCACCATCATTCTGCCTTGCCAATTGCTTCCTGCAAAAACCACAATAAAGGCTCCTGCCCAAGGTTCTCACTCTCCCTCTGACCCCAGAACCCTGGTGCTTCCTTATATGACCCCCATGGCCTGATGTGGCCCCTTGTTATGGACTGAATGTTTGTGTGCCCCCCAAATTCATATGTGATGATATTAGGAAGGGGGGCCTTTGGGAGGTGATTCTATTTAGAGGAGCTTGTGAGGATGGCGTCCTCATGATGCGACTACTACCCTCATAAGCAGAAACCAAAATGGGCCCCCCTCTTTCTGCCACATGGGGACACAGCGAGAAGGTGGCCATCTGCAAGCCAGGAAGAGGGTCCTCACCGGACACAGAAGTATTAATAGCTGCACTTTGATCTTGGACTTCCAGCCTCCCAGACTGAGAAATAAATGTCTGCTGTTTAAGCCACCCAGTCAATGGTATTTACTATGGCTGTGTGAGCTAAGACACTCCTCCTCTTGGGAACTGGAACAAACTATTTCTTCAAGGACAACTGTGTCCTAATCTGCTGGCTTTCCGGTACCTCAAATTTTCTATGAATGTACAGTATTTTGAAACAGGCATTCATATATTCACCTATGGAGATTAGTGTTTCCTTACTTTGATGGGGCTCTTCTTTAAAAGAAAGGAGAAACCCACAGCCTCTCCCAAAGAGAAGGCAACCAAGGCCACAGGAAGCAAAGGTCTGTTAAGCTAAAGTATTTGACGGATGTTCTGCGGGTCACACCGTCCACATCACCCCTTGCCATCACGGTGGTTTTCATAGCTGTGAGAGTAACACTGGACTGGAGCGTGGGCAACCCCGGCCATCAGGACATGGACTACTTACATCAATTAGATGTTTGACTTCATGCTTTTTGAGATCACTTCCAATTTTGGCAGCTAACAGCACACATGCTCCAGCACAAAGTTTCCGGTTCTGTTTGTTTAGCTTTCCCTTGAGGGCGAGCTTCTCAAAGTAGACAAAGGCCATGGCCACTGTGGGCTCCTCAAGGCCACAGTCCTCCTGAGCAAGCTTCCGCATCTCTCGCTTCAGACTAGAGAAAGACAGGAAGGAGGGAAGTCTTATGAGAACTGGAGTTTCAGGGACTCTGAAGAAAAAGACTACTTCGTCTAGCAAGCAGTTCCTTTCTCATTCCCGGAAAGGTGATGTGGAATGGGACTGAATCCCTATCAGTGAGAAAGTTACATAATGCGTGAGGAACAGACTCAAGTGGCTGGGGCTTCAGACTCTTCTTGTTGGTGACGTTGTATAGACCCTGTTGACACGGGACACAGAGGACCACTTTCAACCATAGTGGATGTCTGAGGGTCTCTGGTAACTTGGAGGGCTGTTCATAATGAAAGAGGGCAACTATAAAAGTACAGTCATTCCGGAGAGACGAATATAGAAATAAGTTAGGTAGTTGGTGTCAGCTCTTCCGAACACTGGTTATGTTCATTACCTACATCAGGAATGGTAAGGAGAAGGGTTAGGCTAAGAGCACCTAAGGGTGCTTAGGAAAGCTGCCCAGCGAGTGGAGAAAGTGTGAATACTTCATTTTTTCATATTGCTTTGGCTTTTTAAAACAAACATGACAGTTAAATCAGTATTAATATACACGTGCTCATAAATGTTAGCACTTATTCCAACATCATGTTGGTGTATATAGCATAGTCCCTTCCCCACCCCGGTCCCCCGCTCCTACACACAACTTGTGCTGTTCTGGTATACAGGTACCACAAGTCAGTTTCTCTCCAGCCCAGCCAGGCCAGTCCTCTGGACTTCTTGGCTAGCAGACATGAGTCACCACAAAGTGGATCCATCAGCTGTAGGGGAAATGTGGGCCAGATTTTGATTTGGCTGGTTTGCAGATGCTTACAGATAGGGCTTGGCTATCACTTCTGGGCAGATGATTGTGAGTAAAGTTATCTCAAACCCTATGATACCAATTATTTTCTCTTGTTTTGTCTACATTTGAGAAAAGCAGGGAACCCAATGTTTGCTATTCTCTCTGAGTTTTCCATAGCATAAATCTTACCGAACTGGCAACCTACAGATAGCATGACATGATTCCTTCACTGAAGGCACGCAGCTCGCCCAGATCCTGGTCAGCTCATATCAAGAGATCTGCCTTCTGCCCTGCTTCCCTTGGCTCTCACATAGAGGCACCAAACAGCCAGCATCTTGTGAGCCTCTTTTTGCTGAATGTGCCTATATTTCACTTGAACCATCATACAAAGCATGAATTTAATGTGTGCTGGGAGAGGGGCTGAAGGGCAAGTTCAAGTAGGATGTCGATCCCCACATACCTCCTTATTTTGCTGAGTGTTAACTTAATGTGAGGAAACTTCTCCTTGAAGGTCTCATTCATGTCCTTCTTGAGATCTGAGGGCTTCACGTAGTCAATTACTGTGGTCTGTAACAGATTGGGCAACAGGGTCACTCCTTACAATAAGGATCCCAGGCAATCATTATGTGCAATTTATGGCCAACCAATGACTTCCAGTACCACCACGCAATGGGGAACCCAGGTGATCTCCACAATAAGGGTTCTGCTGAATACTGGAGCCTGAACAAGGCCATGGCCTCTAGGGGTAGAAGGAAACCAAATCCCTGCTCTTAGCAGGACCAGGTGACATTTACAAACACTGGCCTCTCGACCTTCAGGGGTCAGTGCCTGGTAGGGAGGGGAGTCCCCCTTTCAGCCTCTATGTTTCAGCCTGTCCTTCACACTGCAATTTGACTCACACAGATCTGGGTGCAATCCACACTTGACCATCACTAATCATCTGGTTGTGGGAAACTTATTTAACACTCAGGTTCCACATTTGCAAAATGAAAACAGTAACAGTGCCTCCTTCGTATGGCTATTTTGAGAACCACATGAGAAGTTAAGTGCTCTGTGTAGAGCTTGGCATGCAGCAAGTACTCAACAAATGTTAGCTTTTATTTTTTTAATTGTGGGAAAATATACATAACATAAAACTTACATTTTAATCATTTTTAAGTGTATAGTTCAGTGTCATTAAGTACATTCACACTGTGCAAGCCTCTGCCGTCCATCCCCAGAACTGCTGTCCTCTTGCAAAACTGAAACTCTATACCAATCGAACAACTTATTCCCTCCCCTCAGCTCCTCCTGGCAACCACCATTCTACTTTCTGCCTCTATAATTCTGACTGTTCTGGGTACATCATATAAATGGAATCATATAGCGTTTGTCCCTTAGTGATTGGCTTATTTCACTTAGCATAACATCCTCAAGGGTCATCCATGTTATAGCATATGCCAGAACTCCCTTTTTGAGACTGAACAATATTTCATTATATGTATATAATGTTAGCTGTTATTAATAGTCCCTTAACCTTCAGTTTCCTCTTCATCCCCTGTCCCTTTCTGAGCCCTTTCTGAGTACTCTGGTCTTCCCTGCTCCTCTCTGCCTTACTCTGTTAACTCTGAATGAAACACAGTTCCTGGCTTGGGGGTACACCTTTCAAAGGGCTGAGATGAAAGCGATGCCTCTTCTGACTGCTGTAGGCAATAATATTCATTAGGCAAAGACAAAGAAAGGAGGAACCACCAATTCTGAGAGAAGCGCCATTCCCATGGTGGCTTGTTCTGGCAGGTGCATCAAAGGTTTCCTCAAGAGCTTGAACAGAAGTTGGGAGCTTTCCGTGCACACCTGCATTCAGCAGACCCTTGGTGTGACACAATTTAGAAGAAGCACATGGGATGCCTCTGGCGTCAGTTAATGACCAAGAACAGACAAATAGTCTGCATGCCCAAATTCCCACTGATCTCAATGGCCCCTTCTTTGCTTTTCTGGTGAATGAAGGCTAAGAGCAATATTCACTCAAATGATTCCACCAAAGTTGTTCAGAGCTTCCTTAAATTCTGGGTGGAAGTGGGCACGATGAGTGCGATGCCTCCACTTCTTCCGCAGAGCATGGCTCTTTCCGGCCCCCTCAGGAAGGAGCTCTCTGAGCTGGCCCAGGCTGTGCGGAGCTGGCAAGGAGCAGGGAGGGAGCAATGCAGCCATGTGGCACCAGTGTGAGGACACATATATGCACACCCATGCATGAGTGCTGCTCCGCCGGGGGTGGGGGCACACGGGATTTCACGGAGCCACTTACTGCCAAGGTCCAGCAGAGCGGGTGCCTCCGCCGTCCTCCGAGGTGGGCTTGTTGCTCTTCCCACTTTTCAAACTTGTTGCTCTTCCCACTTTTCAAAACTGCTCTAATTTATCTCAAGTCAATATCCTCCTTGGTTGAACAGGAGGTAAGATTTTTCATGCAGATAACAGGTAGCAGGATGGGGAACCACATCTAACAGTTATTTCAAGTCAGCTCGTGGGTCAATCGGCCAATTCTGTTTCCTAAATACCCAGCACCTCTTTCCCCTTCCTCCCATCCCTCCCCATATCCAGGCACCCTGGACTCCCGGAGACAGCCTCCTCCTACTCTTCCTGTGCAGATGAAAGTCACAAGGTTTGCAATGATGTGAGAAGGCTCTAGCAAAGGGTTTTCAGCCTTTGTTGGGGGTTAAAGCACCGGGAGCCCCAAGCAAGGATATCTGGGGTGAAGGGGCAAATGTGCCTCCCCAAGGTAATCACAGCTGCTCTGCTTTGTTCTGTCTTATATATAGATACATGCAACACTTTTCCTGAAAGAAGGCTCCCACAACCAAAAAAATTTGGCAAATGTGTTCCAGCCACCTCACCTTCCAGATGAGGAAAGAGAGGGTCAGAGAGCCGAAGAGGCTTGCTGGGGGAGCTCAGCAGGCAGAAGCAGGGCCAGTGCCAGGATCCAGGCCACCCAGATCACACACCCACAGCCTTCAGCTTTTCTGTTCTTAATCAGATTGAAGTGAGCAGCAGAGAGTAGGGTCCGGGTGGTGATCAGAGGCTCCCACTCCAGCAAATTGGTCACCTCTGAGATACTCGCTTAACTTTCCTGAGCTGCAGCTTTTTCTTCTCTGCACAACATAAGAACACCTGACAGGGCTGTTTCATGGGTTTATCTCAAAGATCAAACAGAACAGAATGTACCTAAAGGACAATGGAGAATTTTATCAAGAGCATCACAGGGGAAGACGGCAGCAAACTGGGCTCAGCTCCAGTCCCACTGAGTCAGTGTCTGAGGTGGGGCCCTGCTATCTGCATCATGATGTTGCCCAGGTGAGTTTTTATGTGTCAGATCCCCCTTGCATGGCTAACAGCCATCCACTTCTGCAGGATCATGTTCCCTAAACTCCCAGGGCGTCAGGGTGCCCTCCAGTGACTCCCCTTCATTATACATGGTCTGGATACCCGACCCCCTTCCAGGATGCCCTCTGTACCTCCTGACTCCTTTGCAGCTAGGATTCCAAATACAACTCCAATTCTTCCTATCCAAGGTAATGGCGTGAGAAGGCAGAACTGAAGCAGAGGCTGTGCTTCTGCTGTTTGTGTGGCTATGAGCAGGAGTGGTAGGAGTCCTGGGTGTCCACCTTGCAGGTATAAAGCACAGCTGGGGCAGCTTCCTGCCCTGGAGGTGGCATCACTGCCTCCCCTTGGGCTGGTGTAGACCCCTGGTGGCCTGCCTCTGCAGCAAGGTGTTAGGATCATTCCTGGCTGTTTGTTCAGCCTCTCTAGTGATCTATGAGCTAGTTAGTACTCATATGTAATAAACCCTTTTCTTCTTAAATTAACTCCAGTGCATGCTGAACCGTCACTGATGCACACAGTATTTTCTTTCATGGATGACATTTACCACTATCATAACTGAACCACACTGGGTAGACATGGGGTATAGACAGAGCTTCTAATTCTCCTAAAGGCACCAATGTCATCAGTTCACTAGGGTATGACGTCTTGCCCTGGGGCCCTCACATGCCACTTCCTGACCAGTTCTTGCTTTTTGATTGACCTCGTGAGCACCAACAACCCAGGAGTCTGCAGCCCTGGAGATGGGGCAAGGAGGTCTCAAGCCCAGCCCCAGCCTTGCAGGAGACTTATTTCTACAAGTAGCTTCGTCCTGACTCTTCAGGGTATGAAGCTGGGACCCATTTTTTCTGACAGAGGGATGAGTGGACATGTATATTTATTTCCAGACTGGACCCTAGTCAGGGGGGTAGAGAGAGGGCTAGTGAGCTGATGCTCCACGGCAGCTTCAAGGATGGCCAAGCCCTCAAGTTCATCCTCTAGATGACAGAGCTCTTCTGAATCCCAGTTCAGCTACCCACAGCTACAAAAGTGGCATTCTGTGTGGACTTCCCAGCCACAGGGCCACATCCCTGCGATGGCTCCCAGCACTGAGTAGAAGGCCTGTTGGCGGCCTGATCCTCCTCTTTCTTATCTACTTGGCTATCATCCTGCTACTCTGAGTCTTTTCTAAACTAATTACCACACAGTTTGGGGTGGGAGTTTCTGCAAACCTTCATCTTGCTGTTAAGGCTCCCCATTTCATGACCTCCATGTGGTGAGTAGCCCTGGGCTGAGGGAGAGGAAGAGGCCCCATCAGGGAAGGTACAGGATAGCAGCAGCCAGCTGGGCCCAACATTCCCAGGGTGGCTGCTTTGGGAAATCCAAGGGCATCTAGGAAAAGAGACTGTGAATGCTGATTGCTTGCTGGAGGCTGGCTGCTGCCCATACCTGAGGCAAGTGTGCCAAAATACCTTCTCCTCTGTTTGTTCACATCTATTTTGGGAGTGAGGTAGATGGTTATTAGAGCGATAAAATGCCTCCAAGACTCAAAATAGTAATAAGAGGTTGGAGGTAAATTTTGGATGTCAGTTTGAGTGCCTTAGGCTGGCGAGAATGCAGAAGTGGTTGTATCAGTGTCCTGTGGCTGCTGTAACAAAGTACCATGGGCAGTGTGGTTTCAACAACAGAAACTGATTGCCTCACAGTGCCAGAAGCTGGAAGTCTGAGATCAAGGTGTCTGCAGAGCCACACTCCATGAAATCTAAAGAAAAGGCTTCCTTGCTTGTTCCTAGGTTCCGGTAGTCCCAGGCATTCTTGGCTTGCAGGTGCATCACTCTAATCTCTGCCTCTGCCTTCACCTTGTGCTTTCCTTGTGCATCTATGTTCATGTGCCATGTTCTCTCTGTGCCTGCTTATAAGGACCCCAGACATATTGAATTTGGGTCCACCCCACTTTAGAATGAGCTCATCTTAACTAATTTATATCTTCAGACACCCTATTTTCAAATAAGGCTACATTCTGAGGTATTGGGGGTTAGGACCTCAACCTATCTTTTGGCGGGACACAATTCAACCCCCAGCAGTGGTGCTTGCTTATAATGGTGCTGCTATGTGGCCATGCTGTACTCTGTCCAGCCCGGCTTTGCCCCTGGGAGCAGGTTTGGGACTTGGCCTTAGCCTTGGTCTGAGGCCACACTTTTCATGTGTCTTCTTTCCTGACCCCTTTGCTTGCTTTCTTCAGTCTGGTTTTTGTCTCTGCTTCTCTGAGCTGCAGCTCAATGGGGAACATCCCAGACTTTGGAGCGTGACCCCAGGTGTAAGCCCTGGCTTTGCCATAAAATAGCTGGACAGCCTAGGGTAAACTGCTTAACCTCTCTGTGCCTCAGTTTCTTCATGTGTCTTCTCCATCATCCACTTTATGTTGATGACTAGAGGGCACCAGATCTACAGGTCAGCTGCACAGTGACACCATCAGGGCAACTGAGCAGGCAGCCCCCAGGGCAACAGCCTGCTCCCAGGCCCTGGCTCCAACAGGGTCTTGCATACACTTTGCACCTGGGGCCCCTGCTACACACCATCCCCATATGGGCCATACTCGCCCAGGGCCACGCCTGCTTCAGGCAGATTCCAGAGGGGATGACAGGCCTTGCTCAGTTCCAGTTCTCTCTAAGAAATACTTTCTGAAATATAGCAGCCACAATTCCTCTGCATGATCCTACCAGCCTTGAAGGTTTTATGACATCCTGGAGAAGCTGGACTTCCCCACCTTCCTGAGACAGTTGTAGGATTACCACTGGCCCCCTGCCCCTGCTTAATTCTGGCTTGGGAGAGAATGAATTAAAAGTGAAGCCAATGCTTTTTTCTAGATCCCCTCTCAGTCTAATTATACAGTTTATAAAGACTTGCAATGCCCAGAATTCACCAGTGCATATATGTCACTATGAATCAAAGTACTAATAAACAGGCTCTAGTTCCTTCCTGGTCTGGGACTGATTGAGTGACCACTGTTTTCAATGCCACCTAATTCCAGGCCATGAGATCTGCCAGGTACAAGCCCTATTGTGGCCCCAGCAGCAGCCAACACTGGGCCAGGCTGTGAGACAGATAGGTAGCTCCAGCCCTGCTTGTGTTTTTACGAAGGGAGCCACACAGTGCTTGTGGTGAGAGGTTGCTGAAATGTGTTTTCTCGCAGCTGCTGGCAGCAGGAGAGCTGTGTGTGCACAGCTGCATAAAGGGGAAGAGGGAACGGCTGGCTGAGAGGAGACCCCCAAAACGCAGAATGTCCAGAGAGATGCAATTCAGAAAGGAGCCCCACCAGCCTGCCCCGCGGGAGGCAGAGTTAGGAAAAGAAGGGCTGGCGTCGGGGCTGACACCACGAATCCCTTCTGAGATAACAGGAAAAGATGGTAAGACCACAAATGCCTACCACATCTGTTGGGGAGACACTGAGACTTCCTTTGCTTTGAAAAACAAATAAAGGTTTGACTCATCTGGAGAACAGGGAGAGGACCTCCACAGAACTGAACTTGGGGCACATCCTGGTCCATGGTGACAGTCTCGATGCTGAAAAGGGAAGGCCTCCTAGGTTGGGGCAGGGCTGCAGTGGGAGGGGGTTGGGGCCAGTGAGGAGAGAACTGAGGCAGCAGGTGTGTGTGTGGGTGGAGGAGGTACACAGACCCTAATAACAGTGGAGAGCCATGAGGGGCTCAGAGCTGACAGGTTGCTGACCTGATACGAACAAAAATAACATAAAAGGTGCTTCTACCTTGGGGCCTGCTTTGTCTCTCCTCCTTCCTTCCCTATCTCTTCCTGGGAATTCTTATGAGCAGCTCTGAACAGGTGTGAGCTTGCTGTAGACTCTGCTACTGTTCCCCTCTGGGTCAGAGTGTCTCTGGGGGCAGGAACATTGCAAGGGAGTCTGGGTTCCTGTCCCAAGAGCCAGCAGGGAGCCTAGGGTCAGGCAGGCAACCTCCCTAACCCTTCGTTTCCTCACCTGTGGAAGGAAGGAGGGCGCTAAGACAGTGATCTCTGCAGCTCCTTCCAGCACCAATAGCCACCGAGCAACCAGACCTGACCTGCTCCTATCGCTCCTTTGGTGCTCCGGGCTCAGCCAGGCACTGGGAAAACAGCTGTTACGTGCTCCCTGAGGTAATTAAGCAGAGCTGCGACCCTCAACTAAATCTATCTAACCACAAACAGCTGGGCATTTTGGCTGTTCTAGGCATTTAATCCCTTTCCCTGAGAGAACAGTAAATCACGAGGAAACTATGGGAACAAGCAGTCAGCCTGTGCAGGCGGGGCTGCACTTGCTGTTATTCCTACCCATCGGATTCCAAATACAGAATCCTAGATTTACTCTCCCTGCCCTCTCCTTTAGGGGAGGAGTTCTTCAGTTTCTTTCACTGCAATAAAGTTGAGAAGAGAAACACAGGAAAAACGGCCTCTGCTTCAGGTTTTTACATGACCATGAGGATTTAACAGGTGATGCAAAAGCGCGTTCACAGTTTCAGATATCTGTCACATATTTACCCGGTGCTACAAACACTTCTGGAGTAGTCTCTCCACCCACCTGAGATGCCACTGGGTGAATGTGGCTTGAGTTCACACACATGTAGACAGCATTTAGATGCACATTAAAAAAAAAAAAATTTCATTCAAGGAGAAGCCTATCAACTTTTTAAAAGAGAGAGGAAGGGAGAGAGAAACATCGATGTGAGAAACAACTATCGGCCGCCTCCAGCCTGCGCCCCGACCAGGGACCAAACCACAACCCAGGCATATGCCCTGAAGAGAATTGAACCTGCAACTCCTCAGTGTCGATGAAGACAATCCCACCAACTGAGCCACTCTGCCAGGGCTGGATGCACTTTTAAATGTATGCTTCTTAAATGGTGGGCTCAGAGCGTGAGTCAGTGAACTGTGTATATGTAGCACCCATGTTAAAAAAACAAAAGTGATTATAGAAAAGGAGTAGACACTGCAACATCTTGGTAAAATGTAAAGCTAATATTTCCTTTTGTATTATTTTAACAAGGGAAAGATTTTTAAAACCCACCATAGTACTGATGCATGCTACAACACAGATAAACAGCATGCTGTGAAGCCAGACACAAAGAGAACCATGTAGTGTATAATTCCATGTTTATGAAGTGTCCAGAACAGGCATGTCTATAGCAACATAAAGTAGATTAGTGGTTACTAGGGCTTACGGAGTGAGGGACTAAGGGCATACGAGGTTTCTTGTGGCGATGATGAAATTGTCTCTTCAAGCCAACTGTGGTGACACTGGTTACACACCTTAGTGGAAATATGAAAACCTGAGGAATGGTACACTTTAAAGAGGTGAATTGTATGATATGTGAATTATATCCAATTAAGCTGTCTCCCCCCCCAAAAAAATAAAAATAACACACACACACACACACACACACACACACACAGAAAAAACCCCACCCTGACGCAGTGAGGCATTTTATTTTTAACACACCAGAAGCTGGCGGGCCTCGGAGACCCTGCAGCTCCGCTCCCCTGCAGGTGCTTGGCGGTTTTCCCTGGAGCTGGGGATGCGCCAGAGCCCTTTCAAGCCTCAGCAGCGGCCTCCCCATGGTGTTTTTGTCACATCGTATGACATTTCTTAAAGAAGGTCTCCTGAATTGACTAAGCTTCATGCACCTCAAAATCTGAGGGCCCTGTGGAGGCTCAAGCTGTTTTAGCTGCTCAATCAACCTCCCCTGCAGTCAGGTAAATGAATGCTCACCTCTTTAAGACAGCTTTCAATGAAAACAAAGTATGGGGGGGGGGCAGAGTCCAATCATCCACCATATGGAAGGTTGAACTGTCTTCTTTTTACTGTCTTTTATTTCCCACTGCCCAGCATCTCACACTACCGAAAAGTTAAGTTCTAAGATATATTCCCACAACACTGGGGTGATGTAGGGTAGAAGGAAGGGTTTTTCTATGAGTACTTAGATTGTAATATTAAGTCAATCAAAGAACTGGCACTTCATCATGGAGATCAGTCCAAGAGATTGTCCTTCTGAGATTTATATACCTATAGATATCATAAAGGTTGTTAGTCGAGTTCCTTTCTGTCAAAACAATTCGAGAGGGATTTCTTCTTGAGAAAGAAGTTTTGTTGACATTATCTCAGTCAGCTCTTTCACTCACTTTCTCTCTTAATTGCTCTCTGCACCCATAAAGTGGGAGAAGAAACCACTACCGACCTCGGCTGCCAGGTTCTAATGACAAATAACCAGTTGCTGGTGAAACTTTAATCACAAGCCGGGTGGCACACAGAACAGGCAGCATCCGGTTCTGGCACGAGCCTCCCACCCTCCCTCGCTGCACTGAAGAATGCCATCATTAGTGAAAGCCCTACAAGAACCTGCACGCAGCCAGGAGGCTCTGCATCCCTTCACGTTCTGCGCTCACCTTCTAGAAAACTCTGAGGCCAAGACCACAGGGGTGTGACAATTTGGTTTTCCACACCTGCCCCAGAAATTTTTGTTGTTGTTCAAAATGTCACCTTTGACCTTCCACAGTGGCTAACAGTGGGAGTCACCTGCATGGATCAAAGGCAAAAAAATACAATGGGAACCAGGACTGCAAGGCCAATTTTAAAGGGGTGCCACTTAAAACTGTGTAGATAACAGGCTTCTTTCTGAGTCCCAAGGGAATGTTTACCTCTGGAACCCTCCCACTTAAGGCATGTCCCAACTGGGGCCTTTTTATCATATCCTTAGAACAAACATCAATGAAAATATACATCCAGCTACATCCTGGCTGGTTAATATCACCTACACTATGACTCAGAAAGCCTGCTCCTAGGTATTTATTTGGCTTAGAGGAAAAAAATATATATGTCCACAAAAAGACCTATACAAGAATATTTGTGGAAGCAATATTCATCATATCCCTAAACTGGAAGCAACCCAACTGTCCATTAACAGCACAATGGATAAATAAACTGTGGTACAGCCATACAAAGAAATCCTACTTAGCAATTAAAAAAAAAAAAAAAACTTACTGATACAAGCTACAAAGTGAATCTTAGACAGTAAGTTGTGTGGAAGAAGATGGACTAAATAAATAAATAAAAAAGTACACAATACATGATTCCACTTATATGAAGTTCTAGAATAAGCAAAACCAATCTATGGTGGCAAAACCACAGCAGCAGTTGCCTTTGTGGGGAGGGGGCGAAAGTCAAAGGGGACAGGCAGGAGGGAACTTGCTAAGGGGATAGAAATGTTCATTATCTTGCTCAGAGAAGAGGTTGCAAAATTCATGGAACTGTATACTTAAAATGGCTGTATCTGATTGATTATAAATTACGCCATAATATGAAAAGAAAAAAAAAAAGGCAGGATTTGATGGGGTGAAAGGACTAGCCCATCACTTACAGGGTTGGTTAATGTGGCAGAGGACACAGGAACAACTCAGACTCTACAATTCCACAGGTTTAGGACACCCCTAAACACCAGACAACAGCTCTGGTTTTTAGGCTCAAGGCCTCCACTTGGCTGGCCTAACGTGAGCTGCCCTGGGGCCTAAGGAAGACAGACATAAGCAGCGGGACCTCCGAGGACTTGTGCTGCACAGTTAGACTGTAACCAGAAAGCCACTCCCTTCCCCAGTCTCCAAGCAAAGGTCTCAGCAGGGAGCCCTGGACAGTGGGCTGCACAGGCTTTGCACCGGCTCTGCACAGGCTCTGCACCCTGCCAACAATGAGGGTTCACACCCCAGTGGAGTCTCCAAGCTAGATCTGCCTGGGCAGAGTCCCCAAACCACCTAAGAGCCAAGATGGTATCACCAACCCTCAGTGAGGGCCTTCAACAGTCTGGGTTGAATAATCTGTCATTCTTTCTGTCCACCTTGGTCATCAGCGCCTATTACAAGTGCAGCTCCCTGCACCTGGGGTTGAGATAGTGGGGACAATTTGTCAGGATCATCATTCTACAGGCTTGACTTTCCCAAGCATGTATGTGTGTGCACGTGTGTTTGTGTTCACGCAGAGGGAAAGGGCAGTTGCCTTTGTGGGGAGGGGGGTGAAAATATCGATTTCACACATAGTCAACCTCTTTCACACTTCCAGGTCTCGCACATGGGCTCTCGCTCAGAGGTCCAGCATGGCTACTCATTCTCAGCAGTCACGTTCGGGGTCCTTTCCTCAGAGGAGCCTTCCTGAGGCCCACCTCCAATGCCCAACCCTCCCTGTCATCTCCTACCACTTTCCTCACACTCCTCATGACTATAGTGATTTCTCTATTTGTTTATAGCCTGACTTCACCACTCACTATGAGGTTGAGGAGAGTGGGGACTGGGGTTGGTTTAATCTCCACTGCATAAGGAAGCACCTGGCCTGGCACATAGTAGGGCCTCAGTCAATACTGGTTGACTGGACAAATTCTATACTTGTTACCCAAAACACAAATAAAGCAAGCAAAACACACAAACCCCCCAAACTCTTACTCCTGGAAGTTCAAGGTGAAATGCACATGAAAGTCCTGTACTCCTTGCCTGTTTCTAGTGAGGAAGTCTCCTGGGCACAGGTTTGAGGTTCTGTGTAACCCATAACATCACATCAATAACTCAGACAAGAATGCTGAAAAGTAGGCCTCTCACATTTTATCAGTGTGCCAATATTTGTGGCTGAAAGAGAAGGAGGTACAGGTCTTATGGAGCTGACCAGGCAAATACAGTTTATGACTAATTTCATTCTCTAAAAAAATGGACTATTACAGAAAGCACGGGCTGTAGATTCAACGTGGTGAAATGAAAAATGACCTACTTGGAAACATAAAACAAGGAGGAAAGGACATACATGCTGACTTGGCAAGTCATCTAGCACACTGTCCAAGGAGGAAAAACTACCCATGTGCACAGGTGCACACACATAGACTGTAGCCCAGAACCTAGAAGCTCACAATGAAATAATTTAAAGAAAGAAAGAAAGAAAAAAAAAATAGACCTGGCACCAGCCCAACACCAGGCCTATAAAAGGAGGGGTCAGGGTTATCACCAGACATAACACATCTATGCACAATCTCCCCACCAAGCCTCAATGTCAACAGAAAATAGTGTGCCTCTTATTCTCCTGTGTACCTAGAAACTTGTTAAACTGCTGACCCAAAGAATCATTTTCACATCCTTCTGCGGTTGGCTGTTCTGTCACTGAATGCTGAGGGATGTGGGATCCAGAGGCAGAGTGAGAAAAGCTCTGAGCCAGGAGTTCTGGCCTCCACACTCCACTTCCTGTCTGTCAACTGTGACAGCCTCACTCAGGCTCCCTGGACCACAGTTTCCTGCCCAAGTTACTTCATAAATAAAGCGAACTTTGATAAATAAAGCAGTGAACATAAAGGATCCTTCTTCTTACACAACTCATGACCTTTTAGTTGCTCCCTTCTTAACATTAGGGTGATGATTCTGGTCATTTATTAAACACTTATTATGTGTTAGCTTACATAAATAAGCTCTGTTTAAAAAAAAAAGAAGTAGCACCGGCTGGTGTGGCTCAGTGGACTGAGTGCCAGCCTGCGAAGTGATGGGTCGCTGGTTCTATTCCGGGTTAGGACACATGCCTGGGTTGCAGGCCGGGTCCCTGGCTGGGGGCGTGACAGAGGCAACTGATTGATGTTTATCTCACACATCAATACTTGTCTCTCTCTTTCTCCCTCCCTTCCCCTCTCTCTAAAAAAATAAATAAAATCTTTTAAAAATTAAAAAAAAATAAGTAAATAATCTCCCAGGTCACAAAGTGGAAAAAATTTAAAACTAAAGGCCTTTGGTAATCATTCCAACCCAATGTGGCATCTTAGAATGATCTCTGAGCTATTTGCCATACTACAAGAGGATATAGGCTGAAAGAAACTGGCCAGGGCCTGAGTTCTGCCTGCGTTTCTCTGATGTCAGCTACTTGCCAAATGTTCCATGAGGAGAGGCTGTAGGGTGGATCCCCATGGCTGAGAACTCTCAGCTCTGACCGAGTGTTCAGGTGCCCTTTGAGTCTGTAGGGTTGGGTCCCACTCCAGCTTCTGCAGACACAAGAGCTCATCACAGAACAAGGATCCTCTGCTCCCTGCTGGGACTGGGGCTGCTGAGAACAGCATAGTCTGGGGAGGAGCAAGGGAGCCAGAGCAAGATGTTTTCAGCCGTGCCCACCTGGGAGGTAGTGGGGTATTCTGGGTAAGTGCTCTTCCACCTGATGCCCTGTGTGGCAGGCCTGGGGCAGCAGGTTTCCCCACAAGCCCACTCTTCTCTCCTCCCATAGCACCCTGGGCTTGGCCCGCCTCAGAGTCAGGGCAAGTCTGCCCCAATAAAGTACACAGAACCCTGCCAGCCTCCACCGATGTCTAGAGAAATAACAGTCCAGGGTGGTGGGAAACGGTGGTCAGCCAAAAGCAGAAAGCAAAATTACACAAAGGGAAAAACAGGAAAAGCCTAAGAAATAAAAAACAGCAAGGAAAGGTTTTGCGCTTAACACCCACAATGTCCTACTTTCACTTTCCCAGGAGACAATTCTGTTATCCTGAGCCCAGGGCCAGCTGTTTGCTCGGAGTGCATGTGGAGGCCTAAACACACTGAAGAACTCCACACAGAGCTGAACTTGAACTCAGCGCTGCCAGTGATCTGTCAGATCCTCTCCTAGTTGGTGGTGGTGGGGGGTGTCTATGGATGTACAAGCTTGGAGAGCCCCTCAAAGGTGAGAGTCCCTGACCCTGGGCTAGTAGCTAACGTGATGTATGCAGACCATGTGACCTGCAGAATCCTGGACCCACAATGTGCTCATCTATCCATAAGCAAGCCACAGTGGACAGTCCTCCAGAAGACCTCCAGGCTGAGTAGTGTTTGAACAAGCCCCTCCTCCATCCCAGGCAGAGCAGCCATCTGTTAAGGCATGCATGCCATCTCCTAGCTACTCCCTGGAGGAAGAGGGGGTGAGCAAACCACCCAGCTCTCCATTGTTACTCACCATGTATGAAGGAAAGATCAGAACCCGTTTGTGCTTGCCACAAGGCCACTGGGGGTCGTCCAGGAGATTTGGGTCGTAGTCCATAAAGTCTCCCAGGTCACTGCCTAAAGATCACATGCAAAGTGATAATTAGAGCTCCAGACTCTCTGAAGCAGAAGCAGATAGGCGAATGTCAAGTACAGAGCTAGAATGAAGAAAGGCTGGCCTCAGGGCATTTAGCTCAGAGTCACAGTAGGTCGCTGGCTCTGACTTTTAGTCGATGTCTCTGCATGCCAATGAAACGTATCCTCCCCCAAAAGGGCTCACCAAATTCTTAACATTATGACTTTTTTTTTTCCATTTTAGAAAATTACGTGTTAATCTCCCTGACCTGGGGGAGCATGAAACCTCACAGAGCATTAAAAATGCTGTGAATGCTCACAGCATTACAAAATGTGGTGCCGAAAAGGCTCACTTTCTAAACCTGCAGATCAGTTAGTAGTTGTGCCATGTGAGAAGCACGCTTTTGGTGTGACTGCTTCTGGACAGACTACTGTATCCACATAAACACAGATCAAAGCAGGTGCCAATGCGAACAGTTATAAATGACCAGAGGTGGCTAGAACATTAGGACGGTGCTTCCTAACTCAGCACCTGGACAGGACTAAGGAACTTCACATTCACCTGGAATTTCTCTGAGAGCAATAATACTGCTTTATAAAGAGCTTTTTCCTCATGTCAATCCTTCCAAAGCTTTGTATAGGCAATGCTGGAAGCATTCAAGTCTTCTTCCAGCAGCCAAGTTAGCTCACCCACTATGATAATCAGAAGGGATGTTCTTACACCAGATTCTGGTTTTCTGGCCCAATTATCTGAAGAAAAGCCAAACTTGAGCACTATGAAAATATAGGCAAGAAGCAGGTAGCCGGAGAGATGAGTAGCCATCTCTGCAAAATGGCCCTGGCATTGCTCCCTGTGGGAGCTCAGGGGGTGGGCCACTGAGGCATCTCATTAGAGAGATCACCCTGTGGCCAGGTGGTGAGCCTCCAGGGCCTAAAATCGGGCTTGCCCCAAAGTCGTATCACCTGTGGAATGAGCTCATGCTCCAGGGACCCCTGTCCTCCAGTCTGTGTACAGGGAGACCCAAGGCACACTGTACACCAAGATGCCTCCTGCGGCCAGCTCCCACATCCAGCCAGGTCCCAGGTTACCTGTGTCAAGGCTCCCCTGGGTGCTGCTTGCCCGTCCTATAGACAGGCTGCGGTGGCTCAGGTTACGGAACTGGGAGAAGGAGGAGGTGGAGTCAATGGTATTTCTCCGGGCTCCAAAGGCATTTGTGGGTAACAGAAACTGGGTGTAAGAAACAGTCTAAATGGTGAAGACAGAAATGGCAAGTGATTATTTCCAGGCAAGGTTAGGCTTGCATCCTGACCAAGCTACACTGCTCCCCAAGTTCAGGTCCATAGCCTCCTATCTGCAATTCTAAAATCAGTGAGAACTGGAAAATGAAATTGTGTGCCAAATTTGTGCCAGAACTGGCTGTCTGTAGTTTTAACTTATCCCACTTGGTGAAAATACTCAAGTTATGTGGCAGAAATATAAGTGTGTTTGATAACAATGTGTAATCTTAGAAGCTGTTAGGATGTTATGTAACACATGAGGCTCAAACTGTTACTACTTTTCATAAACCAGCATGTGCAGAATTCCAGGACACATCAGGCCCCAGGAGTCTCTGATAAGGGACTGTGACTTTTGACATTTCCTTTGTGTTCTTTTGGCAGGGGTCATCCTTGATGCTCAACCCTGTCCTATCTTCCCTCATTCCTGTGTAAACACCCAACCTTTAGGAATGATAACAGAACAAGTATCTTCCTTTTCACCTGCCCGGGGAATCACGGCTCATGCACTGAGAGCCCAGGGCTGATGCTGTTTGGGCACAGTGGTGACAACCTGTCCTGGGGGAAGAGTGGCAGGGAGATCATTTGCCACCCAGCAACTTCACCTGCATGCAAACTATGCTGGGATGGCTTCCCCAAACACTTGCATGGTCTCCACCAACAGGCTTTGGGAGGGTTTCTGAAGAGTGCCTGGATCTAGCACAAGCGGTCAAGTTCAAACTTCAACCTTCACTCCTCAGACTCCAACCCAGCAGTTTGGTGAATTGTGGGTGAAAGAGGAATGTGCTGGCCCTGCTGCTCAGAATCACTATCTAAGGCTGAGGGATTCTTAGCTTCTCAGGACCATAGGAAGCCAAAATGCTTTCTAGTAGTGGGAATGCTGCTTGCTGACACCATCAGTTAATGCATGTGCAAACCACGCGTCGTCATTCCACCTCAGAACATGCACATGGATGCGTGCATGTGCCTGAGACACTGGTCAGTATCTTGCATTCCATGGTATATGGTGAAGGCAGAGAAACAGATGTGCTGCTATGGAATCACTGCCTCAATGGACTTCCAGCTGCAGGCTGGGGGAGCAGGAAGGCTGGCGTCATATGCCCAGGAACGTGCCCCCCACCTGGCTCCTCCACCACTGGTTCGTGGTAGGTCAGGCTACTTCTGCTCCCTAGGTCTTGTGGTACTGGCATAAACTCGTCGACTAGAAGCCAGGCAGCCTTACCTTCCCATCCGCTCCCAGCTCCACGCCCTCAAGGCCAATGACCTCTTTCAAGCTCACAGCACCTGCTGATTGTCTCCCTCCGTCCAACTTCAAATCCCTGGGGAGGACAAGCCAAAGAAAAATGCCGCTGTTTGCACCCAAAAGAGGCATGAGAATGCTCACTACACAGGACACCAAAGTCACACTGACAAAAATGACCAAGCAGGCCCTGGCTGATGGGGTTTCCCTTTGTCCCTCCTTTGGGACTTGTCAGTGACAATCTTTGGGCAGTTCCACCCACTCTAATAGAAATGACATCAAAATGAACAGAAAGCCTGAAGATGAAAGTCAGGCTCAGAAGCCAATGGATTACTGACATCCCTTCCTATTCATCAAGGTCCCTCCACCCTCTGATGGTTGGTCACTGAAGCATCTTAGATGGAGCATTTCCCGGGCACAGTGGGAAAATGGTTCTCTTGGCCTCTTTTTCAGTCTGGAGGAGACCACCTCTCCTTGACACCCCCTTTATTAGACAGGAGAAATAAATTCTTGTCCTAAACAGTCTTTAGGTTATTGCTGGTAATGAAAGAATTAATGCCACAATAGTCACCCCAGCTACCTTGCCAGGCCACCTAGATAAAGAAAATGAGTATCTTTCTATAAAATAAAACAAACCAAAACAAAAACTCCAGTGTTAACAATAAGCACTTACAGAACACTTCATAATTTACAGACTTTCACACATCATCTCTTTCATTCTTTAAGTCACCCTTCTCAAACAGGTATTGCTATTGTTATCCTATTTTACAGATGAGAAAAATGAGGCCTAGAATAGGTTGGTGGCTTGCCAAGGTCACTGGGATAGTGGTTTGTAGAGTCTGACTTTGCATCCAATGATATTTCTAGTATGTCAGGTTGTCTTGGAGATGCAAGATGGGCTAGCTGGGGCTACACTCAGACATAACTTCTCACATTTTCAAGGACAAGCCCTTTCTCCTTACAGTAGTCCTCAAACTTAGCTGCACATTGGAATCACCTGGGGATTTTTGGCTAACTACTGCTTTTGGGCTCCCACCCCAGCCATCCTGATTCAGTTGTTATAGGTGCAACCTGGGAGGCAGGAGTTTCAAACACTTGCCAGGTGATTCTAAATTGCAACCACATCTAGGAGGGACTGTCTTTCAGCTTCTGTCTCTGTCTCACAGTGCTTGTTAGTCAAAGGCACCTCAGCTCAGCAGTGCTCTTGCTATGTGGCCTGGAGAGGCACCATACTCAGGGGTTGTCTTCTCTAAGAACTCAAGGGGCTATCGCTAATCAAGAACAAAGAAAATGTTAAAAAGTAAAAGAATCAATGAAAAAGTGAAAGTGAAATGGAGCCAGGTGAATGGGGAGAAGAGAGACTAGAACCGCGTCCCCTTACACACACACACCCCCATGATGAACAGAGGATTCTCTGATTCTGTTGAGCAATCAAGCTTGTCTACAAGCATTCCATGAAACTGGCTCCCTAATCCTGTAATGCAGAATGTGATTAGTAACAGTTTTCAGAAGAAAAACCTAAGACCTGCACCCAGTAAGAACTGCCTTTTTAAAAGGAATTTATTTATTTTTTTTTTAGAGAAAAGTGAAGGAAGGAAGACAGAGAGGGAGAGAAACATTGATGTGAGCTGGAAACACTGATCAGTTGCCTCTTTTATGCTCCCTGACCGGGAACTGAACCTGTAACCAAGGCTTGTGCCCTCACTGGGAATTAAACTCGCAAACTTTTGCTTTGTAGGATGACGCCCAACCAACTGAGCCACATCAGCTAGGGCAGGGCTGCATTTTTAAGGCTGTCACCTTGGGAGACATGGCTCTGCCATTTTCAAAATGTCTCTGGAGCCCCTTTTGGAATTGACACTAAAGTCATGCAGGAAAAAAACAAACAAAAAAAAAAAACAAAAAAACCAATTAGCCAACCCATCCCACTCTTCAAACTTTATAAAAATACTTGAATCACTGTCCCCTCCCCTCTAATGACCAGATTTGACTAAATGACTTCAGGTAATTCCAAACATCAATCTCACCCCTTAAAGACAGTACAGAATAGGAGAGTGACTCATTGAACTGTAAACACTTCATTAGAAGGTGCAGATCATCCCATCGAGAGCTCCAAAAATGTTCTGAGCCATGTAAGTGCGCTCAGGATGTGTCTTTGAGTTCTCCTGAGGGCACCTCCTCTGCTGGGGGTCACACTCACTGGGGGCTCTGAGGACTGTTTCAGTCACATCACTTCATAACATGCTGTGAAAATAGAAAGCCCTGCGTTCCAGTTATTGACCTCCAGTCTGCAGCTGGAAGGACCATGAGGGCTGGGGCAGAGCAGCGCCCAGCAAAGCCACCAGAACCAGGACCACATACACCAGAGACCACCGCCCTGCTGCCCCCCCCCCCCCCCCCCCCCCGGCTCTCAAAATACCTCCTCTAGCAATAAAGGACGGAGATGATGAATGCATCAGGGCACTAACAAGAAGAAGTGTTTATGGAGCAAGATCCAGGCAATGAGGCTGACACAGCCGCGGTGGGTCAGGAGCAAGGAGCCCCACGGGGAAAGACCAGGAGGTGAGTTGACACAAGGACAGCAGCACCTTGCATTTCATTAAAAAACCTACAGCACCTTCCATGGACTTCCCGCTTGTCCAAGACCAAACCCAGCAAGCACATGCCTCACATTCCCAACTCCAAAACAACTGTCTCCTTGTTTCCATTTCACCAGACAGAGAATGTTCTTTGGGGCTGAAGTTAATATAAAAGCAAGGAATGTATTTGTGGGGTGAGAAGACCAAAAGAAATAAGGAATATTAAAAATATAAGTATTATATTTAAGGAGTATTATATCATAAGAAGTATTAAAAATAGGGGCCTCCCTATAAAGAGTACTCCTTACACCTGAAGCTAATGTAATCAAGTATACCACCTATACTTTAGTAAATAATTCTTTTTAATAGTGCTTCTGGATGGAGAGCTGGCTGTAGGCGAGAAGAGTCTGAGTCCATGTTTGTTTCCTGTCTACACAGTGTATGATACAGAGAGATATTTAAAGAGGTGTTTACTGAGCTAGATAGTCTGGCTTGTTGCCGTCTCGTGGATGCTGGTTCATAAAGACAACATGGGACATGGGTGTTTTTCCATTGTGCCCCTTTTCATCTGTCTCACTTTGCTCACAGGCTCACAGTTTCTGCGGGCAGCCGTGCCTTTGCCAGCTGGCCCCTGGATGCTAACTGCACACACCCCAGTTCACAGAAGCCAACTGCGCTCACCCCACACTTTCCTCCTTGATGCTGCCTCTGAGGCAAATGAAGCCATAACAAAGAGTATACTTCTGGTGCTCACATCAAATCCAAGACTCCTCTCCATGAGATAAACCCCAAACCGTATTTAAAAGAAACAGAGATTATTAGACCTGGTGATTGTCCAAGTGCCTCAGAGACGCTATGGGCCACACTTCACAACAGGAGAAGCTCCATCACACCTAACCATAGGAACCAATCTCTCGAGACTTAATGTACTGGTAGGCTTACTGCAGCTGCCACTTCCCATGGACTCTTCACTTATATCATTCTACTTTCTAAATAACCAAACTGAGTAACAAAATAAGCTTGGAGAGTAGTGGGTCCACCCTTAACTGCTAGTTGAAAAACACACATTGTTCAGAGCTACCCATAGAACTTCCTTTGGTGATGAACTTCTCTGAGCTGGCCAACGTGATAGCCACTAGTCACAGGTGGCAATCAAGTGCTTAAAGTATGACAAGTTAACCAGGAACTGAATGTATTTTAATTTAAATTTAAACAGCCACATATGGGGAGTGGCTACTATATTGGACTAAGCCTTAGTGCTTACTCATCAGGACATTAGCTACCATTAATTTATAAGATAATCACAGATGATATGTTCAGTGACTTGGATTTTGTCTCCCAGTTTTCTCTCCAAAAGTGGCCAGGCCATTTTCAGCCCACTGTCTCAGGCACGTTTACATCCCAGGCCCCAGCTCACCCAAGATACTATGTTGGGAGCCCCAGGAGGTAAGAGAGAGGCAGACCCTGTAGATGGAGCCAGCACAGTGGGGAGGGAAATGATGATGTGGGGTCCACATGAGAGGGGACCCAAGCCCTGTACCCCATCAGCACCCTGGGAACAGGGCTCTCAGCCGTGATAAAAACTCACATCCTACAGGAGACACAAAGCAGCTTTTGCCCTGAAGGGCCATGAGGACAGGGCAGTGCCACTGAGGAACAGTGACCAGTATGTGCCCCTCAAATCCAAGGCATTTCAGGAGACTCTGGAGGTGTGGTGGGAGGGATGCCCAGTGATAATTAAATTGAATTTCCCTCTGGAAATTTGGGGGTCGGGGTGGGTGTTAATAGTTCATATGAAGTAGATTTAAAAAAATAGAAACAAGACACTTCTTGTACACCAAAGCAGAAGCACACATATCTGCTCCATCAGCACTTCATACACGTCACTGACGTGGTAATAAATGCCACAGCTGCTCTAGAAAATCGACTCTTTCATCAGTGCACACTTCCCCACTTTTCTCTGTCTCCGATCAGGGAGAAGCTGTCAATTCACTTTGTGGCTGCCCCTTCTTCGGTGGGTTTGAATTAAGAGCACATGTGTACATGCATCCATGGGCATAGTCACATGTCCATGGAAAATGAAACCCAACTAATCTACTTCAAAACTGTCATTCTTTTAACAGCTTTTGAATTTGTGTATCTTAAGGCTCTTGGGATCTGCAGAATATATCTTTCACAAAGAGGCTCACAAACTCCTCTAGGGTCGCCCTTGGCTAAGTGCCGTCTGAAACCTTAGAGTAACACGAACCACGTGAAATTGCTGTTACCTGCTTGTTTTGTTTTTCATGAACTGTGATTTCATACCATACTACCTAGTCTGTGATAAGGTGACTGCTCAGGCCTTGCACGTGAGTGTTAAGCAAGCAAAAGGCCCCTGATGTCCCACTTTTTGGGGAGCTGAGAGGGTGGGAAGTCACCTGCAAAAAGAACTTTGAATGGTGACACTGGTTCACTCAGAGAGAGTGTTTAAAAAATAAAATGAAAAAGAATTAAGCAGAAGTTCCACTGGAGCAGTGATAAAATCTTGATGTTTTCTTTCTAGGATCATTAAACTCTCATTAAAATGGTGCATGAAAATAGAAATATCTCTTGGATTCAGATGCCGGTGTTAACCCTCTAGTGCCAGGAGACAGAGCTGGATACCATGGACCTGCAGCTGAAAGTAATTAAAAGCAAACTGAAATTGAAAAGCCTAGAAGACCTTTTTTCCTAGATACATGTTAGGTTCAAATACTGATTTATTTATGTTCCAACTTCTTCTAAAAATGGAATGGAGGCAAGTCCAAATACCGTATGTGGATATTGTCCACAACTGTGTGTGTAAAGGTTTACATGCTGTAGCTTGAGCCCAGAGATGTTAGTCGGGTTATAGAAAACGATCTCATCTGGGCAGATGCACGTACAGGACCGCAGGTCTGATTCCTTCTCTTCCACAGCCCAGGTGACACTATGGCTCATATTTATTTAGCAATAAGCGCTCATTCTTATTCTACTTAAGTTTCTTCACTTTTGCAGAAGCCATAAGCAATAAACACACTTTGAAAACCCAGCATAGAGTTATTCTTTCTTTCTTTTCTTATATATACAAAAGTTGGATGATGGGAGTGAGAGGGATGGGAGATAATTTAAGGAGGGCTAGGGGAAGGTGTCACAGAAGATTTGGGGGAGGGGATTAAAACAGAAGATGAAAACGCATTTGAGAGACAGCCAAGCAGTAGTTATACCTTTAAGCAAGAAGCAGAAAGATAGGTTGGTTCTTTTGTGTGTGTGTGTGTGTGTGTGTGTGTGCATGTGTGTGTGTAAACCCATCCTTCATAGGATGACACTGCAATTCACTTCTTGTTGATCTCCTCGAAAGCCTGTAACTTCATGGTTGGGAATCCCCTGGACCTCTGTCTCAGTTTCGGCTCCTGCAGCATAAAGCGAACATACATGATTTCACAGTTGTGGAGTAATCTGGTCAGAGCAGACGGCCAGTTTAGATGTCTTGGTGCCCAAAGGGGGTTACCTAAGTTGCTAGTAACCACACAACACCCAACTCCTGATTTCATCTTGTGTAATAGACAACATGAACTTTCATTTCCTCTTCTGAAAGCTCACTGAGCTGTAATGCATGTGACTGTTCAAACAAGATTCCCTATTAGATAACAAGAAGTTCAAGCTAAGGCCCCTTCCTTAGGGAGCTTATGGTTAATGAACCAATATTCCTCTTTATAAGAAAAGGATATAGGTTTAAATAATTAACACCTGAGAAGTAGATGAGAAAAGTGTGTAAGGCCAATTAACTAGTTTCCAGGACTTCCCACTTCCAAGATGGGGACGGCCTGACTTCCTTCCATTTGCGATCATTTCTCTAATGATGCTTTTAACTCAGGGCCCTGGAATGCCAGCCAGAGGCTCCTCTGGGCACTTGCTCTTTAAAGGACAACAATGGGTTGAACACTGATGTGTTAATAATTTAAAAGCTAATTAAATATTAACAGGATTTCCAGATCCTTAAAATAAGAGATTTGCTACACAGAAAGCAAAGCTTGAAAACAGGATTAGGAAAGAAAATGCCACCTGTGAGCTCATTTTAATTAAGAGATTACACTCCACTGGAACTCGATAACATGAGCATTAACATAGGTTCAGAAGTCCTACTGTCACAGCCTCAGGTACAGCTGCCATTGTGGACTGGGTCTGCTCAGTGGTCTAGTCATCCCCTCACAGTGCAGAATCAATGGACCGAGGCCCAGGGTTGACAGGAAAAAGCAAAATCAGAGCGGCTTTTAGTTTTAGTCCTTCCCGTCTCACACTTAGCACTTCATCGATAAGCCGCCCCCCCAAGGGTAGCTGGCAGACAATGAAGGGGCCTTAATAATGTGGCTTACACAAAAACCTTTGTCTAAAGGCAGCTCCTATAAACAGCCAGAGAATGGCATGATTCATCCATGAGATCATTCCAGAATCTGTTTGTGTGGGAATATGCTTGGTGTGAGGAAAGAAACACAATTTGTGAACGTACCATTTTCCACAACAAAAAGAGGTGTTTCGGGGAAAAGTGGGTGGGAGGAAGGGAGGATGGACCCAGGCCAGAGAGGGGGGCATTCAGGCTTGGAGGCCCTCTCTAAGAATAGAAGACCATCAACACTCAGGAAATGGACCCAAGAGGATGACCTCATCTGAAACGCCCCAACGCCAAAAGCTGAGGACATAAACACCACATGGAAGCTGCTACTTTAGAACATGTCCCCAGAGACACCTTGCTCCACGGGGAACCTGCTTTCTCCATCACGTGGTCTCTGATACATTGGCAGTAAACTAATCTAGTGACTGTCAATCAATCAGGAATAGTTATCTCAGCGGGTCTGTGCCTCCTACACACACATCACAGAAGCCATTTTGCTGGCTTCACTAGCCTGGTTATTTTATATAATCCCCAACCACAAGTTAACTGGCTTCACTCTTGCTTCCTCCCAATCGGATCTATACAGCAAAAGTAGGTTTACAGTTGTGAGTACGCAAAATAGTTTATTCTTGTGTTATTATTTGTTAATTATTGTATTACTTGCCATACGAACAACTGTAAACCTACTTTGCCCCGCCCTGTAGAGACAGGAATGCCTACGTATGCCCAAGTGTTTCAGGAATAAAGAACATTTGGGCACTCAGGGACAACCTGAGACTGGCCTGCAGTCTCTCATTCACCAGTGGGTTGTGTTCCAAAAGCTTTTGATTTGGCTGGCTGCAACTGGGAATTCATGTTCCCACTGACACAATGTTATAAATGGAGATTAGCCCCACCCAATGCCCTTTTAGCCTATAATGTAATTGAACTAGCCCAAGAGTTGAAGCAAGAGGTCTAGTCATAGGGGTAACAGGTCAGAGAGTAGTAGAGGGTGAAGAAATAGGAGAAAGCTGAACCTCTATTACGGTTTTTTGGTCTGGGGATGACCTTCAGCAGCATTTTAAAGGAGGTCAAGTTTGCATGATTTCCATCTCCTCTCCAAACCCTTTTTTAGGACTCCAGGATCTATTCTCCTTAGCTGTTGCAGTTTGATGATTTCTTGCCTTTATGTATAGAATCCAGATCACCTTTCAGCTTGTAGGGTTTCCACTCCAGGTCCTGCGGCAGCCCAGAGGATCGGCGGGGGGTGGGAACAAGAGCAGGATGGAGGTGGTCTTAGCTGAAGGTGTGGACTAGGTGTGGGGTCTGCCTATTTAGGAAAAGTTGAAAAACTTGCTTGCAACTCACTTTGTAAGGGTAGGGTCGCCAAGCCAAACCACAAATCCACACTAGAATAGAGAAAGCAGTGACTAATGTGGATAAAAGGCAAAAAGACTCAGATGGGCCTTGGCAACTGTCGGTTAAGAGAAGAGGAGCTGGTTTAAGGCTGGGACTCTTCCCAGAAAATGGTATAATTTACAAGCTTAATCTGAGAAGAGTGTTTACAGCTATGGGAAGGTTTGATGTTACAGTTATAGTGAAAAAGACAAGCAACATCTGTTCCTCTTCTTTGTAACTGGCTTTTCATGGCTTGTTTTAAAAGGTGGGATTTGGCCACACTTCTTCCCACCAGCAAGAAAGATCAAAACAAAACAATCACCTCTTCATATTCCACACAAGTACATGCACTAGGGGGAAAAAAGACTGGAAGGAAATAGACCTAAATGTTAATGATGGCTTTGCTTAGGCGAGGTTCAGTAATTTCTATCTTCCTTTCATTTCTACGTACTTTCCAGGTTTTTGTTAATTGACATGTACCTCTAAGGAAAACAATGTAAAGACCAAATAAATGCAGATCTGAAGAAGAATTCCTAGTGTTTGTAGAAATGCACAGCTGGCTAAATCATTGTGAACCTGCCTGAGATTAGCTGTGAAATCGCTCATGACTGAACATAAATGGAACCAAAGCTGACATTTCGTGAGAATCTACTATAGATGGCAGGATGCTTAGCGCTTTCACATGTAATGCTTCACTTAATGTTCTCAACACCCTCTGAGGATGACATTATAGTCAATTTTACAGATGAGTAAATCTGGGACCAGCAAGGCTGGATAATGTGCCAGGACCAAGATGCTGCCTGCCTCTCAGCTCTCTCCCATGCACCCTCCTGCTGCCTAGCCTCAGATGCCCATCGACAACAATGGCAGGCATGGATAAGGACTGTGGTTTCCCCAGTGGGGTCAAGAGGGATGGAGCAGAGATGAGTGGGCTTCTTGTTCTTACTCCCACTTTTCTGGAACAGCTCTGTGGTTAGCTGTTTTATTTACTGCTGTTCTGTGTACATGTGTGTTGGAAGAATGGTTACTTCAGCTTAAAAAAAGGCTGAAAACCACAGGACTAAGCAGTCTCCAAGTTCCTTGTAGTTCTAGAAGCCTGTCCTCATTGCTGAAGAGTGTGCCTATCAATGAACTCATGTGAATTGGCATTACCTGGCAAATCGCTCCTCAGGTATCTTTCAATCACTCAGCTCCAGGACACAGCAAGGAGACATGGCAATGCCCTTATGTCCAGGAAGGGCTTCCACCTCCTCAAACGTGGTTTTTGCTCATCCAGTTCAGCCCATAGGCCTGCTGTTATGAAGTACAATCCACCGCTGGTAATGATTAGTGAGACTCTAGGCTCAAGTGCTGTGTTATTTGAAAGGAGTGAGCACAGCCTGTAGCCAGTCTTCAATCTGAGTGTGCCAGTAAATCCCAACATCTTCCCAACATGCGCACATGATTAGAAATGGCCATGGTTGTGTGTGTGTGTGTTAGTTAAGGAGGACCAAGGCAGGGGCTTTAATTACCCCCAGACACTGAGAGGGCCTCCAGTGACTGGGTAAGGCTCCCCACTACCACCCATCCAGTACTGACCTGGGGAAATCACCCTCTTCTAATGCTATACTAGATTAGCATTAGATGCTATACTAGATCGGAAGGCCATCATCCAGCACGTAGGCCCCTGAGTCCCCAGGAGGTGACTTTCCTGAGACACATGCATGAAGCTCTGTCATCACCCAGATGTACACCTGTCAGCTGGTGCCACCTGCTTATCATTGGTCTTGAGCCAGCAAGCCCAGCCCCAGAAGGGCGGTGGTGAAGGGAAATACACTGCAATCAAGTGAGCATCAGCACTTTGGGGACTGTCTCTGTGGGGCAGCGGCCCAAAGCAGAGAGCATTGCACCTTGCAGAGCCTGCAGCCAGCCTGCCTCCTGCCTCTCCCTCTCTCTGCTGCAGCCTCACATCTGTAAACCAATCATCAGAGAACCTCCTTTATTAGGAGGCTGTGAAGGTTAAATGAACAAATGTATACAAAACACATACAAAAGTGCCTGACATCCTGTAAGCATTGTTTGTGTTTCAGCTTATCATGTTACCTATATGTGTCATGGTCACACATAGGTTTGAGTACACAATCAGCTAATCTTAAAGAAATATGCCTTATTCTCAAGTATCTGTATCTATAAGTCAAGGCAGGGAAGAACAGTTTGAAGACAAGGACAGTTAAGCAATCAGGAGCGAGCTCCAAGCAAAAGCTCTAAAAATCACTTTGTAAATAATCCTATGGTTAGCTTAGTATAAATTTCATTGTTCTCAACTCTGGGTTGATTAATCCCCTACCCCAATTTCTACACAGGGGTCAGGCAGGCATGGCAATGTACTTAGAGGGGTGGGTGAGGATAATAAGACTTTACATAGTAAACACTTGGCCTTTACAAAAGAGTATAGATTTGTTGTAAATGTGGACATTGATAAAGATTTGGGGGCAGTTAAAGCATTCTGTAGAGCTTCTTGCCCTCCTGCCCCCCACCACAGTTGTCTTGGCCTGGCAGTTTGCATGTCTGGCTTCCTTGCTAGATGATAAGCTTGTGGAAAGCAGTTGTTACTCACCCCTGCACCCTCCCAGCATCCACCAGGGCCTTTTGCTCATCATGGGCAGAAGAACGGGCTGAACAACCAAATTCACAAGTGAATGAATGAATGGTGAACCCTTTCCTAAGATTGGCCTGTCTTTTCTGTTCATCGGATGTCAGGAGCCAAAATAAGTTCAGTTTAAAACCAAGAACAAAGCTTTGGAGTCAGGGAGGGAGGGAGGGAGGGCAAGGCAAGATGTGAGAGCGGGACTTGGGAAGCTCCAGAGCAGCACAAGAAGCCAGAAAACCAAACCGGAAAGAGATAAGGCCATCCTGATAGATGCTTTCCATGTAAAGGAGGTTCAAGTACATAGTGGGCAAACTTTTGAGTTTCCTGTTTTTACAGCTTTCTCGTGATGAAGTTGGAACTGTACATTGACCCGTCAGCAGGGTGGTTTGAGCTTGTCTGGAATAATAAGGCACATGTGGCCCAGTCCATGTGCGAAAGCACAAGGGAAACATGGGAGCTAGAAATCACAAAGTCAGCAGGCCGGGGTGGCCAGAGTCCTGGGTTCTGGTGCTTCAGGCTCTGCTGAGGGAGGGGGTGAGCTCCACCCTCCTGTGCCTACAGGCTTGAGCTGTGAAGCAGGGAAGCCGTACCACATCATTGCTAAAATCCTTTCCACCCCTGAAATCCTATGGCTATGTCCTGGTCCCAGAGAGAGCTTTAGCATAAAAGTGAAGGAATTCTCCACAGTGAAAACGTATTGGTTAATATGTTCATGAACTAAAGTCGTTTAAAATGGGTATGTATACATTTACTAGTATAAATATTTTTGTCATTTGAACAGTTGTTTCCCAATAATTAGTTTAAAAAATCATTAATTATGATAATGGCAGCTATTCATCAGTAGCATATTTGCTCATTAAAAAATTTAAAAAGCAGAATATTTCTTAATCCTGCTGTTCAATTACAATATTCTGAGTTGAGCTCACAGTTTATTACCTGAGGACTTAAGTAGCAAATGCTGCCTGCCAAAACAGGCATGTTCTATTCTCTGTTAGGCCTTATAAAGGATCCAACTATGTGTTTTGTTATAGAATAGGAACTTTTCTGCATCTTGGTTGCCTCATCTATAAAAGCTGAAAGAGTGGTGGATTTGAATTTGTTCATGTCCAAGATGTCAAAGGTCACATCCTGTGATCCCTCACACTCATTCTGCTTTTTGATCTGAGACAAATGGCAGAACAGATGAATCTACTAATAATCCTACAGCTGACCCCTCCTAAAATACAGCAGTCCTCCCTTATCCACGGTTTTCTTTCTGCAGTTTTAGTTAGCTGTCGTCCAAAAATATTAACTGGAAAATTTCAGAAATAAACAATTCCAAAGTTTTAAATTGGGTGCCATTCCCAGCAGCATGATGAAATCTCATACTGTCCAGCTTCATCCCGCCCCGGACGTGAATCAGCCCTTTGTCCAGCGTCTCCATGCTTCAGACTCTCCCGCCCGCTAGTTACTTAGCAGGTGTCATGGTTACCAGATCTACTGCCCCAGCGTTACAGTGCCTGTGTGCTAGTAACCTTTATTTCACTTAATGATGCCATATTTACCTAACTTCTATTACAGTATATTGTTATAATTGTTCTATTTTATTATTAGTTTCTGTTGTTACTCTCTTACTGTGCCTAATTTATAAATTAAACTTCATTATAGGTATGTATGTGTAGGAAAAAACAGTATATATAGGGTTTGATATTATCCACAATTTCAGGCATTCCCCTAGGGGTCTTAAAATGTACCACCCCAGAGGATAAGGGGTGCGAACATAAATGGTGAATCAGCATCAGGGGCCATACTGCCCTCCCATGGGGCAATATGTGTGCATAGGGTGTGGCTGTCACGCAACCAGAGGGCAATCCTAGCATTAGTTTGCAGAGGCCAGCGCCACCATCCTACAGTAATTCCCAGCATCCTGCCCTGAGTATCAGCAGTTCCCTGACAATAAGCCCCAGATGCAGGGAACAGGTGAGAGGCGAGGGAGCAAGACTCAGAGGAGGAAATGAGGGCCAAGTTTGGGGATGGCGAATGAGGGGGGGAGGCTTTGCAAAGCCAAAGCCTCACTTATCTACTTTTTTGTATTGATCTAGAGAGGTGGTTGTTCCTCTGGCCTGTTGCAAATCACCTAAATCTGTTGCCGGTACAAATCTGCTTTGCTATTTGCTCTGGCTCGCTGGTTAGTTTCCAGCCCAAAGCCCAAGATACAAGGAGGCAGGATTGCCACATGGTTTGTGTAATTCCTTTCCTGACCTCCGTTTCTCCAAAAGTTGACAAGGCTCCGTGGATTGAAGTGGGCCCTGTACTGTTCTTGCGTTACAGTCTTGGAAGAGATGACAAAATGCACATTTAGAAACAGCAGACAATATGGTGAAGACACTCAGGCAATACACGCACACACAAAGTAATAAGGAAGCTTTCTGGCTGAAAAGAAGGTAGAACTTTTTTTCCTTTCAAATTTACAAATATCGAATTTGCACTGTCAAAGCAAAGCAAGTTTTTTGAAATGGAAAGGGTAGCACATTATACACATAACTTTTCACCCAGAGAACTACAAAGCAAGCATGCATATACATACCCAACGTGGGCACTGTCGCGATACGGCAGCACTGAAAATATACTACAGAAGGATCTTCTGCCACTGATAAGGACTATTCTAAAAAATAAAAATAAAACAAGAACAACAAACAAACTAAATGCAAAAATTTTTAAATTAAAAAAAATCTCTAGCAGTTAAGCATTCATGGAATTCACAGCAGTATTTGCACACTCCCACCACCTCCTTTGACAGATGGTGCTCTGCGCTCCTTGCAAAATGCAACCTCAGCACAGCAGCATACGCTGCCTCCCCTTGTCCAAACGTTAACATGCGAGACTCTGGTGAGGGTCTCCAATGAGTATACATGAATCCTTTCTCCAGTGAGATTTGCTGGCTGTGGGCTGCACATGCAAGATGGAGAGACACAGCTATGAGTCCGGTGTACCCAGTGCTGAGCCAACAGTCATGCCACATTTAAACCATTGATTTCTACTCTGCAGTATACAATGTAAGATCTAAGAGTGCCAGAAACCACTGAGCAGGAAAGACACTCTGATGCCATTATGATCATTAGATTTTTTAAATATGCTGGCAGTGAGTTAGGTTCTGAGAATAAATTGAGGGAACAATTACATAATCAGTCTTAGCTTCCATTCCTGCTATAAAGACACTACTGGAAATGGTTCTACATGATGCTCTTATGCAATCAAAGGCCACTTAAAAAAAAAGAAATTTAAAAAACTCTCAAAAGTACTTATCCTGGCATTTGAGAATAACATTTGCGAAAGAGAATTACTGATGGAAAAAAAAAAAAGGAGAAATGAGTGGAAATTAAAAAACAACATTCTTTAGTGCAATGGCAACATGTCAGATATGAAGCTTATTGATTTTTGTAATCTTCCCTTTCAATGATTGAAATAATACAACCAGGGGAAAAAACAGCACTACTATACTAATTGCATCAAGGTTTGGGGATTTTGACCTTGTTTTAAAACTGTGATATTAAATTGCTTTCATGCTCAGGATGAAGTCAGATTCCCAGGCTTGGCATACGGGCCCTCTGTCTTCTAGCTCTTCCTGCCTCTGTGGTCTTAACACACACAGCATTTCTTCTTGTGCCCTACTACTCATCATGCTAAAGGACTTGCATACCCCTACCTTAAAATCTTCTGCTGTTTCATACCTCTGTCCTTTGAATGCGATTTCTTCTACCTTCTGTGCCTACGTGATACGCTTGGTGAACTATTTGTTCTTCAAAATCACCTCCCCAGGAAGCACTCCCCACCATGACTGAGTTACTCACTCCCTTTTTGGGGTCCTTATTTCCATTTCATGAGAGCACTGATCACAAGGGCTGCTGATCACTCGTTGCTCTCCTCTTCTAGCTGTGAGTCCAGGCTTAGCACACAGCCTGGGCAGTGCTGTGCTTCAGAGTGGCACCTGAGTGCCTGTCACTGGGGGACAGGACTGTGGCTGTCTGTTCATTCCACAGTGATTCGTGTCTACAGTGGCTGACAGGACCAGAGCAACATTCCCAGCTTCAGATTCCACTGTGGACACCTTTGTATGACTTTAGGCAGCTTACTAACTCTTCTGAGCCTCAGTTTCCTCATATAAAAAATAGGATAAAATTAGTAACTACCTTACTGGAATGCAGCAAAGAGTAAATGAGAGTATAGGACAGCTCTCAGAACGCTGCAAATAATATGCACTCAATAAAGAGAACCTGTTGAATATTTTCACTGGGGACTTCCTTCTTGGGTTGAGGTAAGTTTTACCAGCATAGTACTTAGACTGAGAACCCCTTTGGACCTCTGTGCTAAAATACACAGGCATGCTAAGACATGATAGCCCATGCTCTAAGGATGGCCAATGGATGACATGTGTGGCCTGTCTACATACATGTAGCATGCACACAGAAGTGTCTCTCCTCTCTCAAAGGAGGCACTTCTCCTCAGACACCACAGACCCAGCCCTGCTCACTTCTGCAGGGACATGGTGTCCTAGCCAGAGGGGGCTGCCAAGGCCCGAAGGCCAAGGGTTAAATAAACCGTGAGCACACCAGCCTGCCAAACACCAGCCTGGCTCCCTGGTCTCACTCATGGAAACGAGCAACAGAGCTGACATTGCAATGCCCATGTTAAGTTACTTAAGCAAACATAATAATGGCTAATACTTAGTAAGTGTTGATTGGATGCCAGATTCTAAATATTTTAGCTACAGAAACACAAGTAAATGACATGACGAAAGTGACACACTAGCAGGTGTGACTGGCCTTGGATTTTATTACCCCTGTGTGTCTTGATGCCTTGCTCTTCTCTAAGACTGCAAAGTTGGCTCCTGTGGGTTGCACTCAGCACTCTGAATTTTTGGACACCAGGAAGTCTTCCTTAACCCAGGTTTTTGAGGGTGGCTTTTTAGGCTGGCCTGCAGGTCACCAGGCAAAGCATAGAGTAGGGACAGAGTGTGATCGATCACAACAACAGCCATGACATCAGAGCTGCTGGAGCCCAGGTTGGCTCTGTACTCCCACTCTGCTCAGTCTGGGCCCCTTCCCAGATGGGAGGATAGAGGTTCTCTACCCTTACTCTTACCTGCACCCCCACTATCCACCCCAGAGGGAAGCTTGGGACCCCTCTTACTTCCCCCTATCACTCGACATCACGTCTTCTACAGCACAGAGGAAGGAATGTGTTGAACAAACTCATCTGGCTGAGTGTACTGCCTTTTCGTTAACTTAGTGCTAATGTGTCCTTCCTTCCCACACACCAAACTTGTTGAGACATTTTAATAGAACAAGAAAATGAGAGACTATAAATGCCTGTGAAATAGAAGCATTCTTTCCAAAGTTTCAACCACAATGTGCACGCACATTAGTAAATGAGCTGCATTGTTCTGCTCAGTGACTGCTCGTACTGTGTGGTCCTCACCATTTAGATCTAGGAGAGGTTAACAACATGAGTCTCGTTCCGAAAAACATGTTATTCTAATGTATGGGTCAAGTTTAGCACCTATAAATATGGAATGCTTCTCAACAATTCTAGGGGAGTTGGTAGTTCTCTGGTTGGCCATTCTCCAGCAGCAGGATGGGGGAGGAGGTCAGTAAAGAGACCACATCTTTGGGTACTTTCATTCTCGGGCCCTGCCATTCCATAGCCTCTCACTTTCTGCAGGGACCAGAAGAGAAATTCAGAGCAGAGACCCGTATAGCAGCCCCACAATGGGTTTGCAGCAGTTCATGCCACAAGGAGCTGGAAATAGCTAACGGAGCTGCCGAGAACACATCCTACGTTTTTCCTGAAGTAGCTCTGGAATCTGGGAGGGACACCAGACCTTAGCCAGAGGAGGCAAATAACATGTGGCAAGCTTGAGTCTTCTGCTTCTTACACCGGCAACTTTGAGCAGTGTGAATCTAAAGACCAACCACAGTGTCCAGAACCTGGAGGGTTTGTGTGAATCGGCAGCTTTGCTCTTTATAAGCATCAGGTAACGTCAATCATATGGGACATGCACAAGAAGATCAGATGCTAGTGAAGATGATCAAGAGCCAAACGCCATCTCCAGTGCACTCTGAAATCGACCACCTCCTTGTCTTCAATTCCAGCCACTGCAGCTATCTCCTTTTATGCCTAAATGGCATGCAAAGAGCCCACAAAATTCTCCCCATCTGTGACACAGAAGGGTTTCCTTGGAGTCAAGATGACCAGAAAGCATTACACAAAAGATTATGACTTCAAAAGAGGAATTAACCGCAGAGAGATGGGTCTTTAAGGAATTAAAGATCACATTTCCATACACCAGAATCTGTCCACGGGTGGGGGTGGGGGCTAAAAAGTAACAGAAAAGGCTCTGCAGTACTGCAGCCCACATGGGCAGGGCTCCCTCTGGGTCCACAATGTTTTCCAAACCCTTTCAGGAAGCACTGAGCGTGTTCTGCAGCTGGAATACCAGCTAACTTTCTTCTTCATGTAGCCTCGCCTCATTTCCGTGCGCAGGAAAGTGTTTTTGGTATGAGGGAACTTGCAGCTTCAGGCTACAAAGCTTGTGCTCTGCCGACAAGATGCTGAAGTGTTTGAACAGCCAAGAAATGCATAAGGGTCCCACAGCTGACAGAGCACCACAGACCACTTTCACTGAATCTGTTTTCAACCCCTCCGCCGGTGCTGACAATGTCTGAGCAGACAGCGCCCAACGCCATCCACGACTCTTAAGTGCTCCCTCTTATGCCAAAAACTGGCTTCTGGTTCTATTTCCAGAACCCTGAGGAGTCTCTCTTGGCTGTGAGAAGATTTGAGTTCTTCCAGGTGGAATATTCCATTAGACCAGGAATATTCTCTTAAGGACATGAAAACAAGCAACCAATTTCAAAAGTTAGAGCAAAGAAAATCACTCCAAACAATGGTAGCTGAGTGTAGCAGTGCACAGGAGAGTCCAGGGGCTGGGGGTCCACATTAGGTACTGGGCATACAGGTAGAAATGCACTCTAATTCTGTAATTCATTCCCTACGAGCCCAGGAAGCAGGAAAGAACACACTTAAAAATATCGGTGTCATAGGTTGAACTGTGTCCCCCAAGAGGACAAGTTGAAGTCCTAACCCCCAGAACCTGTGGGTGTGGCCTTATTTGGAAATATGGTCTTTGCAGATGATCAAGTTAAGAGGAGGTCAGGCCAGGTTAGGGTGGGCCTTAGACCCAATCAATGGATTTATCAAGGAGAGAGATTTGCTCCCAGGCACACACAGAGGGGAAAAAGGCCACGTGATGACGGAGGGAGAGGCTGGAGTGCTGTGGCCAAAGGCAAGGGTGCCAGGGTTCAGTGGCAGCTGCCAGATGCTGAGAGAGGCCACAAAGGTCCTTCCTTAGAGTTTTCAGAGGCTGTGTGGCCTGGCAGACACTTTGATTTCTGACTTCTGGGCTCCAGAACTGTGAGAGGGCACATTTTGTTGTGTTAAGCCACCCAGTTTGGGGTACTTTGTAGGGTAGCCCTAGGAAACAAACGGAGCTAGCACGCAGTCACTTTCTTCCCAGTGTCGCTCGGCAGGTGCTCTGTGCACTCGTGCCACACTGCTGGGGCACAGAGACAACGATGTTCCCACTTAGGGAGCTGGGAGGAGGGAAGGAGCCTATGGAGCAGAGGGACCTAGGGGCCTGAGCAGGTGGTGGGCCGCGGGCCTGGGACAGGTGCTTGGGACCTGGGTCGGGTCCTGGAGGAGTAGTGGGATTCCGACAGGGGAGAACAAGGAACGGAGAGCCCAGGATGAAGGGAAACACGACCAACACCGTGAAGAGTGAGGACGCACAGGGTGTCAGAGCGAGGGGGACTGGGGGCACAGAGCTGGCACAAATAGGTAGGAAAATGCATCTGTAGGTCTGTGCTAAGTAGCCCACAGACACAAGATGGCGGTATTATCATCAGGGGGAGGTGTTAATTTTTTCATTATGACTGCTCATATCACTGCCATCTCCACGGCCACTTCCATTACTGCTAATATTACTGCTAGGACAGTATAGACCTTCCTAACATACCTTATGCCACAATGGAGGGGGTGGTGGGAGATTTCGGAGAAACAACTTAGATGATCCTCCTCTTCCCTCCCTTCCACAGGTATTTTCTGAGCACTAACTCTATGCCAGACATTGTGCTGATGCTGGGAATCAGATACTGAACTTCACAGATAAGGGATCCATCCTTACAAAGCCTATGGCTGGATGGGAGATATTTACAGATGGTTGTGATTGATCGGGAGCAGTAGAGGACACTACAGAGCACATTGGCAGGACAGCTAACCTGGCCTGAGGGAGGCAAGGTGGGCTTCCTGGAAGAAGTGACAACTAAGCTGAGGCAGGTGGGGATACATGGCAATCAGGCTGCAAGGAGAAGATACACTGGCAGAGGAACTGGTATGACACAAGGCTGGGAGCAGAAAGAGCAGAAGGCCTGCCTATTTAGGAACCTGAGCATGCAACGAAACTCTCTTCCTGACCCACCAGCATCTCTGTAAATCACTTTGACCAACATCCACAACACACTCCAGCTCAGGCTGGGAGGCTGTTCTTTAGAATACTCACACAGAGTTTTACACTTGCTAAAAGTTAGTTACATATGTCCCCAAACTTTTTACACAATTTGTACTTGTTACCTATATTTGTCCTTGTTTATGAAAGACTGCACAAACTAATGAAATGCGGGAAAAAGGGAGAAATGCTGTTTCTATTAAAAAAAAAAAAGCCAAATGCTTTTAAAAAATATTCAAACAGAGCTAGTCACTCCCTAAAAAATTTGCATTTTAAGTATGGGCAAGACAGCTATAAAAGATAAGAAAAAATGAAAAAATCCAAAAGAATTTTGCAATTAGATTCCTCGGCCATTTTGTAAAAGTCCAATCTGTACATGGTAGCAGTGGATGGGTCTAAGTGTATGCGAGGTTGGTACCACAAAACAGACTCCAGGCCGTGGGCCTATATGCAAAGAAAAGGCCTAGCATAAAAAACAAAAACAAAACAAAAAACCACAACAACTGCTGAACGAATGCAACAATATGCCTTAAAGCACAATATTTAAACTACGCATGTTTTTATGTACATATGTACGTATGTATTTATTTTTAGAGAGAGGGAAAGGGAGGGATAAAGAGAGAGAGAAACATCAATGTGTAGTTGCCTCTCACACGCCCCCATATAGGGATCTGGCCCGCAACCGAGGCACGTGCCCTGACTAGGAATTGAACCGGCAATGCTCTGGTTTGTAGGCCAGCACTCAATCTACTGAGCCATACCAGCCAGGGCTGGGGGTATTTTTTTCCAGTGTTTACTAACCTCTCCCCTTAACCAAGCAATTACTGTAAATAATTCAGCATAGCCGGAGGTGGTGTGGGGGTGGAGGAGTGTAGAGAATGGTGAGGCTGGCAGGCCAGCTCCCAAAAGGCCACCTGAGCCTGGGAGGGAGTCGGTCCTGGGGCTCAGGAGGCCTGGGACTGGTTAAGGTGGTGACAGTGACTGAAGCCATGGTGTGAATGAGCTTCCCCAGCGATGGAGGGTGAAGGGAAAAGTGGGGAAGACTAGGATAGCAAAGCTCGTAACTGTGGTGAGAGAGAAGGGAGTGTGTGAGTTTGCTGGGGCTGCCATGGCAAAGTGCCACATGCTGAATGGCTAAGACATAGAAAGGGACTGCCTCACAGTGCTGGAGGCCGGACGTCCGAGCACAAAATATTGACAGGGCCCTCTGATGGAAGCTACAGGGCAGGATCTGTTCCAGGTCTTTCTCCCAGCTTCTGGTAGCTCCGTGGCTTCTGACAACATGACACCTACTTCACACAGCCACATGGCATTGTGTGTGTGTAGGGAGTGTCCAAATGTCCCCCTTTTGTAAGGACACCGTCATACAGGGGCGGACCTTGCTCTAGGACCATCTCATCTTAACTAATTACATCTGCAATGACTTTATTTCTAAATAAGATCACATTCTGAGGTGGTACTAGGAGCTGGGACTCAGCATAAGCATTGGGGGGGGGGGGCACAATCCAGGGAGATAGCAAGCTGAGTGTGCTGTCCTAGAAGTGAGGAGGTCCCCTCTTGAGCCCTCTCCTGCTTGCTCTTCCAGAAAAGCACCAGTAGCTGGTTCCTGCAGGGCGGCCCTGGCCCTGAGTGGACTGCCACTTTGTTTCTGGCTTACTGCAGTCCGCATGTTTTCAAGGTTCATAATGTTTTCATGTTTTTCTTCTCAGACTGCTGTGCACCACTGGTAGGGACCAAGATTCACCCTTCTCTCCACCCCCCATGCCCGGCTCCCAGGCCCTCTCACCAAGCAGAGATTTGAAACAGGACCACCAAGGGAAGACTGTCTGAATCCTGGACCTTCCCTCTCTGACTCGTTTTATTTCCTGCATGTCACACTGGTTGAGAAGAAGCAACAAGCATGTGTAGTCTACAAGCTTTTCGGCAGCGTCCATCTGCGCAGGCAAAGCCAGATCACAGTCCTCTGCTCACACCTTCACGGCTCACACCTCACTTACCATAAAAGCAGACACCTTCACAATCCACCCTCCTCCTCCTCCTCCTCCTCTGTCCTTACTCCATCCACACTGGCCTTCCCATAGGTCCTTAGGCACGTTCACACTTTCTGGTGCCAGAGGCTGTGCAACTGCTGTTCCATCCACCTGAATGTAATTCCCCGCACAGGGTTACTTCCTAGCCTCCCTCAAACCTCTGCTCAAAGGAAGCCTTGGCCCACCACAGGCCCTGCCTCCCACCCCTCAGCTGCTTCAGTTTTCCTCCACGGTAGACCTATCCCATCTCTGAGAAGGTGTATTTACTGTTTATCATCTGTCTTACCAAGTAGCCTATGATGCCTTACAGCAGGACCTCTGTTTGCTTTAGTCACAGATATATCCCCTCACTTAAACCAGTTCCAGCACAGCAGGTGTCAGTACCTAGGCATTGAGTGGATAAATGCAAGTATCACTGCACTCTCCATAGTTAAGGAACTGCTTCATGAGGCACCGTCTATCTGCACACACATGTCTCCTTCCAGAAAAACAGCTGTTTATACACAGGTGGTTCAATGAAATGAGACAGAAAGTCTGGCTATTCCTGTTTGTTATGTCTTCCATCCTGCCTTCCACAAGGGAGGGGCTCAGAAAATCTGAGTCCGCCGCAAGAGGACCATCCCTGTACAAATCCAATGTTTTCAGACCTGATAGTCACGCTGATCAAACTGACCCTGGCTGGGTGCAGAAGTGATAATGTGTCTGTGATAGGACAAGCTAAACCACCTCGGTTTGTAGTTATACCTAATCATTAGCCTCCACGGAACACACTGTTAATCCAAATTCCAAGGTATCTTTTCACGTGAACTTCCGAAAAGTCTTTATTTTGTCCTGTAAATCATTTACCCCTGCTAAATTTAGCTACTGAAGTGACTGAGTGTTGGCTCTCCTCTGTAACACATTCTCCTCTCCCTCTGTGTGGTTCTCCCATGAGGCCTGCAGCGAGGCTTACAGGCCTTCACTCCAAAGAGGAGATAATGCTCAAGGTAATACCACGTGCTATTTTTCTCAAACTCTCCTTTAGACTTCAGACCATTGGCTGACATCTTTCGGCTGCTTGCAGGTTCTCCAGCCTGCTGTACACCATTCTACCCATGGGGATTCGCTGTGAGGAGGAGCAGTCTAACATGCTACCCTAATCAAATGGCATGTCCACGGCAGCCCCCTAATTCAATAACCTAGTTACTTCATCAATAAGCGGATGAGGTTAACATAATGGAACTCTTTCTCAGAGAAGTCATATTGATTGTTAGCAAACTCCACTCTTTTCTAAAAGCACCCAAACCACCTGTTTAATAATCCATTCCAGAACTCTGCCAGCAATTGGCTCTGGGTTTGCTAGTCTAGAATTACTAGAACTTGACCCTCTGCTACTACTCTGGTCTCTTTTTGGCTTTTTAAAAGGCAATATTTGCCTAGCACTCAATTTAGAACTTTTATTCTCCATGGTGTTTTAATGATCGTTTATATTTCTAAATTTTTTCCATTCCCCGGGATCCATTCTTGAAGATGGAAACTCACTTAAAAGGTTTCTTCATTAATTTATTCCACAAACACTTATTGAGCACCTACTGTGTGCCCAGCACATTGCTTTGTGTAGAATGTGTATATCATGGTTCTACTTGTTAAAGAATCTAAAACTAGGCCAAAAACTGACCTTACTCTGTCCTTGTACCATGAACCTTTAGAAATTCATCATACTTTCCCTCCCTCTTCTGAATATGGGTTTAAAAGCCCCATGGCTATCACTGGTGTTTTATTTATTCTATTGTGATAAAGTATATATAACATAAAATATGCTATTTAACCATATTTAAGTGTACAATTCAGTTTTATTAAGTACATCTACAATGCTGAACAACCATCACCACTATCTATTTCCAAAACTTTTTCATTGCCCCAAGTAGAAACTACAACCATTAAGCAATAACTCCCTTTACACCCAGGCACTGGTAACCTCTAATCTACTCTATGGATTTACCCATTCCGGGCATTTTTTGTAAATGGAATCATGCAATATGTGACCTTTTGTGTCTGGCTTAATTTAGTCAGTATGTTTTCAAGGTTCATACATATTGCAGTATGTATCAGCACTCCCCTTTTTATGGCTGCATAATATTCCTTTGTGTGTATACCACATTTTGTTTATCCATTCATTTGCTGATGGACATAGGTTGTTCCTACCTTTTGCTTTGTGAATGATGATACTATGAACATTGGCTACAAGGATCTGTTTGAATTCCTCTTCAATTATTTTAGGTACATACCTGGCAGTGGAATTGCTGGGTCCTATGGTAATTTTAGGTTTAACCTTCTGAGGAACCACAGAACTATTTTCCACAATGACTGCACCATTTTACATACCCACCAGAAAAGTACAAAGGTTCCAGTTTTCTTTCCTTTCTATCAATCTTTAGTTCTTCTGGACTTGAGTCTTCTTCACAGTATTCTTACACATTTGCCATTCTTTTATCAGTTCTTGGCCTTTAGCTAATGATCTTTGAAAAACAGAATTCAATAGTGTTTTCTCAAAATCCACTACAACATGCCGTCTTATGGTGTATGAATTTTAATCTCCTACCCCCCTTTCAATTATGAGGAGGAGCTTTGGAATCTGATGCCTGGATCTATAGTCCACTGCCCCCTGCCCCCCAACTTTCTGGCTAAGTGTTCCAGTTTCTGCCTTTGTAAATTGGGATGAGGAGTGTATTAGTTTCCTATGGCTTTGTTAACAAATTACGACAAAGTTAGGAACTTAAAGTAATACAAATTCATTATCTCACAATTCTAGAAGCCAGAACTCTAAAATGGGTCTCATGGGGCTCAAATCAAGGTGCTTGTGGAGATGGTTCCCTCTACAGGCTCTAGAAGAGAATCGTTTCCTTGCCTTTTCCGCCTTCTAGGGGTTGCTGCATTCCTTGGCTCATGGCCCCTTTCTCTATCTTCACAGCCAGCGATGGACAACTGAATCTTTCTCACACTGCATCACCCTAATTCTGACTCTTCTGTCTCCTTTTCCATTTTTCAGGCCCCTTGTAATTACAGTGAGCCCACCCACATAACCCTTCCATTTTAAGGAAAACTGATGAGTGAACCCAGCTTCGTCTGTCACATTAATTCCCCATTGCCATGTAACCTAACATATTCACAGGTTCTGGAGATATGACATGGACGTTTTTGGCAGGGTGGGGTGGGGACATGATTCTGTTTAACACAATGATATAACAGCTCCCTCATAAGATTGTTTCAACGATACGTGTATTTCTAAATTCTTTCCATTTTTCAAGATATAGTCCTGAACATAGTGAGAGCTGGCACCCTGTAAGCACCCAATAAATACACCCATTATCACCTTATGATAGTCATAATTTTATAATTCCTTTTGATTATACAGTCACTGCCACAATAACCCACTTCTTAGTCTGAACTTTCTGAGATCTGTCTTCCTAAAACCCAGGAAAGCACTGTTTCCTTTTCCAACTATCAAGTCCACCATGACTGCCCCACTGCCAACCTGTCTTCGTGTTCAGGCGAAAAAGAACTAAGTGCAGGAGCTCCCAGCGCTGCTCCCCCTACCAGCTAGGAGATGCAGTGCCCAGCAGGGCCAGCACAGAACTCATCACCTGTCTGGCTCTAATAATGAAGCTGAAGCCATCACCGCTGGGCCTCCCATTGGTGTCCATGTTCCACCCTTAGCCCCACCCGGCCCGAAGCTCTGCAGCCTGTCTCCAGACAATCTCAGCTTGCTTCTCTGCATGAGAACCACCCACAAAGCCTTCTAGCAGGTCCCCAATCCTGCCTCATGGACTTCACTGATTCTAAGCAGATAAGGGGGTTTTTATTGAAGTAGACTCCGTCCTCCATCAGAACCATGGCACCCGCTGAAGGGGCGCACTTCCACTTCACACATCAGCTGGGATCTGTCTCATGTCGCAGAGAAAACGGATGACTGTGGAGATGGCTGAGCTCTTGAGGTTTATTTCTAAGCAGCTACCCTGATAATACTGATCATGAGGCTGAGTTAGGTTTTTTGTTTTGTTTTTCCAATAACACAAGGATTACCTTTTACCATACTTGGTTCTCAGTTTTTATAATCTTTTTCCCTTTCTATCTTAAATTGCACTTAACACTCACAGTCAACTCAGGCATTGTCTCAAGACAGAGGCTTCCCTCTCATCCTGTCAGCTGCCTTCTGGTCCTTGCTGAGAGGGGAGCCCAAATCCTCCTCAATGTTGGTGCCTCTGTCACACGGTCAGCAGGTTTGGGAACAGGGGAGCTTCAACACCAGGGTCTTCAGAGCCAGAACAGCAAGTGGGCCCAGGTTCGGCCTATGGTCTGAGAGGCCGGTCTGGGTGGGTCAGAGGTCACAAGGCGGCCCGGGAGCTGGCACAGTGTTTGAGTGGGCTGGAGTAGGCTCCTTTTCAGTCTCTCTTCCCCGGGTGCAAGAAGAGGCAAACATACCAGTACTCAGACCATTCTATTTTCAGTCCAGACCTTCAGTGTCATTAATCAACACCTCAGCCGTCTCCGCAAAGCCTCGTTCCTCCCCAGCATGGGCAGGCACACGTGGGTCGAGTGACTCCGACACCTGCTGCAGGAGTGGCCCTCCTGTGTGGTGTTGTGTACATGCCTCCAGATGCTGGAGTTGGGGAGTCAGAGTCTCCTCCTCAACCATCGCACCCACAGGGACTTCTGAAAGCTCCACCAGGACCCCTCCTACCCACCACTGTTGGAGCGGAGCTCATCCACATGTTCCCAGCCACCCTCCACAGGGACAATCTTGTGCCTGCTGATATGGGGGCAATTCTCCCTTCCTTTCTCAAGAGGCTGGGTCATATCCTCCCACTCATCAGCTCTTGACCACAATTTCCTTCTGTCACCTCAGAAATCGTATTTTCTTCCTGGCTCTTTCTTTCATCTCAGAACAATCCATTCTTGCTCATAAACCAGAGGTGGTAGGAGCACCTCCCGTCCTTTCATCCTCCTTTAGCAGGAGAAAAGCAGTTCCCACCCGAGCCCATCATCACGGCAACCAGCCTGATTCTCATAACAGGTCCAAGAGCTTACTTTCCTGTCCTAAATTCCAGTTCTCAGATCTTCAGATAAGCTAATAGTCTCTCCTGGCTCCCTCAGAAAATTCCCAAGCAAAACAGTCAGCAACTGCATGCTTTGCAGAGTGTTTATATTGTTCCTGGGTCAAGGGTTTGCTGAGGAAGACGCGTCGTAATGTACACTGGCAATCCCATTAGTCTAAATCTTTTATTAGCTACATCCTCTCACTAACAGGCCATGCCAAGTGACTATCTGACTTTGCATCCTTGATAGTATTCAGAGGTGGGAAACACTATTAATGTAGCCCATTCCTATGGCTTTATCATTGATTTTATTTAGCAATGAAAGGCTTTCTATGCTTATTTTAGGGTTAAAGAGGTTATGGAAAAAATGTAAATTAATGATGAATAATTATACTAAACATGGCATAAGTAAGGTTTTGGATTCAGTAATTAAGAGCCACAAAAGACAAGAAAAACACAGTGGTTAAATGAATGAGGCACAATAAATGTAACAGTGAGAGTAGGAGGGGAGAGAGAGATTCAGAATTTTTTTTAAATTTATGCATTTAATAGCACAATTATAAATAATCAGTCTTAAAATCTATTAGAGAACAAGATACATTCTTATATGTATCTAAAAGATAATCAAGAACTGCAGAATTAATTATCCTTTCTCTATCAAACTCTCCCATGCTTAGCAGTACAAGAAAATTATAATTAAACCTATAGGAGTTATTGGATACAGCTACACTAACAATACTCAGAAAGGATGACCCCCAAAAGATCTTTGTTTAGCTGTGATGATTAAAACTCATAAACAGATAAAATATTTCTTTTAATTTTTCTTTTCTTTTTTGTATATTATAGCATAGTTGGCAAATTCTTTGTTAACACTGTGATGTATACATTGACATTACATAAAGCAAATGACTTGGATTTAAGTGAAAATTCTTCTTTCATTCTCTGCTGAAAATAGCCCAAGTCACTTGAAAACCATGGTGATTACAGATAGAAATATAAAAAATGGAGCTTATAAAGTGTGAACTTTAAATATTTTAAAGCATCTTAAAATGCTAGTTCTTTAAAAAAATTAGTTGGATGCAAAATATGCTTAAGAATTTACCTTTAAAAATAAGTGTCTAGTTTGTGTTTTTAATTTCTGTGCTTTTAAAATGGTTAAAAGTTACTTTTGAAAAAACTGGTCATTCAATTTCCATTAAAGAAATAAAAATATTGTATCTTTGTATAAATATACATTGATTTATTTTCAAATTTCATAAAATACTGATAAGAGTTTTATAGCCCAAACTACTGTCATAATGACTAAATGTGTCATTGAATAAAAGTTTTAGGACTTTTTACTAATCTAGATATATTCCACACAGTGCTACATATAGAAATGTGATTTTACATGTAGTATAATAAAAAAGGTAAAGAGGAATGTATAATATTTTACAATGGGATTTTACAGTATTTTCAATAACATTATCTGACACGACATGCTATTTTTTAAATTATAATTTTTATTTATTTTTTAATAGTCCAATCACCTTTAATTCCTGTCTTCCCATTCTTTCTCATTTTTTAAATTGTTGTTCTATGACAGTGGTCCCATCTTTCCCCCATTGCTCTCCCAAGCCCCACCCACCACCCCCCTCTCCCACAGTCAATCCCCACCCTGTTGTCCATGTCCACGAGTCATTTATCCTAGTTCCTTGACTAGGCCCTTCTCCTTCTTTACCCCCTTCTCCCCCTCCACCTTTCCCTCCAGTCACTGTCAGTTTGTTCCCTGTTGCCATGCCTCTGATTCTATTTTGCTCATTTGTTTGTTTTGTTTATTAGAATCCTGTATTAGGTGAGATGATACAGTATTTTCTTTCACTGCCTGGCTTATTTCACTAAGCATAATACTCTCCAGTTCCATCCATGTTGTCACAAAATGTAGAAACTCCTTCTTTCTTTCTGCTGTGTAGTATTCCGTTGTGTAAATTTACCAGTTTTTTGATCCACTCATCCACCAATGGACACTTAGGCTGTTTCCAGCACTTGGCTATTGTAAATAGTGCTGCTATGACCATAGGGGTGCACAGATTATTCTGAATTGGTGTTTCAGGATTCTTCGGGTATAATCCTACTGGTGGAATCGCTAGATCAAAAGGCAATTCCATTTCTAGTTTTTTGAGGAAATTCCATACTGCTTTCCCACTAACAGTGCACTAGGGATTCTTTTTCTCCATATCCTCGCCTTGTTGATGATGGCCATTCTGACTAGTGTGAGGTGGTACCTCATTGTGGTTTTTATTTGTATCTCTCTGATGGCTAGTGATGTTGAGCATACTTTCATATGTCTATGGACCCTCTCTATGTCCTCCTTGGAAAAATGTCTGTTCGGGTCATTCGCCCATTTTTTAATTGGATAGTCTGTCTTCTTGGTGTTGAGTCATATAAGTTCTTTATATATTTTAGAGATCAAACCCTTATCCGAGGTATCATTGACAAATATGTTTTCCCATATGGTTGGTTCCCTTTTCACCTTGCTGGTGTTTTCTTTTGCTGAGCAGAAACTTTTTAGTTTGATGTGGTCCCATTTGCTTATTCTTTCATTTCCCTTGCCCTGGGAGATATACCAGCAAAAATACTGCTGCATGGGATATCTAAGATTTTACTGCCTATGTTTTCCTCAAGAACTTTTATGGTGTCATGGCTTACACTTAAGTCTTTTATCCATCTTGAGTATATTCTGGTGTATGGTGTAAGTTGGTGTTCTGATTTCATTTTTTTTTTTTTTTTTTTTTGGATGTCCCTGTTCAGTTCTTCCAACACTATTTATTTAAGAGGCTATTTTCACTCTATTTTATGCTCCTTCCCCCATTTGTCAAATATTAATTGACAATAGAGACCTGGGTTTATTTCTGGGTCTTAATTCTGTTCCATAGAGCAGTATGTCTGTTCTAATGCCAGTACCAGACTGTTTTGATTACCGTGGCCTTGTAATATACTTAGATATCAGCTATTGTGATTCCTCCTACTTTAATCTTCTTTGTTAAGATTGCTGAAGTTATTTGGGGTCATTTTCGGTTCCATATAAATTCTTGAAGTATTTGTTCTAGAACTGTGAAATATGTCACTTGTATTTTAATAAGAATTGTGTTGAATCTATAAATTGCTTTGGGTAGAATGAACATTTTAATGATGTTAATTCTTCCAATCCATGAACATGATATATGCTTCCATTTATTTGTAATTTTCTTAATTTCTTTCTTCAGTGTTCTGTAGTTTTCTGACTATAGGTCTTTTATCTCCTTGGTTAAGCTTATTCCTAAGTACTTTATTCTTTTTGTTGCTATAGTAGATGGGATTTTGTCCCTAGTTTCTATCTCTGACATTTCATTGTTGGTATACAGAAATGCCTTTGATTTCTTAATACTGACTTTGTACCCTGCTATTTTGCCAAATTCATGTATTTTGGTGGAGTCTATAGGGTTTTCTACATACACTATCATGTTGTCTACAAATAATGACCGTTTTGCTTTCTCCTTTCCAATTTGGATGCCTTTTATTTCTCTTTCTTGTCTAATTGCTGTGGCTAGAACTTCCAAAACTATGTTGAATAGACGTGGAGAGAGTGGCCATCCTTGTCTTGTTCCTAATCTTAGGGGGAAAGCTTTTAGTTTTTGCCCATTGAGTATAACGTTGGCGGCAGGTTTCTCGTATATAGCCTTTATTATGTTGAGGTATGCTCCTTTTATTCACAGTTTGCTGAGTGTTTTTATCATAACTGGGTGCTGAACTTTATCAAATGCTTTTTTTAGCATCTATTGATATGATCATGTGATTTTTGTCTTTCATTGTGTTTATGTGGTGTATTATGTTTATTGATTTGCTAATATTATAACAACTTTGCATCACTGGGATGAATTCCACTTGATCATGATGTATGATCTTTTAAATGTATTGCTGGATCCAGTTTGCCAATATTTTGTGGAGGATTTTAGCATCTATGTTCATCAGTGATACTGGCCTGTAGTTTTCTTTCTTTGTTGTGTCTTGACCTGGTTTTGGAATTAGGATAATACTGGCCTCATAGAAGAGTTTAAGCATCTTTCCTCTTTCTGGATTTTTTGGAATAGTTTGAGAAGGACAGGAGTTAGTTCTTCCCCAAATGTTTTGTAAAATTTTCCTGTGAAGCCATTCAGTCCAGGGCTTTATGTGCCAAGAGGTTTTTTATTTTATTATTTTATTTTTTTTAATTGCTTCAATTTGACTAGTTGTTATCAGTTTATTCAGGCTTTCTGCTTCTTCTTGACTCAGTTTTGGAAGATTATATGTTTCCAGAAATGTGTCCATTTCACCCAGGTTGTCAAATTTCTTGTCATATAGTTGTTTGTAGTACTTTCTTACAATTCTTTGTATTTCTGTTGTATTGGTTGTGATTTCTTCTTTTTCGTTTCTGATTTTATTTATTTGGGTCCTCTTCTTATCTTGATGACTCTGGTTAAAAGCTTGTTGATTTTGTTCATCATTTCAAAGAACCAGCTCCTGGTTTTATCGATCCTTTGAATTGTTCTTTTAGTCTCTATGTCATTTAATTCTGCTCTGATCTTGATTATTTTCTTCCTTGTACTCACTCTGGATTCTGCTTGTTGTTGTTCCTCTACTTCTTATAGATGTAGGGTTAGGTTGTTTATTTGAGATTCTTCTATCCTTTTTAGGAAGGCCTGTATTGCTATGAACTTCCCTCTCAGGACTGCCTTCGCTATGTCCCATAGGTTTTGGGCTGTTGTGTGTTCATTTTCATTTATTTCCAGAGACTTTTTGATATTTTCCTTGATATAATTGTTAACCCAATCATTATTTAATAGCATGTTATTCAGTCTCCATGAATTTGCATGTTTTTGAGTAGTTTCCTTAAGGTTGGTTTCTATTTTTAAGTCACTGTGATTTGAGAAGATACTTGATATAATTTCAATTTTTCTTGAATTTGTTGAGGCCTTTTTTTGTGTCCTATCATGTGATCTATTTCTGAAAATGTTCCATATGCATTTGAAAAGAATGTATATTTTGCTTCTTTTGGGTGAAAGGTTCTGTATATATCAATTAAGTCCATTTGATCTAGAGTGTTGTTCAGTGTCATGATATCCTAGGTGTTTCTTTGCTTGGAAGATCTGTCTATTGTTGGCAATGGGGTGTTAAAGTCCCCTACTATGAGTGTGTTGCTGTCAATATCCTTCTTAAAGTCTTCCAAGATTTTCCTTATATATTTCGGTGCTCCTATGTTGGGTGCATATATGTTTACAAAGGTTATGTTATATTGATGGATTGTTCCCTTAAATATTATGAAATGTCCTTCTTTGTCTCTTTTTATGGCCTTTGTTGTAAAATCTGTTTTGTCTAATGTAAGTATTGCTACCCCAACATTTTTTTCGTGTCCATTTGCTTGAAATATTTTTTCCATCCCTTTACTTTCAGTCTTTGTAGATCTTTTGTTCTGAGGTGGGCCTCTTGTAGACAGCATATATATGGGTCATATTTTCTTATCCATTCAGCTACCTTATTTCTTTTGAATGGTGCATTTAATCCATTTACATTTAAGGTTATTATTGATAGGTATTTATTCATTGTCGTTTTCCCCCTTTGTACCTGTGTGTTTCTCTCTCTCTCTCTCTCTCTTTCTCTCTCTTCATCTTCTTAAAACAGACCCTTTAGCATCTCTTGGAATGCTGGTTTGGTGGAGATGTATTCTTTTAGTCTTCTTTTGTCTTGGAAACTCCGTATTTCACCTTCCATTTTGAATGAGAGCCTTGCTGGGTAGAGTATTCTTGGTTGTAGGCCTTTGTTTTTAATTGCTTGAAATATTTTTGACCATTCCCTTCTGGCTTGTAATGTTTCTGTTGCGAAATCTGATGATAGCCTTATCGGAGCTCCCCTGTATGTTATTAGATGTTTCTCTGTTGCTTCTTTTAGGGTTCTCTCTTTATCTTTGAGTTTTGCCATTTTAATTATGATGTACCTTGGAGTGGGCCTGTTTGGGTTCATCTTCATTGGGACCCTCTGTGCTTCCTGGACTTGTGTGACTTTTTCTCTCATCAAGTTAGGGAACTTTTCTGTCATTACTTTTTCAAGCAGTTTTTCTATCCCTTGCTCCTCTTCTTCTTTTTCTGGTACTCCTATGATATGGATATTATTATGTTTCATGTTGTTCATGTTGTCCTGCAGCTCTCTCAAAACCAGTTCATTCTTTTTCAGCCTCTTTTCATTTTGTTGCACTGTCTGGGAATGTTTTTCTACATTGTCCTCCAGCTCACTGATCCGATCTTCTGCTTCATCTAGCCTGCTTTTGATTCCTTCTACCATGTTCTTCAATTCAGAAATTGTATTCTTCATTTCCTCCTGGCTCTATGTTTTGTTTAATGCTGGTGTGGTTCTCAGTAAGTTCCTTGTAGCTTCCCTGAAGTTCTTCGTAGTTCCCCTGGAGTTCTTTGTAGTTTTTTTTTGAGCTTGCTGAGCTCATTGAGCTTCCCCGAATTCCTGTCTGATAGTTTGCTTTCCCCTGTTTCATTTAATACTCTTTCTGGGGATTCCTCCTTTTCTTTCGATGAAGGGGTATTTCTTTGTCTCCTCATTTTTTGATGACTCTTCTTGTTTGTTTCTGTTTCTTAGATTGATCTGCTTTGACCTGTCTTTGTGTTGTGACTTTCTGTGGTAGGAGACCTTTGGGTTTCAGTGCTGTGGTTTCCTTGATCTCCTGAACTTGCTGCTCTCAGGATGCCCTTTATGCCGTTTATTTGGGCTGTCTGGTTGTATTTGGGTTTCCGTTGTTTCTGTGTTGCTCTTTGTTGGGTCCTTCCCTCCAGCTAGCTGACTGAAGATTCAGAATATTTTGTTTAACAAATGACAGTTGGGTACATTTTAACTAAAAGCTCTGTACTTAAAATAAGAATATATACTGAGTATATAAAATTTACTTGATGAGGGAGCTCAATTTTGCTATTCTAAAATTATTGAATACCCATAAAATTATGTTCTCTATTCAACTAAGGTTTAAAAAGTGGGTGTAAACTTCAAGAGAACAAGTCTTAAAAACTGTAATCATTATTGTTCATGTTGTATGTGTTTTACACCAAATACCAGTAAGGCTGAGTTTTCATCATTCTATGAGTCTAATAACCTTTTAGCAATTTTCATTTATTATAGATTAGTGTATTAGTGGTCTTGTGTAAGTCAGGAGATCAAACAAAATAGTCTTTGCACAGGACCTCCGCTCTGGGATGGTGTCTCTAATTCTCTCATTCAAGGAAAACCACTATCTAGGCCACGGGTCAATAGAGAGAAGCTGTCTCTAAGGGGTAAGTGGGGTACAGAGCTGCAGGGGATCCCAAGAGGTCTTGGAGCTCTGTTCCAGTGCTGCCCTTGGGCTGCCATGAATGGACTTAAGACATTCCACCACCAACATGGCAGCAAAAATGATTCTGATCTGTTTGTCACCAGGATAGTTTTAATATCAAGGTCATAGAAATGTCAACCATGATAATTTTCATTTAACAGCACTTTCCTGGATAAACACATGCTCTAGATGTGAGCAGCCCCAGAAAGTGAATCAGTGCCCAGAAAGAATCTGCTGGCAAAGTCATGATTCTAATCTCCAAAAGCCTTCAAAACTAGCACAAAAACTGAACTCAGGCACAGACCTGGCGGGATGGTTACTGATTAAAGCACAAAGCCCTGGTGAAAAAAGAAAATAAAATCCAACAAAACAGAAAAAGAGGGAAAAAACAAAACATAAAAAACTCAACTGTTGTGCTGTTCAAAGTTTTCTATCAAAATATATGTGACTACTATTAAAAATTCAGTTTGTGGTTAATCTAAAAATCTCACCAAGCCTCTGGTCAGTGTTAGGAAGCATTATTTTCTATACACTTCTTTGGATGATTCTGGCAGACATGGGGTGGAAACAGTCTATTTGAGAAGGTTACAGGAGATCCTGCTCATCTTAACAGCTTAGGCTGTACTTGGCTGAGGTCTGGTCATTCAGACAGTCCCCGCCTCCCTTCCCCACTAGACCCATCCCCTCCTACAACTGAGATGGGCAGCTTCAGCCAGTGTGGTACCTGCCATTCCTTGTATCGTGTTGCCGCATGTTCTTGATAAAATGAATCTTCTTGAAGTTCTTTGGTCTGGGCGAACCTGAGAGAGTTCGACATCTGAAAAACAAAGCCATTTCAAAAATACAGTCAGTTGCTTGCTGGACAGCTGAAACATTTCCACACAAAGACAGGAAGGAAAGACCAGACAAATGGTTTGAGTCACCCCAAGGATAATGAGGACAATATGGCTGGAAGCAAGGAAGCTTTAAAAAAACCCAATGACAGACAACTTCCTTGATAATACTGATAATTATTTATATGGGTATCTGAAAAGCCAGCTAATGAAAACTATTGTCCTCAGTTATAATAACATAGGCTACTCAGATTCTAAAGACATTATTCTTTCTTGTCATCTTAAAAAGAATCCTCCTGTATCAACACAGGTAATGGAAACAGATAACTATAAATTTAAAGAATTTAGAGGGGAAACAACACTGGAAAATTCAGTTTAAAAACAACCCTAAATCATTTTTCTTTTGTAGCAGAACTCTGGCCTGAACTACTTTCAATTCTTCACTATGCCTGGAAGTCACAGCTTTACTTTGAATGAGAATCAGAGACCTAGCTAGTAGCTGTTGCTTTTCTTTTTTGTTTTTAAGATAAATTTTAAATAAATATTTGTTGAACAAAATGACTTGGATTCAAATTATTTTTTCCTGGAATATATGACATGTGCTTGGACTAACAGAACAGACCACAGGCTGAAAAGATCTTATTTGTGTATATTTTTTTCAAAGTTACCTGGCAAACTCTAAGTCACACAGCTGCAACAACAAGAAAAAAAGCAAAAAATAAATAAATTAAATAAATAAATAAATAAATAAACCAACAAACGAGAGTCTAAAGTTTAGTCTTTTCTTGAAAAAGGGAGCTGCGACTTTTCTATTTTGGTTTTTGCTACTGAATTTTAGTATTTATAAACCTTTCTGACCATAAGCCCCAGGGGCTGATTGTGCCATCAGAAGTGGGGACCTGAGAACTTACACTTCAGAGGGGAAGTTACAGAGCTGTGCCCGGCTGCCCAAAGCCACAGTGAGGTCTGGGTGGGGGCCATTCCCCAAGTTCAGTCATTCTGAACTTGAAGCTTCAAGTACAAGAGAGACAAGGGACCCAATAAGGAGGTACAGTTGAGGGCATGTGGGGTGTGGGGCAGATCAGGCACAGGACTAGCAAACAGACAGGGTCACAGGCCTGCAGAGCAACTCTAGTCTCTGAAATCTCCCAAGAGCCCAGCTAAAGGATGATTAGGTGATGTCCTTCATCCAGACCTCAGGGTGTACATCCCCCCACACCCTCTACCCACCCTCTAGGAAGGTCCAATCTTTCTAGAAGCCTTTTCCCAGAGGGCACTGATAATTTCTTTTCATTAGAGATAGAACCTTAAAATGAAATTTAACTTGAAAACTATCACACTGAAGTGAATTAGTGCCAGCCAAAAGAAAGACATGACTTCAGATATTTGGTGACTTCCATCAGAAAAAGGGGTGGGTCTTGAGGAGATAAAGCCTCCCCTTCTGGTCATGTCCACTAAGCAGAACAGGCACAGTCTGTGTAGCCTTGCAAGATGCTTTAGCAGAAACCATGGTCCTTTCAGCCCCTACTCCCAAACTCACTACAGACCCTGACTTATCACTAGTAATATTCCTTCCCTGGCATTGTTGTGAAGATTCAATGCCATGATGTATATAAGAGTTTCAAAAACTGTCACATGACATGGTCAAATACAAATATGCATATTCATGCATATGTACATACATGTAAATACTCATATACACATTTCAGGTGTTGTGATTATTAATAGACCATTAGCTACAAAGGATGAATATTTTGTTACTACCTGCTACCTCTATTGTTAAAATTGCAGTCCTTATTAAGGGTCCTGAATTCTTGGTTTTAAATAGATTCATTGCAAGACTTGAAGAAACCTGCCTGAAGGCATTTAACAGATGTTTCCTGTGGACATCAGACAGGGTTTGAACAGTGGACAGCACCCACCAATCCCACTCCCCACTCCAGGCTTCTAAACCCAGCTTTAGTCTTCTTGGGCTCAAGAGGCTAGAGCCTCATTCTGCCTTCTTGGGGCAACTCCCTGGAGCAGACCCAGAACCCCAAACTGCCTCAGTTCTACCTCCAGAAATGAATGCTCAGGTCTGCAAACCACTCAAGGTCCCCAACCCTCTCTCGCACACAGCAGAAGATTCTAGAAACATGTAGTTGCTGGAGAGGGGAGAACCTCTACGAGTGTTAAGGTACGCTTCCATTAGTTTCTGGACAGAGCCAAGTGTCTTCACACCCTTGCCCCACTTTCCCCCAAAAGGAAAGGTTCCTGGGCCAGCCAGCCTAGGGCAGTGGGCCCAGAGCGAGACTGTGAGCCAGGCTGTAAGGTACCTTTCCACTCTTACCCCAGCAGGCAGAAGTTGGTAGCAATCCCAGACCAGAAGAGGGATGACCCAAGCTGCTCCTTGCTTCTTGTGCCTGCAGAAGGAGGTGCTGCTAGCCTTCAGGTTTGAGAACAAAATCCCCCAGACTTCTGCAGGAACTGAAGTCAGCAAAACAGCCATAGGTGGATGTCAGCCCCAGCAGGGGGAGGACGGGGTGCAGTAGTCACTTAATAGAGCACCAGTCAGCACTGACCAACCCAGGCAGGATGGAAAACTGGGGCAGGTGGTGATGGCTGTCACATTCAGCGCAGATGAACTCAGTGTTTTCAGGACACTAGTAGGGAGTCCTCCTAGGTCCTCATTTCTCGGGTACTAGATAACCACCAGGCAGGTGGAAACGGCTCAGTCTATAAACCCTCTCCTTGAAAAGGCTCAATTCTTGGAGTTCAAAGTGGACACAGGAAACTTACTAACTAATCGGGATGTACAAAAGAAAAGTAAGACTTTTAAAATAAGAACTTAACAAAGCTGCTTTATGTTGATATTAGCATCCAATTCTAGCTGTATGGGCTCCTCATTCAAGGAGCTGTTTTTCTTGTGTGTTTTTAAGCATTCAACTAAACCACCAGGGAACCTAAGAAATGCTTTCAGAGAATTATGGCATTAGCAACAATTGCCAAGGAAACCAGAAGACTGAGCACTCAGGTTGTGACAGTTTAAGCAAAGAATGAAATAATTTTGAGACGCCCTGAATTGATGTGTAAATATCCATTTTAAAAACATACATTTTAAGTGATGCAAAATTAAATTAGGATAGAATTAAATTAAAAACTAATTTAATGAAAGATTGGCTCTTTCTTGTTAGCAGTGACTACAGGACACATTTACTTATGCAAAAGGTTTTTAATAGATGCCTTAGAGCCATTGGTGCAATGTGCTGAGTTTAAAAGCAAGTTGGGCTAACAGCCTTCCAATCCCAGTTCCCCAAATACTTCAGTGTCAGTAATGGTATATTAATTTCACAGAATCAGGGAGCTGGAAAGGACCTCAGCGATCAGCCAATTTGCCCCTCCAATTTTACAAATGGGAAAACTGAGGCCCTGGAGAAGCTAAGTAAATTTCCAAGGCCATATAACCAGTTAGTAGAAGAATCAGGCCAAGAACTGAAGTGCCCTGGCTCCTAAATTTTTTTTAGTTTAAAAAAAAGTCCATGTCTGTCTATGCCACCATCTTGACCAGAACAAGAAAAAAACTAAAGGAGTTCATCATCACCAAACCATTATTTTATGAAATGTTAAAGGGACTTATTTAAGAAAAAGATCAAAACTCTGAACAATAAAATGGCAAAAAAGACATTCTCTATCAACAACTGAATCTGAAAAACGAACTAAGCAAACAAGAACAGAGATAAAATCATGGATACGAGAACATTTTGATGGTTGCCAGATGGGAGGGGGTGGGAGAGAATGGGTGAAAAGGTGAGGGGACCAAGAAGTACAAATAGGTAGCTACAGAATAGCCATGGGGCATAAAGAACAGTATAGGAAATAGAGTAGCCAAAGGACTTTACACATGACCCATGGACACGAACAATGGCTGGGGGACCGCCTGAGGGAGTCAGGGGTACTGGGTGGGTGGGGGTGTCAAAGGGGGAAAAATCAAGACAACTGTAATAGTATAATCAATAAAATATAATTTTTTAAAAAGTCCATTAGGTAAAATAAATACTTTTTAAACTGCCCAAATTCCCTTGACTTCTGGCTTATTTTTAAATGTTGTACAACATTTAAAGGGTTTGTGGGAAATGAAGAATAGTATTCTGTAACAGTTGAAGTGACAGCTGAGGGAGATGAGCTGTCTTCACTCTGCTTGTTTGAGCTCTCCGAGGCACAAGGGGCAGAAGCAGAGGACCAGCTGGGCAGATTCTGAGAGAGCGGTACAGGGGTGACGGGGCATGTGGCCAAGAACACAGTGCCCAGCGTCTCCTCAGTGCTTCCTTTACCACCCAGAATCCCTAAGGAGGGAGTAACTTTTTTTTTACCTAGTTTCCTTGGCTCACTGCTACCACACTGCCCTAACAACTGGGGCTTCTCAAAGGCTTTAGGAGCACCAGGGACTTTTCAGCTCTATTCATTGATTTTTCCGTTTGTGGTACCTGCTCAAATGCCAAAGCCACTTGCTGTCACCTGAGAACGTTTCTCCTCCACTCTTGCTGATTACTGTGGACCAAGGCCAGCTCCTCATTTGGCTTTTAATGCAGCTTTTTGTAGGACCCCTTCAAGGAAACAGCCCTTCTGCCAACATTTACAACAGTGACAGATGGGAGGACGCCTGTACCCAAGCCACATCTGTCACGTAGCTACACACCATTCATCCTAGGATGGGCCCAGAGGTTACAAATGTGTTCAAAAAGACTTCAAAAGTGGAAATCTAACTGTCAGGCCTTGGCTTTCTCTTTGGAATAATGTCAGTGATGAGACTCAGGGTCCCCTAACGCTTCTGACCAGATCCAGGCCTGCCTATGCTCCTTCCTTCATCCAGGTGGTCTGTGCATAAGACCTGGAACCTGGGAGTGAAGCTCTTGGCAAAGGAGGAAGCTGGCTCCAGGATGAGGTGCCTCCCTCCACATCAGCACCATCCTTGCTTGCTTTGAGCCTGGGACTCCTAATACTGGCCAGCAGCCAGAGTACAAGGGGTGTAGATGAGGGTTCCCCAAGGAGCTGGTAGGAGTTGAGGGGAGCACACCCTCCTGCAGGCCTCCCCCTCTGCCACCTGCGTGCATGCCCTGTAAAGCCAGCATCCCCTCTTGCCTTAGCTCCTTCTGCAGGGAGGAGCTCCTCGACCCCTGCCCCCAATGCAGGCCACCAGGCTTAGACTCTGGCTGTAGTGAGGACTAAAAAAGATGCAGTGTGCAAGTATTGTCTCCTGTATCAAGGAGGGCCTGGTTGGACCTCAGTGCAGATGGTGCCTACAAAGAGGTATAGGACTAGAGAGGGGAGAGTTGCCCAGTCAGAGGCACCACACAGCTCAGCAATTGCTGTCACCCAAAAAAATGCCTTGCAAGCACTTTGTAATCCCGAAGGAGAAATGGAATGCTTTCAGCCCTCAGGGAGCACTTACAACTCTCCTAATAGAGTTTCCCCAGCAACTGGCTACACACAGTGACATCGTGGGTACTTCCTAATGAAGCCCAGGACTGTGACTACTGTGTTACTGCATCTGGAAAAGCTGGGCCACAATGGGCTCTTCATCAAGCAGCAGCTTTCAAAATAAAAGGAAAACAGCACCCAAATTCACATGCAAACTGAGCTATTCCAATACACAAATAGTATTTAATAGTTTTCTAGTTTTAATGGTCCTCAGGGTGAAGGTTTCCAAACTAGGAGTCTGGGGATCAGAAGGTCATTTAAAAAAATTAATTCTGTAGGTCAAGAACTAAAATAAAACAAACAAGCAAACTTTGGTGGCGATCCTGTACAGCAAGCCATTTATATCGATATAAATGCAACACTAGAAACTCACCTCCGTAGAGGGGCGTTCTCTTCAATGTCTTCCAGGGTCTCCAAGGATGATCTCTGGGAGATGAGGCGACGTCTGCAGAGAGAAGGGGGGGGGATCTAGGAGTTAAAACTGCATTGTGAAATGGATCGGGCATTTGTGTAAAACCAAATCTGTTCTAAGAGATAAAGTCCATTAAAAATAAGAAGATCAGACAAGAGCTATCTTTAAGAGGCTGCCATGTTCCCAGTCTGCACCCTGCATGCCAGGTCCGTCTTGCCTTCCCTAGTTATAGGGCTGCTTTGTGGTGAGTAGGGAAGTGACTGATCCTTTTTGCCCTGCAATTTCCTCCAAAAGACAAAAATAAATAAATAAATAAATAATAAAAGGCCAGGTGTCTCTTAATATGTACAACTGAGGTACTCTGTGCAGTTTTTCTCGAGCGTTAGATAATACTGTTAAGTATTCAAATACTAGTGGTCTGTACCAGATTAGCTGATAAATATTAAATTTTAAAGCTATATTAAATAAAATCTCAATTAGGATGCAATAAAATCATTAGGAAGCAATAAAAAGTTATGGTCTCTAGATGGCCTAATTTCAAAAGCAATTAGAAACAAGGAAGACATTATTCCTTTGGGAGAATTTCTCAGAGACCACTAAGAATAAATATTGGGGCCTGTTTAAACAATACTTTTACTCTTTCCGGCTGCTAAAGAATTGCAAACCATCTGCTAAAACCTCCTCAATCTAGTTTCTTTTGCTGGACTGAGACAAGAACAAGTCCCAGTTAACTGATGCTATCTGGTATGGGGATCAAGGAGGAGTGGTAGTAACTTTATAGTAAATTCATCTGAACAAGGATCATCTCTTCACAGACAGTGATTTGGCTGAGGCGCATAGACAGTAAAATTTTGATTGGGACTTTCCTTACCTTGAAAAAAAAAATGGGACTAAAATTAGAGGGATAAGTCTATTTTGTATTACAGTTGACAAAATTTAGATTAAGAATATGTAATTATAACTATGTTCTAATTTGTTCTAAAGAGCAACAAAACAAAACAAATGGGTTTTTTGTTTTTTGTATACCTTTTCTGACCACCTACCCTGACACCCTTTGCTTCATGTTTTACTTTTAATAAGACACTCAGAAAGATCACTTCTGCAAACTAGTCAAGGGCTTCGTCATTTTCTAAGAGGCTTTCCTAATTTTTGATATCCCAATGCTTTCTAAAAGAGTCATCACACAACCTCCTCCTACATAGGTGAACCGGCCTAATTCTCTCAGGCCCTCATTTGTCAATGTGTGAGAACCAAGAGTTCCCCAACATCATCTTCAGTGTCTTCTACAAGACCTGAAGTTTAACTGCAATTAACTTGCATTCAACTTTCATTTCTATAATATTGCTGGACTTCCAATGGTCAACCAGACCACAGGCAATGGCTATGGGGGGGGACACTGGCCAATCCATTAGTAAGCAGGGCTTGTCTGTACAGCCCTGTGACTCCGGGACTCAGCTCCTCCGGACCCCTGTGAGAGCAGCCTGCAGCTGTGGCCTTGACGCCTCCAGGCCATCAGCTAAGGGGTAGCCCCCTCCAGGTTCTAGGTCTGGGTGGTGTGAAGTCCCAGCAGGACAGGGCAGACGCCCAGGTAGTCACACCCCTACCCGTCCCAGCTCTAGGGCAGGCACTGCCACGCTCCTCATGCAAGGGACAGTGCAGTTCCACAAAGCAGCATGCATGTTGGTCACACAGACTTGGATTTCAATCTCAGGGGTCGGAGTCTTTGGAGCTTAGGAAACTCCTTAATCCTTGAGCCTCAGTTTCCTCATCTATGAAATGGGGAAATGAGAGTAATTAAGAAACAGAGACATAAAGTCCTTGGCACAGGAGGGCAGCTACTGACATGTATCTACTGTGTTTTTGATTGATACTCTAGTTTCCTCCACTGGGGCTGTACCCTGGCCTGCCCTTCACCCTCAAATGACTAGGATCAGGATGGCTGCCCTAGCTCTGGCCCCTCCCCCTGTCCTAGTCAGTGGCAGGGTCACCCCAAAATGTCTCATGGGCCATGGCTCCTTCTACACCTATACCCCCTAAGTGTAACTAACTCACAAGTCACCTCTGCTGATGCACTGGCCACTCTGTACACTGCTTTCACTAAATACTAATGTCGCTTCCACAGCCTGAAGGCAGTGATTAAAATGATAAGTTACTCTGTTTATTTCTGGATAACGTTCTTGAGTATTTTAAATCAAAAGTGAAATATTGATTTAAGTATGCACACCTAGATTCTCATTAGAGATAACTTCTCACTGCGGGCAGAAATAAATGTATAGTTTTCAGATCTCGGAATCTCAGCCCATTCTGTCACACTTTGAGCCCTCCACAAATAGCATTTTAAATAGAATATTTAGATTTTTAGATAGAATATTTAAATATAATAAATGTTTAGACAGAACAGAATAGCATAGCATTTTCAAGTGACCAGTAAAAGAGACATTTTGCTCAATAGATACAAATAGAAGTAGATGTTTTGCTCAATATGCAACCAGCACAACTGAAGCCACTGTGCAACTCCAAGGGCTCCCCTCCCTCAGTTACCCTCCAGGGGTCCACTGGGGAGCTCTGCGGTTGTCTCCTTGGGTAGTAAAGATACAACCCAAGGCCCCAGCAAAGGCTGGGCAGATGCATCCTCTTAACACACCCTGCACATACCCACTCAGCCACACCAATGGCAAACCTGGCCTGGCAGAAGCACAAAGCTGACCCAGGCCTGACTCCTGTCCTCAAGGAGCTCATAATCAAGGGGAATCCATGGGATAACCACCAAGGAATTCCATTAACAATCCTTCAAGTTCCTCCAGCATTTGGGACTGCCCCTCCCCCCATCTCCAACCACCCCAGGAGTAGCATGAGGAACAGTCCATCTGAAAAGGCCAAGCAAATGCCATGGTGAACACACAAGGCCCTTGCAGGGTGGTCTGGGACCCCACAGGCTCCCATCCAACATTCAGACCAGGGTGTTCTCCTGGAAAAATAGGTCTATTCACAAAAGCACACAATCTGATAATTTTCCAATTAAAAAGCTGCATCCAGCTCTTCCTATGCTGGAAAAGAGAGGTTCTTATTTAGAAAATGACAAAATTATAATATATCTTTCTACACATTTATAAGAATGTGTTTTTTAAAAGCTAGTACCTTTAATAATCTCTCTCTCTCTCTCTCTCTCTCTCTCTCTCACACACACACACACACACACACACACACACACACACGGACACTTACAATCTGGATTCCTTAAAAAGAAAAAAAACGAACAAACATCCACCTGTTCCTTTAAATTTGGCAGATATTCTTCCCTTCTTCACAAATGGAACTAAGCAGTATACTCTCTGAGATGGAGATTCAGAGCTTGGAAAGAAATACTACTGGTCATTAAAAGGAAACCACCACAGCTCTGACCTGTGTGTCTCAGCTGGTTGAAGCATTGTCCCACAAAGCAAAAGGTCGCAGCTTCGATTCCCAGTCAGGGCACATGCCTCGGTTGTGGGGTCAGTCTCTGGTTGGGGTGTGTGCAAGAGGCAACCAATTGACGCTTCACTCTCACATAGATGTTTCTCTCCCTCTCCCTCTTCCTCCCTCCCTTCCCCTCTCTCTAGTAAATAAATACAAATCGAAAAAAAGAAATAAACCTTCATATGGCACCATGAAAACAGACATGTGGTACCTGACCTTCCTACATAAAATCAGGACTTGTTCACTGCCACAAAGAGAGGTGCTTGTATCTGCCCCCTGCCATTTTCTAGATCCTTCCAAGGTATGTGACAACCTCTCCCTTTGCCTTCTATCCTTAGAAAGCCTGCAATGGGAGAGAAGGCTAAGGGCAGGTAGCCAGCCTTGACCAGCACTTCTTACTCCACAATATGCCTCATAAACTAAGCCCATTACCATGCAAACTCCTTATCATCAGGCACAATTAACAAGCAGAGGTCTGCATATTTTAATGACTGACAAGGGTACTTAGTCTTGGACCAAAATATCATGCCCCCTTACTAACCAAGCAGACATCCAGTAAGAGACCGGCAGACCTCAAAACAACAGCACTATGTGCTGACATCATCAAATGAAGGTGTCTGTGTCTGGTCCTCAGATTGAGCCTTGGGTTCCCCATCTTATCTGACAATTACAATTTGGGCCCTTCCACACTGGCCACAAGCCAGTGTGGTTCACGTTCAATAGGTGTGTGTGTTGGCTTTCCTAAAGACTCCAGACTCTTTTCAGAATATTAGCTTTTAAGTGGTCAGCTCTGCCTGAGCAAGGAAATCATAATCCACGACAAGACTGTGTATCTGGATATACATATACTTGGACCAAATTAATCCGTTTATCAGTAGGGCTAATGATTCATCTGTGAGTGCAAGTCACTGTGTGCTCCTGGGACCCAGGGCTGGTCACAGTGGTAGCTGTAATTAATTCGCTGACATTGAAAGCTTAAAGAAAAGTCAGTGGGAGAAAGAGAGAGGAAAAAAATCACATAGAAAAGCATGTGACTGTAACGACAGAGGACTAGGTAAGGCAGGACCCCGGGCCAGTATTTCTAGTCTTTTAGGTACAAGAGTCTCTCTGATTCCATATTCAGGGCAGGAGCAGTGACCAGCCACCCACACTGACAGGGAGAAAATGGGCCCCGCAGCCTGGCTATCCTGAAAGCTGGCCAAAGCTCTGTCCCTGCCCCAGTTGACGGCATTTTGGGGACGCCAGGAGAGGGAGGAGTGAGGCGGGAGCTGTGCTCAGGGCACCTTCATCAGCACTTCTGGAAGGACATTTCTCCTTTGCCTGATACACAAAGCACCTTGGAGAGAGGGGTAAAGTGGCCAGGCCAGGGGATAAATGCCAGAATAACTTTACCAAAACTGGAGGCTGGGCTCGTTGCTGTCCTTGCTGACCAGTGAGGCCAGGGCACGGTCATCTGTGGGTGCAGCAGTGCCACCTGGTCATGGCTAATCCCCTTATGGGGTAACCTGGGGCAGCAGGTTAGCCCAAAGGCCAATGTCAGTTTGTGGGAGCCACAGGGGACAACTCTTGTCTGAGAGTGAGGGCCATCATGTGACAAGGAAGATGAGCCCCTGGCCTTGGCATCAGGTGAGGAAGATATTGATTAGCACTCTCCACCCTGGCTGCACGTGGAGCCCCCAGGGAACACTGAATATCTCTGGGAGCAAAAGACAGATTCTGAGAGCAATAAAGTACCCCTGGCCCTCTGGGCCAACCATTGCTGGCATCGCTGCAAATTTGCAAAAGGCAATTTCCTATGTGGCTCTAGTTCTCTCCAGGCAAGGAGCCCCTTCCTGGCTGTAAGACAGACCGCAGACACACGGTTACCTCTTCACAGGTGCGAAGGAAGTGAGGCTCCGTGGATTATCTCAATTACACGGGTGATGGGTGAGCTGAGGTCATGATCACCTTGGATCCGTTCAGACAGTTATTATGACCAAAAAAAACCATAAAAATAACTTATTAATGTAGTCACATGATACCCACACACTTGTAATTTATTTGCTTTGTTGCTGTGTCCTTCCCCCACTGACCATCTACCCTCCCTCAGACAGAACTGAACCACACTAGACAGTGAGCTGTGAAGGGAGGGACCCTGCCTACCTGTGTGGCCCTAGGGATGGAGCATGCTTAGCAAAGAGCAGGTGCTCAATCCAGGCTGCCTGAATAAGCTAATGAACTCCCTCACTGGGCAAGTGGGTGTCTGTGGATTTTCCTAGAGGGCTCCTGACTTTTCACTCGCTGCCTTGCTACACACAATTACTTGTGGGGCCTCTCTATTCAATATACAAGTTCCCAGTCTGGGCACCAGAAGCCCAGACGTCATCCTCAGAAAGCTTCCCAACACCTCACTATAACAAGTACAGGTGAACAGAAAACCTTCATCTAGTGGAAAGGGACAGTCCCCTCCAAGCACAGCTGAGCAGTTCACAGGTATGAGGTATAATTTGTTTAAAATGGATTTCTTCTGTTTAAGCTTATTAAACATTCATTTTTCCAAATGGAACTGTATATGTCTCAGTGTTAAAAAAAATCAAACCAGGAAATGTATCAAGTAGAAACTGAGTAATGATCTGCTAACCCCAGGGCCCAAAGAGCACCCTCTAAGAGATTGGTGTTTACTCTTTCAGTGATTGAAACTGTGAAAAGGAAAAGAAGGGTTTGCCTTTTTAAAAGCAAAGGCTGTTGGGAAGAACACTGCCCTGGGACAAAGCTGGCATCTGGCTCTACTGCTGGAGACTCTGGCAGATTCTGAGAAGCCAAGAGGGAATCCCTGGGGCTGGGTTCCCTGTTCTCTCCACAATTTCTGGCAATAGGTGAGCTCGCAACAAAAGCAGTCGCCATAAAGGGGCCATGCTTGACTGCTCACAACACCAGTTGGGGGCAGGGGGTGAAGGACAACCACTAGGATTAGGGCTCCAACCTCACCCTCGAGGCCTGGTCCTGGTGCCCGGAGTCCAACAGGCTTCACCATGTGGAGCTGCAGGTGTGGGAGCTCCTTAATTTATTATTAATAAATTAAGAATATCTAGAATAAAGACTACCATAATCATAACTCTTTCCTATTTACTTATGGATTTTTACAATGTATAAAGTACGTTCGCAAATACAATGCCTCTTCATATTCACAACAATCCACAGTCAACCTTATTGCTGTTCCCATTTTGTTGCTGAAAAAATGGAGGCTCAGAGTGTTTATCATTATTCAAGGTCAAAACAATATTAAGTAAAAAAAAAAAAAAAAAAAAAAAAAAAACAATATTAAGTTGCAGAATCAAGATATGACTCTTTCTGGAGTCACACCAGTTGCCAGCACTGGAAGTAAATGAAGGCAGCAGTGTGTATAAGCATGCAAATCATTATTATAATTATTAAAAGAATACATTATTAATGGTTATTAATAATGCTATTAAAATGCAACTGTTACTGTTATATACCACTGGCTAGAATCAGCTGAACTGTATAGAATAAAAATAGTTCTGCTACCTAAATATCTGGTAACCTTTGGCAAAGCTGATTGACTAGTCATAGTTCTAAAAATGTACAGCGGGTGCTGCAGGGCCGCAGCCAGGAGTCGGGGCTGGACACCTGGAGAGCGAGCAGTCCCACTTTAATCCAGAGCTGAAGGAAGCTCACTCTCTGAGTCTCCTTTTCTGACTTAGGCTTGCAAAGTTTTCAAGGGCCCCAATCAGCGTCCAGCATGAAAGGGCTTGAGGGTCACCAGCCTAGAATGCAGAGCTGGCCTTTTTGGCAGATAGAAAAATCCCCGGGGTAAAATGTCATAAGATCCCATCCCCTGGTTCTTATATCCCCACATTGCAGATATAGATTCTTTTGTTCTGAAAATAGTATTCAACTCAGGTGGAAAAGGTGGTCCTAAAGAGCAGGGTGCAAATCTGTAACTTATAGATGGACCTACTGTGGGAACCCACTACTGAAAGGAGCCCTAGTGAGAAGACCCTCTGTGTATCCAAAAATCATACTTTCATTGATACATCTTTGGTGACGATTCTGGTTTTCAAATACCAGGCTCTCTGAAGGCCAAAGGCACCTCTCACATACCACGGTTACAGCTGTCACTTCTCTCACACAGCTGTAAGTTGTTGAGGCCACAGCACCAGGAGGAGCTTGCTCTGCAGATTAAGCAGCTAAACGATGATAACTTAGTTCATGATTTGGCAAATCTTACAGCCAAGATTCCAGATGAGCTTTTAGCAGAAGTCAAATCTGACTGTGCTCACTGAGGAAGCAAACTGTTTTGCAGCAATAATATGTGTCCACAGATGAAGAAAGAAAAGTCAGCTGTCACCTCTTAATAGACGGTACATAAAGTCTTAAAGCGAAAATGCCCCTGGCTTCAACCTGAAGATGCGTTCATCAGAGCCGTGCTTAGTTCTGCTTTCCACAGATATAAAACTTTGTCTACAGCTGATGAAACTGAGTGTGGCCCTTACTTGCTCACCTGGCCATGGCTGCTTGTCAGCCTGACTGTGGAGAAAATCCCAGAGGAGAGCCGTGGGACCTGACAATGCGCTGGCAGACTGGCTGGGCCAGGCCACCAGGCTGCAGCGACCAGCACAGCACCCTGTCTGCAATGCACAGGGCACACAGCGGGCTCGCTTGTGCAAGGAAAAACCTCCTCTCCTCATGGCTCCTTATGTGTCTGAACCCGGATCCACACCCAGGATGGTGACAGCAAGAAGCAATTCACCCAAGACACATCATAATTAAAATGCTAAAGGTGAAAGATAAAGAAAGAATCTTAAAAGCAGCAAGAGAAAAGAGCTACTTTAACAAACGGGTGCCTATAAGACTATCAGCTGATTTCCCAAAAGAAACTTTGAAGTCAAGAAGGGACTGGCAAGAAGTATTCAAAGTGATGAAAAGCAAGGACCTACAACCAAGATTGCACTTTCCAGCAAAGCTATCATTTAGAATAGATGGGCAGATGAAGTGCTTCCCAGACAAAGTAAAGCTAAAGGAGTTCATCATCACCAAGCCCTTACTATATGCAATGTTAAAGGAACTTATTTAGGAAAAAAAAAGTCAAAACTATGAACATTAAAATAAGAACAAAATCACAACTATCAACAACTGAATCTAAAAATTAAAAACAAAAACAAACTAAGCAGACAACCAGAGTGGGAACAGAATCACAGGTATGGGGAGCATGTGAAGGGGTCCCAGCTGGCAGGGGTAAAGAGGGAGAAGGGGGGAAATGGTGCAATAATTAAGAAGCATATTTTGGGTACAAAATAGACAGGGGGTGTTAAGAATAGTACAGGAAAGGGTGAAGCCAAAGAACTTATATGCACGACCCATGGAAATGAACTAAAGGGGGTGGGATTGCTGGAGGGGAGGGGGGTGAAGGGGAGCAAAGGGAAAAGAAATTGGGACAACTGTAACAGCATAATCAATAAAATATACTTTAAAAAAAAAAAAAAAAAAGCAATTCGAACTCCCCAGCAGGTCACAGGAGTCTTCCTTGAAAAGGAGAAAAAAACGGGGTTACCTCTAAGAGAAGGAGAGACACACAAATCAAGAAACAGAAAATGCTGGGAAACAGAGTGTGAATCTGGCTGTTCTAAAGGCTCCAGCTGATGAATCAGGCAAATTAAAATTAAAATCAAATACAAAAATTGCCAATCAGCTGTTCAAATAAGATCTGTTTCTACATTCTTATATGCAGGCCAGGAAAGCAACACTAAATGTTTACAGAGAATACAAAGGCACTCGGTTTGCCTATGTTTACTTTCATTTCAAGGTTTTCATCAGACTCGCCAAATTCTGGAAAAACCTAGGTGTGAGGTCACCTCAGTGTTTACAGCTTTATTAACAGAATTTAAAAGCCTGCCAGGAATTCACTCCTCAGATCTCCCGGTCCACCCTGCCCACCGCTGTGCTACCTGTCTTACAAAATACCCTTTATATTGAGTCACTCCTCAATTTGAAGACCCATAATGATCTCCTCTGGGAACAAGTTCAAACTCTTCTAATAGAAGAACTAGAGGGAAAGTGGGAAGACAGCAGCAAACACAGCAACCCAGCCACCGGGAAGGCACCTGCCAGGCTCCTGGAACAACCGCCGGTTCTCATGGCCCAGGGCCCCAGGCTCAGTGATAGTGCTGCATTCTAATTCCCACTCAGCCTCAACCCGGGGGAAGTGCATTGCCCTGCTGCTGGATGGAGCAAGTCGACCAAATGTGCAGAAGAGCAGAAACTGAAAGCAGTTGTACTGGTTGGGAAAGAAAAAAATCAGGATCCAGAAAAGACGGGGGTTTTGTGTGGCTGCTGAGGTAAATGACACTGTCCTTGCTACAGAACATGTTGGACACCCACTGCAGGGGGAGAGCCATTGACAAGTAGAGGCCAAGCCAGGGCAGGGTAAGAATGGGAAGGATAGCCAAGCAATGATTTTATTCTTCTCTTACACTCTGTATCTTACACTCAAAATAAAAGGGACAGTTTCATCCTGGACAAAAAGGAGACCCGCTGATTTAATATAACCAGTTCAAGGACTTTGGGGCCAACTCACGCATGTTCTGAGTGAGCATCAGAATTCAAGGAATCAAATCCAGTATTCTTTGTGAAAGGGATTCCCTGAACCAGGTCGGGGAGGTGCCTAGGAATCCAGCACCTGGACCCAGAGTTTAAGGCCAGGACAAACCAGGTGTGGAGTGTGTGGGAGGCAGAGAAAGGCACAAGTAAGCTCAAAGGAGAGCCTGGTTTAACTGGGAAGAGGCCCCAGTGAAAAAAAAAAAAAACACAGAAAAGGATTGACCAGACCAGTGTGGATGGTTCACAAGGTAAACCCAGGACTTCTCACATACATGCTCAACAGGATGGGCTGAGCAGGATGGACACCCAGTTTGTGCAAGGCAGAGGAATTTTCTGAAGCAAAGTCAGGGAAGGAGCCAATAAAATCCAGGAGACAGCCAGGACCCCAATCGGATGCCTAGGGTCAGTCCTAGGAGGATCTGGAGAGACCCCAAGCGCCAAGTGAACTGCACAGAAGGGTGGGACTGGGGGCTGGCATGAATGCACGCATTTGCATAAGTGTGTGTGCATGTGTGGGCGCCCATGCAGGGTTTCCTTCTGAGACCAGAAGGACAAGGAGGTGCGAGACACCTGCAGTGCTTATGTGGGGGAGCTGGGGTGCAGATGCAGTGGGCTGGAATTGTTTCTTTAGACAGAGGCTGATGGCAACCTATTCCCGAGCCTTCTGGAGGCCCATCAGCACCTAAGTCATGTCTGATGCATCCATGGCCCCCACTCATCCCCAGCCTTTTCAGGAAGCGTGTTTTTTCATCCTTGACCCTCTTCTCTGTACTCAGGGTGGGGCCGTCTCTTAAACATCCACTGTGACAATGGGCCAAGACTGTTGGTCACCTCACCTTTAATGCTCAATCACTGGGTCTTATGGGCGCTTTGCAGGAATGCCTTTGCATGAGGAAAACTTTCTAAAACAGATAGATGCACATTTATTACCCATTAGAAAGCAAAATGAGGGCTAATTGTGCACTGCTTTATGGTGTTCGCAGCACAAAGACGAGATGGACAGGAGAAAGCCAAACTCTTCTCCCTGGCTTCCCAGTCCTGAAGAGCTGAGATGTCAATGGGAGCTAATTAGAACCAGCAAGGAGTGAGGCTGGGCAGGTTACTTCCGAGTGGTATTTAATGGGATCTTCCAGGAGGCTGCCTTCCAGCATAATCGCTCCTCTGAGTTTCTCCCTTGGTTTCCAGTATGACCTTTCTCTGGTCCAAAGGGCCTTCAGTAGGAAAAGATTTTGACAGCTCAGGAACAGCATGTGATAGTTTACAGCAAATTCAAGATTGATGGGGTTTCTTCAATCTTTATTTTGTAGTTTTTCAGATTCAAACTATGCTCTATAGTAGCTTATGGAAACAAATATTGATGCTTCCTTGTCTATCAAGCTTCAACCAACAGGGTCTTTTCCTGCCAAGGGTCCCAAATGATCTCATTCCTTTCTGGAAGCAAACTTTTTAAAAAATGCCTTGTTTCTCCTTGGCCACCTATGTTTGTTCCCATTACTGTAAACTAAATGGGCACAGCTGAATCACTGGCGTCATAGGCTTTATGGCGTAAGGAATACCCCAAGGGTGACCAAATCTTACTTCAACAGAAAACTCAGAATCTGCTTCATCCACCCAAATCCTACCATTCTCTTTAAGCACAGCGTGGTGCCCCTGCTCTGCTAAGCTGTCCCTGACATTTTTCTGAACTCCTACATGTTAACTTTACTGTATTTGAAAATGTTCATATCTAGGTACTTGCAGAATGATTGATTTTATTCTTATCTTACATCCTGTATCTGCAACCCAACTGTAAGTACCTTGAAGACAGAGTACTATGTCTTCCCTTCTTTAAATCCCCTTCAATGACCAGCATATTACTTTGTCATAGTAGGTGCTCAATAAATCCTTAAGTACAACATGGACAACTGTCTACAGGCAGCCCACCGGGGCAAGAATGGATCTTAATTGCTCCAGGGAGTCAGATTAACACTTTCCTGAGAGACTCTTCAAAGGGGCTCAGCAAGCCAGCAGAAGCTAAATCATATACGGAATGAGGTCCAAAACCAGAGCTGGGACCTCAGAGATCATCAGATCACTGATGTTCAATTGTTTTTTGAGCAGTAGAATTTTTTTTTAAACTAAAACTTATCATAAATTGCAAAACATAAAACAGATTAAATAAGTATAAATTATATAAATCTGAACGTATAAAATTTACATATAATTCAGTCACTGTTAAAGCAGTAAAGTTAGTTTGATGAATGAATGAATCTGAAACCAGGAGTTATGACTGACATTTCTAGTCTAAGGTCAATCTCAGCATTTAATTAATTTAGTTTTTGGTCTTGGATGTACAGTATGGAGATAATCCCAACTGACACAGATAAGTAGGTGCCCATGGCAACAATTTTTAAACATCTCAGGACCCAATTTAATTAAATAGATGTGGCAGGTGAAGCTTAGTTGCACAAAATCAACTTACTCTGGCAGTTTAAGCTAATTAATGCATAATTAACATATAGATGGTCATCACTGTGACAAGGTTTACTATAGAACACTACTCAGTATGTATTTTACAGCAGTTTAAAAAGCACTTTAATATATAACTATATATGTATATAAGCATATAATATATATACATGTAAATTATACCTCAAAATATTAAACATAGAATTACTACATATATCCTACAATTTCAGTCCTAGATGTAATCCAAAAGATATGAAAGCATGCCCACACAAAAATTTGTACATGAATGTTCATAGCAGCATTATTTGCAATAGCCAAAATGTGAAGGCAACCCAAATGCCCACTAACTGATGAGTAAATAAATAAAATGCAATATTATTCAGCAATAAAAAAAGACAGAAGTGTCGACATATGATATGAAATGGAAGAACCTTAAAAATGTTATTGCTAGATGAAAGGAGCCAGTCACAAACGACCACATAGAGTATGATTCTAATTATAAAACTGCCCAGAAAATGCAAATCTATAGAGACAGAAAGTAGATTAGTGGTTGCCCAGGGCTGGGTGTGGGAGGAATGGGGAATGACTGCTAATGGCCATGGGGCTTCTTTTTTTGGGTGATGAAAATGTTCTAAAATTAGATAGTGGTGAATATTCTAAAAACCACTGAATAGTATACTTTAAATGAATGTTGTATGAATTCTATCTGATCATGTTGTTAAAATATTTATATGATACATAAAATCTATGTAAGAATCTGTCGTCGGCAGCCGTCCGTCTCGAGAGACAATGGTGTAGCTTCTTAAGAGTCTATCTGCACTGCCGAGAATGGCTGTGCAGTCCAACTCGGGAGTGACATGGTATCTGTCTCCTCCCATGTTGAATCGACATCTTGTGATGACGCTGGAGTGTCCTCTCCAGTGAAGCTGAAGCTACAGAGCCTGGGCAGGGTGATATGGAGGGTCTGCTGTTGCCCATGCAGCAGACCCCCCCTCTCTTTGCAGCTGAAGGGTCCAAGGGAAAGACGGAGTCAATACAGCTTGGCTTCAGGTGCGCCGCAGGAGTTGCCGGTGTTGACTACAAAGTCAAACCGCCTTAGGGACTCCGGCTCCGGATTTTCTGTCGGGGTTTACTCCCTTAGCCTTTCCCCTGAAGAGGTATGCCGCAAGGCAGCGGAGGTTTTTTGGAGTCAGAGTTTTCCTTCTCTGATGTGCCCTGACTGGAAGATCGAACCAGCGACACTTAGCTCGCAGGCCGACGCTCAATCCACTGAGCCAAACCAGCCAGGGGTATGTAAGAATATATTTTGGAAAAATACATAGTAAAAATGAGTCAAGCATTTATGGAGCTCTTAACGCCCTTGCTGAGATCCTTAAGAGTTCTAGATAATATCAATTTGAAAACTACGGATCTGGTTCCATTTCCCTTGACTAGAGGTATGGAGACTGAGAGCTTGACTGACCTGCTCAGACTAGAGTTGGATGGAGGGAGAGCAAGGATAGGGCCCAGACTATCTCATTGCAGAGCTGGTCCCTTTCCTTTCCAGTGTGGTTAATCTGGTCTTTTCAGGGATTGTTTTCAGCAGCAGGCACCAGGTGAGAACAGAAGGTGGTGGATGTAGGCAAACCCTCAACAGGGCAAGGCTGGCTCATCACTTTCACCTGGGAAGTACTGCATCCCCCAACACCTGCTGACAACCCACCTCACCTGTCCATCCCCTTTCTTCCCGCATACCCACAGGGCAAAAAGGAAACCTCCTCATTGCACCCTTCAAGGTGTTGTTGGTTTGGAGCTTTGAGACTCGATTTCCTTAACTCTCCCTGCAAGTTACTCTCTTTTATAAAGGCTGATACTGTTTTCTAGGAGAGAACCAAGGAGCACCTTGGGGCAACCAACAAGAAAGAGGACAACACACCCTTTTGGAGCTTCTGTCAGCATCTGGGGAGGTAGTTTAATTTTTTAACAGTCTGTTCAGAGCACTTTGAAAATATATTATTAGTGCATCTGCCTCACCGTATACATAATTAGCAACCACAGTCAGGCTGTTCAGGAAACGTTTCCAAAGCGAATTTGCAGCCTGAGAGCTGTGCCTTAAAAAACCACATGAATATTCACTTAGATGTAATGTGGATTCAACTGCTGACTGGATTCTTTGGTAAAAGCCTATCCAGGTTTGAATGGTCCCTTAATGTCAGGGCTTGGATGTGATATCACATGGTTATTGTGGAAAATAATATGTTCTTAACAGTCTGGAAGGTGGGGCATACAAGGTCTGTCCAGAAAGTATCCAGCCATGTACTATGAAAAACAGACACATTTATTGAAGATACAAGATATAATACATAGGACAATGACGCCTAAGTCCCTTTCAAAGTAGGCACCTTGGGACCTCACACAGTTCTCCCAATAGCCATCAGCTACCCTGTTGTATGTTCCTGAATCTCATCGACGGTCTGAAATCTCTTTCCTTTCAAAGGTGATTTTAGTTTTGGGAAAAGCCAGAAATCACAGGCCACCAAATCTGGGCTGTGTGTGTGTTGGGAGGGTGGGCCCTGAGTCATATGGGTGATTAGATGTTTTGCCAAAAAACTTTGCACAAGACATGATGCATGGGTGGATGCATTGTTGTGATGAAGCTGCCAATCCCCAGTTGACTTTGTGTAGGCAATATTTCACAACCTGAGTCCAGATAACAATGAAGATACATCTAGTAAAGCTGGAGACAATGAAACAAGGAAGGGCTTAGCATAGAAGCAACAGAGAATCTAGACTAGACTGCCTTACTGGCATGTCAGAGAAAAGGGGCCTTTGGGGACAGGTCCAGTGTATTAGCCCACTGCCTGGGAGTTGAGGAAATGCATGCCTGTGAAGAAAGGAATGGGGAAAGAAGAAGGGAAATGGAATGGTGCAGGCTGCTCCCCAGAGGGAGACTGCATGCGCCGGGTCATTTTCCTAGAGGTTTTTCTCTCTTGCAGGTGGAATCTCTCCAGGTGTGTTCTTTCAGGGTCATGATCTCCACTAACTGGTCAGTGGCAGGGCAGGGGTATTTAGTCATTGCAGCTGGTCCTGGTGTCGCCCACCTGGTTTTGCTGCTTTTTGGAGCCTGGAGCTAAAACACGGCTGAGGTCTAATGTTATCTCTAGGGAGGTGACATTTTATATGCGGCTATAAATCCATCAGCCATTGTGCTCTGCTGTCTTAGTTTCCGTATTCTGCCTGCCAAGGAATTTTCCTAGCTTCTCACTATCCTGTCTCAATCATAGATAACTATAGTGTAATATTTTCTCCTTAGCTCAAGGTGGCATGTAAACTTTAACTGCCTGACCCAGTCCTCTGTCTCACATTCTTGCGACACTCCCATACATACATGATAAACTTAGTCATTTTTCTCCTGTTAACGTCTCATGTCAATTTGAGTATTAACAAGCTGGAAAAACATGGAAAGGTAGAATAAAAATTAATTTTCCTTTCCTATGCTTGCATCTGGCCTCTTCCAGAACAAATAGCTAACGTGTGTCTCTTAGGGAATTCAGTGACCCTTCTCTCCCACAGGACTGGCTGCCCCACCTGGGCCAACACCAAGCCCAGGCAGGAGCCACCTGCCCTACGGCTGCCCATGACCCCACATGGTGGCTGGCTCCAATTAGGGAAAAAACCAACAGGATTTCAAAGGCATCTCAGGAGAGCCTCTGCAGGTCACTGGCCACTTCAAACTGCCTCATGTACTTATCTGAGCAACAGAACATCTGTGTCATAGTCCTTTCAAATTCTGATGAGTTCTCTAGGAGCTTCTTTCAAAAAAAAGTAAAGCTCTTTCTGTTTCTGCTATGTTTGAAAGAAAGCTGTTTTAGCTTCAAACAACTTCAAAGTTTATTTTCAAATGAAAGTTATTTTGCCAAAGAAATAAGTAAGTTTTACCCAACCAGGGAGGAATGATGGGTCTAAAAATAAAATTAACTTTGGAACATTGGATTGGGCCAGGGGAAGCATCCCTCTTGGAACTCAAAGGACCCATTAACATTAGAAATAACTATGTTTTCCTGGTAGATGAGGCAGCTTCTTTGTAAAGTACCTGACCTTACAAGTTTAATGTGTTTAATCATTAGATCAGGTCTTCAGGTGACTGGAACCCACTGGAGATCACATACCATGGGTACCTGTTGGGGAACCCTCTGGTATAGATGGGCACCTGCACAGGTCCCACTTTTCTTCTCATGATGAGGGAGGCCCTCAGCAGAGAGGATGGGGTGGGGGTGGGGTGCTTCTCCTGATGGGAGGAAGTATGGTGGTTGGTAGCTCTTATTCCAGGCTCAACAGTCAGCCCAAGCCTGGGATTGTTTTCTTTCCCATTAAAAAAATTTTTTTATTGTGATAAAATATGCACATAACATAAAATTTACCATTTTAAGTGTATAATTTAGTGTCATTAAGTACATTTACATTGTTGTGTAATTATCACTACCATCCATCTCTAGAAATTCATTTTCCCAAACTGAAACACTGCATTTTTGTGAAACACTAACTCCCCCATGGAAACCACGAGTCTTCTCTCTGTCTCTATGAATCTGACTACTAGGTGTCTCATATAAGTGGAATCACAGAGTACCTGTCCTTTGTGACTGGCTCATTTCACTGAGCATAATGTCCTCAGATTCATCCATTCTGTGCACATGTCAGAATTTCTTTCCTTTTTAAGGCTGAATAGTAGTATATATCATATTTCGTTTAGACATTCATCCACTGATGCACACTTGGGTTGCTTCCACCTTTTGACTATTATAGGTGATGCTGCAATGAACACAGGTAGGCGAATATTTAAGTTCCACACCTGTTTCTTTATTTTTTTTAACTCTGAAAGGGAAAACTGAGACCACTTTTATCAGATGCCCCAGGGGTTGCCCTTGGGTGTCCCTGAGGGGCCTCAGGTGTGAAAGGAGGCAGTCCCAGGAATGGCCTCTCCATCCTGTCCACATAGCCACAGGTGCCATCCAAAGAACTGCCAGCTCAGCTCCGAGGTGCTCATGAGAACTTGCCTGTTGATTTCAAGTGTGGGAATGGAGAAAAGTGCACAAGCCCCTGTACGCCCAGTCTCTTCCATGCCCCAGATACATCCTTCCCTCCAATGAGGCAAAGCTACCTGCTGAGCTCCCCTAGAGCACACCTTGGGCTGTAGAGGCCCTGCTGTGGGATGGCCCCTTCCTTCCTCCCTCTCACCCCTCTCTGTATCCAGGGTCCCTCATTGCTCCCATGGCATCCTGGGCATAGCTCTGCCACCACAGCCCAGCACTGTCCTGGCAGATGTTTTTGTCTGGCTCTCCTAAGTAACTCAGGGTTCCCTACATCCAGGACTATAACTCACTTATATTAGGGGCACAATGAATATCTGTTAAATGGCTGACCAAACCAAAACACCCCAAAACCTCAAGACAATTAATAGTGTATAAATTATAAGTGACAGAATCTAACCAATATGATTCCCATAGGGATGGTACCTTCTTAAACCTGAAGGCATATTTTGAACAAACTAATAAAGCTGGGAAAAAGAGTCATCTAGTAAATAAAACAGACGCTGCAATTCCAAGCAGCCTTTGAAAAACATGGCCTACAACTGGACCACTGGAAACCTGATGATTCTCTGTGGGGCCATAAAAATGGCCCAAGGGGTGGTCCCTAGGCTCTGTCTACACAGGTTTCCAGCTCTGGGAGAGGAAAGATTCAGGAAGTCTCCCAAAGAAGCCTGGACAATTTTCTTTCTTTCTTTTTTTTTTTTTTGAGTGAAAAAAACAAGAGAGACATGGATTTGAAATAACCATTAAGCAAACAAAATTATTAAAGCACACTCCCAGGAGGTTAGGGAAAATAATTTCCGTTGATAGTGATCTTGAGATTAGTTTTTATCAAGTGAATCGAGCACCAGGCAGTGAGTGATCTGGTTTCTATTTCCACCTTCCCCCATCCTAGTTAAGTCATTCAAAGAGTACTTATACTCCCTGTTTTTTCTACTGTATGATAAGGGAAATGCCACTCTTCCTCCTGTGTAAGACATTCATCAGAGAAATCACACACAACACAGAGCCTGCAGGACACCTGACTTCCCATCCAATGCCACCAGGAGAAGTCAGTAAAGTAAAAGTCGGCAGCCGTCCGTCTCGAGAGACGATGGTGTAGCTTCTTAAGAGTCTATCTGCACCGCCGAGAATGGCTGTGCAGTCCGACTCGGGAGTGACACGGTATCTGTCTCCTCCCGTGTTGAATCGACATCTTGTGATGAAGCTACAGAGCCTGGGCAGGGTGATATGGAGGGTCTGCTGTTGCCCATGCAGCAGACCCCCCCTCTCTTCGCAGCTGAAGGGTCCAAGGGAAAGACGGAGTCAATACAGCTTGGCTTCAGGTGAGCCGCAGGAGTTGCCGGTGTTGACTACAACGTCAAACCGCCTTAGGGACTCCGGCTCCGGATTTTCTGTCGGGGTTTACTCCCTTAGCCTTTCCCCTGAAGAGGTATGCTGCAAGGCAGCGGAGGTTTTTTGGAGTCAGAGTTTTCCTTCTCTGATGTGCCCTGACTGGAAGATCGAACCAGCGACACTTAGCTCGCAGGCCGACGCTCAATCCACTGAGCTAAACCAGCCAGGAGAAGTCAGTATGTTCCTACTAATGCAGCACTACCCAGCCACAAACAATTAGTTATATGCAGAATACCATTTAATGACATAATGCATTATTTAATGAAAAAAGGAAACTTTAAAAATGGTACATGCAGTTTGGGCTCTAGTATTAAAAAGGAGAGAGATTATATATTGTATATATACATAGCAACCGACAACTGACAGAACCTAATCCACCCATGAGTGCATGTCTTACACCAGACATTACCTGGTCACCTAGGCGGGAGGATTATGAGTGATTTGAATTTCAGTTTTTTCTACACGTTTCACACAGGTGTTCCTTTTTTGTTACAAAAAATGAAAAGGTGTGTTAAAAAATCATGCATTCATATTATAGAGACATAGAGAGGTACATGCATATATATGTACTGTTACGGTATTCTAGGCATTATTTAAGAATCAACTGGCATCATTATTAAAGAAAATAGGTAGGAAGTAAAAAATAACAATAAAAAGTTGATAAGACAGCCCATTATGATTAAGTAATTTCTTAGTCAGTTGCTTGCACACACTTGAAAATATTCCTAGAATTGCTTCTTTCCAAAAAACAGGAAATCACTCATTTCCCTGAAATGTGTATTTTCAGGCATCAAGTTTAATGAGGAACCATTGCATTCAAACCAACCTTCCCTTCCCCTCTGTAACTCACCCATACATGAGACTTCTAGACAGTGGGAAAAAAAGAGCAGAAGCTAGTGTGACGGACACCCATGTCCACAGAAGCACTATTCACAGTAACCAAAAGGTGGGAAAAACCCACATGTCTACCGACAAATGAATGGATAAACAAAATGTGTATGTATATACAATGGAGTATTATTCAGCCTTAAAAAGGAAATTCTGACACATGCTATAACATGGAGAGACCTAAAGAACTTTATGCCAAGTGAAATAAGCCAGTTATAAAAGGACAAACACTGTGATTGTACCTAGATGAGTCCAAATCATAGAGACAGGAAGTAGATGGTGGTTTCCAGAGGCTGGGGAGAGGCAGAAGCGAGGAGCCATTATTTAATGGGTACAGTGTGTCAATTTTGCAAAATGAGGAGATTTGGAGATTAACTTCAAAACAACGCAAACACTCTTAACATTACTGAACTGTACAGGTAAGAGTGGCTAAGATGGTAAACTTGATGCTATGTGAAAGCTTAAGTGTGGTGGTTTATACTCCATATTTAGTTTGGTTTACAGACGCACAGAGCAATTTCTAGTATCCAGAAACCCCTCTTTTCCCGGCATCATGTCCTTCTGTCAATGGAGCCTAGCCTGTATTTAAACCTAACAGGGGAAAGGAATAGCATTCCCACTTCTGCAACTGGCCATTCAGGCCCAGGTGCTTTAAAAAATGCAGCAGGAAACACAAAGCCCACACACAAGAGACTAAAGTATTTGAGAAGAAATTAAGAAGGTGAGACATGACAGATAAAGTAATAGTGTTTTTTTCAAAGCAAGATTTTTATCACAGTCCACAGGCCAGTTTGTATTTGGAAGGGACCTTCAAAGGCAAGGGAGGCTCAGGACGAAGACCAGACAGGACATATGGCCTCTACAAAGTACATCTGGGAAACATCTGGGAGGAATGTCCATGACCACCTTCCCCCAGCACCAAGTCTTCTGCTGTAATGACTTCGGATAACAGATGTGTCTGAGCTCCCTCCAGGAAGGGCCCACTGGAGGCCACAGGCCTCCTAGTGCTCCACACCACAGGCTTGGCACTGTACCTGGGCAGAAGGTCTCATAAAAGAATACTGGAAGATGACTTGTCTTTTCCCATTTCCCGATTCAAGACTCTAGTAAACCATCCTCTGTCAAAACAGTTACTTGAAAATCAACACATCTCTTTGAAAGTACTTGCTTGGGAGAATTTTATCTTATTTAGGTAATTTCAGAGTAGCCATAGACAAGAATTAACCTTACAATTCTCCAGAGACACGAAAGGATCCTAGCACCAAGTGAGGGTATTTTAACTGTCTAACTTGACAATGAGTTAAAAATAATTCAAACCTTTATCATTTTAACTACCAAGATTTTTATCTTTAGATGAAATTTTGAAAGCCATAAATTCTCTTGAGAAAAATATAAAGAGCCTCTGTAACAGCAGACTAATTTTAATCAGGCTAGGAGCAACAACCTTTTGTCTGTGCATGTGCTTTAATTATTTATTTTTAAACTTAAACAGATGTCTTTCATAAGTTCACACAGCCAGGATCATCTGACTGGAATCTATTTAGCAGTGTATCTTGCACTGTTGCCTCAGGCTGAATAAACACAGAAAGAATAAAGAATCTCTTATTTACTGATAAAAAAGTATATACAGTAGAAAAAAGTACCTAGGGTAAATGGTCTACTTAAAACATGTCACCAAATACTTGCTTATAGGAAGGGTGCCCTTTTCTTCTTAAGGAAATAGAAGTTCCTTAACAAGAAAACCCTACCGAGCTTATATTCATCAACACAACCAGGTTAGGCAAAGCAAAGCTTAATATTAGGTAGTAGAACAAATATGACTTGAGGTCTGCAATTTTTTTGTAAGCAAGTAACAGGCACCTCATCCCCCCACCCACACCAGGGGTGGAAAATTCCAAACTTCGTTTCTAGAAAGCAAACAGGAATTTCCTACATTGCTCCCAGTCTGCTGCCCTACATCCTTGTTTCTAACTGAAGCATCCCACAAAAAGATTAATTTAGTGCCACTCAACTGTGAGACCAGGGCCATAGAGGGAAGAAGAAATGCAGAAAGTAACCTGACTGCTCAAGAGTGGGGCTTCCAGAAAGAAGATAAAGAATCAATTTTCCAAATTACTACCACATCGTAATTACACAGGTGTGGAAATAACTCTACATCCTTTGTAATTATCTCCTGCTGGTGACATGAAAGGCATTACCAAGGAGCTGGACTGCCTGCCCGAGGTGTTTGGAAAGGGATAGTTCTGATGGGTCTGAGGATGACTTCAGTCTGGGGATCCTCCACAGAATGTGGGGCATGCAACTGGTTCCTACTAACATCTCCAGCAGATGCTGAGCAAAACGAAAGGAAGGGAAATTCTGGCAGTTTTAAATACACTTTAGTAGCTGTAAGATAGAGGTTTGGGGGTGACATAGAAATTTGCTCTTTATGTGCCTTAATTATACTCTGCTTTGTGACACCTCATATTCTTGTCTCCTGTCACTTGATTGTTCACAAGCAGGGACTATTAAAACTCAGCAGGTCACCTGGCACCCAGCATGTGCCCACTGATATTTGTTCATCTGAGTAGCTGTCCACTCATCAAAAAAGACACGGACTTGACAAAGTCTGTTTTATCTGCTGACTGCTGACTGTCTAACTGGATGACTCAAGCTCTAAAACAGATTTTCCAGGTCTGAACTATGTGACCCAAATGGATCAAAAGGACTGGAAAATTGCAAAATCTCTTCTTGGCTTTGAGCTGTGCAATTACAACCATACTTTACCATTTTCCTTATTTTTAGAGACAGCACTGATTGACACGACAAGCACATCCTGGGTACCTATCACGCTAAACGACAGTCATGGCTAACACTCATGGGGGCCTCCAGCATGCCAGGCACGGGTCTAAGCACTAAATATGAATTAATTCACATAATTCTCACATTAACCCCACATGCTGCATGTTAATGCTATCTTTAGTTTACAAATAAGTAAGCTAAGAGTCAGAAAGCCTTAGTTTTATTTATAAATTGCCCAAAGTCCCACAGGTAGGGAGTAGCAAAGTCAGAATTCAAACCTAAGTCTAGCTCCAACACCATGCTATGCTGCCTTAATCTAAGTAAATCATAAATAAATTATTGTAAAGATAACTTTTTAAACAGTATTAAAATACAATGTCAGCATTCAAATTCTATTGTTAAAAGCACTCGTCTTATTTTGTATTAACGCCCAGCTGCACAGCTGAGTGGAAAGAAAAGGGCGTTCAGAGCCGGAAAGGCACACTCATTTTCTGCTGGGACCACAACAGTGCTCTGGTTCTTCGATTCCTCATTAATAAATGGGAGACAAAAAAGCCAGCCCTTCCCCACCTCAAGGGTGTTGTCAAGAATAAATATGAGAACGAATGGTGAGGGCTTTTGTAGAACAGTAAACAGACTCCTCCCAAGGCATCCCAGCCTTGGGAAGCCTCCAGCACACAGTACAGTAAGTACTTAAGAAATACCTGAATGAAGTACAGTAAGTGTCCGCAGGGTACACATTCCAGGACTTCCAGTGGATGCCTGAAACCAGGAATAGTATCAAGCCCTACATATACTATGTTTTTTCCTATGCATATGTATCTTTTCAGTTAATGGAAGCACTTTACAGCTTCTCTTTGGCTTATGTGAATTGCCAGCATCACTACTCTTGAGCTTTGGGGACGTTATTAAGGAAAATAAAGGTTATTTGAACGCAAGCACTGTGATACTGTAACAGTTGATCTGATAACCAAGACAGTGGCTACTAACTGAGTAATGGCTGGAGTGTCTAATAGTGTGGATGCACTGGATAAAGGGATGACTCACATCCCGAGCAAGATGAAGCAGATGGTGCTGTGAGATCTCATCATGCTACTCAGCACAACATGCACTTTAAAACTTATAAATTGTTTATTTCTGGACTTTCCCGTTGAATATTTTAGGACCGCAGTTGACTGTGGATAACTGAAACTGTGGAAGGCCATACCATGGATAAAGGGGGACTACTGTATATTAGATTCTCATTATTTGCAGACTGCATGGCTGCGAATTCTCCTACTTGCTAACATTTATTTCCAACTCCTAAATCAATACTTATAGTGCTTTTCCAGTCATTCACGTACTTGTGTACATGCAGAGCAGAGAATTTAAATGGCTGAGGTGACAAGACGAGGCTCTGTCTTGTTTCAGTTCGCATACTGCAAATAAGTGTCCTTTTGGAGTTAATTTTAGTAGCATGTTTTTTTCATTTTTGTGCTTTTTGTGGGTGATTTTGCTCTTTAAAACGGCCCCCAGGTAAAGCACTGAGGTGCTGTGTAGTGTTGCTAAGTGCAAGAAGCGGGCGATGTGAGCACCAGAGGGAATACATGTGTGAGAGAAGCTTCCTGCAGGTATGAGTTACTGTTGGCTGTGAGTTCAATGTCATTGAATTAACAACATAGATTAAATAAGGTATCTTTAAACAGAAACACATAAAACAGGTTATTAATTGCTTGGATAATGAAAATGTGACCAGAGGCTCACAGGAACTGAACCTTGAATTTCCCTTGCATTTAGTATCTGCAGCTAAGTCAGCATTCACAGCAACCTTATAGAACATAACTACTGTGAGTAATAAGAATCGCCTCTATAAGCTAAAAAATTTTATAATACAAACTCGCCCCCTTACAGTAAAAGCAGCTAACCAGGAGGATAAAGTCCAGACACTGAGCTCTAAAGAGGAAATATCAATATAATAGAAGTACTTGGAACACGCTGTCTTGGAACCCTATCCGTCTCCGTCCAAAGCTGCAAAGCCTTTGGCCAATGTTATCCCCAGTGTGTGGGGGCAAGGGCTCTCATCCTTTCATTCCAACACCCATGGAGCTCAGAAGTGCATAGCAGCCTCACCTCTCGGAGACCCTCTGAGGCCCCTCGTCATCTGTCTGCAAATCTATGGTCTGGTGACTGTTGGAAATACCAGGGCAGGTCTGGCAGCTGTGGAGCGACCTCACTCCAGTCCTCTCCCAGGTTCCTCTTCACAACTCAGTTGATATTCCTCTTTTCCAGCCTGAGCCTCAGAGTGATTCTCACCGAAGCCTGACAGAGTGAACGTCAGTTCTCAATTTATTGAGAGCTCCAAGATGTTAAGCCAGAATCAGACTCCACTCTCCCGGTTACACAGATGGGGAAATCAGCATATATTCTTAAACAGCAGCACCTATTAGAAGGCATTCAAGGAATGCGGCAGAGATGTCAGGCTATTCAAAACTTATTTTATGAGCCATTCAAGTGCCAGCAAAAAAAATGTGGCCTATAGGATAAAGGGATACTGTTGAGACTAAACCTAAGATTCAAAACTAAAAGCCACTTTTTTTAAACCATAGGGGAAAATGTGCAAGCCAGCCCATGTGCCTGGGGTCCTGCCACATGGAGACCACACGAGGCCCATTGCCCCAGACAGAAGTGCTCTTGTGTGTCTCCTCTGACCTGAGGTTGAAGGATACTGGAAATGAAGCTACTAGTTCTCGACATAGCTACACAAAGCTGAACTAGCTCCCACTGCAAGTGGGAGATGCCAATGCTAATAAAATGTCACCTCAATTACTTTTGCCAGGGTTATAAAAAGAAACTAGAGATTTCCTCCCTTGGGTATCTTCTGTTAATTGCCATTTATAAAAGTTGTGTTTGCTACGTCTGTAATATGCATTTTTTTTCCTTTGAAAACAAAGAGAAACTTCTAAAATATCAGTCAGCATTCCAAATGGCAAAGTGGTTTGTTTTCCAACTCACACTCTCGATCAGCTTGGGTGTCTGTCTGAAATGCAGGCATCTGGTATTAATTTGTGACAATATAAAATCAAAATTGAACTCCCATGTAAATATATATTTTTAAATTCAGATTTCACCAGCCTGCACATACATTATATTCCAGTCTTGACTTTTATTTTCCTGGCTCCAAAAGAACTAAAATTACATATACCAAATGTTGCACCTCTGAATAAGTTATACAGGTTAAATTATTTTCAGCTCTGTGAAACACAGATTGGGTAAATGGATTAAAATATATCATTCTCATCTCTTCAAAATTGCAGGCCCTTGATTACTCACTTGCATTTAACATGGTCAAATTAAAAAAAACATTGGTTTAGTCACTCTATATACACATAGCAGCTCCCCACTGACATATCCATAGTCTAACATGGGCTGGACAGGTAAATGACATGAACATTAACATATATTCTTAGACAGTGAAAGTGTTGAGAAGTGCACATGTCAGGAAACACCAACTGGATCCTAAAACAGGAGGATCACAAAACTTGTTTGGATAAAATGTTACATGTGTCAAAGGTAATAAAGCACAGTGGCAGGAGTTTGGTATTCAGAGTTAGACAGGATGCCAGCTCTACCGAGCTGCGTGACTTGGTGGGAAAAGTTAATTCCCCAGAGTTCAAATCCCTCATTTACATGGTGATATCAGCCACTACAAAATATCCATAGTACCTGCAGAGCATCTGGGAAACAATCATCACAGCAAATACTTATTGAGAACTGTGTGCCTGGCACTGTGCTAAATGCTTCACAGAAATCATCAGATTTAATCCTGGCAGTCATACTATAGAGTTTCTGATTATTAAATATTATCCCCCTAACCATGTATGAGAACCAAGGCTCATGAATATCTTGGAATCTACCGAAGGTCACACTCAGGGAACGGCAGATCTGGGATGTGTGTGAAGCCATTCCCATATAGCTCCATAGCTCATAATGCTAGTGTTCAATAAGCATGCCATTGTGGTAGTCCCCCTTATTTACAGTTTTGCTTTCCACGGTTTCAGTTACCCACGGTCAACAGGGGTCCTAAAACGTTGATGGAAAATCCCAGAAATAAACAATTTATAAGTTTTAAATTGAATGCCACTTTGAGTAGCATGATAAACGCCCTCGTCATCTCACTCTGTCCCACCCAGGACAGGAATCACCCCTTGTCCAGCGTCTCTAGACTGTAAATACTTCCCACCCATTAGTCACTTAGCAGCCACCATTTAGGTTATCAGGAGGATTGTCAGAGCACCACAGTGCTTGTCTTCAAGTAACCCTTATTTTACTTGATAATGGCCCCAAAGCACAAGAGTAGTGATGCTGGCAATTCCAATAAGCCAATAAAAGCCATAGTGTTTAATTTTAGTGAAAAGGTGAAAGCTCTTGATTTAAGAAAAATAAAATCACATGCTGAGGTTGCTCATATCTATGGTAAGAACAGATTTTCTACGGTAAGAACAAATTTTCTATCTGAAATTGTGAAGAAAACAAATTTGTGCTAGGTTTGCTGTCACATCTCAAACTGCGAAAATTAAGTCACAGCATGTGATAGATACATGCTTGGTTAAGGTGGAAAAGGCATTACATTTGTGCATGGAAGACATGAACAGAGAACATGCTCTGACTGACGGCAACATGTTGTGCAGAAAGCACTGTGCCTCTAGAAGGCTACAGCAAGGATCTCCTGAAACGAATGACCACGTTCATGTAACTTTTTATTAGTAATTGTTGGTAATCTCTTACTGTGCCTACTTTATTAATTAAATTTTATCATAGGTATTTCTGTGTAGGAAAAACATAGTGAATATAGAATTTGGTACTCTCCAGGGTTCCAGGCATCCACTGGAGGAGGGTGGGTCTTAGGACATATTCCCCACCAATAAAGCAAGAAAAAGATGCAACTGCTGTTGGAATATTAAGACTGCACCCAGCCTCACTCTGAAGTATGAAATCACACAGACACTGGGTACTTGTTTAGTTAACTGCAGCAGACTATAATGCAGTTTTGCAAAGTCACTTTTTTTTCTCTCTTGGAGAACAAATCTTTATTCTCCATATTCAAAATCACTCAGACTTTAGCACCTGGTAATTAGTTGCAAATATGTGCAAGCTGAACTAGGGAATGTTTGAAAAATCTCATGATATCACTCAAGGATTTTTTTCTTTAATCCAGAGAAATTATATGTCTTTAACTGAAATAAATGAATAAAATCTGATTTGGGGTATTTATTTGAAATTGATATGTTCAACATTTACCTTAGAAGGTATTAAAAATTTTAGGCCAAAAAAGCTGGAAATAAGCATAAAACTTGAGATGATCTCTCTTTAAGCATAAACATCATTTTCCACTTTGGAAGAAAAGGGAAAATGTCCATATGCACGTTCCTACCCCAAAAAGTATTTATGCCCTGACCAATGTGGCTCAGTTGTTTGGGCATTATCTAGAGAGGCCACAAGGTCACCAGCTGGATTCCTGGTCAGGGCACGAGCCTGGGTTGCGGGCCAGTTCCCCGGTTGGGGCATGTGTGAGAGGCAACTGAGAGATGTTTCTCTTGCACATTTATGTTCCTCTCCCTCTCTTTCTCCCTCCCTTCCCCTCTCTCTAAAACTAAATTAAAATCTTTTTAAAGAAAATTTATTTATAACCCTATAGATAAGTCACCTGGAGCTATCTTGAGAGTAAAGGTACCAGGTTAGGAAAAAATAAAAATAAAGGAAATAAAATCTTCAGTCCTACAATTTTTCTACTAGGTAGTTATTTTTTAAACTCACAGCATTGGGTTGCGCCACACTGTCCTTCCTGTCACAGGGATGGCATTGCCATCCTATCAGTCCACACACTAATGGGGTCTCCTTTGATGCCTCCATCTCCCCATCCTCCATAGCCAATCCAGCTCCATGTCCATTCGATTGCCTCCTAAACCTCTTGGAATCTGCCCACTTCTCCCCATCCCCATCACTGCCACTCCTGTCTAAGTGACCACACCTCCTGCCTGGAGCACTGCAGTAGACTCTCTGGTGTCCTCCCCTCTGCAGCTTCCCTCGTGTGCCTGTGTTCCACACTACAGTGGTACAAATCTTTCAAAACAAGACTTATTCTGATTCTACGTGGCTGATAACTCTTTGATGGCTTCCCACCACTCTCATGACGCAGGTCAAAATCCTCAACATGGCCCTTATATCCCCCGCTCCCCTCTTCGTTCTGTGCTACAAACACATTGGCCTTTCTCTGCTTCCTCCAGGAAGTCTTCCCACTCAGAAGTCTGCCCAGGCTAGTCCTGTAGTCTGACCAGTCCTCTCAGCCTTGTTCATCATTTAGGCCTTAGTTCAGCAGTCACCTCCAGAAACCAGCCTTCCCCACCACAACCAGGTCAATCACACGTGTACTTATTACAATGACTCCAATAGGAGCAAGCACCTCCCCTCTGCAACATGCAGCAGAGCTACTTTCTTCACATTTGCTGGGTGATTATTCAACAGTCTCTCTCCAGGTAAAAATAAGCACCATGATGGCAGAGACCACCCAAGTTACCTACCAGTTCTGTCAATCCTACCTCCAAAATGCATCTTAAGTCTATCATCCCTGGCCATCTCCACCCTAGTCTCAGCAGGACACTCTCTGGAAGCAAGAGGCTCCCAAATGTCTCCCCATATCCGTGCTTGTCCTCCTTCACTCCACTCGTCACACAGCCAACAGTGGGACCCTAAAGGTAAGCCAGAGCATACCACTCCCACCATAACATTATGCAAAGGCTTCCAACTGCACTTACAACATGATGAGACCTCTCCACCGTGTTCCACAAGTCTCAGTGTGCCGTGGCCCCTGCCCAACTCTGGTTCTGAGTTCACCATGTTCCAGCTACCCTGGTCTTCCTTTTCTTCCTTAAACATAGCAAGCCCGTCTCATCTCAGGGTCCTAGAACATACAGATCCCAGTGCCTGAACCCACGTTCTGCCTCCAGAGGCTAACTGCATCCTCACCTTTTTCAGAAAGGCCTTTCCCGGCTCCCACATCCAACAGACATTCACAGACCTCCACAACTCCCTCCGCAGCATTCTCCAGAATTCACTTTACATGCCATTTTTTTCAGGTGCCTTTTTTCCTTTTATTTTTCAAACTAGACATGGAGATGTGTGATGGAAGGAACCCCATCTCTCTGGTGTCCCACCATATGGTCAGTCCTTGGCACATGGAAAAAGGCTTTCAACACATCTGTCTGAATACTTGAAGAAAACTGCTAAGACCTTAAAACAGAGGTAAATACAAAATGCTGTAGGACACAAATGAGAGCAGAAATACACCAGACAGAAGGAGACAGGAGGCAGGGAAAGCTAATGTGAAAGAAATTCATTGAAGCTGCACCTAGAAGTTCACCAGATCAATAGTGTGGCCACGAGGGGCAGGGGAGGGAACAGAAAGGAATGTTGAATTGAATGGTGTGTGAAACCTCAAACCTGAAGCACCTGGGCTCTTGGCAGAGACCTGAATTAGGAGATGATTTTCCACTGATTCCTGCTAGAATAAATGTCTTGAAGCAAAATAAAAATATTCCATGCAACACCACACACTATTTACATCTCCCAGGAGGTACACTAATGCCTGAGACACATGAGGCTTTGTCTACAGCAGTTGTTCCCAAACCTGAATGAGCCCCAGACATGCCTCGGGGCCAGCAGTCAGACTGCTGGGCCCCACCCCCAGAGTTTGTAGTTCAGGTCTGGGGTAGAGCCTGGGAAATCACACTCCTAACAGGCTCCTAGGTGCTGCTGGTTCAGCAACCACATTCCGAGAAGGACTGGTCTATGGCCATGCCAAAGAACTGAACAAAAACAGAATTGTTCTGTACAGAGTTTAGGTTTTTCCCCCAGGTTCCATTGTGCCTTGCTTCTTCCCGATGCTGGTGCTTGCTGACAATCCTTGCCATTCCTTGGCTTGTAAACGCATCAATCCAGTGTCCATTTCTGTCTTCACAAGGTGTCCTCCTCTCTGCCTCTGTGTGCTCACATGGCCTTCTTATGAGGACACTGGTCTTTGGCTTTAGGGACTACCCTACTCCAGTAAGACTTCAAACTAACTAATTACATTTGCAAAGACCCTATTTCCAAAAAAGGTCACATTCTGAGGTTTCAGGTAGACGTGAATTTTGGAGAACACTACTCAAACCATTACACACAAGAGCTGCAGAGCTGTGTGACCCAAAGTCTTCAGGGGCTGTGCACTGTGGTGCCGCTGAGGGATGTGGAATCTGTGTGGCTGCCAAGTCACCATGAGGCCTCTGTGCTGCCCTCACCTTTCTCTGGGCCTCCTACAGATGCAGACCTGCAGGCCTAGCTCAAGGGCAAGATCCAGGACAGCCACCAGCCCGCACTGCAGGCACAGATGTCTGACTGCTCCTGGTGACTGGGAGCCTGGCTGCCTTGGAGCCTCGCTGCCTCGGGCTGTCATTCTCCCTCTCCTCTAGAAGTTGGGTGTTAGCCCCAATGATCTCTGAACAACCAAACCACCTGACTGTCACACAGAGGTGTGCGAACCACCTGGTACACAGAAGGGTGTGGGATACCACTCACCCAATGCCAAACAGGCTCCACTGGAAGCCCTGTACAGTCCAACTCTGTGTAATCAGAAGTTCAAAGGGAGGAGGTGAAGGTCAGATGCAGAGGAACCTGCGAACAGGGAGGGGAAGTGAGGGGAAAGGTAAGACCTACTCACCAGAGTGACTCCATGGCCACAAGGGCCCCAGGTGTCCCCCAGGAGCCCTCACATTCTGCAGTTTCTGCTTAGAAAAGGAGGCCAAGCAGGCAGTACAAAGACCACAGAAAGAGAGCCATGGCTTCTGCAAAGGGTGGTAGGGACCCAAGGCACATCTTCCAGAATTGTCCTTTCCCCTCATGCGTGGCCCAGCAGGGCTGCAGAGACCCTCTAGGCAGGGCAGCATGCTGTGTGCCTATGTGTGGGCCAGACCCGCGGCCACTCTTAACCTCATCACTTTGCTGCTCTAAGGGTACAATGCTGACGGTGTGAATTCACCCTTTTTTGCTTCCCTGTCCCCAAAACCTTTGTTTTGGCTACGGAAATTGTCAAGCCTGTGTAACTAGGGGAGAAATGCAACACCTAATGGAGGGGGTATTGTTTTCCTTTGCTGCCCTGATTTTACTTTACTTCTATTGAAAGTTGAAACAAAGCAGCAAATTATCTGTTCAGTGTACCACAGCATTAGCTCCACCAAAGCAAACAGCTCCATCCCAATGATGTCAGCTGACCTTGCCAAGTTTCTCAACTGCTTCTTGATGAACAGTATAGGGCGCAAGGCAGTTGTGAACAGAAGTAACAGCTACAATGTTACTGACCAATCTCCAAGGGCAAAACATCTGCTGGATGCTGCATGTTCCATTCTTATTTTAATGCTTCCAATACCCCCAGAAAGCAGAGGTTATTATTTCCATTTTACAGATGAGGGTCAGAGGGATTACATGAGTTGCCCGAAAGGTGCCACTAAGTGACAGAAGCTGACTCCAAAGCTGGTCTTTCTACTCTTGAATCTGTTCACCCAATTTTCTGAGGAGGTCAAGCAGTAGGGTGCCGGAAAGGAGGACCTGACACCAAAACTATTATTTGGAGAGAGCTTTTGTTATTGGAGAAATTTTCCATATCTCGGGCCCCAAACCAGAGTTCTGTTGGCCTGCCCCAGAGGTTATCATATGAAAATCAGCATCCGGCTTGATGAGAAGGTGCTGGCTAGCCAAAACTATGGACAATATTTCTTTGTATTTTAACATACTGCCCTCGGTTGGCTCTAGTCCACAGGTCTGAAAGGGATGAGGCCCTAGCATTTTTGTTCTCTTGAGGTTAGCTAATATACAAGTGGAAGATTTGGAGCAGAAAGAGAATAAAATTTTTATAGCATCTGATAGAGTTCTTTGTTTTTCTTAAGTGATATAGCTATGGTAGAGTTTTTTATTTGTTTTCAAACTCTTGACTTAAAGTAATAAATGAACTAACAAAACCAAACAAAAACAAACTCGTAGATACAGACAACAGAATGGTGGTTACCAGATGGTAAAGGGGTGTGGCAGGTGGGAGTGGAACAAACTGGGTAATAAAGGGGGTCAAATATAAGGTAATGAATGGAAACTAGACTTTGGGTGGTGAGCAGGCAACAGAGTATACATATATCAAATTATAATGTTGTACAGCTGAAATTTATATGTTATTATCTGATGCTACCTCAATAAAAAATTAATTTAAAAAACCTTTCGACTTAAAATTAGAAAATGTAGGTTTCAAAATTCCAGCTCTTCCACAAATAGAGTACTTAACTATGGATGAGTCACTCCGTTCTTCATGGTCTTGACTTTCTAATCTATAAAACAGCTATAACACTGCCTTTTTGACATGAGTTGAGGAAATAATATATATGACAGCATTTTGTAAATTTCTGTAAAGCCCCAAACAAGTAAGTAGAACTTCTATTATCAGATGTTTATTCAGTGATGGATAAACTGAACCCCATAATTACCCACACAATTACTTTGGATATTTGTAATCTCGTCTTCCTTCTTCAAATGATCTCTTTCCAAAAGCAAACTTTCTTCAACTCAATAAAACATAATACTTCATCAAGACTACCTTTCAACATCAGATTAACCATTTTCCCCCTACCATGCCGGTTTTTGTTGTTAAGCAAAAAACTACAGACTTTGCCTCTCCTCCTGTCCCTCACATTTCCGCCCCTCCCACCCTTCCTAAGATGATTAAAGTAGACAATTTGCTTTATAAATCATTGGGTCAATGAGTAAAGTGCTTTAAAATAAAACTCAATGTGCTAGGCACATAGAAATCTGTGGCATTGTTGAATATTTAATTGTCTCTTCTTGAATGGTTTGTCATCTGTTTATCGTGAAATTTAATTTAGATTTCAGTACACCTGGTCTCTAAATCTGGGGCAAGATGGGCCCTTTCACACACACACATATTATTATAATATTCCAGGTCCTTCCTAAACTTCCAACATTTGCAAATTCTGTTTTATAAGCTTTTGTCTTTGTGACTAAATGTGCAGCAATAAACCCCAAACCACATTAATGATAACTCTGTTAAATATAAACTAGTGTGCAATTACCCAAAATGCTCACACAAACAAAGAGAGGGGAAAAAAAACACAAGAAATCCTGACTGATTGTATGTTCTTGGAGGCTTTTAAAAAACAAACAAAATACAACATTACACAGTTTGTAAAGAAAGAGTAAGGGCTAATGATTTTATGATTCCTACATATAATACTAAACAGTCTTTTTTAACCCCACAATGTCTATGAAAAGTTTGGTTTTCAAAATTGCATGTAGGATAAAAATTGAGTGGGTCAGATATTTTTTGAGGTAGCATATGGGTAATGGGGAAATTCACAAAATTCTATTAAGTAACAAATTCGTATAAAAACGTCTGGTTTTCAACACTCTTCCTTTGATGGTGACATTTTGCACAGCCCCTCCCCTCCCCCAACCCCTGCTCCTCACAAGGGGAAACTGGAACAAAAGGCTGTGTGGTGTAGCCCTGGGGTACATGTGCTGGTCAACCAGCTCTCTGGAAGGAAAGAAAATGCCCTGACTTGTAAAGTTGGTTGATTCCTGTGGTGTAAATACTTCCACCATGCTTGACTGCAGGCCACCAACCAGCTCATCAATTCCTTAGTCTCTAGGAGCCAGCTAGAGCACACTACCAGGTCTAGATGAAACCCAGCTTAGAAGTCAGAGAAACAGGTTCAAAATCTAGCTCTAGAGTCCAGCTAAAAGGTTTTGGGCAAGTTCTGTTAATAAGCCTCAGTCTCCATAGCTCTAAAATGGGTATAATCCCTAAGGGATGGTGGGTGGGAGACGGTTGTAGTGGTGGCCAAGGTGGCCATGGCTGCCTCCCATGAAATACAAGGAATTTAAATCTGATGTGATCATATGTGGGTTTCAGCTGAGGGAGAAGGTGCTGGCAGGTCCAAAGAGAAGCCAGGAGCTTCCAGGAGGCGAAGACAGTGTGGGCAGGCTGGAAGGGATGGACTACTGCTCGCCTCCAGGGTATAGAGCACTGGACTAGGACAGGGGTCACACACTTTTCTGCAAGGGGCCAAAGAATGAATAGTTGAAGCTTTCTGGGCCATGTGGTCTCTGCCACAACTACTCAATTCTGTCCTTGGAGCACAGGGGCAGCCAAAGACAATACAGAAATGAAATTTTCCCAGAAAATTTTATTTATAAACAGCCAGTGGTCACATCTGGCCCATGGGTGGGCCGCAGTTGCAGACCCCTAGGCTATAGGGGTAAGGGTGAAGCTGAGAACATACGGAGGGGTCCAAACAAAGCAACTCACCCAGGAAGAAGGTATAATTATTCCCATTTTGTAGATAAGAACCTGGTCACAAAGTGACACAGTCAGAGCCACAAACACAATCCCTGTGGGTGCCCGGCTCACGCTCCTGTTCGACCAGGACCTAAACAACAGAAGGCATGGAAGCACCAGATGCATAAAATAGGCAACACAGGTGACAGGACATGAGGTGTGGCTGAGAAGAGGGGAAGCAGGGCAGGTACTGGCAGGACTGAGGACTGGAGTCACTGAGGACTGTCTACCCTGGACTGTCCCCGGGGCCCTCACACACTGCGGTCCTTCCTGAATGACAGAAAGGTAGATACCAGTAAGGAAACCTCAGGGTGAGCAGTGCCTTTAGGAGTCATTTAGGGCAGCCACCTTCTCCCCAGTTCAGCGGAAGCCAATTTGACAAGCATTTATGAGCCTGACTCACAAACCACAGCACAGGGGTGAAGTGGGTAAGGAAGGACACAGACTCTGGTGCCAAAATGTCTGGGTTTGAACCCAGCTCCCACTGTATGGGCTGAGGGACCCTGGGCAAGTCATTTAACCTCTCTGTGTTTAAGAATGGGGGTGATGAAGTTGTGTTGTCTGAGGGCTATACATACGAACTTGCTTAATTCCCCCAAAGTGCTTAGAATAATGCCTGGGATGTGTTTGTGAGATAAAAACACTGTGTCAGGGCACTGAGCCAGGTGCCACAGGGAGGACATGAAGTATCTATCACTGCCCTGGTCTGGGCCTCAAACACAGAGCTCACTTCTTAACAAGCACTCACTGGAATAAATGGCCTTTTTATGTATATCTCCCAACACAGACAGGGACCACATTTTAATGTCTGTATGACTAGCATGGTGGCACTCATAATTGCTATTCACTATGTTCAGTGCTTGTTGTATAAATGATACAAGGCATAAAGTCCTCATACTAGAATTTTCTCCACAACATACCCAATGGATAACAAAGCACCTAGGCCACTTTCTGCCCACTCTGTGACCTTGGATTCCTACCCATCCATGTTGTTAGGCACTGAAATCAATGTCTACAAAAGGACGTTGTAAGCTTGAAGGCCCTTTGGCAACAGAGGCGGTTCCTATAAATTACTTTGAGATGTGGGTGGTGGTGGCTGAGGACCGACCGCCTCACAGGGCAGTTGCTTCCAGCTTGGACAGACTCCTAAAGTTGTCAGTCCAGTTATGACACCTCCGCTGCCAGACAGAGCACAGCTGAAGGTGTCTCATAAAGGTCTCCCTTACACCAGGGGAAACCCATTCATTCACTCATTAGTGCATGTCCTGCCAACCAAAGCCACATGGAACACACTTAACATCTGTCTGCCTCTGATTCTAAGGTTGGGTTATCCAAACACCCCCAAGCTAAACACGTCCGGCCTCCATAGCAGGCCACGGACTAAGACGCTCAAGCTCTAGGCCTGGAAGAGCAGCAGTGTTCATTGGTTCCAACCTTTTAATTCCACAAGGAAACAGAATGGGCATGGCGTGAGGGGAAACCCATCCAGGGTTACCAGTCATGGCAGGCTCAGGCCCAGAATCTAGGGTTGCGAAGTACTAGTCTGGCACTCCTGATCCCCATCACGCCACCTCACCTGGCCTCACCTACCTTTTCTTCCCAGTGTGTTCTAAAGGCCACCTGTACTTGGCCCTCTCCCTACCTAACAACTCCCCTTCCGATGGTAAAAATTCCAGGCAGACAGAGCTTCCTGGGACAGCTTTGGGGACATAGTACAGAACCATACTGCAGCTTTTCCTGTCTTCCTGGAGGGCAAAAGGTCACACTTGAACTTGCTGCCCTCTCTGGACACTTGCCAGCAGCAAGCAGGCTTCCGATTTATTTCCCCTTCTGAGCTCACCCACACCATTACAGGCTTTGTGACTGCCAGGAAGAGGGCAGCGGGTGAACCTCCGGCCACTTGCCTCAGCCCTGGCAGGGCACGCTCACTCCAGGACGTGGGTGAGCGTCCTGACAGAGCCTGGCTGGCCTCGGACAGCAGCAGCTTTGGTTTCCATAATTCATGCTGCAGAAAAAAAAAAAAAAATCTCAACAATAACTTGGGTTTGCTCACTGCTAGAGTTCAAAGTCCTTTACAGACTTCTGAAATCCAGATGGGTCAGGTGGCTCACAGCTGGAGCACAGGGTGGTGACTTGCCTCAAGTCACAAAGCAAGGTGGTGACAAAGTCAGGAAAAAATGTCCAATTCCCCCTCTTACTCTGGTTGTTGATCCCCTAATGAGCTCATATTTTTATTTTCAGTAAAGACTGAGACTACAGCACTAGCCCAGGTTTCACCCCAAGCAGGGCAATGCAAAGGGAAGGGTAGTTAGAAGCTCCAAGTCTACAAAGCAGTGGGGTGTGAAGTGAGCCTGAGCTCTGTCTCAATGCTGAGTGACCTTGAGCAGGTGACTTAACATCTCTAATCCCTGATTTCCTTGGCCTTACAAGTGGAACAAAGTACCAGCAAGTCTGCGTTCTCAAAGTGCAGCTACTTTGCATCCCAGGGAACTAGTTAGAAATACAGAATCAAGATCCCTCCCAAACCTGCAGGATCAGAATCTGCCTTTCTTCGCGATCCCTTTATGATTCTAAACACATTTACATTTGAGAAGCCCAGATATGTATAAAGCATTTATTATTACACCCCCCCCCACAGTCAGCTCTCAATAATAAATGTTTGTGCAACTAGCACTTGAAGGAGCCTAAGACAGAGGCCAAGTCTCTCACAAGGAAACAGACCCAGAAAAGCGATTAACTTCCTCTTGGTCACACAGTGGCAACAGGATTCAAATCCAAAACTTGGGGCTCTTTTGTACCCCATGACCTCCTTCATTTTAAGCCCTAACTCTCTACAAGGTGCAATGCTAACTCAGGTGCACTAAGAAGCAAAACCCTTATGTATTTTAAATGTAATACCCTGGTCACCATGTGCCTCTCCCATCAGTGGCTTAGACTCTGGGCTTCTGGGTGGCTGTCATTCAGAAGCTCTAGGAAATGGGTAATCCAGGACGCTGCCAGTCGCTGCCTTAGCTGAAATTTTTTAAGTGAAAGGAAACTTTAAAACACACCTTATAAATTTACACTCCTTTTCACACATTAACACCTTTCTCATGTGGAGCTCACATCCCAAGCAGAGAAACATGACAGGGTGTCAAGCTAGAAGGCTTCTTTTTGGCTTCCCACCTCTGACACCTAACCTAAGCACAAACCCCAGCATGCCGGCTTCCAGGGCTGGAGAGGGCCATGTGGACCATGGTCCTGGGTTGCCTAGAAATTACAATGGAGAATGGCAAGTAGCAGCAAAGCTAGGGAGGAAGGGGACCTGTAAAAGAACCTACACATGGGCTGGCGGTGAGGGTTAAATGTGATAAGTGTCAAACATCCAGCCCAGAGCACAGAGGTTGTGTCATCATTCCATTGACACATCTGCACCAAGCCTGGGCACAGAAACTGTCCTCTGTGTCGTATTTCAAAGTTTGAAAGTCTAAGCAATAATTGTGATTGGTTTTACAAGTGTTCAGATGAACGTAAAAAAAAAGAAAGGGTTTCAATATTTCAGATGGGGTAATTCTGACTTTTATATATCCATAACAAACCCAATATATGGAATCACAAGTTCATTTAAAAAAGGCAGATTTCAGTTACACTATGGAAATGCCTTCCAAACTTTCATTTGTATATGAATCATCTAGGGATCTTGTTAAAATGCAGATTGGGACTCAAGTAATCTAGAGTGGAGTCTGAGAATTTGCATTTCTAAGAGCTCCCATGAAGGTCAAAGAGCCCACATTTTTGAGCTCAAGGTTTAAATAGCAAGAAACAAATCCAAGGAGAGTGTCATTTGATTTAAAAAATGACATGCCAGGAGAGCATCCATGAAGGAGTACATGGAACCAGCCAGGCTAACAGCATTTTTTCAGGGAGGCACACCAGAAAAGAAAATGGCATTCCTTAAACTGACCCTGGGCCTTCTTCAGATGAGTTTGTAATCTACATCACTTTGTCTAGGCCGGTTAAAGTACTCTTTAGTGATCACAAAAGCAACTTGCTTCTGACAAAATTCTTGAAAGCAGCACAGTATAGGGAACAAAGCATCCTAGGATATTTCCACTCCAACAGCTGGTGGCCAAGCCAGCTCTTCAAGGCCTTTCTTAAATCAAGTTTTACCCCTTAACCTCCTCTCTGTACATTAAATTTGATGCTGTTTCTGTGGACAGCTATAATTTTTTTAAATGCCTATCAAGTTGTCAGTTATAGAAAATTCCAAAGAAGTCAGATGAATGCAATTGTCAGGTAAGGAAGTACCTTATATTGACTAACCCATCTTAATGTGTGTGTTGTAGGGAAAGATCAAACATACAAGGGCTTCATATTGATAGGATCAAAGATTAAATTCTAGCTAGTCTTTGGATTGTAAGTACTAACACACACAATCCTCCATAACCCCTTAAATGGGAGTCTTGGAGTCAAAGTGTGAGGTAATCTGATTTCCAGCTGCTCTTCCCACAAGAACACATCTGTCTACCAGGAGGCACAGGCTGGCCTTGCACACTGGCTTAGAATAACATGTATGTTTATTACAATTCCTGTCATGACCCTCTGGACTAGACTAGCTAGGCTTATGCTCAAACGATAGACATTATGAGCCAGTGAGTGATGTCAGGTGGTAATATTGAGCTGCCCAGAAACTGCTGAGTGAGCACCACTCACCCAGAACGGAAGGGATTTCCCTCACTCCTGTTCACTCACCTGCTAATGGGGAGATGTGTGCGCTGATGAGAAATGCCAGGGCCAGATTGTCACCTGTGCCCAATCTCGATAATTCATCCATACAATTAGCAGGTTGCTGGCCCTGCTCCTCACTCCTGCCTGCAGCCATGTGCCCTCACACTGCTGTGTGACATACTGAGCAGGGTCATGATTTCATCCACTTGGGAAGAAAAAGACTCAGCAAACTTCTGGATGAGTGCAGCTTGTTCTTCCCCATTTCTCCCTTGGGGGAGGAAGTTAAGTTTTCCAAAAGCCACCTTCTTATTTAGGACAGAGCATGCCTGAGCTTTCAGATGAGACAGAAGCATTACAGGAGAAAGGGCAGAACAGAAAATGTTCTCCCTTTCTCATCTTGAGGCCTGCAAAATATTAGTAAAGTCCCATCCCAGAAGAGGAAACTGAGGCCTCAGGAGGTTAAACGAACTGAGCAAAGGTGGAGTCACTGCTGTAACTAACTGCACAGGAGGCCTTATCAACTCATAAGGGAGGATGAACACTCTCCCAGGGAACAGGCCAGCATTCCTCACCCTCCTTCTCTGGTCCTCTTCCAATGTCCAGTCCCACTGTCTGACACAGCTCTAACTCCCAACTGTCCCTTGAACATAGGGTGACAAGCTCCAGCTATTTCCTGAACAATAAGCAAATGTCCAACATTTCATGTTTTTGCTAAAACGCTTAATACCTGCAGATAAACTAGGCAAGTACAACACACTTTTAACTATAGTAGCAGATTCATCTTGGAATGGAAAAAAGAATCCTCAAACCCTATGTTCTCCCTGTTCCCCTCCCCCTGGACCAAGGGAATGTAAGAAGGACTTTGCATTATTTGAGGAAAGTAAAAGAAAAAGGCCACGTTTTCCTGAGACACAGCAATACTTGAGCGCGGGCAGGAATTTCTCAGCAGGGATTGACCGCGTGTCTGCGACAAGTTCCGGCTTACATACGCCGCTGAGCCACGGGTCGGACCCACTGATCGACTCTGCGCCCCGCCAAGTCTCGCCTGGCGTGGGAAGAGCGTGGCTCCTGGTCTGGACGGGAACGATTTCTGCAAGTTCGAGATCTCCTCCTGGCAATGGGTTTGGCGCCGCTTTTTAATGAGCTCCCTCAACTCCTAACTCCGAACCCACTGCATGACCGTGGTGCTTCTGCTCTGCGAGTGCTGGACTTGGGCACACACGTGTGAACACACAGTCCCTGGGGAACCCCTCTCCCACTTTCAAGTGCCCTAGTGGTCTGGAATTCGGGCCAGAAACTCGGGGATCCAGAAGGGCTCGGGAAGGTGGGAGCGACCAGAGTCCCGCAGCAAAGTGCCGGCCGGGAGGGACGCGGGGTTAGGCGCGCGTCGCGTCCTGCATACTCACCGGGACCTCTGCAGCTGCTCCAAGGCGCTGGTGCTACCCCCCTGGCCCGGGTGCTCCAGGGAGCAGTAGTTCTGAGAGGTCTGCCTGGAGAAGGCAATGGGCAGGATTCCCTGAGTGAACGAGTTGAGGCGGCCCCGACTGCCGCTCCCACTCCCGGGGGTCCCGGAGCCCAGGAAGGCAGCCGCGGGCACCTGCACGCTGGTAAAGGCATCGTCCTCCTCCAACTCTTCTTGCCCGTCGGGCAGCGGAGGCTGAGCACAGGCGGCTAGAGGCGCCTGCCTGAGCGGCTGCAACTGCTCCCCCGACGCCCGGCCTGCGCCCAGAGGGCTCGCGAGCCCCCGGGCAGCCCCGAGGCCGCCGGGGATCTGGGGCGGCAGCGATGAGGGCTGAAGGAGGCTGGAACCCGACCCAGCTGCCAATGCCGCCGTGCTCGCCACGGTGAGCGCGCTGCAGCCGCCCCGCTCGGCTGCAGCGAGCTGGCTGAGCCGAGTCCTCGCGCCTGGCTTGGCCACGCCGCTGTCCTCGCCGCTGCCCCACTCCTCGTCCTGCAGCGGAGGCCGTCCGTCCAGAGAGATGTTGGTGAGGAAGGAGAGAGCAGCCTGGCGGCGCCGCGGGTCCATTCGCGGCTTTCTGGAGGGCTCCGGCGGTGGCGGCGGCTGGGCCGGCGCGGCGGCCACAGGCTGGGGCTGCTGCTGCGGCTGCTGCAATCCGCTGGTGCCCGCGGCGTCGCTGCCGCCGCCGCCGCCGCCGCTGCAGGCGACCGTGCTGGGGGTGGCGGCAGCCGCCGCCATTGTGTCCGTCTGCGGCGATATTTCCGCGACGCCCCGACAAGCGAGCGGCGCCCGAGTACTAAGCCGCGGGCGCGAGCGCCGGCGACCCGGGCTGGGCAGGGCGCGGGGCGCTGGCGGCGTGCGCGGCGGACCGGCCCCCCCGCGGGCGGGCCATGCTCGCCCCTCAGTAATCGGGCGGAGGACGCCTCCGCCCCGGCCCACGCGTGCGGCTTACTTGCTCGCTTGCTGTCGGCCCCCTGGCCGCCGAGAGGTTCGGTCCCCGGCGCTCCCTGCCACCGCGTTATCCGGCGGCTGGCAGGGGTGTCCGTATTTATAGGTGCGCGCGCCCCGCGCTCGCGCTCCGGGGCGCTCTTTGCAATAACACAGTATCACGTGTGGGGAATGAAACCTGGGAGGAAAACAAAGCCGCAGGCGGCGGCCGCAGAGACTGGCGGCGGGAGGCAAAGGGCCGGAGGAGGAGGAAGAGGAGGAGGAGAAAGTCGAGCGGGTGGCGGGCAAGGAGATCCGCCACGCTGTCCTGGTCTTTGAGCTTCCTGGGGAGAGTTGGTGGTTCCCGTGACTAGCCGGAGCCAGGGGCGTGAGGCGAGCACGTTTTCCTCCGCTCGCTCAGACTGGGACCTGGGGGTACGAGCAGAACCCCTTGAGTCACGGCGTGAGGACGTGGTCCCGGGACAATTGTGGGTCTGCAGGACAGTTATTTGGAGCAACGCCTAGATTTGGCCCTCGAGCTTGTTAACTGGACCCTGCGCTGCTGTTGGGCCCCGAAATAAGTCCTTATTAAAAGTTACACGGTTAGGTCAACAGCCCCTGACATGGACGGGCCACCTTAAAACTGCCGCTAACCATTAAGGTTGTGTCTCATTCATTCTCAGGCCAAGGATGCAGGCTCTGAAATAAATACATGCCCGGGGGCGCTTAAGAACCCAGGCGCGGGAACATCTTCCGAGTGGCCAGAATATTTTACACATCCCTGTTTGATGGGGCTGTCACTTTTTACCTCTTAGCAAAGGCCAACATAAATATTTACTGTGGTCCTGAAATGTTCTTCCTTTTCTGTGAAGAGGGGGGTGGAATAAGATGGCCTTACACTCCTTTCCCCATCGAAAATTTTTGTGGCTTGTGATCTCTTTTCCTCGTATATGACCTGGGACCAATATGTATTTTCTGTCATTCATTTGGTAACATCCGTTTGGCATTTACCATGCCTTCTATAAATATGGATTCCTGCGCAGAGCTGCAGCTTTGGATCTGGGAAGAATCGCTGAAGGCAGTACCCCAGCCCCACCCCAAATAAGTGCCTCCCCTGGCTGTCCGGAGCAGTGGGGAGCGGGTAGGAGCGATCTGAAAACTTGTGCTGGTTTTCCAATGCTGTTTGGGTGGCTTCCCAGATGCAGTAAAGAACCGACACACTGAGTTAAACTCTGCGACATCTCAGAAACCTCTCTCTACACGTTTCTGAGGGAGAACCACTGTATTTAAGATAGACGGATTAATTTAATTAAAGGTTTAAATTTAGCCCTGGGGCTAATGGGTAACTCTACGTTGAAATTCCACTCCATTTCAAGTTCAGGGGAGTGCATTGAGTAATGGAGAGCAAATACACTCTGTTCAGAGATGTGCAGCCAACCTGGAGGATGAGATATGGGGGAGTTTCAGGTTACATTTGCTCAGGACAAACACAGCACAGGGCCCTTTACATGAACAATTGTTCATATTTTATTTTATGCCATTTTTAGGCCTTTTGAGAAAGTGAAGCCTGCTGTCTATTTATAGTAGAAGCCTTACATCAGCTAAGTCAAAGGTTGGTAACCAGCTCTGCGAAATTTCATTAGGATTTTAATTACTTTGTTTAAGTAACTACATAGAAACTTCCAAGCTGCTTTATTACAATTAACTTATTTTTCCATGACCACTGGCCTGGTTGTACCAGCAGGCGGTATTCAATGAAAGACAACAACTCAACACATATAAAAGAAAACACAATTTTTTAAATTATGAAAGTGATAAATGTTAATTGCAGAACATTTAGAGAATAAGATAAGCAAAGTAGGGGGGGGGGAAGCATCACTAATAATCTCATGTCCTATGAAAATAACTGTTAAAATTTTTATTTTTGTCCTGTGTACATTTTTAAACAAAAGCAAAAGCAGGCTGTTTGTGTCTTGTGACTTTTTGTTTGCTGTGTTGTGATCATCTTGCCATTTAGAATATTCTTCTATAGCATCACTTGAATGACTGCATAATGTTCAATTTGAGAGACTATAATTATTAAACCTGTTCCATACATTAAACATTTAGATTGTTTCCACTTTTGCTGCTATAGAGAGTGGTGATGACATCCTTTGCTTTTCTCAATCTTGCTACCATTCAATATTATTTTCTTGGGTTAAATGGAGTCTAGGGCAAGCAGCACATCATGTTCTTAAGGCTTTCCATTGAGAAAACTTCCAGTGTGATTCCTCACCCTCTTGCCGCCACTGGGTATTAAATTTTTTTCTTAAATATTCATTTCTTTGCCCATTCGATGTAACTCTTTGCCTATTTTAAATGCCAAATATGCAACTACTTTAAAATATTTATTAAAGTAGCAAACAAGAATCAATATCTACTTTACCTTCAAACTGTTTATGTGATCCTCTTACAGGGATATGACAGATATGATTTATTGTTCACCTACTGTGTGCCAGCCAAAGATTATTTCTAATCCTATGACCACCCTGGAGGTGGAGTGCATTGCCATCAATATTTTTCAGGTGAGGCTCAGAAAAATTAAACAATTTGCCCAAGGTTACCTAACTCTTAAAGTGATTTGTGCAAACCTTATTCCAATACCCATACATGCTCTGACGCCCTCTGCTGGTGAGGATGTTTTATGGGAGGAGGCCAATTCCGGATTTATTCTTAATATTTATATTTCAGCGTAGACTCCAATGAAAGTAATAGGAGTTTTGGAGGAAGAGGATCTGGGTGTTAAGAGCAAGTCTCTTAACTTCTCCACACCAGTCTCCTCTGTGGGTTTTTCGGAGGTACAAATGAGACTGAATGAGAAGTATTTTATAAGCTTAAAAGTACTTTTTAAAAAATGTCTTTTGTTATATACCATCCTAATCTACTTTCTGAATTATTACTAGTGCACTTATTTTTCACCTGTTTATTTACTGATCAAACATTGAGCAACTTCTATGGGCACAATGCCAACTTGCTACAAAAGGGATAAAAAGAAGTATGACCTTTAGCCTTTTTGCCCTTGACAGTGAAAATAGTGAAAAACCAAGATCAGGTCACATTTAAATAAAAACACAAGGCAGAGTCTGCTTAAGTGAGCAATCTGACTGGGACTATAAGTGTTTTCAAAATATGAAGAAGAAAAAAAGGAGCTCTTTATTTGAGGTAAGGCCTGAGGGGAAGGCCTCAGGCAAGAGCCAGGAGATAAAGAAGGGATGGAGGGGGCCACCACTGAGAGAGGAGGTTCTGCAAACAAATTCCTCGGGGATTACAGGCAGAGAGAATTACAACTTAAAATGCAATTCTTGATCAGCCAAAGTGTTTTTTCCATTTACATTCATGTTGCCCCTTCCCAGCATCTATTCTGAAAACTTTTTTTTTGCATGCATGAACTGTTTCACAGGTCAATTTTTAGAAGAAATCAAGAAAGCAAGAAAAAGAACCTGCAAATAATGGCTGACCCTTTATTTAAAAAAGCAGCGGACCACGAAGTCTGAAAACTAGCTAAGATATCACAGTAGATATCACTCGTGATGGAAACCATCTGATATAGCGGAAAACAAGATGTGCTGATGCCAGCGTAGGCTCTTACAAGATGGTGAGTTTTGGAGGCTCCAGGTGAGCCCCAGGTATATGCATAAGCTTCCAGATGAAAGCTCCACTAGACTCTGCACAAGCAGGCAGGTCTAGTGGGCTCTGCATCTCCAATATAAAAAGCATTATTGTATAGTGTTTGCATTTGTTCAGGTCATTCTCACATCAGAATGGGATAGATGTGGCCAGATATTGGGGAAACATCACCACTATGCCTGGTAGACTAATTGGTGGTCCATAGTAACCCTCACTAATAGGTACATGAAGAAACAGCTCACAGAAAGTGAAATGCAAGTGCCTAGCAATTGCTTGAAAGGAGAAACAAGCTGATGAAGTATAGATTGACACAACCTTTTTGGAAAGTCATTTGGCAATAGTATCAAAAACTTTAAAATGTTCATGATTGAGGGCATGAGCTTTGGAGTCATACTGGCCAGGTTACATTTTGGCCCCACAATCATGGCTTTGAGTGTGCTGAGCATGTTACTCTACTTATTTGGCCTTCCGTTTTGTCATCTGTAAAATGAGAGTGAAAATTTCTACCTTCTAGCATGGTTATGAGGTTTTAGTGCAGGAAATGCTTCGTATATATATGGTAAGCATTCAAGAATATAGTTACTGTAATAATCTTAAAGGGCTATTGTGAAGTGTGGCCAAAGATTTATGCATAAAAATATTCATCATAGCATTGTTTAAAATAAAGAAAACTTGAAAAAAAGAAATCCTAAATGTGGAACGATAGGAAACTAAGTATAAACTATGGCTTACTCAATTGAATATTGTGCTTTTATTCGTAAAAAATTATCTTTACCAACCTTTCTTTTTTAAAAGTATTTTTTTAAATTTATTTTTAGAGAGGGGGAAGGGAGAGAGAAAGAGAGGGAGTGAAACATCGACGTGCAAGAGACACATTGATTGGTTGCTTTTCACATGCCCCCAACCAGGGACCTGGCCTGCAACCCAAGCACATACCCTGACCAGGAATCGAACCAGCTACCCTTCTGTCCGCAGGCTGGCACTCAATCCACTGAGCCACACGTGGCAGGGCTCAACCTTTCTTAATGACATGAAAAATATTTTTTGAAACAATGGTAACCAAATAAAGCAGAATAGAAACTAGATCAATCACAGTATCTCAACTTTGTAGAAAAAGAAAATGAATAGTATTGTTAAAGACTAATATATATCTAAAGGCTACATGTGACCAGAAAGTTAAATCACTGGCTAGTAGGATTCCAGTGACTTCTACTTGCTTCTTTCTGCTATCTAAGTAGATATAAGTGTGTGGTCATTTTAGAAATTGCTTCCCAATAAACAATTAAAAAAATATTTTTAGATACATGAAAATAAATCTTGGAAGAACCTATGCCTAAACTGTAAATGATGGAATTATTAGGGACATTTTAAAATATTTTTAGGAATATTAAGAGGCAATTAGCTTTCTCTGCCACATATGGGCAGGACGTGGTTAGGCAGAAAGGAAAGTGCCTGGTGTAAAGGGACTGCGTATGAATGAAGGTGCAAAGACAGTGATAAGAAAGGACTTTTGTGAAGTGGCTGGCAATGAATAAGTTTCCAGAACAGCTAGATTAAAAGGATCATAGTGGTGAATAATGGGAGATGAAATTGAAAAATATAGCACCAGATCATGAGGGCCTAGAATCTAAAATAAGGAATTTGAACCCCAGCACTATAGAGCCATAGATAATTTTTAAACAGGGAGTGACGAGTGTTGAAAGCCAAACTGAAGGAGCCTTAATTTGGCAAATATAAATATGCATAAGTGGTTGATGAGAGAGTCTAAAGGAATAGTGAGGGCTTTTATTTTTTCTTCCACTTTTGTATTAATTCATTCAGCACTCATTGAGCTCCTGCTTTATGCCATGTTCTCTGCTAGACACTTAGAGTAAGGCAAGGTCTCAGGCTGCAGGCTGCTGAGAAAATTGCAAAGAGAGCAAAGGGAGCAAAGGTAGATTCCCTTCTATTTGGAAGCCCTGAAATGGTTATTTATACCTACATACTTTGAATCTTTGAGTTCTCACCATGGTCTTGCTGTTTATCCTCTCTGACAGATAAAGAGACAGAGGCTTCACAAAGTTAAGCATGGTGATGTGCCTCTGGACACACACTCTCTCCCTGGATAGTTACTTCTGTAATATCTTAGGGTGAAGATTTGTGTCAATAGGGAATGACCTAATCTTAGGGGTCACAGAAGTCCCACAGAGAAGGTGATATTGGACTCTAGTTCACAGGTGAGCTTGGGCACCTCAGGCCATGCAGAGCACAGGGGCAATAACCGCAGGATTCTACCACCACAACTCAGGCCTGAGGCAATTAAAACTTGGAACTGGCAGTGAGAATGGAAAAGAAACATCAAGTGAGAGATATTGAGGAGAAACTGGTTTCCAGATTTCCAGCCTGAGGGGCAGCTGTAATTTCTGAAAGAACCAACAGTACCCTAGGGAGGAGAGAACAGATGAGAAGGTTAAAAAATGCTGGCTGAATTTGGCATGAGTTCCTGTTCTACACCATCAGACAGTGACCCAATAAAACGGCTAAGAAGATCTCATTTTTCTAAATCACAACTTTATCAAATTGAGAGAGAAGTAGGTATTGAGTCTGTAGTGGCAAAATCCTCCAATGTGGTGACAGGTGGCTTCCCAGGGTGAATGGCTGAGGACACCGTCCTCTGGAGCACCCTAAGCTGGCCATAACCACACATTCCATTTGCCCATTGAGACACAATGTAGAGGTGAAACAACATTTGGGCCCCCTTTTTGCGATATCCCAAGAGAGAAGGCTTTGGAAACAAACCATCCCAGGGTCAAGCCCATTTCAGCCATGCTAGGACCTCTTTGAGTGCAAGTAACAGAAATTCAAGTCAAAGTAGCTTAAGGAGGATTTATCCTAAGGATTCAGGAATGTCTCAGAAAACATAGACTCGGAAATACAGCCTGGCATGCACACAGAGAGCTGTAGATGTGAATGCTTGGGGGCTCCCCTTTCCATCCCCTCACCTTCTCCAGTGCCTCAGTCACACTCCATCATCTTCTCCTGTACATTAGGTTCCTCTGCTTCTCTGGTACATGAGGCAAGAAATATGCCTCAGACAGATCCCTCCTTTGTTACTTCCGGAATTGGGCCCCTCTAGGTTCCCAGTTCAAATTTACAAAGAAAGACCATGGTTGGTGAAGCTTGTGTGGAATGGGTCCTGGACCAGTCAGCTTGGCCAGGTCTCAGCTAACAGGCATTCATCAACTCCTGGAAGCAATGGATGCGGTGTGTGGGGTGGGCAATTCCCAAAAGAAGGGAAGTGTGGGGCAGATAAAACAATAGAGGGACTACCCTGGTAGGGCACTTTCTTAACTTTTCTAGGCCTATTTTCCTTGCTGAGAAAATGGAGATACTTGATCTACCTTGGAGTTTATTGTGAAGATTAAAGAGGATTAAAAGATGTGATACTCATAGTCTTCCCACCAAGTGCTCCTAAAAAGAGAAGAGAGTAGACTAACAGCTTGAGGGGGCTGTTGATAAAACTTGAAGCTTCTTTAAGGTCTTCTTTTTGCTTAAAAAATATACGATCTATGGGAATTCAGAATATGATAAAACTGACATCTCAAGTCAGTAAAGAAAAGATACATTATTCAGTCAATAATGTTGGGACCACTAGGTTGCCATTTGGGGGCAGGGAGGGAAGTAGATACCTCACAGTTTATACCAAATTAAATTCCTAATGGAAGAAAGATTGAAGTGCAAAAAATGAAACCATAGAAGTCCTTAGGAAGAGCGCTAAAGACTTTAGAAAAATAACTCAGAACATGTCTTCATGTTGTTTTGTTCAGTGCTGCGACTCTAGCACTTGAAGCAGTGCCTGGCACGGAGTTGGAGCTTAGTAAATTTTTGGTGAAATGAATTCATAAAAGAATGTTTTTAAAATCAATTCAGATAGGGGAGAAAGAATCCTTTCTAAGTATGGTATAAAACCCACAAGCTTTAAAGCAAAGGTAAATTCAGCTACCAAAAAAGAAAATTACAAATGCTATGTGGGGAGAGGAGGGGGAGGATCTAAATCAAAAGACAAATATACTGGAGGACAATATTTGCAATTCATATCACAAAAGGTACATTTCCTTAATATTTAAAGAAATCCTAAATATTAGGGGAAAAGCCAATAATCCAATAGAAAAATGGTATGATATGAAGAAACAGTTCCCAGAATAAGAAATACAAGTGGGTCTTGAACATTAAAAAAAAAGAAACTCAACCTTCTTCATGTTTAAGAAAAGCAAACAAAAACTCTAATGAGATACACATTTTCCTGCATCAGATTGACCAAGGTCAGAAAGTTTGAAACACATTATTGTCTATTATGTGTTAGATAAGAGGTGATAAAAACAGGTAACTCTGATAGAGTGATTGAGAGAAGACTAGAGGATCTTTCCAAAGAGAGATTGGACCATACAGTACATACCCTGTGACCCACTTCTAGGAATTTGTGCTATAGATATACTATGATGTATACAAATGAATAAAACTTAGGGTTATAGTTATTGCATTGTTGTTTGTAATAGAAAAATATTTGAAATAGCACTAATAGGGTTGGTTAACTAATTTGGCACATCCATACAGTGAAATATTGCACAGCTGTTAAGATAATGAAATAATTCTATGAATGCGTAATGAAAATACCTCCAAGATGTAGTTTTTATCTGAAAAAAGCAAGCCGCAAAGTAGTGTGTATTTTATGCTATCGTTTTTACTTTAAACAAAAAAAGCAACTCATATCCATAGCTATTTACTTGTACTATGTATAGATTGTCTCTTGGATGATTCCTAAGAATCTGGGAATAGTAGTTGCCTCCTGGGAGTGAAACTGGGTAGTTGGAGAACAGAGATGTCAATTTTTATTCTTAACTCTTTTATATCTTTTGAATTTTTTCAGAAACATCTATTACCTCTTGAAATAATAAATTAAGAAAAATGTGTGTTACTTTAGCATTTTGCTCCATAATATATCCACAATTGATTTAATGTAAAAATAGAGTTTTAAATCACTCATCTTACACTAATTAACTTTTCCTCCCAAATCTAGAGTGAAATTAATATTCTAGAAAGATGCACGCATTTATCCTGGGCCTTTGTCTTTTGAGCACAGCAAGTATCCCCTTTCTGAAGAGAACGGAACTTGGAGTGTTGGCACATCAAGTAGCTGCCCTACAAATGTGAGTTCCTGTCTCTGTGGGAACGGAACTGTTCCTGGGAGTGGAGCTGGAGGATACCACCCTCCACTGACAAGATCAGAAGGCTGATGAGTATCCTACACCCTAAGCACGGCTTCGGGAGGTATTATCCCATGAAATCCAAGGTTTCATCATCCCATGAAATCCATGTTCTTTAGCCTGGCCCAGTGCCTGACACATAGGAAGCACTCAGAAAATTATATGTCTGGAATGAACATACCAAAAGTTGCAGGATCTCACCTGACAATGCTGTTCAGAAGCTTTGGGGATGTCCCATAATTAGGTAACAATTAACCTGGGGCTTAAAGATGCAATTCTTCAGGTAGAGGACCAGGAGGATAAGAGCCAGCATTTCAAGTGGAGAGAACAGCTTATTTGGGGCATGAGAGTGGAGGGAGAACTGGTGCCAGCTCACAGAGCTCCTATCTGCCCTGGTTGGAGCAGCAATCACAAGTGGCTGGTTACCACAGAGGCATCAGGTGTGATGGTGGTTTCCTCAAGAGTTAATTTGTAAAGGTCCATGAATTGACAGGCAGGAAAGAGAATAACCTGGTATATTCTCTTGAACCTAGAGTGATGCTTTGGGAAGGGAGAACCTCAGGGACCAGGTGAGAGTAGAGAGGGCAGGGACAGACTGACTTAGAGCTGGTGGGCAGAACTGTGCTCTCAGCCTGTCAGATATAGTGCCCCCTTCTTATAACAACCCCCTCCTTATTGCCGGATGAGAGCCATAGGTAACAGAGAGCCACAGTCTCTATCCAGAATCCAAAAAATTTGATAATCCAGTTTTGTTTTTTAAGTTTAGGAGCAGCATCCTTTTGCCAGCAAAACCTGCCCTCAGTGACCTGAAGCCACATAGACTATCTGTCCCATTCCATGTGTCTATGTATACTTTTTGCTGTAGAAATATTAGTGTGCTTGATTATAGAATGCTGTTCCAGGCCTTATGAGGCCTTATATAATATAGTGTATGTGCACCATGCTACTTTTTTAAAATCTGAAAAACTCTGAATTCTGAAACATATCTGGCCCCCAAGGTATTTGGATGATGAGTTGTGGTCTAATATAATTGACCAACATACAAAATGTTTAAAAATAAAGGTAATATAATGCCCTGAGTGTAAAATAATGAAGATATAAGAGCATAGACATTTATAAGACTGTAATATATATTACAATATGTAAATGTGGGGCAGGACTACACTAGAAGACCTAAGAAATAAATTGGATGCTTGTTCCTAAACGTAGACTCTCCTGAATGTGACAATTCAAATGCAACTGATAAAGTTGTATATACTTTTTTGCAACTCAAATGCTATGAGTGTCATTGCTGTGATTTTACAAAATGATGAATAACTGTAATAAAGTTGCAAACATTAAAAAATACAGTCTCCCTCAATGTAATCAGTAGTTGTGTTCCCGGAAAATCTGGTGTGTATAAAAACTATGCAAAATTACCTTGTGTGCATTTGTAAAACATAATTAGGTTTTAGGCTCCAATAATTACAATGAGACATTTTGCTTACAAGATAAATTTTAATTAAATGTTTGAAAGTGACTCAGGATGCAATTCTTTCTTGTGGGCTACCACCGCCTCACACATGGCAGGAGGCCTCATGTCCTTGGCCCCACATGTTAAATATCAGCAGTGCTCCCAACCAGGTTGTTATGACAACCAGAAATGCCCCTTACATTTCCACAAAGCCTCTAGGGTGGTAACTTCTGGAGGGTAATGCCACTCAGCCTCAGTCCCACTGAGAACCACCCGGGTGGAAGAAGCCGACAGGAGCTGGCAGGTGAGCCCATGGGGTCCCAGGGCAGGCTCCGATGTAGCTAGGGAATCCCAGTCAAGTCCAGACTGAGCTGTCTGGATTTGGAGGACCTTATTTTCTCTGGAACGTAAGTAAGCCTCAGGGAAACAGACTGGAATTACACACCTAAGTTTCTCATCAGGTGTGCCAGAGCGGATCTGTGGCACTCCCACTGGCCCACCTACAGGAGGTTTTGGCCTCAAACACCTATCTTCCCTGCCAGCAAGGTGGCGCCTTCTTGAATGGGCTGATGGGCCACGTGGTATTTGGCTGATCAGGAGTTTGGGTGTGTCAAGCAGCCTGTGGGCTGTGTGCCCTCCTTTGAGTCACTCCTTTAAGTCTCAGTGTATCTTAGTGGTTAAGAGTTAAAACACAGCAGCACTATTCACAATAGCGAAAGGGTGGAGGCAACCCAAGTGTCAGTCTGTCCATGAGTGAATGGACAAACAAAATATGATGTACACAAACAATGGAATATTACTCAGCCTTAGAAGGGGGAAATTGTGACATACGCTACAACATGTATGAACCTGGAGGACATTATGGTAAGTAAAATAAGCCAGTCCCAAAAGGACAAATAATGTACGATTCTGCTAACTAGAGTAGTCACATTCAGAGACAGAAAATGGAATCATGTTTTCCCAGGGCTGGCTCTGGGGAAGGGAGTAAGTGGGGAGTTGTTTTAATGGATACAGAGTTTCACTCTTATAAGATGAAAAAAATTTTAGAGCTGGGTCGTGGTGACAGTTGCACAACAATGTGTACATGCTCAGTGCCACTGAACCAGACAGTGTAAAATGGCTAAGTGGGTGAATTTTATGTTGTATGCATTCTATCACAAATAAAATTTAGAGAATAAATAAAAAGCTAAGAGTCTGATGGAAATATTACTAAGCAAGGGCTCACTGCCTGAGGCCCATAGAAGCCAATACTCTAGTACCAGCTTTTGACAGTATTTGAGAAAAGAAAAAAAGCTTTTATTGTGAGGTCAGTCCAAGGAGAGAGGAAGCAAAGCTCAAATCTGTCTCCAGACCCAGGTCTGGGGGCAAGGTTTAAGGGGTTTTTGTACCAGATCCTCCTGGACCACAAACCCTTCCCTTCTTAAAGGGTTAGGACATTCAAGTTCTGGTGATGTGCTGGTCCTTTGGTTCTGTGGAGGGGAGCAGTTAAGGGTTTACAGTGTTACATGTGAGCGGTGTTCACAATTGCTACTCACGAGTGGTGTGTCCAAGGTTTAAACTTTGCTTCAGGGTCTTGTTAGAAACAAGAGGGGACCAGTTTGAGCTGGTTCTGCAGTTACAGAAAGACCAGTAGTCAAGCTTTGACTCTGCTATTTACCAGAAAGTGGTGGATTTTGGCCAAGTTAACCTCACTGAGTCTCAGTTAACTTACCTGTGAAATAGAGACAATGATTGTCCTCTTCTGGTAAGGGAACTGTGAGGTTCCCTAGAGAGTGTGTGTGTGAACCATGGGCACAGTTCCTGCCTGGCACACAGTCCTCAGAGAGTGTGGTTGCTATTTTGCACGCAGATTTCACATGTTCACTGAGTATGGAAGCAATCTCTCCCCCTCAGACAGGGCCACATGGGGCATTTGGCTTAACAGCAAGCTTAGGACACTGACAAAGAAGAAAGACCGGGGGCCCAGGGTGGTGCACGTGTAACCTTCATGGGTCTTCTTCCTGCCAGTGGTTAGCATCCTCCCCACTCACATCGAACAGTACTCGAGGGTACTTGGGCAGGGCTGCTTCTGGCCCTGGTACATCTAGCTTCTCTAGGGTATTCCAAGCAACTTTGCTGTGTCTAGAGAAAGCCCTCCCCGCCCCCCTGCCCCCGATCCTTTTTTAGAGCAAGTCTTTCTTAAGACCCCTAAAAGTATACTTCTCCTTAAATGTAAAACTTCCAGTATTTCCATGTAGACTCATAGGGAGAGTTGATAATTGTTGACAGCAATAAGAGGTCATTTTCTTTGTTTTGATTAAACAATAATTTGATTGGAAAATGCTTCCTGGTGCAATAATTAATGACTAGCTGGAGTTGTTAACACTGGAGGATAAAGCCAAAGGCACTTAACCCAGCTAGTCATTAGCTACCAGGAATGTTAGACCTAGAGGGTATTCACTGCTGCTACAATCTCTGAAACTGGTAGGGAGAAAAAGAGGCGGGAGGCATGGTGGGGGTTGGGGTGGGGAACTAAGCAATTTCCTTTTATGCAATGAAAAGTTTTAAACAGGAGCAGTGTGTGTTGCCGTAGACAGCATTTCTGGCTCTGGGCTGTCCTCCATGCCTGCATCCAGCTGCACAGCAATTAGACATGGTTTTCAGCAGGCAGCTGTGCCTCCCAAGTACCTATAATGAATATCTGCAACTCCAGGCTCCTGCGGAAATCCTCAAGCCTTCACTTGTTACCGTAATTTCCTTGGAAAGTGTTTCTAATTACATGTTTCTTGCTGCATGCTCCAGGTCAGGTCTTCTTGAATACAATATACAAAATGCATAAAACCACAAAAGAGCAAGGGGACCCTGCACTGGTCCAAATTGCTATGTCGTTTCTAACTTAGTAGTTAAGCATTACTAGGTGTAATAGGACATCATTTGCATGAGCAAAACCAACAGTAAAGGAGCAGCACGTGCCTCCTTTGTAACTCTGTAGAGGTCAGAACCCATTTCAGCCAGACAGCTATATAATTATAGAATTTTCAGCTCTAGCACATAGAGTGTTTATTTTAACTATTGTAAGTAGTAGGGTCTTTGTGAAGAGGGACTTCATTTTTTTGGATTGTCTCCTGGGATCTGCCATTTAGAGAACTTCTAGCAATTTAGTTTCCTGGAGCTAAAAACAGTTACCTTTGGGCTCTCTAAGTTTAACAAATTTTCCAAGTTGTAAAGCAACTTTCAACAACTATTCTTAGAGAAAACTGAAGTCAAGTTAAACCTAGATGTTACTATTTGAATGTTAAGTTTTTTGTTTTTTGGCTGTTGTTTTATTTTGAGTTGAGTAAATTAGAGAATTTTCTAGCCCTTAAAGAAGGGGCAAAAATGGTTTTCTACAAGCATGGATTTGACTAGACTGGGGCAACCCCTGCCCCACAGAGAGGGTCTATTTCTACCACCCTCCCCACCCCACCTTGTGTTATGGAAGATTGAGCACCTGGAGGACTGAGGGGTACTGACTGTCCGATCATCGTGGTGGGCCCAAGGAGTTGTGCCCAGTTGAGCACCCAGGCAGTGTCCGCTTGGAGAGGGCTGTTTCTGGCCTCAACTTAAAATAGATGTTGATTCAAAATCCTGTCCAGTCCTGACCCCATTCCCTAAGGAGTTACAGCAGGAAGTGCCAGCCAGTGTAAGAAATGGGCATTTGCTCCAGGCTTCCTTCTGTGCACTGGCTCCTCCTCCTTCCACTGTCTAAGTGTTGAATCCAGGGCTCAGTCCAGGACTCTGTTTTCACTTGCTTCCTAAGTAATCTCATTCAATTACAAGGCTCTAAATAAATACCATCTGTAGCAGATTGTATTTTCTAGAGTTGGCCACGATAATATCTCCATCCTACATGCTCTCCTACAATGTAATCATCACACTCCTCCCATGGAGAGAAGGGATCTATATGTCCATCGTCCTCCCCAATCTGACTTGAACCTAAGCAGGCTGTGACTGCTCACTTGTAGCCCATGGAATGAGGTGAAAATGGTGCAGCATGACTTCCAAGGCTAAGATAGGAAAGACCCGAAGATTCTCCAGACCTTGCTCATTGGCACGCTCACTTTTGGAGCCCTGAGCTGCCTTGTAAGTCCAACTACCCCATGGCTACCCTATTGCTGTAAGGAGGCCCAAGTAACATGGAGAAGTCACGATAATACTCCAGCTGACAATTCCTGCTAAGGTTCCATGGAATCGCCGGCTTCAACTGCTAGATTTGCGAGTAAACATGCTTTGCAGGTGATTCCAGCTCTAGATATCATGTTGCCTCCAGCCCTGTGTCTTCCAAGCTGAGGCCCCCACAAGTTGTGGAGTAGAAATCAAACATTCCTGCCGTGCCCTGCCCTGAATTCCTAACTCAAAGAGTGATGGACAAATAAAATAGTTGTTTTGAGTTGAGTTTGGGGGTTATTTCTTACACAGCAATTGTTTCAGGAACTCCATCTATATACTGATAACCCCCAAATTTATATCTCCAGCTTAGGCCTCTTTCTGAGATGTAGACCTACATATCCCACTGTTTATTTAGCAGTTCCATTTGGATGTCTAATGGGCTTTTCATAGAACATGCTCCAGATCAAATTATTGACCTACCCTGCCCTGCAAAGGTGCTCTTCCCTCAGGTGTCCTCATCTCAATAAATGACACCATCACTTACCCAGTTGCTAGGTAAAAGCTAGATATCATCAGTGATACCTCTCTTTCCCTCCCAACTCCCATCCAATCTATCAGCAAATTCCATCAGCTCTACCTTCAAAACATTTCCCAAACAGGATGACATCTCACTTACTCTATTGGTATAACCCTAACCCAAGCCACATCATCCCTGTCCTGGATTGTTGCTAGAGCCTCCAATCCTCCTATCCTGCTTCCACACCTGGTCTGTCATCCTCCAACACCAGTCAAGTCTCCAGAAGCCACAATAATCCTCTCAAGATGTAAGTAACATTGTGAGCCTCAACTCCTTCTTCCCTCATCTGGCTATTGACGAGGAATCTGGCCGGGGCTGTCGGTGAGAACACTCATGTCCAGCCTTTCCATGTGGCCTGGACTTCCTCACAATATGATGGCTGGGTTCAGAGTACAAGCATCACTAGGGAAAGAGAGTCAGCTAGGAGTGCCTTTTAGGACTTAGTCTTGGATGTCATGATATATAGCACTTCTGCCACATTGTACTGATTTAGGCAGTTATGAAGGTCCACCCAGGTTAAAGGGCAGGGAACAGACTCCACCTCTCAGTGAGGACTGTTAATGTCACATTCTAAGAACTTAGGAGATGGGATACAAGTTTTGCCACACCATCTGAGAATATTTAATTATATAAGAAAGAAAATTATTTGTAGACAAAAAGTGCTTTAAGCAAAATGTAAATGCAAAAGACATAAAGAAATGCTAACTCTCCCCCCTAAGCCCCTCACTGAACCCCTCCCCTGAGAGCTGTGGATTAACTATGAGCATATTTAGCTGGTAACATCTTTTTTATAGTACTACATGGAGAAATTAGGTTGATTATGCTGTGTTCTCTTCTCCTTGAGAACAGAAAATACAGAATGCTTGCTTCTGCTCACTTCTCCACCATGTGAGCACTGAGAGTTTTTTTTACATCCTCACAAAGTAGTAAAATTTCCCCTTTATATTACATTATAGTAATCACCTGTTTCATTTAAATCTTACCTCTTTTTAATCCCTCAAGAATGAATTGAACTATAAATTTCTTAAAGGGCAGGGATCTTTTTGATTCATCACTCTTCTCACTCTGGTCTCTATACTGTTCACATGTGCTAATTATTTAATACCAGTTGATGAAATTCATGAAGAAGCAGTTGTGTACCAGAATCTTTCTATTTCACTTATATTTAATAACCCTAGAACATAGTAGGTGCTCAATTGAAACATATTTTTAAAATAATTTTTTAATTTCTCAATTACAGTTGACATATATTATTATGTTGGTTTCAGGTATACAGTAGTCCCTCTCTATATTGTGGTTCACTTATCACAGCCTCACTATATCACGAAATTTTAAAAAATATTGTATTTAATTATTTATTGCGGATTTTTCGCTATATTGCAGAATTTTGAGGTACTGTATATGTATGTTGTTAAAGTTCTGTAGGTTTAAGAGTGTAGAATATATTTAAGAACATAAGTAGTGTTTATAACAGTGTGGAAAAAGTTACTAAGAGAGCGGGAAAGGTTAATAAGGGACTGGAAACAGTATATAAATGTGTGGGAAGGGTTTATAAAGCCTTAAAATATATATAAATACTAAAATAAATGTAAGGTTCCTACTTCAAAGATTTTCATTTATCGCGGGGTGGGGGGGTCTGGAACGTAATACCCATGATAAGTGAGGGAATACTGTACACCCCAGTGATTACACATTTATATAACTTTCTAAGTGATCATCCCAATGAATCTTGTACCCACCTGACACCATACATAATTATTAGAATATTATAGACTCTATTCTTTATGCTGTGCTTTATATCCCCGTGACTATACCCTGGCTGGTTTGGCTCAGTGGATTGAGCGTCGGCCTGCGAGCTAAGTGTCGCTGGTTCGATCTTCCAGTCAGGGCACATCAGAGAAGGAAAACTCTGACTCCAAAAAACCTCCGCTGCCTTGCGGCATACCTCTTCAGGGGAAAGGCTAAGGGAGTAAACCCCGACAGAAAATCCGGAGCCGGAGTCCCTAAGGCGGTTCGACGTTGTAGTCAACACCGGCAACTCCTGTGGCGCACCTGAAGCCAAGCTGTATTGACTCCGTCTTTCCCTTGGACCCTTCAGCTGCGAAGAGAGGGGGGGTCTGCTGCATGGGCAACAGCAGACCCTCCATATCACCCTGCCCAGGCTCTGTAGCTTCAGCTTCACTGGAGAGGACACTCCAGCGTCATCGCAAGATGTCGATTCAACACGGGAGGAGACAGATACCGTGTCACTCCCGAGTCGGACTGCACAACCATTCTCGGCGGTGCAGATAGACTCTTAAGAAGCTACACCATCGTCTCTCGAGACGGACGGCTGCCGACGACGACGATTCTGTAACAACAATCTGTACTTCTTAATCCCTTCATCTTCTTTACTCATCCTTCCAACCCCCTTCCCATCTGGCAACTGTCAAAATTTTCTATCTATGAGTCTGTTTCTGTTCTGCTTCTTCATTTATTTTGTTTTTTAGATTCAATTGTTGATATATATGTCTTTATTGCCATTTTATTGACCATATTTTTAATCTTTTTTCCTCTTTTTCCTATATAAGTCCCTTTAATATTTTATATAATAATGGCTTGGTGATGATAAACACCTTTAGCTTTACACTGTCTGGGAGCATTTTATCTGCCCTTCCATTCTAAATGATAGCTTTGATGGGTAGAGTAATCTTGGTTGTAGTCCTTACTTTTCATCACTCTGAATATTTCTTGCCAATCCCTGTTTGCCTGCAAATTTTCTGTTGAGAAATCAGCTGATAGTCTTATGGGAGTTCCCTCATAGGTAGCTAACTGCTTTTCTCTTGCTGCTTTAAGATTCTCTCTTTGCCTTTAACCTTTGTCATTTTAATTATGCTGTGTCTTGGTGTGGCCCTCCTTCAGTTCATCTTGTTTGGTACTCTTTGTGCTTCCTGGATTTATATGTCTGTTCTTCATCAGGTTAGGAAAGTTTTCTGTCATTATTTTTTCAAATAGGTTTTCAATTTCTTGCTCTCTCTCTTCTTCTTCTGGCACCCCCATGATGTGAATGTTAGTACATTTAAAGTTGTCCCAGAGGCTCCTTACACTATCCTAATTTTTGGATTCTTTTTATTTTTGCTCTTCTGATTGGGTGGGGTGTTTTGTTTTGTTTTGTTTTTTGTTTGTTTGTTTGGTTTTTGTTTCCTTATATTCCAAATTGCCAATTTGATTCTTGGCTTCATCTACTCTACTGTTAAATCCCTGTAATTATTCTTCATTTCAGTTAATGTATTCTTCATTTCTGACTGATCTTTTGAACTCTTCATCTAGTAGATTGTCTCATTTTTTTTTTTTAAGTTCTTTTTCTGGAGTTTTGTTCTGATCTTTAATTTGGGACTTGTTTCTTTTTTTTTTTCAAGTATATTTTATTGATCATATTGTTACAATAGTTCCAATTTTTCCTCTTTGCTACCCTCCACCCAGCACCCCCCTCCCCCAGCAATCCTCCCCCCAAATCCATGCCCATGGTTTGTACATACAACCTCTCCTGCTTCACCCTTTCATATATTCTTCTTCTTTTTTAAAATAAATAAATGATTAATTATTTTAATAATAAAAAATAACAATCCCTTCCTCTCAGATATTAAGACCCTTTATAATCTTATAAAGGACAATGGGCGAAGGTCTCAAGCTCCTCTAGGCTGCTTCAAGCTGGATGTGGTCGTCGTCCTACCTACCCTTGGGTCCAGAAATTCCTAATAAGAGTGGGGGTGTGGAGGGGAAGGTGGCCTTCCCACATGGGGAAGGATCGTGCAGACTCCAGGTCAGTTGGCTGTCCCCGGACAACGGCATGCTTGATTTAACAGGCTGGCATCCTTGTTGTATTCTGGGGGCAACAGATTTGGCAGAAGGGTTAAAAGACATCATTCATTCCATAACTACTAGATGACAAAAGGCAGGGATTAATTTTTCAATGTCCCACATTAGGGGGAAAAAAAAGGGCTTCTTTGGAGGAAGGTGTGCCAGGCACATCTCACCTGTCCAAAACCCTTTTGCCCATTATACTTAGTTTGGGCTGAGGGAAATATTTTAGGTTTCCCCCCCTCTCAGACCTCTGGGCCCTTTCTGTCCAAGCCATTAGGATAGAAAAAAGAAACCAATTTTAAAGTGAAGCCCACAGACCACCCCATTCTTCACCAACCCAGCTACTTAGTTCAGCCAAACCATTAAGTCTCAGGAGGCAGCAATGCAGACAGGATTAAGTGAGGCCTATACATACAGACAATCACTCAGGTAATGAGATCATAGGCTTATGCCCTTTGAAAACAGAAAACACATGTTAATTTATGTAACATAACCCACAAACAAGTCTCTAAATCTGTAAGACTGTCTTATTGGAAAGACATCCAGTTGCAAGACATTTGATATTCTTCTTGCCTGTAAATTAAATATCTTTGATGATACCACATAGTTTAACTTTCAAGTGAAAACATATTTTAAATGAAAAGAAACTTTAAAGACAATTAGCTGCACTACTTTATAGTCTATCATTGATCATTGTGATTTTCCTTGAATAATGATTTTTCTCCCTAAGATTACCCTCCTTGTCATTACAGGGACTGCATTAAGTCCATTTGTAATTTATCCTGTTCATTTGCATAAACACAACAAGAGCAGCAAATGATCACTTATGATCTTTAGTTCTGCTTTGCTGGAACTTACGCAAGGAACATTTAGGGTGACCTTCAGTCTGTCCTTCAGGGCATAGAAGCTGAGCCACATACCTGGCATTCAGCCTTGCCTGTATATACCGGTCTTTTCCAAGTCCTTCTGGTTTTCCATTGTGCCTTAAGGTCCCTTCTAGCCATCTTTCAGGAAAACAATCTTCATTCCTTCCCTGGAAAGATTGTTGTGGACCGCACAACCAACCACGGTACCAGGCCTTTTATCTCATGGGCTTTTAGTACCTTCGAAAGTCATTCCCAGTTCCTCAGGGCTTTTTGGTAACAACCAGAGCCCAAGCATGTCTCCTTTAGGCATGATATTCCAGTCAAAGACTTGGTAAAAAAAAAAAACTTCTGTTAACAATTGGTCTTATTAGTTTTATGCAAAGAAACTTATGTCATTACTTACTTCTTTAGAATGCCAAACTCTGGAGGGATCAGATAGGGAGGAAAATATACAACATGAAGGAAAATCCTTGTCCTTCTAATATTCACTGAACTGGCATTTCCATTCTTCATATTTTCATTTTTCCTCCACTAAAAATTTTTTTGTTTGTTTTTCCATTACAGTTGTCCCACTTTTTTCCCCCTCTTGCTTCCCTGCACCCTGTCCCTCCTTTCCCCCACATTCAGTCCCCACTCAGTTGCCCATGTCCATGGGTCATTTATACATGTTCTTTGACTAGAACTTCCCCTTCTTACCCCCTTCTCTCCCTCCTGCCTCCCCCTTTGTTACTGTTAGTCTACTCCTTGTTTACATACCTCTGGTTCAATTTTGCTCATTTGTTTGTGTTGTTCATTAGTTTCCTGTAATAGGTGACAACATAAGGTATTTTTCGAGACTTGTTTCTTTGTGTCCTCATTTTGGCAGCCTCCCTGTGTTTGTGTCTATGTATTAACTAGAGTTGCTACATCTCCCAGGCTTGGTAGAGTGGCCTAAAGAAGTAGGTGTTCTATAAAGTGCAGTTGCACTGCCTCTCTGATCACCCAAGCTGGGCACTCAAGGTGCAACCCCCATCTGTTGTAGTTGAGCCTTGACTGCTGTTGGCATGTCAGCGGGAAGGATTTACCCCCAAGCTGATCAGCTGCAAGGGCTAGCTGTACCCACTGATTACCAACTTCCCACTACCATGAAGAATCAACTGTGCGAGACCCATCCCACAGAACAGGACTTATTTCAGTGGGGGTCTGGTGTCTGCATGAGTCTTCCCCTTGAGTGTGTCACTTCTGGAGTTGGTTGGGTGGCAGTGCTTCAACATGGTCTGAAGCTGTCCACTGGGTGCACTGGCTGTGGGGCCTCCCAGGAGGTGAGCTGAAGGTCAGCTTCTGACTGTGTTCTGCCCAGAGCCACCTGGCATGAGCTACAGAGAAATCTGCATATGGCTGTTACTTGTGCTGGGCTTGGAGATGCCCAGGTAAGGCCAAGCTGTGAACCAAGGCCAGCTGCTGCTAGTGCCAAGCCTGGGGCCACTTAGCAAAGGGTACCAGTCATGCCAAGACCAGATACTGCTTGTTTGAGAGATTTTAGGAAACTCTAAAGCATGAACCAAGACAGGCCATTCATATGGAAAAGCCACTGGAAACTGTTTGGGTGGTCCCAAAATTTGGGTGGGGTGAGGTCTCAAGGAGTCACAAGAACAGGAAAGTAGTGTAAGCCAGGTTGATGGAGTCTCAAATATGGTACCCACCTGTTAGCTCTGTCAAGGGGGGTTCCTCAAAAGAACAGTGTCCTCTGCCAGCACTTTTGTCTAGGAAAAAGCTGCCCCCCAGCTCTCACCCTGATGCCAGATAATTCAGTTCCTCCCTCTATGTCTCTGGTGCTTTTCAAGCGGCTGCCCCAGTGCTGGAGCTCAGAGGGAGTGAGTCCATTCACAGGCCCTTTAAGAGGAACTGCCTGGGACTCCAGAAGTCCTTCATCTCCGAAAGCCTCAATCCCCACTGGTTTTTACAGCCAGAAGTTTCAGGGACTTCTTGTCCTGGCACTAGAACCCGGGCTTGGGAGCCTGATGTGGGACTGGGACCCCTCACTACTCATGGAGGACTTCTGCAACTGAGATATCCTTCCTGATTTTTATCTGCCACATGGGGTTGTGGGACCAGCCTGTTTCATGTCTCCATCCCTCCTCCCAGTCTCAATATTGCTGCTTATTTAATTCCCTAGTCGTAGGACTTCCATCAGACAGATTTCAGGAGGTTCGAATGATGGCTGTTCTGTAGTTTAGTTGTAATTTTGATGTGGTTGTAAGAGGAGGCAAGTGCTGCTAAAACATGTTTGTAATGAATGGATTGTGAAGTACTAAATACAGATCACTTAAGGGGAATGTGTGTATAAGAGCTGATCTTGGCCTTTAGCTATTATTTACACCTTGCACAACAATAGAAAAGTTTTTATAAGGCAGCACATGGTTATGATTTATTCTCAAAGTCTGTGGGACTTAGAGAAATCTTTTTAAAGCCTATATAGCCAAAATCAGAAAACAAAAAAGAGAAGACTGATTGTCTCAACTGCATGAAAATGAAACACTGCTGTGGATCAAAACATATCATAATACAATTAAAACAAATAGCAAGTCAGGAAAAGTTGCCAGTATATTATTAAAGGGTTACTATCCTTATATCAGAAGAGGTTTTCTTTATCGATAGGGATAAAGCAAATTCTCATAAGAAAATTAGGGGGAAAAAATAAACACTTAATAAACAGATGAAAAAAAACCTTCAGCCTCATTAGAAATTATAGAAATTCTTAGTAAAACCACACTGAATAACATTTTTCTTTTATCAAATTGGCAAGCCATTTTTGTTAAGATAATATGCAATGCTGCCAAAACTAAGGAAACTGAAAATTGATGTTTTAAAGTTGCATGTCAAAATCTTTAAAACAGGTATGCTTCGTTACCCAGCATTTCAACATTCCCAAATTTATGCCAAAAATATTATTTTATTTTATTTTTTAAAGATTTCACTTATTTATTTATTTTTTAGAGCGCGGGAGAGAAATATCTATGTGTGAGAGAAACATCAATCTGTTGCCTCTCACATGCCCCAACGAGGGACCGGGCCCTCAACCCAAGCATGTGCCCTGACTGAGAATCAAACTGGTGACCTTTTGCTTTGTGGGATGATGCCCAACCAACTGAGCCATGCCTGTCAGGGCTATGCCAAAGAATTTATTGCCGAGGTTTGCCAAGATCTGTACACAAAGATGTCCCATGAAGTACTGGTTTTAATAGCAGAAAACTGAGGCCTGGTTAAGTAAATCATAGCACTACTCTTAGTTATATAACTATTTCAAATGCTTATCTGAAATATTTAATGAAGTCGGAACCTACTTATGTTCTATAGTTAATTTTTTTATGTTAGTTTACAAATAAATATAAGGTCACCTGATTTTTCATCATATATATATTCCATAAACATAAATGTTCATAGAAGACTAGAAAGATTTATACCAAAAATTTCAGGATTTTGTGATTTTAGGTTTTTCATCTCTTTTTTATGTTTTTAAACTTTCTTCACTAACTTACATTCTATTCTATTCAGGAAAAAAAAATCAGTATTTCTTTAAGTAGTGTGGAAGTTGCCCCTGAAGCATAGATGGGAATGCCAGTTCTGGCTGTTTCCTCTGAAAACATCCCAGGCCCCATGGGCACACATTTACAAGAGCCCATTCTCTCCTGAGAACAGAGAGGGTGGGAGGAATTTTGGTGACTGTACATGCAGCTTGTCCTGCAGTAAATCTTTCAGACTGTGGGAATGGGTGCTTTGTGTTTTGAAGAGTTGGTGATATGCATTAGGTCTCCTGTCCAGTGTGCATCGTTTGGGAAGGTCTGGGAGTGGAGGGCTTCGTTAATCTAATTGCCACTCCTACCCCATCAGGAACATTTCAGTTTCATGAGCAAATGCCCTGACTGATTTGTTTTATTTTCTTCAATCAGAAATAAAGGGACGATGCAATTAGTCCTCTGCATTGCATATGGGCATGGAGTTTAAGTGAATTACAACATTCTGCAGCAAAGTGAAAATAAGATGCATGTGAGAAGTTGGATCAGAAGACGAAAACAAACTTTACCTACTTTCTCCCTTCTTTAGCTCTCAGTTTTATGAAAATGAACAAATATCACACAAAGACATCTGATGGAAATAATCTAAAATGAAAAAACATAAACCAATGGTACAGCTATCATGAATTTCTCAAAATCTATTTCCAGAAATAATTTCTACATAAAACTATGCCATTTTACTTCAGGGACCATTAAAACAAGTGAATATTAAAGGGGGGGGGGAAGAAGTTGTAAAAACATGTGTGTTTAGATACTTGCATCAAATATTAAAATCTGTGAATTCATAATGTAGAATCCTACTTGCCCATAAGCATAAACAAAAATATTTCTCTCAACTCCCAGGAATTTTTTTCCTTTTTATTATTGCTAGTTTCAAAAGATTAGGAAATGTCTTAAAATTCACAAATGGTTTCTTTTGGATTCAGGAAGCTTTGAATGACATAAATGAGCTCTATACAGATGCTTCTAGAAAGGTTATGGCTCATCTCACAGGTTACCAGAGATTGATCAGTTCCATCACACCTCATGGGACACATGACCATGACAATGAAGTCGAACAGGCTATAATTCTCTTTCAGCCTTCTTCAGGCTTCAAACCTGGAAGTGCCACAGAAAACAATAAATTCAGTGACACATCTGATTGTCTTCCTTGTGCCAGCAGCCACACCTAGTGGGGCCAGGGCTATGGTGGTGTATTAGAGTCCTTGACCTGTTGGAGTATACAGCTGGGCATGAGTATGGAACCAGAGGACATTTATTTAATAGGCTTCTATATGGTTCTATTCTTATTTCACTCTTGGCCAAGTCAATGAGGGAAATGGTTTTCAACAACCTATTTGATAAAACTATTTGCTTATTTAACTGAATTAGCTTTTAAAATGCTAAAGAGGAATTAAATAACTATACAAAGTTCCCCAACTCTCTCTCTAAATATAGCTCACATGTTCTACAGCTGCCCATGAATCTTTCTCCTCTTTTCCTCCACACTCCCAAATTTTCCCCAGCCTGGCTTGTTCTGGCTCTTCTCTCTCACTCCTTTTCATATTTTTTCCAGTGGGTTCTTCTGTCATCCTGTAGCAATTTTGTTCTTTACTATGTAAACCAAATCAGCCTAGCTTGGCCCTTCTCATTTTCCTCCCTTACCCGACACAGGAAGGTCCAGAATCTATGAGGAAAGGCAGAATTCTCCTTACCGGGCGGATTACTCTGAGTATTATTACATACAGTTCACTCACTTGACAGATGAGAGACCCAAGACTTAGAGAGGTAAATAACTTACCCGAAGTCACACAGCCCTCAAGTAACAACCAGTCTTCAAACTTCCTCATTCCAAAGCTGGAGCTGATTCCAAAGTACAGGGAGGTCCTCAGGGAGGGCTCTGGGTGGATGAGGAAGAGAATTAAGTCATATTTATGGACAGCCATATCCTCTCAAATTCATGGGTGTTGGATCTGCTTTTGGGCCCAGAACAGTAAACAGCCCTTCTCCCAGGAAGCTTCCTGTGGTGTGTGTCTCAGGAGAATCATCAGCCCACTGTGCAAAAAAGCATTCTTGTTCTTAGAGGCCTGTATCTGCACAGTGCCAGGGGAGCCAGGGTGGCTTTCACACTGTGTTTATGCCAGTGGTGCCCCCTGGAGTTGTGTGAGGCTTGGCCCTGGCTACACAGTCCCTTTATTTCTCATGGTGCTTTTTTTTTTTGGAGGTCTTGAGGGGAACAACTGTGACATCTGCTCTTGGAATGTTTCCCAGCCCTGCTGTGGTTCAAAGCCCACATCTGTTGTGGGGTCATTAGCTTCTGGTTCCTCCCACAAGTTCTCACTGACACTTCAGGTGGGAACCAATAACCTAAGCTTAGAGCTCAGATTGTGATATGAACCTAGAAGAATCAGCTCCTCTGATAGTTGAAACTATTTCAAAGGTGCTAAGAAAAAGGTATCCCAAAAATGTATATGTAAATATATGACCTTAGTCTCTAGAAGTTACTGTTATATACAATTCAAAAGCAATCACTTTCAGGTGAGAATCTATAGGCATTTTGGTGAGTACAGGGATGGGGGAGGGGAAGAGCAGAAAAGGAGGAGACTTTAGGGTTTCTGTGGAAACAATTCAAGGGTAGAGGTATCTTCTCCCCTTTCCTCCCTCTTAGGTTGATCTCCCCAATTTTGCTGTGCCCATCAGAGTCAGAACCCACTTTCCCATGGCTGAAGACCTGCAGCAGTTTCCAAGCTTGACCTCCTGAGGAGCTGGTGACCAATGGGAAGCAATCTTGATCTGTGGACCAAGGGCAGCTTTAAATGAATGAGTTCCATGTGCTTGGGGTTTAGATATGGCCGAACCTCCTGACTCATCTTTAGTACCCATCTTTGACCTGTTTTTAGCATAGTGACCAATCAACAGATAATTGGCACACAAGAGCCACAATGGGAGGTTAAACTGAAGGATCGTCTAGAAAGCAGTGCTACCTAAAACAAAATTATTTCTATTGACTGTGAAGGTTGTCATCTACCAGCAAGCTTCGCAGGTGAGATTAGGATACCAAAGCAAAAAGAAGAGCTGTGGGTTCTTCACCCCCCTACTTAGTAAATAAACCTGTGTGATTACATAGAAATATGTATTCGGTCTTTGTCACCAGTTCCTAACACAAAGTTCGTAAATCCCTTGGAATTTTCTTTTGTTCTAATTAGGTGACTCTTGACAGGCCCCTAGATATCTTCAGGATGAGGGTTGGTGTCCAGGAAAGTTAAGCCGTTATTAGAGTGGTGGACTTCCTGGGAGAGGGAGGAGTTGGAAAGTGAGTTCAATCACCAATAGCCAATGATTTTATCAATCAAGCCTATGTAATGAAGCCTCCATAAACCCCCCTAAACAATGGTTTTTGAAGAGCTGCTGGGTTGGTGAACACATCGTGGTGCTGAGAGAGTGGCTACCCAGAGAGGGCAATGACACTGTGCACCCCTTCCCTATACCTTGCCCTATGCATGGTTTCCTTTCTGCTCTTCCTGAGTTGAATCCTTTCTAATAAATTGAAAATAGTGAGTAAAGTGTTTCCTTGAGTTCTGTGAACTGTTCTAGTGCCTTATTAAATCTGAGGAGGGGGTTATGAGAACCTCCAAATTTATAGCCAGTTGATCAGAAGTACCAGTGACAATCTGGGCCTTGTGGCTGACATTTCAAGTGGGAGCCATCTTGTAGGACTGAGCCCTTAAACCTGTGGGGTCTGTACTAACTCTTGATAGTTAGTGTCAGAATTGAATCGCATTTTAGGATACCTTGTCTGTGTCTAGATAGTTGTAAAATTGTTTGGTGTGGGGAAAAAGAAACCTCATTTGGGGTCAGATATGATATGAGCGAAAATGGTATACTTTTGTTACAAGTGTTCTTTTTTGAAGACTGAGAATCTGAAACACTGAAAAAATTAGCAGTAGGCGGTGAGAATGGGGCAATAGGAGGGACATTTAGTAAACTTCTGGTTGTCTTTGTTCTTATTTCACTCTTGTACCAGCTGATAAAGGAAAATGGTTTTCAACAGCCTGTTTAATATAACTAGTTGTTTGAGGTTTTTATTTTTGTCTTATAAAGCTCAATGAAAGTTAACTGATACACACTGTTTTGGGGAGCATCCTTACAATGTTGTGCCTGGCTCTGTCAATAGTGGGAAACACTCAGCAGACTGGGATCCAGTAGTGGCCTGTGGCTGTCAGTACCGCCGGACAAGCAGCTGGGCTGCAGACAACACACTCAAAGAATGTTTTCCCAGCCTGGCCTTGGGAGGCTGTGCATCTGTCTGAGCTGATGGACCTGCTTTCCGCAGCCAGTGTAGGAGACAGATCCAGTGGGGGCTGATGTCACAAATCAATGATAGGTACATAACATTCAAAGCTATTCACATATTTTATGCTATATAAAATTAACATTATATTTATAATTTGTTTCTTAGAATAAAAGTGTGTTCATTATGCAAAAGTAAGTTGTCAACATATTTTCTAAACATACCTGGAGACTTTTAGGAAACCAAAATAAGATTTTAGACAGAAGCACTCCTGCTTTCAATGAATGAACTTCCATGTGCTTTGGTTGGAATAAGCCTGAACTTCATAATTCATTTTTAATATTTGTCTTTGATCTGCTTTTTGCATAATGATCAATCAACAGAGATTTGAGTAAGTGCTTAAGGAACCTTTGATGTTAGGAGAGACTGTGCTAGATTCATCATTTTATATCTTACTTGGACTCTGGAAAAGAAAAATATTTTTTCTAGTTGAGTGTTCAGACAGAATACCTTCATTGATTTATGCTGGTATTAGCAATTTGGAGTTGATTAAAATGCAGAGTAGAATAAGAAACTTCAGAATAAAGAGCTGAATACAGCTTTTATAAAAACTCTATAATTACCCTAAGGTGACACGTCCAAGCTGTGGTCTTCCTAGAGACTCTCTAGAAGACTGTCTTCATAGAACCTCTCCAGTATTTCCCCCCAGCCCCAAATGTTTGATATTGAACATGTACATGAATAGCATCAACTGCTCTGTGTCTCCAGTTTTTCTGGAGGAAGACATGCTTTTGCTATCAAGCATCTATATGTTATGAAATTTTTACAGCTTCTCAAAAGCTCTTAATTCAGAGAAATGTGCACCAGCAAGCACAGCAATAACACACACACACACACACACACACACACGCATCCTTCAAAAATTCAGAATATTCAGATAAGCACCAACCCAAGAACCCAAACATGGTGTTGGCAGAGCTTATAAACACAGAAGAACAGTGTTGTGCTTGCCCTCACCTGACCTGCTCCACAGGCACTGTGTTTTAATGCATATTTCCTAATTTGTGTTTGCCTGGCATTTTACTAGGAAGCATGATTTCTAATTTTTAGAAGAAAATAAAATTTTCATAATCACAGGACTCTGAATAGCAGTTAACTTAATTAAGGCATAGAAGATATATGATATGTAGTTTCTTAAAAATCACATTTACAAATAACATAATGATCTGTTTCAGGCTATCATGAGTATCACAGCCCCAACATGTTCAAGAATTACATAGCAGATTTATTTTGGTCACAGTTTGTGTCATGACTCATAGATTTATTGACTCTTGGTGGAGCTGATGGATCAATTCTTTTTAAGCTGATTCCAGATACCAATATTTTGGTAAATACTATTTAAAAGCATTCCAGTCTATCATTTATGATGCACTTAAGTGAATTTCTCTATCAGGTTTAGTACCAATTTTTAGAAAATGAAAAAGTGAATAAATAAAAAGGAATCTGTCAAAACATACAAAGGAAAAGAGAACATTTTTGGACACATTTTCCCTTTGATTTGATTACATGAAGGCACCCAAAGACTGAATTTGGCCCCCTCTCCATTTAAATGACCATGCTTGCTGCATTTCTTGGGAATGTGTCTGGGCTCTTTGTCTAGGCGTGGCCAGTGATGCTTCCTTATATTAGGCCAAGGCCCTAGCGGCATTTGGCCCAAAGAGACCAAGGAATCTGAGGCCAGACTGTCTGAAGACCCAAGGCCTCAGCAGCAATGAGTCAGAGGCAGGTGCACCACAAAGTCAAGAGCCCAGGAATGTTCAAGATATGAGAAAGACAAGAAGGCCAGACTCCAAGCACATGCCAGCTAATGAGGTCATTAGAGCTGAAAATCCTCTGTCAAGACATAGTCAAGGGATGAGGCCTTTGTTTATTTCCTTTCTGCCCCTGAATCCTGCACTTTCCACAATTGTGTTTTCTCTCTTTTTTTCTATGGTTATGCAAAACCTGCCCCTCTTTTAAGGTCAGGGTCACATCCCTTTTGCTCCACAAAGCACTCCCTGCTGGCGCAAAGCAATAGCTATTCTTCCTTTCTTTGACTTAAACTGTTAACCATCTGTGCATTTCATTTAAGACTAAATCTTATGGTGTCTTTTGACATCTTCAAATTTGTTTTAATGTGTCTTGCTTCCCCAAACCAGATGATAAGCTTTTTAAAGTTAGGACCTGACCAATAATGAGAGTGGTCAGACCAGGAAAGCCATCTCCAGAGGTGGGACTTGCTTACCCACTGAAGGAACCACCAGCCTGAGGTTTATTAGATTTTCCTGAATGGGGGCAGAGGGCGGATAATTGCTCCTAGAGCCTGAAGTGAGGGTTGAGTCTTCCAGGGTCAGTAGTCTCAGCACCGCCTTCTTGGGGTATGGGTATAGGTTCCTGTGGGGTCGTCGTCGTCGGCAGCCGCCCGTCTCGAGAGACGATGGTGTAGCTTCTTAAGAGTCTGTCTGCACCGCCGAGAATGGCTGTGCAGTCCGACTCAGGAGTGACACGGTATCTGTCTCCTCCCGTGTTAAATCGACATTTTGCGATGACGCTGGAGTGTCCTCTCCAGTGAAGCTGAAGCTACAGAGCCTGGGCAGGATGATATGGAGGGTCTGCTGTTGCCCATGCAGCAGACCCCCACTCTCTTCGCAGCTGAAGGGTCCAAGGGAAAGACGGAGTCAATACAGCTTGGCTTCAGGTGCGCCGCAGGAGTTGCCGGTGTTGACTACAACGTCAAACCGCCTTAGGGACTCCGGCTCCGGATTTTCTGTCGGGGTTTACTCCCTTAGCCTTTCCCCTGAAGAGGTATGCCGCAAGGCAGCGGAGGTTTTTTGGAGTCAGAGTTTTCCTTCTCTGATGTGCCCTGACTGGAAGATCGAACCAGCGACACTTAGCTCGCAGGCCGACGCTCAATCCACTGAGCCAAACCAGCCAGGGGTACTTTCTCACTATTTACCCTCTTCCCATTTAGCTCTCCATTTCTCTTTTAGCTGTAGTCATGCTATCTTTTCTAGATTAGAGGAAATTCTTTCCTCTTTATGAGACCTACAAATGCTCTATTCTTATTGTATCAATGTTGTGTCGACTTCTGGATTTTGATAAGCCTTGAATCCTTCAGTCTTTGGCTTTCTTGAACCACTTCTTACAATTCTAGGTGGGTCTTTATTATTCATTTTTTACTATTTATCCTTCCTATTCATGGCCCATGTACTTTTAAGATAAAATTAATAGAAGAGCTCCCTCAGTGGCCACTTTGATACTTTGATTCCTTCATATCACTACTATTCAGTGGGGGTAGGGGGAAATTCTATGGTCCTTGGATTAAAGAACTTTTAACATCCTTGGCTTTCTACCACTGAGAACCAGCATTGTCACCAGAGTGCATGACAAGTTAAAATACTCCATCAAATTTCCAAATGGCCCCTGGTTGAGTCACACTGCTTTAGATGCTGACTCCTCACCCATACTTCACACTCATACACACTTTCCCCCTAAATGGGATTGTTTGTATCCCAATGATAGGCTGTTTCTTTCTTTCTTCTTTTTTTTTAAAAATAATTTATTTGTTTGTTTATTTATTTATTTTTAGAGAGAGGGGAAAGGAGAAAGAGAGGGAGAGAAACATCACTGTGTGGTTGCCTCTCACTCGCACCCCCAACTGGGAACCTGACGTGCAACCTAGTCATGTGCCCTGACTGGGAATCGAACCAGCGACACTTGGTTCACAGGCCGAAGCTCAATCCACTGAGCCACAGCAGCCAGGGCAATAGGCTGTTTCCTTTTGAAAATTTGTCATGTCTTTAAGTCATTTTTTCTTTTAGAGATTTTTTTTTTTTGCCTTGGAATGAGTCATATATTATTTTGTTTTATTTTTGTTTCACTATTATGGTAAATGTCAGATATACATAGTAGGATAAAGAACCCCCATGGATCTATCACCTAGTTTCGACAATATTCAATTCATAGAAAATTCTGTTCTCTCTATACCCTCACCTATCACCCTCCATCCACTTCCTGCTGCCACTAGATAATTTTGGAGCAAATCACAGAGATCATTCATTGTATATGCTCTTTTGATAAACTTTTTTATTTTTTTTTAAGTCAGTAAGCATCAAGGTGAAACATTTGCTTAATTCTCCAGGATCCCATCCTTTCATATCACCTACATGTTCATTCTAATTCACTAGACTTGAATCCAGTGTTATATCTATCTTCCTTGCTTCCTCTATAGTCTGAGATAAAAATGCCAAGACAAATCAAGATGTATCAGATGCTCTGTTTTTTAGCAGAAGGAGACTTTTAGCATCTGTTTGGATCATACAAGCCTCCTACTGCTCCATGTTCTATTTGTGCTAGTTTGGTAATCTGTAGTAGGCAATTGACATCCACATCTTCTCTTGGGTAAAGCAAAATATAGTTTAACATCACCCAACTATCACGTCTATTTCTGCCTCTCTGTGCTCCCTGAAAAAGTCCACCAGGCTGAGCACTCTGAATCCATGATTAACTAACCCTCTTGTTTTGTTCCATGTTTGTCCTGCTAATTTGGAAAAGGTGCACCCTTCTGCTGATGTACATTTCCTATTCCAGCACTTAATGAAACTGAAGAGATTGCTTTTCAATTGAGTCTATTAAGAGATTTTGAAAATAAGGGGAACACATGTTGAGTCAGTTAATGGTTGAGTGCTAATACACAACAGAAGACTGAAATGACTGGTTCTCTCATGACTGGTTTTTAAATGATTAAGACAATCAAATGGTGTGTCCTGCTTTCTGTTTTTGTCCCCCTCCTGGGATGCCTTTGATGGCTATTTGATTGCCTAGTGGTTAGAATTGATTAACCCTGCTGACTTTGAGGCAGGTCTCTGAAAACAAATTGATGAACCATGTAAATACGAAGCTTGACCCAGAGCATTCATAAGTGCCAAACCATTGACTCTGAGGCCTCTGAACTCTTCAGTGCATGCAGGAAGTCATGACCTTGACCTGGAATGTAACTTTTGAGCCACTCTCATTGAATCATGGCTATCCTCTTGCATTTTTTCCCTATATGTAACTCCTCTCCAACTTATTGCCTCTACATGGGTTTTAAAAAAGTATGATCTGTGTAAGGAACAGTTTGAAAGATTCCTGTATACCTGGGCTATAAGCAGCTCCAGTGCAAGGAAGAGGATGTTAAATGATCACATTAAACACTTCAAGGGAATGATAGTTAGATTGTTATATACAATTAATAAGGGCTCTGTTGTTTAGAAAAGTTTTGTCAGACTACTTTTCAATCTAAGTTCTACTCCTAAAAAGACATGATTCTGATGGCTTTATCCTCCTCTGTGTTTATACCATTCACCCTAGATTAGAGGGCAAAGGTACTATTATTAGTATTGGCCAACCACAGAGAACAATGGAAGTAACTTGCCTAAAATCAAATAGTTTGCAGCCCATGTCTCTGCTAGAATAAGAAGGAGTTTGCCATGCTTTGTTCACTCATCTGATCTACTTTGCCAGAGTCATAGTTTATAATGATTCAGTCCAGCATGGCCACTTAAGTGGCCATTGGAAGACTAGCAGGTCACCATCATGAGTTGTGGTCTGCAAGCACCTTGAGACAAAAAGAATCCTCATCCTTGCCTACCTCTCTGAATTGTTGTGGCAACTAAAAGCACAAATGTATGTGAAACTTCTTGGCAGGCTCTAAGTCTTATTCAAGTGAAGAGAATAATTATGATACTAATAGCATATAATGCCTGTGGAGTATTTTTGGTTTAACCAGTCATTGAACTGAATCTTTTATGCATCATCTCATTTAACCCTCATAACAATCTTATGTTTTTGTTATAAATATTATTTTCTTATATATGAGTGTATATGAGATAATATAAATCTAGCAATATAGAAAAGTTTAATAAGATAGCTTTTATTATTTATTTATCAACTTTTTGATTACAGTTGACATTCAATATTATTTTGTATTAGTTTCAGGTGTATAGCACAGTGGTTAGGTAATCATATGTTTACAAAGTGTTCCCCCCTGATATTTCCAGTATCCACTTGGCACCATAAATAGTTATTAAAATATTATTGACTATATTTCCTATGCTGTACTTTACATCCTGTGACTATTCTGTATCTACCAATTTGTACTTCTTAATCCCTTCACCGCTTTTACCCAGTCCCGCAACCCTCCTCCCCTCTGGCAACTGTAAGACAACTGTTAGTGCTATAAAGACTATTCTGGGCAATGTGACTCCAAATCATTGATACCTGCTAGACAAATACAAAAAAGGAACAAGAAAACCCAAGAGGCTAAATTAATCAAATCAGGCACTTAACTATACCCTTCTTTGGCATTCAAAATTCATCACTCACTTTAACAGGGATTTGTAAGCATCATCTTGAACAGGTAATTTAGTAAATTACAGTACAGTCACACAATAGGTTGAGTCAATTAAAATAATTTTTTAATGGGGAAAATTATAGTATGGGGAAATCCTCAAAATAAAATGGTAAATGATAAAAATCAGGATGTAAAGCTGTTTGGTATACCACAAGGTTGTTTTACACACATGCACAAGATATGCAGCAAAATGTTACACAGAGATTATCTTTGGATGTGCAGTTCTGAGTTTTTCAAAATTTTTAATTATGTTCTTCCTTATTTTCCAAATATTTTATAATGAACATTTATTTTTTATAATAAAAAGATGACGTAAAATAGTAAAGGGATTGTATATTGTGTTTTAAACATAGATAAGTGTTTCTAAAAATAATAGTCTCCAAAAGTGAGTATGTATTTTTAATAGTACTGTTTAATTGTGAATAGAAATATGGCTTTTTAAGTTGCTTTCCCTTATTGTAGGTATTTTTTAAAGCAGATTCAGATTGCACTATGTGGTTCTGATCTTTCCAGAATGTACAGAATTTCTCAGGAGTATGTGTTAAATGTTTTGGTCAAGTGATTTTCAGATGACTGGGACTCAACCTAGCAAGGAATCCTACAATGCACCAAATTTCCTTTTAATTAAAGGAGATTGTTTAAATATGCCTAAAGCTCCCAACATGCTACTTAAAAGTTCTGCTAAACATAGAACCAAACCCCCCGCCCCCCCAAAAACACCCTAGGGAATAAATGTGACAAAAATAGGATCGAGGTGCATTTTTTATGAGCAGGTATTTGAATATTCAATGTTGAAAAGAAAGACAGTTATTAATTTTGAAATAAATTCTTGAAACCACTTGAAATATAAATATGGGACATGATAATAATGCAGAGGTATTCATTTCTCCTTTAGAAAATTATTTTAAAATCTAATTTAAAAACAAAACAAAACAGAACTTAATTAGACTGGTGTTTCCCAAAAGTTGGCCAGCCCTCATGGAGAAGAGAGGGGTATGTGTCACGGTATCCAGGTAGCTAGCTAGGGCTCATTCCCATGGGATTGTGAAGTTTGTAACTAGACCTAGATAAGAAGTTGGTAACGTTTGGTGTGATGTAGCTTCATCTCTGGGGCTCAGGGGTGCAAATTGTGCTCCTTTTTGCTGTCAGACCCATTCTCAGCCTCTCCCCTGCTGCTATCTGCTATTTCAGGCAACCTCACTTAGGTTCCTTGAGCTCTGCTTTGATGGAGGCTTGATTGGCCAAATGAAAGCTACTGGAAGATTGAAGTGAGGAGAAGGGGAGAAGTCATGTTACTTGTCTCCCTCTCTCTGCCTTGGGTAGTGTCTCTGGTAAGGACTTTTTTCCTCTTTGGCACAGGTGTCTACCAGGTGATATCTAATCCTGGGTTCTACCAACCCCCTCTACTCCCTTTGCCCTTCCCAACTTAGTAGCTTCAGCTGTTGCTAATCTCTGTTTGGCTTCTGCACCTTTTCATCACTTGTGTAATGAATTCCCTATATTAAATTCCCTTGCAAATACTCAAACTGCTTTCTGCTTTCCTCACTAGGCTCTGGCAACACAATTGATTATAATTTAGGATCATGCAGGGAAGAGCACCCCAGCTCAAGGGAACATAGGTAAGGGAGGCAAAGTGAAAACATTTCAAAGAACTATGGCAGTGAGTAAAATGCAGGGGCTACATAAACTGGAGCTTGTTTATACACCGAGATTTAGAGAGAATTTTAAGCATGCATCAAAGAAAAACAAAAATTGGCTATCTTAATAATCCAGGGCTGATGACTGATAGCTGGTGGGCTGTTTATGTATCATGTGGAGAAGCCATTTATTTGCTTACGAATGAACTTTTTGATTCCAAAAGTTTGTTCTCTTGAGTAGAGAGCATTCAAATTTAATAAAATTAACACAGCCCATTGCCTTGTTAAGCATGATTGGGTAGCAGAGCATATGTAATTTTTAAAAAATCACTCTGGGATCATTATTGCCTTCTTTTTAAATTTTAAAATTCCCCACTCTGTATTTATTAAGTCAGACCATCATTTTTGAAGTAAAAAAATTACTATTTGCTATAATTTTTCCACCATTGGGAAATCCTTATGATAGAGGCAGGCATAAAACACTTACCATCTGTACCCTAAAGAAGGAAGGCAAACCAGCTGTGCTCAGTATAGGGCAGACAAAATCTTCGTTGAATTAATGCATGCATGCTTGAAATCATCAGTGAACAGGAATGAGCAGTTCATTCTGTCTGATTTTAATAGTATCTTTTAAACTAGGCTTTGAAGAATGGCAAGGCCTTGTGCAGGCAAGAGCAGGATGGGATTTCAGAAGACTCGAGAGGTAGAGTGGAGAGAGTGAGCAACAGCCAGGTGAGGTTAGAGTAAGGAGTGCTGTAAGGTGAGGCTTACTTTGTCGGTCAGATTAAATAGTGTTGACTTTCTTTTGTGGGTGAGAAGGCAGACGTTCTTTGAGTTGAGAAGCGACATGATCAGATCTGTGCTTTGCAAGTTTTTTGCATGTACAAGTTCAATAAATAATTGTCAAATTAAATTTTTGAAAGATGCTAATGGAACAGCAACTAAAAATTCTTCTGAATATAATTAAAGTACTTTAGGTAGGCAGCATCTTCAAGCTAGGTGTGCTTAACAGCTATTGTTGGTTTCCTAGCAACAATGCACCCTTTCGGTGGAGAAATCAGAAGGGTCACTTGAACATCTCCACTTAGAATCACTCAAAAGACAGTATTTTGCAAAGCAAACACTTACCTCATTTGTTCCCACAGCTTTCAGGGAATATATGTCATGGTCAGAATGGAAGGCTGAGGTTTGGGGTGAGGGCGGGACTGTGCTTCTGCAGGAAAGCTGCGAAGCACAGGATGAGGGAAGCAGTTCAGCACTCTCCTGTCATGCATGCTCCCATCAGAAGGTCTTCACAGAAAACTTAAATACAAAGGAATTTGCAGAGTGAAGCTCAGATGATACGAGAGGCAGGAGACTGCAGATGAAATCGGAGAGTGAGATGTGGGCTCAGAAGGACAAAGACAGAAAGAGCGAAGGACAGAGATATCATTAAAACCCTAAGCATCTTTTTAGTAATTCTTAGAATAGTCCTGAAGGAAAATTGTTATCATGACCAATTCATAGATGAGCAAACAGAGAAGCATGAAAGCTAAGTGGATTGACCAAACCAGCCAGACCCAGACCTCATCGCTCTCAAGACCAGGGCACCAGCTCAAGAACTCATTGGCTCATCTTAGTCGCCATTGACCAACTTGTCCAAGTCTCTCTCTGCTGATCTTTCTTGATCTCTCCTTGGCATTTACTCCTCCCCCACTTTCTCCTCAAAACATGGCATAGTTTGTTTTCTCATGCTCACAGCCTCTTCACCTTTTACTTCTCCAGCTTCTCCTTGTAGGCATCCTTGGCAGGCACGTCTTCCTCTGGCCACCCTTTCCTTTAAGAGGTGGTAATCTTCAGAGCTCCATGCCCAGCCCCATCTTTTCTCACCTACAAGCCCTCTGCAGTAATCTGCCAACCACCCTGGCTTTAACCTCCACTCACACGGTGCTGATGACCTGTAAATCTTGATCTCTGCTTCAGACAGTTCAGCCACCTCCAGTCCCACACTTCTCAGCATGTATGTGGACCTCCTATATCATTTCAAATACCAAAGAAGAACTCATCATTCCTACCTCAAAGCTGCCATCTGATTCAAAATTCTGTTAGGGGTCCTTTATCAGGGGACAATGTGTTTCAAAAAAATGGCCATGGTATCTCAGGGGTTCCTTTCAGATCTCAATGACTGAAGTCTGAAATTAATGCCAGCATGTCTTTTGCAAAAGGGGAAAATATTTCTTAACCTGTAATGTGCATTTTAGAAACTGGATCGTATCTTTGTCCCAGACATGAGATTTGGTCAGTAAACCTCTCACTCTCCACTCCCACCTTTCACTATCCTGGGTGATCTTTTTCTCGATTCTATCAGGTGCAAAGAGAGGAATGAGGGAGAGGAGGGAGGGAAGGAGACCCTTGTAGAACAGAGTCAGAAATGGCTGGGTATGAAGTCAGTTGCCTAGCAACACCTCATCACCTCACCCTAGATACCAATTTGTGATATTTCATTTCTCCCTCCTTTCTTTTAGGGCTGCTCTCAGTATTCAGCTTAACTAGATTTTACATATTAAAATAGGAAGGTAGGAAATGCAGATACCATGTTCTCATGCTTACATAGCTAAGTATGGAATTTGTAGATCATAGAGAAATGCACGATTCTTCAAATGAAGATGCTTTCTTTTGGTCATTATTTATTTAACTAATATTTATTGAATGTGTTTGCAATGTGCTTGACACTCTGCAAAGTATAAAGTTGAAAAATCTTCCACAGGAAGTTTTAAAAACAGAAATGAGTCCCATGTGTACAAGAAAGACTAAAAATTGGCTGAGGGATCACATATTAATATTCTAACTGTAAGAACATGTGTGGGTTGCTGGATACAATACCAATATATCAAAAATCAATTACATTACTATATACTAGAAATAGACATGAGAAAAATACCATTTACAGCATCAACAAAATCCCAGGGTACCTGAGAATTAAATTAACAAATGATGTCTAAGACTTTTGTGGAGAAAAGTATAAAAGTCTATGGAAAAGTATTTTAAGAAATCTAATCAAATGGAGATAGCTACCATGTTTCTGGATGGGAAGACCTAAAATCCTGAAGAAGTTAATTATCCCCAAAGAAATCTGTGAATCTAAGAGAATATACTGTAGATGAAAATTTCAATGGGTATTTTGTGGATCTTCATAAGCTGATTCTAAAATTCCTACAGATAAGTAGAGGACCAATAACAGCCATGGTAATTTTGAATACAATGAACGTGGCAGGAATGGAAAAAGCAAACCACTGGGACAGAATGGGGCGCCCTGAAACAGACTTATGCATAAAGGAGTCCTGCTACACAACACAGATCAGATTACCAATTAGTGGGGAAAGGTGGACAGCTTAGTATATGGCACTGGGAAAACTGACTCTCCATAGCGAGGAAAATCAAATTACATCACCATCTCAAACTATAAACAAAAATCTTTTGCAGATAGTTTCAATAACAAAAGTAAAGCTTTAATAAGCTTGAAGGAAATGTTCAGAAAAAAGTAAAATCATGACAGTCATATAGACATAAAATGCTTTTATCTACTTCATTACTCATGAGGGAACCTGGCAGATGTTACGACCATTAAAAGGAGAAATCAGAGAACCACAGATTTATATGGAATAAGAGAATGTTGAAATAAATTTACAAATGGATATGAAGCCTGGCTTTTTCCACAGCAGGGTGTGGAAGGCGAATTTAGAGGCGTGGACAAAAGGAGTCCATCTAACACCACCCAAAAGAATTTATTTTCACATTTAGAGATAAGAATGATTTTTCATTGCTCTCAGTATCTGTAACTTATAAGTCGTAAAACAGTTCAAAACAATGAACAGCTAAAATCCAATAAACAGGAAGCACATGCTCTAAACAATGCATGATTTTCCATTGAGAACACACACTCAGTAATCTTCTGTGTTTATTTCAAATTTCTTACATATTTAACTACATTTACAAAAAAACCTTTTGCCCATCAAAGGCCATTGTAAGTACAGGGAAATAAGCCACAACCTAGGGAACGCTCTTGGTAATACCTACAATTAGCAAAGGATTATTCAAAAATATATGAAGAATTCTTACACACCAGCTAAAAAGCATAAAACAGCCAGCAGGAAAAGGACAAATGATATTAACAGGCAATTCAGGGAACAGAACCTCAGAATGACAAAAGAATATATGCAAAGATGCTCAACCTCACTCGTAATCAGAGGAATGCAAAGTAAAACCACAGTGAGAGAACACTTCACTTTTGGGGGTGATAAAAATGTTCTGAAATTACAGTGGTAATGGTTGCACAAACTTGTAAATACACTAAAACTCACTGAATTGTACACTTTTAAAAGATCAATTTCACTGTATGTGAATATATCTCAATAAAAAAAAAGATAGATTCAGCAATTGGCCCAGCACCTAGCATGTAAGAAGTGCTCAGTAAATAGTAACTGTTTTTTAAAAATTTATTCTCTCTCTCTCTCTCTCTCTCTCTCTCTCTCTCTCTCTCTCTCTCTCTCTCTCTCTCGTCTTTCTATTATTTATCCTTGAAGAAAGGAAGATCTTTGGGAGATTGTGTATAATTTTCTAGGCTCTTCTCTCATTTACCACCTACCATTAAAGGCTGGAGTGACCCTAGACCCAATAACATCCTGTAGCTTCCACTTCAGCATTTTGGTTCTGGTTTGGAGTTTGTGTATTGAGATGCAGAAAAGTCCTGCTCCTTTTTCATTTAACCTGTCAGGGGTTGATGGCCACCCCCTAAATTATTTGTTTTGTTTAACAAGAAACAGGACTGCCTCATTTATATTGCCAGCCCAAAGCTAATATTAAAATTTAAATTTAGAGCTTCTGTAGTTAAAATTGTGATGTGTGATTGTGATAGGAGGTATATTAAAAAGATCTGCTTCTAGACATTCCATTAAGTGCCTTTATTGCCTCCCCCATATGCATATATAAAGTGTTTATCTTATAAATATTTGTTTAAAATTTGTGCAAGCACTAAATAAACAACCAGATTCATGTAGGAGAGATGCATTGCACTAAAATGTTCATTAAATTATCACCTGGAATGTAATCTGAAATACAAACAAGTTAATGGCTTATGACTACTTTTAAAGTTGTAAGAATTATCAAGTTACTTTTCTCTCTTTGGAAGATAATCTAGCGGAGACAAAAACTGAACTATAAGCCCATATAATTTATGTTTCTCCAGGTTGGCCACTTGGTAAACAGCAATAATATAACTTGAAAATAGTGAGAAAACTCAGAAACACAAAAGGACATTTGCTATGGCACTATAGAAAACAAGCCACGTTTATGAATTTACAAGTATTATTTAAAATAGCAAACTGGGTCCCTGGCTGGTGTGGCTCAGTGCATTGAGTGCTGGCCTATGAACCAAAAAGGGTGGCAGGTTTGATTCCTAGTCAGGGTTGCAGGCCAGGTGGGTGCACGAGAGGCAACCACACATTGATGTTTCTCTCCTTCTTTTTCTCCCTCTGTTCCCCTTTCTCTAAAAATAAATTTAAAAAATATTTTAAAAAAGTAGTGAACTGGACAGCCCACTCCACAAGTCACCATAGACTATGGACTTTGAGGTCATAAGAGCAGTGAGGCTTTTTGTTTACCCTTAAGTTTGATAAACAGGATGTTATAAAGAAGACAAATGTTTCTGGATGATAATATTGCCCTGTCTACCTTCTTAAAGAAGAACACAGAGAAATTATTTCATTTGGCAATAATACAGTTTCTCTCTTCCAAAGAATTCAAAGTATTTGTACACATAATAACTGATAACCTTGTAGAGCTGGAGGGGGAGGAGGAGGAGGGAGAAATGGAAGAGAAGGAAGAAAAGAAGGTGACCACTGTAGGGTCAAGTGGCAAAGATGGTAAAACAATTTTTCTCTTTCTCTTAATAATGCCCAGGATATCCACACTTATGTCAGCTCACCAATAAGTCAGCTGCAAAACACTCTGTCCTTCATATAATATTAGATCTATAAATGAGCACCCTGTCTATAGAGTTGTTTTTGCACACTAACGTCTCTGTCTCAGCTGGGAAAACATGTAAATAATTGCATAAGCCAATCTCTTATCTCAGAATCCAGGATTTTCTCAAAGTGGCTTCAATTCAGTTTAATGAGTATTTATTGAGCAGATTCTACATTCTGGGCATTTTAGGGATTTAGTGGTGGATATGTTCATGCAGAGCTTCTCAGAGTGTTCAAAGTGTGCCCCTAGAGCTAGTAATAGCTGGACCACCTGGAAATCTTTAAGAAATGCAAGTTCTATTGCTACATTATTGGAAATTCAGGGGTCCTGGTCCAGCATTCTATCTTAGCAAGTCTTTGGGGGTAACTGTGATGTTCTAAGGTTTAAGAACCACTAAAGCTGTAACTCAATAGCTGTTAGATGACTGGGTGAATAACCAAACAAAACCAATAACAACAAAATGAATGAGCTGTTCTGGAGTTCAGGACAGGACCAAGTATTAGCATATTTATAAGAACGGGAGAAAACAACTCTAGTTCTCTCAGCCTTTCTCTGCTGACTTTGGCACACTCCTGTGTTCCCAGGACGATGTGTTGATTTCTTTTTCACTGTTCATTTGCGTATTGGTTGTTGTCCATGGCCAACTGTGGGAAGAACGAAACAACAACAAAATAAAGAAACGACCAAGTTCAGACAAAACCAGAAGCAGCAGCAGCATTTGGGAACTGGTGATACTGTGACCGCCATTTTGGTTTTACTGATACCTTGGAGTAAAAGTGAGTAGAGTTTGGTTTGTTATTTAGAAGGATGAACAGAAATCATATTAATTCACTCTGTCCTGGTGTGGAGAGGACAGACACCTCTCTTCTCCTTCTGGAAGAGGCTGGCAGAGCTGAGCTAAGCTGTTTTAGTGAAGTTAGAACTTGTTTGAGGACACAGAACTTCCTCTACAGAGGGCTTTTTTTTTTTTTAAATGAAGGAAACACTTTTGAGTCTTTCAAGCTCCAGCTGGCCCCCAGCCTGGTTCTCTGCAGCCCCTGCCTTCCCACAATCTGACGGAGAGTCTGCAGAGGCCTTCTCTGGCATTCCAAACCCTAAGACGTTTTGGAAGTGAAATAAAGGCCAGGAAGAACGTCTTGAAGTGAGTTTCAAGGGAGTCTCAACTGAGAGCCCTGAGATGTCATTCTGCTCCTGAGGAGATGGGAGCTGCCTGAGATGAGGACATTTTGGTTTCATAATGTGACTTTTGTCACAGTGGAGCACACTTTAGATTCTCACTTCCTGTTTTAATTCTGTTTGGACATAAAATCTTCTGAGATTTTGTTTCAAAAGAGTAGTTCAACTTAGTGAAGAAAGTTTCTCTGCAAACTAGAAAAGTGGATGGGAACTAAATTGTAGTTAGCACACCCTGACACCAGTTAAACCTAATTTAAGCAGGCAATTAATGTTGGTAGTTAAACCCTTGTGAGAAATGCTCACAATAAAAACTGGGACACAGGACTTGAGCAGTAAAACGAGGCCTTTATTCACAAGTCTGCAGAGCCAGGCGCACCCTCAGCCAGGAGAATGTGCGTGCCAAGTAGACAAAGATGGCTGGTTTTATAGTCTTAGCTTCCCCACCCTAAAGCTTCCCTGCCCTGAAATTGCCCTGAAAGTGATTAGCTTCCCCGCCCTAACGCAATTAGCTCCCCCCCCCACCCCCCCCCCCCACCCCTCTCCTTCTTCCCCATTTCTCCTTTACTGGTTATTCCGGAGTTACAATCTAACACGATTATCTAAATGCCCCTATTGTGATTTGTGAATATGGTAATGCTGTCAACTCCCCTCTCAGAGACCCTTTAATTACATTTGCCCTTTGTTACTACTGATTTTGTACTGGTCTGGGAGTCACTATTTCCTTGTTTCCTACACCCTGACAGTATTTAGTGTGGTAAGACTTGCTCTGCACCCTGAGCATCCTGGAGGAGGGGAGGTACGAAGAGCTTCCCACAGGAGGGGACTTGGACTGAGGTCTCAGAGGTGAGCCAAGGTTTGGGGAAGAGCAGCCTGGGAAGGCAACAAGGTGGGGGAACCACACAGGGAAAGCATGATGGAGAGCAGAGGCTGAGGTGTGGAGGGCATGTGGTGTGCAGTGGGGCAAAAGACGTCAAAGCCTTAAAAGGCTGTTGGGAGTCAGGATGTGAGGGGCCAAGATAAGAAACGTGACTTCACTCTATAGGCCAGAGGGAAGTGTTGAAGATGTTTTCTCAGAAAGGATGACCTGTGCTTGATTGGTTTACAAAGATCACTGTACAGGAAAGGAGAAAGCAGCTGGGAGACTGTTGGGACTATCCAGGGGAGCATTTGGGTTTGGTGAGGGTGCCTCCTCATCCGGGGCTCCTTCCCCAACCCCAGAGCATCCTCATATCTTCCCCCAGAGCTCTCTGCCAGAGCAGAGATCACAGCTCCTGCCAAACTGAAGGCACAACTGGAAACCAAATATGGTATGCCAGAAAGTTCCTGGAAGTATCATATTTTGTCTTTTTTTATTTGTTTGTTTTTTGATTTTCTGTTACAGCTGTCCTACTTTTCCCCCCATTGCTCCCCCCTACCACGCCCACGCCTTCTCCCACGGGCAATCCCCACCCCGTTGTCCATGTCCATGGATCATTTATACTAGTTTTTTGACTAGACCCTTCTTCTTCTTACCCACCTTCTCTTTCTCCCCCCTCTCCCTTGGGTACCGTCAGTCTGTTCCTTGTTTACATGCCTCTGGTTCAATTTTGCTCATATGTTTATGTTGTTAATTAGTTTCCTGTATTAGGTGATATCATATGGTATTTTTCTTTCTTTGCCTGGCTTATTTCACTAAGCATAATTCTCTCTAATTCCATCCATGTTGTCACAAATGGGAGGAGTTCCTTCTTTCTTTCTGCTGCATAGTATTCCATTGTGTAAATGTACCAGTTTTTTGATCCACTAATCTATGATGTTAGGCTGTTTTCAGTACTTGGCTACTATAAATAGTGCTGCTATGAACATAGGCATGCATAGGTTCTTTTGAATTGGTGTTTCAGGATTCTTCGGGTATAATCCTAGCTGTGGAATCGCTGGATGAAAAGGCAGTTCCATTTTTAGTTTTCTGAGGAAATTCCATACTGTTTTCCACAGTGGCTGCACCAGTCTGCATTCCCACCAACAGTGCACTAGGGTTCCCATTTCTCCGCATCCTCGCCAGCACTTATTGCTTGTTGATTTGTTGATAATGGCCATTCTGACTGGTGTAAAGTGGTATCCCATTGTGGTTTTTATTTGCATCTCTCTGATGGCTATTGATGCTGTACATTCTTTCATATGCCTATGGACCCTCTGTATGTCCTCTTTGGAGAAGTGTTTGTTCAGGTCCTTTGCCCATTTTTTAATTAGGTTGTCTGTCTTTTTGGTGTTGAATTGTATAAGTCCTTTATATATTTTGGAGATCAATCTCTTGTCTGAGGTATTATTGACAAATATGTTTTCCCATACAGTTGGTGCCCTTTTCATCTTTCTGATGTTTTCTTTTGCTGAGAAGAAACTTTTTAGTTTGACGTAGTGCCATTTGTTCATTCTTTCTTTTATTTCCTTTGCCTTAGGAGATATATCGGCAAAAATATTGCTATGTGGGATATCTGAAATTTTCCTGCCTATGTTTTCCTCTAGGACTTTTATGGTGTCACAGCTTACATTTAAGTCTTTGATCCATCTTGGTGTATGGTTTAAGTTGGTGGTCTAGTTTCATTTTTTTTGCACATCCCTGTCCAGTTCTCCCAGCACCATTTGTTGAAGAGGCTCTTCACTCATTTTTATGTTTCTTATTTTGTCTTCTTTAAAAAATCATGTAAATGTTTGATTCTGCTTCATAAAATTGTTACTTTAGGAAGCTGGGCCATATTTTTTTCCCAGTGGCCTCAGGTGCACTTTGCATCACCCAGTCCCTCATACTCCAGTTTAGAAAGGGCCCTGGCCCCTGCAAGCCTCTCCATTGACACCCGGCTCACATACTGTCCCAGCATGGATGTCAGGCTCTGTTTGTGGAGCAGGAAGCACATTCACAGAAATGATGCCTTTCTGGTTTATTGTAGGCAATGGCTTCATTTGTTTTGTGTGAAAAGATACACTGAATTGGATTTTTAAAATTAATTTTATTGTCATTCTTTTCTAATACCTTTTCCTCCGCTCACTCTAACTGATAAATATTCAGCTAACTGGTTTTACAGGTCAATAGATAGCTAATTGGCAGTTGGCAATACAGAGTACAGAGCCAGTGTTGACTCCCCAATAAGAGGTCTAACTTTAATTTGATTGCAGAGTATTTTGTATTTCCCATCAAACTTTCCTAAGATCAATAGTAATATTTAACATCCACTGAGCAGTTGCTAGGTGCCAGACATTACACTGGGGTACTCTATTTTATTTTCTTTTTAAAACAAGACCAAGGCATTTATTATTATTATTATTATTATTATTATTATTATTATTATTATTAATTATTATTATTCTCACATTGTAGAGGAGGAAACTGGAATTTGGATATTTTTTAAGTTTCTCTGTTTTCCACAACCAAGAGATGCGAAAGCCAGGATATGATCTCAGGTGGTGAAATTTCAGCATGTGTGTTTTTAGCTCCTCCACCATAGGAATGAAATGGAAACTTTGGCTCATGCCTAGGCCAGTAACATGTAAGATCCTTTGCGATTCTGACATCCAATGATTTTGTGGACCAATCTTTAAAGAGCAGATTGATTTTGATGAGAACTGATGTGAAATTTCATTTTTCCTTCATTAAGACAAAAAGGCACTCAGTATGACTTTCCCACTGGAATTGTGTTTTTCTCATTTTCATTGGGTATGTGGATGGAAGTCATAGAGATTAACATATTTCAAAGAAAATTTATCACTTATATGATTTTTTTTTTTTAGCTGTAAACAATGAAGACTTGTCACTGTCTTAGTTTTCTCAGGATGTGATAACAACTTATCACAGAGTGGTTAGCTTAAACAACAGACATTATTTTCTTGCAGTTTTAGATGCTGGAAAGTCCAAGTCAATGTTCCAGCAGGTTTCAGTTTCTGGTGAGAATTCTCTTCCTGGCTTGCAAATGGCTACCTGGTTCTCTTGTGGCATTTTTCTCTGAGGGAAAGGGCAGGGAAAGGAGAGAGAGAGAGAGAGAGAGAGAGAGACACTTGCTTTTTATAAAGCCACCAATTCTACTGGACTAGTGCCCCACCCCTATGCCCTCATTTAACCTTAATTATCTCTTTCTCTGTATCGCAGTTCACTTATCTCAGCCTTACTCTATCGCGGGATTTTTAAAAATATTATATTTAATTATTTATTGTGGATTTTTTGCTATATCACAGGATTTTGTGGTACTGTATGTGTATTTATATGCATAGTATTTATGATTTTAATGATTTTTACCTAAAATTAAAAAAAATATATAAAATATATAATAAATGATTCTAACATTAAAGGAATATTAAATCAAAATAAAACACTGCACACTGTTTACAGTATGTATTTTTTTTTTTGCGGACGTACACATACATTATGCTGAAAATGAGATGTACGCTCGAGCTCGTTTGCCTATGTGAGACTGTACACGGCACACGATTGGCTGATTGATGAAAGGCGACCAACCAGAGCAGTGTCTTGTGTATCCTGGGTGCTGATTGGCTCAGTAACTGTAGCATCAGTCTGTCTGCTATCCCGCACTGTGCGCATATGTTCAGCATCTTGCCTTGTCCACTTCACTCCTACTTCCAATCGCTGTGCGTAGTTTTGCTCTGTGGTGTAGTGTTTTGTGAAATTTTTCTTAAAGACTGAATATATTGCAAGCCCTACAATGCCACCCAAATGTTCTGCATCTTCTAAGCATTCTGGCAGTGAACCCAAGTGCCAGAGGAAGATGCTTACCATAAAAGAGAAGGTGGAACTTCTCAACATGTTGAAGGAAGGGAGAAGCTATGTGTCTGTTGGCCACCATTACGGGATCAACGAGTCTACGGTTCGCTATATAAAGAAGGATGAGAAGAATATCAATGAATTTCAACAAAACAGCAAAGAGGGTGGTTACTTCCCCCAACAAGATCATTGTGAAGATGGAGTCTGCATTAGCTGTGTGGATAAACGATTGCAGAAAAAGAATATCTTGCTGGATACAAACACCATCTGGATGAAGGCCAAGCAACTGTATGATTTTTTAGCAGCAAAAATGGATGATCATGACAGTGATGAGAATGAAGAAGAGGATAACAATGACGATGATGAAGCAGGACCTTCGAGTGCTTCTCCAACCAGACCAACCCCATTCAGTGCCAGCAAGGGCTGGTTTGACAAAGTTCAGAGATGTTTTGGACTCAAGAGTGTTTCTCTGCATGGAGAGGCTGCCTCTGTGGATAAAGCTGGAGCTGAGGAGTACGTGAACAACATTTTCAAAGACATCATCGAGGAAGGAGGCGATAAGCCTGAACAAGTTTTCAACATGGATGAAATGGGCTTATTCTGGAAACAGATGTCATCTTGCACTTTCATTATGAAGGAAGAAGCAAAAGCCCCTGGTTTCAAGCCCCAAAAGATAGGGTAACTTTAATCACATGTGGGAATGCTGCAGGCTTTATGATAAAGCCAGGGCTTATTTATAAGTCCAAGAACCCAAAGGCCCTAAAAAACAAAAATAAGAATGTGTTGCCTGTGTACTGGATGCACAACCCTAAGGCATGGATCATGAAACTACTCACGACTGACTGGTATCATCAATGTTTTATCCCAGAGGTTAAGGTTTATCTGGCAGAGAAAGGCCTTGATTTCAAAGTGCTTCTGATAATGGGCAATGCTGGAGGCCATGCTGTCGACCTGACATATGATGGCGTCCAGATAGACTTCTTGCTGCTGAACACCGCATCGCTCATTCAGCCAATGGATAATGGCATAATTCGCGCTTTTAAGGTGCTCTATACCCAAAACGCCCTGCAAAACCTCATTGAAGCTATGGACTCAGATGAAGACTTCTCACTAAAGGCGTACTGGTGTGAGTACACCATTGCATCATGTCTCCAAAATATTCAAAAGGCCATAAAGGAGATGAAGAGTGAGACTTTGAATACCAGCTGGAAAAAATTGTGGCCAGAAGTGGCCCATGATTACAAGGGATTCTCTCCTGATGAAATCCATCACTCTGAGGTGGATAAGGCCATGAAGCTGGCAAAAATACTGGGAGGAGAGGGCTTCAGTGACATGACTACTGAATACATAAATACCCTGATAGATGTGCACTCTCAACCATTGATGAATGGAGACCTGGAGGACCTGACTAAGTCAGCAAGCAAAGAGAGTGAGGAACAAGGCAAACAACAGGTTGAAGAAGAGGAGGAGGTTGGCCTAACACTTGATTGTCTTGCAACCATGGTCAGAATGACCAAAGAACTTCAACATTTGGCTGAAGAATGGGACCCCCATATGGTTTGTTCATTGTAGTTAGCAAATTCAATTGACAATGCCATGTCAGTTTACAAAAACATTCTCAATCAGAAGAAGAAGCAGCGCCAGCAACTCCCCATAACTATGTTCGTCACTCGAACAAAGAGGTTGGTTATGCCTGCGCCTTTAGTGGAAGTAGAAGTTATGGATGAGGCTGAAGATACTACTGCACCACCTGAAGAAGTACCTGATGAAGTGGTGCCTTCAGAAGACCTGTAATGCTCTTCTTTGCTGTGTAGTATATTCATCTCATCTTCATCACCTTCATTGTCATCAGTCGTCGGCCGTCGTCGGCAGCCGTCCGTCTCGAGAGATGATGGTGTAGCTTCTTATGAGTCTACCTGCGCCGCCAAGAATGGCTGTGCAGTCCAACTCGGGAGTGACACGGTATCTGTCTCCTCCCGTGTTGAATCGACATCTTGCGATGACTCTGGAGTGTCCTCTCCAGTGAAGCTGAAGCTACAGAGCCTGGGCAGGGTGATATGGAGGGTCTGCTGTTGCCCATGCAGCAGACCCCCCCTCTCTTCGCAGCTGAAGGGTCCAAGGGAAAGACGGAGTCGATACAGCTTGGGTTCAGGTGCGCCGCAGGAGTTACCGGTGTTGACTACAACGTCAAACCGCCTTAGGGACTCCGGCTCCAGATTTTCTGTAGGGGTTTACTCCCTTAGCTTTTCCCCTGAAGAGGTATGCTGCAAGGCAGCGGAGGTTTTTTGGAGTCAGAGTTTTCCTTCTCTGATGTACCCTGACTGGAAGATCGAACCAGCGACACTTAGCTCGCAGGCCGACGCTCAATCCACTGAGCTAAACCAGCCAGGGCAATTGTCATCAGTACTGCACAGCTAATTCATCATCTTCATCATTCAAGTTGTAGTATACTTCACTGGTGAGTACCCATATAAAATTTTACAGTACTGTATGCGTATGTTGTTAAAGTTATGTAGGTTTAAGAGTGTAGAATATGTTTAAGAACCTAAGTGGTGTTTATAAAAGTGTGGAAAAGGTTAATAAGGGAGTGGGGAAGGCTAATAAGGGACTGGGAATGATTTATAAGTGTGTGGGAAACCTTAAAATATATATATAAATACAAAAATAAATGTAAGGTTCCTACTTCGCAGATTTTCACCTATCGCGTGGGGGGTCCGGGGGGTGTCTAGAATGTAATACCCGTGATAAGTGAGGGATTACTGTATTTCCAAATATTGTCACATTGGAGGTTAGAGCTTCAACATATGTATTTGGGGAACACAATTGAGTCCATAGCTGTCTCTAATGCTTGCCTTGCATTGAGCTCCCCTTACCCTGGGGCGGCAGTCCAGTGACTGTGCCTAACCCCTTTATGCACATACAGGCTATACATTTCACCTGCCTCACCCTCCTCTATGTGTCTCTAACAGTACCTTGCTGTGTTTTTGTTAATTTGTTATGTTTGCAGAGCTGTCTCTCTTCCCCCAGATTTAATGAATTGTATCTCATAATGAATTGTATCTTTTTTATGATGCATTTTAGTGGAAATCACTATATGTTATATATGTTATTCCAGTGAAAATTTACTTCCTTTCTATAAACCAATAGTAGAATTCATCATATTTCTAGAACACTTTACAGTTTTCATATTGAGCTCATTTACTTAATTAACTTCCTCATTTGATCCTTGGGTCATTAGTAAGATGAGTATTATTATTCCCATTTTACAGATAAGGAAATCAAAACTCAGAGAGTGCACTGACACATACCGGTGAGCTGAGAAATTCCTTTACCTGCAAATAGTGTTCTTCCTACAATGTCTCACTTATTGCCTACACTGCCCTCCATAAATTTATATCCCATTTTCTCAATGGCATTTATTGACTCTCTTATCTTCTCTGGGTTCAATACCCCTTGACACAATAGAGCATTGTTTCTGGAATTATGTTCTGGAGTTGTGATGACCTCAATCAGTCAGTTTAAGGGCAAAGTTCTGGAAGATTTAATGTAGGGGCTTGTTTTTGGTGTGGTGGCTCTGTGTGATGGTATATCCCGGTGTCCTGAACTTCAAGGTCACTCTCCCATGCTCATGGAGCACCCCAGTCTTATTTTGACTCTTTGTCACTGTGAGTTGTGGCTACAGTGGTTTGGGGATGCAAAGCCTCACAGATGACAGGTCAGACTCTAAATACTCCTCTCCTCCTCCCCACCCCATACCACCACAAAGAAAAATCTAAGGAAAACACCAGAAGCTAATTTAAACTAAGACAATAGTGTAGATACTTATAGGGACAGAAATTGAAACATCAATAGCAAACAAATAATGCATTTCAAATCGGTACTAATTAAACTAAAAGAAACAATGTCTCTAAGGGAAATTTTATTTTTTTAATCATTAGACCTAATACCTTTGAATGATTATTACAACTGGGAGATAAAGTCATATAAATAATTTACTCAAAATAATAATTAATTTCAGCCATTTGCCTTCATGCTGATTATCTAGTGTTACACAATGTCATAGGAAGGGCACAACAGCAGTCAGGATAAATTTCACAAGGAGTTATATAACTTTGAGCATGTCACCTAACCTGGTTCTTCTTTCTTCACCAGAGAAGAAAGAAGAGAAAAGAAAAGAAGAGGGGGAGTGGTAAAGAGACATATATGCAGACATGGCATCATTCAGAAAAACTGAATTATGTGATCTCTAATGTTCAGGCTCAGATTGTGGACTTGAACTGGGGTACCCAGGTTTAAATCTCTCACAGACTAGCTGTGAAGGGAGACAAGTAAATGGAAAAACATTAATTAGAGTATGATCCATGCTATAGTTAAAGTGAAATAGAAAAAGAATGGGGTCAGGGCTGACTTCCTGGAGGAGCTGGTATCCAATTTGAATCTTGAGAAATTTGTACAATAGAAGTTGACCAAAGTATAAGACTTGTGCCTTCCAGCAGAAGAAGTAGCCTGTGCTAAAATTTGGGGATGAAGCAGGGTAGGACCATCATGAGATTCAAGGTACACGGCACAGAGAGCAGGTGACCTAGATTTTAAAAATGAACTTTAAATAAAAGAGGAACTATGTGAGGTGATGATGTATTAATTAACTCAGTTGTGGTAATCATTTCATGATGGACATGATAGTAAATCACATTGTATGCCTTTAAAAAATCATGCTATACAGTCTAAATATATACAATTTTTATTTGTCAATCATACCTCAATAAAGCTGGGGGGAAAATGAACTTGGAGCAGTTTCCGAACAAGACGCTGTTGTACAATAATAAGAGTCTCATATCAGGTAGCAGTCACCCAATGCTGAATGGCACCAATGGGATTGCAGGGGACACACGGGCAGAACTTGCTGATGACAAAAGTCCGTCCAGCTGGGTCAGACCAAGCCAAGCCAGGGCACTGGCTGAGAACACCCACTGATTCCTCATGTGGAGGGACAGACAGGAATCTCCTGAGCACTCTCCAGAGTGCTTATAGTTTGTTCACTAAGTACCCTTCAGCCATTTGATGAGTAAAACATTCATCAATTCATGGTACAGCTTCATTCTATCCATCTTAGAGATCCAAGGATTAAAAAAAAAAAAAAAAGAAAAAAATCCCAGGTATGTTTTACAATTACCTTTGGACCAGGTGGGTCCTTCCTGAGGCGAGGTGGCAATATTTATTCTGGTGTCAGAATGGTCAAACCAGCAGTACCTCCTCCTCACTTCTGGGCTGCCCTATGTATTTCTCCCTGGTGAGTTACAACTGCTCAAGGTCAAACATCAAGGGTCAAAACATCTGCTTTTTCTCTCTGTCTGTTACTTCTTTAAACTGGATTGAAATCATGACACCTGGGTCTCAGCTGTGTTCTGCAACTAACTTAACTTCTGTTCCTTCATTTTGAAAATGAGGGGCTGGTCTATATACTCTAGGGTCTTGTCCACCCTCAACTCTTGGCAGAGTTGTACAGAGTGAGCTGTCTGCTAAGTATCTTGCTCAACCTCATAGCCTTCTAATGGGGTGAAAGGGTTATTAATACAAGGTGTTCAACTTCAGCATTCCTTTAGTGACATGCTACTAAGTAATCTATTCTTTTTCCTTCCCTCACTCTGTCTCTGTCTTTGTTTTCTTCTTGGTCCCGCCTCCCCAGGCTGAGGAACTGCAGAAAGAGGACTTGGTCTTATACTGGGCACAGCCCTATATTTAAGAAACCATCAATGGCGCACTGGTTTTGACAGGATTCTCTTTCTCTTTGCTAGAGGAGCCAGGAATTTCCACTTGATAGTTGGATCTTAACCTTCCCAGACAATCCCACCAAATCACTGCAACTTGGTACAGAAAAAGAGCAACATGAAGTAGAAAGTGGCTGCTGTTCCTTGATGAATGGATCACAGAGAATTATGTAGGACACCACTAATATAAGCCAGAAGAAAGCTGAGCAAGTTACAGACTGCATATAAGAAAGTATAAACTGAAAATTAATTACCCATTTATAGTATGTAGATTATTATAAAGTCTCCAAAAACACCTTGAAAATCAACTTGTCCTACCCTACCTTTTAATTAATTAATTAATTTATTTATTTAATAGTGATACTGTATCATTTATTCTGAATGACTAAAAAAATCCAAAATTAATTCTTATCAATTAAAAATGACTAAAATCATCACAGTTTGACATTTCAATTTGTCATACAAAGAACTTCAGTAGAAACAGCCCTGTATTTTGCAATCCTTATTGTTACTATCCAACTATGCGTTCTGTAATAAGCCATTTAAAAAGTATGTGTCTCAGTTTGCTCACTTGTATGCTATGGAAATTGAACTACTTGATCACTAAAGTCATTTTCAGGACTGAAATTATGCTTCTATTTTGAAGTATTTAATACATAAATGTACTAGATTAAAGGTATACAAAAGATCTTCGGTGCCTGGTCTGTTGTAAAGTACCTGATGTAGATTTCTTAGTTCATCTGTTTTCTTCTTAGAGAGAATATATCCTTTTAATTTCACTTAGTTTCTGCCCCCTTCCTTGTGCAACTGTTAAGTGGTTCTCCATGTAGAGACTCACATTGGCAACCTCTCTACTTTTCTTTTTCCCTCTTGCCTTCCACTATGAGAGTTCTACTGACTGAAATAAAGTCAGATAAATAAGAGGACACCACAGTACATCATTGGCTGTCCTTCCTATCATTTAACTAAATGCTTTTTGTGCAAAGCTGCATGAGATACTAAGAGGGTTGAGCTGATGATTAAGACATTGAGATGATCATGTTTACCTTTTTCTTCCTCCTCTTCCTTGTCCTCTCCTCACTTTCCTCCCTTGGGCTGAAAATTTTGGGCTCTTTCTCTGATGAGGGTTGGTCAGGGGGTCCCTCTCCTTCAGCCAGCACAGGCCCTGAGGACATGCTGTGGGCCTTGGTCCCGGCCACCATGGGCCTGGAGCACATGGGCACAGTGGGGCCCTGAGAGGCAGCAGTGGGACGTGGAATGGAAGGCATGGGCCTGTCTGCCCCCCATCTTTTTCCACGTACAGAAATTTAAGACTAAAAAGAAGCCAACTCACCCAAGGTTACAGTGATATTATTTCATCTTATTTTGGGGAGCTGTGGGAGTGACAAAAGAGAAGGGCTAATCTCAAAGAGAGTTCAGCAAACTTTTTCTTGAAGTATCAGATGGTATATATTTTAGGTTTAGGGGCCATACAGTCTCTGTCATTGCAGCAAAGGCAGCCATAGACATGTAAATGAATTGACACATTCCTATAGAACTTTTTGCAAAACAGGCAATGACTCTGTGATAGCTATAACAATTAAAAAAAAAGAAAACAAGTGTTGACTATGTGGAGAAATTTGAACCCTTGCACATTGCTGGTAGGAATGTAAAATGGTGCAGCTTCTGGGGAAAACAGTTTGGCATATTCTCCAAAAGTTAAACATAGAATTATCATATGACCCAGCAATTCTACTCCTAGGTATATATCCAAGTGAATGCAAACAAGGACTCAAACAAGTACATGTATCTACATGTTCATAGTAGCACTATTCACTACAGTTAAAAGGTAGATATAGGCCAAATGTCCATCATAGATGAGCAAATTGTATTGATATACAATAGACTATTTATTATTCAGCCATAAAAAGGAATGAGGTATTGACATATTCCACAATGTGGATGACCCTCCATTATGCTAAGTGAGAGAAGCCCGACACAAAAGGCTACATATTGTATGATTTAATTTATGTGGAAGATCTAGAATAAGTAAATCCATAGAGACAGAACACAGATTGGTGGATGCTGGGGGTCTGAAGGAAAGAGGGAATAGAGAAAAATTGTTTCATGGGTACTGGGTTTTACTTTGGAATGATAAAAATGTTTGGATTGAGATAGAGGTGTGGTTGCTCAACACTGTGAATGTACTAAATTCCTTGAATTATTCACTTTAAAACAGCCAATTTTATGTTATGTGAATTGAACCTCAATAAATTATTTTTTAAGAGGCAACAAAGTGGATGGATATGGCCCATAGACTATACTATACCAATTTCTGTTATAAAAGAGATAATGTAATGGCTCAATGAATAGGTTTGTTTTGTCAGAGATGTTTGTTGTTATTATAATCATTTATCCTGTCAAGAAACAGACATAAACAGTTTCCAGGAGTAATATTTTCAGAGCCAAGAATATTAATGAATGTGAAGATGCCTCCAAACCTAACCAGGACAGTTTTGGACTAAACTTAAATCCATTAAATCTTTCAGTAAAGACCAAATTCAATGTTAAAGGGCTTTTTGCTATTTTTAGAACTGATTGGACATCCCCCATCCCAATTTTTGGGAACTAAAATGAATGTTTGGGGCTTTTGGTCGACTTCCTGTTTCTAAAGAAGAAGAACCTAGAAAAGTCTCATGTAAAATGTGCCAGAAACTTTTGGAACATCAAAGAATTCCAAGGAAACAAGGGAATTAGTTCATTGTAAAAGAATCTGAAAGACTAGATAACTATTTAATAAACACACAGGATGACTCTTTCCCAAAATGATTTAAGGGATTTAATCAATTTGAGGTTCACTGACCCCAAAACCATGTCTAATCAGACATGAAAACAAACTGCGTGAAGATTTGTGTGCTACGGAAGGATGAGAAATTCTCACATGAAACTGCACAAGTTGGCCCGATTACGCTTACTGCTATTTTAAATTAATTTTAACAGTTAGGAGGCACGAGATAAAGAGGTTATTTTCAAAGGATAAGAAGGTAGAAAAGAAATGATGTTTGTGATTTGACTTTTGTGTGCCGAACCAGCTTCCCCAGGTGGTTGAGATGCCATAGTTTCATTTCACTGAAGGACAAGCACCTCTCAGTGATTTTGCTCAAAGAATAGCCATGTTCAAAGTTACTATTAGGTTCATTTGGGTTTAAAAGAGTCATTAAGGAGAAAGGCTGCCTAACATTAGAATGACTCATTCCTGAATGATTGTCTCTCATGGCACCCTGCTTCCTAACTCAGATGCCTAGAGTTCTGCAGTGTCCCTTCTCCTTGCAGAAACACAAAAAGTCCTTATTTACATTTTAGTGTGACTAGGTTTATTGCAATGTGTATTTTCACTTAGCTAATTTTAATTGAACTAACAAGTGCTATTTCCTGAGTTCTGATTCTGGGGAGCAGGTTGGAAAAGAGTATTTCTGGGCAGAAGCCCCCTTGGGGATCCTGAAGTTCACTTTATAGGGGCTACCAATTCTGCCTAAGACTAAGGTTGGCCATGGAGTGTCAACACTGGCTTTGAGACTATAGATGAGAAACTCTGGGAATAAAGGGCAGATACCACAGCATTTTAGAAGGTTTTTTGACCATGGAAGATTCATTTAGCTCTGCCTCTTAGGCTGAAAAAGTTCTTCACAGCTGGGTAGGAGGAGGGTTATTGGTGATTCTTATTTTTATTATGGTTTGTTGAATTTTCTGCAATGAGCTACATTACTGAAAAGTCAGTAAAAACAAATAAAAAGTTGTAAAATAAAAAAAGTTTTCTGCCTATAATTACTTTCACTGGCCCACAAACTAATCCCAGTTTTCACTCAATTGCCACCTTCTGAAATTGCTTCTTAAAATAATTGCAATAAGAAGATTTTGAGAAATACTCAGGGTGTAGCTTGTCATCATGCTGGTCAATTTGTTGTTGTTGTTGTTTGTCTACAAAGCCATGGAGAGCCGTGAGAATTAGATATCATGATCATAATGGGGTGTGGACAGATCACCATGCTTGGTTTGATTGAAAGAGACAGTGGGAATTGTTGGAAGTGTTCTATCCCTGTGTGTGGAGACACAGTCTTAGAAATAGTTGCCCTTTTGTACCAATCCCCACATCCTGAAACTAAAATACCACACATACTCTGCTTATTGTTTACAATCTTATCTCCCATATTTGATTGTGGAAGGATAGAGGAGAGAAGCGGATGAATGAATGAGAACCCCAGGATGCTGCATGAACATGGACTTCAAGGAGACATGGTTAGGAAGAGAAAGGCGACTTTCCTATCCTTCCTAACCATGTCTCCTTGAAGTCTGTGCTGATGTAATATCCTGGAGTCTGCATTCATTTGTCCATATGTATATATTTGGAGGCAGTCTTACGCTCTTCCAGATCATAGGTATGTACTGTTTTACAAGTTTTCTCTGATCTTCAAAGTTCGTTTTTTATCCTTTTGTTACTGTAAACATATACCTCTTGGATCAGTATTCATGTCTGGAAGAAGGTAGGGATATTTCACTATTGAAGAAATTGCTGGGCCTGGCTTTACTTTTGAGAGCTATAATAAAGGGTCTAAGTACCAAACGAGACCCACTTTGCCAGCCACCTTCATCCTGTTGCAATAACAGCACACCAGGCCCTCCTCTCCCCTGTTAGTTTAGATTATGTGAGGGCAGTGGATGGGTGTTCACATGCCACATGGCAATCAGTTGTCTTGGAGTCATCAGCTCAGACTGAAATTAGGCTAAAAGCTGTATCATAATAATAATAATTCTTTCCTTTTACATACTCATATGCTGTGATATGATTATAATGTCAACAATAGAAGTTTCAAATCTTCCATCAAGATGCCTTTTGGGGGAGTGGGGTTTCCTCTTCTGTTCTGAGCAGTTACAATCCTTGACAACACACTCCCTACTCCATGCCCTCTTTTGTCCTATACAAGGTTTTTGAGAAATGTCCCCTGTCTTCAGTGGGCATATTCTTGTTTTTATTTACAAGCCCTTGGAAGTAAAGCATGTATGATGGAAAGGGTTCGAGTTTCCAGAGACTGGCCCATTTCAACTCCATGTCATGTTACTGATCCAACCTGGGTTTTGCATATTTGGAGTCTCACATCTCGGTACAAACGACTTTGATAAGCTGCCCATGTCAGCCAAGGGCTGGAACAGATGATCTCTTTTGTAATCAAAACTATTTAAGAGAGTCCAGCCATCTGTTTCAGCCTGGTATCCTGGAATGGCTGTATGTTAGTGGAGTCCCCATGTTCTCAACTCCTAACTTTGCAAGTTCAGATACTCAGTATCATCAGGCCTGGAGAGACTGATTCCCAGAAATCAAACTCACAGAAAGCTGTTGGATAAACCTACCTCATAATGTGCTTATGAGGATTAAATGAGAGAGTGGATGTAAAGCTTATTTAATTCTCACCTGGCACATATATTAAGTGTCCTGTAAATATAGACCTGTCAAACACAATATTGGCAGCACAGGATAAACACTGACAAATACTTTACTCTTTGGATCCCTCTCCTAGGTTCTAGAATCCATACAGAGCACTCTTCTTCTGTCAGGCAGTCAATCATGACATGATAAACTAGGTCACTTAAAAAATATTCCACTCCTCAGGGTACAAGGGGCCCACACTCCAGAGGCACTCTGGTCTCTTGATTGGCTGGAGGAGTGCTCTTATCTCCTGATTATATTTGGCAGAACTGCTGGCCCATGTTTACAACTGTGAAGTGCTTTGCTTCTGCAGATGGCTGATTGTACCCATTCTCTTTGATTCTTGTTAGCGTCCATTGTGATTGACATTGCCTGCAGATAGAGTGTCCTGAATGCTGCATCTGGCAGCCTCTGATTGTGCTAACATTTAACACCAAGCTATGCCCGTGGTCTGAAGAACTGCTCCACCTTTCATTTCTATTGCACATTGAATTGCAGTGCCCCCTCCTACCTTCTGCCTTTGGAGATAACCAACCAAGCCACTGGGGAACAGATAACAGAGACCTTACAGACAGAGTTATGACACTGGTTATGGTTGGGTGAGAGTATGGTGTGAGGGATTCAGGGCACAGAAATTCTGCCCAGAAAGAGAAGACCATACTGCTAGGTGGGGCTATGCTGGGGGGTCAGGGTGCCAACAGGAAAGCACATGATGCCCCCAGGTAGACTGAAAACAGGTAGAAAGTGGAGTTGGACCCAAAGTCAGCACTGTTGGCCTTTACTATGGGCCCCCAGGGTGGATTCTGCCTGTGAGAATCCTGAAAGGTGCCACCTGTACTGGAATGAGAGAGCGAAAGAGGTGCAACACGTTGGAAGACTGTTCCAGCGGAAAAGTTAGTCTTGCCTTCCTCATGGGGGAATCAGAGCTGGGTGCCAAATGGTTACCCTTCAGGGAGCAGTAGAAATTCATCCTCCTCTCTGAGCTGCGGAGCAATCTGTCCTCTGGCTGTCTGCTGCAATGTGAGAGAGGAGCTGTAACTCTTCAATATCAGCTCACGCGACATGCAAGAAATAAGTTTCATTTCGATTCTCACTTAAACAGGAAAACACAAGCAAATCTTTTCAGGTTTGAGCCAGGGAGTTAGTCTTACTATCAGTCTTCTCACAGCCTCAGCATAATCAGTATTTCTTTGGAGAAGAGGTGGGGAGGGATAAAAATCACCGAAAATGCTGTTTCTCCTTGTGAAATGCACCAAGGCTAGGGAGCCAGGTCACATCACCAGCGGAAATGTTTCGGACGCTCCCGCCTCCTGCAGCTGTACAGGACCTCTCTGCTTCTCACCGCACCACCTCCACCCTGCCCCAGCATCCCCGGAGTGTGTGTGCTCCCCTGATTACTCCTGCACCGACCCATAGAGTGAGAGCAGCTTTCTGGGGGTGGATATGAGTGTTATTCCCTGCTGGCTGCGGCATGACTCTTTCTACCGCCTTCCCTGACCCCCGCCAAACACACAGAAGGCCAGGCTCAAGTTCCTCTCCTGTACCAGAGACAGAGATTAAGTTTGTTACGCTATCTCTCTGCCAACAGGGGGCGCGAGAGGGCGACTGGAGGGCGGGAGCTGGGGAAGGCACTATCCCTTTCCTGCACTGCTAGTTCTTCCCCTGATAGTCGCCAACCACAGCAACGAGCCTTCACGTTGGGAGCCGCAGCTGATTCCAGAAGCCAGAAATTCCAGTTTCCAGGTTTCCCACCCTGGGACCTCCTCAGAGATACCAGCCCCAGCCTGGCCCCTGCTACCCCCCGGGGTTGTAGCTGCTTCCTGCAGCGGCTATCATCTCTGTGTCTGACCCATGTTCTGACCTCGCCTTTCTGCGCTCCAAAAACAGTTGAACCAATTCTGGTTTTAGATGGTCTCTGTTAAAACAGCTAACATGATTTGTGACCGACATAGTGGCTCTTTCAATAATTCAATCCAATAACATTCATGAAGGGCAGATGTGGGCTAGGCTCTATGCTGGATGCTGTGGTTTCAAAGATTAACACATGTATCTCTACTTTTGAGGAAATCAATGTTGAATAACAATAGCAAACATCTACACAGAATTCTAGTTTGCAGATTACTCTTACATAAAATTTACTTACTGCTTACATTGACCTCACAGTGTATCATCTCCACTTAGAGATGAGGGAACTGCCCCTAAGAGATGTTAAGCAACTTTTGCAGTCACCAACTAGTAAATAGAGAAGTCCCTGGGCTTGATGCCATATTTCCCCAGGCTCTAAAAGCAATTAGCATTTAGGTTAATGGGAATTTGGTGTCTTTGTCACTTCTCATTTTTAATTATTACTCATTGTTTCAAGTCAAAGACACTTTTGAGCTACCTGTAGCAGTTAGAGTGAGTCATAGGGGTAAAGAGACAATTTTCAAGTGATCAAAAGATAGTCCTGATATTTAAGACTCTCTTACCTTTCATTCTTTTGTGTGGATCTTAGGCGTCTCAAACCCAGGAGTCAAAGAACCAGAGCGCTTGCACCCCAGCTCTTAGCACTGTGACCCAGCAACTTAGACCACTTTCCGGGAGTGGCATGAGAGAAGCAAGAATTGACTATTTTCCATAAGAGGGTCTGGAATGGTAAGATGACATTTGCTGGGCAGAAATGAGGGCTCAAAAGATAAAATCAGTTACAAGAAAAGAAAGATAAATTTTCACCCAGTCCACTGTTAAGACTTAAAACTAAATGCTAAATACATGAATGAGCTATCTGGTGAATATACTTTCCTTGTTTTTTCTTATTTTGTTTGTTTATCAATAGTGATAAGCTGGGAGAATGTAAGAGAGAAAAAATCCTTCCTTATATGATAGCTAGCACTCTTCACTGCCTACTGTTTATGTGGCAGTGAAGAATTGGGGATCAGGAAGAACAGCACTGCCTCCTGCCACCAAGGAACAAAGTCAAGATTTATTCATTTATTAATAAATATTTTTTTCAACGAGCCAAATATTAAAACCCAACAGTGGCAACTTACTTTCAAGAGCATCATTCATCACATTAAATTAATGTTGTTCATTACCATCGATTTTTGTGGTTTTGTTTGTATTTTTTATACATGTTTTTAGTTATATGAGGGTTATAAGCCCATGGCTTTATGCCTAGTTTATATGTGTACTATTTAAGTAACATAATAAAAATTATTTAAGGCAATATTGAAGGTCAATAGTGATAAGCTGGGAGAATGTAAGAGAGAAAAAATCCTTCCTTATATGATAGCTAGCACTCTTCACTGCCTACTGTTTATGTGGCAGTGAAGAATTGGGGATCAGGAAGAACAGCACTGCCTCCTGCCACCAAGGAACAAAGTCAAGATTTATTCATTTATTAATAAATATTTTTTTCAACGAGCCAAATATTAAAACCCAACAGTGGCAACTTACTTTCAAGAGCATCATTCATCACATTAAATTAATGTTGTTCATTACCATCGATTTTTGTGGTTTTGTTTGTATTTTTTATACATGTTTTTAGTTATATGAGGGTTATAAGCCCATGGCTTTATGCCTAGTTTATATGTGTACTATTTAAGTAACATAATAAAAATTATTTAAGGCAATATTGAAGGTCCATGAGAATTATTTTCCCTTTAAAATGGGTCTGTAACAATTTTTTTCTTTTTAAAAGGGTCCATGAACTACATAGTACTTGATCAATGTCATTGAGACTTTTATAAGATATTTTTCTTAATAAGTCCTATATGAATTTGTACCATTTTTATTGCCTCATTTTATTATAGGGTTTATTAACTTTTCTTACCAGTTCCTCTTGTGCTATGCCCTTCTCACTAATGAAATCCCATTTACTGGGCAGCCACCTCAAGGATTCCACTTACTAAACATCTGCAGATTTTTCCCCTCTCTTGTGATTGGTGAGTTCATGAAAATGCTGCTCTGAGCTTTGGAAAACCAGGAAGGAAATGCCCCGGAAGGCTGAGCCTGCTGTAGATTTCTTCATAATTCTCGGGTTAACATGGATCTCTGTGGCCTCTTTTAAACATAAGCCATTGCTAGGCTAGAAAAAGAAGAGAGGGAAGATTGCTGAAAGCCATGGAGAATGGCAACTAAAAAGCTATGTGCTGGTAGATGGAAAAAGGGGAAGGGAACAAGTGGAGGGAGAGCCCAGACTGCAGTGAAAATAAGAGGAGGGAAACAGAAACAAATGGCAATACCAAGGAGAGCCACAGAGGAAACATAGAGAAGAAAATGGAATGTGTGAGAAATACTGTACAAAGAATGCTGCACCAGAAAAAACAAAAAACAAAAAACAACCCAAGGTTTGTGGAAGCACAAAGAAAACAGAGAAAGAAGAAAAATCTAGAGGGATGTCAAGATGCAAGTGTGAACCTCCAATTTCTATGCTTCTTTGAATTGCATTAGAGGTAGGGGGGCTGTTCCATGGCTCCATGATTCCAATGGAGAAACAAGGTGTTTCATTGTTTGCCAAACCTGGCATGGACTGGCGGGGAAAGTCAATTGTTAAATTTTTAATAGTTTTGTGAGTTACTTGATAAGTAGTTATTTAAAAAAATAAATAATATAAACTTGTAATTAAATACATATTAAAAACATAATAAATACTACAAGCCACTTTATTATAGTGCATTTTACTATCTATGTATCTATCAATGTATCTACATCTGTTGTGTGGAAATACTATACAATGGTTTGTCACTGCATACCCCTTCCCAACTCTGCCTTCAAGTGACTTCATATTGGTAGATTGAAATCAGCCACAATGGGAGTATTTACAACACAGAAATCAGAAAAAATATTGTTTTATTGACTGTCTAGCTATAACAACATGGTGAAGAAAATAATAATGTAGATTAAACTTGAAAGTGTGTTGTATCTGTCGGTAGCTGTTATATTGTGAATAACACAAGAAATTGGGGAAATATTCCATTATCAAATTCATTAAAAACTTGCTTACATCATTGACAACCAAGTGACATTGCAACATATGTCTTTGTTGTTTCACTTTGGTCCTACTAAAATAAATGAAAATATCAACCAACATTCATGTCAGGACTATACTTGCTCATCAGTTGCAACCATCGTTAGCTGTGGATATGAGTTTGCACAAGTCAATGAAATCACTCCGTGAAAATTGATTGCTTACATGGAATTTAATGTCTATTTTATCATTATTTATAAATTGTGTGACTCACGTCCTTTGTATCAGTAAAATTTATAATAAACTTATGCAAAATATTTGCTTACAGGTATTTTTGTACTTGTTGGAGAGTCAGTTGGTCATTTACTGGCACACCACTGGGTGGTCTGGTCACTAACCACTGCCTCATGTAGCGACAATGACACCCAGAAGCCTTTATTTAGAAAAGAAACTGGGGGCAGTGAAAAGCACAAACTTTCCTTCCTTTTTAAAAAATTATCATAAAATATACATAAAATTACCATTCAATCCTTTTAGTTCGGTTGCATTAAGTACACTTATTTTTTTTAATGTGTTTTATTGATTATAATATTACATTTGTCCCAATTTCCCTTCCCTCTGCTCCCCTCCACCTTGTGGCCCCCCTCCCTCCAGTTGTCCCCCCTTTTAAACCATGTCCATTTGTTGTGCATATAGTTCTTCTCAACCTCTCTCTGTCTATTCCATTCCCTCCTACCATGATCCTTAATTCCTATATCATCTCCCTCCCTCTCCCCGTTCCCCATCCCTGTTGACCTACCCCCAATATGCTCCCCATACCTATAGTTCTTTTTCCACTCTCGTTGCCTGTTTAGTTTGCCTTTGTTTCAATTCCCTAGCTTCTGTTGTTTCTTGTGATGCAGTTTTCATTTTAGATTTCATAGTTTTGATCCTCCTTTTTCTAAACCAGTCCCTTTAACATCTCATATAACAGTGGTTTGGATCTAATGAACTCTTTCAGTTTTATTTTGTCCTGGAAACACTTTCTCTGCCCTTCTATTCTGAATGACAATTTCGCTGGATAGAGTATTCGTGGTTGTAGGTTTTGGATTTTCATTACTTTGAATATTTCTTGCCAGTCCCTTCTTGCCTGCAGGGTCTCCCTTGAGAAGTCAGCTGATAGTCTAATTGGGACCCCTTTGTACATAATTCTTTTCTTCTCTCTTGCTGCTTTTAAGATTCTCTCTTTATCTTTAATTTTTGACATTTTGATTATAATGTGTCTTGGAGTGGTTCTCCCTGGGTCCAGTTTTTTTGGAACTCTCTGTGCTTCCTGGACCTGTAAGTCTATTTCCTTCCCCAAGTTTGGGAAGTTCTCCTTTATTATATTTTCACTCAATTTTTCAAGTTCTAGTTCGTCTTCTTCGTTCTCTGGCAAGCCAATGATTCTTATGTTGGGCCTTTTATAGCTGTCCCAGAGGTTTCTGATCCTCTCATTGTTGCTTCCCGTTTTTTCTCTCTGCACTGGTTGACTGTTTGTTCCTTCTCTATGTTCTGGTTTGTTGAAATGAACTCTGGATTTTTTTCCCTCGCAATCTGTCTCGTATGTGGTTTTGTTCCTTTCGTTATGAGTGTTTTTCGCTTCTTTCTCATCTTTTTCCAGATCTTTTGTTAATTCTGTAAGCCACCTGATAACAATGGTCCTGAACTGAGCCTCTGACAGGTTTCTTATTTGTTCATCTGTCAGATTCCTCATCTGTGGCCTGGTGAGCTGTGCCACCGGGACTTCTATAGTTGTCTGCCTCATTTTGACAGATGCGTTTTGTTTTCTTGGGCCGGCTATAGGGGGCAGTGCCTGTGTACTCGTCACAACCCAGCTACCGGCGCCAATCCGCAACCTATTTCGCAGCCCTGTGGCGCTTTCTTTGGGGGCGGGGGTCCAAGATGGATTCACACAGTTATTCCGCTAGGAAACCGGGATCCGTCCTCCCGCCCTCTGGGCCTCACTGTTCAAGGCGATGTGGTGGCTGCTTTCCCCAGCGTTGGGGTCGCGAGCTGCCGGGGTTTGACTGCAGCTGGGATTGTTCTCCCTGCTGCTGGGATTGTTCTCCCTGCCGCTGTCCCAGGTGCGACCGCAAACAGCTCCGCCCCCTTTCGCTCTTACCTGCCCAAAGAGCGCCGCTGGTTTATAACTTCATACGTTGGGCTTCCGTGTAGCTTTATTTTCTGGAATTTCTAGTTATCTTTTGATTTGAAGTAGTTGTATTCCTCTTTAGTTGTAGAGGGAGACCGAGCATGTCCGTCTAAGCCTCCATCTTGGCCGGAAGTCCTGCATTAAGTACACTTATATTGTTGTGCAACCATCCTCATCATTCATTCCAGAACTCTTCATCAGACCACACTGAAACTCTGTCCCCATTAAACAAGTCCCTAATGTTCCCTTCCTCAGTGTGCAGTAACCTCTGTTCTACTTTCTGTCTCTGTGCAGTGAACTATTCTAGGTACCACATGTAAGTGGAATCATATAATATTTTGTCTTTTCGTGTCTGGCTTATTTCACTGAACACGATGGTCTTCAAGTTTCATCCATTTTGTAGCATGTATCAAAAATTTCTTCCTTTTTAAGGCTGAATAATATTCCAGTGTATGTATATACCACATTTGGTTTGTCCATTTACCCACTATGGACACTTGGGTTGTTTCCACCTTTTGGCTATCATGAATAATGCTGCTTTTGGACATAAGTGTACAAATAACTGTTCTTTCCTTCCTATTTATAAATGCCTTTAGTTCTGGCACACGAAGAAGACAGATAAGAGCTGGATGGATAAAAATGGGGGCCCAGGACTATCTTATCCCTCGTTCCCCCTAAATGCTTGCTGATTATTTCTGCTCCTTCTTCTCAAATGAGGTTCTGTGCTACGGGAGCAGCACCCAGAGAAGCCAAGTTCAACTGCTGATGCATGACACCATCTGATGCCTTTGCCAATGGATGGGGTTAAGTTCAGTGTGAACTGTTACCACAACATGAACCACAGTAGTCCCCTTTCCGAAAGAGGTTGACAGAAACCATGGAGGGGTGGGGTGTGGTGAGCAAAAGGTGTATGATACCGTGAGAGACAAGTGGCCTCAAGGGATGAGAGAAGCAGTCAAGGGCTCAGCCTCTATTCAGGGTCAGGAAACACGACTAACACTGAACGACCAGTGTGATGTGGACCTAAATAAACTTTTCTTTTCTGATACTGGAAATAATCCTTCCTGATTTCTGCCTGGTTGCTTAAAATGCTATCAGCCTTTTCCCAGATGGAACAAATTATTTGTTATTTAAATTAAAAATTCACTTAAAAATAACATGACTGATCAGTGTGTTTCGGTGTAAGCTTATCTTCTAAAAAAGAACTGAAAATAAAATGAAATGGGAAAAAAATTTTTTTTCTCTGAAGGAGAAAACAGACATCTTTAGTTCTTCTGAGCAGATGGTAGAGTCATGTTCAGCAGGGCAAGGTCAGCACGATGAGTGTTTTTATGTGACATCAAAGGATGTTCAGACAGTGCAATCAAAGCTTGAAATGAAGAGCATGTTTAGATATATATATATATTTAACTTTTTTATTCTTGTTTATTCTATTACGCTTGCCCCATATTTTCCCCCTTTGCTCTCCTCCATCCCGCCCCACCCTCTGCTCCCACTGTCCATTCCCATATGGGTCCATGGGTCATTCATACATGCTCTTTGACTACTCTCTTCCCCTTCTTTCCACCATTCATCCTTGCCCCCCTTTCTTCTGGCAGCTGGCAGTCTGTTCCCTCTTTCCATGTCTCTGGTTCTGTTTTGCTTATTAGTTAATTTTGTTCATTAGTTTCATTTTATAAGTGATATCGTATGTCTTTTACTGACTGGCTTATTTCACTTAGCATAATAGTCTCCAGTTCCATCTACACTGTCACAAAGGGTAGGAATTCCTTCTTTCTTTCTGTTGCATAGTATTCCATCATGTAGATGAACCACAAGTTTTTTAATTCATTCATCTACTGATAGACACTTAAGCTGTTTCTAACATGTGGCTACAATAAATAGCACTACTATAACCATCGGGATGCTTAAGTTCTTTCAAATTGGTGTTTCAGGATTCTTTGGGTATATTCCCACCAGTGGAATTGCTGGGTCACAAGGCAGTTCCATTTTTAATTTTTTAAAAGTATATTTTATTGATTATGTTGTTACAGTAGTCCCAATTTTTTCCCCTTTGCTCCCCTCTGCCCAGTAACCCCCTTCCCTCCAGCAACCCCACCCCCTTAGTTCTTGTCCATGGGTCATGCATATAAGTTCTTTGGCTTCACCCTTTCCTATATTATTCTTAACACCCCCCTGTCTATTTTGTACCAACTGATTAGGCTTCTTAGTCCCTGAACCATTTCCCATTTCTCCCTCTCCCCCCTCCCAGCTGATAACCCTCCAAATGATCCCCATATCTATGATTCTGTTCCTATTCTGGTTTGCTTAGTTGGATTTTGTTTTTATTTTTTGATTCAGTTGTTGATAGTTGTGAGTTCATTGTCATTTTAGTGTTCATAGTTTCGATCTTCTTTTTCTGAAGTAAGTCCCTTTGACATTTCATATAATAATGGCTTGGTGATGATGAACTGCTTTAGCTTTACCTTGTGTGGAAAGCACTTCATCTTCCCTTCCATTCCAAATGATAGCTATGCTGGATAGAGTAATTCTGGTTGCAGATTGCCTTTCATCACATTGAATACTGCTTGCCAGTCCCTTCCTGCCTGCAAAGTGTCCTCAGAGAAATCAGCTGATAGTACTATAGGCAACCCCCTGTAGGCAACTCTCCACCTCTCTCTTGCTGTCCTCAGGACTCTGTCTTTATCTTTCACCTTTGGCATCTCAGTCATGATGCATCCTTGTGTGGTCCCCTCTGGATCCAGCTTGTCCAGGACCCTCTGTACTTCCTGGACCTGTATGTCCATCTCCTTTGTAAAATTTGGGAAGTTTTCCTCCTTTTTTTCAATTCTTGCTTCCTCATTCTGCACTGGTTAATTGCTTTTTTCTTCCTTATGTTCCAAATCATTGATTTGAACCCTGGTTTCCTTCCCTTCACCATTGGTTTTGTGTGGATTTTTCCTCATCTCACTTAACATAGCCTTCACTTCTTCTCTTATGCATTTGCCATACTCAAGCATATCTGTCAAGAGTGTGAGCATTTTTATCACCATTGTTTTGAATTCTGAGTGTGTTAGGTTGTCTATCTCCTCATCTGTTAAGTTGGCTATCTCCTCGTGGCTTAGTTCTCCCACTGGTACCTTGGTCTGCTTCCCCTTTTGGGCCATACTTCTCTGTCTCCTCATTCTGACAGGCTCCTGTGTTTGTTTGCCTCTATGTCCCAGGTAAAGCTGTCCCACCTGTTATGTTGTAAGGGGCGGAGCCTTAGGGATACATCAGTACAGGGCGACCTGTTTCATCACGTTATGGTGCTGTCTGTGGGGGAGGGGTCCGAGAGGGAACAATGCCACCAGGTCAGCACTTGCCCCTTTTCCAGGCAGCTCTCCCACTTCTGCACTGGGCTGGCGCCCCTCTATCTGCTGCCCTGGCTGTTGTTCTCAGATTGGGTGGGTCTGCGGATGTTCTAGGACCACAAGGGTCCTTTAAACAAGTGGACTCTGCTGAGAGACCAAAAGTTTCTGTCTCTACCCCAACCCCCACTGATCTGAACAGTCAGAAGCAATGAGGCTTGTGATTTTCCCTGGTGCTGGGACTGTGAGCTGCAAGGTCTGGTGAGGAGCTGGAAACACTCCCCAGGTGTCCCTCCTGACTTTAAATGTGTGACTGCGCTTTCTGCCAGCCTGCTGCTGCCGCTGCTGCTTCCACCACCACACTGCGTCCTCTCCACCCCTGTTCTGCCATCCTACTTGTCTGGATGAGTATTTCTTCTTTATAGCTTTGTTTGCTGGACTTCCATGCAGTTTGATTTTCTGGAACTTCTGGCTCTTTCTAGTTTTGAAGTAATTGTATCCTTTCTTAGTTGTGGGTGGAGATGCAGCATGTCTGTCTACACCTCAATCTTGGCCAAAGTCTATGTGTCTGTTTTAATGCCAGTACCAGACTGTTTTGATTATAGTGGACTTGTTGTATAGTTTGATATCAGGTATTTGATCCCTCCAACTTTCTTCTTCTTTCTCAAGATTGCTTTAGCTATTTGGGGTCTTTTTGGGTTCCATATAAATTTTTGGAATATTTGTTCTAGATCTGTGAAATATGTCATTGGTATTTTATTAGGAATTGCATTGAATCTATAAATTGCTTTTTGTAGTATGGACATTTTAATGTTAATTCTTCCAATCCATGAAAAGGGTATATGCTTCCATTTATTTGTATCTTCCACAATTTCTTACTTCAGTGTTCTATAGTTTTCCAAGTACAGGTCTTTTATCTCCTTGGTTAAGTTTATTCCTAGGTACTTATTATTATTACTTTTTTTGGTATAGTAAGTGGGATTTTTTTCTTAGTTTCTCTTTTTGATAGTTCATTGCTGGTATACAAAAAGCCATTGATTTCTCATTATTGACTTTGTATCTCACTACTTTGCTGAGTTCACTTATTAGGCAAGTCGTTTTGTTGAAACCTATAAGGGTTTTCTATGTACACCATCATGTCATCTGCAAATAATGACAGCTTTACTTCCTCTTTTCCAATGTGGTTGCCTTTTATTTCTTCTTCTTGTCTGATCACTGTGGCTAGGACCTCCAGTAGTATGTCGAATAAGAGAAGTGAAAGTGGACATCGCTGTCTTTTGTTTCTTGTTTTTACCCATTGAGTATGATCTTATCTGTAGGTTTCCCATATATGGCCTTCATTATGTTGAGGTATGCTCCCTCTATTCCCACTTTGCTGAGTGTTTTTTATCACAAATGGGTGCTGGATTTCATCAAATGCTTTTTCTGCCTCTATTGATATGATCATGTGGATCTGTCTTTTATTTTGTTTGTGTGATATATCACATTTATTGATTTGTGATATTGTACCATCCTTGCATACCTAGAATAAGTCCTACTCAATCATGGTGTACAATCTTCTTAATTTATTACTGAATCTGGTTTGCTAGTATTTTGTTGAGGATTTTTGCATCTATGTTCATCAGAGATATTGGCCTATAATTTCCTTTCTTTGTTGCATCTTCACCTGGTTTTGGGATTAGGATAATACTGGCCTCATAAACAGTTTAGGAGTCTTCCCTCTTCTTGATGTTTTTGGAATAGTTTGTGAAGGATTGCTATTAGTTCTTCTTTGAATGTTTGGTAAAATTTGCCTTGAAGCCACCTGGTCCAGGGCTTTTGTGTGTCAGTAGTTTTTTGATTACGACTTCAATTTCACTAGTTATCAGTCTATTCAGGTTTTCTGTTTCTTCCTGGTTCAGTTTTGGAAGATTGTATGTTTCTAGAAATTTATCCATTTTTGCCCAGGTTGCCCTGTCTTTCATCCCTTGTTCCTTTTCTTCTCCTTCTGGTATCCCTATGATGTGAAAATTATTATGTTTCATGTTGTCCCAAAGCTCCCTTAGACTATCCTTGTTTTTTTTTTTTTTTTTTTTACTCTTTTTTCATTTTGTTGCTCTGTTTTTGTCCACCTTGTCTTCCAACTCACTGACTCAATCCTCTGCTTTGTCTAGCTTGCTCTTACTTCCTTTTATTGTGTTCATTTCAGGTATTGCATTCTTCATTTCCATCTGGTTCTTGTTCAACATTTCTATGATCCTTTTCATGCTGATGTAGGTCCCACTAAGTTCCTTGTAGTTCTCACTAAGTTCTGTGAGCATCCTTATAACCATTACTTTGAACTCTATGTTTGATAAGTTGCTTGCCTCAATTTTGCTTAGCTCTTTTTCTGAATATTCCTCACTTGCTTTCATTTGGGGGTTGTTTCTATGTCTCCCCACTTTAGCTGTCTCTCTGTGTTTGTTTTTATGCATTAGATTGACTTGCTTTGACTCTGTTTCTTGTGGAGTAGTCCTGTGTGTTACCAGTCCTGTGGGACCCAGTGGAGCAGACTCCTTGATCTCCTGATCTGGATGCACTAGGAATGACCTCTGTGATAGTTATGTGAACTTCTGTTGTATTTGGGTTCTGATTATTACTGGTCTGTTCATTGGTGGGAGCTCCCCTCCAACTGGCTGACTAAAAGGTTCAATCCCCACCACATGCTGTATGCTGCTGTATAGGTGCTGGCAGAGCAAAGCAAAACAACACTAAAGCACCCCCCCCCCCAGCAATATTAACAAGAGAGCAAAGAATAATAAAAGCAAAGAAATAGTAGGTAAAGTGGAAAGGGAAAAAGATTATGAAAAAAACAAAGAAAAGTGATTATGAGAGGAGAAAAGGGAAGACAGCTACTACTCATAATGAATTGAAAGAACAGGGATAAGGAACAGAAGAAAGGTAATGAAAATAATAAATGGAGAGAAGAAGGGAACAGTGGAGCACTCTAAGAGAAGAATGGGAGATATGAAAGAAAAATTAGAGCACCAAAAAGAAAAAAGAAAAATATAGATTAAAGGTATAAATAAAATGGCTATGACAAAGAAAAAATAGCTAAGATAATAAAAAAAGAAGCAAGTGGATTTGCCTCAGCACAGCTTAGACCTTGCCTTCTGGTTTTTCCCTTTGGGTACCACTTTGATGTCTGAGTGTGGTATAAGCCAGTGTCCTGTGCTGTCCACATCTGGCCCTTAGCTGCTTTTTTGAAGCTACGGGTGATCCACAGTTTGTGTCCAATTCTTTCAGGCTTGAATGCTCCAAGGTTGGGCCAAGCTGTTCTGCAAAGCTGGCTTTTGTGAGCACTGGGTCCAGGGGTGTGTCAGCAAATGTCCCAAGTCACCACAGGATCTGCTTCTGTCTGTCTCTGCCTGCTGGCCTGCTGTCAATCTTAGCCTAGTCACAGCCCAGACTCTTTCTGGGAGGCCTTCTGGTGGAAACAAAGGGCTATGATTGCTGGATTTCCTGTGTCAGGTGCCTGCCTTCAGGGAAGACGGTGGGTTTGTTCCTCCTCCTCTGAGCCACACTAGTCTGAGTATGCTTAGGATTATCTCCCTCTACTGGGCAGGGCAGAGCCCCTATTAGGGTTCCTGAGCCTATATTTGGGGTTTGCAGGATGCCAGGAGGGTGTTTCAGTGGCTCTCTAGTGAGGGAGGCTCACGAGTCCGTTTCCCAGGATAGTGTATGGATTAGCCGCTCCTTACTGTCAGTCTCTAACCCCTGAATCTGTTTATGTCGCTGTCTCCTCAGCAAGGGTTACAGTGCAGGATGGGAGAGAAGGAAGGGGCAAGAAAAACAAAACAGAACACCAAGACAGAAAAAGAAAAAGAAAGAATGTGCTGGGTGGAGTAAACAGGTTTACAGAGGTTGTCGGGAGGGGCTTTCTAGAGGATGGGGGGGAGCTGTAACCCACAGGGTAAAGTGATTGATTCTCCCATGGGAGGGGCTAACTCTTCTCAAGGAAGATGGTTGTGGTGGAGCCCAGGTATATCAGGGCCCTGAAAATCCCACGGTCGCTCCCCCAAGACTCTCCCCAGTGCCTTCCACTCCAGAGTCTCCTTGTGCAAGTCCAGACTGCACCACCCTCCCTTCACTGGGGCCCAAGGTGGGTAGCTGCACACACAAAATCTATGCTTTGACCCTTTAAGGGAGGGGGGAAAAAAACCAAAGATGGTGGGTTGTCCCCAGAGGTTTTCGTTTCTCCCCAGAGAGCCCGTTTATTGGTGGGAACTTTCCTGGTCTGGCTGACTAAGGGTTTCAGCCCCTACCATCATCTCCTCTGCCTTGAGAGGACTTCTAGGTGTGGGTTGGATCCCCAGTTGGGGTACACAGAGGAGGCTACCTAGCCATGCTTCTCTCTCACACCTACGCCTCTTCCCCTCTCTCTGCCAAATCAACAGATTATATCCCGTGTGCATCCTCTTTTTTCTGGTCTCATATCCTCCTGATGGGGTGGGGGAAGGAAGGGAAGAGTCTAACAGCTATACTGTAACACAGGGCTGTGGCAGGTGGGTGCTTGCACTGCCTCCCTCCAGTGGGTCTCAGCCTCAGGCTCCCACCTGCTGAGCCGCCTGCTGCGCTGCTGCGTTGCCAGGGTGGTTTCTGCAGCCAGCCCTGCCCTGGCCACCTCTCTTTGCCCAGGCACTCCTGGCTCTTTCCTGGCTCCTAGGATGATTTGCAACCTCCTCAGTCAGACTCTGCTCCCTTCCTTTGGCACCCTGGGTTGGAGAGGAAACAGTTCCCTCCCCAGTGATAGCCTCGGTTCCCAAGCCCTCCCCACTCTGCCCACCTGCTTGCAGCTGCCTGGGAGTTTCCTGTGATAGCGGGGTGCATCAAGTCGAGCCCCGTTTGGCCTTGATTGGCCCATCATGCTTATAGCTGCAAGATAAACGACTAAATAGTGCTTTTTTTCTTCCCCCTATAAAACAACCCCCTCCTTCCCTAGGAGTCCAGAGTCAGAGCCATTCGTGGCACAGCGTCCTCCCAGCTTGTTAATTCCCTCAATAAACTTCTTTTTCTGCTCGCCATGTCTTGATGGTTTTCTGAGCGACTCCATTCATACACCCAGTAAGTACCCCAGTCTCCAGACCCTGGCTCCTGGCAGCTGTGGGGTGCGTGGCCCTGCTGGGGTACCGAGGTGCAGGCTCTCCAGGAGCTTCTTCCTGTGGAGGATATTTTAAAATGCTCAAAATGACTCCCACCCCAAATATGCACCACCAGAGGCACAGTACTGGGCAGCGGGAGGTGCTCTGCCAGGAGAGGCCGGGCCACACTTTCAAACATGCCCCCGAGTCCGCCCAAGTACACAATCACTCACACGCAGCGGGATTTCCAGTTGACTGCTCTGTGGTTTAGCTGCAAGACCAATGCACAGCTGGGAGCAAGTGCTTTCAGATATATTTTTAAAATCTTTTGTCAGGCTGAAAAAAAGCTTCACAAATTTGGAGTGCTGGCCTGTGCTGATATGTTAAGAGCCTTGCTAAGGTAGGTAGGGCCAGAGAATTGAAGTGGTGGGGTTGTTGACTAAGGTCAAATAGTACTAACATAGCAGCCACCACCACACTTTCTGTCCTTTAATTGCTACCCTTCAAGACTCCCTTTGAGAGGATTTTGCAGTCTACTTAATTCTTGCCCATACCCCCAGGTCACATGACTCTCTGGAAGCTAAGTATGTTCTGGGTCCAGTTTCTACAGAGAAACTAGTGATCAATGCTGAGTAACCCTCCCAGTTGTGCCCAGGTGATCCTCATGACAATCACTGTGGACCAGGGGCAGATGTTCTGGATTGAAACAAGACACTTCAGTCTATGTCTTCACCTGAGGCAGTTCCGACTGGGCTTGGCACCCTTTGCTCAATGAAATGGGTATGAAGCAGCAGAGGTGGGGTGTGAGGTACGTGAAGAATTAGCCCCAGAAGGAGGGAAAATCATGGGAGTCAACTTGCTTTATCTTTTTCTGACCCTATCGTAAAACCTAATACTCACCAGGCGGCCACCTGGTTTTAGCACCTCTGAAATTGCTAGGGGGCAAAGCTGACTCCCATTTAAAGTAAAATTAGCAAGAATTCAGATGGGATTTCTATTGATTGACAAAAGTGAGGATAGCTCCACGTCAATATAAAGCATTTTCCACAGTTAAAAAACAAAATAAAACCCAACAATCAAATCAAAGGATGTGAAGAGACATTTCACTGAAGAGGATACACAGACAGCATATCAACACATGAAAAGATGCTCAGTGTCATTACATATCAGGAAAATACAAATTAAAGTCACAATGAGATATCACTACATACCTACCAGAGTGGCTAAAGTAAGAAATAAAGACAACACCAAATGCTGACAGGGATGTGGAGAAATTGATCACTCATACATTGCTATTGAGAATGTAAAATGGTACCATCACTGTGGAGAAGTTTGGCAGTTTCTTATAAAACTAAACACGGAGGAATTCTGCTCAAGCTGGAGGTATAGGTAAACACAGCATGCCTCCTTGCACAACCACAGCAAAAATCACAACTAGATAAAAAACAATATCATCCAGAATCATCAGATAATTGAGCTGTATGGAAGTCCAACAAACAAGGAATGAAAGAAGTCACATTCATTTAGGAGGGGCAGAGGCTGGAGACTCACAAAGTGGCGTGGAGACATAGAGATGTGGATTGGGTGGTCCCACAGCTACGTGTGGTGGATAAAAACCATGAAGGATACCTCAGGAGCGAGGGATCCCAGCCCCACACCAGACCACCCAGCCAAGGGTTCCACTGCCAGGAAGATTAAATGCCCACAGCTTCTGGCTGTAAAAACCAGTGGGGGTTGGGGTGGCAGAAGAAACTCTGAGATTCTCAGGATCTCCTCTTAAAGGGCCTGCAACAGACTTAGGACTTACACAGACTCCCTCCCTTCAGACTTTAGCACCGGAGCAGCAGCGGAAGAGCACCAGTGGGAAGAAATTGAAGTGTCTGGCATCAAGGTGAGTGCTGGGGGACAGCTTCCTCCCAGGCAAAACTCCACAGTCTAGGCAGCGGCATTGTCCCCTTTGAGACCTCCTACACACAGAGCCTCAGAGCAGTGACACCATATCAGAGACTCTTATCAACTTGGTTCGCATGGGTTGCCCTGCCCTGGTGATTACCTAAAGTTCTGCCTGATCCAATTTACCAGTTCACTTTTCTACAATAGGCCATGCTACCAAGATTGGAGTCAAAGCAGCTCTACCTAATACATAGAAACAAACACAGGGAGGCTGCCAAAATGAGGGGACAAAGAAATATGGCCCAAATGAAAGAACAGAACTCCAGAAAAAGGACTAAACAAAATGGAGATAAGCCATTTATCAGATGCAGAGTTCAAAACACTGGTTATTAGGATGCTCAAGAACACACTAGGCACTTAAACAGCATAAAAAAAGACCCAGACAGAAATAAGGGTTACACTAAGTGAAATAAAGAAAAATTGACAAGGAACCAACAATGGAGTGGACGAAGCAGAGAATCAAATCAGATTTGGAAGATAAGGGAAAAAACCATTCAATCAGAACAGCAAGAAGAAAACAGAATCCCCCCCCCCAAAAAAAAACAAAAAAACAAGGATAGGCTAAGGAGCCTCTGGGACAACTTCAAACGTACCAACATTTGAATCATAGGGGTGCTGGAAGGAGAAGAGAAAAAACAAGAAATTGAAGTTATTTGAAAAAATAAAGAAATTCCCCTAATTTGAAGGAAATAGACATACAAGTCCAGGAAGCACAGAGTCCCAAACAAGATGGACCAATCCAAAGAGGACCATACCAAGACACATAATTAAAATACCAAAGGTTAAAGATAAAGAGAGAATCTTCAAAGCAGCAAGAGAAAAGCAGAGAGTTACCTAAGGAGTTCCCATAAGACTGTCAGCTGATTTCTCAAAAGGAACTTTGCAAGTTAGAAGGGGCTGGCAAGGACCTAGAACCTATATTACTCTATCCAGCAAAGCTATTGTTTAGAATGGAAGGGCAGATAAAGTGCTTTGCAGACAAGGTAAAGCTAAAGGATTTCATCATCACCAAGCCATTATTATATGAAATGTTAAAGGGACTTATTTAAGGAAAAATTTTAATTTGCATCTCTCTGATGGCTAGTGATGTTGAGCATTCTTTCATATGCCTATGGGCCCTCTGTATATCCTCCTTGGATAAGTGTCTGTTCAGATTCTTTGTCCATTTTTTAAAATTGGATTGTCTTCTTCGCGTTGAGTTGTGTAAGTTCTTTATATATTTTGGAGATCAAACCCTTGTCTGAGGTATCACTGAGAAATATGTTTTTCCATATGGTTGTTCCCTTTTCACCTTGCTGATGTTTTCTTTTGCTGAGCAGAAACTTTTTAGTTTGATGTAGTCCCATTTGTTTATTCTCTCATTTCCCTTGTCCTAGGAGATACCAGCAAAAATATTGCTGTGTGGGATATCTGAGATTTTACTATGTTTTCCTCTATGATTTTTATGGTGTCACAGCTTACATTTAAGTCTTCTATCCATCTTGAGTTTATTCTGGTGTATGGTGTAAATTGGTATTCTAGTTTCATTTTTTTGTATGTCCCTATCCAGTTCTCCCACCTCCCACTGGTGAGAATGGCCATCATTAACAAATCAATAAGCAACAAGTGTTGGTGAGGATGTGGAGAAGGGAACCCTAGTGCACTGTTGGTGGGAATGCAGACTGGTGCAGCCGCTGTGGAAAACTATGGATTTTCCTCAAAAAACTAAAAATGAAACTGCCTTTTCATCCAGCGATTCTACTGCTAGGATTATACCCGAAGAATCCTGAAACACCAATTCAAAAGAAACTGTGCACCCCTATGTTCATAGCAGCACTATTTACAATAGCCACATGCTGGAACCAGCCTAAGTGGCTATCAGTGGATGAGTGGATCAAAAAACTGTGGTACATTTGCATGATGGAATACTAATGCAGAAGGAAACGTTTGCGACAACATGGATGGAACTGGAGAGTATTACGCTTCATGAAATAAGCCAGGTGGCGAAAGAAAAATACCATATGATTTTGCTTAATACAGGAATTTAATGAACAAAACAAACAAACGAGCAAAGTAGAACCAGAGGCATGGAAACAAGGAGCAGACTGACAGTGACCAGAGGGGAGGGGGGAGGAGGAGAAGGGTGGAAAGAAGGTAAAGGGTTTAGTTAAGGAACTAATGTAAATGACCCATGGACATGGACAACAGGGTGGGGACTAACCAGAGGGGAGGGGGTAGGGGGGTGGGGTAGGGGAGAGCAATGGGGGAAAGATGGGACAACTGTAATAGAACAAAAAAATGGGGGAAAAAAGTATTTTCAATATTATGAATAAATATGAAATATAGAAAAAAGATAAAAACTGAACATTAAAATGGCAATAAATTCACAAGTATCAACAATTGAATCTAAAAAACAAAGCGAACAACTAGAACAGAAACAATAATAGATAATAGATATGGAGATCATTTGGAGGGTTATCAGTTGGGAGGAGGAAGGGGAAGAATGGGGGAAAAGGTGCAGGGATTTAAGAAGTACAAATTGGTAGGTACAGAATAGACAGGAGGATGTTAAGAACAGTATAGGAAATGGAGTACCCAAAGAACTTATATGCATGACCCATAAACATGAACTAAGGGAGTAAAGATTGCCAGAGGGAATGGGTAGTACTGGGTAGAGGGGGGCAAAAGGGGAAAATTTGGGACAACTGTAGTAGCATAAACAATAAAATATATTAAAAAACAAAACACACTATTATTATATGATCCAGTAATGATACTTTTGGGCATTTTCTAAGAGAAATGAAAATTTGTGTTCACATAAAAACCAGTATGTAAATGTTCATAGCAACTTTGATAGACTCAAACTGGAAACAGCCCAGATGTCCCTCAGCAGGTTAAACTGTGACACATCCATACCATGGAACACCAGTGGGCAATAAAAATCTTATACATGCAGCTATTGAATGAATTATGCTGAGTGAAAAAAGCCAATTCCAAAAGCTTACATACTGTATGACTCCATTTGTTGAACACTTGTAAAAGGACAAAATTGTAGAAATGGAAAACTGATTATTGGTTGGAAGGTGACTTCAGTGAATACCTGAACATGTGATAAAATTGTATCGAATTAAACACACACACACACACACACTAATGTGTGCACATAAAACTGGGAAATAGTTATATGGGTGAGTGGTATCAAAGATAATATCCTCATTGTGATACTGTGGTATCATATTGGAAATGATCATTTGGGGAAACATGGTGAAGGGTCCATGAGATTTCTCCGTATTATTTCTCACAACTGCATGTAAAGCTAAAATGATCTTATTAACATTTTCATTAAAGCACATTAATCATAAGCCCATTTTATTTAAAAAGCATAATAAGTCCAGGAAAACTCCAGGTCAAACTTTCAGTTCTATTACAGGATGCCACACATCTTCCTCAGAACTTCACATTGCTTCAGATCATCCTCTTAGTGACACATCTGCTCAGATGTACTCATTCACACATTTTCCCCTAAAACAGATTTTTCTTTGTAGTCCTCCTTCCTTCCTCCCTAAACTAATTCTAGAACAGACCTAGGTACTTCCTAAGCTGATGAATTAATCTGTAGCTGATGTGACCCTGAGGCTTACAGCCCTTAACTATCCTCTAGCTCCTAAAATCCTGTATGCTTTCCTTTCTCAGAGGACTTGAAATTGTCTAAAAGATGATCCTCATAACATTAAAAATATTAAGACTTTAGATCTACTAACAGAGAGGTCATATATCCTGGAAACAATTTTTTTTTTTTTTTTAGGAAATAGGCTAAATTTTCTCAATATTTCTTCTTTCTTTTTCTTCCTGTTTTTAGTTCCTACTGTGTGCCAGACACTAGGCATATTACTTTGCTTTGTTTCATGTTCTTAACAACCTTGTGAGGGAGATTTAGTTTTGCTATCTTATCTATATAAAAAAAATTGAGGACTAGCCACTTGCCCATGGTCCCATAGCTAGTAAGTAGCAGAGTCAGGACCCAAAGTGCATTTGACCCAAAGTGCATTTTTCCCCCACCACACCTGCAGTTCTCAAATTCATTGGAGTCAGGACTCCTTTCAATTTAAAAATTATTGAGGATCCTAAAGAGTTTTGGTTAATGTGGATTATATCAATTGATACCATATTAGCAATTAAAAGATATTTAAAATACTTATTGATCCTATAAAAATAACAAATAAACCCATTACATTTTAATATAAAGTTTTATGAGCAATAACTGCATATCACCAAACTCAGTGAGATGTTTCAAATCTCTTTAATGTATGGCTTAACAGAGGACAGTTTGATTCTCATGTCTGCTTTTGCATTCAGTTTGTCTGTGATATGTAATTTTGCTTGAGCTAAAGGAAGAAAAGTCAGTCCTTACATAGTCTACTAATAGTTTTTCAGATAATTTTGGATATTAGTCTTTGATGCTATATCAGTACTTGCTAAGTTGTGGTTTCTTAAAGGTCAGTTGCAATGTAGAATCTAAAACCTTATGAGGTCTGTCTAGAAGGTATACAGCCCTGTACTATGAAAAAGACACATTTACTGAAGAAGATACAAGACACAAAAAACATTGTACACAGGACAATGATACCTCAGTCCCCTTCAAAGTAGGCACCTTCGGACCTCACACAGTTCTCCCAATCGTCATCAGCTGCCCTGTTGTATTTTCCTGAATCTATTGAGAGGCTGAAATCTCTTCCCTTTCAAAGGTGATTTTAATTTTAGAAAAAGCCAGAAGTCGGAGGGCACCAAATCTGGGCTGTAGGGGGGTGTATCACCTAGGTGTTTTGATGTTTTGCCAAAAAACTTGCCGAGACGTGATGCATGAGCAGGCGTGTAGTCATGATGAAACTGCCAATCACCAGTGGCCCATTGCTGAGGCCTTCTGAATCATCCAAATAGCTTCCACAGAGGAATGTTCAAGCATAAGGCAAAACTTGATGCAGATTCATTGCTCTGCTTGCTCATTTTGAATGCCAAGAGCCACACAGTACACATGCTCACTCAACTTTGTCTACCACCCCCACTGACTAGTACAGTGAAGTTGTTCAAGCATGTGCATTCCAGTGCACTCTCCTTGGCTGACAGTTACATCAATGTTGCGCAAACTGTTCTCATTATATTAACAATGCTGGACTTTTTTTGGACAGACCTCATATTGATGAAATTTTGTCCCTTGTGACATTAAAATTCATAGGTCTATCTTGCAGTTTGGATATTTTACCCACGCACGATATGCAACAAATCACTGATCATTTGAAAAATATTGATTCAACTGAAGTATGTGGATCTAGATGTTGACAAATGATGTTCATTAATATCACCAGTCTCATCTGAAAAATCTTTAAGTAGCAGATACAAGTTATCCAAAATTCTTTTTACTGGAAAGTTCAAATTTTACAACAGGCAATAAATATGAACAGCTGTTTTCCTTGAAGTGACAGGCTTACTTCATTTATTTTCCAGAAAATGTGTGCCAAATGATATCTGAATAATCATAATCATTCTGTTAGTCTTTCTTGCAAAGTGATATTCCACTCTAAGCCTGGCTAGTTCAGCTTGCAACTCATTGCGCAAGTGCTTTTCCTCAAGAAAACCATTCCTATGCAGAATATCAAAATGATGTTGAAATGAAATTCTTTTCACTGCTTTAGCAAAGACATTTGTAAGTGGAAATGGCTTTTCCCCCCTTGCCAGTGCATGACAGTAAAAAATACTGACTGCTACCTTGATTAAGAAGACACCTGTTTTATATAGAGTTGCTTCATGCTATTAATGAAAACGTCAACACAGAGGAGAAGGCAAACTTCCAGTAGAGGTAGAGCTATTCAGATTTTTTTTTAGCACCAAATCTATCAGGGTTGGTGCAGCTCTGGTATATCTATTCAAAGCTCCCCAAGGATGAGCAAATTTCCACCAGATGAAAGACCAAAATTAAGAGCCTACCGGAACCACTGTGGCATCCTCCTGCCTCTTCCTAGGAACCTTCTCTTGAGTGCCTTCTCCCCAGCATCTCAGGTCCCTGGGCTTCCTGCTACCCAAGGCCACTCCAGAGGGGCCCCAGCTGCTCAGTGTAGCTTTAAAGAACAGATACAGAAGAGGAAGCTGGCCACCATCCTTGCTATGCTCACTACAGGTACATGAAGCTCTGGGAACCCAAAAGGAACAAACTGTAGTGCCCTGTAGTTTCCACCCTGCTGCCTGGTCTCTCCACCCCATGCGGAGTACTTTGTGCCTTGGACTCTTCTTTCCTTTCTTCAACATTTCACTTTACAGAAACTCTTCCCCAAGACCCTGTTCTCCTTTTTCAAAATGGCAGCTGGTTACCTGAGAAATGAATTGCTGCTCCGATGAAAATGACCATTGAAGTGTTTGGTGGTAGGTAGATATGCTCACATTTTTAACAAGAGACTCCTGTTAGACTTCCTTAACATAAAGAAATACCTCTGTGGTAGGGAACATTGCAGGTTAGGGTCATAGGCAAATGGGGTGATTCTCAGCTGAGGCAAAGTCAGGGGAATTAGATGAATAAATGGAGGAGGGAATCAGAGCCACCCAGCAGTGGCTTATCTTCTTGTGAGATGAAGGCTGGTTTTTAATTTGTTTCTAATGAATGAAAACATGCAATGCTTATATTGTTAAAGAACAAATAGCACCAAAAGGCATATGTCTCTGCTTACACAGCCAATTTTGGGAATGACTGCATTTCTAACATTTCCACACTCTTCCCCTGTGATGTTCAGACATTACTTGTAAGTCATGCCTTAATATTTTGGGGGGCAAGTCTCCTTCCCATGCTCCCCCCCCCCCACTGTACTGTTTTTCTGACTAAGGAAGCTTTCACTTGTTTTCTATACAGAGGGGTAGGATGGATAATTCAGCAGCTGTGTCAGGTTTACCTGGCTACTCTTCTTGTCTGGAACAAATAGGGTGCCCAGGAAGGTAAGCTGGGGGACAGAGCAGACACCCTGTACCTGAAATGCACACCCACCTGTGGAACTATCGGTGTTCTGTGTGCTGCAACTATGGACAGTCACACTGGCTTCTCTTTCAAGCTTTGAATTATGAAACAAGGTTGTGCACCTTTTGGAAAATCCCTCTGTGGGAGTTCTTCTAAAAGTACTAATTTGGTCTTTTGGTTTCCATTTGGGCTTGGGAAACCTTTTCCCCATCTACCTCTAGTCTCTGCTGACTTTATTATGAGCAAGTAAATAGTGGTCAATTAATATCTACAAAAATTTACAGAATCCACTGTTTAAAACTGACAGGATTTGAAATAACTCTATAGCCTAGAAGTGACACCTGTTCTATACCTCTCTTCCAGTCTGAATGTTGAGAAGTAGGGAGGATCCAAGGGCTTAGAGTATGGTCTCGTGGAGCTGCCTTTGTGCAAGTTTTCTTAGGTATCCTGGAGGAAGCACCCAGTGGGCCAACACGCCTACTAGACTTCCTACCCAGCTCTGTCTTCTCCTTGCATCCACCCCCCACCCCACCCCACCACCAACCCCCACCAACCAGCAACACTCCTGTGGTTTTTCTGCCTCCAGATCTTGGTTCACATGACCCTTTCCCTTTATACATCTCTCTAAATCTTACCTAGTCTTCAATACCCAGCTCAAATTCTGACTTCTCTAAGTTTTGCTTCTGATTCATCACCACCATCTCTGAAATACTGACAATAATGATGGCAGCTATCATGGCTGAACAGCTGCAATGTACCAGGCATTGCAATAAGCTCTTATAGCAGCTCACCCAATCTTCGTAATAACCTTGTTACTGGAAGGTGCAGCAAGCTCAGAGAATTTAAATGCACTTGGCTGTCATACTCTAAGGGATGGAGTTGGAACTCCTGCTTGGTCTGCTTGGCTCTGAAGGCCATGCTTTTAATCACTCTCTAGTCTTCCCTCCTGGAAGATGCTAACCGTCTAGTTGTGAGATACTGATGAGGCTGGGTGGGACCTCAAAGGTCCTATCATCTAGTTCCTTCTGTTTACAGATTAGAAACCTAAAGCCCCAAAAGGGAGAGACTTGACTCAAGGTAACAGAGTGAAATGTTGGCAAAGCCTAGTCAGTTGTGTTTATTAAAGCCTTCTGTGTTTACGGTGCTGTGTTGGGCCCCTGTATCTTTCCTGGTCTCACCTTCTCTCTAGGTGCTCCTGTTGTGAGTATAATAAATCCACACATGAAGCTGCCTTAAAGAGTGGATTGTGTCAATCCCTAGGTGTTGTTCTGTGCAGAGGTGCCATGCACACTGATGGCCCAGCATGGTACCCTGGTCATTGGCTTGACACACGCTCAGAGCAGCTGCAGATCTGTAGTGGGGTATAGATACTGGAGGAGGTGTTTGATTACAAGGAGAGTGTAAAAGGCCCTGTTGATGAAGATGATTCAACACTGCTCAACTATTTCAAGAACAAGCATTAGAAAACAGGAAGCACGCCTCCTAGTTTTGCCAATCCAATTCTATGCTTGACTACCTTATGCTCCCCACCTCCAAATCACCATATATCCAGTTGACCCTTGAATAATGTGGGGGTTAGGGAAACTGAATCCTTGTACAGTCAAAAATATGCATATAACTTTTAATTCCCCCCAAACTTCAGTTTTCCCTTGGTATCCATGGGGGACTGGTTCCAGGATACCCGGTGGCCACCAAAGTCTGCAGATGACTCAAGTTCCTTACATAAAACAGGGCAGAACAATGCCCACCGCAGGCCTCTGTATCCACAGATGCCCAGTCCTGGGTGGAAAATACTGTTTTTCAATCTGAAGTTGGTTAAATCTGAGGATGCAAAGCCCAGGGATGTGGAAGGCCAGATGTGTATCTATCAGTCCAAACATATGATGAACATTCAACTGATGATTATTTTTAAAATAATGCATTACTACACAACTCAAAATATTTTCAGTCAAGGGATACCTGAAAACATTTTGCTACTTGGTTCACCCTTTTGTTTTAAGCATTTCTTAGATTTGCTTCATACTAATGATCTGATGGGGCAGTGGTTCTCAAAGTTGGCTGAATACTTGAATCACCCAAGGAGCTTTAAAAAAAAATACTGATGCCTGGAACTTGCCCCCAAATATTGATTTAATTGGTCTGGGGTGCAGCAAACATTTGTCTGGGATATCATGGATGCTGAAGTGATGTAACCTGCCATTCATAACTCATTTCACAATTTTGTAATTTATCCAGTCTTACTCATTGGATTAATAAGGTGATAAATTTAAATGCTTGAAATAAACTTATGCCTTTAAAACATCATTGTTCATTGGGGTTCTGTGTAGGACTTGAATAAAGAGGTCTGCTAATAATGATTTGAAGGCCTAAAGACTCAAGTCTAAATTCTTTAGTCTTGCCTTTAAGACACAAGTTTACTGCCTCACTACTAACACAAACCTGTATGTGCTTCCTAGGACTCAGGAAGGGGAAAAAGCACCAGCCTGAAGTTCCAAAGGACAATCTAGTTCCAGCCCATTAGGACCTTGCAAGTCACTCTCTTTAGGTTTCTGTTTCTTCTTTATAAAGCGAAAGCCTAAAACAAAATAATCTCTAAGGCTCCTTCTGGCTCTTGGTATTTTAACATTTCCATATTCAGGTTAGGCTCCCAATTTAGACTGTATTGTCTCCTCCTCTCTGCTTCCCTGGGTTAACTCATCATAAGGCACAGTTCGGGTTCTCATTATCCTTAATATTTATTTGGTTTGCAGTCTAAGCTTCTTTGACCTCTTAGGCATCTTTTTTGTTTGTTTGTTTATGTCTGGTCCCCCGCTGAGAAATAACAGGATCTCACTTATCTCTTTGAATCCCTAAAAGCCTAGCATATGGTGTGTTTGTTGATTTTTTTCCCTCAGGACCATGAATTATTGCCTCTGCTATTTGTTTTATTCCAACTAGAGCTACATTGAAAGCTTGCTTTTTGCCCAATAAGCTTTCATTACTGTACTAACGATTCCCAACTCTTATCTATTTATCCTAGAAATTTTCTTTTAGTAGTTGCATTCAGCCCCCAGTTTCCACTGATTATTCTCCAAAAATAACTCTCTTCTGGCCTCTGCTGGTGATAGCACACAACTGTTTGCTTTAAGTGCATGCTATGGGACTCAAGCTTAGGACACTTCAGTTTTCTAAAAATCCATTCTAACAGCATCACCTCAGCAAAAAGATTTGAGATGTCAGACTGCTAGAACTGTTGAAAATAGACAGCTGGGTGGTAAAATTTGAGCTAGATTTCAAATGCTCATTTCTAAAGTGGCAGTTTTCAAAATAAAATTCATGCTTGATATGTTAAGATGTCAGGAATAAACAGTAAGATTCTTACGTGTATGTTTCTTTAAAAGCTTACTCCTTTAAAGAAAATTTGTCAAATTTTGTCTGAGTCTGATACTAAGTATTATGTCTGGTAAAGTGCTTGACAAATGTTTGTTAAATAAATGTATTAGCATTTGGTTTATGTAACATTATTCTTTTTTTTTTTGGTAACTGAATTATGAATTAAAGACTCCCTGGGAGGAATCTTTGCAGTCTTTCAGTTATTTCTTTTAGAGGGCCTAAGAATGTCTTCTATGCATTTTTACATACATATGCTGGATGCAGTTTAAATTGAGTTATTAATACATTAAGCCCACCAACAGCAGCCTTTTCAGCTGGACTTTGGGAAAACTTTTCTACTACATGAAAGGTGTTAGGGAATATTCTTCTGCTTCATTAGCTCTCTTAATGTAGCATATTATGTCTTCTACATACATCTAGGCGTCCAGGATTAACTCATTCAAACTGCTGCCTTTGACAATCTTACATTTCAAACAGTTTGATCAAAATACCTGCTTGTTTAAAGACAGGAAGGTGTTACTCAAATGTTACGTGCTGACACATAGGTTCTGCATGCTTTCAAAGGTTAAATCAGAGGTCTTCAACTTTAAAAAGCTCACAGGCAACCTGAAACTATATATATATATGTATATATATATATATATATATACATATATATATATATATATACACATACAGTGATTCACATATATTTGTATGAAAATATCATCTACTTTATAATGCTTTACCAATGGATAAAGCCCTTTTATATACACTAGCTTTAAAAAAAATCCTTATCCAAGGATACAATTAAAAAAATTTCTTTTTTTTTATTTTATTTTTTTTCAGATTTAATGTGTTTTATTGATTAAAATATTACATTTGTGCCAATTTCCCTTCCCTCTGCTCCCCTCCACCCGGTGGCCCCCCTCCCTCCAGTTGTCCCCCCCTTTTAGATTATGTCCATTAGTTGTGCATACAGTTCCTCCCAACCTCTCTCCGTCTATTCCATTCCCTCCTACCTTGATCCCCAATTCCTATATCATCTCCCTCCCTTTCCCCATTCCCCCTCCCTGTTGACCTCCCCCCAATATGCTTCCCGTACCCACAGTTCCTTTTCCACTCTCGTTGCCTATTTAGTTTGCCTTTGTTTCATCTCCCTAGCTTCTGTTTTTTTAAACCAGTCCCTTTAACATCTCATATAACAGTGGTTTGGATCTAATGAACTCTTTCAGTTTTATTTTGTCCTGGAAACACTTTCTCTGTCCTTCTATTCTGAATGACAATTTCGCTGGATAGAGTATTCGTGGTTGTAGGTTTTGGATTTTCATTACTTTGAATATTTCTTGCCAGTCTCTTCTTGCCTGTAGGGTTTCCCTTGAGAAGTCAGCTGATAGTCTAATTGGAACCCCTTTGTACATAATTCTTTTCTTCTCTCTTGCTGCTTTTAAGATTCTCTATCTTTAATTTTTGACATTTTGATTATAATGTGTCTTGGAGTGGTTCTCCCTGGGTCCAGTCTCTTGGGAACTCTCCTTGCTTCCTGGACCTGCAAGTCTATTCCCTTCCCCAAGTCTGGGAAGTTCTCCTTTATTATATTTTCACTCAATTTTTCAAGTTCTAGTTCATCTTCCTCATTCTCTGGCAAGCCAATGATTCTTATGTTGGGCCTTTTATAGCTGTCCCAGAGGTTTCTGATCCTCTCATTGTTGCTTCCCATTTCCTCTCGCTGCATTGGTTGACTGCTTGTTCCTTCTCCATATTCCAGTTTGTTGAAATGAACTCTGGATTTTTTTTCTCACCATCTATCTCGTATGCGGTTTTGTTCCTTTCGTTATGAAAGTTTTTCGCTTCTTTCTTATCTTTTTCCTGCTCTTTTGTGAATTCTGTAAGCCACCTGATAACAATGGCCCAGAACTGAGCCTCTGACAGGTTTCTTATCTGTTCATCTGTCAGGTTCTCTATCTGCTGCCTGGTGAGTTGTGTCACCGGGATTTCTATAGTTGTCTGCCTCATTTTGACAGATGTGTTTTGTTTTCTTGGGCCGGCTGTAGGGGGCAGTGCCTGTGTACGCGTCACAAATCAGCGACCGGCGCCTGCCTGTCCGCGACCTATTTCGCAGCCCTGTGGTGCTTTCTTTGGGGGCGGGGGTCCAAGATGGATTCACACAGTTATTCAGCTAGGAGACCGGGATCTGTCCTCCCGCCCCCCTGGGCCTCACTGTTCAAGGCGATGCGGCGGCCGCTCTCCCCAGCGCCGGAGTCGCGCACCGCCAGGGGCTTGCCCGCAGGCGGGATTCCTCGCCGGGGGTTGCGCACCGCCAGGGGCTTGACTGCAGGCGGGATTCCTCGCCGCCCGCCGCTGTCCAGGTGCGACCGCAAACAGCACTGCCCTCTTTAACTCTTACCTGCCCAAATGGCACCGCTGGTTTATAACTTCATATGTTGGACTTCCGTGTAGTTTTATTTTCTGGAATTTCTAGTTATCCTTTGTTTTGAAGTAGTTGTATTCCTCTCTAGTTGTAGAGGGAGACCTAGCGTGTCCGTCTAAGCCTCCATATTGGCCGGAAGTTCCAAAATTTTTTTTTTTTTTTAGAGAGAGAGGAAGTTGGATGGAGGAGGGACACCAATTGGTTGCCTCTTATACATGCCCTCACTGGGGACTGAGCCCAAAACTTAGGTATGTGCCCTGATCAGGAATTGAACCTGCAACCTTTTGGTGTATGTGATGATACTCTAACCCACTGAGCCACTCAGCCAGGGCATATATCCATTATCTTTTTAAAGAAAAGTTTGAAAGTGCACAATCTGTCGGACACTCCAGTTTTGCATTTAAATGCATCCTTCTAACTCAAGTGCTTTTAAAAAGTATCTATTTCCTGACTTTACTTAAAGGTACAGAGAGTCAGAAGCAGATAAAAAGGGAGAGAGATCTCAGTTCACCCAACCTTATACAAGGTGACAGAATAAAATGAAAATGGTAGTTCTAAAGGGTTGGATTGCTGACTAGTCAAGCTACTATCAGATAGACAGTCTCTTGCTGTGTCTGCTCAGGCTGCTTTTAAAACAGTAAAATCCACTGGAGCTCTAACTGCACAACCTGGTGATGCCCTATTCAAATCCAGGCACCTCTCAGACTCTTGGTCTTGAGAAGTACTCGACTATAGCAGATGTAAGATCCAATTTTGGAACTAGGTAATCTTAAACTCTAATTTCATCTCCAGTTATTACAGCATAATACAGCTCCTGGCATAGAGTATGTGACCAATGAATAGTTTCTATTATTTTGGGGGGAGATTAGGCAATGGCCAGCAGAGAACAAAAATCAAACAGGATAGATGAACAAACTGGGAAGGAAAGAAAAGTGATGAACAGAAGTTAGGATAGAGTTATAAAAAATTCAGTCACATTCAGAGCCAAACAATGTACACAGGGGATCTGACATAGAGTAGGTGCTCAACATATGTGCTTCCTTTTTCAATCCTCTATGTGGGAACACAAACTGATGTCATTTACTCACATGAGAACCTTGATCAATGAAGAAGAAAAGACTAGGCAAAGAGATTTTTTAGCACCTCTGAGAAGTAAAGATTATACCTGTAAGATTATTTAGATTTTAGTGAAGTATTCCACTCAGTGTCTCATGTAGTCCTGCTTATATAATAACATCAAGATATGAATTAAAGGAATACACAAAAAATACATTGATAAGCAAAATGCCATTAGGAAAGGTGACACAAATGTGTTTAGTCATCTTTATGACTCAGACACTAAGTCCAAGAGGAGTAGAAAGTTGCTAAAAAGAGAAATCTATTTTGTTGCCAAACTGGAAGTTTATACCATTATTCAATCCAAAGAAATAATAAACTGAACTTGAACATATGGGCAGAGAACTCAACAAACTGAGCTTGAAAACTGCAGCAGCAAAAAAAAGTATAATGAAAAGAAACCATGGGAGAAGCTAAAATATTAGCATCAGATCAGAGGATGATGTTAACTTATATGCAAAAGGAGAAAGAGTTGATGTTTGTGGTCACTTCAAAAGGAACACACTATACAGTAGTACTTAATTTAAGTCAACAAAAGAAAAAAGCTGGAAAGTTAAAATGACTATTAAAATTCAGCCCCTTTTAAAAAGACTTAATTGTCAGACACTGGAATGACCGGTGGAAGAGCCACTGGTTAAGAGAAGGAAAATTTGTAATGATTAACACAAAGTTACTGCTGAATGTAAATACCAATGGAAAACAGAGTAAAAAGAAAAGATCTGAAAGGTAACAAATCAGACTACAATTATCATATTTTCAAAACTGTAATTAGGTAATATCAAATAAAGTAAATAAACAATTCAAGTTAGAGTGCAAAATGAAAGCACCTTATTGTTTAAAGGTGCAAAAGCAAGAAAATACAATATAACCTTATCCATATTTTAAGTAGTTGTGTGTTGGGTAAATACAATTTAAAAACATTTTCAACAGAAAAATGATTTCTAAATCATTTTACAAAAAATTAAAAAAAATCAGTGTTTAATACAACTTTAACTATAAATAACTAGAATGAAAAATTGTTCTCATGTTTTTGCTTCAACATCTATGTCTTCTGCTCCTTGCCTTTTGGAGAAAAGATTGCATTGTAAGGCTGACGTCGTTTTGGACGAGGACAAGGATCAAGCTCTTCCTTAATGTAACCTTAAAAACAAATTACAAATTGAGAAGACTATATTTGCAACATAAATTTCTTTCAGCACATATCCAGTAAACATTTCTTACTTAATGCCTTATAAGTTTACATGATTCTTCTATTAGCTGAGTGAGGCTGACGAGTGATTTCACTATTTAGCACCACTTTCCTCATTTATATAAACAATAGTAGCAACAAACATTTATCAAATCTGTTATCTGCATTAACTCAGATGCCAGATTCCTTTGAAGTAGCTTCCACTATACCTATTTCACAGATGAGGTAATGGAGACCCAGCAAAGTCAAATCACTCAAGTTTCCAAAGCTAGGAAGTGGAAGAGCTGGGACGTCGCCCCAGACCAGTCTGACTCCAGAACCAGAGCTCTTAAGCACCTTCCTCATCTGCCTCCCACAGGGTGCAACGGAGACAAAGGCTAAACACAAACTCTTTATTACTACAATAAATCCCAGGTGCTTATCAGAAAGACTTTTTGCAGTAGCTATTTCATTAGATGACATGCCCCTATACTCTTCAGACTATTCGATTCTCCTCCAGTGTGTATAATCATGTAGTTTGCAAGAGAGAACTGTCTTCCAAGGCCATATTAGCAGGGCAAACACAGGCTCTCATCCACACTGTCTGATTTTGTATGAGAACCAGGCAGAGACATCATGTCAAAGAGGACTTAATTTGGCTTTTTAATGAGGAAAGTGGAAATATAGTAATGGCTATCAAAGACTTTGCATCTTTTGGAAAAACTATTTTACCACTAAGTATCTGAAACATTAAAGTGGCATACATTCTCAAATTATATTAAATATAAGTGTCATATTTGAAGGAGCTAGTTGCATGTCAATAATTTTCCAAGCAAACAAAGGTCTTTTTTTACTCATACATGGTTTAAAAATAACCAGCATTCTGGGTAAGTGAGGTTTCAAAATCTTAAATTCATAGTTGCTTTGATAAAACTTTGTTGGCAACTTTTATAAAACTATTTATTTTATTAAAAGTCATTTTGATGATAGCAAGAGTAACTGCTTTCTCAAATTTGAATGATAAACCAGGATAATGCAAAAACTATCATGCTGAAATCATTATGAACAATCTCTGATTCCAATGAAATTACTTGAAGAGTTGAAGGTCAGCCTTCTATCTTTAGGCATTTGTTTTTATGTCACAAAGCTATTACTCAAGCTATGGAGAACCATGGAGAAAAAGTCAGACTTGGGTATGTCTGTTTTAAAAAATTAATTTGAAAATGTTATCATCTATACTCTCACCTCTTTCCATACAAGTCTGCGTGGAAGGGAAACCAACCTCCCAGAAATTCTCTGGGGTGTTGGGTGGAATGTAGCGGAATCGGTGTCTTGAACAGGAAGCCAACTTCTTTTCTCTTTCTTCTGCTGGAATGTCTGCATAATACTAATAATAAAAACCGGTAAATTTTTCACTTAGGAATAATAAATGGAATGTTATGTTTACTGATTATAGACTTGAAGCTAAGAAATGTATTTATTAAAATATTAGGCATGCTAAGGAAACTTAATACTTCCTGATGATATTAGTATCGATTACTTACTAATGGTAATTAGTGCTGGTCTGTGAAATGTTTGCTTCACAAATGAAAAAGGGAGATTGTATTATAATGTAAATCAACATACTGCTTCCTTCATCAATAGTCTTACAATGGAAAAAATGCCAGCTGAACTTTATAACGTGCTTAGTGATGCAGCTGATTTATTTATTGGTGCAAACTCTTCTTCTTTGTCAGACCAGTAACAGAAATGCAGAGGCCTGCACTCTGAATAGCACTTTCCCAACTGTTATTTGGATATAATGTGTTTAAATAATTTTCCTATCCCTACAGTTTTTCAAAATAAAAGTTTAAAGCTTTGAATGCTACAGGCTTCATGACTTTCCCCTTAAACTGTACTTTTCCATTAGGATCAAAGGCATATAATTTTTTGTAAGTGCAATCCTAAAGATCCTAAACTTCATGCAAACAAGGATAAAACTTGTAGGTACAAACTGTACAGGTCTCAAGCTCTACATCTAAAGAAAACAAAGCAATAAAGTTTAGGAGAACACAAATATAGGATCATATAATCCAGCTAATTTCATTTTATAGCTGAGAAACTAAAAACCAAAGTGATACTTTACCAAAGATATCACCTATTGAAAGTGGCAGACTTAGAACTAAAGTTTAATGTAAGGGCTTTTTACACATTTTTCTTTTACATAGTTTAATTAAAAGCTTTTAGAGTATCTCTGAAACAACTTTTTTGTGGGTATCTTTTTCATCATTCTCAATGCCTTTGCTACTTTAGCCTGGGAAGTGGGATGGGATGACCTTAGAGAATCACAGTTATCAATCAATGTTGGAGAAACACTACCACCCAATTACAACATATTCAAAAACAACATAGGCTCGTGTGGTTGTAACACAGTGAGTAAGTGAGAGAGAGGAAGATGATTAAGTCAGAGAAAAAGTGGGATGCTAGAGTTTGCTGTCCTTGATAAGGGCTTTAAATTCTTTTTATTAGTGAGATAAGAAGACATTTAAGCGTTCCGGACAGAGGAGTGACATGATTTAACTTTTATTCTAAAAAGATCATTAGGAAAAAAAGTCCATTCACTGCTGTGTTAGAAGTACACCATGAAGAGAGAAGAATGAAAAGAAAGGAAGAATGGGTATGGGGGTATATGGGAACTCTCTGTACTTACTATTCAATTTTGCTGTGAACCTACAACTGTTCTAAAAAATAGTTTATTAATAAAAAAACAGACACAAGGAAGGCATCAGAAGTGACTTAAATAGTTTAGACTAGACACGATGCCTTGGTCTAGGGGGTAGTGGTGGAGATAATAAGTGACTGAAAATAGGTTATCTACTGAAGGCGCAATCAGTGGGATTTGCTGATAGATCAGTTATTGAGCTATGAGAGAAAGTGTAGAGGATAACTACAAGATTTGTTTTAAACAACTAGAAAAATGGGCATATTGCAGACACAGAGGTGAGGTATGGGAATTGGAGGTAAAAATTGAGTATGAGCTTCTGAACATGTGAAATCTGAGATGACTATTACACATCCACATGCACATTACATATTCCACACGTGGAATAGGCAATGGGATACATTTAGGAATTGCAAGCTTATAGAGAACATTTGAACTCATGGGACTGGCACTTCCACTTGTGGTCACAAGAGAGTAGATTTACCCTACTTTAAACTAAAAAAATGGAATAAAATGTATGAAACAATGTTTTTCAGAGATTGTAAAACAGACAGCACAGGAAATTATTCCTGAGAGAAGGAAAACAATTAATACTGTTTTTAGCAAAGGAAATTTTTTTCTAACTGATAATATTAGTTCCAGATTGTAAAGAGTTATGATTATAACTAAAAACTGGACCTTTACTTAGTGCAGACCATGTTCCTTAGTTTAGAAATCATGATATATTCAATTTGTGTGTAAAAACTCATATACAAGAGGTTTAGCTTATAGCGCTGAACTGCTTTCCAAAATAGTGATGTCAGTTTAAATCCCACTGTTAGTGTATGAGAGCTTATTTCTCACCAGATGCTTACCTGTATTGCAATCTAGTCACGCATAACTTTAATGCGCTTGGTTTTCAAATTTTTCAGCCCAGAGTTGTTAAAAAGGAAGTTTAAAAGAGAAAGTAAATTTTTGGAAGTTGACATCTGATAGCTAATAAATAACAGGGAAGAAATAAAAACAGCGTTTTTAAGAAAACACAGAACCTGCCTGGAACTATGTAGTGATAGGATGATTAGTACTAACTACATATTACAATCGTACTATCCAAGACAGCCAGTGTACAAAAGAAAAATATAACTGTGTTCTAAGGGTGAAGTAGAGTCTATTCATTACATTTGGTTTAGAAAGGAAAATGGGGGGAAAAAAGCTTATGGTTGTACCTGTTACTTAGAGGAAAAAACAAAAAACAAATGAGTATATGTCATTTCCAGAGTGCTGGTGTGAATAATAAATTTTATAGTTTCCTGTAGAAATATTAACCCCCCCCCAAAGTAAATATATAACAGCCTTTGCTGTAATGTAACCCAAGGGGGGAAAAGGACAAATATATATAGAAAAGAAAAATGCCACAAATGTCTTAAGGTGGTAATAAGAACTTGATCTTATAGACTCCAGACTCACTAATAAAAATCTAAGAGAATTAATGGCTTTCATTTTCATCTATTTATATCTCTCTGACCCCAGTCAATGTATTCTTTATTTATTTACTATGTTATTCCTGGCTTAAACTAGGTTTCTATGATATTTAAATCATGCGTTCATGATCCATAAAGCTTTACTATAAAAACTCACAACTGAACAGTATTGATAGCAGTACTTACAATTTCACATTCCTTACATGTGTGTCCAAGCAGTTTTCTTCTCTCTTCTTTCTTCCGAACCACCTCAATATGAGGAAAATTTTGTAAGCTAGTTTCTCTGGGGAAAAGATGAATTAAATTAAAAATTAATCTATTTGTTATTACAAAGATCGTTGGTTTAGGTTTTAAATTAACAAAGGTGAGAGCCCACGGGTAGAAATAATCCCAAAACATTCAATCTTCATTAACTATTTATTAAGTGCCCACTATACATGAGGTATTTTTATGAATATTTTTCTCAGAAAAGTTAACTACTACTTCTTATTTTTGCCTCTGACTGGCTGAAAGTAATTAACTAGGAGATAAAAATATAAAATAACCTAATTAAAAAGGAATATTATATTATTAAACTTAGGAACCAGTATTCTATACCATAACCAAGAAAGAGACTAAAGCTTCTGTTAACTTGGTTTTCTAAAACAAAGAACCTATATTTCAGGGCTAAACTACTCCCTGCCAAGGAACAGATTCATCTATTTGTATGTCATTCGCCATTTGCTCTAAAAACTTGTTATGCTGCTCCCATCCAGCCTACATCTTTCAAGTATTAGGCAAAATTATCATTTATATGTGTCTTTAAGTGGATCAGATCCTATTGGGAACTACTGGAAACCTAGGAAGTGTCAAAGCCACGGAGGTATGGATTTAAGAGGTAAGGAGTACTTTGGGAAGAAAAAGCCATGGAAGCAAAGAACATTTTTTAAAAATTAATATACCTGTATCCTACTTTTAAAAAACCCAATATAGAAAAATCCTAACTGACAAGATAGGTAAATAAAAATTATGTGATGACATATATATACATTAATAATAGAAACAACCCCAACAAGTTTAAACAGTCTAACTCACAAAAACTGATTTTTTAAAAAAAGACTTGCTGGTAACTAATGTATACTACTTGGAGGTATTTTGGTCATAAGCCCCTCTAGTTGGCAAGCACTTTTCTTCAAAAAAAGTTTTAATTGTTTTATTTCAAAGTATATTAAGTTATAGGCCCCTTTGTTCCTGAACCCAAGAACTCTCAAACTCTGGATTAATCTGTAATTAAAAAAGGGAGATCAAGAAAGGACAGACAGAAATATTGCTGTAACTATATTTTCAAATATGTATGAAATCTTAAGGTTATATAGAATGCAATTTGACCATATCCTGTCTTCTCAATACTATCTATTCTGTTTGTATGTATACTCTAACACAGCAGCAAATCAACTAGTAAACTGGCTTCTGTAGTAGACCTCAAAGCATCACCTAAAAGGTTACTAAGCTTCTTGTCTCTGGCACACACAACCCATCTTCCAAGGGTTTGCTAGTATTCTCAGTGAGGAAAGGAACTACATTAACTCTGATACTTCTACCATCCCTACATATTTATCCCCCTCCTGTATCTCCAAGATATCTAATAGTTTCAGAATAAATAAAAGTACTCACATATTTTTTTAAAAGGCAGTGAACCTCTCTATAATAAACCATTTGAAATGACAGTCTTTACTCTGTAATCTTACTTCTAGAACTCTATACCAAAAATGCACAGGTGAAAACTTGAAAAGAGAATGCACAAGGCTATTCATCGCGGCACTATGCATTCTAGCACAACTGTGAACAACCCAAAAGCTCATTGCTAAGGAATCAACTATGGTACAGTCAATAAAGTACTATGAATCCAAAAAAAGAAATGAGGAAAGCACTATATATTAAGATGAGTGATTTAAATAAAAACAGGAAAGTAGAGAAAAGCATATATAGCATTCTACCATTTGTCCAAGGGGGGAGAGACTGTGGCTACAAATTTCTGTACTGATTTACACACACACACACACACACACACACACACACACACACACACACACACAAACGAACAAACTTGGTTTTAGTTTTTTAAATAGATAGGAAACCATCAATTTTAAACAAATGGTAACCTTCAGGGGTAAGAAGCTAACAGGGTAAAACTAACAGACACAAAGTTAGACTTATTTGAATATACCTTGCTTTGTAGCCCCTGGTGCTATGTACATAATTTACTTAATTTCAAAAAGAATTAAAGATAAAAAAATTTCTAAGAAATAAAAAGCAAAATAAAACAAACTTGGGTACTGAGTTGGTGGCACAACTACACAGAACACGATGATCCAAAATGACTTTAAAATACAGTGAATTGACTGTTTAATTCTGATAGGATATATCTTCAAAATAAAAAGACACAAAAAAGCCTTAAACCATGTTTCTAAATCATATTCTTGGTGACAGTCTATATTATTCTGAGACTGTTTTATGTGTACATTGTAGAAGAAAGTTAAGTGAGGAATGATGTTAATGGCACCAAAAACTGGAATTCTCAGGTGGGAAAGTAGGAAATTACATAAAAATCCTGTAGTCATGAGCTTGAATTGGAGCTATCAGTATAAAAAAGCGTATTTCATCTTAAAAGACAAAATGAAATAAAAACTTTATTTTTAACTCTGTCCACCTAAAAGGTCTAGAAACAATGACGAGCAGCTGCAATGAGCAACCCTAGTGGCTAAACTTTGGCCTAAATACCATTTTTCACTAAAAAAAAAGAAAAGAAAAAGAAAAGAAAACAAAAACAAGAAAACTAGGGCTCTGGGAGAAATGATAGATTCTAGGCCTATGGCAGAAAGTATATAAGGGACATCTATCATACCAGAAACAAGGAAACTATGAAAGATGACTAGAGTAGTATCCATTCAGAGGCTTCGAGTGGGCAAAGATGAGACAATTTCAATTGTCAATAAGTATAATAACTACAATGGACCGAAACATCAAAGATATACAAATCCATGAGTTCATAATGATAAACTTAAAACACTCCCATCACATCTGAGATGCTAGGATACTATTTCTTTGAAAAACTAGTACATAAAGAAAAAAAATTAATCATTTGGCTACAAAATGACTGCTTTGATCTATTAAGTCTTACAGGCATCAATAAAATTTACCTTGGTCTGTCAGAGTGACTCAATTTGTCATCATCATAACTTAAAGGGAAAAAAAAGCACAAATTTTTTGAATGAATTTCTATGCCGTAATTCACTTCTAGAAAGAATAGCACATGATTGAGAATTACAGAATTTAGCAGAATGTAGCACTATGATTCAAAGTCAACTTGCTTTGAAGGTTTAAAAATCCTTATAATTCTGAAGCACAACCTAAGGCTTACCACCTAAAGTCTTATACTATATAAAAGTTACAGTATACAATTTAAAAAGTTTCCAAAGTTCTTATAAACTTCACAATAAGAGTATTTGTTATAATAAAGCAGAGGAAATAACTATTACTATAATAAAAAAAAAAGGGTAGTGGTGGTAAAAATTTCCCTATAATTTGTCACTCTTATAAAGCTTGAGTTCCAGTTTTGTTAGGGTCATAAAGTAAATGAAACACATTGTATTATGTTCTGACAAAGAAAGCTCTGTTTTACTTCCAATCACATTGCTAATATTTATCAAGACGAACTTACCTTTCATCATCTCTAAAATATGGCTCCACAAATGCTTTCTGTATGACTTTATCTTGTTTATCACCATGAACTGTAAACAAAAGGAGCATACCACAAACTGAATGCAGAATTACTAAGAAATAATTAGCTTCTTGGGGAGGACTGGGGGTGGGTGGGGAGGATATGTGCCAAACCTTCCATTTTCATTGGGTTTCATACTCTAGACCCCTGGGCAACTCGTTTAACTTTTTTTATAACTAAATTTCTCCTTTTTTTTATCATCTGCATAATGAGCAGAGTACTAATTATTTCACCTCAAAATTACTACTAAAGAGATAAAACTTGTATCTATAAAAGTATTTTAGACTTAAAAGCTATATGTAAGTCTCTACAAACATGGAAGAGAAACTAAAAAAGAAAAAAAGGAAAAGGCTCCAATATAGTCTTTTATAAAAGTATTTTAAACTTTAAAAGAACTACTCTATAATTTAACACCAAACAAGACACCTTTTAATATGTTTCACTTATTAGTCCTATTGATTTTTAGACTGTGTCTCTAAGGTAGGTTATAACTAGGAAATAAAGAGATTAAAAATTTTATCAGAAAATTGAATAAGGACTAGAAAATAAGCACTAGAGTTCATGGACCCTGAATAACAAGTTGTCTAGACTCGGACAGCCAACTTCTATCATCTGTTCAAATAATCAAAATTTACTAAGCATTGTGCTAAGTTCTGGACATGAGGTGTAGAACAAGAGACCAGGTCTCCTGTCCTTGTGGAGTTTACATGCAGTAAGGGAAACAGATCTTAAGCAATCAGATAGTTATACATTAAGCAGACAACTAAGGCTTATCTGAGGAAGAACATGTAAGGTGGTAACTGATGAATAACAAGATAGCCATGGGAAGAGGTAGGAGTGGGGAAATGTTCTAGGTAAAGGTCCTGAGATAGGAAAATGTTTATAAGTTATAAAATCTAAGAGAAAACCAGTGTGGTTGAGATTTAGGAAAGAAAGGGAGATTTTGGAGGAGATAAGGTTGGAGACATGGGCAGGTGCCAGATCACACTGGACCCTGGAGGCCCAAAGGAGTTTGAATTTTATTGTAAAGTGCAATAGAAAGCCACCAAAGACATTTTTTAAAAAGAGTCTACTTTACTGAGGTATAATTTACATAAAAAATATACTGATTTTAAGTGTACTATAATTATGACAAATGCATATTCCAATGTAGCTGCTACCCAAATCAAGACAAAGTACATTTCTACCACCCCTGAAAGTTTCCTCCTATACCACTCTTGCACAAGAACGCTTTCTTATGTCTCCTCGTCCTCCATACTCACTGATTTGCTTTTCATCACCATAGCTTAGTCATGCCTATTTTAGAACTTCATATTAATGGAATTTTATAGTATGTAGTCTTTTTGACCTTTTGCAGTTTTCTAATTCAAGTTTTGGTGATTCATCCATGTTGTTGAGACTAGTAGTTCCCTCCTTTTCATTGAGAAGTAGTATTCCTCATGAGTGTGAGGTTGAAGTGCATCATTCCAAAAGCCCACCATTCCAAACAACAGCCTGGAATGAGGCAGCTTACCTCCCCCTTCCCCTAGCTGACCTACCTCCACCAATCCCCGAAACCAAACGAGTATACTATAATTTCCATTTATTTGCCTGCTGAGGGACATTTGAGTTGTTTACACTTTTGAGCTATTATAAACAGCATTGTTATGAACATTCCTGAACACATCTTTCTGTGAGCATGTTTTTATTTTCCTTGGGTGTATACATAGGAGAGGAATTTCTGGGTCACAGGATAGGTATATGCTTAAATTACAGAAAACTGACCAACCTTGATAAAGCTGTTAAAAAAACCCACTGAATTGTTTTCCAAAGCACAATTTTATCATCCCACGAGCAGTGTATAAGAGCTCCAGTTGCTCTTCACCCTTGCTGATGCTAGATATTACCAGACTTTTTAACCATTTCAGCAGGTGTGAAGTGGTATTTTTGTTCCTGATATCCTCATATGCTAATTTGCCATTCAAATAGCTTCTTCCCATTGAAAGGTTTTTAAGCAAGAAGATAATACAAGCCAATTTACATTTAAAATAACTCACTTTTGATTCTCTGTTAGAGACTGAACTAGAGTGGAAAAAATAACTGATATAAAAGACCAGTTAGGAGGCCTGTCATAGAACTGATAGGAGTGGTTTAGATGAGGATGGTGACTACAGAGATGAAGTGTTATGAAATACATTCTGGAGATAGGACTGCCAGGGTATCAGATTGGGCACAAAGGAGAGGTGAAAGAAAAAGTCAAATATGACTCTCACATCTCTATCTTTGGTAAGTGTGAGGATAGGTAATAAGATTTAATGAGATCCAGAAAGGCAGGGGAAGACCAAATTTGGGTGGAAGAATAAAGATTTCTAATTTGAATATAAGTAGTTTGGATTGAAATCTGGGGTTCAGAAGAGAGAGGATGAGGCTGGAAGCATCTTTTTCATTTGGCTCCAGAGCAGCATATACTCTCAGTTCCCTCATACTTCACTAGCTGCAGATCCTTCTCAATTTCCTTTGCTGGCTCTTCTTTGTTTCTCTTTCTAAAGTTGCCATACCTCAGAGGTAAGAACTCGAAATGCTTCTCTTTCCTATTTATTTCGATATGTACTTTGATGATCTCATTCAGTTTCATGGCTTTAAGCACCATCTACTCGCTGTTGACCTCCTGCATCCCAAAATTATTTCTCAACAAACATTAATTGCCTACTAAACACTTCCGTTTGAATGTCTAGTTTAACATGTCCAGAATTAAGCTTTTGATAGCCCCTCCCAAACTTGCCCCTTCCTATGAGGGAAGACTTGGTAGAACTTTTTGATATAAGGGTCAAGAAAATGAAATAAATGAACAATAAGTCCTAAATTATACGCTGGTGACTAGGAAAAATAAAAACATCTGAAAGGTCACTTGGTAGGTAATAAATGGAACTTGGCTTAGTATGTTCAATTTAAGCTGCTGAAGAGACAAAAATGTAGCAATACTAAGAAATGCAGGACTGGGATTCATTAGAGAAGTCAAACTAGAGGTACAGATTTGGGATAATTTCAGAGGTAGTGAAAAAAGGCATGAGAGAAAACGAATGTGAGGGAAAAACCAGAGTTTTGGGGATACTTAAGAAAAAAAAAGTTGTCAAGAGTTCAAAAGAACTGTGCAGCACTATTACAAAAGCTAAGTGAAGAAATTCTGGGATGCTTAGGACGAATGTAACTTTAAAAAAACAAAAAGAAATTAATTATATCTTATAAAAGAATATTCTCTTTCTCTGAAGAGAAACCAATTTGCAAAAGTCTCTTCTTGAGGGGAAAAAAAGTAAATTGAACAGCTGGAGATTTTTATCACAAAATTTGCTTGACCAAGTTTTTGCCATAGACCAAGCAAGCAAAACATGCTGTTCTGTGTCTGCATCTAGGGTTTCATTCACTTTGAGCTCAGACTTGTCATTTTAAAAACCTGATAAAAGCACAAGGAAAAAATAATCAAGATAGACTGTATCACAGCAGAAGATGTGATCATTTAAACCAGCATAAAAAAACCTTTGCACAAAATTTAAAAATCTGACAGCTTTGCTCACAGGAAGGAAATACGGATAGATATTTAGCAGGAATTTTAACTAATTTTCAATTCAGACCATCTACCTAAGAGCTTCATTTAAGAGTATTCTTCTTTTGATTGCTACCCTACATTACAAAGTACTGCTTCTAATAAAATGAATCTTAAGAAGAATATACATACAGAGATAAGGACTTCTGGCCAAGATGGAGGCATAGACAAGACACGCTGCGTCTCCCTCAACAACTAAGAAGGAATACAACTACCTCAAAACTAGAAACAACCAGAAGTTTCAGAAAATCAAACTGCATGGAAGTCCAGCAAACAAAGATATAAGGAAGAAATACTTATCCAGACAGGTAGGAGGAGCAGAGCCGGGGCAGAGAGGGGATGGTGTAGTGGCAGCAGCAGACTGGCAGAAAATGCAGTCACACATTTTAAAAAGTCAGGAGGGAAACCAGGGGAGCGTTCCCAGCTCCTCACTGGACCTCACAGCCCACGGTCCCAGCACCGGGGAAAATCAAGCCTCATTGCTTCTGACTATGCAGACCAGTGGGGGTTGGGGTGGAGGCAGAAACTGCTGGTCTCAGCAGAGTCTGCTTCTTTAAAGGGCCCCCATGGTTCTACAATGTCCGCAGACCCACCCACTCTGGGAACAATAGCCAGGGCAGCAGATAGAGGGGTGCCAGTCCAGTGCGGAAGTGGGAGAGCTGCCTGGAAAAGGGGCGACTGCTGGGTCCCTCTTGGACCCCTCCCCCACAGACAGCATCACAACGTGGTGAAACAGGTTTCCCTGTATTGACGAATCTCTAAGGCTCCGCCCCTTACAACATAACAGGAGGGACAGCTGTACCTGGGACACAGAGGCAAACAAACACAGGAGCCTGTCAGAATGAGAAGACAGAGAAGTATGGCCCAAAAGGGGGAGCAGATCAAGTTTCCAATGGGAGAACTAAGCGACGAGGAGATAACCAACCTAACAGATGAGGATACAGACAACCTAACAGACGCAGAATTCAAAACACTGGTGATAAAGATGCCCACATTCTTGACAGATATGCTTGAGTATGGCAAATGCATAAGAGAAGAAGTGAAGGCTATGCTAAGGGAAATGAAGGAAAATCCACAGAAAACCAATGGTGAAGGGAAGGAAACCAGGGTTCAAATCAATGATTTGGAACATAAGGAAGAAAAAAATCAACCAGTGCAGAATGAGGAAGCAAGAATTGAAAAAAAGGAGGAAAACTTCCCAAATTTTGTGAGGAGATGGACATACAGCTCCGGGAAGCACGGAGGGTCCCGGGCGAGCTGGACCCAGAGGGGACCACACCAGGACGCATCATGACTGAGATGCCAAAGGTGAAAGATAAAGGCAAAGTCCTGGGGACAGCAAGAGAGAGGCAGAGAGTTGCCTACAGGACTATCAGCTGATTTCTCAGAGGACACTTTGCAGGCAGGAAGGGACTGGCAAGCAGTATCCAATGTGAGAAAAAGCAACCAAGATTACTCTATTCAGCAAAGCTATCATTTGGAATGAAAGGGCAGCTGAAGTGCTTCCCAGACAAGGTGAAGTTAAAGGAGTTCATCATCACCAAGCCATTATTATATGAAATGTCAAAGGGACTTAAAAAAAGATCAAAACTATGAACACTAAAATGACAACAAATTTACAAGTATCAACAACTGAATCTAAAAAATAAAAAGAAAATCCAACTAATCAAACCAGAATAGAAACAGAATCATAGGTATGGGGGTCATGTGGAGGGTTATCAGCTCTAAGAGGAGAGGGGGAGAAATTGGGAAATGGCTCAGGGACTAAGAAGCATAATCGGTTGGTACAAAATAGACATAGGGATGTTAAGAACAATATAGGAAAGGGTGAAGCCAAAGAACTTATATGCACGACCCATGGACATGAACTAAGAGGGGTGGGACTGCTGGAGGGAAGGGGGGTACTGGGTAGAGGGGAACAAAGGGGAAAAAAGATTGGAACTACTGTAACAACATAACAAAATATACTTTAAAAACACACATACATACATACAAATACATATATATATTTACATTAAGTATTTTGTCTGGAAAGGTAAAGCATTCAAGCAGGACATAAGCCTGAATTTTCTGCAAATTTTCTTTTCACCTTATTACAATCATTAATTTATTATTTTTAAAAGTTTCTCAAAAATTTTATAAACTTTATGCATATATTATAGAGGACTCTACAGTATCGAATCAAGATTAATTTCTAAGTCTCCAGGAGTATCTTATGGTTATATAAGATGTTAACATAAGGGGAAGCTGAGTGAAAGGTACAGGGGAACCCTCTGAACTATTTTTATAATTCTTCTCAAAGAGAAATCTGTGAAACATAAATTTATACAAGCAACATGAAACTTTGTTAATATAACTCATCCAGTTTCTGTTAAATAGCCTGATGACTTAATTTACTGAACTCAGTGTAACCAAGAAGCCATAATTAGAAAGAAAACAGCCTTACTGTTTGGTTTCTTCGTGGTAGCTGACAACTCCTCCTCTTCCTCTGCTACTTGGGGATAGCTATCTGCCAAACAGGACTCATAGTCTTCATGTGTTGTCCGATCAAACATATCTTCCAGGCTATCATTCATTTTTCCTTCTCCATCTACTTAAAAGAGCATTGACTCAGGGCAACATGCTAGCTTTTTGCTTTCTATATAGACCAAGGTGAAACTTGTAGTAATTGCCACAAAAGAATTCAGATGTGCATTGGGCAAGACTAAACCCCCAAGTCTAGGTAGTTAATGTACAGTCACAAAACCATTATGTCGTGACTTTTAAAAGTATTTTTCTCCCTATCAGGTCATGTATATGTAATTTATACTAAACCAAAAGGAGTTCTACCAAATAAACTGTGAAGAATAGAATATATATCATAATGAATAAAAAAATACCATTTAAGTAAAATGTATATAAATAGCTGACATTAAAATTTCTATAGAATTTTGCTTACCTGAATACTTTTCTAATATGGCAGCATAAAAAGTATTTTCTTGCATTATCACTAACACTTGGTATATAGTGAATTCAATTCTGTATTTGACATGAAAAGTGCTAAATCGATCTTCAGAGTACTAACTACATTTCCCATTATATACTCACAATTTTAAAAACACCAGAATTTACTAAAAGACAGAGAAGCACACTCAGTTGGCTAAGAAATATGACAGAACAGAAACCTATTGAGATTACTGTAGTAAAAAACTGCCATCTCCCCCAATCTGTGGTGCTGATTTTATCTTTTTCTAGCAGGTACCATCATTGACTAGCATGTCACATATTTGCTTGTTTCTTCCCTAAGAGAATTTAAGTTCCATGAGGTAGATACCTTTGTTCTGTTTACTCATTGTCTCCAGTTCCTGGAACACTTCTTGGTATAGGATTACAGCTTGATATTTACTGAATAGTTAAACATTTGTTTATTTTTTATTTTGAGAGTCAATTTTCTATGTGCCAGGCAGTGTGCTAGCATTTCCAAAGAATTCTGTATATCCTGTTAGTGAAACATAGTAAATCACTAATCTTTTTTTTTTTTTTTGGTTCGATTTCTATAAAATACTTGACTATATCCTTCTGATCTTCCTATCATAACATTTGTAAGTCTTAACAGAGTAGGGATACAAAAAACCTTTCTCTGAGTTCAAATATTAGCAGCTATTGGGAGTTTTTATTGGTGTTTTATTTTTAACCATTTCTAAGTATTAAAAAGGTTTACCTTATGGGTAAAACGGGCAGATTGTTTTTTCCAAATACAGCCTCAGCAATATCTCCTATCCCATGTGCTATTCTTACAGCATGACCTTGACACTACTCCCACTGAGTAGTGAGGGCCCTGTGTCTCTTGCTCTGAACCTAGGCAGGTCTTTGTGACACTGTGGAACTGCTGAAGCCAGATCATAAAAATGTCATTCATTTCTATCTTGCTTTTGGGATCCTCACTTGGAAACCTCACCTCCATGTGATGAGAAGGCTTAAGCCAGCCCCCATGGAACGATCATATGGAGAAGCCCTGAGACTGAATGAGGAGAGATGCCACGTTACCCCTAACTGTCTAGCCCTCTGCGCTTCCATCTCCAGCCACTAGCTGCCTACAACTGCATGAGATACCCTGAGACAAAACCATGTAGCCAAGCCCTTCCCGAATTACAAAGCCATAGAAACTATGAAAGATAAGAAAATGTTTGTTGTTTTAATCCTTTAAATTAATGAATTAATTTATTATATATCAATAGTACACACAACACCTTATTTAGCCAAAATTATTTGTTGAAACTCATTAGTTGAAGTTCCAATCTCACTTCTAGATGATATTTGCTTCAGATATTTTGGGGAACTATTATGTTCTTTGAATCAAGTAGATAAATTTGAAGCCAAAGTAGTCATACTTTAGTTTTTCCCTTTCCTTCAAAAATGAGAAAAACATTATCAGAAGCTGGAATCATGAACAAAATAATCTTAAAGTATCTTCTCAATAAGAAAATTATTTGTGTCATTGAAACAATACATCATTGCTAAGGTTTTTCTTTTAATAGGTACTGGCCTCTAACAACTCAGGCAGCCAGCTACTTGATCTTAGGGAATAGTTATTCATTCTAAAGAACAAAGAATTAAGGCAAAGTATTAAAATTTTCTCTCTTACTGCATTTAGGGAAGCAAGAGAAAGGTGTCTCAAAAGAAGCTAGAACAAGAATAGCTATTTTATTCTTTACCCCTGAGCAGGTAGACTACAGGATATTCAGCTGAAGACAGAGAATGCAAATATAGTCTGAATGTTCTCAGTGTCCAACAGATGATGGTTGGGAAATGCCTCTGCTTTTTACTGCATCCCCAAGTAGTAGGTCTTACACCTTCAATTCATAAGGGTGATAAATAAAACTAGTCCCAGTCTAGCTGATCTCATGTCATAAGCTTCTTTAGTTAGGAATATTGCTAAGGTGGTGCTAACCAAAATCCTTCCATTGTTCCCACCTCTTTTGGAAAATCAAGGCTTTAGATGAAGATTTAACAGGTTCTCAACACAAAGGGTCATAGACCCCTAATTTGGCTAAATTCCCTTTTCTGTAGAAGCAGAGAATGGCAAAGTAACTATTGTTCTTAGTTTACTGCTAAATTGCAAATCTTCCTGATTCTTTTCAGTAGGATCTCCCATTTTTGCCTTATGAAATTGCTTTATAAAATTGTGTTTCTAAACCAGGACTCTCAAGATTCTCTTTTACATTTTTTACAAAAAAATTATCTAAACCAAGGATCAGCAATTTTTTCTTTCTTCTTTTTCTTTTTTTGCAAACCCCCAGGTTGTGACTAGCCAGCAAAGTTGCAGAACAGACACAGCCTTCTGAGCCCCTTTGCAGCGGGGCACAGGGTCTGAGTGAGGCAGGCCTGGCAGCATGAGTAGATGGGCAGACAGGTCTGCATAGGTGTTCTCTAGGGACTTAGTCACCTTCTTCATCCACCTAAGTCAGATGTCGATTCTGTGCACGTGTGTCCACTGTGATGCCCAACACAGTACTCCAGGACACAGCAATGGCCAAGAGTACCATTTTGGGCCTAATGTCTGGCAGTGCCACCAGCTCTGCCATAGAGGCTGTGATGTCCCCACCACAGGTCTGTTTGATGTACTGCACCCTATTTCTCCAGAAGCCCACAGGGTAGATAAGTGTGCCTGGCATGCTGTCATCTGTCTACAGGATGTCACCCACCATCAGGCCCTGGGCCCATACCCACTGCATGCCACTGCTGTCCCCTGCTCTTTGGTCTTGCTGTAGGGTATCAGCGACAGCAGCACATAGTACCTCCACAGCATTGGGGCGCACTGGGGTTATAGCAGTGCTCAGCCCTCAGCTGGTCCACAGGCATGTCTTTCCCACTCCTCATGGTATGAAGGTTTGCCAGCTGCTGCTGCCAGTCCTGAGCCTCCCAGCTTGGCACCTTGAGAGGCTGGGTCCCCTCTCCTTTCTCAACATCTGAGGCCTCATTGGCCATATTAAGGCTTGGTGCCTTCTGCTGATGCTTCACAGGGCAGTGACTTTTCCTTTCTTCTGTAGTCACCTCTCCCCTCCAGAGTGGCAGAGCACTCTCCCCAGCCCCTGCTTCCTGGCCCCAGATCTCCCGCTCTGGCTGTGGTCATCATCCTCATGCCTGTGACATTCATGCCGAACATGCAAACTTCTTCAAGGTCATGGAGTAAATATTTTATGCCTTGGGGCCAGTCAGGTCTCTACAGCAACTTTTGACTCTGCCATGTCAACAAGCAGTCATAGACAATATATAAACAAATGAGTGAGGCTGTAGTCTCATAAAACTTTATTTATAAAACTGGCAGCCAGCTGTGGTTCGCTGACCCCTGGAAACAATTTGAATTCTTTCTAAAGTAAAATTGATTTTGGCTAAAAATTTTTATTCCTTTGAAATATTGAAACTAAGCTTTACTAACAGAAATCTGATATCATAACAGGGAAAAAAGCCACCTAGTTCATGGTGAAGAGATCACCTGTGCTTATCAATGCAATGGTATGACTATAAACTTCCCTCCATATTTTGATTAAAATAATTTAAAAAAATATCTTACTTGGACTTTTGTCTCCCTTCTGCTCTTGCTTCTTCATTTTTAAAAGCACAGTTTCACTAATCAACGTAGAGTCCATGTCCACTGTCTCTCCTCCTGCTAATCTTGACTGACTGCCATCCTGGATATTTAAAAATTAAAAATTTAACAATTATCCTTTTATGGCTTTATATTTACTTTAAAAATATTTCTAGTAAAAAATACATACCATAAATTTTACCATTTTAACCATTTTTAAATGTATACTTTAGTAGTATTAAGTTATACTTTTATCTTTTAGAAATGCAGACAGATTCAGATTTTATTGCTTGTAAGACATTTTAGCTTCAATATATAAGCATCTTCTCTCAACCCTAGAAAAGGGGAACTGCTACCAAAGAAGGGAGACTTACAGAGCACCGCACTCCCTCAGCTTCCCCTTTCTCTCTCATCCACTCTGCCTCACAGGAGCGGACATCAATGTGCACAAAGAAGAACAATTTCATAAATCAAACCTGATTTCTTAATAGATATATCTACTTTAACAACTGTTAAATACTTTATTAATATACTACCAAGTAAGAGAACTTCTCAAACTATATAAACCTTAAATATAAGCCAAACAAGTCATTTCTATTTTGAATTTTAAATTAAAAAATAAATGTTTTATAAACTCTAGTCAATTGGGAAAATAAAAATTTTTTATTGATGGTACGTTATTTTAAAAGTTAATCAAAGCATATGATGAATTGTTTTGATAATTATTTAAAATAAATAACTAGCATTTTGTATTATTTCAAAACTTTTTTCAGCAAAAGCCTCTAAGTCAGAAAGTATTATTACTCTTTCAAAGATACTATAAAGTTGGAAGAATAAGTGCTTTTGTTTCTTAGTTTTCTAAATAAATAAACGTAGGTTTTAAGAGGTATGCAATTACCTCCAGGTCACAGAGTGGGGTAAGAGAGTGACAGAGAGTTCACTAGAATGATGATGTGGGCTTTGGATTTACTTTCTAACTTACCTTTGTATCTGTTACAGTAATATCCATTTTATACTGAGAAAGGTCTGCTCCTGGGTCTATACTCCACTGAATATTTTCAAAGGATACATCTTAGATAAGGAGGAAAAAGATATACAATTAAGAACAGATTTAAAAAATTCTCATCACTTTAAAACAGTATGGGACAGAGAGAATGGGAGAAAAGTTTTGCAAATCATGTCTGGTAAAGGACCTGTATCTAAGATATCTAAAGAATTCTTACAACTCAATAATAAGACAAATACCTCAATTAAAAATGAGCAAAAGATCTTTTAAAAAAAATTATTTATTTATTTGTTTATTTTTAGAGAGAGGGGAAAGGAGAAAGAGAGGGAGAGAAACATCACTGTGTGGTCGCCTCTCACTTGCGCCCCCAACTGGGGACCTGACGTGCAACCTAGTCATGTGCCCTGACTAGGAATCGAACCAGTGACACGTGGCTCACAGCAGCCAGGTAAAAATAAGCAAAAAATTTTAATAGGCAGTCCTTGAAAGAAGATATACAAATGGCCAATAAGCACATGAAAAAATGTTCAACATCATTAGCCATCAGGGAAAGGCAAATCAAAACTACAATGAGATACCACTTCATACCCAATAAGATGGCCTGAATCAAAAAGATAGATAATAACAAGTGTTGCTGAGGATGTGGAGAAACTGAAACCTTCACATTCTGCTGTTGGGAATATAAAACGATGTAGTTGCTTTGGAAAACAGTTACATAGTTCCTCAAAAGGTTAAACACAGAGTTGCAATATGGCCCAGCAATTCTACTACTATGTATAACTAAAAAAAAAAAAAAAAAAAAAAAAAAGAAAACATACATCAACACAAAATTGTACATCAATATTCATAATGGCATTATTCATAACAGTAAAAAAAGTAAAATAGTAAAAAAAAACACAAAAATTATATGATTTCATTTATATAAAAACCCTAGAAAAGGCAAATCTATAGAGACATGAAGTAAATAGTTATTGCTTAGAACTGGGGAAGAGTAATGGGGAATGAAGAATGATTGCTAATGGATGCTGTTCTTTCTGTTCTTTTGGGGATGATGAAAATGTTCTAAACTGAGACTGTAGTATGGTTGCATGACTCTGGGAGTACAAGAAAAACCACCATGTGATTTTTATGTCAATAAAAAATTTCTAAGTTAAAATTGTAACATTTTTTAAGGAACTTTCAATGTATGTAGATATACATGACAACTACATAAAGTATAGTTATAGAACATAAAGTGGTTCAATATTAACTCTAAGTAGATTATGAAAGATCAAGTAGGTATATACTGTATTTATTAGAATAATTATAAAAAACGATTTAAACAAAAGGAGAGTGAAAAATGTTTTTATAGAGACTGAAACTCTTGATGGAATAACAGCTAAAGAATGTGCTTCAGAAAAAAAAGAAAATAAACCCAGAATGAAGAAACAGCTTTCTAATGAAAAATAAAAACTACTGCATAAGTACAAAAATATTTGATGGCTAAAAAACCCCCAAAGACTCCTGTTAAACACAGCTGATTTATGAAAAGATTAACATATATACTATATAAAGCAAACAATGGTTTCAAACTAGAAGCTGAAAAATCCATGTAAGTGTCTATATGTATATGTTGATAGATATACATGTAAATGCAAAGAAAAAAAAAAAACAGGCTATCTATGGGGCTGAGGAACAAGTTTTGGATAATGAAAATTCTACTTTACATATTTTAAAATTCTGTGTAAGTTTTTTAGAGCTTTGTAAAGAAAATAAGAAGTAACTACATAAAATAGGTAAGTCCATAAAATCACCTATAAAAGTAGGTATTAAAGATCCCAATTCATTTTTTATAAAAGCACAAGAGAAGGATAATCACATGTAAAATGAACCCAATGAAAATTATTCTGTAAACATAGAAATGTGCAGGAAGAAAATATTTTCTCCCAAAAGAATTCAATCTATCCAAAGAATGTAAATAATATACATAATTAAGATATTTAGTATCTTAAATAACACATCAAGATAATATACAGAGAGTGGAAGTACTATGCATAGTGCACATACCTTGATTGTTTTGTAGAGACTTTGTTTTAGTGATTCTACATGGATTTAACTGAAGAACTGATGCAAGTTCACATGCTCCATGAACAGGCCTGGTTTTTATTCTTACTGGCTCATGAGAACCAGCGCCCTAAAACACAGGTGAATTATTAGCATCTATGTGAAATCACAAATAATCATATAAACAAAAAACCTTGAACATTTAACACAAACCTTCACGTCATCAAAAAGATTCTCTGTCTCCAAACTTTCATGTGGATGTAGAGGGATTTTAAAGATAGGATTTTCTTCCTTTATTTGTAATGGTGTTTTGTTATCCGGGGAGGATTTACTCAGGGGCTGGAGGATGTACTCCTGTAAACAGGGCTCCTCTGGGGAGTCTTTGGTTTGCACACAGCTCCCACTCAAGGCCTTGCGGCTTGAGGAAGAGCTCTTTGGAATGGGCTTCAAAGCCTCGAAGAGAGTCACTTGCCTAAATCCGATTTTAGAGGTCTCACTTCCTTGGCTTTTCTCTTGACACTGAATAGCTGAAAACCGATCAGACAGATCCAGAGGTTTATCCATCACATAGTCTCCATTCATAGAAGAATGACTATCCATTGGAAAAGGAAAAGCATTTTCTTTATCAAAAGAGGCTTGGGAGCAGCTTACTTCATCTTCACTTTCTTCCTCAATTTTCTTCCTTTTGGATGTTTTGTAGCCTAATGATTTCAGGGGTACCACACGTTTATCTTTATCAGTAATAGCATTTTTAATGTGATCAATACTATCCTGTTCACTTATAAATTCGCTTATATTTTTATTTAAAAGCATCTGTTTATTAGAAGACTGGTTAATGATCTTTTTCACTTCGGACCCAAGATTATGATGTGTGAAAAGGAAATTATCTTCAGATTTTGATCTAGTTTTCTCTGATCTAGAATTAGAATTGCTGCTGAAAGGTGCTGTTTTCAGATTGCTTTTTCTCCCAGTCTCTAAAAGAGAAGGGGACAGACTTGTATTCAAACCAAAACTACTTTTCACATTAGAGGTAGCTCCAAATACAGGAGATGATACCCGAGTAGTTATTTCTTCTTCGGGAGGAGTCTCTGAATTAGGATCTGCAAATCTAAGAAAATAAAAGAGTGGTAAAACTTTTTTCTGATTAAAGAAATAGGGTAAAAATTAAAAGACAAGCTTGATGAGAAACCATATGCTAATATAGAATTATTAATAATAAGGTCTTATCTACATATTATAGATATATGATTCACCGGCATTTACAATAGGGTATAGTTGCTAACTTCTCTTCCTTTAGCTGACAAAAAGCAGAGAAAACCAATACAGTCATTCTATCTCAACACCTATAAACATTTTCCTAAATAATTTAAATAACTTCACTATATAAGAAAATCATATTTTAATAAATTCCACTGGGGACCCAATTTCGTTTTTTGTTATAAAATCTTGTCATGAGTAACTCCAAGAAACAAAATTCTTATACTATAGAACTAAACATAAATTAATAAAACATCCTGCCTCTAGCAGAGGAGACAGCTATGGTAGTAGAAAGAGTATTAGGTTTGTCTGAAGATGGGGGATGGATAAGAGTTCTGCCTCTAGTACTGAATAGCTATGTGGCCTTAAAAAAGACATTTAGACTCCTGAAGAAAAGACATTTAACCTCTCTGAAGCCACATTTTTGTCGACTGCAAAATATAGGGGTAATAAAACCTCCTTTAATGAGTTACTATGATGACAGTTTAAATGTTATATATGTACCTAAAACTGAAAGCTCTTTTAAAAAGAAAAATGCTACATAAATATAGGTATTATTAGTTAATGGTTGTTCTGAAATTACTAAAAATGAAATGCAACACAATCTTTATACAATCTCATCCAAACTTTATACAACACCAAGGTTTTGGAAATGCAAACCCAGAAGGAATGACTGGGTCTTTAAAGGGGCAGAGTAACAAGGCTGGGAACTCTTAAGTACTGTTTGAAGTACAGAAAGAACCTAAAAGTAACAACCATCTCTCTACAGTAATGCAAAAAGCCCTCAACTGGTCATAAACTGGAGAAAATATTTTTTAATTAAAATTAATACAACCAGAATAACAAACTACATATTGAGGTAGAGAAATAGTTTAATTAGATAGAACTCAGTGTAATGAGATTTCACCAATAGTTTATAAATTTTCACTCCAATTACCTTAAACTATTTTCATTATTTCTTGTTGATTCCTCTAAAGGTTGTTTCTTTTGATCGCCTTCCAGACAGTGGTAGAGCTCATTACTAAGAGGGCTCATGGGACCTTGCGATTCCTTCAATGGTAAAATATAAAGTACATAAATACAATGAAAGATTAATTTTCCTTAAAAAGGATGAAAATACTGATACATGCTACAGTGTGGATATGAACCTTAAAAATAGGAAAAATCAAAGATGTCAGACTCAAAAGCCACACAATATACAATTCAATTTACATGAATTATCCAGAATAAGTAAATCCATAAGGACAGAGAGCAGACTGGTGGATGCTGGCCACGAGTACTGGGGAATAAGGACCGAATGTTTAACAGGGTTTCTTTTGGGATGATGAAAATGCTTTGGAACTAGACTGAAGTGGTAGTTGCATAATATTTTGACTATACTGAACTGCACACTTTAAAATGGTTAATTTTATGTTATGTGCATTGAAATTATTTTTACTTGAGAGAGAGAGAGGGAGAGAAACATTGTTTCATTGTTCAACTTATTTATGTATTCACTGGTTGGTTTTTGTATGTGCCCTGACTGAGGATCAAACCTGCAACCTTGGCATATTGGGATGGCGCTCTAACCAACTGAGCTACCTGACCAGGACTAAATTTAAAGAGAGAAAAGCATTAGTATTTTATTATTTTAGGTAAGTACATTCTATTACTGATATATAAAATTCCACCCCCCACCCCCCAAAAAACACATTATTAATGTGAGGGGCAAGGAATAGATATGATTATTTATAGTGACAGGAGATGAATTTAAAAGGTTCCTTTAGCGAGCAGTAGCCCTCAAACTTTAATATGCATACAAGTCAACTGGGGATCTTAAAATACAAAGTTTTCTTTCAGTAGGTCTGGGGTGGCATCTGAGATTCTGTATTTCTAACAAACTTCAAGATGATTGCAGATGGTGTTGGCCTGGGGATCACATTTGAGCGTCAGATCCTTAGAGATCAGCTCCCTCAATATACTTGGTGTCTAAACTACTGAATTGCCAGGATTATGGACAGGAGAAAATAAAATAACATTAAAACACATTTAAAGTTCAAAGGTTAAAAATTACCCACTATTACTTGAATGTGGATTTAAAACTAGAATTTCCCAAATATAATAAAAATTCAATTCAATTATCACAAATTCAATAAATAGCAAGATGTTGCAGGAAGACAGATCTCTGGGCAGGGGCATTCTCATGCCTCTCCACCCAGGTGTCGTCCCATGACCCAGGAGATGATGAGCAAATCTTGTCTCCGCCTTCAGCTCTAAGCTGTTGAGGCCACTGAGTCATGGAATCCTGGGAACAGCGAGTTCTGTTGTGTACTCCATCTGCCTCCTTATTAATAAAGTCTTAAAATGGAGATGGCATTGAGGATTAGTGGGTCTGCCTTGCTTCCTTGATAGGTGCTAGCTAAACCAGGAGTTACCCTGGCTGTATTTTACATATTAATGACACTTTGTAAGAATTCTTTCACTTGTAAGATTCTCCTGTTGTTGGCTGGAATGTCACACCCCCTGTTCTGGTAGCTTTTGAAATCCTAATAAAAGGAGGATGAGGCTTCCCACTCTCCGCTGTTGGTCCCAGCGAGCCACAGTCCTCCTTTCGTTACTGGCCAATAATCCTGCTTGCCGGATTTATTTCAGCGTCCGAGATCATAATTAACACTTCAGCAAGACCATTTTATAAGAGCACATACACATTTACCAACTAAAGCATAGGAATACTATTTTAAAGTTGTATCAAGGTGAAACTTCCTTAAGATGGAAGAATTCAAATTTTCTATTTTTAGGGATCAATTAAGAAAAAAGTAAATGTGTCTGATATAAGGAAGCATTAAAATAATGAGAAAAATCATGGGGTCAATTACTGACCCAATCCCTAAGAATAAGGTCTTTTCGGATTGGCACTTATAAGGCCAGAGAAATAAAGTATATATGGAAGTCCCAAGAATTCATCCTTTTTTCAAATCAACCCCCAGTTTAATGGATGCTGAGAAGATCCAATAAATTCTGAAATAAATCTTAAACAGGGTAAGAACGGGGGAGGGGAAGAGGGTTTGCAGAACCCTCTAAGCCATTATCACTTCCCCAAATTTTTATTCAACCCACAATCTATTATATATCCCAAGAATTCTAAAGACTCTAGATTTCTGGGACTGTCTGGGGTGGATAACTTAAACGAGCCTTTCTAGCCACATCAATTTTGCTCTAGGCCTTTATTTAATGATCTTTGGAAAAAAGGTTTTCTTTTGCTCAATTCTATAAAAACTGACCTAAAAGGACACCAATTAATTCATATTATCACCAAATTAAATGACTACTCACAGATTCTTCTGGAACATTAAGTCCAAGTGTCTCGGCAACAATTGTAGCTAAATTAAAAGCTGACTTATCAGTGGGATAACTGTTTATTCCACGTGTTTCTAAGTAAGGAAAAAAAAACCCAATTATACAATTGTAGAAACCAGATGTATAAAACAATACAAAAAAAGGAATAAAAGGCTCACAGAACCATTTTTACAAGATAGCACTAAACAATTTTTAAAATTCTGTGAAAAAGACCCAAAATATCTACTATAAATGGTAATAAGTTGGAGATATCTATACTTGACAAACATTTTCAGCTAAGTTCTCTACTGATTCTAAGTGAATTGCTGCAACAGATTTTTCTGTCACTGAAAAATAACATAGAAATATATATGTATAATGGATTTACTATGACCTAAGATATACTATGACTATCAAACAATATTTATAGCACCTTTCATAAAAACATACTTTATGGGAAATATCAGCATTGCATAATTTTCAAGCTTTAAGCTAACACATTTATACAGAAATCATCTACATTCAAAATATTTTATTTTATACATAGAGTTCCAATAACTCAAGTTTTTATGGAGGACACACTATATTCCAGGCATTGTGCTAGGCACTAGATGAAAAGATCTCTGTCTTCAAGGAACTTATGGGCTATAGTTGAAATTGAAAGGTAAAAAGAGAACTGCAAAAAAATGTGATAAACATTGTAACAAGGGTACATTAAAAAGGGGTGATTTAACCATAGAAGAACTCCTAAATCTGCCTTGGAAAATCATCATTTGATGATGCCTAAGAGGAATTTGAGAGAAAGAGAAATTTCACAGGTCTACTGGACTGGGGGAAGAGAGAAGGGTTCTAGGTACGTGTAAGGGTATATATGTGAAACCAAATTATATGTTCAGGAAACAACATGTGGTTCAATTGTGGAAATCAAAGTGCAAAGTATGTAGCAGTAGTAGGACATAAGCCCAGAGAGGTAGGTGAGGAATCAGATTATGCTCAAGAGTTTAAAATTTATCCTGTAGACTATGAAGAGATGTTCAAGGGTTTTTAATGGAAGACAGATGTAATATTTGGGTTTAAAAAGTAATTGTAGCCATGATAGGATGATAGAGCAAGAAGCAACCAAATAGTCAAAAGGATTAATAACTTAAACAATTTTAGGAATGCTGATGGCCCAAACTAGTACAATGAAGGTACAGAAGAACATTTATGACAGATACATAGGAGGTAGAATCAATAAAACTTGGAGAGTATGCAGATATGAGTCTAGGATAATTCAAAGATTTTTGATTTAGGTAACTCAGAGAGGTATGTAGAGGGTCATTTGCTGAGATTGTTAATAAAAGGATGAGGAGTAGGTCTGACAGACAAATTTCAGTTTTGGATATACTGGATATACTGAAGTTGAAGGATATCCAGGTAAAGACGTGCAACAAACAGTCAGATATGCCAGTTTGGAATCCAGAAGAAAAGTCTTGGACAGTGATATAGATTTGGGATTTATTATCATCTAGGTTGCAGGAAAATACTAACTTTAGGCGAGATTCCTCCAGGAGACAAGAATAGATCAAGAAACATAAATATTGGGGACATCAACATTTAAATGACAAAAAAAGAACAGCTAATAAAAGATGATGAAAGAAGAACAATAAGAAGAGAACCAGCAGAGTGGCATCACTTCAAGAAAGAGTGCTCAATAATGTCACAGAAAGGCCAAGTAAAACAAGGACTGGGAAGTATTCATTAGATTTAACAACCAGGAGGTCACTGATGACTTTTGCCAGAGCAGTTCCAATGTAATGAGTGAGAGAAGCAAGGGTGAGAATATATTCTCTTTCTCTGCAGCCTCTCCCTCTTTTCCCCTTCTTTTCTCTCTTCCCCTTATCCACCCCCTCTGACTAGGGGTGGGAGCAGGGAGTGGATAGTAAATTCAACCAAAATGAAGTGAATGAGGGTTGAGAAAGACGTTGAAGGATCATGTTTTCAGCTTTGAAGAGAAGCAAGACCACTTTTTCAGCTTTGAAGAGAAGCTGTAGCTAAGGATGGAGACAATTAAGAGAGGGGTTATTTTTAAAACGGGAAAGATAACATCTACATATATGTTGAAAAGAAAGAACCTGCAGAGAAGCTAGATGGAGGAAAAGAAGACAACCAAAAGTCCCTGGCTGCAGCAAGAGAACAGGCTCCAGAGAGCACTCTGGTTCTGCCCAAGTGCTGCTATATCCCTAGCACCCCTTGCTAGTCTTAGTCTATACACATACACACATGCTCGCACACATACACATGTGCTAATATAAAATGATTTGTAGGTTTCAGAGTGTTTCATAGTAATATAAGATGAGTAAGTGATTAACCTGGGCCAACTCTTCCAACTGGGCTCTGGATCCCATCTCTTCTCAGCTTTTCTTACACTTTAACAGTTCATATGTTATGAGTTTAACAAGTCAGTAATCTCCATGTGACCAAATCCAATGGCCAATTCACAGTCTCATCTTCCCTGACCCATTTATTAGCACTGTTTGCCACAGCTGACCTCTCCTTCCTCATTCCAACTGGCTTAAAGGACACCTAGCTCTCCTATCTCACGGGTAGCTCCTTCACTGGCTACTTTGTTGGATCCTCCTCAACAACCTCCAAATCACTACTTCCACTGCTATGATATCATCTCCTAGGGGGTGAGAAATGATTCTTGAGGGTTAAAAAAACTTTTTATGTCTAAGGCACAAATATACATATATTCATACAGTATAGCTACACTATAAATTCCATAGGGGAAGTGCTTAGAGAAGAAAGTATCTAAAAAGGCGGGGTGGGGGGTGATAATGAGAAAAACTTGAGAATCACTATTTTACACAATGTAGTGTCCTAGGGCTAAGCACTTCAACTTCTCAATTCACACGCACTGGGCTTAGATACCACCTACAAGATGACGCTTCCATTCCCAATCTCCGAGACTTCTCTAAACTCATATCCAGCTACCCACCCCAAAGCTTTATCTGAATGTCTATACAGTATCTCAAAACAGAACACTCTCAAAACCAAACTCTTGATTTCTAACCAACTCCATCCTTCCTGCAAACCTGCTTGTAGCCTCTTCTCTCTCAGTAAATAGTTGCCCAAACCAGTGTCCCCTTCCCTCCGTCTACTCCGCCTCTTCTCTCTCAGTAAATAGTTGCCCAAACCAGTGTCCCCTTCCCTCCGTCTACTCCGCCTCTTCTCTCTCAGTAAATAGTTGCCCAAACCAGTGTCCCCTTCCCTCCGTCTACTCCGCCTCTTCTCTCTCAGTAAATAGTTGCCCAAACCAGTGTCCCCTTCCCTCCGTCTACTCCAGCCACACAAGCCCCCTTAAGGTTCCTCAAACCAAACACCACCCTCCCTGCACGTTCTTGGTGCTCTCCTACTTTCTGACCTGGAATGCCGTTCCCCAGATATTCACATGACTCGCTTGCTTCCCTCAGTCTTTGTTTATATGTTACTTTTAAAGTGAGGTCCTCCTAACACATATCTGTTTATTTTCTTTCTCTCCCCAACTAGATTAAAAACTGAATAAAATCAAGGGCTTTGTTTTGTTCAGTGCCTGGCATATAGTAAACACTAAAGTATTTGTTGAATCAATGAGTAAACCAGAGTAAAGCTTTGTTTACTTAAAATTATTAGCAAGTTGTATTAATATGGATAGTGCTATTAATATGATTTAATAGAATAACATTATTTCCCAATATGAAAAAGACTGCCAAACAACACTAATACAAATAGAATTTAATAAAGAATATTTTAAAATAGTGTCTAGTTCATATTGTTAATCACTCTTGCCCACCAATAACCACAAATTTTAAACAAATAAAATAATTTCAACATATTGCTTACTAGCTACTGGAGACTGACTTTGATCACAAGTGTCAGCCACTAGAACTTCACTTTCATTAGGCTTATGTTGTGGACGAGCTGAAGATTTTGGAACTTTTCTCAATTCTAAGGGGGGAAAAAGGAGAGATTACCTATAAACAATCATGATGAAAAATATTATCAAAATATTATTTTGATAAGCCAATACAAATCTCTCTTTAAATGTATTAGAAGTGTTCTTTTATTGATACAATTTTCATATTTTAATAAAAGTTCATTCCTATATTTTCACTAAAAACAAAACTGGAAGATCAACAGACATTAGGACAATGGAAGAGAGAATTAAAACTGACAAGCTTCTTCTGAACTAGGTCTCCTAGAGTTGTAATATTTTAACATATGTATTCCTTATGTATTTGTTGTAAATCAGGTTAATTTAAAATAAATATTGCACTACATATTTCCACAATCTTTAATTTTTATTTTCTGGAAGAAAATCCTGAAACATGTTTTATCAAAAATAACTCAAAGAAAACAAACAAAAACAAAGTAAAAGGAAATAGACTTATACTAATTACAACCTGAAGATAATTTTAAAAAGCAGTATAAACTTTAAAATAAACAAGCAAAGATGGTTAGAAAAGAGAAAAGGACCAAGTAGTCATTAAGTCAGTTTTAAAATAATTTGCATGGCTCAAGTTATATTGTATTTTAAACCAAAATTTCAGATTCCAAATAAAAATGACTAGAACAAGATTTAAACAAATCAAATTTTAAAATTAGATTTTAAGTTATACGTTATTCTCATAAAATGAATAAATAAACCAGAGGCTTTTTAAAATTTTAATCCTCACCCTAGGATACGTTTATTGATGTTAGAGAGGAAGGGAAAGAGAGTGACAGAGAGAAACATGGATATGAAGAGAGAAACATCAACCAGTTGCCCCCTGTACATGCCCCAACCAGGGGTCAAACCTGCAACCTAGATATGTGCCCAGACCAGGAATCGAATCTGCAACGTTTTGGTTTACAGGAAGATGCTCCAACCAACCAAGCCACCCAGCCAGGGCAACACAGACACTTTTATGATACAAATAAAGGCTTTCCTAATAAAGAAAATTGCTGTGATTTGTTTTTTTGAATAATCTTATACATGGATTTAAACACGACCAAAATTATGGGGATGCTTATCTGTGACTCCTGTCCTGTCTGTTAACAGACTAAAAGACCAATGACTGTTCATTCTAGATCTATGGTCTTACATTTATTTTAATTCCTAATTATGTGTAACATTTCTAACAATTCTTTTGCATTCCACTAGATGGTGATGCAAGGTCATATAAAATGATGAAAATTATGCCAATTGTCCAATATTAAAGAATAAGATCTAGTTATTTTTTCTAAGGCATACCTACTGTTAACAATTTATTTGCATTATAAAAATATGTCTAGAACTATGTATATCCCTTCCCTCAATTGCTTTCCTTGTTACAAATAGTTTAGGTTAAAAATTAGTCTTTACCATTCACTATAGATCAATATTAAAAGAAATAATCTTTGCATCATGTCACATGTTAAATTTCAAGACTACAAAGAAAAGATAATTCCAAAACATTTAACTGAAATGGTAAGCCACAAGGTAGATACATTATAATGCCATTTCTTGTTTACCATCAAGCTACAAGTTATAACAAGTAAAAATAGCCAGTTATCTAAAGATAAGATTCTCAGTATCCATAGTTGTGGGCAAGACCTGGAAAACAAAAAAGTTTAGAGCAAGGAAGATCTATACTTGAATTCTGACTTAACTAATTACTTGACAGGTGACCCTGAGTGAGTTATTTAACCCTTCTAAGAGTATCTTCCCTTTTCTATGAAATATAGGTGCCAATAGCTCCCTTGCAAGCCTCTCATGAGAATTAAAGTATAGTAATAATGTAGTCAGATCACTCAGCATAATACTTGACATGCAGTAGGTAAAAATTAATGTTAAGTTCCTTTCCTCTTTCCTTTTGTCTCACTCAGATATATGCACATAAGAATGTCTTTTAAATTAAAAAAGAAACAGGAAACTACTTACTATGTTTATAAAATGCTGTGTGTTTACATATTCAGAAGAGCAATGCATGTCTATACATAATACAGGTGGAAATGCCTTCCCAGTTACTTCATTAATGTAAGTTACATTACAGGTGCAACATAAGTTTACCTGAACAACGACTGTCTACCTGCCACTAGATTGAATAACAAAAACAACAGACAAATATTACTTTTACAAAACCAAATAACTAAAGTACAAATCTAATCCTTACCGTCTGTACACATAGATTGCTCTGGTTTAGCATGTGTTTGTTCTGTGTATCGGACTTGGAGGTTCTCTTTTCTTCGTAGCCGGTTAATGCCAGAAAACGAAAAGGCTGTTATTGGTGAATCTGGAATAACATTATCCTCCGATTCAAGCTCAGCTGCTTGATGCTGTTGATCATTCCTAGAGGAAAATAAGGACAATTGAAAGAACATTAATTCAATAAATACTTACTAAAACATCTACAATATGGTATGGAGCTAGAGCAAAATACAGGTATGAAACTATAGCAGATATAATTCCTTGCATCTAATGTTCAAAACCTAAATATAAGGATTAGAGAAGTACTCAAATGATCAGAGTGGGGAATATTATTGTGAGATGTAAAGTACATAATGTAGTTGTTGCCACCTGAAGTGAAATTTTAAAAATTTCAAATGGTAGAGAAAATCCACAAGGCAGAGGATCCACAGTTTGAGTAAAGGCATGTAGTACCGTATACCTGTGTTAAAGAAGGACAAGCTGAAACTACATGAAGAAGAGCTTTGACTAAATGGGCACATAATTTAGAAACCAAGAGGAAAGGAATTAAGGTTTTACACCATGGAAGTAATGTGACAATCCAGCAGCAATGTGCAACATTGACTGGGACAGCAAGGAGGCAAGGAAATCATTTAGGCAGTGGCTACAATAAATAGTCCAGCCCAGAGCTTCTGTGAGTTTGAACTAGGGTGTTGAAAACAGCTACGGAAAGGAAGGGACCAGTGCTAAATTAACACTGTGGTACTAGAACCAACATGACTTGGCAACTGGCAAAAATAGGGTGATAAATAATATCAACTGCCACTCTTGTAGGTTTACAGTGCCATACAGTTTGAAGTCCTATCAGTTTAATTATGGTAACTCAATGAGGTATTACTAGAAATCTCATTTTACAAATGAGAAAATAAAAGTTACAGAAATTAAAGTAACTTACTAAAATAGTAAATAATAGGACCAGGATCTAAATCTCAGCAGTCAGACTCCCAGGATAATACTGTTAATAGCTCAAAGTGCTATCCTTATGTAGACCATGAGACAAATGACAGAATATAAGCAGGATTCAACAGCTGAATTTCTGCCATTGCTGTTACCCAGGGGTGCTTACAGTCTGCTTTCAAAACAGCTAGAACAGTCCTATCAAAGCTCTATTAAAACTTAAGTTATGCCTGGAACTACTGTACCAACATAATCAATAAAATACACACACACACAAAACTTAAGTTATGCCACTCCACTAATTAAAACCTGCTTTTTCCCATTTCACATAAAACACAAGGCAAAGTTCTCTTAATGATTCCCAGGGTTCTACATGATCTGACTATCCCCATCCCTATATCCTCTCTGACCTGGTTTCATATCATGTTCTACTCCAGCCACCCTTGCTTCCTTGAGGTCCTCAGACACACCAGGCATATCCTGTCTTACTTCTTTGCTTCAAAAGCATATCTCCATAGATTACATGGCTAATTACCTCCTCCCCTTCAAGTCTTTGCTGGAGTTTTACTTTCTCATTAAGGCCTACCTTGAACACAACACTCCTGTCTTTGTTATTCTGCTCTATTTACTTATTTTATCCACAGTATTTACTGCTTTCTAACATAGTATGTAATTGACTTACTTATTTGTCTCCTGCTAGAATGTGAACACCAAAAGAATAAGGATCTGTGGTTCACCAATAAATCATAAGTGTCTACAAGAATAGGCACACAGTAGGTACTCCATAATTATTTGTTGAATAAATGAATGAATATGAGATTCCCAGATTCCACAAGAAAAATAAATTTGTGCTGATCTAGGCATATGTCCAACTCAATTTAGGACCTATGGCACCTAAAGACTGGGTCTGGATTAAACTGTGGTTATTGAGTAAAGTTAATTAACTTTAACTCAATTAACTTTCCCATGTCAAACCATTACTGACTTTATCTGCCAACTAATTTTTGCCAGTCTGTCAGTCATTCAGGCTCTACGTGACAAAACCAGTCTGTCCTATTATACTCACATCAATTTGTAATACTATTATAAACAAAGAGAAATATGAAAATTTTATGTTATGACCAACAGAGATTTTAAAAAAACATTAGCACATTAATTTTTTCCAACATTGATGTATATCTTAATTTCCTGGATATCAGTATTACTGTGGTCTATAATCCTATATTAAATATTGAAGAGCTTTAGAGCTACTTAGAACTAATATCTTATTTTTAATCTTTCCCTACAAATTCTACTGTCTTATTCTGGAAAAACAGAGTAAGCTAGTCATATGAAAAGCCTTATAAATTAATGGAGTGTGAAATCTATCCGAACTCACTTTAATCACATCACGGCCTACCTGCCTGGCAGTCATAAAAATTCAACCTGAAACATGAATGAGTCACGAGAAGAAACTGATTTCCTGGCAGAGGCAATCTAGAAGTAGTTGGGATCACAAAAGAAAGAGGAAAAAAAACTTTGCAAATTAGCTCTAACAAGAGGTGCCTAAGCTAAGTAAACAAGTGCTGGCTTTGTTGTCCTTTGCCCTTCCTTTATCATTAAAAAAAAGAGCAAAACAAACAAAAAACAACTTCCATGGTCTCACCTCTGATCTGCTGAAGAAAGTTCAATTCACACCACAGCTTTTGGTTATCTTTCTCCTTTCACTTTCCTTCTAATGGCCCCAGAGGACATTTTTTTTTTTTTAATTGTCAACTTTATTTGTAGGCCTCCCCTTAAATTCTTGCTAAAACAGTTTTATTTGTTTTTTTACCCCACCCTCTAAAGATCTATGAGGATACAGGGTCTCCCTTCATATAGTCTGTAGAAGTTTTTAACATTCAGTTTTTCTCCTCTACTTCTCTAAAGAAACTAACATACTTCCAGTTAAAACATAACTTAAACTTAATGAAACAGTTAACAGCCATCAAGTTCACTTAAATATTATGATTTTCAAAAATGGGAAGGAGAGAATTCCCTAAAATACAAATTAATGATTCTGGTACCCTGATGTCTTAAAACCAATATGAGCTTATTATATGAATAATTCAAATGAGACTGATTTAAAAAAATAGCACTATGAAACCAGCGGTTCTGAGAAATGCTTTATTCTGCATTTGGCTCTTAGGAAGGTACTGCATAAAGATTCTCTTGACATCTTCTTATTGTAAATAAAAAGAAGATATATATATATACTGGGTATTAATAAAGACTGACTCCTAACTGACTAAACAATATCACACTAAGAATTATCATTAATGATGGAAATCTGTAGTAGCATGTCTCAATGCTACAGGTAGGTTTTGTTCAACATTTTAGTAATGATTTTTGATGCAGGGCATTGATGATAGAATATTCATCAAATTAATGGAAGACACAGAGCTGAAAATAAAAGCTAACCTAATACTTAGCAGGAAATAAAACCAACGCATGAGACGACCCTCCACAAGTTGGAATAATGGGCCAAATCTAACAAAACAAAATAGAACAGAATAAATGAATCCAATGAGAAAGAATCCAGGCTGAGGCATCTACATAGTGATACCATGTAGATAAAAATGTGAGGCTATTTTAGCAGAAAACTATAAAAAGGTTATACAAACTATGAAGTGAGGTATATCTGAGTTTAAATCCTGGGCCCAACACTTACTAGTTACATTGGGTAAAATATTTAACATTTATGAGCCTCAGTTTCCTAGGTTACCTGTAAAGTAGGCATGGTACTATACTTTCCTACTTCCTTTTTTTAGGAAAGTTGTGAAAAGGGAAAATCTACATAAAGATATCAATGCCCAGAAAATAGTTATTTAATCAGCACTGCTATTATCTTAAAATGAAGGAGTAGGCTAAATGATATACGGTTTCTTCAAAAACCTATGATGAAGCCATGATTCTGAATTCCTGTATTTAGAGCTAAAACAAGTCTACAAGTAGAGGATATGGAGTAGTAAACCCATAAGGAACCACCAGTAGTATCTGTTTTGACCAAATAATATAAGTAAATAAGATACAGAAAAATTGATGTATTACTCTATTGGTGTGACTATATCTAAAATATTGAGTTCTTAACATATTGACAAAACTAAAACATTAAAGAGAGATGGTATTTTGAAGAGTCTTGAAGTAATACCACATGAGGAGCAGTTCATGAACAGAGGACAGTTACTCAAAGGCAAGACTCAGGAGAGCCATGATGATTATCTTCATGTATACAAAGGACCACCAAGCAGAAAAGGCCCGAGAAAGCAAAACCAGAATTGACACATATAACTTGTAAGTATAGTGATTTCTACACAAACTTAGAAAAAACTCTCTAATACTTTCATCTAACTAAAATGAAATAGGTTTGGGAGATAGTGAACTTGTACTAGAGGTGTTCAAACAACGCTATTTTGTTAAAGGAGACATACAAGGAATTCAATTCAGAAGACAGCGGTGTAGTTCACCTTAAAAAACAAAATGAAATCAAAACTTTATTTTTACCTGTCCACTTAGAAGACAGCAGTGAATGAAATGAATCATACAGTCTTTAAGTGTATAGATTTACGTGTAGACTCCTTTGATTTTCACCAAACCAGTGTATCCATTTCCCGAAACAAAAAGTCATGAACCTAATACCTAGTTTATTTAATTATCTACTTTCTGTCACTGGTAGAGTTTACATATATATTATATATATATATATATTTAAACTTTATAATGACAAATTGTTACTGAATAATTTCTCATTATAATGCCCCCAAATAACTGTCTTATCATATAAGGTATCTGTAAGATGAAAACCAGGCTAGGTGAATTAGAATTATTGCATTTCATAAACAGAAGTATAGGTCATATTTTTTCTAAAGTTCAGGGAAATTTCAGGCACTAATAGCATAATGTTATAGTTAGGTAGTCAGAGGAAACCAGAATAAGATAATACTTGCTTTTTTTTTTTTTTAACTGCCAAGAAAAGAAAATTTGTTTAAGGAGAGCAAGCTACAAAGAAGTTGCCTTATGAAAAAAACAACCATCTTAAATTTCAGAAGAGAAATTAAAGACACAATAGATTACCTCCTACACTATTCTGACTAATGTATATCCTAAATAAACATACTTGCCCTGAGTTCATCTACATGATTAATCTTTACTGTAATTTAAACTTCAGACTTTACATCTTTTCTAAAATATCATTGAGCCTCAAAAGGAAAAATATGTGAATTTGAGAATACTACAAATAAACTAACTTTAATCGGAATCAATATTTCTAAGCAAATAACATTATTTTATTTCAATATACTTTATACACCTTGGTTGTTGAGGTTATTCGGTATTAACTGCTATATAATATGTAAATATTATTTATCTTCAGTATTCATAAATATCAAGGCTGATGTGTTCAAAATATCATAAGCTACCTGTGCTAAATAACTTCACATAATATAAATTAATATAGGTCAACAATCACCTATCTGTAATCTTTGGAAACAGATGTGATTCAGAGTCCAGATTTTTTTTTTTTTATGTTTAGGGTAATATAGAGAATAAACAGATTATTACATAACACCTTCAGTGGAGCCTGAAGTATCATCCTGTAGTCAATCACACTGATGTTTTCACAGCAAAACATCGAATACTCATGTGAAATGGTGGGCTAAGTAAGAGCTATAAATAGCATCCTGTCAGTTAGGGTAAGGCCTGGTTGTGAATATTTCAAAAAAGAAAACAACTTTTGGGGTTTGGGAATTGTATATAAAAGAGTGTGAATTTAGTTCTAGCCTCACTTCAATATACAATATGAGGGAAATTAACAAGTGTTGACATTTTCACGTACACATTTGATAACCTCAGTCAGATCCCTAGCTTTCTTTCCTCATCTGACTATTATCCCTCCTCAAAGTTCCCTTTGGCTACCAACATAAAGTGGACAGATCACATAGGAGGAATAGCAAAATCCTTTTGGACATCCGCTATATGAAAGTGTACTGATAAGGGTGTTAATTCCACCTGTGAGATATGTTTACACATACAATAACTCTTTTAAGCCAAAAAAAGTTACCTCTGCATAATTTGTACCAAAATTGTTATAGATGTCTACCAAATGTAATAGAATCTTTAAGAGCTCTGTAAAACCATTAAGACTATTCTAAATCCCAATTCTTAAAACAATATTATATAAGCTTTATGTAAGTGGAAAATAAGAGGCAGTCATACCTCTGTTCTGCATCAGTTAGACCATACGCCCTCCCCAGCCCAAATAGATTATTTTTTTTAGACATTGTCGCATAATGAAAAGAACAGAGGCCTTTAAGTCACAAGATATGGATTTGAGTGATGGTGTTATAACCTTCTAGCTGTGAGACCAAGGCTACTTATCTGATTTTTGTGAGCTTTGGTTTCCTTATCCATTAAATAGAGATAATAAAACTACCTTGAAGAATCGTAGTGAACAATAGAAATAATAAACATAAAACACAAAGGAGAGTAACTGGTAAACAGGACAAATGTTATTTTTGTGCTTTAAGAGTGTGGCCTGCCAAGTGTATAAGAGGAAATACTTAAATACTTATTCAATTCGCTTTTATGAAGCTTCTGGGACAAGGCTGCAAAAAAGGTAACAAAACTCAAGTATTTATTTGAACTATAAGTATTTTAATAATGTATTATTTATAATAATTATTAAAACTAAAATGCTTTAAATTATTCAGATATTTTCTCTATATACTCACAGTAACCTAAGACATGCATACACATTTTTCATATGTACTCCCAAAATATGAAAATAGTGATTTTCTTTATATTTTTGATTGCAAAACATTTTATAATTTTTTAAAATGAAATCTGCACCTCAATATATCTTTATAGTTTGTAACGCTAAGTAAAATGAAGAAAATAACTGGGGAAAAATATTCAATTTTCTACTGCAATTTAGAAAATACTTACTCAATTTTCTGCTGCAGCTGTTCAGAAAGCTTTTTATTTTCTTCCTGTAGAGTGTTCTTTTCATTCACTTAAATACAATGTGAAAAAGAAGGCACATACTATTAACTTTATTAACACGTATGTCAGGCTTTTTCAATAATTTCAACAATTATGGAGATATTAGGATTTCTAGTTCTAAGTCAAAATGTTAGTCAGGGTTAATGTTACCATGCAAAACTAATTTGTTACTAGGTAGTGATTACATCTCATACTGTGCCAGTTCCATGTAAATGATTGATAATTTTATGTAATGCTTGTGGGCAAGCAAAAGAAAAGAACACCTCATGTACTGGGGAGCAGAGTCTAATTATTCATACTGAGGACAGAAAGCATTCCATCTGGTTACTCAGTCCTACTAATTTCACATACCATTTTAATGAGTCTTTTATCTTGAAATAAATCTAGTCATAAAAGTAATCGTCGTCGGCAGCCGTCCGTCTCGAGAGACGATGGTGTAGCTTCTCAAGAGTCTATCTGCACCGCCGAGAATGGCTATGCAGTCCGACTCGGGAGTGACATGGTATCTGTCTCCTCCCGTGTTGAATCGACATCTTGTGATGACGCTGAAGCTACAGAGCCTGGGCAGGGTGATATGGAGGGTCTGCTGTTGCCCATGCAGCAGACCCCCCCTCTCTTCGCAGCTGAAGGGTCCAAGGGAAAGACAGAGTCAATACAGCTTGGCTTCAGGTGCGCCGCAGGAGTTGCCGGTGTTGACTACAACGTCAAACCGCCTTAGGGACTCCGGCTCCGGATTTTCTGTCGGGGTTTACTCCCTTAGCCTTTCCCCTGAAGAGGTATGCCGCAAGGCAGCGGAGGTTTTTTGGAGTCAGAGTTTTCCTTCTCTGATGTACCCTGACTGAAAGATCGAACCAGCGACACTTAGCTCGCAGGCCGACGCTCAATCCACTGAGCTAAACCAGCCAGGGCACATAAACCAGCCAGTGCAACTGCATAAAAGTAATATAACACTGAATATTGGTATAATTCTTAGAAGTTTTAAAAAATATATTTTATTTATTTATTTTTAGAGAGGGGAAGAGAGGAAGGAAGAGGGGGAGAGAAAAAACAATGTGTGGTTGTCTCTCGTATGCCACCATCTGAGGAACCGGCCAGCAACTCAGGCATGTGCCTTGACTGGGACTCAAACAGGTGACCCTTTGGTTTGCGGGCCAGCAATCAATCCACTGAGCCACACCAGCCAGGGCACAGTATAATTTTTATAACATAAACACACTTAAGTTATATTTTCTTCTTTAGTCATACTTTATATTTCATGAATAATTATGGTGTCAATAACCTAAACATATACACTGAAGTAATATGTTTGAATTTACCTTGACTAAATTTTCCTATCCATCCTTATTTAATTTATAAAGCAGAAATTCAATTTTGGGCTATAATTTCCACTGTGGCCAGTACAAAATCCTTATCAATCCTTAGTATGATGTCAATGACTAAGTCTGTGTTTTATTAGGAGGACTATATACAAGAAATCAAGTCACAATAAATACAATGAACCTCTACCAAAGAAAGTTAATCATATTCTAAAAATCTGTTAATAATTTAGTGTTTTAGAAATCTAAACATATTTTCTTATGAGTAACCAAATTTTTTTGACTATCAACAATATGTGAGGTTGCTAGACTACAACCTGTGGAAGATCAAAAAAAACTTCAGCTTTGGACAATGACCTAAAGAAAAGCACAGTCTATTGAGAGATAAGGTATTATATAAATATGTGTTATAAAGTTGAAAGTGAAAAAGGACAGAGAGGTACAAAAAAAGTATTAAAGAATATTTCAAGGGAAAAAAGATTTCTCTGAGCCCTTGTGAAGATCAGAAAAGAATTCGTCACAGAGAGGACAAATGAACTGGTTAGGTGACTATTCTATGCAGAGAATTAATGAAAAAAGTTAGAAAGACTGACTGGGTAGCCCTGGCTGGGCGGCTCAGTTGGTTGGAGTGTGGTCCATACACCAAAAGGTTGTGGGTTTGATTCCTGGTCAGGGCACATACCTAGGTTGTGGGTTTTCTCTCCAGCTGAGGCATGTGTGGGAGGCAACCTATGGATGTTTCTAACTCACATCAATATTTCTCTCTCTCCCTCTGCCTTCCCCTCGCTGTAAAATTAATAAACATACCCTCAGGTGAAGATTAAAAACAAAACAAAATTGGGTATAATAAATGGTAGAAAGCCTTTAAAAGTAGGCTAATAAGTCTGAAATTTATCTTTAAAAATTATCAGTTATAAATGATGGGAAGACTGACTCGTTAGTAGGTATATATACCAAAGTGCAAAGAAAGCACTGACAAGTCAGGCAGGCTATTATTTTAAAAAATGAGTATCAGGGCTAACATGCAAGGTGAAGAAATAGAGAATGAAAAAAAGCAAAAGAGCTATTACAGAGGCAGAATCAGTAGTTACTTGGCAACTCAACCTCTGTAGAATAAAAAAAGTCAAAGATTCTGATTAAGATGGTTTACCTGACTCTCCCTGTCCAAATCCAATGAAATGACAAAACAACTCTAATGGGAAGTCAATAATTGTACTGAAAAGCCAGAAAGGGTATCACCTGCGGATCAGAACTAAAGTGATTCAGAACAGTGTTAAGATATTAACTTAGATACTTTTAGGAATGGATGGTAAAATTTCAGGAAACAGAAATGAGTTTAAAAAAAAAGACAGTAAAAAATCAAACTAAAGCTGTAACACTCAGAGTATGTTTAAAAAGAAGTGGCACAACCTAGACAGTTTCAATAAGTTGATGGTACAAACAAAAAGAATCATATTAAAATAAAAGAAGAAGAAAAACAAATATCCTCAAAATTCAATAACTGCGCCCTGACTGGTATGGCTCAGTGGATTGGGCATCATTCTGCAAATGGAAAGGTCGCTGGTTTGATTCCCAGTCAGGGCATGTGCCTGGGTTGCAAGCAAGGTTCCAGCTGGGGGCCTGTGAGAGGCGACCGATCCATGTTTCTCTAGCATATCAATGTTTCTCTCCCTCTTTCTCCCTCCCTTCCCCTTTCTCTAAAAAATAAATAAGTAAAATCTTAAAAAAAAAAAACCCCGCAATAACTAGGAAGAGTAATAACAAAAAAGAAAGGTAGGATAGGAAGAAAAAAGTAGCAATAAGAAAGAAATACCAAAAACTCATAAATATTAGCCCTTAGTGTTTCAATTCTTGTAATAACTTTGGAATTTAACTTCAATGATTTTTCTGTTGCTCATTTTAATGTAAAATTAGGTTTCCTAAACTTTTCAGTAATCATATTGGTGGTACTATTAGTGGGATTATTCTGAGACTACTAGTTAGTACTATGAGATCAAAAAATAAGTAGTTAGGAGGTATTTTAATTCTATTATTTCTGTGTCCTTGATTACCAGGATTCTCAGGGTGGAAGAAAGGAGATACAGATCTATTAGAGAAAATGTAAGTAATAGACCTGTAGTCCTGAATATTCAACATGAACTCATGAAGTATTTTATCTATCTGAAAATGAGACAAAGGATCTTCAAGCCTTTCACCCAAGAAGAAATGCAAACTGAACATCGTGTGAAAAGGTACTTGATGGGTACAATAATAAGGAGGACGCTAATTTTAAAAAGGTATCATTCTTTACACACTTGGTTAGACATTAACAATTACTACATTTGTCCAAAGCTGAAGAAGATATACAGGAAAGGACATTTTCAAACACTCAAACAAACAAAATAATTGAGTTGTCCATCAATATGAGAATGGCTAAATAAATGACATCTATACTATAGAATACAATGCAGCCATGAAAAAGAACATTGTCCTATTCCTTAAAGCTAGGTTTTTTGCTTACTTGAAAATTTTGGCTATTTTCAGACAGTTAAAGTTACTGGAAATCTGACTATTAGATACATAAACATTACTGGAGATTATCTCTAGTATTAATGATAACATAATGATGGATCTCAACTACATTTATTGAGATGTAATAAATGTTAATTTCTACTCATTAGTATTATTCTTATATTCCTAAACACATGCATTTATTAACACATACACACAACAGAATCTATAGACCTAAATATATTAACATGTAAAGACTTCTAAGACATAGTATAAAATAACACATGTCAGAACAAAAGGTATGATATGATCCCATTAAAATTTAAGAGACTAGAGAAGAACAAAGAACAGAGACAGAGAGAAAGACAAACAAGCCTGGACCTGGAAAGATACTTATCAGACTGTTAGTAGTTACTACCATGTTCTTTTTACATCTTTAAAATAATGAGCATATATTCATATATTCTTGCTTGAGTAACCAGAGGACAGAAATATAATAGAAAAAAAAACACAGTCAGAAGACAGAATTAGCTTGGAAAATATTAATTAGGTTTTGGACAAGTGGATTGTGAGTTACTTGTAGGGAACCCATGTATGGGTGACTTACAATAGTATATAAATAGGTAAAAGAGAAAATTAAGAGAGGTAATAAGGAGCCTAACTGAAAATGGTATACTTGTAATAGAATGTCATAAAAACCAAAAAAAAAAAGGGCACACTTCTGAAAAATACTGCACTGTTTGCTTCATACTTAACTAATCAAATTGCATAAAATAAAGATAAAACCAAAGAAGCAAATATGGACATATCCGCAGGAAATCTGCTTCTTGTCTTACAGCTGGTGAGACTTTAGGACCAATGAGGATAGTATGTGCATAACCTTTTGTTAAGTATTTCTTACTAAAATAACCATGAGATTAAATCTACAGAAAGGGATAAAGAACATTTAAAATTTTCCCTAAATAAGAAAAATATATGTAAACAATCCATTTATTTGATGGCAACCAATTTACTAATAGGTTTTTATTAATAGTATATTATGCTTTAAATACGTAATAAATGAAGAAAGGAAACTCACTAAGTTCTGTGATAAGTTTAAGATTCTGCTGTCGGATATTTTCAAATTCCTGCTGTTTTTTTCGCATATGTTCTTCAGTTACTGCACAGCGATCACATAATCCTGCTCTTAATCTGCAAAACAAAAACAAAATATTTTTAGAATAGAATTTAAATGTTCTCATGAAATAAAATGAGATGATGGCTGTGTTAACTTCCTCCAAAGGGTGGAAATTCTCTCACAATGTATATGTCTATCAAACCACCAAGATGTACAATTTATTCTACTATTTTATTTGTCAATTATACTTCAATAAAGCTGAAATTTAAAGAAAACATCAAAATATTTTCAACTACTAAAAGATATTTATATATGAACTCCAAAATTTTTATACTTTATGAAGATCTAAAGAATTGACTTGGCAAATATAGAGAAAATTAACGAGTTTAATGATATATTCATACCTTTAGTAAATTCTCAAATAGGCTGAAATGATGCTGTGATATAACTTTCTACAGACCGCAATTCTGAGTGAAATTCTACAAAAATCTACCAACTTTAAACTCTACTCAAGGGAACTTATTTTATTGAAGAAACTAACCTTGTTTTAATTTATTATAGCCAAAATATGAATCCCAGTACAGCACTAAGGGGCAGAATTATATCTTAAAAAAGCTTGCAAATCTATGCTTTGCTTAGATTATAACACATGAATGGTCAACAACATTTTTAGTTGAAGTAATACTGAAGATCAAGGAACTTAAAAGTTGTAAAGTTTTTTTTATTTTTAATCCTTACCCAAGGACAATGCTTATTGAGAGAAAGGGAGGGAGAAAGGGAGAGAAACATCAATGTGAGAGGGAAACACTGATTGGTTGCCTCTTGTATGCACCCCGGCCAGGGACCAAACCCACAACCTAGACACGTGCCCTGACCAGGAACTGGACCTGCGACCTTTTGGTTTATGTGATGATGCTCCAACCGAGACATACATGCCAGAGAACTATGGACATTTTAATAATGTTAATTCTTCCAATCCATAAAGATTGTATATGCTTCTACTTATTTGCATCTTCCTCAATTTCTTCAGTGTTCTATAGTTTTCCACATATAGGTCTTTTACCTCCTTGGTTAAATTTATTCCTAGGTATATTATTTTTTGTTTTCTTATTTTCTCTGATAGTTCATTATTGGTGTATGAAAATACCATCAATTTCTGAGAATTAATTTTGTACCCTGCTACTTTGCCAAATTCAATTAGGTCTAGTTTTTTGGTGGAGTCTATACGGTTTTCTATGTATAATGTCATGTTGTCTGTTAATAATGACAGTTTTACTTCCTCTTTTCCAATTTGGATGCCTTTTATTTCTTCTTGTCTGATTGCTGTGGCTAGTACTTCCAGAACTACGTTGCCTAATCAAGTGGTGAAAGAGGACATCCCTGTCTTGTTCCTTAAGGGAAATGTTTTTAGTTTTCGCCCATTGAGTATGATGTTGGCTGTAGGTGTTTCATATATGAACTTCATTATGTTGAGGTATATTTCCTCTATTCCCACTTTGCTGAATGTTTTTTATCATAAATGGGTACTGAATTTTATGAAATGTTTTTTCTACATCTATTGATATGATCATGTGATTTTTTTATCTTTCATTTTCTTTGTGATGTTATCACATTTTGATTTGCGGATATTTTACCACCCTTGCATCCCTGGCATAAATCCCACTTGATCCTTGTGTATGACCTTTTTAATGTACTGCTAGATATGGTTTGCAAACATTTTGTTGAGGATTTAGCATCTATGTTCATCAGGGATATTGGTCTATCATTTTCTTTCCTTGTTGTGTCTTTTTTTGAGCAGGGGTGATTTTATTTATTTTTAGAGAGAGGGGAAGGGAAGCAGAAAGAGAGCAAGAGAAACATCGATGTGTGAGAGAAACATCAATTGGCTGCCTCTTGCACATGCCCCTACCAGGAACTGGGCCAACCCAGGCATGTGTCCTGACCAGGAATTGAACCAGCGACCTTTCACTTTACAGGACAATGATCAATCAACTGAGCCACACTGGTCCTTGTTGTGTCTTTATCTGGCTTTGGAACTGGGATAATACTGGTCTTGTAGAAAGAGCTTGAAAGTCTTCCCTTCTCTTGAAAGTTTTGGAATAGTTTGAGAAGGACAGGTGGTAGTTCTTTGAATGATTGGTAAAATTTACCTGTGAAGCTGTCCTGTCCAGGACCTTTGTTTCCTGGAAGTTTTTTGATTACTACTTCAATTTCACTAGTTGTTATCTGTCTATCCAGGTTTTCTGTTCTTCCTTATTCAGTTTGGAAAGACTGTATGTTTCTAGAAATTTATCCATTTCCCTCATGTTGTTCAATTTCTTGGCATATAGTTATTTATACTATTTTCTTAGAATCTTTTGTATTTCTGTGATATTAGTCATTACTTCTCCTCTTTCACTTCTGATTTTAATTATTTGGGTCTTCTCTCTCTTTTTATTGATGAGTCTGGTTAAAGGTTTGTCATCTTTATCTTTTCAAAGTATGTACCAGCTCCTGGTTTCACTGATCTTCTGAATTGTTTTTTTTTAAGTCTCTGTATCATTTATTTCCACTCTGATCTTGATTATTTCCTTCCTTCTACTTACTCTGGGCTTTGTTTGTTGTTGTTTTTCTAGTTCTTTTAGGTGTAGGGTTAGAGTATTTATTTGGGACTTTTATTGCTTCTTGAGGTAGGCCTGCAATGCTATGAACTTCCCTCTCAGGACTGCCTTTGCTGTGTCCCATAGGTTTTGGGTTGTTGTGTGCTCATTTTCATTTGTTTCCAGGTACTGTTTGATTTCTTTCTTAATCTTACTGATAACCGAACTCATTATTTAATAACATGGTATTTAGCCTCCATGTATTTGAATGTTTTTAAGTTTTTTTCTTGAAGTTGGTTTCTAGTTTCATGCCATTGTAAGCCAAGAAAATGGGCATTAAACAATTTTAATGAATTAAATGTCATTCTATTAGTCAGTTTATTTGTCATTAAAAACTAAATATATTATTGTTTCTAAGAAATCACATCTGATATGTTAAAAAGTAGACTATACAGAAAACAATCCCTTGGGACCCCTAGTTTCCGTGTTCAAAAATGCCACTGGCACAGAATTATAAAATAAAGCAATATTCCCTAGTGTGTTTATTTCTTCCAGATTTCTCCAATCAACTGCCACTCTTGATAATATCTGTCAGTTCCTAAATGCTCACTGATTCTAGTTTGAATTTAAGTGGATGTAGAAATTATGCTCCTATTTCCATCAGTAGGGTTCCATTGCTTTCCTCTTTCCTATCTTCCATTGCAGCTGTCAGAGAAAGAAAAAAAATAGCCTCAATTTCACAGAATAACCTAATAAATGGGAAAAAGGAAGAGAGTAAACTACATGTAAGAGCAGATAGCAACATGTGTTCTGAGTTTTACCCCAGTTTGTTCATAGAGATGAAGAAATAATAGTGTTTATTTTGCACTCAAAACTCACCAGGTTAACAAGTATGCACAATTGCTTTGTATAGCCCAAAAAGGTTTCCTCAAATTTATTTTCATTCAAAAGGGTTTCACTGAATACCTACAAGGAGTACTCTAGGTGCTATAAATATAAAAGTGGTTAACAATGTCACTTCTTTTAAAGAGTTTACAAAAATCTGCTAGAGAAAGACAATAAAAAGGTAATTAAAACCAAGTATGATTCATATCATGACAGAATACAGGGTACTATGAAGTATAAAGCACATAGCAGAACTTAACCTAGTCTAGGAACTCAGAGGTCCCGTGAAGAATATGTTTAAATTCAATTTCTCTGAGTAAGAAAGTTAGCAAAGATGAAGGAGAACATTTGGTCTAGTACTTGAAAAAAGTTGCAGCACAGAAATTCTGATTATGAGTACGAATTTTCCCTTTTAACGACAGTTGAAATATGACAAGTTTCCAATGGCTGCCAAAAATGCTTTTAAAAATATTAAAATCTATTGGACAACTATGGTTTAACTGCTTTGTTTAGTTCTTTTTTTTTTTAATGCAGTCTATTTACTTATGAAGCACTGTGACTACTTCTTAGATTTAGTGAAATACTTTGATTCTTTAAAAGAAAGTTTGTAAATGAAATAACAGTAGTAAAACATAAACAAGGCACATAAAATTAGAACTTTTTATTATCTAATTTACCTTTATTGGGCAATTCCTTTCATCTAAGCATCTCACAATGTTTTTACAATATTAGCATAAGAATCACTTCATCTTATGAAGAGTAGATGGCAAGTTTCAGAATTACTATTTAGAAATTTTAACAAAATGTGTGTTGCTTTTTAGGTCTCAACAAAACATTGCTATGTATAAAGAAATGAGTTACACTACTTGCCCCACCACCAATTTAATAGTACATAATGAATTCTAAGGACCTAAAGGTGATGAGAAAGGAACATTTAGGTTAAAAATAACAGAGAAGCATGATATCCACATAAAATTAGTAACCATAGATCAAAAATAGGAAAAAATCTAGTTTTAAGAAATTGAAGAATATATTTTTATCCTTTCCCCAGGAGCATCATTCCCTCCACATCTCCACATGTTCACCAACCCAGAAATGCCACAAACATAATTTTCACAATTAAATATATTAACTGAATAAAAGAGAGTAGTTTAGAAAATACTTCAAGGTGAAGGGTGGGGGCATTCATCCATCGACATTTTTTCTTAGAATGGGCCTGGAAAAGAAACAATCACGTAAGAAGGGAAACAAAAAATAACAGACCTGGAAGCCCAAACTGGAAAATAATCAGAAGACACCACAATGGAGTGTTTTCAAGGGCTAAGATGAAGAACACTGTATCTTGGGAATGAAATGGAGAGTAGATTCTTATTAAGCCAATTCAAATAAAACATAATGAAAATTTTATCTTGTGATTTTTTTTTTCAGTGTATTAACTTTGGGCCCTAAACTTGTCAATGACCTACTAAACAGGAAGTGTGATGGGAGAAATATTAAAATAAATAAATAAATAAACTGGAAGTGTACTGGAAATGAATACAATCACTCCTTGAAAGTGGTGCCCACAAAAATGCATCTCCTTCTGTGGGAAGTAAAGTCACTGGCTCTAGTTGTTGTGCTCTGAAATCCTTCACCTGTTCATACAGGTGAGCACGTGAGACATTCCAGAGTCAGATGTCAGCCAATGAATGAGTGCAACAGGTATACTACAGTTCCAGGACTCCCCAAAGGCCTTGCTAAAGCTTTCTTAAAATTGCAATTCAGTATAAGACCTTCCTTTTTCCCTCAATTCTTCAAAGGAGATCTAATAGCTCTTCCAGTCCCCCCCGCCACACAATTTATCCTGCAGTTGTTTCCCTTAAGATCCTTTGCATGTTTGCTTCTCAGAGAATTCGGACTAAAATATTTAGTTAAAGCCAAATTTAAAATTTTTCTTTATGTAGCAATCACCGAACAGAAAGAATTCTTAATCTCTTGCCACTACTACCATTATTTCATTGCTTGTGGAAAGGGTGGAGTGGTAGAGATAAGAGGGAAAATAAGATGAAATGAGAAGGAAGTGCTTCAATCACTGGAGAATTAAAGGCTGAGATATGCTTTCCGCCCTTCCTCCAAAATCCTCTATTACATATACAGAGAATATAGAAGGAAGTGCCTCACCACACTTAATGAAGAGTAACTGGTGACTGATTTCCTTTTAGATTCCGGACTGAGATGGAGGGGTGAGAAGGATAGATGCTTTCTAGATTCCTGATATCTCAGCTGGAGAGAGACTGGATCTGGCTGTGGTACATAGTAGACTACAATGCTAAAGACTGGAATCATATTCACCATGTAGGAGGGCTACTGTAAGTCTTTAAAAACTTCTATTATGTACTTTTACTTTATTATATCATTTAATCTTCAACAGTCCATGTGAAGGAAGCAGTATCAGTACATTATATGCGCCTGGTTTTTCTCCTACTCTGATAATTTCTTTCTCAATCTTTTTTGCTGACTGGGCCCTTATTATTCAATAGACCTTAATGAGTACTCCAAGGATTCAGCCCTAAGACGTCTTTCATTCTCTTCTTACACTCTTTAAAATGCCCTTTGGGGTTAGGGAGGGGATATATTTAAGAAAGGAAAAAAAAAAGAAGAAAAATACAAACAAAAAACTTAAAAAATGTCCTTAAGGAGATCATACCCAGTCCTGAGGTTTTAAGTACTCTTTATATGCAGTTGATGACTTCCAAATTTGTTTCTCTAGCTCTAATCTCTCCAGTTAGTTCAGACTCACATATACAACTATCTACTTGACTTCTCCATTTGGATGTAGTAGATGCTATTAGTACCCACTCACATCTCCTTGGCATTCCCCCCGGCTTAAACTTTACAATGGCTTCTCATTGCAATTTAAATCCAAGCTTTCAGCCTATATCCTCAAATAACCTAGTTATTTCCTACCTTTCCAATTTTATCTATCATGAATCCTCTTACACATTAAGTTAGAACTGCAGTAGACTTTATATTCTTCAAAGATTTCAAAACTTTCTTGCACTTCATGTTTTGTTTTTTTTTGTTTTTTTTTGCATTTGTCTGTTCCCTTTTTAATGTCCAGTTCTTCAAATGATTGGTTCTTTTTTGTATAATTCTTGTCTCAGATCAAATGGCACCTCCTCAGAAAGGCCATCCCTAATATCCATCAGCATCCCTTCATTTTCCAATGCCTGTGGTCACTCAATTTCATCATTCAATTTATATTTTTTCATAGCACTTAAAATCTGAAATTTTATTTGCATGACTCACTCCCAACCTTTGAAAATTAAATATCCATTCCATTACATACTAGGTACAGTATTATCCCTGGTCCCTAGAGCAAGACCTAGAACATACTAAAGACTTAACTATTTACTGTTATTGAGTAAATAACAGTAATTAAGGATACAGTGTGAAGTTGAAATTCAAGTTCACACCTATGATGCTTAAAGCACATGGAGCTTTATTTCACTACAGGCTGCCTATTTCATTAAATGTGCATCCACTGATACAGTAGTTACAGAATAAGTCTATTCAACTTCAGTTTGCATATGTGTAGATTAGATTATTTCATCACTAAAGGCACAGTAGCAAATTTACACCAGACCTTCTGTAACATAAACAAAAATAATAATAAAGGAAAAATAGTAACTATAAAGAAACATTTTTTTATTACAAGAAGTTCAAGGTCTTAAATAGCAGTTACAAGGTCTGTCTGGAAAAAGTCCAACCATTGTTAATATAACAAGAATGGTTTGTGTGACATTGATGTAACTTGGCAGCCAAGGAGAGTGGACTAGAATGTGCATGTGTAAACAATGAGTGACAACTTCACTGTACTTGTCAGTGGGGACAGTAGATTGAGTGAGCATGTGTACTGTGTGGCCGTCGCATTCAAAATGACTGAATAGAGCATTAAGCTTGAACATTCCTTTGTGGAAACTCTTAGGATGATTCAGAAGACCTCAGCTATGGGCAACTGGTGATTGGCAGCTTCATCACGACAATGTGCCTGCTCATGCATTACGTCTCGTGCACAGTTTTTTGGCAAAACATCAAATTACCCAGGTAACTCACCCCCATAAGCCCCGATTTGGTGCCCTGTGATTTTTGGCTTTTTCTAATACTAAAATCTCCTTCAAAAGGAAAGATATTTCCAACCGTTGATGAGATTTAGGAAAATATGACGGGGCAGCTGATGTCAACTGGGAGAACTGTGTGAGGTCCCAAGGTGCCTACTTTGAAGTGGACTGAGATGTCATTGTCCTATGTATACCGTTCCTTGTATCTTCTTCAATAAATGTCTCTATTTTTTATATTACATGGCTGGGCTGGACATATCTTGATAGTGGAGACAAATGAATGCAGCAAAATCTGGAAGCCTTTTCTAATGTAGTGTGTTAACTTCATAGGAGTGAAAAAGAAAGAAGTTTGTATGTGCAGGTGAAGTAAGTAACAGGCATTATCTTGGGAATATAGTATTCAGAAAGAAGAATTTCTAGACTGCCTGGAAATGAAGAATATGCAGGAAAGAAAAGATGGCAGAAATAAGAAAACAGGAATAGAACACTCTGATGGGTGTGGCTCACTTGTTTGGAGTGTCATCTCATAAATGAAAGGTCATGGGTTCAATACCCAGTTACGGCACATGCCTAGGTTGCGGGTTCAGTCCCCCATCAGGGTGCATATGAGAGGCAACTGATTGATGTTTCTCTCCCTCTCTCTCCCTCCCTTCCTCTCTCTATAAAAAGTCAATATGCAAGTCCTCAGGTGAGAATAAAAAAAAAAAGGAATGCAATTGTGAAGTAGTTCCCAGCTACTCAGAAGTAAAAATGGAATTAAAGCATCAAATATTTTTGAATTAGGACATTTCTACTGTTAAGTTCATTCTACATCAAACACCACACAAAAAACACCACTTAAAGGGTAAACTGATGTGATTTCTATAATTAGTGAAACAACAAGCGTACAAAAGTCTATCCTTAATTTCACAAAGTAGTCACCCAAAGTTCACATAAAGTTGGGAAAAAAAGATCACTCTTGGTCTCCGAGCTGATTATAAATTAAAACCAATGTACATTCTTTGAAGGAAAAAAATCAACTTTCAGGAAGACCGAGGAACCAAACTTACCGATCTTCTAAAACTTTAATGGTTTCATGAAGAACTTTCTGTTGTTCTCTCAGCTGTTGGTTTTTGGTGAAGAATTCTTCAAGTCTTTGTGCATCTCTAAAAGTCAAGAAATAAGTTAACTTTTAAGAAAAATATTCTAACAGGATAATTTTTATCATAAAAACTCCAATGGATGGTCTCACCATTCACACATATCATGAATTTGCTGTACCAAAACAAACTACTTAAGAGGTGAGTTTGAATATTTTGTAAATCAGAGTCCAAATTAAACTAGAATTTGTTCTCCAGTCTTATTTTGTACAATAGAAGTGTTATGCCTAAGTACCAGGCATTCATTATACAATGCTGGAACACAAATGAAGGAGTGGGTTGTGATGCCATCATTGACTCAATGTTGTCAAAACTGCCAATAAAATGTACACTTGCTGTTTTTTATTATTTTGTCTACATTTATTAATGTAATTAACAGGGATCTCTACTCATTTTACCTCTATTCATGTTATGGGAGAATTCACACTTTCTATTTTATTAATTTCTGTGTTGCTTAAACTTCGACCAGGTATTATTTTTAAGCCAGGGCTTACTATGGAGTGGAAGTACACGAACCCTAGATCCTGATGCCTAGGTTTGAATCTTAGCTCTGTCATTTACCAACAGTGTGACCTGGTACAACTAACCTACACTCTCTGTGCCTCAAAAGATGTGGATATATTAGATTAGTATTTTCCACATAAGGCATTTGCAAGGACTTAAGTACTAATGCATATACAGCATGCAGAATAACGCTGGTATACAGTATGTTCTATTTAAGGTGTTTATCATTATATTTTGTAGTTAAGAACAAAGACATGTAAAATTTTCTTCTAGTAGATCACCTGGTTACTTTCCAAGGTTCTGTAATATTTTACCCCTCCATCATTATATTTTTAAAAATCACATTATGTAAAGCATGCATATAAATTAATTCTAAGAAAACCTATTAAAAATTAATTGGGATTTTCTCTGTGGTTTTAAAGTTGAAAATATAGGATAATACTGCAGCTCAAACATCTTCCCCCAGCCCCCTCAAGGGTCTAAAATATCAAATAAGAATGACAAATCGGTCTGCCACAAAAAGCTGATATCCAAATGATTGTGTCAAAATGACTAAAACGTAGAATGTAATATTACTGGCAGCAAAACAGGTACGTAAATAACTCAAGGTTAACAGCTCAAAGTCATAATGTCAGATACCTATAATACATGAATACTTCTTAAATATTGGTTTTAATAGTTGATATTAAATAAAAACCCAATACATCTAAGAGTGTCTGTTAGACAACAAATAGAGTTCTAATAGCATATGCAGACATCTGAAACTGAAAATAATATAGTAAGAATATCTGAAACTTGTTAATTTAGCTGTCTCACTTAATAAATTTTTGTAATACTTGTACAACATGTATTTAATTTATAAGTGGCACCAGGTTTTCATTGGCCCTATTTTGGGAGTATTCAACAAATATTCAATAGTCAACATTTTTACATGTTTAATTTTATAAATGAATTTGTGTTAAAGAGAAGCTTTAGCCATTTACAGAGACAACTACCATCAAAACACAGGTCTGAAATAATTCAGTAATGTACAAATGTAGTACAGTTACCGATTAGTTTTCTAACGCTTCTTCCAGGTGTGAATCCCTAAGGACTAAAATATCTTACAAATACAGTTATTGGAACAATATGACTGTTACTGCCATCCTGACTGTTACTGCCCCTGACTATCTATTATAAAATATACTGGGAAAGAGGGATTATGGTAATATAGGCAAACCCAAGTTCCTTGTCCCACAATGCAAGGACCTAACTTACTATTATATAAAGTATTCCTTTAATTCTCTGATGAGTCAGGAAAGTTAGTTACCTGTGCTTCCTAAATGTATAACCCCAAGCCACCTGAGGTACACAGGTACAGATTAATTACAATATATATTAAAAGGTTGCTAAGAGGGTCAAATGACTGTCAGCTATACAATGAAGTAAGGCATTATTATGAGCTACTGAATAACCAGTTGTGTTTCTATTCTTTATAATTCAGATATGTTATAGGTGATTTTTAAGAAATACTCAATAAACATTTATAATTTTAAGATTTTTCATGTGGTTGTTTAGTTAGAGGTGTGGAAAATACATTTTGTGTAAAAACTGTTATAAAAAATGCATTTGTCATAAGCAAATCTAGATCATTTCTAATTATGCCTAATCATTCAATCTCCAGATAAATGATTCTTATTCTGGCAAACAGAAATAGTATTTCATGGATAAAAAGCTATCATTTAAAGTAGTAATATTTTAGAAAATAAAATTACTAGGCCTACACAAGGATCCATTTTAATAAAACTAAATTCCTTCAAAAATTTTGTGAACATAGTTTTAAAAAATATAATCAAATAGCAAACCATGATTTCTGGGTTTGTCAGTACCGTTTCTTAAAGGTGACCAACATTTTGACTCTGAAAGATGTCATTCTAATCAATAGTTGCTAATCCACTATCTACAAGATCATTAACTTCAACACTGAACCAATGTACAACATAAAGAGCTCATTGTCTATTAATCAACTTTGAAACATTACACTTTTGGTATTAAAAAAGGGTAAGAGAAAACAGACACCAAAGGGATGGTTACCAGAAGGCAGGGGGTGGGGGGGAATGGGTTATAAATTTACATGGTGACAGATGATTACTAGAATTAATGGGGTGATCACATTGTAAGGTATAAAAACGTCAAATCACTATACTGTACACCTGTAACTAATATAACCAATATATGATTTATATGAACTATACTTGAATAAAAAATAAGTCTACAAAGCAAAGAATAAAAAATAAAAAAGAAAGGTTAGAGAGAAGAATTCCTATATACATGAATGGAGAGACTTGTAAAATAACTCCAATAAACAGTAATTAGCTATTTAGTTTGGTATGTGTTAAATCATCATACCAAGTCATTGATAGTATTCATCTTCTGATTAACAATGCTAGCAGAAATCATCTCTAGCTGGACTATAAACAACCATGAAAATGAAAATAATAGAATAAGTGTATTTCAAAAATTTTTTTTTATTTTTTTTGTATTTCAAAAATTTTAATGTCAAACCACTTACATGAAATATTTGTATTATTGACGAAAATCCTATTTACTTTTAAATGAAACAAAGATATTTTCCCTTTTTGATTTCAAGTGAATATTAAAAGTGAAATTTTATTTATTAATCAAGAAAAAATGTATTTTCCTCATGCAACTGATGTCATCCATTATATTTATTTTTGGAGTAGTTTTTATTACATGGTGAATTTATACATATAGTTTTCTGTAACTATTCAGATAAGTCTAATATAGATATACATAAAAAGCTGAAAACGTTTTGAAATCCCAATTGCCCACAGAAACAAAACAAAATCTGTGTAAAAAAAAAAAAAGAGCTGCATTGGCTACTATTCTATGACCCACAGAAATAGGGCTAGTCTAACTGTAGTTACATTTTTGGTTGCCTATCCAACAGTCATTTCCTTCTTATTTTTTGCTAAAAGGACAGTGAATATCTTCAATATCCAGCTCTACTTAAAGAAAAGTTAATCTTCTCTCCAGACTCAAGGTATAAATCTTAAAATTTTGTTAAATGTTTTATCTTAAAATAACTTCAGGCTTACAGATAAGTTATAAACAGAGAACAAGAGTACCTTTATACCTATCACCCAGCTACTCAAAATGTTAATATCTTTAATAACCATAATTAGCAAAATCAAGAAATTAACATTGATGCAATACTAGTACCTAATCTGTAGGCCTTACTCAAATTTTGCCAATTCTCCCTCTCATATCATTTTTCTGGTCCAGGATCCAAATTCAGGATCCTATATTGTATTTAATGTCATGTCTCCTACAATCTGGGACAGTCTCTCCATCTTTCTTTGTCTCTCACAGTCTTGACACTTTCGAAAAGTACTGGCCAGTTTTGTTGATTATCCTTCAACTTGGGTTTGTCTCATGTTTCCCATGATAAAATCTGGCCTGTGTAGTTTTGGTAAAAATACAACAGAAGTAATGTGCTCTTCTTGGTGAATTTTATCAGGAGGTACAGGAGGTTGACATATCTGATTACTAGGGATGTTAACTTTGATCATTTGATTGAAATGAAGTCTGCCTGGTTCTTCCACCGTAATATTACAATTTTCCCTTTGCAAATATTAAGTATTTTGTGGAAGATAAACTTTGTAATTTGAAAATTTTACAATTATTCTTTTTCATCATACTTACACTAGTTTTAACCTCAATAATGATTCTTGCCTTCAACAATTATTGCTGTCATTTTTGCCAATGGTGATTTTCTTTTTCCTTTTTAAAAACTTTATTTATTTATTTTTAGAGAGAAGGGAAGGAAGGGGGAAAGAGAGGAAGAGAAACATCAAGGTGTGAGAGATACATTGATCAGTTGCCCCTCTCATGCCCCTAACCAGAAACCTGGCTCGCAACCCGGGCACGTGTCCTGACTGGGAATCGAACCAGAGACCTTTCGGTTAGCAGGCCTGGCACTCAATCCACTGAGCCACACCAGCCAGGGCCAAATCGTGATTTTCTATTTCTAAAATTGTTTCTACATTTAGTAATTGGAATTCTAAAGCAGAACTTCCCATTTATTCCATGGGTAGAATAATTCATTATTATCATTATTTCATTGTACAGGTTGTCCTAAATTTTGCCATTAGGAGGTTTTAAGTTCTCTTCTAATTTTTGCAACATATCACATTACTTTTTGAACATTTCCTTATTTTCTGACACCACAAGATGTTTCAGCTCATATTGTACTTTGCATACCCTGAAGTCCTAACATCAGTCAATTCTCAAAAAAACCTTGATTTCTTTTACTGGAGGATACTCTTCAGAAATCAAGATCTGGGCCTATGGTGCACATTACTGCTGGGAATCCTGTTTCTAGGCCCTCTCAGTGGATCAAGCCTTAAATATACATGTATGTCCTCATACACACAAACACGTAACTATATTTTTATATGTATTCATCTATATATTTAAAACCATGAATTCAGACTATTAACTACAATTCCTACCCAACAGCACATGGTTCATTCCAGCACTCTCCTTTTTCTTATTGTAACTTCTTTCTCCTGGCAGTGAAAAACCTGGCTCTCATTATCAATAATGTACAGTTATTTCCTTCTTTGCTCAATCCTAAAATACATATAAAGTATACTCATTAATTTAATTTAATTTGCCAGGTATTGTTTAGGAATGAGCACACAATAATAATCAGTGAGTCAGAGTAAGGCTGCTGTGGGTTGCTTTGGACAAACTTTTATAATTAGTAAAAAGCAACACAAAGAGGTTCTACAAGTGATAACTAGAATAATAATGGCCATCTTGACATTTTATAGTGAGTGAGGGCTGACAGCACAAGCCAAAGCACTAAAGACAGCAGAGAAGAGAAAAGAGAGAAATAACCTGAGTCTTGATGATTTTTGAGTCACTAATTAAGCAGTTCTAGAATCTCCCTACTTTGGGCCTTCCATGTGAAAAGAGTATGTTTTCCTTACTGCAAAAGTCACTTCTGGTGGTTTTTTTCCTCACAGTAAGAAATTATCCTAATAAGATACACATCCTAAATGTAGTACTCAGAAATAATTTATTTAATCCTCTATAAGTGAAGAAACATCTTTCTGTATGTAGACTAAATAAAGCTCTACCACAGAAACAGAGAAATGGATTAATCTATGGGTAAGGATGTTTACAAAAAAAATCTTTAAGGTACGAACATATATATACACTTAAAAAAATGCAGCCCTGGCTGGTGTGGCTCAGTGGATTTAGTGCCGTTCTGCAAACCAAAGGGTTGCTACTTCGATTCCCAGTCAGGGCACATGCCTGGGTTGCAAGCCAGGTCCCCAGTTCGGGGTGTGCGAGAGGCAACCACACACTGATGTTTCTCTCTGTCTTTTTCTCTCTTCCTTCCCCCCTCTCTAAAAATAAATAAAATCTTTTTTTAAAAAAGCAAAACATTTAAATGTCACTAATTAAGAAGAATCATATTAATTATTCTTCAAAAAACACTTAAAAATTTATGATTTTTATATTTCTGTAAGTCATCTTCCAACATGACTTTCTAGGTGTTAAGAAAAACTGCAATTTTCATTTTCAGATTTTAATGGAAAAAACAGCTAGGTGTGTCTAATGGGTGCTTGGTAAACTCTAGCTTTTGGAAGCTTTAGAAATATGAAGTAACTGAGACCCATTGATATATACCATAAAGCAAATGCAGTATTAGTCACAATGACATTACTTTTTGTTATAAGTAATAATATTCTACTATGCTCTCTGTTTCAGATTCCTGAATGTGGAAGCTTTAAAGAACCATGAGTAAAAATCTGCTCCTGACTTAGAAAATCAGATCTGATTCTAGGCTTAACAAGCAATTCAAAACCACTAGTAATTTCAAACAAATTAAAAGGGGTCTAAAATATTTAGTTCCCATTTCTTATATGAGCTTAGAAATCCCAGAATTATTCTGCCCTCTTTCTTATAGTATCTTACATTCCAGGTGTTAATCATAGTTGAGAAAAGAATGCTGTTGACAGATCAAAATGAGTTTACAGATCAGTTCAATAAAGTAATAAATACTTTATTGAAAAAAGATAAAAATTATATTAAAACATAAATATATATTTACTTCATATAAATATCAAGTGAGACTATACTCAAAAATAAGTTACTCTTTTTACTTTAGAAGTTTGAAAAACTCACTGTCAACTACCCACACTAAGAAAAGCTAATTTCCTTATAAATAAAAAGACATTGAGGTCAAATAGGACATCAGTATCAATCAGTTTATAAATGAGACATTAGTGTCATACATTGATACTTACAAAATCCGTTCCTTTTTCAGTTTGGTTACTTTCACTTGTAAACCTGAAAAATAAAAATTTAAAAAAAAACAACTATCTTATTTACACGTTTTACCATTTCTAAAGCAGTTAATCTTAATTTCTTTATGAGTTTAATGCTACACTATTGGGTCACTTGAGACTTGCCTCTGAATAATGAGCCAGATCCCTTAGTTTGAAGAGTTATTTCCCTTACCCTGAGTCACAAGAGCATATCTGTAACGTTACTGTTTTTAGTCTACAATATGACAGCCAACTAGAGTGAAATTTTCTCAACCTAAAGTGAGTTACTGCCTTTCTAATAGCAGGAGCAAGTATATAATTAGAATTTAGTATAAATGAAGGTCTATGTTCTGACATAGCCTATGTATTTGCTAACAGCAATAGTGCTTATGTAGGCTCAAATCTTCTGGGATTTAAATAGATTATGGTAGGAAGTCCTGGATTAGAAGCAAAAGTGCTTACGAAAAGTACTTAACAAAGAGCACTAGAGTTTTTATCTCTAGACATGTTATATGTATTTTTAATTTTAATTGAGTCTGACACAAAACATAAGAGAAGACCACTGCCTATGGAACTTGGGTAGTTACTGTGAAGGAAGCAAGCAGATGGCATTGAAACAGCAAGGAGACTGTAGGCAAAATAAAGTGACATTTAACATTTTCAGAAACAATATTAAAAGGAGAAAAACAGCCATTAAACAAACATGAAAATACATCCAACATCACTAGCAACCAAAACCAAAAGAAATTACTTAGCAAAATTTTAATACCCAATATTGATGAAAGTGTTGTAAAACTATACTCCCTTAACTTTGCTGGAGATATTATAAAATGACATAATTTTTCTGGAAAGCAATTAGCAATATGTAACAGGATTCTTTTTATTTTTTAAATCAATATCTCACATCTTGGATTCTAACCTAAGAATATAATCCAAACTATAGACAAATTCACAGTCATAAAGAATAGTAAACAATTTATAGCAATATAAAATGCCTAATTGTAACATGTTTAAGTAAAATATAATATAAACACTTGATGGAATAATATACAGCTATTAAAATCATTAAATAAAAAAATTAAGTCTAGCAACACAACTGTTCGGTTTTCTTTATGCTATTTTCTGCAATGTGATTATCATAAAGTGAGGGCGGGGAGAAGCTTCTGTGTGTAATTTCTCTGAAACCTAAATCAATTATTTCACTATTCTATAATTTTCCCAGGTGTGGTGATACTGATAGCCTGGCAGCAGATCCCCTGCCCCCTGGGCAAGATGGTGACAGGAGGAAGAAGCATTACACTGAGCACACGAAAGGTTAGTGAGACAACTGGATGGGGGGAATGCCCTCCTACCCCCTTCTGGTACCTGACTCGGGAAAGCAGCACATGTGCCATAGAGGTCAGAATGATGGCAGGGGGAGGTGCTGTGTGAAAGAAATCTGTCAGTCTAGCCTGGGGAAAGGAAGGAATTGGTTGGGGGCCGGACCCTCCCAAGTGCACAGCAATTTAGGCTAAGAAAAGCACCTGCTCCAGCCCACACAGGAAACTAATATATGTAAACCCAGAGGAAGGAAGAGACAGGCTCTCTTGTCCACCTTGCAAATGTACTGGCTGGTCCTTTTGCGGGACCTTCTAGCCCTGGAAGCCATGTGGCCAATAGTGGCGCCCCACGGGCTTGGAGGAAGGAGCCTGAAGCTGCACAGCAACTAGGAACAAGCTAAGCCACCTGGATGATTGTGCAGCAGCCACCTGTGATTACCAAAGGACAGTATTTTAAGTGAGAAGGAACTCTGGACGCTGCCTTTGGTTTTGGTCTGGCTGAGGTAGCTGGGTTTTCCACTGGGTTTCTGGAGGGGATGGGCTTTTGAGACAAAAGTCTGCCATTCTCTCAGATTGTGCAGCATTTGAATAAAGACCTCTTTCCTTACTCACCAATCTCTGCCTTTGGAATTCGCCTATTGGTGGCAGTGGGCAGCCGAACGCCACTTTGGTTCAGTAATAGTGGATATTTTATTTACTTTTTAAAAATAATGCTTAGAAAGTTTAAAAATTCTGTATCTACTCAAGGATTTATTTTATTTGGGGCAGTTAGTCCCAAATAAATAGTTGTTAGTTGACTGATTTCTAAAAATATAAAAAACTTATAATTTGTCTTATGAATTCTAATAAGTTATACACTTAGAAAAGTTTTCCATATAATGTGTAATAAATTTGTCATGTCAAAGAACAAGATTTTTCATTATCTGTTTAATTTAGGACAATTTTTGAACAACATAATTTAAAACAAATTAGGAGTTTTAAAAACAAACCTATATATTTTCCTACCATCTTCCCTTCCACGGTGCTAAGGATGAAGTTAAAAGTCACATAGATACTGATAGGGAAGTCACCTCTTCTTATTGCCCCAAGTGATAATGATTTAATGCTAGGAAATCCAGGTATTATGAAAAAATGATGGCCCCAGAGAATTTTTTTCATTATATTTTTGCCCTATATCTCAAATCTCACTTCTAGGAAATATCCAATTGCTATGATACATTTCACCCTCATTCTATGACCTATAATTTGACTAAATAAAGTAGTGAAAATATCTTATGAATAAACCTATAATCAAATGTTCATAGAAACTTTATTCATAATAGCCAAATACAAGAAACATCCCAAATGTCTCTGAATGCGTGAGTTGTTTAAAACAAACAAACAAACAAAAAACTGCTGTGCATTCTCGTACTATTGAGTAATAAAAAGGAATGAAGTATTTATATATGCAACTACTTGGATGGATCACAGAGGAGTTATCCTGAGTTTTAAAAAAGCCCATCTCAAAGGCTACATCCTATATAGTTCAACTTATATAATATTCTTGAAATGACAAAATGATTGATAGAGAACAGATTATAGGGTGGCAGAAGGTGGAGGTGTGGTAGGAAAGTGGCTGAGGACTTAAAAGCGTGACATGAGGGATCTTTGGTAGTAGTCACAGGAATCTACATATGTGATTAAATTGCATATAACTAAATACACACACATAAGTCCATGTAAAACTGATGGAATCTGAATAAGGCTGACAGATGTATCAATGTCATTTTCTTGGTTGTGATATTTATTGTACTATAGTTATACAAGATGCTAACATTGGAGAAACTGGGCAAAGGGTATAAGATATCTTTTGTATTGTTTCTTACAATTACATGTAAATATATAAAAAGCGAAAAGAATTAGGAAAAATAATTGCCCAAAGCGAGTTGGAAAACTGTCAAAATATAAAACATAGTAACGGGAAAACAATGTTAAGAATGTTAAAAATAAAAACTGGTATGGTTTTTTAATTTTATTACTTTTTTGATTAAAAAAATCTTTTCCATCTATCTGTCAAGTTTCTAACTTGAGAAATTTACTTCTTTTTCAGATAATGATGAAAATTGAGACCTTGAAATTACTAACATCAAAATCATTCTTGAAGAATTAAGAAAAGGACTTGTGACCCTACTAGGCCAAGGACTAGAGTCAGCAGTTTTTACTCCCTTCTTCCTTTCCCAAATTGTGTAAAAATTTACTTTTCAACAGATTTTATTGTTTTTAAATTTTGGCTGACTACTAAAACTCAGGTCTGCCTTTAGAAGTGAAAAGTATACACAAAGATAAAATAGGTTCTTGCCATGAACCGCTTAAAAAAGAGAAACAATAAGAAAATCCATGTAAACTTCAAAAGAAAATTCTTGGGAAATATGGAAAGACTACTCTTTTATCTCATAAGCTTTCAACACCTGTAAGGCATCTGTTCTGTCACGCAGATCAGCCCTGAAACAGATTTATGTGTGTATGTGTATGTGTGTGTTTAAATTTTAGCATTTGCTATTCATCAAGTCAATTAGGCATCTACAATTATAACCCCTATAAAATGTGCTTTAATCCTGCTCCACACCCATCGGAAGGAATGAGGCTATACAACAATGCAGCTCCTGTATCAACAGGTAGTCTGTTCAACAAAGTATTTGGGATTGTTACACTGGCAACCTGAGACACCTATTGAGGAAAAAAGAGAGCTCAAAAGACCAAGTACTGTTTTACGATTAACCCTACACCAACTTGTATGTGAATTTTGGAGGAAATGAAAATTAAGGGCCCATATGTATAGTTATAACACATGAAACAAATTTAAGAAAGAATTCAGAAATGAGGAAAGAATTCTGAATAAAGATCATGGCTGTTTTTACTTACTATAGTTCTCTATCTAGAACAGACCATATATAATGTATGCACTATCATTTTAAACAAGTTATTTATGGTTTTGACTTATAAATTATAAGCCTAATAACACCCTTCTGACAAATAGGGGCTTTATATATAACCCAAGTAATTTAACTTCTACCAAAAATACCACTACCAGTATTTCTGTAATTACCTAATAAATTATTTCAACTTCAAAGTCAAAGCTCTTATCTTCATGAGATGCAGCCATGTTTAAGGTATGCTCAGTTTGCTCTTAAGATTTAATTATCTCAAAATGGGTAAATTAATTTTTGTGGATTTTGTTGAATGTATGGATTTTGATGCAAATGAAAAAATAACATATATGAGAGCTACTGATATTATTCTTAATAAAAAAAGGACACTAATGTTATCGACCAAAATGACATGCAATTCCTTTCATTGTTAACTTGTACTATCTTAAAATGAATGTTATCCAAAAGTCTCCTTGGAATTTTTGAGGAAACATCCGAGAAAATAAAAGGAGCAACTCAAAACTGAATCAAGAAATATTTATCCTGTCATATAAGAACCTCCATACTTTTCCAATTCTTCAAAAGGGTTCTAATTCTGTCCCCCCAAATCTGCCTGGTGTTCTATGAAACTGATAAGCACATTTACCAGCTATAGAAAATATTGTTAGATGAGACATTGGTAGCAGAATCTGTCATGGACAAGAGACTATTTATTAAAATGGTAGCATTGTGAAAAAGTAAATATTCTAAATTCCATTTTGTTACCTGTCCTTTTAAATAATAAACCTGATACTGAATAAGACTTAAAAAGGCAAAAAAAAAAAAAAAAATTGTATTCAAGTGAACACTTTATTAAACCTTTTCAGATTTAAAGAATTCTAATTTCTATTAAATTCTACAATATTAAGATTTCTTAATTCTGAATTCAAAGCATAAAGATTATGTATTATCAACAACAATTTGTGTTTAACCCTGACACAGCAGTTGTCACAAAAGGAACATAAGACATTTGAATTAACAATCATGAAATGATATCAGCTTAATGATAAAAGATAAAAAATCTCAGTCACAAATGTCTCTAAAAATTTCCAACAAAAACAGTCTGGTTAGCATATTGTTATTCTGTTAAAGAAGCAGAATGATTTTATTTCCTAGTTTTAAAAGAAATGCTTGTAGCTTATTATATTACTGTGATCATTGTATATATTGTCTTATATATGATATGTTTTTGCTATTCTGTTTTGATGAAATGAGAAAAAAGAAAGCTCAAGATACATATAGCAGGGTATTCAGAAGGATCTAAGTTGCTCTGGTAGACTTTCTTGGATACGAAGTAAAAACTGTATACCTCAAGTACCACGATTTATAACACTCTCTCTCTCTTTCTCTTTTAAATTGACGTTAAGGTTTAAAAGTAATGAGTCAATTTTGGTTCCTCTATATACTTCAAAACCAGCAAAGTCTGGACAAGTCTATGTTTGATGACTTTCAAATAGCCTCTTATACTGGTTTCTCCAAGAGGATCCCCAATCTTAAAAAAAATATTAAGTACTCTTCAGGCATGTCTTTGATGTTATCACCCAGCTGGAGGATCTAATTTTATATGGAACTATGTGAAACACACTGACAAAGGACCCTGCATCCAGCAAATTTGCCTAGCCCCACCCAAAATGTTTTCAATTACCTTCATAATCAAAATTAATAATGGTCATTCAATATCTTTAAAATTCTGTAAATGATTTAAAACAGAAAAAAAGTAACATGCTCAATATATTATAATGTACCAGAAAATATCTTCTCTCTTCAACTTAAACATATATTCAACACCTACCATTAATAAAGCATATGGATATTAACCAAATATACCAACTGTATTCTTCGTTTAAAGTTTTTCAGTGAAGATTAACTCACCTAGGAGTGTGGGGACTATTAGTTACAAATACAATTTTTAAAAATTATATTCCATGTAACCTTTGTGAGTTTTACATGTTCTACAATCAGATGAATATGGCATATTGTTCTTATCAAACAGTATATTATTTTTCTTGATGCTTCCTCATCATAAAATAGAGGTCTCCTGAAGAAACTGAAACACCAAGAAACATGAAGAAATCTGCCAAATACATTATCTCTGTCAAGAGCTTAAAAATAAAACTGCTTCAGTTTTAAGTGGGGTAGATATAAAAATTCTAAAATGACAATGATTTGAACATGAAACACAAGCACGATTTAGTAAAATAATAAAATACTTCCAAAAATGAGTCAAGTATAAAACATATGCACTGATCACAACAACACAATAAGCTACATGCATAGCTTTTAAAGCTAGGAAAGAATAACGCTCGCTGCTGTGGCTCAGTGGATTGAGCGTTGGGCTGCGAACCAAGTGTCGCTGGTTCCATTCCCAGTCAGAGCACATGACTAGGTTGCACATCAGGTCCCCGGTTGGGGCACAAGTGAGAGGGAACCACACAGTGATGTTTTTCTCCCTCTCTTTCTCCTTTCCCCTCTCTGACATTCAAGAAATATTCCACTGATCCAGCTATAAACTATGCAATTCACTCAGATACCATTTACTGATTTTTTTTCTACTATGTGCCAAGCATTTTTACCTACAGGGATGTAAAGATGAGTAAGGTAGGGACTCTGCATAAAAATATTTAATGATCATCATATAACCAGTTATAAAACAACAGAAAGAAATTAAATAAAGGATAAAGAATTTAACCTTATGTTTGAAGATGGCAGAATACTAATTCTCCTCTATCAAATGTTTTTAAAAACTCAAGTATATCTGGTCCTATTTAAATTATTTCAAAATATTGCATTTGTTTCACTTCCAGGTCACAAAGAATAAGCTTTATATATATTATGTAGCTCCAATAACAGCTGCTTTAACTTGAAACTGTTCTTATTGGTAAGCCTATATGCTGGGGTTGCAATGTTTAACCCAAAAAGAAGATATTGCTGCTCTTCGACAGAAGTTGGGAGACATTGTTTATTCCTTCTCAGTTTTAAAAAAGTATATGAAGTTGATGACATTGTTGTTATCAGTGTTACCAAGACAGACTGACTTGTAACTGGCTTATTTTTTATATCATTTCATTATATAATTATATTGTATAAATATTTTACTAAAGAAATCTTTTCCTAAATCCCCCTCACAAAACGTATTTATTAATTAAAAAAATATGTATTTATTCTAACACGTTTAAACTCAAGTCACCCTCAAAAGTACCCTCCATTTGATGCAAAACACCTATTGATACTTTTTCCACTGCTCAAAATAGTTTTTGAGTTCATCGATTTTGATGCCTTTTAGTGCTTCTGCAGTTTTTTGTTTCACTTCTTCCACATCAGCAAAACATTTCCCTTTGAGGTTTTTTTTCACCCAGGAAACAGAAAAAGGTGCTCTCTCAGGGTGATGAGATCGGGTGAATAGGGAGGGTGGAGCATGGAGGTCATGCTTTTTTTGGTCAAAAACTACTGAATACTCAGTGTGGTGCATGCAGATGCACTCCTAAGTCACCCATAGTGAAATGGACAAATGCATTAAAGGAGTCTTCAAAAAAAATTCACTGAAGCCAAACACAGTCTCTCACAACAACGCCAGCTAGCACACTGATACAGATGAGTTCCTAGACCACTCACCTAGCGGGGGGAAGCCTGTCCTACAAAGAGGCCTGCCTGCCAGAAGATAATTCCAGTTTTCGGAGGGGGGGGTCCCCCATGGTAATGCCCCCAAAATCTACTGTGTCTTCTTCACTATTGTATCCTTAGCAACTGCTACCAGTCCTGGTATATAATTTGATAACTACTCATTGAATGAATGACCAATTAGTACTAAAACTCAGAATCCTTCTTCAATGTTTCACACTAGATTTCCAGAGAGAAAACAGTATGGTCAAGTGAAGAGCAGAATTAATGTAAAATATTTATATTTGTTCCTGGACATATAACCAAAAGAATATCACTTTAAAATTAGATCTTTGACAAATTTGAAACCACTGAAAAATGCAATAGATTTATTAATCAAATACAACACAGAGATGTCTTTTAAGTACACTTTGAACCAACTAAAAAAGACATTTTAGATAAGTAGGGAAATTTGAATACTATCATCTACTAGGTATTAGATGACATGAGAGAATTTGCTTTGTTAGTGTGGCAATGGCATTTGTTTTTTTTGTTGTTGTTGTTTTTTTTTTTTTTGGTTAAAAAAGACTACTGGATTATACTTAAGTATTTCTAGATGAAATTATGTAAGAGGGATAGAGAAGTACATGGAATACAGGTAAAACAAGATTGGCCATGTACTGACAATAACTGAAGATGAGTGATGGGTATGTAGTTCATTATACTATTTTCTTTAGTTTTGTAAGTGTGTAATATTTCCTAAAATAAAAAATCTTTAACTTTAAATTAGAAAAGAACATAGATGAACACACAACTATTAAAAGCGGTTACCTGTATGTGTAGAAGAGGGAGAGGAATAACTTTTCACTGTTTACTTTGTGTTTTTACATTTTTAGGGGGAAAAAAAGCTTAAGTTTGGTACATTTACAAAATGGAATATTACTTGGCCATAAAGAAGAAGGAAATCTTATCCTTTGCAACACTGTGGATGGGCCTGGACAGCATTATGCTAAGTGAAATAAGCCAGTCAGAGAAACAAGTACCATATGATTTCACTCATGTGGAACCTAATGAACAAACAAATAATACAGAAACAAACTCATAGATAGAGAACAGACTGATAGCAGTCAGAGATGAGGGGGATTAAGGGACTTGGTGAAAAGGGTAAAGGGATTAAGCAAAAACAATAACAACAACAACTATAGACACAGACAACAGACAACAGTAGACACAGAAAACAGTATGGTGATTACCATAGGGAAAGGGGTGAAGGAAGGTAGAAGAGGGTATAAGAGAGAAAAATGGTGATGGAAGGAGACTTGACTTGGGGTGGTGAACACACAACCCAGCACACAGATGATGTATTATAGAATTGTACACCTAAAATCTATCTAATTTTATTAACCAATGTCACCCCAATGAATTCAATAAAAAATATAAATTTAGAAAATTCAAAAATAAAAAAACAAACAATAATAACTCCATTGATATCTGAATTCTAAATTCACACCACTGGACTCTGACTGCATCAGCAATCTTATATGTCGAAAGAGGTTTTTAATAGAAACATGGACATGATCATATCAATAGATGCTAAAAAAGTTTTGATAAAATACAGCACCCATTTATGATAAAAACGCTCAGCAAAGTGGGAATAGAGGGAGCATACTTCAACATAATAAAGGCCAAATATGAGAAACCTGCAGCCAACATAATACTCAATGGGCAAAAACTAAAAGCTTTCCCTTTAAGATCAGGAACAAGACAAGGATGTGCATCTCTCCACTTCTATTCAACATAGATTTGGAAGTGCTAGCCACATCGATCAGACAAGAAAAAGAAATAAAAGGCATCCAAATTGGAAAGGAGGAAGTAAAACTGTCATTATTTGCAGACAACATGATAGCATACATAGAAATCCTATAGGCTCCACCAAAAAGACTATTTGACCTAATAAGTGAGTTTTGCAAAATAGCGAGATACAAAGTCAATATTCAGTAATCGAAGGTATTTCTGTACACCGACAATGAAATATCAGAGACAGAAATTAGAAAAAAATCCCATTTACTATAACAACAAGAAAAAGAAAGTATCTAAGAATAAACTTAACCAAGGAGGTAAAGACCTGTACTCGGAAAACAACAGAACACTGGAGAAATAAACTGAGGAAGATACAAATAAATAGAAGCATATACTGTGTTCATGAACTGGAAGAATTAACATCATTAAAATGCCCACACTACCCAAAACAATTTAAAGATTCAACACAATCTCTATTAAAATACCAATGATATATTGCACAGAGCTAGAACAAATAATTCAAAAGTTTATATGGAACCAACAATGACCCCAAATAGCCTCAGCAATCTTGAGAAAGAAGAACAAAGTAGGAGGAATCACAGTAAGTGATATCAAACTATATTACAAGGCCACTGTAATCAGAACAGTATGGTACTGGTATAAGAATAGACATACAGCTCTATGGAACAGAACTGAGAGCCCAGAAATAAACCCAGGTCTCTATGGTCAACTAATATTTGACAAAGGGGAAAGGAGCATAAAATGGAGTGAAAACAGCCTGTTCAACAAATGGTGCTGAGAAAACTGGACAAGGACATGCAAAAAAATCAATGAAGCTAGACCACCAACTTACACCACACACCAGAATAAACTCAAGATGGATCAAAGACTTAAATGTAAGCCATGACACCATAAAAGTCCTAGAGGAAAACATAGGCAGGAAAATTTCAGATATCCCATGCAGCAACATTTTCACTGATCTATCTCCCAGGGTAAGGGAACTAAAGGAAAGAATAAACAAATGGGACTATATAAATTTAAAAGCTTCTGCATGGCTTAAGAAAACATCAGCAAAATGAAAAGGGAACCAACCATATGAGAAAACATACTTGCCAATGATACCTCAGACAAGGGTTTTATCTCCAAAATATATAAAAAACTTATAGGACTCAACACCAGGAGACAGAAAATACAATTATAAAAGGGCAAAGGACCAGAACAAACACTTCTCCAAGAGGAGATACAGAGCGCCCATAGGCATATGAAAGGATGCTCAACATCACTAGTCATCAGAGATGCAAATTAAAACCACGAGACACCACCTCACACCGGTCAGAATGGCCATCATTAACAAATGAACAAACAAGGAGTGCTGGTGAGGATGTGGAGAAAAGGAAACCCTAGTGCACTGTTGGTAGGAACGCGGACTGGTGCAGCCACTATGGAAAGGAATATGGAGTTACCTCAGAAAACTAAAGATGGAACTGCCTTTTGATCCAGCAATTCCACTGCTGGGGTTATACCCAAAGACTCCTGAAACACCAATTTAAAAGAATCTATGCACCCTTAGGTTCATAGCAGCACTATTTATAATAGCTAAGTGCTGGAAACAGCCTAAGTGTCCATCAGTGGATGAGTAGATCAAAAACACTGTGGTACATTTACACAATAAAATACAATGCAGCAGAAAGAAAGGAGGAATTCCTACCTTTTGCGACAGCATGAATGGAATTGGAGACTATTATGGTACGTGAAATAAGTCAGGCGGTTAAAGAGAAAATACCCTATGATCTCAACTAACACAGGAACCTAATGAACAAAACAAACAAATGAGCAAAATAGAACCAGAGACATGGGAACAAGAAACAGACTGACAGTGACTGGAGCAAGGGGGGGGGGCGCTAGGGGAGGGTGGTGGCCAAAGAAGAAGTGGAATGTCTAGTCAAGGAACTAGTATGAATGACCCACGGACATGGACAACAGGGTGGGGACTGCCTGTGGGAGAGGGGCGAGGGAGTGGGGCAGGGGAGAGCAACTGGCTGGGGGGTGGTATGGGACAACTGTAATAGAACAACAATAAAAAAAGAAATTAAAAAAAAAAAGGAGCACAATAGAGCAGTAAAAAATATGAGTGATGTAGTAAAGGTAGTTAAACTCCAAACTTTCATTAAAAAAAGGTAAGTTTCTAGTGTTTACCTCAGCTAGGACTTAAAACACTACAATTAAGAGATGAACCCAACTTCCGGCCAAGATGGAGGCCTAAACAGACACGTTGAGTCTCCCTCCACAACTAAGAAAGAATACAATTACCTCAAAACTAGAAACAACCAGAAGTTCCAAAAATCGAGCTGCATTGAAGTCCAACAAACAAAGATATAAAGTAAATACGGATCCAGACAGGTAGGAGGGGCAGAGCTGGGCCGGAGAGGACACGGTGTAATGGTGGCAGCAGCAAGTGGGCAGAAAGCACAGTTATACGTTTTAAAAAGTCAGGAGGGACATCTGGGGAGCGTTCCCAGCTCCTCACCAGACCCTGCAGCTCACAGTCCTGGCACTGGTGAAAATCAAGCCTCATGGCTTTTGACTGTGAAAATCAGTGGGGGTTTTGGTGAAGGCAGAAACTGCCTGTCTCTCAGCAGTCTGGTTGTTTAAATGGCCCTAACAGTCTCAGAATGTCCACAGATCCATCCACTCTGGGAACGACAGCCAGGGCAACAGCTAGAGGCACCAGTCCCATATGGAAGTGGGAGAAGTGCCTGGAAAAGGGGCAAGTGCTGGGCAAGCAGCATTGTTGCTTCTCAGACCCCTCCCCCACATACAGCACCACAGTGTGGTGAAATGGGTCACCCTGCACTGACGAATCCCTAAGGCTCCGCCGCTTACAACATAGTAGGAACGAGAGCTCTCCCTGGGACATGGAAGTGAACAAACACAGGAGACTTCCAGCCAAGATGAAGCCTAGACTGACACGCCCCATCTCCCTCCACAACTAAGAAGGAATACAACTACCGCAAAACCAGAAATAACCAGAAGTTCCAGAAAATAAATGGAAGTCCAATGTATGAAATTATAAAGAAGTGGTGCTCGTCCGGATGGGTAGGAGGGGTGAAGCTAGGATGGAGGGGTCAACCTGTGCTGGCGGCGGCAGCAGTAGCAAGGGCAGCAGGATGGCAGTAAGCACAGACACCCATATTTAAGGGGAGGCAAGAAGCACCTGGAGAGCACCCCTGGCTGCAGACCAGACCCATCAGCTTGCGATTCCAACGCCAAGGAAGGAAGACCCCGATTGCCTTGGATTGTGAGGCCCGGAGGGGGTGGGGACGGAAGAGGAGGCTCCCGGTCTCTCAGTGGAGTGTGAATGGCAGGAATCCATCTGGACCCCCACCCCCACACAAAACACCACCACAAAGGGTCGCCTGGTTGTGAAGAGTTCACAGGGCTCCGCTCCCTATAGCGTAGGAGGTATGACAGCCCTGTCCAGGAAGCAAAGGTAAACACAAAACTGTCAGAATGGCACAGATCATGATAGAGAGTCCGCTGATGCAGCTGAACAGACAGCAAATATCTAATCTAACGAAGCAGCAGGTAGGAAATCTTTCTGAGGCACAGTTCAGAGCTTTGGTTACAAGAATGCTTACAGACCTAACAGCAGATCTTAAACAAGACAGGGAAGGAATGAAGGCTACTCCTCCTGAAATGAACAAAAACACATAGGAAACCAGTGGTGAGGCAAAGAAAACGAGGAATCAAATCAACAAATCGGAACATAGGGAAGGAACAAACAGTCAACCAGTGCAGAAAGAGAAAACAAAAAGTGAGGAAAATGTGGAGAGGCTCAGAAACTTATGGGACAGCTATAAGTGGGCCAACATCTGAATCACAGGGTTGCCAGAAGGTGAAGAAAAAGAACTAGAAATTGAAAAATTATGTGAAGAAATAATGAAGCAGAACTTCCCTAACTTGGGGAAGGAAATAGACTTACAGGTCCAGGAAGCACAGAGAGTTCCAAAAAACCTGGACCCAGGAAGAACCACATCAAGACACATTATAATCAAAATGTCAAAAATTAAGGATAAAGAGAGAATCTTAAAAGCAGCAAGAGAGAAGAAGAGAATTACGTACAAAGGGGTCCCAATAAGACTATCAGCTGATTTCTCAAAAGAAACTCTGCAGGCAAGAAGGGACTGGCAAGAATATTCAAAGGAATGAAAAGCAAAAACCTACAACCATGATTACTCTACCCAGCGAAGCTGTCATTCAGAATAGAAGGGTAGAGAAAGTGCTTCCAGGACAAAGTAAAACTGAAGGAGTTCATTAGATCCAAACCACTATTATATGAAATGTTAAAGGGACTTGTTTAGGAGAAAGAGGATAAAAACTATGAACATTAAAATGAAAACTGTATCACAACAACCAACAACAGAAGCTAGAGAATCGAAACAAAGGCAAACTAGGCAACGACAATGGGAAAAGAATTATAGGTATGGGGAACATTTTGGGGGTAGGTCAGTAGGGAAGGGGGAGAGGGAAAGGGAAGGAGATGGTACAGGAATTAAGAAGCATAGTAGAAGGGAGTGGAGTAGATAGGAAGGTGTTCAGAAGAACTATATGTACAGCCAATGGGCATGGACTAAGGGGGCGGACAACTGGAGGGAGGGTATCACTGAGTGGAGGGGAACAAAGGGGAAAAAAAATTGGGACAACTGTAACAGCATAATTAATAAAGCATATAAAAAATAATAATAATAGTTCTCTGACTCCAGAGACCAAGTGCTACTCTCAAACTCTGAAGAACCTATAGTATATTTTTAAAAATTAAAATACTTTTAAATAAAAAAAAAAAAAGAGATGAAGTCTTTGAGCAAAGTTGTAGGACACAAAGTCAACACATAAAAATCAGTGGTATTCCTATAGACTCACAGTGAACAATCAGGAAAAGAAATTAAGAAAAGAATTCTATTTACAATAGCATCCAAAAGAATAAAATACTTAGGAATAACCTCATCCAAACAGATGAAAGACTTATACCATAAAAACTACAAGTGTTGCTGAAAAAAATTAAAAACATAAATAAATGGAAAGGTATCTCCTATTTATAGAGTGAAAGACTATTAAGATGTCAATACTATTCAAAGCGATATACAAATTCACTGTTATCTCTATCAAAATCCCAATGATGTTTCCTTGCAGACATAATATCCTAAAAATTATATGGAACCTCAAAGTGCTCTGAATGGCCAAAACAATCTTGAAAAAGAACAAAGTTGAAGGTCACATACTTCCTGATTTCAAAACTTAATAAAAAGCTGCAGTTATCAACTGTGTGGTACTGACATAAAGACATATTAAAAACAAAAACAAAAAGAGACAGGCATATTGACCAATGGAATAGAATAGAGCCCAGAAATAAACTCTTGTATATATGATCAAATGGTTTTTGACAAGGGTGCCAAGACTGTTCAACAGGGCAAAAAGGTTTTTTTAATTATTTTTTTAACTTTATTTTTATTGTTGACACGTTTACAGATATCTGCATTCCCTTTTTCCTTTTGCCCACCTCCACCTAGCCCCTGCCTCCCTTTCCCTCTGGCTATCATCACACTGTTGTCTGTGTCTATGTGTTTACGTGTATATGTATTTTTGGCTAATTCCTTCACCTTCTTTCATCCAGTACCCCCTTACCCTCTCCCCTGCAACAACTGTCAGTCTGTTCCATGTATTCACGCCTCTGTTTTTATTTTGCTCATCAGTTTATTTTGTTCATTAGATACCATATAAAAGTGAGATCATATGGTATTTGTCTTTCTCTGACTGGCTTATTTCACTTAGCATAATAATCTCCAGGTCCATCCACGTTGTTGCAAAAGGTAAGATTTAAAAGGATGATCTTTTCAACAAATGGTGTTGGGGATACTGGAAATCCACATGCAAAAGAAGGAAGCTGAACCCTGACCTTACACAACATAGAATTTTTAACTCAAAATGGATCAAAGACCTAAACATAACAGCTAAAACTATAAAAATCTTAGAAGAAAACAAGGCAATAACTTAATGACATTAGATTTGGCAATGATTTCTTGGATATAATACCAAAGGTACAGGCAAACAACAACAAAAAGAGATAAATTGGCTTCTTTTCAGCCAGAACCACCATCTTTCAGTAATTCACCAAAATGACTAACACAAAGGGAAAAAGGAGTGGTACCCGCTATGTGTTCTCTAGGTCTTTTAGAAAACATGGAGTTGTTCCTTTGGCTACATACATGTGACTCTACACGAAAGGTGATATCATAGACATCAAGGGAATGGGCACTGTTCAAAAAGGAATGCCTCACAAGTGTCACCATGGCAAAACTGGAAGAGTCTACAATGTCACCCAGGATGCAGTGAGCATTGTTGCAAAAAAACAAGTTAAGGGCAAGATTCTTGCAAAGAGAATTAATGTACGTATTGAGTCGAGATAGCTTCCTGAAAAGTGTGAAGGAAAATGATCAGAAAAAGAAAGAAGCCAGAGAGAAAGGTACCTGAGTTCATCTGAAGCATCAGCCTGCTCCACCCAGAGAAGCACACTTTGTGAGAATTAATGGAAAGGAGCCTGAACTGCTTGATCCCATTCCCTATGAATTCATGGCATGAAAAGTGTTAAAATTAAAAGACTTATGTACCGACAAAAAAAAAAAGAGAGAAAGATAGATTGGACTACATCAAAATTAAAATTTCCTATGCATCAAAGGACACAATAAAGTGAAAAAGCAATCCAGAGAATGGGAGAAAATATTTCCAAATCATATGTCTAACAACACATTAATATCCAGAACATACAAAGAACTCCTATAACTCAACAACAAGAACAACAACAAAAAAAATCCCAACCTGATTAAAAAATAGGCAAAGGTCTTAAATAGACATTTCTCCAAAGATATACAAATGGCTGATATGTATAGGAAAAGATGTTCAACTCACTAATCATTAAGAAAATGCAAATCAAAACTACAATGAGATCCACCTCATGTCTATTAGGAAGACTACTACCAATAAGGAAGGAAGGAGAAAGTAAAAGAGGAAGAGAAGGAAAAGGAAAGGAAAAGAAAAGAAAGAAAACCAGAAAATAACAAATGTTGGAAAGAATGTAGAGAAATTGAAACCCTTGTGCACTGTTAATGGGAATGCAAACTAGTGTAGTCATGATAGAAAACAGTATGGAAGTTCCTCAAGAAGTAAAAAATAGAATATGATTCAGCAATTCCACTTCTGAGTGTATACCCAAAATGATGGGAAGCAAAGTGTGGAAGAGATATTTGTATATTCATGTTCATAACAACATTATTTACAATAGACAAAAGATAAAATCAATTCAAATATCCATCCATATAAGAATGGATAAGCAAAATATGGTATATACATACAATGAAATATTCTTCAGCTTAAAATGAAAGTCAATTCTGCAATACGCTACAACATAGATTAATCTTGAGGACATTATACTATGGAAAATGAGCAAAAAAAAAAAAAGACAAATACTGTATGATTCCACTTACATGAAGAGGTTCTTGGGAGTAGTCAAAATTAGAGACAGAGTGTAGAATACTGATTGCCAGGGGCTAGAGGGAGGGGTGAACAAGGAGTTACTGTTTAATGGGTACAGAGTTTCAGTTTCACAAAATGAAGAGTTAAGGAGATGGATGGTTGAGGATGGCCAGCAATATTATGAATGTATTTAATACCACTAAACTGTACATTTAAAAATGGTAAAGATGTTATGTTGTGTATTTTTCATGACAATTTTTTTAAAGTATCCCCACTGTCCTCTGCCTCACCAAAAAGATGAAAAGTAAAAATTTTCTAAGATTTCCTAATCATTTAAATTTTCTCATGTTATTATTTTGGCCGTTCTCTTTCTGTTTCCTTCAAGAAATCAGCAGTTTAAAAAAAAACCAACAAATGGAATAGTGATAAGAAAGGACTTTCAGCCAAGATGGAGACGTAGACAGACACACTGCATCTCCCTCCACAACTAAGAAGGAACACAACTACCTCAAAACTAGAAACAACCAGAAGTTTCAGAAAATCAAACTGCATGGAAGTCCAACAAAGATACAAAGAAGAAATACTCATCCAGACAGGTAGGAGAGGTGGAGCTGGGGCAGAGAGGACACGATGTGGTGGTGGCAGCAGTGGCGGTGGTGGCGGCAGGCTGGCAGAAAAAAGTTACAAGTTTTAAAAAGTCAGGAGGGACACCTGGGGAATGTTCCCAGCTCCTCACCAGACTGTGCTACTCATGGTCCCAGCACTGGGGAAAATCAAGCCTCATTGCTTCTGACTGCGCAAACCAGTGGGGGTTGGGGTGGAGACAGAAACTGCCGGTGTCTCAGCAGTTGGCCTGTTTAAAGGGCTCCCAGAGTCCTAGAACGTCCAGAGACCTATCCACTCTGGGAACGACAGCCAGGGCAACAGCTAGAGAGGCACCAGTCCCATACAGAAGTGGAAGAAGTGCCTGGAAAAGGCACAAGTGCTGGGCAAGCAGCATTGTTCCCTCAGACCCTTCCCCCACATACAGTGCCACAACGTGGTGAAACAGATCGCCCTGTACTGACAAATCCCTAAGGCTCTGCCCCTTACAACATAACAGGAGCAACAGCTCTACCTAAGACACAGAGGCAAACAAACACAGGAGCCTGTCAAGATGAGGAGACAGAGAAGTATGGCCCAAAAGGGGGAACAGATCAAGGTTCCAGTGGGAGAACTAAGTGATGAGAAGATAGCCAACCTAACAAACGAAGAGACAGCCAACCTCACAGATGCAGAATTCCAAACACTGTGATAAAGATGCTCACAGGCTTGACAGATATGCTTGAGTACGGCAAACGAATAAGAATTGAAGGCTATGATAAGTGAAACGAAGGAAAATCCACACAAAACCAGGAAGGGAAGAAAACCGGGGTTCAGATCAATAATTTGGAACATAAGGAAGAAAAAAACAGAATGAGGAAACAAGAATTGAAAAAAACAAGGAGGCTTGGGAACCTCTGGGACTTTAAATGTGCCAATATCCGAATCATGGGGGTGCCAAAAGGAGAAGAGGAAGAGCAAGAAATTCAAAACTTATGAAAAAAAAATAATGGAGGAAAACTTATGAAATTTTGCAAAGGAAATAGACATACAAGTCCATGAAGCACGAAGAGTCCTGGGCAAGCTGGACCCAGAAGGGACCATACCAAGATACATCATGATTAAAATGCCAAAGGTGAAAGATAAAGAATCCTAAAAGCAGCAAGAGAGAAGTGGAGAGTTGCCTACAAAGGGGTGCCTATAAGACTATCAGCTGATTTCTCAAAAAGACATTTTACAGGCAAGAAGGGACTGGCAAGTATTCAATGTGATGAAAAGCAAGGACCTACAACCAAGATTACTCTATCCAGCAAAGCTATCTCTTATAATGGAAGGGCCGATAAAGTGCTTCCCAGACGAGGTAAAGCTAAAAGAGTTCAACATCACCAAGCCATTATTATATGAAATGTCAAAGGGACATATTTAAGAAAAATATCAAAACTATGAACACTAAAATGACAACAAACTCACAACTATCAACAGCTGAATCTAAAAAATAAAAACAAAATCCAACTAAGCAAACCAGAATAGGAACAGAATCATAGGTATGGGGATCATTTGGAGGGTTATCATCTGGGAGGGGGAAGGGGGAGAAATGGGGAAAAGGTGCAGGGACTAAGAAGCATAATCAGTTGGTACAAAATAGACATGGGGAAGTTAAGAATAATATAGGAAATGGTGGAGCCAAAGAACTATATGCCCGATCTATGGACATGACCTAAGGAGAGTGGGATTGCTGGAGGGAAGTGGGGTACTGGGCAGAGGGGAACAAAGGGGAAAAAATAGGAACTACTGTAACAACATAATCAATAAAACATACTTTGAAAAAACCCATAAATGAGATAAGTAATCAGTATCTGAAACACCTATTATGACTTTTTTGAAGTAACCCATTGTTTCTAGCTGGAATGGTCCACAGCAGGAGTTTAAAGTATATAAGTGTTGCTGCTTCAGAATGATAGCAACAGCTAATATATATTGCTTACTATGTGCCAGACACTCTTCCACATACTTTACATGTATTAAGCTATTTAATATAAGGTAGCTATTATTAGTATCTTTATTTTATAGATAAGGATCCTGAGGCACTGTAAGTTAAATAACACGCACAAGATCACTACCTCTATTCATGTTGTAGATATGGCTTTCAAATATTGGTAGACTAGATTGAGAAATCATAGATTTAACCACTCCATCACATGGCCTCTTTTTCAGCACAGCACTACTCCCATCTGCTTGTAATCAATAAAAGTAGTCACTCAAGCTGAAAGTTTTAGACTTAATCCTAAAGACAAAGCAAGTTGACACAGCATAATGACAATTCTGCCTTCAGCATAGTACATACTTATAACTGAATTAAGTGTAATTCAATTATAAAGCCTAATCTATCAGTAAACCACCTCCCCACCTCCAACATACATATCTGGTTGTTTCTTTATATTCCCAGATAAAATGATATACTACAAAACTCCTTAAAGCAAGGACTGTATATGATTTGTTTTTATTCACAAGGTCTGGCACACAGAAAGTGGCCCCCCAAATATTTCTTGAACAAGTACCTCCAGGTACACTGGGGCTTGCGAGAATACGTCTTGGGTTCATATTTCAGAACCCATTAATTAATGAGACCATTACCATGAGGTTTTGCCAAAAATTAAATGTGCCATGGGGAAGTTTTAACACAGACCCATACACTATACTTTAGATTCAGGTGGATCACATTTTAATGGTGTTCCAATATAATGTTAAAACTATAAAGTACTATAGAATAAAACCTATGGTTGCAAGAAACAAATATAATATGAAGTACTTCCCACATGCGGGAAAAACATACTAAAGTCACAGAATTAGATAAGTATATTAAAGCTTAATATCAAACCTTGAGTTTAGCTTTAATAGAAAACTCCTTTATTTGGAATATACTTTAACATAATCACAATATTTATATACTCATTCTAGCTATAATTGCTCAATCACCTGCTCATGCACTGCACTTCATATAAATCTTTTAAGCTCTTATTTTTATTATACTGTAATGATATGTTTATACGACTCTCTCTATTAGACTGAATTTGAAGGTAAATTGTCATTTACTTCAGTATCTCAGTACTGGTAGCAAATATATTCCCAAAAGTTTATCAAATAAATAGGTAGTATTTTCATGTTTATAAATAAACCTGTGAATAATTTTAGAGAAGAAAATTAAGTTTTGAGGTTATGTAACCTGGCTGAGATCACAGAGCAAGTAAATAAATGAAATCAGAATTCAAATCCAGTCTTCAGTCAAAAATTCTTATGCCCTTTTCATCATACCATACATATTACTATAAATTGTGAAAGAGCTACGTATTGTAGTAGTTGTAATTAAAAAGCAACAACTTAACCACAAAAAAATTGTAATACTAAAGGTCCCTTAAAAATGAGATCTTTGCGGGAGAGGGGATGGGTTGGGTGGGGGAGAGAAATTAGGGGAAAAGGGGACAACTGTAATTGAAAAACCAAAATAAATAAATAAATAAATAAATAAATAAATAAATAAATAAATAAAATGAGATCTTTGGCCCAGCCAGGTAGCTCAGCTGGTTTGATAGTCATCCCAATATGTCAAGGTTGTAGGTTTAATCCTGGGTCAGAGCCCATACAAGAATCAACCAATGAATGCATAAATAAGTGGGACAACAAATCGATGTTTCTCTCCCACCCACACCAAAAATCAATCAATTAATAAAATATAAAAAAATATTTTAAAATGGAATCTTGAACTGTCAGCCAAAACTAGTTATTACAATCTCAACAAAATACAGCAGTATTGATTAAAAGATTTTACCTTGTACTTCTTTATCATGATACTCCTTTAGTTTTGTCCAAATATCCTTAAAGTCATTAGATATATCTGCAGAACTAGGGCTCCCACAACTGCTTCCAGAGACGTTCATCTTGCTTTAATATGCTTGACACTTCTATTTGCCTAACGTCTTCTCACCTTTTCTGTTACATTATATAAGTATGAAGTTGACTTTGGACAGCTGAAATACCTGAAACAACAGATTGCAATACAAATGAATCCTTCATTTACCTTTATGTAATTTGAGCCCAGTCAGCCATTCTCAAGTTTTCCCCATTTACCTACAATCAATAACTTCAAGAATTGGTGGATTCGGGGTGGGAGGGGGTGACGAAAAATGATTATAGTGAGAAAAGCCTTGATTTCAGTAATCCAGACTTCAGTTAAAGTTAAATTTTCAGGCAAGTTTTCTTACTCCTCCTAGAAAGTAGTTACCTAAATTATGTTAAATTGAGAGACTTCTGATATAGAGGTTTGTAATCATTCATGGTCAGTATTGATACACCATTCTAAAAGAATTTATTGCTTTTTAAACTTTGAGTAAAGACAGACTGCAACAATATACTGAACCCAAAACAGAAAATATATTCTTAAATATTCTTAACAAGCATTTACATTCATACATATATCTATATACAAAGACACGTTATAAAGAGCAAGGAAGATGATCGACATTTTAACAAGAATATCTGAATAGCTTTCTCATGTAACCAGTGAGCAAGATATGGACATAGCAAAGATCTATGAACACAGAAACATCTAATAACAAGGCAACTAGAGTAAAGCTATTTTGTGCCTCTCTCAGAGTAAAGGTAAATAAGTTTATTATTTCTATAGTCCTTGAAGGAAGCAATTGGCTATTAAGAAGTAGATTAATAAATATTATAATGTGTTCTTTTACTGAGATCATTTTGCTACCACTAAAAAAGTAAAATGATTAACAAGTCTACTAAACCTCACACCTGGCTCCTTCGTCAATGCCGTACTATAGCTAACAAGTGCCCAAACTAATTTGTGTCTCTTGCTAACTTTCTTGAGGTCTCTGATGAAGAAGCTAAAATAAGCAGTGACATTTCTGAAGGGAGCAAGATAATGTGTGAATCCACTTGGTAAACCATAAAGTACTACAAAAATAAAAATACTTTTATTGTTTTCAAAAATTGTGATTATATATTTTTTTGAGACAATCAGTGAAAACTAAACATGGACTGGATTTTAGATAATATTAGGGAATTATTTTTAATTCTCTTGGGTATGATAATGATGTGATCATGTTTTTTAAAAAATCCTTTATCTGTTAAAAAGAAGATATATACTGAGGTGTTTACAGGTGTTCTCTGAGATTTGCTTTAAAATGCTCCAGCTAAAACAACCAAAAAATAGATGTTGGGTGAGGAGATGAAACAAGAAGAGCTGAACTTTGATAATTATTAAAGCTGGGCAATGAATGGGTGAGTATATGAGGGAGGTCATAATTGCAGTGTCTCTCTTGTGTATACTTATTATTTCCATAATACAGTGTACGGAACCACTCCTTATGGTTTAGGGAATTGTAGCCCCGGTCTAAGCATGATTGCCACCAGCATTCTGGCGGTGCTTGTCTTTAAGTCTCAGCATAAGGCTGTGTGTGAAACATAACCGAAGACCACTCAGAGGGTTGCCAGGGGAATTAGATTTAAAGAATGCTTATTAAGCTTTAGAACTTGCTCTGCTTTCTTTATCATTAATGTAACATAAACACTCTCTAGGAAGAAATGTATGAAACCTTGCACCTAATGCCAGTGTGGCGTCAAGATGTTTGATAGACCCTGACACGGACTGGTCACTGTACCCTCTGTACCAGTACATGTAATCTGTTACTTTCAACTGGAATCCTAATGCCTCCAAGTTACTGATGATTCATGAATCTTGACCTTGTATCTCTCGTGTGTATCCTCCTCAATAAAAGGCATGAGGGAAGAAGGCCTAATCACTGTTCTCCACTAGAGAGGCAGCCACCTTCCTTCCCCCAGACATAATGAAATGTCCTGGGTAAAAGTTTGTTCATCAGACATAATAAAGTGTCCTGGGTAAAAGTTTGTTCTGCCATGGTCACAAAGACTCTGCTGGACAGAGCAGCTTCCAACTGAGCCTAGGGTGTGTGAGGCACATCTACCTCAATGAAGTTTTTTAAAAGTGGAATTGGGTGTACTGCATTAGCACAGCTGTATAGCTTTATTTCAAAGAAACTCATATTCTATTCCTTAGCCTTAAAAGATAAATCAATGGGACTATACTACTGTAAAAGCCACCATTTATTATGTTCACTATATACCAAGGATTGCAATGTTTTATATTCATTTTTTATCCTAATTCTCAAAACAACTCCATAAAAACAGCACTATTATTAATTTCATTTTAGAGTTGGAGAAATAGGCTTAAGAAATTAAGTGACTGGCCTAATGCTAGGAAAAAGCTTTGTCACAGCTGGAACTTAAATTATGATGCCGATAACTACAAGATAAGCTAAGTAACCCAAAATAGGTAGCTTAATTATTTCCATTAAGTAAATGGTGTAAAACAAAGTTTTAGTTACTTTAATGAATTAAAAATGCATGGTATTAAATGCTTTAAAACTGATAAGGCAAAAAGGTGTCCTTTAAGAAATATAGCAATCTTCAGAGGTAGCAAAAAAAAAAAAAAAAGACTAAAGCTATGTTTTTCCCCCACATAAAAACAATTTATCAATACTAAACTTGCAATCTGGCTCACAAAACCATCTCCTACCTATCCTGCATGTCCAGCACTTTTTGTTGGCAACTCTTGGCAATGAACCGTTATTCACTGCACGATGGTACACTCTTAAGATCTCAAAAATGTGCATATTTTGCCTCTCAAGTTGTATTCTGGGCTCAAAGGTCTATAGTAACATAATACACGTCTGTGCATACTGTAGCACTGTAAACGACCACACGGGATAAGTTTGGTATCACACCATACGTAGGTAGTCACAAACAAGTAAGGAAAGAGCCGCTCCTAGAGTCACACAGAAGCCCTAAATGAAAAGGGCTTGGAGCAGTCCTCTTAGTAGGAACGCAGAATTCAATGGCTCCCTTTCCAGGACCCTCAGCCAACAACCTCCCCTTCCACAAGGTAACCGGAGGTTTATAGCACTACCGGCACTGAAAAGGCGAGGGGCAACACCAGAGCAGGGCGGAAGTCTGCGCATGCGCAGGGCGGGCCCGTTGCTGTGAAGTTAGTCCAAAGCTTGCGCGGGAGACCAAGAAACAGCAAGGAGCGTGAGCCTGTTTTCCGTCCCTTCCAGCCGGCTTTGGCCCGGTCCCAGCCCACTTACTAATAGGCGGCCCCAGAGCCGGACGGCTATCCCCACCCCGGGGGCCACATGCTTTCGGTCAGCGCACAGCTCCAGACCGGAAATGGCCTCTACGACCCAGCGCTGCGGTTTGAGAGAAAGAGATCCCTCTTACTCACGGCTTCCAAGAGTGCCTCGATTTTCTCGAAAGTGCCCGCAGGGATGCCGGCGCGCACTGGAGCAATGAGGAGAAGGCGGCTTGCTTTCTCCTCTTTCCCTCACTAACTTAATAAAGGGCCAACGAGAGAGCCCCTCAGGGTAGCCCGCGTTTTCCGGGTTGGGGGTGGGCCCGTGGGCAGCCAGCCGGGTTCGGAGGCGGCCGCACCCGCTAGTCCTGGAGCCCTGGCGACGTCACGCGGGTGTTCCTGGGAGTTTACGCCCCTCCTCCCGCCTTGTAGTGAGGCGGCAGTCTTCTGGACTACAGCGGAGGGGTGGGTTCAACAGTGCCCCGCAGGCGAGTGCAGTGACTGAAGAGGAGAGTGCCGCCTCTGCGTTGTCGGGAGCACTCGCTCCAAAAGCGGGCTACCGCCACAGCGTTTTCGGGTTTCCCTGGAAAAAGCTCAAGCCATTCTATTTGGGAAGTTTCAGTTCTTTGGCGCTACGCGAAAGTTACAGATGTGTCTGATTTAAGCACATTTCACGGAAAGTGTATGTGTGCCCTGTACCAAATGGAAAGTTAAAATTAACCGATGAGGGAATAGACACGGATTTATCTAACGTAGTTCTCTACCTTGTAGCTGTTACCTGCAGTTCAGTGATATGACCTGACAGGACTGGGTGGTGAAGACAGATAGCAAAACGATGTGTATTTTGCTGCGTTGAATGGAAGGTTTCTGGAGAACCTGAAGTGAGAAGGAATCAGAAGTGACCATTATTTGTTGGAACAATATATTAAGTAATATATATATTTTTTTAAATCAACTTTTCCTGTGGCTGAGAACATTCAAACTGTTAATATGTTTTCATAATTATCTTGATTGCTTAAAAAAGCGTTTTAGCATTAGAAAATCTACAAATGAAATCGAGGAAAATAAACAGAATGGACACAATATCTGTTAAACCAAGTCAATACTTTTCTGTAGTAGTTCTAAGACCTGGAAAGAAAACAGAGGACAATATTATAAACTTTAAAAAGTTAAGTGGTATTTAGAAAATCATAATACAAAGTGTAAAAGTAATTTTTCCAGTCATTGATCTTAAGGAATGTGAATATCACAGCTTACTTCCTGTGATTGAATGTAACAGGACGTTAAGTACCATTTTAGCAATACTATAGGAACCTTTGTACCTTTGAAGAAGAGGGCTGTTGAACCTTCATTACCCTGTTATAGCAACCATAATTCACTTCCAAATTTTATGACTTAATTCATAACAGAGGAAATGGGTGAAAAATTGACCATACCATTTTAAATACAACATAAGAGGCATAATTGCTTGTATAAATGTTATATAATGGAAATGGAGAGTATTGTTACAAATGGAAAGAACCTGTAATCAGTTTGTCTTTTAATGGCACATTGAAAGAACAGCATACTTGTGGTCCAAAGAAAAACTATAGTAACTGAATGACCTAACCTGTTCCTTGGGTTTCACTGTCCAGTCTATTTAAGTCAAAATCGAAATAATCATCCTTGGCACCTTCTTCTTCCTTAATCCCCATATCCAGTCTATCACCAAGTCCTGTCAATTTTACTTACCAAATATCTCCCAAATCCATCCCTTCTCTTCATTACCACCCCGATATCACTTACTTAGTCTGCTGCTAGTCTACTGCTCATATCCACCCAACCAACAACTCCACCTAAACCTTTCTCTTTATTAGTGTTCAGAAAAAAAATTTAAGCATCTATTCTCAATTTATGTATATATTTAAATTTAAATTGTACATGTATTGCTGAAAAATGACATAGTCTAATGAGTAAGTCATAGGCTCTGGAGACATCCTGGCTTTGAATCCTGCTCTGATACTTCCTTACTAAGTGAACTTGGACTGGTTTCTTAACCCATCTCATCTTTCTTACCTGTAAAAAGAGGACAATGATAGTACCCAACTCAGAGAGTTATGTAGAGTAAATGAGTTAAAATACGTAAACTGCTTAGTAGAGTGTTCAACTACAGTATGTGTTCAATAAAAAGCTAGCCCTTATTAATACATCTGAGCTAATACACTATGACTATTAATAATACATTTTTAAAGGATGAGAAAAAATTAAAATCTTATATCTTCTCCCACTTAAATTTTGTCCATTTTGAGACTACTTCTCTACACTATAGCTAACTACTGTGATCTTGAAAAATAAGTCTGATAATGGCACTATGCTACTTAAACCCCTTCAGTGGCTTACTGTTACTCCTTGTAAAAAGCCTCTTTGAATTTCCTCTTCTACCCACCCCCCCCCCCGCCCCCCCAGGTTCACTTCCAAACATTTTCTGCCCTGTGGCCTCACTGGCCTTTTAGTCCGAGGCCTTTGCATGTAGTTGCCTCTAATTCTTAACCAAACCTACTCCAACCCTTTGCCTGATGATTACGAATCCCTTTATCTTGTTTCAATAGTGTCTTCTATTAGATATTCTTATAGTACTGTGTACCTTCCCAGCTTACATTTACTACAATTTAAATTATTTATTTAATTAATCCTGTCTCTTCGCTAGATTATAAGTTTCTTAAGGTCAAAACTATGTCTTGTTCACCTTTGTATCTTCAGAAAGTAGCTCAGTACCTGCTATAAAGTCAGTATTCTGGATAAATGAATTGGGTATCCCTTGAGGGATTCCAGTTTTTCATGTAGGTGGAGGAAAATCTTTGAACCCATTCAAAATTATTAGCTTCTCCTTATGAGGTTCTATGATGGTTACTTTAACAGTGGAAATGGTGGGCATAGATATTTGCCCCCAATGAGAAGCTTTATGCCCCTACCTGGTAGAGAAAATTATGAAATCCTAAAGAAGTGAGAAAATTTCTTTAACAAAGAAACAGTTATTTTTAACCTTTCATAATACTGGGTTTCTTGTTTTTTGTTTTTTGTTTTTTTTAATGGCTTAGAACAATGCTTCCCAAACTTTTCCAATACTTAGAAAATGAATACTTGTATTATATTGTGATTTAAAAAAATTAAAAAGATGAGACTGCTTTCATTCGGAGGCAACAGAAGTTAGGACTCCAGCCACCCCATGCCCAGTGCTGCCATCTTGAGATGGGATTTTACTCTACTAGCATACAGAAAACCCATTGGAGGCTTAGGATGCTCATTTAAAAATTGCCTGGTGAAATTATTAAAATAGTAAGTTTGATATTATGCACATTTAATCACAATAAGAAAAATCATGTGGTAGCAATAAAAATTCTAGAATTGTTAGAACTGTATAATTTTGGAACTACATAGATTTTTTAAATCATCTAACTTATCCATTTTAAAGCTGAAACTTGATTCTACAATCTGCCTAATTACTACAGTTGGGTAGCTGACAGTTGTGAAGTTTAAAATCACATAATACGTTCAACTGATATCACTAAAATTATGTGGTTTCAGACCTCAGGTAGGGCATCAGTTAGTCCTTAAAATAGTCTTTGTTCAGCTCTTTCTGTTTCTTTTTTTTTTAAGTATATTTTATTGATTATGCTGTTATGGTTGTCCCAATTTGTTTTCCCTTTGCTTCCGTCCTCCCAGTATACCCCTTTCCTCCAATTCAGGTCTATGGGTCATGCATATAAGTTCTCTGGCTTCACCCTTTGCTGGCTTCCAAACTTTCACTATTTTCTCAAACCTCTATATAATATTCTCACTCTCAGCAGACACCCTAGCTTTCTGATTACACAAAACAATTGGGCTTAACAGGTGTGATCTTCCTGAACTTTCATTTTCCTTTCTCAACCCTGTGAATTAGGCAATACCATTTTGCAAGTAAAAAAATGAAATCTGAACCCTGAAGTGCACCATCCAGTCTACCAAAAGGTTGTAAGTTCGATTTCCGGTCAGGGCACATATCTAGGTTTCCCTTTCAATCCCCAGTTTGGGAGCCTATAAGAGGCAGCCAATCTACGTTTCCTTCTCTTTTGACCCCTTCCTCTCTCTCTAAAAGCAATGAAAAAATATTCTCGTGTGAGGATTTAAAAAACAAACAAACATGAATCCAGTTGCTTCTCAGCCCCTTTTTAACACTGACCAAGCTATCATCACCTCAAAACTCTTCTGTAGTAATAGCCGTTTCATCTTTTTAAAAACAACTATTTTTCTAGTACTGTTTTCCCCTTGCAGTGTATTCTCCACAGCAGTCAAAACATGATGCCTCCCCTGCTCAAAACATTTCAGGATCTTCTCATTTCTTTAGAATAAAATAAAATCTTTTCCCATTGTGTCAGAACAAGTCAATCTGATGTTATCTTTTTAATATAGTTTCGAATTGGTGCTTTCCTTTCTAATCTCACACTTACAGCTCTAGCTTAGACCCTGATATTTCTTACCTAGACTACAGCCTTCTTACTTCAAGCCTTGTTTACCTTAATCCAGTTTGCACACAGCTGCCAGAGATTTAAATCATTATTTCTGATCTTGGGACTGCCTTGCTTAAAACACTTCAGAGCTCTCCATTGCCTAAAGATTAAAACCCAGTTCCTTTTAAATGTCACAGGAGCCCTTTCTAGCCTTGTACACTCTCGACCTTCCACCTCACCCTTTCCTTCTCTCAATAGGAAACTGCTTTTATTCCTCCCTTGTCCCCCTTGCTATTTCTTTGTTGTGGCTCATACAATCTTCTCTTGGAATTACCTTCACCCGGATCCTTTATATTTTACCTTTCTACTTACCTTTAAGACCCAGCTTAGACTTCCAGCCAAGATGGGGACCTAGACAGACATTCTGTGTCTCCCTCCACAAGTAAGAAGAAATACAGCTACCTCAAAACTAGAGACAACCAGAAGTTCCAAAAAATGGTGGGGCATTGATATAAAGAAGAAATACTCATCCAGACAGGTAGGAGGGGCAGAGCGGGAGCAGAGAGGACGAGGTGTGATGGCGGCAGTGGCAGGATGGCGGAAAGCACAGTCACACATCTTAAAAACTAGGGAGGGACACCTGGGGAGTGCTCCCAGCACCAGACCAGACTGTGCAGCTCACTGTCCCAGCACTGGGGAAAATAAAGCCTCATTGCTTCTGACTATGCAAACCAGTGGGGGTTGGGGCAGAGGCAGAAACTGCCAGTCTCTTGGCAGAGTCCGCTTGTTTAAAGGGCCCTCATGGTCCTAGAATGTGCGCAGACCCACCCACTCTGGGAACAACAGCTAGAGCAATAGCTAGAGAGGCACCAGTCCCATACAGAAGTGGGAGAAGTGCCTGGAAAGGCGGTGAATGCTGAGCAAGCGGCATTGTTTCCTCTCAGACCCCTCCCCCACATACAGCACTACAACGTGGTGAAACAGGTTTCCCTTACTGACAAATATCTAAGGCTCTGCCCCTTACAATGTAACAGGTGTGACAGCTCTAAGATACAGGCAAACAAACACAGGAGCCTGTCAGAATGAGGAGACAGAGAAGTATGGCCCAAAAGGGAGAACAGATCAAGGTTCCAGTGGGAGAACTAAGGGACGAGGAGATAGCCAACCTAACAGATGTTGAGTTCAAAACACTGGTGATAAAGATGCTTGCAAGCTTGAAAGATATACTTAAGTATGGCAAACACATAAAGGAAGGAGTAAAGGCTATGTTAAATGAAACAAAGGAAAATCCACACAAAACCAATGGTGAAGGGAAGGAAACCGGGATTCAAATCAATGATTTGGAACATGAGGAAGAAAAAAATAGTCAACCAGTACAGAATGAGGAAACAAGGATTGAAAAAAATGAGGAGAGGCATAGGAACCTCTGGGACAACTTTAAATATGCCAACATCCAAATCATAGGGGTTCCAGAAGAAGAAGAGGAAGAGCAAAAAATTGAAAGCTTATGTGAAAAAATAATGAAGGAAAACTCCCCAAATTTGGCGAAGAAAATATACATACAAGTGCAGGAAGCATAGAGAGTTCCAAACAAGCTAGACCCAAGGTGGACCACACCAAGACACATCATAATTAAAATGCCAAAGGCTCAAAATAAAGAGAGAATCTTGACAGCCACAAGAGAAAAGAAGAGGGTTACTTACAAAGGGGTGCCTATAAGATTGTCAGCTGATTTCTCAAAAGAAAATTTGCAGGCAAGAAGGGACTGGCAAGAAGTATTCAAAGTGATGAAAATCAAGGACCCACAACCAAGATTACTCTATCCAGCAAAGCTATCATTTAGAATGGAAGGGGAGATGAAGTGCTTCCAAGACAAGATAAAGCTAAAGTAGTTCATCATCACCAAGCCATTATTATATGAAATGTTAAAGGAACTTACTTAAGAAAAAGAAGATCAAAACTATGAACACTAAAATGACAACAAACTCACAACTATCAACAACTGAATCTAAAAAAAAAAAAACAAAATCCAACTAAGCAAACCAGAATAGGAACAGAATCTTAGGTATGGGGATCATTTGGAGGGTTATCAGCTGGGAGGGGGGAGGGGGAGAAATGGGGAAATGGTGCAGGGATTAAGAAGCATAATTGTTTGGTACAAAATAGACAGGGGAAGTTAAGAATAATATAGGAAAGGGTGAAGCCAAATAACTTATATGCATGACCCATGGACATGAACTAAGGGGGGTGGGATTGCTGGAGGGAACGGGGTGCTGGGTGGAGGGGAGTAAAGGGAAAAAAACTGGGACTACTCTAACAACATAATCAATTAAAAAAAAAAAAAAAAAAAAAAAAAAGACCCAGCTTAGGTGGCACTATTTCCGGGAGGCTAACCTAACATTGCTCTTCACCTATTCCTACCCCCTTCCAGAAATAGCCCTCCTTATTCTCCCATACCCCTTTATGTATCTTTACCACTTTATTTAACACTTTATTTAACACCATTATACTGTAATTATTTTTATATCTCATCTTTTCCAACTAGACTGTGGGTGATTATTTGACAGCAGAGACTATGCTTTCTTTATTCTTCTCCATATTCCTAGTTCTTACCACAGAGTCATATTGTAGTGCTATCCAATAGAGCCACATATATAATTTTAAAGTTTCTAGTAGCCACATTTAAAAAGTATAAAGAAACCGGTGAAATTTACTTAATATATTTTATTTAATTAAATTTATCTGAAATAGCCCTGGTCAGGTAGCTTAATCAGTTAGAGTTGTGCCCATATGCCAAGGTTGTGGGTTTCATCCCTGGTCAGGGCATATACAAGAATCAGCCAATGAATGCATATAAATAAGTGGAACAATAAATCGATGTTTCTTTTTCTCTCTCTCCCTTCTCTCTTTCTAAAATCAAATAAAATAGTTTTATCTAAAATATCACTTCAGCCTTGGCTGGTGTGGCTCAGTGGTTTGAGTGCCAGCCTGCAAACCAAAAGGTCACTGGTTCGATTCTCTGTCAGGGCACATGCCTGGATTGTGGGACAGGTCTCCAGATAGCGGCATGTGAGAGGCAACTGATTGATGCTTCTCACACACATTGATGTTTCTCTCCCTCTTTCCCTTCCTCTCTCTCTGAAAAGAAATAAATAAAATCTTTTAAAAAATAAAATAAAATATTACTTTAACATGTAATCAGGATGAAAATTTATTAATGAAACTTTCTACATAGTTTTTCTTCATACTATTCTTAAATTTTTGTTGTGTATATTATCTTCATAGCACATCTCAATTTGGATTGGTTGCATTTGAAGTCCTCAAAGCCACATGTGGCTAGTGGCTACTGTATTGGACTGAATAGACCTAGCATATATAATGACCAAATAAGTATTCAATGAAAAAATGAGTTACATGATTTATCTTAAGAACTAGGATAGAATTGGGACTGGGACAAGGATATCGGATTTCTAGTCCAAGGTTATTTCTGCTGTTCGGGCTGGGTGTTTCCCATCTCTCTCCCAATCCACCGTCATCCCATTCCCCTTTTCCCCCAGCATTGAGGACCTGTATCTTTAGGCTAAAATTTAAAAGTGATTAAAATCATTATGAATATTTAAATAATACTGTTCAGCACTTTTAAAATGAATACACCAGAGAGCTGTTTTAAGAATAAGACAAAAGAGTTACTTTAAGACAAAAGGCTGTTTGAAAGATAAGACTTTAAGACAAAAGAAAATTATATTAACTGTCAATGTATGTGTCAACTGAAACACTTTAATTTTTTTTAAGTTGTTTACAGTAATTACTAAGTGTTGTTTGGGGTTAGGTATATACATCAATTAGTAATTTTGCCCCAAGTTCTTGTCTGTGATTTGAGTTGATGGTGCCAAAATCCAGTGTAGGTAGAGCAGTTTAATAATTGTTTTAAAAGATATTCTTACATATTCATGAAGGGTGTCAGTATCACACTTTTTTTATTTTGACAGTTTTAGGTGGTCATCAAAGTGCCATAATACACATTAAAGATTATAAACGGTTTTCTAGTTAGAAACATTAACCTCATGTAGTCTGGCCAATTTCCAACATAGATAAAGATTTGTTTATCTTGATTTTCGCTATGGCTACATATACCTTCCTCATTTCCTTTTATAAACTATTAAAGTAATTTTGTGTTTTTAAATATCACCCACTTAGCTACTTCATTTCGCATCGGTAATGGGTAAAATTTTACTAGATATGCATTTTTCCCATTTTAAGAATTGTCTTTTTATATTTGGTGAAGATAGTACAGTATACTATAAAATTGCTCAGTCACCTAAGTTTAAATGATGATGAGCTGATCAAGAATATTCATCTGTTATTGCAAGATGATTTATTATCAATGGAAAGTGGCATCTTTTTCTTACAGGTCATCCATTTATAGTACAGTGGCTGCTCAGGCAATATTTGATAGGTTTATGAAGCCCAGGACTTTTGTTAGATAGCTCTGGCATTTGTAAGATTGGCATTAACACTTAACATTGCCAATTAACAATGACATTTATAAGAACCTCAGAGCTTAACTGTTGTAGAGATGATAAAAGAATTTAAGAGTGATCACTAAGACCGTAAAGTAGGAAAGTGGGTTTTATTTTGGTAATCTTGAAAAACTACTCTACTTTTTTATCTAGTAAATATAGTACTATATTGCATTGTCCTACATACATTTATATAATGCTACCATGATGGAAGTTGTGGGAACAGTATTTACAGTAATGTAAAATATTATGAAGGGTTAACTGTAGGAACAAGTCACTTGGAGTTTATCAATTAAAGTATTCCTTGATAGATTCACAAGAGCAAACACATTTAATATTCATTGCTTTGTCCACTTTTAAGAAAATAATGATTCTCATCTTAAATGGTAATTTTTCCATCTGTGAATTGATAAATTTATTCACTTCTGGCAAATAATTGTAATTTTTAATGTATTCATGTTTCACTAATTACAGATATGATACGTCTTCAAACACGTTCACTGGCTTCTCCCCCCCAGTTCTTATTTTTACTATAACTGGCTTCTCCCCCCCCAGTTCTTCTTATTTTTACTATACTTGAGAAAAATAGACTTAAATATTGGATTTGTGCTTTTCCTAATCCAGATATTAGTCCAAGGTTAAGGCAGCTTTGACAGTTACCATTCCAAAAATGTTATATGTCCAAAATTCTTAAAGGATACCTTCAGTTGCAGCCAATATTTTTAAATTTTGCTTAAGTTATAACAAGCAGTATTATAAATATATAGTGAAATTAAATTATACTTTAATTCACTTCACACCTTTGGTGACAATTTATGTTTGTAGAGGACTTTTTTAACTATAGTTTTTACAAAATATGTTTCCCTGGATATTAAGACTGAAATAAATAGACTTTCTCTTCCCAGATCTAGTATGCTTCTTATATAAAGTGACCATATGCCCTGGCTTACTAGCAACAGTTCTGGTTAATATCTGTTGTTCTGGCTAATTATTAATAGGGCTCCTGTTTACTCTAAAAAATGTCCTAGTTTTAGTTATAAATCATATGATCAGAAGCCTTACGGAATTTGAAGTATAAACTAATAAAAAGGTCATTTTAAAATGAGCTTTTGTAGTCAGGAGTATTTCCTTCTCAACTATGTACAGACCTACCTAAACTCTTTTTAGAGAATATTATGGTATAGATAATATAAGCTGTAATATTATTTGATTTATAGGCAGCACACTGAAATTCCTGAGTTTAGAAGTGGTTTAATACTGGTAGGAAATAGATTGAAGAACAATTAATGATGGTAAAATACAAAGTGCTTTTCCTACATAGATTCTCTTTTGAATCTAAAGGTAACTGTCATAAAAGTATAACAGGTAAGGTTTTCATCTTTCCACAGAAGCTGAGAAATTAGATGGTTTGACTAGCATTATATGTACAGACTAGTAGATAAGTTGACCCAAGACTTCAAACCAAATCTTCTGGCTATAAATCATATATTCATGTTCTTTGAAGTACACCCTACTATTTTTGAGTAGTAAAAACTATTTAAAACTTACCCTGTGCTTTTCAGTTGGTTTTTTTTTTTTTTTTTTTTTTTTAATCTTCACCTGAGGATATGTTTACTACAGATTTTAGAGAGAGAGGAAGAGAATGAGAGGGGGAGATAGAAATATTGTTGTGAGAGAGATACATTGTTTGGTTGCCTCCCATATTTGATCCCCACTGGATGGAACCCAATAACCTTTTAGTGTAGGAGATGACACTCCAATCAACTGAACCACCAAGCCAGGGCTCACTAAAAGGACTTTTAAATTTGATAGCAATTTAATTTAAATCATAATGGAGAAGAGGAAAATAAACTGGGATCTCTCATCAGGGTTGGAGTGAAGCACCTATTCTATGAACCAATCTCAGCTCATTTTTTAGATTTTTTTCATTAATAATTGTATTTCTTAGTAATTAGGGCACACATGCTTTTTTACTTGCCTTACAATAGGTGTGGATATTTGAGAGATGAATATAAACTGACTTGTAATGGAATTAGCAAACATGTTTATATTAGCCTTTCCCAGACCCAAGTTGTGGATTCTTCTATGTAGTAAGTTTAAAACTAAATAAAACAAAGAGCCTTGAATTAATTATGTAGTAATCTCAGAAGTTATCAGAGAAGGAAGTGCTTCAAAAAATTGCAACTGTGTTCTACAATCAATGATGGCATATAGCCACATTCCCAGCATATGGTATTAGGCAAGTCTTGAGCTGGGAGATAGGAGCCGGGTTTAAGCTCTGGCCCTATTTCTGATTATCTACATGTTTCCTAGATAAATCTTATTTCCACAACTGATATATGAGGACACTGATACTTACTGTGTCCAAAGAGGTTGTTGTAAGATTGAAATAATATATGTGGAATTTCTTATAAAGAAGACTTCATAGAATTTTGAAGCAGCATGCCTATTGGGAGCAGACAGAGTGGTAGAAGAACCTGGCTTTTGGAAGCAATAGGTATGTGCAAAGATTCTGCTGTGGAAATCATTGTGAATTCTGGAAACCGTAAATATATAGTAATGTATTTGTATAGGTTGCTATTGGAAAATCAGCAGAAGCTCCACTTAATTTTTTGATGAATTCTACTTTTAATTATAATCCTATTGTGCAAGTAATTTAACTTTGCTATGCCTCAGTTATTTATCAATGAAATGAAGATAATAATATATATCTTGGGTATTTCACAGGATTGTTGATAGGATGGAATGATTATATGTACATATCCAAACAGAGTAAGAAACTGTTAATCATAGATAGATTTAAGAGCTACAGCTAATCATAGAGATCTTTCCAATTGCTAGTTACATAATTATAGTGAAGTTGTTGGATCGCTATGTAAATTGTGAGATATTTATAATTATAGAAGGGGTTAAATTACAATTTGTTAAGTGCTTTTACATATCTTATTTGATTCACGTAATTAAGTTTAGATAAATCAGGTAGTAATATTATATTGCTATTTCCATTTTATTCCAAGGGACTTTTAAAAATCGCCCAGCCCAACTGCAAAACTGCATAGAAAGGAAAAACTAATTTATTTGTTTATTTCAGAAATTGGTGGTTGTCGGGAATCATGTATTTAACATAAATTTATGATAAACTCAGCTTCAAGGCCAAGAAAGGAAGTGTTGGTATCAAGTTGATTGTGATCTGAGTTAATTTAGTGAAGATCTGAGTCTATCTGATTCTTTTTTTTTTTTTTGCAAATAGTATCTCTAATTATTGGGTTTTGTTCAGCAGTGTGTATTCCCACTTTTTTTTTAAATTTCTAGGCCCTCTTTAGTCTAATTTCCCTATTTCATCCTTATCAATGCATTAGTCTATTTAACCACCTTCTAAGAAAGAAGAAGGTTATGTTTAAAAACTCAATTATTTTAACAATTCAAGTTAAATACAAAGATAATCAGACTTCTTTTTTATTTATACCTATTTCTTTCTTGTTTAGCTAAACTAGCTCTATCATTGGGCAAACAAATATGGTAAACAGTATACTTAATTAAAGCGCACAACTGGCTGTTTAGTTTTCTATTTTTTATCTATCAGACTAGAGCTTTTGTCTAATGTATCCTTCAGAGCCATGCACTAGGATTATATTAGAGGTTATAATGAATTATTTCTTGTAACCAGACCCTCTTGGACACAGTCCAGGACAAACTTGTACTATTCAAAATTCTGTGTTTCGCTACAATAGGAAGTGTTACTTGAGGCTCCAATGTAGTCAGTCTGCTTTTACTATAGTTTTAACAATATAAACTTAAACAATAAAATCTTTGGATCTTTGAATCAATGCTGGGCACAAAGTATTTTCAGACTACATACTAACTGTTCATTTTGCTGCTGTTTGGCCCTTTAAAAATTGGCAACCAAATGCAGGAAATGAAATGTAGTTTATTAGAAAATACCTTTCTCACAGAAGATCAAATTTCAGTGCATCTCAGGTTTTGTGGGAATGGATCAAATACATCAGATATAAATAGGCTAAAGTTCCTCACTTTCCATTTGAAATTGGCTGTACTTGTTTCTCAGAAAATACATTTTAGTTATATAATGCATTAAAATTGTATTAGTAAACTAAGGAAAAAGCAGTTTGACCATATTTGTCCTGTAATAGTGATGAATGGGCAACTTTTGGGCCCCGCTTACTTGTCACTGCAGTGGCAACCAGATTCATGCAGGTGAAACCTGCAGCCCCTCACCTGGACTTTCTGTCCTGGGGGTTTTCTGAAGCCTTTGGAAATAGAAGCACAACCTGAAAGTGTGACAAAATTAACAGCTCACTAAGCAACCCTTAACTGATAGAAGTCAGAACTGGCAGATAAATGCTCCTCTTTCATGGTTCCTAAGAAGGTAGAGATTGAACTCCATTTGACCATAGCGGGGGATGAACTCCAGAATGCACTCTTATATTGGCCTTCCTCCCATCTCGCCCCCATTTCCTTCTAATTCCCCACTTCTGTTCTCTGGGATGACTTCCGAAAAAAGAACTTGCACATAAGCTGGAGGATTTAGGATCTACTTTCCAGAGAGAACCCAAACTGAGAGATAAAGTTTAAGCATGAGACTTCCATTTCACTATTTTTATGTTATTAATGGAAAATTTAATTTTTGAAAGCTTGTTTGTGTAGAAAGGAGTAAGAATAATTGTATGCACTACTTTGTAAGTGTACTAATGCTGACCTAAAATTGGTTGAACATGTGCATTTGAGGCTATTTTTCTGATAGTGACAATGGTTGGATTTGAAGGAATTTGTACACTCCTGTTCAGTCTCTCATAAGAAATAGAGCCTTTTTGTGTGTGTGTGCTGCTTTTCAAACTTTATTGAGCAACCAGCATAATCTAGAAAATATGTAAGTATGCAGATTAATTTATAGGATCTACCCACCAGGAAATCTAATGTGATTAGATTAAACATCTAGAGGAGTTTAGCAATCTGCCTTTTTAATAGGCATCTCCTTGGTGACTCAGATGGTCCAGAGACTAAACCTTGAGAAACATTGCTACATTATTATAGCAGTAACACTGCTGGGTGTAATCTATGACTATGAAGTAAGTTAAAACTAACTGACTCCACAGGGACTGATTTAGTGTTATGGTATCATTAATCATATGTTATAATAAATTGAGCTAAAACCACAGACTGAGAAGTCAGGTTAAAAAGATAACCCAATTTTTATTTCAGAGTCATTGTGCTCTTCCTTCATAGAAATTTGATTTCATATTATTTATCTGGCTTTAACAATAGTATTAAACATGTGGTTTGTCATGGTTTCAAGGAACTGCTGAGAATTTAATTTACGCTAGATGTGTTTAATCTATCCTTACTGGTGGATCTAGAAAAGGTCATTCATCACAAAGAAGTAAACACTGACATCTTAAAAAGTAAAACTGTGGGATAAAAGGCTGATGTTGTCATGCTGGAATGGACTGAACAACTTTTCTCACTGAAGGACCTGTAGGCAGGTTATGGTATAGACAGGTTATGGTATAGCCAGGTTCCACACCCAGTGGACAGGTTTCTGGCCTATAGCCAGATTTCAGTGGTTAGTTCTATATTATAGTTAATACTTGTTTCTGAGCAACATATATTTGTTTTAAACTTTGTAAGACAATTGCTTGGAAAGTAACTAGAAAAGAATTTAATAGATTAGTAAAATGCTATGTAAATGGTATTTACCATTTAGTTCTTATTAGATTATTGAAAATTGGGAACAATATTAATATTTTCAGAAAAAGTAAATGATCCTACCATCTCAGACTGTATTTCATCTACTTTTTAGTTAGGAGATCACTACCCTCCAAATTTGGACCCGTATATGTTAAATGTAAATTTTGTATAGAAGACCTCACCACAGAATTCTCTAAATTGCTTCAAAAATATTGTGCTGAAAGCTGCGTAAAGTTATTGGTATTCTATTTCTCGATGTTTCAAGATTCATTCAGAAATTTATTAGATTTAAAGTGTTTTTGTGTTGGAAGGAAGTTTTTCTCCTAATGTGAATCACTATAAAAAACGTAGGCAAAGAACTTTCAAGGGAATAGACTTAAGATAGAATTTTAAAATTAAAAATTTTCCATGCAAGTTATATTTTCACTTTGTCAGTAATTATAACTTATAAGGTAATAGTTTTATGCTTACTTTTAAGGTTTTATGTCTTTAACATGATGAACCATAATGTTCTCTATTTCCCAGTTAATTTTTTGATGCATAGCGGGTTTGGTTGCTAGTCCTGAAGTATTCAAATTAGCTACAGAGGGTCCTTGACTTAAGATTTTGTTTAGGCTTTACAGTGGGAAAGCAATATGCTGGCAATAGCAACAGGACTTCAAATTTTGGACTATTTTTGGGCTAGTAATATGCAATACTACACTCTCTTGTAATACTGGGCAGCAGCTTCCAGTCAGCCATGTGATTACAAGGGTAAGTAATCAATATTCTACAGTGTGGTATTAGTATTAAATGCATTTTCAACTTACGATACTTTCAACCCTCTATGAGTTTATCAGGATATAATCCCATCATAAATTGAGAAGCAGCTGTATTTAATAGAAACATCTAAAACATACCTTTGAAATTTGTTACTCCCTGCCCTCTTTTCATTGTTTATAATAATATTCACTCTAAATCTATGAAGATAAATTCAAGTTAAACAGTAATTTAATGAGTAGTCACATAAGATTAAATTGCTTATGTATCTAATAAAAGTTTTTAAAGACTATATAATTAGTGGGCTTAAATTGACAAGAGGTACTTTTATCTTTAGGTATACCATCTACATACAAGCTTTTCAATTTAAGAAAAAAACAAAATTCATTTACTATGGATATAAATTTAGATTATATCATCAGCACAAAGATTATTTGTACAGCAATTAAACATCTTCCAGGAAATTAAATTTGATTGCAAGAGCTCAGTAAGATCAGTTTGTGTTATAAGTGGATCTAGTTGTTGGTTCTAATATTAAGTCATAACCTATTTCCTGTTCTTAGGTCTCAGAATGCTTTGTCACACTATTCTGAACTCCATTCTGATTAATGACATACATTTCATAAATATCTGGTATGTGTACTTTGTTCATTAGCTCCATCTCCTAATGAATTAATGTTTGAGGCTAATTAAATGTTATTTTTAGAAAATATTAAATTCTCTTCTAATTTACTATACCCAAAACATTTTGGACTCACTGTCCCTATCATTTACTATCAAGGAAATGCAATATAATTTAATATTACCTACAATAAACTTAATTTGGAAGATAATCTTTTGGAGGAAAAACATATTTTAAAGCCCTGAAGAAATAATTCAATTGATAGTAGAAAGAGCTCAATCCTTAGACCATACAGAAATCCTTGGAGAACTAATTTGATGTCACATAAGATAATAAATATAAAATGCCTTTGAAAAACTCAGATACTAGGTACAGGTATGCTGTAATTTGGTTTATCTATGTCAAAGTTCTTCACTATAGATGATTGAAATTCAAAATTTTAAAATTACTTACATTTTTTAATTACCTTTGACATGTTGCTCTCAAAATATGTTTGACATGGCTTCTTAACTCTAACTTGGTTCAATTATATGGGTTTCTAATTTTTTAATTTAATAAGGTTAAAATATTTTTCAATATTAAATCTTAATGCTTTCTAAGTTTGCTGATTTAATTTTATGTCTCTGGCAAAAATAAAATATATATTCTGAGTTAAGCTTTGGCTTCTGTTACTCAGGCTATTTGTTGAAATTTATTATATATTTTATTAATGGGGTGGAAAGAATATTGACATTTGCTGCACCTACTATGTTCTAGGAACTGTGTTAGGTGTTTTACACACAATACATCATGTAATCCCTCCAACAACTTTCAGAGAATGGTATTAGTTTCCCTAATTTATCAAGAAAAGAGAATACAGAGGGTTCAATAATTCCCAAGGGTAAACTGATTTATAGCAGTCGGTATTCAAACCCATTTCGTTTTGGTTTAAAGGCCAACATACTACCCTTTCAACATACTACTTTTTCTCTTGCCTGTAAAGGTAAGAAACAAATGGAAGTGATTATTTTCCAGAGTCCACTTGGATTGAACTAAATTTACCAAATTTAGAATCATCCCTCACTTAGGATTCTTCCTGTAAAAAGATAAGGAGATTAGGAAAATTAACATTTAGTTCTAAGAATCAGAGTTGAAATTTTTGAGCCTTTGGTTCTCAAGCTTTCTGTAATGACATTTACTTGGAATTCCTCAAGTTAAAACATTTAAAGCACTTTTGAGCACTTATGTACAAAGCACTGTAATAAGAGTTCACCCCTTAAATAATAAGTTCTATCACCTTAACATAGGTTTTGAATTCTGTAATTCTGGTCTTCATAACCTTATTGAAATTTCCTGTCAGTCCTAAGAAACTTTTGATGGCTTTTTGGGAAAAATCCTAAACTATATCCATATAAGAGTGACTAACATAATACAAAAATACATGCATACATTCATTCTAAGAAAATAAACTGTTGAGATACTTTAAAGCAATATTAAGTCAGAAAATAGCAGAACCCACAAATATGAAGGAAAGTGAGGCCAATATGAAGGAATCTGACGCACTCATCAGTTTGATAAAAATTTTAAATTGCATTAAGAGATTAGGGTTTGAAATAGTAGTCACCTTCATAACCAATGGCAACTCCATAAATTCAGCCATATGCCAAAAAAGTTTGGGAGCAAAAATGACATAGATTAAAACATAAAAGCAAATAATTTCTTAGTTCAGCAAAGACATTAACATAACAACACAGTTTTTTTATTTGTTTTGTTTTTAAATATGCTTTATTGATTATGCTGTTACAGTTGTCCCAATTTCTTTTCCCTTAGTTCTCTTCCACCCAGTGACCCCCCTCCCTACAATTGCCCCCCCCCCTTAGTCCATGCCCATTGGTTGTGCATATAGTTCTTCTCAACATCTTTGGTCTACTCCACTCCCTCCTACTATGCTTCTTAATTCCTGCACCATCTCCCTCCCCTTCCCTTCTTCCCCCTCCCTGCTGACCTCCCCCCATAATGTTCCCCATACCTATAATTCTTTCCCCACTCTCATTGCCTACTTAGTTTGCCTTTGTTTCAGTTCCCTAACTTCTGTTGTTGGTTGTTATGATACAGTTTTCATTTTAATGTTCATAGTTTTGATCCTCTTCCTCCTAAACAAGTCCCTTTAACATTTCATATAACAGTGGTTTGGATCTAATGAACTCCTTCAGTTTTACTCTGTCCTGGAAGCACTGTCTCTGCCCTTCTATTTTGAATGACACCTTTGCTGGATAGATTAATCATGGTTGTAGGTTTTTGCTTTTCATTACTTTGAATATTTCTTGCCAGTCCCTTCTTGCCTGCAGAGTTTCTTTTGAGAAATCAGCTGATAGTCTAATTGGGACCCCTTTGTACATAATTCTCTTCTTCTCTTTTGCTGCTTTTAAGATTCTCTCTTTATCCTTAATTTTTTGAAATTTTGATTACACTGTGTCTTGATGTGGTTCTCCCTGGGTCCAGTTTTTTTGGAACTCTCTGTGCTTCCTGGACCTGTAAGTCTATTTCTTTCCCCAAGTTAGGGAAGTTCATGTAGCATTCAGAAGAGTCAATGTAGGGCAGTGAAAAAACTATTAGTATGGGATTGTATTCTGAAAAGTGTAATGTTCTACACTTATATTGTGTAATAGTGATTAGCTACATTTGGGGGCTTTTTATACAACTCAAACATGAGTTGGATTCATTTGTTATCTTTAAGACTGCTTCTAGCTCAAAAATGTTATGACTCTTAAGTGTTTTTGGTAGGAAACACATGAAAATATTCAGGAAGCAAAGAGGTTATTGTTGTTAGGAAAGTTAGCATTGTTGACAAAAAGTCATTGTGTGATATTGTGTGGCTAGGAATAAAGACAAAGGAATACATCCACAACTAGACTTAAAGAATGAAAAGATTTTTAAGTGAGTAGAACAGTTTTTGGCCTGTGCCCTGAGATAACACTGTGCTGTATAAAACTCATACATAGACAGACACGTACAAAAACAGACTACTAATTTGATTGATAAAGCTATCTTGGCCTTAATTTTAACTAAAACATCACAATGTATCAATATTTTAAAGGAATAAATTTATGGAAAATACATAAAAGTCATTTAATAGGACTTTCATATATTTGAAACTGAAAATTCTATTAAATGAAAATTGTAGAATCCCTCTCCAAAATGTAGTTAGGTTTAAATATTACCCATAAGATTTTTATGAAAAGATTTGTCTAGTTCCTAAATAGCTTTCTTCAAAACCATAAACATAAAAAATAATAAATAAATTACAATCCTAAATAAAGTTTATTTTCAAACAATAAGCCCTATATTTAAACATTATATGGTTTAAAATATTTTATATTACTATATATAATTGACTTACTAGAAACATTAAAAGTACACTCTCTTGATATATACTTATATCTTGCCTGAAACTATTGAAAAGAGAAAAATTCAAGAACCATATACCCCCCCTCCCCCATTGTCAGAATACAGTTTATGTTGAAATAAATTTTGGTTTGCTGAATCAGCACATTCCTTTTGCAGATTCAACATTACATGGCTATTATAGAAGTCTAGCTGAATTATCAGAAGTTTTATGCAGGATTGCCTTGGAGAGGAGGATTAAAAAGCATCCAAAGGATTTCCCTGCAAAGAAAAACTGAAATCTCATCTGAATATTTATTCTTTATTAACATCCTAAAGGAACCGGTATAGTCTTTGAGTTTGAACATAATGACAAAGTGAAGTTTCTGTGGACAATGAAAAGAATGCATCAGTCTTTCTCAGCTCAAGGCAAAGTCATATTAAGATGGCCTACAGATAGCTCTTGGTAGAAAATTCAGTATAAATCTGTTTAAAAAGTTATTTTAATTTCCAGATAAATTCATATGTCAACTGTTATGTTAAATTAAATGCCCAGAAGATTTGTGCATTGAATTCAGTCTAATATTAAGGCTTTATTTTGGTATGCCAAAATAAAGGGACTGGAAACTTTCATTAAATTAATTAGATCCATGAAAGATGTAAAATAATTATTTTAAAACATACAGGAAAAGGAGATCCAAATTTTCTTTACCCCAAATGTTTTTCAGATGTAGTAAGGCATGACAAAAATCTATCTCCATTCCTTTCTATTCAGCTCAGTAAGTGCTTTTGAGCTCCAATGGTTAATCAGTTACCAGAGTCCACATCTTTGTTTTTCACACTAGTCAATTCTTGCTGTGAATTGTTCCTCTTAATGTACTTAGGATCACCAAGGAGGCCAACACCATTTTTTATACACTTAAAAAAAGCAATTATTATTTCATCCACAATTAGATTTACCATTTAAAATTGTTACCATATACCAACAGCCCATAAAACATAATAGTATATTATCATAGAAGTAGATGACTTAAGATGAATCATTAATAGATGAAATATATTTAGCAACATTATTCAATTCAGCTTTTTAAATGGTATAGCCCTGTCCAGCTTACAAAAAAGTATAGCAAAAGTATATTATATACCAAATACCCTTTCTCCAAACAAATCAGTGAACATATATGCAAGTGTTATAAAACCATATCTAACCAGCTTTATGTAAAAGTTACAATGCGGGTATTATCATGTTAAAAAACAGTTATCTTCTTAAACATTTAAGCTTCCAAAAGTGCAGAGAAAATTGAGAAATATAAAAAAAACTTATTAACTTACCCTTAAGTTTATTTGGAAAACCTCTGCTCTTGGTCATAAGCAGAAGATGTTTCACTGCTGACTGTCCCTGAAGCTATCAACTTAAACAGTAACCCAGTAGAAGCCACCTTTCTGGACCACGCTAGAGTTTGCTAGACACAACTGCTATGTGGAAGAGTTTTGTTGCATCTAAGCTATATACAATGTGCAATGGATAACCTAATATGCCTTTCATTTAACTGGCTTGGCAGGTTTCTACAGTCTGTGGAACATGGAATCAAACCAGAATATGTTGGCATAACAGGCCAGTCAAACCGGTTCTTCTGTAGATCCGGAACCCGTCTAACCAGTCTGCATCAAAGGCTAGCCCAACAAGCTGCAGCGGCTCAGCTCTGCTAGGCCTGTACAGGGTGACTTATCCCCACCTGCCGTCAGCTCCCAACAAACTGCTCAGAATGTTGTAGCCTCCAGCAAAATAATTCAGAGTTCTAGTGGGAGGGGTAGATCTGTGTCAGGTATAGCAAAATCCATTGTTATAAACCTCTCATTGTAGATACTGGAGTATCTATCACCAGAGGTCCGTAATCCTTTTTAAAATGTACTTCAGGCTCCCTGTAGACTAAAGCCTTTAGAGAGATTATCTACAATAATGAATAATCCATAATGTCTGACCTTTCCCACTGGTCCACTTGGCTCTGTTCCGTCTAGTTTAGCCTTGAGGGGGAGGTTGATATTCCCACAAGAGTAGTGGCCCTGAGAGGTAGAAGGAAGGGTTTTCAGAGGGAAGGAAACAAGGTGGAGGTTCACTAAACATTTGCCTGGGTGTATTATCTTCCTTGTACTTAAATGATTCTCATACCATTTCAGTCTGAAATTGGACAAACTATTTCTATATACTAGGGCAACTTGGAGAGGTTTTACTTTGAATATCCAACAGTTGAACACAAAGTACTATCTACTAGGTGCCAGGAACTGTGTCAGGTATAGGGTTGCAATGATGAAAAAGACTAGTTTAGTAAGAGATGGGAGGAATGTTCAGGTTCCCAGTTAAGACTGTCTAGTAATCTTTTGGAAGGAAGAAGTTAGCAACACAAGGTCACTTTTTTTTTAAATCCTCACCTGAGGATATGTTAGAGAGGAAGGGTAGGAGAGAGGGAGGGAGAGAGAGAGGGAGAGAGGAGAGAGAGAGAGAAACATCGATGTGAGAGAGAAATATTGATTCGTTGTCTCTTGTAGGTACCCTGACTATGCTCCAACCAGCTGAGCCATGTGGCCAGGGCACAAGGTCACATTTTGACAGAAATTGGCTTATATTAAAGGAGATCATATGAGATTTGTCCTTACTCTCTCATAATATTTGAACATTTAGAAACAATCTTTTCTACCTACTGATGTACTGATTCTCAAACTTTCCTGCTAACATATCAAGTGGTGATTAAGAACACAAGTTACTGGCCTCCAGAGATTCTGATTTAGTAAGTATGGATGTTGCCCAAGCACTTACAGTGATTATGCTGCAATTGTTGCAGGGACCATAGGCCCATAATCAATGTTCAGTTTCTATTCTATTTTTTGTATGTAATTAAATAGGATACATATTAATCAAAAGTTGCTATATTTATTTTTGTATCTCCAGTGTCCAGAAAACTGCCACTTAGAACGTAATTAATAAATGTTTGTTAAGTAAGTATATACTCAGCACCAGGACTTGCTAGATCCAAGGGGAATCATGACTAGTAACTATTATGTGAATCAAACTACGTTAACTACTATAATTATAATAATTGAGGTAGGAGCACAGAAAAGGGAGGAAGTATAACTGAGTATGGGAAAGACTTCACAAAGAAGAAGGTTTTTAGAGACTTTCCTTTCTTAACCATGACCAGAGATTTCTGTCGTCAGGATAACAAAAGGTTGAGGGAACAATAAAAAGAATGCCTTTGATTTGATACAGAAATAAAAGTTTTAAGTACTTGAGGACACCATGACCTGAAAACTTAAGTAATAAGGTTATTTTTCTAGAACAGGGCTCAGCAAAATTTTCCACAAGGATCAGAGTATATATTTTAAGGTTTGTGGGCCAGATTGAACTCTAACATGGTAGCATAGAAACGGACAAACACTAGTCAATTGATGGGTGTGGATGCGTTCCAATAAAACTTAATAAAAAGAGGTGACAGGCCAGATTTGACCAATGGACCATAGTTTGCTGACCCCCTACCCTAGAATGAAAATTGAGAAAATTAACAAGATTGCATAATTGGTTACAAAAATGGGCTTGGGAGTCAAGAAGACTTGGGCTCCATCCCAGTTCTGTTTCACATTAGCTTTGTCACCTGAATCAGGCATTTGTTTTATTAATAAAATATGGAAGAAAGTAGCTGTTACTACTCCCTAGAGTTATTGCAAGATTCAAACAATTCACATGAGGCTTTAATAAAAATTTAGTACATTCTAAGGGTCCAATAAAATGTCAGCTAAAAATAAAACTAATTAAACTTGGTAGTTGAACATGAGTGTTTATATCCATTAGTTCTTAAAGCTCCACTAATGGATGGATCTCATAATGGTATGAGATCTTTTTTAAAAAATGATTTTTTATTTATATGTTTTTAGAGAGTGGGGAAGGGAGGGAGAAAGAGAGGGAGAGAAACACCTATGGTTGCCTTCCGTATGTACTCCTACTGGAACCAAACATGCAACCCAGGCATGTGCCCCAACCGGGAATCGAACTGGAACAATGCCAAGCTAACTGAGCCACACTGGCCAGGAGAGCATGAACTCTTGAGGATCAAAAAGAATGAGAGAGTAGAGAAGAGATGTCTATAAATTTTGGAAGAAGGAATGAGGATGAGTGATGACTAATTTAGCAGAATAGAGAAAGAAGTAGTCGTCGTCGTCGTCGGCAGCCGTCCGTCTCGAGAGACGATGGTGTAGCTTCTTAAGAGTCTATCTGCACCGCCGAGAATGGCTGTGCAGTCCGACTCGGGAGTGACACGGTATCTGTCTCCTCCCGTGTTGAATCGACATCTTGCGATGACGCTGAAGCTACAGAGCCTGGGCAGGGTGATATGGAGGGTCTGCTGTTGCCCATGCAGCAGACCCCCCCTCTCTTCGCAGCTGAAGGGTCCAAGGGAAAGACGGAGTCAATACAGCTTGGCTTCAGGTGCGCCGCAGGAGTTGCCGGTGTTGACTACGACGTCAAACCGCCTTAGGGACTCCGGCTCCGGATTTTCTGTCGGGGTTTACTCCCTTAGCCTTTCCCCTGAAGAGGTATGCCGCAAGGCAGCGGAGGTTTTTTGGAGTCAGAGTTTTCCTTCTCTGATGTGCCCTGACTGGAAGATCGAACCAGCGACACTTAGCTCGCAGGCCGACGCTCAATCCACTGAGCCAAACCAGCCAGGGCTAGAGAAAGAAGTAGTGCACTTGCAACAATAAAAGCAAGCCTGTCTTTGCTGCGGAAACAGAAAACTTCAGCAATTGGAGGCACAAGGTATCTTTAAATAGTTTTGGGGCCTTTGAAGGTTTTTAAATGGGAGGATTTGTTGACAGAAGATAGATAGGACTTGTTGATTCATTCTGGGAGAGATTGCCTCAGGCTGGTTCTGGACTTGAAAATACTAAGCAGAGTGGAGGGTGAATAGTCAAGTACCACAATGAAAACAATGAAACTGTATTAGTTTCCTATGGGTGCTATAACAAATTATCAAAGATTTGATGGCTTAAAAGAATACAAATTTATTATCTTACAGTTCTGGAAGTTGGAAGTCCAAAATGGGTCTTACTAGCTACAATCAAGGTAGCAGCAGAGTTGAATTCCATTCTAGAGGCTCTAGGGAGAATCTGTTTTATTATTTTTTCCAGTTTCTAAAGGCTGCTGCATTTCTTGGCTCATGTCCTCCTCCCATTTTCAAAGCCAGCAATGGCCAGTCAAGTCTTTCTCGCATTGCATCATTCTGACACTGACTCTCTATTCTTCCTCTTCCATATTTAAATCCAACTGTGTGATGCTGATGCAAGATAATCTCCCCATATTAAGGTCAACTGATTATCAATCTTATTTTCATTTGCAGCCTTACTTCTCTGCCATGTAACATAACATATTCACAGGTTCCTGAGATTAGAATGTGGACATCTTTAAGAGATCGTTATTCTGCCTACCACAGAAATTAAGTCCGAGTCTCTATACTGAATGGTGAGATGCCCAAGTCCATTCCTCTGTTTAGTTTCTGAATGCTAGTAACCAGGTTCATACTCCTCACTCAGAAAGCAGGAAACTGGAGAATTTCTCTCCAAGAAAATCTCAAAACTTTCATCACCCTAATGAAGTGGTTATTAACTAGAAACAATTCTGCTCACATGGGTCATTTGACAATGTCTGGGAAAATTCTTGATTATAAACACTAGGGAGGGGGGAAGTGAGGGAGAGGTGTGCTACTGGCTTCTAGTGCAAGAGGCCATGGATGCTACTAAGCGTCTCAAAATACCCAGGACAACACATCCTCTCCTCTCCTTTCCCCCACCCAAATAATTATCCAATTCAAGATGTCAATAGGGCCAAAGATGAGAAATCCTAGTCTAATATTAAGCCTACCAGTCAACATCACACCAATATAAATAAATAAATCCCATCTAGGCACACAGAGTTTCAAATCAGCATTTTTGTGCTTCATTCTAAGATATGGAGAGTACCTAACATAAAAGAGTCAAAAATAAACCAATAGATAAAAAGAATCTACAGAAAATAGTCAATATAAGGAGTAGAATAATAATAAACTCCACTTAAGCTAATATCGTCAAAGAAACAGAAGATACTAAATACATAAAATATGGAGAGAAGGCTATCTAAAAGTGGAACTTTTGGGAGAAATGTGGTGGCTCCAACCTTAACTAGGAGGTTGTATTCCTTGTGATGCTGCAGAACGTCCACCTTCACCCTTACCACCATCGTGGGCACCCCGTTCTTCGAGTGCACCTTCGATTAAGTCATGGACACAATCTCCAAACAGGTCAACCATGGGAAGCTGTGGAAACACATCAAGCACAAGTATGAGAACTCCTTACTCAGAGCTATCCTCAAGGCCAGAAGGACCAGGTCCATCCCCCAGCTGTTTACCCAGAGCCAAGGCCTCAGCCTGAGATAATGCTCTGGTCACTCCTTATGGACTACTTTTAGTTGTTGTTATGAAATGGCTTCACCTGACAGACTCTTTAACTTCTGCTATGTTTGTAGTATATTTACTAGGTCATCAGCAAGTAAATGTAAATTATCCTTGAAAAAAAAATTGGAGAAGAAATAAATTTTGGAAAGTAAAAATATGATAGCAGAAATAAAGTCAACATGAATTGGAAAGTAAAGTTGAGGAAATCTACCAGAATGTAAAATTAATAAACTTCTGAAGGATATGCTACAAAGTAAGAGTAAATTAAGAAATATGAAAACATGGAATCTAGAAGTATGCATATCTCCACTCCTCTTCACTTAAAATTTAATGTAGCCACCAGTCTCAAGGCCACAGCACTATATAGGGTTATTGCACACCAGTAAGCTCTAAAGACGCTGTGATTTTTACTTCAAAATCACATTGCCTATGACTGAGGGAAGGAAAGAGAAAGAGAGAAGGTGAAAGGAGAGTGAGAGAGAGAGAGAGAGAGAGACAGAACTAGGAAGGAGTGACTGGTTTTGGTATTAGATTTAAATTTAAAAGATTTTTTTTTTTAATGCAGGTGCTAAATTCACTCACCAAGGGTTAATGTTCAAACATCATAAAATGAGGAAGGTGATCAAACTGTTACAAGTCGGCAGCCGTCCGTCTCGAGAGACGATGGTGTAGCTTCTTAAGAGTCTATCTGCACCGCCGAGAATGGCTGTGCAGTCCGACTCGGGAGTGACATGGTATCTGTCTCCTCCCGTGTTGAATCGACATCTTGCGATGACGCTGAAGCTACAGAGCCTGGGCAGGGTGATATGGAGGGTCTGCTGTTGCCCATGCAGCAGACCCCCCCTCTCTTCGCAGCTGAAGGGTCCAAGGGAAAGACGGAGTCAATACAGCTTGGCTTCAGGTGCGCCGCAGGAGTTGCCGGTGTTGACTACAAGGTCAAACCGCCTTAGGGACTCCGGCTCCGGATTTTCTGTCGGGGTTTACTCCCTTAGCCTTTCCCCTGAAGAGGTATGCCGCAAGGCAGCGGAGGTTTTTGGAGTCAGAGTTTTCCTTCTCTGAACTGTTACAAGTACAAACTTGCATATGCAGAAAGTGTGCACATTTGTATCTGCTGATATTCATAAGTAAGGGTTTGCAACATTCTGTCCAACAGTTAATGAAACCTGATCACTATGAAATTAAGAGCATGTTTTACCGGAATAAGCCCAAATCAGGAAACCTCATTTTGAGCTTTTCTCAGTTACTCTTAGGGTATGCAAACATGGATTAGTTATTTAATTAAAATCCTAAGCCTCACTTGCTTCATTTATTAAATGAGGGAGTTGAATTAAACATATTCTAAGCATCTATTTAGCTCAATACTTTTGTCCTAAATTTCTTTTGGACAAGCAAACAATTCAAAAAATGTAAAAACAAAAGCAAAATAGATCAATCAAGGAGACATTTTACAAAAGAGCAATTTTAAAATGCAAGCTAATTTTAAATTCCATCCTCCAAAAGCTGATGCTGACCTATGGATTCAGGTGAAAGCGATTTATTAGAAATTTACTCTAATATGAAACCAGTAATGGAGTAAGAAAAGCAGGACCAGAAAGGAGGATAAGAAAAGCGAGGGTACGAGTTCAGTATCAGCCTGATCCCAGGGAACTCCAGAGCATAAATTACAAACAATGAGATTATCATACTTCGAGGCAAAGGAACTAGGCTTTTATACTTCTGAACTAGTCACTGGCTACTGGCTGCTCCAGGGACTTGTAAACTTCCAAGCACTCTCAGCCACTCAAAAGAAGTGGCTCTAGTAACCCAAGAATATTTCCTTGAAGAAGGTTGCAGGCACTTTAACATTAAGAGTGAAGCATTAACTCGAGACTTCCAGCCAAGATGGAGGCCTAGAGTGACATGCTCCATATCCCTCCACAACTAAGGAGGAATACAACTACCGTAAAACCAGAAATAACTAGAAGTTCCAGAAAATAAAGCTACATGGAAGTCCAACATATGAAGTTATAAAGAAGTGGTGCTCATCCAGACAGGTAGGAGGGGTGAAGCCGGGGCAGAGAGGTCAAACTGTGTTGGTGGTGATGGCGGCGGGATGGCCATAAGCACAGAGATCCATATTTAAGGGGAGGTGACATGCCTTGAGAGCACCCCTGGCTGTAGACCAGACCTATCAGCTCGTGATTCCAGTGCCAGGGAAGGCAGACCCCCATTGCCTCAGACTGTGAGGGCTGGAGGATGTGAGGACAAAGGAGGAGGCTCCCAGTCTCTCAGCAGAGAGTAAACAGCAGGAATCCATCTTGGACCCCCACCCTCACAAAAAACGCCACAGCATGGTGAGATGGGTCACCTGGTTGTGATGAGTGCATGGGGCTCCACCCCCTATAGCGTAGGAGGTGTGACAGCCCCACCCAGGAAGCAAAGATAAACACAAAACTGTCAGAATGGCACGGATCATTATAGAGATCCCGCTGATGCAGCTGACCAGCCAGCAAATATCTAATCTAACGGCTCAGCAGATAGGAATCTTTCTGAGACACAGTTCAGAGCTTTGATTATACGAATGCTTACAGACCTAACAGAAGATCTTAAACAAGACAGGGAAGGAATGAAGGCTACTCCTCCTGAAATGAACAAAAACACATACAAAAGTAGTGGTGAGGGCAAGAAAACCAGGGATCAAATCAACAAATCGGAACATAGGGAAGGAACAAACAGTCAACCAGTGCAGAAAGAGGAAACAAAAAGTGAAGAAAATGAGGAGAGGCTCAGAAACCTATGGGACAGCTATAAGTCAGCCAACATCCGAATCATAGGGTTGCCAGAAGGTGAAGAAGAAGGACTAGAAATTGAAAATTTATGTGAAAAAATAATGAAGCAGAACTTCCCTAACTTGGGGAAGGAAATAGACTTACAGGTCCAGGAAGCACAGAGAGTTCCAAAAAAACTGGACCCAGGAAGAACCACATCAAGACACATTATAATCAAAATGTCAAAAATTAAGGATAAAGAAAGAATTTTAAAAGCAGCAAGAGAGAAGAAGAGAATTATGTATGAAGGGGTCCCAATTAGACTATCAGCTGATTTCTCAAAAGAAACTCTGCAGGCAAGAAGGGACTGGCAAGAAATATTCAAAGCGAGGAAAAGCAAAAACCTACAACCATGATTAATATATCCAGCGAAGCTGTCATTCAGAATAGAAGGGCAGAGAAAGTGCTTCCAGGACAATGTAAAACTGAAGGAGTTCATCAGATCCAAACCACTGTTATATGAAATGTTAAAGGGACTTGTTTAGGAGGAAGAGGATCAAAACTATGAACATTAAAATGAAAACTGTATCATAACAACCAACAACAGAAGCTAGGGAACTGAAACAAAGGCAAACTAAGTAGGCAATGAGAGTGGGGAAAGAATTATAGGTATGGGGAACATTATGGGGGGAGGTCAGCAGGGAGGGGGAAGAGGGGAAAGGGAGGGAGATGGTGCAGGAATTAAGAAGCATAGTAGGAGGGAGTGGAGTAGATAGGAAGATGTTGAGAAGAACCATATGCACAACCAATGGGCATGGACTAAGGGGGGCACAAATGGAGGAAGAGGGGTCACTGGGTGGAGGGGAACGAAGGGAAAAATTGGGACAACTGTAACAGCATAATCACTAAAGCATATTTTTCAAAAAAAGAGTGAAGCATTAAGACTTCTGCTTGCAGCCCAGATGGAGCTGTAAAAATCAGATTTATCTTAGTACCTGAAAAAACAAGGACAAAATGTATGAAACAATAGTTTTCAAGACATTGCACATCAGTTAACAAAGAACAGTTTTCTCTTCAAGAGAGAGTAAATAAACAAGGTAAGCCCTGCAATTACCTCGACGTACTGCCTAAAGAAAATTTCCAGGCTGTGGTGAAGAGAGGGGTAACCCAGGCAGAGTTTAGTGGTCTAGTGGAGATTGTAAGATTGGATAAAAATGCAAAACCCAACTCTGTGCTGCCTTTAATAAGCATACTTTAAATATAAAAACCGATATAGGTTAAAAGTAAAAGGATCAAAAAAGATATGCCATGATAAGTCTAATCAAAAGACTTCTGGAGTGGCTATATAATATTAGACAAAATAGGTATTAGATAAGAGAATATTACTAAGGACAAAAAGGGTCATTTCAAAATGATAAAGGGGTTAATTCACCAAGGAAACTTAATAGTCCTACATATTTATGTATCTAATCATATAAACAAAAAATATGTGAAGCAAAGCTGATAGAACTGAAAGGAGAACAGAACAAATTCATAAATATATTTTATAATTGTATCTGGAGATGTCAACACTCTTTCTCAATAATTGTTAGGATAAGTACACAGGAAATCAATAAAAATGCAGAAGACTTTACACTGTCAACCTACTTGACATAATTGACATTTGTAGATCACTTGGCCTGAAAACAACTGAATGCACATTTTCTTCAAGTGTAAATGGAACATTTACCAAGTTAGGCCATAGTCTGGTTTCTAAAAAAGTATCAAATTTAAACAGATTCGAGTCATACAAAGTATGTCTTCTATCCAAGATGGAATAAAATTAGAAGTCAATAAACAATAATATTCAAAATATCCCCAAATATTGTTAAACTAAATTATACACTTGTAATTATGATGAAATAAAATGAGATGATAGGAAGTATTTTGAAGTAAATGATAAAAACACAACATACTAACATTTGTGAGGTAGATATATAGTTAAGTTCAGAATGCTCAAATATTGTAATGCTGGTGGGTAAATCACTTAAGAAACTAGCAAGATAGTTAAAAGACAAAAGTATTAAAAATTACTATAACAATTTGTTATGGATGCAGAAGGTAAAAAGGTGTAAATTATAATATCAAAATCAAAATGTTAGTCGAGGGAGAATAAAATATGGAGCTTTAGTATGTGTTTGAAATTAAGTTGTTAACAATTTAAAATAGGCTATTATAACTATAAGATGTGTTATGTAAGCCTCATGGTAACTGCAAAGCAAAAAACCTATGATAGATACAAAGATTAAGAGGAAGGAATCTAAGCATATTACTACAGAAATCCCCAAATCATAAAGGAACTAAGAGAAAAAGAAAATAACAAAAGAATTATAAAATAACTAGAAAACACATAACAAAATGACAAAACTGAGTCCACACTTATCAAAAATTACTTAACTGTAAATGAACTAAAGTCTCCAATCAAAAGATACAGAGTGAGCAAATGGATAAAAAAAAAAAAAAAAAAAAGACCCAAGTATATGCTGCCTACAAAAGACTCACCTTAGTTTTAAGGGCACACAAATAGACTGAAAGTGAAGGGGTGAAAAAAGATATTTTATGCAAATGGAAAATAAAAGAAAGCAGGGGCTGCTATACTTAGACAAAATAGACTTCAAGCCAAAAAACTGTAAGAGACAAAAAAGGTCATTATGTAATGATAAAGGGGTCAATTCATCAAGAGGATCTAACAACTGTCAAAATTTATGACTCAACATTGGAGAACTTAAATACATAATCCAAATAACACTTTTGAAGGGAGAGAGTGCAATACAATAATAGCAGGGGAATTCATGCATATATAGTTAATAAGTTTATGACAAAAGAGCAAAGAATGTATAATGGGGAAAGGATAGTCTATTCAATAAATAGTGCAAAAGAATGAAATTGGACCACTGTTTATACCACACGTAAAAAACAGCTCAAAATGGATTAAAGACTTGAAAGTAAGTCCTAAAACCATAACACTCCTAGAAGAAAATATTGGCAGTAAGCTGCTTGACATTGGTATTGGTGATGATTTTTTTGGATTTGCCATCAAAGGCAAAGGCAACAAAATAAGGAAAAAAACAGTGGGATCACATCAAACTAAAAAGCTATATATTGTGCTGTGTATTTGAAAGTTGCTAAGAGAGTAGATCTTGAAAGTTCTTATTATAAGAAAATATTTTGTAACTGTGTGGTAATGGGTGTTGATGAGATTTATTGTGGTGACCATTTCATAATATATATGTATATAGAATCATTATGCTGTATACCTGAAAGCAATAAAATATTACATCTTGGTTATGTCTTAACTAAAAATAAACTCAGTGAGGTCAGAGCCTATCTCTGCCTTTTTCCCCACTATACATCCAACACCTAGCATAGGGTCTGCCTGGCATAGAGTCAGCATTCAATATATATATTGCATGAATTGAGCCAAACTCTATTTGACTTAGTGACCTTGGAAAATGTATTCTTTTCTTTAAGCATTTGTTTCCCTGTCTATAAAATGAGGGTTATGGGCTAGATATTCTCCAGGGTCCTTTTTAGTTCTAAAAGTTTATGGTTTACTTTTCTTAAACCTCAGTCCCACTCCCAATAACATTCCTCACTGATGAAAAATAAAGAGGGGGATAGTTCAATACCCTGCTTTCAACAATGGATACATCATCAGACAAGGGAACATTTGGACTGTATACATTTGTCCAAATGGACCTAGCACACATATACAGAATATTCTATCCATATTAGACTGGATGTACCTAACAAACATACATAGGATATACCATCCAGCAGCAGAATACACATTATTTTCAAGTGCACATGAGCATTTGTCAGGATAGATCATATGTAAGTCACAACACAAACCTTAAAAATGTAAGAAGATTAAAATAACATTATCTTTTCTGATCACAATGCTATGAAACCAGATATCAATAAAAGGAAATAAGACAGAAAATTCACAAATGTGTGGACATTTAATAACACACCCTTAACAACCAGTGGGTCAAATAAGGAATGAAACGGGTAAATTTTAAAATCATGAAACAAATAAAAACAGAAATGCAGCACACCAAAACTTACAGGATGCAGCAAAAGCAGTTCTAAAGGGGAAGTTTATATAATAAATGTCTGCATTAAAAGAACCTAACTTTTCAAATAACCTAATTTTTCTTCTTAAGAAACTAGAAAAAGAACAAAATCCAAAATTAATAGAAAGAAATAACAAAGATCAAAGCAGAAATAAATAGAAACTAAAAAGACAATAAAAAAGATCAATGCAACTAAACTGTTTCTTTAAAGATTAAAAAATTTATACACCTTTAGCTAGACTAGAGGAAAAAAGGAGAACACTCAAATAAATAAAATTGGAAATAAAAGAGGAGACATGTAACACAGAAATGTTAAGGACCATAAGAAACTACTGTGAACAATTATATATCAACAAAGATGTAACCTAGAAGAAATGGACAAATTCTTAGAAACATAACCTATCAAGACTGAATCATGAAGAAATAGAAAATCTGAACAAATCAATTCTAGTAAGGTAATTGACTCCATAAGCAAAAACCTCCCAACAAAGAAAAGCTCTGGAGTTTGACCATGTGGCTTCAATAGTGAATTCTACCAAACACTGAAAGAAGAATTAATACCTATCTTTCTTCAACTCTTTTACAAAATTGGAGAGGAGGGAATACTTTCAAACTCATTTTATGAGGCCAGCATTATCTCGATACAAAAGCCAGAAAAGATAGTACAAGAAAATAAAATTATAGGCCAATATCCCTGAAGAACATAGATGCAGAAATCCTCAAAAAATATTAGCAAACTGACTTTAGCAGTACATTAAAAGATTTATACACCATGATGAGGTACGATTATTTTTGGGATACAAGAATGGTTCAACATATGCAAATCAATAAATGCAATATACCACATAAGCAAAACAAATGATAAAAACAATATGATCATCAAATAAATGTAGAAAAAGCATTTGACAGAATTCAACAACCTTTCATGATAAAAGCTCTCATCAAATTAAGGTAGAAAGAATGTACCTCAAAATAAAATTGGTTCTATATGACAAGTCCACAGCTAACATCATACTCAATGGTGAAAAGCTAAATGGTTGTCTTCTAAGTTTAAGAACAAGACAAGGGTGCCCACTCTCATGACTTTCATTCAACATAGTACTGGAAGTCCTAGCCAGAGCATTAGGGAAGAGAAAGAAAGAAAAGACATCAAAATCAGGAAGAAGTAAAATTGTCTGCAGATGGCATCATATTATATGTAGAAAACCTTCAAGTCTCCACAAAAAAAGTGTTAGAATAAATGAATTTAGTAAAGTTTCAAGATATAAAATCAATATACAAAAATCAGATGCATTTTTAAACACAAACAGAAAACCAAAAGAAAGGCAAATTAAGGAAATAATCTCATTTACAACTGTATCAAAAGAATAAAACACTCAGGAATAAATTTAACCAAGGAGGTCAAAAGTGTGTACACTAAAAAGTATAAAACATGGATGAAAGAAATTGAAGAAGACACAAGAACCAAGTAAATGAAAAGATATCCTATGTTAATGGATAGGAAAGCTAATATTGTTAAAATGTCCATAGTACCCAAAGTGATCTACAGATTCAATGCTAATTCCTATCAGAATTTCAATGGCATTTTTTCACAGAAATTGAACAAGCAATTCTAAAATTTACATGGGATGACAAAAGACCCTGAGTTGCTAATGTAATCTTGAGAAAGAACAAAGTGGAGACATCACACATGCTGTGATCTCAAACTATATTACAAAGCTAGGGTAATTTAAACTGTGGTATCAGCATAAAAACAAACACATAGATCAATGGAACAAAATAGAAAGAGAGCCCAGAAATAAATCTAAGCATATATGACCAATTAATTTTCTACAGTAGAGCTGAGAATATACAATGGGGAAAGGAGAGTTTCAATAAATCGTATTGGGAAAACTGGACAGCCACATGAAAAAAAATGAAAACAGACCACTATCTTAAACCGTGTACAAAAATCAACCCTAAATGTATTGAAGACTTAAACAAAAGGCCTGAAACTATAAAATTCCTAGAAGAACAAATGGGGGGCAAGCTCCTTGACACTGGTCTTGGCAATGATTTTTTTTGGATTTGACACAAAAGGGAAGGAAACAAAGCAAAAATAAAGAAGTAGGACAACATCAAACTAAAAATCTCTGCACAACAACAACAAAAAAAAAACCATCAACAAAGTGAAAAGGCAACATATATAATGGGATAAAATATTAGCAAACAACATATCTGCTAAGTGGTTAATATTCAAAATATCCAAGGAACTCATACAACTCATAGCAAAAAAAAAAAAAAGACCAGATAAAAAATGAGCAAAGGACCTGTATAGACATTTTTCTTTAAAAAGACATACAAATGGCCAACAGGTACATGAAAAAGAGTTCAACATAACTAATCATAACAGAAATGAGATATCACCTCATACCTGTTAGGACAGCTATTATAAAAAAGAGAAGAGGTAAAAACAAGATGTGGAGAAAAGGAAACCCTTGTACACAGTTGGTAGGAAGGTAAACTGATATATCCAATATGGAAAACAGTATAGAAGTTCCTCAAGAAATTATAATTTGAACTACTATATGATCCAGCAGTCCTGCCCTTGAGTATTTATATCCAAAAGAAATGAAATATATCTCAAAAAAGATATTTATACTCCTATGTTCATTGCAGCATATTCACAATAGCCAAGGTATAGAACAACCTAAGTGTTCTCCAATGAACTCTATATCCCAATGAACTATAATATACATACATGTGTGTGGATACACACACATACAAACACACAAACACACACATACAATGGAGTATTATTCAGCCATGAGAAAGAAGGAAATTATGTCATTTGCAACAACATGAGTAAAAGTGGAGAGGAGTATGCTAACTGAAGTAAACCAGATAACAAGTACTGCATGGCATAACATGGGAATTAAAAAAAAAAAAAGGATACATAGAGAGTGGAATGGTGGTTTCCAGGGACTAGGGGACTGGGAAAATAAGAGAGGCTTATAAAAGGGTAAATACTTCCAGCTAGCTGTAAGATGAATAAAGTCTGAGGATATAAGACAGAACATGAAAACTATAGTTGATAATTCTGTATTGTGTAATTGAAACTTGCTAAGAAACAATGTTCTTACCCAAAACAATAACAATAAAAAGAAAGCTAGGAGATCCAAGACGGTGGAGGAGTAAGTGGAAGCTACACTAACATCCTCCCAGGACAAGTCTGGATTTACAACTTAATTTTGGAGAAATCATCTGGAATAACCAACCAAACACTAGCTGGAGAGTTCTTATAACCACGGAGAGACAGAAAAGGCCGCTACATCATAATATGACTGGTAGAGAGTGCGGATATGTGGAAGGGCTGGCTGGGCTCCCATGGGTGGCAGCTAAAGGGACTGAGAAACAGCTCAGCAGCTGGGGGTTCCCCCTGAGAAGGGCAGGGTTGAAACCCCCAGCTGGGCTTCCCAGCATACAGCAACAGAGTGGAAAGTAAAATAGTATCCAGCTGTGAAAAACAAAAAGCCACAGAGTTTCTTGTTAGCCAAAGAGAAACAGCTGCAAAAAAAGAGCTCTTAAGTGGATCACATATGAAAATATTTTTGCCCCCACTTACCCTGGCTCAAGCAGAGGGAAGGCAGAGAGGACTAGAGATGCTTGGGGAAGTTTGGCATGGTGGCTTTGAGGGGAGAACTGGAAGAGCAGCCGACTGGGTCCCAGTGCTGACTCATCTCCAGTACTGCAGGCAGACCATTCTTCTCTGAGTGGTGAGTGGCATCAGCCTGAGGGGAAGCAAAAGCCCTGCCTACAGAAATTATGCTGCCACACCTTTGGTCCCTAAGCCTGATGGCTAATCACAGATTGAATAGATTAACAACTAAAAGAGAAAGACAAAGGCAGTAGATCCCTGGAAGTCTCCAACAGGCTGCCTAGGGCCAGACTGGTACAAAATCTGACACCATCAGGTGCAGATACAGGAAGTGCAGATCAATATAAGAAGCAGCAACAAATATTAAGAGTCACAAAAATGAAGAGACAGAGAAACAACCCCCCATTGAAAGAAAAGGTAGAATTGCCAGAAAGAGTGCTAAATGAAATATGGGGGAACAAACTATCAGATATGGAACTCAAAACATGGATTATGGAGAAGCTCAATAAGCTCAGCGGAAACTACAAACACACCAGGGAAACAACAAGGAACTCCGGAAAAACTACAAGGAACTTACTGAGAATTACACCAGCATGAAAAAGGACATAAAAGCTACCAATAAGAGCCAGGAGGAAATGAAGAATACAATCTCTGAATTGAAGAAGACAGTAGAAGGAATTAAAAGCAGGCTAGAGGAAGCAGAAGATTGGATCAGTGAGCTGGAGGACAATGTAGACAAAAACTCCCACACAGTGCAACAAAATGAAAAAAGACTGAACAGAAATGAAGAGGTTCTAAGACAGCTGCAGGACAACAGGAAATGTAATAATATCTGTATCACAGGAATTCCAGAAGGAGAAGAAAAGCAAGGGATAGAAAACATCTTTGGGAAACTAATGACAGAAAACTTCACTAACATGAGGAGAGAAAGAGACACACAAGTCCAGGAAGCACAGAGAGTCCCAATGAAGAGGAACGCCAACAGGACCACTTCAAGACACATCATAATTAAAATGGCAACATTCAAAGACAAAGAGAGAATCCTAAAAGCAGCAAGAGAGAAACAATTAATAACATACAAGGCTATCATCAGATTTTCAGCAGAAACACTACAAGACAAAACAGAATGGCAAAAAATATTCCAAGCAATGAAAAACAAAGGCCTACAACCAAGAATACTCTACCCAGCAAGGCTCTCATTCAAAATGGAAGGTGAAATAAGGAGTTTCCAAGACAAAAGAAGGCTAAAAGAATACTTCTCCACCAAACCAGCATTGCAAGAGATGCTAAAGGGTCTCCTTTAAGAAGATGAAGAAACAGAGAGAGACAGAGAGGAACCAAGTACAAAGGGGGAAAACGACAATGAATAAGTATCTATTGGTAATAACCTTAAATGTAAATCGATTAAATGCTCCAATCAGAAGACATAAGGTAGCTGAATCAATTAGAAAGCATGACTCATATATATGCTGTCTACAAGAGACACACCTCAAAACAAAATATCTACACAGACTGAAAGTGAAGGGATGGGAAAAAGTATTTCAAGCAAATGGACATGAAAAAAAAGTTGGAGTAGCAATACTTATATCAGACAAGACAGATTTCACAGGAAAGGCCATAAAAAGAGACAAAGAAGGGCATTTCATAATACTCAAGGGAAAAATCCATCAAGAAGATATAACCCTTGTAAACATATATACACCCAACTTAGGAGCACCCAAATATGTAAGAAAAATTTTGAAAGACTCCAGGAAAGATGTAGAGAGCAACACACTTAGTACGGGACTTTAACACCCCATTGTCAACCATGGACAGATCTTCGAAGCAAAGAAACACCAGAGATATTGAGGCATTAAACAACACTCTAGATCAAATGGACTTAGTTGATATATATAGAACTTTTAACCCCAAAGAAGCAAAATATACATCCTTCTCAAGTGCACATGGAACATTTTCAAAGATAGACCACATGGTAGGACACAAAACAAGCCTCACCAAATTCAAGATAATTGAAATTATATCAAGCATCTTCTCAGATCACAATGGCTTAAAAATGGAAATCAACTTCAAGGAAAAAACTCAAAAACATTCAAACTCATGGAGAATGAATAACATGATATTAAATAATGAATGGATTAATAATGACATCAAGGAAGAAATCAAGAAGTGTCTGGAAATGAATGATAATGAACACACAACAACCCAAAACCTATGGGATAAAGTGAAAGCAGTCCTGAGAGGAAAGTTCATAGCAATACAAGCCTACCTAAAAAGATAGAAGACTCTCTAATAAAAAATTTAACCCTACAGCTACAAGAACTAGAACAAAAATAACAAGCAAAGCCCAGAGCGAGTAGAAGGAAGGAAATCATCAAGATAAGAGCAGAATTAAATGACATAGAGACTAAACTAACAATTCAAAAGATCAACAAAAGTAGGAGCTGGTTCCTTGAAAAGATAAACAAAATTGACAAGCCTTTAAGCAGGCTCATCAAGAAAAAAAGATAGAGGACCCAAATAAATAATATCAGAAACGGAAGAGGAGAAATCACAACTGATACCACAGAAATACAAAGGATTGTTAGAAATTATTATAAACAACTGTATGGCAAGCAATTTGACAACACAGAGGAAATGGACAAATTCCTGGAAACATATAACCTTCCAAAACTGAATCAAGAAGAAGCAGAAAGCCTGAACAGATCAATAACAACAAGTGAAATTGAAGCAGTAATCAAAAAACTCCCAGCACACAAAAGCCCTGGACCGGATGGCTTCACAGGTGAATTCTACAAAACATTTAGGAAAGAAATAACTCCTATCCTCCTCAGATTATTCCAAAAAATCCAAGAAGAGGGAAGACTCCCAAAGTCTTTCTATGAAGCCAGTATTACCCTAATTCCAAAACCAGGTCAAGACACAACAAAGAAAGAAAACTACAGTTCAATATCGCTGATGAACATAGATGCTAAAATCCTCAACAAAATATTGGCAAACAGGATCCAGCAAAACATTAGAAAAATTATACACCACAATCAAGTGGGATTCATCCCAGGGATGCAAGGATGATTTAATGTCCACAAATCAATAAACGTAATATACCACATAAACAAAATGAAAGACAAAAATCACATGATCATATCAATAGATGCTGATAAAGCATTTGATAAAGTACAACACCCATTTATGATGAAAACTCTCAGCAAAATGGGAACAGAGGGAGCATACCTCAATATAATAAAGGCCATATATGAGAAACCTGAAGCCAACATCATACTCAATGGGCAAAAACTGAGAGCATCCTGCTGAGGTCAGGAACAAAACAAGGATGTCCACTCTCTCCACTTCTATTCAACATAGTCTTGGAAGTTCTAGCCACAGTAATCAGACAAGCAGGAGAAATAAAAGGCATCCAAATTGGAAAAGAGGAAGTAAAACTGTCATTATTTGCAGATGACATGATGGTGTACATAGAAAACCCTATAGACCCCACAAAAAAACTACTTGGCCTAATAAGTTAATTCAGCAAAATAGAAGGGTACAAAGTCAATATTCAGAAATCGAAGGCATTTCTGTACACCTACAATAAAATTTCAGAAATAGAAACTAAAAGAAAAATTCCATTTACCATAGCAACAAGAAAAATAAAGTACTTAGGAATAAACTTACCCAAGGAGGTAAAAGATCTGTACTCAGAAAACTACATAACACTGAACAAAGAAATTAAGGAAGATACAAATATATGAAAGCATATACCATGTTAATGGATGGGAAGAATCAACATCACTAAAATGTCCATACTATCCAAAGCAATGTACAGATTCAATGCAATCCCTATTAAAATACCAATGACATATTTAACAGACCTAGAACAAATACTTCAAAAATTTATATGGAATCAAAAAAGATCCTGAATAGCCACAGCAATTTTGAGGAAGAAGAACACAGTAGGAGGAATCACAATACCTGATATCAAACTATACTACAAGGCCATGGTAATCAAAACAGTCTGGTACTGGCATAAGAATAGACATATAGATCAATGGAACAGAATAGAGAGCCCATAAATAAACCCAGGTCTATATGGTCAACTAATATTTGACAAAGGGGGAAGGAACATCAAATGGAGTGAAAAGAGCCTCTTCAACAAATGGTGTTGGGAGAACTGGACAGGGACATGCAAAAAAATGAAACTAGACCACCAACTTACACCATACACCAGAATAAACTCAAAATGGATCAAAGACTTAAATGTAAGCTGTGCCACCATAAAAGTCCTAGAGGAAAACATAGGCAGGAAAATTTCAGATATCCCACATAGCAACATTTTCACTGATATATCTCCTAAGACAAGGGAAATAAGGGAAAGAATAAACAAATGGGACTACACCAAACTAAAAAGTTTCTTCTTAGCAAAAGAAAACATCAGCAAGATGTAAAGGGAACCAACCATATGGGAAAACATATTTGCCAATGATACCTCAGACAAGGGATTGATCTCTAAAATGTATAAAGAACTTATATGACTCAACACCAAGAAGACAGACAATCCCATTAAAAAATGGGCAAAGGACATGAACAAACACTTCTCCAAAGAAGACATACAGAGGGCCCACAGACATATAAAAGAATGCTCAACATCACTAGCCATCAGAGAGATGCAAATAAAAACCACAATGAGATATCACCTCACACCTGTCAGAATGGCCATCATCAACAAATCAACAAACAACTTGTGCTGGTGAGGATGCGGAGAAATGGGAACCCTGGTGCATTGCTGGTGGGAATGCAGACTGGTGCAGCCACTATGGAAAACAGTTTGGAATTTCTTCAAAAAAATAAAAATGGAACTGCTTTTTGAACCAGCAATTTCATTGCTAGTATTATATCTGAAAAATCCTGAAACATCAATTCAAAAGAACCTATGCATCCCTATGTTCATAGCAGCACTATTTATAATAGCCAAGTTCTGGAAACAACCTAAGTGCCCATCTGTAGGTGAGTGGATCAAAAAACTGTGGTACCTTTACACAATGGCGTACTATGTAGCAGAAAAAAAGAAGGAACTTCTACCATTTGCAATAACATGGATGGAATTAGAGAGAATTATGCTTAGCAAAATAAGCCAGGCGATGAAAGAAAAATACCTTATGCTATCACCTATTACAGGAAACTAATGAACAACACAAACAAATGAGCAAAATTGAACCAGACGTATGTAAACAAGGAATAAACTAACAGTAACAAGCGGGGAGGCTGGGGGGAGAGAAGGGCGTAAGAAGGGGAAGGGTCTAGTCAAAGAACATGTATAAGTGACCCACAGACATGGACAACTGGGTAGGAACTGACTGTGGGAAAAGGGGGGCGCAGGGTGTGGGGAAGCAAGAGGGGGAAAAAAGTGGGACAACTGTAATGGAAAAACAAAAAAAATTTTTTTAGTGGGGGAAAAAATGAAAATATAAAGAATGGAAATACAAGTTTAGTGAATATTAGAAGGACAAGGATTTTCCTTCACACTGTATATTTTTCTCCCTATCTGATCCCTCCAGAGTTTGGCATTCTAAAGAAGTAACGACATAAGGTTCTTTGCATAAAACTAATAAGACCAGTTGTTAATAGAGGTGTTTTTGTCCAAGACTTTGACTGGAATGTCATGCCTAAAGGAGACATGCTTGAGTTCTGTTTGTTACCAAAAAGCCCTGAGGAACTGGGATTGACTTTTGAAGGTAATAAAACCCCATGAGATAAAGGGCCTGGTACCATGGTTGGTTGTGCGGTCCACGGCAATCTTTCCAGGGAAGGAATGAAGGTTGTTTTCCTGAAAGATGGCTAGAAGGTTCCTTAAGGCAGAATGGAAAACCAGAAGGACTTGAAAAAGACTGGTGTGTACAGGCAAGGCTGAATGCCAGGTATGTGGCTCAGGTTCTGTGCCCTGAAGGGCAGACTGAAGGTCACCCTAAATGTTCCTTGCATAAGTTCCAGCAAAGCAGAACTAAATATCATAAGTGATCATTTTCTGCTCTTGTGTTTATGCAAATGAACAGGATAAATTAAAAATGGATTTAATGCGGTCCCTTTAATGACAAAGAGGGTAATCTTAGGGAGAAAAAATGTGATTCAAGGAAAATCACAATGATCAGTGGCAGACTATAAAGTAGTGCAGCTAATCATCTTTAAAGTTTCTTTTCATTTAAAATATGTTTTCATTTAAAATTAAACTATGTCTGTGGTATCATCAAAGATGTTTAATTACAGGCAAGAAGAATGTCAAATATCTTGCAACTGGATGTCTTTCCAATAAGACGGCCTTACAAATTTAGAGACTTGTTTGTGGGTTATGTTACATAAATTAACGTGTGTTTTCTGTTTTCCAAGGACATAAGCCTATGATCTCATTACCTGAGTGATTGTCTATACATATAGGCCTCACTTAATCCCGTCTGCAGCGCTGCCTCCTGAGACTCAACAGTTTGGCTGAACTAAGTGACTGGGTTGGTGAAGTGTGGGGTGGTCTGTGGGCTTCACTTTAAAATTGATTTCTTTTTTCTATCCTAATAGATTGGACAGAAAGAGCCCAGAGGTCTGAGAGGGGGGGGAAACCTAAAATATTTCCCTCAGCCCAAACTAAGTAAAACAGGCAAAAGGGTTTTGGACAGGTGAGATGTGCCTGGGACACCTTCCTCCAAAGAAGCCCTTTTTTCTCCCTAATGTGGGACATTGAAAAATTAATCCCCGACTTTTGTCACCTAGTGGTTATGGATTGAATGATGTCTTTTAACCCTGTTGCCAAATCTGTTGCCCCCAGAATACAACAAGGATGCCGGCCAGTTAAACCAATCATGCCGTTTTCCAGGAACAGCCAACTGACCTGGAGTCTCCACAATCCTTCCCCATTTGGGAAGGCCATCCTCCCCTCCACACCCCCACTCTTATTAGGGATTTCTTGATCCACGGGTAGGTAAGACGACAACCATGTCCAGCTCGAAGCAGCCAGAGGAGCTCGAGACCTTCGCCCATTGTCCTTTATAAGATTATAAAGGGTCTTAAGTCTGAGAGGGAGGGATTGTTATTTTTTATTGTTTAAATAATTATTTATTTATTTATTTATTTAAAAAAGAAGAAGAAAAATATATGAAAGGGAGAAGCGGGAGAGCTTGTATGTGCAACCCATGGGCATGGACTTGGAGGAGGGGTTGCTGTGGGAGGGGGTTGCTGGGTGTAGGGGAGCAAAGGGGAAAAATTGGGAACTATTGTAACAATATAATCAATAAAATATACTTAAAAAATAAAAAGAAAGGTAGACGTGTGAGGTGATGTATGTGTTAATTAACTTGGTGGTGGAAATGCTTTTACATGTCTTAATGAAATCCTCACATTGTACACTTCAAATGTATTGTAATTTTTTGTTAATTATGAGGGGGAACCCCCCCCCCCCAAAAAAAACCCAGAATTATTTTCAGGAGGGTGGGCTCCTTGTAATACAGGCTTCTCCTGCTACGTGTGTTTTAGTAACCCATCTCTATCAATGTACCAGCTGGCTTGTTGTGAGAGGCTGTGCTCAACTTCAGTGAATTTTTTTTGAAGACTCGACTTATTTGCACATTTCATGATGGGTGATTTTCGAGTGCACCTGCCCACACCGTGCTGAGTGTTCAGCAGTTTTTGACCAAAAATGGTATGACCCCTGTTCTCCACTCTCCCTATTTACCCAATCTCTCCCTGAGTGAACTTTATTTTTGTTTCTCCAGGTGAAAAAAAGTCCTCAAAGGGAAACATTTGGCCGATGTGGAAGAGGTGAAGCAAAAAATGGCAGAAGCACTAAAAGGCACCAAAATCGATGAGTTCAAAAACTGTTTTGAGCAATGGAAAAAAAAAAAAGTCTTGATAGGTGTATTGCATCAAATGAAGAGTGATTTGAAGGTGACTGAAGTTTAAACCTATAAGAATAAATACACATTTTTAAAATAAATAAGTTCTGGTTTATTTGGGTCCTTCCTTGTATGCTCAGTATAGCTTTAAAAAGTCATCAGCATATCCAAGGTCATCTAGGTTTTGTGTTATATTATATTTTAGGAGTTTTATGGTTTTGCATTTTACATTTAGGTATATGATCTATTTTGATTTAATTTTTGTGAAGGGGTAAGTTCTGTGTCTAGATTCATATATATATTTTTTACATATCCAGTGATTCCAGCACCATCTGTTGGAAAGAATATTTTTTGTCCCATTCTATTGCCTTTGCTTCTTTGTCAAATATCACTTGACTATATTTATATGAGTCTATTTAGCTCTCTATTGCTTTCCATTAATCTACTTGCTTATTCATTTGCCAATACCTCACTGTTCTGAATTACTGTAATTTTATAGTAAGTCTTGAGGTTGGGTACTATCAGTACTCCAACTTTGCTCTTCAATATTGTGTTGGGAGTATAGCTTCTTCTTAACAGCTAATATTTTAGGGTGCTTCCTACTTCCGAACAATTTTTATGTAGTAACTAATTGAATTCTCATAAAACATTATAAGGTAGCTACTATTTAGAGATGAGGAAATATTTACAGAGATATTGACAACGTAGCTCTAGAACTCTGTTTAATCATTACATTATTCTGACTTAGAGATGAACTACATTTTGATCCTTAACTCAATATTATTATTATAGATTCTGTTATTTAGCTATTTCCGTGTATATTTGTTATTGTTAAGGAGATACTTTTTAAATTCCTTTTAATAACCTACCTTGTCTTTTCTCCTTCTAAAAAACATAAAAGTTTCTCTATTGTTCAGAAGCAATTTATTTCATGTCTGTATTTCCCAAACATATTTGACCTGAGAACACTCTTTTTTTATAGCATAATAGCATACTTCTCAAGCCCCTGCCTAACACTGTATGGGGTATTTAGTCTGCAGGACACTAGTTTAGAAAAACGAGAGGTACCATTACTCACTGTTCTGTTGTAGTATCAAATGTCCTCCCTGAAATAGCAGCAGGTACAATGAAGACTTCCCATCTGTTATCAGCCCAGTTTTGCTGTTTATTTTTCATGGTCCCTTATATGTATATTATTGCAAATCTTAGTTAAAATAATTTTGGTCACAAGTGAAACTAACTTGAGCTACTTTAAGACAGGAAAGGCAGAGATTTATTTTGGGTGCTATAATGGTATCCTAAGACAAATATATAGATATAGGTATTTCAGGAAAAAGGGGTTCAGTCTGGCCAAATGAGAAATTAGAACCAGGAAATAGAAAGCCTCGTTATTTTTACTCTCGCTCTCCCCCATCCCCTCTCCTTGGGGTACATGGTCTTTCATTTCTGCATCTATCTGCAAGTCTACATCATATTTATTTCTTTGCAGATCCAAAAGTCACTTAAAATATTCTGGGGCTTGAGATTCAGGTAATCTTGGCATAAACCATATTTTACATCCATTAGTACTCTGGAGGCTTCAATGAGATTTCTACAGATTTCTGAGTAAGGGACAGTTAGCTAAGGGACGGGGGAGCTGATGTTCTTGTAGTCACCTCTGGCTCTGGTTCCTCTTTCCATATGTTGTAGATTTTGTTGAAGGTTTTGGAGTTTATATCACAGCAATATAATCTGCACTGACTGCTCAGGATACCTTCAGTGATTCCTGAGAAATTTCCTTTGATCCTTCACTCACAAAATTTCTTCTGCTTCAAACTTTCCTTCTGAATTCTTTCTTCTTCTCTCCTTAAGAGAGAAACAGATTTTTCTGGTGTAACACAGAGTTGTTTTACCATCTCCTTTGTTTCTGTTGCTCTTCTGATACTTATGCTCTCAGGAGTTGATATTCTATCTTAAGCAACTCAAAAAAGGATACATCTTTTATGGTTGTATTAGTTAGCTAGGACTGCCATAACGAAGTACCACAGACGAGGTGGCTTGAAAAAATAGATATTTATCTTCTCATGGTCTGTAGGCTAGAAGTCTGGCAGGGGTTGGTTTCTTCTGAGAGCCATGAGGGAAGCATCCATCCCAGGCCTCTCTCCTTGGTCCAGGCCTCTCTTCTTGGCTTGAGGATGGTGATTTTCACCCATTGTTTTCCCCTCTGTGTATATCTATATCCAAATTTCTTGGTCTTATCTTTTTAAAATATTTTATTTATTTATTTATTTTTAGAGAGGGGGAGGGAGGAAGAAAGAGAAGGAGAGAAACATCAATGTGTGATTGCCTCTTGCACACACCAACTGGGAGCCCGAAATGCAACCCAGGCATGTGCTCTGACTGGGAGTTGAACCAGTCAGTGATCCTTTGGTTCTCACGCCAGCACTGAAACCACTGAACCACACCAGCCAGGGCAAATTTCTTGGTCTTATAAGGACACCAGTCATATTGGTTAGGATCCACCCTAATTACTTTATTTTAATTACCCCTTTAAAGACCATACCTCTAAATAAAATTACATTCATAGGTACTAGAAATTAGAATTTCAACATATGAATTTTGGTGGGGGGACATAATTCAGCTCATTGCTCTGGTATTTATCAGTATGATAATTCATTTTTACCTTTGTTACTTTTGCTTCTTAGTGTGTATGGGGAAGAAAAAAGTCCTCCTTGCAGCAACTCAGCTCAAGTAAGCAGACTTAGCTGATTGGAATTGGGTTTCAATTCCAAATCCTCAGGAGGAAAAATCAGACTGATGGAAATTAGATTATAGATCTACCCCTGATTACAGATTAGGCTGAAAAGGCCCATTCTTGTTGCTAGTGAAGTGAGAACATGAGCCGATCAGTTACTTTAATCATTATCTACCATTAAAAGATCAGTGTAAATTAAATGTATTTAGAATTGAATAGAAAACAGCAATATGGTATATTTTCCAATTTTTATAGCTAAAACTAACTTCAGTAGTAGAATAAACCTTTGTGAATTTATTGCCTAGAAAATTTTATGACTGATCAAGACTTAAAAGAGAAAAAACTTGAAATGAGTATTTTATATCTATATTTAATATTGAAATAATTGGTGTACTTAAACTTCTAAAATGAAGATTTAGAACTACAAAGAAAAATGAACTTACGGTTATATATTGCAACTTGCTTTGTCCCAAATTACCTAAGTACTACATAGGTGCTAATGAATTCTCCAACTTGAGGAGACATGCAATGAAAATTGCATCACTCTGGTTCTGAGTGCTGTTGTAAGCAGTGATTTTTTTCCATCCATAGTTTTTTCCTTTAAATTACTACCTTGTGCCAAATTAAGAGATATGAATTTGCAAATAGCTTCATTTTATGTGCCAGCAATAATAACTAGACTCCCCAAGGAAAAGTAACCTCAGCTACCTTTTCAAAAGTACATGTTTCCTATTTCTTTCTTTCTTTCACTTTATACCTGTGTCACTACAACTTATTTTTTCTATGACATATGTTAGAAAGAGATTTCCTATGTCTGAGGATGTCATGGCCAGTGTCTTTAATGCCAAAGAAGTTGTAATTAGCTGGAAACATGGCTGGAAGTCACATTTTCTAAGTAGCAACATGCCCTTACTTCTGGCATGAAAAGCAGTGGCAAGCTTTTATATCTCTTCCTACCCCTCCAATTCTTTTGTCCTTGGCATTGAATTGTTATTAGGAGTTAGGGTTTCAAAATTACAAAATCTTGGGTTCAAATCCCAGTTCAACCATGTACTAGGAGTAAGTTCCTTGGTAAGTTACTGGGCTTCTGAGCTTAGTTTCTTCAACCATAAAGAGGGATAATAAAATTATTACAGGTAGGGCAAAAGTAGGTTTATAGTCATGAGTACGCCAAACAGAGTTTATTCTTATATTTTTGTTTATTAATTATTATATTCTTTTCTTTTTTATCAAGGTAATACATGCTATTTATGACTTAAGTTTACATAGTACTCCAACATATTAATACCCTGTGAACTGCAAAAAATAAATACATTGACAGTATTTAGTGTCACTGGTCACTAAAATGGAGAGGGGAAGGAAACTACAATTGTGAGAATATGCAAATGTTTTCATTAAGGCATTATTGACCCAGGTAACCATGTAGTATCTGTTCCCTCAAACAACTTACAACTCTGAAATGCCCATTGTGATGAACATGTGTTAGTATACAGTATTTTCTAAATTCTCATATGTTCTTTATTTTCTGACTCATGTGGTAAACTGTGAGTAGGCAGTTGGTCACAGACATTGTGCCCTCCCTTCCTTGTCTGATCAAAACCTGAAGCAATCACATCCACTGCCAGAACAGCTATAGCCTTCGCTTCTTCCTGTGAAGTGGCCAAATCAGGATTGACTTCAACAAGATCCAATGTTGACAGCAACCCTGTATTGTGTATTCCCTCAGTAATATATTGGATATGTGTCTTCTCGAAAGGTCAGTCCCCCTACAACAGTGGTTCCTGTGGCTGGAGCCAGTTTAGGGTCAAATGCATCAATATCAAAAACTCAGAGGTATTGGCCTTTGTTTTTGGCCAATTAGCAGATCAAATGTCTGTTCCATGAACTCCTGGACACCAAGACTACCTATGTCTCTCATGGAAAAATACTGGGTATTATACTTCTTTCAAATAAAATGTTCAGCCCTGGCTGATGTGGGTCAGTGAATTGAGCACTAGCCTGAGAACCAAAGGATTGCTGGTTCAATTCCCAGTCAGGGCACATGCCTCGGTTGCAGGCCAGGTCCCTAGTTGGAAGTGCGCGAGAAGCAACCACACATTGATATTTCTCTCCATCTCTTTCTCCCTCCCTTCCTCTTTCTCTAAAAATAAATAAATAATTTTTTTTTAAAAGAAAAGAAAATGTTCAGGAGGGTCTACATCTCTTAGATCAATATACATGATACTTGGGAAAGAGATATAGGTTTGGTCCAGGAAAATTCTGGGAGATGTGGTACCTTGTCCTGTAGTTCTCTAAGGAGAAAGAAACTGACTGTTCATGGAGACATCCAGATAAAGTGGTGAGGGGGGCACTGATGTCAGCATAGGCATCAACCCAAGTCACACAAAGGTCTGGGTAGTGCCAGGTGTGGTCACTAATGGTACCAATTGCCAGGCTGTGGTCTCCTCCCATTCTGACACAGCTGTAGCCACTCAACACTGCTCTACTAACTACCTCAGCAAGTTCCTGGTTGGCCAGGCCCACTGAGTAAGGATTCACTATCAGGCTGTTGTAGTGATCATCTGTGGCAACTGGAGTGAAACTCAAATCTCCAAAGTCTTTTAGGTGGCAGCCCAAATTGGAGAACTTTTTCATCAAGCCAGCTTCTCTTATAGCATATTCCACTTGTTTTCTTTTCTGTACCTGTGCAATGGGACTCTAATTACACCCACAGAGTGGATGGACTTTTTCAGGATAAAATGCACTTGTGTCTGGAGACAGGAGAGGATGCTTCTTAGGGGCATGATGGGCAGCATGGGATGTGCCAAGCAGGAGGCTGCTCCATGTGGCTCATTGCCTTAAGTGAGTGCCCAATTATCGTATTATTTTCCATACAAACAACTGTAAACCTAAGTTTGCCGCGCCCTGTATTTGTAATGTGCTTAGCAAGAGACTGGTACATAGTAAATGCTTAAAAAGTAGGAGCAATATGTATTTAAAAATAATGCAAAGTATTATTTTCAATGCTAGACCCGGGGAAACAAAGATGAGGTATGACCCCTGTCTTGAAGGAACTCACAGATCAACAGAGTATGGGACTCAAAATGTATCACTGTAAATGTATCTTTCTATTGGGAAGGCACTTGATATTTTATAGAGGTTCTTGGTATTTCCACTGAGTAATGCATTATTATTATTTAAGAATACATATAAATAAATTTTATTCTTAACTTTGGATTTTAAGAATTTTATCCTCAGAGCAAGTTATTATAAATGACTCATTAGAACTACAGGTATTGGCACTCTCTGCCCTGTTCTTTGTTCTTTCCCATCCATACAGACTGCCAGGCTTTTTCCTGAGTATCAGGTATAGGACAGGCAGGTGGGCATCAAGCTCTAAGTGATGGAATGTTTTCAACCTAGGAGATTGTCTCTGGCCTCTTTGGAGGTTGAGAGGAAGGACTAGAATGTGAGAACTAAACTCAGAAATCCATCCAGAATTGAGGCAAAGAAAAACAAACTCAAGTCATTCAGTTGACACCCAAGGCCAGATATTTTCCAAGCATCTGTACTTTGGGGGAAGAGAGAACAGAGAAATTTAGGAACTCAAGAGATCTGGGTAGGAGCTCAAATCAGCAGCCTGACCTTTACAAGGGCAGTCTAATGGCAGGTAGGACAAAGCAAGAGAGGTGAAGAGAACAGTGCTACCAATGCATTAGCCCAGTGGCTTCTAAATCATTTTGACTGTTGACATTTATTTATTTATAAATTATATACATGTATCTCTATTTCTAGGAACATCTCAATGCACAGTAAAGATCATTGTTAATAATTTCAAATTAAAATAATTTAAAAAGTAATTTAAAATTATTTTGGCTGGCTTCTTGCCAGATTTTATCATACTGTTACTATTTTAAAAGGATGGTAGGCCAATGAAGAACAGAACAGATTGTGTTGCTTTCTTATTGTTTGGTGTTGCGCTTCTTTGTTCATGTTAATGTTACTTTCTTTTTAAAGCTATCATGCAAGGGTTAGGTTAGTAATTCATTAATGCACTTAATTGAATGCATATAGACAGAAATACATTGCTATATACTGAAATCCAATGAAAACTTACGGTACCTTTTTTATCTCTTTTGATTTGTAAAATTCCTGTCCTTCCTTTGGGTTACCTTGCAAATCATATGGGACTTAGGTCCTCCCCTAACATTCAAAGGATGAACTGTTACAATACAATCCTTGATTTATCTGAATTGATATTGGAAGAGGTTGGGAGAAATTAAGGGAGAAACAGATTGCTGTGTAGGGCTGAAGAGAAGAAGAGAAAGAGTGAAGGTTAAAAAGATGTGGGTAATTACCAGAGGGAGTGAGTTTGGGGAAAAAGAGATGAATAAAGGATCTTTTCAGGAGGTTTTCCTATGTGAAATTAGTGTGGTCTGTTCTTTATATCTCCGTATCTTTTATTCTGGTTATACATTTTTGACTAAATAAAAATGCTGCACTCTAAAATTTCTCAATGACAAGGTATATGTGACATTATATACTCAAAATGCCTTTCCTTGCTACTTGCCTATTCAAATCCTGCCTAGTTCAAGATCCACCAATACAGGACTGTATTTTCTAAAAATGGCAACAACAGAATCTCTCATCCTGCATGATCTTCCAAGGTGACCTTGACAGCTTCTCTTCATTGAAGAGGCTAATACAAAGGGCAAATAAATGCTTAAAAAGATGTTCATCATCACTAGCCATTAGGAAAATGCAAATAAGACCACAATGAGATATTTCTAACATGTGTATCATGACAGCTAACATTAAAAAAACAGTGGCAACACCAATTGTCAGGTTCTTTAAAAACTAAACATATATTTAACTTATAATCCAGCAGTCATCCTCCTTACATTTATGCCAGAGAAATGAAAATTTAGGTTCACACACAAGTCTTTACATAAATGTTCATGGCAGATTTATTTGTAATAACTCCTAACTGTAAACAACCCAAATGTCCTACAGTAAGTGACTAGTTAAGTCCACAGTGGTATATCCACATCAGGGAATATTACTCAGCAAGAAAAAACAATGGACTACATATTGATATACACAACTTGGATGGGTTTCAAGGGCATTATGCTGAGTGAAAAATATTAATCATTAGAAACCACATACTACATCATTTTATTTACACAATACTCTGAAAAATGACCAAATTATAGAGATGAAGAACAAACTAGGGGTTGACAGGTTTTAGGGATGGTAGGGGAGGGTGTGATTATAAAGCGATAGCATAAGAGAGATCTTTGTGGTAATAGTTCTATCCTAATCATGGTGGTAGCTCTATGAATATATACAAGTGATCAAATGGCACAGAAAATGACAATGTCAATATTCTGGTTTTGAGTAAATGTAGTTATAAGATGAAACTATTGGGAGAAACTGAGTGAAAGGTACATGAGACTTCTGTATTATCTTGACAATTTTGTCTGAATCTATAATTATTTCAAAATAAAAAGCTAAAAGAATGAAAGAGACTAAATTTAGATTAGATCTTCATCAGCTTTGTGTCCACTTCTTCCCTGACCCTGGAAAAGGAAACTGAGGAGAACAGCAGAAATATTATATAATTTCTCTTACAAATTTTTACTTTGACCCAGTATTTAGTAGACTTGTCTGATTCAATTTTCAAACATTTGTAGGTTTAAAAGTTTATTTATTTACTTATTTAAATCCTCACCTAAGGACTTTTATTCATTGCTTTTAGAAAGAGAAGGAGGGAGAGGGAAAGAGAGAGAGAGACAGACAGACAGTCATTGATGTGAGAGAGAAACATCAATTGGTTGTCTTACTAAGTGATCATCTTGATAAATCTATTAACTATCTGATACCATTCATAGTTATTAGAATAAAACTGACTATACCCCCTATGTTGCACTTTACATTCTCATGACTTCTTAATCCCTTAACCAATTTTACCTACCCCACTCAACCCCTCTCCCAGCTGACAATCTTCAAAATGTTCTATCTATGAGTCTGTTTCTGTTCTGTTTCTTCATTTATTACTTTAATTAAGATTCATTTGTTGACAGATATGTATATATTTCCATTTTCTTATTCATATTTTTGATCTCCCCACTTCTTCTTAAAGGAGACCCTTTAACATTTCAAGTAATACTGGTTTGGTGGTGATGAACTCCTTTAGCTTTTTGTTTATCTGGGAAGCTTGTTCTATGTCCTTCTATTACAAATGATAGCTTTTCTGGGTAGCACAATCTTGGTTGTAGTCCTTGCTTTTCATCACTTTAAATATTTCTTGCCAATCCCTTCTGACCTGCAAAGTTTCTATTGACAAATCAGCTGACAGTCTTATGGAAGTTCCCTTGTTGGTAGCTAATTGCTCTTCTCTTGCTGCTTTTAAGATTCTCTCTTTATCTTTAACCTTTGGCATTTTAATTATGATATGTCTTGGTGTGGGCCTCTTTGGATGCATCTTGTTTTGGACTCTGCACTTCCTGGGCTTGTATGTCTATTACCTTCACCAGGTAAGGGAAGTTTTCTGTCATTATTTTTCAAATCGGTTTTCAATTTATTGCTCTCTTCTTTTTCTGGCACCCTCATGATGTGAATGTTGGCATGTTTGAAGTTGTCTCAGAGGCTCTCTCACTATCTTTATTTAAACAATTAAAAAAATTTTTTTTGGTCTTCTGTTTTGCTTCTTTACATTCCAAATCACTATTTGATTTTCTGCTTCTTCTATTCTACTGTTGATTCCCTGTAATGTATTCTTCATTACAGTTAGTGTATCCTTCATTTCTGACTTGTTCTTTTTGTGCTTTCCATGTCCTTTTTTTTTTATACTGTTGACGTGCTCTTTAAGTTCAACTGCTCATACCCTAAGTTCATTAAACATCCTTATAACCAGTGTTTTGACCTCTGCATCTATTAGATTGCTTGCCTCCATTTTGTTTAGTTCTTTTTCTGGAGTTTTGTTCTGTTCTTTCACTTAGGACATGTTTCTTTGTCTCTTCATTTTGGCAGTCTCCTTGTGTTTGTTTCTATACATTAGGTAAAGCTGCTATATCTCCCAGGATTGGTAGACTGGCCTTATGTAGTAGGTGTCCTGTGGCGTCCCATGGCAAAGCCTCCCTGATCTCCAAAGCTGAGCATTCCAGGTGTACTTCACCCCCACATAATCCCCATGTGGTCTGTGTAGACCCTCCCTTTGTAGTTGAACCTTGATTGCTGTTGGAATGTCAATGAGAGAGATTTACTCCCAGGTCAATTGTCTGTAAGGACAGGCTGCAATCACCAACCACTGTGGAGAATAAGCTGTGCAGGGACCCACCCCACAAAGGATTTATTTCAAAGGGGCTCTAGTGTCCACTGAGTCTGCTTCTTGAGTGTGTAGCTGTAGAGGTGGTGTTTTGACAGAATCTGAAGCTCTCCACTGGGTGCATTTGCTCTGGTGCCTGCCAGGAGGTGCAGTCAAGGTCAGTTGCCACCTGTGTTCTGCCTAGGGCCACCTGGCATGAGCTACAAAGAGATCTGAAGATGGCTGCTACTTGTGCTGAGCTTGGACTTGCCCAGGAGAAGCCAAGCTGTGAACTAAGGCCTACAGATGGCTGCTGTTAGTGCTGGGCCTGAGGCCACTTAGCAAAAAGTATCAGGTGCACTGAGGCCAGATGCTACTAGTTTTAGAGATTTTATGAAAGTCCGAAGCATTAACCACAATAGACCATTTGTATGAACAAGCCACTGGAAAGTTCTCGGGTGGGCCTGAATGTTGGGTTGAGGGTATCTCTGGGAATCACCAGGACAAGGAGAACAATGTTAGCTAAGTTGATAGAGACTCAGATATGGCACCCACCTGCTGGTTCTGTGGGAGAGGGCTCATCAAAGAAGAATGGTCTCTGTCAGAACTTATATCTGGGAGAAAGCTGACCCCATCCCAGCTCCTACCCTGATGCCAGACAATTCAGTTTTTTTCCCCATATGTCCCTGGTGCCTTTCAAGCTGCCATCCCAGGGCTGGAACTCAGAGGGAGTGAGTCAGTGTGAGGGCCCTTTATGAGGAACTGCCTGAGATTCCCGCTGCCCTTTGTCTCACTCAGCCTCAGTTGCCTCTGGTTATTGTGAGAAACGCTCACAATAAAAACTGGGACACAGGACTTGAGCAGTAAAATGGGGCCTTTATTCATGAGTCTGCAGAGCCGGGCGCACCCTCACAGCCAGGAGAATGTGTGCGCCAAGTAGACAAAGGAAACTGGTTTTATAGTCTTAGCTTCCCCACCCTGAAATTGCCATCCTAAAGTGATTATCTTCTCCACCCTAAAATTGCCACCCTAAAGTGATTATCTTCTTTGCCCTAAAGTGAGAGCTATTAGCTTCCCCGCCCTAACGCAATTAGCTCCCCCTCCCCTCTCCTTCTTCCCCATTTCTCCATTACTGGTTACTCCTGAGTTACAATCTAACACGGTTATCTAATTGCCCCTTCTGTGGTTTGTAGATATGCCAGTGCTGTCAGCTCCCTTCTCAGAGATCCTCTAAGTACATTTGCCCTTTGTTACGAATGACTTTTTACTGGTTTGGGAGTCGCTATGTCCTTGTTTCTAACAATTCCCCCCTGTCTCTTTTGGAAAATTGACTACTCAAACCATTCTATTTATCCCTTCAAATTTAAGGAGGATTTCTCGACTTTCTTCCTCATAGTTAGGATTCCCTTTCATCTCTTGGAGGAGATTATAAAAAGTTGCTGGCATCTGTTTAGTTAGTGCAGTCTCAATTAGCCTTTGAACCAAACCTCTGATGCATGGAATAATACAGCAGCCTAAAGCTGTTAGGACACCTGCTACCACTATGAGGGATACCAGAGCTGATGAGATCATTCTTTTCCAGTTGCCAAACCAGTTTTCTGACCATCCTATTATGGGATTGTCATACCTGAGTTTTCCACCAGCTCATTTGCTAAGGTAGTTAGTCCCTGCAGGGCCTTAGTGATAGATCCATCAGGGGCTGTATTATTAGGGATAAAGGTGCAACAATGCCCCTGAGCATTACACATACACCTCCCTTTTCTGCCAACATCATATCCAGTGCCATCCTGTCCTCCCAAGCCACTCAACTGGTGGCATCTAATTGTTGAGTGATTCCTTCTATAGTATTCCTAGTATAATTGATAAACCTCTGTTGGTTATAATAAATACAGTTTATCTAATCAACAGAAGAGCACTGAATCAAACTCTGCTGCTATTTGATTTCTAGCTTTAAACTCATCTGGAACTCCTCTGGGGACTCCAATGATGTCATTATAGATATGAGGATTATAGGATTCACCAGGCGCCACTGACCTTTTTTTTTTTTTTTCTAACAGGGGCAGTCTGGATCGGTTTTGGAAATGCTAGGGTAAATGGGATAGCCAATTGAACCAGGGCACAGGTTCCACTCCACCTGTTAGGTAGGATTTTCCAGAGACTCCTCTGCCCACAATACCATCAGACATCTGTTCTGGAGATTCAGATGGGAATATAGTTGCCGGCCCCACTGTGAAGGTGGCTCGCATTTCTGGTATGAGTGCATATTAGGAGTTCTTCTGCAGGGGTACCCGAATTCGCTTCCCACGTAGAGAGGCAAGAAGAGTAATTCATGGGCCTCACTGAGTATGAAGGAAGAGATTGAGTCCCATTACTCCTTATAGAGGGAAAGAGGAGAGACAAGCTTCTGCAAGTCTCATTTCCCCATGCACTTTCATCCTGGTAGAGAGCGAGCATACAGGCCATTCCCGAGGGGTCAGAGTCCCAGCCTAGTGGAAATGGTACGACCTGTGCCTGGGGTCTCCCTGTGGTACAAGCATAGCAGTTGCTTTTATTCAGGGATTTAATGGTAAATTTGACCCATTCTACCCAAGCATTTGCGTCTCCGTATCCATTCTCTATCTTTAAGGTTTGTCTGAGATCTAATACCTCAAAAACTTTTCCCTTGGCTGGATTACTCTGGGGTCTTTTCTGAGGAGTTTCTGAGGTCTAGCTGGGAGAAGTTAGATTTTCTAGGGAAGGAGGAGTTGTCACTAAGTGAAGACCTAGCCACCCTACTGGATCTATGCCAGATACATCCGGTCCTAAGCCATAAACTCTGGTAGCCACAAGGGGTTCCTGACTTAAGGCCTGTGGCTGGTTAAGTGTTAGAAGAGGGTTGCACTGGAGAGGCTGGCAGTTTGGGGGAGGAGCTTCTTTGCTTAAACTTATTTTAGGCAAAAGAGACCAGTTTTAAAATGAAGCCCATTGACCAACCCATACTTCGCCAACCCAACCACTTAGTTCAGCCAAACTGTTGAGTCTCAGAAGCCAGCAATGCAGATGGGCTTCTTAAGTGAAGCTTGTATGTACAGACAACCACCCAGGAAATGAGATCATAGGCTTATGCCCTATGAAAACAGAAAGACACACACATATTAATTCACACAACACAATTCACAAAACAGTTTTTAAATTTGCAAGACTGTCTTATTGGGAAGACATTCAGTTGTAAGGCATTTGACATTCTTTTTGCCTGTAAATTAAGCATTGTTGATGTCACAGACCTGGTTTAACTTTCGAATGAAAACAAACTTTGAATTAAAATAAACTTTATAGACACAGTTAGCTGCACTAGTTTATAGTCTACCACTGAGCATTGTGATTTTCCTCAAATCACGATTTTTCTCCCTAAGATTACCCTCCTTGTTATTAAAGGGACTGCATTAAGTCCGGTTTTAATTTAGCCTGTTCATTTGCATAAATACAACAAGAGCAGCAATTGATAGCATAAATTTTTTAAGTCTGCTTTGCTGGAACTCACACAAAGAACCTTAAGGTTAACCTTCAGTCTGCCCTCCGGGCACACAAGCTGAGCCACACACCTGCCATCTGGCCTTGCCTGTAAAACCCATGCTTTTTACAAGTTCTTTAAGCTTTCCATTGTGCCTTAAGTTTCCTCCTAGCCATTTATCAGGGAAGCAACCTTTGTTTCTTCCCTAGAAAGATTGCCATGGACCTCACAACCAACCAAGGTGCTAGGCCTTTCCCTCATGGGCTTGCCTTAGCCTAGGCATGCCTCCTTCAGGTATGATATTCCAGTCAAAGCCTCGGCTGACATAACCACCATTAGCAACTGGTATTATTAGTTTTATGCAAAGGAACTTTATGTCACTTCTTACTTCTTTACAATGCCAAATACTGGAGGGTTCCAGTAGGGAGAAAAATATAAAGGCGTGAAGGAAAATCCTTGTCCTTCAAAACTGCATTTCCATGCATTATACCTTCTATTACTAAAACCCTACAATTTCTTCTCAAAACCTTTATAAATTTCTAACCAGTCTTTTTATTTACATGCCTTACACCTTTCCTGGTTCCCTTTCTTTTATGTGAAGTTTTAAAATTTCCCTGGGAAACCTCAATTTTTCCTTTCAGAGCATAAACAGAACACAAGCAGCTGAGGTTTCCCTTTCCCAGGTTTAAAGCTTCTATAACTTTTTTTTTTTAATAATTACAACTTTCCTCAGACCTTCTGCAACATTCACAAACTTTCTAAACACCCTTTACTGCTTTAGATTTAACCATAACATGCTTCTAATCCTTGTTCTTTTCCACACAGTGATAGACTGTACTCAAACTCAGTAGCTGGCAGCTAAAAGTTCCTAGATTTGCAGAGATATCCTGCAGCTTTTTGAAGTTCCTGCTTCTCCTCCTCTCTTCTAACATACACTTTCTGATCTTTCTTGAGGAATTTTTCAGTTGCTTTATTTGGCCCAGTCATTTACTTTTTGCAATTTCTTACAAATATTTGGCCAGTTTCTGTTACAATGGTGACTTTTAAGAGTCCCTGTCCTACAGCATTCTCTGGATTTAGACCAGAATACTTCCTCATTTGGTCCCCAAGCTTCTGTAGGAATCTGATGGAGCTATATTTCGAATGCCTTGGAGACATTCTGTGCATGGGGAACGGACTCCTTGATTCCCCTGATGACGAGGCTCCTAAGGTCTCTCATCTGAGCCCTAGCCTCCGGCCTGTTATCCCAATTAGGGTCTATACTGGGAAACTTTTGTTAGACCGGGACAATTCCCTGACTGGGAGGATGTTCCCTTTCCCATATCCTCATAGCAGCTCGTCTGATCACTCCCTTCTCTTCCTCACTGAAGATGTCTAGTATAGACATTAATTCTGTCCACATGTATATGCTGGGTCCAAGGGACTGATTTAATTGTTCTGCCAGTCCAAGGGGGTCCTTTACCAAGTGCTTCATATTGCGCTTGAAGTTTCTAACTTGTTGAAGGAGCATTTGACATATCTAATATGTCCTGGGCCCATGGAGACCTCCCTAAGGGGAAACCGGCTGCTCTGAGGGAATGGAGAAGTTCTTTAGGTCTTGCTTACATTGTTTCAATTCCTTTCTTAATTTAGATAAGTTGCCACCAGCGACGTAGGTGTCATGGGGGAGGATACTGGCGGGGTATTTCCTAGGTGTTCCTGGCCTCTTCCATCTGTACTGTTTGTCCACGGTGCCTCTGCCCAGTTGGCCACCGGCTGGCCAGGGCTATAAGGCAGTGGGAGACAGGACAGAGGGTCCCAGGCTTTATCTTTTTCTTTTTTTACAGGGAAGAGACCTGCGGATATGCTGGTAGGTGGTGATCAGCAGAGAGCATATTCCCTCTCTTCCTTAAAGGCTGATGCCTGGCCCTGGCTGTTGTGATCCAGTGGACCAAGCACCAGCCCGCGAACCAAGTGTTGCTGGTTCAACTCCCAGTCAGGGCACACGACCAGGCCACACGCCAGGTCCCCAACTGGGGGCACGAGCGAGAGGCAACCACACAGCGATGCCCCTCTCTTCTCTCTCCAAAAACAAACAAACAAACAATCCATAAAAGCTGAACACACATATAAGACCAGGGCTTAACAAACCCAACATTCATCAGACCCAAATTGGGGCTAGAAGACAGATTTCCCCTAAATGGGTTCCTTTGGCCAAAGGAAACAACAATAATTTGCCATTGTCTGGTTTTCCTTACTTTTGGTCCGGGGATCCTTTCCCCAGTGCTCTAACATTCTCCCTAATGGACTGTTGGGTGGAATGTCTGTGGGGCCTTTCTTGGCCTCACCCCTAGGCCTAGAATTTCTATTTCCCATCCTCAGCTGATTCCCGTGGCTGAATCCAGTTGTGTTCTCAACCTAACGGACCCAGCGGAGGGGCACTCCACACTCGCTTACTTGCACACAGACTGAGATGCTTCGTTCGTCTCCAGCCGCTTCCCTCACGGGAGAATGGACCCAGCGGAGGGGCACTCCAGCCGTTTCCTCACAGGACAATGGACCCAGCGGAGGGGCACTCCGGCCGTCTCCCTCACGGGACAGCGGACCCAGTGGAGAGGCACTCCACATTCCTACCAGCCACACACGCAACTCGTACCAGCCACACACAACTCATACCAGCCACACACAACTCATACCAGCCACACGCACAATCAGATTCCCAAGGATGCCCAACCACCAAGGCAGTACTTAAATCCAATTTTCCTACCTTGGCCCGTGCATGAGGTTGCCTGGTTGCCGCGGTGTTTGCTTTTGTTTCCCCCTGTGTCGATCCACTGCTGTCCCAACAAGAAGTCTCGGGTCATTTCCAGACAGTGAGGCGGGTGGGCCCTGGGTCAAGCGGGCCACCCAAAAGTGGGTAGGACACGTCTCCCCGCCTTGGCTCAGAGCCCTTCCTGCACACAGGCGGAGGATCCCGGACGAGCCCCCAAATTGTGAGAAGCGCTCACAATAAAAACTGGGACACAGGACTTGAGCAGTAAAACGAGGCCTTTATTCATGAGTCGGCAGAGCCGGGCGCACCCTCACAGCCAGGAGAATGTGCGCGCCAAGTAGACAAAGGAAACTGGTTTTATAGTCTTAGCTTCCCCACCCTGAAATTGCCACCCTGAAGTGATTATCTTCTCCACCCTAAAATTGCCACCCTAAAGTGATTATCTTCTTTGCCCTAAAGTGAGAGCAATTAGCTTCCCCGCCCTAACGCAATTAGCTCCCCCTCCCCTCTCCTTCTTCCCCGTTTCTTCATTACTGGTTACTCCAGAGTTACAATCTAACACAGTTATCTAATTGCCCCTCCTGTGGTTTGTAGATATGCCAGTGCTGTCAGCTCCCTTCTCAGAGATCCTCTAAGTACATTTGCCCTTTGTTACTAATGACTTTTTACTGGTTTGGGAGTCACTATGTCCTTGTTTCTAACATTATCACAGTCAGATGTTATGGAACTTCCCTTCTTGACATTAGAAACCTGTGTTTATAAAGAGGACCCAAGATGGTGGAGGAGTAGTGGAGCTACACTAACCTCCTCCCAGGACCAGTCTGGAATTACAACTTAATTGTGGAGAAATCATCCAGAATAACCAACTGAACACTAGCTGAAGAGAAGCATTATAACTATGGAGAGACAGAAAAGACCGCTTCATTACAACATGACTGGTAGGAAGTGTGGAGACACGAGGGGGCTGGCTGGGCTCCCACACGTGGCAGCTGTAAGGATGGAGAAACATCTCAGCAGCCAGGGGCTCCCCTTGAAAAGTGTGGGGTCTAAACTCCCAGCTGATCTTCCCAGCCTACAGCAAAAGAGCCGAGAGTAAAGTAGCATTCAGCTGTGAAAAGTGAAAAGCCATGGGGCCTGAGAGAAACAGCTGGAGACAAAGAGCTCTTAAAGGGACCACATCCAAAAATACATTGGTATCTATTTACCTTGGGTTCTAGTAGAGGGAGGACAGAGTGGACTAGAGATGTTTAAGGAGAGTTTGGGGCAGTGGCTTTGAGGAAAGAACTGAGGGAGGAGCCAACTGAGTCCCAGTGCTGACTCATTCCCCATTCTGCAGGCAAACCACTCCCTTCTAAGTGGTGTCAGCCTAAGGGGAAGAAATAGCCCCAACCACAGGAATTAATCTGCTTTGCCCTCAGCAATTAAAGCTGATGGCTGATCACAGTTTGAATAGATTAACAACTAGAGGAGACAAAGATGGTAGACCTCTGGTAGTCTTGAACAGGCTGCCTAGGCCCAGACTGGGACATGATCTAATGTCACCAGGGGCAGATACAGGAGATAAAAAATGTGCACATCTACAAAAGTATACAAAACGTGGTGGGAGGCGTGACTCTCCATCAGCTAGCCTGAATGAGGGACCCACCAAAGAGGAACACAACAACAACCAAAACCCAAATACAACCAGACAGAACAAATGAACAGAATAAAGGGCATCTCAAGAGCATCAAGTTCAGGAGATCGAGAAGACTATACCACTGAACAACCCACAGGTTTCCTACCACAGAAGATCACAACATGAAGATAGGAACTCAAAGCAGATTGATCTAAGAAGCAGAAACAAACAGGAAGAGTCACAAAAATGGTGAGACAAAGAAACAACTTCCCCGTTGAAAGGAAAGGAGGGATCCCCAGAAAGAGTGCTAAATGAAATAGAGGTAAGGAAACTATCAGACATGGGACTCAAAATAATGATTATAGGGAAGCTCAATGAGCGCAGTGATCTCAAGTAAAACTACAAAGAACTCCAGGGGAACTACGAAGAACTCCCAGGAAGCTACAAGGAACCTACTGAGAACTACACAAGCTTTAAAAAGGACATAGACACTATCAATAAAAGCCAGGAGGAAATAAAGAATACAAGTTCTGAATTGAAGAACATGGTAGAAGGAATCAAAAGCAGGATGGATAAAGCAGAAGATTGGATTAGTGAGCTGGAAGACAACGTGGAAAAAAATTTCCAGATAGTGCAACAAAACGGAAAAAGATTGAAAAAGAATGAAGATGTTTTAAGAGAGCTGCAGGACAACATGAAACATAATAATATTCATATTATAGGAATACCAGAAAAAGAAGTGGAGCAGGAGATAGAAAACCTGTTTAGAAAAGTAATGACAGAAAACTTCCCTAACTTGATAAGAGAAAAAGTCACACAAGTGCAGGAAGTACAGAGGGTCCCAATGAAAATGAACCCAAACAAGCCCACTCTAAGACATATAATAATTAAAATGGCAAAACTCAAAGACAAAGAGAGAATCCTAAAAGCAGCAAGAGAGAAAGAGGTAATACTATACAAGGGAGCTCCAATAAGGCTAACATCAGATTTCTCAACAGAAACACTACAAGCCAGAAGGGAATGGCAAAAAACATTCCAAGCAATGACAAACAAAAGCCTACGATCAAGACTACTCTACTCAATAAGTCTCTCATTCAAAATGGGAAGTGAAATAAGGAGTTTCCCAGACAAAAGAAGGCTAAAAGAATACATCTCCACCAAACCAGCATTGCAAGAGATGCTAAAGGGTCTGCTTTAAGGAGATGAAGAAACAGAGAGAGACAGAGAGGAACACAGATACAAAGAGAGGAAATGACAATGAATAAGTACCTATCAATAATTACCTTGAATGTAAATGGATTAAATACACCAATCAAAAGACATAGGGTAGCTGAATGGATAAGGAAATATGACCCACATATGTGCTGTTTCCAAAAGGCCCACCTCAGAACAAAAGATCTACACAGACTGAAAGTGAAGGAATGGAAAAAAATATTTTAAGCAAATGGACATGAAAAAAAAGTTGGGGTAGCAATACTTATATCAGACAAAACAGATTTCACAAAAAGGCCATAACAAAGAGACAAAGAAGGACATTTTATAATACTTAATGGACCAATCCATCAAGAAGATATAATCCCGGTAAACATACGCACCCAACATAGGAGCACCCAAATATATAAGAAAAATTTTGGAGGACTTCAAGGAGAATATTGACAGCAACATACTAATAGTAGAGGACTTTAACACCCCATTGTCAACAATGGATGAATCTTCCATGCAAAAATACAGCAAGGATATTGTGGCAATGAACGACACTCTAGATAAAATGGACTTAATGATATATACAAAATCTTTCACACCAAAGAAGCAAAATACACATCCTTTTCAAGTGCCCATGGAACATTTTCTAAGATAAGCCACATGGTAGGACACAAAACAGACAAAAAATTCAAGAAAATTTAAATTATATCAAGCGTCTTCTCAAATCACAATGCCTTGAAACTAGAAACCAACCTGAAGGAAAAAGCTCAAAAACATCAAATTCATGGAGACTGAATAACATGCTGTTAAATAATGAAAGAGTTAACAATGAGAGTAAGGAAGAAATCAAAAAGTTTCTGGAAACAAATGAAAATGAATACACAATAGCCCAAAACTTATGGGACACAGAAAAAGCAGGGCTGAGAGGGAAGTTTATAGCAATACGGGCCTACTTTAAAGAGATAGAAGAATCTCAAATAAACAGCCTAACCCTATATCTACAAGAACTAGAGGAACAACAACAAACAAAGCCCAGAACAAGCACAAGGCAGGAAATTATCAAGGTCAGAGCAGAATTAAATGACAGAGACTAAAAGAACAATTCAAAAGACTGATAAAACCAGGAGCTGGTTCTTTGAAAAGATAACCAAATTCACAAGCCTTTAACCAGACTCATCAAGGAAAAAAGAGAGAGGACCCAAATAAATAAAATCAGAAGTTAAAGAGGATAAATCACAACTGATACCACAGAAATACAAAAGATTGTAAGAAATTACTATGAACAACTATAAGACAAGAAATTTGACAACCTGGGTGAAATGGACAAATCTGGAAACATATAATCTTCCAAAACTGATTCAAGAAAAGCAGAAAAACCTGAATAAACCAATAACAACTAGTAAAATTGAAGCAGTAATCAAAAAGTTCTGGCACACAAAAGCCCCAGACTGGATGGCTTCACAGGTAAATTTCACAAAACATATAGGGAAGAATTAACTCCTGTTCCTCTCAAACTATTCGAAATAATTTAAGAAGAGGAATGATTTCCAAAGGATTTCTATGAGGCCAGTATTATCCTAATTTCAAAACCAGGTCAAGACACAACTTAGAAAAAAACCACAGGCCAATATTGCTGATGAAAGTAGATGTTAAACAAAATATTGGCAAACCGGATCCAGCAACACATTAAAAAGATCATACACCACTATCAAGTGGGATTCATCCTAGGGATGCAAATATGGTATAATACTCACAAATCAATAAATGTACCACACCACATAAACAAAATGAAAGACAAAAATGACATGATTATATTAATGGATGCTGAAAAAGCAATTGATAAAGTTCCACACCCATTTATGATAAAAACTAACAACAAACTGGGAATAGAAGGAGCATACCTCAACATAATAAAGGCCATATATGTGAAACCTTCAGCCAACATTGTACTCAATGGGAAAAAACTAAAAGCTTTCCCCCTAAGATCAGGAAAAAGACAAGGATATACACTTCTATTCAACATAGTTTTGGAAGTTCTAGCCACAGCAATCAGACAAAAAAAAGAAATAAAAGGCATCCAAATCAGAAGAGAGGAAGTAAAGCTGTCATTATTTGCAGACGACATGAGAGTGTACATAGAAAACCCTATACTCCACCAAAAAACTACTTGACCTAATAAGTGAATTCAGCAAAATAGCAGGGTACAAAGTCAATATTCAGAAATCGAAGGTGTTTCTATACACCAACAATAAAATAGAGATAGAACTAGAAAAAAGCCGATTTGCTATAGCAACAAGAAAAACAAAGTACTTCGGAATAAAGTTAACACTGAAGAAAGAAATTAAGGAATATGTAAATAAATGGAAGTATTTACCATGTTCATGGATGGGAAAAATTAACATCATTAAAATGTCCATATTATCCAATCATTTATAGATTCAACACAATCCCTATTAAAATACCAATGACATATTTCACAGATGTAGAATGAATAATCCAAAAATTTATATGGAATCAAAAATGACCCCAAATGGCCACAGCAATCTTGAGAAAGAAGAGCAAAGTGGGAGGAATCACAATACCTGATATCAAACTATATTACAAGGCCACGATAATCAAAACAGTCTGGTACTGGCATAAGAAAAGACATAGAGATCAATGGAACAGAATAGAGGCCAGAAATAAATCCTGGTCTATATGGTCAGTTACTATTTGACAAAGGGGGAAGGAGCATAAAATGGAGTGAAAATAGCCTCTTTAACAAATGGTGTTGGTAGAATTGGACAAGGACATCCCCCCAAAATGAAATTAGACCACCAACTTACACCATACACCAGAATAAACTCAAGATGGATCAAAGACTTAAATGTAAGCCGTGGCACCATAAAAGTCCTAGAGGAAAACATAGGCAGGAATATCTCAGCTCTCCCACGCAGCAATATGTTGTCAATATATCTACCAGGGCAAGGAAAATGAAGGAAAAAATAAACATTGGGACTACATCAAACTAAAAAGTTTCTATTTAGTCAAAGAAAACATCAGCAAAATGAAAAGGGAACCAATCATATGGGAAAACATATTTGCCAATGATACCTCAGTCAAGGGTTTGATCTCCAAAATATATAAAGAACTTATATGACTCAACACCAAGAAGACAGACAATCCAATTAAAAAATGGTCAAAGGACCTGAATAGACACTTCTCCAAGTATACAGAGGGCCCAGAGGCATATGAAAGAATGCTCAACATCACTAGTCATCAGAGATGCAAATTAAAACCACAATGAGATAGCACCTCACACCAGTCAGAATGGCCATCATTAACAAATCAACAAACAACAAGTGTTGGTGAGGATGTGGAGAAAAGGAAACGCTAGTGCAGTGTTGGTGGGAACGCAGACTGGTGCAGCCACTATGGAAAACAGTATGGAATTTCCTCAAAAAACTAAAAATGGAACTGCCTTTTGATCCACCCTTCTATTGCTAGGATGACATTCAAAGAATCCTGAAACACCAATTCAGAAAACCTATGAACCCCTGTGTTCATAGCAGCACTATTTACAATAGCCAAATGCTGGAAACAGCCTAAGTGGCCATCAGTGGATGAGTGGATCAAAAAACTGTGGTACATTTACTCAATGGGATGTTATGCAGCACAAAGAAAGGAGGAACTCCTACCTTTTGCAAGAACATGGATGGAATTGGAGAGTATTATGCTTAGTGAAATAAGCCAGGCAGTGAAAGACAAATATCATATGATCTCATCTAATACAGGAAACTAATGAACAGAACAAACAAATGAACAAAGTAGATCCAGATGCATGGAAATGAGGAATAGACTGACATTGACCAGATGGGAGGAAGGAGGGAGACAAGGGCAAAAGAAGGGGAAGAGTCTAATCAAGGAACTAATATCTATGACCAATGGACAGGAACAACTGGGTGGACGTTGACTGTGCGAGTGGGGAGAGTTGGGAGGGGCAGGGGAGAATAATAGGGAAAAATGGACAACTGTAATAAAACAACAATAAAAAATGAAAAAATAACAATAAAGATTTAAGGATATATATATATATATATAAAAGAAGCCCGTGTTTTGGAGCCTGGTGTGAGGATAGTACCCGTCGTTCCTCAGGGGAGACCTCTGGAGTCAAGGTAATTCTTCCTATTTTTATCTGCCCTATTTGGATATAGTACCAGCTCATTTTGCATCTCTGCCCCTCCTAATAGGCTCCAAGTGGCTTCTTTAAATCCCTAGTTGTAGAACTTGTATTCAGCTTGATTTCAGGCAGTTCTAAGTGATATCTTTTTGTAGTTTAGTTGTAATTTTGACATGATTGTGGGAGAATATGTGTACCACATTTACCTATGCTGTCATCTAAAACTTTTTATTTTAATTAATTTTTAAATTAATTCCTCTGTGTAAGATTTAAAATTTTTTTCTAGTTTTATTGAGAAATAATTGACTTACATAACTGTATAAGTTTAAGGAATTCAGCATGATAATTTAATTTATACATAGTGTAAAATAATTACCACACTACGTTTAGCTAACATCTATCTTCCCATACAGATACAATAAAAAGAAAAGAGGACTTCTGGCCAAGATGGAGGCATAGATAGACACACTGCATCTCTCTCCACAACTAAGAAGGAATATAACTACCTCAAAACTAGAAACAACCAGAAGTTCCAGAAAATAAAACTGCATGGAAGGCAACAAATAAGATATAGGGAAGACATACTCATCCAGACAGGTAGGAGAGACCGAACCGGGGCAGAGAGGACCCGGTGTGGTGGTGGCAGCAGTGGCGGCAGTGGTAGGCTGGCGGAAAGCACAGTTACACATTTTAAAAATACAGGTAGGACACCTGGGGAGCATTCCCAGTTTCTCACTGGACCATGCAACTCACGGTCCCAGTACTAGGGAAAATCAAGCCTCATTGTTTCTGACTGTGCAAACCAGTGGGGATTGGGGTGGAGGCAGAAACTGCCAGTTTCTGAGCAGAGTCCGCTTGTTTAAAGGCCCCCCATGACCCTACAATGTCCGCAGACCCATCCACTCTGATAACAACAGCCAGGGAAACAGCTAAAGGGTAACCAGTCCCATATGGAAGTGGGAGAAGTGCCTGGAAAAGGGGCGAGTGCTGGGCAAGCAGCATTGTGTCCTCTCAGACCCCACCCTCACATACAGTGCCACAACGTGGTGAAATAGGTAGCCCTATACTGATGAATCCCTAAGGCTCTGCCCCTTACAATGTAACAGAAACAACAGCTCTACCAAAGACACAGAGGCAAACAAACACAGGAGTCTGTCAAAATGAAGAGACAGAGAAGTATGGCGCAAAAGAGAAAATGGATCAAGGTTTCATTAGTGGGAGAACTAAGTGATGAGGAGATAGCCATTCTAACAGACGAGGAGATAGCCAACCTAACAGATGCAGAATTCCAAACACTGGTGATAAAGATGCTCACAGGTTTGACAGATATGCTTGAGTATGGTAAATGAATAAGAGAAGAAATGAAGGCTATGCTAAGTGAAACAAAGGAAAATCCACAAAAAACCAATGGTGAAGGGAAGGAAACTAGGGTTCAAATCAATGATTTGGAACATAAGGAAGAAAAACATAGTCAACCAGTACAGAATGAGGAAACAAGAATTGAAAAAAATGAGGAGGCTTGGGAGCCTCTGGGACAACTTTAAATGTGCTGATACAGAGTCCCATCTGGGGTGCCAAATTGTTACAGAACCCCTGGGCTGCTCCAATTGAAAACAAACCCACGGACTCTTTAGTTAGGGGTCCGATTGCCCGCCGCCAGAATTATAACTCTTAATACTTCAGTTGAGTGAAAAGAAAATTGTTTATTTAACAGTTATACATATCCTTGCCTCCCCCCTACCAAACCTAGCCAGTTTTAGGAAGGTCAGAAACACCGTTTCCCTACTTCCCAAACACAGTTCAGCTTTACCAGTGGCTGCCAATCATTCAGTCTGATTGGGGAGGTCCTTTCTGTACTGTGGTGCCCTTCAGCTCTCAATACAAAACCGCCGGGATTCTCAGCCTCCTTGCAAACTGTCTTCTTTCAGTAAACCACGTGGATCTCCTCTCCTTCTCCAGAGCACCCCTGCAAATACCCACTAATGAGGGAGACAGCCCCAGAGCACGCTGTCCTAAAGTGTTCACAGCTGCCTATATATCCCTGACTGCGTCCTCTGACACAGTGGGTGTTGCCAACAGTTCTGACCATTCACAGAACCCCACGTAGGCTCTGTGTGCTTTCCATACCGTCCCCTGGTTCAAGACTCCTCCCATCCACCTGAGGCCTTGGAAGCATCCAAGCAATTTTGCATAATGAAAGACACCAGCCTCAGGTGTGCGGAGGCACTCTGAAAGCTGCTTCCTTCTCCCCATCCCCCAGCTGCAAATTCCGGGGATTTTTGGACTCCCCTGTTTCTGTAACAGTGCCAATATCCGTATCATGCAGGTGCCAGAAGGAGAAGAGGAAGAGCAAGAAATTTAAAACTTATGTGAAAAAATAATAGAGGGAAACTTTCCAAATTTGGTGAAGGAAATAGACACACAAGTCCAGGAAGCATGGTGAGTCTCGGGCGAGCTTGACCCACAGGGGACCACACCAAGACACATCCTGATTAAAAAGCCAAAAGTGAAAGATAAGAGAGAATCCTAAAAGCAGCAAGAGAGAAGCAGAGAGATGCCTCCAAAGGGGTGCCTATAAGACTATCAGCTGATTTCTCAAAAAGACACTTTACAGGCAAGAAGGGACTGGCAAGAAGTATTCAATGTGATGAAAAGCAAGGACCTCCAACCATTTAGAATGGAAGGGCAGATGAAGTGTTACCCAGACAAAGTAAATCTAAAAGAGTTCATCATCACCAAGCCATTATTATATGAAATGTCAAAGGGACTTACTTAAGAAAAAGAAGATCAAAACTATGAACACTAAAATGACAACAAACTCACAACTATCAACGACTGAATCTAAAAAATAAAAACTAAATCCAACTAGGCAAAACAGAATAGGAACAGAATCATAAGTATGGGGATCATTTGGAGGGTTATCAGCCAAGAGGGGCAAAGGGGAGATATAGGGAAATGGTGCAGGGATTAAGAAGCATAATCATTTGGTACAAAATAGACAGGGGCAAGTTAAGAATAATATAGGAAAGGGTGAAGCCAAAGAACACATATGCATGACCCATGGACATGAACTAAGGGAGGGTGAGATTGCTGGAAGGAAGGGGGGGTACTGGGCAGAGGGGAGCAAAGGGGAAAAAAATGGAACTACTGTAACAACATAATCAATAAACTATACTTAAAAAAGAAAAAGAAAAGAAAGAAGGGAAGAAAAAAGAAAAAGAATTTTCTTCTTGTGATGAGAATTCTTAGAAATAACTCTCTTCACAACTTTCCTATATATCCTACAACAGTGTTAGCTATAGTCATCATGTTGTACATTACATCCCCAGTACTTACTAATCTTATAACTGAAAAGTTATACCTTTTGACCAACTTTTTCAACTTCCTCTCTACTCACCCTCTGCTTCTGGTACCATAAGTCTGATTCCCTTTTATACGAATTTTTGTTTTTGTTAGATTCCAAATATATGTGAAATCATACAGTATTTGTCTTTCTCTGTCTGATGTATTTCACTTAACATAATGCCTTCCAGACCCATTCATGTTGTTGAAAATGGTAAAATTTCCTCGTTTAAAAAAATTAAACACTTTTTCAATTACAGTTGACATTCAATATTGTGTTAGTTTCTATACCAATTTAACTTTGATAACATACAAAAATTCTCCTACTTTACAGCTCTGTCCCCACTCCTTTGGTTTTGATACTATGAAATCACATTTTTTGTATATTGTGTATCCCAAAACATAAACTAACAACAATTAATTAAAATGCATGAGTCCTTTAAATTATGTAGAAATCAAGATTTAGAATTGTAAACCAAAGTTACAATAATACTAGGTTTTAGATTAATAATTATTTTTCCCTTATATGTATTACTTAAATCATGTTGAAAACAAAAAGTGAAGTTATAAACCATGTTTACAATAATACTTGTTTTTATAATTGCCCATTTATTGACCTTTTTTGACGTTTTTAATTCTTCACAAGGCTTTGAGTAACAGTCTAGTGTCCATTCATTTGACCATTCATCTTGCAGGACTCCCCTGAGCATTTTTGCAGGTCAGGTCTAATGATCATGAATTCCCCCAGCTTTTGTTTATCTGGGAATTAATTTATCCTCTCACTTTTGGAAAACAGTTTTGATGGGTACAGTATTCTTCATTTACAGTTTTTCTCTTTTAGCACTTTCACTATATTAGCCTGTTGTGTGTCCCAGCCTCCAATGTCTCTGTGTGAAATCTACTGATAATCTTTTTTAAAAAATTAAATTTATTTAAAAATACATTTTAGGAGAAAAAGATGGCGGCAGAGTAGGTAGTGGTGTGGTGTTGTCTGTTCGCTCCCACCTCAGAAGGACTTGGAGTGCAAACAGGGAGAGAAGTGAGTGACTATGTATTTTAGACAGCGCGAACAGGGAAGGGAGTGTGGGAGCTGTGTGAAGGAGGGTGGAAAGTTCGGCCGCGGTCCTCAGGTCAAGTTGCTGGGTCTCCCAGACCGGTGCGTCTGCCTTACTGCACCCGAAAGGGGCAGCTGCTGACCAGCTCATTAGCCAGAAGCTGCTTGGAGGCTTCCCCCTGCCAAGGGTGCACTGACCAGCAAAGTCCTGCAAGAAGTCAGCGAGAAGGTTTGGCTGAAACAGCTGGAGGTATAGGAAGACAGTGAACAGCCCAGACTGTGAGAAACTGTATGAACTGAGTCTAGGTGGGGACTTCCTGGGCTGCAATCTGGGGCTGGCTGAAAGTTCTGCACTCTGGGCACTCATGGCAGGGCCCCACCAAACAAAGTGGCAGATAAGAGCCACGGAGAGGGGCCCATACAGGAAAACTGGTGGAACAGCAGACTCGATAGCGATTCCAGGTGGGCAGGTGGTGTGTGAGCCAGTGCTGCAGCTTGGGAACAGACAGAACTAGAGGCTGAGCAGAGATTATTAGGAGGCCCACGCTGGCCCACCAATAGAACAACATTGCTAGACAAGCCTGAGGAGGGCTGAGGGTGCCACGGGAGGGGACTCAACTAAGTGCAACTCACAGCAGAGCAGCAGCAGGCCCACAAGTAAGAGACTAGCAACCCCAGAATCAAGCTGGATCTCCCCACAGCCAGTCATTCAGAAAAGATTTGAAACCCATGGAACTTTGACCAGGGGTGGATCCAGAAAAAGAAGATTGAGCCCAAAGGTTGAACTGAGTAAAAACTCTTTCTTTCTGTCTTTCTTTTTCCTTTCCATCCTTTTTTTCTTTTTTTTTCTTTTCTTCTCTTTTCTCTCTCTCTCTCTCTTTCTTTCTCCCTTTCTTTCTTTCTTTCTTTCTTTCTTTCTTTCTTTCTTTCTTTCTTTCTTTCTTTCTTTCTTTCTTTCTCTCTTTTTTAAACTCTTTCTTTAATCTGTTTCCTACCTTCTCTTCCTCCTATCCTTCTTTAATTTTCATTTATTTGTTTGTTTTGTTTATCCTCCCTCTCATACTAAACATATAGCATATAACTGCTGTATAAACCTAATACTATACACTTCCACTTTCTCACTTCATTCTGCATTCTTCCCTTCCTTTTTAAACATAAAATGTAAGTATTACTTACTGTCTCACATAGCCTGGACCTTACTTGCTACTATTATTATTCTATCACCTTCCCTCTAAAAAATCATCTTTATTTCATTTAAAACAACTCTTATCTGTTTATCCTATAGTATAATAGTTTTAACATCTTTACATTTATATTAATACTGGCTCGTTTGCAGCCGATAGTGGCATTGAGGGTGGGGGATATTTTTGAGGGTGTGGGTTTCTTGCCTGGGTTGTGTGTTTATGTTTTATCAGCCTCTCCACAAAAGAACTCAAGACAAGGTGGGCAGAGTGACTCTCAATCAACTAGCCAGAGAAAAGGATCCACCAAAGAGTAACTGAAATATAACCAGACAGCTTAAACAAACTGCATAAAGGGCATCCCAAGAGTGTCAGACTCAGGAGGTCAAAGAGACTGCACCACTGAATCCCCTGGGTCTCTTATAAAGAATCTCATACCACAAAGGTGAAAAATCCAAGCAGACAAATCTAATAAACAAAAACAAACAAGAATCCAACATGGAGAGACACAGAAACAACCTCCCAAAGAAAGGAAAAGAGGAATCCCCAGAAAGAGAGATAGATGGAATAGACATAAGCCAACTATCAGACATGGAATTCAAAAGAATGGTTATAAAAAAGCTCAAAATCTTGAGAATCTCAAAGATAACTGTGACAAACTCCAGGGAAATTACCAGCAACTCCAAGGAAACTACAAAGAAATGCAGGAAAGCTACAAGGAACTTACAGAAAACTACACCAACATAAAAAAGGACATAGAAACTATTAATAAGAACCAGGAAGAAATGAAGAATACAATTTCTGAACTAAAGAACACAGCAGAATCAATCAAAAGCAGGCTAAATGAAGCAGAGGATCAGATCAGTGAGTTAGAGGACAATGTAGAAAAAAATTCTGAGACAATACAACAAAAAGAAAAAAGACTTAAAAAGAATGAAGAGGGTTTAAGAGAACTGCAGGACAACAAGAGCCTAAAAAACGTTAGAATCATAGAGATACAAGGAGAAGAGGAGGACCAAGGGATAGAAAACCTGATAGAAAAAGTAATGACAGAAAATTTTCCTAACCTGATGAGAGAAAAAGTTATGCAAGTCCAGGAAGCACAGAGGGTCCCAATGAAGACGAACCCAAAAAGGCCCACTCCAAGGCATATCATAATTAAAATGGCAAAATTCAAAGAGAAAGTGAGAATCCTAAAAGCAGCAGATAAAAACAGCAAATAATATACAAGGGAGCTCCAACAAGGTTAACAACTGATTTCTCAACAGAAACACTACAAGCCAGAAGGGAATGGCAAAAAATATTTCAAGCAGTGAAAAACAAAGGCCTAAAACCAATACTACTCTACCCAGCAAGGCTCTCATTCAAAATGGAAGGTGAAATAAGGAGTTTCCAAGACAAAAGAAGGCTAAAAGAATACATCTCCACCAAACTAGCATTGCAAGAGATGCTAAAGGCAATGCTTTAAGAAAAAGAAGAAAAAAAAGAGAGGGAGAGGAACACAGGTACAAAGGGAAATGAATAAATAACTGTCAATAATAACCTTAAATATAAATAGATTAAATGCTCCAATGAAAAGACATAGAGTAGTGGAATGGATATGAAAACATGACCCACATATATGCTGTCTACAAGAGACAGACCTCAAAACAAAAGACTTACACAGACTGAAAGTGAAGGGATGGAAAAAAGTATTCCAAGAAAATGGACATGAAAAAAAAAGCGGGGGTAGCAATACTTATATCAGACAAAATGGATTTCACAGCAAAGGCCATAAAAAGAGACAAAGAAGGACATTTCATAATACTTGAGGGAACAATCCATCAAGAAGATATAACCCTGGTAAACATTTATGTACCCAATATAGGAGCACCCAAATATATAAGAAAAATACTAGAAGACTACAAGAAGGATATCAACAGCCGCACACTCACAGTAGGAGATTTTGACACCCCATTATCAACAATAGACAGATCTTTTAAGCAAAGAAACACCAAGGATATTGAGGCACTGAACAACACATTAAACCATATGGACTTAACTGATATATATATAGAACATTTCACCCCACAGAAGCAAAATATACATTCTTTTCAAATGCACTTGGGACATTTTCAAAGGTAGACCACATGGTAGGACACAAAACAAGCCTCACCAAATTCAAGATAATTGAAATTATATCAAGCATCTTCTCAGATCACAATGGCTTAAAATTGGAAATCAACTTCAAGGTAAAAACTCAAAAACATTCAAACTCATGGAGAATGAATAACATGATATTAAATAATGAATGGATTAATAATGACATCAAGGAAGAAATCAAGAAGTGTCTGGAAATGAATGATAACACACAACAGCCCAAAACCTATGGAACACAGTGAAAGCAGTCCTGAGATGAAAGTTTATAGCAATACAGGCCTACCTGAAAAGGATAGAAGAATCTCAAATAAAAATCTAACCCTACAGCTACAAGAACTAGAACAACAACAACAAACAAAGCCCGGGGCGAGTAGAAGGAAGGAAATCATCAAGATAAGAGCAGAATTAAATGACATAGAGACTAAACTAACAATTCAAAAGATCAACAAAAGTAGGAGCTGGTTCTTTAAAAAAATAAACAAAATCGACAAGCCTTTAGCCAGACTAATCAAGAAAAAGAGAGAGAGGACCCAAATAAACATAATCAGAAATCAAAGAGGAGAAATCATGACATATATCAGAAATAAAAAGAATTGTAAGAATCTACTATAAACAACAGTATGTCAAGAAACATGACAACCTTGAAGAAATGGACAAATTTCTAGAAACATAAAATCTTCCAAAACTGAATAAAGAAGAAGCAGAAAGCCTGAACAGATCAATAACAAAGAATGAAATTGAAACAGTATTAAAAAATCTCCCAGCACACAAAAGCTCTGGACTGGATGGCTTCACAGGAAAATTTTACAAAACATTTAGGGAAGAACTAACTCCTGCCGTTCTCAAACTATTCCAAAAAATCCAAGAAGAGGGAAGACTCCCAAACTCTTTCTATGAAGCCAGTATTACCCTAATTCCAAAACCAGGTCAAGACACAACAAAGAAAGAAAACTACAGGCCAATATCGCTGATGAACATAGATGCTAAAATGCTCAATAAAATATTGGCAAACAGGATCCAACAACACATTAAAAAGATCATACATCACGATCAAGTGGGATTCATCCCAGGGATGCAAGGATGGTTTAATATTTGCAAATCAATAAATATAATACACCACCTAAACAAAATGAAAGACAAAAACCACATGATCATATCAATAGATGCTGATAAAGCATTTGATAAAGTACAACACCCATTTATGATGAAAACACTCAGCAAAATGGGAATAGAGGGAGCATACATCAACATGATAAAGGCCATATATGAGAAACTTGAAGCCAACATCATACTCAATGGACAAAAACTGAAAGCTTTCCCCTGAGATCAGGAATAAGACAAGGATGTCTACTATCTCCGCTCCTATTCAACATAGTGTTGGAAGTTCTAGCCACAGCAATCAGACAAGGAAAAGAAATAAATGGAATCTAAACTGGGAAAGAGGAAGTTAAATAGAAGAGTACAAAGTAAATATACAGAAATCGAAGGCATTTCTGTACACTAAAAATAAAATATCAGAGATAGAAACTAAAAAAAATCCCATTTACTATAGCAACAAGAAAAATAAAGTACCTAGAAATAAACTTAACCAAAGAGATAAAATACCTATAGTCGGAAAACTACATAACACCGCAGAAAAAAATTAAGGAAGATACAAATAAATGGAAGCAAATACCATGTTCATGGATGGGAAGAATCAACATCATTAAAATGTCCATAATACCCAAAGCAATTTACAGATTCAACACAATTCCTATTAAAATACTAGTGACATATTTCAGAGACCTAGAACAAATACTTCAAAAATTTATATGGAACCAAAAAAGACCCTGAACAGCCAAAGTAATCTTGAGAGAGAAGAACACAGCAGGAGGAATCACAATACCTGACATCAAACTATACTACAAAGTCACTGTGATCAAAATAGTCTGGTACTGGCATAAGAACAGACATATAAATCAATGGAACAGAATAGAGAGCCCAGAAATAAACCCAGGTCGTTATGGTCAACTAATATTTGACAGAATGGGAAGGCGCATAAAATGAAGTGAGAAGAGCCTCCTCAACAAATGGTACTGGGAGAACTGGACAGGGACATGCAAAACAAAACAATGAAACTAGACCACCGCCTTACACCATACATCAGAATAAACTCAAGATGGATCAAAGACTTAAATGTAAGCCATGACACCATAAAACTCCTAGAGGAAAACATAGGCGAGAAAATTTTAGATATCCCATGTAGCAATATTTTCACCGATACAGCTCCTAAGGTAAGGGAAATAAAGGAAAAAATAAACAATGGGACTACATCAAACTAAATAGTTTCTGCTCAGCAAAAGAAAACATTATCAAGATGAAAAGGGAACCAACCATATGGGAAAACATATTTGCCAATGATACCTCAGACAAGGGATTGATCTCCAAAATATATAAAGAACTTATATGACTCAACACCAAGAATACAGACAGCCCAATTAAAAAATGGGCAAAAGACCTGAACAAACACTTCTCTAAAGAGGATACACAAAGGGTTCATAGACACATGAAAGAATGCTCAACATCACTAGTCATCAGAGAGATGCAAATAAAAACCAGAATGAGATACCAGTTTACACCTGTTGGAATGGCCGTCATCAACTAACAACAAGTGCTGGTGAGGATGTGGAGAAACCGGAACCCTAGTGCACTGCTGGTGGGAATGCAGACTGGTGCAACCACTATGGAAAACAGTATGGAATTACCTCAAAAAATTAAAAATGGAACTGCCTTTTGAACCAGTAATTCCACTGCTAGGATTATACCCGAAGAATCCTGAAACCCCAATTCAAAAGAACTTATGCACCCCTATGTTCATAGCAGCCCTGTTTACAATAGCTAAGTGCTGGAAACAGCCTAAGTGCCCATCTGTAGATGAGTGGATCAAAAAACTGTGGTACATTTACTCAATGGAATACTATGCAGCAGAAAGAAAGAAGGAACTCCTGCCATTTGTGATAACATGGATGGAATTAGAGAGAATTATGCTTAGTGAAATAAGCCAGGCATTGAAAGAAAAACACCATATGATATCACCTAATACAGGAGACTAATGAACAACACAAACAAATGAACAAAACAGAACAAGATACAGAATAACGGTTATTAGGGGGGAGGGGGGAGGGAAAGAAGGGGGATAAGTAAGGGAAGGGTCTAGTCAAAGAACATGTATAAATGACCCATAGACATGGACAACCGGGTGGGATATGACTGTGGGAGAAGGGGTGGGCTGGGTGGGGCGGATGCGAGTAATGGGGGGAAAATGGGAAAACTATAATAGAAAAACAATAAAAAAATGAAAAAAATATTCTATTGATCATTCTGTTACAGTTTTCCCAACTTACCCCCCTTTAACCCCCTCCACTAGGTGCATCCCATTCCCTCCAGCAATCCCACCCCTTAGTTCATGACCATGGATCATACATATAAGTTCTCTGGGTTTTCCATTTCTTATACTGTCTCTTCTGTACCAACCAATTTGTACTTCTTAATCCCTGCCCTCTTTCCCTCATTCTCCACCTTCTGGTAAACATTCAAATAATCCCTATATCTATGATTTTGTTTCTGTTCTGCTTGTTTGCTTAGTTTGATTTTTAGAATCAGTTGTTAATAGTTGTAAATTTATTGCCATTTTAATGTTCATAGTTTTGATCTTCTTTTTCTTAAATAAGTCCCTTTAACATTTCATGTAATAACGGCTTGGTGATGATGAACTCCTTTAGCTCTACCTCGTCTGAGAAGAACTTTATCTGCCTTTCCACTCTTAATGATATCTTTGCTGGATAGAGTTATCTAGATCGTAGGTCCTTGCTTGTCTTCACTTTGAATACTTTTTGCCAGTCCCTTCTAGCCTGCAAAATTTCCTTAGAGAAGTCAGCTGACAGTCTTATATGAACTCTTCATAGGTAAGTATCTGCTTTTCTCTAGCTGCTTTTAAGATCTCTTTTTATATTTAACCTTTGGCATTTTAATTATGATGTGTCTTAGTGTGGTCCTCTCTGGACTCATCTTGTTTGGGACTCTCTGTGCTTCCTGGACTTGTATGTCTATTTCCTTCACCAAATTAGGGAAGTTTTCTTTCATTATTTTTTCAAATAAGTTTTCAATTTCTTGCTCTTCCTCTACTCTTTCCAGCACCACTATGATTTGAATGTTGGTATGTTTGAAGTTGTTCCAGAGGCACCTTAGCCTATCTTCATATTTTTGGATTTTTTTTTCTTCTTGTTCTGATTGAATGTTTTTTTCTTCCTTATGTTTCAAATCATTGATTTGATTCTTGGCTTCTTCCAGTCCACTGGTGATTCCCTGTAAATTCTTCTTTACTTCATTTAGTGTAATCTTCATTTCTGATTGGATCATTTTTATGCTCTTTAAATACCCAATGAATTCCTTGAGCAACCTAATAACTAGTGTTTTGAACTCTGCATCTGATAGGTTGCTTATCTCCATTTTATTTAGTCCTCTTTCTGAAGTTTTGTTCTGTTCTCTCATTTCTTTCTCTCCTCATTTTGGCAGCCTCCCTATGTTTGTCTCTATGCATTAGGTAGAACTGCTTTGTCTCCCTGTTTTAGTAGCATGACCTAGTGTAGAAAAGCCACTGTTAACCACTTGGGTGAGCCCATAAGTTGAATGGGGCAGAGCCTTAGTTAATTGCCAGGATGGGGAAACCCATGTGAATCAGGTTGGTGGAGTCTCAGAATAGAGCCACCACTCTGGCTCAGTGTGGGGGAGGGCTCAGAAAAGGAACAATGGCTGCTGCCTTGAAGTTTTGTGCAGGAGGAAGCTGCCCCCTGGCACTCACTCTGATGCCAGATGCTTCAGTTCCTCCATGTATACCACTGGTGCCCTTCAAGCTGCTATCCAGGTGCTGGAGTCCATTTTGAGTAAGTCATTAGTCCATTGGTAGCCCTTTAAGTGAAGATAGCTGAGAATATTACAGTTTATTCCACTCTCCCAGCCCCCACTTGTTTTTACAGCCAGACGTTATAGGAACTTATCTTCCTGACATTGGAACTCTGGACTTGGTATGGTGTGGGGCTGGGATCCCTCACTTCTGAGATATCATTTCTGATTTTTATCCACCACATGTGGGTGTGGGACTGGCCCATTCCTTGTCTCTGCATCTCTGCCCCTCATACCAGTCTAAATGAGTGTGACTTATTTAATTCTTTGATTGTTGGACTTCCATATATATGCTGATAATCTTATTGAGGATCTCTTACATGTAATGATTCACTTCTCTTTAATGCCACTATGATTCTCTTTGTCATTGTCTTTGAAAGTTTGATTACAATGTGTCTTAGTGTGGGTCTCTTTGAATTTATCTTACTTGGAGTTGTTAAGCTTTTAGATTTTACATTCATGTATTTCATAAAATTTGGGAAGTTTTTAGTCATTATTTCTTCAGATATTCTCTCTACCCTCTTTTCTCTCTCTTCTCCTTGTAGAACTCCTCAAATGTGTACGTTAGCCTGTGTGATTATGTCCCACAGGTCCCTTGGACTCTGTTCACTTTTCTTCTATATTTTTTGTTACTGCTACTCAGAGTTGATAATTTCCATTTTTGTATCTTCAAATTCACTGATTTTTTTCTTTTGCATGCTCAAATCTGCCTTTGGATAATTTAGAAGAAAAGAGTAGGGTAAAAGAAACAGTGTTGATCAAAGAGACTGGTAAGTATATTGGTAAAATGTTATAAGAACTAACTATAAAATGTAATACTAAGGATATCCCTGTTAGATAATTGGCTTTCCATTTTTGCAGATAGAGAAAAGAAGGGCAGAGAAGCAAAGTTATCAAACTTTTAAGAATAGATCTATTAGAACTGACCTCTTGTTCAGAAATGGTAGGAGACTCAAAAGCAATACTAACAATCTATGTTCATTCTTTGAGCTAAGTTGTGACTCAGAGAGTTCTTGTGTCTATGATTTCTAGGATGATATATGATAAATTCAGCCCTGGCCAGGTAGCTCAATTGGTTAGAGCATCATCCTGATATGCCAAGGCTGTGGGTTTTATCCCCAGTCAGGGAACAAACAAGAATCAACCAATGAATGCATCAATAAATGGAACAACAAAACAATATTTCTCTCTCTCTCTAAGCTCAGTAAGTTAAAAAAAAGAAAGGAAAAATGTTCTCATGTATTATCCTTTAAATGAAGGAGAACATGGAGCACTAAAAATAAATTGTGAGTTCATTGTGCCTGAAGTTTCATCTGTATACAATTATTTTTAGTCAGCATGATTACATAAACTTTGAGAAATATTAAATAATTGATGGTGATATAACCATGTTAAGAACCAAAATATATCGAGAGAAGCCAAAATGAATCAATAAAATTAGTTTTAGTAAATAGTAAAACATACAACGGTATTTGGGGATAAATTCTGAACAATAAAACACATGTGATGTGCCCTGCCTGGTATAGCTCAGTGGATTGAGCGCTGGCCTGCAAACTGAAGTGTCACGGGTTTGATTCCCAGTCAGGGCACAGGCTTGGGTTGTGGGCCAGGTCCCCATTTGGCGGTGCACAAGAGGCAACCACACATTGATGTTTCTCTCCCTCTCTCTAAAAATAGATAAATAAAATATTTGGAAAACAAAATTACACACTTAAAAAAAAAAACCACACATCGATGTTTTATTTTTTAAAAATATATCACTTGATTTGTTTTTTAACTGGGCTTACAAGCTACAATGTAATCTTTTAAAATTATAGGCAATTACAAGAAGGTACATTAAACCTCAGTTAATCACAGTTGTTTCAAGAATATGTCCCTTCTCTTAAGAAAGCAGTAACCCAGCCAAAGCTTGGATAAACTGGCATTTCCCTAGATCACATGTTTCATTCCTAAACACAATGCCCCATGTGTTTCTTTCAGGTGTCCATACTTTCTATGAAAAATAGATCTTTCCTTCCAAAACTTGAACATTATATGCTCTTTGTTTGAAAATAAATGCATTGTTCATGTGTGGGCTGGTAGTGCAGGTGTTGTGCCTCTCTTTTCCCAGCAGGCTAATTCTTAAGCCTTTCATAAAATCAGTTCAGTTTATTCAAATCTCTGACATCCACTCCTCATTGCCATTTCCCTTTATGGCTATACTATAAGCCCCCAATCCAACCAGATCATCTTTCATTCCATTATGTTTACATCAGGAGTTGCCAACACTACTGCTTTCGCAGTTCTCAAAGGCTAATTCCAGGGCAAGGCCAAAGTACTGATTAGGCTTTAGCAACCCAGGCTGCTTTCCCTTTTCCTGAGCTTCTAAATGCTGTCCTTTGGTACCTGAACTTGCTTCTGTCACTGGAAAGCACTATCTGAAAGCTTTGCATGAAATTAAACTCTCTGAGGTGTAACCAAACCGAATAAAGTCACAGAAGCGTGTATTGAAACAACTCTTTTACTGAGTGGGGCATGTGAAACACTGACATTCTTAACACAGTCAGGATTGATATTGAATGTCAGGTAACTGATTCTGTCTTCTCAAGTATAGTGTTTCAATCCTTCATTTTATTTTCAGACAATGACTTTCATGTTATTCCCTAGAGAATGAAGACGGTATGAATCTCAGAACACTGGGCAAGTTATAGCTGAGAAGGAAAAAAGGGGGGAAGAATTTTTAAAAGACTTCATCTCTCCAATGAGAAAGGTATTAATTTATATTACTTATAAAAGGTTCTGTTTTCTAGCTGTGTAACTTGAAGTTTCAAACAATTTATTATTGCTATTTCTATCTCTAGATTTTTTGCGTAGTCTTCATTTTCTGTCATTTATTATTACTGGTGTATTTCAACTTATAGTGGATAATTTAGAATTTCGTTACTTCTATTGCTTTAATGGCTAAGAGTTTTTAAAATTTCATTTACCATTTTAAATGTTAGAAAGTTCATATGAAAATAGTGAATAATCCGTAAAACTAGATTCTTTACTTTTTCTAATTGTGGTGTTTTGCTTAGCATAATATGCTAAACGCTTTGTTGATTAAAAAGAAGAATGTAACATACTCATAGTATGTATTATTGCTTCTTTATCCAATTTACCAAAAGTAACTAATCTGAATTTTGAAACAAGTTATTCTATTTTGGGTGTCTGTAAAGTTTCTCCTGCACCGTGTGTAGCTTCATTTTAAGAATAAGTGTACATTTCTTCAGTTGTTTTAAAAAGCTGACTCTAATCTACCACCACATGGTTCATTATATCATGCAACTTTCATCTCTGACACTGAGAAACCTAACTCATCCACCATTTATTCACTTAATTGTTCAACCTTAGTGTACATATACACTACAACATTTCGATTGATTTGCCAACAGCAACCAAGACTCAACTAGAAGAGGAGGGTATACTCAGCCCACATAAAGGGCGCACCTTGAGTACCAGGCTTGGATGATAGGGGATATTATGTCACTGAACCCTGCAGGACACCTACGACATTAGGCTATTCTACCAAAACAGGAAGTCATAGCAGCTCTACCTATTACATAAAAACAAAAACAGGGAGACTGCCAAAATGAGGAGACAAAGAAACATGGCCCAAATGAAAGAACAGATCAAAATTCCAGGAAAAGAACTAAATGAAATGGAGATCAGCAATCTATCAGATGTGGTTCAAAACACTGATTATAAGGATGCTCAAGGAATTTAATGAGGAGCTCAGCAGCATAAGAAAAGATCCTGTCAGAAATAAAGTATACACTAATTGAAATAAAGAACAATTTACAGGGAAACAAAAGTAGAGTGGATGAAGTTGAGAATCAAGTCAATGATATGGAACATAATGAAGCAAAAAACAATCAGAACAAGAAGAAGCAAAAAGAATTTTTAAAAATGAGGGTAGTATAAGCAGCCTCTGTAGCAAGTTCAATATAATAGGGGTGCTAGAAGGAAAAAAAATAAAGCAATTGAAAATTTATTTGAAAAAATAATGAAAGAAAACTTTCCTAATTTGGTGAAGGAAATAGACGTGCAAGTCCAGGAAGCACAAGAGAGTCCCAAACAAGATGAATGCAGAGACCCACTCCAACACACATCATAATTAAAATGCCAGAAGTTAAAGAGAGAATTTAAAAGAAGCAAAAGAAAATAAGTTAGTTACCTACAGGGAGTTCCCATAAGACTGTCAGCTGATTTCTCAAAAGAAACTTTGTAGGCTAGGAGGGATTGGCAAGAAATATTCAAAGCCATGAAAAGTAGGGACCTACAGCCAGGATTGCTCTACCCAGCAAAGCTATCATTTAGAATGGAAGGGCAGATAAAGAGCTTCCCAGTAAGGAAAACTAAAGGAGTTCATCATCACAAAACCACTATTCCATGAAATGTTAAAGGGACTTACTTAAGAAAAAGAAGATGAATGAAGATCCAAGATGGCAGAGGAGTAAATGGAAGCTACACTAACATCTTCCCAGGACCATTCTGGATTTACAACTTAGTTTTGGAGAAATCATCTGGAATAACCAACCAAACACTAGCTGGAGAGAAGTCTTATAACCACGGAGAGACAGAAAAGGCTGCTACATCACAATGTGACTGGTAGGGAGTGCAGAGACGCAGAAGGGCTGGCTGGGCTCCCACAGGTGGCAGCTGAAGGGACTAAGGAACAGCTCAATAGCCAGGGGCTCCCCCTGAGAAGGGCAGGGTTGAAACCCCCAGCTGGGCTTCCCAGCATACAGCAACAGAGTGGAAAGTAAAATAGTATCCAGCTGTGAAAAACGAAAAGCCACAGGGTTTCTTGCTAGCCAGAGAGAAACAGCTGGAAATAAAGAGCTCTTAAGCGGATCACATACGAAAATATTTTGGCCACCACTTACCCTGGGCTCAAGCAGAGGGAAGGCAGAGAGGACTAGAGACACTTGGGGAAGTTTGGCACGGTGGCTTTGAGGGGAGAACTGGGGGAGCAGCTGACTGGGTCTCAGTGCTGACTCATCTCCAGTACTGCAGGCAGACCATTCCCCTTCAAGTGGTGAGTGGCGTCAGCCTGAGGGGAAGCAAAAGCCCTACCTACAGGAATTAAGCTGCCACACCCTCAGTCCTTAAGCCTGATGGCTAATCATAGATTGAATAGATTAACAGCTAAAAGAGACAGACAAAGGCAGTAGATCCCTGGAAGTCGCCAACAGGCTGCCTAGGGCCAGACTGGTACACAATCTGATGCCACCAGGCGCAGATACAGGAAGTGCAGATCAATATAAGAAGCAACAACAAATATTAAGAGTCACAAAAATAGGGAGACAGAGAAACAACCCTTCATTGAAAGGAAACGTAGAATCCCCAGAAAGAGTGCTAAATGAAATATAAGGGAGCAAACTATCAGATATTGAATTCAAAACATGGATTATGGGAAAGATCAATGAGCTCAGCGAGCTGAAGGAAAACTACAAAGAACTCCAGTGAAATTACAAGGAACTCCAAGAAAACCACAAGAAACTTACTGAGAATTACATCAGCATGAAAAAGGACATAAAAGCTATCAATAAGAGCCAGGAGGAAATGAAGAATACAATCTCTGAATTGAAGAACACAGTAGAAGGAATTAAAAGCAGGTTAGAGGAAGCAGATCAGATCAGCAAACTGGAGGACAATGTAGACAAAAACTCCCACACAGCGCAACAAAATGAAAAAAGACTGAACAGAAATGAAGAGGTTCTAAGACAGCTGCAGGACAACATGAAACGTAGTAATATTTATATAATAGGAATTCCAGAAGGAGAAGAAGAAGAGCAAGGGATAGAAAACCTCTTTGAGCTGCCCTGCAGGTGCCGGACCTGCTGGCACCACAGATGAGACTGCTGTGCCGCGCCTGTGACATCAGGGCAGAGAGGGAGTGACTATTTCTATACTCAGTGCCCAGAACAGTGGGCACTAAGAATGGTTTGTAGCCGGACATGCAAAAAAAAAAAAAAAAAAAAAAAAAAAACCTCTTTGAGAAACTAATGACGGAAAACTTCACTAACATGAGGAGAGAAAGAGTCACACAAGTCCAGGAAGCACAGAGGGTCCCAGTGAAAGGAACACCAACAGGCCCACTTCAAGACACATCATAATTCAAATGGCAACATTCAAAGACAAAGAGAGAATCCTAAAAGCAGCAAGAGAGAAACAGCTAATAACATACAAGGGAGCTCCAATAAGGCTAACATCAGATTTCTCAGTAGAAACACTACAAGCCAGAAGGGAATGGCAAAAAATATTCCAAGCAATGAAAAACAAAGGCCTACAACCAAGACAACTCTATCCAGCAAGGCTCATTCAAAATGGAAGGTGAAATAAGAAGTTTGCAAGACAAAAGAAGGCTAAAAGAATACATCTCCACCAAACCAGCATTGCAAGAGATATTAAAGGGTCTGCTTTAAGAAGATGACGAAATAGAGAGACAGAGAGGACACAAGAACAAAGGGGGAAATGACAATGAATAAGTACTTATCGGTAATAACCTTAAATGTAAATGGATTAAATGCTCCAATCAAAAGACATAGGGTAGCTAAATGGATTAGAAAGCATGACCCACATATATGCTGTCTATAAGAGACACACCTCAAAACAAAATATCTACACAGACTGAAAGTGAAGGGATGGGAAAAAGTATTTCAAGCAAATGGACATGAAAAAAAAGTTGGGGTAGCAATACTTATATCAGACAAAACATATTTCACAGCAAAGACCATAAAAAGAGACCAAGAAGGACATTTTCTAATACTCAAGGAAAAAATCCATCAAGAAGATATAACCCTTGTAAACATATATACACCCAACTTAGGAGCACCCAAATATGTAAGGAAAATTTTGAAAGACTCCAGGAAAGATGTAGAGAGCAACACACTCAGTACGGGACTTTAACACCCCATTGTCAACCATGGACAGATCTTCGAAGCAAAGAAACACCAGAGATATTGAGGCATTAAACAACACTCTAGATCAAATGGACTTAGTTGATATATATAGAACTTTTAACCCCAAAGAAGCAAAATATACATTCTTCTCAAGTGCACATGGAACATTTTCAAAGGTAGACCACATGGTAGGACACAAAACAAGCCTCACCAAATTCAAGATAATTGAAATTATATCAAGCATCTTCTCAGATCACAATGGCTTAAAATTGGAAATCAACTTCAAGGAAAAAACTCAAAAACATTCAAACTCATGGAGAATGAATAACATGATATTAAATAATGAATGGATTAATAATGACATCAAGAAGTGTCTGGAAATGAATGATAATGAACACACAACAACCCAAAACCTATGGGATACAGCGAAAGCAGTCCTGAGAGGAAAGTTCATAGCAATACAAGCCTACCTAAAAAGATAGAAGAATCTCTAATAAAAAATTTAACCCTACAGCTACAAGAACTAGAGCAAGAATAACAAGAAAGCCCAGAGCTAGTAGAAGGAAGGAAATCATCAAGATCAGAGCAGAATTAAATGACATGGAGACTAAACTAACAATTCAAAAAATCAACAAAAATGGGAGCTGGTTCCTTGAAAAGATAAACAAAATTGACAAGCCTTTAAGCAGGCTCATCAAGAAAAAAAGAGAGAGGGCCCAAATAAATAAAATCAGAAAAAAAGAGGAGAAATCACAACCGATACCACAGAAATACAAAGGATTGTTAGAAATTATTATAAACAACTGTATGGAAGAAATTTGACAACCTTGAAGAAATGGACAAATTTCTAGAAACATAATCTTCCAAAACTGAATCAAGAAGAAGCAGAAAGCCTGAACAGACCAATAACAACTAGTGAAATTGAAGCAGTAATCAAAAAACTCCCAGCACACAAAAGCCCTGGACCGGATGGCTTCACAGGTGAATTCTACAAAACATTTAAGAAAGAACTAACTCCTATCCTCCTCAGACTATTCCAAAAAATCCAAGAAGAGGGAAGACTCTCAAACTTATTCTATGAAGCCAGTATTACCCTAATTTCTAAACCAGGTCAAGACACAACAAAGAAAGAAAGTGCTCATAGATGAACACTTAAAGAGGTGATAGAACTTGATGACTTTCTAGATAAAATAATTTTTGGTTTGATTCTTAAACTGGTATTTGGAATTAAAATACTAAGATGATTATAACCTTAGTCATTTGCCTATAAAGAAGTAAATAATGAAGACTATGCAGGTTAACGATTACCACTTCCCTTCTCCCCAGTGATGCAGCAACTAAAATTATGATTTAAATAATTGATCTAAACCTAATCTGTTTCTGACATCTCATCAGTTTTTCCTCCGGTAAAGCAGAAAAAAAGTACATATCCTCCAATTTTAATAAAAAATGGACAAAAATGCTGTGTATATTAAAAAGCTAAAAGCTAATGTTAAACACTGAGTGGATAAATAAGATAATGGGGTTTGGCATGTTTCTTGAAATCTTTTTCATTTTTCATATAAATTAGGTGTTTTGTGATCTGTGTTGGAAATGGATATAAGCTTTCTACTATCAAACACATATTAAACCCTTGTGTACAAATTTTTCAAGTAAGTCATTCATTAATCTGACATAAACTACTTTCCTTACATAACAGAAGGTAACATTTTAGCTTTTAGTTTTTTAAAGTATATATTTTTGATTATGTTATTACAGTTATCCCAATTTTCCCCTTTCCCCCCTCCTCCTGGTACCCCTTTCCCTCCAACAATCCCCCCTTTAGTTCATGTCCATGGGTCGTGGGTGTAAGTTCTTTGGCTTCTCCATTTCCTATACTATTCTTAACAGCACCCTGTGTATTTTGTACCTACCAATGATGCTTCTTAATCCCTGTATCTTTTCCCCCATTCTCACCCTTCCCTCTCCCAACTGGTAACCATCCAAATTATCTCTGTATCTATGATTATTTCCCTGTTCTAGTTGTTTACTTGATTCAATTGTTGATAGTTGTGAGTTTGTTGCCATTTTAATGTTCATAATTTTTTAAAGTATATTTTATTGATTATGTTGTTACAGTAGTCCCATTTTTTACTCTTTGCTTGCCTCCACCCAGCATTCCCCTCACCTCCAGCAATCTCACCTTCTTAGTTCATTTCCATGGGTTGTGCATATAAGTTCTTTGGCTTCACCCTTTCCTATATTATTCTTAAATCCCCGCTGTCTATTTTGTACCTACCAATTATGCTTCTTAATCCCTGCACCATTTCCCCATTTCTCTCCCTTCACCCTCCCAGCTGATAACCCTCCAAGTGATCCCCATACCCATGACTCTTTTCCTATTCTGGCTTGCTTAGTTGGATTTTGTTTCTATTTTTTAGATTCAGTTATTGATAATTGTGAGTTTGTTGTCATTTTAGTGTTCATATTATAGTTTTGATCTTCTTTTTCTTAAATAACTCTCTTTAACATTTCATATAATAATGGCTTGGTGATGATGAACTCATTTAGATTTACCTTGTCTGGGAAGCACTTTATCCACCTTTCCATTCTAAACGATGGCTTTGCTGAATAGAGTAGTCTTGGTTGTGGGTCCTTACTTTTCATCACTTTGAATACTTCTAGCCTGCAAAGTTTCTTTTGAGAAATCAACTGACAGTCTGATAGGCACCCCTTTGTAGGTAACTCTCTGCTTTTTTCTTGCTGCTTTTAGATTCTCTCTGTATCTTTCACATTTGGCATTTTAATGACGGTGTGTCTTGGTGTAAACTTATTTGGATCTAGCTTGTTTGGGACTCTGTGCTTCCCGGACTTGTATGTCTATTTCCTTCACCAAATTTGGAGTTTTCCTTTATTATTTTTTCACATAAGCTTTCAATTTCTTGCTCTTCCTCTTCTCCTTCTGGCACCCCCATGACTCAGATATTGTCACGTTTAAAGTTGTCCCAGAGGTTCCTAATCCTCTCTTCATTTTTTTCAATTCTTATTTCTTCATTCTGTACTGCTTGACTGTTTTTTTCTTCCTTACATTCCAAATCATTTATTGGAACCCCGGTCTCCTTCGCTTCCCCATTGGTTTTGTGTGGATTATCCTTTGTTTCATTTAGCATAGCCTTCACTGCTTACCTATGTGCCTGCCATACTCAAGCATATCTGTCAAGCCTGTGAGCATCTTTATCACCAGTGTTTTAAACTCTGCATCTGTTATGTTGGTTATCTCCTCATCGCTTAGTTCTGCCACTGGAACCTTGATCTGTTCCCCATTTTGGGCCATACATCTCTGTCTCCTCATCTTGACAGGCTCCTGTGGTTGTTTGCCTGTGTTTTAGGTAGAGCTGTCACACCTGTTACATTGTAAGGAGCGGAGCCTTAGGTATTCATCAGTAAGGGAGACCCGTTTCACCATGCTGTGGCACTGTATGTGGGGAAGGGGTCGGAGAGGGAACAATGCCACCTGCTCAGCACTTGCCCCTCTTCCAGGCATCTCTCCCACTTTGGTATGGGACTGGTGCCCTGGCTGTCATTCCCAGAGTGGATGGGTTTGTGGACATTCTAGGATTGTGGGGGCCCTTCAAACAAGTGGACTCTGCTTAGAGACTAGCAGTTTCTTCCTCTACCCCAACCCCCATTTGTTTGCACAGTCAGAAGCAATGAGCCTCTTATTTTCCCCAGTGCTGGAACTGTGAGCTGCATGGCCTGATCTGAGGCTTGGAACACTCCTCAGGTGTCCCTCCTGACTTTTTAAAACACGTGACTGCATTTTCCACAAGCCTGCCACTGCTGTTACTGCTGTATCTGCTGCCACCACCACACCACATACTCTCTGCCTCAGCTCCACCCCTCCTACCTGTCTGGATGAGTATTTCTTCTTTATGTCTTTATTTGTTGGACTTCCATGCAGCTTGATTTTCTGGAATTTCTGGTTGTCTCTAGTTTTGAAGTAGTTGTGTTCCTTCTTACTTTTGGAGAGAGATGCAGCGTGTCTGTCTACACCTCCATCTTGACCAGAAGTCCTTAATGTTCATAGTTTTGATCATCTTCTTTTTCTTAAATAAATCCCTTTAACATTTCTTATAATAAGGGATCAGTGGTGATGAACTCCTTTAGCTCTACCTTGTCTGAGAAGCCCTATTATCTGCCCTTCCATTCTAAATGACAGCTTTGCTGGATAGAGTACTTGGTTGTAGGTCTTTGCTTTTCATCACTTTGAATACTTCTTGCCAGTTCCTTCTTGCCTGCAAAGTTTCTTTTGAGAAATTGCCTGATAGTCTTATGGGAACTCTTTTGTAGGTAACTCCTTTTCTCTTGCTGTTTTTAAGATTCTCTCTTTATCTTTAACCTTTGGCATTTTAATTATGATGTGTCTTGGTATGGTCCTCTTTGAGTCCAACTTGTTTGGGACTCAGTGTGCTTCCTGAACTTGTATGTCTATTTCCTTTGGAAAATTAGGGAAGTTCTTTCATTATTTTTCAAATAAGTTTTCAATTTTTTGCTCCTCCTCTTCTCCTTCTGGCACCCCTATGATTCAGATGTTAGCACTTTTGGAGATGTTCTGGAGTCTTATTCTCTCCTCATTACTTTGAATTCTTATTTCTTCATTCTGTTCTGGTTGACTGTTTATTTTTTCATTATGTTCCAAATCATTGATTTGAACCGTGGCTTCTTTTCCTTCACTGTTGGTTTTCCATAGAATTTTCTTTATTGAACCTAGTATAGTCTTCATTTCTTCCCTTATGTTTTTGCTATACTCAATGAGTCTCTGAGCAACCTTACTGCTAGTGTTTTAAACTCTGAATCTGATAGGTTGATTATCTTTATTTCGTTTAGTTCTTTTTCTGGGGTTTTGTTCTGCTCTTGCATTTGAGCCATATTTCATCATCTCTTCAATTAGACAGCCTCCCTGTGTTTGTTTCTGTGTATTAGGTAGAGCTGCTTTGACTCCCTGTCTTAGTAGTATGGCCTGTTGTAGAAAAGGCACTTACTTGTAAATTGTATGGGGCCTTAGGTCTTGCGAGGTGGGGCAAATTGCTTCACTGTTTAGTGGCTCTGTATGTGGGGGAAGGGGTTGGAGGGAGGACAATGTCATTGCCTGGCTGCTGGAAACTTTCTTGGCACTCTCCCTGTTTCCAGTCACTTTACCTACTTTTTCGTATGCAACTGGCACTCCTCTAGCTGTTGCTCTGGTGGTGGTTCCTGGAATGGATGGGTTTGATACATTCTATGACTATGCAGGCCCTTTATCAGACTCTCCTGTGAGACTGGCAGTTTCTTCCACCACCCCAGCCCTCACTGGTTTTTACAGCTAGAAGTTTATGAGGCTTTATTTTCTTGATGCTGGAACCCTGGGCTTCATGGTCGAGCCTGGGGCTGGGAGCACTTGCTCCTCAGGCAACCCTCCTGACTTTTATCCACCACACATGCCTCACTGCCTCCACACCATGTCCTCTCCACCCCAGCTCCCTGTCTCTTCCCCTCCTACCTGTCTGGATGGATATGGCTTATTTAAATCCTTGGTTGTCATACTCCCATACAGTTTAATTTTCTGGCAGTTCTGGTTATTTTTTGTTTTGAGGTTAGTTGTGATCCTTCTTATGGTTGTTCAAGGAAGTGCAGCAGGTCTACCTATGCCTTCATCTTTTTTTTTTAATGCAAATATTTTATTTTCAGTCATGTTTCTTTTTTATTTTTTGAACATTATCTAATGTTTTTCTCTATCATTCTATCATATTATCAGCCTCCAAGATTGTTTTCTTTTCTTTTTTATTGTTTTTTTTCTATTACAGTTGTCCCACATTTTCCCTCATTGCTCACCCCCCACCCTGCCCACCCCTTCCTCCACAGTCCATCCCTACCTCGTTACCCCGTTGTCCATGTCCATGGCTCATTTATACTAGTTCCCTGATTAGACCCTTCTCCTTCTTTCCCCCTTCTCCCCTCACCCCTTTGTTTTCATTTTGACCAGAAGTCTTAGCTTTCAGTTTTACATTCTATTTTTGCTTTGCTAGAAAATATTCCATTGTCTTTAGCATAATCTTATTGTTGGTTTTAATGAAAACACAGTAAGGACCAGTCATAGGTACCTCTGCATTACAACTAGTAGACCAACCTAAAACTCAGCCTTATATTTCAGTTACTACAAGTCTTGATTGATTATCTCACTCACCAAAAACTTAATGTTTCCAATAGTTAGCACTGAAGCTGTCAATTTTTAAATTTTCCTTTCCAGAGAGCACCCTAGGCTCTCCAACACAGGGATATAAGGAAAAATTAAGACTCTTTAATCCTCTGCCTGTCAGCACTCTTTTTGCAGGTACTGATTCTTGTTAGTAAAAGGCAGTCTAGACTAGACATTGCCAGAAGTTTGAAGGCTTTAAAGTGGCTATTTGAGTAGGTTGAAAATACTTCAAGTTCCTCTTTGCTTACATGAAGGCAAAACAAAACACTTTTGGCAATCATAGAAGAAAATAAAACAAAGCAAAAAACAAAAACAAAAAAAGCCCCCAAAGAACCACCACAAGAGGCAGCTGTTCTCTTGACAATAGGCAAGTCTGTTGTCTTTAAACCAGCTTCCATTGTTTCTGTGCTGGATGACCTACAATTGTATACTCTACCAAGCCACCCATCTATGGCATTTTGTTATAGCAGCCTGCAGGGACTAAGACAAGAGGTATTACAGTATGTAGTTTGCCATATGCAGTCATGAGATATCAAAATGTTAATGTCTTCAGCTCCATTGCCTTCTCTCACTGTTTTACCTCTGCCTCTTGGCTTCTCAGGTTTAAAGTTGATTTCAACATTGACTGATTTCAGATGAAGGAAGTATGGGAGCCATTAAAGAGTTTAACAGATTGGGGATCACTGACAGGTTAAACATTAAAATCCATTTTAAATGGTCTGGCCCAAAGTACCATTAAACAATAGTTAAGTAGTGATTATTATATAATTTATAAAATATAAATGTTTTATATTTTCCTCTTCCTTAGTGGCACTACTGTAAACTTCTCTGCATTGGTATTAAGATACCATAAAATGATGTGAGCAATCATCCTAGCAGGTAAAAAATTTATCAAAACAGTGACTTTTGTCTCAATGTGTGTGTGAGTCATGCAGTCACAGAGGCCCTGCATTCAGAAGGGCTTCTGCTTGGTTTAGTGCTCTGTTGTAAAATTCAAAAGAAAAATTTGAGCAAAGGCCTCACATTTTTATTTTGCACTAGATTCTTGCTCTGCTATATTCATATTTGTTCAAGACAACCAAGTAAATGTGAGCACTATCAAAAATAGGGTCTGATTTTTAGCATTATCATACCTGTTAATAAATGCTTTATTTATATTGGTTTTTAGGTTAAAGGTGCTAGACCTCAGCTCTCACAGTAGTAAAAAAAAAAATGTCCTTCTCAAAACCTGAAAAATAGTATGACTCTTGCTAATTAAATATAACAGATAAGGAAACAAATGAGATCCAGTATACAGAGGTTCTAGATAATTTTGAAAATACTGAGAGGATAATTTAGGCTTTAAGTGCTGTGTATTTTATCAGGCATCCAAACCTGGAAGACTGACTGAAAGCTACAGAGATAAATGAAAAATGTTTTTCTTTGAGAAGCTTTTCTTTGAGAACAAAATGAGAAACAAGAGATGTCCTTTGTAGCTCTGCAACAGGTAAATAATCATCTAAACAATAACAAAAAGAGACTAATTTCCCTGAATAATCTAAAATTTTGCTGGACATATAAATATCTTGGGTTTGAGGAGAAACTTTTACTACAGGGTTACTATAAAAATAGAACTAATTTATGGTTAAATATTTATTTCCTGAAGGAATAAATATCTAACACCTGACATATGGGTGACTCACATTGTCACTATTTCCATTTTTGGCATTCATTGTACAAATTTTAGAAAAGGCTACATGTACCAATTAATAGTCTTTCCCTAACATGATGAAGAAATAGCCTACTTAATTATGGTTTGCACTGCAGACTCTGTCATTCTCTTTCCTCTGACCAGTCCTAGTGGGACATGGCAGAGTATACAATTGGGCCCATTCAAATAATTTTCCTCACTGTATATTAATAATACACAGAACCCTGCCATGGCAAGTAAGGCAACCACTGCCCAAAGCAACTGTAGGCTAAAAGAATGTCTGGGCTTGCAGAGACAGATATTTTGGAAGCTTATGCTGTGTGGGTAGAGTTGTGAGGCTTCTTGTATTGGTGCTCGGTTACATCATCTAGATTTAAATACTGAGGGATTTGCCATTCAGTGCTTTCTTACACCAAATTTTTCTCTTTGTATCCCTAGATTGGACTACACTACAGGAAAATTATAACATTCAACTTTAGTATCCATTCTCTCATTGGGGAAACCACCCAAACAATGTTTTGAAGAAAATAAGTGAGTGAATGATACACAATTTCTTCCTCATAAATCACCAAAATAAACTCTTTGCAAGCACAGAGACTGAGATTAAAAGGGATTTGGGCATCCCCTAATAGACAATTTTCTGTCATTTACTAGACTTTAAAAAGTCTTGTTTTAGGTAGTTACCTTAGCAGAAATTTCTATCTACTTTATGGAATTCATTTGTATTCAAATGCCATGTTCTGGCACAAGTACTTTTGAGAAACTAAGCAACACCACTAATGAAAGGTTTTCAAAATGGAAGAGCTTAAAGATAAATACACTTAATGGTTTTCACTCAATTTCTCCCCTCTTTTAAAGGACCTGAAAAGTTACAAATATTGAATTCTATAGTGTGAATATATCTTTCCCTAAAATAAAGTTGTTGGTGTGCATTTCAACAACTCTGATATGTGTATCTCAATGATTTGAACATTCAATTCTTCAAAAGAGGAATGTCTACAACTGTCCAAGTTATTTACCATAATAAACAACCCTGGATTTTTCTTTAGTGTTTTAATTTCATGTGAGATATTGTATTATGTGAAACATACATGTAGTTTTCAGGATGGGAAATACAGTATTCCCTCACTTATCATGTGTATTACGTTCTAGACACCACCACCCCCACAATGGGTGAAAATCCGTGAAGTAGGAACCTTACATTTATTTTAGTATTTATATATTTTAAGACTTTATAAACCCTTCCCACACACTTATAAACCATTTCCAGTCCCTTATTAACCTTTCCTACTCCCTTATCACCCTTTTCCACACTTTTATAAACACTACTTATGTTCTTAAACATATTCTACACTCTTAAACCTATGGAACTTTAACAACGTATGTATACAGTACCACAAAATCCCACGATATAGTGAAAAATCTGCGATAAATAATTAAATATAATATTTTTAAAAATCCCACAATACAGTGAATCTGTGATAAGTGAACCGCAATATAGAGAGGGACTACTGTACTAAATTTCATGGAGAGGGCATTTACACTAATTATGTACTCTATAAGTTCACTGGGAGACTTCTGGTTTTGGACAAGATAGAAAACAGACGGTATGTACTATCCTACTGTAACAAAACAACAATAACAACAATAAATCTATGAAAGTATAGTTTTCAGATAATGGACATCAGGTAGTGAAGCACAGTAATCCTTAAGAAAAGGAAACAAATTAGAGAAGCTTTAAGCAGGGAAGAGGGCCATGTGAAGCTGGAGCAGGATTGGGGTGATGCACCTAAAAGCCAAGAAAACCTAAGGATTGCTGGCAACTTCCAGAAGCTGGGAGGGAGGCATAAGACAATGTTCAGAGGGAATCAACCATGCTAAGAACATCTTGATTTTGGATTTTTGGCCTCCTTAACTGTGAGAGAATAAATTTTTGTTATTTTAAGCACCTGTTTGTCGTCGTTTGTTATGGCAGCCCTAGGAAACTGATACATATAGGTGTTTAAAAAATAATCAATAATGCATCAGTGAATTGTGGGAAACTTCAAGCAGCCTAATATTTATGTACTTGGAATTGCGAAGGAAGGGAGGTAAGAGGTAGGAATATAAACATCATTTGAAGAAATAACAATTGAAACCTAGAGATCCAAGAAGCTGAATAAAGTCTAAGCACAAGACTTATGAAGAATGAACACTATAATAAAACAGTAATAAAAATATTAAAAACAGTGATAAGGCAAAAAGATTAAACCAGTGACAAATAAAAATATTGAAAGCATTCAGTAAAAAAGATACATATGTCCAGAAGAATTAAGGTATTCTATATTGACATAAAGAATGTCAATGATATTTTACATTCTTGTGACAATGACACAAGACTTATTGCTGGAATGAATGATGGCCGACTTCTTGTTGGAAACATTGCAGACCAGAACATAGTGAAGCAGCATTTGCAGTGCTGAAAATCAAAAACCATCAAGTTATAATTTTCTGCCAAGTGAACACATTTTTCATAAATGAAGGCAAAATATATTTCAGAAACACAAAAGCTGAAATAACTTATCACTGACTGACCTACATTATAGAAAATGTTGAAGAGGAAAATGATAACATGGAAATCTGGATCTATGCAAAGGATTGGAAGAACACTAGGAAATGTAAATAAGTGAATAAATATATTTTTTCTTACTTAAAAAAATCTCTTTAAAAGATAAACTGTTTAAGGCAACCATTATAACAACATATGTGGGATTTATAACATATGTAAGAATAAAATATATGAAAACAATAGCACAAAGACCCAAAGGGTAGAAGTGAAAATATGTTGGTGTAACAGTCTTGTACTCTATGTAGTTCCCCCTAAACCATGGGGGATGTGTTCCAAGACCCTCAGTGAATAATTGAAACCACAGATCTTACTGAGCACTCTATGTATTTTATGTTTTTTCTATACATACATACCTATGATAAAGTTTAGTACATAAATTAGGCACAGTAAGAGATTAATAACAATAATAATAAAACAGAACAATTATAGCAATACACTGTAATCACTGTTATGTGAATCTGGCCTATCTCTGATAATCGATGATAACTAAACAGCTACAAAATGACTAAAGGGTGGGTTAGGGTTAGGGATATACTGGACAAAAGGAGATTGATGTACTAAGCAGGACAGAACACACAAGACAGATTTAATCACACAACTCAAAATAGCTTGGAATTTAAAACTTATGAATTGTTTATTTCTGGAACTTTTTATTTAATATTTTTAGGCCATAGTAGACCATGGTAAACTGAAACTGGGAAGTGAAACTGCAGATAAGGCAGGACTATGTAAATGAAGTCATATAATATTACTTGATTGTGGGTTATGATAAGTAAATCCTCAAAGAACCATGTACAGACACAAACTGAAATAAAGAAGTATAATTAATATGACATAATGGAGATAAAATTAGTCATAAAGATCAATCCAAAAATTAGAAAAGGAAGAAAAAGAAGATAAAGGGTACAGAGAGCAGGTTGGCTAAATAAAACAAGGTGGTGAAATTAAACCCAACCACATTAATAGTCACATGAAATGTAAATGGTTTACAAGAAGCCTACTTTAGATATACATGACACAAAATACTTAAAAAATGAAAGTGGAAAAAAGATATACCATGCTAACGCTAATCGAAAGTAAGATAGAGTGGCTATAATGATATCAAACAAAGTAGATCTCAGAGCAAAGACTACTATCAGGAATAAAGAGGCTCATTTCATAATGATAAAGGGGTCAATTATCAAGGGGACATAACAGTGCTAATTGTTTATGATCCTAATAACAGACTTCAGAACTCATGAAGCAAAAACTGATAGACTAGAAAGGGAAAATAGAAAAGTCCACAGTTTTAGCCAGAGATTTCAACACTCTTTCTACATTGATAAAACAAGTAGAAAAAAATAAGGATTTAGAAGACCTGAAAATTGAAGGACAGGGAATATTTTTCAATTTATTTTTATGAGAGCAGCATTATTCATATATCAAAACCACACAAAGACAGTACTAGAAAACTACAGACCAGTATTCTTCATAGGCATAAATTCAAAAATTCTTAAAATTTTAGCAAATTAAATCCTTTTAAAAAAGGATAATAAATAATGACCAGTTATCCCAGGAGTGTGAAGATTAGTGGATATTCATTTTCCTTTCTAACTCAGATACAGCACAGACCAATTTTTATATGTTATTTCCTCTGAAATTGCTGTGTACTTCTAAAAATATGACTAAATCTAAAAAATTATATTTCTCAGGGCAGAACAGAAGTCCTTTTTAAAGACATGCTGATTTAGTCAGGCAAATCTTTTGGCTTTCTTTTAATTTCTTTTTTTTAAACAATGCACAACAGGATTCAACTGTACTCCTACATATTACAATTTTAAAATTTCTACTGTAAAAGTTTTCTGTTGTTTTGTAAAAAATTATCTCCAAATTATTGGTTTAAGATAGTACACATTTATTATCTGCTGTGATCAGGAGTCTGGCCATGGCTTAGCTGGGTTCTCTGTTTAGGGTCTTACCAAGCTGTAATCAAGGTGTTGGCTGGGCTGCTTCCAAACTCACTCAGTTTGTAGGCTGGATTAAATTTTTAAATTGCTTTTAGAGGGAGAGAGGAAGGGAGAGAGAGAGAGAGAGAAATCTTGATTTACTGTTTCATTTGTTTTTGCATTCATCGGTGGATTCTTGTATATACCCTGATCCCTGAACGGGGTGCAACCCTCAGCCTTGGTGTATTGGGTCCATGTTCTAACCAACTGAGCTATCCAGTCAGGGTCATGCTAAGTGTTGTGAGAGGGCACCAACTATGAAAGGTAAGAAACCGCTCTAAGTAACTATTCTAACCCTTCATATGATCTATTATGTCCCCCCAGGGCATGCACCTTACTGGAAGTCCTGTAATATTGAGTCAATGTGCAGAGTGGATAGAGCAAGTTCCTATTTAATTTCTCTGCTCCAAAAATACATTTAATATATTGTCCACAAATAGAGGATGTATCAGATATTAAACTGAAAAGAACAGATACTACACTTGATCTTAGCTAAAATGCTGTGAAACAATAGGCTGGATTAATTTTTTTGTGATTGTAGGACTGAGGGCCCTGGTTTCTTGTAGGCTGACATTTGGAGGCCACCTTCAGCTCCTAGCAGCTGTCTGCATGTCCTTGAGGTTTCTCACAGGTTCCTGCCATGTGGGCTTTCCCAAAATACCTGTTTCATTCATAAAGCCAATAGGAGAGCTTCTAAAATCTGATAGCAAGACAAAGTGGTATATAACATAATGTAATCACAAGAGTGATAGCACATTCTATTATCTTTGTCATGTTCTATTTTCTAGAAGCCTACTCTCATGGGGAGGAGATTGATCAAAGTGTGACCATATTGAGTCAATTCACAGTCTACCTGCACATAGGAATCAGGGATGCTAAAAAAAAGAAGCAGTTATAAAATAAAAATAATAATAAGTGAAGTAAGTAGAAGATGTAGGAATCTGATTAAACAGTTAATTGGTTGGGTTCAGAGATCATTAAAATAACTATAGGTTTGATTAACAATGAAAGTTAATTTATTTAGCATTCAGACTTTTATTATTTCCTACATAAATCTCATCTTTCAAATTTAGCATATACCATTTTCTACTTCTCTGGTATTCACAATATCTTTTGGCATATTAATGAGAACAAGTAGGAATTCAGTAAATTTTATTTGAATGCTTACAAACATACAGTGAATAATTTTATTGCACATGTGGAAGTGCTGAAAAAACTCCACCAAAGTGCTTTGGCTTTACCTATTGGTCAATAACACATCAATTGATGGGGTTGGCTCAGTTGGAGTTTATAAAAATAATGCAATTTGTTTGCTTGAAGATACATTTTTAAAAAGTTTTATTGGAAAAAATTCAAGTGTAATATTGTAAGAGTTTATGTTTTTAAAATGTTTTGAGTTTTAGAAAATATTATTTATGAATTAGCAAAAGTTCAAGATTATTGCTACAAATGTCACTCTCGTTTATTTACATTCTTGAATTTTTTTTTTGAAAAAATGAGAAAATTGTTGTAGTAGAAATTTCACTTGAGTCATGGCTCATCCCACCTATGTTCAAACTTATGGTGAACAGTCATATTAATTTACTTTAAATAAGTTTTTATTATGAAGAATTTCAAGCATGCAATAGTGAAGGAAGATAGTATCATGAATTCTCATGTATACCCATCATTGAGCTTTAGGTATTAACAACACATGGACAATCTTGTTTCATCTATACCCTCCAACTTCTCTATTATGCTGAAACTAGATTAAACATTATATCATTTCATTTACAAATGCTACAGTACACATCTCTAAAATACACATACCATTGTTATACATAAAATGTAATAGACATTTTAAACATCAAATATTCAACTAGTGTTCAATTTATCCAATTAGTTCATTTTAAAAATCCAATTATTTTGAGTTAGGTTTCAAATGAGGTTCACGTGTTGTACTTAGTTGGTATATCTCTTAAATGTATTGATCCCCTCCTCTTATTTGTTTGTTATGTTTTGGTTTAGGTCCTTTAATAGAATTCATATCTTGAAGGTGGTTAGAGATTTTTGAAAGTTAACTAATTCATTCCCTCATTTTCATGTCCAGCAAGATCACACTTAAACTATCTTGGACAGAGGGGTGCTGTCTGATTTTGATGAAATCAACTCTCTTCCAGAGTGAGATATTTGAGACTATGGAGTTACTTTGCTGAAGGGAGCTATCTAAAAGAATTTAATGTGCACAATAACCTGAACTGCTGGAATTACTTCTTACTTCCTTCAACTTCATTAACTAAGATTCACTTATGCTACGAACCTGACAAGAGGTTTTCTTTGTTTAATATGAGAGGTTACTATGAAAGTACAAAGAATTCGTCTTAATGGAAGAATTTGTCCAGTGATGATATGTCCCTTCTGAGACAGAAATTCAGTTAAACAGTGTTTATGTGCTACTTTATATTATCAAAGAGTAATTGATGTTTTCCTTAGAATCTTGGCCAAATTCCAACTCTGATAAATATATTCTACATCCCAAAATTTCCCCTGCAATTTCAAATGGATTATATATCCTTAATTACTTGTCCCAACCTGTTGCTTGGTGTTGAAGTTCACCTATTAAGAAGCTGTTGCTTTTGGCCCCAGAGACTTGTACTTTTTGGTATTTGAAAAAAGGAACTGGTAAACTTGGTAAATGAGTGTGCATATATATGAGAATGAATGACTTTAAGGACTTAATCCCCATTATTTAAAAAATAAAAACAGAAAGGGAGAGGGAGGAAGGAAGAGAGAGAGACAGAGAGAGAGAGAGAGAGAGAGAGAGAGAGGAGAGAAGAGAAGAGAAGAGAAGAGAAGAGAAGAGAAGAGAAGAGAAGAGAAGAGGAGAAGAGAGAGGAGAGAGGAGAGAAGAGAGAAGAGAGAAGAGAGAAGAGAGAAGAGAGAAGAGAGAAGAAAGAAGAGAGAAGAGAAACATACAGCCATTCCAGAATTACGGGGCCTTTCATTTATCAGTCGTCGGCAGCCGTCCGTCTCGAGAGACGATGGTGTAGCTTCTTAAGAGTCTATCTGCACCGCCGAGAATGGCTGTGCAGTCCGACTCGGGAGTGACGCGGTATCTGTCTCCTCCCGTGTTGAATCGACATCTTGCGATGACGCTGGAGTGTGCTCTCCAGTGGAGCTGAAGCTACAGAGCCTGGGCAGGGTGATATGGAGGGTCTGCTGTTGCCCATGCAGCAGACCCCCCCTCTCTTCGCAGCTGAAGGGTCCAAGGGAAAGACGGAGTCCATACAGCTTGGCTTCAGGTGCGCCGCAGGAGTTGCCGGTGTTGACTACAACGTCAAACCGCCTTAGGGACTCCGGCTCCGGATTTTCTGTCGGGGTTTACTCCCTTAGCCTTTCCCCTGAAGAGGTATGCCGCAAGGCAGCGGAGGTTTTTTGGAATCAGAGTTTTCCTTCTCTGATGTGCCCTGACTGGAAGATCGAACCAGCGACACTTAGCTCGCAGGCCGACGCTCAATCCACTGAGCCAAACCAGCCAGGGTATCATTTATCAGTAAACTTTTATAAAGAAGTTAGTATGTGTGAAACATTATTCTAAGTATTCTGGGGGATACAAAGTTGAAGTAAATAATAGTTCTTGCCTTAAAAAACTATATAGCCTAGTGCAGTTATGTTTTCATAGAATTAGGTAGTGCTAATTACCCTTTTAAAAAGTCTTCTGATTAGTGGATAAAAACTTGAGCAAGTTCCAGACCTCTTTAATCTAAGGTTTTCTCATCTGTAAACTGGAGATAAATATGTACCTCAGAGTATTTTGTGAAAATTTTATGATGTCAAGTGCTGAAAATATTGCCTGTCATATAGTAAGTGTCTGGTGAATATTAGTTACTGTGGATTTCTAAACGTGCCACTTTGTCAGCTGTTGGGAAATGTTAATGCCATTTATGACTATTGGCTTGTTCATCTAGATACAGATATTTTGACACTCCAGGTTACAGAGCCATGAATAGATAGCTCACTCGTTCCCTAAGCATCAACGTTATAGGAGAATTCCACACCCAAGTGCCTAGCAGGCTCTAAATCTTTCATTTACTAGTTCTCTGGAAAAGATCATAAAAGGAGGGGAAGGAATTAGGATCCTCTTGTTCTTACCCCATTATCTAACTTAAAATCCTGAGTGGTGTTAGGGAGACTGAGATTTGGAAATTCAGACCCTTAAAGCTGTTACAACAGGAGAAATAAAAACTTTACTGTTTGACATTGGCACATATTCCAAAGTCCCTCCCTGTTTAACTAGCTCTAAGCTTTCATATGAGACATAAGACACTTAAGGGAAAAACTATTGCCACAAGGCTAATGATGACAACAGCTGCCAGTGCACTTTCCATCAAAAACAAGTGAAGACTTGAAACAAATCTGAGCTCCAGTTTGTTTTAGAAGCATCATTGTGACATGCCTGTGCCGGCAGAGGCTCAGAATGCATTCCTTAACACTAGGACTCACATGTGTTGGATGCCAGAAGCCCAGTGGTAATGAGTTGTGGAGCTTCACTCTGATCGCGTTCTTTCATTGTGGGCGTGCTGGCTCTGAAGATTTGGGGCAGGGAGACATGAGAAAGAATGGACCAATTCCTTTCCTTCATCAAGGGTTGTAGTCAGGCTAATTCATTATTTATACCTTTATCGCCTTTTTAAAGGATTTTATGTATTTGTTTTTAGAGAGAGGGGAAGGGAGGGGAAAAGGGAGAGAAACATTGACGTGTGAGAGAAACTGATCTGTTGCCTCTCTCATGCCCCCAATTGGACACCGGCCCACAACCCAGGCATCTGCCTTGACCAGAGCTGAACTGGTGGTTTTTCCGTCCACAGGCCAGCACTCAGTCCACTGAGCCACAGCAGCCAGGGCAGTATACCTTTATTCTTTAGACACTTATTGAATGCCTACTGTATTTGAAGGCACTATGCTGGTGATTAGAACAAGTAAAATTGTGTAATTAGGACTGACAGTAAATTATAAACTTCATATTCTAGTCCTTGTGTATTTTAGAGAAACCCACTGGAACATTTTAAATGGAATAAAAACAACAGATATGTGTATGTGTGTGTGTGTGTATATATATATACACATATATGTGTGTGTATGTATATATATATATATATATATATATATATATGTATAATATGACTGTAGAGTAATGAACTTCTTTCTTTTATATTGAAAATTTACAATGTGCAAAACCTCATTTTAGGTACTGAGAAAATCCTAAAAATAAAATGATTGGACTCCAATAACTGTGAGAACAGATACCTTCAATAGCTTTACAAGAAAAAATATGTGTATTTTTTTTTCTGGGAAACACTCTGATTATAAACAGTCTCTTTACTAAATCTTAGCTTCCTACTTGTGTATAAGGTAGCTAGCTAGCTCATTCTAAAAACCCTACATTGGTAAGTTGTGATCTCAACTTTCATAGTTATTTGTGTGCTTTCCATACACAAATTTTCTGTGATCACTTTCCTACCTTTGAATTGAGTGACTGGTAGAGCCCACCTTCCCCTTTTCAGTATTTTAAACTTACAATTCTCTAAGTATCTATTGGAATAAGCAATGCATATTTGGTGTCTATTTTAAACCTTATTTGCCTTTCACATGTGGAGGGAGAGGGAGCCTTGGGAAAAGTTTATACAAATTCTTCTTTAAATCTGTGCTATCCATCAAAGTTTTGTTGGATAAGGAATACTTTACATCATGAAAATGTACTATGCCCTGATCAGTGTGGCTCAGTTGGTTGGGCATCCTTCCATGAACCAAAAGGTTGCTGGTTTGATTCTGTTTGGGCACACGCCTGGGTTGCAGGTTCGGTCCCCTGGTGTGCATACAGAAGGCAGCCAATCAATGTTTCTCTCTCACATTCATGTTTCTCTCCCTCTCTTTCTTGTTCCCTTCCCCTGTCTCTAAAATAAAAAAATAAAAAAACTAAATAAAAATGTACTATATTTCTAACTTCTAAAAGTCTATGAATGAACAGTTTATTTCTAACTTCTAAAGGTTATGAACAGTATTTATTAAACTATTACCATCAGGTTAATATGCTAAGACAGAATCATAAATTTTATTCTTTGTTATCTGAAAAGCTGGTTGTATTCATTTGTAGCCACTCTTCTTTTCCTATTATAATCCTCACAACAGTAGGTAAATTTTATTTAACTGCTCCTCCTTACTTCTAGCCAATTCCGTTGTTCCTTGAGAGATATGAAATCTTCTCCTACCAGCTCTTTCTGCATACTGTTTTTACATGTCTTCTTTAATGTTCAGGCTTATAATCCATATTTCTTTCTATCTTTGGTAGTTCCATTTTCCAGGCATTATACTTTGTCCTGTAGCATATATCAACAGGGATGTGGTACCTGCTCTCAAAGAGTTAGCACCCTCTTTGGTTGCATAAGACATATACCTTTAGGCAGTAGTGCCTGCCTAATGTGCTTCTTCCATGAAATTTTTGTTTTGTAAAAAACCATGGAGGACTTCAGATTTAATAAGTATAAGCAGCATTGAAAAACGAGGCACACAAAAAGAAAAATCTTTTAAAAAATGATTCAATGTGGTGGAGTAATTCAAAATATGTTAGATGGTGGCATAAACTTGAAAAATAGTTCTTTGTTGGTGTCCAGTCAATTGACTAGTTTTTGGTATGTTGGGACTTTTTGTGTTGTTGTTAGCTGCTTTAAATAGCATAATCAAATGGTGTGGCCATGCAGGGATTCAAATTGCTATCAAGTCAAGCGATGTAATATTCTATTATTTTTTAATCCTAAATACAAATTTTACCTTAATGTAATTTTATGTATTGTAGTCTTTCAGCCTAGTGAAATAGAAAACAGCAGAAGACAATAGAGACAACATTGGCCAAATGTTTCTAGAAATTATCAAAAAGAATTCTTCTTATTTCATATATATTTGGACTAGGTTACATATAGTTAAGCAAACAGAGAAACCAAATAACAGCTTAATGGAAGCACTACTGCAATTCTAATCCTTTGAAAGTGCAGGCATAATTTTAATGAAAGTCTATCAAGTTTCTGGTTCCAAGTAAGATGGAGCAATGACATTTCATTCTGTCTCTCCCACAAAATATAGATATAAAACCTGGACAGAAAACATGGAGCAGACATTTGAGGACTCTGGAAAGTAAATAGTAGTAAGCAGATGGCACCAGAAAAGAATTCAAAACACAACCAAATAGGGTGATATTTCCACTTGTTGTCCTCTGGTAACTTCCAGTTTGAACTTAAGATAGTTACAAATCAAGAAGCCAGTATAGGCTTAACAGAGAGAGCTCCAGAAGAAAACCTCTAGTTCTTGAGGAAATGGAAAGTGATCAATTAATGCTCAGAGAAAGGTAGGGGAAAGGGAATCCTGCTCCTCCATTTTGTCATTTGAGTCTCTTCTCCATTCTCTTGTGCACCAGTCCTTTGGCTGTCATGCTGTGGTAGTTGCAGTGGCAGAAGGAACAACAGCAACAGCTGGGACTCCAGCACCTAAAAACAGAGAGGGAAGCATTTCTCTCTGATTGAAGCAACAGTGGTCCCAAAGGGCTAGTTGACTCCCTCTTGCCCCCACCACCACTCTGTTTTCCTGATGCTTTACCCCAAGGAGGGGCCAATCTTAGGAAGTGGAGAGAAGCCTAGTGTCCTTTTCAGAAAATTAAAAAGGGGGCCGCAAGACAACAGAAATACCAGGGAGATCAGAAAGAAAGTAGAAGCCTGGGAAGAAAATCCATAAAGTTGTCTATGAACTCCTGGGCTCAGCTTTGAGCTATGCATGCATGTATCTGATCCTAAACATATCAAAGACTGAGAACAGAACTAAGGAATAGACCACAGGTCAAGTCTTAGACTGGTCATTGTGTGACACATACATAGAACTGCATATGAGGGAAATCTCAGCTTGCATAAGAATTAAAGATGCTAATGTGTCACAGCTGCAGGAATTAGTTGACAAAATATGCTCAAAGAAGAGCATAAACTTCTTTACAAAATATTTTATTGTAGTAAGAACACTTAACATGAGATCCACCCTCCTATTACATTTTTTAAGTGCACAGTACCTGTTGTTGATTATAGGGTAATGTTGTACAGTATATCTCTAGAGCTTATTATCTCACTTTACTGACACTTCATGTCTATTGTTTAGTAACTCCCCATTTCCCCCAATGCCCAGTCCCTGGAAACTGCCATTCTGTTCTTTGATTCCATGAATTTGAATGAATTTCTATGAATTCATATAAGTGGAATCATGCAGCATTTTTTCCTGTGACTGGCTTATTTCACTTAGCATAATGTCCTCAGAGTTCACCCATGTTGTCACATATTGCAAAATTCCCTAGTTTTTAAAGATCAAATAGTATTTCCTTGTATGTATATACCACATTTTCTTTGATGGACATTTAAGTTGTTTCCACAATTTAGCTATTGTGAAAAGTGCTGCAATAAACATGAGAGAGCTAATATCTTTTTGAGATCCTGATTTCATTTGTGGTGGTAGAGGGAATAAATACTCAGAAGTGAAATTTCTGGATCATATGGTAGTTTTATTTTTCATTTCTTGAGGAAATTTCATACTGTTTTTTATAGTGGCTATACCATTTTGCATTTCTACCAATAATGTATGAGTTTCAATTTCTCTACATCCTTGCCAATACTTTTCTTTCATTTTTCTTTTTGTTTTTGATAATGGTCACCGTGGCATGTTTGGTTTGCATTTTCCTTATGTTTAGTGATGTTGAGCATTTTTTCATATAATTGTTGGCCATTTGGATGTCTTTATTGGATAAATGCCTATTCAGGTCCTTAGCTTATTTTAAAATTGAGTTATTATTATTAGTTTTTGCTACTGAGTTTTAGAAATTTCTTTTTTAAAGTAATTTTTAATTTTTCAAGTATAATTGACATTCAACATTATATTAGTTTCTGGTATACAACTTAGTGACCGGACATTTATATAACTTATGAAGTGATCACCCTGGTAACTCTGGTACATTACAATGTTATTTACTATAATCCCTATGCCATACTTTACATTCCCATGGTTGTTTTTATAACTGGCAATTTGCACATCTTAATCCCTTCCCCATTTTCATCCATCCCCCAACTCCCTCCCATCTGACAACCATAAAAATGTTTTCTGTAGCTATGAGTTTGTTTCTGTTTTGTTTGCTCATGTATTTTGTTCTTTAGATTCCACATAGAAGTGAAAGCATATGGTATTTGTCTTTCTATGTCTGACTTATATCAGTTAGCATAATACCCTTTCAGTCCATCTATGTTTTTGTGAATGGCAAGATTTCATTCTTTTTTGTGGTTGAGTAATATTCCATTGTGTGTAGGTACCACCTCTTCTTTATCCAGTCGTCTATTGATGGACACTTAGGTTGCTTCCATATCTTGGCTATTGTAAATAATGCCACAATGAACATAGGGGTGCATATATCTTTTCAAATTAGTGTTTTGGATTCTTCATATAAATACCCTAAAGTGGAATTGTGAGGTTATAGGTAGTTCTACTTTTATTTTATTTTTTAAGGAAACTTCATACTGTTTTTCATGGTGGCTGCACCAATTTGCTATTCTATCAAGAGTGCATGAGAGCTTTCTTTTCTCCATATTCTCACCAACACTTGTTATTTGTTGATTTATTGATAATAGCCATTCTAATAGGTGTGAGGTGGTATCTCATTGTGGTTTTAATTTGCATTTTTCTGATGATTACTGATGTTGAGCATCATATGTCTGTTGGCCATCTGTATATCCTCTTTGGAAAATGTCTATTCAATTCCTCTAACTATTTTTGAATTGGATTGTTTGTTTATTTGGTGGTGAGTTGTATGAGTTCTTTATAAATTTTGGCTATTAACCTCTTGTCAGATGTATCATTAGTGAATATGTTCTCCCATTCAGTGGGTTGTCTTTTCATTTTGTTGATGGTTCCCTTTGCTGTGCAAAAATATTTTAGTTTCATGTAGTCCAGTTTATTTTTTCTTTTGTTTCTCTTGCCCAAGGAGATATAACAGAAAAAAACAAACAAACAGATAAACAAAAAACGTTGCTAAGCAAAATGCCAAGGAGTTTACCACCTATTTTTTTTTCTAGGAGTTTTATAGTTTTGGGTCTTATATTCAAATCTTTAATCCATTTTGACTTGATTTTGTGGGTGGTGTAAGATATGGGTTGAATTTTATTCTTTTGTATATGAATATTCAACTTCCCCAATACTTTTTTTAAAGTACAATTTTATTATTATGCTGTTACCTGTGTCCCAATTTTTTCCCCTTTGCTCCCCTCCACCCAGCAACCCCCTTTTCTCCAGCAATCCCACCCCCCTTAATTCATGTCCATGGGTTGTGCATATATGTTCTTTGGCTTCAGTCTTTCCTATACCACTGTTATTTTTGTATGTTTTATTGATTATGCTGTTACAGTTGTCCAATTTCTTTTCCCTTTGCTCCCCTCTGCCCAACAACCCCCCCTCCAGCATCCCACCCCAGTTAGTTCATGTCCATGGGTTGTGCATATAAGTTCTTTGACTTTATCCTTTTATCCTTTTCTGTACTATTCTTAACATCCTCCCATCTATTCTTCACCCTCCTACTATGCTTCTTAATTCCTGCACCATTTTTCTCCTTCTCTCCCCTCCCCACTCCCAGCTCACACCCCTCCACATGCTCCCCATACCCATGATTCTGTTCCCACTCTGGTTGTCTTCTTAGTTTGTTTTTGTTTTTATTTTTTAGGTTCTGTTGTTGATAGCTGTGATTTTGTTGTCATTTTAATGTTCATGGGTTTGTTTGTTTGTTTTTTGACTTAAAACAACCAACTTTTATTCTCTCTAGTTCTGCAGTTCTGAAGTCCAAAATCAAGGTGTCACTCCCCCAGAAGGCTCTAGAGGAGGATCCTTCCATGACACTTCCAGCTTCTGGTGGTTCCTGGAATTTCTTTTTAAAGAAAATATACTTTATTATGTTATTACAGTTGTCCCAGTTTTTCCTCCTTTACTACCCTCTTCCCAGTACCTCCATTCCCTCCAGCAATCCTGCCTTTAAAGTCCATGGATCATGAATATAAATTCTTTGGCTTCTCCATTTCCTATACTATTCTTAACATCTACTGTCTATTTCTACCTATTAATTATGCTTCTTAATCCAGTACCTTTTACCCATTATCCCACCTCCCCCTCCCAGATGATAACCCTCCAAATGATCTCCATATCTATGATTCTGTTCCTGTTCTGGCTGTTTGCTTAGTTTCTTTTTTAGATTCAGTTGTTGATAGTTGTGAATTTGTTGCCATTTTAATGTTCATAGTTTTGATCTTCCTTATCTTAAATAAATCCTTTTAACATTTCACATAATACTGGTTTGGTGATTATGAACTCCTTTAGCTTTACCTTGTCTGGGAAGCACTTTATCTGCCTTTCTGTTCTAAGTGGTAGCTTTGCTGGATAAAGTAATGTAGGTTATAAGTCCTCACTTTCATCACTTAGAATACTTCTTCCCAATCACTTCTAGCCTACAAAGTTTCTTTTGAGAAGTCAGCTGACAGTCTTATAGGAATTCCTTTGTAGGTAACTATCTGCTTTTCTCTTGCTGCTTTTAAAATTACCTTTATCTTTAACCTTTGGCATTTTAATTATGATGTGTCTTAGTGTGGTCTTCTTTGGGACCAACTTGTTTGGGACTCTCTGTGTTTCCTGGACTTGTATGTCTATTTCCTTTGGCATATTAGGGAAGTTCTTTCACTATTTTTTCAACTAAGTTTTCAATTTTTTGCTCTTCCTCTTCTCCTGGCATCCCTATGATTTAGGTGTTGATATGTTTGAAGGTATCCCAGAGGCTCTTTACACAATCCTCATTATTTTGAATTCTTGTTTCTTCTTGCTGTTTTGGTGAATGCTTAATTCTTCCTTATGTTCCAAATTGTTGACTTGAACCCTGGCTTTCTCCCCTTCACTGTAGGTTCCCTGTAGATTTTTCTTTATTTCACTTAATGTAAACTTTTGTCCCTCCTGGGTCTTTTTTATGCAGTTGCTGTACTCAATGAGTTCTTTGAGACTCCTGATAATCAGTGTTTTGAACTTTTCCTCTGATAGGTTGGTTTAGTTCTTTTTCTAGGGCTTTGTTCTGTTCTTTCATTTGGGCCATCTTTTTTCTCTCTCCTTAATTTGGCAACCTTCTTGTGTTTGTTTCTGTGTATTAGATTGAGCTGCTTTGACTTCCTGTCTTAGTAGTATAGCCTATTGTAGAAAAGGCACCTGTAATTTGTGTGGGGAGGAGCATTAGGTAATTGTCAGGGCTGGGCAACCCTCTTCACCATTATTTGTCTCTGTGTGGGAAGAGGGCTCAGAGAGGGGACAGTGTTGCTGCCTGACTTCTAGAGGTTTGCCCTGTACTTGCTCTGTTTCCAGTCACTTCTCTTACTCCCTGTACGTGACTGGTGGCCTTCTGGCTGTTGTTCTGGTGCTTAACCCCAGAGTGGGTCTGAATAAATTCTAAGTCCATGATGGCTCTTTAAGTGGAGTCTCCTGAATATCTGGCAGTTTCTTCCACCACCCCTACCCTCACTGGTTTTTATAGTCAGAAGTTATGGGAATTTATCTTCCTGGAGCTGGAACCCTGGGCTGTGTGGTCTGGCCTGGGGCTGGTATCCCTCACTCCCAAGGTATCCCTACCAATCTTTACCCACCACACATGTATGTGGGACAACTTGTTCCACTGCCTTTCTATGCCACACTACATTCTGTGCCTCTTTGCCCATCTCTGCATCTCTGCCCCTCCTACCTGTCTGGATGAATGCGGCTTATTTAAATCCTTGGTTACCAGACTTCCATACAGCTCAATTTTCTGACAGTTCTGGGTGTTATTTGTTTTGAGATCTAGTAGAAATTTTTTCTGTAGTTGTGCAAGGAGGCAAAGCATGTTTACCTACACCTCTATCTTGACTGGAAGGCAATAGTTCATATTCTTTAGCTGGACTTTAGGACTATAAAACCTAGTCCCAATCTACCTTATTAGTCTCATTTCCTTTAACATCTTTGCCTCATATGCTATACTCTATAGGTAAGTGCTCCCACCATACAAGAGTATAGAATATTCTTTCAGTTGTTCATGTTTTGTATACCCTGTTCAATTAGCTCGTAGTATCAATTCCCTACCACACTCACCACACTCCTAACACATGATAAAATTTTTTATATTCAGTTTCCAATCCAGATGTCACCTTCCTTGTGAAGTAAGTGTGTAAGTGTCCAATGCCCTTCTCCTTCCGTATTATGTTATTATAGTAGGTTGCACATACTTGCTACAAGGCAGTGCAAGTATTTCTTTACTTATCTGTGTTTCCCAATACAATGTCAGTTTCTTGAACACAGACTTTAAATATCTATAGCTCAAATCCTGCCTGACATAATAAACACCCAGGCAATATTTGCAGAATCAATGATTGAATGCTTAAAGAGTTAATGCACTTTTAATGGTTTATCACTTATTCATAAGAACGAGCACCTACTCAGGGAGAATCTTGAACATTTATAATTTCATAAATTATCCTTTATAATTAAGTGAGTGCCTGAAAGAAGTTGTGAAACTGCTGTGGTGCAGCTTGTTTCTTTTCATTCATAGACTTAGCCCAGGGCTCCAGGGAGCATTGAAAGAAAATTATGACTGTAATTACTAACCATCCCTCTTTAAATTCCTAAGCATGACCAAGCATTTGACACACACAAAATTAAATTTGGTTTAAAGCTGACAGAATTCAAGCCCAAAAATATTTTAGGATTTTCTCTTCATAAATAGACCAATAGGCTCTAGTATTTGGGTATCATAAACATACCTACTTAATAAGGCCTTGCTCAATGTAGGTGTTCACCAAATACTTGTTAAATAAATTATTTTTTCTTTTGTAGCAAAATTACAATAGCAGATGGCAACTATGCATGTGTTCCTTTGTGTATCTTTGTATGAACTTGGTCCTGTAACTTGGGGTCTTTAAGCTCATCTCGTTGAACATCCTCAAGTTGCAGATGAAAAGACATCTAGAAAAATGAAAACTTCCTTGAGTTGAACAAAGTGAAATTATTGTTTTAATAGGTCCAAAATGGTCCAAAATTGGCAGTTGAAATTGTTGCAACTTAAAAAAAAACATTCCATATTTTGGTATAGAGCTCTCCTGGAAGATGACGGGAAAGGAATTAATTTCTAAAGTAAAAATGACACATCAAATGGGTTAAACCTCAAGTTATAGAAAGGAAAGGGATCATGTCTGCCCATGTGACTATACGAGTTAGTTACACATAATCAGGAGAACATTTGGATTGTGGGGTAAAGGGTAGTGGTTTCCACTGAATGTGAGCTTGGGAACGTTATATAATTGACTGATTTTTTTTTTTTAAGCTCTTGAATTTTTAAAAAATGAGACTTAAAATATGGCAAAGTTTAACTGGTGTGGCTGTATTTCAAAGGGTCAGAATTTCTTAAATTCTATTCCCTGAACGTTCTATATCCCAACAAAAATAAAGGAATATAACTGAAAAAGAGGATTATTTTGTTTACTCTGTCCCGCCTTCATGGGAAGCTGGGCTTACCATGGGACTGCATTTCATTTTCAGAATGTGCTTTCAACAGGAAGCATTCTGCTCATGCATGCATGACAGGAGAGGAATGTGCCCTGAGATAATACTTTTACCTAAGAAAGTGTTTTCTTTCATGACACATGTGGTCTAGTTGGCATTTTGGTTCATAAACACATACAGTTCAACCCAAGTCATTCTGTGGACTTTTATTTTTTCTTGTTTCTGTAGCCTGTCAGAGGAAGTATGACATTGGGCTTGCAGCCAGAAAAGTCATCATGTTCTTATGGTATTCAGTGGTTTCTAGCCTTAAAATTTGGGCCTATGAAGACCCATAGGTGAAAAGGGAACATAGATACAACTTTTTAGACAATCACGGAAAATATGTTTTTCTTTGCTTTACTTCTGAATTAGCTAATTATTTTGGCTCTTACCTTTACCTCAGATGTTAAGGCAACTATTTCTGCTTTCTGTTTTGCATTATAATTACTGAAAAAAAGCCAACAGTGAAATGGTTTAAAAATATTAGTCACATGTTTCTGATTTTCTTAATGAGCATATTCAGATTTGCTGGATAGCCTATCTGATTAATTTTATAGTCAGTTAAAATAAATATTTTTATGGCTGTTTGCAAATATAGCTTATGTTTACATGCATGATCTATAAATTCTAAAAGAGTACGAATTGTCTGTTTTGTTCACTGTCAGATCCCCAGCTAGTACTCTGCTGGGCACATAGTAGGGACTCAAAAAACATTTGTTGAATAATTGAATGGAATTAGAAATATTAAACTTGAACTTTAATTTTTTAATCTAAATATTTTACTGTCTGTGCTATTACAGTTGTCCCAATTTTTCCCCCTTTGCTCCCTTTCACCCACTCCCACAGTTAATCCTCACACCCATTGTCCATGTCCATGGATCACTCCTGTATGTTCTGTGTATTGGCAAAAATATTGCTATGTGAAATATCTGAAGTTATAATGTTTATCTTTAGGATTTTTATGGTACCATGACTTATATTTAAATATTTTATCCATTTTGAGTTTATTCTGGCGCATGGTGTAGGATGTGTTTTAGTTTCATTTTTTTGCATGTTTCAGTCCAGTTCTGCCAACACCATTTATTGAAGAGACCACCTTTACTCCATTGTATACTCTTGCCTCCTTTGTCAAATATTAATTGGCCATAAATATGTGGGTTTACTTCCGGGCTCTCTATTCTGTTCCATTGATCTATGTGTCTGTTCTTATGCCACTACCAGACTGTTTTGATTACAGTGGCTTTGTAGTATAGTTTAATATCAGGTATTGTGATCCCTCCAACTTTGTTCTTCTTTCTTAAGATTGCTGAGGCAATTTGGGGTCTTTTTTGGTTCCCTATACATTTTTGGAATGCTAGTTTTAGATTTTTGAAATATGCCATTGATATTTTAATAAGAATTGCATTTAACCTATAGATTGCTTTGAGTAGTATGCACATTTTAATGATGTTAATTCTCCCAATCCATGAACACAGTATATGCTTCCACTTATTTGAATCTTCTTCAATTTTCTTCTTTAGAGTCCTATAGTTTTCTGAGTACACAGGTATTTCACTCCTTGGTTAAATTTATTTCTAGGTACTTTATTATTTTTGTTGTTGTTGAAATAGTAAATGGTGTATAATCTTTTTAATGTATTCCTGGATCTGGTTTGCTAATATTTTGTTGAGGGTTTTAGCATCTATATTCATAAGGTATATTGGCCTGTAAGTTTCTTTCTTTGTTGTATCTTTACCTGGTTTTGGAATTAAGATAATACTGGACTCATAAAAAGAATTTAAAAGTCTTCCCTCTTCTTGAATTTTTTGGAATAGTTTGAGAAGGATAGGTGTTAGTTCTTTAAATGATGGGTAAAATTTACTTGTGAGGCCATCTGTTCTAGGACTTTTGTTTGCTGGGAATTTTTAAATTACTTTTTCACTTTCATTAGGTGTTATTGGTCTATTCAGGTTTTCTCTTTGTCCTGATTCAGTTTGGGAAGATGGTACCTTTCTAGAAATTTATCAGTTTCACCAAGGTTGTCCACTTCCTTGGCATATAGTTGTTAATAGTATTTTCTTTGAATCTTTTGTATTTCTGTAGTATCAGTTGTTACTTCTCTCTCATTTCTGATTTTATTTATTTGGGTCCTTTCTTTTTTGTTCTTGATGAGTCTGGTTAAAAGTTCATTAATTTTGTTTGTCTTTTCAAAGAACCAGCTCCTGGGTTCCTTGATATTTTGAATTGTTTTTTTAGTCTCTATGTCATTTATTTCCACTCTGATCTTGATTATTTCCTTCCTTCTTCTCACTCTGAGCTTTTTTGTTGTTTTTCTAGTTTTTTTTTCCTTAATGTGTAGCATTGTGTTGTTTATCTTATATTTTTATTGCTTCTTGAGATAGGCCTGTAATGCTATAAACTTCTCTCTCAGGATTGCTTTTGCTGCGTCCCGTAGATATTGGGTTGCTGTGTGTTCATTTTCATTTGCTTCCAGGTATTTTTTATTTCTTCCTTGATCTCATTGTTGGCCTATTCATTATTTAATAACATATTATTTAGCCTCCATGTATTTGAATGTTTTTGAGGTTTTTTTTTTTTAATTGAGGTTGATTTCTAGAAAGCCGTTGTGATCCAAGAATATGCTTGGTACGATTTCACTTTTCTTGATTTTGTTAAGACTTATTTTGTGTTGTACCATGTGGGCTATCTTTGAGAAGGATCCATGTACCCTTGAGAAGAATGTGTATTCTGTTGCTTTGGGATGAAATGTTCTGTAAATATCAATTAAATCAATTTGATCCAGTGTGTCATTTCAGGTTGCTGCTACTTTGTTGATCTCTTGTCTGGAAGATTTATTCACTGATAATACTAGGATGTTAAAATCCCCTACGATGACTGTATTGCTATCAATATCTTCCTTAAAGTTCTCCAAGATTTTCTTTTTATATTTAGGTGCTCTTATATTAGGTGCATATATGTTTACAAGGGTTATATCCTCTTGTTGGATGGATCCCTTTAGTATGATATAGTGACCTTCTTTGTCTATTTTTATGGCCTTTGTTTTGAAGTCTGTTTTGTCAGATATAAGTATTGCCACCCCAGTTTTTTTTTTTTTTTGGTCTTCATTTGCATGGAATATTTTTTTCCATACCTTTGCTTTCGGCTTGAGTAAATCTTTTGTTCTGAGGTGGCTCTTGTAGACAGCAAATATACTGATCATGTTTTCTTATCAATTTGGCCACCCTATGTCTTGTGGTTGGAACATTTAATCTATTTACATTTAAGTTAACTTGAGCTTTAAATAGTTGATTATCCAAACTTATGAAAATTAACCTAATGAAATATCCAAATACAGAGAATAGAGAATACATAAAAATTGTTATTGTGACATGAAACAAAGTCTAGGGAGGCAAGTGCCTGTGGGAGAATTTATTCCCAGTTTTTATCCTTCCAATATAGGTGTCCTTGAGCCTTCGAATACGAGAAACTTTAAAGGTCATCAGATATAATTACTTATTTTATATAATGTCATGCAAACTTTGATTCATCATGATCTTTAATATAGTGACTAATTATTCACTAGTTAAGAAGTAATGGGAAATTCTGATGCTAGAAAGTTTTATCTTTTTATTGAGCCAGAACTTACCAGTTATTTCTATACATTTTAAATTTTGCTTTCTGAGACTACCTGTGATATACATAATGAAAGACAAACCAGACTTAAATTAGGGTACGTCTTTATGTCACCATTAGGCTAGATGTATTTTGAAGCAAGGCCCAAACTAGACATTAAGGATCCCAAATCCTTGACACATGGTACACCAGAATGAGCATGCTTTGCACCACATAGTGTCTCATCTCATACATTGTTTATGTGAATGTGATTTTTTAAACCCTTCTTTGGGTAGCAGTTTGGCTCTACATATTAAATTATACAATTTCAACCAGAAATTCCACTTTTAGAAATTTACCTTAAAGAAATATTTATAAAGTTGTACAAAAATAGATTACTGAAGTTGCCTATAAATGATCCAGGATTCCAACGGTAAAAATTTTAAAATAATTTAAATGTTCAGTGGAAGAAAGATAAATAAATTGGATACATCCATTCAATGGAAAAGAATGAGATAGAGCTATATATGTCCAGTTGAAAGATAGTCATGGCATATTATTAAATGAAAAAACAAATACCATATAAGTACACATGATATGCCCTTATGTTTTGTAAAATAATTGAAAGAATAATACACCTATGTAAGTATATCAGTGGGAAATTTGAAAGGTTATATATTAAGCTGTTAACACTAATTTCTAAGGAATAGCATTATGAAGGAGTTTTTACTTAAAATATTTCTGTAGTCTTCAAACATTTAAAAATGAGTATTACCACTGTAATCAGAAAAAAATCAGACATTTTAAAATGTCACATGGAAGCTTTCTAGACTATTAGGAATGAAATAAACCTTAGATTGAGTTGGAAACATCTTTAGAGTTAATCTAACCTAACATTCTACAGATAAGAGAAATGAGACCTACAAATGTGAAATGAGTTATCCCTATCCCCAAAACAATTAGTACCAAATCCACTTTGAGAATACAGGTCTAACATCTTTTCAATTTTACTACAATATTTTTTAAAAAGCAGTACAAATTTTGAGAAAAACAAAATATAAAAATATTTAGTTATAAATGTGTCTATATTTCTTTAAAAAAAAGCAGCTTATCATTAGGATAATAAAAGAGTTAAAGATTAACAAACTGTGATAGTTTAAAAAAACTCGAATGTTATTTAAGAGATGGTTAACACCTATGTGCTCATTCTCAGAAAATAAAATTAAAGCCAAGAGATTTGCGGAAGATTCAATAGTACATTAGTAAATAGTAGGGCTGGAACTTGAACTCTGGTCTCAGGATTCTTTGTCAATTACTTCATAACTTTGACAAATTGTTTCCTACAGGTTGATGTGCATTTATTAAATATCCATTACTGTACTGATGCATATGAGAACTTTTTTTCTTATCCCAATTAAGTATTTCAAGGCATTCCATACCAATATATAAAGTACCACAACCTTCTCAAAAGGAAGGATTATTATATCCATTAGGAAATGAAGGCACAGGGACTTTAAATGGGCTGTCCATTAGTCACCAAGAGCAAGAATAATTCTAAGATCCTTTACTTCTGGGTGATTCCCAGTAAGTCACATGTTTCATGGGTTCAAATTAACTTTGGACCACTCCTAGAATCCTGGACATATTTGGAAAGGGATCATTGCACTTTATTTTAGGTTATGTCAACCACAAACCTGACAGAACCTGAAGCATCTCAGCAGAATCCACCAAACTATGCTTTCTAGCCTAGGTTTACTCCACCAGAAATGGGGAACCACTTATTATTCCATGGGTGATGCTATGTGCATCAACAGCCAAGTCAATAGCAGATGAATGGAAACCACAAAATTAAAGGTGTTGTTGGCATCAAGACTGAAACTAAAAGTGCTGATCCAGGAAAGAAAACCTCTCAACATTTCCAGACAAGTTAGGTACACAAGTAAGACCAGCTCTGGGCAGATCCCATTTGTATGACTGGCACCAACAGTATAGTGAGCATTTACCTTGGCACTGAGGCTGCATCTTCCCCTTTGTACTTGGCTATGTTTTATGCAAATTTTAAGATACAAAGTCATTTTTGTTCCAGGTTTATTTTCTTAATCATCTTCAGACTCTGCTTCCCTTAACTGATTATCTTCATTGTAGTAAAAATTTAAAAAATAAGTCTTTAATCCCCTTGTATACTTAAAAAAAAAATTTGTTGTCAGTGGAAACACAGATCTTTTTTCCTATAGTCCTTCAGGCTTTCAGGATGTGTTAGTTCAGATCCACTAAGAAACAGATTTATTGGGAGAGCAAGCAGAAGGTGAGGGAGGGTCTTCAGATCATGAAGAAGAGAGGGAAAGACAAAGAATTGGGTAGAAGGGGTCTTGGACTGCAATGCAGTGCCAAGAAAGATATGGCCAGATTGATGGGAAATCCTGGAATCACATTCATGGGGAGTCCTAAATATTGCCAGAATGGGCCCGCCTTAATTCCTCTGTTGTGCTGTGTTTGGCTGAGAGAAGTCCTTGGGAAGTATGGCCTTGGGGAAAATGCAGTGGTATATCCAGAGACACTGGATCTGAAGCTGTTAGTAAATTTTGTTCCCATGACAAGAGGCTTTAGATGAGCATTTTTATGACTGCCTCAGTCTACTTGTATCAAACAGATCTACTTCTTCAAGTACGTCTGGGAAACAGCTCCCCTTGGGCTCCTCTTTCTGAAGCGTAAGTTAGAAGAAAGGTAGTAGTACCACATGTGGTACAATAACCATGATCAAGGACACTACTTGTCTGAACTTGGTTTATAATCATTCTCCAAGATGGCTTCTGCAAGGGCCAGAATAGTGAATTGAATGAAGCCATGCTGGTAGCCCTGACCAGTGTGGCTCAGTTGGTTGGAACATTGCCTTGTAAACTGAAAGGTCTTGGGTTGATTCCCAGTCAGGGCACATGCCTGGGTTGTGGGTTCTCTCCCTAGTTGGGGCATGTGTGAGAGGCAACTGATCGATGTTTCCCTCTTGTGTGGTTTTCTCCTTCTCTCTCTCCCTTCCTTTTCCCCTCTCTAAATCAATAAGCATGTTCTTGGGCAAAGATTTTTTTTTAAAAAGACATATTTGAATTGCGCTTCCTCATAGCCAATGCAGTAAGTCAACACCAATAGATACTGCGTCTTGGAGATCATGTGGAGATTGGCTCCTGCTGGCTAATTCTTGCAACTTCTTGGTGTAGTCTCCTTCTTTGTTTATCATACCAAGCAGGTCTTCATCTAAGTAACCAAGAGTGAAGGAGCAGGCATCTCCTGAGGCAGAAGGTGTTTCTTTGTCAGGAACAGGCCTCTGCACAGTGGAGGTGCTTCTTTCAACTAGGGTTGGGTAGGCCATCTCTGCAAGCTCTGGGGATTCAGGAGAATCTTCATAACCAATACCTTCAGGAAATATTCATCCAGAGGAAATATTCATCCAGAGGTTCCCATCTCATTTTTCTAGGTCCCAGTTTTCCCTAGTGAGTGCCTTCACCTTAGCATACCAGACCTGCCTTGGCTGATATTCAAATATCACTGGAGCTGTGCAACTTTAACTATCAGATCTGCAGCCTACTGTGCCCTTCTTTTCTACTGCAAGAGATAAGAGCCTCTTTGTAAAAGAATTCCCTTTAACTGGTTGTCAATAGACTTCAGTTTTTCATTACTCCTCTGTAGGGCATCCATATAACTGAGCAATAACCTGCCAATCTGTTATCTTTGTGGGCATTTTGAGTCTTTCAAATGCCTGAATGATTGGACCTGTTTCAATGTTCTCTTCCACTGGAACATTTCCCTAGGTCATTGCTGGTGAAATCTCTAGCAGTTGAGTCTCCACCTTGTGTCAGAGACTCTCTGTGCCTCACCTACCACATAGAATGGCACTTGTTTAATCTACTGTTTGGAGACATAGCTAGTCCCAAATTCTCATCTTCCTGCCCGTTTTCTCAGACCACTCTATCAACTGGGTTAGTTTGAATCCACCCAAGGCAAATGCCAAAGTGGGATTAAAAATGAAGGAGTCAGTCCTGGCTGGTGTGGTTCAGTTGGTTGAAGCATAATACCATGCACCAAAAGGTTGTGGGGTTTGATTCCTGGTCAGAGCACATACCTAGGTTGCAAGTTTGATCCCCGGTCAGGGAGTATGCAGGAGGTACCTGATTGATGTTTCTCTCTGTTCCATTTTTTCCTTTCTCTAAAAACAATTAAAAGAACTCCTTGGGTGAGGGTAAAAAAAAAAAGAAGAAGAAGAAGAAGAAGAAGAAGAAGAAGAAGAAGAAGAAGAAGAAGAAGAAGAAGAAGAAGAAGAAGAAGAAGAAGAAGAAGAAGAAGAAGAAGAAGAAGAAGAAGAAGAAGAAGAAGAAGAAGAAGAAGAAGAAGAAGAAGAAGAAGAAGAAGAAGAAGAAGAAGAAGAAGAAGAAGAAGAAGAAGAAGAAGAAGAAGAATCATTTATTGAGGAAGGGAGCAGGAGAAAGCAGGAAATCTTCAGACTGTCAGTGTAGATGGGAAGAGGGAAGGATGGAGAATTGGGTAGGAGAGGTCTCACTCTGCAGTGTGGTGCCAAAGATGTGGCCAGGTTGATTGGGAGTCCTGAAATCACAGCCACTGAGGAGTCCTGCATACTGCCAGAATGGGCCTGCTTTAGTACCTCTGCTGTGCTCCATCATTGCCTGGGAGCAGTTCATGGGAAGTGTGGCTTCAGGACAAATGAAGTGGTAGCTTCAGAGAGACAGAATCTGAGACTATCAATTTTGCTCCCACAATGGAAGATCTGAGAGGAGCATTGCCATGACCGACACAGGGCAAACTAGCTGCTGATGATTTCTAGTCTTCACTGGGTTAGACATACTTGAGTTTTACAGTTGAAAACAGCTGAGAGGAAAGACTAGGTACTTCTGGGATAGCTATTTTAGCATCCTTTGAATGATTATTATCATTTTTTAACTTTAAAGAAGGCAAGGGATATAAATGTATCTATTTGTACATCATCATTAAGTAGAATAACAAATCTAGCCCCATTAGATAATTCAGACCAAAAATGTGTATTATCACCAGTTCCACAGTAGTTTTTTGGGCCTGATACACAAGGTCTGTCTGGAAAAAAGTCCATCCATTGTTAATACAGCAAGAACAGTTTGGATGACATTGATGTAACAAGGCAGCCAAGGAGAGTAGAGTGGACTGCAATGCACATGTGTGAACAATGAGAGCTTCGCTGTACTAGTCAGTGGGGTGGTAGACACCATTGAGTGAGCATATGTACTGTGTGGCTGTTGCATTCAAAAATGACTAAATGAGTAGAGCAATGAGTCTGCATCAAATTTTGTGTTAAGCTTGAACATCCCTCCATAGAAACTATTCAGATGATTCAGAATATTGTAGCTATGGGTAACTGGTTGTCATCATGACAATGTGCCCACTCATGCATCATGTTTTGTGCCGAGTTTTTTGGTGAAACATCAAGTCACCCAGGTGACTCAACCCCACTATAGCCCAGATTTGGCACCCTGAGACTTCTAGCTTTTTCTAAAACTAAAATCACCTTTGAAAAGAAAGGGACTTCAGACTATCAATGAGATACAGGAAAATACAACACGGCAGCTAATGGCAGTTGGGAGAACTGTGTGAGGTCCCAAGGTGCCTATTTTGAAGTGGACTGAAGTGTCATTGTCCTATGTACAATGTTTCTTGTATCTTCTTCAATAAGTGTCTCTATTTTTCATATTACATGGCTGGATACCTTCTGGACAGACCTCATATGTGTGTGTCATTTTGTAGACAAATGTGTTTTGGTATAGCTGAATGTTTCAGCTCATCCAGATTGTCACAATACCAATATCACTGTGGAATTTTGGACCCACTGAGGGAGCTATTAGAGGCAAAATCCTGCCCCCTGGTCTGCAATGCAGTGTAGTCACTTCAGACAGAGGGCTTCATGACTCCTGCATCATACAAGTGTTTTCATCCTCTAAGAAGCTATTTGCTCTGTGCTTTGTGTTTTCTTTGGCTTGTTTTCTTTCTCTCTTTACTCACCTCTGTGGTATTGTTAGAGTCCAGACACCGGAACAAATAAGTTTGGTAACTATCAATGACAATGATAATAAGGATGTTATTTGTTGTTTGGCAATCCAGGGGATTTCTCGTGCTTATGTTAGGTGTCTTTAGCCTGTATCCTGTTAGGTAACTTTCTTATACTGCTGAAGTATGTACTTTTTCTCCCTATTATCTTAATAAGTCATTACTTTTCTAATGTTTCTATAAGTTCATTCCCTCTGTTGGTATGTCTGTTTTCTCTCTCCTTTGGTATTTTGGGAGTAGTGATAAATGTTGGGTAGAAAAAGTAAGAACAGTGGAGTATAGCTTTGCATATATCCATTGTACTTTTGGGAGTTCTTTGTTCATACTGTATTATCAGGAGAAATTCCCCAGATGCCTATTTGGCCAAGTTAAGTCAGATAACTTGGTAACTATTTATCTCCAAAGACACCTTGAATTTATAATACAGATAAGGCAGAGAAAGGAGAGATTACAACTTCAATGACCCCTGTTCAGGGTTGTAGAAATTCCCTGAGTCTTAGTGAATAAAGAGCTATGGGATCTTAGGGTGAAAACAGAAATTATGCTAAAGTCAGCAGGTGGGATATGCAGATAAACTGATAAGCACTATTGAGTTTGAGTCCTCAGGCGATAACAGATAGTGCTACAGACTATATGTAGTTTTTGAAGAGCATTTATCTTTTGTGACATCACTAAGATTCTTCTGCCCTTTTTGTGATCTGACAGTGTATCATAAAACATTTTTTAAATTAATTAATTAATTTGTTTGTTTATTTATTTATTTATTTTTAGAGAGAGAGGAAAGGAGAAGAAAGAGAGGGAGAGAAACATCACTGTGTGGTTGCCTCTCACTTGTGCCCCCAACTGGGGACCTGACGTGCAACCTAGTCATGTGCTCTGATTGGGAATCAAACCAGCGACACTTGGCTTGCAGGCCGACGCTCAATCCACTGAGCCACAGCAGCCAGGGCCATAAAACATTTTTAATGCATTTGCTTCCATACTCTTTTTTCTTGATTACTCAATGTCAATGGTATAAGCAAGGAGGCATACTGAAGAAACCAAGTCAAAAGAGGTTGGGAAGACTGCCTTAGAGAATTAACCAACTTGCCCTGACTGGTGTGGCTCAATTTGTTGAGTGTCATCCTGCAAGCAAAAGGTCACTGATTCAATTCTGGGGCAGGGAACTTGCCTGGGTTGCAAGTTCAGTTCCTGGTTGGGGCACAGTCGAGTGGCAACCGATTGATGTTTCTCTCTCACATCAATGTTTCTCTCCTTCTCTTTCTCCTTTTCTTCCTCCTCTCTTAAATAAACAGATAAATAAATAAATAAATAAATAAATAAAACAACTTAGCATTTTAGGAGGGTTTTGGCTCTCAAGTGGTTTCATCTCATGAACCTCTCTATTTTACAATTCTTTTTTTCTACTTCCACTTTCCCCCCTCCAAAGAAATGCAACTTAATTCAATGCTCAAAAATCATAAAAACATAAAAAGCAAATGAATTCCTGATTGAGACTTCATGCTTTTGAAATGGGAACAGTAATCATAACATTTTCCTGGTACAGGATGAAAGTGTTAACAGGAAACAGATGTGAAAAGAGGTCTGACTGTTAAGAGTTAAAAGAGGGTGAGAGCTGTAATACTATTAGGGAAGGGGCTTTGATTTAGGAGCTACATTATCTTTATATCCAAAGAGTTATTTTGATCCCCATTGCTCCAAATGAATTTTTTGTTTTCTCCTTTTCCCTTTCTTTCCCCATCTATTTATTATCAAAGCAACCCTGCTTAAGCAATGCTTTCTTTTCCTAAAGGAGACTTAATAGAATAAGTCAAATAATTATCTCCTAAATACTAGCATTTGAAAGTTATTTTTTTATTTATTAATTTTTAAGGAGAGGGTAAAGGAGGGAGAGAAACATCTAAGTGTGAGAGAAACATCAATCAGTTGCCTCTCACACCCCCCCAGATGGGGACCTGGCCCTCAACCCAGGCATGTGTCCTTACCAGGAATTAAACTGGCAACCTTTCACTCCACAGGCTGGTGTTGAACACACTGAGCCACACCAGCCAGGGTAAAAGTTATGTTTTTAAAGATTTTATTTATTTATTTTTAGAGAGAGAGAAGGGAGGGAAAAATAAAGGGAGCGAAATATTGATGTGTGAGAGAAACATCAATCAGTTGCCTCTTGAACATGCCCAGGGCCCACAACTGAAGCATGTGCCCTGACTGGGAATTAAACTGGTGACCCTATACTTTACAGGATGATGCTCAACCAACTGAGCCATACCAGTCAGGGCAAAAATGTTGTTTTTTAGAAAACCTTTCAAGTCCAGAGGAAGGAAAGCTAGTCATCAGAAGATACTCCATATCAGCAGCTGAAGGAACATTCAAATATGGGCATATTTCCATATGTCAGGAAGGGGCTAGGAACAAACCTTTCTTGAGCTCTCATAGTGTCATTGCTTATAGAAAATTGTCTAATTCTAACATATTATAAGATAGATGCTGTATTATTAGCTTATTGCACACACAAGTAAACTGGGTCTTAGAGAAGTTAAGTAATTTGTCCAAGCCCACACAACTAGTATGGATGTGATAGACCTAGGAATATCTCCAAAGTCTATGATTTTCTCATTCTACTTCTCAATATTAGATTATAATGCCACACATACACACAGACACACATAGCATTAGAACAATGTGTCACCCATTATGATTGTTTCTTGTGGACAAGCCTTTGGATTTTATAATGAACTAATGTCTGAGGAGAAAACACCAATTATGAGGTGAGAGAAGGTCCCAAACTAGACCTGGGAAGAGAAGACAAAATATTCTTTGACAAAGTTGATGTCTTTTCTTTAAAATACATTCATCCTTTGGCTTTTCTGGTTTTCTTGCCTCATCAGCCACCATTTCTGCTTACTATACTGATTCCTACTCTTCTTCCCAATCTATTAATGTTAAAATGACCCAAAACTCAGTTTTTGGACCTCTTCTCTTATCTACACACACTCTTTCTATCTTATTTATTCCCAGACTTTTAAACAACAAATCTATGAATCTATGGTGATGGAAGGAGACTAGACTTTGGGTGGTAAGTACACAGTGAAATATATAGATACTGTATTATAAATTTATACACCTAAAAGTTATGTAATGCCATCTACCAATGATACCTTATCAAATTTAATTTTAAAAATAACAGATCTATGATGATGGCTATAAATGTATATCTCCAGCTTGGACCTTTCCTTTGGACTTCAGACTCATATATCCAACCTCCTCAGTATCTTCTTCATTAGAGTGTCTGCCTAATAGACATCTCACACCTAACGTGTTCAGTGTTGAATTTCTGATTTTCATCCTTTCTGTGCACCACATACTTATAGTCTTTCCCATTTTAATTAGAAATTCGGGACAAAAATTTTGTCTTTGAACCGAAAATTAGTCTCCTGTATGCGGCATATAGTTGGATTGTTTTTCATTTTCTTTTAATTCATTCTGCCAGTCTCTGTCTTTTAATTGGCAAATGTAATCCACTTAAATAAACTGACTATTGATAGGGAAGAACTACTTCTGCCATTTTTCTACTTGTATTTTTAATACATTAAATCTTTTTAGTTCCCCAGTTCCCCTAATACCACCTTCATATGTGTTTAATGTTTTCTAGTGTATTGTTTTGATTCTTTTCTAATGTCCTCTTTTGTATAGACTTTTAGTTATTCATATAGTGGTTATCACAATGAGCAATCCTACACTAAGAAAAATCTAGCTTCAATGATAATTTAGTCTAAATACCATACAAAACTACTTTTATACAGCTGTGCTTCTGTTATGTTATTATCACAAATTACACCTTTATATATTGTTTACCTATTACAGAAAATTATAATTAACTTTATGCATTTGGCCTTTAAGTCATATAAAAAACAAAAGAGAAGTTACAAACCAAAAATAAAATAATAATGCCTTTTGCATTTACCTATGCATTGGGTTGGTCAAAAAATTTGTTTAGCTTTTTCTGCAAGATGGCTCTAGTAGTACTTAGTTGTCGTTAACTTCATTCAAAACAATTATTTTAGATTGTATTGTGACAGCTGCCATATTAGCATACATTTAAAAAATTATCAAAATTAGTGAATTTTTATGTAGCCATTTTAATACTGAAGATGGAAGAAAATACACAACACTTTTGGCATATTATGCTTTATTATTTCAAGAAAGGTAAAAATGTAACTGAAATGCAAAAAACAACTTGCGCAATGTATGGAGAAGGTGCTGTAACTGATTGAATGTGTCAAAAGGGATTTGTGAAGTTTTATGGTGCTGGAGATTTCTTGCTAGATGATGCTCCACAGTCAGGTAGACCAGTTGAAGTTGATAGTGATCAATTTGAGACATTAATTGAGAATGATAAATGTTATACCATGCGACATACTCAAAATATCCAAATCAACAGTTATTGATGAAAATGGAAAATGTGCCTTAGTTTACAGAAAAAAAAAACATACAAACATTTTGGATAACCCAATAGTTACCTTTATTGGAGTTTTTTGTTTCTTCATATGGCTTTGAGTTACTATCTAGTGTGCTTTCATTTTATTGTGAAAGAATCCCTTTTCCATTTTTTTATAGGGCAGGCCTACTAGTAACAAACTCTTTTAGTTTTTTAAAAAATTATTAACAGACAATATGTTTATTGATTTTTGAGAGATAGAGAGAGAGAGAAAGAGAGAGACATCAATGTGAGAGAGAAACATTGATTAGTTGCCTCTCATAGTTGCCCAACTGGGGATCAAACTTGCAACTTAGGTATGTTTCCTGACTGGGATTTGAACCTGACACCTTTTGGTGTTATGATACTCCAATCAACTGAGCCAAGGATCCTTTAGCTTTTGTTTATCTGAGACTGTCTTAATTTCAGCTTCATATCTGAAAAATAGTTGTGGTTGACAGTTTTTTTTTTTCTTCAGTTTTTTTAAAAAGTCATCCTAAAAAGTCATCCCCAATGCCTTTTGGCCTCCATGGCTTCTAATGAAAACTTAACTGCTAATATTTTAAAGAATTTCTTATATTTACAAGTTACTTATCTTTTGCTGCTTTCAAGACTCTGTGCCTCTTGGAGGTGAAGATTCATATTTAAAAAATTTGGGGGGGAGGAGTTTTCAGCTATTTATTTCTTCAAATATTCTTTCTGCTCCTTCTTCTCTTTCCTGTTCTTTTGGAACTTATTATTATGTGTATGCTGGCATGCTTTATGGCATCCCTCAGGTCTCTGAAGCTGTGTATTGCTCTGTATTAGTATTTGTTTTTTGTTTCATAGGCTCTCTGTTCCTTTTCTCTGCCTTATATTGAACTAATTGCATATTTTCACAATTCAGTTTTATATTCATTTTACTGTATTTTTTATTTTAAAATTTTTTATTTATTGATTTTTTAATTGTTTTTAAAAATTGTCCCATTTTCCCCCCATTGCTCTCCCCTATCCCACCTGTTTTACTTTTTAGCGATTGCTTTAGTGTTTCCAATAGCCATCTTTAAATTGTGATTGTCTACCTTCAAGTTATATTGCACTACTTCTCATATATTACCCTTATAATGGTATAATTCTATTTCTTTCCTATTGTTCTTTGTGCTATTGTTGTCATACATATTTATATGTATACATGATACACACCCCAAATACATGGTTATTAGTTTTTGTTTCAGTTGAATTATCTTTTAAAGAAAGTAATAAAAGAGAAAACAACTTTTCTATTGGCTATTTTTGATATTATTCATTTCTGGTTTGAATCCAAGTTTTCATCAGATATTATTTTCCGTTGGCTCTAATGCTTCTTGTAGTGCTGATCTTCCAGATATGAATTATTTCAGCTCTTTTTTTGCCTGTACACTTCTTGATTTCACCTTCATTTTTTTTTGCTGGACATTTTTAGCTGGATATTGAAGACATGATTGACAGTTTTCTTCTTTCATCAGTTTAATTTAAAGTTGGCATTTCATTTTATCTTCTGATTAAGATATTTGTTTCAATTCATATCTTTATTCATCTGTATGTAGTTTGTCATCCTTTTTCCTGTGATGACTTTTAATATTTTCTTTTAATCACTTGTTTTTAATTATTTGGTTATGATGTACCTTTGAGTAGTTTTCTTTATGTTAATTTGTTTAGTATTTATTGAGTCACTTGAGTATATAAGCTTAAAATTTTCATCAAATTTTGGCCATAATTTGAATGTTTTTTTTCTATATTTTCAAGCCCTTACCCTTCTGGACTTCAATTACACATATGTTAGACCACTCAATATTGCTATAAAGGTTAATGAAGCTCTGTGAATATTTTTGTCTTTCTTTTTTCTATACATGTACTTTAGCTTGAATAGTTTCTATTGCTGTATTTTCAAGTTTATTGATCTTTTCTTCTGCAGCATCTATTCTGCTCTTATTTCCACCTACTGAGTTTTTCATTTTAGAGTCTGCATTTTTTGTTTTTAATTTATTCACTTTATTTCCTCATTAGGTTTTAAATTTGTTTTAATTTATTCATTTTCTCTTCTCCTTAGGTTTCTGTTTTTCTTTAAATACTTTCACTACCTCAGTTTTGAGGTACTTCTATTCCTTCTTAGTTGTGGAGGGAGACGCAGAGTGTCTGTCTAGGCCTCCATCTTGGCTGGAAGTCGAGAATTTTTTATAAGTTTTGTTAGCGTGAGTTTAGAATAAGCTTTATTCTAAGCCTAGTCTAGTTTTGCTAATAGTACATGGCCTTTATGGCATTTCTATTAAATTCAGGTGTTTAACAAGGACTCTCCACTGATGGTAAAACAGAGACTTTTCCAGGCTTTTTGAGTTCTGAGACTTTTTTACTTTCTTGAACTTTTGTCACTATTTGCCTTGCTTCATGACATTTAACTTTAGCCATATGTGATTTGATATTCAGAAACAGACTCAAAGGTACCCTTTTGCAGATTTCTGCAGGTCTTTCTGTACACAGACTCTGCACACAAACTCCATTCTGGTACTCTATCCCTCAGTTCCCTTGAATTCTGAGTTTGACTCACATTGTTATGTTCTGCTTGGGATTCCACTGTCCATACCATGGTCAAAGAATTGTCTCCAGACAGAAATCCAGGGTGATTATAGAGCTGATCTCATTGGTGTACCTTTTCTTGCAGATCACAATCTTGTATCATCTGATGTCCACTAACTGAAAACATTAATTTCCCGTCTTTTGCTTAGATTGTGCTAAGGTAAATCTGGTCTCACTTACTTTATCATATTATGAAATAGAAGTCAACTATTAGACTCTTAGATCTTCTTTTCTAAGATCAAACAATAATTGTAAGGAAAAAATATAACATGAGAATTAAACGTATGCACTTGGAAATCTAACAGTCAGAGTCTTTGTTCTAATACTTACTAGGCAAATTACTTGGGCTAAATGAGAAAATTCTAAGCCTCATGTTCCTCAGCTGTAACAGAGGCATAATTCTATCTACCTATAGAATTGTTCCAAGTATTTAATCAGGTAATAGATATTGTGAGTTTAGCACAGTACTTGTCACATATAAAATCCTTGGAAACATTATTATTATTTTATGTTAAATATGTTTTATTTTATTATTAAATTTATTTCAAAAATCATTTATGTTAATTTTCTATTTCTGCTGGGATAATTTACCACAAACTTAGTGGCTTAAAACAGTGCAAATTTATTATTTTATAGTACTGGAATTCAGAGCTCTAAAATGGGTTTTAACTCTAAAATAGGCTAAATTAAAAATATTGTCAGGATTGTATTTTTCTGAAGTCTCTAGCAGACAGTCTGTTTCCTTGCCTTTTCCCATTTATAGAGGTTTCCCACACTCCCTGGCATGTGTTCACCTTCCATCTTTAAAGACAGCAAGAGAAGGTTGAGTCCTCACATCCCATCACCCAACATTATTTCTGTTGTCACATCTTCTTCTCTGACTCTGACTCTCCTGTCTCTCTCTCTCTCTCACACATATAAGGACCCTTGTTATTCCATTGGGCCCACCCAGATATTTCAGAGTAGTCTCCCCATTTTAAGATCCTTAACTTTAACTACATTTGCAGCGTTCCTTTTGCCATGTAAAGCAACATATTTTAGGTTCCGGAGATTAGAATGTGTACATGTTTGGGGGGCATAATTGTACCTACCACACTCCTATCAGTGGTTCTTAAGGATTCACATTCACTTAATTTGCAAAATACATTCACCCTATCTCAGGGTCCCTAAAGTAATCAACTCTTGCAGCATTAACTCAAATCTAAAATCTCATCTAAATTTTATCACCTCAAAAGTCCCAAATCTGATTATCTAAATTTACTAAATCAGGTATGTATGGAATTCTGGGTATGATCCTTTCTAGAGAAAAATTTCTCTCCAACTGTTTCTGTGAGACAAGTAAACAATTTATCTACTTTCAAATGAGGATAAGCATAGGCTAACAGATATACAGGAATATATACTTTCTCTTTTACAAAGGGTGAAAATGGGACAGGTCCTAAACGATTTTAAAATCCAACTAGGCAAATATCAAGGCCTAGGAATAATCCTCTGTAGTCCACAATTCTGCCTCTGGGCTCATGGCCATGCTCTCTGGGTTTGCATCTCTGCCCTTGGAAACATCCCGTCTTTTACTGGAAAGGTAGCACATATTTGCAGCTGAGTAGTTTCTTCAGCATGACTGTTTTTTTCCATTTTCACACTTTTTCTAACCCTTTTAGTCTAAGCTGGCAGCATTTCTGTTGGTATGGCATTCTCAAAAACCTTGTGGGTCTCCCATATGTATCATGGGATTTTATTCCCTTACATACAAAAGGTCCTTCACAGATTTTTTTGGATAAACTCATTTCTATTTCTGGCTTCTGCTGAGATGGTTGAGGGGATTTATAAATCAAAGGGATTCATAGATTCTTCTGAGTCACTGAATACTCTGATATTTTGATCCATCCAAGACCCTAGCCAAAGGTTCTCCAGCCACATCCTTAGATTTCTTTTTAGAGCACACTTTCCAGACAGTGAATCTCCTAATTTTACCATCTTTTGTGATTTGAATGGACTGAGAATTTCTCAAGTTATCAAGTCTTAGTTCCTTTTTGCTTAACAGTTGTTCCCTCAATCTATTTCTTTCTCTTGGCATTTATTGTTGCAGCAAAAAGAAACTTACCTACCCTTTTAAAGCTTTTCTTGGAAATCTCAGCTAAATATTCAAGCTCATAATTTAAAAATTTATCTTTCCAAATAACTGCAGGAAAAAATTCACCTAAGCTTTTTGCCACTGTATAGTGAGAATTCTCTTTCCTCCAGTCACCAGTAACATACTCCTCATTTCTGAGCCCTTACAAGGAGACTTCTTAACATCCATATTTCTACTAACAGTTGTTCAAGGCAAGTAAAACTTTTCTATCATGCTCCTCAAAATTTTTCTGGCCTCTAGCCATTACCCAATATCAAAGCCATTTCCACATTTTTTAGATATTTGTTGTAGCAGCACCCTACATCTGGTACCAAAATTTGTGTTAAATACCACTGTAACAAATTACAACTAGTGCTGTTATAACTAATCACAACAAATATAGTGGATTTAAACAACATGAATTTATAATATTTGGAAGTCAAAAGTCCAAAATAGGTTTCATTGGTTAAAATAAAAGTGTCATCAGGATTGCAATCCTTTTGAAAGCTCCAGTAGGCAATCTATTTCCTTGTCCTTTCTATCTTACAGAGGCTTCCAATGTTTCTTGGCTCATGTTTCCTTTCCATGTTCAAAGGCAGCAATAGTAGGTTGAGTCCTCATATCATATCACTCCAATCTTCTTTACATCATCATTTTTTCTTCTCTGATTCTCTTTTGCCTCCATCTTTCATTTATAAGGGCTCTTGTAATTACATTGGATCCACCCAAATAATGCAGAATAATAGCCCCATCTCAAGATCCTTAACTTCATCACATCTATAAAGTCTCTTGCAATGTAGGGAAACAAATTTACAGGTTCTATGGATTAGAATATAGACATCTTTGGGGGGCATCATTCAGCCTACTACACCATTGTATAAACATCGTTGTATATCCCTCTACCTCCTCTCCTCCCATTAAATCACTCATTAAGTAACAGCATACAAAGATTATTACTTACTTATTTTTTCAGTTACAGTTTATATTCAATATTATTTTGTATTGCTTTTAGGTATACAGCATAGTGTTTAGAAAAGACTTTTTTAACAGAAAGGTTACATATGGACAAAAAGAACCACTATCTATCTTTAAAAAATTTTTACCTCTCTGAATCTCAATTTACTTATGAGGGAAAATAACTAGAAAGTCTCTTAGAGCCTTCTATCTCTACAATTTAATAAATCTAATGTATCCTGCAGTCTGATTAAAGCAGGACATGAAATGTGTTCATGTGGCGTAGCTTCAACGCTTATGATGCAGAGCCTCCTGTAGGTTTTCAATTAAGTTCAGGTGTTTGGATAAAAGAGACCTACAGCTGCTTTTGCAACCAGAAAATAACTACAAATCTACACATGAAGTAATATAACCTAAACAGAACAAAACAGGCAATTGTGGAAAGGCCTAGAAGTCAGAGAGCAGGGATGAGAAAAGAGGGCTGGCACAGGCTCAGTGCTCAGGAGGGATACCTCCTAGCAGTTTTCCAAGGAGATCCAACCAAGGTCCAGGTAAAAGCCCAATCATCAAACACTTACAAAGCCCTTCCCTGAGGCTATGGAATGGAAAAACAGACAGATAATGACTCAGAGCCTTAGCCGTGTGTGGGAGCCACTGAAACAAACTGTCAAAAGGGAAAGGTGGATTGCAACAGCTTCCACCAATGGTACTACGGCAGCGTACAAATTAGGTATAGCGTGGGGGCAGAAGTCTTAGTCAAAAGAATTATCAATGATCAAAAAATTGCCTGCAGGTTACTAGTCATCATGCCTGATGGGGTGAGAGAAGATGACTCCTCTGCTGGGACTTTGTCAGCTGTCCTGGTGCCACACTGAGAAACAATTTGCTGTGGCAAGAAAGCCAGAGAAGCCTTCCTTCTTGATCTGACTCATTACCTGAGACTTTTCACCATGTCTCTGGATTAAAGCTGATAGGGAGTAACAGGTTGCATAATGAAAGAATCAAGGAGTATGCCAGCCACACTTCATATTGAGTTTAATGAAGAAGTGGAACTCATTTTTGCAAAATTGTGTCAGAAACCATGAGGGAACACAGGTAGCAGAGCTCAGCAATGGATCATTAGAGATTAGAACAATTGTTTGTCTAGAATAATGTGAACAGCACTGCTGAGAACAAATTTCCATGTGGAAGGATAGGAAAACCTTCCACTCTCAAAATGAAGAGAGAAGTTATAGAGAAAAAAAATTTAATATGCTTTATTGATTATGCTGTTACAGTTGTCCCAATTTCTTTTCCCTTTGTTCCCCTCTACCCAGTGACATCCCTCCCACCAGTTGTCCCCCACCCTTAGTCCATGCCCATTGGTTGTGCATATAGTTCTTCTCAACATCTTCGTATCTACTCCACTCCCTCCTACTATGCTTCTTAATTCCTGTACCATCTTCCTCCCTTTGCCCTCTTCCTCCTCCCTGCTGACCTCCCCCCATAATTTTCCCCATACCTATAATTCTGTTCCCACTCTCGTTGCCTACTTGGTTTGTCTTTGTTTCCGTTCCATAGCTTCTGTTGTTGGTTGTTGTGATACAGATTTCATTTTAATGTTCATAGTTTTGATCCTCCTTCTCCTAAACAAGTCCCTTTAACGTTTCATATAACAGTGGTTTGGATCTGATGAACCCCTGCAGTTTTACTTTGTCCTGGAAGCACTTTCTCTGCCCTTCTATTCTGAATGACAGCTTCACTGGATAGAGTAATCATGGTTGTAGGTTTTTGCTTTTCATTACTTTGAATATTTCTTGCCAGTTCCTTCTTGATTGCAGAGTTTCTTTTGAGAAATCAGCTGACAGTCTTGTTGGGACCCCTTTCTATGTAATTCTCTTATCTCTTGCTGCTTTTAAGATTCTCTCATTATCCTTAATTTTTGACATTTTGATGATAATGTGTCTTGGTGTGGTTCTCCCTGGGTTCAGTTTTTTTTGGAACTCTCTGTGCTTCCTGGGCCTGTGAGTCTATTTCCTTCCCCAAGTTAGGGAAGTTCTGCTTCATTATTTTTTCACATAATTTTTTCATTTCTAGTTCTTCTTCACCTTCTGAAAACCCTATGATTTGGGTGTTGGCCCGCTTATAGCTGTCCAATAAGTTTCTGAGCCTCTCCTCATTTTCTTCACTTCTCGTTCTCTGTTTCTGTACTGGTTGACTGTTTGTTCCTTCCTTATGTTCCGATTTGTTGATTTGATCCCTGGTTTTCTTACCCTCACCACTAGTTTCATAGGTGTTTTTGTTCATTTCAGCAGGACTAGCCTTCATTCCTTCCCTGTCTTGTTTAAGATCTGCTGTTAGGTTTGTAAGTGTTGTTATAACCAAAGCTCTGAACTGAGCCTCAGAAAGATTTCCTATCTGCTGCTTTGTTAGATTAGAAATTTTCTGTCTGGTCAGCTGCATCACTGGGATCTCTATCATGATCTGTGCCATCTTGAACAGTTTTCTGTTTAGCTTTGCTTCCTGGGCAGGGATGTCACACGCTATAGAGGGCAGAGCCCTGTGCACTCATCACAACCGGGTGACCCATCTCACCACACTGTGGCGTTTTCTGTGGGGGTGTGGGTCCAAGATGGATTCCTGCTGATCACTCTCTGCTCAGAGAATGGGAGCCTCCTCCTCCTTTTCCACCCCCTCCGGGCCTCACAGTCCAAGGCAATGGAGGTCTGCCTTCCCTGGCTTTGGAATCACAAGCTGATAGGTCTGGTCTGCAGCCAGGGAAGCTCCCCAGGTGCTTCTCACCTCCCCTTAAATACGGGTGTCTGTGCTTACTGCTGTCCTGCTGGGTTGCTGCTGCTGCCGCGGACATCACAGCTTGAACTCCCCTCCCCAGCTTTGCCCCTCCTACCTGTCCAGATGAGCACCACTTCTTTATAACTTCATATGTTGGACTTCCATTTATTTTCTGGAACTTCCAGTTATTGCTGGTTTTGTGGTAGTTGTATTCCTTCTTAGCTGTGGAGGGAGATGGAGCATGTCAGTCTAGGCCTCCATCTTGGCCAGAAGTCTTCTGTGTTTGTTTGCTTCTGTGTCCCAGGGAGAGCTGTCACTCCTGTTATGTTGTCGGGGGTGGAACCTTAGGGATTCGTCAGTAATGGGCGACCTGTTTCACCACGTTGTGGCACTGTATGTGGGGGAGGGCTCTTAGAAGGAACAATGTCGCTTGCACAGCACTCACCCCTTTTCCAGGCACTTCTCCCACTTCTGCACTAGACTGGCACCTTTCTAGCTGCTGCCCTGGCCTTTGTTCCCAGAGTGGGTGCATCTGTGGACGTTCTAGGTCTGTGGAGGCCCTTTAAACAAGCGGAATCTGCTGAGAGACTGGCAGTGTCTGCCTCTATCTCAACCCCCACTGGTTTGCACAGTCAAAAGCAATGAGGCTTGATTTTCCCCGGAGCTGGGACAGTGAGCTGCGCAGTCTGGTGAGGAGCTGGGAACACTCCCTAGGTATCCTTCCTGACTTTTTAAAATGTGTGACTGTACTTTCTGCTGGCCTGCTGCTGTTGCCACTGCTGCCACCACCACACTGTGTCCTCTCCACCCCTCCAGCTGTCTGGATGAGTATTTCTTCTTTCTATCTTTGTTTGCTGGATTTCCATGTAGTTTGAGTTTCTGGAACTTCTGGTTGTTTCTAGTTTTGAGGTAGTTGTAGTCCTTCTTAGTTGTGGAGGAAGATGCAGCATGTCTGTCTATGCCTCCATCTTAGTCAGAAGTTCGAGAAATTTTTTTGATGTTTGTTTTCACTGTAAGATTATAGCAAATTCTCCTAACCAGCATTTTGGTATGTATGCCACATACTATGTCGAATTACTGGAACATGTGACTAAAATCTAGTTCTAATTTTGAGCATATGGGCACTGGATCAGTAGGTTGTCTGGGCCATAAGTTCACTGAGGAATTTGGTGAAAAAATTAGTAAAATTACTTGTAAATCTGAGTTGCTCTAACAGTTTGATTAAAATGCTATACTTTTTACATCTGAATAGAAATTTTTAAAATGTCCTTTGATATGAGAAAGAGGAAAACAATACCAATGTCATAAATTAAACTCCAGACCACCAACCCTCCTCATGGCTTGCTCATGGGCAGCATAACAGATTTCTTTTGGTTGGTTCTATGTGGTTGGTTGTTTCTATATTCCATTCTAAGACCAGAGTTAGGTGAAATGCATAATTGGAGGCTTCCCCAATTTATGAGTATAATTGTAAGACAGGACCTATTTTCTTTTCTAGAATTTGAAAATCTCATGCAGATGAGCTAGTGATGCAAAGGAGAGGGGATCACAGAAAAATCTCTCTGGCTTTCTAGTAGCATTAGCAGTAGTAGCAAAATCAACCTTGGTGGTGGCAGTGGACTTGTTTGCAGTAGTAGTTATGACAAGACTGAATCTATAGGGGAGTAGAGCCAACAATGCTAGAGGTGATGGTGGTTGCCCCAAGATTGAGTTCTTGGGGGCATATTTGCAAGTCATAGTGTTTAGTGTTCTTGGCAACCTCAGAAACTGCCTCACTGGGTAAGTTTGGCAGCATGATTTTGGGCTTTAGTCCTTGCTCTGTAGCTCCAGGCTTGGCTTTCCAGCCCTCCCATTTATTTTGTAAGCTGCCTAATAACGGTTTTTGTTTTTTTTTAAATTTATTTTTAATTTAATTTAAATTAGTTTATTTTTTTCTAATGCCATTTTAAAGGGTCCTTTTGCTTGTTTTCTGCTAGAATTTGGTTTGCTGCTTGTAAATCAGAACGTGATGGATACTTCTGGGCACCTTGTTAATCTATAGATAAGACTCAATTAGAATATCTGGCACCGAGGCACCAGAATCTAATTTTTTAATGATCCTGAATCAATCAAGATTTTTTCCTATAGCAAATGATGGAAAACCAAATTCAATCCAATTCAAGCCCTGGCTGGTGTGGCTCAGTGGGTTGAGCACTAGTTTGCAAACTGAAAGGTCACAGGCTTGATTCCCAGTCAGGGCACATGCCTGGGCTGTGGGCCAGGTAGTTGGGGGTGTGTGAGAGGCAACCGATCAATGTTTCTCTTGATCATTGATATTTCCCTCTCTTTCTCCCTCCCTTCTCCTCTCTAAAAAAAATAAATGAATAAATAAAATCTTTAAAATGCTAACTCAGAACATGTTTAAAAAAACAAATTCATAAAAAAATGTATTCACTCATATAATTTAAAACTCTAGGGAGTAGATATGCAGGAAGTACTGAATGCAGACCTCAAGCAATGCCTTCAGGATTTGGTTTCTCTATTTCCTGGTTCTGTCTTCTGTAGTATTTTCCTTAATCTAAAATTTCATGTGGTAGCAAGCTGGTTGCAGTGACTCCACAGCTCACATTTCCTCAGCTTGTGTTCTAGTAGACAGAGAGCACTTGTCTTTGCCCTAGAAGCCATGGCTCTGATGGAGATCCATGTCTGAGACCATCACCATGACCAAAGGGGTGCAAAGTTCTAAGAAGCTGGCCTGAGTCTCCTGCCCCCTCTGGAGCCCAGATTCTCTCAGGAGTAGATTTTCTCTTTTTACTTGTCTGACAGTGCCAACTTTTTGCTAACCATCTTTCCTGAGGAATATAGTCATCCCTGTGCTTGCAGTTCCATTATATACTCATTTACTCATTTATTCATGAATAGATTGAACAGTTATTAAGCATTTTGCTAGGCAAGGGGGATTTAAAGTTGCATCTAATATGGTCCTTCTCTAAAAGAACACGGATTCCAGTGGGGGAGACACATAAGTAAACCAGTATTTAAATACATTTGATTTATGATTGAACATCACTTTAATGCTTGGCACTATTCTAGTGCTGAGGATATAGCAGTGAATGAAATACTTGTCCTGATAGAGCTTACATCATAGTGGAATAAAGCAGAAGATAAACCAATAAAGAAACAATATAAGAGATAATGATAAATACAATTGAAAATAGTCAGGCAGGGCCTCTCGGAGAGAGTGGCAGAGATGTGAAGGAAGTGTAGGAGTGAGCATGTGACTATCCCCAGGGAAGAACATACCAGGCAGAGGAAACATCAGGTATAAAGAGCCTGGGGTAAGATCATGCTTGGACAGTGTAGTTGAGGCAGAGTTTTTAGAAGAGTTGCTGGAGATGAGTTTAAAGAAGGTAAGAGTAGGGGAAGATTATGTAGGGTCTTGTAAACCATTGTAATGACTCCTATGTGGGAATGACTTGGGAATTTTGAGCAGAGGAGCAACATAAATCAATCTGGCTATTGTATAAAGGGAGACAAGGATGGAATCTGTTGTAGGGGCTGTTACAATAATTCAGGTGAGAGAAAATGGGGCTGACCAGGGGGATGAGTAAAGTGGTTGGATTGTGAATATATTTTGAAGGCAGATCTTACAATATTTGCTGCTGGATTGAATGTGAGGGATGAGAGAAAGAAAAAGGTCAAATATGACTTCAAGGTTTTTGGCTTGAGAAACTGGAAGAATGAAATTGCCATTTACTGAAAATGGAAAGATTGCTGAAGAAATTTGGTAAGCCATCTATAAGACAGTCAACTGCATGTGTTAAATTGGCAGTTGGGTATTCTAGTCTAGAGTTCAAGGTAGAGGTTTGGGCTAAGATACGTATTTAGGCACTACTACCTTTATAGGTGGTATTTAAAACTATGAAATTGATATTATCACCAGGAGAGCAAGTAGATAGAGCATAGAGAAGAGCACTCCAGGCTTTAGAGATTGGGCTGATCAGAAGCAGCAGCAAAGAGCATGGTGCAGTGAGATAGGAGGAGAACCAAGAAAAAGTACTGCCTAGAAGCCAAGAGGAGAAAATCTTCCAAGAAGGAAGGAGTGATTAATTGTATCAAATGTTACAACTGTGAGAGGTTAGTAAGATGTGAACTAAGGACTGACTATATTTTATAGCCATGTTGAAGACAGTTGTGACTTTGTCAAGAGTTATTTTGCTAGAATAGGTGAGATGAAAGACCAATTTAAATGTGTTCCAGATATAAAAGGAGAAAAGGAAGGGGTGATGGTGAATGTTGACACTTTTTGATGGGGCTTTGCTACAAAGAAGAGCAGAGAAATTGGGAAGGTAGCTGGAAGAGATGTGGGTTCATGTGAAATCAATGTAATAAGTGAATATAAATATACGATACTTTGAGAGTACATAAAAAGCTTGCTTGCAGTAGATATTAAGTTGGAGTTTAGAGAAGGTCCAGGAGCTCATAGCAAATAGCATCTGAGAAGATTTCTCAAATGAGGGTTATGTTTGAAGGTACATAAGTGTGACACAAACTGCAAGTAGTTTGGAATGGCTGAAAGAAAAGGCCATGAAGCAAATTGGAAGGATATTAGGCTAAAGGATAGTCAGACTTACACCCTGAAGTGAATTTTATTTTCTGAGCTAAGGAGAACTTTTGAAATATTTTAAGTAGGGGAGTGAGGTGATGAGATTTTTATTTTGCAAAGAGAAGCCTGGAAGTAGTGTGGAAGATGGAGTGTAATGGGGTTAGACTGAGACCAGAGCAATAGTGTAACAGAACCTCTGGACTGCTCTGATTGAAACAGAACCCACAGGCCATTTAGTTAGGGGCTCGATTGCCCGCTGCCAGAATTACAACTCTCAGTACTAGAGTTTAGTGAAAAGAAAAATAACTGTTTATTTAACAGTTAAATAGATTTAGATTATTTGCAGATTTCTGCTGTTGAGTCTTATGTTCTTTAAAATACCCACAAACACATAGTTCTACCTCCCCCTACCAAACCAGGTCAGTCTTAGAAAAGTCGGAAACACTGTTTCCCTACTTCCTAGGCACAGGTCAGCTTTACCAGTAGCTACCAATCACTCAAATCTGATTGGGGAGGTCCTTTCTGTGCTGTGGTGCCCTCCAACTCTCAATGCAGAACCGCCTGGATTCTCAGCCTCCTTGTAAACTGCCTTCTTCCTGCAAACCATGTGGATCTCCTCTCCTTCTCAAAACCGCATGGTGAGAGCCTCGTAAAGCCTGGAGAGCCCTCTCAAAACTGCATGGAGAACTCAGCTTCTTTAATCTGCATGGAGAACCTAGTTTCTCAAAACTGCATGGAGAAGGCCCCATTCACTGAGCTGCATGGAGGGAGTGCGTGCATGCACGAGAGAGCAACCTGGAGAGCCCCCTCCTCCAAACCACATGGAGGGAGAGAGAGAGGGAGAGAGAGAGAGAGAAAGAGAGCATGAGCGCAGGCTCTGTAGGCTCCGTAGGCTCCTTCCATACCATCCCACAGTTCAAGACTCCTCCCATCTTCTTGGGCCTTGGAAGTATCAAAGCCATTTTGCCTAGCAAAGACACTAGCAACTAGCCCCAGGCTTGCAAAGGCATCTTAAAAGCTGCTTCCTTTTCCCCATCCCTCAGCTGCAAACTCCGGGGTTTGATTTTGGACACCCCTGTTTCTGTAACAATAGGAGATTGTTAGCCTAGGAGAAAACTGATGAACGACTGAACTTAGGCAAATGGCAGTGAAATTAGAGAGACCACATATGCGGGATGTGAAGAAGGTAGGATCTATACGATTCTCTGACTGTCTGAAGGTCAAGAAATAGAGTATGCAAGCAAGGAATGTAGCAGGACTGTCACTTCTTCCTTGAGATACATGGTGGGTCATTAGCAGAGCTAAGGCTTATGGGAATAATAGAGCAAAAAAAGAAAGAGAGAAAGAACTCATGGACATGGAGAACAGTGTGGTGACTGCAGGGAGGGAGGTGGTAGGTGGAGGTGGAAGAGAGGGGGATATATGGTATAAGGGAATAAATGGTAATGGAAAAAATACAATAAAAATAAATGCTATTTTAGTTTTGGGTATGCTGGATTTAAAGATATTTGGAGATTTTAAGTAGAGAAATCTAGTAGACATTATAAGTTTGTAATTCCAAGTGTAGGTTTGAGCTGGAGATACAGATTTGTAAATCATGAAACATAGATGTTGGCTAAGTCATGGATTTGGATGAAATAATTCAGAACGAGGGTGTAGAACAAAAGTTCTTACTGTGAAGTTCAGCTGTCTATAGCTAGAGGAAAACATCCAACTGTGCCTATTGGCCTGAATTTAAATCTATGACCACATATTTTTAAGTCATCTTTCCATGGCAGTGCTGCAATCTTATTTCTCAAACTTCTAATAACCCTTCATTTCTCCTCATGCTTAGCTGAAGACTTTGCATCTAATTAACTGAGAAGCCAGGAACAGGTGTAAGAGAACTACTTCATCTTCTCACCATCAAATTACCAGTCACTTGGCATTTGTACACACACATTGCTTTTATTCCTGCTGTTCCAGTTCCTATCTAACTCTAGTTAGGTCCAGGGGATCTTACCCCCTCTCTTCTGCTTAAGGACTTTGCTTCTGCAGTCATTCCCATTGTCTTTTGCATCTCAGCTTCACTTTTTCCTCATCATCCCTATTCCCATGCTGTAATATGTTCCATCTGTGAAAGGTCTCTTGTGACCCCACATTCCCATCCCATTATCCCTCCCCCCATTTCTCTGCTCTCCTTTATAGCAGTTCTTTTGAAAGAGTCATCTGTAATCACTCTCTCACCTTCTGTTATTTCTGAAACACACTCCAGGCAGGCTCTTGTCCTCTGATTCCACTAAAACCAATCTTATGGTTGGCAAAAATTTCTTTCTTGCCAGGTTCAATAAACAATTCTTAAACTTCATCTTGGTCATTCTCTCAGCAGTATATGACATAGTTGATTACTCCCTTTCCCTTGATACAGTTTTTTTTTTTTTTGTAGTTGTTGGGTTCCAGAACCTCATATTTTCTTGGTTTACTTATTTCACCTGCCTCTTCCTTCTCAGTCCCTTCGCTGGATCTTTCTGTTTTCACTGAAATTGAAAGGGTGAAACATCCCAGAGCTGAGTCATCAGCTTTCTCTTCTCTATTTGCTCTCCTCCCTAGGTGATCTCATCCAGAGTCATGGCTTTAAATAACATCTGGTCAAATATCTGTCTCAGAGAGGTCTTTCTTCTCCATGACTCTCCTACTCTGCTTTGTTTTTCTTCATGGCAATTATCGCTATTTGAAATCATATATATATTTAAACTTATTTCCTTATTGTCTGTCTTCCCCATGAGATCAGGGATCTTCTCTGTTTTGTTCTCTGTTATATCCTCAGCAACTAGAACAGTGCCTGGGACACAATAGACTTTAAAAATACAGTCAATAAATGTATGTTCTGGAAAGACTTCCATAACTTTTTTTCTTATTCTTTTCCTTTAATAAAAATTTATTTGAGCCAAAAAGAGGATACACCTGGAAGAAAGATCTCAACAGACTGAAAAAAGAAATGCTTCCTTTCTTTCTTATCCTTAGCTCATCAAAGGGAAAACATTAGTCTAGAGAGTGAAAAGATATGAGCCAAGAAAATATACCTGTGAGACAAAGATACTTAAGAGGTGAGCTAGAAAAGGATTCCTTATAAGGAGGCTAAGAATTAATAAAGAGAAAGAAAGAGGGGGATCTATGAGGCCAACATAGGCAAAATTTCAAGCTAAAGAGTTAAGATAAAGGCAGACAAGTATTTAGTTTGGAAAAGGAAAGAACAAGGATGATTTCGTAGATAAATGAGAAACTTCTGTTATTTTGGAGCTGCAGAAAGAGAAACAAAACAAAAAGTATGAAATCTCAGTGTAGCTGATGGGACTCTGGAGGGAGAAGTGGTTCTGGAGGTAAGTGGTGACAGTGGGAGGGGCGAGGGAGGTGCTGCTGTAACAAGTATCTAAATACGTGGAAGTGGCTTTGGAACTGGGTAATGGGTAGAGACTGGAAGGGTTTTGAGGTGCATGTGGGATATATGGACATTAAGGGAAATTCTGGAGAGTTCAGACAGAAAAAAGGCAAGCTGGAGAGAAAGCCTCTATCTTCTTAGAGAATCATAAATAATCATGAACATAATGTTGGTAGCAATGAGGACATTAAAGGCCATTCTGGTGAGGTGTCAAATGGAAATGAGTAACAGCTTACAGGAAATTGGAGGAAAGGCAATCCTTGTTAAAATGTGGCAAAGAATTGGCTGAGTTGTGTTCATGCTCTAGTGTTTCATGGAAGGTAGAACTCATAAGCAGTGAAACTGGATATTTAGCTGAGGAGATTTTTAAGCAAAGTGTTAAAAAAGTGACTTGGTTATATTAAAGTGAGAGAAGAGAGAGATGAATTGAAGAAGAAATTGTTAAACAATTCCACAACCAGAACTTAAAGGGTTGGAAAATTTCAGCTTATCCATTTTGCAAAAAATGAGAAATGAAGTCATGTTGCTTAATACACTAGCCCATGAAGTTTTGTTAGAGCACTCCAAGCTGACAAAGACAGATTAGGGGGGCCAGTAACATTTGGAGAGGTTCAATATGCAGCATGTGTGCTGGCTGTGTTTCCCCTCTGGATTCATCTTGGGGTTTTGCTCTGAATCAAAATGGGTTGGGAACTGGTTCTTCAAAGGTTGACTCTCTCTCTTGACCCTGGCTAGGTAATTAATTGTAGTTCATTTTCTTATTTCCAGAGGGGAGGAAGATCTTCTTGGACAAAGGAGATATAGCCTGAGTGAAAACCTGCTTAGCCTGGAAATTACCACTTTCTCTGCCTGACCCAGAAAGGAGAGCTCACATTCTTGTCTCAAAGGGAGGTTTCTTAAGCATAAAAATGTGGAAATGGGCAAGTAATTCAAGAGCCTCAGGGTACCACAGAGGTGCCAAGGCAACCCAGAGGTGGGAGTTTATAAGAGGCAAAAAGACATCCTGAGGACAAGTTTACACAAGAATGCTCAGGAAGGGACATAAAAGGAGGTGAGGCAAGAAACCTCAAGATTAACTTGGCATCTTGCAAATCTTTTTGAGAAAATCTCCAACCCAGCGGCTGTCAAAAAGCCTTCCTGTGCTGTCCTCAAATGCTTGCACTTGTCCCAAACATGCTTCCTCATTGGATGTGCAACCAAACCAGGTGAATACTAAACTGTGGCAGCATTTGAAGTAAATCATTTCTTGCTTAGTGCTTCCCCCAGGTAGGAGGGGGGACTCTCATGAGCAGGTGCAGGCATGGCTAATTCAGAGGTCTGGCCCTTCCAGGTAATATTTTGAGGAGAAAAGCAGAGTGATTTCCTTCCTTTAGATATTCTCCCATTTCCACCCCCGCCATGAACAATTTTGGAGCTTCTGTTGAATAACCAGATTAAATGTTCACTTTTCTATTTTACTTGTCTATTGACATATGTAAAGCTTCTAAGGAAAGTGATACTTTTGAGAGAAAGGTGCGGATTAGTAAATCCACTAGGCTATTGTTTCTTAATTCTTGCTAAACTTTCCACTAAAGCAGCTAAGGATTCTACTCTCTATTAAACACTAAATTTGTTTAAAAAGCATTAATAAGTTCATACTTCTAAAACCTGAAAGAGATTGTGCTTTTATTAAAAGAGGAGTGTTATTTGGCCGTTTTGAGGCATCTGCAAAACCCTTAACAAAGATAAGCATGTTTCACGGGCTTGGCTCCAAAGATTAAGCTAGAAACTTTAACAATGTTACTGTAAATGTAGTTTTTATCAATGTGCCAACATTTTGTCCATATGGCTTGTTACTTTCTGGAGGTATTAACTATTAATGTACCTCAGTTTATTAATGCTTTTACTGACAAAAGTTATCTAGACAGTGTCTTCTAATGTGGAGGACAAACATAGTCTAAGGAAAATTGCATAGCAAAGCAAATTAAAAGTGGAAATATTTGGACAATCTTGTAGTATCAAGAAGAATGGTATGCTTGCAGAATTTCTTCTTGCCACCTAATTGACAGGTTCTAATTGGACTAGGAAGATTTACTGTTGGATACCACACAAAATAATGGAGACAATGAGAATTCCAGAGAACTGATAAGATTATGTTACATGAGCAAAAAATCTGTTTGTAAACACAATTTTCTCAGTAAATATATCAGTCAACAAAATAAAAGGCTATTCTTACCAAGTAGTAGGGTCCTCTTAATTCATAATTCTCCAAATGTGGTCTCTGGATACATGCAGATTCTCAGGCCCTACTCAGACCTAGTGAACAGGAACTCTAGGACTGGGTCCTGGCAGCATGCATTTTACCAGTATTTCAGATGATTCTAGTGCATGTTAAGTCTGGAAACCACTGTTTTGAATCTAAATCAGTAGTGGGGCCAACAGTATTTTTTTCAGTTCTGTAATTACTAAGGAGGCTTTATGTTGGGAGATCTCGAAATATAAAATGTGAGTGTCAAATTTTCTATAGACAGATGTTTTGTCTGGATAGATATGCAACTGATGACAATTTTTTTCACTGATTAACTCATTCAACAAATATTTTCTGAATGCTTATAGTCTAGGCAGTAGACAAGTAACAGTAAGAAAGAAAAGAGCTCTGCTTCACAGGATACCATTCTGGGCTAAATATTTTGTATAAATGAACATTTCAGGTGGAAAATCATTGGTGGATGAAAACATTTGGAACATAAATGATCTAGCTTGGTTATTGCCTGATTTTTCTAGTTTTACTTTCTTCTTAGCATTCAAGTTAATTTTGTAATATATAATACCTGTATGAAAAAAGGTCAACCATGTTAATAATAAGAGATGAATAAAGAAAATTTAGGACCAGTATGTAACTTCATAAAATGTATTTGATTGCTAGGAAATAAGTGACAATTCTAGTTTTCATTCAATTTTGTGGTTTCGTTAGAGACAAAATATGAAGTAAAGTATATCTTAATTCTCTCTGCATTTCATGCAGTATTAAATATATATGGTAGGAGAACAGCAACTTTAATAAAGAAGCCATAAAGTCTGGACTTGTTTATTTATATAAGGGAACTAAATCATTCCTTTTTTGTCGCTGTGAATAATCTGAAAACTAATTATTAAACACCAATTGGCATATGAAGTTTTTTGTGAGCATTTTATATGTTAATCAGTCTCTGTTTGTGGTTTAAGAGATGCCTCCTTTCTCAGATACTCATCGAAAACAAAGGATTGTCTTTTAAAGGAAACTGTTAGGCTTACTCTCCGGCCATACGGAGGGAAACTAGAAACACTTATCTTTGAGCTTAGCCCAATGCAGTACACTTTTTTTCCTGGGGCAGGAAAAAATAAGTATGGTTCCTAATTGAGGGTTTCAAACTCAAATGCTTTGAAGATACTAAACTGGTGGCATAAATATATGAGACCAGAGAAAGTAGTAAGGCTATACCTGGACAGTGCATGTTTTGTCCAAAAATGGTTTAACTTGAATTGTTTCAGTCATATCTTATGCATGGATATATGTAATTGACTCATTTCTTATAATTAGCAAACTAAAGGCCAAAGAAGGAGGATCAACTTCAGTGGCCTGTCTCCATCCAGTCCTTGATCTCTGGTATCCAGAAAGCGGTCTCTTCAGATTTGATAGTTTGTTTGTTTTTTAACATATATTAAACCACTAGAGTGTATTAATTAGACCTATATGAAATTATCATCTTTGTAGGTAAAAAAAAAAAATCAGATTTTGTCTATCCAAATAATTAAACCTAATATTTTCTATCGAGAATTAACCAAAAGATGGTACATATTCTTTTATCCCTCCTCCATTCCCTAAAAATGAGGTGTTTTTAGTTTGTGTGACTGTTTCTCTCTCTGTAAAGCCAAACGCTCCTCCTGTGGTCTTAATTTAGTTGTTCAAAATATGTTCAGTCATCCAAAAAGTATTTTTTTTTAGAAGTTGAGAACACAATGATAAACAACATATGCCCCATACTTGCTCTCATAGTTCTTACAGTCCAGATTTACAGTAGTAAACAGGCAATTCTGTTACAGTAAAATGTGTTAAAGGAAGTTTAAGGTGTTGTGAAAGTACTGGAGGCAAGGTACTAACTTGAAACTGGAAATTCAGGAAGGCTTCCTGGAAGAAGGGCCTTGAGAGCAGAAAGATGATTAGGATTTAGTAAGTATTATTCACTATATTCCTTATTCCATATTTTACAACCCCATGATAATTTTGTAGTTACCAATTTGTACTTCTTAATTTCTTAATCCCTTTGCATCTTTCACCCAGTCTCCCAACCCCCCTCCCTTCTGGCAACCACCAGTCTACTCTCTGTGTCTATTAGTCTGTTTCAATTTTGTTTGTCTATTTATTTTTTCCTTAGATTCCATATATAAGTGAGATCATATGGTATTTGTCTTAGCAATATTACCCTCTAGGTCCATCCATACTGTCACAGATGGTAAAATTTCATTCTTTTTTATGAGTGAATAATATTTCATTGTATATATGAACCACAGCCTTTTTTATCCACTGTCCATTGACAGGCACTTGGGTTGCTTCCATATCTTGGCTATTGTAAATAGTACTGCAATATATTCTTTTGAATTAGAAGTAATACACACATTTAAAGAGGATGTCCAAGTATCTCACTTTGAACAACTGGTTGTTGACATTTAGAGAAGCCAGGAGCTCACAAAGAGGAGCAGGTTTAGAATGAAAGATGATGAGCTCACTTCTGAACCTGACAAGTTTGAGTTGGTTGTGGAAAGTCCAAACTGAGATGAGGGTGAGGAGTTTGAAGATTTGTGAGTGACAGGAGACAGGTGAAAGGCCAAGGGAGGAAGTGGGATCCAAGAAGGCTGGAGGAAGTGGGATCCAGAACACAGAAGAAGGGTTAGTCGGGAGGAGCAGGAGGGACGGATTCTGAAGGTTTGAGTTTTTATTTTTTGTAGCCTTAGAGAGATAAGAACAATCCTTTAGGAAACAATATATTTTATAAAGATAAAAAACATTTAATTGAAGTTCAGCATATTTTAGTGTGGTCAATTTTTTCTTCTTTTAATATCAATGATAGATTTAATTAATATCTTTTATGAAAATATAGGATGTATATTGTGATTCTTATCCATCTGTTTATATATCTCTCATTTATCTAATTTACCTGTTTATGTAAATTTATGTAAATAGAGATATCTAGAAAGATGCTTATATTTTTGGAATGATGGTTACTTAATTTAAAAAATGGTTATTTTTGGATTGCAAGATTTTGGGGTGATTGTTTTACTTTCTTCTTTATACATTTGGTATTATATAAAGTTCTTTAATAAACATCATTTTAAAACTTGACATTTTTAAAATAATTTATTTATTTATTTATTTTATTTTATTAGAGAGAGAGGAAAGGAGAAAGAGAGGGAGAGAAACATCAATGTGTGGTTGCCTCTCACTTGCACCCACAACTGGGGACCTGACATGCAACCTAGTAATGTGCCCTGACTGGGAATCGAACCAGCGACACTGGGCTTGCAGGCCGACACTCAATCCACTGAGCCAGGGCTTAAATTGACATATTTTTATTTAAAAATTAAAAATTTGTAGGAAAGCACAAAAAAGAGAGATCACCTGTAATTTTACCACTCAGAAATAATTATTATTTTGTTGTATATCCTTCCTGATTTTTTTACTAAATATATATACATGGTAACACACATACTCATTATTTTTAAATAAATTAAGATAATATTTTTCACACTTTATTTTAAATGCACTTATTTAGTTTTTCTGTGGACATCTTTAATGTCAATAAATGAAAATTCATACCATTATTTTAAGTAAAATTTATTATTTGTCTCTTCCACACTTTATTTTACCAGTTTCCTAAGGAGAAAAATTTAGAATGTCCAATACTTTTCATTATCATAAAAACAATCCTAGATGAATAGCTGTAATCATATATATTTGCATATAGATATGATGCACTCATATATATTTAAATTATTTATTAAGGAAGTTTCCAAAAGTAGATTTTCTGGGTTTAAATCTATACTTTTTGGGGAAGAGGAGGAAGCAAATTGTGGATGCATGTGTGCATGCATGCATGTGTGTGCGTGCATGCATGTGTGTGCGTGCATGCATGTGTGTGCGTGCATGCATGTGTGCATGTGTGGGTGCATAACCCGGCATCCAGCAGTGTGCTGAACAGACATTGCCACTAAAGAGTGAGTGTGCATCTCCTTGGGTCTGAGACTATGTCTTCAAATGCCCAGCTGCAAGTGGAGTTGTCTTTGATTTTCATATTTTATCTCAAAATTCATGCTGATTGTTGTACTCTAGTTTTAAAAATATGTAAATGTAATGTCTTACGTATGCTTCTTGATCTTTGAGTGAATTTGACATTCCAGCAGAGTTTATCAAGAATATCCTGTTGCTCATGGAACCTTCATTACACTGCCCAATTTTTCTGTTTGAAAAGCACATAAAAGGAATAAAGTAACAAAAGCTAATTGTTAATCAGGGGATAACTGTCAACCAAGCATTGGACTAGGCTAGCATGGGGAATTATAAAGAAGCTAGGAACAGAGTCCTTGCCTTTGAATGGCCTCCAGTTTATTTGATTTCTCTTTAACAAGCCCATCAAAGAATTGTCCTTAATCTGATAAGTGAGTGGGCTAAGGTCTATGACAAATTTGCTTGGCACGATGGAAAGTCCCTACTAGTATTCTTTGCACATTTCCAGTGTCTTGCTAATACTTTTATTCTGAATTTTGAGTAATTATCATTAGCATCCGTAGCATTTTAGACTCTGAGAAGGCCATACTGGCAAGAGCACAATGTAATGAAGATAGGAGTTTCAGGCTTTCACATTTGGGAGAAGTATAGTACAGGAAATTTAATGAACTAGATCCTAAATTAACCAGGACTTCCAATTTTTAAGACACATGATATTAACATTTAAAGTTAAGGAGAAAAAGGAAAATGTCAACAGAAAAGTCTTTCACCAGGCATATAAAAGTCACATTCAGTGCTCATTCTCTCTGTTGCTCTTCAACTTCTGGGTCTCCATCCTTCTTCTTTCAGTGACCCTGATGTCGAGAACAATGTAGGTAAATATTTGCTGAATAATAAACCAAAGGCATTAATTTGTATTTAGTAGCTTGCACTTACAAAAAAAACTAAGGCACGCTCCTTAGTTTTAAGAAGACCTTTAACATCAAGGATTTATATAGAAAATGTTTGCTTGTGAACCTTAAGCAAAACAAGAAACTTTTTTTCATCTTCTGAGCTGTGTCTGCTTGCAGCTTGGCCCCAAGGTTTCTCCATTGAACTCTTTGGGTCTGGCTGTGGGAAGTCTTTGGCAGAGAAGGTATCCTGGGTCTCTCTTTTTCTGTCATGACCCCATGCTGGGATCCCTGACTTATGCCTAGCTCCTTTGCTTAATATGCTGCTTTGGAAGCTCCTGACGTTGAACTCATGTTCTCCAGGGACACTTTCGATGTTTCTTCTGACACATGCACAGCTTTATTCCTTAGGAAGGAGGCACCTGTCTTCTTGCTGTGACTTGAAACCTTGTAAGGTCATCAGCATGACTTTCCCCCACTCATGTAGCCACCAGAGTAGAAGACTAGATCAATATACTGATTCTGAAATATCTTTGCCCAAGTTACAATTCAGGATTGAGCTTGTAGGGCAAAGGGCAAGGCATAGAGCCACACTGATGTGCAATAAGTTAAGCTGCCTTTGACTTATCTTATTTTTTGAAGTGAACAGAATTGGATTAACCATAATCCTTGGTCATAAAATATTGTCATTGTTTCACAAATGGCTCTTTTATTTATTTTAATTGTTTATTTATGCTTGTAATAGTATAATGGACAATGAATCCATTACCTGCTCAAGAACAACACATTATCAATACCTGTGTATTTCTTTTATGTTTGTTTATTTTGAATATTTCTTTTACCAATAACAATGAGACCTTTGGCAACTATGAGGCGAAGCGGATATCTTTACTTAAATATAATCTAGTCTACAGAAAAAAAAATCCCTCCAGGCGCCAAACTTTTGGGTGCAGCCTTTCACAAAGGCAGTTTCGTGAATTATAGAATGGAAACTAAAGACCTGGTGTGGAAATTCCATCAGGCAGAGGTATGACTAAGAGTTGGAACAAGTATTATTTTGACCTTACTTTATGGGGGCACATCGGTATGCTGTTGCAAGGGTGCTGCCTAACACCATGCCAGCTTCCTAAAGGGACAAAGACAGTAAAAGATGGACTGTGTGTTTAGTCATACAAGTTCATGAGTTGTTTAAGAGCGCTTTTAACATTTACAAATTAGAACAATTTTCTCCTGTAATACAATTCAGAAGCTATATGATTCACTCAAATCTTCCTTTATATCTCTTATTGACACTGGATTACATGCGGACTGGTGAGCTGCTAGCCTCCGAACAGTTAACTCAGACCAGATATTTTTTCTTTAAGTTTCTCACCATATTAGACAGGTTAGCAAAGGAGCCCTTTAGTTGAATAATTTAGCTGTTTGTTGATCTGGACTAGCAGGGGAATTTTTTTTCCCCTGCAGCTGGCTGTAGTCTTGTGTTCTTGCCTCAACAAGCCTGGGTCTGGAAGAAAAATTCTGTCTTGCTCTACAAAGCACTTCTCCATATTGTCACTCTTCCAGGACTGGTGACTTTTTAGTTTAGAAGATTTCACTTATGCTACAGCTTTTCTTGAGATAAAAATTACATGACAATTTCTGCAGAGTTATAGCTGAATTCTTTCCTTGGCAGAGTAGCTAATTATAAATAAGTTGGGAAGGAAAAGGCCCATGATTCTTAACCTAAAGCAGTATTTTCCTTTAAGTTTTTAAGGAGTACAGTTGTTACTAATTGGGATTTACTTGTTTGGATTTACAGGTGTAAAAACATCTATTCAAAGCGAGATTTAGTTAGCATTTTTACCTTGCTGGAGCCAAGTGTCCTAGCTCAGATCAGGCCATTAGCACCCCCTAGTGGATCACGTAGGCAAGCAATACACAAAGTCAAAGTCCAGGGCAAAGCTTCCAAAAAGTTTTTTAGACCTTCGGGGAAGTTACAGGTGGGCCATCTGAGACTAACTCCTTTGTTATTCATACTTTCAACTTCAGTATATTTTATAAAGTTGAAAACAGGGAACATAAGACAATATGTCAAGAAAAGCGTAAACCAGCACCAAGATTATGTGGAAGGATGTGTGTAGGGAGATTGGAGAAGGGAATTAGCATTTGTTGATGCTTACTGTGTAGCAGACCACGTGCTCTGATATATTTTCTCTCACTAAAGGCTGGTAGCCTTTGTTGCCAGAATAAGTGAGTGCAGTGCCACCAAGTGTCTGGCTGCTTGTGAGCACCCAGTGCATAGGATAGTCAATGGTGGCTGACACCATTATACATTTTTAATTCACTCAATAAGAATTTATTGAGTGCTGGCTACATGCAGCAAGATGTTTATTTCTTGAGATGGTATTATTTTCACGTCCATTGGCTTCCTTTCCTCGTTGTTTCTCCAATTCTCATAATTGGGTTTTTATGTTAGGGCTTGGGATCCCAGAGGACACGGAATTAACCTTTCTTTACCCAACTCAAAAACATTTCATTGGGTGCTCACAAAAGTCCACAAGATAGGACCAAAACTCATATTATCCTAATTTTACACATATGAAAACTATTAAGCAAAGAGGTTAAATGACTTGCTGAGAGTCACACAAGTAAGAAATGATTGAACTAATGCTTCTGTCTTGATTTGCTCACTCTCATCCTCCCCTTTTTCCTCTATACAACACCATCTCCCGTACATATGAGTTTCAACAGGGATCCTATTGCATTTTGAATATAATTTGATTTTGACAAAACGTGAGTTACATTTTCAAGACAAAGAATCTCCTATTGTCTCAGCACAGCAAAGAGAAACATTGATATTCTTATGATGTCATTAAAAATACCCCATAGAAAAAGACAAGGTGCTGTTTTCAAAATAAAGTGGTATTTGCAATAAACAGAACTAAGCTGAATTACAAAACATTAAATTACCCTTCAAAATGCCCCATGACTGGAGGGGGCAGAGGGAAGAATGTAGAGAGCAGCGCAGAACAGACTCAGGAATGTGGACACACTGCCATGTTAATTCTGAAGGGGACTGGGGAGCCACACCTTTGGTTTCTTGTTCCCAAGTATCATGCCAACCATTGCTCTGAGTTTCCTGCCTTTCCCAGAGACTTCTCTAGATTTTGTACTTTCCAGGGCACCTAGACCCTGTCTGGCTTTCAATAAATGTTCGGTAACAACAATAACACAGAAGTGACTGTTTATTCAGATGGAAATTAACATGGATGAGATAACATTCTGGATTTCTGTTTCCCACCCCTAACATTGTAGGTTTAAGGACCAAGAGAGAATGTATTTAATACACATTTCTATTGCTGATCAAGATTGGCAACACTTACCTTTGATAGATTCTCTATTGTTTTCAAAATGCTCTCAAATGTATTAGCCCCTTAAGTTACCAAACACTGTTAGAGTAGGATGTTTATTTCATTTTACAGATAGAGCTCAAAGGATTAATTGATTTGTCTAATCTTGCAGTAATTAAGCTTGTTCAAATTTGATCCTGGTTTTTGACTCATTTTAAAATTTTTATTCCCTTAACCATATAGTCTGAGATTCTGCACTAGCCAGAAAGTGGGCATCACCATAGAAGCTGCTGCAGGATGGTGCAGAAGCCAGAATACCAGGAGCCTGATTCCAAGTTCTGTCTGCCTCCTGCCTTGGTTGAGTCATTTAACATATCTGAGTCTCAGTTTTTGTACTGTCAGGGCTTCTGGTTATTTGTGACAGAAACTCAACTTGAACTATTATAGTTTGGATCCTGAAAGGGATTCACTGTTGATATAACCGGAAAGGCAGGGCTGTGACACAGCAAAACAGGAACCAGGGTCTTACTGAGATTGGGGTTCCTCTCTATTTTTCATGGGTCCCAGTTTGATTCTCTTCCACTGCAGTCCTGCCTCTGTGTGCGATATTCTAGTAGTTAGGTGCTGACATGTGTACAACTTTGCTATGAGGGAAAAGGCCCTTCACCCCAGTTAAGTTTCCTCCTTCTAGTCATGCCACCCTAAGGTGGTGACCAACAATGTAAGCTATTATTGTGGTCCAGCTCGGGTCACTGGCCCTGGGTGGCACAGGACACTACATTGTCTCCAGTTGAACCACTGGCCTGGGGTGAGGGAGGACCAGTTTTCTAAAAAAAAAAAAGTGGGGGAGGCTATTACTAGATAAAAAGTAAATGGGTGTCCACTATGGGCTTTTAATCTGCAAAGTAGGAATAATAATACTGACTTTTTTAGATTCTTTGGTAAGGATTATAAGTGCACTAAAAACTACCAAATCTATATCTTCAATCCTGATACTTTACTAAAGCATTTTTTTTTCTTTCTAAAACATAAGGTCAAAAAAATTTTATGTAGCAGCAAGACTCCTTCCTAATTTGCCCTTCGGCTTGCCTCTTGACCCTTATCACTTTCTACTCCCTTCTGGAACTCAATAAGATGATCTTATTAAGCCATCTTTAACACAACATGTCTCTCTTATCTCCAGATCTTAAAATGTGCCTAGCAGGTAGTTAGTTATTCTTGAATGTATGTTGAATTATTAATGAACTAATTAACTAATCAGTAATAGTGTCTGGCCCATGGCTGGTGTAAACTGCCAACCCTATTCTTACCTTGGTAGGTTGAGTATCTAGCTCTGGAGTTGAGGGAAGGAGATGTGTGATGGAGAAAAAAGGTCAGATACACGTTAGCATGGCCTTATTAGCAGGGGGCAAGGAAGAATGTTCAGAGAAGGATGAGTGGAGGGAGGCCAGGTGGGATGTGAGTGGCATCAGAGAGGCCAGGCCAGAGGGGTCCATAGGCTCAGCACTGAGAGAAGGGTTTGGGGCACATGCTAAATAGGAGAGGGAGTAGGCTGGGGGGAGAGGGACATCATGATGACCATGAAAGAGTAGTGGGTTAGGAGACTTATGTGCCAGGCTTGGACCTACCTTGAACTACTGACTGTGCTCCTTTGGCTAGGTCTTGTGTTTCTTTGAACCTTACCCAGGCCACATTGGGAAAATTAGTGTATTCTATCAGATTCATTTCACTGGAGTCTAACATGATTTTTAAAGTGATAGCATCAACTGTATAGTTAGTAGATATAAATTAAAAGAATAATTATTTAGCTTTCTACAATTCATTCTTGTGGGACTTTATCTTACAACCTTGCCATTAGGAAGCACAAATATGTTAGCTATGATATAAATTTATTTTTCTTACTTAAAAAGTCATTAAAAATTTGATTGTGAAAAAATTAGATCATTTTATCATATCTAATTCCTATTCTTTATAAAGAAATTCACAATGAGCTTTAGAATTTTGTTATTTTATAAGATTTTCTAAAGTAATTCTGTGTATTATAAATTTTATTTTTATGGCCTAACTATAATTGTTTTGGTATCAATTTAAAACTATTTCTAAAAGGCAATTTTAAGGAAGTCTTTTAAAAAGATAATACCAAAAATCTTAAGGCTCATTACAAGACTGGATTTTTTTTCTATTAAAGATATTATTTGTTTTTAGAGAGAGGAGAAGGGAGGGAGAAAGAGAGGGAGAGAAACATCAATGTGTGGTTGCTTCTTGCACACCCCCAACTGGGGACCTGGCTTGCAAACCAGGCTTGTGCCCTGACCAGAGGCGGATTAAGGTTGGTTGAGGCCCTGGGCACAGAAGAAAGTATTGGGCCCCTTAAAAAAAAGAGAGACAGTGAAAATAAAAATATTTATTTATATGCACAGAAAACTATTTTTAAAACCGTAAGTGAAACTAGTACACAGCCACAAACTAATTTACATCCCTGTGTATTTGTGTATACCGTAAATCTGCACTGCAGGAGAACCTTTGTAAGTACAAAGTAGCAAATACGATTCTATTGCTCTGATGGGTGGCAGCGCAGCCGCGTGGGGCCTATGCAGCGTAGTGTGTGTATAGTATGCAGAGTAGTAATGAAATAATGAAAATAAACGAATATAAACATACTAACAGGTTTTACCGCTGATTGTAAAATTATACATAATTAAAATTGCACATATGAAACCAAACTTGGTGTCATTAGAAAAAAGTGTAAAGTTGGGGTTTTGAGGGGCCCTTCAGAAGTTGGGGCCCAGGGCATGTGCCTAGTGCGCCTGACGTTAAATCTGCTTCTGGCCCTAACTGGGAATTGAACTGGCCACCCTTTGGTTCTCGAGCACTCAATCCACTGAGCCACACCAGCCAGGGCCAAGGCTGGGTTTCTTAATGAAGAGAGGAAGGTGAGTGTAATGAAATGAGCAAATTTTATCTTAAAAAGGAAAAGTTGCAAGAATCTATTCCTGTAAGATAGAGGAGGACTACATTTTACATCTAAATCTATTTTGTATATTTGATTGGCAAAGCACTGAGCTAAATCCCCATAAGATCTGATTACAGCAAATTCTTGGACAAGTGCTTATCTCTAATTAATAGTATTTTCATCCACACTAACAATGTGGTTGTATGACATAGCTTTGCAAATTGTATCATAAACTGGTAAAACGGAACTGATTTAAAACAACGATTTCCCCAAGGAATTTGGGGATAATCTCAAAGATAGAATCCAGAGTTAGCTGATATTAGTTGGAAAAATGGTTTTACGGTCAATCCAGGAACATGTCATCAGATTTGTTCCTGGGAGATGGAAACCAATCCCTTTCAGTGATTAAGTTTTGGCTCTAAATGTTCTTACAATTCTTTGTCCGTTCACGTTCATGGACTGATGGAAGGGGTGAGGCTTCAGAGTCTCTGCAGTCATTCTAATCACCTCTGCTTTTCTAAGAACAAAACAGATGTCGCCAAGTTTACATTTTATGCTGGTTAGTTTTTCCTTCTTAAGTTTCTGTTTTATGGAGACAAGTCTTTTTATGCCTTCTGGACTCAAATATAAATTCCCACTTGTTTGCATGAGTGCTAGCAGGCATTGTGGAACCCCTGTCCAGGGAAGTCATGGGTACCCAGAGCCAACACACATGGCAATCCCACAGCTGCCCCAGTTTGCGCAGGGTTTGCCGCTGCAGCAGCACCTGCAGTCCTCTGAGCTGGGGAGAGCATTGTGCATCAGGTACCATGGCTGGAGAGGATCTCACTAAAAAAATCCCATCCTGCACGTTGTCGCCTTTCACTGGTTCCCTCAGTGAGTGACCACTATAGAACTGTGAGCCTGTACTCTGAACTCCAGTCACTGCTTCTCCGTATCATTCTGCTTTAGTATTAAAGGAAAAGTGCTTCTCAGTTATAACCCTGCTTTTACCCAATCCCCCAGGACCCCAAAGTTCTGAATATAAAAATAAAGTGGGATTCAAAGTCATTAAAAAAAAAAAACACACAACTTTGCTGGCAGATGATGCAGAGGTGTTTGTTCCCTCATAGGTGGTAAGCTGAAATCTTAATTTTATTTTCTTTTTTAAGATCTGGTTTGGGGGCTTATCATGGGAAATTAGATGAACATAGATGGAAAGTAATTGTGCAATCACATATGTCTCACTTATTTTAAAAGAATGATGAAGAGAAAAATTTCAGCAGTACCTTATTGTTGTATTAGTACATTACTTAATATCTGTTTGTCAAGAATCTTCTAGGTTTGAATCTTCCTTTGCACATGATAGGTGATATATAAATCTTTCTTAGACTCTCAAATGTAAACTACACTAACAGCACATACTGTTCAGAAACCTGTTTTAGAATAGCTTTTGCATGCTTCCAACGATGAGTTCATGTCATTGTTAGAGCTTTCCTATTATTAGTTACCCATTTTTAAAACGTGAAACAATGCTTGCCTTCTGGTAAAGTTTTCCTCTTTGTTGAGTGAATTAACAAAGGAAGCCTTCCAAAGGAGAGTAAAACTGTCCTCAACCAAATTCTGTGGTGTGGCTGGGCCTGGATTACCTTCCTCTGGCTGGTCAGGGCATTTATCATCTCAGGAGGGATCACTTGTAATTTCAATAATACTTCCTTGAACTCAATGACACATTCCTTTGGCAGTGGGTGGCTGGGGTGGGAGTGTTTCTACATAGTTTGTTCAGCTTGGACAGTGTTAGGAATCTAGGGGCTTTTCATTGAAGGCAAATAGCTCTGATTTGCAGATTCCAGAGAATCAGGAAGAGAAAGTCACCCAAGGCTCAGAGGAAAAACAGGGCCTTTAAGGAGGCCAGAACCACTTCTCTTCTCTTTATCCTTGTATCTCATTCCAGAACCATAAATCCGCTTCATTTTTAGATTACCCAACTCTCAACCAACATGCAAGAGATTTTGGCCAAAGTACTGGTTCAACCTGAAGGAGCCCCAAGGGGAAAACATAGTCTTTTGTCCCCCTCTGGTGGACAGTTATAGTAATCCACGTTCAACTCTGCCAGATTAAGGGACAGATTCCGGAACCATACCATTATATAGTATACATAGGAAAGAGATTTTAAGACACCACCCCCGTGCATTACTACTTCATACGCAATAATTAAAATCCTTAAGTGACAAACTCACTTCTATAATCTGTTTTATTTCACAGAATATACTCTCACTTTCAAAGTCGAAATATAACTGCTCCTGTAACTAAACAGCCTTTAGAGAGTGCCCCACCACACCCCCACCCACAGATGAAAGAAGTAAACTACGTTGTCCATTGCTATTTCTATTCTAAGGGAGAAGACCCAAGCACGGAAGATTTAAATTTTGTCATTGGTAATGAACTGCTGGGCAGGATTCTGCTGGCAATTGGCCCTCACCTTCACCATTAATACAGAGGAAGTTTGACTTGGGTTTTAGCTTTGAAATAGCAGCGCTCCTCAGAGCACCTCCCAGAGAGAACTCCGCATAGTGGTGGCAGCGCGGCCTCTGGGCCCCTATTCCCCAGGCAGTTCCAAGCTTTGTTGGTGCAGGGTTGGTGGTTCTTGGGCTTAGACACTCAGTCACTTGGCCCTTCAAAAGTGGATTCTGAGGAACTGCCTCTGCCTTCTTAGGTCTGACTGTTGCTCGTGTTCTTCTGTTGTTAGATTGATTTCTTTTTCGGGCTCAGACCCCACGTGGTAGGGTCGGTGTTCGAGCAGCATCTCTGCTCCCCTCCTGTTGAGTCTTCTTCCTGCTTTTGGGTTCCCAGGCTGGTGTGAATTTGTCTCCACATATTTTACTCTTTTGACATGTGTAAGGTTAACTGTAATTCCATTACCTTCTACCCCTAATATTCTTTTCCTTAATCAGGCCTTCTCTATAGTCTACTTATAACTAGCAATGATCTCACCTGTGGTACAATTAGGTTTAAATAACTCCTTTCCTGATACTTAGCTTCCTGACTAGAATCTGATGCCACCTTTTAATTTAATTTAAATTTTAAACTAACATATAGTTAAGTGGACTTTTGTGGGGGAGGTGTACAGTTCTAGGAGTTTCAACACATGTTAGTTTGTGGAATTACCATTGCCTTCAGCACACAGAAGAGTTCTATCAGCTCTAACTCTCCCTTATGACATTTGCTTTTACAGGCTCCCTTCCCTGCGGTCCAGCAGCCACCAATCTGTTCTCAGTCCCTAGAATTGTGACTTTTCCACAATATCATATAAGTGGAGGCATACAGAACAGAGGTTCAATTTATGGTAAGTTCAATTATTTAATTTTTATGTGAGTTGTGTGTTTGGTGTCATATTTAAAAACCTTGCCTATCCTGAGATCTCAAAGATTTTGCCTAGGTTTTATTCTAAATGTTTTATAGTTTTCTGTTTTACATTTAGATCTACGATCCATTTTGATTTAATTTTGGTATAAAATGTAAGGTTTAGTCTGGGGTTAATTTTCTTCATATGAATGTCCAAATATTCTACCACCGTTTGTTGAAAAGAATATTATTTCTCTTTTGAATCTCTTCATATACTTTTCCAAAACTAACTGACTGTATTTATGTGCACCTTAATTTCATTCCATCGATTATGGCTGCATCCCTTCTCTATAGCACACTGTCCCAATTACCATATTTATTAGTAATGTAAAAATCAATAGTGTGAGTTTTCCAACTTTGCTCTTCTACAAAATTATTTTGGCTATTGTTCTCTTGCTTCTTCATATAAATTATGGGACCAGCTTGTATTTATCTACAAAAAATTCTGATGGGGTTTTTATAGATCAATTTGGGAGAATTGCCACTTTAAGTATATCAACTCTTCTAATTTCTGAACATGGTGCCTCCATTTATTTAGGTCTTATTTCATTAGCATTTTGTAGTTTTCAGCACACAGAGCCTTCACATTCTTGTCAAATTTTCACCTGACTAATTTTTTGGAAGGTATTCTAAGTAATACTGTTTTTAAAATGTTGGTTTTTAATTGTTCATTTCTAGTATTTAGAAATTTAATTTTTTCTTGAGTGTGTTGGCCTTGTATTCTGCAAATTGGGCAGTGGACAGCATGAGAAACAGCTGAATTAAGACATCTTGTCAAACCCTGGTCAAGAAGACTACCTTCTGGCAAGGGGCACTGGTTTCTGGAGGTTGTGGGTTGGACCAGTGGGTGAGGTGGAAGGGGGGAGGACTTGTAGGGCTCTCTGAAGGACTCATGTATGTGCCCTTTAAGAGAGCCATCTTCAAGGAAAGTCCATACTAGCAGAGATGCACTGAGACAACCATTACTGTGTGCATTTAAACAAAGAGATACCTGTTTCTTTCCTTCATTCCCCTCCCAGTCCTAATACATTGAAGGTGTTAGAGCCTTTAAATCAGACACGAGATTGCATTTTTGCATTGGCTTGTTCTCACCTTTGAAAAGTTAAAGCATATAGAATGTCATCAGTTAAGACAGTTTCAACATGGCATTGGAGAAGAGAAAAAAACATTTTATACTATGCTAAAACTGGCAACACTGACTTATATGTCACTTTTTGGGAATGTCCATCTTCTAGACTGAATTAGGTGTCCCTCTGATAAGCTCCTGTGGTCCTGAATTGACCCAATTTATCACATGCCTCAAAGTTTTTAACTCCTGATCTATTCTGTATCTTGTTAGACTGCAAGTATATGGAGGACTGGGAATGTGTTTCATTTACTAATGTGTACACAGTGCCAGCATGCTGTCACCTATTAGACATTTTAGGATATTCAATAAGTTAAACATGCAGAGAAACTGTGTCCTTGCTATTAACTGAGTCATCATCCTTAAAATTTTCTATAAAATTTTCCAAAACCAACCAACCAAACAAAAACTTTCTAATTAAAAGAAATATAGGGAAATAGTCTTTTTAATCAATGATTTTTTTTTTTTTCAGAGCTGACCAAAGATGAAATGGACCACCTAAGGAGGTAACACATAACTGGATGACCACTTGATTTGGGGATTTGTAGTGATTCAGATTAATGGTAGGACTAGGTTGTCTTTAAAGTTTTTTCCAACCCTGAAATTCTAATTAGTGTTTCTTATGCTTTTAAATAGATTATTATCTATTAACTATTGAACTGAGTGCAACATTCAATTCTTGAGTGGGTGCAGAGGCTCTCTAGAGCTCATATAACATATTACTGAAAACAGAATCTAAGAGGCCAGAAACATTCATTCAAAGAAATTTGTTAAAGTAATTGACCCATTTATGATAATTCAGATAATGAATTTTGTCAGTTTAATATAATTAGTAATTAGAATTGCAATGGAGAAGTGAGTCTGAATTAATCTGGTAAGTGCCGCAGTGATTCTTACATTAGGTAATTTTGGGAGTCAGTGTCCTAAAAACTACCAGGTCTGACTTCATTATCTCAGCCTCTGCTGGGGAGAGGGAAGCCGAGGTACTGGTCTTGAAGGGCAGATGGGGAGCTGAAGGGAAAGTGGGGGGCAGCAGAACAGCATCTTCACTTTGGATGCATTTTAGAATTGGCTAAGGAGAGCTTTTACAAATCCTCAGAATCCTGATGCTCTCTAAGTGACCCCAGTGGATAGCCAGGCATGAGAACCACGGCACTGGAGGTTGAAGACTGAGCCAGGCAAGAACTGACATGCTCAGGAAAGGTTTGTTAAATGGAATGAGGAAGTAGAGGATTTATTTATATCATAGGTAACTTCTTTATGCATCTGCTGGCCTCTCTTTAATACTGGTTTCTATAGATGTGTTTTGAAAATGATTTGTACTTTAAGGTAAATCTTCCTTTTTTTCTTTGTCTTTTGTAATTGAGGCAATATTTATTTTCCCCTTTCCCAGCTCCCCACCCAACACATCATTATTAATGACACTAATGGGTAATGCAATATTAACTAATGGAATTAAATATAAGACTTTGGGAAACCATGGAGAATGGGTTTGCTAGCAGTGAGTAAGTTCCTTGGCCAGCCGAGTCCTTACTACTTGTGAGCCAGCTGACTTTCTGGAGCCATCAAACTAGGCAGTGTTTGGAGCTTCTAGAAAGGTGCTGATACTGACAAAGGAAAGTGTCTAATGTCTTTGATTTCACTTCCCCAAATCTACTTACCACAAAGTAGAGAGGACCTGTTTGGCGTATTGTCACATCAGATTAGTATGCTGAATTTCTTTTTATTTACTGATTTTTTGAGAGAGAGAAAAGAAGGGAGAGAGAGAAACATTAATTTGTTGTTCTACTTGTTCATGCATTTATTAGCATTTATTGGTTGATTCTTGTTGGTGCCATGACCAGGGATCGAACCTGCAACTTTGGTGTATCAGGGATGCTCTAACCAACTGAGCTACCCAGCCAGGGCGGTATGCTGAATTTCATCCAAAGACAAGGAGCACACCCTAGTGAGATTTATACTTTTTTCTTTAGTAATTTACTGCTTCCTGCTCCTGAAAGTCTAGTAAACCAAATAACAATAGACTGGGAAGAGAAGAAATTGTTCTCATCTTTAAAATAAGAAACAACCTGCTTTGGCATACAACAGCACTAACTTGCTACTGTAAACATCAGCAATCCTGCACAGACAGCTGCTCATTGACGCACCCCCCACCCCGGGAAATGTGCACACAGTTCAGACATACACACTGGGCCCAGGCAGCAACAATAGAAAATAGGACCTGAGGTCTTTTCCCAGGTTTTATCTTTAGCAGGCATCAATGTCCAGAGTAGTAAGTCAGCTACTAAGTTCTCCCAGAAAGAGTCTGACTTCCTCTGTTTGTATGGGGTTTCCTCCAAGTGTGTGGCTGGAGAGACCCATGTTCACAAAGAACAACAGCGTGGGACAGGATTAATGTCACCTGTCTTTCCTTGTCTGCTCTGCTTCTGGGGAATACTGTAGTGCACTTCAAGCAATAGGAAACAATGCAAAACAACTTAAGAGAAGTAGCTTTTAATGCGCAAAGATTTTTTTCATAAAAAAGCATATATGTATTATTTAAAAAGACAGAAAAAAAAAATACAAGCTTTACTGATGCCCTCACAGCTAAGTCAAATACTCTATCATGAAGAAGTTGTGTTGGAAATGGTTATGAACATGATTTTAAGATACATAAATGTCATCATTGTTTGTGGAGACTAAACACAGACATTTGGCTTTTGATGACTGACAAAAAATTGGAAAATAGCTTGTGTTTTATAAGCTAATAGATATTGACAGGAATAGGTTTTTGACTAATAGATTCACAGGTGTTAGAACCAGAAGATACTTTAAAGGTCATTTGGTCACTGGTTCTAAACCTCAGGATGCATCAGAATTCTCTGGGGGGCCCATTAAAGCACAGATTGCTGGGCCCACTTCAGATTCACAAACAGGTAGTTCTCACTTTGCACAGTAGTGTGGGGCCTTAAAATGAGCAAGTGAGCTAGAATTATACAAAGTGTTTGTAATGACCAATGAGGAAAATATTGTCCTGGAACCTTTAAAATTTAGTCTGAAATTAAAAACTCTTAGTTATAAATCTATAGTAAAATGAAAAAATAAGAACATACTTAAATGAATATTTATGTAGTTTACTCTAATTTAAAGCATTAGGAACAATGAGAATGACCGTTTTTATTACTTTGTAAAATACTTGTCAAGAGTAGTGTGTTGTATAACATGGGATGGAGAGACATCTTTTCTATGCCTTGGTGAATTGTCATAGTCCTTCCTAAGTTTGGATTAACTTCAGACATTTTAGCCTTTGTGCTTTCATTGTTGTGACATATCCCTAAGAATTTCTCTAATGTGGAATTTCTTTTGCCAGTATCACCTCCTCTGGGACACTGTTACCTTTCTCGTTACAACCACTTTCCTCCTTTGTGTTGATAAACTTGCCTACACATGTGGCTGCAAATGTACAGTCTCTCATGAGCTGTCAGCGACAACATTCCCAGGTCTGTTATATTTTATGTTATTTTCCCTATAACTCCATTTATGTTTGACTTAAATTTCACTTTCAACATTACCTTTTCTTTTCTTCTTTTTTTGGTTACACTTTCATCTTTATTGGCCAATTTTTTTTTTTTTTTTGAGTAGCCATTTTTTTTTTTTTTGGAAAGTCTAATATTATTTTTATTTTTTTATTTTATTTTATTTTTTTAAATATATTTTATTGATTATGCTGTTACAGTAGTTCCAATTTTTTCCCCTTTACTCCCCTCCACCCAGTATCTCCCTCCCCCAGCATCCCCCCCCAAGTCCATACCCATGGTTCGTAAAAAATAACTATCCCTCCCTCTCAGATATTAAGACCCTTTGTAATCTTGTAAAGGACAATGGGCGAAGGTCTCAAGCTCCTCTAGCTGCTTCAAGCTGGACATGGTCGTCGTCCTACCTACCCTTGGGTCCAGAAATCCCTAATAAGAGTGGGGGTGTGGAGGGGAGGGTGGCCTTCCCACATGGGGAAGGATCATGCAGACTCCAGGTCAGTTGGCTGTCTCCGGACAACGGCGTGCTTGGTTTAGCAGGCTGGCATCCTTGTTGTGTTCTGGGGGCAACAGATTTGGCAAAAAGGGTTAAAAAGCATCATTCAATCCATAACTACTAGGTGGCAAAAGGCAGGGATTAATTTTTCAATGTTCCACATTAGGAGAAAAAAAAAAAAAAAAAAGGGCTTCTTTGGAGGAAGGTGTGCTAGGTACATCTCTCCTGTCCAAAACCCTTTTGCCCATTTTATTTAGTTTGGGCTGAGGGAAATAGTTTATGTTTCCCCCCTCTCAGACCTCTGGGCCCTTTCTGTCCAAGCCATTAGGATAGAAAAGAGAATTCAGTTTTAAAGTGAAGCCCACAGACCACCCCATTCTTCACCAACTCAGCCATTTAGTTCAGCCAAACTGTTGAGTCTCCGGAGGCAGCGCTGCAGAGAGGATTAAGTGAGGCTTATGCGTACAGACAATCACTCAGGTAATGCGGTCATAGGCTTATGCCCTTTGAAAACAGAAAACACATGTTAATTTATGTAACATAACCAACAAAAAAGTCTCTAAATCTGTAAGACTGTCTTATTGGGAAGACATACAGTTGCAAGGCACTTGACATTCTACTTGCCTGCAACTTGAATCTCTTTGGTGATATCACAGATATGGTTTAATTTTCAAGTGAAACCATTTTTTAAATGAGAAGAAACTTTTAAGACGGTTAGCTGCCCTACTTTACAGTCTGCCACTGATCATTGTGATTTTCCTTGAAAACTGATTTTTCTCCCTAAGATTACTCTCCTTGTCTTTAAAGGGACTACATTAAGTCCATTTTTAATTTATCCTGTTCATTTGCATAAGCATAACAAGAGCAGCAAATGATCACTTATGATCTTTAGTTCTGTTTTGCTGGAACTTACCCAAGGAACATTTAGGGTGGCCCTCAGTCTGCTCTTCAGTGCACAGAAGCTGGGCCACATACCTGGCATTCATCCTTGCCTGTACACACCTGTCCTTTCCAAGTCTTTCTGGTTTTCCATTGTGCCTTAAGGTCCCTTCTAGCCATCTTTCAGGAAAACAACCTTCGTTCCTTCCCTGGAGAGATTGCTGTGGACCGCACAACCAACCATGGCAGCAGGCCTTTTATTTCGCGGGCTTTTATTACCTTTGAAAGTCATTCCCAGTTCCTTAGGGCTTTTTGGTAACAACATGAGCCCAAGCATGTCTCCTTTAGGCTTGACATTCCAGTCAAAGGCTTGTTCAGAAAAAGGAACCTCTATTAACAAGTGGTCTTATTAGGTCTATGCAAAGAAACTTAAGTCATTACTTACTTGTTTAGAATGCCAAACTCTGGAGAGATCAAATAGGGAGAAAAATATACAACGTGAAGGAAAATCTTTGTCCTAATATTCACTGAACTGGCATTTCCATTCTTCATATTTTCATTTTCCCCCACTAAAAAAAATTTTTTTGTTTGTTTTTCCATTACAGTTGTCTCTCTCTTTTTTTTTTTCCCCTCTTGCTTCCCTGTATCCTGCCCCTCCCTTCCCCCACATTCAGTCCCCACTCAGTTGCCCATGTCTGTGGGTCATTTATACATGTTCTTTGATTTTACACTTCCCCTTCTTACCCCCTTTTCTCCCTCCCCCCTCCCCCCTTGTTACTGTTAGTCTACTCCTTGTTTACATACCTCTGGTTCAATTTTGCTCATTTGTTTGTGCTGTTCATTAGTTTCCTGTAATAGGTGACAGCATAACGTATTTTTCTTTCGTTGCCTGGCTTATTTCGCTAAGCATAATTCTCTCTAGTTCCATCCATGTTGTTGCAAATGGTAGAAGTTCCTTCTTTCTTTCTGCTACATAGAACTCCATTGTGTAAATGTACCACAGTTTTTTGATCCACTCATCTACAGATGGGCATTTAGGTTGTTTCCAGCACTTGGCTATTGTAAATAGTGCTGCTATGAACATTGGAGTGCATAGGTTCTTTTGAATTGGTGTTTCAGGATTTTTCGGATATAATCCCAGTAATGGAATTGCTGGTTCAAAAGGCAGTTCCATTTTTAGTTTTTTGAGGAAATTCCAAACTGTTTTCCATAGTGGCTGCACCAGTCTGCATTCCCACCAGCAATGCACCAGGGTTCCCGTTTCTCCGCATCCTCTCCAGCACAAGTTGTTTGTTGATTTGTTGATTATGGCCATTCTGACTGGTGTGAGGTGGTATCTCATTGTGGTTTTTATTTGCATCTCTCTGATGGCTAGTGATGTTGAGCATATTTTCATATGTCTATGGGCCCTCTGTATGTCTTCTTTGGAGAAGTGTTTGTTCAGGTCCTTTGCCCATTTTTTAATTGGGTTGTCTGTCTTCTTGGTGTTGAGTCGTATGAGTTCTTTATATATTTTGGAGATCAATCCCTTGTCTGAGATGTCATTGGCGAATATATTTTCCCATATGGTTGGTTTCCTTTTCATCTTGCTGATGTTTTCTTTAGCTGAGCAGAAACTTTTTAGTTTGATGTAGTCCCATTTGTTTATTCTTTCCTTTATTTCCCTTGCCTTAGGAGATATATCAGTGAAAATGTTGCTACGTGGGATATCTGAAATTTTCCTGCCTATTTTTTCCTCTAGGACTTTTATGGTATCACGGCTTACATTTAAGTCTTTGATCCATTTTGAGTTTATTCTGGTGTATGGTGTAAGTTGGTGGTCTAGTTTCATTTTTTTGCATGTCCCTGTCCAGTTCTCCCAACACCATTTGTTGAAGAGGCTCTTTTCACTCCATTTGATGTTCTTGAGTAGCCATTTTTATGGAATGTCATGTGGGTTTATCACTGGGATACAAGGAGGCAACACAGTGACACATTTTGCTGTCTGTAGGACCTAAATGAGAGATTAACTAAGACAGTAACCAATCAGAGGCAGGCTCTGAAAGAAACTGATGTGACTGGTTACTGACCATAATGTGCATCTGTTATCTGGGGGTTGAGGAAACAGTGAAGTTGTACTGTCTGCAGCTACTCACATTTCATATACTGTGGTTAACTGGAATTTGTTAGAGTACTGGTGTTATTCAATGGTAAACTGAAATTTGTGCATAATTTCAGAAGTTTGCAGAGAAGAAAGAGGACTGCCGAAGTTCAACTGCCTACTTGACAACCTTGCTTGTTTAATAAATATCTCATACTTCATATGTCCTAAACTGAGCTTTTAATTTTCTCCAACTCCAAGCCTGTAATCCTCCTTGTCTTGTTAAATGACAACTCCCTTCTTTTAGTTGTTCAGGTAAAAAATGTTAGAGTCATTTTTGACTCCTTATTTTCTTATGCTGCACATCCAATCCCTTGTCTAATTTTTTCAATTCTATGTTCAAAATATAATTAGACCATTTCTAAGGGCCCCACTCGGCTATCACCATCTCTTGCTCAGCTTCCTACCTGGCCTCCTCACTTCTACCCCAGCACCACCACAGCTGTTCTCCACAGCAATCAGGATGATTCTTTAAAAATGCAAATTGGTCATATGACTTCCCTGCTTAACATTCTTCAATGGCTTCCTATGTCAATCAGGGTAAAAGCTAATCATTCTATAATGATCTTCAAGGCCCTATGTCATCCCCCCCAAAAGCCACCTCTCTGACTTTCTCCTTCCACATTCACCCTTCACCCGCTCTGCTATTACTGTGCTGGCCTCCTCATTCTTCCCTGGAAAAGTAAAGCATACTTTGCCTCAGAGTCTTGGCACTTGTTTTGAATACAGTCGTCTGGTACATTTCTTCCTTGTATATTAACATGGCTCATTCCTCTCATTTCCTTCTTGCTTCTGTACAAATACTACATTTTATAACACATGCTATACAAAATAATAATATCCATCTTTCCACTCCTTACCTGGCAATCCTTATTTCCTAATAACTGTATTTTTCCTATAGCTCTGTCACCATCCAACATATTACATATTTATTTGTATATTTCCCCTGCAACTGGATTGCAAAGTTCACAAGGGCAGAGGTTTGATATGTTTGTTTAAAACTATCCCCAGAGCTTAGAAGAGTACCTGGACCATAGAAGGTCTGCAACAAACATTTGCTGAATGCCTGGATGATGAATATTGCTGGTTTGTGGCAGTTCTAAAAAACCACATCTCCAAGAATGGCTTCTACCAAAGCAGACCTTGTTTAGAGTGATAAGCAGAGCAGTGACCTTAATGCTTTGTTTTGTTCTTATTGGAGAGGCAGAACTGTCCTAGAAGTGTAAACATTTATTGAAAATTTTCTTATGAAAGTTAGTTCTTACCTACTGAGGAATTTTTGGCAGTCTTTTGCCTTCAAATGTACCTTATTCAACAGATCCAAAAGTTGTTTGTTTTTTGGTATAAGTAAGTTGAAGCAAAAACATTCTTTATGATTTGGCTATTTTTGTTTTCATTTGTGCATTTTAAAAAATTTGTTTGTTTACTTATTTATTTTTTAGAGAGAGGGGAAAGGAGAAAGAGGGAGAAAAATATCACTGCGTGGTTGCCTCTCACTCGTGTCCCCAACTGGGGACCTGACATGAAACCTAGTTATATGCCCTGACTGGGAATCTAACCAGCGACACTTGGTTCACAGGCCGATGCTCAATCCACTGAACCACACCAGCCAGGGCTCATTTGTGCATTTTTTGAGTGATAAAAGAAAATGGAATGAAGAAAAAAGAACAATGCTCAAGAACCTTGGAGTTGATCACATGGGTAAGAATCATGGTGCAAAGGACTAAAGAAAAAAGAATCAGGTAAGAACCTGGAAACAGGGTGTTGGGATAGATTGATCTTCCTTTGGAGGTTTTATTAGACACATCTTATGCAGAAATCCTCTTGGACCTCTCTTTTTTACTCCAGCCATTTCTAGAGTCACCAGCTGCATGCATGTGTAACCTGACAACATCAAACCTTAGCCTCATTGTATATTTCTCACTTTCTTCCCCAGGGCTTACCTGTTTGCACTAAGTGCGATGAATGTAGAAACCCACTTGGGCATTCTGGAGCATATACAAACCTGCAGATGTGGGGGCAACCCTTGATTCATGGGGGGTGGGAATTGGTAGATGAATATGTCTCTCATCTCTTGGGTGAACATTTCTGAAATGGGCGATCAAGCCTCAGTTGATCACAGTGGTGAGGGGCTTGATTGCTTGGCTTCCCCTCTTTCCTCTTGTACTCTTCCTAGTCTTCCCCTCTGGGTCCTCAGGATCACATCTCAAAATAAAGTATCTGTACACCAGATGTTGTTTCAGGCTATGCTTTTGTGAGGATACTAGGCTAAGACATAGGTCAAGAAGCCTTTTTGAACACTTTTGTTCTAATTGCTTAAGAGAGCACAACTTCCTATAAACACACTTACCTTGGAGATGCTTCTTCTTCACTCAGAGACCTCTCATAGCTCTTCTTGGCTGTATAATAATGCTTCTTATTGATTATTCAGATCCTTATTATAGAAATTAAAGATATGTTACATTCTGACCCTACCTACTTTAGCAACTCTAAACTGGTCCTCTTATTTTTCCCAATATGCCATCTACACGTGTGTGTGTGTGTGTGTGTGTGTGTGTGTGTGTGTCTGTTTTCCCCAAGGATTAACTTGTCTTATATTCTTCTAGAACCTTCCCAAACCATATAGCGTACAAGAATTCTGCCTTCTATACACCCTTGCTGCACTTTTTGTTTGGAACACCCATTTGGTACTTATGCCATGCTCCCTTAAATTATTATTCATTGCTTTATTTATATGTTCTGGCTCAACTTTATTATAATCATCTGTGGGAATAGATTGTATCTTACAATCCAATATCTCTAGCAGTACCTCACACAATGCCCTGAAAAATAAATGCTACGAATGCTGAGACTGATGTGGTGACACGATCTGAATCAGTGTTTATCAAAGTGTATTCACAGGGTATTAATAAGCATTATAAGAACAAAAGTGTTTTGTGTTTAATCAACTTGGAAAACCTGGAGGACTTCTCTGACTCTTTAAGTTAACCAACCTTCATTACAAATCTCTAAGAGAAAAACAATATATAATTTCTCCAAACTTATTTGGCCATAGAAAAATTTTTTTGTGAAGCATTGCCTTAGGCTAGTCTCTTGAAATACATGCTTAAACTATATCTAAATACATGGGTTGTCTAAACTACATAAAAATCCTAACTCTCTAGGGTTGAGAAGGTGTAGAAAATGGATGCAGGTCGCAGATGGAAATACTACATGGTGTGAGAAACTTATGCACAAGAGACAAAATATTCACCACCTGGAAATCACTAATGAATATGTGTCAAACTTTGTCAACTGTGCCAGTTGAGTATATAGGAGCTGATGGGATATACAGAAAAGGCATAACCAAATTTGGACAGGCAGTCTGATCTTTAGGAGACACATGTGGCTAATGGAGTTCTCTTGCAAATACAGGGCTCCTAGAAGCTTGCTTTGGAATGCCAAAGAGAGAACACAGATAAGATCACTTACAAGAACCATTGCTTCATATGTCAATTATTTTGTATTTGTTCTTTAGTTTATTCCTTACCCTTCTTCTGAAAACTCCATTTCTCTGGCTCTCTTACTAACCTGTTAAACTAAATTGGTCTGGACAGAGAATGGAGATCTCTCCATCTCTCTCTCTCTATATAGTCCCCTTTCTTCCTCTGCTTCTGAGACTGTTTTTCCAGGTTTGAGTGGGGCTGCAGCTTTTCAGTTAATACCTGCTCTGCTGTCATTCCACCGTGAGGTATGGTAGTGGCTTCCTGATTTGGTTTATCAGGAAAAGTTGCTTTACCACCCCTGTTTGTTTTATCAGTACATCCATAATTTGTGTAACAAATTCCCTATTTTAAGTTTTCTTTCTTGAAATACCTGAAGTTGTTTCTATTTTCCTCACTGGACCCTGAGTGAAATACTACATATTTACATGTTGCATCTCTCCTTGACAGTGCTCCATTCAGGGCAATGCCTCATGTTCTTTTTCATCTTTCTGTAGTGCCAGACACACAGGAGGTACTCAGTATATGTTAACTTAAAAAAAAGTATGGCCATTCCCTTTTACTCTAAATTTGCTCAGATTCCTACAAAATTTTGGAGTATCTATGTATTATTGTTTAAATGTACAAGAAAGAAATTTTTTTCTATAAATATACCGAGCATGGGGAGAACCAGAAAGTTCTCTGGAGAACTGGAAAACTGGTTAAGGAAAGTCAGAAGTTTTCTCATTCCCAGGGCATTAGAGAGAATGATTTTATTAGGTCAACTCTCCTTGGGAGAATATTTTACCTAACAGTCCTGCTGGTTTTACCTCCATAAAGCTATCACCTCCAAACAGGCTGGAGAGAATAGACACCTCAAGAAATGAGAAGATATAATTATCTTTAAATTTCCAAAAGTGTAGTAGTGCTTTATCTTAAGCATCCGGGTTGTCACTTCTTTGATTGTAATGCTTTAGAATGGTACAATTTCAATTTCCACTCAGCAAGTAGGGACCTGATATTTAATAACCTTTTGTTTATCAATGATGAGTATTTAAATGAGCCAAGAGGTGAAAAATCAAGAAGTAGACTAGATGATCTTCCAAAGGTCCTTGGGATTCATTTAGGCTATGAAAATTTCAATTCTCTCCTACTAATTTATAGAACCTCTCACATGTCCTGGTCTATATTGCACTATAGATTTGTCCTTAATGTGACTATTACTTGAAAGTATTAAGAGTCTCTGTATTAGTTAGCATTCTCTAGAGAACTCCAGAGTCTCTTCAGATATATATATATATATGTATATATATATATATATATATATGCAGGGTGGGGCAAAATAGGCTTACAGTTGTAGGTATCCAAAAACAGTTTATTCTTAATTATTGTATTATTTTCCATGCAAAGAACTGTAAACTGAGTTTTTTTGCCCTATCCTGTGTGTGTGTGTGTGTGTGTGTGTGTGTGTGCATCTCTCTCTCTCTCTCTCCATATATATATCCAAAGATTTATTGTGAGAATATGAGGGATTGGGTTATGCAGTTATGGATCCTGAGAAATCCCACCATCTGCCATCTGCAAGTTTAAGGCCCAGGAATGCTGGAGATATAATTTAGTTCAAATTCAAAGGCCTGTGAATCAGGGAAGTTAATGGTGCAAATTGGGTTATGTTTAATGTTTGCTGTTGCTGATAGTACCAGAAGCTTCAAATTCCCCTTGCCTCCCTGTTTTTGTCTCCCCTGTTTACTTTGGGCTTCCATAACTACTCCTCCTTGGAGAGATTCTTCATCTTGCAGCTCTTTAAGCTCTTGACCACTGTTATACTGAAGACCCATTGGTAGCAGTGGTGGGGGTAAAATGTGGGGGAAGGGAAGCATTCTATAATATTATCATTAACTTTAGTCTTGTGGGCTGTGTCCTTCACAGGCGTATCTTAGCTATTTCTACTTCCCTCTTAGATGAGACAGGAAGAATGTAGGCAAAACTGTTTGTTTTGGAATTTATTTTATTATTTATTTTTTATTTTGGTTTTTCAATTACAGTTGTCCCCTTTTCCCCCAATTTCTCTCCCCCACCCAACCCACCCCCTCTCCCGCAATCATATCCCTCCCCGTTGTCCATGTCCATGAGTCATTTATACGGGTTCTTTGACTAAACCCTTCCCTTACTTAGACCCCCTTCTCTCCCTCTCCCCTCCCCCCTATTGACTGCTATTCTGCTCTTTGTTCTATTTAGTTCCTTTGTTTGTGTTGTTCTTTAGTTTCCTGTATTAGGTGATATCATATGGTATTTTTCTTTCTTTGCGTGGCTTATTTCACTAAGCATAATTCTCTCTAGTTCCATCCATGTTGTTGCAAATGGCAGGAGTTCCTTCTTCCTTTCTGCTACATAGTATTCCATTGTGGAATTTATTTTATATCGTCTATTCCTATAAGTAGTGATGGGACCATAGTTGTCGAAAAGAATGAGAAGTACTGAATTCTGAAGAAAGGCTGGAGATGCTAGGATTTCCTCAAACAAAATTGTAAAGCAAGAACATGGTAGTCAGGGTGATCCATGGTTATGTTAACAGCTCATGTTTCCTCAGTGGGTTAAAGAAAGGGAAAGGAAAGTCTTGGACTGGGAGACAAGTGCAGATGAAACTGGTAAGAAATGGCAACTCTGACAATCCTAGGGCTCATGATTGCATGGAGTAATACTTTAAGCAAGAAAAGAAAAATAAACTGCATATAAAAGAAAAATAAACTGCAGATTGAGATATGGGGTCATTGTCAAACAGATTAAAACCTGTTTGGAAAGTTTTCTGAATGGTAAAGGTGAGACTTTGGTCCCATGTCTTCTCCTGGCTCAACCACTGCTCCTGAATTATTGTCCGAGTTTGTTAGTGAGTTCAGGGATGGGGCCCATGCCCTCATCATGTAACCTTGAACCAGTGCCCAAAATGACTTCAATTTCTCACTGTGAAAACAAATATAATTATTAATGGTCACCACTAAACTAAAATATCAAAGCCTGGGAATTGCTGTTTGGAGGGAACAATGCTGGCACTGGAATATCTGAAAAGGAAAGCCACATTCCACAACTACCTGTAAGTCTGTGAAGATGGAAATTTAAAAAATAGGGAAAACAAAAATGCCAATACAAATGCCAAGGATGAATTGGGTGCCTCCTGAATAATTAGTGAAGTGCTATTAAAATTAATGAGGTTCTGATGAGAATGAACATTCCCAGGTAGCATAATTATCTGCTGCCATTTGGAATTCAGGAAGTGTTTAGTAAGTAAAGAAATAAAGTGAATCAGTAAACAAGAGTTATTAGTAGTAGCTTTTCTGACTAATCTATATAATCATCATTTCTTGTTTTTTTGGCCCTACCAACTTGACTCTTAACTTCCTCGAAGACTATATCATGATGTTTATTTCTTTGTATTCCTTACCACACTTAGTTCAGTATTAGAGCTATTACTTAATGTATTATTCACGGTTTTTACTAGAAACAGAACCAGTAAGATATATGCATATATACAAGGAGATTTATTATAGGAATTAGCTCATGTGATTATGGAGGCAGAGAAGCTCCATGATCTACCCCCTGCAAGCTGGACAACAGGAAAGCTGGTGGGATAATTCAGTCTGAGTCCGAAGACCTGAGAACCAGAAGCACCAATGTTCCAAGGCAGGAGAAAATGGACGTCCCACCCAAGTAGAGAGCATATTTGTTCTTCCTCCACCTTTTGTCCTATTTAGATCATCAATGGATTGGATGATGCTCATTGCATTGGCAGGGGCATGGCATTTTTACTCAGTCTACCTGTTCAAATTCTAACCTCTTCTGGAAACACCCTCAGATACATCCAGAAATAATGTTTTATCTACCTGGCTGGCCATCCATTAGCTCAGTCAACTTGACCCATAAATTTACCATTATAGGTCCCAATCAGTTATTCCAAAAGAGTAAAACCACAACAAACAAACAGACAAAATACCACGCATTCTCTAATGATGAAAACTGATAGGGTGGAAAGTCTCCTGTGTATTTTATGCTATTTCTCAGGCTCAGATGTTTTGAAATTTTTTTTGTAGCCTTAAAAATTCTCAAATGTCGGGACTTCTGGCCAAGATCGAGGTGTAGACAGACATGTTGCATCTCCCTCCTCAACTAAGAAGGAAAACAACTACCATAAAACTAGAAACAACCAGAAGTTCCAGAAAATCAAACTTCATGGAAGTCCAGCAAACAAAGATATAAAGAAGAAATACTCATTCAGACAGGCAGTAGGGGCAGAGAGGACACAGTGTGGTGATGGCAGCAGTGGCAACAGCAGCAGGGTAGCAGAAAGTGCAGTCACACATTTTAAAAAGTCAGGAGGGACACCTGGGGAGCACTCCCAGCTCCTCACCGGACTGCGCAGCTCGCTGTCCCAGCTCCGGGGAAAATCGAGCCTCATTGCTTTTGACTGTGCAAACCAGTGGGGGTTGGGACAGAGGCAGAAACTATCGGTCTTTCAGCAGAGTCTGTTTGTTTAAAGGGCCCCCACAGACCTAGAACATCTTCAGACCCACCCACTCTGGGAACGATGGCCGGAGCAGCAGCTAGAGGGGTGCCAGTCCAGTGCAGAAGTGGGAGAAGTGCCTGGAAAAGGGGTGAGTGCTGGGCAAGGGGCATTATTCTTTCTCAGACCTCTCCCCCGCATACAGCGCCACAACGTGGTGAAACAGGTCGCCTGTTACTGATGAATACCTAGAGGCTCCGCCCCTTACAATGTAGTAGGAGTGGCAGCTCTCCCTGGGACATGGAAGCAAACAAACACAGGAGACTTCTGACCAAGATGGAAGCCTAGGCTGATACACTCTGTGTCCCTCCACAACGAAGAAATAATACAACTACTGCAAAACTGGAAATAGCCAGAAGTTCCAGAAAATAAATGGAAGTCCAATATATGAAGTAATAAAGAAGTGGTGCTCATCTGGACAGGTAGGAGGGGTGAAGTTGGGGAGGAGAGTTCAAGCTGTGCTGTCCATGGCAGCAGCAGCGACAGAGGCAGGACGGCAGTAAGCACAGACACCCCTATTTAGGGGGAAGCGAGAAGCGCCCGGGGAGCACTAGTGGCTGCAGACCAGACCCATTAGCTTGCGATTCCAAAGCCGGGGAAGGCAGACCCCATTGCCTCAGACTGTGAGGCCCAGAGGGCGTGGGGACAGAGGTGGAGGCTCCCAGTCTCTCAGCGGAGAGTGAATGGCAGGAATCCATCTTGGACCCCCACCTCCGCAGAAAATGCCACAGCATGGTGAGACGGGTCACCCAGTTGTGATGAGTGCACGGGGCTCTGCCCTCTATAGTGTAGGAGGTGTGACAGCCCTGCTCAGGAAGCAAAGCTAAACAGAAAACTGTTCAAGATGGCACAGATCATGATAGAGATCCCAGTGATGCAGCTGACCAGACAGAAAATTTCTAATCTAACAAAGCAGCAGATAGGAAACCTTTCTGAGGCACAGTTCAGAGCTTTGGTTATAAAAGCCCTTACAGACCTGACAGCAGATCTTAAACAAGACGGGGAAGGAATGAATGCTAGTCCGGCTGAAACAAATAAAAACACATATGAAACATGTGGTGAGGGAGAGAAAACCAGAGATCAAATCAACAAATCGGAACATAGGGAAGGAACAGTCAACCAGTGCAGGAAGGAGAAATGAAAAATGAGGAAAATGAGGAGAGGCTCAGAAACTTATCAGACAGCTATAAGTGGGCCAACATCTGAATCACAGGGCTGCCAGAAGGTGAAGAAGAAGAACTAGAAATTGAAAAATTATGTGAAAAATTAATGAAATAGAACTTCCCTACTTGGGGAGGGAAATAGACTCACAGGCACAGGAAGCACAGAGAGTTCCAAAAAAACTGGATCCAGGGAGAACCACACCAAGACACATTATCATCAAAATGTCAAAAATTAAGGATAATGAGAGAATCTTAAAAGCAGAAAGAGAGAAGAAGAGAATTACGTACAAAGGGTCCCAATAAGACTATCAGCTGATTTCTCAAAAGCAACTCTGTAGTCAAGAAGGGACTGGCAAGAAATATTCAAAGTAATGAAAAGCAAAAACCTACAACCATGATTACTCTACCCAGCGAAGCTGTCATTCAGAATAGAAGGGCAGAGAAAGTGCTTCCAGGACAAAGTAAAACTGAAGGAGTTCATCAGATCCAAACTGCTGTTATATGAAATGTTAAAGGGACTTGTTTAGGAGAAGGAGGATCAAAACTATGAACATTAAAATGAAAAACGTATCACAACAACCAACAGAAGCTAGGGAATCAAAACAAAGGCAAACTAAGTAGGCAACAAGAGTGGGAAAAGAATTATAGGTATGGGGGACATTATGGGGGGAGGTCAGCAGGGAGTGGTAAGGGGGGGAAGGGAAGGAGATGGTACAGGAATTAAGAAGCATAGTAGGAGGGAATGGAGTAGATAGGAAGATGTTGAGAAGAACTATATGCACAACCAATGGGACTAAGTGGGGGACAACTGGAGGTAGGGGTGTCACTGGGTGGAAGAGAACAAAGTGAAAAGAAATTGGGAGAACCGTAATAGCATAAACAATAAAGCCTATTAAAAAAATTCTCAAATGTCTCAATAGGGAACTTAACCCTTAACTAACTAAATACAAGGAGAAAAAGTAGCATCTTAACTTTTTTCTTTTTTTTTAATGGAGGAATTAAAGCAGAGAAGGATAGCTGGTCTGTGGTAGCAGCATTTGAAAACACTGAAACTCCAATTCCCTTCCTCTGCTGAAAATGTACCAAGCCACATGCATGTCCAATTTTCCTTTAGGACTTTACACCATGTTTTTGTTGTTGTTGTTTACTCTTTGAAACCTCAAGTTTCTTCTGTATGCCTCTATCCTTCTAGACTAGCATTTTTTAGAGTATGTTCCTTGGATTTCTCTGACGGTGATTCCTTTTCATAATAAAGTCTGGGAACCATTGTCTTAGTTTACCTGGTCCTTCTGTCTTCATTTCTTTCCCACCAGGCCTGGATTTTACTGGTAATCATAGTAATGTCCTTAATCCTTGCCCATTCATCCCTTGTACCCAATCAATCTTTCACTCCAGGTGCCTGCCTCTTCCAGTGTTGGTGTTCTGCTCTCTGTCTTAGGAATGCTATATAGAGAAAACTATGTGACCAATCAGATCGACATTAACACAAACTCCAGCCAGGCCTTTCACAGAGCTCAGAAACCTTCTTACTGGTTCTTGGCCAGCTTTCCTTTTCCCCTACAGCAGTTATTTTAAAATGTACTACTTTCTTTAAGAATTCTATCCCTTTCATTCTTCTCATTCTCAGCCAGCAATGTGTTCACAGTCTTTCCCTCTTCAAAGAGAAAATAGAGATCATCACCAGAAAGGCATTTTCTTCCTGTCTCCTTTAAGACTTGCCTGTCTCCCTTAGAACTCCCTTAAAACTTAAAACATGGCAGATCCTATCTCTTCTCATAGTCTCATAGGAAGAGGCATCATCCTTATCTTAAGGTAAAATCCCTCCCACCCCCTCTCTCCTGGGTCTCATTCCTTCCTTCTATATCTTTCATTCTCTCTTCTACCAACTCTCTTCTAGATGTAAAAATGTTGACAACCTAAGAAATAACTTCCTTCACTTTCACTATTTCAATCTTTCCTGTCATTATTTCCTCCTACTTCAATTCCCTTTGATTTCTTAATTCACCATAATTTGGCTTCTACCTATAATACAATATTTTTAGTTTTATTTGAAAATTACTAAACTCTCAAAGTAAAAGTCACCCATAATCTCAACACTTAAAAAAACATAAAATAAGAAATGATTGTTTCCCTCTCCATTCATCTAATACCCCAGAAATGAATGGATTATATTAGATATTAATGCTTTATCTCACTATTTTACTGTTATCACATTGTTTATGGCCTAGTTTGCTATACAGAAACTCCTGTTTCGTATGTAGTTAATACTCTGTTTTTCCCCTTCATGACATCTGACTTTCTTATCTTGTTTAGGAATATCTACATTTTAAGGTTATGAAAATGGTTTGCTATTTAAAATATATTTGTGTATTTTTCTTCATTTATTTCCTTATACCTGATGTTTACTTTAGGATTTAACATCATTTTCTTCTATGTAACTAGCCACTAGTCCCAACTCTAATTTTTAAAAGAATACATCTTTCCCACTGAGTTAAAGTACTGTTTTTATGAAATGCTAACTTTCTGAATATACTTCAACATTCTTTAGTCTGTTTCACTGATCTACAGGCACACCTCAGAGATATTTTGGGTTTGGTTCCAGACAACCATGATAAAGCAAATATCACAGTAAAGTGAGTCATATGAATTTTTTGGTTTCCCAGTACATGTAAAAGTTATGTTTATACCATACTGTAGTCTATTAAATGTGCAATAGCATTATGTCTAAAAAAATGTATTTACCTTAATTTAAAAATTCTTTGTTGCTAAAAATTGCTAACCATCATCTGAACCTTCAGTAAATTGTAATCCTTTTTCTGGTGGTCTTACCTTGATATTGATGGCGACTGACTGATCAGGGTGTGGTCACTTAGAATGGGATGGCTTGGCAATTTCTTTCTTTTCTTTTTTTAAAGATTTTACTTATTTATTTTTAGAGAGAGGGAAAAAGAGGGAGAAAGAGAGAGAGAGAAACATCAATGTGTGGTTGCCTTTCACGGGCCCCCAACTGGAGATCTGGCCAGCAACCCAGGCATATGCCCTGACCAGAGATTGAACTGGTGACCCTTTGGTTTATAGGCCAGCACTCAACCCACTGAGCCAAACCAGCCAGAGTGGCAATTTCTTAAAATAAGACAGCAATAAAATTTGCCCCATCAATGGACTCTTCCTTTTACTTGTATGCTAAGAGGCCACTGTAAGTTTATTAATAGGCCTAATCTCAATATTGTTATGTCTCATGGAATAGGAAGGCCTGAGGAGAGGTAGAGAGATGGGGCAAGTGCCAGTTGGTGGAATAGTCAGAACACACAGAATATTCACTGATTATGTTTGCCCTTTCATATGAGCATGGTTTGTGGTGCCCTAAAATAATTACAGTAGTAACATCATCAAAAATTACCACAACAGATATAATAATAATGAAAAAACTTGAAATATTGTGAGAATTACCAAAATATCACACAGAGACATGAAGTGAGCAAATGCTGTTGGAAAAATGGTGCCACTAAACTCAATGGTGCTGACAGATTTGCTTCAGTTAGAATTGCCACAGATTTTCAATTTGTAAAAAATGAAATATCTGTGAAAAGCAACAAAGTGAAGTACAATGAAATGGGGCATGCTGTATCTTCCTGTGCTGTTCTAGTACCATAATTATTTGTTTACACAGCCTTATGGTAGATTTAATATCTTGTAGGTTAATCCTTTCACTACTCTTGTTAAAATTTTTCTTAGGAAATTATATATTCATTTTTCCTGGTGAATTTGAAAGTTATTTATTTTATCTAGTTCCAATGACTACCTCATCCTCACACCAAAAATAAAATCATATTTTGGGTCTCTAATTGATATTACATTAAATTTACGCATTAGCATGAGTATGATAGACTTCTTCAGAGAAGGAAAACTCTGACTCCAAAAAACCTCCGCTGCCTTGCGGCATACCTCTTCAGGGGAAAGGCTAAGGGAGTAAACCCTGACAGAAAATCCGGAGCCGGAGTCCCTAAGGCGGTTTGACGTTGTAGTCAACACCGGCAACTCCTGCGGCGCACCTGAAGCCAAGCTGTATTGACTCCGTCTTTCCCTTGGACCCTTCAGCTGCGAAGAGAGGGGGGGTCTGCTGCATGGGCAACAGCAGACCCTCCATATCACCCTGCCTAGGCTCTGTAGCTTCAGCGTCATTGCAAGATGTTGATTCAACACGGGAGGAGACAGATACGATGTCACTCCCGAGTCGGACTGCACAGCCATTCTCGGCGGTGCAGATAGACTCTTAAGAAGCTACACCATCGTCTCTCGAGACGGACGGCTGCCGCCGCCGCCGCCGATAGACTTCTTAATGTTCTTGATTCTTCCCATCTTCACATCCCAGGATGTAATGTTTTTCTTCATTTATTACGTATTTAACTAGGCCCTATCTTTATTATTAAATGTATTTCTAGGTTTTGTCATTATTTTAAATATGTTGTAATATGCCTTGCCCATTGCCATTTTCTTTTTGAACTGATCAGTGCCAATACAGAAATTATAAAAAAAATTTAATATAGTTATCTTATATCTAGCTAACTTACTAAATTCTTTAACTAAGGTCAATAGCTTTTCAATTGAGTATTTGTATTTTCCAGGCATGTGCCAAAAACCTCTGCAATTTATTTTTGTCCTCTTCCTCAATATTTATTGGTTTGTTTCATATATTTGTCATGTCTAGAAAGTATTCTTATTTTTCAGAGTTTTTTTTTTTTTTTTAAATTTCAGGAATACCTGTTCCAGTATCTCATTATTTTGAGCATGCATTTATGTAATCACATATTTGTCTTTTTTCTTTTTTAATGTAATAAATTATACTAATATAGTTTTTAAAATTGGTAATATAACTATTTCGACACATTATAGATTTGACTTGCTATTATATGGTTTCAGATTTTAATTTTTATTAATTATAAGCACTCTAGTTTTCTTTTTTGGGATATCTTTTGACATTAGTATTCTGATAAAATTATAAAACAAATTATTCAGTCTTTTGTTTTTTCCTCCATACTTTGAAATAAGATAACTGTCATTGAATTTAGAGACAACTTACTTGCAAAGCTCCTGAATCTTATGTCATTTTTAGTGGTAGAGCTTAAGTATATATATTTTTAATTTCTATAGGTGTTGGATTGTTTAGGAATTCTACTTATCATTGAGTAAGCTGGGGAATTTATAATTTGACATATCACCTGTTTCCTTCAGATTTTAAAGTTTGTTGGCAGAATAAAAGTGGTAGATATTGTTTATCAGTAATTTGTGATCATAGGAGACATTTTATGAGTTGAAAATGTTACCATATAGAAATGAGAATAATTAAAACTGTAAACTGGATAATTTTTCTCACCTGCTAACTCTTCTTTGACTTTTTAAATTACACATAAAATACTAACTCCAAGCCATGGCCCTCAATGCCTGTTTGAAGGCCTGGCTTCTGCTAACCTTTCCAACCTCATCTTGTGTCACTCTGCCTCATGCTTCAGTCACAAAAGTCATCTTCATGTTCCATCAACACAAGCTTTTAACCCCCTTGTGACATTTCTTCTCACTGTTCTTTCTTTGGATTGTCAGGAATAAAAAGAATGCTGTGTTGGAGAATAACAGTGGGAATCGTAATTTAGATAGGTCCTTTTGAGGAGGTGACATTTAAGTTGTAACCTATAAGAAAGGCAGAAGCCAACTACATAAAAGCCAGAAGAAAGAGAAATGCTTTCTAAATTCTTCTTCTTCATGGTCAGTCTCTAGGAAAACATGCATACTGTTGAATTTATTTTACAGCAATTATCACAATATATAATATGTATTTAAAATATTTATTAAGCTATGTAAATGTTTACTAAAATATTTAGTATAGTAATATAATCAGTATATTTACTAAAATATTTAGTAAACTATGTAAATACTCACTAATCTCTAATTTCCATATGTATAAAGTACAGTATTCCAGCCCCTGGTTACAGGTCAGATTTCCCTGGTTTTCCCAGGTTTTCATGTATCAATGGTAGGCGGAAATGAGCCATGGGGCCCTTTCAGGACACTGAAGAGAAGGTGCAAGTCACAGGGCCTTGCTTCACTGGTGGTGGTATTTCCAGAAATCCACTAAGAGTTTGATACCCTCACCTGCAAGCACATTTGTAGCGTCATACATCATAAAACTTCATTGTTTTCTTGTATCAGTGTTTAACTTTTCATTTTGTTTCCCAATTAGACTGTGAATTTCTCAAATGTAGTGGTTGTGTTACACTGTTTTGCTTTCTTCACAGTGCTCAATATCAAGTCATAGTAGAAAAAACACTACATTTGAAGCCAGACAGCTCATGTTGGAAGGCAGCTCCACTATCAGCTAAGTGACTTTGGGCAAATTGGACTCTTTGGGTCTCAGTTTCTTATCTTTAAATGGAAGGTAATACTTATTCTATTAAGTTTTCATAAGGAACAAATGAGATAATATTTATAAAATATTTTGGCAAAGAATAAAATGTATAAATGTAAGCTGCCATTGTTATGTCCTTCATGAATAATTACTGATTATTATTGGCATAATTTAAACATTGCCTGCACAATGAAAACACGGTGTAGAATGTAGTGCAAATTACACTTTTTAGCCATGGGGCTCAAATTTTATTTTCAAATGTAGTAACCTCAGGGTCAGCTACAAAATGCCATTATTCTGCATCTTAGTCAGTAGGAGAAATACTTGGATTCCCCCAGGGAGGAAAAAATTTCTTCACTACTTGGTTATGTTCTGGGTTTTGAAGCTTTCATTATCTCCCCAGCAGGTAGGTTGGGTTAAATCCTGGTACTGTTTGTCTCTGTCTTATTTCTGAACACAGTCATCACAACAGCCAGCTCAACATTTCAGATAGTCACAATAGTGCAAGGTTTAATGCAGTCATGAGGCCTCTACCTAAAGAGGAATCCAACAATAATATTTGGTTTTGATGTAATGAGGAAAAATTCCACCCTTTTCCAAGTTAAGCTTGAGAGTAGGAATGAGGTGCCTATGAAGAGAAAGGAGAAATATAAGGAAAAAACCAACTGGGACAAAATGTTTAGAAACTAATAATTTTATGGCACTTATTATGTGCCAAACATGATTCTAAGTGCTTTGCAAATATTGATTCATTTAATCCTCAGTCCAATGAGGTGGTTATTTTTATTTTTGTTTTACAGATGAAGAAAATGAGGCACACAGAAGTAAGTATGCAGTCACTGGGATAATGAGGATTCAAACCCAGACAGTGTGCATTCAGACTCCATGGTTTTAACCTCTATTCAGTGAAAAACATTGAAAATCAAGACTGCAGATGAGAAAGAAGACAGATGCTGGCTCTCCACAAATTCCATAGCTACAGACTTATTTTTATGTACTAATAATCCTTTTATTTCAAAGCAATGCAAAAAAATTAAATTAAATGACCAGATTGAATAACTGTCTGGAAAATATATTTTTTTCAAGGACTACGAGGAAACAAAAAACCACTTAGTCATATCTGATCCTCAGCAGAGTTGGAGGAACATGAGGCAGTCTGGAAAACAGGTGTAATTATTTGTCAGTTTTTCATGGTTAGACGTGAGCTTCATATTCTCATTCTTATTTGTGAATTTTTTGTGATTAGACTTTGGCTCTATGGAAATTTAGGAAAGTAAGGAAAGAAAGCAGTATCAGGTCATAAAATATTTTGGGTTCAGTGATTGATTTGTGGGTGGGTCTGTGGCCTATCAGTTTTCTGATCTTTTGTTATGCAGGTGAAGCAGTCACAAAGAAGTCATTATCAAATGGAAAATAGTGCGAGTAGCATCTTCCAGAATGTCTGATGGTTTCAACTGATTCAGCCTGGAGTTCCCAGCATTGTTGCAACCCCACAAGAGCAGCCTAGTGTGAGAGTCTGGAACGTATGTAGGCAGAGGCTGTGGGTTTTTTCCTATCGTATTTACTTCCCCTGGATGGCACTGCAGACTTGATCAGGGGCACAAAATCTTGTCAGTTTGCTGCCAACATTATCTATGCTCAGTGTTGGATTCATGAGGAGGCAGAGAAGGTGACACTATGTCAAGAATTGAATGGTACAGGGTCATCCTTTGCCTCACAATGCCTCCTTCTTAAGGAATGTGGTGACAGGAAGAGCACCTCCTGGCTGTAGAAGGAAATAGGCTCGTGCTCACCGCTGCGAACTGTTGTGACCTTGGATCAGGTTTTTAATTTCACTGCACTGGTAAGAACTCTGGTTGCAAATAACATACACCCGATTAAAAAAGAAAACAAACACAAACAAACAAACAAACAGTACTGGAGAGATCAGAGTCAAACTGAGTCTGGCTCCAGAATTCCATTTCCTTATAGAACCAATCACTCTGGCGCTTCATCTTCATTCAACTTTTTCACAAAGGCGGATTATCAGCAAATGTGTGGGGGTTGGGGTGGGATGGTGGTAGGCAAGCCTTTGACAGACTATAGAAGGAGGAGGAAATCTATGGAAAACACATTTCCTCTCATTAAGGCCAGTTGTGAACTGAGTGGCAATCATGAATGAGAACACAGATGGAAATATTTGATCCATTTTTAATCAATTTTGAGTTAAATTTTGTGTAAGTTGTGAGGCCAGGTCAATGGTTTTTGTTTGTGTGTTTTTATTTTTGTTGTTTTTTGGCCTGTGGATGTTCAGTATTTGTTGAAATGGCTATCCTTTCTCCATTGATTGCTTTTGCACCTTTGTCAACAAAGTTGAACAACATTAAATTTATTTCTGAGTTCTCTATTTTATTTCATTGATCTGTATGTTTATCACTCTGCCCATATCATCACATGGTCTTGACTATTGTAGATGTATACTAAGTCTTAATATTGAAAAGACTAATTCTTCCCACTTCATTCTTTTTTTTCTTTCAAAATTGTTTTTGTCAATACAGTTCTTTTGCCTTCCAATATAAATTTTAGTGTAAGGTCACCTATGTGTACAAAATGCCTTGCTGGGGTTTTGATAGGAATTGTGTTAATTTGATAGGAATTGTGTTGGTTTGGGGGGAAATCAACATCTTTATTATGTTAAGTCTTCCAGTTTATGAACTAACTATCCTAGTCTTCTTTGATTTCTTTTATTATATTTTGTAGTTAAAGCATACAGAGACAATACAAGTTTTGTTACGCTTATACCTAAGTATTTCATTTCTTTGGAGTAATTTTAAATGGCCTTATGTTTTAAAGTTTGATTTTAATATTTCCATTGTTTTATAAGGAATAGCAATTAAATATGTCTGTCAAATCTTATAACCTGGCTAAACTTACTAGATATAGGAAGTTTAAAATAATTTTTTTATTGTTAAAAAGTATGAGATCTAGCCTCTTAATAACTTTTAAACATACATACAACATACTATTATTTACTATAAAACAGTTCTATTTTTAACTTTTTGAACAACTCCATACTATTTACCATAGCAACTGCACCCTTTTACATTTCTACCAACAGTTCACAAGGGTTTCAATTTTTCCACACCCTGGCCAGGAGGTATTTGTTTGTTTTTGTTTTTGTGTGTGTGTTTTGTAGTTACCTTGGGATTTTTTACATAGAAAATAATGTTCTCTGCAAAGAGGGACCGTTCAGTTACATTTTATAAAAATTTAAAAAAATATTTTATTTATTATTAGGGAGAGGGGAAAGGAGGGAGAAAGAGAGGGAAAGAAACACCAATGTCTGAGAGAAACATTGATTGGCTGCCTCTTGCATGCCTCCACCTGGGGACTTGGCCCACAACCCAGGCATGTGCTGTGACTGGGAATCAAACTGGTGTGACTTTTTGGCTCTCAGTCCACTGAACCACATCAGCTAGGGCTACATTTTATAAAAATTTTAAACACACTGAAAATTTGAAAGGCTATCACAATGAATACCCACAGCTATACTCCAAATTGTTGATATATGTTGAATGTGTGTACACATACACACACACATATTGGTTGGACAAAATCTACAAGCATTCATTATATATATTAATTACAGATATATTCTAATATGTAATTATAATGCTACTCTCACACTTCAGGAAATTATAATTCTCTAATAGCTAACATCTAATCCACACTGAAATTTTCTCAAACTTCCTCCATGATGTCTTTTATTGTTTCTTTTAAAGTAGGTTCCCATGGCACTTCTGGTCAAGATGGAGTTATAGGTAGACATGCTTCATCTCCTCGCACAACCACAGAGAGAATTACAACTAAACTTCAACACCTAGAAATGTCAGAAAATCAAACTGTATGGAAGTCTGACAACCAGGGATTTAAAAAAACCACATCCAGATGTGTAGGAGGGGCAGAGACATGGAGATGAGAGGAGAGGCGAGGAGACACAGTGTGGTACAGAAAGGTGGCAATGGAATGTGCAGTCCTACATTCATGTGTGGTAGATAAAATCGGGAGGGATACTTTGGGAGTGAGTAATCCCAACCGCAGGCCAGACTGCATAGCCCAAGGTTTCATTGCTGGGAAGATAAACCCCTATAACTTCTAGCTATAAAAATCAGTGGGGAATGGGTCAGTGGAAGAAACTGCTGGATTTTCAAGGGACTCCACTTAAAAGGCCCACACAATCTTAGGACATATGCAAACCTACCCACTCTGGAATTCAGCACCAGGGCAACAGCAGGAAGAGTGTCAGTAGCATATGGAGAGTGGGTGAAGTACCTGGAAGTGGAGCAATTGCTGGGCAAATCTCCAGAGCCAGGCAGTGGCAGTGTCCCCTCTCCGAACCCTCTCCCCACCCAGAGCCACAAAGTAATGAAGCGGGTTGTCCCACCATGATGATTACCTAAAGCTCCACACCACACAATTTACAGGTACCTTTTCCACAATAGACCACACTACTAAGACAGGGAGTCAAAGGAGCTCTACTTAATACACAGAAACAAACACAGGAGTCTGTCGAATTGAGGAGACAAGAAGTATGGCCCAAGTGAAATAACAGAACAAAACCCCAGAAAAGAACTAAACAAAATGGAAATAACCAACCAATTGGATACAGAGTTCAAAACACTGGTTATCAGGATGATCAAAGAACTTATTGAGCATGGCAACAACATAAAGAAATAAATGAAGGTTACACTAAGTGAAATAAAGAAAAGTACACAGTGAACCATCAGTGAAGAGGAGGAAGCTGGATTCAAATCAACGATTTGGAACATAAGAAAGAAAAAAGCATTCAACCAGAGTGGGAAGAAGAAACAAGAATTCAAAACAAACAAACAAACAAACAAAAAAAAAACGAGGACAGTATATGAAGCCTCTGGGACATCTCCAAATGTAGCTATACTATGGAAATGAAGAAAAATCCACCTGAAACCAATGATGAAGGGAAAGAAGCCAGGGTTCAAAACAATGATTTGGAACATAAGGAACTAAAAAACAGTCAACCCGTAAATAATGAAGAAATAAGAATTGGAAAAAATGAGGAGAGGCTTAAAACCTCTGGGACAACTTTAAATGTACCAACATCCAAATCATAGAGATGTCAGAAGGAGAAGAGAAAGAGCAAGAAATTGAAAGATTATGTGAAAAAATAATGAATGAAAACTTCCCAAATTTGGCAAAGGAAATAGACATACAAGTCCAGGAAGCACAGAGTCCCGAACAAGCTAGACCCAAAGAGGACCACACCAAGACACATCATAATTAAAATGCTAAAGGTTCAAGAGAAAGAGAGAATCTTAAAAGCAAGAGAAGAGAGTTACTTACAAAGGAGTTCCCATAAGACTATCAACTTTATTGTTAAAGGAAACTTTGCAGGCAAGAAGGAACTGGCAAGAAGTATTCAAAGTGATGAAAAGCAAGGGGCTACAACCAAGATTACTCTATTCAGCAAAGCTATCATTTAGAATGGAAGGGGAGATGAAGTGCTTCCAAGACAAGATAAAGCTAAAATAGTTCATCATCACCAAGCCATTATTACATATAATGTTAAAGGGACACATTTAGGGAAAAAAAGAAGATCAAAACTATGAACAGTAAAATAATAACAAACTCATAACTAATCTAAAAAGCAAAAACAAACTAAGTAAACAACTAGAACAGGAACAGAACAATAGATAACAGAGATGATATGGATGGTTATCAGTGGAGAGAGGGAAAGGGATAATAGGAGAAAATGTACAGGGATCAAGAAGCATAACTGGTAAGTATAAAATTAACAGGGGACATTAAGACTAGTATAGGGAAAGAAGAAGCCATAGAACTTATAATCATGACCCATGGACATGAACTAAGCAGAGGGGAGGGGCAGGGGAGGATTGTTGGAGGGAAGTGGGGAGGAAGACAAAGGAGGAAAAATTGGTACAACTGTAATAGCATAATCAAAATATATTAAAAAAATAAAGTAGGTTCCCATGAAGTTTCATGAATTGCATTTGGTTATTATGTCTCTTTGGTCTCTTATTTTAGAACAGTCTCATTAATGTTTTTCTCTATGACACTGACTTTTTGAAGAAAAATTGTCTTATAAGACATTCCACATTCTGGATTTGCTCTATTATTTGCTCATGATTGTTTTTTGTTTGTTTATTTTTAGCTTTGTTCCTTTATTTTCTTTATCTTCTATCAACTGAAAATTGTTCTAAAGATTGATTAGCTTCAGGTTAAACATGTTTGGCAAGAGTAAATCATAAGTGATGCTTTGTGCTGTATATCATAACATCAGATCATCCCATTGTTATTGAGGGTTAGCTTGATTACTGGTTAAGGTGTCATTGTAAAGGTGCATCCCTCTCTTTTCAATTAGCAAGTAGCCTGTAGGAATGATGCATACATATTTTGAAATGCCTTGATAGCAGTCAATTGTTTTTTCCCAGAGATAAGTGCTCTGTGTCTCCAATAGGATCATGTCTCTTTTAGGAACCAATGAGGATGACTCTCCACCTTGGGGTGGAAATACACACAGCTTGCAAAAAAGATCACTGAATTTTAAAGAATGGAAAATGTATCTCTGGCCTATAGAAGAGAACATTTAGTGAATATTTTGCATTAGGCTGGCTCTTTAATTCAGTTTAAACATATTAACTAAGGAATACTTTGAGAGAAGAGAGCAAGAAAAGTCTGAACCTCAAGATGTGATCCCTAAGAGAAGAAATCTACCCTAGTTTTGCTCTTTGGTGGTAGCAGAGTCACCTAAATAAGCACTAGCAAAGACCTAATAAGAGAGGTTTTGTTTGGAGGCAGTTCATTGAAGGAGCATGATTTTATGTAAGGTTTTTCTAAAAGAAAGTTGAGGAGCATTTGTGGAGTTGAAGAAGAAAGTTCTCCTTTTGTCCATTTCAAGTTTCAAGGGACCCTGTGTCTGTGGATTTGTTTGGGACTGTTCTCAACATCGTGACAGTTCTCGAGAACAGGCTGGTGTAATGCTCTGGAGTGAAGCGGGCGCAGGTCCTGGGACTTTCAATTCTTACCCACATTGCTAGGGTGCTGCTGGTCAGTTGATCCAGAGGTAGCAGGCCATCCAGTTTGCTGCCAACACCTTGTCCATGGACAGTTTTACGGGTAAGCAGAGTAGATGAATTGAGTAGCACCGGTTACTTCCTTGGTTCAACATTTCTCCCTCCTGGTGATGTGGTGTGATGAGAAAAGCATACCCTGTGGCTTCAGAAGAGGACACATTTTTTCTCACTACTTACTAATAATATGATTTTGGGAAAATTATTGTTATTATTATTATTACTGTTTTTATGCTTCTTTTGGGTAAGTTAATATTTCATTTAATCTTCACAACAAATATATGAAATAGTTACTATTAATATCTCCATTTTTAAGGATGAAGAAACTGAGGCACTGAGAAGTATGTAATGTATTTTATGGACCAGGTGCAGGACATACCAGAAGCAGGTGGCCTGAGCTCACCCCATACAAGAGCTTTCTGCCACAGGCTAGGGGATTTCACAAGAAGTGGGTGCAGGTACACAGTCCAATGAGGAGAGGGTGAGGAGGCTGCTAGCAACCTGCCAGAGGAGAGACATGGGTCTCTTTAGTTTAATAGTGCTTCTGAAGAAGGAGAGTGACCATCAAGGAAACAGCAAAAATGCCCCATGAAGAACAGAGACAGTCGTCAATACACTCCAGATGCAGAGAGCACCAACACTATCAGGCAATGCTGGTACATGTCAGATATGATCTTTCCTACTTCTTCCCCAACAGCATAATCTTAATCTTTCATTCTGCCTGATCCACTTCTGGAGAGGGCAGAAAGCACTAATGAGCTGGCAGGGAGGACAAGGAGCAACGGAAGGCACTTAGAGAAGGTGACGTGTTCCTTTTGTCCATTGCAGGCTTCCTGCCTGAAGCAGCCCCCTCAGGAATGAGAGAAGCATTAACTAAATAAAAACTGGGTTTTGATTTTGACTCTTAGGTGGGACTGGATATTTAAATGATTGAAATGTGTTGGTTTTGTGGATAAAACTAAGAGTAAAACTTTTTTTTTTTTTTTTGTATTTTTGTTATCTGAGAGGGACAAGAAAAGTAAACAGATTTGCTGTAGCTTCATCTGAGGAACAGAAAAGAAGAGAATCAGCCTCCAAGAATGGGTTTGAATAGGCAGTGGGAGAGAATGATAAGCTCTTTTTTTTTTTTTTTTTTGCACTCTTTGGTGTTCCCCACTTCAGTATAATGCAAATTCAAACCACCAGTATATCTGAGTAATCTTTCTTCAATAAAGTTTTACTCAGGATACTGAAGATTCAAAACAAATAAAAGCAGGTCTTTTTCTCTTTACCTACATAAATCAATTCCCACCTGATTCAAATATATGCCCTTCTTGTGTAAGTTTTATGTCTTTAGCACTGAAAAGCAAAATTATTGATGGTGATGGTTATACCATTGGAAATGAACACAAGTCCCCTGCGCCCTTGGCAAACACAGTTGGCTGGGATGTTACAGTGGCTTTGGGGCTTCTTAGATGTGTCTCTAAGGAATTTGGGACCAAGATACCCACTACATTTCTTTGTTCTTGACTTTAGCCACCTTCCTTTAGTGGTAGTTAGATTAATAAATGTTTGAGCACTCTGAGCTCCCCCTTTATCTTTGGGTACATCTGACAATAAGAATGTTCTTACTTAATTGAGTTAAATAAGTAATATCCCCCTCTCTCTCACATTCTGGCAGATGAGATCCTAGGTTTTTAAAGTACAGAGGCCATTTGATTTTCCTTTTCTTCTAGTTGTTCCTTTTGTGGTTTGAGAGAGGGAAGATTTCATGCTTTTGCCTATTGACTTTGCAGTTCTGAGAGCAGTCATGGTGTCAAGTATCAGAGACAATTTTCTCATGACGGGAGAAAATGTAAATAAAAAGAATTAGAAAAATACCTTCAAACAAATTCTGAGGAAACAAGGGCCCTAGGTCTTAATGAGCTCTCCCATCCCACCCTATTTAGAGGATATAATATAAAGTGAAGGAGGGACAGAGCATGTTATCAAATACATCATAATAAAAATCCAAGCATTAAAGAGACATTTTAGGTAAATAAATTCCTCGTTTAGTTTAATATTGGAAACTTCTGTCTTTGCAGGTCTCTGTACTCTTTATTCTGGCTAGAAGACTTTTATATTTGTGTTTAGGGATTCTGCATCAGGTTTGTTGTCAGCACATCATTTTTCTGAAAGGCCCAAGTATGGCATTACTTCACCCTATAGTCCCCACAAGGTCTGGGCAATGTTCTTGGAAACATTAGGATGATCTCACCCAGTTGGAAGAAGAGTTGCATAATAAAATAATGGTACTTCTCTCTCTTTCAGGCCACTGCACTCGGCTAACATATACTGCTACTTGACCTTTTGGCTAAGATCCCATGTAGAACAACTGAAATATTAGCTTCCTATCAGCTTTCTCACCCTTGAGGCTATAATTTCTGACAGCTGTAAGAGATCTTGTGCTTTTGGGGGCCCAGATGAGCCCCTCTGTGACAGCTGAGTTTGTCCAAAAAGGCTGGATCATAGACTATCCAGTCCAGTAATCCATGTTATGCTTGAGTCCTCTCTGTGATGTTGGCTGATTTCCCTCTGGCTGGAGTTGTCCTGCCTGGGCTCAAATACCACCAGTGAAGGGCAGGGAACTTGGAGGCAGCTGATTCCATCTTTGCCTTATTATTTGGCTGACTATGAAGTGTAATTTCTCCTGTTAAGCTGAAATTTGCCTCTCTAAAACACACTTGTTAATTTCACTTCTTACCCCATGGGTCCATACACAGTAAGTTGAATCCCTTTTTAACTATTTGAAGATAGCTACTGTTTGTTCCCTATGTCTTGTCTTTAGGGTGACTAACATAGTCTCTTGACCACATTCTCTTGGAATTTCAATTCAGACTCTCTTACCAAGCATATCCCAAACATGCCCTAATATGTGTACCCAGGGTTGAATCAGTACTCAGTTACCACTTCCTCATTATCAATATTATTTATGAAACCATTAGAAAGAGCCATTACATTTTTTTTGGAATTATGTCACACTTTTGACATATACCGAGTTTATTATTAAAATTTCTGTTTCTGATATACTTACTGCCACTAAACTTGAATAGTTAATTTTTTAACCCATGTATAGGATTTTGTACTTATTCATTCTAAATTTTATTTGTTAAATTTGGTCCATTGTTTTAGCCTCTAAAGCTCTTTCTGAATCTTGATTCTTTTATCAACAATATTTTCTGTCCTTCCTGAACTGTTATCATATACAAATTTGTTGAGTGTACCTTCCCTATTTGTATCTTACTCATTGGTGTTAGAAGAGCAGAGCAAAGGACAGAGGGAAAGCAAAAATGGAAATTATAGTCCAATAATGAAGTAACCTTACAAGTTACTCTACTAATAATGAGTTGTGGATTTAGCCAGTAGAACAAATCCTTGTGCAGTGAACTTGATGTGATGCAAGGGATCAATAATGTCTCAGTAATTTATGCTCCTTATGATATGGCTTCTTAATTTTTTTAAAAAAGTAAGAAATTAATGGCAGCCTTTAAAGCAAAAGAAAAAACCACCAATGGGTGCATGGAATTAAAAAGAGAGAGAGAGAGCCTGCGATTTCATTTTAACCTCTGGTCACTTACCAAAACCTCAATTGTTATTTTATTTCAAAAACAAAACCCAAACCAAACAAAATCCTCTGTGCATAATACAGTAAACTTTTCAAAGTTGAGTTTCTGGATCATATAGTTCAGTTAATTGGTGGATAAAGATGTGGTTTTGTTTAAACATCCCCATATGTAGGCTTTCAACCCCTCCCCTTAAAACTAATTTTCATAATTCTTAACAGTGACAGAAACATGTATGTGAGAGATAGAAAGGAACTCAATTTCAGTTGGTACATTCTGATGGAATAAAGAGGAGTGGGCTTCAGGAGATATACTTGAAGGATGAATTGAATTTTCCAATTAGGAATGGATGTAGCATGACTCTCCATGTTAAAGATTTCCAGGTAAGTTCAAGAGAAAATAACTGAAGCTGAATTCCATAAGGAAGTAATAATTCCTTTTCTGATTAATGACTGTCTGTAGGCAACATTGCCAGGACAGACAAATTGCTGCATTACATTCCAACTTCTAAAAAACTCCTTTCATCAGTTGGATACTTAAACCTACTTTAGCTTAGTCTAATTAATGAGATGCATGCCTGTATGAATAATCAGTAATGAGATCACTGTCCTTTATTTTCCTTTTGTTTATGCAGTGTCATAGCTACATTTTTTTGGCTATGTTTTATGATATTATGTCCTGGACAACTGCAATCAAATTCCTAGTGAAATTGTTGTGGGTTGTTTATAAAATAAGTTTGGAGTTTCATTTGTTTTAATTTCCGGTCTTCCTCTGCTACACACACACACACACACACACACACACACACACCATCGATCTCTTTCACATAATCACAAATAGCTTTTTCTAGCACAAGTATTATAATCATTATTTTTTTATAGCTGAATATTGTATTTGTGAAGCAAATGAGCATTTAGCCTTGAAGATTTTTTACTTTTAAGGCTTGGGTCATCAGTGTAACAAAGAGAAGGGCCAAAATCATTTCTGCCCCTAAACATACTCTCTAATTTAACCATAGTGAACTCCTTGCATATCTCCAAAATGTGTTATAATATAACATCTTCCAAAGCTTTGCATATGCTCTTCTCTTTGACTGCAATGTCCCCTTTCTCTGACTCAATAATTCTTACCCACCAAAATGAGGCAGAGTGCTTTCCAGGAAGTCCTCCTTGATTTCTAGTACTTACTCAAATGCCCTTGTGCTTATCTTTTGCATATCAGGTATCATGCTGCATGTAAATGTTAATTTCTTTCTATGTCTTTTACTTACATTGTATGCCTATAGATTATGTCATATATTATATAATAGGTGCTACTACAATTTAAGATATATTAATGCTCAACAAATAGTAGGAAGCTTTTCTCATTGCCCAGAGTAGAATGGGTGCTTGCAGTATATATTCTCACAGAGCATTGAACTTCTCCTTTGTAAAACTTATCATATTTGTAACTGTATACTTAGCCATGGCAGAGAAGGAAAACTCTGATTCCAAAAAACCTCCGCTGCCTTGCGGCATACCTCTTCAGGGGAAAGGCTAAGGGAGTAAACCTCGACAGAAAATCCGGAGCCGGAGTCCCTAAGGCGGTTTGACGTTGTAGTCAACACCGGCAACTCCTGCGGCGCACCTGAAGCCAAGCTGTATTGACTCCGTCTTTCCCTTGGATCCTTCAGCTGCGAAGAGAGGGGGGGTCTGCTGCATGGGCAACAGCAGACCCTCCATATCACCCTGCCCAGGCTCTGTAGCTTCAGCTTCACTGGAGAGGACACTCCAGCGTCATCGCAAGATGTCGATTCAACACGGGAGGAGACAGATACCGTGTCACTCCCGAGTCGGACTGCACAGCCATTCTCGGCGGTGCAGATAGACTCTTAAGAAGCTACACCATCGTCTCTCGAGACGGACGGCTGCCGACGACGACTTAGCCATGGAATTATTTCATGTTTGCTCCTCCCTTTGATTATAACTCCTTAAAAGCAGGGACCAAATTTTTTTTTCTTTTTTTGTTTTAATTTTCTAAAATTTCAGTTAAAGTTGACATTCAGTATTATATTAGTTTCAGGTGGTTAGACATTTATATAACTCACAAGATGATACTTCCCCTCAACATCTCATTTTTCTTCTTTTTTGTCCTATTCTTGTTCCTGGCACAGCATATTTGCTCAATAAGTACTGTTAAAGTGAATGATCAATGAAATTGATGGATCCTTGTGAGAGAAATTGATGAGGAAACTGGTGCCCTTAGGTTTTAGTTTAATGCCAGGGGTTGCAATGGGGAGGATGTTCTAGAAAAAGAGTAAGAATATAAGAGGGTTTCTTGAAAACTAACTGGAATACTAAGGCATACATAGAGTGCAAAGAAGGCAGCAGGGGCGAGGATGAAGTAAGGAAGAACAGGGACCTGGTGAAAGGAGAGTGGTATGAGGGGAGGGTTTATATCCTAAGTTGTGGCTCCGTGGGTTACTGTAATGAAGGCCACAAGGAAGTAGGAGGCAGGCAGGATGGAGGTGATCCTAGTTTAACCTTGGGGTTCAAAATAGGACTTTGGCTTAAAATTGTTTTTTTAATGTTCTCAACAAATTTGTTTCCAAAGGCAGCAGGGCTATGTAGAAAGAGTTTTGACTTTGCTATCAGACAAAACTAGTGGCAAAATGCAGCTACAGCACTTAACTAGATGTCCAACTTTGAATAAGACATCTGACATTTCTGAGCTTCAGTGTTGCCATCTGTAAGACAAGGACAATCATATCCCTTTAAGAATTGTGTACAATGAAATGAGGTAAAGTTCATAATGCATCTAGCTCAGTCCCTGGCTCAGAGGAATTACTGAGTAAATGGTAGAAGTTGTTAATATTCACCAGGCCTAACCTGTACGGAACTTTAGAATGATTCTCTTATTGGTCACAAATTGTTCAGTATTTCTAATCAATGATTTGAAGTATTCTTATCAAATTTAAAGAATACAGAGAACTCAGAAAAATAGCTAATATGTTGACTGGAAGGCTAAGGAGCCATAGACGACATCTCAGCAGTTGAGAGGGATAGGCTGAAACCAATAAGATAAAATTAATAGGGACAGATTTAGATTTTTGCTTTTGTGTTTAAAGGATTAGCTGAAACCAGAACAAGGGAGACCTCGCTTAATAGTTTACAAAAGAAAAGCCCAAGGGTTTTAGCTGACTGTCAGCTTAACATTAGCCAACTGGGTGAAGGCTGCCAAAAAACTCATGTGATCTGAGTCCATGTGATGGAAATAGAGCATCCAGAAGAAATGGGGTAATTGTCCAAGTGTCTTGTGCTGGGAGAATATTAAGGGAATGCACTCAGTTCTTGGCCTGTGCTTTAAGAGAGATAGATCTAGAAGAAGGTTAATAAGAAGGTCAAAGTTCTGGAAACATGTCATATGAGCAACAGTCAAAGAAACTGGGATGTTTAGTCTGGAAAAGAGGCAATCGAAATGGTCAGGGTTGTGGTGAAGAGTTGGTGGCATGGAGCATGCTGCAGCCTTCAAATGTTTGAAGACTTTTATTTGGACAAGGAATAGCCTTGCTCTGTAGTATTTCAAAGGATGGAAGAAATATTACAATTGGAAATTGGAAGAAAGGAAAATTTTGCTCAACGTATGTCAAAGTATACTCATTGTAGCTGTACTCACTAGCATTTATAAACCTTCTGCTAAGCTCTTCTTATATATGACTCTTTAAAAAAGGTGTCTTTATTCTATGTATGCCTTCTCCATGAGGGCCCAAGCACAAACACCTGAGTCATTTTTCTCTTAAATCTAACACTGATCATTTCTATTTTCTTTTTCATGCCTAAACAGTGTTTTCCTTATGTATGTATGTATGTATGTATGTATTTATAACCTTTTATTTCTTTATTTTTAGAGGGGAGACAGGGGGTAGAAAAGGGAGAGAATTATTGATGTGTGAGAGATAAATGGACTGGTTGCCTCTTGCATGCTCCCAACTGGAGACCCGGCCCACCACCAAGGCATGTACCCTGATTGGGAATTGAACCAGAGACCTTTCAGTTTGCAGGCCATGTGACTCTTCTTATGTATTACTTCTTTAATCCTTACATCAACTCTGTAAGGTGAGTATTATTATTCCCACCTGAGGCTTATAATGAAGACTTGTTTTGTCCATAGCTATGCAGTAGGTTAAATAATGAAGCTGGAGCTCTAACTCAGGTTCCTCATGACTAGAAAGCCTGTAATTTTTAGCCCTATGGAGTATTTCATCTAGAGTTTCCTGAGATACAGGACTTTCAGTGCTGAAACCAGGACAGTCTTGGGCAAACTGGATCTGTTGGCCATTCGAATTTTACAATGTGTTTACCTGTACCCTAGCTGGAAGAGACCTTTGCTTCCTAGAACGCTGGGATTATAGCTCAGTTTCTAGTTTTGGCTCAAGTTTCAAAAGTATTTTCAGAAAATTTTCACTGTTCAAATATGGAAATGATCTGCCCTACATGGCAATGAGCATCTAGTTTCTGGATATAGTCAAATAGAGGCTGGGCCCCTGTCAGAGTTGTGGAGGATGAGAATTCTCTTTTAGGCTTGTTGTTAGTAAAGACCATTTCCACAATCTCTTTCATCTCTGTTGTTCTGTGATTCAGACAAATAGTGCTCCTTGCTTGGACTCTGATGTAATTCCCTAGGCTCTTTATTTAGCACTGAGAGCACACTTGTGTGACCAGTTTGAGATGGTGTCTCAAGAAACCTGGACCATGGACTCTTGTATCCCTTCCTGTGGTCATCGCCTCCTGCTGAATGTAGCTAAAAAGCCTGTGTATAAATGTTCTGAGATCTTTGCCCTTAGAGCACACATGCTTTGCATTTTCAACCCAAAGCTCTTCCAGGAAAGGTCCAGACACCAATTCATTATGTATAGGTCATTGATGTGTTTATTCACTTAAAAATCATTTCAAAGAGGGAAACAAAACAGGTCTCAGTTCATGCTTTGGAATGCACTCATCAGTGAAATTTTATTTCTTCAGTAGTCTTTAAAAACCTCAGGGCTGAGTGTCTGGGAGCCTAATAATATTCTGAGGAGGATTTAAAAACTTTTCTGGACCCTTGAAATTAGTCCTGTGAGTGTCTGTGTAGTGTTGCCTTGGAAGACCCTTCTTTTTTTTCTTTTCTTTTTTGTAGCCTGCATTGTAGTAAAACTGACATAGAATGAACAAAGGGGCTGTCATAACACATTTGTCCTACATACACGAGGACATCCTTGGTGACTCTCTGCTATTACCTAAGAACCAATGGAGCAGTGAGAGGGCATCTTTTATAGGGGCACCTTTGTCACTCAGACGGTTTGTCTTGTTGGCTAAAGCAGATGCCCTCTTATCTCTGACAATTTTGTGTGGGATGCAGGCCAACACAAGGAATTCTCAATGGAGAAAACTAAAAACAGAGTTAAAATTTCCAAAGGAAATATGGTAACCTAAGTAAGTCCACATTTTATCCCCTGTAAGTCCTTATTCTATGTACGCCTTCTCCATGAAGGACCAAGCAACAAACACGAGAATCATTTTTCATTTAAGTCTAACATTGCTCATTTCTATTTCCGTTTTCTTTCTTTTTCTTTTTTTTTTTGATGCCTACACAGTGTTTTTCTTTCTTTATTTTTATTTAATCTTTATTGTATTTTTTTCCATTACCATTTAGTCCCATTATATCTGTCTCTGCCCAGCTATCACCACACTGTTGTCCCAGTCCACAAGTCCTTTTTCCTTTTTGCTCAATTCCTGTACCCTCTAACCTCCCACCCCCACTAGCTGTCATCCTGCTCTCCATCTCTGAGTCTGCTTCTGTTTTGCTTGTTAGTTCAGTTTGTTCATTAGATTCCACCTTTGTGTGAAATCATATGGTATTTGTCTTTCTCTGACTGTCTTATTTCACTTAGCATAATGTTCTCCAGGTCCATCCATACTGTTGCAAAAAGTATTCTTCTTTTTTTTTATGGCTGAATAGAATTCCATTGTGTAGATGTCCCATAGTTGTTTTATCCACTCATCTACTGATGGACACTTGGGCTGCTTCCATATCTTGGCGATTATAAATAATGGTGAAATGAACATAGGGGTACTTATGTTCTTTTGAATTAGTGTTTTGTGTTCCTTTGGATATATTCCCAGAAATGGGATCACAGGGTCAAAAGGCAGATCTATTTTTAATTTTTTGAGGTATCTCCATACTGCTTTCTACAGTGGCTGCACCAGTCTGCATTCCCACCAACAGTGCAAAAGTGTTCTCCTTCCTCCATATCCTCACCAGCAGTTATTGTTTGTTGATTTATTGATGATGGCCATTCTGAAAGATGTGAGATAGTATCTCATCATGGTTTTAATTTGCATTTCTCTGATGATTAGTGACATTGAACATCTTTTCATGTGTCTATTGGCCATCTGTATGCCCTTTTTGAAGAAATATCTATTCAGGTCCTTTGCCCACCTTTTAATTGTTTTTTTTTTTTTTTTTTTTTTTGGTGTTGAGTTTTGTAAGTTCTTTATAAATTTTGTATATTAACCCCTTATCATATGTATTGGCAAATATGTTCTCCCATTCTGTGGGTTGTCTTTTTATTTTGCTGGTAATTTCCTTTGCTGTGCAAAAACTTTTTAGTTTGGTGTAGTCCCATTTGTTTATCTTTTGTTTGTTTGTTTCTCTTGCCTGGGGAGATATATCCAATAAAAATTTTTCTATGAGTGATGTTCAAGATTTTTCTGCCTATTTTTTTTTTTTTTTTTTTTTTTTAGGATTTTTATGGTTTCAGGTCTAACATAGTACTGGCAGCTGTAGCCACAGCAATCAGACAAGAAGAAATAAAAACCATCCAAATTGGAAAGAAAAAAGTAAAACTGTCTTTATTAGCAGATGACATGATACTGTACATAGAGAACTCCAAAGACTCCACCAAGAAACTACTAGAACTAATAAATAAATTCAGCAAAGGAGCAGGATACAAAATTAATATCCATAAACCAGCTGCATTTTTATATGCCAATAATGAACTAACAGAATGGGAAATTAAGAAAAGAATCTCATTCACAATTGCTTCAAAAAGAATAAAATACCTAGGAATAAACCTAACCAAAGATGTAAATGACCTGTACATGGAAAATTATAAGACATTGAAGAAAGAAACTGAAGAAAATACAAATAAGTGGAAGCACATACCATGTTCATGGATAGGAAGTATCCATTAAAATGTTTATACTACCCAAAGCAATCTGTAGATTCAACAAAATTCCTATCAAAATTCCAATGACATATTTCATGGAACTAGAACAAATATTTCAAAAATTTTATGGAACCATAAAAGGCTCCGCATAGCAACAGCAATCCTGAGACAGAAGAACAGAGTTGGAAGAATAATGCTACCTAATATCAAACTATACTACAGGGCCATAGTAATCAAAACAGCCTGGTACTGGCATAAAAACAGACACATAGATCAATGGAACAGAATAGAGAGCCCAGAAATAAACCCACACCTTTATAGTCAATTAATATTTGACAGAGGAAGCAAGCATATACAATGGGATAAAGATAGTTTATTCAATAAGTGGTGTTGGGAAAATTGGACAGATATGTGCAGAAAAATGAAACTAGGCCACCTTCTTATGCCACACACAAGAATAAATTCAAAATGGATGTATTTTCTTACATGTTCTACCATTTCTGTTTTCTTCACTAACAGCCACTATTATTGAAGACCCATGTGGATTCAAGCATTGTACTAAGTATTATTATACATTATTACATTATTTACCCTCACAATGACTCTTTGATTGTGAGAGGGCCTTGTTGTCCCTCTTTTAATTAATGAGGATAACCTCAGAGAGGTTATTTGAATTCACACAGCTAGTAAGTGGAAGAGCTGGGATTTGAGCTAGTTCTATCTAAAGCTTGTTTTCTTTCCACAATGCTTCGATCTAACCTGAAATCTAATTTTCTACCCAAAGCCTACCTGAAATATCAAGTATTTTTTCAAGACTTCCATCCTCCAGTGCTTGTGGACAAATACCATCTTTTCCACAACTTGCTTTCACTGAGATGCTCTAATCCTTAAGCCTCAGAGAAGCCTTCCCTCACATCAGAGCCTGGATCCTTATTGCCTAAAGGCCTTCACTGGTAATTATGGTCTCCCAACAGTGTCATCATTCTGCTTCTGCCGAGGACAGATCTGAATTTTCTCTGAGTCCAGTCCCCATGTTCTTTTCACTGAACTTTCTCACTCCTTGATGAATATAATGTTATTCAATGTGAAAAAATAATTTTAACATCATAGCTCCCTGATGATATACTTTTGTTAAGTCTTAGTTTCTAAGCTCTTAGAGAACCAAATCTCTGTAACTGGAGTTGTGCTGTGTGAGGGTAGTGACAGATAAGCAGAAGATGTTTACTATCTGCCCTTCTTGTGTTTCAAGAAAAGGGGAATTTTGCTGAGATTTCTGCCCTCTCTGCAATTCTGGGGACAAAGAGTCCACCCTCTCTCAATAACTCTTATTTCTTTGGCAGGAGAGTGCCATCTGTTTATCCTTTTTCCATGTATAAACTGATGGTTTTACAGATAAGTACATGTTATGATTTCCCCTATATTTTTCCCATGTTGGGTGGTGGACTCCTAATAGTTGAGGTTACATGAAGCTTTCACTACTAATCATTTTGGGCCTTGGGAGGAGACTGCTGTTCAGGAGGTCAGCTTCCTACCACATCTGGTTGGATTGGCATTTTGGTGTCCTAGACAAGAAGTTTATATCATGAGTAAGAGCAGTGACTACTCTGCCATTTTTTGTTTGAACTTGTTATTAATATTACCTTTAATATTTTATCTTCTTATGAGTTGTTATTAATATTATCTTCAACTCTTATCTTGTTGCATTGTTCTTGTTATTAGTGTTATCCTTCATTTGCTATTTCTCTATAAAAAACTTTTAAGCCACTTGTCCATTTTTTGAGGGCAAGTTTAGTTAAACTAGGTGGTGTGATTTGTAAGTTCACTTCTCCAGGCCTATATAAACTGGAATATGTGGTCATATAGGAAATACAAACAAATGAGGGGGTCCCTGAAAGCTTCTTCCTTTCATGGAGTTGTCATTCTTTCCTTGTGATATCTCCTGTGGTGGATGTATGTAACACATAATGAGGCAGGTCACAAGTGGGGGCCATTGTTAATCTGAACAGACAATATATGTAAGGTTAATTACTTTTTTTATAGTTAAGAATAAATAATGGATAGATATCCTAGGATATTCTTAAGGAGGAAGTGAGAAGTTTATCTTCCAGCTCTCATCTCTCATTGGTCAAGTCCCCCCCCCCCCCAGGGATGTTAGGTGTATGTGGCACTGAGCAGGTCTCTTGGTATCTCACCCATCAGTGGTGACAGGATAGCTACAGGATAGGAGTCAAGAAGTAATTGTCAGGTCTAAGATTTGATTAATAAGACCAATAGAGGTTGAGACCAAATCCATTCAATTAATCTTACACAGAATTTAATTAAGATTACTACCTATCAACAAGATTTTATGAAGCAAGGTGAGACCAATCTACAGTATAGACTCCAACAATGCTCCCTGGTGTCCTGGATTTGGCCAATTTGAGGGTATATATTATTGTGGTCTTTGGGGGCAGACAGATTAATATCTGGTGTCAACACTAGTACACAACATGGACATACGTGGTGCCTCTGGGAAGAAGGTATTTTTAATAATTGTTGATATCCCCCACGTGGGAGCTACATTATTGGGGGACACAGTGACAGTGTCTCCAGTGTGACTTCTCAGCAAGCTTGTAAGCATTAAAATTTTCTACTCCTTTTAGATAATTGAGTCTAATTCTTGTCTTTGGAGGGACTGCCTATGGGCAGTTAGTCTGACCTGTCTGTCCTATTTGTTCACACCACCAATTGTGTGGTTGTCTGTTCCATGGATTGACTGAGTGATGGCTACAGAAATGGATGTGGGTGAGACATCAGAAGTGTTGATAGATGTTTTGTGTGGTTGGTACAGAAGCTGAGGCTGTCCCCTAATGTTTTCAACTGACTTCATAATATGTGAGTTTAAAAAGATGTATTAATTGATACTGTGAGTCGAGACTGAAAGGTAGACAAACACAAATACCAGGCTTTGAGGATACATAATCTGTGTGCTTTCTATTCTTTGCTTCTCTACCTTCTTTTTTTTCAAACATTTATTTTTTTCCATTTCCATTACCCCCTTACACCTCCTTCCCCCTCCACAACCACCACATTATTTTTCATCTACATGAGTCCTGTTTCCTTTTTGCGCTAACCCTTCACCCGCTAACATCCCCTCAGAGCTGTCATCCTGTTTTCTATGACTCTGTCTCTATTTTGCTAGTTAATAAAGTTTGTTCATTAGATTCCACATATGAGTAAAATCATATGAAATTTGTCTTTCTCTAGTTGACTTAATTCATGTTCTCTAGTCCATCTATATTGTTGCAAAGAGTAAAATTTGCTTCATTTTTATGGCTGAGTAGTATTCCATTGTGTAAATATCCCATAGTTGTTTTATCCACCCATCTACTGATGAACATTTGGGCTGCTTCCATATCTTGCCTACTGTAAATAATGGTGCAATGAACATAGGGGTGCTTATTTCTTTTGAATTAGTGGCTTTGGGTTCCTTCAGATATATTCCTAGGAGTGGGATACACCGTTGGTGAGAGTGCAGGTTACTGCAGCCACTGTAAAAAGCATGATGGAGATAACTCAAAAAGTTAAAAGTGAATCTGCCTTTTGATCTACCCTCTTTTTTCCATGAATGTTATACTGACAGGAAATATATATATTTTTTTCTGAAAAGATTAGAGCGTTAGTCCAATTTATTTTTTATTATCTCTCTAAAGTGTGTTCTAATTGACTTTTTTAAAAGTATATTTTATTGATTATGTTGTTACAGTAGTTCCAATTCTTTTTCCCTTTGCTGCCCTCCGCCCAGTACACCCCTTCCCTCCAGCAATCCCACTCCTCTTAGTTCATGTCCATGGGCGTGCGTATAAACTCCTCGGCTTCACCCTTTCCAATATTATTCTTAACTTCCCCCTTTCTATTTTGTACCAACTGATTATGCTTTTTAATCCACAATATCCCCATTTCTCCCCCTCCCCCTCCCAGCTGATAACCCTCCAAATGATCCCCATACCTATGATTCTGTTCCTATTCTGGTTTGCTTAGTTGGATTTTGTTTGCATTTTTTAGATTTCAGTTGTTGATACTTGTGAGTTTGTTGTCATTTTAGTGTTCATAATTTGATCTTCTTTTTCTCAAGTAAGTCCCTTTACATTTCATATAATAATGGCTTGATGAACTCTTTTAGCTTTACCTTGTCTGGGAAGCACTTCATCTGCCCTTCCATTCCAAATGATAGTTTTGCTAGATACAGTAATCTTGGTTGTAGGTTGCTTTTCATCACATTGAATACTGCTTGCCAATCCCTTCCTGCCTGCAAAGTGTCCCCTGAGAAATCAGCTGATAGTCCTGTAGGCAACTCTCCACCTCTCTCTTGCTGTCCCCAGGACTCTGTCTTTATCTTTCACCTTTGGCATCTCAGTTGTGATGCGTCCTGGTGTGGTCCCCTCTGGGTCCAGCTCGCCCAGGACCCTCCGTGCTTCCCAGAGCTGTATGTCCATCTCCTTCGCAAAATTTGGAAAGTTTATCTCATTTTTTTTCAATTCTTGCTTCCTCATTCTGCACTGGTTGACCGTTTTTTCTTCCTTATGTTCCAAATCATTGATTTGAACCCTAGTTTCCTTCCCTTTACCATTGGTTTTGTGTGGATTTTCCTTAATTTCACTTAGCATAGCCTTCACTTCTTCTCTTATGGATTTGCCATACTCAAGCATATCTGTCAAGCTTGTGAGCATCTTTATCACAAGTGTTTTGAATTCTGCACCTGTTAGGTTGGCTATCTTTTCATCCGTTCTCCCACTGGAAACTTGATCGATTCCTTCTTTTGCGCCATACTTCTCTGTCTCCTCATTCTGACAGGCTCCTGATTGTTAGGTAGAGCTGTCACTCCTGTTACGTTGTAAGAAGTGGAGCCTTAGACATTCGTCAGTACAGGGCGACCTGTTTCACCACGCTGCCTCGCTGTATGTGGTGGAGGGGTCCAAGAGGGAACAGTGCCATCTGCCCAGCACTCGGCCACTTTCCAGGCACTTTTCCCACTTCTGTATGGGACTGGCACCTCTCTAGCTGTTGCCCTGGCCGCCATTACCAGAGTGGGTGGGTCTGTGGATGTTCTAGGATCATGGGAGCCCTTTAAACAAGCCAACTCCACTGAGAGACCAGCAGTTTCTTCCTCCACCCCAACCCCCACTGGTTTGCACATTCAGAAGCAATGAGGCTTGATTCTCCCTGGTGCTGGGCCTGTGAGCTGCTTGGTCTGGTGAGGAGCTGGGAATGCTCCCCAGGTGTCCCTCATGACTTTTTAAAATGTGTGACTACGCTTTCCGCCCGCCTGCCACTGCTGCCGTTGCTGCTGCCACCACATCACGTCCTCTCTGCTGTGGCTCCACCCCTCCTACTTCTGTGGGTATTTCTTCTTTATATCTTTGTTTGCTGGACTTCCATGCCGTTTGATTTTCTGGAACTTCTGGTTGTTTCTAGTTTTGAGGTAGTTGTATTCCTTCTTAGTTTTGGAGGTAGAGCAGCATGTCTGTCTATGCCTCCATCTTGGCTGGAAGTAACTGACTTCTTTTGAATGTATTAATAAATGTTTTCAAGTTTATAATTCCTGGAGTTGGAGGAACAGGATGAAACTTCAGAAGAAATCTTTAAATATGTGAAATTTTTGTGTTTGGGAATTAGCATTACTTCAGATACAACATTCTTACCTAAGTGACATGCTGAAATCTTAAACCTTCCCAGGGAGAAGGCTGGGAAAACATTCCTTGATGCAATAGGCTATGGGGTTACTAAAATGTGGCCTGAATTTTGGGAAATGTGTGATGTGTTAAATAGCTGGGACTCTAGGGATAGTGATGGACTGGACCAGCTGTGGACCAAGATTTACTCAAATCTCCAGATTCTGGGACACCCAGTTTCTCAGTCTGAAGGTGGAAGATAGTAATCTTCTACAGTTACTATCTACAATATTCATTTTCTTAATTTGCTGTATTCGCATATACTATTTGAGAATTTTTATTGTTTTTCATTTGTTTCAAGTGTGTTCCTAATTGCTGATTAAAGCAGTTTTATGGTAGATGTATTAAAGTTCTTGTCAGATAATTCCAACATCTTTGTCATCTTGGTGTTGGCCTGTCGGTTGTCTTTTCTCATTCCACTTATGTTTTTCCTGGTTCTTGGTATGAAGAGTGACTTTCATTTGTGTACTGGACATTTTAAGTATTGCATTATGAGACTCTGGATTTTATTTAAATATTCTGTCTTAGAAAGCCTTTTTTGATTCCAAAGGGGCTGCAGAAGGAGGTCCTGCCTTTTCACTGCCAACTGGGGGGTGGAAGTCCAGTACTCCCTTCACTTCTGTTGTCACTACTAAGGGGAAGGGATTCTTTATTGCTTCTGGGACAGGGGGTCTCCTTACTGCTATCTGTTATACATTGAGGGGAGAGGGGACTTACTATCTCCAGGAAGTGATGAAAGTCCTGGCTTCTCACTCAGTCTCCTCTGACACCATTCTAGCAGGTGGCTGGATTATTATGGCAGTAGCAGACTGCCATAATATAATTAGCTTCCATCTTCTTTTCTTCTTTTTTTACTAAGAAACTTTATACATCTAAACCAAAATAGAGAGAAGAGTATAATGAACTCTATATACCCACCATCCACAGTTGTATTTTGTGTGCCGAGTTTTATCTGTCTCCCCTCAATTTTCTTCTTCTTGCTCATATATGTTACAGAAAGTCACAGATATTTTATTTGATAATGTATACTTCATATAAAATTTTAAAAAGCATAATCTCAATTCCATTATTACTCTTAGCAAAGTTTAAAATTCTGTAATTTTATTTTATATCAAACTTCATTCATATTTTCATGATTGTGTCAAAAAATTTTTTTTCACAGTTTTTCAAATTTCAGCTCCCATCTTAAAAACAAAGAAAATGAACAAACACACAAACAAACACTTTTCTCTTGGTAGTTGCTGTCTATTTTCTTACCACCACCTCCATCCAATCAAATTCTATAAAGAAGATGTCTAAACTTACTATCTCTAGCCCTGGCTGGATAGCTCAGTTGGTTGGAGTGTTGTCTTATACACCAAAAGGTTGCAGGTTTGATTCTTGGTCAGGGCACATACCTAGGTTGTAAGTTCAGTCCTGGGAGGCAACCAACTGAGGTTTCTCTCTCACATCAATGTTTCCCTCTCTCTCCTCCTATCCTCTAAAATCAATAAATATATCCTCAGATGAGGATTTAAAAATAATAAAATAAAATAATGAATTTATTGTCTAAATTTTTACTTACCATTTTCTTTTCAACTCGCTTTGATCAGGATTTTGTTTCATTAAGTCCACTGGAACCACTCAAGGTCATAAATGTCCTCCATATTGTCAAATCTAATGGTTCTTTTTCAAAATTTTCTCAGCTTGAAGCAACTGAGGAAGCTATTTTATTTTTCTCCATTTGGAACACTTCTTTCACTTAGTTTCTGGGACATACTGCTTGTTTTATTTTTCTATTTCACGAGCTACTCCTCCCTTTCTTGATCTCTAATTTTTTGGATACTTTAAGAAATATTTTATTTTCCTCTCTTCAGTATATGCATATCTTTCATAAGTGATATTCAAAATTTATATGTTCATTCCCAACCTTTCTCTGACCTCCAAGATATATGGCAAACTAGCTGAATATGCATCTTCTCTTGGATATCAAATAGGCATCTTAAACTTAACATTTCCAAATCAGGACTCCAAATAAGATTGTGATCAACCCTAAATCTTCTTCATTTCAGTAAATGACACAATAGTAAAAAGAGAGAGAGAGTAATGAGTTAACTTGGCACTTAAACAAAAGTTGTCAGGAAGATCTCTTTGAAGAGGTAACATTTGAGCAGAAATCAGAATGATGAGAAGGATCCATCAGGAGCCAGTTCAGGTTATAAAACACAAAAACAGGAAGCGGGGTGAGAGAGATAAAGAGATACATCTAAAAGTTACTGTTTATTTTCTTGTCCCCACCATCCATCTATCAACAAATACTTTAGGTTCCACCTTCAAAACAAACCTGAGATCTGACCTATTTTCATCACAACTACCTTTTCTCAAGTCACTCTTGTATTTCATAGTCTACTGTAATAATTTTCCAAGTGGTCTTCCCCTGGAATGTAATCCCTATCAGAACAGAGACCAGTTTTATTCATTGATGCACCCCCTGCACTTGTATCAAAGCCTGGTGGATAGTGATGCTCCGTAAATTATTATTGAATAAATAAATGACCTCTCTACTTTCATCAGCCAGAGTAATCTTTCAATGAAGTTAGGGCACTTCTGGTCAATACATACCCTCTGATGGTTCTGTATCACACATTAAATTAAAATCTAATTCTAAACCTACACAAGCTTGCCCCTACTTATCTTGCCAACTCATCTCCAACCACCTTTCTGTTTTCTTCCTTTACTCCAGCCACATTAGTCCCCTTGATGTCCATTAAATGTGCTAAGCATGCTTCTACTTTATGGCCACACATGGCTGTTCCTTCTGCCTGGACATTCTTTCCCCAGATCTTCACCAGGCTGGTTCCTTCGCATAATTGTAGCTTCTGCTCAGATGTTTCCTTTTCAGAGCAGCTTCCCCTGACAGCCTTACTTTAGAGTGCTGACTTAACTCATTACTTTCTTTTCTTTCACCATGATTGTTTTTTCTTCATATTTCTTACCACCAGAAGACATTTATCAGTTTAACTCTTTATTGTCTATTATATTCAGTAGAATGTAAAATCCAGGAGGTATCCCTTTGTGTAACTCTAACTCAATCAACACTGTTGAATTAAAAGCTGCATTAATTCAGCAATATAGCCTTCTTTCTTTACAGGTGAGGAAATTGAGGACTAGAGAGGTGGAGTTACTTGCCAAAGTCTCTTATTAAGTTCGTTGCCAAGCAAGAACTTATTGTTATCCTGTAGCCTCCATATAGTAATCCTGTTCCCTGCCTGTTGTAAATAGAGAGCTTGCTGCATGTTATTCCACATCTTCAACAATAATACAAGCTGGCTGGCACTTCCCAGGATTTCCCAAAGGGGAGAGGAGGAGAAGAACACTTTTGCTGGTTTCTCCTCTGAAATGGAGACTTTACAACGTCAGCCACTGTGCCATTGTTGGACAACAATATGTGTCTCAGAGGCAAGGAAAAGTTCCCACACTCTGTGCTTACCAGACGCCCAGCTGGTGAGCTGTGGTCTCCCCATTACTCCTGGGTTCCTTGTTTCTTTTTCCTCCCTCTTTGTTATGTCCTCTATTCATGACTGGGGCAAGATGCCATGCTATTCTTTCTCAATTCTGGGTCAGTCTGTTATTAGCTATTCTCCTTGGGTGCCCTATTCATGAAAATCTAACCACCCCCTGTTGCAGTAGGTGAATTCCATGGAAAAGTGTAAGGCACATTTTTCCTGCTTGATTCGTGCTTTTCCTGTGATTCAGCAATCTTCAGAGGGAACTCTTCATCATATTATACCATCATGGCTTGTGTCGGCAGGTCCAAGGAGGCTAAGTCCAGTCCAAATTTTGTGGATGTTCTCAGGGAATACTAAAGCTAAGTCACAGCAAAATGAATCCATTTGGTGGGTTTGCCAGATCAATCTGTGGTTTTAAGAGACCTAAAAGTGGAAATGTTTTCATGGTAAAAGAAAGATGATGCAGAAGGTTAAACATGTGATGCTCAGGTCACTTTAGATTAAACTTCAATTCTTCTCCAGCTGTATGTACCTTCTCCCTTATCTTCCCCACCCCAAATTATACCCCCAGTTCTAATACTTTTCTAGGATACCCTGATTTTTGCACATTAGTTTCTCTACTCAATAAGTAAGGCTCAGAGTAACAGCAACCTGATTAAAATCTGGTGTTTTGTATTGTGCTTTTAGTGACTTTTAGAAGTGAGCTGAATCCAGGCAGAGCATCCTTTCATCTGCAGAGCTTAAGTGCAGGATGTTAGGAGGTGGGACTTCAATTTATTAAACATGTGTTCAATCTTTTTGTCTATGAAGTCATATACTTTTTATCTTCCAGTACAGAATTATATATATATATATATATATATATATATATATATATATATTCTCTGAGTGTGTGTAAGTGAAAGAACTGAACTGAGTTTGAAATGCCTTTGTCAAATCATCAGATAAAGTGAAAACACTATAGATTTGTGATCAACAGCACAGAATCAAGGCTTCAGAGCAAGAAAGACCTAGTCTTAAACTCCTGCTGCATATCTTGAATGCTTTATGATTTGGAAGAGTTTACTTTTCCTTTCTGAATTTTGGTTTCATTACATGCAAAATAAAGTTAACAATAATATCAACCTCATAGGTTCAGCATGAGGGTTAAATAATGATATATATTATATATAGAAATATCTAAAATGCTTGCTATAGTTCTAATATATGATAAGTATTCAATAAGTATTATCTATGATTGTAATTATTAATGCCTAGTAGTATTCTGTAGAATCAGAAATAAAATAGAATTATATACTTTCTAATGCATCCCCTTCTCTTTAGAATTTCATTGGAGCTTCCTATTTCTGCCATATTTAACACTTTCCCCCAAACAAACCTCCCCAAATAATGATATGTTAATGGTGACCCTTTAATGAAAGTCTTTTCATTGCTTGGTGGTCTTTTGGGAGATTAGTGCTAAAACACTTCAGTTTGTATTTCTATATTTCACCCCTTAGTTTAACCTGTTTTTGAGGATGTAGGAAGGGAGCAAGTTATTGTGTGGGATTTGCTTCCTCCCTTCATCCTTGAAAATGAATGAAATTAACCTAAAATGCATGTGATGATCACTTGGGAGAGAAAAAGAAACATGAAAAAGAATGGGAGAGGAAAAGGAATGTGGAAATGGTAGTTACCAATTTGGACTGGATTTGGTTACATGTAACAAATTCTAAATAATGGTGCTGAGACAAGATAAAGCTTTATTTATCTCATGTAGAAAAAGTTCTGATGAAAGTAGCCTGTGGTTAGAATGGCACTTCCTGGTCTTCTGAGACTGGATGTTTCATATTTTCTTTGGTGTGTGGCTGTTAAGTTCTCTTCCTGGTCCAGGATAGCAGGTCAGCCTTCATGTCCACATTCTTTGGAACATGATAAAAACATAAAATACAGGATTCCCAGTCACATTTGAATTTCAGATAAACAATAAATACTTTTTTTAGTATAAGCATGTCCCAAACTCATTGGGACATACTATACAGGCATATCTCTTTTTACTGCACTTTGTTTTATTGCACTTCACAGATGTACTTGTCACAAACTGACAGTAAGACCCTCCACCAGCAAAACAATTACAACCCACTTTATTGTAGTGTGGAACCAAACCCACAATGTCTCCAACATATGCCTATACTAAAAATTTCTTTGTTGTTTATCTGAAATTCAAATTTAACTAGACATCCTGTACTTTTTTGCTAAATATGGCAACCTGACACATTCTAGGCAGAAAGAAGGAAAAAAGAGGGCAGAATGTCCAGGGGCTGTTTCTCCCAGTTAAGTAAGCTCCTAATGTAAACTTCCACCTATGGCTCACCGGTCACCCATAACTACAAAGGAGAATAAATGAATGCCTAGAAGAAAAGTGAAATTCTGCCTTTAGAGAAGGAGATAATGCATATTAGACAATCAGGAGTTCCTACCACTGATAGAAATTTATTTCAGTGCTTTTGTCTGTTGGATACCCATAGGGACATCTTAAAATCTGCTGGACAATCTCTTCACTTCTTCCCATCAGGCTAGCAGTGTTAGATGCTCCAAAGTAAGAGCCTGAGGAGATTGTCCATTTTCCAAATGACAGCTTTAGAGCCTTATTGTATAGATTCTTTTTGCATGATAGAAATTAACAGTAATTTAAAAAACTCTTAAGGATTGGTAGGAATGTTCATAACTTTGGGAAGCAAAAGACCATATTTTAGATATATGGTTTTGGGCTTTTTGCTAAATATTGATCCATTCTACACAGTTCTTCACAGCATTTGCTGATATATAAATGTGAAACACAAACAAACAACAACCTTAGAATAGTTTAAAATAAACCAACATGCTTTAATACAATGAAAAACAAAAATTGAACTCTCCAATTTACCATAGTTTCTATTCTCTCGGCTCTTTGAATAAGTCAGTTTATGCTAAAATATATTTTTCATAATAAGGTTTAACTTATTGAGACTTCCAGTCAAGATGTAGGCATAGAAAGACACACTGTGTCTCCCTCCACAAAGAAGAAGAAATGGAACTACCTCAGAACTAGAGACAACCAGAAGTTCCAGAAAACTGAGCTGCACAGCAGTCCAACAAACAAAGATATAAAGAAGAAATACTCATCCAGACAGGTAGGAGGGGTGGAGCTGGGGCGGAGAGGATGTGGCGTGGTGGCAGTGGCAGCGGCAGCAGCAGACCAGTAGAAAACACAGTCACACATTTTAAAAAGCAGGGAGAGACACCTGGGGAGCGTTCCCAGCTCCTGACCAAACTGCAAAGCTCACAGTCTCAGCGCCAGGGAAAATAAAGCCTCACTGCTTTTGACTGTGCAAACCAGTGGGGGTTGGGGCGGAGGAAGAAACTTCTGGTCTCTCAGCAGAGTCTGCTTGCTTAAACGGCCCCCACAGTTCTAGAATGTCTACAGACCCACTCACTCTGGGAACGATGGCCAGGGCAACAGCTAGACAGGGGCTAGTCCCATATGAAAGTGGGAGAAGTGCCTGGAAAAGGGGCAAATGCTGAGCAAGTGGTATTGTCCCTCCTCTGACCCCTCCCACATATACAGTGCCACAACATGGTGAAACAGGTTGCCCTGTACTGATAAATACCTAAGGCTCTGCCCCTTACAATGTAACAGGAGCATCAGCTCTCCTTAAGATACAGAGGCAAACAAACACAGGAGCCTGTCAAGATGAGGAGACAGAGAAATATGGCCCCAAAGGGGGAACCAATCAAGGTTCCAGTGGGAGAACTAAGTGACAAGGAGATAGCCAACCTAACAGATGCAGAATTCAAAACACTGGTGATAAAGATGCTCACAGGTTTGACAGATATGCTTGCGTATGGCAGACACATAAGGGAAGAATTGAAGGCTATGCTAAGTGAAACAAAGAAATATACACAAAAAAACCAATGGTGAAGGGAAGGAAACCGGGTTTCACATCAATGATTTGGAATATAAGGAAGAAAAAAACAGTCAACCAGTACAGAATAAGGAAACAAGAATTGAAAAAAATGAGGAGAGGCTTAGGAACCTCTGGGACAACTTTAAACGTGCCAACAACTGAATCATAAGGGTGCCAGAAGCAGAAAAGAAAGAGCAAGAAATTGAAAGCTTATGTGAAAAAATAATGAAGGAAAATTTACCAAATCTGGCAAAGGAAATAGACATACAAGTTCAGGAAGCACAGAGAGTCCCAAACAAGCTAGACCCAAGAAAGACCACACCAAGACGCATTATTATTAAAATGCCAAAAGTGAAAGATAAACAGAGAATTTTAAAAGCAGCAAGAGAAAAGCAGAGAGTTACCTACAAAGTGGTGCCTATAAGACTATCAGCTGATTTCTCAAAAGAAACTCTGTAGCCAAGAAGGGACTGGCAAGAAGTATTCAAGGTGATGAAAAGCAAGGACGTACAACCAAGATTACTCTATGCAGCAAAGCTATCATTTAGAATGGAAGGGCAGATAAAGTGCTTCCCAGACAGTGTAAAGCTAAAAGAGTTCATTATCACGAAGCCATTATTACATGAAATGTTAAAGGGAATTATTTAAGAAAAAGAAGATCAAAACTATGAACACTAAAATGACAATGAACTCACAACTGTCAACAACTGAATCTAAAAAATACAAACAAAATTCAACTAAGTAAACCAGAATAGGATAGAATCATAGGTATGGGGATCATTTGGAGGGTTATCAGCTGGGAGGGGGAAGGGGAGAAATGGGAAAATTGTGCAGGGATTAAGAAGCATAATTGGTTGGTACAAAATAGACAGGGGGAAGTTAAGAATAATATAGGAGAGGGTGAAGCCAAAGAACTTATATGCACAACCCATGGACATGAACTAAGAGGGGTGGAATTGCTGGGGGGAGGGGTATACTGGGCTGAGGGGAGCAAAGGGGAAAAAATGGGACTATTGTAACAACATAATCAATAAAATATACTTAAAAATAAAAAAATAAAATGTCAAAAAAGAATTAATTTATTTTTAGAAAGTATAAGAACTTTTATGTACCACAGGAGAAGGGTATTCAATATAGTCAAAGGCAACACTAGTTAGCAAACAAGAAAACAAATAAGCTCATAAAAATTGTGTCTTTGAACCCTTGGGAAGTTCTTTTGCACAAATGACCAGATTTATAAAGAATTCTGACATAGATACAGATTGATATAATTTTTGGCAGTGACTAATCCAGTGGTAGCTTTGATGTTGGGTTATACCATACATTGGCTAGGACAAGGCAGCAGCCATGGCTTAGGGAGAGCACAGTAGCATTCCTCCTCCGATCTGTGATGGCCCAGTAACAAAAACACATAATTGGGCTGGCAGGAGGAGGAGTGTCAGTCTGGCAGACTTGAGAGACAGTGTCTGGTGGTGAAGCAAAGTCAATAGAACACCTGAAATATCTCTCTAAGAGGACTAGCCAGAGAAAGAGACTCAGGTACTTGCTCAGGTATCTTGAGGTTTGCTCAAGATCTGTAGGATGATGACTATGAATTTTTATACTGTGCTTCCAGCCATTCCTAAGGAGGGGAGGATGTTTAGGGCCAAGGAGACACAGCATAGTGGTGAGAGGTACAATGATTCTCATTTGCTTGAGACTCAGTCCTGGTACATGAGACTTTCAATGCCAAACTGAAACAGTCCTGGTCACTCTATGAAGAAGGAGGGTTTTAGGAGTCACAGATGAATTTTGGGCCCATTAGGCCTTCACAGTGAAGAATCACCCATTATCCTAGTTAAAAGGGACCTCCAGAGGCTGGCCATGCAGGAAAAATTTTAACTCAATTGAGATCTCTCTACGCTATCTTCAACCGGCAGTCTCTTCTAGAATACTTCTGAATGTGGTGGGTTTTTTTTTTGTTTGTTTGTTTGTTTGTTTTGTTTTTTGTTTTTAGCTATTATCTTGCTACTGAAGAATTTTTAAGATGGCAAGTTGCAAGAAAGCAGTTCTCTTTTACTTTGCTCAATCCAGAAATAAAAGCCCTTTGTACACATTTCAGTCCCAAATAACTAAGAATCTAATTATTTTATTATAATTACAGAGAGGCACTGGAAAGATGACAGGATTCAAAGCCAGAAGTTGTGGGTCTGAGACTCTCTTCCATGATGCATCAGTTCTTTGACCTTGCCACATTAGGAGGCTCAGAGAGATTAGGTGACCAGTATAGCAAAGCATTGCAACAAACTAGAATTCAAAGAATTTAGAGGCCCATATCTTGATGACATATCTTTTCAGCTAAAAAATGTGCATATTATTACTTTGCATGTGCAGCCCAGCCTGTAACTTCTCAGTTTACTTCAATTGCAGTCCCATGACTGACACAGATGTTATTACTCCCCAATTACAGTGTTTTCTGCTTAGAGGCATCTTGTCTTCTGTAATATATCATGAACCAGAGTCCCAGTGCTAAACATTAGCTAGTAATTTACGATCATACCTTCTGAGGCAGAGAGGGCAGTCATAGCTCACTTTGGACTTGGAAAAGCACTCCAGGTTTTCCCTCAGCTCTTTTTTCCTCTTTTCTTTTTCTGCATTTGCTCATTACTGTATCTTTTCAGGTTCGGGATGGCCTGGGTCCTGCCATGTAAATCAAAGGATAGAGGGTCTGATCCAGCCGCCTGGCCCGCATCACCTGGAACCCATTATGATACAGCATCATAAACACCTCCATTTTCCCTTCGGAGAGAGGCCAGACCCACTGAAGTTAAGCTACCTGCGTAAGACTTGAGTGCGATCAGCTGTACTTAATCTTTAAATGTCCAACCCACTGATAACCTTTGGTTTGCTTTGATAACTACGAAATAAATTCTCACTGCATGGGATACCAGCATTCTGGTTTCTATTCAAGGCTGCGGTGCAGATGTCATGGAATCTTGGACTGGACAGCAGTCCTCGGAGATCTCTGGGGCCAGATATTGGCTTTTAGGCACTTAATTTCTAAGCCTCCCTCTGCCAACTCTAAATTTTCTCAGGGAATGACATGGCATTTGTGCATTACCACACTTTAGGTACTGTTTTAGGTGGGAGGAAGGGGAGAAGAAGAAAGATCCATCAAATTCAAAGCTTTACAATATGATACAACAGAAAGAACAATGGTCTAAGTTGCCAGTATCTTGGGTTTGAATTTCACTCTTTTATTCTCAACCCTCCTGACCTTTTTAGCTGTGCAATCTTGGAAAAAGGATATTAATACTTTTGGCCTTGTTTTCCTCCTCTGTTAAATGAGAGGAATGGTCAGTGCTTCTCAGACTTTCATGGAGATGTGAATCATTTGGGGATCATGTAGATTTGTTGTGAAGACTAAATTAGTTAATATATAGAAAACTATAAGAAGAATTGCTGGTTCAAAACATTTTATAATTATCAGTTTTATTATTAGTTAACATAATATAATGACAATTTCTTCATGTCATTTTTAAATACTTCAGAAATATAACCTCATCTAGACTTTGCAATACCTTCTAGTATGACTATACCTACAATAATTTATTTATCCATCTTTGTTTATTATAATGCTATTCTAAAAATCTTTCTATGTTGATCCTTTGCTCGTAGATATTAATTTCCTACAGGTAATAGAAAGTAACTCTAGTAGGTTTTACTAAGGTCAAAGCTACAAATCACTCATAGTGCTCAAATTAACTTTAGTTTTATTTCAATTTAACAAGCATGTACCTCACACCCTCCCTGTTAGTCAGGCACTGTGCTGGGTTTTAGATGAAGACTGGTAAACAAGACAGGCATGAGCCCTGCCCTCAGGGACCTTATAATCTATCAGCAAAATTGCATGTTAAGGATATAATTACAAAAAAGTGTGATGTGTGTTACGATAAGGAGAGTAAAGAGTACATAACAGAGGGGCCTAATTCAGGAGACAATTCTATTTAAACTGCATCTGGATGGATAAGGAACAGCAGGCTAGTAAAGGGGAAGAGCAGGAAGCTGAGAGAATAGTAGGTACACAGATAATTATTCACGTTCCTCAGTTTATATCCTAGGCTTATTTTTTCAGTTGGTGGCTGCTGCCTTAATTTGAGTCTGTTAGAACATCAAAACTCTTTGTTGAGTCTATCAAAATAATAAATTATACTTCTCATTTTGTTCCTCCTCCAAAGCCAATGATAATTTAAATAATGTCTGTAATAGACTAGAAGTCCCTAATGGGGCAACTGAATGGATCAGGCAGGTAGTTTAGAATCAAGTGTTGACTGGTCACTCTCTAATGAAATGCTGACCACAATAGACACCAGTGGAAACATATATGTGCCTTCAAAGCTATAGAAATAATAATGTAATTTAATTTTAAAGGTTACCTATTTTGGGAATGCCTATAAATAATAACTTATTGGCTTTTGTCTTAGAAAATCAAGTAGCTTAAGCATCAGAGTTTCTATCACACCTGATTACAGTATTGTCATGTTACTGCAGTGACATAACATCAAAACTTTGAATCTTTTTAGAAATCCATTCTTCATTTGTTGGGATAAATCCTAACTGTTGATAATCTCAGTTTTATGTGGTTATATATGCTTCATAGTTATTTACTCTAATCAAATTGAGGGTTGAATCAAACTGATAAATTATACTTAATATCAACCAAAATTATAACAAAATGCAGATTCAGAGTCCTCAATGCATATATATACCCCTTTGATGATATTATTTTTGAAATTCTGGAATATTCAAGGCTATGGTTTTTTATTGATATACCAGCCTGTGCTGGAAATGGAAGTGGGTAGTAGAGCTTATTTTTGTTTTCTCCTCATGTTAAATTATTGATTCATTCAATAAGAACCAAACAATGTGATACGGAGCCCACACATACACACAAATCAGTGCAACATTATTCTTGAGTTTATCTTTACGTTGTAGGATAAATACAAAATAAAGCTGACTGGGCTTGAGTAAGAGTCATTGTTGGTGAGAATACGATATAAGTTTAAGATAAAGATAATGAATATACCATATATATCTAGCAAAAGGTCAAAGAATATTTGATAGACCTTCATGCTATACATTTCTATCATCACCTGTGAGCAAATTAATGTTAAATATATCCAGACACTACCATAATGACTTAGTATTGGGATAAAATAATCTTAATTTGTGTTCATTTTTATCATAATTTTCCACACAAATATCTTCATACTGAATTTATATCACATTATGAAGCCATTGTGGAACAATAAAACTGCATGGATTTTTAAAAAGTCATACACACATCAGTTCAAATCCTGGCTCCACCACTTAGGAATTATGTGATCTGGAGGTAAGTAAAAAATCCTTCTCTGTCAGTTTTGTTATCTACAAAATGGATATTTGTATGCATATGCACATATATAAATATCCTATCTAGCTAGCTAGCTATCAATCATCTATCTAACCTATCTACATAGATGTAGGTAGATATTCTTCTAAGTTAATAATTAAACTGTGTGTAATTAATCAAGTGTGTTATTAGAGCAATTAGACTGCAGTCTGCTTTCTAAGAGACTATACAAGCTTGGAATTAGAAGTCTTTGCAATTGGTAAGTTCAAAAATGAATAGTAATGTGTTGACTAAATTTCAGTAATTTACTAATCAAGCCAGACTAAAACTTAACTAGTGCTATAACTGATTTATATAGAAGAATGAGACCAAATCTGCTCAGTTTATTTTATTATAATCCCTCTCTCTTTCATATCTAAAAATGGAATAAAGTTCCTTTCTCTGAATCCATTCCTCTATAATCAATCTCCTGCCCCCAATTTATTCAACTGGCTTCTATGCCAGCATGACTCTTCCATAGGCAGAGCAGCTGACTCTATATTTTAGGAACTTCCCTTGCTAATCTTCACCTTCATGCAGATCTCTGCTTTCAGGGAGTTTACAATTTGGTGAAGAACAGGGACATTAAACAAAGTAATTATTGGAAAGTGAGATGAGTGTTACATAAAATTTACAGGGCGCCATAACAACAGTGAACAGGGGAACCTAATCTGGCATTTCTGAGAACTGCCATTTATATTCAACAAATGTTTGATGAATACTTAGTATGAGCCAGACATGTACTAGGACCAGTTGGGTATTTAAAGAGAAACAGTAGACACTAATATTGTACTATAATAATGTAATATGATAAGTATTGCTTCAATGTCAATCATATTACAACATATAAATGTATCAAAGTAGCACACTTAAATTTACAAAACATATGTCAAATTTATTAAATAAAAAATAAAAGGAAACATAATAGACATAGTATATAAAAATGATCTGAAGAGTGAGTAGGAAATAACTACGCAACAGGAGGTAGAAGAGGAACACACTTTTCAGAGGATACCTGGAGGGCTGATTGATGGTTTAATGTGGAATAAGAGAAAGCATGAGTGGATTCCAAGCTAGTCCTGGGTTTCTGTATTAAGCCGCTGTGTAGATGAGAGTGCCATTTACGCAATGATGAATAGCAGGTTTGGGGAGTGAGGGGTTGGAAATATATTCACTTATTTATTCCACAGTTATTTCTCGACTGCATTCTTAGTGCCAGGCTCTGTAGTAGGCATTAGGAATACAACAACACACAAAAGGAACCAAAATTTCTGCCAAAATTTATCCTATAGTCTGGTGGAGGGAAAGAGACAATAAACAAAGTAAGTATTTCCTCACTTATCATGTGTATTGTATTCTAGACCCCCTGCAATAGGGGAAAATATGCAAAGTAGGAACCTTACACTTATTTTAGTATTTATATGTATTTTAAGGCTATATGAACCCTTCCCGCACACTTATAAATTGTTCCCAGTCCCTTATTAACTTTTTCCAATCCCTTATGAACCTTTTCCACACTTTTATAATCATTACTTATGTTCTTAAACATATTTTAGACTCTTAAACCTATGTAACTCTAACAAGATACATTTACAGTCTGCAAAATCCCGCGATATAGCGAAAAAAATATAATATTTTAAAAAAAACCCACGATAGAGTGAAGCCGTGATAAGTGAACTGCAATATGGAAAGGGACTAATGTAGCATGTTAGGTATTTATAAGTGTTTTAAAGAAACAACCCCCCATCAACAGGAAAGGAAGAATCCCCAGAAAGAGTGCTAAATGAAACAGAGAGAAGCAAACTATCAGACATGGAATTCAAAAGATGGATATAGGGAAGCTCAATAAGAACAGTGAGCTCAAAGAAAACTACAAAGAGCTCCAGAGAAACTACAGGAACACCAGGGACTATACAAGGAACTTACTGAGAATTACACCAGCATGAAAAAGGACATAGAAGCTATTAATAAGAGCCAGGAGGAAATGAAGAATACAATTTCTGAATTGAAGAACACAGTAGAAGGAATTAAAAGCAGGATAGAGGAAGCATAAGATCGGATCAGTGAGCTGGAGGACAACATAGAAAAAAATTCCCAGACAGTACAACAAAATGAAAAAAAAAAAAAAAAAAAAAAAAGAAGAGGCTTTAAGAGAGCTGTAGTACAACATGAATAGTAATAATATTCAGTATTATCCTAATTCCCTAACCAGGTCAAGACACAACAAAGAAAGAAAACTACCAGGCCAATATTGCTGATGAACATAGATGCTAAAATCATCAACAAAATATTAGCAAACCAGATTCAGCAAGACATTAAAAAGATCATACACCATGATCAAGTGGGGTTCATCCCAGGGATGTAAGGATGGTTTAATATCCACAAACAATAAATGTAATACATCACATAAACAAAATGAAAGACAAAAACCATATGATCATATCAGTAGATGCAGAAAAAGCATTTGATAAAGTACAACACCCATTTATGATGAAAACACTCAGAAAAATGGGAATAGAGGGAGCATACCTCAACATAATAAAGGCCATACACAAGAAACCTATAGTCAACATCATACTCAATGGTAAAAAAGTGAAATCATTCCCCCTGAGGTCAGGAATGAGACAAGGATGTCCACTCTCCCCACTCCTATTTAACATGGTCTTGGAAGTTCTAGCCGCAGCAATCAGACAAGAAAGAGAAATAAAAGGCATCAAAATTGGAAAAGAGGAAGTAACATTGTCATTATTTGCAGACAACATGAGAGTGTACATAGAAAACGCTACAGATTCCACTAAAAATATACTTGACCTAATAAGTAAATTTGGCAAAATAGCAGGGTACAAAGTCAATATTCAGAAATCGAAGGCATTTCTGTACACCAACAATAAAATCTCAGATATGGAAACTAGAAAAAAAAAATCCCATTTACTATAGCAACAAGAAAAATAAAGTACCTAGGAATAAACTTAACCAAGGAGGTAAGAGACCTGTACTCAGAAAACTACATAAAACTGAATAAAGAAATTAAGGAAGATACAAATAAATGGAAGCATATACCATGATCATGGATGAGAAGAATCAACATCATTAAAATGTGCATACTACCCAAAACAATTTATAAATTCAATGCAATCCCTATTAAAATATCAATGACATATTTCACAGATCCAGAACAAATACTTCAAGAATTTATATGGAACCAAAAAAGAGCCCGAATAGCCACAGCAATCTTGAGGAAGAAGAACACAATAGGAGGAATCACAATACTTGATACCAAACTATTCTACAAGGCCACGGTAATCAAAACAGTCTGGTACTGGCATAAGAATAGACATGTAGATCAATGGAACAGAATAGAAAGCCCAGAAATAAACCCAGGTCTATATGGTCAACTAATATTTGACAAAGGGGGAAGGGACATAAAATAGAGCAAAAAGAGCCTCTTCAACAAATGGTATTGGGAGAACTGAACAGGGGCATGCAAAAAAATGAAACTAGACCATCAATTTACACCATACACCAGAATAAACTCAAAATGGATCAAAGACTTAAATGTAAGCCATGCCACCATAAAAGTCCTAGAAGAAAACATAGACAGGAAAATTTCAGATATCACATGTAGCAACATTTTCACTGATATATCTCCTAAAGCAAGGGAAATAAAGAAAAAAAGTAAACAAATGGGACTACATCAAACTAAAAAGTTTTTGCTCAGCAGAAGAAAATACCAGCAAGATGAAAAGGGAACCAACCATATGGGAAAATATATTTGCCAATGATACCTCAGACAAGGGATTGAGCTCCAAAATATATAAAGAACTTATATAACTCAACACCAAGAAGACAGACAACCCAATTTAAAAAATGGACAAGGGACCTGAACAAACACTTCTCCAAAGAGGGAATACAGAGGATCCATAGACATATGAAAGAATGCTCAACATCACTAGCCATCAGAGAGATGCAAATAAAAACCATAATGAGGTACCACCTCACATCAGTCAGAATGGCCATCATCAAAAATCAACAAACAACTTCTGCTGGCGAGGATGTGAAGAAAAGGGAACCCTGGTGCACTGCTGGTGGGAATGCAGACTGGTGCAGCCACTATGGAAAACAGTATGGAATTTCCTCAAAAAACTAAAAATGAAACTACCTTTTGAACCAGCAATTCTTTTGCTGGGATTATATCTGAAGAATCCTGTAACACTAATTCAAAAGATCCTATGCACCCTTATGTTCATAGCAGCACTATTTACAATAGCCAAGTGCTGGAAACAACCTAAGTGCCCATCTGTAGATGAGTGCATAAAAAACTGTGGTACATTTACGCAATGGAGTACTATGTAGCAGAAAGAAAGAAGAAATTTCTACCATTTACAACAATATGGATGGAACTAGAGGGAATTATGCTTAGTGAAATAGGCCAGGCAAAAAAAGAAAAATACCTAATGCTATCACCTATTACAGGAGACTAATGAACAACAGAAACAAATTAGCAAAATTGAACCAGAGGTATGTAAACAAGGAGTAGATTAACAGTGACAAGGGGGGAGGGGGAGGGAGAGAAGGGAGTAAGAAGGGGAAGGGTCTAGTCAAAGAACATGTATAAATGATTCATGGACATGAACAACTGGGTAGAGACTGACTGTGGGAGAAGGGGTGGGCAGAGTGTGGGGAAGCAGTAGGGGAAAAATGGGATAACTGTAATAGAAAAACAAACAAATTTTTAGTGGAGGAAGAAAATAAAAGCAAAATAAATTAATAAATAAGCCAGCTATGTACCCCCCCAAAACCCCTCACATGTAGGACAGTGAGCAAAAGAAAATATAAAGTATGGAAATGCAGTTTTAGTGAATATTAGAAGGACAAGGATTTTCCTTCACATTGTACATTTTTCTCCCTACCTGATCCCTCCAGAATTTGGTATTCTTAAGAAGTAAACAATGACACAAAGTTCTTTGCATAAAACTAATAATACCAGTTGTTAATAGAGGTTTTGTTGACCATGACTTTGACTGGAATGTCATGCCTAAAGGAGCCATGTTTGGGCTCTGGTTGTTACCAAAAAGCCTTGAGGAACAGGGATTGACTTTCGAAGGTAATAAAAGCCCACAAGAAAAAAGGCCTGGTACCTTGGTTGGTTGTGCGGTCCACAGCAATCTTTCCAGGGAAGGAATGAAGGTTGTTTTCCTGAAAGATGGCTAGAAGGGACCTTAAAGCACAATTGAAAACCTGAAGGACTTGGAAAAGACTGGTGTTTACAGGCAAGGCTGAATGCCAGGTATGCGGCTCAGCTTCTGTGCCCTGAAGGGCAGACTGAAGGTCACCCTAAATGTTCCTTGTGTAAGTTCCAGCAAAGCAGACATAAAGATTATATATGATCACTTGCTGCTCTTGTTGTGTTTATGCAAATGAACAGGATAAATTAAAACTGGACTTAATGCAGTCCCTTTAATGACAAAGAGGGTAATCTTAAGGAGAAAAATTGTGATTCAAGGAAAACCACAATGCTCAGTGGTAGACTATAAAGTAGTGCAGCTAACCATCTTTAAAGTTTATCTTCATTTAAAGTTTGTTTTGATTTGAAAATTAAACTGTCTGTGGTATTATCAAAGATGTTTAATTTACAGGCAAGAAGAATGTCAAATGCCTTGCAACTGGATGTCTTTCCGATAAGACAGTCCTACAGATTTAGAGACTTGTATGTGGGTTATGTTACATAAATTAAAATGTGATTTCTGTTTTCAAAGGGCATAAGCCAATGATCTCATTACCTAAGTGATTGTCCATACGTAGAGGCCTCACTAAATCCTGTCTGCATTGCTGCCTCCTGAGAGTCAACGGTTTGGCTGAACTAAGTGGCTGGGTTGGTGACGCATGGGGTGGTCTGTGGGTTTCACTTTAAAACTGGTTTCTCTTTTCTATTCTAAAGACTTGGACAGAAAGGGCCTAGAGGTCTGAGAGGGGAGAAACCTAAAATATTCCCCTCAGCCCAAACTAACTATAGTGAGCAAAAGGGTTTTGGACAGGTGTGACATGCCTTGCACACCTTCCTTCAAAGAGCCTCCCCCCACCCTAGTATCGGACATTGAAAAATTAATCCCTGCCTCTTGTCATTTAGTGGTTATGAATCGAATAATGCCTTTTAACCCTGTTGTCAAATCTGTTGCCCCCAGAATACAACAAAGGTGCCTGCCTATTAAACCAAGCATGCCGTGGTCTGGGGACAGCCAAGTGACCTGAAGTCTGCCAGATCCTTCCCCATGTGGGAAGGCCACCCTTCCCTCCACACCCCCACTCTTGTTAGGGATTTCTGGACCCAAGGGTAGGTAGAACGATGACCATGCCCAGCTTGAAACAGCTAGAGGAGCACAAGACCTTTGACCATTGTCCTTTATAAGATTATAAAGGGTCTTAAATGTGAGAGGGAGGAATTGTTATTTTTTTATTGTTATAAAAAATTAATTAATTAAAAAAAGAATATAGGAAAGGCTGAAGCCAAAGAACTTGTATGCATCACCCATTGATATGAACTAAGGGGTGTGGGATTGCTGGGGGAAGAGGGGTATTGGGCAGAGGGGAGCAAAGGGAGAAAAAACGGAACTATTTTAACAACATAATCAATAAAATGTACAAAAATATATAAATCAGGAAAAGAAAATAAGGAATGCTAAGTCAAAAGGTGAGTTGCAATTTTATAAGGATTTTCAGAAATAGAATTATGAAGAGGCAATAGATGACTAAAGTTTTTAAGATGCAAGAGAGCAAGTGCTTCTATCTGAAGGAAGAGGAGATAGAGAAAAAGCAAGTGCAAAGGCCCTGCGATGGATGTTTTTGGTCAGATGGCTGGAGTGTTCTGAATAAGGGGATAGTAATAAGAGACAAGGTCAGAAGAGTGGAAGGATGGAGGTAGACTGTATAGGGCCTTGGAGGCCATTATAATGCCTTAGGAATTTACTTATATCAGGATGGGTAGACATGTAAGGGTTTTGGGCAGAGGGTGATATCTGATGTGCATTAAAAAAAGGTATTACTCTATCAAGTTCAGCTTTGGAAATTTTGAGTTTGGGAACCCATGGGCTATGCCAATGGGTTATCCAAAGGTAACTGAATACATGGGTCTGGAGCTGACAAAATCTCAGAGAGACACATATATAGGTCATCAATGGTTGGGTGATAATGACAGCCATGGGAATTAGTAAGATCAATGAGTATACAGAAAGCAAGTAACAGTAGCCCTGGGATAAAACCTTAAAGGGGTTTGTTGAGGAGGGGGAGTCTAACAGAGATGACAGAAGGCAAGAGGAAACTCAGCCAACAATGGCACCAGAAAGCTGAAGGAGGAGCCCTGAGAAGAATGGGGGTAAACAGTGCCCAGAACATGCCCAGAGGGCACACAAGGACAGAAATGGGTCCATTGGATTAAATGACATGGGGAACATTGATGACTTTGACAGAAGCAGCTTCAATGGAGTGGTGATGGGGATGATGGAAGAGGAAGGTAAAGAAATTGATGAAGTGAGCACTGTATTTCCAGGTGTGGCTGTGATGGGGAGCAGAAGATAGAGTAGCATCTGAAGGAAGGGATTTTGTAAGGTGGAAAAGACTCAAGTATGATTTAAAGGTTGATCACAACAAGGTGCCACCAAAGAAAAGGAAGTTTAAATCTGAGAGAGAGGGAGTGACGGATGATGTGAGACTGGCATGAAAGTGAGTAGGAGAGCATGATATCTGGGACAGAGTGGAGGGATTAGATTTGGAAGGAGGGGCATTTGAGGGAACAAGAACAGAGGACTGGAGAGTGGTTGCTGCTTGGTGAGAATGTGAAGCCTTGATAGTATTTTACCCACAGACATAATTATTTCAGATAAATGGGATGACATGTCTTTACAGTGGGTCAAACATGAAGAGTGGGTAGTGTCTACTGAGGCTACTGGCTGTAACATGTTAGAGATAGCAATTACTCATCTATCTCCTAGGAGCCTGAGAGGATCGACCCATTCTTTTTTTTTTTCCCCACGTTTTATGTTTTATTTTTTTCTTCAGTATTATTTTGTATTGGTTTCTGATACACAGCATAGTGATTAGACAATCATATACTTTACTAAGTTTTCCCCCTGATATTTCCAGTACCTACCTGGCACCATACAGAGGATGGACCTATTCTTGAGTATGCCTTCCTTTTGCTTGCAAAATATCAGTTGGTCATCTGAAAGAATCTGGCATCATATCATGAAAAGAAAAATTATTGCGATCCCATCATCTTGCACTAAATATTATTTCAGGTCAACATATGTTTTGACACAGTGCTTTTGCAAGGATTGATATTACATACTCTTAAAAACTTTTATTAAACTAAGTATGTTTTCAGAATTCTTGCATTAACTTTTGAAACATGGCTAATTTGTTAGCTCTATTTGTGATTCAGTCAAATGGAATTTTCCCAATTCTCTTTCAAACCCAGCCAAAATATGAATATACCTTAGTAAAGTATAATATATTCCCCTTTTTTTTCTTCAGAGGGCTTACTTTAACAGATATAGGTAAGAAAAAATCTAAACTTAAATTTAAACTTGACTTCAGTTAATTCAGATTGTTACCAAATGTTGTAACTACTTGGTCTGTATTTTTATTTTTAATTTACCTTTTCTTTGAATTTACCAGTGAAATAATACCTTGCCACTTACTCTACACAGGACAATTACAAAGGAATTTTTCTTCCTATATTGATTGAAAAACAAATGAAACATGCACTAACAACTTTTAAAGATTCAACTTTAAGCTTAATTTCAACAAAATCACTATAGAAGTTCAAGGGAATTGTTCACCCTGATGAATTGATCTTGCCAAACCATTTCTAGCCTTGAGTTAGTCCTTCAACATGATTGGGAGGGTGGGCAGATGAAAATTCATATTTAAAAGTATGAGATCTGTCCAGGAGATATCCAGCCATGTAATGTGAAAAATAGGGACATTTATTGAGGAAGATACAAGGAACATTATACACAGAACAATGACACCTCAGTCCCCTTCAAAGTAGGCACCTTGGGACCTCACACAGTTCTCCCAGCATCATAAGCAATTGCAGCACAATGTTTTTTTCTGCTCTGGTAGCAGAAGCTGTGGAATAAATTTTGCCACAACACGTTTCATGCCAAGACTCTGTGTCAAAATCTTGGACACAGTAGTTTTTGGAATCCCCAGATCAGCTTCTAGTTTTCACACTGTCAGTTGCCAATCGGTCTTTGTTGACTGCAACCTGTACACGTTCAACATTCTCAGGTGTTCTGCTTGTTGCAGCATTCCAGAAAGTGGATCACTTTCAACAGATTCTCAACCATCTTTGAAATATTTGTGCCACACTTTTACTTGTGCTGCACTCATTGCGTTGTCTCCAAAAGCCTTCTGAATCATCCAAATAGTTTCTGTTAATGCAGATTCATTGCTCTACTTGATCAGTCATTTTGAATGTGAAGGCCACAAAGTACACAGGCTCAGTCAGCGGCATCTACCACCCTCACTGACTAGTACAGTGAAATCATCATTGTTCACACATGCACATTCCAGTCCACTCCCCTTGGCTGCCAGGTTACATTGATGTTATACAAATCCTTCTCATTGTATTAACAATGGCTGGACTTTTTCTGGACAGACCTCATATGGTGGCTTTTACTTTTTTTCCCTCTCTCTAATGAGATGTCTCTTATTTCCTTTTTGTCACTTGGCACAAACTGTTTAATTCAATCACTTCAAGATAGATTGAAAAAAAAATCAATGTGGTTGCCTTTAATGACTGCTATAAGAAAGGAACATGAAAATGGGCATTTCCAAAGACCAGCAAATATTTCTTTTAAGGGACTTTGTATCCACACCTTTCTCTTTCTTTTGGCTTCTTTGTGAGAAACTATACACACAGCTCTTTTATCTAATGAAGTGTGATATTTGGGAGAAGTTCCAGGGTACTGGTGATACCATCTTTAAGGGAAATGTTAGGACCTGCCTTCTCAGGAAAGAGATAGGAGGAAGTTCACTGCCGAACTGCTTGTCTAAGCAGGAAGACCCATACCACTCTCAGAGAGGTGTGTTGGTTCAATGAAAGTATTATTCACAGGGAAGGAGACTGGACAATTCAATAATAACTGATGCTTGAAGTGAAGTCATTGCCTTTTAAAATTTGAAGTCACAGATACATAATTATATTAATTAGTGTAAGGGGAAGCCTTTACCTGTTAACATTAAAAAAATAATAGTCCTTATATTCCTATTTATTGGATATCAAGACTCCTTCAAAGTAGAAATATGAAAAAAAAGTTGCTTTATAAATTATTTGGAAGTTTCTTTTTGTAGAACTAAGCAACATGTCAAACATTTCATGTATCTTATGACTCATGCACCTACTTACAATTTTCTCCTCTTGTGTTTGATTATAAAAAGGAGTCCTTGAATAAGAAAATGAAGACATTTACTCATTTTCCCTGGAGCTTTAATCAGTTGTTATCCGACAGGTGCTTTTATTTTCCTGGCCTTGAAATCTTTCTGGATGGGATGTGGGGAAAATATTTGCAAACGCCCTCTTGGTTAGCAAATAAATCTTTGTTCTTTCATTTTCTTCTTTTTTTTCTTTCTGTGTTCTTAGCTCATCATCCTCCCTTCAACACACACTCTTATGCATGCTTCCCAAGTTCCTGTTCCTTTGACTAATTTGCAGTCATCTGTCCATGACATGGCTGCGGATACAACCTAAATGTCTTCAGGTTCCATAACCTATGAGTACAAATGAAAGCACCTAGCATTAGCACCTGGATTCTATTGCCCGTAATTGTTTACCCTGGAATCATGTAGTGTCCTGAAAGCTCCCCTATGAATTCCTGAAAGTTTCCAGGGCTGCTTTGCAGTTTACCAGATTATTATCAGTGTCAGCTGGAGCAGCCCCCTCTGGACCTCTAGGTGGTCTACTTGGGCACTTGCTCTACTCAGCAGGGCTCTGCTGTTTCTTCCATCATTTCTCTCTGCCACACTAGCCCTGTCCTGATCTAGAGGCTGTCTTTTGATTTTCTTTTGTTTTTTTTGTCTCTCATCTCATCTCTTCAGTGCAGATCAAAAAGCTCAGTTAACAAGATTGGGTGGAAAACTAGATGTCTCCAATTCCTGCTTTTCTCCCTTTTTAGTCTAATACAAAATCCCTTGGAGAGAGTAAGCTCATGCAAAAGATCAGAATCCCAGAGGAGGTTTATGTAGGGTACTTTGATGCAGCCATTTCTTGGCCTTCTAAGTTACAATGTGAATTAAAATCAAGCAAACATTTCTTGAGCACCTAGTCTGTGCTCTACACTGTACTTATCTTTGTTATTTCATTTAATTCTTATAGATCTCTGTATCATGTTGTTTATTGTTATTCTCATTTTAGAGATGAGAAAATGAGGCCAGAGGGGTAAGGAATTCACCTATCAAAGATCACAATGCTGATAAAGGAGGACTTAGGATCTGGCTCCAGGGTTCATGCTCATCTTTGTGCACACTGCTTCTCACTTTGGAAAAGAAGTTACTTTCATCACAGCTAAATACAGCTTAGCTTTCAAGAAAAAAAAAAAATTGCTTTTAAAAAGACATAACTCAACTTTTCTGTAAACTTAAAACTGATTAAAATAAAAGTCTATTAATTTACAAATGATATGAATATTCTTGGCCAAAACAAGTTAGGTTATCACTGTTATTTTAGATATTCACAAGAAGAGTTCAATGACATAATTCATGTGAAAGTGCTTAGAAGGCACTGCATTGTTAAGTGAAGATTACAACAAAGGACTGGGTAAGGAATTACCTTTTTATATGGAATTTACGTCATGCTAGTCTTGTAGGTTAGTGAGATATTTGGATAGTATTGTGAATCTTTACCTGCTAGATGAATAAACATAAACTCAGACTTTGTGGCTGCTGATCTGACACTTTTCACCAACACAAAATTGTCTTAAAAGATTCTTTCCAATAAACTTAATATTTTTTAGGTCTTTTATTCTTGTTCCAGAAGCCAAAACCTCTGGATGTCTGTTCTGTTGAATGAAATATAATATGAGAAAGTTAATCTTGCAATAGTTCCTGTAACTGTGACTTGGGAAAAGGAAGGGAGTGGAGTTTCACAGACAGCCCTCAACCACAGAGAATGTGTGTGTGATGGAGGGAGGCTGGAGCCCCTGTAGAAATTGAGCTGCTTTCCTGACGAGCCACGAGGAGTCTGGGGCCCAAAATGGATAATCTGATTCCATTACTAACTGTTAGCTCTTAGAGAGGAAGTTGTTACACCTTTCTATGCAAAACATTCTAGTTTTACTTTCTATTTAACTTCCTTTGGAATAAGGAGATATGAGGGGGATCTTTACACTTTACAGCTTCCAAAGGACTTTCTTTCTTTCTTTTTTAAATATGTTTTATTGTTTATACTGTTACAGTTGTCCCAATTTCCCTTCCCTCTGCTCCCCTCTATCCAGTGGCCCCCCTCCCTCCAGTTGTTTCCCCTTTTAGTCCATGTCCATTGGTTGTGAATATAGTTCTTCTCAACATCTTCCTGTCTATTTCATTTCCTCCTACTATGCTTCTTAATTCCTGTACCATCTCCCTCCCTCTCCCACTTCCCCCTGCTGCTGACCTCCGCCAAAATGTTTCCCGTACCTATAGTTCTTTTTCCACTCTTGGTTCCTATTTAGTTTGCCTTTGTTTCAATTCCCTAGCTTCTGTTGTTGGTTCTTGTATTGCAGTTTTCATTTTAATGTTCATAGTTTTGATTCTCCTTTTTCTAAACCAGTGCCTTTAACATCTCATATAACAGTTGTTTGGATCTGATGAACTCCTTCAGTTTTACTTTGTCCTGGAAGCACTTTCTCTGCCCTTCTATTCTGAATCACAGCTTCACTGGATAGAGTATTTGTGGCTTTAGGTTTTGGATTTTCATTACTTTGAATATTTCTTGCCAGTCCCTTCTTGCCTGCAGGGTCTCCCTTGAGAAGTCTGCTGATAGTTTAATTGGGACCCCTTTGTACATGATTCTTTTCTTCTCTCTTGCTGCTTTTAAGATTCTCTCTTTATCTTTAATTTTTGACAATTTGATTATAATGTGTTTTGGAGTGGTTCTCCCTGGGTCTAGTTTTGCTGGAACTCTCTGTGCTTCCTGGACCTGAAAGTCTATTTCCTTCCCCAAGTTCGGGAAGTTCTGCTTTATTATATTTTCACTTAATTTTTCAATTTCTAGTTCTTCTTCTTTGCCCTCTGACAATCCTATAATCCGTATGTTCAATCTCTTATAGCTGTCCCAGAGGTTTCTGATTCTCTCCTCACTTTCCTTACTTTCTGTTTCCTGTTTCCACACTGGTTGACTGTTTGTTCCTTCCCTATGTTCCAGTTTGTTGATTTGATCTCTGGATTTAATTTCCTCACCACATGTCTCATATGTGTTTTCATTCGTTTCAGTATGAGTGGCTTTCTATCCTTCTCTATCTTGTTCCAAATCTTTTGTTAATTCTGTAAGCCACCTAATAACTATTAGCTCTGAATTGAGCCTCTGAAAAGTTTCTTATTTGTTCGTCTGTCAGATTCTTCATCTGCAGCCTGGTGAGCTGCGTCACTGGGATTTCTATAGTTGTCTGCCTCGTTTTGACAGATTTGTGTTTTGCTTTGCTTTCTGGGTAGGCTGTAGGGGGCAGAAACCCATGTACTCGTCACTACCCAGTGACCGGCGGTGATCCGCAACCTTTTTCTCCACACTGTGGCACTTTGAGTGGGGGCAGGGGTCCAAGATGGATTCCTGCCTTTATTCTCTGCTGGGAGACCGGGATCCGTCTTCCCACCCTCTGGGCCTCACCGTCCGAGGCAATGAGGAGGCTGCCTTTCCCAGCATTGGGGTCGTGAGCTGCCTGGGCTCAACTACAGCCAGGATTGCTCCCCCTGCCACTTTCCCCCCTGCTACCACAAACAGCACTGTCTGATTTTGCCCCTCCTACCTGTCCAATGAACACTGCTGGTTTATAACTCGCATGTTGGGCTTCCATGTAGTTTTATTTTCTGGAATTTCTAGTTATCTTTCGTTTTGAGGTAGTTGTATTCCTTTCTAGTTGTAGAGGGAGACCGAGAGTGTCAGTCTAAGCCTCCATCTTGGCCGGAAGTCCCAAAGGACTTTCTGATGCTGTATCCTTTCTAATTCTTATAACAAGGCAACATATTAAGTTATTCTTCCTTTTTATTTTGGAAGATGGAAAATATTTAATGAATAAGTGATTCAGAGCAGCTGCTAGAACCTCAGAATCTATAGGTTGGATCCCTCCCTCCTGTGACCCACAGTGCATGCATAAATTTGGGAACATTTTTTCTCTTTTGTACACTTTGGGCTTCAGTTGTTGCTAAAGCACTATATTGAATGCAATTGTAGTAAAGTGTGAGTGTTTTTCAGACAGCATTTAAGAGAGATGGCTAAAATAAAAAGGAAACCAAGAAGCACTATAAATGGAGCACTGTTCCAATCTCTCAACCTTCTATCGGTAGCAATCCTGCTCTTCTAACCTCCCAGCAAGAAAGTCATCTTTGACTATATCCCCTTCTTGTTTTGCCCTATATAAATATTCCTAACTGGTGAAATGAAGAAATGTGGCAAATATAAATGCTATCATGGCACTCAGTTCAATTATTAGCAATATGGTGCTTACTGTTCAGTGGTACTATTACATTGCATGCTATTTTTAGTCTACTTTTATGCCAGGGCAGACATAAATAGTATTAGAAAAAGTATGCCTGGCTTGGAAACTTCCTAACTCTAAGGAAGAATAGATGACAGATGCTCTATGGAAATCAGAATTGATGCCATCCTACAACTTTTCCTTCTATGCAGAAAAACCAATTTTGATCACTAGCTTTGGCCCATATGCAAAGATGGTTGAAATAAAATTACTTCTGACATTGTAGTTTTCTTTTACTCATTTAGAACAACATAAGAGAAATGTTGAATGTTGAACCAAGTGGCAATTCAAATGAATCCCACAAGAACAGGAAACCATGTGGAAATCCAAATATAATCTCTACCCTAAAGTTGCCATCAATAATCCCTGAAATGAAAACAATGAAATTAGAATATTGTTTGGGTTGCCCTCCCACCTGATAACTAAACAAGGAATCAGCCTATTTTCATCATTTCCAGTTCAAGAGCTAATGAGGTGGAGAAAGTCCAACAGAAACTGGGCTGTGACGTTTGCTCCTTTGTCAATGACAAAATCATGTAGCAATTTCCTGGCCTGCAAAACATCCCAATAAATCTCCTCTGTATACCATTAGGAAGAAGTGTGTGGAACTGGGTGGACTTCACAAGGCTGCTAACCTTGGGCGGCTCTGTTGTTATCCTGTTCTTATTACTCAATGGAAAATTCAGCGGAATCGCTAAGTAACAGGAGACTAGGTTCAGGGCCATAAATCTCTGAGAGATGCTCACAGACATCCACTGTGCTCTGCAGAGTGAGTTTACCAAGGTTATTCTTGCTGAGCTTCCTTTGAATTGGAGGCTCCAGCTCACTGTCAGGCCCAGAGCCAGGTTCTTAATCATCCAGGAAACCAGAGGGTGAAGGGTAGGGAGGCCATGAAAGGTAACATTAGGTCTGGTCCCAGTGTCAGATGCAGCATGGGAGGAAGCCCCATACAAAACACCACGCCCTTGGGAGCCTCCCCACCATAGCTGAGAGCTTTCTCTGCACCTGCTGCTTGAGTCTTATCACTCACTTGGTCTTCAGGGACTTTCCACAATTTATTAAAATAAAAAATAAACTTCTGGCCACTGTCTGCAATCTTCTCCTTATACTTTAAGCATCTGTGTGTATCCTCTACTCATTCTGGGATTTAGCCACACTGGTCTTCTGATACCTGCATATGGCTTGCTCCATTCCAAAGCTTAGTCACCTACTGAGCTCCCATCCTTTGAATTTGTTGTGGATGACACAAATACCAAAGGGAAGGAGAGACTAGCATAGGTCAAAGGCATATTTGGAAGCCCTTTAAGAGTTACAGGGAGGGGATAAAAATACAACCAAGGTAAGGAATCCAGCCTGCAGGAAGGTCAGGCTCACTCTACCTTACAGGAGGTAGGAAGTGTCTTGGAGCTGCTGCAGAATTGTAAGAAGATTAGGGACTCAAGAGCACTGGAGCCCTACAGTTATGGTTTATGAATACTGATGTGTTATTTCATCTTCTCCTCATGGCAGTGTCATGAGACAAAGTAGGAATTATCATTTCCATTTTTGAGGTTATAAATTGAGATTTTGAGAGATTACAAGAAATTGGCCATTGAATCTGAACCCCAGTCTTGTGACCCTCAATTATATCTATTTTATGCCAGGGATTAGCAGTTTCTTTTGTAAAGGCCCAGGCTATAAATATTTTAGGTATTAAGGCCAAATGGTCTCTGTCACAACCACTCAACTCTGCCATTGCAGTATGAAAGCATCCATCTATAATACATAAACAAATGGGCATGGCTGTGTTCCAATAAAGCCTATTTAAAAAAATAGGCAGTGGGTCAGATTTGGCCTATGGGCCCTAGCTTGTGGACCCCTATCATATGCCATAAGCTGCAACTGATCTTACATCAAGGGTAAGAATTTATAAGCTCTTAAATTCTTTTGTAAATTTGAATTTTAAAAATGTGGATATTAAAATAATGAAGTGTAAAGGAATACAATCTAACCTAATGTGATTCAAATAATGAGGAAAGAACACAGGAAAGTCAGTCAGAGTGCAGGTTATTTAATTGTGAGGTGGCAGGAGCGCAGAGGATACACACAGCAGATAAGGCAAGTGGGTGATGCTGATCAGTTGATTTTCTAGGGCCTCTGCGGGAAACCCTAGGGTACTTTGCTCAGCTCTCTACCTTACCAGAGACGTGGTCAAGCCTCAGCTGAGCTTTAAGCCCTGCATTTTCTACTTTGAGCACTTCTCCCAGAATCTGTCATTTGTCCTCTGGTGTGACTAATACCCTAGAACTTGCATCTTCAAGAGAAAATCCAGGCTCTTACCAGAGGAAAAGACCAGCAACCTTGACAGGGAAGGGGAGCTGAGAGATAGAATCAGGTCTTTGTCTTCTTCTACCCACTCCTGACTCCAACCTGATGACCTTGTTATATGGTGACACTTCTATTGTTCACCTAGCTGGCTAGCTCGGCTGCTAAGGTTAGAAGGGAAAATAGCAGAAACCCTAAGACTATAACTCATGCTTTGAACATTGTGTGTTTCTATTTATGCTTAGAAAAATGGACGGACTTATTACCTGACACCAGGAATCGAGTCTCAAACTCCATTTATGGTCCTTAGCGTGCATTTCTGGTCATGTCTCATCCCTATTGCTCTCTGCTGTTTCTATCACATAGGGTGGTTTTTCTTCACCCCTCTGTCTTCCTCTCCAAGTATTCAGTTCATCCCCATCTTTAAGGACCAATTTATGAAGGAGTTGCTTTCTCTTTTAGGAGCTTTCTCTTTGTAGTCCTTTACTGCCTGTACCATTTATTTAGCATTTTATTTTAAACTGATTTATGATCTCTTATGTTAATTAGATTTTCATATATGTCTTGTTTTGTAATGATAATTCAGCTACCTGAAGGCATTGGCTGCATTTTACATTATCTGTATCTTTCCGCACAGGCTGAACTCACACTAAAAGCTCAGTAAACACCTTTAAAACAGCTAAAATCTATAACTATGATCTTCCAATGGGCCTTTACCATAGATGTTCTCTTCTCTTCAGTGTTTCTTAGTCCCCTTGGTGTTGAAACTCTCTTATTTGATTAGATCAATAGGATTTTCATTGTTTCCGTCTCTCTCAGAACTTGACATAACTTTTTTCAGGGTCAGGTTGGGAGACAGGAGTAATAGCACATGAAAGTATCACTTTCCATTGAATTTTACCTTGTTCAAATCTAAGCAGTGCTCTCTGTAAAATCCATTAGAGCAGAGACCACATCTCACCATTGGACCATTTCTTCTCATTGTATCTCCGCCATTTAACAAGTGCTTGGCACATGGTGGGTGCTTAATAATTATTGGTTGAGTAAAAGAATGAACAGAGATCCAAAAACTAAAGTCACTCTCTGGGCTTATGCCTCCAGATATAACCCACTAGAGCTTGCTCTGTAGCTTGCTGATATGTATTTTCCACACTTATCCATCAAGTTTCTCCTCTGTGGAAATCCCTCCACAGAGTGGGTGAGTCACATGAGCAATGAGTGCTCAGTGGTGACCATTTGCTAGTCTGAATATTAAGGCAAAACTTAATTTAAGGGCCTAAATGACATATCAATAGTTCCTTGATTATCCATATTGTAATGTATTTCATTTTCCTGAATAACACTTTAATAAAAGTATTTTCCTCTGTTGGGTCAGTTGTTTATCTAATTAGCTCTTATGCATAGTTACCACAAGGTGGCACGGCAGTACAGCAGCCCCTACTTGCTTATTAGGGACAAGGAGATCTTTTAAATTAAGATACTGGAGAGAGATTTTTTCCCCCTCAACTTTCCAACATCCAAATAATGTCTATCTGACCTAATTTGTAGGTAGGTAAATTTTGTCATTCCATACATACCCACATAAGTCCAAATACTCACAAATTTCTCACATAAAACCTGTCCCACATGGGAGAATGAATATTCTGTGTATTCCATCCAGCACTTAGTTAATCATGTGTGAATTGTATGCATTAATAATTAGGTAATCTCTTGTGTAAGTAGGCAAAATCAATTTAAAAAGTTGTTAATGAAACTTTTTAAAAGAACCCATTTCAGGCATGGTGTTATTATTGCAGATGATATGGGGGGAAGTTCTGAGTTGAGATGGGGCGACACTTCATAGAAGGAAGATCTATATGAAGCTAGAGGGGAGAAATGCAAAGGGAAGTCATCATCATTTTTGGCTACAAACATTTACTGAGCACAAATTGTCTAAAAGCTGGCCTTGCTTGTTTAATAGCTTAAGATCCAATGTTTAAATAACAGAGGAAAAAACACAGCAAACATTTGAAAAGACAAATTCCAAGACCATTATCTGAGAAGGAGGGAAGAAGGAAAAAACACCGATTTTATGTTTTGTGAGGGGATGAGAGACAACAGTAGAAACAAGCAGTATGGAGTGGTCAAAAAGATCATGGGACTACATACTGGGAAAAAGACTCCCAGCTCTACCCCTCACATTCCAGGACACTTCAGTTTCCTCTTGTGCAGAAGAAGAATTGGACTTGGGTCTTGGAAGCATTAACAGAAAAATACTTTGTTAACAGTTGATGTTAATGAGTACTCTTCAAAAAGCATTTGTGTTTAAATAAGTCTGAGGAACACAAATTATTATATTGCGTCTCATCTTCTCTGCCCTGCCCTCAGAGAATCACAATGTATGTGAGCATATCAAAGGTCTGGAGTGAGGAAAGTGGCTTAACTTTGATTAACCTGGCACTTCAAACTTAATTTAGCCATTGAACACAATTTCCCCTCCATTGCACTCGTGGAACAGCAATTAACATTATATAGACTGTGAATTAACTTTGGTAGATAATTTGGGAACTACTGAGTTAAGAAATATTTAAAGCCTGTTTCAGCTCTAGAATCTGAATCAGAAGTGCTAGGAGAGCAGGAAATTATGTCTGATGTATTTACTCCTTTCCCCTAGTACTTGGCATAAGTGACCAATAATGTTGACAAAATCAATGAACATACTGTGCGGTATAGATTTTCCCCCTCCCTCTCCCAGGAAGCATAGCTGTATCCATCTCCCTTCTGAAATTATGTGCATACACATTAGAGCAACTCCCGCTAGGGAAGAGACACAGACTTTTTAATCTCAAAACACAGGGGAATTATGCTGTCTTTTTTGGCAATGTAAAAGTGTGATTGTCTTGAAGATATTTAATTTTAGTAGGATTAGTTTTCCATTTCCTCCTCTGTTTTCATGAGTGGGAGTCTTATCTAGATCCATCTAGTAAACAACCAAAATCAGAGAGAAGGAAATGACCAACAGACCCATTCTGAAGATGAAAGTGAAGAAAGAAATCCCAGGATGGGGGAGACCTGGAGGTTTTTAAGGGACCAAAAAGCTCGTGTTAGTAGAAGATGAAGGGAGACAGATTCTGCAAAAGGGGGAAGCTCCCAGAAGGATGGGGAAATGGTGACCAAGTGGTTGGCCCCAAAATTAAGAAAAAAGTTTGGAAAGTTAGTAGAATAAGCTTAATAAGGTAGAGGAATCATCCCATGTGCTAGTTAAAACTCTATATGAGTTTTTACAGGTATCTTGAGTCAGAACTAAAGAACTCATAGGTGTATATTCTGTATATGTGAATATTCAGTTAAATAAAACTTTTCTCAGGAACTAGGTGGTACCCTTCTGTTATTAAAGGCATAATAAAGGAAGGGACAAAGTGCTAAAAAGCCAACTCTATTGACAGGACAAGTAGTATAGAGTGAGATTCCAGGCTGCACACATCCAAAGATATATGCTGCCTCCTATGAACTCCTTTGGTTAAAACAAGTTCTTGAAAATACCTATTAAAATGAAATATGTGGCCTGGCTAGAGGAGAAATAACACATCTAGTGGGCGTATTCACGTTTCAGAGAATAGAGTCCTAGGAAATAGAACACTGGACAGATAAATTTTGTTGGGGAAAGAGAAACTAGGCAGTGTGGGGCAACATTGCAGGATTGTAGTGCTGTGGCTCAGGGTGTCTGGAGTCAGAGCTGTGGGTACCAAAGTTTGCAGAAGGACTCCAAATATAAGATGTGGGAGACACCAAAAATGTGTTTGATCTGCTTTACAATTTTGTGCAGAGCAAACATAAAAAGAAACAATGTAGAAACAAAAGTTCTTGGAAGATAGCCCATGTCCCGCATTTCTGCTTTCTATCAACTTTCCCGACCTTATTAAGTAATTCGTCTCTAATTATCAATGTTTGTAATTATTAAATATTTATTCACATATTTGTACATATATATTATTTGTACAAATGTATTTGTAATTATTTTTTAAGGTAAATGAAATAAAAACCCACCTTTAAAGTTATTCTTACAGCACTTCATTCTTCTTCACTTTCATACCAACATGATTTCTTAATAAGGAGAAAAAGAGACAGGGTTACAGTTGACATTCTGGAATTGCATAGAACCTGTAGTCTGCAATGTTTCTGTCAAAAACTAGTAGACTGTGTCTGGTACTGAATTGAAGTTAATAACTGTAGTGATTATAAACAATTCTACTGCTTGACTTCCCCTCCAAGTTATTTTGAGTTTTATCACCATGTATGTCTTCTATGGAGGTATGTCCTATGTGTGAATATCATGTAGCACCTGGCAGGTAACATCTATAAAGCTGCAAAGAATGTTGACACTGGCTAGGACAACACTGGAGACTTAAAATAGGATAAATCCTTTAGTCATATGGATGCCATTTTTAAAAACAACACAATTTTGTAAGAGTACTGGATAAATGAAATTTCCCACCTATTTAGATAGTTTGGTTTAAATGTTTTGTGATATTCTTTCCTAAGTTTCTTCAACCTAGGAAAACAAATATTAAAAAACAAAACAACCCCACAACATACCAACATACCAAACATCAATATAATAATGATATTTGGTATGTGGTGATTCTCACTAAAGAAAGAAGCTAGCAGGCTTCAAAGCATAATAGAATATTAAACAAGTATACATTATTAGTGTCAAGGTGAAATGTCAATTTTTATTCAACAGGAAATGACTCTATTCAAGGTATTTATGTTGTCTTCTTATTACAGTTTACTTTTAAGCAAAAAAACTATTATTTTGAGTGAAATGACATGATTTATACTACTGTCCTTGGTTACCCTGAAGATTTAAATGTTATGTCAATTTTTCAACATTCAAAGCAGAAAGAAATTAATTTTCATTAAAGAAAATTAATAACTTTTTAATGTTCCAATGTCACCATCCTCCTTAGCAAAACAACCAAAAAGCAAGAAGTACCCATATATTAGCTTGTTAAAATGTGACAACTATGTTTTTGGCTTACAGGTGGTAGATATTTACCATTTTATTCAAGAAATGTTGCTCATTTTGGAAGTTTCAGGTTCCAGTAGAAGTCCCCAAGAGATTTTATGTGATTTAGATTGACAGATAAAAATCTTGTGCAGGTTCTAACAGAGGACATGTGGTGGGGGTAGGGGGGGTGACATAAATGGGACCCACTATATATGTACAATAGCCTGCAAATGGTCTCGGAGAGGTCCTCATCTTAATCCCCAGACCTGTGAATATGTTGTCTTACATTTAAAAAAGGGACTTTGCAAATGAAATAAAATTTAGGCCTTGAGGTGGGGAGAATATCCTGGTGGTCTCCTTGTGATCGCAAGAGTTCATGTAAGTGGGAGGCAAAAGGATCACAGTGAAAAAAAGGAAGCAGAAGTTGGAGTGATGTATTTGAAAGTGGAAGAGGAGCCATGAGCAAAGAAATATGGGTTGTTCCTAGAAGCTGGAAAAGGCAAGAAATGACTCACCTAGAGCCTCTGGGAGGACGCAGCTCTGTCAGCACCTTGCTTTTAGCCCAGTGAGACCCATTTCAGACTTTTCTGACTTCCAGAACTGTAAGATGACAAACTTATGTTGTTTTAAGCTACTAAGTTTATGGTGATTTGTTACAGTAGCCATAGGAAACTAATACCTATGTGACCCGAAGCTCCCCTTTTCTTCAGAGAAAACTCCTAAGAGGTAACAGGGTGAAGAAGAGAAATTGGAGTTCAACAGTTCATTGTTCAAATCCTGATTTTGCCACTTCCTGAGTGAACTTAAATAAGTTTTTTAAAAAAAATCCTCACCCAAGGATATATTTATTTATCTTAGAGAAAGAGGAAGAGAGAGAGAGAAACATCGATATGAGAGAGAATCATCAATGGGTTGCCTTGTATACATGCCCAGACTGGGGATCAAATCTGCAACCTAGGTATGTGCCCTGATAGGGAATCAAACCTGCAACCTTTTGGTGTATGGGACAATGCTCCAACCACTGAGAAATGTGGCCAGGACTTAAATAAGTTTTTTAACTTCAGTGATCCTACATTATTTCATTAGGAAAAGGAGTTGTAATGGGAGTTAAATATGATAAGATGTGTAAAATGCTCAGAATAATGCCTGAGTGATTACCTTCAAGATAGCTCTCCGAGAAATGTTACTCCCACTCTCCACAGACTACTGAAGATTCATTGAACAAAACCTTTGACTACCTTGTGTTAGGAGTTCCTAGAACCCTAGGAAGATACCTATTCTGGCTTCTCAGTGTGAGTCAAGGCAAAAGGGCTGGTTTAGAGATTGTGTCCAAACTGGAAAGCTAAGAAAAGCTGGGGTGAAGGTTAGGTATTCCCTTGGGAACTTCTAACATCTCTGTCTCTCCTAGTCTATCTGGAACCCAGGGACAGCACTCTTCTACCTCAGCGGGACTGTGCTGATTCAAGAAGAGGGTGAAAGTCTGTGTGTTCATAGCTGGGCATGACTGCACTCATCTGCAGCTGTCTGGGTTTGAAGATTAAATAAATCCTGGCTTGTGGGCTAGGAGAATCAGGCAGCACACACCACTTCCTGCTCACAGGCCCAGGATGCTAGCACATTCATTGTGAGCAAATGAGGGGCCTGCATTTCTAGTCATGGGCTCCGGTGACCTGGAGAACATCATGAACCGATTTATGAAGCTATTTTCAAGAGAATACAGAGTAATCTCAGCAAGCCAATATTTGATTGGGAGAGAAACAAATGTGAAAGGAGGGGAGCATCAGGTTCATTTGCCCTGATACCTGCCTAGGCACCCTTACACAGTCCCAGGCACGCTCCCCTCAAAGTGACCTGTGTCTACCACCCTGTCACTAAATAACTCCTCAGCTGCAGCAGATGTCTGAAACTCTTTTGGCTGGTGTAAAGCCTTTTAATTAGCTCAGCTGATGGTCAGTCGCCTGGTGTAGCTAGGTGTTTCTGTTTCTTTTCTAGATTGACAGTTCTTTTGTTGCAGACACTGAGTGTTTTTCAGTTTCCTGCATCTACACAGTACCTGGTACAAAACTGATTCTCAATCAATGTTTGTTAAAGTGAATGGAATTAATAAATGCAGATACTTCCAGGAGAAGTAACATAGGAATCAAAATGGAATCACACAAAGGTGATAAATACCTGAGACTGAAAAACTGGGGATATTACAATGTCTTAAATTAATTAACCTATAAGATTTTGAATTAATGCTTCATCTTTTCAGCAGCTGAATTTCCTTCTTTTAAAATGAGGTCGAAGTACCTTCCCCTCATAACCTCAGCATTCCCGTGAGCATCAAATGATAAAGAAAGGACTTTGACATGTGAAAGTGATGGATCAAGTTATATTATTAGTTTCTTGTTTTGTGAGGATTTAGGATTTGGTTTAAAGGTAGCCAGTGTTTGGAGCCAGGAGAAAGTATGGAGAGAGGGGTTTAGGGACACTCAGATCTGCCTGGGCGTGATAGTATTTTAGGCCATTCAGTATTACAATAGCCAGTTGCAGAAAATTCTAGATTTAAAAAATGTTGTAACTTTACTATACTAAATATGAAATAATCCATGGCTCCCATCTAAATAGGCAATTCCTCTGATAGTTCTTAGGCTTTCTATAAGCAGGAATAAACGCTATTCATTCAATACACGTACTTTAATAATAAACCCTATAAACAACAGAGCCACCCTTTATTGCTGGAGAGTGGTGATTGACTGAAATAATCTACTCTTATTTAGCTCTTTATGATTTACTAAATGTTTTGATGTACATCATTAGTTTTATTCTTTATAATTACGCTGGTAAAAGAAGAGAACAAAGAGTTTTCACAACATCTCATCACTTAGTAGTTAAGAGCTTTCAAAAGAATTCCACAACAACAACAAAAAATGTGGCATGGCTAAAAACTTGGAGTCAGGTAGACCTGTTTTAATCTAGGGGGCTTTGCCACATGCTAACTGTGCGACCTTGGATAAGTAAATAACTTATCTCAGATTCAGTTTCCTGTTCTGCAAAATCAAGACTTAACTATTACTCAAATATTTTCTCGGTAAACGCAGTATAGCTCCCTATTCAGATTTCAAAGAGGGGAAAGATCTTGAATTTGAGGTGAGCACCAAGGACTTTACTAAGTAGTTCTGACATTCAAATTGGAGGATGGGAGGCATGTGAAATTCTTAAAAGAGTGACTGTCACATACTAAGCATTCAATAAACATTCAATATTAGCTTTGCAAAGTGTTTTCACATATTTCATTCAGTCTTCCCAATAACATCATAAAGCTTCACTTCACAAATAAAGGAAGTAATGCTCATGGAGCTTATGGATTGTCCCAGTTACACAGCAGTCAACTGCCTGAGCCAGATCTTATACCCTGCTCATCGACTCCCCTAGAGCTGATGATTTCCTGTCCCAGTCAAGAGAAACCTCATCAGCTGTGGTTATTAAGAAAATGTGGAATGGGGTGTGGTGAGGGGATGGGGATTCAACAGTACAAATTACCTACTAAAGAATGAGAAATGGAGTCTTTTGCCATAGGATGAGTTAAGTGGCAAAGACATCAGGTTCTGTTTTTGTTTTGTTTTTTTCTCTCCTTTTTCCTCAGTTTCAGTGAGCAAATCTGTGACTGGAAAGTATTGCTAAGACCTTTATAAATTCCTAGTAACCCTTGTATCTGATCATTCATGGCACACATAAGCGTTAGAATGAGAAATGAGAAAAAACAAATCCCATTGGTCAGCTGATACTTTGAGTAACATTTAAGTACACTTACTTTTCATTTTTATTATAGAATTTGCATTACCAAAACTTTGAAAAATGATACAGGACCTATAAGATAGCTGACAATAGGGGTTATTTTCTTTTCCAGACACAATCTCTATTATCATCTGAAAGCTACTGAGCTTTACCCCCCCCCCCCCTATTTTTTACTGTGTGCAGCTCTGTCATGGTTTAAAACTCAGCTTTATATTTTATAGGAGGAGGTTTTCTGTATCAGTGACAGGGAACGTTATATTTGTTGGTCTGGCAGGAGTTTTAAGGGTCATGTTAACATACTGATATGTGTAAATATATGGGGCAACTTGACTCAGGTGTGCAAGGCCTCGTAGTACAATGAGAAAACAGGCAAAGGAGGCTTCCACAAGGAACAGTGGAAAGGGGCTCCCTGCAACGTAGGTCAGGGTCATTTGGAAAGACAGGTACACACTCCATCCACATAGAGTGATAACATGGGGATATAAAAAACTGTGAGCCCTGACTACAATATAAGATTGAATATGTGAGGTTAAGAGAAAGAATGAGGGAAAGGAAGTTGTAGAATTTACTGATTCCTTAGAGAGGAAGATGTGAGTTAATCCTTTAAGTCAAGAAAAGCCATAGAAGATAGTCAGGTAAGACCTATTGTTAAAGAGGAAAGAATGTAGGTGTGGTCATTTTTTTCACTCACCCACTCGTGTCATTTGTTCATTCACTTACCCAGAACAAATTATTTGAATACCTGCTGTATATTCAGCATATCCCCAGGGCTTATTTTTTTGGAGGAAATGACAATACAGTCCCTATCTGTGTGGGAGGCATTACAAACCCACTCAGTGATTGAGAACATGCAGACAGCTCTATAAACTCAGAAGAACCCGGGAATCACCTGTGCTGAGGAGCCATAAAGAGAAAGGAAGAGGCCAAGATGGAGGTGTAGACAGACACACTGCGTCTCCCTCAACTACTAAGAAGGAATACAACTACCTCAAAACTAGAAACAACCAGAAGTTCCAGAAAATCAAACTGTATGGAAGTCCAGCAAACATTATAAAGAAGAAATACTCATCCAGACAGGTAGGAGGAATGGAGCTGGGGCGGAGAGGACATATTGTGGTGGTGGTAGCAGCGGCAGCAGCAGCGGCAGCAGCGGCAGGCCAGCAGAAAGTGCAGTCACATGTTTTAAAAAGTCAGGAGGGATACCTGGAGAGAATTCCCAGCTCTTCACTGGACATTGAAGCTCATGGTCCCAGGACTGAGGAGAATCAAGCCTCATTGCTTCTGACTGTGCAGACCAGTGGGGGTTGGGGTGGAGGCAGAAACTGCTGGTCTCAGCAGAGTCCACTTGTTTAAAGGCCCCCCCACGGTCCTAGAACTTTTGCAGAACTACCCACTCTGGAAACGAAGGCCAGGGCAGCAGCTAGAGGGATGCCAGTCTGGTGCGGAAGTGAGAGATGTGCCTGGAAAAGGGGCGAGTGCTGGGAAGGCATCATTGTTCCCTCTCAGACCACTCCTCCACAGACAGCGCCACAACGTGGTGAAACAGGTCGCCCTGTACTGATGAATCCCTAAGGCTCCACCCATTACAGCATAACAGGAGGGATAACTCTACACAGGAGCCTGTCAGAATGAGGAGACAGAGAAGTATGGCCCACAAGGGGGAACGGATCAAGGTTCCAGTGGGAGAACTAAGCAACGAGGAGATAGCCAACCTCACAGATGTAGAATTCAAAACACTGGTGATAAAGATGCTCACAGGCTTGACAGATATGCTTGAGTATGGCAAATGCATAAGAGAAGAAATGAAAGCCATGCTAAATGAAATGAAGGAAAATCCACAAAAAACCAATGGTGAAGGGAAGGAAACCGGGGTTCAAATCAGTGATTTGGAACATAAGGAAGAAAAAAAACAGTCAACGAGTGCAGAATGAGGAAGCAAGAGTTGAAGAAAATGAGGAAAACTTCTCAAATTTTGCTAAGGAGATAGACATACAGGGCTGGGAAGCACAAAGTGTCCTGGGCGAGCTGGACCCAGAGGGGACCACACAAGGACTCATCATGATTGAGATGCCAAATGTGAAAGATAGAGAGAGTCCTGGGGGCAGCAAAAGAGAGGTGGAGAGTTGCCTATAGTACTATTGCTGATTTCTCAGAGGACACTTTGCAGGCAGGAAGGGACTGGCAAGCAGTATTCAATGTGATGAAAAGCAACCTACAACCAAGATTACTCTATCTAGCAAAGCTATCATTTGGAATGGAAGGGCAGATGAAGTGCTTCCCAGATGAGGTGACACTAAAGGAGTTCATCATCACCAAGCCATTATTATATGAAATGTCAAAGAGACTTACTTAAGAAAAAGATCAAAACTATGAACACTAAAATGATCACAAACTCATAAGTATCAACAACTGAATCTAAAAAAGAAATAAAAACGAAATCCAACTAAGCAAACCAGAATAGGAACAGAATCATAGGTATCGGGATCATTTGGAGGGGGGATCATGGAAGGGGGGAGGGGGAGTAATGGGGAAATGGTGCAGGGACTAAGAAGCATAATCAGTTGGTACAAAATCGACAGAGGAATGTTAAGAATAATATTGGTAAGGGTGAAGCCAAAGAACTTATATGCATGACCCATGGACATGAAGTAAGGAGGGTGGGATTGCTGGAGGGAAGAGGGGTACTAGGCAGAGCAAAGGGAAAAAAAATTGGAACCACTGTAACAACATAATCAATAAAGTATATTTTTAAAAGAGAGAGAAAGGAAGGATGATAGTCAGGGGAAGGTAAGTGTCAAATACCCTTAAAATTTGCCTAAGGTGTCTGTGTGTGGAATTCATGTAAACTAAATACTCAGTAAAACACCTTGTTTTCAATGGCCCTAGGAAAAGGGTCTTATTAGTATCTTTCAGTGATGCCTACGTGAAGGAGTTGCTTAGGTTTTACCCCTGCCTAGCCTCAGTGGCTTGTAGACAGTTGTGGCAAACCTAGTTTCACCAAACAAGGAATCCTCATTTATTGCTAAAAAACCTGCTACCTATGACTTAATAAATGCAGCTAATGCTAGCAAAGGCCAGAAGTCTTTCAGATGCCTAGACTATGGAACTAGGATCTCAGAACATTGAGAGCCATAGGTAAATCCCTGTGTTTGACTTCAGCAGCAGAGGTGGTTACATATGATTCATTTGTAAGGCCGTTTGTCAACATTAGAGGAGAAAAGTCAATAAGGCTAGAACTGTGCATTGTTCAATTCAATAAAAACCTAATGGATTGAACTAAGGCTGAGTAGAAGAGCTTTCAGGTGCCTTTCCTCTCCAAATGACTTTTTTTGTGCCTAGTAACTGAATACTTGAGTTGACATCATGCCAAGGATTAACTGTTAGTCATATATTTTCTAGATAAATGACACTAACTCCCCCTTTGGATTTGAAGGAGGGAAAAAGATCTTGAATTTGGGATGAGGCCCTGAGGACCTTCTTAAGTAGTGCTGACAAGTCTCCAGATGAGTTAAGGATATTCTTGATATTAGGAACTGAGTGGTACATCTCTGCGAATGTTCATGCACACTACCAAATCTTACGATACCATTTGGTAACAATATGTTTTGTTATGTTTTTAAGGGGTCTTATGGGTGGCCAGTATATTATCCATTGACTATAGGCTGGGATTGGGTGATAAAGACTCCATAGGTTTCATATAAAAATATAAATCAAAGTCAAAATAAGATCTATGTTATCTAGTCCTATTCCATCTCCTTGTCCCCTACAGTTTTTCATTGTTCTTCATGGTCACTAGACCTATTTACATTTTGTCTTAAAGGCCAGTGAGATTTGAAGGCCTATACCTATCATACTCTATATTTTGGTATGAGTGGTTCCAGGGACTTATGTTAGATTTGGATCTTCTTACAAATAAAGCTGCTAAAGTCTGCAATACTCTTTTTAGGATTTGGGAAAAGAAAGGAACAATGCTGATGTGAAGATTACCCAGCTCCCTTCCCCACCCACCTGTGCATCCCAACCTAATGACTCAATTATTCGCAAGTGAACTGAGGAGAACTGCTGTGTCAGAGGTTTTAAAGTATATATAAGGATATTTTGTAAGGACAGTACAACAGAAACAAGTTCAAAAGGACAGAGAAAATCTGTAGCAAACAGGATTTCACTGAAATGTACTGGATTCCTTGGATATGTCTTTGATTTATGTACTGATTTCTCAATACTTTGAAACTATTTCAACTGATGTTTTAAAGCAATGAAAACTTTTTTTTGTAGAGAAAAATAAATTATTCTACTTTTTTAGACACATTGAAAAATGACTGTTGCTTAATTTGTTTTTTAAACTGAGTGCTTTTTTAGTTTTAAATATTTTAAATTCTTAATTTTTTATAATTTTTAATATATTAATTACAGTTGACATACATTAATATATTAGTTTCAGGTGTACACCCCAGTGATTAGACATTACATAAGTTACTAAGTGATCACCCCGATAAATCTCACACCCATCTGACACCATACATAGTTATTAGGATACTACTGATTATATTTCCTATGCTGTATTTTCTATCCACATGACTATTCTGTAACAACCAACTTGTACTTCTTAATCCCTTTACCTTTTTCACCTATCCCCTCAACCCCTCTCCTATCTGGCAACCATCAAAATGTTCTCTAGAGTAATTTTTTTTTTTAATTAGGGGTATGGTTACAAAAAGCACTCTCCCATCCTCTGTCTTTCTCTCTTCTCCCGCCTGCCCCCCATTTTATCTGCAAATAAAAAACATACCTTGTGATTTAGCCAAAGGAAGTTAAGGATGAGTCTTTAGGGAAAGGAAGCAGTGTGACTGGTTATCATGCTAATCTTCCATTGTAGGAATTGGGCTCAGAGCCAGTTTTGTTGCTTATAGTAAATGATCAGAACTTGAATGATTAAGAAAAAGAATCTTCCCAATCTTCAGACGTGGTGACTGCAGGCCAGCTTGCTATATTTTCCGCCATCCATCTCTTTCACAAACACTAAATATCTAAACTGACTGGAGGTAAAAGTCGAGTTATTAGACATGAAATGTCTCCTCCTTTACACCCCTTCAGCAAATGTCTCTGTGTAGTTAATCATCACCAGTGATAAGCCACCTCAAAATTAAATTTTTTTAAAGTATATTTTATTGATTATGTTATTACAGTAGTCCCAATTTTTTTTATTTTTGGTTTTTCAATTACAGTTGTCCCCTTTTCCCCCAATTTCTCTCCCCCACCCAACCCACCCCCTCTCCCGCAATCATATCCCTCCCCGTTGTCCATGTCCATGAGTCTTTTATACAGGTTCTTTGACTAAACCCTTCCCTTACTTATCCCCCTTCTCTCCCTCTCCCCTCCCCCCTATTGACTGCTATTCTGCTCTTTGTTCTATTTAGTTCCTTTGTTTGTGTTGTTCTTTAGTTTCCTGTATTAGGTGATATCATATGGTATTTTTCTTTCTTTGCCTGGCTTATTTCACTAAGCAAAATTCTCTCTAGTTCCATCCATGTTGTTGCAAATGGCAGGAGTTCCTTCTTCCTTTCTGCTACATAGTATTCCATTGAGTAAATGTACCACAGTTTTTTGATCCAGTCATCTACAGATGGGCACTTAGACTGTTTCCAGCACTTAGCTATTGTAAACAGTGCTGCTATGAACATAGGGGTGCATAAGTTCTTTTGAATTTGTGTTTCAAGATTCTTCGGGTATAATCCTAGTAGTGGAGTCGCTGGTTCAAAAGGCAGTTCCATTTTTAATCTTTTGAGGTAATTCCATACTGTTCTCCATAGTGGCTGCACCAGTCTGCATTCCCACCAACAGTGCAGTAGGGTTCCTGTTTCTCCACATCCTCGCCAGCACTTGTTGTTTGTTGATTTGTTGATGATGGCCATTCTGACTGGTGTAAAATGGTATCTCATTGTGGTTTTTATTTGCATCTCCCTGATGGCTAATGATGTTGAGCATTTTTTCATGTGTCTATGGACCTTCTGTATGTCCTCTTCGGAGAAGTGTTTGTTTAGGTCCTTTGCCCATTTTTTAATTGGGTTGTTTGTTTTCTTGATGTTGAGTCGTATAAGCTCTTTATATATTTTGGAAATCAGTCCCCTGTCTGTGATACCATTGGCAAATATGTTTTCCCATATGGTTGGTTTCCTTTTCATCTTGCTGATGTTTTCTTTTGCTGAGCAGAAACTCTTTAGTTTGATGTAATCCCATTTATTTATTTTTCCTTTTATTTCTCTTGCTTTAGGAGATGTATCCGTGAAGAAATCGTTACATGAGATATCTGATATTTTCTTGCCTATGTTTTCCTCTAGGACTGTTATGGTGTCATGGCTTACATTTAGGTCTTTGATCCATCTTGAGTTTATTCTCGTGTGTGGTGTAAGTTGGTGGTCTAGTTTCATTTTTTTGCAGGTCCCTGTCCAGTTCTCCCAGCACCATTTGTTGAAGAGGCTCTTCTCACTCCATTTTATGTTCCTTCCTCCTTTATCAAATATTAGTTGACCATAGAGGCCTGGGTTTATTTCTGGACTCTCTATTCTGTTCCACTGATCTATATATCAGTTCTTATGCTGGTACCAGACTGTTTTGATTACAGTGGCTTTGTAGTATTGTTTGATATCTGGTGTTGTGATTCCTCCTGCTGTGTTCTTCTGTCTCAAGATTGCTTTTGCTATTCAGGGTCTTTTTTGGTTCCATATGAATTTATGGAGTATTTTTTCTAGGTCTGTGAATTATGTCATCAGTATTTTAATAGGGATTGCATTGAATCTGTAAATTGCTTTGGGTAGTATGGCCATTTTGATGATGTTGATTCTTCCCATCCAAGAACATGGTATTTGCTTCCATTTATTTGTATCTTCCTTAATTTCTTTCTTCAATGTTATGTAATTTTCAGAGTACAGGTCTTTTATCTCTTTGGTTAAGTTTACTCGTAGGTACTTTATTTTTCTTGTTGCTATAGTTCGAAATTAAATTTTTATGTCAGTTTTTCTGGATAGTTCTCTCTGCTTGTTCTCTGCCTCAATTTTCCTATCTTTTAATAGGAACAATATAAGACAAACTGGAAGGATCATTAGGAATACAATATAATGATAATTTTTAGTATGGCATGGAAATAGAGATGTAGCTTAAGTGGTAGAAAAGGTGCTTCCCATTTTCTACTTGATTCTAAGCTTAGTTATTGAATTGAGTGACTGATATTCCTCTTTTCATAAGACCTTTGTTTCTTTGAGTTCAGTAATTTAGCTTAGCGATGGTAGTGAAGTATATATTATTTATCTTGTTGAAAAATCCTAAGATAAAAGGAATAAATTAAAAATATGATGAATTGGGGGATACTGGGTTCACATCTATTTTATTTAGCACTACTACCTGTGAGTCTTTCAGTAGGTCCCTTAATGGCTCTAAGTTGGTTTTCTCAAACATGACATGATAAAGTTGTAGTAAATGACCAGTAAGGTCACTGAAAGATTCAATTGAATTGACATTATTCTACCTTTCTGTTCTTGTTTCACTGTAACTTTATTTTTTCATTTATTCAGTAAATGCCAAATAAACGTCTGTTTTGTGCCAGGTCTATTCTAATAGGTGAGGATTCAGCAGTGAACAAAACTAATAAAATTCCTCTTATGGAGCTTACAGTCCAGTGTGGGTAGACAGACAATGAACATATAAAGAAATACTTGCATATGTCATTGGTAAGAACTATCAGGAAAAACAGAGCACTCTATGTGAATAAACTGCTAATGGTTGGGGCACAGTGGAGATATCTTATACAGGGTGGTAAGGAAGTTCTCTTCTGTAAGGTCACATTTGGACAGGTTCTTAAGGGAGTGAGGGGGCATGGCCGGCAGAAGACTGAGGGAAGGACAATCCAGGTAGAAGGAACAGCAAATGCAAAAGCCCTAAGATTGAAATATGCTATATTTATTTAAGGATTAGGAAAGATATCCATATCTGGATCAAAGTGAATAAGGAGAAGAATGACAAGGTGAGTTCGGAGAAGAATGGTGGGTCAGGACAACAGTAGCTGCAGAAAGACCTCTGAGTAAGATGAGAAGGCACTGGAGGATTTTGAGCAGAGTGTTGACACAATTTGATATACTTTTTCAGAGCATCTCTTGACTTGTCTGTTGAGAAATGGCTATAGGAGAGTAAGGGCAAAAGAAGTGAGGTTATTCAGGAAGCTATACTGACAATCAGATCAGAGATGGTGGTGACTTGGGTCAGGGTGGTAATGATGGGGGTGGTGAGGAGTAGATGAATCCTGCATATATTTTGAAAGTAGGGTGAACAGGATTCACTGATGGATTGAAATGCAGTGTGAGATAAAGAGAGCTGTAAAGGATGACCTCAATGTTTTTGTGTTGGGCAACTGGGATACTTGGATGGCTGTTTTCTGAGATGGAGAGGACTACAGAAGGACCAAGTGTGGGTGAAAAAAAAATCAAGAGTTTGATTTTAAGCATTTTAAGTTTGAGATGACTAATAAATATTCAAGTGGAGATGTCAATATGGTAGTTAGATATTTGAATCTAGAGTTCAGGAGAAAAATTCAGGTTAGATATAAATATGAATTGCCACTGTGTGGATATTATTTAAAGCTGGATGATATCACACAGGGCCCAGGCCATCTGTTCTTAACCTTGACTGCACATTAGAATCACTGTGAGAATTTTAAACACCTGTGAATGGCTGGGTCCCATCCTAGACTAACGAGATCATAGCTCTGGGGATCAGCCCCAGGCACGTGGGAGTTTTAAAAAACTCTCCAAATCATTCTCACATAAACCAGGGTTGAAAATCACTGACTTACACAGTGAATGTAGATGAAGAAAGGAAGAGTCTTATTTTCTGCTCCCCTACAGAGAACAGGAAATTGGAAGAAACCAGCAAAGGAGACCAAGTAGGAGCTGACAGTAAGGTAAGGAGAGTATTATGTCCTAAAAATCAAATTTATAAAAACAAAAACTGTGTCAAGAAGGAGAGAGTGATCAACTGTATAAAATGCTGTTCTTGGTTCACCATAGCTTCATTTTTTGAATAATGTCAATTCAATTGAATCTTTCAGGGACCTTAGAGGTCATTTATCACAATTTTATCATGTCATATTTGGAAAAAATCAACTTAGAGCCATTGAAGGACCTACTGAAAGACTCACAGTTGATTATTGGTAGAGATTAAGATAAGGAATGAGAAGGGGTCACTGGATAAGGTAATGTGGAGGTCACTGGTGGATGACCTTGACAGGAGCATTTTGATGGGATAGCAGTGAAACCAGATTCTATTATTTTAGAGAGAATGGGAGGAGTGGAACTGGATACAGTGAATAGGAGTATAATTAAATGAGGTGAAAGCTAAAGGGGTCAGAAGCGTCGAGGGAGAGTATTTTAAGATGAAAGAGACATTACAACGGGTTTGAAGGTGATAGTAAGAGAGAGAAAAACTGATGATGTAGGAGAAAGGTGACAATTTTAAGGGAGAAGTCCTTAAGAAGTCCTGAGTGGATGGAACCCAGGGCACAAGTGAAGGGATTGGTCTTCAATCAGTTCATCCTTTGTAGCAGCATGAAGGCAGAGTACAAGTATACAAATGTAGATAAATTGGTAGATTTGGTAGTGGGAATGTGTAGAAGTTAATTTTATTCTGCGTTGGAACTTTTGTACTTAGAGGTTTGGAACATACTAGATTAATAAATTACATAAAATCTTGAGACTATAGATGTTTGTAGCCTTTGGAGGCATACAAATAGCATGTTAGAGAAACAAAGTAAAAAGGTGCTATATTAATATAACTGACTGTCATGTAGATATTTTTAGTATATTGTTAAATAAAAAAAGCATTTTTCCCAAAGGTATGAGTAGTATGTCCCGAATTAAGAAAACAACTTCTAGTTACGTGTAGAAAAATACAACAAAATTTTATCAGCTCCATCTGGCTTGTGGGACTATAGATAGTTTTATTTTCTTCTTTGTACTTTTCAAAATATTATTAATGTTACATAATAATTTGTTTTTAGAAAAACAAATGATATAAAGTAGAATGTATTCAAGACAAAAATACAAAAAAATAGAACTATTTTCTTTTTCATTTCAGAGTTGTTCATAATGGAGGTATAAAACTAGAATCTGACGGGTTAAAATTTACAATGAATTCACACATTGGAGGAAATATACTCATAGATTCTGGCTTGGCTTATTCATGGAAAATATTTGATAATTAAATTGGTACCCAGTTATTATCTTGCCTCTCGAAAAGGAATTATAACCAAACCTACTATATATGAAACTCTGAATTATAATTTGGGATTTTATTTTTTAAAAATTTTGTTTGTTCATAAAAAATATTCAGTGTACTTGTTACACTTGTCAACCAAGTGTAAATTTCTACTTCCTTCTACTTCTATGGTATTGAGATCTTTCTGAGATTCTCTTTCGTATCATCATTTTAGCACAGGTTATGGCACTGCTTCTGGACTAAATTAGGTGACCACAAATAGGCAGCTGCACTTCTCAATTTCATTTGTTATTTAAATTGAGCTAGCACAAAACGGACCTCCCAATGTTATGTCATTGCAATATCTCAATTGTTATGGCTAGCTGGTTATTTGATGTCACCACCTTATGATGTGTTAATGCTTGCAATCAACAAACAATTCTTTTTCCCAGTATATGCCCTAATAATTGATTCTACAAGAGAACCCAAATGAAGTACAAGAATATGCCACAGAGGTGAGAAGGCTTGGAGGACTATGTAGACAGAGAGGTCTTTGAAGAACTGAGAAGCAAAGAACTTATTAGGGATAAAACATAACTGTTCAGCTGGCCCAGGATAGAGGGGGAAAAAAATAATATTGACGTCCAGTAAAATAAATTGTGGTTCCCTTGTCTCTTCCATAGAATAAAAAAGGGGTATAGATGTGGTATCACAAAATGAAAAGTTTCAGGTAAGCAGTCAACAGTTGGTGCCATAGATCCTTCAAAGATGGCACCTGTAATAAATCATAGACAGATCTAGAGACTGACTGTTGCCACCAGAGAAGCAGAATTTTATGGACAGTATCATAGCAGGGCAACTCCAAAGCCTGAGTCAAGAATCAGCATGGACCTCCAAGAAAGAGATATGTCCTACTTTGAGTTTTCCTTACAAAGATAACTTAGAAAAACCAATGTGAACTATGTCTTATGCATAGGTACTACATACTATATTCTACCATATATATGTATAATATCATATCATATCATATCATATAACATAATATAATATAATATAACATTAGAAAAGAATACAGAACATATTCTTACAGAGGGTTGAGCCAAAGTGTAGTTTGGGAGCTGTTGCTATCACAGTGAATTAAAAGGCACTGGAGCAGTGAGCTCTGTACTTAGTGCAGTCATCAAAGATGATTGTGGTGTATTGCTGCCAGCAGACCTCTCCACGCCAGCAGGTGCCAGGCACGGAGAGCTCCACTCCCTCAGACATTGACCTCGTGTTAGGGAATACGCTGATGCATTGTGCTTACTCCAGGAATGAACAGGGAGTCTAATGCCCCACTCCTTGAGGAGCAGCCCACGTACCATAAAGGTTTTATAGTTGTTCAAGATAGACTTCAGGTTCATTCTTTCCAGATTCATTCACAGGGAGGGAGAGAGAGGGAGGGGATGGCAACAGTAGAGCAATGTTTAACTCAACAGATTCCAATGTCTCAGTGGTGAAGATGATCAAACCCCCCACCTCCCCACCCTGTTGGCTCCACAAACAGAAAACGTCAAGGGTGGGCACTGTGCCAGATGATCCAGCCAGCAGCTGAACTGAAACAGACCTGCCCTGGGAAAGGAGGGAGAGAAATGCAGCCAAGAAAACCTAAGAAGGAAAAAAATAGTCAGCTACCCAATAGCTTTGCCATTGACCCATCTAAATGTTTGTTAAGGTGAGAATTAGAATATATCTGAAATGTTGTTACTATTATTACAGTTCTGTAAGCTGAAATAATAATTATTATGTGCCAGATACCAGGTTAAGCATTTACATGCACTTTCTCATCTGTTCTCCTCAACCTATAAGCTAGGTTATATTATTATCTTCATTTTATAGAAGAGGAAACTAAGGTTGCATAACTTTCTATTTAGTGGAAGAGTCAGAATTTGAAGGTGGGACTGTTAGATATAATTAAAACTTGAGATGTGTGTATCAAGAGTCAAGGAACAATGTGCACACTGGAGTGGCTTTGCATTGTGGGTCCTCAGGATAAAACGAAGCCAATCTTTTGGCTACCATGCATTTTACAAAAATTATTTTTTTTCCTATAAAGTAGGTATTAATTTCCCGGTTTTAAGGTAGAGTCAGGATTTAAATTTAAATTTTCCTGAACCCAAAGCCTCCCTGTTTCCATTAACACCTATCTGGAAGGAAAGGGAAATGGAAAGAAATATCTATTTTCAGTGAAAATGATCTGGTTATGCATGCCAGAGAAGGGCCAATTTCATAGTTCAAATCTCATTTTAAGCAGTAGTTTCAACTTCTCATGAGAAAGACTGCTTGATTTGACATTCACTTTCCTTGCAGCTGCTAATAAACAATGAAAATCTTAAGATATATAGAACAGAAAGAATATAAAACCTAGTTTAAACTTGTAATTTGTTTTACAGTTTACAAAGCACTTTTTAAACTTCACAGTTTCAGTCCATCAGTTTTATGATTTCTCAGTCTCCACTTTTTATAATGAGGGAACCATCACCAATCTATAAATATTGATTACATTGTTGTTACAGTACAATAACCCCTACTATTTGTACCCCAGGGACTTAAACAGACATTGTGTTGGCCCTTCACAACAACACGGTGGAGTAGACAGCTCTTTTTGACCAGTGAGGAAATTGAGCTTCAGAGTGGTTCAGTGGCTTGCCCAAGGGCACAAGCTAACTTAAAAAGCCACAACTTATCAAGCTTAGCTAGTGTTCTTTCTCTTACAACAGTTTTCCTCTTGAGGGTCAAAGCAAGAAAGCTGGATAATCGGCCCCTCAAAAATTGAAGGTTGGCTGGAGAATGTGAAGCACTTACAGATAATGTTAATCTCCTTGCCTACTTTTACACATATAGTCACATGTGCTGCTTATGTTCTGAGAAATGTAATGTTAAGCAGTTTTATAATTGCGTGAACATCATAGCTGACTTAAACAAACTGCTACGGTATAGCCTATTGCTCCTGGGCTATAAAACCATACAGCATGTTACTATGTTGAATACTGTAGGCAACTATAACACATGGTAAGTATTTGTGCATCTAAACATGTGTAAATATAGAAACATTATAGTGAAAATATGGTATAAAAAATAAAAATGATACACCTGTATAGGGTACTTACCATGAATGAAACTTGAAGGAAGGTGCTCTGGGAGAGTCAGTGAGTGAGTGGTAAGTGAATGTGAAGGCCTAGGACATTATGGCACACTAGTGTAGACTTTAGAAACACTGTACACTTTGGCTACACTAAATTTATAAAACAGCACAAGCATAAGGGAAAATTATGAAATCAAGAGACTTAGTAAACAAGATGTGTGAGGCTGCTGGTGCTGTTAACACGGCATATAGTTTTACAGTAAACTTTTTAAATATGTATAAATAGTACACTTTAAAATAATGATAAAAGTGTATATTAACTACATAAATGTAATAGTCATTTATCATTATCTACTGTTATGTGCTGTACATAATTATATGTGCTATACTTTTACATGACCAGCAGTGCAGTAAGTTTGTTTACACCAGAATCACCACAAACATGTGAGTAATGCATTGTGCTACAATATCACTAGGTGACAGGAATTTTTCAGCTCTGTTATAATCTTACAGGACCAGTGTTGTAGATGTAATCCATTGTTTATTGAAATGGTGTTATGTGATACATGAACTAGGTTGAAGGCAAAGAGCAAATGACTTATTCATGTTAGTCCTTTCAACAAATTCTTATTTGAATATTAAAAAATGTCAATTTTCATTTTTTGGGCCTAGTTACTGATTATCCTAGAGGCACATTTTTGTAACAAAAGATGAAGGAAATATAGAAAATTAGAAAAGGGAGGGTGGACAAAAATGAGAAATAAGAAGACAGGAGAGCAAAGCCAAAGGATTAAATGAATCCACAATGAATAGACTAGAGAAAGTAATTACCATTTATACAGGCATTCCTCAGAGATGTTGTGGGTTCAGTTCCAGATCATCATAATAAAGCAAGTGTTGTCCCAAAAGTGAATTGTAATCATTTTGATGGTGGAGGGTCTTGCCTTTGATTTGTAAAAATGCAACATGTGTGAAGCACAATAATGTGAAGCACAATGAAATGAGGTACACCTCTACTTTGCACAGGGGAAGAACCTGGGCATGGAAAGATGAGAAAACTTATCCCATGAATGTAATACATGTGAGAATTCTCTTTGGCCCTTTCCTTCTCAAATTGCCCTAAACCTAGCTTCAAAACAAGAGTCCAAGTTTCCAGCACCTAAAGGTGCACTTAGGAATAAGATTTATAAATTTCAATGAACTTCCACTGTCCTTGTCTTTCTCCAAAAGCTTATATCTTAATGGCCTGTCTACCTCGCTGTCCCTGAAGCCCTGCTGCCCCATTCCTTAGTGTTGGAAATACCTAGCCTCTTTGGGTAGGCTCAGTGCCATTGCAGATACTTGAAACAGTCAGGATTTTGATAAAAGCAAGTAATAGGGCTCCTCATCCATGAGTCCACATTGCCTTGTAACTGGTTCTTCCAGTGGTTGCTGCCATTCCTAAATATTAAGACCAAGACCCTCCCCAATTCCTCAGATCCCCAGGTTCCCTAACTGACACTTGTTAAAAATGAATTCTCAAAAATAACACCAAAGTGAAGCTAACTTTATTCTTGTTGCAGTAAAAGAGAGCATTACTTTGGGAGAGTCTTAGTAGTGTCTCAAAGTGGAGAGGACAAAATTAGGGTATTTGTGAGTTTTGGAGTCCAGTTTAATGCAAGCATTTCAACCTCAGGGCTTGATTATGGTTGAGTAAAGATCATGATATGATAGTCTAGACCTGGAAAACACAGTAAGGCAAGGATTTTGAGGCTGAAGATACAAAGCAAGGCTAGGTTGATAATACAAAATCAAGCCACTACTGTTAGAGCTATAGCTTTCCAGTAAGGATAAGGTTCAATCTATCCTGAGAAGAAGCAACAATAAGTAGGACACATTTCAAACCCATTGCAGGAGCAGAAGTGTGAAATCCATTTGAAGATATTGAAAAGTAACTTAGGATAGGGCTTTTATTCATGTCCCACCTTTATAGTTTCATCAAGATTATGCTAGTGACAAATGAGACATTCACTAGAGACACCTTCAGGCATTTTAGTAAATTTTCTCCATTGATGTTCATTGAGTTTAGTGGCCAATTTGTCCTTGTAGTGGTGTGTAATTTCCTGCAAGGTTCTTGCAAGTTTCCATTTGAGCTTTTCAAATACTTTAAGCAGCCATTCTCAGAGTCCCAGAGATTATCCTGGTGCAGTTCATACCTTTCTCCAAGTACCTTTTTCTGACTCTGGATCGAATAACTGGCATTCAATAAAAGCCTGTTTGAAAGCCTCCTTCCCCTCTGAAGACCTAGTCTCTCAGGTTATTATTAGGAGTAGGATCTTATGGAGTGCTGCTATCTGGCATAATGTGAGGAAGAAAATAAGATTTTATATGAAGTAAGCCTACTTGCTAAGAATTAAGAAGCATGAGTAACCATCAATATAAGGGATACCCTAAAACCAAGTTGGCACACATCTCTACTGGTTTAGCTGCTATAATTATTGAGAAGATGGATCAGCTTTTGCCACTGGGTCAAGAAGGAAATGCTAATAAGCTGTGGTCTCATAAATTCCAATAAATTGAGTCTGAATGCCAAGAGCCTGTCAATATCTCTCATATGCAAATAGATAGAAAGATTATGATAATTAGGTTGGCCCAGAGTGGAAGGCTGTCAAAGAGCTAAGGTTAGTTAGACCTGTTGGTGGTTACATCCCTAGGGAAGAGGTTTGATTATGGAAAACTTGGTTAGGTCATATGATGGAGTGGCAACTAGAAGAGTTGAGAACCCATTGCACTTGGGTTAGTAAAACCAAAGAATCCTCTTAATTTTCTCTGGTTCAGTGATGGCCCATAGTTGGTTAGGAGGAAGAGACTAACTTCCTTGGGGAAAATTGTATCCTAGTTCAGGGCACAACTTACTTTTTTTGTAAAGGACCAGAGAGTAGATACCTTATACTTAATGGGGCACACAGTCACAACTATTCAACTCAGTTGTGGTGTTAAAGCAACCATAGTTGATATATAAATAAATATATTATTGACTGTGTTCCAATAAAGTTTTATTTACAACAGTAGGTAGGAGGCTGGATTTAGTTAGTAGCTGTAATTTGCCAATTCTTGTACTACATAATGAAGTTACTTTGACATTGTACCTTCTCTTTGGGAATAGGCCTTTGCTGAGCTAAACCAGTAAGTAGATAGATGAAGTCAGTCTCAGAGTTTACCTCATTTTAGAGTACAACAAAGGTCCTTGTGGTCCTGGTTGAGGATTTATGAAAAGTAGTAGTAGATGCCTCAGTAAACCCTTAGGGCATATTGTTGATTTTCCTTAAGGAAGGCAAATAAGTATTGACTAGTTTGACCTAAAGGGACACTAAAGGAAGCAGACACAGATCTACAACTATGATATTTAGTTTCAGGAGGCACCTAACAAAATAGTATTGGGTTTATTACTACATGGAAGCCTTGAATGATTATTTTATTTTTGGCCTCAAGGCCTGATATATCTATATCCTTGCCTGTTAGGGTTTTCACCTGGTTGGACAGTAGTGTTACAAAGACCAGGATAATGTGTTTTTCTCTGTTAGACTATCTACAACCAGTTTTAGTCTTTCTTTGGCTTTTCTTTTAATAAAGTTTTATGCAAATTTGGGGGAAAATGGGTTAAGATGAATCTTGGGACATAGCAGTGGGAGGGTTTGATTGGATTTTGATGGATCTCCAATATTGTCAAGTGATTCCTGAACATATCACCAAAATAACTTGTAAATAAGATAAAGATGAGTTTTTTCCTAATCCAGTAAGGAGAGCCCTACCTTCAGAGAATTTTAGTAGTTCATCATAAGGTAGGAAGACAAAGTTGGAATATTTATGAGTATTTGGAATGTGGTTTAAGGGGGGTCTTATAACAGATGGCCTTGCTAGGACTGAATAAAAATCTTGACATAATAGTTTAGGATTAATGGTCATAGGAAGATGAGGGTTTTGACTCCCCACCCCAGAAAAGACTGACAGTGACTAGAGGGGAGGGAGGAGGGGGAAAAGTGAGGAAAGAAGGAGAAGGGTCTAGTCAAAGAACTAGTATAAAGGACCCATGGACATGGACAATTAAATAGAGATTGACTGTGGTTGGGGAGAGGTGGGTGGAGCAGGGGAGAACGAAGTGGGTAAAATGGGACAACTGTAATAGAGAAACAATAAAAAATAAATAAAACTTAAAAAAGAAAGAGAAATAAGGGTTTTGAGATGAGACGATTCAGTCTTATGAAGTAAATATAATTTGATACTATCTATTTAGAGCTGAAAAGTTGATGTTCACTTAAATAGTATAGTTGTTTGAATGTTTATCTTCTTGCACAAGAGGTTTCTGGAATAGTAATATCATTTTGATGAAGACAGTGGAATAGTAAAGCCATGTTAATGTAACCATTAAGCTGTGTGGGTATAGATGGTTTCCCTTCTCACTTTTTGTGCCTGAATTCCTGATCTGGTTTCATGTCTGCTATCCTGGTACTTAAAGGACTTGAGTGCTTCTAGGACTATATCCTACATTTTACTCCATCCCTTGTAGTTCACTTTCTATATTTTTCCACAGCACCAACTTTTCATCTTTCCACTGGCCCCATCTACAATCCATTTATTTGTTATAATTTTATCTGTTCCTCTTGCCTGCACTTCCTTGTCTTTGACCACCTGATTGAAAAATTCTGTCAAAACCTATGCCTATAACCTTCTTCCAAGATTTGAGTCTGTGCTGTATTATTTACCAGCTGCAATAAATTTGCCCTCTGCCTTATTCCTTCTTTTTATCTTGTCCATTGTGGGATCTTCCACAACCTCTGACTCACCCCAATAGCTCTGTCCTGTTTCTGACTCATGGCCTTCCCACACTTAGTCAATTTTGCCCAAGCAAAGCTTCTGTGCAGAAACTGATGTTGTGAGCAAAATCTAAAGTCTAGAAAAATCAATATTGATGTGAAATATATTAGAATCAATGCAATAAAGTCTCCCAACTCTTAAATCTTAATTCCATATCTGCCATTATATCTATCTGTGTGACCTTGAACCAGTCACTGTTCCCTCACTAAATTTCACTTAATTTCTCAGGTTTAAAACTTTAATGGCAATTTGGAAATGATAAGAGGATGTTGCTGCAGGTAAGAGATGATGATAAGTTAGAGTAGATGATAGGGAGATGGAGATGGAAGCTGAGAATCAGCATTTCAACAAGTTTTCCCAGTGATTTTTATGCTTGCTGAAGCTTGAGAGCCTTTATATATTTTACTTTTTTAACATTTAAGTAATTTTACTTTTAAATTATTGTTTACATGAATTTCAGGTGTACAGTATAGTGGTTAGATGATCATATACTTCACAAGTATTCCCCTTGATAGTTTTAGTACCCACCCATTACCACATAGTTATTACAATATTATTGACTATATTCCCTATGTTGTACTTTACATCCCCATGACTATTCTATAACTATCAGTTTGTACTTTGTATATTTTAAAACTATGTTTTTAGGTACTAAAAGGTTTAGACTTTTATATCTTCTCATTGGAGTAAGGCTTTTATCTGTATGAAGTATTCCTCTTTTTATATTTAATATTCTTTGCTTTAAATTCCCTATTACATAATAGTAATTTTTCATACCTTTTTTCCCTTTGTTAAAATTAGCTTGCTATATCTTTTACTGTTTTCAATTTTTCTGATTTTTTATTTGAAATTGAAAATATTAAAAATAATTTCAAAAATTTTTTGTTTTATGTGCAACACATGTACATGACATGTAATTGAATTTTATCCTCCCACAATCTGATTGAAAAATTCAACACAGCTGCATTTCTTGTGATTAATGACATATTTGGATGTGTTCCTGACATCTTGCTTTATAGTTTCATTTACTATGTCTTTCCTCATTTTTCTCATGCTCCTCTCTCCTTTTCTTCTTCCCTTCCCTTTATTTCTCTACTTTTAAATTTCCTTTCTGTTTATTAATATATTGATTGCATTTTCTTTAATCCATTCATTTTCTCTAGTGGTTTGGAAATTCAATATCCTATACTTAATCTTCTAATAGTTTCACTTAAAATTTAAAGCACATATTTAAATTTATCTTATTATCTAGATATCTTGAATTAATCAGCATATATGAGGTCTGTCCGGAAAAAGTCCAACCACTGTTACTATAACGAGAACAATTTGCATGACATTGATGTATCCTGGCAGTCAAGGAGAGTGGGCTGGAATGTATGTGAGTAAACAATGATGACTTCACTCAGTGGGAGCAGTAGAGACCATTGAGTGAGCAGGTGTTCTGTGTGGTCATTGCCTTCAAAATGACTGAGCAAGTAGAGCAATGAATCCACATCAAGTTTTTCATTAAGCTTGAACATTCATCTGCAGAAACTATGTGGATGATTCAGAAGGCCGCAGCTATGGAAAACTGGTGATTGGCAGCTTCATCATGACAAGGCACCTGCTCATGCAACACATCTTATGCAGTTTTTCTTGGCAAAGCATCAAATTATGCAGGTGACTCAGCCCTCCCACAGCCCAGATTTGGCATCTTGAGACTTCTGGCTGTTCTCAAAACTAAAATTACTTTTGAAAGGGAAGAGATTTCAGACTGTTGCTGAGTTTCAGGAAATACGACAGGGAATCTGATGGCAATTGGGAGAACTGTGTGAGGTCCCAAGGTGCTTACTTTGAAGGGAGCTGAGGCATAATTGTCCTATGTACAATGTTTCTTGTATCTTGTATCCTGTTCAATAAATGTCTATTTTTCATATTAAATGGATGGATACTTAATGGACAGACCTTTTGTGTGTGTGTGTGTGTGTGTGTGTGTGTGTGTGTGTGTGAGTGTGTAGGCCTCTGTTGCATCAAGAAAAGAAAATTTAACTTCCGGCCAAGATGGAGGCTTAGACGGACACGCTCGGTCTCCCTCTACAACTAAAGAGGAATACAACTACTTCAAATCAAAAGATAACTAGAAATTCCAGAAAATAAAGCTACACGGAAGCCCAACGTATGAAGTTATAAACCAGCGGCGCTCTTTGGGCAGGTAAGAGCGAAAGGGGGTGGAGCTGTTTGCGGTCGCACCTGGGACAGCGGCAGGGAGAACAATCCCAGCAGCAGGGAGAACAATCCCAGCTGCAGTCAAACCCCGGCAGCTCGCGACCCCAACGCTGGGGAAAGCAGCCACCACATCGCCTTGAACAGTGAGGCCCAGAGGGCGGGAGGACGGATCCCGGTTTCCTAGCGGAATAACTGTGTGAATCCATCTTGGACCCCCGCCCCCAAAGAAAGCGCCACAGGGCTGCGAAATAGGTTGCAGACAGGCGCCGGTCGCTGGGTTGTGACGAGTACACAGGCACTGCCCCCTATAGCTGGCCCAAGAAAACAAAACGCATCTGTCAAAATGAGGCAGACAACTATAGAAGTCCCGGTGGCACAGCTCACCAGGCAACAGATGAGGAATCTGACAGATGAACAAATAAGAAACCTGTCAGAGGCTCAGTTCAGGGCCATTGTTATCAGGTGGCTTACAGAATTAACAAAAGATCTGGAAAAAGATGAGAAAGAAGCGAAAAACACTCATAATGAAAGGAACAAAACCACATACGAGACAGAACGTGAGGGAAAAAAATCCAGAGTTCATTTCAACAAACCAGAACATAGAGAAGGAACAGACAGTCAACCAGTGCAGAGAGAAAAAACGGGAAGCAACGATGAGAGGATCAGAAACCTCTGGGACAGCTATAAAAGGCCCAACATAAGAATCATTGGCTTGCCAGAGAACGAAGAAGACGAACTAGAACTTGAAAAATTGAGTGAAAATATAATAAAGGAGAACTTCCCAAACTTGGGGAAGGAAATAGACTTACAGGTCCAGGAAGCACAGAGAATTCCAAAAAAACTGGACCCAGGGAGAACCACTCCAAGACACATTATAATCAAAATGTCAAAAATTAAAGATAAAGAGAGAATCTTAAAAGCAGCAAGAGAGAAGAAAAGAATCATGTACAAAGGGGTCCCAATTAGACTATCAGCTGACTTCTCAAGGGAGACCCTGCAGGCAAGAAGGGACTGGCAAGAAATATTCAAAGTAATGAAAATCCAAAACCTACAACCACGAATACTCTATCCAGAGAAATTGTCATTCAGAATAGAAGGACAGAGAAAGTGTTTCCAGGACAAAATAAAACTGAAAGAGTTCATTAGATCCAAACCACTGTTATATGAGATGTTAAAGGGACTGGTTTAGAAAAAGGAGGATCAAAACTATGAAATCTAAAATGAAAACTGCATCACAAGGAACAACAGAAGCTAGGGAATTGAAACAAAGGCAAAGTAAACAGGCAACAAGAGTGGAAAAAGAACTATAGGTACGCGGAACATATTGGGGGGAGGTCAACAGGGAGGGGGAACGGGGAGAGGGAGGGAGATGATATAGGAATTAAGGATCATGGTAGGAGGGAATGGAATAGACAGAGAGAGGCTGAGAAGAACTATATGCACAACTAATGGACATGGTCTAAAAGGGGGGGACAACTGGAGGGAGGGGGGCCACAAGGTGGAGGGGAGCAGAGGGAAGGGAAATTGGGACAAATGTAATATTATAATCAATAAAAGACATTAAAAAAAAAGAAAAGAAAATTTAGCATACTTTCAGTTCTCTTTTCCTTTTTTCAGTTTGCCTATAACCTTTAATGTTGAGATTATCCAGAAGTTTTAGTTATTAAACTTCTTGTTCTAATTGTTATTTTAGGTACAAATTTAATGTATTATTGAAACATTATATAGATAATTGTAAAATATACAACTTCATTTGCTCTTTACATTTCATTTATTTTTTATTTATTTATAAAATTATTTATTTATTTGTTTGTTTGTTTTATTTTTAGAGAGAGGAGAAAGGAGAAAGGGAGAGAAACATCACTGTGTGGTTGCCTCTCACTAGCGTCCCCAGTTGGGGACCTGATGTGCCACCTAGTAATGTGCCCTGACTGGGAATCGAGCCAGTGACACTTGGCTCGCAGGTCGACACTCAATCCACTGAGCCACAGCAGCCAGGGCTTGCTCTTTACATTTTAATTTGAATCTTGTTGTTTAAATTTTTTTCATTTATATATAGTATGTAATTAAACAATTCTTTCAAAGAATGTATGTAGTAAGTTCATTGACTATTTATATTTTTATAAACTTTTAATTTTACTCCTTCACTTAGGTGCTAATTTGGCTGAGTATAAGATTCTAGATTCAAATTTTCTTTAAAACCTCTTGAAAATGAATAACAAAAGGATGACAAAAACTTAACTACCTAGAATTTAAGATATACTCTTCTAATTAAACCTTGGATCAAAGAAGTAATCAAAATGGAAAATAGAAACTAACAAAAGCTTAATATAAAGGAAAACACTTCCTATCAGGACATAGGTTACATAGATAAAACTGAAATAAAAAGAAATGTTATAGCCTTAAATATATTAAAGAAATAAATTGAAAATAGCAGAGGCAGTTGGCAGTTGGATTGGTGTTGGGAAGCGATGGAGGCAGGAATGCATTCAAGTCACCATCTTCCTTCCTGTTACTACTTCTACTGTTTAATTTTTATCGTTTAAAACTCTGAACCATTTGGAATTAATTTTGATGCAAGGTATCAGAATGAATCTCATTTCATTCCCCCTTGTAATGTATACCCAGTTATTTCAATATTCATTTATTGAATAGTCCATATTTTTTCCCACTGTTTCAATCATAGATTGAGTGTTCAAATGAACTTTGGTCTATTCTTGCAGCACCTCTTCCATGCTTTTCCTCTGGATGTACATTTTGCCATAGCTCTTGGCTATTTCAATTACTATAGTTTTGCAATACATTTTTGTATCTGGTAGGACAGGCCCTTTTTCATTCTTAGCTTTTATATTTTATAGGCTGTTTGTTATATTTTTAATCTTTTAGATGAATATAAGATTTTTTTCAAATTCTAAAAAAGAACAAAATGGGAATTTGAATGGAATTGATTGTACAGATTAATTAAAAGGGAATCAATATTTAGTATATTACACCTTACCAAGAACAAAGCATTTATTTTTATTAATTAAAAAAAAAAGATTTAGGTTTCTGGCTTTTTCTCCAACATATAAAGAGCTTGGGAGTTGTCACTCCCATATTCATGATAAGAAAAGAGGCTGAACAAGCTGAAAATCAATAACTCTTCTTAGATCCATCAGAGAACTGAGGTCACAGGACAAACCAATGCTCCCAAAACTGGAGAGACAGGCAAATACAGAGAATTACAGTTTAATGGTAGCAGACACCACTGTAGCCAGGGACTACAAGGAAAACTGAAGATTTAATTGGTGGACTACTGGAAACTGAGTGTAGACTAGCTTGAGAGTTAAAAAGTGACTGGGGCAGGGTGGGGGGGCTCCTCCACACTTCCATGAGTTATATCTCTAGAAGCCCCACTATTGTAAAGATTAAAGAAAATTCCCCTATGCTCTAAGCAAGGGGATGGGGGAGCCAAACATTCTGAAATATGCCCCGGGGAAAAGTAGCCATTTAAAATAAGTTGGAGCATTCTGTTCTCTGCCAATTTTCAAAGGAATTTATTTTATGGAATCTAGCTGAAGTAGAAGAAGGAAAGTACCCAACTGCCACCTCCACGGACCTTCCTGTCTGATGTGAGTGTGGGTTAAAACTAAAAAGCATGTGAATGTCATAGTCCAGGGGCACAGGCCCACTGAATGAATGAGACCTAATCATAGGATTACAGAATGCTTGCCCCCATCACACACCTTATCACAACAGGGCTTCTGTATAATAACAGAGGATTACAGCTGAAAGGACTGCAAGGCTCACACTCTATTTAAGAAGGAGTTTATTGGAAAACCCAAATACAATAGGGGAGATAAAATTCACCAAAAGAGACTGGAGTGTCAGACACTTATTGTTACAGCAAACAATAGACACAGTATAACCTCTAGCCAGATAAATTCTCACACTACAAGTCTATTTACCTCTGTTCCCATTACCCTATGCATAATATCTGACTTTCAACAACATTTATGAGGCATGCTAAACAGCAACAATGACCAAGTATCAGAAGAGACAAAGCAAGCAACAGAACCAGACTTAGATATGGCAGTTATTTTGGAATAATCAAAAAATAACTTAAAATAACTAAATATTCTGAGGGCTCTAATAAAAAAGTGGACAAAATGCAAGAACAAATGAGTAATATAAACTTAAGAAAGAATCAAAAGACAATGCTAGAAATAAAAAACACTGAAACAGAAATAGAGAATGACTCTAATGGACTTATCAGTAGACTGCACTAAGCCAATGAAAGAATCAGTGAGATTGAAGGTATGTCAACAGAAACTTCTTAAAACAAAAAGAAACAAATAAACTAACAAAACAAACAAACTCACAAACATAGGCAACAGTATGGTTGTTACCAGAGGGGAAGGAGGGTGATGGGAAGAAGAAGAGGGTAAAGGGGGAAAATATATGGTGACAGAAGGAGACTAGACTTTGGATGGTCAGCACACAGTGGAATATACAGATGATGTATTATAAAGTTGTAACCTGAAACTTATATACTATTATTAAGCAGTGTTTCCCCAATAAATTTAAGCAAAAAAGAAACTTCTCAAACTGAAAGGTAAAGAGTAAAAAAAATGAAAAAATAGGAACAGAAATGTGGGAAATTAAAAAGAGTAATCGATGTAATGGGAATACCATAAGGGAAAAAAAAAGAAAAAAGAAGAAATACATGAAATGATAATGGCTGAGAATTTGCTACACTTAATGACAGACACCAAATCACAGATCCAAGAAACTCAGAGAAATCAAGAAGGATAAATGTCTCCAAATTTACACCTAGACACAGAAAACCTAAGACCAAAGAAAATCTTTAAAGAAGCCAAAGGGAAAAACACCCTATCTGAAGAGGAGTAAGGATACAAATACACAGGGCTTCATTTATAAACCAGGTAAGCAAGAATAGAGTAGAGGAAATTTTTTTAAATCTTGAAGGAAGTTACTTACCTAGAATACTCTGTTATTATTAAAAAGTGAAGGAGAAATATAAACTTTCATGGACAAACAAAAATTGAGAGAATTGCGCTGGCTGGTGTGGCTTGGTTGGTTGGGCCATCCCACAAACCATAGGTCACTGGTTTGATTCCTGGTCAGGGCACATGCCTAGGTTGAGGGTTTGATCCCCAGTCAGGGTGCATGCAGCAGGCAGCCCATCGATGTTTCTCTCTCTCACCAATGTCTCTCTTACACTCTCTTTCCCTTTATCCCTTTCTCTCAAATGAGAACAAAATAAAATAAACCTTTAAAAAAATTGAGAGAATTTGTCACCAGTAAATCTTCCTTGGAAGAAATGTTAAAGAAATTCTTAAAAGAGTAGGAAAATGAAATAGGTCAGAAGCTTGGGTTTATATAAAGAAAGAAATAATGATAGAGAAAGAATAACTGTAGGTAAAATGAAACCTTTTATAATTGATTCTTAATTTATATAATAAATCACTGTTCAAAGCAATAGTCTCTATTGGATGATTATAACTTATGGACAAGTGAAAAATGACAGCAATTTTATAGATGATGCAAGGGAAATGGGAATGCTCTGTTATAGGATAACTACATTACCCTTGAAGTATACATATTGTGTTATTTGAATGTGGATTTAGATTAGATGTAAATATATATTTCAAATTCTGGGACAATCATTAAGAAATTAGAAAAGAATATTGATTTGTTGTACTAAGGGAGGATAGAAGATGGGTTCATAAAAAATGTTTGACTAAAACCAGAGAAGGCAGAAGAAAAGAAAAGACAGAAAAGAAACAAAGAACAAATACAGCAAATAAAGAAGTTACAAATATGGTAGATCTTAGTCAACTATATTAATAATAACTTTAAGTGTGAATGGTCCAAATACATCAATTAAGAGAGAGAGACTAACAGAGTGGGTAAAAAAACAAGACCCTACTATATGTTGTCTACAAGAAAATCAATTTAAAATGAGGCAAGAACATACAATGGGCTAAAGATAGTCTATTCAATAAATAGTGTTGGGAAAATTGGACAGCTATGTGCAAAAACTAAATTAGATCATCTTCTTACACCATACACAAGAATAAACTTAAAATGGATTAAAGACTTAACTGTAAGACTGGAAACAATTAAAAGTCCTAGAAGAAAACATGGGCAGTAAAATCTTGGACATTTCTCATAACAATAATTTTTCCGGTATATCTCCTTGGGAAAGGGAAACAACAGGCAAAATAAACAAATGAGATTACATCAAATTAAAAAATTTTTGTACAGCAAAGGAAACCATCAACAAGATAAAGACAACCCACTGAATGAGAGAACATATTCACCAATGATACATCTGATAAAGTGTTAATATTAAAAATTTATAAAGAACTTATAAAACCCAACACTAAAAATTCCAATTAAAAAATGGGCAAAATAGAGACTTATCCAAAGAGGACATACGGATGGTGAATAGTCTTATGAAAAGATGCCGGATATCACTAATCATCAGAGAAATGCAAATTAAAACCACAATGAGATATCACCTCATACTTGTCAAAATGGCTATCATCAATAAATCAACAAACAAGTTTTGGCGAGGATGTGGAGAAAAGGGAACCCTCGTATACGGTTGGGAGGAATGCAGATTGTTGCAGCCACTGTGGAAAACAGTATGGAGTTTCTTCAAAAATTATAAATGGTCTCCCTTGAGAAGTCAGTTGATAACTATAGGTATGAGGAACATACTGGGGGGTGGTCAGCAGGGAGGGGGAAAGGGGAGAGGGAGGAAGATAGTACAGGAATTAAGAAGCATAGTAGGAAGGAATGGAATAGACAGGAAGAAGTTGAGAAGAACTATATGCACAACCAATGGACATGGACTAAAAGAGGGGGACAACTGGAGGGGGGGGCACCGGGTGGAGGGGAGCAGAGGGAAGGGAAATTGGGACAACTGTAACAGTATAAACAATAAAACATATTTTAAAAAATTAAAAATGGAACTGCCTTATAACCCAGTGACTCCAATTCTGGGAATATATCTGAAGAAACACAAATCACTGATTTAAAAGAATATATGTAATTCCATGTTCATTGCAGCATTATTTACAGTAGCCAAGATTTGGAAGCAGGCCAAGTGCCCATCAGTAGATGAATGGATAAAAAACTGTGGTACATTTACACAATGTAATACTACAAGGCCATAAAGAAAAGGAGCTCTTACCTTTTGCAACAGGACAGATGAACCTGGAGTGTATTATGCTAAGTGAAATAAGCCAGTCAGAGAAAGACAAATACCATATGATTTCACTTATATGTGGAATATAATGAACAAAATAAACGAATGAAATAGGAACAGACTCATAGACACAGAGAACAGACTGACAGCTTTTAGAAGAGAGGAGGGTTGATGGACTGGGTGAAAAAAGTACAGGGATCAAACACAACAACAACAAACTCATAGATGCAGACTATAATATGGTGATTACCATAGGGAAAGGGAAGTGGGGGGAGGTGGAAGAGGGTAAAGGGGCAATAAATGGTGACAGAAGGAGACTTGACTTTGGGTGGTGAACACACAATACAATACACAGATGATGTATTATAGAATTGTACATGTGAATCCCATATAATTTTATTAACCAATGTCACCTCAATAAATTCAATAAAAATAATAAAATACCAATTGTGGAATCTTAATTATTTATGGTGTCATGTTAAATGATAAGACTTTAAGGCATTTGTTTCATGTCTTTGAACACGTTATGGCTAGGCTTAATTTCTGGTGTATCTAAAATATATATGGTTAACCCAAATGAAATAACCATGAACTTACGAAGAACAAAAAGTTTTGTAACTTACTCAAGCTACACAATAAATAAGTGGAAAGCAGAAATTAAAAGAAAATTTCTTCCTGGAAAAAAGGGAAAATTAATTTAAATACGAAAAAAATTGTTTTTCTTCATTATAGTTCTGGGCCTTAATTTAAGGTTTTCTTCTAAAATTTTAAATCTTCTGTTACTATTCTGAATACATAATCACTAGAAGTAATGATTGTGAGTAATACAAAACAGCTTAAACTAACTTTAGCAAAATATGCAATTTATTATAGACTATAAGAATATCTCATGGAATTCAAGGATGGGAATACAGCTAGTCTTAGGAGTAAATTGTAAACAGCAACTTGATTCCCAAACTATCCTTCCTTCTTTTCCTATCATTGCTTCTCTTGGTGCATCATTCCTCTTCTCTCTGTGGACCCACTTCCTTTTATTCTCCAGTCCATAGGTAGAAAATTTTGCTTTTGACAGTGCCTGAATTTACATATTATATATCTCTGAGTCTCAGTTCCAAGCTTGCCAAGCTTGGATCAGCTATCTACCCTGTAACCAAAGGTACAAAGTTATGACTGGAAGACTATTGTTTGACCCTATAGATAGTAGAGGCCATTTTTCAGAGTTTGAGGGTCTGTGTAGACAAACCAATAGGTGGTCCACTATAGAACAGAGGATTTTTTTTTCCATTAAATTTTCTTCCTGGTTATTGTGTGTGTAGTAGAGAACCTAATAGTATCCTTGTATTTGATTTTCACAGTTTTGGCAAGAAGGATGCCTGAGAGTTCCCTTGATAGTTAAAAGAAGTAATCATTCACACTTTGTGGATCAGAAGGTAGTTTCTCCACCCAGGGTTAAGCCTTTATGATTATGGGGCAAAAGCTATTTCCAGATATATGTGAGTTAAGCCTCAACACATCAACCTGTAGATAGCCCTGCATGATTTGAAGGGTTGGGCCCATCTTCCTTTGTTCTTTGAGAAAGGACGTTTTTGTGTTTGGAAGATTGAAAAGCAAAATGGCCCAACTTCTGAGTGAGCCTCTGGGACTGAGCAAAGACCCAGCTCTGCCTTTTGCCTCTGGCGGCACTGGGTGAATGGAGAGGGGAATGGGGAGCTTGGAAAATCTCCTGGTCCTGGGTTGTAGGATAGAGTAATTGCCTCTGAATGGCCTCTTTTGGAAGAGCATGGTGATCTCTAAGGAACTGGAGGTCAGGGATATGTCAAAACCTATTATAGGCAAGATAAACAATGCCAAATAGGAGAGCAGATTCAGTATTCTGTAGCAGCATCGAAAGATGGCCAGCAGGATTCTCTCATTTCCTCATTTTGGAGGAAAAGTTTTATGGACCTCCTTTGTAGTTCATGGTTCAGGAGAGCCAAAGAAGTCTTAAGAATGTAGTAGTAAACTTCTTGCCCATCTTTTATGTGAGACTAATTATAAAATAGTTTTGAGAAATAAATATCCCAAGTATCAAAAAAGATTACGTTAACTTTGTATGAAATGAAGGTATGGGGTTATTTTTGGTGTATATTATTATATTGTAAATCTGGTTTCCTCCATTTTTTTTCCACAAAGGATGGACTCTGTTAATCTATTAAGCAATCAGAAGTCTAGGGTCTCCTTTTCACAGGTCTATTCCAGCATCTCCAGGATTGAGAGACTCACCATTGCTACCATTGGTTACAGGTAATTTGAAGCCTTAGACAACTGGAGGACTAAAGTATGTATTTCTCTTCTCTGTAATCCCAGGGATAAGAAAAAGCCCCTTTGTTTCCATTTATACTATCTATGTTCCTAGTTGTGTATAGAAGACAGGTTTTGTGTGTGTATATGTGTGTATGCGTATGTGTGTTTTTCTGGTTGGCTACTTTAAATGATTTTTTTCCCTTTTCCTAGCACAGGAGTGACTCTCATGGATATAGCACACAAACATCATAGAAACAGTTGGGAAGTAAGTGTGGAGAGCCCAGTGTTTAGAGAAGAGCCATGTGATATGTGTTTGTAAGAAAGCCCTAAGGAAATGGACTCACAAGTCAAAAACATAAAGGTTGGAGAGAAACACAAAAGTAGAAAATTAAAGAGCCCCCAGAGGTGGTAAGGAGTATATAAAATTGTAGAGTGGGCCAAACAAATGAGATAGGAATAATTGTTATATACTAGAAATTGGACTGAGAGCTAAATCAAACTGAACTATTGGTGGATAAAATCTTTAGCTTTTATTTAATATAATGCCTTGTTTATGTAGCATGATTGCTACTAAAAAACTTGGAAATAGAGCTTTTGGATAAGGATAACTAGTTGGCATTTTATTCAGCTGCACCAGAAAAACTTACTTTAAAAATGGAATTCGTTTTTCTCACATGCAAGAGGTTTGCAGGTAGATTAACTATTGACTATGGTTCAGCAACTTGATACTGTCAGAAGCAGTGTCTCATTGATTCTCTTGGCCTTTCCCTAATGGTCACAAAATATTTCCAAAAGGGGACAACTGTAATTGAAAAACCAAAAAAAAAAAAAAATATTTCCAGACATCGTGTTCATGTTCAAGGTGAGAAGGAGGGGGAAAGGACTGTATCAGCCTCTCCTGTTTATCAGGGAAATAAAAAGTCTCAAAAGAGATTGTTTTATCAGAGTTTCCCTAGAAATTGAGACTTTGGGCAAGGTTTAAGTGCTAATGCATTATTGGGAGAGAGTGAGAATAAAATAAAGGAGGAGTGAGGAGGGAAGCAAATGAAACTTGATATATTTCTACGCTGGCCACTACTTCTCTGCACACAGAATTAAAATACACAATTGTTTGAACCAGTCTTCTCTTTTGGCCATGTGAGATGTCTTCAGGAGGCAATATAGAAAAACCATGTGTTAGAATAGTCCTATAGATAAGGGAATGGAAAGAGAATTTATCTTCTGGTCTTCTCCCATTTCCTGTCTTTCATTGGTTTAAGTTCTAACCTTGGAGAATGAACTCCCTCATATTTCTAGCTGTGTTACCTGGCCTTTTCATAGCTGTTAGAGAAACCAGTGTCCACGTCTGAAAATGTGGCCCTTCCTCTGAGTTTGTAAATGGTAGGAGGAGCCAGGGCCCTATATAAACTGTGGATGTTGGATTCAGGCAGTAGAACTTCACATAGCATGGAGTTTGTCACCACAGCTAAAGTGTATATGTAACAATGGTTGAGGATCTGGGGAACAGGTGATACTGAAAGAATATATGGGAACCCACAAAAAGTATCTAATACGATATATTAGCAGACTTCCGATTACAACTAATTAGCCAGATCTGTGTCTCATGGACATGCTTAGCTGAATGGGAGTAGCTCGACTGACACTTCAAAAATATTGGGATTTGAGTAGTAAGGATGATGGAGGAGTAGAGATTAGGTAAGTGATGGTTGTGCCAAGCAGGGATTTTTGTTATATACAATAGCAATCAATTTTCCTAAATTTAAGAAAAAAATTGTTGGAAGAATATCGGTAGTTCTCCAGAATGCTCACTAGGAAGGCTGAAGAACCAGGTATGGAAAATAAGCAATAGCTATAGAAATCTAGGTAGTGAGAACTGCATTCAAGGTCATACCACATTTGAGGAGTAGCTCTGTTATGGTGTTGCTGGTTCTATCCCCTGACAGGAGATATTGTCATTGATGTTGTTGCTACTGGACACTAGATACTGCCATCTTTATTAGTGGGATGAATTAATTACTTATTTGCAGATTTTTCTTCAGACAAACTTCTAGGCAAGAGTATTTGATTTGTTGAGCTAGGTGGTCATGGTCTCAATGAAGTCAGGGAGAAAAATGTATCTGGCAGTTTCATTGTCCATTGAGGTGAGCAAGGCCTTGCCTCCCACAAGGATCACACCATAGCAAATCCTCCACCATTATTAAGGGATTCAGATGGATGGTGGACAGCTAAAACAATAAATAATTGGCTAATAACCACCACAATCCACCCCTTTGGCTGTCTAACATTTACTTACATGCTGGCCCAAACTCACATTGTTCCTCAAAAACATGTTCATGATTAATATAATGTAACTAACTCTCAAGCAAGCAAGAAAATACTTGTCTTCTTCTCAGTGTGAGGCAACCCAAAAGTTTCATCAGTTACTGCATCCATCTACAAGTGCAGGACCTTTGGCAGATATCCATTGCTCCTTCAGTTCTGATACAGTACTGTCTCAATACTTATGCTGTATGGACTATATCATAAATGTAACCCACACCCCTAATATCTAAGACACTTCTGAGTTCCTTCATATTCTCTCAATTTAACCTGTCTTAGGTGCTCTTGGCCATTTTATTGTCCTTAACTATTACTGCAGTATCAAATTGTGTGTGGGCTTAGGCTGACTTCACATAAGTATAACCCAGTAGAGTGAAGCAGCCTGTAGTAGAGATATACAAGGTTCCTGGGTGATGGTGAATGACTTGGCTCATTGGTTAGAGGCCTAGATAGAATAATAGAAGATAGGGGGCAAATAGGGGGGAGGATGTAGACAGACATATGAGAGTGAACATAAAGTGTATGGATCTTCATATATCATATTAAAACCTCAAAAGAATATCTGTGACAAACAAAACTCTCAGCCTTGGAGCCTTCCATAATTCTCTTTTTCTCATACTCTACTTTCAAGCCATCTGGAGATCTTAATGGATCTACTTACAAATTATATCTAGAATCCAACCACCTTTCACACTTCCCTGTTACTACCCTGGCCCAAGCAAACATAATTTTTACTCTGGATTATTTAAATAGTCTCCTAAATGGTTTTAGTGACTCCAGACTTGCCATCTCCTTCATTTTATTTTTCAAAACAACAAAAGAGATTGATGTTTATGTAAGATGTAAGTCAGATTTTGCTATTCTTCTACTCAAAATCCTCCAGTGGCTTCCCATTTTATTCAAAGTAAAAGTAAAATTTTCTAAAGCACCTACAAGGTTCTACAAGCTTTGGCTCCCTATACACCTTCCATCTCATCTCCCACACCCCACTGCTTTCCCTCTGCTCCAGACACTGCCCACTTTGCACTCCAGTGAACCAGCCATGTTTCCACCCATGGGCTTCTGCAATGGCTCTTTCTTCTACCTGGATTACTCTTCCTAAGGTATACTTATGGCTCACTTTTTTAATTCCTTTGTGTCTGCTCAAATGTCACCTTTTTAGTGAAGCCAAGCCCAAACTTACCATTGAAAATTTCATTCCCCACCAATATACCAGCACTCCTTATCTCAACACTTGCTCTATTTTTCCATAGATATTTACACCTTCTATATATTTTACTTATGTTATCCATCTTGTTTTGACATTAGTGAATCCTCAGTACTTAGAACAGTGCCTAGTACACAGCAGGTGTTAGATAAATGTTCGTTGAATGGATGAATGTACTTGAGTGGGACTGTATATTTCCAATAGGCTATTTCTTGCTAGTGCCAGCATATTTTGTGACCCTCCTGTAAACAAAGCTTACAGTCAGCTTCTAATTGAGAAATCATCAATGGCTATAACCTGAGTTAAGAAGGGTATGGCCCAAGAAGGCCCTTTGAAAGAGAGATGTGTGTTCTGGTACTTTTTAGACTTCATTTGAAGCTTAGTGCAGTGTTATCAGAGGAGTAGAGAGTGATGAGGAAATCAAGGCCCTTGGAAATTAAGAGTCATGCCCCAGGTCACATAGCTATTGAGCAGCAGAATGAGCATACTTTCCCTAAACAGAGCATCAATGTATATCCTTTTGTTAAAGTAAGATAAAAATGAAAATGACTTCATAAATACAGTTAATAGTCCCGACATGTGGGTGTGCATTTTAAAGTTCCCGCAATATATAATGTTCTTGTCTGCCTAGTTTCAAAAAGTGTTTTACATTTCTGTCATTCTGAGTGGTATGACACCATCAGGATGGCTGTTGCAGCTAAGAAAACATGTAGCACGGAAAAAGACTCAGTCACAACAAAAGCCAGCTTTGCTTATCAGCATGAACTCAAGAACCCTGTGAGCACCCCAAAATATACATTGATGATGGCTCTGTGAGTCACTGTATGACTCACATCTCACTGACCACTACAAACAGAAACTTGGGGAATAATTTACTTCCCAGGCAAAGAGGACTTGACAGAACTTTCCCACCCACCATCTGAGTGATATATCAAATTAGGGATAAGGCACTATCCCTTTCTTCTTGGAGTGTATTAACTCTCTCTCTTTGTGCATCTCCCCCAAGACTCAGCCAGATAAGCCTCTGGTTTCACTAATAATCTCTCAGTAAACTGTTCTGTTCCTGTACCTGCCTGCTTGGGTTTGTTCTGCAAAGGAATCTAACCCATAAGAGTGCCTCAGCACACAAAAATGTACTTCATCACTCCTCAGAGCAAGATGGCTTCTTGGATCAGCATTTTATGCCTTCCCTCCCTTGACTGTGACACTGAACAGACCCATAATAAACCGTTCTTGACTGCACAAGAAAGTATTCTCAGGGCCAAGACCATTTGTTCTCCAAAACCGCTTCTCTTACTTGTACAAATCAAGGACCCAGTGATCACAATTTGGGGGTATAGAGAGGATTAGTGGAAAGGTTCATTTTTCTGAAAGAAGGCAATGTTTTAGTCTTCAGTACCTTCTCAGTGGGGCTGTGGTTATACTCACATGATCTGTGTCGTTGGTCAGTGTTGTGATTTCTGCTTTATCCAGGAGGACCCTGAGGGGGGCTCTTCTCTGAGTTTACCTGGGCAAGTGTCCTCAGGAGCTGGGCATGTATATCTGAGGTTCCTCTCTCTGGCTGTGTCTGTTACCCACTTGGGCTAGCTTCTGGGGCTTTACTGTACCAGCCAACATGATGTGGTGTCAGAAAGCTGTCTGGCTTCTAAATCTTTCTCTCATTTAGAAGACAACAATGTTAAAAATATATTTTTTAAATGTACAAAGTGTCCCCTGTTTCTGGAGCGATGGGTTCTCTAAAAGAAAACACCCCAGGAGAAAGTGTTCTTCCCTCACCCCCTTGGTTCCTTCCATACTAACTGAAAGCTCTTTTTTTCCCAGTGTTATTCAGGTATAGTTGACAAATAAAATTGTGACATATTTAAAGTGTATATTGCATTAATTTGGTATATGCATACATTGTGAAAGGATTCTTCCCAGCTAGTTAACACATCCATCACTTCACATATTTAAATATATTTTTTGATGAGAACATTTAAGTTCTACTCTCTTAGCAAAATTCAATTATACTATACAGTGTTCTCAACTGCAGTCACAATGTTATTATACATTAGATCCTCAGATCTTATTCATCTTACAGGTGAAAGTTTGTGCCCTTTTACCAACCTCTTTCTGTTTCCTGGCCCCCCCAGCCCCTGGCAATTACTTTTATACTTTCTGTTTTTATCAGTTTAACTTTTTAAAAAAGATTCCACATATAAGTGATAGCATGCAGTGTTTGTTTTTCCTTTGTCTGGCTTATTTCACTGAGCATAATGTCCTCAAGACCTATCCGTGTTGTCACAAATGACAGAATTTCCTTTTTTATGGATAATAATATTTTATTGTGTATACACCATATCTATTTTTATTCATTCATCTGTTGATAGACAATTAGGTTGTTTCCTAAAAGGCTCTTAATAGCACCAAGAAGCATTTTCTGTTTGAGATCTAGTGCTGCTCAGGGATTATTGGGAATAAAGTATGAACAGGCAATCCACATGGGTACCCTGGCTCTGCTTGATACAGGAGCCACCCTGGCTTGTTTGCACACCCATGATTATTTGAATGATCTTGCAGGTGAAAAATCATTTGGCATCAGTATTTTCCTGAGTAGCAAAATATACTAAAAATTGAAGGGAAAACTGCTACTTTGTGAGATGAGCCCTGGAGCAGGTGGCCAATATTTCTTCCTTCACTGAGATTTCTTTGCCATCCTCATCACTCCTTAAATAAGCATCAATGAAATTCCCACTTTATGTTGGGAATTAAGCTAGGCTTGGAGATGCAGAAATAAATACTGCCTTAAATTGAACAAGAAGAACCAGAGAGGTGAGGCAAGTCTACATTTGTTGAGAGCAGGTTGAAGCAGTAAAACTAAAATGAAGTTCAAATTCAAAGGTCAGAAAGCAGGCTGAGTTAAGACCCTGGGCAATTGTCAGGGTTGAAGCTGAGGTTTGCCTGTCTTGCCTTATTAGATCAGTACATATAAACATACCTCAGAGATATTGAGGATTGTGTTCCAGACTACTGCAATAAGAAAATATTGGAATAAACTGAATCATAATCTTTTTTGCTGGTGGAGGGTCTTGCCTTTAATTTGTAAACAATGCAACTTCTACAAAGTGCAATGAAGTGATGTGCAATAAAACAAGGTATGCCTGTATATTTTCCTATTGAAATATCAAATAATATCTTCATATGATCAATTTGATAGAACTCATTTCTAATTATGAATAGTTTAGTTATAGTTTAAATATGTTATATGTAATTGATACTAGTTAATCTAAACTATTGATTGATTTTTTCAACTTAAGATTTCAACATTTATGAAATGATACATCAGGGATTTACCTCAAAGTAGTTAAATTGGTTAAATAGGTGGAGTATATCTGAGACAAGACAGACAATGAATTGAAAATGTGTAAATTAGGTCATGGGTACATGAAAGTTCATTATTTTGTTCTATCTGTTCAGCTAATAGATAAATGCATAGTAGGACTTATTCCTTTAAAAACAGTTTCCAAGAATGTATGAGTCAGTATGAAAGTTTGAAAGGAACCAAACCTAATTCTGCCATAATCTGGCTAAATAATGTTTGACAAACTTAATTATTCTAGGTCTCTGTGTTTATTGTAGATTGTGATTAATTACAATTGATTACTTATGGACTTAGGAAAAAAACGGTGCTGTTCTAGAGAAATGTCCTAATCACCAATAAGATTAGAATTTTATTTTACCTTGATTTTCTACAGATAAAATAAATTATGCCCTGGCTGATGTGGCTCATTGGATTGAGTGCTGGCCTGAAAACCAAAGGGTCGCTGGTTTGATTCCCACTCAGGGCAAATGCCTGGGTTGCGGTTGTGGGCCGGGTGCCCAGTTTTGGGCATGTAAAATGCAATCACACATTGATGTTTCTCTCCCTCTCCTTCTCCCTTTCTTCTCCTCTCTCTAAAAAAATAAACTAATAAAATCTTTAACAGAAAAATTATGTCATGTTTCAAAATGTGATCATTGTGTTAAATATATAATATTTGTTTTTAGAAAACAATACAGCTGGAAAACATGATACATATATGTGTGATCCAAGCAGGGATAGGAATAGGAATAAAAATATGAAATGAAGCTTTAAGGAGAGTCCCTAAAGTGTTAATGACTAGAAAGAACATTGAAAATACAGATTTGAATGTAGATAATCTAACCTAAAAGTACTATTTTTGTTGTTGTTTTGTTTTATTTTTTAAAGAACTGGGCCAGCTCATCCAGGAAAGGCATAAAAATGGTTGGCAGTCACTTGGGAGAATTTCTAAAACCAGATAACAAAGAAATTGAAGATTTACTAATGAGCACTAGAGAGATTCCAAAGGAGCATAGAATAACTATTTAGGGAATTAGATATTGTAAAGAGAATAGTTGAACCTGGAAAATCTTGGCATTGAGTAACCCAAAGGTAAAGCTTAAAATGTAAGTTTGATACCTGGGAAAAGATTGTGGATCAATCACATGCTTTTATTTGCTCCTTCCCTCAATCCCATCAAATAGCAATAAAGTAATTATTGAAAAGCTAAATATATAAGAAAGGTAGATTGGAAGAGAAGACAACAGAAAAAAAAATTGGAAACAAGAAAGGAGGATAAAATGAATGACAAATTCTTAGCAGACTTAAAAAACAGAATCCTAATCCAGAAGTGAAGGGAGCAGATATCCACCTCATTTACACAGAATAATTCTTCAAAGACTCAGGAAACAGTGGTGCTAGATTCTTCTGGAAGGAATTGGAAATAGAGATTGAATAAGGAGGATTGTTTCAAAGTCTGAGAACTTTTCAGATCCCAGATTGCCTCCCACACTCTGATGAGCCATCTAATGAATGGCATTTTTTTCACCCTGGAAAAGTAATAAACTTATATTGTCTAGAGAGGATACACAGATGGAACTTGAAGTCCAGTTAATGATGGAGATACTGGACAGAATACAGGGGGATTTAGATAGTATTTACATCCTGGATTCCGAGACATCCCAGCTCTCCTCATTCATGTCCCAGAATACACTCTTTCATCTTTCAAAGAGGAGACTGGAGATATTTTCCTAGAAAATATGATTGATCTAAGAAGAAATACCTAAATACATTTTTTAATTTCTCCATTTCAGCAATCCAAACAAACCACAATAAAGGTCAAAATAGACAAACCCTCCCACACAGTTGGAGATTTTTAGTGCCCCTATCATAAATATGAACATTCAACCAATGAAAAGCAGATGACAGAGAAAATTATCTGATATGAAAAAGAAATAGCAAAATCAGCAGAAAAAAGCAACAGAGAAAACAAAGTTTGGAGTTTTAAAAACACATTTACTAGTTCTTTGACAGTTCTTGCATCAAAAGGTGAAGTAAAAATAAAATGGGGCAACTGTAATAGAAAAACAATTAAAAACATGGTGAAATCAAAGTCCCCTCTTCTTGAATATGCACTAGTTTTAGTGACTTGTTTCAGGAGAATATAACATGACATAGTTATGTTACTTATTTATTTATCTTTATATTTCATTTATTTATTTTTAGAGAGAGGGAAAAGGAGGGAGAAGAGGGAGAAAAACATTAACATGTGGCTGCCTCTCATACTTCCCTAACTGGGATCTGGCCCACAAACCAGGCACATACCCTGACTGAGAATCGAACTGGTGATCCTTTGGCTTGCAGGTCAGCACTCAATTCACTGAGCCACAGCAGCTAGGGCTAGACTGTGTTATTTTTGAGATTAGGTTAGAAAAGATGATGCAGCTCTCACATGACTTTCTCTCTCTATCGCTAAACATTTGCCCTTGAGAACCCAGTAACTATACTGTGAATGAACCAAATCTCCACATGAAAAAATGGTATGATGTATTCTGATAACAACCCCAACTGAGATCCTAGCCAATAGCCAGTATCAATGGCCAGAATGTGAATGAGTGACTATGCAGATGATTCCATCTCCCAGCCTTTGTGCCACCCAACTAATGCCATGTCGAGCAAAGATGAGTTGCACTCATAGTTCTGTCCAACTACAGATTTATGAGCAAAATAAATACTACTGCTGTAATAATCCAGTAATTTTGCAATGATTTGTTATACAGCAATTGAAAACTTGAACACAGAAACTTTGTGGGAAGAGAAATTTTCAAAATCCATGATCATTTTTTCTGCCCAAGATGAAGTAACGAAGACTAGAGTTGTCTTCTTTCCTGAAATAGTTGAATATCTGGATATAATATATTAAAGAATGTTCATAGGATGTTGAACATCAGCCAATGAAAGGGATTTGTCTCTGAGAATAGGGAGAAAAGTGAGATGAGCCCTTAAATTGCCCCAGATTGCTACCCCAGAAAAATTTTCAGTCTCTGTCTTAGGGAGAAGTAACCCAAGCAGAGACCACTGGTCTCCTTAAGTTGAGAAGCCAGAGTTGAAAATTTAGGGAGGTCAAAGAGGGTTAAGTTTTCTGAACAGAGCACTGGGAGGGAGGAAAGCTGCACAGACAGAGGGAGCTCTGGAGATCTGTGGAAGGCAAGTCTGCTCAATTAGTTAGATGAGACTGTGGGGAAATTACTCAAGACCAGGGTAAAAAAAAAAATGCTCAAAAGGATTTTGTGAGTGACACAAAAGGTACAGAAAAAAGTAACTGTGGGGACTTCTGGCCAAGATGGACAGACACACTGTGTCTCCCTTCACAACTAAGAAGAATACAACTACCTAAAAACTAGAAACAATCAGAAGTTCCAGAAAATTAGACTGCATGGAAGTCCAACAAACAAAGATATAAAGAAGAAATACTCATCCAGACAGGTAGGAGGGACAGAGCTGGGGCAGAGAGGACGTGGTATGGTGGCAGCAGCAGCAGCGGCAGTGGCAACAGTCACACATTTTAAAAAGTCAGGAGGGACACCAGGGTAGTGTTCCCAGCTCCTCACCAGACTGCTCAGCTCATGGTCCCAGCACCAGGGAAAATCAAGCCTCATTGCTTCTGACTGTGCAAACCAGTGGGGGTTGGGGTGGAGAAAGATATTGCTGGTCTCTCAGCAGAGTCTGCTTGTTTAAAGGGTCTGCACAGTCCTAGAACATTCTCAGACCCATCCACTCTTGGAACGACAGCCAGGGCAACAACTAGAGAGGCACCAGTCCAATATGGAAGTGGAAGAAGTGCCTGGAAAAGGGGTGAGTGCTGAGCAAGTGGCACTGTTCCCTCTCAGACCCTTCCCCCACATACAGTGCCACAACATAGTGAAACAGGTCGCCCTGTACTGATGAATTCCTAAGGCTCCGCCCCTTACAATGTAACAAGAGAGGCAGTTCTACTTAAGACACAGAGGCAAACAAACACAGTAGCCTGTCAAGATGAGGAGATAGAGGAGCATGGCCCAAAAGAGGGAATGGATCAAGGTTCCAATGGGAGAACTAAGTGACGAGGAGATAGCCAACCTAACAAACCGAGAATTCCAAACACTGGTGATAAAGATGCTCACAGGCTTGACAGATATGCTTGAATATGGCAAATGCATCAGGGAAAAAGTGAAGGCTATGCTAAGTGAAATGAAGAAAAATGCACACAAAACCAATGGTGAAGGGAAAAAAAACAGGGTTCAAATCAATAATTTGGAACATAATGAAGAAAGAACAGTCAACTAGTACAAAATGAGGAAACAAGAACTGAAAAAAATGAGGAAAGTCTTGGGAACCTATGGGACAACTTTAAACGTGCCAACATCCAAATCATAAGGGTGCCAGAAGATGAAGAGGAAGAGCAAGAAACTGAAAACTTATTTGAAAAAAATAGGAGGAAAACTTCCCAAATTTTGTGAAGGAAATAGACATACAAGCCCAGAAAGCATGGAGAGTCCTGGGAGATCTGGACCCAGAGGGGACCACACCAAGACATATCATGATTAAAATGCCAAAGGTGAAAGATAAAGAGAGAATCCTGAAAGCAGCAAGAGAAAAGCAGAGAGTTGCCTACAGAAGGGTGCCTATAAGACTATCAGCTGATTTCTCAAAAGACACTTTGCAGGCAAGAAGTAACTGGCAAGAAGTAGTCAATGTGATGAAAAGCAAGGCCCTACAACCAAGATTACTCTATCCAGCAAAGCTATCATTTAGAATGGAAGGGCTGATGAAATGCTTCCCAGAAAAGGTAAAGCTAAAAGAGTTCATCATCATCAGGCCATTATATGAAATGTCAAAGGGACTTAGTTAAGAAAAAGAAGATCAAAACTATGAACACTAAAATGACAACAAAGTCACAACTATCAACAACTGAATCTAAGAACAACAAACAAAATCCAACTAAGCAAACCAGAATAGGAACAGAATCATTGGTATGGGGAACATTTGGAGGGTTATCAGCTGGGAGGAGGGAGGGAGGCAATGAGGAAATGGTGCAGGGACTAAGAAGCATAATCGGTTAATACAAAATAGACAGGGGGATGTTTAAAATAATATAGGAAATGGTGAAGCCAAAGAACTTATATGCATGACCCATGGACATGAACTAAGGGGCATAGGGTTGCTGGGGGAAGGGGGGTACTGGGCTGAGGGGAGCAAAGGGAAAAAATAGGAACTACTGTAACAACATAATCAATAAAATATACTTAAAAAACAAAAACAAAAACAAACCACCAGCAACAAAAAATGTAACTGTCCCACCAGCCAGAGTGGAAAGTCTCATAATTCACTAGACAACAGATAGAGTGCAAAGAAGGATTTTGCCTCAGTTGTAGTGCATAATTAGTCCTAAATCAAATGCTTCTCTGGTCTTACTTAGAAAAGTTTAAAAGCACAATCTTGAAGAATTAACCTGTTTCTAAGTAACTCAACTGCATTTCAGAATGAAGCCTAAAATACTTATAGGAATACAATATAATCCTCATCTAACAAGGTAAAATTAATCATTCACAGCATTCAATAAAAAATAAATTAATCAAAACCGACCTCAATATAAAATTAGTAAATAAAAAGACATTAAAAAGTTATTATAAACCCTATAGACTTCACTAAAAAACTACTCAACATAATAAGTGAAATTGGCAAAATAGGGTACAAGGTGAATATACAGAAACCTAAGGCATTTCTGTACGCCAACAATAAAATATCAGAGATAGAAACTAAAAAAAATTTTTTTTAAAAATCCCATTTACTATAGCAACAAGAAAAATAAAGTACCTAGGAATAAACTTAACCAAGGAGGTGAAAGACCTGTACCTGGAAACTACATAACACTGAAGAAAGAAATTAAGGAAGATACAAATAAATGGAAACAAGTAACATGTTCATGGATGGGAAGGATCAACATTGTTAAAATGTCCATACTACCCAAAACAATTTATAAATTCAATGCAATCCCTATTAAAATACCAATGACATATTTCACAGACCTAGAACAAATACTTCAAAAATTTATATGGAACCAAAAAAGACCCCGAATAGCCAAAGCAATCTTGAGACAGAAGAACACAGCAGGAGAAATCACAATACCAGACATCAAAATATACTACAAAGCCACTGTGATCAAAACAGTCTGGTACTGGCATAAGAACAGACATGTAGATCAATGGAACAAAACAGAGAGTTCAGAAATAAATCCAGGACTATATGGTCAACTAATATATGATAAGGGGGGAAAGAGCATAAAATGGAGTAAGGAGAGCCTCTTCAACAAATAGTGCTGGGAGAACTGGATAGGAACGTGCAAAACAATGAAACTAGACTACCAACTTACACCATACACCAGAAGAAACTCAAGATGGATCAAACACTTAAAAGTAAGCCCTGACACCATAAAAGTCCTAGAGGAAAACATAGGCAGGAAAATTTCAGATACCCCATGTAGCAATATTTTCACCAATACATCTCCTAAGGGAAATAAAGGAAAAAGTAAACAAATGGGACTACATCAAACTAAAGAGTTTCTGCTCAGCAAAAGAAAACATTATCGAGATGAAAAGGAAACCAACCATATGGGAAAATATATTTGCCAATGATATCTCAGACAAGGGATTGATCTCCAAAATATAAAAAGAACTTACACATCTCAATACCAAGAAGACAGATAGCCCAATTAAAAAATGGGCAAAAGAGCTGAACAAACACTTCTCCAAGGAGGATACACAAAAGGTCCATAGACACATGAAAGAATGCTCAACATCATTAACCATCAGAGACATGCAAATAAAAACCACAATGAGATACCACTTTACACCTGTCAGAATGGCCATTATCAGCAAATTAACAAACAAGTGCTGGCAAGGATGCTGAGATATGGGAACCCTAGTGCACTGCTGGTGGGAATGCAGACTGGTGCAGCCACTATGGAAAACAATATGGAATTACCTCAAAAAACTAAAAGTGGAACCGCGTTTTGAACCAGCAATTCCACTGCTAGGATTATACCCAAAAAATCCTGAAACCCCAATTCAAAAGAACTTATGCATCCCTCTGTTCATAGCAGCGCTGTTTACAATAGCCAAGTGCTGAAAACAACCTAAGTGGCCATATGTAGATGAGTGGATTAAAAAACTGGTACATTTACACAATGGAATACTATGCAGCAGAAAGAAAGAAAGAACTCCTGCCATTTGTGACAACATGGATGGAACTAGAGAGAATTATGCTTAGTGAAATAAGCCAGGCAATGAAAGAAAAATACCATATGATATCACCTAATACAGGAGACTAAGGAACAACGCAAACAAATGAACTAAATTGAACAAGGAACAGAATAACAGTTATTAGGGAGGAGGGGGGAGTGACAGAAGGGGGATAAGTAAGGGAAGGGTTTAGTCAAAGAACATGTATAAATGACTCATGGACATGGACAATGGGGTGGGATATGACTGTGGGAGAAGGGGTTAGCTGGGTGGGGAGGAGCAATGGGGGAAAAATGGGACAACTGTAATTGAAAAACAATAATAAAAATAAAAATAAAGAAGTTATAACTATATTCTACATGATCAAGAAGCTTGATGAAAGAATGAACGAGTTAAGTAGAAACATAGAAGATATAAAGACTAAAGTTTAACTTGTAGAAATAAAAGCTATAATATATCAAAAAAAAGAATATGCTTTGTGGGAATTATGCATATTATAAATTGTAGAAGAAAAGATTAGTGAAATTGAAGTCATCACAATAGAAAATATCCAAGATGAAACACAGAGAAAGAATACGGAAAAGAATGAGTAGAGAGAGCATTAGTGGACATTGAGGCAACATTTAGCAGCCTGTTATTACTATTTAAGTCCCTGAAAGAGGGTGCTGGCAGAAAAAAAGTGAAAAAATAATAACTGAAAAATTTCCAAATTTAGTGAAAATTATAAACTGCAGATCCAGGAAGCTAAATGAACACCAAGCAAAAGAAATATGAAGAAAACAACTCATTATAAAATTGCTTAAAATCAGTGATATAGAGAAAAATCCTAAAATTGTCATAGAGACAACTCAGAGAAGAAATAAATAAGTGTAAGAGCAGATTTTTCACTGCAAACAATGAAAGCTAGATTACAATGGAGCAACATCTCTTTAATGTAATGAAGAAAAACATTGTCAACTAGAAGTCTTCACCCAACAAAAGTATCTTTCAAAAATACATACAAAGACTTAAAGAATTCATCACTAAGCATGCACAATTGGAAAAGTTAAAGGAAGTCCTTCAAGCGGAAGAAAAATGGTACCAGATGAAAACCCAGATCTAAACAAAATAGGAAGAGCACAGATATGTAAAAACACAAGAAAAATAATTTTTAATATTTAAATTTCTTTAAAAGATAATTGGTTATCTAATCAGTACTCTGCTAACTACTTGAAGGGACTTGCCTTCTGCAGATTATCAGAGCACCCTCTCTGTGTGCAGCTTTCCTCCCTCCTAGTGCTCTGTCCTGAAAACTCAACCCTCTTTGACCTCCCTAAATTTTCAACTCTGGCTTCTCAACTTAGGGAGACCACTGGTCTCTGCTTGGGTTACTTCTCCCTAGGACACAGACTGGAAACTTTTTTGGGTAGTAATCTGGGGCAATTTAAGGGCTCATCTCACTTTTCTCCCTGTTGTTACGGACCAATACCTTTCATTGGCTGATGTTCAATGTGGAACCATTGTTTTATATTGTATCAAGATATTCAGCTATTTCAGGAAAGAAGACAAACCTAGTCTTCATTACTTCATCTTGGCCAGAAAAGATGATCATGAATTTTGAAAATTTCTCTTCCCACAAAGTTTCTGTGTTCATTTTCTATTGCTGTATAACAAATCACTGCAAAATTACTGGATTATTGCAACAGTAGTATTTATTTTGCTCATAAATCTGTAGTTGGACAGAACTGTGAGTGCAACTCATCTTTGCTCCACCTGGCATTAGTTGGGTAGCAAAAATTTTAGTAACAGTGTATTGTGGGTTTCATAAGATATACAAGGTCTGTCCAGAAGAAAGCCCAGTCATTTTTAACATAACGAGAATTGTTTGCACAACATTGATGTAACCGGGCATCCAAGGAGATTAGACTGGAATGTGCACATGTGAACAATGATGACTTTATTGGATTAGTCAGTGGGGGCATTAGATGCCACTGAGTGAGCATGTGTACTGTGTGGCCTTTGCATTCAAAATCACTATGTGAGTAGAGCAATGAATCTGCATCAAATTTTGCATTAAGCTTGAACATTCCTCTGTGGAAACTGTTCAGATGATTTAGAAGACTTTCAGGGACAATGCTATGAGTGTAATGCAAATAAGTGTGGCACAAGCACTTCAAAGATGGTCAAGAATCTGTGAAAGTGATCCACTTTCTGGAAGGCCTGCAACAAGCAGAACACCCAAGAATGTTGACCGTGTATGGGCTGAAATCAACAAAGATCTGTGACTGACAATGCGAGAACTAGAAGCTGGTCTAGAGATTACAAAAACTACTGTGTCCAAAATTCTGACACAGGATCTTGACATGAAATGTGTTGTGGCAAAATCCGTTTATGCTGCAGTTGCTAATTAATTGATTCAAACTGTTACCAGTGAACCATATTTCCTCAAGAAGGTCATAACTTTGAAGGTGACTGAAGTGTCATTGTTCTATGTATAATGTTTCTTGTATCTTGTATCTTCTTCAATAAATGTATCTATTTTTCATGTTACATGGCTGGATCCTTTCTGAACAGACCTTCATATATAATTAAAATGCATAACAATAGCATAAACACAGGGAGGGGAGTAAAGAAAGTATAGAATTGCAAAATTCTTATACTACATGTGAACTGGTACAATATCACTTGTAAGACCGAAATAATCAAAAGTTGCATTTTATAAGCCCTAAGCCAATCACAGAGGGATGTAGATAACATTTGCTAATATTTGGCTAATTAAGCAAAAAGTGTATAAATTAGGAAAAAAATTCACTCAATTCAGCAGAAAGCAGATTTGGGCTGTTCCTTGGACAGGTGCACTATTCACCTGCTCTCTAGTCATGTTATGAAATGCATTCAACAAGAACAAATGGTAACACATTTTCTGTCTTCTCATTTGTCACTCTCCTAGGTTGTCTCAGGTAGAAAAAAAATTCTTACTTTTTAATGATTATGTAGAAGTCAAACTTAAAATTAAAAATTTAATTAAAATTTCCCCCAGTGTCAGCTATACCATTGGTATTCCACTAGTTTAAAACTTACCAAGTTTTGGCATATATCTCTAAAGCAGGATGTAGACTTTTTCTCTCCAGCCAATTTTAAAAGTAGTCTGATTTTACAGAACCATGTTCAAATTGGATGTATATTGACTTTGAGGGAGATGCTGTGTTCCAGGCCAAATGGATTAGTGGCTGAGCTAAGACTGCAATCCATATATTTTTCTCCTTTTCCTTTATTCCCAGTCCTTTTTGTCTTTTCTGACAGCTTGAAAATGAACTAGATGAACTTGCAAGGTTCTTTCCAGAATTAGGATTCTGTGGAGTAGATTACAGCAGAGGAATTTTGAAAACTTTGGCCTTGTTTCATTTGTGGTAAATTTCTGAAAGGATATAACTATTTTCTTTCAATTGTATAAATTACTAGAGAAATCATTCCACAATTAGCAATTTCTTATTGTTAATGAGTTGGAACATACCATTGTAAGAAAAATTCTAGTTCTAGGCTTCAAGTTCCACTAGATACATTTAGTCCTGTACTTTGTAAAAAGACATCAGGGAACTAATTTTTGTACATGAGTTTATTTTCAGAGAGACTAGTTTATTTACAGAAAACAAATAGTATTGAAATTATCTGAGAACTTGGGAAAATAATATTAGTCTTTTGGGTTCTGTTTATTTCATGGAGCATGAGTGGACAGTAGGTCTGGGTCCAGGCTCAGAGGAATGGCATGGATCATTAGGACAACACTGTCAATGACAGCACATTATGACTTGCATTAATGGTGGTCACCTAATTAGTTAATATCATTTTTAGTAGTACTGATATGATGGTCCTAGATTATACTGATGGGACATCATTGACTTACACATTCTAACCCCTTCAATGATGGTTGGATTCACTCTTGATTTGGACATAGATATTAATATTTAGAAACTAAGTTTAACCTATCAACTACATAGTAATCAGAATTGTGAATCACAGGACTGGTGTTTGGGAAGCACTTTGAGCCCCTGTAAAATAAAAAGTTTCTGCTCAGATTGAAGGCCACTGGACTTGTTATTAATTCTTAATTCTTACTATTGATTTCTATCAATGGAGACAGGGACTTCTGATGAATAAAAATATTGCCTTGTTCAGAAAGTTATGTAGGTGAGCAAGCAAAGCTGAGTATCTCAGTGGCTGCTCTGTTATTGATTTTTATTGACTGTTGAGAAAAACGACCCAGGAAAATCCACAGCACCAGAAATGTGCAGCACTGGGCTCAGGAGTTACTTGACCTTCTTGCATCTTCTGTTCTGGCTTCTGTGTGCTGTTTTTAAGCCCTTGTTCTCTGAGAAAGTATAGAGGAAGAAGAGGTGGGCACAGGCACGAATTCTAGAGATTGAGGTTACCTATGGGATAGTAAATCAGTCCGCTGGGTTGTTATGAGTCTCCAGTGTTTTTCATTAGGTGTAAAGAGGTTCACTCTGCTTTCTGGTTGCTTTGGTCTTTTGTGAGATCAGTTTCCTTAACTGTATCTCTTTTTCTGGCATGAGGCTATCCTTAAACAATGTAGTTTTCTCTTGCTGAAAGAGTTGCAGCTGTTTTGATATTCCCCAGAACATTCTTCCTCTTCTCTCTGTCTCTTTCACTTGTTGCTTGGGAAAGGAAAAGCAACTTCCTTCCTTGGGGAACCCTAATCTTTATTTATATTTCTATTTTGAAGCAGAACTCAGTAAGTTTTGTCGTGTTTTCACTCACTGTACTAAAGACAGAGGGACCCCTCTCTGTAGCTTTGAAGAGGAAGAAAGTGGTGGCCAGAAGAAATTAACTGATTGACATAGACAGGAAGGATAAACAGCATCTCAGTGTATTGTTTGCTGTTAATACTCTTCTTCATTCTTGTGTTGATCAGGTGTTTTGTTTACACACCAGAGCCTGAAGTTTCTGCAGTTAGGGATTTTCACCATGATTTTCTTGGTGTTTTTGGTCCTTTGGTAAAGGCATTTGGCCTAATCATGACAGGCTGATGAGTTGGCTTCATCTTCAGAGTGGAACAAGGACTGTTGGCTGAGAAAACTGTGAATGCTGAAGCTGAGGGCAGAGTTGGCTCATGGAATATTTTATCTGTTCTCTGAGTTTCTTGTCTCAGTACATCAACAAATTTGTTTTTGTTTAAAGACTTTCCCACACAAGTGTCTGCCAAGTTCAGAAGACTGCTTTTTGAGATTGATCTTAGTTTTCTTGGAACAAGAGCTGAGATTATAAAATACACTATGTTGGTCTCAGAGAGAGAAAGTTGGGAGATTCTATTTCCATGTGCATCAGCCAGATCTGGGCATAGAAGATGAAAGGAAGGCCTGAAAACTAGGTGTGTATGAGTGGGAGGTGGGAGAACTAGTAAAAAGTGGTTTTACTTGTGTCTACTTTTCCCACCTGTTTTGAGGCTCTCTGGGAATTTGGTAGTTAAGGCAATGAGGCTGCAATGCCCTGGGTTGAAACTCATTTTTGTCACACTCATTTGATTTAGGAAAAGGTCTTTAAGTCTCTGATTGGTAGAGACATGGTCAATATCCAGACCAATTCCAAAATGTACATTTATATATTGGACTAAAAGACTCCTTTTCTTTGAGACATAAGAAGCACACCACTGTGAATAATTCCACTTTCTGGGAGCTACTTAAAGGAAAGAGGCTACAAAAATACCACTTAATGGACATAAATTAGAATGTTTTTAGTCTTTTGCAAAGTGAGAGGTAAGTATCATGGTAGGATCACACTGTGTGCAGAGTTGTCCTTCAATAAGGGCTTACACAATTGGGCAGGCTGGGAAATGGCTCTGCTCTGATGCAGGAAGACATTGGTTGGTCACTGTTGAATGGATGATATGTTCCTTGAAATTGGTTTGTGGCTTTAGGCTAAAGGGCAGAAGAAAGAGAACTTTGAAATTTATTAAAGACAGAAGGTAGAGAACCACAGTGGCCAGCCACTGAGTGCTAACTCTTCTAGCAAGGCTCTAAGGGAGGCAATAGATGTCCACCATGCCCACATTCAGAGACAACAGTGTTGCCTTGAGATCTTACTAACTTCTGCCAATTCCAGGCAAATGTTTGGTAGCACTGTTGAGGTTGGAGGGGGGCCCAATCAACACACTCCTTTCCTGACTTATTTTATGACATAAGACAAAGAGTAAGTCAGATAGAAACCAAAAGTGTATCTGTTAGAAGCTTAGGTATGCAGGAAAAACAGGCAGCTTAACGCTAATAAATAATACTTGGAATGAGACTGAGCCCCCTCCCCAGTCTCAGGCAACTGTGTTCCTCTGCAGGCTGTCCTTTGTGGAGTTTGCCCTACAAAACTCCTGACATGGTGGTGCATGGCTGGCTCCCAAAAGGAAAAGAATGCCGAGTTGTTCACATCCAATTCCTCTCCTAGACTCATCATGTCAAGTACGTAACTCATTCTATTTCCACAGCGAAAAGTAAGGAATGGGCCAAGAAGCCAGAAGTGCTTAGGGAAAAGCCCTCCCTCAGAGAAAAAAAAAAGTGGGAAAGATATGTTCCTTCCTCTTAACAAGTTCTCTTGGCATAGAAACCAGCATTTTCATGATTGACACCATCGGCATTTAGAACATTGTGGTTTCTTCAGTCAGCTTTGGTTACCATAGCATAACAACAGAGAAGATAAATGTTAAGATATTCATTTCCTCAGCATTGTAGTTAGTGTCTTCAGAATGCCAGGAGGTGTTCTGAATATATTAACCCATGAAAGTGATGCATGGGTGGGTTCAGGGGAAAGAATAAAGTTATGAAGAATAAGATAAACTCATATATAGTCCTATGAAATTTACATATCATCAAAGAATGGGGGTTGGTCAGTTGTGAGATATTTCTTTTAACACTCACAGCTCATAAAAAGTTCGTAACCTGATGGAGAAGACAAACACCAATCAATGCAAAAGAAATATACAATTTTATTTGAAGTGAAAATGTCAGTGATTGTGCCAGTGGTCAGGGTTAACTAGGCAACATATGTAAAGAAAGTGAATCTTGATCTGCGATGATGAGGAGATGAAGAATATGGGAACAGTGGCCCTGAGCTTCCAGGAATGTGGTGAAAACCCACAGAAACATGCAGAAGAGTCTCTGATGTCATGCAAGGTCGAACATGAAGTATTATGATGCTGCTGCCGCTGCTGCTATTGATGGAAGGAAGAGAAATGTCGTGACAGATGCCCACAAAGTTTTTGGCAAGAAATAAAATTCCACTTAGTATGATGAATTTCAAGGAAAATGACCCTGAGTATCATGCAGACGGGGCATATTTTTGGCTCATTACTGAACTATGGGGTTTGGGATCTATACATATGTGGAAGGCATCAGGTTGAAATGCAATTTCTTGGCCAATGTAATTGATGAAGTGAAAATTGCAACAATTTCCAACATACAACTTGAAACAACAGAAATAACACCCAAAATACCAGGAAGTGGTTTCTCCAAAAAAAAAAAAAAAAAAAAAGACAAAGTGAGGAAATGCATTAAAACATATGCTAAAGGAGAGGATGACAGAAAGGGAAGAAGAGAGCATGTATATATTGTACAAATTGAGAAATTCAAACTAAATGGATAGAAAGGTTTTGGGTGGGAGCATAAATTGGCAAAAACACTTTAGGAAACAGTTTAGTACTTTCTACTAAAGGTAAGTGAATAAGTACCCTATGGCCCAGCCAATCCACTCCTAGTTATATATGCTCAGCAGAAATGCTTGACATACACAGTAGGAGATAAGTACAAAAGTGTGCATAGTAGCATTATTCACAATAAACCCAAACTAGAAACATCCAAACTAACACTCAACACTAAGATGGATAAATTAATTGTGATATATTTATACATTATACAAAATGGCACTGAAAAGGAACTCATTACAGCTACATGCTACAACATGGATCAATCCCACCGACATACTGTTGAATTGAAAAAGCCAGACACAAAGGAAGCCATATTATGTGATTTCACTAAATTTTGGGGTGGGCCTGAGTGTCTAGGAGTCTGTTACACCTGTAGCCAGGACAAAAAAAAAATGATAACAGGTGAGGGAGAATAACAACATCTTGGACCCTATGCACACTGGCACCATCAAAGACAACTTGGGGCCCGTGAGGACAAAGCTTTTCCTGTTTTCTTTCTTTCTTTCTCTCTTTCTTTCTTTCTTTCTTTCTTTCTTTCTTTCTTTCTTTCTTTCTTTCTTTCTTTCTTTCTTTCTTTCTTTCTTTCTTTCTTTCTTTCTTTCTTTCTCTTTCCTTCCTTCCTTCCTTCCTTCCTTCCTTCCTTCCTTCCTTTCTTCCTTCCTTCCTTCTTTCCTTCTTTCTTTCTTTCTTTCTTTCTTTTTTTTTTTTTCCCCTTTGCCATGGAGCTACACATACACCTGGACTAGGACTGGGAGAAGCTGAAAGAGGAGGCTTTTGGGAACTGAAGGAGCTACGAGCTTTGCTTCTGCCCCCTGCCAATAAGGGGAGCCGGCAGGTCAGCATCAGGATAACAGTGACCGTTGCATTCCAGTGGCTTTCACAGAAGAATGGCAACTGTTTCATTCCTGCTTTCTAAATCTTGAGCAAATTTATCTTGGGACTAACCCCTAACCTGGAAATCTAAGAAATGTAGTTCTAGCTCAGCTCACTTTACATACTACAAGTCACCATAAGAGTGGCTTGTTTGGGAGAAGAGGGCAAGAGAGAGATGGAGAGGAGGCTCCAAGAACACATCTGGCATATGACAATGTTTTATTTCTTTGCCTGGGTGATGGTCACATGGTATGCATTTAGTGAAAATCCATTTAGCAGAACATTTAAGATTTTGTACATTCTTCTTTACATATATTATATACCCTCATACACACACTCCAAAAAAAAAAATTTAGAATAAAAAGTATATGTTTTGAAGTAAAAAGTGTATGGCTCTAACTACTAATCCTGCAAATCTCCAGCTGTATGACTTTGGACGAATTGTGTAATTTCATTATTAGTAATCTGAGATTAATAACACATCCTACCTTATAGATCTGGTGATTGTTAAATGAGCTAATTAAATTAGTACTATGGCAAATGAAAAGTTTGCTCTCATTATTGTTCTAAACATATTACTAGCTTATATTATATTTTACATATTATGGTTTATAAGTATAATGATATATGGTAGTAATAATAATTACCATTTTGAGTACTTGCTATGTTTCACATATTATTATAAGCAATTTTCATTCATTCACTCACTGAAACCTCGTAAGAATCCTTTGAGGTGAACTCCGTTATCACCTTCACAATGCAGATAAATATATTGAGTCAAAAGAAGTTAAATAACTATCCCAAGATCACACAGATTATAAATATAAATGGTGGAGCCAAAGATTTATAGCCAGAGCTCATGAGTTTAAGTAGCAGGTAGGTATGTTCATGTGAGCAAAGTGCATTAATCAGGCCTGTTTTTTGTTGGAACTCAAGAGAAACTCAGCTTTACCTCAGTGAAGTGGGTAATGTAGAGAAGAATTATTGGAACGTTTCATGTGACTATGGGAGAGACAAAGATGCAATGCAGCCAAGATCCACTGGAACCAAGATTTCAAGGCCACTAGGCCTCTCTTTCTCACGTGTCTCATTACTGCTTCTCTCTGTGTTGTTGCCTTAAATCTTGCCTGCTGCACAGAGCTTTGTCCACATAGCAGGAACCATGGCAGCCAATAGCTCTTGGGTTTCACATTTTATGTTTCCCACCCCAGAGAGTAGCTACTTCTATTCCCTTACTTCTAGAACAGAAATTTGGGCTAAGGACTGATTAGTCCAGATTAGGTCAGCCATCAACCCACACCTATAGCTAGAGAAACAGAATCATGTAAATAGACATGGTCTGTGTATTGAGCCATTCCCAGAGAAGGAGGAATAGGGTCATTGTTGGGAAAGGCAGTCTTGTACACGCAGTCTTTCACCTCCCACTCAACCACATAGGAATGGGCCTTAGGTCTGGCATACTTCCTTACAGCCTGTGCTGGGCTTCTTGCTTTGTGTTGGGAATATCTTTTCCTATTTCAGACTCAATTTGTGCCCCTTTATGCTGTTTAAATATCAAATGGCATGCAGTCCATCACTATTATATCTGTTTCCTGTGGGGAGGGCATGCATGGGCTCCTCATTCTGAGGCATAAGAGGAGTGTGTGCAGGCTAATTGCTTCCAGGAAGGATCAGCTCTCACTACTGAAGCTGACCTTGTCCTGTGTCTTTCTCTAACTAAAAAGTGTTTTATCTAGTGATTGACTGTTGGGTGTTTCTTGGTGACTCTGATACCAAAATGCAGCAGGAGGAAGTGTCTTACAAAGACTGGTGTGTACTGTGAATGATATAGAAAACAATGTCAAATTGTAAAATGCATGGGTTGCCCTGGTATAAAACTTACATCTGTGGGGAGAATGTCCTTCCTCATCTGTGTTCCAGGACTTTCATTTTAACAATCACATTTCCTGGTAGACAAAGATTTGAGGATGAACCAGATCAACAGTGAAAGACTGTAGCTGTATTAATTTGCTGAGCCATATTCTTATGCAGGATATCTAATAAGCAAAGGAAAAGAGCAATGCCAAGGAGTTAACAATCATTCTGGAAAACAGGTCTTGAAAACCAGTGTGCGCATTAACTGCAGGAAATCTCTCCAGTTATTCATACTATATAGCATCTATGAAAATGAAGACAGGTAAGGCAACAATCTATAACCATTCTCAGATACTTTGCCAAGTGAGTTTGCAAAAAATACTTAGGGCAGTATGAAAATTAACCTGTAGATGGGTGCCTTTTTGTGTGTAGTTAAAAGATCATTTTCTTGAAACTTTAAGTTCCAATGGGAAAAGAATATAGTTTGTGTTATGGGTCAAATTGGGAGTATCAGGTGAAAGAAGAAATGATGTCACAGTGAAGCACACTTAATTCAGGAAAAAAAGTGTCTCATTTCCCAGAATGTTTGCTAGGGAAAGAAGGAAAGAAAAGGGAAAGCTACCCACACAAATTCTTCTGGTTTACACTTGATATTCTATTCGCATGCCTAAAAGATGATTTATAACAATGATGTTTAGTATCAGAAATGTAGTTGTAACAAACTTTTGATGATTCAAGGCAAAAAGAGAGAACCACATAATTTAAAAATTATTCCTACTTGTCTTGGAAACTGTTCTTTAATTAATATAAATGTTAGCATACCATATATGCTGTCCTGCATTTTTTAAGTTAAAATTTATCTGGGGGATTCATCTATAACAGTGCATAGATGCTACCTTATTCTTTTTGATGGCAGAAGAGCATTTCAGAGCATTCGAATATATGGATCATTATAATTAACCTGAGACCTGTTAGTAGATATTTTGTTTATGACTAATATTTTTCTATAACAAACAATTCTGAATGAATGTATCCTTGTACACATTATATTTTGCCCATATGTATTTTGCAGCAAAATTTGTAGAAACAAAATTGCTTTATCAAAGTGTATGCATATTTTGAGTTTTAATAGACATTGCAAATTACTCTTCATGGAGATTTTATCAATTAACACTTATTCCAGTAACTGTGTACTCTATCCCGGTTACAAAGTGTGTTATCAGATTCATTTGTCATTGTTATCATAAGGTAAAAGGGGTGTCTTAAGGTAGTTTTTCTTATCTCTGCTTATGAGTGAGGTTAAACATATTTTCATGTATTTAAGAAACATTTGAATTTATCTTCTATGAACTATTTATACAAAACTTTTATAATTTTTTTGGTGAGTAGTTCTTTTTTATTGATTTGTAGAGGCTCTATATACTAATTAAATTAACCTTATGCAATAAAATGAATTGCAATTTTTAAAATTTAGTTCATGGTTTGAGTTTTGATTTTGTTTATGAAATTGTGTTACCAAACATATTTTTAAATTTTAATGTGGCTGGATTTATCAATATAATCTTTTATTTTTTCCACACATAGAGAATATAAAAAGTTCCTCCATAGTTTATATTAGCTTTTTATGGTTTAATTTTTTTTACATTTAAATCTTTGTTCTATATGGAATTAATTTTATTGTAGTATGTGAGGTTGGTATCAAATGTAATTAAGTTCTAATTGTAATTCAGTTATATTAATGATAATTATTGAATAAACAATCATTTTCCCACTGATTTAAAATAGTCTAACCCCTTATATTTATTACAGCTCACTAATAGCATTTCTATAATAATTCTGTGACATTTTCTATTACATTACATTTCTCTGTCTATAAATGAATTAGAATCATGCTATGGCAGATAGAATCATACCCTTGTGCAAAGATGTCCACATCCTAATCCCTGTTACTTATTAATAAGTTATCTTACATCAAAAAAAGAGATTTTGCAAATGTGATAAAGGTAAAAACCTTGAAATGGGGAGATTTTCTTAGATTAGCTGAATGGGCAAAATCTATTCAAATGGGCCCTAAAAATCACAGAAATTTTTCCATCTGTGTTCAGAGTGAGAGGTAGACATGCTACAGAGAAATGGTCAGAGAAGTGCAATATTGTAGCTTTGAATATAAAGGCAGGGGACAAGGAGCCAAGGAAATCAATGACCTCTAGAAGGTGGTAAAGATAAGGAAACAAATTCTCCCCCAGAGCCCTTAGAAAGGAGCACAGCCTGATTCACACTCTAATTTCTGCTCAGGGAGATTCATTTGAAACTCCTGACCTCCAGAAATGTAAGATAATACATTTATGTTGTTTGGGTTTGTAATAATTTATTAAAGAAGCAATAGAAAACCAATACACATGCTATTTTAATGTTTTAATTTTAGGTAGATAGTCACAATGTCACATAGTTACAATTTTTTTCCTTTTAAGATACTTTCTTAGCAACTTTCAAATACGCAATACAGTATTATTACCTGTAGTCTCCATGCTGTACATTACATCCTCAGGACTTGTGTATTTTATAACTAGAAGTTTGTACCTTTTGACCCCCATTTACCTATTTGCCCATTTCACACCCCTATTCCACATATGTGAGATTATACTTTACTTGTCTTTCTTTGTCTAAGTTCACTTAGCATAATGCCCTCATGTTACACATATATTGTCACAAATGGCAACATTTCCTTCTTTTTTATGACTGAATAATATTTTATTGTATATTTATACTACATTTTCTTTATTCATTCATCCATCAATGGCCACTTAGGTTGTTTCTGTCTTGGCTATTGTAAATTATGCTGCAATGAACATGAGTTATTGTTTTCATTTTATTTGTATAAATAAATACCCTGAAGTGGAATTGCTGGATTATATGGTAGATCTATTTTTAACTTTTTGAGGAACTATCATACCCTTTTATATAGTGGCTGCACCAATTTACCTTCCCACCAACAGTGCACAAATATTGTTTTTTCTTCACATCCTCACCAACACTAGTTATTTCTCTCTCTCCTTTTTATAATAGCCATTCTAACAGATATAAGGTGATATCTCATTGTGGTTTTGATTTGCAATTTCCTAATGATTAGTAGCATTGAGCATCTTTTCAGTAGTCCCCTCATGTCCACAGGAGATGTGTTCCAAAACCCCACAGCGGATGCCTGAAACCATGGATAGTACGAACACTATATATACTATGTTTTTTCCTGTACATAGGTATTTTTATAGTAAAGTATAACTTATAAAGTAGGCACAGTAAAAGATTAACAACAACAATAATAAAATAGAATAATTATAACAATATGCTATAATAAAGGTTATATGATTCATTTTTCTCTTTTTCTCAAAATAGCTTATCGACTTATACTCACCTTTTCACTTAAATAAAGCAACTTAAGGCTTCTCTTTGGCATCTCTCAATTGCCAGCATTACTACTCTTGTGCTTTGGGACCATTATTAAGTAAAATAAAGTTACTTGAACACAAGCACTGCAATACCACAACCATCTATCTGCTAATCAAGATGGCTACTAGGCGACTAGCAGTGTAAATAGCGGGATACACTGGACAAAGGAATGATTCATGTCCCAGGCAGGACAGAGCTGGACAGTGCAAGATTTCATCACACCACTAAGAATAGTACACAATTTAAAACTTATGAACTATTTATTTCTAGAATTTTCTATTTACTATTTTCAGACCGCAGTTGATTGCACATAACTGAAACTATGAAAGTGAAACTGTGGATAATGAAGGACTATTGTACATTGGCCATCTCTATGTCTTCTTTGGAAAAATGCCTATTCAAATAGTCTGCCCATTTTTAAATTGGGTTGTTTGTGTTGTTTTGCTATTGAGTTGTATCAGTTGTTTATATATTTTAATATTAACCCCTTATCAGATATAAGATTTGCAAATGTTTTCTCACATTCAGTAGGTTGCCTTTTCATTTTGTTGATGGTTTCCTTTACTGTACAGGAATTTTTAGTTTGTTGACTTGTTTATTTTTGCTTTTGTTACCTTTATATCAGAACTAAAAAAAGAAATTGCCAAGACCAATGTCAAGGGGCATACCCCCTTTTTTTTCCTTCCAGAAGTTTTATGGTTTGGGGTCTTTAATCGATTCTGACTTAAATTTTTGTGTATGGGGTAAAATAGTTGTTCAATCTCATTTTTTATGTGGCTGTCCAGTTTTCCCAATATAATTTATTAAAGAGACTGTCCTTTCCCCATTGTATATTCTTAGCTCCTTCGTTATAAATGAATCGACCATATATGATACAGAGAGATCTGATTAAGATCACTGGGGAGAAGTAGGAGGTTCTATAGGAGAAGGTTGCTGAGACAATGGAAAGCACTATAGGATGGGACTGGCTGAGAAGCTGAATGCCTCCAGGGCCAGTGGAAATAAAAAGGGGGCTGGCTCTTTGGCTCTTGAGCTTTTCTGGCTCCTGAACTGGCTTTCTCTCAGGCTCTGGCTCTGTCTTTCAGGCTTCCTCTCAGGTTCTTCTTCCTCAACGATGCCTGGATGATCATGCTGCAGCTGCATGCATTTCCCAACGAATGATATTTTGTATGGGAAGGAACTCCAGGCACCACCTAGGATTGGGCTGATCCGATAGAAAGTGGCAGGTTTATTCTTTGGGTCTTCTAGAGGGGACAACCTCTGAGGCAGTAGACTGCCATTCTTCAAAAATTGTGTTGCTTTTGTATTTTGTGTTGTTTTAGATTATAAACTAACCCTATAGAAACTTACAGGAAAAAAGATAGGAGAACCCAGGCATTAGAGTTTGGCCTTAATTGACAGGCTTAAAATAATTAAAGCTGTGACTTGATAGGCTTAAGTGACTACTTTTGAGTAAAGGCTCCTTTCTTTTATCACCAAACCTTTGCCTCTGAAATTTTGCCTAGAGGGTGGCAGTGGGCAGTGGGACACCAGTTTGCTGTTCAGCAATACATCTATGTGGGTTTATTTTTGGACTCTCAATTCTGTTTCATTGACCTATGTGTCTTCTTTCATGCCAGTACTAGACGGTTTTGATTACTATCACTTTGTAATATTGAAATCAAGAAATCTGACATTTCCTGCTTTGTTCTTCTTTCTTAGGATTTCTTTGGCTATTCAGGGTCTTTTGTAGTTCCATATGAATTTTAAGATTGTTCTATTTCTGTGAAAAATGCCGTTGAAATTTTGATAGGTATTGCATTAAATTTATAGATTGCTTTGGGCACTACGTTCATTTTAACAATATTAATTATTATAATCCATGACTATAGAATATCTATTTTTCCACTTATTTGTGTCTTCTTCAATTTCTTTCATTAATATTTTATGCCTTGTAGTGTATAGGTCTTTCACCTCCTTGGTTAAATTTATTTCTAGGTATTTACTTATTGTTTTTCTTAAAATATATTTTATTGATTATGTTGTTACAGTGGGTCCAATTTTTTTCCCCTTTGCTGCCCTCTGCCCAGTACTCCCCTTCCCTCCAGCAATCACACCCCCCTTAGTTCATGTCCATGGGTCATGCATTTAAGTTCTTTGGCTTCACCCTTTCCTATATTATTCTTAACATCCCCCTGTCTATTTTGTACCAATTGATTATGCTTCTTAGTCCCTGCACCATTTCCCCATTTCTCCCCCTCCCACCTCCCAGCTGATAACTCTCCAAATGTTCCCCATACCTATGATTCTGTTCCTATTCTGGTTTGCTTAGTTGGATTTTGTTTTTATTTTTTAGATTCAGTTGTTGATAGCTGTGAGTTTGTTGTCATTTTAGTGTTCATAGTTTTGATCTTCTTTTTCTTAAATAAGTCCCTTTGATAATTCATATAATAATAGCTTGGTGATAATTAACTCCTTTAGCTTCACCTTGTCTGGGAAGTACTTCATCTGCTCTTCCATTCCAAATGATAGCTTTATTGGATAGAGTAAATTTGGTTGTAGGTTGCTTTTCATCACATTGAATACTGCTTGCCAGTCCCTTCCTGCCTGCAAAGTGTCCTCTGAGATACACCCTATAGGCAACTCTCTGCCTCTCTTTTGCTGCCCCCAGGACTCTGTCTTTATCTTTCACCTTTGGTATCTCAATCATGATGCCTCCTGGTGTGGTCCCCTCTGGGTCCAGCTCGCCCAGGACCCTCCGTGCTTCCCGGACCTGTATGTCCATCTCCTTAGCAAAATTTGGGAAGTTTTTCTCATTTTCTTCAATTCTTGCTTCCTCATTCTGCACTGGTTGACTTTTTTTTTTTTTTTTTATGTTCCAAGTCATTGATCTGAACCCTGGTTTCTTCCCCTTCACTGTTGGTTTTGTGTGGATTTTCCTTCATTTCACTTAGAATAGCCTTCACTTCTTCTCTTATGCATTTGCCATACTCAAGCATATCTGTCAAGCCTGTGAGAATCTTTATCACCAGTGTTTTGAATTCTGTATCTGTTAGGTGTCTATCTCCTCATCTGTGAGGTTGGCTATCTCCTCGTTGCTTAGTTCTCCCACTGGAACCTTGATTCATTCCCCCTTGTGGGCCATACTTCTCTGTCTCCTCATTGTGACATGCTCCTGTTTGCCTCCACGTCCCAGGTAGAGCTGTCACTCCTGTTGCATTGTTAGGGGTGGAGCCTTATGGATTCATCAGTACAGGGCGACCTATTTCAACATGCTGTGGCGCTGAATGTGGGGGTCATGAGGGGGTTCCAAAAGGGAACAATGCTCCTTGTACAGCACTCGCCCTTTTTTCAAGCACCGCTCCCACTTCTGCACCGGACTGGCACCCCTCTAGCTGTTGCCCTGGCCTTCATTCCCAGCGTGGGTGGTTCTGAAGACGTTCTAGGACTGTGGGGGCCCTTTAAACAAGCAACTCTGCTGAGACCAGCAATTTCTGCCTCCAGCCCAACACCCACTTGTCTGCATAGTCAGAAGTAATGAGGCTTGATTTTTGCTAGTGCTGGGATGGTGAGGAGCTGGGAATGCTCCCCACGTGTCCCTCCTGACTTTTTAAAATGTGTGAGTGCACTTTCTGCCAGCCTGCCGCTGCCACTGCTGCCTCCACCACTGTGCCACCACTGCTGTTGCTGCCATTGCTGCTACCACCACACCGCATCCTCTCCGCCCTGGCTCCGCTCCTCCTACCTGTCTGGATGAGTATGTCTTTACATCTTTGTTTTCTGGACTTCCATGCAGTTTGGTTTTCTGAAACTTCTGGTTGTTTCTAGTTTTGAGGTAGTTGTATTCCTTCTTAGTTGTAGTGGGAGATGCAGCGTGTCTGTCTATGCCTCCATCTTGGCCAGAAGTCCTATTTATTGTTTTCTTAATTTTACTTTCTGATAGTTTGTTATTAGTGTACAGAAACATAACAGATTTTGTATATTGATTTTCTGTCCTACAACTTTACTGAATTTGTTTATTAGTTGTAACCCTCAAGTTCACTGAGTTTATCCTCTGTCATCACTACTCTACTACTCAGCTTATTCAGTAAGTGTTTATTTCTGTTATAGTATTTTTCAGTTTTATAATTTCCATTTCATTCTTTATTATATCTTGAATTACTTTGTTCAGATTTTCTGTTCTTTCCTATGTTTCAAGAGAATCTATAATTATTCATAAAAACATTTTATGAGGGATGCTTTAAAATCTTTGTCCGATCATTCTAACATCTTATTAATCTTCATGTTAACATCAGTTGTCCTTTCTCATTTAACTTATGGTTCTCCTGGTTCTTGGCAAAACTGGTGATTTTTTATTGCATCCTGGACCTTTTGGGTCTTATTTAAATCTTTGATTTTTGGGCATCACCGTGTTTAGGTCTAGCATGTAGGTCCAGGCCTATGTTTTAGACTGTTGTTAAAATGACAATTTAGTTTCCAGAGCCTTATGGTGTTATTTTAGTCTTGTTGGTTAATCTGGTGCTGCTGGGTCTCCCACTGGTCCCTGCTGCCTAAAGGGGCAGAAGGTGCTTCCGGAGGCTGAGCTTTTGGATGCCTCAAGGTGGGGGAAGGACATCTCTTGCCCATAAGGATGAGCAGCTTCCTGCTCCACATTGAGCTGGTGGCATATACCTACTGACTGCCTGGCCTCTCAATGCCTCTTTGTAGGAGAAAGGGAGTGTCAAGCATGGTGTGGAAAGAACCAACTGCCCTGACTGCTTATTGTCAATATTGCTCCCTTTAACACTTCTTTGAACCTGCCTTGCCCAAGCTGTTAGGCTTGCTTTGTTTTTTTTAAGGAATACACAATCAATCTAGGGAAGGAATGAGTCTACCTGGACTGCCTTCTGTGGCTGGGTTGGGAGTCAGGAAATACAGGACATGGGTTGTCATCTTCTTGGGTGGAGGAGGGCTTGGTTGTAGGGTGCTCTGCCTCAATGTTGTTCATCCAGTTCTGGGGTCCCTAACCAGTCCTTCTTCCTTTTCCACCACTCCAGAGTTCTAAACACATGATAGAGTTGCAGTTTCTAGCTCCTTTTTTGTTGGGTGAGGCCACATGACATTCTAGCCAGTGAGCTGTGAATGGACTTGCTAATGGGAACTCTCCAGAGCTCTCTTTCCCTCTGTGAAATTTCAGGATGGATCTTCTACATCAGCCTGGATCTTTGGGTAACAGCAATCAGCAGTTGATCTCAACTCCCACACCCCTATAGGTACTGAGTGTGATAAAAAAAACAACAACCTGTGTTGTTATATATATATATATATATATATATATATATATATATACATATATATATATATATATATATATATAAGCCCTGTATATTTGAAAATACCTTACTCATAAAAGATGAGTTAGCTGGGGAAGGAAATATTGAGGTCACCTTTTCCCTTAAATTTTTGTATATGTTTCTCCACCCTCTTCTAATATTTACTGTTGCATAGAAGAAACATTAGGCTACCTTTTGTAAACTTTTTTTTTCTGAATTCTTAAATAAATTCTTACATACAATAATTTTTAAAGCCAGAATACCTCAGTTTAGCCTTCCTACATTTTTTGCTTGAATAGAATTAATCTTTTCAATATGCATACAAATTTTTCTGTAAGTCACAAAGTTGTTTTTATGCTCTTTGACTGTAACTTCATTAATTTATTCATCCACTGATTTAGTAACTGATTTAGCACACACTATATGGCAGGAATTGTGCTGGGTGCTTAGGATGCAACTGTGAATATGTTATATAATTTAAATTAAAAAAATACTTTCACAGCTTTATTGAGGTATAAACTACATATAAGATCCACCCATTTTAAATGTATGACTCAATGATTTTCAGTAAATTATAGAGTTCTGCCACCATTATCACAATCCAGTGATGGAATATTTATATCACCCCAGAAATATCTGTGTCCACTTGCAGTCACTCCCCATTCTCATTCATTCCTAACCCCAGGAAACCATGATTCTAATTTCTGGCTCTAAAGATTTACCTTTTCTACATATTTTATATAGATGGAATCATATATTATGTGATCTTTTGCTTCTGGTTTATTTCACTCAGCATAACGTTACCAATGTTCATCCATTTTATAGCACGTGTCAGTCTGTCCCTCTTTCTATGGCCAAGTAATTTTCCATTCTATGGATATACCACATAAAACATGTGGATTTTCCTGTTTTCAACCTTTTGATATCATGTGCTGGTCACATGCCTTTATTTACAGCTTAGAGGGCAACTTTTCAGAGGATGACTCATTTAATTTCCAGTTTCTAGCTGTTATTCTCCCATGGTATTGTTGCTTTATTGGGGTAGCACCTTTTCCTACCAATTATTTGTTTCCTTAATACTCAAAACTGGTGGAGTACAGTAAAACCCATAGTCTCCATACCACAAAAAACTGGAGGAAGTTTCCTTTTTTTGCTCCTGGTTGGAAGCATAAAAATGTGAACACTAATTTTTCACTTAATTACTGCAAATTTTTTTCCTGGAAGTTGTGTTCTCTGAATGGATGTAAGAAGATGAGGAGGAGAAAGACAGATAGAATATTTGTCTCATGAAAATCTGGGTTTATATGGTAATGAAATAGTTGTTACCTTATGATTCCACTCATATGTAGAATCTAATGAATAATCTGAACTAACATACAAAACGGAGACAGACTCCTAGATAGAGAGCAGGTTGACAGCTCTGGGGGGTTTTGGGGGGATGAAGGGATCGAACAAAAAAGAAAAAAGAGAAAAAACTCATGGACAGGGATGGCAGTATGGTGATTGCAGGGAGGAAGGGCATAGGTGAGGGTGGAAAAGGGTACAGGGGGATAAATGGTAATGGAAAAAATACAATAATTTTAAAAAAGAAATAGCCGTAGGTCTTTGCAAGTTCATGCTGAATTTGGGCCCTGAATCATGGAGCAGGAAATGGAAGAAGTATGGCATGTATCTTTCCTCTCTCTCTCTTTTTTTTTTTAGTTGGATTTTATTTCACAAGATAGTCTGGGTATGCTTTCATTTAATAAATTTTGATTCCCAGACCAATGTCCTTCTATTCATTGTAGCTGTTTTCTTGGTAGGGATACCAAACTTTTTTATCACCAGGGAATTTATATATTTTTTTCTTTTGGGGGTTCTACCTTTTGAAATATTTTTCTCTTATCAAACTAAAATTTTAAGAAATAATTAAACTCCCCCAATAATGGATTCATCAAAATCATGTATGATGTCAACCAGAGCTTCTATGTATGAGATAATCCGGATTATTCAAGGAGTTGATGAATTTCAAAATCAAAGAAGGTAGACTGGTTGCTCACTGCAGCCTTTGCAGGAAACATAAAATTTCCATTTGGTTTTTGGAAACATCGGCACTCTATCATCAACACACCCTGGTTTTAACTTTGCGGAGGCCTAGCAGTCTAGGGACCTCATGTTTAGGAATTACTTCATCTTCAAGGATCTGAGTGGCAGAAATTGGGCAGAGGCTGGGTTGATCAATATAAAAGGACAGCAAGCTCCCATTGTGCTGGTGTACATTTAAGGAACTAGAGTCCTTACTTTAAGCTTTTAACTAGATTAATACAACCCATGGCATACTGGTCTGACAGATTAATGTAGATTATCAGCTAATTGTGAAGAGTAACACCATAACTTCATTTTCAGTTCAGCATTTATCTTAAAAATGCATGCATTATTAAATATATATGTATATATGAGTGTGTACACATGTATGCATGTGTGCACACACACACATGCACACAGTCTCTGAATTAGTTTCCATAAAACCTGCATCAGTGCAGAGGTACTCATGGAGTGCCTTCAATAAAAAAGTCACTGTGTGTTATGCGATAACATTGAACAGACTCCAGACAGCCTCTTATCTTAGATATACAACAACGTAGCATAACTCAAGCCTAAAGGAGAAGTTAAAGCATTAGGTAACAGTAGCAACAGTAGCAGTTAGTGGAGTAATAACTCTCCTGGAGGATAACCCAGGATGGGTTTTATTGAATTCAGTTTATTTAGCTGGGATAAACCCAGATAGTCATCTCATTTACAAGAAGGTGCTAGCAAGAGGGCAGGTTATTACAAGCATATTTACAAGATAAGCATTAGAAAATTGAATAAAATCAGACATCAGGAAGGGAGCAGAAGTGGTTCCTAGTTCAACTACCTTCTTGCCTTGGACAGGTCTGTATTTACTCTGACTAAAAGAAAAAAAATAATTGCCTTCTCAGACAGCTGCAGGGATGAATGGTATGTTGGTTCTTAAGAACCTGCTAAGTTACTCTTATTAACAAGTTTGCTTTTTATGGCTAATTGAAGTTCTTTTCTTTTCTCTTGCAATCTAAGTGTATTTTCTTTGTTTCTTTATAATAATTCTCTTAAAAACATCACAATATTTGTCATCTCCCAACTCTCCATACAAATTAACCAACTATAAAATTGAATTGATACCATTTTTCTACCTCTTTAATGGTTACATTTCTGTTTTCAAGGACTGTTGCCTCCCTCCCCCCTTTCTCCCTTCCTTCTTTCCTTCCTTTTTTTCTCTTTCAAATTTAAATCTGACTCAAGTTTACTTGGTTATTTCTATATGTGAACCTTTGTCCTAGGCACTGCTGCTGACATGGGCAAATGCATGGACTTCGCCCTGTGGAGTAATTCCTGAATGTTATGGCCTTAACGAAGCTCTGTCCAAGAGATCAGACCAAACATACAGCTAGTGGAAACTTGGTTGACCATTCTACTTGATGATTTTGAATTCAGAGATATCTTTTATGACACAGAAGAATCATGTTTCAATTGAGTTGTCTTTGCAATAAAATGCAAATATTTATTCACTGATAAATATTGATCAATTGAAGATGTGTCCCTTCACTCAGGCATCTGCTGACGATGTCCTGTACCATGACTCAGAGTGCTTCCCAGTGCTTACCTTTGCCTTCTACTCTTATGTATGGTTTCTGGTGTGTCCATGTATGTGTGTGTGTGTGTGTGTGTGTGTGTGTGTGTGTGTGTAGAAAGAGTGTTGGTCAGAGGAATGAAAAATATTTGCATAAGTGGAGGTATAATATTGTGATATATTAATGAATACATTTTTTATTTCTGAAATTTTATTTTTACCTACATTTCTTCATTTCTTTCATTTAAGGACTTGGATTCTCTCTAAAAATGTTCTTTTTAATAGGCCTTTATTTGGAAGTTAGGCTTTTAGAGAAAACATGTCTATTTGCATGATATCAAACTTTTTTTGATACTTCATCTTTTCTTATGCCCCATTTAGGCTCCTTTTCCTTTCTTAAAATTATGTTTTCAAATCAGAAATGATTCATTAAGTGTCCACTCTGTGAAAGCTGCTGTGCATAGCACTGAGGGTGGTAGAAAACAAATACAAAACGGGGCCTCTCTTCTAAGATCTCACAGTCTAGGGGAGAGACAAGTACATACACAAATAACTCCAATATGGGGTGGACCATGTGAAATACTTTAGTTAAGAAAAAATGTATTATTATTAGTTGGAGTAGGTACAGACCTACCCAAGGGAGTTTAAAGGGGCAGGCATATATCTTCATTTTTAAAAATCTTCTTTATTTAAAATCTTATAAAATTAAATTGGTGGCTGCTTCTACCAAATCATCCACTTACTTAAGACAAACCAACTTTGTTGAGATATATTTCATTTCTATATAAAGTATATATTTCAATGATTTTTAGTGAAATTACTAGGTTGTACAATCCTCACCAGTCCTCAATTTTAGAACATTCCCATCACTCCAATAAGATCCCCATTCCTATTTACAGTTAATCCAGTCCCAGACTCAGGCAAACACTATTCTGCTTTCTGTCTCTATAGCTTTACCTTTGCAGAGCATTTCATATAAGTGGAATCATACAATATGTGGGTTTTTTTTTTCGTGTTAACTGCGCTCAGTATAGTGTATTTGACGTCCACCCACATGGTAGTGTGTATTGGTATTTTATTCCTTTTATATTGCTGAATAGTGTTCATGTGTACAGATATAGCAGATTTTATTTATCTATTCACCAGTCATCTATTCACTGTTTAGTTCTTAATTTTATTTTTCCCTTCTTCCTCTCTCTTTCCCAATAAAGAGTACTATAGAAGATCACACTATCTCAAACATATTGTAGAATGCTGTCTCAGTCCATGCCCAAGTGTTACTTTTTTAGGAAATCCTGATTAAAATCTTTAAACACTATTGGTACTCCAGGCTTTCTTTGTATAAGTGGGGAAGTGGTGTGGGAGATGGGTAGAAAGCTCTCACCCACTCTTCATCTTTGATTTGAACGTTAAAAAAAAAGTCTGGCTGGGTGGGGGGAAAATGGGACAACTGTAATTGAAAAACAAAAAAATAAAATAAAATAAAAAGTCTGATTCTAATAATACATTTACCTTTTAAACAGAGGAATACACTCTGACTCCTGAGAAAAGGACATAAATTAACCTTTGGAAGTCATCAGAACATACTACTACCCACAGGAAAGCGTCTGCCCAGTCGGTTACCTTTCAGTGACCGCTGTGCCCATTCTCAGCTATATTCGAGTTTTGTGGTATGTGGTATGCACTCAAGATTTTAAGGTGTTAGAGACATTTCCTTCTTTTAGTGTGAGGCAGGGTGACCCAATGTCTCTGAAAGGTAAATACAAACCCTCTCTCTGGTTTGAAAGAGTTATTGAGCCATGTTTACAGTGGGTCCCCTTTGTCTGCAGGGCACATACTTCACATTTTCTTAAAGGTAATGGGCTACCTGCCAATGACATTTCACAGCTCTCAAGCTGCACAGTTTCGTCAGGAATATAATTCCTCATCTTCTTTGCCCTTTTTCTTTGAGTTTTACGTTTCATCCTTGCTCTGTGCAATGCACCAATCAACACAGATTCAGGCAGCTCCTCATTTCTCCTTCCTTTGATGACCTTGAAGCTGTTCAAGGGCCGGCCCATCACGCCCAGAGGAATGCGGTGGGGCGTGCCTCTGCGGTGCTGCTGGAGAGCTTGCTCGCTGCGGTATCGTTTTATAATTTTCTCCCTCCTCTCCAGACACCCCTTATGCTGTGCCTGTCCTACTTAAAAAAGAGAGCGAAAGGGAAAAAAAGAAAACCAAGGATATGAATAGCTTGAAATAAACTAAATTGGTCATTGTTATTACAGGAAAAGTTTATGTACAACACAAGCAATAATCTGCTTATATACACTGCATTGTCTTACAAAATAACTTCTCTGTCATCACTCTCCTCTGCTGAGTAAACGAAGTAGTTCTGCCTTCTCATTCCCACCCTATTATGGACTCACGAAAAGAATCCAACAGAGCTTCCTTTTGTTTTGTTTTTGTTTTTGTTTTATTAGCTTCATTCTGGGTCCCAGCATAGGGCAACCGCCTGTGGGGCAAACCTCTGTAGAGGGAGCTCTTGTGTTTTATATGTGGAGCTGTGGCTTTCTCACAACGTTTCGCTTGCCGTGGATTCTGTAAAAAGCGAAACAGCTTTTCTCTGAGGCATCAAAATGGTAATGGAGACCCTATCAAAGTTCAGAAAGAAGTTATAGCAAATTGGCAGGCAACCCTTTATTGAAAATATATTAGACGAAAGAACAGCTACTAGAACCCGACATCTGTATGAAGTTTCCCAGGTCTTGAGTTAAGCCTCCTCTCCATGGGCACCCTGGAGATACTGAACAAGCTGCATATCTTCTGTATACATCACTTCTCTTATTTTCAGGGATAACTACAGTCTTCCGTATTTCCCTACACCTTCTACTTCAGAAATACATCAGAAATTTCCAAGTCAAAGCTTTATTAAGAATGAGCTTTAATAAAAGTGATTTTGAAAAAAAAATATACAAATACTAATTAAAATGAACAATTTACCTGGATATTTTTAATTTGCAAAATGGATGCTTTGCAATGGAAGCCTTTCTTATGCAAATTTTAAATTGCATATGAACTCCAAATAGAATCCCTGACTAGAGATAGAAACAGACCAATAATTGGGGCATTTTACAGTACTCTAATGGCAATTTTAATGTTTCTCATCTACTCTTTTTTTCAGTTACAGTTTACGTTCAATATAATTTTGTATTAGTTGCAGGTGAATAGCACAGTGGTTAGACAATCATGTAATTTACAGAGTGATTTCCCCAATATTTCCACTACCCACTTGGCCCCATACGTAGTTATTATGATACTATTGATTGTATTCCATATGCTGTATTTACATCTTTGTGACTATTCTGTAAGTGCTAATTTATACATCTTAATCCTTTTACTCTCATCTAGTCTTAATTTGAGATAGATATCTCTTTTGGGCCAGGACTTGCTACTTGTAGTATTATTTTTAGTCATTAAAGTCTTCTCAGTTTTTTGGCTCACAACTAGAGCTAAGAAACACTTAGCAAAAACTAAAGCATCAGTAAATAAGGGAGTTAGATCAATTCAGGTCAACATTTCTTTATGTCCCTACGGTAGGCAAAACACTGAGTTGAGGATTATGGAAGGTAGAATGAGGGAGCTAGCAGGTGGGTTAGGAATCTAAGATAGCTTAGCCATTTCCATCCAAGACATGAAGAAGGTACAAATAAAGTGTTTGTGTAGGTGCAGTTTAAGGTAACCAAGGAAACATAAAAGCAAAGGAGGAGTTTTTAAAAATATGTGCTTAGAAGTGAAATTTCTCTAAGATCAATGATCGCTCTTAATATATATATATATATATATATATATATATATATATATATATATATATATATATATATATATATATATATGCAGCATGCTTTCATCTTCTGTGCTTCATCCATAGCGGGTGCTTGGGTTTCTTTATTAGGATGAGCAATGGTTTATGAGAGCCAGACAGAGAGACTGTGATTTATTTCACCTCTCTCCCAAATAGCCATACCAAATCCATGTAGAGGTTTGACTGTCTAAAAAAAATTTAAGACACATTTTTGTGGTTTCAGTTTGAGTTCATCTACAAGATTATTTTAGAGTTAAATGCTTTGATGAAAGGGGCATAAATCTAGAATTGTATACTTGAAACCTATATTATTTTATTAACCAATGTAACCCCAATAAATTTATAAGAAAAAAGAACTCTAAGCAAATTGATCCAATTCCTTGTTTTCAAATAAGTGAAGTGTTTTAATTCCCTATTTCATGAACACTATCCAGAGGTTAAATGTATCACCTAAAGTTACAGGCACAAGAAGGCTAGATTTCTGGTCTGTTGCCTCCCAGGAGAGACCTGTTCTACCTTATCGCCTCTTGTAAATAAGAAAAGTAAATCACAAAGTTGCTGTGAGTAATTAGAAAACTCTTGTTTTTGCTTTTTTGCCTGTTGATCTAAATCTCTATAATATAATACTATTCTTGGATACTTTTGTTACCATCTACATACTATCATTATTTATTTCAGATTTATGCCACATGAATGTCCAAAAAATTTTTTAATATGTTGCAATTATAAATACATTACAGAATAAAACATGTAAAAGACAGAATAAAACTTCTTGTTTTTTCCTAAATAAGAGAAGTAGTTAGCAGGAATCTAGGTGGTCAGTATGAATTATTCCAGAGGATGGAATTTAGTTTTGATTTTCTTGGGGAATAGGGTAAAATGATAAGCATGCGGTGCTATGTTATTCCCATTATTTTACCTGTTAGCTTTAAACTGGGATCTCAAATTTAACAGAACACAAAAAGGGCAAAGAAAGTATTTTTAAATATGTCTTGTGAAGTATCCCTCAAGTTTCAACATTTATAAAACATTAAAGTAAAAATAAATGTATAAGAACAATTATTCTACAATTTTTTAGAAGGATGATGGTAGAGAGCATTTTTCTGAACCTGTACATAGGAGAAAGTTCTCTTATGAGAGGTGTGGCCCCAAGTCTTTCCCTCATTGTTTTTAGACTACCTACTTTTCTTTCTCAAAAGAACATCAACGCTGGTGGTTTTTCAGCCACAGAATTATGAGAAATGGGGCTAATCCTATTTGGGTTACAATGAGGAATCAATCAAAATATACAATGCTTGTGAAGATGCTATGAACACTACATGTGCTAGAGAAGTGTAAGGTAGAATGACTAGGTCAACTCTTGGCTCCTTTCTCAACCTTGTGATCCTCACAACTGAAGCACAAGGCATACTCCAGCCACCTGAGATCAGAAGTCCTGCAGCAGCAGAGTCTCCAGCCTCCCTGCTGCCTCTCAGCATTCAGGTTCTAATCTGGAAATGGGCCCTGGGCGATGGGTGGGAATTCAACTTTTTATGTTGTATTTTGGTGTTCGACCTGACCACTGATTCGCTTCCTTCTTTCTAGGTGAAATTCTTCTATTGCTTTATGATTGGATGACAAAAAAAAAAAATAGATTAAAATGTCAAAATGAACAGCCCAGAAAACTAGCTATGTTTCCTGGATCAGCTTTAAAAACAACAACAACGACAAAACCCTTTCCAATCACCCAGAGTCCTGAACATAATTGGTTGGTTCCCAGAAGTACAATAAAAGGAAACCAGAAGTATTTTAGTCTCTGCTTGTTTATGAATCAACCCGCTTTTCTTTTTCAGACTTTGAAGGTCACAGAATCAAATCATGTGGAGCCACAGAATGGAGATTCCCATCAGTCCTCCTGCCCACCCTTTCTTCCCAGTACTCTGGTAGAAGTGGGGTTTTACTAGATTTAATTAGTATAACATTGTTCAGAATTTCCAGGGGTTCCCAATCAAAGCAGGTCACAATGAATGCTGACTTTGAAATCACTGGAAGGGAAGGAAAAGTGACAAGCAGGGCAGGTCTCTGGATACCTTCAGTGCACAGCAGCAGTATTTCGCTGCTGGAGTGCAGGTTCGGAAATTCTGTTGGTTTCAGTGGGAAACCAGTGACAAGCAACCTACAGTCATCTCTCCAAGTAAACCAGGGTGCTTCACATCTGGAATAAAGCCAGTGAGACATGGGACCATGGAGCATGGAACTGGATTTGTGTAGGAAGTGGATAGTTAAGCCTGAGTCTCAGACACACACAGGAAGGTGAAAGAAGAAAGCATGGAATTTAATTTTTTTAGAGCAGTAAAGGGCCTCAGTGTCTTCACTGCAATGTGACCATTAGAGAACCCAGCAAAAATGTTGGTGTATTACTTGGCACTATATAGGTGAATGAATAATGTAAATTCTCTTCCCTGCCTCTTTTTCCTTTTTTACTCTATACTATTATCAAACAGTATAATTTTGATTTCGTTTTGCAGATTTGTCAGTAATATATCTGTTATTTCATAATGTAAACAATTTTACATTGCTTATGTTTCTTTTTTTAGGACTTAGTGAATAGCAAAGAACTATTTTTCTAATTCATAAACTTGATGTGCAATTCCAGAAATCTCCCCTCAGTGCTTCTTACATCCAACTGGTACACCTAAGCATAGTTTAAAAAGTAATGTTCAAAATAAGAATTAAGATGCATCAATTGCTAACTATGTGCCAGACATTGTACTAGGTGCTATATATTAGGTGTTCCATTCAATTCTTAAACAACCCTAAACGTGAGTATGACTATTTCCTATCTCCATATAAGAAACTAAACTCAGAGAGATCTTACCCAAGTGTCACAGTTAGTATCAAAGCTGCTGCTGAAATGGACCTTACTCTAACCCCAAAGTCTGAGTTCTTTCCACCACAGCAGAATGCCAAAATTGTACTGGAAGTCCAGAAAGCTAGAGCAAGAGAGATCCTCTCACTGCCTTATACAACTAAGTTTCCTCAGGAGTGTCTGAAGAAGGAGACCAATTCTACTAAATGTGGACTGATCTAGCATGTGGAGTTTGGGTTATCTTTTCTTCTCCAGCCTCCAGTCAACTATATATTGGGTTTTTCTTGGGGCTGAGGAGGCTCCTGATAACAGAAGTCAAACCAGGTCCTTGAAAGTGGTCCTGTGTTTACAGGTTTGTCTCAAGAAAAAAAGGGGAGGGCAGAGCAAGGCGGCAGAAGTCAGATTACAAGGGAGTATCTTCTTTCTAAAAGATGATTTAGTGTAAGGGAAGGGGTGTTAGGCACAATAATGAAGCAAATTAAGGTACAGTTGGAGAGAACATGCAGTTCTAAAAATGGCCAGCCTGGTTTTTGTTGACCCTGTTTCTACCCCGCTGCTCTGGAGGGTTCTGCATATCTTGGCATGGGAAGGGCTATCTGTGTAAGAGAAGGTACTGCTTCATGAGCCAGTCATCCAGCATCTCTGAGCCCAGGCTGCCCTGCCACACTGCCCATAGTAGCAGCTTATAGCAGTGGGAATGGGGGTGGGGGATCCTCCTCTCATTTTGTAGCCAACAGCTGAGGAAGTGCCTGGAGGATTGAGATGAGTAGCCAAGAATTGATCCACAATCAGGAGAGTCAGGGGTCTGTAGGAGTGTCCAGTGGCCAAAGAGCATAGGGCATGGGGCACTAAAGTCAGCAGTATAAGAGGCCTAGATCCTCGTGTCGGGCCGCAGGGGTGATAGTCAAGACTCAGTCTAGACTGATTCACATAAATGTCTGCAACATCCCCAGGGGCTACAAAAAATAATTAGGGCTGGGTGGAGAAAAGAATTTAACAAAAAGGTTGGTCTCCTTCTATGCAGGTGAGGGCCACGAGTCCCTGAGAGTGGGCCCTAAATGTTACCATGTCTGCCTAGACTGGGGAGACCTGGAGTTACTCTAATTAAATAAGCAATGAAAATCTAGAATAGCAAGGCTGGCATATAGTGAACAGGTATTAATGTCTTATGGGTTCACACCACCTTAGCCAGATGGACTAGGCAAAAATCCCCAATGGCTGTGCAGACAACACAGATTCCACCCAACCTTTGGTTTGACTACTACCCAAAACGGGGCCCATGGAGAAGTGTTTGAGTTGGCTGTCGTGTTGTATAATTTCTGGTGCATAGTTGCCACTTGAATGTACTATGACATCAGACTTGATAACTGTACACAGAGCAGCTCATCAGGTCTTTTGCTCTCTCTAAATTTAAAGAGAGAGCCAGAGGCAAAGCCTTGGAGATGAGTAGTGTGTCTGTGTAGCTACAAAGCAGCCCTGGAGAGTGCTTCTGTGAGGTTTAATGAGAAGGAACACTACTGCATGCACCATTAGAACATACAGCTCCTGAGTCAAGTGTGAAGGTATAAATCAGCCTTGGCAGCAGCCCTCTGAAACGTCCAGTGAGCACAGCTCCCCAGGTCCTCAGTTCCTCCCTGGACATGACCTTGGCTTCTTGTCCACCATCCTCTGACTACCCAGAGTGAAGTCCCAGCAGGTAATGTGAAGGCCCAGGTCAGGTTACCAAGACTTTTCTACCCCTCAGCTCTCCAACTCCAGCAGAATAACACCTGTGCTTTTAACTTTTACTTTTAATGGAGCCCTTTGGCAGTCTGGTGAAGCTTATGGAACCCTTAGCAGAATAATGTTTTTAAGTGCATTAAAGAATATACTTAAAATTACAAAGGAAGTCAATTATATGGACATATAGTCTGAAATATCTGTAGATACTTCAAGAAATAATTAGGGGCATGTGGAGATAAGAATATTAAAAGGGAGTTAGATGCCTTCTGTGAAAGCAGGGGCCTGCATGATCAAAATATTTAAAAAATAAATTTGTGATAGTAAAAGATATGTGCTTCCTTAAGAATGCAATAAATAACAAGATTTAGCAGCAGGCCTAATAATTACCATAATTGTAAATATTGATGAGCATGAATTATATCATATTTTAAGATATCTGCTACAACTGAAATGTGATTTGAAAAATTTGTGGTTTCTATTGGTGACAAAGTTGCAGTTACTGTAACATACCAGTCAGGTTGTATGTTGTCTATATTCATAATTGAGGAAATACTAAATTTCAATTAAAGATAATGAGAATAAAGATGTAATCTCCCCTCGTCCTGTTTCAATATACCCCCTCAATTCTGTGTATGGACCTCAGATTAAGACCTCCTGCCTTATGTGTTTGAGAAGTTAGGTGCTTGGTCTGGGTACATTTTCTTACTTCAACACCAATACCACTGAGCTACAGTGCCTTCAGTTTATGTAATAATGATGAGGCACTACATGGCCACTTGCAAGGGCCAGTCTAGGGACTGGTGGCATTAGTTATCTCTAAAGCCTTAGAGGATTTAGCAGGCCCAGACAGGTGCAGGCACCAGGGCCAGCCACAAACTCTGTCATTGACAGGGGACAAAGTTCTAATCGTTCTATAAGATGGAACAATACTACAATCTAGATAGCTGGACAAAGACTATTTGGGGGCAATTTCTATAAAGGATAGGAATGAGAAAAGGAAGCTAGGACCCTAATTCAAGCACAGAGTGGAGTGCTGGGAAGTACATGGGATGATCTGGACTTGAGTCCTGGTTCCACCCTGACAGCTGGGTGACCTCAGACAAGTCAAAACATATATATATATATATATATATATCCTGCTGCGTAAGTTGTAAAGGCCTGCACATACATTTGTTATTATTTTCCTGTTACAAACCGCCTCGTGTTTGACTTTGCTCAGAATCACGAGGCAGCACTCTTGCAAGCTGAGGCAAGTCCCATGTGGTTCTGTGACTTTGTCCTGTCAGGGACACTGCCATGACTGGCAGCTCTGCCAGACTGGCTCCATCATCCAAAGACCAGTAAAGGTGACCTATGGTTCTCCTGAGAGTCCCATGTCCCTGTTTTTCTGAGGAAACTCCCTATGACCTCCTACTCCTCCAACTTTCTTTTCTCTTGGCTTCCCTTCCCTCCTCTGGCACCGGCCTCTGTCCCAGGCCCTGGGATGGAGGTAAGGGGTACACATGCTCTGGCTGCGTGGGCAGGGAGGGGATGAAGGAGAGGCGAGAAGACAGGTTCTAATCCTGTGGCTCCCTCCCCAGGCCTGCAGGGTGTGGTTCCCATATAGCCAGCAGCAAGAGTCCACGGAATAAAGCATATCGAAGTCATTCAGCTTGGAGGACTTCCTGTATACTTTTAGCTGCCCATGACATCATTTCGCCGGGCAGCTCAGAACAATAGGCGGGGGAGGCCTGAAACGCACCGAGTCTACAAAGCAACAAGAACAGAGGGGAAGAGGTCGAAACAGAAACTGCCGCAACTGACGTGGACATTCTCGGACCAACAGGGAAAGAACTGGCCCTGAGTTTTCAAAGATGGTAGGAGAGAGGCCCCTCGGCCCACCAGCCCCCACCAGCCCTCACAGGCCCGCTCCAGCCTGTGACCTCTCTTGGTGGAAAAACAACAGCAGACACACAGGGCAAGTCATGTGACTTCCAAACGGTTCATCCATCCAAGTTCAATAAATTAGCAGCCAAAAATTTTAATCAGATATTTAATCTTTCCTCCCTGTAAGGGAGATTGGGTGTTTACTGTGGCTCTCAGCCAGGTTAATCTCAGAGAAGAAAGATTGCTTGCCGCGTCCTTGGTGCCGGGAGGCCCTAGCGAAGTCCCTTTCGCCTGTGGAGCCCTCCTCAGCCAGTAGGTTAGCCCTTGTCCTTTAGAACTCTCTGCAGTTTGTGTCGGGACTGAACAGTGACTACGCAGGGGATTTCCACATCTTATAAACAACACTTGGACAGGGAACAACCAAAGGAAGACCTGCAGCAATCAATACCCGGACAGTCTCATCTGATGACTGTTCTCCACCTCTTCCCTTCCTTCCCTCTTCTCTCACCTCTTTCTCCTACCTCCTCTTCTCTCTCCCACCTCCTGAAGCCCCAGAGTTGCCCCAGGGAGAGGAAGGGCATGAAGAAATCCTGCCAGGGAACTCCTGATTTATGAATAATTAACTGGTATCTGCATTGTTGACTATGGTTGAAATTTATTAATCCATTCAGCAATAAGGATTGAGTGCCAGACACTCTAATGGGCTTTTGATACAAACCAAAGAACAACAGAGACAAAATCATCTGCCCTCGTGTAGCTTATACCCTAATGCTGGGAAGAAGGTACTTAGCAATAAATGTAGTAAACCAACACCTAATAGAAAATGAGAAGGTGTCAAGTGCTATGAAGAAAAGAAATGTACCATAAAAGGTGGGCTGGGCATGGATATGAGAGGGCATTATTTTGTAAAACAATGCATTGCAGCATTCCTGTGGTGGGCCCCTGAGAATGCTGCTTTCATGGGATGTTAATAGGTGCCATGGAGTTGCTCTGAGGAACTTACTCCTTGGTTAAGGTGAGTAAATTTTGGAGGCTATAAAAGACCAGGAATCCTGAAAGAGTGGAAATAAAAATAAAAAGCCATGCAAGAGAAACATCCGAGGAGAAGAGAGGGTTTAACCTGGCCCTGGCTGGACAAGGCAGAGGCAGCACAAAGAGGAATTAAGCTTTGTGTCTAGACTTTTCCACATGTTCAGTTTTGAGCCTGAATTACAATGAGAATGAATAGACTTTTAACTTAAATATGAAAGTCAAGAGAAGTTATATTTGGGGAAATTAGATGTCAAGTTTCCAGATTCAGACTCAAGAGTCATGTTTGTGGTGGTGATGGATAAAACCACTGGAGTGATAGAAAAAGTAGTAAGTGACAGATACTAAGAAGTGATCTAGAGGTGGGAAGAAAAATAGAGTAGTGCTATATCTCAGGAATATGGAAAGCAGTGGTTTTAAACCAGTTCTTAAACTTTGCTCTCATTAATTATCTGGGGAGATGTAGACATTCCAGTTCCCACGTTGCACCCCATACCCTTTCCAGGGGTGGGATCCCAAATTAAGTTTTTAAAACACTCCAGGTGATGGCAATTTGCAGTCAAGGCTGAGAACCAATGTTTTAAAGCAGGAAGATTGGATAACAACTGCAGAGAGATGAAGATAGATGAGGATTGAAAGAAGATGGTCAAATTTGGGGAGTAGGAGAGCATTAGTGGCTCTTTCTGGAATGGATTGTTACTTAACCTGTGCTCCCCTGACCACAACAACAGCATTGCCTGAGAGCTTTTTAGAAATGCAGAACCTCAGCCCCACCTGAGACCTACTCAATTCAAATCTGCACTTTAACAAGATTCCTAGGTATTTAAAAATACTGATGCTTGGGGCCTAGGAATTAGTATTAAAAAAAAAAAAAAAAACTTCTTAGAGATCTTGACATTTGTTCATGATGGAGAACTGTTGATCTAGAGCAGCACTTTAATGTGCATATGGTCACATCAATCTCACTGAAATGCAGATTCTGGGTCAGTGGGTCTAGGGTGGGGCCTGATTTCTGCATCTGTGACAACTTCCTGGTGAGGATGATACAGCTCGTCCACAGACCACTCTGTGGATGAAAAGGGGGTCCTGTAATAAATCTAATAAAAAATAACCTCACAGTGTGATCTAATAATAAATTCCTAACTGGGCAGGTCATGGTAGGTAGGTAGCCATGCCCCAGGCATATACTTTTTTTCTTTATAAAAATTTTATTGAATATATTGGGATGACATTGGTTAATAAAATAATAAAGGTTTCGACTGTATAATTCTATAACACATATGTATATTGTATTATGTGTTCATCACCCAAAGTCAAGTCTTCTTTCATCACCATTTATCTCCCCTTTGCTCTCTTCTACCTCCCCCCACCCCCTTTCCTCTGGTAATCACCATACTATTGTCTATGAGTTTTTTTTATTAATCCCTTCACCTAGCTCCCCAACCCCCCTCTCTTCTGACAGCTGTCAGTCTGTTCTCTGTATCTATGAGTCTGTTTCTTTTTTGTTTGTTTGTTAGTTTATTTTCATTAGATTTTCACATATGACTGAAATCATAGGTACTTGTTTTTTTTCTGACTGGTTTATTTCACTTAGCATAATACTTTCCAAGTCCAATCTTGCTGCCCCATAGGTAAGATTTCCTTCTTATTTATGGCCAAGTAGCATTCCATTGTGTAAATGTACCACAGTTTTTTTATCCACTCATTAACTGATTGGCACCTGGGCTGCTTCCAAATCTTGGCTATTGTAAATAATGCTACAAGGAACAGTGAGGTGCATATATTCTTTTGAATTACTGCTTTGGGATTCTTCATATATATAACTTCTTTAATAAAAGGCTTATCTTTGCCTTTAGCAAGTCCCGTCCATTATTTCTGTGCATCTCGATTAACAGATATTTGAAATTCCTTTCACAGATGCCCTGGAAGCCTAACCAACTTCATGAGAGCACATAAACTTGTTAACTATTCTGTGATCCAATTCTCACCTTGCTTTCTCCCACCTTCTCATAATCTTCATATTCCCGTATTAATTCCAAACGCATAAAAGAAACTGCAAACTGCTGTTCTGAGAAGCATTTTCCTCAGTCTGTTGAGATCTTGCTTCTAGGCATAGCCTCTGTTTGGCTGAAATAAACTAATAAACTCTTGTAAAAACTTTCTATAAGTTTGAACATTCTTACATTTTAGTAGCAAGGCTCTGGAGTAGTGATTCTTGCAGAAGCTTAGAGTTGAGACCCAGAAATCTGTTTTAACAAGCCATTTAGGGACTTAAGAGTAAATGAGAAATGATAAAATGGCATATATAGGTTTATTGCCCTTCTCCCCCCCCCCTTTTTTTCAGGAATTGGTGATAAATGGAATAAGAGAGCTAGAGCCTTGCAATTTTATAAGATAAAATTTACCCAATATAGGTGGAGGAAGGCATGTCAAAATTCCTATATGGTGGTGTTAAATAGCCATCATGCCCAGGACTTGTTGCTTACTCTCTCCCTGCTCCTTAGTTGCATCCCCTCTTCTGCATCCCCTCCTCTGAGGGTGTTTTCAGGCCAGGAGAGTCTAGAGCCAGTGAGAAGCCAGGAGTCCCCAGAGAAGGAGTATTAGGTGCAAGAGAACAGACAGCTGATGTCTCAGAGCCCAGAGCAAGGGGAAAAAAATGGAGTTATAATCTGAGGAAGACAGATTCACTTTGAAAAGAAGGCTGAAAACCACTTCTGAAGGAAGGAGGTTGAAAGGAGGAGGTGTGAGAGGATAAAGACAATCTTGGAGGCAGAGAGAAGGGTATGTTAAAGGAGAAAGAAGGTGAAAATAACTGCCATCTTTTGCCATTTACTGCCAGCCATTATACTTGTTTTACACACATGGACCCTAATCATCACCAAAACCCTACAGAGTAGATTTCTAGTTGATTGTGGCTGTTCTACAGGTGAAGACATTTAGGTCAAAATGGGCTTAGTAAGTTCCCCATGGTCACAGGGATAGAAAAGGACAGAGTTGATGTTAGATCCTGCTCTTTATGGCATCAAGGCCCATATTCTTTTTACTCTACCACGTTGGGTTAGAGATTAATAAATTGGGGAAAATTTTGCTGATGTATGTATTAATTGCTGGTGGAATAGGTACTAATGATCACCTGTGACTTGCAGAGTCAAGGCACAGGAGAACTAAATTGAGAGAAGGAGATAGAGTTTCCTTTTTCTGCATTATAGTCAGGCCTCTATTACTGTGTGACTTCCTGTCTTGACCTTTCTTCCATTTTCTGATTTATAAAATAAAGGATTTAGATGTTCTGGACTTTAAGGTTCCAGATATTTACAAAATCCTATGGTTTAAAGATTCTGTGAGTGAGGTGTGAATGGAATATTGGTACAAGCTTATTTAAAGAATTAGTGAATAACTGTGGGAGTCTCCTGAGATTAGATAGCAGGGCTCTGGAGTGCAGAGTCATCAGAGTTGGATGACTTGCTACTGTGAGTCAATGAAAGGGTTAGAGTGACAATGTTAGCTGGAGAGGAAGTGATTGCCGGAGAAATGTCCAAGCAGACTTTGAGGACATAGTGCTCGCTCTGAGCTGAAAAGTTGGAATGACGGACAAGGCAGATCAGGAGAGCAAGGTGAACTAGTTTGCTGTAGAAATTCCAGGCTATAGAAGGGGAGAATGAGACATGGGCTGATGGAATGAAAAAGGATGAAAAGCATGAATGGGCCAGAGGTCAAATAGCAGAGGGAGAAATAACATTCAAGGAAACAGGCGATGCTTTTGAAAAACCACTTTGTGATTCTAAAATAAGAGATTGGAATGTTTACACAATGGAATACTACTCAGCATTAAAAAAGAAGGAATTCTTACCTTTTGTGACAGTATGGATGGACCTGGAGAACATTATGCTAAGTGAAATGAGCCAGTCGGAGAAAGACGAATACCTTATGATCTCACTTATATGCAGAATCTAATGAACAAAATAAACTGATGAACAAAATAGAAACAGGGGCATGAATACATGGAACAGCTGTTAGGGGGAGGAAGGTTGGGAGACTGGATGAAAGAAGATGAAGGGATTAAGTAAAAAACATATATATGTGTATATATATATGTCATAAAACATTAAGTAAAATAACACACACACTATATATGTATGTTTGTATGTATATATATGACACATAAGCACAGACAACAGTGTGATGTTAGCCAGAGGGAAAGAAGAATGGGGGTAGGTGTATGTGTGCAAAAGGGAAAAATGGAGACTGAAAGAGACTTTGCTTTGAGTGATGAGAACATGATGCAGTGTGCAGATGATGTTTTGTTGAGTGGTACACTTAAAACTTATATGGTTCTGTGAACCAATGTCACCCCAATAAATCCAATAAAAAATAAAAATAAATAAATAAAATAGGAGTTGGGCTAAATGGTCTCTAAGAACACTTTTAGCTCTTTCTAGTATTTTACAATGCCACTGAATCTTTGGTGAATAAATGACTTTCTTGTCACCCAAAGAAAGTCTCATAAGAAATCTAAGATTTTGTTTGGAAATACCTCCTTCAGTTGGGCATTCTAAATATGGCACCAAAGTGTACCATTTTAAGGGAAAAATGTTTTATGTTATGTTATTATCTGATAAAGTGGTAAATGATAGATTGAGCAAAAACAAATAAACAGGTCACTTTTACATCTTAGGCAATGGATTCAGAACTTTTGAATTCAGATGGTACGATCTCTGCATTGTTTCCTTGTATGGAACATGCAAATCTCTCAGTTCTTCTAAACATTCTTTCCCAGATCTTTTATTGCCACAGTCTAATTTTGTTTGTTTACATGACTTGATTAAGATGATGAATATCTATCAAGTCTGTGGACATTCTTTTACCTTGACACTAAAACAACAGTGGTGACAAAGAACAGGTTAAGGCATAATGGATCTCTCTCTTCCATGGAATTAATTACCTGAGACAAAGTGATAGAATCATTAGATACTGCATCAATGATTGGGAAACTTTGTTCATCATGATCACTTCTGAAAACCCTATTATGGAAAAGCATTTACTGAGTCTTCTTGGTATTCAGAGAGAAAAGTATCAAATGTGCCATTCTCATTTTAGTGCCTCTGTTGACATAGCAAAACAAAGTGAGGAGCTAAATGACACGTGGAAAATTTGACCCACAGAGTCAACAAAATGGGAAAATGCAGTCCTTATGATTCTTCTGTTGTTTTTAGCATTACTGCTTGTTTGTTTGTTTGTTTTTCCCCTTTCCTTTGCCTCACTTCTTCCCACTATCAGTTATTTTTAGTTAATTATCTTATGTTTTCATTAATTTATTTATCAAATATTTCTGGAGATCTACTCTGCTGCTGCTGTACAAAGTACTGGAGATTTAGCAGATTTAGTAAGAGAGAGGTTGAGCCTTCAGTTTGATTTAACAGCCTAATGGATAAGGTCTTAAACAAGTAATTATAATAAAATGATGAGGGCTATTGTATGGCAAATACAAGGCATTATGAGAGCATTAGACTGGTGTAAACCAACTCTAACATTTTTGGGAGACTTCTCTGAGAAAGGAATATGAATTGGTTATAAAGGACAAGCATATATTAGCCAGGGGTAGTGGATATGTAGGGTAAAGGGCAAATATCCCAAGTCAAGAGAAGAATATTTGCAATGGTCTATTTGTGAGAGAGACCAAAGCATATTTGATGAACACTGGAAATAATTTAGTTATACTTGAGCATAAAGCAGAAATTGGGAAGTGGTGAAAAAATGATTTGGGAAGAATAGGTAAGTATCAGACTAGGCCCTACAAATCTGTGGCTGATTTGATCATATTTCTGTTGAGAAAATCACTCTGGCTGCAGTGTGAAGAATGGATGTCAGGTACTAGAAATATTGGGGGGAGGGGGAAACATTGTTAAGTACTAGAAATATTGGGGGGAGGGGGAAACATTGTTAAGTATATGATTATCTAACCACTGTGCTGTACACCTGAAACTAATACAAAATAATATTGAATGTAAACTGTAATTGAAAAAAATAAAATAAAAATATGGATGGCAGATGTCAAAAGTGGAGGGAAGAGACTTCTGTTCCAGTCATGAGGAGTAAATAGGGTCTGGACTTAATTTTTGGCCTTTAACAATAAGGAAAGTGGACAAAATACAGGAAACAACTATTTTCAGATATTATACAACAGGCAGCAAATATTGTAATCACTGAAAAAAGGGAAGCAGTTGATATAAACCCTGCTATCATTGAAGCTTTTTGTCTGGAGTTGATTTCCAGTCAGTGCAGGAAGCAAGAACTCGAATAGAGTTAAAAAATCTTTCTGAATTGAAGAGAAAGAGATCAAAATTCCAGGAAGCTGAGGCACTTATAATTTGGGGGGCAGAGTATTCAAGAGGAGATAGTTATTTAAAGGAAGAGTCCCAGAAATCTGCATAGAATTTCATACACATACATAGGGGTGAAACTCATGAGGCTAAGCATTATAAATCTCAAGGAAAGCAGTATTTCTAAGGAACTATGATACAAATGATATTTACAGCTCAAACAGAGCTTTGAGTCATCCTAATATCCTTGAGCCAAGAGGAGAGACCTTATTAAATACTATGACATTTAATGGAAACTTAAGAGATACCTTAGAAATGGTGCTAAATTATCTCCAGATAAAGACTACTTTACACCTACCCTAAAAAAACTTCAGAATAAACCTCAAAAGATCAAACAAATCAACAAAAAGCTTTCTACCAGAAAAAAAAACAATTCTAAAAACAATGTAAAATCCATCATCAATAACATACTATTCAACATGTCCAGAAACCATTAAGCAATTACTAGATGCACTAATAAGTGGAAAACTTGACCCATAGCCAAGAAAAAAAAAAAGTAAATAGAAATAACAGAGAAAATAAAATTATCAGACCAGAACATTAAAATAATAATTATAAATATGATCCAGAGTATAAAGGAAACATAAGTTATGAGAAAAGAAATTAAAATTAAGCCTGAAGCAACTAGAAGAAAAGAAATAGCAATAGAACTGAAAAAATAGAAAGACAATAGAGAAAAAAGAATGAAAGCAAAGCTGGTATTTTGGAATGCTAGGTAGATTGACTATGATGAAAAATGGGTATCACCACAGGTCTTATAGATATTAAAAGAATAATAAGAATATTTTGAAAAACATACCAATAAATTGGAAAACTTCTTTGAATGACAGTTTGTCAAAACTGACGCAGGTAACTTCCGGCCAAGATGGAGGCCTAGACAGACACGCTGTGTCTCTCTCCACAACTAAGAAGGAATACAACTACCTTAAAACTAGAGACAACCAGAAGTTCCAGAAAACCGAGCTGCATGGAAGTCCAACAAACAAAGACATAAAGAAGAAATACTCATCCAGACAGGTAGGAGGGGCAGAGCTGTGGCAGAGAGGATGTGGTGTGGTGGTGGCAGCAGTGGTGGCAGTGGCAGGTCAGCAGAAAGTAAAGTCACATGTTTTAAAAAGTCAGAAGGGACACCTAGGGAGTACTCCCAGCTCACGGTGCCAATGCCAGGGAAAATAAACCCTCATTGCTTTTGACTGTGCAAATAAAGTGGGGGTTGGGGCAGAGGAAGAAACTGCCTGTCTCAGCAGAGTCCGCTTGTTTAAAGGACCCCCATGGTCCTAGAACGTCCACACACCGACCCACTCTGGGGACAAAGGTCAGAGCAACAGCAAGAGAGGAACCAGTCCCATACAAAAGTGAGAGAAGTGCCTGGAAAAGGGGCGAGTGTTGAGCAGGTGGCATTGTTCCCTCTCAAACCCCTCCCCCACACACAGTGCCACAACGTGGTGAAATGGTCACCCTCTACTGATGAATCCCTAAGGCTCCGCCCCTTACAACATGACAGGAGTGACAGCTCTACCTAAGACACAGAGGCAAACAAACACAGGAGCCTGTCAAGATGAGGAGACAGAGAAACATGGCCCCAAAGGGAGAATGAATCAAAGTTCCAGTGGGAGAACTAAGCAACAAGGAGATAGCCAACCTGACAAATGAGGAGATAGCCAACCTAACGGATGCAGAGTTGAAAACACTGGTGATAAAGATGTTCACAGGCTTGACAGATATGCTTAAGTACAGCAAGCGCATAAGGGAAGAAGTGAAGTCTATGCTAAGTGAAACAAAGGAAAATCCAGAAAATCCACACAAAACCAATGGTGAAGGGAAGGAAACTGAGGTTCAAATCAATGATTTGAAACATAAGGAAAAAAAGAAAACAGCCAACCAGTACAGAATGGGGAAACAAGAACTGAAAAAAATGAGGAGAAGCTTAGAAACCTCTGGGACAACTTTAAACGTGCCAACATCCGAACCATAGTGGTGCCAGAAGGAGAAGATGAAGAGCAAGAAACTGAAAGCTTATGTGAAAAAATAATGAAGGAAAATTCTCCAAATTTGGTGAAGGAAATAGACATACAAATCCAGGAAGCACGGAGAGATTCAAAACAAGCTAGACCCAAAAAGGACCACAACAAGACACATCATAATCAAAATGCCAAAGGTTAAGGATAAAGAGAGAATATTAAAAAGAAGCAAGAGGTAAGAAAATAGTTACCTATAAAGGGGTTCCTATAAGACTGTCAGCTGATTTCTCAAAGGAAACTTTGCAGGCAGGAAGGGACTGGCAAGAAGTATTCAAGGTGATGAAAAGCAAGGACTTACAACCAAGATTACTTTATCCAGCAAAGCAAAGCTATCATTTAGAATGGAAGGGCAGATGAAGTGCTTCCCAGACAAGGTGAAGCTAAAGAAGTTCATCACCAAGCCATTATTATATTAAATGTCAAAGGGACTTTCTTAAGAAATAGAATGCAAATGAACAGGATAAATTAAAAATGGACTTAATGCAGTCCCTTTAATGACAAGGAGGGTAATCTTAGGGAGAAAAATCGTTATTCAAGGAAAATTACAATGATCAGTGGTAGACTATAAAGTAGTGCAGCTAACCGTCTTTAAAGTTTCTTTTCCTTTAAAATGTTTTAATTTGAAAGTTAAACTATGTCTGTGGTATCATCAAAGATACTTAATTTACAGGCAAGAAGAATGTCAAATGCCTTGCAACTGAATGTCTTTCCAATAAGACAGTCTTACAGATTTAGAGACTTATTTGTGGGTTACATTACATAAATTAACATGTGTTTTCTGTTTTCAGAGGGCATAAGCCTATGATCTCATTACCTGAGTGATTGTCTGTACATATAGGCCTCACTTGATCCTGTCTGCAGCACTGCCTCCTGAGACTCAACAGTTTGGCTGAACGAAGTGGCTGGGTTGGTGAAGTATGGGGTGGTCTGTGGGCTTCACTTTAAAACTGGTTTCTTTTTTCTATCCTAATGGCTTGAACAGAAAGGGCCCAGAGGTCTGAGAGGGGAGAAACCTAAAATATTCCCCTCAGCCCAAACTAAGTATAATGGGCAAAAGGGTTTTGGACAGGTGAGATGTGCCTGGCACACCTTTCTCCAAAGGAGCCCTTTTTTCCTCTAGTGTGGGACATTGAAAAATTAATCCCTGCCTTTTGTTATGTAGTGGTTATGGATTGAATGATGCCTTTTAACCCTGTTGTCAAATCTGTTGCCCCTAGAATACAACAAAGATGCCAGCCTGTTAAACCAAGCACGCTGTTGTCTGGAGACAGCCAACTGACCTGGAGTCTGCACGATCCTTCCCCATGTGGGAAGGCCACCCTCGCCTCCACACCCCCACTCTCATTAGGGATTTCTGGACCCAAGGGTAGGTAGGATGATGACCATGTCCAGCTTGAAGCAGCTAGAGGAACTTGAGACCTTCGCCCATTGTCCTTTATAAGATTATAAAGGGTCTTAAGTCTGAGAGGGAGGAATTGTTATTACTTATTGTTAAAATAATTAATCATTTATTTATCTTAAAAAAAGAAGAATATATGAAAGAGTTAAGCGGGAGAGCTTGTATGTACAACCCATGGGCATGGACTTGGGGGGGATTGCTGAGGGAAGGAGGTGCTGGGTGGAGGGGAGCAAACGGGAAAAATTGGAACTATTGTAACAATATAATCAATAAAATATACTTAAAAAATAAAAAAATTAAAAAAAAAGAAATAGAAGATCAAAATTATGGACATTAAAATGACAACAAACTCACAACTATCAACAACTGAATCTAAAAAATAAAAACAAAATCCAACTAAGCAAACCAGAATAGGAACAGAATCATAGGTATGGGGATCATTTGGAGGGTTATCAGCTGGGTGGGGAAGGAGGAAAAATGGGGGAATGGTGCAGAGATTAAGAAGCATAATTGGTTGGTACAAAATAGACAGGAGGATGTTAAGAATAACATAGAAAAGCGTGAAGCCAAAGAACTTATATGCTTGACCCATGGACATGAACTAAGGGGTGTGGGATTGCTGGAGGGAAGGGGGTACTGGGCAGAGGGGAGAAAAGGGGGAAAAATTGGGACTACTGTAACAACATAGTCAATAAAATACACTTTAAAAAAAAGAAAAATAACTGACTCAGGTAAAAGTAAAGTATCTGAAGAGCCCTATACACCCACTGAGGAAATAATTAATAATTTAAAACTTTAAAACACACACACATATAACCTCCACTCAGATGGCTTTATTAATGTATTCTATTCAAATTTAAGGAAGAAATAATACCAATTCTATACAAACTCATTCAGAAAAGAGGAGGAGGGAACACTTTACAAATAGACATGATTGCAAAAATTCTTACAATACATTAGTAACATAGAATCCACTAATGTATAAAATGATGTCATGCCCATAAAAACCATCAGCAAACTAGGAATAGAAGGAAACTCTCTCTCTTGACACTGACAGGATAGTTATGAAAAACCTAGAGTTAACATCATAATTCTGAAAAACCGAATGATTTTCTACTAAGTTTAAGAAGGATGCCTACTCTTACCATTTATATACAACATTATACCAGAAGTTTTAGTTACTGCAAAAAGGAATGAAAAATACATAAAGGACATATAAATTGGAAGAAAAACATTTTTGTAAATGATATGCTTATATTGGAATAAAATCTTATGGAATATACAAAAAGCTTCTGGAATCTATAAATGTTGCAGAATACAAAGGCAGTATACAAAAAAAATAAATCATACTTTTACATGCTAACAACGAACAATTGTAAATTGGAATAATAAATACCAATTATAAGAACATCAAAAAGTATCAAATATTGAGGGATAAATTTAACAAAATAGGTACAGAGTTTTTACAATGAATATTATAAATAACACTGCTGGGAGAAATGAAAGAAGGTTTCAATATTTTGAGAGATCATACCATGTTCATGATGGGACAATCAATATTTAAGATATTCAATCTCTGCAAAGATATTTAATTAACACAACCTCAATTAAATTCTAGCAGGATTTGAGGGGGGAATAAAAATTTCTAACAACTCTAAACTTATATGGAAATACAAAAACTATAAAACTTTAGGAAAAATATAGGTAAAAATCCTTACATTCTTGGGATAGGTAAAGATTTCTTAGGACACAAAATACATAAACCATAAAATAAAAATTTGATAAATTGAACTTCATCAAATTGTAAAACATCTGCTTAAAAATATATTGTTAATGGGGGTGAAGGGGGAAAATGGGACAACTGTAATAGCATAAACAATAAAACATTTAAAAATATGTTGTCAAACCCTGACTGCTGTGGTTCAGCTGGTTGTGTGTCATCTAGAAAACTGAAAGGTCACTGGTTTGATTCCCAGTCAGGGCACATGCATGGGTTGCAGGCCAGGTCCCTGGTTGGTAGAGTATGTGAGAGGTAATCTGTTGATATTTCTTTCACATGTCAATGTTTCACTCCACCTCTTTCTCCCTCCCTTCTCCTTTCACAAAAAAATTAATTAAAATATTTTTTAAAATATTGTCAAGAATATAGAAGTTCATACCAAAGACTGGGAGAAAGTATTCACAACCATATAATTGCCAAAAGAATTGTATCCATACTACATTACAACATTACAGAACATATTACAACTCAATAATAAATAGATAACCCAATTTTTAAAATGTGCAATATATTTGAACACTTAACCCAAAACCTATACAAATCACTAATAATCACATCGAAAGATATTCAAAATCATTAACCATAGGAAAATGCAAGTTTAAACCCAGTCAACTAACAATACATGTCCTTTAAAATAGATACAATTTAAAAGATCAAACAATACCTAGTGTTGGCAAAAATGCTGGCAACTGGAATTTTTATACGTTGCTGGTAGGAATGCAACACGGTGCATACACTTTGGAAAATATTTTGGCAGTTTCTTATGGAGTTAAATATATAATAACTGTATAATTTGGCAGGTTCTAATGAAGTTATATATGTATACTATATAATTCAGCATTCCTACTCTTAGGTATTTACCCAAGTGAAATTAAAGCATGTCTACACAAAGAGTAATACATAACTACTAAAAGAAAATTTATTCATAACAGCCCAAAATGTGAAAACACCGTTAGCGTTCATCAAGAATAGAATGAATTAACAAGTTGTGGTATTTCCTCCTATACAATGGATTTACTAGGATGGGGCATAAGGGAAATTTGGGAGTGATGGAAATGTTCTACATCTTTATGGTGGTGGTGGTGCTTGCACTAAGGTATACATTTGTCAAAACTTATTACAAGATATTACTAAGTAGGTACATCTATTTTATATAAACTATACCCTAATAGTTTTTTGTTGTTTCTTTGTTTGTTTATTTGTTTTAATGTATGAAAGGAAGCAGGTGATTGTATCTGTATCCAGGTTGGAGATGACAGTGGTCTGGGTTAGAGGGGTGGCAATGGAAAGGGAGAAATATGACAAGAAATTCTTGAATTTGAAAGGTCTTTGAAAGTAAAAGAATCTTGCACACTAACTCTCTCCTGTATAAATATCTCTGCTATTTAAAAAAAATGGCAGAGTGAAGAGAAGGTTTCTGAAATATTTGGTGAGGATGAATAGACAATGTATTCAGAAAATAGGGAATTATCTTTACTGATGATTACATGGAGTTCTGAAGGGTTCATTGATGAGGTATCAGAATCATATGTGGGCATGAAATTGTTAGAAATGTCAAATAACATCAACTTACATGGAAAATGCATAATTTTCCATTACTTAGATGTAATTATGCATTATTTATTATAATAAACAGTGGCATGTAGATTTTTATTTAATCAAGTTATTTTTCTCCACACTCAAGAACTAGAAATTAATGACTATCTTCTCTACTATCTACATAGAGCAAAGATACTATTATGCATGCTTCAAATTGTGTATGTCAGAAAAAGGAAATTTAGCTATCTATGCTAGAAAATATAGATTGGAACATAGTATAATAAATACTGTGAGATTAGAAATTCATCTTATTTTGGTAAGTAAGGAGAATTATAGAGGAAGGGAAGAGTGCTCTCATCACCTAAACAACTTTTGTTAACATTTTGTTTTATTTCTTTCTAAGCCTTTCTTTAATGCTTGCTCTTACAAAATAGTTGTAATCGTCTACACAATTTTATAAGCTATTTTTTATCAACATTTTAACCTAGCATATTGACTTTTTAATTCATGCAATCATTCATTCTGTGGATATTTATTGAAAGTTTACTATGTACCAAGTACTGAGGAAACCAGAAAATGCATATTTTTTTCCTCTAGGTAGCTTCCAGTCTAGTAGAAAGAAAGATATTAAACAAATGCATAACGACAAAATAAATGTGTAATTACAAATTGTTTCCAGAAAGGAAACGAGGTACTATATGGTGAAAGAGAATAACTGGGAAAAATAAATTACATTGGGGAATCAGGAAAGGTTGGTTTGAGGAAGTGAATTAAAATGGAGAGATGAAGGGTGTGTAGAATTGGCCGTGAATGAATGTGGACAGCATTCCAGGCAGAGACGTTGGCCAAGGAGCTGGAGAGTGACAAGAGGTTAGTGAAGCTGAAGCACGAAGGGTGATGGAGAGAGTGGCCCGGAGGAGACCAGAGTTACAGACAAGGGTCTGATGATGCAGGGCTCTTGTGGCCAGGCTATGAAGTTTTCCTTGTAGGGAACCCATAATGAGCTTTAAAATGGAGTGCAGAAGTAATACTGAAAGTAAGAAGATGGGTTAGGATGGCATTGCTTGGGTGAAAAATGGTATGGTTTCAACTAGGGTGGCACAGCAAAGAAGAAATAAAGTGAATAATTTGAGAAATATTTTTCTGGTAGAAATATGTGTTGAATCATATGAAATTGTCTATTTTATAAAAGTATATTTTATTGATTATGTTGTTACAGTAGTTCCAATTTTTCCCCCTTTGCTCCCCTCTGCCCAGTACCACCTTGCCCCCAGCCATCCCACCCCCCTTAGTTCATGTCCATGGGTCATGCATATATGTTATTTGGCTTCACCTTTTCCTTTATTATTCTTAACTTCCCCCTGTCTATTTTGTACCAACCAATTATGCTTCTTAATCCCTGCACCAATTCTTCATTTCTCCCCCTCTCCCCTCCCAGCTGATAACCCTCCAAATGATCCCCATACCTATGATTCTGTTTCTATTCTGGTTTGCTTAGTTGGATTTTGTTTTTATTTTTTAGATTGAGTTGTTGATAGTTATTAGTTTGTTGTCATTTTAGTGTTCATAGTTTTGATGTTCTTTTTCTTAAATAAGTCCCTTTGACATTTTATATAATAATGGCTTGGTGATGAACTCCTTTAGCTTCACCTTGTCTGGGAAGCACTTCATCTGCCTTTCCATTCCAAATGATAGCTTTATTGGATAGAGTAATCCTGGTTGCAGGTTGCTTTTCATCACATTAAATACTGCTTGCCAGTCCCTTTCTGCCTGCAAAGTGTCCTCTGAGAAATCAGCTGAAAGTCCTATAGACACTCCCCTGTAGGCAACTCTCTGCCTCTCTCTTGCTGCCTCCAGGACTCTCTCTTTATCTTTTACCTTTGGCATCTCAATCATGATGTGTCCTGGTGTGGTCCCCTATGGGTCCAGCTCGCCCGGGACCCTCCATGCTTCCCGGACCTGTATGTCCATCTCCTTAGCAAAATTTGGGAAGTTTTTCTCATTTTCTTCAATTCTTGCTTCCTCATTCTGCACTGGTTGACTGTTTTTTTTTCTTCCTTATGTTCCAAGTCATTGATTTGAACCCTGGTTTCCCCCCCTTTACTGTTGGTTTTGTTTGGATTTTCTTTCATTCCACTTAGCATAGCCTTCACTTCTCTTATATGTTTGTCATACTCAAGCATATCTGTCAAGCCTGTGAGCATCTTTATCACCAGTGTTTTGAATTCTGCATCTGTGAGGTTGGCTATCTCCTCGTTGCTTAGTTCTCCCACTGGAATCTTGATCTCTTCCCCCTTGTGGGCCATACTTCTCTGTCTCCTCATTCTGACAGGCTCCTGTGTTTATTTGCCTCTGCATCCCAGGTAGAGCTGTCACTCCTGTTATGTTGTAAGGGGCAGAGCCTTAAAGGTTCATCAGTACAGGGTGACCTGTTTCACCATGTTGTGGCGCTGTATGTGGGGGAGGGGCCCAAGTGGGAACAATGCCGCCTGCCCAGCACTCGCTCCTTCTCCAGACACCTCTCCCACTTCTGCACTGGACTGGTGCTCTTCTAGCTGCTGCTCTGGCCATTGTTCCCAGAGTGAGTGGGTCTGCAGACACTCTAGGACCGTGGCAGCCCTCCAAACAAGAGGACTCTGCTGAGACCAGCAGTTTCTGCCTCCACCCCAACCCCCACTGGTTTGCACAATCAGAAGCAATGAGGCTTTATTTTCCCCGGTGCTTGAACTGTGAGCTGCGAGTTCTGGTGAGGAGCTGGGAACGGTCCCCAGGTGTCCCTCCTGACTTTCTAAAATGTGTGACTGTGCTTCCCGCTGGCCCACTGATACTGCCACCACTGCTGCCACCATCATACCACAGCTTCTCTGCCCCGGCTTCACCCCTCCCACCTGTCTGGATGAACATTTCCTCTCTATATCCTTGTTTGCTGGACTTCCATGCAGTTTGATTCCCTGGAACCTCTGGTTGTTTCTAGTCCCAAGGCAGTTGTGTTCCTTCCCAGCTGTGAAGAGAGACATCGTGTGTCTGTCTATGCCTCCATCTTGGCCAGAAGTCCGAAATTCCTGAAATTGTCCTTTTTGTGGTCAGAGTCACATATTGGCAATTTCATACAGTTCTGCCTTTTAATAGGATTTGATGTTGCACTGAATGTGAGGGACACGGAAAAAGAGAATATGTGGGATAGTTCCATTTTTTTGGTTTGAGTTAACTGGTGGATACAAGGGCACTGAGTTGGGGAAAATTGAAGGACCAGGTGTGACGGCCATCGAGGTCAGCTGTTCTTATGCATTCAATGCCTCTCCCGTCTCATAGCAGGGGTGTTGTTCCTGGAATGACTCCAGCTCTGGGAGTCATTAGTGAATAGTCTAGATCAGTCTTGGCTTTCCCATTGTCCATCCAATGGCTGGTTTAGAAAGTCAAGCTTAGCTCGTCTGTGTATGCATGGAGCATTGCCCGGGGTCCCGTGGTGACTGCATTAGTTCACTTATATTGAAGGGAAAATTTTATTCCATTAGCGAGATGTTTATCCATAAAATTCCCAGAAAATATATATATATATATATTTAGTTAGATGGATTCTCAGTGATAGGAATAGTGAATGAAAGGGCTTGAACACTTTGGAGGCTTTTAATAGATATTATTAACTGTTTTGGAAAACAACTGTTTTAGTGAACTCTTACATCAGCAATGTATGAAAATGCATACCTTTTCAGAGCATTGGTTATCCTCATTACAAACAATCTTAGCTAATTTGTTTAGCAACATATTATTGTGTTTATAATTACTCTTATTTTATTAATCGTTGATTGAGCATTTTCCATCAGATTATTTTTATAGTAACTAACCAAAAGAACATGGACTCCAACATTTAAAACATTCTTCTCTGGTACCACCTCAAAGAATGTTTCAGAATATCTTCTGAGTAGATAAGTTATATTTATCCATTTGCCTTCCACACACTCTTGTTGAATTATAACCAAAATACTGATAGTTTCTACTGCCTTGTTTTCCTAGCATAAAGAATAGGTTATATGATTGTATAAAGCAAATTAATATGTAAATCAAAGTTCCAAAACAGCCTAATTTTATTCACAGCATTTAGAAATTGAAGTCACTTTTTTTTTCCTGATGGAAAATTCAGCACCAATTTTACAAGATGATACAAGACTTCACATTGTTGCTCACCTGTTCATTTGCACAATGCAGGAATGTTTTCTATGCATTCTACATAACCTACCAAGTGAAGGTACTTAATGTAATCTAAATATATTCTGACTAGGCTGTCATTCTGTCTTTAATCCTCAAAGTTTTAGTTTGTTACATTTATTTTTGCTCTTCTTTTTTGCAAATTTAATAAAAAGAAACAATTATCAATTTATTCATTAGTTTTAATATTTTTATTTTTCACAAAAATAAAGGGCCTATCCTCTGAGTTTACAGTATTCTGAGACATCTATCTTCCATGTTATTCACAGAATTTTTCTGGAAGAGCTATAGAAATGTATTTTCTATAATATATCTTGGTCCCAACATCAAAGGCAGTTGAAGAAGCAGCAAGAACTGACCCTTCCTCCCCAGCTTCCACTGGTTCAAGATAGAATTTCACATGGAATCAGAGAGTGACTCATGTTTCTCTTTTCTCTGTGCTCCAGATGATGCATAAGTTTATATACTGTGGGAATTTACTTATTTCCTATTCATGTGCTCTTATTTTATATTATCTTATCATGTTATTGGATTATATATATATTTTACTAAATTGTATGTTCTTTGTGAACAGGGACTTGTTTTAGTCTTCGTTATAACTCCCTCTAATATTAGTGCCAAGAACAGAGTAGGCACTTAAAAAAACACTATCTTGATATATTTGAGATGCAGTTGAAAACACCAGCAGGCTTTTCCATGAAATCTCTTTACCCAGGACTCCTTACACTTCAATCCTGCAGGATCTAATTCTATTTATTTATGATGTAGAATAATAAAAAATATTAAGGAAGTTATTATAATTAAAGAGTTTCAGACATCTAGTTCATTCTTTCTCAACATGGGTTTTCTTGAATATTCTAATGCAATCAATAAGTCTCTTCTTCTGTGTCCTCTAAAAGTTGTTCCAATAGGACAAAGCAAAATTTCTTAGAAAAAGCTAGAACTGGGATTCAGCTTGTCAGGCTTTGAGGCTTACATCACTCTTTGGTATGTTGCCCAAAAAAATACAGTTTGCTTCAAAGAACTGACAGCTTCCAGAACAGCAAAGGGGCACATACTGAGAGACTTTTGGTGTTTCTAACAGCTTACCCAGATACATCTCTTTCTTGCAGAGACTATGTTGTTCTATAAGCTATGGTCTTTGTTTAGCATGGATATATTCTAGCTGAGATATTCATGAACATGGAAATCATACCCTCCCCCAACAAAGGGAAAGAAATAGCAGGGAGAAATAACTCCTCATGCTACCTCTGCTACCTCAAGGCTCTATGCTTTGTCTATATTCATTTCTTCCTTTCATATGAAATTGTCCACTTCTTTTATGGGCTCCTTAAGAAGACTAAGAGGGAAACCATTTCCTCCCTCCCACAGTTACTTGATGTCATCTTTTTTGGTTTTCCCATCCTCCCCCATTTCTCTCACAGAGATTCAAATCTGCACCAATGTGATGTCATACCAACTAAATTTCTCACTATTTGTGTGGTCAGTTAAAAAAATCCTTCAATCTAGTTAAAAGACACCATTTGAAATTTGTCCTCCCACTGCGGATATATTAATGCATGAGTACATGCAAAATTCAAAAGTCATGTAAAAATACATTTACCTGTTTCTCACATTCTTTTTTTTTCTCCTGCTGCATAGTATGTGTACTATCTTGCACTGATCTGTCTATTCTGCCACTAGTCTCATAAGACTTTAATACCTATTAGACTTGGTTCCCTTATTATTATTACCCATCTTTGCCTATTTTCTGGATTGTCTTGTTTATTTATTTTTATACAAATCAGCTTATCTGGTGTAAAATAACATTTCTGTATTTTTATTGGGTTCACATTTTATTATTAGGCTACATTTTGGAGAAGTGTTAGGAAAATTATATGTAATGATGCTTACTACCCAATGATATGCTTTTTCATTTGTTAAAGTCCTCTAGTGTGTCTTTCATTAACATTTGAATGTTTTATTTTCATATACTTATTACCCATCATTCTAGTTGTTTTATATTTTTGTTCCTGTGGTAAAAGAATATTTTCTTCCATTATAATTATTTGAAGTATTTTGTTATAAAAAAAATTCAAGCATATGAAAAGGAGAAAAAATACAACAATAAAACTCTTTGTACCCATCACCCAGCTTTGATAATTTTCAAGTTACAGGCAATGCCATTTCATCCATCCCCCATCTCTCTTCCCTCTCCTACTCAGATTATTGTGAAGCAAATTCAATACTTTTTATCATTTCCTCTGTAAATAATTAAGTAAATACAATAACTTGAAAACAACACAACCCTCTGACTTTTTACATCTTAAGTATTTTCAAGTATCCAGTCAATGTACATATTTCCCTAACTGTCTTTAAGTTTCTTCCAGTTCATTTGTTTGATTGGGATCCAAATAATATCCATATATCACAATTATTTGATATGTCTCATAAGTCTCTTTTAACCAATAGGTTCACTCTCTAGCTCTTTTTTACCTTGAAAATTTTTGTTTAAGAAATTCAATCATTTATCCTGTAGATGTTCCATATTTTGGATTTTGCTGATTGGTTCCCAATGGGGTATCATATTCTTTTATTCCTCTAAATTTCCCATAAGTTGGTAATTAAACCTAGAGATGTAATTGAATTCAGGTTTGATTTGGGACAGGAGGGAAGGCTAAATGTTATCCATTTATTTTTCTTTTTGTGGTATTAGAAATCATTGACAGTTATTTCTTGGATCTATTGATTCATTAGGGCTTGCAAAGATGGTGTTAGTCTAATATTATCACTTTTTCTTCATTTATTAGATTGGATACTTCTAAACAGAGATACTTCATTCATCAACTATTTGTATACACTGTGGTACAATCACTTGAAGTGCATTTATATGAAAAAGGCAGGATAAATACTTGATTCTTCCCCTCTATTTATGAGTTTTCAAAACAACAAGTGACATTTGTTCTGTTTTGTTTTGTATCATCATGAATATATGGAGTTTAAACATATTTGTTGCGTTTTAGTCCATTGATGCTATTATCTTCATTGATGCTCAAATTGTTCTATCTTTGACCAGCAGGATTCTATTGAAATTAGCTCCTGAGTTCTTAAGACAAAAGTCCTTGATAGTTCTTTGCTTACTCACATGAAAAGATATTCCAGGTTTATTTTGCACAAACCCTGTCCCAGATCTGGAAATGGACATTTGTTCAAAAAGCCTTGGTTACTTTCAGTGAAAAATTATTTTTAGAGACTATTATCTGGAATTTAGCAGCACTTACTGTTATTAGACTGGCTATAATTTGTAAGTCTTTACAGTGAATAGAGATGGGAAATGTGTGTTATGTGTGTGTTTTTTTTTTTTTTTCATTAGGTACACACTATATGTTAGCCTCTTTATTATTTTTTATTGAATTTACTGGGGTAATATTGGTTAATAAAATCATGTAGGTTTCAGGTGTACAATTCTATAATATATAATCTGTGTATTGTATTATGTGTTCACCACATCAAGTATGTGTGTTTTTCAAAGATTAATTATTTCATGAGTTTATACTGGTACTTCCAGTTCATTAGGATAATAGGCTTTTACTTAACCTCGTTGATATTAAGTATGTATCTTTTCTTCCTTTGCAAAAACTCTGGTTCTCCCACAAAATGGGAGAACATATTCATTGATACATCTGACAAGGGGTTAATATTCAAAATTTAAAAAAGAACTTACAAAACTTAACACCAAAAATACAAACAACTCAATTTAAAAATGAGCAAATGACCTCAATAGACAAATACAGAGGACATACAGATGGCCAATACACATATGAACAGTTGCTCAACATCACTAATCATCAGAGAGTTGCAAATTAAAACCACAATGAGATATCATCTCACACCTGTCAGAATGGCCATCATCAACAAATCAACAAACAACAAGTGCTGGTGGGGAAGTGGAGAAATGGGAACACTGAACTGTTGGTGGCAATACAGTTGGTACAGCCACTGTGGAAAGCAGTATAGAGATACTGCAAAAAATTAAAAATGGATCTACCTTTGACCTAATGATCCCACTTTTGGGAATACAGCCAAAGGAATCCAAAACACTAATTTGAAAGAACATAAGCACTCGTGTGTTCATTGCAGTGTTATTTACAATCACCGAGACATGGAAGCAGCCCAAGTGCCCATCAGTAGATGAATGGATAAAACAGCCTGAGGTACATTTACACAATGGAATACTACTAGACAATAAAAAGAAGGAAATCTTACCTTTTGCAACAGCATGGATGAACCTAGATAGTATTATGCTAAAGGAAATATGACAGTCAGAGAAGGAAAAATACTATATGATTTCACTCATATGTGGAATCTAATGAGCTAACAAGCAAAACAGAGACAGACTCATAGATAGAGAGCAGGATGACAGCTAATGGGTGGGGAGGTTAGGGGTGGAGGGATTGAGCAAAAAGGAAAAAAGGCTCATGGACATGGATTGCAGGGGGAAGAGGGCATAAGAGGACTACAGTAGTCCCTCTCTATATCGTGGTTCACTTATTGTAGCCTCACTGTATCACGGGATTTAAAAAAATATTATATTTAATTATTTATTGTGGATTTTTCACTACATCATGGGATTTTGTGGTACTGTATACATATGTTGTTAAAGTTACATAGGTTTAAGAGTGTAGAATATGTTTAAGAACATAAGTAGTGTTTATAAAAGTGTGGAAAAGATTAATAGGGGAGTGGGAAAGGTTAATAAGAGACTGAGAATGGTTTATAAGTGTGTGGGAAGGGTTTAAAAAACCTTAAAATATATATAAATACTAAAATAAATGTAAGGTTCCTACTACTTCGCAGATTTTCACCTATCGTGGGGAGGGGGGTCTAGAAAGTAATACCCATGATAAATGAGGAAATACTGTAAATGATAATGGAAAAATACAATAAAAATTAATAAAATATAAAAATTCTGGGTCCAATAGGAAGGTTAATACCACAAAGAGATAAGGACAAGGGAGTCTAGATGTATATAAAAGAGTAGTTATAATTGTGGATCACAGAATTTAAGTAAGAAAAGAAGTAAGAAGATGGTGGAGTTGAGATGATGAGAACTGTTCCTTACTTTTATTTATTTATTCAACCTTATTCTTTTAGTAGTGTCCATGTTACTGTCTGGATATCTAGTCCATTGATTCTAACTGCAGCATAATATTTCATCACTCTGCAGGTTATTTTACTTGTATACTTCCTATGTAATGATACCTAGGTTGCCTCTAACCCCCCAAATTTGCTACCAAAAACACCAAAATTTATATTTTTCCTGAAGTCACAAGCAGTTCAAGAATTCTCTGGGACATAACATCAGAAATGTAATTTTACAATCATAAGATAGGTACATGCTCTATTTCTCTAAATAATACCAGATTGCTCTTCAGAATGTCTATAGGAGTTCATGAACAGTGCATAAAACTGTTATTCTTCTCACATCTTAGTCAATTCTTGATATTACTCACTTTTCCAATTTTTCCCATTCTTATTAATGTCAAGTTTTATCTCATTTTAATTTGTTTTTCTATGATTACTAGTGAGTCTGAACTTTTTCTTTTTAGTCATCTGTCCTTTTTCTTCATTTATAGTGTCTTTCATTAAACAAAAATTCTACTTTTGATGTTATAAGCTTTTGTTTTGGGGCTGTTTTGAGAAGGAAGATATTACTCATTCCTATTTAACAAAATAGGCTCTTGTATTTTCTTCTATAGGTGTATAGTGTTTTCTTTTACATATGGGTCTTAAATCCATCAAGAGTTCATCCTGGTTTATGATGTAAAGTAGTGATCCAACATTTTTTTAAATAAAAAGCCTGTTTTTCCAATGTCATCATTTAATGAATGCTTGTCTCCCTTTTTATGTAGTAAAGTTTGACACATACACATAAATCCATCCTTAAGCTCTCTATCCTATTTGTTCCATTGATCTATGTATCTTTGCACCAAACCTTACTGATTTTTTAATAAAGCTGAGCAAACTGGGAAGGGGTCCACTCTCTCTGCTCTTTTTTTATGTTTTACTTAGCTATTTGGCTTCTTGAACATTTACTTTTCCATATACATTTAAAAGTAACTCTGTTGAGTTCTGAAAAAAAATCCAGATGGTACTTTAGTTTGACTTGAATTAGTAGATTAATGTGATAAGAAATGACATCTCATTATGTTATATTATTTGTGAACATGATATATATCTTCACTTATTCGGGGCTTATATTGCTTACTAGAGCTTCACATTTTGTTTTGTTCACCAATTTTTTAAAATTTATGATGAAATATTTGCTCAGAATTTTCATCTACTTTTCTTGTGACATTGTTCTGGTGAACTTCTTCACCTAACATTTCTTTTCTTTAGTTTTTAAATAATGAAATTCTGTGCTTCTCATCTTCATGGGTACTCACCTGGTAACAAACCTAGTTCCTCCTAAATCAATTATTTATAGGCCCTTTACATGGATTAGGAAGAGGGTTATGTTCCAGATCAGCAACTTATTATGACATATAATTGAGAGAGTCTCAAGAGTTCTTTTTTTTTTTTTTTCAGTCTTTATTTCTTGCACACCAACCAAAATCAGCACTGCAAGGCAACTCAAATGGTAGTTCCTTCCCTTCTCCCTGCTTTCTTGATAGACTGCTTCCTGTAAATCTGGCTTGTTAGTGTGATTCTGTGTTCAGTCTTATCTTCTCTGCTTCTGCTTCTGCTTCTCCTGGGACACAAGTCAGGAAGTGGTCTTTCACTAGCTGGCAAAGCCCATACCTATTGATGGGAAAAAGAAATTTCTTACCTCAAACAAGAGATACAAATATTTTAAATAAGAAATTTATCTACTTCTATCCCTTCTTCCACAACCCTAACTGATACTTATTCTTTTTGATGGTCTTTCTTCAATTTTGTGGTTTGAGATTTCAGATATCTCTTGGTTTTGTTAATGATTGAATTTGAGATTCAATTTTTTAATTTTTTTATGGTTTGGGGTAATTTGTGAAAAGAAACATTTCTAAATTATTTTAAAACTTAAAATCAAAAGATAAGTTTTTATTTTATTTTTTAAAGATGAAGAAATTGAGGCCAGAGAAGTTAAATGCCTTGACCAAAGCTGGTTAATTTTTCTAAGGTTAATTAGATCCAGAAAGAGGGAGGGAATTAGTGGTACAAAAGAATTAACTTTGTCACCAAAAAAGGCCTATGTCTCTTACACACTATTTTATAAGAAGAGTAACACAAGATACAGAGGACCAAATTTATTTGCACCTTAAACAAGGTATTAATAGGTTAGAAAATTTCCAGAAATAAACAAGAAAGATTTACATTTTCACACAATAAAATCCATTATATAGATATAATTTGAAAGGTGTCATACTGGGCAAAATTAATAAGTCTCAAAAGTTCTGAAACAGATTTTAGTATTTACAAATCTTAACACATTTTAAGAAATAAGCCTTCTAAAACTGTGTGAAGGGAATGACTTTAGTATATAAAAATGATTATAAGACAACTGGTTAACTGTTTGGGGGAAAATGAAACAAAACCAAAATAGCATCCCTAGTTGCACCCTATCACACATATTCAGCTGGATTATAATTCTGAACTTAAAAGAAAAAAATCAAAATGAAGTAGAAAATGCATAGGTGATTTTCTTATTTGATATCAGAGTTTAAAGGCTTTCCTAAGCACAAATGAAAAAGACCAAAACAATGAAAAATATTTGACTTTATGACAATTTTAATTTATACATTAAATACATTTTTAATTTAATTTTTACCTTTTACTGTTGTTCTATTATAATTGTCCCAACTTTTCCCCTATTGCTCTCCACTGCCCCCCCGCCCTCACCCTAGTCAATCCTTGCCTGTTATCCATGTCCATGGGTCATTTTCATTAAGTAAATCAATATTAAAAAACAAAGAATAAACTGAAAATAAATATTTGAAACATATATGACTAAAAAGATATATACTGAACATATATATAGTGCAAATCATTAAAAAATATGTACACCCAAATAGAAAAATTGGCAAAAGATGTGACCAAATAATTCACAAAAGAAGAAATATAAAAATCCTAATTAATATATTAAAATACATATTTCAACTTTACTAACAATTAAAGAAATGTAAAATAAAATTTTTCTCACAAAATTGGCAGAATTTAATACTCAATATTGGTGGGGTGAGAATGAATGAACAATCTTATGGGTTGCTTGTGGGAATATACCTCAGCACATCTGGAGAGCAAGTTGGAAATTTATATCCAAATCTTGAAAAATTCAAACTTTTAGCTTTAGAAACCTAGCCAAAAGAACTAATCAGAGATGTGTACAATGATTTATATACATGAATTTTTATTGCAATATGTATAACATGAAAAATCAGATAAATCTAAATAACCCAAAAAGAACATTAGTTTAATAATTTATGATAGAATACTAGGCTGTAATTTTCAAAAGGTATTTTTAAAAACATTTAGTGGTATAAGAAAATGTTCAGAATATAATGGAAACTGGAAAAAGTACACTATGGAATATCACATGAAATATAGGCACAACTTTTTAATGAGATACCATTTATAAATAACACTTAAATGTACTTCTATTTTTTTAGTTTATACATTACACAACAAAATGTTTTATATATGTATATCTTTATCAACCATATATTATACATTTAATAACAAACTTCAGAGTAAAATTACACCAGAATGTTAGCCACTGTTATAGCTGGGTGATGAACTACATTTAATTAACTTTAAAAACATTATTACCTTAGGCATTTCCAAAATTCCTTATATTGAGTCTTTTAGAACCACACAGTATAATCAAACTTTTCTAAAAAGAATCACTCTAAATAAGAAATAGAGGTCATTAATTTTTAGTGCTTTCCCCTCTTAACTATGTTGATTTGCTTCAATTCAGCAAGTACTTTTTAAATGCCTCTTCTGTAGTACTAGATTAACTCATTGTTTTTCAACTCATTTGTAACCTTGGGGCTTGAATTTAGATCTGACACTTGTTTTTGACTAAACTTTGGCATGTGAATCCAAAAATTACCTCAGTTTTTCTCTGTAATATCAACTTTTTAAGGGGCAGGATACCCTCCCTTTGTCCCAAAAATCATACAAAATGTACATACAAAGGAAAATAAAGAAAAAAATTACCTGAATAGACTGTTTATTTAGAGTTATTTTATTCATATAAAGGCTATATATTGTTACTGTAAGTCAAATTGTGTACAAGTAATAAAGTTCTGCTACATAGATATTAAGGTATTTTATCTTTTCAAATGACAGGCTAGGAAATGCCAAAGTGAGATATTTGAAACAGTCTCCTTCAGTTGGCTAAGCTTTCACAAATTGCTTCATGAGACCCAGTTTTATGTGCAGAAGCGGGAATATAATGTTCTTTCTGTCAACAAGTGGCTCATGTAGAATGTTTGTATCACCAGGTTTGAGGTCAAATCTTGGAGGCCAATTCAACTCCACCCAATGCTTCTCACAAGTTCTGCTGTCCCATGTACACAGAAAACAGGGATACTTGGTGTATCAGCGTTGCTGACCAAGAAGGAAGCAGACCATTTGAAAGTCAACAGAGATGATCCAATTGTGTTTGTGATATTGCAACAGATCAATGACTCTCTTTATGTCTTCATATTCTTCACGAAAACAAACTGAATGGCCAACTGGGGACTGCACCAAATAAATTGCCATTGTGGAGGAGGACACACTTCAAGTTCCACTTTGAGCTATCGGTGAACAGCTGCCATTCAGTTGCATTCTAGATTGGAATTCCCAATTCCTCCATTAAACCATGTATGTTATGGCAAAGCCACCATCACATCGAAAGTACTGCAGAAATGCACTTTCTCTTTATTGAAAGTAGGATATCTTCGCTCCTTTTTCAAGCAAGTTTTTCTCATGCAGTCTTGATGCTAGGAGTTTTGAAGCCTTTTTGGATAGTCCCAAATCTCGTGCCAAATCATTCAACTCATGCTGATCAAATCCCTTCCAAACTGAGTCATTTTCAGTTTCAAAATCTTCATCGTTGCTCTTGCTTAGTTCTTCACCATACTCCTGTTTTTCGAAAGAGGGTAGTTCAATGAAAACTGGCACTGGAATTTCAGCTGAATGAGGCACTGGGAATATAGCTGATAGTAGACTAGGATACTCTGTTTTACAATTATTTTTCTTGTTATATCCTGATGTTTTCATTATGCAAAAGTAACAGTCACTTGAATGATCTCTGGGCTCTCACCAAACCATAGGTGTACCAAATGGCAATTTATTACGTGTTCCTTTTGTCCACATCCATAAACTCTTGACACACTGCTTGCACACCTTGTGAGGGGCCCAAGACTTCTCTTGAACACCAAGTTCTACTTTAAAATATGCAAAATAGGCTTGCCTGACAAATGTGCTGATGTTCATCCTTTGACTGGGAATGGTGAAACTACCACAGATGTAACAAAACAAATCAGGGTTATTTAGGCACTTATGACGAGAAATAGCAGAGGCAGACATGATCTGAAGGAAAGGAAACAAGTACATATGTAAATAAAAAAATAAATTCTTCCAACTCCTTGTATACAGACAAGAACTCAGACTACACTTTGGAATATTATTCACTATATCGAGCGGCACACAACCTCTCATCACATTGTCTCATGTGTGACTGAATAGTCTAGACAAGTATGAACCTGTCCCTGGTCTCCAAGGTCATCCCCCAATGCTCCCCACTCGAGGGAAGTTTGCTCTCAGACAATAGGAGAGTACTAGTGCTTCCCTCGATCCAGACTCTATCCAGCCTAGAGTGGTCACATTAAGATAACCTGTAGAGAAAAACTTAATGTGACAGAAGAAAACTAACTGCAGTTTTGAAATCAGCATGTCGATTTAAGTCTAAAACAGCTGAAAAATCAAACTTAACAGGAGTTATGTTAAAAGTTGTTTCCCTGTATTATCTGTTTCCATACATGATGCCTTCACCATTCACTCAGCAAATATTTACAGAGCACCATGTGTCTGGCACTGGGGACACAGCAGTAAATAAGAGAAACATGGTCCTTGCCCTAATGGAGTTACTACATAATTGAGGGAAACAGACAATAAACAAGTAAACAAACAATAATTACAAATCATCATGATTACTGCAGAGAAATACAAACATGTTGCTGTGATAAGAATAAAGGCAATGGAGTGAAGGGATCTAAGTTAGATTATGTGATCAAAGAGGCCTTTCTGAGAAGGTGAGCTTAAACTCAACTCAGAATCATTGCCAATGAATGAGGGGCTCTACATAAATGCCACTAGGATAGAATTCCAGACAGAGGGAAACTATGAGCAAAAGCCTTGAACCAGAAAAGAGCTTTCAAGGCACTGAAATAAAGTCCATGCAATGAGTACAAGGGGCTGGGTTGGTAAGGTGAGCATGAGCCAGATAATGTAGGACCCTGAAGGCCAAGTTACAAACCTTGGATTTTATTTGAAGTATCATAGGAAGTCGGTGAAGAATTTTAAGAAGGGTTATGGGTAACATTATATAGTTCATGTTCATAACTGGTTACTCTAGCTGCTATGAGAGCATGGTTTGAGGCCAGGAAAGTGGGTGGTGGTCAAAAGTGGAAATAGAAAGACTGCTTATGAGGCTGTTGTACTTGGGCTAAGGTGGTAGAAGTCCAAGTGATGGATTCCTAGGATCTGGTCACTTTCTTTGTTGACTGTACCCCTGCCTTCTCTATCCTTTCATCAATGGAAGAAGAGTACACTTACTGATGCCAGGAATGTCTGCCTATCACCCAGATGTTTGGGAGAGCCTGAAATTGCCACATTAATCAGAAGCAAGTAAGAACCTTGCAGCAGTTGGAAGGGTTCATTTGTAGTGAGGAGCAATGGTCTTGAAAGCTCCAGAGAAGATAGTTGGAGCCACACCCTGCCTGCCATGTAGCATTGTGAAAGGAAAGAGGTGAGATGACCACAGGGTTAAAGACACAAGCCACTACTTCCTCTGATACACTTGGGAGCTGTAGACCAGAGGCAGCACTACAGTCACATCACAGATGGGTAAGAGCCTACATAAAGGCATACACATGCAGTTCAAGGCTGAGGGTCAGTAGTAGACCCTCAGTAGCCTAGAGCCCTGACCTTGTCCTGTGTTACCACATAGCATATCAATACCATTCAGGTGGCTCAATCTTGCATGATACTGCAAGTGAAATACTGTTCCAGACAATGGGAATTATACCCTCATCAGACTCCCCTTTCTGGAACTAGGACCCATACACAGGACCTTAGGACACCCTAGAAGTGAGACTCCACGTGCTCCTTGCAACATGTGGCTGACCCCTTATGTAAAGGAGAGAATCCTCTATCTCAAATGGAAAAACTGGGACAGGGCCCATGCAGGTCTCCACCCTGGCTCAGGGCTCCTGGACAGTACTGCCAGCCCCATGGGCCTAAGAAAGATCAGAAGAAGGCATTCCAAATGGTGAAGCCCCGTGAAGCATGTTCCTTGGAAGAGGGATCTGCTTACCCATGTCTAAAGGTCATATCACAGTCACTAGGTTTACAAAAAATGTCTTGCATCAATGCAGAGGTGGAAAAGGTTATTCTTTCCAATAAATTCTGCTAGAGAAAATGCATATATATCTGAAAAGAAGTTAAACTTATTTCCTCATCATTTCATTCACACACACACACACACACACACACACACAATTCCAGGTGAATTGTAAACCAACATATAAAAGGGAAAGCAATAAAAATTCTAGAAATAAACACAGGACTTGGAGGTAAGCAAAACTTCCTGGAAAGTACTAACCATAAAAGAAAAGATTATTTAAAATGTATTTCATTAAAATCACAAATTTTTTAAAATTGGAAAACACCATTAAAGATGTAAAAAGGCAAGTAGACTTGTAGATTTTTGCAATATATATATATATCAAACAAAAGCTTGTTTTTATAACATCTAAAGAATTTTTATATGTCAATAAGAAAAAGACAGGCAACTCAACAATCCAATTTTTAAAAAGGGTAAAATCTCTGAAAAGACATTTTCTAACAGAAGATATTCAAGCTAATAAAACACAAAAAGTGCTCAATGTCATTAGTCAGATGTGAAATACAAATTAGAATCTTACTGAGATACACTTAAATAGCTAACTTAAAAATAAATTACTGACAATACTATAGCTAGGTGAGGATGTCAGGCACCAGGATCTCTCATGTACTGGTGTGGGAATGTTCACTGGTGCAACTCTTTGGAAGGTTGTTTGACAGTATCTACTCCAGTGTACTGAATGATCTAGCAGTTCCATTCCCAGTGGAATATATGCTATAGCAATATTTATGTACACATGGACGAGAATGCTCAGAGCCACAGTATTTATAACAGTGCTAAGCTAGAAACAGCTCACATGCCCATCAATGGTAGAATAGAAACATTGTGGCTCCTTATAAACAATGAAAAGAAAATACACTGCTACACACAATCATATAGATGGACTCACAGATAGAACTGAGTGAAGAGACAAGCCATAAGGGAGTACACAATATATGATTTCATTTATATAAGTTCAAAAACAGACAAAACTACTCTATGATGAGAGAAGTCAGAACAGAGGTTACCTGTGGGGGTAATGACTGGGAGCAGGCCTAAGGGAGACTTTGGAATGCTGTTGATCCTGAACTGGGTGGTGATTGCATAGGTATGGTCCTTTTGTAAAGATGGGTCACGCTTGCAATCTGCATATTTTAATTACTCAGAATCATCCAAAAGTCTCAAAAGAAAGAGATAGGGCTGGGGCCCATGTGGGTTGCAGTCAGGCTTTAGAGGACTCTGCCTGGCCAGCACTGGTACCTCTCCCCAGTGGTCCTGCTACCAGATGGAGACTTAGAAAATTTCAAGGAAGGTATTCCAAAGGGCTAAGCCACCAGAGGGGTGGGGTCTGGGGCAGGGGTCCTGCCTGCCCAAGTGTAGCAGTAGTACCTGCCCTTGGATTTTAATTGTATAACCCAAAACACCCAAAGATAATGGAACAATGTCTATTGAAGTTTGAGGGGGAAATAACATGATCTAAAAAATGTGCATATTACTATGTTCATATTCTTCTCCGATGACTGCAGAAAACTGTCAGTTATTTAATAACTCAAGAATTCTATCATCTATGTGCCCTTCTTAAAGAAATTATTTTTAAAAATTCTGCTTTCAATCTATTTAGGAATCAGGATATACAACTTAAACCATTAAGCACACATAATCATAAACATTATAACTCTAGGTTTCTTATGAGAGTTTTTCATAAATCAAAATATAGGAATATTTTACATATTTTTGCTTAAAACAATTTTTTTAAAGTAACAACAAGATGACTGTCAATTTTAAGAAAATCAAAGGAACATTAAATGAAAGTTATTAATAAATAAAAATTCCATGATGAAACATAGATATCATATTTTAGGTGTGTTTTATCTATATATAAAGAATTGTCCTTGGCAGAAAAGAAATTACCAGAGACACAATTATCATGGGAGAATTCTAAGTCTTTGTCAGGTCATATAGAGAAAAAAAGAACAAAAAATTTTCAATCATAAGGTTGAATTTTATCTATATTCAACTTTATACTGTATAAGTAAGATATTTTCTCAAGTTTCCATGAAACAATTATTAAAATTATTATATATTTGTTCACAAAAAAAATCTCAACAACTAAAATGTAAAATTAAACTGGTCATGACTATGACTATAATACAATAAATCAAAAATTAACAAAAGTTTAGTAATTTCTTCAGCCCTTATAATTTCTTTTGTTTGGTTTATGTTTATTTTACCATTAATAATTTTATTTTATTTTTTAAATTTTTATTGTGTTTTTTCCATCACCATTTAGTTCCCTTAATTCCCCTCCCGCCTGCAATTACCACACTGTTGTCCATGTCCATGAGTTCTTTTTCCTTTTGATTCAATCCCTCCATGCCAAACCTCCTCCCACCCTGATCTCTCATCCTGCTCTCTAAGGGTCTGTCTCTATTTTGCTTGTTAGTTCAGTTTGTTCATTAGATTCCACATATGAGTGAAATTATATGGTATTTGTCTTTCTCTGACTGGCTTATTTCACTTAACATAATGTTCTCTAGGTCTATCTATACTGTTGCAAAGAATAAAATTTTCTCCTTTTTTTTAAGGCTGAGTAGAATACAATTGTGTAAATGTCTCATAGTTATTTTATCCACTCATCTACTGATGAACACTTGGGCTACTTCCATGTCTTGGTGATTATAAATAACACTGCATTTAACATAGGGGTGCTAATGTTCTTTTGAATAAGTGTTTTGAGTTCCTTTGGCCATATTCCCAGAAATGGGATCACTGGGTCATAAGGAAGTTTCATTTAAAAATTTTTTGAGGTATCTCTATACTGCTTTCCACACTGGCTGCACCTGTCTGCATTCCCACCAACAGTGCAAAAGGGTTCCCCTTTCTCCACATCCTTGCCAGCACTTGATTGTTAACTTATTGATTATAGCTATTCTGAGAGGCGTGAGGTGGTATCTCATTGTGGTTTTAATTTGCATTTCTCTGATGTTTAGTGGTGTTGAGCATCTTTTCATATGTTTGTTGGCCATTTGTATGTCCTCTTTGGAGAAGTGTCTATTTAGGTCCTTTGCCCATTTTTTAATCGGGTTGTTTGTTTGGTGTTGAGTTTTTTAAGTTCTTTATAAATTTTAAATATTAACTCCTTATCAGATATATCAGTGAATATGTTCTTTCATTTTCTGGGTTGTCTTTTTATTTTGTTGATGTTTTCCTTAGCTGTACAGAAACTTTTTAGTTTGATGTAGTTCCAATTTTTTTTTCCTTTTGTTTCCCTTGCCTGGGGAGATATATCCAATAAAATATTGCTACAAGCAATGTCCAAGATTTTGCTGCCTATGTTTTCTTCTATAATTTTTATGGTTTCAGGTCTAAATTTTAAGTCTTTAATTCATTTTGAATTTATTCTGTGTTTTGTAATAAGGTGGTCTAGTTTCATTTTTCTGCATGTATCTGTTCAATTTTCCCAACACTATTTATTGAATAAACTATCTTTAGCCTATTGTATGTGCTTGTTTTGTCTGTCAAATATTAATTGACTATAAAGTTGTGGGTTTATTGCTGGGCTCTCTAGTCTGTTCTATTGACTTATGTGTCTGTTTTTATGCCAGGACCATGCTGTTTTGATTATTATGGCCTTATAGTACATTTTGATATTAGGTAGCATGATCTCTTCAACTTTGTCCTTCTTTCTCAGGATCACTATAGCTATGTGGGGCTTTTTGTGGGCCATAGAAATTTTTGAAATATTTTTTCTAGTTCTGTGATATACGTCATTGGAATCTTGATAGGAATTGTGTTGAATCTATAGATTGCTTTGGGTAGTATGGACATTTTAATTACACTAATTCTTCCTGTTCGTGAAGATGGAATGTGCTTCCACTTATTTGTATCTTCTTCAATTTTTTTCTTTGGTGTCTTATTAGTTCCTGAGTACAGGTCTTTTACATCCTTGGTTAGATTTATCCCTAGGTATTTTATTCTTTTTGAAGCAATTGAGAATGGAATTTTTTCTTAATTTCCCCTTCTGTTAGTTCATTATTAGCATATAAAAATGCAACTGTGTTCTGGATATTAATTTTGTATTTTGCTACTTTGCTGAAATAAACAATCTAACTTTACACTTAAAGGAACATGAAAAAGAACAACCATCAAAGCCCAAAGTGAGTAGATGGAAGGAAATAGTAAAGATCAGAGAAGAGATAAATGAAATACAGTCTAAAAAATGATACAAAATATCAATGAATCCAAGAGCTGGTTCTTTACAAATATAAACAAGATTGACAAACCTTTAACCAGACTCATCAAGAAAAAAGAGAGAGGACCCAAATAAATAAAATCAGAAATGAAAGAGGAAAAATAACAACTGACACTAAAGAAATACAAAGGACTGTAAGAAAATACTATGAACAACTATATAACTACAAACTGGACAACCTGGACTAAAAAGATAAATTCTTAGAAACATACAATCTTCCAAAACTAAATCAGGAAGAATCAGAGAATCCGAATAACAGATTACACATTACTGAAACTGAAGCAGTAATAAAAAAGCTCCCAACAAACAAAAGTCCTGGACCAGATGGATTCATAAATGAATTTTACCAAACATTCTGAGAAGAACTAGCATCTCTCCTTCTCAAACTATCCCCCAAAATTCAAGAGTTGGAAAGGCTCCCAAACTCATTTTATGAGGCCGGCATTACCCTAATTACAAAATCAGATAAAGACACTACAAAGAAAGAAAATTATAGGCCAATATTCCTGATGGGCATAGACATTAAAATCATCAACAAAATATTAGCAAACCAAATAAAGCAATGCATCAAAAAGATCATATACCATGACCAAGTGGGATTTATTCTGGGAATGCAAGGTTGGTACAACATTCACAAATCAATAAATGTGATTCACCACATTAAAAAAATGAAAGAGATATAGGGGAGGACCAAGATGGCCATGAAGTAGGGACAGTGTTCTCAGCTCGCTCCTGTTAAGGAGAGAATCCAGGAACAAATGCGGAGAGGAGTGACTGAGTGAGTGTGGATATCTGAAAACGTGAACGGGGAGGAGATCGTGGGAGCAGCGTGGAGGGGGGTGGAGGGGTTTATCACAAACTGCAGGCTAAGTCATTCCGAGACTCCGTGCATTTGCAGTATCAAGCCGGAGAGCTCACTAGCCGGGAGTGAATTCTTGTAGGGAGTTAGGGAGAGGATTTGGCTGAAAAAGCCAGAGGAGGGAGAGAACAGTGAACAATCAGGACTGGGAGAAACTGTGTGATCTGAGTCTAGAGGGAAACATCCTCAGCTGCAACCTCCGACCGAAAGCTCGGCACTCCGGGCGAGCCCAACACTAGCTCTAGGGCCCTACAGAACAAAGGAGCAGTTTTAGGGCAAGGAGAACGGCAGCACAGAAAAGCTGCTGCGGAACTCCGGACCGGAGGAGAACTGCGTTCTTGAAACCAGTGTTTGCTCTTTAGTCGCGCTAGAATCCCACAGAACAAAAGGCCGGTCTGGGGCTAGGAGGGAAATAGGACGGGCAGGGTGTGTAAGTAGGGAAGAGAGCGGAGGCGGAGGTTCTGGAGGGGAGACGGTTTTAGGGCAAGGAGAAGGGGCCGCAGGGAAGGGCTGCTGCAGAGCTCCAGACTGGCAGAGAGCCCCGGGGTAGGAGAGCGCTGCGCTGACCAACCACACTAGAATCCCACAGAACAAAGGGACGGTGCTGTGGCGGGAAGAAAGATAGAGTGCGCAGGCCAATAGACAGGGAAGCCAGCGGAAGCTGTAGCTCGGAATAGAGACAGTTTTGGGGCAAGGAGAAGAGCACAGGCAGGAAAGTCACTACAAAGCTCCAGACTAGGGGAGAGGCCCTGGGCAGGAAAGGGCCACTGGGCCCGGCACTTTGACCGACTGTGCCAGAGTCCTGCAGAACAAAAGGACGATCTTGAGACAGGGAGAGAGATAGGGTGTGCAGGCATATAGACAGGGAAGAGAGCAGAAGCTGTAGCCTGGGGATAGAGACAGGACTGGAGGCAGGGCGGGGATTGCTGGCAGACACAGGCTGGACCAACAGACGGAAGGAGTAGCTGGACACGCCTGAGGAGGGCTGAGGCTGCCTCAGGAGGGGACAACTAAACGCAGCTCACAGCAGAGCGGTGGTAGGCCCATGAATAAAAGACTAGCAATCCCAGAATCAAGCAGAACCCTCCCACAGCCAGCCAACCAACCAGAAAAGATTTGAAACTCATGGAATTTTGAATAGGAGCGGACTCAGGAAGGAAGCAAGGAAAAACCAAAAAACAAACAAACCAAAAATACCCAGAGACTGTGCCTAAAAGTTGAATTGAGTTAAAATCCTCATTCTTTTATCTCTCACTCCCTCTCTAACTGCCCCTACCGTCAGTCCCTTCTTATTCTCTCTCCTTTTCTCCCCTCCTCTTCCCTCCCTTCTCTCCCCTTAGCGTGTCTCCCCTTCATCCTATTCTCAGTTAATTTTATAATTTTAAGTTCTCTCCCTTTCTCACCCTCTCCTTTCTCTGCACTATGCACCTTCAACTTTATTAAATTTCTTTCTTTATTTTGTCCCCCTTCAGTTTACATTCATTTTTCTTTCATCTCTTGTCCTTATTTTCCTTCTCTCCCTATAAATATTCTCTCTCTCCCTATTCCACTTTATATTCTAATCTCTTAATATTCAAATTATAATTCTAATCTACCCCCCTCTCCCTTTACTCTCCCATTCTTACCCCTTCTCTTTTTCTACCCCACCCTCTCACTTCTTTCTCTACCTCTTGTATTTCTCTCCTTCATCCTATCTTTTGTCAACTCTTCAATTTCAATTCTCCCCTCCCTAATATCTCTTCTTCTTCCTGATTTCCTTCCCTCCTCTGAGCTCTTTTCCTCCCAAATCCTCTTGCCTTCCTATCTCCTATTCCTCTCTATATATATTCACCCTTTCTCTCTATCTTGCAACTTTATATCATGTTTTAATCTCCTAATCTTTTTTATAATATATAATTCAAAAAAGAATTTTAATCCAGTCCCCTCTCTTCTACTTCCCCTTCTTCTTTCGTTCTCTCTCCTACCCTTCTCTTCTCTACTTTCTCTCTCTCTTTCCTCTCTCCCTTCCTGTCTTGCTATTTTCTACTCTGTATTTTTATTCTTAAAAAATACTCTCTCAATCTGTTTCCTACCTTCTAACCTCCCCAGCCCTCTTTTTCAATTTCTGGTTGTCTGTCTACCTGGATGTCTGTTGTGTCTACCCTACCTCCCACGCTAATCATATAGTAAATACTGATTATATAATACGAATACTATACACTTCCACTTTCTCACTCCACACTGTAACCCTCCCCTCCTTTTCAAACATACAGTGTAAGTGTTAATTGCTCTCTTACATAACCTTCATCCCAATTGCTAATATTAATACTCTATCAACTTCCAGCTCAAAAATTACCCTTCCCTCATTTAAAACAACTCCTTTCTGTTTCTCCTATGAAATAAGAGTCCCAGTATCTCCACAAGTATATTAACACGGGCTCATTTGCAGCCTATAGTGGGATTGTATTTGGGGGAGACATTGGAGGGTGTGGGTTTCTTGCCTGGGTTGTGTAATTATGTTTTAGCAGCACCTTCACAAAAGATCTCAAGACAAGGTGGGCAGAGTGACTCTCAATCAACTAACCAGAGAAAAAGATCCACCAAAAAGTAGCTGAAATACAACCAGACAGATTAAAGAAATAACATCAAGGACAACACAGACGGAGATCCAGGAGGGCGGAGGAGTAAGTGGAAGCTACACTAACCCCCTCCCAGGACCAGCCAGTGATGACTCAGCCCCAGTACAGCAGACAGACCATTCCCCTCCAAGTGGCGTCATACTAAGGGGAAATAAAAGCCCTGCATACAGGAATTAAGTTGCCACACCCACGGTCCTTAAGACTGACGGCCAACCACAGATTGAGTATAGTAACAACTAAAGAAGAGAGACAAAGGCAGTAGATCACTGGAAGTCTCTAATAGGCTGCCTAGGGCCAGTCTGGTACATGATCTGATGCTACCAGAGGCAGATCCAGGAAGAACAAATCATTCTAAGAAGCACCAACAAACAAAAGGAATCACAAAAATGGGGAGACAGAGAAACAACCCCCCATCAAAAGGAAAGGTAGAATCCCCAGAAAGAGGGCTAAATGAAATAGAGGGGAGCAAAACATCAGATACGGAATTTAAAACATGGATTATGGAGAAGCTAAATGAGCTCAGCGGAAACTACAAAGAACTCCAGAAAAAGTACAGTGAACTCCAGAAGAACTATAAGGAACTTACTGAGAATTGTACCAGCATCAAAAAGGACATGGAAGCTATCAATAAGAGCCAGGAGGAAATGAAGAATACAATCTCTGAATTGAAGAACACAGTAGAAGGAATTAAAAGCAGGCTAGAGGAAGCAGAAGATCGGATCAGAGAGCTGGAGGACAACCTACACAAAAACTCCCAGACAATGCAACAAAATGAAAAAAGACTGAACAAGAATGAAGAGGTTCTAAGACAGCTGCAGGACAACATGAAATGTAATAATATACGGATCATAGGAATTCCAGAAGGAGAAGAAGAAGAGCTAGGGATAGAAAACCTCTTTGAAAAACTAATGACAGAAAACTTCCCTCACATGAGGAGAGAAAGAGTCACGCAAATCCAGGAAGCACAGAGGGTTCCAATGAAGATGAACCCCAACAGGCCCACCTCAAGACACATCATAATTAAAATGGCAACATTCAAAGACAAAGAGAGAATCCTAAAAGCAGCAAGAGAGAAACAACTAATAACATACAAGGGAGCTCCAATAAGGCTATCCTCAGATTTCTCAGCAGAAACACTACAAGCCAGAAGGGAATGGCAAAAAATATTCCAAGCAATGAAAAACAAAGGCCTACAACCAAGAATACTCTACCCAGCAAGGCTCTCATTCAAAATGGAAGGCGAAATAAGGAGTTTCTCAGACAAAGGAAGACTAAAAGAATAAATCTCCACCAAACCAGCAATGCAAGAGATGCTAAAGGGTCTGCTCTAAGAAGATAAAGAAACAGAGAGAGACAGAGAAGAACACGAGTACAAAGGGGAAAAATGACAATGAATAAGTACTTATCAGGAATAACCTTAAACGTAAATGGATTAAACGCTCCAATTAAAAGACATAGGGTAGCTGAATGGATTAGAAAGACTGACCCACATATATGCTGTCTACAAGAGACACACCTTAGAACAAAAGATCTACACAGACTGAAAGTAAAGGGATGGAAAAAAGTATTTCAAACAAATGGGCATGAAAAAAAAGCCGGGGTAGCAATACTTATATCAGACAAAACAGATTTCACAGCAGAGTCCATAAAAAGAGACAAAGAAGGGCATTTCATAATACTTAAGGGAAAAATCCATCAAGAAGATATAACCCTTATAAATATATATGCACCCAACTTAGGAGCACCCAAATATATAAGGAAAATTTTGAAAGACTCCAAGAAAGATATAGACAGCAACACACTCATAGTAGGGGACTTTAACACCCCATTGTCGACAATGGACAGATCTTCAAAGCAAAGAAACACCAAAGATATTGAGGCACTGAACAACACTTTAGATGAAATGGACTTAGTCGATATATATAGAAGTTTTCACCCCAAAGAAGCAAAATATACATATTTCTCAAGTGCACATGGAACATTTTCAAAGAAAGACCACATGGTAAGACACAAAACAAGCCTCAATAAATTCAAGAAAATTGAAATTATATCAGGCATCTTCTCAGATCACAATGGCTTAAAATTGGAAATCAACCTCAAGGAAAAAACTTAAAAACATTCAAAAACATGGAGAATGAATAACATGCTATTAAATAATGAATGGGTTAATAATGACATCAAGGAAGAAATCAAAATTTTCCTGGAAACCAATGATAATGAACACACAACAACCCAATACCTATGGGATACAGTGAAAGCAGTCTTAAGAGGAAAGTTCATAGCAATACAGGCCTACCTAAAAAAGCCAGAGGAATATCTAATAAAAAATTTAACCCTACAGCTACAAGAACTAGAGGAAGAACAACAAGCAAAGCCCAGATCAAGTAGAAGGAAGGAAATCATCAAGATCAGAGCAGAATTAAATGACATAGAGTCTAAACTAACAATTCAAAAGATCAACAAAAGTAGGAGCTGGTTCTTTGAAAAGATAAACAAAATTGACAAGCCTTTAGCCAGGCTCATCAAGAAAAAAAGAGAGAGGACCCAAATAAATAAAATCAGAAATGAAAGAGGAGAAATCACAACTGATACAACAGAAATACAAAGAATTATAAAAAATTATTATGAACAACTGTATGGCAAGAAATTTGACAACCTAGAGGAAATGGACAGATGCCTGGAAAACTATAGTCTTCCCAAACTGAATCAAGAAGAAACAGAAAGTCTGAATAGACCCATAACAGCTAGTGAAATTGAAGCAGTAATCAAAAAACTCCCAGCACACAAAAGCCCAGGACCGGATGGCTTCACAAGTGAATTCTACAAAACATTTAGGAAAGAACTAACTCCTATCCTCCTCAGACTATTCCAAAAGATATAAGAAGAGGGAAGACTCCCAAACTCGTTCTATGAAGCCAGTATGACCCTAATTCCAAAACCAGGTCAAGACACAACAAAGAAAGAAAACTACAGACCAATATCGCTGATGAACATAGATGCTAAAATCCTCAACAAAATATTGGCAAACCGGATCCAGCAACACATTAGAAAGATCATACACCACGATCAAGTAGGATTCATCCCAGGGATGCAAGGATGGTTTAATATTCGCAAATCAATAAACGTGATACACCACATAAACAAAATGAAAGACAAAAACCACATGATCATATCAATAGATGGGGAAAAAGCATTTGATAAAGTACAACACCCATTTATGATAAAAACTCTCAGCAAAATGGGAATAGAGAGAGCATACCTCAACATAATAAAGGCCATATATGAGAAACCTGAAGCCAACATCATACTCAATGGGCAAAAACTGAGAGCATTCCCCCTGAGATCAGGAACAAGACAAGGATGTCCGCTCTCTCCACTCCTATTCAACATAGTCTTGGAAGTTCTAGCCACAGCAATCAGACAAGAAAGAGAAATAAAAGGCATCCAAATTGGAAAAGAGGAAGTAAAAATGTCATTATTTGCAGATGACATGATAATGTACATAGAAAATCCTTTAGATTCCACAAAAAAACTACTCAACCTAATAAGTGAATTCGGCAAAATAGCAGGATACAAAGTCAATATTAAGAAATCGAAGGCATTTTTATACACCAACAATAAAAACTCAAGAGATAGAAACTGAAAGAAAAATCCCATTTACCATAGCAACAGGAAAAATAAAATACCTAGGAATAAACTTAACCAAGGAGGTAAAAGACCTGTACTCAGAAAACTACATAACACTGAAGAAAGAAATTAAAGAAGATACAAATAAATGGAAGCATATACCATGCTCATGGATGGGAAGAATCAACATCATTAAAATGTCCATACTACCCAAAGCAATTTATAGATTCAATGCAATCCCTATTAAAATACCAGCAACATATTTCACAGACCTAGAACAAATACTTCAAAAATTTATATGGAACCAAAAAAGAGCCCGAATAGCCACAGCAATTTTGAGGAAGAACACAGTAGGAGGAATCACAATACCTGATATCAAACTATACTACAAGGCCACGGTAATCAAAACAGTCTGATACTGGCATAAAAACAGACATATAGATCAATGGAACAGAATTGAGAGCCCAGAAATAAACCCAGGTTCATATGGTCAACTAATATTTGACAAAGGGGGAAAGAACATCAAATGGAGTGAAAAGAGCCTCTTCAACAAATGGTGTTGGGAGAACTGGACAGGGACATGCAAAAAATGAAACTAGACCACCAGCTCACACCATACACCAGAATAAACTCAAAATGGATCAAAGACTTAAATGTAAGCCGTGATACCATAAAAGTCCTAGAGGAAAAAATAGGCAGGAAAATTTCAGATATCCCACGTAGCAACATTTTCACTGATATATCTCCTAAGGCAAGAGAAATAAAGGAAAGAATAAACAAATGGGACTACATCAAACTAAAAAGTTTCTGCTCAGCAAAAGAAAACATCAGCAAGATGCAAAGGAAACCAACCATATGGGAAAATATATTCGCCAATGACATCTCAGACAAGGGATTGATCTCCAAAATATATAAAGAACTCATATGACTCAACACCAAGAAGACAGACAATCCAATTAAAAAATGGGCAAAGGACCTGAACAAACACTTCTCCAAAGAAGACATACAGAGGGCCCATAGACATATGAAAGTATGCTCAACATCACTAGCCATCAGAGAGATGCAAATAAAAACCACAATGAGATACCACCTCACACCAGTCAGAATGGCCATCATCAACAAATCAACAAACAACTTGTGCTGGAGAGGATGTGGAGAAATGGGAACCCTGGTGCATTGCTGGTGGGAATGCAGACTGGTGCAGCCACTGTGGAAAACAGTTTCGAATTTCCTAAAAAAACTAAAAATGGAACTGCCTTTTGAACCAGCAATTCCATTGCTAGGATTATATCCAAAAAATCCTGAAACACCAATTCAAAAGAACCTATGCACTCCAATGTTCATAGCAGCACTATTTACAATAGCCAAGTGCTGGAAACAACCTAAATGCCCATCTGTAGATGAGTGGATCAAAAAACTGTGGTACATTTACACAATGGAGTTCTATGTAGCAGAAAGAAAGAAGGAACTTCTACCATTTGCAACAACATGGATGGAACTAGAGAAAATTATGCTTAGTGAAATAAGCTAGGCAACAAAAGAAAAATACCTTATGCTATCACCTATTACAGGAAACTAATGAACAACACAAACAAATGAGCAAAATTGAACCAGAGGTATGTAAACAAGAAGTAGACTAACAGTAACAAGGGGGGAGGGAGGGAGGAAGAGAAGGGTGTAAGAAGGGGAAGGGTCAAGTAAAAAAATATATATATATGAATGACCCACGGACATGGGCAACTGAGTGGAGACTAAATGTGGGGGAAGGGAGGGACAGGGTGCAGGGAAGCAAGAGGGGGAGAAAAGTGAGACAACTGTAATGGAAAAATAAACAAAAAATTTTTTTAGTGGGGGAAAAATGAAAATATGAAGAATGGAAATGCCAGTTCAGTGAATATTAGGACAAAGATTTTCCTTCACGTTGTATATTTTTCTCCCTATTTGATCCCTCCAGAGTTTGGCATTCTAAACAAGTAAGTAATGACATAAGTTTCTTTGCATAGTACTAATAAGACCAGTTGTTAATAGAGGTTCCTTTTTTTTTTGACCAAGTCTTTGACTGGAATGTCAAGCCTAAAGGAAACATACTTGGGCTCAGATTGTTACCAAAAAGCCCTGAGGAACTGGGAATGACTTTCAAAGGTAATAAAAGCCCGTGAGATAAAAGGCCTGGTACCATGGTTGGTTGTGCGGTCCACAGCAATCTTTCCAGGGAAGGAATGAAGGTTGTTTTCCTGAAAGATGGCTAGAAGGGACCTTAAGGCACAATGAAAAACCAGAAAGACTTGGAAAAAACAGGTGTGTACAGGCAAGGATGAATTCCAGATATGTGGCTCAGCTTCTGTGCCCTGAAGAACAGACTGAGGGTCACCCCAAATATTCCTTGGGTAAGTTCCAGCAAAGCAGAACTAAAGATCATAAGTGATCATTCGCTGCTCTTGTTATGTTTATGCAAACGAACAGGATAAATTAAAATTGGACTTAATGTAGTCCCTTTAAAGACAAGGAGAGTAATCTTAGGGAGAAAAATCATTATTCAAGGAAAATCACTATGATCAGTGGCAGACTGTAAAGTAAAGCAGCTAACCGTCTTAAAAGTTTCTTCTCACTTAAAAAATGGTTTCACTTGAAAATTAAACCATATCTGTGATATCACCAAAGAGATTCAAGTTGCAGGCAAGTAGAATGTCAAGTGCCTTGCAACTGGATGTCTTCCCAATAAGACAGTCTTACAGATTTAGAGACTTGTTTGTTGGTTATGTTACATAAATTAACATGTGTTTTCTGTTTTCAAAGGGCATAAGCCTATGACCGCATTACCTGAGTGATTGTCTGTACGCATAAGCCTCACTTAATCCTCTTTGCAGCGCTGCCTCCTGAGACTCAACAGTTTGGCTGAACTAAATGGCTGGGTTGGTGAAGAATGGGGTGGTCTGTGGGCTTCACTTTAAAACTGAATTCTCTTTTCTATCCTAATGGCTTGGAGAGAAAGGGCCCAGAGGTCTGAGAGGGGGGAAACATAAACTATTTCCCTCAGCCCAAACTAAATATAATGGGCAAAAGGGTTTTGGACAGGCAAGATGTGCCTAGCACACCTTCTTACAAAGAACCCCCCCCTTTTTTCCCCTAATATAGAACGTTGAAAAATTAATCCCTGCCTTTTGTCATCTAGTAGTTATGGATTGAATGATGTCTTTTAACCCTTTTCGCCAAATCTGTTGCCCCCAGAACACAACAAGGATGCCAGCCTGTCAAACCAAGCATGCCGTTGACCGGAGACAGCCAACTGACCTGGAGTCTGCACGATCCTTCCCCATGTGGGAAGGCCACCCTCCCCTCCACACCCCCACTATTATTAGGGATTTCTGGACCCAGGGGTAGATAGGACGACGACCATGTCCAGCTTGAAGCAGCTAGAGGAGCTTGAGACCTTCGCCCATTGTCCTTTACAAGATTACAAAGGGTCCCAATATTTGAGAGGGGGGGGGGATAGTTAATTTTTACGAACCAGGGGTATGGACTTGGGGGGGATTGCTGGGGGAGGGGGGTGCTGGGTGGAGGGGAGCAAGGGGGAGAAAATTGGAACTGTTGTAACAATATAATCAATAAAAAACATTAAAAAGAGATAAAAACCACATGATTATATCAATAAATGCAGAAAATGCATTTGATAAAATCAAGCAACAACTTATGATAAAAAACTCTCAGCAAAGTGGGAATAGAGGGAACATACTTAAACATAATAAAGGCCATAAATGACAAACCCACTGCCAGCATCATACTCAATGGTCAAAAACTACAAGCGTTTTCCTTAAAATCAGGAACAAGACAGGAATATCCACTTTCACCTCTCTTATTCAACATGGTACTGGAAGTCCTAGCCACAGTAACCAGACAAGAAGAAGAAATAAAGGGTATCTACATTGGAAAGGAAGAAGTAAAACTGTCTTTGTTTGCCGATAACATGATACTATACATAGGTAACCCCAAGACTCCACCAAGAAACTACTAGAACTGATAAATGAATTCAGTAAATATTTTTTAAAAGTTATAAACATATGTGTCAATGATAAAGTCATAATAGGCTTTTCAGGTACTTTTTTTTTTAATGAATACTATGTATGAAACTTTTGGGATTAAGCCAAAACTCTATTAAAGAAAAAATTATAGCCTTAAGTGCCATAATTATTAATAAGAATAAGTGAGCTAATCATCAACTTATATGTATGTATATATATATGTATATATATATAACATCTTTGATATATAACATCAATAGATATCTAACATCGTAGGAAAGAAGAAGGTATGTAGTAATTATGCTAGAATCAGAAATTTCTCACTTAAAAAATCAACAGAATAAATAACACTATGGGGGGGGGTACCTAACAAATTGATTCAAAGAGCAGCCAAAGAAAGGCATTAGAATGAAGAAAGAATATTTAACAGCAGGTTTAGAGGTGGTAATAAAATCATAAGAGAATATTATTATGTTAAAATTCTTTGATATTAAATTGAAAAATATGCATTGTAAGGGAAGTAAAAGTGGCTAAAATTGACCCAATAATAAATAGACTAATAACCATGGGAAAAAATTGAGAAATGTATTAAAGAAATAATTGAAAAGACTTTATGCTAGAAAAATTTCCAGGTGAAGATTCTCCAAACTTTCAAGAAAAAAAATTTCTATGCTATTCTAATTCAAAATATTATAAATCCTCAATTCTACTTTGAAACTTACATAGGCCCAAACCAAATACTTTTTAAAAGGAAGTTTAAAAAGAATTGCATTTGGCTGTGGTTGGAGCATCATCCCTTGCATCAAAAGTTTGTAGGTTTGATTCCTGATCAGGGCATGTACCAAGGTTTCAGTCCCTGGGTGGGGTATGTATAGAAAGCAATTGATTGATATTTCTCACTCCATCAATGCTTCTCTCTCTCTCTCTCTCTCTCTCTCTCTCACCTTCCTTTCTCTCTAAAAGCAATTAAACATATTGTCAGATGAGGATTAAAAAACAAGAATTTCATTTGGTTATAAATATAAAAATCCCAAATACAATTTAAATAAATAAAATTTAACTCTATTATTGTACACTATATCTCTGAAATGCAATTATTTTATATTAGGAATATAAGTAAAATACAAATGTAAAAAAAGACATATAGTGAAATATAGCATGTACTTCTAAAAAACCAAAACTGATGGAAGACTTGGATTAAATTGATCTTTTATTTATATGGTTAAGAATATTTATCTAAAACCTAAGTTTGCAAATGAACTGAATATGGACCACTGTTTAAATTTTTTTTTTTTTTTTGGCATGTACAGTATTGGAAAAACGATTTTAGTTATAAATATTTTATAATGGTTAGATTTCATATAAAAATCAGATGTTTTCTTTTATGTGTAAAAAAAAGCTTGGGGTTAAGGTTTGTAGCGTGAAAAAAATGGAAGCTCTATTAGCAGTAGTTTCATACTTTCATAGCATAAATATGTTTAAGGTGAGGTGCTGCGATGTGCTGCCTTCAGAAGAAGCACTCTCCAATTTGTCATAGTTTCCACTAAGCTCTATTGTTTTATAACAGGCCTGCTCCACTATTCCTGTTACCTATGTGTCCCCTTTATATATATCCTATTCCAATAATAACTTTAACAACCAATATCATATTTAGTGATGTCATATATAAAAGGTTATTGTCATTCTTTTTTTCTTTTCTTTTCTTTTTTTTTTTTTTTCGAAGAGGGGAAAGGAGAAAGAGAGGGAAAGAAACATCACTGTGTGGTTGCCTCTCACGGGGCCCCAACTGGGGAACTGATGTGCAACCTAATTATGTATCCTGACTGGGAATCAAACCAGCGACACTTGGTTCCCAGGCCAATGCGCAATCCACTGAGCCACAGCAGCCAGGGCTTATTGTCATTCTTATTATAAACAAATCAGATCACTTTAGCCATTAAACTCAAAATAAAGAGGTATTACTGTTGGAAAGAGAAAGTCAAAATGTAGTAATTTCTCCTGCTGCAACACACACACACCCCAACTATAAGCTTGTTGTAAATAATGATAATTAAATAATTTGGTCAGAAAGAAAAATATTTCTAAGATTAGTAACTATTTTTTCTATCCCAGCAATCTCTGGTTAAAAATGCAATGGCAAGAAGATAGTATTTACAATAGCAACAAAAGTGTATGGGAAAAACATGAAAAACTGCAATAGTTTAGAGATATAAAAGATTTGAATAAGTGGATATACATATCAAGTTTCTAAAAATTGTAAAAATGTCAATTTTTCCCCTTTGAATTTATGGTTTTAATGTTATCCCAATGAAAATTCTAAAGAACTTTTTTTAATTGTGAAAATTTTATATAAAGTACACCTGGGAATGTAAACATGAATAGAAAAAATGTCTGAAAAAGCTGTTGCAAGTGAGAGAACCTTAAAAATGTTCATAACATTTGCTCTAATAATTTCATTTTTAGCAATGAATTTTTTTAAATATGAAATATAAATAAAGATGTATTAACGATATTTTATCACCATATTATTCATGATATTGAAAAATTATGTTCATGGAGAAATAATCCCTCACAATATGAAAATGGTATATAAATTATGCTTCATTCATATGCTAGAGTATTAGACATTCACCAAATGTCATGTTTGTGAAGCAATTTTCATGGTATGGGATGAAGCTCATGATGTAATACTATGTGAAAAAATCAAGGTATAAAACTCCATGTTCAGCATGATTCTAGTTGTTAAAGAAGTTCTCAGGGTAGTAATTGACTTTTGTTTTCTATGTTTTATGTACTTCTAAATGTTATAAAATGAGAATAGATTTTATAATTCAAAAAGAATATGAGTTGTATCTTTTCAAAAGAAAAATAGTTCTTAATCAAGGAATATCCTTAGTTGTGGGATGACGTTTTTGGGCAAAGCCACACTTCAATGGGAACTGCCTATTTGTGCTTTTCTCTCCTCTACAACTTTTTATATTGGTAGGTGATTTGTGCAAAAACTGTTTAAGGAAGGCCAGCATTAATCTATATTAGTTTTCACTAAATGAGGCCTTTTCTTTATGAGGTCAAATATGAAAGAACTATTTATATAAAATGCAAATCCCCTTGTCCATGCAGCTCCATATTCTGGTATGTTAGCTCCAACTTTTGTATTTTTAATAGGATCTTATCTCCCTCGTAGTCCAGCAACTGCTAGATCATTTAGAGACCATCCTGTAGTGTTTATGACAGCACAGTCGGTTGCCATGGAAAAAACTAAGCTGTCTCCAATCCCATAACAAAAATGGGATCGAAGCAGCTAATTTGGCCAAATTCAGAGCCTTCTATGAACACTGGGAGTTCTGAGTTTCCAGTTTTCCTGAGCTTCTGGAATTTTATTTGTTTATTGTTAGCAACATAAAATTCTGTTTTGTTTCTTTTTTAAGTGAAATGTTTAATTTTTAAAAAGCTAAAAATTCTGATTGTACACCTTGCTACTGTATCACAATAGGCTTTATGTGTTTTTAAACAACATAGATGGTTTCTTTTATATATCTGTATATATATACTTATGTAATCTTATATTCTATAGAACATTTTATAAAAATCACATATGTATATATATATTTGTATATGTATATATATATATATATCTATATCTAAAAATAAGGGTCCCTTAAAATACTACATAATGAGCTGTAGATCCCAGAATTCCTCCTACCCACTGATGCAGCCAGCTGAATGCTCCTTACTCCATGCCCACCCTCCAAACCGGAGACAGGAGGTTTAGATTCTGAAAAGATTGTCAGAAATGCTCTGAGCCCTGGCTGCTGTGGCTCAGTGGATTGAGCATCAGCCTGTGAGCCACGTGTCACTGGTTCGATTCCCAGTCAGGCACATGACTAGGTTGCACGTCAGGTCCCCAGTTGGGGGCACGAGTGAGAGGCAACCACACAGTGATGTTTCTCTCCCTCTTTTTTCCTTTCCCTTCTCTCTAAAAATAAATAAACAAACAAACAAATAAATAAATTATTTTTTTTAAAGAAATGCTCTGAGTTCATGGTCATCTGGCACAGTGTAGGTAAGATGGGCTGAGAGAAAGAAAAACTAGGAGATGAAGTGGGAATGTACACCCAATCCTCTTTGCCACCCAAGCTCAGAATGCAGCCAGGCTTTAACCCACAGAAAGAGATGGGACAGTGCTCCTTCACTGGGTACCCAGAACCTGCTCAAGGGAGGGATGTTAAGATAAAGACATATGGAAGCACCTGGTAAAGATGCAGGTGCTACTCAGTCACTAAGACTGTGCTTCCAACAGAAGTCTTATTCAGGCATTTAGTGCTTTTTTCTTAAATAGACTTGGGCAGCCAGTAACACTTGGTATTTGAGGAAAGCCTTCAACATGAACAGAGTCTGAAATAATCAGGAGGAAAAGGAGCTTGGAGGAAACAGACATGCCAAAAGGAGAAGAAAACTTCATAGAAGCAAGCTATAACTAGTATTCTCAGATATTTTGTCTACAAAATAGGGATAATATAAAAAGAATAAGAGTTCTTGCAGATTAAAACTATGATAGCAGAAATAAAATTCATATAAAGGTCTAGAGACAATGTGAAGGAACTCATTCAGAAAGTAGAATCAAAACATATTGAGATGAAAAATAATAGAAAAAAGATAAGAAAATTAAAGAATGAATCCAATATCTTACTAAGCATTATGGAAAGAAAGAAACAACAGGGAAGAGAGGAGCAAATTATCTCTAAAAACAAAAATTTTTAAGTATATTTTATTGATTATGTTGTTACAGTAGTTCCAATTTTTCCCCTTTGCTCCCCTCTGCCCAGTACCACTTCCCTCCAGCAATCTGACCCCACTTAGTTCATGCCCATGGGTCATGCATATAAGTTCTTTGGCTTCATCCTTTCCTACATTATTCTTAACTTCCCTTGTCTATTTTGTACCAACCAATTATGCTTCTTAATCCCTGCACCATTTCCCAATTTCTCCCCCTCCCTCCTCCCAGCTAACAACCCTCCAAATGATCCCCATACCTATGATTCTGTTTCTATTCCGGTTTGCTTAGTTGGATTTTGTTTTTATTTTTTAGATTCAGTTGTTGATAGTTGTGACTTTGTTGTCATTTTAGTGTTCATAGTTTTGATCTTCTTTTTCTTAAGTAAGTCCTTTTGACATTTCATATAATAATGGCTTGGTGATGATGAACTTCTTTAGCTTCACCTTGTCTGGAAAGCAGTTCATCTGCCCTTCCATTCCAAATGATAGCTTTGCTGGATAGAGTAATCTTGGTTGTAGGTTGCTTTCAATCACATTGAATACTGCTTGCCAGTCCCTTCCTGCCTGCAAAGTGTCCTCTGAGAAATCAGCTGATAGTCCTATAGGCACCCCCATGTAGGCAACACTCTGCCTCTATTTTGCTGCCCCCAGGACTCTGTCTTTATCTTTCACCTTTGGCATCTCAATCATGATGCATCCTGGTGTGGTCCCCACTGGATCCAGCTTGCCCAGGACTCTCCGTGCTTCCTGGACCTGTATGTCCATCTCCTTAGCAAAATTTGGGAAGTTTTCCTCAGTTTTTCAATTCTTGCTTCCTCATTCTGCACTGGTTGACTGTTTTTTTCTTCCTTATGTTCCAAATCATTGATTTGAACCCCGGTTTCCTTCCCTTCACCATTGGTTTTGTGTGGATTTTCTTTCATTTCACTTAGCATAGCAGTTACTTCTTCTTATATCCATTTGCCATACTCTAGCATATCTGTCAAGCCTGTGAGCATCTTTATCACCAGTGTTTTGAATTCTGCATCTGTTAGGTTGTCTATCTCCTCATCTGTGAGGTTGGCTATCTCCTTGTCTCTTAGTTCTCCCATTGGAACCTTGATCCATTCCCCCTTGTGGGCTATACTTCTCTGTCTCCTCATTCTGACAGGCTCCTGTGTTTGTTTGCCTCTGCATCCCAGGTAGAGCTATCACTCCTGTTATGTTGTAAGGGGCGGAGCCTTAGGGATTCGTCAGTACAGGGTGACCTGTTTCACTATGTTGTGGTGCTGTATGTGGGAGAGGGGTCTGAGAGGGAACAATGCTGCCTGCCCAGCACTTGCCTCTTTTCCAGGCACCTCTTCCACTTTCACACCAGACTGGTGCCCCTCTAGCTGCTGCCCTGGCCGTCGTTCCCAGAGTGGGTGGGTCTGTGGATGTTCTAGGACCATGGGGGTCCTCCAAACAAACGGACTCTGCTGAGACCAGCAATTTCTGCCTCCACCCCAACCCCCACTGGTTTGCACAGTCAGAAGCAATGAGGCTTGATTTTCCCCGCTGCTGGGACCCTGAGCTGCAAGGTTCGATGAGGAACTGGAAACGATCCCCAGGTGTCCCTCCTGACTTTTTAAAAGACGTGACTGCGCTTTCTGTGGACCTTCCACTGCCGCTGCTGCAGCTGCCACCACACCACGTCCTCTCTGCCCTGGCTCCACCCTCCTACCTGTCTGGATGAGCATTTCTTCTTTATATCTTTGTTTGCTGGACTTCCATGCAGTTTGATTTTCTGGAACTTCTGGTTGTTTCTAGTTTTGAGGTAGTTGTCTCTATAAATAAATTTTTCAGTAACTGTCTGACAAGAGCCTTCCAAATGCTAAACCAGTGAATTGAAAGAAGGCTCCTGCTTGGGAACATCATCAGGGGACTTTTGAATACAAGGAACCAAAGTACTATTCTAAAAATTTCTGAAGGTAAAGAAAAGGGACACTAACCAAAAGTCAGAACAAAAATAAAAATAAACTTTTCAATGGCACCACTGGAAATTGGAAAACAATAAGCAATGACTTCAATGTTATAGGTAAAAATAATATTTTCACTTATACTTGATACCCAGTGAAACCATGAATCAAGCATGAGGATAGAATAAAGGTATTTTCAGACACGTAAGGTATCAGAAAGAGTTATCTTCTATGCATCCTTTCTCAGGAAGTTCTTGAAGGATGTGCTGCACTCAAATGAGGGAGTATTTCAAGAAAGAGGGGGACAGAATTGCAAAGGGAAGCACCAGGACGTAGCTGTGCAGAGACCCAGTGAGCAGCCAGGGAAGCTGGAGCAGGTGGAGCAGGGATGTATCCATGAAATGCTAGAGGACACTGACAGAGCAACTTCTAGGTTTGACTCTATGGAAAAGTGTATTGAGAAGTGTTTTACAAAGCTGGTGGAATGTGTTGGAAGATTTGGCTGGAGATTCAAAGAAAACTAAACAAATGAGAAGATGAGACAACTATTAACTCCAAGAAAAACAAAATGTTTTACAAGAAAGAAAATTAAATCATACAACACTACTTTGCTGGGAGACCCAGCAATATAGTAAACAATATTTCCATAGTCCTAATAATGAAAGCACTGATTATGGATTTAACCCCAAACTGGGAGAGTGGAAAGGAAAATAAGAAGGTACATGAGAGACCTGAAATTTTTGCCTACCATAGCAGATCATTTCTTAATTAATAAATGAAGAGATATAATTATAACCATGTTATTTAGATATGCAGAAATAAAAAGCAAAATAAACAACTTAAAAATTTGAAAAGTGGTTACCTTCGGGATATAAAATGCATGTGTGTACATGTAGAAGGGAAAATGAAGTTGTTACTTTTCTGTTAAAAGTTTTTTAACACCATCTGATTTTTAAAAAATGTGAGTTATAATACACATTTTTAAAAAGAAGAACAACAAAATTACATTTGAGAAAAACATGTAAAACAGCTTGGGTCAGTATGTAGAATTCTCTGATCTTAGATGATTATCAACCAATACATTAGTGGTTTGTCTTTTTTTTCTTCTTGTTTAAGACTTTTACTTTCCAAGCATCTGATTTCTGTGTTTTCTTTTCACCCATGAGTTGAAAAGAGTGATGGATATATGATATCAAACTTACACTAGATAACCATGTTCTCTCAATGGGTAGAACAAGACATTGTTAAGTCCAAAAAACACTTATGACCATCATAATTTTTATATGAAAGTAAATAGTTGTTTAAACTGCAGGTGTTGTGGTATACTGTGAATTTTTTGTTGTTGTTTTGAAGGGGATTTCATGCAAAAGAGTTCCTTTGTCCCACTCTCTGTATATTCTCTTCTCTGTTTCTAAGGGCATTGTATTTAAATTGCAACCATAGCCTAATCATAATTCCATGTGCAATAAGAGCTCTAACATTCTCCTTTAAATCATGAATAAAGAGGGAAAAATCCCATATTTATGAACATAAATAAACTAATACATAATCATAAGCATTAAGATTCTTATTTTTCCCTTATTTGCATCTTTCACAATGGAAATTATAATGTTGATAATATAAACTCTTCCAGGAGCATTATAATTACTAAACTTGGGAATTCAGGAACTTGATTGCAATCAGCTGAAGGCTATGTGTTCTGATTCTATGAATTTGATCCAAGTCATGCATAGACAATCAAGTTTATAATGCCCAGTCTCTCATTTGCCAGCTGGGTGACATTGATCAAGACATTGGTCACTGCATACTTTTCAGCCTCCATGTATATGTAAATTGAAGAACTTGGAATAACAGAGATGGCAAATAGTTTTTTTATATATGCCCATTCTGCATGAATGATAAAGGATACCAGAAACCTTAAGAAGAATTATAAGACTATTTATGTGTATATCTGGGCTCTGCTGGAAATTGCTGAGATTGATTAGTTATGCCTGGTTTGTACAGAAATTAGAAAAGTGCCTATCCTTACCCATGTATTTGTCAACCTTAGATTAGATTATCTGGAATATTTATTTCAGGCTAAACATTATTCCTATCTAGCCTATGATTTTTTTTATCCTTACCTGAGAGCATGCTTATTGATTTTAGAAAGAGGTGTAGGGAGAGAGATATAGGGAGAGAAACATCAGTCAGTTGCCTCTCATTTGCCCCTACTGGGAATCAAACTCTCAACCTAGGTATGTGCTCTGACCCAGAATTAAACCCACACCTTCTGGTATATGGGAGGATGCTCCAACTAACCAAGCCACCAAGCCAGAGCCAAGCTTTATTCTATGGTCATGCATGTGACTGCCTTCATGTTTGCCATCTTTAATATGTCAGAGCCAGTAATCCCAGCCCTTTGGGGGAAATTTCATTTCAGTCAAATGTCTGTTTTACCTAGTGGTATTTGGTCGAAGGAAAAGGAGTCAATTAATAAAATGTGAATAACATAAATAGAAGTTTTAACATATGACTTAATATCTTCTGCTTTTCCAACTTGAATATTCTTTAAAAATAATAATTTAGATTACTAATCTTTCACTATCAAAATATAGAAGAAATATACAGAAATTAATGCAAGAACAATGATTTAAACATCTAAGTACAAGGTATGGCTTCTTCCTTAAACATGTCAGCTGCTATCAATTATTGCTTAATCGAGCTCTGGTTTCCCTTATCAAGGCTAAAGCAGTTTCTAAGGAAGAAGTTCTCCAGTGACACTTTGTAAGTTTATAATACCAGTGCGGGCTGAAATGACCTGCTGAAATCATGCCAATTTATTCTTTCTCCACATCAGATATTAATGGTGTTTTAAAATAATTGCTGGTTCTAATTATTCTAGTTAAGATTTTTATCTGGTCCTCTACCCTGTAATCTTAGGGAGCACACAGTCCCTTTAACTTCAGTAGAGGTTGTCCAGCCCCTTTTGAACACCCTAGCTGTAAAGGGAATTGTCTTTCTTATGTGCGCCCACCCTTGGGCAGAAAACACAGCATTAACTTCCCAGCCACCTTTGTAGCTGACCAGGAACATGTGACCTGCGCCTGCCCCAGCATTTACTGTACTTACATGAGACAAACCTTACAGTTTCAGGAAGGGACCTTGAGGAATCCATTTAGTGGCTGGGGTGAAGATCCAGGCATCCAAATTAGGACAATAGCAGAAGTTGCAAGGTTTGCGTTCCGGGCAGAAATGGCAAGATGTGGGTGCAATTAAGTCCTGGCAGCTGTGCAAACTGGACACTCATTGCTCAGTGTCAGCAGAACCTTTGAAGGTATGTTCTTCCTCGTGTCAGTTTTGGATATTATTTGAGGCAGCAACTTTCAACATTCCTCATCTCATGGCACACATAAAATATTAAAATTTTGCAGCACACCAAAAGAAATTTTTTGTCAATCTGACAGAAAAATAGGTATAATTTTGATTCATTCACACCAAATGGCTATTGTTGTATTGGCTGTTGTCATTTTTTTATTTTGCAGTCTAAGGGAAAAGAGTTCAGTGCCCCTGACTAGTTGGGTATTACATGTTTTAAAATTTTTTGCAGCACATCAGTTGAAAATTGCTGGTTAGGGGCATTGTTTCTGGAAGCCACAAACCTGGCTCTCCAGCCATCCCATGATTCCATCAGCTACATGAGTCCTTTTAATAAACTCCTATGATGTTTGCTCCCTGCGAGTTAGTTTCAGTTGCTTGAAACCAAGAACCTCAATGGATATTTTGCTCTTTGAGGAAAATGGTCTTTCTACCAGATTTCTTCCAAGAACCTTGCATCTTCCTCTGGTATAATCAATGGAAATATTAAGGAAAAACATGACAATTTAGAATGTATTTGATTTTACCTGTGCATGACTCAGAAAAATAGCACACATTTATTATCTACATGTATTGATGTTAGGATGAGATGGGAGGTGGTAGCAAGGACTATAAAGATAAGTAAACCCCATCCCTTAGCTATAAGTTAGAACAAATCTTTGTGGATTTATTAAATTATCCTTTATTAGCAATCTCTAGTAGTCTTTTAAAAAATATAACTCCAAGCCTCTTGCAGACATGTTTTCACTTCTTAAAGATTTTTGTTTTCTGCACTTAAAATATATTTCCCACAATTGTTCACTAATAGATAAACAAACGGTGGCATATACTTACAAAGGAATACTATTCAGCCTTTAAAAATAAGGAAATTCTGACATGTGCTACAGTTTGATTGAATCTTGAGGATGTTAAACTAAGTGAAATAAACTAGACACAGAAAGATAAATACTGTGTGATTCCACTTACACGAGAGACCTAAAGTAGTCAAACTCATAGAGGCAGAAAGTAGAATGGTAGTTTCCAGGGGCTGGGGGGAAGGGGATGAGAAAGTTTGTGTTTTATTGGTACAGAGTTTCTGTTTGAGAAGACTAAAAAGTTATAGACTAAGAGATTTTTAAAGTAAAAATTGCTTCTTGGCAGGTTCTCACAAAATAACTGGTGCTAGCTTAACAAACCATTATCTACACATCAGAAATCTTGACTAAAGGTGTTTCATGGATTTTGAGGTGTTTTGTTTTCATTGTTGTTTGACTTGTTTTTTGGTAGGGCCTTGGTTTCCCATTCACCGGCTTCATGGGCACTGCTTTGCCTTCTCATTGAGATGACAGTGGTGTGCGTGGAGAGAGGTCATACCCTGCCCCAACCTGGTCCTTCCATCAGCCTCTCTTGGGTACCATACTGTGCACAGCAAGGGGTTTTTCAAGTGCTACAGCAAGAAATGAAGCAGCAAGGCTTAATTATTTGGTACTTAGCAGCAGGTAGGACAGTTAACAATAAATAGTTCGTAATCTGACTTCATTGAGAGAAATCCAGCCAGGCTTTGTGACGGTTAACCATGTCCAGGTCGCAAACCAAGGCAAAGCTGGTGGACAGTTACAATGACATCCCTGACATGCCTCGACCAATCTCTTTCCTTTAGTTACTGAAGTGTGTTTCATGGAGTAGGAAGCATTTTTATGAATTGAAATAATCTAAGTCAAATGGTGCTATGGTGTTTTAATGTGACTGTCCTTGATCCTGTTCCTGCTGAGATGCTATTGAGGTTCTGAAACAAGGTGGGCTCCCGTCTCTCTTGGATCCCCCCCCCCATTTTGGTGCTGTCTCCTTAGACCCCTGTTTACTGTTCTGTCACCTGCTCTGAGCAGTGTTTCCATTTTGTTCTATCGTTCCTCCCTTGGTGGCCAAACGCAGAAAGGCAAGTCACAAAGGCAGCTGGCTCTCAGGCTGTAAATGGGAGTGGTGCTGCTGGGCGTGGCTGGTGCTCTCTTTATCTTATCTCTTGTCTCAGGCCTAGTGAGAAAGGAAGGGTGAAGGGTTTTGGGGAGATTTTGTTTGTTTGTTTGTGTTAGGAGGGGGAGTCAGGTTCTCCTGCCTCTTCTAACATGGCAGGCATTCTCATAGCCAAGGACACACGTTCTCCTGCAGCCCAGGGTGCCAAGTAGACCTCTCTGAGAGTCCCAAAGGTGCTCTGCACACCAAGGTGGACCACAGGATCTCCTTCCTCACTGGCACTGGCCCTTGGCTCCTCACTGTCTTTGCCTCAGTGTTGCTTCGGCCTTTCATTGGTAACCACTCGTGTTCAAATGAATGGAAGAGGCTTTCTTTGCTCACTCAGTGCCACTGAGGCTGCTTTTTAGTTGGTGCTATTCTAAATTTCTTCTTGGGTCTGCAAAAGTTGATGTTTTAAAAACTCAACAGGAAAGCTCCATTTTGTTTCATCCACTGTCAGAATAATTTTTTTTTAATACCTCAAAAACAGGACATTATGACAACTTCAGTAAAGTAGATTCCATGTGGGTCTGATACCTACAGCTTGTCCATTTGATGATGTACTTGACCTTGAAGAATCTTGGGGTCACTTAATTTTTCATTCTTCAGCAAATGGCAGACCACCTAAAGGGAGGAGCATGGTTAACTTAATTTCATTTTCTTCTTAAGTTTTGCTCTTCAACAAAATGTGAATTTCCTATGTCCATCTCATTGAGCTTTTTCAGTCATTGTTGCTGTCATTCGAAATGACTCCCTCAAAACCTAGTTTTATTAGCCAGCTGCCTTTGTGGTAGCGCATGGCCAATTTCAACATACCCTGGACCAAAACGAACACGTTTCGAGATGTGTACTCCCAGCATAGGTTATACAGTCCCACACGCTTCACCTGCAAAGGTTTTTCCTATGGGTGAGGCCCCTGTCTTGGCACTCCCAGCCCTTCTTCCCGTAGAGCTGCTGGCAAGAGCAAAGCAATAGGCTTCTCCCCTGAGTGGAGACTGCAGCACAGAAATGCAAGGTCTAACGTTGCTTTTAGCCTAAGAATCAGTGAGTGATTTGGCCTACTTCCTCATTTGCTTCTATTCTGATATCAGGGATGCTTTTGTAGCGGTATTATTTGCTCTCTTTTCTCATTTCGACTACCCGTCATTCAGGGATAACTTGTCACTATTCATGTGGGGATTTAAAAAATACAATTTGACTGATTTGAACATCCATATTTTCTTGGTTCCAATACTTTTTTTTCCCCCAAGGGGAAAAAGGAGGAGAAAAACAGGAGTGATGTTGTTTCTTTTTCATGTACTCCAATTTAAAAAGAAACAAGGGCAGGTCGTATTGTGGCATATAAATGCATTAGATTTAATCTCAGACCCCTGTAGTTTTTTGATGTGTTTTATTTCTTCTCTCTTTGAATTCCTGTTTGGTTACTTGGCTTCCAATGGAGGTGAACTTAACAACCATACTTGAATATTCCGTCTTGACTTTGTAACTGTGGCTACTTGAAGTTTATCTGGGGTTGATGGATGAATGGTAGATTTTTGCAATGTCTCAAGGCAATAGGATGTGTATTATTAAACTGTAGATATTCTTAGTACAGTAAATTCATGCCGATAATTTTATTTTGTATAATTTTTACCTTTCTGTTAATATTTCTCCTCCCACTCTATTGGTTTGCCTCCTGAGCTACCCCTCCTGACCTTCCCTTCTCCCTAGTGTAAATTTAATTTAGGGTGCTTAGAAATTGCAAGTATTGATTTGTATTTTATTATAATTTGCACAAACAACTGGGTTTGTGAACTGTATTACTCCTGGTATCTTTAAAATATTGTGGGTGTTTTAATAAATTTTATATTTATTTTTTGCAAAAAAAAATAAGTTATAGAGATGGATTGTGGTGGTGGTTACACAACAATGTGAATGTACTTAATGCCACTGAATTGTGCACTTAAAATGGTTAAAATGGTAAATTTTGTGTTACATATACTTTCCTATCATAAATAATATTTCTAACCAAACACAATATACTGTATACATCTATGCACAAGGCTAGGGAATGATTTCCTCATAATTAATAAGAATATTCTACGTGGGAGACAACAGTGATTTGGGGAAGGGGAGGGCAGGAAGAGGGCAGGGGCGTAGATTGTATGGAGAGGGCTCTTGTTGGGTACCAACTCTGTAATCAGCTAACACTGCCTAACTTAGCTAGACCTCAGTTTCTTCATCTATCAAATGGGTAAGATGAGGGGAGGGACAGTTCAGTTCTACAATGGTCTGATTATTTAACCTCTGATTTAGAACCAAGGTCATTCTTGACATGAAACATTCAATTCCTCTGCTGATGAATAAACATATCTTCAGCAAATTATACTTGTGTTTCAGAGAAATTATTTCTTTCAGTAAGTTCTCACAGAGCAAATGCAAGCACCAACAGTATAGACTTTTGAGAATGCGGAGTATTTCCTGTACCCATAATCCTTCCATCCTAGAAACTGTCTGATGTAGAAATTCAACTTCCATTCAGACTTAGAAAGGCAATTCTTCAGTTACCTGATAAAATGGAAACGGAAAAACCATGTTATTACATTTTGGATTTCCTAATATGAATGTACTCAAAGGCAGACTTCTTTTTTAAGGTGTTATATTTGCAGCCCCATTTTTAAACTCTTTACACAACAGTGAATATCTTGGCAATATTGGTTGGTATACAACTTTCCAATGTAGATCAGATTGCTCAACACAGAATTGTCATTCATTTGGCATGCTTTGTGCTGCCAGCTAAATAGTTGGACATACTCAGTAGGCCTACAGACATGGGAAGCTTTCAAGCCCTGTCTGGAGGCAAACAACTTCTGGGAATCAATTGCCAAGAGAAGTCAGCCTTAAGGAAGTACATATTGTTCTAGAAAATGCCACCATACCAGTAGGAAACACAAACAGAAGACAGAAGAAGCAGGGTACTGCAGACTGAAGAAGCATCCTATGAACAACCATTTTCCTGGGAAATATATGTCCAGGACTAAAGAGTCCTTCTGCAGGTTTATCTGTCATCTACCTCTCTTCAAGAGATCAGTCTTGGATGACATTAGCTCTTGTCCCTCACAGGAGGCTGCCAACTATTATCATAGATCATCCACTAGAGGGTGACAACCACATATGCTTAGAGATGGATGGCCATTCTGTAGACACTGGTACCTAGGCACATTTCCAAAGTCTGAATTGAGTTTCTTGAAGCTCATCACCTTAGGCAGTTAGACTTTCACTTTCAGAATATCCCCTATGGAAGAAAGAGAAGGAAATACAAATTTTCCCCACAGTTATGGGCTGGGTGGTGCCTCCTTTTATAGACTAAGAATATATATATATCTATATATATATAAGCTATATCTATATCTATATATATCTACATATATATATATATATATATATATATATATATATATATATATATATTAGCGGAAAAAAGACAGGGGATGTATCTAACAGTTGGAAGGACTTGTGGTCAATTATTTAAGATCTTTTTTTGATACCGTTATGATCTTCGGGACAGTTTCATTCAGTAGTTTCTGAAGTTACTTGGTTTTCCCAAGTGTAAAATGTGGACTATTACAAACCTTAGAGCAAACTTCTTAGGTTAAAATAGGGGAATGTGGAACCTCTAATTAGAAGGCTTTGTGTCTTTTCAGGTAGTATCTTGATATACTAACTAGAATGTGTGAGATAAGTTGGTGAGTCTGAGTCTTACTGGGATGTGGGTCTGGAATCTGGGATTTCTGACATGAGAAATATTAACCATTCAATGGACAATCAGACCATACAGACACCACAGTAGCTTTCAAGTACTTTGGGTATATCCTTACTTGTATTTCTGTGTTTCTCTCCAGCCTCACCTGGGGAGCAATCATTTAGGCAGCTCTTTGTAGGCTCTGGCCTTGTCCACAAAAAAATGTTTTAATCTTAGAATGAAGTCTCAGAACTTTTCAGATTATGTATGTTTAAATCTTTTATATAATATTTAGACAAACATGTTGAATATTAATTTTTTTCTTAAAGGAACAATGTCTTTTATAGCATGTAGGAGAGTATAAGCTCCAATGTTAACTACTTTTATAACTCTTCCCAGTGCTTCATTTAGGGCTATGTATAGAGCAAGTACTCCATATTTGTTAAATACATAACTCATAGTTATTATAAAAATTATAATTTTAACTTAAGAAAATCCATCATTGATTTGTGTGTTATGATATTTCTTGATGCTTCTTTCAGTTTAATTAGAAACCGAACTGATTTCCTTTATAGCTGCGTTTGGTTAAGTATGCATGCATATTCATCAATGCTCCTCCTTGCTTTTGTGGTTAGTGTTTTTAGAAGACAGTGTTTATAATAGACTAAAGCTTTGGGAACCAGACAGATCTGGGTTCAGTGAGTTTACATTGCTGAGTTTTATAAGGATTAGAGACAAATTCGTGTACAGTGCCTGGCACAAAATAAACAAAATTTTGTTTATTAGTTATTGTTGCTAGCTGTATTAATACAGGTACATTGAAAACCTAGAAAGAGGATGCAAAAAGAAAATGAGAGGGAGTGTGGTGCACATCTGAACTAGGTCAGTCTGGTTATTTACAAGCTCTCTTTCAGCAAATACTTATTGAGTACCTTCAATAGCAGCATTGTTCTAGGCACCAGGGGCCAAGCTGAGAACCAGCCAAAACCCCAGCCTTAATACACATCTGCTGGCTACACTGTCATAAAGAAAGGAGCAATGTGCTTCAGCAAGAGAAAATTTTAATAGCATCTTTTTGTTTTTGGCCTGTCTATATTTTTCTCTTTGAAAATTTATTTTTTGCTAACAGCTTTATTGAGATATAATTCACTTAGTGTCTAATTTACCCAGGTAAAGCATATAGTTCAATCATTTTCAGTATATTCAGAGTTGTACAACCACCACCACAATCAACTCTAGAATATTTTCTGTGCCCCAAAGAGAAACCCTGTACCTTAGTTACTCTTCCTACTCTTCCTTCTTTCTCCATCGCCTCCCCCTTCCAGGTGATCACTAATCTACTTCCTGTCTCTGTAGATTTTCCTATTCTGGACATTTTACAATATATAAATGGAATCATACAATATGTGTTCTTTTGTAAATGGCTTGTAACACTTAGCATAATGTTTTCAAGGTTCATCCATATTGTAGTATGTATCAGTACTTTGTAGTATGTACCAATACTTATTGTCTTTTTATAGCTGAAAATTTTTTTTAAAGTCTCTTTAATGTATATTATATACTCATGTTGTTTTTTTTTCTAGTCTTCTTTTCTTCCTCATTACTCCTTCTCTTACCTTCCCTGAGAGGGGTTTTCTCACTTCTCTTTTGAAGGCAACTAAACTCCTGCAGCTACTACATACTCCAGTGTTATCGTAAACATGTACTGAAATTGGGAGCATGAGGCACCTACTTTTGCAATGACAGGAAATCTGGTTTCTGTCCTTTATTTCTTTCCAGTCCTTTCATTTTGCATCTGTGTACCCTCCAAATGCAATAACTACAGTATTCTTTGAAGAATGTTGTAGAATTGGCCTTAGAATGTAAGCTTCAAATAATATCCAAAGATACATGAACCAGCCAAAGGAGAAAGTGGTGGGCATGAAGAAAATCAAGAATGACAGCTAGGGAATTTTCACAAAATTGGGAAAGATTGGTTGTTCCTTATTCTTATGCCTGATGGATTGAACACTTTCCACCAGGGCTTGGTATCACCTAGGACCCAAAGATAGGCTGCATTTTTCCTAGCAAACTCCAGACTCTATTTTACTCTCACTTCCTTTCTTCTGGGTTTGGCCCATGCAAAGCCCACCGATAAGTTAAAAATGACTTATCAAGCATTAGCGTTTAGAGAGTAGACGGCTCCATAAATACCTACTTGGCCTCATTAAAAAGCTACAGTGATTAAAGAGAATGATTAGTGTGGTGCCAGAGGGGAAAGAAGAAAATCCAACATCTGACTCAAACGCGGCCAGACCTCTTCTCAGGGCAGACCGTTCGTGTCATGGAAGAGGATCTGGCCTGGGCTCTGTGAAACAGGACGTTGGGAGCCGGCATCTGAGGAAACTCCACACTGGGGCCTGTCAGGCGAAGAGTTATGAAAAGTGCACACGTTCTCAGAGACGATTACCCTCTTGCCCTCCACGCCTCCTTCCCAACCTCCCCTTCCACTCCCTGTTGCCCCCCTGAAACTCAGAACATTATTAAAACAGGGAAACCTATAACTGGTATGAAATGACCCTCAAATGACTGCTTAATTACAGCGAAATGAAAGCCGGGGGGCTACAAATAACCAGTAACTGTCCCGGCTGTCACTGAAGAGGAGACTGCCCATGAGTCATGAGTCATGAATTAGCCACTAAGTGTTTCACTTCCAGCCACGGGCCGCCTGCCTCTGCCCCGCTCGGGCTGTCCCCTCGTGACCTCCCACGCCAGGCCTCGCACAGTGCTCCACGCCCAGGGTCGGGACCAGGCTTTAGGGCTCCTCCTCCAGAGGCGTTTGTTGTTATTCACAGGGCGCAGGAACTTGGCGGCCCAGCTCCCCCTGCAGCCCCCGGCCGGCCGTCGGTGGGGGAAGTCTCCCAGGCTGCCCAGGAGACAGGCTGACTGAAGGAGCGCAGCCAGCGCGGCTGCAGATAAGTTAATGTACACAGAGAGGATGTAAATTACCACGACCCTCAGCAGCAGGACATTGGCCAGGGCCCTGTCAGGGAAAGGACAAGCGTCGGCGGGCCGGGGGCTCACTGACATCCACCCTGAGATGGAGCCGCCAGGCGGCCCGGCCAGGGAGGACCTCTTGGAGCCAGGCTTTCCTTGAAAACAGCTGCGTGTCCCTGACACCTCCAAACTAATGCATTTTTAATCAGGGGAATTAGCTTTAGGCGTCCCATATTTTTCCAAAACTCCTCTCTTGCAGCCACGTCCCCATCCCCGCCCCCAGTTTAGTGACTGGCAGTTCCATTATGTTTCTTTATCGGCACTGCAGTCTCCCGCTGCTCCCACGCACTCCAGACCTAGCCACCTTTGAAAACCTCCCTTCCCCACCCCCATTCCGTCCTCTGCTGGTCCTCTCCAGCGCAACTTTCGCCCCCACCCCTCCCTCTGTTTATATAGTGACATCACAGCGCCTGGCTCTTCAAGGCTCGGAGAAAACAGTTAAAAAAGGCTAAAAGGAAAGCCGGCTGGTCTTGGGCACTAGGTAAAATTCGGTTCAAGCGCGGGGGACGGCACAAATGCTCATGTGCGGCCGCGCACCTTTGTTGGAGCCCCAGCTCCCCACAAATATAGTCGAAGTCGTTGGGACATTGCTTCCCAGCCTTAGAGGAAATCTTCTGTGAGTCGCTTAGGAGATTTAAAATTTTAATAATATTATTAAAACCAATATATTCAAAAGATTAATTCAACACATAATGACTATAAAATTATTGAGAAATTATATATATATATATATATTTTGTTGCACTAAATCTTTGAAATCCAATATGCATTTTACAAACGGTACATCTCAATTCGGGTACAGTTTTTCCTTTGGAAATACTTGATCTGTATATAGATTTAATAAAACTCACAGTTAGAAAAGTTGATTCACACACCCAAGTTGTTCTAACAATATTTATACATTTTCTAATAACTGAGTCCAGCGTTAGTTTTTTAAAATTTATATTAAAATTGTATTTAAAATTTAATTTAAATTAAATTAAAAGCTAGGTCCCTCAATCACACATTTTATGTTCTTAATAGCCAAGGTAGCTAGCAGCTACCATCTGGGACAGCACACGTATACAGTTACTTAACCTCTCCAAGTTTTGCTCTAGTTTTATAAAATGAGGGTAATAATATCTACCTTATGTAGGATGTAAGAATTAAATGAAACCCAAAAGAGCAATGTGTATAAAGCTCTCAGCACAGGGCCTGGCACATAGAAAGTGCTCAGTAGTGAAAGTCACCCTTAGGATGATTTCTCTTCCTTCTCCACTTCGGCAATTTCCCCTCTCACTCGTAAGCCCAGTGTGACATGCTGACTTACTCCAGAACTCGCTCTTAGGGAAGGATTGTTAAATGAATTTACGTTAAGCTGCCAAGAATGAACAGAATATTCAAACGCACATGTGCTCTTCTGTCTCTTCTTACCAGACAACATCACAGCCCCTCGGTCATTCTAGGCTCTTCTCTCCTCCGCTGTTCCTCTTTAGTCGATCACCAAGACCTATGAATTCTACTTCCTAAATGCCTCCCACATCCATATCTCTCAACCTCTCTGGCCATTGCTCCAAGCTAGGCCACTGTCATTCTTCCCTTGATAATTGCAACTGGTCTTTCTGCCTCTACTCTTGCCCCCATTCAGTCCATTTCATGCTTCAACAAGAATAATTTTTCTAAAGCACAAAGCTAATCACACAACTCTGCTTAAACATTTAAATGACTTTCATCTCTTTAAAAGAACCTACAAGACTGTTCATGAATTTATCCTCCTTACCTCTTTTTCCTCGTTTTTTACAATAACCTCTATTACCTCTCTGCCTCCATCCTAGCAGCTCTGAACCTCCTTTAGTTCTTCTGAAACAACACATGTTCCCTGATGGAGGAACTCCAACACATGGCTGTCTGGGCTATGCCTGGATGCTTTGTATTTATTTATCTCCTACAAGCCATGTCTTCACACTGAGAAAGTGTTTCAGAGTCACAGCTAGATATTTCTTCCCATTTTTCCAGATGGCAAACTGACTGCTATAGTTGACTATATCTGTTTCGGAGAGTCCCTCAACACTGGGCTCCCAATTAGAACATGCCACCTCCCTCTCAAAAATCTGTGCATAACAACTCAAGAAATCCTTTGTGATGCTAAGCCTCTAAGTCATTGAACGTGCATATTAGCTATTATTTATTGTGTCTGGTTCCATTCCACAATACCAGTTTTTATAAAGTTTCCTTTCTTTGTTTCACTTTGACTGCAGAAACTGGCTAAGATACATTGGCACTAAGACTGTTGCTTGAAAAGTCTTGGGCAAAGGGAGTGTTGACATTAGAGCTGTGAGAAAAACAAAGATCATACCTTGCAGGATTGGGGGGAAGAATGGAATGTTAAAAGTTAACTTTAAAATGGCAGGGGTTTGGGTGCCAGTCAGGAACAGTGGTGGAACATTTCAAAACACAGCTCAGAGACTAATGAGGTCTGCCAGTGCTCTGGGCAGGCGTCACCAACTTGCTCTCTTCCACACTTCTTGCCCACCTCTTCCTTTTCCTCTCCCATCTCCCAGACACATACTGGGAGGCAGCACTTGTGCTAATGTTGGAGCTGGATGGGCAACAGGAGACTGGCAGATCAGGGCAGTGATGGCTAGGTATTTTCCCAGAAGCCCAAAGAGAGTGGGATTTGTACGTCTGGTTTCTTCTTCTAACACCTCCAGGCCTAGGGATGGATTCCCAGTGATCTCCTTCCATCAAAGAGCTTGATCCCAGGAAAGGCGAGTGAAGATGAAACTTCAGCTCTTTGTCTGGCTTCAGGATAAAGCTATGTGAAACTGTCAAAGCAAATATGTTTCCCTGGAAAGCTGTAAATTCCTTTGGCTTTGTGTCTAGGAGGTTAGTTATGTGCTTCGAGGAAAGATGAGTCTGTTGATCACAGGTCATTAGCTGTAAGGTTCTAGAGCCGGGGGCCAAGTCCACAGTGCAAGCTGCTTCATATACCATCATGTATGATGCTGTGTTCCAGTAATGCTTAATAAATGCTCTTTAATTACTGTTCATGATGAAAGCAATGAAATAAACTGGCATTTGTTAGGTACTTACCTTCTGATGCTCATTTCTTCAGAATATATAGATGATTTGTTGTATTGGTAAGTTTTGTCAATGAGCTTGTAAACAAAATTGTAACAATTATAAATGCTGTTGTAATAGAACATGTGTGGATATCTTCAGAAGGAAAAGAAAACTCCAAAAGATTTATTTATTTTTTGGTTGGTTGGTTGTTTTACTTTTGCCAGAATGTTTATATATTGAAATAATATTAACATTAAGTTAATGCTACAAAAATCAGATTAAGGAGTTTAGAAATTATCATTAATTAAAACTCCTTTCCTCTTTTATAGTTTGGTGAACAAGAACTATGAATGCTGAGACTTCCAGTCAAGATGGAGGCGTAGACAGACATGCTGCATCTCCCTCCACAACTAAGAAGGAATACAACTACCTCAAAACTAGAGACAACCAGAAGTTCTAGAAAATAAAACTGCATAGAAGTGCAACAAACAAAGCTATAAAGATGAAATACTCATCCACACAGGTAGGAGGGGCGGAGCTGGGGCAGAGAGGACATGGTGTGGTGGCAGCATCAGTGGTGGCAGCAGTAGGCTGGTGGAAAGTGCAGTCACACATTTTAAAAAGTCAGGAGGGATACCTGAGGAGGGTTCCCAGCTCCTGACCAGACCGCATAGCTCATGATCCCAGCACCGGGGAAAATAAAGCCTCATTGCTTTTGACTGTGCAAACCAGTGGGGGTTGGGGCAGAGGAAGAAACTGCTGGTCTCTCAGTGGAGTCCATTTGTTTAAAGGGCCTCCACAGTCCTAAAATGTCCGCAGAACCACCCACTCTGGCAACAATGGCCAGGGCAACAGCTAGAGAGGCGCCAGTCCCATACAAAAGTGGGAGAAGTGCCTGGAAAAGGACAAGTGCTGAGCAGGCAGCATTGTTCCCTCTCAGACCCCACCCCCACATACAGCATCACAACATAATGACATGGGTCACCCTGTACTGACAAATACCTAAGGTTCCACCCCTTACAATATAACAGGTGTGACAGCTCTACCTGGGATGCAGAGGCAAACAAATACAGGAGCTTGTCAAGTTCAGAAGACAGAAAAGTACAGTCCAAAAGAGAAAACAGATCAAGGTTCCAGAGGGAGAACTAAGTCACAAGGAGATAGCCAACCTAACAAACGAGGAAATAGCCAATTTAACAGATGCAGAGTTCAAAATGCTGGTGATAAAGATGCTCATAGACTTGACAGATATCCTTAAATATGGCAAATGCATAAGAGAAGAAGTGAAGGCTATGTTAAATGAAACGAAGAAAAATCCACACAAAACCACTGATAAAGGGAAGGAAACTGGGGTTGAAATCAATGATTTGGAACATAAGGAAAAAAAAACCAACTGTCAACTAGTACAGAATAAAGAAACAAGAATTGAAAAAAATGAGGAGAGGCTTAGGAACCTCGGGGACAACTTTAAATGTGCCAACATCTGAACCATAGTTGTGCCAGAAAGGGAAGACAAAGAGCAAGAGATTGAAAGGTTATGTGAGAAAACAATAAAGGAAAACTTCCCAAATTTGGTGAAGGAAATAGACACACAAGTCCAGGAATCACAGAGAGTCTCAAACAAGCTAGACCCAAAGAGGACCACACCAAGACATATCATAATTAAAATGCCAAAAGGGAAAGATAAAGAGAGAATCTTAAAAGCAGCAAGAGAAAAGCAGAGAGTTACCTATAAAAGGGTGCCTATGAGACTGTCAGCTGATTTCTCAAAAGAAACTTTGCAGGCAAGAAGGGACTGGCAAGAAGTATTCAAGGTGATGAAAAGCAAGGACTTACAACCAAGATTACTCTATCCAGCAAAGCTATCATTTAGAATGGTAGGGCAGATAAAGTGCTTCCCAGACAAAGTAAAGCTTGAAGAACTCATCATCACCAAATTATCATTATATGAAATATCAAAGAGACTTACTTAAGAAAAAGAAGATCAAAATTATGAACATTAAAATAACAAACTCACAACTATCAACAACTGAATCTAAAAAATAAAAACAAAATCCAACTAAGCAAACCAGAATAGGAACAGAATCATAGGAACAGGATTATTTGGCGGGTTATCAGCTGGGAGGAGGAAGGGGGAGAAATGGGGAAATGGTGCAGGGATTAATAAGCATAATTGATTGGTACAAAATAGACATAGGGAAGTTATAAATAATATAGGAAATGGTGAAACCAAAGAACTTATAAGCACAACCCATGGACATGAACTAAGGGGGAGTGATTGCTAGAGGGAAGGGCGATGCTGGGCAGAGGGGAGCAAAGGGGAAAATATTGTGGTACTGTAAAAACATAATTAATAAAATATACTTAAAAAAAAGAACTATGAATGCTTAAATGATCTTTTCCCAAAGCTCCTTCTTTCATTGTTGTGCTTTGGTCAGAAAGAAAGGAAATATTTAAGAGAAGCAATTTTGATCACCCATAGTTGCAACATTAACTACATCTTATTAGGTTTTTTGCCTTTTAGTTAGCTTTCTGAATTTCTAAAAAATATTTTATTCACTCCATGTAACAAGTATTTATTTTTCCCACATTATTATTATCACTTTATGTATACTTAAAAAAAATTCTCACCCCAGGATATGTTTATTGATTTGAGAGAGAGAGAAAGTGACAGAGAGAGAGAGAGGGAAACATTGATGTGGGAGAGAAGCATCAATTGGTTGCCTCCAATCTGTGCCCCAACCTGCAAAATTTTGGTGCACTGGACAACACTCCAACCCACTGTGCAACCTGGCCAGGGCTATGAATACTAGTTTTAATGTCTACAAACTGTACTATCATATAGATTTGCCATACTTAGTTAACCATTCTCCTAATATTGGTTATTTGCATTATTTTGTTTTAAAATTAGAGTTTTCAAAGAATTTTCTTATGGATAAATTGCCATTGGTTTCAAAATACTATTTACTGTACATATGGTAATACTTAATTTTAATGTGTATCACGTTAGCAAAAATTAAAGAGCCAGAAGTTTATGTTAAAATTTTATTAAAATCAGCACAATACAAAAAGCAATCAATCAGTTTCACTGAGCTCCTCGTTTCAGAGAAAAATTGTGACCTTTCCAAGTAGAGATTTCTTCTTCCTCTATGGGGGAGCCAGATAATTAAGTAATCACGGCAAGGACAGACTATGGAAGCAAAATAGGGAAGCTCACCCAGTGTAGATGACCATTAAATGTCCCCTAGAGAGGTGACATTAAACCAGGACCCAGTGGATGAGGAGGGATTGAGAACTCCAGCTCTGCTGTAATACTCAAATATTTTGGAGATAGCAGTCAATAAACTTTTCTGAACAGCAATCTGTAAGGAGGCTCTTAAATATTTTCATCTCTTTTAGGAAAAGTAAGTATTCTGAAGTACTCAGAAAAGGTGAAATGATTTAGTGAACTAAGATGTTTATCTTAGCATGATTTGTAATAGAAAAAAAGGAAATACCCTGTATGCTTCTCAAAGCTAAGGGATTGGCTATGACAATGCTTATACTAGAATGTATTCATTATTTAAAAGTCTACTTAGAGTAATCTAAAATTGGTGAAAAGATTGCTCTAGAATAAGAGAGACACAATGAAACACAATTCATGAATCGGTTTGGGAAAAATAATAGCAAAAAGTTATTTTGGGAGACAATTAAAAAATTTTGAATATGAACTGGACATTAAATAAGATTAGGGAATAATCATTAATATTCTGTTGTGATAATGGCACTGTGATTATTTGGGAAAATGTCTATTTATATGAGATGAATATTGAAATATGTAAGGCTGAGATGATGAATGGAATTTACTTTAAAATACTTTTGTAATATATATATATTTTTATATATGAAAATGAACACACACATATATAGACAGTTAAAGTAATTATGGCAAAGTATAATTATTGATTCTAGGTGGAAGATATATAGCTATTCATTGATTTATATTTTAACTTTTGTATACATTTGAAATTTTTTAGAACAAAGAAATGAATTGTGTAGCATTATATAGAAAATCATAAAATATGTTATAATAGTTTGGTGATTATATTGGGATGGTATATTTATGGATGATTTTTATTTTATTTTTCATACTGGGATGCATTTTATACAATGGAGATATTTTGTTTGTATTACCAATAATTAAAGCCATAGTCTACTGAGCACTTATTAGGCTCTGTGTTCTGTATGAATTATCTATTTAATTCTTACAACAACCCTAACAGGCTGGTATTATTCCCTTTGTATAGTTGAAGATATTGATATTTAAAGAGGTTATAATATTTTCCCATTGATATGTGGCAATGTCAGGATTTAGCCTAGGCACAAATTATATTTTTACAATTCAGAAATAAGTTACCGGAGGGCAGGGGTATGGGGGAATGTTAAAGGGTAAAGGAAGTCAAATATATGACGATAAAAGATTATTTGACTTTGGGTCACAGGCACACAAAGCAATGTGTAAATCATGTATCATAGAAATGTGCACTTGAAACCTATATAATCTTATTAATCAATGTCAATGTCACCTTAATAAACTTAATAAAAAATAAGTTTCAAAATATTTAGTAAAATAGAAAGAAATTATTTACATAAGAAAATATTTCATCCCAGAGGCTGTGTAGTGATTATGGATTTAAGAGGTGGAAATTATGACTTAACCCCTGACTGCATTTTGCTGATTGTGGGTCATAAAGACTCTTCTGATAGCTATGCTTTGTGCGTTTATGCCCGCTCCATCCTCCTCACAGAGATCTCTGTGAGCAGTGAACATGCCAGTATATTGTGAATGAAAAGTTGTCCTACAATGTAAGTTGTTACTGTCATTTCTCTGAGATCCCAAATAGTGTATCCCAATATATAGAAGAATATAAGCTTGTCTTTTTTATGCTTGGCCTTTGGATTTTATTTTAGGATTTGTTTCAATTGGTATGAAAGCATCTTTTAGTGACATCTGGGTTTTTGTTTTGTTTTGTTTTTTCTATAATTGCAAGGTAAAAATAGGAAATTCTTACTCTTTTCTTGATAAGCTCTGGCTTGGAAATCCTCCCTTCTCATTATTGAGCATAACTGACAACCTAGAAGTGTCTCCTGAGGGGTGGACTCCATCAAAGGGGGACAAAAGAGGACTTGGTATATCAAGACGTCAATCCACTTTGCAAATCTGAACACCACCTTCCTTAATATTAGTGTTTTAATTTAGGCTAAGTAGAAGCTACAATGAATTGTTGAATGGATGGATGGAAACTGAGAAAATGTGCTCTTTTTGTGTATTTCCCTACTCCAAGCATCAGTCAAGAAATTGTCATTGTTGTGAAAACTTCAGCTCAATAATTCAGAGTTAAAGAAAATTGGCACCAGATCATTAATTTTCCATTTGGATAGAATCTCTGAACTTTCTGAGGTTTACATATCATTCTGTTGTAAAACTAAAGATCAATTTTATTTTGGAAGTTCTGCTACAACCTCAAGTATCATGTTACCAATAGCATAGCAGTTGGGAAAACAGCAAGGTGCAACATTCTATTTCCAAATGCACATCTCTATTTTTTTAAGGCTCACAATGTTTGTTTTACTAATTCAGAAAGGAGAAAAGATCATGGATTATGTCTTAGGTTGGCATTTAACATTTTACTTTTCCAAAGTAACCTTATTATCAAAGCCATTGCTAAAGATCTCAGATATGATAAACTCTTCTCTTGAATGTGAATAAATAACATGAATGGAACCATCTTTGACTGGGATTAACCACCATCAAACCTCTCAATATCTGTCTGTCTGTTTTTTGTTACTGATATAATCAATGATGTCAACTTATTTCAGAATAAGCAAGCAAGAAAGCTAGCTAAGATCCCATGTGGTGGTATATACAAAGTCAGGTTGTGTGTCTGGTGGTGTTGGTGGGTGAGGTGCTAAAGTCACATCATCTCACTGAGATACCATAAAGCATGTGCAACCAAGAAAACAACTGGCTTGCTTGGCAGAAAACATCACACAAAACAAAAGTTACTCATGGCTCTTGGAAGGATAAGGTTGTAGCCCTGGGGACAACAAAAGCCACCCATTGTGGTTTGTGATCACTGGTTGGAAGCCTTCTGATCAGTGTGTTAGATATCAAAATATCAGAAGAATGTATGACAAATGTGGCTCTAATTTATTTAATCTTACAAATCATAATAATCTGAGCTTGGTAAGGCTTATTTGGATTGTTTCTCTTATGTATTTGTCTTGAATATTTAAATTAAATTTATCTCCTTGACTTGAATTACTTCAATTTATTTAAAAAAATGTTTTATTGTATCAATTATTATATACTGTAGTGGTTAATTTTATACCTTGACTGAGCTGAGGTATGTCCAGATAGCTGGTAAAACATTATTTCTGGGTATGCCTGCAAAGGTGTGTCCAGAAGAGATTGGCATTTGAGTCCATAGACTGAGTAAAGAAGATTGTCCTCACCAATGCATGTGAGCATCATCCAATCTGTTGAGGACTTGAATAGAACAAAAGGCACAGGAAAGACTAATTCTCTCTCTGCTTGAGCAGAGACATCATCTCCTCCTACCCTCAGACATTGATACTACCGATTCTTGAGCATAGAGAATTATGTGGGAACTTACAACATCTGCTTCCCTGGTTCTCAGGCCTTTGGAGTCAGACTGAGACCACTGGCTTTCCTGGTTCTTCAGTTTGCAAAGGGCAGATCATGGAACTTCCTGGCCTCCATAATCACGTGATATAATTCCTGTAATAATTCTCTTCATTTCTATACATGTATCCTACTGCTTCTGTTTCTCTGGAGAATCGTGACTGATAATTAAGTAATAGCTGTAATACTAAACTACGTGTCTTGATATATTCCTCAAGGAACTTAAGAGTTGAGTTGGTAGGGCCAAAGAAACATGAAATAGCAATAAGTATGTGGTTATATTAGTCAGAGAAAGCCTCTAAGTGGCAACCAATAACTCTTATTCATTGACTCATTTTACTTATTCACTCACTGTAAACACTTCCTAAATTCCAAATGGCAGTAAATGATTATGTTATGAGGAATGTCCATTCTTATCAGATCCTCACTAGTTATGCAGGAGCCACCTAATCCACCCCTTGCATTTGGATTGGAAGTTTTTCTTTTTCTCTATTTTTTAAAAAAATTTCCATTTCCACAGACTTACAGGTAGATGTGGAATGTGGCTTTCCTTTATAGAAATTCCAGTGCCAGCATTGTTCTCTCCAAACAGCAACTCCCAGGCTTTGATATTTTAGTTTAGTGGTGTCCATTAAAAATTATATTTGTTTTCACAGTGAGAAAATTGAAGTCATTTTGGGCACTGGTTCAAGGGTAAATGGGGAGGGCATGGGCCCCATCCCTGAACTCACTGACAAACTTGGACCATAATTCATGAGCAGTAATTAAGTCAGGAGAAGAGATGGGGCCAAAGTCTCACCTTTACCATTCAGATCAGAAAATTTGCCAAACAGGCTTTAACCTTTTTGACAATGACCCTATTTCCTCATTTCTCAACCTGGAATTATATGCAGTTTATTTTTCTTTCCTTGCACTGGGGTTGTTGGAGTCACCATATCTTACCAGTTTCACCTGCACTTGTCTCCCAGTCCAAGGCTTTTTATTTCATTTCTTTAACCCACTGAGGAAACATGAGCTGTTAACATCACCATGAATCACCCTAACTACTGTGTTCCTGCTCCACAATTTTGTTTGAGGAAATCCTAGCATCTCCAGCATTTCTTCAGTTTTCAATTTCCTGAAAGCCTTGCCCTTCTCCCTCTTTTCAACACCTATGGCCCCATCACCACTAATAGGAGCAGACAATGTAAAATAAGGCCTCAAACAAACAGTTTTGCCCTACAATTAATTTTCATAGACCATCCTCACTCCCACTGTCCTCTCTCATCTAAGAAGGAAGAGAGGATAGCTAAGAAATACCTGTGAAGATCACAGTTTAAGGATACAGACTGACTAAAAGACTGAGGTTTAATAATAAGATTACAAACTGAACAACAATAAAATTTTAAAATTTAGAAAAAAAAAACACAAAAAATAAGATTACAGAATCCTCCCCAACATTTTACCTCCACCATTGCCAACAACGGGTCTTCGGTATAATAATAACATGACCTGCAACTGAGAGAGTTGCAAGAACAGAATCTTTCCAAGAAGGAGTACTTAAGGAAGCCTAGAGTTTACAGGGGAGAGAAAACAAAAATTCAAGAGAAAATTGAAGCTTCTGGCACCTGCAGTTACAGCAAACATTAAATACAATCTAACTGATAGCCAGATTAACATAAAACTTCACACTAAAGGCCTACTGCTAGATACATCATGTCAGGCTTTCAACAAAAAAAATTATGAGGCAAGGAAAAACATAGTCTGAAAAAATAAAGCAAGAATTAAAACCAGACTTAGATATGATACAGATATTGGAATTATTAGACAAGGAATTTAAAATAACTGTTTATATATTAAGGGCTCTTATGGGAAAAAAATAGAACACATGAAAAACAAATGGTTATATAAGCAAAGAGATGGAAACTCTAAGAAAGAATAAAAGAGAAAGGCTAGAAATAAAAAACACTGTAATATAAATGAAGAATACCTTCAATTGAGTCATTAGTATGCTGGATATGAATGAGGAATAAATTAGTGGACTTGAAGATATGACAATAGAAACTTCCCAAACTGAAATACAAAGAGAAAAAAATAAATAAAAGGAAAAGGACAGAACATCTAATAAATGTGGAACAGTTTCAAAAGTGCATTCATATGCATAATTAGAATATCAGAAGAAGAAATGGAGAATGAAGCAAGGGAAATACTTGAAGTAATAATGTCCATGAACAGACACCAAACAACTTCTTTAGACTATAGTTTGTCAATTTCTTCCAAAGCTAACCATAAACAAATGATTTAGTGATTGTGGTTTTTTTTTTTTTTTTTTTTGTATTTACCCAAACAGATCAAAAACTTATGTCCACACAGAAACCTGCAAATAAATGTTTAGGGTAGTTTTATTCATAATTGTCAAAATTTGGAAGCAACCAATATGATTCAACAGATGAATGAATAAACAAATTGTGGTATATCCATCCACAAAATGGAATATTATTTGGTAATAAAAAATTAGCTATCAAGCTGTGATAAGACATGAAGGAACCTTAAATGCTAATTATTAAATGAAAGAAGCCAATCTGAAATGACTACACATTATGTGATTTCAGCTGTATGACTTTTTGGAATAAGCAAAACCAAAAAGACAATAAAAAGATCAGTGGTTGGTGGGGCTTTAGTAAGGAGGAGAGGGGGAAAGAGAGAATGATAAATAGGTGGGATGTGGGTGATTTTTAGGACAATGATACTATTCTGTATGATACCATCATGGTAAATACATGTCATTATATATCTGTCAAAACCCCCAAAATCTGTGCAATACAAAGAGTAAACCCTAAATGTGTTGATATTGATAACTAAATAAACTTCACTAATCCAAGATATTAATAATAGGGGAAAATGTGTGGATAAGAAATGAGAGGGTATGAGATAATTCTGTACTCTCCACTCAAGTTTATCTATAAACTCAAAACTGCTCTAGAAAATAAAGTCTATTAATTTAAAAAGAAAAAAAGTGAAGGAGAATAAAAACCTTGTTAGACAAATATAACCTTCAGTCTGGAGGCTTCTGAAACTGATAGAGCCTGCTGAGTTGGGGGACTTGGCTGATTATAGAGATTTAGTATATCTAGATATGAAGAGATTTTATCACTTGACTGAGTGTGGAAAGGTAATTAGTTATAGGTCTTGGTTAATAAATGTAAATATGTGCGGTTTTTCAGTATAAAATGGAGAGTAACATTTGTTGTTACATGATTGCTCCTGTGCTAGATATTTAACATGTCATATTATTTCCTCCTTGCCCCTCCCTTCTTCCTTGTGCACATAGTTATTGAGTGGTCTGATACATACCACTAAACATACCATGTCCTGAAAAAGTTTACTGTCAGTAGAGGTGACTGACAGGTACAGGAAAGTGCAGTATGGTGAGGTCTATGTGCCTAAGTTAAGGAGATTACAAGGCAACACATGAAAGGAGCACATATCTAGCCTTGAGATCACAGGGAAGGCTCCCATGGGGGTGACATCTAAGTGGGAACCAAAAGGGTGAGTAGCAGTTAGTCAGACTGGGGACAGAAGTGGATTCCAGGCAGAGAGAACAGCCTCTGTGAAGACCCAGAGATGATTTAAAGTCAACCAAGTTCAATATGGCTAGAGAGGACTTAGAGTGGCAGGAACTGTGGGCACCAAAGATGATGCTGAGGTTGTAAGAAAAGACCAGATCTTGGCAAGTCAGGGTAAGAAATATCTTGGGGGTGGTAGGAAGCCTTTTAAGCCAGAAGTGAACCAACCAGGCTTGCTTTTTTCCAAAGATCTTTCTACATGAAGTGTGGAGAATGGGCCAACATTAGAGATAGGAGACTTGCAATGATCTAGGCATGAAATGGTGACACCCAAATTTTGAATGAGGATAGCTAGAAAGCTTCAAAAGAGAAGTGATTTGAGCCCTGGCTGCTGTGGCTCAGTGGATTGGGCATCATCCTGTGAGCCAAGTGTCGCTGGTTCAATTCCCAGTCAGGGCACATGACTAGGTTGCATGTCAGGTCCCCAGTTTGGGGTGCGAGTGAGAGGCAACCACACAGTGATGTTTTTCTCCCTCTCTTTCTCCTTTCCCCTCTCTTAAAAATAAAATAAACAAATAAATAAATAAATATTTTTTTTAAAAAGAGGTGATTCATTTGGTTTTAGAGTGGTGATAGAGCAGAAGAAATGAGATGTCTTCAGTTTTCTGATGACACATGACGTCATCTTCAATTGAATAGAAAACTGGTCTGTGAGGTTAGAGGAAAAAATGATAATTTCAGTTACAAACATTTTGTTTTGAAGAATCTATGGAACAAGGGAAGGAGTGTAAGGACGTAAAACTCTGAGGAAAAATCTGGGCTGGAGAGAAAAGACATGAAGTTGTTGGCATAAAGTAGCAACTAGAGTGGGAGATTTGCTTTTACAACAATCATTAAGGCAGATATTTCTCTTCCTGTTTCCTGAGAAGGAAATTTAGGTTTAGAGAACATAAATAACTTGCTCAAAGTCAGTTAGGGAATGGTGGAGCCAGGACTTTTGACCTGTTTTGGGGTAAATGCACTATTTCTGAGTCCTCTAATTGTATTGCTCCTATAGAATTTATTTTCACCTCTGAGAATCTTAGAAAACATTTCTACTTGTCACAGGAACTCACATGGAGAAATGTCACTGTTCACAGCTCAAAAATTCCTTTTTGGAGGTTAAGGCAAAACACATCAACTTCTTTCTGAGAATTCCTATTCATCTGGACAGAATGATCCCATTGATACTTGGTCTCTGAAAGCAGCTGTGAATGTCTTTCCAAACCAGACCTGTACTGAGTGGCAAACATTGGCCTTATGTTGACAGCTGGCCCTCTTATGCATTAGCACATCAGATAAGTGGTGTCAGAAGCAAACAACCCATTTTTCTTGTGACTACAAGGCTGACTAAGGCCGCTGACTCTGTGCTTGGCCACCCTTCCCTCTGAGATACCCGCTGGTGTCCTACATCTCCTCCTCACGGGAATTCCCACATCTCCCCAACCTGACCCACAAATTCCATCTCCTTTCTTAGTCCAGATTGCACCAGAGTTGAGCTTTTTCATATTTCCCATTTGGAGGGAGGCTGGATGTTCATAGTGGTGACCTCATCCCTCTTGGCACTCTCTCCCACCCCTGCCTCCCAGGCACTGTCATTTTCATTTGCATGGCCTCGGGGGTCTTTGTGAAGGGACCTGCTTCATAGCTGATACCAAAGCTCAAGCTCTAACCTCTCACACTTTCTCATATAACATCTCATGTGCTGGTGGAATACATTTGTTTGTGATTACAGGCTGCATACAATACCATTGCATACGGCCTTTTGTTATGGCCCAGCGCCATGAGAAAACACATTAGTAATTTTTATGACCCTTGTGCAACCATGCAGGATTTCCCTAAAACAGAAAACATGAAGGGATTTTATTGTCTTGCACTATTAGACTTCCCTTATGGCTGATGCGGGTATATTAGAACTAACAGAACACAGGACTTCCCAGACATTTTGGGTTGAGAGGTTTCTGACTTCAGCTAATGAACACCCCTTGTTTATCTGCTCTAGAGGGCATAAAAATCACAAGGAAATTACAAACAAGAGGCATCAAGGTCTTGACTGTTTCTCTTGGTATATTAATTTACTCCTGGGCTTAAATGACATGCTCTTAACCACTTCTGAAGGTAATTGTGAAATGACAAAATTTGGGACTGGTGAAATCCTCACTAAACAGCATACATCATGGACTTCCCATTAGAACAGGACAAGATCTGTCTCTCATTTGGGGTGGGTCTCTCTCACTCTCTCTCTCTCTCTCTCGCTCTCTCACTCTCTTACACACACATCATCCAATCAAAATGTCTAAAAACAAATGAGAATAGTGGACTTCCATTTAGCCTTAAAAATAAAATATTTAATTCCTATAAGAAATCACTCCTTTTTTGGCACTATTACAGTATTTATTGTCCACCCAGGAGTTTCTGATAAACTAACAAGAGAAAACTTGAGAGGTTCTAGCTCTCTGAGAAATTACATTGGAACATTTTAACTACTCTTCTCTGAAGAACAAATTCACTCTAAATCTGGCAGCATTAGAGACCACTCCATCCAGCTGGGAGTGTGTTCCCAGGTGTCCATGGGGTGAAGGTAAGTCAACCAAGAGTATGAGAAGACAACAGATTCCATGGAGGCAATGAACAAAACTTACCCTGTAATAAGGTTTAATTAGAAAAAAATAACATTGTCTTTTGAATATACAATATTAGTAGTTGGCATGATGGTGTTAACTTTTTAAACTCCACATAAATGTGTCATAGCTCCCTTTCTTTTCTTTTATTTATTTTAAAATAATTATTTATTTGTTTGTTTGTTTATTTTCAGAGAGAGGGGAAAGGAGAAAGAGAGAAAGATAAACATCACTGTGTGGTTGCCTCTCACTCGTGCCCCCAACTGGGCACCTGAGATGCAACCTAGTCGTGTGCCCTGACTGGGAATCAAACCCGCGACACTTGGTTCACAGGCCCATGCTCAATCCACTGAGCCACGGCAGCCAGGGCCATACTTGCATTTTCAAACTATAGATCAGCCTTCGAATATAAGCATTCCATTGAGAAACAAAAGGTGACAACCTGGCTGAGCACTTCTGTGTTAAGGTCCATTGGAAAAACATGGTAAACAAAGCAGGATGATCAAGTGCAGTGATATTTGGGTTTCACATTGACTGTGCTACAGTTAGAGTAACACATTTGCCAAGGCACACATATATTTAACTTTTCTTGAAAAAACCAGTATATTTGTGATATACTCTGAGGAAAAGATATTCATGGTATTTCACTCCTAACAAAACGGAAAAGATGTGTTTGCACTTCACCTACTCACCTGTCACTTTCCCTTGGGTTAAGTGTTATCACCTGGTGTTTGCAGCTCCCAGGGAGCACAAAATGGGCTCATTTTCAGCTCAAAATGGCATTAAATGTGCCCTTAAAGTCATGAGACTGATCTGGGTATTGCCTTTTTAATATTTGGATTCATCTATGTCGCCATTTTTATGCATTAGTTATACTGGAGGCTATGTACTAAATACCATTCTGTAAGTTGTGAAAGGTATTTTTAGTTAATCATCCAAACACTGGAAATGAGCTCCAGCTCAGTCAGCCCCTCTAGCAGCTCATAAAGAGATTCTGCCATCAGAGGGAATAGGGTGAAGCTAAACCACAGGTGAGGCTTCCGGCATTCCATGCACTTGCATGTCTTCTTCCTTGGAGGAAAGATCTTTTTCCTTTTGATTCTCTGGGCTGGTGAGCCAAGTGGATAGCTAACCCTGGGGAGTACACCCAGGGACACAGATCACTCGCACTGTGAAGGATAGAGGGCTGAACATTTACTACATGGCAAGCTTGGCTACATGCATGGTGGACACAAATGCAACATGTGGCAACTTAATTTTGACAATGTAATGAATAAAATGTGTCCAGTGCTTACTGGACTGGGGGATGCCTCTGAGAAGTATCGTGGTGAACTTATGACTAGAAGCACATTTTATTCATGTTTAGCTCCTTGTAGCTCACTTTTATATCATGTAATCTGTGGAGAGCATTTCATGATTGGCATGTTTTCCCAAGTTCAGTTATAGTTTATGAGATGTGGAAGAAAGAAACTCTGCTTGCAGCTATTACCTAAGAGTCAAAGGACTTTGCTCAATTTGCAATTGCTTTTTCAGTGGTTGATTTGTGCTCGATCCTCTTCACCCTAGGTTTGGCTATTCTTAGACTAGAAATTAAATCACTGAAGTCCAGTCTTCTGAGGTTTCCCTATCCAGCCCCTCCACCATACCCCCCTCCAGAGTAGATTTAGAGTGTTCATACGAAAGTCAACTCATCCTTAATCAGTTGGCCCGAAGAGACCCAGAGTGCTCCTCCCCTTTCCTTTTACAATCCTTCCAATAAAACATTTTTACTTTTTTTTTAAATCCTTAGGTGGGGAGCCTCTCAGAGAGTTCACACAGTGAGTGTGGTTTGTGCATTCAATAGTAAGATCTAATCATGGCCTCTTGAGGGCTAAAAAATGAAAACACTGGATAAGAGCCCACCTTCTGGCTTCATGCTTGTCAAGAACAGGATCTATTAGCCTTTTAAAGAAATACTGATAATAAAAAGCAGACTAAGTGAGCTATGTGAATTGGCATCTAATCAATTATTTTCTGAGTTTTTTTCCTCTTTAGTTACTCAGAGCCGCGTGAGCAAACAAGATTTTACTGTTCCAAGCCTTGTTGCCTTCCACAGAGCTTGGCTTGGATAATACATGAGACTGTGCATCCCCCATTCTTTTTCGAGATGTTTGGTCATTATCATCTTCATAGAAAAGGTCCTATTTCTTTTAATTAAAGAGTACACAAGTTAGAAACTTCTCACCCCACAACCCACAGCCATCCAGGGGTGCAAGGCCAGAGCTTCCTTCCTTCACCCACCAACTGGGCCAAGACCTCAGGGGTGTGAGGACCAGGACAGCCACTGGGGCCAAACCAGGGCCCCAAGAGCTCAGGCTGCTTTCTTTTTCCCACATTAGTTCCTCATTGTATTTGACCTAGAAATTTTGGATGTGGATGACACCGCATACTTGGGATGATACTTTTTTTTCTCCTTAAACCTTTTGCCCTCTAGTTGATTTATTTCTCCTGGGCTAAAAATGCACTCATCTTGAACATCATTCTTTGGCCTAGAAGACAGTCCAGCTTTTGGCGAGTTTCCTCCTCACAAATTGGTTGCATCGAATGTTCTGGTTTGCCTTTGCTTCCCATCTGCCATCTCATCTCTACCTCACCTTCCCTTCTCTCTCCATACTCAGCCCTCACCCTTTGACTTCTACCCCATATATCATTGGAAGATGAAATGCATCTATGATTTTCCCGGAATGCAGGCCAATTCCTTATTATAGTGTGGGCGTGCCTGGTTTCGTAAGGTGCACGCCAGGCAGCTGAAAAGCGATGCTGGTTTTGACCTGTCATCTGATGTCCCCACCCAGAAGGGGTTTTGAAGCGCTGACTCCCCGAGGTCATCTTCGTTAACTCTCTAGAGGAGCATGATAAGAGCAAAAGAAATCATGAAACACAAATAAAAGTCAACTAGAGGGTAAATGGTAGTTTAAAGGATTTCTATTTTTCTATCAAAAACAAAAAACAACAAAAAAAAACTACTTTCCAAACCTGGGCTTGAGATGTGATTAGTGCCTTTGGCAGGTTTCTGCCACAAAATGCTTCTTTTGAGAAAGAAAGTAGGGGATTATCTAAAACACAGACTTGCTCTTACTAAGTTCAGGTACTTTTAAGGTTAGATTGGAAAAAAAAAAAACATTTCTACATGTAGCATGCATTTCAGAATAAGCATAAATGCAGAAGTTTCCAGGCCTGATCTGAAATCCTGTTGGGTAATTCCATCCAGGCCCTGACTCCAGGGTTGTGAGGATCAGGAGTGGTGTTACCAGTTATTGTCAATTTTGTTAGAAGCTCGAGTTGAACTTGGGAGCATGATTAATGTGAGCTCAATTTTCCCCTCCCTCCAGCCAACCACTGAAATCACTAAGGCTTCTCACAGGGTAAACATGCCTGTTAGTTTGTTCCCAGGAATTCTCCTATAGTTTTCCCTGAAATATATTAATTTTCTCCTTTCATGGCTTTCCCCCAGACCCACTGGCACCTTTCTCCTCCAGTCTTTACCCAGTTGAACCTAGACTCTAAGCCATGGATCTTTTGGGGAGTCGATTCATATGTGTTTAACCTCAGTCAAGGTTCCCCTAAGCTGAAACAGAGCTCATTGTTCCTGTCTTAATTCTCTGTTTCCAGGATCCTGGTTTTCTCTTTCTGGTAGTTAATTATTTTTCTCATAGAAAGAATCAATTTTTAATATTTTTAATAAATATTACAGGAATCTGAGTAAATATCTACATTTTCAAAGAACTCAGGCCCAGGCTTTCTCCTTCCCCAATCCCTCCCCATAGTCAATCAGTATTTGTGGAGAAGCTTTTATGAGGCAGCTGCACTACTGGGTCCTCAGGTACGTTATTTTATCTAATCCTCACCACCAACCTTTAGCATGGCACTATGCACGAGGTAGATTTTCAATGTATGTGTTCTAGTTAAATGGATAACCTGATAGAATAGAGTTATTAATCTAACTTTAGAGCTGAGGAAACTGAAGCTGGGAATAGTTAAGTGACTTGTCCAAAATACTGTGGTGTAATTGAATTTACCCTCCATCCAGTGAGCTGCCACCCGGCTGGTACCACAAATGGTTTGCCCAACACTGTCTCATTGCTTCAGAAAGGCATGGCGCTATTTACAGGGAACATGGGTGACGGACCAGCATCGTGTTTGGCCTCCTGGGCTTTGGAATGCCATCTACAGCATTCACTCCAGAAAACCTCCCACGGATTTGTGTTTGCAGAAAGGGGTCCAAAGACTTAGTTATTTTGGGGGAGCTCTACTATCTATCTTTTGCTAACCAGGTCATTCTTCAGACATAAAAAAATGCTGTGTATGACCCAGCCAAGGCTGCTGCTCAATGGGGTTGACAGCGAGCCAGAAACTCAAAGCTCTGCTTGCAGGCCTGCGCATGTCCAGAGAGTCAACTGATGGAAAGCAGTTCTCTGTGTGCACCCTGCAAGCATTCAAGGTTAAAAGTTACCAAAAGCAATGCCCGCTGACTCTTGTTGACAGGTGGTTGCACTGAATTAAATAAGAAAGAGGCAGCCTGCCTCTTTAACAGATATTGGCAGAGCAAAATCCAACAAACATCACCATGGCCTAGATGTTTCTGTGACTTGCAACATTTCAAAATGAATATTTCCATCACTGTCAGTGGCAGCCACCACAACTGTCTCTCTGGGAAGTGTATGTAGAAACTTTGGAATTTTAACATTTGGGCTTTCTGCTTTCCAACAACTATTTTACAGATACATTCACATGACTATGATTCTTGCCCCAAACCCCCAAAGCACTTGAGAGTAAATTACAAAAGGGCCAAGTGGTAGTTCCCCTCACTCTACAGCACTGTGTTCCTGGGGGTCTTTTGAATATCCTTAAGAGAGGCATGGACAGAGCTGCTTGCTCAATGAGCCCATCAGAACCATTAGTCATGCTGACCCTGAAACGAGAAGGTAATTTGGAGTCCTGTGGGGTGGTGCACTATTCAATCCACTGATATTTATTGTTGTGGTATGTAGAGTAGTGTGCTAGGTGGAAAAGGACTCACAAGCAGGCTGTCTTCAGCTCTCCAGATCAACCAACACTGATCAAGGAATCCTGTACTCTAGAAGGTGCTCCAGCTTTAAAAGGGATGTTGGCGTTTTCTAGTCGATCCAAATACAATTTATTTGTCCTTAAATGTCAGCAAATCTGTAATGAGAGTGACCAATGGTCATCTGGGCTGGTGAGTTTTTACAAAATCAACACCAATTGTATCCTTTCTTACATGTAGAAATTCCCAATGTGTTCTCCTTTAAAAAAAAAAAAAAACAACTTCAATTTATTTGAAAGACCACACACATTTGTAGAAGTTTGAAAGGTCAGATGGGAGAATCATTTGAAGGGCTTTATATGTGTACATTCTCAGGAAATGTTAGCTGTTATTATCACCCTTGTCACATCATCAGCATGTCATCATTACAATTTTTTGCTTGCCTTTGACCAGAAGTTAAATCAATGAAACTGAGAGCTCGGGAGTTAAAAAGCTCCTCTTTGTGCTTTGACATATACATTTTGAGATGTAAAGTGAAGTTTAGTTTGCTTCTTTTTTTAAACTGAAGGTTGGCAGGTGAGTAGCAATGAACATCTCATATTTATCTTGCATTTTAGAGTCTGTCAAGGAACCTGAACAATCCACTCAAAGAGCCTATACTTCATGCTCTTTGTCTTCTTTACACTGAATTTAGAGGTGGAGAGGAGAGGGGAACTAGCATTTATTGAAAGTGTGCTATGTTCTAGGCATTTCTTACACGTTACAGTCTAAATTGTTTCCTCCCTAAAATTTGTACGTTGAAATCCTAGCCTCTAGTAATCTCAGAGTGTGACTGCATTTGGAGATAGAGTTTATAAAAAGATAATTAAGATTAAAATGAGGTCTTTAGTGTGGTTCTAATTTAATTGTCTGGTCTCTTTATAAGAAGAAGAGATCAGAACACTGAGACACAGGTAAGACTATATGAAGACTCCAGGAGAAGACAGCCATGCGCAAGCCAAGGAGAGAAGCCTCGGAACAATCCAACCCTGCTGACACCCTAATTCAGGACATCTAGCTTCCTAATTGTGAGAAAATAAACTTTCGCTGTTTATACCACTCGGTTTGTAGAATTTGCGGTGCCAGCCGTAGCAAACGTGTACAACATATGCTTTCTCATTGACTTCCATGCACAAACCAATATGTTATTATCACCAATCTGTAGATAAGTAAACTGATGATTTGAGAGCTAAGTAGCGTGATGTGGTCTCACAGGTGGTCAAGTAGCTTAGCCAGAATTTGAACCCAGTTCTTCTAGAAGAAACCTGACATGTGGTAATATTATAATAAATATTAACACTTATTATTTAGTGTTGCTATTGACTTCCAAAAGATAATACTCAATTCAGATAAGCACACCATTAAGAGATGAATTTTATGTCAATCAATGGAGGTATTTCAAATAAACCAGGAGGGAAATACGTTGGCTTTCTTGTAGGAAAAATGGGAGTCTAAATCCAACAAATATTGTTAAACTCAGCATGAAGTTGACCTTAGCTTATTATAACCTACAGATTGTTATAGAAGCTTCAAAGACATGGAGTTTTAGATGTCAAATGTACATTGATTTATGGGTATACCAAAAGATATTTCAGTGGAAAGGCATTTTAATTCAGTGAGGTGTTAGGGTACATTAATACCCATTCTAAAACCAAAAATGTTTTTCCAAATAAGATCTTGAAAGTCTTAAACCTCATTAGTCAAAGATAGCTCTTATAATATGGCTGAAGGTTAAAGTTTATGTTCATAATTGTTTTAGAGCAAGATATTCTTCTCTGGCTTCTCCATGATATTTTTATTCCTTTTGTACAACTCATCAAAGCATTTCAATTAGAACAAGTCATTGAGGACAGAAGTCAAAATAAATAGTTAAGTTTAAATTACTACAGTGTAGGGACCACAGTTTCAGTTGGACCCAAGTTATGGGGACTTTTAATGATACTGTGAAGTTCTATAGTATTTATTGAATTGGCTTGCATGTTGATTTTTTTTTTCCTGACTTATTTCTGTTTTCTAAAGTTATTTGTGAATCTCTCAGTCTATCTTGTCAAACTTTTGCTGATGACTTCTTAAGGGTTTCAACCAGCTGATGGTTTAGTTTTCCTCAGCATTCATTGACTCTTGTCTCTTGGCCCAAGGCCAGTGACCTCTGCCCAGTAGTCAGCCACACTGCCCATGTTTGCTACATGGGAACCAGAGATCCTGCCTGTTCTACTGCTTCTGCGCTTGCTTCCAGAATGGCCCAGAGGAGGATGCAAATAAATGAAAATAAAACTAGGGTACAAATTCTCCTACAAATGTGATCTTTGCTCTTGTCCTTCTGGGCTGGTCACGGGACATCATTGCATGGTTTAGTGCATAAGTTTTGGAAATAGTTCAAATCCCAGCTGCCACCTACAAGTCATATGGCTCTGAGCACATTATTTAATCAACCTGGTCCTCAGTTTCCTCGTTTGTTAAGTTGAGATAACAATATCCTTGAATTTTGTTGAAAAGATTAAACAACATAGGTGAAGCATCTAAAAAAGTATCTGGCACATGGTCAGTACTTAATAATTGAAAACCATAAACAGAATTTTGATGACTTTACCTAATATAATTTCCAGTGCTTTCTGTGTGGTTGAGATTCCATTTTCAACACAACAAAATCTGCCTATATTTCTCCAAAGAAGAAATACCATGGTGGCCTAATGTGTAATTGGGATTTAACCTCACATAAGACCTAAGAGTCCCCATGGAGGGCATTCTCCATGTGTTTCAAACTTGGTGCATCATTCACTAAGCATGTTCCCTCCGGAAAAGCAGGAGACCGCCCAAGGTTTGGATAAGTTCAGGGAAGCATCTGAACTTTTTGGGTGCTGTCCCATCAAAACTGGAATTGTCTGGGTTTTGACCACTGGAGCCAATATTCTTTTCTGTCTGGGCTTTTTAAAATGATCAGATCATTGGGTTGGTATTCCCAGCTCTCTCTGTCATTAGAAGCTCTTAAGCATGAAGATTCCACTGATTTCAAGCAGAATTTTGAGGGTAAAAGAGATGAGTAATGTGAGGAAATGAATGTGGGGACTGGCACTCATTGGGGGAAATTAAGGACTACAGGGAGAAAAATAAAGGCTATCTTCATCAACCAGCCTAAGGCAGAGAAGATTTTATGATATATGATTGCTACCAGCACTGTTTTTACTCTCCTATATTACATAAGTTAGAGTCAGTAAGATTTGGGTTTGAATTCTATTTCCATCATTTATCAAATGGGTGACTCCTGACAACCTTCTTAGGCCTCAGTTTCCTCATTTGTAAAGTGGAAATATTAGTAAGTATTCTTTAGGATTGTTCATTTGCACATCATCCATTCATCCATGCATCCAATAACATTCTTAAGCCATTGGCTTGGCACATGGCAAGAACTCAATAAATAGTAGTTCCTAACAAGTTTCTGGAGAATCCTCATAATTCCATGTACCTGGATTTCAAGGAAAATTTGACATTTGACCCCAACTGTTAAATTTTTCTCAGGAATGCATTTCTACCCTTATAAAAGTGCACTTGACCCTTTAGAGCCCTCCAAGAAAATTTTTAAATAGAAGAATGTATATCCTTATAAAGTCAAACCATTATTATTGAAACTCACTAAAATGTTTGGCACAGTCTGTCATGTTTCTCAAGTGACTTGAATTAACACTCATGAAAAAAATGCAACTTAGCTACATCAAATGCATATGAAGTGCCACTGCCACTCAAAAGAGAAGTATGCTCAGTGACCAGAAGCACAGGCCCTAGCAGGCTCATCCTGACCTCCAGCTCCATGAGGGGTCCCCATGATGTACACTCCAAGACCATGAAGGTGATCAGAGTGTATGCAACCATTTTGCCTTCATAAAGTTTATGACTCTGCAGGGATTTTAGTAGTTCCCCAAAATAATATCCTCAATTTTGCTTTGTGGTCCCCTTTTCTTTTAGAATCCCGAGTACTCTTCTGATTTATCCATGACTGAATCTTGCACTCATCTGAAGAAAACTGTGATTTGAGTAAATACCACACATTGTTTTCATTAATATGTCACATTAAATTCAAAATCTCAAATCCAAATCAAAAGTTGGATCTCTTCACATTGTTCATACTTTAGGAAAGTCTGAGGGCTGGGAATAATTTTTCTCACGGGACACACACACACACACACACACACACATTTTAATGGTTTCCAACAGTTTTCTTGTTTTGTTTTGACTCCTCATCACCATGTATGTATCACATTCCCATCAGTGGCATTTCTCATTAAGGACACTGATTCTGGGTGGGTGGCACATGTATTATATAATTTTTAAAAGTACTTCTTCCCACTCCACAGTACTGAGAATCACATTTCCAATTGCATCAAGAGAATGGGATTCCTTCTGCCTGCTCTTATGGCTTTACTGAGGAAAGCTTGGCCAGTATTGTCATGCTTTGAAGTCAACAAAATCAGCACCTTAATCTGTTTGGGGGATAAAGGGTCCTACTGGAATTCTTTCTTGAGGGCTTGCTCAAATAGTTACCCTTGGCATCCTCATTCCACTCACAGGCATTCTTCTGTCATCATGTGCCCACCATAGTAACCTGTAGCAAGGTCAGAGATGTCTCCTGATGGTACCAGGAAACCTTCCCAGCCCCTGATTCCTGCAACCAAGCTTGGGTTTCCCCTACGAAAACACAATGACATGCTAAGAGATTTTATAGCAGACCCAGAATAAAAACAAACAAATAAACAACAACAAAAAAAAGCAAAAAAGAAATGTTTTCCTTATATTCATATCATCAAGAGCTCAAATACCCTAATAGCAAATTAAGTCAGAAAGGCTTATAGGGGATACATAATAAAACAAAGCTCTTTGGGAACAATTCAGAGAATGTCTGGCTTCCTAGAGTTGCATAAACTGTCAGCTACAAGAATGCACAAAATGAGGACATCATTCATGTCCCCCTCCTATTCTTCTCATGTTCTTTGTCAGAAGAACAAAACTAACATTTAAAAAGAGCAGGATTTTTAAAAAAAGTAAATATAGGAACTGATACAACATTCAGGGACCTAAGCAGAAACCTCATTTTCTTGGAGGGAAAGACTCTTTTTAGTCCCAAACATGGGATTCAAAACCTCTGGGCTGACAAATTTGGGGCTGGCAGTAGCTTCTCAGAACCTGCCTTTGATAGTCAGTGATGCCATCCACTCAATAGTCTTGAATAAACTGATTATGCCTTTTATTTCTTAAGTTAAAGGAAAGGGCAGGATTTTAGCAAGAAGATGGGTTTTTTTGACTGCCTATATTGACCTGCTCTCCCTATTCTGAGCACTGCCAATTTCTAGAAGGTGTTTCCTCTCAGCCTTTTGCAGGTACAATAACAGACAAGAGAGAAGACAGGAATAAAAACATCACATTATATAACTGTGGTCAATGCTATGTCACTTTCTATAAACATATGTCATTGATAGAATGGTAAAAGACTAGTTATGTCCAAATATTGAATTTATTTTTAAGCCTTCACAAGCATTAATAGTTGCCACTGACACTAACACTAACTGGGCCAGTTTCTCATTATAGCAAAATTCCATTATTATGGAATGGATTTAGAATTAAGATTATTTGGTTCTTTAGCAGAAATTAGTGATTGCACCTCAGAAGATCCTGCAAAAGTTTGGGAAAAGTTCAAGGATGCTCTCATTTCCACCAAGAAACCAGTCTTTTCACTCAGAAGAAAGAAAATCTTTGCTTGTCACAGAATGGTGAGAAATGACAGGCAGGGTAAAAACAAAGTCGGAGAGGGAAATTTGAGTAAGTTTTTTTAGCAGCCTATTAGATTCACATTTGGAGAAAGAATATTTCTAATTTGGTAATCAGAAAGCATACTACTAATTTTTCTAGTCAGAAACTTGACTACTGTTTAGTGGAAATGTGTTTGCCTAAAGAATAGCTATTATTGCAGAGGAAATTTATACAGTGATCAATAAAAATTTTCTAATCATAAAAAAATAGCTAAGTTACTCCAGGTGACCAAGTTTATAAGCATTGTCCCCCACAGCAGAATTCAGCCAATTTGAAACAAGTGAATGGCCACAGTCACTTACCTGATGTGAAAGTAGTGTTCTGTTAAATGTGATATTAATGTATCATATTTCTCCAAGAGCAGGTTGTGTCTTGCATACTTGATCTAACTAAGTCTCACAGCATCCCTAAAAAGTAGAACATGAATGGGAAACTGATTTGTTCATATGTGTCTGGCAAAGTTCATGATTTCCTAAGAGGAAAATGTGAATTTCCCTGGAAAAAACAAAACAAAAAACAAAAAAAAAAACAAAGCAAGAAACAACTATACTGCCAGGTAGGAACAAATTAAGAAGGTTTTGACAGATATCAGAAAGGGGTGGGGTAATAAAAAATGATGTGAAATTCAACTTTGAAAGAAAAAGTTTTGAGAGCGCTAACAGCAGTCCTTACTGTGGCTATAGCATAAATCTTGGGTGCTTTGATCGATAGAGAGATGGGCAGGGGAGGGGGTGGAATGAGCAACTCTATATGACAATTCTTATACAATTGGGCATTATTTACAAAGAAAAGTTACAGTCTCTGAGATTTAGTTGAAGTATCAACTACAATCCTGTTTGCAATGGAAGAATCTTACTATGTATATTACTAATAACACCTACCATATATTGGATACTTATAAATTGCCAGTCAGCCATTTGCATTTTGTCATTTTAAAGACTTGATGGCATCTGCATTCTTGTTATTGTCATCTCACTGTGAGGACCTGGGTGCTGAATGAATTTCTAAAGTCACAGGGATGGTAAAAGGTCCACTCTGCTTGTGGACAAAGCCTCTGCTCACACCCGCTGCATCAGGCTGCGGGGTGAAGCTAGAAGGAAGACATTAGTCAAGTTTATGAGGGGATGAAAAATGAGAAAAACGTAAATCCAACTTTTAGATTCTAAACCTGTGACTCAAACACAGGTACTGGTGGGAGAAAAGGAATGAGATAGAGGGAAAAAAATCCGTGTGCAATACTAATACATCGTACTGTGTAGCTCCTGTCCTTCCTTCAGTCAGAGGGTTGTGTGCAGTAATAGGAGTGATAATGGGCCACATCGTCAATGGAGTCCCAGCACACTGGGCAGTGTCTCGGGATGTCTCTCCTCCAGGCATCACCAGCACCAGCCTGGCCACCAGTGTGATCTTAATGGTTGTCTCCCCAGCCAGAGGCCTTAGTAGAAGAAGGAATTTTTCACGGTTTGCCCTGTCCATTTCTCATAGAGCTCCACGTTTTCACTCTGTTGACTCATGAACTGAGTTATTACAGTCTTCCTCTTCCCAGGGATTTGGCACAGACCACTGAAGGAGTTGAGTTGGAAGACAACAGGAGGATGCCCACCCAATGTGGCATCCGCAAACATCCCTACTACCCAGGTCTCGATTCAGGTTCCTCCCATCAGAATGAACTCCTCTCCTGAGGGCAGCCCTGCCAGGAGCTTGTGGGATGGCCCTCACCTCAGAGGCTAGGCCCTGCTGTGGGGCAATGACCTGAGACTCCTGCCATTGTCTTTCTGTGCCTGCTCATTAGGTCTCTAAGAAAACAGATGCTCCAGCAGCCTTCATTTCAGGTGTGCAACCTGATGCTTAAACTTGCTAGCTGTGAGATTTGGGAAGTCACTTTAAAAAATAGGAAAACAAACAACTTTCTAAGTTTTATTTTCTTTATCTGTTGTATGGGGACACAGGCAGTTAACTGAAAAACAACCTGGCTGAAAACTTTAATTTTTTGCTAGCATCCCAGAGAGATAAATAACAAGGAATCAAATTCAGATTCGAGGGTTTCTTTTGTAAGCCAATGTTTCAAACTCACTGTCCCGTCTCTGTGAAGATTTATCCTGAACTCATATGCTTCTGGAGCGAGATCTCTAGTTCCATAAAATCCTTACAGTTGGAGTGTTTTCAGTTAACACAAATGCTTTCACAGAGGATTTCTGTAATTTTCACAAAATCCTATAAAGTAGGTAGATTAGCTTTTATTCCCACTTTACAGAGAGGGAAACTGAGACTTCGGGATTTTTTTTTTTAATGACTTCCCCTGAATCTAAGAACTCCTAAGAAGAGCCAATCTTCAAACCTACATCTTCTGGCTCCCGTCCTCAGTGCTTGGCCCACAGCCATGGCACAGAGGTCAGTGATGACCCAATGAGGCTCACTGTGATTTCAGATCTTCAAAGAGAGAGATTCTATTTGATCATTCTATTGCATCAGCAGAGTGGGCTTGAAATCTGTAGAAAGATTTTTTTTTCATAAATAGCAGATAAAACGACACTGCTTACAGAATATTCCATTTCTTAAATATATCTATGTAAGTCTATGCCCCAGCCATCAAAATGGGGCGGGGGGTTGGGAAGCCATACATAAATTCACGATTTGGAGGAAAGAGTGGAAAAGCTGTCTCGGAAACTTAAAACAGCATATAGCAGGAAATGAGAAAAAACATCATATGTCGTAACTTTGTTTCTGCCTCCAAGGAGTAAACTGGAAACCAGACGCCTATGGCTTTAAGAGAAACAGTCATACTGGGAGATTGTTACATGTGGTAAGGAAGAGAATGTTTTTCATACCTTGGTTCAGGGGATTCCCAAAGGCCTGGGTCTGCTTCCAACAGCCCACAGCCTTCAATGTGTGTGTTATCTGGTATGTGTTTATTATTGAGTATGAACAATGTGGAGAGGAAAGCACCAATCCCTCCCAGGGGCCTGTGCTTCCCATGACAACTCCATCACTTCACCTCTGTGGGAATTCAGGTTCATTGAAAAGAGCCTGGCTCTACCCTCTTTCTTCTTCAATGTCTCCTTCTTCCTTTCTGACACCTCCATTTATTCCTAGTTAGTTTGTCTGTTTTCCTTGGTGCTAAAGAAAGGACTGGACCAGAAACCACCAGGTAAAACAAGACCTTATCACTGAATTCTCTTCTCCATCAGACAAGAAATGGATGATCTGACGCTCCTTGGTCCAGCTTACTCTCATGTATGAAGTGAGTCCAAATGGTAAGCAAGCTGATTCAGTTCCTCTAAGGAGTTTTAGTTTGTTTCACCTGGATTTCTATTTTTTTTTTAAGTATATTTTATTGATTATGTTGTTACAGTAGTCTGGCTGGTTTGGCTCAGTGGATTGAGCGTCGGCCTGCGAGCTAAGTGTCGCTGGTTCGATCTTCCAGTCAGGGCACATCAGAGAAGGAAAACTCTGACTCCAAAAAACCTCCACTGCCTTGTGGCATACCTCTTCAGGGGAAAGGCTAAGGGAGTAAACCCCGACAGAAAATACGGAGCCGGAGTCCCTAAGGCGGTTTGACGTTGTAGTCAACACCGGCAACTCCTGCGGCGCACCTGAAACCAAGCTGTATTGACTCCGTCTTTCCCTTGGACCCTTCAGCTGCGAAGAGAGGGGGGGTCTGCTGCATGGGCAACAGCAGACCCTCCATATCACCCTGCCCAGGCTCTGTAGCTTCAGCTTCACGGGAGAGGACACTCCAGCGTCATCGCAAGATGTCGATTCAACACAGGAGGAGACAGATACCGTGTCACTCCCGAGTCGGACTGCACAACCATTCTCGGCGGTGCAGATAGACTCTTAAGAAGCTACACCATCGTCTCTCGAGACGGACGGCTGCCGACGATGTTACAGTAGTTCCAATTTTTTCCCCTTTACTCCCCTCCACCCAGTATCTCCCTCCCCCAGCATCCCCCCCCCAAGTCCATACCCATGGTTCGTAAAAAATAACTATCCCTCCCTCTCAGATATTAAGACCCTTTGTAATCTTGTAAAGGACAATGGGTGAAGGTCTCAAGCTCCTCTAGCTGCTTCAAGCTGGACATGGTCGTCGTCCTACCTACCCTTGGGTTCAGAAATCCCTAATAATAGTGGGGGTGTGGAGGGGAGGGTAGCCTTCCCACATGGGGAAGGATTGTGCAGACTCCAGGTCAGTTGGCTGTCTCCGGACAACGGCGTGCTTCGTTTAGCAGGCTGGCATCCTTGTTGTGTTCTGGGGGCAACAGATTTGGCAAAAAGGGTTAAAAAGCATCATTCAATCCATAACTACTAGGTGACAAAAGGCAGGGATTAATTTTTCAATGTTCCACATTAGGAGAAAAAAAAAAAAAAAAAAAAAAAGGCTTCTTTGGAGGAAGGTGTGCAAGGCACATCTCGCCTGTCCAAAACCCTTTTGCCCATTATATTTAGTTTGGGCTGAGGGAAATAGTTTATGTTTCCCCCCTCTCAGACCTCTGGGCCCTTTCTCTCCAAGCCATTAGGATAGAAAAGAGAATTCAGTTTTAAAGTGAAGCCCACAGACCACCCCATTCTTCACCAACCCAGCCATTTAGTTCAGCCAAACTGTTGAGTCTCAGGAGGCAGCGCTGCAAAGAGGATTAAGTGAGGCTTATGCGTACAGACAATCACTCAGGTAATGCGGTCATAGGCTTATGCCCTTTGAAAACAGAAAACACATGTTAATTTATGTAACATAACCAACAAACAAGTCTCTAAATCTGTAAGACTGTCTTATTGGGAAGACATCCAGTTGCAAGGCACTTGACATTCTACTTGCCTGCAACTTGAATCTCTTTGGTGATATCACAGATATGGTTTAATTTTCAAGTGAAACCATTTTTTAAGTGAGAAGAAACTTTTAAGACGGTTAGCTGCTTTACTTTACAGTCTGCCACTGATCATAGTGATTTTCCTTGAATAATGATTTTTCTCCCTAAGATTACTCTCCTTGTCTTTAAAGGGACTACATTAAGTCCATTTTTAATTTATCCTGTTCGTTTGCATAAACACAACAAGAGCAGCAAATGATCACTTATGACCTTTAGTTCTGTTTTGCTGGAACTTACCCAAGGAACATTTAGGGTGGCCCTCAGTCTGCTCTTCAGGGCACAGAAGCTGAGCCACATACCTGGCATTCATCCTTGCCTGTACACACCTGTCCTTTCCAAGTCTTTCTGGTTTTCCATTGTACCTTAAGGTCCCTTCTAGCCATCTTTCAGGAAAACAACCTTCGTTCCTTCCCTGGAGAGATTGCTGTGGACCGCACAACCAACCATGGCAGCAGGCCTTTTATTTCGCGGGCTTTTATTACCTTTGAAAGTCATTCCCAGTTCCTTAGGGCTTTTTGGTAGCAACCTGAGCCCAAGCATGTCTCCTTTAGGCTTGACATTCCAGTCAAAGGCTTGGTCAGAAAAAGGAACCTCTATTAACAACTGGTCTTATTAGTTCTATGCAAAGAAACTTAAGTCATTACTTACTTGTTTAGAATGCCAAACTCTGGAGAGATCAAATAGGGAGAAAAATATACAACGTGAAGGAAAATCTTTGTCCTAATATTCACTGAACTGGCATTTCCATTCTTCATATTTTCATTTTCCCCCATTAAAAAAATTTTTTTGTTTGTTTTTCCATTACAGTTGTCTCACTTTTTTTTCCCCTCTTGCTTCCCTGTATCCTGCCCCTCCCTTCCCCCACATTCAGTCCCCACTCAGTTGCCCATGTCTGTGGGTCATTTATACATGTTCTTTGATTTGACACTTCCCCTTCTTATCCCCTTTTCTCCCTCCCACCTCCCCCCTTGTTACTGTTAGTCTACTCCTTGTTTACATACCTCTGGTTCAATTTTGCTCATTTGTTTGTGTTGTTCATTAGTTTCCTGTAATAGGTGACAGCATAAGGTATTTTTCTTTCATTGCCTAGCTTATTTCGCTAAGCATAATTCTCTCTAGTTCCATCCATGTTGTTGCAAATGGTAGAAGTTCCTTCTTTCTTTCTGCTACATAGAACTCCATTGTGTAAATGTACCACAGTTTTTTGATCCACTCATCTACAGATGGGCATTTAGGTTGTTTCCAGCACTTGGCTATTGTAAATAGTGCTGCTATGAACATTGGAGTGCATAGGTTCTTTTGATTTGGTGTTTCAGGATTTTTCGGATATAATCCTAGTAATGGAATTGCTGGTTCAAAAGGCAGTTCCATTTTTAGTTTTTTGAGGAAATTCCAAACTGTTTTCCATAGTGGCTGCACCAGTCTGCATTCCCACCAGCAGTGCACCAGGGTTCCCGTTTCTCCGCATCCTCTCCAGCACAAGTTGTTTGTTGATTTGTTGATGATGGCCATTCTGACTGGTGTGAGGTGGTATCTCATTGTGGTTTTTATTTGCATCTCTCTGATGGCTAGTGATGTTGAGCATATTTTCATATGTCTATGGGCCCTCTGTATGTCTTCTTTGGAGAAGTGTTTGTTCAGGTCCTTTGCCCATTTTTTAATTGGGTTGTCTGTCTTCTTGGTGTTGAGTTGTATGAGTTCTTTATATATTTTGGAGATCAATCCCTTGTCTGAGATGTCATTGGCGAATATATTTTCCCATATGGTTGGTTTCCTTTTCATCTTGCTGATGTTTTCTTTAGCTGAGCAGAAACTTTTTAGTTTGATGTAGTCCCATTTGTTTATTCTTTCCTTTATTTCCCTTGCCTTAGGAGATATATCAGTGAAAATGTTGCTACGTGTGATATCTGAAATTTTCCTGCCTATTTTTTCCTCTAGGACTTTTATGGTATCACGGCTTACATTTAAGTCTTTGATCCATTTTGAGTTTATTCTGGTGTATGGTGTAAGTTGGTGGTCTAGTTTCATTTTTTTGCATGTCCCTGTCCAGTTCTCCCAACACCATTTGTTGAAGAGGCTCTTTTCACTCCATTTGATGTTCTTTCCCCCTTTGTCAAATATTAGTTGACCATATGAACCTGGGTTTATTTCTGGGCTCTCTATTCTGTTCCATTGATCTATATGTCTGTTTTTATGCCAGTACCAGACTGTTTTGATTACCGTGGCCTTGTAGTATAGTTTGATATCAGGTATTGTGATTCCTCCTACTGTGTTCTTCCTCAAAATTGCTGTGGCTATTCGGGCTCTTTTTTGGTTCCATATAAATTTTTGAAGTATTTGTTCTAGGTCTGTGAAATATGTTGCTGGTATTTTAATAGGGATTGCATTGAATCTATAAATTGCTTTGGGTAGTATGGACATTTTAATGATGTTGATTCTTCCCATCCATGAGCATGGTATATGCTTCCATTTATTTGTATCTTCTTTAATTCCTTTCTTCAGTGTTATGTAGTTTTCTGAGTACAGGTCTTTTACCTCCTTGGTTAAGTTTATTCCTAGGTATTTTATTTTTCTTGTTGCTATGGTAAATTGAATTTTTCTTTCAGTTTCTATCTCTGAGTTTTTATTGTTCGTGTATAAAAATGCCTTTGATTTCTTAATATTGACTTTGTATCCTGCTATTTTGCTGAATTCACTTATTAGGTCGAGTAGTTTTTTTGTGGAGTCTATAGGGTTTTCTATGTACACCATCATGTCATCTGCAAATAATGACAGTTTTACTTCCTCTTTTCCAATTTGGATGCCTTTTATTTCTCTTTCTTGTCTGATTGCTGTGGCTAGAACTTCCAAGACTATGTTGAATAGGAGTGGAGAGAGCGGACATCCTTGTCTTGTTCCTGATCTCAGGGGGAATGCTCTCAGTTTTTGCCCATTGAGTATGATGTTGGCTTCAGGTTTCTCATATATGGCCTTTATTATGTTGAGGTATGCTCCCTCTATTCCCATTTTGCTGATAGTTTTTATCATAAATGGGTGTTGTACTTTATCAAATGCTTTTTCCCCATCTATTGATATGATCATGTGGTTTTTGTCTTTCATTTTGTTTATGTGGTGTATCACGTTTATTGATTTGCGAATATTAAACCATCCTTGCATCCCTGGGATGAATCCTACTTGATCGTGGTGTATGATCTTTCTAATGTGTTGCTGGATCCGGTTTGCCAATATTTTGTTGAGGATTTTAGCATCTATGTTCATCAGCGATATTGGTCTGTAGTTTTCTTTCTTTGTTGTGTCTTGACCTGGTTTTGGAATTAGGGTTATACTGGCTTCATAGAACGAGTTTGGGAGTCTTCCCTCTTCTTGTATCTTTTGGAATAGTCTGAGGAGGATAGGAGTTAGTTCTTTCCTAAATGTTTTGTAGAATTCACTTGTGAAGCCATCCGGTCCTGGGCTTTTGTGTGCTGGGAGTTTTTTGATTACTGCTTCAATTTCACTAGTTGTTATTGGTCTATTCAGACTTTCTGTTTCTTCTTGATTCAGTTTGGGAAGACTATAGTTTTCCAGGAATCTGTCCATTTCCTCTAGGTTGTCAAATTTCTTGCCATACAGTTGTTCATAATAATTTTTTATAATCCTTTGTATTTCTGTGGTATCAGTTGTGATTTCTCCTCTTTCGTTTCTGATTTTATTTATTTGGGTCCTCTCTCTTTCTTTCTTGATGAGCCTGGTTAAAGGCTTGTCAATTTTGTTTATTTTTTCAAAGAACCAGCTCCTACTTTTGTTGATCTTTTGAATTGTTAGTTTAGACTCTATGTCATTTAATTCTGCTCTGATCTTGATGATTTCCTTCCTTCTACTTGATCTGGGCTTTGCTTGTTGTTCTTCCTCTAGATCTTGTAGCTGTAGGGTTAAATTTTTTATTAGATATTCCTCTAGCTTTTTTAGGTAGGCCTGTATTGCTATGAACTTTCCTCTTAGGACTGCTTTCGCTGTATCCCATAGGTATTGGGTTGTTGTGTGTTCATTATCATTAGTTTCCAGAAACTCTTTGATTTCTTCCTTGATGTCATTGTTAACCCATTCATTATTTAATAGCATATTATTCATTCTCCATGAGTTTGAATGTTTTTGAGTTTTTTCCTTGAGGTTGATTTCCAATTTTAAGCCATTGTGATCTGAGAAGATGCTTGATATAATTTCAATTTTCTTGAATTTGTTAAGGCTTGTTTTGTGTCCTTCCATGTGGTCTATCTTTGAAAATGTTCCATGTGCACTTGAGAAGTATGTATATTTTGCTTCTTTGGGGTGAAAACTTCTATATATATCGACTAAGTCCATTTGATCTAGAGTGTTGTTCAGTGCCTCAATATCTTTGGTGTTTCTTTGCTTTGAAGATCTGTCCATTGTTGACAATGGGGTGCTAAAGTCCCCTACTATGAGTGTGTTGTTGTCTATATCTTTCTTGGAGTCTTTCAAAAGTTTCCTTATATATTTGGGTGCTCTTAAGTTGGGTGCATATATATTTATAAGGGTTATATCTTCTTGATGGATTTTTCCCTTAAGTATTATGAAATGCCCTTCTTTGTCTCTTTTTATGGACTTTGCTGTGAAATCTGTTTTGTCTGATATAAGTATTGCTACCCCGGCTTTTTTTTCATGCCCATTTGCTTGAAATACTTTTTTCCATCCCTTTAGTTTCAGTCTGTGTAGATCTTTTATTCTAAGGTGGGTCTCTTGTAGACAGCATATATGTGGGTCATTCTTTCTAATCCATTCAGCTACCCTATGTCTTTTAATTGGAGCGTTTAATCCATTTACATTTAAGCTTATTACCGATAAGTTCTTATTCATTGTCATTTTTCCCCTTTGTACTCATGTTCTTCTCTGTCGCTCTCTGTTTCTTTATCTTCTTAGAGCAGACCCTTTAGCATCTCTTGCATTGCTGGTTTGGTGGAGATGTATTCTTTCAGCCTTCTTTTGTCTTGGAAGCTCCTTATTTCACCCTCCATTTTGAATGAGAGCTTTGCTGGGTATAGTATTCTAGGTTGTAGGCCTTTGTTTTTCATTGCTTGGAATATTTTTTGCCATTCCCTTCTGGCTTTTAGTGTTTCTGCTGAGAAATCTGATGATAGCCTTATTGGAGCTCCCTTGTATGTTATTAGTTGTTTTTCTCTTGCTGCTTTTAGGATCCTCTCTTTGTCTTTGAATGTTGCCATTTTAATTATGATGTGTCTTGAGGTGGGCCTGTTGGGGTTCATCTTCATTGGGACCCTCTGTGCTTCCTCGACTTGCGTGACTCTTTCTCTCATCATGTTAGGGAAGTTTTCTGTCATTAGTTTTTCAAAGAGGTTTTCTATCCCTTGCTCTTCTTCTTCTCCTTCTGGAATTCCTATGATCCGGATATTATTACGTTTCATGTTGTCCTGCAGCTGTCTTAGAACCTCTTCAGTCTAGTTCAGTCTTTTTTCATTTTGTTGCATTGTCTGGGAGTTTTTGTGTAGGTTGTCCTCCAGCTCGCTGATCCGATCTTCTGCTTCCTCTAGCCTGCTTTTAATTCCTTCTACTGTGTTCTTCAATTCAGTGATCATATTCTTCATTTCCTCCTGGCTCTTATTGATAGCTTCTATGTCCTTTTTCATGCTCATGTAATTTTCTGTGAGTTCCTTGTAGTTTTTCTGGAGTTCTTTGTAGTTTCCGCTGAGCTCATTCAGCTTCTCCATAATCCATGTTTTGAATTCCATATCTGATAGTTCGCTCCCCTCTATTTCATTTAGCACTCTTTCTGGGGATACTACCTTTCCTTTTGATGGGAGGTTGTTTCTCTGTCTCCCCATTTTTGTGACTCCTATTGTTTGTTGGTGCTTCTTGGAATGATCTGCACTTCCTGGATCTGCCTCTGGTGGCGTCAGATCATGTACCAGTCTGGCCCTAGGCAGCCTGTTGGAGACTTCCAGGGATCTACTGCTGTTGTCTGTCTTCTTTGATTGATAATCTACTCAATCTGTGATTAGCTGTCAGGCTTAAGGACTGTGGGTGTGGCTGCTTAATTCCTATAGGCAGGGCTTTTGCTTCCCCTCAGGCTGACGCCACTTGGAGGGGAATGGTCTACCCGCAGTACTGGGGATGAGTCAGCACTGGGACCCAGTCGGCTGCTCCTCCAGTTCTCCCCTCAAAGCTACCGTGCCAAACTCTCCCCAAGTGTCTTCCAGTCCTCTCTGCCTTCCCTCTGCTTGAGCCCAGGGTAAGTGGTGGCGAAAATATTTTCGTATGTGATCCACTTAAGAGCTCTTTTTCTCCTGCTGTTTCTCTCCGGCTAGCAAGAAACCCTGTGGCTTTTCGCTTTTCACAGCTGATACTGTTTTACTTTCCACTCTGTTGCTGTAGGCTGGGAAGCCCAGCTGGGGGTTTAGACCCTGCCCTTCTCAGGGCGAATCCCCGGCTGCTGAGCTGTTTCTCAGTCCCTTCAACTGCCACCCATGTGAGCCCAGCCAGCCCTTCCACGTCTCCGCACTCCCTACCGGTCAAGTTGTGATGTAGTGGCCTTTTCTGTCTCTCAATGGTTATAAGACTTCTTTCCAGCTAGTGTTCCGTTGGTTATTCCAGATGATTTCTCCAAAATTAAGTTGTAAATCCAGACTGGTCCTGGGAGGAGGTTAGTGTAGCTTCCATTTACTCCTCCGCCATCTTGGATCTCCCGTTAGTATCTCACCTGGATTTCTTTATCTTACCAAACTTACCTACTTCAAGGCATCAGGCCTGTTGTGTGGGATACTATGCCAGAGAACTGGGGGCCCTGAAGTTCATCTTACTTTGTTATTCTGTGTGGCTCAGATTTGTGAGCTGGTTTTCCTTAGTCATGCTTATTACTAACTGTTCTCTTAAAGATCTGCAATCATGTCTTGGATGACAAATCCAATTTCCTCTGTGTCACATCTTCCTTGATTTCCTGTGGTAGATGACCTTGTTGGTAGGGTCCCAACCTGATTATCCACCTTCCTCTCCATAGAATTCTTTCATCTCTTTGGTAATTCCTCTTCTTTCTTCTTTGACCATGAGTGTGACCCTAAATTTTACTCTTGGTCTTCTCGTCTTCTGTCTCTGCAAATTATCCTTTGGTAAATTCACCAACCACTACTTTAAATGTCACTTATATGTAAATGACTCTTGAATTTGTATCCCAAGCCCTACAAGGCTCTTTGTTGTAACACCACCCAAGTCCATAGTGTAGCTTTTGAAAATGTGAGGCTTACAAAAAAATTAGAGGTGGATTCCAGATTCATAGTTTTATAGATAAATTAACCAAATCCTATACACATGCCTGAGGTCAGATAATTTGATAGTGATGGGGATCTTGGCAATTTTCCCTAACCTGCTGTCCTTTTCTTTTCTTGTGTCACTTCAAGTCTTCACAGCAGCCCAGCTGGGCTATCCTATGCCCACTGTCCTCATTTTTTCTTTCCTAAAATGCATACTCCTCCTCCTCCAACTTCTGTCTATCAGATCCTTACCCCTAATTCAGCATATATGAAATATTGGTGTTTTTACTTTTTAAAAAAAGTAGGAAGGAAGCCCTATTAATAACAGGGGTTCCAGAACGGCCAAGAGAGTGGGACTCTAACGAATCAGCATCCTTGGGGATTTTAGTGGGACCGGCCTATATATTTAGGGAGACCGAGGAAATAAAGCTCCCCACTTTTATTCTTTCCATTACCTATCTAGTCATTGCCAATATTTAGTAAAATCCAAAATACCTTTCAATGACCACATGTCAAAAAATAGTGTTTTGTGGGAAGGAATTCAATGAAACCTTTAAACCATTAAAAAATAAATAAACAAAAAACTCTTACTCCATGAGAAGTTCATATCTCCTGGTAGTTTAAAAGGCACAGCAAATACTTTGATGCTATTAAATTTTCTTAGACAGTAATTTACTTTAGGCATTATTTAAAATTTTTGGTTTAAAAGGCAGCTATTTTTATCAACAACATGAATCATATACTCTCCCTTACCATCTCTTCTATCTGCCTCCTTCTTTATACTTTACCTATTTTTGCAGTCAGAATATTTCATAGTTTCCCGATTCTCTTTTGTTTTGCTCAAATGTTAAACCTAAGTGTGCCAGACATGTTTTTATATTTTTTCTAATTTTATATTATTCCTGTTATTAAAATATGTTGAAGAAAGAAAAATGGGAAACGAGGATTAGTAATGATTAACAGCAATGTATGAATACTAATAAATACCCCACAGTGAATTTCTCCTTTTAATTTTTTATTAATGACCAGTGTTATTGGGCAAAGATGCTAATGACACACTATTTTTAAGCCTCTTAAAACTAAATTTTAGTCTATTGAGCTGCTTTGTTAGTTATCCAAGAAAATTCATATTTAGTGGGAATCTGCATACTTGCATTTACTTTTCACATGGTGGTTTATAACTATCTTGATATTAGAAAAATGGCCCAGACTCAAGCCTGTGATATGATGTTGTTCCTAAGAAGATGCACTGAGGGAGGGCAGAGAGAGTGAAATCACACTTTGACCTTGATACTAAGGCAAATCAGTTACACACTCCAACCCTGGGGTATGGGACAGAGGTAATGGGGCAGTGTGGGGCGTCACCAGGCCATGATTCTCTGTGCTGCATGATACCATGTTGCCCCTTGATGCCTCCAGCCATCCACCTAGCTGAAATTTTGTAAGGGTCCAGACTTATTCTTACTACTAGTAAAACAACCCCACAATTGCACAGCATTGAGGCTCCATCAATGACCACATCTTTATATGTGAACATAGCATATTATCACATTAGCAACCTGAGTTTTTAGAAATCCTGGGTCTCATTCTCTTCCTATAAATGAAAGCATGGCCCTGACTGGTGTGACTCAGTGGGTTGGAAGTTGTCCTGCAAACTGAAAAGTTGCTGGTTTGATTCCCAGTCAGGGCACATGCCTGAGCTGCGGGCCAGGTCCCTGGTTGGGGGTGTGCAAGAGGCAACCAATCGATATTTCTCTCACACATTGATGTTTCTCTCCCTTTCTTTCTCCCTCCCTTCCCCTTCTCTAAAAATAAAAATTTTTAAATAAAATAAAGTTTGCCTTCTTTGCTAAACTCTAAGCTCCATTAAAGACTGGAACATTACTGGCCTTGTCCCCTCATTGATTCTCTGGGGTCTAAAATAATTCTGGCATATGGCAGGCACTTAGCATTAATACACAATGCCCTGGATCTTGATCCAGGCCTTGTATTTCTCAGTCCTCTGAGTTCTGCTATAAATACAGTTGTTCTCATGAATTCAATGTTACTGGATTCATTTTCCTCTGGGTCATGTAAGGTACTACACTATGGGACAGTGATTTGGCTAAGACTAAGATTCCCTCCCACGCAGTATTTCATGGGAGACACTGGAGGGCCTTCTCTTTTGTGAGCTCAGAAAAACAGGTCATAAGAACAGTCATAGAGGTCTCTAGAATGAGGAAGTTTTGTAAACATCTCATAGGGGTAAGTAAATATACTGCAAACACTAATAGCTACATTTGATATAGATTTGGGTTATCTTCAATTAAAGTAGTGGAGAGTTTTTAGGATCATTTTAATTGATTTGTTTAATTTTTCATCTGTACCTAACCACAGACAAAAAGGGAGCCAACAGTTTCTTTGTGAACATTTTTTTTTGCCAGATAACATTGCGTCTTTTTTATTGTATGGTGCAGACCATTGTTAATCATGCTGATTCTTACCCATAACAGAGTAAAGAGTGATAAGTAAGACTCTGGCTCTGAAACTTGGGAAATCCCCACTTTCAGGATAGACAGGAAACCACAGCCTGGGTTTTGATTGAGCTTTGTTCTCACCTTTCTGGCTCCCTCCTTACCTTCCACTCCTCTGTATTCAAACACACCCAACCTCCACCTGGCCTGACAGCAGGGAAGCTTCAATAAAAGTGAGAAGCTATTTGCTCAGTAGTCATTTGGAAATGGAAAATGTCTATGGTTCTATTGTTTCATCCAACTCTTTTATTTTACAGGGGAAAAAACATGAAGCCCAGAGTGGCTAAATGATGAGGCAAAATTAAGAACTGAATTCTGAAGGATGCATTAGAACTCTCCAGACAAAGCCTGCAGGAGGAGCCCACACCGGCTTTGGATTTTGCCGCACACCTTTACATGCTTGTGGAGCAGAATCTACACTGATTAGTAGTTCATGTTTTTTTGTATACTTAGTTCTGAAAGCTTTCCAAGGTCTAGACATATTTTTAAAGTAGAATTAGAGAGAGAGAAAGAAAGAAAGAGTAAGCAGTTAATTTAGATGTTGGACATAGCTCCCTAGTCATACCAGAATCCCTCTAGATTTTATTCAGTTAAACAAAGACCGAGTTACAATCATGGGTGATTTTTATGAAGAGTTGAATGACTTAATTAGCTTCCTTTTTTTTTTTTTTTTTTAAGTAGCCTGAAGAGATCCTCACTAACTCCTGTGTTTTGACAAAGCTCAAACATTATTGTGGATCAAAGGCAAAATAACAGAAATCTGGACATGTCAAGGGTGCTACACTGAGAGCATTCTGTAAATGGGTAATTGAGTAGCTGTTTCCAAGCTGGACTTTTGACCCCTGAGGCTATAACATCAAGGACAGAGATAACCATAGTCTGGGGTGTCTGAGTCTTGGCTGCTGGGAGAAATAGATCATCATCCACACACCCCTGAGTGCATGATCATTTTGGCAACGATTCAGAATATCAACCAACTGCCATGCCTCTTGTAAATGTGTCCTTCAAAGAGGAGCCCTCCTGCATGCCAAGGTCTACTGTTTTCCAAAGTTGCAGGCTTTCTTCAAAGTCAGGATTCTCCTTATTTATTGACATTAATTTTAACCATACCAAAGCTATCAATGCCAAAGTTGTTAATCTTAGTAAAGTTAAGCCATATACTCTCATTAAGCCAATAATAGTTATAAATAATGTTTCATCTATTGGGGTGGATATATGTGAAGCAGAAGACCTTGATTATAATACCAGCTGTATACCCTTGAAATGACACAATTTTTCAGTTCCGTTGTAAAATGAGAATAATAACACCTGTTCTGTGAGTGTTTTTGCTTCTAAATGATTCCTCAAATAATATGTTCACTGTAGGAAACAATTTTTATAGAGCACTGTACATTATGTTTTAAGAAATGGAAATATCTCTAGTAGGTATTATGGCAGTTAAGCTTACAGATAATTTTAATATTTAACCTGGAATTTGTTATTTGAAAAACTTGCACTCTACCCATATTTAAAAGTATAGTTTGTAATCAGAAGAAAATCATAATTTAAAAAAATTCTCAGACTCCAAAGGAGATTTAAAAGTTTAACTATTCTCATACATTTTTAAGATAATTAAAAGAAATAATATGCTTATTTTTTAGGCTACTAAATAAATGTTTATATATATAATTTTAAATAATCCCAATCTTGAGTATTCTAAATTCTTGAAAATATTTTTACTTTGGCTCCTTTCATGAAAATTTACTAATCATTATCAAGGTTTTTCCAGGGCATCTGAGTCCTTGCAAATATTTCACAATTATACTTGGATGCTACATGAATGCATAAGGTAAAAATCTAGAAAAGAACCACTTTTTCTGGGAATTTTCCCAGTGGAACAGCTATAAGAAAGAATTTTAACAAGTTATCAGAGAGAATACATGTTCAGATCTTTTCTATACAGGGGTTTGCTCTGAAATCTTGAGAAATGGTACAAAACAAACAAACAAAAAAAGAATATTTAGGTCTATTCTTACTTAAGAATTTATAAGAAAATCGTAAATGTCTCATTTCTGTAGCACTTAAGTTTTTCCCTCCTAAAGGATCAAACATATCTGTTACAGAGAGCCATGCAGTCATTTATGAATCTTTGAACATGTGTGTTTAATGAAAAAAATAGTAGACCATTCGTGGATGCACAGTGGTGCTATACATTAAATCAATGAATTTTTCAAAGTAGGTTCAGGACTGTTTCTGGTTTCAACTTGTAGAGAGGTCAAGGTTTCTACCAGAATTCTGACATAGAACCTGATACACAAAGAGCAATTTTCACAGCTTGCTTAAATATGGTTGCCTAATCTACCTCGGCCTCAGCTACCTGGTTCATAGTCTACGTTTAGATAATTAGCCCACGCCACATCTGAGGAGCATGAATGCAGGTCTACTTGGAGGCTAATAGATATTCTGTCCTCTCTTAAGGAAGAAGGAAAAATGTTAGTCAACTTGTCAAAAAATTCCTTGCTGAATTTGAATGTCAAGGAAAGAGTTTCCTTCTGAATAGAATATATGTCAGTTAGAGAGTATACCAGGACTACATCTAAGCATGCTGGCTAGTTTTCCATTTTCTTCCCTTAAAAAGAGACAAGATGAAATGGAGAAGAAAGGAGGAGGCTGACTCTAAAACTGTCAGGGAAGTGTAATGAAACTTCAAAATCAGTGTAGTTTTTTCTCTCTCTCTTTTTCTTTAAATGAATAAGCATATGACACTGTGTAAAGAGGCCCTACATACAATTCCTGGCTGTTCTTATTTCAGTAAGAATTCTATTTTGCAATGGGAGACACTCAAGTATCAAGAGTCAAACACATTCAAGGCCACATAATGTTGGATGCATGATGCAAGATGCTGGGATGACATTCCAATGGTAGTGACATTTTTAGTTATCTCTGCATAATGTATAACTGGTTTCTTCAGGCCTTGCATCCTGGTACATAAAATAGAGATACATTACATAGAGTTGCCAGATAAACTACAGAACATCTGGATATATTTGAATTTTAGATAAACAACAAATAATTTTTAATGTAGGTATGTCTCATGCAATATTTGGGACATACTGATACTAAAAAATTAGTCATTGTTTATCTGAAATTTTAATTTAACTGGTGTCTTCCATTTTTATTTTTTAAATATAGCAATACTATATTAGCAGAAAATTACTGTACTTCTTTGGTTCTGTCCTCAGCTGTTACTGAATAATCTGTAATCTCTCTTAAAAACATTGGAAGAAGATTCTATAGAGAAAGAAATATCTTTTCAGCAAATGGTACTGGAACAAATAAATATCCACATGAAAAAGAATGAAGTTGAATAACTGCCTCACAAAAATTAACTAAAACTGAAATATTGAATTAAATGTGAGAGCTAGAATGATAAAACTCTTAGGAGAATACATAGGAACAAATCTTCTAACATTGGGTTGTGAAATCAAACACAAATGAAAAAGAAAACAAACATAAATTATATTTTATCAAAATATTTTAAAATTGTACTTCAAAATAAAGTCAAATATGACTCATAAAGAACATTGCATATTATATATACAATAAAAATTTTTTTAATCCAGAATAAATAACCAATAACAATAAAAAATACAAATACCCCAAATTTAAAGATGGAAAAGAGATTTGAAAAGACATTTATCCAAGGAATATGCACAAACGGCCGCAATCCCATGAAAAGATGTTCAACATTATTTGTGATTAAGGAAATGAAAACCAAAACCACAATGAAATACTACTTCACAGCCACTAGGATGGCTAAAATAAATGACAGAGAGTAATAAATGTTCATGGGGATGTGGAAAAATTGGGCACATATTCTTTGCTGTTGGTAATATAAAATGGTACAGCCCCTTTGGAAATTTTTTCCTTCAAAATGTTAAACATATAGTTACCATATGCTCCAGCAATTCCACTCTCAGATACATATTCAGAGAACTAAAAGCAGGCTTGCACAAAAAATTGTACAAGAATGTTCAATCATATAGCATTGTTTATAAGAGACAAAAAGTTGAAGCACCTAAAATGTTCATTAACTTACAAATAGATAAATACTATGTGGTGTATCTGTATGGTGAGATATTATTTGGCAATAAAAAGGAATGAAGTGTTGATACAGGCTACAACATGGATAAGCTCTAAAAACATCACATTAAGTGATACAAGCATGTGACAGAAGACTACATTGTGTGATTCCATTCATATAAAAGACAGACATATATTAGTAGTTCCCAGGGGATAGAGGTAGTGATAAATAAGAAATGAGTACAGATGATATGGGTTTCCTTCTGGAACAATGGAATTGTTCTTAAGTTAGATAATGATGTGAGCTGCAAAGCTCTATGATTATAGTAAAAAACACTGAATTGTATGCATTTAAAGGGTGAATTTTATGGTATGATACTTATATATCAATAAAGTTATATATCTTATTAAAATACATATTTTTTTGCAAAGAGGAATACAAAAAGAATAAACCAGAAACTAAAAGAATTGTAAAACACAGGTAGTGAGAGGAAATGGAGTGAAAGGAACAGGAAAGAGAATGAGATTTCTCAGAGTATAACTTAAATAATGTTTTCACTTTTGACCATGTTAATGTTTTATATATTAAAAAGTAAAATTAAATGAGTAGAAAAAATATAAAAATTGAATACAAAGAGACAAAAATGAACATAATTACATCAATTTTATAATAAACTATTCAAAAGAGAAGGGGGATTAATCCAAATAAGTACTCTGACCATGGATACAGAATGAAGGAAATCGCAAAAAAGTTGATGCCTGTGAGAACCAAGATCCTCACTGTGGGAGAAGGGATATATTAAGTTGAATCATATTAAATTGATGATAATCTATAGTTTTTAATCCCAAGAAAGGAAATTTTATATTATTCAATCTAATATAAATATGAATTGAGAGAGAAAATCTGATGCTACTGGATTAGGATTAGTATGGTATAATTTTTAAAAATTATATTTTCTAACTGTTCACTCAATGAAACTAGAAGCAATGGTACTCCAGTAGCAATGAACACGCATAAGTTTTGTTTTCTAAATGCCATTTTCTCCTACAGGAAACAAAACTTCTAAGAGAAATCACTTATTCTAGATCTGGTGGAGGTCAGGTTCTATGCTCACTTTGAACATCTTACAGTGCCAGAAAGTAAGGAAGTACTTACAGACTCCCTAACACAGTCCAAAAGGACATGGGACCATCATAAAGTGGCTCACATTGACCAAATGTGGGGCAATTTGAGCATCAAAAAAGAATGATAGCAGTAATAGATCATTATAGTATAGTGAATTAAAAGAATAAAATAAAAGAATGATTTAGTGGGGACAGGAGAGGTAAACTCTTTATAAACTTTTTTAATTTTATTTTTAATCAATTATTTATTTTTTAGAGAGAGAGGGGAAGGAAGTGAGGAGAGGAAAAGAAACATCAAAGTGAGAGAAAAACATCAAATGGTTCCCTTCTATACATGACCTGAATGGAGACCAAATCTGCAACCCAAGCATGTGCCCTGACTTAGAATCGAACCGGTGACCTTTTAGTTTGCAGGACGATACCCAACCAACTGAGCCACACTGGCTTGTGCTAAATGTTTCTTTATAGTATAATACCAGTGAGGGATAGGGAAAGATGGAGGAGACTATAAGGGGAATAAATGGTGATGGACAGAGACTTGGGGTGATGAAACACAATACAGTGTACAGTTGATGTATTGTGGAATTGTGCCCCTGAAACTTGTATAACTTTGTTAACCAGTGTCATCCTAATAAATTCAATAAAAAGGAAACAAATATAAAAGAATATCAGTTAATAAAAGTAGAAGCAATGACAATTAGGAAATTATCATTTTGCAACCACCACTGTAATTTAGACCAGAATCATAATGAGTGGACTCTGGACCCATTGGGTGAAAGTTTGTTGGGTGTGTTGAATAGTGTTAACATAGAAGGCCTAGCACTATTATTATTAGAAAAGTCTGCTTGGCCCTTGGCTGACATCTGGGAACTTGGACTTCAGGAGGGTTCCCATTGTTCCCAGAATGGATCACAGTGATTTACTGTGTTCACACTGTTTGTATAAACAACGTGGGTTATGCTGAACACCTGCTTTCCTTCTGGAAGTCTGAAGTTTTGGTACATGCCATGCAAAAGGTGCCTCCATGAGCAGCCCCCAATAAAAACCTTGCTCACTGAGTCTCTAATGAAATTCCCTGGTAGATGACTTTTCACACATGTTGTCACAACTCATCGCTGGGAAAAGACCTTTGGAAACTTGTACCTGTTTCCTTAAGACTTTGCCCCATGTTCCATTTCCAATCACTGATTTTGCTTTGTATATTTCTGCAGAGTCTTGTGAGTCTTCCTAGCAGATCATCAAAACAGGAGAGAGTTATGTGGACCCCTAGCACATTGGGGAATAAGTTACTCACACAATCTCAAAGCATCATGCAACAGATTACTTCCTGGCTCTGTATGAGATTTGGTGATTTTTCCACCTGTTCCTGTCTAGTTCTTTCCTTAGTCTTAGTAGTTCCCTTACACAAATGCCTAGATCAGGACTCCATTGAAGACTCAAGGAAAATCCTCTGCAGCTCTCAGGAAGTCTTTCTCTCTGTGCAGCTATCTTCTCTCTGGTATACCTTGAAAAATCTTATCCTCCTAAACTTTGAACTCTGCTTTCTCAACTCAGGGAGACCTTCAGGCTATGTGTGGATTCCTTCTCTGTCTCCTTGAAACTCTCTCCAGGCAGTGAGCTGGGACATTCATAGGGATCACCTCCTTTGTTTACCTTTCCTAGGGATTATCCTTTTATGCTACCTATTGGCCAATATCTAAAACTGTTATTTGTATTTTGTCCAATTTGGTAGTTAAGCTGGTAGAGAAAATTTGGTTCTTGTTATTCTATAATAGCTGGAAACAAGTTTTTATTAATATTATTTTTATTATAAAATAAGAAAATATTTAAGAATATTTGGAAATTACTTAAGCATAAGGACATTAAAGGAAAATACGCATTGATCATTAACCAATCCATGACATTTTGGTTTATTTTTTTTAGATATTGTGTTTTCTATGATTAGCTTGATTTAATTTAAAAAATAAATAAATATGGTATTTAAAATACAATTTAATGCTTCTTTTTGAATTTAATATTACTTCATAATCATTTTCCTATGTTCTTTATTAGAATCATTTATAATCTAGGACAATATCCCAACATATAGACAGGTGTACCATGGACTATTTAACCTTCTCTCTGCAGATAGACATTTAGATGGTTCTCAGTTTTTGCTATTATAAATAATGAATTTTTTAAATGGAGGCCTGGCTGGGGTTTGCATGGATGTGACCCTTTGTGCTCACTCACTGCTGTGCTCAGTCTTCTGTTTGGAAGTTCTACTAAAATAAAAGGAAATCAGGTGAGGCTAAAAAAAAATGAATATTTTTATACAGATGTTTTTGTTTAAACTGAATGTTTTACTTAGGCATACTTATTGGGAATAAGTAGTTTAAGATACTCAATTAATTTGCCAACTTGATTTCCAGAGGACTGTAACACTTAAAATACAATTATGAAGTATTACTGTGTGCCACTCATTGTGCCAGGTTTGGATGATGTAAGACAAACAAGATCTTGACTCCAAGTTTTAGGAGTTTGTAGCCTAGTTCTGGAGGTAAACGTGTTAATAGAAAAGTGATGCAAAGCATTATGGGGGTTCTGCATGCACATGAACAGTATGCAGTGAGCTATTTGAGCAGAGAAATTGTCTACTTTATCACCTAACACAGAGTAATGTAAAGTAAACATTTAATAAGTTGTTGTTGAAAGAGAGGGAGAGAGAACAGTTAAAGGAGTGACTGTTAATCCACTTGGTAATTTGTTTGGGAAAAGTTTCTTAGAAGAACCTATAATTTGTAATTAGTAATTTGTAATTAGCATCTCAATTATTCATTCAAGAGAGCCCAGGAATAAACCCACACATTTACTGTCAATTAATATTTGACAAAGGATGCATGAACATACAATGGGGTAAAGACAATCTATTCAATAAACAGTATTGGGAAAATAAGACAGGTACATGCCAAAAAATGAAAGTAGACCACCTTTCTTACACCATACACAAGAATAAACTCATAATGGATAAAGAACTTAAATGTAAGACTAAAAACCATAAAAATTCTAGGAAAAAACATAGGCAGTAAAATATCAGACACTTCTCATAGCAATATTTTTTCTGATCTATCTCCTCAGGCAATGGAAACAGAAGAAAAAAATAAACAAATGGGACTATACCAAACTAAAAAGCTTTTGCACAGCAAAGGAAAACATCAACAAAATGAAAAGACAACCCAATGAATGGGGGAGTATATTTGCCAATGATATTGCCAATACATCTGATAAAGAGTTATTATCCAAAATTTATAAAGAACTTATACAACTCAACACCAAAATAACAAACAATCCAATTAAAAAATAGGCAGTGGACCTGACTAGACACATCTCTAAAGAGGACATACAGATGGCCAATAGACATATGAAAAAATGCTTAATGTCACTAATCATCAGAGAAATGCTAATTAAAATCACAATGAGATAGCACCTCACACATGTCAGAATGCTGTTATCAATAAATCAACAAACAGTGTAGGTGAGGATGTGGAGAAAAGGGAACCCTACTGCACTGTTGGTAGGAATGCAGACTGGTGCAGACACTGTGGAAACCAGTATGGAGTTAGAATAGTTTCCTGAAAAAAATAAAAATGGAATTGCCTTGTGACCCATCGATTCTGCCTCTGGGAATATATCTGAAGAAACTAAAAACACTAATTCAAAAGAATATATGCACCCCTATGCTCATTGCAGTGTTATTTACAATAGCCAAGCTTTGGCAGAAGCCCAAGTGTCCATCAATAGATGAGTGAGTTAAAAAGCTGTGGTGCTTTAGTCAATGTAATACTACACAGCTCTAAAAAGAAAGAAAATCTTACCTTTTGCGACAGCACAGATGGACCTGGAGAGTAATACACTAAGCAAAATAAGCTAGTCAGAGGAAGACAAATGCCATATAATTTCACTTATATGTGGAACCAAATAACAAAATAAACAAACAAAAAAGAAAAAGATGTGTAGATACAGAGAACAGACTGACACCTGTTAGAGGGGAGGGGGTTTGGGAGTCTATGTAAAAAACGTTGAAGGGATTAATCAAAAAAGAAAAAAATTAACTCATAGGCACAGACAACAGTAGGGTGATTACCAGGAGAAAGGGGAGTGGGGGAGGTAGACGAGGGTAAAGGGGGGACAAATGGTGACAGAAGGAGACTTGATTTTGTGGAGTGAACATGCAATAAAATATATAGATGACATATTACAAAATTGTGCACGTGAGACCTATATAATTCTATTAACCAATGTTACTCTAATAAATACAATGAAAAATATTAATAAGTCATTTATACTTTCATTTAGCTAGTATTTTTTGGCAATGTGCCAGGGACAGTGCTAAGGACATTGTTGGTGCTGTTTCTGTAGAATTTGCAGCCTGACAAGGAAGACAGATAATAAACAAGTAATTAAAATAATGGAGGGCATGTGTAGTCTAAGAGTACATAATAGGAGTGAGTCACTTAGTCTGAGGGTCAGTGGACACTTCCCGTGGGGAGTGACAGTTACGGCATGACTTGAAGGGTAAGTAAAAGTTAGTTAGAAAAAAGGAGAAAATGAAAAATGGTTCCAGGCAGAGGCAGTCAACTCATTCATCCATATGCAAATAAATGCTTTTCTAATGTTTGAAGTGGTTTAAAGACAGTTTATTTGCTTAGATCATTTCACATCCTTGCACCTAGCAATGTTGTTTAAATGGTTCTTGGTTTTCTAAACCTTTTCTTTTATGAATAGTACAAAAGTAAACTTTACCCTAGATTCTATCCTTATTCAAACTTAATGGAATCTTAATCCAAAGGGTTTAATTGTGTTGTTTTAAAAATACCCTGTTTGGTAAGAAATGATGTGTCCTTTTTATAGCTGAGGAAACTAAGCCATAAGCCACAATGTGCAGGTGTATAAAAAACCCATCAGCCCAGGTCACACATGTCCCTCAGCCTGTCTGCCTCCACTGTGAGACCAACCTAATAAGTTCAGATTGTTGGTTGAGATGACCACAAAAGGTACACCGTATATAAATATATGAAAGGTTTATATAAGTACATATATATATTCACATATTTATGTAAACTGTCTTTCTTATAATTTAGAGATCACATATAAACTAATGCTATGGACCAGGGCCTGGAGTTTAGTTAAATTGTGCAAAATTGTTTAAAACATTGTTTTTATTTATCTGGAACTAAAAGGGAATGAGGTGTTCTACAGAATTATACAATTGAAATTTACCTCTTTAAGTACAAAAAATGCAAATGTTCACAAACATAAATACTGTAATTCTAAAATTATTTATGCATTCTTAAACAGTGCTTCAAACTACTTTTTATGGTAATTACTCAGTCTATATGAGCATTGACTGTTTTCTATCATTTGTCTCTCATTATAAATTGTTTATGTATCTGGTCCTATACTAGGAGCTAGGAATAGACTTTTTTAATATGCTTTATTGTTTATGCTATTACAGTTGTCCCAATTTATTTTCCCTTTGTTCCCCTCCACCTAGTGACCCCCCTCCCTCCAGTTGTCCCCCCTCTTCAGTCCATGCCCATTGGTTGTGCATATAGTTCTTCTCAACATCTTCCTGTCTACTCCACTCCCTCCCACTATGCTTCTTAATTCCTGTACCATCTTCCTCCCTTTCCCACCTTCCCCTTCCCCACTGACCTCCCCTCAAAATGTTCCCCATACCTATAATTCTTTCCCACTCTCGTCGCCTACTTAGTTTGCCTTTATTTCAATTCCCTAGCTTCTGTTGTTGGTTGTTGTGATACAGTTTTCATTTCAATCTTTGTAGTTTTGATTCTCCTTCTCCTAAACAAGTCCCTTTAACATTCCATATAACAGTGGTTTGGATCTGATGAACTCCTTCAGTTTTACTTTGTCCTGGAAGCACTTTCTCTGCCCTTCTATTCTGAATGACAGCTTCACTAGATAGAGTAATTGTGGTTGGAGGTTTTTGCTTTTCATTGCTTTGAATATTTCTTGCCAGTCCCTTCTTGCCTGCAGAGTTTCTTTTGACAAATCAGCTGAGAGTTTTATTGGGACCCCTTTGTATGTAATTCTCTTCTCTCTTGCTGCTTTTAAGATTTTCTATTTATCCTTAATTTTTGGCATTTTGATGATAATATGTCTTGGTGTGGTTCTCCCTGGGTCCATTGTTTTTTGGAACTCTTTGTGCTTCCTGAATCTGTAAGTCTATTTCCTTCCCCAAGTTGAGAAAGTTCTGCTTCATTATTTTTTCACATAATTTTTCAATTTCTAGTTCTTCTTCTTCACCTTCTGGCAGCCCTATGATTCAGATGTTGGCCCCCTTACAGCTGTCCAATAAGTTTCTGAGCCTCTCCTCATTTTCCTCACTTCTCGTTTCCTCTTTCTGCACTGGTTGACTGTTTGTTCCTTCCTTATATTCCAATTTGTTGATTTTATCCCTGGTTTTCTCTCCCTCACCACTTATTTTGTATGTGTTTTTGTTTGTTTTAACAGGACTAGACTTCATTCCTTCCCATCTTGTTTAAGATCTGCTGTCAGGTCTGTAAGCATTCTTATAACCAAAGCTGTGAACTGAGCCTCAGAAAGATTTCTTATCTGTTGCTTTGTTAGATTAGATATTTGCTGTCTGGTCAGCTGCATCACTGGGACCTCTATCATGATTTGTGCCATCCTGACAGTTCTGTGTTTATCTTTGCTTCCTGGGCAGGGTTGTCAACCTCCTATGCTATAGGAGATGGAGCCCTGTGCACTCGTCACAACTGGGTGACCCATCTCACCATGCTGTGGCATTTTCTGCGGGGGTGGGGGTCCAAGATAGACTCCTGCTGTTCACTCTCTGTTAAGAGACCAGGAGCCTCCTCCTCCATCCCCACCCCCTCCTGGCTTCACAGTCCAAGGCAATGGAGGTCTGCCTTCCCTGGCTTTAGAATCGCAAACTGACAGGTCTAGTCTATAGACGAGGGTGCTCCCCAGGTGCTTCTCACCTCCCCCTAAATACAGGTGTCTGTGCTTACCGCTGTCCTGCCTCCATTGCTGCTGCTGCCATGGACAGCACAGCTTGAACTCTCCTCCCCGGCTTGGCTCCTCCTACCTGTCCGGACAAGCACCACTTCTTTGTAACTTCATACACTGGACTTCCATTTATTTTCTGAAACTTCTGTTTTTTTCTGGTTCTGCAGTAGTTGTATTCCTTTTTAGTTGTGGAGGGAGATGGAGCATGTCAGTCTAGGCCTCCATCTTGACCAGAAGTCTCCTGTGTTTATTTGCTTCTATGTCCCAGGTAGAGCTGTCGCTCCTACTACATTATAAGTGGTAGAGCCTTAGGTATTCATCAGTAACGGGCGACCTGTTTCACCATGTTGTGGCGCTGTATGTGGGGGAGGGGTCTGAGAAGGAACAATGCTGCTTGCTCAGCACTCACCCCTTTTCCAGGCACTTCACCCACTTCCACAGTGAACTGGTGCCCCTCTAGCTACTGCCCTGGATGTCATTCCCAGAGTGGGTAGGTCTGCGGATGTTCTAGGCCTGTGGGGGCCCTTTAAACAAGCGGACTCTGCTGATAGACTGGCAGTTTCTGCCTCCATCCCAACCCCCACTGGTTGTACAGTCAGAAGCAATGAGGCTTGATTTTCCCCGGTGCTGGGACCGTGAGCCACATGGTCTGGTGAGGAGCTGGGAACAATCCCCAGGTGTCCCTTCTGACTTTTTAAAACGTGGAACTGCACTTTCTGCCAGCCTGCTGCTGTTGCAATCACACTGTGTCCTCTCTGCCCCGGGTCTGCCCCGGCTCTGCCCCTCCTACCTGTTTGGATGAGTATTTCTTCTTTATATCTTTGTTTGCTGGACTTCCATGCACTTTGATTTTCTGGAACTTCTGGTTGTTTCTAGTTTTGAGTTAGTTGTATTCCTTCTTAGTTGTGGAGGGAGATGCAGCATGTGTGTCTACGCCTCCATCTTGGCCGGAAGTCACAGGAATAGATTTTTTTAAAAACCCTAACAGATAGAAGTTTTATGTTTAGAAGGAAAAAACATACTGAAACAACTAAGTTCAATGATGCCTGATAAATGTGCTGTGTTGGGGTAAGTCGATGCAGAGGCTGTTCCATGAAAGTCCATGTGGGAATCTCAGATAAAATGATGATGGAAGTGGACCTGGATGGTAGGGGGAGAAAGGTGGTATTGGTGGCATTGGGGTGATGGATGGCAGGATGCTGTTTCTCAGGTTGAAAGGGAGAAGCTTCCCAGCCAATGAGGTGGCATGAACAAAGCACAGAGCATACTCAGAGATTGAGTGTGTGCCAGGGTATAAAGAGTACAGGGCCTGGCTGCTGTGGCTCAGTGGATTGAGTGTTGGTCTGAGAGCCAATTGTTGCTGGTTTGATTCCCAGTCAGGGCACCTGACTAGGTTGCACGTCAGGTCCCCAGTTTGGGATGTGAGTGAGAGGCAACCACACAGTGATGTCTCTCTCCCTCTCTTGCTCCTTCCCCCTCTCTCTAAAAATAAAAATAAATAAATAAACAAATAAATAATTTAAATTAAAAAAAAAGAATGCAGGGGAAGTGACAGAGATGACACTGGGAAGGCAAACTGGAGTCAGCTAAGGAAGGGCCTTGGTGCCTTTTGATCATTCAACAAATGTCAATTGAGCATCTGTTATGTGCTAGGCAGTGTTGCTAGGCCTGTCTCTACCAGCTCCAGTCTCCACCTGAGAACTGATGACTTCTATTGACTCTGGGCTCAGAAATTAGTGTTCATAAATGTGTTGTTAGTGTTCATAAAGTAAGTGAGGCCCTCAAGGCCTCATCGATCACATAGACTGTCTGGCATTGATGCTGCCCTTTATGCTGCTCAGAGCACTCACCTCACACTGCTAGGTTCTTATGTCTTCCTACTTACTGGAAGACGCTGTAGAAACATGAAATCTTGCTCTCTGCAGAGGTGGTGTGGCCATGCTAGGAACTCTGCTGAATATAGCAGAGGACACTGGCTTATGCTGCAGCATTACCCTAAGAAGAATGTCCTACAAGCAGAGGGTGTTGGGACCTAGATTGTGAGCCAAGAGGCTGTGGAATTCATTCCTGAAGATGCCTGAGATGAGAGACGTTCTTCCAGGCTGGCTTACACACTGAAGTCACACATCATAAGAGACAGGATGGCCCACCCAATGCCCCCACCCCTGCCCCCTGTGAGTTCATGCTGTCTTCTGCCTTTAAGGGGTGATTGTAGCACATATGTCCACAATGCATTACATCATCTCCCAAAGGCAAGGGCCACTCATGAGTTTTGCTGGCTACGACCTCAGGGAAGAACTTGGTGTTCTTGATATAGAACATCTGTCTTGCGAGGCACAGTTGGGAAAGAATGAAGGATTTTCTGGGAGCCCGACTGGCTCACTGAGCAAAGGCCAGGAGGCGTTTGGTGAAATAGTGAGAAGGCTGTGACATGTAAACATCATGGGAGTGCTTCTAAAGAGTGACTGACTGGGAGTCTGCAGAAATTAATCACAATATCTTTTCTCCTCAAGCACAGGGAGGGAAATACATGCGTGTTTCTTTGTTTGATTCAATGAATGAACAGATACACACAAATACACCTTATTCATACCCTGAAGTTTTTTATTGGTATAAAATTAATTCTTTATACAGATAGTTTCCTTCCATCAAATGCTCCAATGTCTTGAAATCAGTTTACCTCGAGCTATTTCCCCAAAGGCCTTGATAGCAATACAAAAAGCAAGTGAGCCCCCCTTTTCACTATCTGTATTTCTGTGGAGGGGGAACAGCTATATAATAGACTTCTATCTCTAAAAGCAAAAGGACACATTGGAACAGTATATTCCAACTAACCTGATGACAAGCTTGTAGGAAGTAAGTCAAGAGGAAAAGGTTAATAAAGACCTTAATGGCTACTTCTGAGAAATTCTGTCCTGCTTCCACTAGCTTTGGGATATCTGTGGCTATTGGGGCTTACTCACCGGCTGGAAAAAAGAGCAGAGAAATTACATGAGAAAGGCAGTTCAAAAAGGTTCTTCCTACCTCCCTGGACCTTCAGATAAAAAAGATCTGAAGGTGCAGTGAGTTTTCTCCCTTAAACTCATCAGCTACAATGTAGGGATTGGGATACTGAAATATACATATGCTGCCTATATGTGTTCAGAAGTGTGTGTGAGGGATGTGGACACTCCAGTTGTCTTGGGACAGCTAGATCACACCTAATCTTCTTTTAATAATTGACTCAAATGAAACCCCTTCTTCCACTCTGAGGTCTTTTCTGACTCCTCTCCCTGGCACCCACACCAGGTGGAATCTATCTCTTTGTGTCCTCATACTCCATATGTTCAGACAACTTATCCCACCTAGAACTCTGACTACCTATATAATTCTGGTCAGAGATTGTTTGAGTTCTTTGTGTAGCTGAACATCTAACACAGTCCCTTATACATAATAAAAGATGCAAATTAGATGAATTGATTTATGTATATGCAATTTACCTTCTCTATTTATGCACTCATACACAAATAGAGAAGTGCATTATACATAAGAGATGTAAAGATACATAAACTTCAGGCGAGATATGTTTGTGCTTTGGAAATAGAGCAGAGACATATATTTTAAGTCAGTGTTTCTCAAGAAGATATTAATACATAATTAAATTGGAATAGGTTTTTTTGTTTTGCTTCATTTTTACACCCTCTAGAAGATGATTCAGATATGTTGCCAGCATTGTAAAGAACTGATTTAAAAAGGGAAAGGTTTATTCTAGGGAAGTCGTTTATCTTTTTTTTTTCTTTTATGCTTAGTGATGTTTGTGTCTTTTTTAGGGGGTGGGGATAAGTATAGCCACATCTCATTTATTCTTTTTTTAAAAAATATGTTTTATTGATTATGCTGTTACAGTTGTCCCAATTTCTTTTCCCTCTGCTTTCCTCCACCCAGTGACCCCCCTCCCTCCAGTTGTCCACCCCCCTTAGTCCATGTCCATTGGTTGTGCATACAGTTCTTCTCAACATCTTCCTGTCTACTCCACTCCCTCCTACTATGCTTCTTAATTCCTGTACCATCTCCCTCCTTTTCCCCCTTTGCCCTCCCTGCAGACCCCCCTCCAATATGTTCCCGTACCTATAGTTCTTTTCTACTCTCGTTGCCTACTTAGTTTGCCTTTGTTTCAATTCCCTATCTTCTGTTGTTGGTTGTTGCGATAGTTTTTATTTTAATGTTCATAGTTTTAATCCTCCTTCTTCTAAACCAGTCCCTTTAACATCTCATATAATAGTGATTTCGATCTAATGAACTCCTTCAGTTTTACTTTGTCCTGGAATCGCTTTTTCTGCCCTTCTATTCTGAATAACAGTTTTGCTGGATAGAGTATTAATGGCTGTAGGTTTTTGCTTTTCATTACTTTGAATATTTCTTGCCAGTCCCTTCTTGCCTGCAGGGTCTCCTTTGAGAAATCAGCTGAGAGTCTAATAATTCTTTTCTTCTCTCTTGCTGCTTTTACGATTCTCTCTTTATCTTTAATTTTTCACAATTTGATTATAATGTATCTTGCTGTGGTTCTCTCTAGGTCCAGTTTTTCTGGAACTCTCTGTGCTTCCTGACCTTAAGTCTATTTCCTTCCCCAAGTTCGGGAAGTTCTGCTTCATTATTTTTTCACATAATTTTTCAATTTCTAGGTCTTCTTCCTTGCCCTCTGGCAAGCGTATAATTCGAATGTTTATTCGCTTATAGCTGTCCCAGAGGTTTCTGAGCCTCTCCTTACATTCCTTACTTTTTGTTTCCTCTTTCTGCACTGGTTGACTGTTTGTTCCTTCCCTATGTTCCAATTTGTTGAGTTGATCTCTGGTTTTCATTTCCTCACCACTTGTCTCGTATGTGTTTTCATTCGTTTCAGTATGACTAGCTTTCATTTCTTCCCTGTCTTGTTCAAAATCTTTTGTTAATTCTGAAACCACCTTATGACTATAGCTCTGAAATGAACCTCATAAAGATTTCCTATTTGTTCATCAGTCAGATCCTGCATCTGCTGCCTAGTGAGCTGCGTCACTGAGATTTCAATTGTGGTCTGCTTCAGCCTGACAGTTTTGTGTTTAGCTTTGCTTCCTGGGCAGACTAGATTGGGCAGAGCCCCATACACTTGTCACTACCCAGCGACTGGCAGCGACCAGTGACCTTTTTTGCTGCACTGTGGGGCTTTGTTTGGGGGTGGGGGTCCAAGATGGATTCCTGCCGTTACTCTCTGCTAAGAGACCGGGATCCTCTTCCTCCGTTCCCACACCCTCTGGGCCTCACCGTCCAAGGCAATGGGGGGTCTGCCTTCCCCAGCGTTGTAATCGAGAGCTGATGGGTCTCGACTACAGCCCGGATTGCTCCCCTGGCATTTCTCGCAGTCCCATCGCTATCCCCGCTACTACCAAAGACAGCACCACCTGATCTTTCTGCTCCAATTTTTGCCCCTCCTACCTGTCCGGATGAGCACCGCTGGTTTATAACTTCATATGTTGGGCTTCCATGTAGTTTTATTTTCTTGAATTTCTGGTTATCTTTGGTTTTGAGGTAGTTGCGTTTCTACATAGTTGTGGAGTGAGACCGAGCGTGTCAGTCTAAGCCTCCATCTTGGCCGGAAGTTGTTTGTTTCTTAAAATATCTGCTTACACCAAAGTTGTAAAGATTTTTTCCTCTTGGTTTTTTTTTCTAGAAGTTTTATAGATTGACATTTACATTTAGGTCTATAATCCATTTGAAATTAATTTTTGTGTATGGTGTGAGGTAGTGGCCCAGGTTCTTTTACATACACTGATTAAACCACATTAGATGCATCCACTTTAAGTATACAGTTCAAAGGATTTTTGACAAATTTTTGTATACATGTAACCACCACTATAATTAAGATGTTGAACATTTCCATCACCAAAATACTCTTTCCATTAAATTACACAAGCACATTTTTTAGAGGTCAACTGTCTGTTTGTGTGTGGATCCATCTCTGGGCATGCTACTATGTTCCATTAGTCTATATATGCATTTTAAAAGATTTTATTTATTTATTTTTAGAGAGAGGGGAAGGAGGGATAAAGAGAGGGAGAGAAACATTGATGTGCTAGAGAAACATTAACTGGTTTCCTTTTGCATGTCCCCATCTGTAGACCTGACCTGCAACCCAGGCATGTGCCCTAACCAGGAATCGAACCAGTGACCTTTCAGTTCACAGGATGATACTCAATCCACGCCAGCGAAGGCAATATGTCTATTTTAATGCTAATTGTTTTTATTATAGGCGCTTTGTAGTAACACTTGAAATCAATCCTTGAACATCAGGGTGTTTTTTTTTTTTTTTTAGTATATTTTATTGATTGTGTTGTTACAGTAGTCCCAATTTTTTTCCCTTTGCTGTCCTCTGTCTAGTACCCCCCTCCCCTCCAGCAATCCCATCCCCCTTAGTTCATGTCCATGGGTCATGCATATAAGTTCTTTGGCTTCACCCTTTCCTATATTATTCTTAACTTCCCCCTCTCTATTTTGTATCAACCAATTATGCTTCTTAATCCCTGCACCATTTCCCCATTTCTCCCCCTTCCCCTTCCCAGCTAATAACCCTCCAAATGCTCCCCATACCTATGATTCTGTTCCTATTCTGGTTTGCTTAGTTGGATTTTGTTTGTAGTTCTTAGAATCAGTTGTTGATAGTTGTGTTGTCATTTTAGTGTTCATAGTTTTGATCTTCTTTTTCTTAAGTAAGTCCCTTTGACATTTCATATAATAATGGCTTTGTGATGTGAACTCTTTTAGCTTTACCTTGTCTGGGAAGCACTTTATCTACCCTTCCATTCTAAATGATAGCTTTGCTGGATAGAGTAATCTCGGTTGTAGGTCCTTGCTTTTCATCACATTGAATACTTCTTGCCAGTTCCTTCGTGCCTGCAAAGTGTCTTTTGAGAAATCAGCTGCCAGTCTTATAGGCACCCCTTTGTAGGTAACTCTCTGTTTTTCTCTTGCTGCTTTTAAGATTCTCTTTATCCTTTACCTTTGGCATTTTAATTATGATGTGTATTGGTGTGGTCCTCTTTGGGTCTAGCTCGTTTGGGGCTCTCTGTGCTTCCTGGACTTGTATGTCTATTTCCTTCACCAAATTTGGGAAGTTTTCCTTCATTATTTTATCACATAAGCTTTCAATCTCTTGCTCTTCCTCTTCTTCTCCTGGCACCCCTATGAGTCGAATGTTGGCAAGTTCAAAGTTGTCCCAAAGGTTCCTAAGCCTCTCCTTATTTTTTTCAATTCTTGTTTCTTCATTCTGTACTGCTTGACTTTTTTTTTCTTCCTTATGTTCCAAATCATTGATTTGAACCCAGGTTTCCTTCCTTTCACCATTGGTTTTGTGTGGATTATCCTTCGTTTCCTTTAGCATAGCCTTCACTTCTTCCCTCATGTGTTTGCCATACTCAAGCATATCTGCCAAGCCTGTGAACATCTTTATCACCAGGTTTTGAACTCTGTGTCTTTAAGATTGGCTGTCTCATCTGTTAGGTTGGCTATGTCCTCATCACTTAGTTCTCCCACTGGAACCTTGATCTCGTTTCCTTTTTTGGGCCACACTTCTCTGTCTCCTCATCTTGACAGGCTCCTGTGTTTGTTTGCCTCTGTGTCTTTTGTAAATTGTTGCTCCTGTTAGGTTGTAAAGGGTAGAGCCTTAGATATTTCTCAATACAAGTGACCCGTTTCACCACATTGTGGCACTGTATGTGGGGGAGGGGTTTGAGAGGAACAATGATGGTTGTTCAGCACTTCCCTCTTTTCCATGCACTTCTCCCAGCTCTGTATGGGACTGGTGTCTCTCTAGATGTTGCCCTGGCTGTCTTTCGCAGAGTGGGTGCATCTGCGGATGTTCTAGGACCATGGGGGGACTTTAAACAAGCAGACTCTCCTGAGTTTCTTCCTCCACCCCAACCCCCACTGGTTTGCATAGTCAGAAACAATGAGGCTTGATTTTCCCCATCGCTGGGACTGTGAGCTGCATGATCTGGTCTGGTGCTGGGAATGCTCCTCGGGTGTCCCTCTCAACTTTTTAAAACATGTGACTGCACTTTCTGCTGGCCTGCCGCTGCTGCCGGTGCTTCCACCAGCACACTCTGTCCTCTCTGCCCCAGCTCCGCCCTTCCTACCTCTCTGGATGAGTATTTCTTCTTTATATCCTTATTTGTTGGACTTCCATGCAGCTTGATTTTCTGGAACCTCTGGTTGTCTCTAGTTTTGAGGTTGTTGTGTTCCTTCTTAGTTGTTGAGGGAGATGCTATGTGTCTGTCTATGCCTCCATCTTGGCTAGAAGTTTTTTTTTTTTTTTTGTAAATTGTTTTGGCTATTTTGTTTTGTTGAATTTCTACATGTATTTTAGAATCAGCTTGTGTTTTGATTGGGGTTACATTGAATTTATGAATCTATTTTAGAAGACTTGATATCAACAGAATTAAATCTTCCTATCCATGAGCATCATATATTCTCTAGTTAGATTTTCTTTAAATTCTCTAAGTAACTTGAGATAGTTTTTAATGTAGAAATCTTTACTACATTTTATTGAATTTAGTCTTAAGCATTTAACTCTCTTTGGTAGTATTATAAGGGAAATTAATTTGTTTTAATTAAAGTTGATATTAAGATAATCATAAATTCACATGTAAAAGTAAGAAATAATACATAAAGATTCCAAGTACCCTTTACCTAAGTTTCTTTTAATGCTAACATCTCACAAAACTATATTACAAAATGCCCTTTCTTTCATTTCCTTGTCTCACTGCTCTGTCTACACCTTGCAGCATGACACTGAATAAGAATAAAGACAGTGGATGTTTTTTGCTATTTTCCTAGTCTTAGAAGAGTATTCAATCTTTCACACTAAGCATAATGTTAACCCAGTCTTTCTGTAAAGCCTCTATAAGGTTGAAGAAGTTTCTGAGAGCTTTTATGATAAATGGATATTGAATTTGGTCAAATGCTATTCTTCGTGGATTAATATCATCATGTGATTTTTTTCATCAGCCTATTAAATGGTGGATTACATTGATTTATTTGATTTTTAAATATTGAATCATACTTGCATTCCTGTAATATGTATTTAACATGTATGTTTATATGTGCATATTTTATATATTGCTTATATTTTACTTATATTTTATTAAATATTTTTCCATTCTTATTTATGAGGGATATTGTTCTTTAGCTTTCTTTTTTTTTCTTTTTTAGTATTGCTTTTATCTGTTTTCTGTTATCAGGGTAATACTAGCTTCATAAAACAAATCAGAAAATCCTGTTTCCTTTATTTTTTGGAAAAGATTGTGTAAAATTGGTATTAACTTTACTTTAAACATTTAGTAGAAATCTTTTTTAAATTATTTTATTTATTACACTATTACAGTTGTCACAATTTCCACCCCTTTGCCCTCCTTCACCCAACACTCCCCACTCCCTCAGGCAATCCCCACACCATTGTTCATGTCCATGGGTCATGCATATAAGTCCTTTGGCTACTCCATTTCCTATACTGTACCTTACATCCCCCTGGCTATTCTGTAACTACCTATTTGTACTTTGTAATTATTTCATCTCATTACTCATTCTCCTACACTCCCCTCCCATCTGGCAACCATCAAAACCCTCTTCATATCCATGTCTATGTTCTTCTTGTTTGCCTAGTTTGTTTTTTAGATTCAGTTATTAATAGATATGTATTGTCATTTTTTTTAATTTTTTTTTTTTTTGGTTTTTCAATTACAGTTGTCCCATTTTTTTTCCCCATTGCTCCCCCCTACCCAGCCCACCCCTTCTCCCACAATCATATCCCTCCCCATTGTCCATGTACATGAGTCATTTATACACGTTTCTTGACTAAACCCTTCCTTACTTATCCCCCTTCTCTCCCTCCCCCCTCCCACCTATTGACTGTTATTCTGCTCCTTGTCCTACTTAGTTCATTTGTTTATGTTGTTCTTCAGTTTCCTGTATTAGGTGATATCATATGGTATTTTTCTTTCTTTACCTGGCTTATTTCACTAAGCATAATTCTTTCCAATTCCATCCATGTTGTCGCAAATGGCAGGAGTTCCTTCTTTCTCTCTGCTGCATAGTATTCCATTGTGTAAATGTACCACAGTTTTTCGATCCACTCATCTATAGATGGGCACTTAGGCTGTTTCTTGCACTTAGCTATTGTAAACAGTGCTGCTATGAACATAGGCGTGCATAAGTTCTTTTGAATTAGGGTTTTAGGATTTTTCAGGTATAATCCTAGCCGTGGAATTGTTGGTTCAAACGGCAGTTCTATTTTTAGTTTTTTGAGGTAATTCCATACTGTTTTCCATAGTGGCTGCACCAGTCTGCATTCCCACCAACAGTGCAGTAGGGTTCCATTTCTCCACATCCTTGCCAGCACTTGTTTGTTTATTCATTGATGATGGCCATTCTGACAGGTGTAAAGTGGTATCTCACTGTGGTTTTAATTTGCATCTCTCTGATGGCTAGTGATGTTGAGCATTTTTTCATGTGTCTATGGACCTTCCGTATGTCCTCTTCGGAAGTGTTTGTTCAGGACCTTTGCCCATTTTTTAATTGGGTTGTCTGTTTTCTTGATGTTGAGTCGTATAAGCTCTTTATATATATTTAGAGATCAGTCCCTTGTCTGAGATATCATTGGCAAATATGTTTTCCCATATGATTGGTTTTTTTTTCATCTTGCAATGTATTGTCATTTTAATGTTCATAGCTTTGATCTTCTTTTTCTTAAATAAGTCCCTTTAACATTTCATATAATAATAGTTTTGTGATGATGAACTCCTTTAGCTTTACCTTGTCTGGAAAGCACTTTACTGCCCCTGGGTTCTAAATGATATCTTTGTGGGGTAGAGCAATTTTGGATGTAAGTCCTTGTTTTTCATGACTTTGAATATTTCTTGCCAATCCTTTCTAGAATACAAAGTTTCTTTTGAGAAAGCAGCTGACAATCATGGGAACTCACCTGGAGGTAACTAACTTCTTTTCTCTTGCTGCTTTTAAGATTCTCTCTTTATCTTTAACCTTTGGCATTTTAATTATGATGTATCTTGGAGTGGGCCTCTTTGCATCCATCTTATTTGGTACTTTCTGTGCTTTCTGGACTTGCATGTCTATTTCCTTCATTGAATTAGGGAAGTTTTCTTTCATTATTTTTTCAAATAAAATTTCAATTTCTTGTTCTTTCTCTTCTCCTTCTGGCACCCCAATGATGTGAATGTTGGAAGCTTGAGGTTATCCCATGGGTTGCTTACACTATTCTGTTTTTTGTGTTGTTGTTTTTGTTGTTGGTGGTGGTGGTGTTTTTTTGCTTCCTTATGTTCCAAATCATTAATTTGATTTTGGCTTCATTCACTCTACTGTTGTTTACCTGTCAGTTGTTCTTTATTCAATTAGTGAATCCTTTGTTTCTTACTGGCTCTTTTTTATGCTGTTAACGTTCTCACCAAGTTCCTTGAGCATCCTTAAAACCAGTGTTTTGAACTCTGCATCTGGTAGATTGCTTATCTCTATTTTGTTTAGTTCTTTTTCTGGAGTTTTGATCTATTCTTTCATTTGGGCCTTTTTCTTTGTCCCCTCGTTTTGGCAGCCCCCTTGTGTTTGTTTTTATGTATCGAGTAGAGCTTCTATGACTCCCTATCTTGGTAGCTTGGCCTTGTGTAGTAGGTGTCCTGTAGGGTCCAGTGACACAGCCTCCTCTATCACCCAAGGCAGGTTCTCAAGGTGCGATCTTTGTGTAGGTTGAGTATAACGTCCACTTGTATTTGAGCCTTGATTGCTGTTGGCAGGTTCATGGGAGGGATTTACCCAGGCCAGTCAGCTGCAAGGGTTGGCTGTGACCACTGATCACCAACCTCTGCCCTTCATGGAGGACCAGCTATGCAAGAACATGGTGGTGTCCCATTGTGGTCTGTAGCTGTCCACTGGTTGTGTGGGCTCTATGGTTTCCCAGGTGGCATAGCCCAAGGTCAGCCCCCACCTGTGTTTTTCCCAGAGCTACACTGCCTAGGATATAAAGCAATCTGAGATGGTTGTTACTTGTGTTGGACTTAGATTCCTAGCCAAAGCCAAACTGTGAATCTAGGCTGGTTGCTTTTAGTGCCATGCCTAGGGCCACTTAGCAAGAGGTATGGGGTTTGGGGGCTGGGGGCTCACTGAGATCAACTCTTATTTGTTTGAGAGGATTTAGGAAGTTGTAAAGCATGAGCCAAAATCAGGCATTCCTATGGAAAAGTCTCTGTTAACAGCTTGGGTGGGCCTGTAAGGGGATCTCCATGGTGAGGCAAACAGTATTAGCTAGGTTGATGAAGTCTCAGATATAGCACCCACCTGCTGGCTATATGGCTCTGTGGAGGGAGGGTTTAACACTGACTGAGTCTTCTGTTTTTTGCAGCCAGAAGTTATGGGGACTTATCTTCCTGGCACTGGAACTCTGGGCTGGGAGGCTGGGACTACTTGCTCCTAAGATATCCCTCCTGAATTTTTATCCACCACATGTGAATGTGGGACCAGTCCATTCCATGTCTTCGCCCCTCCTATGAGTGTTTTCTTTAATTTTGTAGTTGCCAGACTTCCATTCTACTTGACTTCTGATGGTTCTGAGTGAGGGTGGTTGTATAATTTAGTTGTAATTTTGATGTGGGTTGTGCGAGGAGGTGATATGTGTTTACTTATGCTGCCATCTGGACCCAGTGTAGTAGAATACTTCAGTGAAACTATATGGGCCTGAAAATTACCTTTTAGGATTTTATAAATTATCAATTCAATTTCTTAATGTAATAGTGTTATTCAAACTCTCTATTACATATTTTACATTTATCGAAGGTGGTAATTTGTGTTCTTTGAGAAGATGGCCCATTTGTCTAAGTTTTCAAATTTATGTGTTTAGAGATTTTGTGATATTCTGTTACCTATTTGATGTCTGCAGAGTCCATAGTGATAGCCTCTTGTTTACTACCAATATTGGTCATTTATATTTTCACTTTTTTTCTTTCTGTCTTATTATAGGTTTGTCAATTTTATTGATCTTACAAAGAACCAGTTCTTTGTTTTTTTATAGATTTTCTGTATTTTTTCTTTCTAATTTCATGTATTTCTGATTTTATCTTTATTTCTTTATTATTCTCTTCATTCTGCTTGCTTTGAGATTATTTTCCTCTTATTTTTTTAGACTTTGATGTTGGATCTTGGAGTTCTTTTATATCCTTGATGGTTTTCTATCTAGTTGTTCTATCAATTATTGAGGCAGAGAGAGATGTTACAGTCTTCAAGTATAATTGTAAATTTGTCTATTTCTCCTTTGTTTTATTGGTTTTTGCTTCACATATTTTGCTGCTTGTTTGATGCATACACATCTACGATTTCTATGTCTTCTCGGTGGTTCAATCCTTTTATCATTACATAACACTCCTCTCTATCTCAGCAATTTTCTTGTTCTGAAATCTACTTTAGCTGATATTAATATAGCCATTTATGCTTTTCTTTGATTAGAGTTTGCATTATATACCTTATTCCATTCCTTTACTTTCAACCTGATCATATCATTGTATTTGAAGTGAGATTTTTTATTTTTTTTAGACATTCTAGAGTTGGGTCACATTTTAAAATTTGTTGCACACCAATAGATAACTCATATAATTGATATAATATTAGTATTTATACCGGCCCTGGCTGGTTTAGCTCAGTGGATTGAGCTTCGGCCTGCGAGCTAAGTGTCGCTGGTTCGATCTTCCAGTCAGGGTACATCAGAGAAGGAAAACTCTGATTCCAAAAAACCTCCGCTGCCTTGCGGCATACCTCTTCAGGGGAAAGGCTAAGGGAGTAAACCCCGACAGAAAATACGGAGCCGGAGTCCCTAAGGCGGTTTGACGTTGTAGTCAACACCGGCAACTCCTGCGGCGCACCTGAACCCAAGCTGTATCGACTCCGTCTTTCCCTTGGACCCTTCAGCTGCGAAGAGAGGGGGGATCTGCTGCATGGGCAACAGCAGACCCTCCATATCACCCTGCCCAGGCTCTGTAGCTTCAGCGTCATCACAAGATGTCGATTCAACACGGGAGGAGACAGATACCATGTCACTCCCGAGTCGGACTGCACAGCCATTCTCGGCGGTGCAGATAGACTCTTAAGAAGCTACACCATCGTCTCTCGAGACGGACGGCTGCCGACGACGACGAGTATTTATACCTTCCAAACCCAAAATAAAGACACATGAGCCTGCAGAATAGGTAGGTGCCCTTGGAACATATGCTACATGCTTGTACTTCACTATAGCACATCTGCCAAATCTCACTGGATTCCTCTTTTAACAAAAGAGATACCTTTCCAAGGTCTCCCTAAGATCCACACTGAAAATGTCTTAGATATAACCTAGTTATATGATGTCAGTGGTTGGTCCAAGGGGGAACATACCCAGAACCTCAAGAAAGTTCTCAATGTTAGATTTTAGAGAGTTGTGGTTAAGGGAGGGAAAGGTGGAAACAGTCTCTAATTCATTATCCTTATTTAGTTATATGCAGGTGTGCAGCCTTACTGCCTTTAAGGATATCATCATGTAAATGTTTCTTGGGTGATAAAAAGTGTTCTATGTTGATCTTTATTTTTTTTCCTCAATATTCTCTTTCTCACTACACTATATGAATCCCTACCTATCTTTTCACTTTAAAGGTCTTGGTCTGCCTTTTATGCCTGGGCTACAGGCCTTCCCACAGGCTTTTCTTGTCTTTAAAATCTTCAAGATTTTATCCTTCACTCTTGTTATAGGTTTGTATTCAAGCCTGCATCATAGGATATGAGCTGTAGCCATTTTTTATGCCAATTTAAGGTTATAAAGATTTACCAGAACTGAGGTTAGAAGAAAAGACACTAGTTGTTTTCACTCCAGGTAGAAGGGTATTGTCATTTTTTTTCTGATGTTTTCCCTTTAAATTTCCACTAAAAACTTAGGTATATTGCATGAATCTTTTCTGGAACTTACTATATATTTTAAAGTGTATATGTCTCCTTCCTGAACTTCATTCCACCATCCAGGAGTTTTCTACAGGTTTAGCCTTGGGAGAGGCCATGCCCATCCTAACTTTGATTCTTCTCAATTCCTGTTTTGTTTCCTCTGTTGCAGAAAATAGAGGCAATAGCAATTCAGTATCACATAGCTTCATTCTCTGTGTTTGGTAGTTTTTTAATGCTATGTTCTTTGGTAGGTTTTGTTAAACCATGCTAGACTTGGTTGGTTGTCACATTAATCTGCACAGTGGTCAATTAACAATTTACTCTCTCATCTCCTGAAAAGGAGTTTTAATGATAAAGATGAGGGATTAGACTGAAGACATGACATGAACTCCTCCACGTGAAACTGCTGCAAAAGAGAAGGTAAGTTTCAGAGGCTCCATGTAAATCCTGAAGATCTCAGAAAGCTACAGTTATTAGATTTGTAGCCTAGAGCCTGAAGTCCTGCTGTACCCAGAAAATGCCCCATTTTATTCATTTGACCCCTGGAGGGTAAGCTCCAAATGAGTGGTTAAATGTTTACAATTTCAAACCCTAAAATGGAGTTTTCTAGAAACTCTAGAATCAGGAGAGGCAGAAGAAATAGCAACAAAGAGCCTCAATGTCAGTTCCTGGCTCTGCTGCCCTCAGAGCTCCTCTGCCTCCTGGAGGTCATCTTTAATTTTGAACCATAGGGGCTTGGGCCTTTGTCTTCTCTAGACCTCTAGCCTCCCACACCATAACGTCATACTCCTGGATTTCCCACCTCTTGCTTGAACTCGACAAACCGTACTGAATGCTGCTGGCTCACTACCCACTTCTCACTCAGAGAAGGAGGTCTCTACTCATATATGACACATCTCCCAGGGAGATTGTGAGGCTAAAATGAGATAAAAATGTGTTCTTAGTGATGGAGGTAGAGGTAGAGATAGTGGTGGTAGACGTAGTGGCTGATCAGACTGAATAAAGAGTTACTAGCCACCAATCTTCAGCGGAAAAGCCTTGGGCTCTCTAAACTTATTATCTTGGTACCAGTGGCATAGATACAAACTGCACCTCCAGGCTTGTAGTACAGGAGACTAAAGTTCCCAGGAAACGTAGCTCCAACACAGAGTCACATATCTGTGTCTATAGCTCTCTAGTCATCATTAAAAATGTTTCTGCTTATTCAGCAAGTCACATTTACTAGGGATTAGGAGAACCCATAAAATGTTGCACTCTATTCAAAGTCTTCTTCAAAAAAACCTTCTGAAGCTTTGAAGTAGCCATTTGCTAAGGATTTTTCATTACCACTTATCCTTTTGGCAAAATGCCTCTGTGTATGTGTGTGTTTCTGAGTGTCTCTGTGTGAGTGCATGCATTTTTTAAAGGTCTTGTTAGATCTAAAGATCAACCCATACTACAGAAGTGGATGCGAATGTTTTTATTTTTGGATCTTCACTACAGTATATCCAGGCATCCTATTTCTAGGTCTATCATTTTCTAAAATCAGTGTGCTGGGAAGGGCACTGGGCTGAGATTTAGAGACCTGGCTTCTTTCAGTGGTCTGTCACTAACTGGTTACATAACCTTGGGCAAGTCACTCATCTTTCAATGTCTTAGATTTCTCATGTATAAAGTTAAGGGATATATATATGAACTCTAAGCTTCCTTTATAAAAGTGAAAACTCCAATTCTAGTTGACTCAGTTTTCAGCTGAAGATTTAAGTGCACTGGTGCCCAACTCCCACCAGTACCTGTAGACTGCCTTTGGGGGACATTAGAGCTTTAAAAAAAAAATGAAACCAGAATTTCTTTTCAACATTATCCATGGAAGGTTAACCAGTCTTGTTTTTCAACTGTGTAAAGTGTGCATGAGAAAAGAAAAAAAGAGAATACCTGAGCTCAGAAATTTATGTGAACATAAACTCAGAAGACTATTTTTTTTTTAGAACTGAGAGTGTTTAGAGATCATCAAATTCTGTGCTTTTCAAACTCTTTATAACCAGCAGAATACTTTATTCAGTGAAAATTTATGTAAACTCTGGGCACATATAAAATATAAGAATAGAATTCTGCCTATGGAAACACAGCCCCATCTACTTCTTGGTTCTCTTTCTACCTGTCTTTCACCTGGATCTCAAAGGCTCTCCACAGAACCCAGAGCGTCTGGGTACCTAAATGAATAGTTCACAGGGAAGCAAACTGAAGGTCAGAGAAGCAAGGACTTGCTCAGGGTCATACACTAAGTGGTGGAAAAGCTGGAGCATTTGAATGTCTATTCCGGGATCTTCAAACACATCATATAATTCTTTTCATCACCATTATCATAAATGATTAGGCACATAATTTAAAGTGTGCAAACACCATCATGAAGAAAAACCCTGAGGGCAGTGGGAATTTTGAAAGTAAACAACGCTCAAACAGCATCTGTGTTAAGATTCAGGGAACTCTGGGTTTATTATCCTCTGGCTTAATACACAGATTACACTTTTTGTGAAGACTAATATGACCTTATTCCTAAAGTGATTTTAAACTAAATCATTTTTTAAATTTTCTTGTTTAAAAGATCATTTTGCATATAATTAAAAGAAGGAATGGTTCAAGAAGAGGCAAAAAAAAATCTTTCCACCTGGTCATTTGAGAAAACCTCCAAACACCACTAGCAGAGTAAGTGCACGAAATAGCACACAGGAATATGAGGACTCCTGATACACTGAATGTTTCTGGGGCAATCTGCCTCAGTAATCATGACTGTATAGCTCCAGGGTCCAACTCTGGATTGCAAAATATATCCCCTTTTGGACTTCAACTCAATAATAGTTCAACAGTGTGACAACTCAGTAGGAAATGGACCTTGAACAAGAGTGATAGGTATCTTTAGCTTGGCCAGAGCTGCCCAGGAAGCTTGGTGGTGGATTAAGTAATAATATCCTATGGCCTTCCGCTCTCACAAATGAAACATTTGCATGGTGCAACCCAAGCATATTTCTTGCAAAATCTTGTTCCCACTTTTCCTCTAGGTGGTATTTGGCAGTTTTTATCTGTTCTTAGTTTTTGTTCTGGTAACAAATAAACCTCTCCTGCTTACTTACAGGCAAGCTGAATCACAAACTATTAGAGCAGGAATTGGCCTCAGAATTCATCGAATCCACTCTGGATATTTCATAGCAAAGGAGTCAGAGATAGGGTGAAGTGATTTGACCAGTCACACAGCAGGTTAATAGCAGACCGTGGACATGAGCAGAGCTGTTGTCCTGATATCCAAGGATTTTCCTCTACTCTATGCCACTTCTTTTAAATTAGCCACAACACAGCAAGATAAAATATTTTCAATATGTTTCACTGTTCTGATATTTGCAGTCACATAACAGAGATTTATTGAGCACCTCTAACTTATTGAGTACCTTGGGAAGCCCCATGATAGACTTACAATCAGGAGGGGAAGCATGATGTTAAACAAATAATACTAAATAATTCGGTACATAGTTGTAGTGTGCAAGCACCTCTGTGAAAAATCAACTTCTGTGAGAGTATTATTTTCAGAACTGATAAGGGCTGTTTATGTCCAGGGTGGAAACTAATTGGTAAATTCTGGGACTTAGCAGTTAAATATATTGCCTCTTACCTTTGGTTATCTACCAAAGATTGCTTACATAGAATCTGGGTTACCTACATTTGATTGTGCTCCTCTTTGTTTCTTCTGCCTGAGGAGTATACCTCCATAGAGATAGGTACTTCAGAAGAACTAAAATTTGTACAATATTATTCTCCCATGTGAATGCTCTGACAAATGGAGCCATGAAGTGGATGGTTGAATTTGTGAGTCCTGTGTGTGTTCTTTCTTCAGGGCAGGGCATGTTGGATTCTGGAACCCTGATATCGCAGGTACACTGTTCTTAACAATCCTTATATGCATACTAAAACTAAAGCTGTGACTTCAAAATTGAACACCACCCTTATTTTGAATACTACGCCCTTCTCTTTTTCAACCCACTAACATTTTAGCCTGCCATTCCTGTTGCAACTTCTCCTGCAAATTCAGCCACTACAGAGTTAGAAATGCTATAACAAATCTTTCTGGAAAATGAGCTATCATGACTAAATTCCTTGTCATTCCAGAAGTATGTAAAGAAACAACAGTTAAAGGAAATTTCTACATACTGGGTTTCACACTGGAGAGTTAATCACAGGACATTTTTCTAAATCAAGAAGGTTTGAGCCTGGGGTCTGGAGGAGCTATGAGCTTGATCCAAGATCCTATGTATCTCTTCCTAGTTTTCTCTCCATCCTGAGATTCTTCACTTTCTCCTTCTTTTCTGTCATGTTTATGAGGTTCTTCTGAACCCTCCCTCATATTTTCCCTTAGTCTCCAAGTTTATTCAAATAATTTTCTTCTTCAGCAATGACTTCCTCCTGTTTTTTCCTGGCTTCTTCTATTGGTGCATCTTCATGGGTGGCCCACTGCCTCTCCTTCCACTTGCCAGTCTCTTCTTCCCTTCTTCTCCCCCACTGCTAATCATGAGAGCTGTGCAAAAGCTGGAACCAGGCAGGAGAAGGGGGGAAAGAGCAAAGCTTCTTCTCCCAGGCATTTATTAACCCTGGCTGGGTAAGTGCCTCAGGGAAAGGGTGCTGAGAGTGCCTGGCAGAGGATGACATGTCCAAAGTATTCAGCTTTGGTCAGTGCTTCTCTCAGTTGAGAAATTGAGCCAAATTTGGCCAAAGGCCCATTCAAAGTCCAGCTCTGGAATATGTATCTATCCTTCTCTCCATCTACTGTCCCCAGAGAGCCCAGGAGGCCAGACAAGCTGTTCCCACACTGGGACCTCATCAGAGTGGCTGGACATCACTCTTCCTATCCAGGAAAAGGACAAGAGTTGAACTTTCCTTTAAGCAAAACCAATATAGATTTAGAATTAGAGAATAACACCTCTTTTTACAAAAATTTTTATCATATGAGTGTTTTAAGTAGAACAAGTCTATATGCCATTTAAAATATGATTCAGAAACAGGCTACCTAGACCCAGAATGGGACATGATCTGATGTCATCAGAGGCACATCCAGGAAGTAAAGAAAGTGCATATCTACAACAGTATACAAGATGTGGTGGGAGGAGTGACTCTCAGTCAGCTAGCCAGAGGGAAGGACCCACCAAAAAGCAATACAACAACAGCCAAAACCCAAGTACAACCAGACAGCACAAATAGACAACATAAAGGACATCCCAAGAGCATCAAGTTTAGGATATCGAGGAGACTGCACCACTGAATCCCACAAGTCTCCTACCCAGAAGATCACACTATGAAGACAGGAAGTCAAATCAGATCAATCTAAGAAGCAGAAACAAACAAGAAGAGTCACAAAAATTGGGAGACAAATAAACAACCCCCCATCAGAAGGAAAGGAGAAATCCCAAGAAAAAGTGCTAAATGAAATACAGGTAAGCAAACTATCAGACATGGAATTCAAAATAATGATTGTAAGAAAGCTCAATGAGCTCAGCAAGATCAAAGAAAACGACAAAGAACTCCAAGGAAACTACAAGAAACTTACTGAGAACTACACCAGCATCAAAAAGGACATAGAAGCTATCAATAAGAGTCAGGAGGAAATGAAGAATACACTTTCTGAATTGAAGAACACAGTAGGAAGAATCAAAAGCTGGCTAGATTAAGAAGAGGATCTAATCAGTGAGCTGGAGGACAACATAGAAAAAAATTCCCAGTGCAACAAAATGAAAAGATTGAAAAAGAATGAAGAGGTTTTAAGAGAGCTGTAGGACAACATGAAATGTAATAATATAAATTTCATAGGGATACCAGAAGGAGAAGAGGAGCAAGGGATAGGGAACCTATTTGAAAAAGCAATGACAGAAAACTTCCTTAAGTTGATGAGAGAAAAAGACACACAAGTCCAAGAAGCACAGAGGATCCCAGTGAAGATGAACCCAAAACAGGCCCACTCCAAGACATATCATAGTTAAAATGGCAAAATTTAAAGACAAAGACAGAATCCTAAAAGAAGCAAGAGAGAAACAACTAATAACATGCAAGGGAGCTCTGATAAGGCTGTCAGCAGATTTATCAACAGAAACACTACAAATCAGAAAGGAATGGCAAAAAATATTCCAAGCAATGAAAAACAAAGGCCTACAACCAAGACTACTCTACCCCCCAAGGCTCTCATTCAAAATAGAAGGTGAAATAAGGATTTTCCCAGACAAAAGACGGCTAAACAAATACATTTCCACCAAACCAGCATTGCAAGAGATGCTAAAGGGTCTGCTTTAAGAAGATGAAGAAACAGAGAGAGAGAGAGAGAGAGAGAGGATCACTAATACAAAGGGGAAAAATGACAACGAATGAGTACCTATCAATAATAACCTTAAATGTAAATGGATTAAATGCTCCAATGAAAAGACATAGTGTAGCTGAATGGATATGAAAACATGACCCACATATATGCTGTCTGCAAGGGACCGACCTCAGAACAAAAGTTCTACACAGACTGAAAATGAAGGGACGGAAAAAAATATTTCAAGCAAAAGGACATGAAAAAAAAAAAGCTGAGGTAGCAATACTTATATCAGGCAAAAGAGATTTCACAACAAAGGCCATAACAAAAGACAAAGAAAGTCATTTCATAATACTTAAGGGAACAATCCATCAAGAAGATAAAATCCCGGTAAACATAAATGCACCCAACATAGGAGCACTCAAATATATAAGGAAAATCTTGGATGATTTCAAGAAGGATATTGACAGCAACACACTCATAGTAGGGGACTTTAACACCCATTGTCGACAATGAACACATCTTCCAAGCAAAGAAACAAGAGGATATTGTGGCACTGAACAACACTCTAAATCAAATGGACTTAATTTACATATACAGAAACTTTCACCCCAAAGAAGCAAAATATACATTCTTTTCAAATGCACATGGGACATTTTCAAAGATAGACTACATGGTAGGACACAAAACATAAGTCTCAACAAATTCAAGAAAATTGAAATTATATTAAGCATCTTCCCAGATCACAATGACTTGAAACTAGAAACCAACTTCAAGGAAAAAACTCAAAAACATTCAAATTCATGGAGACTGAATAACATACTATTAAATAACTAATGGATTAACAATGAGATCAAAGAAGAAATCAAGTTTCTGGAAACAATTGAAAATGAACACAGAACATCCCCAAACCTATATGATACAGCAAAGACAGTCCTGAGAGGGAAGTTCATAGCCATACAGGCCTACCTAAAAAGGATAGAAGAATCTCAAATAAACAACCTAGCCCTACATCTATAAGAACTAGAGGAACAACAACAAACAAAGCCAAGAGCCAGTACAAGGAAGGGAATAATCAAGATCAGAACAGAATTAAATTACATAGAGACTAAAAGAACAATTCAAAGGATCAATAAAATCAGCAGTTGACTCTTTGAAAAGATAAACAAAATAAGCCTTTAACCAGACTCATCAAGAAAAAAAGAGAGAGGATCCAAATAAATAAAATCAGATATGAAAGAGAAGAAATCATGACTTCTGGCTAAGACGGAGACCTAGACAGACACGCTGCATCTCTGTCCACAACTAAGAAGGAATTCAACTACCTCAAAACTAGAGATAACCAGAAGTCCCAGAAAATCAAACTGCATAGAAGTCCAACAAACAAAGATATAAAGAAGAAAAACTTATCCAGACTGGTAGGAGGGGCGGAGCCAATGTGGATAGAATGTGGTGTGCTGGCAGCAGCAGTGGTGGCAGCAGAGGCAGGCTGGCAGAAAGCACAGTCACACATTTTTAAAGGTTGGGAGGATACCTGGGGAGGACTCCCAGCATCACACCAGATCACGCAGCTCATGGACCCAGCATCGGGGAAGATAAAGCCTCATTGCTTTTGACTGTGCAAACCAGTGGGGGTTGGGGCAGAGGAAGAAACTGCTGGTCTCTCAGCAAAGTCTTCTTTTTAAAGGTCCCCCACGGACCTAGAACATCTGAAGACCCACCTACTCTGGGAATGATGGCCAGGGCAATAGCTAGAGAGGCTCCAGTCCCATAAGTGGGAGAAGTGCCTGGAAAGGGACAAGTGCCAAGCCAGTGGCATTGTTCCCTCTCAGACCTCTCCCTGACGTACAGCACCACAACGTGGTGAAATGGATAGCCCTCTACTGATGAACACCTAAGACTCTGCCCCTTACAATGTAAAAGGAGCAACAGCTCTACCTAAGACACAGAACCAAACAACATAGGAGCCCATCAAGATGAGGAGACAGGGAAGTATGGCCCAAAAGAGGAAACAGATAAAGGTTCCAGTTGGAGAACTAAGCAACAAGGAGATAGCCAACCTAACAAACAAGGTAATAGCCAATCTAACAAACGAAGAGTTCAAAACACTTGTGATAAAGATGCCCACAGACTTGACAGATATCCTTAAGTATGGTAAATGCATTAGGGAAGAAGTGAAGGCTATGCTAAATGAAACCACACAAAACCAATGGTGAAGGGAAGAAAACCAGGGTTCAAATCAATGATTTGGAACATAAGGAAGAAAAAAACACCCAAACAGTACAGAATGAGGATACAAGAATAGAAAAAAATGAGGAGAGGCTTAGGAACCTTGGGGACAACTTTAAACATGCCAACATTCGAACCAAAAGGGTGAAGAGGGAGAAGAGGAAGAACAAGAAATTGAAAAATTTGTGAGAAAATAATGAGGAAAAACTCTTTAAATTTGGCGAAGGAAATAGACATACAAGTCCAGGAAGCACAGAGAGTCCCAAACAAGCTAGACCCCAAAAGAAACACACCAAGAGACATCATAATTAAAATGCCAAAGGTTAGAGATAAAGAGAGGATTTTAAAAGCAGCAAAGGAAAAGCAGAACGTTTCCCACAAAGGGGTACCTGGAAGACTATCAGCTGATTTCTCAATAGGAACTTTGCAGGCAAGAAGGGACTGGTAAGAAGTATTCAAGGTGACTAAAAGCAAGAACTTACAACCAACACTACTCTATCCAGCAACACTATCATTTAGAATGGAAGGGAAGATAAAGTGCTTCCCAGACAAGGTAATGCTAAAGGAGTTTATCATCACCAAGCTATTATTATATGAAATGTCAAGAGACTTACTTAAGAAAAAGATCAAAATTATGAACATCATTATGACAATAAACTCACAACTATCAACAACTGAATCTAAAGATAAAAACAAAATCCAACTAAGCAAACCAGAATAGGAACAGAATCATAGGAACAGGACCATTTGGAGGGTTATCAGCTGGGTGGGGGGTGCGGTGGAAATGAAGAAATGGTGCAGGGATTAAGAAGCATAATTTTTTAGTACAAAATAGACAGGGGGAAGTTAATAATAATATAAGAATGGGTGAAGCCAAAGAACTTATATGCATGACTCAGGGACATGAACTAAGGGGGTTGGGATTGCTGGAGGGAAGGGGGGTACTGGGCAGAGGGGAGCAAAGAGAAAAAATTGGGACTACTGTAACAACATAATCAATATAATATACTTAAAAAAAAAGAAAGAGGAGAGATTACAACTGATAACACAGAAATACAAAGGATTGTAAAAAGTTACTATGAACAGCTATATGACAGTAAATTTGACAACCTGAGTGAAATGGACAAATTTATGGAAACATATAATCTTCCAAAGTTGAATCAAGAAGAAGCAGAATGCCTGGAAAAAATGATAACAACTAGTGAAATTGAAGCAGTAATCAAAAAAACACACAATATCCCTGGACCAGATGGCTTCACAGGCAAATTCTACCAAACATTTAGGGAAGAACAAACTCCTGATCTTATCAAACTATTCCAAAAAAATACAAGAAGAGGGAAGACTCCCAAACTCTTTCTATGAGGCCAGTATTAATTCCAAAACCTGGTCAAGACACTGCAAAGAAAGAAAACTACAGGTCAATATCACTGATGAACATAGATGCTTAAATCTTCAACAAAATATTGCAAGCCAGATCCAGCAATTCAGTAAAAAGACCATACAACATGATCAAGTGGGATTCATCTCAGGGATGCAAGGATGGTATAATATCCCCAAATCAAGAAATGTAATACACTACATAAATAAAATGAAAAACAAAAATCACATAATCATTTTAATAAAGTACAGCATTCATTAATGATAAAAAACGCTCAGCAAAGTGGAAATAGAGGGAGCATACCTCAACATAATAAAGGCTATATATGAGAAACCTGAAGACAACATCATACTCAATGGGAAAAGACTGAAAGCTTTCTCCCTAAGATCAGGAAAAAGATAAGGATGTCCACTCTCTCCACTTGTATTCGACATAGTTTTAGAAGTTCTAGCTACAGCAGCAGACAAAAATAAATAAATAAAAGACATCCAAATTGGAAAAGAGGAAGTAAAACTGTCATTATTTGTAGACGACATGATAGCATACATAGAAAATCCTACAAACTCCTCTAAAAAACTACATGACCTAATAAGTGAATTTGGCAAAATAGCAGGGTACAAAGTCAATATTCAGAAATCAAAGACATTTCTGTACACCAGAAAATAAAATATCAGAGGTAGAAACTAGAAAAAAAATTCCCACTTACTATAGCAAGAAGAAAAATAAAGTACTTAGAAATAAACTTAGCCAAGGAACTAAAAGACCTGTACTCAGAAAACTACAGAACATTGAAGTAAGAAATTGAGGAAGATACAAATAAATGGAAGCCTATACCATGTTAATGAATGGGAGGAATCAACATAATTAAAATGTCCATATTACCAAAAGCAATTTATAAATTTAACACAATTCCTATTAAAATACCAACGACATATTTCACAGACCTAGAAAAAATACTTCAAAAATTTGTATGGAACCAAAAAAAGACCCTGAATAGCCACAGCAATCTTGAAAAAGAGGAACAAAGTAGGAGGAATTACAGTACCTGATATCAAACTATATTACAAGTCCACGGTAATCAAAACAGTCTGGTACTGGCATAAGAACAGACATATAGATCAATAGAACAGAATGGAGAGCCCAGAAATAAACCCAGGTCTATATAGTCAACTAATATTTGACAAAGGGGGAAAGAACATCAAATGGAGTGAAAAGAGCCTCTTCAACAAATGGTGTTGGGAGAACTGGACAAGGACATGCAAAAAAATGAAACTAGACCACCAACTTACACCATACACCAGAATAAACTCAGAATGGATCAAAGACTTAAATGTAAGCCGTGATACCATGAAAGTCCTAGAGGAAAAAATAGGCAGGAAAATTTCAGATACCCCATGTAGCAACATTTTCACAGATATATCTCCTAAGGCAAGGGAAATAAAGGAAAGAAACAAATGGGACTACATCAAACTAAAAAGTTTCTGCTCAGCAAAAGAAAATATCAGCAAGATGAAAAGGAAACCAACCATACGGGAAAATATATTCGCCAATGACATCTCAGACAAGGGATTGATCTCCAAAATATATAAAGAACTCATATGACTCAACACCAAGAAGACAGACAACCCAATTAAAAAATGGGCAAAGGACCTGAACAAACACTTCTCTAAAGAGGACATAGACATATGAAAGAATAGACATATGAAAGAATGCTCAACATCACTAGCCATCAGAGAGATGCAAATAAAAACCACAATGAGATACCACCTCACACCAGTCAGAATGGCCATCATCAACAAATCAACAAACAACTTGTGCTGGAGAGGATGCGGAGAAATGGGAACCCTGGTGCATTGTTGGTGGGAATGCAGACTGGTGCAGCCACTATGGAAAACAGTTTGAAATTTTCTCAAAAAACTAAAAATGAAACTACCTTTTGAACCAGCAATTTCATTGCTAGGATTGTATCTGAAAAATCCTGAAACACCAATTCAAAAGAACCTATGCACCACTATGTTCATGGCAGCACTATTCACAATAGCCAAGTGCTGGAAACAACCTAAGTGCCCATCTGTAGATGAGTGGATAAAAAACTGTGGTACATTTATACAATGGAGTACTATGTAGCAGAAAGAAAGAAGGAACTTCTACCATTTGCAACAATGTGGATGGAACTAGAGAGAATTATGCTTAGCGAAATAAGCCAGGCAACGAAAGAAAAATACCTTATGCTGTCACCTATTACAGGAAACTAATGAACAACACAGACAAATGAGCAAAATTGAACCAGAGGTATGCAAACAAGGAGCAGACTAACAGTAACAAGGGGGGGAGGTGGGAGGCAGAGAAGGGGGTAAGAAGGGGAAGGGTCTAGTCAAAGAACATGTGTAAATGACCCACAAACATGAACAACTGAGTGGGGACTAAGTGTTGGAGAAGGAGGGGACAGGGTGCAAGTAAGCAAGAGGGGGAATAAAAATGGGACAACTATAATGAAAAAATAAACAAAAAAATTTTAGTGGGGGAAAAATGAAAATATGAAGAATGGAAATGCCAGTTCAGTGAATATTAGAAGGACAAGGATTTTCCTTCACACTGTATATTTTTCTCCCTATCTGATCCCTGCAGAGTTTGGCATTCTAAAGAAGTAAGTAATGACATAAGTTTCTTTGCATAAAACTAATAAGATCACTTGTTAATAGAGGTTTTTTTTTTTACCAAGACTTTGACTGTAATATCATGCCTAAAGGAGACATGCTTGGGCTCTAGTTGTTACCAAAAAGCCCTGAGGAACTGGGAATGACTTTCAAAGGTAATAAAAACTCACGAGATAAAAGGCCTGGTGCCATGGTTGGTTGTGCGGTCCACACAGCAATCTTTCCAGGGAAGGAATGAAGGTTGTTTTCCTGAAAAATGGCTAGAAGGGACCTTAAGGTACAATGGAAAACCAGAAGGATTTGGAAAAGACAGGTGCGTACAGGCAAGGCTGAATGCCAGGTATGTGGCTCAGCTTCTGTGCCCTAAAGGGCAGACTGAAGGTCACCCTAAATGTTCCTTCCGTAAGTTCCAACAAAGCAGAACTAAAGATCATAAGTGATCATTTGCTGCTCTTGTTGTGTTTATGCAAATGAACAGAATAAATTACAAATGGACTTAATGCAGTCCCTTTAATGACAAGGAGGGTAATCTTAGGGAGAAAAATCATTATTCAAGGAACATCACAATGATCAGTGGTAGACTATAAAGTAGTGCAGCTAACCGTCTTTAAAGTTTCTTTTCATTTAAAATATGTTTTCACTTGAAAGTTAAACTAGGTCTGTGGTATCATCAAAGATATTTAATTTACAGGCAAGAAGAATGTCAAATGTCTTGCAACTGGGTGTCTTTCCAATAAGACAGTCTTACAGATTCAGAGACTTGTTTGTGGGTTATGTTATATAAATTAACATGTGTTTTCTGTTTTCAAAGGGCATAAGCCTATGATCTCATTACCTGAGTGATTATCTTTATGTATAGGCCTCACTTAATCCTGTCTGCAGCGCTGCCTCCTGAGACTCAACGGTTTGGCTGAACTAAGTGGCTGGGTTGGTGAAGAATGGGGTGGTCTGTGGGCTTTACTTTAAAACTGGTTCCTCTTTTCTATCCTAATGGCTTGGACAGAAAGGGCCCAGAGGTCTGATAGGGGGGAAACCTAAAATATTTCCCTCAGCCCAAACTAAGTATAATGGGCAAAAGGGTTTTGGACAGGTGAGATGTGCCTGGCACACCTTCCTCCAAAGAAGCCCCCCTTTTTTTCCCTAATGTGGGACATTGAGAAATTAATCCCTGCCTTTTGTCATCTAATAGTTATGGATTAAATGATGTCTTTTAACCCTTCTGCCAAATCTTTTGCCCCCAGAATACAACAAGGATGCCAGCCTGTTAAACCAAGCACACCGTTGTCCAGGGACAGCCAACTGACCTGGAGTCTGCACGATCCTTCCCCATGTGGGAAGGCCACCCTCCCCTCCACACCCCCCACTCTTATTAGGGATTTCTAGACCCAATGGTAGGTAGGATGATGACCATGTCCAGCTTGAAGCAGTTAGAGGAGCTTGAAACCTTCTCCCATTGTCCTTTATAAGATTATAAAGTGTCTTAATATCTGAGAGGGAGGGATTGTTATTTTTTATTGTTAAAATAATTAATTAATCATTTACTTATTTAAAAAAAGAAGAATATATGAAAGGGTGAAGCCGGAGAGCTTGTACGAACCATGAGCATGGACTTGGGGGGGGACTGCTGGGAGGGGGCGGGTGCTGGGTGGAGGGGAGCAAGGGGGAAAAATTGAAATTATTGTGACAATATAACTAATAAAATATAATTTTTAAAAAAGCCAAACAAAAACAAACAAACAAATCAACAAACAATAACTGTTGGCCAGGATGTGGAGAAAAAGGGAAGCCTAATGCAATGTTTGTGGGAATGCAGACTGATGCAGCCACTATGGAAAACAGTTTTCCTCAAAAAACTAAACATGGAACTGCCTTCTGATCCAGCAATTCCACTGCTAGGATTATACTCAAAGAATCCTGAAACACCAATTCAGAAGAACCTATGCACCCCTATGTTCATAGCAGTGCTATTTACAATAGCCAAGTGCTGGAAATAGCTTAAGTGTCCATCAGAAGATAAGTGAATCAAAAAACTGTGGTACATTTATACAATGAAGTACTATGCAGCAGAAAGAAAAAAGGAACTCCTGCCTTTTGCAACAACTTGGATGGAACTGGAGAGTGTTATGCTTAGTGAAATAAGTCAGGTGGCAAAAGAAAAATACCACATGACCTCACCTAATACAGGAACCTAACAAACAAAACAAACACATGAGCAAAAAAGAATCAGAAGGATGTAAACAAGGAACAGACTGACAGTGACCGGAGGGGAGGAAGGAGGAGGAGAAGGGGTAAAATAAGGGAAAGGGTCTAGTCTAAGAATAAATTGCCCATGGACATGGACAACAGGGTGAGGATTAATGTAGGAGAGGTGGGAGGTGGTTGAGGCAGGGGAGAGCAATGGGGGTAAAATGGGACAACTGTAATAGAACAATAATTAAAAAAAAAGAAATAAAAAGAAAGTGGTGTTGGCTATAGGGAAATAAGAGCAAGATTAGTTAGAGCTAGCAGAGAGAGAAAACAAAAGAACAAGAAAAAAAGCATGATTCAATTTACCAATGCTTCTACACTACTTTTAGGACTATATCCATTATGAAAAGTAAGATACACTCTACAAGCAAGTCATTGTCCAGCCGGAAGAAGATGGAGCCAGCCTTGCCTGATCACCTTGCCCTTGTCCTGACCTTCTTTCTCAATTTTTGCCGGTTCTTCTCACATGTTTGAGGTGTGGCTACAAAATGTAGCAAAGTAGGCATTCAGTACATATTATTAAAAGAAGCTGGCTTGAATATTGTCCTCCAAAGCAGTGATTTTCAACCAGTGTGCTGCAAGAATTTTTAAAACATGCAACACCTGACTATTTAGTCAGAGGCACTGACTTCTTTTTCCTTAGATTGTCAAAATAAAAAAAAAGACAACAGCCAACACAATAGCCATCCATGATGAATGAATCAAAATTATACCTATTTTTTTGTCAGATTGGCAAAAATAAAATATATTGGATTGTATTGGATTATGTCAACACCAAAACTGTAATATATTGGATTGTATTGGACTGTGTCAACAACTCTACAGTCACTTATCACAACAAAGTCATACAGCAGTGATATTATATTTTTGGTGTGCCACAGAATTTTAACAATTAGTTTATGTGTGACATGAGGTGAAAAGGTTCAAAAGCACTGCTCTAAAGTAATCGTACTTTAATTTATTACGATGATGTTGCTGTTACTTCAAACTCATTTTGGGATTTATTTCTTTGAACTGCTTTGGAATTACATCCAGATCCAGTTTATAAGCCAACATTATGGACTCATAGAGAGACCTTAAAAATCATCTGGTGCATCCCCTGGTTTTGTAAGTGAAGAAAATGAGCCCATAGAGTTTGTGCATTTTTTCCTTCTGCATCTAGAAATTGTTACCACAATGCTTTGTAGACTAAACCAATAAATAATAGATAGCACTGTCCATCTATTAGGCACTTGATTAGTAGTCTCAAATGTCTTTATTAAACTATAGACATTATTAGTTATTGATTAAAATGGACTTTGTCAACATTTGTACAGTCACTTATCATAAAAAAGTATACAGCAGCAATATTGTAGTGTGCAATTTATGGAGGAGGTAAGTGAACTTTGTAAATTAGAAGTGACTTCCTCAGAACCACACAGTAAAGAGATGGCAGAGGTGGAACTTGGACCCTGGTCTCTTAGCTTTAAACCTTGTGTGTGTTTCACAACTATGTTGCACTAAAGAAAACAGAGAAGAAAAAATAAAGGAAGCTGAGAAGCTGTTTGTTTTCATAATGTTACAAATTGTCAGACATTATTATTATAAAAACTAAAAGAGATTTCAATTTTAAACAAAGTATTCCCTTCAAACCACACACATACCCATAATTGCACACAAAAAGTTTATAAGAGGTTATAGAATGTTTGAGCTAGACAAGAAATTGAAAACACTTACCTTTTAAGTAAAGAGACTGAGGTCTAGAGGAATCTCATACTTTGTCCTGAGCCCTAATAGTAAGTAGCAAGTGGTGGGGTCAGCAGTGACATATTCCATTTCAAGCCCAGAACTCTCTCCATCCCACCCTGTTGAGGCCTCTTGGTCACACCCTCCTGCTCCAGGGCAACACCCTGGAGGTATCTAGACTTCAGGACACCACCTCAACCCAGGCACATCATTGGCTGTTCTTGATACATTCTCATGAAGTGGAAAAGTTTTTCCAAGACTACAACTCCTTTCAACAACACACCAAAATACTGCCTAACTTCTAAAGCTCATAGTTTCCATATCTAGATCTCCTAGATCTTCCCACTGATGTTTCTGGAGTACAAGAGAACCTGCTCTGAGTAACTATCATTCTGTGAAACTCTAACAACAGACTTTTTTTTTAATCATACAAAAAAAAAAAAAAACCCAATAGTACAAGAGCACAAAGAGTCCTGAAAAACTACCTCTCTAGTCACCTTCTTTTATAAATTAAGGCACTGAAGGCAGCATCTTGCCCAAGTCAGAGCAGTTAGTTCAGGGCAGACCCAGAGCCTGAAGATAACTGTTTCTACCCCCGAGTCCACCGCTTTCTGCAAAGCTATTAAGTCACCTCTCATTCCTCATGTATCCACAAGGGTCATTATTGACATGACTGAAATTCCTCTTAGCTGCTATTAAAAAGTCAAGTCTGTCCTGCAAGAGCAAAAATTTTCTGCCATGTCAGAGCTTCAGATAAGATTTTGTTTCTTTTAGAGTGTGAGCACAGTAGGAGCAGGCCTAATATGGCCAAACAGATGGAAGCCACATTTTGGGGAAAGGGCCTGCATTGTTTGCTGTCATGACTCACATTATATAGGAAGAGAATTTTGGTTATTCAGAGAAGCTTCAGACTTCACCAACTAACCCTTTCTATAAAGTTTCTCTTCTGCAAGCTCCCATCAGTAATCTGCCGGGTGATATGCTATTTGTTGAGGCTTGGCTCTGTGACTAGCCTGATCTAGCCATCATGAGAAACAGTAAAGGAGAGAATGAACCTTATGTGCTTCAAGAGGCATAGAGTGACTTGTTTATACTGTGCTGTCTCTCCTTCCAATGGACAGCCAGCTCTCTGAGGGCCAGGACCATGCATGAGTCATCGGTGTGTCCATCACCTAGGATGTGTGGATGGTTCACACTAAATACTCCCTGCATTAATAAGTAGATGAATTTCGCCTATGATATATCATAAGTGGAATAACAACATGAGGCACTTCATGTATTTGCTCTAAATACAGAAGAAAGAAGTGAACAAAGATGCTTCTTGGAAAGTAAGAATTCAAATAAGCACAGAAAGATGGCTCGAGTTTGGTCAGTATTAGAAGCCAAGGTGGCTGTACTCCAGGAAGAGAAAAATAATGGGAGCAAATGACCATAAATGGAAATTAATGGAGTGGTAGAGAAAGCTTGAACATCTCCATCTGGCTGTCCTAGACAGTTTCCTTCAAATCAGTCTGTTCAAAAATGAATGCTTCATTTCCTCCCAAACCACTCCCTGCCTCAATCAGTAACTATAGTCTAAGCCAGAAACCTAGAGGTTGTTTCTCTTTTCATCTCAACTAATCAGTCATTAAGTTGAGATGTTTCTGCCTTACAAACATTTCTCAGTTCTATTTCCTTCTCCCCATGTGAACATTTATGGCCCTAGCTCAAACTAGCATTGTCTGTCACTTTGTCATACTTCTATAACTGGTCTCCCTGCCTCCAGACTGGCCGTGCCCCCTATTGAGACCTTTTCTCATTCCAAAAATATTATAAAAATTACCAAACTATAAGAGGTAGTGCATTGTAGAAATATATGCATACATATATACATTATGTACATATGTGGATATGTATTTATGTGTGTGTATATATATATAAATATTACATAGGGAAAAGAAACATAAAGATTAAATAGGATAAGGCCAGCTAAAAATTTAGGATACAAAACTGCTGTAAAGTTCTACATTGTGGCTAGTATATGAAGTGCTAAAAAAATTAGAGAAATGTTATTTCTTAGTACTTTTCTATTTAAACAATTATTTTAAAAGATTAAGCTTGTACTGTTAGTATTATGTAGTGCATGGACCAATATTGTCTGTAATAAAGACTTTATGTTAAAAAAAGAAGGGCAATATTGGTCCATACACTACACAATACTGTATAATGTACACTAGCTCATATATTAGAACTTCAGCTCTAATTTCCTAGTAGCCAATAAAAAGAACATAATACTTTGAGTTACCTGGTTTACATTGTCAGTAAGGTTTCTAAAAACTCTGCTCTCTGTTAAGGAGAAGCAGAATGTTTTTAGCAATAAGCTATGAGAAGAATGTTTCTCTAGAGGCCTCTTAAAGGAGACATTGCCTGATATAGGGGACAAGACCTCAATAACATCCTTAAAGCAAACATGACAGCAAATTTCATACTAAAAATGCTATCTCTTTTACAAGCTAAGGGCTTAACACCAAAATACAATTTAAAATTTTTAAATACAAATTTTCAGTGGATTTAAGCAATTCAGACCAAGTCCACCACTCTATGATGGCCTCTCTTGACCCAGGGCTAGGGTATAGGAGGAATCTAGATAATTTGGCAAACATTTTAGAAAATACTTATAAATATTAGCTTGCATAGTTGGCTTTATGTTAAAAGTTGAGCATATGCTAATAGAGAGTGAGAAAAATTACTATGTTTCATGTAACTTAAGCTGTTTAAAAATAGTTACAGGAAAAAAAAAACTAGGAAAAAATACACCAATAAATAGTGTGATTCTGGGTGGTAGGTGTGTATGTAACTATTTTCTTATTGTTATTTATAGTTTTCTGTACAGTTTAACATAATTACTTTGGCTTCTGTGTTGAGAATAGAATGGGGGGGGGGGGAGCAGAGCAGAAGGCCAGAAAGAGGGAAACCAGTTAGGAAGCTTCATATTGGGCTCTGTTTTCAGAAACACGGATAATGGATATGAAATAAATTTAAAAACTATGACAAAAATACCATATACTAGGAATCTCAGCTATTTAAAAATATAGATAGAAAAAGTACTAGGACAATGGGTTCCAAAAGTTTGTTCTTGATTACCTGTGCATGAAGAGTTTGTGTGTAATTTTTTTCTTGTGATTGATTATGCTTTGGTACACTTTCCAAAGTTTCTACAACGCACATGTGTTACTTTGATCATTTAAAAAAATGAGAAAACCATTTTCCTCAGAAGGCAATTCTGGGACTATTTTAGCATAATAGGGGAGAATGATTTATCCAAAACTTACCATGTTACACCTGAAAAACAAAATCCATTCAGTGATTTCCCATTGCCTATGGCATCGATTTTCAACTGGTGTGCCATGAGAATTTTTAAAACATGCAATACATGACTATTTAGTCAGGGTCACTGAACTCTCTTCCCTTAGGCTGTCAAATTAAAAATCACAACAGCCAACACAATAGCCATCTGGCGTGAATGAATCAAAATTTTACCTCTTTTTTTTTTTGTCAAATCAGCAAAAGACATGATATATATTTTTGATGTGCTGCAGGACTTTAGTAATCAGTTTAAGTGTGTCATGAGATGGAAAATGTTGAAAATTGCTGGCTATGGAATAAAAGGCAGGTTTTTTTGCATGAGTTGGGAGGCCCTTATGACCGTTGTCTACTTCTCTGACTACTCACTTCTTGCTTCATCCTTTTGGCAACACCAAGGTCCCCATAGCTTTTCATATACACCATGCTCTTCAATGCTTCAAGCCTTTATTTCTGCTCTTGTCCTTGAACACCTGCCCTGGCCATTCCTCCTCCTGTGAAAGCACTTAGCTAATGCTTCCCTGATTCACTTTCCTAAAGAACGTCCCCTTTTCTTGAGCCCTTCTTGGACCCCTCCAGGTTAGTTCCTGTGCATAACACTTTTGTAACTTCTATCATGTTGAATTTAAATTCTGTCTTCCTGCCTGTCTCCCCCGAAGTGAATCATTTTTGTCACTCATCTTTCCTTATTCTGACATAATGAGTATTGTTTAAAGTCACAGAGGTTTTCCATAACCTTTCTAATACAATAGGTTAAAGAGGATTAAAGGCATCTTCTCCCATGTTTTCTGCTTTTCTCTTTGCAACAATGGAAATGAATATTAAATGAACTACTACATTATGCTAGACACTCTAACCTTCAGGGATGGGGTGTTCAACCTGGGTAACTCAGCTTTCCACTTCATTGGGAAAGCCCATCCTTTTTCTGCATAAGAAGAATCCTGATATTGGAAAATCACTGAACTTTGGTAATTGAGTTTTAGGACAGAAACTCAAATATTTCTCAAACTTGAACATTAAAACTCCATGGGAACTTGATTGGAAGTCCTCTTCCTGAATGCTAAACTTTAATCTTCTGGTGGGGATAAGTGTGGAATAATTCAAAAGCATCTCCTAGAGATCAATTAAGTACCAATTAGTGCCAAGTAGGTTAGTACAGGGAATTGAAAAAAAAATAAACGATTAAACAGCTAAAGACTGCCTTGATTTGTGCGAGTGACAAATGAAAGGACAATTACAAGTCAGGCTGATGGGTGTCGGTGGGAGTGCCCTCAGTTTGTTACTGGAGCCATAGAATGAACACCTAACTCAGGCTGAGGGGCAGGGAGAGGGGGAGACTTGAAGATTTCCTAGAAGAAATGAAGGCTGAGCTGAATTTCTTATTTTCCTCCCCTTTCCTTATTTATTTATTTTATTAGACTTCTCAATGTTGATTTCCTTCCTCAAGCAAATTTGTACAAACCTACAACTTCTCTCAAAGGAGTTCCTTACTAAAAGAACGGAAGGAAGAAAAGAAGGAAGGAAGGAAGGAAGGAAGGAAGGAAGGAAGGAAGGAAGGAAGGAAGGAAGGAAGGAAAGAAGGAAGGAAGGAAGGAAGGAAGGAAGGAAGGAAGGAAGGAAGGAAGGAAGGAAGGAAAAAGGGAGGGAGAGAACTTATGTCAGACTTGTTATCCTTGGCTCCCACTATTCCCTTGCACCCTAGCAACTCTGAGAGCACCTGCAACTCTCTGCCTCAGAGACTCTTCTGGCTAAGGGAGTCTGTTGAGCCTGTATGCAGAGCAAGACTGGCAGTGCCTGGGAGCTGAAATAACCCTCAGCCAAAGGCAGAGAGGAGTTGGTGGATCAATATCCCAGCTACCTTGCTCCTAGAGAGTTAGAGCTCTGAGGCATCCTGGACTGTCCCCCAGATATCCCCAGCAGGATTGAACCCCAGCTGCTCACAGCAGTAACTGTCCATCAACATACCCTATTTTGGCTTCACTCCCTGCCCCCTGCTGGTGCTCCCCTGGATCACCTCACAAATCAACTCCTTCCACTCAAATGCCAGTCACCAGACTGGCTTTCAGCTGAAGATAAAGCATGTACACACACTTGCCTCATTCCTGGGGTTCAACCAGGGCATGCACCCTTGATAAGATTGTTCCTGCATTGACATAAAAAATATTTTTTTTGTTTTTCAAGAAAACTCATGCAGTTGCAAATACCTTCAAGAGTTAGAGACTGTCCTGAAACACAAGGTCACTTACATGCTCACAGGGAGGGAGGTTCTTCTGGGGGCATGATGCTGGTGTGAAGTTCAAGGTGGCCTTTTCTCAAGTCTCTGCTGACTTTCACAGCCAGGGGCAGACTCTAACAGATGCTGTCCTAGTGGCACAATTGATGTGACAGGATGTCCTGGCTGGTCCTTCCTAATCCAGCATCACAGGATATAATTTAGACATGACCAACAAAGACAGGTCAAATCTACTCATTCTGATATCCCCACAACAGTCTAAAAACCGTTCATGACTAGTTTTGGAATCCATGGTATATTTGTGAGTGTGTACATACATAATGTGTGTCTGTATATATGCATATATGGTAGAAGTCATCTTTATGTATCAATGATGCTTTAATTATGCTGATATTCAAATTAGCTTGGATTCTCAGAGCCCCCAGGAGATACAGCTTATGGAGTAGCAGATGATGGGGGAAAGACAGTCCACAATTAAAATGTCACATGGGATAAATGCCAAAGTAGAGGTCCCACCCTGGGAGAGTTATGAATTGACTGCATCCCTCCTCATCTCCACCCCCTCAATCATTGCTGATGGGCAGAGGGAAACCATTTTCTGCCATCTGGTTTTTGCAAAAGTCAGGCAGTAAGCTCCCAGGGACAGGGATCTTATCTTGTGTAGTTCAAGAATGAGCACATGGCTGTGTACACTCAGCAAGCCCTATTAGTACTGAATGCAATCATAAAAATAGCCCAAATGTGGATATTTGATAACGTCCCTGTAGTCAGCCTTAGTCATCATGTCCGAAGGGCACTGGGTTCCCTGGGCTGGTGCCTTCTGTCTTACAGACAAGCACCTTGGCTGATAAGGTGGCGGGCTATTGTGAAAATCACACAGTAGTTCCCAGGATCCTGGAAAAACAGCAGTTCAATCACAACTTTTTTTCCCCTTGGTGTTTGACTTTGGCACTGAGTTCTTTTCAAATGAGAATTATGCCAAACATCTTGTCCAAACCCTTTTACTTGGCAAGTACACAACCAACCTCTCTGTAGCATGCCAGGGGGAGGTTTAGGAGGGGCAGGGAAGAGTTCTGGTACAGGCACACAAGGCTCAGAGCCTTTTCTCTGTTGGCAGGAGCCAGCTCAGAGAGGCATCTGGAAGCAGGATGTGGACTGAACAACTTCAAGTGCATGGCCAAGTGTGGGTCTGCCCAGCTCAAGCAGCAACACTCAGGGTCTCTACCTCCTGGCTACCCAGGCCAGACTTCTCTGAGTTTCAAGATTGGCAATCACTGGCGTTTTCTCCCTCCGGAAAAGCACACGGACATTAGATGAAGGTCTCATTGTTGAGGGAAGTGGAGCTGAATTCTCCTCCAGGACCAGCTAGAAAGCTCTTAGGATAGACAGTATGTTTGCGTATAAATACACAAAAGTACATGCGATCATATGCACGTGTGTTCACAGACTGTCACGGTGGTCATGGGGTGGGCACAGTTGTCTGGGTCTGGAGGAAAACCTGGCACCTAGGACTTCTCAGGGAAGAAGTTTCCCTCCTGTGCGGGTAAATCTTTTTCCCACGTTCTGAGAAATGAAGGGAGGCTGCCTGCCCCACTGCTTCCCTGGGATGGTGAGCGGGACCTGTGAGAGCCTCAGGTCTATGCTGGGCCTGCACAGGGACACTGAGGGAGCACTCCCCAGAATAAGCCACCCACCCCAGTTCCCAACTGGCTCTGGGGCTCCAATCCTTCGCCAATGCCGCAGGTCTTCCACGGCAAGAAAACCATCCTTCTTCATTCCCAGAGCAAATTGTTCTAGGGAAGACCAGAATCTTAGGAGGAAATCACATCATCCACGAGGGGAGAGCCAGTTCCTTTGTACTATTTTTCAGGGCTGCCTTTGGAGCCAATAATCTGTCATTCCTTGAATAAACAAGCACCTTATCATATCACAAACATTTATTTAACCCTTTTCTCCTGCACTTTTACCAGCAGGGAGAAAGAAAGCGGTTAGCAGGGCAGCCGGAGCCCTGTGGCAGAAATGCCAAATTCCCTGAACATTACACCCAATCTGTAAAGTGTCAGCCGACCCTCCTCTCTGCCTCCATAAAATGCAGGAGCCAGTCACCCAGACTCAGCACCACATTCCCGCCTCCCACTTCTATTCCCATCCCCCTACCCATCTCCATTAATACCCCTCACCCTTTTGCAGACAGGCCCTTAATTCCATCCAAATGGAGTCTGGACTAATTTGTTAGGTTCTTTAGGGGGCTGATGAGGGAAGGGAAGTGGGGCACACAGGCAAGGGAGTATTTACATTTCTCCTTTTCATGACAGTCTGATTGAAGGACAGAGCTGGTGAGTCCCGGCATTTTTAATGTGTGTGTGTTTGCGTGATTTTTTTAAGAGGCATATTCTTTGGCTCTGACATCACCAGAAAATGGAATGAGCAAAGTATTTAAATTTCTCCAAGCTCCCACAATATCCATTTTCTCTCAGTGGATGAATTTTGTTTTTCTTTTCTGGTGTTGCTCCCACACAATGGGGCCAAATCTTGTGCAGGACAAAGAAACATATAAATAGAATGTGCATGTGGTATGCAAGGGAACTCTTGGAGACCAGAGAGTGTGTTTGGAAAGGCGTCTGGGGGCTGCCGGGGGGAAGCATGGGGTCTTGGCCCAGAAGGTTCCACAGGCATATGTCTGCTTGTCCCTAATGATACAAGTTCAGAAATTTCAAAATTGTTCTCATTCTTGAGAATACTAAGAAATACTAAGAAACATTGGAATGTGTCCAAATGTAAGGGGAAAATGTGAAGTATCTGTGTGTGAGTGTGAGCAGCACTATGTCTGTTGGCTGTAAGGTGACAATACACCTAATTAACAGGCAAACATGATTTGTAGAGCCCATGGAGCAGGCTTTTCTCCTTTACCATGAAGGATGCAAAATCACTTGCTGTATCTCACACTCCGCATCTTTTCAGTGGCTATCACAGACCAGCTGAAACTTTCATCAAAAAATGTTTTCCTGCATGAAGCATTAGCAATTGTTTTAGTGTCAATCATCCGCCAACCAAACTCTCCAGGCTCATAACTACACACTACAGCTACAGCCAAAAAGACTTTTATCAGCACAAGTTTGAACGAACTAATGTGTGCCGACCCTGAGCGGTTATTTTTGTTTCCAAGTCTGGACATAGAATCACTTGTTCAATTTCCTGCTGGGTTATATCAAGCAGTTTTAACATGTAAATCTCTGATAAGAAAACTGACTAATTTATGTAGGTTGCCATCTGAGTGGCTGTCAGTATTGCCTTATTTTTTTTTTCTGCTTCCTTTATTCTGGATTCTTCCTCAGTCATACAGTCATTGCCATTTTTGTTACTATCGAGTACATTCTTATTCATTATATGTTTAGAATATCTTCTTATGCTAAAAATGTTTTGAAACAAGCAAACAAACAAACAAACAAAACCCCAACTTCTTCCTCCCTGAAGTTTGTGTGGGAGTTCTGTTGGCTTGGATTCTAGGCTAATTTTTAAAATTAAAGTTCAAAAACAGTAATAATCTAAGCCATTCTCATTTTACAGATATTTCTTAACCAGCCTCACCTAATTTCAGCTGATGTTTCACTACCTGATGAGTGGAAATCATGCAAGCTGCTTCAGCACCAGTTTTTAGAACCTACTCTGGCTGTTCTCTAAGTAAATCAATCCTGGTGGGTTTTGCCTTCAATAACTTCATTTAAGAAAACAAACAAACAGATATTTTCAAATAATTGTTAATTCCATGCCCAAATACACAATCTGGGGAGAATTGACTCAATATAAACCTGTCATCAAATGTCTGGTGGTGTTCTCACACTCAGTGGTACACCAGCCTAAGCAAAGTCCAGAGCCACCGCCCCCAGACTTGTGAGCTGAGCAGTCTTTAATGACTCAAAGTCAAAACCTGCCATCCCATTGGCTGGGAATGGAAATGGAATCCATCTATTCCAGGACTTGGATGGCAAGCAGGTGAGGATGTCTGGGTGACTAGGGGAGACAGGGATGGATAGGGGGGAGTGTGCAGAGCCAGGAGACCCCAGAAATGGCTCTTCTTCCTGTCTGTCCCTCCACTTCACTCCACTCCCTAGCCCCAAACCCTTCCCTGCTGCTCCTGCAACTGCTCCTGACCTCTCAGAAGCCTTTCACTTCAGAGATTTTGTAAGACAACAAGACAATGTGAGACTAAGTGCAAACCAGCTTCAAAAATGACCATTTTTGTATCCAGTGGTAATTCCTTAAAGGCCCTTCCCCTCCCCTTGTCTCCCCCTCCCCCATGGTGAACTTTAAATCCTTTCATCCATGGGGACTGAAGGCAAAGTATCTGGATTTTCTTTCCCAGCCAGCCCACTCGCCAGTCTGGCTTTTCTCCTCATTGTTTGGATGCTCTTCTTTATGGCTCCTTGCCAATGTACAGATGTAAACTATTGTCTGATTATTAAAGAAAAAAAAAAAACCCAAACATACAAAAGCACACATATGCTGTCACTGTTAATAGCCATAGAACTGTCCATGTATGGTCACATCCATGGTCTGATACAAATGGGCCACCAGCCTCTGCCACTTTTGGGGCTTCGCTCAGCATCTCTCAGTGCCAACCCTTCTCCATCTAAGTTCACTCTCTTTTGGCACCTTGGGACCCTGTTACATATAATCTTCCCAGTCTAGTGGCCAGTGATCTCATGTTTGGTTTCCCTTGCCCTCAACCAAGCAGTTGTAACCACGCTGAGCCCTATTAATAGCTTGTGGCAGTGGAGGGAACACTGGGTGAGGAGCCGAGACCTGGCTTCATTCCCACTGTGCTTACTGGTTGAATGACCCTGGGCAAGTTTCTGCTCCCTGCCCAGTTTCCTTGCCTGCAACCCAAGAGAACTGAGTTAGATACATTCCTTCCATTTTTTCCTTAAGAAAATATTTATTTAGCTCCTACTCTGAGCTAGACACTGAGGATGGAACTGGAAACAGTACAAACAAGGTCTCTGCCTCCATGGAGCATATAGAACAGGAGGAAGAAAAAATAATAAAAAAGAAAAGAAAAATAAGTCTGAACATCCTTGCAGCTCCAACAACCTTTAAATGTATTGTCCTTCTGAAGATGTGGCGCTCTAGTATACTGTAAGTCTTCAGGGAAGAAGGGATAAAGAAGGCTTTGTAACCCTGAAATCCCCACCTCTATAGACACCTCCTACACCTGTCCTGGAAGCTGGCCAGAGCAGCCTCAGGTTTGTATCTCTTTCCAAGGGCCAGGTATCTTCAGCCATCATTTCACTTCCCACTTGAACTGGGGGAATTTTTGGAATCAGCAGAAGTGTGACAAAACACCATCCTCTCGCTCCACCCTTCATTGGAACTGTTATTTTTAGTCTCCTCTCTCTTTCCACAGCCATCTACATATCTCCCTGGGTGAGTCATTTTTTTGTGAATAACCTCATGTACACAGGACACATGACTCTTTGAGTATGGGGCTGGCTTGTTTTCATACTTGACTCCATCTCTACCTGCATCACTCAGAAGGCTCCAATTTGGGGACTTCCAGCATCCCCAAATATATGCTATACAGAAGGACAACTACCCACAGAGAAGTTGCAGAATGACACTGACCATGAGTGAATGAGTCATAGACTTGAGCATATTGTTTCCATATTTTGTTTCCTCCATGTTCATATTCATGGGACTGACACTTGATCCCAGAGTTTCAGGTATGGGCAAATGTTCTTACTCAAGTTGGAACCGTTTTACCGAAGCACCAGGCAATGAGGAGGTTACATCCTGAAAAATCACATCTTGGGAGGTACTTAGTCATTACTACAAGTTGCTGAGCTATCAAAATAATGCATAAGGAAATGGCAGTGTTTCTAGAAGGTGTTGCATATAAATCGTCTATTTCTATCAGAATTTTTGCCCCCTCCCCTTTTTTAATCACAGAAAAAATATTTCTGGGTCTATATTCAGATGAATGACAAAAGAAGCATCATGCAAATCCAGGTAACTTGTCCATTCATGTAACCTCAAGAAGTATTTAGAGGACCCTGACCAGTGTGACATCCTCCTGCAAAGCTAAAGGTCAGAGGTTTGATTCCCCATCAGGGCACATGTCTAGGTTGTGGGTTTGATCCCTGGTCAGGGTGTGTACAAGGGGCAACTAATCGATGTTTCTCTCTCACTCAATGTTTCTCTCCCTCTCCTCCCTTCCTTCCTTTCTCCCTAAAAAATAAATTAATAAATATCTTTTAGAAAGAAGTATGTAGAGGAACAGTATGAAGATTCCCCTTCATATTTAGAAAGTGACTCACTCCTTCACACAACCATTCAATGGTCACTTACTGGGTATTCACAATGTTCTCTCACACCCATTTCCCCTGGGTCACCATGCCTCAGACCCATGTTGTGTTTGTTTGTTGGGCTGTTTGTTTTATTTCAGGTCTTCTATGATCTCAGACTTTCTTACCACAGACATACTTATGTGATATTCCCTCTGCCTGGACATTTCTACTCCCTCATTTTTCACCCATCTAACTCTTCTCTTTTTTGGTTTAAATGTCTTTTTTCCAAAGACACTGTCTCAGCTCCTCCAGGTACAGGTGAATTTCCATGTTCCTTACTCTCATGCCATTCTGTATTTTTCCTGTGTTGCACTTATGACAACTGTATTATCTGTTAAACTAATTTGCTAAATTTAGGTCCTCCCCACAAGATCTTCAAGGAGGCAAGCCCCATTCATTCATTACTGGCTGCTCTGATCACCCAGCACAATGCCTCACAGATAAAAATATTTTTCTCAATAACCATGTTAATTTAATGTGTCCTTGCTCTCAAAATTCACAATCTAGTAAGGGGTCAGCTGAAAAACAAGGGGGTACATTTAATGTTATAGAAACAGGGACATCACATGTACTACAAAAGCAGCAAATGGTTCTGCCAGGAATCACATCAGGCGAGACTCAACTGAAGTAGTAACATTTGAGCCGGGCCTTGAGGTAAGAATAGGAGTTCAAGTAAAAAGAAAGGAGAAAGAAATTCTGAGAGCAAGATTCAATGCAAAAAAAGACTAGAAGGCTTGAAAGTATAGAATGACTTCTGGGGAGCACAGTCAGTTGTGTTACAACAGAACATGACAGTAGGGAATGCAGGACATGGGGGAGGACTGGTGATTTCTGCTAGAGACTTTCTATTTGAAGCAAACAGGACTAGAACTATGAACACAGTTTTTGTGTTAGAACATTCTCTCCAGGGCCAGAGTGAAGGGTAGGTTGGAGAGGGGAGTGAATGAAAACTATTTAGGGGGCTGTTGCAGTGGCTCAGTGGAGATGACGAGGCCAGGCACTGTGAGAAGAGACAGATGTGAGAGAGATGGTGGGAGCACAGCGAGGCAGGCTTGGGGAATGTGGGGAGCGAGGGCAAGAAGTTCTCCAAACATGACTGAGGATCCTGGCATGAGTCCTGAGTCACTGACAACATTGTCAGTTGTAACAGTAGCAAAACCATGGAAGGAGTAGGGTGGGGACATGGGAGCAAGATGAGGGACAAACTAGATAAACTGAGTTTGATGTGCGTTTTTCTCACATCGGAGGAGATGTCAAGATCAGTGTTTCTCTCAACCTTCTTTTCATGATCATCCCTTAAGGAGACTTTTAAAATATTTTTTCCTGATTGCACTGCTCCCATGAAATTTTAATACCACAGCTATACTGTGTATCTGTTTATATATTGTACATAGATTTATGCTTTGGACATGAAAGGAGTAGCAGTTTTTGACCCCCAAACCCACATTTTTGCCCTCTTGAGAATACATAAGGGGAGGGGAATGGCGAGGGGCCGACACTATCCTGCCTGCAGGGAGTAAGGAAGGTTCACACAGAGGAGCATTTGCAATGGGCTTTGGAGACTGGGATAAAAATTCTTTGGGGGTTTTATTGAGATATAATTGACATATAAGGTTTAAGGTGCACAACTGTTGATTTGATATACTTATATATTGCAAAATGATTACCATCTTAGCATTAGCTAACACTTCCATTATGTCACACAATTGCCAGTGTGTGTGTGTGTGTGTGGTGATAACATTTAAGATCTACTCAGCAAATTTCAAGTATATAAAACAGTATTATCAACTATAGTAATGAGGCTGTCCATTAGATCCCCAGAACTTAACTCATCTTATAACTGAAAGTTTGTACCCTTTGATCAACATCTGCCTATTTCTACCACCCCCTAGTCCTTAGCAATCACCATTCTGCTCTCTGTTTCTGTGAGTTGGGCTTTTCTAAATTTCTCATATAAGTGAGCTCATACAGTATTTGTCTTTCTCTGTCTGACTTTCTCATAAAAGCATAAAGATGTGACATACATACAAGGGAATATTTTTCAGCCATGAGAAAAAAAGGAAATCCTGCCATTTGTGACAACATGGATGGAACTTGAGGGCATTACACTACAAATAATATTTAATTGAGGTAAAATTGAGGTTGGGAGTGGGTGAGAGTAGAGGAAGAGAAAGCCCAAAGGAGGAAGAGAGAATGGAGGGCAGAGCCCTAGAGGCCACCAGAAACTTCCAAAGGATTCTCCCACGTGTAAGGTGCCTGAGAGGTAGTTTACGTGTGCCAGGTAGTGTGGATATGCAGGGGTAAGGTAGAAAAACAAAAAAGAAAACAAACAAAAAGCAGTTGGCAGGAGGCTAAGTTCCCATAGATAAGGATTTAAGTTGTTTGCAAGCTTTTGTTTTTAAAGTGCTATAATGCATATTCTTAAGCACTCTATTTCATATATTTGTGAATATATTTGTAAGATAAATTCCTAGAAGTAAAGTTGCTGGGTCAAATAACATGTGACACAAAATCAGGATGCACAGAACCAAACGCTCTCCACGTATGCAGTGGCAAGTTACCTCCTCATCAGCAAAGTATGAGAGAACCTAAATCCTTACATCCTGGCCAAGACAACATACTATCAAATGTTTTCATCTTTGTCAGTCTGATAGAGTAGTATTACATTCTAGTTTAAATTTGTGTTTCTCTTTTTATGAAAGAAGTTAAGCATCTTTTCATAAGGTTAGAAGCCAGTTCCATTTTATGTCTGGGTAGAATATTTTACAACTTTTGTCCCCTTTATGTTTTATTATTTGCACAGTGATTTGAGTATGTCTTTCATATATTAAGGAATTTGTCTTTAGTGAGTAATATGAGCTGCATATGTTTCCCCCTGTTCATTATTTTTAATTCATTTAAAATGTGTGCGAGACACACTTCTGAAATTTTGGGGGGTGGTAAAAGTTACCAATATATTATTTTGTGGTTTCTCAGTTCTTTTGTTATAAATAGAAAAGCTTTCACTACTCTGAGTTTATTTTTAACATATATTCTATTTTTTCTTTTAGTACACTTCTGAGGACTTTTTTTCCTTCTAAATTGTTGATCCATCTAGAATTTAACTGTAATAATGTGTGAGGTTAGAATCCAAGTATATATACTTCTTCCCAGAGGTATATATTTCTGTATAAGTCATTGAATAAGCCATCTGTTCCCTACCGATTTGAACTGTCTACTTTTATCACATGCTAACTTCCTCTATACTATCTTTGATTTATTTCTGAACTTTTTATTCTGTTAAATAGATCTATTTACTTATGTAGCAGTACCGTGTGGTATTAGCTGGTAACACATTATAATGTATGGTATTATGACATCTGGTAGGGTTAGTCTTATTATTAGTCAGCCCACTCCCTATCCCCTCAATTCTGTCTGCTTTTAAGATCTTTTCTTTGTCTGTAATATTCCAGTTTCTTTGTGATGTCTCTTGATGTGAATGTCTTTTCATTTAAATTTAAGATTTATTATCCTTTCATCAATCTATTCTATTTTTTTTTCTTACCTTTTGAAATACTTCTATATTTTTTGGAGAGATTTCTTTGAGAAGAGGGATCATCTCTCTCTATCTTCCATGTTTCTTAACCTGTTTTTTATACTTTCAATTTCTTTGTTTATCTGCATTATAGTTCTGTTAATTTATTTACACTATCTTCAATTCTCTAATTCTCTCTTCTACTCTGTCTAATCTGATGCCACACTTACACATTGACATTTTTTACATTAAATTTTAAATTTGTTATTGTATTTTTCTTTTCTTTTTTAAAGTATATTTTATTGATTATGTTGTTACAGTAGTTCCATTTTTCCCCCTTTGCTCCTCTCTACCCCATACCCCCCTTCCCTCCAGCAATCCCACACCCCTTAGTTCATGTCCATAGGTCATGCCTATAAGTTCTTTGGCTTCACCCTTTCCTATATTATTCTTAACTTCCCCTGTTTATTTTGTACCAACTACTTATGATTTTTGGTTCCTGCACCATTTCCCCATTCCTCCCCCTCCTCCCTCCCAGCTGATAACCCTCCAAATGTTCACCATACCTATGATTCTGTTCCTATTCTGGTTTGCTTAGCTGGATTTTGTTTTTATTTTTTAGATTCAGTTGTTGATAGTTGTGACTTTGTTGTCATTTTAGTGTTCATACTTTTGATCTTCATTTTCTTAAGTAAGTCCCTTTGACCTTTCATATAATAATGGCTTGGTGACGACGAACTCCTTTAGCGTCACCTCATCTGAGAAGCACTTCATCTGCCATTCCATTTCAAATGATAGCTTTGCTGGATAGAGTAATCTTGGTTGTAGGTTGTTTTCAATCACATTGAATACTGCTTGCCAGTCCCTCCCTGCCTGCAAAGTTTCCTCTGAGAAATCAGCTGAGAGTCCTATAGGCACCCCCCTGTAGGCAACTCTCCACCTCTCTCTTGCTGCCCCCAGGACTCTCTCTTTATCTTTCACTTTTGGCATCTCAATCATGATGTGTCCTGGTGTGGTCCCCTCTGGATCCAGCTCACCCAGGACCCTCCATGCTTCCCAGACCTGTATGTCCATCTTCTTTGTAAAAATTGGGAATTTTTCCTCGTTTTTTTCAATTCTTGCTTCCTCGTTCTGCACTGGTTGACTGTTATTTTCTTCCTTACGTTCCAAATCATTGATTTGAACCCTGGTTTCCTTCCCTTCACCATTGGCTTTGTGTGGATTTTCCTTCATTTCACTTAGCATAGCCTTCACTTCTTCTCTTGTGCATTTGCCGTACTCAAGCATATCTGTCAAGCCTGTGAGTATCTTTATCACCAGTGTTTTGAATTCTGCACCTGTTAGGTTGTCTATGTCCTTATCTGTTAGGTTGGCTATCTCCTCATCACTTAGTTCTCCCACTGGAACCATGATCCATTTCCCCTTTTGGGTCATACTTCTCTGTCTCCTCATTCTGACAGGCTCCTGCATTTGTTTGCCTCCACATCTCAGGTAGAGCTGTTGCTCCTGTTACATTGTAAGGGGCAGAGCCTTAGGGATTTGTCAGTACATGGGTGACCTGTTTCACCACGTTGTTGCGCTGTATGTGAGGGAGGGGTCCAAGAGGGAACAATGCCACCTGCCCAGCACTCACCCCTTTTCCAGGCACCCCTCCCACTTCTGCACTGCCCTGGCCATCATTCCCAGAATGTGGGTCTGCGGACATTCTAGGACCATGTGGACCCTTTAAACAAGCGGACTCTGCTAAGACTGGCAGTTTCTGCCTCCACCCCAGCCCCCATTGGCCTGCACAGTCTGAAGCAATGAGGCTTGATTTTCTCTGGTGCTGGGACCGTGGGCTGCGAGGTCCAATGAGGAGCTGGGAACGCTCCCCAGGTGTCCCTCCTGACTTTTTAAGACTTGTGATTGTGCTTTCTGCTGGCCTGCTGCTGCCACCACTGCTGCCGCCACCACACCATGTCCTCTCCACCCCAGCTCCATCCCTCCTACCTGTCTAGATGAGTATTTCTTCTTTATATCTTTCTTTGCTAAACTTCCATGCAGTTTGATTTTCTGGAACTTCTGGCTGTTTCTAGTTTTGAGTTAGTTGTATTTCTTCTTAGTTGTAAAGGGAGATGCAGCGTGTCTGTCTACGCCTCCATCTCAGTCGGAAGTCTATTTTTCTTTTCTAAAAGTGTTATTGGCTTTTTCAAAATCACCATATTCTTTTTATTGTTTCCTATTCCTTACAAATATCTCAAAACTTGTTTTTCATTTATTTAAATAAAATTAGCATAGTTGTTTATACTTGGTATCTAACCATTCAAATAGCTGAAATTTTGTGACCCCCTTATACTGTTTGTTTATTTTTGCTGGCACTAACTAATGGTGCCTTGCTTTCTGATGTGTTTGGTGGTCTTCAAATGAACTGCTTACTGACAGTGACAAATCATTTGTACACAATCCCTGGGGCTTAAGATGAAAGTGTTATCCTCTAGAGATGATTAAGGTTTGCTTTTGCCAGGTGCTTGGGAGCACTATGGTTTGGTTTCCCATTAAACTAAATTTATAGCTTAAAGTTTCTTGGCCCACCACAATGAAATGCAGTTGGAGTATAAGTACTGTATGAGCAACTTCTGACCAGTGGTTCAATGGTGAAATTCTATCAGGGAAAGGTTTCTTTTCCCTGCTTTGTTTATTGTTAAGGCAACTCTCTGCATAGTCCTCTGAGGAGGGCAAAAGAGAGCAGGTTTACCTCTAGTTCACCTTTAGAAGTTCCAGCTTAATGTGAAGTAAGAATCTCATTTAAAACCTCCCCTCTATGAGACCTCCCTCCTATCAGACCACCCCTTTAATCTTGGGTAAGTCCCTGGGTTCTGTTTTATTCATCCTGAGACTATTAAAACCATAGTCAACTCAGTTTAACCTGATCAACAAAGATGTCCATGGCAAAAGCTAATCAATCAGTTGGTAGCTCCTTGTTATCAGCTGTTCAGTATTTTTAAGAAGAATTTTGCTTAATATTTTATCCAATTTTTCATTACTTTCAGTGGAAGAATTTAAATAACCAAGCCCACTATTACAGAAATGAAGTAATGACTGTTGACTTTTATTATAAGCTTTAGAAACAGTTAATCTAGTTTTTAAAAATCTTACATCTTCATTGGCTTCACATTTTATTTATAGATTTCTTTTAGAGAAAGTGAAAGTTTTAGCTTTAAGTCTTCCAGTTTGAAAATAAGGTATGTTGTCCCATTTTTTTCAAGACTTTTGTTTGTTTGTTTCTCAATAGCATTTTTAAGTTGCCTTCTATATTATCTATATTTTTGCTAAGTATTCACTTTTTTTGTTAAATCTATACATATGTGCTTTATTTTTATTATATTAATATAAATATAAATACTAAAACTCTGAAATTTTCCCAGAGTTCTGCTTTAACTCTATCTTATAGGTTCTAATATATTAATACATTTAATTATTTTCATTTTTAAGATAATTTTCAAGTATATCCCTAATAGTAGCATTGTACAAAAAGAGTATTTGGCATTTCCAGATGAAATAATTTTTTTCTAATTTATTATTAATTTCTAAATAAATTTTAATCAGAGAAGCTTTTTTATACTCATTCTAATTTTGGAAATTTATCGACATTTCCTTTTTAAAAATATTTATTTATTTACTTTTTAGAGAGAGGGGAAGGGAGGGGGAAGAAGAAGAAGGAAACATTGATGTGAGAGAGAAACATCTATTGGTTGCCTCTTGTATGTGCCCTAACCAGGGACTGAACCCGCAACCCAGGCATGTGCCCTGTCTGGGTATCAAACGAGTGACCTTTTGCTTTGCAAGATGGCGCCCAACCAACTAAGCCATACTGCTCAGGGTTGAAGTTCTCCTTGTGGCCTTGTATATATGTCAACTTTTTTACTATTCCAATAGTAAAAAGTACATTCTCAAGGGTTAGAGTTCTATGTATATCAATTAAATTTACTTTATTAATTACATTATTTTATGTTAATTGGCACTAAAATGCACAATAAAAGGGAACTAAGGTCACATACATGGAACTTAACATTTTCTCAGCTCTCTCTATTGGCCATGTATATGTCCTCTTTGTTCAATTTTTAATTGGATTGCTTGTTTTTTGGTGTTAAGTTATATGTCATCCTCCCCAGAGGCACGAGCTGCTGCTATGGAGGAAAGGAGAGTGTATGGAACCTAAGATCCTGCAGGGAGGCATGTATGGTTCTGAGAAAGGGCCCAGGTCTCAGGAGACTTGCACAGGGAATGCAGGGTGCTGGGAGCTCTGTACCTTCCTCCTGCAGGCCGCAATTTTCCTTTGCCACCAGACAGCTGTTTGAAATACTACAACTCCAGTCCTCATGACCCTCTTGGAATTCTTCCACCAGCCCCACAGCTTCACAGTCCCAGTATGGGAAATTGTGCTTTAGAGGGATGTTATGAATATTCAGTAACAAGTGATTATACATTTTTGGCAAACAGAATCCTATGGAAATGTTAAATAACTGTATGTTCCCATTTAACTTCATCCATTTAGCATTTGGATGAAACTAAGATATTATGATTCTTGTTTAGGACATATACTCTTCAGTATTTATAAAGAAATAATTAGCCATCTCTTATATAATACCAAAAGGAAGTTCTCTCCATCTTCATCTGCTCTCAAAGGGATTTTGTTTGTTTGTTTGTTTTGGGATTTCATTTTTTGTCTGCTCTGAATGCCCTGTAGTTGGCTGCATCTGTTAAAAATAATCTTTTAATTATGTGATTTACTCAGGCCAAAAGACTTTACCAATCCACTATCTCTCCAAGGGCATTTACAGGTCATTAAAAATCTAATTTCTGTACATTCAGCCTTCATCTTGGAAGATAGATAACATTTAACAGGATTCCTCTCTACATGTTTCCATTTTGTTATACAACACACCCTCCTCCCACCCTCAAATTAGTATTTGTATCTCCAAAATCTAATTATCCACATAAATTTGAGACCTGTTATCTGCATAAATAAAATCCATCTGTGTACCAAGAAATTTTATCCTTAGTCACTTTATAAGAATTAATTGTTCTGAATTAATCTAGGGAGCCTTTCACTAGAGATGCCGAAAAGGAATACTATTTAACGACTTTGAGTGTCTTTCCTGGGTTCTCATCCCACACTTCTATAGGAAGTTTCAAAGAGCAGAGACATAGAGGAAAGGTGGACAGTAGCAGGAGAACAAGATGAAATGAAGTCTCTAATTATATACAAGCAAAACCATCAACCCTCCACTTCCCTGAGCTTGGGTCCCTCCCTCTATGTTCTTTCAAAACTGGAGATACTTCTATTTTTTCCTTTCACCTCAGTGGAGTATGAATGAATACTTGCCACTATTCTGAAATGCTATTACATTGCAATTATCCTCCCTCATGAATCTTTGTGGAGGCCATCAGTTACAGTAGTATCTTCTATGGCTTTGTCTCCCCCTTGCTGATACATCGTCAAAGACCCCTTCACTCTGTGCCCAAGTGCCTCTTCTCTGACTCTGTTATAGCCCCAAATACAAAGTTTCTGGGGGGACCTGGAGCTCAGAATTCCTCACCAGACTCTTCTTCTGCAGCTTTAGTCGTCGGCAGCCGTCCGTCTGGAGAGACGATGGTGTAGCTTCTCAAGAGTCTATCTGCACCGCCAAGAATGGCTGTGCAGTCCGACTCGGGAGTGACACGGTATCTGTCTCCTCCCGTGTTGAATCGACATCTTGTGATGATGCTGGAGTGTCCTCTCCAGTGAAGCTGAAGCTACAGAGCCTGGGCAGGGTGATATGGAGGGTCTGTTGTTGCCCATGCAGCAGACCCCCCCTCTCTTCGCAGCTGAAGGGTCCAAGGGAAAGACGGAGTCAATACAGCTTGGCTTCAGGTGCGCCGCAGGAGTTGCCGGTGTTGACTACAACGTCAAACCGCCTTAGGGACTCCGGCTCCGGATTTTCTGTCGGGGTTTACTCCCTTAGCCTTTCCCCTGAAGAGGTATGCCGCAAGGCAGTGGCGGTTTTTTGGAGTCAGAGTTTTCCTTCTCTGATGTGCCCTGACTGGAAGATCGAACCAGCGACACTTAGCTCGCAGGCCGACGCTCAATCCACTGAGCCAAACCAGCCAGGGTAAAACTAAACTATTATGAAGACATTTTAAAGCAATAAAGTCTTCATTTACACTCTTTAAATATTTGTGGACAGTTATCATGGCCCTCAGTCCAGAAACACACTAACCCAGTTCTGCACTCTCAGAAAATGTGCATGGACAATATTCATGCTGTCTCAGAAGATCTTTGATGGCACACAATTGATTCTGACTCTCTTGTTATCAGAAATGAAAGTGGATTCCTCTCTACCCAGCGCCCAGAACAGTTCTTTCTCTTTTTGTAGGAATTCACAATGCAGCCTGGAAAAATAAGGATATCATTAAATGATGATCACTAAATAATATTTTGTGGAGCAGGCTTTTATACTGATAAGGTGTCTTCTCTTCCTCTTGTCTCTAAACTGCTTTTTCCTCCCATATTTCTTTTTGCCCTTATCTTCTGGCAAAATGTGTGAATCTGCTTTGTAGCAAGCTCACTACAGCAAACTTTGAACAGATTCCACTATAAATTCTTCAAGGAAAATGGTTATAACAGTAATTCCTCCGAGGCAGAGAGACAGAGAGAGAAATAACTAATGGGTGCATGAGTGAATAAATAAATAAGTTAATAAATGAATAGAAATTGCAAAAGGTAATCATCAGGAAGTAGGAGATAGTATAAATTTTTTAAAAGGAGGAAAATCTGGTTACATTTCCACATTTTACTATGAATACTAAAAAAAGCATAATAACTGAGAAAGGCATGTAGCTGCTGGCTTTGGAGACAGACAGTCCTAAACTTGTATCCTAACCCCACTGTTTCCTGGCTCCATAACCTCTCAGAGCCTCAGAGCTTCAGTTTGTGCTCTCTCTCTCTCTCTCTCTCTCTCTCTCTCTCTCTCTCTCTCTCTCTCTCTCTCTTCTCTCTCTCTCTCTCTCTCTCTCTCTCTCTCTCTCTCTCTCTCTCTCTCTCTCTGAATAAGGTAAAACAGCTATAATATCCTTTTTTAAGAATTCACAATAAAATAATGTTGTAAAGTGCTTGCCACTGTACATGGCACAGAGGGTGCTTGTAATCATCTCTGAATGGCATCCTAGCAGTTTTAAGTGAAGAAGACTTTTGTTTTGCTAAGTATATTTATAGATACATGTTTTATAGACTTTTCTCTCATAGCCCCTCATTCTCATCTATTATTTTAATCCTTAATGTTTATTTCACTGAAGTAATTCCAGTACTCTTTTCAGAATTAGGATTCCAGGCTCCACATTCCCCAGAGCTGATAAAGGCCATGTTAAGTAATTCTTTTCCTGTGTCTTTACCTGCCTTTGGAGAGTAGCTTCAAAGACAGAGATGGTGCAGGCGCCTTGTATCCTCCCCCACACCCACCCCCAGTACCAAGTCCTCTTCTAGCAGTACCCTTCTCTGTTTTTGATGGAATGACTACACTGGGAGCATGAAATAGAGAAGATTGCTCTAACAATCAAAGAAACATCTCTCAACATAAATAATATGTATATAAATAAGAAGTAGAAGAAGCCCTGGCTGGGTAGCTTAGTTGGTTAGAGTGTCATCCTGATACATCAAGGTTGCTGGTTTGATCCCTGGTCAGGGCACATACAACAATCAAGCAGGGACTGTATCAATAAGTGTGACAACAAATCAATGTTTCTCTCTCTCTCTCCCTCTCTCATCAATAAATTTTTTTAAAAAAATTTTTTAAGGAGTAGGAGAAAGACAAGTGAGTATTTTTCAAGTTCTAAAGGATATCATTTGAATGGTCTCTCTTCCAGAGTTTCTTATCTGAAGTTGAAAAAAAGATTCTTGGAATCCGTTCTGCCAATAAAACTTAGGAGTTTTTGCAACAACACCAACAGGCAGGCATCTTAGACATGGTGGCCTCATGTTGCCTGTAAATGTGGTCCTGGTCCCACCCTGTTAGTCCCATGAAAGCAAAACCATGTAACTAGGATTATCCTGGACATTATCACAACAGTTAGGCCCAGAATAGAAAAAGGAGCCCAGAGTGAGTTTGCTGTAACTGGGAAAGAAGGAAATAGCAGGGCAACTTAGCTCAGAAATTTGGGGACTGAAGGTTTAATATGATTAAGGAAATAACAAATCCCTCCACCCCAGTTAACAGCTGTTGACCAAGGAGACCTCAAAATCAAATGGTGTTTTTATTTAGGGTTCAATATTCTTAGCAGGGATTGGGGATGTCTTGGTGTTGCTGGGAGCCCCAGAGCTGCTGTAAGTAGAGACCACACTGAGCCCATAGATGGAGAAACCATTATGTGACAGGCCCCATGGTCAGCTTTACAAGAATTATCTCATTTAATCCTCAGAAAGCCCCATGAGAAAGGTATGTTTCACAGAAGGAGAAACTGAATGTAGGGATATTAAGTTACTTGCCAAGTTCATAAAGGATTGGGATTCACACTCCTGCATAGGGTTTCTAGGACCACATTCTTAACCACTGTACAATCCAGCATCCTGGGCAACTCAGAAAGAGAGCCTGGTAATAGTGTGCTTGGTTCACAGTTACCTATGTTCTGTCCTAGGCCCGAGACACAACAGGGTCACTGAAAGTGCATTTCCTACTTCAGCATGGAGGGTGGAAATGTGGGTCTTCTGATATATTCATGCAGAAGAGGAAACAGACCTGGTTAAGGATGCAATGTGGATTGGCAATGTGTGTGTGTGTGTGTGTAGCAAACACAGACATGTGTCCTTACACACCCACTTACCTGCCCACAAGAAGTCCCAGGCAAGTTGGCCGTGTTCCTGCCTCTTCTTATACATATCTCTTTTCCTCTATTAATCTCTCCCTGCCCAATTCCTTGGTTAACACACTCTTACTTCCCACATCCTTATCCACCTTACCCCCAAATCCTGACCACCCAATTAGAGCCTGTTCCTTTCTATCACCTTTATATCTCGATTTCCAGTTGTTACTTAGATCTTCATTTCTCCTTGTTTTTTGAAAGCTGCAGACACAGAGACTTGCTACTTATTATATTCTATGCTCAAAATTCTGGTTGAAATTGATAGGACTAAAATTAAACCATAATATAAAAAAAAAAACTTAATGTTGAATAAAAGTAACAGTCCTTTCTTGAAAAAAAAAAAAACACTTCATAAGCTTTGGTGACTTCTGGAAACTTCTTGCCATGAAACCCATATATTTTCTGAGCTTAACACTTCAGTCACTGTGATCACTTTACATTTCTACCTCTTACAACTGGGTTTTTGCAACTCAGAGATCAAGTTTGTTATGTAACAACATTAACAGCTAATAAATTAGGCTCGCTCTTGCCATTTTCTTGAGCAGGGCTGGCTGAGCCAAAGCCTCTTGGAATTTGGGGGAACTTATTCTGAGGCTGATTCTCTACTTGGGCTACAAGGTCAGAATTCCATGCCAAAACTGCCCTGCTCATGATGAGGGGGTGAACCCAAGAGTCACCATGGTGTTGGCTCAAAAGCTTTTCTCTGAAACCCTTTGAACCAACATGATTCAGAGTATCTTAGAGCTTGGAGAAGAAATGTGCAAGTACTGTATATTATCAGCTCTTCCCATTAGACTCTTGGCAGCACCCATTAATCAAGCACATTGATATTTCTGTAGCTAAATATATGACTATTCACATTAAGTTAGGTAAATAAAAGTAGTCTAGTATCAGTTCAAGTTAGCTTTAACTGTCAAATGACTTTAGATCAGATCAATGTTTGTTGCCAAATGAGTTAGCAAAATCCTTTTGATTTTCGATTTTCTCAGATTTGGGATGTTAAGAGATATAGGCCTGTAAATGCAAATAGCTGAGCATCCTTGTGCTCTCTTGTAAGTCCCAACAAGAAGGTACTGTTCTTAGGTTTGGGTTTAGATGAAGAAACTTCCAATGGATAGTCTGGGAAAATGGTCTGAGGTTGCAAGTTCCAAGAGGTTTCAAACCTGGAGGATCTAAACCAATGCATGGTCTATGTCCTTGTCACTGTGATGTTCTCCCCCTGAGAAAATAACCAAGTGTGGCAGATTTTTCCTTAAGAAGACAGCTTTCTGTCTCTCACCTACCTGGCAGGCGAGGTTCCTGGCTACTTGGCTTCTCAGCTGTCCTCACTTAGCATCAGCTCCTAGGGCTGTCAGGTCGATGCTGATCCCCTGCTTTTTACGCAGGCCCTCTCAGTTTTCTTGCTGAAGATATTTTGAAAATAGTTGAGTGCCCCAGACATTCCTGAAGCAGTCATTTCCTTCCCTTCTCATTTATTAATGGACTTTATTTCTTTTGACTCCCCAGTGTTGCTCTGAGGCACTTGTGGAAGGCCTGTTTATTGCCTTTGGCTGACATTCCCTTTCTCCTTCTCCACCCCAAACTTATCTTCTCCCTGCCAGCAGGACTAACCTTTGTGCCTTTCTCCTTTGGGCTTCCCTCTCCCACTCGGTGTTTTTGTGAGGGAGCCTTCCACCTTGGGGCAGGGCAGGGGGGTGGGGGGCAGGGGAGGGTTCTGAGTGATGGTTCCAGAGTCTGTCAAACTGTACACATGCTCCCGCCTCCTCATTCTGTGAGGACCTGGGCAACAGTTGAAGTGAAATTACACTATGGATTGAAAATATTCAAGCTTGTCTTTTATTTATTTATTTATTTATTTTGCCTTTTTATCTTCTTTACAGGGCACAGGCTGAGTTGCACAATCTTAGCAGGAAGAGTCTGGGCCTAGACTCTTCTTATTTGGTACCCAGTGCAGGTCTGTGCTGCTGGGCAGCTAGCTCCTCACTGCTTTGTGAGATGGTGGCTGTGGTCAGTTGACCCCAATAGAACCTGCAGCAGATCTGGCTTCTGCTTCCCCAACCCTCTCTGAAGGAATCCCCAGGTTTTTAGGCAAGACTGACCAAGAGTGGGGCCAACATGGTCTGTCTACCAGCTCACTGACTGCCCTCTGGGTGACCTCCCAAACAAGCTTCTACTTCTTTTCCCTTCATGTCCTCACCTGCAAAATGGGTGCTATGATGTTACCACTTCAATTCTGACACCAATTTTAATGAGTGTGTGTGTGTGTGTGTGTGTGTGTGTGTGTGTTTACACCACCAACCAATCCTTCCACAACAACTGGGTGTTCTACAATTTAACTCGGTTCAAGGGCTCAGTCCCATAAGAATGCCCTGCTCTGTTCAGATGCCAGTTGCAAGTCTGGGTTGTCATCTGTGCTTTTCTGACCAACAGACTATACATTGGAGGTTTCCACAACTCCCTGCTTGGCTTCAATTAATTTGCTGGAGTGGATCACAGACTCAGAGAAACATTTACTTCTGTTTACAGGTTTATTATAAAAGTTTATAACTCAGAAACAGCCAGATAGAAGAGATACATAAGGCAAGATATGGGGCTCCCATGCTCTCTGAGCAAACTGCCACCCCTGAATCTCTAATTGTTCTCCAACCCAGAAGCTCCCTGAGCACTGTTTTGTGTTGTTGTTTTTTAAAGTAAAAATTAGCAATTTAATTGAAGAAAAACATACACATCAAATAATACACATTTCCACATTGTTTACGAAACCAATAATCACAAGGCAAATTAGATTGAGTGTGAACATCAAAAATGGTCAGAAAATAGAGAAAATATCTCTTAATGATAAATCTCTCAGTAAGTTATACCAATTCTAAATGCATATGGTCTTAAAAAATATAACATTGAAATATACAAAGCAAAATGACAGACTAAAAAGAGAAATAGAAAAATCCACAATCATTACCTAGTATTTTTAACATACTCTTCTATGTAACTGATAGAACAAGCATAAAAAAAATTATTTAGAAATGTTATGAATAGTTTTTTAATGAATTTATTGGGGTGACACTGGTTAACAAAATTATACAGGTTTCAGGTGCACAATTCTAAAACACATCATCTGTACACTATTATGTGCTCACTATCCCAAGTCAAGTCTCCGTTCATCACCATTTACCCGCCCCATAGCCTTCTCCACCTGCCCCCCACCCTCAGCAATCACCAAGGGTTTTAGGACCTCTGTGCCAGGACAAAAACAAAGACAAAATATATATTTATTATTATCAATTGCAATATCACAACCATCTAACCCACTGAGTTTTATAAGGAGTAAGTTAAGTAAATGAGCAGATGTGGCCAGCTCTCCAGAGTACCCCACCCATTTTGTGTTCCAGTGTAAAGTCTTCTTTTTTTTAATAAATTTTGTTTTTGTTTTTGTTTTTTTTAACAGAATATGGACTCAGTCTATGTTTATTTATTTTTTTTTTATTTTTTTTTTAATTTTGGTTTTTCAATTACAGTTGTCCCCTTTTCCCCTAATTTCTCTCCCCCACCCAACCTGCCCCCTCTCCCGCAATCATATCCCTCCCCATTGTCCATGTCCATGAGTCTTTTATACAGGTTCTTTGACTAATCCCTTCCCTTACTTATCCCCCTTCTCTCCCTCTCCCCTCCCCCCTATTATTTCATATTAGAAATAATCACAAGTATTAAGAAAAAATAGGATTTAAATATAAGTAGAAGACTTAGATCAGGGGCTGGCAGAATTTTTTTTCTAAAGTATATTTTATTGATTATGCTGTTACAGTTGTCCCAATTTCTTTTTCCCTTGCTCCCCTCCACCCAGTACCTCCCTGCCCTCCAGCAACTCCAGCCTCCTTAGTTCATGTCAATGGGTCATGCATGTCAGTTCTTTGGCTTCACCCTTTCCTATATTATTCTTTTTTTAAAAAATTAACTAATTAATTGGGGGTGGGACCCCCACTTTCTAACCAGAGGTCTGAGGGGGGAAAACTTAAAATATTCCCCTCAGCTCAAACTAAGTATAGTGGGCAAAAGGGCTTTGGACAGCTGTGACATGGCTTGCACACTTTCCTCCAAAGAAACCTTTTTTTTTTCAAATGTGAGACATTGAAAAATTAATCCCTGCCTTTTGTCGTCTAGTGGTTACAGTTTTAATGATGCCTTTTAACCCTGTTGCAAAATCTGTTGCCTCCAGAATACAACAAGGATGCCAGCTTATTAAACTGAGCATGCCATTGCCCGGGGACAGCCAACTGACCTGGAGTCTGCAAGATCCTTCCCCATGTGGGAAGGCCACACTCCCCTCCACAGCCCCACACTTACTAGGGATTTCTGGACCCAAGGGTAGGTAGGATGACAACTATGTCCAGCTTGAAGCAGCTAGAGGAGCACGAGACCTTTGCCCATTGTTCTTTATAAGATTATAAAGGGTCTTAAGTCTGAGAGGGAGGAATTGTTACAGTGTGAGTCTTAACACCACCAAGGCTTATAAATGCTAGTGATAAGCTTCTTATCTCCCTCTAGTTTCTCTCTCATGACGATTGCTGCCCTAATGTCTTCATTTCATAGAATATTAAATACCAATTATTTCAGAGCTCACAGGAGCATCAGTCATCCTTTGATTGCCTCATTATGCAGAAAAGGAAAGAAAATTCCAAAAACTTGACCAGAGCATGACTAACCTAGAGAAAGAGCTGGAACTAGAACCCAAGGATGGGGATTTCATTTGGGGCTTTGTGACCAACAGTCCTGATTTGCTGAGGATGCCCGAGATTTTAGCACCAAAAGTTCTGCTTCTCTGATAACACTTCAGCCCTGTCGGTGACCCTAAGCCTCTGGTATTTGTGAGGCTTGTTGCTTTATTAATCAAAATGGCATGTTTGCTGTCTTCACAGTTTTTTACAGAGGGGAAAAAACCTTTCAGATGCCAATTCTGCATATAGGCAATAGTTGAAGTGATCGAAACCTAAATATTCATAAAATTAGCATTGTCTGTTAGCCATGTTGCTTTTTTTATACCTACTTCCCATGTCATACTCATTAGATTGCTTCAAACCTAAAGAACAATCTGTTGCTTGCTGTTAAGAGGAAGGAGGTGCGCTTTCAAGTTGACTGAAAATGAGCTCAATGCTGTTAGTACTTTGCGAGTAGCTTACAATCCATCAGACTTAATCCTCTATGTTTGAAAAATTTCAGGCTTCTGGAACGCATTATAAGGAGCTTTTGTTGCCGAGCACACCGACGGAGTGGAAGTGCTATGCAAACCAAAACATCAAATGATGTGATTAATCCAAATATCTTACCAGTGGCTGTTTCTTTTGGAAGAGAGTGGATAAATCCAAGACTTCACTTGGCCTGAAATATGCAGGTACTCAAGAAAAGTGATTATTGCTCCCACAGGTTTAATCTATTACAAAGGTTTGTTTCACGCCTGTCACATGTGTTGGCTGTTGAAGTAAATTATATTGAATAAAACAGAAAATGGCTGCTGTTCTCATGGAGCACTAGTCAAATGGGAAGAAGAAAATTATATAATTACACAAATAAGGGTGGAATTATGATTGTGATAAGCGCTATGAAGCAGAGTGCTGGGTGCTCTGGGAATATTTGATAGGACACCAAATCTTATCTAAGAAAGTGACATTGAAGCTGAGGATGAATTAATTAGGCTCAGATTTGGGGGAAATAACATTCCAGGTGGGGAGACTAGTAAGAGCAAAGGTCCTGAAGTGGGAAAAGGGTTTGGCATATATTAAAATACTGAAAGAAGACTAACAGGCCACTAACTTGATAGGCACAGGAATAATACCTCAATTCCCACAAATGAAGACAAAGTCTTTGCAAACTCTACTAGCAGTCAGAACCTCTTTGGTTGCTCCATCGATGGCACATCCTGCAGTAAGATCTTCCAGTCAGTGCCAGCAACATAATACCATCCCCATTCCTGAAGGAGAATGTAACATTCAGTCTTCCTCAGGCTGTAACTGAGGCTCAGAATGCAGTGAGGCACAGCTAGAGAACTCCTACACAAGGCAGAGTGGGAAGTGCAAGTGAGCTCTGCTGATCCTAAATTCAAAATCTTTTCCACAGCATCCTTATCACCTCCCACCTAAAGATAAATTTTTCTTTTGAAGTCTTTCACTCTCAGAGCCCTTTTGTTTGTGAACCAAAAGAATGGCTTCTTTCCGGAAAACTTTCGATGTTGCCAGTACCTTCAGAGACTCATAGCAGTGCTAATGCTGCCCTTCTTGCATGCCTCCAATGGGAATCTAAAAAGAAGTTCTTGCATAATCACCATCCTTGGTTCTCCCTCCTGTCAAGTATTAGAAGGCCACCATTCATTTTGTCAGCAGTTACCATGACAGAAGTCAGTATGAATCTATCTTCTTTGAAAATCAGTCATGGCTTCATCTTTGCCTCAGTGTTCATCCTCACCTTGTTGCCATACATCACCCAAGCAGTGATCACACGCTGTGTTAAGGTAGACCCTTGTCATTCACTATTGCAGAATAGGTGGCAGGAAAACCCAACAGACACTCAGGCCTAGGTCACTAGGAAAACTGAGTATCAGATTTTATTTTCAAAGAACACAAGACAAGAACAATCATTTCTTTGATCCAGATGTATCCCTGTGAAGGAACATGGTACATGTTGTCCCTCTGGGAGAGACAGATGGGGGCCACTGCAGTCTCCTAGTAGGAAAGGGCTGCCTGCCAATATTTCTTAGGAATATGTGTCACTTTGTGGTATCCGTATTTTCCCCCCCAATAAAATAATAATTTGGCAGAGTTTAAGATGAAGATAGTAAATCAATACCAGATTGCAAAAATGTTCTACGAATTCATCAAGCAGTGTCTAAGAGCTTGAGAACTGACCAGGGAAAGAGGCACCCTGTATTAGAGCTTTTTTTTTTTTTTTAATTTGGGAAATCAATAAGGATCCCAACCTTCTTGTCAAGTAATAAAAAGCCACATACAGAAAGATTTGTGTCTAAGCTTCAAGGTGGATATGTAGATGCTACAGCAGTAAAAAGAATGCTTCTGCAAAACTGTGCCTTTGAAATTGCTCTTTCAGCAATCATTCAATATTGCATGCTGGGTCTGCAGGGGCAGAGCCTTGCTAGAATTTCATTATAAACCTTTGGGATGGAGGTCAGAGTGAGTAGCTTATTGTCACTACACATTCTTAATAAACTGTTAGCTAAGAATCATTTCTAAGTTTAGGACCAGTTTGTAAGAGAGTTGGATCAGATTGATCTTGAAGTGACATGAATACCTAGGAGGTTAATTAAACTATTATTGTAAAGCATTTTAGGGAAAATGTAGCAAAAAAACTACTGATGGAAAGGAAATTGATTGGGCCATATCAACACAGAACTGTCAGTGACCACACACAGAAACCTGGCTTGAGAAGTGACTGCATCTCAAACCCTGGTATATCTAGCAGGAGGGCACACCCACCCAGAAATGTCTAGCAGAGTCCTATGATACCAGACTGGAGGAGCATTTCCCAGGACTAACATTTCTGCAGTCATTTTCATTTATTTTCTTCATTCTTATTTTCTCTCTCTTCCCCATACTTCTCATATTCAGAAGTTTTAGAAGTTGCTAGTTTCCTTATAAATGACTACAAATGTTAAGTTGCCTTCTGAAATAATATGTTGAAAATAAGCATTTAAATAATTCTAAAGGGCCTTCATTCTTTCATAAATGGCATTTATTCTTTTGAGCTCTGCAAAAACTACCATAAAATAAATTGATCCATTGAGTGGTGTGGCCTAAAAGTTCTCTGCTAGTGGAGAGCAGTGATTGAGGCTCCTGGCATCAGGTGCTCTAGGGTCAGAACCAACACAACCTGCAGTTTGTCTAGCCCACTCACTGCCTTTTGGACTGAAAACCATTCCTTCTTTCTAGCCATTGAGGTTTTTCATGCTTTAGTAACAACTCTATGAAAGCAAAAAATCCCTCTCATGATGAGATTTCCAAATTTGATTGTTTTCTTTTTACTGTTATAGTTTTTTTTATTATATGTTATATATTGGTGTGTTTTTTGTTTTTTCTTTGCCAAGCCCTGAAAACCAGTGTCATCTCAAAAAATAAAATAAAATCCAACATTGATATTATCCTCCAAAATTTTCTAGTCTCTTCTAACTCACAAATACCTAGCTTTGCCATACTACTTATATTCCAATCAAGTTTGCCTTTGCTCTGTAGTTCCCTATGCCTACATGTCCAATTTGCTGACTTTTCTATGCCCCAGGTCCCAACTGAATTGCTATTTCCTCCATTTCCTCCTCCTCACAGTTGAAGAATCTGTTTTCATGTTGCTTTAATTTGCATGTTTATATATACTAGTGGAATGGACATTTTCATTGCCACTTGTAATCTTTCTTCTACCATAAACTTGTTCATGTCTTTTGCACAATTTATTATTGAAAATTTGTCCACTGGAATTTTTATCAATTTTTTTGAGTATTAAAGATATTGATCCTTCCCCAACTATAAGTTAGTTACCCTTAAGTGTTTTTGGTTGGCCTTTCATTTTTGTTTATAGACTCTTTGAAATGCATTTGCTTTTGTGTTGTCATTTTAAAAAAATGTATGGCCTCTGCCTTTGATGTCCTTCTCATTCATTTATATTTTCTTCTAGAATTTTTATGGTTCACTTTTTTACATTTCAATGCTAACTCATCTGGAACTTATTTTGGTATATGATTTGAGAAAGAGATTAAATCTATTTCCTGCCAAATGGATAGCCAAATAGCCCAACACAATTTATTGAATGAACTATTCTTTCCTCAGTGATTTATAATGCTAACTTTATTATATAGTAAATATATATGTATGTGCATTTGTTTTTAACTTTATTCTATACTATTATGCTTCTAAATTATTTTTAATATTCAGCATTATTGCATACTTGTTCATGTTGAATCTTGTTTTTAAAGATTAGCTTTAAATTTTTATTGGTTTATTTTTTTTTGAGAGAGACACATCGATTTATTGTTCCACTTATTTATGCATTTATTGGTTGATTCTTGTATGTGCCCTGACCTCACATCAATCTCTCACTCTCTCTCCTTTCTTTTCTCTCTAAAAGGAATGAAAACATGTCCTTTGGTGAGGATTTAAAAAAAAAAAAGGATATATTTGGCTTTTGCTGACCACTGTGCAGTTTTATGTTCACAGCAAAATTAAACAGAAATTACAGAATTCCCATATACCCCTTGCCCTAACACATGCACAGCCTCCCCACTATCAACATTCCACACCAGAGTGGTACATTTGTTATAATCAATGAACCTACACTGACACATCATCTTCACTGAAAATCCGAAGTTTATATTATGCATCACTCCTAGTATCATACATTCTGTTTGTTTGGACAAACAGATAATGACATGTGTTGTCCATTATAGTATCATACAGGGCAATTTCACTGTCCTAAAAATCTTCTACACTCCTATTTATTTTGCTCACCCACTCCCCAACTCCTGGCAACCACTTATCTTTTTACTATCTCCAAAGTTTTGTCTTTTCCACAATGTCATAATCGTTGGGATCACACAGTATATAGCCTTTTCAGATTGGCTTCTTTCACTTGGTAATATGCATTTAAGTTTTCTCCATATTTATCATGGCTTGAATTCATTTTTTTAAGCACCAAATAATATTCCATTGTCTGGATCTGGATGTACCATAGTTTATTTATCTGTTCACCTACTGAAGGACATCGTGATTCCTTCCAACTTTTGGCAATTTAAATAAAACTGCTATAAATATCTGTGTGTAGGTTTTTGTGTGGACATAAGTTTTTAATTCATTCAGTAAATACCTAGGAGCGTGATTGCTGGAACATCTGGTAAAAGCATGTTTAATTGTTTTTTTCAATTACAGTAGGCATTTTATATTCTATTAGTTTCAGGTATTCAGGATACTGGTTAGACATTTATGTAACTTGTGCAGTGATCCCCCAAGTAAGCCTGGTACCCACCTGGTACCACAGCATTTTTAGTTTTAAAAGAAACACCCCCACTGAGACATCCGGCCAAGATGGAGGCGTAGCCTGACATGCTCTGTCTCCCTCTACAACTAAGAAGAATTACAACTACTGCAAAACTAAAAATAATAAGAAGTTCCTGAAAATAAAGCTACATGGAAGTCCAGCGTATGAAGTCATAAACAAGTGGTGCTTGTCCAGACGGGTAGGAAGTGCAAACCCATGGCTGAGAAAGATCAAACTGTGCTGGGGGTGGCAGCTGCAGCAGTGAACAGCGGGACCCGGTAAGCAGACACCTGTATTTGGGGGGAGGAGAGAAGTGCCTGGGAGCCGGCCCCGGCTGCAGAAGAGATCCATTGGCTTGCAATTCCAATGCCTGGAAAGGCAGACCCCATTGGGAGGCAGCCCTGTTCCTCAGTGGAGAGTAGCAGCAGGAATCCATCTTGGACCCCCACCCCCACGCAAAGTGCCACAGTGTGGTGAGAAAGGTTGCCAGCTTGTGAGGAGCACACAGGGTTCCGCCCAATATAGCATAGGAGGTGTGACAGCACTCTGCCCAAGAAAGAAAGATAAACAAAACAATCAGAATGGCAGAATTAATGTTTGAAATACCAATCACACAGCTAACAAAAAAACAAATAAAAGCCTTGACCAATGAACAAATAGCGAATCTTTCCAAGGCTCAGTTCAGAGCTATAGTCATAAAGCAACTTACAGGCCTAACAGCAGGGCTGAATTAAGACAAGAAAGGGATGAAGGCTAGCCCCGCTGAAATGAACAAAAATGCATACAAGACAAGTGGTGAGGAAGGGAAAGCCATGGATCAAAATAACAAATCGGAACATAGGGAGGGAACAAACAGTCAATCAGTGCAGAAAGAGGAAACAAAAAGTGAGAAATATAATGAGAGGCTCAGAAACCTCTGGGACAGCTATAAGCAATCAACCATTCAAATTATCGGATTGCTAGAGGGTGAAGAAGAAGGACTAGAAATTGAAAAATTATGTGAAAAAATAATGAAGCAGAACTTCCCTAACTTGGGGAAGGAAATGAACTTACAGGTCCAGGAAGCACAGAGAGTTCTGGATAAGCTGGACCCAGGGAGGACCACACTAAGACACATTATCATCAAAATGTCAAAAATTAAAGATAAAGAGAGAATCTTAAAAGCAGCAAGAGAGAAGAGAAGAATTATGTACAAAGGGGTCCCAATTAGACCATCAGCTGATTTCTCAAAGGAGACCCTGCAGGCAAGAAGGGACTGGCAAGAAATATTCAAAATAATGAAAAATCAAAAACTTACAACCACGATTACTCTATCCAGCAAAGCTGTCATTCAGGATAGAAGGGCAGAGAAAGTGTTTCCAGGACAAAGTAAAACTGAAGGAGTTTGTTAGACCCAAACCATTGTTATATGAGATGTTAAAGGGACTGGTTTAGAAGGAGGATTAAAACAATGAACATTAAAATGAAAACTGTATCACAACAACCAATAGCAGAAGCTAGGGAATTGAAACAAAGGCAAACTAAGTAGGCAACGAGAGTGGGAAAAGAATTATAGGTACGGGGAACATATTGGGGGTAGGTCAGTGGGGAGGGGGAAGGGGGAAAAGGGAGGGAGATGATGCAAGAATTAAGAAGCATAGGAGGGAATGGAGTAGACAAGAAGATGTTGAGAAGAACTATATGCACAACTAATGGGCATGGACTAAGGGGAGGACAACTGGAGGGAAGTGGGAAGCAGAGGGAAAAGAAATTGGGACAACTGTAACAGCATAATAAATAATAATAAAAAATATTTTTAAAGAAAGAAAAAAGAAAAAGAATACCCCCACTGTTCTCCAAAGTGGTAGTACCATTTTGCACTCCCACCAGGAATGAATGAGTTTCTGTTGCCCTATTTCCTCACCAGCATTTGCTGTTGTCAGTGTTTTGGATCTTGGTGTTTAGTCTCATTTTAATTTGCAATTCTTTAATGACATTCATGCTGAGCATCTTTTCATATGCTTATTTGCCATCAGTACATCTTTTTGCAGAGATGTCTGTTCAGATCTTTTGCTTATTTTTAAGTTGGGTTATGTGTTTTTATATTGTCAAACTTTAAGCGTTCTTAGTATGCTTTAGATAACAGTCCTTTATTAGATACATCTTTGCAAATATTTTCTCGAAGTCTCTGGCTTCTCGTCTTATTCTCTTGATAGTGTCTTTCACAGAGCAAAAAATTTTAATCTTAATTTAATGAAGTCCAACTTATCAGTTATTTCTTTCATAGATTGTACCTTTTATGTCATACCTAAAAAGTCATCACCAAAACCAAAGTTATACAGATTTTCTTCCATCTTATCTTCTAGGAGTTTTATCATTTTTATTTTACATTAAGGTCCGCAATCTATTTTGAGGTAATTTTGGGGAAGGGTGTAATGGCTACATCTAGATTCTGTTTTGGGGGGGAGGGGAGGCAGTTTGCTGTGGATGTCCAATTACTACAGTACCACCTGTTGAAGAGACTATTTGCTTCATTATATTACCTTTTCTCCTTTGTTAAATATGCGTGATTCTGAAGGACTTCCGGCCAAGATGGAGGCATAGACAGACACGCTGCAACTCCCTTCACAACTAAGAAAGAATACAACTACCTCAAAACAGGAAACAACCAAAAGTTCCAGAAAATCAAACTATGTGGAAGTCCAGCAAACAAAGATATAAAGAAGAAATACTCATCCAGACAGGTAGGAGGGGTGCAGCCAGGGTGGAGAGGATGTGGTGTGGTGGTAGTAGCAGTGGCAGCAGTGGCAGGCCGGTGGAAAGCTCAGTCACATGTTTTAAAAAGTCAGGAGGGACACCTAGGGAGCGTTTCCAGCTCCTCACCAGACCTCGCAGCTCATGGTCCTAGCAGTGGGGAAAATCAAACCTCATTGCTTCTGACTGTGCAGACCAGTGGGGGTCGGAGTGGAGGCAGAAACTTCTAGTCTCTCAGCAAAGTCTGCTTGTCTAAAGGGCCCCCACGGTCCTAGAACATCCGTAGACCCACCACTCTGGAAATGACGGCCGGGGCAGCAGCTAGAGGGGTGCCAGTCTGGTGCAGAAGTGGGAAAGGTGCTTAGAAAAGGAGCAAGTGCCAGGCAGGTGGCATTGTTCCCTCTCAGACCCCTCCCCCACATACAGCACCACAAGGTGGTGAAACAGGTCTCCCTATACTGATGAAACACTAAGGCTCCGCCCCTTACAACATAAGAGGAGCGACAGCTCTACCTGGGATGTGGAAGCAAACAAATGCAGGAGCATGTCACAATGAGGAGACAGAGAAGTATGGCCCAAAAGGGGAAATGGATCAAGGTTCCAGTGGGAGAACTAAGTGATGAGGAGATAGCCAACCTAACAGATGAGGAGATAGACAACCTAACAGATGCAGAATTCAAAACACTGGTGATAAAAATGCTCACAGGCTTAACAGATATGCTTGAGTATGGCAAATGCATAAGAGAATAAGTGAAGGCTATGCTAAGTGAAATGAAGGAAAATCCACACAAAACCAATGGTGAAGGGACGAAAACTGGGGTTCAAACCAATGATTTGGAACATAGGGAAGAATAAAACAGTCAACCAGTGCAGAATGAGGAAGCAAGAATTGAAAAAAAAAGAGATAAATTTCCCAAACTTTGTGAAAGAGGTGAACATACAGGTCCATGAAGCACGGAGGGTCCCAGGCGAGCTGGACCCAGAGGGGACCACATCAGGATGAATCATGATTGAGATGCCAAAAGTGAAAGATGAAAAGAGTCCTGGGGGCAGCAAGAGAGAGGTGGAGAGTTTCCTACAGGGGGGTGACTATAGGACTATCAGTTGATTTATCAGAGGACACTTTGCAAGCAGGAAGGGACTGGCAAGCATTATTCAATATGATGAAAGGCAACCTGCAACCAGGATTACTCTATCCAGCAAAGCTATCATTTGGAATGGAAGGGTCGATGAAGAGCTTCCCAGACAAGGTAAAGCTAAAGGAGCTCATCATCACCAAGCCATTATTATATAAAATGTTCACAGAGACTTACTTAAGAAAAAGAAGATCAAAACTATGAACACTAAAATGACAACAAAGTCACAACTATCAACGACTGAATCTAAAAGATAAAAACAAAATCCAGTTAAGCAGACTAGAATAGGAACAGAATCATAGGTATGGGGATCATTTGAAGGGTTATCAGCTGGGAGGAGTGAGGCAGAGAAATGAGGATATGGTGCAAGGATTAAGAAGAATAATCGCTTGGTAAAAATAGACACGGGGAAGTTAAGAATGATATAGGAAAGGGTGAAGCCAAAGAACTTATATGCACAACTCATGAACATGAATTAAGGGGAGTGGAATTTCTGGAAGGAAGTTGGATACTGGGCAGAGGGGAGCAAAGGGGAAAAAATTAGAACTACTGTAACAACATAATCAATAAAATATACTTTAAAATATGTGTGCGATTCTATTTCTGAGCTTTCTATATTTTTTCATTGCTCTATTTATCTATTCTTTTAATACAACAGTATCTTGATTACTGTAGCTTTATAGTAAGACTTGGAGTCAGGTAGTGTCAGTCCTCCAAGTTTGTTCTTCTCTTTCCGTATTGTGCTAGTTATTCTAGGTCTTCTGATTTTCCATGTAAAGTTTAGAATCAGTTTCTTGACGTTCAAAAATTAAGTTTCCAAAATTTTGAATGAAATTGTATTGAATCTAAAAATCAAATTGTAAAGTCTTGTATCTTGACAATATTGTTCTTTCCATCCATGAAAATGGAATATATCTCTGTTTATTTAGTTCCTTTTTGATTTCTTTCATCAGAGTTTTATAATTTTCCTCATAGGGATCTTGATATATTTTGTTATCTTTATATCTAAGTACTTCTTTTATTTTCCAAAGTAAAATTTTAAGTTCTCCTTATATGGACATATTTCTTTAACTCTATTCTTAGGTTTATTATATATTTTAGTTGCCATACATTCACAATACAAATATTTAATAATCTACTTGGTGGCAGGCCCTCTGTTAGTTACTGATGATGCTATGGGAAACAGAAACAGACTTGATATCTGCTCTCATGGCACTTACAGTGAAGTGGAGGAAGCACAGTCTAATCAAATATCACATAATTAATGTAAAATATAACTGTCATATGAGCTATGAAGTACATAATACTATCAAATGACATAGTAAGAAAATTTGACTGGAAAGGTCAAGGTAGAATTCTCTGAGAAAGTGACAGTTGATTGATCTGAAGAAACAGGTTACAAATAAGAGAGGAAATTGTCCTCCAGGATGAGGGAAGAGTTATTTGCAAAGTTAAAGTAGGAAAGCAGTACACATTTCTGATAAAAAGTTTAGTAGCTGGAGTACAGAGAATGAGAAGGTATATATTGCAAGTTGAACTTGGAAAGGAAGGCCTAACTATATATGGTCTGGTAGTACATTTGAATATTTGGGTGTTTAACCTAGAAATGATAGGATGCCAATGAAAAATTTTAAGCAGTTACTCATATAATAAGATTTGCTTTTCAAAAGTTTACTTTAAGGAGGATGGGAAAAAATCAGACAGAATAAGTAGATATGATGAACTACTGAAAAGGCTATTGTGATGTCATGGGAAAAAGATGATGGTATATACAGAACACTACAAAACATTAATAGAAGAAATTAAAGACATAAACAAATGGAAATATATTTTATGTTCATGTATTGAAAGACTTAATATCGTTAAAATTACCACACTACTCAAAACAATCTACAGATTTAATGAAGTCCCTGTCAAAATTCCAATGACAGTTTTTACAAAAACAGAAAACACAATTCTAAAAGTCATATGACATCACAAAAGACTGCAAATAGTCAAATTAATTCTGAGAAAGAAGAACATAGCTGAAAGATCACACTTCCTGATTTTAAAATATATTTCAAAGCTACAGTCATCAAAAGGTATAGTACTGACATAAAGTCAGACATACAGAACAATGGAACAAAAAAGAGATCCCAGAAATAAATCCATGCATATATAGTCAACTGATCTTGACAAGGGTGCCAGTCTTATACTATGAGGAAAGGATAGTCTCCTCAACAAATGGTGTTGTGTAAACTGAATATTCACATGCAAAACAATGAAATTGGATCTTTATCTTACACCACACACAAAAATCAACTCAGAATGGATTAAAGACTTAAACATAAGACCTGAAACTATAAAACTTCTAGAAGAAAATATAGAAGAAAAGCTTCATGACATTAGTCTTGACAATTTTTTAAAAATTTTTTAAAATTAAATTTATTAAGGTGACATTGGTTAATAGAATCATATAGGTTTCAAGTGTACATCTCTATGATACAAGATCTGTATATTGCACTGTGTGTCCACTACCCAAAGTCAAACCATCTTCTGTCACCATATTTTAAGACCCCCCACAATTTCCATTCGATATTACCTCATATTAGTTTTGGGTGTATGGCATAGTGGTTAGACAATTATATATACTTTACAAAGTGAGTGCTTATGCCTCACAATTTGGAACATTTCTGGGCAACAATGAAAGTGAAAGATACAATAAAGGACTTTGTGTATGCACTGATGTCTAACACTGAACCTGAAATACTCACTCCTGGAAAAGACTGAAATAAGGGTGTCCCAGCCAACAGGGAGTAATCTAAAGTCTACAGAGACCACATCAGAGAAGGAAAACTCTGATTCCAAAAAACTTCCGCTGCCTTGCGGCATACCTCTTCAGGGGAAAGGCTAAGGGAGTAAACCCCGACAGAAAATCCGGAGCCGGAGTCCCTAAGGCGGTTTGACGTTGTAGTCAACACCAGCAACTCCTGCGGCGCACCTGAAGCCAAGCTGTATTGACTCTGTCTTTCCCCTTGGATCCTTCAGCTGCGAAGAGAGGGGGGGTCTGCTGCATGGGCAACAGCTGGCCCTCCATATCACCCTGCCCAGGCTTTGTAGCTTCACTGGAGAGGACACTCCAGCGTCATCGCAAGATGTCGACTCAACACGGGAGGAGACAGATACCGGTTATAAGCTCATCCGATTGGCGAAGGAAACGAGCGCCAGGGGTCTCCTCTGACGGTGGGAGAGGTCATCGCACCTCACTCGACAGCTACCGCCCGCCTCAAGCTGGGCAGCCCCCAGCCAATTAGGTGCCGTCTCGCCATGGCTCGCCTGCTCCACTGGGTGCGTGGGGATCAGAGAGGCGTCTCTCGAAAAGTGGGCCATAAAACACTCGCACCAGGCAATTCCAAGCAAAAAACAAGAAAGAAGCCTCCAGCTCTTCGCCTCGCTAGCTGGAACATCAGGACTATGTGTCCCGGACTTACTGCAGACCTTCCGTGGATCAATGATCCCAGGAAAACCGCCATCATCGACAGGGAACTGGCACGACTAAACATCGACATAGCGGCTCTACAGGAGACCCAGTTGGCCGACAACGGAACTATCAGAGAAACCAACTACACCTTCTACTGGCAAGGGAAGTCTCCGGACCAACCAAGACAGCACGGTGTTGGGTTCACTGTGAAGAACACGCTTGTTAACTCCATAGAGCCACCCACAGGAGGCACAGAGAGATTACTTACCCTCCGATTGTCAACAACTTTCGGCCCAGTCTGCATTCTTAGCGCGTACGCTCCAACCCTCTGCCCCACCACCGAAGAGAAAGAACAGTTCTACCATGCACTGGACGAAGCGTTATCCAAGATCCCCAGAAGTAACGCTCTTTATCTCCTTGGAGACTTCAACGCAAGAGTAGGAGCCGACCACATGGCCTGGCCCACCTGCCTCGGAAACTTTGGGAGAGGAAAGATCAATGAGAATGGTCAGCGACTGCTTGAGCTTTTGTGTCACCACGGCCTGTGCGTGACAAACACATTCTTCAAGTGCAAAGAGATCCACCAGGTGTCATGGAGGCACCCCCGCTCCCGCCACTGGCACCAGCTTGACCTCGTCATCACCAGAAGAACGGATATTGGCAGCACCCTCCTCACCCGCAGCTACCACAGTGCAGACTGCGACACGGACCATGCCCTCGTGGTAAGCAAGGTGCGCATAACGTCGAAGAGGTTGCACCACTCCAAGATGAAGGGTCGCCCACGCGTCAACACCAGTTGTGCCAGCAACCCAGTTAAGACCCAGCAATTCATCAACAGGATGGAAGATGCACTCGGCGAGGGAATGGCCGCAGACGACATTATCGAATCCAATTGGTCACGTCTCCGCGACACCATATACAACTCCGCCATTATTGCTTACGGGAAGAAAGAGCGGAAGAACTCTGACTGGTACGAGGCTCACTGGGAAAAAATGGAACCCGTGATCGAGGCTAAGAGGAAGGCCCTACTGGCTTACAAGGCCACACCCACTCCCAGTACACTTCAAGCTCTACGGGCTGCCAGGAACAAAGTCCAGAAGACCGCCCGCCACTGTGCCAACACCTATTGGCTAAACCTGTGCAGAACCATCCAGGAAGCCGCCGATATAGGCAACGCACGAGGAATGTATGAGGGTATCAAGAAGGCAACAGGCCCAATCCCCTCCAAGATCGCCCCACTTAAGTCCAAGACAGGTAAGGTCATCACTGACCAGGAACAGCAAATGCGGCGGTGGACTGAGCACTACCTCGAGCTGTACGCGATGAGGAACACCATAACAGACACTGCTCTTAACGCCATCCCAGACCTACCAGTCATGGAGGAGCTAGACACCCCACCTACTGCGGCAGAGCTCGGCAAAGCCATCGACCGCCTTGCTTGCGGGAAAGCACCAGGAAGCGATGGAATCCCTCCAGAAATCCTAAAGAGCGGGAAACCAGTCCTGCTACAGCCGCTCCACCATCTACTCTGTCTCTGCTGGAAGGAGGGTTACATCCCCCAGGATATGAGAGACGCCAACATTATCACCATGTACAAGAACAAAGGAGACCGCAGCGACTGCAACAACTACCGGGGCATCTCTCTCCTCAGCGTCGTCGGCAAAGTATTCGCCCGGGTCGCTCTTGCCCGCCTGCAGACCCTTGCTTCCCGCGTCTACCCAGAGTCCCAGTGTGGCTTCAGAGCTGGCCGATCAACAGTGGACATGATCTTCTCCCTAGGCCAGCTGCAGGAGAAGTGTCACGAGCAGCATAAACCACTCTACCTCGCCTTTATCGACCTCACGAAGGCGTTTGATCTGGTCAGTCGAAGCGGACTCTTCAGCTTGCTACGGAAGATTGGCTATCCACCGCATCTGCTTGCTGTGGTCATGTCCTTTCACGACAACATGCACAGCACGGTGTCCTACAACGGCGCAACCTCTGAGGCCTTCCCAGTCAGCAGCGGAGTAAAGCAGGGCTGCGTCCTCGCGCCTACGCTGTTCGGAATCTTCTTCTCCATGCTCCTCCAATACGCCTTTAAGGACTGCAGTGAGGGTGTCTTCATTCACACCAGATCCGATGGCAAGCTCTACAACCTGGCCCGTCTACAAGCCAAGACCAAAGTCAAAGAGGTGCTCATCCGTGAGTTGCTCTTCGCCGACGACGCAGCCTTGACATCACACTCCGAAGAGGGACTCCAGCAGTTAGTCACCTGCCTTTCCCACGCATGCAAGGAGTTCGGACTAGCCATCAGCCTGACGAAGACGAACGTTATGGCTCAAGGCACGGGGACTCCCCCATGCATCACCATCGACGGATACACCCTGGAGGTTGTCAACGATTTCACTTACCTCGGGTCCACCATCTCGAGCTCTCTGTCAGTCGACTTGGAGGTCAATCGGAGAATCGCCAGGGCAGCCACAGTTATGGCCAGACTGAACCGGCGAGCGTGGAACAATTCCAGCCTCACTGAGAAAACCAGACTGCGCAGCTACCAAGCCTGCGTACTCAGCACTCTCCTCTATGGCAGCGAGACGTGGACCACCTACGCAAGGCACGAAAGGAAACTCAACAGCTTCCACATGAGGTGCCTGCGATGCGTCCTGCATGTCGCCTGGCAGGATAAGGTCCCCAACACCGAGGTGCTGAAGTGAGCCGACATGAGCAGTTTGCATGCAGTTCTTAGTGAGAGACGCCTCAGGTGGCTCGGCCATGTCAAAAGAATGGATGCAGGCCGTATTCCCAAAGACCTCCTCTACGGCGAGCTAGCAGAAGGCCAGAGGATGACAGGGCGCCCAAAACTGCGGTTCAAAGACATCTGCAAAAAGGACATGACACAATGCTCCATCAATCTCAACACATGGGAAGTTCAAGCAGACGACCGCCTAGCCTGGAGGCTCGCGGTCAGGCAAGGTACGTCACGTGGAGAGGCTGCGCGCAATGAGGAGGCGGTCCAGAAAAGATCGAGGCGGAAGCAGCGTCAACAGCAGCAACAGCCATCTGCCTTCACCTGTAACAAGTGCGGCAGGGATTGTCACTCCCGAGTCGGACTGCACAGCCATTCTCGGCGGTGCAGATAGACTCTCAAGAAGCTACGCCATTGTCTCTCGAGACGGACGGCTGCCGACGACGATGACAACAAAGTGTTCTCTCTGATATTTCCAGTACCCAACTGGCACCATACCTAGTTATTGTAATATTATTGACTATATTTCCTATGCTGTACTTTACATTCCCATGGCTATTTTTTAAATATCAATCTTTACTTCTTGATCTCTTCACTTTTTTGACCCAGTCCACTCACCCCTCAACCCTTTGGCAACCATCATTCTGTTCTCTGTATCTATGAGTCTGTTTCTATTTTGTTCATTCATTTATATATATTTTTTATATTCCACATGTAAGTGGAATCATATGGTTTTGTCTTTCTTTGACTGAATTATTTCAATGAGCATGGTTTTGGCAATTTCTTGAATATAACACCAAGAACATAAGAAACAAAAATAAAAATAAACAACTGGGATTACATCAAACTAAAAATCTCTTATACAAGAAAAGAAACAATCAATAGAGTAAAAAGGCAACCTAGGGAATGGAAGAAAATATCTGATAAGTTAATTTCTAAAATAAGGCACTCTTACAACTCAATAACAGCAACAGCAACAAAAACTCAGTTGGAAAATGGACTAAGAATTTGAATATACATTTCTCCAAAAAGACATGCAAATGGTAAATAGGTATACAAAAAGATGCTCAATAGCACTCATCATCAGGAAAATGCAAGTCGAAACTATACTGAAATATTACCTCATACCTCTCAGGAGAGCTATTATAAAAAAAAAAAAGTATTGGAGAGGATATGAAGAAACTGAAATTCTTATGTACTATTACTGGCAATGCAAAATTATGCAGCCACTATGAAAAAATAATATGGAGGTTCCTCAAAAAGTTAAAAATAGAACTACCATATGATCAAGCAATCCCACTTCTAGGAATTTTTATGAAAAAACATTGAAATCAAGATCTCAGTCAGATATTAGCACTACTCTGTTTATTGCAGCATTAGTCACAATAACCAACATATAGAAACAACCTAAATGTCCATATACAGATGAATAGATTTTAAAAAATGTATTATACGATGAAATGTTACTCAGCCTTTACGAAAAGAAGGAAATTCTTCAAGATGCTACAACATGGGTGAACCTTGAGGACATTATGCTGAATGAAATAAGCCAGTCACTCAAACACAGATACTACATGATTCCACTTATATAAGATATCTAAAATTGTTACACTTTAAGAAGCAAAGAATGAAACTATAATTGCCAGGTCGTGGGGGAGAGGGGGAATTGGGGAGTTACTGTTTAATGAGCATAAAGTTTAGTTATGCAAAATGAACAAATTCTAGAGGTTCGCTATGCAACATTGTGCCTGGAGATAACAATACTATACTGCACACTTTAAAACCTGTGGGTAAATTTCATGGTAAGTGAGCTTACTACAATAAAATAAAAAAAATTTAAGCTGTGTATATTTGAGAACACTAGAAAGTTGCATGTGAGGGCATCAAACATCTAAGTTAAAAAATAACCTTTAATCTTTACATTTAATATATGAGCCTTATTTACTATCACCTTGTCTATTTAATAATCACTAATCATGTTATAAAGGTTTATGTGTGTTATTATTTATTTTATTAAATAAGTTTTTGGTTTTTTGTTTTTTTGGTTCTGTTTTTTACTGGAGACCATATGGAGTTGTGGTGAAGTTTAGCTAGGCAAATTTCTTTCTCTGCTTCTCTGCTCCCTCGTCCATGGTTAATAATGGTGTCTACCATAAGGTTTATGCATTAAGTTAAATTATATTTGTAAGAGATTTAGCTCAGCATCTAACACTTAACAATGGACAAATATTAGCTACTACTGTCTCTATACAATAAAGTTCAGCATGACTCAAAGAAAGAAGCCACATATAAAAGAAAAGCATTCTTACAGGTTTTAAACCATCTTAATCAAACAGGCCTAACATTGCTTATCAGAATACTTCAAAGACAAGGTTATTTATTTCATTCTAGTTTCTAAAAACACAGATGAAAAAGAAAAAATTTTTAACTGTTTATATTTGAGAAAAATACTCAACTTGAACAAATAAATATTTAGTAGGTAGCATGAGACAATGGTAGTTAGGTGTCTTTTGGATTTTCTTTCACTGTAAATAGTTACTCTGGAGGCTCTCCATGTGTTGTGTGACAGACTCTTCTTTAATATTTCTGTTAGACACCGCTAAGCTTCAGGGGATTTTGGAGGATAATCTTGTGTTAGCGATCTTCTTCCTTCTACTACTTATGGTACCTGCGAAAAATGGGACTTTCATGCACTACTGCAAAGAAAATAAAATATAGGAGTAGAGGTGATGCTGCATTTTATGTGACAATGTAATACGGCAGTGAGAGTCTTCATGTTAATTGGATGTGAGCTCAACAGACACAAAACCAATGTTTTGTGTTTTAACCACTTGTGTGTTATTGGATAGCACAAAATGCAATGTAAAAGATGTCTTAATTTATTTTGATATATTTTATGCTCAGTTAACAACTAAAATTCATTTCCCCTATTTGTATTGCTGATTTCAGGTCTGCTTTAATATTTTAAAAATGCATGTAAGTCAACTTTTTCATAATTTCTTGCAAAAACTATGTATTTTTAAATGCATAAATAGGTATATGTATGTATTGAGCAAAAATGCACAGGGTGTTTAAAAAAAGGAAACCTTATTCTTCTTCTCTACAGGTTTTCCAAACCTGTTCTTTGACTTGTTTTTTCCACTCCTAGCTTAAATCTCAACTGTGTACAAGGATGGACCTCCCCCTCAAAAAAAAAAAAAAAAAATCAGAATTATCTTCTGGAGAGCGGGCCTCTTGTAGTACAGGCTTCCCCCACTAGGTAAGTGTTATAGGAACCCATCGGTATCAGTGTACCAGCTGGCATTGTTGTGAGAGGCTGTGTTCGGCTTTGGTGAATTTTTTTGAAGACTCGACGCGTTTGCTCATTTCATGGTGGGTGATTAGCAAGCACACCTGCCCACACTGTACTGAACGTTCACCAGTTTTTGAACAGAAACTGCACAACCCTCATGCCCCACCCTCCCTATTCACCTGATCTGGCCCTGAGCAACTTATTTTTGTTTCCCCGGATGAAAAAAAAGGTCCTCAAAGGGAAACAATTTGCCAGAAGTGAAACAAAAAATGGAGGAAGCACTAAAAGTGATCAAAATTGATGAGTTCAGAAACTGTTTTGAGCAGTGAAAAAACATCTTGATAGGTGTATTGCATCAAATGGAGTGTACTTTGAAGATGATTGAAGTTAAAACATGTAACGATAAATACACAATTTTGTATAAATAAATTCCAATTTCTTGGGGGCCCCACCTCATATACAATTGTCTGGCTGGTCTTTTTCAGATAATGAAAGTTCAGTGCAATATAAGAATTACACATCTCCAATTTGTCATCTGAGTAAAAATGTCTCCACTTTTCTTGTTGCTTGGAAGCCTGCACTGGGGCAGGGGGCGGGGGGTGGGGGGGGATTTGTCTGATGTCTTTTCTCTTGTCTGGTTCCACCACCTCACTACTTGAAAGCTGCTGTTTTAAACCCCTGGCTGGGAGTTTGAGGGAAGGTGGAAGAAGAACGGACAGCTAAGGGACAGAAAGTTCTCACTTGGCTGGTACAGCTGTAACCAGGAATAGATGCCCTTCTATACAGTAGACTCCTTATGATGATGCATGCTTCCTGGGTTTCATCTTGTGAGTTCTTCAGGGCTCCCTTCTCTGCAACCCACCACAACTTTTGCTATGATCTCTCGCCTACAGCACCCTTCCTCAGATTGCTAATGACCAGCACCATGATTTCTAAAGGTTTATCTCTCCTTTGGAATCACCTTGGCCAGAGTTCCATTCAAGAAGATACAATCCATTTCCATTCCATCCGCCCAGGGGGAAATCACGCTGCCTTGCTCAGCTCAGAAAGTCAGCAATATCTTTTCTTGGCTTTGCTACTTTGAAGCTACATGGCTTCTTTCCTTTAAACTGTTCAGAGGTCAATCAGACACCAGTTCCTCTCTCTCTCTACAGAGGGGACCCATCTCAAGCTTTTCAAATTATTCTCTTCAAGCCTTAATTCTTGACTTGAAGACCATCTTGTCTTCTCCACAGGAATAATATATAATTTACTAACCATTCCCTTCAAAATAGTCAACACAGTTCTCTTCAATTACAATTAATTCTTTTTTTTTTTTTTTTTACAGCCTACAGGAGAGCAATGGGCTAATGCTGGCAGATGATTTTACAGTTTCTTAGCCCAGCCTGTATAGATAGTCTAGCACCTTTCAAGAGGTGCAGGATATGAGAGGTGAAATAATTATTACATTTGTTCTAAAATTTGGGCGTCTCAGCTGAAGCTATGAGTCAACAAGAAAAGTCCCATCCTACTGGAACTTTTCAATATATTATGATTTAAATCATGTTCCTTGACAAAATAAATTTGGAAAACACTGCTCTATTGTTTTGCTTTTAAGTATGATGTAAGCTTTGGTTTGAGATACATTTTTAATCATGTTGAGAAAGGATTCTATATGAAATTTATTTAACTTTTTATCAGAAATGGAATTGAATTTTATTAAATGTCTTTTGACATTTGTTAAGATGAACATAAAGTTTGTATCTTTTGACCTATTGATGTATCAATGATATTTTTAGATTTCCTAAATTGACTCAATTGTGATTTCCTAGAGCACTATTCTTTTAATATAACTATATTAGATTTACTAGTATTTTATTTAAGTATTTTGTATCTGTCTTCATAAGTGAGCTTGGTCAAAAAAAATTTGTGCCATCTTTGTCTGGTTTTAGTATATGCTAACTATTTTTTTAAAATTGCAAACCATTCCATATTTTATTTAGGTCATAGTCCTACTTTTTAAATCAATTAATTATCAAAAAATAACTACACCTGAGTAATGGGCACCCAGATCAAGAAACACCACTTTCAGCACTCCAAATCCCTTCCATCTCACTTTCCCTTCCATTAACTAAGGTAGCCTTAGAGAGTGAAGGTAACTCTCCCTTCTATCTTAGGGTAACCACTAACCTGAATTTCAACAACCTAGACTAATTTTATCTGTTTTTATACCTTATTTAAATGGACTCATACATTTGTACTCTTTGTTTGTCTTCTTTAATTTACTCTGTTTCTGATATTCAGCCATATTATTGTGTGTGGTTGTGTACAGTTCATTCTCATTGAAATATAATATTTTATGAATGCATATACCAAAGATTGTTTATCTATTCTGTTGTTAATGGGCATTTTGATTATTTTTACTTTGAGGCTATTACAAATACTACTTTTATAAACAGTCTAATGCATGTTGTTGTTGAATATATGCACATAGCTCTGTTGAGTATATGCTTAGGAGTGGAATTGCTGGATTTTATGAAATGTATATGGTAATGCCAATTTCTTACTGTTTTGTAGGAATTCTTTATATATTCAGAGTTAAGTGGAAAAAGATATAACATGCGAACAGAAACCATTAGAAATCTGGAGTGGCTATACTAATACCAGACAAAACAGACTTTAAAACAAAAAGTGTTATTGGAGACAAAGAAGAACATTTTATAATAATAAAAGCATCAATTCATAAGAAAAATATAACAATTAGAAGTATATATGCACCTAACAACAGAGCCCCATTGTACATAAAACAAAAACTGACAGAATTGAAAGGATAAATAGATAATTCAAAAGTAATAATTGGAAACTTCTATGCCTAATTTTCAATAATAGATAGAGCAACTAGAAATGAGATCAAGAACTAGATGACTTTAACATAGAAGTAAATCTTCATGCTCTGAGGTTAGGCAAAGCCTTCTTATGTAAAACACCAAAAGTACAAGTGACAAAAAGAATACTAAGTAAATTAGATTTTATCAAAATTAAAACTTTTGTGCTTCAATGGAGACCACTAAGGAAGTGAAAAGACAACTCAAAGAATGAGAGAAAAATATTTGTAAAGCATATATTTGATTTCAAAAAAACAAATTTGTATCTAGAATACATAAAGGACTCTTACAACTCAAAAATAAAAGAAAAATGGCCCAGTTAAAAAAGTGGGCAATAGTCCTGGCTAGTGTGGCTCAGTGAATTGAGTGCAGGCCTGTGAACCAAAGGGTCATCAGTTCAGTTCCCAGTCAGGGTACATACATGCCTGGGTCATGGGCCAGGTCCCCAATTGGGGGCATGTGAGAAGCAACCACACACTAATGTTTCTCTTCCTCTCTTTCTCCCTCCCTTCTCCTCTCTCTAAAAATAAATAAATAATATTTAAAAAAATTTAAGCAATAGATATAAAAAGACAATTTATTTAAAGAAGGTATACAAATGGCCAATAAGCACACAAAAAGATGATTAACATTATTGTTCATTAGGGGAATACAAATCAAAAGCACAGTGAAATAACACTTCACACCCACAGTGAGATAACAGTTAACACTCACTTAAAAAAGTTAGATAATAACAAGTGTTGACAAGAATGTGGAGAAATTAAAACCCTTGTTTATTGCTAATAGTGATGAAAAATGGTGCAGTCTTGGAAAGCAGTCTCGCAGTTCCTCAGAAGATTAAACATAGAATCACCATATGAGCCAGCAATTTCACTCCTAGTTATACACCAAAGAAAAATGAAAACCTGTGAGCACAAGAACTTGTACACAAATGTTCACAGCAATACTATTCATATAGCAAAACATGGAAAACAGAAAAATATCTATCAATTGCTGAATGGCTAAACAAAACATGGTATATCCATACATTTGAATATTATTTCATTGGAAAAGGAATGAAGTTCTTACACATGCTATATTGTGGATGAACCTTGAAAACATCATGCCCATTAAAAAAATCCCGTCACAAAGTCCACATTATTGCATGATTCTATTTATATGAAATGTCCAGATCAGGCAAGTCCACATAGACAGAAAGTAGATTACTGGTTGCCTGGGGCTGAGGATGTTTGGGGGGAGGAAGATGGAGAGTGATTGCTAATTGGTACCAAAAGGTCTACTTTATGGGTAATGAAGTGTTCTGAAGTCAGTTGTGGTAATGGTTACATGGCACTCAATACACTGAAAATCATTGAACTGCAAACTTTAAACGAATAAATTATATTTCATGCGAATTGTATCTCAATTAAAGCTGTTTAAAAGGAACAATGGTGATCTTAAACCATTCATGCATACATATTTTAAAGGATTTTTGTTTTTGTAATATTTCCTGTAGTGTTCAGAATACATTAAGTGGTTAATAAATGCTAATCAACTGAGTAAAAGTTATAGTCAAACTAGACTGACTGAATAGACAAGATGCTTTCAGATTTCTCCAGCATGCATAGACTTAGACTATCCCACAGGATTTTGAGCTGATGAGGAACAGACCTTTTCCTGGGTTAGATGAGAAGAGGAAGCACCCAAAACAACAAGACAACCAAGCTACAAGCTGGCGCACTCCTATCTGCATGGCTGATAAGGACCATCTGAAGCAATGAGGCTATTCTCTCTACAAAGTCACAATATTTATTTTAACACCAGTGAATATTGAGTGTGTGTATACATCTATATAGTGATAAAACATTGCTCTAATATGTACACAGGTTCTGAACAAGATCAATTCATCAGGGTAATCACACAGGCCTATGTATGAGAGAGGTTGTTTATATAGTGGGTTGATAGAGTACTGTGATATAAACCATTGAGAAGCAGTGTCTAATGCTCATAATGCATGATAAAAATTTCACAATGAGGGCATTATATAAATAATTAATAGCACAGACTAGAGATAGCACTGATATGGATAAGGGATAGTATGCAAGAGTTCTGCTCAAATATTCCGCTCTTGATGTGTAGCCTAGAAATGCACAGTTTGGCGAAGCATATCACACATTTTAGGGACATTCTTTTTCAAGCATTGCCTTGTGATGGCTGATTTTCCTTCCTACTCAATGACTGCTATTCCTGCAGATACAGTTTCAAAACATTTTATTTGTAAGTTAAAAATATTTCTACTATGCATTATATGAAAGTCCCTATGGAAAGAAATTGCCCCATAAACAGCACAATAAAATGCAACTACTTAGATGCCAGCATCTTTCTCAGAAATGTCCTATTCCGAAATAGAGTGAGCTTAACTGGCAAAATATTGGCTAGTCTATATGTAATTTATCTTTCAACCATTACTCAGTGCTTCCCCAAGCACACTTGTCTACCTAAAAAAGAGCACTGTGCTGATATTTAGTTCATGTCTCCAAGGACCTCTCCTTTCCCTAATACATATGTATTAATTCCCATTAACCTCATTTAGAGTATGGAGCAACATGGGTATGAAAAGGCCAGATGGTATATGAATGTTTGTTACGGTATGTGAGTAACTCTTCCCATTATCATTCAGCCTTTATTTACTTGATGAATTCACATTGTGAGTAACTCATTTTTGAGGACTGATTCATTTTCTTCCAAAATTACTACTGGCAAATACATGAACTCCCTCATACTCTTTCCTAGAGCTACAAGTTACAATAGCTGTAAAAGTCACTGAAAAAAAAAGTCACTCCTCCAATTAATGCAGACATTTGCAGACAGAAAATGCGCTGAAGGAGCATTTGGGAAAGTACAGTTGCTAGCGACAGCCAGTGAGTTTCTCTCACAGAGAGGCCAGGCCTGTGAATCATGTCTGCTCCCTGTCTGTCAACACCTGGGCATTCCCCCACCCCACCCCCACCAAATAGGTATTTATAAATCTCTCTCTGAAGTCCTGTGATTCACTGGTGGAATCAATTCACTTCTCAAGTCTCAACTCTTAAAGAGTAATAAGAAAGCTGATGGTCAACTCTGAGGTTGAACCAGAGGGTTACAGGGACAGCAGACCTTGGCCTCTGAGCTTTGTTAGATATTCAGGAACCACAGTTTGAAGATGCTAGATTTACAGCAACAACAGGGGTCCTCTATTTGAGACAAAGTCAGAAGTGCTATGTCCAAAATTTGAAGGCATGTGCCTTCTGGGTGGTGTGGTCCTCAGTAAAATCATTGTGTCCTGCTTCTGTGGAAAGTATTTTCATAGTCCTTTGAAAAGGAAAAAACAAACTTATTTTAAACAACGAAGCAAAGAACCTTAAGGTATATTTTAAAGTGGTGTTAAGAAATCAAGAAGGAGGAAGTTGCTGGTTGGGTCAGATGGTACAGAGAGCTGAGGGAAATGAGGGTGGAAAAGAGTGAGGTTTGTGTGACTAATTTCTCCTACCCATTAGGTGAGAGAATTAGGGTGAAATGCTGAACAGTCGCTTGATGACATCTCGGGTTGGGGGTTTCTAGTCCAGGACAATGGTCAGAGAAGAAAAGGGATGAAAGCTGCATTTAAAGATGGGTTTTTGTTTCTGGCTTGACACAAATCAAGCCAGAAAAGGGAGCATTGTGAGTACATGAGGGACAGATGGACAATGGGAAAATTAAGGAGTTAGTTAATTGGCTACCCATAGATATCCCAGGGAGTACTCCCCAAAATGGAATTATCTTCTGAAGGGTGGGCCACTTGTGGAACAGGCTTCCCCTGCTAGGTGAGTGTCCTAGGAATCCACCTGTATCAGTGTACCAACTGGTATTGTTGTGAGAGGCCGCATTCAGCTTCAGTGAATTTTTTCGAAGATTCTTCCAACACATTGGCCCATTTCATGATGGGTAATTAATGAGCACACCTGCCCATGAGTGTTCAGCAGTTTTTGACCCAAAAATGGTCCCACTCCACCCCCATCCCCACCCCAGTTCACCCGATCTCACCTGAAGTGACTTTTTTTATTTCCCCAGGTGAAGGAAGTCCTCAAAGGGAAATATTTTACTAATGTGGAAGAGGTGAAATGAAAAAATGGCAGAAGCACTACTAAAAGTCATCAAAATTGACGAGTTCAAAAATTGTTTTCAGTAGTGGAAAAAAAATCTCAATAGCTGTATTGTATCAAATAGAGAGTACTTTGAAGGTGACTGAAGTTTAAACATGTAAGATTAAATACACAATTTTTTTATAAATAAATCCTATTTTAGGGTCCTCCCTCAAATTTAATCTTCACAATAATTGCACAAGGTAACTGGGGTTTAGGGAGATTAAATAACTCACCCAAAGTCACACAATTAGCAAAGAGCAGACATGAAATTTAAACTTTCTTTGCCTGACTCTACATCTAGCATTTTAGCCACCATTACACACTGTCCACAGACACTGTAAGAACTTCCATTTTGCTTCTGGGTAAGAAGCCAACTCCAACCAGCTGTAAGTAGAGCCAGCAATGGATATCCCAATCTTGGACCAGTCAGGGCAGAACTGAACCAATGAGACTCAGTGTCCCTTTGGGTTGTTCCAGTCCTACTGTGGGTTGTGCTCCTATCATTCAGAGCATGTTTACAGAACTTCAAGTTAACACGATGATTTACAAGGTCCACATTTTATATCAAGTTTTCTTTTTTATCTTTCAGCATTATGTACTTTCAATCATTTTTAACAATAGTTTTGGATCCTAAACACTAAAAATGCATATACATATATGCTTTGGATTTTTCACCACATGCTCAAAGTCCCACAATATATCCCAGATTTTAAAATCCAGACAAAGACAATTGAAGAAATCAAGCCAGAATCACTGTATTCACATAGTCTCCCATGTGCTTGATGAATGATCATAAATTATGAAGTTATTCAACATCTTCATCTATGTGTGTGTTTTCTAGTTAACAATATACAGTGGCTCAGCTATTTAATCAGTCTTAGATAATTTCAATGACAATATGTTACTTTTCTAGTGCTTTGGATATTTCAAGGAAGATTGGCACTAACTTTTTTGCAGTTACATAATTGTTAGTCTTTGAGACCCCTCCAAGGTAGAGTTTTATAGAATTATGCTTTTCTACATAACTACAATACATAAGCTTATAAAATCTCAGACTTAGAACCAAATTAGAAACATAATTGCTGTGTCCCCCAACCCCTGGTTCAGAAAGTATCCATGCAGAATCCCTCACCAGCAGTCCCCAGATCCTTCTAGGCAGTTCTAGAAATTACTGTAGAGCCTGATTCTATCTTTTAACTAACTGCTCTGATTATAGATTTCAGGGAGGAAACTAGCCTCCAGGATGAATAACATGTTGTTTTTTTAGACCTCTGTGTCCCCATGACAGGTTACTTCAGGAAGCAATTGCGCCTAAATGATTAACTAAAGAGGTACCATTATTCGCACTACTCCCAGACACACTCTAATATTTTCTTGACTTGAAGCTAATACCAGCAATAGGGAGAGAATGCAGAATATCTTTCTTGCTGATCTCATTAGCCTGTGGATAGGATGTGTGTTCTGGGGGCCAGTGTCAACAGCAACACTACATTCTCCTTTATTTGTTCTTTATATTTACTTACTGCACGTTTTTCTACCATGGACTTTATTATTCTAAATTGTGCATGAGATAATAGTTGGTTTCTCAAAGTGCAAAGGCTAAACCTACTGATAAACTTCAGCTGCTACAGGGGATAAACGCCACCCAAACAGCCAAAACAATCATGACCTCACTTCCTGTGTGGCGCACTGAATACTTTAGCAGAAACTCAGAAAAGCCAGCAGGCAAGGCTCAGGCACAGGCCAAAGGGAGAGATCAATGAGTCATCCAGGCAGTACTTTGGTCAAGCCAGTTCTTTAAAGAAAGAACTACATGAAGAGAGTTCTTTACTTCATATCCCTTATCACTGCCTCTACCTCAGGAGACTTTGCTATCATCAAGCCTTTGTTTGTACCAGTAAAATTTATTTGTGGGCCTTTTAAAAACTCAGGGCCAAACATCGAGCAATTTAGACATTCATTTCCTCCCCAGTTAATAGGTTTTTTGGGTATGGTATAAAAACCTCCACTTGTAGCATAGCTTGGCCAAAAGAGCATACATCTGTCATACTGAATAGCATTTTCTAAGATGAAAGTATATGTTTGGAAGCTTTTGAACGTCTTGAAAGGAACAATGACATTTGCGTGGTTCTTGATGTTCTAATGATCCTGAAACAGATAATACTGAATTTCAATGTCCCTTGAGGGCTTTGAATAGCTTTGGGGAAGGAAAACAAATATTGTATGAAGGGCTACTGTGCACCAAGCCAAGTTGGCCCTAAAAATACAAAATTAATATGACCTTGACCCTTATGTCTAGTCATCCCAAACACTATGAAAATGACTAAGCCAGAGGAACATAGAGGTTCTAGGGAAGTCCAGAAGAGGGACTTGTATTTAGCCTTGACCTGAAAATGAGGGTCATTGAGGGCTTCTCAGGAAAAGTACCATAACTAACAATTAGATGACAAGTAGGAATTAATGAATCAGGCTGTGGTATGGCAGAATAAGAGAAAACTAGGAATTGAAGTTAGAAAGCTAATGTTTGAGACTTAATTCTCTCCTTATTACGTATGCTACCTTTTGAGAGAAAATAACTGTTAAGTTTCTAAACTGTTTTCCTTAGATAAAATAGAGATGATAATGACCATCTTACAGTGTTGTCACAAGGATAAATAAGACAATATTTTTACTCCAGGGAGAAAGAATAGTATGTGCAGAATCCTGGGGATGAAGGAAGCACATACAAACTTTAGAACTAAAAGTATCATAATCCTAAACAGATCTGTTTCTACTTCTATCATGTCTAGAATAAAGATTTCTTACAATTACTGCATACATTTAATTTATTTTGCCTGAAACAGGAAGTCAGAGAGACTCCATGACAAGAGAGGGGGCTAAAGAAGTAAGTAGAGATCATGATCCATTGGGTTCAACTGGTCCAGAAAAGCTGTAAGACAGAAAAGAGTTTATATAGGCAGAGAAGAAAGGTGGGCTGAAGGCTTAGTGCTCTTGTTGAGGCAAAAGGACACATGTGGCACAAGTTACTGGAGTAAGAGTGATGCCAGAACCCTGGAAGCAGACAGAAGGTGGGCCATTTGAATGTGGGGTTTCTTATATAGGGAAGTTCTGGGAAATGCAAGGAACAAGCACAGCCAAGAATGCAGATGGCTGAAATGGAGTCCAAGTGAAGGCCATTGGAGTCAAAGAGGTGAAGGAAAGATTGGCTGGAGTGTTGGACTTTGAAATTCTTCAAGACAATGACAGGACTCATGGTGAAGATAAATTCCAAAGTCTTCACACAAATGTCCTCTTTTAAATTTTCAACTTAGATGAAAGATACCATTGTCTACCCAACTATCCAAGCTGGGACCCTTGGCTTAATCCTCAAATCCTCTCTCTCCTTCATCAATTCATTTAACTAAGATGCCCACTCACAGGGGCTACTTGTACAACAGCTTCAGACTTCTAGTGAAGGAGAGGCCACAGAGAGCACTCATTGGTGATGATCTTGCTCCACACAGCCAGGCAGAGTTGGTGGATTCTTAGCTGTTCCTTTTCTAATGATATCAACGTGGCCAGTAACCTGCCCACTAGGCTTCAATATCCTCATTTGTAAGAGAGGATAATAACGTATCTGCTTTAGATGGTTGTTATAATAAATTATGAGATCAAACACACATAACGTAGTATCTGGCACACAGTAAGTTGCTCAATAAATGCTAGTTGTTGGTGTGGGAGTATTGGTGGTGCTTTGGAATGCTATGCCAAACATGAATAACACCAGAATTTTTCTTTGGTTTAAGAGAGGAAGAATACCTATTTTGGGTAAAAATGGAAGTGTATGAGGGTATAATGTAGAGAATAGTAGGGACTGAAGATTGAATAGGCAGAAGAAAGACTTCACTAAGGATAGGAACTGATGCTGGTCAAGACAAGAAACTGGAAAGGCAGGAAACAGTAAGGTGACCAGCAGTGGCAGCAGGATTGAATTCTTATGCTTCTGGAGAAGGGTTTAGGAATGGAGAGGGCTAGCAGACCATCACAGCCTGAGCAAACAGAAGGGTTGGAAGGGAGGTGACACCACCAAGATGGGTTTTCCAGCTGCCTCCAAGACCAGCTCAGGTTGAGGAATCCTGGGAAATCTGGAATACTGAACATTGCCACCAGTACCGAAGACTCAAAGAAACACAAAATATTCCATAATAGTATTAGTTAAATGAAATGTGTTAGTTAAACTTCTTCTGTCACCTCCTGGTATTTGACCTATAAGTCGCATACTCTGAAGGATGCCAGGAAAAATAAATACTCTAACCAACAATATCAACCCAGTTAATTACATAGGGAAATTCACGTTCAGATCAATTGATTAGGGACCATGCCCATTCAGGAAACAGGCTCACTGGAGGTGACAATAGCTGAGACCCCACTGCCTGACCAGCCAGAGTGGATGTATTCCTACTCCCAGCCCAGGGCAGCCTTTCCAGTAAGTCCTTGTGAATATCTGCAAATTTAATGCACCAAAGCTTTCCTCATTCATCCTGAGCCTTGATAAATGCGCCCTTGCTTACTGAGGCTTCCAAAAGAAAAGGTTAAATGAAATCGGAATGGAATACAAATAGTTCTTCCCTTCAGGGATTTTATTCTCTGGGAGCTTGTGGCAGAAAATGAGTTTCCTTCACGATTACTCGGGAGCCCCCATTGGTGTTTGGAGTTCTAATGGCTGGAGACATCCCCTAGGTTCCTTCTATCAATTCGTGTGATTGCATTATATTTAATCAGTTTTCACCATGTTCCTGGAAAGGCATTTAGCAGGCAGACTCCTCCTCCTGCTCCCGTACATCCATGAAGTCTGTTGGCAGAGCCCTTGATTCATCTGCAGGGGCTCTGTAATCCTCTCCCTGCATTCTTTCCTGGGCAAACCAAGTTTCCCATCATGCTTTAGCTCATTGTTCTGAGGAGAATTACTGTCTTTCAAAACATACCTATATGAAATCATTCATATCCTCTTTATGTATAAGCCACAAATATTTTTTCAAAAACTCACAGAAACTAGCATCACTCAGGAAAAAGAAGGCCCTGGGTAGAAATGAATTAAAACACAATGAATTGTGGCAGGCTCTGCAAATGGGATTGTGATGCAGCAGAGAGAGTCTGTACCTACACAGAAGGAAAAATCAATTTTCATTAATGATTTTCAATATGCCATTGGCCTTGGGTTAATTATTTATTTGCATGAGGGTTTATATTTATCTCGTGGGCATGTCAGATTATTTGAAAAAGTTTTAGTGCCTTTGACCTATGCTCAATGAATCTTTTTGACCTATATTTTATTTCACATGCAAAAATGGTTAGCAGTGCATTGGTCTTTTTTTTTTTCCTAGTCCATTCATTAATTCAATCAACTAAAATTAAAGAGCTTTCTATTGCTAGATGCTATCCTAGGATCTAGGAATAATAGGAATAAATTTGTGAACACAACAGTCCTCACTTTCCTGGAGCTCACCATTATAACAGTGAGACAGAAAGGTGATCAACTAATAAAAAAGACAAATGTGAACCCTTGATATGATGTAATGAAATGGCACTTTATTTCTGTGCCACATGTCCCAAAAATCTATAGTTACAGTCTAATAATGAGAAAAACATCAGGAAAATTCTAATACAGGAACATCCTATAAAATACTTGGCCAGTACTCCTCAAACTGTCAAAGTCATCAAAAATAAAGTATGAGAACTTGTTACTGTTAAAAAGAGCCTTAGGACACATCATAATTAAATGTAATGTAGAATCCTGGATGGGACTCTGGAAGAGTACAGGACATTAGGCAAAATATAAGAACATTTGAATAAATTATGGACTTTAGTAAATTTTTAAATATTAATGTAACATCACCGTTTCAGATAGTGATCAAAGTGATGAGGAAAATTAATAGTGATGTTGAAGAGCAATGGGGTCAGGGAGTTTTACTTTAATCAGGGAAACCTCTCTGACTGGAGACATTCAAGTTGCAGGTTCAATGATAAGAAGGCACTGACCTGCAAGGCAGCGAAGACCATCTAAAGAATGGGGAGAAGTAATAAGAGACTCTGAGGTAGGAATTAACTGGTACATTTATGAAGAACATAGAAGACTTAAATGGCTAGAACCTAGCTAGCAATGACAGAATGGTACAAGATGAAACTGGAGAGGCAGAAAGGTCATGAATGGTCTTCTAGGTCAGGGTAAAGAATCTGAATGTTGTTCAAAATTATTGAAGCATTTTGAGCAGGGAAGAGCATTATCTGATTTATCTTTTAAAAATATCACTCCAGCTGCTGTGTTAAGAATAGAACATATTAGTGGTTGCCAAGGGCTGGGGAGAGAAGAAAATGGAAAGTGTATAATGGGTATGAGGTTTCTTTTGGGAGGTAATCATAATGTTGTAAAACTAGGTAGTGATGATTGGTTGCGCAACATAGGTAATATACTAAAACCCACTGAATTGTACACCTTTAAATGGTTAAAATGGTGAACTTTATGATATGTAAATTTTATTTCAATTTTTAAAAGGATATGTTCGTAGCAGCAATGTTTACAATAGCCAAGATCTGGAAACTGTTGAAGTGTTCATCAGAAGATGAGCGGATAAAAAAGGTGTGGTACATTTACACTGTGGACTACTACACTGCCATAAAAAAGAAGGAAATCTCACCTTTTGCAACAGCATGGATGGACCTAGAGATTACTATGCTAAGAGAAATAAGCCAATCATAGAAAGATAAATACCATATAATCTCACTTATATGAGTAATCTAATGAGCAAAATAAACTGATGAACAAAATAGGAAGGGGCATGGGCACATGGAGCAGACTGACAGCTGTCAGAGTAGAGGGTGGAGAGGGGACTGGATAATAGAAGGTGAAGGGATTAGACAAAAAGCATATATGTATAACTCATAGACACAGACAACAGTGTGGTGATGGCCAGAGGAAAGGAGGGGCAGGGGTTGGGTGGAGATAGGCAAAGTGGGGAAAGGGAGATATTTGTAATAATGTCAGCAATAAAAATAAAGTTTATAAAAAGAATAAGTTGTAGGAACTGGGGCAAGCCTGGAAATTGCAATGAGGCTATTGTTGTGGTACATGAGACAAATTATAGTGGCTCAGATTAGAATGACAGCAGTAGAGATGGGGAGAAGCATTTGGATTCAGACATATTTTAGAAGTAGAGCTGGTAGGAATACCTTAAAGTTGATGTGGCTGGAAGAGCTAAATGAGGTAAATCAATGGTGATGTTAGGACCATGAAAGAGACATTTCTGGCATCTAGTTTAAAATATTCTAATGTGGATTTTATATGCCATGTTAGTAGATTTTTGGCTATAAATAATAGAAAATGCCAACTCAATCTGGGTTAAATAGTAGCAAATTTATTACCTCACACAAGAATAAGTCCAGGCTTCTGGTCAAGATGGTAGAGTAGGACCCTGGTTAGTGTGGCTCAGTAGATTGAATGCTGGCCTGTGGACCAAAAGGTTGCTGGTTCAGTTCCCAGTCAGGGCACATGCCTGGGTTATGGGCCAGGTCCCCAGTTTGGGGTGTGAGAGAGGCAACAGATCAATGTACCTCTCTCACATGTATTTTCCTCTCCCTTTCTTTCTCCTTCCTTCCCTCTCTCTAAAACTAAATAAATAAAACCTTTTTAAAAAAGATGATATAGTAGGTAAATGCAGTACTTGAAATCTCCCACAACCACATCAAAATTACAACTAAACTACAGAAAAAAACATCATTCAGAACCAACTGAAATCTAGCTGAACAGAAGTCCTATAACTAAGCATATATAGAAGCCACATGGCAACTGCTAGGAGGGGTGGAGACAAGGAACTGGCTGGCCCACACCCAAGTGTGGCAATTAAAAATTAGAAGAGATATCTTGACCGCAGAGATCCCTCATGATGAGCAATGGATCTCAGCCCCACACCAGGCTCCCCAGCCCAGGGTTCCAGTGCCAGGAAGAGAAGTTCCCATAACTTTTGGCTATGAAAACCAGAAGGGATTGTGGCTGAGTGAGACACAGGGCTTCTTCTCAGCAGTTTCCCCCACTCAGTAGCAGAAGCATCACGTGGATTCACAGGACTGACTCCTGCCTTGAGATTAGTGATTTATCTGTGCCCTAGTTAAAGATCATTCAGAATTGCCATCCAGACTGTGAATGCTAAGTGGGGCAATAAATATTAATATCATGGCTGCCTCTCAGCCTGCACAGACAGAGACTTAGCACAGCCGCCTCTCAGCACTAGCAAAGATTATGTCATTGCAGTCACACATCAGAAACCCAGTATCATCATTTCTCCCCAATATGTTTGTAAATCACTGTAGCTGTGTAGGGCTTTGAGTGGATCCTATGTGCTAATATGAGAATTTGAGCATTTAAAAGAAAAATATTGCAGTATTCGGAGGTCAGGTTTTTGCTTCTGACAATACTATACTAATGTATGATATTATTCTTCTGTCCCTGTTTGTATTGCTTCCAACACTGCCTGAGACACGTATACACATGCAAGTACTATGTAAGTATTAGCTGTTGTTATTGCTTTTGCTGTTCAGCCAAGAACCTGGAAGGCAATGTATGACTATTCATCAAACATTTCTGGTGAGCGTTTGTCAATGGAGGTTATGCCATATTCTCTCTTGGATATTGGCTATTTCCTTCAATTCTCTCCTCAGATAAGCAATGGCGTAATGGGTGCCTAAGAAGAATTATATTTATCAAGCTTTGACCACTCATGAGAAAAAAATTTCTGTAGCATTCCCCTTTTCCCTTCTGAGGAAAGGGAGTCTGGGTGTTTACATCCTTGGTCTCTCTGTCTAATTGGCAGGGAATCCTGGGAATTTCCGCCATTGGCTTTGTGGAAGTGTTCCAGCTTTAATGTTTGTCAAACCATCTAACAGGACAAAAACTACCGGAACCAGTTAGAACATGAGCATGAACTTTGAAGGTACCTCACCTGAATAAAAATCTAGGCTCTTTGCTCTGGTCACATCTGTGACCTTGAGCAGATTGCTTGAGGTCTTCTAGCCTCAGTTTTATTTTCAGTTTATTCATAAAAATGGAAAGAATTGCAATTTGTATGATTGTGGTGATATTTAGGAATAATGTATGTAATATGAATAGGACACTCACTTGGCAAAGGGTAGGTGCTCAATCAGTGGTGGGCATTGTTATAATTTCTTTGTAGTGTTTATACCATGAAATAGTGATTATGTTAAGTTTCTAAAAATGCTACAGATACACATTCTCAAAACTAGTTAAAATATGCACAAAAAAGTTAAAAAATCAGCATATTAATAGTCACTGTGTTTTGGCTGAACCACTTGTACAACCAAAAATATTAAATTAAATTTACAAAAACTGTAGGATCATATTAAGTTTAATCACCTAAGTGATATCTGTGATTATATTCTCCTTATGTCCCCTCTTCTCCTAACCAGATGTCAGCACAGTTAGCATTTTGCGTAAGGTATTTTATACTTTTGATTTTAGTATCTTTATATCCATATATATTTGCCTGAAGAAAACATATCATATTGTTTTATGTGTTTGCCTTAAAATTGTATCATCCCATATGTGTCATTCTATAATTGGCTTTTTCATGTAACACTTTTTGAAATCTTGTCATGCTGCTACAAATGAATGTAATTAACTCCTTTGAACTGCTGTTTAGTTACATGAGTATACCATAATTTACTACTTTTGATGGACATTTAGGCTGTCCTAATTTTTCACTCTTACAAGCAATGCTGCAGAGTGAATCCTCTCTCCTTTGCACAGGGTGTTTCTTTAAATAAAACACCTGGGATCTCTTAAAAGATTATGCATATGTTTAGCTATATTGACACTATCAATGACTATTCAGAATGACTATCCATCTTCTCTAGCACCTTGCCAAAAGTTAATTATATCTAAGTTTAAAGAGTTTTCCAAGTTGACAGGTTAAAAAATTATACCCCGTTGTCTTTCTTTTTTCCTTTTGAAATAATTGTGGATTCAGAGCAAGTTGCAAAGATAGTACAGAGGCATCTGTGAACCCTACACCCACTTTCTCCCAAAGGCTCTATCTTATATAACTATACTCCAATAACAGAACCAGAAAATTGACATTGGTATAAAGTGTGTATAGTGTATGTCATATTACTGGATGCAGAGATTCATGGAATCATGCTACACCCAAATATAAAACTATGCCATCACCATGAAGGTCTCCCTCCTGCTGCCCCTTTGTAGTCACATCTGCCCTCCCCTACCAGCCCCAAACCCTGACAACTACTGACCTGTCCTCCAGCTCTATAATTACGGTCATTCTGAAAAATGTTATACAAATGCAATATATGAACTTTTGAGATTCGCTTTTTTTTACTCAGCACAATGGCCTTGAGATTCATCCAAGTTGTTGCTTTTATCAATTATTTGTTCCTTTTTATTGCTGAGTAGAATTCCATGATATAGTTCAGCAATTTGCAACCTTTTTCATCTGATGGCACACGTAAAGTAATTACTGAAATTCTGCAGCACACCGAAGAGTATGTTATATTTTTTGCCAATCTGACAAAAGAAAATAAGTATAATTTTGATTCATTCACACTGGATGGCTGTTGTTGTGTTGACTGTTGTCATTGTTTTTATTTGACCATCTAAGGGAAAAGAGGCCAGTGCCCCTGACTAAATAGTCAGGTATTGCATGTTTTAAAAATTCTTGTAGCACACCAGTGTGTCTGTCACAGCACACCAACTGAAAATCTCTGGTATATATTGCCACAATTTGTTTCATCACTTATTTGCCATAGGACCATCTGGTTGCTTCCAGTTTGGGACTATTGCAACTAAAGCTTCAATGAACAACAGGTACAGGTGTTTGTGTAGACACAAGTTTTCACTTACCTGGGACAGATGTTCAGAGTGCAACTGCTGGATCATATAAGTAAGTTTCATTTTTTAAGAAACTGCCAAACCATTTTCCAGAGTGGTTGTTCCATCATCTCCACAGAACTCTCTCTGGAGGGATTTTATATTGGGCCAGACATCAATTTCCAGAGTCTTCCATTTCTAGAAGCTTTCCAAAGTTAGAACACTGCTCCTATATCATTTTCTGGTTTTATTTATTTATTGTCATTCCATTGTATTAAGTTGGTGAAAGGGCATTATAAGCTTGTTGTATCTACTTCACCACCTTTCCCCAGAATTCACCTGAATGAAATTAAAAATTCCACTTTCAATTCCTTGTGTCTGATCATTCTTGTCTTAACTAAGAGAAAGAATGCTTGCTTTTGTTGCTTTTGTTATTTCCATGAACTATATCCTTATAAACTGAAAAGATAATTAAAATAATGAGTAATGAACAGATACGAATATCTATGTTAAGGGTCAATTTTTATTTGCTTTCAGAATCTTTTTTCTCATCTTCTCTCATTAGGTTGATTATTTACGGTGCATACAACCTAGGCTGCCAATTCTTCATTTTCTTTCCTTCCTTCCTTATTTTTTTCCCCTTTTCCTTTCTCTCTTTATGAATAGGTTTCCCAGTACCTTCCAAGGGAACTCTGCACTGCTCTAGTATACTCCTCTATTCCTGTTTCTAGAAATTGAAAATTAGAGGTATAAATTTACTTCTTCCTTCATCTTTAATGCTGATTGCCTTTTATACTCTTTCTTTCCTGATAGCATATAGAGAAACCCCATGTTCTCATCAGTAGCATTTCCGAAGTCTCTTATACCATCTCCTTTACCAGGGTGCTTCACTTCTAATAGTATAAAGGGATGAAAAAGATGGTTTTACCAAGGTAGAGTTGGCTTAAACCAACTGAGCTACTTGGTCTTACTAATGTTCCATGTCCATTCTTACCCCTGCAGTTTTTAACTGGCAGCCCCTGAACCCAATATGCCACCACAAAGTCCTGTTCCTTCCCCTGGGTGACTTCTACTGGTCCTTAAACTATCAGTTCAGATGTTGTTTGGTATGATTTCTCTGGGAAGTCTTTCCTTACTCCCCAAGATTAGATGGGTTCCCTCATGTGAATCCACTCCCACAGCATGCATTGTTTACCCTCATCTGCACTGTTCGCCCTGTATGGTGATTGCCTGTCTTTTTATTTCCAATAGTAAGTCCAGAAGAAAAGAATCTAAGTGCCCAGATCATTACTTTGCAAATAACTGCCCCACAATGAATATATGTTTCATGACTACATTTTAAAAACTTATAACATTGTGGAAAAGTTTTAAATGCCTTTAAGTTCAATAACGATACACAGGGTGGGGCAAAAGAAGGTTTACAGTTGTGAGTACATGAAACATAGAGTTTATTATTGTATTATTATATGTTAATTATTGTATTATTGTCCATACTAACAACTGTGAACCTACTTCTGCCCCATCCTGTAGAGCTGTTGAATGGCTTCTCATCACGTCATCATCCTTTATGGTTTAGGGAGTTATACATGCATTCAATTCAAAAAGAGTATGATTCAGCACACCAAATTTTCAGTGGAGTTTGGTAAGCACCAGAGCTAGGTTACATTTTGAACCAGCTGAGAAGCCACAGGTTTCATCACACTATTATTAATGGCTTTTAAAAAAACTATTACTATGTCACAATTCTGCCCTTTACAGAATTCATCAAAGGCACAATCTCTGCCCTGAGGCTTTGGATTTTTCATTCCACTGACTGAAGTCATCCATCTGTGAACAAGGGCAACACACACCTACCTCATAGGGGTGTTGAAAATTAATTAGGCAATGGTCAGCTGTCTTCAATATGAAAGTGGCATGTAAGTGCTCATGTTTCATGTCTCTTTTAATTACACCCCATGTGCCAGCAAGATTGCTAAGGCCCCAGAGCCTTTGGATTTGTGAGAGCTTTGAATGCAGTACAAAGCTTGTTGTCTCAATATAAAGTATCAATAGGAGGCATTAAGATGTCAGCACCTTTTCAAGGATTTTGTTCATTAAAACGGCTGCAAAGGCGTACTCTGAATGAGTGACTGTGGACCAAATCATAGGCTAAGCATTAGCGCAAACAGAAGCCTCCAGAGAGCCCCAGAAGTACGAGGAACAAGCGTTTGAAACGGTGGGTGAAGTGGTGAGAGAGGGACTCCGAGAGGAATCTGAATTTACCCAGCACTCCCGCCCCCCAATGCCGCAGTAGATCAACTTGACACTTCCCGGCTCTAATTTACTTCCTCCTCATTTTGATTTCGCGGCATTCCCAATTATGCAGCTGCCAGGAAAGGAAGCAATGGAATTGCAATGTAGAAAAGACCAGGCCACTTCTTTTCATACTAGACATTTCTGCACAAAGAGCCAGTGGGTCACATCTTCTGCTGGGCCGGAGATGCTTCCAGGACAAGCACACACGGTCGCGGGGCAGCTGAACCTTGCTGGTTTCACTCTTTCCTCAGTGGCCACACAGTTTCTCAGCTGCCTGGGGGATCATATATAATAAGCCATTTTATTTGGTAAATGCTTTCCTACTTACTGAAGAGTGTTCATTATTAATGACCAGAAAGGGAACTCCTGGCTTCTGTGGCAGAAGTTGATACATTTGCTTTGTATAATTGCCGTGTATAGTTAGCCATGTGGTCGTTCAGCTAAAATAAATTGCCTTCTTCCCATAAGAGTCTCCCCGAGTGTCATGGGAGAGCTAGAGGGAAGTTGGCTGCTGAGACTCATCTCTTAGCTAACGCAACTGAGGTTTGTCAGACCTTCTGAGAACTGCTCTCTGGTTCATCTGTTAGGACCCAAACTGATCTCACTTCAAAGGAAGAATTTAGAATGATGCAAATGTAAAAGGCTAGTAGTGTGGAAGAGAAGAAAACTCTACAAGTCTTTACAAAAAAATGTCAGGTAGTCTTCCAGGGAAGCAGTCTCTTGTAGTCTGGCATTTGGAAGAAGTAATTTCATATTGAGATTTCACACCAGCAGTTCAATTCTGAACTCTGAACTCTGAAATGAAATAGGCCCAAGATCTAGGAAAGAAGATCATGATAAAGACAGCATGCCCTAGCCTGTCTCCAATTAGTAAGCATTCACCTTCTACTGGTGAGATTATCCCTTCACCATCCCATCGGGGGATATGGGAAATGCTATTGATGAGAACATGGGAAAGAAGGACATAAAAGGTAATCAGGGTTGACATTGAGGGAAGAAATAGGTTCATACATCTAGTTTTCAATTTCTAGAAATATCTAGAAAGAGCCATGCTTCCCATAAGAAGCAAGTTTAGAGGAGCATACTAAGAGGAATGAATAGAAAATACTAGTATTTTTTACAAGTTAGCAGATATATTAACCTGAAACTGAAGAGTGAAAAGTGAAGAGGAGAAGTTAGATGAGAACAATAATTTTACAGTACGAAGAAATAGTCACAGACCAGTCACAGAGAAAGTTAGACCCTGGTCACTTTTTTTCCTCCTCTGTTCTGTTATTGGCAGGGAAATGATGCAGAAAGCCATTCTTTTCTCAATCTGTATTGTCTCAGTCTTTCAAAACATACACAGGTGCTAGTAATTAGTGATGGCTTGAAATTTATGCTTGCTGTTTTAATGAAGCATTATATTTGGATTGGGATCATTTACTCTATTTCTCTCTTACTCAAATCTGAAATAGCCTGGCTTGTTTGCCCAAATCATTCAGTTCAACTTTATAGATATTTATTGATTTTCTGCAATGTTCAAGGCATTTGTATACACTGACCACGCTTTACAAGCCCTGAATTGGGTCAAGAGTACTAATTTGTATAGTGAGATAGAAAATTTGAAATTGAGACTGTCTCCAAAATTCTAAGTATAAAGAACTTGGTGCCAGGAGCTGAAGAGAAAAATCAGAAACTCTGTCAAGAGTTTGCATACAAAGGAATTAAATCATTGCAGAAATAACTATAGAAGGTAGAATAAGACAGGTGCCCAAGAAGGCACAAATAAAGCAGTAAGACTATCTTATATTCAGAATCCTAGGTCCATCACTTAATATTCATGTTACCCTGGGGAAGTCACAGGGCCTCAGCAAGGCCTGGTCTCCATAATAAAGTAGAAATAATAGTATCCAGTCAGTAAATGTGTTGTAAGGATAGAACACCTTATGTCTTTCACATAAGAGCTATTCAACTAAAATGTTTAAAATGCATGTAGATTCAAAGGAAGAAGTGACATCAGAGTGGGGAAAGATAGACAAGGAAAGGATACATTTTCGTAAGGTGGGATATGAGATGTCTGAGGGGTAAGTTTCCCAGAGGTGCAAGATGTACTGGGGAGAAGAAGCTGTGTCTGCATAGAAAAGAGTCAATAATGTTTCCAATGTCTTAGCACCACTTAGAGTATTCTGGGAGCACACACCTACTCATTTGAGGGGACCAATTAGAAAAATATAGAGAAGAGGGCCAAGGACACAGTCTTAGGCAATGCTGACATGTTAGTAGGAGTGAGCATAGGCAGCAAAAGCAGAGAATGTGGTCTGAGAGTTTAGAGGAAAACCAGAAGACAATAGCATCATTGAAGCCAAGAGAGGGAAGAGTGTCAATGGGAGCAGTGGTACCCAATATCTCAGTGAGAGTGAAGAAAACAAAAAACATGGGAAGCCAGTGATTTTAGCAATGAAGTAGTAAATGGCAATCTTCCATAGTGATTCTATCACAAAATGACACTCGTGTTGCTCTGCCCATGTCTCATACAGAAATTGGGTTTGTTATGTTGTATTCAGAGGGTCTTGGCCCTTTCAGGCCATGGTCAAAGCCCTACTACAGCCTCCTGAGTGGGGTGGGCATTCAGGTGTCAGGAAAGTCAGTTATTTGGTGAGGACATTGAAAGTCAGAAGACAAGCAGGAGAGAGAACTTCTAGGTCTCTCTGGGTCTCACTTTCATGAGTCTGGAATTCAGGAGGAGTTTGAGAAGGACTTGAAGAAGCTACTAGATGGAGGAAAGATATGCTCAGCCACAGCAAAGTAGCAGGGAGGAACCCTCAAGCTAAAGTATGTGAGGAAGTCCTGCTTTGTTATGCAGATCATTTGGTTTTAGGTTATTTTTTAGCTTGTTTACCCCAAATCTTCAGTCCTATCTTATTTAAAGTTTTCTGACTGGTCTTAGTTGTGCTGTGGAGAATTACAAAATGTATTGTCTGACCTTATCTAGACTGAGGTGTTGAAGAGGACATAGCATCCCTGAGGCCTGTGTGGGGTGATGCCCTCACAGACAGCAACTCCACTTAGGAGCCAGGGTTTAGGGGAGGCCAGAGGAGAGATGAAGAAGCAGGGGTAGTGATGAAGAGAGGGTAAGAGATAAGAGACTGGCAGCTTCACAGAGTTTTAATTGGCACTTATGCACAGGCACTGAGTTTGGGGTGAAGAGACATGCAGGGAGTGATTTAGTAAGGGGGACTCATTACTGAGTAAGGCACTTTCCATGTTCTCAAGGAATCTAAGAAAGTATCAGAATTTAGGGAGTATTCCTTAGATGCACATTTATAAGAAGAGAAGATGTATCTGAAGATGAGAGAGACTCAACATGCAAGACAGAGAGGATGCTTGAGGAGCTAGGAGAAGTGGGGTCCAGGGCTCAGGGGTGTGGTCACCCCAACAGTGTTGGTGGGAATGTAAAATGGTGCAGGTACTGTGGAAAACAGTAGTGATGTTCCTCAAAAAATTAAAAATAGAACAAAGAGCAGAATAGCAGTCAATAGGGGGGAGGGGAGAGGGAGAGAAGGGGGATAAGTAAGGGAAGGGTTTAGTCAAAGAACCTGTATAAATGACTCATGGACATGGACAACGGGGAGGGATATGATTGCGGGAGAGGGGGTGGGTTGGGTAGGGGAGAGAAATTAGGGGAAAAGGGGACAACTGTAATTGAAAAACCAAAATAGAAAAAAAATAGAACTATTATATGATCTAGCAATCCCACTTCTGGATATTTATCTAAAGAACTGAAATCAGGATCTCAAAGATATATTTGCTCTCCCACATTCATTGTAGCATTATTCACAGTAGCCAAAAAGTGGAAACAACATAAATGTTCATCAGTGAATGAATAATGAACATGTGTAAGGTGTATGTGTATATATATATATATGTGTATATACATATATATATATAATATTATTCAGCCATAAAAAAGGAAATCCTACAATATGCAACTTGAGGACATTCTGCTAAATGAAATAATCAAGTCACAGAATGAAAATATGATATGAGCCTACTTATATGAATTATCTAAAATAGTCAAATTCATCAAAGCAAAGAATAAAATGGTGGTTGCTATGGGAACTGGGGAATTTCTAATCAATGGGTACAAAATTTCAGTTTGCAAAATAAGTAAGTTCTATAGATATGTCATACAACATCATGCTTATAGACAACAATACCACTATATTCTGCACTTCAAAATAATGAGGGTAGATTATATGTTACTTTTTCTTACCACAATAAAAGTTTGAAAAGAATAGAAAAGAAAGAGAAAGAAATACCCTCTTCATATGGAGAGAGACCTAAGTGTAAGACTAAATATAAAGAACTATCTTTTTTTTCTGTCAAGCTTTGGAAAACTATCAAGTGCCTTGTTATTGCTGTAAATGAAATATCTGTATGGATGAGTCGGGAGAAGGTATCACTGTCATCAACTGTCAGCTGATGGCTTTTTCAGATGATACCTAATTAACTGGTATCACTCATATCAGCAAAACTCCTTCCCCAAACATCCATATAACAAACTAAGAAGAGTTTAGGGAAGTAGCCAGCCAGAATAAGGATGCGAGTTATCACCTGAAACACAGATATTTGGTAGATGAGCAGACATTATAAGGTGACAAACACCCTCTCACACATACCTACAAACTCCTGGGGGGAATTAGAAGAGTTCATGACAGTTCTTAAGGAGACAAGCCCAAACTACCATAAGAAGCTTATAAAAATATTCTATGTCATAGAATTACAGGTAATTGACAATCATTTTATAATTCTTGTGAGATTACACAGTATGCTCTGAATTTGTTTGTAGACAGCAAATAACAAGAAAGATGTGATAAAGTTGAAGGGAAACCAGAGGTCAAGATAAAGAGCAAAGGTAAATGGAGATGTTAAAAATGCTTTGTAACTGAATGTTCACAAATGGTTTAGACATCTGAAGGTTATGAAATCCAAGAAATGGAAGAAACTATTTTAGTTCAAAATACAACAGTATTGCTACATCCAAAAAAGCTTCTGCAATTTGGTTCCTTTCCTGGTTTATTTCCTGGTACTCCCTTATGGACGCTGCTTTTTCCTAGGGGAAGACTCTGCCTTCACTAAAACATAAGCCCCTTGGGGCAGAGACTTGGGTCTGTGTTGTTCACCACTGAGTTCCCAGTACTGAAGACAGTGTCTGGCACACAGGCTCTTGTTATATTTCTGTTGAATGACTCTAACCTTTCCTATAAAATCCCTACTTATTTCAAGGTCAAATTTAACTCAATCCCACTTCTTTTATGAAATTGTTATTTCTCCATCCAATAACATGTTCTTTATAGCCCTGTTGTAGTTTGTACCTTGTTTTTTGTTTTTAATACATAGATTTCTTTGCCCCTGGATCATTAGTTCCTACTAGTTTTTGTCAAAATGTAATCCAAAGATTTCCTCCATCAATTTTACCTATGAAGCCAGGCTCCACTCCAGACTTACAAAATCAGAATCTCTGGACTTGGAGCATAGGCATCAGCACATTTCACCAGTTCCCAGATGTTTCAGGTGCACTCTGGGCTTTAAAAAGCAAACAAGGAGGTCTCATTTATCTTAATATTTTCCACTGTGCTGACACAGTGCTTTTGTGTTCTCAATTCATGTTTGCTCTGTTGAATGGAATGGAGTAGAATAGAATAGAATAGAATAGAATAGAATAGAATAGAATAGAATAGAATAGAATAGAATAGAATAGAATAGAATAGGAGAGGTGGCCATAGTGATGACACAACGAATTGGCTTTTACTTTTGAAACACCACTACCTTCACAGAGAAAACAATGCATGGAATTAAAATTAACTGAGTTTTTCCATTAAAAAAAAAGAACATTAATTTAAAAACAAATAAAATCCTGATTTTTGTGTCAATTGCATTGATGTAAACACAGAAAAAAGCTGCCCAAAACCTCACTGTACATCTTTATGAACATTCTCAAAATGAACACAACCATGTACCAGTACCTAGATCAAGAAAAAGAACATGACTAGTACCCCAGAAACCCTTTCTTGCCCCTTTGCTACCACTGCTTTCCTTTGAGGGTAGCCCCTGGCCTTTTACCACCACAAATTTGTTTTACTGTTTTTTGCCATCTATTGATCTATCTACTTGCATGTTGTTGTAGTTCATTTCTCCTCATTGTTGTTTAGTATTCCACTGCATGAACATAGATGGTTTATTTATTCTATACATAGGTGGATATTTGAGTTATTTTCAGTTTGAGGTTATTATAAATAGTGCTGCTATGAATGTTCTTGTATATGTCTCTTGGTGAACACATGCAGACCTTTCTGTTGAATATATATACCTAAGAATAAAATTTCTGGGTCATAGGATAGATTTTGGGTTGACCAAAAAGTTTTAGTTTTTTTCATAAAATAAAAGATATATTTTTCATTTTTACAAATAACTACTGACTTGGATATTTTGAGTATGTCAGCTATCTCCCACATGGTATCACATTGACTGTTCTCAGTTAATGTCTCTCAATTTGATCACTATCAACTTCAACTGGCCTACCTGACCATGCAGTATCATCCAGCAAGAAATCTCCAGCACAAAACTTCTCAAACCACTTTTGACACATTCAATCAATCACAGTACCTTCTCCATACACTGCATAAATCTTTTTTTTTTTCATTTCAGTTGCCTTTTTACCTTTCTTGAAATAATAAAACATAGCATGCTGAAAATGCTGCAACTTTTCTTCCATCTTCAATATTAAAATGACTACACAAAAATTTACCAATTTTGATAAGTTCGTTTTAAATGCACACTGATATGAGAGCTGTCACAATACAATCTAACAAAATTGTTTTGAATGACGTTAAAGACAATTAAGTGCTACTTGAGCCATCTTATAGGGAAAAAAAATGAAATTTTGGCCAACTCAATACATATCTGTCCCGCTTGAGTAAATGCAGGCTCAATTTTTCATGTCTCTCTGCATTTATGCCATCATATTGCCCGCTCATACTGACGCTGGGCTTGGTCATGTGACTTGCTTTGGCCAATAGGACAGTAGAAAACTTGATATAAGTGAAACTCATAAAAACACTTGCTTGTTTTTGCCTTCTCTCTTGCTTCTTTGTGTTCACATATCCAGGCTAGCCTGTAGAAGGATGTGAGAGACATAAAGAGGTGGGCAGAGTCATCCTCGACGAGGCCATCATATTAGCCAGCCTTCAGCCATCCTGCCAGCTGACCACAGGTGTGTGAACAAGCCCCGGTGAGATGAACTGAGCCTAACCCAGATCAGCAAAGATGCCCACCCAACCCAAAGACTTGTATGAAATAATAAATTATTGTTGTTTTAAGTCATTAAGCTTTGGTGTAGTTGATTACCACAAATAGGTAACTGCCATACTGCCAGACAGATTTCCAAAGCGTCGTGCCAACTAACACTTCACTAATAATGCCTGAAGTTCCATATTCTCATCAATATTTTGTATAAACTATATTATATGAAATTGTTGATATTTGACTACTTCTGATTTACAAAAATTGCAATTTGATATGATCCAATTTAACATTTTACTTTTTTTATTTTAATTATTCTTGGAAATGTGTAACAGTATCAAATTGTGGATATAATTAACACTTTCTTAATAACCAAGGATGTTGAGCATCCTTTCATATGTTAATTAGCTAGTAAATATTAATACATCCAACCCTGGCTGGTTTGGCTCAGTGGATTGAGCGTCAGCCTGCGAGCTAAGTGTCGCTGGTTCGATCTTCCAGTCAGGGCACATCAGAGAAGGAAAACTCTGACTCCAAAAAACCTCCGCTGCCTTGCGGCATACCTCTTCAGGGGAAAGGCTAAGGGAGTAAACCCCGACAGAAAATACGGAGCCAGAGTCCCTAAGGCGGTTCGACGTTGTAGTCAACACCTGGCAACTCCTGCGGCGCACCTGAAGCCAAGCTGTATTGACTCCGTCTTTCCCTTGGACCCTTCAGTTGCGAAGAGAGGGGGAGTCTGCTGCATGAGCAACAGCAGACCCTCCATATCACCCTGCCCAGGCTCTGTAGCTTCAGCTTCACTGGAGAGGACACTCCAGCGTCATCGTAAGATGTCGATTCAACACGGGAGGAGACAGATACCATGTCACTCCCGAGTCGGACTGCACAGCCATTCTCGGCGGTGCAGATAGACTCTTAAGAAGCTACACCATCGTCTCTCGAGACGGACGGCTGCTGATGACGATTAATACATCCTCTTTTGTGAAGTACCTGTTTAAGGTTTTTGTTCATTTTTCTATCGGATTAACTGGTTTTGGCCATTATTTGTAGGAATGAACACACATGGACTGGATATGATCACTTTTTTGGATACATGTTTTGCAGGTATCTTCTCCTACTCTGTGATTTTACTTTTCACTTTCTTAATAATATGTCTTCATGAACAGAAATGCTTAATTTTAATGTAATTCAGTTTACTCATTTTTAACATCTTGGTTGTCAACTCCTCTTTATCTATCCCAAGGTCATGAAGGCATTCTCCTGCAAGTTTTCTACTAAAGGCTTTGTTGTTTTGCCTTTCATATGCAGATCAATAATCCAACTTGAATTGATTTCTAAAGTATATGAGAGAGGGATCAAGACTCATCTTTGTCCCAAGTGGGTATCCACTAATCTGGACATGCATTGAAAAGACAGTGAGCTATAGTTGATGGCTTTCATGGGGAGGAAGCAAGTGGCATAGGAAGAACTCCCAGTTGGAGCTAGTCTTACCTCTGCCACCAGATCACTGGCTATGTGACCCTGAATAGGTCACAGCAGCTATCTCTGTTTGTCTGTATGTAAAATAAGGAGGTTAAAATAGATAATCTCCTTCACTCCTTCCAGAAGCATGGGATCAGGCATAAGTGACATAACTTTCCCACTACGAATGGCATTATTAGTTCTGGAACTTCGGGGAACATATTTAACATATCTGAGTCTCAATTTCCCTACCTACAAGATGGGAACAACAATATCCACATGTAGGGAATAAGAAAAATGTGTGTGAAGTTCTGTGCTTGGTATATTATACAGGGTGGGGCAAAAGTAAGTTTATAGTTGTGAATAAGTGAAACAGTTTATTCTTGTATTTTTATTAATTATTATATTATTTTCCATATGAACAACTGTAAACCTACTTTTGCCCCTCCATGCATTGTTCAACAAAAGGTACCGCCACTCTTTTGTTGTTAATACTCATGCTAGAGATATCAACTAAAATTTACCTTTACCTAATTTTAGTAAAAATACAGTTAACACCACTAAACTTAACTAGTAATAGAAGTTTGCATACAAATTTGCTTGGCAATATAGTTAACTAGCCTTGTGATGAGAATCTTAATTTTCCTCATTCTCTTTATTTCTGAGGTATTATTTAGTGTTTCTTTTTTTAAGCTAGAAAGAGAAAATTCACATGGATAGAAAAATCAACTTTCTTGAAATTGTTTTTCATTATCCTTGAACTCAAAAGTTTACTCTAAGCATCTGTAGAGCCCAGGACAGGACAGAATGCAATAACAATATCTGTCCACAATGCATTAAAAAGTCTTAAATTATCATATTTCTACAAAGAGGACCAGGACTTTTCTGATTCCCTGCTCACCCCATCTAAAATAGCACTCCTTCATCATTCATCTCACGCTGCGTTGTTTCATAGTAGTTACCACCATCTGACGCAGTCCCTTGACTTTTTATTAGTCATCTGTCTCCCTCAACTGAATGTAAATTTCTAGGAGCAAGAATTTTGTTTAATTTTTCATGGATTCTCAGCACCTAGAAGAATACCTGGCATATAGCAGACATTCAGCAAATACTGTTGACTAAACAAATAAAGGCAAAAAAAAATCACATAAAATATGTATCTAAAATAGTAGCGACATTCCATTAAGTTCATGCTATGCTTACTGTGACATAGAAATCAAGCGTATTCTGACTACAATACCCTAAACTCCAATTATTGTCAATGGTCAGTAATAACATTACCACAAATATATTAGCCCTGTTAATAATCAACACATTTTTCTTAAGTGCACCTTTGGGAACTAAGAGAAGGAAATTGATATTTCCCACACACATGTGCTGTAATTGTTTTTTTGTGTTTTTAAAGAGAAAACATTCGATAAATATGGTTACTAAAATTACTCAAAAATGTTTTTCATTTTTAAAAATTAAACCCAACTGGGAATCATGTTTTTACTATAAGCAAATATTAAATTATACATGTCGACTCTTAGAAAGTTGTTCAGTTTTTCCTTTACCAAAATAAATTGTTAATTAAGAAAGACAAAAACCAGGAAATATTGAAGTTAGTCATTTAATTTCCTTACTTATTCAGAGTTGCCTGGAGTCATTTCCTGCAGGAATTTCATGTCTTCCCATTGAAGTGTTTCAGCAGCTGGTAAGGAAATCATTAAGTCAGGCAGTGGGTGATACTCCAGGCTCCAATTACAAATCAGGTGTTTTTTTAATATTCATGATGGAGTCAAATCAACATTAGAAATAAACCTAAATACCTTCTAGAATGTTGATTCTGCCCTGCTCTGAAGCACTTTGGTCTAGTGGGAGAAACTGTAGACAAGGAAACCTGACCTCTAGATTTGGCTCAGCCACTAATTAGTTGTGTGACCTCAGATTTCACCTCCTGTGCTTTAGTAGCCTTGTGCACATGAGGGCAAAAACCCACCAATTTCACCCAACCAAGCTGTTTCTAAGATGAAATAAATAGTAGCCAAATTCTGAATGTAGCTGTTCTTGTTGATGTGCATGACTTCAACATATACTAATAAGTTTGTGATGATTTTAAGAATGAAGACCTTGTCTTATACTTCATTGGGTACAACCTTGGCCAGTGCAATATGCCAGAGGTACCGTAGATGACTGATAAATCAGAGATATTAACATATTTTGCAATGTTAAGAGGAAATTGATCATGGTTCCTTACAGGTCTAAAACATACAAGCATTTTTCTCCCTAAGTTACCTACTTACTTGGGGAACAGAAACCAATAAGTTAATCACACTATTTTTTTTATTTTATTTAAAGAATAGCCAGAGATTTAACCAAACGTGTACTATGTTGCCAAATTTGGGGTAGGGTGAGGGTGAGGGGAACTAAAATTACATGTTTTTCTTGTCCAAACGCTTCCTGACTGGACCAGTCAATCAAACAATAAGCCATATTTTGAGAGTTTATTTGGTTTAATTTTGTAATTAGAAGGAATAAAGCAGTTTGCATATTTCCTAAATTTGATGAGGACATACTGAAGTTTGGAGAACTTGAATCAATAAGCTGAAAGAAAAGTTCAGATGGCAATTTCAGAAGAAATTAGTTTCCTCAGGTTAAACTGTGGATTTGTGGATTCTCTCTGCCTCTAAGTACAGGTGTACTTATAGCTAGCCAAAATATGAAAGAACTTAGCAATATGTCCACAACAATGAAGTGCCTTATTGGTAAAAATGCATAACTCAATTGCACTTCTCAATAAATGTAATGTATTCAAAAAGGTTGAACAACTGCTTTCTATTTTCCTATTATAATGCCCAAGCAATGTCTTCATTCAGAAGTTTATTGGTTCTCTCAATTAGCTTCTGGGCAAGCTGTCAAGGAGAGCAGAGAGAGAAGGTGTGCACCAACACTTAATGCCACCTTCCATTGTTAATGATCTCTCTCTGTCTCACTGAACTTTCTGGGATCACCTTCTGAATAGACACCCTGAACAAAAATTCTTGTCTCAGGCTTTGCTTTGAGGAATTCAAGATATTTGTGCACCTAACAAATATCTCATTGATCCCTGGAGTCATCCAAGGGAAAATAATAATGATAAATATGCACTTGATAAAATTCTAATAGGCATCATTATTGAGTGCTTACTATGTGCCAGACATTGTATTGGAAGCTCTGCTTACAGTGTTTTATTTAATCCTCACATAACCACATGAATTATATATTATTCATATTATTTTGTAGGTAATAAAACTAAAGCTTCAGAGGGTTAGATCTGTTGCTGAAGGTTTCTAGTAAATGACAGGTCTGGCTGGGATTCAAACCTAAGTGCTTTTTGTGGTATTTTTTTTCCCTATAAGCTCATACAAAAGTGTGAATTAGTCATTAATATCTTTTTCAATTATAATTTTAACAAAACTACCAACTCACAAGAAGCATCTTTGTAACAAGCATAGATGTAATAAGAGCAAGGATCTAGAACCCTATGTGACTGCTCCCAGTCTCCAGATGAGCCATTTCTGCATGTATCTTTTCAATCTCAGAGGAGAAATAAGGAAAGAAGTTATTCAATATTTTCAAAAATCAAAATTAAGCTGGTACATATTTTATTTTGATCCAAGGCATCTTGATTCTTTACCTGAGATCATAAAGATTAGGCATTAAAGTAGTTGTTTTCTTAAGTGTGCAAGCGCTCAAACAAGTAGTGGTCTGGAATGCAGGACCTTTCTCCTCTGGCTCAACCCTTGGGCTCCTCAACCACCCCAAACCCCCACCCAGGTGGCTCTGCCCACTGACCACACCAGCAGACCCAGAGCTGAACTGGAGGAATCAAGAGGCACCAGCTCCCACACCAGCTCTCCTCATTGGGAGCAGGATGACATAATCATCCCTGTCCCCTGGCTCCCTTAGTATCCTCATCCATAAAAGGGGGTTTAATGTTGCTAAAGTTTTCTACAGACCCTATTGCACAAATAAGGCAAGAACACATTTTTGTTTGAAGTGATACTTGAGTATGCAGAATAAAGTGTGTTCAGGCTCCCATACCACTCACCCCAACATCTTTGCCCCTCCCTTTCATGGAGGTTTCCACTGTTCCTAGTCTAATGTAAATCATTCCAGTCCTTTCCCCATACAAGAAACCTTTGTGTCTTGTTGGCATGATATCATGGAGCCCTCGGGATTTACCAGGTCCCATAGTATGGAATTATCTTCCATGTGTTTGGGGGAAATGGAGCCTATGGCAAAAGAGAAAGTGAGTTACTAATTGGATTTATGGCCATTACTCCCAGAGCAGCCCTCTGCCCTTGGTAATCTCGATAGCAGTTCAGATAGAATCTCTCTCTGCAAAAGATCCAGAGGACTCTGTTAGGAGAAAGCTGGCACATCTCTTGCTCACCCAATAAAAAGTCAGATTGTTATTAAACTGTCCCTGAAGCTACTGTGATTTACATTCATTTTAATGGTTCTCTTTGTAGAGCAGCCCCTTTAATGGGGGATGCCCTCCGGTTCCTATTGGTTGCATTTAAAATAAATATTACACCATCCCCAGCTGTCTAACTCTCCTTTCATGCTTTGACCTTCCACAGAAAGTACAGAGACTTAATATTTCCTCCTGAGAAATTCTTGCCTGTTCAAGGATGCCCAACACCACATTATTTGTGCAGCAGAGAGGTAAAGGTGATTCAGGTCCCCATCACTAGGGAAATGTAGATGTGGATTATGGAATACAATGTGGAACTCAGAAATAATGAACAATTATAGCAATATATGGAGAACTTAGAATCATTGAGCAAAAAGATGGCAATAGAGTGAAATGTATAGCAAAATGCTATATATATATATATATATATATATATATGATTTAACACAGCTCTATATAAAATAATGATTTTTTAAAATATATATGAATAAAAGCACAAAGTCACCTGTCTTTTCCTTTTCTTTAAATTAAGTATCATCACCAACAAGTATTTATAGACCAAATTCTAGATATGACATCATCCAAATTCTGCTCTATGACCATTCATGAGTTACTGCACCCCTCTGAGCCTCAGTTTCTTTAATAATAAAAATAACAGAAAAGAAAGGGAAAAGGAGCAATAGTACTACCTAGGTTACAGTGTTGTAACTTTTGGTTTGTGATATTGAAAAAGGTAATATCTGAAAACTGGCCCACTGTGGGCACTGCCAAGTGGTGTCATTTTCATCAGTAAAACTCAAGCAGATTAACCATAAAGCTCTCTTGGATTTTTATTTCTAATTTACTTCCAGGGCAACAGGAGTCAAACACCTGTGTCAGTCATTATCCCTGTATGACATAGAGGGAGACCTGGCTACGGCATGTCACCCCATTGATTACTAGAATTAACTCAGAGTAACTAACACAGGTGCCCCTCTCCTCCACTACAAAGCTATGGGCTTGCTCTAAGATGACCTGCCCAGTCTGAGCAGTGGCTGGTCTTCAGACTCTGAGATACACTCTCCTAGGAATGGAGGTCCAGGGTCAATATCTAAATAGAAGTTAGCACTGTCCCCCAAGGTGGCTGACTCCAGGCCCCTGAGCTCTCTGTACCTGCCCCAATCCAAAAGAAGCCCTTAAAGCCTATTTCATGTGCTAGAGAAGAAAGCAGTACACCTGTGCCTCTCATTCTTCAACAGAATAAGCAGGCCAAAAGGGCCTGACAGAATATCCCTCCCCCAAACTGAGCAATCCAAGGTTTCCATGTCAAACACCATCAACCAGGAAAACTAGCAGGCAGGAAACTGGACTGGGCAAAAAGTGGCCCATACTCCTGGTCACTCAGAGAAGATGATGATCTAGCTGGGTCTGGGCCTGGCCTCTTCATTTAAAGAGGAGCAGGAAGTCCTTGGAAATGCTCCAGGAAGTGAGCACCTAAAGGAAGGATGCAAAGTAGCACTCCAAGAGGTGTGAGGGGAGGTTCCGTTCCCAGATCTCCTAGAGGGCTAGAGGCTGCATCTGAACAAAGGTGTCATAAGCACAAGAAGCCCCAAAGCTGTCTACAGCTTCAAGTTTGACTTTGGGCTGATGGGCTTTTAAAATTCTCTTAAGTTCAACTTTAATCCAAATAAAATTGCTATGGAGAAACTGAGAAGACAGTAAAGAGAGAACTCAATCACATTGCATTGTTTTCTTTCTTCCTTTAAAAGCATGGCAATCCCAGCTATGACTGGTATGACTCTGTGGATTCGGTGTCATTCTGCAAACCAAACAGTCACTGGTCACCAGTTTGATTCCTCGTCTAGGCACAAGCCTCAGTTGCAGGACAGGTCCCCAGTTGGGGGTCTGTGAGAGTCAGTCCATTGATGTTTCTCTTCCTCTCCTTCTCCCTCCATTCTTCTCTCTCTAAAAATAAGTAAAATCTCTTTTAAAAAAATAAAAGCATGTCAATCCCAAAGTCTCAGATAAGCAGTTTGTATCCATATGTGGTTTAACTTACTATCTATCAGTATATCCCTGCAGGGGGTGTTCTGTGATCAGTCTGACCAGTTTATCCTGTGGTTCAACAGAAAACCTTTAGTTCTTCATTTTATGAATGCAAGGTACCCAGAAACTATAAGAGGAAAGCTTCTGATAACATTTTACAGCAAACCCCAGGGAGATCAACTTGAAAAGAATAACAGATTATTCCTGAACTCCTGGCCCATGCCATCAGCTTGCTCCTACTTCCTGATCTCTGCCAGAGCCTGCAAACTTCAAAGTCATAATGAAGATCCCATTTCTTTACCCTTTACAAAATAAAAGTCAGGTGCACTGACCTAAATAAGGTCATTTCAGGCTGCTAATCTCCACCTGGGCATTAAAGCTGAAGCAGCTTGGAACCACCATTTTTTCCTTTTTAATTCATCATATCCTCGTAGCAGCCATGCTAGTTTTCTTATGAAAATGTTAAGAGACAAAACATATTCAGAAAAGAGATGTCCCAGTTCATCATCTAGTGCCTGACCCTTACCAGAAACCAGATTGCACAGCAGGAAGAAATACCACAATTGAAGACTTTAAACCCTAGCTCGCAAGCTGACTCCCAGTGTTATGAATAAAGAGCTGAAGAACTGTAAGAACACTAAGGATCTGGAGTGCAATGAGAATGTGAAGCACAAAACCAAGGCTACATTAAGAGGTACATACAGAAGTTTGGGGCTGTTTACAAACCCAAAGAGAACACAGAATTAGAGTGACTTAAGGGGCCAGGGTGGGAGGACAGGTGAGTAGTTAGGATAGACTCTGGGGAGAAGAAATTAGGTGGGCCGTCTCTGGCCCACCCTTCTGTCAAAGCTGAGTACTAATGACACATCAGTCACCCTGGGGAACTCAAATCTGCAGATTTCAACTGAAATCCCCAAATGAGCTCAATCTACAACAAGCAATCCCTGGTTGTGAGATGTTGCAGGTTTGATTAGAGGCCATCAGAGGCAAGGGCCTAGGGAAGACCCTTCCCTCTAAGATGCTAACCAGACCTGACCTCCTGGGACATGCTGTCGGTGCACAGACCCATGCACATCCTCATCCATGACCCCTCACCCTGACCAACTATCTCTATTATATTTTTATGTATACATGAATATATTGAAAATAATTTGGTTTTTCCTGGAGATAAAAGAAAAGGTAATAGACTACAAAAGGCCTTGTTTTTATACTTTGCCATTGAGAAAGGGAAGCTGAATAAAGGGTGTGGAAATGAAAGAATTCAACATGTGTTGAGTGCCTACTATGTACCAGGTACAGGAGGAAAGGCTTCTTTTTGAAGCAGAGGAAAAGAAGCTAGACTGTGGGAGGCCCATGATGAAACTTAATTGGATCAGCTTTACCTGCTAACCTGCTCACCTACCTGCCAGGATACCAGAAAAATTCAGAATCAGGGAAGGATAGAGGATAGGGTCAAGGAGTAGCCCACCCTTGGTCAAAATACATGTCATTTCAGGGCTATTATATAATTCCAACATGCTAGAATGTCAAGAAAAAAGAAATGGAAGGAGGAAACCAGCAAAGAATCCATTAGCAAAAGTCTGTGAAAGCTTGTGATGGCATGGGGTCATGTAAACATAAAACCTCATTAGGCAACACAGAAGCAGCTAGTTAGATCAGATGAGCCTCAGCTACCCCAGGACCTTCACTCTGGCAAAGAAAGAAGAAACATACAGCCATGAAATTGCAGAACAGAAGACTTGTGTACCAATAATTAGTTTGCTAAACACTTGGAGTATTTACTATGTCCTGGTCACCACAAAGTTTACAAAAAGATATCTAAGAAATACTCGTGCCTGAAATGAGGTCATACTCTGATGCAGAAGCCAACATTTAAACAAATCCAATGCAAATGTTGCAATAATAGAGGTGTGTGTATTTGGAGTATATTCAGAGGCAGTAAAGAGAGGGAATCTTTCAAGTCAACTGTTTGGGAGGTTTCCTAAATCAAGCTCCAATTTCTTTAGAATTTGGAAAGCTTACATCCTGCTTCTGGCCTCATATTGTCTGTCAACTTAAATTTTTATTTTGTTCAGAGTTTGAGGATTTTTCTACATTTTCATAGATGTCTGGAATATGAAAGTAAAGGATTCTACGGATCTTTAGAAAGAATAAGCATTTGATAAAGCCAAGTGATGTTCAAAAAGAAAGGTTGAGGGCCTCACTTATCAGGCAGTAAAACCTTTTATGAAGTTAATTAAAATATGTAGTAGTGACTGAGCAAAGAACAGGTATTTCAGTGGAATATACAGCTCATTTGGAAATATTCTCATATATTTAGTAGCTATAATATGTGGAAAAATTTGCAACTCAAATCAGTGATGAAAGGTTGAGTTGTTCAATAAATGGTGCTGAGCATAATATGCAAAGATATCCCTTTTGCAAATGAATTGTCACTTACAAAAATGTGACATACCTCTCCTACCCCATATCAAATTAATTCCAGATGGACTAATAAATTAAATGTTTGTAAAAGAATGCCTCAAATTTCTAGATAAAATATGGGTAACTATTTACACAACCTGAGTAGAGAAGAATTTCTTGAGAAGAATCACAAGGAAATAAAGCTGAAAGGATAGTAGTAATAGATTTACTCCACATAAAGACAGTATGTACAGTGTCACTGCCTTCTTTGACTAGAAGCCAAGGGCAGGATGATGTCAGTGAGGCACTAGGCAGATACTCTGATATTGTGTGTGTGTGTGTGCACAAGAGTGTGTACACAATTTTGGTATTTTCACTTTTCAACAGTATGTATTATTGTGTAATAAAAAAACAGAAACATTGTGTTTTACAACAAATATCTGGGACCTCTGCTTTCAAAGTATTTTACCCTTAACTTACCTCAAAAAATTAACAAAAACTAAAATTGATTTGTCTTCTAGTTAATAATGTTCTTTTCACATACAAGAGGGGACACAAAAAACTAGAGTTTACTTATTAAAAAATTGTATATTTATTCTTGCATGTTTAAACTTCAGTCACCTTCAAAACACCTATTATTGAGACTTTTTTTCACTGTTCTAAACAGTTTTTGAACTCGTCAATTTTGATGACTTCTAGTGCTTCTGCCGTTTTTCATTTCACCTCTTCCACACCAGCAAAATGTATCTCTTTGATGACTTTTTTTCATCCGGGGGGTGGAAAAAAAAAGTCACTGGGGGGAGATCATGTGAATAGGGGGGGAAGGGCACAGGAGTCATGCTGAACACTTAACGATCCCAGTGTGGGCTTGTTAATCGCCCATCACGAAATGGGCAAACACATTGACTTTCATCAGAAAAATTCACCGACACCAAACGCAGCCTCTCACAGTGCCGCCAGCAGGTACACTAATACAGATGGGTTCCTAGAACACTAACCTAGCAGGGAATAGGCCTATACTACAAGGGGCTCGCCCTCCAGAAGGTAATTCTGAGTTTTTTTGGTACCCTGTCATACATTATGTCATTTTTCAAAGTAACCCAATGAAGTAAATAATTTCATTTTTACCTCTACACTTGGTTAATGAGTACTTGGAGACTTAGAGTGTTGTAGTGAATTGTCCAACATTACACAGCAGAGAAGGGGCAGACCTGTGCACCACCCCTGGCTATTCAAATTCTACATGCTATGTATATGCTATATCACATTTTCTTTTTCCATTGATCTGTTGATAGACACTTAGGTTGTTTGCATCTTGGTTATTGTGAATAATATTGCAATAAACATGGGGGTGCAGTTGTCTCAAGATCCAGATTTTAATTTCTTTGGAAATATACCTAGAAGTAGAATTGCTGGATTAAAAGGTAATTTTTAAAAAATTTTTTTAAGGAACCTCCATATTAGTTTTCATAGAAGCTGCATCATGTTGCATTCCTAACAAGAGTGTAAAAAGTTTTCCTTTTCTTTGTGGTCTTGGTTTGTGGAGCAGGAGAAAACTTTTGAAGGAGATGAATAAGTTTAGGCACTAATTGCAATGATGGTTTCATGGGCATATACTTATCTCCAAACACCTCAGGTTATATATATTAATATATACAGCTTTTTGTATGTCAATCATGTCTCAATAAAATTATTTTTTAAATAAAGATACAATTTAAAGAAATAGGTAATTTAGAAATCAGCAAGGACACCCTTCCTTTTTTTTAATCCTCACCTGAGGACATCCTTATTGATTTTAGAGGGGAGACAGGAGAAAGAAAGGGAGAGAAACATTGGTTGGTTGTCTCTCATACACACCTGACTGGGGACTGAACCCACAACCCAGGCATGTGCCCTAACTGGAAATTGAACCCACGACCTTTCCGTTTACAAGACTACACCCAACCAACTAAGCCATACTGGTCAGGGCAAAAAATAGGTAGTTTAAATTCATAAATGGAAACTTGTGGATTTCCCTAAAAAGTTACAAATTCTGAAGCCATAACTTTTTATATTAAAATATATGTTTACTTTATATTGCTAATTGAAACACTTAATCTCTCAGTCTACTACATTTACTGCCATCTTTTCTCCAAGAACCAATGGGTAGGAATTAGTTTCACATCTATATAACTAAAGGACCATTGGTTGGTTTTGCCAAATCAAAGATCACAAGCTCTCATGAGCTACACAAGGATCAGGATCTTGTCAGTTTTAAATTATTGCTATATTCCAAGACTCAAGCATGGTAGGCACTCAAATATAAATAAGTGGGTGAATGAATGAGAATCTGGTTCAAAAGCAGGTATCCCACTCTTAGGAAACAAAAAACACTTGCAACTTTTACCTGGCACTATTGACAGAAAAGGACCCTCTTTATATTTAGTAGCTGGAAACTGAAAACTACCTGAACGTTAAGTCACAAACAATTAATATTAAAGTCTAGACATCCTCTACAGAAAATTAAAATCACATTATGTTACAAAAGTTAACGTAATGATATATCATTTAGGATGTTTTCAGTTTCAAGTAATATTAAACACTGATAGATACTGACTTTATAATGGGATTGTTATTATCACACATATCAGGAAGTCCAAAGTAGGGGAGGTTTCAAGGTCAGTTGATTCCAAGCCTCAGGAGTGTGTCATCAAGGACTACATTTTCTCCTTCCTGCTACTTTGCCTTAGTCTGGGGGTCAGATTTGCCCTCAGGGGTTCTCCTTTCCTATTTCAAGATGGTTACAAAGCTTTCCTATTTGGATGGCTGCATCCAAATGCAGCAATATCCAGAAGCCCAAAGGATTGTCTCTTTAGGTCTTATCTAGGATCAGAAAATCTGTAGGCAGCTTTTTGAGTCTGGCTTCTTTAACTTAGCATAATGCATTTAAGATTCATTTATTTCACTACAGTAGTCAATAGTTCATTATTTTTATTGTTGAGTATTTCAGTTATTTGGATCTACCGCAATTTATTCATCTATTCACCCATTAAAGAACATTTGGCTTGTTTTTAGTGGTTAAAAATAGTGCTGCTATAAATATCCATATATAGGTTTTTGTGTAAATATAAGTTTTTATTTATCTAGGTTAAATATTTAAGAGTAGAATTGCTGGGTTATCTGGTAATGTATATTTAACTTTATTTTAAAAATTGCCAAATTTTTTTTGCAAAATGGGTCTAATAGTTACACTTCTATTGTCAATCTCTGAAAGTTCCAGTTGCTCTGAACACTTGTCAGTCCCTGATACTGTCAGGTTTGTTTGCTCATTTTTTGATCATTCTAATAAGGATATAGTAGTATGTCATTATGGTTCTAATGTGCATTTCTATGACTAATGATATTGAACTTCCCTTTACTTGTTACCCACATAATTTTGTTTGGTAAAGTATTAAAAATTTTGCCAATTCATATGTGTTTCCTGATTACTGAATTTTAAGAACTCTATATTTTATGTTCTTGATGCGAGTCCTACATCAGATGTGTGGTTTTCAATATTTTCACCCATTAGGTAACTTGTCTTTTTATTCTCTTAGCTCTGACTTGCTTAGAGAAAAAAGATTTTAATTTTTCCTAAACAGTCTTTAGCAGTGTTTCAAGCGTAAATGTCTCTAAGATTATTGTATATCTTTGGTTGGTTTCTGGAGTGCTGAATGGTTTATTTTTGTTTTTTAATTTGTCCATGCTTACAGTTGCTTTTTAGGGACAAAATTTGTCACTCTCTTTGCTCAGCCATAGCTAAAGTGAGCCAGTAATTTAGTTTTTTTAAAAATACAGCAAGTGCCTACTAAACTTTATACTCTTAATTATATCTCTATATGTTCTCCTGACCATTTTTAATATTATACATCTATTTTACATGATTGTAAGTTGTGTGTGCTATGGCTTGTTATTTTATATATGAATTTCATTGCATTGGCATAACTCACAGCATACTGTACCATCATGTTCACATTCCTTGAACAACCATGTACTTTTAAAAGTCTGCAAACACATGAGTCTTTTAAATTGTATGTATGCTTGGAAGCCAACTCCATTCTATCAGATTTCTTAGAGAGCTATTCATAAGCTTTGTGAAATAAATATTCTTGTCACCATCTCAGTGGATGATAGTAATCTCTTACAGATTGTGAAGAAATTATAATGTTCAGAACATATTCTTGACAGGCCTTTATACCCACACACTTATGGTAGTGGGTAACTGTAATATTTATAAAACCACATTAAATTATGTAATGTTGATTTATGATGGTTTAGATATTTAATACCTTATTCTGAATACAGACTTTCCTAACATATTCCACTCTTCTTATAAATTCTACATGTCATCTATTTATCTAAACTTATCTATGCCTACTCATCTATATATAATTAAAGTGAATTAAAATATCAACATTGATAATTAATTTTTTATGAAAATCCTAAAAATTGCTAGATACTTTCTGGGTATCACAAAACCAATGTGATCATTACAGTATAACTGTAAACACACTTCTGCTTTTCAAAACACACTAATCCTGTATTGGATAAAAATGCTTCAGATCAAAAATCCTTAAAACCAGAATTCCATATCTCCTAAAATTTCATGAAATAATATATTTCCAAAAGTATTAGCTCTCCATTACATACATATTATTGAGCATACTAAAGTCATTGTGTCTTACTTTCTATTTTCCACTCCATTACAGCATAAATCAAATTGATTTGGTGTGGCCTACTGGTAGCACACAATAACATACCAGAAAAAAATGTGTCTCAGGAAAAGCAAAAAGAAACATAAAGAGGTGACAGTTTTTCTTTTAAATCCATATGCAGTAATAAATACATCAATACTACCTATGGATTTTACAGAAATTTTTAAAAGGCTCTTTATGAAATATATGTCTTAGTCCTCTAAACATGTTTTATTAGCAAACAGCTGTTTAAAATTAAACAAAATAAACCCTTACTGTATTTTAATACATTGGTCCCCCAAATCAGCATGTTGTGGGCTTCATTTAGATTTTTTTTTTTAAGTCAATTACGCAGATACTGGATAGGAGATACTTTTTGTGGCCAATTTCTATGAAAATGAAGAATTGACTACAAGCTCTATAGGAGACAGCTCACAAAATGATTGTCACAAAAGCCAATAATGTGAATAAAAAATGCAAGTTCTGACTACAGAGATACAAAATTGTGCCAGGCATGTCAGAAGGACTGGGCTGAGTTCCAGGCACACACTAGGTAGAGCCACAGAGAAAAGGCCAATCAAAATAGGTAGGAGAACTGGGCAAAGAATCTGAGTGCCTCTTAACCTCAAATAGAGAAAATTATAGGGAGATTTGAGAGCAGGTTTGAATATTTGAAGTGTGGTCATGGCAGGTTGTGTTGTCATGGCCTTAACACTATCCATTCTCTCCACCCTAACCCCTATTTTCTTGCTAAGCAAACAGATTTTTTTAGGTTGCCCTTGATCTCAAGAAGAAGAAAACCCACCCAAGCCCCAGGTATAGAATCATGATGAGTCTAAACCAGCCATTGTAATCTCATTCCTCATGGCCTATAATTGGTCTAGTGATGACCACATATCCAACTCTGGCTGAGGAGAAGTCAGATTAATAAAGTTTTTTGCTTATCTTCTAAGAAAGAAAGAATTGACTGGCATGGCTCTTACTCCCTAGTTTGTTCTTTCTTCCTGCCTGAGGATACAGCAGAAATCACATGAATAATGGCAATGTAGAAAGAGAGAAAGCACCTGTATCCCTGAGAGGTCTATAGGCTGGACTGTCTACCTGCCGAGAATTAGCTTTGTGAGAAAGATTACCTCCTATTTGCTTAACCGCAGTAGTAGTTAGGTATTCTGTTCAGCTAAACACACTCCTGGCTAATATTGTCATCATGGGAAGAAAAATGCATTTGATGCTCAGCTTTCTAGAAATAAAAACTGAAACCACAGAGTGGGAGTTTACAAGAAGGAAGATTCTGGATCCATATCAGAAATAATTTTTTGGAAGATTTTATTTATTTATTTATTTTTAGAGCAAGAGGAAGAGAGGAAGAAAGAGAAGAAAATAAACATTGATTTGTGAAAGAAACATCAATCAATCAGTTGCTTCTTGCACACCCTCAACTGAGAACCTGGCCCACCACCCAGGCATGAGCCTTGACCCGGACAACACCAAACCCACTAAGCCATACCAGATAGGGCCATAAATCATTTTCTAACAATAAAATTGCTGAAAAACAAGGTTGTGTCTGGAGTCAGTGGTCCTCCATCAAAAACACAGTCAAGTAAAAGGTGGATGACCCCTAGCAAAGATGCTGACGAAGGAATTTCTGCATGAGTTTGGAGGTTCCAAGGTCTCTTTGAACTCTAATTAGCATACTATGACTTTATATTTGAAAAGGACACTATTGAAATTTGCTAGTCATATATGAGAAAACTGGCTTTAAAGGGGGACAGATTACCAATTATTTTTCTTTTTAAATTTAGTTTTAAAATATGTTTTATTGATTATGCTGTTACAATTGTCCCAATTTCTTTTCCCTCTGCTCCCCTCCACCCAATGACCTCCCCCTCCAGTTGTTCCCCCCTTTTAGTCCATGCCCATTTGTTGTGCATATAGTTCTTTTCGACCTCTTCCTGTCTACTCCATTCTCTCCTACTAGCTTCTTAATTCCTGCATCATCTCCCTACCTTTTCCCCCTTCTCCCTCTCCGCTGTCCTCCCCCCAATATGTTCCCCATACCTATAATTCTTTTTCCACTCTCATTGCCTACTTAGTTTGCCTTTGTTTTGATTCCCTAGCTTCTGTTGTTGGTTGTTGTGATACAGTTTCCATTCTAATGTTCATAGTTTTGATCTCCTTCTCCTAAACAAGCCCCCTTTAACATCTCATATAACAGTGGTTTGGATCTGATGAACACTTTCAGTTTTACTTTGTTTTGGAAGCACTTTCTCTGCCCTTCTATTCTGAATGACAGCTTTGCTGGATAAAATAATCGTGGCTGTAGGATTTTTTTTTTTTTTCATTATTTTGAATATTTCTTGCCAGTCCCTTCTTGCCTGCAGAGTCTCCTTTGAGAAATCAGCTGATAGTCTAATTGGGACCTTTTTGTACATAATTCTCTTCTTCTCTCTTGCTGCTTTTAAGATTTTTATCTTTAATTTTTGACATTTTGATTATAATGTGTCTTGGTGTGGTTCTCCCTGGGTCCAATTTTTCTGGAACTCTCTGTGCTTCCTGAACCTGTGAGTCTATTTCTTCTCCCAAGTCATGGAAGTTCTGCTTCATTATTTTTTCATATAATTTTTCAATTTTTAGTTCTTCACCTTCTGGCAACCCTATAATTCGGATGTTCTTTCGCTTATAGCTGTCCCAGAGGTTTCTGAGCCTCTCCTCATATTCTTCACTTTTCATTTCCTCTTTTTGCACTGGTTGACTATTTGTTCCTTCCCTATGTTCTGATTTGTTGATTTGATATCTGGTTTTCATTTCCTCACCACTTGTCTCGTGTGCATTTTCATTCATTTCAGCATGACTAGCCTTCATTCTTTCCCTGTCTTGTTCAATATCTTTTGTTAATTCTGTAGGCTGCCTTAGGACTATAGCTCTGAACTAAGCCTCAGAAATATTTTCTCTTTGTTCATCCATTAATTCCTGTATTTGCTTTTTGGTTAGCTGCATGATTGGTATTTCAATCATTATGCCTGCCATCCTGACCATTTTCATTTATCTTTCCTTCTTGGGCAGGGCTGTCACACCTCCAACACTATCGGGTGCAGAGACCTGAGCACTCATCACAACCCAGCGACCCTTCTCACCACAATGTGGCACTTTGTGTGGGGGCCATTACTCTCCACTGAGAAACCGGGAGCCTCTTCCTCCATCCCCACACCCTCTGAGCCTCACAGTCTGAGGCAATGGGGGTCTGCATTCCCCAGCATTAGAATCGTGAGCTGATGGGTCTCAACAGCAGCCAGAACTGCAACCCTGGTGTTTCTCACAGTCTCACTGCTGCTGCCACCAATAGCACAGCTTGACCTCTCCACCCAGTTTCGCCCTTCCTACCTGTTCAGACAAGCACCACTTGTTTATAACTTCATACGTTGGACTTCCATATAGTTTTATTTTCTGGAACTTCTGGTTATTTCTGGTTTTGTGGTAGTTGTAGTCCTTCTTAGTTCTGGAGGGAGATGGAGCATGTCAGTCTAAGCCTCCATCTTTGCTGGAAGTCCAATTTTCTGTTTTTTAGATTGCTCAAAATTAAGAATACCTTCCTGACTTATGGCCAAGATAGAGGCCCAGATGTGCTGCACCTCCCTCCACAACTAAGAAAGAACACAACTATCTCAAAACTAGAGATAACCAGAAGTTCCAGAAAATAGAGCTGCATGGAAGTCCATCAAAAATATAAAGAATAAATATTCATTCAGACAGATAGGAGGGACAGAGTCAGGGTAGAGAGGAAGCAGTGTAACAGTGGCAGCAGTGACAGCAGTGGAAGCAGTGGTGGCAGTGGCAACCCAGTAGAAAACAGTCACACATTTTAAAAAGTAGGAAAGGACACCTGGGGAGCAATCCCAGCCCCGTACCAGACCATGCATCTTTGGTTCCAGTGCCGGGGAAGATAAAGCCTCATTGCTTCTGACTGTGCAAGCCAGTGGGGGTTGGGGCGGAGGAAGAAACTGCAGGTCTCTCAGCAGAGTCCACTTGTTTAAAGGGCTCACATGGTCCTTGAATGTTCACAGACACACCCACTCTGGGAACAATAACCAGTCCCACAGGAAGTGGGAGAAGTGCCTGGAAAAGGGGCGAGTGCGGAGCAAATGGCATTGTTCCCTCTCAGACCTCTCCCCCACATACACTGCCACAACGTGGTGAAACGGGTCACCCATACTGATGAATACCTAAGCTCCGCCCCTTACAACATAACAGGTGTGATGGCTCTAACTAAGACATAGAGGCTAACAAACAAAGGAGCTTGTCAAGATGAGGAGACAGAGAAGTATGGCCCAAAAGAGGGAACAGATCAAGGTTCCAGTAGGAGAACTAAGCGATGAGGAGATAGCCAACCTAACAGATGTACAGTTCAAAACACTGGTGTTAAAGATGCTCTCAGATTTGACAGATATGCTTAAGTATGGCAAATCCATAAAGAAAAAAGTAAAGGCTATGCTAAATGAAATGAAGGAAAATCCACACAAAACCAATGGTGAAGGGAAGGAAACCAGGGTTCAAATCAATGATTTGGAATATCGTCGGCAGCCGTCCGTCTCGAGAGACGATGGTGTAGCTTCTTAAGAGTCTATCTGCACCGCCGAGAATGGCTGTGCAGTCCGACACGGGAGTGACACGGTATCTGTCTCCTCCCGTGTTGAATCGACATCTGGCGATGACGCTGGAGTGTCCTCTCCAGTGAAGCTGAAGCTACAGAGCCTGGGCAGGGTGATATGGAGGGTCTGCTGTTGCCCATGCAGCAGACCCCCCCTCTCTTCGCAGCTGAAGGATCCAAGGGAAAGACGGAGTCAATACAGCTTGGCTTCAGGTGCGTCGCAGGAGTTGCCGGTGTTGACTACAACGTCAAACTGCCTTAGGGACTCCGGCTCCGTATTTTCTGTCGGGGTTTACTCCCTTAGCCTTTCCCCTGAAGAGGTATGCCGCAAGGCAGCGGAGGTTTTTTGGAGTCAGAATTTTCCTTCTCTGATGTGCCCTGACTGGAAGATCGAACCAGCGACACTTAGCTCGCAGGCCGACGCTCAATCCACTGAGCCAAACCAGCCAGGGGATTTGGAATATAAGGAAAAAATAAACTGTCAACCCATACAGAATGAGGAAACAAGAATTGAAAAAAATGAGGAGAGGCTTAGGAACCTCTGGGACAACATTAAACATGCCAACATCCAAATCATAGGGGTGCCAGGAGAAGAGGAAAAGTAAGAAATGGAAAGCTTATGTGAAAAAACGATGAAGGAAAACTTCCCAAATTTGGCAAAGGAAATAGACATACACATCCACGAAGCACAGAGAGTGCCAAACAAGCTATACCCAAAGAGGACCACACCAAGACACATTATAATTAAAATGCCAAAGGTTAAAGATAAAGAAAGAATCTTAAAAGTGGCAAGAGAAAAGTGGAGAGTTGCCTACAAAGGGGTTCCTATAAGACTGTCAGCTGATTTCTCAAAAGAAACTTTGCAGTCAAGAAGGGACTGGCAAGCAGTATTCGATGTGATGAAAAGCAAGGACATACAACCAAGATATCTCTATCCAGCAAAGCTATCATTTAGAATGGAAGGGCAGATGAAGTACTTCCCAGACAAGGTAAAGCTAAAGGAGTTCATCATCACCAAGCCATTATTATAGGAAATGTTGAAAGGACTTACTTAAGAAAAAGAAGATCAAAACTATGAACACTAAAATGACAACAAACTCACAACTATCAATAACTGAATCTAAAAAATCAAAACAAATCCAACAAAGCAAACCAGAACAAGAACAGAATCATAAGTATAGGGATCATTTGGAGGGTTATCAGCTGGGATGGGGGAGGGGGAGAAATGGGGAAATGGTGCATGGATTATGAAACATAACTGGTTGGTACAAAATAGACAAGGGGAAGTTAAGAATAATATAGGAAAGGGTGAAGCCAAAGAACTTACATGCATGACCCATGGACATGAACTAAGGGGGATGGGATTACTAGAGGGAAGGGTGGTAATGGGCAGAGGGGAGCAAAGAGAAAAAATATTGGGACAACTGTAACAACATAATCAAAAAATATACTAAAAAAAGAACAAAACCTTCCTGATATCAGGTTTCTCAATGTTGAAAATATACAGATTTTGTTCCAAGTTCCTTTATCTTGGCATTTTTGTTGAATCTGTCAGTATCCCATGATCAAATACAGTAGGTAGTATTTGAATTATAGAACAGTTGTCCTGGTCAAATTTCCACTTTGAATTCCCAATCAGAAATTTTCATTTCTGCCCTGGCTGGTGTAGCTCAGTAGATTGAGTGCCGACCCGTGAACCAAAGGGTCACCAGTTTGATTCCCAGTCAGGGTATATGCCTGGGTTATGTGCCAATGCCCAGTTGGGGGCATGTGAGAGGCAACCACACATTGATGTTTCTCTCCCTCTTTTCCTCCCCCCCATCTCCTCTCGCTAAAAATAAATAAATAGAGAGAAGTATGGGCAAATAAAATTTAAAAAAAAAAAATTCTCATTTCTGATTGCTGAATGCCAAATCAGCTCATCTTCTTTGTGGCATCTTCTCAGTAGCCCCAGATATACTGTATATTATCACACTGTGCTCTAATGTCCATTCAATTCTTTCTTTGGTTGTGCTCAATGATGTCCCATGAACAGCTACTTCCATATATTATGACCTTGTCTCTGCATGTAGTCAACAGAGCAGAGGCAATAATTTAATGACCACATTTGGCTACTTTCTGGATATTCATTATAGATTAATGTTAATTTGATTTTTAAGATATGACACTGAGAAATCACTCATGAATTGGTCATTTTGAATGCCTGTCCACATTCATATTCCAGACCACTTATTGAATACTAGCTATGAGAAAAAGCAGTTCTTTTCAGGGACTCAAAAACAACTAAAATAGACAGCATACCAGGTAAGATAAAGGAGAGGAAAGAAGTCACATTAATGATGCCTCTTTTTATTTGTAAAACTTCGTTTCAGATGTCATGCAGACATTATTGTTCTCATTTTATAGATGAGGAAGCTGAGACTCAGAGACATGAAAATAATTAACTACAAACAGGCCAAATAAAACAGTACCCTTGTAGAAGTACATGTTCCCTCTAACTTACCTGAAATCTCAGGGCCGCTTGCATGTAGGAATTTTTCAGATTCTGGAAAGATAATATAGTGCATATATCACTTATTAACTAATACCACATTAGAGTCTGCTCATCCTCTGCCATTAAACGTTAATGTATTTATGCAGAAAAATGGTATGAATATTCCCAGTAGTGAGCTAAATAACAACTATAAAGGGACTTCAGATCATAATAAGGTCGGGTTTTGGAAGTTTTCATAAGTTACATAAAAGCTTTCCATGTTCTGAGCTTTTTGGATTTCAGAAATACAGAAAGGGAACTATGTTCTGTTCCAGCCACAGAGAACTAGTCCACTTGGATTGAAGGACTGAATCAAGGGAGATTTCACAAAGAAGTGACATCTTATCCATACCATAAGAATCAATAGGATTTCAAAAACTGTAGAACTGATAAAAATCTCCTATAAAGGGAACTCAGCAAACACAAAACAGGAGAAGCCTGGTGTAGGAAAGGCATCTCAGTTTATCCCAGCCTGGCTCCACAGGATGTTTGCTACAATCCCAAAAGCCCCTCAGCAGAATAAGGTGACCAACTGTTCCAAGCTACCCAGGAGTCTCCTAGTTTTAGCGCTAAAAGTCTCCTGTCTGAGATTCACTGAGACAGATGTTCCCCCAGCAGCCCCATGATCCATGTCTCTGTTGATGCGTGTCTCATCAGCAGAACGCACACCTGCCATTTGGCTTCGTGCTACCAGTGGGAGTTTCAGGGATGCCAGCCATTTCTAGCACAGGCTTTTTTATGAGCCGGGAGCCCAGCTGCCGGTGCATGTGTAGGGAGGGGTCTGCAGACCAGACGCTGTGCCCACCTCTGCTCTGCGACTCTGGAATCAGGCCCAGAATCCAAAAAACAAGGATAATGAGAGTTTCAAATGTAGAATGTGGAAATACACATTTAGGTCACTTTTTTTCTGTACAAATAACTCATTATTGGTAAAGAGACTCCAAGTTTGAACACCTATATGGATTTATTTAGGGAGTATTTTTGTTAATCAAAAGTATCAAGGAAGGCCGGTGGGTGCACACCAACCAATGCAAACTTCAGTTGAAAAAGTAAAGGTTTGTGAACATCCAGATGTTCAGTGTCCTGCAGCCTCGGCCTCAATATTGATTGTTTGGAATTGAACTGAGGGTATGAGGCAATGTTCCTAGAGCATTTCACACACAAAAATGTAAAGCTGGGTTTAATAAAGCAGAATGATAAAAGCCAAATCCAGATAACATTTCCTCCAGAAGAAGCAAACATGCCCGAACAACTTGGCTAACACCTATATTTAGTCACGAGGATGATATTAATTACCAAATGGTTTTGTCCTTTATTAATAGAAAAGCACGTGGTGTTTCCTGTCTCTAGTTTCCCAGAGGATGGAACAAGGACTGTCACTACAATCTACACACACCCTCCTGAAGCCGGGGAGGGCAGGCAGCCTTGCAGGGGCTCACACGTGGACATGGCAGGCCTCACAGACAGCATTGTTAGGAACTGTTTTAATTCCAATGGTTACCAAACTGTACATATTCCATAAGTGACACAACCACTGTTTACAAGTGAGGGCGTGTCTGTCTTGAGTCATTTTTGTATTTTCAGAAATAATTATAACCACAGCTTTGGGCGTACATAAATAAGAAAAACTGAAAGAAGATACAATGTACACTGACAATGCAGGCTTTACAAAATCTAATGTATTTGGCATCATTTCATTTTCAATAAGAGAATTGGTGACATTGAGCCAACTGAATGAGCAGGGGATGAAAATAGGAAATAAAGACCTAATAAATTACAAAATAACCAGCATATCCATAATAGTCACAATAAAAATAAAGTAAAATAAAATTGGTAACATCTAAATAATACTCATGAAACTCTTTATGAACTTCAAGAAAACAGCATTTCACTTGTTCCCCACACCCCCGCCCACCCCCTACACACAAATACACACTGGTAAAACAGTAAATGTCAAAGGGCAACTCGACTTATTATGTTGGCCACTAATTTATTCATACATTCATTGAACAAATATTTATTCAGAACCTACTTGCATCAGACAATACGGTAGAGTGTTAAAAATACATGATAACTACCCCCAAAAAGTTTACATTCTAACAGGGGAGATAATTAAATAAAGATAATTAAAGAATAATCCGATGAGTGACGTAACTTAAATCCACAAGTATTTCCATTTGGGAAGAACTTTACAGTTTACATTTCTCTCATACCTTTTTGTATTTTTCTGCATCATTATGTTTAGGCATGTCTCTCATGAACAGAATATAATTGGGTGTATTCTGAAATGCTATCTGAGCTTTTTTGTCTTTCAGCTGAAAAATTTGTGTACTGACACTCTGACTTCTTTCTACCATCTTATTTTGTGTTTTCTATTACTTTTTTACTTCTTTTCCCCACATTCCTCTCCTATATAGGATCACCTTTCTTTATTCTCTTTTGCTTCCTTCTACTTACTTGAAATTATAAATTGTATTACTATCCTTTTGGTAAGTTACCATTAAAAATGTTAACATGGGACTTCCGGGCAAGACGGAGGAGTAGACAGACATGCTGCATCTCCCTCCACAACTAAGAAGGAATACAACTACCTCAAAACTAGAGACAATTACAAGTTCCAGAAAACCAAAGTGCATGGAAGTCCAGCAAGCAAAGATATAAAGAAGAAATACTCATCCAGACAGGTAGTGGGGACAGAACTGGGGCAGAAAGGACACGGTGTGGTGGTTCAGCAGCGGCAACAGCAGCAGGCCAGCAGAAAGCACAGTCACACATTTTAAAAAGTCAGGAGGGACACCTGGGGAGCGTTCCCAGCTCCTCACCAGACTGCACAGCTCACTGTCCCAGCACCGGGGAAGATCAAGCCTCATTGCTGCTGACTGTGAAAACCAGTGGGGGTTAGGACGGAGGCAGAAACTCTTGGTCTCTCAGCAGAGTCCACTTGTTGAAAGGGCCCCCACAGACCTAGAATATCAGCAGACCCACCCACTCTGGGAATGACGGCCAGGGCAGCAGCTAGAGGGACACCAGTTCAGTGTGAAAGTGGGAGAGGTGCCTAGAAAAGGGGTGAGTGCTGGGCAAACAGCATTGTTCCTTCTCAGACCCCTCCCCGGCATACAGCGCCACAACGTGGTGAAACAGGTTGCCTGTTACTGATGAATACCTAAGGCTCCACCCCTTACAACATAAAAGGAGTGACAGCTCTCCCTGGGACATGGAAACAAACAAACACAGGAGACTACCAGCCAAGATGGAGGCTTACACTGACACACTCCATCTCCCTCCACAACTAAGAAGGAATACAACTACCGCAAAACCAGAAATAACCAGAAGTACCAGAAAATAAATGGAAGTCCAACGTATGAAGTTACAAAGAAGTGGTGCTCATCTGGACAGGTAGGAGGGGCGAAACTGGGGAGGAGAGTTCAAGCTGTACTGTCTGAGGTAGCAGCAGCGACGGTGGCAGGACAGTAGTAAGCACAGACACCCATATTTAAGGGGAGGTGAGAAGCACCTGGGGAGCACCCCAGCTGCAGACCAGACCCATCAGCTTTCGATTCTAAAGCCAGGGAAGGCAGACCTCCATTGCATTGGACTGTGAGGCCTGCAGAAGGTGGGGACGGAGGAGGTGGCTCCCAGTCTCTCGGTGGAGAGTAAACGGCAGGAATACATCTTGGACCCCCACCCCCTGAAGAAAACGCCACAGTGTGGTGAGATGGGTCACCCGGTTGTGACAAGTGCATGAGGCTCCGCCCCCTACAGCGTAGGAGGTGTGAAAGCCTTGCCCAGGAAGAAAAGGTAAACACAAAATGGTCAGGATGGCACAGATCATGATAGAGATCCCAGTGACGCAGCAGCCCAGACAGCAAATATCTAATCTAATGAAGCAGCAGATAGGAAATCTTTCTGAGGCTCAGTTCAGAGCTTTGGTTATAAAAATGCTTACAGACCTAACAGCAGATCTTAAACAAGACAGGGAAGGAATGAAGGCGAGTCCTGCTGAAATGAACAAAAACACATACGAAAGTAGTGGTGAGGGCAAAAAAACCAGGGATCAAATCAACAAATCAGGTAATAGGGAAGGAACAAACAGTCAACCAGTGCAGAAAAAGGAAACGAGAAGTGAGGAAAATGAGGAGAGGCTCAGAAACTTATCAGACAGCTCTAAGCAGGCCAACATCTGAATCATAGGGCTGCCAGAAGGTGAAGAAGAAGACCTAGAAATTAAAAAGTTTTGTGAAAAAATAATGAAGCAGAACTTCCCTAACGTGGGGAAGGAAATAGACTTACAGGTCCAGGAAGCGCAGAGAGTTCCAAATAAACTGGACCCAGGGAGAACCACACCAAGACACATTATCATCAACATGTCAAAAATTAAGGATAACGAGAGAGTCTTAAAAGCTGCAAGAGAGAAGAAGAGAATTATGTACAAAGGGGTCCCAATAAGACTATCAGCTGATTTCTCAAAAGAAACTCTGCAGGCAAGAAGAGACTGGCAAGAAATATTCAAAGTAATGAAAAGCAAAAATCTAGAACCATGATTACTCTATCTAGCGAAGTTTTCATTCAGAATAGAAGGGCAGAGAAAATGCTTCCAGGACAAAGTAAAAGTGAAGGAGCTCATCAAATCCAAACTACTGTTATATGAAATGTTAAAGGGAGTTGTTTAGGAGAAGGAGGATCAAAACTATGAACATTAAAATAAAAACTGTATCACAGCAACCAACAATAGAAGCTAGGGAATTGAAACAAAGGCAGACTAAGTAGGCAACAAGAATGGAAAAAGAATTATAGGTATGGGGATCATATTGGGGGGAGATCAGCCGAGAGGGAGAATTGGGAAAAGGGAAGGAGATGGTACAGGAATTAAGAAGCATAGTAGGAGGGAGTGAAGTAGACAGGAAGATGTTGAGAACTATATGCACAACCAATGGGCATGGAGTAAGGAGGGGGACAACTGGAGGGAGAGGGGTCACTGGGTGGAGGGGAAAAAAGGGAAAAGAAATTGGGGCAACTGTAATAGCATATACAATAAAGTAATTAAAAAGAAAAAGAAAGCCTATGCATCCATAACCCCCCCCCAATGGGGGAGAAAAAAAAGTGTTCAGAAAATACTTTAAAATATACAGTTAAACTGGAAGGAAAGGGAAAATCTTTGGTTTCAAGAACAAAAAGGGCCCTGGCTGGGTGGTTCAGTTGGTTGGAGCATTGTCCCATACACCAAAAAGTTGTGGCTTCGACCCTGGTCAGGGCACTTACCTAGACTGTGGGTTCGATCCCCTGTCGGGGCATGTATGGGAGGCAACCAATCAATATCTCTCTCCCATTGATGTCTGTCTGTCTCTCTCCCCCCTCCTATCTCTCAAAAGTCAATAAATATATCCTTGGGTGAGGATTAAAACAAAAAAGCAAGCGGGGTTGAGTGGGACTCAAACCTAGAGTAGAGACCTACAGCTGGTGCTGAGATGACCTAAAGGCTGGTAATAGACATGGGTGTAGGTCTCAGGAACTGGGTGCTGGGAGTTTGAATGCTTGCCCTGTGACAAGCATGATATTGAATGCTGAGACTGAAGCCTTCAACCTGGGGCACTCGAAGGGCCACTGGCCTTTTAAAGGGGGTCTATAAAAAACAATAATGTTGGGTCAGACTAAAAACTGGAGCTTAATAGAAGCAAAAGTGAAAACTTCTCCAAAGGGACTCTTGCACATGCAAGTGTGCATGGCTCCACTTAGAAAATAACTTTTGCTTCAGATAAGCTAAAAATATTACGAACTCCATGAGGAATTAGCTCACCATGATGCAGTGTGTCTGGATGTGATAACTGGGGATACTGAAACCCAAGGACGTGAGAAAACAGAACAATCCAAAAGAGACATAGAACAGAAATGTTTAAAATGAATAGAAATAAATTATAGAAACAATAAAATAAGAAAATAACCTTCTAAGAAAAGAATAACCAGATTTGAAAAATAATAAAATAGAAATTGTAAAAATGGAAAATATTGAAATTTAGAATTGAATAGATGGGTCAAAGAACAAATTCGTCATAGTTGGGAGAATTATTGAACGAGAAGGAAGAGCTGAGGAAATCACCCAGAATATAGTACAGAGCGATGAGGAAATATAAATTTGAGGAAAGATTTGGTGGTATGGATAATAGCATGAGACCTCTGAGTTCTGGGAATAGGTATTCTGAGAATCAAGGAGATGTAATATTTGAAGACAAAGAAGCCTGACTTTTCTAGAAAGGGAAAAAAAGTGAGTCCTTATAACAAAGCCACACAGTGTGTCATTCCTTCAGCAATGTTCTCTCTCATTCTCACTTTTTTCCCTCTACTATCTCATTCCCATCAGCAAACAAGCAGATTTCAATAACATGTCATGGCAAAATAAAACAAACTTTCTTTGTCCTCCACCCTCCTTCAGATGTGACTTCATTACTCTGTTCTTTTCACAGGAACAGTGACCCCAAGAGTTGCCTATATTCCCCATCTACACCGTCTGTCCTCCTAGTCTCTCATGGACTCTTAATCCAGGTTTCATTTTCATCTCTCTGCAGAGATCACCCATGATCTCCAAACTGCTAACTCCAATGGTGCATTTTCTCTCCTCATTATGTGCAGTCAGCAGCATTTGACAGAGTTGATTGCTCCTTTCTCTTTGAAATGCTTTCTTCACTTGGCTTCTTGGGCATCACTCTCTCTTGGCATTCCTCATACTCCTCACTGGCTCTTCCCTCCCAGGATCCTTTGTTGATTCTTTTTTATCTTCTGACCCTGAACAATGGAGTCATTTAAGGGTTAGGCTACTTCTGTACTCTCTAAGGCAGTCTCATCCCTATCATGTGACTGTAAGTACTAAATGCTGGCAACTCCAAATTTATGTCTCCAGTTTGGACCTCTTCTCTGAACTTCAAATTCCTCTATACAACGTCCTATACTACAGCTCCACTAGAAGGTCTACTAGACATCTCAAACATAATATATCGAGAAGGAAACTCCTGATTTTCCCTGCCCCTCTCTCCAAAATTGTTCCTTTCAAAAACTTCCCTTCTAAGAAAATTACTCTCCATTCTTTCAGTTACTTGGTTCAAAAAATTCGGTGTCATCCTTGTAATTTCTCTTTATCTCATATCCCACATCCAATTCAGCAAATGCTACCAGTTATATCTTTGAAATATGCCTAGAATGTGACCATTTCTCAACACCTTTACCACAACTGCCATGGCCCTAATCACCATCACCTTTCCTCTGGACCACTGTAGTGACCTGCTAATTAGTCATCCTGCTTCCTTACATAAACAAATGTTCTCTGCACAGTAGACAGAATGAGCCTTTTAGACATAAGCCACACTCCATTGTTTAAGACTGCAGTGGCTTTCCAGAACCTCCCCAAACTCCCTCTAATGGACTAGAGGGTTGGTGTGCATTACCCTCCCATCCACTTGTCTGATTTGATTCTCCACCATTCTCTCTCTCACTTTTCCTGTTCAGTCACATTGTTTTCTGTGCTATTCCTTGACCGTACCAGGCATGCTATGACCCAGGGCTCTTGCATGTGCTGTGTTCTCCATCATAAGTCTTTCTCCAGGTGTTTACATAATTGCTGTCCTCATTTTCTTCAGTATCTGCTCAAATGTCACCTTTTCAAAAGGGCTTCCTGATCACCTTATTTAGTGCTTGCTTAGAATTCACTATCCCCCATTGCCTTTATTATTTTTCTCCATATCACTTATCACTACCAGACATACTATATTTGTATGAATCGTTTAATTTCCATATCTTCTCCCAGAATGTAAGCTGCTAAAAGCAAAAACTTAGATTTGCTCTCTGATGATCCCTAGTGCCTGGATCTGGCATGTAGTAGGTGCACAATAAATATATATTGAGTGACTGAATGGCACCTGAGTAGAATATATAAATACAAGTCCACACCTAGAACCTCACAATGAAAACTGTCGAATATCAGATAACCAACAGAAATATTAAAAGAATCCAGAGAAAAAGACAAATTACCTACAAAGAAATGATAATCAAATTGAGAATAAAATTCCCAAAAATAATACCAAAAGATAATGGAATAATATTATTAAATTGTGGAAGGCAAAATGGTCACCTAGAATGAGTACCAAGCTAAGTTATTTGTGAGTGAAGGTAGAAGGAAGGCATTGCAGATGATAATTTAGAGTACTTTGAAGAGCTGCTTAAAAATATACATGCATTGCACACTTAACCGCAGTAATTCCTTCCCTAAAATCAGACAGTTTAAAGGAAAACACTGCCAAGTTTATTTTCCATTAAATCAAATGGGAAACATTTTAATTCATTATATACTAATCCCAAACCACTAACTACTTTCCTAAAATGCAACCAAAACACAGCACAACATTGATAAATCACAACCATCAAATGCTTAAGTAAATAAATGCTTAAAATGTTACTTCCTGATTACAGAATAGTGAACACGGCTATTAACAAACACCTATTTGTAGTTACATTGTGATGCTTCTCTTTATCACCAACGATGTATGAATGAACACTACTGACTCTCAGAGGGCTTTTCAATGTCTTCACATGATTCTACCAATTGTATTTGTAATAAAACTTTAGACTCTGCTTGAACATTGCTCTGTTTAAAGTGTTGATTAAATTTTGAGATGTGCATACATTTTTTCTAAGCAAACATTAGCAAAAAAAAACTATTGTATTCAGAAATGCATAAGTTTTATGAAGTTTGCATATTAAAAACAGAAAAATGTTAATCTAAGAACCAGTTTTCAAAGTATGCTTAAATTTTATTAAGAAGGAAATTGAAACCACTAGAGAACAAAGAAATTGGTAAACATATTAGTAAAATAAATAAACATTGATGTAAGAAAACCTCAAACCTGTATCAATAATACTGACTAATGGGAGAGGATTAAAAATAGTGCTGAACTAGAATACTAGGAAATGATATGGCTGGCAGGAGGGGTTAGTGTCCCTCACTTTGTCTGGGAGGAGGGCAGAGCCATTGGTGACCTTTATTTTATTATGTGCCCATGTTAACATTTTAAAAAATATCCTTTATTGTTTATGCTATTACAGTTGTCCCAATTTCTTTTCCCTTTGTTTATCTCCACCCAGTGACCCCCTTCCCTCCAGTTGTCCCCCTCATTATAAGGTCAATGCCCATTTGTTGTGCATATAGTTCTTCTCAACATCTTTCTATCTATTCCACTCCCTCCTACTGTGCTTCTTAATTCCTGTACCATCTCCCTCCCTTTTCCTCTTCCCCCTCCCCACTGACATCTCCCCAAAATGTTGCCTATACTTATAATTATTTTTCCACTCTTGTTGTCTACTTAGTCTGCCTTTGTTTCAATTCCCTAGCTTCTGTTGTTGGTTGCTGAGATACAGTTTTCATTTTAATGTTCATAGTTTTGATCCTCCTTCTCCTAAACAACTCCCTTTAACATTTCATATAACAGTGGTTTGGATTTGATGAGCTCCTTCACTTTTACTTTGTCCTGGAAGCACTTTCTCTGTCCTTCTATTCTAAATGACAGCTTCATTGGATAGAGTAATCATGGTTGTAGGTTTTTGCTTTTCATTACTTTGAATATTTCTTGCCAATTCCTTCTTGCCTGCAGAGTTTCTTTTGAGAAATTAGCTGATAGTCTTATTGGGACCCCTTTGTACATAATTCTCTTCTTCTCTATTGCTGCTTTTAAGATTATCTCTTTATCTTTAATTTTTGACATGTTGATGATAATGTGTCTTCATGTGGTTCTCCCTGGGTCCAAATTTTTTTGAACTCTCTGCGCTTCCTGGACCTGTAAGTCTATTTCCTTCCTCACGTTAGGGAAGTTCTGCTTCATTATTTTTTCACAAAACTTTTTAATTTCTAGGTCTTCTTCTTCACCTTCTGGCAGCCCTATGATTCAGATGTTGGCCTGCTTATAGCTGTCCCATAGGTTTCTGAGCCTCTCCTCATTTTCCTCACTTTTTGTTTCCTCTTTCTACACTGGTTGACTGTTTGTTCCTTCCCTATTACCCGATTTGTTGATTTGATCCCTGGTTTTTTTGCCCTCACCACTACTTTCGTATGTGTTTTTGTTCATTTCAGCAGGACTCGCCTTCATTCCTTCCCTGTCTTGTTTAAGATCTGCTGTTAGGTCTGTAAGCATTTTTATAACCAAAGCTCTGAACTGAGCCTCAGAAAGATTTCCTATCTGCTGCTTCATTAGATTAGATATTTGCTGTCTGGGCTGCTGCGTCACTGGGATCTCTATCATGATCTGTGCCATCCTGACCATTTTGTGTTTACCTTTTCTTCCTGGGCAAGGCTTTCACACCTCCTACGCTGTAGGGGGTGGAGCCTCATGCACTCGTCACAACCGGGTGACCCATCTCACCACACTGTGGCGTTTTCTTCAGGGGGTGGGGGTCCAAGATGTATTCCTGCCGTTTACTCTCCACCGAGAGACTGGGAGCCACCTCCTCCGTCCCCACCTTCTGCAGGCCTCACAGTCCAATGCAATGGAGGTCTGCCTTCCCTGGCTTTAGAATCGAAAGCTGATGGGTCTGGTCTGCAGCTGGGGTGCTCCCCAGGTGCTTCTCACCTCCCCTTAAATATGGGTGTCTGTGCTTACTGCTGTCCTGCCACCGTCGCTGCTGCTACCTCGGACAGTACAGCTTGAACTCTCCTCCCCAGTTTCGCCCCTCCTACCTGTCCGGATGAGCACCACTTCTTTGTAACTTCATACGTTGGACTTCCATTTATTTTCTGGTACTTCTGGTTATTTCTGGTTTTGCGGTAGTTGTATTCCTTCTTAGTTGTGGAGGGAGATGGAGTGTGTCAGTGTAAGCCTCCATCTTGGCCGGTAGTCTCCTGTGTTTGTTTGTTTCCATGTCCCAGGGAGAGCTGTCACTCCTTTTATGTTGTAAGGGGTGGAGCCTTAGGTATTCGTCAGTAACAGGCAACCTGTTTCACCACATTGTGGCGCTGTATGCCAGGGAGGGGTCTGAGAAGGAACAATGCTGTTTGCCCAGCACTCACCCCTTTTCTAGGCACCTCTCCCACTTTCACACTGAACTGGTGTCCCTCTAGCTGCTGCCCTGGCCGTCATTCCCAGAGTGGGTGGGTCTGCTGATATTCTAGGTCTGTGGGGGCCCTTTCAACAAGTGGACTCTGCTGAGAGACCAAGAGTTTCTGCCTCCGTCCTAACCCCCACTGGTTTTCACAGTCAGCAGCAATGAGGCTTGATCTTCCCCGGTGCTGGGACAGTGAGCTGTGCAGTCTGGTGAGGAGCTGGGAACGCTCCCCAGGTGTCCCTCCTGACTTTTTAAAATGTGTGACTGTGCTTTCTGCTGGCCTGCTGCTGTTGCCACTGCTGAACCACCACACCGTGTCCTTTCTGCCCCAGTTCTGTCCCCACTACCTGTCTGGATGAGTATTTCTTCTTTATATCTTTGCTTGCTGGACTTCCATGCACTTTGGTTTTCTGGAACTTGTAATTGTCTCTAGTTTTGAGGTAGTTGTATTCCTTCTTAGTTGTGGAGGGAGACTCAGCATGACTATGTACACCTCCATCTTGGCCGGAAGTCTCCTGAACACTTTTAATCTAACATTTTTATGTATTTGCAGCAGGAGAAATACCTACAAGGTCAATCTACCAAATATGGTAAACTCAGAAATTCAGCATATAATACTGGTTCCAGAACACTTTGACTAAACTCAAAATTGAAGTTAACCTCGACTTTTTTCTTAATCCAGGAAACAAATTCCAACTTGGCATGGGAGATGAACAGAAGTAGCACGTGTCATATCCGGAAGAGCCCACAGTCATCTTTCCTCATGTAATGTGCACCTTCTTTTCACCTCTGTGGACTGGATGGAGATGAACACAATGATGTGGGAGACCTCATGTTCATGGTGGATCCTGAAGTGACAGAGCCCAGTGTGGAAGGGCCTGCCCACCATCTCTGCTTGGAGAAGAGCTGCCTGCTGCCCAGAAATACTTATTTTAGATTTGATATGAGCAAGATGTAAAGTTCTGATTGTATTAACCAACTGAGATGTGAGTGTTTGAAAAAAAAATGTGAAAAGAAAAGAAACTCTCAAATAAAGGAAAAGAACAGAAATGTGGAATGACAAAAAAATCAGTTTGAAAGTACAATAAAAGTCAACTCTGAATAATTGGTTTTCTACAGCTATTCCACATCAGTGGTGTTTATATAAGAGTAGTTTCCCCCACAGTCCTTAGCAACTCATGAATCAAGGTTCTTATCCTCATTCAGAGACAGTTTTGGGGACAAGCAAATGAATATGTGATGGGAGTGAACAAACCTGAACTCTCCTCTCAGCTTTCTGGCCAACTCCCACAGTCCCACATGTTCACGGTTCAACCTTATCTCACCAGGAGAACTTCTGGGAACAAATTGAATATCTTTCCCAGGTGTGAGGAGTCTATCCCACTCTCTTCACTTCACTCCAGTACTCAGATATTACCAGAACTCCCAACTTTCTTAGACACATCTGACATTAAATATATGACAAACCTGGGCAGTCTGTGCTGTGTGACTATGGTAAAGAGGTATCCAAATGGCATTCAGAAGACTTGAGTTCTAGGCCCAATAGATAAACAACTCTGAAGCTTGAACAGAGACCCTACATCTCCCTATGACTGTTTTTTCATCTGTAAAACAGAAGTCAAGGGGATTATAGTTCACTTACCTCACAGAGCTTGAGAAGGGCAAAGTGAGATCACAGGCTTAAATAAGATGCAAGGTATTGTATTTATTTCTAGATCTGGCAGAAACACAAAAATAACTGACTTCCTAGCATTAAGGAAGTTGCCTGAATACTGTTTCATATGGACTTTTATCCCAAGGATTTTGAAGAGCCTTCAAACGTTTCTTTGCTTTGCGTAAATGAGCCTGCTGTGGTCCATTGCTTCAGCCAATAAGAGAGGCTAATGTAAATCTGAGACCATGCTTTACAGTTACAAATTCCTGTGCTCTTCTTGATTAATCCAGCACTACATTGGGTTGGAATATTCAATAGGTACTATGTTGATAAGTCTTCTGCAAAGTATTTTCTGTTCTTATTTAATGTCCAGGAAACTTCATACACTTATCAGAGCATGTTTTCTACACAAAAATGTCACATCCTTTCCCTGGATCATCTTGTTGCTGTTACATGTCATTCTTCTCTGTCATGTTCTGTGCCTCTATTTAACACAATGTCCCCAAATACTAAATATGTTCAGCTCACCAATGTCACTGAGAGGCCAGATTTGCAAGGATGCTTGCAGGAGAATACAGGAAGTTCAAATTTGGCTGTGCTATTCAGAGCATTTAGAGAACACCAGTTCATGGTCACATTGATACAGCTGCTTGATGTATTAACTTGCATTCAGGAGTCAAAATTTTCATGTGTAGCCACTTCCTATTTCCATTTTTGAAGGAACTAGTCAGGTCCACTTCCAATTGCACAACAGCTGGAGGTGGTGAAGCTGCCTAGTGAACTCTCTGTGTCACCTGAAGATTGGGAGCAGGACATTTCTTCACTCTGTGTTTCTACAAGGCTCAGACAAGTAGACAAGAAGACAGATGAGCTTTGCATATGGAGGAGATCTTCGTGGTTTTAAGTCCTGAGCAGGATAGTAGAACACTGAATTTGAGTTTGATTGACACAGGGCCTATCTTAGTGAAAATTATTTCATAACAGTTATGATCTAGAGCTGCATGCTTCTCTCTATGGGGATTTTGAAAGGGCATAGTTTGATGCCCAAGCTTAGTGCTATTCCATATTGCTTAAGCATAAGAAGCATCAAAAAGTCCAAGATAGGTGAAAAGGACAGGGAGAGAGAGGAAGAGTGAGAAGCGTGTCTTAGAACAGATTGAGACTACAAGTCTTGACCTTGACCTGCTTGACTTGAAGGTCAGAATCATACACTTCAAAGACATGGCTGTGTGTGGCTTGGAGGCAGTTGGGCCAATATTCAACTACTTTTAAAAGGCAGTATACTATAGAGACACTGAATCAGGGCTCAAGCCCTTATTTTCAGAATAATCTTAAGTAGGTTACTTAAACTCAGTTTCCTCATCTATAAAGTGAGCATCATAAGCATGCTTACGTCATAGAGAGGATTTAAAAAATCAATGCATACAAAGTGCTTAGAATAGTGGCTGACACACAGAGAGCTATGTTTTCATGTTTACATGTTTATATGTTTATAGTTCTCACCAGCATCATTTCCCAATGAGCTCTGCCATTTCTCTGTTCTAAAAGTGTCTCTTGATTGTGACAAAAACTGGTGAATCCAAGACAAGAGAAGAGGAAGGAAGCAGGACACAGGTGATGATAGGAGAAGCTCAGAGGAGGAAGGAGGTCTCAGGCTGAGTGAGGAGGGTCAGCTGATTTAGTTCAGTTTGATTCAGTTCTGCTTGACATGTCCTTGCCATGCATGTGCTAACAAGGGCAGTTCAAAGATGAATTGGATATGATACCAAGCTCAGCTACAGTCATTGAGTTGAATACCAAGTCAGCCAGACTCATTCCTCTCTGCCATTCTCATTTCTACCTCCTGCCCTTTTGAAAAGCTGGTGGCTCTTCATCTCCCATCATCCAAACCTACAGTCACTCTGCCCTAATTTCTCCATTTTCAGGGCTGTCACAGCAACTGCAGTTACTGGATATGAACTGAAGGAGGATGACAGGTCATTAAAGAATAGACATAAGCCAGGGTGCAAAGGAAAAGCCCAGGCTAGGGTTCAAACACCAGCTCTACTACTACATGATCTTGACAAAGTTACTCATCTTCTCTGAGTTCCTGTTGTCCCATACTCATACTGGGAGTGTTACTACATATCTACCTGAAGGGGCAGCTGTAAGGATTAAGTGCCTACTTCAGTGTCCCCTTAATGGTGGCTTTTCTCAGAATCAGACATTTAACAGCTCTTATTTCATTGCTTGATATACTTTACCATGACTTCTCAGTATAAAATCATGTGGGAGGCAGAAGAGTATAGGAGTTCAAACAGGTGCTCTGAATTTATTTGTTTTCTTGCTGTGTGGCCTTTGGCAAGTGACATAACTTTTTCCTGACTTCATTTCTTCATCTATAAAATTGGGATAAGAGGGGCTCAACTCACTGAAGTTTTGTGAGGATTAAGTGAGATCATGTATGCAGGCACTTAGCTTGGGCTTGGCACATTGTAAGTGTTCAGTAAATATTAGCAGTTATATTATTATTATCATCACTGTCATTGTTATTATGGCTGAGCAAGAAGCAGAGGGCAATGGATACCACTAAACAGAGATATGCTTTGAGAAAACCTTCATTTGCTCAGGGAAATTCTTCTCCTCTCATTTTTTACATTGTCCACTGGGCAGCTGGAATTATCTGCCTGATGCTCCAAACCTGTGCCTTGAAGACAGTTTAGACTATGAAGCACTTACTCAGTGTGCTGAATGTGTTTGATTTCCCTGCTTTTGACTTGTAGAACATCAAGAGGAAAATACTGTGTGACGTGCATGTAATATCATGATTTCCTTTTAAATCTAACAGATCAGGAAAGATAATACCATGGTTAATGCCAGCTTGTTTGTAACTGTCTGAATGGAGGGTTCCAGGCCATAAAACCAACACCATTTACGCATTGCCTTTGAAGGAAAGGAACTGTTAAACATAAAGCGGAAAGAATCTTTCGGATAACTTTATTGCTATGATCAGCTTATTAGTTTAACATGGTCTAATCCTTCCCCAAACTATTTACTCAGGCACATGAAGTGCTTCTTGGTTAACCCTCACCACTACTACTCATCTCCAGTGCAGTGATGTGTTTTTTATGGCTGTTCACATATAGAATGTGAAGGATACACAGTCACCTTGGGCAAAAGACAAAAAGAACATCCTGGTGTTGGTTCCAGCAGCTTTCCCCATGTTTTCATTTCCAGCAAATACCAAGTCCTTCCGTCTTTCATCAGTTTGTGTGTGGGGAGGGATGAACAAAATGTTCTGACATGAGCTGGTTTCAAAATTTCTACCAGGGAAGCAAACTTGAGGGATTTAGCAAAGAAGCTGTGGGTGTGTTATTCTGGTCATGCTTAAAGAACTTGGAAAACAGAGTCAGAAAATGGGGGGTGGGGTGGGGTATAGGAGAGATAACTTGGCAGTGAAACAAAAGCGAACCAACAAAGACAACACAACCTGAAAGGGGAATTGAGGAGGCTAGCGGGGAAAGGGGGCATCAAATTGACAACTTGGCCAGAAATCTGGACACTGTAAGAGACAATTTAGTGCCAGGTCATGCCCTGGGCTGGATTTATTGCTGCTTTCCTTCTTAACTCGCCTTATGCTTAAAGTCAAATTGCCATAGGCTCCGAGGAGGTTTTATCTTCGTCATTCGTATGATCTGCCTCAAAATACACACCCCGAAAGAATCCGCTGGGAGATTTCTTCTCCCAAGTGAGAATGATCCCCCTCCCATCAGAGTGAAGAAAGCGGAGAATTTAGGAATGCTTAAATCAATTTTTAAAAGGAGGTTCCGAATGAGGCTTGTGCTCTGAAAGATGAGCTAGGCAGGGAGGTAGGGGGAGCATTGGGCGCGCGGAAAAGGCGGCGGAGACACAGGGAAGGGTGACCTGTAGACGGAGGCAGTGGAGTAGAGAAAGGCTCGGAACCTGGCAGAGCAGCTCACCAGCCATCGCCACTTGTCACGGCTTGTGGTTACAAACAGACTGGCAAGAGCATTCTGCTCTCTTCTCCCGCAGCAGAGACTGAAGAGTAAACTTTAATATGAAACCACGTTTTGCCAGTTCCAGGTGAGTAGGAGAGATTTCCCCCTGAGCCAAAAATAATGTTACAAACGAGGTGCGTTAAGAATCCTTGCGTGCAGAAAATGGAGAGGCGCACCGCTCCCTTTCTGGTATAAGAAGGCAGGCGCTCTGGAATGCAGCAGAAAGGAGGAGAAGTAAGGTCTCCATCCTCTTCTCAAACTGGAGGAGGCCGCAATTTGTAAAGCGAAATTAAAAACGCACAACGTGTCGGCCCCGGAGGCTAATGATGTTTATACAGACACACCACGCCTATGGAACCGTCCCAACATTCCGCGCAAGGCGCAGAGGAGAGGTGGGGGGGGGGGGGCGCGGCCGGGCCGCCCCTCCCCCGCCGCCTTCCTGCGCCGCAACCTGGACTTGACCCCCGCGAGCTTGGCGCGGCACTGCTGGGGCCGCCCGGCTGGAGCCGGGCGCTGAGACTGGCCGCCCCGGCCGGCGTCGCCGTGCGCGCCTGCAGCCGTCCGACCTACCCCGCCGCGCGCGCGCTCGCGGAGCCCACATGCCTCAAAGTGGTCGCAACCCGGCCCGCTCCGGCGTGGGTCTTTTCAAATGCCAGCATCTTTTAATTGATATTACGGGAGATGGGGGAGAAGCACAAGGGTTTTGCCTTAAAGTGGGCAGTAAAAATAAGGCAAAAGTAAAGGCCGAGAGCTGAAAAGTGGAGGAAGTGTGCAAGCCTCAGATCTGAAGCGACTCCGGGGACCCTGGTGCTCCCAGCTGGGTGATGCCAGACAGGCGCTCCAGCACTCTGGGTCTCAGTGTCTCAACTGTTAAACCGGGACACAGGGTTAGGGCGTCTTTAAGGTTCTTTCCAACCCCTTATATTTTATGATTCTAAACCCGACTTGTCTCATATGAATCAGGACTCCTGGTAAAAGGAAAACTTACTCTATAACTAGGATTTAGCTGTGAATCCAGCTCAAGGACAAAAAAAAAATTGGAATAACCCTAAACACTGGAACCCAGTGCATTTAACTCTATTTCTCTTTAGAGATTATTATTTCTTTAGTTACAAAGGTAATTGATCAGAGTTAGTGGTGGAAAAAAAGTGTGTCTGGGTCATTTGTCTAAAGGAGGAAACATAAATTCATAAATCCTCTGGTGTCTAAAATAAAACTCTTCATTTCCAAAGTAGGCAGATCTTCCAAACAAGTCTTCTTTCTTCTAAATCTTTGTTCTTAGCCACCTAAAATCAATGGCTTTGTTTTCCTGAGATTCATACAGTCTTTAAATAAAAGGGAGAAAAGACAGCCCCATTCTTCAGCCCCAGCCTGGGAAAATTGAGCCTAGGAAGAAAAATATTTATATTTTATTTGGAGTGGGTTTTTAATCTAAAACAAAATGATTTCTCATCTCCTAAAAGTGAATGTAAAATAATTTATAAACTAGGTGTTACACAAATGTACACTATGATTCTTGAAATATCTCTGGTTGGCAAAAGGAGCATAAGATCTTCTCGTTACACCTCGGGATGTACTACATGTGGGTGATTCAGAAGCTAAGCAATCTTCTCCCATATCATCCAAACCAGTAACATCAACAATAAGGGTTATATTTCTGACATTTGTGATTTCAAAAATAATGAGTGTTAAGGTAATTGATTCAAATACTAGTTGTTACCAAAACAAAGTAACAAGATGTTCAGTGATCGTGAAGTCTTGGAGATACAAAAGCTTATTCCAGTTAACAGCCTCTGACTAATCTTCGGTCTCCTCTTCTCCCCTAAATGTTCCCCCTCTAATCAGCTGTCCCCATGCTGCCCTGGAACTGGCAAGAGACACAGCAACTCATGCCTCACTCCTCCCCCCAGCTTCCCATGAACAATCCTTGCAGTGGGGTGAGTTTGTTGTGCTGACCTTGTGAGCGAGTGACCCACAGAAAAGGACACTGTGTGCGGACACTGGAGTTTTCTGACCTCATTTGTCCATGTCTGTATCAATGAGGCAGCCAGCGGGGGCGGGGGAGGAAGTGGGAAAGGTTGATTATAAGAACACACAGGACAAGGGATGGCAGCTGCTTTGGTGACAAAGAATAATTGGAGTTGCATTTCCTTATAGAAATTGTTGTAAATCGAAGGTGGTTCTGGTGTCCACAACACTAACCCATCTCTCTTCTCACTTCCTTCCCCTCGTTCCCAGTCTCCTCTCTTCTAGGAAAGCTTCTGCCACATGCTCAGGACACAGTCTTCAGTGCCAAACCCCTGATTCCAATGGGAATGATAATAGTTCTCGCTCATGAGATTTAAATGAGAGATTATACATTATATGCCCAGACCAGTGCCTGGCACTGCATGCAACTTGAAAATGTTTCCTCCTATGGTTGTTTTATTCAGGTCTCCTCTCCCTGCTTTACTCACCGCTGCTTCATGCGATTCTGAACAAGAATCTTACCTTGTCTTGTCCAGGAAGCAGGGGAGTGTTACTAGATTTGCATTTGAAAAGATGTCATGGAGAATCTATGAAAGTGTAGACTCAGAGGGAAAAAAAATAAAATAAAAACCTTTACTGGGAAAGCTGCCATTTACTGAATACAACTCGGTAAACACCACTTTGGACACTATTCCATTGAAACTTTACAATGACCCCAAAGTAAGTATTTTTACTCCATTTTATAGAAAGGAAATAAAGACAAAAGAAGTTATTAACTTTCTCCTGGTTGCACTAGTATCTGAACACAATAATAAGTAACAGTAACTATATGTGCAAGGCATTAAATGCATGTCTTCATTAGTTTAATGCTCACATCAACCCTGTGAGGTGGATCCCTTTATCCCCCCATTTTACAACTGAGGAACTGAGGCAGAGAAAATAAATTACCTGCCCAAAGTCCCACAGGTACAAAGCGAAGTGACAGAGCTGCAGTTTGAGTGCAGACTGGCTGGCTGCCAGCCCACAGGCCCAACCACAGCACAAGCCCCCTCTGCTTGTCTGCCTGCCATGATGGGAGAGCCCTGGCCACACGGACCCCCATTGTCAATGGCTGCAGTCACCCTCCAGAAAGTCCTTGAGAACTGCAGATCTATTAAGAGTCAGCCCCACATGAAACACAAAGCTGCCATGTATCATCTGTCTGTACTTGAATTTTCAAGACAGAATGAATGTTGATTTTTCTTTGTTCTGTTTTTTTTGTTGTATTTTCCAGAAGTCATAATATAACGTCTATGTATTGAGAAAGGATGACCTTTTCTGTCATTTTCAAGGTTATCCCCCCTGGATATTAAAGAATAGGTGACCCTCAAAACTTTCCACGAAGCCTGAGCTGATTCAGATGTGGAAGCTGCACAGACCCCCCTGTGTAGGGTACATAGTGAATCTTCCATAAACTAAGGAAGGAGTTCCGGGGGCCAGACTGACCAGGGGAGACACAAGAAGAACAGCTCCTCCTGAGCAGACAGAATATGGCGTCAACCCTGTGAGCCTGGCTCAGCCTCAGCCCCAGTCCCTCACTATGCCTGCTGCACCTTGACCTTCAGCTCTCTAAAGTGCACAGAAAAACATTGCCAACTGGGGCTTCCTGTTGTTCTTTTGCAAAGTGAGACATTTTCATGTTTTTTTCCCTTTTCTCTGAACAGGCTATATTTAAAAGAAGTTATTTAAAGAATTTCGAGTAAAAGTTTAACTCTTTCACCTTTCCAAGATATTCTTCTAAAACTGAAATACACAAACATTTGGTAACAATTTGATAAGGTAAAATGAATTTCCTTTGGAATTGAAAATGCAGTAAGATGGTCAAAAAGTGTGATTTCCTGTCTTTTCATTTTATTGTGTTGTGAAGTTGGGAAGCCCTTGGGTCATGCATGCAGCCACTCTCTGAACACACAGAAACACTACTGAGCAAGGATGATGCGAACCCTATCCCTATCAACAGTGAGTAACAGCATATGCTCCCTATATAAGGAGATCATCTACTTCAGACATGGAGAAGAATTGAGGGTGTATAAGGAGGTCTGAAACAGGACAATTTCAGTAAAGGGCATGAAATCAGGAAGTGAAGGGAGTCAAAAGGCACAAACTTATATTTATAAAATAAATAAGAGTAAGTTTTAAAATTTCTCATAACAAGGAAACAAATTCTGTAACTATGTGTGGTGACAGATGTTTCCTAGACTTGTTGTGGTGAGTATTTCACAATATTTACATATATCCAATCCAGAGCAGAGCTGCAGGTAAGACTGGGAGGTGACCACAGGGGAAACAGACACCAGGGGCCCAGGGAGGGAGAGTCTTGCCATCACAGTGGTAGCAGTGACTTCCAAAAGGCACAGTGACAGGCAACAGTGTCTGCTCAGCCAACGAATAACAGGGCTGAGCTGGGGGAAACAGAGCAGTGATCCTCCTGCACCATCCCTTGTAATCCCAGCGCACTTATTTTGGAATTAAAGGAAAAGGCACCTGCTAAGAAGAGGAAGGGGAGCACAGCTTTATGTTCCTCAGAAAAGGGCTCTTGTTTCCACCCCTCTGAAAACAAGAGGGATTTTTGTGAGACTTTTCACATGCGTGTTACTGCTCACCTCTTTTAAGCACCTGCTGAACAGCAGGCATCAGCTTGTGCCGTAGGTACAATATTTAATGCCCAAATAAACCTGAGAAATAGGTATTGCCATTTTCATGGGTTTAGGGTTGTTCTTCAGGTTTTTTGCCCAAGACCTTACAGCTAGTAAGGGAGAGAACCCAGTCTCCAGTCAAGTGTCCTAAATAGGAGCTGCAGCTCCTAGCACTGCACTTTACTGGAATGATGGACAATGCCAGGGGACTCATAGGTGCAAAGAAGTGAGAGTATGAGGGACTCAGCACGGCTCCAAGTGATGTAACTCATTTTCTCCTATTACTGTAATTCAGCTCTTAAAAGATCAGCCTGCCCTTCTAGTGAAAGAAAAAAAGAGAACCAATGCACACACTGATTTTCAGCTCAGAAACATTGTGCCTGACAGCTAAAATAGACCTTTTTGAATTGGAGAGTGAGGCAAACAGAAGCCCTGGTTATTATAGTTAATTCAATTTAATTAAAGCCATAAAAGAAAATCACATTTGTGCAGTGGGTACTGACCACTCTGATCGCTTGGAGGACTCAGAGGAGTCCTGCTCTTAACTGATGGGCAGAGACCCAAGTCGCCACCATAACTCAGCCTCTGTTACAGGGCCTCTTTACCTTGACTCAGCCAGTCATACTTTTGTACACTATTTCTCTTCTGTGGTCTTTAGTTTTGAAAGTGATTTGCTATGGGTCATTTTCGGTAATAGTAAGAATTGCATTTTTATTCCATTTCCTTAAGAAGCCTAAAAAGCTGGGTAAAATTTTCCACTTCCTTTCCCTTTTTGGTTTTCTCTCCATCTCTAATACTGTCCTTCTCTGCCTCCCCATTTTCTTTCTGTTCCCCTTCTTGTCAGCCATTTTCAGCTGGCCCCAGACCTCCATCTCCATGGAAGGCCAGTGGCCTAATTGGCAAGGCCGAGCTGGGCCCATGGGTGTCCTGTGAGGACAATACAGGATGCTGGTCTGCACTACATCTCTGCCAGGCCCTGGGCTAGGTTCTGAGTGTGCAAAGACAGTCCCTGCCTCAGCTGCTCACAGTGCTGATGGGGCAGACACACAGGAAAGCCAGTCATGCCCTGACCGGTGTGGCTCAGTGGATTGAGCGCTGGCCTGCAAACCAGAGAGTCGCCGGTTTGATTCCCTGTCGGGACACATGCCTGGGTTGTGGGCCAGGTCCCTGGTTGGGGGCACTCAAGAGGCAACCACACATTGATGTTTCTCTCCCTCTCTTTCTCTCCCCATTCCCCTGTTTCTAAAAATAAAAACCAATAAAGTTTTAAAAGAAAAAGAAAGCCAGCCATGGCAGTGCAGTGTGATACATGTCATGACAGATGTATCACCTGAAATTACAAGGGCACTGGAATAGGAGGGACACCTGAGCCTGGATGAGGACATTGTTTAGACAGGAGCCTTTCAGGCAGAGGAAACATCAGGTAAGAAGGCCCAGAGGAGAGGGCCCATGAGCATGCAGAGAACAGCCGCTTGCCAAGCCTTTTATGGCTGGCCTTTGCCTACCCCTCCAGCCCTATCTCTACCTCTTCCCAGCTTATCACCTATCTTTCAATCATATGGGATTTTTCTTTCTTACCTCAACCTTTGCTCATGCTTGTCTGGAGCACTCTTCCTGTTCTCCTCACCCTGCTCCTGGCTTATTCCAATTCACCCTTTAGGTCTCAAATATCCCTTCCTCTGGCAAGCATCCCTAGGCCATCGAGCCCAGCTGGCATCCCATAGCAGCCTGTACTTGGGTACCTAACACCTACCACACTCTGTTGTTATCACCTGTTTGGTTGTATTTCATCCTGGACTACAAGTTCTGTGGAAGCAGAAATAGTATCTGTGTTTTCTCTCCAGGCCAGGATCAGTTTTAGGCACACAGTAGCTGCTTCAGAGAGGTTTGCTAGATGCTCTAAATATGGCTAGAGAAGAGGACAGTCCAGAATAGTGGTGTGAAATGAAAGCAGGAGCAGATGATGGAGATCCTCAAATACCGCCCAAAGAGAGGAAAAAGGACAGAGGCAAAGACTGCAGGAGAGCAGGTGCAGAAGAGGAAGTCCTCATGGAGGAGAGTTGTTGCATGCAGGAGAAAACGTCCTCTAGCCGCTCAGAGCCTGAGTTAACTGGTTCCGAGTTGAATGAATATCCTGGTAGAAGGAGAAAGAAAACCCTTGTTAACCAAAGCCACTTTGAATGCTCTTGAAATGATGAGATAACAGAGTCAAATGGAGGTGGCTAGCAATTTCTCCATCAGCATATAACTTGAGGTAGTGTTTGTTCATATTCTGAAACAAATGAGAAAGTTGAGGAGACATGAAGAGACATACAAGTATTATAACAAAGAAGCTCTGGCTACCTCCTGGTTGGGACCTCATGGCTGTCACTGAGCATCTCTCCCTACAAGAACCTCTTCCCTGCACTTTCACTCCCCGTAATGGGGACTGTCTCCTCTGGTGGGGGCTGCAGCCCACTTTGTCTGTGTGCAGGAATGTCTGGAAATTTGCAACCCCACAGGGCAGCCCTTAGCCAGATGCAGGAGAGCAAGCCCTCCATCCCTGACTCCTGAGCAGGCTGGCATGGATTGATGTGCACCCCGCCCTGTCCTCAGAGCTCTGCTGCAGTTCTGGGCACACTCATAGAAAAGTCACCTGCATGCACAAGAGTTCTGGTTTGCAGGCTCCATTTGGGGAACCTGACCTTCCGCAGACAGTGTTCTTAGAGCTCACAACTGAGAGGTGTTGCCCTTCATGCTTCATGCTTCAACCCCACCATTCACACACGCAGTTTTGCCAGCATAACAGTGGCCATGATCTTAGGGCTTAGGCTAAGAACAGTTTCAAACCCAAACACGAGGTTTTTAACTAAAAGGAAATGGTTCATTTTTCACATTCAAAAATGAGCCCACCCCAACTTCATGAATTCAAATCCTGATGCTTCAGAGCATTTGTCATCCCTGTCATTCGGTGGCCTTGCATTCCCCCCAGGAAGATCACCAGTCTCCTGAATGGAACATGTCAGAGGAAGGACAGCGTGTGACACCATCCCAACTCTCCTAAAAACATCGCTGCAGTATTTCATAATGTGCCTGGAGGGAGAAAACAGTCTTGAGGTGTGTCTACTTATACTCAAAAAAGATAAAGATGTAAAAGGTCAGTAATTCTAATTTTCTATGTCAGGCATTTATCAAATGACAATGTTTCAAACATTTATGGATGAAAATGAGAAACCTTAAATTTTTGTAGGTCAGCTTTGGGAAGTTTAAAATGCTACAAACACAAAAAATTGCTTATGTGGTCTCCTTCCTGAGCTTTACCTCAGGTTTAAGTTTCAGTATTTTAATCAAGATGATGCTACCTTAAAAGAAATGAAACAGCTTAATTAAAAAGTTGAAAATGGGAGTTTTAAATAAACGGAGGGTGGGAAGGATACAACTCTGCATTGCTTTCCCTTGAATAAGAAGCAGATAAATTTCTGAACGATTTATTTAAACCCTTAAGTTTGGCTTCAACACGTGAGCATTAAAATCATTTTTGAGTATCTATAATTTTTCGCAGTCTGGCATCAAATTCAAGAAAATTACATAGACGTGTGGTGACTGCAGGGGGGAGAGGGTGGTGGAAGTGAAAGGGTATAAAAGGGATGAGTAGTAATGGAAAAAATACAATAAAAAATAAACTATTAAAAAATTAGAAATAGTATTTAGCCCTAATGGGTATGGCTCACTTGGTGGGTGTTGTCCTGCAAAGCAAAAGGTCGAAGGTTTGATTACTGGTCAGGGCACATGCCTGGGTTGCGGGTTCCATCCCCAGTTGGGGCATGTGTGAGAGGCAAGTGACCGATGTTTCTCTCACACATTGATGTTTCTCTCTCTCTCTTTCTCCTTCCCTTCTCCTCTCTCTGAAAATAAATAAATAAAAACATCTTTAAAAAAAAAAAAGAAATAGTATCTAAAGAGCATGATGCTGTTCTAGATGACAAAGCCACAGCTCGGTCTGCGCCCAGTCCCTTCTCACTGTTCAACAGCCCCTGTTTCTGGGTTAGGGGACTCAGCACTAGGTTGTCCTTTAGTTGACTCACCCCACCTGACCTCAGGTCAGGATGTGGCTTTTGCTTCATTCTAGTGCCAAAGCCCCTCTTTGAACCTAAAGCCCAGACATAAAGGTCTCATCTAACTCCTGTGTGTCAGTTTCCCTGGCTAACAGGTAACTCTGCTTTATTGATGCCATCTTCATGCTGGGCAGTGGACTGGGTACTTTAGGCTCCCTTATCCTCCTCACAAGAAAATTGGTTTCATTAACCCCTTTGTTGCCTGTAACTGGGAAGTCAGCTGAGCACCCCTCTCCCATTAACGTGGAATGCTGCTTCCTTCCTTCACATCAGCCCTGACTCAAGCCTTTCACCCCCTTCCCTTGTTATCCCAAAAGATCTCTTCACACCCAATCATTCACAAGCTTAGCAGCTTTACTGGAGACGTGAGGAGTCGGGGAGCGGGGGGGGGGCACAATGCACACTGCTCCGCCTCCCACCTTTGCCTGGCCCCCCTAGCTGGCATTCATGTCTTGGGGTGTCAGCATCATGCCCCAAACAGGCTATCACAGCCTTCTTACAAAGCACAACACTCTCCCCAGGCAGAATTCTGATAAACACAACTGAATACAACTGCTCTCATCTTGTAACATATGGATGGGCCCAAACTAGAGAGAGGCTAAGTAATTTGCTCAGGCTCACTCAGCTAAAAGAATTATGGGCAATCAAGCCTGCTCTCTAATATGTCATGCTGCCTCTCCGTGACTGAATCACCTGCCTGGCACTTCATTTCTTGCAAAATACAGGCCCTTAGAGTCTTGCCCCTGATTTCATCCCAGCAGCTGGAGTCAGTAACTGACGGAAGGCTCCCTGACCCCTATATACACCATACCCCCATCGGGGTCTTGTCCCACACTCCCTGCCCTGCCTCTGCTCTGCCCACCTCTGCACCATACCTCTCGCTCTCTCTGATGGGGACAGATTGCTTGGCCTTCCTCCAGTCTCCTGTTCCCACATTCTCTGTTTTATTTGGCTTCCTTTCATCACCTATAGCAGGACACTCTGCCCTGACCACCTCCTGTCCTGCCCAATGCCCATGGGCAGCTCCCATGGGGCCTTGCTGTTTTCCATGAGTCTTCTCATCTCTTCCTCTCCTGTCCTTCCTCTTGATCTATCACAGGCAAAGAATGTCTGCCTAACAAGAATGATTCAATTTTCCACTGTCCGTAATTGCCAGGGTTGCTCTAGGGAGGGCCTCAAAGTCGCCAGAGTTTAATGGAGGAGCTGAGTTATCTCTACCTCCCTTCTCTCCTCTCTTGCTCCATGTCAGCTGAGAGGGCAGCTGCCTCAGAAAACGTTTTTGGCGGACTCATTTTCTCCCTGCGCCTTCAGACATTCCCATGTGAAGCTGAAAATAGCAACTCATTTCTGTTCTCAAAATGAGAGACAGAAGTAGACCCTCAGCATCTGAGCAAGACAGTGGCGGTCCTGCATGATGTGGGCAGGTGTGGGGCCTCAGCCTCTGGGAGGAACAGAAACAGCACGGAGCTGGGAGGGACTCTCAGGAATGGCTGGTATGCATTTAATGTCCAAAGGGATGGACCGCTATTGTCACAGGTATCAAGTTTGAATATAACAATAGCAGTTGGAATTCTCAAACAATCGTGCGGCTTTCCAAAGGGCCTCACATGGTCCACCAACGCACGTGTCCCTGGACAGCCAGCAGAGGGGTAGAGGTCACCACACAGGCAGCACAGCCCCCAACATCCGGAGACTATAGATCAAATTGAAAGTCATCCCTGGGGGCCCTCAGCCTGTGCTGAAGAACTGTGATATATGCAACTCCATGGTGTGAGCAAAATTATGCTATAACTCCCATTTCTCACTCATCTCTTTTCCTCCTCCTCCACAGAGTCTTCCCAGCCTAGCCCCACCAGCCTGGCCTCTTCCTCCTCTCACCTTCTGACTGGGTACCAACCACTGGACACTTAATCAGGTATGGTCATGTGGCAATTCTAGCATTCCACACAAAAGTTTTACTTACTGCATTATTCTTTGAAGACGAGGGGTGTGTGTGTGTGTGTGTGTGTGTGCGCGCGCACGCGCGTGCGTGTGTGGTGCAGGAGCACCTGTCAGGAGCAATGGGGGAACTCTACAGAGTGTTGAGGGGGCACAAACTTAGAGTCAGAGACTCTAGCTCCTCATTCTGAATCTGGCATTAGTGAGGACTTGGGATAAAGAGGTAAGTCTCTCACATTCACCTGGAAGGTGTGGCTGATAACACTGGAGCGGAAAGAAATGGTCCCTTTTCAAATTTGTCTGCAAAAGGAGGAAATTCCTGACTCTTAGTACAGGAAAAGCTAAAAGTAAAGCAGGCTTTAGAAATACATTTTTAGAGACTCCTGGGAAACAAGTAAACTAGAAAACGTGATCAGGGTAAGGATATGTGTGGTGGTAAAATAAGTAGATAATGAATTAGATAGATGGATAGATAGATATGATGTTTATAAACAGAATTAATAAATCTTCATGTTTGGAGAGGCTGGAAAACCAGGAGAGTTTCCCAAAAGGACCCAGGAAAGTCTCTAATTAGGAGAGAAAACTAAGCAGCCCACCTAATTGCTAAAAGGTGCTCATTAAGATGTTAAGAAGTCATCCTACCAGACCACAACTCTTTGGATTTAAAATCAAAAGATGCTGCCTGGAGCCCATAAAGTCACATCGCATGAGCAAGGTGAAAAATAATAAGGGCTAAGAAAAGATTTTTAATTCAGTATAAATGAGTAAATGTATGTATATATCTCAATTGCTCATGTCCACTATCTGTTCACCCATTTTAAAAAGCTTTATGGTCAAAAATGGCTAACTGACTTTATGGTCCTTCTTTTCTTCTGTCTTCTCCACTCCCTGTCTCTATTCAAAGAGGCCTCTCTTGCCTCCAAACCTCCTTGGTCCTTTATTTGAACGTCTCATAACATTGACTATAGTTGTTCACGTTCCCTATATTTGTCAGAAAAATGACCCCTGTGTCACCAAAGCGACTTGGAAGATGTGTTAAGGACCCTGAGATTGGGAGAGTTTCCTGAATTATCTGGGCAGGCCCAATCTAATCACATGAGTCCTTTTAAAAACAAACAAGCAAGCAAACAAGAAAACATAACCTTTCCTGGCTGTAATGAGTAAGAGGAAGATGTGATGACCTAAGAAGGGTCAGTAAAATGCAACTTGGCTGGCCTTAAAGATTGAGGTAGGGAGCCATGAACCCAGCTATGCAGACAACTTCTTCTAAAAGCCAGAAAAGGCAAGTAAATGGATTTTGCTCTAAACTCTCTAGAAAGGAATGCAGCCCTGCCCATACCTTGATTTTAGCCTAGTCAGACTTCTCACCACCACACTATAAGACAATAAGGAAACTATTACACTATTGCCTTCTGATTGACGGCAATCTCTCTGAAAACAGATGTCTTCCTCTTTCATCATAATCATTACACCTGTGCCTGATACATGGTAAACAATTAATAAATATATGTTGGAAGAATGAATGAGTGAACAAATGAAGTAGACATGCACACAGAGCTAACTACCAAGGGATGCCACGGGGTACAAGGAAAGATAACAACCTCAAGGTCACAGTCAGAGAAAACTTTTTTGCACTCTTGATGGGAGGTCAAAAACTGCCACCCGTGACCACGTTTTGCTGAGTGACCTGCCCCTTTTATCAAGTAGGAGTATGACATACACATAGGGTGAAAAAAATCCATAGAAAGATAAGTCCACGTGTAATTAAGCACTAAATTGAAGTAAGGGGCTGTGGGAAGGTGGGATGAAGAAAAGATGATTCTGGAAAGATTTATATGCTGAACATGGGCTTGATCTGGACTTTGAAGGACAGCCAGAATTTGGATAAGTGGAGAATGGGATAGGATGTTACTGAAGAGGATGAGATATTATGGCCGATTGTAAAAAGACTGGCTTTGCCAGAAGAATTATAATTAGGAATAGTTACGAGCCCTGGCTGCTGTGGCTCAGTGGATTGAGCATCAGCCTGCAAACCAAGTGTCGCTGGTTCATTTCCCAGTCAGGGCACATGACTAGGTTGCATGCCAGGTCCCCAGCTGGGGGTGCATGAGAGGCAACCACACATTGATGTTTCTCTCCCTCTCTTTCTCCTTTCCCCTCTCTCTCAAAACAGATGAATAAAATAATATAAATAAATAAATAAATGAATAAAGAGATCAGGCATTAATTTGAAAAAAATTGTTGCATAATAAGAACAGCTGCCTACTATTGGTTCTTTCCAAATGCCAGCACTTTCCATGATCAGTTCATGTAATCCCCCCAATGACCCTCTAAAGTGGTGTTAAGGGCATCCTGAGACTTTTTGACTTGTGTGTTCTTGACTGCCCAGCATAGGATCCCCCTTCTCAGGTGTGGGATATTCTCCCTCTGTGAGCTTTGGAGCTCCCTTTCTCTTGCTGTTGAGTAAAGGCTGAAAAATCTAGACACTTGCTTTCTCTTTACCCCTGGCAACAAGAACACATGCATGTGACCTGGTTTGGCATTCAGATGTGAATCAGAAACAAATGGCAGAAAGAAAAGGGACAGGGATAATTTCTTCTAGCAGCAACATGGCACCAACATCTGGATTCGAGAGGAATAGAGTAGGTGGCTCCTCCTTCTAGTGCATTTTCTAAAACTGGTTACCTAGCCTTCTCAGCGACTCTTTGAACTACTCAAATCCATCATAAAAGTTCTTCTGAACCTAAATTGATTAGAATAAATTTATGTTATTCACAAATAGGAACCCTGGTGATATAACAGGTATTAAAATTCTTGTATTACAGATTAGAAATTTGAGTCTCAGAAATGTAAAGTGACTTGTCCAAGGTCACATAGCTCATGCCTATCTGATTTCAAAGCTTATGTTCTTAACATTAATCATTAAATGTTCAAAGTGAGAATTGAATTATAAAAGGCTTTCTCCTGTAAATATTTCATACAAGGCCTGAGAAGGGAGAGGTTGACCCCATGGGAAGGCAAGGTTTATGGGGGAAGGTAGGGCAGGCCTTTTGCAGATGTTGTGTTTGAGCGACATCTTAAACAATGGGGGGGGGGGGGGGTTGGCCAAACTGACAAGAATAAAGTGGAGAAAGTTTATCTAGACATCAGAACAACCAGAAGCAAAGGCATGAAACCATGAAATTTCAAGGGCTCTATATTAATATCTATTGCTAGCTAACAAATGACCCTCAAACTTAGTGGCTGAAAACAATGGCCATCTATTATCTTGGTGTCTGTGGAGCAGCAATCTAGGCACAGCTTAGCTGGGTCCTCTCCTCCAGGGTCTTTCACAAGGTGGCAATCAATGTGCCAACCAGGGCTCATCTGAAGGCTCAAAGGAAAGGTTCAGTTTCCAGGATCATCACACGGTTGTTGGCAGATTTCAGCTCTTTGAGGTTGTTAGACTGAGGGTCTTAGTTCCTAGCTGGCTGCTGGCTGGAGGCTGCACTTAGTTCCCTGCCAAGTGGTCTTCTCCAGCATGGCCACTTGCCTCTTGGAACATGCAAGCCAGGAAGACAATACCATTTTTTAGCAGGACAGAACTGACACCCCATCACCTTTGTCACATTCTCTTACTTAGAAGAAAGTTGCAAGGTCAGACACTCAAAAGGAGGGGACTCCGAAGGGGTAGAACTGCCAGGAGGTGGGGATCCTTGGGCCTCTTTGAAAGTCTGCCTCCTACAGACCACTTGGGAATTGCAAGTCATCTTGTACTATGAGGCTGACGCTGCAGCACCAGGCTGGAGGCAGGCAGATACAAACCACAGGGCCTTCATAAACCGCGCCAAAGAACCAGAGTGTCATTTTGTAAGAGGTGAGATTCCTTATTTTCTTTTAACATAACTTCAGGTTTGGTTTGGTTTCTCAAAATCACTTCAGCTCCTTTAGTTCCCTAAATCCCCATCTTGCACTCTCCACACCATATTTTCATCCTCCAACAGGTACTGACCCATCCAGCACTTAGATACACCTAAGTCAGACTTGAACAGATGCAACTAAAATCAGTTAAACTCCTGCAACCCCAAACAAGTAACACCCCCAAATCCAACTTACACTATGGCAGAAGGTTTGTTTTGAATACAAAAAAAAAAAAAAAAAAAAAAAAAAAAAAAAAAAAAAAAAAAAAACCAGAATGGATTGGGGAAGGAAAGGGAGTAGGTCAGGCAAAGACTGGAATTCCTCTTTGGGAGCCCAGCCCTTCCCACTGCCCTCTGGGTTGTTCCCTAATCACGGTGCTGCCACCAGGCTTCAGTGGTTCCAAATCCATCATTAGCTCCACTGTTCAGAAAGAGGTTCCAGAAAAGCCAAAACTTCCCAAACTGCAACCAACTTTCCCTGAGGAAATGGCCTAATGTCATGATCCCTCATTGCTGCACACGTCACTTGATTATGGTTGTCACAATGATGACTGCACTTTCTTTTCATCTAGGTTGAAAAATGTCCACAGTTCTGGTTCCTACAGATTTTTACTGGCTTCTTTACCTTGATCACTTTCCCTGCACGTGTAAGAGTGTGTTCTTGCCAAAGCTCATTTCTCTGTGCTTAATAAAGCGTTTTATGGGCTACTTTGTTGGCAGGAAGCCCCCGTCCTCCATCCTTTGATCTGCGGACTTCGCATGTACAGAACTAGTACTGAATAAGCATTACCCTTCCAAATACCACTAGTCAAATCCAAAATATAACCTCCAAGGTTCCATCTGGAAGCCCTGGGGACTCCTTGACTATGATTCTTATATCCCTTTGGCCTCGAGTCTTGCTCCAACCATTATTAATCTCCCAGGAAAAAGCTGTGACAATTCATGGATTTTGGTAATTCACACTCCCTGGTTATCGCATCCATTTGGAGTATGGCCGCTGTTTAAAAACGATTGTGACAACATTCCAAATGCAACAGCTTTGATCTCTCAGCCAGAGGACATCTGCTCGCCTGTTATGACATTTTTACCTTCTAGGTTCAGGCCAAAATGGTCCCTCTGCTCCCCATATACGTCTCCCTGCTGGAGTATCTTTCCTTGGCTTTGCGTTGTCACCTTCTATTTCCAACACTTTCCCCTCATCCTTCCATGCAGTATTTTAGCTCAGACCAACTAAAATTCTGCAGTGGACAGGTGATTATATTGCCTTTGAAGTGCGCTGGCTCTAGGCTAGTCTCTGGTTGGAGAAACAACTTACTGGAATTACTTAGAAGTCTCCTTTCCACTTGTGTTTCCTTCTCTGTGTTTATTCATGAAGGAGAGTGTTAGTGATCAGGAAGCAAAGTACCAGATGTCAGTTTTCTCTGTGAATCAGCTGAGGGTGAGTTTTCCTGCTTCCTCCTCTCCCACAAAAAGCAACAATATTGAATGAAGTCCCTCTTTCCCTAACTACCATTTCCCTACCTCATCCCCTTTTCCTCATGCTCCCCAGCATTACCTTTGCTTGGAAAAGGTGTTAAAGTTCAAATCAGGTGTTATCCACCTAGCAAAAAAATGTCTAACCAGACTCTCCTCACAAAGAAACATTTCCCCTGCTCCTTTTGCAGAATACAGACACAGCCATGGGCCTCGGTGGGTTACAAGGAGATTTGTTTAACTGTTTGGAAATTATTATTTGCATGCTGAAGATCTTGGAATACAAGCCCCTGTTTGTGTAAAAAACGCCACAGGATTAAGCCTTTGTTTGGGTCCCTTCTAAAAAGAACTGTGATGTACAAATAGCAAGGACACCTGAGAGCTAAAAGAGCTATCAAATAACCTAACAGACTCTGCTAGGAAACTTAATCTGGCACGTGGCCTCCATTCACACAGTACTCTGGTCAGTTACGCTTCATGATTGGCCCTCATTTCTCCACAAGTTGTACCTCTGTCTCCAATAAGGGGGTCTACAGCCAGGTCTGCTGGAGCAGGGGGGCAGGATAGATGACAAGGGGGTGGAACTATTTGAGGAGAGAGTCAGCAGGTGCATGGTTCCTGGCATTTACAAGGACTGAGGAAATGTTAGTCAATGAGACTTTTAAGCTAATGAGACCACCACCCACCAGTTACCAAGCCAGGATGAATAAACTAGAGCCAAGATCAAATAAACAGCCAGACCACATAGGTCCTTGTGGGCACACATCTGACAAACACATTTATTTTATTTTATTCTAATTTTTTAAATGTTTATTGATTTTAGAGACAAAGGGAGGGATGGGGAGAGAGAGAGACAGAGAGAGAGAAAGGGAGAAGCATTGATTGATTGTCTCCCATATACACCCCAAGTGGGGATTGAACCTGCAACCTAGGTATCTGCCCTAACCAGGAATCAAACCCTCAAACTTTTGGTGTATGGGGTGATGCTCCAACCAATTGAGCCACTCTGGCAAGAGTGACAAACATAATTATTTTTCAAAGAAATAATAAAGGCAAATTTTAAAAGGTTTTTATAAGGGGGAGTGGGAGGGATATGATGAATTAGAGTCAATAGTTCTGAGGTTCATTGGCAGCTTCATGGGTGTTTGTTATAGAGGGATTAAGTAAGTAACAAAGCTGTGTGTGAACTGAAGATAGTATGTCAAAAACCAAGATTGATCACTAATCTGATTTTGTGCATTTGAGGGATACAATATAAAGTAATTCTCCAGGGGATAAAACTTTCATTACTTTGAAATAATTGTCTATATTGCTTGTACTTAAAGAAAACTTAATACCCAATTAAGTGAGAAATTCTTTCCAAAGGTTTTGGTGAATTTTCCTTCCAAAGTGTGGGAGGTATGGCTGCTATTTCTAGTCCCTTCTGCATCACTTACTGAGCAGCACATGGTTCCCTGTGTCTGGACCACAAGGTCAAATTTAGAAGAGACTGAGTCTGATGGTGCCGGACAAACTGCACATGACGGCCCTAATGCTGGCCCAGATGCTTTGGCAACTCTGGCACTCACTGGCGGTCAGAGGACATAACAGGGAGTCAGATCCAAGTTCAAGTTGCAAATCTGCTGCCACTAAACTGACCTGAGGTCAAACCCTTATTTGCTTGAGCCTCAGTTTCTCAAATGTCAACTGGAGTATATTAGTTCCCTAGGTTCTCATAACAAAGGACCACAAACTGGGTGCCTTCAGAAAAGAAAAATCTATCTTCCCATAGTTCTGAAAGTTGAAAGTCCTGGAGGATAGAAGGTGTCAGGTCAGCAGGGCGATTTCCCTTCTGCAGGCTCTCGGGGAATAACATCCCTTGCCTCTTGCTGCTTCTGGTAGCTGCTGACATTCCTTGGTGTTCTTTGGATTGCAGCTGTATCATTCCAATCTCAGTCTCTGTCTCACCTGCCTTCTCCCTGTGTATGTCTGTGTCTTCTCATGGCCTTCTTATAAAAACACCTTCCAATAAGGCCCACCTTGATCCATCCTAACTAATGACATCTGCAAAGACCCTTTATACCAAATAAGGTCACCTTTTGAGTTTCTGGGTAGAAAAGAATTTCAGAGGGACACTATTCAACCCAGTATATGAAAATGATATATAACAAAAAGGGTCCTTATAAGAATTAAATAATATATACAAAACACCTAGCATTTATCATCATCATAGCATTATCATCTCGTCATCATTATCCATCATCTCAGTGAGAGGATCATATTTCTGAAAACTTTCTATCCAGCTAGCTAAGGTGACCACAAGTGAAACTATGAAATAGGCCTATTTTCAGATCTGGGCTTGGCAACCTCTGGTAAATTACCTAACCTCTCTGAGCTTCAGTTTCTTTATCCTCCACGCTACTGAAGATAAATAGAGGGTTGGGCAAAAGTAGGTTTACAGTTGTGAGTATACAAAACACAGTTTATTCTTATATTGTTATTTATTAATTATTGTAGAATTTTCCACAGAAACAACTATCAACCCACTTTTGCCCACCACTGTATATATCTCTATCACTGTGGATAAAGAAATCATATATTTGCAACCTCCATGGCATTTACTATGTGCCAGACATTTAAGATGTGCCAGGCACTGTTCTAAGAGATTTACAAATATTATCTCAGTGAGTCCTCAGAACAAGCCTGTGAGTTTAGGTATTATTATTATCTTTATTTCACAATCAAGGAAATCAAATCAGCAAGTATTTTAAGACAGTTGCCTAAGGTCATATAGGAAATACATGATGAAACCAGAATTCAAACCCAGGCAGTCTGATTCCAGAACACATCCAAGATTAAAAGAGAAGATTTAAGAGTCAGACAGGCCCAGTAACACTTCTGGAAGTAACATCACGAAGGCTGCCGAAGGAGAACCCCAAGTTAAGTTCAAACTTGTATTGATTGGTGATGATGGCACTGGAGAAACTACATTCATTAAATGTCATCTGATGGGTGAATTTGAGAAGTATGTAGCTACCTTGAGTGTTGAGGTCCAACCTTTTGTGTTCCACACCAACAGAAGACCTACTAACTTCAGTGTATGAGCCACAGCTGGCCAGAAGCTTGGTGGACTGAGAGATGTCTATTGCATCCAAGCCCAGTGTGCTATTATGCTTGACATAACTTAAAGAGTTACTTACAAGAATGTGCCTAACTGGCATAGAGATCTGATGCAAGTGTGTGAAAACATCTGCATTGTGTTGTGTGGTAACAAAGTGGATATTACGGACAGGAACATTAAGGCAAAATCGATTGTCTTCCACCAAAAGAAGAGTCTTCAGTATATGACATTTCTGCCCTTCCTCTGGCTCACTAGAAAACTAACCAGAGACCCTGACTTGGAGTTGGTTGCCGTGCCTGCTCTTGCCCTACCAGAGGTTGTCATGGAGCCAGTTTTGGCAGCACTGTATGAGCGCAACCTCCTGTTGCTGAGACCACTGCTCTCTGGGAGGAGGAGGATGACCTCTGAGGAAGGGAAGCTGGAGCCCAGTGCCAGAAGTCCAGTTGAACAGATAACAGTCCTGTGATGTCAGTGGTGCCCCACATGTGCCACTTTATTATGTAACTAAGCAGAACCTGTGCTTGCCTGGGGTGCTGAAGGAGATGGAAGGACTTCAGGGTGAATGTGGCAGTTAAAAAATTACCTTCATTTTTTGGACCTGTGTATTTATTTAGCTGTTTTGGAATGCAGTTGTTTCCTTACTGACTTGCAAATGTAAGACTCCTACAGTCACATCATGACATTCAGTGGTGAAACCTTGTTTGCTACTGTCATTCCCATTCCTTTTTGTTTAGAATCAGAATAAAGTTGTATTTCAAATATCTAAAAATAAAAAAATAAAAGAGAAGTTTTAAGTAAAACACTTAGCCAGCACTCCGTATATCTGAAGCAATCAATAAGTGGTGATATACTAACTAGAGCTTCTTCTTCCAGACTTCTCCCCTTCTCCTGACCTCCAGGCTGCCTTCCGCTTTCCTCTTTCTCTCAGTTCAGACGCTCGGGTTGTTACCCCTGTTGACATTAAGCTGGAGCCAAGTTTCCATATTTAAATTTTCAGCTGCTCAAGTTCCACTCAGTTTCCTGGGGTATTTTGCCCTCATTTTTATCTTGTTATTCTCTCCAGTGTCCTATGACCATGGTCACTGGAAGGGTCAGAGAAGGGGAGGGAGCCACAGCTCTCTCTGGTGAACAGTGGGTGCTTCTTTCCTGGGGTGGGGACAGAGTTAAGCAACAAGCTGTAAGACATGTCTCAGGAACATCCACCCAAGCTGTCCTTGGCCCAGAGATCCTTGAGAGACCAGTCATAGAACAAAACCTCCCTGAGCATGTGGATCCATGATGGCGTCAGAGGTATGGAGAGCAAGCTATCTCCTGAACATGCATCCTGAGGTGCAACGGGTTCCCAGCACGGTGCCCTGCTCTCCCCTGCCCCACGCTGCCCTGAGCAGGAGACGTTCACACAGCACTAGGACAATTTTCCAGGACTTGCGATCAAGTCCACCTGCGGCTAATCAGGCTCTGCCCTCTGATAACTGATGTAGTAGGAGGAGCAGGGAGCCCATCCCAGCCAGTTCCCCTCCTGCTTCTCTGGCTGTGGCCAGAATACCAGCAGACCTGGCAGGTGTCGCAGAAATCAGTTGTCAAGAGGGTGTGCGTGCCTACCCAGGATGGGGGAACTGCGTAGATCCAATGATAACTCAAGCAATTTCTAGGTAAATCTGTTCACCCTCTGAAACCCAGAGCATGAGGACAGGCTTTCTCCAAGAGGTAAAGTGAGGGGCCACACTTGGCAAATTGTGACACAAGCTGCTGCTGCTCCACCCTTCCCCTTTCAGGGTTCCTCCCTCCACCCTCCCAGGGACCTGTGTCCTTGTGCCATATGGAGGCAGCCACCCACTTAAACAGGCCTGCCCTCCCTCCTTTTTTCCTCATAAGACATACCTTTCCTCACTCCAGACTTCTGAGGGCTCCGCCTCACTTTGGTAACAATGGAAGTTATTAGAGGAACAAATCCTGCTAATTTGTCAACCAACTATGGGGCTGCACCTCCCAGGTGCCTTAACTCAGCTCAACTGTATAACACTGTGGCTTGTAGAGAATTACCTAATCTTTAGGTAATTTTTAAATTTGTTTCTGCTCACCTGTGGGCTGCTTAAATGTAATGAGGAGTTTACACTTGATGCTGTGAGGTGAAAACCCACTCACAGAAAGTAGTAAAATCTTTGTGCTGGGAGCCATGAGGAAGCTGAACACGTGACCTCATCCCACAAGTGCCTGAGCTGCAGGAGGGGTCAGGACTGAGGTCGCTCATGCTTCATGGGCTTGCAGCATGTGTGTCCCCGCCTCACACTACTTTCCCTGGTTCCTTCTCAGCCACTCAGCGCAGATACCCCTGCACAGCCCACTGGAGTCCTCAGGACTGGCCTGATGGCAACGGGCCTCAACTCAGCCTAGACTTTTCAACAGGGATTTGGAGCTCCCAGGGAGTGTTTGTGCCCTCCAGGAAGCATAAATTACAACCAATTTCTTTTTCTATCTGTCCTCACTTTGCTTGCTTTTCAATTCCATCTGAAATGCATGAAAAACCTTACCTTGTTGCTATATATTATTTGTCTACTCCAAGTACCTCATAAAAATAGAATTATACAATGTATGTGTGTGTGTGTGTGTGTGTGTGTGTATTCCACTTACATGAGGAAAGTGGAATAATCAGATTCATAGAATGGAGATTACCAGGGGAGGGGAGGAAAGAATGGAGAGTTGGTACTAAATGATGACAGTTGCACAACATTGTGAATGTACTTAATGCCTCTGAATTATATATTTCAAATTGTTAAAATGATAACTTCAGCATTATGTATATTTTACCACTAGTATATAAAATTTATAATACATATTTTATACATTTTAAATACATTATATGTTATAATATATACTACCCCAAATCTTATTTAGGTATACTTATATAACTAATTTCAGAGAGCTTACATTTTACTTTTGGATCTTTTCCTTTCATATTGTATGCCTTGGTTTCCGTCTTTTGTCTCCTAAATAGTCCCCAGATTTGGGTTTTACACAATCAGGAGTAGTGCCAGGCTGATAAAAACCCCATAGCCCTCTTCTTTTGCATCCCACCTGACCTTAACCCCCACCACCCTCTTCTCAGTGCTTTTAAGCAGAAAGCTTTACTGGTTAAAGAAAAAGTCCTTGATTTTCAGTGGTACATTTAATAATTCATAAATCACAAGAGGTTCAAACAGGTTCAAAGTTTAAAAGTTTAAAAGTTTTGCTGGAGCTTTAAAGTTTAAACTGTCAGAGCTTTTGACAAAAAACTTTTCCTGTCTGGAATATTTAAGATTGTTGTGTCATATTATATTCAGGACTCTATTATATCCTCCTCTCCCAAATGTTTCTCCTAAGAAAATCCCAGCGTAATTGGCACCAAGCGTTTTCTTTGTGGCCCTGAGATCCCAGATCCAGAAGGTCAGCAGGTACCGGGAGCCAGCAGAGAAGGGGGCGGGGGCTGTGACAATCCACGTTTGGGGGAAAAGCACTTAGTTGGCCAGAATCACCATGGTGTGGGGATTTCTCTTTAAAAGAATGAAAATTGTAAAATGAGATCCTGGCAAATGTGTGTAATGAGGTCTTGGCGGAAGACAGTGAGTTGTGTATAATCTGCTATTTCAAAATCTGAAAGCAGAGAGGCCAAATCTTCCGCTGGCCTCCAGCTGACCTCTAATATTTCAGGCATAATTACTGAATTTGCATGTGCAATTGAGTGTGGTGTCAGCCACCCATGCCAAAGCACTTTCTGCAGTGTTTTGGGACAAGAAGGAACATAGTCATTTCCCTCTCAGGCTGTATTTGACCAAGCAAGCATGAAACATGGAGGTCAATTCTGACATTCTGCCTTTGGACCCTGACGCTGCATATACTGTGCTATTTGGCCAATGTCATCCTATTTCTCAGAAACCTACTGTGGTTCCCACTGCATGGCTCCCACTGGCCTTTCAGATCAGATCCAAGGACTTAGTCATGAACTTTCAGTGCCATACTGATACTCACTACAATCAAGCAAACCCACCATCTCCCCTCCCACCTGCCTTGCTCACTGCTGCCATCAACCCTTTCTGTTTGCTGTTCCTCATAGCTGAGGTTTCCTTTCTTTTCACCAAACACTTCTTTACATTTCTTCAAAATACTCCTCTCTCATAAGTCCCTCAAGCCATCAGTATCATTGGCATAATCAAAATCTTTTCCCAGGTCCCAGGATTTGGTGACAGGATTTTGTAAATGACCTTGTGAGAAGAATGTAGTAGTTCTGAACCCCCAACATAGGCACCAACCCTTGGACAATACTAACTGCACTTTCACACAAATTACCTGCTTTGATCCTAACATCCTCCCATCTGTACCTTTGCCTCCTGTGGTGAGACTTCAACTGAAGTGTTCTGCTGGCTTCTCCTAGAATTGCTAATGAGAAAACCCAGCATGGATTTTCAGGTCTCTCCTAGGTGGCAGCTTGACGGCATCTCTCTTCTTGACTTACTGTCTTTTTTATTTTTTAAGTATATTTTATTATGTTGTTCCAGTAGTTCCAATTATTTTCCCCTTTGCTCCCCTCTGCCCAGTACCCCCCTTCCCTTCAGCAATCCCACCCCCCTTAGTTCATGTCCATGGGTCATGCATATAAGTTATTTGGCTTCACCCTTTCCTATATTATTCTTAACTTCCACCTGTCCGTTTTGTACCAACCGATTATTCTTCTTAATCCCTGCACCAAATCCCCATTTCTCCCTCTCCCCCCTCCCAGCTGATAACCCTCCAAATGATCCCTATACCTTTGATTCTGCTCCTAATCTGGTTTGCTTAGTTGGATTTTCTTTTTCTTTTTTAGATTCAGTTGTTGATAGTTGTGTTTGTTGTCATTTTAGTGTACATAGCTTTGATCTTCTTTTTCTTAAGTAAGTCCCTTTGACATTTCAAATAATAATGGCTTGGTGATGATGAACTCCTTTAGCTTTACCTTGTCTGGGAAGCACTTCATCTGCCCTTCCATTCTAAATGATAGCTTTGCTGGATAGAGCAATCCTGGTTGCAGGTTGCCTTTAATCACTTTGAATACTGCTTGCCAGTCCCTTCCTGCCTGCAAAGTGTCCTCTGAGAAATCAGCTCATAGTCCTATAGGCAATCCCCTGTAGTCAACTCTCTGCCTCTCTCTTGCTGCCCCCAGGACTCTCTCTTTATCTTTCACCTTTGGCATCTCAATTATGATGCGTCCTGGTGTGGTCCCCTCTGGGTCCAGCTCGCCCAGGACCCTCTGTGCCTCCTGGACCTGCATGTCCATCTCCTTCACAACATTTGGGAAGTTTTCTTCATTTTTTCAATTCTTGCTTCCTCATTCTGCACTGGTTGACTGTTTTTTTTTTTTTTCTTCCTTATATTCCAAATCATGGATTTGAACCCCAGTTTCCTTCCCTTCACCATTGGTTTTGTGTGGATTTTCCTTCGTTTCACTTAGCATAGCTTTCACTTATTCTCTTATGCATTTGCCATACTCAAGAATATCTGTCAAGCCTGTGAGCATCTTTATCACCAGTGTTTGGAATTCCATGTCTATTAGGTTGTCTACCTCCTCATCTGTTAGGCTGGCTATCTCCTTGTTGCTTAGCTTTCCCATTGGAACCTTGACCCGTTCCCCCTTTTGGGCCATACTTCTCTGTCTCCTCATTCTGACAGGCTCCTGTGTTTGTTTGCCTCTGTGTCCCAGGTAGAGCTGTCACTCCTGTTACATTGTAAGGGGCAGAGCCTTAGGGATTCGTCAGTGCAGTGTGATGTGTTTCACCATGTTGTGGTGCTGTATGTTGGGGAGGGGTCCAAGAGGGAACAATGCCACCTGCCTAGCTCTCGCCCCTTTTATAGGCACCTCTCCCACTTCTGCACTGGTCTGTCGCCTCTCCAGCTGCTGCCCTGGCCATTATTCCCAGAGTTGGTGGGTCTGCAGATGTTCCAGGACTGTGGGGGCCCTCCAAACAAGTGGACTCTGCCGAGAGACCGGCAGTCTCTGCCTCCACCTCAACCCCCTCTGGTCTGCACAGTCAGAAGCAATGAGGCTTAATCTTCCCCAGTGCTGGGACCGTGAGCTGCAAGGGCCGATGAGGAGCTGGGACCACTCCCCAGGTGTGCTTCCCAACTTTTCAAAACATGTGACTGCACTTTCTGCCAACCTGCTGCCGCTGCCACTGCTGCCACCACCACACCGTGTCCTTTCTGCCCCGGCTCTGCCCCTTCTACCTCTCTGGATGAGTATTTTTCTTTATATCTTTGTTTGCTGGACTTCCATGTAGTTTGGTTTTCTGGAACTTCTGGTTGTTTCTAGTTTTGAGGTAGTTGTATTCCTTCTTAGTTGTGGAGAGAGACACAGCATGTCTATCTACGCCTCCATCTTGGCCAGAAGTTGACTCTATTCTCTTGACTTGAATTGACTCATGTCTCCTCTTTTCATGCCTACCTACATGACTCATTTAGGTCTACTTCTCTAGCTCCTCTACCTCCAGTGTGAGTTACTCTCCCCATTTCCAACTCCTTTACCTAAGGCTTGAGCTACAGCCCTTATCCTAGTGATCCCAAGTCTGGGTCTCTGCTTCTCAACTATCTCCTGGGCCCCAGCTCCACCACCTTCCTACCTCTAAACTGGCTACCCGGACTAGAGTCCAGCAAACTCAAAAACCATTTGATTGCCTACCCTCTGAAATAAAATAAGTATAATATTTCATGTTCTTTCTGCCAACGATGCCTTTGTATTTCCCAATTAGTCAAGTACCTGGTTGTCCAAAGTAGAAATCTTGGATTCACCCTGAATGCCTTCCCCCCTCAACTCTCCCATCTGAATTGAGAGTGAGCCCTGTTGCTTCAATACTAACAACCTCTCCCATCCTCTCACTCTTCCCATCCCACCACTACTTCCTTCATTCAATCTTCCATCATATCTTTGTCATAACTGTTGTAATTATCTCCTTTCTGGTTGCTCTCCCCACAGTCTTTCCTGCCTCCAAACTTTGCAAGATCTAACATGGAAACAGTATGTCGCTGCCTGTCAACAGCTCCACTTCCCAAAAGCTGCAGTCCATACTCCCTTCTCAGTCTGACTCCCATCGACCTTCTCAGCTACATATGTATTCCACCACAATCCTCCTCTTCTCTTGTTCTTCACTCCATGCTCTGACCAGACCAAAATTCCTTCTGTTTCCTGAGCATGCAGCCTCATTAATATCTTCATACCTTTGCAAATACAGATTTCTCTTACCTACTCTGTACCTGGTGAGTCCTCATTCCTCCAGCCCACCCTCCTTACTTCCATCATGAAGCTTTTTGTCCATTGAACATGCTGCCCTTACTTGTGGGACCCTGACTGTTTATCCTTGGTCCCTCAGCACCTAATACAGTATCTGGCCCTACAGGTGCCCAATTCTCTTCTGAATAAATTAAATCTCATGGCACCAAATACCACCCTCCAGATAACAAAGTGTAGTTAGGATAAAGCATAATTCTTAATTCAGATTCTTTGTTCCTCTCTGGTTGCAACCTGATAAAATGTTCATTATTCCTACATGGTAAGATTAAAGAGAAAATAGGAAAATTCTCATGTAGATGAATCCTCTCTCCCGAGCTGACTCATCTACCTTTCTCTGTGGGTTGTAAATCCATTTATCCAGTTGCACACATTTTAGATATCATGTATAATGTTCTGGTTTTTACTAGAGTGGCCATAAATTATTTCATGCTAAAACTATACAGATATTTGTATGGCTCATGGAGAGCTCTGTAGCTGAATCTCTGTTCTGGCAAGTGATTAGGATATCTTAGAGAAATATAGGCATTGTGATATTTCTGGGTAGGTTTTCCTTTCTTCAGTCTACGGGGAGATGGCATAAATTATTCTCGTATATTTCAGGCTTTGAAGTCAGACAGACCGGGGTTTAAATCCTGGCCCCATCAGCATGTGACCTGTAGCATGTCCCTTCACCTCTCCACCTCAGTTTCCTCATCTGTAAATTGGAAAAAGTGATGCTCCACAAAGCTATCGTGAAGATTAAGTGAGAGCATTTATCACAGAGGAAGCCTTCAATTGTTGCTAAGGTAAGTGCTTGAGTGCTAATGATTGACCCTTAATGCTTAAGATTGCCCTAATCATTAGCACAGGAAGTGCTTTATGTGTTATGTAACTATATATGCATACCCATACAAAGGAATATGTAAGTATATACATAAATATACTTTGTGTGTCTTTATATGTATATATATTTATATGTGTGTTTGTATTGCCTATAACAATACATAATCCTTGAACTAACCCTACAATGTAGGTACTACAATAATCTCCACTTTACACTTGAAGAAACTGAAACTAGTTAAATAACTTGCCCAAAGTCACACAGCTAGTAAATAACAGACCTGAAATTTAAGCCTAGGCAAAGTAGGGTTAAATACCATAGTATTAACACCAATTAAAATGTTCCACAATACCTCAAAGCACTCTTCAATTAGTTAAATGGTGACTACCATCACCATCACCATCCTTGTCCAGATGTGCCCACATGTCTATCTTATACTACAAAAGTGCTCTGGCTAGGCTAGCTACTCGGTCAGCCCTAGGGTTGTAACTTTGTTGCATAAATAAAATTGTATTCAGCTGGCAGCCTCTGGGGTGGCTTCAAAGATCAATACAGTACCATGCTAATACTTGGGTGGTACAAAATTCTAGCAAGGGAGACCTTGGGATTTCAAAAGGGTCCAGCCAGGATACAAACGGGTACAGTCAGAGTGTGTGGCCCTGGCAACACTTCATCCCATTGCTTGTTGTCTTCCTTATTTTAGCTGGAGAAAGAGACCAATTGATTCCTGCCTCCCAACCAACTCCAGCCAGACAGTGAGATTTTGTAATCATGTATGTCTCAGACCACAGCCCACAGAAATCAGACATGGAAGCACTTGCTTGGGTTGTCCAACATTCACATCCTGAGCCAGGAAATGAGAACTTCGAATCCAGTGTCACTATTCTGTTCTAAAAAATCATAATTATTTGTAAAATGTATAAGTGGAATTGCATGTTTCTTAGGGCCATGTGTTTATTTACCAAAAATTTTATGTCCTTTATGTGTTTTGTTCCTCCCTGTTATCACTACATTTACTGACCATTCTTCTTGACCTATTTTTCCCCAACCCTCACCTCCAAGTATGTTCTTTTCCTTGACCGCTATAAAGGGTCTTTGTCCTCTGTGGTCCATGCAAAATATGCTTCTTGAAATATTTTTGCTTTTGGAATCAGGCAGATCTGCCTTTCAATTCTGACTCTGTTTGGCATTAGGCAAGTTGCCTTCTCTAAGTCTAAGTGTTTGCGTATGTAGGATGAGTGTGATAAAGAAGCTAACCTGAGGGGTAAGCTGGGGAGGGGAAAAAAAAAAGAAAGAAGCTAACTTGATAGAGTTGTTGTGATGTTTATCTGCAATCATAACAGTAAGTAACACTCACTGAGAATTAACATATGTTGGTTACTGTGTGAGGTGCCTTTTCCCAAGCTTGCCGACAAAGCTGCTGAATAATAGTGATTTTTTTAAAAAAGATTATAATGACCTATATGACACCCCGCCTCTTTCCAGGAGGCACACCTCCATCCTGATGGAAGGGAATAAAGACTGTAGCATCTGTTAGATCCCTGCACATAGAACCGTGACACAGGCATTATCTCATTTAATCCTCCAAAATATCCTACAAGGAAGGTATTGTTTCTATTCATATTTTATAAATAAGGAACTGAAGTGACTTGCCCAAGGTCACCTACTGAATAAGTGGCAGAGGGGTACAATTAATTACCATGCACCATAACAATAAAAAACAGTAGCAACAACAACAACAAATAGTGGTTATGAGCAGTCACCATGTGCCAGGGACTATCCTAGAAGCTGTACATGAGTTTTTTCATTGAATCTTCACATTAACTCTGTGAGGTAGACACTATTACTAAACCTGTTTCTACCAATATGTAGATTAAGAGCAAAGTATATTAAGTAACTTGCTAAAGGTTGTGTGGTAGGCAAATTGAGAGTCAGAACTTGAAACCTGGTAGTCCTAATTCAGAGCTGGAATCTATTCTATGCTGTCTTTCTAAAAGGGCTATCATGAAATATGCATATAAAGGGCTTAGCCCAATGCCTGACATATAAATTCAACATATTATTGTCATTATTATCACTAATACAATAATAGTCAATATTTTAATATTATTATTCTTTTCAAGACATCTCTTTGCTCATCTATAGAATGTGATCTTCAAGCAAAAATCTGAGTGGACAGGAGCTACTAAGATTTTACTTGATCTTTGCTCCTCTTAATTGCCTTCTGTAAATGTCAACAGCAAGGTAACCATCCTAACTCAGGTTCTTCATTATACCAACTTTTCTCTTTCAGAAGCCTTTCAACTAAAATGATTCTGCAAATCACTTTTTCTTTCTACATCAGTTCTGTCTTAATTTTCTATTGCTCTATAAAAAAATTACCCCAAATTTAGTGGTTTAAAACAACACATATTTATTATTGAACAGTTTCTATAGTCTAGGAGTCCAGACACAGCTGAGTTAGGTCCCTTGCTCAAAGTCACACAAGGCTGCAGTCAAGGTTAGCCAGGTTGCATTCCTTCTGGAACTTAAGGGTCTTCTTCCGAACTCATGTGCTTACCTGCAAAATTCATTTCCTTGTGGTTGTAGGACCGAGGGCCCAGGCTTCTTACTAGATACTGGCCACTCCCCGGGCCTAGAGGTCCCCACTGTTATCATCTATGTGGCTCTCTCCAGGGGAAGTCCACATCCAGAACAGCTTGCTTCTTCAGGGCCTGCAGGAAAATCTCTCCCACCAATCTGCTAACATGCCATCTTAGAGAACAAAGCATACTGGTAGGAATGACATCCTACCACCTTTGTCGTATTCAGTTGGTTAAAAGCAAATCATGAGTCTCACCCACACTCAGGAGGGGGGAATTACACAAGTTGGGTCATAATGGGGGTTTCGCTTTAGGGTGTAGCCACCATAAATTCCTTTGCTTCAATTTTTATTTCTCCCCACTTGTCTCAATTTCCTTTTCATCCCCAGAGAATACCACTTCTTTCTTACTGTGTCTGTAAAATTCTAAGATTCACTCTTCCTCTTTTTTCCACATTTGTATAAAAGTAGGGAGCCAAACCTACTTTTTGAATAGCTTAATTAGTGTGTAATTTGTATACCATAACACGCAAGGTGTTCCAGTCAGTGTACACTTACAGAGTTGTACAACTATCACCATAATATAATTTTAGAACATTTTTTATCCCCCCCCAAAAGAAACTTCATACCCTTTAGTTATTACTCCCTATTTCCCATATTCCCCTCAGCTTTAGGCAACAAGAATCTATTTTCTGTCCCTGTAGATTTGCCTGTTCTGGACATTTTATGAAGGCACCATACACTATGTGGTCCTCTGAGACTGGTTTCTTTTACTCAACATGATGTTTCTGAGGTTCTTCCGCATTGTAGTATAAATAGTATTATTATGGCTATATAGGATGTTTAGAGTACTGTAGACAAAACAGCCAGGAATGGTTGATTTTAACTTATAAAAATAGAATTATAATGAGTATCCTTATTCACATTTCCATCTCACAATTTTTTAATGAGAACTGATTATACATAAGTCCCTAGAGGGAAGAAAAGATACATAAGATTTAGACATTGTCCCCAACAGATACCAAAGATTCAGGAGCTCAGAATGATAAAGGAAACAGACAAATGCACCACTTATATACCATAGGTCTGACTGGTTATTAAGCACATGTGAATATCAGTGGAAATACATAATGAATTTTCAACTCACTAGGATAAAATGGAAGCCAAAACTAGTCTCTCTAAGATGTGAATGGCTTTTAGGAAAAAAAAAATAATGCAAATAAATACACTTAGATTTTAGTCATACGGAGCTTAATGATTTTTAAGATGGGGTAGAAGTTGTTTTGTGAGCTTCCACATGCTGAGCCTGCAGCAGGGACCACCTTGTAAGTCCAGTCAGAGGACTCCAGGGGAGGGGCAGGCTTTTCCTTGGAGCTGGTGTTCTCTGTCTTGACTTCAGCCCCAGTGATCCCATTCTACAGAGGTGTGCTCACGACTGAGTGCTCCAAGCCCAGAGGAATTTCACTGTGACTTACCAATTTTTCAGGCACCTCAAGGTCAGCGTTTGAATACTGAAAACACTTCTATTTAAACAAGCTGAGGAATTAGGAGACTAAATGGTTTCTGTCAGCAGGAGCTAACCTATATGTGGGAACTTTGGATGTTTCAGAAAAGGGCAAGTTCGAGAATCCATAAAACTAAGAGGTGTCTATCACATCAGCTGGAAAAAACAGTAAAATAATTCAAAGTGTTTCCAAATATTCCTCTGGGATAAGCAAGGATCTAACTCAAGATTTTTAGTCAGGGCCCCACGACTTCAAACTCTCGCCTTGGAGCAAAGGCCAGAGTTCAGGCCAAGGGGCCAGCTCCTATCACAGCCAGCAGCCTGGGCCTCCCCTTACCAATTTCTGGCTACTTTGGAGGTGGGGAGCAGGGCCACGGAAGCCTCAGGATGATTCCTCACTCCTCAGCACCTCTCCCACCTGGCTTGCTGAAATTCCACCCTTAGAAATTTATATTTCGTTCCAATGCAAATACTCCTGGGAGAAGAAACAGATCTTTTATCATCCATTTACACCTCAGTGCAAATGTGTTTATCAGAGCTTTTGCCAAAGAATCTGTTTTTAGAGGGGAGGAGGTGAAAGGAACTAAGAACAGAAAAATGCCTGAGGATGAAAAGAGAGTACCCAAAGACAAAAAAGAACAAAAAGGGATGACAGACAGGGTTCACTAAAAACAAATGAACTTGGCCTCTTCCCAGAAGTGCCTGCCTGAGAGGATGAGGGGCAGACTCAACCTCATTGGGATCAAATGCAGAGAAGAGGGTTGCAAAGGCAATTAACCCAGATGTGGGGAAACTTCACACTGTGCTCTGGCTGGAAGAGTAGGAACCAGGACCTGGCTCCTGGTTTGTAGGCAGTGCCTGTCTTCTCCAGAGGCACAATCTCACTGGGAACAACAGCACTTTGAGGAATTTACCTGTACTGCCCAAACAAAGAAGGAGGAAGCCCACACCTGTCTTACTAATTACCAGGAGTGCTTTGTTCTGCTTTAGTCCACTGCCAAGAGCTCCCAGACTGCTTAATCACACACAGGCTTTTTACATTCAAAGAAAGTGAGCAGTGTTTGTCTTAACAGAATATGACTGTGTACCCTGTGAAGGAGCTATGTCCAGCACTCACATCAAGCTACTGTTTCAGACCTGTCAAAAGATGACCCCCAAACCTAGAGAGGAGATTACATATTCATATAACATGGTTTCACAGTACTCACAAAGGATTAAAACTCAGAGCCATCAAGTTCCTCCGGAGATCAGGGAATCCTATCAGAAGTCATTTTAAAATTAATTACAGTAGTCCCTCTCTATATCGAAGTTCACTTATCACAGCCTCACTGTATTGCGAGATTTTTAAAAAATATTATATTTAATTATTTATCGTGGATTTTTCGCTATATTGTGGGATTTTGTGGTACTGTATATGTATGTTGTTAAAGTTACGTAGGTTTAAGAGTGTAGAATATGTTTAAGAACATAGCAGCATTTATAAGTGTGGAAAAGGTTAATAAGGGATTGGGAAAGGTTAATAAGGGACTGGGAATGGTTTATAAGTGTGTGGGAAGAGTTTATAAAACATTAAAATATATATAAATACTAAAATAAATGTAAGGTTCCTACTTTGCAGATTTTCACCTATCGTGGTGTTGGGGGGGTATTTAAAACGTAATATCCGTGATAAGTGAGGAAATACTGTACTTAAAAAATATCCTCTTGGCTTCTTCTTTTTAAGTATATTTTATTGATTATGTTGTTTCAGTAGTTCCAATTCTTTTTCCCCTTTGCTCCCCTCTGCCCAGGATCCCTCTTCCCTCCAGCAATCCCACCCCACTTAGTTCATGTCCATGGGTCGTGCACATAAATTCTTTGGCTTCACCCTTTCCTATATTATTCTTAACTTTCCCCTGTCTATTTTGTACCAACTGATTATTCTTAATTCCTGAAGCATTTCCCCACTTCTTTCCTTCCCCCCTCCCAGCTGATAACCCTTCAAATGATCCCCATACCTATGATTCTGTTCTGATTCCGGTTTGCTTAGTTGGATTTTGTTTTTATTTTTTAGATTCAGTTGTTGATAGTTGTGACTTTGTTGTCATTTTAGTGTTCATAGTTTTGATCCTTTTCTTAAGTAAGTCCCTTTGACATTTCATACAATAATGTCTTGGTGATGATGAACTCTTTTAGCTTTACCTTGTCTGGGAAGCACTTCATCTGCCCTTCCATTCTAAATGATAGCTTTGCTGGATAGAGTAGTCTTGGTTGTAGGTCCTTGCTTTTCATCACATTGAATACTTCTTGCCAGTCCCTTCTTGCCAGTAAAGTGTCTTTTTGAGAAATCAGCTGATAGTCTTATAGACACCCCTTTGTAGGCAACTCTCCACTTCTCTCATGCTGCTTTTAGGATTCTCTCTCTGTCTTTCACCTTTGGCTTTTTAATCATGATGTGTCTTGGTGTGATCCCCTCTGGGTCCAGCTTGCCTGGGACTCTCCATGCTTCTTGGACTTGTACATCTATCTCCTTCACAAAATTTGGGGAGTTTTCCTCCATTATTTTTTCACATCGGTTTTTAATTTCTTGCTCTTCCTCTTCTCCTTCTGGCACCCCCATGATTCAGATGTTGGCATGTTTAAAGTTGTCCCAGAGGTCCCCAAGCCTCTCCTCATTTTTTTCAATTCTTGTTTCCTCATTCTGTACTGGTTGACTGTTTTTTTCTTTCTTATGTTCCAAATCATGGATTTGAACCCCAGTTTCCTTCCCTTCACCATTGGTTTCGTGTGGATTTTCCTTCATTTCACTTGGCATAGCCTTCACTTCTTCTCTTATGCATTTGTCATACTCAGGCATATCTGTCAAGCCTGTGAGCATCTTTATCACCAGTGTTTGGAATTCTGCATCTGTTAGGTTGGCTATCTCCTTGTCACTTAGTTCTCCCTCTTTTGGGTCATACTTCTCTGTCTCCTCATCTTGACAGGCTCCTGTGTTTGCCTCTTTTCTAAGGTAGAGCTGTTGCTTCTGTTATGTTGTAAGGGGTGGAGCCTTAGGGATTCATCAGTACACAGTGATCTTTTTTACCACGTTGTGGTGCTGTATGTTGGGGAGGGGTCTGAGAGGGAACAGTGCCGCTTGCCCAGCACTCACCCTTGTTCCAAGTACTTCTCCCACTTCCGTATGGGACTGGCACCTCTCTAGCTGTTGCCCTGGCTGTTGTTCACACAGTGGATGTGGCTGCAGACATTCTAAGACCGTGGGGAGCCTTTAAACAAGAAGACTGCTGAGAGACCAGCAGTTTCTTCCTCCGCCCCAACCACCACTGGTTTGCATAGTCAGAAGCAATGAGGCTTGATTTTCCCTGGTGCTGGGACTGTGAGCTGCATGTTCTGGTGAGGAGCTAGGAACATTCCCCAGGTTTCCCTCCTGACTTTTTAAAATGTGTAATTGTGCTTTCTGCCGGCCTGCTGCTGCTGCCACTACTACCACCACCACATTGCATCCTCTCCACCCCAGCTCCACCCCTCCTACCTGTCTGGATGAGTATTTCTTCTTTATATCTTTGTTTGCTGGACTTCCATGCAGTTTGACTTTCTGGAACTTCTGGTTGTTTCTAGTTTTGAGGTAGTTGTATTCCTCCTTAGTTGTGGAGGGAGACACAGCACGTCTCCCTCTTGGCTTCTTATAGTTGGTATTATTCCTGAGAACTACAAGTCAAATCCAAGCCTCTTTGATGAACCCAAGTTTTCCGAACTTATAGTCAGTTTAGGTTACTGGTGACAAACCCACAAAAAAGTTGGAATTTTTCAGCATACAGACCAAATCTGGAATATTGATCAATGATGGCAAGTCAATGGAGACATTTAACATAAGCCCTAGCTATGCACATCCACATCTATATTTTTAAGGAGTAGGTGTTTAGATATTTCTTTTTCAATAAATAAATTAATTACTATGCTCAAAGCAAGAGAGTGAAGGATTTGCACAGGATGCTCCATAAATGATCTTGCCTGCTGAAAACACAGTTTAAAAGTCTGTAAAAGGAAGCTCCAACTCTCTTTAATTTGCTTAACATTCAATTCTCATTCTAGATCAATTCATTTAAGGAGAAAAATGCCTACCTTAGAAACTAGTGTTAAAAGATCCCTCTTGTAAGTGAAAGTTGAATGAACTGTAAAACCTATCATAAAACACTTTATACGGCTTCAGTTACTCCATGAGCCAAGCTATGCCTCAGGGATACAAAATTATATCTTGCTCATCTTTTCAGATGCCATAAGAAGTCTATATTGAGAGTATTCCTTTTCCCCACCCCAGTGTTTTTTTAAACCTTTTTTTAGTTAAACATATCAGAGAATTGTATTTCTCTTTCTAGAGAATACTGGTTCTGAAATGCTTTTTAAAGTGTGTTTGTGACATCTGAAAGTTCCCTACCTCCCATACTCAAGTTCTAAAGCTTGAAAGAATCATCATTTCTAGTTTGATGAATATCCAAAACCGAGCACACAGTGCAAGGGAGTGCGTGCCATATTTCACTCCACAGTGGAGTCACAGTTTTTTCTTAGACATGGTTTTAGCATAAAGTAAATTGTATTTCCAGGATTGCTGCCAGACCCAACAATACAAATAATGACGACCAAAAACAGCAAAATGTGAGTGAACAAGAAGTAATGATGTTTCATAAAGAAATCTCATAAATGTTAATAGACTTTGGTAATACTTGAAGATTACTTAATTAAACCAGGTTGGCAAAGTCTCAGCATATAGAACTGTACTAGAAGTGAATTCAATAGAAATCAATGGGAATACAAATAATTATTCAGTGCTTCCTAATGTAAATGAAGAATTCTATCTCAGCAATCAATGATTCTGAAAATGAAGCTCAGAATAGTTTTATCTGTTTTTTTTTATTATTATTATTTTGGTATTGGCTAAATACTTAATAGCGACTATTTTCCAGAACTTCTAAGTTACTCCATATTTGGATTGTAAGGATTTCTAGCAAATCAGCATTAAATTATTCATAAAGCATCCATATGAATTTTCCTCCCTATATTCTTCAACAGAGTGAAGGTAGGAAGTGGCAGGTTTCATACAGGAACTTTGCTAGGTTATTGCATGATTTTCTCATGTAATATTCATAACAGTATGAAATAAGTACTATCATCTTTATTTTAGAGGTAAAGTAATTTAAATTCTGAAAATTTAATTATTCAAGTTCAAACATATGATAGGTTTCAGAAGTGGAAAGGAAACAAATATGGGCTGTAGAAGGGTATTTCTCTACGTAGCCTACTTTATTCAAGAAATTCAAGTGAAAGCACACTGACTTGTTTTAAAATTGCTTTAGACAATCACCGTGCTCTCCTAGCAGCGATGCCACTCTGAGACTGCACACATGGGTCTCAGGCTTATAAGCATCGTATCTTTGCTGGTGTAGAGTTTTGCCAACATGAGGAAGAAGAGATTTTGAGCAGTACCACAATATGAGAGTAGGTCACTGAATCAGTTACCCCTTTTCACTTCTCATTTTTTTAAGTTGAGGTAAAATTAATTATTTTAAAATGTACAATTTGGTGAATACTAGTACATTCACAGTGCAGTGTGAACCACACTTCTCTTTCAATCGTTCAGACTGAGTCAAGGAAAAAAGTCTCAATGGTGCTGGTATATATTTAATAGTTCTCTAATATTTGATAATTTCCCTCTTTAAATGTTTTTTTTTTTAATTCTCATTTGAGGTTATGTTTTTATTGATGTTGGAGAAAGAGGGAGTTCAACCAGGCATTGAACTCACAACCTATGTATGTGCCCTAACTGGGAATGGAACCCCCACCATTTTGGTGTACGGAATGTTGCTCAAAAAACTGAACCACCTGACCAGTGCAATAATTTCTTTCTTTCTTTCTTTTTCTTTCTTTCTTTCTTTCTTTCTTTCTTTCTTTCTTTCTTTCTTTCTTTCTTCTTTTAAAAGAGAAAGCAGACTTTGAACCTTTGATAAATAAGCATACAACTAGAATATAATAATATAAATTTGGTGTCTTATTTGTATTTATTTTGTATTTGCCCTGAATTTCTATTTATGTAGTAATAAAATTTCTTACTAAAGAAATATTTAAGTAAAATGGTAAGTTCATTTAAATTAAAAATTTAGGTAAATAACAGCATTGGTGGTACATAGGGGAAAAACCATCACAAAGGAGTACGTGAATGACTAAAGATCTGGAACACCTTTTTGGCAGTCAGATAAAATGTGACTGGGAGAGTTGGGCAGTGAATGTTAAGAAGAAAGAAGCCAGGCAGGACAAAATGGCCAGTCAAAACGCCATAGGGATGAGAGCCTAGGACTTGAGAAGATAGAATCAAATAATACATTCTAAAATGTGGGCCAGCCCCGAGTCTTTCCTGTTGGAAGTCCAGTGACCAGGCTGCCTTCCTCTGTGATTCCAAAGTTATCCACTCTGGGAATTATAGAAAGTTACATTGTCTCAGAGCAGCAGCAGCAGATTGGCCCTCAGACTGTGCTTGAGAGTGAAGGGCAGCAAACCATGAGGACTGTTTTCATGGAGGGCAAGCAGGAAGGAAGCCCAGAGATGGGCCCAGAGAGCTGAAAGGGTGGGCCATGCTTCACAACTGCTGGCTGTAATATAAGGAGACATTCAGTCTCCCAGATAACTGTTAAGGAAGTCAGTAAGGAAGAGAGGTAAGGCCAGGGACCTGAGAGGTGATCTTTAATGCAGTGTTTGTCCTTTTGCCCTCAGGCTTTGAGATGAAGGCTTGCAGTTAGAGAGGTGATGTGGGAGTGGACACGTGTAATGAGTTGTCTTCCCTCCCATAGATCCACTCACAGGGCCCATTTGTGCAGGAAACAGACTGCATGCCTCAGAAGTGAGACTCTGCTGCTGGAAGATCCTTCTCCGCCTACAAATCTGTTTCAAATGATTCACCATTTGTAAATGAGACTCCCATCCCAGGCTCTTCATTAGTAATAGGTTATCAAGAAGAAAAATGGGGCACCCACCTGGAGATAAAAATCCCTGATGCCTAACAGATTGTCAGGAAGATTTCCAACCCACTAGATTAGAAGACAATGCATGTACACGCACACATGCACACACACATGCACATGTACACATTCCAGAGCTAGTCTTAGACAGAATATTCATTCATATTAGGTACCCCACATATATTAGACTACCTACTGCATGAAAGACAAAGTTCATCCTTTTTAAATGCAAATATATTTCAAAGAAACAATACTTTAAGCTACCAGCTCTGAACAAATTGGTCTAACACAGTGTGATATGACACTTTGCTCTACATCTTGGAGAGATCAGATACACTGAGAAAAATAAGAGTTTGATCTGTGGAAATTGCATTTCCCTCCAGTCACATTTCTATGTTTTCCTCTCTTTAAGATTTGTCTCAAGAGTTATTCTTGTCCCTTGTCCACATTTCCATTTTCATACTCACTCCTGCCTGGTAAAGTCACCAATGACTTCACATGGTCAAACCCAATGGTCACTTTTCTGTCTTCCTCCTTCTTGACTCCTGACAGCATTCAACACTGTAGGACTCTAATTTGAAACATTGGCTTCTGTGATATTAAACTCTTCTGACTTGGATCTCACCTCATGGGCTGCTCCTTCCCAATCTCCTTCCCCTCTGTGCTACTTCTAAAAGTAGGAGAGCCCTAGGGCCATCCCTCCGCTCTTCTCAATCTCCAGTCTTACCCCAGGGGACCCGTCAAGTCCTGAGGCATTGAATACCGCTCCTAGGCTGACAACTTCAAACAAATGTCTCTAGTTCTAATCCCTTTCCAGAGTTCTGGATTCAAATATCCAACTATCTACTTGGTATCTCTAACTGTATGTCTAATAGGCATTTCAAACTTAATCTGTCCTGCACAGAACTTTGATTTCTCCTTCCTTATTTCCTCCTCTGTCTTTCCCTTCTCAGTAACAGCCAAAACAAAACAATCATATCTTGTCAAGTCTCTTGCCTTCTTGAAGGTCTCCCTGTTTCTGTTCCTCTATTCAAAATTCTCCAATGGCTTTCCATCTCAAATAACATGTAAATCCTGATTTTAGTCTGTGATTTGTCCACCCATCTATCCCTGCATGACCTCGTCTCCTCCCACTTCCTCTCTGTTCACTCCACTCCCTACATGCAGCACACCCAACACGCCCTGTGTGCTTCTACCCCAGTGCCTCTGCACCCACTGTTTCCTCTCCCTGGATCACCCTCGCCTCATATATCAGCATGGCTTACTTCCTCACTTCTTTGCCCAAAATCACCCATCAAAGAGGATTCCTCTGATTATCTTATCTAGAACTAGCCATACCTGTCACTCTTTATCCCCTCACAAGACGTAACTTTACTTCACTATCACTACCTGACATGTGTTGTTTATTACTCTCTGTTTCTCTCCACGGAAGTGTAAGGTCTAGCAGAGTAGGGACTTAACCTATTTTGTTCCCTGCTCTATCCTCAGAATCTAGAAGAGTGCCTGGAACATAGTAGGTGCTAACCAATATTTGTTGAATTAATTAATGACCTGGCCTCTCCCATCTCAACTCCCTCTTCCTTGCTCACTAAGTTTCAGCCACACAGGACTTCTTCCTATTTCTTGAACACACCAGCTTTGTTCCTGCCTTAGGGACTTTGTACATGCTATATCTTCTATGTAGACAGCTCTTCCCCAGATAGCCACATGACTGACACCTTCTTTTTATCCAAGTCTTAAATTGTAACCTTCTGAAAGAGTAACCCTTTCTGGCCACTTATCTAAACTTGGCTTGAGACCAGTCACTTCATTTCATGTTATAGTGCTTGATTTTCTTCATAACACTTATGCTGTTTATTCACTTGTATATTTTACTGTCCTCTCCAATAAAACATTTTGCCTCATTCAAAATTATATTCCCAATCCAGTATACTATATGAATCTTGGCATTATTAATGATAATATTATTATTAGCAGTAATAGTATTCGCTATCTCTTAAATTAATTAAATTTAGTAGCTTTAAAATTTTTTTCTTGGACAAGTAAATATGTAGTACAACTGTTCTAAACTTGAGTTAATGATATTATTATTTTGTACTGATCAACCTAATAAAGGATTGCAAACAACACCAGAACCTCAGGGACTGAAACCAATCAAAGTATATTTTGCACTCATTTCCCTGTTTAATGAAGGTGTTATGTGGGCAGCATTCTACACAGAGATTCCAGGATGTGGATTCTTCCATCTTGCGGCTCTACCATGTCCAGTCTTCAAATTTTCCGCTGAATTTTCTTCATCTGACGAGTCAGCACACAAAGAGAAGGAGCAAGCCAAGGATCTTTTTGGAGATGTTGGGGGCCAGGCCTGGAAATGGAAGACATCACTTTTACCCATATTTCATTGACCAGAACTAATCATGTGGCTCAAACCTAACTACAGTGGAGACCCTTTGAATAAAAAGCTGCCAAGAAAGAGGACTTGATATGGGCCAGCATCTATTCCACCTCTGCAACACCATCGTCTGTTCCACAGACAGCACCATGATGTCCAGGTGTCTGCCACATGAACGAGTTTAATCATCACCATTTACATATTTGAGGTTCACAGGAACTGACAAATCAACTTCAGCAGATAAAGAAGACCAAAAGTTCCTCACCCTGGCAGAGCAGATGGATGTGAAACTCTGCCAGGACAATCCTAACCCCTCAGCATGTTTTTCAGCATTTCTAGGAGTACAACGTTTGAGCCCCAATTCTATCCATATCATCAACCCAAACTTCTAACCTTTAACAGCCAAGTTGATCTTCAGAATTGCAAAGACTTTTTCTTGTTAAGACAAGTGAAATTTTGAGAGTCAGTTATAAGGTAACTTATTTTTACTAATGATTTCTCTCTTTTAGCTTGTTCTAGATGTAAGCTAACTATTTATGTTGGCTACACATAATTTCTTAAATGTATCTTAAGATACATAACATCCAGTATAGTGGGAAAGAGGTTCCATGAATCAATTATCAATAGCTCAGCCAGAGTGGAAACAAATTCAAATAGACAGGTGTGCCATGTTCTGAAGGAGTGGATTTGAATATTTTTAAATTTGTTGTGAATGAAATCCAGTAAGGGTAGGACACAGATACTACTAAAAACATTGCTCCTTTCTTGGATTAATCTCACTCACCTTGAGCTTAGTCTGTGATCTGCATCTCATAGTTGTTTCACTTAAGCAACTAATGGAAATTACAAGGCCATAAAGATAGGGAACAAAGGTAATATTTAAAAAACAATGTAGAATTTCATAAATAAAATGAAAAGATTCAAACCTTAGCCCCATTCTAAGAACAAGCATGAGAGCATTAAAGCAAAACACATGAAAATAAGTGCATGAAATCTGATATGGTTCCGATTTTGTTCACTTCTTTTATAAAATTAAATACCAAAATACATTCAGCTAGACACATTTAGAAACAAAAAGCAGATAAAAGAGACTAGTTGAGGAGACAAGATGTATGTAAATAGAACAACTATTTAACAACCTTAAGGCAATTTTCAATTTATCTGAAGTAATTTGATAAATACAGACCATAGCCAGAAGTATTACACATAAAAGACAGAGTGCTGTGAAACAGGGTAAGGGCAGAAAGTCTTCAGGACACTGAAGGAAAGGCATCATGCAGACAGCAGGAGAAGAGAAGGGATTCTTTAGGGAGGGTACAGCATAAGAAAGACATGAAGATGGAAGTGTGTGAGTAAAAGAGAGATGAAGAAAACTATTTGCTGAAGTAGGGCATGTGTAGTGGGATGTCCTATAAAGAAAATGGAAAAATATGATTTATTGAGCCAGGCTCATTGTTAGCAGGCTAAGGAGTCCAGGCTTGAAGTCATCAGAAATGGGGCAATAGTGTAGGGTCTTAATCAGGGGAGAGAGATGATGAAAGCAGTGATAAATCTGGCAGCAGTCTGTGGGATAAATTGAAAGCCAGAAGACTAGTTAAAAGGCTGCTGCAGTAATTTATATGGGACTTGATAGGGATTTGGCTCTGAGAGGCAGTGCTAAAACTGAGGCCCAGGGACACATCCAAGATGGAAAGATGCTTGTTAATGATTGGAAACAAGAAGTGAAGGAGAAGGAGTGAATAAGAACCCTGGGGTGAGACAGTGATGGTGGCAGTGAACAGTAGGAATTTATGAAGTATATAATGCATCTTTCAGATTAAATTTTGTAACATCTATTACTGAGTTAGTCATCATGGCGTATTTCTTTGTAATTTCTAATTCTCATACATATGGTTAAAATTAAACTCAATATTCTTGTTGGCTTTAGTTTCATATAACTTTGAAATTTACAAAGTTGAAGGGATTGACAATACATATCAAAATAGTATACAGTTGCCAGAGCATGTTTTAATCTACAACAGAATAGCAGAACAGTGCTATATGCAATCAAAACATATTTTACTAGGAGAGGCAATCTGAGCTCAAAATCAAAATGGTTCTTGAATAAATGTAGCTGATATGAGACAGCTATTTCATCTTTTAAGGATCATGTTAGCCTGTTACCTGACATTTTATGCTTTTTTATAATTACTTCTGTAGCAAATAGAAATAAGTGCAACTCATGCCAAAAAGCAAAGAAAAATAGACATTCTATCAGAGTAAGGTAGACACCAGGAAAGATGTTTAAAAACCTGGTGAAAAGCAAAGCATGCAAATTTCAGGAAGAAAGAAATGTCTGTATGTGAAATGAATGTAAATATGAAGATCAGCCAGGAGCAAATGGGAAAGCAAAAGAACAAAACAAGCAAAGCCTCCACAGCCACCAACAGAGGATTTAGAAGTGAGAAAGCTGTGGTAAATAGAAGTGAACTGGACACCCCAAAATTAAAAATGCCTGAATTAGCATAAAATAAAATATTTAGCAGACACTTTATAGCCTTTGTCACAGTCAAAATTAAAATCTTTTCGCAGATTCATGACCATCCAGTTTACCCCAAAAGTGCAAACTTCAGACCACAATGAAGGTGGCATAACTCACAGTGCTTGCTGTAGGAGAGAGCCAATAGGAACATGAATAAGTTCTGTATTAGAAGAATTATGTTCAGGATTTATGCCATGGTATTCCCAAAGGCAAAGACTGAAGAATTAAGTAGTTCCCAACCAGCAATCCCACTTCTGGGTATATATCCAAAGAAAATGAAAACAAGATCTCAAAGAGAAATCTGCACTCCCATGCTCATTGCAGCATTATTCACAATCTACGGAAACAACCTAAGTTGTCTGTTAACAAATGCATCATTAAGAAGATTATATATATATATATATATATATATATATATATATATATATATATATTCATGTATATGAATATTATTCAGCAATGATAAAAAAAGAAATCCTGCCATTTGTGACAACATGGATAAAACTTGAGGGCATTATGCTAAGTGAAATAAGTCAGACAGAGAAAAATAAATACTGTATGATATCACATATATATGGAATCAAAAAAAGTTCAACTCATAGAAACAGAGCAGAATGGTGGTATCCAGAGATTAGGAATTGGGGAAATGAGGAAATGTTGTTCAAAGGATATAAAATTTCATAAGATGAATAAGTTTGAACATCTAATGGACATTATGGTGATTATAGTTAATGATACTGTATTATATATTTAAAATTTGCTAAGAGGGTATATCTTAAATATTCCCACCACAAAAAACAAATGGTAATTATTTGACATGATAAAGGTGTCAGCTAACACTATGGAGGTATTAACTTTGCAACATATAAGTGTATTAAATCAACACATGATACACTTCAAACTTACAAAATAGCATATGTTAATTATATCTCAATAAAGCTGGAAAATAAAATAAATTGCTCTCAAAAATTGGATGTGTAAATGAGATTATAGGAAGAAGGCATTGGAAATTTATTTGGAATTAAGGTAAAAATCAGGGATTTCTAGTTGAGCTCCAATATCTAATCTTCCCTTCCTGCTCAGTAACAGAATTCCCAAATGTCAGCAGGGTACATCACTGCCTGAAGTAAAGATTATATTTCCCAGCATCCTTGCAGCTGAGGTGTATCCATATGACTCATTTTTGGTCAAAGGATTACAAAAGGAAGTGGTGTGAAAATTAGGAAATGTCTTTAAAAGAAGGGAACATGCCCTATTCTTGTGTTTTTTTTAGTCCTGGTCACTGAAATGAAAATGTGATGGCTGAGACTAGAGAAGCCACTTCAGACTTCAAAGCCACATGTTGAGGATGGCAACACAAAAATATAGAAACCTGTGTCCCTTGTAATAATGGAACCATTGCACCAACCATAGATAATTCTTACCTGACAGTGAGAAAAACTTCTATCTTGGTAGAGTCCCTAGTAATTACCTAACTAAAAAAGTTGTCTCTAAGATAATTAGCACTTACAGATGCAGGAGAGGTTCAACCAAACAAAACTGGTATGAGGCTTCCAGAGCTAGGGAAACAGATAGGGTCCTTTCAAAATAACTATTAGGGTGAATGTTCTCAGCATTAACAGACATGAATTTTAGGTTGACACTGAGAAAAAAGGGAAATAAGTTAATCAAACCACCTAATTAGACAACTGACCAGGTGGGGGCTTGGGGAAAGCGATGGGAACATACCTAGCACCTTCAATGCTTGAAACACGCAAAATAGAAAAGGGGACTTTGGCTCTTGAGATGAAAGTAAGGGGCTTTACACAGAAATCGTTAGAAGAAAGAAAGTTGACAATGCACTAAGAGTTCCCCATTTACAGACATGGAAAAGGATGGAGGACGTTGCCTGAAAACACTGAATGTCAGACACACAATTAACAGTAACCTTGGGGACTTCTTGCAGAGCTAAGAAAGTATGATGGGACTTTTCTGAGTAAAGAGTTCACAGTTAAATCTTACCACAAGCTAAAAATCTATGAGACGACACTAAAAATGTTAAATGAAAGTGAAGAAACCACAAAAATCAAGCTAGTCAGAGAAATGGTAGACCTCATTTTATCACACAAGTGGATGAACACAATTTGATAAGGCAGGAGGGCCCAGTCTGAGGATCAAGCAAAGGACTGCTCTTTAGAATTCATAAACAAAGGAAATATCATGGTCTTGGCTTTGAGTGCTAGATAAGAACGTACTTAGAAAGTAGTTTCATAGGAACCGCTATGTAATAGTTGTTACAACACAATTTAGTTCCACATTCTGGCAGAAGACTCAGAAACTCCATTATGCCATTACCCAACTTTAAAAAGGGAACTGTGACCAACCCACAAGCAGTAAATTGGAAAGAAAGAAAGAAAAAAAAGTTAAAAGAAATCACATGAAGAAAAATTAACTGAGAAAGTCAGGCTATTGCTTCAACATTATTAGAAGATCAAGAAAACTATTTAAAATGAATTTAAAAATCTGTTTCCACTTTCGGCCAAGATGGAGGCATAGACAGACATGCTGCTTCTCCCTCCACAACTAAGAAGGAATACAACTACATCAAAATTAGAAACAACCAGAAGTTCCAGAAAATCAAACTGCATGGAAGTCCAACAAACAAAGATATAAAGAAGACATACTCATCCAGACAGGTAGGAGGGGCAGAGCCAGGGCAGAGAGAATGCAGTGCGGTGGTGGCAGCAGCAGCGGCAGTGGCAGGCCAGCAAAAAGCACACGTTTTAAAGTCAGGAGGGACACCTGGGGAGCATTCCCAGCTCCTCACCAGACCTCGTAATTACAGTCCCAGCACCAGGGAAAATCAAGCCTCATTGCTTCTGACTGTGCAGACCAATGGGAGTTGGAGTGGAAGCAGAAACTGCCAGTCTCAGCAGAGTCCGCTTGTTTAAAGGGCCCCCATTGTCCTAGAATATCCACAGACCCACCAACTCTGGGAACGATGGCCAGGGCAGCAGCTAGAGAGGCACCAGTCCGGTGCAGAAGTGGGAGAGGTGCCTGGAAAAGGGGCGAGTGCTGGGCAGGTGGCATTGTTCCTTCTCAGACCCCTCCCCCACATACAGCACCACAACGTGGTGAAACAGGTCACCCTTTACTGACGAATTCGTAAGGCTCTACCCCTTACGACATAACAGGAGCAACAGCTCTACCTGGGACACAGGCAAACAAACACAGGAGCCAGTCAGAATGAGGAGACAGAGATGTATGGCCCAAAAGGGGGAATAGATCAAGGTTCCAGTGGGAAAACTAAGCGACGGGGAGATAGGCAACCTAATAGACACAGAATTCAAAACACTGGTGATAAAGTGCTCACAGGCTTGACAGATATGCTTAAGTATGACAAACGCCTAAGAGAAGAAGTGAAGACTATGCTAAGTAAAGCGAAGAAAAATCCACACAAAACCAATGATGAAGGAAAGGAAACCTGGGTTCAAATCAATGATTTGGAACATAAGGAAGAAAAAAATAGTCAATCAGTACAGAATGAGGAAGCAAGAATTGAAAAAAATGAGGAAAACTTCCCAAATTTTGTGAAGGAGATGGACATACAGGTCTGAGAAGCATGGAGGGTCCCAGGCGAGCTGGACCCAGAAGGGACCACAGCAGGACACATCAGGAGATGCCAAAGGTGAAAGATAAAGAAAGAGTCCTGGGGGCAGTAAGAGAGAGGTGGAGAGCTGCATACAGGGGGCTGCCTATAGGACTATCAGTTGATTTCTCAGAGGACACTTTGCAGGCAGGAAGGGACTGGCAAGCAGTATTCAACATGATGAAAGGCAACCTGCAACCAGGGTTACTCTATCCAGCAAAGCTGTCATTTGGAATGGAAGGACAGATAGAGTGCTTCCCAGACAAGGTGAAGCTAAAGGAGTTCATCATCACCAAGCCATTATTATATGAAATGTCAAACTTAAGAAAAAAGATCAAAACTGTGAACATTAAAGTGACAACAAACTCATAATTATCAACAACTAAATCTAAAAAATAAAAACAAAACCCAACTAAGCAAACTAGAATAGGAACAGAATCATAGGTATGGGGATCATTTGGAGGGTTATCAGCTGGGAGGGGGAAGGGGGAGAAGTGGGGAAATGGTGCAGGAATTAAGAAGCATAATCGGTTGGTACAAAACAGATAGGGGGGATGTTAAGAATAATATAGGAAAGGATGAAGCCAAAGAACTTATATTCACAACCCATGGACATGAACTAAATGGGGTGGGATTGCTGGAGGGAAGTGGGGTACTGGGCAGAGGGGAACAAAGGGGGGAAAATTGGGACTACTGTAACAACATAATCAATCAAATATACTTAAAAATAAAATAAAAATCTGTTTCCTTTTAAAAAAATCTATATATCCATTAACTTAAAAAAAAAACAATTTAACAGAAACCACCTCTATTTTTGGAGGAATATCTTTTCTGTTTTTAAATGTGAAGATTGAGCAAGTGAGAGGAACGAGGAGATACACAGTTTGAAGGACAGGTGTAATCCAAAAAATGGGCAGGTAAACAAATATAAGGCCTGCTAGGGACACAGTGGTAAGAGATTATGGAAGTTTGTCTGCAAGTCTGTAGGGTCCTTTTTGATCATGGTGCAAAAGATTTGATTGAAGATGGAAGGAGAAAAGAGACTAAATAGAGTTTTTAGGGAAATTTTGCCTTCCAAATTAGTTTGGAAGTACACTAATGAAAAATATTAAATGCCAGAATATCCTAGACATGGCTGACAGAACAAATTCAGCAGAGCCAGAGAGCAGCTACTCAAGAGTCCTGAAGGAACTATCTCCTCAAATGTGCAAGGAGCTATCATCAATGCGTGATGATCAGACTGCCAGTAAGAGTCTTATCCAAGTGAAAATCTTGAAGAACATGTTCAAATGAAATGGGAGACTTAATTTTATAAGAGATAAATGAGTAGAAGATGAAATCAATCAGAAACACTATAGGTTTAAAATGGAGAAAAATGGGGGGGAAATCATGCTAAGTTAATGCAGTATTTTAGGAGAGAAAAAAACGAAGACCAGGGGAATTGATGACCATAATTTATTGAGTCTAAAAGTTCTTTATGTGGGTACCAGCTTTGAAAAATAAAACAAAGCAAAACTCAGATCTGACTCAGACCTTACAGAGTGATGTCATGTGTTGCATCACTCTTGCTATAACTAAGTGATACAATTCTTTCAATCTCTCTTTTCTGAGCACTTCCTTCCTAAGGCAGTCCTTTCTCCTCCTCTTCACTTCCCTCTTCACTCTGAGTGCTGCCCCTTGGGCTCCCTTTTACCCTCTCTCCCTCTCCCGAATCCTGGTTATGGCCCACTCCCCACCTCATCCCCCTCACCTACCCAGACCCAAAAAGGCTAGCTCAAGTTTAATGGCAAGAATTTAGCCTAAACATTAACTACTTACAGTTTTTTAACTGTGGGAATACTTAATTCACACAGTCATCTAAGATGAAGATATTTGGGGAAAAAATAAAATATTCTATTACCTTTGTACACATGGAAAAAATAATGGTAACAGCTAATACTTTTATAACATATACTAATGCTTTCTGTATATTATTTCCTTTCATCTCTATCATCATCATCATTATCCTCCTTTAACACATGAATAAACTGAGGTCACACAGTCTAATTGGCAGGATAGGTTTCTGAGCCCTGCTCTTTAGTCTAGCTCCAGAACCCATGTTCTCATCTCTCCCCACTGTGATTCTCTTCTTTTCTTTCTCTGCGAATGGCACCCCTGCATATCCACCAAACCCCTCTCTCTCACCCACCACCTTTCACTCACTACCTGAGCCTGCATGGATTCCTGCAGCAGCTCTCCCTGCCTGTATGTTTGCAGGAATGTGTAGATAGTCACCACCTCTCTCTCACACCATCTTTTCAACATAAGTAGCCTGAGAAGGTGTCCAGTACTTAAAGCCAGCACTTTAGCTTCATCTGTTATAAGATTTTAAAAACAAACATATGCACACACACGCAAAACACAAGATATTTTTTAATTATTAAAACAAAGATTTTGAGTGTGTAGTGGGGTGTTATAAGCCTAGATCTCAACATTTCTGAACCCCTGTGGGTGAACTTAGGGATGAAATGTATTGGAAATCTTCCAGAAATGTGCTTCCTGTGGCTCTAAAAGGGGAAGTAAAAATACATCTCATGGGCAGGCTCTTCTTAGTTCTGGGAGGGAGCAAGTTAATGACCTCAAGAGAGTGGCCACTCGAGGTCCACATGACAGTGATGCTGGAACCTTTCCCAAGTCGATCCTCCCAAGGGAACTAACACCCAGGAAATTGGCAATAAAGAGAGTGGATTTTAAAAGTAGAGCAATGGGATCAGACCAGTGGGGGCTGGAAGTTTGCATTTGTGTTGGGGGCTAGGGAGAGAGCACTATTTGGGCCTGGGGAAGGGCAGGGTCTAACAGGAGCCAAACCTTTTATCCTTCAAAGAACAACCATGTGCCTTCAGCAGTGAACCCAAAACTGACACACAGACACAACACATCTTTTGGAACAGAACCAGCAAAAATGAAGTGTTTTTGGTACTCAGCAAGGGGTTCCTCCAACCTCAAGGGGCACTTGGGTTCTGAGCACAACTTAAGGAGAAAGGTACAAACCCTATAGATTACTGGCCATATAAGCAGAAGAGAGAAACTAAAGAGAGAGACTGGATTTCCTGCTTATCTAGGCATGTGAGGAGTATAAGAGCTATTAATTTTTTTTAAATGTAATGTGATCTTGTCTCTTGGTGTATATGAAATATATCATATCAATTATATTAGCTATTACCGTAATTGCTTCCTTCTTCTTCTCTCCATTCCATCTCTGAGAACATGAACTGGAATTGATGCCTCCTTCTAATTTTCCTGAGCCAACACTGTATATCACTGTGTTTAACCCTATTCTGCCATGACATTGTTTCTGTATTAAAGTGGGCCTATACTTTGGTGAGATGTTCATAGTCTAGTCTGGTCCACAACTTTGCGGAACCACAAAATGCCTTTGGTCTTTTCACTCTGTACAGTGGTGGGTATATTGATTCACACTAAATCCACATGAAGGTGATTCATTAACTGGGAGAACAATATGTTAAATTACAGAAAAAGATGAAACTGGCCTGAAAAGCAAGGACATGCATTTGAACTGGACATAGTGTTTGAAATGATTCAGTCCACCCTAGAAGCCAAACAACAAAGCAAAGTGCTACCTTATCAACATAGAATCAAAGCAAAGTTGTTTGTATACTGTCACATATTTCCAGAAAAATTCTGGTAGATTGAGAATTTGCCTTCCATTATTGCTACGCTCGAAAAACCAAGACCAGTATTAAGAATGAGATGTTCCTCTCCCTTGAGAATACCAGAGTAACACTGTTAAATTCTTACAGACCAACCCTTGCTTTTCCCATTATCAATGAGAGGCACTCTTATTTTATTTGCACTTGTCACTATGCTTAGAATTGTTAAACTTACATATAATTTTATCAGTTACAGGTTAATGGGTAATTTAGATCGTGGCAAATAAGGCTAAGCCTCAGAGCATAGCACCCAAGAGCTACAGGGACATTGGCAATCATCTAAATCATTGGTTTTTAAATTGTGTTTCAAGGATCCAAGGGGCGGCTGAGTAGGAAACAAGAAGTTTGAGAAGGAGGCTGAGTAGACAGGTTGTAGTTGCCAACCCCTTGTAAAGAGTCTGGATTATTCAAAGTTCAGAAACCACTGATATGTTTTAATATAGAGTAACAGGATGACATTTATATTTTAAATAAGCAATTTGGGCGATATGACTGGAGGAAGGCAAGAGTCAAAGTAAGAAGACCACCTAGGGAGGTATAGTATTTGTCCAGGGGAAATATGCTGGTATCAGGATCAGGGTGATAGCAGTAGAGCTGGAGAGAAGTGAATAGATTTGAGATGTAATTAAGAGGTAAAAATGGATAGGACTAGGCTAGTGAGGTAGCAGAAGTTATCAAAGATTCACTCATTTATTTATCTTGTCCAGGAAATTTATCGAGTACTTACAATGGGCTAGGCACTCATTACAAAGGGGTAATATGCTCAGCCAAGTCTCTGCCTTTCCTGGATTTCATATTGTAGTAGAGGGAGACAGGCAATAGACCACTACACAAAGAGGCAAAATATTAACAAGCGTGGGAAGAGCTTGGGATATCAATTGCAGGGACTTTCTTTGTTTCCTTCTCTCAAGGGTCATTGCCTGTACCATCTGTTGTCCAATCAACCAGTTTTCCAAGCCCCTCAAAATCATTTCATTTATTTTTGCCCAGTTTTTCAATATGTAAGGTGGAAAGTGAATTTATTCCCTATTATTCCATCATGACTGGAAGTGGAAGTGGCTTTTATTTTTTATTTTTTGCATGGCTTTGATATAAGGGATAAAGAAAAGAGAAGAGTTGAAACTTACCACCAGGTTCTGACTTTAATAGAACAGTAGATGGTTGTGAAGCAGAACCAGATAGCTTTGGATTTATTTTTCCTTCTTTCCTTCCTTCCTTCCTTCTTTCCTTCCTTCCTTCTTTCCTTCATTCCTTCCTTCCTTCCTTCTTTCCTTCCTTCCTTCCTTCCTTCCTTCCTTCCTTCCTTCCTTTTGTTCATCTTTTTGTGTACATGTATTTTAAAGATTATTTTGAATTTTCTTGAAAGCAGAGTAAAGGTGGAAATTAATAGAGTAGATTTGGACAAGTGGAGTTTGAGGTGCCTATAAGATGTTATACTAGAGTTCAACAGGCACAGGTATCATTGCTCAACTATATAGAAATATAGTTCCCTGAGTCAAAGAATCCTATAGAGGGAGCAGATTTGTAGAGGGAGATCTAGAGCTCAGATCTTGAGATGTTAGGTCTATGAAATATTCAAATAACAGGATCAACTAGGCAGTTCAATATTTACATCTGGAGCTCAAATAAGAGGCTTGGGCTGCAAGTATAAATTTGAAATTCTTCAGCATATGGGTAACATTGAAATCATAAGAAAGGATGAGGTTACTTCAGAGAGAGAGAAGAGAGGGAGAAGAGAAAAGGAGAGGAAAGGAGAGAAGATAAGACAGGAGGATACAACAACAAGCCATGAGGATAGCAGCATTTTGAGGCTACACAGGAGAGGAATCATCGGAGGAGAATAAAGGATTGAACATAGATGCAAAGGGAAACCAGGCAGTGTATTTTCAAAGGGAAAAAATATTTCAAGAGAAAATATCAGTTGATTCAAATGCTGCTGAGAGGTCAAGTAAGATTAAAAAATTTTAAGAATCCATTGGATTTAGTAACTTAGAAGTCATTAGTGAGCTTATCAAAAGCAGTTTTAGTGGGATGGAGGAGGGGAAGTTGGACCAGAGTCAGTTGAAGAGTGAATGGGAGGTAAAGGGAAGGCAGCATATGCAAACAGATCTTTGATGGGAAATGGAAAAGTGAGGTAATTATGGAGAGACATATTGAGTTAGTAGAAATTTGTTATTTTTTAAATGTAAGACACAACATATTTAGATGAAAAAGGCAGGAGGTTAAAATGCAGAAAGAGAGACTAACAGAAGAGCGAGGCTCCTGAAAATTAAGCTCCAGAAAGGTCCAGGATCCAGAACCCATTGTCTAATGGTCGTTACTGCACTCTCCTCTGGTAGCCTTGGCAGATCTGCCCTAAGAGATTAAGACCTCTCTAAAAGCAAGATTACCCCCTCAATTCTTTTCTGAGCCCACATGTGGCATAGCACACAATAAATTTTTGAAATATTTCTTCAATGAATGTATACATAATGCAAATGAAAGAATAAAATTTATCTGGTAAAATCTTCCCTGAAAAGAGGAGCAAACATCTCTACATACTTAATTACCTCAAGATCAGAAAACACTTTCTGTAGATTTTGGTTAATTTCCCAATGTAGAGAATAAAGACAATAAAAACAAAATTCTTATTATTGATATTTTAGAAACAAAGAATGTGATTTTTTTCCAAATTAATCACAACTGATGAATAGCTACTTCCTGTGTAGATCCAAAGGCTTCTTTCAGCATTCTAGGGCAAAGAGTAATTGCTATATTTTACATCTGAAATCCATTCTCATTTATCAAAATACACTTTAGTTTGGAGAGTGCTACATAATTATTTCCATTATTTCCATTACATCTCTATATGTTGACATAGTATTAATATGCCATCAATTCTCAATCATGAGACTAATGATAAAATCAAATCCTAGATAATCTATATCAGTGAGTAATAAATAGAACAGAGGACAGCAGGTTTGTCATCCTAATTTGGGCTTATTTGGGCTAATAACCCATGTCAACCCACTGATGACAGAGGCTCAACTCAGAAGCATTTTTGTGTGGTAAGGAATCTGCTCAGGATTTTTTTTTTTTAAGTTCTGATATTTATACACAAAGTAGATCAAGAACTTGCTAAAGGGATAGACCTCTCTAGAGGAAGAAGATTATATAATTCAAGGACATTGCAAAAGGCAAAATTAGATTCATAGCATTTAGAGCTAAGGACTAGAAATGAAAAATCACTGATTCCTTCTCCCTCTTTTATAGATGAAAATAAAACCTAGAGTGATTACATGACTTGCTCATGGTTATACAAGTTAATCAAACATCTTCCTGATAAATGACATCTCATATTACTACCAGTCCAGTGCTGTACACCACCTTACACCCCCAAAGAATTCTTGTTTTCTTCTGTCTTCTCCAGCAAAAAATAATTGTCTACAAATTTCAAAGGGACATTTTTTAATGTAAAGAATAAATTGAAATCTATCAGATAAACATTAAAGAAAATTCAGATTTTTGAAACTTACATTACTCTTGACACTCTCCCAACTCATATAATTTTTTCAAACCCCTGTGAAGCTTTATGTCCACTTACAGATGAGGAAACAGAGGCTACATAGATTAAATAATTTACTACAGGTCACACAGCTAGCAAATGATGTAATAGACAAGATTTTAGGTCTATAACTCTAGATATACTTCTATGCACAGGGGATGTCTTTCCCATCATTTAGCTCTTAACGTGGTTCCTTTCATCTGAGTTTTGCAGTTTTCCTTATAAGGGTCTTGAACGTATTTTGTTAGATGTATCCCTCCGTATTCCTTGTGTGTGTGCTCGTATTAGTCAGGATTCTCCAGAGAAATAATAGAAACCAAGATCTGAGTGGTAGGTGTGTTTATTGCCGCCGGGACCAGTGTCCCTAGCGTCTCTTACCTGATAGAATAGAGAAATAGATCTACATACTACTAACCTGATGTACACACAACTGGAAACATTATAGGAGACATATATAATTTTTAATGTATATACTTATATATAGTTCTGTAATATATATGCTAAACTTGAGTTCATATGATGTCTCCTAGCCTAATCTGTTACCATACATGTCATCCTAATCACACCCCCATCCCAGCCTTGCTGATCTCTGACCTCCCAGTAACCGTGACAACTCTGGCTCCCACCCTCCATCATTCACCCACTGAATTATTCAGTTCATGCGTATGTACATGTGTACACATGTTTCTGTTCAGTTTCATTTTTATCCTCCTTTGGATGCATTTTTCTCTCAAAATCCTTACTGTTTGGTCAGTTTATGTACCTCATTTGTCGGCCTTACTGAGGGTCAGCCATGCAGAATGTGCCAGTGAAGAGCATCAGGTTTTGTAGAAATGAGAAAATGTACAGGAAGATACTTTTTTCAGTTGGCAACTACTCTAAAAATATAAAGTAGTTATCCAGTCATCAAGTGTCTATAATATATTAGGCACTATTCTAGGAATAGAGGTTATATATATATTATAAAATGTGCAATCAAAATGTTATATATATATTATATATATAATCTGCATATGGTCCTGGCTGGTTTGGCTCAGTGGATTGAGCTTTGGCCTGCGAGCTAGGTGTCGCTGGTTCGATCTTCCAGTCAGGGCACATCAGAGAAGGAAAACTCTGACTCCAAAAAACCTCCGCTGCCTTGCGGCACACCTCTTCAGGGGAAAGGCTAAGGGAGTAAACCCCGACAGAAAATCCGGAGCCGGAGTCCCTAAGGCGGTTTGACGTTGTAGTCAACACCGGCAACTCCTGCGGCGTACCTGAAGCCAAGCTGTATTGACTGCGTCTTTCCCTTGGACCCTTCAGCTGCGAAGAGAGGGGGGGTCTGCTGCATGGGCAACAGCAGACCCTCCATATCACCCTTCCCAGGCTCTGTAGCTTCAGCTTCACTGGAGAGGACACTCCAGCGTCATCGCAAGATGTCGATTCAACACGGGAGGAGACAGATACCGTATCACTCTCGAGTTGGACTGCACAACCATTCTCGGCGGTGCAGATAGACTCTTAAGAAGCTACACCATCGTCTCTCGAGACGGATGGCTGCTGACGATGACTTCTTTTTCTGCTATATCACACTTCAGATGAGATCACACCTTCCCAGACAGATCACAACCCCAAATACCAAAAGACTCAGAGATGTAATTTTGCAACTACCATTGGCCATTGTTGGGGGACAGAGGGTGCAGCAATGAGGACATGAAGAACAAAGAGATACCAGAAGACTGAAAAATAGTTGTTGATTGTGAAATTTGAGAAAGCCTAGATTCTGGGAATTCCAGTTTGGTCGAAGCAAATTCTTGATTTCAAACCTTGGCAAAATTCTAGAATAAAATTACTAAATAAATGGTTTGTGAACCACTTAGAAAAGAATGCTGTGATCACATGGAGCCAAAATGGGGCCACTAAGGTCATGATGCCAAACCATCAAACATATCTACTGGGAATTTAAGTTAATTCTGTTGGGATGTCATTGTGGTCAAATGGAAAATATGTGATTAAGATAATGGGATAGTTACATATGTTCACACTGGTTGAAGTTGCCAGTGGTCTGTCATATGACCCTGCCTGATATAACTCCATTAAAAAATGTTAGCAATGGCCCTAGCCATGTGGCTCAGTTGGTTGGAGTGTTGTCTCGTATACCAAGAGGTTGCCAGTTCGGTTTCTGGTCAGAGCATATGCCTAGATTTCAGGTTCAATCCCCAGTCGGGGCATGTACAGAAGGCAACCTATCAATGTTTCTCTCAGATAGATTTCTCTCTCTCTCACTCTCTCTCTCCCTTTCTCTTTCTCATTCTCTAAAATCAATAAACATTTCCTTAGGTGAGGATTATTTTTAATGTTAGCAATGTCTTTTTTCAAATTTGAAGATTGTCAGATATGGGGATAACTCAAAGTTCAATGGGAGATGACATACGATAAAAACCAGTATTATTTTGGTATACTTTGGTAAATGATGGTCAACCCCTTCATTCTAGATTTCACAGGGTAAACTACAATTATAGTTTTAAGCAAAAATAAATTGATAAGTAGATGACAAATGATGACAGGTAGATTGATAGGAGAAGGAGAAGAAGAAGAAGAAGGATAAAGGAAAAAGGAAGAAGGAAGAAGGAGGAAGGAGGAAGGATGAAGAAAGGAAGGATGGAAGGAAGAAGGAAAGAAAGAAAGAAAGAATTATATTAAGTTCTAAATGGAGAATATTTGACAACCAACATTAGTGGGAGAGAAAAGATTGAAGTTTAATTGACGACAGGTTCACAAACCAACAGTACCACACAGATGCCCTATAACATAATACATAAAAACTTAAGCATCAGCATCACACTTCAAGTCTACCACATAGCAGCTGTGTGACCTTGAGTTATGTGCATAACTTTAAAGCCTCAGGCTCCTATTCTATAAAATAAGTATTAGTCAATGTCACATTGCTAGTAATAGAGCTTGGACTACAACTAAGATATTCTGCTTATTCGTATGGTGATTTTTCCATGGAGGGCTACCTTTAAATGGTTGAAGGAAAAAAATTAGGAGTATTTCATGGGACCTTAGGAGGCCAACCAATATCAGGGACATTATCAAAAAGCTGATTTCAGCTCACTTCCTGGAAGAACTTTGTACCTGGCAAGACAGCATGGGATAGACTTCTCCCATGAAGCAGAGTAATCTTGGTGTGCCAAGTAAACAGGCAGCATGGATGACCCACTGTTAGGAATTGTGCTACAATGATTCCAGTGAGGATGGAAAATGGGACTGATGATCCCTGAGGTCTCTCTGGCTCCAGGATTCAGAGGAAAGGGTGCAAAAGGGGTAGGAAAGGGTAAAGGGGTTCAAATATATGGTGACAGAAGATTTGACTCTGGCTGACGGGCTCACAATGCAATATACAGACGATGTATTATAGAATTGTACACTTGAAACTTACATAATTTTATTAACCAATGTCTCCCAATAAGTTTCATTTAAAAACAAAAAGAAACTATATTCTTTTTTCCAACTAAAAAAAAATTAACTTCCCATGTCTTAGGTCATCATTTGGACTGCTGTAACAGAATGCCATAGACTGGATAGCTTATGAACAATGAACATTTATTCCTCACAGTTCTGGAGGCTGAGACATCCAAGACCATGGCACCAGCAGATTCAGTGTCTGGTGGGATCCTGCTTTCTCACTGTAACCTCACATGAGAGACTTCTCTGGGGCCTCTTCTACTGGGACACTAATCCAATTGATGAGGGCTTCTCCCTCATGACCTAAGGCCCCTCCCCTCTCAAAGGCCCCGCCTCCAAACACAATCACATTAGGTTTTATTATATAAATTTGGGGTGAGGGGGGACAAACAAAAAATAAAATAAAATTAGTAGGATATAATTCTTGGGCAGCTAGGACTTGAGTTGACAAGTGCCCTCAAAGAATGGAGGTACAGAAAAGTGAGCCCCAACACTTGATGATTACATTTAAGGGACTTTCCAACTTCTTAAGCAACTCAGGGAAAGAGGCAATGGTCTCACTGTACTGAAGATTAAAGGAAGAAAATAATTGAAGTTTAAGAACTACTAAGACCTGGAGTCTGCACGATCCTTTCCCATGTGGGAAGGCCACCCTCCCCTCCACACCCCCACTCATATTAGGGTTTTCTGGACCCAAGGGTAGGTAGGACGACGACCATGTCCAGCTCGAAGCAGCTAGAGGAGCTTGAGACCTTCGCCCATTGTCCTTTACAAGATTACAAAGGGTCCTAATATTTGAGAGGGGGGGGATAGTTAATTTTTACGAACCAGGGGTATGGACTTGGGGGGGATTGCTGGGGGAGGGGGGTGCTGGGTGGAGGGGAACAAGGGGGAGAAAATTGGAACTGTTGTAACAATATAATCAATAAAAAACATTATAAAAAAAAAAACCAACTGAAAAAAAAAAAAAAAAAAGAACTACTAAGAAAGGACTGCCCTAGTAAATACTCCAGCTCTTGATTGAGACATCTAGAAGTGAACACCACACCAATGAGAAACAAACTACACACACACAAGCCTTAGAGAGACAAAGCTCAGTCTCAAAACAACCCTCCTTTAACCACCTATTAGAAGATAGCGTGAACCTTTATGGAGAAGAAGTATTTCATCCAGAGTTCCTTACAATTTTTATACCAAACATCTGGCCTTTAATCAATAATTACCAGCCATGGAAAGAAACAAGATCAAAGAATAAATACATAGTAGAAATAGACTTGCAGATAACCCAGACATTGGAGTTACCAGAGACAGACTTTTAAATAATTAAAATAACTGTGATTTGTATGCTCAAGAAAATACATGGCAAGATGGAAATCATCACCAAAGGGGAGAAGATATAAAATGGGCAGAAGCAATACATAAGGAAATAATAGCCTAGATATTTCAAAACCTCACAAAGCCATCCAGGAAAAACCTGAAATGCTCTAGAATCTAAGTAAGGTAAACATAAAATAAAATAAAAAAAACTCTACACTTTGGTATATCGACATAATATTGATGAAAATAAAGACATAGACAAAACTATTAAAAGCAGCCAGAGAAAACAAACACATTACTTTCAGAGGAAGAACAATAAGACCAAAAAAACAAAACAAAACAAAACAAAGAAATGGTGTCTTAAAAGTACTGAAAGGAAATAAATATTACTGACTGAAAATATCCTTCAAAAATGAACACAAAGACATTTTTTAGGCAAATAAAGACAGATAATTTATTGCAAACAGACTTCTGATAAAGGAAATATTATATGGTGATGAATGTTAACTAGACTTATTGTGCTGATTATGCTGGTCAGTTTACAATACATGCAAACATAAACTCACTATATTATACATATGAAACTAATATATGTTATATGTTAATATAGCTCAATAAAAAGGAAATATTAATGATAATACTTAAAATGATATCAGATAACATAAAATGACAAGAACAGAAAGGGTAAATTTGGAATATATTAATTTTTATAGTATCAAGCAGTAATAAAAATATTTTGTAATATTAGAATGTAGGTAGAATTAAAATGCATACAAACAATAACAAAAAGAGGCAAAAAGAGGAAATGAGTTAAATTATTACTTAAGAAGCACTGTTTAACAGAAAATGGTAAGAGTATAAATTATACAAGATGCTAATAAGTCAATGAATTATACTGTAATCTCTAAAGTAATAACAAAAAGAATATAAAACAAGCTAATAAAAGGAAAAGTAAAATAATTAAAAATACTTGAATAAAAGAAAATGAGTCCAAAAAAAGGAGAAAAAAAGAACCATAAAACAGGTGAACATAAAGAAAGCAAATATTAAGTAGATATAAATCAAATAATCTCAGTAATTAAATTTAAAAGAATAAAAGCTCCAATTAAAGAACAAATATTGGAGGTATAAGTGGGTTAAATAGTAATGGAAAAAATACAATTAAAAAAATTTTAAAGCAGAACTTTCCTTTACTTTTTAAGTATATTTTATTGATTATGCTTCTAGAGTTGTCCCAAATTTTCCCCATTTGAGCCCCTCTGCCTGGTACCCTTTCCCTCCAGCAATCCTCCACCCTATTCATGTCCATGGGTTGTGCATGTAAGTTCTTAACATGCCCCTATATATTTTGTTTCTACCAATTATGCTTCTTAATCCTTGCACCATTTTTCCCAGTCTCCTCTTTCCCCCTCCCAGCTGGTAACTTTCCAAATGATCTCCATATCTATGATTCTCTCCTTGTTCTGATTGTTTGCTTAGGTTGCTTTTGCTTTTGTTTTTTAGACTTAGTTGTTGATAGTTGTGAATTTATTGCCATTTTAATGTTCATAATTTTGATCTTCTTTTTCTTAAGTAAGTCCCTTTAACATTTCATGTAATAATGGCTTGGTGATGACTCCTTTAGCTTTATCTTGTCTGGGAAGCACTTTATCTGCCCTTCCATTCTACCCAACTTTGCTGCACAGAGTAACCTAGGTTGTAGGTCCTTGCATTTCATCACTTTGAATACTTCTTGCCAGCCCCTTCTTGCCAACAAAGTTTTTTTTTGAGAAATCAGCTGATAGACATATGGGAACACTTTTGTGGGTAACTCTCTGCTTTTCTCTTGCTACTTTGAAGATTGTCTCTTTAACCTTTGGCATTTTAATTATGATGAGTCTTGATGTGGTTCTTTTTGGGTCCAACTTGTTTGGGACTCTCTGTGCTTCCTGGATTTGTATGTCTATTACCTTTGCCAAATTAGGGAAGTTTTCTTTCATTACTTTTTCACATAAGTTTTCAATTTCTTGCTTTTCCTCTTCTCCTTTGGCACCCCTATGATTCAGGTGTTGATATATTTAAAGTTGTCCCAGACATTCCTAAGCCTCTCCTCGTTCTTTTGCATTTTTGTGCTTTCTTTCTGTTCTTATTCAATGCTTATTTCTTCTTTTTGTTCCAAATCGTTGATTTTAATCCCAACTTCCTTTCCTTCATTGTTGGTTCCCTTTATATTTTTCTTTATTTCACTTTGTGTAACCTTCATTTCTTCTTCTTTTTTTGCTGTACTCTATGAGTTTTCTGAGCGTCCTTATCATCAGTGTTTTAAACTCTGCATCTGATAGGTTAGCTATCTCTGTTTCATTTAGTTCTCTTTCTTTGGTTTTGTTCTGTTCTTTCATTTGAGCCATATCTCTTTACCACCTCAATTTGGCAGCCTCCCTGTATTTGTTTCTGTGTATTAGGTAGAGCTGCTTTTACTCCCTGTTGTAGTAGCATGGCCTATGTAAGAAAGGCACCTGTAAATTGTGTGGGGCAGAGACTTAGGTAATTGCCGAGGCACAGCCACCTGCCTCCCCACTTTGTGGCTCTCTTTGTGGTGGGGGACTCGGAGAGGGGAGAGTGCCACTGCCTGGCTTCTGGCAATTTTCCTGGCACTTGCCTCATTTTCAGTCACTTCACCCACCTGTCATGTGCAATTGGCATCCTTCCAGTTGCTGCCCTGGGGTTTGAGTACATTTTAAGACCATGTGGACCCTTTAAGCAATGAAAATCCAGCAGTTTCTTCTGCCATCCCAACCCCCACTGGTTTTTGCAGCCAAAAGCAATGAGAGTTTATCTTCCCAGTGCTGTAACCCTGGGCTGTGTGGTCTGCCCTGGGTCTGGGATCACTAGCTTCTAGGGTATCCCTACCAATTTTTATCCACCACAGGTAAATGTGAGACCATCTGTTCAGCCACCACTGCCACTTGTCTGAGCCTCTCCTACCCATCTGATTGAATGTGGCTTCTTTAAATCCTTGATTGTCAGATTTCCATATAGCTCAGTTTTCTGGGGGTTCTGGTTGTTGTTTGTTTTTGAGATCTGACTGTGATTCTTTCTATGGTTGTGTGAGGAGGTAAAGCGTGTCTACCTATGCCTCCATCTTGACAAGAAGTTCTCAGCAAAAAAAAAAAAATTAAGATAAATATCATCAGTCTGTATAATAATCACAAAAACAACTACAAAACCAGAGCAACTATGCAGTTTACAATATACACATCCTACTATGAGGATATCATCGAAAGCCATTAATCATAAGGAGATTGAAAGTAAAATGTAGAAAAAGATAAACCATGCAAATGCTAACAAAAGAGTATTTATAACAACATTACTATCAATCAAAGTAAACTTTAAAGCAAGAAAATTATTAAATATAAAAGATATTCATAATAACAAATATAAATCCATCAGGAAACTATAATAATTCTAAATAACATAGCTTCAAAAATTGAGGAACTAAAGAAAGAAATATATAACAATAGTAAGAGACTTTAGCAAACCTCTTTTAGCATATCAGAGGAAAAATAGGCAAAAAGTAATAAATCGGTAAGGATACAGGAGATATGAATAACAAAATTAAGAAATCTGATTTATTTGACATATATAGAATACTCCACCCAACAATAAAAGACTATTCGTTCATTCCAAGTACACATGAAGCATCTACAAAATTGGTCTTATGCTCTCCATTAATAAATTCTCAACAGATTTCAAATTATTGAAATCATTCAGAGTATATCTACTGACCACAGAGAAACTTCCAAATGTTCAAAAATTAAGCAATTCATCTTCAAAAATAAATTTTTAAAAAATCCACCTGAGTCAAAGAATAAATCACAATAAAAATTGGAAAACATTTTTAACTATACTGTAATTAAAAGATAACATTAACCTGTGAAATGTGGCTACGATTATACCTAAAGGAAGATTTGTAGTGTTAAGTGCATATACTAGTCAAAGAAAAGGGTTGAAAATAAATTATTTAAAGTTCATCTCAAGTTAGTACAGAAACAGTACATTTAATCCAAAAAAGTAAGAGAAAATAAAAATAATAACATGAATTAATGAAATAGAAAACAAGTCTACACAAGAGAAAATCGATAAAATTCTTTGAAAATATAATAATGATAATAATAATAATAATAATAATAATAATAATAAACACCTAGCAAAAGAAATTAAGAAAAAAATACAAAAGTTAAAAAATTAAGAATGGAATAAAAGGAGGAGGGGAAGATGGCGGCGGAGTAGGGACAGTGTTCTCATCTCACTCCTGTTAAGGAGAGACTCCAGGAATGAATGCGGAGAGGAGTGACTGAGTGAGTATGGATCTCTGATAGTGTGAACAGGGAGGAGAGCTTGGGAGCAGCGTGGAGGAGGGTGGAGGGGTTTACCACACACTGCAGGCTGAGTCATTCCGAGACCCGGTGCATCTGCAATACCAAGCCGGAGAGCTCACTAGCCAAGAGCTGCTTGGAGGCTCCCCCTGCTAAGGGGCACAGTGATAAGTGAATTCTTGTAGGGAGTTAGGGAGAGGATTTGGCTGAAAAAGCCAGAAGAGTGAGAGAACAGTGAACAACCAGGACTGGGAGAAACTGTGTGATCTGAGTCTAGAGGGAAACATCCTCAGCTGCAACCTCCGACCGAAAGCTCGGCACTCCTCGACACTCCGGGCGTGCACAGCACTTGTGCTAGGGCCCTACAGAACAAAGGGACAGTTTGGGGGCAAGGAGACCGGCCACACAGGAAAGCTGCTGTGGAACTCCAGACCAGGGGAGAGCTCCTGAGCAAGAGAAAAGTGCATGCCCCCGGTGCTTTGAGCAATCGCTCTAGAATCCCACAGAACAAAAGGCGGGTTTGGGGCTAGGAGAGAAATAGGACATGCAGGGTGTGTAAGTAGGGAAGAGAGTGGAGGCAGTGGTTCTGGAGTGGAGACGGTTTTAGGGCGGGGAGAAGGGCCCGCAGGGAAAGGCTGCTGCAGAGCTCCAGACTGGCAGAGAGCCCCGGGGTAGGAGAGCGCTGCGCTGACCAACCACACTAGAATCCTACAGAACAAAGGGACGGTGCTGGGGTGGGAAGAGAGATAGAGCGCGTAGGCCTATAGACAGGGAAGCCAGCGGAAGCTGTAGCTCGGAATAGAGACCGTTTTGGGGTAAGGAGAAGAGCCCACACAGGAAAGCCGCTGCAGAACTCCAGACCAGGGGAGAGGCCCTGGGCAGGAAAGTGCCACTGGGCCCGGCACTTTGACCGACTGTGCCAGAGTCCTGCAGAACAAAAGGACGATCTTGAGACAGGGAGAGAGATAGGGTGTGCAGGCATATAGACAGGGAAGAGAGCAGAAGCTGTAGCCTGGGAATAGAGACAGGACTGGAGGCAGGGCGGGGATTGCTGGCAGGCACAGGCTGGAACAACAGGGGGAAGGAGTAGCTGGACAAGCCTGAGGAGGGCTGAGGCTGCCTCAGGAGGGGAAAACTAAATGCAGCTCACAGCAGAGCGGCGGTAGGCCCACGAATAAAAGTCTAGCAATCCCAGAATCAAGCAGAACCCTCCCACAGCCAGGCAACCAACCAGAAAAGATTTGAAACTCATGGAATTTTGAATAGGGGCAGACTCAGGAAGGAAGGAAGGAAAAACAAAAAAAACAAACCAACCAAAAATACCCAGAGACTGTGCCTAAAAGTTGAATTGAGTTAAAATCCTCTCATTCTTTTATTTCTCACTCTCTCTCTAACTGTCCCTCCCGTCCTTTCTTATTCTCTCTCCTTTTCTCCCCTCTTCTTCCCTCCCTTCTCTCCCCTTAGCATGTCTACCCTACATCCTATTCTTTGTTAATTTTTTAATTTTAAGTTCTCTCCCTTTCCTTCCTATTTCCCTCTTCCAATCCCCTTCCCTTACACTATCCTCATCCTCCCTCCATTTCCTTTCTCTCTCTCTCCTTTCTCTGTGCTAAGCACTTTCAATTTTATTAAATTTCTTTCTTTATTTTGTCCCCCTTCAGTCTACATTCGTTTATTTTTCATCCCTTGCCCTTATTTTCCTCCTCTCCCTATAAATATTCTCTCTCTCTTTAATTCTCTCTCCCTATTCCACTTTATATTCTATCTTTTAATATTCAAATTATAATTCTAATCTATCCCCCTCTCCCTTCACCCTCCCATTCTTACCCCTTCTCTCTTTCCACCCCATCCCCTCACTTCTCTTTCTCCCTCTTGTATTTCTCTCCTTTATCCTATCTTTTGTCAACTCTTCAATTTCAATCTTTCCCTCCCTAATATCTCCTCTTCCTCCTGATTTCCTTCCCTCCTCTGTGTTCTTTCCCTCCCCCATCCTCTTGCTTTCCCATCTCTTATTCCTCTCTCAATATATTCTCTCTTTCTCTCTAGCTTGCAATTTTATATCATGTTTTAATCTCCTAATCTTTTTATATAATATATAATTTTTTAAAAATTTTAATCCAGTCCCCCCTCTTCTCCCTCCCCTTCTTCTTTCATTCTCTCTCCTACCCTTCTCTTCTCTACTTTCTCTCTCTCTTTCCTCTCTCCCTTCCTGTCTTGCTATTTTCTACTCTGTATTTTTATTCTTGAAAATTTTTTTCTCAATCTGTTTCCTACCCTCTAACCTCCTCAGCCCTCTCCTTCAATTTCTGACTGTCTGTCTGCTTGGATGTCTGTTGTGTCTATCCTCCCTTCCACGCTAATCATATAGCATATACTGATTATATAATCCTAATACTATACACTTCCACTTTCTCACTCCACACTGTAACCCTCTCCTCCTTTTCAAACATACAGTGTAAATGTTAATTGCTGTCTTACATAACCTTGATCCCAATTGCTAATATTATTACTCTATCAACTTCCAGCTCAAAAATTACCCTTCCTTCATTTAAAACAACTCCTATCTGTTTCTCCTATGGAATAAGAGTCCCAATATCTCCACAAGTATATTAATACAGGCTCATTGGAAGCCTATAGTGAGATTGTAGTTGGGAGAGATATTGACGGGTGTGGGTTTCTTGTCTGGGTTGTGTGATTATGTTTTGGCAGCTCCTTCACAAAAGATCTCAAGACAAGGTGGGCAGAGTGACTCTCAATCAACTAACCAGAGAAAAAGATCCACCAAAGAGTAGCTGAAATACAACCAGACAGATTAAAGAAATAACATCAAGGACAACACAGACGGAGATCCAAGAGGGCGGAAGAGTAAGTGGGAGCTACACTAACTTCCCAGAACGAGCCAGTGCTGACTCAGCCTCAGTAAAGCTGACGGACCATTCCCCTCCAAGTGGCATCAGACTAAGGGGAAATAAAAGCCCTGCCTACAGGAATTAAGCTGTCACACCCACGGTCCTTAAGCCTGATGGCTAATCACAGATTGAGTAGATTAACAACTAAAGAAGACAGACAAAGGCAGTAGATCACTGGAAGTCTCCAATAGGCTGCCTAGGGCCAGTCTGGTACATGATCTGATGCTATCAGAGGCAGATCCAGGAAGAGCAGATCATTCTACAAAGCACCAACAAACAATAGGAATCACAAAAATGGGGAGACAGAGAAACAACCCCCCATCAAAAAGAAAGGTAGAATCCCCAGAGAGAGTGCTAAATGAAATAGAGGGGAGCAAAATATCAGATACAAATTTCAAAACATTGATAATGGAGAAGCTGAATGAGCTCAGAGGAAACTACAAAGAACTCCAGGGAAACGACAAGGAACTCCAGAAAAACCACAAGGAACTCACAGAGAATTACACGAGCATGAAAAAGGACATAGAAGCTATCAATAAGAGGCAGGAGGAAATGAAAAATATGATCTCTTAATTGAAGAACACAGTAGAAGGAATTAAAAGCAGGGTAGAGGAAGCAGAAGATCGGATCAGGGAGCTGGAGGACAACGTACAGAAAAACTCCCAGACAATGCAACAAAATGAAAAAAGACTGAACAAGAATGAAGAGGTTCTAAGACAGCTGCAGGACAACAAGAAACGTAATAATATCCGGATCATAGGAATTCCAGAAGGAGAAGAAGAAGAGCTAGGGATAGAAAACCTCTTTGAAAAACTAATGACAGAAAACTTCCCTCACATGAAGAGAGAAAGAGTCACGCAAGTCCAGGAAGCACAGAGGGTCCCAATGAAGATGAACCCCGACAGGCCCACCTCAAGACACATCATAATTAAAATGCCAACATTCAAAGACAACGAGAGAATCCTAAAAGCAGCAAGAGAAAAACAACTAATAACATACAAGGGAGCTCCAATAAGGCTATCATCAGATTTCTCAGCAGAAACACTACAAGCCAGAAGGAAATGGCCAAAAGTATTCCAAGCAATGAAAAACAAAGGCCTACAACCTAGAATACTATACCGAGCAAAGCTCTCATTCAAAATGGAGGGTGAAATAAGGAGCTTCCAAGACAAAAGAAGGCTAAAAGAATACATCTCCAACAAACGAGCAATGCAAGAGATGCTAAAGGGTCTGCTCTAAGAAGATAAAGAAACAGAGAGAGAGACAGAGAGGAACACAAGTACAAAGGGAAAAAATGACAATGAATAAGTACTTATCAGTAATAACCTTAAATGTAAATGGATTAAACACTCCAATTAAAAGACATAGGGTAGCTGAATGGATTAGAAAGCATGACCCACATAGATGCTGTCTACAAGAGACCCACCTTAGAACAAAAGATCTACAGACTGAAAATAAAGGGATGGAAAAAAGTATTTCAAGCAAATGGGCATGAAAAAAGAGCCGGGGTAGCAATACTTATATCAGACAAAACAGATTTCACAGCAAAGTCCATAAAAAGAGACAAAGAAGGGCATTTCATAATACTTAAGGGAAAAATCCATCAAGAAGATATAACCCTTATAAATATATATGCACCCAACTTAGGAGCACCCAAATATATAAGGAAAATTTTGAGAGACTCCAAGAAAGATATAGACAGCAACACACTCATAGTAGGGGACTTTAACACCCCATTGTCAACAATGGACAGATCTTCAAAGCAAAGAAACACCAAAGATATTGAGGCACTGAACAACACTCTAGGTCAAATAGACTTAGTCAATATATATAGAACTTTTCACCCCAGAGAAGCAAAATATACATACTTCTCAAGTGCATATGGAGTATTTCCAAAGATAGACCACATGATAGGACACAAAACAAGCCTTAACAAATTCAAGAAAATTGAAATTATATCAAGTATCTTCTCAGATCACAATGGCTTAAAATTGGAAATCAACCTCAGGGAAAAAACTCAAAAACATTTAAACTCATGGAGAATGAATAACATGCTATTAAATAATGAATGGGTTAACAATGACATCAAGGAAGAAATCAAAAAGTTTCTGGAAACTAATGATAATGAACACACAACAACCCAAAACCTATGTGATACAGTGAAAGCAGTCCTAAGAGGAAAGTTCATAGCAATACACGCCTACCTAAAAAAGCTAGAAGAATCTCTAATAAAAAATTTAACCCTACAGCTACAAGAACTAGAGGAAGAACAACAAGCAAAGCCCAGATCAAGTAGAAGGAAGGAAATCATGAAGATCAGAGCACAATTAAATGACATAGAGTCTAAACTAACAATTCAAAAGATCAACATAAGTAGGAACTGGTTCTTTGAAAAGATAAACAAAATTGACAAGCCTTTAGCCAGGCTCATCAAGAAAAAAAGAGAGAGAACCCAAATAAATAAAATCAGAAACGAAAAAGGAGAAATCACAACTAATACCACAGGAATACAAAGGATTATAAGAAATTATTATGAACAACTGTATGGCAAGAAATTTGACAACCTAGAGGAAATGGACAAATTCCTGGAAACATATAGTCTTCCCAAACTGAATTAAGAAGAAGCAGAAAGTCTGAATAGACCAATAACAGCTAGTGAAATTGAAGCAGTAATCAAAAAACTCCCAGCACACAAAAGCCCTGGACCGGATGGCTTCACAAGTGAATTCTACAAAACATTTAGGAAAGAACTAACTCCTATCCTCCTCAGACTATTCCAAAAAATACGGAAGACTCCCAAACTAGTTCTATGAAGCCAGTATAACCCTAATTCCAAAACCAGGTCAAGACACAACAAAGAAAGAAAAACTACAGGCCAATATCACTGATGAACATAGATGCTAAAATCCTCAACAAAATATTGGCAAACCGGATCCAGCAACACATTAGAAAGATCATACACCACGATCAAGTAGAATTCATCCAAAGGATGCAAGGATGGTTCAATATTCGCAAATCAATAAACATAATACACCACATAAACAAAATGAAAGACAAAAACCACATGATCATATCAATAGATGCAGAAAAAGCATTTGATAAAGTACAACACCCATTTATGATAAAAACTCTCTGCAAAATGGGAATAGAGGGAGCATACCTCAGCATAATAAAGGCCATATATGAGAAACCTGAAGCCAACATCATACTCAATGGGCAAAAACTGAGAGCATTCCCCCTGAGATCAGGAGAAAGACAAGGATGTCCGCTCTCTCCACTCCTATTCAACATAGCCTTGGAAGTTCTAGTCACAGCAATCAGACAAGAAAGAGAAATAAAAGGCATCCAAATTGGAAAAGAGGAAGTAAAACTGTCATTATTTGCAGATGACATGATAGTGTACATAGAAAACCCTATAGACTCCACAAAAAAACTACTCAACCTAATAAGTGAATTTGGCAAAATAGCAGGATACAAAGTCAATATTAAGAAATCGAAGGCATTTTTATACACCAACAATAAAAACTCAAGAGATAGAAACTGAAAGAAAAATTCAATTTACCATAGCAACAAGAAAAATAAAATACCTAGGAATAAACTTAACCAAGGAGGTAAAAGACCTGTACTCAGAAAACTACATAACACTGAAGAAAGGAATTAAAGAAGATACAAATAAATGGAAGCATATACCATGCTCATGGATGGGAAGAATCAACATCATTAAAATGTCCATACTACCCAAAGCAATTTATAGATTCAATGCAATCCCTATTAAAATACCAGCAACATATTTCACAGACCTAGAACAAATACTTCAAAAATTTATATGGAACCAAAAAAGAGCCCGAATAGCCACAGCAATTTTGAGGAAGAACAGAGTAGGAGGAATCACAATACCTGATATCAAACTATACTACAAGGCCACGGTAATCAAAACAGTCCAGTACTGGCATAAAAACAGACATATAGATCAATGGAACAGAATAGAGAGCCCAGAAATAAACCCGGGTTCATATGGTCAACTAATATTTGACAAAGGGGGAAAGAACATCAAATGAAGTGAAAAGAGCCTCTTCAACAAATGGTGTTGGGAGAACTGGACGAGGACATGCAAAAAAATGAAACTAGACCACCAACTTACACCATACACCAGAATAAACTCAAAATGGATCAAAGACTTAAATGTAAGCCGTGATACCATTAAAGTCCTAGAGGAAAAAATAGGCAGGAAAATTTCAGATATCCCACGTAGCAACATTTTCACTGATATATCTCCTAAGGCAAGGGAAATAAAGGAAAGAATAAACAAATGGGACTACATCAAACTAAAAAGTTTCTGCTCAGCTAAAGAAAACATCAGCAAGATGAAAAGGAAACCAACCATATGGGAAAATATATTCACCAATGACATCTCAGACAAGGGATTGATCTCCAAAATATATAAAGAACTCATATGACTCAACACCAAGAAGACAGACAACCCAATTAGAAAATGGTCAAAGGAACAAACACTTCTCCAGAGAAGACATACAGCGGGCCCATAGACATATGAAAATATGCTGAACATCACTAGCCATCAGAGAGATGCAAATAAAAACCACAATGAGATACCACCTCACACCAGTCAGAATGGCCATCATCAACAAATCAACAAACAACTTGTGCTGGAGAGGATGCGGAGAAATGGGAACCCTGGTGAATTGCTGATGGGAATGCAGACTGGTGCAGCCACTATGGAAAACAGTTTGGAATTTCCTCAAAAAACTAAAAATGGAACTGCCTTTTGAACCAGCAATTCCATTGCTAGGATTATATCCGAAAAATCCTGAAACACCAATTCAAAAGAACTTATGCACTCCAATGTTCATAGCAGCACTATTTACAATAGCCAAGTGCTGGAAACAACCTAAATGCCCATCTGTAGATGAGTGGATCAAAAAACTGTGGTACATTTACACAATGGAGTTCTATGTAGCAGAGAGAAAGAAGGAACTTCTACCACTTGCAACAACATGGATGGAACTAGAGAGAATTATGCTTAGCGAAATAAGCTAGTCAATGAAAGAAAAATACCTTATGCTGTCACCTATTACAGGAAACTAATGAACAACACAAACAAATGAGCAAAATTGAACCAGAGCTATGTAAACAAGAAGTAGACTAACAGTAACAAGGGGGGAGGGGGGAGGGAGAGAAGGGGGTAAGAAGGGGAAGGGTCAAGTAAAAAAAACATGTATAAATGACCCACAGACATGGGCAACTGAGTGGGGACTGAATGTGGGGGAAGGGAGGGGCAGGGTGCAGGGAAGCAAGAGGGGGAAAAAAGTGAGACAACTGTAATGGAAAAACAAACAAATTTTTTTTTAGTGGGGGAATAATAAAAATATGAAGAATGGGAATGTCAGTTCAGTGAATATTAGGACAAAGATTTTCCTTCACGTTGTATATTTTTCTCCCTATTTGATCCCTCCAGAGTTTGGCATTCTAAACAATTAAGTAATGACATAAGTTTCTTTGCATAGAACTAATAAGACCAGTTGTTATTAGAGGTTCCTTTTTTTTCCTTTTTTTTTTTTACCAAGTCTTTGACTGGAATGTCAAGCCTAAAGGAGACATACTTGGGCTCAGGTTGTTACCAAAAAGCCCTGAGAAACTGGGAATGACTTTCAAAGGTAATAAAAGCCCGTGAAATAAAAGGCCCGGTACCATGGTTGGTTGTGTGGTCCACAGCAATCTTTCCAGGGAAGGAACAAAGGTTGTTTTCCTGAAAGATGGCTAGAAGGGACCTTAAGGCACAGTGAAAAACCAGAAAGACTTGGAAAGGACAGGTGTGTACAGGCAAGGATGAATGCCAGGTATGTGGCTCAGTTTCTGTGCCCTGAAGAACAGACTGAGGGTCACCCTAAATGTTCCTTGGGTAAGTTCCAGCAAAGCAGAATGAAAGATCATAAGTGATCATTTGCTGCTCTTGTTATGTTTATGCAAATGAACAGGATAAATTAAAAATAAACTTAATGTATTCCCTTTAAAGACAAGTAGGGTAATCTTAGGGAGAAAAATCATTATTCAAGGAAAATCACAATGATCAGTAGTAGACTATAAAGTAGGGCAACTAACGGTCTTAAAAGTTTCTTCTCATTTAAAATGTGGTTTCACTTGAAAATTAAACCATGTCTGTGATATCATCAAAGATATTCAAGTTGCAGGCAAGTAGAATGTCAAGTGCCTTGCAACTGGATGTCTTCCCAATAAGACACTTACAGATTTAGAGACTTGTTTGTGGGTTATATAACATAAATTAACATGTGTTTTCTGTTTTCAAAGGGCATAAGCCTATGACCGCATTACCTGAGTGATTGTCTGTATGCATAAGCCTCACTTAATCCTCTCTGCAGCGCTGCCTCCTGAGACTCAATGGTTTGGCTGAACTACATGGCTGGGTTGGTCAAGAATGGGGTGGCCTGTGGGCTTCACTTTAAAACTGGTTTCTCTTTTCTTTCCTAATGGCTTGGACAGAAAGGGCCCAGAGGTCTGAGAGGGGGGAAACCTAAACTATTTCCCTCAGCCCAAACTAAGTATAATGGGCAAAAGGGTTTTGGACAGGTGAGATGTGCCTGGCACACCTTCCTCCAAAGAATCACCTTTTTTCCCTAATGTGGGACATTGAAAAATTAACCCCTGCCTTTTGTCATCTGGTAGGTATGGATTGAATGATGTCTTTTAATCCTTTCCGCCAAATCTGTTGCCCCCAGAACACAACAAGGATGCCAGCCTGTTAAACCAAGCACGCCGTTGACCGGAGACAGCCAACTGACCTGGAGTCTGCACGATCCTTCCCCATGTGGGAAGGCCACCCTCCCCTCCACACCCCCACTATTATTAGGGATTTCTAGACCCAAGGGTAGGTAGGACGATGACCATGTCCAGCTTGAAGCAGCTAGAGGAGCTTGAGACCTTCGCCCATTGTCCTTTACAAGATTACAAAGTGTCTTAATATCTGAGAGGGAGGGATAGTTATTTTTTTATGAACCATGGGTATGGACTTGGGGGGGGGGTTGCTGGGGGAGGGAGATGCTGGGTGGAGGGGAGTAAAGGGGAGAAAATTGGAACTATTGTAACAATATAATCAATAAAATACATTAAAAAAAGAATGGAATAAAAAAGGAAATGTAGCTACAGATTCTACAAACATTAAAAGATTAAAAAATCCAATATGAGGCTCCAGGTTGCTGGCTGAGGCCTGGGGTGATGGGTCTGGAAAGGCCCAGGAGTCCTTGTCCCCACACAGAGGCAGGTCTGAAACTCAACTCTGCCCATGCTGACCCACACCAGGACCAGGATAGGGACCACTCGCTGGTCCCTATAACACAATGGCAGCAGCCATGCTGACAGACCTGACTCAGATAAATGCTGCCTCATTCTCCATGTCTTCATTTGCCCTCACCCCCATCCATAATATATAGTGTCCTGGTTGAGAAGCGCCTGCTCATGTCACTGCAGCCCAGGCCTCTGTGTCTATCCAGGCCAGTGAGGTGTTCTTGGAGTGTGGGAGAGTGTCCCAGGAAGAGAAACAACCACATGTAAAGGCTTGAAAGTGGGCCTGAGCTGGGAAGATTCAGGAAACATAGTCCCTTCTTGTGTCTGCAAGAAACAGAGGGTGTGAGTAAAGTCACACCTGGAATGGCAGGCTCAGGAGTTGTACTTCATTCAGAGGGTCCTGGAGGGTTGAGAATAGAAAGGGACACAGTTTGAGTTAAGGTCTTAAGAGTTTTTTAAAGCCTGCTCAGAGGTAGAACAGACTGGCAAAGGGGTATGGGGACACTGAGGCACAAGGGGTTGAGTCCTTGATGAAGAAATCATCAAGGTTTTAAGTGGCAGCACCAGGGACTGAAAGCACAGAGGTTAGTCTGTGAACCTGAGGTCACCTGGCTCTGAGACTCGACAGGATACAGGAGAGTCCTGAGCCTATGGGAGCCTGGCGATGGTCACCTACCATTTCCCATAGGTTCTGATAACTGAAGAAGTACCTATGGAATCTTCACAGGGAAGTGGAGGGTGTACTAATCCCTCCCTGATCCCCACCCCACTCACATGGTCACTTGGATGGTGGTGTCCTGGGACTCTTCACCTGCCCTTAGATCTGGGGACTCTGGACATACCCCTAACTCAGGGTCCTCAATCCAGGAAAAAATTATATGAAAGGGCTCCCATTTCAGGAAACCAGTGGTAAGAGGTGTGGACATTTATCCCAGGAACCAGTACCAGGATGGGAAAGTTCTTAAAGATAAAACTGAGTTGGGAGTGCTTAGGAAACCATAGGTCTCCTTTCTTTCAGGTGGGAACAAAGATAATGGGGCTAGAATCAGGACTTAAATAACTGCCTGAGAAGTTGGGCAACTATTATATGGAAGTAATGGGAGGTTTGGAAAAGAAAAGGGAGGTGGTCTTACCCAGATAAAAACAGGCTCTATCTGGCTGCAGAATAGAAAATAGACTGTGGTCATGAGAAAGGAGGAAGGGAACTTAAAAAGAAACTACTTTGATAGTCCAGGTGAGTGTTGGTGGACCAGAGTAATGGTCTTGGAGATGGGAGAAGTACTTGGATTATGAGTCAATTTTTAAAGAAAGGACAACCAGATTTTGGGATGTTGTAGGCGACAGAAATAAAGGGAGGAGTCAGGAATGAACCCAGGGACTTGGGTTCCAGCAGCTGGAGGGATGGGACCTCAATCAACTGGGATGGGTATTATGATCTGAATTCTGTCCCCCTAAAATTAATATGTTGAAATTCCAATCTCTTGTACCATATTTAGAGATAAAGTCTTTAAAGAGGTGGTTAAGTTAAAATGAAATCTGTAAGTCAGGGCTCCAATTTAATAAATGGTGTCATTAAGAAAGCAAGAAACACCAGAGACACATGCTCACAAAGAAACAATCAGGTGAAGAGGCAGAAAAAGGGCAACAATCTGCAAGCCAAGGAGAGAGGCCTTGGGAGGAAACCAAACCTGCCCATGGCTTGATCTTGAACTTCCAGCCTCTACTACTGTAAAAAATAAAATAAAATAATAAGAAGTTCTGTTGTTTAAGCCAAAAAAAAAAAAAGAAAGAAAGAAAGAAAAAAGAAAAAGTAAATAGAATGCCAAGATCATTCAATGGGAAAAGGATAGTCTTTTCAACAAGCAATGCAGGGAAAATTGGATATCCACATGTAAAAGAATGAAATTGAACCCTTATCTACATTACATACAAAAATTAACCAAAATCAATCACAGACTTAAACATAAGGGTTAAAACTATAAAACTCTTAGAAGAAAACAGAAAAGAATAGCTGCATGACATTGGATTTGACAATGAGCTCTTAGATATGACACCAAAAGAAGAAGCAACAAAAATAGATAATTTGTACTTCATCAAAATTTAAAAGTGCATTGAAGGAGACTATCAAAAGAATGAGAAGACAACCCACAGAATTAGAGAAATAGTTGCAAATCATATATCTGGTAAAGGGTTAATATTCAGAACATATCAAATATTCCTACATTTCAACAAGAAAATAAACAACCCAACCCAAAAATGGACAAAGGACTTGAATAAACATTTCTCCAAAGAAAATGTACAAATGGCCAATAAACATGAAAATATGCTCAGCATCAATAATTATTAGGAAAATGCAAATCAAAATCATGAGATACTCATTGCACACCCATTGAGATGGCTATTATTTTTTTTTAAAGAAAAGAAGAAGAGGGAGAAAATAACAAGTGTTGGCCTGAACGTGGAGAAATGGGAACATTTGTGCATGTATGGTAGGAATGTAAAATGGTACAGCCACCATAGAAAACTGTTTGACAGTTACAAGTTAAACATAGGCCCTGGCTGGTATGGCTCAGTGGATTGAGTGCCAACCTGTGAACCAGGGAGTTATCAGTTCAATTCCCAGTCAGGGCACATGCCTGGGTTGCAGGCCAGGTCCCCAGTTGAAGGCATGTGAGAGGTAATCTCACATTGATGTTTCCCTCTCTCCTTCCCTTCCCCTCTCTGTATAATTAAATAAATAAATTTTTTTAAAGTTAAACATAGTATTAGCATATGATCTAGCAGTTCCACTTCAAAGTATATACCCAAAAGAACTAAAAGTGGGGACTCAGGTTCTTGCACATGCATGTTCATAGCAGTGTTACTCACAATAATCAAAAGATGTAAACAACCTAACCCAAATGTACCATCAGCAGCTGAATATATAAACAAAACATAGTATATATAAACAATAAAATATTTAAAGGAATGAAATCCTAAACATGCTATAACATAGATAACCTTGAGGACATATGCTAAGTAATACAAGCCAGACACATTGAATGATTTCACTTATGAAATACCTAGAGTAGTCAAATTTATGAAGACAGAAACTACAATAGAGGTTACCAAGGACTGAGGGGGGAGGGAACTTTGCTTAATGGGTATAGAATTTCTGTTTGAGATGAGGAAAATATTCTAAAATTAAATAATGGTGATGGTTTCTCGACATTAGGAGTGCTCTTAATGTCACTGAATTGTACACATAAAAATGGTTTATGTGGCCAATTTTATGTTAGGTGTACGTTGTCACAATTTTAAAAAATTATACAGAAAAATTCCATCAGTACAATTCACCTTTTAAAAAAACAGCAATGTAATACTTAATAGTAAAATATAAAAAAAATTTCCCCTAAGATTCGAAATAAAATAAGAATGCCCACTATCATTACTCCTAATCAACATTGTTCTGCAATGTCAAATCAGGAAAAAGAATTAAAAGTTTTAGAAATTGGAAAGAAGAAATAAAACTGTCATTCTTTATAGGTAGCATGATTGTACACATAGGAAATCTAAAACACTGCACAATTAGAGAATTAATAAGTGAAGAGCAAGGTCTCTACTTAAAACATCAATATACAAAAATTCTATATATTACAACAAACAATTAGAAAATGAAAGCTTTTAGATGACAATGTTTACAATATGATTTCAAAAACCAAATGCCTAAAAATAAACTTAACAAAATGTGAACAGGACCTCTACAGAGAAAACAATGTAACATTATTGTGAGAAGTCAAAGAAGAACTCAAAAAACAGAGGAATATATCATGTACATGAACCTAACATAGTTAAGATGTTAATTCTTCCCAAATCAGTCTATAGATTCATTGTAATTTCCATCAAAATCCCAGTCACAAAAAGCTTCCCCATAGAGTTGAGCAGTAAGACATAGGACTGACAAATAATTGGAGAATGTGACAGTACATAAATAAGAAAGTGCTGAATTTTGGGAGACTTCTGGCCAAGATGGAGGCTTAGACAGACACGCTCAGTCTCCCTCTACAACTAGAGAGTAATACAACTACTTCAAAACAAAAGATAACTAGAAATTCCAGAAAATAAAACTACACGGAAGCCCAACGTATGAAGTTATAAACCAGCGGCGCCCTTTGGGCAGGTAGGAAGAGCGAAAGGGGGCAGAGCTGTTTGCGGTGGCACCAGGGACAGCGGCAGGGAGAACAATCCCAGGAGCAGGGAGAACAATCCCGGCTGCAGTCGAACCCCGGCAGCTTGCAACCCCAACACTGGGGAAAGCAGCCACCACATCGCCTTGAACAGTGAGGCCCAGAGGGCGGGAGGACGGATCCCTATCTCCTAGGGGAATAACTATGTGAATCCATCTTGGAACCCTGCCCCCACACAAAGCGCCACAGCGCTGCGAAACAGGTTGCGGATAGGCACCGATCACTGGGTCATGACGAGTACACAGGCACTGCCCCCTATAGCCGGCCCAAGAAAACAAAACGCATCTGTCAAAATGAGGCAGACAACTAAACAAATCCCGGTGGCCCAGCTCACCAGGCAACAGATGAAGAATCTGACAGATGAACAAATAAGAAACCTGTCAGAGGCTCAGTTCAGGGCCATTGTTATCAGGTGGCTTACAGAATTAACAAAAGATCTGAAAAAAGATGAGAAAGAATCGAAAAACACTCATAATGAAAGGAACAAAACCACATACGAGACAGATGGTGAGGAAATAAAATCCAGAGTTCAAATCAACAAACCAGAACACAGAGAAGGAACAAACAGTCAACCAGTGCAGAGAGAAAAAACGGGAAGCAAGGAAAATGATGAGAGAATCAGAAACCTCTGGGACAGCTATAAAAGACCCAACATAAGAATAATTGGTTTGCCAGAGGGCGAAGAAGATGAACTAGAAATTGAAAAATTAAGTGAAAATATAATAAAGCAGAACTTCCCAAACTTGGGGAAGGAAATAGACTTACAGGTCCAGGAAGCACAGAGAGTTCCAAAAAAACTGGACCCAGGGAGAACCACTCCAAGACACATTATAATCAAAATGTCAAAAGTTAAAGATAAAGAGAGAATCTTAAAAACAGCAAGAGAGAAGAAAAGGATCATGTACAAAGGAGTTCCAATTAGACTATCAGCTGACTTCTCAAGGGAGACCCTGCAGGCAAGAAGGGACTGGCAAGAAATATTCAAAGCAATGAAAAGCAAAAACCTACAACCACGAATACTCTATCCAGCGAAAATGTCATTCAGAATAGAAGGGCAGAGAAAGTGTTTCCAGGACAAAACAAAACTGAAAGAGTTCATTAGATCCAAACCACTGTTATATGAGATGTTAAAGGGACTGGTTTAGAAAAAAGAGGATCGAAACTATGAACACTAAAATGAAAACTGCATCACAAGAAACAACAACAGAAGCTAGGGAATTGAAACAAAGGCAAACTAAACAGGCAATGAGAGTGGAAAAAGAACTATAGGTATGGGGAACATATTGGGGGGAGGACAGCGGGGAAGGGGGAGAGGGAGGGAGATGATATAAGAATTAAGGATCATGGTAGGAGGGAATGGAATAGACAGAGAGAGGTTGAGAAGAACTATATGCAGAACTAATGGACATGGTCTAAAAGAGGGGGACAACTGGAGGGAGGGGGGCCACCAGGTGGAGGGGAGAAGAGGGAAGGGAAATTGGGACAAATGTAACATTATAATCAATAAAACACATTAAAAAAAAGAAAGAAAGTGCTCCACTACACAAAGTAGCTAATTAGAAAACACAGCAGGGACTGCAATACTTCTGGCCAAGATGGAGGCCTAGACTGACACGCTCCATCTCCCTCCACAACTAAGAAGGAATACAACTACTGCAAAACCAGAAATAACCAGAAGTTCCAGAATATAAAGCTACATGGAAGTCCAACATGAAGTTGTAAAGAAGCAGTGCTCGTCCAGACAGGTAGGAGGGACAAAGCCAGGGTGGAGAGGTCAAGCTGTGCTGGCAGTGGCAGCTGTGGTGACAGTGGCAGGACAGCGGTAAGCACAGACATCTGTATTTAAGGGAAGGCGAGAAGTGCCTGGGTAGCACCCCTGGCTGCAGACCAAATCCAACATCTCACAATGCCGGGGAAGGCAGACCCCCCACTGTCTCAGACTGAGGCCTGGAGGGGGTGGGGAGGAGGAAGCTCCTGGTCTCTAAGGGGAGAGTGGATGGCAGGAATCCATCTTGGACCCCCGCCCCCACACAAAACACCACAGTGTGGTGTAAAGGGTTGCCCAGTAATGACAAGTGCACAGGGCTCCACCCCCTATAGCATAGGAGGTGTGAAAGCCCTGCCCAGGAAGCAAAGGTAAACACAAAATGGTCAGGATGGCACAGATTATGATAGAGATCCCAGTGAGGCAGCTGACCAGACAGCAAATATCTAATCTAACGAAGCAGCAGATAGGGAATCTTTCTGGGCACAGTTCAGAGCTTTGGTTATACAAATGCTTACAGACCTAACAGCAGATCTTAAACAAGACAGGGAAGGAATGAAGACTAGTCCTGCTGAAATGAACAAAAACACATATGAAACTAGTGGTGAGGGAAAGAAAACCAGGGATCAAATCAACAAATTGGAACATAGGGAAGGAACAAACAGTCAACCAGTGTAGAAAGAGGAAACAAAAAGTGAGGAAAATGAGGAGAGGCTCAGAAACCTATGGGACAGCTATAAGCAGGCCAACATCTGAATCATAGGGTTGCCAGAAAGTGAAGAAGAAGAACTATAAATTGAAAACTTATGTGAAAAAAATAATAAAGCAGAACTTTCCTAACTTGGGGAAGGAAATAGACTTACAGGTCCAGGAAGCACAGAGAGTTCCAAAAAACTGGACCCAGGGAGAACCATACCAAGACACATTATAATCAAAATGTCAAAAATTAAAGATAAAGAGACAATTTTAAAAGCAGCAAGAAAGAAGAAGAGAATTATGTACAAAGGGGTCCCAATAAGACTCTCAGCTGATTTCTCAAAAGAAACTCTGCAGGCAAGAAGGGACTGGCAAGAAATATTCAAAGCAATGAAAAGCAAAAACCTCCAACCACAATTACTCTATCTAGTGAAGCTGTCATTCAGAATAGAAGGGCAGAGAAAGTGCTTCCAGGACAAAGTAAAACTGAAGGAGTTCATCAGTTCCAAACCACTGTTATATGAGATGTTAAAAGGACTTGTTTAGGAGAAGGAGGATCAAAATTATGAACATTAAAATGGAAACTATCACAACAACCAACAACAGAAGCTAGTGAATCGAAACAAAGGCAAACTAAGTAGGCAACAAGAGTGGGAAAAGAATTATAGGTATGGGGAACATTTAGGGGGGAGGTCAGTGGAGAGGGGGAAGGGGGAAAGGGAGGGAGATGATGCAGGAATTAAGAAGCATAGTAGGAGGGAGTGGAGTACACAGGAAGATGTTGAGAAGAACTATATGCACAACTAATGGGCATGGACTAAGAGGGAGGACAACTGGAGGGAGGGGGGTCCCTGGGTGGAGGGGAACAAAGGGAAAAGAAATTGGGACAACTGTAACAGCATAATCAATAAAACATATTTAAAACAAAAACAAAAAAAAAGAAAACAACAACATATTATAGGTACTACTATGCATATAGATGTGAGTGTTATAAGGAACTGGAGGACAAAGAAGTCAAAGGCACAGATAAGGTGGTAAAACTGAGCCATGAGAAAAAATCCGAAGTGGTTACCCTGGCATTCAATTTATAATAGGTGGCAACCCCTACCACTGGCATGATTTGCTCTACTTGCTTAAGAAACATCCAGAACAGGAATTGCCTGGGCAGGGATTACAGGTTTGGACGATGGGGCTCTGGCAGGGAGAGGAAAGAGAGGAAGTCATCCTGGGGACACCCACCCACGGCCCTCTTCCCGCTGACATCAGCCTCTCCCCAGGCACTTTGTCAAATGATAACTCTAAGAAGTCCTTTGTATGCCGGTATAGTACTATTGATCCATTTTCAGCAACGGGAAATATATGCACCTTTTTCTCCTTCACACTTTAAGGTTCTTATTTAACTAGATTTGGGGTAGAAACCAAAACCATCTCTCACTATGATCCAGAATACCCACAAAATAAGATAACTAAATCTTAAAAATAATGAAATTCAAAAAACAGAGGCAGTTCATGCTGCTAACCCACACAAAGAAGCACACAGATTTGAGTCCACAAGTTGACTAATCTTGGGAATATGTCCCCACATTTGTTCTTAATTCCTCCCAGTTTTGCCTATTGGTGCTCTAATTTCCGCCTGACTCAAGTGGGTGAATTATTGGTTTGTGGATATCTAAGCCCCAATTTCTCTTTCTTCCTTCTATTGTTTTATTTATTTTTTGCTATTCACCACTTACTCTAGAATCTGTATAAGAACATAATGGGGAAAGAGAAGCTTAAATGTAACTAATTAAATGTCAGGGAAAAGGTGGAAAATACCTGAAGTCAGGGTTTATAATTTTTTTAATTAGTATTATTATATGTGGTTTTCCTTTATCCAGGCTCCCTTTTTTTCAACCTTTTTTTTTTTTTTTAAGATTCTCCTCCTGCCTATCTTAAATAATGAAGGCCATTTGGGCTCAGATGTTGTTTGGTCTTGGCTGAGAATATTTGACTGTGCAACTTCCTGTTTAGACATGCTTTCTGAGGATTTTGTTATTACAAATAATTTTTTTGATTACTGAATTCCAGATGTAATGAAAGAAAAACACATTTGAATCATTATCTTGCTAGACTGTGAGTTCTATATATAACTAAAATTTCTTTCAAAAGGAGCAAAATAATCTTCCACCTTCAAAACACGTTCTTCCTCTTTTATTCTAAAATTACCTCAGTTGGTGGCACAACTATCCCCTCAGTGTCTAAATGAGATACCTAGGAGTAAGCCTTGACTCCTTTCTGCCCCTAACTTTCCACTCAAGCAATCAAGAATCCTGTTGAATTCACCGATGTTTGTTTCTTGGTTAAGAGGTGAATGAAGCATCAGTCTTCTTTGGCTCCACTCGGATGTGTCCCTGGACACAACTCTTCATTCCGTTGACTTGGAAGCAATAGGATGTATCTTTCTTCTCTAAGGCTTATTTACCAATAAAGCCTTTGGGAGCTGGAATAAAAAATAGTCCTGTTGAATTCACTGACTATTCGTTTCTTGGTGTGCCCGACTCCCCTCCTTCCCCAGAGGAACTGCCCAAATCCCCATCAGCAACCCTTGCTCTAAAGGCTGCAATAGTCTACCCCAACTCTTGCCACTGGTTTCCCCATCCCCCAGTCATTTGGAGAATGCTTTATCTCGAATGAGAATATACAAGGTCTGTCCAGAATGTATCCAGCCATGTAATATGAAAAATAGAGACATTTATTGAAAAAGATACAAAATATAAGATACATTTTACAAAGGACAATGATGCCTCAGTCCCCTTCAAAATAGGCACCTTGGGACATCACATGGTTCTCCCAATAGTCATCAGCTGCCCCATCGTATTTTCCTGAATCTCATCGACAGTCTGAAATCTCTTCCTTTTCAAATGTGATTTTAGTTTTAGGAAAAGCAAGAAGTCACAGGCCACCAAATCTGGGCTGTAGGGGGGCTGAGTCACCTGGGTGATTTGATGTTTTGCCAAAAAACTCTGCACCAGCTGTGATGCATGAGCAGATGTGTTGTCCTGATAAAGCTGCCAATCACCAGTTTTCCAAGGCTGCAGCCTTCTGAATCATCCAAATAGTTTTCACAGAGGAATATTAAAGCTTAAAGCAAAATTTGATGCAGATTCATGGCTCTACTCACTCAGTCATGTTGAATGCAACAGCCACAAAGTACACATGCTCACTCAATGGCATCTACAGACCCCATTGACTAGTGCAGTGAAGTTGTCATTGTTCATGCATTTGCATTACAGTCCACTCTCCTTGGCGGCCATGTTATACCAATGTCATGCAAACCATTCTCATTATATTAACAATGGCTGGACTTTTTCTGGACAGACCTCATATTCAATCAATAGTTTCCTACAGTCTTCAAGATGAAGGTCAAAGGCCCTGGCCAAGCATAGAAGAGCTCTAGGTTTCTCTTTCCAGCCTCTTTGCCCACCATTCCCAGATTTGCACTTTACACTCTGGCAACCTGACTTCCTTGTGGTTGCCCCACTGCCCCCTGCTGTCTCGCAACTCCATGCCTTTCTCATACCAGGAGTCCTCCTTGGTCCATTCACTACTTTCTGCACCTAAGCACTTTCAGGTACCCACTGTCACTCCATTCTCTACACTGACTTATAACTACCAGTTTGTGTCTCTCTCCTCCCATCATTCAGTGACTATCTTCCCTCTGCATCACCAGCACCTAGCTTGGCAGACAGCAGGTGCTCAACAAATATTCACCAAATACAATGAATGGATAGTTGCATAGGTAATATGTATATTTAAATAGTTTAGAAGTTAGGTATAAAAAACATAATGTACAAAAGAGTAAAAACAAATATGTTTTTGAAACTTTTTCATTGCTTTGGATCCAGAGCACAGAACCAGTCCTTTGTTCTTCCCACAAATCAGTGGCATACAGCCAATGCATTGGATTACTTTTGCTTCCTGAACAATCAGAGTAAACATCTATTGCATTACTTATTAAATGCAGGTGCTGAGTGCTTCACATGGGTTGTCTTATTTAATCTGCTGAACTACCCTATTAGGTAAGAACTATTGTTAGATGTGAGGAAACTGAGGCTTAGTAAAAACAGTGTTAGTTAGGTCTTGGTGGAGCTGGAATTTTAAGTTTGACATCTGGTCCAAAAGTTCATGCTCTTAACCATTCAAATTTCCATGGGAGTTAGGGTCAGAAGGCAGTATATTGAAATATTGAGTCGAAATTACCCTTAGGAATATCTTTTCATCAGGAATCTATACCTCTTTGGCAGGAAGTTAGAACATGTGTTAAAATTCATAGGCACACATTCATAGTCCAAGTCTTACAGACACAGTCAAGAGCTGTTTCAGTCTTCACTATAATCTTCTACAGATTTGACTTGTCCCCTTATCATCATTGTAGTGCTAGATGCTACAGCTTGATGGCTTTTTTTGTCTCTCATATCTTCAAGACCCCTGTTAAACTGAGAAAATCCACACTTGTGAACTACATTGGAGATGGACATCCCGTCCCTCAGGAAGTTCACAGCCACTCCTGCACTAGTGTTGAAACTAACCACTGCTGAGCTCTAGATGAAGAGGATGGCTTGCATGTGGGAGCCATGCTGTACGGGAATAAAAACTGCTAGAATCACGCTCAGCAGGGTGAGATGTTTACACTGAGAGGATGTGAAAAAAGCCCTGTTGTGAAATAGCAAATTCCTGTACCCTCGTCCTGTCTTCCTGTGGGACCCTGAGTGGACCAGCAGGCCTAATTGCCAGCTCTATGTAAATGGCTCTCTTCTCACTCAAATGTGTGCCTATTTGAGTTTATGTAAATTAAGTACACAGATGAAATTATTCCATTACATCAGGACCTCCCATTGTTCAGGGTCAGGGCACCTGACATTGATGACTATATCCATTTTTATTTTGAGATTTCTATTATGGAGAAATGGGATAACTGACACACAGTTCTTCCCTTCCTCTGATCTAAATCCCTTAAGTGACATGTTAAAATGAATCTACCTGCTTTATTCTTTTCAGAGGTAAAGAACTGATGCCTATCCCTGGTGGCTCAAAAGAGGTACTTGAAACTCCTAAACTTCTTGTGAAGTCTGAATTTCTTTCCTTTGCAATAATAGAATTAAATCAGATGTTTGCAAGGTCTTTGAATGACAGATAGGTAGATAGATAGATAGATAGATAGATAGATAGATAGATAGATAGATGCAGAACTGAAAATATGGGCCAATAAATGTTTTTGAAATTCCTTTGAGAAAATTTAAGGAAGCCCACTGTTTTCTCATGGGAAATTATAATTCAGGCCTTTTTTTTTCTGTTTACACTAAGTACACTATGGCCAAACTAATTAATTTTAGGTGAAGGAGGTCAAGAACAAAAGAACTGAATTACCATGGAGGAATCATCAACTCTCACAGAACACAAAGAGAACAATGGAATCCACTATATGAACTTTTTTGGTAGACATAGTAGCTTAGCAACACATATTTACTTCCTGTTATAAAAAAAAATTGGGTCCTATAAAATAAAGAGTTCCTGCATGGTTAATCATATATGCAGCCACAGTTCTCCCTTAGAAATTATGTATAGAGCCCTAGGAAATAGATGGTCATGAGCCATTGTCTTAAAGGAAAAGTTTATGTTATTAACAGGGTCAAGTACAGAAATGAAAACACTGCAATGACAAGTCCAAAGTTCCTAGCAGAACCATCCCAGTCCAAATCAAGTTGCTCCTTATGCTGGCTTTCAATGCCATGGCCACTCATCAGATCTCAGGGAGCCTTCCTGGCAGTGGAAGGAGCTGGTTCCCAGAGACTCTGTCATTTAGGTTGGGCCACAGTCCACCCAAGCTAGCAGGTGAAACTAGGCCTTCCCCATTCCACACACCCCTCAGGCTGCATGTTGCATTCTTCAGCCTCCAGTGTCTTATACTCTTGTTTTAGACTTTTTAATTGTTGTAAAATATGCATAATATAAAATTTACCACCTTACCCATTTTTAAGCATAGAATTCAGTGGCATTAAGTATGTTCATGTTGCTGTGCAACCATCACTGCATCATCCATCTCCAGAACTCTTTTCATCTTGCAAAACTGGAACATTACCAGTTGAACAATGGCTCCCACTCCCTCCCCACAGCCCCTGGCAACCACCATTCTACTTTCTGTCTCTATGAATTTGACTTTTTTAGATGCCTCATGTAAGTGGAATCATACATTATTTATCTTTTTTGTGACTGGCTTATGTCACTTAACATAATGTCCTCAAGGTCCATCCATGTTGGAGCATGAGTCAGAATTTCCTTTCTTTTCATAGCTGGTTAATATTCCATTTGCCATATTTATGTTGTCCTATCTGTAGAATATTTGTGTGCAATGAGGGGAGTAAAAGATTGATCATATAACTTGCCCATTCTTCTCATCCCCTATACAGTGAAATTGATACCTGGGGTATTACTTTGTGTCTAGCACTAATGGGCCACAGAACATCCAGAAGAAAATCCCTTATAGAAAAATGTCGTTAGTCTATAGATTAGACCAGGCCATTCATGTGTTTTTAACAAGTCCACAGTTTGGCTTCAGGAAGTTTGTGAATTACCTGAAACTGAAACCAAAATTGTGGACCTTTGTCTTTTTCTGGGATAAGAGTCCTTAGTTTTTATGATCTTTTTGAAGGGGTCTTTGGGCCCCAAATGCTAAGCATCACTGGTTTCAATGACTTTTTATTAAGGTTGAACTGGAATGAATTTTCATTGCTTCCTTCCATCTGGGCGCTTGGTACCATGAGATGGCAGTGCAGCTATCTTCTGAAATATCTATAACAATAGAAACTCTCCACTGTACCTTGGGTCCCAGAGCACCCGCTTCCCAGGAGTACATTAAAAAAATTATGGAGTTGGCTGTGTTTGGTCTAATTATCCTTCATAGTATGTAAGAAATTATTTTCATAATAACAAAAAAAATTTAATATTCAAAATATTTTCACAAGATTCAATGTCAAACTAGTATGGTAACAAGAAGTAGAAAAAAAACATACAAAGCCTGGTCTCTGATCTTGAAGAATAGAAACTCACGTGAGAGAGGCAGAGCTTAAACACCATCAATAACGCCACTCATGAACTCAACACTACCAGTGAACAGTACATACAAGCCAGGTATGTGGCATCAACCTGAACTTGCTAGAGGAATTGTCTTAGGGTCACAGTCTGTTTAAATCATGCTGCCCAATGGAGAAAATCCATATTCATGCTAACATGTAGGAAAAAATCTGACTTTAGATACAAACTGGTATGCTTTCACTTCTTTGAAAGGAAAACTATGTGACTGACCTCATCTTCCTTTAAAATTTGGCCACCAGGAAGCTCTGAGCCATATTTCTGGCTCAACAATGGCAATTATGTAAGTCCAAATATTCTCCACATATTTGTTTTATTATCTAGCCTTCTTCCGTTCCTCATACTTGACCTTCAATTTATGTTTTCTGTGGTCTGGATTCTATTTTTGAATTTGTATTTATTTCTTCATCGAGTGCTTGCACTGCTCACAGCCTCAATCCTTGGTAGAATGAAATTTTTTTGTCTGTGATACAGACATTGAAAGGAGATAGAGTATAACCAGGAGACAAGACTGATATCTGCCATGCTGGTATTTTCAGCTTCCCTCCAGGTAAACTCCCTGCCTTTATCCACTTGCTCTGAATCTCTCTGCCAGGCTGTAGGTTGGCAGTGGCTGTGTTCTTTTACCAAAGGCCCAAGTTTTTAAGGCCTTCTTATGCTCATAGTTGTAGCTTTCTTAGATTTTAATAAGTTTCTTCCCCTTGCCCCTTCAGTACTAGGAGTGGTAACAACTTTTCCTTTCTACTCCCAGGGTGTGTCCCCAACCCTTACTGGTTTCTTTCAGCCATGTCCATACCTATGTAGGTAGTGGCTATACAGTCTCCTCAGTTGTTCCATTTGGGTGTGAACTGGAATGGTGGCTGACAAGTCAATCAGAACAGATTGGGTTTTTTGTCATTTCTTCATAAACACAATATATTCCAGTCATACTGCTTTGCGTGTATTTCTGTGAGAGAGCACCAGCTTCCTCTTGCCTCCGAATCCTTATACATTCTATTCCTTCCACCTGGAAACCACTTTCCTTCAGTTCATCCTCCTCCATCCTCTTCTGCACACTCATGGTACTCAGTGGATGCTATCACCAAGATTTACCCCACTGAACTATCATTCTTTATTTCTGAGTCTATCCCCTCTGAACTATAAGAGCAGGCTCGTGGCTGATTATTTTTTGTGTTTCCAACACCTAGTATTCAATAAAAGTTGTTGACTGGATGAGAGAATATATGAGTGAATACAAGGCCCCTGGCTTTTCCACCATGCAGTGCTGACTCTAGGCTGGGGCCTATACTTGCCTGCAGGGCTGCCAAGTGGTCCTTCATTATGGACCACTGAGCTGGCCAGAGCCCCAGGCATGCCCAGTGCTACCTGAAGAAGGCACAAAGATGTAATGGGCTGGGCCCACAGAGAGTACCCATGTGAATGTGCTTGAGAGAGACTGATGGAAGTTGAAAGATGAGAAAGGGAAGTGAGGTCACTGCAGGGACCCTAGTGAGATTCTTGGGCTTGACTCTAAGATAACTGGGAGTCATTCAGGCTCCAAAGAGCAAGATGGCACCAAAATGACCCAAGAGGAGGTAATTTTGAAGATGGATTTGGAACAAGTGGGAGAAGAGGGTACTTCAAAAACAGGGCATCTGCTGAGGGGCAAAGGGGTGGCAGTAGAGCCATGAGAGATAAGGAGAAAAATGACCAGGGGCATTTCCCATAAAACTAACAGGTCTCACTCTTTTTTGTCATCTCCCCAAAGCTTTCCCCTAGTCCCTGTGTAGCCACGACAACCTTAGCAACCACCCTGATGTATGAAGCTACAATAACAGGTTGTTTTGGAGTAAAGTCAGTATACTTTAGTGACTGAGAATGTGGTCTCTGCTACCACAAAACCCTCAATTCCAGTCCCAGTTCTACCCCTCACCCATCTGGTTAAATGACTCCTAACTCTTCATGATGATATTCTCTCAGCTGCAAAGTGGGGACAACAGTAGTACCTGCTGCCTACAGTTCTTTTAAGTATTAATTATTTCTACATGTAGAATGTACAACCCACTACCTGGGATGTAATACAAAATTCTTCTGCTTTTATTTAATTACTTTCATGTTATGCTTAATTTCTAAGGCAAATGCACCAAGGGGAACTCAGCTAAGATACTAAGTAAACAAATCATGGATGTGCTACTAACCATACTCCATATAAGAAGAAAAAAAATTCTGACAAGAGCTTAAAATGCTAAATCATAAATACCGCATGTACTGTATTATTTTTATTTAGTTTTTTAAAGTATATTTTATTGGTTATGTTGTTACTGTAGTTCCAATTGTTTCCCCTTTGCTCCCTCCACCCAGTAACCTCCTTCCCTCCAGCAATCCCACCCCACTTAGTTCATGTCCATGGGTCATGCATATAAGTTCTTTGGCTTCACCCTTTCCTATATTATTCCTAACTCCCCCCTGTCTATTTTGTACCAAGTGATTATTCTTCTTAATCCCTGCACCATTTACCCATTTCTCCCCTTCCCAGCTGATAACCCTCCAAATGATCCCCATACCCATGATTCTGTTCCTATTCTGGTTTGCTTAGTTCAATTTTCTTTTTCTTTTTTAGATTCAGTTGTTGATAGCTTTGAGTTTGTTGTTATTTTAGTGTTCATAGTTCTGATGTTTTCTTTCTTAAGTCCCTTTGACATTTCATATAATAATGGTTTGGAGATGATGAATTCCTTTAGCTTTACCTTGTCTGGGAAGTAGCTCATCTGCCCTTCCATTCCAAATGATAGCTCTGCTGAATAGAGTAATCCTCATTGCAGGTTGCCTTTCATCACGTTGAATACTGCTTGCCAGTCCCTTCCTGCCTGCAAAGTGTCCTCTGAGAAATCAGCTGATAGTTCTATAGGCACCCCCTGTATGCAACTCTCCGCCTCTCTCTTGTTGCCCCCAGGACTGTCTTTATCTTTCACCTTTGGCATCTCAATCATGATGTGTCCTGGTGTGGTCCCCTCTGGGTCCGGCTCGCCTGGGATTCTCCTTGCTTCCCAGACCTGTATGTCCATCTCCTTCACAAAAACTGGGAAGTTTTCCTCATTTTTTTCAATTCTTGCTTCCTCATTCTGTACTGGTTGACTGTTTTTTTCTTCCTTATGTTCCAAATCATCAATTTGAACCCGTTTCCTTCCCTTCACCATTGGTTTTGTGTGGATTTTCCTTCGTTTCACTTGGCATAGCCTGCACTTCTTCTCTTATGTATTTGCCATACTCAAGCATATCTGTCAAGTCTGTTAGCATCTTTATCACCAGTGTTCTGAATTCTTCATCTGTTAGGTTGTCTATCTCTTCGTCTGTGAGGTTGGCTATCTCCTCGTCGCTTAGTTCTTCCACTGTAATCTTGACCCGTTCCCTCTATTGGGCCATATGTCTCTGTCTCCTCATTCTGACAGGCTCCTGTGTTTGTTTGCCTCTGCATCCCAGGTAGAGCTGTTGCTCCTGTTACATTGTAAGGGGCAGAGCCTTAGGGATTCGTCAGTACCAAGCGACCTATTTCACCACATTGTGGTGCTGTATGTGGGGGAGGGGCCCGAGAGGGAACAATGCTGCCTGCCCAGCACTTGCCCCTTTTCCAGGCACCTCTCCCACTTCTGCACCGGACTGGCGCCTCTCTAGCTGCTGTCCTGGCTGTTGTTCCCATTGTGGGTGGGTCTGCAAACATTCTAGGACCGTGGGGGCCCTTTAAACAAGCAGACTCTGCTGGGAGACCAGCAGTTTCTACCTCCACCCCAACTGGTTTGCACAGTCAGAAGCAATGAGGCTTGATTTTCCTCGGTGCTGGGACTGTGAGCTGCGAGGTCCAGTGAGGCGCTGGGAACGCTCCCCAGGTGTCCCTCTTGACTTTTTAAAACATGTGACTGCGCTTTCCACCAGCCTGCCACTGCCACAGTTGCTGCTGCCACCACACCATGTCCTCTCTGTCCTGAATCCTACCCTCCTACCTGTCTGGATGAGTATTTCTTCTTTATATCTTTGTTTGTTGGACTTCCATGCAGTTTGATTTTCTGGAACTTCTGGTTGCTTCTAGTTTTGAGGTAGTTGTATTCCTTCTTAGTTGTGGAGAGAGATGCAGCATGTCTGTCTATGCCTCAATCCTGGCTGGAAGTACTGCTATTTTATTTTTAATAACAATAGGTTCCAGTTTTGAATTCTTTCCACTGTTGGACCTGGGTTCAACTCTTTTCACACACTATCTTTACTCCTCGGAACAACCCATAATTTCAGTATAATATGCTCCACTTTGCAGATGAGGAAACTAAGACTTAAAAGCAATACTAGACTCACCCAAGGTCACATGACTAAAAATTACAGAAAACTGAGGTTAGCCCTAAAGTCTGTGCCTGTCCTAGAGGGTAACTGTGCCTTCTCAAAGTGACATTGTCAGTGTTCCCAACATTATTTAGGTACAATTGTTAACCAAAAATATAAAACTCTATGGTCTATTAGAAAACTCATGTTCTTATAAAATAGACTTTGCTGGTTAGGATAAGTGATGAACTTCCAACTGCTGGCCTATGATATCTGTCACATACACAGAAATGTATTCTAAATTGATCGCTTAAAGTTAAACTTCCATCATGTTAGTCTCTTTTTCCTGCATAAGCTTGTCCCATGCAGGATGGGGGGAGCCTTTTGCCCCCCCACCCCGATACTGGCACTGGGTGGACTGGCTTGCCAGGGAAGTCAGGCCTTGCACCCATGCCTTGAACATCTCTAAAATTCTTGTCTCCATGTGTAATGTTTGGACCCTTTCTAAGAACCATCACCAGGTCTGTATTACATCCTTGACACGTCTGCAGATACTCTGAGAGAGATGGAGTTGAGCGAAAGAAGTAAAGCCCAGAAACAATTGAGGAGTAATAGTTCCAGCTCTACACAAGTGCTATTTTGGTATCTTGGCCTTGTACCTGACAAAAGAGTGGAAATTCTGAGTGGAAACATAAATGTCCATTAATACAAGAAATCAGGAAATAAATGGACCCCTCATAAAGCTCTCTTCATTCTCAGATATTCATTTGACCTTGTTCCCTCATAGGACAAAGAATATGTTGGGGTTTTCTGATGTACAGCCTCAAATGACACTTTAACTTGTCCCTAAAATGCTCTACAAGGAAATAAACAATTAATATGATAACACATACTTATAGCATATAAAATATACCCATGTATTGTGATATATGTGCTTTTCACAGCAAAGCAGGGGGTTAGCAGGGCTGATGTTACTATGCTCATCTTACAGATGATGAAACTGAAGCATAGAAGTTAAGGCTATTAGCCAAAGTCATGGAACTGATAAAATCAAAGCTCAAATCCAATATCCCATTGGTCTAAATTCAAGTCCAGAACTCTTTTATCTCACCTTTCTTTTTTTAATCATGGCCACAGCTGAAAACAAAATTACATAAAGAAAATCTGGGAAACTACTAGAACAGGGTGCTAGAGTCACTGTTGCACTGAAAGGTTCCCAGGTAGTGACCCTATTCAGCCTCACTGGGCCTGCCCACCCTGCCTGCGGCTGGGGCCTTTGTTCTTTGGGCTCTGGCAGCCACTCTCCTTGACAGGTTTGCCGGTGTCTGGAGTCACAGGGCAGCAGCTATATTCCCCTTGAACGTAGGGGCCCGAAAACCATAAAGAAACAGGAACACAGCACAATGGATCCTTCCTGACACTAGGGCTTGGCCTCTTTCCACTCTTGCCCAGCCCTGCATTGTCCTAGAGAGCCTATGGTCACATCCCACCTGCTTCGTGAGGCCCACCAAGGCTAAAATGCCCAACTCGACATAATATTTGTCACCTACTGGCTTCTCACATGCAGAGGTAAATATCCTCTCCCCCAGTCTGCAAAGAAGCAAACTGAGGCTCAGAGATAGGACTACTGATTGAACTCATTGTCACACAGTTACTTCATGGCAGAGCTTGGAACTACAACCCAACAAAGGCTGCCCTTTGCTTATCTCCAGTTAACATACTGCACATTACACACTGCAGGCCCAGTGCAGGTTAATGGAGACCTCAAGGCAGTGCAAGGGTGTGGTGGACCAGCCTGGGAAAGGGGCCAGCTTTCCTGGCTTCCACTCTAAACCTCCAGCCACAGGACCTTGCCACTTCCCCTCTGTAATACAACCTGGAAATGGACAGTGGATCTCACTATAACAAGGCCGGCTGGTGTGGGGGTATTTTCCAGATGAATATGAGGGGGAAATAGTTCAGGTTAATGTAGAGATCTATGGCCCAAAATACCAAAGGGAAAGTACGGTAATTCACAGAGGGCTTAAAAACAAAACAAAGGAGGGAAAATTGAAACAAAAGCTATCACATTGACGATCTGCCATTTCCTTTTTTCCAGTTGCTTTTTTTCCCTCTTGGGAAACTGGCATGTGTCTCTCCTCTCACAAAGCGCATAACATGTAAAGACAAGGGCTGGGACTAATGAGGCATTAATAGAATGTGACTGCAGAGCCCAGGTATCCACAGTCCCCTGAAGTACACCAGGCTACTCAATCCAGAGCCAGGCAAATGGTGTCCTGTCTGTTTTGGAAGCTATTTAGTGACACTCAGTGATTTAGACAAGGCCACAGGTTTTAAAACAGCCTCCTTTTCCTGAATTTTATTGCCTGGTTCCATATTGTTTCACTAAAAATAATTAACTTTCCATAACATTACTTACACTGACCTTTCACTTGGCAAAAAAGCAATGTTGAAAAGAGACCTGAGAGCTTTGCATGAAACAAACAGTCCAAAAAGAATATAGATCCACCTCTAAGCCAGTCACCTTTTTAAAAGTTTCCATTTTGGAAGATTGTATATTTCTAGGAATTTATCCATTTCTTCCAGATTATCCAATTTGTTGGCGTATAGTTGTTCATAATATTTTTTTATAATCCTTTGTATTTCTGTGGTGTCAATTGTTACTTCTCTTTTATTTCTGATTTTATGTATTCGGGTCCTTTATTTTTTTCTTGATGAATCTGGTTAAAGTTTTATCAGTCTTGTTTACCTTTGCAAAGAACCAGCTCTTGGCTTCATTGATCTTTTGTATCTTTTTTAAAGTTTGAAAGAACTAAACTCTCCTGAAGTTGCTAAACCAAGGAACCACTTAGAGGGAGCCCTATGACAAGGCAAATGGCTCCACTTTGCCACCAAATGAACACAAGTGATTCTCAGTTTTCCTTCCTAATGGCTGAAATGGACACACCATCCAAGGCAGTGTTCATTTCCTGTGATAAGACATCCAAATATTGGTATGGTAGGCAGGATTTCTAGAAACAGCCCCAAGTTGCACATCCTAATGTCATGATGTAATATATCACATCATGTTATGATATATGGCACAGTTGACCTTAAAAAGGGGAGATAATCCAGGCAGGTCTAATCTATGCACATGGATCCATAAGAGCAGAGAACTTTCTCCAGTTGATGGCAAAAGAGAAGGGTGGAGGAAGACAGGGAGCAAAGCACGAGGACTTGACATACCATTGCTGATATAAGGATGAAGGAGATCACATGAGAAGGAAGGTAGGCAGCTCTGAAAAGCCAAGAGTGGCCAGAGCTAACAGCTACAAGGAACTGGATCCTGCCACCAATCTGAATGATCTTGGAAGCAGAATCTTCCCCACAGCCTTCAGACAGGAGTCTAGCTAGCTGACATTCTGATTTCAGCAAAGCCCAGTGGAGCCCATCCACACTCTGACCTACAGAACTGTGAGATAATGTTTGTTTTGTTAATATTTTGTGGTAATTTTTTACAGCAGCAATTAAAAAAAAAACATACAGTTGACAGAGATGAATCATGCACTCGAAGACTAGGCAGAAACAGAGAAAAAGATAAAAATCAGGGCAGGACTGTGGAGAAGAAAGAGCAAGGATGAAATTTCAGGCTGGGACTTTCTAAATGGCCACTTACCACCATTTCAAGACCTGGTCTGGTCAATTCAGATTATCAGAGAACTAGGCAGTAACTAGAGAAATTTCTTCTGATGCCTAAAAGAGAGTTTTCTTTTTTGAAGTAGTGAGATCGCCTGCTCCTGACCAATGGGCACCAGATTTTGACCAGTCAGAAAGTTCTGGTAGGTGTGACATGAAGGCAGTTAGAGCTCTGTGAACACCTGCAAAATACAGCCTCCAGGTTGGGAATGAGAGTGCCCAGGGCTATGGTGGGAGGCCATCATCCTACAGCCATCTACCTACGCCCAGAACCCTCTTCCATTGCTCCCCATCCCCTCAGCCACCAGCTCTCTCTCAGCTTATTCCACAAATGCTTCCCTTTTTCTCTTGGCTTTCCTCCTTGTCACAATCTAGGCCTAATTCCATTTATTTTCTTAGAGGCAGCCCCAATAGCTAAATATACATATATATAATTTGTAAAAGGTGACAACCCCTCCACTGGAAAAAAATTATATGTATAAATTTTATATTTATATAAAATTTGGAGGAAAGTTAATTTTGAAGGGTTTATTCCTTAATGGTGTTGTGTTAATTTGAAATAAAATTGGAGTAAAGAAGGATGATGGGAGCTTTCAGAGGCCTTGTGAAATTTAAAATTTCAGATTTACTCTTCCATCAAAGGGCTCTTACTAGCTGAGGTTAGCCAAGGACTTCACTTACTCCTCAAATTTATTCAAGCTTTCATTTCAGTTCAACAAATATTAATTACTTGTGCTGGTTACTGGTACTCATAGGATTCACTCACAGCAAGGAATCTTGGCACAAATAATTAAAACACAATCAGTTGTGTTGGGACTTTGGCAAGAATATTTCAGAGATCAGTAGCCCCAGCACAATTTCCCCAGAGCAATGTGGCAGCAAATTGACTGTACAGGAAAAGGAACACCACGGTGGATCCCAGCAAACCGCAGTGCTCATAACCCAAGCATAAATGTCTTAGCACATCCACTCACTCCATGAATCCTCCTCAAGCCCTTTCTCTATCTAGGCACTAAGGCTGTGGGTTATTAAAGCCACAATAACTTCCTCCAGAAGTTTACAGTGTGGTGGTAGGAAGTACTGGTCCACAAAGGTGGCCTTGGAGAAAGAAAGCTTGCCTACTTAAAGATCTAATCAAATAAGAGAATGGCCCAAAAACAGAAGGAAAGGTTTTGTATTTCTGGGTCTCCGGTGTCTCTTCTGCCACTTTCCATCTCTTGAATGGGGTCTCCCAAGAAAACCAATTCAATATGTAGATGTACATACTGTTTTCTTTTGCTGGTGTTGGGGGATAAACATCCCATGGAGAAGGAATTATAGTCATGGCAAAAGGATCAGTGTCACACCCACCAGTGGCCTCTCACTGTCTACTGCTCAGGTAATTCCCCACCTATGGCACTTAGGTCATCATTAATGAGCTTGGAAACTGCTTTTTAATGGTGAATTGTTGCCTACACCTTCAGAAAACAAATCTATGTCTGTTGTTTCCAGAGTGCCTCCATCCATAGCACCTATTTATCTGTTCATAAAATGAGGATGATGTTCCATGTCTTCTTGTAGGTACTATTTATAGTGACCAGAAATACTTACATAAAGTATACCTGACACAGTGGCTGATACATAGCAGACAGTCACAACTGGTAGGTTTTGTGGCTATTGTGATTTGTAATGATTATGACCATTCCCAGCTGCCTGCTGAGCATCTGTACCTAGGTGTCCCAAAGATCCTCAAAGTCAACATGTCTGCAACTCAAGACCCATACTGCCAAATGCATCCCATCTACATCATTCTGCTTTTGTGTAGTGATACTATCACCACCCAATCATTCCTCTTCTTTTTCTTCTTCTTCTCATTCTCTCCCCAATTTGCCCTCCTCTTCCTCCTTCTTCTTACTCATAAAAGATTGATTATTGGGTTCTAACCATTCTATATCCCAAAGATGTCTTAATCCATTCCCTAACACTATATTAGTCCAAGAAATTATTATTTTCTGCTTGAACAATACTTTGCCTTTCTTTCTGTACTTCTACCCCACTAAAACCATATTATGCTTCATTGTATTGTGTAGCTTAAATCTGATCAGGGCGCTGTCTTCACTAAAGCCCTTCAGTTACTTCCCACAATGGATAAACAATGCCCAACTCCTTGGAACACACAAAATGCCCTGCACAGTCTCTCTTCCCTTCCTACCCTTCCATCCTTATCTTCTGTCACCTACCACCATGACCTACACTCCACTAGTCTGAGCTTAAAACTAGTCCTCAGATGTGCCAAACCTTTTCATACCTCCAGGCCTTTGTAGTAATATTGTCTCTGTTCAGAATGTTTTTCCATACTTTTCCATTTGGAAAATTTGTCTCTAAAGAGCTAATTCAAATATTCCTCCATTTTGAAGCCTTGGGATATCTGGATCAAAATTAATCTCTCCTTCTTTATAGTCACATAGCATTTCTAAGTTACATTGAGATAGAATTCATGTACTATAAATTCATACACTTTTAGTGTATTCACAGAGTTGTGCAACTATCACCACTACCTAATTTGAAAACATTTCCATTACTGTGAATATAAACTTTATACTCATTAGTAGTCATTCCTCATCCCTCTGACCCAGCTCTAGACAACTACTAATCTTTCTGTCTATACAGGCTTGCCTATTATGGATAGTTCATATAATGGAATCATACAATATTTTTGTAACTGCCTTCTTTCACTTAGCTTAATGTTCATAAGGTTAATCAATGTTATACATGTGTCACCACTTCATTCCTTTTAATTGCTGAATAATATTCCATTGTGTGAATATACCAGTTTTATTCATCCACCCACCAGTTGATGGACATTTGGGTTGTTTCCACTTTTTGATTATTATGAATAATACTGTTGTGAATATATACATACAAGTTTTGTTTGTCCCATAGCATTTTGTAGGCAAGTCCATTATAACATTGTTTATGTTTCATTATAATTATTTTTATATTCCTCTCCATTGAACTATAAAATCTTCTAGGACCCTATTATTTTCAGAAACTGCTATGTCACAAACATATCTGATAAATGAATGAATAAATGAATGAATGGGTGGATAAATAAATGAAGCTAATAATGAGTGAATACTCTTCTTTTTAATAGATGTTATTGAGCAGTTTTAGGTTCACAGTGGATAATCCTTTGAGAAAGGTCAGGAATGCATCATCATATTTATTTTCAAGTAAGGAAAAGAATATTATTCCTGGCACCAATCCAGGAAGGCAGGGGCCAAATAGGAAGAGAATAATCCTAATCTCAGCTAACCAAATAAATGACATCAACACCTTCCCTGTTCATGTGGATATGGCTTCCCTAGTCCTTTTATAAAATCTTCTCATTAGATAATGTCACGCTTGCAGGAGAGGCTGCTATGAAAATGCAGTGAAGTGCCTGGGTCAGTACCTGTTCCCCAGTTGTCCCCCAGTGTAAGCTGGGCTGTTGTTGCCTGTGATGGAGGACTCTGAGCACTGCCCAAAGCTACCCAGTGGGAAGGGGTGCATCACCCTCTCCAAGACCCCAGCTCTTCACTCCCCTACCACCATTCTCCTTTAGTCATGCTGGCTGTCGGGCCAGTTCTGAGAGCCACATTATTCTCATACCATATTTTTCATCCCCTGAGGATAAGAGACATGAATACCTGCAAGAAGCCACTGAAGACCACACCTCCTTAGTGCTCAGACATTCAGGACAAGTGCTTGTGGCCAGCAGGGCACTCTCTGAAGAAGTCCTCTCTTTGGATTCTCTTGTTGGCTAATTTCAACAAATCATAAAAACTGTCATGGGCTTGTCTCCAGAATGGTCTAGAGTTCACCTCCACAGAGAACATTCTTCATCCTCTTTTGCATTGATTAGAAATGCCACAGAACATTTATGGGAGAGGGTGTGAGTCTGTCTGGTACTATTTAGAACCCCCAACAGGCCACCCAGGCATCTGAGTGCCTCTCCATTCCCTGCCCCCACCCAGAGCCAGGATGCCGCTGCCTCTCTGGACACCTTCAGTCACCCCAGAAGTTCAGACAGCTCCTGGTGACAGCTCAGGATGCAGAGACCCTAAAATAGCTGATTAAGAGGTGGTGCTATTTCTAAAAAGTACAGCCTGTTCTGTCTTAGATGCCAAGGGATTATGTCACTTATCTATTCCCATTACAAAGGGATGCTTTTCTGACCTTCAGAGTACCTGTTCCTAATGTGTACCTCATTAAGTGGCTCCTACACATATTGGGACAAGAATACCAACCAGGTGAAAGGCAGGAGTTTCACCTTGACCCCAAGTGAGGCCTATTATAAAACATTTAATCAAGAGAACAGGCATTCCAGGCTGCTGTGTTCACTCTGTGTGAGGAAGAGGCATCAAAACCCTGAAACTCAACAGGACTCCCAGGTGACCTGAAATGGTAGAGAACAGAGGCTCACTTTCAGGCAAGGAGAGCAACTTCTTTTCCTTCAAGCATGTTACAAATGACATCACGGGGGAAGGTGAAGTGGCCAAGCCCTTTTGTCACTGGGCCAGGATCAAGAATGCATGTCTAACCTCAGCTTCCCATCCAGGGGGAAGAATGTATGCAGCCAGAGACCACCAACTGCAAACTGGAAGTGGCTCAAGCTGCCTGGGTTTGGGTCCTAATGATGCCACTTTCCAAAAGCAGGTGACTTGGGCAGAACACCCACACCACCCCTGCCTCTGCAGAAGAAGGTCAGTGTTAATATCTAGGGTGTAGAATTGTAAAAAGGATGAAGTAAATGAATATTAATATTTTAAACCCTTTTTAATGACCTGCCACATAAAAAGTGACATGTGTTCATCACATAAAAGTTAGAGTGCCATCTTGACTCTACAAAGAGTTTCCTCAACATTTCTGCATTTCTGAGTTGATAAAGCCTTAGTAACAGCAATCAGAAATCCCTTCATGCATCAACCCTTCTAAGACTAAAGGACTAAAGATGCCGTGAGTCAGAGGCAAACAAACACTGGAGCCTGTCAAGATAATGAGACAGAGAAGTATGGCCCAAAAGAGGGAACAGATCAAGATTCCAGTAGGAGAACTAAGCGACGAGGAGATAGCCAACCTAACAGATGCAGAATTCAAAACACTGATGATAAAGATGCTCACAGGCTTGACAGATAAGCTTGAGTATGTTAAAGCATAAGGGAAGAAGTGAAGGCTATTCTAAGTGAAATGAAGGAACATCCACACAAAACTAATGGTGAAGGGGAGGAAACCGGGGTTCAAGTCAATGATTTGGAATATAAGAAAGAAACAAAACAGTCAATAATTACAGAATGAGGAAACAAGAATTGAAAAAATTGAGGAGAGGCTTAGGAACATCTGGGACAACTATAAACATGCCAATATCCGAATCATAGGGGTGCCAGGAGAAGAGTAAGAGTAAGAACTTGAAAGCTTATGTGAAAAAATAATGAAGGGAAACTTCCTAAATTTGGTGAAGGAAATAGACATACAAGTCCAGAGAGCACTTAGGAGAGTCCCAAACAAACTAAACCCAAGGAGGACCACACCAAGACACATTATCATTAAAATGCCAAGGGTTCAAGATAAAGAGAGAATCTTAAAAGCAACAAGAGAAAAGCAGAAAGTTAGTTACAAAGGGGTGCCCATAAGACTGTCAGCTGATTTCTCAAAAGAAACTTTGCAGGCAAGAAGGGACTGGCAAGAAGTTTTCAAAGTGATGAAAAGCAAGGACCTAGAACCAAGACTACTCTATCCAGCAAAGCTATCATTTAGAATAGAAGGGCAGATAAAGTGCTTCCCAGACAAGGTAAAGCTAAAAGAGTTGATCATCACCAAGCTATTATTATATGAAATGTCAAATGGACTTACTTAAGAAAAAGAATATCAAAACTACGAACATTAAAACAATAACAAACTCACAACTATCAACAACTGAATTTAAAAAATAGAAACAAAATCCAAACTAAGCAAACCAGAATAGAAACAGAGTCATGAGTATGGGGATCACTTGGAGGGTTATCAGTTGAGAGAGGGAAGGGGGAAAAATGGGGAAAAGGTGCAGGGATTAAGAAACATAATTGGTTGGTACAAAATAGGGGGAAGTTAAGAATAATACAGGAAAAGGTGAAGCCAAAGAACTTATATGCATGACTCATAGACATGAACTTAGGGGGAAGGGATTCCTGGAGGAAAGAGGGGTGCTGGGTGGAGGAAAGCAAAGGGAAAAAAATTGGGACTACTATAACAACATGATCAATAAAACATACATGCTTTTTAAAAATGATAAAAAAAAGTTGCTGTGAGTAATGCAGATTTTTAGTTTTTTAATAAGATTTTATTTATTTATTTATTTTAGAGAGACAGGAAGGGATGGAGAAAGGGTGAGAGAAACAATGTGTGGTTGCCTCTCATGCACCCCCAACTGGGGACCTGGCCTGAAACCCAGGCATGTTCCCTGACTGAGAATCGAACCAACAACACTTTGGTTCTCAGGTCTGTGCACAATCCACTGAGCCTCACCAACCAGGGCTCAGATTTTTAAATGGTTAAAAAATGTACAATAAAATAAAAGCAAAGCCTGTCCTGCAATATAGGTTAGGTCATTGTTTAGTCAGATCCTTCCTTTCTAACTATCGAAAGACAAGGAACACCTATAATCTGAGGAGCTCTTCTCAAAGTAAGTTTATGTACTTACAGTCAAGATGGAAGCATAAATAAACAAAGCTCACCTCCTCGCACAACCACAGCAAAAATTACAACTAAACTACCAAACAACTATCACGCAGAATTTTCAAAAATCAAGCTGTATGGAAGTCCAACAACAAAGGAATTAGAGAAGTCACATTCATTCAGACAGGCAGAAGGAGTTGAGACATGGAGAAACAGAGTCACAGAATGGTGCCACACACCCACAAGTGTTGGATAAAAATCAGGAAGAATATCTCAGAAGCAAGGGATCCCAGCCCCATATGGACGACCCAGCCCAAGGTTCCAGTGCTAGAAAGATAAGTCTCCATAACTTCTGGGTGTAAAAACCAGTGGGAGTTGGGCCAGCAGAAAAAAACTACAGGATTCTCAGGAGTCTCCTCTTAAAGGGTCTGCAAGGACTTAGGACTTATGCAGACTCATTCCCTTTGGGCTCCAGCACTAAGGCAGCAGCTTGAAGGGCATCAGTGGCATATGGGGGGAAACTGGGGGACAGCTTCTTCCTGGACAAAATTCCAGAGGCCAAGAAGTGGCCATTTTCCCTTTTCTGAGCCCTCCCCCACAGAGAGCCACAGAGTGGCAGCAACATATTTGAGAATCCATCAACCTGGTTCACATGGGCTGCCCCACCAGGCAATAACTTAAGTCTCCACCCCTCCAATTTACAGGTGTGCTTTCCTATATTAGGCCATGCTACTAAGACAGGGAGTCAAAGCAGCTTTACCCAATACACAGAAACAAACACAGGAAGGCTGCCAAAATGAGGAGAAAGAAATATGGCCCAAGTTAAAGAGCAGAACAAAACTCCAGAAAAAGAACTAAATAAAATGGAAATAAGCAATCTATCAGATGCAGAGTTCAAAACATTGGTTATTAGGATGCTCAAAGAACTCACTGGATACTTCAAGTGCATAAAAAAGAAAAAAGACCCAGGCAGAAATAAAGATTACACTGAGTGAAATAAAGAAAAACTTAAAGGGAATCAATCGTGAAGTGGATAATGCCAAGAATCAAATCAATTATTTGGAACACAAGGAAGAAAAAACATTCAATGAGAACAGCAAGAAAAAAAAAAAAAAGAATCCAAAATAATAGGCTAAGGATCCTTTGGGGCAACTTCAAACACACTAATATTTGAATCATAGGGGTGCCAGAAGGAGAAGAGGAAGAGCAAGAAATTGAAAACTTGTTTGAAAAAATAATGAAAGAAAACTTTCCTAATTTGGCAAAGGAAATAGACATATAAATCCAGGAAGCATAGAGTCTCAAATAAGATGGACGCAAACAGGACCACAACAAGACACATCATAATTAAAATGCCAAAGGTTAAAAATAAAGAATCTTAAAAGCAGCAAGTGAAAAGCAGAGAGGTACCTACAAAGGATTTCCATTAAGACTCCGCTGATTTCACAAAAGAAACTTTAAAAGTAAGAAGGGACTGGCAAGAAGTATTCAAAGTGATGAAAAGCAAGAAACTACAATCAAGATTATCTAGCAAAGCTATCATTAGAATGGAAGGGCAGATAAAGTGCTTCCCAGACAAGGTAAAGCTAAAGGAATTCATTATCACCAAGGCATTACTATATGAAATGTTAAAGAGACTTATTTAAGAAAAAGAAGATCAAAACTATGAACATTAAAATGATAATAAATTCACAACTATCAACAATTGAATCTAAAAAACAAACTAAGGAAACAAGAAGAATAGATACACAATCATAGATACAGAGAGCATTTTGATAGTTGCCAGATGGGAGGGGAGTGTGTAGGAATGGGTGAAGAGGTAAGGGGATTAAGAAGTACAAATTGGTAATTACTGAATAGTGATGGGGATATAAGGTACAATACTGTATAGGAAATGGAGTTGCCAAAAAACTTATAGGCATGACCCATACTCATGAGCTAAGGGGAGGGTTGCCAGAGGGAGTGGGGGGCACAGGGTGGAGGGAGGCAAAGGGAGAAAAATTGGGAAAACTGTAATAGCATAATCAATAAAACATTTTTTAAAAAGTAAGCTCGGAGGGGAGAAAGTCTTTTTTCTCAATCCCTAAATATTTCAAACTAAATAATAAATTACAGAAATGATTATAATCACCAGTTTCAGGAAGAAACTTTCCTTGTGACAATAGAAGGCAGGAACATTTGGGGGTATGAAAATGTCAAAGCTCTGTAACCTGTTTCAATATTTTAGGGATAAAGTTTATTCATTACAAAAGAAATGTAGCTGTTCTATTCAGGGACACACTATGAGCCAAATTTCAACTCTGCACTGTGGGGTGCACCTGTGAAAACAGACTCTCCCACCTGGACCTGCCAAAGCCTGGAGCATGTGTGGCTGTCGCCATCCGTGGAGTGTGGGAGGGAGGGGGTGCAAGCAGGCCTGGGGGTGAGACTCTGACCGCAGCTGGGACTGAGGGTGGCTTCACCAAGACTTAGAACTGAGCCTCGAACATAGCTCTGTTTCTGACTGAGGAGCTGTTAGATGGGACAATATCTTTTTACCCCTGTCTCCCTTTATTATCTTAGATTTAACTAAAAGTCTACAGTCTACAAGAATCTCACTTCAGGAGTGCTATCTGCCACCTGCAATGGGAAACTTTTCTAGGACTTGAATGATGTCTGTGCTGGTACACTCCTCTTATTTATTACCATTTTAAGACATATAATGAGAGAAACAGAAATATGTGTTTTCTCAAGAGGAACATAAAACCAAACACATACTCAGAGGAAATGTCTGTTTGGCTTCAAGAAATAAAAGTGAACAAGAATATAAGTTATGAAGAAGAAGAAAAAACCCTTAGGTGAGAAACACGTGTGGGCAGGCTTTCTTTCCTCTTCAGTAAGAACAAAGTAAATGTTAAATAATATTTATTATTTTGTTACACACACACACACACAGATAGCAACTAATTTCTTCACTTAACACATACCTATTTGGCACCTGTCACATGCCTGACATGTTCTAAGTGCTGAGAATCCATCAGTGAACCCCACAGATAAAACTCTGCCCTCGTCACACTTAGTTCTCATGGAGGAGGATGGCAGGCAAATGAAACATATGCAACATTGCACAGTGCTAAGTGCTGCTGAGAGAATAGAACAGGGAAGTGCTGTCTGCAAGCCAGGAAAGAGCCTCACCAGAAACTGAACACTGCTGGCACCCTGTTTTAAAATCTGTTTTTAAATTTTAGTTAACATACAATATTATATTAGTTTCAGGTGTACAACATAACATTAGATATTTATATACCCTACAAAGTGAGCACCATGAATATAGAAGTGCCTATATCTTTCCAAATTAGTGTTTTCTAATTTCCTGCTGGAACCTTGATCTTGGACTTCCCATAGTCTACAATTGTGAGAAAATAAATTTCTGTTTTTTAAGCCACCCAGTTTGAAATATTTTGTCATAACAGTCCAAGCCAACTTGAGTTGGTTACGAAGAAATGGAATGTTGTTGTAACAAATACTTTAAAATATGGAAGTGGCTTTGGAGGTGCATGATAGAAAAATTCTAAATTGCTATGAAGGGATTATTGGTTGAAATATGACGTTAAAGGCAATTCTGGTGAGAGCTCAAAAAGAAAACAGGAGAGCTAGAAAGAGAGCCTCCATCTTCTTAGAAAATGTATAGATTATCATGAACAGAATGTGATAGAAATGTGGGCATTAAAGGCCATTCTGGTGAGGTGTCAGATGGAAATCAGAGACATGTTATTGGAAACTTAAGGAAAGACGATCCTTGTTATAAAGTGGCAAAGAATTTGACTGGATTGTGCCCTAGTGTTTTGTGGAAGGTCAAAATTACAAGCAGTGAAATCAGATGTTCAACTGAGAAGATTTCTAAGCAAAGTTTTGAAGGAGTGCCATAGTTTCCCTTTACCACTTATAGTAAAATGTGAGAGGAGAGAAATAAATTGAGGTAATTTTTAAGCAATAAGGAAACAGAAGTTGAAGATTTGGAAAATTCTGTTTATTGGAAAAAAAGAGGAAAGAAGAGTTCTGAGGAAAACACTAAGGGTGTAACTGAAACACCATTTGATAAGGAGATCTGTTTGGGTGTGAATCACAAATACGATCAGTCTCTTCAGAAGAGGCCAGGGAGAGATGATATTATATCAGCAGAAATACAGCCAGGACTGGGGAAAAGAAATGAAAGACAAAATGAATAAAGACTGTTGGACCTCTTAGATTCTGCAGGAGTGAAAAATAGAGATACTCCGCTGCAGATCTTTGTTATTTTTCAAGAAAAGGGAAGAATGACCCCAAAGGTGATCCAGAGATCACTAACACTGTTCCTATCTTAGTTACAAAGATGGAGCCACCACTGTGGCTGAGCTACCACTTCCCAGAGCTTGGGGGGACACAATTCAGTCTGTAGCATTCCTCTCCACATCCCCGAAAATTCATGTTCTTAATGTATGCAAAATATTCTTCCCATCCCAACAGCCCAAAAAGGACTAGAGGAAAGAAATAAGTCTGGTGCCTACTATTGCTTGGACTGAAGCTTTGAGCAAGCTACAGGTCCAGGAGGACAAAAGGACATAGATATAACCTCACCACCAGGATCTGAGCCAAGCTGCTTGCCAGCTCTGTGACCTAGTCTGTGATATCCCCAGATCACTGCAGGACCAAAGTTCTGAAAAATCATTTGAGCCTGGTTCTTACATGGGAGTCCAGAGAACTGATGTAAAAGATCTCAAAACTACTAGAGAGGAAGGGACAAGACAAGGGAGAAGACTAATTCAACGAAAGAAAACCAATAAAATCAGTAGTGAGAACAAAACTCATACCAAATTAAATTCATTTTAAAGAACACAAACAATATATATATATATATATATATATATATATATATATAATATGCTCAGATAATGAGATAACTTTGATTTTAAAAGTATAAGAAATTATGAGACAAAACAGTAAGAAATGAAACATGAACAAGTAAATACAAACAATTAAAAATTTTGGAAATAGATTCTAAGAAGCACCAACAAACAATAGGAGTCACAAAAATGGGGAGACAGAGAAACAACCCCCCATCGAAAGGAAAGGTAGAGTCCCCAGAAAGAGTGCTAAATGAAATAGAGGGGAGCCAACTATCAGATATGGAATTGAAAGCACGGATTATGGAGAAGCTCAATGAGCTCAGCGGAAACTACAAAGAACTCCAGAGAAACTACAGTGAACTCCAGAAGAACTATAAGGAACTTACTGAGAATTATACCAGCATCAAAAAGGACATGGAAGCTATCAATAAGAGCCAGGAGGAAATGAAGAATATGATCTCTGAATTGAAGAACACAGTAGAAGGAATTAAAAACAGGCTAGAGGAAGCAGAAAATCGGATCAGCGAGCTGAAGGACAACGTAGACAAAAACTCACAGACAGTGCAACAAAATGAAAAAAGGCTGAACAAGACTGAAGAGGCTCTAAGACAGCTGCAGGACAACATGAAATGTAATAATATCCGTATCATAGGAATTCCAGAAGGAGAAGAAGAAGAGCAAGGGATAGAAAACCTCTTTGAAAAACTAATGACAGAAAACTTCCCTAACATGAAGAGAGAAAGAATCATGCAAGTCCAGGAAGCACAGAGGGTCCCAATGAAGATGAACCCCAACAGGCCCACTTCAAGACACATCATAATTAAAATGCCAACATTCAAAGACAAAGAGAGAATCCTAAAAGCAGCAAGAGAGAAACAACTAATAACATACAAGGGAGCTCCAATAAGGCTATCATCAGATTTCTCAGCAGAAACACTACAAGCCAGAAGGGAATGGCAAAATATATTCCAAGTAATGAAAAACAAAGGCCTACAACCAAGAATACTCTACCCAGCAAGGCTCTCATTCAAAATGGAAGGTGAAATAAGGAGTTTCCAAGACAAAAGAAGGTTAAAAGAATACATCTCCACCAAACCAGTATTGCAAGAGATGCTAAAGGGTCTGCTTTAAGAAGATGAAGAAATAGAGAGAGACAGAGAGGAACATGAGTACAAAGGGGGAAAATGACAATGAATAAGTACTGAAAGAAAGAAGGAACTTCTACCATTTGCAACAACATGACTGGAACTAGAGAGAATTATGCTTAGCGAAATAAGCCAGGCAACAAAAGAAAATTACCTTATGCTATCACCTGTTACAGGAAACTAATGAACAACACAAACAAATGAGCAAAATTGAACCAGAGGTATGTAAACGAGGAATAAACTAACAGTAACAAAGGGGGAGATGGGAGGGAGAGAAGTGGTAAGAAGGGGAAGGGTCTAGTCAAAGAACATGTATAAATGACCCATGGACATGGACAACTGGGTGGGGACTGAATGTGGGAGAAGGGAGGGACAGGGTGCAGAGAAGCAAGAGGGGGAAAAAGTGAGACAACTGTAATGGAAAAACAAACAAACAGAAAAATTTTTAGTGGGGGGAAAAATAAAAATATAAAGAATAGAAATGCAAGTTCAGTGAATATTAGAAGGACAAGGTTTTTCTTTCACACTGTATATATTTTCTCCCTATCTGATCCCTCCAGAATTTGGCATTCTAAAGAAGTAAGTAATGACCTAAGTCTCTTTGCATAAAACTAATAAGACCAGTTGTTAATAACGATTTTTTTGACTAAGACTTTGACTGGAATGTCATGCCTAAAGGAGACATGCTTGGGCTTTGGTTGTTACCAAAAAGCCCTGAGCAACTGGGACTGACTTTCAAAGGTAATAAAAGTCCACGAGATAAAAGGCCTGGTACCTTGGATGGATGAGCGGTCCATAGCAATCTTTCCAGGGAAGGAACGAAGGTTGTTTTCCTGAAAGATGGCTAGAAGGGACCTTAAGGCACAATGGAAAACCAGGAGGACCTGGAAAAGACAGGTGTTTACAGGCAAGGCTGAATGCCAGGTATGTGGATCTGCTTCTGTGCCCTGAAGGGCAGACTGAAGGTCACCATAAATGTTCCTTGCATAAGTTCCAGCAAAGCAGAACTAAAGATCATAAGTGATTATTTGCTGCTCTTGTTGTGTTTATGCAAATGAACAGGATAAATTAAAAATGAACTTAATGCAGTCCCTTTAATAACAAGGAGGGTAATCTTAGGGAGAAAAATCAAGATTCAAGGAAGATCACAATGCCCAGTGGTAAACTATAAAGTAGTGCAGCTAACCATCTTTAAAGTTTCTTTTCATTTAAAATTTGTTTTCATTTGAAAGTTAAACTATGTCTGTGGCATTATCAAAGATGTTTAATTTACAGGCAAGAGAATGTCAAATGCCTTGCAACTGGATGTCTTTCCTATAAGATAGTCCTACAGATCTATAAACTTGTGTGTGGGTTATGTTACATAAATTAACATGTGTTTTCTGTTTTCAAAGGGCATAAGCCTACGATCTCATTACCTGAGTGATTGTCTGTACGTATAGACCTCACTTAATCCTGTCTGCATTGCTGCCTCCTGAGACTCACTGGTTTGGCTGAACTAAGTGGCTGGGTTGGTGAAGAACGGGGTGGTCTGTGGGCTTCACTTTAAAACTGGTTTCTCTTTTCTATCCTAATGGCTTGGACAGAAAGAGCCCAGAGGCCTGAGAGGGGGGAAACCTAAAATATTTCCCTCAGTCCAAACTAAGTATAATGGGCAAAAGGGTTCTGGACAGGTGAGATGTACCTGGCATACCTTCGTCCAAAGAATCACCTTTTTTCCCTAATGTGGGACATTGAAAAATTAATACCTGTCTTTTGTCATCTAGTGGTTACGGATTGAATGATGTCCTTTAACCCTGTTGCCCCCAGAATACAACAAGGATGCCAGCCTGTTAAACCAAGCATACCGTTATCCAGAGACAGCCAACCAACCTGGAGTCTGCACGATCCTTCCCCTTGTAGGAAGGCCACCCTCCCCTCCACATCCCCACTCTTATTAGGGATTTGTTGACCCAAGGATAGGTAGGACGACGACCATGTCCAGCTTGAAGCAGCTAGAGGAGCTCGAGACCTTCATCCATTGTCCTTTATAAGATTGTAAAGGGTCTTAAGTCTGAGAGGGAGGGATTGTTATTTTTTATTGTTAAAATATTTAACTAATTAATTAATTATTTAAAAAAAAAAGAAGAATATATGAAAGGGTGAGCCATGGGCATGGACTTAGGGAGGGGATTGTCCGGGAAGGGGGTTGCTGGGTGGAGGGGAGCAAAGGGGAAAAAATTGGAACTATTGTAACAATATAATCAATAAAATATACTTTAAAAAATTTTGGAAATAAAAAATATAGCCATTAGTATTGTCAGTGTAAGAGAGGTCCAAGCTTGTAGAGAATTTTTATAAAAATATATTTGAGCCAAACTTGAAACTGTAAAAGTCAGCATTTGTGCTGCCTGTCACTATCAGGATCATTAAGTAGAGACAAGGATTGAATTTTTTATGAGCACTTTTTTCAGATGCCAATGATCTGAGAAGACTGTGGGTTATGTACCTTCAAGAACTATCTTAACAATATAATCAATAAAATATACTTATAAAAAAATAAAATAAATAAAAATAAAATAAAAATAAAAAAAGAGAACCATCTTAACATCTCATCTCAGCAGACCTTTTTATAAGGAGGAAAAAACGGTAAGTAATTGGTTTGAAAAAAGGCTAATCAGATAGGAGTTGCAGTCCAGTGGACAATTTTCCTACTACTTCTTTATCTGTTGATCAACAATTCTTTATCTGAATCATGAATATTCACCCCCTGGAACACAATGGCTCAGATACCATCTCCATTGTTTGCAGACCCTCTTGAGCACAAGCTTGAATTGCTTGTCCACCTCCTGGAGTCATGTGGTCATGCATTCCAATTCCTGGAATATCAGATTTCCACATGCATTAATCACATAAGCCTATCAACTATGACTGAAGCTAAAATCTTTAACTCTTAAGTTCAAAATTACCATAATGACAGGAAACAAGATCTTAAATGCTTAGGAGAATGACAATTTGCAGTTTCTTTTATGCATTTTGAATTAATGAGGGAATTTAAGGAAGATTAGAGGAAGATGGGAGAAAGCAAAGCAAGGATTGGATTACAGGATGGTTAGCAAGATCATGTGCTCCTTCTAGGGTGATTACAATTTTCAGGGATCTGGAAAAGAAGATTACTTCTGGCATCTCAAAGGTGTGTTAATCTAGATGCACAAGAACAATGGACAGGGTTTGCTTAAAAACCTTTTAACAAAGAAGTTATAGGCCTGGGGTATGACCACCCACTATGACCTGCCCAGCTAGGAATTTATGATCATATAATCCTGTGAGGTTACTTCTGGTTAGGTTTATTACAGCTCTCTGTTTTAGTCCATAATATAATAACAAATCAATGAAATTAAACTCTAGACACAAATAAAGAGAGAATAAGTGAAAAGGAAATAGTCCTGAGGAATGCAGGCCTGTGTTTTTTTAAAGTGCCAAAGGTGGGGGTGGGGGAAGGAAGAGACAAAGGAATTGTTCCAGATTGAAGGAAATGGAAGAAACATGGCAACTAAATGCATCGTGTGTTTCTGGATGAGATTCCAGACCAGAAACAAGCAAACAAAAACAACAAAAAGAAAAACATAGATGAAACATTTGGGAAACCTGAATGGGACCTGTGTGTAGACAGTAAAGTAGTATTATATCAACATTGATTTTTGATGTTTATTTGGAAGTTATTAAATGGTTACAGAATAAAATGTTGGGGAAATACACCCCAAGATATTTGGGAGTTTTGAAGCATTGTGTCTGCAGCTCGTTCTCAAATGGTTCAGGAAAAACTAAGGATAATCATTAAGGAGTGACAGCTGGGGGCAGGGGTAAAGGTAGTCAAAAGGTACAAACTTGCAGTTATAAGATTAATAAATTCTGGGGATGTAATGTGATTTATAGCATGGTGACTATAATTAACAATACTGAAAGTTACTAAGAAAGTAAATCTTAAAAGCTCTCATCACAAGAAAAAAGTTGTAACCATAAGGTGATGAATGTTCACTACATTTATTGTGATAATCATTTTGCAATATGTAACTATATCAAATAATTATGTTGTACACCTTAAACTAAGACAATGTTATATTGTCAATTATATCTCACTAAAACTGGAAAATATCATTAAGGAGATAAATAAAAGGAATGGAGCACATGCAGTGAAATATTAATAGTAAAGGGATCTGGGTGGGGAGACATGGGAGTCTTTTTATTATTCTTGCAACTTCTATGTAAGTTTTAAATTATTTCAAAATAAGCTATTTAAAATATAAATAAAATATGGGGATGTAAAGTACAGCCTAGAGAATGTAGTCAATGATATTATAGTAACTATCTATGATGTCAGATGGATACTAGACTTATTGGGGTGATCACTTTGTAAGTTACATAAATGTTTAATCACTATGTTGTATACACACCTGAATCCAATATAATATTATGTCAACTATAAAAGAAGTTGTTTTTCATATAATAAATAAAGTAATTTTTTTTTATTTAGTTATACTTAGAGAGAGGGGAAAGGAGAAAGAGAGGGAGAGAAACACTGATGCAAGAGAGAAACATTGATCAGTTGCCTCTCCTACATGCCAAGACCACAGACCAAACCCAAAACCTAGGCATGTGCCCCGACCAGGAGTTGAACCAGTGACCTTTCACTTTGTGGGTGACAGCCAACCACGTCACACCAGTCAGGGTTAATTACCTGTTTTTTAAAAAAGAAAGTGAAGGGAATTAATATTTCTGAATCATAATCTAATCTATATAGGCTAGTAAAATGATCAAATGAATGTGTCTGCAAAGCACCTTGCATAATAATGTCTGACTATAAAATGTTTAATAAATGTGAGGTCTCTTCTCTGTCTCTAAAAAAGTAATAAAATATAAGTAGGGATTTTATAATTTGTTTATATGACCCAGTATAGCCTCAAGCAGGAATAGCTGATTCTTGATATCAGTGTTTCTTAATCAAACAAGAAAAATATTTGTCTTACTACCTAAAAATTACTTCTAAAACCCATAAATAGGACTTTCCTCCTCTTTGTGAGAATGGAGAAAGGAAGGAAGGAAGAACAGAAAGAACGAAGGAAGAAAGGAAAGAAGACAAGAAGACAGGCTTAATTAAGCTTTATCTCAGGAATGCAAAGAAATAAGATTGTTGCTGATATATGTCCATAATAAATTTTTTTAATAAGGAATTGATTTGTACTACTTATCCCTCAGAAGGCAAAGCCTCCATAAAGCATCAGGCAGGTTTGATTGCAATTGACTGAAGTAAAGATTTGGTAAGTACTACAGTTTTCTGCTCTTTCAGCTGATTTACATTATGCAAAGTGAGATCAGTCACAGAAAGACAAATACCGCATGATCTCACTTCCAGGGGGAACCCTCATAGTACGTTATCTTCTGGATACAGCCCTGTAGTACAGCCATCCCCCACTAGGTGAGTGTTCTAGGAACCCATCTGTATCAGTGTACCAGCTGGCATTATTGTGAGAAGCTGCTTTTGGCTTCAGTGAATTTTTTTTGAAGACTCATTCAGCACATTTGCCCATTTCATGTTGAGTGATTTACAAGTGCACCTGTCCACACCTCACTGAGTATTCAGCAGGTTTTGACCAACATCAGATGAAGCCCATGTCCCACCCTCCTTATTCACCCAGTCTTGCCCTGAGCGATGTTTTCTAATTCCCCAGATGAAAAAAAAAAAAGTCCTCAAAGGGAAAAGTTTTGCCAATGTGGAAGGGGTACAACAAAAGATGGCAGAAGCACTAAAAGGCATTAAAATCGACAAGTTCAAAAACTATTTTGGGGACTTCCAGTCAAGATGGCGGTGTAGGCAGACATGGCACACCTCTTTGCACAACCACATCAAATTTACAACTAAAATATAGAACAACCATCAAACAGTACAAACAAAAATTGAGTTGAATGGAAGTCTGACAACTACATAATTAAAGAAACCATAATTCTCCAGACTGGTAGGAGGGACGCAGACACAAAATGAGCTAGTCCCACACACATGTGTGGTGGATAAGAATTTGGGAGGGATATCTCAGGAGCAAGTAGTCCCAGGCTGCACATCAGGTCCCCAAGACCAGGGTTCCAGTGCCGGGAAGATAAGTCCCCACAACTTCTGGCTGAAAAACCAGCAGGGATTGAGTCGGTGGAAGAAACTCCTGGAACCCTAAGCAGTTCCTCTTAAAATACCCACACATGGACTCACCTACTCAGGCTCACACCCTCTAAGCTCCAGCATAGGGTAGCAGCTTAAAAGGTACCAGTGGTATACAGAGAGAAACGGAAGTGTCTGGCATCAAAGTGAGCAGAGGCCACTGTCCCCTTTGTGAGCCCTCCCTGAATAGAGCCACTGAGCTGACAAGCTGGTGCCATATCTGAGACTCCATCAACCTGGCTAACACTGTTTGACTTGCCTTGGAGATCCCTAGAGATTCTGCCCCACCCAACTTACTGGCCAACCCAAACTGCTTTTCCATATAAATGGCTGTCTTGGCTCATGCTGTACAACTTTCTAAATCCTCTCAAACAAGCGACAGCTGGCTTCAGTGAGCCTGAGGCCCAGCACTACCAGCAGCCAGCCTAGATTCACAGCTTAGCTTTGCCTGGGAATCTCCAACCCCAGCACAAGGAGCAGCCATCTCAGGTGGTTTTATTGTTCAGTCAGGGTGGCCCATGGAAAAACACAGATGGGGGCTGACCTAGGCCTGCACCTCCTGGAAAATGCCAGGGCCTGTGCACACAGTGGACAACTACTGACCACATTGGAACACCACCATGCTGCCCCTGTACAGCTGATCCTCCTTGGAGGGTGGAGGTGAGTGGTCAGTGGTCACAGCCAATCCTTGTAGCTGACTGGCCTGGGTAAATCCCTCCCATTGACTTTCCAACAGCAACCAAGGTTCAAATACAAGAGGAGGATTTACTCAACCCATATGAAGGGTACATCTGAAGTACCCATCTTGGGTGATAGGGGAGGCTGTGCCACGAGACCCTACAGGACACCTACTATATACAGGTCACACTACCAAGACAGGGAGTCAAAGCAGCTCTATCTAATACATAGAAAAAAACACAGGGAGGCTGCCAAAATGAGGAGACGAAGAAAGATGGCCCAAATAAAATAACAGATCAAAACCAGAAAAAGAGCTAACAGACATGAAGATAAACAATCTATCAGATGTGGAGTTCAAAATACTGGTTATAAGGATGCTCAAGGAACTAAGTGGAGAGCTCAACAGCATAGAAAAGATCCAATCAAAAATAAAGGATACATTAATTGAAATAAAGAACAATTTATACAGAAGCGACAGAGTGGATGAAGCTGAGGACCAAATCAATTATTTGAAACGTAAGGAAGCAAAAAACAACCAATCAGAACAACAAAAAGAAATAAGAATCCAAAAAGTCAAGGACAGTATAAGCAGTTTCTGGGACAACTCCAGGTGTTCCAATATTCACATCATAGGAGTGCCAGAAGAAGAGAAAGAGCAAGAAATTGGAAATCTATTTCAAAAAATAATGAAAGAAAACTTCCCTAAATTGGTGAAGGAAATAGACATGCAAATCCAGGAAGCACAGCGAGTCCCAAACAAGATAGATGCAAAGAGGCCTGCTCAAAGACATATCATAAGTAAAATGCTGAAGGTTAAAGATAAAGAGAGAATCTTGCCCTGGCTGGTGTGGCTCAGTGGATTAAGCACCAACCTGTGAACCAAAGGGTCACTGGTTCGTTTCCCAGTCAGGACACATACCTGGGTTGTGGGCCAGGCCCCCAGTTGGGGGCACACGAGAGGCAACCACACATTGATGTTTCTCTTCCTCTCTTTCTCTCTCCTTCACCTCTCTCTAAAAATAAATAAATAAAATCTTTAAAAGTAAAAAATAAAAAAGAGAGAGAATCTTAAAAGCAGCAAGAGAAAAGAATTAGTTACCTACAGGAACGAGTTCCCACAAGACTGTCAGCTGATTTCTCAAAATAAATTTTGCAGGCTAAAAGGGATTGGTAGGAAATATTCAAAGTCATGAAAAGCAGGGACCTACAACCAAGACTGCTCTACCCAGCAAAGCTATCATTTAGAATCAAAGGGAAGATAAAGAGCTTCCCAAACAATGAAAAATTAAAGAAGTTCATAATCACCAAAGCATTATTACATGAAACATTAAAAGGACTTCTTTAAGAAAAAGAAGATCAAGACTATGAACAATGAAATGGTAAAAACACATCTATCAACAACTTATTTTAAAAAACAAACTATTGAAACAAGAAGAACAGAGACAGAATTATGAATACAGAGAGCATTTTGATGGTTGCCAGATGGGAGTGGGTGTTGGGGAACGGGTGAAGAGGTCAGGGGATTAAGAAGTATGAATAGGGACTTCCAGCCAAGATGGAGGCCTAGACAGATATGCTGCCACTCCCTCCACAACTAAGAAGGAATACAACTACCTCAAAACTAGAGACAACCAGAAGTTCCAGAAAATCGAGCTGCATGGAAGTCTAACAAACAAAGATATAAAGAAGAAATACTCATCCAGACAGCTAAGTGCCAAGCACTGGAACCAAGACTAGGTCCAGGAGGAATGAAGGAGACAGTCATCTGAGGGGTTGGGAGCAGAGGAGCTGAGCACTGGAAATGTCTGAGCTGAAGTCTTCCCAAGGAATGCCAAGACCAAGATGTGACCAAGCCAGTGAGAAGCTTCAGATGACTAGGTGTCAAGCTGCAGGGACATCCAGAAGGATGCTGAAGCCAGTAAGGAAGAACGCAGGGCCCAGGTGGCCAGTGGGGCTGAGAAAGGAAAGAGCGGACTGTAGTCAAATAGCATTACTTTCTATGGAAGAGTGGACATTGGAAGTAGACAGAAAGATCCTTGGGCCATAAACAGCAATTGCACACTAGGAGCCATCACCCTACTGCTTCTAGAAGCCAATCTAGGCAAAGATAAAAGCAATGCATTCATAGGAGAGTTGCCAAAGGCAGACACCAGGTTTCAGTTCTGATCTGAGGGTAAATGGAAGATGTTTTCAGAGAAAAGGTGGAGGCCAGTGGCCTTGTTTCCAATAGAACAAGTTCATGTGGAGAACCCTCGGGGTGGGACCGGGTAATATCAGACCTGGAAGAGGATAAAGGACTTGGCGGCACCTGAGAGAGCCCTTTGTCCTTGGAGCAGTCACCACAGGTGGCACGACCAGGAGTCAGGGAAGGGGACCATTAGAGAGACAAGACTGGCCCCTGGGAGTGTGGCCACAGCAGCTGATCCACCTCCTTCCCAGCCGAGCTGGATGGGCGAGACAGCAGAGAGGAGGGCTGCCCAAGTCTCTGAGCTGACCAGTACAAAGCATGGCAAGCCGGCTGCCTTTTCCTGGAGGCTCCTCAGCTAGACCAGCCACTCCATTCTACTTGTGAAGAAGTTAGCCATAATATCTCCTGAACAGAATTGAGGTCAGGTTTTTGGTGGCATTGACCAAGCACCATACTGGTATAGGACCGTGTAAGCAAGCCTTTGTGAGTTCTGTCTGGTTGCTTTGCTCTCTGAACCTCTTTTGTTTCCTCGTCTGAAAAACCAGTGAAAGAATGCTTTACTCACAAGACGGTTGTGATGATTAACTGAGACAATGCTCTGAGAAGTCTTTGTAAATCATCAGTCACAGCAAAGTTGTCAGCTGGGAGCACCTCATTAATCCTGGGAAGAGGGCCATGGTCCGAGACACTCTGATGAACAACAGTGGACCCATCAGCTTGTCTGCCTGTGCAGCCCATCTCCCCACATGTCAGTGCAGGGAGCTGGCAGCCAAGGACCTGTGCCAAGCTGGGACCCTGCTACTCCTGAGCATGTTGAGGTGGTGTGGAGAAAGGGGTGGGAAACCTGAATGGGGAGAGCAAAACATGGAGAGGGTCCAAGAGGAAGCGTCCATCTGACTTCCAGCTAAAAGCCTGTCCCCTGGGGACTCTGGGACCTGTATGATTGCCATTTCTTGCCTTCCTGTCTATTTGGGGGCCTCAGGCTGGCCAACTGCATGTGGGGCAGGAAGTCCAAAGAACCAGCCGGATCTGGGAGTGATTGCTACAAGTACTCTAAGGAGCCTAGAGAATGTGGTGGGAGAAGCACTGGAGTGAGCAAGGGAGGGGCCTGCAGCTCCAGGCTGATACTGCCTGGGAGGGAAGGGATGTCAGTGAAACAGCTGAGCTGGAAATTGGGGAAATCAAACATAAACCACCTCAATAAACCTGTCAGGACCAGCAAAAAAAAAAAAAAAGTATGAGTAGGTAGTTACAGGATAGCCATGGGGACGTAAAGTACAGTATAGGAAATGGAGTAGCCAAAGAACTTATACACATGACACATGGATATTAACAATGGTTGGGGATTGCCTGAGGGTTGGTGGGTGCTGAGTGGAGGGGACAAAGGGGGAAAATCAGGACAACTGTAACAGCATAATGAATGAAATATAATTTTTAAAAAACTGTTTTGAGCAATGGAAAAAAAATGTTTCAGTAGGTGTCCCATCAAATTGAGAGTACTTGGAAGGTGATTAAAGTTTAAACATGTAGGATAAATACACAGATTTTTATATATAAATTCCATTTGGGGGGTCCATCTTGTATATGTGGAATCTAAAAACACCAAACTAAAAAAAAAAAGAAAGTAGAATGGTGATTACCAGGGGATGGAGGGTGGAGGACAGGACACATGTTGTTTAAGGGTAAAAACTTGCAATGAGCAATAAATAAGCCTTAGAGATCTAATGCACAGTAAAATGAAAATAGATAATAATATTGTATTATAATCATCAGACTTGCTGAGAGACTAGAATTTAATTATTCTAAACACTAAAAGGAAATGATAATTATCTAATGTGATAAAGGTACTAATTTCTGTTACAAAGGCAATCATATAGCAATATATAAATGTATTAAATTAACATGTTGTACCTTAAATTTACACAACGTTATGTCAAATATATTTCAATTTTTAAATAATAGATATGAGAAACTTGTCTCAGTTATTCACTTTTCCCTATATTCATGCTTTTTAGCATGTGGCTTTGCAGCTTTTTAAAGTTTGGGTTTTTTTTGTTGTTGTTGTTGTTTTTTCCTTTTAAAAATACGTATATTGCAATAGCCTTAGATGTCTTAAATTAACAATAATAAAGTGAGCCTTTATTAAGTGTTTACTATACAGATGAAGTGTTTATTGGGCTAGCTTTCCTTACAGGATTTGTAGGGAGAATTAAATGTAGAGACTTTACATCACAAAAGCAGGATACTGTGTGAAGGATTCAATAGCCTACATGTGGGTTATGTAGTTAGATCCGCCAAACACTGTTGTTGTTTTTCTTTCTGTGATAAAATGTGGATGGCACATTTTAAGAGTGACATGTGTAGATGGGAGTACTTCCTGAGGAAGTGACGAGAGGGCGAAGAGTCTGGGAAACAAGGCCTATAAGGACCAGTTAAAGGAAGTGAAGGTGTTTACACTGGAAGGAGAAGGTTTCAAGGAAACACAAGAACTGCTTTCAAATCTCCAATGAGATGGTGTGAGGAAAAGGGATTACATTTAGCCTGAGTAGTTCAAAAGGACAAACTATAACCAATACATAAAATTCATATGATGGAAGATTTTGGATTAGAAAAGGGAAATTCACCAGCAATTCCAGCTGTGTAATACAAAGTGGGCTGCTGCCCTGTGGACTCCTACTCTTGACATCCACAAATATCATGGCTTTGGAGAAGTAATTCCTAAATTAAGTAAAAATTATACCAGATGATATCTAAAGACTATTCCAAGTCTAAGCTGCTGTTATGACATCTCCAAAATTACAATCACTTTGATTCGCTGTACTTACTATCGAAAGTTAAAATAATTACTTTATATATAAATCTCAGAAATGCACCTCTGGTAAGGTCGGTCTGCATATAAGTGATATTTATGAACTTTAAATAAACAATAAACTCAGTGAGGATAAGATGCCATTATTGAATTAATAATTCATCCTTTGGAAAAGAATGAGACTTTTTAAAGAAATAGTAGAACAATATTTGAAGTCTATAAAATAAATGTGGATTGGATCACATAATATTTATTTCTTGTGCATTTCTATTATATGTTTAAAAATCACTCTATCCATTTCTGACTAAGTCTCAGTTCTGTCCTCTACTGGGGATTTAAGAGATCTCATACCGGAGGTACTTTTAAAAAGGACTCCATTACTCAGACAAGAAGAGAAATACCTGGGCAGAACTCTAAATCCCTCCAGAGTATGATACCAATTGTGTTTCAGGCCCAAAGCCCAGGGTGTCCCCCACATCCATGCTCTCCAGTGAGTTAGGCGTGACCTGTAGAAGGAAGAAAACCTCGAAGGACTTAATGTGCCAAGAAGGTCTTGTGTGTGTGTGTGTGTGTGTGTGTGTGTGTGTGCGTGCAGCAGATTGCATGCTTTAGCATAGTTTATTAGAACGGCTTTCAGGACAGGGGAGGTGGGTGCAGCGGAGAAAAGCATGAGGAGGTTCCTGGTGGTGCTGGCACACTTCAATACCTTGATTAGGGTGGTGGCCACCCAAATCTGAATGTGGAATAAAACTGAAGAGAATTCCCCCACTGCGCGTGCATACACACGCGCGCACACACACACACACACACGCGTATGCATGTAAAACTGTTGAAATCTGAATAAAGCCTGTAGGCTTGTTAACAATTTTTTCCCAATGTCAATTTCTTGGTTTTGGTATTGAACTAAAGTTGTGCAAGATGATTCCATGAGGAGAAACTTGGGGAAGAGGATTAAGGGGGTTCTGTACTATTTTTGCAGCTTCTTTTGAGCCTATAATTATTTCAAAATAAAAAAGTACAAAAAAAAAAAAAAAAAAAAGGAGGAGGAAGAGAACAGCCCTTCAGTCACTTGCCTCAATGCTGTGGAAGAAGAGGGACCTATGAAAGGGGAAATAAGGAAAACCTCATAAGAAATGAATTATCTATTTCCTGGATCCCTTAGTTGCAATAAGTCCTGAATAGACTTCCTTCTCTAACCTTGCCTCCCTCAACTCCCTCTTCCTTTTGGCCACCAGAGAGACATTTTTAAAAATTTGATCAAGTATCTCTCAAGCCTGCTCATGATTAACAGAGCACCTTTCCCCAACTGGCCTTCCCTACCCCATGAACTTCATTGTCTGAGGCTGCTTGTGCACACCTTGCCTTTAATACTTCTTCTCAATGAGCTCATGCTGATGCTACTGCCTGGTGTATTCTTCCCCTTTACCAACACCTAACTATTCCTCCTCTTACAAGTTATCAGCAAAGTAACTTGGATTCTAAAGCACATATCCTCCCCTGCTCCAAGACTGAGCTGAGTCTTTCTCCTGGCACACTGCCTGCTTCAGTCCAGAGAGAGTTCAGTTCTACCTGAGCACCACACACTCAGAACAGGAGCTCAAACAGTTGGAATGAAGGCTGAACACAAGCATCAGGTTTAGCTGAACCAAATATTCTGAGGGAATTACAGCATTCTTTCTTTCTATCCCTCAATTTTCCATATTTTTTTGAAATGATGTGTTCATGTTGGTCTTTCCCTAGACTTAGAGTTCTTCAAAGTAGAGATGGTCTTTCTTCTCTGGACCCGTGGTTCCTAGCAGAGTGCCCACCACGCAGGATGGTTATGGAACAAATCTGTGTACTGTTTACCTGACCTAGAGGACAGACTTCCTAGCTACACTATGTTTAGGAACAATTACTTCACACCCAAAACCTGGAGACAAGGATGAATAGCTCTCTACCAAGATTATAAAAAGACTAACAGAGAAATCATTGCATCCAAAGTTGATGGAGACCAAAGGGAGCACTAGCCTTGGAGCCAAATCAGAGGGAGGCTTTGAAGGCTGCAATGCAGATCCAATGGCTTGGTTCCTGGCCAGGATAGGAGAGGTGGTCAGCCCAGGGCAGTGACAGCCATGCAACCAAGGACAGGGCTCCTCACAGATCTGGGGACTTGACTAAAGTGTGGTTTTCCTGAACCTGGAGAGAGAAGTGTCTCATAACGTAGAGAACTTCATCAAATTTAGGATGTGCTGATGCAGTAAAGTCATAGTAGCAGAAAATCAGTAGCAATTAAGGTACAAAGCATACACATTTCAAAAGTGACATGCGCCTGCAGCTGGCCTAAGTCTACATATGGGACTATAGAAGACCCAGATCAACAAGGACACAATGATAATTCAAGGAGAGGGTGACACATAGAAGAACCAGGAGAACAAGAGTTGACCAGTCTCTCCTGTTCCAGGTGATCTAGATACCATAAATAACTCTTCTGTGGTCTGCTCAAAGATCCTTAATTTGGGGAAGGTACTCCACATTTTAGGTTTCCAAACTTCTAAGTGACAGACTCTCATCTAAGTACCATGAAAGGAGAAACCACTTAAGGTAACATAGAATTACTCATCATCTTAGCCTTGGTGTAATGCCTTTACTCTAACTGCCCACAACTGAATCTCCCAGGGCTCAAATCTCACAGACACTGGCAGCCCATTGGGGCTCTAACTTATGGAATTTTAGAAATCCAGGCTTTATCTGGCCTTGCAAAGCCTTGGTGACTTAGTCATGGTTTGCACTTGGGAAAGCCTTCAAGTACATGTGACTCAGGAAGGTAGCTATTAAGGAAGAAGAGGACAATGAGTATACTGATACTTTAAAAGGACCTGGGTTTCATATAGGTACAAGTATATAGTCTTCCAGGCTACCAGGGAAAATCAGGCAGGTCAAGTCTGCTTCCCCAACACATTGCTCAGGCTCCCCCTCCTCCTCAAAGGCTGCCATAGGCATTCACTGAGATCTAACTTTTTTGTTTGTACAATTGTATTCTGCACAGGAGGACTCTCAACCAGCAGATATGGTTCTCCTTGTATCCTCCCCTGCCCCCATTCACCCAGCCCTTTAGGGTATCAGCTCTGAGCAGGTGCATCCACTCATTGTGTGAAATGGAAAGCAGTGGGAATAGGGGAGGATGCTCATGTTACCTGAGTACCTATTTTGTCCCAGACACTTCTCTTGACTTTCTCATTTGGAATAGGAATAAAAGGCTTGCCTATGAAGTGAGAAAGATAACTCCCAAAAGATCTATTTCAATTTCATTTTTATGACTTTCTCTTTCACATGGTCCATTATTTTCTAAATTTAGGGAGGCCCCATGCAGAAGTAGCTCTATCAGATATCATTGCCTTTAGCTTAAAATCAGAGGAAGCTGGGGTTTTTACACCTCTCATGGAAGTTCTTAATGCCAAACTCACACCAAGTCAAAGAGGTATTGCCCAGAGATCTTCAAGTCTAGGAGTTGAGGAGTTGGGTCTGCCTTTCAAATCTACTATATTTTCATTCTAAGGTAATTTATGGGAAGTATGTGGAAATTAGTCAGGGAAAATACGATTTTTGATAAATTCCAACCTCCTAACAAAACAGAACTCCCTTTTCCTATTACTTCTTCAACAGCTAAAGAAGGAAAGGGATGGACGGTGGGGAGAAGGCAGGTGATTTTCCAACTGGGCTGTGTGTAGTAAGTAGAATAATAGTAATTGAACAAGACTGTTTAAGAGAAGTTGATGAAAAGGCAAAGTTTTCACAAACAGGTGCCATTTTGGGGCCTGGTCTATAATTCTAGAGCTAAAATAAAAAATAATCCCCCTAATAAAGACCTCGGAAGACCACTGTGTGAAAGTTCTGTTGCCAGACAGATGATGCCTATTTCATGTCAGCAGAGGTTGTCCGAAGAGCAGTTCATAGGTCACCTTCACGCAGGAAGAGGAAAGGACAGAAGACATAGAGAAGTAGCTCTGGAGAAGGGGCTTGAGACATACTTGAGGTTTATTGCCTTCACAGAAACCACAGAGCCTTTGTGGGGGTCTCGGCAGAGGCTCCCTGACTCAGAGAACATTAGACCTTAATGATTCCAACCTATTCATTTTACAAATGAAGACGCGGAGGCCTAAAAAAATGATGGGCTGTGTCCAAAGGTTCAGAGCAACCTGGCAGCTGGCATCTAGTGTGGGGAGGCATTTCCCCTAATTTAAAGCATTGATTTGGCTACTTTTCCTGATCCTGAGAACTGGGGCTGCCATGACCATTCTCTCACACAAGAGGCCAGGCCCATCTGCTGTCCAAAGTATCCCAAACAGCCAGAAAGAGAGTTACTGAGAGAAAACACTCAACCTGGACTTTTTTTTTTTTTTAGCAAAATGAAAATAAAAAAATAACCCAATGTCTTGGTGACTAATAATTTCTGACACAATGGTATAAAGTATTTGTAGAGAGCCATTAACAGAACCATTTGGAAAGTTTTGTATTGTTTTCCTAAAGGCCTACATGCTGCCTGGAGCCGACTGTGAGCTTGAAAGACTTTCCCCTGACACTTTCCACTTCCTGCTCATCCTCCTGTTAGCAGGATGTGAAGGGGGTGCAGAGGATGAGAGAAGCTTCCTGCTGTTGCACAGCTAAGGCTGGGCTGACCCAGGCTGGAGGAGGCTCTGTCCAGGAGCCCGGGAGGAGGAAATCTTGTTTCCTCTTAAATCACCCAAGAGGTGGTACAGAGGGATGTGTAGGAAGTCAGTTAATTGTTGCTGAAGTCACAGTCTGTTACTTAAACATGGAGATCACCATTCCGATCAAGTTAGAGCCTAGACAGGAGGGAATGGAAGGAAAGGTTTCCTCAGACACTTGGAGAAGGGCTGCATTAGCCCAAGAAGGTCACAGGACACTCCAGCCATGAAATCCAGATCCCAGGCACCATGAGTGCCTTTGTCCTCCTTAACCAAAGACTCATAGTGCCCCCCTTGGCTTGATGTACTGCCAAAAGCAAGCAGGGGAAAAGTCTAATTTTGAAAGCTGCTCCTGGTTCAGACAGGACCATATGCCATGGTTGGGAGGGGACCCAGGGAAGGAAGGCATTTGGGAGCCATTGTTAGCTGGAGGAAAAAAACTACTCACACTGTAAACATGTATAAATGGTCTGGGTAACTTAGGTGCCCAAGATCCTGTTGCGAACTTTTACTCATTACTCTTGTTATTGTTATTATCGGAGACATTCCCTCCTACACATCCTTCCTTGCTCCTGGCAGGAGACATGTCTTGATAAAAAGCAAAGAATATTCACTCTCCCCTTCCAATTATGAAGGATGGGGCTGGTTGGGGTGCAGGGAGAAGTATACTGTCAGAGCAGTTTGTCACCATCAGTAAGGAATGGGGTTTTTTATAGGCATGAACCAAGCAGAATAACTTCATCCAAATAGACACTTTTGAAAAGGAATATATGACTTAGGAATCTTTGAAGAGAAATTTAGGTATATTTTTCAGAAAGGGGACACTAACAACATGCTTTCTAACCAACTCACAGAGACAGTATACCATCCACAACCAGGGCTAAATACTGTCAGGTAGGAACTTACATTAAAGAAGTCTTAATATAAATAAGGCAGTCTGAAACAGGGCTGCATTTTTTTCTTGTTAAATCATTGTTTCATTTTGCCAGCAATGAAACCCTGAGACTGAACATGGGAGTTCATCCCTCAAGGACCATATCCAAACGCCACATCTTCCTCAAGGCCCTCCCTGGATTCCCCGATTAAAGTAAGTATCCTTTCTTTGTGATCCCACAACATCTTCTTCCTGGCACAGTTTTACCTGGCACGAAATAAGCATTAAATTAATACTTACTTAATGGCTTATTAAATCAATAAATCAACAAATGAAGAAAGATGTGAGAATCGTGAACAAGTCTTTCAAGGTAAAAGCACAGCCTTTATTCTATAAGTGCTTTGGAAATATTTATCCACTTCTGGGAGTATGTACTAAGGAAATAACCTTTTTGGAGGAATACAGTAATTCACTTCTTAAATGCTGGGAATTAAAAAATAAAAATTTTCTCTGAACCTTAAATTTAAAAATTACATCCAAAACAAGAAAAGGAATACTTGCAAATTAAGGTTTTCCCCTCCCAAAGCCCTGGATCTTGGTGAGAAAGAGGACACGGTATTTCTGATCTGGTTTTTTGTTTTTTGGGTTTTTTTTAGGTGAGGACTGGAGCCAACATATTAGAAACTACTCTTTCATCTTATATGAAGAGAAAAAAATTTAGGGCATTTTGATATTTTCCATGGCCCTTTACCTCATCCCATCTTCTCCCAATGGGGCCCCTGTTTTCACTATCAGGGCCATTCCTCATCAATGGTTCCCTCTTTCAATTGAAGAAGTGGCCAGGGTTTGGAGAGCTGCCTTCCTTTGCTGTGACCCACCTCCTCTTCTTGTGCCAACTCCCATCTGGAGGAGAGTTAAAGGAATTGTTTGTGTAGGGAGTGGCTCTGCCTTCCCTTTCGGTCCTTGCAGCCACCCCCTCCTCCCCTGAGCTTTACCACCTAATTCCCAGCAGCTGGCTTTGTTGCCGCAATAAGTGAGAAGTCTTTCTTAATGTGGCACAGAGGTGTCTGTGGGCAGGCAACCATGGGACACCGCTGGCCACAGCTGGCTAAATGTGGTTTTGGAGACTTGTTTGTGCTCCTGTGTGACTAATACTTACCTACCGGCCGGCTGGCATGAGACTTCTCTCCTACTCATCTGGCACTTGGAACACAGTCAACATTGCTTCCCAGACACTGCCAAACTCATTCAGAGGCAAAGCAAAGAGGCTGGGTTTCAGTGGAACTGAATAGCAGGGCTCCAAGAGGCCCCCAGGGACTCAGAGACATTGGAGCATGTTCTTCTCTTGAGGTTTTGTGCCCTGTCAACTGATTGGAATAATTTATGGGTGGTCCTAGCAAATAGTAGGATATAGATAGGAAGGCCTTTGACTTCTCTAATTGAACAAGTCTGCCTATTTGCAAAATAATATTGTTTAGAAAAAGAAATTTAGCTTTAAATTAATCAAGAACTTAGAGCGATAGGCAGCACATGACAGGCTTTGAAGTTGAAAGAATTAGTAAATAAACAAATGAATGAGTGAGTAAAGGAATGAATGGACTGATAAGAAAACATGGAAGAACAGGAGAGGCAAACAGTCTCTGCATTCTAGGAATTTAGCCAGCAGATACCCTCCATACATGTAAAATGACTAATAAACAGATTAAATAACTAAATTACAGTACATCCATATTATAGACTACAGTATATGTGACTGTTAAAAAAATGAGACATCTATATACATATGGATACAAAAAATACTTAAGGTTTACTTTGTATGAAGAAACAAAAGCTAGAGACAGAACAGCATAGATAGCATGCTATTATTTGTGCAGATAAAAAAAATGTATGTAAAGGCATAAACTACCTCTGAAAGGATACAGTGTAAGTAGTAATAGTGGTTGTGTCTAAAAGAAGAAATACATGGCTGAGGACTAGAGGTAAATGGAGACTTTCTTTCCACTGGGCACCATTTTATATATTTTGAATTTTATACCCTGTATGTATATTATCTATTTAAAAATAGTAATTTTTTCTATTAATAAAAATAAAATTTAAAAATAAGGTGGATTATATCTATAGAAATAAACATATCAATAATATATTTTAAATAAAAAAAAGTCACACAAAATATGCACAGTATGATACCATATACATTTTTTAAAATACTCTGCATATGTGTACATACACATGTGTGTATGTTTAGATATTTTTTAAAGTTTTGGGATGGATTTTACTTTTTATTCTATATTATTTAAAAGCTTTATAACATGTGATTGCTTAGTAATTAAAAAATACAAATTAAAAACTAGACAGCTCTATATGTACTGCTTAGTTATCTCTAAGATATAATGTTAGGTAAAAAAGGAACAAAGTAGTATATATATTATGCAACCACTTGTATGGGAAATTTGCAGGTGAATGCATAGAGATTCTCTGAAAGGAGTATGTGGCCTAGGCCCCAATGGTTCCCTCTGGGGAGGAAAAATGGGTGGCTAAGGAATGGATCAATAGGGAAATTTTCTTTACATGGTACATGCATCATTTGCATATTTTGTAATTTTGTGCCATAGCTACACACTACCTAGTATTTTAGTCAAATTTTTAAGTTATTTTAATTTTAAAAATATAGAACTTCCTTATTGGGCTAAATTGTGCCCAAAATAAGATTAAAAGCCTAAAAGAACTTGGAAAATCAAGTGCTTTATTTCTTTCAATATATATACAGTATTCCCTCACTTATGGCAGGTATTACATTCTAGACCCCACCCCCACCCCACCCCCTCCATAGGTGAAAATCTGCGAAGTGGGAACTTTACATTTATTTTAGTATTTTTATATATTTTAAGGTTTTATAAACCCTTCCCACATACTTATAAACTGTTCCCAGTCCCTTATTAACCTTTCCCACTCCCTTAACCTTTTCCACACTTTTATAAACACTACTATGTTCTTAAACATATTCTACACTCTTAAGCCTACGGAACTTTAACAACATACGTATACAGTACTGCAAAATCCCACGATATAGCAAAAAATCCACAATAAATAGTTAAATATAATATTTTTTAAAAGCCCACAATACAGTGAGGCCACAATAAGTGAACCGCAATATAGAGAGGGACTACTGTACTCCCAATTCCCATTCTAGAACCTGTGTTTTCTTGGGAGCTGGTGTTTCTAGGCGCCAACAAAAACACTCCCTCAATAAACCAAAACACAACTCCTCTCCTACTCTCAGCAATTATCATCCTTTTCAAACCCAGCCTAGAGGCCCTCCCCTGTGTAAAATGATATTGAGATAAGGCTAAAATCAAAATAGGCAATATTTTCTCTAAGCCAGTTCTTTTAATCATTCAAGAATTGTTTGTCAAGTGCCTTCTATATGCAAGGACTGGCAACTCACACCCCCCTTCGTCTCTCAAATGTGTCAGGATCACAGACTTTGAGGCCCACTTTTTAAATATCAGATAAATATCATTTGAACAAACATTTATTTTTTAATTCTACCTTCTTCAAACCACTGGACAGTGGGGTAGAGTGTCCTTTCTGTCAAAATTTCCCTCCTCTGGCTCTGGCCAGGTACTCAGTTGGTTAGAACATCATCCCAATATGCCAAGGTTGTGAATCCCATCCCTGGTCAGGGCACATACAAGAAGCAACCAATGAATTCATAAATAAATAAAACAACAAATCTCTCTATCTCAAAAAAAAAAAATCAATAAATTTTTTAAAATGTCCTTCCTTTGGACAAAATCATGATTTTATGTATAAGTCTCCAATTTGTCTAGATGTTTAACATGTAGCTCCTCAAGTCATTGCTTTAAAACTGGCCCAAATTTTCAGGAGTCCCCAAAAAAGGTCCCTTCTGTTTCCACTGCACCCAGGTATTGGAGGATCAGCTGCTGCTCAGCTTCTTCGCTGGTCTCCTTGACCCTGCCAGGAATTTCCTTCTCTCCCCACTGGGCACCACTGACAAATAGGGTGATCATGATTCACCCCAATAACTTCCACGTCTGCCTTTTATCACTCCAACTGCCAAAGGTCTTCCCCTCTTATCTACCAATCTGAAGGCTGCCATCCAGACCAGCCTAAGCCTGGGCACTTTCTCCTTTCTCTTACCTCCCACCCTAGACAGTGCTCCACACAGCATGAGTCCTTCCATTATATTGACTACTTTTGCAATTCATTGTGCACCATCCTGGGACAGATTATTACTCTTCCTGTATTGTGAACTCATGACTCATATTTGCTAGTAATGATTACAATGGGAAGGATCTAGGGCTTAGGAGGTGGGAAGAGACGTGGGCTGGCAGGACAGAAGTCACTGGGCTGGAAGGACAGAAATCACATTTTGATGGTACAGCCTGGCAAAGAGGAGGGAATCAGGCCTTTTCATAGCCCTCCTATGGATGGGGGAGAACCAAAGAGAGGAGAGCGGGGAGACACGTGGGGCAGATTCAACTCCTTGGATCATCTCAGGCCTGGACAGCACTCCATAAGGGGAGCACTATAGGCAGAACTGTGAGTTTTCCACCCATGACCATCACTTCCTTTCCTCCCATCTCACCTTCAATGTGCTTCCAATCCCACAGCTTCTTCCCTGGAGGACCACCTCCCGGCTACTGGAGCCACTTTACCCAAAGAGCAAAAAGCCAGAGGGCCTGGAATTTTTTCCCCTAGGGCAGCTCAGCCCAGCGACCCACAGGTGCTGGGATAGTTGTGAGGCATAACTTATATTCCTGGATTCTGCCCCCTGGGACTTCTTCTAAAACTGTGCCCTTGTTTGGGGACCTCTGCTTCCTTGTCTTGCTTCTCCTGCTCCCTTACTTGTCTCTCTGTGGAGCATGTCTTTGATAAATCACATGGGCAGGAGGCCTTCTCTGGGGGCCTTCTCTGGGAGCTTGTCCTAAGACAGGCAAGGTGGGGGTTGGGGAAAATGCCCTTGGCATATGGGGGAGGGAAGAACAGAGTTTTGTTTGGCTTAATTTCCTAAAATACCCAGTTATTTTCTGCTTTGGGAATAGTGGTAACACCAGTTGATGCAAGTTAACAGGATGGTACTTTGACTTCTCATGTACTTATACCTCATTGACAAGACTAGACTGCAGCAACCAAGGTCAAAGGCCAAGTGTTATAACCTCCACTTACTGGACCCTGGGTATGTACCAAGCACTGGGCTAAGAAGTCTAGGCTCATTGTTTCTCTCCCTCTGTTTTTTTAATTCCTCAGAACAACCCTACATAATAGTGCCCACATTTTATAGATTAGGAAACTGAGACTGAAAAGTGAAGTAATTTGCACAAGGTGACACAGCAGGCACCAGGCCTGCCTTCTCCTGCTATGCACATGTTTAACCATGTGTAACATTCTGCATCCCTTATATGCCACCAGAACCTTGAAAATCATACTTGCTCAAAGCTCTTTACTTATTACTCTGAATGGGAGAATCCTCAAAATAATAAGACCAACTCTGAAAATGTGCAGATTGCAAAATCCTGATTTTACCAAAATCTAAAATAATCTAAATTTCCGGTCAAGATGGCAGCATAGGTAAACATGGCTCACCTCTTCACACACCCATATCAAAATTACAACTAAAATATAGAACAACTGTCACTTAGAACCTTCAGAAATTGAGTTGAATGAAAGTTTAAAAACTACAGAATTAAAGAACCATATCTATCCAGATTAGGAGGAGGGGTGGAGATGTGGAATGAGCTACTCCCACACACACATGTGGTAGATAAAAATTCAGGAGGGATATCTCAAAAGCAAGAAGTCCCAGCCCCACAGTAGGCCCCTCAGCCCAGGGTTCCAGTGCCAGGAAGATAAGTCCCCATAATTTCTGGCTGCAAAAACCAGCAGGGATTGAGTAAGTGGAAGAAACTTCTGGAGTCCCAAGCATTTACCCTTAAAGAATCCACACAGACTTACTCAGACTCACTCCCTCTGAGCTCCAGTGTGAGGGTAGCAGCTTGAAAGGCATCAGTGGCATATGGAGAGGAACTGAAGTGTCCGGCATCAAGGCTGGAGCTGGGAGACAGCTTTCTCCAACACAGGTGGGCAGAGACCATTGCCCCTTTACTGAGCTATCCCTGAACAGAACCACAGAGCCAGCAGGTGGGTGCCATATCTGAGACTTCATCAACCTAGCTAACACTGTGTGACCCACCCAGGAGATCCGAGGAGACTCAGTCCCCGCTCCCCCCCAATTTATGGGCCCTCCCATCTGTTAACTGTGACTTTTCCATATGAACAGCTGGTCTTAGCTCATGCTTTACAACTTCCTAAATTCTATCAAACAAGGAACAGCCAATCTCAGTAAGTTCCAGCTCCCCCATACCTCTTGCTAAGTGGCTCCAGGCGCGGCACTGGTGGCAACCAGCCTAGATTCACAGCTTGGCTTCGTCTAGGAATCTCCAAGCCCAGCACAAGTAGCAGCCATCTCAGGTTGCTTTATAGCTCATGCAGCATGACCATGGGCAAAACACAGGTGGGGGCTGACTTTGGCCTACACTACCTGGGCAACCTTAGAGCTTGCACACCCAGTGAACAGCTATAGATCGCATTGTAGTAACACCGCCCTGCCCCTACACAACTGATCCTCCACAGAGGGCAGAGGTTGGTGGTCAGTGGTGACAGCCAGTCCTTGCAGCTGACTGTCCTGGGTACATCCTTCCCATTGACATGCCAACAGCAACCAAGGCTCAACTATAACAGGACGGTATACCCAGTCCACATGAAAGGCATACATCATGTACCCAGCTTGGGCGATAGAGGAGGCTGTGCCACTGGACCCTACAGGATACCTACTACATTAGGCCATGCTACCAAGACAGGGGATCATAGCAGCTCTACCTAATACACAGAAACAAAGACAGGGAGGCTGCCAGAATGAGGAGACAAAGAAACATGGCCCAAATGAAATAACAGATCAAAACTCCAGAAAAACAACTATACAAAATGGAGATTAGCAATCTACCAGAGTTTAAAACAGTGGTTATAACAATGTTCAAGGAACTCAGTGAGGAGTTCAACAACAAGAAAAGATCCACTCAGAAACAAAGGATACATTAACTTAAATAAAGAACAATTTACATAAAAACAACAGTAGGGTTGATGAAGCTGAGAACCAAACAATGATTTGGAACATAAGGAAGCAAAACAGAACCAATCAGAACAACAACAAGAAAAAAAGAACCCAAAAAGCCAAGGACAGTGTAATCAGCCTCTGGGACAACTCCAAGTGTTCCAACATTCACATCATAGGAGTGTCAGAAGGAGAAGAAAAAAAGCAAGAATTTGAAAATCTATTTGAAAAAATAATGAAAGAAAACTTCCCTAATTTGGTGAAGGAAATAGACATGCAAGTCCAGGAAGCACAGAGAGTTCCAAACAAGACAGATGCAAAGAGGCCCACTCTAAAACACATCATAATTAAAATGCCAAAAGCTAAAGATAAAGAGAGAATCTTAAAAGCAGCAAGAGAAAAGCAGTTAGTTACCTACACAGGAGTTCCCACAAGACTGTCAGCTGATTTCTCAAAGGAAACTTTGCAGGCTAGAAGAGATTGGCAAGAAATATTCGAAGCCATGAAAAGCAGCGACCTACAGCCAAGATTGCTCTACCCAGCAAAGCTATCATCTAGAATCAAAGGGCAGATAAAGAGCTCCCCAGACAAGAGAAAGCTAAAGGAATTCATTATCACTAAACCATTATTATATGAGGTGTTAAAGGGACTTATTTAAGAAAAAGAAGAGGATCAAAACTATGAACAATGAAATAGCAAAAATACATATTTATCGACAATTAAATCTAAAAAACAAACTATTGAAACAAGAAGAACAGAGACAAAATCATGGATATAGAGAGTGTTTTGATGGTTGCCAGATGGGAGTGGGTGTTGGGGAATGGGTGAAGAAGTGAAGAGATTAAGAAGCACAAATTGGTAGTTACAGAATAGCCATGGGGATATGAAGTACAGTGTAGGAAATGGAGCAGCCCATGGGCATGAACAAAGTGTGGGGATTGTGTGGGAATTGCCTGAGGGAGTGGGTGGTGCTGGGTGAAGGGGGTGAAGAGGGAAAATTTGAAACAACTGTAATAGCATATCAATAAAATATAATTTTAAAAAAGTAATCTAGTTGCTGGAAAGGAGATTTTACCAGTTTCTTTTAGGATCATAGATGTCCATCAACTCTCCCACACCTTCCTAAAAAGGCATGGATAGAAAATAGGTCTGAGATCTCTATGGTTAAACTGATTTCAATTTTATAACTTTATAACTTCCATTTTTTCCCTAGTTATATATGAGTTTTATCTTCTTCTTTCCCTCTTTCCTCCCTAGCTTACCAGATGAGAATTTTTATAGAAATGTTCTTGTACACTTATAAAAAGTAAAAAAAAAAAAAAAAAAAAAAAGTGAACACTGAGGTTTTCTGGCTTTCAGTAAATGGCTTCTATTAGATGGTATTTGTAAAATCAAACTCAGAACATTGGGGGTCATATTAGAAACAGTATCACACAGATGCATATAAAATTGTTAAAATGAATTAAAATTAGTCCCTATGTTTGCTTCATTAATTGGTGAGTAGCTCTATGCACTAGTTTATGAGGTAGTTATTAATATATTTTAAACAATAGCACCATGCCATTATCAAAAATACTGAGCACAGCTCATCCAAAATTTAAAAGAAAAGAAAGTTTCATTTTATTTACCAAGCTTGCTGCTCCTCATACATATCTTTCTTTGGGGCTCAAATTGTAGATCTACCAAATAGGACTGAGGTACTTCTCTTTCCCCTGCAGAAGCAACAGGGAGCCCAGGGGAAGCAACAGAGACAGGGGGTGGCAGGCATGGAGGTGATATTGTGCCTAGGGAGCGGTGGTGAAAGCGAAGGGTAACTGCAGAGCTGGCAGCATGCCTGGTGGCCAAGACAGAGGCCAGATGGGAAAAATGGGTGGCCATAAAGGGAGCTGACCAAAGAGGCAGCTGGAGTAGCAGGGAGACTGATGACATACAGAGGGTTGAACAAATAGGCATACACAGTATTGAGGATCATGAGGTCCTACTTGTCATCATTAGAGAAGGAATCTACAAACACTGAAAGGAAAAAGGCCAAAAGAGAATACTGAGGTGTTAGGCTTTAATTAGATGTATTGGTATATACTCATTTTATAATACATGTACAGAAATAGTGGGTGTAAGTGTGTGCGTGTGTGTGTGCACGCACGCGTGCACATGCATGCACCAGATTTGGGTTTCTAAACACCATCCTCCACTAAAAGAAACCAGAGAGCCCCCTGGCTGATTCCTAGACTGGGACAATGAATCTGGAACATCTTGTTATGCAGGAAAATAAGGAAAAGCTAAAAGAATGATAAAGTCATGATAGGAGCCTGTTTGAAGAGGTTCCCAGTGGTCAAATATGTGTCACTTTGAGCATCAAAAATAAATAATGATGGTAGCTGATTAAATAACAGGATTCCGTGCATCCATTCATACATGAAAGCAAATAAACGGAGAAGGGAATCTCAGTAGAAGGCAGAGGAATGACACAAAAGAAAACCATTATTTGACAACCATCATCTTGGTGGTTGAATAATAAGGGAGTCATCAGTAGAGACTTAGGCTGGTGGGAACAGGATATTGATGTGGTTTCCTCACAAAGTCTTCATCAGTTATGAGGGAAAGTGCCAACTTTATTGTAGAGAAGCCAGGTGACTGAGGCTAACATCTCCAGTGGTGAGATAGCTGGCAATTTCTAAGCGCATGGCATCATTTCTGTAGAATGCCTGCCAAGAATGCATGGTCTGAATTTGGGCATCAGGAGGTATCAGACAGACCCAGGGGTGGGCTACCCTGCAGAACAAAAGGCCAGTACTCTTTCCACTCAAAGTCCTGAAAGATAAGGGAAGACGTAAAGAACCAGTACAGGTAAATGCAACATATGAACCTGAATTGTACCTTGGACAAGAAAGAAAGAAGTGACATTGTTGAGACAGATGGCAAAGGTAAATGGAGTCTGTGGGTGAAATGATAGTGTATGAAAGTGACTTGGATGATCATATGATGGTTATGTAGGAGACTGTTCATGCTTTGGAGAAATATATGCTGGAATAATTAAGGGTGGTGGAGCAGTATATCTGCAACTTGTTCTCAAATGGTTCAGAAAGACTATATATTAATTATGTATGTATAACATGAATAATCAAACTACATATAAGGAGAGAAAGAGAAGGCAAGATAAAAAGCCTGCAAATATGAAATATTAATAATTGGGGAATATGAGAGAAAGGGATACGAGGTTTCTTTGTATGGTTCTTAACACTTCTACAAGTTTCAAGTTAATTTAAAACAAATTTATTTTTACAAAATAAAATGGGATCTAGATAGGATTTGAGGTGACCAAGAAAGGAATTGGAAGGGTGGGGGGAGTCAACAAAATGGGAAGTGAAAAAGAGCAATAAAGCAATTTATAACCTTTTCCTCTTGTCCCTTTAAAATAAATGGATTGGAAAATATCTGAAATAGTATTCCAACTGATTCCTTCATATGCCAAACCCAACACTATGTATTAATATTATGCAGAGAGAGAGAGAAAGGGAGAGAGAGAGAAGGAATTCATGGCCATGGGCAACAGTGTAGTGATTGTCGGGGGAGGAGGAAGGTGCAGGAGGGTGTAGAGGGGATAAATGATGAAGGAAGGAGACTTGACTTGGGGTGGTGAACACACAATACAGTATACAGATGATGTGTTGTGGAATTGTGCACCTGAAATCCATATAATTTTGTTAACCAGTGTCACCCCAACGAATTCAATAAAAAGGGGAAAAAATATTGTGCAGCAGAACAAACAAGGGCTTTGCTGTCAGATGGACCTGGATGCAGTTGCTTCTGCTGCACTTAGTGCTCTGTGCTCTCAGGCATGTTATCTAGCTTCTGAGCCTCAGCTTTCTCACCTGGAAAATGGAGATGATCACACATATCTCACAGGTTGCTATGAAGATTAGGGGCAATCATTTAAACACAACATGTAGATCAGCCAGAAGCAGACCGCGTGGGGTCAGTTGCTGAAGCGCAGTTCCCATCAAGAACTCACTATTATCTTGGGTTCATATTGCACAGCAGTGAGTTTCTGAATGCTGAAAGCTTAACTTTCACTACTGGTTTTTGTCACTTAACAGTTTGTATTTAAAGAAAATAAAGCAACCCAAAAACTGTTACAATTAGGGATTGGGATTGTTATACACAGAGAAAGGTATAAAAGGGACCTCAGGTGCATTTATGATTCTGATACTCAGTGAGACACCCACTGTTTAAATAAGTTCATAACTCACTGGGTGTTATTTACTTACCCCATGCTTGGCAGAATATGCACAGCAAAATTACTTCCATCCACTTCTGACACAAGTACTCATTAGTCACAGTCTCTCCATTACACTCTGAAATTTATGACATTGCAAAAAATATCTGTTTCTGACATTTGCTGGTCTTGTTAGAGGGTTTTGGTATTGACCAATACTGACTTATCAGTTTCCCTGACTTCAAGACCCTCAAATCCCTTTGTTGTAACACACACAAGGTAGGCAGTGGTGGGTCCAGAATGCTATATGGGGGAGAATGAGTTAAAAGGGAAGAATTGGGGAACTTACCTTGAAGGAATGTTTCTTATAGCCAGCACACCTTTGAAACAAGTTTAATAAAAAGAGCAAAGTTCCTTTAGAACTTCACACAATATAGAAAATAAACAATTGTAATCTTGAGATTAATATGTAGCTTTAGCAGGCGCTGATGGAGAAAATGACAATGACAAATCCACATTTTGGCTCAGCCACTGTCCTCAGGCTAGTACCTGGCAGAGAGCAGACTCTCCTGCCAGCCTACCTGTCCTACCAGCTGAATTTTAGAGTCTTCTAGACTCATCTCTCCATCAATGACAAGGTAGATTCAGCCACCGCACCTTCACTGTGCATTAGGTGCTACTCTGTTGATCCTGAGACTCTTACACCCAAAAGGAGGAGACAAGGCAAACACAAGTGAGAAATAAAGGCAGATATAACCCAAGGAAAGTATATAACTAGCCACAGCTGTGTAGTCCTTGGTTGAGAGGGTGTGGGAGTGATTGCAGGGATGGGGCCAGCTGGGATTCATGTGGAAGAAGGAGTCTGGAGTTGGGGGGAAAGGTCAGCAGACCTAGCATTCATTGTTGCGTGCCACCAACTGAAAACAAAAGGAAAGGTAAATGTTATTTCAGATCCTCTTGCCAAGATAGGTGATTGAAATGGTCATGAGGAACCCTCTCCATTTGTTTTAACTAATGACACCTCCCAGAGGAGTCTAAATGGTTGAGCCACCCCCAGATTCCCAGGTTTAGCCCTTCATTCTTTCCAAGGACTGCAAATAGCCTCAACTTGTCTGTCTCTTGAAAGATCTTCCCATCAAGAATGGAAACAGAAAAAAGCAGGTTTTTGGAGGTTTGGGCACAATGACGGGATGACAGGGCCACCACTGAGGGGTACTCTGCATGCATGTTTCTGATGTGCAGTTGCAGGACCCACCACTCTGTGGGAATCACCAATCCTTGTGATACAGCCTCTTAGAAGCCACAGTTTGCCCTCAGAGGGCCTTTGTGTCTGTGGAGAGAGTTCTTGAGAGAATAAAAATATTTGAAGCTCAGAATATTCTCTCCTATCCACAGTAGCCATCCTGTGGACCTGAAACACTTAACTAACTGATCATTAATCATGAGAAACAAGTTTTGTGGGCAGACACCCATGTAAACACCCAATTGCCATTAACATGTATTGCAGATGTTGATAGATGAAAACACTGGATTCTGGATACCAGGAATGCATTTCTCTCAGATTGGAGGATGATGCGTTGAAAAGAGCGATTTAGGCAATATGAGCTATCTCTCTCTTTTCTTTCTTCCTTGGATTTTTCTCTATCTTAAGTAAAGTTTGATTTCTAGAGACCAAGCCTGGTTGTAAACACAGTCTTTAAAACCTTTGCACTGCTTTACTGCAGAATTTATGATCTGTTTACATTTGAGGCGAGGAGCAGGCAAGGGGGGTAATCCTGAAGCCTTTGGTAGACTACTCAAAAGAAAAAAGGGGACGCGGGACACATGAATAAAAATACTTCCTTGTTCCATCCATGATTTGTGTGCACAGAATTCTCCCAAAGAGAGGTCATGCCCTAAGGAAATTGGCCCAACCAGCCCTGTGTAACAATTAGAATAAGCCTTTGAGATCTTAAGGGAAATTTCAAGAAATCCACAAATTTCAGGATTTGGAAAATGCACATGAGAATGTCTGAGGCAGATGCCTCAGTGGCAATTTGGAGTGTTGCTGGGAATTACAGGATAATGCCAGTATGTCATGGGATCTTCCCTGAGGGGAACTGAGGCACAGCTGGGTCCAGAAGACAGTAGACTCTGGAACTGTCCTGTCACACAGTGGACACCCGGGATGAGAACCTTCTAAACAGGAGCCCAGTCATGAACTGTCCTTCTAGTGAGGATTGACTTTTGGAAATCAGAGGCCAAACAAAGTAGTTTAGTAGGAATCAAATAATCCAAGAATTTTCAACATCAGTCACAGAAAATTCAAATTTCTCCCTCAGAGTTATAGAAACTATTTGTCATCTCAGCAATAGAAATGTTATTATAATGTAAATGAATGAATAAAGGAGAGGAATTAAAAGATCTGGGTTCTAGTATACCTACTGGGTGTGTGAACTCCATTCCAGCAGGTGATACACCCAACCTCCAACTCGCAGCCATTTGGGACTAGCACTTGTCACTCAAAGGTACAATGAGGATAAGATACTACATTTGGAAGTGCTCTGAAAAGTTCATCCCATAAAATGTAAAATATTTTATTACAATAATGGTGGCAATGACTATGATAAATACTTTCAAAATAAGTTCCCAGCCCTTACTCTAGAATGAATGGGTTTTAGAAAGAGAAACATTCCCCTCTTCTTAATAGGTTTCCAGCTGAGGCATCCAGGAGGACAGCCACAGCTTCCACAGGTCAGGCTTGCCTGTAGAGTTCCTAACTCCAGGTGTGGTCTTAGACTGCTTTCTTCACAGTAAGTGTTGCTGGGAGTGGGCTCTGCCATGTTAGTGGAGGAAAATCAATAGGACAAGGTCAGGAAAACACATAACTCCTAGCTCGGTCATTTACTGTCTCAGAAATCTCAGAAGCTTTTTGATCCCCTTGAATCTACAATTTTTAGGTCTGACATAAACCAAAAGTTTCCTATATCTCTTCCAGTATTAAATTCCTATGATTATCTATCATGTAATAAGTGGATAAATTCAAAACTAACAACTAGTTGACTTCAGGGTGGTGTTTTATTATAAGCCATATGTTAAGTCACAAAGAGGATTAAACTGAGATCTATTGTGAATCAGCATCAAGCAAGAATTAAGTTGGGTTTTGTTGAAAACACTTTTTAGTTACTCTACAACTCACATCTGCACTGGGCTTGACAGTCATTTTGCAGGCTGCTGCAGTGTGCTATTTGAAAGACAAGATTAAAAATCTTTAATCATTGATTTAAGGAATTTAAGTAATACTGTTTGGCTTTTATCAGGCATCTTAAATATGTAAGAGAGAATGCATCAATATTTGGATTAAACAAAAGAAAGATACAGGAACATATGTGCCCTGTTGCTTACTGAAATACTCCCCATTTCCGAAAACAGGCAGATTTTATTTATTTTATTTATTTATTTATTTATTTATTTTTTTGCCAACCTAAAGCTGCCATGATGTCAAGCAAGAAAAACAGAGTAGGAAACTATTTAAATTCATGTCCTATGTTCTATTCTCCTTAAAGCTTCTCTGAATCTGCTATATATGTGACATGAAATAAACTGGATTATATCATATTTGGAGGGAACTTGTTCCTTACAGGTTTAGCCTGATGTAATTCCAAAACATAGAAATATGTAGGTGAGAAACCATAAACACTAAAGCTATATAATAATAGAGCATGCATTTTTTATCTTAGATCTACAGCATGCCAGACTTCCAAGACTTGAAATTTCCAAGCAAACCTGAAAAGGTAGAAATGACTTCTGAAACGTTTTCAGTCTACCAGGTTCAGGAAGCATTTGTCCTCCCTAATTTCTGCAAAGTGCCATCACTTATTCATTCGTGCATTTGTTTGTTGTGCCTAATAAACCATGTGCTAGGCTGTGCAAAGAGCCTGCTGGGTGAGAGGGACTGGCTAGTCTGCCCTGCCATCTTCTTCTTGGTGGTCTTGTGAATGAGAATTTGTTCCCATACTGTTTTAGGAAAGCAGTATGGCAAGTGAATTCTCCTGCTCTCAGCTCGGATTTTCTGACACAAAGGGGAAAGTAGGTAAGAGGAGGGCAAACAAGGTCCTGATTCCTGCAAGAATAAGAAGAATCAGCCTGTTAGGGCAGGCAGGAAAGGAATGCTAACAATGGGAAACTCTCACACTTTCTTGCCCCAAAAGCCATTCTATGTGTTTCTTTTAGTAAAACGTGTTACCCAGAATGAACTGAGTGGTTTTATCTTCCTTGGGCACATATAGAAAAGTATATGGCCCTTAGGAGATGTTCAATTTTGTTTTTTAATATTGACAGAATGAACTTAACACATAAACTATGACCATTAAAAAAGTAAAAGTTCACCTCAGTCTTGGACCTTGATTTAGTAACACAAGGCCCCAACTTCACTCACTTCATAGATTCATCAGATGTTATGGCTGCAAAGCCTTATTTACTACAATTCCCTTATCTTACAGATGAGGCATCTGAGGCCCAAGCTCACTATAGTGACTGCAGCACGAGCACTGGACTGTGAGTCGGGAAACAGACTCCAGGTCTACCATCTCCACCATTTTTCTCAAAGGTCATCTGTAAATCCCTCCAGCTGTGCAGGAGGTGATGCAGTTGCTGGTTAGGGGTAAGGAGTCTGGATAAATTTAGGATTCACTCTGACTGAATGTGCCTGAATATTTCTAGTGGCACCTACCACATCAGACTGTTGTGAGGAGTAAATGAAGGAAAGCAGGTAATCCCACTGCTGCTGTGAAACCAAGAAGAGAAAGATATTTTTCTGCATAGAGACATGTTGTACTGTACAGCAGGCCAGCCAGGGAATCTTTGTAGCCCTTGTGCACTGCAAGGAAATCATAACCATCATCAGAAACCACTGGTTGTCTCTGAAAGACATCAGGGCCAGTCTCTGCAGGGCACCCCCTTCCCTCCAGCCACTACCTATTCCTTTGAGGAGAGGAACCAAGAGACTGAGGTCTGTGACAGAAAGGCAAATTGGAGAGTACTCGCTATATCATGGTTCACTTATCGCGGCCTCACTGTATCGTGGGATTTTTTAAAAACATTATATTTAATTACTTATCATGGATTTTTCGCTATATCGCAGGATTTTGCGGTACTGTATACATATGTTGTTAAAGTTACATAGGTTTAAGAGTGTAGAATAAATGTAAGATTCCTACTTCACGGGGGGGTCTGGAATGTAATACCTGTGATAAGTGAGGGAATACATAAAAGCATAATTGCAGGACATTCCTAAATCCAACACTAAAGCAGGATTATTGAATAATATTAACTTTACATAGCATTTCAGAGTAGGCCACATAGGGTTTCATAGGAGGAAGAGTTTCCATTGCACTTGCCCACAAAAACTTTAAGAATCTTTATTAGACATTTCTCTGTAACCTTCTCATCTGCTGCTCCCCTTCCATCACTGCGAGCATTCCTGTTTCTGCCCCTCGTCCATGAAATGCCTGGTCCTGCTGACTCCTCTCTTTATTTGTTGAATTGTTTTCCTTTTCCAGTCCCCCAAGTACAAGTTCTTTTTGCCTCCACTATGTACAGCTGATCAGCCCCTACTACCTTGTAGTCCAAACCTGATACATTTCCAAAGAGGGCACTACAAGAAACTGTCCTTCTAATACCACTCAGCATCGTTAGAAGGTAGCTGTGGTTGTAAGCAGCAAAATTTTCCCTAGCCCAGCATTCATTGGACCCTCTTTCAATTAAACCCATAGTTGCCTTCTGATATCTACCCTCCTCCATACAGTCCTATACTTCAATGGATGCTGACCTTTATCCCAGCTCTAAGGTAAATGCCTTTGCCAAAGGATGGGTATATAACTAATTAGAGACAATGAAAAATGATGGGTGACTTTCTGAGTTTCTGGGAAAGGAATTTCCTTGCTTTTCTGAGAGAGTTACAGGATGCCAGCTCTTAACCCTGACTGCTAACTGCTACCAGCTGCCATCTTACAACCCGAGGTGAAGCAGCCGTGGGCTTGGCAGAGGGAAGTGCCTGGAAGCTTCTGGGCCTTAGATAATGTTTTTGAACCTCTGGGCCTCTAGCGTAAACCAACCCTACCCTCTGATGTCTAATTACTTGACCAACCACTTATTTAAGTCAATTTCAACTGACATTTTTGTTTCTTGCATTCAAAAAGCATTCTGGGATAGGATTCATTGTTTCCTATGTATTGATCTTAATGTTCAACTAGACCACAAATTCTTGGAGGATAGAAGTGTTTCTTTTGTGTTCCCCACAGCGCTTGCAACAGCACAGTATGTGTGGCAGGAGGTCCAGTATTCAACAGTGGGCTGGTTTGTTGGTATAAGATCCTTGAAATAGGTGTCCTTGGTTTTTGTACATTCACCCCGATGTATTAGTTTGACCTCAGATGCCCATGAATAAACAATTATTAGTTATTAAAATAGTGGCTTTGGATATTCTGGAACTTTAACCATTTGGGAGTCATAATTATACATTACAATTCTGAGCCTCAGGGAATTTGGACATTCTCTTCTGTCTTATTCTCTATGTTCCTGAGAATCAACTTCCACACAGGCAGGATCTGGCAAATCCCCAAGGTTTTAATAAATGTGTTGTTAAATTTGGAAATACAGATTTTAATGAACATATTAATGAACTTCCTAGAAATAACACTTTCAAAGGAAATTCAGATGACAATTCTCCAAAGTCCAAGACAGAAATAAAAACTAGCTTAATCAAGCAACCAGTCAATGAGTGGCACCTGCTGTCCCACAGGATGCAGACTGTATTGTTTCAGGAGCCACACAGTAAACAAAATATTCCGAAGCACCCAGATACTTTTGACAAAATCACAGCACACAGCAGCACTGCACAATCTGTAGTCCATACACCAACTCCAACCAGACTTGATGGCGTACATCTTTAGCAAATACATTTCACTTGCACAGAAAACCTGCCCAGAAGCCACACACATCCTCTTGAGGTCTTCAGTAAGACTCTATGTGTACTAAATGACTTAGCATTTGTGCTGCATTTAGGGAGAGGAAGATACTTTCTATTGGGATTTCTTATACCACATTAAAATTCTCCAATATTAACCCAGGACAGTGTCTTGGGAATTTATGTAAAAGTTTCTGCATATTTCAGCAATCAACCTGAAAATTTCTATTCCCAGCTCTGAGTGTTCTCTTAAGCCTCATCTTGCACCAAAACCCCCTACCGTTCATGTAGAACTTCCATGCTGTAACTCCAAAGTTCCTCAAATCCCCATTTTCAGGCCCCCTACCTGAAAATAAATTTCACAGTATTTCCCATCCCTCAGACCACAGACTGCATTTACCATAATGGGAATGCCTTATTTAACATAGGTATTTGTTAATATTTTCAAAGTGTTTATATCTCCATTGTAGCATTGATTGTGAGTTTCTAAATGGCAAAGATCTTGTCAGATTCACTCAAACTGAACAACAAGGAGAAGAAATAAAGCAAGCGAGCCCTTTATTGTTCCTTCTGCTTTGTTCTGGCATGCTGCTTCTCAAATAGCCAACAGGAGAATACTTCCAACCTCTGATCATCTGCTTTCTCTCCCTCCTTCCCTCCTTCCCCATTTCAAAATGCATCTGTCTTTTACCCCAGCACCTCAAACTTCTGCTCTCTGATAAATTTTCAAATAAACTACATTATAAGGAGCATGTGTTACTATGTTATTCCATCCAGTTGGCATGAAAGTAGGACAAATAATGGGAATTTGAGGTAACATGACAAGGAGATATTTTGGCTCTAGTAGCCTCCAGAGTTCCATCAGGTGAGTATCTACTTACATTGTGAAGTGTTAAAGCCAGCCTCAGAAAATGCCTGCCGTGACACCCTGCTAAAAGCAGAGCTTTACTAGCTGGTGATAGTAACAGGGCAATAATATTAAGAATCACTTTCCTATACATATTTCTTTTACTGCTTACAAAGCAATTCCACATATATTATCTTATTCTGATAATGGTGATGCACACACATGTATGAAAATAAACCCTTAGAATCCAAATGGCTCTTTAAGCACACCATTCAGCATGTTATCATACAGGACAATAAAGCCATTTGTTATTTTTTAAGGCTATTATTACAAATGTAGGGGAACTACTATTTTGTTTGTAAGTTCACTCTTCTACTTTCTCTAGAAGGAAAGAACGTGAAGCTATTCTTGTCTTATTTTCTATTATTATTTTTCTATATATTATTTTCTATTACATGGCCATCTCCACTCCTTGGGAGGGAAGGAGAAGCTATTTCTTCCTGCTAAGAAACCTGATAGCAAGGCAAGCAACATGTCAGGAAGTAGTGTTCTTCCGCAGAGGAAATGCTTATGACTTTTTGACCCTAAAGGCCTACATAAAGGGAAATATCTTTCTTCATCCCCACCCCCATGGCTCCATTACCCTGTTTAGGGTGGGATGAGAGACGTGACTTCAGGGAGAGGATGGGAAGCTGGGGACCCAGGCGACTGGGGATTGATTTCACCAGGCATTGCCAGCATGTTAGACCCAACCCAAGAGATAAGTTTTCAGTCAGGACCTCTACACCTTCACACAAACACAAACATCACAGGGGTGTGCCTGCCGAACCGCCAGGTGGTAGTGCAATTCCTGCCTTCTCCCCAAACACGTACATTCACAACTCCCTGGATTCCAGTTGGGAGTAGGAGGCAGAGAGTGGAAAGGCAGGTCAATCAGATACTTAGAGATGAAACATCCCAGGTGTGAGGCCACAGGCCAGGTGGCTCTGCATGAAAGAAAGGTGGCAGTTTTTGTTTATCTAGAAAATGCAGGAGGGAAGGACTGGCATACTCAAGATACCTGTTTTTCCTATTCTTTTCATCCAAACTGAAAGTTCAACTTCTCCAATCACTGGAGAGAGATGAAATATCACAGCATCTCATGGATACAACAATTTCTAAGTCACTGCTTACCAAAATCTCACTTTTCACAAAATACCCCAGGAGATAAAGAAGTTAGTCAGGTTAGGTTTTATAGGAGGGGTACTAAAGGAAATTCAAAAGTATTGCGTGGTTTACTTTTTAGTGTTTCCAAAATTTTGCTCCACAGAATACTGAGGTTCTTAGTCAGACTAGAAGGGGGAAATGTTGACTATATGGGGGAAACATTCATTTTGGATGAATGGGTGGACGAAAGGATGGCTAACATAAAATCTCCATATCAAAAAGACAGGAGACAACAAGTGTTGGTAAGGATGCAAGGGAACCCTTGCACACCATTGGTGGGAATGTAAATTGATACAACCACTACAGAAAACAATATAGAGGTTCCTCAAGAAATTAAAAATAGTCCTGGCTGAGTAGCTCAGTTGATTGGAGTGTCCTCTTGTTCACCAAAAGGTTGCAGGTTCAATCCCCCATCAAGATGTGTATGGAAGGCAACCAACAGATCTCTCTCTCTCCCCCCACTTCCCCCCCCCTTTAAAATCAATAAACATATCCTCAGGTGAGGATTTTTAAAAATAAATTAAAAATATAACTATGACCCAACAATTCCACATCTGGGTATTTCTCGGAAGGGAATGAAATTACTATCTCAAGGAGATATAGACATCCCTATTTCATTACAGCATGTTGTACAATAGCTAAGATGTAGAAACAACCCAAGTGTCCTTCAAAAGATAGTGGGGAAAATGAGTGAAGGTGGTCAAATGCTACGAACTTCTAGTTATAAGATGAAGAAATCCTAGGGATGTAATGTGCAGCGTGATGACCATACTTAACAATACCATACTGTATACTTGAAAGTTGCTAAGAGAGTAACGTTTTTTAAAGTTCTCAAGGCAAAAAAAAAATTGTAAGTGTATGAGATGATGAGTGTAGACTAACATTATTGTGGTAATCATTTTGCAATATATACGTACAGGTAACCCCTGTATAACACAGTTATTAGGTTCCTAACAAATGCCGTGTTATGTGAATCCATGTTAAATGAAACAAAGAACTAGTACAAAAAGGGGACTTAGTTTCCAAAAATTTAAAAAACATACTATTATATTTTTATAATTAAGAGAAATATCTTTGTTAAAGCAATTTTCATCAAAAGTATTAGATATTAATATGAATTAAGTAATGTTTTCTTAGTCATCACTAAGCTCCATTAACAGAATGCATTTTCTTTTGGACAAGATACCCTCATCCTCTGAACTTTCTTCAGCAATATCTTGATTTGTATGCTCTACTTTTTGCAAAAAAAATATGTTATTTTAGATTGCATGCGTTTAGCTGAGAGATCTTTATAAATTTTGTAATATGGTGCTAAGCACTTGTGAAGTTCTCTCTTAAACTTTGTGCTCCTTTCAGTGCAAGGATCTTCATTTAAGAGGTATGGCTCTAACTGTTCAGCTAAATCTAGGCCTTTCTTTATGGTTTTTAGAGTAAACTGCTTAACTTCTTCGCTTTCATCAGTGCTATCATCCCGTAAGTTATCTTGGCACATTCCAGATGTCATTGCCACCAAAGTTGCTTCATCAGTTCCTTCTTCTACCAGCAATTCATGAATATCTTCTACAGTCATATCGTCAAAACCTTCCCCTCCTAAAGACTTAGCAAGTTCTACTATTGCATCCATCCTTTTTTGCTGGCTGGATTACATTTTCACTTTGAATTGACTCTGGCCATATATTTTTACAACAAGCATTTAATGTTGTCGGTTTTATTTCTTTGAAGGATGAGTTTATTAGATTAATACAGTCCAAAATTTTATCACATTCAGTATTGTATGGGGATTTCCCCAATTTCATGTTATACAGGAGTTTTCCCCAATATTCTAACTGTTAGAGCAAAACCGCGTTATACAGTGGATACCTGTATATCAAATCACTACATTGGACACCTTGAATTTACACAATGTTATATGTTAGTTATATCTCAATAAAGCCAGCCACTAGGTGGCTGCACCTAGGTGTGCCCACCTGGAACCCTTAGGTTGCAAATAGTTCACTTTGCGAGCTTAAAGTAGCATCTGAAGCAGCCACCTTGGAGACAGCTGATGATCTTTGATGTTTAATAGTCTGTCAACCTAAGATCGCTCACATATATTTAAAAGCTTGTGTCTGTTTGGCACCTGCAAACTAAACAGGCCCAGAAGAGTTAAATTACGAATTCAACATTAGGCATCACAGGCATTTGCCTTAAAAGCTACACATTAGAAACTTGTTACAATAAACCTTCCCTGGGGATGAATGAGATCCTTTTAAGCAGAATTACAGGGACCACTACAATTTTCAGCACATATTCAATACATGTTGAAGGAACATAGGAAAATAAATGAATTTCAAACTCTCTCCATTGAATTTGCAGACACATGTGCCAAGCTTCAGGTCAGTTGCTTTTCCAGCTAGCCCCTTGCTTACCAGATCATGGAATCACCAACTGGAAGAAATAATCTCAGAGAGATAAGGATATAGACTTCCCACTTTTATTAAAGTCTGTTTCCACAACTTTATGACTTTCAGAAATTGGCCTCTTTAAACTTCTGGCTTTGCTCACTTCAAGGAATGCAGTAAAATCACAAAGTTAAGTTCCATGTCTAATCTGTAAGTCCTAGAAGACTGGAGTCATGAACATCTAATCATGGTACATAGGACTTCTGAAGGGTTCTCTCAGCCACTAATTTGCTGACATTTCAAACAAATGCTATCTGCAAAATGGATCTGAACCCAGGCCTTTACTTCCCAGGGTCAGAGAACTGACTGAGAAAAAGAAGCCAGTGAAGAGAATAAAAACAAACTGAAGAAATGACAGGACAAAAATGTTTAGCCCCAGCCTCTCAGTCTCTCACCAAATACTCAGACCACAGTTGCATGGCCCAGTCACCTGCTGGCCACTGCGCTGTTCCAGCCCAAGAGAGGCAGCCAGACATGGAGCTGGGACCCTGCAAACACTGCACACGCAGCACCCACACTCATCGCTTCCTTGGTCTGCTCCCTGTTTTAAAAAATGTATTATGCACAACAGTATGAATGTGCTTAATGCCACACATCTATCTGTACCCTTAAAAATGGTTAAAATCTAGGTTGCAAATTTAATAAACATATCTTTGGGTGAGGATATTTTTTTAATGGTTCAGATGGTAAATTTTATGTTAGGTCTATTTTACCACAATTTTTTTAATGTAAAAAGAAATATACTTATTATCAGTTGAAGAGCAAACCTAACATCCATACTATATTAAAGACAAGTTAGCCTTTATAATAATAATGATAGTTAACATTTATTGAACCCTCATTAGGGCTCTCACTCCATGAGGTAGAGACTAATATTATCACTATTTCATAAATAAGGAAGCTGAGGCACAGAGAGATGAAGTCACTTACTTAAAGTCACACTCTATATACTCTAAAGACATAGATAAGCAATATGTGTAATTTAATTAAAATGCAATTTAAACAGTATGTTTTTCTGTTAGAAATTGACAAAAGTATTCATTCCTGGTAGGGTATGAAATGTGTATGAAGGAGAGCCTAAATCTACTGGACATTCAAATCAGCATTATCATAGCAACTTTGCAGCATTTCTGGGGCCGTTGTAATAGTCTAAAGATGACTTACAGGCACCAATTCTCCTACAAACCACACATCAGAGCATTTCTGTTAAATGTCTCACGTGGGCTTCATATGGTGTCTCATATGAAGCCGCATGTAGCTGACTAGGCCTTCCTTCTCTTCAATTCTGTTTCCTGAAAATACCTGAGGCTGCCTTTGCGGGGGCCACATGTACGACTATTTCACCAATACAAAGTCCAATGAGTTCTCTGGAATTTTAACATCAGAAGAATGATATCCACAAGACAGAGAGAAGGCCTGTAAGAAGAGACAAGAAGAGTAAATCACAGAATACTTGTTAAAAACAAATAAAAAGAGGATGAGATTACACCAGAAATTACCATCATTTCCCATATCAAACAGCATGACACTAGACAACATATAATGCTGAGTTTAAATTCTGACTCAACAACTTACAGCAAGAATCCATTGCTCTTTTCTGCCTCAGTGTCCACTTCTGTAAAATGAAAGCAGATCTATATCTACTTCACAAGTTGTTATAAGAATAAGGAGACTATCTGATTCTTAAAAAAAAAAAGAATAAGGAGAACATGTATATTAAAGCACTTGTTGAACTATAGAACAATATGTAAATAATTATAGTTATCTCTCTTATGCAATTTATATAAAAATAATAGCAAATCAATAACCATCAACACATCTCAAAAAAAAAATAGATTCTGCATTAGAAAGAACTCATTTGTATAAACAGCTTATTCATCTCAGTTGTTTTAAAACCTAATGTGAAAGGCCCTTACCAGATAAGATGTAGATTTCTATTCTACTTGATGTAATTTCTATGTAACTAATAAAAAAAACTTACCTAAAATTTTCAAGGGAGGTTAGTATTATTTCATTAATATCTTAGGATAAAATTAAATAAATAAATAAATAAATAAGTACCCTTTGTTGATGTCAATGGAGAATGGATGATCCCACCTGCTTGACCCAACAAAATATCTTTATACTTGACAAATCTTCTCTAAAGTTTACCCTCCATTCATCCCTGCCTGGTGTGGCTCAGTGGATTGAGCAATGCCCTGTGAATCAAAGGGTCACTGGTTTGATTCCCAGTCAGTGCACATGCCTGAGTTGCAGGTCAGATCGCCAGTTGGGGGTGCACAAGAGGCAGCCACACATTGATGTTTCGCTTCCTTTCTTTCTCCTTCCCTTCCCCTCTCTAAAAATAAATAAATAAATCCTTTTTAAAAAATAAAATAAAAATAAAGTTTACCTTTCATTCAGAAACTTCAAATGTTGAACTGTAGAAATTGTCCAGAAGTTCCAGTCCCATTGCCCAATGTCATTGAAGGATTGCTCCAGAAGGGTCTGTGTGTCATTCCCTTGTCTCTAGCCCTGAATTCAACTTGGCAGGACTCAAAATATTCCACCAAGTGTTGTTCAAGTGGACAGCACCCCATTCAAGCACCTACTCAAATACCAGTATCTCCCAGCAGCAGAAGCCCAACACTTTCCTGAAAACACGGGTGACTGCCCTTTTCTTGTGAAGACACTCTCCTTGGTGGTCTTCCTGGGAAGCCCCACTCATTTCCAGCATGGGTTCTACCTTCCCAGAACATCCACTCACACCTTCCAATTATTTTAACGCCTTACAACACAACATTCCACATTTGCCAAGTGCCGGCAGCACTCTCTGTTCTCCACAACACATGTAAAGGCAGGGCCCTTGCCTTGTGGGCTAGTGATGTCAAGAGGACAAGAGATAATATTTAGATAAGACATCAGATCCAGAGGCTAAGATTCAAGTGTGTGTTGTTCCCTCCCCTCTCCATCCCTTGGAGGGCAGATCAGCTTCAGAAAGGAGCCAGGACTGAAAAGGTGGGTCATTCAGATGAGACCCTTTCAGGGATGGGGAGATAGATGTTCTGAAAGAGTCCAAGGAGCAGATTCGGGCTAAGGAAAGATAGTGAGAGAGAGGGGATGGGAAGAAATGCTGGCAGAAGCTTAAGTAGGAACCTAAGAGGGATATTTTAAAGGGTCTGAGAAAGCACTTTAAAGGACAGCCCTGACAGATGGCTTGAAAGCACTGAGTGTCTCCCCACAACCCCAGAGAAGCAGAAGAGTGGTACCCCCTCCCCAGATCTCTTCTTTTAGTAGTCATTGCTGGTATTTCTTTAAGAAGACAATTTCAAAGACAACAAAGTATCTACATGGGAAAATGTTCCTGGCCCCCTCAACAGTAAAAAATCTAGAAACAACCAAAATGCCCACCAAAGGGATTGATTAGTACATTGAGGGTGTCAACGTGACAAATATCGTGCAGACCCTGAAAATGATCATTATGGAGACAATGTATAAATTGGAGAAGTATATATGGTATAATATTAGGAGGGGACAGAAAGCACACTAAATGGGTGTGTTACAGTGAGTTTACCGCAGTGCCAAATAAATGTGTATGTGGACAAAGATCAGAAAAATGCAAATATAAAAATACTGCAATCACATCAGAAATGTAGCATTAAGGGTTTTTTTAGTTTTTTTTCAAAGTTTTTTAGCATTCTTTTGACATCCATACTTTCAGTTTAAAAGTCTTGATGGTTATAGTGGTTTCCTTAACAGAGACATCCTTCCAGTGTTAATCCAAGTATCTCAGAGGCAAGAGGGTGGGAGGAGGGGCATGGTTCTCCTCCCACCTACCTATAACCTCCACTGCTTTAATACGGTAGCTAGCGGGGTGCTAATTAGTAATTTCTCACATTTGCTAATGAATAAGACACCTCCGGATAACTGCTAGAGGTACAGAACACAGATCACTTGGGCCACACCCACCTTCCCCCAAAGTGAGTTATTGGCTTGAAACCGAAGTTGTGAAAGCCAAAGATGTTAAATAGCCACTTGGACCATTTGCTTCAAATTCTGATAACCTGTCTTGTCAGCAACTCCCTGGCTTCCCTGAGAGCATCATGGTTTTACCCAATTTCCTCATAGCTCAGTGTTCACTGTTCAGATGAAGCCTGCGAGGACATTCCCAAGCCAAGCCTAACCACTTCTCTTGGCCTTGTTTTCCCAGGATCTTGTTTCTTAAAACTTAGCGCCATGAATAAAAATAAGAAAGGCTATTTAAATGCTCGGCCATAAAAGCACAGCCAAATGGGTGGTGGGTGGGGGGAATGTTCTCTTAGAGAATCATTTTGTCATAGTGTTCTCCATCCTGACCTTAAATTTCCTGTGAAAGTGCTAACTCAGGGAAATCCCACAAATACAGACAAATACACACATGGTTAACTCTCTCCCTCAAAGGCTAACAGGGAAAGCATCACCTATTTGGCTGGACTACTTAGTCTTTAAGCAGCCCAAGCCAGAAACCTTGGGGTGCACGAGAGAGAGTCCTGGGAACCATAGCCCACATCACCTATGTCATCCACCAGGAGCTGAGGCAAATCACTTCACTCACTGAATTTCTGTTTCTTCATTATCCAGAAGATGAGGAACACCCACCCACACTCCCTAATACCATCATTCACCCATTCATTTACCAGACATTGTCGTGAAAATCAAATGAGATACAGGAACAGAAAGTTTTTATACATATGTTTGTTAGTAATATTATTAAATAAACCAAAAGGAACACGAAGCAAAACATAGTAGATGCTATGTTTCAGGCATGCTAACTGCTCCCAGTGGTTTGAAACGTATATTAACCCAGCTCCAGGGCAGCTCGGTGTTAGCAGGAACTTTTTAAAGACCCACCACAGGTCACAAGCATCTATTGAAGAACAAAGGGGAAAACAGCTCAGAAAACCAGAGAGAAGCAAAAGCAGGAGCCCAGAGCTACAGCCTCCAGGTTCTCATTACCCAGCAAGCTGCCCCCTCCCACAACTCCAAGCTCACTGTCAGCCATGCAGGCCACTGAGTCACCCACACGTCAACGCCCTGGGTTTCCCTTGGATCCTCTCCCAATGGTGTTGCCAGATGATGAGATCATGGCACTTAACAAAACCTTCTCTTTCAAAAGCACCTTTTATCCAAATGGATAAAAAAAGAATTGAACAAGCTTTATCTTACTGGCTGTGCCATCTTTGGCAAAGCCCACGGCTCACATACTCAATTATTGCTGTTGTTTTAATACATATTTTTAGAGCAGTTTTAGGTTCACAGCAAAATTGAGTGGAAAGTGCAGAGAGTTCCCATATACCCTTGTCCCCCCATACATACAGCCACCCCCACCATGGCCATTCCCTCCAGAGTGGTACATTTGTTACAATCAATGAACCTCCTCATCACTAAGAGTCCATAGTTTACATTGGGCCTCACTGTTGGGATTGTGCATTCTATTACAGATTTAGTCATCAAGGTAGGAAACAGGCAAGAGGGTTTCAGTAATGCACACACCAATCACTAAGCAAGGACTCCGCTCTCCACAACCTGACTGTCCCTCTCCTTCATACTTAGTGCCAAGGCTTTCCTTCTTCAACCATCAATCCAGGGAAAGTTGATGCATATTGACATGTGGGACATTTTGGGATTTTTTGTTTGTTTGTTTAAGTCATTTAAACCAGTGCTTCTCAAATTTTATGTGTGTATGTACCCCTGAGAGTCTGCTTATATCCATATTTTTCTGGACTAGGTCTGGGATGGGACCTGATCTGCTCCAACAAACTCCTAGTGACACCCATCCTGCTGGACATTGGATCAAATTTTGAGAAAAGCAGCTCTAGCTTCAAGGTGTGTTTGCAGGGGTGGGAGCTTTCAAGTTAAGTAGATTTGGGTTCCAATCATAGTATTGCCCTTTACTCACCACCAGCCAATGACTGGATGTATAAAAATAGAATGATCCAAATCTCCCTTTCCTAATTCAATGAGATCATACATGCAAAGTTCACTTCAGAGCTGGCACTCAATGAGTTGAGCAGTAACTATTATTATTGTTCTTTTTGTTGCTATTATCCTTATTGTTATACAGGTATAACAGCTTTTTCTCATAAAAGCAAAAATCCTCTTTGGATGTCTTTCGGTTAGCAAAAACATGTGTACTAATGTTGGTCTTTCGTAAAAGCAAAGTGGCATGTCGTGAACTTTCCGAAAGCAGGGATACTCTTTACGTCATTTCAATTTTTGAAACCTCTGGAGAGCAGGGGAAACCCGTATCTGATTTTGATCAGTTTCTCCTTCACCCATCTCTGTATAAAAGCATATTAACTACTTTTAGACAAAATCCAGGCAGTTTTATAAATTTTAAATACATTGCAAAGTGTTTTCTTCCACTCTAGTTTTTGCTAACAATTAAGAAACAGGGTTCCCTCTCCGCCCTTGATCTTCTCTGTACTTCGGCCTTTCCCACTTAGCCTCAGATGTATTCATTTGAATTATATAATGTTAGATTCGAACAGGACTTTGAGAGGTCTCAGCTGAACTGCCTTATTTTTTTAAAGAAAAATAAGGTCGAGAAACATTAAGTGATTTACCCAAAGTGATAGTTATCTTTTCTGGGAACCAAGAGAAGTTGAGTTTAATTAATTAAAAAGGAGGACTTTAGAATGAGTCCATCCTAATGTCTTAGTAGCCTACATCAACCAAAACCTAAGCTTGCAAAAGTCTCAAGGTTAAGAAACGGAAACCTAAGGACAACCAAACACAAATAGCCAACTAGGCTTTCCCAAATAAGGCAACATGAAGCTATAGCCAATCAAATACTTGCTTTGCTTCTGCACCTTCTCTATAAAAGATCTGTCCCTGGCTCCTGTGGATGGAGCGCTCCTAACTATTTCCGGTTTGGTGTTGCCTGACTCAAATCAATTTTTGTTCAGATAAATTCTTTAAAATTGTAACATGCCTCAGTGTATTTTGTAACACACCACTTTCTTTAAATCAGCTTTGTACACAACAAAAGACAACTCTCATGTATGGGGTACAGTAGGGGACAGTGATACACAACAGCACACTCTGAAGTCATGTACAAATATAAAGATAATCCTCTAGATTAGTCAATTCCCAGATTATGTGATTTCACAGGCCAAGGGCGGGGTGAAGGAATTGTAATTGGAGATGCAGTCAGCTTTTTATTTGTCAAGGAGGAACTGTTTTTTGTAGTTACTATTTAGTAACACCATCATCCCGTAAGTGAAAAGAATATTTAAGACCAAAAGTATCAAATAAGCATAATCCCAGAATAAAGAACAGTCTTATAATTTTAAGTTTATTTTTTAAAACACAGTTATATATTCTATTTTTCTAATTGTATTGCAAACCAGCAATCAGAACTGATCACTGGCTCTTAATCTACTTTGAGTCACAAGCACCTTTGAGAATCTGATGAAAGCAATGATCCTTTCCCTAGAAAAATGCACATACCACATACCTGCATACATACAAAAGTTCACAAATAAATTCAAACATATGCCGGCCCCAGGTCAAGATCACCTGCTCTTAGATGACAATTTAGCCTCCACCTAGCTCACTAGTGACTTCATCCTCTGGTCATCATTAATGGCTCTGACTTCCCCTACAAGCTGTAGGAGATCCAGGACAAGGTCGAAGGCTCAGACATTGAGGCTCTCAGAACTGACTATTCTTCTGCAAAGTGGCATGAATTTTCATGAGAGAAATAAGGAGTTTCTCCTCCTTTTGCCTGGATGTTACAGAAACAGGGGAGTCCAAAAATCCCCGGAGTTTGCGTCTGGGGGATGGGGAGAAGGAAGCAGCTTTCAGAATGCCTCCACACACCTGAGGCTGGTGGCTGGTGTCTTTCATTACGCAAAATTGCTTGGATGCTTCCAAGGCCTCAGGTGGATGGGAGGAGTCTTGAACCAGGGGACAGTATGGAAAGCACACAGAGCCTATGTGGGGTTCTGTGAATGGTCAGAACTGTTGGCAACGCCCACTGCATCAGAGGACGCAGTCAGGGATATATAGGCAGCTGCAAACACTTTAGGGGGGCGCGCTCTGGTGTTCACAGGGGTGCTCTGGAGAAGAAGAGGAGATCCACGCGGTTTACAGAAAGAAGACAGTTTGCAAGGAGGCTGAGAATCCCGGCGCTTTTGTATTGAGAGCTGAAGGGTACCACAGCACAGAAAGGACCTACCCAATCAGATTGAATGATTGGCAGCCGCTGGTAAAGCTGAACTGTGTTTGGGAAGTAGGGAAACGGTGTTTCTGACCTTCCTAAAACTGGCTAGGTTTGGTAGGGGGGAGGCAAGGATATGTATAACTGTTAAATAAACAATTTTCTTTTCATTCAACTGAAGTATTAAGAGTTGTAATTCTGGCGGCTGGCAATTGGACCCCTAACTAAAGAGCCCGTGGGTTTGTTTTCAATTGGAGCAGCCCAGGGGTTCTGTAACATGGACACTGTCCATCAGTGATACTGCCAAATCCAAAAAGATTCTCCCAAAAGCCATAAGCCCAGTTCATCTGGGTCCCAAACCAAAAAGCTCCACCTGGTGGTGTAAGGTCATGGGAACTCTAGGAAATAGACTGAGAAGAGCAAGGACCACACTGAAACAAGGCCAACAAACACAAATTTAAGTCCATCTGGGTCTCACATCCAGATCATTCTCAAAACCTTATGGAGGAGGTAGGAAAAGGGAGGAGAACTGACAACTGGTCCAGGTTCAGCCCAGTGGGTGATGGTGTGGGAATGGGGTAAAGAGCAACTAAAAATCCTAGAAACAGTGTCTGAGGACACCCAGAAAATGATGGGGGGTGCAGCCTGCTTTTGATTGATGAGCAATGGTGACATGCTTCCTGACCTTCAGCAGCAGGTAGGCACGCAGCACTACTCATAATGGCTTCTCAGCTGTGTCTGTCTTAAAATGATCAAACCTACCTGCACCATCCACCCACCCAGTTTGTAGTTCCCAAGGTTGCCCATACAGAACACACAAAACCATCCTACAATACTGCATCCCTCTGTAAAAGGCCAAAAAAGAAAGAAGGTATCTTTGCAGCAAGCCTCAGTGCCTGCGTATTACAAAGGAAAATCAGCATACTTGCAACCTACCCTTCCCCCTTCTCCCTAAAAGGTCTGAAAATAATAGAGTACCTTATTCATGCTGCAAAGAGAAGTATTTACTGCCTACTTGAGTCTGTAAGAATTCCTGACTTTAATATCTGCAGGATTTAGGAGGAATCAGGTAGCTAAACAGATGTTATTCACAAAAATAGGTCTCCTTATATGGATTATTAACTCATTTTTTTTGCAGGCAAAAGTTATGGGAAATTCTTAATGGTGGCCAGGGTAGAAGAGAGGCTAATGAGAAGGCATTGGGAAAGCAGGGAGTCCTTTAAATAATTAAAAACCAATTCTTATCTGGAGAATGCCAAAAGAGGTGATAATTTGACATATTTAAATGTAAATGTATGGTGGATTCAGACATTTGGCTGTGGATTAAGTAGCCACAGGTAACTGAAAACTGCCCCTCAGCCCCACAAAGTGTTGAAAGATACTGGTAATGCTCTATTTCTTAAATTGGGTGGTGAATGTCTGGGTATTTGCATTATTATTATTCGTTAAACTGAGTATACACGATATATATGGTCTTTAGTTTGTAGGTTTCATTAAAGTAAAAATATTTAATTTAAAGAAGTCTTCTCTATTTTTACTGCCTGTTCTCCCTGAAGTTTGCAGAATCACCCAATTATTAGGTCAGACTTGTGAGTATACATTTTCTTCCCTCTATCTCTTTCTTTCTTTCTTTCTTTTTTTAAGGTGTTGTACTCAGCAAATACTTTTATTTCTTTTTTCTTCTTCTTTTTCTTATAAACATTTTTCATTGTTGCTCTATTACAGTTGTCCTATTTTTTTCCCATTGCTCCCCCCTGCCCTCTCCATCCCTCTCCCACAGTCAATCCCTAACCTGTTGTCCATGTCTATGGGTCATTTACCTTAGTTCCTTGACTAAATCCTTTATCCCCCTTTCTCTCCCTCCTCCCCCTCCTCCGGTCACTGTCAGTCTGTTCCTTGTTTACATGCCTCTGGTTCTATTTTGCTCATTTGTTTGCTTTGTTCATTGGGTTCCTGTATTAGGTGAGACCCTGTGGTATTTGTCTTTTGCCACCTGGCTTATTTCACTCAGCATAATATTCTCCAGTTGCATCCATGTTGTCACAAAAGGTAGGAGTCTCTTCCTTCTTTCTGCTGTGTAGTATTCTGTTGTGTAAAGGTACCACGGTTTTTTTATCCATTCATCTACTGATGGACACTTAGGCTGTTTCTAGGACTTAGCTATTGTAAATAGTGCTGCTATAAACGTAGGGGTGCATAGGTTCTTCTGAACTGGTGTTTCAGGATTCTTCAGGTATAATCCTAGCAGTGGAATGACTGGATCAAAAGGTAGTTTCATTTTTGTTTTTTGAGGAAGTTCCATACTGTTTTCCTCAGTGGCTGCACCAGTCTGCATTCCCACCAACAGTGCACTAGGGTTCCCTTTTCTCTGCATCTTTGCCAGCACTTGTTGTTTTTTAATTTGTTGATGATGGCCATTCTGACTGGTGTGAGGTTGTATCTCATTGTGGTTTTAATTTACATTTCTCTGATGGCTAGTGATGTTGAGCATCTTTTCACATGCCTATGGGACCTCTGTGTTTGTCCTTCTTGGAGAAGTGTCTGTTCAGGTCTTTTGCCCGTTTTTTAATTGGATTGCCTCTCTTGTGTTGAGTCGTATGAGTTCTTTATATAGCTTGGAGATCAAACCCTTGTCTGAGGTATCATTAGCAAAAATGTTTTCCCATACAGTTGGTTTCCTTTTCATTTTGCTGATGTTTTCTTTAGCTGAGTAGAAACTTTAGTTTGATGTAGTCCTATTTGTTTATTCTTTCCTTTATTTCCCTTGCCTTAGGAGATATATCGGTGAAAATATTACTGCATGGGATATGTGAAATTTTAGCTCTGTTCCTCTGTATTTCTTTCCTTTGTTTGGCTTCCTGTTTCCTGACTCTGCTGGAATGTGAGCAGTAAACCTTTAAGAAGAGAATGTATGAACAGGACTCCAATGAGCTTGCCATTTGACTGTGGAAAAGACCAAGGAGCCACATACTGCTGGCTCTGGGTTAAAATCAGCCCTGCTTGAAACAGCTGTTTACTCCATGTGACAGTGGAGTTGAAATAAGTGGCTGTGTTGACCTGGCTGGTTTGTAGTAACCAACCCAAGAAGACACGAGCTGAAGGGCACAAGTGATACCAAGTCCCAACTGCAGCTATTTAGGGAGTTTCAATTAAAATCACATTTAGAATGTAGTAAAGTGACCCCAGCCACAATTAAAGGAAAGAGTTATTTAAAACCTATCTTCTTTGAAGAGCAGAACAGCTGAAAGAAAGTGGTTAATGGTAATTAACAGCATTTTAGGTCTTGAATGAAACCGGGTGGAGAAAGAGGGTGAGTACATCCTGGTCTAGCACAAATGATGCTGTAAAAAGAGTGGTTAAATCCTTGTGATCACCCCTGTGGGGGGTTGTGTTGGGGGGTAGTGGGGGTGTGCTCTCAGAGCTCCTACCTTCCAGCCTGTCTTTTGCAGCTGGGCAAGAGTTTTTCTCCAGCAACCCAGAGGCCTGTTCTTATTTAGTTATTTAGAACATTATTTACCATCATTTCTATCTCTGATCATATTCAAAGTCTTTTGATATCTTGGAGAGATAGTAACAGGGATTAAAACCTAGGATTAAATAATTCAAAGATGTTGATTCCAACCCTGGGATGTCCATCTTTACTCTGACTCCTCCCAAAATTGTTCTCAACTGAAGGTTCTATTTTTAATTAGTTTCATTGGTACTTGAGAAAAATATTTCCTGTAATGATTCATCACTTCTTCCTTGAATGGAAGAAATGCCAATTCCTAGAGTACAAGCTGTCTGTTTTAAAAGTAAAGTGAAGCACTACATGCCCTAACCCTTGTTTCATACATGACAACCTCATAGGACCACACCTTAATGTGACTTTTTATTTTTTAAAGGCATACAGATTTTTTTATCTTCCTTTTCTTAAATGTGTCCCTTTAACATTTCATATAATAGGGCTTGGTGATGATGAACTCATTTACCTTTACCTTGTCTGGGAAGCACTTTATCTGCCCTTCAATTCTAAATGATAACTTTGCTGGATAGAGTAATCTAGGTTGTAGGCTCCTTGCTTTTCATCACTTTAAATATTTCTTGTCAGTTCCTTCTTGTCTGCAAAGTTTGTTTTGAGAAATCCCTGGTAATCTTATGGAAAAATCCTTTGTAGGTAACTCTGCTTTTCTATTGTGGCTTTTAAGATTCTCTCTTTAACTTTTGGCATTCTAATTATTATGTCTCTTGGTATGGTCCTCTTTGGGTCCAACTTGTTTGGGACTCTGTGCTTCTTGGGCTTGTGTGTCTACTTGCTTCACCAAATTAGGAAAGTTTTCTTTCATTATTTTTTTCAAGTAAGTTTTCAATTTCTTGCTCTTCCTCTTCTCCTTCTGGCATCCCTATGATTTGGATGTTGGCACATTTAAAAATGTCCCAGAGGTTCCTAAGCCTCTCATCATTTTTTTTTTTTTTTTCAATTCTTGTTTCTTCATTTTTTTCTGATTGAATGTTTGTCTTTTTCTTGTGTTCCAATCTTTGGTTTGAATTCTGGCTTCCTCCCTTCTCTGTTGGTTTCCTATGGATTCTTCTTTTTTTTCTTTTTTAAGTATATTTTATTGATTATGTTGTTACAGTATTCCCAATTTCTTTTCCCTTTGCTCCCCTCGGCCGAGTATGCCCCTTCTCTCTAGTAATCCCTCGACCCTTAGTTCATGTCCATGGGTCATGCATATAAGTTCTTCAGCTTCACTCTTTTCTATATTATTCTTAATATCCCCTTGCCTATTTTGTTCCTACCAATTATGCTTCTTAATCCCTGCACCATTTCCCCATTTCTCCCCCTTTCCCCTCCCAGTTGATAACCCTCCAAATTATCCCCATACCTATATTTCTGTTCCTATTCTGGTTTGCTCAGTTGAATTTTGTTATTATTTTTTAGATTCAGATGTTGATAATTGTGAGTCTGTTGTCATTTTAATGTTCATAGTTTTGATATTCTTTTTCTTGAATAAATCCCTTTAACATTTCATATAATAATGGTTTGGTGATGACGTACTCCTTTAGCTTTGCCTTGTCTGGGAAGCACTTTATCTGCCCTTCCATTCTAAATAATGGCTTTGCTGGATAGAGTAATCTTGGTTGTAGGTCCTTGCATTTCATCACTTTGAATACTTCTTGCCAGTCCTTCTCACCTGCAAAGTTTCTTTCAGAAACCAGCTGATAGTCTTATAGGCACCCCTTTTTAGATAACTCTCTTTTTCTCTCTTGAATCTTTGGTATTTTAATTATAATGTGTCTTGGTGTGGTCCTCTTTGGATCTAGCTTGTTTGGGACTCTCTGTGCTTACTGAACATGTATGTCTATTTCCTTTGCCAAATTTGAGAAGTTTTCCTTCATTATTTTTTCACATACCTTTTGATTTCTTGCCCTTCCTTTTCTTCTGACACCCCATGTTTCTGATGTTGACACGTTATTGTTGTTCCAGAGGTTCCTAAGCCTCTGCTCATATTTTTCAATTCTTGTTTTCTCATTCTGTACTGGTTGACTTTTTTCTTCCTTATGTTCTAAATCATTGATTCGAACCCCAGTTTCCTTCCCTTCACTATTTGTTTTGTGTGGATTTTCCTTCGTTTCATTTAGCATAGCCTTTGCTTCTTTCCTTATGCATTTGCCATACTTAAGCATATCTGTCAAGTCTGTGAGCATCTTTATCACCAGTGTTTTGAACTTTACGTCTATTAGATTGGGTATCTCCTCATCTGTTAGGTTGGCTATCTCCTTATACTTAGTTCTATCACTGAAACCTTGATCCATTCCCTCTTTGGGGCCATACTTCTCTGTCTCCTCATCTTGACAGGCTCCTGTGTTTGCCTCTGTGTCTCAGGTAGAGCTGTCACACCTGTTACGTTGTAGGGGACGGAGCTTTAGGTATTTCTCAGTATGAATCAACCTGTTTCACCACGCTGTGGTACTATATGTGGGGGGAGGGTCTAAGAAGGAACAATATGCTTGTTCAGCACTTGTCCCTTTTTCAGGCACTTCTCCCACTTTCTGTATGGGACCGGCACCCCTCTAGCTGTTGCTCTGGCTGTTGTTTCCAGAGTGGGTGCATCTGCAAAGGTTCTAGGACTGTGGTGACCCTTTAAACAAGCAGACTCTGCTAAGAGACTAGCAGTTTCTTCCTCCACCCCAACCCCCACTGGTTTGCACAGTCAGAACCAATGAGGCTTTATTTTCCCTAGCACTGGAACCTTAAGCTGTGGTGTCTGGTCTGGGAATGCTCCCTAGGTGTTCCTCCTGACATTTTTAAATGTGTGACTGCAATTTCTGCCAGCCTGCTGCTGCCACCACCACACTTCATCCTCTCTACCACAGCTCCACCCCTACTACCTGTCTGGATGAGTATTTCCGCTTTATATCTTTCTTTGTTGGACTTCCATGCACCTCACTTTTCTGGAACTTTTGGTTGTCTCTAATTTTGAGGTAGTTGTATTCCTTCTAAGTTGTGAAGGGAGATGTAGCATATCTGTCTAGGCCTCCCGTCTTGGCTGGAAGTCTCCTATTCTTTATTTCATTAATGTGACTTTTATTTCTTCCTTTTTTTCTTCTTCTTTGCTTTATTCGAGTTCTCTGAGCATCCTAATAACCAGTGTTTTGAACTCTGCATCTGATAGGCTGGCTATCTCCATTTCACTTAGTTCTTTTTCTGGGATTTTATTCTGTTCTTTGATTTGGGCCATATTTCTTTATCTCCTCAATTTAGCATCATCCCTCTGTTTGTTTCTGTGTGTTAGGTAGAACTGCTTTTACTGTCTTAGTGATGTAGCCTAAGTAGAAAAGACACCTGTATCTGTAAATTCTGTGAGGTGGAGACTTAGGTAATTGCCAGGGTGGAGCAACCCATTTCACCATTTTGAGGCTGTGTATTGAGGACTCAGAGAGGGGACAGTGCTGCCACCTGGCTTCTGGCGGTTCACCTGGCACTCATCCCATTTCCAGTCACTTCAGCCCTTTCCTTTGTGCAGCTGGCACTGTTCCAGCTGCTGCTCTGGTTGTGAATCCCAGAGTGGGTGAGTTTGCATAAATTCTAAGACCATGCTGGCCCTTTAAGTGGCAAAAATCCAGCAGTTTCTTCCACTGCCCCAACCCTAGTTGGTTTTTACAGCTAGAGGTAATGGGGTTGGGGGTCTTCCCAGTGTTGGAACCATAGGCTGTGCAGTCTGGCCTGGGGCTGGGATTGCTCGCTCCAAAGTTACCCTTCCTGTCTGTTCCACCACTGCACCACATCACCTCTCCACCCATCTCTGAGACTCAGTCCCTCCTACCCATCCGGATGAATGTGTCTTCTTTAAATTCTTGGCTGTTGAACTTTCATATAGCTTGATTTTCTTTTACTTTGCAGGCAGGCTCTCCATCCACTGAGCCACACAGGTCTGGCTTTAGCTTGATTTTCTGATGGTTCTGGGTGTTATTAATTTTGAAGCTGGTTGTAATTCTTTCTATGGTTGTGTGAGGAGGGGAAGCATGTCCACCTATACTTCTATCTTGACCAGAAATCCCAACATCAACTCGTAACCTGAATCACCAGCTTGCTGGCTAGCCCTATGAATTTCAGACTTGCCAGGCCCCATAATAATCATGTGAGCCAATTTCTTAAAATAAATATTTCTCTGCAGATAGATATAAAAATGTACACTGAGATATATATACATATACATATACATGGTTCTGTTTTTCTGGAGATCTCTAATAGATGGAGACTGAATGAATGATAATATTCTAGGCCACACGTGTAAATTAGAAAGCAACTAAATTAGTGTCTATCTCATGAAGGGCACTGTGATAGCACTCTGCCAAGGGTTACAAATGCTGCTCCACCCCTGACCCAGCTGAAGTTGAGTAAGGCTTCAAGGCTGATGACAAGGTTATGAGGTAGTAATGTTGCTCTCCTTTTAAACACCAAACACTGAAGCCTGGAGAGGTTAAGTAACTTAGCCAAGCCACAGAACTGGTGTGTGGAGCCAGTATTCAAATCCACATTAGCATGATTTCAAAGTCCACACTCTTTCCACTTCATCATACCCATGATTTATCTACATCATGAATGTCAAAAGGGGAGGTTTTGGGGAAAATGGAGTGGGCCAGAATGTCAAATGCTTCAAAGAGGTCAAGAAAAGGTTAAGCTGGGAACAGCTCCCTCCACTGCCCCAATCCAAGATAAAACCACCGCCCAAAGGCTTCCTATGATCAGCCCTAAAATAAAAGACTCTCTTGACCATTTGTAAAGCAGAGAGTCACCTTTGAGAATTTCTCCTGAAGGAGCCAACTGGAAATTCTGCCACTAAATCTGGTGGTATCAAAGAGTCAGAAAAATTTGTTGTAGATTCAGTCCTCAACAAAATGTAAATGGAAGAATAGAATAAACAAAAAGAAAGTCCTGAGAAAGCTACAAAAAATAAGACTGTAAAGAGTAAATGGGATGATAAAAGTTATAAGAATGTTAAAATGTGTGTAGTCTATGCCAATGTGTTCCACACAGATTGAGATATGGCATGGTTTTATAAATTATATGTAATACACAACAGGTGCTCCCAATGATTTTCCATGAACAAGATGCCTTGTGTTATCAAAATAACGGGTACTCTGAATTAATAGTGGGTTTATAAAGTTCATTCAGTTGGAGTCATCGCTATCTCTGCCAGCTCAGCTACTGGTCATTGCCCAGTTGATTGGAGCCAGAGATCGTCCCTCTGCCAGATTCAACAAGAGGGGAGCATGAAGAATGCAGTCTCTTATTTACAAGCTGTGAAGCCTGCAAAAACTTTGCAGAGTATATCTGTCCATTTGGTGATAACTGATCTCCAGGGGCTCAGAAAGGGAAACTGTTTGGGTTAGCAAGTGTAGGTGTTTGTCCTGATTTCCTGCTCTCACAATGCTTTCATTTATTCCAGCTAATGCAGCCTGATGATTCACTGGAGACCAACAGACATTTGTGTTACTCCTTGGAGGTAGTAACTCAGAGCTGGTGTTTGGGGACATATGCAATCTTTGAAAAACCATACTGGCACAAGTCTCAGTAGCTTGTTAATTCCTAAACTGATTAATGAAGCAATGCTCAGAGTAGTAAGAAGTTACCAACCTCTGCCAAAGGCCAAGCTTTTGCTCACAGTTTGGTTCTCAAGTTTCATGCAGTGACCTCTCAGCCTAGCCCAGAGCCAAGGTCATTGAGCCAGGAGTCTGGAAACCCAGGATCCATACTGAGCAGCAAGATTTAGCCTCTAAGACTCAGCTTCCTCAGCTAGACTTCAGTAAGGTCCCTTCTATCTCTAAAGTTATATGAACCCATGATTTAAGAGAGTAAGTGCATTAGGGGATATGTATTTACTTAATTAGACAACACAAGAGCAGGCTTTCCCACCAACATCCAAACAACTGGAAGTGCAAATAGAAACTGCATATTCCCCCAGAAAATGCAAGAGAATTGGCTGAGGGGAAAAAAAAAAAAAAAAAAAAGACATGAAAATTCAGAATGATTCTGGGAAACAAACTTAATACATGCTCTTAGCATAAATAACCAATTAGAAGAGCTATACTAACAACAAAAAGTATAAAATACCTAGGAATAAACTTAACTAGAAACATGCACAAGACTCACAGGAAAGGAAGTTTAAAATACTAAGGGACACAGAAAAATACTTAAACAGATGAAAAGACATGCTTCATCCTGGACAGTAAAACTTAAGAAGTGAAGATATTAATTCTACCTAAGTTAATTTAAAATTTTAATATTATTCCAATAAAAATATCAACAGCATTTTTTAAAAACTGAACCAGCTATTCTAACATTTGTATGGAAAAAGAAGTGAAAATGATGATCAAATTCTTATTTTCTTAAACATTAATGAGAATACACTAACCCTCTAAATATACTGTGAAGCATAATAGCCAAAGCAATTTAGTATCAAAGCATGAACAAACAGATCATTGGTACAGAATAGAAAAATCCAGAAATAAAACCGAATATATAAAAAAATTTTTTATATTAAGTATATATCCACATAAGAATTTATACAAGAATGCATATGTGAGAATCGACATATTTTTTAAATTCCCATTTGAATCAGTGGGAGGTAAATGAATTATTCAGGAAATGATGCTGGGATAAGTAGGCTGCCATTTAGAAAAACATAAGGTTGGATATATATTCTACATGTTACAACAACCAAAAACAAAAATTCCAGATGGAAACAAAATGTAAACCTCCAAAGCAAAACCATAAAAATACCAGAGGAAAACAAGGGATTAAAAAAAAAATCTTAACAGTGAAGAAGGCTTTTCTAAATATTATACAAAACTCCAAAGCCATGAAAAGAAAAGGTAGACAAATCGAATTACCTTTTTAAAAAAATCATTATGATTGTTTTTATATAAACAAAGTCAAATGAAAAACCAGGAATAAATATCTTTAAAGTATATTTCAGACAAAAAGGCTAATTTCCTTCATATGCAAAAAATTTCTCAAATTAATGCAACCAATAACTCAATAGGAAAAATAGGTATAGACTATGAACAGAATTAAGCGGAGAGTTTACATAAATGAAACTACACACAGCTCTTAATCATAGGAAAAGATGTTCAACCTCATTCACAATAAGATGCAAAACAAAGCTGAGAGATGCTAAATGACAAAGATCTGAGTATTTGATAACAGACATTTGACTAAGGGAACATTGGCTGGGGGAGTGCAAATTGGGACAACCTCCGTGAAAACAACTTGGCAATATCTACCAAAATTAAAAGTAGAGATACTCCTTGTCTCAGTAAGGCCACTTCTAGAAACTCATTGCATAGTTATATTTGCATATAAGTAAAAAGACACCAGCTATGGAATAATAATTTTGGTATTGCTTGAATAGAAAAAGACTGGAAACAAATATTCTTCAACAGGTTACCAAATAAATAATGAATACTAAGTGAAAAAAGCAAAATGCAAAGCAATGTGTATAGTATACCACCACAAATGTAAAAAACATTGAATATATACATTTGTATATGCTTATGTATGCATTGATAGCCAATGCATATAATCAATACAAGAAATAAGTTACATCTTGAGTGAGAAATTGAGTGGCTGAGGAACAGGGGTAAAAAGGACAATTGTTTTTCACTGTATTCCAATTTATAACTTTTCCAATTTTGTATTATTCCAGAAATTTTAACTAATCCAAAGGCTAAGAAACCGCAGATTCTTTAGCCCTACACAGGGCCTGCAGAATCGCAACAAGCACTGCGTGTGATTCTTGTGGACCTAGAAGTTTGAAGACTCCTGACAGAGAGCCTCATTAGTAACACAAACTTATCAAAATAATAATAGCAACAATGATGTAAGCAGTAATGAACACATTTAAAAAGATAAAGCCTAAGACACCGCTGCCAAAATCTTGCACAAGTGTTCCTGAAAACATTTCTTTGGCACAACCACAATGTGATTGAAAGATTTTACACCACAACAAAGTTTTCTTGTTCTCTCCGGTGTTCGGTCTTAATATTAATAATTTCACCAGATTTTTAAACTTTGCAGAATGCTTTTGAGCTAAGTAAGAGTGTAACAACCCTTACTTGAAGTTACATGAAAAAGAAGTGACTTGCTCAAAGACAACACAACACCTCCAAACTCAATACTTTCCAGCTAACAACTGCATGCTACCTTATGTATTCTTAAGAAATCTATAACTTGAAAGAAATGTATACTTTTATGAAGTTTCTCAATCTAGGCATGTTGCAAATCACAACTGCATGTGTCTAAAATGCTAGGAAGACAGGACAGAACCTCAAGTCTCAAGACAGTTCTGCCGCCCCCTCTGGATTTTTCAATCTCTTCCCCTTTAAATGAAGAAGACAATATGGTAGAGTGGTTAAGAGCATGTGCTTTGGAACCAGATCACCATATGTAACCTTAGACAAGTTACTTAACTTCTTGTGTCTTTGTAGAGACATTGGTAAAATGAGATGGCAACACCTCCTTCACTTGGTATGAGGATTACATTAATCAATATATGTGCAGCACTTTGTATAGAAAGTGGCACATAGTAAGTACAGATATATGCTATTATTATTTCAGACCAGTTTTGGAGTGCTAAAGGAATAGAATCCACAAAAATAATGGTAAAAGCTAGGGAAGAGGTGGAGAGCCAGGGAAAAAGACTCTGTAATGGCTAGAGAAAAGACACAGAAGGCAAACAGCAATGAAAAGTTAGTTGTTTCCAAGAAATAAAAAGCCAACTACAAGATACTGAAGCAATGGGCCAAGCAAAGCAAAACTGTTTTTTCCTAGTTCTGCGGACTGCTCGACTGCCAGACATTTCCATTTTCCGGTCTGGGTCCATATCACTGTGTAAGTTTTCTATTGGGGGTTTGGTGTTGGGGGTGGCAGCACCTCTTACCAAGTTCCTGTGCTCATTAGTATGACCAGATCGCACCCTCTGTGGCCTAAGGCAACCGGAGGACTTGGCCTCCACAGATCAAAACCTGAGGAGGTGAGGAGACCAGGAGAAAGCTAGGAGATTCCAATCCCACCAGCTTCCCACGAGTCACGGTGCAGACTGCAGAAGCCTCTCAGACTCGGGGGACTCAGGCCGACCACAGACCCACCATTTCCTCATTACCTATAATCTGCACATGGGCCTGTGGGCTGCAAATGCAGGTGGAAGATACCTTCAGACTACACTGCCTGATTTCTCCATTGTGTGCTTGCTGCAGAGACTGAGGTCCAGAGGGGAAATGACTTCCTTAAAAGCTAAGGGATATCTAGATAATTATCTTACCACAGGGATCCACTGATAACTGAAATATAAGCCCTTCTACTAATTAAACATTATTTCATTTTTAATTGCTATATTTTTTAAATGTTGTTTTTTTTTAATCTCTTTAACTAAAACAGTGATAACAACTGCAGAACAGTCACATCTCTGACATCTGATGAGCAGGAAGAACAGCGGGTACCAGTTGTCCTTCAGTGCAGATCTGGGAGACGCCATAGTGGAGGTTTGACATGCACCTGCAACATCCTAACTTGCTTTTAGAAGCTATTTGGAAACTATCAACCAGAATTTATTTACCCAAAGTTCCTATGAACTTACTCAGGCTTCCAGCCTACTAGTATTTTATAATTGAAACAACTGAAGGCACCATATGACTCCTCTCCTCTGCAGATTCTACCCAGGGCTAGCACCTTGTCCCTACATCCAAAAACCTTAGCAGATGGGTCTGCTTTAGCTGCAACTCATGTTTTAGCCACCCTGAATCCATCTTGAGGCCTGAAGTGGCCAGAACTCTATAGAATTTTTATCTACAGACCCTGTTTTCAAAGATTTGATCTAGCAAATGTATTGGTAGTTCTCATTTAAAATAATCAAACTTGCCCTGGCCAGGTGGCTCAGTTGGTTAGAGCATTGTTCTGAATTGCCAAGGTTGTGGGTTCAATCCCTGGTCAGAGCACATACAAGAATCAACCAATGAATGCATAAATAAGTGGAATAACACATCCATGTTTCTCTCTCTCTAAAAAATATTTTAAAAAATTTTAATGAAATAATCAGACTCATATCTGACTGTCCACTAGAGCTTCCAAACAGGAGACTGTCAATGTGACTGGCTATTTCAACCCAGAGACAAAACTCATTTTAATTAGTGAGAGCTGCCTTATTCTGAAGGAATATTTGGTCCCTGCTCTCCACTCCTAGCTTCTCCCCCACCCTGCACCCCCGCCACACACAACCCCTAGTATTTGCTTCTCAGAGTCACAGGGACCTGAAGACCCCATGGACAATGCCATGGCATAGAAATAATACACCAAAGTCACCACGATGCCCCAAAATGAAAGCAGCCTGGAATCTGGCATAGCCACCAAAGACTTGCTGTATTGCTCTTCGAGCAGCTAACCTATCTATAATCTGAAATTACATCAATTTTCCAAGGACTGGGGAAAACATTTCCCATGAGCAAGAAGTTAATTTATTTGCAGGGGGAAATGAATAGCTTCTTTTGCTTTCCTGACCCTCCCATAAGCACCAGGAAACAACCCAAAGTGACCCTGAAGAAAAACCCCAGACAGAGCCTTCAGTTATGTAAGATGGCCTAAAATCAGCCAAGAGAGACAGAAGACATAAATTCTGCAACCCACAGTAATGGGTCTGCAGACTCTTTAAGCCAAGGGGCACCATCTATGTAAATGTACTCCTTAGTGGGAAATGACTTGTTCTTGTACATCATACTCTGGGGAAGTGGGTGCCGAGATTGTATGTTTGGAAGAAATGATCAAACTTCCACTTTATACAATCACAGGTGAGAAAGTTACCATTGAAAAAGCCTGGGTCAGTGGAGTTCGCTGTGTTAGGACAGGCTTCGAGAAGCCCCTCTTCCTTCTGCCCTTCGTCATTTATTTCATGAACGCTAGATTTCTTTTCCCCTTTGTGCTAAAGAAAGAGGAGCTTTAGCAAACTAATGGCACTTTAGGATTGGAAGTAGCAACATTTGAGACCCATCCCCAGAAAGAAAGATCATTTGGAAGCCCCAATAAGAAAAATTCATTTTCCAATCAAAGTATATTAACTCTAACAACTGCCAACCCACCAGAAAGCACTCAAAGTAATGAAAACCGTAAGAGGAAGGAGGGGCAAAAATGAGGGGATAATTTTCTTTTGCTGTCAGACGAGCCCTGTTCTATTAAACCATCAGCTGAACTCACACTGGTATCTCTCAAGCATCCTCCCCATTCATCTCTGCCACCCCCTGAGCTGGGGGGATCCCCCATAGCACTCTCCCCAGCATTGTTGAAGAAGTGCAGGTGAGCCAAGAAACATCAGACTCTCAGACCATAAACTTCTGATTCTGCACATGAACTAAGACATTCCAAACACCCATGTGGTAAGAGCTCCTGGCACTCTTCTTCAGTCAAGTTCACACTCAGTGCTTACTATGTGCCAAGCCCTGTGCTAGGCATTTATATGAACTTTCTCCTATAAGTTATGAGCTATATGTTACTGGCATCATTTTACAGATGAGGAAAAATGAGTTGGAGAACTTGCCCAATGTCACAGAGCTCATGCAAGCAGAGCAGGACTTGAAGCTTAGGGGTCTGACTCCAAACCCAGCACTCTTAACCATTGTTCTATTCCACCATATGGTTTCAGGGTGCATATGAGCTTCAGTGACTTCCCCAGACACATACATATCCCTGCCCTGAGTCTGACTTCCAACACCACCCCCACCACAAAGGAACACTTCCCTTCTCCTGAAAGAATTAAACTGGACCCCACAGAATGGCTGTAATCATGAATGAAAAGAAGTCAAAAATGCCCCACACATCAGGGCCAAAATGAAATTACATCATTTTGTGTTGTGGAATACTTTCTTGATTTCCTGAAATCCACCCAATGGTTAAGAAAAAGCAGAGACTGTTCAGATGGCTTTATATCTTCTAGTGAGTGAAAGAACTTCAATCTCAGATAAGCTTTAAGACTTAGTAGCACTTTGCAAAAGGGAGGTTCCAGAAAAGAGACTGTTTCTAGACTATAAAGTATATTCCATTCAGAGGAAAGAAACTCTGGATTTTTTCAATGTTCTTAAGGACCGATCCTAAAGAGAACACTTATAATCACAGATAATATGATATAATACTGGGCCCCTTTCACTTACAAAAATTGTCCCCAATGCAAATTTTGAGTGATAACTAACTCTCATGTGCCAACTTCAAATAAACCATGTTATAAAAGAGCTCCAAAAGGACAATTCATTGAAAGGAAGGCTGTAAGGCAATCTGCAAACCTCACATGTGCTTTTTTATATGAATATCTATAACCACAAACAATAGCAAAATGAAACTAAAAGGGAAGGAATTCACTGTACAGAAGACAAAACAATACCCTTTTTATTTTTAAAACTCTGGTGAAATAGGTTTCCATATGACATCCCATTTTTAAAAATTAATGTAAACCAACCTGCCTGTGGGTTAGTCACACCATAGAGACTTCATCTTAGTGTGCGCAGATACCTAGAGTATTTACAAATGTCTGTTAGGTAGTAAAGTTTTGTTGCAAATTTTCCAGCGCATATTCCACAGTAAATTAAAGGGGCGATATTGGTGTACTTGTATAAGAATTCTTAACAAATGAATAAAGGCAATTTTCCTGAGAGAAAATTTGTTCTTGAAATATTTTTCTTTAACAATTGAAAATATAGAAATGGGATGTAGTTGTAAAAGAAGCATACGAATGTCTAAGTTAACATTTTTCTTTTAAATTATTTAAGTACCATTAAGTTAAAATGTTTACATTCATTATAAAAAATGTTGTTAAATCTTATGCAAATGATTTAACACTGATTGCTGCAACGCAAATTGCACTTTAAAAAAAAAATTATTGTATACATGGAAGAAAAATATCTTGTTTGCTACCCTGTTTACAAATTCAGACTGATTTCAGATCAGTCACACAACATGAACTTTGAGAAACGTCAGTCACAGTGTATGTTACAGTTATAATGCAGTCTTGCAAACTGAGTAATATTTTTGACAAGTGACCTCATGAACCGACTCAGCCTCCAGAGATGTGTACCAAATGGCCTCAAATGGTCTTCTCCGTGAACGCATATGAAATCTGGGTGTGGAAAGGTATTAAGAAATTCTGGAATAAACAAAACCAATCAGAAGAAGCACATGATTTGGGACAATACACATAAAACCATTTTTAAAAAATCTCAGAATTCCTTAGCAGGCAAGGCCCAGTCCTAGTTCAGGTTTCTGGAAGTGGCCCAGTGGATGCCCTGGCAGACCCACAGGCAGGCTGGCTGGAAGCGGCCTCGCCAGGGAAGAAGCCCATGCTGTGGGCTGCACTGGTCTTCCCAGGAAGGGCTCCGTCTTCTCCCTGGTTCTTCATTGACAGGGGCTGGCTGGTAAGGCAGAGCAAGCCTCTTGGGAAATGTATCTCTTTCAAAATAAAGGCACGGAAATCACACATCAGAGGAATGTTCTGTCAGGATACTCGCCCTGGTTTGCACAGTGTGGCATCATCACTGCAGGTCCCAAGGGCCCTCCCACTCCAGGCAGCGGGCTCAGGCCAGGGCAAGTGCGCACCACGAATCCTGTCTCACTGAGGAGGAGGACGTGACTTCGGCCGGCGAGGCCAGGCTGACACCTATGTACAGCCCATCTTGACCTGAGTACTTGAGCTCGCTGTTCTCGGGGTTCGTGCTTTCTCCCGCACCAGACATCACCGGGGCACCCGCCTGGCAGAAGATGGGGGGCACAGAAGAGGGGAAAGAGAAGGGGAGAGAGTTATCGATAAATTTATCAGGCATCATGCTCCTGCTAGGTAAACACGTGAGGACAAACGCGATGGGCAATGCAGCCAGAGTGCGGGTTTTGTTCACTGTGCAGCACAGGGCCATTGGCCTAACCCTAGAGATCTGAGCTGCTCTCAGACACATTCTCCTGTTATCTTGAGAACTCATGGCAGTAACCACACAGCAACATGTGAGGCTAGACAAAAGTAGAAAAGGAACTGGAGGAAGCCTCTTTGTAAAAAGTGCCAAACCCAGAGATCTCTGACAGTGAAACAAGCCACACCACAGACGTAAACAGACTCTAATGATGCCCACACAATCTAATCATTTCAAGAGAAAATGCAGAACATTGTATACACACACTCACACTTACAGCAGAGCCACAAGGCTTAGCAGTTATGTCAAAGTCTAAAAGAGAAAGCTACACAGTTCAGCAAAGCCTGATAAATGAAATTTTTGAGCACTGACTTCATGAAAAATTAACCCATGCATATACAGGTTTTAATATCTGCCTCTTTTACCTTAACTTTTTCCAAGAAGAATGGGCTATGTTTGAAGCAGACCACATTATAATGAAAATGCTAACATTCTATATCCCACACAAATATTTCTTGAAGCAAAAAGTTACCTTTGTATTGTTTCTTTCATTCCTTCCACCCAAATGAGAAAGGCCGTAGAGAAAACATATGATTTATATGATATAATTTAGTAGGATCAAACCAAAATAACTAATCATGTTTAGACTATGGTTTCAGAAAGCAGTTGCATTTGGCTTTTTGAAAAATCTAGCCATAATCACATACTTTTAAATCCTGCCATTTGCCTTCTCAAAGCTCGGAAGCCCGTTATTTCCTCTGTGCTTTCAGGGATCTACCCCATAAATTACAGGATACTTGGTTTTTGACACAGGTAGAATATTTTGTACTTCTCAAAGCATGCCTTCCTTTTACATCCACAATCCCATTAAATCCTTAAAACATGTGTCTGGCTGAATTGATGTTACATTCACTTCAAAGAAACACAAGGCACCAGACACAGGCTGAACGGAATGGAAGGTGAGCTGGGCCCCCTTGGCTCCTGGGGCCTGGTCCTACTCTTTCCTGGATAAAATCTGGTTTTCTCTCTAATCCTCACATAACCGCATGAATTAGTCAAAGACCATGTATGAATGACCCATGGACAATGGTGTGGGGATTGACTGGGAGTAGGGGATGGGCTGGGCAGAGGAGGGCAAAGAGGGGAAAAATTAGGACAACTGTAATAAAATAAACAATAAAAAAGGTTTCAAAGTTAACCACATGATGTTGAGACATGGGGATTCAGGAGGTCTGACGACACGACTTCCTATCTGCCCATCCCAATGTCCTACCAGCTGGACAGATCAAATCCAGCCCTTTCATATGTACCCAATCCTTCTTTTTCCTAGCAAAAATGAGTGTTTGTAAAAATCCAGCAACAACAGTACCCCTGCACCCAAACTCCTTTTTAAATAATAAAAACTTGACGACTTAAACTGAGGGGCTTTGGGTGGATAAAAAAGCAAATTTCAAGAAGTCATTGATATGTCTAAAGTTTTAAATTGGTTCTTGTGAAAATTTTGAAATCGCTGAAATAATCCTGTCAAACACACTTCAGTGAATATGGTTGCACATATAAATATGGTGACTGCCCTGAGCAGTGTGGCTCAGTTAGCTGGGCATCATCCTGCAAAGCGAAAGGTGGCTGGTTCAAGGTCAAGGCACATGCCTAGGTTGCAGGTTCAGTCCCCTATTGGGCAACCAATCAATATTTCTCTTTCACGTTGATAGTTTCTCTTTCTCTCTTCCCCTCTAAATAAATAAATAAATAAATAAATAAATAAATAAATAAATAATTTCAAAAGTATGTAGAGATAAACTTTAGCCCTTTAATCCAGAACCTCCACAATGAGCAAAGCCAACATGGATCCATATTTGACATCCAGAGAAAGAAACAAAAGGGTGACATTAATTATAAACTCTTCATTTTAGAGTCTTCATTAGCTATTACACAGCGAGTAGAAAGAGTTCCTTAATAAATGATTTATGCCACATTCAACTCTGTATTGATCCATTTATCCCCCTGCTACCCAAAGCACATCTGCATTTATCTGACTAAATCTGACTACAGCATAGCAAGTACTTGTTCTCTGAAAGGAAGAAGGCACCTGTACTGGCCCAGGAAGCCCCCCACCTCAAATGGCCACAAGTGCTGAGATAGCAGAGCAGTCTGTTGTCACCACAAGTCAGTAACAAGGAACAACAGCAAGGTACCCATGAGATCCAGGCACTGGGACTGAGCCCCAAAGAGACAGTTGCTCCCTGGAGAAGCTCCCAGGCTACCCGAGGAGCCAGGACACATACACACTCATAAGAGTACTCAGCTGCTTATTGTAAATGATACACCAGTGGCTGAGACAGCGAGGTGGGACAAGAGGTCATAAAAGAAACCAGAGAGAGGAAAGGATTCCTGGAGAAGAGCCACAGGCAGCCCGCATGGTGAGGACAAGCATGGGCTTTCAAGTACTGTCCTGGTTCTGCCACCCATGAGTGTGGTCACCTACCTCCCTGAGTTTCTTCCTCCATAACTCACTCTGACTTACCTGCCTCAAGTATGGTTGTGACATTTAATTGAGATGTTTGCAAAAGCATCAGCATGACACCTTGCCGTGTTAAACATTTCATAAAAAGAAACTATTATTACTGGTGAGGAATGGGTGTTCAGAATGGGAAGCATGCAGGACGTGGGGAGACATATTCACAGGAAAACCAGCTAAGACAAATGTTTAAGCAAAGGAGTCAAGAGATAATGTGGGAGAAGCAAACTAGAAGACCTGAACTAGCACTTTCTGTGCCTCAAGTTTCCTCACTAAAAAATGGAAATAAAAAGAGATCTATAGCTAAGGTTGTTGTAAGAATTAAATTCGTTAATATATGTGAAGGTTTTACAGCAGTAGCAATGGTTCAAGACTAAATAAATATATGCTACTATTAGTATTTTATTATTATGGTTAAGGATAAGGAAAGCAGACCTAATTTAATCTCCCAATTCTATCCTTCACCAGGTGAGTTACCACCATCATTGGGGCAGCAGTGGGAACTCAGATCTAAGTGAAACCCACCTCAACAATGACTTTATCCTAATTGTTACTGACAGCTCTTTACAAAAAAAAAAAAAAAAAAAAAAAAGATGCTGCCATAACCCTTCAAAAGCCTCATTGGCCCTTTCTCATATAAGCCCCATTAGAGAAATCTTGACACCTTGATTATTATTCTTACACCTGAGCAATAAATAATCCCAAAAGCTACCAGGTAAAATACCTATTGTCTTAAGGAACCCTAGTGCATTGTTTGTGGAAATGCAGATGAGTGCAGCCACTGTGGAAAGCAGTATGTAGTTACCTCAAAAAATTAAAAATGGATCTGCCTTTTGACCTATTGATTCCACTTCTGGGAATTTTTCTGAAGAAACCCAAAATACTAATTTGAAAGAACATAAGCAACGCTATGCTCACTGCAACATTATTTACAATTGGCAAGATATGGAAGCAGCCCATCAGTAGATGAGTGGATAAAAAAGCTGTGGTACATTCACAATACAATACTACACAGCTGTAAAAAAAAAAATAGGAAATCTTATACTTTGCAACAGCATAAATGGATCTGAAGAGTATTATGCTAAGTGAAAAAAACAAGTCAGCGAAAGACAAAAATAACATATGATTTCATTTACATATGGAATCTAATGAACAAGATAAGCTAATAAACAAAATAGAAACAGACTCATAGATGCAGAGAGCACTTGACAACTGTCAGAGGGGAGGGTTGGGGGCTGGGTAAAAAAGGTGAAGGGATTAAGGGAAAAATACCCTCAGACAACAGTATGGTAATTACCAGAGTGAAAGGGAGGTGAGGTGAGGTAGGAGAGGGTAAAGGGGGGATAAATGGCAATGGAAGGAGACTTGACCTGGGGTGGTGAACACATAATACAATATACAGATGATGTATTATAGAATTGTACACCTGAAAACTTTAATTTTATTAACCAATGTCACCCCAATAAATTCAACAAAAATAAAAAATATATATATCAGCTCATTTGAAATCAAAAGCAACATCTGAGTCTCTCAAAATAAACTGGAGTTGAGTACTTGCACCCAAAGCCTGAGAACCATATTTGTAAATGGGGATACACTATTCAAACACGAAATACTACAATGTAAAACTTTTACATATGTCAACTGTACCTCAATAAAAAATTATAATTTTTATGTAACAATATATAATGAGATTTGATAAAATTGTGATAACCCCAGTACCCTCATCCACGGCCAGTGGTGCTATATTCTGATACACATCTTAGAAGGTAGTTAGCAGAGACATCAAGAGTTTTATACCCTACTTAGCTCTGTAATTTCACTTCTGAAAATGTATTATAAGGAAAGAATTTTAAGGAAGGGAAAGGCTCCACACAGGAAGACATCCATTGCAGTTTTACTTGTAATAGTGGAAACCATAGAAATAATCTAATGTCTAATAATACGGAATGGTTTGGAAAAGCAAAGTATATCCACTCAATAAGCTATATGCAATTATTAAAAATAATAAGATCAGGTAGCAAAATGGAAAAAATCCTGTAATGCAATGTTAGGTAAAAAACAGCAGGATGCAAAATTTCTATGTCATAATTACAATTTGTCCATGCACACGCAAGAGCATTTCAAGGGAACTCAGGAGGGCATTCGAGAGGGGACCATTTGAGAGAGCCCAATCTATTAGCCATCTATGCCTTTCTTTAATACACATTTTAACTGAATGGCATAGCACTTTGGGGGAAAGGAAGAAGACACTAGCACCAGAAACATGAGGCACAAGCACTTGAGGAATGAGCCAGCCTGGAGGGAGTCATAAAGTAGCATGAAAATACAGGGAGGAATCAGAATAGAGGTACTAACAGGGAGAAAGGTGGGTCAGAAGGGGTCTCGTGTACCCCTGGAGTCACCTCCATGCCTCCTGGCATAGGCTGGAACTTGGCCATCCGTGCACATGTGACACATGGTTTCACATAACTTAAAGCACCAAGCACAGTACATAGGTTCACCAGCAGAACCTGAGCACTTGAAACTGATATTCTAACTGTAGAAGTCTACAACTGGCACAACTCTCCTTAAGAAACCTGGCTTGTCATATCATTATTCATCTAAGTGCCTTTTCCTCATTGATGATATTCAAGAGCTACCTATTGAGAATCAGTACAATTTGGGGAGCAAATCACAGAAAACTTACTGTGACCCTGAACCCAGTACACACATACAAAAAAATACAAGTATAAAGTTCAACTGGTTACTACATCTTCCCGCATCTAGTTAAACACTTGAAGGACTTTAGTTCAGATCATAGATATCTCCACATAGCAAAGGCAGACATTGCACTAACCTAAACCAACTTACTCCACCAAATGTTTCTGAATAACAGTATAGAAGAGCACTAGGGAATGTCTGTAGCTGAATCATCCTTCCTCCTTTCGTGGGGATCTCAGGCAGGCGGAGTTCCTCACTCTCCCTCTGATCAAAGTGCATTGAGGGTGGAGCAGAAATCTGTTCTGTGTTTCCATTCACAGCTTATCTGCCCTCCACCCTCCCACAGACAACTGAAAATGGAGGCACTTCCTGTTGAAAAAAATGTGTTATCAGCACCAGACCCAGCCTGGGCTTAGCACTGAGCACAGGCCAAGTTAGGTGGGAGACGACTGGAGGCCCAGCAGCTGGGCTGGAAAACTCCCTCCTAAAGGAATAAATGACTTTGGGGACAACTCGGCTGCTGCCCAGGAGGACGTGGAAAATACCCACTAGCCTGTGAAGTAGGCACCGTTCAGGTTTAGATTGCCAGATGTTTTTTCCCGTGAGAAGCAGCCTTTGTTTGTTTTCAGCCATAGATCTGAAAAGTTAAGGATTTCTGAATTGATAAACTCACATAGTCAATGTCCAGCAGAGCCTGGCTCACCAACATTACCAGTTCTCTTTCTTTGCCTTTACGACAGACCCAGAGACAGCCTCCAGTGGGGGATGCCCAGAGAGGCAGCTCAGGAAAGGCAACACATCTGAGCAAAGAAGCCCTTCAAGGACACAACCTATCTAGAAGAATAGTATTGGTTCTCTGGCTTGCGAATTATAAACATGCATATCATTTTGGAGAAAGAAAACCAGTAAGCAGTCGACAGGGATGTGCTCAGTCCTCCACACTGTAATCTCTCTTAATGCAACTTCGATCTGAAGAAAGAAAACACTGCACCCTAGGTAGGCTGAGGGTGAGCCTGTGATCATTTCCAGAGCATAAGACTTTGATGATGATCACAACTGTCTCCTTAGCCTGAATTCAGACTGTCAACTTCCATGGCCTCTGATCTGTCCTTCCTACACATCTGAATAAGTTTGTGGTTATGGCTTTTTCTTGTGTGAGGGGAAGCCAGCCGTCCCTCACTGCCAAAGCTCTCTTCTATGCTTTTATAACCTCTGGGTTAGACTCTTGCAGTGCTTTATAGCAGCCTTCCTCAAAAGAAAAAGTAAAAACTATGTGTAAGTTCCAAAAAAGAAACACTTTCCAGATAAATCTAAACTTCTACCCTAAAAACAATGTTCATTTCAGTTTGAATGGAAGTAATAGAACCAGACCAAAAAAGAAAAAAAGTGATTCAATAGTTTCAACACAGGAAGATACACAAAAACACAAAGATTTTGTCTCCATCGGGACACGTAAAAACTATCAATCAAAACAAAGCCCTCTAGTTCTCCCACAACAGCTCAAATCAAGCACGACAACATGAGCGCCTTCCCTCACATCAAGAGTCACGGTCACTTCAGCTGATAACCTAACTCAGTTTTCAGCAGAACGGTTACTTGTTTGTAATTTAACAAACAAATTCCTTACCAGAGAGCTTGCTGACTGCCCCTGTGACCCCTCTTGCCCCTTCTCATCCTGAGTAAACTAGGTTATATCCATACTCTGGGGTACTGCCCTCTCAAGGACAGCAGAAAAATCCTATACTTACAATATCCTCTGGACAGAGGAGCAAATTGTTTTACACATCTGTACACACTTAAACAGAAAGCATGTTGCGGTGAAGAAAGTGATGGCCCAAAATTTATAAGTATTATGGGATTGTCAGTAAAATACTAATGTACAAATATAAATTGCAAGGAGGAGGGTTTGTTCTGCAACTTAAAGTCATTAGCATACTAAAGAAAAAGTTTTTCTTCTGAAATGAATCAAAACAAAACAGATGACTATTCTAGTCTTCAAATTAACTGGTAAAGAGTCCTCAGGCAAGATTTAAAACCTGGTGAATTATGATCTTTTATAACAAAAATGGCTTTTCAGGAGATTGGATGTCTTTATCTCACCATCTCAATTAGAGAAAGCATATGATAGTCCAAGGTCCAAGCAGCATTTACAAGAAAGCAATATAAATATACTAAGTATCATGAGGAATGAAAAATTGTTGCTATCAGAAATAAAAGCAGTATTTAAAATATGGTTACTTTGCTAACGCAATAGCTCTACATCTCTAAATTCCCCCCATTAGTAAAGCAAGGATTTATTTCTGATGTCTTGGGATGAAAAGCATTGCCAGGCAAATAAAGCACATCACTATTAATTTCCAAGATTAAATTTAAATAGCGCTATTCTTCTTGAGCTTCAAAGGGGTCCACAGGCATCTCCCACTTATGCTATACAATACTCCTAAGAACCAGATGGTAGGAATTACTTTTCCCTGTTAGTAGAGGAAAACAGAGGCTTTACAAAACCTTGGCAGCTTACTCGAGTCACACACAGAGCCGCAGCTAAGTGCCTGGCTGCCCAAAACTGTTTCCTTCCAGCTGCTAATCCCTGAACCCCCAGAATAAACTTCAGACCAGATCCAGGCTTCACCATCAATCAAGCAACTAAACTTAGTAAGAACTTTAAATTAAAAGTACTTATACTTAATAAGATAAAAAGGATGCTCGAGTATGTGCCCCAGCTCTGGTGAAACCATGCCAAGCTACCAATGGCCAAAAGAGGCAGCACACTAAATAAGTAAGCATTTAAACGTGGGCAGATATGGACTTGGAATTGTTTACTCACAAGACTCCAACAGAATGTCAAAATCAATACCTGCTGTTTATTTGTTCAAATCTTTCTTAAAATCTGAAGTCAATAAAATAATCTCTTTGTGCCCAGTCTCACAAATTCTGACTGCCGGGCCTGATATGGTAAGTAGCAGCATTATGAGTTATAACATGTGCCACCACCTGTCTTGGAAGATGCTTTTTTCAATCATTAAAATTTCAGAGAAAATTAACAGGTAGGTCTAAACACGAACAGAGCTAACAGTGTATTTAATTCATATTCATTAGCTCTTCATATTGCTAGTAACTCTTTTGGCAGACACCCATGAAATTCATAATAAATTACTTTTGTTCCAGTAAAAGAATTCATTTTCTTCAAAGATTCATTTAGCAATAACATTTCAAAGCATTCTAAGCCAAATTTCCTAAATTTGCCCATGTTTTCCCATAACATTATTCCAAGTTTTGAGACAATTTTCTATATTCCAATAGAGGCATGGGGAAAAAACTGCAAAGAAACTGTAATTTACAAAGAAAAATTGTGTTCTGAGGCCACCTGAAAAGGTAAATGACATTCTGCCCACACTTATTCTTTACCTAGTATTGTAATGTTTTCAGATTGTGATGAATCACTTATTAAATAAATCACAGTCCTGTGATAAATTGGGTGAACACATATATTATCACCTATTCAAAGCACAATACAGTTTTACTGTTTCCTCATATATGTAAAAGCCACCGGAATATTAATGTAGTAGCATGTATTTCTAACTACGTTTTATCATCCTCCCTGTGACATGCACATGTGCACACACAGACAGGCAAAAAAAAAGGAGGGAAGTCCACAAAAGGCCTTGAGATTAAAAGGAAAGTATGCGAACTCCACATACTTCAAGGTTCCCTGCCAGGGTGACGTGTGACTCTCACGGTGAAGGCCGATGTGGTCAGACAGGAACGTGAGTTATTAGAAGGGGCTGTGAAGGAAGAAAGAAAGGGAGCCTGGCACATAGGGAGCGTGAAGATAAAATGCCAACAAAATATTTATGTTCATGGCTTGTAGCAAGTGGCAAGTGGGATATTAATAACTATGACGATTGGTCAACTCCTGGGAGTGGTAACAGCCCTGGATTGGGAGGTAGGAGACGTCGGTTCCAGTCCCGACTTCAACATGAGCTTGTCTTGTGACCTTATGGAGTCACTCTGGGCCCTGGTTTATAAATGAGGCAATAATAAGACCTAACCACAACTCTCTCTCAGACCCTGTGGGAGATTAATGACTTTGTAACATTTTTTAGTCATTGAGAAAAGAGTGTCTTGGACTATAAACCCCGGGAGAAAAAAATGGACATTTGCCTATTATTAAAAAATCAGTTTTCAATAATTTTGTAAAAATTAACTGAAGGTAATTGGAACATTCTTAAAAGTTCCAATTAACTTAGCATTGCCTGTGTATGAATTTAAATCATGCCACTAAAGTAATTAACATTTTAAACAAATCTTTCTAATCACATTAGGTACTTTAACAACAGTAAATTTTACTATTTTTTCTGGTACCCAACTAACATTGTCTTAGTACTATAACACACTTCATTAATAAGTATAAAATTAACAAAGATATTTGTATAATGTGCCTTATATGTTTGCTCATGAGCAAATCATTTCTCTGGCACAATTTTTCCATCTGTTTCAGTGCAACAATATTTAATGCTGAAAAATTACTAATCAAAATTAGTCAGATTTAATTAAGAAAATATTATTCCTTCTCTTCAAACATTTCAAAATCACATATACTATCTGCCACATATTAACCTAGTATGCCATGGTGATGACGACCTGGGTCCAGCTCCAAGCCCTTGATATATAACCTTGGGCCTGTTACTTACCTTCTGAGTCTCACTCCTACAAATAGAAAATGGTAATAAAAGCACCTCCACAGTAGATTAATAATTAGGAATAAAAGAGAAAATGTACACAAAATACTTGATACGTAAAAGGTATTGATAGAAGCTAGTTTCCTGCCTTCCTATGCCACTACCTTATAAATGAGAAAGTATGAGAAAGGGAGAAGACTTCTCAAAAGCAAGAGTACAACTGATAAAATGCAAGACTAATCCATTAACGTCTGTCTTTCAAGTACTCTAAAGGTTCTTGTGGAATAGCCAAGTTCCTTTAAGTGAAAGCAGCTCACACTGTATAAATGACCTTTCAGCTATTTAATTATTATTGGAACAGTCAATAATAGGAACTATTATTTTGTAGCCATGATGCCACAGTAAATTCAATTACCTGGAGAAAAAGACAGTGGAGTATAAATTTGCTAATAAAGAAGTAAGCTACAGGACTAAAGTGTTGCTTTCCAATTTTCACCACAGGTAGCAAATAAAGAATTTTAAATATTAACCTTCAAAGTACCTAACCTTACTTTAGAAGGCCTTATAGCCCTGGCTGGTGTGGCTCAGTGGATTGAGTGTCAGCTTGTGAACCCCGGAAGGGTCAGTGGTTCAATTCCCAGTCAGGGCACATGCCCGGGTTGCAGGCCAAGTCCCCATCGTACATTGGTGTTTCTCTCCTTCTCTTTACCTCTCCCTTCCTCCTCTTTCTAAAAATAAATAAATAAAATCTTTTTTTTTAAAGGCCTTATAAAGACATCCAGATATCCTAACAGGTACCAGTCCCTAAATCACTTCCTGTAGGCTACAAGCATGTAACGGGTGTGCGTTAGCCCTTTCAAACCACTTGTAGCACAAGATTTAGCACCATACAGCTCAGGAGAAGTATGTCTTCTGACAAGGTCATTGAATAATGTTATTATTAAGGGGTGACTGCAATAAGAAAACAGGTCTAGCTAGGAACATAGCATCCCAGAAGAACAAAAGAGACAGGAATGAAGAAACCTATTTAACAAGGAGAAACTGACCAGAGTGGGAAAGGTCCACCCAAAGGCACAGAATCAGCCAGTGAGGATATTAGATGAAGTCCTTGTCTCAGTCTAAGGTCACCTGCCTCTCTTGTGGAAGTTTATCACACATAAGAAACCACAAGGTGAAGAAGCTTTCCTATCACTAACACACCAAGCCTAATATGTTTCCATTCAAGTCACGCGGCAGCCACCCTAAACCGTCTTGCCCTGAGGAGCCCTGGGGACCAAGAAACTAAACATTATAAGCTGTGAGGTCAGGGCATGTCACCAGCTCTGAGGAAGGATTTCTTTTCTTACTATTTGTGAGGGGAAACCCTGCTTGTAAAACGTACAAGTAGAAGCATGCTAGCATTTGTTTACATCAATTATCAAAATACTCCCAGCTAAGAATGTTTTAATTGTTGGGCTCTAGCATGGACAGAAATGCATTTGAGACTGAAATGGGGGTCAGAGAAAGCCCATCATTTAGAAATGAATGTGGTTTGAGCCCTTCTTAAGGCTGACTTGATATTAATTTGAAGTCATTTCACAGATCTACCTTCCACCTATTTTATTACCTCATCTCCTGCCTTTAGCTTCTTATACCCTGCACTCCAGCCACACTGAACTCCTAAAACTACGTCCCTGAAGTAACATAGATACCGATGCTCCTCTTCTTCCTGGACACCTTTATCCCATTGCTTCTCCCACAAAAATCCAGCTCAACTAATTCGAATTTCCTCTTCTCTGTGAAGCCATTTCCAACTCTGCATTCAAAATTCACCACTCCCTCCTTTAGCCTCCTACCCTACTTTGTCGCTCATTTAAAGCACTTCCAAATCTAACTAGTATCTATACCTGCTCCCACCACTACCACCACCTTATGAATAATCTGAGGTCAGAAACTTTATTTTACTCAATTATAAACAGGGCCTCCATAGTGCAATGCTTTGTAAATGAAACAACTGTAAAGCAAGAGCTAGCCATATACAGGGTGGGGGCAAAAGGTTTACAGTTGTCCTTACAGAAAATAATATAAGAATAAACTGTGTCTTGCATGCTTACAATTGTAAACCTATTTTTGCCCCATCCTATATGTTCAGTGATTTCTTATTCTCAGACTTTTTTATTACTTTTTTCATCCCCAAATTAATCTTTCCCATCCCAAAGATTAAGAAATACCTTTTATTTACTAAAACTTGGAGAATAAAAGTTTATACATTATATTATATACATGTTATGTTATATGCATATTACATATCATATATGCACATTATATATATACACATACATATTTTGCCTGCCTACCTGTAGTTCTATAAATAATTATTAAAAATTAAAAGCTCAAGTTTGTATTAAAACTACAGATATAACATTGAACATTAAATAATTTTGAAGTACATGGAAATGAACTATACAGGGTTGGGCAAAAGTAGGTTTGTGTAATACAAATAAACAATACAATAATTAATAAATACAATAGTAAATAAAAAATAAACTGTTCCACATACAACTGTAACCTACTTTTGACACCCCTATATATATATACATATATATGTGTATATATAGTACCCTCTAATTTCATAAATTTTTAATTATAAGTCATAGGAAAAATAGCAATATTTATAAACTATTAACTCTTATTTGGGAATTGCTGAAATAGAACATGTTAGTATAGCTCCCTTCTAGACAACAGTAACAAAAAAATTCTAAAAACATAATTCAGTCAATAAATGGAAATCAACAAAAGAATGAAAAATTCTTACACTCCACAGAGAATATAAATGCCAAAGAAAATCTGCAGTCTATTTAGGTCAACCTAATACACATTTTTCAGTAAAACTATATGTATTAGAAAATTTTAGACACAATGAAAGACTACTTAGGGGAAATTTTATCTTTAAGTTCAAAAGTCACAAAAAATTAATCAACTATCAAAAATTAAGTTTAATACATTTCTTAACAAACATAAAAGATTCCAAAGCAACAAGACAGGGACTATTTTAATCCTGGCAGAAGTTCTTCCTGATCTCACACAGAAAACAAACTACCCTTTCTCTGCCTTCACCACACACACACACATCACAGCCTACAACATTGATCTGATGACCACCAGAAGGAATGTCCTTTTTCCGAGGCAGAGGTCTAGTTAAAATACAAAATAGCAACAAGTATTGTACATAAGGCTAAGACATGGAAATAAGTCAAAGAAATGAGGCTTCAGAGGAGCACAAAAATTATTTTTGTGACACTTGTCCTAAAGAATGCTGAATGCTGTGTGCTAGGAATCCTGCCCATGCCTTCACCCTGCTGGGGAAGGAGCCCTGGAGCCTCCTCTCAGCAGCACAGGACTCAGCCAGAATACTCAGCCCCTGCCAGGCTAGCTCAGGAGCCAGGCCACACTGGAGACCTAGGAGCCACCACCCGGCACATGTCCACATGCAGGGCAGGAACAACAGGACTGAAAAGAAGCCTGCTGGGAATGCCTACTGGTGATCTAGAGCTGATTTCTCAGCCAGAATGAAAATGAGGTTTGGCTAAGACCTCTGCAGTGGTCTGACATCTTTGCTGTAATAATCATTAAGGAAAGGCAGAGCAGTCACTTGCCCTTTACATCTCTCCATGGAAGAACATGTGGCCCTAGTTCCTATCTTCCACTGGATACCTAAGATTGCATTTTGTTTTGTAGCTCCATTGTCCCTACTAAGCTAGGATAACTCTAATTTCCACAAAAGGGGCCACTGGAGAGCTATGGGATGTACCCATCATCCTAGGAGGCTTAAACACTGAGCCAACAAAGGTGCCATGTACTACGTACAGATACAACCTTGTTACGTGGATATAACATTTTCCTCACCTATAGCCCTTCACCAAAATCTTGTAAGTGGTCAGTACAAACAGCAACCACCCTCCAACATCATAAACCACGACCAAGATGGGAGAATGACGCATCTTTGTCAACACCACCCCCTGGTTCACAGATACCTCTCCAGGATGCTCTTTGCAGCTCCTCAGCTGCCACGCTGGCCACGCACACCCAGAGAAGGCTTTGAAGGGACCAACGGGCACACACTGGCACTCCTTGGTAGTGACCTGGGGAGACGCCTGGTATCTACAATTATTCTTGGACGGGCAGTTTCCAAAGACAACCAGCAGATTTGGCTTCTGCCAAGCAGGTACAGCAGGTGGGAGCTGATGGGCACATCTGTGATGGGCAAACCATCCAGAGAAATATCCACAACCCTGGTGCCAGCTGAGTGCCTGTGAAGCAGGCTAGAAGTGGGTCTCTGGGTGCAGGGAAGAGGGTGGGCAATCCAGCCCCCACACCTCCACACACAGGGAGAGCTGTCAGGAAGTGTTTCTGAGGCCACCTGCAGCTCTCACAGCTTGTTCCTCAAGTCCTCAGAGGCTGCCCAGGCCACAGGAAGGATGGGAGCGTACAGCACAGGCCTTGTGTAGAACTGTTCTCAAACCCCCCAATCCCTAAAATCCTGTTGCTTTGCCCCCTGGCCTCTAGGCCGGAACTGAGCATGCTGGGTCTCAGGTGAGAGATGCTGGGACACCAAAAGTTCCTCTTCCAGACAGGCCAGGGCCAGACCCCTCCCTGTCTTTTTATTGTTCCTCCTCTGGAAGGGCAACTGATTGGACTTGCAAATAGCCAATTTTGAAATCTTACATCACAAAACCACAAGAGCAAAACTGGACTCTACCCACTAGGGTTGCAAGTCCCCAAACTGGGCCCATTGTTGGGCAAATATCTAGTTCTCTGACATTTGTCACTCATATCTCACTTCTGCCATGCTTAAGCTGTACTGTATTACCAACAAAAGTGACTTGAAGCTGACAGTTATCCTCACTTGTGCTAAAGAAGACAGTCACTGAAGCCGAAAACCTGGCTGCTCCCTCAATGCTTTGGAATACCAGAACTTTGGCCTCATTTAACTGGACTTAGAGCATAATAAAAATTATTTTAAAATAATTCTGACCTTTTCATTTTCCCACAAGGACTTGTTCTATTTACCACTTTAGATCCTTAAAATTACATGTAAACTTCCTGTAAAAACATTATACATCAGAGTCCACCTTTATAAAGGCTAGAAACATTCTTTAACCTGTCTCCAACAAACAAAAATTAAATTTTTTTTTTCCCTTGTGAAGCTCTGATCAAAATTCTTGTTTTGTTAAAGAAAAAGCCCAAAAGAATTTGGATCAGAGGACAAAGGAAATAAATATAATTTTAAGCACAGTTTAAAATTGTTTTAAATTTTTAATTCTCACTTGTTTAGGTCTGTGAAAATACAACAAAAGAAACCAAGCTAGCTCTGTGGTTCCCAAACCCTGACTGGAAGACACCTCGAGAACAGGGTTTCAGTTTCACCTGGGGCACTTGTTCATAAACACAAATTTCCAAGCCACACCCCCAGAGTCTGACTTAGAAAATCCAGGGTGGGGCCCAGGAATGTGTAGTATTTCAAAGTACCCCAAATAGGACAAAACTAAATGTAGAAAACAATTACTAAGTAAATAGGGATTTTAATGCTGGTGTTTGATCCTAAACTAGTCTCAGTATCTGAGGACATGCTGCCCAGGTCACACCCTGGATTTCAATGAGACCTAGGGTGAAACCTGGCCATTTTTAAACAGCATCCAGGTATTTTAAGGAGATACTAGGGAGGCAGAATGCTCTTCACTTGAGAAAAACTGAGTTCCAATCATAATTTTACAGAGACTACCTGTGTGTGATCTTCACAAAGACCCTCACTCACAAATCAAATTGCTCACTGGTTTGTAGCAAGGCTGGAAGAAGCCTGCATATAATTAAGGTGCATTTAAAGAAGGCAAGGCCTCCTAGCAAGAGGACACTTGGGTGAAGAAAGATCAGTGACACAGCAGCACCTGACACATTATGATGAGCTGTGTTCTGAGTAAGTGATAAGGAGGAGGAAAAAGGAAGGAAGGAGATGGGAAGGAGAAGGGAAAGGGAGGGAAGGGAAGGGAAAAGGAGAAAAGAGAAGGAAAGAGAAGGGAAGGGAAGGGAAAGGAAAATCTAAAGCGGGAGTTGATATGATAAGCAAAAACAATTCAAATGTCATGGACTCTGGGGTATATGAAACCACTGAGCTGATAGTTTTTTTGATCTACATTAGATTTAGATACACACACACACACACACACACACACACACACACACACACATATATAGCAACTCAGATAAAAACCTGGAAATAAAACCATTTAAAGCACTTTAAACCAAAACTTCTAGATTTTACTTGGGTTAATTTAATCATAAAAATATGATATAGATCTTAATTAAGAGGTTTGTAAAGTACTTATGTTAGTATTTTGTTGACATTTAAATGTAACTTCCTCTAAAAACTATTCTTAGGTATCAGCTAACTAAACTGAACTGTTGGTTTAGATTATTGTTCTTCCAGATAAGATAAAATCTGAGATAATAAACTAGAGAGCTACCCACTAGTTTAGAGTCTATACTGTTTCAGCACTTACCCCCGAGGCTGTTGGTTGTGTTGTAGGGGAAGTATTTTTGCTGCAATCATCTGAATTAGAAGAGGTGGAAGATGGAGTCATAGGAATGGAATTATTGCTATTGCCTGCAAGAGTCAAAATTAACCTCATAAATATACATATACTCTACTATTAAGGTTGGCAAATACTTTACAATCAAATAGCACTTTATTATATTTACCAGAGCAAGCCTTTGACTTATTTATGTTCTTAGGTTTTCGTTTCCTGGTTTGAATTCCCTCTTTTTTCATAGCAAGCGGTCGAGGCACCTAAAAAAATATTTCACATAGGCCACATGGTTAATAAATATTAGCTAAAGACCCAACATCAGTACTGAAAGCTCTCATTTCTGCACAAAGACTACACTTACCCCGTCAAATGCAGATTCCTTCAGGGAAAATAAGGTGATTTACCAAGGAGTTATTACTCCTTCAGTTAATGCTTATTGTTTTAAACAACTTCAAGTATAGAATAAAACCACTGAATGCCTACTTTTATTTCAAAGAGCTCATGTGCTCTCTTCTTCCTATTATACATATGTACAAAGTTATTTTCCTTTTTAAGATAAAAGTACTTATAATATTTTGTGCTATCCTTAAAATGAAATATAGAATCTTTCTAACTATAATTATCAAATACAGGGTGCAGCAAAAGTAGGTTTACAGTTTTGACTACATGAAACAGATTTATTTTGTATCATTATTTATTAATTATTGTATTATTTTCCGTACAAACAACTGTAAATCTACTTTTTCCCCACTTTGTCCTTGTATATTTGCTTGCATTCAAAAATTCTAATTGGTTCCATGCTTTTGTCTGTTTGTGCAGGTTTTTTTAAAAGGTTACTACCATTTTATCAATTCTAAAATACACATTTTTCACATTTTAATATTTCTAATATTGAGATGTCTTACAATGGACATGTCTGACAGTTTAATTGGCAGCATTTTTTTGTTTCTTACTGCTATGTAAGTTAATAATTTAATATAATAACATCCTAGATTCAATAACATGCATATAAAAATCAAAATTTTTACTTTTATCTTCTCCTTTTGCTGATTTTTTTAATTGAAATCATTTACAAACTGTACTAATAAATATATATGCAGTATGAGCAGACTATGTGGCGCACCCCATGGAGCTTCATGTAGAGTCCACAAGCATTGCACACAGGTTCACCCTCGGCGTTTCTGCGCCACAAAGTGGTGGTTGTGGTGTGACAGTTGGCACAGGACAATCCAAGCCGCCGGGAGGAAGGCTAGAAAACAGCACAAGAAAGTAAGTGTAAGTGATTTTTATGTGCATGCTGCATACATGAATGTATCATGTCCCTGTCTTCAACAAGTTATTATAAATAAGAGGTTCCTTGAGAAAAAAAAAAATTGAAGGATAATAAGATTGACCTTCCTGACCCAAGAAATTTAAATTTTACAGTGTGCTTGATCTCAAACACACATTTGATCTGCACCAGTTAACATAGATTATAGAATAACTGTGAACCAGTCACAATGTTGGCCAGTAACTGCACGTACTGTTGTCAGAGGTCTGAGATATAAAGCTATTGAAATGCAATCACAACTACCCGCCAATGTTAAATGACTCTGGGTAGTCTCTGCTTCACCCAGAAACTGAAGATAATGAGGTCTATTTCTCAGATATGTGCAGAGGATCAAACCAGAAACTTTTGAAGAACTTATATATTAATAGAAACGGATTTTGGAAAATGTACAAAATGTTTGTAAAGAGATATATCTGTAATATATTCCATAATTACCATGATCAAATGCTACCTGAAAATTTGTATTATTCATTTTTCCAAAGGATAAGCAAGTTTTATGACATTGTTTTAATTCTGGCATTGTCTTATATATAATGATACTAATATATTTAATTTACCCTGCCAGTATAATACTGAACTTTTGTTCACACAAAGTGTTAAATGGTACTATCAGAAAGTCAACCCTGTTACTGTCATTATGATTTCCATGTTCCCTTTATGCTCATAACATCTTTAAAGAGAATTTAGTTCCCCTAAATTACGAGTGAATGATAAAGAATGAGAATTTAACCTAGTATAAGTTCCTCCCTGGAATAGAAAAAATCTAAATTTGTTTGAAGTTACCAGGCAGGCAACTAAAAAAATGGTGCTGTGATTCCTCTTTACAAAACAACAGGGAAAATCCAGGAACCAAAGTTGAAAATTACAGAATTTGGGAAGTGAGCTACACTAATTAATTTATGAAGTTGTAAAGAAATAAAGAATGCACAACAATTGGAACTACTGTAACAACATAATCAATAAAATGTACTTTAAAAAAAGAATGCACAGCAAAAATAAAAATCGAGCATGTACTGAAATTTCACAAATTAAAGGACAGAGATTTCCAAATCTTTTGGTGGCAAATTTAAAGGATTGAATTTCTCATTTACAATTCACAATCTGTTGTATTACTTTAGTATTACTCTTTACAGACAAATTATAAAAACAAAGAGACACTGGTAAGCCTCTTGGCACTACAACATTTTCTTAGCCGGTGCTAAGAAAAAAAAAACAATTTTACTTTTGGTTGTAATGAATATGCTTGAATGACAGGAGAACTATTTGGGAATTGCTTTGCTAAAATGATGAAAACATATAAAACCTTGCTCATCAGGGTTTCTTTCTTTTTCTTTCTTCCTTCCTTGCTGGTTAAAAGAAAATAATTTCCCAGGAGAACGCTCCTTTCTTTTTATAAATGTGAAATCAGAAAACAAGCTACAGGAAGGTTCATTTCATAAATAGATCATTTATGACAGTTTCCAGTGGAATTTGGAGCCAATGTGAAGCAAACTTGTTATCAGAATTTGCCTTTATAACAAAGAACTTTATGACTGTCAACTGCAGATCATAAGTGAAGCCAGTCGTCATAAACATGTGAAATGAAGGTGGCTGGGTTATAAAAGTTCCTTATAACAAGTGATCTCAGTTATGTTCATCACTGACAAGGAATTCAAGTTAACCATAAATCTCTTATTCTGCAATGTATTACAAGTTTAAATTCACAGTGATTGGTTCTGTACTGCTGGCTAAACAAAGTTGGGTTCAACATTCTACTTCTGATAACTAAGGTAGGTCCATCAAAACCATAAATAAGAAGCCCACAAAGAGAACTAATTGATAGACACACCCTTCAATTGGTATCATTTATAACCTATTTACAAAGCATATTGGCTGACCTTGGTTACTGCCAAGACAGCTGCCACACAGAAGGGAAACTAATTGATTCATAGATGTTAAAAATGATTTTCTGGCATTATTTTTACTTGTAAAAGTACAAAACAAATGGCACTATCTAAATATGGATGTTACTATATTAAATTTATAATGCACCTAGAACCGAAATGGCTATTATTCTACCAGTTTTTTGCTCAATCTCAAGAAAATGTTACTTTTCCAAGCTCAGATAGTTCAATGCACCTTTCCAAAATAATAATAATCAGTTTCATCGTTAAAACATAGGCTAATACAAGAAAACAAAGAACTTCTTTGGAACATTTTCCAGCCACTTTTTAAAATATCATGCTTGCAAGAAAAATGAAAACCATAGGCAGTCAGGCAGCCACTGAAGTTAAGGATGGCCTTTGAAGAAAATGTTTAAGCTGTGGGAGGCAGTAACAAGTTTAAGGCACATACACTCATTAAATTAACCTTGGCCATTTTATTTTAAATGCATTAAAAACAAAACCACCATAAAACTAATTGCTTCTCCTTAAGGTGTCAGACTTACATTGTGATGCAATTTCACTCTAATCTGTTTAACACAAACAACATGTGTAGCATTTGTTCCTGCTAATTAGAGTATAACAATTAAATAAATTACTTGGATACTTAAGATGTCTGGCATCTAACTGTAAAATATTTTACTTTAAAAGGTATTAGAGTATGTGTGCTTGGCTAAACAAATGTTAGTCTTACAGTGGGGCTTTTGAAAGCTTTATTTTCTCTAAATACCCTCTCCTTAAAAAAATGAGAAGATATTAAGAGATTAATCCCTGAAAAAAAGAATCAAAATTCCCACTTTAAAACATAGTAAAACATATTCATATCGGCAAAAATTCTCAACTTGAGAAGAATACATAGACTGCATTTTTTTCTCAAGTTCCGTGTAGTTCTCCGAACAGCCAGATTTCAAAATAACAAAGGTTAGAGTAAATAAATTTTCAACATACTCAAGGGCAATCCAAAAGACGGGTGGAATTTGCCGCTAAAACTTGTCTCTCTCCAGAAGAGGCAGAAGGGACCAAGAGGTATTATAAAAGGAACAGAATCAAACACCCCATCCATGAGGCTGTAGGAAGAAAGGGAGTGTGGGTTTGTTTTCATGTTCTATTGGGGGGTGGGGAGGGGTGCTGTAAATGGGCATTGCTTTTCAAGAATAAAATCCAGACCAGAGCCGAAGGCATAGTGAAAAACAACATCTCTTTCCTTAACCTGACCTGGGTCCCTATAATCTGTCTTTCTCTCTGGGGGTTACCATCGTTATAAATTTCTTGTGTCTCCTTCCAGAATTATTTCGGTATATTTACAAGTACATAAAGAGATGTAATTATTGATTTTTGTACTAAAAAAAAAAAAAAAAAAAAAAAAAACCGTAGTACCCTTCACCTCTCTTTTTTTCTCTTTCATATGAAATATCATCCCCTAAGTTAAATGTGGGGAAAAGGCAACATGTTTTTCTTCCCCAGGCGTTGATTTCGGGATAACATCCCGTCAGGCGCCAGCAAATGGGGAATAAAGGGTACTACGTGATCCCTGAGCTCAGGTCAGGCCCGGGCGGCTCCTGGCGTCGCTCGCACCTGTCCCCGCGGGGGTGCCTGGGGCGCCGGCAGCACCAGGCTGGGCTGCTCTGCGCCGTGCAGGGCCGCGCCGCAGGGAAGGAGGGCGGCGCTGGCACTTACCACTCTCTTCTGCGGCTTGATGAGGGGCCGGCTGAGGCCGTTCATCTTGCTGTAGAGGCCGCAGGCGTTGCACAAGTAGTGGCCAGTGCCGTCCCGCCGCCAGAGTGGCGTCTGGATGGAGCCGCAGTTCACACACTCCCGACTCTCGGGCAGGTCCTCCAGCAGGTCTGCGGTGAGAGCGGAGACAAAAGGCCAGGTGACGCCGCGCCCCTCCCCAAGGCTCCCGCCAAGACCCCTAGCATCCCAAGGTCCCAGCGCTTCCCTGCCAGCGCCCTTCCCCACAGATCTTTCGGGAGCCCACTGATGATATCCCTATGGAACGCTGACCATTCTCTGCACCCCTGGGCGCGCCCAGTAAAAACCTAAAGAAGTAGAAGACGGTGCGGGAAGCCGAACCCGAGTCATTTGCCTTCTACTACCAAGGACCTCAGAGTTGAGATGAACTGTGGGGAGATCGATTTGGGTCCCCTGACCCCTCCTTTCCGGCTGTTCACAAGCTATTCAAAACTGAAATCCATCATAATTACAGTATGCCACTTGCCAAGCCCAGCAAACCATACTGGGTTAACACTGATCACTGACCCCTGCTCTGGCCCACAAATATCCCAGGACACAGGGAGGCTGCCTTAGTTCTTTTATCTTCTTTTTCTTTTAAAAAGTATTTACTGTATCTGCCACCCTTCCTACCCCCATCAAAAAAGACATGTGAATTTATAAATACTGTTCTTGAGCATTTATACCAATTGATTAGAAAATGCCTCAGATCTCCTCAGAGGGAAAAATGCACTAATATTAATAAGCAGAGATAGACGTTACATTTTATTTTCATGCCACAAGGACCAAACACTAAAATATTCTAATTTTAAAGTGGGTCTAATTGTTTCTATCTGCAAATTTTCTACAAACGGTTTATGTTTTATTGATCTGAAAGATTACTAAGACCACCCCAGTGCTCAATAAAATTGTTTCCTTTTTCCTACATGAAAATTGCAACTTATGCAATCTTTCTAAATTACGTTTGTGTCATTTCTACTTGGTTAGTTTTTGGAGTTCACACCTATTCTAAACCTGTTATTTAAAACAATCTTAAGAGTAAGTGTTTATTACTTACCCTAAATTGGTTAAATATAAATGAATAATTATTATCTAATATGAGACAGGTACTTATTAATTAAATAAGTATTTTTTAAATAGACTTAAAATTAAATATTTCCTGTTTAGAGTTAGTAACATTATAAAGGGTTTAAACGTTTCAATTGGTTTTCTTTAAGGAGAATTTGAATCAATTGTTAAAGTAAATAAACATTACACTTTAGAATTTTATTTGAAGACTATGTGTGCTATTGGGTCTTTCTATTCCTTCTCATTCCCACAGTTAACTGCTTGTTACTACCATTAACTGCTGTAAAGATATTTAAATGTGTCTTTGGCATGAATACTCTTTAATTCCATTTACTATTTACCCTACAAAACAAGTCTCCTTCCTCAAGAAATAAGTTTAAAAGAAACTAGCATCCCACATAACTTGAGTTCAAAGTTGTCATGGGGACACTGCAACTTACAACATCACAAAGATTTATTCTTCTCCACCCTAAAAGCCACTATTGACTACGGTAATCAGTAAAATGCTCAGGACTTCAAGGACACTAAAGTTAAACAAGGTATTTGTCTTTGTTGTTGACTTTAAAATGTTACCTATCAGAGCCTCTCTCAATAGAGGAGTGGGGCATTCCCTGGAGAACCCAGACCTGTGCCTGGCCTTCTTCCCCCAAGATGAGAACAATAAGGAGAAGACAGTGCAAACTCTCCAGGTAAGTCTCTTTAGACATCTGAAAACCCCAAAGACAAAAGTTGAAGTTCACTGTGGATAAATAAAATTTAGCAAGTTTGCCTATTTTTAGTTAAATAAAATCTATAGCTCCCATTCCCTCCCTACCTTTCCCCACCCCTTACTCAGCAGCGACAATTCTATAACTGATTAAAATAAGAAAAATGTTTTTAAATTAAAATTATAAAATCTGATGGCACTGGAAGTTCCTTCCCCAGTTTCCCCCTGCTCAGTATCATCTCTCTCCTAACATGGCTGCCTTGCGTGCCCCTGGGGAATGACAGACTCAGGGGAGAAGGGCTCTCCCCAGGACCCAAAGAATGGAACTCAGTTAGCAGGAGCTTAAGAGAGGGCTAGGCTCATGAACTGAAGGTCTGTGAGGACCCTGAGAGCACCCCAGGATTCCCCACGCACCCAGTACCAAAACCAGGGAGAGATGTATGGAGCAGGTTCCTAGAAACCTCCACACTGGGCAGGTTGAGAAAGCTCAACACTCAGGTTTCAGTCCTGCTGCTTGCCCGTATCAATGAAAGAGTGCCTCCAGAAATGGTTTGTTTGGGGGGGGGGGGTCAAAGTGGAGAATCAGGGGACTCCAGCTAGGAAGCTGGGAGGAGAGGGGCTGTGGGATCAAGGTCTCTAGCAAGAGAACACCTGTGCGGAAAAGCAAAGTTAGGGTTACTTGCCTCTCCCAGCCTTAGACTGGCTTATTCTCACTCAGTAGCTTCCTGCCTTCTTACCAGACTCCATGCAAAACCTGGGTGTTCCCAAACCCCTTCCCATTTTTGGTTGTTTGGTTTTTAAAATATACTGAGTCTACAGAAGATTTTTCTAATTTTGCAGAGTCCTATCCAGAAAGTGAAAACATTGGTGAAAGGATAAGCTAAGTTTAAAATGAGTTTAACATAAATTGCCTGCAATCACACCCTACTGTCTGTAAAAGAATTTTCCACACAGAACCAATTATTTCAAACACCCAGAGACTCCAGTTACATCTTTTGGACTACTCTTTCTCGGTCCCATGAAATGCTGGAAGACTAGGGGAAAGGAACATGGAGATCACGCTAAGGTGTGTCAGGGAACAGGCAGGGAGCTACAGAACCTTGCTCCAATTGCAGTTGTCCCTGGACCCAACTCACAAAGCCTTTCAGATTCCCTGCTAGACTCCTAACAGACAAAAGCCTCACACCCTAACACCCAACCCCTTCCCATCCTTTGAAGATCGAACATCTCTCTTCTCTCTGCTCCTGGGTGCCAAACATGGGTCCCTATGCAGCAGGAAGGGTGACCTTGCTCTGCTCTCTCAAGTCTCTACTCAAAAGAGCAAACCTGCAGCCGCCCTCCACGCCCCGGCAACACACACACACACACACACACACACACACACACACACACACACACACACACACACACAGTGAAGATGGTCTCCAGAGCCAGCTTCGCAAGGGAAAGAGGAAATTTTGAAACCAAAATCTTAGAGCGGGTGGAGGAGAAGAGGAAGAGCTCATTGCCCTCTCCCACTGTTACTAATGCTTTTCAGATCAGATCCTTCACTTTCAGACACTCAAGTTTCCAGCATGTCTTTTGAACACAAGGTTGGCAATGCCTCGCTTTATCCTAACTAATTAGGGCCCCTAAAGGACTACTTGTCCCTAAATGGAAGGCTGAGGCTCTCAGACCTGGGGTGTGAAAGCACCAGGTAAAATAATTTAGGCTGACACTCCTCTGTCATTGCCACCTCTGTGACTCCCACAGATCCCCTCAAACAAACAAACAGCCAAAAAATAAAAAGCTTTGTCTTAGGAGTTTGCCAGGTTATGAAATTGATTAAATATCAAGTAAGAGACACCTATGAAAGCACCAGAATGCTGCGACTAAGAAGCCGAAGTGCTGCTGTCAGGCCAGACAACACAATTCACACCCTTCCCTGCTTCAGTGAACAACACACTTCAAAATAGGCTGTTTCCAGGTATTCTGAAAATTGTGTGTTCCCAGTTCACTCGCAAATTGCCCCAGACTCTGGGGTTGGAAACTGAAATTTTCGTGGACTCAACTCTAGACGAATAGATGTGGGAGCCCCAGACTCCCCCACCAACTGATGTCAAGCCAAAGGGCCTTCCCACCAGCTTTCCAATCCAGGTGTCCTCCGACTTCTTTCCCTCTCTCTGAGGAGGAGGTGGGGGAAGCCAACTAGGTCCTCAGGTCCTTTTCCTCTGTGAAGCCCTTTCAAATACTCTCCTCGAGGAAAATACACACAACTCCTCCCCTTTGGAGAGGTGAATTGAGCGAGACTGCGTGTGTACTTGAGAACAGGGTAATCAAGTGTTTAACAGTCTCCTAAACTTACCCCAGAAGGAGTCTCACTCTTCCACTCACACAAAACTAGAGTCTTCCACGGGCCTCAGGCCCTGTCGGTTCCCTCCCGAGCTCATTCCTTCCTACTGCCCACTCCATTCACTACTCAAGTCCTTCGAGCTTCTCCGAGGCGCTGAGGCGCGTTCAGTCTCTTCGTGGAAGGAACTGAGTCCGCAAAATAGAAGTACCACATCAACACTGCCACATTCTGGGGTGCCCAGACACAAGTCGGTAAATGCTGCCTGGGGCCAGGCCAACTTCTGGGCACCCCAACAGGAAAGCCCAGGTAATAGGACCCAAGTCAAGTAGCTGCTCCACACCCGCTTTTGCCCTAACGCCTCGGGTCCCACCCCCACGCGGCGGCGCGCCCCTTACCTGCGCTGGGGCCCCGTGGCACCGGGAGCGGGGCTCCGGCGCGGCTCTGCAGGCTGTGCAGCACTGGGGTCTCGAAGGGTCCGGTGGGCCAGGCGGGTGTCAGCGGCGCACCCACGTAGGGCGAGTAGGGACTCGGGTGGTGGTGGTGATGGTGATGGTACGTCCCGTTTAGCTGCCGTGCGGCCGACAGCGAGCTGTACTGGTGCTCTCGGCCGCCCATGGTCGCCAGGCTGCCGCCGCCGCCGCTTACACCGCCCGCTCCCCCGCCCCCAGCTGCGGCGTAGCCCCCAGGGTCCCGAGCCCCGCCGTTGGCCACGGGCGGGCTGGAAGAGTAGGGGAAGCGCGCTGAGACATGTGCCGCGGCGGAGCCGGCGCTGCCGGGCCCAGCAGCCCCTCCGCCAGCCGCGCCGCCTCCGCTGCCATACGGGGGGCTGTCGGCCGAGGCTTGGGGCCAGCCCGGGTGGGCGCCCGCACCGCCCGCGTGGTTGGCAGGCCCGCTGCCCGCCCCCTGCAGGTAAGGCAGGCCGGGCAGCATGGAGCCCACGCGGGTGGTGGGCACGTAGACTGGGGAGCTGGCTGCCGCCGCCGCCGCCGCGGCCGCAGCCGCCGAATGCACGAAGCCGCCGGGCGCGCCGTCGTAAGCGCCCGGCCCCTGGCTGGAGAGGGCGGCGAGGGTCTGGTACATCTCCTCAGGCTGCTCGGGTGCAAAGGGACTCAGCTTGGCGCCGCGGCTGGACCACAGCAGTTTGCTGGCGGTCGCGGCCTGATCAAGATCAGTGAAAAGCAGTAGGTCCTCCCAGCTCGACAAGGCGCTCCCGGGGCCAGCGACCCCGGGCGCCGAAGGTCCGTGGGGAGCCCCGAAGGGATGCGAGGCGTAGGGGCTGAGCAGCAGCGAGCGGGCCGGGGGTCCCGCCGCCGCCTCCGTGTCGAGCTGTGGCGTCCTGCAGTTGCTGGCGCCGCCGGGCCCGCGCTCTGCACCCCGGGAGCAGCAGGAGGAGGAAGAGGAGGAGATGGGGGAAGGAGGCGTGGAGGGCTCTCGCGCTGGAAAGGGTCTGGAGTCGCTGGCGTCCGCACCCGCGGCCCCGAAGCGCTTCGACAGGCACCAGCCGCCTTCAGTCAAGGCCATCCACAATCCGGCGCCGCTGCAAGCTGACTTCTAGCTCCTAAGGCGAGGAAACAGGGACGGAAGGAGAAATAAAAAGGAGTTACCAAAAGTGCAAGCTAAACGACAGCTCACTTCCACTCCCTTTCCTAACTAATGAGGTTCCTCAAAGATCCCGTTTCTGCCCTGGGAGTGAGAGTTGAAGAATGAGAGAGAACTGTGGCAAGCGCAGCCGCCACCGGATCCTCCAAAGGCAGGGATTAACCGCCCTCCCTCACCCGCACCTCTCTGGTACCCTCGCCCTTCCCTACACCCCCTCCGAAGCATCCTTCATTCACGCGCGCGCCTGATCCCAGGGGTGACTGTGAGGTTGGCCAAGGTGTTCCTTCCTCCTCAAACTCGCTCCCTCCAGACCATTCACACACGAAATAACTTTTTAAGTATCGTTGCGTGTCGGCACTGCCTTATCTCGCCTCCCTGCGGGTACCCCTCTCCCAGTATTAAGGTTGCCCGCGTGGAAATCATTAGCGTAAGAAAGGCAACCTGTCCCGAAAACGAAACTGGCGCGTTCTCTCACACTGGCTTTCCCAGAGCTTCCCGGACTGCGCTGACTAGACGGAACGCAAGCCCCGGAGAAAAAAAATGCAACTCAGCCCTGGGAAGGTGGGGCTTGGGGCGGAGACGGGAGTCTCGGACCTTCCGGGCAGAGGCAGTGAGGGGTGCCCACAAAGCCGAGACCCACGCCCTACCCGCGTTCCCGCGGCGGCGCCGCACACCTTAGACTTGGTTCGCGTTGTAGGAACCAGCGCGTGCGCTCTCGCCTGCCGGGCCACCCCAGCCCACCCCGCGGCCATCCTCAGCAGTGGAAAGGCCAGATCGTTCCGGAATCGGACGTAAGGGATGGAATGGAGTGCAGAGAAAAGGAGGGGAGACATGAGATCGCCCCGGAGCCGAGGCCACCCCAAAGGACAGAGCAGGAAGAATGACAGGGAGATTCGGAGGGGGTAAAGGAGAGAGGGAAATGCAGCAGGGCAGGCCTCCTCTGGGCCGCCTCTCCAAATAGCTTGGACTCATTGGAGATAACCACACTAAAACGAATGATCACACACAGACCCGGGCTACATAGCAAGAAAAGAAGTCTCTTTGCCAGCCTGGCTGTGGCTCCCGCCCCTTAGCGCCGAGATAACTCGGAGATAAGGCTGCGCGCAGATAAGCGCTTCGGGGAGACGAAAAGACACCAGAAGTTGGTACGCGGTGTCCCAGGAATCTGGGAGCCGCTGCAGCTTGCCAGGAGTAGAGAAGGGAGACCCCTTCGGAGCCGACCGCGGCCGGTAGAGCAGTAGCCAGGGGCCCGCGACGGATAGGGGTAGAGGGAAGGAAAGAGTGGAGCACGAGCGAGAGAGGAAGCAGCCGAACCTCGGGTGGGCGATGCGCATGGAGAACGGCCGCGGTGGAGGGTGCTCCGGAGCGCGGAGAGGCCGAGGGCGCCGGCAGGCGAGCGCGAGTCCGAGGTCTGCGCCCAGCTGCTGGTGAATAAAAAGGAGAGAGGAGGCGCCTCTTACTGCTCTGCCGGAAAACTGCAGCCTGCGCTCCTGATTGGACTCACCGAGCCCTAAACAAACAGCGCTCGCCGAAGGGTGCCAGGCTGTGGGTCGGAACTGCGCTCTGCAAGCAGCTGGGTGCTGGAGGTGAAGAGGAGGAGGAAGAGGAGGAGAGGGAGGGAGCAAGGGGAGGAGAAAAAAGTGGGTGGGGAGGGGACCGCGGGCTGCAGGGGGAGGGGAGTGCGCCGCCCCGGCAGACAATGAGCGCTACGCAGCCTGAGAGTGGAGCTGAGCGGCGTGCGCAGTCCTATGAGTGGGGGCGAGTGCATCTAGGGGACGCGAAGCGCAGGGACGCCGGGGGAGGGGTGGAGGTGGCGGAACTCCAGACCTGCCAGGCGACCCACACCCAATCTTCGGTGGAGCACTTACCACCGCCACTAGTTACACACGCACTCACAGGGGGTGGGGGCGGTTGGCACGGGAGGAATTGGCTGTGCACAGCCCGGTGCTGCCACCACTGTGGGAGGGACGCGCCAGCTGCTGGGTCAACGCTCCCCCAGGATTGGGGGCGGAGGGATGCTTTGCTACGCTGGTCTTCCCACTGTTCCCTCCACATTAAATGAGCTTTTTGCTCTACATTTACTTGTGTGTGATTGACCTTAAACTTTCCCCGACCTCTGCACAAAACCCTGGAGCTCAGAGTGTCGTGGTGGCCTTCGAGGTTGAGGCTTCTGTGATGTGGGAAAGGAACTCGAGTGCTCAGCTCCCTATCTGTGCCTGTCTTTATAGAAACATACTAAATTTCTGGGAAGTTTCGGGAAGTTCACGTCGGTACTCTTCCGCTCACCTTGGGGACTTTTAATTAGAGGTCGTGGTGTACTTACGTTAGTTAGTAGGTGGTGTATTAGGTTAGTCCGTGGGGTGCACAGGACGGAAAAGGGCTTCCACGCCAGTAGCGCCCGCAGATGCTCTCCGGGTTTGAGTGTCGTTCGCTCTGAGCTTTCCCTGGAGAACTTCTGTAAGTCTCAGATAAGTTGTTGGAAACAGGGGGATCATCTTCGCTGAACCCAGCACACCTACTGCTTTCCATCCACCCCCACATGCACACCCCTTCTTCGCTCCTTCCAAATGGTTATCACAACTGTGTACAAACTGATACGGTCCTTAGCCGGCAAAGGGACTGGAAATAAACGTCGCGGGGTTATCAGCGCCGATCTGTCATCAGCGAGTCGCGCGGCCACGGGTTTGTCCGCGGCAGGAGCCCTGATATTAGGTCTCGCTCCCTTTCGCTCACAAAAAGGATTTCTTCCGACAGACGTGACCCCAGAGGCTTAAGAGAATTCTAACAAGAGCAGGAGGAATTATTGTGTGGGAATGGATTTTTACACTTTTTTTTTTTTCAGGTAAATCGAAGTAAATGATTTTCTAAAGGTCAGTCTCCCTGAAAGCGTTTGGGCTCTGTTTTTGGTTGTTTGTTTTTGTGTTTTTCAGTTGGGGAAGGGAGAGGAATCTAAGCATAGTTAAACCAGAGTAGGTAGGGGCATCGTAAAATATGGTTTTGAAAGACTGTGAGACCTAGCCGCTAAATGCATGCTTTCTCTCAATATGTTAACTGGGAGCTGTGAACCTGTGTGTCCCGGGGGCGGGGGGGGGGGGGGGGTAGCGCCCAGGGCCTGGCAGCGCGGTGGAGGCAGGCGCAGAATCGAAGAAGTTCGCGACCATTCTTTCTTTCTTTTTTCATTCTTTGTTGTAAATTGCTGCTAAACACTTCTGAATATTAAATTGCTGCTGAGAAGGTCCATAAACCGTTCTCATTTAATTCAGTCGCTTTTATTACATTCCTCTCAGCCTCCCCAATCACTGTGGCGGTTCCCAGTTTCAGTTGTGGCCACCTTTCTGAAAGACCGAAGGTAGAAAACTCTGGAACCGAGACCGGAGACAGGAGCAGGATCCAGAGGCTTTAAAATGTTAACCTGAGTTTGATCGAATGAGACTACCAGAAAAAAACCCGGCTTCTGCCGAGCACTTAACTCGGGCCAGGGCTTCCAATGTCCTTCTTATGGTTTTTACATGAGTTCTAACCAAATTGTTAAATAGACTGAGTTTTGCAGAAGCTCCTTTGTAAGCAGTTACAGAAGTGTTGTGGACATTTGATTTCATTTGAGTCCAACTGGTTTTAAATGTTTCTCTTAAAAGAAAAGTGGTTTTGTTGTTGTTTTTTTAATTCAAATTTTGGTGAGCTGATTTCTAATGAAGATGGGTTTACGGATCTTTTGGCCAATTAGAGTCCAGGCTGTGAGGGGCCTCCAAGCCTGAGTCCCCAAGGAGACCCAGCCCTGCACAGATCTAATGCCTACTATGTGTGTTTCTTTATGTTTGTAAATACGGGGGTGTCCATGCGAATTTCCTTGGACAGTAGCTCGCCCCCAGCGACCTGCTTTCGCCACAGCTCCACAGCAGCGGTGAGAGGGTAAGCTGGCTCCCGCACCGCTGGGACGGAGGTGAGAGGCAGGACAGACACTGACCTGACGGAGAGTCCCCAACGTGAGTGTTCTAAGGGCCCGAGAAGGGACAAGGCATTTTACCCTTAAGATTCCCAACCCCTTTTTAACATTGCCTAAAACAAAGAGGGGGAGGGGGAAGGTCATTGCTCCCTTCCTGGATCACAAATTGTTTTTTGGTTTTTTAAGATTGGTTTTCCAACCAAAGAGGGGAATGGATAGTGAAGTGCTTTCCTTGTCAGTTAATTTAAAAATAAAAATAAAAATAAACCTGTTTAACCCGTAGAGTTTATTCAAACTAAAAGCCAGGTTGCCTGACCCTTCCAGTTTGCAGTTTTCCCAACGCATCGACTTTGGCCCTGGGGACACCACCCCCGGGAGCGGCACATTTCCAAAGCCAACTTCCACCGGCCCCAGGCCCTGTGAGTTTTCTCTGAGCGCCCCAGCAAGTCTCAGAAGGTGCGGGAAAAGTGCACCCCAAATTAGAGAGAAACCCAAGAGCTGCAGAAGGCCCCAACAGTGTTCCAGGTAGACAGGCAGGCTCTTAGAAGTTGTTCTATTTTCTTCGTGGTTTCTTTTCTTAAGCCGCCCCCCCTTTCCCTTTCCTTTCCTTCCTTTTTTCCTTTTCTTTTCCTTCCGCCTTCTCTGCTTTTGGGGTTTGCTCTTCTGAAACGGAATCGTTTCTCTCCGGACTATTTAGACCCAAGGGGTGGCCCCTCCGAAGCGAGCCATCTCTCCCCAGCATCCCTCCTCATCTTCGCAGAGGGGCTGGCTCCGGGGCGCGGCCTGTCCCCCGGACTGATTTATTTGGGCCGAGCCACACCACTATTCGCGATTCGAATTCAGCCAGAAAACAACAGCCTATTGGGCAGGGGGCGGGGGCTTTGCTGCCAAACAGGAGAACGTGTTTGGGGACTCAGTCCTGCGCTGCTTCCGGAGGAGCAACTAGATCCTCAGTACCCTCATCACCATACGGCTTTACGTCCGCAAACTTAAGCTAACTGTATGGTCATTTTACAAAGTTCCTAGCTGCTCCAGCGACGTTTCATAAAGAAAAGGAACACAGCTTCTGACTTAAAACATACATTTAAATTGAGAATGTTTTTCAGCCAGATTGATGGTGCCTTCTGGCTGAAACCATACTTATTCCCGTCCCGGGAACACTTTCGTCGAAGGACGCGGGGTCACCTCGGCGCCCCCAACCCGGCCAGCGTCCTGGCCCAATAGCTGGGTCCAGGAGGCGTGTCAGTCCAACACAGGCCATCGCCTAGTCTTGACGGTGGTTTCTTAGGGGGCGGGGTGTTGTTTTGTTTTGTTCTTTAATTCTCGAAAACGCCAAAATACTCTTTAGAAATGTCAGGTGGTGGCAGAGGAAGCGCAAACACTGCGCAGCCTCGAGGTCGCCCCAACCCCCTCGCCCCGCCGCCGGTCACTTTGGGTAGGGAACGTGCAGTGCCACGCCCGGGCCCGGGCCTCGGGAATCGAGTTCCTGGAGCGCGGCGGCCGCAGGTCCGGCCCGGCGGCCCCTCGCCCCGCAACCTCGGACCGCATCGCGCAGCCCCGGCCGCCCCCCGCGCCCGCCGGCGGCCGCCAGCGCGGCGCGGAGGTGGGCTCTCGGCGGCGGCGCACGAAAGGTCACCGCGGTGGCATTCCTCTCCGCGCGCTGTTTACGTGACTTAATGTACTTCATACGCGGAGGGTAAGTTAGGGCCGCGATAAGGGGCGGCCGGGGGAGGGTCGCTGTAAAAGCCCCACGCTGGGCGCCTTCTAGCCCTCCCCTCATCCATTAACCTTTTTACTTTCTTCTCCCCTCTCTCTTTTAAAGCTTGTTATCTAGGCCACCCAATGACCGACGAAAGATTTTCCCTCACTGCTTCTCCCAAGGCCGCTTTAAACCAAATAAATTTAGCTATTAAGGGCCAAGATGTCTGACAAAAGATCGAAAGGTGTCTTTCCGTGATCGCCTAAAGAAGCGAAGGAGAAGCGGGTGGCTCTCGGATCCCGATAAAGACATTCCACAGCGGCGCCGGCCTCCCCGCGGCCTGGGTGCGCCCCGACACCCTGAGATCTCCACTTCAGCGGTCCAGACCTCGGATGGGCTCGCTGGACCTAAGGCTGCAGCCGAGGGAATGTGGAGGTCCCCAGGCTGCCGGGCGGGGAGGGCCAGACCCTGGGGTCCTGGACTCCAGGCCAGAGCTGGGCTCCCAAAGCAGCCCCCAGAACTTAGCAGAAAAACTAAACGGAGCTCGGTGGGACCTAAATTGCAATACCATTTTAATTATTGTCTGATGCTGAATAATACTACAAAGCCAAACCACCCCTACCTTCCCGCCCGCACTCCCTGCGGTTTTGCTGAGAGGCTGTGTTACTTCACATCTCTGGTCGTGGGGCGCAGGCCTTCTTTTGAACCCGTCAGAACACGGTGGCTGGAACCTGGCAGCTGGATTCGACCCAAGCTAATCGGAGGGTGTGGACTCGCAGACTAACAGCGTGCAGGTGGGAGGCAGAGGTCCAATCATTCAGTCATCCTCAGGTTGGGTTTGGTTATGAAGTGTGGTATTTATTGTCATTATTAATTACTACTGGCATCACTACATAAAGCCCAGGGCTGCCAGCTGGGCCCAGGCGCTGCCCCTGGGGTGATTCCTTCCCTTTCACCAAAGGGGAACTGAGGAATACTCAGTTTCCTGATCCAGGACTGGAAAGTGGGTTTGGGGTGCATGATGCTATGTTTTAGAGTTTCCCCCAAGGCCCAAATAAGCCTTTTCTACCACTCTGAATATGGCAAGATAAAAAGCTGGGGCTGGCATATGAGACTCCCTCATTCCCGGCAGTGGGGCTTCTTCGCACATCTTCTGCCTTCCCGTATCTGTTCTTCTCTGTCAAAGTTGGAGACAAGGCTCTGAATTCCAAAAGTCAATCCAGCATCTTTAGCTTCTGTCTGTCACCTCATGCTGGGCCTCAGAAGTTAAAGATGCCTCTCTTTTCTCCTCTCCCCATCCAAATAAGGTGAACTTCAAAATCGAATCCTTTCTCCTCACGCAGTTCCTGGGAAGAGAAAAATCAGATCATCCGAGAGAAAGGGATCATTTCTGCACCTGGGAAGGTGAAAGAGATGCAGAAAGTTCCAAGCCCAAAATCCTGGGCTTTCCCTGGATTTTGCTGGTATCATTAAGTGTGCAGGCAATGCCAGTTCTAGGGTCAGGGTCCAGATACCACTACCCCAGAGCTGTCTCAAGTCAGAGACCTTTCTGACTGGGTCTCCCCCGCTCACCCTGGGGTGGGGGACGGTGTGTGTAAAAAGGCAGCAGAAAAGGGAGATGATAGGCTTTCGGATATTTGCTAAGTAATTAATGTTCCTCCGCGAATCAATTTTTTAAAAGTGCCCATGAAATAAAAAGTTACCGCATTTCCTATTCAGAAATATGACCTCTCCATTTAGCTATGTTGCAAATATGCAGAGAATTAGGACCAAAGGGTTGTCTACCCACATGCAGTCCTCCAGTGTCCTGTACTTACCCAACAGTACTGAGTAACCACTGCACAAAGAAGAACTAGAAATGTTGGCCTCTAGTTTTGAAGTGTTTACAGTCTACAAGGTTGGCACTTCTGTAGAGCTGGTCAGGCAAAGTACCACAGATAACTTTCAAGATGGACAGAGAAGACTGAGCCTTTTTTCTTCTCTAGTGAAATACCCAGACTGAGATTTTCCTATAGGCCTCATGATTAATTTGAAAAGAAGGGAGATGCTTTAGCTCACACACTGAGGACATTCTAAAAGCCAAAACTCTACGCCAGCCTCCTTGGGTTTGGATCCTATCGTAACCACTTACTAGCTGTGTGACCAGGACAAGTTGCCTAACCTTTCTGTGCCTCAGTTTTCTCATCTATAAAATGAGGATGATATGTAAAGTGCTAATAGTACCTGGCACCGTATACATGTGAACTGTTATTACCAATATCTATATTGTAATAGATTCACAAATACTACACCAAATTTTAATTTCTTGTGTGATGTAACTGTCCTCTGAAGCTAAATTAATTCTCAGGAAAGAGCTTCTTTGAAACTGCTGTTCACCAGAGATCTCAAGCTTTTTCTATGCACCAGCAGTGAGGACTTTATTTATTGCATTATGGTAGGAAAAAGGGGAGGAGGGAGTTGAGACAAAAAGGTCCTTTACTTGCTTTTGATTCCTTTGAAGAGGAAGCATTCCTTGTTCTCCTTGCAAATGCCGGCAACAGACCAACATCTTCTACAGGACAAAGATAGTGATCTCGAGGCTTGTCCTCTGCTCAGGGAAAAGAATCCCAGTCTTAGCAGCATCCTCTCCCTGGAACTCCTTTTTGGCAGTAGATAGCAGTGAATTAACAGACGGGGCCACAAGGAAGGGCAGCTGTGAGGACTGGCATTAGATATCGGAGAGAAAACTAATTAAATTAACCTGGTCAGCTAATTACACTTCTTTCATGCTTTTTATCTTTCAATTTGGTATCGCTATATAGTCTTATTCTACTTCATTTATATTTTTGTTATGGAATGAAAAAATGTCTCTAAAGAGCTATGCAACACCTATATTTACCCCCAGTTTTACTGAAAATGGAACACACTATTGACAGGAGAATCCAGGCTGTTCCACACATTTTCCAACAGATATCTTTTCTTTTTTCTTTTTTCTTATAGTGTCCTCTCTTTTCAAACAATATCTAAACTTCAATCAGGAAAACTAAAGAAAAAAAAATCTGTGGGACATACAAAGAATACTGTTCTCTAGATAAAATGACAGGGAAAGAGATTTGTTTTTCAAAAGGCAAAGTCTGGAGAGAACATAAAAGTCTTCCCCTCCCTGCAGGTTTTCAGCAGGGTTTGTGTTTTTCTCTTGTCTCTGACAGTCCTGATCTTCTCTACATTTGATTTACTAAGTGCTGTCATTTCTTTGCTCTTTACTTTCACAATCACACATTTAAACCTGATAAAGTTCAAGACCCTGAATACTTGCAGCTTTCCCAGATTTACAGTACTCCTGCCCCCCACCCTGGCCAGCGGTCTGGGGCTGATTGAATCCTCATGGACTAAAGCCTTGGAGGATCAGCAGAGAGCCAGTGGGTCCAAGAGGGTTGGGTCCATGGGGAACATTAGCCCCCATGTCAGCTCTTTTAGTTAAAGCAAATCTTGGTAGCTTCCTTCTCCTAGAAAGTGGATGTCAATCTCGTTTTAGTTTAGATCCAACTTTGTTGTAACCTACCTGTGGGCAGGTACAGGAACTGTAACTTGCAATGTTTAGAATTGGTGAGAATTGGATGCAAAACCATGGTTAGCTGGCATGAGTGCCTGTTTTTCCCGGATCTACGAAGCAGCATTGTGATTGACGGCAAAGCCACTTAACCTCTCAGTGCCTCAGTTGCTCCATCTGTAAAATGGTAGCAATATCACTTTCTACAAACATTAATCACAGACTACTGACTTGGGTCTTTCTCCCTGTGTGGAGCTCTGTCAGGGCCTCAGGAAGACCACTTGCATATGTCTAACCTGGTTCTTTGGACTCTTTCAGATTAAATACAAATTTGTTAAGTTAACCTAAATACTACCAATGGGCTAACCAAAAGGAATTATTTATCTCCAAAGATTGAACAGTTAGCTTAGGCTCAAATTTTCAAATTTGAAAACTTCCAATAGAAGATGCTACCTAAACAATCTATCCTTTACCTATGAGTACATAGTAAGTCAACTAAATCACAAAACACTGATGAAAAGCAATCACTGACAACGTATGCCCTTATTTCAAATATGGTTACTATCTGGGGACTTCATATTTACTAAATAAGTAATTATTTTACATGATTTAATGTTTTTATTTATCTTGAACTATCAAGAATTTTCTGAGTAAGTTAAACATTTTAGGTAGCAGAGGTTTAAATAGGTCTTTAAATAAAACAGTCATGTTCCAAGGTGATGAACTAAAAAAAAGTATGATTTTATTTTCCCCTTTAAAATTTATATTCTAAAGAAAGCTAAACTGTCATAATATCTAAGGGGAAAATTGTATTTATCTGTTCTGTTAGGGAGGAAAGGAAGCAGAAGGAAGCTTTCTTCAGAAGGCTATTTTTTAAAAAATCTATGCAGTTAGGAGACACCCACTAGAATATACTCCATGATGTTGCTCTTTCCTTATTATAAAATTCACTTCTATAGAGGTGAATAAAAATAGAAACTTGACTTAATGGATATCAAATAACTTTCTTTAGGTGCTCTTGAGCCAGATTACTTCTCTGTTTATAATACCACAAATTAAATACATGCAATTATCTAATAGAAACAGTGTGACTATTGCATCGTTTTTAAAGACTGACTACCACAAAGCCAGTGGCCAGCAGACTCTAACCAAAAACCACAGTGTGGATCCACAATTAAAACTGTTAACCTTTGCATTTCAAAGGCATCTTCCTAGAGACCTCAGCATACTTTGGGCAAAAGTGAAAAAAGCTAACTGAATGGGGAAAAGTCTACCAAGGTTTGAGCTAGTGGGCCCACAGCAGAATCTGCCTACACTTCAACACTGCAGCGAGATTAAGCACTGTATGCAGCTCTGGGTTCTAATCCCAGCTCTGCAGCTTGCCATCTCTCTGGCTATATGTCTTTATGCAAATTCCTTAATATCTCTACTTGTCACTTCCTCATCGGTAAAAAGGGAGTGATAATAACATTAAACACCTCAAAAAATAGTTATAAAGACTAATCGAGTTAATATTTACAAAGTGCCTAGAAGAAAACGTGGCTCAACAAACAAGCTATTTGATCTGTTTGATAAATAATTAAAAACATAAACTTCTACTTCAGCCCATCTCTTAAGAGGGAGAGAAATGAGAGGGAAGAGAGAACATACCAAGGCCTCAAAAAAAGTTTGGTAGGAAGTGATCAAAGGCATTTTTTAAAAAGATAGAGGAAAAAGCCTTTGAGGATGTCAGATATTTCTTATGGGGAATGATTTAACAACATAACCTCACCCTTTCTGTATACAGCACCTTCTAATATGCTGTCTTCACAATTACATATGTGCCAATAATTTGATTTGTGAGTGGAGTTGTGGGCTTTCACCCAGCATATAATTTTTATAGAGAGGTAAAAGTGAAGGTTGCAAAGGCAATAAAACACTTTCAGGGCACAAATATTTTAATTTCTAGTAAATATAAAAGATTCTTCTTTCTGACAGAATCAGCACACTTTCTCCCTTGAAAAAGCACATGATGGCTAGAACTTGGCCTGGGATTGTGACACCCATTCTGTCCTCATGAGCACTCCACAGTCACTGCATCCACAATCACAACTGTGTGACTCTAGTGACAGTGAAATCTATCACATAATTAGTGAAGGCTGTCACATGTGTTTCCATCACACAATGGCCTTAATGGCTTTCTTTCTCCACCCACCCCACCACACTCCCACAGTTACAGCTGCCCTCTTTATGCCCAGGTAGCACTGTGGTCATTGTGTTATGTGGTCATTGGATCACAGATGATCATCTTTACTGTGTCCTTGTGACCTCATTCATTTTTGTGTCCCCATTGACACACACCATGTCTAACACATAGCACTTAGGAAATGCTTGTTGAATGTGATTATATTAAAAATTTTAAGATACAATACTCCAAGCCTGAAGCATGAATTCCAGCACTATCAATATCACACCATTCTACACTAAAGACAATGATCTCTTTATATGACTTTTTAAAATTTTAAATTCTTCTACATTCTTCTAAATAGAATCCTCAACCAGAAGGTTTTTTAAATATATCTTATTGATTATGCTTTTACATTTCTCCCAATATTTCCCCCTTTGCCTCCCTCTACCTGGTACCTCCCATTTCCTCCAGCAATCCCTCCTTAGTTTATGTCCATGGTTCATGCATGTAAGTTCTTTGGCTTCTCTATTTCCTATACTCTTCTTAACATCCCCCTGTCTATTTTATACCTACAAATTTATACTTCTTAATCACTACACCTTTCCCCTTATTCTCCCCCTTCCCCCTCCGAACTGATAATCCTCCAGATGATCTCCATATCTTTGATTCTGTTTCAGTTCTTGTTTGCTTAGTTTGCTTTTTAGATCCAATTGTTGAGAGTTGTAAATTTATTGCCATCTTAATGTTCAAAGTTTGATCTTTTTCTTTTTCTTAAATGTGTCCCTTTAACATTTCATATAATAAGGGCTTGGTGATGGTGAACTCCTTTAGCTTTACCTTGTCTGGGAAGCGCTTTATCTGCCCTTCCATTCTAAATGATAGCTTTGCTGGATAGAGTAATCTTGGTTGTAGGTTCTTGCTTTTCATCACTTTGAATACTTCTTGCCATTCCCTTCTAGCCTGCAAAGTTTCTTTTGAGAAATCAGCTGACAGTCTTATGGGAACTCCTTTGTGGGTACATCTCTTCTTTTTTCTTGCTACTTTTAAGATTCTCTCTTTATCTTTAACCTTTAGCATTTTAATTGTGATGTGCCTTGGTGTGGTCCTCTTTGGGTCCATCTTGTCTGAGACTTTGTGCTTCCTGGACTTGTGTGTCTATTTCTTTCACCAGATTAGGGAAGCTTTCCTTCATTATTTTTTCAAATAACTTTTCGATTTCTTGCTCTTTCTTTTCCCCTTCCCGTACTCCTGTGTTTGAATGTTGGTGTTTTTGGAGATGTCCCAGAGGCTCCTTAGCCTATTCTCATTTTTTAAATTCTTTTTTCATCTTGCTGTTCTGATTGAATGTGTTTTCCTTCCTTATGTTCCAAATCATTGATTTGATTCTTGGCTTCATCCCCTTCACTGTTGGTTCTCTGTAAATTTCTCTTTATTTCATTTAGTGTAAACTTCACTTCTGCCTGGATCTTTTTTATGCTGTTAAGTTACCCAATGAGTTCATTGGGCATCCTAATAACCAGTGTTTTGAACTCTGCAACTGGTAGATTGCTTATCTCCATTTTGTTTAGTTCTTTTTCTGGAATTTTGTCCTATTCTTTCACTTGGGCCATATTTCTTTGTGTCCTCATTTTGGCAGCCTCCCTGTGTTTGCTTCTGTATATTAGGTAGAGTTGGGTCTGCTGCATGGGCAACAGCAGACCCTCCATATCACCCTGCCCAGGCTCTGTAGCTTCAGCTTCACTGGAGAGGACACTCCAGCGTCATCGCAAGATGTCGATTCAACACGGGAGGAGACAGATACCGTGTCACTCCCGAGTTAGACTGCACAGCCATTCTCGGCGGTGCAGATAGACTCTTAAGAAGCTACACCATCGTCTCTCGAGACGGACGGCTGCCGACGATTAGGTAGAGTTGCTTTGACTCCCTGTCTTAGTAGCGTGACCTATTGTAGAAAAGTGCACTGGTAAGTTGGATGGGATGGAGCCTTAGGTAATTGCCAGGGCAGGGCAACCTGAATCACCCCTCTGTGGCTCTGTGTGCAGGTGGGGCTCAGGAAGGGGACAATGCTGCTGCCTGGCTTCTGGGGTTTTGTCCAGGAAGAAGCTGTCTCCCAGCACTTGCCCTGATGCCAGTCACTTCAATTTCTCCCTGGATGCCATTGGTGCTCTTCCAGCTGTTACCCTGGTGCTGAATCCCAGGGAATTAGTCTGCATAAGTCCTAAGTCTGTTGCAGGGCCTTTAAGAGGAGATGCCTGAGATTTTCACAGTTTCTTCAGGCTCCTCAACCCCCAATAGTTTTTATAGCCAGAAGTTATGTAGACTTATTTTCTTGGTGCTTGAACCCTGGTCTGGGTAGTCCAGTATGGGACTGGGGTCCCTTGCTCCCAAGGTATCCCTCCCAATTTTTATCCACTACATGTGGGTGTAGGACCACCCATTCTGTGTCTCCGTACCTCTTCACACCTGTCCATATCTCCACCCCTCTAACTCTCTGGATGAATGTGGCTTCTTTAATTCTTTGGTTGTTGGACTTCCATACAGTTTGATTTTCTGATGATTCTGAGTGATATTTGTTTTGTTTTCTAGTTATAATTTTCGCTGTGGTTGTGCAAGGTGGTGAGCCATGTTTACCTATGCCTCCATCTTGTCAACCAGAAAGTTTAAACATCAACTTTGGAGGTGGGGATTTTATATTGAATAGAGCTGATAATGAAATGATATCTTTATAAATATTCTGTGATCAATTATCTTAATACAAAAAAAAAAAAAATCCTGACTGTAGCCTATGGTCATCCTTGTGTCCTTGGTCCTTAAAGGAGAATATTGTGAGGCTATTGTTGCAGCAGGCATTGTTCCTTTACTTTCCAGACTTTTTCTTAGTTTTTATGGACTTTACATTTTACTACGTTCCACTACCTCCAACTTCAAAATGCTTTCCTCATTTTTTTATCTTAATTCAGCCTCTTAAGAATATTATATGTATTCAGAATTCTGTATTAGCCAATACTTTATTTAACCTATTAGAAAGAGCACTTTAAAATAAGAACTAATGTCTAAAAGTACAAATCAACAAGAATTTATTAAACATCAACAGCATCCCCAGTACCAGGAACATGAAGAAGAGAAGTAACTTTTATTTTAAGTACTGGATGTATGCACCTCTTTTGTTTCCATCATTCCAATATTAAGGAACAGATTTCAGTCTCGAGAGCATCTGCCTTTTGCCACTTATGACAAAAGAATAGATTATTGCTGGCACCTACCAAAACTAAAATAGGATAAGTTTATATCATAAAAGGGGAAAAAGCATCACTTTTGAAGGGGTCATTAAAATAAAATGTCAAATTTCTTTCATTTTAACTGAACTCGATTTAAGAATATTATCGCTTACATTTTCTATTGTGTTGTTTAGAGTAGTTCAAATTTCTTTTCATTGATGGGGATGTGTCCAGTATGAAAATGGGTGTCCTACCTGAAGATAGCCAGCCATCCTTCATGCTGTGAATCCTCCCTTCCTGGAAACCTTCAATATATGAGAAACAAGGCAAGAACTGCTAAGGAAATTAAGTTTAAACACTCTAACACAAAACCAAGAAGAGTACTGTAGGAATCCTTTCTTAAAGTATAGCCACTGTAAAACATACTACCTAATTAAATGCACCCCAAATAGATTCATAGCAAAGTCCCAGACACATGCCAGTTCAACTGTACTTCTGTTCCACAACACCTTGATTGCTTCATCTTTCACACTGATACAGGGACTTCGGGCTGGAGATGAGGAAGAGGTGAAATAATTGTCACTTCCTCCGTATGTGCACCAACTCTGGGGCTCACTAAAGAATCATTATTTCTGGATATAACCCTAAGTAAGTCCTTCAGGGGAGATAAACAGCACCCAAATAGCTGGTTTTTTACTTACAAAGCAACTTCCTGGCCACATCACAAGTGTCCTGGAGAGACTTCTTTGTAGGTGACCATACAATGAGGAAGAACAGGGCAGAGAATGTAAGGAATATATGTTCCAATTGGCATCCTCTGAGACTCAATAAGGAGAAATTAGATCTACTGACTTCTTTTGAATCAAGATACATAGGGAAAGACCAATGCAACAAATTGTCTTTGGCCCCTTGTTCCCATACCCAGTGCTGTGTAACCAATAGGTACTCTTATCAGGCTTCCCCACAGTCAGTCCTTCTCTTCTCTCCTCTCCCAGCAACCCACCCCAAACAGGTGGCTACAGGGACTGATCTAAGCTAGTGTGCTACTGGGTGTTAATGGACTAATAACCAGCCCTTCAAGGTAGCATATTATTGTTTCACTGGGGACTTTGTGTAGTATGGTTTCTTAAACCAAGTGATTGATGGCATTTCTGTCTCTTTAGCAGTCTAGTGGGAGAGATTTGGCAAGGAGGGATAAGGGGAGGGGAGTCTCCAAAGAACATTTAATTCCTACTAAGTAGATGACCTGCCACACCTATAGATAGGTAAAGTAGGTTTCGTTTAATCATGGTTCTAACATGGATCTTTTATCCAAGGCACTCTTTGTGCTGACCTGTTCATTTGTTTTTCAATCTATAACTTCAGTGATAAACCAAAGTATTATGAACCATTAAATTTTTGTGTTAAAACCATCTAAAGATGGCAAATGTCTTTACTCTTAGAAAAAGTCTCTGCTTTGACTAACCCATGTGTGGAGAAGAAGGAAATTACTATCTGCTTTTGTTTAGAAAAATGAACCTGTGTGGATGTCTCGTATTTCCATAAAACTGACAAATCAAAAAATGAATTTGCTGTAAGAAATAAGGTACTTTATGTATAAATATTTAGAAGCAAGATGTGAGCACTATGCTAGAATTTCAAGAATGGCTAAAATGATGGCAAATTCTCAACTGCTGTGAAAACAAACACGATACAACTTGCTGAACAGGAAATGAACAATCTTCCAATATAATATTATTCAAGAATGCTGCCATATCACAGCATTCTTACTTAAAATGGACCAGTACCATAGAATTATAGAATGTTAAAGCTAGAAGATATCCTAAACTTCATCTAATTAATATTATTCCCTCATGAGAAACCCAAGACCTAGAGAGTCCCCAAAGTCATTTATAAATTGCTTGTTTGGAAGTTGAAGCAGATTTTCTTATAGAAATATGTGATAAATGATGGGTAGATCCCAAAATACAGTCTTTCCCCTCTTTATTATAAAGTATTGTATACTTAAAGAGTTTTGTTTTTTAACATCATTCACTGTAGGTATATAACATTTCATCTATATTCTAGGTTAATATGAATAATTGACTACTTATAACATGTCAGGAGGAAGACACAGACCCTAGAGATGGACCCTATGATGCTTCGATATAAGACCTCCAACCTTCTCTAAAGGTTGCAATGTTTTTGGTTCCAGGACACAGCAACACTTCTTTCACTGGACTGAACAATGAACACATTCATGTGTTCATGTAACTAGAAGTTCACAGTCAGTTGAACCCAGGAGCTCCTGCTCCATTTTTCTGCCACTCTTTTGCATGTGTTTCTCCCATTTAATTTCATTTTAGGTCATTTTTCTCAGGTGGCAAAAAGACTCTGGTGATTCCCATATATCCTGATATCCAGAAGAAGGAAGAGAAAACCAGAATTCCAAGCAGGACTCCTGAGATTAACCTTGCTTGGACCCTGTAAATCATAGGCTCACCCCTGAACCAAAGACCTTAGCCTGGGAATGGAATGGGCTGATTGGGTTAAGCCAACGAAGAGTTAAGACTGAGATTGTTTCTCTTCAAAGTACATGGATGATGAAGTAAACTAAAATGAAAATGTGGGTCTACTGAGAGGGAGAAGGGGAGAAATGAATAAATAATCAATAGTGTCCTCTAAATCATCTTTGCCATGGACCCCGGCCCCAGCCACTGACAAAGTGAAACTAAGGAAGGTAGAATGGCATATGCAGGCACACAAGTCTGGGGATCAGAGGAAGGGAATGAAAATGTTCTACTTCTGTTCACTCCATTCTAAATTACACTAGCGTATCTTCTAGATGCCCCAGACTATAGATCTCCAGTCTCTGTCTCAAATCCCAGTGACTTAGAGCTTTGCTCCAACTTAGGACTTTCAGATCTACCACCACCACTAGAAAGGAAAATATCAATTTAAAAAAATGTATCTTGCATCATTTAGAAGTGGCTACACGTCTTACATCTTCCTGTCCATCTCATTTCCTTGCCAACAGGAAGCATAAGGGCCCTACCTAGAAATACAACCTATTCCTTATCCCCTGACAACAGGACTTAGGTACCACTGTCTTCCCAGTATGCTTTGAGTGACTTCAGATCCACTTTTGATGGTCTGTCTTTAATCATGCACTAAGAATTGCAAGGTTAATCATGAGGCTATCTAAAGAAATTTACAAAGAAAAAGGGAGCAATAGTTTTTTTCCCAACTACCCTCATATTAATAAAGGTACATTTTTCTAACTACAGAATATCCTTGTTTTTACTAATGGTAGTTACAATGTTCGTTCATGAGTATTCAAGATGTGAAATAAAATAAGCTTATGATGGGAAAATAAGCTGGAATTGGATTCATGATAATCAATGAAAATGCAAAAGTAAAATAAAGAAAGGGCCGATTACTCAGGCTTTTCATCGAAATTGTCTCACGTAAGGATTGATTTTGATCTCACTCCCACTATACTCCAAAAATCCCACTTTCTGAAATGGTAGTTTCCCACTGAATGACTGACTCAAAGCCCAGGATTCTCTCTCTAAAGCTTTCCACAGAATTCTAAGTAATATAACCTTTGTTTGACTGGAAACCTGGAAATAAACTATCTTATTAAGGGTTAAATTTAAAATAGTTAAGCTATTCTGTTGCAATAATAATAATACTTTAGGTGTTCATAATGGCTCATAGTCATTTTGAACACTGGCTTAATAAAGAGATATGTGGACATGATGTATTTAGGAACTGATGGATACCTGCAGTAGGTACTGAGCAAAGTTTTCGGTCTGACAACTGGTCTACCAGTCTCTGAGGTGGAATATGCACTGGCAGAAAAAAGAAGCACCAGAATGTAACTTTCTAAATTATAATGGCAAATCATTTTTGAAAGTTTTGGCTTTCACTATATATTATTTTTGAAAATGTTTCAGAGTGAAACAAATATATATTTCTTAGAGGTGAACGTTAATTTTTTTTAAAGTCCTCTCTTTAACTAGTTCCTCTCCCCAATATTTCCCCCTTTTAATTAGCATGATTTTATCTTCTGTAAAGAGAAAATAGTTTTCAATTTGAGCCCTGAATAAAGTGACAACAATCAGCATAACAATAGTAGTTATTTTGTGTTACTAATATCTCAATTTGGGGCATCATTTCTCCTTCACTTTATCTCACAAACTTTTTTTGAAGGGTCAATGTTCTCTCCTCAATATAGGCTGAGGTTTCCAGGCATGTTTTTCAAATTATCCATTCCCCTGTGGTTTACCTGACTCTTCACAGGGACCCAGAGTTAAGTCTGAAGGAAAACGTTAGTTCACTCTCATACTGGAGGCTGTTTAAAAGGAAAGGAATTGCTTTGAAACTGTTATTTCTCAACTGTCAGTATTTAAAATATCTGCCGCACTAGCATGTGGTCTTAAATGGATATAATCCTTTTGAAAAGTAACTTGATAATCAGCATTAATAGTCAGAGAGTTTAATGTATAACATTACAACATCATCTCCAATAGTGGCAAATTTTAAAGAATTTATATGATCCACAACAAGGAAATGGTTAGACATGAAATGTCCACACAATAGATCATTTAATTATCATTAAAAACATGTTTTTGAAGAATATTTCATAAGTAAGAAAATGCTCATCATATGACATAATCATCTCTAAGGCTGGTAAGATAAAGAGAGCTTCATTTTCTCGTGTGTGTGTGTGTGTGTATGAATTTGTTTATTTTACAAATTTCTTTAATGAGCATGTATTGTTTTTTGAAATAAGAAAAAAATTCCAGGAATTCAAGGAGGCTAAGGCTGGACCCTCACCCTGGGTGTAAAGTCTGGCTGTCAGTGGGTCAATACTTCAGTTAGCAAATATCCAGTGGTCTAGTTTGTGCCAGGTAAGGGGACAAACATGTAGGACACGAATGACTTACAAATAAAACAACACGACAACAACCAGGAGGAGTGCCTATGCTGAGGCACTCAGAGTCACAGTGGGTCTTCACTCTGTGTAAGTGCGGACACTTGCTATCCCAGCAGTAGAACCTAACTATTGGTACTTTAAGGGAAAAAAAGTTAAATGACAGATATAGTGGTTAACTTTTTAAAATCCAAGATACCCCTTGCCAGAAAGTCCACCTAATCTAAAATTTCTTTCTCCTATGTGCTACTTTTAAGAGAAAAAGTTAAGTAACAAAAAAAAGGGGGGGGGAAGTAGCATAGGAAATGATTTTCTTTTAAAAAATCAGCTCACCTCCTACCATTTTTTCTTGGTACTACATAATAGGAGTTGCTGTTCATACTAATGTGAAATTTTAAAGAAATAATTGCTTCTCCTTCATTTTTGTGTTTGGAATCTTTGAAGAGTGATGCTGCTGCTATATACAGTAATGTTCAGTTAACCAGTTCTTCTTAACCATCTGGATAAATGGAAGATTCTGTATAGAATTTAAAAATATCATCAAGAATTCAGCTTCAGGTAAAAAAAAATGCAATTTATGTGTTCACGGAGCTTCTGTTTAAATAACTATTACTGTTGTTTGCAAATAATTGACTGGATTATAATGGGTGAGAAGTACGTAATAATTAGTCAAAAGGATAGTCTTATTGATAATGATTTTGTTCAAAAGCAACATATTTTCTTAAATAAATATCATGTTTCCATACACTAATAGAAGTAATATAATTTTTAGAGTAGTCCCAGATAGGAACTAAAAAACTGCAGGCACTAGAAACCAGTCCCAGCCAGGCCACTATCTGGTCTGAGGCAGTGTATCTACATTCTTGGGTTTCATTTTTCTCATCTATAGAATGAAAGTTACAATTGCTACTCCCTTATTACTTTACAGTGAGGATTTAAGGATAAATAACATATTAAAAAGTGCTCTTATTTCTTGGCAAAAATAAGCTATAATTAGCTGAGGAAGACTCAGAAAACCAAGAGTCATTGCAGGTGCATGAACATGCTCCCTCATCTCCATGCCTTTGTCAGGGCACCTCCACCTTTGGTGGTCTCTATGTGTTTTGGTAACAAGAACAACACACAGTCGTGGTAGATAAACATTCTCTTCTTTTGCTTTAACTAAGAATAATCTAGGGCTGTATAGGTCAAGGAAATCTATAAAGTGTGTCCAAGGTAAATTACAACTAATAACCATAGAAAAAATAATGAAGATACAAAAATATCCTCTGGAAAACACCACAGTAATAACTGGTTCAGAGAAGAATCATCAACAAAATTAGTCAGTGAAAGTATGAGGAGAAACAAGATTTTTATATTATCTTAAATATGTCCCTACAATACTTACTAAGAAAAAATTAATAGAGTAGTCCCACCTTATCCATAGTTTCACTTTCCTCAGTTTTAATTACCCATAGTCAACCACAGTCCAACAATTTCACATGGAAAATTCCAGAAATAAACAATTCAAAATTTTCAATTGAACCACTGTTCTCAGTAATACAATAAAATCTTGAACCATCCCACTGTGTTTCACCCAGGACATGACTCATTCCTTTGTCCAGTGTCTCCATGCTGTATAACTAAGTGCCCATTAGCCACTTAGTAGCCATCCTGGTGATCAGATCAACTGTTGTGGTATCACAGTGCTGTGTTCAAGTAATCTTTATTCTATTCAATAATGGCCCCAAGTGCAAGAGTGGTGATGCTGGCAATTTGGATATGACAAAGAGAAGCTGTAAGTGCTTTTGTTAAGTGAAAATTTCTCAGTTTAAGAAAGAAAAAACATCATGGCGAGGTTGCTAAGATCTATGGTAAGAATGAATCTTCTGTACATAAAATTGTCTAATTTATAAATTAAACTTCATCATAGTATGTATGTATAGGAAAAAACATAGTCTATATAGGGTTCAGTGCTATCTGTGGTTTCAGGCATTCCCTGAGGGGTCTTGGAACATAACCCATGCAGATAAGAGGGGACACCACCTTAATCAGGTTATTAAAGTTAGCATTACTTGTAATGAGACAGGTCTATATCATGTGCTTCCTGATACAGAGGCTCTGAGAAAGACCATCACTATGGTGGTGCAAAAAGTCCATAAGGAAATACAAGACAACCCAAATTTAGTTATTCTATAAAATAATTGGCCGATACTTCTCAGGAGTGTCAAGATTGTGAAAGATTGAGGAACTGTTCTAGATTAAAGGAGACACAACAGCTAATTCAACCTCATTGGATTTGGAACCAAAAAAAGGACAAAGTGAAACAATTGGTAACATCTGAATTAAGTTGATAAGAGTATTGTATCAAAGTTAATTCACCAATTTTGATCATTGTATTGTGGTTAGGTAAAATATCAACTTTGGAGAAATCTGGGTGAAAGGTGTACAGGAATTCTTTGCACTAATTTGCATTTTTCTTTTCTTCTTCTTTTTTGGGGGGTGGGAGGAATCTGAAAAAACTGTCGAAGATAGGCAACTACATAGAAAGTGCTTAAAATCATTTTTTGTTAAGTGCTGCTCACAGGAAATAAATAGAAATATGACAATATCACAGGTCAAGATGTCTCAAAAAACCTCTCTTAAGAGGATTCAGGGATGGAGAAGATAATTTGAGAAGTGGTTTTCATTTCACCATGCCAAACATAGATTCAGAGAATCTCAGTACTGGAAGGAAACTTAAAGTGAATATTGATAAGAAAAAAAATAACCCCAATCTTAACAACCCAGCAACAGGAAAATCACCCACTCCAGGGACTTATGCAATCATTAAAAGTAATCCTTATGAGAAATCATATAGGAAAATGGGAACATGATTGTACTATAGTTTTATTTTAAAATAAAAATGCAAATTATACAATATATACACTTTTCTAAGTCCAACTACATAAAACACACACACATGAAGAAAGACAATGGAAAGGCATGGTGAATTTGGTTTAGATGGTGGGATTGCAGGGAGAGTCTGTTTGTTTGTTTTCCTATTTTCCAGGTTTCCTGTGATATTTTAAATTTCAACTGTCTTTATTTTGAAAAAAATAAAACTCTTGTCCTGACCAGGTAGCTCAGTTGGTTAGAGCATCATCCAGATATGCCAACGTTGCATACAAGAATCAACCAACCAATGAATGCATAAATAGATGGAACAACAAATCAATGCCTCTCTCTTTCTCTCTCTCAAATCAATAAATAATAAATTTCTTAAAACTCTGATTTTGAGCCACAATTTATTCTTCTATGTGATAAATGCCAGACCTACTTTCAAACAACTGCCTTGCCTATACCCACCTAAGTCATAGGTACTGAGGATTTTCACATACATGTCAACCTGACAGAGCCATTCAGATACTTCCCATGACAACAACCAAACTTCCTGGGCTCTTGCTGCCCTGCATTTGGTATAAGATATTTTATGTTTGGGAGGTGAGTCCTGAAACAGCCCTTGAGTGCAGCTTTAACTTCACTGAGTTTTCCCAGAATTCACTAGGAATTGTCTCACTTCCTTTTTCATTTTTATTCCTCTCATGGGCTGAAGCTTCATTCCCCTACTCGGCAGTTACTCTGATATACTGCCTGGTATTTGCCAGTCCCCCGTCCTCTTCTGGGAGTTGAATCCTATTCCCATGGAGCTAAGGCTGTCATAACAAGGCATCACAGACTGGGTGGCTTAAGCATCAGAAATGTACCATTTCATACTTCTAGAGAATAGAAATCCAAAATCAAGCTGTTGGCAGGGTTGGTTCCTCCTGAGATCTGTGAGGAAAGAAGAATCTCTTCAAGCCTTTTCTCCTTGGCTAATAGATGGCCATCTTCTCCCTGTGTCTCTTACTATTATCTTCCCTTTATGCATGTCTCTATATCCAAATTTCCCTCTTCTTATAAGAGCCCACTCTAATCCAATATGCCCTCATGTAATATTGATTACATCTGCAAAGCCCTTATTTCCAAATAAGGTCACATTCCGAGGTACTAAGGGTTAGGATTTGCGCATATGAATTTGAGCCGGAAGACGTAATTCAAAGCATAGCATCTACATCCCCAGGTATTGATGGCCGCTCCAAATAAAATTAGACCACTTGAGAACGTCAACATGCCTCTGGCCTGACACTTTCCAGAGACTCCCACTGTTGAAGTTTTGATCACACCCCTTTGGCAGACTTCTGATCCTTGGCTACAGGGGGTTATTAAACCTGACTGGAGAGCTGTCCCCATGGGTGAGAGACAAATATATCTGCCCATCATAAAGAATCTGTTTACCTTACCACATGAATGTCAACATTACATTTGTCATTTTTTTGAAGTATGTACTTTTTGATAGTCTTAACTCTTGTACATTTTTTTTTAAAGATTCTATTTATTTATTTTTAGAGAGAGAGGAAGTGAGGAAGAAAGAGAGGGAGAGAAACATTGATGTGAGAGGCATACATCAATCTGATGCCTCTCACACCCTCAGACTTACATTGATCTGTTGCCTCTCATGCATCCCCAACTGGGGACTTAACCCGCGACCTAGATATGTGCCCTGGCTGGGAATCGAATTGCTGACCTTTCAGTTTGCAATTTGATGCTGAATCCACTGAGCCACACCAGCCTGGGCCTGTTGTACATTTTAAAATAGTTATAAAAACATTAAAAAGTTTTTGTTACCCACTTACACAAAAAAGGTTTTTTTCTTGATGAAGATGATTGAGAATTTCAATAATCATTTTTTAAGAGTCTTGGTCAGCAACTATATGTAGCTATTTCAAGCATAAAAATGGATATAAAAAGTGTTATGCTCATTAAATCAAGGTCAGATTTCCTATTAAAATTTTTGAAAGAATTTTATTTAAATATTTTATATAACTTTTATATTTACTATTTGCCCTATTACATTCTGGGCAAATGCTTTAATGTTCTGATCTTCTCTTCCTAAATATTCATCTTTATGTTCTTCAATGGCCTTCCATTTAGTTTCCCTACAGCCCACACCAATTGTCTTCCCTACCTCATAGATATACTTCTTTCAAATGGGGCATAGATTCAATTTCATCACTGTATGTCAGTCTCAAGTCCCATCTGCAAGATTTCAATGAGATTATCATGTTTACACCTGGTGTTAAAATCTCTAGTTTACTTTGCTTGTTACCTATGCCCTGTGTGTGTGTACACAGATATCTAAGGCCCTAAGTATTGTTTCTGGCCTCCTTCCCAACTGCACCTCTTGCTCCCTTATTCATTATCTGTCATGGCTATTACTCTTCCAAGTAACTACATTCAGTTTTACCTGGGTGCTTTCCTCCCTTTCCTTACCAATTCTCTTTCCAAGCTCCATGGATAAATTATTATTTACCTGGTAACCTCCTGAGTTATTTCACAATTTTGTGAGATACCCTCCAACTGAAACCAGAATTCTATCATTTTCATAATATAGCTACCCAGAATCAATATCCACAAATCCAAATTCAATAAAACAAAACTATCTTCATGACCTGCCACTCATGTCTCAGACCTCGCCTTCAAACTTACAAATGTCAGTAGTAAAATACAAAGGAATAACCAACTGAGCTCCCAGATCCTAAACTTTATAGTCTCTTAAAAGTGCTTCCTTTCTTTTCTGATGAAGTCATTCATTTCCACAAGAGACAGAAAGATCATTTTTCAAAGTCCTAGGTATTATCTTCAAGCAACAAATCTCTTCCACTCACTTCAGCCAATTCTTGTCCTGTAATTTCTTCCTCCCTTGGATCTGCTTCAATTCAATCTCTTTTGCACTGCCTTCATTGAAGTCCTCATTATATCCTGCTTGAAACATCACAATAGTCTCTTTAATAGTTTTGTCCTCACACTGTCACCAGAATTATTGCCTGATGCTTCTCAAAAACTGTCAGTAGCCCTCATAACTACACAGTGAAATTCATTACCTTTGACCCTCTTTTCTGGCATCACCCTATATTTTGTGCCAATCCTATGCGAAGTGAGCAACTTGCAATTCTCTGAATGTATCATATACTTACATGATTTGGGGCCTTTTCACATTCTCTAGTTACATAACTATGATCCCATCTCTCCAAGCTCATGCAGAGCATCCCTCTCTGATTCTCCTCCTTCCGCACACCTTGCCAAAGTTAATCTCTTCTTCCTTTGGTTTCTATTTGAGTACACCCACTATGTTATATCTGTCTCCTGACAGACAAAGACTCCATCATAATATCTTCTCCACCTTCCCCAGCACCTGACCCAGACCTGGCACAAGTGCTTGAACTGTTAAATTTCCAAGAATTTGTGAACTAGTTGATCTTATACTGGTTGCTTGAAATTAGCAGTGGTGGAAGTATTTACGGCACACAGATGGACAACACTTCATAGAAACCTGTTCAAAAGAAGAAATAGCTGCTTCTTAAACATATACCAGCCCACCATTGATCACGTAAATGACACATGAATGCAGTCAAAATCAACTGTCCTTTTGTCCTGGCTGGGTGGCTCTCATCTCAGTTGGAACATTGCCCCCTATCCCCTACCTCCACACATAGAAGGTTTCGGGTTTGATTCCCAGTCAGGGCACATACCTAGGCTGGGGCACATATAAGTGGCATCTGATTGATGTTTCTCTCTCACATCTCTCTCTCTCTTCCTCTCTCTCTCTTCTCTCTCAAATAAATTAAAAATAAATAAATATCCTAGGGTGAGGATAAAAAAATAAATCAACTGTCCTTTCAATAACTTTCATACCCAGTCCCAGGCTCCTCCCCAGAACTAAACAGTTTGGTGTGTATCATCCAGACCCCTTTTCATATGTCTTAGGTATTATAATATTTGCTGAGTTTAAGCCTGCTAATTCATTCATTGCCTCTCATTCATGACATCTTCTCAGGCTGTCTCTGCTGTCACTATTGTGACTTTCCTCTAATCTCCCTCAGCACCAACTACATCATTTCCAACTTTTATGTGCTTATGATAGTAAGATTGTAAGTTGTTTGGACAAAGGTATCATTCATATCTTAAATGTCTGTATTTTCTACAGAATAGACTCTCACTGAGAAGAATAAGTTCTGTGGACCTTATGTACAGCATGGTAACTGTAGTTAACGATACTGTGTTATATACACAAAATTGAAAGTTGCTAAGAGAGTAGATCTTACATGTTCTCACCACACCAAAAAATAAAATGGTAGTTATGTGAGGTTATGGTGTTAAATAACCTTCTTGTGATAATAATTTCACAATATATATGTGTATCAAATCATCATGTTGTACACCTTAAACTTATACACTTTTATATATCAATTACAACTCACTAAAGCTGGAGAAAGTAAAATAAAATAAAAAGAACAAACCCTAAAACTGTCAATTGTTTAATTCTTTGATCCAAAACCTGCTAGGAATCAGTGCTATATGAATATACCATTAGATATGAAGGTGTCCAAACAATAATAGGTAGGACTAGAGGTTTTCCTTTGTTTTTATCATTTTTTTCAGTTATTATTTTTTTGTATAAATGACACCTTCAATTTTCTCAGGGTACTGCAGTGCCCTGGTCAGGGAATACTTGGCAAGAGAACAAGGCTATGTTTTCACCTGTTAGCATGTCTGTAGGTAGGTAAGGCCTTCATCTCTTCCTACTCCCCTCCGCCAGCCTGGAGCCATACAGAAAGCACAGATTCTAATACTCGGCAGCCTTTCCTGTTGCTGTAGAGCTGCCATTTAAATGTACTGGTCAAGACACTGTGCTGAGCTTGAGAGCCAACCTGCGGATGTACACCTAAATTTCAGATATAGAAAACAAGTTCAGTACAACTGAATTTCTTTAGGATTCCCCAGAAGCAGAAAGAGTGGGGGTTCTTTCAGCAACTTCTCCCCCATTCTCTGCCACAGCCCCTCCTAAAGTGAGGCCACCATGCCATCCTATCTAAAGGACACCAAGAAAAAGGTTGTAGTACATTTAAACAAATTAAGCACGCTAAACAATAAGATTATAAAAGTTAGATAACTGAGACAAGGTGACAGAGGTCATAGCCTTTAGTCTTTATGAGTTATTTTCTTAATTGTTAAATGAAAACGTTAAAGTAAATATACAATAGATATGAATGGGAGAACTTAGTTCTCTTGGGTATCATATGAAAAAGGCAGTTAAATCTTCCACAGAGCTGAAGAATTATAGATATGGCTACCTTGTACTATCAATTACTTCAAAGCCATATAGAAAAATGAGGAGATGTTCTGCTTAGAAGAATGGCCCCTGTATCCTTGTAAAAGTCTTCTTGACATTTCAAGTGTCTTTCTTCACTTCTTTTCAAGTAAATAAAGAGGGTCCATTCCCTTTCATTCAAAAGTTAGCTGTAACAACTTAGGGTAATGATACTACAAGGTTCACTTCTGACGGATTCCAGAAAATGGAAATCAGGTTATTGCTAGAGGAAAGGGGCCCCCAACCTGTGCATTCCCAATGCCAGGTCTGATACATCAGCAGAAAAATTGAGAAACTCAACCACCCTTGAGCTACCAATACACTTTTCAAACAGGATGCCTGACAGACAGCAGTCCTGGCAACCATTTTATTTTTCTTTCATAAAGGGACATAGACAATTCCCTTACCCATTTTGAAAAGCACTTTTGGCTTAACACTTTTTGGTTGGGCAGCTTCAGTATCTTCCAGAGCTGGCATACATTGCTTACATTTCTCTCTTCTCAGAATAACTTACTTCATCACTGATTTGCATTTCCCCAAATCCAGCAGACCTTGTCAAATTCCCTTGCCTTCATCCATGCTGCTCCCTTTGCTCAAAATTCACTTCCTTGGAATATAACATTATAGGCCATATTATCATCTTTTTGTTTGTTTGTTTTATGGTCTCCCTTTTCCAATAAGCCATGAGCAGCTTGAGCACAGGAAGCAGGACACACTCATTTTTGTTCATCCAAAGGCTATTACAGTGTCTAGCAGATAGTGGGTGCTCAAAAAATGTCAACTGAAAGAATCAGTAAGTCTAAATGAAAGATATCATGATGTTCATTGTACTATTTTTTTCAACTTTTACATAGGTTTGAAGTCTTTCAAGGAAAGAAATGCTGAAGAAAAAAGATGAATTGAAAAGAGGCCACTAAATTTCAAAATAACAGTACTTAGGATCTTGAGTCTGATAAATGTAGTCCTTCCCTAAGAGTGGCAGTTCTATCAGGATCTAAAAGCCCTTTGAAGTGTTTAAAGGTGGCTCTGTTTATATGTAAGTGTACGTTGGAGGGGTGGGAGAAGTAAGCAGGAGCCATCAGGTTGGGATATGACTACAGGAGTAAAATATCCCAGGTTCCGTTTGGGCGGGGGACGGGGGGCTCTTGAGCCTCAGGTCTGCCTGAGGAAGCATGAATAGGACATTGTAAGTGGAGTGAAAATCTGAGATGCAGAACTCCACCCACTCCACACTCTAAAAGCAATAGCTCTATATCCTGCTCACAGGTGCAGCAAGTCCCGCCCCTGGGAAGTGGCCACCAGGGATATCAGCACCTCACCTGGCTCCAGCTGTCTCCATCACAGGGATTATTTCCTCAATTTCACATCCTTCTGCTGTGCCTGTTGGTCTGTGTGAAGACCTTTATCCCACCTCACCCCCAGCCTTGATCTGGTCATCCCTGCAACACGCCCTGAATCTCCACTCTGAAGACTGAGAGCATTTGAATTGTCTGTCATTTGCGAAATTAAGAATTCACAGTACATCTTTACTCACGCTTTAGAAATCTTTAGTTCTAGAATTTAATCCCCTGTTCACTTTTGTTTAATGTCAAATGTCCCAGTAACCTGACTCCCACCATATATCCTCAAGCCTTTCTTAATGTAGTTCCATCCTCCAAACAGTGGCCTCTCTTTGGTCCTTGTCAATAGTAGCCACAGAGAAACCCTTAAGGAATCAGAATACTTACCTTGAGAACTCATACCTAATGAAATTATTAGCTATCATCTGTTGAGCTGTAATAGCCTGACACTCTGCTAAACACAAATAATAATAATAGTGTTATTTATTGAGCACTTACTAGGTGCCAAGGATTGTAGTTAGTGCTACCTTAATTTTCTTATTAAATCCTAACATAGATTCTTCCTGGTGAGTGTTATCTCCATCTACATATAAGAAAACTAACATGCAGAGAAGTTAATAAGTGGTAGAACCATAATTTGAAGCTGGTCTCTGTTTCCAAAACCTGTGCCTTTCAGAAACTATGCTAAAGTGTCTTTTCCTACATAACTTAATCTGAATTGGAATGAGTAACTTGAATTCTAAGTTTTGAAAAGTAGGCAAAATGTAGTCCCCTAAAAGGGTGGCATTTCTGTTTCCTTGAAGAACTCCATTTTTATTTATTTTCTTGAAATAGTATTACTGTCCTAAAGGTGTGTGGCCAATGATGCTGGCCCTCAAAAGTCCCAGGACTATCAGTGCTGTAGGCAGTTGTCCCCAAAGGCTACAGACAAAAAGACTGCCTGGGAGGAGTCAATAATGGGTTTGAGAACAAGCTCACTCAGTCTCCCCTCAGCTCTGACATTTGTTCTGTGTCCTCAGTTAAACCATTTGATTTTTTTATTCCTTAGTTCCCAAAATGGCCTTCATTACACTTGTGTTATATACTTTGCTAATCATTTGGAGGATTACAATCCAATAAGAAATATAAAGTATTTTAAGACCAAAAACAATTGTATAGATTTTTTTAATATGTATGTACACATTATCATAGAAATCAAAATCTATATTAATACAAAATCTAAACTCATGTTTCTGATGCATAATTAGTCACCCAGATAGACACTAGCAGTGAGTCTGTTTGGTTTTGGTAATGTAGGGGTTTGTTTCCTTTACTGTGCTTCCCCATATTATGTAGTTCTTCTAAATTTATTTATGTTAATTCTAAAGTCAAAATGAAAGAATATACTTACTAAGTGACAAACACTGTGCTAGAAATACAAAGATGAATAAGATAGAATTTTTGTGTTTAGAATACAGATTAGCAAAGAAGGCAGACATGTAAACCATCTATAACTAATTAGGAAATAATATAAATGGCTTTAAAACACATATGCTGGAACTTACGAATTGATAAGTATTATATCATTCAAGTCAACCTTTCTACCTCCTGAAGGAATGAGGAAGCTGTCATTACTCAGAATATTTCTGGGGATTCCAATTTGAGAATTGTACTCAGAGTTTAAGGTTCCCTTTGTGAATATTTTCAATGACCGTAAATATTCATCATTTAAGGATAAGTCAATTTAAAACATTTTTTAAAGAGCCTATATCCTGTTACATCAGAAAGCAAAAAAGCTATGAAGGAATATTAGGGTCATATCAGTAGACCATAAGAGCCAATTTGGAGGGGTTCTTACTGGTCAAAAATGTGACTATTTCTGTATCGAAACGGATAACTACATGGGATTGAAACACATCAAATATGTTTGTATTTCATATCATGATGATACTAAAAAACAAAACTCATTGTTCACTAATGGAAAATAGCAGAGGACCAACTCATTATTTTGAAAAGTTATAGGCAAAGCATTTAATCTGTCTTTCCTTTATAAAATGTATCTCAGGATAACTAAAAAGAGTTGAGAGAGAAGATTGTCTTCATTGAGGTATTTCAACTAACAAATGAAGAACAAACAGAATTCATCACTATGTGCAAGTAATGGCTACAAACCTCATAAAAGGAGACAACTAGACATTATGTATCTCTTAAGAGAAGCATATTTGGGTACTTATGAAGTAATCATGATATTTTTAAATTATGAATTTTATCAAGAACTATCATTTTACAAAACAGAGAATAGGTAAACATGTTTAAAAAATAAAACACAGTGATGCAATTAGTACAGTCCAGGCTGTAAGAACTCCACAGAACTAATAGCCACTCTTCTTCAACATCATCCACAATAAATCTAGGGTGGGAAAGGAATTACACAGAAAACTGTAAATTAAAAGAGACATATAGAACATATCAACCAACCTCAATATATGGGCTTATGTAGATCTAAATTGTAAAAAACACATACTTATAAGACAGAGAAAATATGAATATTGACTGGTAACTAATAAAATTTAAGAAGTACTTTTTTAGGTATGATTATGATATTGTGGTTATGTTTTTAAAGAAGAGCTCTTACCTTAGCGATGCATACTAGAATATTTACAAGTAATTTTTATTTTTAAGACACAGCTGGAAACAAAAATGTTTGAAATGAGTCTTCAAATGTCTGGTTAACATAAGCATTTTCAAAACTGGACATAATTTGGATTTCAGTCTTATGTGGCTAATAAATCTATTCTGCGGACAAATGCAAAAGAGACATTTTCAACAAATGCAGTAATTTTGGAATAAGTGTTGATCTTTACAATGAGATACTATTTTCACAAATAAAATTAGCAAAGATTAAAGAAACATAAAAAATAGCATCAGTGAAATTTTAATGAAGTAAACATGGTCACATGCTACTGCTAGGAGTATAGATTGGAACAGCCCCTTGGAGAGCAATTTGATAACATACACTAAGTGTTAACAAATCTCTGTGCTTTCTAACTTAGTAATTCCACATCTGCAAATAATTTGAACTGTAGAAGAAATTGTACATCAACATATTCATGGTAGCATTTTTAGTAATAACTCTAAACTTTAAATTAACCAGTTCTGCAAGATGAAAGGTAGATAATTTTGAACATACAATAGATATTAGAAACAATATTTGTGATGAATTTTTAATAACACAAAACACGACTTTTTATGTTAAGTGAAATAAGTTGATAGAATTTTTTACAAGGTTTACAATAACATAGCTTTTCTTATATTTAATTTTAATTTGCTTCACATTTAAAATAAAATTTTATATTTTAAAAAGTGGCAATTTTGAAATGTTACCTTTTTCCCACTTAGTTCAGGGAAAAAACTGTTAACTTCACAAACATATTGAAAACAGTGTATTTTCCTTTTTAAATGGTATTTTGAAAAGTGGAACTTTCTTGTCATTTATACATACAGGAAAGAGTTTATTGGTCAATATATTTTCTTTACATGAACAAAGATATATGTACACACCACCTACAACAAGAAAGCAAACATTTCTTGCTCCCTCAAATCCCTCTCATGTCCCCTCTCAGACTATCCCACAAAAAGTCAACATTACCCAAATGTATCACCGTAAATAAGTTTTGCCTAATTTTGAGTTATAAATAATGGAGTCATACAATATATTCTCCTTTGTGTCTATTAACTTCTGCTTGATTTATGTTTGTGAGATTCAACCACATTGCTGCATTTAGCAGTCGTCGTCGTCGGCAGCCGTCCGTCTCGAGAGACGATGGTGTAGCTTCTTAAGAGTCTATCTGCACCGCCGAGAATGGCTGTGCAGTCCAACTCGGGAGTGACATGGTATCTGTCTCCTCCCGTGTTGAATCGACATCTTGTGATGACGCTGGAGTGTCCTCTCCAGTGAAGCTGAAGCTACAGAGCCTGGGCAGGGTGATATGGAGGGTCTGCTGTTGCCCATGCAGCAGACCCCCCCTCTCTTCGCAGCTGAAGGGTCCAAGGGAAAGACGGAGTCAATACAGCTTGGCTTCAGGTGCGCCGCAGGAGTTGCCGGTGTTGACTACAACGTCAAACCGCCTTAGGGACTCCAGCTCCGGATTTTCTGTCGGGGTTTACTCCCTTAGCCTTTCCCCTGAAGAGGTATGCCACAAGGCAGCGGAGGTTTTTTGGAGTCAGAGTTTTCCTTCTCTGATGTGCCCTGACTGGAAGATCGAACCAGCGACACTTAGCTCGCAGGCCGACGCTCAATCCACTGAGCCAAACCAGCCAGGATGCATTTAGCAGTAATTCTTTCTTATTGATGTATGGTATCACCTTTATAAATATAACATTTTAATCTATTCTATTTTGATGGACATGCTATTGCTTCTAGTTTTTGGCTATTGTAAATGCTGCTTCTATGAACATTCTTATTGGGTTGGTCAAAAAGTCTGCTTAGTTTTTTCCATAAAATAAAAGACACATTTTTTATTTTCACCTATAACTTTATTGACTTGGATATTTTGAGTATATTGGACATCTCTTGCTGTTGGCTTCTCATGGGTAGAGGCCAGGGGTCCTGCTAAATGTCTTCCAAGGCTTAAGACAGCCCCATAGCAAATAATTATTAGGCCAAAATATCAATAGTACCAAGAAACTTTGCAAACCACTATTGACATGTTCAATTGGTCACAGCAACTTCTCCATACACTGCACAAATCTTTTTTTGTGTTTCAGTTGCCTTTTTACCTTTCTTGAAATAATAAAGCATAATATGTTGAAATGTTGTAAATTTTCTTCCATCTTCAATATTTAAATGGCTGCCTCAAAATTCACCAGTTTTGGTAAGTTTTTTTTTTTAAATGCACACTGATATGAGAGCTGTCACAATACAATCTAACAAAATTGTTTTGAATGAATTTAAAGACAACTAAACATTACTAGAGTCATCACAGGGAAAAAACGAAATGATTTTTTGGCCAACCCAATTTATGTACATTTTGTTGCACAAATGTATAGATTTCTGTTGGGCATATACCTAGGGTAAGAAATAGTGGTTGTAGAATGTATATATGTTCTTTTTTTCTTTTTTTTTTTTGTAGTCTCATGATTTTGTTTCTTCAGTTACTTGAGATATGTGTATTCATTTTTAGTAAATTCTGACTGAAAGTTTTCCAAAGAGTTGAGGCAATTTACACTCTCGTGAGAAGTATATGAACATTCCAGTTGCTCCACATTCTTACCTGCACCTTATATCATTAGTCATTTTAATTTTTTCCCTTCTGGGAGATGTTTAGCAGTGTTTTATTGTGGTTATAATTTGCATTTCCCTTATGATTAATGATGTTGGGCACTTCTTTACCTCTTTATTGGACATTTAAATATCTTATTTAGCAATGTGCCCACTCAAGTCTTTTGCCTGTTTTTCTAATAGGTTACCTTTTTCTTATTAATTTGTAGGAACTTTTTAATACTCTGAATATGAGTCCTTGGTCAGATACTTTTATTGCAAGTATCTTTTTTCAAGAATGCCCAATGTCTTGGCTTTTCATCCCGTGTCATGACTATCTGAGTTTTTATTTGTTTACTTTTTTAATTGATTTTTAGGGAGAGAGAAAAAAAGAAAGTAAAAAAGAAACATCTCTTTGTTGTTGCATTTATTTATGTATTCATTGGTTGCATCTTGTATGTGCCCTGACCAGGGATCTAACCTGCAACCTTGGCATATCAGCGCAATGCTCTAACCAACTGCGATACCCAGCTATTCCCTCTATGCTGAGTTTTTAAAATAATTATTATGTGGAGAAAAAAAACATAAATAACTTCAAGATACCATTTTTGATTGCTAGAAATATGTGTGACATTTTTGTTCTTAATATTTTATTTAATTTTTATTTCTAATTATAAAACAATAAATTTATATTTAAAAATAATTATATTAGAGTCTAATGATGAAATCATTCAATGCTAATGATGACGATAAAGTAGAAGAGAAAAAATCCAGGAAACAAATGTGATTTTATCATTTTAAATGAAATTTCTATTCTTTTTTTAACTCTACTTTTATCTATCTATTTATTTATTTATTTTTATTGAATTTAGTGGGGTGACATTGGTTAATAAAATTATATAGATTTCATGGGTCGTCGTCGTCGTCGTCGTCGTCGGCAGCCATCCGTCTCGAGAGACGATGGTGTAGCTTCTTAAGAGTCTATCTGCACCGCCGAGAATGGCTGTGCAGTCCGACTCGGGAGTGACACGGTATCTGTCTCCTCCCGTGTTGAATCGACAGCTTGCGATGATGCTGGAGTGTCCTCTCCAGTGAAGCTGAAGCTACACAGCCTGGGCAGGGTGATATGGAGGGTCTGCTGTTGCCCATGCAGCAGACCCCCCCTCTCTTCGCAGCTGAAGGGTCCAAGGGAAAGATGGAGTCAATACAGCTTGGCTTCAGGGGCGCCGCAGGAGTTGCCGGTGTTGACTACAACGTCAAACCGCCTTAGGGACTCCGGCTCCGGATTTTCTGTCGGGGTTTACTCCCTTAGCCTTTCCCCTGAAGAGGTATGCCGCAAGGCAGCGGAGGTTTTTTGGAGTCAGAGTTTTCCTTCTCTGATGTGCCCTGACTGGAAGATCGAACCAGCGACACTTAGCTCGCAGGCCGACGCTCAATCCACTGAGCCAAACCAGCCATCTATATGTTATATTGTGTGTTCACCACTCAAAGTCAATTCTCCCTCTGCCACCCTTTATGCCCTCTTTACCCTCTTCTGCCTCCTCCAGCCCCCTTTCCCTCTGTAATTACTATACTGCTGTTTGTGTCTATGTGTTGTTTTTGTTTTCCTAATCCCTTCACTTTTTTTACCCAGCCCCCTAACTCTCCTCCCCTCCGACGGCTGTCAGTCTGTTCTCTGTATCTATTATTAGAAAACAAAAATTAAAACAAAGGATCCCTAAAATTCCACTGGGAAGTCCTCAGGAGATCATACTGAGACTGGAAGAGTCTTGGAGACACAGTGATACCTGTCTAATGAGCATCGTGTACTCCTCAACTTTCTCCTTTTTTCCTAAAAGACAGGCACACCCTAGGCTATCACTCACCCGAAAGGACATGACAGCCAGCCAGGTGCTTCAGCAAGCCCATGAGTTAGTTTCCTTCTCGGGACCAGAAGGACCTAAAGCAAGTGGCCTGTAGAGGGGCAGGAGGGTGGGTGGGAGACCTCCTGGTCAACCTGGAAACACCTTTTCAGACATGGGATAAATTTACAACTTATTTTTATGTATTAGAGCTTTCAGTTGAACATGGGACCATGAGTTTAATAAAAGAATTTACATGCAAAAACTAGTTTCAGTTTTATTTTCTGAAATGAATGACAGGATCAAATTATTGAGGAAGAAACCAGTGAAAATGAAGACTATTTGAATGTGTAGTGAACCACGCTGTTCCATTAGGATTGATTTTTAATAATGCTAATCTCAGTTATTTGTGCTTGACACAAGGCACAGCTCCCTTCCTCTGCCATTCCTAAAGGGTATTTTTATTTTTTCTTTTGAATTAAGTTGTTTTATGTGGACACAATTATATTTTCCAACATCACTTTATAACTCTGGGAACATACCCTGACCTGGGGAAATATATACATATATTTTTAATATGACATGAATGGTTTTAATAGCTGCTGATGACTATTGAGAAATGCAGTACAGTATAGTAATTCTATTTTGTTCTATTTCACCCCCTAAACAGTTAAAGAGGCTCACAGATTTCTTATTTAATATTGCCTAGTCATCTAAATCTACAGAGTTTCCAACTGTAAAAGAGGCAACAATAAACAACTTTGTTTGGAGGGTTTATGGAGATTGTTAAGTTATACATTTCTTAAAATTGCTGTCTTTAATAGGTAAAAGTACAGTTGAATTTTGTCCCCCAAATGTGTTAATTCCTCTTCGGAATCATTCATTTTTTACCTGGCAAGTGTTTGAGAAAGATACAGGGCACTGGGCAGCTTGAGGGGGCTGGGGTAGAGCACATTCGGAGCACACCTTCAGACCCTGCCTGGGGCAGTGAACAGGACCATCACGCTCCCTGGAGTTTCAGAGGTACACAGCCTGTGTATGCCCCTGAGCCTACCCCTGGGTCTGGCCTCAGGTCCCCTGCCCCAGCCTAGGAGGTGCTGGGCACACTCTCCTCTCATGTTCCCAGGCCAAGGAGCTGCTCCTCCACCCCTTTCCTCTTGTCTCCCCAGTACCTGACCAAACACTTCCTTCCTACTTAAATATTCACAAAGCACCAGCACAGACTTCGGAAGCTGCAAAGTCACCTGACCACCCTGCCTTTGCAACCCTTTTATATTCCTTACTAATGTCCACTCTTAGGTTTGTTTTTATTTGTTTTGAGTTAGTTTTGTTTTTTACAATATTTCTGAACTGTGAACCAGCTCAAACCTAGTCAGTGATCTGGCCCAGCCAGCCTTAGAGGACAGGGTGTGAGACTTCTGTGTGACTTGAACTAAGATTTTCCTAAATGTCCCATACTTCTGAAGCAATGTGAATGCTGGTAGCAATTAAGCTAAGCAATTTCTCTCTCAGGTTTTCCTTTTCAACATTACCAGCATGACATCTGTCAAGCTACAATTACTTAGAGAGATGACAATGGGTATGTTTTAGAGTGAATAATAATAAAAACACCGAGTCACAAAGCCCATCTGAAAGAGGGTTTCCCCATATGTTCCATCTGGGCTCTGCCTTTCCAGGCACATAAACCTCCCCTCAAATTAGGCTGCTTAGAAAACCAGAGGCGTAAGGATTTAAATTCCCCTGTCTTCTTTTATGCTTGATCTTAGCCAAAAGGCCAAGAAGCAATCCACTGTTTTCTTTTATGGACTAACCATAAAAGAAGCAAGCTGCAACATCAACAACAAAAAGTAATTGCTTGAGCCTCTAATTCTTTCAAGACCGAATTTCCCCTCCCCTTCTTTTTTCTTGTATCTTATTCCACAGAAACACAAGCAAACACACTGGAAGACCAGCCATCAAGAAGAAGAATTCAGTCCCCAGCTCTCCCTACTTCTTAGTCTTCGGTCATCCATCCTTGGAGAGCCCTTCTCAGCTAGGATACAGCCATCTTCATCACTTACAGAAATTTGCCCCTCTTTTCTGGAATACTTCAGGATCTTTTTTTCCATTGTTGCTAAGGGCAGAATGACATTCAAGCAACTCCATTTCTGTCACTAAGACTCCTTTTGCAAGAGAAAAGGGGCTTCTTCCCATTGAAGTGACTGGAAGCAGGTGTGTGAGTTGGGTGAAGGGGTGGGTTAGAAATGCTAGTACCGTGGGCCCTACAGGAAGACTCTCCAGCTGAGGGAATGGCTGCTCTTGACACATCAGAACATCCCATGTTGGCTTACATGTCATCAGGCATGCAAGGTGACAGGTTCTGCTTCCTCACACCTTCATCTTCTTGCTCAGTGATGGCAAGTGAAGTGGGGATAGAGGATATGCATTTTTATTTGGGTCAATTCAATAAAATTAACTAAGGTCAAGCAAGGCACTGAAGGTTAGTTTCAGAAAGAAATAGTCTATTAAGATGTCATATTTCTATTTTTAGTTCATTAAAGAATCTAAAATCACTGAGACTGTGAGCTCTCCAGATGATTCTAACAGGCAGCCTAATTTGAGAACCACTGGTCTACACCTACCAGATAAGAATTAGTCTATTTATTAATTAAGCTTTTAAGGATACTTGATGAAAGAACATTAAGTCAGTCCATATGCTTTGAGTGTATTTTAATAGGCACTCTCTGGAACTCACTCTCTATCTCAAGCCAGCATGTTAGAGCAGCAGCTGTCCCTGGCAGGATACTAGGTACACACCTCCCTCCTTCCCACAGATATATTCATACAGGTGAACTCTGCTACAAGTGAATTCTGGGCCAAAAGGGAGAGAAGATGTCTCCAAAGAACACTAACTTAAATGAGTGTGAAGGAGCACAGGACTTTTGCCTCCTGCCTCCACTCCCCTAAAACAGGGTGATGATTATTATGGTATAGTTCTGTGTATGTGGATTGTAGGGCTTCTACAGAGACCATATTGGTTGGAATCCCATAATTTTTCCCTTATTAGGCTGCATCATGGGTAGTGATTTATGCAGAAAGAGAAATCTCAGTATTTCACTCCTATTTTCTTCAGCACACCAAATAACATATATTTTGCCCTCAGAGCTCATGACAAAAGTCCAGCTAACTCTGAGATCTTTATACCACAGAGAAGACAGGTACCACTTACCTTTTCAGAAGAATGAACCATCACATCCCACAAAGCCTCTAGATTCTTCTCTGGTGGAGGCAGTCTCCCCAACCTCAGACTAGATACCCAGTACACTCTGGGTGGAAGACCCAGGGATGATGCCAGTCACCTCCAGGCACAAGGCCACTTCCATCGTGTGCATAGCAGATAGGAAACTCCGCAGGAATCAGGTGTATATTTTCAGTGGTTCCTTTTTCTTCACTACTGGGTTCAGCTATCTCACCTGCTATCTTTTTATTGTTTAGATATATTAATGGTTTTCTCTTTTTCACTCACATAAATCAAGGAGACCCAAATGTTCCAGATAACTCTAGATAAAATAGGTGTGGCAGCAATTCATATAAAGTAAGCGATGGTATAGTGTAGGAAACAGTCCTCACAGAGCAGTAGTGCATCACAGACACATGGGGAAACTCCCAATCTGCTTATAAAGCACGTGCCTCAACATATATAATGGTAAGCACCAGGTTAACACTACCCCGTGGACCTTTTAATCCTCATTGGAAATAGAAACCATTGACAATATACACCTGAGGACAAACCATCTTGATTTATATCAATCCCAGACATGTATTTAGAAGTATAACAAAGGAATCAATCATATTTGTTTATTAAAAATATGTCAAAACTACTTTTGTAAAAATGTATTTTTAACATGGCCAAGTTATGTATAAAAATTAACAATTAATCTATAGCTAAGGTCCATGTGAATGGACACTTTAAATGTACAACATTATATTAGTTCCTTTTTCTCCTTGGGCCATGCCCATCTCAACTAATATCTGTTATGTAATTTGGGATATCACAATATGGCTCAGTAAACATTTATGGAGGACCTAGATACACAATACTTTGATGTCTTGAAAATAGTTTAAGGAGTATTCAATTTAACTCTAGGTAAAGACATTGCAGAACCAAGAAACATTCCTGTGTCCCTGTGTCTCCACATACACCTCACATCGCCCATGGCTTATCACGTTCTCCTGGTAGCAGATGACACAGAGGAGCACAACCTCAGAACTGTGCTGGCTTGAATTCAAATTCAACTCCACAACTCATCATCTTCATGCAAATTACTTAACTCCCCGCCCCCAGTTTTGGACCCCTCATCTGTAAAATAGGGATGTGAAAGCCTGAATTTCAAAGTTGTTATGAGGTTTAAGAAAGATCATTTAGAGAGCTTGCCATGTAGTAAGTACTAATAGGAAGTGCTAAAAAAACACAATCTCCTTACTTTGTTCCTCTAGTTTATTTTTTATCCTCATTATCTATAGGATCTTTTACACAATGGGTTTTTTAAACACCTCATAAATGCCTTTTAGATGTGCTAAGGTAATAAAAATCACAAAACAGGGAAACAGCTTCAGCTTATTATGAACTGTGTTGTTAGAAAAATGACTTGAAAATGGGAGTTCCAGTTGTATTCTCCCACACAAAACAATGACCACCCATATCCATGGAGGAGTATAGCACTCAATGTTCATCCTTGTTCAGTAAGGTCTGGGTGATCTTGCTGCTCCTGTTGTCTTCAAGTTGTGGGCTCTGCACAGGAGGAAAGAAGCAGCTCTGGACTCAGGGGGGGATTGGTTTTGCAGCCCAGTTTATGAGAACACCTGGACGCCATTTGGAACTTTTCAAGGGCTGATGGCAAGTGCTGACCACAAAGGCACTGGACAAGAATAACTGTCCCCTCCATTGTTGCTCCCTATTGCCACGTCCCCTAAGCCATGAGAAGCTCACCCATTCCACCTTCCTTGAGCAAGGCTCCATTGGTCTTTATTGTGTGAAGATTTTTTGGATGACAATAGGAGAGAGTACCTGGTTTCAGTTTGGGGACTGTTCGGTTGCTGGGCCTGAGCCATTGCATTACCTCCCCCTACAAATGCAGGTGAGCACCTTGAGTCCATAAAAGTAAGATCCTAACAGAAAAAGGAAAGGGTGAGCAAGCTGGGCTCATGGAAAGACTCACAGAAAGGCTCACCGCTAATGGAAGTTTAAATGAGAACCCTGGAAGTCATCCCAAGTTAGGAACAGGCAGGTACTAATCAGAAGAACCACCATAATAACTAACTGAAAAGCTACATGGTAAAACTAACATAAATCAATCTCTAATATTCAGATAAAACTTTTTGTCTTTATTTTTAAATTTTTTATTGTTATTCTATTACAGTTGTCCCATTTTTCCTCCTTTGCCCTCCTCTGCGCAGCCCACCCTCTGCTCTCACAGTCAATCATTTTAATAATAACTTTAGAAAGTACCATATCTCCAACTTCATCAACATATTTAACATTAAAATATCTTCTCCAAATCTAAATTTTCTGGGTAAAAACATTTTCATTTCACCATATTAGTTTTATGTTTTATTTTCATAGTCTTCTTGTACCATATTTTTATACAATCAGAATATTCTGCTTTTTGAATTAAAAACTCACAGCCCATTGGCTTATAATTTTAATGTCTTTTATTTTAAATAATCAAAATTAAACAAGCAATTTCTAAGGCTTTGCTCCTGAACAAAATACGGCTTCCAAGAAATCAGCTGTATTATCTAATGCAATAGTGAATATTTTCCTTATTCAGTCAATTGGACTTATTTTTCCAGCTAAAGATTATGTGAATTTACACACACATTCATGTCTGTCATTTAAATATACCTAGATGTTTAAAACCTTTTTAGATGTTTAAAAGCTTAAGAAATGCCATCAAAAAGCAGGCACTGCAGTTGATGAAAAGGACTCTGAGTCATGGGGAAAAAAATCTAAAGAAAGACTAAATAATTATTCTGAAATGTTATTCTAAAGGATGGTGAACAGATAGACATCATCAAAAACATCATCATTCAAATGGTTCTCTGTCACCCAGGCCTGCTCAGTGCACTTCATCCTTCTAACTTGTTCCTGGCATCCTTCTAACAGGATCGTAATGCCCCTGCGCAGGTAACGTTCAGTGCTTACAGAGTGCAGGATGTTAACCAAGTGGCCTCAGGCCCTTTCAGCCTCATAAAGCTCTGGTGCAGACCACAGGTTGTTGGAGTTCTCCCAGCAGTCTTGTCCACGCTGCCAAACGCTCTGGCTGACTTAGAGCTTGGACCAGTGACAGAAGCAATATATCTGATGCCATCTATGAAGAAAATACTGTATCTCTCACTTTATAGAAGAAGACACTGAAGCCCAGAGAGGTCAAGTAACTTGCCAAACCATGGGGCTCATTAGTAGAAAAGCCAGGATTCCAGCTTATGTTTGTCTAATACCAACATCCATGTTCTCCCTCTCCACACACACCAGCTCCCTCCACCCAGCGCGCAAACCTGGTTCAGGCTCTCTGCATTCCTACTTTGAACTAATTCTGTCTTTACCTGAGCAGCCACAGAGCCTGATGTGATGGCACATTCAGACTTTTCCCATGTCCCTCCTCTAGGTGATTCTGAGTAATGACGGTGGTAGTTGGTGAAAGGCAAAGTGAGTTGAAAAAGATGAAGTCACTAGGCAGAGCCAAAGCAACTTTACCCTATCACCCTGAGGCCTTTCTCTTGATTTTAGAAGGAAGTAAGTCATTTCTAGACGTAGGCAGATGTATAAAGAGCAGTCCAGCAACCTCTGTGACTCACCATTTCCATAGGAACCACACCTGGGGCAACATCCACCCTAGCAGTCAGTCACCCCAGGGGCCTTCTTCACTGTCTGGAGATGTTATCAGGCCTGTCTCAGATCCACCTATGGCCACCATGAAATGGGCAAATTCCTGACATGGGCAGGAGGCAGAATTCTGAGGTTTTGGAAGCTCCGTTGACCCAGAGCCAATGCCTGGTGTCCTCGAAAGAAGCCTTTAGAAATTTATGATGGCCTGTTCAGGCACACATGGGGAAGGTGAGGTTTGGAGGTGGGGACCACAAGGGAGGACTGAGCCTACCCATGTAACCTTGGGAAAGTCACATCCCTAGGGAGCGTTTGCCCTCATACCCATGATGGCCTCCCTCACAGGCCACTGCAAGAAGGTCCAAATAAGCAAGAACTCATTGCTTGAAAATGGAAGGAATGTTAAAAGCCTGACATGGAAAGCCTGGAGAAGCCAACCTTGCCAAGGGGTGAGGAGGTTGTTTGTACAGGGATCGGTCCCAGCAGCACCATCTGTTGGTGAGCTCACTAGGTTAAGGACATTTCACATGAGATCAGTCAGGTATTGCTTTAAAAAAAAGAAAAGAAAAGTGAATAAAGCTGTCCAAGGACATTTCCCATGCAGAGTCAGTCCCATGAGGCAGCCACAGGGGACCCGTAAGGGAAGAAGCCCTGGACCCTCCCTGGGGCCAAGCCAAGAGCTGCACATGGTGCTGACACAGGCCTCTCCAGGCCAGGACTTTGCATGGGCAGGAATTGGACTGGCCAGTGCAAGGAAAATCTTTGGGCTCAATGAAAGTTTCTGGATTATCCTTCTCCCATACCCTACATATTCTATCCATCCCCTTTTAAATATATATATGACTACATAGTACAATTTACACACTGCACGCATAGTCTATATCTAAAGCTTTCATTCATTTTGGATGCAGGGGTGGGCAGGGATGGTTGAATACTACAAAGTCCTCTGCCTATAGCTGATGCTGCCTGTAGCTGATGCCTATGGCTGATGCTGCAAAGAGAATGCTGGGAAACTGTCCTAGGAAATTCACTCAGATAAAGTGTATTTCCACTAACAAAAAGTTAAGTTACCATACTGTGGGTTAAAACATTCTACAAAGTGAACTTTCTTTGAAATGTCTTTGTCCCTGTGAGGAAGTGTTTTAGATACATAGCATAGTTTCTCTTAATTTTATCCAAAGAAGCAATAAGCATTGAAAAGGAAGAAACTTAATTTTGCTAATATCCAGGGATAAAACTAATAATAATCATAATAACTTATATTTTCATTAGGATAACTTTTAACATTGATCTAACTTTATACCTAAAATGCTCAGAGTCTCTTCATTGCCTGCTCCCACTCCAAGGCCACCAAGATGATTGTCAGGAAACAACAGAGTAATTCTCCCTGTGTACAGCTCTCAATGGCTCCCCATTGCCTACAGAAAAAAAAAAAAAAAAAGTCCAAGCTCTTTGGCATGATACATAGTCTGCCCCTGCACCTCCTCTTTCCACTAACAGATATAAGACCAGTTCTTTCCTTCTTGATCTTGAACACACTGTTCCATATTCCTAGAATTGCCTTTCTCCTTTATCTGTCCTCTGAACTCTCATCCTTCAGGAGTCTGTTCAAATATTGCTTGTTTTCTGATAATTTCTCATTTCCCAATGATGTTAATTATTCTCCCTTCTGTGTCTCTGCTTTATAACTTAGTGTATGTACCTCATGATGCAGTTAATGATTTGTTTGCCTGTCTCTGCCTCTATATTGCAATCTTAACAAACAGGGGCATGGTGTTCGTTAATGGATACCTCTAGAACCTAGCACAGAATGTCAGAGTTATTGTCTAAGCATTATTGTGCTGCAAAATGGGGGAAAAAAACTTGTCAGGATTTTCATGAAGATTAATATCATATGAATAAGAGGTCTAGCAGCCTAGAATATAGTACCTACGATTAAAAGTATTAATATTATATGTTTGTTAAATGAAGGCCTAAATATCACTTTATCAAACTATACTCACATGGGCATGAAGAAATTTCACTTGTTTAAATTTGTGCAAACCTGCCCCAATAAGAGAAGGCAGTATGGAAGCAGAGTCTGGGAATGAGTTCTGGAATGTTCGGGCCTCGATTCTGACTCACGTCACCCCTCCAAGACTCAGCTTCCCGGGCTCTACAAACTAGCCTTGAGCATTAGTCACCAGTCCACCCCACAAGGCAAGCAGGTCCAGAAAAGCCAGTTGAAAACATTCCTGGAGTTCTCTGAGTAGCATCAAGAACTTACTATGAGACAAGGGCAGTGGTGAACACAAAAATAAATCAGCATTTTCCTGGCTTTCAAAGAACCTGTAATTTCATGCAGATAGTAGACACATACATGAAGGACAGTAACATAAGCTAGAATTTGGTGAATGTTGTAAGAGAGATATTAAGCTAAGTATATTCATAAGGGAGGGAGAAAGAAATTTTATTTGAGGGGATGGGAGGTAGGGGCTCATGTATATTCTGGACTTATTCTGGGCCATGTGTGGTACATAGGTAATTTTATTTAGTCCTTATAACATGGTGAGGTAAAGGATATTAGCCTACCTTAGAGATAAGTACACAACACAGAGAGGCTGAATAACTTGCCTAAATCACACTTAAAGTACACAAGGCTTCAAATGGGGGCTTTTTCATTTCTGATAGCAGTGCTGTGACTGACACAAACCTGTTCCCCAAGTGGACTGGGGGGTCTCATAGACATAATATGACCACAGTTGGATGGACTGAGTGCCCCAAGTAGAAGGGACATGTGGACAAAGATTCAGAGGGTGAAATTTAAAGAAAGAGATAGTGTGTGTGTGTGTGTGTGTGTGTGTGTGTGTGTGTGTGTGTGAGAGAGAGAGAGAGAGAGAGAGAGAGAGAGAGTAGAAGGAGTGGAAGGAGGAAATCGTACATAGAAAAGGCTGGTAGACTAGTAGACTAGGGCCAGGTCATGAAGGACTTTGAGTTTCAGGTCTAAGACAAATTTTTAAATATTGATAATGACAAACTAATAATAATAATACTTTGTGGTCATTAGAGTGCCTTTATTATAGATAACTTAAAGGTATTTTAAATCTGTAATGTCAGATCTCTGCTGCCATTTACTCCATTATATAAATGGATTGGGGAACAGACAATAAGCATTTCAGTAAAGTCATGAGACAAGAGGCACCTTGTCCCTGGCGATCTAAAGTATTCTACACAAAATGTTGTAACATGAACCCTGAGCCTCAGTTTTCTCATCTATAAAATGGAGACAATGATATCTCAGAGTCATCTTGAAATCTTTTCTAACATTACAAGATAGCACAGAGTAGGATGTACAGACAGGGAGATAAACAAATACTTTCTGTAAACCTGGAAATGTCATTAGAGCCCTTTGGAATAGGGTTTTAATGTTCAGAGAGATTTATCTGGAAGACACAAATCTGCAACTCAATGAGGCTGTGTGGTGGGCACTCAGGAGAGGAAACTGCCACCTTTGCACATCAGAACCACTAACAATGACTTTTATTGCTGAATGTGCAACTTTGCTCTTACTAGTAAAATCTTGTCAAACAGGAAACAGGTTTTTAAGGCAACGGGGTCCCTGTGAGTTCAAACTTCTGTTTTCACATGTTCTTACAAGATGCACAATTGGCACAGACTTACAGGAAATATTTAATTGGAATCGGAAGGCGCTGGCTCCACGGGCCTTGTTTTATATTGTCTGCAGGCTCCTGCTGAAATGACTTTGGTGTGTAAGCACCACTCACTCACTTTTATATTTGCCAGTGAGGAATGAAACCAAAACAGACTCCAGAGGTGTGTCAGAGGTACAAGTGCAGTCTCCATGAAGTTAGGAAAAGAAAGAGGGAGAAAGAGTGTCATGTGAGAATTACTCTTAGAAAAGAGAAGGACTGAGACTAAACTTCGAGTGACATATTTATGAGCTCAGTATCGGTTGCTTATGCTGATAAGCGTTGGTCATTCAAGGAAGGAAAAGTCACCTTTGTGTATATAAAATATACAAGATTCATAGTCTGAAAGGACTGAACAGGAAAGTATTAGGTAAATAGAGGATATCCCTAAAAGTATAATGTGAAAATTAACTTACTTCAAGGAGGAAGAAGGAAGGTGTTTCTTTCTGAGTCAGATGTTGAGAAAACTAATGAGTCCTTAATTTGAAATCAAGGTTAACTGGCTTTCAATCTTTGTGACCCAATTCTGAGAATGTAGGGGAAAGGAATTCCTCTTTCTTAGAAAGGCCTCTTTTGTGTGTGCCCCATCAGGTCTCAGTGAGAGGGGACAGGTTTTAGAGTCAACTGGATGAAGTTCGGTCTCTCAGATCTGCCTCTCACTGGCTCGATGAGATTGGGTGAATTACCTGGTTCTCCAAGTCTCCATTGCTTTATTTGCAAACTCTGGATAATAATAGCGCTTGTCTCCTCAGACTGTGTGAGGATTAGATGACAAAATAAACTTTAGCTACCTGCCACAGAGCCTGGCATTTTGCAAGTATTCTGTAAAGTATTCTGTATTGATATCATTATATCATAAACCAGTGGTTTTCCCAGAGTTTTTCAATCTTGGAACACCCCAGGAATTTGCAATTATTCCAAATAAGTGTCATGAAATTTCCCCAGTGCTCTCAAAGAAATAGATTTAATTTTTAAATCCCTGTCACAGTCTAGAGCACTTTGGTAGTTGAGGATGGGGGTGGGGATAGAAGATTTCCTGGAAATTCTAGCATCATTGTTTCCCAATCCCCAAACTATCTTGATCCATGGAAATTATTTCCTTCCTTCTCCTACCCCATGCCTTGGTTTTAAGAGTATTCATCTTTGGTTTTTTAATGGCTTTTTGATTAGGCCTTCCAAAGTAGATAAAGATCCTTCCGCCTACTCTAGCTACCCCTAAATCTTGCCCCATGCGGTATTCCCGGCTTCCTCTAGGAACCTGCAAGATTCTGGTCTGATAAGTAGATCCCCACTAGCAATCAGGCTTTGCATACCTCAGAATCCACCCTCACCCTCAGAATATCCACCTCTATAATCCATTAACTGACCACTCCCCATGCAGGCATCACGTAGGTTTCTGTGGTCATGATGGTTTGTGACAAATGTTCATCCTTTAGGCTGGGTTAGACAAAATACTCTCAAGAAGAAGAAAGGGAAAGGGTCTTATCTCTGTAGAATTTTCTATCACACCGGATAACCTCCTGTGAGTTTGCATTCACCAAGGGTGCTCCTGGAAGCTCCCTTTCAGTGTCTCCTCCTTGTCAGTGAACTGATTGCATTGGAGTGAAAGTTATTCACAGAAATCCATTTTTCATGTCTGTAGTAAATTGCCTTTTCCTTCCTCAAGCCTCTTTATGATCTCTCCCACAATAAAATACATTTCTAATTTAAGTCTCTGCCTCGCATCTCCCCTCATGACATTCACCCAAAATGAAAACCTCAGAGGCATCCTAACACCTCTTTTTCCTATATCCCACGGTCCATTAGCAAGTCCTAAAATGCCTTCATTTGTTTTCAGAACCCATTCCATATTGCCCTGCTTCAAGCCATCATTATCTCTTACTGGTTTTACTGCAAAAATTTCTCAACTGGGCTCCCCACTTCTACTCTGCCCTTCTTGACCCAGCAGCCAAAGAGATCCTATTAAAACTGAAGTCAGGACATGTCATTTCTCTGCTCAAAACCCTCCAATGGCTCCCCATCTCATGCTGAGTAAAAGATGAAGTCCTTCTATGTCCTACAAGGCCCTACCCCACGCAGCCTCCTTGTGCCTTTCTTATTTCATCTACTGTTTTTTGTACCCCCTTTCTCAGTATTTCTGCAACCACACTAGTCTCCTTTTGGTTCCTCAAACATCCTAAGCATGGCCCCACCTCAGGGCCTTTGCACATTCCATCTGCTTAAATGGTTCTTCCTCCAGATAGCCAGATTATTTACTCCCTCATTTCCTTTAGCTCTTTCTTAAAATCCTTCCTGACTGCTCTATTTAAAATTGTAACCCCTGCTCTCATAACCTATATGTTTATTTCTTGATTTATTTTTCTTCATGTCAGATGTCACCACTTAACTAATAAAGATTTGATCATTTCTTTTGTTGATTTTATATCTCATCTTACTGGATCTCACTAGAATGTAAGCTGCAGGAGGGCAGGGGTTTTGTCTGCTTCGGTCCTATATCTCCAGTGCCTAGAAAAATGCCTGGCATCCAGTTGAAGCTCTGGTCATATTTGAGCTCAATAAATGTATGAATAAGATAAATGCCTGTCATTCAATGCCTTGGTCCTGTGTGGGATTAACATAGTCACTCTAGTAAGATGGGAGTCAGAGAGAACTGATGTTGAATTCTATTGTCCACCATTCACAAGCTGTATGATCTTGAGTACAACACCTAACCTCAAAACCTTGGATTCTCATCAGTGAAATGGGGATAATAACAGCACCCACCTCATGGGATTGTGTGTCTATCCCATTTGTAGAAAGTGCTTTGTGCAGTACTTCGGTAAGTGCTAGATATATTTGTTGTTATTATTATTCTCTGATGTCATAAACGCCCAAAGTAAAACTCTTTAGGAAGAAAAAGAACATAGAATCCTTTATTAAACTAATTACCAAATAGAGCAAACAGCTACAACTTTTGGCTAGGAACCTGTTGGATTTCTCATTAGAAATTGCTGAATTATCAAGCACACCATCAATAACTTCTTCAAAGAAGAAAAAAAGAGGCCTGGTGGGAATTTACAATATATTTTCCAACCACTGTGGATTTCAAAATAGACCCCCTGCATTAATCAAGTGTTTTCTTCTTCCAGTGGGATAATCTCAAGTACATGACACAAGATAAACACAGAGCCATGCTCCATTAAACTTATGAAAAGATGTTGTTTCTTTTTATCACATTTATTATACTTGAGAGATATCCTTTAGTCCTCAAATCAACATCAGCATGCATGTTTATTTCTGGGTTGCTGAGTGCTTTCACAAATAAAAAGGACTGATCTTCTCACCTCTTGTAGGCACGTCACATACCAGAGGGTGAGGGCTTAGGATGGTTAGGCTGGTGGTGCACCGTAGTGATTTGCTGAGGGTTTGAAACAGCTTTTTCTGGTGGTTTAAGGCAGCCTTAAATTCTGCAAGATTCAGAAAATGGGAGTGGGGAGTGGGAAGTGGTTCTACCTGCCAGGAAAATGAACAATTCCATTAGGCTGTCTGGAGCCTTACTGAGGCTTCTCCTGAGTGGTAATAACACTACCCAAAATTCAGGGAAGTTTGGTGCTCTTCTAAGAAATACCCCTACCAGCACCGCTACCTTCCCTTCTGAATAAGCCTAACAAATGCAGACATCCTAGCTAGGACACAGAGGGGGATCATGCACTTGTCCCTTTCCAGCACCGAGATTCTGCCTGGTGGTGCCTGCACACTCACACTCCATTTCTGAGCTGAAAAGGGGATCGGACAGTTGGTAGGCAGTGAAAAGTTCTCCCTCTTACATCCTTCACTAACCTCTTCATAGCAAAAGTATTAACATTGTTTTAATTCCAAATAAAAGTAAAACTGGAATCTCAGATATTTTTACCTTGTTGTTGTTTTCTGGAAAGACAATTTGGTAGGGTTTTTAATGCCCTAGAAGACTTCAAAATATTCTCCAAATCCTAAGCAACAGACACAGCATGACTAAAGTACTGAGACCTGAGGGGACCTGCTTTGGGTACTTGGGGATTTCTGTGTCTTGTTGCTCAAAGAACTTCTTCTCTTAGCTGGGTGATTCTGTAAGCTTCCTCCCCTGATCCTATTCCCATTTCTAATAAATATCCTTTCCAAAAGATTTAGTATAGGACCAGACCAGTATCCCCCCACCTCTATCCCTGCTGGTATTATCAAATCTCCCCATCCTATAGCTCATCTCAAAATCTACCTTCCTGGACAGTCACACCACAGATGCCTGTGATCGGGTCCCCCCAAAAAAGTCACTGCTCCCAACACAGTATTGATTAGTGAGTTTTCCCAAAGATATTCAGTCTGTTCTCAGAAAAGGTGCCCCTGTTGTGGAAGGACCAGCTTTCTAGTCTGAAACTTGATGGACACCACATATTTAGAGTTAGGCCATAACAAGATAATGACCAGCATCTGGAAAAGCTAGTCTTAGTCATTTACTTTCTAAGAAAAGGCTGGGTCTTCACATTTCACTTGAAAGAAAAGGTCATCCTGGAGAAATAGGACACTGAGAAATAGACATTCTTCACTCACACCTGGGAAGGCTCTCATCCTGAGTGAGACACTTCATGATTAAAACAACATTTAAGATTAAGAAAAAGAAGCTTGAAACTTCCTGGATGTGCTAAGAACACTTGGGGAACTATGTAAGGCTGTGTTTCTTTTTTTCTCTTTTGTCTTCTAATGCTCCTGGGGCCCATATCATTTTAGGGATGAGACCCATGTGCTGCCAAGCACAGTAGACTCGTTCTACAGACTCGTAGTCCTGACTTGGGAATGTCACTTCATCAGCCCAGGCTTCAGTGTCCTCAGCTATGAAATAGAGACATTGGGATCATGAGCTTTCCAGCCCCTTCTCACATCTAAGTTTTGTGATTCTGCTAAAGCAGTTACTTCCCTCGTTATCCTTTCCATCATGGAGGGAAGTCATCAGGGTGGTAACTGGTGACCCTTGAAATCTAAAAGGTCTTCTCCAGAACTATGTATCCACCACTCTCAGAACTGGCCCTCCAGGAGTGAGCTCCACATGACCCACCCAAGACCCCCAGGAAGGAGGGAACTTCCCCAGCATTAGCGATCCCACCAGAAAGGAGACCCCCATGAGTTTAGCACAGTGTTGTCCCTGGTTTATTGATCAGAACCCCTGAGATAGGGCCTTCCTTGTCTAACAGCTTGGTCATTTAATCATACTCTTTTCATTTTTCTTTTTTTTTTCAACTACCAGGTTCTTTCCCTGAAACTAAATGTGGGGAGTAACTGTGGGTCAGAGGCACAAGAACAAAGAACACTCTCCTCCAAAGAGGAAATATTGAAAGGATTATCCTTTTCCAAAGGTGTAATAATGAAATATTTTCCTTTCCCTAAACAGACAATTTTATCAGGGTTCATGGAAGGAGGAACAAGATTCTATTGTTTTGATTTAAGTGGCATAATATATCTCCCCCCCTCCAAGTGACCCTTCAGATGTTGCTAAATACTTTCTATAATATTTGAAGGTGAAACCCTTTTCAACTTGATGCCTTTCATCTCACCCAGGATCCTCATGGGAGCCAGTCAGTTGAGACAGTCCTTGCTTTTGCCAGCATGTGACTCCTTCCTGAGCTGATGGATGCTGGATTCCAGGGTTCTGGAAGACTCTCTGGCCCTATTATCTCTAACCCTCACCTCCACACAGCATGGACACTAGACTGGTCAACAGGGGATCAGTTCCTATGAAAGTCACAGAATTCCAAAACTAGAGTCCTTTCTGGATCTTTGCTGAAACTTCAGAGATGTAGTACAGGGGTGGGGACCCACAGGAGGAGAATTTTACATGAAAACCCTGATCTTTCTGTGCCTTTGGAGTGGAAGAAAAGAAAGAGTTGAGTATGTTATCAGCACAGAGTTCTGCTGTCCAGAGCTTGCGTGGTCTGATAGATCTTCCTCTGTGGTCTCTCTCCTTTAATGCTCTTGCCAAGCACTGGCCAGCTGTCTCCTCAGCCAACAAAGTCAGATTGGCTCTACCAGGGCATGGCTGAGCGGGTGGCCACCTTTGTTACCTACACCATCTTCTGGCTAAGAGAACATGGAGGCAAGCTTTCAGGCATCATGGCTACCTGCCTTCTCCTCTGGGAGTCTTATTTCCAGAGGGACTGGAGAACAGAGAAACTCCAAAGGGGATCAGGTGGTGTGTTGGAAGGTGTAATCTTACCAGAAGAACAATGGGAAGTCCAAATATCAAGCAGACAGATAGCAGAAGACACTTGCATACAGAGCCACACTTTGTTCTTGGACCAATTCTTAGCTTTCTTGATAACTGAATCCATGACTAATGTACCTTCTACCCCACCCATCCCCTAATCGAGCATATTACTGAAGAAACTCTTAGATCTCAAGTTAGAACTTCAACCCAATAATAAGTTAATACATTCCTAAAGGTCAAATAAAACTTACTCAGGTTACAATTCATTCCCGCCATAATACCTCTTCCCCACCCATCCCAACCACCCCATTCCAAAACAAAAGAGAGAGAGAGGATTGAATATCTAGGTTTTGTTTGCTTGTTTGTTTGTTTGTTTTTTATCTGGACTTTCTGATCAAGAGCTTCTCTAACCCAACGTGTCATGACTGGGCTTGGGCATAAGTGTCTCAGCAGCCCTATTCCTGGTGTGCCGTGAAACCGACAAGAAGACCAGGTCTCTGAATTGGACAGTTAAACCCAACATGAATGACCCCAAATAGACAGCAGGCTTAAATGTCAAGGTTCAAAGGTGTTTACTTCTTGTGGTGTTTGGTTTTTTGGGAAGTCTGGTAAGCTCAGAAAGACAGTCAAAAATACCTATAGAAGCAGAGGAATTTCTAACATTTATTCCACCTTTTCAATTGAAGAGCACCTTTTACCAGAACTAAACTTCACATAAGATATCTAAGGATACCTCCATAAAAAATATATATATTTATTTTATTTTATTTTGTTTTTATTTTAAACTACTTCAAGAAAAGGAGCTTGTTTTCTGCATTTGGCTAGAAGAATATGATGAAACTTCATTTTAAAATTTTAATTCTGGAACATAAGATTACATCATAAGCTGCTCAGGATAAAATCAGTGGCACTTACCTATGTATCAACCTGCTGTGATACAGGTGTTTTGACCTAAAGGAACTTTTCCAAAAGCTCTACTGAATCAAGGAAAGGTTGCATAGGGTCATGTCTTAGCAAAGCTCTCAGGCTTCTGATTGGAAATGAATCCTTCCCTTTGAAGCCTTCTCCAGACTATGTGAGCAGCTTAGAAGGTAGAGTGATAGTCCCTTCATTATAAAAAGATCCTGGAGCCAAAGTTGTCTCAGGCCTAAAGTGAATCCCACCTTATACCACAATGATGTGTAGCCCCCATTCACATTCCAACATACAAACTCCCACAGAGCCACAAACAGTCATTAGCTGCTCTGAGAAGGGATATGGGATTAGAATGGAAACATGTCTTAGTTGTAAATTATGGGTTTGGCCTTCCAGTTGTAAGATAAATAAATCCTAGGGATGTAATATGTAGCATGGTAACTATAGTTAACAATACTGTATTATATATTTGAAAGTTGCTAAGAACATAGATCTTAAAAGTTCTCATCACAAGAAAAAAAGTTTGTAGCTATGTGTGGTGATGGATGTTAACTAGACTTATTGTGATAGTCATTTTGCAATGGATACATATATAAAATCATTATGTTGTACACCCAAAATGAATACAATGTTACATATCAATTATATCTCAATTAAAAATATATGTATATGGGCTTGGAGCTGAGCTTCATTTAATGAGAATTATAGTTCCCATCAAGCCTTTCCCTGCCAGCAAACCAAGGTTGGAGAAGGATGTGGGACGGTGGGGAGCTGTTAATATCCTCCCTCAACCTGACTCCACCTAGAAAAGGGTTCACATCCACCCAGATGCAGCTCCAGGATGAAGGATAGAGGGGAGGGTTGGTGCCCTGGTTCTAAGTTTTGAGTAAACAAATTTACTTTTCTTCTCTAATACTTTTTACATTTAACATCTCCCAACCAGCTTCTGTTCAGGTCTTCCTCTCTTTAAACCACAAATAAACCCATCAGTAAACCTCTGTTCTGCCCAAAGGGTTAGGCAATGACCCTCCTGACTAGGTGATTGGGTTTTTCTCTGGCAGCAGGCCTGCTACATGAGAAGAAAAAGAGAGGATGGAGGGGCAGACATGACAGGTTTACCTTCCAAAACCACAAGACAAACTTCATAGGTCTTTCTGTGTTTCAAAATATGATTGAAAGTTCATTTCAGAGTCCTGCCCATGAAACGATGTTAACTATTTTTCAAAAAAGAAAAAGAAAAGCACAGCTATTGGGTCTGAGAGCAAAATCCTGTTGTAGAATGGAAACTGTAATGTTGTTACCTGATAATAAAACAGTAAACAATGATGAAGTTCCCACGGCCACATAACTGGTGGTTTTCACTTGGAACCATTCTGTCCACTCCCAGGGTGGCCAAGGACAGTCTGCTACTGCTGCTGAGCAAATGGACAACTCGCCACTTCTAGGCAATTGGATATCCGTTATCTTCCACAGATGGGGATGACCTTGATTATTCTCCAAAATTCTGACTCATTCGGATGTATGTATTTTTATATTGCCACTTACTACTACTTTTTTCTACCACCAAAAAATAATGTTTCATAAATATAAAGTCGTATTACTTAAAATTTTCATCTCAAAAAAATATTTTAGGCATCAGATTTTTATTTTCTTTTCCGCTCACCCAGGACTCTTTTCCACGAAGGCTGCTATACTCTGCTCTTCTTTGTTGACAAGCTTCAGCCTTTCTGCTGCCCTCCAGGGCACAGTCACAACTTGGTTCTCCTTTTGCTTTTCCTTATAACAGGAGTGGGTTAGTTCCCCTTTTGTAGACATCTAGAACTACCACTGACCTCTTTTGTCATGAGGCTAATGCTCTTATTTCCTCAAACTATCTTTTAGGATTTTGTTGCTTTTTAAATACTTCTTCAATCACAGAAAATTAACATACTAATTCTAGACACACAGTTACTAGTATTTATGTGTTGATTACAAAAAAAAAAAAGTGGAGGTGGGGATGGGTTGTGAGAGAAATGTTAATACCTGAGCATAGATTGGGGTTGGGGGTTTTAACATATTGTTTCCAAAAATGTGTTCTCAAGGGAATTAACAGTAAATTGTCAAACCCTTTTGAGGCTACTCTTAACTAGCAAGTTCCATAATTAAACAATTTGTCTGAGGAGAGTTTATACCCAACATTTGTTACTTTAATTGCAATTTGGTTATTTAACACAAGGCAATGGCTCCAGCCTCTAGGCCAGAGCAGTAATTTTCAACCAGTGTGCTGCAAGAATTTTTAAAGCATGCAATATCTGACTATGTATTTAGTTAGTTAGAGGCACTGGCCTTTTTTCCCTTAGACTGCTAAATAAAAAAATAACAACAGCCAACACAACAATAGCCATCTGGTGTGAATGAATCAAAATTATACCTTTTGTTTGTCAGATTGACAAAAATCATATTTTTTGATGTGCTGCAGAACTTTAGTAATTAGTTTGTGTGTGCCGTGAGATGAAAAAGGTTGAAATCATTGGGCCAGGGTGATGGAGGGGAAGCAGGAGGCTGAGTCAGCCACCCACTTCCCATCTCAATTTGTTGTGTCACTGGGTAATTCATTTACCTTCCTGGGTCTTGGTTTCTTCATGCAAAGTGGACTTTCTTTCTGCCTACCCATAACTCAGGACCATTGCAAAAGTAATAGAAGAGTGGTTGCAAAGCTGCTCAGAAGAAACAGGAACCATTAACTTACTCATTCAGTCAATGTTGCATGTGGACCTGAAGTATCAATCAGACACTTAGCCTGGCACAAGGATGAGGAGATGGGGTGGGGCCTGGAGCCTTAGACTGTCTTGCTGTCATCAAATGGGCTTCCATCAGGTCAGAGAAATTCATGGGGACAGTTACAGGAGAGAAGAGAGCTGACTATTTGGAGCAGCCCCAGCTATGAAAGCAGGAGTTCTACATGTGAGCAATTGTTCTGCTTTTAATCCTTCTGAGCTGTTGTCAAATGATTATCAAATAAAAGATCATCACTATCAGTTTTAGATGGAGGTAATTTGGGCACTGCATCCTGATAAATGACCAGTCTGATCTGTTGTGGGTCCAGCCACAATAGACTATCTCCTTGAGGGTAGATACTTCATTCTTTGATTGATTGATTCATTCATTCATTTACGTTTACCTCTAGTTTCTAGCTCTGCCCCAGGCATTTGGTAGCTGCTCAAAAACTGTTGAACTGACCTGAGGTCCGAGTTCTGGGAGGTCCAGGGTCACATGGTCCCCACAGGCCTCTATATCTTTCTGGAGGAGCAGGAGGGAGCCTTGATATCCTTAACATTGGAGGTCATTTTGTCCTCCCATCTCCATTTCATAATTGATGTTATAAGGGAGGTGCTTTCACTTATCTACAGAAACTGAACTCCAGGACATAGTATGTCCTTTCCTTCAACATCCCAGCTTTTCTAATCACAAGGATTAGGCTGAGCTCTTGGGGAAAAGGCTCCTGGTTCTGTGCAGCCTATCTCCCTGGTTCTCCAGCTCCTAGTAGCCTCTCTGAATGAATGAATGATAAATGGTGGGGCCTAAAGTTCTTCCTCCTCTTAGGTTCTGGAGTAAGGTCCAAAGGACACAACAAGAACCCCATAACCCAAAGTCACAGTGCTTAGAAGGATCCCACACTTGGCTCAATATTCTGCTGTCGCTCTCTTGAAATTCTTAATAATTTTTAAATAAGGAACCCTGCATTTTCATTTTGCACCGGGTACTGTGAATTGTGTAGCCAGTCCTATTTCTCAGGCACAGGGCATTAACAATGAAAAATTGAAGGGCAAAAATCAAAGTGTGCTTATCAAACAACGTCTTTGAAAAGAAAAGAGGCCCCAAGTTAACTTTCACCATTGGCTGATGGTGAGCACAGAGAATGCATACTTTGCTGCATGTAATACTTTTTGGGTTTGACTTAGAAGTTTGTTGGCCATAAACATAAAGAAATTTAAAATTTTAAAGTTGTGGTGATAGGGAAGCAGAATTAAGGAAAATTTATTTTGCCTTCAATTTTAAGAATTTACCTTTACTTTAATAAGAAACAGACATTTCAGTGGAAGAATCATGGGCTTCAAGGAGAATAGCAATGGAAGGTAACATAAAATGTACTATGGGTTTAACCTGAGCTGATAGACACTTACTGTTGTACTTTTTTAAAAAATACATATTTTATTGATTATGCTGTTACAATTGTCCCAATTTTTTTCCCTCTGCTCCCCTCCACCCAGTGACCCTCCCTCCCTCCAGTTGTCCCCACCCCCTTAGTCCATGCCCATTGGTTGAGCATATAGTTCTTCTCAACATCTTCCTGTCTACTCCACTCCCTCCTACTATGCGTCTTAATTCCTGCATCATCTTCCTCCTTTTTCCCCCTTTCCCCTCCCTGCTGACCTCCCCCCAATATGTTCCCCGTACCTATAATTCTTTTTCCACTCTCATTGCCTACTTATTTTGCCTTTGTTTCAATTCCCTAGCTTCTGTTGGTTATTGTGATACAGTTTTCATTTTAATGTTCATAGTTTTGATCCTCCTTCTTCTAAACAAGTCCCTTTAACATCTCATGTAACAGTGGTTTGGATCTAATGAACTCCTTCAGTTTTACTTTGTCTCGGAAGCATTTTCTCTGCCCTTCTGTTCTGAGTGACAGCTTCGCTAGATGGAGTAATCGTGGCTGTAGGTTTTTGATTTTCATTACTTTGAATATTTCTTGCCAGTTCCTTCTTGCCTGCAGAGTCTCCTTTGAGAAATCAGCTGATAGTCTAATTGGGACTTCTTTGTACATAATTCTTTTCTTCTCTCTTGCTGCTTTCAAGATTCTCTCTTTATCCTTAATTTTTGACATTTTGATTATAATGTGTTTTGGTGTGGTTCTCCCTGGGTCCAGTTTTTTTGGAACTCTCTGTGCTTCCTGGACCTGCAAGTCTATTTCCTTCCCGAAGTTAGGGAAGTTCTGTTTCATTATTTTTTCATATAATTTTTCAATTTCTAGTTCTTCTTCTTCACCTTCTGTCAACCCTATGATTTGGATGTTCATTCGCTTATAGCTGTCCCAGAGGTTTCTGAGCCTCTCCTCATGTTCCTCACTTTTTGTTTCTTCTTTCTGCACTGGTTGACTGTTTGTTCCTTCTCTATGTTCCGATTTGTTGATTTGACCCCTGGTTTTCCTTTCCTCACCACTTGTCTCTTATGTGTTTTCATTCATTTCAGCATGACTAGCCTTCCTTCCTTCCCTGTCTTGTTCAATATTTTTTGTTCATTCTGTAAGCTGCCTTATGACTATAGCTCTGAACTGAGCCTCAGAAAGATTATCTATTTGTCTATCAGTTAATTCACATATTTGTTTTTTGGTCAGCTGCATGATTGGTATTTCAATCTTGATTCTTGCCATCCTGATTGTTTTTGTTTATCTTTCTTTCTTGGGCAGAGCTGTCACACCTCCGATGCTATCAGGGGCAGAGCCCTGTGCACTCATCACTACTGGGTGACCCTTCTCACCACACTGTGGCATTTTATGTGGGGGTCCAAGATGGATTCCTGCCATTCACTCTCTGCTGAGAGACCAGGAGCTTCCTCCTCCATCCCCACACCCTCAGAGGCAATGAGGGTCTGCCTTCCCCAGTGTTGGAATCGTGAGCTGTTGGGTCTGGACTGCAGCTGGGGGTGCTCCTCTGGCACTTCTCGCCTCCCCTTAAATATGGGTGTCTATGCTTATCGCAGTCCTGCCACCCATTGCTGTGGCTGCCACTGACAGCACAGCTTGATATCTCCACCCCGGCTTCACCCCTCCTACCCACCCAGACGAGCAACACTTGTTTATAACTTCATAGGTTGGGCTTCCCTGTAGCTTTATTTTCTAGAACTTCTGGTTATTTCTGTTTTTTTGTAGTTGTAGTCCTTTTTAGTTGTGGAGGGAGACAGAGCATGTCAGTCTAAGACACCATCTTGAGCGGAAGTCCTACTGTTGTACTTTAACCGTGCAGTTCCAGAAAAGAAAAGATGGTGATAGAGATGAGGGTCCAGGAAAACTTGGCTGGTTATATCTTTAATGATTATCAAAGGAGTTGTGAAGTGTAACAAGGAAAAGTTATTTGAAATTTCTAGAGGGACTTCTTAAGATGTGTGTGTGCGTATTTTTTCAGGTTAAATTTCTAAGCCACAGAAAAGAAAACGCTACAATGTTCAGTATCAAATAAAGGGAGATGGAAATCATTGGGGATCTTGGTACAGAAATTCTTTTTGGTCAGCTCATTCTTTACACCTGTCCCCATGGAGTGCCTTTCATCAAAATTGCCATAGAAACGTTCATCACCTTCTATAATAAATTTCATAGCATTCACTCATCTTTTTTAAAAAGTTTTAAAAATAAAATTTGTATTTTAAAAATAGTTTTAGACTTATAAAAACATTACAAAGGTCATACAGAGAGTTCCCACATACTCTTCATCCAGGTCCTTTATTGTTAATATCCTCAGTCATGGAAGGATGCTGGAGGGACAGGGGCCAGAATAGTTTAGCTCCTCCTCTTTGCAGGAGAAATATTTATGTGAATTATCTGGAATTCTACAAAAAAGCTTTGCGTCTCCTCCTCTCATTTATTTTTATCAGTATGGATTCATAGATATTTATATTATCCTTTGGGTTATAACACAGTAGTACATTATTTATTGCTCAAATCTTTCCAGCATTGGCCACTGGGAGCTCTTTCCAGTTTTGCTTGTGTCCCTTTGACATGCCCCATCCTCCTGTTTTGTCTTCTTTTGTTTTAGTACTTTCTTACTTTCCAGCACTACAAGATGCTTCAGGCTTACCATGTATTTCCCTGTCCAGTTTTAGCATCAACCTTTTCTGCAAGGAGCTCTTGTTCCTTTTACTGGAGAACAGTATTAGAAACCAAGCTCTGCATGCTGGGTTCACCTGTCATTTTGTTCCTGTTTAGTCACCAACCTAATTTCAATAACTCCTCTGCTTAAAGAAATCTCCATGGATATAATTATCTGCAGAACAATGTCCAGACTCCTTGGCCTTGTATCAAGGCTCTCTCAAAATTAGTTTACAATTCAGCTCCCCTAGGTCTTTCTTACCTCAGCCAGATACCTTATAATCACAGGGTCTTAAACTCCCCTTATCCTCTTCCACCTCCCCAAGTTGGCTTATTCAATTCCTGCGACTTAGTCCCTCCTTTTTCTACAATCTCATAGTATCAAAATCTTCCCCGCCCCTCTCCCCCACAAACTTACCTAGGATAATCTCTCTTCATCCACTAGCCTTTGGAGCCTCCCCAACCAGAAATGACTTCTTTCTTTAAAATCAGAGATACCAGCTTTACATCTGAAAAGCATGAGCAATCTACAAAATATTTTAATATCTCTGGTTTCATTTAATTCTTTAACAAGTTATTTTGCAAGTAAAAAATTAAAGCCCAGGATGATTAAGTAACTTTTCCAAAGTGACAGCTAATAACAGGCCAAGCAAGATTAAAACTCAAATCTTTTGATTCTGTATCTGATGCAGTTACTGTCAGTTCATTATACTTTGCATTATCTTTATTTTGAACATCTTTGTACTTTCTTACTTAATTATAACCTTTATAAAGATAGGACCTGTAACCCACATATTTTTATATGACTCCTTGCACCTAAAATCATGTTTGAATATAGTCGTCGGCAGCCGTCCGTCTCGAGAGACGATGGTTTAGCTTCTTAAGAGTCTATCTGCACCGCCGAGAATGGCTGTGCAGTCCGACTCGGGAGTGACACGGTATCTGTCTCCTCCCGTGTTGAATCGACATCTTGCGATGACGCTGGAGTGTCCTCTCCAGTGAAGCTGAAGCTACACAGCCTGGGCAGGGTGATATGGAGGGTCTGCTGTTGCCCATGCAGCAGACCCCCCCTCTCTTCGCAGCTGAAGGATCCAAGGGAAAGACGGAGTCAATACAGCTTGGCTTCAGGTGCGCCGCAGGAGTTGCTGGTGTTGACTACAACGTCAAACCGCCTTAGGGACTCCGGCGCCGGATTTTCTGTTGGGGTTTACTCCCTTAGCCTTTCCCCTGAAGAGGTATGCCGCAAGGCAGCGGAGGTTTTTTGGAATCAGAGTTTTCCTTCTGTGATGTGCCTTGACTGGAAGATCGAACCAGCGACACTTAGCTCGCAGGCCGACGCTCAATCCACTGAGCCAAACCAGCCAGGGTTGTTTGAATATAGTAGAGACTTGATAATTATGACTAATTAAGGAATAAATGAAATATCTCTAAAAATAAAAAGGACATATTAATTCACTTTTCCACAAGGACTGTTATGAGCCTGATTTTCTGGTTTTTATTTTTTCTTGCCAATTCTACAGACAAAAACAAAGTTGTGTGGTTGTCTTAGTTTGTATCTCTTGATTACCAATGACTTTGAACATCTTTTGTGTATTTACTGGTAGTAGAAAATTCTATTTCATTCCCCTGTCCATTTTTTCATTAAGACAATAGTGATTTTCATAATAATATATGAGAGTTTTTGCTCTTCTTATATTAAGAGCATTTGTAATTTGGGGGGCAAATTTTGTCTTCTTTATAAAAGGTCCACACCTCTTAATTATATTTATACTTTTAGATGTACTAAGTTTTTAATTTATGGGGAGAATTTTGGTCACAGTATAATTATAAGAGAAAAACTGGAAACAGTATAAAAATCTAATAATAAGGAATAACTAAACAAAATGCAGTGCATCCATTTGACCAGGATGTTCATTGATATTTTGAATGTTTTTTTAATAAAAGTAAAATACTCATATACCTTTTCACAAAATATTAGATGGAAAAGTGTATATATATTTATACACACGGACACACACGCAAACACACACACACAGAATGGCCCCAACTTAAAATATATATTCAATATAATAACAATTATCAGCAATGGTTATTTTGGGGTTATGTAATCATAAGAAGTTTGTATTTTCTTTAAGTATTTTTGTTTCTAAGCTTTCTACAATAAACATATATTTACAAGTGAGGAAAAAAATGGGGTGTTGTTAAACACCACCAAAAAGTGTGTGTCTCAGGAGCATGTTTGAGAGTGACAGGGTTATTTGGAAGTGCCTATAACTCCCATTTGCCAAAGAGAGAAAACCAAGGTCCAGGGCAGCAAAACATCTTTCCCAAGGTGAGCACAAGTATAAACTTTGTAGCCCTATATTTTCAGTGTTGCTTGGCAACCCATGCCCTCCTCCAAATCTCTCAATAAATATATTCTCACACATCATACACAGGATACATCTAGATAAGGAAGCAACCAGTGTCTGTAAAACTGAATCCAAAAAAAAATTTAAAAAAAAGAAGCAATCAAATAAGAGGTGTAGAATAGACTGCAGATTCCCAGAATCTACAGTGTCCTCATACCCAAAATGTCACCATAACCCAGTATTTACCATAATAAGCCAAATAATTGTACCTCTTAGTTAACAAGACAAGCAAAAGTCACATTTCTCAGTGACCTTCTGGGGAACTCATAACTTGCTAATCCCAGCCAGAGCATTCTTGGAAATGTCACCTGCTTAAGCCAACCATTCTGAGAACAGAGACACAGATCCCAGTCACTGGTGAGGGAGCTCCAGAAGTTATTTAGGGATGAGTGTTTCTGTGAGAATATTGGTGCCTGGTGAGTAGCCCCTATGTGCGTGTGGCTCTGTCTGCACTCAGCACAGGCTTGGAAGAATCTCATACCATTCTTTGTCCAGGACTCAGGCCTTCACCCCTCCTGCAGCTTTCTGGTTTTCAGAGAAGGAATAAGTCCCAAAGCAGGCTTCTAGAAACACGGAGCCAGAGAACTTCTCACTCTCCCCTGCTCTGCTTTAAATCCTGAGTATGGTGAGAGTAGCTGACCCCTGCAGGCTGTGTGTTCCCAGGATCCGTGTCCTTCGGCTTTTGTCTGGGATCAGCAATGGTCAAGGAGAGGTTCTGCTGGGAGATGGGGAGGAGGAAGAGCATTTCTCTCCCCCTTTCTCAGCCAGTAGAGGATGTATCTCCTCCAGCTCTAGCTCCTTGCTAGATGACCCCAGCTCTACACTCAAGCAATGCCAACTCTTTCTTTTATCCTTCCAGCCTGAGGTGATCGTGGCTTCTTGCTGTAGCTAACCCCTTGGCTGCCTTGCTGTCCCCTGTTTGGCTTCTCAGCCATTCCTTTGCCTAAATAAACAATTTCTGCCATCGAAGTCCCTCTGTTGGAAATACTCTATTGTATCCTATTTTGGCTAATTGGGCACTTTCCCTGGCAGGAATAGGGGATACCGTCTCAATGGCCTTCTGTCTGTTTTCAGTACAGAGACCCCAAAGTGGGAAGATGTTAGTCTGGACTAAACACTTTGTGGACAAGGAGGCCTTCCAGTGAAAACCAGCTGCTCACTGGCCACAGCTTTCTCATGACTGAAGTATTGAAAACCAGCATCAGGCAACCAGCACTGCTGTCATGCAGAAATCACCTCATACATGAAGACCTTCTATATATAACCTACCTGCAAGAATTGGGTCAGATAGGTGGCTAAAAATGTTTTTGAAAATCTGTCAAGATTTTTCTTCCAAGAAGTCTAAGAAACTAGAAAAATCAGTTCTGTGGCTGATGGTTTGGAAGCGTCCATCTGAATTCAGTACCCTGCACGGCCACCCTGAAGAATTTCCCCTTGGGGAATCAACTTTGGCACCTTCCCAAGTAGTGGGTGAGGGGTTGTTCAGCAAAGGTTCACTGTAACCTCATGGAGGAGGAAGGAAGGCAGAGGGGTCAGGGAAGCATTCATAAAGGCCAAGTGCACTCCAGAGCCTCTGAAGAGGAGAGCCAGGGACGGCCTCCTCTGCCTCTGGCGTTTGCAGCCCTGAGAACTGGAGTTGAGGGAGGCCGTAGCCCCTTGGCGGCCCCTTGGCGGCCCCTCAGCGGCAGCCACGCTGGCTCTGGGTGGTGCACCAGGGACACAAGAGGAGGCCTATTCTGTGCCGGCAGATCTCCCGGACCAGGAGGAATAGCAAGTGCAGGATCAAATGAGTTTCACCTTCTCTAAAGTGCTCTGCTGACTGAAGATGTTTGAAGCCAAGGCCCAGAGGGCACATTTGTCAAGCTCTCAAAAAATAGAAACCAAGATCAAAGCAGAAGCACTTTCCAAATATAAACATTTGTCACCTACATTCACTTTTGATGTGCCCCATTTTGAATACATTTCTCCTTTATAAGAAGGACAGTTTAATCTTTCCGTACACACACTTGGGTCCTTCAAACAGAGCCCAGAGACAATTTGGGGTGGGTGGCGGGAGGTGAGAAAGGAAGTTCCAGCCAGGTAAAATAAAAGAAAGGAGGAGAAAAATCCCTCCAGAGGAGCAAAACAGGAAGGGAAAAAGGAAACCAACATTTATGAAGCCCCTGGCATTTATATCTCACCTCATATTTCCCTGCAGATTAACTTTAGAAACAGGGAATCACTCCCATTTTGTTAAGTTTAATTCATATATCCAAAACAGCTCAAGCTTATGAGAATAGATGCTCAATGTCTTCCTAGCTGACCCTGCAGTCCTTGTTGCCACCTGTAAGAGGTGGTCAGCTAAAGAAAGGTAAGTGACCTCAGGTGGTCGGAATGTCTGTTGGACACTCAGTGCCTACTGACCTCTAGGTATCTGGAAGCCATGTGTTTTAGACCCGGAAAGTTCCTTGATGACCCTCTAATTTAGCTCTTATCCAAGACCTACAGCCCAGTTCCAGAAGGACAACACTTTAGTTCTACTTTTAAAACCTCTCAGTTCTACCACATGTTTCTACAAACTAGAGCAAAGGATCTACATCTACAACATAAGCACATGCCTGCCATACTGGTGACATGGCATTTCTCCATCTGGAACACCCCCTACTTGCCCATTTGAACCCTACTTACTCCCAAAGGCCCAGCTCAAGTATCAATCTTCTCCACAAAGCCCTTCCGACCATTTAGCACCCATAGACCACTCACACTCACTTTGAATTCTGCTGTATTATATCTGTTTCCTAATGAATTTTATAGATAAGCCTTTAGGATTGTAAACACCTTCAGGTAAGTGGAGCAAAGGGAACAAAATTGAGGGGAGGTAGGCCCTTCCCTGCTCAGGACCAGGCTGTGTGGTTGGAAGCCATGGGAGCTGGTATTCAAGAAAATGAGCAAACAAGAGTAGAGGAGGAGTGGTGAGGGGTCAGGCCTCCTGATAAGTTTGGTGGAGTCACCGCCAGTGACTGGCTTCTCCTACTTGTCCTAGCAAGGGGAAAAGGAAAAATTTTCTCTATCATACATCAAGAACCTCGAGAGCCTCTTTTCTAAAAGAATTAGGCTCTAGAAGGTTGGGAGGAAGTTTCTTCCAACCTGTCTGTCTGGCCAGGCATGGTTCTGGTTGCAGCCTTCCCCAAATAAGAAACCTTCCTCTTTGCATTGCTCGAATTGGAAATTATCTGGAATATTCATTTAAAGACCAATCCAGAGAGATTTACACTCTTCTCATTGATATATTTCTCCTGATGAAATTGGGAGATTCATAATTATAACAAGAGATCAAGTTTAATTTAGGAAATCGGATAATTGTTCAGCATGGTTAATCATCTTTAAAGTACACACACTTACAGTCTTTGAGATAAAGTCCATTCCCCTGTGATGAGGTCGTTTCATGGAATGCTACTAGTCCCGGGCAGGATTTCAAAGCCGTTAAGTTTCCCTAGGTGAGATAGAGCTGCTGGGGTTTATGGGAATGTTGGCACCCAGGTGACACGTTGGATAATCTTTAACAGAGGAAGTCTGTCTGGTGCCTGCTCTTTGTTCCAACTCCACTTTCCTATTTGAGAACCCTTGTGATATTCTTGCTATTCACAGCCGCATTGTGGCCAGTCATGAGCATGGTCTGGCTTCGGATGCTGTGCAAATAAAGAGCCTCCCACCTGCGTCTCCCTCCCTGAGAGACAGCAAAGCAAAGGCGGAATTTGCTCTCCATCCAGTAATATTTTGCAGATGCAGTGGGGTGAATTTTCTAAAACATATTTCATATCATTGGCTTATTTTTTTTTTTTTTTTTTTTTTTAGGTAAAACAGAATATATTTGGGGCTCAGAACACGTTTTTCAAGTTTGCCTGCTTTTGTCTCACAGCATCTCTCTTAAAGGGGGCAGTTTCTCCAGAAGGACATAAAGTCTCATCCAGACAATTTCTTGAAGATTGTTAATAGAGAAGGATGCACAAGACAAGTCAGTGTCTTTATAACCAATAGAGGGTCTTGGAAAAGAGTGTCTGAAATGACAAGCTATTTGACTTGAAAGCTTTGAGTTTTTCGCTCCCCTGCAGGGAGAAATTATTTGAGATATGCAGAGAGTATACACATGAATTGGTGGTTAAACCAAGAATGACTAGACCAACCATTACTCTTCTCCTACATGTCACCTAATACCAGCTAAACTTTACTAATGGCAAAAACAATATCTGAGATGACACTGAAGTCATTGACTTTCTCCCAATGCTCTTCTGGTGAAGATGAGGGTCTAGTCTCTATCATGATGCCATTGGTGAGCGCATTCTGATTGAGTTTCTCTAATCTGTTTGTCATATCAGTTAACTGGAAGTCCTTTGAGAGCAAGAAATGCATTTCCAGCACTACTCTGGCATCCCTGTTGTATGGGCTAACAGACTTCTTACTTAATAAATGATTGAAATGAAAGGCATGTTTGTTTGTTTTTCTCTCACAGATTTAAATGGCCATTTAGCATCACACTGGTGACAAGCAGTAATTAAAGGACCACCCTGGGTTAAACACAGGGATTCAGAGATAAATGAGACACAGTTACTGTCATCCAAGAACTAGGGGCAGGCAGGCTGGGTAGCAGTTATGAAATAATTGTTACAGAAAGTCCCAGCAAGGAGTACAGAAGATGGCTGGTCCTCTCTCCCTGGAAGGAGAACATGGCCCAACTCACTACTAGGTTCTTGGGCCTGTGGAAGTGGAGGGTGCCGGAGGAGGCCCCCCACACACCCCATAGAGACAGTATAAATAGAGACTGAGGCCTGCAACTGGTGCCCATGGACAGAGGCAAATGCTGTCAGCAGCCTCAGAGCCAAGTGGAGCAGCAGAAGTCAGACTGGCACACTGAGTGTGGGAGCCAGTGGACTTGTGCCTGAGCATGGGGTGGGGGGAGGGGAAGAACCCAGGGCCATTGACACTGTCCTCAGAGCCCCTGTAGCACCACCCCCTGTAACTTGCACCACATGCTTGCCTCTGGGGGTAAGACTTTGGGATATTAGGGGGCAGGGAGCAGAACCTAAAAGTACGAATGATCAATGATTGATCAATGATACAGTGAGAGCCAGCCCAGCCCACTATACCTTGAACTCAATGCCTGGGGGGTGTGGAATAACAACCTTCCTTGCACAACAAACTTCTCTATCAGTAAGTAACTTTGCTACCAAAAATAATAGAGGCCATTATGGAGATAACTTAAGGGGTTTCATTAGACCACCAGCTCTGTAGAAAAATAAATGTCGTCGTCGTCGTCGGCAGCCGTCCATCTCGAGAGACGATGGTGTAGCTTCTTAAGAGTCTATCTGCACGGCCGAAAATGGCTGTGCAGTCCGACTCGGGAGTGACACGGTATCTGTCTCCTCCCGTGTTGAATCGACATCTTGCGATGACGCTGGAGTGTCCTCTCCAGTGAAGCTGAAGCTACACAGCCTGGGCAGGGTGATATGGAGGGTCTGCTGTTGCCCATGCAGCAGACCCCCCCTCTCTTCGCAGCTGAAGGATCCAAGGGAAAGACGGAGTCAATACAGCTTGGCTTCAGGTGCGCCGCAGGAGTTGCTGGTGTTGACTACAACGTCAAACCGCCTTAGGGACTCCGGTTCCGGATTTTCTGTCGGGGTTTACTCCCTTAGCCTTTCCCCTGAAGAGGTATGCCGCAAGGCAGCGGAGGTTTTTTGGAATCAGAGTTTTCCTTCTGTGATGTGCCCTGACTGGAAGATCAAACCAGCGACACTTAGCTCGCAGGCCGATGCTCAATCCACTGAGCCAAACCAGCCAGGGCTAGAAAAATAAATGTATTCCCTATGTATCATGACAGAGGGGATACACATTTTGATACACAGAGGTGACAGATACTGAAATTTCATGAGACGAGGCTTTCTGCTTCCACAGACTGTACACCTGTGGCCCTTGTACCCTTATGTGTAAAATGAAGGGTTGAACTGGGTGATCTCTGAGGGCTCACATTTTATGTATTAGCTTCTCTGCCCTAACAAATCGTTTCCCCAAAGTGCTCTATCAGCAAAGCCCAACACTGGCCTTTCTTTCAATCGCTATTTGTCTTCATCACTAAAGGCCTTTCTCAAAGGCAAAGAAAACTTAGAGGAAAGAAAACGAAAGGAAAAAAAAAAGACTGAATAATCTCCTCACCCAGGTATTTATTCATCACGGTGCTTTATGTAGAGAGCGATTTTCCTGTTATATTTAGATTATAATCAAACTGTAAAAGAACTGTTATCTCCCTGTTCCTGCTTTTTACTTTAAACTCGGAGACCTTTGGCCTCCTATATTAGAGAAGCTGTAAATAGTACAAGAGAATGTTTACATTTAAAAAATCCATTTTCCTTGATCATTTGTAGAAGGAAGAAAAAAATCTTTGTACTAACACACCAATTCATCTTGACATTGTAAAAACCACCCCCTCCCCAAGAAAAACTGTTTCCCAGAGAAATTACATTTTGCACAAAGTCACCTGAAGGCTGCCCTTCCATTCATCAGCAGTTCTTTTCTTCCAGAGGCTATTCCATTGGGCAATCTTTCATTCTCCCAGCTTGATAGCACTCTCCAAGATGGGAAGGAGAAAGGCAGAACCTGCCCTTGTGAACTTGGTATAGACCTTGTGAAGGATGTGGGCTCAGGAGCTAATTGTGTTTTAAATATGTAATTAGTGTTAGTGTCGAACTGATTTCTAGCCTTTTAGAAAAATGAGTTTGGTAGTCTTTCCTGAGAATTAGAAAAATCCCAAGCTGGTGATGAAGAAACCCAATAGCAGCTCTCACTTGGTCAGTGGAAAAGCAAGCACCTTGCCAGAGAAGCCTCAATGGCCAGCAAAAGATAAACTGAAAGACACGCAAAAGAAATCCAAGTGAGTTGTTTAGCGGGAGCAGCCAGGTGAATCCCCTTCCCAGCCCTGCAGGAACAGATTTGTGAAGGTCTGTACTTACTCTGCCCTTGTGCACACGCCCACAGCAGGACACTCCAGAGATATGGAGCCAGAGCATCCACTGACTCATATTTGTTCAGAGCACCCAACCCTGCAGGAAACAGCCACATGTGAATCACATACAGTGAGTGGAGCCAGTGAGGGCAGGAGGGCAGTGAGGTCATAACTCAGTTGCCAAACTACTCAGGTCCTCACTGCCAAGGAAGCAACTGAAGAAGGTGTTTCTTATCCATTACAAAACCAGCTGGAAGAATTTGATAACACCATGTGACAAGCCATAACTGGAGGATTCCCCTTCACTCTAAACGCTCTGCCCAACTTTCATAGATGTCATGAATTAGAGATCACTGGTAGGTCAAAATAGATACCTTTATCCACATCCAGAAGAAAATTTGTGCCTTGTTCACTTTACCAAAAATATTGTTAATAAGACCCAATTCAGTCAGCCACAATATTGCACGTGACCCTGTGAAAAGCCCTTAACTTTTAGTGAAGGGCCAAGGGTAGAAAGCAAAAAAGGCAAAAGTCAGCCACAGCTCTCAAGAAGATAAAACAAAAATAATTATAACATAGCATGAGACCATGGCTCAATGAGCCTGGGACATATTTGAGGTGCTCAATAAATATTTACCAAATGATGAGTGATTAAATGCTAAGAAAGTATTTTAGAAGCACAGAAAAGACAGGGATTGCTTCTGACTGGGGTCACCCGGAGACTGACATTTGAATATGACCTTTAATAATGGGTAGGACTTTTCTCAGTGATAACGTGAAATCCATCCATTCCAGATCAAGAAAGAATGTAAGAAAAGAGTAGGGACTAAAGAATGTGCGCATTTATAGGAGAGTAGCTAGTGTTCTGTTGTGATGACTATTTAAACAATACCAGTGGAAGCTGTTTGAGTTTATAACAGGCAGTTTTGAGTTTGAAAAAGAAGCTTCGGATGCCAAAGCAGTTGAGACTTGGCAGGACTTCCTTTTTTTAGGATAAAGCCTTTAAGATTCACTTATTGATCAATCTGTTTGCAAAACAGTGTTCAGTTCACTGCTTTAATATCTTTATATATGTTGACCTGAACCATTCCAAGTGTGTTCCAAGGCCCTCAAAACAATCCTGTAATTAACATTTGAGCCAAATTGAGCTTACTGCAGTCAATGTGGCCCACGTCATGAAGGGTGGATTATCAGGGTGAAATAGAAAAGGGCACAGTTTCTTGACCCAGCATGGATGAGGAAAGGGAGAAACTACCTCCCTCACAACTCACAGGAATCCCAAAGCAGCTGAGGTTTCCATTGAGTTCAATCTAATTAATAGTTGTTAAAAGCCCACAATGTCATGGGCATTCTGATCTATGCTACCGAGGGTCCTTCAAAAGCCTATAGTCCAATAGGGGAAATACAACGCAAATAGTAACCATAATGAGCTACCACTCAAGAGGACCATTAGGGTGTGGATGCCTTGGACAAGAAGTTAGGAAGTAAGTGATATATCTTAGACAATAGCTTAGGTCAGGCAGAAAGGACTTCCGATCAGGAACACCAGCAAGGCCTAGGGTGGTGTTTCCCAGCACTAGTGCATATTAGAATCACCTGAGAAGCTTTAAAAATTATGACTCTCAAGCCCATCCCAGAAATTCTTATTCAAATGATGTTGGGAAAATTCTGGGAATCTGTATTCTTAAAAGCTTGGTGATTCTAATGCATAGCCTGGATTGGTAACTACTTCTTGGAGCAGAATCATGCCGGGGCTTTGAGGGAGGAGAGAAGTTGAACATAGCAGGTGAGCAGGAAGGGGCAGAGCCTGCAGACTTGAATACACCAGTTGTTAGCGGGCCTTGGTGCCTGTTATCCAGTCCCAAAGTTTTCAAAGCACCTCTCTTCCCTGTTGCCTGGGACAGAAAACAAAAGGAGAAGCTGCTTTACACAACTCAAACCTAGAGAGAGTCCTATGTTGGTAACTTCATGGCATATTTTAGTACTTTTCCCGAGAAATTCTCCAACCAGCACTCACAAGTAGTGAATAGAGAGAGAATGCAGAAAGGTATTTTATTTTATCTTAGCAAGAGAAGAAACAGCAAGCAGTAGAGAACTAAAGAGCTGAGGTTCCCACAAAGTTCTTTCCTCTCTCATCCACTCCCTATACACCACCAAATAATGAGTAACAGAGCATGATTACTCTCTTTGGAGTGGCTGTTCCTTAACATTCTACAGAACCCAATGTGTTTATCTGGTATGAGGGGAGCAGGATGAACCATTCAGATTATATGAGGCTTAATTTATGAGCCACAGGCTGTACAGATCAGGTTAAGTTTTCACTCAGCAAAATTTACTGAACATGTATTCCGGGTTCAGTGTTTCTGGGGTTTGAGAATACAGTGCTGAGCAAGTCTTGGCCCTGCCCTCAAGGAGCTTGCCATCCTGGAGGCAGACATATAAACAAACACTGAGCTTGGGTATCACAGATTTTACTGGGGCACCCAGGAGACACATCCCAGCCAGGCCAGGGAGATGAAGTAGCTGGACTAATGGGTGGGCTGGGGCGTATGAAACCTGATAGAGGACATAGAGGATGACCAATTACAGGAACTAGAAGCAGTTCAGTTAAATACAACAGAACTTAGAATTCCAAGGATGAGCTTATTTTTTAAAACGAGACTATGGAGAGAAGCAGAGTGAAGTCTAGACTTTATCTTGGAGAGTGAGAGGTCAACAAAGGTGCCTAAGGAGAGAAATGACATGACCAAGGTTTGTGTTTCAAAAAATAACTCTGTGGTTTGGAGGGTGGATAAAGAACTGGAGGGAGGGAGAGCAGAAGCCGGCCAGGGAGGAGAGAACTGGCCACATCCACACAGATCCATTCATTGGACCAACAAGAGTGGATCAAGTACTTACAGGCACTGGGTTCAGCAGGGATGAAGGGTGCATAAGACCAATGGGGGCTACTTTTAGCAGGCCTACATTTTGGATTTCAAAAATAATTACACAAAAAAATAATTACAATTATTATACATGCTAGGAAGGAGAGGTAGAGCATGCTGAGAAAAACATATAACCAGGTGCACCTGCCTAGTGTAGGTCTTTCTTCTGAATAGAATAGGCTTCCTAGGGAAGTGATAAACTAAGACTAGAGGTTGATTTGGCAAATATATGGGAGGGGGGTGGTGCAGATGGAAACAGAAGGGCCTGAGGGTGAAGGGTAGTGGGGGGGATGTTGTAGCAAAAGAAAGCACATGTGCAAAGGCCAGAGCATGAAGGGCAAGTGGGTAAGATGAAGCTTGAAAGATAGTCAAGAACCTGATGGCAGGCCCTCAGGGCCATTTTGAGTGGAGACTATGGTCAAGATCCCAGGAGTAGAGGATAAGTTTGATGGAATAGAGAATGAAAAGCCCAGATCTGAAGATTGCTCTTGTTGTTGGGTGAAAAGAAATCAGTGGGTTTTAGAAGTATAAAGGAAGTAGAAATAACCAAAGTAGGGTCTAGGAGGGACACCAGGAAACAACAACATATAAGGGACCATGAGAAAGAGAAGAGAGAAAATGAAGCAGCAACTGGAGAGGCAGGAAAACAAAAAAACAAAAAAATAGGAGAGTGTGAGACCTAGAAGCTAAGGGAAGAATGTTCATTGTGAAGTCAAGATATGATAGGGACAGAAAAGTATCTGATTGATTTTGCTCCAAGCAATCCATAGGTGACCTTGGCCAGAGAAGTTCCAACTGAGTGGTGGGTCCAAACCAGATTTCAGCAGTTTGAGGTGGAAATGGGAGTGAGGAAGCAGAGACTTGAATATAATCAACTCTAGCCTGAAGCAAGGTGATTAAAGGGATAGGGAAATAGCTTGATTACTCCTGCTCCTGCTCCTTCTGAGGGTCAAATGAGATAAGGCAAGTGCAAGGACAGAGGAAACTCCAGTGTTCTGTATCAGACTTGTTCCTTATTATCGGAGTGAGGAGTGGTGTCCATGTCCGCACTGCTAATAGCATCTTCCTATCTGCCAAGCAGGGCTTTGTGCTTTATGTCCACCCACTCCTTTATTCTTCACCAGAGCCTTATGAGATCAGGGCTACTTTTCTACTTTAAAATGATAGCACTGAGGCTCAGAAAGACACATGCCCTCATGTTATTGAGTTAGAGTCAGAATTTAACCCAGGTCTTTCAGCCTGCAAGATGTGTGCTTTTCCCATTACCCCACAGTGCCTCTTGGTGCAATGGCAGCATCTTCAAGCAGATGCCTGAAAACCCCTAAATTCCCATGCAGGTGTGGCTACAGTAACTAGACTCCCTTAGGTTAGTGAGGTTAGGCTGTGCAGTGTGATGTACATGAAATTTGAATTCAGCCAGACCTGTCTTTATCACTTATTAAATGTAAACTCATTTGTGTATTGAGGGCAGGAGGAAGTCAATGAGAATTTGTTTTAAATCTACAGGTTTTATGGAGAAAATTTAATCATAGGTTTAGGTGGCGGAATGTTTGTAAAGCATTTTGCCCAGTGCTGATACAATAAGCACTCAGTAAGTGGTAGTTATTAACATTTATATTGTTACGACACTTCTTCCCCAACATACATGTCTGCACATAAACCTGAACCCAAACATTCTCTCCAATAGCATAATTGACAAGAACAAAGTGCTGCGATAGGTCCCCCCACATATTAAACATGAACTGTTTAGACTTGAACCCACACTGACCACCTCATGAGTCATTTCAAGGAAGTTCTCTGACCAAAAGGGTCTCCTTCACCATCACCTCCTCCACTAGCAGGCCATGATTTTAATTCTTGGAAAACCTTCCCCATCTTCCGGAATCCCCTATTCAAATGCAATGAAAGCAAGACAGTGACCTCTGACAGACAAGAAGCAGGCAGGAGGCAGAGAAAAATCAATCATGTCACTGCTAATGTTAGAGTTTTAAGGTCATGTACCTTAACCCTACACTACCCCATTACATGAGGGTAATTTAGTACTCAAGCCACTCCAAAAATATTATGTAAAAGTGACAATTCCCTCTTCTGTATCTCATTCTCAGGAATGAACAGTCCTTCATTTGATGTGTATCCTAAGTTACATGCAGATATTTGAGGACGATACTATCCAAATTTTTCTCCAGCTCACTTCCTCACCCAATACCATGGACATCTATCATGTTAGAAACACAAATCTCCTCCCATCTTATTAATAATTGTTATATCATTTCCTGTGGTGTAAGTTTACCTGGGTCTTTTAACCATCAGTTCCAACATATTGTTCTCAAGAACTGCATTTCCATGAGATAGAATACTAGAAGTAGGATTATTTGGTCAAACTCATTTTGAAAAGCTGTTCAGGCAAGAGTGCTCTCTAAAAATGCTTTCCTACCCCTCCCAGGTCTGGAGCATGAGGACTCTAGGCCAGAACGGCTCCATGATACCTAGATGCAATGGTGATCGAGCACAGTTTCTCCAGGAAAACAATGGAGCCAACCAAAAATAGTTAAATATAGTTGAAAACCCTTTGTTTAAGAAGGCGCATAATACGTATTGAGAAGATTTGTGTTTAAAATGACTGAGGAAACAATTACTCAGCACCTGTATTTTGCAACCTCTGTGAGGTGCTGGCGATAGGAAGACAGATTAAGACACCATGCCTGTTCTCATTTGTTCAGTCTGAAAGAAAAGGCAGATGTGGTCCCAGTAGAACATTCACATGGGAGCTGCAGAAGGGTGTGACACAGCCAGAACTGACTTGAAGAAATCTGCTGTGTGAGTGACAGGGGATAAGGAAAGGGAGAGAGAGGAAGGTTCCAGATCCTTAAGGACTCTGAATGCCATATAAGGGTGTTTAATGTTTTCCCCAAATCTATAAGAAACTATTAAAACCTTTTCTGGCCTGGACCAGATAGTTCAGTTGGTTAGAGCATTGGCCCAATGTGCCCAGGTTGCAGGCCCCTGGTCAGGGCACATACAGGAGTCGATCAATGAATGCATAAATAAATGGAAAAATAAATCGGTGTTTTTCTCTCTCTAAAATCAATAAATTAAAAAAAATTTTTTTTAACCTTTTCAGCTGGGGAATGACATATAGATTTTCACTTTAAGAACCCCACTCTGGCTGAGAGATGGAGAATGGATTGAAGGAGTTCATACTAAAGATGAGGAAGTAAACGAAGATGTCACTGGTTGTGCATATTAGGGACCTAACAGCTTTCAAGGCAGAAGAATGGTGTGGATTTTGTGTCTTATTGGACAGGGAAGTGAGAGGCAAAGGATAGAGATGCAAGAGACAGTTTCTTAAAAGGCTACATTTTAGGTCACTAGAGAATATTCTGGTTTTACTAACATATCCATCACCCCTGATGAGGCTTGATCAATGAGGAGCTGTAATGGATCCCTTAATCTGTTGAAAGCAAGTCCTATAAGAATGTGATAGAGAGTACATCCCAGGGCAGAGCCCCAGGTGATGATAGTCCCTGAAAGAAAGTGGAAGGAGATTCAAATCTGACCGGGCTATTTGCCTGATGGAGGCTGGCCTTGAGTCCTCTTTGACCGAGGGCCCTACCTCCTGATCTAGCTGATGACTTCCCTTTTCTCAATGTGTAATCTCTTTAGTAGGACAAAGGGCCTGAAAAGCCCAAAGCCTTTCTGGAGGTGAAAAAAAAAAAAAACCGTAGCGAAACAACTACTGAAGTTTTTCAACAATTAAAGTAATTTTGGAAAAGATGTGTTTCAGCCTCACATATTTCACTGCCACATATATTTTGGATGAACTCTTAGACTCCTAGTTTTCCAGGGACCCAACTCAAAGAAATATTGCCTTGGACTCACCGCAAGGAGACAATGGACTCCTCAACAAATCTCATGCCTAAAGTTTTTCCTCTGCCCCAAACCTAGTCAGAAGCTTGTTTTCTGAGGTCCAGGAATGAGCTCACCCTCCAGGGGTGTAATTCAGTATCACACCAACCAAGAAGGATCACAGGACACCCTCAAGCACTGGCCAAGCACTCCCAACACACTCCAGAGACTAACAGAGGCCAGCATTGTAGTTCCCATCCCCCAGAAGAGTCAATAGGAGCCAGTCAGCGTAAACAGATCCTCCTCTGCTCCAATGAAGCCACACAGGAGCATCTAAAGGAGTATTAACAACACTGCTTTGTGAGGCTGCTGGCAGGGCGCCACCTTGCTTCTCACTCCCAAGAGGCGGTGAATAGTGTCAACTGCATTTTTGTGCATAAGCCTCACTACACACTTGGGAAACGTCCACGACCTATTTGAGTAGTTCATTTGGGGCTGCAGGTTCACCCTAGACAGAGGCCAAAGTCCCACATCATGGAACGAATATTACCTCTCTTCTGTACAGGGGCCACTTTTTTATATGTGTGGACCTGTGTCTGGTTTCGTTTGAATGAAAGAAAGCAAAAATAGATGAGTTGAGGCAGGGGGCCTACCAGACGGCATCCTGTGTCTTTTTCCACCCTACAAGCCTTGAGCCTCACACAAAGACCCTCCTTCAGGCAGCCAGTCTGTGCCAAATGAGTTCTGTTTTCACACCTCTGTTTAGAGATAAGAAGTAATGCTTGGGAATCACATAACCAAGTTGCGAAATGAAACTGATCAGCTAAATAAAATTGACCATTTTAGGTGCCAAAGTGAGAGCTAGTTTGGTAGGTCCTCAATGGGCCCCCTGTTTTCCTTCCTCCTCATCCAACAGCAGTGCATTTCTATCAGCCTCTGGATGGCTGGCCCATTGGCTAAGTTTGAGAGAAGGCAGGGACCTGTGCTCAGTCAAGTGCACCGATGTTCACTCGCTGCCTTTTGGAAAGTACTGGAGTTAGCTGATACCAGGAAGCCTGCCTCTGACCCTTCCAACAGTGCAGGTAACTGCTGTTGGCAGGCAACACCTGTCAGAAACTCAACTACCTGGACTTTGAGGGCTTTAAGGGACAAAGGCTAGGTGTGGAAGGGCCCTTGGGTCTCTGATCTCCTGACTGCTACTTGCTGAGACATCCACAGCTCAACAAAATATATGTCAGAATCTTATACTCAAGACCCACTCTCAATTCATACTTGATCCACTTTCTGAAATAGGATCGGAGACAACTCACACCCAGGTATGTAAGCAGAAGCATAGAGAGGTACACCCCTGGGAGAGACCATTGTCTCAGTCTGATCCGGCCCAGACTGCTTCTTTACACTTAGTTCTGGTTATAGATTTGCTTCCTCCAAAAACCACTGCTGCCTGCCCATGCCAGCCTGGCTCCTCTCCTAGCCAGTTGGGCTTAGGAAGCTTTCAATCCCCAGGCCAAACACTAACTAATTACAATTCACCATAGAAGTTATAATAGTGCCAGAGTTGTCATCCCCAATACTACATTGAGCTGGTATTGCAATGTTTAGGGAATTATCAGCTTCACAAACCTTGGGCTTGGAGATGGAGAGTCTCACAGTTCCCAGGATCCCTTACAAAAACAGTGTTTGTTGAATGAATGGATGGGAGAATGGGCAGAAGAAAAGAAAGTTGTTCCTATCATTAAAATCCAATGAGGTTAAACACCAGCTCCTATACAGAACTAATCTGAATGTGGCTTTCTTGGGCTAGAGCAGGGTGGGAGCAGGAAAGAATAGGTGTGTGTAAGCCTGCTTAGCTTGCCCTTGCAAATACAGTACTATTCATGCATCGGTGGGTAGCAAATATATATAGGAAGCCTGACAGACTCAAAACAGCTTCTTAAGGTTGGTTGCAACAGGTGACTGCCACTCAAAGACTATCAGAAGAGTAGCAGAATACCTCTGTCACACCTCTTTTCTCCCATGTTCTGTGGTCTTGACCATGGTTCTCCCCTGGTAGAAGGTGACTTTGCCAGGCTTATGCCTCTCCCCCATGTTTTTATTTCCTTTTGCTTAGCAGAATTTGATTCTCCTCTCATTTATTCAACAAGGTTTTTAGAACAGGAATTCCAATATTTGCTCAGCCACTATCTCACCATCATGTACTGAGGATCCTGTCTATCAAACAAATTGCATTTATCAAGTAACACGTCCTTGCAATCAGTGTAGATGACCAGCGTCATCACATTGAGTAGTTGCAATTATAGCCCAAAGGGAAGTACATGACTTTCTTTAGCTTCTGCATCTTATACCATGTCAATTCATTAATTTTTGCCATTTGTAATATTAAAATGACATTGAGGACTTTCTCTCCCCCACCACCCACCCACTACTACTCAGAGATCCCAAGTTAGAATTAGAGCATAAGTTGAATTCTTAAGGGAGTGAAGCTTTTGGAGCTTGAGAATGGGAAGAATTCTTTCCTTCTGGTTTTCTGGGATAACAAAAGCTAATGCTTTTAGAGAAAGATCTTATGGAAATTCTCCACTCCCCAGCCTCAGGCCTGACCCAACCAAGTTATTTGATAAATCAGGCTACTTCCTCCCCATCCTACAAGGACCAGGTGCTGGCTTGCAGAAGATGATCCCACAGAGGTGAGCTCACTTCCCTCCTGTGTGCCTCTGATTAGCCCGCCTTCGCCCACCTCAACTAAGAAGAATTTGTGCCTCAGGTGGGGGAGTTACAGTAGCAGGGACATTAGCAACATTTAAGGCCCTCTTATCTGGCCCTAACTTACTTTCCAGAGGAGCTTATCTCTCCCCCACACACACTACTTATTTTGCAATCAATGGTCTAGGGGAAAATGAGGGCCCAAGGCTGGGGGTTAACTGTGGTGGTGGTGGGCAGGTGTGGGGGAGGGGCTCAAAACTTCCTGGGAGGGGTCAGTGTAGTTTGTATGATAATTTTACACGTGGAAAATGAAAATAAATTCCTCTTGCTGTCTCAATGTAAATTACAAAAAGAAAAACTCCCCAAAATCTTGGCTAATGGAGAGCTACATAAGATAATCAGGAGCTGGCCAATTTTAAAGGCATAGATCAGTATCTCCAGCAGTGTGTGTGGAGGAGCATTTATTCAAAGGAAACAGAGTTAAGCAAGACCTATTTCTCTAGCCAGGGGTATGCTCCCAGTCCCCACCAAACCCTGCATATTCTTCCCTCCAGCAGATATTTTGTTAATGCTTTTCTCCACTTTCCACCCCTTCTGGCAGCCCACAAGCTATCTCAGTTCCCATCAGCCCTCTGAGACTCCTGCCCTCTGAACACTGGTGGCCTCCTCATTTCCACCAGTGTTGAGGGTGTTGTTGAAAAATATCACATAAGTGTTTGTGGCTGGACTCCTTGATTTGACTTCAAGTTATTCAATAACTTAATCATCTCTAAAGTCTTAACAATAAGCCCCTAGAATAAGTTCAAAACTTTTTAAATGATCTCATAGCACCTTACATCTTTTCCTTGGAAATGCTAATATTGATATTTAAACTTTTTTGTACACCTGTTTGTCTCAGGTTTTCTCTTCCACCAGGCTACAGGGACTGTCTTGTTTTGATCACCAGTACAGCAGAGTCAGTAGTTACTACTTACTACGGCCTTGTTAAGTACACTCTGCATCAAGTACTGCATGCAAGAAGCTTTGCAAACAGTGTTCACATCAACCCTATGAATTAGATGTTATTCCCATTTTGCAACCTAGGAAATTCAGTCCTCAGAGAGGTTACCCAGAGCAACCCAGCAAGTGCACATGAACTAGAATTCAAACTCTAGTCTGCCTGACCCCAGAGCCTTTGCTTTTTCCCTGTGCTACCTGCATCTCCTCCCTTAGCTGTGAATACTATATTTGTTAAGTGAAGAAATTAATGACATGGTATTTAACAACTTATCCTCTACATTCCCAGTGTGGACCACATCATTCCAGATAGTGTTTTTTTCCTCTCTTTTTTATAGATCATTTTTTCAGATTCTCATTCTCAATCTTTTCCTCTTCAGAGGCCCCTCAAGAATATGTATCTTCATAAAATACATAGTGCTGTTTTGTGTACATATTTTTAACTTACCTTATTGAAAGTGTGACTAGAGACCTTGTTCTGTTTCTTGCTGTTTCAACCAACACTATGTGTTCTAAATATATGTTGGTGCATCTATATGAAATCCCTTATATCTAAATGCTGGGCAAAATTCCATAGTTTATATCCACCAGTGTTAACTTATCTCATTCCTTAATGTTTGACATCTCAGTTGCCTCTACTCCCACCACACACACACAACACCCCAGTGCACTTCCAGGTCCATTTGAAGCAGGATTCATTTCTCCATAAGATTGTTAGACAGGTTCTAGATGGGGATGTGGTCTGAATGTCCTTCTGATATCTTTGACTAGGACTAGCAAGATAAGAAGAGGTCTATTAATCCCTTTAGCTTTATGCCCTCAGAATATGAGTCTCCAAGGATACCTTCAGAAAGAATTTTTACTATGTGCTTTGATTTTTCCTTTCTTATGCCTATGAACCTACCCTATGTTCAATTAAGAGTCACTATACATCAATGGTTAAGTGGGAAAATTCTGGAGACATACAGCCTGGGTTTAATATTTTATTTTATTTTATTTATTTTTAGAGAGAGGGAAAAGGAGAAAGGAAGAGGGAGAGAGAAACATTGATGCCTGAGAGAAATATCAACCAGTTGCCTCTTGTAAGACCCCAACTTGGGGCCTGGCCCACAACCCAGGCATGTGCCCTGACTATAAATTGAATCGGTGACCTTTTGTTTGGCAGACTGGCACTTAATCCACTGAGCCATACCAGTAAGGGCCAGCCTGCATTTAAATTCCAACTTTACTATTGACCAGCTTTACTGAATTTATCTTTGCCCCAGTGTTACCATCTGTAAAATGGTGATGACTATAACAATAGTACCCACTACACAGGGTTGTGTTTAGAACAGGGCCTCACTGTTGTAAGCACTTAATAAATGTTAACCCTTATTGTTTAAAATACATATAGGGCCTGAGCCCTCAAAAACACATACATAGGGATAGAAAATTTAAGACATGAAAAAGAAAATAAAGAGAAACAGAAGATGTGTCTGGCTACACCAAGGTAATTCTGTTTTTAATCTGTAGTGACAAGGCCTTTACAGGGCCATTTTGGTCTTCTAAGACCAAACACTTAAGTATAAACAACAGAACCCCAAAGAAATCTGCTTTCTTCCCTCTGTCTGGCTCTGAGAGTTTTACAACTCACAAGTTCTGGCTCCAGAAAGATCTCACTCCCCCTGGTTTGTAAAGATGTCCTTGGCGGTCACTTCCCAGTACTGGAACCCCTGAGGGTTTAAGCTGGATTTGGAAGACACAGAGCGAGCCCCTGGGACCTTGAGGGCTGACAATGGCTGTTGGGAAGAGCCTCCTCTTTCACGTTGTGTGACTCAGACTGACTCAGTCCTGGCAGCCCTGATAGGTCCATACTTAGGAAGCAGCTCTGGTGGGGCTCAAGCCTGAAATTTATGTCTTGTTTGTCCTGGACCCATGCAATATTTTTTCTCACCTTGAAGATGAAAGGATTACTATTCCTCACTTCCTCACCTCCTGCGTTATAACATGTAGGTGTCTGCAGTGCCCCTTTTATTTATCTGGAGAATTAACTTCTAAAGAATCAGCGCATGTCCCCAAATATCCATAGCTGAGGGTCTTGAAATATAAAACAGTTAGAAGGCTTTCTGAGACACGTCCTCATGTTCACTCTGTCATGGTTATTCCCACTCCTAAGACTGTTATTTGTACTGTAAACTCCATGGGAAGGCCTTTAAGTGGACAAAGAGAAGCCAATCCTTCCACAAAGTTATAAATTCCCTGATTCTGAGAAGGGCTCGCCTCTTGTATTTCTTTGATCCCTTACAGCACCTAGCACAGCATCTTGTACATAGTAGATACTCAAATATTTGTTGATTGATAAGATTTCAAGGCTTAGATCGAAGTGAATGGACAACATTTGTCTAAGGAAAAATAAATGGTTTCGTATACAAAACCTCTTAATTCTCCTTATCAGGAGCAGTCAAAATTTTAATTTACACTAAAATATATAAGTGCAAAAATTGCAGTACCTGTGAAAATACTTAATAAGTTTTGGAATCTGCCTACTGAGGTGAATTTGTTTGTTTATTTGTTTCTTGACAGACATTTATCAAGCTCCGCTATGTGTCAAACACTATTCTGGGCCTTAGAGAAACAAAGATGGAGCGAGTTCTTGCCCTAAGTTCACAAACAGAGTGGAGAGACTGGCAGGTCAGCAAGACATAAAAGACTATAAGGTAAGCACTTTGATGAGGGCCTCAGTAGATTTATGGTAGAGAGTGGAGTGGAGGTTCTGAGGCTCGGAAGCTGATCCGGTTTTGGCTTGGTATCACGTGCAATCAGAACACTTGGTTGTTGGCCCAGGGGCTGGGATTGAGAGCTGGGGGTTCGCAGGGTACTGATGCTGAGCAGCAGCAAACTTTGGAGAAGCCGCTGACACTTCAAATTGAGATTTGCTGATTTTAAAATTGTAACGACAACACTAACATTTCTAATTTACTGAGAGTTAAAGTTGCAGTTTGAAAATTGTTAAACATGAACAAATAAATTATCTGAAAAAAGACTAACAGGACCTCTCTCAGAGAATTGTCATAAAGATATACTTATTTCATGCATGGGAGGGTGCTTAAATGCCTGAAGAGCTACGCAAAGATGAAAAGTTGGATATCATCCCTTTTAAAGTGCCTTATTTTTGTACAGGACAATGTGATCCAGAGTTTCACCAAATATAAGGGAGATTTCCATGTGGCTGACTTTGGCCAAATTGACAGCAGCCTTGATTAATATATTTAATCTGCTTGTAATCCACGACAATAAAAATTGTATGAACTATTCTTTTTTTTTAATAATTTATTTGTTTGTTTGTTTGCTTATTTTATATTTACGGAGAGGGGAAAGGAGAAAGAGAGGACGAGAAATATCACTGTGTGGTTGCCTCTCACTCGCGCCCCCAACTGGAGACCTGACATGCAACCTAGTAATATGACCTGACTGGGAATCGAACCAGCGACTCTTGGCTCGCAGACTGACGCTCAATCCACTGAGCCACAGCCATCAGGGCTTTGAACTATTCTTAATGCTAATCAAATTGAGTGGAATTTCACTTGACACAGCTTAATTATCTGGCATATGCCGTAATCTACGAAAATAAAACAAGAGAGAAAATTAGAAAATGGCTTTAGATTCCAAGCCCACAGCCACAACCACAAGTCGAAATGGCATACATCCTTTTTCTAGACTGAGACTAAAAGAGTCCTTGTGTCTTTTCCTGGCCCGGGTTTTCCTTGTTCTTCAGGCCACCTCCGAAGAGATTCTCTTCACATTTCTTTAGTATCATCACTGAAGGGATGACCCCCTTCAAAGTAGGTTAGATATTAGCCAGCCAGGAATAGAAAAAATGCAATGAAGGCATGGAAGCCAATGAATTGTTTGTACTCTCCACCCTAACAGTTAAAAAAAAACAGTAAGAATGAAGGGAAATGGGCTTAAATTAAATCAAATGGGCTTGCTAATATGCCCCCATTTTCTCCATTTCCTAATCCTTTTATAAATTCCATTGAGATAGGATTTGCTTTTAGACTGATTATGTGACTTAAAAATCAGCATAATTACAAGATATTTGTTGAAAGGAAGTTCCTCATCTTGTCTGTTTGGTTTCCTTTCCAGTATTGAGTGGTGGATCACCTGGCTGTAACCAGTTCCATCTGGGACCCCACCTCAGAGGTAAAGAGAACCTTCCTGATAATCTTAAATGAGGAAACCAGGACCAAAAACAATGCAGATGATTTTCCCAGCAACTCAGTGGTAAAGCCAAGAATGAGGCTCTTGGTTTTTTGGTTTTTAGTTGGTGTTATTTTGTTTTATGAATTCATTTAGTAACATTAATTATTGTTCATGTAAAGCTAGAAAAACTTAGTTGAAATATAATATCACACAGCCAATTTTTTAACAGTAACATGAATTAGGTAATAAATAGCTCCCTTTGATCAAGAATGGGGCTCTTGACCAAAGAATTTTTTTGGATAGGGAAAGCACGGGCTTCCTGCATACCTCCACCTCTCTTTTGGCCTCAGAATAGATTTTCTGGGATGTCCCAGGCCAAGATTTTTCTTGTTCTTTCTTTGGTCCTCCAAAAAAGTTTCAGAATTTCTAGCATCAATCATCATTATATTATCAACAACTATCACTTGCTGATTATCATAAATGACCTTTGAAGGGGCCTGAAAGAGAAGTGAGGTAAAGTTCCTGCTTTTACAGAGCTTCAGTCTGGAAATATAAGAATATTTATTATATGTATATTATTATTATATATTATATAATATAACTATAATATAATAAGAATAAATGGTATTGAACCAAGTGTTAAGTGCTTTACTTGTTTGTCTTTTCTCATCTTCACATTCAACCCACCACCCATTTCACAGAAGAGGAAACTGAGACTTGCTCAAAGGTCACAGAGCTTGAGTGATGACAGATGCATCCCTCACTGCAAAGCCCAGGTACTTAAACACTAAGGAGGACTGTCTCCGAGGGGAGAATGGGTGTGGGAGAGTGGCAATGCCTGAGAAAAAGGAATAAGGACTCTTTCCTCAGGAAGGAAAGTGTAGTAACTACAATTTTATAGTTATTATAATAATTATACAGTCTCATACCCCAGAAAAGCCTCTTTTCACAATACTCCTTCAAGTTAATTGGATATTTTAATGTATTAATGTTCTTTTTGTCTGCACAGTTTCATGGAAGATATGTTTTTTAAATTCTTATTCTTAATTAATTAACTGAATACGTACAACATTTCTGAGTACCAAGCACTCTTCTAATCATACAGTCCTCACAATAACCCAAAGAGGGATGTACTGTTATTATTCCTGTTTCACAGATGAAGAAACTGAAGCACAGGGTGGTTAGACAACTTCCCCAAAGTTACATAGCTGATAAGTCATGATCCCAGATTCAAACCCGGGCAGTCAGGCTCCGAGTCTAGACTTTAACCACAAAATAATGCTGCTTCGTACACACAACACCACTGCCTGGGAAATGTTAGATACTGACTCACGCCTGTGGGAAATCAGCTTGCTTTGCTTTGCAGAGCTGTGTAGGGTTGTGATATTGCTTGGAAAAGTGGCACACAAGAGCTATTTCCTAATCAAGCTCACTCCTGCTTCTGTTTCCTCCAAGCCCTCTTAAAGACTTTGGACTGCTTCACAAATTTGCATGTCATTCTTGTGCAGGGGCCATGCTAATCTTCACTGTATCATTCCAGTATTAGTATATGTACTGCCGAAGTGAGCAGAAGAGATCAGTCAAAAAGCTTGTATGAATGACTCATGGACATGGACACGGTGAGAGGACTGACTGTGGGCGAAAGGGGTGAGCTGGGTGGAGGAGGGCAAAAGGGAAAAAAAATGGGACAACTGTAACAGAATAAACAATTTAAAAAATAAAGAAAAAAAAGGCTTTTGATGTCCAGTTGGTTATCAGTGTTATGATCAGACTAGTATATTTAGCAATCAATAGCATAAATGCCAAAAAAAAAAAAAAAATACATTAAAACCCTTTGTTGGCCTGGCTGCTGTGGCTCAGTGGATTGAGCGTCAGCCTATGAACCAAGTGTCACTGGTTCGATTCCCAGTCAGGACACATGACTAGGTTGCACGTCAGGTCCCCAGTTGGGGGCACGTGAGAGGCATCCACACAGTGATGTTTCTCTCCCTCTCTTTCTCCTTCCCCCTTTCTCTAAAAATAAATAAATAAACAAACAAATAAATAAATAGTTTAAAGGGAAAAAAACACCTTTGTTGGAATGCTTTATACTTTCCACAGAACAGAAACTAAATTAACCCGTTATACAATTAGTTACAAACACAGTCCTCAATCTTTGTGCCCATACACATGCATATTGTCTAAAACGTGTCTTTTTTGTAGCAGCTAGGCTTGGCCACCACTGTGCTTAGCTGAGTTTACCAATCTGTGGTGACCTGTAGCTTCTTTGTCACTTCTCTGGTTCTTCTCTCCTGCTATTCATTGCTTCCTGGCAGTAATTAAAACCTTCTGCCACTGTCACAGCTACTGCTGCTGCTGGAACCGCCATAACCATCTTGGTTATGTGGTTCAGCAAAGTATTGGCCTCCACCACCATAGAGGCCAAAGCTTCTGCCTCCAAAGTTTCCTCCTTTCATGGGTCCAAAATCTGAAGATTGATTGTTGTAATCTTAAAAATCGTCCACCACATCTACCACCAATACCACCTGTACCACTAAATGTCCTCCATGACCAAAGCCGTCATTCCCACCACAATCATCTCCAAAATCTCCAGAACAACTTTGACCTGTTTGGCTGGATGAAGCACCAGCCATCTCCTGCTTAGAAAGGGCTTTCCTTATGTCATAGGTGTGGCCATTCACAGTAGGGTATTTCTGAATGACGATCTTGTCTACAGAGTCACAGTCATCAAAGGTTACCAAAGCAAAGCCTCTCTTTTTGCCACTGCCCCAGTCAGTCTTGATTTCAGTCACTTTAGTTTTCCCATACAAGGTCATCTCTTAGGTGTTCTCCAGTGTCTTCTTTAATACCACCGCCAAAAATCTTTTCACAGTTAAGTGGGTACCAGATCTTTGAGAATCTTCTCTTGAGACAGGCCTCTTTGGCGCCACAACAATTCCTTCCCTCTCGTGTGGCCCTGCACTCATGGCTCCCCCAGAGTGGCAGATGTGACAAACCCAGAGCCTCTGGAGCACTTGGTGTTTGGGTCTCTCAGCACCACACAGTCTGTGAGCATTCCTCACCGCTCACAAAGGCTTCTCAGACTCTCATCAGTTGTTTCAAAGCTCAACCCTCCAATAGAGAGCTTTTGCAGCTGTTCAGGCTCTTTGGGAGACTGAATTAGACAGGACAACTGCAGGAGAGGAGACCTCAACGATGCTCACTCGGCAGCGTCCACTGGCAGAAATGTTGTCCAGGTGGTTCTTAATAAAGGGAAACTGAACTGAGTGAGCTAAACTGTTTGTCAAGGTCGATGTTGAAAGAGGTGTCCTTTGGTGTTTCCTTTTACTTGTTTCTTCTGGAAGTAAACAGACATTTTGATTACAAAAAGCTGCTGGGAACGTGGACCAAGGACAGTTAGGGTGCATAGAAAAATGCAGCATTATTGAGAAGGTTTGGGTTGAAAGTGTTTTGGTATTTTTTTTTCTTTTTTTGGAGGAAAATAACAAAATCATTTAATGTATGGTCAAACAGGACAACATTTTTGTTATTCCCTTATAATGCTCCAAATTTCCCGGTTGATTTCTGGTGACTTCTAAAGGTTAGACTAATTTATTTTTATACCTTCAGAAAATGACTTCAAAGTTGAGTGAGCATCTTTGTTATTTATTAAAGATTTTACTTATTTATTTTTTTAAAGAGAGGGTAAGGGATGAAGAGAGAGGGGTGGGGGAGAAACATCAATCAATTGTCTCTTGCACACCTCCAACTGGTCCCTGGCGCAACCCAGGCAAGTACCCTGACTGGGAACTGAACCAGTGACCTTTTGATTTGCAGGTCTAACACACAGCCCACTGAGCCACAACTGTCAGGGCTGGCTGGGCAACTTTGTATTTATGAGAATACCCATGAACACTGAAGCAACATTTGAATACACCATTTTATTCACATTCTAACTTGAACAGAGAGACAGTGCGATTCAGGATTGGCTGGTTTTCTTTCTAACTAAGCCACAGACTCAGCAGTATATCAAGGATAATAATTCTTACCTACTCCCTGCTTTATTCCCAGGATGCTGGAAATGACTGAGACATCAGACAGTAAACTATTATACCCAGGAAGTTAAACAATTACTTGTGTGTGGAGGCTCTTATGAAAAATGGACAAGAGCACCTGAGAGAATTTACTACAGCAAAGCCTCACCTTTTTATGCGTTTTTCATGAGAAAGGTGTGGAAAGAGGAGAGACATGGGGGTTTGGCTTTAAGTTGATGCCTGAATACTTTGAGCCTAGGTAACCAATGGGGAATTGAATAAGAAGGTTGGGCAAAAGAAGCTCAGATCATGATGTACAATTTAATAATTATGAGGAGGAGTAATATTTTATGTGATATGTAGAATTGTGAGGGGAAACACAAGCTTTGAATATTATGTTCAAGAATCTGTTTGAGGCGTATTGTTTACAAAAATGGCTGAGATAATTCCTCCATCCCTGTTCATATATCCCTTTGTACTCTGACTTTGTTGTTCCTCCTACTGACAGCTGAAGTGTATTTCCCTACCCCTGGAACGTGGGCCAGCCTCATGACTTCCTTTGACTTCCTAGTGACACTATGTGACTTCTGAGCCCAATCCTTGAGCTGCCTTTCAGCTTCTTTTCTTGCCCTGTTGCAATGTTGCCGGTCTGAAAAAACCAGACTAGCCTCTTTGAGGATGAGGGACCATGTGGAAAGAGAGGTCCAGCTGCTAGCCAACACCAATCCCAGACATGTTAATGAGGCCATGAGATGGCCAGTCCCAGCCTACCTGCCATCTGACTACACTCTAAGGAACAACCCTAAGTGAGATCAGCAGAAGTACTGCCCAGCCAAGACCAGCCCAAATTGCTGACTCACAAAATTGCAAGCAGATAGGTGGTTATGTAAAGCCACTACATTCTGGGGAGGTTTATGATGCAGCAATAAACAACTGGTATAGAAGTTGGTACTAGAAGTGGAGTGTTGCCATCAATAACCTAAACCGGGTGGCATTGGCCTTAGGACAAGGTGAAGGGCAGAAGCTGGAAAAGAGACAAGGAAATTGTTAGTGGACTAACTGCACTAGAAATGCAGTGAGGAAACTGCTATAGGAGACTGGGGAAAAGACAATCTACTTGATGTAGTGACAGAACAATTGACAAAATGTTGCTTGCAATAACTTGGAAGATAGAAAATGTACCTAATGAGCTGTGGATCTGAGGAAGAAGATTCTGTCTGAGAGAGGGAGCGACAGACAGACAGAGAGAGAGAGAAAGAGAGAGAGAGAAGCTGGAAAAGGAACTGCTCAGTTTGCAAGTAGAATTTAGAGGCAATATAGAATTTTGAATTTCAAATATAGAATACAGAACTTAGAGGGAATTAGGGGCCTGGTATGTGCTTGACTGAAACAGAAAATCATTTTTTATCTCCAAGTCTTTCCAGTTAGCAAAAGATTCTCAGAGTAAGAAACGGCTTCAAGAAAAGATGAAACCAAAGGTATGGCTTAAAAACCCTCTGTCAATACCTGAGAAAACCTAGTAGACCTTCTCAGCAGGACAAGAGCTTTACAAATTTTAAAGGCATTTTCCATCTGCTTAACTTTCTGCCTAAAGTAAAGAGGGGTATGTCTACTGGAAAGGACTACAATCTAATATACCAGAGATTCACAGTTTTTAAAGGATTTGCACTGCCTTAGACTAAAAGGGACAGAGTTGATTCGAAATGAAAAGAAGTTTCTGGTTGTCCAACTTTCTATACACAGGAAGCATACCAAGAAAGCTATTCAGCTGAAAACCTAGGCAATTCTTAAAGACAAGGAAATAACATTTCAGGGAATGGAGCCAAGAGACCAGAGGGCAGAACTACAAGTCAAGGAGAACTGTGGACTAGGGAACTACTTTCAGGGAGCAAAACTGGGTCCTAATCAAAAAAATTTCTGTCTTCAGAGTAGAATGACCTAAAAATATGATACAGTGAAGTTTCAAAAATGTCATAGACGAGTGACCGCTATGTGTCTCCAGTTCCTCCCCTTTTTGAATTTGAATGTCTACATGGTTGTCTGGTCTCTTTCTTATGCTAGTATGTTAAGGAGCAGAATGATGCAGAATCCTGTAAACTAAAAATACAAGTTCTCTGCACCATTCTACCCTAAACATATACTATGGTGCTTTTTATGATGTACCAGAGAAACTTCATCCAGATCTGAGCTGAATTTTAATGACGTATCTCAGACTTCAGGTCTAATGCCCCCTAATGGGATGAACCTTTGGGAGATGAATTTTGTTTGTTTGTTTGTTTTAGGGGAAAGGATGTGACTAATTATGGCAGAGGTGGGCTTTATAGATTATTTGCAAAAATGGACACAATAATTTTTCCCATTGCTGTATGCACATCCCTTTGCAGTAGGACTTAGCTGTCCACCCCCACCCCCCCATCAAGAGGTAGAGCCTGTTTACCCACATTTTGAATCTGAAAAGAACTTCAGTAGTTTGTGGCAGAAGTGCAACATTCAAGTCTGAGCCTTCAAGAGGCCTTGCAGCTTCTGCTCTTGCCTTCTTGGAACACTGCCGCCTTGTGAGGAGGCCAGGCTAGCGTCCCTGAGGATGAGAGAGCACATGAAGAGAGGCCCAGCCAACAGCCAGCACCAACTGCCATACATGTGAGTGAAGCCATCTAAGACCACTTGTCCCAGCTGACCCACCAGTGGACCAAGGCAAGACCAGCTGAACGGTCCAACTGAGCCTAACCCAAATGCTGATCTACAGAGTCATGAGTAAATAAAAAATATTTATTTCTTTAGGCTATTTTGGGTCGATGTGTTACACAGTAGTATATAACCAATATAAGGGGAAAATGTCTATCACAATAGTAAAAGACTTTTCTCACCTTCCTTCAGATAGTTCATAGCTCATTATAAAGTGAGCAAAGTTAGGAGGGGCTCCAGTCTGGGTAGCAAGGCAATCATTGTGTGGTGTGTGGTTTGAGGTTCTCTGACTCAATAGTGGGTAACATTAATAACAATGTGAGCACTTACTACTGTCAGACACAGCACCAAGCGTTTTCCTTGGATAATCTACTTTAACAACGGGTCCTGTTATACCTATCTTTGTAGTCTTAACCACTGTGCTAAAGCTTTGCTGGGACATGGACACAAGCGTAGAGGCAGATAGGAAGTAGTGATCTGTGTGGGGTGCACGATGCTGAAAGTTTAACATAGAAATATGTTCAGACAGCTCTTAATTTGAGTCTTCTCTCTTCTCTGGACTCCCATACTCCTAGCCTGGTGGTTTCACCAGTTTTCTACAGCTGCAACATCTTTTGAAAATTACTTCTAAAACTTCACTTCAAATTTAAAAACACTGGGGATCCCTATTGTAACCACAAAGTAAAGAAAATTAAAGTCAACCTAAATTGTGGAAGAAAGACAACTGCTCATTTATTTCTCCAACACAACTACCTGCACACTTTTGGTCTTTTGCTTCTTGTCAACTTATCAACAAGTAACATGACAGCCACCTCTATTTAATTAGCAGTCATTAAAATCACAATGTGAATTCAGAATTCAGAACAAAAGCAGAGACTTGGGCACATGCACTATAGTGAACTCCACATCTCTCATGCTGGCAGGCTTTGTTTTAAAGGAACTTGATATAAGAGTATAGCTGATGCTTCTGGCTATCCTCTGGGTCAAGTTCAAATTATCTGACTTACAGCTCCAGGAAAGAGTACCAAGAAAAAAGTGAATCAGAGGGAGGAAATTTAATAGTAGAATTAGGAGAAATATGAAAAAAAATAAATAAATAGAAAAAGATGATGGGGAAATAAGATAGGAGCAGAAAGGATTTATTTTAAAGTAAAAAAGGGAAATAAAGATAAGAGCAAAAATATGGAACACTTTAAGGTGAGAGAAATAATAATTGGGCTTTAGCAATGTGATAATATATTTAAAAAAATAAGTTATGTGGATATACTGTACAAATGGTGACAATAATTAACAGTACTGTATTGTGTATTTGAAAGTTACTAAGGAAGTAGATATTAAAAGTTCTTGTCATAAGAAAAAAATGTGTTTAACTACATGTGGTGATAGACATTAGTAGATTTATTGTGGTGATTATTTCACTATATGTAAATATCAAGTTATTATACTCTACACTAGAAACTAATGTAATAAGTCAATTATATCTCAATATTAAAAATATTTTTAAAAACTGTCTCCACATTTCTCCCTCTCACCACAAGGCACAAGGCTAAGTGGAAATATACATTTCTGTAGAATATTCTACTACCAACACACACACACACATCACACCATACCCCATGTACCACACCACACACACACCAAACACGACCCACAACACACCACAAACATGCCACACACACATACCCACACACACACACCACACATACATCTCTACACACCACACACATACAGCATACACCACCCCACATACCACACACATACAACATACACCACCCCACACACCACAAATTGCACACACTGCACTCACTACAAATTGCACACACCACACATACCACATGACAGTACACATACAAACCAAACACATACAGCATGCACCACACACATCATACACATCATACCACACAAACCATAGACACCATATATACCATACCATACCATACACACACAATACACATCACACACATATGAATTATACACCCCCACATATACCATGCACACCACACTGCACAACCACACACACCATACATACTACACACACCACATCATACACACAAACCACATACACCACATATACCATATACACACACCATATCCACTACACATAACACACACACAAGACACACACCACATGCACACCACACCACACACACTCACCACAAATCACACACACACTACACCACCCATATACCCACACATACCATACTCACCACACCACACACAACATATCCACCACACACACACCATACACACGACTCACACCACATTGCACACATACACCACATACATAAGACATACCACACCACACATACCACCATAAACACACAACACACATCACATACCATACAGACAACACCACACACAAACCACATACCACATGCACAGCACATAAAGCACACACAGAGATAAGAAATGGACAGAGAGCCTAGATTCTTGGCAAGCATATTTTGTGGTCTGTAATTCCCTGGTATTCCCTTCCTCTCCAAGAGACCTATAACCTTCCAGGTCTCCTTAGCAAAAGGCAGACATGCTCATCTCTGCTGAGCCATCTGATGTTGTCATCTTCCAAACATTTTCATAAGATAGCAAGTTAGGGACCAGTGTGTTCAAAGGGAGGATTTAGTCTATTTACAGATTCATATCAGTGGGTGGCCAACTTATTTTGAATCTCGATAGAGGACAGGAACACAAGAAGGCTGGCTTGCTTAATCAAAGGTTTTCAAATATCCATTTGGCTATCTGAAATATGTGAAGTTTTGAGGAAAACCCAAACATTTTCAAAGGAGTCTGCTCCTTCATTCTAGTTTCCACATGACCCACAATTAACACTGTGTAAACCTCAGATCCTTTCTGAGGTTTGAAACAAACAAGAAAAAATTCTACAATAGTTACAAAGAACCCTTTAAAAACTATGTTTTGGTAGTTTTTTTAATCTTATTTTAAAGATTTTATTTATTTATTTTCAGAAAGAGGGAGGGGGAGGGAGAAAGAGGAGAGAGACATTGATCAGTTTTCTGTCGCACGCCCCCAACTGGGCACCTGGCCCACAACCCAGAACGGTGACCTTTGGTTAGCAGGCCAGCACTGAATCACCAGCCAGGGCTTTATTTTTTTTTGTAGTTTTAAAAAGCTATTTTTGTCTTTTCTCCTTAAAGAAAAATGATCTTCCCCAAAATGAAAGAAAAAGAAATAAAATTTATAAACTAAATCAGAGAGCTAAATACCACTGCCTTTATCTTCTGATTTTTAATGTTGGCAAAGTTTATCTACTTTTCATCAAAAGGTAGGTTGTGATATACCAAATTTACATAAATTTATAAACTAAAATATCCAGGATACACAGAAAACAAAATAAGAAACACTACAAAAAGCAAGAAACAGTTTTGGTGTCTTTATTTCCTCTGTCACACCACCATCATCCCCCCAACACCATATATAATCCTGGTTTCGTTAAAGTAGACAAGGACAGGGGTCTGAGTGCTGAATAAGACTCTGCCTTTATAATCAGAGCAAATAAAGAAACACCAGCACCATCTGGGTTCTACCCAGAGTCATAAAACTCGAGGTGCTTGTGTGATGTATAGGTTCCCATTGGCCTTCAGCAAACACCACCTTATTCATTATCATGCGCTGTGGGGAAAGGGAGAAGAAAAGTTAGGATCCTCTTTTGGACAAGTAGAAAAAGAAAACAGAGAGGTAAGGAGCTGTGTTAAAGATCACACACATTGTTGGAAGTACAAACTAGCAGCATTGGTGGAGAGTGCTATGGATCCAGAACTGCAGGACCCCTGGTACTGAAATGAGCAGTTGCTAGAAGCATCAAGGTCTCCTGTTACCTTACAAATCCACACCTTGGGTCTCACTGACAGTTCCATCCCCTCAGTGATAAGGCGGTATGACTTTAGAGTGTCCATTAATTCAAAAGTACTAAAAAAGGGGGGGAGGGGGAGGAAAGGATGAAAAGAGGGAGGGAGAAAAAGAGGGAGGGAGGACACTGGAATTTTTCTGCAGGGTTTTTAAGTTTTCCCATGCCATATGAAACAAACGTTTTGTGTAATTTTCCAGTGGCCTTGATTAAAGATATTATGTAATTCAATGTAACTATAGCTTGAAGAAATTAAAGGCCATGCCAGGCTTATCAAATGTTTGGGTCCAGCTAGAGATATAAAAACATTAAGCACTCCAGACACAGCCAGTTTATTTATGTGTAGTCTGTTCCTTCAGGGTCTCTCCTCCTTTTCCTCGTATACAAGGCCTTTTACATTCTGTCCCCAATCACTCTTTCTCACCATGCTCACCACTGCCTGCTCACACATATCATTTGCTTCAGCCAACCTGACAGTGCAAGCCCACCACAAAGCTTTCTGGAGCCTTCCCACCTCATTTCCAGCTCTCTCTGACATTCCCTGCTTATCTGAACCTGGCTGCTTCTTGAAAATCTAGGGGACACACTCCTTGGGGAAGGCTTTCTTCAACACCTTAGTCCTCTGGAGTCTACACATTTGTCCCAGTCCAGGTCAGTCCCTTGATACAGGAATAGATTCAGGCAGCACCTCTTGCCAGCCAATAAACTGGATGCGTCCTTGGCCTCCCCTGAGCCCCTTCTTCAATAACGTGAAAGCTCAATATCCTCCTCAATGAAGTTTTGTGAAGATGAAGTGAGGTAGTCCATGTAAAGTGCTCACACAGCATCTGGAACAATGATGGGCTCCCACCATAAACACATTTTCCTGTCCCCTGTGCCAGGCAGCAGGGGGTTAAGTTCTCAGTGTGTGCCTGACATCGCATATGGGCAATGAGCAGATTCATATGAGTTGGAGCAAGTTTTTTATTCCTCATCTTGAAATTGGGAAATATTACTTGAAATATTCAGTAAGTTTTATCTATAAGGCAGATGTGGTGAACAAGACAGACATGATTTCTATCTTCATAGAGTCAGTAGAAGACAAGACATAAATACATTTGTTCTACAGTACAACTCATTTGGTATTTGACATATGTTATCTTGAGTTGTTAGTTATTGATTTACATGAATTCTTGTTCCCTACCAAGATGGTAAATTTATTGAGGGAGGAGGGCCTTGATTCAATTCTGTTGCATCCCTGCACAACACAGAGTATTGTGTATATGGCAGAAATTCAATATTATTTATTGCTAATTACCTAGAAGGTTGATCTTTCTCCTGCAATAAAATCTTAAATATGAAGATCCTACTCATCTATGAGGATCTGTGCCTTTTCTTGGTGTGTTCAAAGCAATGTGTGAAAAATTAATACCTAACCACAGCACCTCCAAGTCCTCCTACCTGTAAATTCGTTGTCATTTGGTTTACATGCATTAAGCTCAAACACCATCAATCTACAGCTAAAGTTGCGCATTGGTCTTCCTGAATTGCTCTTTCCCGTAAAGTAACAGTAACAATGCATTATCACACTTAACTCTGAAATAGCTATGAAGCAGGGACTGTTACCATCCATTTTTTTTTAAGATTTCATTTATTTTTAGAGAAAGAGGAAGGGAAGGAGAGAAACATTGATGTGCAAAAGATACATTGACCAGTTGTGTCTCACATGCCCACAACTGGGGACCTAGCCCACAACCCAGGCATGTGCACTGACTGGGAATCAAACCAGTGACCTCTTGGTTCTCAGATCGGTGCTCAATCCACTGAGCCACACCAGCCAGGGCTACCATCCATATTTTATAGGTGGGGAAACCAAGGCTGAGAGGGCTAAAGTTATTTGCCCAAAGCCATAGGTAAGTGGTGGAGCTGAGATTTGAACCCAGGAAGTCTGGCACACAGCAGGGAGCACACAATCCTATGCCAGACTGCCTGACTTGGTGACAAAAAGACAGCTTGGCCTCTCTAACAAGAAGGTAACAGTGTCAATATATACGTGTGTGTCTGTGTGTGTGCATAAGTCCTGCATAGTACAATTCTATGTATATAAAAATATGTTATGAAATGTAGTCAATATATGCACGTTTATAAATGCCTAAAAAAAAAATCTAAATCTAAATCTAAAAATATGCATGTCCAAAATGAGGAAAGAACTAATAACAGTGCACATGTCCCCCTGCAAGTCACCAAGGGAACATCTTTGTGGCAGGGACTTCTTTGCTCACAGCTGTGGTGAGACAGACAGCTTGTGTCCACAGGTGGCCGTTTTCTCATGCGCTCGTGGCAACTGGGCTGCTCGTGTTTGTCTGGGAAACACTGGTGCAGCCTCTCACCCTGGGCCCTCCCCAAGGGCCCCCTACCTAAGGTCACTTATCCAGTGTCCTCCACACATGGCCCCCACCAAAGGCCCCCATCCAAGGCCCTTCACTCAGGGCCTTCACCAAGAGTCCCTATCCAGAGTCCCCCATCCAGGGCCCCTCAACCACTGCCCCCCACCAAGGGCCTCTACCCAGGACCCTCACCCGGGGCCCTCTGGAGCAAAGACCCTGACCCACTTCTTCCCTCCTTCCCCTTGTTCTGTGTCTTGTTGGTGACTTTTTCTTTTTTTTTTTTTTTTTTTTAATTTATGATTTGCAGCCCAGCCGGTTGTTAGCCTGCTGTGTTTGGAAATGGTAGATGATTAAACCTCCTGGCCAGGTGTAAATGCAACCTTTGTCATCTGGAAGCTGAGAGAATTACCTTGTTGGGCTGCAACAGCCCCTGGCTTAGAACTTTCTGCTCCAGCAGACCTTCTTACAGGCCTGCAGACTTTAGGCCCCTCAATTGATCTCCTAGCTCTGAGTCCAGCCCAGAAGCCAGAAATTTCAGATGTATCGACCTGGCCATAAAAACACTGAACAGACTTTACATTTCAGAGGAAACGTCACTTGTCTTTCTCTCCCTCTCTCTCCCTCTCTCCCCTCCTCCTTCCCTCTCTCTTTCTCTCTCCGAAAGGAATTTTTACCAGGTAAATAATAAAAATAGATAATCATTGACTAAGCTTTAAAACTGAACCAAAAATACATTTGAATTTCTGTTGCCAATAAACATCCCCCCTAGTTTCTTACTTTGCCTCAGTAGCCACCTTATGGCCCTCAGAGTCTACCTGTCCACCCATTCACTCAGACATGGCTTGTGGTTTCAACCCCAGGGAGTTACAGCCAGGTGAGAATCAGCCCCAAAGCAGCAACTAAAGGAGGCCTCTTCCTAGAAATGGGCTTACAGTTTCCCTTCCCAAAGGAAGCCCTTACAGCAAGCACCAAGCCTTGACCGAACCACAGCCTGTGAGAGGGAGAGGTGGGCCAGGATTCCCTGTGCTATGAAATAGCTCAGCCAGGGACAGGAAGTTCTGGATCAGCATTCAGAGCGCCAGCAGCCCAGTGCTCCTGGACAAGCAGCCAGAAACCCTCTGTTGACTTTTTCAGGCCGAGTTCTCACCAGCAGACATGTGCTTCAGGAAGGTTATTGCTGAACAAACAGCACACAGCAAGTGTGTTTTCCATGCGTATTCCCGGCGTGCTGAGCTTGGCTACTGCTCAAGGTGAGCTGAAGGCAGTGAAACCTGTTCTTGGCCTGCTTCAGTTTGACCAAGTCCTCTCTCAGGGTTGGGTGCCTTTCATTGAATTTCAGTGTTGTTTGGGCAGAGAAGGAAAGTCTACTTGGGAGTTCTCTGTAGGCAGTAAATAAATGTTTGTCAAAGACAGAATGAATAAATCAATAAATGTGTGTTTAGTGAGCATCACCCTGAGCCCCTCCTGAGCAACACTCTGTGGGAGACTGATGACCCTTCAGCAGCAACAAATTAGGGGGACAAAGCTAACATCTGTGGGATCATTTGAAACAACCCTACCATCCCCGCACTTAGAAGTTCACTTTAACTTTGTTCCATTTTGGTCTTTGCAATTCACGTTACAGGTCACATACCTCTGTGAATTTTACCCAGCAGCAGGATGGTAATGGTCCACAGCAGTGACAGGTGTGGTTGATATGCAAGCAAAGAAGGAGATAGGAGGATGGGTAGGATGGGGCTCATTAATTCATGGTAGGGTGCAGGTACCCAGAAAGCAGAAAAAATAACCCCAGGCAGGAAGAGGGGAGGGAGGCTGCCTGAGACTGGAGACAGCTCCATAAGCTGCAGTGAAAGGTTTCTTTCAGGGTAGAGTAAGTGCTAACACTTCTTTAACTGGGGAGAGGCATCATTAAAGGTGTGCGTTTGGAGGGCTGGACCGTGGTGATAGGCAGAATGGATTGTAGAGGAGAGAGATGCAGAGGTTGTAAAGTGGTGGAGTGGAAAAGAAAGGGCTGATCTTAGAGCTATCCTGAAGAAGCAAAAGACAGAATGTGACACAATGGGTGACAGGAAGATAGTAGTGGGGGGAAAGGAGATGGCACACTGACTGTATTCTGAGAGATGGGGTGGGGGTGAACAGAATCAGGAGATATGGAAGGGGTGGAAGGGTGACAGTAAGCAGGGGTGGGGACTTCACTCATGATCTATTGGGTCCTTGGTCCCCGGTATCCTCTGAGCAGGCAGTAGGACTCCTAGTCTTGCTTTTCCCCTATTTTGGGCCTCAAAATCTCCTTTTCTCCTGGTTCTCAAAGTAGCCTTGTCTTACCCCAGATGTCTGTTCTATTCAGTTTCTCTTCCTTTTCAAATGTCTGTTTATTTATTTTCAAGGAAGAAATTATATTGCTGAAAAAAAGACATGGCCAATGAGATTGTTCTCAGCATGGAAACCACGGATACCATGGGCAGGTTTGTCTCTAAAGGGTGCAGTGGTCTGTCTCCAAAAGGCCACCCCTCAGAGCACACCAGCTTTTTATGCAGGGAAAATCTGACTAAAAGAATACACAAGAAGGATTTTAGGGGGAAGATGGCGGAGGAGTGAGGAGAGGTTGCGGTTTCAGGCTCCCGAGACCCGTCTGCGGTTTGGGCTAATTGCAGACAGAACATCCCAGTGAGCAGCTGGACACTGGCAGGAGTCGGGCCAAGGCACTGCTGGATTAGAGAAAATCCATCTGGGAACAACCTGTTTAGTGAGGATAGCAGAGGAAAAGGGGACAAAACGGGATTCCTGACTGGGGCGGCTGCCCGAGCTGCGGCTGGAAGTACACAAAGGCTTTTTGGCGACCACAGGCTTCCCCAGAGAGGAGTCAGGAGGAGAGCGGATCTGTTCCCGCTGGCAGAGACGGGACTCGACCAAGTGGCATTGGCGCTGAAGGACAGGAGACAGCGTGCTGCCGGGCAAGTGAGAACATAATTCTCCTTTATATTTTTCTCTAGTGGACGGTGGAGAGGGGAGGAAAGTTTGGGGGTGGTAGGCCATTCTTGAGAAGCGCAGGCGCAGTGGCGCGCTCATCCACTCCCCAACCCTACCCTTGGGTCGCGGGTGCGCACATAGGGAAGTGCTCTCACTCACTGGCCCAGGTGCGCGGGGCCGTGAGTCCAGGCATCCCTCCGACACTCCCCAACGGACATAAGATCAGTGCCCTAACAGGCACAGGGAGGGCCCACTGAACATGCAGAGGACCGTGCGCAGATACCCCTAGACAGCTCCCATGGGCGCCGGGCCCCAGGCCGGAAAGCAGACCACTAGCGCAGGCTCTGTTCGTGCCCGTCCAGACGGGTAAGGGAAGGCGGGCGGCTGCAGCACGGGAACAGCGGGCGGCAGCGACTCACAGAAGCTCACTTCCACTGTGCACAAGTGTCTGCAGCCCCGCCCTAAGAGGCGAGAGACAAACTCCTGGAGCTCGGCTCAGCGGGACTAAGGGCACGGGCACGCGAGCGCGAAAACACCTCAGCCCGGGGACAATAGGCACCAATCGCGGGGCAAGTTCCCGGGCTGCTCACTTACGTGCAGGGACGCGCCGCAGGGACACCTCGGTGCGAACGTGGAAACACCTCGGCCCAGCAACAATAGGCGCCAATGGCGGGGCAAGCTCTTGGCCGCCCCGCCCGTGCAGGGATGCGCGCGGGGACACCTCAGCGCTATCACAGAAACACCTCGGCCCGGCAACAATAGGCGCCAACTGCAGGGCAAACTCTCGGGCCACCCCGCCCGTGCAGGGGCTTGTGCACAAGGACACCTCAACTGGCTCCAGAGGGCAGCAAGGGAGCGCGCCATGCCGGCAAACGCGGGCGCGCACCATTGCGGCAACCATGGGCGCACACAATTGCTGCAGGAAACAAGAACCTCTGAATCGCCACACTAGACCAGCTGCGGACGCAGAAAAAGAAGGTGACACACCAAGGCTAAAACAGAGTAAAAACATCGCTTTTTTTTTTTTTTTCAATTTTTTTCTCTCTTCTTTCTTTCTTCCTTTCTTCTTTTCTTCTCTTTTCTTGGGTTTTCTTTTGGGGGGGGTATTTTTTTTCCTCCCCTTCCAAAAAGAACAACAAACTTTATCTCTAACATGTTGCATATAACCTCTCCTCTTCATCCTTTCTCTTCAATCGTTGTTTATTTGTTTGTGTGTCTAGTTTAGCCCCCCTATCACTCTAAATAATAGAATATAATTACTATATAAACCCAATACAATACAATCCTACTTTCTTACTATATTATGCATTTTTCCATCCTTTTCTTCTATTTTTATTAACATACAATGTAAATATTACCTACTGGCTTGCACAGTCTCAACTATTATTAATCTATCACCCCCTCTATCAAAAATTATATTTTTCCTCCCCAAAAAAGACTCTTATCTATTCTTCTTATAGTATAAAGGCTCTAATCTCTTTACATTTATATTAATACGGACTCATTGGCTGACAATAGCGGGATAGAGAGTGGGGGATACTTTTTGAGGGTGTGGGTCTCCTGCCTGGGCTGTGTGTTTATGTTTTTAACAGCATATCCACAAAAGAACTCAAGACAAAGTGGATAGAGTGACTCTCAACCAACTAGCCAGAAGGAAGATCCTAACAAAAATATCTGAAATATAACCAGACAGCATAAACAAACGACATAAAGGGTAACTCAAGAACATCAGGCTCAGGATATCAAAGAGACTGCACCACTGAAACCCCCAGATCTCCCATAAAGAATCTCACACCACAAAGGAGGGAAGTCAAAGCAGACCACCCCCCAAAAAAAACAAATAAATAAATAAAAACAAAAAGAATCCAACATGGTAAGACGCAAAAATAACCCCTCAATGAAGAGAAAAGAGGAATCCTCAGAAAGAGAGATAGATGAAATAGACATAGCCCAAATGTCAGACATGGAATTCAAAACAATGGTGGTAAAGAAGCTCAATATACTCGACATCCTTAAAATCAACTATGACAACCTCCAAGGAAGTTAGCAGCAGTTCCAAGAAAATTACAGGGAACTTGCAGAGAACTACACCAGCATAAAAAAAGACATAGAAACTGTTAACAAGAACCAGGAAGAACTGAAGAATTCAATCTCTGAACTGAAAAACACAGTAGAATCAGTCAAAAGCAGACTAAACGAAGCAGAGGATTGGATTAGTGAGTTAGAAGATAATGTAAAGAAAAACTCCCAGACAATACAGCAAAATGAAAAAAGATTGAAAAAATATGAACAAGATGTAAGGGAATTACAGGATAGCATGAGGAGAAATAATATCAGTATCATAGGAATTAGAGAGGGAGAAGAAAAGGACCATGAAATTGAAAATCTGATAGGAGAAATAGTGACAGAAAATTTTCCTAACCTGATGAGAGAAAAAGTTATACAAGTTCAGGAAGCACAGAGAGTTCCAATGAAGAGGAACCCCCAAAAACCCACTCCAAGGCACATCATAATTAAAATGGCAACATTTCAAGACAAAGAGAGAATCCTAAAAGCAGCAAGAGAAAAACAGCAAATAGCATACAAGGGAGCTCCGATAAGGCTATCAGTTGATTTCTCAACAGAAACATTACAAGCCAGAAGGGAATGGTCAAAAATATTTCAAGCAATGAAAAACAAAGGCCTACAACCAAGAATACTCTACCTAGCAAGGCTCTCATTCAAAATAGAAGGTGAAATAAGGAGTTTCTCAGACAAAGGAAGACTGAAAGAATACATCTCCACCATTGCAAGAGATGCTAAAGGGAGTGTTCTAAGAAAAAAGAAGAAAAGAACAAGAGAGGAGAGGAACAGAGGTGCAAAGGGCAATGAATAAATACACGTCAATAATAACCTTGAATGTAAATGGATTAAATGCTCCAATTAAAAGACATAGGGTAATGAAATGGATAAGAAAACAGGACCCACATATTTGCTGTCTACAAGAAACACACCTGAAAACAAAAGATTTACACAGACTGAAGGTAAAGGGATATAAAAAAATATTCCAAGCAAACGGACCAGAAAAAAAAGCCAGGGTAGCAGTCCTCATATCAGACAAAACGGATTTCAAAGCAAGGGCAATAAAAAGAGACAAAGAAGGACATTTCATAATACTTTAAGGAACAACCCATCAAGAAGATATGACTTTGATAAACATATATGCACCCGACATAGGAGCACCCAAATACATAAAGTAAATACTAGAAGACCACAAAAAGGATATCAACAACAACACACTCATAGTAGGGGACTTCAACACTCCATTATCAACAATAGACAGATCATCAAAGCAAAGAAACACCAAGGATATACAGGCATTGAACAACACACTAAACCACATGGGTCTAACTGATATATATAGAACTTTCCACCCCAAAGAAGCAAAATATACATTCTTTTCAAATGCACATGGGACATTTTCAAAGATAGACCACATGATAGGTCACAAAACAAGCCTCAACAAATTCAAGAAAATTGAAATTATATCAAGCATCTTTTCAGATCACAATGCCTTGAAACTAAAAATCAACCTCAGAGAAAAAAATCAAACACACCCAAACTCATAGAGATTGAATAACATGCTATTAAATAATGAATGGGTTAACAATGACATCAAAGAAGAAATCAAGAAATTTCTAGAAACTAATGATAATGAGCACACAACAGCCCAAAACCTGTGGGACACAGCAAAAGCAGTCCTGAGAGGGAAGTTCATAGCAATACACGCATATCTGAAAAGGATAGAAGAATCTCAAATTAAAAACCTAACCATACAGCTACAAGAACTAGAACAACAACAACAAACAAAGCCTAGGGCAAGAAGAAGGAACGAAATCATCAAGATCAGAGCAGAACTAAATGACATAGAGACTAAACAAACAATCCAAAAGATCAACAAAACTAGGAGCTGGTTCTTCGAAAAAATCAACAAAATCGACAAGCCTCTAGCCAGTCTAATCAAGAAAAAAAGAGAGAAGACACAAATAAACAAAATCAGAAATGAAAGAGGAGAAATCACGACTGATACCTCAGAAATACAAATGATAGTTACAAATTACTTCAGACAACTGTATGACAAGAAATTTGACAATCTAGAAGAAATGGACAAATTTCTAGAAACATACAACCTTCCAAAACTGAATCAAGAAGAAGTGGAAAGTCTCAACAGACCAATAACAAAGAAGGAAATTGAAACAGTAATCCAAAATCTCCCAGCACACAAAAGCCCTGGACCGGATGGCTTCACAGGCGAATTCTACAAAACATTCAGGGAAGAACTAACTCCTATCCTCCTCAAACTGTTCCAAAAAATCCAAGAAGAGGGGAAAAATCCCAAACTCTTTCTATGAAGCCAGTATTATCCTAATCCCCAAACCAGGTCAAGACACAACAAAGAAAGAAAACTACAGGCCAATATCACTGATGAACATAGATGCTAAAATCCTCAATAAAATATTGGCAAACAGGATCCAGCAATACATCAAAAAGATCATACATCATGATCAAGTGGGCTTCATTCCAGGGATGCAAGGATGGTTTAATATTCGCAAATCAATAAACATAATACACCACATAAACAAAATGAAAGACAAAAACCACATGATCATATCAATAGATGCAGAAAAAGCATTTGATAAAGTACAACACCCATTTATGATGAAAACACTCAACAAAATGGGAATAGAGGGAGCATACCTTAACATAATTAAGGCTATATATGAGAAGCCTGAGGCCAACATCATACTCAATGGACAAAAACTGAAAGCATTCCCCCTGAACTCAGGAACTCTGTTGGTGGGAATGCAGACTGGTGCAGCCACTATGGAGAATAGTATGGAATTACCTCAAAAGATTAAAAATGGAACTGCCTTTTGAACCAACGACTCCACTACTAGGATTATACCCGAAGAATCTTGAAACACCAATTCAAAAGAACTTATGCACCCCTATGTTCATTGCAGCACTGTTTACAATAGCTAAGTGCTGGAAACAACCTGAGTGCCCATCTGTAGATGAGTGGATCAAAAAACTGTGGTACATTTACACAATGGAATACTATGTAGCAGAAAGAAAGAAGGAACTCCTGCCATTTGCAACAACATGGATGGAACTAGAGAGAATTATGCTTAGTGAAATAAGCCAGGCAAAGAAAGAAAAATACCATAAGATATCACCTAATACAGGAAACTAAAGAGCAACACAAACAAAGGAACTAAATAGAACAAAGAGCAGAATAGCAGTCAATAGGGGGGAGGGGAGAGGGAGAGAAGGGGGATAAGTAAGGGAAGAGTTTAGTCAAAGAACCCGTATAAATGACTCATGGACATGGACAACGGGGAGGGATATGATTGCGGGAGAGGGGGTGGGTTGGGTGGGGGAGAGAAATTGGGGGAAAAGGGGACAACTGTAATTGAAAAACCAAAAATAAAAAATTAAATAAATAAATAAATAAATAATACACAAGAAAGAAAGAAGGAAAAAACAACCTAAGGAGGTGTTCAAGAAAGAATCCTGGGGCATTGGTGGCAAACAAGAGAAGGGCTGAGATGTTAGGCTTGGGACAGCCCCCAGAAGTGATCTTTGTATGTAAAGTTTCTGTACAGGGGAGAGGTAGGTTAGGAAGAACAGATACCAGCCTGGTAATGGCTGATGGATGGATGGATGGATGGATGGTTGGAATAAGGGAGGGAGTGGTTTAACAGTAACATTTACATATTCATTCAGTCATATTTGTGCCAAGCACTGTGCGAAGGTGGGGGGCACCTATAAAGAAAAAGAAAACACAATACTTATCCTTTGCAAACCCACAGTTAATGTGAAGAAACACAAAACAGGTAATCTTAACAATGTGAACTGTCCTGTAAAAGAAGTATAATAACAAGGGATTGCTTCTTCCTAAAGGAGATGAGGAAAATTCCATGGATGAAGAAACATTTCAGCAGGATCAAGGAGGGTATATACATGCACATGTGCACACACTCACACACACACAGAAACATATACAGACTAATACACATATAAGCACATGTAAACACATAAACTCACAACAAAGATGCACTCACAAACACACCTGCACACAAACACACATATACATACACATAAATGCAGAACACACCAATTATGGAAGCGCATTGCAGGTCATAGGCTGGGCACATTCAAAAGCAGGAAAGTGTGACAGTGTCTGTGGCATTCTCAGAGAGCTCAGCAGAGTCCTGAGAGGCTGGGACACTGAGTGTGACAAGAGGAAGCCAGGTGGGAGGCCGGTTGTCCCCTGAAACCGTTAACTGATAATGTGTACACGGGGGAAGCAACCTGGATGAGGCAGGAAGTTGGTGGCAAAACAATGAATTCTGTCTGAAATGGGCTTTCCCATCACCAAAACAGCCTGAAAGACACACAACCCCCTCCCAAAGTTTATCCCTCAAGCTACCATATTTTCCAGAGAGCAAAATGGACAATTGAGCATGAAACAGGATTATTCTCACAGGAGAGTTTCAGATGCCAGCGTTTTAACTTACAGCCATCCTTTACTTTTGGAAAATGACTCTGAAGTGGTCAGTATTCTGTCCTGTCCTAATGTGGCACTTCTAATCTTCAGTTTAAATTATTACTAGGCTCTGGCAAAGGGACAACATGATATTCTAATTATGCTATAAATTTGACAAGTGATGGTATACATTAAACAAATGTTTGTCAAATGAATGACTGCAATGACTCCATGCCAGCCCTGTGAGATAGGCTACAACAAGCAAAATACAGGCCCTGCCCTCCGGCTCTTCACAGTCTAGTGAGGAAGACAGGTGTGTAAACAAATTGTTACAGTGAGATTGCTGTCATAGAGAAAATCAGACATATAATAAGACCTTTTTATTGCTAAAGTACAAGGGGCAAGGGGGCATGAGGCCTAGGCCCACACAGGGACACGGGTGTCAAGCTGAAGAGTCTGATCTTTGTCAGGGAAGCAACACAGAGCCACGACAGAGCTTTAGGCTGAGGAGTGACATTATCAAGACTGCATTCTGGAAAGATCACTTGGGTTGTGCAGGCAATAGCTTGGTTAAGGAAGATTGGGGAGAACCTAGGCCAGCTGGGGGGACATTTCATAGGTTCAGATGATAGATGTTGACTTTCTGAACCAAGGGAGTACCAGGAGGGGACAAAAAGGAAGGTACACATTTAAAAGGTATTTGGAAGGTGGATGTGATTGAGCTCAGTGACTGATATGGTATAGGAGGTGAAGGGTGAGGGTGTGTCTAGGGCGCCTGTTTCTTATTTCAGTAACAGGGTGCTTGGTGAAACATTACCGAGAGAGGAAACCCAAGTCGGAAAGGAGTTTGAAATGAGGAAAGAGAAGAAGGAATTGTGATTTAGACATGATGAGGCTGAAGAGCTAAGAGGCAGCTGGATATTCAAGACAGCAGGAAACAAAATCGGGGTCAGCGGAACTCATTTGCTGCATGACTTGAACAAGTGCCCCAGCCTCTTTCAGCCTCAGAGTCTTCATCTGAACAACGAAGGAGCAGATTTATATGAGATTCTAGGGAGCACAGAAAGTACATCCCTGGGGTGCCACTGAACCCTACAAACAAGGTTTACCTCACAGATGAGGGAAGACCCCAGACCCACCAAAGCCTTCTTACACCGTGCTACACAAAAGAGTGTCTTGGGCCTATCTTTCATGAGGAGGAGCCCCAAACGCCCGTTACCAGGCTGCTGAAGCCAGCCTGAAGACATGCATCCCTCTGAATGCCAAAGTAGTTCTCACTCATCCTCACACAGTCACTGACTCCCACCTGGCCCTTGGAGCACCAGACATTGCTTGCTCCCAGATGCCATCTTTAGTGAGCCTCTGCAAGGTGCTCTGGGAGCCCTCGCTCTCAGCAGCCTTCAGGTAACCTCTGGGAGGAAGAGCAGTGGTGGGCTCGGACAACCTGTGTGAAGCTAGAGTCTTTCAGCAGCCGGGTCCAGGCCTCACCCCCTCTGGAACACAGCAGAAATCATTCGCGTTACTCACTGATTTATTAAGTATCAGAAGTCAGAAGACACATTTATGTTTTAATACATAGAGCTGAAACAATTGCATATCCATAAGCAAAAATAAAAGAATCAACACATACCTTGTATCATATACAACAATTAACTCCCAAAAGATTATAAACCTAAGCATTAATCCTACAACTATAAAACTCTAAAAGAAAATATAACAGAAAATATTTGCAACCTTGGGTTGGAAAAAAGAATTTAAAGCACAAACCATTGTTTTTAAGTTCATAAATTAGAATTTATCAAAATTTAAAATATCCCATATTCCAAAGATATTGTTAAGAAAATTAAAAGACAATTCACAGACTAGGAGAAAATATTGCAAAAGACATAGCTGACAAAGAATTGGTATCCGAAGTATATAAAGAACTCTCACAACTCAACGATAAGAAAATAAGCAATGTGACTTAAAAATGGACAAACTATTTGAAGACACACTTCGCCAAAGATGATATATGGATGGCAAATGAGGATATTAAAAGATGCTCAATACCAGTAGTTATTAAAGAAATGCAAATTAAAACCAAAATGAGATAGCTCTACATACCTACTAGAGTGGCTAAACTAAAGAGAAAGAGAGGAGAGGAGGGGAGGAGAGAAAAGGAGAAGAGAGTGGAGAGAAAAGAAAAAATGGCCAATATTAAGTGCTGATGAGCATGCAAAGCAACCGGAACTCTCATGCATTGAAGGCGGGACTGCAAAATGGCACGGCTGCTTTGAAAAACAGTCTGTCAGTTTCTTATAAAGTTAAGCATACACTTACCATGTGACTTACCAATTCTTCTAGGTGTATACTTATAATTAATTAAGAAACCCATGTTTACACAAAAACATGCCCATAAATGTTTGTAGTGGCTTTTATTCACAATTATAAAAAGCTGGAAACAATCTATTAAACTAGTGAATGAATTAAAAAATAATTGTGGCATCTTTGTTCTTGCCTCCATACTGTTTATATCCATACTACTTAGTAATAAAGGGAACAGCCTCTGGATGCCTGCAGCAAGATGATGAATCTCAGATGTGTTATGCTATGAAAGAAACTGGACTCAAAAGGCCACACACTCTAAGATTACATTTATGAAGCACCCTGGAAAACATATAACTATAAGACAGAACACAGATCAGTAGTTGCAAGGGGCTGGGATCGGGGGCTTGACTAAAGGACACAAAGGAACTTTAAGACTGATAGAAATGACCTAAGTCTTGATGGTGGTGGTGGTGATTACACACTATATGTATTTATCAAAATTCATAATACTGTAAATAAAACAGGTGAATTTTACTGTGTATAATGTATATCTCAAAAAACCTGACTTAAGGGAAAAAAATACACCAAAAAGGACTTTTATGGAATTTTCCATTTTGCTTCTAAGATAATGTGTTTACGTACTTTGTTCACCAACATGACCATGTCATTTGAAAATCAGAATTTTATACAATTCTTTGCACCGCAAGATGGACAAAGAATGGAAGTCTAAAAGACAAACTCCCAACAAGCCTCAACACAGCTCATTTTTCTCAACCATGTTATGAAACCTCAGATGTGTGTGTGTGCACCTGTGCACACATGCACATACACACAGACATGTGCACGCATGCAAGAATTTGAACACAACAACCAAGAGCTGCCTTTACACCTCGTTCGTGCACTGCTGTTGGAAATGTAAACAGTTACAGACATTGTGGAGGGCAACTTGTATTAAAAGCACTAAACTGGCTGAATTGAAGCACATTCACCTTGAAGATTTATGCTAGATAATCAGACAAATGTACAGAAAATAATAGTAAAAATGGTAACTTCCAAGGGTGATACTTTATAAGGTTGTCAAAATGCCTAAAAGCACAGACTCAAGACTTACTAACTGTGTGACCTTGAGGGAAGTTAGTAAACCTCTGTGTGCCACAGTTTCATTATCTGTGAAATGTGGGTAATAATAGTACCTACATGTTAGAGTTGTTAGAGGATTAAATCAGATGATATACATAAAGCAGTCAGCCCAGTTCCTGGCCCATGGGAAGTTTTCTAAAAATACTAGCTATCGTTATGAGCGTAATTGTGTCCCTCAAAATTTAAATATTGAAGTTCTAACCCAAAGTACCTCAGGCTGTGCCTGTATTAGGATCTTTAAAAAAGTAGGTAAGTTAAAATGAGGTCATTAGGATGGGCTCTAACCCAATATGACTGGGGTCCTTATAAGAAGAGGACATCTGGACACAGGCACAGAGGAAAACCACATGAGGACCCAAGGAGAAGGCAGCCAACCACAAGCTGAAGAGAGAGGCCTCAGAAGAAACCATCACTGCTGACACCTTTATCCCAGACTTCTAGCCTCCAGAAATGTGAGGAAATAAATTCCTGTTGTTTAAGCATCCAGTCTGTGGTACTTTGTTACAGCAGCCCAGCAAACAAATGCAGCTACTAACTCTCCAAACAGGGAAACTGGTCAAATACATTTTGTACAGTCATACAATGATATGCCAGGCAGCCATTAAAAACAACACTCTTGCCCTGGCTGGTGTGGCTTGGTTGGTTGGAGCGTCATCCCATAAACAGAAAGGTCACAGGTTGACTCGCGGTCAGGACACATGCCTGGGTTGCGGATTCAGTTCCCAGCCCGGGTGTGGGGAGAGGCAACTGATCCATGTTTCTCTCTCACATTGATGTTTCTCTCTGTCTCCTTCCCTTTCTCTCTCTCTAAAATCAATAAGCGTGCCCTCAAGTGAGGATAAAAAAAAAGAATGTATTTACTGATCTACCATAAAATATTATTAAAGTGAGAAAAGCAGGCCATAAAATCATATGTATAAAATAACACTTTTTTTTGTATACATGTGTATGTATAAGTAAATAATATGTGGGAGGCATGATTATCTTTGAGAGGGAGAGTCGTGTAACTTTTTTTTGGTTTATTTGCTTTTTTAAACTTTCTATCAGGAACAAAGGTTGCTTGCACATTATTTTAAAAAAGAAAGAAAGAAGGAAAACACATAGGTGTTTTTGGAGCCCGTCAGCCTGAGGTGGGTCAAAGCTGATTCTTTCACCAGGGATCCCCAGACATAAGCTGGAAGAAGACAGGACTCTGGCCACAGTCGATGCGTCCTTGCCTGACTTTCGGGCAGAAGGATGTGGGCAATTCATCCCCATTTGAAAAATACCAAATCAATCAAGTCAGGATAATTCATTTCTGACCAAAGATTCAAAATAGAGTTATTCCTCATTTTCTCTTTCACTTGCCACCAGCCTCTCCCTCCTCTGGCCCTGTCTTTCTGGAAAGCCCACAGGTTATAAACACAATGTGCCAGGCTCCAGGGGCCAGGAACAGCCTTCAAGACATTTAGATTTGTCCCTAGGATTAATGACTTCAAGAAGCCTTTGCCAGGAACTCTTCAAAGCTGGAAACAGAAGCCCTGAAGCATTAAATATAAATAAATACTTAGTCGATTGGTTTCTTCCTTGCTTTTCAAAGGGCAATTTACTTCCTGGATTATCATTACAGTAGTCTGCTCTCCGGAAACCAGGATTATTCAAGTGCCACAGCACAGGGTTAGGGCAAAAAAAAAAACAAAACAAAAAAACTAAAGATCACCTTGTTATATAGATCCACTTCCTCGTACTTAGCCTGCCTCTGGAAGGACAGAAGCAAAAGCGGTATTGTTGTGTATACCCCCACCTAAGGCACGTTGTTTAGACTGCAGACCTGTATTTTTCTCCCTTTGAGGTATATTAGTTCCATAAAAGAAAAAAAGGAAGCCCAGTTTCTCTGTTAACAAGAAAGCAACTGTCCCTGTGGTGGGTTTTCAATTCAAATATTTACTGAGCTTCTAGAATGTGCCAGAAACTGCATTGAGGCTAGGGGCAGGGGTGATACCAAGATGATTTAAGACTGGTGCCCATTGTCAAAAATTTTTCAATCCATTGTGTAAACAGGAACAATACAAGGCAGAGGAAATAGTTGTCAAAACAGCACAGGGCCCCTGGGCTATGACCTGCGGAATTTGCTGGCAAAGTTTGTGTGTGTGAGTCTAGAGATCTGCTAGGAGGAGAGGGCCCACACTATCCTCAGTTCTCAAAGGGTGGTGGGACCCACAGGGTAAGCGACTCTGTGAATAAAGGGTAGGAGGTGAATTCTGACATCTCCCTTGCCTCTTACATCATCTTGGTGGTAAAGTGAAGAATCACAAGGCAGGAGTGTGGGATGGGGAGTGTGGCTGTTCTATTCCATCACAGGAAGAGTTCTTCCACATTCTGGTATTTGTCTCTCACATTATCACCTCCCCTCAGGCTATCTCAGAGCTGGCAACATTAGATCTTGCCCTCCTGTGTTAGTGCTGAAAGGCTTTAGGGAAGTTGTGTTTTTTTTTTTAAGATTTTGCTTATTTATTTTCAGAGAGAGGGGAAGGGAGGGGGAAAGAGAGGGAGAGAAACATTGACGTGTGAGAGAAACATCGATGGGTTGCCTCTCACACGTCCCCAACCAGGGACTTGGTCTGAAACCCAGGCATGTACCCTGACTGGGAATCATACCAGTGACCTTTCAGTTCACAAGCCAATGCTCCACCCACTGAGCCACACCAGCCAGGGCTGGGGAAGTTTTAAAAGGTATTCCAGACTCCCCTGGCAACATCACTGCTGCCGTGAAAGGCAGGTGGCTAAGGCCTTGAGAGTCTGCAGACCTAGCCAGGTAGAGAACTCTGCATTTTTTTGAATTCTGTTCAATACAGTTGAAACATATCCTTTTCACTATGTGCCATGCTATAAAGCACAAAAGTGTGTTATGAAACTTAGAGACCTATGGGGTCATCCCCTGCCCCATGATTCTATATTTCCCCTTGCCCTGCTCTACTTTTCCTCTATTTCCCACAGCACTTATCTATTTCTGACATACTATGTAATTTCTTTATTTATTGTGCTCTTGTCTATCTTCCACTGCTAGCTTATCACCTCCATGAAAGCAGGAATATTGGTTGCTTTATTAACCGATGAATCCCAAGTGTCTGCAACAGTATCTGGCACATAATAGGTATTCAATGTATAAATGATAGATAAAACATATATATGTTATATACGGTAGTCTAGGGAAGACAGACATGGAATTCTGCCCACCAATAGTGTTAGCTCTGCCTTTCAGCAAAATTGAAAAATGTGTCTTTTATATTTTCACTCAAATTGCTAATTAAGGTATTGGAAACCATAGGGCTACAAGTATACTGATGCATGTGCTCCAAGAAGTATGTACAAGTGTATGTATGGTCACAAGTTTGGCTATAGCAAAAGATAATATGCACCTGTCAATCAGTAGAGACTCGTTACATTCATGTAAATAAACTATCATGCAGTCATTGTTTAAAAGAAGAGAGGCAGATTTATAGGCACTTATACAACCTGATCGCCAAGGTTTATCATTAGATTAAAATATGGATGTCCCATAAAAAAGAACAAAATCTTACATTTATGACAGCATGGACGGACCTAGAGGGTACTGTGCTAAGTGAAATAAGTAAGTCAGAGAAAGACAAGTACCATATGATTTCACTTATATGTGAAATTTAAAGAACAATATAATGAACATACAAAACAGAAACAGAGTCATAGATATAGAGAACAGGCTGATGGTAGCCAGAGGGAAGGGGGCATTGGTGCTGGGTGAAAAAGGTAAAGGGATTGAGAAGTATATTGGTAGCTACAAAACAGTCATGGGATGTAAAGTGCTGTATAGGAAATACAGTCAATAATGTCTTAATAACTATGTATGGTGTCAGTTGGGTACTGAAGATATCAGAGGAAACACTTTATAAAGTATATGATTGTCTAACACTATGCTGTACATCTGAAGCTAATACAAAATAATATTGAATATAAACTGTAACTGAAAAAAAGAAATGAAATGGATTTCCTTTACATATATATGGCTTATTAAATCCTGCCTTTTGCAACAACATGGATGAACCTTGAGGGCATTATGCTAAGTAAAATTAGTCAGACAGAAAAGCAAATACAGGATGATTTCGCTTATTTGTGGAATCTAAAAAAGTAGAACTCACAGAAACAGAGAATAACGGGGTGGTGACCAGGGGCTGGGGGTGGGAGAGTGAAGAAACAGGAAGGAGCTGACCAAAGGGTACAAACATCCAGTTACAAGATGCATAAGTTCTGGAGATCTACCATGCAGTGTGGTGACAGTAGTTAATAATATTGTATGATATATTTTAAAGTTGCTAAGGAAGCAGACCTTAAATGTTCTCAATGCAAAATAAAAAAACAAAGGTAATTTTGTAAACTGAAGGTGATATTCACTAACCTTATTGTGGTGATCATTTCACAGTATATACATGTATCAAATCATTATGTTATATACCTTAAACTTGCACAATGTTATATGTCAATTACATCTTAATAAAGCTGGGATGAAAATGGAAAGTACATAACAACATTTATTAAGCTTCCATGTTTGTTCGTTTGTTTAATTATGAAGGAATTTCTATATCAGCCTTTCCCCTGCTTTTACTTTTTGCTTTCTTTTCTTTGCTTTGGTTTTTGTGTTTGCAACAATATTCATTTAATGGGTTTGTTTAGGCATAATTTAACAACCAAACATTAATTAAACACCGCAATATGCCAGGCAGGTGCTAGAACCTTTACATTATTTCCTTCTATCTTCAGACATAGTGGTCCCTATTCCTATTTCACAGCTGAAGAAGTTGAGACTTGGTGACTTGCCAGGATCACACAACTCCTGGATTCTACCAGACCCTACCCTCCAACCCAGCCTCTCTTGTGGAGGGCAGAGTTTGCCCCTGCTGTTCTTCTGTGTCACCGCTGGTACACAGGCCATGCCAGGGACCATTGTACTGGAGCAGCATGGACTTCAAGTGCTCTGGCTTCCTGGTTGAAGGGCCTCCTGAGATCATCCCTTCTCCCCTGCAGAGGTGTGACAGCCTTGTCAGAGAGCTGGAGTCTGTCACCTGCCCAGGAAATAGAACCTTGCAGGCATGAACATCTGCCTGCTCAGGTGGGACAACTGCCACCAGCCTTGAGATGACATTCAGGAGACCTGGTGCTGGCGGTCCCACTAGCCCCCCACCAGCAGTTGGATTTCCTCTCATACTTCAGGGTTGCAGAGAGAAGGCATGCCTCATCCCATCAGGGCAGCCCCAATATCAAGGCAAGCTCTGTTATGTCTAAGGCAGAAGGCCAGAATTGAGTTAATTTTATCATTTTAGGTGATTCAACTGGTTTAATAAAAGGAGGAGACCTTGGGCTGGTGGCGTCACAGATAAGGAATGTGGACAGCAGCAGCAGATGGGTGACCTTGTTCTGCTTATTAACTCCTTTCCTTCCCCTCTGCCCCTCCACACCTCCTCCCTTGATTTCATTTTCAAGTCCAAGGTTTTAACACCACTTGGGGAAGGGATAATTAGCACAGCCAAGCCTTGAGAAAATGCTGCTTCAGGGCAATCCACATGTGCTCAGCTGATCACTGGCCTTCAAGCAGTGCCAGGCTGGGTGTCCACAGGAGGAAGAGTCGGCCAGTCTGGCCACCCCCCTACCCCCTGCATCAGGGCAAAGGAACAGGCCATCTCTGGGGCCAGGCTTGCTGTCCAGGCTAAGGCACTCTGGGTGGTATGAACCCAGGTGGTTCAGGAAGTGCTAATACTCAGCCCATGCTAATCCAATTCCATTCGACAAACATTTACTGAGTGTCTGTTAAGTACCAAATTCTATGCTAGGAGTTGGGGATTGGAATTTGAGTCGGACCCCAAACCCGTGAATGTTTGGAAAGACAGAGCCCAACGGGTGACCTGCTTAGGGACCAGAAGAAAATCATTGGAACAAACTAAGAACAAGAAATGAGCCCAAGAAGCCAAATTGGAGGGACCGTTTGGCCCTGTGAAGCCCAAGGTCTATTTGCTCAGATAATAGGGAAGGAGCTGTATCAGGTGAGGACCTGGGAGTCTTGGAGGATTTAAGTTCTATATTGTAAATATTCTATCCCATTATCCCCTTATGGACATCTATATTTCTTATCTGATAGGTCCTAATTTGTGGTTTGAAAACATATGTTCCTGAGATAAATGTCATGTGACAGGGTATGTGTATATGTGTGTGTGTACATGTGTGTGTTGCTAATATGCTTGAAAACATACCACCTCTAACCAGTTCCGTCTCTGACTTATGCCCCAAGATTATTTACCACATACTTCCATTAATTCTAGCCATAGAACTGGAAACCCACTGTGTAAAGTTTCAAGGGTTCTATACCTGACATTTTAAAAACATGAGGCAACTTCATTGGCTTATATGTAAGGAGATTATGATGTACTCTAAACGCATTTTTCTAAAAACAATCATATCCCACAGGTAAATATAATAATTTTTCAAGTTTTCATCAGTGTAAATCCTTGCAGATTTTCAAATAAAGGAATTTTATTTATTTGGTATTATTGGTTTACAATCTGTTCCATACAGTGCCTGCAAAAAATACTTCATTTTAGTTATATTGTGCCTACTAAAATAGAGTGTGCTGAACATTACCTTGATAACTCAGGGCGGTATTCATTATATAATGATTGCACTTTGAGTTGTACAACATGATGTCTCCATGTGCTATTAAAGTGCATCAAACTGCTTTTCTTCACACTAACACTTAATTTATTATTTTTAATTTTATGATTATGTTTTTTATAATTTTTTTGCCTCTTTCCCTCACTGCTAGGCTGTAACTTTTAAAAGTTGCTTTTAGAATTCTAATTTATAGCATCTCTTTTGCTGCTGCTATTAATAATAATAATAACTCTAATATTAATACCTATTTAATTGACGGTTACCATGCACCTGGCACTGTGCTAAGCACTTCAGGAATATTTTTTCATTTTGTCCTTATAAGTCTCCTGTGAAGCAAGTACTATTATTATCCTCCATTTACAGATGTGGGCACAGAGTTTTAGCAAGAGAGATTAACTGGCCCTTTTCACACAGCTGGAGGCCAGAGGGGAAGTCATGTGTCCAAACTCAGAGCTCATGCTGTTAACCACTCTGCTACACTGACTCTTGCTCTGGCCTGGTCCACCAGACAATCAGAATTAGTTACAAATGTTTGTAAAATAAGAGTTCCTAGGCTCCAAGTGAGAATCTATGAAGCTCCCCAATTTATAAAGTCCTTGAGCTTTAGTTGATGTTTTTTCTTCTCTGACATCTTTGTCTTCAAGTTGAAAAATGGAAGCTGGTTAATGAAGATTTGTTTGATTTCTTCCTGCAAAAATACCTTGCTTTTATACAGCACCTATTCTAGAATTTGTTCAGAAATATACATATCAAGCACCTTATTTATCTTTACAACATCACTGTGATAAGGTCTTGTTAGTAAGCATTATTATCATAGCTTTACAACTTTTTAAATGAAATAAAAGAAACCAAATGCAAATGAGAATGCACATGGATGCTCATGCTGACCCCAGCATTTCCTTGACCCATTGTCCTGTCCTGCTTGGCCCTCAGAAGCCTAAGATCTGCTCAGATACCACAGGACAAATATTTGCTCTCCTTTTCTGTTCTTTTTCACTTTTTCCCATTGCTTCCACATGGCCTGCTGACAACGTGTGAGGCCCCACGCCAGGTGCCAGAGGCAGCTTTCTTCCCTGCCACTCCATGAGTGTTGCTGCGGTAGAGCCAGAAGTGGGTGCAGACTTGGTGCATGAGCTGATTGCATATCTTCGCCTTTTCAGCAACTGACTATCCTCTTCTTCCAGTTTTTCGGGCCAAGCCCTTGAAGTCATTCCTGACTCCTCTCTTTCTCTCATAAGCCATCCAATCCATCAGAAAATTCTGTCAAACCTACCCTTCAAAATATATCCAGAATCTAAGGCCTTCTTACCACGTCCATGGTCACCACCTGGTCCAAGCCATCATCATCACCCCCTATGTTATGGCAACAGCCTCCCAGGTTGCTTCCCACTCCCACTCACCCTCCACCTCCAGAGTATTCTTTAATAGCCAGAGTAGGTCTTTTAAAAGTTAAGTCAGACCATGTTACCCCCCTGCTCCAAACAGTCCCACGGTCTCTGTTCATGTGGAACAAAAGACAAAGGCCTTCGAAGGCCTGCACCTCCCTCACCCTCATGTTTTTGGGTTTTTTCTTTTTCTTTCTTTCTTTTTTAATATCAAGCTTTTGACCTGAAAATGAACTGGAAAACCGTAAAGAAGCCTTGGTAGTGCTGGGCTGCTCTTAGACACCCAGCAAGGTGGTCCGACTGGCCCCCACCTTGGGCGTTGGAGGATTCCTCCATCAAGCAGGTGTGCTTGCCCAGCCGGTGCCCACCCCTCCTTCACAGGCCACAGCAAACGCTGATCACAACAGTGAGGACACACTTTTCTTTTTCTATTTACTATAGGTGGCAGAATGCCCAGGGTCAGCCCAGCAATGGCATATTGGGGAGAAATTCTGTACTAAAGAGACACCTAGAGAAAAGGGGGAGCATGGAAATCCCTATGGGCTTTAACAGTTTTCCTTCGAAGCGGGCTGGAAACAAGTGAAGCTAATAGGAGGGCTTCAGGGCTGGCTCAGGCATAAACGAAGCCAAATCTGAGAAAAAGAGCTGGGCACCTGGCTGGGGGCTCCCACCAGGGGTCAACATCTGTGTGCCCAGGCAACTTTTTGCCTGCCAAGGCCAAGTTCCTTCTCCTGCCTCAGCAGTTCTCAGTGTCCAGGGTTAGGAAGGGGTTGGTCAGCCAGCAGGCCAGGTGTTCTCCAGTTTTATAAATTGGCCATGTCTGCAGCTCCTGGCACACAGTAGGCGCTCCATGCATGCCTACTTGTGAAAGGAGTAAGTTAAAGCTGGCCCCACTTCCTGCCTCCTGGCTTTGACCCCTTTTCTTTTGATTAGGAACCCAGGGGACACACACCGTCTGTGTTCTCAAGGCCCATTCCTTTGGCTATGCAAACGACCACTTCCCCTTCTTGCCTTTCTGTCCTTGTGAAGGGACAAAGGGGCCCTGCTCCCAGAAACACTGTCTCCTGGAGTCAGGAGAATTCCTGGAATGGGCAGGGACCTCAGCTGAAAAAGAGAAGGGAGAACGCTTGGTGAAGGCAGAGGGGAGCAGGAGCAGATCAAAGAGAGCCTGGACAGGGTCAGGAGTAGGGAGTGCTGGCAGGGAGACAAATGAGGCTCCCCGAGGGGTCAGCCGAGGGGCAGGCGTGCCTACACTCCGATGCACAGTGACAGGCAGGAGCACCACTGATCATTGCAAAGAGACAATAGATAGAAAAGATAAGGGAAGGTGTAAATTAATGGAGAAAAGGAGCACCAGAGATAAGGGTGTCTCCCTGTAATTAAAAATGTACAGCGTTGCCATCTCCAAGGTTGGTGGTGTCCCAGACTGTCCTGTGTCTGACGTGGGGTGGGAGCTAAGGCCCAGTAGGGGCAGAAATTGGGCCAGTTAATGATTAGCTCCCAGTTGAAGGTTTAGAAGCTGACTCATCTTCGTTCCAGTCCCTGGCAGGAGCAGTGCATGAGCCAAAGTTACGACAGGTGAGGCAAGTGACTTGCCCAACTCAGAAAGAGCCAGTGGGCACCTTGGGGTTCTGACAAGGCTCCTCACTTCTGAGGCCAGCCAGGGCAGGCCCCTTTCACTTTTCAGGCTTTTGTCATTGTTTGGTGTTTGATGATGTTAGCAGTGGTGCTTGTTTTTCATTTTGGTTCTAAAATTCTAAGCTCTGCCTCAAATACTGATTGTATTTGAACTTGATCTTACCAGTTACCCAAACGAAAGAGGTTCTTGATGACAACCTCTGGCAAGATTCATCTGCTGACAATCAGAGCTAATTAAATAGCAGAATGGGAAAGACAATACATTCTAGAACTGGGCTGGGTGGGACCATGTTCTGCCTTGTCCACTTGCTACCTGTGTGACTCAGGACATGATACTTGGCCTTTCATAGGTTGTTGTGTGTGCCTGGCAATAGTAAATAACAAATGTTAGCTATTATTATCATTCTCGTCATTCTCATCATCATCATCATTTTAATTATTATTATCTCTCCCTCACAACCCGGGAGCAATGCTCTGAAATAAATAGAGACCTCTTTTCAAAAATCCCATTTCCTGTCTAAGCACTTCAGAGCACTTCCACCCCCTCAGCACAGATGCGTGGTATCCTAGGACAGCCATGTCAGAGGACAACACAAAGATACCAATATAGTATTTCAGATGTAAGTTGTGGGGGCTGGGAGAGGTGATTACATGCTCCCCTGCATATTGCCTATAAATTCCTGCACCCTTTTCCCTCACTACTCCCATTCAATCCTTCACAAATCCTCTCTAGTCTACCTCCAAAACAAACCCTGACTCTGCCTACTTCTCTTCATCTCCACTGCTGCCCCCTCCAGTCAAAGCCACCATCATCCCTGACCTGACTGCTGCAATAGTCCCCTGATTGTCCCCCATACTTCCACTTCTACTGGCACCCCAATCTGTATTACACATAGCATATACAGTGATGTTTTAAAATCTATGACTACAGAAATTAGGAAATTATTCTGCTTAAACTTCCTCCCTTCCTTCTTGCCACCAATGGATCTCACTGCACTTCCGATAAAGTGTCAAGTTCTCGGCTGGCTTAAAAGACTCTGTATGACTGGTCTCTGCTCATCTCCACAGTCTCCTCCAGAGCCACGCTCTTCCTTGTCTACAGCACTCCAGCTTCACTGGCCCCCTTCAGTTCTTCAAACCCTCTCCTCCTCTTCAAAGGACCGACTCCTTTTCAAGTCTTAGTGTCAATGGAATTTCTTCAGAAAAACCTTTTCTGGCCACCCACAACTACCCCCTTTTACTCTCTTTTACAGCATTATGTTCGCTTTCTCCATTGTGCTTATTTCAGTAATTAGATATTTATTTGTTAATTTTTTTCTTTTTTGTCTTTGTCACCATGCTGCACCCAATGTGAAGACAGAAGCCTTGCACAAATCACAAAGAACTGAGGAATATGAATAATTTGATTTCCAATGTTTTTAGATCCCAGGCCCAAGTAGAGGGCTGAGGTGGGGGAGGAAGGGAGGAAATGAAGGCAAGGAGGAAGAGGAGAAATCAGATTCCAAAATTTTGATTCCAAGATGGCAGAGGAAAGACATTTCTCTTCTCTTCTCAATATAATATTTTTTAAAATTCTGGAACAACGATAACAAAAAACTAACACAAAATTAAAATTCATTGAAACTAAAAGATGTTTAACCTCAAACAAATATATAGCAAGAGAAAAAGTTGGTGAAGAAATGGTAAGTGACTTAGCACAAAGGAGGAAGTTCAGGCCTATGCACAGTATACAAGATGTGCAGCAATCCCACTGATTTCATAAAACCCCACAAATGCTTGAGTATTAGAAAGCAACAATTAATGCAGAGAAGAGGGCTCACAGAGTGGTGCTGAACACAGAGAGGTTTCTTGGGAGTCTGTGCAAGAAGCAGTCAGTGCCCTAACTCGACACTGCATAGCCAGGCGTACTCCTCATGAGCACCAGTCCTCTACCCCAAAATTCCCCATAATAAAACAAGAAAGGTATTCTCCAGAGAAGTCAAACTAAAGAGGCTCCATCTAGGAAGTTCTATTTCCAAATACAAGGTCAAAGAAATTCCAGAAATATATATACAAATTAAGTGGGCCCTGGCTGGTATAGCACAGCGGGTTGAGTGCCAGCCTGCAAACCAAAGTGTCACCAGTTCAATTCCCAGTCAGGGCACACACCTAGCTTGCGGGCCAGGTCCCCAGTTCGGGGTGTGAGAGAGGCAACCACACATTGATGTTTCTTTCCCTCCCTTTTTCCCTCCCTTCCTCTCTCCCTAAAGGTAAAGAAATAAAATCTTTTTAATACATACATACATACATAAAGTGGAAGTGTTATGAGCTGAATTGTGTCTCCTTAATATTCATAGGTTAAAGCCTCTGCCCCAGTCTTTCAGAATTTAATTATGCTTAGAGATAAGATCTTTAAAGAGGTGATTCGATGAGGCCATTAAGTTAGCGACCTTAATTTAACCCAATATGACTGGTGAACTTATAAGAAGGGGAAGACACAGCAGGGATGCACATGCACCGAAGAAAGGTCATCTGTCAGTCAAGGAGAGAGGCCTTAGGAGAAACCAAACTTGTTAAGGCCTTGATCTTCATTTCTAGCCCCCACAACTGTAAGAAAGTTCATTTCAATTGTTTAAGCGATCCAGTCTATGGTATTTTGTTTTGGCTGCCTTAGCAAATTATTATAGGAAGGGAGGAAATTATCAAAGAAATAATATAAGTTTTCTTGAAGGACTTGAGTCTCTAGATTGTAGAGTCCAATGCTAAGCACGAAGAGTGAGGAAAGACCCACAACAAGCCACAGCATGCCCAAATTTCATAAATAAATGGAGATGCTAAAAGCTTCCAGAGAGGAACTATTGGTCATACTTAAGGGATCACATGTGAGAACGGATTTAAACTTTCAACACCATCATTGGATGCTAGAAGAAAATAAGATAATATCCTCAAAATTCTGAGTATAAATTATTTTCTACTTGAAATTTTATAACTAGTCAAACATCAATTGAGTGTAAAAGTAGAATGAAGACATATTTTAGATGTTTAAAGAGACTGAAAAAATGTGCTCCCTATGCACACTTTTTCAGGAAGATACTGGAGAATATGACCCACAAAAATGAAGAAGTCAAAAGAGGGTGAAGCATGGTTGCAGCAAGCAGAGAACACAGCAGAGAAGAGAAGAAAGGGCTTTCCTAGGATGAGAGTGAAGGGGCACTCCATGCCATCAACTATATAACCACAGGCCAACCGAGCAACAGTTTCAGATTGAAGCAGAAAGCCAAACCTCCAGTAGAGAATGTAATTGAGAAGCATTTACACTCAATAGTAAAGGAGCTATTGGTGGATGAGGGAAAACTTAAGACATTTAAAGAAAAGTGAGTAGATAAAATAAACCAACCATTATTAATTCCAGAAAAAACAGAACTTGAACAGGAAAGGAAACGTGATCAGAGTGTATAATTTGATTTAGTGTGATCAGAACTTGTAAATCCATAATAAGGAAAATCTGAATATGAATATAATCAGAATTGGGATATAATTACATTTTGAGAATAAGGAGAGGAAGCAAAGTATTTAAATGAGCTATTATTCCATAATAGGAGGTCCATAGTTAATGTCTAAAATTGATGAATCAAGCCCTGCCTGGTGTGGCTCAGTTGGTTGGAGCATCATCCCCTAACTAAAAGATTGCAGATTCAGTTCCTAGTCAGGGTACGTACCTAAGTTGCAGGTTTGATCCTTGATCCCCAACCTCCTGGACGGGCATATGCAGGAGGCAACTGATCAATGCTTCTCTCTTACATCAATGTTTCTCCCTCTCCCTTCCCCTCTCTCTAAAAGGAGGGAAAATATGTCCTTGGATGAGGATGGAAGGAAGGAAAGAAGGAAGAGGGTTAGGGTAAAAAAGCATAAAAGTGTGACACATAACCTGGGAGAGGGGAGGAGTGTCTATAGAAAACAAATTTAGAGATGACACATGTTGGAACTGGCAGGCAAATACTTTAAAACAGCTATTGCATAAACCAGCAATTTTCCATCAGTGTGTCACAGCACACTGGTGTGCTGCAAGAATTTTTTAAAACATGCAATATCTGATTATTTAGTCAGGGGCACTGACCTCTTTTCCCTTAGACCGTCACATTAGAAAGATGACAATAGCCAACACAACAATAGCTGTCCAGTGTGAATCAATCAAAATTACACCTATTTTTTGTCAGCTAAGCAAAAAATATATTTTTTGTTGTGCTGAAGAATTTTAGTAATTAGTTTATGTATGTCATGAGTTAAAAGGATGAAAATCGCTGATATATATATATATATTTATCACATTATATTAAACATTATAAACAAAAAGATGGGCACAGTGAGTGAACAGATAAATGATAGAAATCATAGCATAAAAATGAAGACTATCAAACAATCAAAATTTTCCCTGAGCAGTGTGGGTCAGTTCAATTCTTGATCAGGGCACATGCCTGAGTTGCTACTACAATCCCTGGGTGGGACGATATGAGATGCAACTGATCAATGTTTCTCTCCCACATTGATGTTTCTCTCTCTTTCTCCCTCCTTTCCCCTCTTTCTAAAAATAAATAAATAAAATCTTTTTTGAAAAATCAAAAATTCTATATCTAAAAAAATTAATATCAATTATGAAATGGAAAGTTCATTGAATGAGCTAATAGCATATTGGAATGGAATAAAACATTCATGAACTTGAAGACAGGTCAATATAAACTATCAATACAGAACAGAGAAAAAAAAGCTAACAAACTTCAATGACCTGTGAAACAATATCAAATTATCTAAACTATAGGTAACTGGAGACTCAGCTATAGAAGAAATAACAGGAGAGAAAAGAAATTTAATCTAGGATGGCCAAAAAATTTCTAAATTTTATGAAAAATCAACCTACATATTCAAGAATTTCTAAGACCCTAACCAGGATAAAAACAAAGAAAATCACACCTACACACATCATCAACTTGCTGCAAACTAAAAATAAAGAGAAAAATCTTAAAAGCAACTGAAGGGAGAGGGAATATAAATAAAGTGAGCCAGGAGACAATGGGATGGCATAAAGTACTGAATGACAAAACTTGACAACACATAATTTTATATCCAGTGAAAAGTCTTAAAAATATAGGTAAAATAGACATTTTCAGACAAACAAAAGCTGAGAAAATTTATGATTGGCAGAGTTATACTACAAGAAATATAAAATGTTCTTCAGGGGAAGGGAGATGATACAGATGGAAAAAGATCTAGACTGAAGAATGAAAACCTCTGGAACTCATGACTCTGAAAAATGTATATGTGGATGAAAACAAAATACGTTTTTTCTTCATTTTTTGAGAGATCCCATCCACCTAAGTTTTTTTACAGTTTATTGTTATAATTGTCCTATTTTATAATTAGTTGTTGTTTTTCATATTTTACTGTGCCTAATCTCTGAATTAAACTTTATCATAGGTTTATATGTCGTCGGCAGCGGCGGCGGCACCCGTCCGTCTCGAGAGACGATGGTGTAGCTTCTTAAGAATCTATCTGCACCGCCAAGAATGGTTGTGCAGTCCGACTCGGGAGTGACACGGTATCTGTCTCCTCCCTTGTTGAATCGACATCTTGCGATGACGCTGGAGTGTCCTCTCCAGTGAAGCTGAAGCTACACAGCCTGGGCAGGGTGATATGGAGGGTCTGCTGTTGCCCATGCAGCAGACCCCCCCACCTCTCTTCGCAGCTGAAGGGTCCAAGGGAAAGACGGAGTCAATACAGCTTGGCTTCAGGTGCGCCGCAGGAGTTGCCGGTGTTGACTACAGCATCAAACCGCCTTAGGGACTCCGGTTCCGGATTTTCTGTCGGGGTTTACTCCCTTAGCCTTTCCCCTGAAGAGGTATGCCGCAAGGCAGCGGAGGTTTTTTGGAGTCAGAGTTTTCCTTCTCTGATGTGCCCTGACTGGAAGATCGAACTGGCGACACTTAGCTTGCAGGCCGACGCTCAATCCACTGAGCCAAACCAGCCAGGGCTAGGTTTATATGTACAGAAGAAAAAACAGTATATATAGGGGGTGCACCATGCATAGTTTCATGTACCCACTGATGGTTTTACGACATATTCCCTGTGGATATGTGAAGCCTACTGTATATTCCTGTTATTGCTTCTGCCATGTTTCAGCCATATTATAGAATAGTCATTTGCGCACTAATTGGAATCCCTGCAGTCTTTATGTCTGGCTTCCTTCACTTAATATAATGCTTTCAAGGTTCATCCATGAGGTACTTTATGGATCAGTACTTCATTCCTCCTTTATATGGCTGAATACTATTCCAATGTTTGGATATAACTCATTTAATTTATCCATTCATCATTTGATGGATAATTGGGTTGTTTCCACTTTTGGTTTATTACACTTACATGAACATTTGTGTACAACTTAGCATGAATATGTACAAATTTATTTTTTAATTTTCTTCAACAGATATCTAGAAGTGAAATTGCTGGGTTATACTATTATTCTATATTATAATTTTTGAGAAACAGCAAATTTTTCCAAAGCAACTGAACGATTTTACATTTCTACCAGTAATATATGAAGACTCCAGTTTCTCCATATCCTTATCAACATTTGTTATTGTCCTTCTGTGTTTGTTATAACTATTCCAGTAAGTATGAAGTGGTATGCCATTGTGGTTTTCATTTGCATTTCCCTTATGGTTAATGATGTGGAGCATTTTTCTTCATGACATTTACCTTTAAATGTATAATAGCAGTTGCCCATCATAAGGCAAACAGGAACATGATTGATTCAGGGATATAGTTCTGTGTCCATACTTTGGATACCACTGTTGATTACTTGTGTTTCCATCTTCGTTGATATATACAGGAGGTGGGGTTTCTGGCATGTAATTACTCTGTGGCTCAATTTCCACATGGAAATTAGTGTTTTCTGGAACAGAATGTGTATACTCTTCTAGAGGTGACATCTGTTAGGATTTCAGTGTGCCATGGCACTAATACTGGAGGTATAACTGCTGCCTGAACTCTCTGGTGGTGGTAAGGGTTTACATATACTTCATCATTAAAAGCATATTGGCAATTTTCAATTGTTTTTAGTTCATGATGACTATGAAGATCAGGCCAGTGCCATAATCAGCAACGTATAATGTGTGGCAGCCCTTTTCAATGAGATACCTGAAGATGACTATCAGGAGACCTGGTTTGTTCAGAGAAGATGTAAGGGCCTATTGTATCCCAGTGATCTATCATATTTGGTGTACTCAGTTCCCAAATTTCAGAGCAAGTGCTTGATATGGTGAAATATTAAGTGTTATAATTTTGAGTGGTGATGGCTTTCTCAAACTCATCTAATCATCCTGTTTTCTTTAGTTTCTTCAGCTAACTTTTAATAGCTTTTTCATACCACTTTTCTTCCTGTCTAGTCTCCTCTCCTCCACCTGCTCGCCCAGATACACCAGCTGATTTCTTCCATTCCAGCAGTCTCTTTACAACTGGTAGATAATGGCAAGATGGACGACATGGTCTTACCAAAGACAGCAATCCACACTAAGAAAATATTTTCCTTGATCTAACCTGGACTGAGGCTGCATGTTCCATCCCATCAGAGCTGGGTGTGGGACCTTACAAATGGGATGAAGGACAGGGAGGGTAGAGGGGAATGGGTGATTAGAGGCAGAATTGAAAATATTCTCATTGCCTTTCCCTCGTTTTTAAATTTATTTAAAACACAATTGACATTTATTATAAAAATAGTGACAACGTGTTGTGAGTTTATAGCATATGTGGAACTAAAATGTTTGCCATTATGTGCAATAAATGTATAGTAAATAGCAAAAGATAGGAGGATGAGAAATAGAAGTTTACTATTATTGTAAGATTATTACATTTTACATAAGTAGTACAATGTTAATTCAAGGTAGACATAAATTAGTGTTGCATAACAACACTAAAAAATAAAGCAAAGACTTCAAGATAAAAATCTAACAGAGGAAACAGAATGGAATTTTAAAAATATACTGAATCACTCCAGAAGAAGTCAGAAAAGAAAGATAAGAACAACAAAGAATAAATGGGACAATTGAAAACAAATAGCAGATGTTGGCCTTAAATCTAAGCAAATCAAATAATTACATTAAATGTAAGTAGACTAAACATTCCAATTAAAATGCAGAGATTAACAAACTGAATTAAAAACACAAGACTAATTGTTTGTTATGGAATATTATTAAGCCACAAAGAGAATGAAATCTTACCATTTGCAACAGGGTGGATGAACCTAGGAAGAGATTAGGCTGAGTGAAATAAGTCAGAGAAATACAAATACCATATGATTTGACTTATATGTGGAATCTAAGGAGCAAAATAAATGACCAAACAAAATAGAAACAGACAAAGACACAGAGATCATACTGGTGGTTTCCAGAGGGGAGCAGGGTTGGGGTACTGGATGAAAAAGGTGAAGGAATTAAGAATAACAGATTGGTAGTCACAAAATAGTCATGGAGCTGTAAAGTACAGTTTAGGGAACATAGTCAGTAATACTGTAATAACTATGTACAGTGCCAGGTGGGTACTTGAAATATTGGGAAACCACTTCGTAAAGTATATAATTGTCTAACCTCTATGCTGTACACCTGAAATTAATACAAAATAATATTGAATGTAAACTATAATAGAAAAGTTTAAAATTTTAAAAAGACTAGTTGTATGCTATTTACAAAACATAAAATACAAAAATATGATATAGTTACCAGAATAAAGAGCATAAAGAATAGAAAGTAGTGTGAGGAGGAAAAGAGAAACTTTATGTTCTTAATATAAACATTTTTTTAAAACACTGTTTATGCTCTTAAACTTTTTTTCTTTTTATAATGCCTTAAAAATAGTTTTAGAAACTGAAGGAATTATTCTGGGAACACTTTATAAGTTGAATCTCATCCATGATGGGTTTTTTTTTTTTTTTTTTTGAAGCATTTGAAAATTGTAATGAGATACAAAAACAAAGGAATAAAACCATTCTTCCCAGAAAGACAGATGGATCATAATTATAATATAATTTACTCAAAAGTTTTAGGTAGAAAAGTTGAGATACAAGCTAACAGAATGGCCTCACTGAAAGTACATTAACCCCAAAACAGAAACCAAGAGTATTCCTTTCCCAGTTCCTCAAGCCAGCCAGAAACCAGTGGAATTCAGGCTGTAACCATAGGTGTTCTTAATTAAGCCCCCAGCTACTCTAATGATGGTGATGTCTTACAGACTTCAGGGCTTCAAACAGTTTCTGAATACCCTTTGGATGCAAGGCTCTAGGCTGGACATTCCCTGGAGACACAAAGTACAAGACACACATTAGAGAGGGTTTTCATCAGTGTCACTCATTTATCTTTTCTCTCACTGACAAAGAGTACAATAAATTCTTTTGTTGTAGAATGGTTACACTAATGCCCCCTAAACAATCCTACATCCCTGTGTCCAAATCTTTGTACAAGCTTCTTCTACTTTGACTCTACACTTGGACATGGGATTTGCTTTGGCCAATGGAACATAGGCAAACATAACATAAGTAGAGGCTTGAAAGGTGCTTGTGCATTGAGACTTGCTCCCTCATTTTTGGAACACAGTAGCATATGAATAAGCCTAGGATAGCTTGCTAGAAATACATGACTGAGCTCACAACCAGCACTAACCATGTTATGTGTGAGTGAGGCTATCTTGTACAATCTAGCTCCAGCCAAGCTGGGAGTCAGCCTAAGGGAAATCAGCAGAACTGCCCTGTTGACCCAGCAAAAATTGTTGAAGCACAGAATTGTGGCTGGTGTGGCTCACTTGCTTAGCGCATCATCTCATAAACAGACAGGTCACAGGTTCATTTCCTGGTCAGGTACATGCCTAGGTTGTGGGTTAGGCCTCTGGTTGGGGCACATACGAGAGGTAACAATCAATGTCTCTCTCTCGCATTGATGTTTCTCTCCTTCTCTCTCTCCCTTCTCCTCTCTCTAAAAATCAATAAGGCTGTCCTCAGGTGAGGATAAAAAAGAAATGATGGCTGTTTTATGCCAATAAATTTGGCTGGCTGGTTATGCCACAGGAGTTAACTGATATAAGTGGGATGATCTGGCTGTCACAGGAACCTAATAGCATTTCTTCAGAGCCCCATTTTTCTCTTAGAAGATGCCTCATAAAACTAAGCTATATGTGACTTTTGCTTCAGTTTTGTAGCACCTTCAAATCTTCATAACTTGAATCCAAACTATCCTCCTATAGTACCCAACATGGTCTGAATAGTAGGACTCAGTCTCTGACTTTTAGATCTCTTTAAAGTTTTATTTAATTTGTTAATGGGTAATGTATGAACATGTTGAAAATCTCATAGTTCTATATTAGACTTCAACCACAGAAGCAAAACCATTGGGAGATATACACACATGCTCAAGTAAACACATATTGGAATTTATGTGCAGTTGTGGGAACTAGTTATGTAGTCTCTGTAGAGCTACATATTCACATTTATTGGTAGAGCTTGAAGTTGACAGCAAGATGGGTGTAAAGTGGGGGAAAACAATGACAAGTAGGAACCAACAAGTACGTGCTAGAACCCATGAGAATACACTGAAACATGTGTCAGTCCTCACTCCCTCTGATGTCGATGTCCTGTAGAAGCCGTGCCCTCATCAAGGCGCTAGATACAGGATTCAGAGTTGGCCAAGAAATTTTTAAAACCTGGAAAATGGTACCAAGGGAAGGTAAGCCATTGCAGACCTGGCTGCTGCCCCTCACCTACAAGGACAACTAGATAAGCAACAACATATTGAGCTACAAAATAGTTTCCACCCTCCGAAGCTCATACAATAATCTCTTCGGAGGTCAGCTCTAACTGGAACAGATAGGAAAGGGAATTCTGGGAAATTTAGTTCAGCCTACCCAAATTGACACATGACAAAGCTGTCACCCAATCATAAAGATTTTCACTGGAAAATGTCTCCCTACTTTCCTACTCTCTCAATTTTTCTCCCCCAAACAACCAGTTATCAGTATCAGTTTTCTGTGTTTTCTTTCTGAAATACTCTATGCACACATAGTATACACAAATATCTAGTACTTGACGTATTTTGCACAAAAGATCACATACTACATTCCTTAATCAATCCCTTGTCTTTTTGTTTAACTAAACAATATATCATAGAAATTTTTTCATATCATTATAGAAACATTTGCTCTCTATTTTGCTTTAACAGCTGCATAATATTTTACTGTGTGGATGTACCATGATCTGTTTAACTAGACCCTTATCAATGGACATCCAGATTTTTTCTAAATAATCTGACAAGGAATAGCCCTTTACATTCATAAATGTTCTTATTATTAATGCTTATTGTCAATCTGGTGTTGTATCAACCAAAACAGCCTAGAATAAGAGACTGATGATGCCAATAAGGGCATATAACCTGCAGCTGGAATGAAGTTCCTTTTAGATAGTCATTCCACATTTGTGTCCATCATTTATAAATTCATTTTTCACCTTCTGTACATTTGTGCCTTTTTCTATCTCTGTCCTTGGTCATGGGCCATATCTGAGACTGTTGTGTGAAGTCCCAGTAAAGTGATTTAACCAGCAATTTCATCTTTATGGGCTCATCATCAAAAATTCTCATCAATAAAAATGGTCTTAATGATATAAGTGTAATCACCAAAAACAAAATAATGTGGAAATATGTTGACAGATAAAATAAGTCATTGACAAAGCTAAAAAATCATTTACTATTCTGCTATCTTTATGTTACATTTCCCGATGTGGACCTTGCAATTATCAGATGGAAGACAAGCTAGTTGAGCCAAGAAATGGGATATCCACAAAGAAAGGCATATTGGCCAGTTGCTTTTCCTAAGATCATTTTCATTGATTTTTCCATTATTGAGTGTTGGTTTAAAGGCCCTTTCACCCTTCAATCCCAAGGGTTTTATAAGTAATACATTTGCTTCATTCATACTTTAAAGATATGGCCTTCTCTGGAGAAGAAATATTTTTCTTTTAAGAGTCATCATTTTAAAATAGAAGCTTAAACTGTCTCGACTCATAGCCCAATGGTGGGGAAGAAATAGGCACGTACACAAAAGAAGAAGGCACAGAGTTGCTCATAATAGTACATTCCAAAGTAGTTTGTTGTGTTGGCCTAAGAAAATCCTTCACAGAGCAGTGAGGGATCTGATGACGGTGAGCTCGCTGTCCTGGAGCATTCACCTGACCTCTATGAGCCTTTTCTGATCCTTTAGGTTCCTTCTGTTTCCAACAGCCTGTGGCTCTAGAAAAACATTTACCAGACAGTATGTCAGAGGGTCCAGATCCAGAGAGTCAAGAATTTGAGCCAAAAAGGAGAAAAGTCCCAAGAAATTCCTTTTGGCCAGAACAAAATAAAGAAGCATGAAAATAGAACTGGGTTGTAGTTGGGTTGGAGAGACCCTGAAATGCCAGATTTGTGAGATGAGAATAAAGTTACTCCTCAACACATAGGCCCCAAAGAGTGGCTCAATAAGAACATGTCTCATTAGGGACCTTGGGAAGGAACTAATATTAATAACCATTTTATAAATGATAAACTCAAATCTGGATGAGGAATATTAGAATTAGTACTTGAGAGTGGCTGATTTCCAGGTCTGTATTTAAGTGATCTAGTCAGCTGGGCTACTTACAGGGCTCAAAAGATTTACAAACACATTAGGAAGGCTCAGCAGAGCCAAAAGCCAGTGGTGCTGCCCAGTCCCAGGCTCAAACTCCTTCATGGAAAGGCTGCAGCAAAACTGAACCATTGGCCACTGGCCACATCATGAATCAACTAGAGTGAGAATGCTTCATGAGCAGAGTCCAAACAAGCTCCCATCGGGGCCTATGCACCAGCTCTTAATTAATAGACTCTTGGCCCACAAGTAAGAGTAAAACTGTTTACAAAAAGAAGACAGTGATCACAGTGGGGGATGGGGATAACAAAGAAAGCAGAAGGAAAAATTATGATGGGAAGATGGATCCAGGTCTAAACTTAGCTGGCTGAGCAGTAACTCATACCTTTATTTATTTGTTCAAGTCAGATGTGGACAACTACATAAATTTGATTCTTAGTTTCAAAATTCAGTCTACACAACAGACTATGAAAAAACAAGAGTGCTGATAGGATTCAAAAATATAGACAAATCTCTGTCAGTTAATATTTTGTGAGTGCCAGCTTGCCACACTACTAGTGGGACTGGGAGAGCTTGCCCAGAGGCTGGGGGCCACCACATAGATCGAAAAGTGCCAAGTCATATCCCAACAAAATGGTTTCTGAGCTCCTGGAACACGGAGATTTCTAATGCACGGGACTTGTTGAAAGTCTTTTCCTCTTCTCCTCACTTTTAGAGGGTACATGACCACAGACCAGAGAGGGCTTAGGGTTGGTGTCTAAAGTGCTGGCAGATTAGAAGAGAGGATACTGAGAGCACAGAAGACAAGTGACGAATTTAGAATAATAAGGAACAAGACTCCAGAAAGTTTAGAATCTTGCATTTGTTTTTATATTTGATGTGTTTTTCTGTTGCTATCTTTTAGCACAAGTTTTAACTCTCTCCAGCCCAATAATATCCTTGTGTAGCAGAGAAATTTGTAATAAGGAATGTTAGTTTTCAGAGATAGCAGGACAGTCAGTTCAGACATCGGTACAACCTCCTATCTACAATTGGTTGGTGTTCTTAAAATGTGTAAGTTGGCTTTTTGGAAGCTATAACACCTCTTTCTAAATTTTTATTTAATTGATATGAAAGAAAGAGAGGGGGGCATTAACTTGTTGCTCCACCCTTTCATGCACTTGTTGTTTCTTATATGTGCCCTGACCAGGGATCGAACACACAACCTTGGCATATTGGGAGAATGCTCCAACCAACTGCACTGCCCAACCAGGGCCAAATAACTCTTATAATAGAAACTGTTACAAGTGGAGATTAGGTCCCTGCATTAGCTCATAAATTCTATTTAATGACATTCCTAAATATTGTGTGTGTATTTGCAATGAAAAATATATAATATTGGAAATGACTTTTTGGTAAATGATGGGTTACACTTGAAGTGAAATTACAAAGGCTACCCTGGGAAATTAACTTGTAAAAGTGTTTTCAAGGCAAAAGGTGTTCTGAATTCCATCTTAGAACTTGGAACTTAGGGGAAAGTTACACATTCACATACACACACATAGACCATGTGCTGTAGTTGAATACACCCACTCAGGGAATACTTATTTTTTTGGCAGGGAGGGTTGGAGACAAAATTTCTTTTAACTGAATTTATTGAGATGACATTTGTTAATAAAATTATACAGGTTTTAGGTGTACAATTCTACATCATCTGTATATTGCATTTTTTAATTAATATTTTTATTGAACTTATTGTTGTTACTTATTGTTGGTTAATAAAATTACATAGGTTTAAGGTATACAGGTTTATAATACATCATCTGTATATAGTATAGTGTGTTTACCACCCAGAGTCAAACCTCCTTCTATCACCATTCATCCCCCTTTACCTTCTGCCGCCAACCCCAACCCCCAGAGACTATTTTTTGTTCTGGGGGACTCCAGTGGGAGAATAAAGCTAGTAGTTCTCATATATAGGATGTTTCCACATCAAGGAATTTTATTTTATTTATTTTTAGAGACAGAAGAGGGGAGAGAAAAAGAGAGGGAGAGAAACATTGATCAGTTGCCTCTCTCATGTCCCCAGCTGGGGACCTGGCCCACAACCTAGGCATGTTCCCTGACCAGGAATCAAACCAGTGACCTTTCAGTATGCAGAATGACGCTCAACCCACTGAACTACCCCAGTCGGGGTGGGAATTTTAATTTGGAAAAACAAACAAACAAACACCTATTTAATTTACTAAAGGGTAAAGGAAAATCTCACTCAAATTCATATCTTTCTTACATTTCCTCCTAAATTTTGTATCATTGCCTTGTCTTCAGGTTGACCCACGAGGAAAGATGCTGGGAACCATGCCCCTTAGAGAGCTGAATCCTACTCTCAATTCAGCTGTGTGACAGGTACCCTCACTTCCCTGCACCTTAATTTACTCACATTGTAAATGAGGACAGTAACATCTGATATGTCATCCTCATGGGGTTGTGATGAGCACAAAGTGTTAATACTACCTTCTTTTTGTATAGTACTTTGACTTTTTTTATGTGCTCACACGTTTTACTCTCTTGCCAACTCTGGAGAAAAACTGGCTCGTTAGACTTCAACATCCAGGATGAGGCCAAAGCAGAAAACAACACGTGAGTGTGAAGGTGCCTGGCAGCTCACCGGGTCCACTGCCGCAGCTCTGTCTGCTCTCGCCCCTTGTCGCTCTAATACCAGCCGGTACCAGGAAAAACACTATTTTTAATTTCTTCTTCGTTCCTAGTGAAAGTTCATTAAGGAGCCCAAAGTTTTGATTGTACAGAGAGTTAATTTAAGCAGGGTATTATCCTCACTCAGACACTTTTACTGATAAGTTTCCCTACATCTCCAGCAAAAAGTCACAAGATCTAACCCACTTATACCTATTCAGATATTATGTGTGTTTAATTGGTCCTTGGCAAATCAAAGAGCCCCTCTCCCTTCACCCAGTGGCAATATGCAGGGTTGCCCTAATGCCCATGATTTGTCAATGCTTGCCTGACATTCTCTGTGGTCCCTCTGCACCTCGATGGAGACACACCAACCGCACAAAGGAGCTGTGACTCAAACATTGCTCATTGAGACCAAATTCAACAGTGTAGCCACTTAGTTAATCATAAATCATCTTTATTCTCTCCTACTCTTAAGAACAAGAGTTCGCCCTTCCCAGAGTAAGTCCACGTCCTCCCTTTGAATAATGGGTTTGAAAACCCCAACTCAAACAGCAGCCTGCCCCGGGCACGGACTTATCAGGCTACGTGGAAAGGACGGTGGAAGGGGCAGAGTGAGAGAACAATGGCACCCTGAGCGGAGGGGCAGGCGTTATCGGCTGCATCGGAACAGGGCCGGCGCTTGTTTTCCTTTCTGTTGAGCGTGGGAGCCAGTTCCAGTGTACAGTACCAGGTGGTGAAAAAGGCTGCTGCTGCTGGGCCCCTCTGTTTGGGAGGGCTGTTGACACAAGGTGGAGTCCAGGTGATGCAGGCTGATTCCCGCCCTATTTTTCTGATAGCCACAAATGAGAGAAACTCTAAGGTGGGGCCCATGGCCCAGAACTTGGAAGTTACATCTTTTGAGAGATGGAGGCTTTGTGCATCCTGGGAAGAGCTGTAATTTCCCTTATAAGGTCACTGGAGAGACCACTTATAAAGAAAAAGTGTTTTAGTGAAACATCACATACAACTGGTACCTAAGAGAAAAGCAAGTTAAGGACTTAAGAAATGCTTCAGAACTCGAGGCCTACGGCTTTCTCTTGAACTAAACTCTCACCTTGTCGTGAGACCTGCCAGGCAGACTAAAGTGGGGCCTGACACACACACTACACTTCACCTTTCAGGCCAGAATATGCCTCAAAATATCCCAGATTTCCTATAGTAATTCACGTTACCCAAGGATTTGTGAGTGATCCATGGAAAGCTACCCAGATTTTTCTGCTGATAGCCTCTCTGAAAATAATAAATAATCCAGTTCAATTAAAGAAGCCTTATAGCCCACACCATCTGATTCAAGGCCCTTTGGCATATATTTTAGCAACTATTCTCATTCCTAGCCTAAACTGTTTTTTTCTTACCTCAATTTCCCATGTTCTGTGCAGTCGTGTATTTGTAATGTACTTGAAATTCTTATTAGGGGTGAACCATAGTCAAAAATAAAATAGTTTGAGAAAGGGAAAGGAGGTGTATGTGCCCTTCCAGGATGAGATTTCAGACAATTCTAGGGAAAGTTTCTTCAAACTGCTTGAAGACTTTATGATGGATGACTTTGGAAGTAGAACCAGGTTTTAAAGACTTTGGGAGACTGGGAGGGGTGTGAATTACCTTTAGGTACAAATACAAGTCATGAATCCAGGTCTTTTCTGCAACAGCCTGGGTGTTGGTTTCAGGCTGAAATCCCAGCTCTTTCACTTACTAACCTGTAATGTTGGACAAGTGCCTGAACCTCTCTGAGACTTCACTGTGCCCTTTCTGAATATGTAGATGATGGCCTCCCAGGACCATAAGCATTAGTTCATGCAACTGTCTGAGCCTGGTCCAACACACAGTGGATTAACAGATGTTTGTCTCCTTTCTTCTGCAAGCTACTCTCTCTTCTTCATCCTGAAGCAGCTATTTTCTTTTAAATGTATCAGAGAATCAGGCCAGAAAACAAACAGCACATATATTGTCACCAAATGGAAAAATTTTTTTTTCTTTTCTTTATTTTAGCATGGGAGCTAACGTAATGGTTAAGACAACAATTTATGGAGGCAGTTGGTTTAGATTCAAATTCCAGCTCCATTTACAAGTTTTGGGCCTTGATCTAATTACTAATCTCTTCAGGCCTCAGTTTTTCCATCTATAAACTGGGGGTAATACTATAAACATCATATATATATTTGAAGAATCAAATGAGATAATCCAAGTAAAGTGTTTGGCATATAATAAACCAATTTGTATCTTCTATGGTTGGTATTTATTACATTATAATTATTGTTATGGTTATTGTTGATATTGTTGGTATCAACAAGAAAATTATTCAACTCCCTGAATCTCAAACTTACCATCTTAATATTTATTAATAGTAGTAGTGATAATAATTTTCCATTCTCTGCCTTCTGTGGGTCATTAGCTGTGATAAACATATGTTATTACTTAATTGGGATCAGGCCTGTGCTAGCTACTTCCATGCATTACCTCACTGAGCCATCATAACAACCTGTGAACTTAGGTACTTTTATTTTCCCACTTCACAGTCATGAAAAAAAGGTTTAGTGAGAGGTGACTTAACTAGCTCACACGGTAAGTGGCAGAAATGGGAAGTTCTAAAACTAGCTGGGCTTCAGGGATCAAAAAAATCAGAACAATGATGATCTTAAAATTTTTCTTCCAGCTTTAACATCCATTCTTCTAAACTGATCATAATTTTGCTTTCTACCATCTGCTGGGTATGAGAATATGTTATATTGGATCAAGTCTAATGTGTAAAGCTATTGCAACTTTTATAAAAAGATTTTGCTTTAACAAATTTTCTGCAAATAGGCTCATTTTTTACTGTGTCTCTCCTCTCTTTACTCCGAGCCTTCAAAGAATTCTTCCTTTATCTCAGGTACCCCACCTGTTCTCATAGCCCTCCTGCCTTTCCAACTTCTCCCTTCTGCCAGCAATCCACAATTTCCCTCCCTCCCTCCGCCATACTCACTCCCAGACCTGCCTCGCATTCCATCTGCCACCAAGTCCTAATGGCTATTGCTTCGAACATTATCAAGACACAATTCCAACCAGCAACACCTCTCGGAGTGCAAAGTCACTTCAGAAAGGTTGAAAAGAACTCTACAAATACAAGTTACTCTCTTATCCTCTCCACCTAGATCCACACACTGATTACAGTATTTCCCCCCTTAACTGAAGAGGGAGAGACCCCCAAGACCCACTAGTGGATACCTGAAACTATGGATAGTATCAAACCCTCCACTTCCTCCTATATATACATACCTATTACAAAGTCTAATTAATAAATCAAGCATAGTAAGAGATTAACAACAGTAACTAATAATAAAAATAAAACAAACCAATTTACTGTAATAAAAGCTAACTGCTCTCTCTTGCTCTCTCTCTCACACACACACACAAAATATCTTATTGTACTGTATGTACAGAGTGGATACTCTGGGCAAAGGGATGATTCACATCCCAGTTGGGACAGAATGGGACAGCATGAGATGTCATCATGCTACTCAGAAGGGTATGCAATTCAAAACATATAAATTGTTTATTTCTGAAATTTTCCATTTAATATTTTCAGACCATCTTGACCATAGGTAATTGAAACCAAGGATATTGTAACTGCAGATAAGGGAGGACTATTGTATTCTTTCTTTGAGGACAGAGATTCTAAAATGTTAACATGCGTGCAAATTATCTGGGAATCTTATTAAATGCAGATCCTATTAAATGCAGATTCTGATTCTGGGCTCTGGAGTGAGGCCTGAGATTTTGCATTTCTATAAGCTCCCTGGGGAAGCTGTTGGTCCCTGCTGTTCTCTGACCACACACCTTATTGTTCACATTTTATAGATGAGAAATGAGCTAAGAGAGGGGAAGAGACAGACCCAAGGTCCTTAATCAAGTGAGTAGCAGGAGGGGTCTGAAACTAGCTAGATCTTTCTGACTCCATACAACAGAAAAAGAAAAAATATACGTGTATGTGCATATATATGCATATATAAAATGACATTAAAGATATTTAATTGTCCATCTCATTTCGATAAAACACAAATGCTCACAAATGACAGGAGAAAACTTTCAGTCCTGCATGCTATCAGCACTTAATAAACATTAAATCTGCAGGTATGAGTAGGAATGTATGAGGACCTGTTCCACGGGAGGCCTGTTCCTTTCCTTATGAGCAGACCACGTGGAGGCCTTTGCAGAAGTTTTTCCTTGGAACTCCACACTTTACTTATGCTACTGATTAAACTTATTGACTCTAACACCTTTCTTTCTCTAGCAACCCAATCCCAGAGGGAACCTCACAAAGACAGGCATTTCATAATTAATTTGAATTATGAAAGTAAGACTGTGAATAATAGGAATCATTAATGGTGAGTCACTCCAATCTCACAGAGTAGAACAGGATGTTGTTAAGTCAGCAAGAAAGCGGACAGAGCCTTTACTCCTCCAAGGACAAAAACCTCTGCAGCAGCCATAAGCCAGCCTGGGAGAGCTAGGTGCCTTTTAAGGGCCTTACAGTCCAGTGGGAATATGTGTGTAGGGTAGGGGGGGAGGACAAGAAGATACAAATTAAATAGAAAGTGCAGAGAATAAAGCAGCAAATACACAAATGATTATCAATGGGCAGCACTCCTGTGACTGGAGACTAGAGGCCATGAAAGCCCAAAGGAGCAGCTCCTGGGGGCTTAAGTGGACGGGAATGTGTAGTGGGCAGCCAGGATTTGGCTGCACTTGAAGGAAGAATGAGATTTGGGAGAAACGTCATTCCAGACAGAGGCCCAGGGAACAGGGGAGTGCCCAGGGTCTTCTAAGACAGAAGAGGAGATGAAGGAGGGATCCCTGCCAGGAGACAGACCAGAGAAATGGGGGAGGGGGTGCCTGCAAGGTGGGAGGCTGATTACCTTGGGGTCTTTGCAAGCCTGGCCAAAGAGTGTGGTCATCACAGAGTGTGGGAGTGACTTAGGAAAGTCAGCAGATGGATGAATAAGTGGTAGACAGGGCATTTGTTTTCAAGAAAGGTAGCTTGAAACTCTGGCCTTACCATTTAATAGGTAAAAAATAAGAAGAATCACACCTGTTTGAACATTAAACACCATCATCTGTAACTTGGGCCTAATAAGTGTTTCTCATAGTATTCTTTCTGAAGGCCCTGGTTTAAAATAATAGTAATAAATAAAAGAACTATGTGAAGTGAATGTGGATGGCACAGAGGAGGGGTGAGGTGACAGAAGGCTGGGCACCTGCCCCCACTCTGATACATAGGTCATTTTCAATTCGATGACTCACATTCTGGTCTGAGAGCTAGTCAAGGGGACACTGAGTCAGCTGCCCCATAGCCAGGATTTCCCTAAGGGGTAAGGATAGGGAGATGAAGTGGAGTAGTCTAAAGCTTTTCTAGGAAGTTGCAAGCTCTCTGGTGACAAGGTTGTCCCAGGGCCTTACTAGGGCCTTGCGTGGCCCTAGAAGGGAAGGAATCAAGTCCAGACAGGCCTGTAGAGGCAGAGACACCAAGCCCTCTTCCCAGGCATCTGATACTGTTCCCTGCTCTGGGCCTTCCAGAGGGTCCAGAGAGGAATAAGGACAGGCTCAGCAACCAGCCACTACAGGCAGGATACTTTTCTTTGTGGGTTATGAGGCAGGGGTTCAAATGAAGGGTATTTACTTTGTCTTTTTTGCTAATAAAGTAGGTGAACAAATAGCAAAAAGCCTCTCAGAACAATGAGCCTAAAAAAGGGCCAGGACAGAAAGGACATGAATCTGGGGCTCCTGCTCTTAAAGTACAAGGACCAAAGGCCACCTGGGTGAAAGGTCTGTGGCTTGGCTGGGAGTGACCCCGCCCCAGCTGAGGCCTGCTCCTTCCTGGTGGATTTCAAAGGCTGCTCCTGGCCTCCAGGTTCAGAGGACTGTATGCCTTCAATGACTCATTATTCAGCAAGAAGTCAGATTCTATTTAGAAAACAAACATTTCCTGCATATCCATCCAAGTGGGACACGTTTGCATAATGACACTGCTTATCATCACAACAACCCTGTCACTTAGGTATTTTTAATCCCCATTTTACAAATGAAGACTTTTACAGATCAGGGAATTTACTCCTAGTTCCAGGATTCAACCTCCAGTCTTTCTCATGCCCAGCCCACCATTTCCCCCAAAATACCAGAACCAAAGCTCTTGCTTCCCCTTTTTCATAGCCATAAGCAAAGTTTGGGAACTTGTCCTAACATGTCCCTCCAACTGTGTTTGCCCATCATTACTTCTTAGACCGTCTCTTCTGCTAGTCCCAAGGAGAAATAGTACTACCATTACTAATATTGCTAATAAAAATGGTTTTCATTAATTGAGTATATACTGCATGCTCAGCACATAAGTTTATATCTACAGTTGACCCTTGAACAATGAATATAACTTTTGACTCGTGGAAAGCTTAACTACTAAAAGTCTACAGTTGACCAGAAGGCTTACCAATAACTTGAACAGTCAATTAACATATATTTTATATTTTAAAAGTATTACCTACTATATTCTTATAATAAATTAAGCTAGAGAAAAGAAAATGTTATTAAGAGAATCATAAGGAAGAGAAAATACATTTACAGTATTTTACTATTTATTGAAAAAATCCACGTGTAAGTGGACATGCACAGTTCAAACTCATGTTGTTCAAGGATCAGCTGTATAAGATCTTACTTAATTTTATAATTACGTGTATTTTATATATGAGAATGCTACTGAAACACAGAAAAATAAGCCGACTTGTGCAAGCTTACACAGGTAGTAAAGCTGAGATTTTTTGAACCCAGGAACTTTAAATCCAGAGCACACAGCTTGAAGCATGGGACTTACACACATAACACCCCAACATGTCCTTCCTATTTGCAAAATGCTCAGAAATGACAGGAGGATGACATTTTGGAAATGATCAAAACGGGGGGGGGGGGGGGGGGGGAAGCATGACAAATAAACTGGCCCCAGGGAAAATGGCATCACAAGCCACCCATTTGTTGCAGCTGACGTCTGAGTCATCTTGATTCAGTATATTTTCACATACTGATAATTATGAGACAGGCACAGTCTTATTTAAACTAACCCATGATTACTTTATGCAACAGAATTTGAATCCAGTAAAATGGTGATTATTCTTCCTGAGTTGTAGACATTAGTCTCTATTCAGTCTTTAGCCATGGAACCCATTATACACATCATGCTAAATCTAATTCTCTGCCTATGAGCTTCATCCTTCCTCTGAACACGTAAGCTATCCAGCCTAAAATAAATAGAAACTTTTATGACTAGCCATATTGTTTTCACTTCTAAACAAACCTGCAGGAAAGAACACCCATTACCAACATATTTGTCAACTGTAAATTGCCATCATTAAAATAAACACAATTTAAACCTTTCAAGTGCTTAGGGTATAGAATTTGAGGAGTTGGGATGAGGGCTGGAGGAGGCAGTAGCGCTTTTAACAAGAGTAGGGAAGAACACCCATCTAATCTAACAAAAATAGCCTAACCTTTAAGAGTCCATGTATACCCTAGAGAGAAAACAGCAGAATGCAAAATATGTACATATAGTATCCTGAAATTTATTGGCTTGACATTTTCACTGGGGTCGGGGGAAGGAACGGAAACCCTGGCTCACCCATCACAGGTTCAGATCCCCAGCATGGCCAGTGGGAAGTGTGTTCCCAGTGTCCATGTGACCTCTGTGGCATGGGCTATGACTAGCAGTGTCCACCCAACAGCAGGTCATCGCAGCTCCTCTTGTTTCCCCAAGACTCACCTTCCACATCCCCTAGGAACTGCACAGATTGCTAAAAAGACACTGACTCTCCAGTACCCTACCACTAGCCTTGCCGTGTTTACTTTTATCCATATTGTAAATACGCCCTTGACTTAGCAGAGACCTTTCATTTTAAAGTGTTTGGAGCCAGGCAGCCTTCCAGGGTCAAAGACCTAAAGTCCTAGAAGTTCCCAGCTTCCACTGAAACCAGCATGGTCATGGTCTGGTTTTGAAAAGGTCATTGGCTCATAGCTTAAGGAGCCCTCAGAGCATATGAGAATGGAGTTGCTAAATGAAACATAAAAACAGTAACTGTTCTGTGTTGTCCTTGATACCACTGTGTGCTCTGTGGTTCACTGTGCCCATGAAATGATACCCGCCACCCAGAACAAAATAGTCAGCCTTCAAGTCTGCACAAAAATGAGTTGCTCAGGAAGTACATAAAGCCCTTTCCTCTGAAAGTAATGTGTTGAAGTAGTCATCAAAATACTCTTACGAATTTTTTAAATTCAGCAAAGCTATTTTCACATTACAGAGATGTTCACCTTAACAACTGAAGAGCGTTGTACCCTGTAACTTGTTGCTTCATTTAATCTTACAAAATAGTTGACTATCACTTTATTTTAAGGTAGTACAAAGGGCAATCTCAAAAACCAAAAGCGATCTTAAAATAAAGATGGCGAGCACTCTATCCACAAACAATCAGAAGATCAGTAGGTTTTACAGATATTAACATTTCTATTCTTTCCTTAATGCTTGTTTATTTAGCTGAAGGCCTGTTCGTGTGATGTTCATTAGCACATCAAAAGAGAACTGTTTGTTTTTTAAGCTGAACAAAGGTGAATCCCACATTTTAATTATTTTGGGTAGGGGGTAGTTTGAATATGGTATAGTGAAAAGAGGAAGGGTCTTGAAAGCAGAAGGATCTTAATTCAGATTCAGATTTGATGATTTCACTCTTCGTGGTCTGGGCAAGTTCATTTTACCCCTCTGAGCCACAGTCTATTTTTCTACAAATAGCAGGTTTGTAGTGGTGATAAAATAAAGTATGTTGGGATCTGGCATGCAATGACAGTCCCATGCTTTTTCTAATTCTTTCTTGTGGTAAGCATCCCTAATTAGTCGTCACACCTGGAGCCATTACCCAAAGGCCTCTGCCCAGAATCTGGTTCCCTTGAGGTCTGGTCACTCAGGGCGCCACTGGCCAGGCCCAGCATTGCAGAGATTCCTTCTATTATTCCCAAATTCTTCTCGTTTTTTAAACACTCTGTCCTTTTCCCCAGGTCAAAGGAAAGGGAATGATCTCTACAATAAAAAAACAGACTTATTTTTGCCATCAACCTGTCGAATATTTCCTCATTGTCCCATTGTGTCCTAAGGAATTGTCTAAGCACTTTGAAGGAATTTTTCACTCAGCATTCTTACCTTTCCTTGCTGAAACCTGGGATGGTCATTACAACTATTTTTGTGGTATTTAAAAAAATAAGAGCTGAGAAACAAACCAATATGTACTATATGTTTTTTGCTGTCCTCGTATTGTTAAGGTTAAAAAGAGATCATTGGTTTTAAGTTGTATCCTATCCACCCTTTAAGTCTAGCTTTGATATTTTATAGACTCCATGGTCTGACCTACTGACCACGGTCAAGCCTGACGGGCCACTCTTTCCAATGGTTTGCAATCAGGGAGCTGACAACCACCCAGCCAGCCACCCGTCAAAGTCCCTGCTGGTGACTCTCTCTCCCCCAGCAAGCCATCTCCCTTCCCCCACTTTCCCAAACATCTTGAGCATCTCAAATAATCCCAATTACACTCAGGTTGTTTAAATAGCAGCTCAATTCCTGAGCCCTGAGCCCCAGCTGAGAGATTCCCTGGGTCCATTCTCACCAACTCCCCCCCAACCCCCAACCCCCACACACCCCGTCACTTTCAGGCAAGAGCAGCCCCAGCAGAGACAATGAATTCTGCGTTCACAGTGGGCAGCTTTCTGTGTCTAAATGTTTGCAGACACTTGGTAAAATGTCCCAGACCAAGTTTCCAAAGGACAATACCTTCACACTGCATTTGTTTAAGCAGGCAATCCCAGATAAGAGGGAAGTTGCCTTCCTTCTTCAAAAGCCAAGAATGCAAGACAGAGGCTGGAGGCAATGCTGTGGGAGGTTGGGGCAAATTCCACTGGGACTGGAATACCTGAGTGTCTCTCTCCACTCCCATCCACCCTTCCAGCACTGGACTTGCCTTAAGGAGAATGTGAAATCAGGGAGTTGGTGGTGTTTTTAAAAATGTTTCCCAAATAAGATATCAGGGACAGGAAAAGGTTCAATGTTCAATTCTGCAGCTGGACTGGACAGAGGAGACAAGACCCACCGGGCCCCGCAGAAGGACTAACTACACCATCCCCACTGGGCAGTCCACATCACATGACATCTCAGTCCGTGCCCAACATCTTGCATTTTCTGTCAGTGTGTTAAAAAGAACCTATTATTCAGACATCCAGGTCTCTTCAGGCTATTTCTGCAAGGGCTGACACCAAACCTGTAAGGACCAACTGACAGTTTGCTGGGTACTTTCTACAATTCATTTATTCACCCAACAAATATTTATAATTATTTACTTAGACTGAATCTATACAGTAGTCCCTCTCTATATCACGGTTCTCTTATCGTGACCTCACTGTATCACGGGATTTTTTAAAATATTATATTTAATTATTTATCACAGATTTTTTGCTATATCTTGGGATTTTGCAGTACTGTATATGTATGTTGTTAAAGTTATGTAGGTTTAAAAGTGTAGAATATGTTTAAGAACATAAGTAGTGTTGATAAAAGTGTGGAAAAGGTTAATAAGGGAGTGGGAAAGGTTAATAAGGGGCTGGGAACAGTTTATAAGTGTGTGAGAAGGGTTTATAAAGCCTTAAATAAATATAAATACTAAAATAAATGTAAAGTTCCCACTTCGCGGATTTTCACCTATCGTGGGGGAGCAGGGGGTCTAGAACGTAATACCCGCAATAAGTGAGGGAATACTGTAGTACAGGGATTGGGAACCATGGTGAAGTCAAGACTCTCACATATGGTAGAAAGTGGTAAGTGCTGTATCGTAAGAGGAGCAAAGACACTGGAAGTTCAGAGAAGAGATGACTTCTGGTGAGTGGAGGAAAGTTGATTGGAGAAAGCACCTCAGAGGAGGAGCTATTTGAGTCAGTCCTTGACCAGCAGCCATCAGCAGTGATGGGAAGAGGCTCCGCAGTCAGCTAAGGTCAAGTTTTTCCCTATGTATTTCTAGTTCTTGACACTTTTACTTGACTCTTCATCCATTAAAACAGAAGATTTTATATTTTCTGAGTCACAGACATAGAGAATCTCTTGACTCTCTCTCCAAAAAAATGTACCCTGACCAAAATATGGCACACAATTTCAGAGGATGCCCAGATTTATCCAGGAACTTCAGTTAGAATCTCTAGGCTGCCCTGGCCAGGTGGCTCAGTTGGTTGGAGTGCCATCCATACACCAGAAGGTCACAGGTTCAATTCCTGGTAAGGGCACATACCTAGGTTGCAGGTTCAATCCCCAGTTGGGGCTTGTATGGGAGGCAAGATAATTGTGAAAATACCAGCAGTTGTAAAAAAGAACACAGAGATCCTATGTATCCTCTCCCTAATTTCCCTGAATGATTACATCTTGCAAAACAATAGCACAATATATTGGGTTGGCCAAAAGTTTCATTTAGTTTCTTCTGTATAATGGCTCTAGTAGTGTTTAGTTGTCTTTAACTTCATTTGAAACAATTTTGTTAGGTTCTTTGTGACAGCTGTCATATCACCGTACATTTTTTGAAAAGTATCAAAATTGGTGAAGTTTTGTACACTTATTTTAATATTGAAGATGGAAGAAAATACACAACGTTTTTGGCATATTATGCTTTATTATTCAAGAAAGGTAAATAGCAACTGAAACACACAAAAAAGATTTGTGCAGTGTATGGAAAAGGTGCTGTCACTGATGCAACACGTCAAAAGTGGTTTGTGAAGTTTCTTGGTACCGTTGACATTTTGGCCAAATAATTCTTGCTATGGCACTGTCTTGTGCATTGGAAGATGTTTAACAGCACCCCTGGTCTCTACCCACTAAAAGTCAATAGCAGGAGAGAGCTGACATACTCAAAATATCCAAATCAATGAAATTTTTGGTGAAAATGAAAAATGTGTCTTTTATTTTATGGAAAAAACTGAATGAACTTTTTGGCCAACCCAATACGACCAGAATATTGACAACATTACAGTGAAGATATAGAATAAATCTATCACCATAAGAAACAGTCCTGTTGTCCTTTTAGAGCCACGACCACTTGCCTTTTACTCCACCACCTCCTTAATCCCTGGTAATTGCTACTCTTTATTTCTATAATTCTGTCATTTCAAGAATGTTATGTAAATGGAATCATATCATATATAACCTTTTGGATTTTTGGCTTTATTTCCCCCACTCAGCATAATGCCCTTGAGATCCATACAAGTTGTTGCATGTACCAGTCAACTGTTTGTTGTTACTGCTAAGTAGTATTCCATTCACCCATTAAAGGGCATTTGAGTTGTGTACAGTTTGGGACTATTAAAAGTAAAGCTGCTATAAACATTCATGTATGGGCTCTTGTGCAACCATAAGTTTTCATTTCTCTGAGATAAATGCCCAGGAATGTGATTTCTGGGTCATATTATAGTTGTATGTGTATTTCTTTAAAAAACAGACAAACTGTTTTCTGTGTTACATTCCTGCCAGCAATGTATGCTGATCTTCTGTACATCTTCACAAGAAGAAATAGTGTTGTCACTACTTTGTTTGTTTAGCCATCCTGACAGGTAGCTAGTGCTATCTCTTTGTGGATTTAATTTACACATCCTTAGTAGCTAATGATATTGACCACTTTTTCATGTGCTTATTTGCCATATGTATATCCCCTTCAGTGAAATGTCTTTTCTTTTTTATTGCCCATTTTCTGATTGGTTGGTTTGTCATTTTTACTGTGGGGTTTTCAGGGTTCTTTATATAGTCTAGATACTAGTCCCTTGTCAGACATATACTTTTCAAATACTTTGTCAGAGTCTCTAACTTGTTTTTCATTTCACATGGTCTTCCAAAGAATAAAAGTTTTTAATTTTAATGGCATATAATTTATCTTTTTAAATAGATTATGTTTTTGGCATCAAGTCTAGGCAGTCTTTGCTTAGTCCTAGATCTTGAAGAGTTTCTTCTATGTTTTTTTCTAAAATTTTTATTTTTGAAGTCAATGGTCAATTTTGACTTAATTTTTTGTATAAGGTGAGGTTCATTTTTCTGCCCGTGGATGTCCAATTGCTCTTGCATCATTTATTGTAAAGGCTGTCTTTCCTTTATTGAATTACTTTTGCACTTCCATCAAAAATTTGTTGGGTGTATTTGTATCAGTCTATTTTTGGTTTCTGTATTCTATTCCATTCATCTATGTACGTGTATCTCTCTGCCAAACCAAATAATCCTGATTACTGTAGCTAGATAAGTATGTAATCAGGTAGACCTATTCTTCCCACTTTATTATTCTTTTTTCAAAATTATTTAGCTATTCTAGTTATTTTGTCTTTCCATTAAAATTTTAGAGTAACTAAATCTTTCTGAATTTTTTATATTAATTGCATTAAACCTGTCTTTCAGTTTGGAGAGAATTGACATCTTTACTGTATTGAGTCTTCCAATACATGAGCATGGTATATCCTTCCATTTCTTTAGATATTGTCTGATTTCTTTCATCAGAGTTCTGTACTATCAATATAGAAGTCCTGTACAAGTTTTTTTTTTAAGGTTTTAAAAAATATATTTATTTTCAGAGAGAGGGGAGGGAGAAAGAGAGAGCGAAACATCCATGTGCAAGAGAAACATCACTTGGTTGCCTCTCGCACACCCCCTACTGGGGACCTGAACTGAAACACAGGCACGTACCCTAACAGGGAATCAAACTGGTGACCTTTCTGTTCACAGGCCAGAGCTCAATCCACTGAGCCACACCAGCCAAGGCAGTCCTGTACATGTTTTGTAAGACTTGCACCTATTTTTTTAAAGTTTTTGAGTGACTATAAGTGGTATTATATTTTTGTTTCTATGTTTTAATTTTTAATATGTGGAAATATAATTATTTGTATGTGTTTATCTTGTATTCTTTGACCTTGCTGAATTCACTTTTTAGTTCTAGAAGGGTTTTCTTTTTTTTCCCTCCAGATTCCTTAGGATTTTCTATGTAGACAATTATGTTATCTGGTAATAGGGACAGTTTTATTTTTGTCTTTTTAATCTGTGTGCCTTTTTTTCCCTTCTTTTGCCTGAGTAGAACTTCCAACACTATGTTGAATGAGAGTCATCAACACAGACATCCTTATCTTGTTCTCAATCCTGGGGGTAAAATATTGTCTTTCACTGTCAAGTCTAATGTCAGCTGTAGGTATTTTACACATTTCTTTTATCAAGTTGAGGAAGTTCTCTATTCCTATTTTTCTGAGAGTTTTTTTTTTTAATCAATAATGGTATAGAATTTTGTCAAATGTGTTTTGATATCATTGATTGAAATAATCACGTAATTTCTCTTTTTCTAATCCATTAATATAGTAGGTTACATTGATTGATTTTTCAAAAATGGAACCAGTCTTGCATCCTTCTAATACCCACTTCTTGGTCATGGTGTATAATTCTTTTTCATATATTGCTAAACTCTACTTGTTAACATCTTATTAATAATTTTTTAATTTTTAAAATTTTTTGTACTGTCTTTTTTTGCTTTTGGTATCAGGGTAATATTGGATTCATAAAATGAATTAGAAAGTATTTCTTTTTCTATTTTCTGGAAAAAATATATGTAGGATTAGTGAGAATTCTTGTTTAAACACTTGACAGAATTCTCCAGCGAAACCCTCTATACCTAAAAATTTCTTTTTGTAGGATTAATTATTGAGTTCTCTTAATAAATATAGAGCTATTTATTTATAAATAAGAGTGGGCTGTGATAGTTTGTGTTTTTTCAAAGAATTAGTCATTTCATCTAAGTTGTTGCAAATCTAAATTTATGGGTACACAGTTGATTATAGTATTCCTTTATTGTCTTTTTGATGTCTTTGGAGTATATGGTTATAAGTCCTATTTGCTCCTAATATTGAAAATATGTGTCTTCTCTCTTCTTTGTCTCTCTTACTAGCTGTTTGTCAATTTTATTGATTATTTTAAAGAACCAACTCTTTGTTTCATTGATTTCCTCTATTGTTTTTCAATTTCATTGCTTTCTGCTCTTTATTTCCTTCTGTCTGCTTATCATGGGTTTATTTTCTCTTCTGGTTCCAGTTTCTTCTTCTTCTTTTTTTTTTTTTTAACCTCATCCAAGGACTTTTTTTAAAATTTCTTTTTAGAGAATGAGGAAGAGAGAGAGAGAAAAACATCAACATGAGAAAGAAGTATCAACTATTTGATTGTTTGCCTCCCATATGCACCCAGACCGGGGATTGTAAGTATCTGGACTGAGGACCAAACCTGCAACCTAGGTATGTGCCCTAACCAGGAACCAAACTCGCAACCTTTCGGTTACAGGAAGACAACCCAACCAACTGAGCTATACCTGCCATGGCTTGTTTTAATTTCTTGAGGTGGGAGCTTAGATTATTGGTTTGAGATTTTTCTTCTTGTCTAATATAAGCATTTAATGCCACAAATTTCCTTATTAGCACTGCTTTAGCTGAATCTCACAATTTTGATATATTTTCATTTTCATTAACTCAACACACACACACATATCTATATCTATCTATCTATATATATATATATATTTTTTTTTTTTCTTGAGACTTCAAAAAAAGGCATTTCTCTCTGTATTTAGTTTCCAAATGTTTGGAGATTCTCCTGTTGCCTTTCAGGTTTGATTCCTAGTTTGATTCCATTGTTGTCATAGACACTAGGTATGATTTCAACTTTTTTTTTTTTTTATCCTCACCAGAGGACATTTTTTTCATTGCTTTCAGAGAGAGAGGAAGAGAGAGAGAGGAAGAGAGAGAGAGAAACATTGATGTGAGAGAGAAACACTGATTGGTTGCCTTCCGTATGTGCCTGGACCAGGGGTCACATGTACCCAGCCCAGGGATTGAACCCTGACCGGAAATCGAACCTTTAAGCTTTCAGTTACAGGCCAATGCTCCAACCAACTGATCTATACCAGCCAGGGCAGATTTCAACTCTTTTAATCATATCTTATGTTTCTCTTCATGTATCTATAAATGGATCTTTACATGTAACTTTGATCACATCTGTAACAATGTACTCTATATTTTTGTAAATCAAGTTTGCTTAAAAGTAGTCTACCACCCTGGCTGGTGTGGCTCAGCAGATTGGGCGTCCACCTGCGAACCAAGGGGTCATCTGTTTGATTCCCAGTTGGGGCACATGCCTGCATTGTGGGCCAGGTCCCCAGTTGGGGGCATGCCAGAGGCAACTACACATTGAGGTTTCTCTCCCTCTCTTTCTCCCTCCCTTTCCCTCTCTCTAAATAAATAAAAATATATATTTTTTAAAAAGTGGTCTATCAATATCCCCAAAAGCTTATTTGTGAGTACTTCCAGCTTCCTGTTTATCTGAAGACCCTAGTCCCTTTAGACTTTCTATTAGATAAGGCTATCTTTCAGAACCAGTAACTAAATCTTGGATTAAAAAGTCTTTTTCATCAGCAATCTTGAAACAAAAAATACCATCAGCTCTAAATATCCATTGTTTGGTGTCACGTCTTCCTGAACCAGACTGTTCTCCAAATGAGAGAGATTTGGAAGGTGTCTAAACAGAGAGACCCATGACAATGTGAAGGCCTTTACTTTGCTAAATATCAGCTAAGGAGGTCCATAAGACATACGCCCTACTTTCAGCTCTCTATCAATCTTTTTTTGGTCAATATTTAATTTAATTTATTTTATTTTATTAGAAAGAGGGGAAAGGAGGGAGAAAGAAAGGAAGAGAAACATCAATGTGTGGTTGCTTTTCATGCACCCCCAACCAAGTACCTGGCCTGCAACCCAGGCATGTGCCCTGACTGGGAATAGAACCAGCGAATCTTTGGTTCCCAAGCCAACACTGAATCCACTGAGCCACACCAGTCAGGGCCTCTCTATCAATTGTAAAGAGCCACGTGTAGAATAAAAGAAAGTTTAGCATCATTCTCCCCCCAAAAAGCCCCTAGTTGACAAGAAATGTAAAACTGATGAAATTATGGGGAAGATTTAAAAAAGGGATAGGACAGGAAAAATTTCCCATTCTTTCAACTGCCTTTTCTAATTTTGACTACCACAATTTTATAATAGTAATCTATTAAATCACTCCGGGCTCTGAAAAATACCTTGATTGATTCTGTATCTCAGGGGAACCAGCCCCTCATACCCTATAATCTATATTTCCAAAAGAATGTGTTTATTAATGCCAATATAGAACATATGCCTGCACCCATGTCCTTTACTGGATTACTCAAGTGAGGTGGGTGGTGATTCAGTTCCAAAGGCTCTGATGAGCAGGCCAGGAAGGTTTTCCCAGTAGAGACCCACCCCTCTGCTCCCAGCCCCTCCTTCCCAGAATAAACACAAAGCAGAGACTAAGCTCCCAGCGGGATGACCTATAAGTGACCCTTGGACTGACCTAACACTCTGGTCACTCTCACCGACAGATTTGTTTATCTTGGAACCTTGGAGCCTCTGCACCCTAAAGCTTCAGCTCTAGACTCCAAGTCCTCCCGAGTGAGCTGTCAGTCACAGCTTAAGTGCCTGTGGGACAGTTGCAGGATAGCCCGAGTTTATTTACCAAAACTTGATGTTTATGCTGTCCAGCAACAATTAGGGGCCATGGGCTGTTGAATTTAGCAATTGGAGAGCCAACTAACCATCTCTATCAGGCATTAGCCTTCACACTACAGAATTATCAGTGGACCCGTTCAGCGCATCTCTCCCTTAGAAATTAAACGTCTTGGGTGATCTGAATTTGAAATCTCCAAAGGAGGGGTCTGCAGTCATGCCATTCCCCTAGAGCATATTTTAACGAAATGTAAGGGGCACAACCACACTGAGGCAAACGGGAAGCCTGGTCTTCTAATACAAGCCCATCACGTTGTAGCTTGTCTGACAGGACTACAGGCAGTTTACACATGACAGTGATACCTTGACATTTACCAAAGAAAATATATAGATGTTGTTCCTAGTTTGGGCACTGGATAGAGTGATGATCAAGAAATCCAAAAACAAAGATGAATGTAAACATTTTACTAATTTTTTTTAATAGATTTTATTTTCCCAGACATAATCACTTAAGGGACACCAACTGCCACATAGAATTCTGTAGTTCTGTTCACATTTCAGTCATAATCCCAAGGGGATTAAGCCGATTCAGACAATTGAATTCACTCTTACTCAACCCCATCCCTACAGTTTCTATAAGGATGCTGTTTCCAATGGCTAAGGGAGGTAAACATGGACATTTAGATAAATGAGCCCAAACCAAGAAAGATGACAAAGTTGATTACAGAAATGGGCTTTTTTGTCCCTCCTAGAAGATTTCAAATAGATCTGAATCTTCAAGGAATGCTTTTATTGGGTAGTCCACATGAGGAGAGTGAGAACTGTCCCTTCAGAGGGCAGTGTAGAAAGAAGGGTGTTCTCCCCTTTCATCCTGCTGGTCAGTGACTGAGAAGGCCCTTCTATTATCAGCCAGGGCTTAAATAAACCTTCTGCCTCCGCACCCAGCCGCCCTCCAAGCTGCAGGCTAATCCATCACTGTCACCTCTGCAGAGTGGCTGCCATGACAGTTCATGATCATTAACCAGCCCTGGTGTGCTTTGTGTTAAAGTTAAGACACATCAAACGCAGAAACTCCGCAGTTCCTTAAAGTTACTGAAGACAGGGATGCACTGAGAACACCGTTGGCCAAACTTGACACACAGCTTTGACAAAAGGTGAAAAATGAGTCCTGGGTAAAGATGCCTCAGTATCCCTTCTTACTCCATCCCCCAACTCCACTCTCAGGGGTTAGAAACCAAGTGGAAAAGGATCTGTGTGAGAATTGGGTCACAGAGCCTTGACAAAGAGAATGTGGGCCCAGGACACAGCAACCCTGCTCCTTAAACCACGCCCCTGGCGCTGCCTGGTGAAGGTCCCTGTAACTCCCTCAGCAGAAAGGCCTGTTCCCCAGGGAACGCTCACAGTAAAGCACTCTCATCTTCTGAATCACTTCACAAACCTTCCTCATGGGCTCAAATCCCTAAAAGAAATGCAGGCTGAACAACACCTCTTTCCATATCACAAAGGTTAATAGTATATAAGTAACAAAGTGCATGAAAGGCATTTGTGTATTGGGGTGATCCTGCTTACATCTCATGATTTCTTTTGGGGCCCACTGTTTAATTAAGACATTTGCTTTTCTTATCACACATGACTTTTCTACAACAAGGCCCAGTTTAGGGAAATGACCTTGAGATGCAGTTTGAGAAGGAATAGGGAGCTGGCTCTGCCAATCAGTATTTAAAAATTAAATAACAAAAAGAATAAAAACAAGCAAGCCATAACCACCCTACTGTCAAGGAGGAAGAGTTTGCATGTAATTCCTCTATACCATTATCCATTCAAAGAATGTTCATTCAGTCCCTCTCATGTGCTCAGCATTGAGTAATTCCCCAGAGTTATAAAGAACAAAAAGTGGATTATTTCTCTTGTAGACCAAAAAAAAAAAAAAAAAGTTTCTATGGAAAGTAACCTCATAGGGTGACCTGGTCATAAATTCTTAACTGGTCAGGTCCGGGTGGGTAGTCGCACCCCAGGCATATAGCTTCTTTAGTAAAAGGCTTATCTTTGCCTTAGGCTAACCCTGTACATTGTTTTTGTGCATCTAGGTTAACACACCTTTGAAATGCCCCCTTTCAGATCCGTCCTTCTAAAGTGGGACCACCCTCAAAAGAGCACATAATCTTAACAGTGCTGCAATCCAATCATCTCCTGTCTTTCTCCTACCTTCATGTAATCTTTAGGTTCCCTCCTTAATTTCAAATGCAAAAAGAAATTTTGCAAACTGGTATTCTCCTGAACATTTGAGATCTTGCACCATGGCATATGTCATCAGTTTTGGCTCAAATAAACTCTTATAAAAATTGCTTACAGGCCTGGATGTTTCTTACATCAACACTCTTAAGAAGCTTAGAGTCTATGAATATAGGTAAATAAAATATCTACAATGGAGATATCTAAAATGGAGGGGGATTAAGACAGGACACATCAAGAATTTGTGCCCTGGTTGGTGTGGCTCAATGGGTTGAGCACCAGCCTGTGAACCTAAGGGTCACCAGTTTGATTCCCAGTCAGGGCATATGCCTGGGTTGTGGACCAGATCCTCAGTTGGGGGCCTGTGAGAGGCAACAGATGGATATATCTCTTATACATCAGTGTTTCTTTCCCTCTCTCTATCCCTACCTTCCTCTCTCTCTAAATAAAATCTTAAAAAAAAAAAAAAGAACTTCAGAGAGGGGGCTAATTAGTTGAGCAGGAGTTCAACAATGAAATAGGAGGTGTAACAACATGTGCAAGGGTGTAAAATTAATGATAGCTAGCATTTATGAAGCATGTCCTAAAATCCAGGCAGTATGCCTAGCATGGTATAGACCTGTGTGGCTGCCATCAGCCCCAGGAGGCCATTGAGCGTTTAGAATGAGGCTGCTCTGAACTGGGAGGAGCCGCTCCTAAGAGTAAAATGCACAGAGGATTTCAACAATCTAGTATGAAGAAAAGAATAACGTATCTCAGTAATCATTTTTATACTGATTACATGTTGAAATAATATGTTGGACACAGTGAGTTAAATAAGACATTATTAAAATTAATTTCATTCATTCTTCTTGTTTTTTAAAGTGGCTACTAAAAAATGAAATTTCTTATATGGCTCCTCTTATACTTCTGTTGCTGTAGACAGAATCTCTTTAATCTTCCCAACAACCATATGAGTTTGTACCTTTATTTTTCAAATGAGAAGATGAAGGCCTGGTAAGGTTTACTGAGCCTTCCACACACAGCCTGTAAGTGGCAAGAAAGAGGAAGCTTTCGAGGGTTTAGTGCATGCTGCCAGTGCCCAGGGCTGGAGTGTATGATGTGAAGCTAGACAGGTAGGGAAGGGAGCAAGAAAGAAGAGAGCAAAGCAGCTTCACTTGATATATTTATGTGTGTTTATTGTCTAAAAATTCAAACAACATAAAGGAATAGAGTGACATGTACAGATTCCTCCATTCAGACCATTTTGCCAGCATTATTTTGTTTCCCTGAGAGGTACCCAAGGCATAATAAGTGTATGTATAATATGTATGTCGTCGGCGGCGGCGGCAGCCGTCCGTCTCGAGAGAGGATGGTGTAGCTTCTTAAGAGTCTATCTGCACCGCCGAGAATGGCTGTGCAGTCCGACTCGGGAGTGACACGGTATCTGTCTCCTCCCGTGTTGAATCGACATCTTGCGATGAAGCTACAGAGCCTGGGCAGGGTGATATGGAGGGTCTGCTGTTGCCCATGCAACAGATCCCCCCTCTCTTCGCAGCTGAAGGATCCAAGGGAAAGACGGAGTCAATACAGCTTGGCTTCAGGTGCGCCGCAGGAGTTGCCGGTGTTGACTACAACGTCAAACCGCCTTAGGGACTCCGCCTCCGGATTTTCTGTCGGGGTTTACTCCCTTAGCCTTTCCCCTGAAGAGGTATGCCGCAAGGCAGCGGAGGTTTTTTGGAATCAGAGTTTTCCTTCTCTGATGTGCCCTGACTGGAAGATCGAACCAGCGACACTTAGCTCGCAGGCCGACGCTCAATCCACTGAGCCAAACCAGCCAGGGTCACTGTTGTAATAAATTACAACAAATTTAGTACCTGAAAACAACATGAATACATTATTTTAGAATTCTGGAACCAGAAGTTTGCAATGGGTCTCACTGGGCTAAAATCAAGGCTTCAGCAGTGCTGTGTTTCCTTCTGGAGGCTCTAGGGGGAACGTTTACGTTCCTTTTCCTTGGACTTCCCATATCCCTGGGCCATAGCCCCCTTCCACCCTCAAAGGTGGAATATGTATGTATTATATTCATAACAAGTATATATAATATAAAATATATGAAATTAACCCTGGCTGGTGTGGCTCAGTGGATTGAGCACCGGCCTGCAAACCAATGGGTCGCTGGTTCGTTTTCCAGTCAGGGCATATGCCTGGGTTGCGGGCCGCGTCCCCACCTAGGGGTGCACAAGAGGCAACCACACATTGATGTTTCTCTCCCTCCCTTTCTCCCTCCTTTCCCCTCTCTCTAAAAATAAATAAACAAAATCTTTAAAATATATATTAAATTATGTTTTATAAATTATATTATAATTTATGAGTTTATATTATTTTATACATTATTTTATATGTTATATATATAAAGTCTTCCATCTTGTACAAATGGTCTGGCTCATTTTTAAGCTATTTTATATATTGGACTGGTGATATTTTGCTGAATAAAATGGTTCCTCTGCTTTAAAAACACTTTTAAATCTATTTATAGTCCCTGAGGCCACTTTGAGCTCAAAAATCCTTTGACTTTGGATTATAATTGTTGTTTGGGTCTTCTCTCCCACCATATTATTGGTCACCGGTTTGTCTTATTTGCTGTGAAATTCTCAGCAAAGAATAAGGCCCTTCAGTACAACATTGTTCCTATGGGGAAATATGATTTACTTTACAATAAGTCACTTTAAGATACAGAGTAGCTCCCTTAAACATAAAGTGTTTAGTTGCATAGTGTTTTTGCCTTATGTATTTAGTAATGCAATGGAAAGCAAAACAAAATTACTTCTTTATACTTAAAAAGAATTAAATTTTCTGTTCTTTAACTGTGATTTTTTTTCCTTTATTCTCTGTGTTAATATGTTTCAAATCCCATCCCCAGCCTTTTAATAGTGACCTTAGGTATGTTATTTAACTTTTCTCTTGGTTTTCTCATCTAGAACACAGAGATAATATCTACCTCATAGGATTAGGAGGAATAAATGAAATAATATGTGTAAAGGTGGTTAGTTAAAAGCCCTGAATGTAATAAATACTAAATAAATGTAATTTACTTTAATTGTTACTATTATTATGTCTGTACTTATGTTTATAAACCTTTATTATGTGCATTGCATGTCAAATGGGTAAATTTTATTGCTTATTTCAATGGGCTATTTTGTGGATTAAACAAAATTATACATATGAAGCCCTTCCAGTACCAGGGGCATAGTAAGCATTTTACTGTTATATTATATCCTTATAACTTACATATGGTAGGCTAAAACCTTTAAACTCTAACATATAATGGCATGATGTTATTGTATACTTACAGTATTAAATGTAAATATTAATTATATTATCAAGCTTATATCCTAAATGTTATTCTAAATTATTGTTGCCCTATGGGATTATTCCAGCATTATCCTGGGCTTTTATGCTCATAAGGGTGATATTTAATATCCAAATAACACACACTGCTTTCCATGCTCCTCAAAGCCTTCGTGCAATAGCACCTCCTAAATTAAAACCCTTTTCATACCTGAGACCAGATCAATTCTAGACACTGTTTTGCAGCTAGAAAAACTGAGGTCTGGGTCATCTATGGAGATAATTTAAATCTCCTTTAACAAGCTCCTTTACCCTACACCTTCTCCATCTCCAGCCTCTAGGCTTAGAAACGTGGTTCTCAAACCCTGGTTCTGGATTTAGTTGATGTCTAAAACAGCCTGCTTGTGGATTCTGGTGCAACAGGGCAAAAACTGGAGTCATCGGGAAGAGAGTGGTGGGCCATAGCAGGTCCCAGTAGGCCCCGAGAAGCCACTGCACAGCTCAGTTAGCCTATGTGTCAACCTTGCCAAGGGCTATGTGGTGCAAAGTGGTTTATGCAACTACTCACTGACTTTCAGTATTATTTTATTTACCAATAAGAAAAAAAATACGGCACTATTTTTTATTTACTCTGTTTTGAAAAAATAAAACTAAAGTAAAGAATCAAGCTGTTGTCTCCAGAGACAGGGGCAACAGGTCTGTACCATCCCTGCTTTCAAACCCACAGGGCCTGTGTTGGAAAATGGGGTCCAAGAGAAGTTAGGACTTCACCAAAGTCCAGGTGGAGTCAGTCAGGTGAGGCCACATTGAGGATATTTGCCCCCAGATATTAATAAATCATTAGCCTAAGAGAGACATAACTCCCTAGTAAGTATAATATATGGACCTTAATGAAGCTGGCAAAAGGTGGAACAAAGAGAAATATCCTTTTCTCCTTCTTCTGCTTCTGCTTCTCCCTCCCTTTCTCCTTCTTCTTCTGTTATATTGCAAACATGACCAAACAAATTAATGTGCTTCAGGTGGAAAGACTTTAAATCAAACCTTGGGAAGTCTGAATCCCAAAGAAGAGCTGTCAAGTTTCTGAATGAGTGACAAGGCTTTTATTGACATTGTGACATTCTATTTCTTGTGCCATTATTGATGAAGATGTACTTTTAAGTGCAGACTTGTGTATGTTTTCATCTTTCATTCCACACAAGGACTTTCACAAATCCTATGAGCATCTCCTTGAGGCAGTGAGGGGAAGTGCTCACACCCTTTCCCAGCATTAAGGCACTGAGGGAGCCCGCGGAGGCAGCGGAGGAGGCAGGAAGCCCCAGGGGAGACAGTGCCCCTACTGTTGCAGAGGGGAAGAATTTAGCCTCTGCTTCTCATCAACCAGGATGTAGAGGGGAGAGGTGAAAGGTGAGGAGAGGTGAGCATTACCTCTGGTCACTGGTCATAGAACCAGCCCGCCTACCAGGCTAGCTCAAGGAAAATGAAGGAAGCCATGCAAAGGTGGCTTCCTGACATAGCCAGTCACATCCACTATGACACACTCCCAGTGGCTCTGAAAACACGTATAACCAATTTGGACACAATTTGTGAGTGACTACCAAAATGTACATACAGATGCTCCTCAACTTAAGATAGGGTTATGTCCTGATAAACCCATCATCAGCTGAAAATATCAGAAGTTGAAAATGCATTTAATATACCTAACATATTGAACGTCATAGCTTAGCCTTGCTTACTTTAAACAGGCTCAGAACACGTACTTTAGCCCTCAGTTGGACAAAATCATATAATACAAAGCCAATTTTATAATACAGTGTTGAATATCTAATGTAATTGACTGAATACAGTACTCAAAAAACACTGGCAACGCAGTGTACAGTCTAGCATTGGTTGTTTGCCCTGGTGATCACATGGCTGACCCAGAGCTGCGGCTCACTGCCACTGCCCAGCATCTCCCAAGAGTATCTTAACACTTATCACTAGCTGGGGAAAGATCAAAATGCAAAGTACAGTTTCTACTGAATGCAAATCACCTTCGCACCATCGTAAAGCTGAAAAATCATAAATTGAACCATCATTTAAGTCGGAGACAATCCGTATGTATTTCTTTTGACTCAACAACTCTTCTAGAAATTTCTCTTCCAACATACTCACCCAAGTGTATAAAACTATTCCCATCAGCATTTTTATTTACTGAGCATCTTTCTGTAAAAGTAAAAACTAGAAATGATCTCAATGTCTATCAATAAAAGAATAAATTTAAATAAATTTTGGTGTGATAAATCAACAACTGTGTGACAAGGAATGAGATAAATCTATAAAGACATGGAAAAGTAGTTGAGATTATTCTAAAAACACATTTAAGACTCATAAGTCATACTCTGCTACTCCTGGGTTACACTAGTTGCATGTTAATAAGAGTAAGGATGCAAGAAGCAAAAAGAAGCGGAAATTTTTCTTTTAATCAACTTTATTTTTTTATTTTTAGGGAGAAGGGAAGAAGAAAGTGAAGGACAGAAACATCAGTCAGTAGCCTCTTGCACTCCCCCAACCAGGGGCTTGGCCTACAGCCCAGGCATGTGCCCTGACCAGGAATCAAACCAGTGACCTTTCAGTTTATAGGGCAATACCCAATCCAGTGAGCCACATCAGTCAGGGCTAAAAAGGAAGCAGATCTTGATGAGTGGAATTTGCAGATATCCTCAGGCAACAGGAATGGCTTTAGTGGAGACTGACACTCCCATGGGAAGAAAGAAACCACCTAGTGGGAGGGAGCCCCTGTAGTGCTGACCCCTAAGTTAGGCTTCTCGGTTTTCTTAGAAGTTGGAGGTAAGGGGACCTCAGAAGCACAGTATCAGATTATGAATGATGTATAACCCTGATTCATAACAATCTCTTTTCATCAGCTCATGAACCTACTGTTATTTGGTTATTTTTAACAATGTAATAAGCACCCTCAACCCTGCCACCCAAAATAAAAACCAACAGACAATAACCCTCATTTAAAATTCTGAGGCCATCCTGGCCCCCTTCTCGCCTACCTGAATCCCCTGTTCACCATGTTTTCATTCTCCTTTATAAATAGTTGTATTGACTCTGTGTATATTTTAAAGTATACTTTTCAGTTGTTTTTAATTATTAAAAGGGTATTATGCTGTTTGTAATCATTTTTAACTTATTTCTACACTTCATATACATTGAGATTCATTAGCATCATTATAATTTAGTTTGTATTGTTAGTTTAGTTTATATTGTTATAATTGTCAGTATAGTTTAGTTTATAGTTGATATTATTTAGTTCATTTGTTTGACTGCTGTATTTATTTATTTAATAATATTTATTCGGCCCTGGCTGGTGTGGCTCAGTGGGTTGAATGCCTACCTGTGAACCAAGTGGTCACCAGTTCAATTCCCAGTCAGGTCACATGCCTGGGTTGCAGGCCAGGTCCTCAGTTGGGGGCATACAAGAGGCAACTGGTTGATGTATCTCTCACACATCGAGGTTTCTCTCCCTCTCTTTCTCCCTCCCTTCCCACTGAGAGAAATGCTCACAATAAAAACCAAGACACAGGATTTGAGCAGCAAAGTGAGGTGTTTATTCACGAGTCTGCAGAGTTGGGCACACCACCAGCCAGGAGAATATGTGCGTGAAGTAGACAAAGAAAACTGGTTTTATATGAATGCGATTAGCTTCCCCTCCCTAACACGATTAGCTCCCCAGTCCCCTTTCCTTCTCCCGTTTCTCCATTACTAGTTAATCCAGGTTCACAATCTACTGCAATTAACTACTTAACCTAGGCTGTGATTAAGTAAGGGTAATCTTGATTCTTGGGTTAATCCCCTCCACTGTTGATTCCCTGTAGATTTTTATTTATTTCATTTAATGCAATCTTCATTTTGGCCTGGGTCTCTATTATGCCTTTCAAGTACCCAATGAGTTCCAGGAGCATCCTGATAAGCAGTGTTTTGAATTGTACATCTGATAGGTTGCTTATCTCTATTTCATTTATTTCTTTTCCTGGAGTTTTGTTCTGTTCTTTCATTTGGGCCATATTTCTTTGTCTTTTCATTTTGGCAGCCTCCCTGTGTTTGTTTCTGTGTATTAGGTAGAGCTGCCTTTAACTTCCTGTCTTAGCATAGCTGTCAAGCTGTATGGGGCAGAGCCTTAGGTAATTGCCAGGGTGGGGCAATCCATGTCACTGCTCTGTTGCTCTGTGTGGGGGAGGGCTCACAGAGGGGATAATGCTGCTGCTTGGCTTCTGAAGTTTTGCCTAGGAGGTAGCTGTCTCCCCACTCACATTTCACTTTATCCTCATATGCCACTGGTGCCCTTCCAGCTGTTGCCCTGGTGCTGAATCCCAGAGGGTGTCCTACATGAGTCTTAAGTCCATTACAGGCCCTTTAAGAGGACACAGTTTCTTCCACCACTCCAACCCCCTCTGGTTTTTACAGCCAGCAGTGCTGAGATCCTTCACTCCTACAGTATCCCTACCATTTTTTATCCACCACACCAGTGGATGTGGGACTACCCATTCCAATCTTCACGCCTTTCTGTGCCACTCTGCATCTCCACGCTTCTCTGCGCCTCTCTATGTCTCTGTGCCTCCTACCCATCTGCATAAATGTGGCTTCTTTAAATCGTTGGTTGTCGTACTTCCACACAGCTCTATTTTCTGACAATTCTGGGTGAAATTTGCATAGTCTGGTTGTATTTTTTGCTGTAGTTGTGCATGGAGGCGAGGCCTGTTTACTTACGCCTCCATCTTGACTGGAAGTCTCAGTTTTTAGAAAGTATATTATTGGAAGTTTTTTTCTTTCTTCTCTATTATTGTCTTTCTTTCCTTTAAGTTACTTTTTCTGTTTTACTTTGGTGTCTTTTTTTTTTTTTTTTTTTATAATAGAGGTCTTTATCAGCTATCTGGGAATCTTTAAGGGTTGTGTACTACAAAACTGATTTGATCCTAACTTTGTGATATCTTGGCTTGTTGAGTATGGGTTTCATTGTGGGATGATCTGGCTGGGCTGTTTCTTGAGGAATTCTGCGTGTATACATGTTTAGGTGTATCTCTTGAGCTGGTCTCTTTCCCGGAGAAAACTCTTTAGAGTGTGCTGCTTTTAGGAGTGTGTATACCTTGGCTGGTTTGGCTCAGTAGATTGAGCGTCGGCCTGCGAGCTAAGTGTCGCTGGTTCGATCTTCCAGTCAGGGCACATCAGAGAAGGAAAACTCTGATTCCAAAAAACCTCCGCTGCCTTGCGGCATACCTCTTCAGGGGAAAAGCTAAGGGAGTAAACCCTGACAGAAAATCCGGAGCCGGAGTCCCTAAGGCGGTTTGACGTTGTAGTCAACACCGGCAACTCCTGCGGCGCACCTGAAGCCAAGCTGTATCGACTCCGTCTTTCCCTTGGACCCTTCAGCTGCGAAGAGAGGGGGGGTCTGCTGCATGGGCAACAGCAGACCCTCCATATCACCCTGCCCAGGCTCTGTAGCTTCAGCTTCACTGGAGAGGACACTCCAGTGTCATCACAAGATGTCGATTCAACACGGGAGGAGACAGATACCGTGTCACTCCCGAGTTGGACTGCACAGCCATTCTCGGCGGTGCAGATAGACTCTTAAGAAGCTACACCATCGTCTCTCGAGACGGACGGGCATGGGCAACAGCAGACCCTCCATATCACCCTGCCCAGCTTCACTGGAGAGGACACTCCAGCGTCATCACAAGATGTGGATTTAACACGGGAGGAGACAGATACCTTGTCACTCCCGAGTCGGACTGCACAGCCATTCTCAGCGGTGCAGATAGACTCTTAATAAGCTACACCATCGTCTCTCGAGATGGACGGCTGCCGACGGAATCTAGTTATAGGTCTATCTCCAATTTATTTGCAAAGTTATCTAGCTACATCCTCCCATTTCTCTGTGTTTGGTGATGACAGTCTTCCTTCTTTTGATCCCAAAGATATGCGTGAGGAGCTGAGGAATGTCATTTCCTCACCCCTTTTTCATGATTCATCTGTTCATTATCTCCTACTGGTTTGAGAGACACTGGCTTGCTTCTTCATTCCTGACATCACCTCTCTAAAAATAAATATATAAAATCTTTAAAAAAAATAATATTTATTCATTTACTCTCCTAGTGTTTCCAGGTTTTTGCTATTGTGAATAGTACTATTTCATCATTCTTGAGTGTGCCTTTTATTGTACTATTATTATAATTATTGTTGTTTGTTGATGCGCATTCTGACCAGTGTGAGTTGGTATCCCATTGTGGTTTTATTTTGATTCTTTCTGATGGCTAGTGATGTTGAGCATCCTTTCATATGTTTATGGGACTTGTGTATGTCCCCATTGGAGAAGTGTCTGTTCACGTCCTTTGCCTATTTTTAAATTGGATTGTCTGTCTTTTTGGTGTTGAGGTGTGTAAGTTCTTTATATATTTTGGAGATCAATCCCTTGTCTGAGGTATCATTGGCAAATATATTATCCCATATGGTTGGTTCCCTTTCCATTTTGATGATGTTTTCTTTAGCCATGCAGAAGCTTTTTAGTTTCATGCAGTCCCATTTGTTTATTCTTTCCTTTATTTCCCTTGCCCTAGGAGATATATCAGCGAAAATATTGCTAGGTGGGATATCTGAAATTTTACTGCTTATGTTTTCCTCTAGGACTTTACAGTGTCATGGCTTACATTTAAGCCTTTTATCCATATTGAATTTATTCTGGTATATGGTGTAAGGTGATGGTTTAGTTTCTTTTTTTTTTTTGCATGTGCCTGTCCAGATCTCCCAACCCATATGTTGAAGAGACTATTTTTACTCCATTTTATGCTCCTGCCCCCTTTGTCAAATATTAGTTGGCCGTAGAGACTTGGGTTCTTTTTGGGGCTATTTTGTTCCATTGATCTATATGTCTGTTCTTATGCCAGTACCAGGCTGTTTTGATTATAGGGGCCTTGTACTGTCATTTGATATGAAGTATTGTGATCCCTCTGAGGCTATTTGGGGTGATTTTTGGTTCCATATATATTTTTGAAATATTTGTTCTAAATCTGTGAAATATACCATTGGTATTTTAATAGGGGTTGCATTGAATCTATGGATTGCTTTGGGTAGTATAGATATTTTAATGAAGATAATTTTTTCATCCATGAACACAGTGCAAATAGTATCTTCCTTAATGTTCTGTGTTTTTCCAAGTACAGGTCTTTTACCTCCTTGGTTAAGTTTATTCCTAGATACTTTATTTTTCTTGTTGCTATAGGAAATGGAATTTTTTTCCTAGTTTCTGTTTCTGATATTTTATTGTTGGTGTACAAAAATGCCTTGGATTTTCGAATATTGAGTTTGTATCTCACTATTTTGCCAAATACACTTATTAGATTGAGTAGTTTTTTGGTGGAGTCTGTAGGGTTTTCTATATATACTATCATGTCATCTGCAAATAATGACAGTTTTACTTAACTTCTTTCCAACTTGGATGCCTTTTACTTCTTTTTCTTGTCTGATTGCTGTGGCTATAACTTTCAGTACTATGTTGAATGAAAGTGGTGAATGTAGACACAGTTGTCTTGTTCCTAATCTTAGGGGGAAAGCTTTATTTTTTGCCCAGTATGTATGATGTTTGCTCTAGATTTCTCATATATGACCTTTATTATGCTGAGGTATGCTCTCTCTATTCCCACTTTGCTGAGTTTTTTTTTTTTATCATCATATATCAGTGCTATATTTTATCGAATGCTTTTTCAACATCTGTTTATATGATCATGTGATTTTTGTCTTTCATTTTGTTGATGTGTATTATATTTATTGAATTGTGTATTAATTTATTGATTTGTGAATATTATATCATCCCTGCATCTCTGGGTAAATCCCAGTTGATCATGGTGTATGATACTTTTAATGTGTTGCTCAATCCAGATTGCCAATATTTTGTTTAGGGTTTTAGCAACTATGTTCATCAGCAATATAGGCCTGTAGTTTTCTTTCTTTGCTGTATCTTGACCTGGTTTTGGAATTAGGGTAATACTGCCCTCATAAAAAGAATTTGGGAGTCTTCCATCTTCTTGAATTTTTTGAAATAGGTTGAGGCGTGTAGGAGTTAGCTCTTCTCTAATATTTGGTAAAATTCACCTGTGAAGCTTTTAGGTCCAGGGCTTTTGTGTGTCAGGAGTTTTTTGATTATTGCTTCAGTTTCACTAGTTGTTATCAGTCTATTACCCTGGCTGGTTTGGCTCAGTGGATTGAGCGTCGGCCTGCGAGCTAAGTGTCACTGGTTCGATCTTCCAGTCAGGGCACATCAGAGAAGGAAAACTCTGACTCCAAAAAACCTCCGCTGCCTTGCAGCATACCTCTTCAGGGGAAAGGCTAAGGGAGTAAACCCCGACAGAAAATCCGGAGCCAGAGTCCCTAAGGCGGTTTGACGTTGTAGTCAACACCGGCAACTCCTGCGGCGCACCTGAAGCCAAGCTGTATTGACTCCGTCTTTCCCTTGGACCCTTCAGCTGCGAAGAGAGGGGGGGTCTGCTGCATGGGCAACAGCAGACCCTCCATATCACCCTGCCCAGGCTCTGTAGCTTCAGCTTCACTGGAGAGGACACTCCAGCGTCATCGCGAGATGTCGATTCAACACGGGAGGAGACAGATACCGTGTCACTCCCGAGTCGGACTGCACAGCCATTCTTGGCGGTGCAGATAGACTCTTAAGAAGCTACACCATCGTCTCTCGAGACGGACGGCTGCCGACGGATTATAATTATTATGCAAGAATCGCTCTTTGAAATATACCATGGAGTGGAATTGCGCAGTCATAAAGTTTGTAAATGTTCCACTTGAGGAAATAACATCAGTCAACTTTCCAAAGTGGTTGTCCCAACTTATACTCCCAATAGTCACATGTGGGAGATACTTTCTTTAGATCTGCATTGCTTCCAACACTTGGTATTGCCAGACTGTTTTATTTTTGCCAATTGAAAGGACATAACTTTTGGGCTTCTTTTGCATTTTGCTGACCACTAAGATCACTAGATATCTCTTTTTTTTTTGGAAATTGGCTACAGGTATTTTCTTTTCTGTGAAATGCCTGCTTGTGTCTTGTGCATACCCCTTCTCTCCCATTGTCTGTGGTCTAAGTCTTGCTGTTGCCTGAAATGAAAATTCCAGGGAAACATTTCAAAATACAACTCATGTTCACCTGCCAGGAGATGGGGCCGGAGGAACACATAATTATTAGAGGTTTGTTTTGATAAAGTCCAACAAAAGTGTGAGCATGAAATCCTAAGGAGCTAGAGACACCAGGAGGTGACTAGGGCTGGGGGTGGTGGGTGGAAGGCTGGAAGGTAAACCAACTATATCAAATTCTTCCCCTCTCCTGCTTGGCTGCCTAGAGCAGCAGCAGTAAATTCCTGGTACCCTGTGCCAGGGGCTTCCCTGCACTTTCCACAGCACCCTGCCAGGAGCCCTCAGCACCTAAATGTTTGGTGCTGCTTCCGCTGAAAGCAGAACAGCAAGTTCAGATTTCTACATAAGTAATTTGGCAATCAAAACAATAACTTATCTCTGCTCTCGAGCCATTAGGAAGTGAATTTCCAGAGGTTTCTGAGTAGTGAAGAAAGAACATACACAGACACAAATTTTCCAATTCATACATAGAAAACTGCAGGCTCAGTAATTGAAATTTAAGAGGAAATAAATAAATGCAAAGCACAGAGTGCACCGCTCCCAGAGATGGCCACTTTCAGCTCTGCTCTAGTCCAAACCATTTTTAGCACCACAAATCATCCCTTGCCTCACTCTGAGGCTGCAGCTTATCTATGCTTCCAGGAACCATGCAGAGCCTCCCCAGGGCAGCCCGCATTCACCTCCTGTCCTTCCCAAGATCTCCTGCACAGTCATGTCTACCAGCTGTCATCTTTCTTTAATTATCAATTAATTTCTTCCTTATGACCAAAAGTCTTTCTCCCATCCAAGTCCAACAGATTCTCACTCTCATTCCTCCCTGTTTGGCTAATACCTGGTATTAGCTTGGCCACAGCAAGGTGAGGTCAGAATGACCTGCCCTTAGTTTCTGTGCTCTGGGTCAAAGACAAGCCAGGAGAGACATGAGCCTCTGAAACGCAAAGGGAAGGTGATGCTAGAATTGACAATGAAGTTTTTGGTCTTCCTAACTTTAAATGGAAATTATAAAAGAAAATATTTTGAGTAGTAGTGTGTGTGTATACACTTTTTTATTATGGTAAAATATGCATAACATATAACTTTCCATTTTGCCCATTTTTAATCATACAGTTCAGTGGTATTAAGTACATTCGCATTGTTGCAACCATCACCACAATCCAGCTCCAAAAATTTTTCATCAATCATCCCAAACTGAAATTCTGTCCGCATTAAAGAACAACTCCCCATCCCCCACCCCCAGCCCCTGGCAACCCCCTTTCCACTTCTTGTCTCTGTGAATTTGAATACTCTAGGTACCTCATATAAGTGAAATCATTTAGTATCTGTCCTTTTGTGTCTGGCTTATTTCACTTACCAAAATGTTTCCCAGATTTATCTCATTGTAGCATATATCAGAATTTTATTTCTTTTTAAGGCTAAATGATACTCCATTGTGCATATATTCCATATCTTGTTTATCCATTCCTCTGCTGATGGACATTTGGGTTGTTTCCACTTTCTGGCTACTGGCTACTGTGCATCATGCTGTTATGAACATGGGTGTACAAGTATCTGTCAGATGAGTAGTTTTTTAAATATTTAAAGTTACATTTTCCTCTAATGCACAAACTACCTTGTACATAGCTGAAAAGCTATCAAAAACTGATCAACCGGCTAGGTCACCCCATTATGATGAGATCAGTTTTAAGATAGGAGCCAAGGACTGTACATTTTCTGAGTTATGCACAGTTCTCAGCATGCTCAGCACCTGGGTTTCCTCCAATACATATGGACTCTTGGCGACACAGGCAACACATATCACATGGGTGACTGTCAAGGCTAGACCTCACAAAGGGCGAGCGAGGCCCAGGTTATCAGTTCTTGCCATGGCCCAGCCTTATCAAAGGGTTATTTAGCTCTCATTTTGATTAGCGAAGTACTTTATAATCATTAACTAATAGATCTTTTCCATCATCAACAGCCATCACCCTATATGTGGAAATGGAGTATTTGGATAGGGAGGGAGCCAATTTCATGTGTGGTTTGTATGCAAATATAAATGCAATCATAGAGACCAAACTTGCTGTGCTCTTTGGAAATAATGTTTCAATTTAGCTAAGCATAAATACTAGATTTGAAGTTCTGTTATTAAAGCCATAGTCCTGAGGGTGGTATGTGGCCCACTGTAACTGATTATGGTCTTAAGAACCCACAATCCAAAAGGATGACATTAAGATCCATACCCTGCACTGACTTCTCCCCATGCCCTCCCCAAACTTCCTTATTGCTTAGTGGTCAGCAGACAATGCGGTAAGCATATGAACCATAACAGCTGATCTCCCACAAGCTGAATCCAGGTGATATAACTGTTGACCAACCTGCCCCAATAACCTCAGAATACTACCTTGTTATTCAATAACACCAATCCCATTTTCACAGCTTTTTAATGATCCTTGGCATGTGGGATTATACAGACTTTTAAATTCCATTTTGTAATCTGAAATTATATTATGTTTGGAATGAAACAAATGCAATACATTTTATTTGAATCATTTTTAATGTATCAAAACCTCATTCATTGGTAGTCATATCCATTTATTTGCCACACATATTATATTACTTATTTTATACATGTAAAATACTTCACAAATTTAAGAATTAGTTTCATGCATTAGCTGTACTTGTACTATTATTTTTCCTTTTTTTGGCCACAATATTTCCATTATATATTTCCATGTCATACACTAAATTAGTAAATTATCTAATGAAGTCTATATTTTCACATCTCTGGACTAAGAAAAAGGGCACCAGAAGCTAGCAAGCCAAAAGTTCACTTATATGAAAACTATGACACATTCTTGTTTCACTATCTAAAATTGAAACCCAAAAAACAATAAAAGAGCACTGACTGGTGTGGCTCAGTTACTTGGGCATCATATCACAAAGCTAAAGGTCATTGGTTCGATTCCTGGGCAGGGCACATGCCTAGGTTGCTAGTTTGGTCCCTGGTTGGAGCTCATATGAGAGGCAACCTACCAATATCTCTCTCTCACATTGATGTTTCCCTCCCTCTCTATCTCCCTCCCTTCCCCTCTCTAAAAAAACAAAATTAATAAATGTTTTTTTAAAAAACAGTAAAAGATTGTTACTTGGTAACAGGGAATCTACACTTTGAAGATTATGAGCAGCCAAATCTTAATAACTTCATTCAATACATTCATCTTTTCATTATGTATCTATTCAATGCCTTTTATGTACAAGGTCCTGAAGCTACCAAGATGAATGAGTATCCTACCCCCAAGGACCTTCACTGTCAAGTGATTCTACACATCAGCAATTGACAAACTTTGGCCCATGGGCCACATCCAGCTCACAGCTTGTTTTTGTAAATAAACTTTTATTCGAATACATCCATATTCATTACTTTATGTATTGTCTGTGGTTGCTTTCATGCCACAATGACAGAGCAGAGTAGCTGCAACAAAGACCACATGGCTTGTAAGCCTAAAATAATTACTATCTAGCCTTTTCCAGAAAATGTTTGCCAACCTTTGCTCTCGAGGAAGGAACTAACTATGGACTCCTTAAATTTTAGAAAGTTCTGAGAAGATTTGATTCCATTCCAAAATGCTCTGAGAACTCAGAGAAGATGCTCTTGCTACTTGAAGTGTCATCCAGAGACCCACAGCATTCTGTACAACCTGCAGAATCTCAGGTTGTACCCCAAACTACTGAAACAGAATCTGCAATTGAACAAAATCCCCAGGTGATTCAGATATACATTAAAGTTTGAGAAGCACTGTTTATGTTAGTGAGGGTTCCCCAGAGAAACAGAACCAACAGGATGTGTGTGCATGTGTGTGTCTGTTGGGGGAGAGGGGGGCTGTATACATTTGACCTTGAGCAATGAGGGAATTAGGAGCACCAACCCTCCATGCAGTTAAAAATATGAATATAACTTTTGACTCCCCCCCAAACTTAAGTTGTCCCTCTGTGTCCATGGGGAGTTGGTTCCAGAATCAACCTCCAGACACCCAAATCATTGATGTTCAAGTCCCCCTTATGTAAAATAATGTAGAACAATGCACGTAGTTGGCCCTCCACATCCACAGACTCTCAACCATGGATCAAACCCAGTACAGGTATTTATTGGGAAAAAAATCAGTGTACATGTGGACTCAGGCAGTTCAAAACTGTGTTGTTTAAGAATCAATTGTGTATATATATATGTGTGTGTGTGTGTGTGTGTGTGTATATATATATATATATATATAGAGAGAGAGAGAGAGAGAGAGAGAGGGAGAGATTTATTTTAAGGAATTGGCTCCTGTGATTGTGGGGGTTGGCAAGTCTGCAATCTTCAGGGCAGGCAGGCAGGTTGGAAATTCTAGCAAGAGTTGTTGTTGCAGTCATGAGTTGAAGGCAGTCTGGAGATAGGATTCTCTTTTTCTGGGGATCTTAATCTTTTCTCTTTAAGCCTTCAACTGATTGGATGAGGTGCACCCACATTGTGAAGGATAATTTGCTTTACTCCAAGTCTACTGATTCATATATCAATCCCATCTAAAGAATAATTTCACAGCAATGTCTAGACTCATGTTTAACCAAACAATTGGGCATCGTTACCCAACCAAATTGACACATAAACTTAATTATCACACTTTTCAGGTGGAAAACTTAGAAAATTTGAACCATTTCGTCGTCGTCGTCATCGTCGTCGGCAGCCGTCTGTCTCGAGAGACGATGGTGTAGCTTCTTAAGAGTCTATCTGCACCGCCGAGAATGGCTGTGCAGTCCAACTCGGGAGTGACACGGTATCTGTCTCCTCCCGTGTTGAATCGACATCTTGTGATGACGCTGGAGTGTCCTCTCCAGTGAAGCTGAAGCTACACAGCCTGGGCAGGGTGATATGGAGGGTCTGCTGTTGCCCATGCAGCAGACCCCCCCTCTCTTCGCAGCTGAAGGGTCCAAGGGAAAGACGGAGTCAATACAGCTTGGCTTCAGGTGCGCCGCAGGAGTTGCCGGTGTTGACTACAACGTCAAACCGCCTTAGGGACTCCGGTTCCAGATTTTCTGTCAGGGTTTACTCCCTTAGCCTTTTCCCTGAAGAGGTATGCCGCAAGGCAGCGGAGGTTTTTTGGAGTCAGAATATTCCTTCTCTGATGTGCCCTGACTGGAAGATCGAACCAGCGACACTTAGCTCGCAGGCCGACGCTCAATCCACTGAGCCAAACCAGCCAGGGTTTGAACCATTTACTAGGTGGAAAACTTAGAAGTCAGGGAGAAATAAGGATAGGTCAATAACCAATATGTGAAGTTGGTGAGAAGTGGGTCTTCTGTAATTGTCAACTACCCTTTTTAAAGGGGGTCAAATATATGGTGACAGAAGGAAACTTGACTTTGTGTGGTGAACACACAGTGCAATATACAGATGATATATTAGAGAATTTCACCCTTGAAACTTATATAATCTTATTAACCAATGTCACCACAATAAATGTGATAAAATTTTTAAATATATACATTATTTCATAGAATCTACCTCAGGCATGTATGTCTCCTCCTAGGACCCATTGCAAGTGTCTCATGAGGTAGAAAGAGATTAACTCTGGATCTACACTGCCCAATACCATAGCCACCAACCACATGTGGCTATTGTGTGCTAGATATGTGGCTAGTCCAAACTGAGATGTGAAATACACACTAGATTTCAAAGATTTAGTATTTATTTATTTATTTTGGGGGAGAGGGGAGGAGAGGAAGAAAGAGAGGGAAAGAAATACCAATGTGCGAGAAAGACATTGGTTTTCTCTCACATGTCCGCAACTGGGGACCTGACCTACAACTGCATGTGCCCTGACTGGGAATTGAACCAGTGACCTTTTGGTTCAGAGGCCAGCGCTTAATCCACTGAACCACACCAGCCAGGGCTAAGAATTTAGTATTTAAAACTCAATAATTTTTATATGGATCATATGATGAAATGATAATATTTTAAGTATGCTGGGTTAAATCCAATAGGTTATTGAAATTAATTTCATCTATTTCTTTTTTACTTTTTTAAAATGTAGTTACTGGGATTTTTTTTAAGTATATTTTATTGATTATGTTGTTAAAATAGTCCCAATTTTTTTCCCCTTTGCTCCCTTCTGCCCAGTATCCTCCTTCCCCCCAGCAATCCCACCCCCATTAGTTCATGTCCATGGGTCATGCATATAAGTTCTTTTGGGAATTTTTAAATTATGTATGTGAGTATCATGATATTTCTATGGCCAGAGCCATTTTAAACCTTTGTTACTTGTTTTAGATTGAGTTGTGTCCCCACCCCCCAAATTTATATGTTGAAACCCTAAGTCCTAGTGTGACTGTATTTGGAGACAGGACCTTAAAGAAGTACTTACAGTTCAATGAGACCATGTGGGTGGGTCCATGATTTGATAGGATTGGTGTCCTTAAAAGAAGAGAAAGAGGCACTAGGGGATGTGGGCACATAGAGAAAAGGCCGTGTGAGAACACTGTGAGAAGACAGCTGAGGACAGTGTTCTCACCAGAAACCAAACCCTGCTGAGATCTTGATCTTGGGCTTCCAGTCTCCAGAACTGTGAGAAAATAAATTTCTGTTGTCCTGAGCCACCCAGTTCATATTTTGTTATGACAGCCCTAAGACTCTTCATACATCACTCAAAGTTTGGTCCATGGACCAGCAGCCAGCATCACCTGGGCTTGTTAGAAATGCAGAATCTCAAGTCCTATGCCAGACCATTGGAACCAGAATCTGCATTTTTTACAAGGTCCCTGGGTGCCTTATGGAGCCCTGCTCTGGAGTACAGGCCAGCTTTTGCCAGGGACTTCTAAGTAGAGTGGGAGACGGGATGTGGGAGAGGTGTGCTATGGGATGGAGAAGTCAAAAGCTTTGCCTGGTAGCCTCTGACTCCTCAGGGACATCAAACACCAGTAGCTAATGTTGGGGAAGAGCTCCGGAATTCAAATACCCAGCCCAGGGAGATCCTAATGATTAGAATTACTGCTTTTCAGAGCTGGAGGTGATCCCAGATATTTTCTAGTTCACATCCTTGAGGGAGGACATTATAGCTGACCGAAGGCCACTCAGTGGGGATGAGAATCTGGCCTCTTTACTACCATTTGATTTAATCCAGCATAAAAATTCTAACAAATAGGTACAGTTTCAAGAGCCCCATGGGTCAATTTTTTTTCTCTCTCTCTTTAAAGCAGAGAAGCCTATCTTAGCTGTTCTTGGGAAAACAGAAAAAACCAGCCCAAGTCTCATGGACCTGATGGGTGAGTGCATACTCTAATATCAACCACATGTTCTTTGCATGTTTGATAGGGATCCCACACTTCTCATGGCAAGATTTCTACTAAAGGTTACCATATGCCAAAGGAATGTTTCACCACTACAAACTGGTCATATAAGCTGAGAGCTTTAAATGACCAGGCAGAGTGAGTTAATCTATGCCTTGATTATCTGTGTGTCTGACTATCTAAAGACGTCCCTGGCATGTAGTTGTAACTCATAACTGACTTGCTAATTTGAAATATAGATGTGTGCCTCCCCTCCTTGCCCCCTCCTGTGCACACACTTAGATGCTGATTACAGTGGAGTTTGCAAATGAGTTGAATGTATTCTCAAGGATGTCCACCATTAATTCTTATAGATATATTGCTTTCTGGGGAGAGGAAGCACATAGAAAAGGAACAGAGAGCACATTGGAAAGGAGTTAATGAGAAGTAGGTGAAGATTAAATAGCCATTGCTTCAGTCAAAACCTATTGCTGTCTGGGAGCTGAACTGATAGTAGGTTTAGACTGGGGTGATTTATTTATTTATTTATTTGAAGATTTTACTTATTTATTTTTAGGGAGAGCAGAAGGGATGGAGAAAGAGAGGGAGAGAAATATCAATGTGTCATTGCCTCTTGAGCATCCCCAACTGGGGACCTGGACTGCAACTCAGGATTGTGCCCTCACTAGGATTCAAACCAGCAACCCTTTGGTTTGCAGGCTGGCACTCAATCCACTGAGCCACACCAACCAGGGCTAGAGTGGGCTGATTTGTATGAAAATCTCAGTTTTGCCTCTTGATGCATGAGTAAACTTGGGCAAGTTGTTTAATCCCAGCCTCAGTTTATTCACCTATAAGAATGAGAATAATAAGACTTTCCTTGTGGAATTTTCTTGAAATTTAAATTACAAGATATAGAAAATGCACATGGTAGGGTCTCAGTCAATGTTGCTTTTCTTTCTTTCCTTCCATCCTTCCTCCTCCTCCTATTGAAACTGAGATATTTTCTACACATGATGCTGGCAAGATAGGGTTCTTTTCAATTGCCCAGTAAGAGGAGAGATTATGGACAGATACAATGGAACATCAGTTGTTTTTGTTTTGATTACTGTATTGAGATATTCAGTATTTTTCAATTATCAGAGAACATAATTACCATAAGTGGAAAACAACAGTGATCTATTACTTAAAAAGTAGCAAAAGAACAATGACAACAATATCATCATTGCTGTATACTAAAAAGGTAAGCCAGTGATCTTGGTAGTTGAATGTTTGATATACTTTGAATGGCCAACTCAAGTTCTGGCTATTTCTGTTGACATAAATCTATTTATTTATTTTTATTTGGAGGGGCAGGAGGGCCCCTAGGTACAGCTTAAGGTTCTTGATATGCTTAAGGTTACAAGAGTAACCCATAACCAAATAAAAGGCATTCTAATGTATTGTACCTCTTCCCATGTACACAGCTGCTGCTGAAGGACACAGGAAATTTTCCAGGTGAAAATACTGTGACATAGCAGTGAATCCCATGAAGCAACCAACAAGACACCTTTCCATGATGTATCCAGCACCCCACAGAGCGATGACACACCAGGTGCTTTCTCAGAACACCATTCATTTCAAGAATAGAAAGAATCCCATCCTACATGAGGGTTCTCTTTCTTATTCTTATATTGAAAGTTCATGAGTCTGTTATATTCAAAAAGAAGGCCACAAAACTAGAGGTGGACTTAAAATGAAAAAATAATGTTTTCTGTGTCCAGTGACCCTTTTTTAAAAATCTTCCTTTCTTTTTTCCTTTTAATTGAATTTATTCGGGTGACACTGGTTAACAAAATTATACAGGTTTCAGGTGCACAATTCCACAATTTCATCTGTACAAGTATTGTGTGTTCACCACCCCAAGTCAAGTCTCCTTCCATCACCATCTATCCTCCCTACATCCCCCTCCACCTCCATGCCCCACCCACCACCGTGGACATAAATTTAGATGGTATTGCTTGCAGAGATCTTTAAAATCAGCAAGAGATCTTTCTTTTACTACCCAACATTGTAGTTTTAGAATGTCCTTGGCAAATAGGGCTTATCCAGGTACAAAATGTTAAAATATTGCTCTATTTCAGGTGTTAAGGACACTTAGATGAGAAATAAAGTTCCTCCCTGCATAAAGGGATCATGCTGGCTTTTGGTCATTTTTGTGGCTCTCCAAGAAGAGTCTTCCAACTAGACTAAGAGCCATGGACAAGCCAGAGGAAGAACACCAGTCCTGGACTTCAGCACTTGGGAATCCAGAGGCCCTCTCTCAAAGGAGCTGGAGACAATAAAGAACCAAATGAAATATACATGTCTCTTTCCATCTACTTCTGTGGACTCACGCTCTGAATCACCAGAAAAATTAAAATAATACTTACTATTTATTGGGTTGTTAACTACATGCCAGAAATGTATGAACTCATTGTATTCTCAAAATAGTCCTATGAGGTAGGAAATATTGTGTCCATTATACAGAAAAATGAGACCCAAAGAGCTTAATTAGCTTGCCCAAATTCATCCAGCAAAGGGTGCACTGGGAATTGAATTCAAGTTTGACAAGATGCTGCTGCCTCTTAGATCAGAGTATTTCCGCAGCAGGTTATAGTTTTAGTTTACATCTGTTTTGAAACATATATTTATAATATAATATTATAAACTTATTATAGTATCCTCCCATCTCCTTTTCCTGCAGATAAGAAAACATCCAGCATGGTTTTCCAAATAGAATCAACATCTTCACCTGAATGAGAAGTGACTACCTTTTTTTAGCTAAATAAATTTGGTGATCTCATTTCATTTTGTAAAGATTCTTGAATTTTCTAAATACCTAGATTTTATCCTCTTTCACTTCTTTAATCTCACAGAACTGCTGCCTTGGCCATCAGCTGCTATATATGCATTCATCTGAGTGTCCAGTGCAGGTCTGCTCAGAATCAGGCTCTGTGTTCTTCCATGGAAAGACAGATATTAATAAGATCCCACTCTCAAGGTGTTCCCAGTCTAGTGGGGACAATAATCATGCAAACAGATAATTTTAGTGGAGTTTGTGACCACTTTTACACAGTCAAAGTTGGAGAAACAAAGGATCAGCAATGACATCAGTTTGGAAGCACTGGCAAGTAGTTAACATTTCAGTTGGTTGTAGAGGCTTGAAGGTGGTGGCCAGGCATCAAGGTAAGATGAGAACTGCAGTAGGAACACCAGTGAGAAGGCATGATTGGGCCTGGAGCATTTTAGAATTCATCTGTGGGACTTTGAGATGTGAGGAGCAGAGGAGCACAGATGATAGAAATAAGAAGTCCAGGCCAGGTAAGGCAGGCCTTGTGTCCCTTGCTCAGGACTTTATATTCTATATTGTGGGCAAGGAGAGCCCACAGAGGTTTTATAAGGGGTGTAACACAATGAGGTTCTTCTTTTAAGAAGAGCCCCTAGAAAATGTGAGAACCACTGCCAAAATGACAGAGACCCATGAGAAGGAACCCAATGACATGGCTATGTAGCAATCCAGAAGCAAGATGGGCTTGATTAAAGGGAATGGAAGTAAGGGCCACATATGAAGACATGTCTGAGTTAGCATTAATAGGATGGAGAGTAGCCTAAATGTGAAGGATTTTGGAGCTGAGTTCAAGCCAACTCTGACATGTCTTACTTGGTGACAGTATTAAATAAAATAAGGCATTTGTAGAAAGAGCATGTTTTGAAGATTGGGGAATGGAGTTAGAGTGTGAAATTATATATATATATATAAAGGTACTTTGTCTTGGGTCCTATTCCCAGAGATTCTGGTTTAATTTGTCTGGGGGTGTAGCCTAGACATTGGGATTTTTATTTAATCTTTCCAGGTGATTGTAGTGAGAAGCCAAATTGAGAAGATATAAGAGATAAGAGAAGACTGATAATAGAATTATCAGAACCACAATTTACAGGCAGGAAGAATAGTCCAAGTGCCCATTACTAGGATATTGATCAAATTTACTATGTGATTCAAAACCCAGCCCCAGTTTCCAAGTAAAGCATACTCCACCCTGTCTCTCCCACTGAATGCAGCTGTAAACCTGGGCAGAATGCATGGAGCAGCAATTTGAGGACTCTGTAAAGTAAATAGAAGCAGATGGATTGAGAAGGAAGACCAGAGTTCAAAGTGTCTCTAAAACAATGGTGAGTTTACCATATTGTTAGCTTCAGTGTTGCCCAGTCTAGACATAAGGTAGCCTGAAACTATAAGTGGGCTCCAAGAGAAACAATCTGGTTCTGGCTCAAGAAACAGAAAATGGGACTCCTGCTGCTCAAAGAGAATGGGAGAGATCCCCTTCTATTTTTTTTTTTTTTCTTCTGGCTAAAGGATGGAAAAGAGGACCCCATGAACCAGATAGTACTAAGGACACTGTAAAGAGCAAAGAATTTGGGAAAGTGACTTGGCAATGTTGTTTATAAGTCCCTTGGCTCACCCTAAGTGGCATATATGTGAATTTCACCCTAAACAGTATACCAAAAGCTTTGAGATGGCACTATAAATAGAGGTATACCACCACCCACATCCTACTCTGGCCCAGGCAGCACACATGCAGGACAGATCCGAAGAGCATTGCAAAGACTCTGGAAGAGGAACTGACATTGACATCACAACCCACAAAAAAATTGGTTGAAACTTGCAGCCTGAACCCAATGGGGTCAATTGTTTATTAAAGTGAAAAAAAAAATCAACATTTTCCATAGGATTTAAAGAATACCCAGAGACTCACAATGTCCAAAATGTCCAGAATGCAATATAAATTTACTCATAATAGGTAAACCAGGAAAACCTCAATTTACATGCTGAGATGATACAGATGTGGGAGTCACCTGACAAAGACCTTAAAGCAGCTATTATAAAAATGATCCAACAAGTAAGGATAGCCCTTCTTTAAATAAATGGAAGGTAGACATTCCCAGAAATAAATAAATAAATAAATAAATAAATAATAAATAAACAAACAAATATCAAATGAAAGTTTTAGAACTAAAGATGAATCAATAGAAATTCTTCAATCTAAATGACAGAAAGAATAAAGGTTTGGGGTAAAAATGAACAAGCCTCAACAATAACAAAAGTCTAATATTTATGTTATCAGAGTCCCATAAGTAGAGTAAAAAATGCAGTGTGGGGGTAAAAAGAGAATTATTAAAAGCTTACCAAATTTGACAAAACACACAAAACCTACAGATCTGAAAAGTTCATCAAATCATAAACAGAAAAAAAAAATCTATACCCAAAAATATTATAACCAGGCTACTTAGAATTAAAGTAATGATAAAATTTCACAGACAACCAGAGAAAAGCAACATTAATCATAAAGAACAGTGACCCAAATAACTGCAGACATCTCATCAGAAATCACAGAAGCCAGACGGAAGCAGAACAGTATTTTTAAAGTACTGAATGGAAAGAACTGTCAACCCCGAATTCTATATACAACACAAATGCACTTCAGAAATGCAGATGAAATAAAAATCTTCTCAGAACAAAGAGCATAGAATTTGTTGCCAGCAGACCTGCTCTAATAGTACATACAGGTATCCTCCATATACCAAGGCCCTTCTATAACACGGTTTTGCTCTAACAAGGTTAGAGAATTCGGGAAAACTCCCATCTAACACAAAATTAGGGAAACCCCTGTACAACACTGGATGTGATAAAAGCTTTTAAGAGCAAAAGATAACTCATTTAAAAATTTTCATTTGAGCATGTACATTGTATCAGATTCGCCTGTAGAATTTTTAAATTAATCAGAATTTTAAACCCATTTTGTTCATGGAGTATTAGTTAGAGTCATATTTCTTAAATGAAGATCCTTGCACTGAAAGGAGCACAAGTTTAAGAGAGAACTTCAATAGTACTTAGCACCGTATAACAAACTTTATAAAGATCTCTCCGTTAAAGGCAAGCAATCTGAGACTTCTGGCCAAGATGGAGGCATAGACAGACATGTTGCGTCTCCCTCCACAACTAAGAAGGAATACAGCTTCCTCAAAACTAGAAACAACCTGAAGTTCCAGAAAATCAAACTGCATGGAAGTCCAGCAAAAAAAGATATAAAGAAGAAATACTCATCCAGACAGGTAGGAGGGGCAGAGCTGGGGAGGAGAGGACATGGTGTGGTAGCGGCAGCAACAGCAGGCCCGCGGAAAGCGCAGTCACACATATTAAAAAGTCCGGAGGGACACCTGGGGAGCATTCTCAGCTCCTTACAGGACCTCAAAGCTCAGGGTCCCATCACCGGGGAAAATCAAGCCTCATTGCTACTGACTGTGCAGACCAGTGGGGGTTGGGGTGGAGGCAGAAACTGCAGGTCTCAGAGTAGAGTCCACTTGTTTAAAGGGCCCCCATGGTCCTAGAACATCTGCAGACCCACCCACTCTGGGGACAAGGGCCAGGGCAGCAGCTAGAGGGATGCCAGTATGGTGCAAAAGTGGGAGAAGTGCCTGGAGGGGGGGGCGAGTGCTGGGCAGGCAGCATTATTCCCTCTCAGACCCCTCCCCCACATACAGTGCCACAACATGGTGAAACAGGTCACCCATGTACTGACAAATCCCTAAGGCTCCACTGCTTACAATGTAACAGGAGCGACAGCTTTACCTAGGATGTGGAGGCAAACAAACACAGGAACCTGTCAGAGTGAGGAGACAGAGAAGTATGGCCCAAAAGGGGGAACAAACCAAGGTTCCAGTGGGAGAACTAAGCGATGAGGAGATAGCGAACCTTACAGATGAGGAAAGAGACAACCTAACATATGAAGAATTCAGAACACTGGTGATAAAGATGCTCACAGGCTTGACAGATATGCTTGAGTATGGCAAACGCATAAGAGAAGTGAAGGATATGCTAGGTAAAATGAAAAAAAATCCACACAGAACCAATGGTGAAGGGAAGGAAACTGGGGTTCAAATCAATGATTTGGAACATAAGGAAGAAAAAAAACAGTCAACCAGTGCAGAATGAGGAAGCAAGAATTGAAAAAAATGAGGAAAACTTCCCAAACTTTGCAAAGGAGATGGACATACAGGTCCAGGAAGCACTGAAGGTCCCGGGGAAGCTGGACCCAGAGGGGACCACACCAGGGCGCATCATGACTGAGATGTCAAAGGTGAAAGATAAAGACAGAATTCTGGGGGCAGCAAGAGAGAGGCAGAGAGTTGCCTACAGGAGGGTGCCTATAGGAATCCCAGCTGGTTTCTCAGAGGACACTTTGCAGGCAAGAAGGGACTGGCAAGCAGTATTCAATGTGATGAAAAGCAACCTGCAACCAGGATTACTGTATCCAGCAAGGCTATCATTTGGAATGGAAGGGCAGATGAAGTACTTTCCAGACAAGGTAAAGCTAAAGGAGTTCATCATCACCAAGCCATTATTATATGAAATGTCAAATGGACTTACTTAAGAAAAAGAAGATCAAAACTATGAACATTAAAATGACAAGAAACTCACAACTATCAACAACTGAATCTAAAAAATAAAAACAAAATCCAACTAAGCAAACCAGAAAAGAAACAGAATTATAGGTATGGGGATCACCTGGAGGGTTATCATCTGGGAGGGGGAGGGGGAAAAAGGGGAAAATGGTGCAGGGATTAAGAAGCTTAATCAGTTGGTACAAAAGAGACAGGGGGAAGTTAAGAATAATATAGGAAAGGGTTAAGCTAAAGAATTTATAGGACATGGACATGAACTAAGGGGGCTGGAGTTGCTGGAGGGAAGGGGGGTATGGGTGGAGGGGAGCAAAGGGGAAAAAAATTGGAACTACTGTAACGACATAACCAATAAAATATACTTTTTAAATAAGATAAGGAGGGTACGTTTAAAAGAAAAAGCAAGCAATCTAAAATAACCAATTTATTGCAAAAAGTAGAGTATAGAAATCAAGATAATTCTGAAGAAAGTTCAGAGGATGAGGATACCTTGTTAAAAAGAAAACACATTCGGTTAATGGAGCTTAGTAGTGATGACGAAGAAAACATTACTTAATTCATATTAATGTGTAATACTTTTGATAAAATTGCTTTAATAAAGATATTTCTTGTTATTATAAAAATATAATATTATGTTTTTTTAATTTTTGGACCCTAACACCCCCTTTTTGTACTAATTCTTTTTTTGTATAACACGGATTCGCATAACATGGCATTTGTTAGGAACTTAACAACCATGTTATATGGGGGTTACCTGTACTTCAAACAGAAAGCAATTATACCAGATGGAAGGATGGAATATCAGGCATGAAGGAAGAGTAACAAGAATGCTGACTTATAATAGGTAAGTATAAGAGACTTGATTCTCTTGAATTCTTTAAATTCTGCTTTATGGTTGAAAAAAAAAGTAAAACACTGTTTGATATAATGTCTGTAAATGTAATACATAAGACAGCTACAAAGTGAAGCAGGGAGCATAAAGGCCCTGTACAGTGGTAAGGTTTCTACATTCCTCTCAAAGTGGTAAAATACCATGAAAAGGTAAACATGTTTTCTGTAATTCCTAAAGCAACTACTAAAAATATTATGCAAAGAGATACAATAAAACACAGTCACAACACACATGCAATAAATAAAATAGAATACTAAAAAGATTCAGATAGCTCCCAAAATAGCATGAGATGGGAAATGAAGAAACAAAAACAGAGGGAGCAAACAAAATAAAATGGTAGTCCTAAATCCAAACATAAATAATTACATTAAATGCAAATAGTCTAAGCAAATCAACTGGAAGAGATTGTCAGGCCTCTTTCTGGTGGCATCTCAGAGGTGGTCAGATGCTTCAGGATGAAGCTGAGCATCTTCCCCAGTCACTGGATGCTAGAAACTCATTGTAGTGGATAATGAACACAAACTTTGTACCTTTTATGAAAAGCATATGGCCCCAGAAATTGTTTCTGACACTCTGGGTGAAGAATGGGTGGGTTATGTGGTTCAAATCAGTGGTAGGAATGACAAACAAGGTTTCCCCATGAAGTAGTGTGTCTTGATCCATGGCCATGTCTGCCTGCTACTGAGTAAGGGGCACTCCAATTATAGACTAAGGAGGACTAGAGAAAGCACAAGTCTGTTTGGGGCTGTATTGTGGATGCTAATCTGTGTTCTGTGGATGCTAATCTGAGAAAGATATTCCTGGTCTCACTGATACTACTGCACCTCTTCACCTGGCACCCAAAAGAGTTATCAAAATCACAAACTTTTCAACCTCTCTAAAGAAGGTGGTGTCTGCCAGTATGCTGTGAGAAAACCCCTAAACAAGAGTAGGAAACCTAAGACCAAAGCACCCAAGATCCAGCAGCTTGTTATTCCATGTGTCCTGCAGCACAAATGTTGGTGGATTGCTCTGAACAAACAACATACTAAGAAAAATAAGGAAGAGGATGCAGAATATGCTATACTTTTGGCTAAGAGAATGAAGGAGGCCAAAGAAAAATGCCAGGAACAGACTACCAAGAGATGCAGGCTGTCCTCTCTGAGAGCCTTTACTCCTGAGTCCAGTCAGACATGAAATTTTCTAAGAGTAATAGACATCAAAAGAGAAAGAAAGTGAGGGAAAACAAAGAGATCAGCAGAATGGATTTTTTTTTTAATGACCAAATTATGTGGTGTTTTATAAAAACTCAAGCCCTGGTCAGTGTGGCTCAGTTGGTTACAGCATCATCCCATAGACCAAAGGGTTATAGGTTCAATTCTCGGTCGGGGCACATACCCAGGTTGCAGATTCAATCTCTGATCTGGGTGGGTACAATCAATGTTTCTCTCTCACATCAATGTCTCTCTCTCTCTCTCTCTCTCTCTGCCTCTGCCTCTCTCTCTCTCTCCTCTCCCTTTCTCTCTGAAAGCAATGAAAAATGTCCTCAGGTGCAGATAAAGAAATTTTTTTTAACTCAGTTAAAACAAAAGGTATGGGAAAATTGAATGTCAAAGGATGTATCATTTACCCTAGAAAAGTGGAAACTTATGTCCGCTAACAAACATGTACATGAATGGTTATAGAAGTATTATTCATAATAGCCCCAAACTGGAAACAACCCAAATGTCCATCAACTAATGAACTGTTAAACAAACTATAGTACATCCATACCTTGGAATACCATTCAGCAAATAAAATGAATTAATTGTTGATATACACAACAAGTTGAATAGGCCTCAAGGGAATTATGCTGTGTGAATAAGGTCATTTATAGAGAAATACTGAAATGATGAGATGACAGAGATGGGGAGAGATTAGTACTAGCCAGGGATCAGGGAGAGGGATGGGGGGAAGGTGGCTGAGGCTATGAAAGAACAGCACAGGGTCTTTGTGATGGACCAGTTTTTTATCTTGATTGTTGTGGTGGTCACATGAATCTACATGTGACAAAATTTCACAGAACTAAATACAAACACACACACACACACACACTTCAGTGCATGTAAAACTGATGGAATCTGAATAAGGTATATGGGTTATGTCAATGTCAACCATTCTGTTGTGATTGTACTATTGTTATGCAAGATTTCAAGATGTTACCATTGAGTAGAACTGAGTTAAGTTTATTAGTTTGCTAATATATTACCTTACCTGGAAAAAGGCACTTGGCAGATGTGATTAGATTAAGGATCCTAAAATGGGGAGATTACCCTGGATTATAGGAGTGGGCCTGATGTAATCATGAAGATGAGAGTGAGGCGGTTAGAGTCAGAAATGGAGTTATGATGATGAAAGCAGAGATGAGAGAAAGACAGAGACAGAGACCTGAAGATGCTACACTGTAGGCCTTGAACATGGAGGGAGGAGGCCATGAACCGAGGAATGCAAGCAGCTTCTAGAAGTGGAAAAGGCAAGGCAACAGATTCTGCCCTAGAGCCCCCGAAAAAATTCAACACATTGATTTTAAGACTTCTAACTTTCAGAATTATAAGATTATAAACTTGTGTTGTTTTAAGCCATTAAGTTTAAGGTAATTTGTTACAGCACCAAAAGGAAACTAATATGATTACAAATATCCTGCTTCCTCCAGAACAATGTACTACCTACTAATCTCCTCATCAAAACTTCATTCTCAGGAAACACAGGTAAGTCTCACATGTCTTCTAAATCCCTGATGAGGGGGAAAAAAAGAAACACAGAAGGCAAAGTTGTGTTGTCCTGTGAGGTGTGAAAGAGGTTGGCCAAGCAACCCAAGATCTGTCTCCTACACATCTCCAGAGGGAATAGTGAGCTAAGTCTTGTTGGATAAATGTACATGACAGAAAGGACTTGAAAATCTTGTAAAAAAAATGTAAGAACCCATTACCCTTCACAGAGATTGAGCAAGATATGCAGAAACCAAAGCCAACAAACTTCTTTTTTTATCCCCACTGGCAGTGTTGTTACTTCAGGTGGCAGCTGCAAGGCCAAGAGGTTTAAAAGCTGCCCTCCCTACCCCTTTCTCAGCATTCAGCTGGAACTGGCAGCACCTTCCCAGCCACAGGTCATTAATCAGCTGAAATGTCTGCATGTGGTTTGCTTCATGTCCATCCTCTTTCAAAGCCCCAAATATGCTTCCCATCTAATGAGTGTAATATGTTTACTTCATGGGAGTGGCCCACAGAGGATAACTCCATGTGTTAGAAGACCCACTAGCACATTAGGTGGCAGCTCCAGCTAACGGCCTATAATTTTTTTTCTAGCTCTTTCTGCTTCAGATGGATAAGGATACCACAATCACTATCACCACCTTCACAGAAGAGACAGATTTGGATCTAGGCCAGCTATGACCTAAAAATCTACTTAAAACTCACTGAAGAAGAAGCACTTGAAAAATGTGGATCTATGACTAGAGGATAGGCCTGAGTAAAACAATGTAATATTTCTTATAACCTAAAAGACAATGGTTACTATTTAAAGGGAGGAACTACTCAATTATCAGCCTTAAGGAAATTTAATCTCCAGAATGTGGAATTTCATTATTGATAAGAACAATAACAATATTATTGGGTACCTGCTGCAGTAATCCTGTGGTTATTTTGTTAGCAGGAATTTCACCCCCTTCCAGGTACAATGTTTGTGTAGGATTTACCCACCACCTGCTCAAGGTGTGAGCCCTGATTTGTCAGAGCTGATCCTATATTTCATCCCTCTTGCCACAGTGACTGGTTCAGTGATAAGCACCCAATGCAGACCTGAGCCAATCAGCACTTGGCATTTCACAGCCAACTTGTCCAGAGTGTGACACATGACCAAATATAGCTTCATTAGAAGGAAGCCCAGGATTTTGGATCGATGGTAGAGGGAGGGACACTCTCTTTTTGACTAGGAGGAGGGAGTGTGCAGTCCCACACAGTGAGGGTACCCATCTTGCAAGAGGGAAAGAGGCAGTCTGGGATGAGGCCAACATCCTGGAGGAGTTTGGTAATATGACTGGGCAACTGGATGAAAACAACCCTGAAATCTGCCCTCTGGGTATTCAGTGGCAAGAAGCAATAAACTCTCTTGTTAGTTAGACCAGGATGTGTTTGTTTTTTCCTGCTTACAACTGACTGAATCTTAACTGATGCACCTACTATAAATCAGGCACTGTGTGAGGGTTTTCACACTTTCTGTCTCAGTCTTCACCATGACCCAGTGATGAACATTTTATCAGGTTTTTTAATTAATTTATTTATTTTTACAAATGTTAGGTATTCTAACTTCAAAATGCTATAAGTGGTAGAGTCAGAATGTAGTCTCAGGTATGTCCATTCCTCAACCTTCGCTTTCCACCTTATTCTGTTAAAGGAGACTCCCCACACCATCCTCTGTGATAATTTGACAGATGAGCCCCAGGACAGGTTGTCCCTAAAGTCATACAAACTGCTGTATTTCATATCTGGCATCCTATTTCAGCAGTTGGTTATTTCTTACAAGTGTTGATGAATCACTATAAAATAGCAGTTAATAGATTTCTCATTACAAAGACACTGTAGAAAGATCTTAAAGAGATCTCATTGACATTTTAGGCAGAATTTAACTCCAAGATCCCAAAAGTAACCTAAGTATGAATGTATTTAACATTAAACATAAACCTGCTATAAAGAAGTCACTGAAAATTGTTTTACCATTTGAAAATTGGGAGTTATTGACATGAATCTACTTCAAACTCAGAAGGGTTTGTGAGTAAGGTCAGATGTTGAGGGAAAAAAAAACTGGAATAGAAGCTAAGCATTCCACTCTCTGCAAAACCAGACTCTGAAATAATATCACATTCATGATGAGATCAGCGCTTCTCCCAGTGGGGCCCATCCTGTCCCTGGATTGTTTAGCCAAAGTTCCCAACAGCAGAACAAATTAAAAAAAAAAAAAACCTCTCTCTGAAAAATACACACACATATGTATAATTCCTTGAACAACATCCAAGGGGGTTTCCAGCCTGCACAGAAAGGAAAGGGCTTCAGAGGACGTCAATCAAACTGAAGGTCTGCTGCTGAAGAACCCTACAATAGTCCTGCTCCCAGCTTCTGCTTGGCCACCACCACGGGTATGAGATGCACCACATTTCATGATATTCAACCCTATTTCAGAACCCAAATCTGTAACTCCACAAGAAATAGGCTTTGAAGTTATATATACCTGAGTTCAAATGACTGTTCTACTGGTTCTTCCCGGGTGACCCTGGGCATTTGCTCAATCTCTGCAAGCCCCATGCTTCTATAGCTATAAAAATGGAGGTGGTGATTACTATCTCTGACCATTAGTATAAGGTAAGTATATTGTATATAAAGAGCATGGTAACTATTGCTGGCACAATGCAAGCCTCAAAAAGTGATAGTTGTGGCTTCCAAGATGACCAAGAAAAGAAGGAACAACGGTTGTGCCAAGAAAGGCCGCGGCCATGTGCAGCCTATTCACTGCACCAACTGCACCCGATGCGTGCCCAAGGATAAGGCCATTAAAAAGTTTGTCATTTGAAACATAGTTGAGGCCGCAGCTGTGAGGGACATTTCAGAAGCGAGTGTCTTCAACGCCTATGTGCTTCCCAAGCTATATGTGAAACTGCATTACTGTGTGAGTTGTGCCATTCACAGCAAGGTAGTCAGGAATCACTCTCGTGAAGCCCGGAAGGACCGAACACCTCCACCCCGATTCAGACCTGCAGGTGCTGCCCCACGACCTCCACCAAAGCCCATGTAAGGAGCTAAGTCCTTAAGGACTGAAGAACAGTTCTCTGTAAAATAAATAAGATGGAAGTTATACTTTAAAAAAAAAAAAGTGATAGTTGTTATCAACTATCTGGAAGAGCACTCCTGAAGCTATTGAGTAGAGTTGCCAAATGTAGCAAATAAAAACACATGAAATTCAATGAAATTTGAATTTCTGATAAATAACTAATAATCTGTAAATATAAGTGTGTTCCATTTAATATTTGGGACATCCACTAAAATATTATTCATGATTTATCTGAAATTCTAATGTCACAAGGTGTCTGGTACTTTATCTGGCAACCCTACTATTGAGCCAGTGAGATCATCAAGGTTAAAGTAAGGCTGGAACAACAAGGGAACAAATCATGAGGTCAGAGTATGGAAGATATAGCACAAAACCCATAAGCTGTGTGCAGAGACACCTGGGGGTCCCTGTTGCCTCATGTGGAACCAGCCCCATTTACTTAAATGGAGACCTAGTCATATGGATAAGTTCATAATTCACAATGGTTTATTTCCTTTCTCTTTGAAGATTTTTATTCTTGTAAAACATGAACCTTAATAATCACCATTTAAGTTGTATCACTATATAATTTACTGTTTACAGCTCATATAAGGAAACTCCAGCACAAGAACATCACTATCTACTCTTTCTTTTTTTAATATACCTATTGATTATGCTATTACAGTTGTCCAGTTTTTCCCTCTTTGCCCACCTCCACCCAGTACCCCCCTTCCCTTCAGCAATCTCCCTCCCCTTAGTTCATGTCCATGGGTCGTGCATATAAGTCTTTGGCTTCGCATTTCCTATACTATTCCTAACCTCCCCCTGTCTATTTTGTACCTACCAATTATGCTTCTTACTCCCTGTACCTTTACCCCTTTCTTCCCCTTCTCCCTTTCAGCTGATAACCCTCCAAATGATCCCCATATCTATGGTTCTGTTCCTATTCTGGTTGTTTGCTTAGTTTTTCTTTCTTTTTTTTAAGATTCAGTTGTTGATAGTCATGAATTTATTACCATTTTAATGTTCATAATTTTGATCTTCTTTTTCTTAAATAAGTCTCTTTGAAATTTCATGTAATAATGGCTTGGTGATGACTCCTTTAGCTTTACCTTGTCTGGGAAGCACTTTATCTGCCCTTCCATTCTAAATGATGCTTTGCTGGATAGAGTAATCTAGGTTGTAAGACCTTGCTTTTCATCACTTTGAATACTTCTTGCCAGTCCCTTCTTGCCTACAAAGTTTCTTTGGAGAAATCAGCAGATAGTCTTACAGGAATTCCTTTGTAGGTAACTCTCTGCTTTCTGTTGCTGCTTTTAAAATTCTCTCTTTATCTTTAAACTTTGGCATTTTAATTATGATGTGTTTTGGTGTGTTCCTCTTTGGGTTTAACTTGTTTGGGACTCTCTGTGCTTCCTGGACTTGTATGTCTATTTCCTTTGCCAAATTAGGGAAGTTTCTTTCATTATTATTTCCAACAAATTCTCAATTTCTTGCTCTTCCCCTTCCCCTTCTGGCATCCCTATGATTCTGATATTGGTATGTTTGGAGATGTCCTAGAGACTTTGTATATTATCTTCATTTTATTGAATTCTGGTTTCTTCTTCCTGTTCTGGTTGAATGCTTATTTCTTCCTAATGTTCCAATTTGTTGATCTGAATCCCAGCTTTTTCCCCTTCACTGTCGTTTCCCTGAAGATTTTTCTTTATTTCACTTAGTGTAAACTTTATTCCTTCCTTTATGTTGTTGTCATACCAAATGAGTTCTTTGAGCATCCTGATCACCAGTGTTTTGAACACTACATCTATCTGATAGGTTGACTACCTTCATTTCATTTAGATTTTTTCCCCCCTGTGGTTTTGTTCTGTCTTTTCATTTGGGCCATATTTCTTTGCCTCCTCAATTTGGCAGCTTCCCTGTGTTTGTTTCTGTGTATTAGGTAGAGCTGCTTTTACTCCCTGTCTTAGTAGCATGAGCTATTGTAGAAAAGGCACCTGTAAATTATGTGGGGCAGAGCCTTAGGTAATCGCCAGGGTGAGACAATTCACTTCACCACTTTGTGGCTCTGTGGGGGAGGAGGGCTCCGAGACGAAACAGTACCACTGCCTGACTTCTGAATGTTTGTCTGGCACTTGTCCCATTTCCAGTCACTTCACCGACTCCTCATATGTGACTGGTGCCCTTCCAGCTGTTGCTCTGGTGCTGAATCCAAGAGTGAGTGAGTTTATGTACATTCTAAGACTGTGCAGTCCCTTTAAGCATAGTCTCCTGAAAACCTGGCAGTTTCTTCCACTGCCCTAATCCCCACTGGTTTTTATAGCTAGAAGGTATGGGGATTTATCTTCCCAGCACTGGAACTCTGGGCTGTGAAGTCTAGCCTGGGGCTGGATCACTCACTCCCAAGATACCCCTCCCAATTTTTATCTACCACACGTAAATGTGGAACTACCTGTTCTGCTGTTGCTAACACCTCTCCACAGCACACCATGTATCCTTGTCTCTCTGCTGATCTCCACATTTCTACCCCTCCTACCCGTCTGGATGAATGTAGCTTCTTTACATCCTTGGTTACCAGACTTCCATACATTTTGATTTTCTGACAGTTCTGGATGTTATTTGTTTTGAGGTTTAGTTGTAATTCGCTCTGTGGTTGTGCAAGGAGGCAAAGCATGTCTACATACATCTCAACTTGACCGGAAGTCCCTCAACTATCTACATTTTCCTAAACCCTTTCATTCAAACTTTTGTATATTTATCAGGCACATATCTTGTCTCAGCTATAGTGATAGTGGTGGAAGATATAACTTGAGGCTAAAACCGAACCTCACCTTCAAGGATTCCACTCATTGTCTGGTGCAATTGCAATGTTTTAAAAAATAATTTGCCCCATCAGTTAAAAAAAATTGAGCAGATACCCCAAGGTTCCATAAATTTATTTACTCATTAGTCATATACATATCCTATCTTATATGACAGTGATCTGTTATATATATGTGTATATGTATAAATATGCATACATATATAACAAAACAGTTATATTTAAATACTTAAATAATACATACTTATATAAATAAAACTTATGGCAATAAACAACATAAATATAAATTATAACATTTTCTTCCCTCTCCCCACCATGTATCCTCTTATATAAATAAAACTTATGGCAATAAACAAAATAAATATAAATTATAACATTCCCTTCCCTCTCCCCACCATGTATCCTCTTACTTACCTTCTGGCATGCTTAAATCCCAATGTGGAAGCCATTGGGCTAGTGAAGAAGAAGTCCTATTAGCAAATAATTTGGATACAATGTGGTAAGTCCCATAACTGGGATGTTAAAAGAGCACAGAAGAGGAATGCGGAGCTCTGTGGGGAGAAGAAGGTAGAAGCCATATGAAGGCTGGACCTCTGGGACAATGCCAGTAGACTTGAAGATGAGGGATTCTTTTCAGGTGAAGAAAACAGCTTTTTAAAAAGAACATTAGAAACCAGGAACACCTAGTGATGAGTTAAGCATAGAGCATAGTTGTTAAAAGAGTTAAATACAGTGAGAAGGGTCATTCCAGAGTACACAGTTTTGATGAAGTCTAGGAAACAATGCAAACATGAACTCTGAAACAACTTGCTCACATTTACAAATTAGAAAGATCACTCTGATAAAGATGAGAAAATTCTAAATGAAATCTTAGAAAAGTAAATTAAGGCAGTATATGACATAGTAGATTATTATTCTCAAAAGGCATTCATTTTAGGATAACCCAAATGGTTTAATATTAGAAAATATATTAACATGGACTTAGATTACATTTTAATAAAAAAATATCCCAATAGATATAAAGAATCTATTCAATAAATTTCTCACTTGGAAAACTAGAACATTCTTAAACAATAAATAATATCTATCTTAAATACGTAGCCAACATCATATTAAAAGTATTTTAATTAAAGTCAGATACAAAACAAAAAAACTAAATATTAGCATTATTATGTTATATTGTGCTAAACATTCTAGTCAATGCAAAAGACATTAAACAAAAACAAGATTACATAACCAGTAAGTATAAAGCTGGGCTGTAAACTCAGAGCCTTTTCTCCTAATCAGTACAACATGGTGCCTAATAATTAGACCTGTGCTAGAAGCTGTGAGGATGGTGATAAGCTTCAGGCCATAGCCTCAAAACCTTAAAATATGAACATATAAAAGGGTAAAAAACAGCATAGTTCACTAAATACCACTAGGTGCTTAGCATCATACCTAGTACCTTGTAAGCATGCATTCGTCTATCCATTCACTCTTTCAGCAAACATTTACTGAGCACCTACTGTGTGACAAGAACAATGCTGGGTACTGCTATAGAATCTGAACAACATAGACATGGTCTCCACCATGCAGTTGAATCTAAAAAAGGGAATCAAACAGTAAGCCTATATAAAGAGAAGCTAATCGCAAATTGAAGTAATATGGAGGGAGAGAACAGGTTGTGGTGAGAGAATGAGAGAAGAAACAAATTTTGGGTGTGAGGCAGACACAGAAGTGTCAGGAGGCTTCTCTCTGAAGAAGCTCCATTTGAGAAGTGGGCCTTGAAGGATATGTGGGAGCCAGCTCCAGGGAGGAGCAGGAGAGAGTAGAGGGGCCTAAGAGGAGGGAGAACCAAAAGAGAGCCAGGTCCAGGAAGCCATAGAGGAGAAGGTCAAAGGGCGAGTGATCAACCTGCTAAATTCTGCCACTCAGATGGAGACAAGAAAGCGCCCCTGGATTTAACCACTTGATGTCCAGGAGACCTGTATTAGAGCAGTTTCAGGTCGTGGCATGTGAAACCAGGATTCCTATCCATCTGAAAAGATGTTAGAGGGGATAGTTAGAGGAAGTGTGGACACTCCGGAAAATGTAGCAGAATCAAGAGGAACACCTCTTGCAAACGGGAGAGGTCTTCGTGAGCTCAGCCTCAGGTCCAAACCAAGTAAAACGACATCAGGTCAGCCCCAGTCAATAAGCCCTCACCCTCCACCCCTGAAGACTGTACCCAGATCAAGTCTCAGGCAGTGGCCTTTGAGTTGGGCTTTCAGATAGGCTTCTGAGACTACACAGACATAAAATTCTTCACATGTCTTAACACGTCAGTCAGAGGCCCAGAACCAAGTCTATACCCTGCTGTCTCCTATCAATGAGGGTGTGGCATTAAGATTGCACTCCCTCACTTTTTTTTAATATGCTTTATTGATTATGCTGTTACAGTTGTCCCAATTTCTTTTCCCTTTGTTCCCCTCCAACCAGTGACCCCCATCCCTGCAGTTGCCTCCCCTAGTCCATGCCCATTGGTTGTGCATATAGTTCTTCTCAACATCTTCCTGTCTACTCCACTCCCTCCTACCATGCTTCTTAATTCCTGTACCACCTCCCTCCCTCTCCCCATTCCCCCTCCTCGCTGACCTCCCCCCAAAATGTTCCCCATACCTATCATTCTTTTCCCACTTTCGTTGCCTACTTAGTTTGCTTTTGTTTCAGTTCCCTAGCTTCTGTTGTTGGTTGTTGTGATACAGTTTTCATTTTAATATTCAAAGTTTTGATCCTCTTTCTCCTAAACAAGTCCTTTTAACATTTCATATAACAGTGGTTTGGATCTGATGAACTTCAGTTTTACTTTGTCCTGGAAGCACTTTCTCTGCCCTTCGATTCTGAGTGACAGCTTCACTGGATAGAGTAAATGTGGTTGTAGATTTTTGCTTTTGATTATTTTGAATATTTCTTGCCATCCCCTTCTTGCCTGCAGGGTTTCCTTTGAGAAATCAGCTGATAGCCTTATTGGGACCCCTTTGTACATAATTCTCTTCTTCTCTCTTGCTGCTTTTAAGATTCTCTCTTTACCCTTAATTGTTGACATTTGATTATAATGTGTCTTGGTGTGGTTCTCCCTGGGTCCAGTTTTTTTGAACTCTGTGCTTCCTGGATCTGTAACTCTATTTCCTTCCCCAAGTTAGGGAGGTTCTGCTTCATTATTTTTTCACATTTCTAGTTCTTCTTTTTCACCTTCTAGCAACCCAATGATTTGGATGTTGGCCTGCTTATAGCTGTCCCATAGGTTTCTGAGCCTCTACTGATTTTCCTCACTTTTTATTTCCTCTTTCTGCACTGGTTGACTGTTTGTTCCTTCCCTATGTTTCGGTTTGTTGATTTGATCCCTGGTTTTCTTTCCCTCACCACTAGTTTCATATGTGTTTTCATTCATTTCAGCAGGACTAGCCTTCATTTCTTCTCCATCTTGTTTAAGGTCTGCTGTTAGGTCTGTAAGCATTCTTATAACCAAAGCTCTGAACTGTACCTCAGAAATATTTCCTATCTGCTGCTTCATTAGATTAGATATTTGCTGTCTGGTCAGCTGTGTCACCGGGATCTCTATCATGATCTGTGCCATCCTGACAGTTTTTTGTTTACCTTTGCTTCCTGGGTGGGACTGTCACACCTCCTACACTATAGGGGATTGAGCCCTGTGTACTCATCACAACTGGGTGACCCTTCTTACCACGCTGTGGCATTTTCTGTGGGGGTGGGGGTCGAAGATGAATTCCTGCCATTCACTCTCCACTGAGAGACTGGGAGCCTCTTCCTCCATCCCCACCCCCTCCGGGACTCACAGTCCAAGGCAATAAGGGTCTGCCTTCACCAGCATTAGAATTGCAAGCTGACGGGTCTGGTCTGCAGCCGGGGTGCTCCCCAGGCACTTCTCGCCTCCCTTTAAATATGGGTGTCTGTGCTTACCGTCATCCCACCGCCATTGCCACTGCTGCCACTGTCAGCACAGTTTGACCTCTCCACCCTGGCTTCACCCCTCCTACCTGTCTGGACAAGCACCACTTCTGTATAACTTCATATGTTGGACTTCCATTTATTTTATGGAACTTCTGGTTATTTCTGGTTTTGCAGTAGTTCTATTCCTTCTTAGTTGTGGAAGGAGATGGAGTGTGTCAATCTAGGCCTCCATCTTGGCTGGAAGTCTCCTGTCGCACTCCCACACTTTTCAAAACCAGTTCCAGCATCTGGCACAGTGTGTGTGTGTAGGCAGGGGCTCTGCACCCACCTCAGTGCCATCTAAAAGGCCCAATATGGACTATGCCCCAGTTATTCCTGGTTATTCTGAGCCTAACTCTGAGTCTGTATTTGACATCACCTCTTTGTTGTGGGCATGGGTTGGGGCTTCAGTAGTACTCTCTGGAAATGATCTGTGTTCTCTCCTGCTCCTCAGTCTGGGCAAAATTTCTGCCTGTTAAACAGCAGCAGGATGTGTCTTAAGAGAGGCAGTTACCCCAAAGAAATAGCCATCTCTTTTGCTTGGGTATTTGCACTTCAGCTGGCCAGAAGAACGCCTTGACACTTTAGGTGAAGGCAGTGGGATGATAGGAGGCAGAGTGACAAGCCAGTAAGAGGCCAGAGGCGCCTGGAGAATGGGACTTATCTATGATTCTCCTGGTGTGATTAGGTTTGGGCCAGCTCTGTCTGTGTAGGTGTAGGGATCTCAGCGCCAGACTCCTCTAGAAGGTCAATTGGAATAATGAATGAGCTGACATCTTGAGCCTGGGTGACAGGCCTGCAGGGGAAGTGAAGGAAGCAGGCTGACTCCTGTAGGAAACAGCCTGGGTGACAGACACCTTTTCAGAGAATTATCATCAACAAGCATTGACAACCACCTTTCCCAGAGAAGGCTTTGAACTCTGGGATTAGGAGGCTGGATAGAGGCAGGGAAACCCAAGGCCTCTCATGAATTATGAGCTGAAAAGGCTCGCCACTCCCCAGACCTCTCCCCTTCATACACTGGCTCCATTGTTGACAAGCAATTTGGCAGTTACACTAAAGTGGCTAAAATTTGGCACATCCTCCAAGGCCTTTCCTGATCAGATCAGGTGACCGTTCCCAGAGACTGAGACTGGTATAGAAAGAAAGGATTACCTGCCACCTCCCCTCCTCAGGGAAGCAGGTGAGAGTAAATTCACTAACTGACCAGTGCTGTCAGTTTACAAATAAAACATAAACTATAAAAGCCCCTTTGTTCCACTGGGGCAGCCATCCTGGCAGGGAGGTTTAGATTAGCAATTTGTCCTTTGTCAAAGGATTAGCAGAGCCTCATTGTTTTGATGTTTATTTATCAATTTGCATCTTCTAACAGTTTAACCCAACTCAAGGCCCCAACTCCTGCATCCCTGCTCATTTTACCTCCTCTGCCAAGGACCTAACAAAGCTGGATTAGAGAGAACCTAGCATGAAACTCAGGGAAACCCCTCTCCCTTTTCTTCTACTCAGGCTCAAAGTCCTTGGCCTTTGCTGGCCACAGAGCGGAAATTACAGCCCTGGCAGAGGAGAGGAAAGTCATTCATCCAGACAAAGGGACCCTTCTATGCACCTGAACAGGTGCGGTGTCTAACAGAGAATTCCATACTCCATCAATATTGTGGAATAACTAGAATTCTAATTTTTATGTCAGTCCATCCTCAGGTGGGAGGCAGATCTCACCACACTTGGGGGTTCCCTTTCCATTTTGCCATGGTTATGAAGGATCTGAACAGGGTGGAGATGACCTCCTCAAAACTGACAATAGGCTGTACAGAGAGTTATCTGGAGGAGCTGATCAATTATTCACATTCCTCCCAAAAGAAGATAATGTATTAAGCACCTAATTGTACATGATTTCCTTTAAGAGGAACTATACCATCCCAATACCTTCACAATGAGGACATTTTGACCTAAGACTTTAGCTTGTTCCTTTGCTTTAAAAAATAAAATAATTTTCAAAAGCTCTGCTATTTTTCAAAGCTGCAAAATTAGGTTTCCAAATAAATGCTTATGCAGGTTCAAATTGCATGAAATAATATAATCATCCTGTTTTCTCACAGTACCCCTCACCCTGTCCGCCACCTCATCTCAGAGGAGTGCTCCGGCTCTTTAGAACACCACTTGAAACTTCTGGATTAAATAAAAGGGCACCACAAGCTTTCCTCCAGCTCTCAGGAGTCAGGCTATTTCTTCCCCTATTCATTTTCTGGACCTGCCATGTGGCCCACCAGACACCAACCCTGCTCCTCCGTTTTAACTCCTTTGTGTTTTCTAAGCATCACCAGATGTTTTGAAAAGATCTCTTTCAAAATCTTCGTCATGATAAGACATTCAAAGTCCTTCACAGCTTGACCTTAATTTAGTAATTCAGTTTTGTCCTTCACTGACCCCTAAATAAAACTTTTACCTTCTGCTAGTCTTAACCACTCACCATTCTTAAGCACAATTTGGCAAGGCCTTCCTCCTCGTCTTTGTGCTGCATGGTCTTCACGCTGAGGATGCTGGCTTGTCCACTTACAACCAACCCTGCCTCACTTCAGCTGGAAGACACCTACCTACCAACAAATTATATCTATGCTCAAAAAAAAAAAAAAAAAAAAAAAAAAAAAGGTGAAACAGCTGCAATCTTCAGAAGAGAGTGGAGCAGTCCCCAAGTATTTGTGAGCAAATATATACATTAGATATTACGTGAAGCATCAGGTGAGGTTTCCAAAGATATTTAACAAGGAGCTTAAACCGTTAGAAGGGAAACTTGCCATCACCACGAAAAGTCAGTGCTTAGAGCTCTGACTGGTGTGGCTCAGATGGTTGGGCATCTTTTCGCAAAGTGAAACGTCAGAGGTTTGATTCTGAGGTCATGGCACATGCCTGGGTTGTGGGTTTGGTCCCCAGTCTGGGTGCATACCAGGGGCAACCAATCGATGTTTCTCTGTCTCCCTTTCTCCCTCCCTTTCCCTCTCTCTAAAAATAAATAAATAAAATCTTTATAACAATTTTTTTAAGTCAATGTTTAGAGAAAACTTCTTGGCAGACAGGATTAAGCTGGCCTTGAGAATGAGAAGATGGTGGGTAAGTAAGGTGGGCACTTGACAGGTTTCTTTTGTGCTGTCATCTCACTGGCTTAGTGGGAAAAACTTTGGTTCTCAGAGTGGCCCACTCAAGGCAGCAGTTGCAAGAGAATTAATTACCTCTGAGCTCTCCTGGGTCAGACAAGTCACCTGGTATGAAACAAACCAAGTTTCTAACTTCCTTAAGAACATCATTTGGAGACACTACAGTGAAAGATTGATTTGGGAAAAGCTAGGATCCTGGCCGTGATTTTTTTTTTTTTTTTTTTTTTTGACAAGATGAATTTAGGAAAAATAAATTAATCTGTGCATCAGGGTCAGCTGTGGAATTGTGAAAAAATGCTGGCCTTAATTGCAGGAAGCGAACGAGCTTGAAAGCCACCTCAGTGAGGGCTTGGGGCTCCAGGAAACTCTGCATGGTGGCCTCTGCCCCACACCCCTCCAGCGTGTCATTAAACTGAGAGGGGGTGGTAAGGAGGCCCATCTGTTTTCTTCTTCTGTACTGCCCTGGAGAGTGAATACTCTTGCTTACTCTTGCAGAGAAATCTTGGTCCTATTTTAATGCAGAATTAAGATTAGACATAATTTGTTTTAGTAGAACTGAATCCAGATGCATCTTGGGAAATTCTAAAATTCAGCTTGGAGAAAATAAATTAGAATTAGATTTAATTAAAGCAAAAAAATTAAAACAAAAAATAATCACTTAGAGCCCATACTTAGTTCCTTTCTCTTTTGATCTTGAGAAAGAGCCAAGACAAAGCTTATGTTTAACCAATATATTTCTCTATGTTAGAACAACATTTTCATTCGCTTAATAGTGGGTTTCCAACACTTGGTATATTCAAACCCTGCACCAGAAAACAGGAAACATATTCAAGGAAAAAGCACATCAGCGGCTTCTTCTGGAATCATGATGTCTCCAGAATCATTTACTAAACACTACAGCCAAAGCAGCTGTGGGAAGGATGGGCATGTTTCCATAGTGAAACTCAGGACCGGCATCTGACAGTAGAGTGAAGCAGTAAGTAATTGTCCTACCAGTTACAACTGCATGTTTCCCTGAAATCTTCAATAAAGACCAGAAACCAGAGAGAAGAGAAAGGAAACCCAAAAAAGAACAATGAAGGATGTTCTAAACTAAGGGCTTGGAGAAGCTCACTCATTTCCTTTGGAAATTCATTAGTATGAGAAAGAGAGAAAGTATAATCCCTAAAATGCATCTGAATTACTAACTTAATGGGATGAAAGGGGGAAAATGACCTATTAATTTGTCATTCAAATTTAATAATGACCCGTTAGATTACTCAACAGGCTCTCAAACCTGGAGGAGGAAGGGTTGAGTGGATACAAAGTTGGATAGGAATATATGGGCTACCTTTGAAAGATTCTCTCAGATGGCTAAATGTGCTGCTGCCCCAGGGAAGGAGAGGACTGGAAGCTGCAGCAACGCTACAGCCCAACATTGTCCCAACTCTACAACAGCTCAGTGGAAGTGACAGACAGAAGGACTGACAAAAAGCTGAAACTGCACAGACACATCTCATTAGTTCTTAATGTATATAGTCATCTAACTACTCCCACAATCCAAATATAGAACAGTTCCAACAACCCAAAATATTTCTCCAGGTCCCGTCATAGTCAACCACTTTTCCATCCCCCAATCCCTGGCAACTACTCATCTGTTTTCTGTCTGTGTAGTTTTACCTTTTCCAGAAAGTAATAAAAATGGAATCATACAGCACATAGCTTTTAAAGCCTGGCTTTTCTCACTTAGCATAATGCACTTAATATTCATCGTGTTGTTGTGTATATCAGGAGTTCATTTCTCTTCCTTGCTGAGTAGAATTTCATGGAGTGTATGTGCCACTTTCTCTGTAACCATTCACTAGTTGAAGAGAATTTGTTTTTTGTTATTATTCCATTTTAGGGCAATCACAAATCAAGCTGTTATAAACTTACATACAGGTTTTTGTATAAACATAAGTTTTCATTTTAGCTGGGTAATACTTAGAAGTGTGACTGCTGAGTTTTATGGTAATTACTTTATGAGAAACTACATGACTGTTTTTTAGTGTCCATACTGCTTTACAATTCCTCAGCAATTATAAAATTTCCCGTGTTTTTATTTTAATCATTCTAATAAGTGTGATATCTCATTGTGGTTTTAATTTTCATTGTCTTAATACCTACATTATGATTTGGGGTGAACAATTAGTCATATGAGGGTGCATGGTTTGGGTTTCCTGTACAAGATTTGCAATAGAGACTAGCAGAGTCAGTCAGGATGAATGATTATGGCAGGTTGTGCTCCTCCATTAGGGTACTTTCTCACACCCATCATATCCTAGGATCCAGCATATGACTATGACATATGAATGACTAAATGAAGTATAGGGACAATAGGAGTGCAACAAGAGACACAGGTGGACAGGGAGGCAGGAGACAAAATTACTAGGCTGAGAATTTTAAACTTGATCCTGTAGGCAGTTGGAGGCCCTGAAGGGTTTCAATAAAGGAACTAATGAAAAATAATATGCACTTTAAAAATTATACTATAAGTAGCATAGAAAATAAGAAATTTTCCAAGCAAGAGATGATGAATTGCTAAAATACAGATGTAACAGCAGAAACAGAAAGCAAGGGGCATTCCAAAACCAAGTCAAGACACAACAAAGAAAGAAAACTACAGGCCAATATTGCTGATGAATGTAGATGCTAAAATCCTCAACAAAATATTGGCAAATAAAATCCAGCAATACATTAAATGATCATATACCATGATCAAGTGCGATTTATCCCAGGAATGAAAGATAGTATAATACATCACATAAACAAAATGAAAGAAAAAACTCACATGATCCCATCAAGAGATGCTGAAAAAGCATTTGATAAAGTATAGCACCCATTTATGATAAAAATGTTTCACCAAGTGGAAATATAAGGAGCATATATCAACATAATAAAGAAACCTGCATAATATGAGAATCCTGCAGCTAACAACAGACTCAATAGGCAAAAATGGAAACATCAGGAACAAGATATTCCTTCTATTCAACATAGCTTTGGAAGTTCTAGCCACAGCAATCAGACAAGAAAAAGAAATAAAAGGCACCCAGTTTGGAAAGGAAGAAGCAAAACTGTCATTACTTGCAGTTGACATGATAGTATATATAGAAAACCCTACAAGCTCCACAAAAATAATTGCTTGACATAGTAAGTGAGTTTAGAAAAATAGTGAAATACAAAGTCACTATTCAGAAATTGAAGGCATTTTTGTACACCATCAATGAAGTATCAGAGATAGAAACTAGAAAAAGTTCCATTTACTATAGCAACGAGAAAAATAAAGTCCTTAGGAATAAACTTAACCAAGGAATGAAAAGATCTATACTCAGAAAACTACAGAACACTGAAGAAAGAAATTAAGGAAGATACAAATAAATGGAAGTGTATACCGTATTCATGGATTGGAAGAATTAACATCATTAAAATAACCATACTACCCAAAGCAATTTATAGATTCGATGCAATCCCTACTAAAATACCAATGACATATTTCACAGACCTTGAACAAATATTTCAAAAATTTATATGGAACAAAAAATCACCCTGAATAGCCTCAACACTCTTGAGAAAGAAGAACGAAGTAGGAGGAATCACAACACCTGATATCAAACTATATTACAAGGCTACTGTAATCAATACAGTCTGGTACTGGCATAAGAACAGAAAAACAGATCAATGGAACAGAATGGAGAGCCCAGAAATAAACCCAGGTCTCCATGGTCAATTAATATTTGACCAAGGAAGCAGGAGCATAAAATGGAGTAAAAATAGCCTTTTCAACAAATGGTGTTGGGAGAACTGGACAGGGACATGCAAAAAAATGAAACCAGACCACCAACTTACACCATACAACAGAATAAACTCAAGATGAATAAAGGACTTAAATGTAAGCCGTGATACCAAATAAGTCTTAGAGGAAAACATAGGCAGTAAAATTCCAGGTACCTCATGCAGTAATATTTTTGCCAATGTATCTCCTAGGGCAAGGGAATTAAAGGAAAGAACAAACAAATGAGACTAAATCAAAGTTTCTTCTCATGAAAGAAAACACCAGTTAGATGAAAGGGAACCAACCATATGGGAAAACATATTTGCCAGTGATACCTCGGACAAGTGTTTGATCTCCAAAATGTATAAAGAATTTGTATGTCTCAACACCAGGAAGACAGACTACCCAATTAAAAAATGGGCAAAGGACCTGAACAGACACTTCCCCAAGGAGGACCTATAGAGAGCTCATAGACATATGAAAGAATGCTCAACATCACTAGCCATCAGAGAGATACAAATTAAAACCACAATGAGATACCACCTCGCACCAGTCAGAATGGCCATCATTAACAAATCAACAAACAACAAGCGCTGGTGACGATGTGGAGAAAAGTGAACCCTACTGTCCTGTTGGTGGGAACGCAGACTGGTGCAGCCACTGTGGGAAACAGTATGAAATTTCTTCAAAAACCTAAAAACGGAACTGCCTTTTGAGCCAGCAATTCCACTGCTGGGATTATACCCAAAGAATGCTAAAACACCAATTCAAAAGAACCTGTGCACCCCTATGTTCATAGCAGTGCTAATTACAATAGCCAAGTCCTGAAAAGAGTCGAAGTTCCCGCCAGTAGATGAGTTAATAAAAAAACTGTGGTACATTTACACAGTGGAATACTATGCAGCAAAAAGAAAGAAGGTACTCCTACCTTCACAACAGCATAGATGGAACTGAAGAGTTTTATGCTTAGTGAAATAAACAAGATGAAAAAAGGCAAATACCATACGATCTCACCTAATACAGGAACTTAATGAACAAAACAAACAAATGAGCAAAATAGAACCAGAGGCATGGGAATAAGAACAAACTGACAGTGATCAGAGGGGAGGTAAGAGGGGAGATGAGAAGAAAGAAGGGGAAGGGACTAGTCAAGGAACTAGTAAATGACCCATGGACATGAACAACAGTTGGGGGTTGATTGTGGAAGAAGAGGGGGGTAGGACAGGGGAGAGCAATGGGGAGAAAATGGAACAACTGTAATAAAACATTAAAAATAAAATTAAGAAAAAAAGAAAGAAAGGAGCATTAATGAATCAGCAGAATATCATTTTGGCCCAACATCATATGAATTTGAAAACTTCCGGGCCAATATATATCATTATAAGAAAGAACAGAGCAATTTACCAAGGACCCAATGTACATCATATGATTCTTTCTGCCATACCCTTTGCAAACTTACACACACCTCCTTCCAATTACCTCCCCCACTAGTCTTCACAGCTAAGTAATTTTTCTAAAGAAGTGTCCACTTGCTTTTTTCTCCCTCACTTCCATTTTTACTGCCTGTTGACTTGATATGTGACTAAATCACAATTTACCTTGAATCAGAAGCCCAAGTACATTCTATTAGGAAAACAATATTATTGAAATTAAGTAGGTAATATGATGATCTATGTAGAATAGGTTCAACACAAATGTATAAAACAAGCAATTTCCTCTTTTTGTGCTGTCCAATCAAATCCTCTAAGTCACTTTTCTCTACCCTATCTGCTCACTCATAAATTTTCTAACTGCACACAAACATTGACATTTGATGCGTCAGGATCCTGACAGTTTCTGTTCGCCAAATTTGGGAAATTTTCCTTCATTATATTTTTACATAAGCTTTCAATTTCTTGCTCTTCCTCTTCTCCTTCTGGCACCTCTATGGTTCAGAAGTTGGCACATTTAAAGTTGTCCCAGAGGCTCCTAAGCCTCTCCTCATTTTTTTCAATTCTTGTTTCCTCATTCTGTACTGGTTGACTGTTTTTTTCTTCCTATGTTCCAAATAATTTATTTGGACCCTGGTTTCCATCCCTTCACCATTGGTTTTGTGTGGATTTTCCTTTGTTTCATTTAGCATAGCCTTCACTTCTTCCCTTATGCATTTGCCATATTCAAGCCTATCTGTCAAGCCTGTGAGCATCTTTATCACCAGTGTTTTGAACTCTATGTCTATTAGGTTGGCTATCTTCTTGTCGCTTAGTTCTCCTATTGGAACCTTGATCTGTTCCCTCTTTTGGGCCATACTTCTCTGTCTCCTCATCTTGACAGGCTCCCTTGTTTATTTGCCTCTGTGTCTTAAGTAGAGTTGTCACACCTGTTACGATATAAGGGGTGGAACCTTAGGTATTCATCAGTACAGGGCAACCCATTTCATCACATTGTGGCACTGTATATGGGGAAGGGTTCTGAGAGGGGACAATGCCTCTTGCTCAGCACTCTCCCCTTTTCCAGGCATTTGCCCACTTCTGTATGGGACTGGAGTCTCTCTAGCTGTTGCTCTGGCTATTTTTCCCAGAGTGAGTGGGTCTGCGGACGTCCTAGGACCATGGGGGCCCTTTAAACAAGCAGACTCTGTTGAGAGACCAGCAGTTTCTTCCTCTGCCCCAACCCCCACTGATTTTCACAGTCAGAAGTACATAATGAGGCTTTATTTTCCCAGGCGCTAGAGCTGTGAGCTGTGTGGTCTGGTCTGATGTACTCCCCAGATGTACTTAAAATGTGTGACTGTGCTTTCCACTGACCTGCCACTACCAGTGCTGCTGCCGTCACCACACTACATCCTCTCTGCCCCAGCTCCGCCTCTCCTACCTGTCTGGATGAGTATTTCTTCTTTATATCTTTGTTTGTTGGACTTCCATGCAGTGCGAGTTTCTGGAACTTCTGGTTGTCTCTAGTTTTGAGGTAGTTGTATTTCTTCTTAGCTGTAGAGGAAGATGCAGCTGGTCTCTCTAGACCTCCATCTTGGCTGGAAGTCAGGAATGTTTAAGGGGACAATTATTATATTCCCAATTTAAGTGCTTTTGAGACAATGCCTTTGGCAATAGTCTTTTTCTGCCACCTATTGTTGGCAGCATGGTTCGCTATTAAGATAACAACAGCTAAGAGATTCTAGTTAGGGCTCTGCTGTTCATAACTCTAAAAAATTACTTAATCTCTCTGGCCTCAACATCTTCATCTACAAATGAGATTGGTCTAGAACTAGATCATCTCTGAGGTTCCTGATTAAATGAGATCCTGGTTATAAACCTAACTTCGGAGGAAACATCCTAATTTATAACCATCGATCTTAGTGAATTAAGGCAATAAACAAAAAAAATTTTAATTACTCTTAAATTCTCTTTAGCCATCATGTCATCTCTATCACTTAGTGAATTAAATTTCCAAAATCTCTTCTAAAAGAAACTTCAATGCAAACATGTATATAAACATTTTAGAACTCGGAGTAGTATGAACTAAGTAAATTTTTTCCTCACAATAATCTCAATAAAGAATTATATTATAGGGTCTGTTCAATATCCAAACTGTAGATATGTGATTTCAAGAGACATAATCATGAGAACAAAATCCTATTACAACTACATCAGATATAGTTATGTGTATATATACATATAGTTAAATACAGTTATATGTGGATATAGTTGTATAAACTCCATCTTAATAAAATTTCACCATTCTTCATCAGACAAAATCCAGGACCTAAACATTTATTTGACCTTATGATCATACACAGAAAAAAATTTAGTTATCTGTGTCATGTGGAGGCACAAAACATTAAAAATTTTTATAGATTCAAATCTGTTCATGTTCTTTCCCCTTATTATTTCCAGGTTTCCCAAAATTTCCTTTAAAAAATTTCCCAACTCTGAAATTATATAAATATTATTCTAATTTTTCTTTATTTTTTACATAATTGTATCTGGAGCTCATTTCTGTACAAGATGTAAGAAAGGAATAAAACTTTTTGTCCCATATGGAAATTGTTAGTTATGCCAGCATTATTTATTAAATAAATCACCTTTTCCCCACTGAATTGAAATATCACTTTTATGATATATCAAGTTGCTATATATCCTTGGACTATTTCTGAATTCCATCCATTGTGACTGATCCAAGGTTATTTATTGTAGTATTATTTATTTTTATAAAAACTGGAAAAGAACTAACATGTCTATCAGTAGGAGAGTTGATAAATAAATTATAGAACATACATATCACAGAATATTATTTATCCAGGGAAGAGAATAAATTAATTTATAAACATTGGTCTGGACAAATAGCTATGAATACTATATTTTATTTATTTATTTTTAAGTTTAGAATAATGACTTGAGAGCTAGAACCTTTTATAATTGAATATTTGGAGAAAAAAAGTGTTGACATCAATTTTTTCAGAGTGATGGTATAGGTGTCTGAATTACTTAATTCGTTGAAATAAGCAAGTGTGAACTTTTCACATATTCATATACATATGTACCATAAATTTAAATGTTGCATATTTTATTATATGTTAGAATAAAAATTTATATTTCATCCATCTCCAAAGAAATTGACAGCAATAGCCCCATGTTAGAATAGTAATATGGAGACAGCGCAAATGTCCTGTTGGAGTGAGGTACTGATACAAACAGGTTTGGACTGACCCCGTGGCTGGGATACTACCAATTAAGAAAATTGGTTTTTCCCAGTGCTGCTTATTTCTAAGAGTTTAAAGAATAATTCTTGAAGCAGAGTGGCCTGATATAGATTATTCCTGGAAAAGAAATGATCAACAGTGGCTTTATGGTGCCTGGATCTCTCTGCTCTGGAGCTTACTATCCCCCTCTCCTTAATGCTAACATAGAGGGACTTGGCCCAAAGTTTGTCCTTCATTCTTTTCCCCAAAACACATTACAAGAAAGACCACCTGTTATTCTCAGGTGAACATGAACTCACAAGCATAAATACTATCTCTGAGGAGAACTTCCTTAATTGAAAAACAGTAAGCTAAACAATATATACCACGTAAAGTAGAATTACAACAAATGGGTTAAGAATGTAAAATGTGCATTATACATATACATAAGGAAATAGTAGAGACAAAAAGAATTAAATATTATTAAAAAGTAGAAAAGTTAAATATGAAATATGTAAAAACTAAAATAAGGAACACAATAGATAGAAAAAATAACAGAAGAAAGAATTAGCAAAATTGGATAGAGAAGCTTTCCCAATAGGAAAGGATGTGTGTTATATGCCATTGCATCAGCTCCTACACCTGGTGACACTATGAATGAGTGATTCCTGTCCTCAACAGCCCTGCTCTGTTCCTATAAATTTATGCCTATGGCTTTATTTATGGAGTCAATTCATCTCATATTTTGTTTTTCTCTTTTTCTGCGGCATTCTATTTCTCTCAAGATTATTGTCATTTTTTAAGAGCCCTGCCTTCCCATGGTGCAGCCAAAAAGGACAACTTTGGTTTTGTCATTTCTGCCTCCAGCAATGTTTCAAGCTTAATTTTATCTAGGATCCACTTGTTCATTTTTCTGGTGGTCTATAGCTTCCTTGGAGCTCCCCTTCAGTACTATATTTCAAATGAATACATATTTTTTCTGTTGAGCCTTCTTCACTGTCTTACTTTTGCATCTGTGCATAGTAATTGGGAATACAACAGTGTGCATGACTTAGCTTTGGTCCCTAATGGCACATCTTTGTTGTTGATATTTTCTAATTCTTCCATTTCTGTATTTCCAAGTCTCTTGCTTTTTTGGCTGCAGTCTTCATTTGAATTGATTAATGAACCAAGGTAAACAAAAACAATTTAAATATCTTCATTGTCTATGTTAAAGTTGTGTATTTTTTCTGTAGTCATGATTTTTGTCTTCTTTATGTTCAACTAAAGATCTGTTTGGCACTTTCTTACTTCACTTTCATCAGAAGTTGTTTCAAATCATTGCTACTTTCTGCAAGATGGTGTCACCTGCATAAAGACTCATTGAAAGAAAAGTTAACAGATTTGAAGGATAAAAAACAGACAAGGTTTAATAAGAATCCCAGAAGGAGAAATGTTGTTTTAATGAGAAGTAAGATGTGAAGAAATGATAAAGGTGAATATGCTAGAATCTTTTTTAAAAATCAACTAACAAATTAAAAGACAGAGACTTTAAGTTTGGATGTTAAAAATAAGATAAAAAGATATATTGGCTACAAGAAAGACTTAAAATACAGAGAAATATTTAAAAATTTAAGACACATATTAAGTAATATGAGCCAAGAGAAAACTGAGGTAGCCATCTTAACATTGTAAAAATACAATTTAAGGGGAAAAAGTATCAGAAGAGAAAAGGAAGGGCCATATAAACTGAAAATGAGAAAAATGAAGATGTAATTATCAAAAACATGTGCACTTAACAATACAATCTCAAACTGTGTAAAGTTATAACTGACAGAAATATAAAGAAAAATACATAAATTAACATTATAGTTGGAAATTTTAACAGCCCTTTAAGAGAAACTAATAGATGAAGCAAAAAAGAAAATAAGAAGATATTGAAAATCAGAACAATAGTTAATAACCTCAAGCTATTTGATATATATATATATATATAATTATATATATATACACATATATATAATTCCATACTCAACAAAGAGAAAAACACATTTTTTTATGTACATGTGGAACGTATACAAAAAAAGACCATTCATTAGACCATAAAGATAACCTCAATAAATTGTATGTCTCTGATATCACTTCTGGGATTATACCTGAAGAATCCTGAAATGCCAGTTCAAAACAACCTATGCGCCCCTATGTTTATAGCAGAACTATTTACAATACCAAGTCCTGGAAATAGCCTAAGTGCCCATCAATGGATGAGTGGGTCAAAAAATTGTGGTATATTTACACAATGGAATGCTATAGAGCAGAAAGAAAAAAGAAACTCCTACCTTTTGCAACAACATGGATGGAACTGGAGAGTATTATGCTTAGTGAAATAAACCAGGTGGTGAAAGACAAATACCATATGATCTCACCTAATACAAGAACCCAATGAACAAAACAAATGAGCAAAATAGAACCAGAGTCATGGAAACAAGGAACAGACTGACAGTGACCAGAGGGGAGGGAGAGGGGAGAAAGAAGGAAAGAAGGGGCAGGCTCTACTCAAGGAACTAGTATAAATGACTCATGGACATGGCCAACAGGGTGGGGATTGACTGTGAGAGAGGGGCAGGGAATGACACTACTGTAATAGAATAACAATTAAAAAATTGAAAAAGAAAATGGATCGTGAACACCATGAAAAATATATATGTGTGAGTCATGACACCAGTCTAAGGTACTGGGGCTGGTTTTCTTGGCATGGCTGTCATTCTCCTGCACTCTACCTCTGACCATTATGGATAAAAATTTAATCAGAGAGATGACGCCATCTCACAGAGAACCTCAGAATTTAAGAAATCTGTATGGTTGCTTTAAATATGAGAAATTGTTGTTGGTTGGCTTAATCACAGTTCTGTAGCAAGTATGTTACATGTCTTCAGTACCACTGCCAATTAATAAAAATCAATTCATGGACTTCCGGCCAAGATGGAGGCATAGACAGACATGCTGCATCTCCCTTCACACCTAAGAAGGAATACAATTACCTCAAAATTAGAGACAACCAGAAGTTTCAGAAAATCAAGCTGAATGGAAGTCCAACAAAGATATAAAGAAGAAATACTCATCCAGACAGGTAGGAGGGGCAGAGAGGACACAGTGTGGTGGCAGCAGCAGCAGCGGTAGTGGCAGTGGCAGGCCAGTGGAAAGCACAGTCACACATTTAAAAAAGTCGGGAGGGACACCTGGGGAGTGTCCCCAGCCACAGACCAGGCAAGGGAAAATCAAGACTCATTGCTTCTGACTGTGAAAACCAGTGGGGGTCGGGGTGGAGGAAGAAACTGCCAGTCTCTCCGTGGAGTCTGCTGAATGGTTCTAGAATGTCCGCAACCCACCCACTCTGGGAATGATGGCCAGGGCAACAGCTAGAGGGGCACCAGTCCCAAACGAAGGTGGCAGAGATGCCTAGAAGAGGGAGAAGTGCTAAGTGGGCTGCAGTGTTTCCTCTTGGACCCCTCCCCCGCACACACAGTGCCACAATGTGGTGAAACGGGTCGCCCTATACTGATGAATACCTAAGGCTCCACCCCTTACAACATAACAAGAGTGACAGCTCTACCTAAGACACAGATTCAAACAAACACAGGAGCCTGGCAAGATGAGGAGACAGAGAAGAAAACACTTCTGATAAAATTCACCACTTACGATATTTTTAAAGCCCTAGCAGACTAGGAACAGAAGGACACATTCTTACCTTGTAAAAGTTATAGACCAAAGCCTTCAGTAAACATATACTTAGAGAGACACTTGAGATACATTCCCTTTAAGGCACAAACAAGATAAGGGCACCCACTATCATTATATCTGTTGAATATTACAGTGGAGATCCTGACCTACGTTACAAGAAAAAAATGTAAGAGGGGTAAGAATGAAAAGGAAAGACATAAAAATGGTATTATGTGAAGATCATATGATCATTTATGTTAAAACACTAACAAAATAATCAGCAAAACTAGTAGGAATAATAAGAGGATTCAGCAAAGTTATAGATTAAAAGAGCAACTTCTATAAATCAATAATCTTGTTTTACACCAGGCTTTGGGATACTAAGACTGTGGGCCAAATCCCTTCTAAGGCTGCTATTGTAATGCTCTACCAGTTAAGAATAATTTTTACATTTTAAAGTAGTAAAATAAAAAACAAGAAGCATATTCAACAGAGACCTTATATGGCTACAAAGCCTAAAATATTTGCTATCTAGCCCTTTACAAAAAAAAGGGGTGCCTATCTCTAGTCTAAAGCAAGGATAATCAACTAGAAAATATAACATTTAAAAATAGAGTATAATTCAAAACAGCAACAGAAAATATAAAATATCTAAGAAGTAATTAAATCAAGAATTTAGAAATACTCTGTGGGGGGAAAATTAACTTTAAAAGAGAATGTACAAAATGATCTGAACTAATAAGGAAATAGCCCATGCTTTTTATGAATTGCCTGAATTCTCCTTCAAATTAATCTACAGATTAGTGCAATTTTAATTGGACATTTTTAGGAATTCAGTAAATTTATTCAGTGTCTGCTTCTAAAGAGATGTAATCTAAGACAGTGAGCAAATCTTAATCAAAAACCTTGTAGCATTTGGCCATCATCCGATACAAAAATTCAACAGCTTCCTTCCCCAATCCTCACCTAGAATAGATCTCTTTTTCCTGGGGTTTGAACCTGAAAGTCACCTCTTTCTGCCTTTCCTCGAAGTCCATGCTCAGTATTTCCTTTGACTTCTCAGCTTCTCCCCTCCTTTCCACTTCCTCTACCTTCACATCCCTCCTCTGTATAAACTTGATTTTGCTACTTTTCCCTTCTGTGCCTCCGACGAGTACTGCATTGTGAGATGCAATGAGCAGAAAATTCTCTTATGTAGAATATGACCCCCTGTAGTGGAGAAGAGGTATGTTCATCAGTTGTTTTTTTTAAGCATTAAAATTAATTGAATATTAAATGAACAATTAATTTTATCTCTAAGACACTCATGTGTAATGGTCAATATACATCAGAAATGTTCAGAATGTCTCAAAATGTAGGAAAAGCCTTCATGTAGCCTGCTAGAGAATAAATCTCCTAAAGTGATCAAGTAGAGTTATCAGAAGGTATGGAGATATGAAGACATCGAAACACAATGGTGAGCTATACAAATAGGCAACAAGCATATGAAAAGATGCTCGATATCATTAACCCTTAAGGAAATGCAAATTAGAACCACAATGAGGTATTGTCTTAGTCATCTCATGCCAGTACAATAAAATACCAGAGACTGAGTGGCTTATCAACAATGAATATTTATTTCTCATTGCTCTGGAGGCTGAAAGTCCAAGATCAGGGTGCCAGCAGTCTGGTTCTGGTAAGGGTCCTTTTCTGAGCTGCAGATGGTGCCTTCTCATCACGTGGTGGAAAGACAGTGTGCTAGCTCTCTGGCCTCTTCTTGTAAGAGCCCTCCACCCTTATGACATGATTACCTCTCAAAGGCCTCACCTCCAAATGTCATCATGTTGGGGTCAGAGTTTCAACATATGAATTTGGGGGTGGGGAAGACATACTATGTCCATAGCAGGCACCACCTAACACCATTAGGTTGGCTACCATTAAAAAAAAAAATGAAAACAAAAAAAATAAATAAATAAAATAAATGTTGATGAGGATGTGGAGAAATTGGAGCCCTTGTGCACTATTGATAAACATGTAAAGTGGTGCAGTCACTATGTAAAACAATATGATGGTTCCTTCAAAAAGTAAAAATAGAACTAAAATATGATACAGCAACCCCACTTCTGGGTACCCAAAATAATTGAAAACAGGGTCTAAAACAGATATTTGCACACCCATATTCATAGCAGCATTATTCACAATAGCTAAAAGATGGAACCAACACAAATGTTCATTGATTGGACGATTGGATAAACAAAATGTGGCATATACATAGAATGGAATATTATTCAGTCTTAAGAATGGAAATTTTTTCACAACATGGATGAATCTTGAAGACATTTTCTAAGTGAAATAAGCCAGTCACAAGGGGACAAATATCTTCACTATTTTACTTATATGAGGTATCTAAAATAGTCAAACTCATAGAAACAGAGAATAGAATGGTGGTTGCCAGGGGCTGAGTAGGGGAAATACAGAGATGTTGTTTAGTGGGTATAGAGTTTCAGATTTGCAAAATGAAAACATTCTGGAGATTGGTTGCATAACAGTGTGATACACTTAACACTACTAAACTGTACACTTAAAAATGGTTAAGGTGGTAAATTTTATGTTATCACAATTTAAAATAAAAATAAAACAGCAGTGGTGCCTTTTGGACTAGAAAGGTGGGGGGAATCTTTCTTAACCTCTATTCTGCAATTGTACCTTAACATTAATAAACAAAAAATATAGTAAATGAGCCAATGAGATACCCTATATGCAAGCTCTGGGCTTTATTAGGTCTCAATATAAAGCAATTAGAAAGCTCACAAATTACAAAAGCTCTTCTGAGCAGGGGCTATTTTTTATGCTTGTTTTATGCTCTCTGAAGCTCTGATTATTTATACGCAATTATGGGTGAATAAAAATAACGAGCTTTTTTCTCTTTCAATTGAAGAGAAAAAAACTCATAGAAAGAGAACTATGTCAAACATACTTGGTTAGAAATCTGTTATTAAAACAAAGGACTAAAGCAAATACCTTTTTTGTTATAATGATCCCATAATATTAAAAGGACACAAAATTAAAAGCGTACAATGGTTTATTGTTACACCTAAAGCAAGGGCAGTGCTGTTCATTGAATTATTAAATAAGCAATTATGATAACCTACAATATTAAAGATGGTGTTGTGCAGGGGGGCCTAATGTATTATTCTTAGGGGGCCTGCCTGAGGGGACTGCCCTCACCCCCTTTCCGACAGCACACATGGATTTAACTACACAGATGAGCTTGTCCACAAGTGCCATATTTAACAAAAGAACAACATGTATTTATTCCCAAAGTTTTGTTTAAAAAAAAAATAAAACAAATACCTTTGCTTTTCTATCCCATCAGGGAATAGAGTTTTAATGAACACACGAAGCAACTAGGTGACATCTTTATCAGCCCTCATAAACCTTGATTGAACACACAGCGATAAGGCCTGTTTAAACTGTCCTCCTCCTGATAACGGGCCTGGAGTCAGCACCCCTGGCCTTAGCAACCAGCCTGGAAAAGAGCCCTCCCCAAAACCCAGAGTGCATGACTGTGAGGAGGCACAAGCAGCTGGTTTATTTGGGTGGTGGGTAGGTGGGTGTGGGCCAGTCCTCTGGTTTTCTTGGAAGGAGACTTTTTTCAGAAGTAGCTTTGGCACCTGGGGGTGAAGAAGAAGCTGGATTTCAGCCCATGACCTTTAGCATTTATACCTACAAACACAGAGAACTCCAGAGGGGCGGTTTTAAAGGATCTGGGAATGGCCAGCTCTGGTTTTCTTTCCACCAGCATCATAAATGAATGAAAGGTACAGACATCTACAAAGAAGAGGGAGGGAGCTGTAGATTTTTCTAGTAAGCTTGAAGTCTGATTCTTAGAGCCCTTTCCTTTGATCCTCCTGCACTTGCAATTACTACTTGCTTCTTCAAATCCATTTCCCTTGCCTTTCAGCCTTCCCAGTCCAGAGCCCACAGCAACCCCCACAGGCTGTAACAGCCAGTGCCATTTGGTGGGGGAGGCTATCATTCTGAGAAATTGCGGAAGGCTGGTGTCAGCAGACAAAACCAGAAATGGAAGACATTCATCCATGGAAACAGGCTGTAGATCCAGCTCACATGTGATCCTGGAAAATGCTCTGAGCTGAGATTCATGGCTTCTAATTCTACTCCCAGGCTTCTCCGACTAACTGGCAGTCATTGGGTACAGCTTGTAACTCTTCTAGGTCTCACTTTCTTCCATCAAAAGAGAGACAGCTGGACTGAAAGATCTTTCAGATGTCTTTAGGTCTAAAATGAAATGATTATCTTTAAAAAGCATTTTTCCATATTCCCCTAATCTCCCTTTCCCCCAATTTTTTGATAACATTTAATTAACACAATAGGTTATCTTATGGGTCAGGACGAAGTATCCCGTAGGATATTTCCTTCATTACTAAGATTTCAGTTTTCACAAAAACCTCTAACACCTGGATAACAATAAAATTTTTCCTCACCTCCCCCCACTACACCCAAAATTGGACATGCCTCCAATGTAGGCAAAGTCAGACCCTTAAATTGCCTTCCTGAGGTCAGTAACCTAGATCTTTGCCAAAACAGTAGTGAAAGGAAGTTTTACAGCTGGGAAATTCCACTGATCTTTGGAAAACACCTGGCCTCTGTGATGTTCAGGGACTTGTATCTTCAGATGAGTTTGCAAAAGAACTCAAGTTCTTTCCACCCAGGAGGTAAATACAAAGCAAGGTCATCTCTAGGGAGACTGGGCTTTAGATTAATAAGCTGTCTTTTGAGCTATAACCAGCACATGCTCCATGCCAGCACTTTCCCTTGAACATTTACATGGACTTTTATATTTGGAAAGTGGTTTCCCCTCACTTCGCCATAAGCCTACATCCCCACAACAACATAAGTGTTAATATTGTGATTGTCTTTAGAGAAGGGATTTTAAGCACAGCAAGAGAGAAAAAGCAATTGAAGAGACAAAATAAATAAATGCTGAGGCAAGGAATCTGGTTTTATTGGTGCTAATCTTACCTATATCAGTTCAATATGAATATTTTCCAAACCCTAAATTAGTACATGAGATGGGATGAATAGCTGGATGTGGCAGAATAGCTGGAACCCCAAGTGCCTGAAGTAATTTCATGTAGTCACCAAACTCACAGGAGTTCCTGGGAAGCTCCATCCTGGGATTCATTCTACAGAGCAGAGACACAGGGGCAGTCAGCACACTCAAGTAATGAACTATCATAATATTCATGCATTAAAAAATCGCCAGGAGGGTAATGTAGGTAAATGAGGTACTCCACACTCACACAACCACATCAAAATTACAACTAAACAACAGAACAACCATCATTCAGAACTGCCTGAAATTTAGCTGAAGAGAAGTCCTACAGCTGAAGATATAAAGAAGAAGTAACATCAAGACTGGTAGGAGGATCAGAGAGTCGATAGGGTCTGGTACCACATATGCATGTGTCAGATAAAATTCGAGAGGGATATCGCAGATGCAGAGGTCCCTCCTGAGAAGTGAGGGGTACAAGCCCTCGACCCAGTGTTCCAATGCCAGGGAGAGAAGTCCCCATAACTTCTGGCTGTACAAACCAGCAGGGATTGTGACTGGGTGAGAAAGAGGCTTCTGTAGTCCCAGGTGTTTCTTTTAAAGGGCCCGCACGTGAACTTACTCAGGCTCAGTTACCCTGATTTGCATCACTAGGGCAGCAGCTCAAATAGAACAGGGACATACAGGGAGGAACTGAGTTGTCTGGCATCAGGGCAAGAGCTGGGGGGATAACTTTCTCCCGGACAGAAGTTCTGGCAAAGGCCATTGTTTCTTTGCTGAGCCTTCACCAAACAGAGATGGTAAGCATGTGCCATATGTGAGACTCCTTCAACCTGGTTATCACTATTTGCCCTCCACTCAACTTGGAGACCCACCCAAGCTGTTTCCAGTGGCTTTTCCATATGAATGAGCTGTCTTGGCTCATGCTTCAGACACCTAAAATTTCTCAAACAAGCAGCATCTAGTCTCAGTGTGCCTTATACCTCTTGCTAAGTGGACCCAGGCCAAGCACTAGTGGCAGCCAGCCTTAATTCAAAGCTTGGCCTCTTCTGGGCACCTCCAAGCCCAAAACAAGTAGTAGCCATCTGCAGATTGCTTTGTAGCTCATTCCAGGTGGCAGCAGCTGACCTTATCCTGTACCTCCCAGGAGGCCTACAGCTAATGCACCTGGTGGACAACTCACACCACGTTGAAGCACCACGCAACAACCTCCACAAGTGACACACTCAAGTGGCAGCTCAATAGGCACCAGAGTTCTGCTGAAGTAAGCCCTCCTCTTTGGGGTGGACTCCTGCACAGCTGATCCTCCATAATGGGCACAGCCAATCCTTGCATCCAATCGGCCTGGGTATAAATCCCTTCCATTAACAGGCCAACAGCAATCAAGGCCTAACTATAACAAGAAGGTGTACATAGCCCATACAGTGCAAGTGGTAAGGAGGTACACTTGGAGTGTCCAGCTTGGATGAATGGATAGGCTGTGCCACTGAACCCTACAGAACACCTACTACATAAGGCTACTCTACAGAACCTGGAAGACATAGCACCTCTACCTAATACATAGAAAAAAACAGAGGGATGCTGCTAAAATGAGAAGACAAAGAAATATGTCTCAAATTAAAGAACAGAACAAAATTCCAGGAAAATAACTAAATAAAATTAAGACAAGCAATCTACTAGATGCAGAGTTCTAAACACTGGTTATAAGGATGCTTAATGGACTTAGGTGAAAAGTAAATGAATTTAGTGAGAACCCCAACAAAGAGACAGAAAAGATAAAAACAAGTGGAAAATATAAAAAATAACCAGTCAGAAATGAAGACTAAATTAACTGAAATGAAGAATACATTACAGGGAATCAACAATGGAGTAGATAAAGAAGAGCATCAAATCAGAGATTTGGGAGTTAAGGAAGCAAAACACACCCAATCAGAACAGAAAAAAGAATCCAAAAAATTAAGAATAGTATACAGAGCCTCTAGGACAACTTCAAGTATACCAACATCCACAACCTGGGGGTGCCAGAGGAGGAGAGAGAGAGAGAACAAAGAATTAAAAATCTGTGTGAAAAATTAATGACAGAATACTTCCCTAACTTGGTGAAAGAAATAGACATGCAAGTCCCAGAAGTGCAGAGACCAAAACGAGATGAACTCAAAGAGGCCCACACCAAGACACATTATAATTAAAATTCTAAAGTTTAAAGACAAATGGAGACTCTTAAAGCAGCATGAGAAAATCAGTTAGTTACATACAAAGGACCTTTCATAAGCCTGTCAGCTGATTTCTCAACAGAAAATTTTCAGAACAAAGGGATTGGCAAGAAATATTCAAAGTGATGAAAAGAAAGTACCTACAACTAAGATTACTATCATTTAGAATTGGAGGACAGATAAAAAGTTTATGAGACAAAAAAAAGCTAAAGGAGTTCACCACCACCAAATCAGTATCATATGAAATATTAAAGAATTTTCTTTAAGAAGAAAATAAAAAGATAAAAAATACAAAATATAAAATAGCATTAAATACATACGTATCAACAATTGAATATAAAAAACAAAATAAACAAGCAGACCAATTGCCAGTTGCCAGATGGGCGGGGGCTGGGGCATGGGTGAAAAAGATAAAGAGATTAAAAGTACAAATTTGTCATTACAGAATAGTTATGGGGATGTAAAGTAGAGCATAGCGAATATAGTCAATAGTATTCTACAAACTATATATGGTGTCAGATGAGTACAGATTTATCAGGATGATCACTTGGTAAGTTATATAATGTCCACTCACTGAGTTGTACACCTGAAACTACCATAATATTGTATGTCAATTGTAATGGAAAAGTTAAAAAAATATTTAAAGTCAAAAATGGGGAGAAGCAGACTCAAGTAAGTACTACTTCATGTAATGCCATTTCCTTATCTCCCCCTTGTACTCAGAGAGCCTGACACCATTTCTAGACTTAGGATACTGACATTATTTTGATATAATTATCATCCAAATAGGATACTTGAAAAGAGGATTCTATTAATAATTACAATAGGCATCAACTGCAACTGGCCCAAGTAAATGGGACATCTGGTCACCCTACCTACACACCTGAAGGACCCTGGACTCTCATTCCTATCCCTTAGAAGCCATACTTCACGCAACTCACTCTAGATTGTTTTCCAGATTTTCCTCTTCTCTATGAAAATTCTCTATGTCCAGCTCTGGAGCATTATAATTTTTATTCATTCCTTCCTTCAGCTAATATTTATTGATCCCCTACTATGTGACAGGTAGTGTGGTATCTGCTAGACCCTTTAAGACACTTATAGTATAATGATGCATCAATTCAGATTAAAATCCTGGCTTTGCCTTAAGCACAGCAATTAGCTTCTCTGAGCCTCAAGTTTCCTAATCTATCAGGTGGGGATAATTAAGTAACTACCACAGAGGATCACTGTGAAAATTAAATGCAAAATGCATGTGAAATGTCTGGCACAGAGGAAGTGCATTGTAAGTGTTACTGTAATCCATGAGAGTTGCCTGTTTCTGACTTAACCATTTCATTCATAGTAACTTTTCTCCCAAGAGATGTAGCTCACTCATTCATTCAGCTCACTAAGAGGCCACTGGATGCAGAACACTGGGGCTGACACAAGGAAGCATAAGCAATGTCAATCTCTGCCTCTTGGGAAATTTCCAGTGAATGGAGGAGGGTAGATGATCACAACTGAAAATGAAAACAACTATATGAGTATTTTTAAAAATCAGTGTTTAGTAATTCTGACTATATATTAGAATTATGTGAAGAGATTTTTTTAAGACAGGGACTTACCACTTATCAATTAAAGTAGACTTTCTACAGGTAAAGCAAATAACATAGAATATTGATAACAGAAGTTTTACCTGTCAGTAAATGAGACACAAATAAGGTTAAACCCTCTGTAATACTCACTAACAGAGTAGCAGATTGGATTTTTTTTCTATTTTATTTTCTTAGTTGTATTTTTCAATTATCCCCTCATATCCTCTTCCACCTCGCCCCTCTCCCCGCCCCCACTGCAATCAGCACACTGTTTTCTATGTCCATGAGTTCTTTCTCTCGTTTTTTATTTTTTTGGCTAGAACCCTCTAACCCCCCTGCCCAATGACCCCCAGAGTTTTGGCCTGCTTTCTATCTATAAATCTGTCTCTATTTTGCTTCTTAGTTTAGTTTGTTCATTAGATTCCACATATGAGTGAAATCATATGGTATTTGTCTTTCTCTGACTGGCTTATTTCACTTAGCATAATGTTCTCCAAGTCCATCCATGCTGTCACAAAGGGTAAAATTTCTCCTTTTTTGGCCATGTAGTATTCCATTGTGTAAATGTACTATAGCTGTTTTATCCACTCATCTGCTGATGGACACTTGGGCTACTTCTAAGTTTTGGCTATTGCAAATAACACTGCAATAAACATAAGGTACATAGATTGAATTTTTTGAGTGTTTATTATGTCCCAGACGTTGTACCAAGAGTTCCATGAGTTAGTTTGGTCCAAGATGGCTTAAATGGGGAAAAATTGAGCCAGGACTGTGAAAGATGCTGGGATTCAGATCAAGAAAAAGAAGCTGGGGCTTCCCATGAAGCAAAGGAGAACATTTCAGTATGGAGGTGGAATGTGCATTTTGGTATTTGGGACAAATAGAAGAATGAACAAACTTAACTTTAGTATATGTGCTGCTGCAGCAATCAATGAAAGAATTTAAAAGTAAAGCATATATTTTTTATTTCATGTGTAGTTCACATGTCCTCTGAAGCCTGTTGGTATTACTGAAACGACATTCATCCCCCCAAAAGGAAATTTTTTATCTTAAACTAAAAAATGTGTGGCTTCCTAGGCGTAAACAAGCAGGCCAATCTACATTCTCGTTTCATGGGCTTTTTGTAACTGACTATATTCATAACACAAGCTATAGTGAAAGTTCACGGAAAAGAAAACAAGAGTAGATCTGAGTCAATTCCTTTCACTTTGCCCTTCCTATCTCCTAACCTTTACTGTATTTCCTACAAAACCAACAGCAAGTTCTCAGGAATCAGACTGGAGGCAGCAGTTTGGAATCTTCAGTTTGACTTTTGGGTAAACAAGAATAAAGGAACAACAATCAGAGAGAGACAGAGAGGCAGAGAGAGAGATTATTAGATTTTAGTTACGAAATAAAATTAAAACATGGCCTCATGCATTGCAGACTTTTTCTGTAGGAAAGAACTGAACTGGGGTATTAGTTAGAAATGGAACAACTCTGAGAAAGCCAAGATTAAACAGACAGGAAATAAACCCATCATGTCACACCACAGGATTCCTAAGATAAAAATTCTTCATTCAGCCTTATTCTAGGGAAACTCAAATCTCCCTCCTCACCCCTCACATAAGGCTAGATTAGACAGGTAGGCATTTCTTGATTTAATAGACAACTATTTTCCAAGCTTCTACAATGTGTAAGACCCTATTCAAGGCAAGGAGTGAAAAGGGGGAGACCAACATACCTCCCCTGTGAGACATCCTTCCAATTAGGGATTTGAATTTCTTCTACCATCTTCTGTTGCAGTCTGCATTTTTTTCTACCACCTCACTTTGATTCAAGTACTCAGGGTAACCCACTGGTATAGTCCTCATTTATTGCATAAAGTCAGTGCTATTTCATAGATTACCTGAAACCCCTATAAATAACTAATACTGGAATTTCACATCACAGACTACAATGTCACTACACAAATCTCCAGCAACTTTATGAATGAACCATCATCATCATCCTCATTTTACCTACAGGAAGACTGAGGGTCAAAGAGGTTAAAATAGATGACTAAAGGCCACAGGTCGATTTGGCATAAAGTTTCAATGCTAATCCCATTTTTTTCTACTGAACTATTTTTTCTGCCTCTTTGGGTAAGTATCTCACTCACACTGAAGCAAGCAGGTTAGAGAAAGACGTCACATTTTAGAAAGTTCATGTTGTTACCATTTGTTGGCTTCAACTGACATCTCTGACACCAGTACTGACAATTTAAGGCGCCTGAAAACTTTATCTCCTCCATGCATTCATTCTCTCCCTTGCTAATGTGAAGGATTGTGTGGGCTCTGCTTGCTAATCTCCAATATTCAAGCTCCCCAGGGGGTGGACGCTGCAGAGGTGATCCCTTGCCTCTCCCTACACAATGATGAATTGTCCCAGAAGTGTGATGGACCAATTACAGGAGCCAAAAGAACAGAACTGCAGAGAATTTAGTAATCCTGCAACAACAGGAAAAAGCGAACTGCAAGTATTATCAAGGGTCAGGCCCAAGCATGGAGACACTCCAGACTCTTTTGTGTGTTGGAATTCCCATTGGGACCTTCAGCCGTCCTCGCTGGGTTTTCAGTCTGTAATGTCTTACAGATTTCAGGGCTGGTGTCTGACAGCTCTGACATATCTGAACTAAGGCTAACCTCAGCGAGTTACTTGAAAGCCTGATAAGTTATACTGTACCTGTCAAAGCCTCTCTCCACTGAGATTCTCTTTCCTCCTCCAATGAGGTGGCAATAACAAAAACAAAAAGAAGGAAAAGAGGAAGAGGAAGGGGAAGGAGAGAAAGAGGAAGAGTGAGAAGGAGGAGGAGGAGGAGGAGAAGAAGAAGAAGAAGAAGAAGAAGAGGAGGAAGAGGATGACGACAACGAGGAGGAGGAAGAAGAAGGGGGGGAGGAAGAGGGGGAGGAGAAGAATAATCTTCATTTGACTGGCATAATCTCCTCTGCAGTTTTTAATTACTGTTATAGTATTGCAAATCCTAATTTATAACCAGGAAAAAATATAGACTGCTTAGTTGAGGAGAAAACATCAACTCAAGTTTCTGCAACTTTATGAGTTGTTGACCTCTCCTGAAATACAAATTCCAGGTCTGAGTTGGGTAGGAGAGAGAAGAAGCCATGTTTACACTGTCAAGAAATGAGCCACATCAATTTGCCTCTTCAAAAATTCAACAGGTTCTCTCTAATATTCCCCACAGTGGAAGCCATTTCTGCATATTATCACCCTCTGTCATCCATGAGAGGTAACTGCAAGCAATCACCCCAGTCCCACACCTCATCCTTGTGGTGGTGCACCTTGGTAGCCCCTGAGTCAGCATTCAGCAAGGAACCCAGATAAGATCACAGGGAACCTTTCAGGAAGGTCCTGAGAGAGGGAGACCCACTTCTCCACTCATCTGTCCCCAGTGCTGACTAGTGCAGAGATTTTACTTTTGATTATGGAACATATAGGAAATTAAAGACTTACCCTGATCCAGTCTGGCTTTACAACAATCATTCATTAGATCAGTAAAGACTTTAGGAAAAGGAATACATCATGAAAAAAACTGAAATCATAAATAATTTCTAGTTTTGCTCTTTACTGTTATAAGACCTGCACACGATATTTGTCATCTTTTTGCCACAATTCTTTAGCTATTAAAAAAGGGGGGAAGCCTACACCTTCCTTTCAAGACTACTGAAAGAGGAAGTAATTTTAAAGTGTTATCATAAAATAAGAATTACATAAATGTCAAATCAAAAATGATACTGCAAGTGATTTATTTCTTAGCAAATAAAATTACCCCAGCTAGACAAATACAATTACAAAAAGAAACTTGTAAAGAGTGCTTTCAGGTTAGGTCAGCACAAATATGTCGATGTGCTAGGAACATGGAGCCACAGAAAACCTCTAGATACAGTTGGCACTTGAACAAAACGGGTTCAAACTGTGTGGGTCCGCTTACATGTGGATTTTTTTTTTCAATAAATATTGTCAATGTATTTTTCTCTTTCTTATGATTTTCTTGATAACATTTTCTTGTCTCTAGCTTACTTTATATAAGAATCCAGTATATATAACATGTATAACATTAATAGACTATGTTATCAGTGACGTTTCCAGTTAGCAGTAGGCTATTAGTAGTTAAGTTTTGGGGAGTCAAAGTTATATGCAAATTTCAACTTCACTGGGAAGTCAACACCCCTAGCCCCCATTTTCTTCAAGGGTCAACTGTGCACTCTCCTTTCATAATGATTTTTTTATGTTTCCTACATGAATATTTTTCATTTTTAAATTAAAACAGAAAAGTTTCTTAAAGCACCCCTTGTTGCTCCTCCCCCTCCTCTTCCCCATCAGCCCCACCTGTCCCCCCCCCAAATGTAATTTCTGTTAGCTACTTGCTGTGTGTCCTGCTGGGACATGTTTGGGACATTTACTTACATGTGTATACATAGTATCTGACTTAAATACACAATTTCTTACTCAAGGATTAAGGTCTTTGACTTGAGATACTTCAATATTAATGTGGACCCCTGGATAAGAAGTTAATCTGTGCAGCTGGCTTGTGCCTTCTATAATGTAGAAGCTAACTCCAGGATAGTCACAAAAGAAATCAGTGCTACAGTGAACTCTCACTTATCCGGGCTTCGTCTGCCCATCTGAGAACCCGAGCCTCTGCTTTTCCAACCCTCTGGGAGTTCCACCTTTGCCCATTATACTTCTCATTAGCGCCTCACCCAGAAAGTAAACTAGTTACATTCAAAAGACTCTGAGTATGATTGTCACTTGTTACCTCTTTTGTTGGTGTGTTCAAAAGCAGAAAATTTGAAGTTTTTTTCTCTGATCATCTAAAATAAAACGAGTTTATCTGCAAATTCTACTTACACCCCACAGTACCTTCCTCCACTGCCCACAAACACCAAGACAATCAAGATTTGGCTTTGGTTGAGATTTATAGGGGAGCATAGCTGGATTTCCCTCTCTACCCTGCGCTGCTAATGTCCAGTTGGCTGGCGTTCAGGGCACAGTGCCAGCCCTCTATTTTGGAGAAGCATCATCCAGAGAGATAGGGGCAGATGCGGTTTGGCAACTGAGTGAGATCTGGCATGTGATTCTGTGTGCTGGGGTGTTATGTTTCTTAAATCAGTACATGCACTTAGGAGGCTGTTTATCATCATCACAGAATGTCCAGGCAGCACCCACTTGGCACCAGAAGCATTCTGAAGGTTTTGTTAAAATAACGTTTTAGTGAGAGGCCCAGGAAATGCATAAGAGAATGGCACTGCGTGGTACTAATATGTTATGCTGATACTGGCATTTCATGGGAAATTAGGACATTTTCCTGGTTCTGACAATCAGAAAGAATTCTGGAAACACCTAAGATACACTTTATAATTGTTTTTCACTTATGCAGTGAAAACAATGGCAAGCACATATTTTGAAATAAAACATTATTTCTTGGGCTAATAAAAATGAAGACGTAAGAAGAAATTAGTATTAGAACTTTGTTTTCTGTCTGTTTTTCTTGCTTTCTTATATAATTCACAAATGAGGGAGAAAAACACTTTTTTCTGCTCTTCTGCACAAAGCTGTCTTGCATGCTACTTTCAAATTTTTCAGGACTATTTTCCACCCCAGGTTGAGATTTCAGCTTTGTGATGATAGATTCTGGCAGCAGGATTTTGGAAGAGGCATCTCTAGACTGCACAGTGAAACCCCAGCACTTCATTTAGCCAAGCATGCTATTATTTTGCTGTCATCAGAAGAGATGCCCATGTATCACTCGAGAATAATGGTGTCCCAAATATTTTTGAAAGGATCCAAGTAAAACACCAGGGGTCAGTTTTTCAGGAAGGAGTCAGAAAAAAAAAAACAGAGCAAGCCGTGACCCCTTGTCCCATCAAGTAGCTTACAAAGTTCAAGATAACTTGATGAAGTATATGGTTCATATTCTGATTTTGGGTAAGGAGTTCGGTTAAGGCAAGTAATGCCTTCACATCAGGAGATTGCCTTTCTAAGGGCTTAATTTCCTCCTGTGCCAAAAGGAGGGGGCAGGCCGATGACCTCAAAGACCCCTTCAGATCAAGAATTCTCAGGCTGACAGCGGGGTTTTCCCTACTTGGCCTTTTTCCCAATAATAAAGTTATTAGAATATTAGGAAGGGAGAAGAGCAAGTGAAACAAGAGTCAGCATATTTTCAAGGGGCTCAGTCACTTTACCTAATGTTCCGTTCTCATGCAAGGCCCCACCTAGATCATAGAAGTTGATCTGGGGAAACGGACACAAGGCTGACACCACAATGTCATGTTTATTAAAAAATGGCGTCAGTCTAAGTACATGGGTTTGTAGTGTTTTAACTAATTGGTAACTCTTTTTTCCCTCTTCCTCATCAATACCTAAGTTACTAAGAAAATAATTTATTTGAGCAAAAATAATAAAGAATAATAGGTATCTCCTACACTGTTGTTGAGAAGATTAAATGAGATAACAATGTATGGTGAACCCTTAATACAGTGATTGGCCATAGTAAACAATCAATAAATGTTAGTTAGCTATTGTTGTATTAGTAACAACTCGCTTTTATACATTCTCTTTAATTTAAGCAAAGTCACATGTTATTTCACTTAATCCAATCTTTCAAAATATATTTAATGAATGTCTACTAAGAGTGCTGGGCACTGTTCTGAGCACTGAGAATACAATAGCGAGTGAGAAGCAAAGGCCCTACCCTCACAGAGCATATGTTCTGGTTGGGGGAGAAAAATCATAAAGAAGAAAATATGATAGGATGAGGGGATCGGGGATGGGATTTCTATTGTATGTGGAGTTATTAGGGAAAATCTCTCTAATAAGGATGGTATTTGAGCAGGCCCCTGAAAGGAGTGAGGGAGTGAGCCCATGGATATCCATGGGAAGGGATTCCGGGGGGTGGGGGTGGGGGGTCACAGCGAATGCAAAGGCCCTGAAGTAGGAAGGTGCTTGGCCTGTGTGCTACAGCCAGGTTTGGAGACAGGGGATAGTCAGAGACTGGGGAGGAAAGACATGAGGCTAGAGATGGGAAGGAGTCTGTTTTTTTCTCTCTGAGTGAGATGCAAAGCCTTGGAAGGGTCTAAGCTCAGGAGACAATCTGATTTACATGTTAAACAGATCACTCCAGTGCTGTGAGGAGCAGACTGAAATGGGGCCCGAGCAGAGGCCAGACAACTACAGAGGCCATTGTCCTAATCCAGGCAAGAGGGGGGTGTCTTGATCCTGATTAGCAGGGAGAAGCAGTCAGATTCTAGATCAATCTTCAAGGTAAAGCCAACAGGAATTGCTGATAGGTTTGAGCTGAAGAAGGAGGAAGAAAAATCAGGGTGACTGACACCAAGCTTTGGGGTCTGCCGATGAGAATGTAGAATTGCTTTTTACCCAGACAGAAAGACATTTATTAGACACTCCCTGTAAGCAGGTATCCCAAATATGCCAATTTTACAGATGAGGAAGCTGAGACACAGAGAGGTTATCTGACTAGCCCCAGATAAAGGGATCCTCATTGACTTAAGATATAGAGAAGGACCCAGCGAATGGCAGAATCTGACAAGCTCAGATCTTAAGTTAACAAAATAAAGGATTTTTTAAAATTTTTATTAAAATCAGCTAATGCCACTTATTTCTGAAGGCTACTCATTGGTGTTAGTCACCCTGTGCCAGAAGGGACAAAAACTTCCTGGAAGTCATGACACTTCCACTCCTCCAGGCAGGGCCACTCTTCCATCATGGAACGTCTTCTTGCTAAAAACAGCTAACCTGCTACTGGACCCCCATACCAGCCCCTTCACTGTAATAAGAGAAGAAAGATGAATAGCTCTGGAGCTTGGGGTATGGGCAAATGCAGGGAGTGCTGGGGTTTGTCTGGGTGAGGAAATCTACAGGGACAGGACTGGGGAGACGGAGATGAGAACCAGCACCAACAGAGAACAAAGTCATCGACTGAACTCCCACAGGCGCCCAGAATCCTCACACAGCCTCCCCCGACCCCATCCCAACATGGCATGAGTTCTGTCATTGTCCCCATTTCCAGGGAAGAAAGCAGGGCTGGAGGAGGGGAGGGGACTTGGCCAAAGGCTCCCACAGTCTATGAAGGCAGAGCCAGCTTTGAAGATGGGGGTGGGGACAGGGCGGGAGAGACTGGAGTTCTGCTCTTCCCACCTTTTATGCTGCCTTACAGGACAAAAGAAGTGAAGGTCAGATGGCCCAGCACATGGCATGACTGCTTGCATTAGGGGACCCTGAGTTTGCTCTGGCTCCACATGCTCTCAAACCTCACTACCTTTACAAAGTAAAAAGTTTGAGGTGGGGGTGCGGATATCTGTAACTAGATTTGGACTATCATCTTGTTAAAAATCAAAGCTTCTGGCCAGCTTTGCTTCAAAGTTGCTTCATATACGAGCTGCAAAGTATCCAAGAACCCATTAGCAACGTTGGGAGAACTCCGTTAGGATTTCTTCAAGATGTAACTCTACCTTCTCCACCCAGTTAAAGCGTCTCCAGTCTACTTAAGAGGAAGCTGCCAAGAGGTTTGGTCCTCAGAGAGGAGACAGAACTGCATCAATCAAATAAGTATTTATTCAGTGCTGACATGCTCAGGACTGTGTGATAGGCCAGCAAGAAATGCTGGTCCCTGTCACCAATTTGTTTATAATCTGACTAAACAGAGATAGACTCACATAAAATGCTTTGTAAGCAATCCACTAAGATTTCACCAAAGGCTAGCCCAGAGGGGTACTTAACAAATATTTTGTTGCAGGAACTGTTTGTTAAAACTTGTAGTTCAGATAGAGGAGAGGTCCACGGCCTTAGCGTTGCTGGGAAGGGCCCAGGGTGAGATGTGTGCTGGATGGAGAAGGTTTTAGGCTAAGGGAAAAGTATGAGCAGAGCTTTTATCACTCCTGAGTCCTGGGAAAAGTAGATAATTGACCCAAGATGGCTGTATATTCTTAAGTCTCAGTTGAAAACTCACTGTTGTGCTATAGATCCCTGATCTTTCTTACTGATGCAATGACCCATGGCCAAAAATAAATAAATAACAGCAGTTTGTCCAAAGCAGAAACTGCATTAGGGGATATCAAGAAATCCTGTGAGTTGCTTGCCTGCCATTGGAGAGGTCCTTTCTCTAGATGCAGACTAGGACCTTTTTGACAGCAGGCTATAATAGTTTCTTTGCTGTGTGCTTTGAGATGTTGGTAAGGCTGTGGTGTGAGTTAGTTCTCTAGGGATCTAAGCAGGAGGATTTATCCTAAAGCTAAAGAAGTTCACTTGACAGGCCAGTCCTTAGGCCAGTCGTTGTTTGTAAAACAGGCAAAACAATATATTTTGTCGTCAATCAGTCAAGATCACTTTCTGTTTGCACTCACACTATTTTTTTTTTTTGCTTCTGTGTGTCAGTGGCAATGGGGAGGGGGAGACTTGCATTGGTGAGATGAGGCAAACAAGGATACATTAGGGTACATTTACTTGGGATTTAGCTGCACAGGTTGATGTGTGGCTTAGAGTTCCTCCTGCGCATGCTTAAGTTATTGCTAAGCCATCCTGGCACAGAAATGGCTCCTAGGAAACTTCCATATCATTCTCTGCCTGCTGTTGTGATGGAAAGGGGTAGGGCCAAAGGGGAAATCGCAATATGCTTGTGTCCAGGGGCGCCTGGCACCTGAAGGAGAAAAAAAGGATTTGAAATCAATTAAGTCAGAAGCTGGCTTGTGAAAAATTCTTCCAGTCATCAGACATGTAAATGTAAGCCGAAGATTAGATTCTCATTAACGCTTAGTTAAATGGACCTTCTCTCCTGTCAAGATGAGGGGTGGGCATTAGTTATGTAGGAAGTTTCTTAATAAAAATATACTTTTTCTCCCCTGGACTTGGGAAAGTTTATCCTCTTTTCTCTAATTGTGATTTATTTTCTCATTCTAAATAAAAGTTTACTTTGTGTCTACATTTGTATTTACAATTTTCTATTGTTTGCCTAAATTACCTATGCTCCAGGCCCCACAAACTCTTGATCCATCTCTTGACTGTCCAAAGTACCTTATATACCTGAAAAATCACTCTTGCAAGAACCATGGAAGACACTGATTTCTGTTTTTCTGGTGGAGAGGCAGCATGTTAGGAAGTTCAGCAGGGACCTTGGGGCCAAACTGCCAGGGTTCAAAGCATGAAACATGGTGCTTTAGAAGCCACTTCATAAGTGTTAAAAAATATTATTATTCTCTAGACATGCCATCCCTTGTTCTAAATACTTAAGATACAATAATCGCTAGGTATAAAAATTTAACAATTAATTTGTAACCATACTTTATGTATAGTAACTTTTCACTAAAATATCACTGTAAAAGGAGAGAATGAATTGAGACTTTGTGCTCATTCCATTTGTTTCACTCTACACAGTAATGTGAGGATGGAATGCAAATACCAGATGAATTTAACTTGAATAAAGCAGGAGAGAGACAGAACATGTGAAGGTCAGAGGTCTGTTCAGCAACGGGAGTAGTTGTGATCGAAATAGGTCTTTAATTCACTAAGATGATTTTACTGACCCCTTGTGCAAGGCAGAGGTTGGTGCACTCAGTGAAGATCCCTGTTTGGGGAACTTGTTTTTCCCACAGGGAAATCTTCAGGGAAAAATTCCAGGAGCAGAAAAGTGAGGTAGGTTACTACCACCTGCTCAAATTTTTTTGTTTTTTGTTTTCATTTAACTCGAAACTCATATACAGTTACTTCTCACACTGACTTTCTTCCCGACACACATCAGGGCTCTCCTCAAAGGCAGGTGTGTGACGTCAGGATTGTGGCCTTTGCTTATCTTTAAAAAGGAAGGGAGGGAAGCAGGGAAGGTGAAATAAAGAAAACCAATTTTGGGTTCTAGCACAGCTACTAACTAAATGAAAGACTATGAACAACTTGCTTAAGCTCTCCAAGCAGTAAAATGAAACTCATAGTGTTAGTGACTGCATTGGACGATATCTATAAATTGCCTGTGCACGGCACATAGTAGGGGCTAAATAAGTGTTTACGTTGCTATCATTCAGCATGATATCACATTTACTCATTCCCCGGACGCTCATTAGACAGTTATTTTACACTCCTGCATTGAACATCTTTTAAAGAGAGAGTGAGAGCCTTGGCTGGTGTGGCTCACTGGATTGAGTGCCAGCATGTGAACCAAAGGCTCACCAGTTCGATTCCCAGCCAGTGTACATTCCTGGGTTGCAGGCCAGGTCCTCAGTTGGGGGCGCGCAAGAGGCAACCACACATTGATGTTTCTCGTCCTCTCTCTTTCCCTTCCCTTCTCTCTAAATAAATGTGTAAATAAATAAAACAAAAAAAATTTTTTAAAGAGAGTGAAAAATTTCTCTTCACTAAACAGTTTCCTCAGTTGAGATCAGGTCTGTCAGTCTCTGACAATGCACACAGGTAGAAAACACTTGTTAAGGAAGCTGGTTTCCCTTGTGCAAGCAGAGTTACTGGGAGGGAAAGGCAGTGGAGCCAGCAGGATGATCGTGGGCTCTAGTGTGTGTCTTCATTATCATCCCATAAGAAATGCCTGAGGTCCCACTGAGAAGTAAATGCTCTCCGTGACTGGAAGGAGACAGTTGCTAGTTTCCTGACCTGCAGTTTGAGATTCCTAATGTTTTGGGATAAGCAGCCCTCAGCATTCCTGGAAGGATGGGCTCTCCCAAGCTGTGAGGAGGTAAGATGGAGAGAAGGGGCATTTCAAGAGAGCATTCTATGGTCCTAGGATTAGGTCAGAGTCTTTCAGCAATCTCTGTCCCTGAGCTGTCACCTGCACAAGTGCTTCTCAATATTTTCCCCCCTTCGAGGAGCCAGGAAGGCTGCAGGGGGCTGGAGTTAAGTTTGGCCTTCCCCAAGTAGAAGGCTAGCATGGGCAGGAGTTGGGTATTTTGTCAGTTAGGCTCTGGCAGAAGTTCCCCTGAAGGTGAGCAGAATGCTCTGGGGGTGTCAGAACGGCTGCTTTTTCACTCCTCACACTGGAAGCACGGGATACTTTTCTCTGACCCTTCACTGTGAGCACCTGGTAGGCCTCCAAGCAATAAGATTCACCGTATGGGGGTTTTTAACTCTTCAATTTGTCCACACAGACCTCCAAAAATTGGTCAACTGGTGTAGGGTTATCTACCCTCGTCCTGGTGCCAGGATGGGTTTCAGCTCCTGGGCTTCTGCCGCAGTAAGCTGTGACTCTCTGCCTGCCTGTGTTCACTATTTCTGAAGCAGTGTCTGGCCCTGTGGCCTCAATTCTCTGATCAAATAAGAGTTGTTGATTTTCGGTTTGTCCAGCTTTTTTCCTGTGGGGAGGATAAAGTATTAACTTCCAATTTCCTCATGTAACACACCAAAACCCTACAAACTTGTTTTTAAAGGACAACTATTGAGTTAATAAAGAGGCAAGATCGAGAGACTTCCAGCCAAGATGGAGGCCTAAACTGACATGCTCCATCTCCTTCCACAACTAAGAAATAACCAGCAGTTCCAGAAAATAAATGGAGGTCCAACGTATGAAGTTATAAAGAAGTGGTGCTCGTCCAGATGGGTAAGAGGGGCAAAGCTGGGGCAGAGAGGTCAAGATGTGCTGGTGGCAGCAGCAGAAGCGATGGCAGCAGGATGGCGATAAGCACAGAGGTGAAAAGCGCCTGGGGAGCACCCCCAGCTGCAGACCAGACCCATCAGCTTGCGATTCCAACGCTGGGGAAGGCAGACCCCCATTGCCTTGGACTGTGAGGCCCGGAGGGGGTGAGGATGGAGGAGGAGGCTCCCAGTCTCTCAGTAGAGAGTGAATGGCAGGAATCCATCTTGGACCCCCACCCCCACACAAAATGCCACAGTGTGGTGAGAAGGGTCGCCTGGTAGTGATGAGTGCTCGGGGCTCCTCCCCCTGTAGCGTAGGAAGTGTGACAGTTCGCCCGGGAAGCAAAGGTAAACACAAAACTGTCAGAATGGCACAGATCATGGTAGAGATCCCAATCATGCAGCTGACCAGACAGCACATATCTATCTAATCTAACGAAGCAGCAGATAGGAAATCTTTCTGAGGCACAGCTCACAGCTTTGGTTATACAAATGCTTACACACCTAACAGCAGATCTTAAACAAGACGGGGAAGGAATGAAGGCTAGTCCTGCTGAAATGAATGAAAACACATACGAAACTAGTGGTGAGGGAAAGAAAACCAGGGATCAAATCAACAAATTGGATCATAGGGAAGGAACAAACAGTCAACCAGTGCAGAAAGAGGAAATAAAAAGTGAGGAAAATAAGGAGGCTCAGAAACCTATGGGACAGCTGTAAGCGGGTCAACATCCGAATCATAGGGTTGCCAGGAGGTGAAGGAGAAGAACTATAAATTGAAAAATTATGTGAAAAAATAATGAAGCAGAACCTCCCTAACTTGGGGAAGGAAATAGACTTACAGGTCCAGGAAGCACAGAGTTCCAAAAAACTGGATCCAGGGAGAACCACACCAAGACACATTATAATCAAAATGTCAAAAATTAAAGATAAAGAGACAATCTTAAAAGCAGCAAGAGAGAAGAAAATTATGTACAAAGGGGTCCCAATAAGACTCTCGGCTGATTTCTCAAAAGAAACTCTGCAGGCAAGAAGGGACTGGCAAGAAATATTCAAAGTAATGAAAAGCAAAAACCTACAACCACAATTACTCTGTCCAGCGAAGCTGTCACTCAGAATCGAAGGGCAGAGAAACTGCTTCCAGGACAAAGTAAAACTGAAGGAGTTCATCAGATCCAAACCACTGTTATATGAAATGTTAAAGGGACTTGTTTAGGAGAAGGAGGATAAAAACTATGAACATTAAAATGAAAACTGTATCACAACAACCAACAGAAGCTAGGGAACCGAAACAAAGGCAAACTAAGTAGGCAAAGAGAGCAGGAAAAGAATTATAGGTATGGGGAACATTATGGGGGGAGGTCAACAGGGAGGGGGAAGGGGGAAAGGGAGGGAGCTGGTACATGAATTAAGAAGCATAGTAGGAGGGAATGGAGTAGACAGGAAGATGTTGAGAAGAACTATATGCACAACCAATAGACATGGACTGGGGGGGGCAACTGGAGGGTGGGGGTTGTCGCTGGGTGGAGGGGAACAAAGGGGAAAGAAATTGGGACAACTGTAACAGCATAATCAATAAAGCATATTACATTAAAAAAGAAAAAAAAAGAGGTAAATTGAAGCAGGAAGGGGCTGTCATAGTGAGACCAGATAGAATGCTTCTGAAATTATCCAGACTTGATGGGAGTGAAGATGAAGACTAAAGAGGCATTTCCAAAGAAGTAATAACAGGATCCAGCAAACAATTAGTTATGATAAAAAGTAGTCAAATATGAAAATGACTTAAGTTTCTACTTCAAGAAACAGGATAATAATGAGATTAATGTAAGTATATTGGGAATAGTCTATTTGAGATTGGGACATATTTTCTCTGGCTGGTGTGGCTCAGTGGATTGAGTGCCAGCTTGAGACCAAAGCGTCAGTGGTTCAATTCCCAGTCAGGGCACATGCCTTTATTGCAGGCCAGGTCTCCGGTTGGGGGCGCACAAGAGACAACACATTGATGTTTCTCTTTCTCCCTCCCTCCTCCTCTTTCTAAAAATAAATACAAATCCTTTAAAAAAATATTGGGACATATTTGGTTTGAGATGCCTGCATATCTGTTCAAATATGCCCAAAGGAAGTTGGAAATAAGAATCTTAGGATGTAGAATTATGCATCTTCCAAACATATAGAAAACTGAGCCACCGTAATGGTGAGATCAAAATGAGGATGAGCAATGGGGGGAAAATAGGGACAACTGTAAAAGAACAACTATAAAAGGCTAAATAAATAAATAAGAAGTATAACTGATCATGTCCTGTATCATTATTTTAAAAAATACTAATAAAAAATGAAGATGAATAAGGAACAGCATGTAACACACCAGCACATTTATAAACCAGGGTATCATTAAGACTTTCCTCTAGAGCATCCAAAATTTTAAGTCATTTCCTTTGAGACTCATCCCACATTCATCAACTAGGAACTGCCTACATGCCCCCTCTGCTAATCTTGGTGGATTTAATTAATCTCTCAATGAAATCATATCAGTTCTCTAAATCTACTGTTGAGAACATTTTCTCTATCCATAGAATATTTAGTAAAACAGGCTGAAATTCCCATGTATTCCTATGGTGGGCAAAATAATGCCTCCTCCATCCAAAAGATGACATGATTTAACCCCTGGAATGTGTTACATTAGATTACATTATGAATATTATGTTATGTTATGAATGTTATGGCAAAAGGGAATAAAACTTGCAGGAATTAAGATTACTTATCAACTAAAATTGAAATAAAGAGATTACCCTGGGTTAACCAGTGGACCCAATGCTACAAGGGTCATGAAAAATGGAAGAGGAAGAAGAAACAATGTCAGTGATGGAACATGAGATTCAACCTCTGGATGCTGGCACTGAAAATGGAAGGAGGCCAAGGAATGTGGGTCGCCTCTAGAAGCCAGGAAGAGCAAAGAAATTTGATTCTCCCCAAGAGCATCTGAAAAAAAAACACAGCCATGATACCACCTTGATTTTAGTTCAGGGAGATTTACATCACTTCTGTCCTCCAAAACTGTAAGATCATAAATTACTATTGTTTTAAGCCGCTGCGTTCATGGCTGTTGGTTATAGCAACAATACAAAATATTGGGTTGGCCAAAAAGTTTTTTTTTTCCGTAAGATGGCTCTAGTAGCGTTTTTCATTTGAAACAATTTTGTTAGGTTGTATTGTGACAGCTGTCATATCAGTGTGCATTAAAAAAAGAAACTTAAAACTTATCAAAATTGGTGAATTCTTGTGTAGCCATTATAGTATTGGAGATGGAAGAAAACGCACATTTTCAACATATTATGCTTTATTATTTTAAGAAAGGTAAAAATGCAACTGAAATGCAAAAAATGATTTGTGCAGTCTATGGAGAAGGTGCTATGACTGATCAAACATGTCAAAAGTGGTTTGACAAGTCTTAAGCTGGAGATTTCTCACGGGACAATGCTCCATGGTTGGGTAGACGAGTTGAAGTTGATAGTGATCAAATCAAGACATTGAGGACAAGCAATGTTATACCATGCAGGAGGTAGCCGACATACTCAAAAAAACAGCCAATCCAATGAAGTTACTGGTGAAAATGAGAAGATGTCTTTTATGGAAAAAACTAAACACTTTTTGGCCAACTCAATAGAACACTTGTACTAAAACATGTATTAAGAGTATATAATCCTTTTGAACATCACTCTTTCTTCAGTATGGTTTGGTCATGGTCAGTAATGAAAGGCTCTGATTCGATTCTGTTTTTCCTATTAAATCTAAGTTAACTTCACCTACACAAGTTTTTCCCAAACTTTATGTAATGTTCCACTCAAGATATTAAGTGGTTTCATGAAAATAAGAAGAGAGAAAGGGAGGGTAATACTCTTAAATATATGAGAAATAATGAATGAATATTTATATTGACTTGAAAATCTGCCTCAGCAAGCTGCCACATCTGAGAATGCAAAAACCTGGTATAAAAAGCATGGCATTTTAATTAATCCTCACCCAAGAATAGGTCCATTGATTTTAGAGCGAGAGGGTGGGAGTGAGTGAAAAACATCGATCAGTTGCCTCTCCATGTGCCCCATTCAGGGATCGAACCCTCAATACTGGTATGTGCCCTGACTGAGCATCAAACCTGCAACCTTTTTTGTGTACAGGACAACACAGTAACCAACTGAGTCACTGGCCAGGGCTAAAGCATGACATTTAATTAGAGCAGAGATTTTCAACCGTTTTCTCTCATGGCACAAATAAACTAATTACTAAAATTCTGCAGCACACCAAAAAATGTATTTTTTGCCAATCTGACCAAAAAAATCATTCACATCAGATGGCTATTGTTGTGTCGGCTGTCGTCATTTTTTTATCTGACAATCTAAGGGAAAAGAGGTCAGTGCCCCTGACTAAATAGTCAGGTATTGCATGTTTTAAAAATTCCTGGAGCACACCAGTTGAAAATCAGTGGATTAGAGCATTAGTGCAAAGGCTGCATGGCCTAACAGTCTCACTGGCATATCGTCATCTTGATGGTCTCTGTTTCTGGTCTTGTCTTTTACTTACAGGATTATCTCTTTTTTTTTAACCCTTACCAAAATAAAAATGAGTTTATCAACTAGTTTTGTTATAAAAGGGAAAACTAGTATTACAGAACTGTACACCTGAAACCTATATAATTTTATCAACCAATGTCACCCAAATAAATTCAATAAAAAATAAAGGGAAAGACTATTAGCCAAATGATCATCCTTCAGCAATGAATTTATCTAAGATCGTTTTGAGTGTTCTTGTTTAACCCATGCACTCATACTCTCTTACAAATGCCTATCACTGCTCTGCAATACACCATTTAAAAGTTTTTGTCTGTTAAGTTTGGGAAATTCTACACTATAAAACTAACAAATAATTTTAACCTCTTGAAGGATGAATAACTGTTAACGATATCGTCGTCGGCAGCCGTCCGTCTCGAGAGACGATGGTGTAGCTTCTTAAGAGTCTATCTGCACCGCCAAGAATGGCTGTGCAGTCCGACTCGGGAGTGACACGGTATCTGTCTCCTCCCGTGTTGAATCGACATCTTGCGATGACGCTGGAGTGTCCTCTCCAGCGAAGCTGAAGCTACAGAGCCTGGGCAGGGTGATATGGAGGGTCTGCTGTTGCCCATGCAGCAGACCCCCCCTCTCTTCGCAGCTGAAGGATCCAAGGGAAAGACGGAGTCAATACAGCTTGGCTTCAGGTGCGCCGCAGGAGTTGCCGGTGTTGACTACAACGTCAAACCGCCTTAGGGACTCCGGCTCCGGATTTTCTGTCGGGGTTTACTCCCTTAGCCTTTCCCCTGAAGAGGTATGCCGCAAGGCAGCGGAGGTTTTTTGGAGTCAGAGTTTTCCTTCTCTGAACTGTTAACGATAACAAAATATATAAATCAGGTTTTCTAAAATGGTTTTATTTTTATAACCTATACAGTTTCAATTTAATAAAATATTGCCACAAAATATATAATTACACAGCAACAGAAAAACAGTTACAAGTTATCCAAAATTCAATTCACAATTTTGAAGTTGAAATACATGTTTTTTCAAATAAACAATTTAAAAAGATTGTTTCAGACAGTTTTCTTCTTAAACATCCGAATACATATACTCAGTCTTTTGAACTCAAACTAGACAATTTCTTAATAACTTCACAAATAAATGCTTCTATTAATATGAGAAATAAAATAAACCTCAAAGCATTCAAGTACTAACTTAAGTCACAAAATTTATTTAGCTAAAACCAAATAAATCATTATTTTAAAATGTACTTGTGAAAATGAAGTCTACCTCTGAGTTGTGAAGAGGAACAAACAGTTTATTAAAAAAAGGTTAAGTTCTTCCTAAATAATTGATTGATTTTCTTTCAAATTTATCCTATTTAGACTACTCTCACAATATATCTTAATCCTGAAAGAGTGCGAGGTGTTAAAATGCAAACAGCTTCTTTGGCCCATTAGATAAGAGGTACCTTAAATGTAAACTATTGTAATGATAGCCTTTCAGATGTGGACACCTGTATCTTATTGAGCTAGAGATATATGTCCTTGTTTCTCAAAGACATTAAAATTTCTTTCCTAGTAATAAAAGATTTGATATACTGAGATTTGTTTTCAAATGCCTTAAGAATTAAAATTCATGTGTATGTCTATAAAGAATAGTTTCAAAAGATTAGAAGAATGCATTACACAATGATATTACATCACAGGTTTTATTAATGGTAAATGTTTGCATTTATTTTTTAAAAGCTGAGCTCTTGATAAGCTTCTTTAAAAAAAAAAAAAAGCTAATAAGCAAGAATCACTTGCCATACAAAAACTATATTCACAAACAAGACTTTAAATTTAATCAAGTGAAAGCTAAAAACCACTGTAAAAAATACAAAGCAAAACACTGCTGAGTCAATTAAATTGCTTTCTGTCACTGAATATACTGTATTTAGAATGACACAAGCATAGTGAACTTAAAAACTATTTTGCAGATTTACTCTAAGACTAGCAGCAATACTAGCATAAGAATAACATGCAATTCGTGATTTCCACCCCCAACCCCAAAATTTCTTTTAAACTGAATCACTTGAACAAAAGGTCTCTTTTTCATTTGAGAGGAAGACCATCTGTGTTAACCAAAGAGACCCTCATTTCATATTAAAATGGCAAACTGAACCCTATCTCCTCTTCCCAGATGCTACTCATACATGACTTTGCATCATGGCTTAACATAGAATTATTTTTCTGATAACAGTGTCATGGCCATAAATAATCATTAAAAAAAAAAAAAACTATTAAGTGCAAATCTAGAAAACTTCCTTTAAAGAATCACCGAAACCCAGCACACATACAGTATTGCTATTACACAAGCTTAAGCAATACAACTTATAAATGTGTGCATACCCACACACTATGCTTTCTATAGAGTTTTAGTAGTGTTGCCAAGTTAATAATTCTTTCAAGGCACTGAAGAATTATGTAGATGAACCTTCAAAAATATAACTACCAATTGTTTAAACTGTTAAGAAGCCCTGAGTCAGAACTTTCAATAACTTCCTGAAGTTATAGATTTCAGGAAAATGGCATATTTGTTTATTTTATGGAAAACTACAAGACCATTTTGCTTTTTGGAGGAAAGAAGTCATGTCTATGAAACAAAATCAAAGAGACTGTACAGGAAAAGTAAAATATTCAGCAATACTATCTTTCTTACACATTTTATACACATCAATTACAGCTTGTAGTTATGGATTTAGGCACCAAATTGATGTGGCAAGTCACCTTTCCTGTACCTACTGCTTAAATCCTCAAGAAAATAAAAATTTCAATTTTAACCTTGGGTTTTTATCTCCTCCTTAGCCACAAATACGAGTAAATACTGGAAAAAATAATACACTAACAGAAAAGGAGGTAGAAATGTTAATGTAGCAACTTACAATTTTAATTCATCAGCTCTACTATCTAGTTTTTATTTTAATAATCCAGTTTCACCCACCACTAACCATTTATCAGTAACTTGAGGCTCAATCTAAAGGATTTCCCCCTCATTGGAGCAAAGCAATGTACACATGAGACAAAAGTAAATAGTTTTTCCTCAAATTTAATGTTTTAAAGAAGTACAGCTGTAATTAATGATTATAGTTTTATATAAAGTTGCAAGGCTATATATGATTATCAAGTAATAGCAGTAAGCATTCCTACCATAATAGTCAAGCAAATAAAATTAGGTTGCTTTCGGATAGAAAACAATTTTTAACAGTTATATGTAGACTTAAAGACAACTGACATTTTCAACAAGGCACACATCATTTGCGATCACCATTTACCTTCCCAATTTAGTACAAATTCAAAGCTCAACTAATTCTAATGTTTAAAATGCATTTCTGCTCTCTGGTTCAAAATGAACTCACAAACTCTTCCAATTAACAGACATTTAAAACCTAGTCAATTAAGAATGATGATAATTGTAAGGGGAGGGCAGGAGAAATTCTGTCATCCCCCAAATTTTAGCAACTTGATGTTTACTATGACTTTAGATCTTGCAAACACAAACTGTTAAGATAATTCAGGTGTTTCGTTTTATATTTAATCAAAATTTTGATTTCACGGGGAGGGTGTTGTTTAATGAGTATACAGTTTCAATTTTTCAAAATGTAATCTGTTTCACAACCATGATAATTTACTTAACATTACTGAACTGTACACTAAAAAATGGTTAGGACAGTAAGTTTTATGTTGTGTTTTTACAATTAAAAAAATGCAAAAATTTCTATTCCAAAATTTAATTTTTACATAAATTAGTACTACACTCTGAGAAGATAAGTGCTTTTTCTTTCAGATATTTTTTTTAACAAGCATTTTAAAGTCTATACTTTACAAAGCAATCGTCAATTAAACTACACTGAAAATTGATTGAAAGACATTTCTATTACTCAATTAAATACACTTTCTCCACTTACTGCTTTGATGAAATCTACACAATTCCCCCTTTTCCCTCTATTCAAACACTAACATTTCTTTCATACTTTCTGCAACCCCCTACTCTCCTCCCTATCTTAACCCCATCACTAATTCTCTTAGTTCATAAATCTAACTAATTCCTAGTCCAAAAGGGTCCAAAATTAATAATAAACAAATAAACAGCAACTGGGCAACACATAACTAGACAGTATATTTCTACCATGTAAAAATGAAGCAAGCTTTGAAATTTGAATTGGACAAATCTTAAGCAACATGCATTTCAATATGCTAGAATAGCCTTACAGGCTAAAGCCATCAAAGATATAAATTTAAGAAAGTTATTTTCAACATTACCAATTAACTTTGTGCTTCAGTAGCTATTTGGTCAATCTGTAATGTTTAAAATTACAAATAACCAAGCATAATTCAGCCAGCTAAACTAAACATTTGGCTAATATAATACTCCTATACTAATATAAAATGATTTTTTTTGAATCCTGCTCCCAACAAAATGAAACATGTATAAAGAAAAACAATTAGAATAGCACCACCATTTGGTAAGTTGTATGGTTTGAATAACAAAATTGACAATCTTTAAAGAATAAAGAAAATGTGGTAGGCATGAGGGGGGCAGAAAGAGGGAGTTCAAATACTACTTAATGATTACTCTTATAAAACATTAAGAAGAAATTCCATCAGTAGCTTTGGATCCCTTCTTTTTGTCTGCAGATTACTTCAAATATACAGCCGCATGATAAATTCTCTATGCGCTAAGTTGCTAATCCTTTTTTTCAATGTCATGTATTTAGCCCCTGAAGCCCAATGTTTTTTAATGAATGCATGTTAGTTTTGTTTTTAACTGATTCTAAGAAAAGTAAAAGCTCTTTGAGGCATAAGATACAGAGATGATAATGAGAAGGAAACATACCTAATTGGGAAAGCACTGCTGAGAGACATATCTAATAAGAGGTAGCAGTTTCACACAGTTAGAAGAAAGTCACTTAAAACAGTTAAGTTCTTAATCTTTTCTCTCACATTCCCAAAATAAATTCAAATTTTTTTTTTCAGGTGCTTGAAAACATGAATAGAGAAACGTTTTCTATTCATTAAGTAACTTTCAAAGTGGTACAAATACAGAAAATCCACAAGTACATAACACTATAATTATAGTGACTTTATAACTTTTGTAATAGTTTTTAAGTTATTTTATCTTTAATATGGTGGAAATAAACAAGTTTGGAAAATGAAATTGCCTTTTAGGAATATAACTTTCAGCACTGCAGCTCAGAAGACAAATAAAAAGGATTTAAGTAGAGCTCTAGACCATAAAATTCTCTGGTTGGCCAAAATATGCACAAGTTAGCCAGGTGCTCCCTGATTACCAGCAGATCTACTGGAAAAGAGAGGAGTGACCCAGGGCATGGAAGAAAGGAAAATCTGGACTTACACTGTTTTCAAACTTGAAAGAAAATACCTTATTTGTCTTTTTATGTGAACATCGTCAGTCAGATGTTCTTTTTCTAACTTTAAAATATGGCTTAAAAATAGCCTCGGTGGCCCTTTATTAGATAACTGAGTGGAGTCAATATCAGCTTTCAAATGTAAATTTATAAAAATTTTATCGTTCTAAATGATGTGACTCAGCTAAATGCAGATATGGAATTACCAAGACTATAAAATCAGCCAGCAAAGCCCACCACTGTTTTCACCAGGACCTGCAATGGCAGCAGCCATTAAATAGTCAGAAATATGATGCTATGAGGACTAGAGACTTTGTACTTTCAGAGTTGAGTTGTAACAGAAAAACTGACTTAAGAATCAGATTCAAAGGGAAAAACCACAAGATAACTACCTTTAGGAGTACATGTATACACAGTATATAGTAGACACTATTGTAAATAGCTGACAATCTTAATAATCTAGCAGCAATGAACCCCAAAACACTTATTTATGTGTATATCCATCCTAGATTACTCGTTCAAAGAAGAGAAAATGATTAGATGGTCTAAAGTCAAAGTCTTATATAGAGCCTAAAAAACTTTATAGGTAATTGGACATATTTCTGTAAATGTCCTAGTCACTCTTTCTAAAGTAAGTATTTGTTTTTAGGTTATTTACCATGTCCTGAATATTGTTGGCAGTTTAAACAGTATCCTTGTCTGTATAAAGAGAGAATGTTTTCTTTATAGGAAGCGTTACTTTCTGAGAGAGAATGCAAGCAAGGTCCAGAATCAGAATCACTGTCACAATTAACAGATATGGAGAAGAAAGGATTGCTGGCTTTGGACAATGCATTATCCTTCTCAGATCACTGGGGTACCACTATTTGGCATATTAGAAAAGTTGAATCAAACCTCAGAGGTGAATTAGGGGATTATCATTTCACTGGGCAATCAAGACTGGATAAGTAAATACAGGGAAAACTGAGGTACACTTTTCACAGGCATTTTTTTTAAAGGCTGACTGAACAAAACAGTATATAAATTAATATAAGAAAGGCAACCATTAATAGTTATTTAATAGATACTCTGTGACTTAAATAATTTTCCTCTCTTCAGTTCCTCATCATAATTGATTACTCCTTTTCATGTCGACCAGTCATTTTGAAACTGGCGACTGGATTCAAGTGTCCTTTTCCCTTTAAATCTTGAAAAGTAAGAGTAATGCAAAGTCATTATTCTCTCATGCTATGCTTCCATTTATTCTAAGAATTCAGAAACAATCATTTGGATAACTTTGTTTATCTTAAAAAGAGGTCTCTCTTCAATATTTCCTTGATATATGTGACAATGGTTTGACTTGCCCCTTTCATTTAATGCATAACTTAGATTCTGAGTTCCTGTGTTAACTCACTATGAATCATGAAGTCTAACAAATTTGTAATAGATCTTTAAAGGATTTTCCCCCTTAAGAAAATTTCCCCATAGCCAACAGCAAATTACCTATGGAGTACATGGACTTGTTATTTCAAAATAAAACAAAACAAACAAAAAACATGACTTCAACCAGTTTTACAGTTTTTTTGTTCTGGTATATTTACAGTCTAATTGTACTCTAGTAAAGAAACTATAATACTAAAAATTAATTCATTACAACTTCCGACTAGCTTAAAAACTTACTAAGATCTCATGACCAAATACCTTTGCTAACAAAACACATAAGAGTTTCTTGTTAATACAAAAGAATCCTTCGTTCAATAGCCTTGCGACAAATAGGACATTCACTCATTCGGTCTCCACAGAGCTGGCATGTTCCATGGCCACAGAGGAAAATCATATTCTTTAGACGATCCAAGCACACAGGGCACATTGTCTGCAATGGGAGATAACAAATAAAGTAATCAATGCTGACATATTTTGTATTTTGAAAGCCTAACATGAAACAATTATGTAACATCATTTTCTTTTGTTGTTCTAGTCAAATCTTTTGTTGCTTAAATTTTTTAGAAACTTTAAATAGTTAAAATATCATCCCTATAAAATATAAATATTCGTTATACTGTCAGGACAGTATAAAAGGCACTAAATTAAAAAATGCATAAAAATACATATAAAACAAAACATGCAAATGCCAAAATCTAATAGGGAATAAATGTAAACAGCCCCATTCAGTCTGATTCAGATTCCCCAACTCTAGGCACTCTGCTGTTCTTGTATGACAGTAACACAATGTATCAGGCCTATAGGGAAGGAGGAAGTATAGAGATGTCTCTACACATGACAAGCACCATGCTAGATATGATACAATATTAGTTCTATTATCACTCCCACTTTAAAAAGAGAGGAAGCCTGAGCTTTTGTGTGATTAAAAACTTTCCCAAAGTAAGCCATAATGTGAACTCAAGTTGCGTGGTCCCAGAGCTCTTGATTTTAAACATTTTAAAAATGCTGCACTGCATTACTATCAATGTGTATCCCCTTAGTTAAAAATAATTAGTCTTGGCTACATATTAATGAATGTAACTTTATGAACTCAGAAGAATTTAAAAGTATGACAGATATACTTCTGTGAAATACTCTAGGAAATCACATATTCATTCACAAAACACATTTTACATTTATAAAAACATATTTCACCATATACAGGGTTGGGCAAAAGTAGTTTTATAGTTTGTATACAAAATAATACAATAATTAATAAAAAATAGAAGAATAAACTGTTTCACATACAACTGTAAACCTACTTTTGCCCACCACTGTATTATAATATTTAATCTGAATTATATTTTTCCCAAATAATATAGAAATGAAAGTTAAACAAGAATGTCTAGATTAATAAACAAGACCTGACACCTACGTGAAAATGTAGCTACCAACTTTGACAATACCAGAAATCACTGTGGAATAAAAAATGGGATAATTTCAGGATGGTGGTGGAGGAGGTGGAAGCCAAACTCACCTCCTCCCAGGGCCTAACTGGAATTACAACTAAATTAAAGAACAATCATCCTGAATAATCAACTGAGGTCTGAGCTAAAGAGAAATCTTAAAAACCAAGATTTACAGAAGCCATATCAAGAGTGATAGGAAGCGCAGAGATGCAAAAAGCGTTGGGTCCACTCTTATGGGCAGCAGCTAAGGTTCCAGAGGGATATCTCAGCTACAGGGTGGTTCCCCCTGAAAAGCGTGGGGCCTAAACCCCAAGCTGGGCTTCCTGGCCCTGATCACCAGAGCCAGGATGAGGCACTCACGTAACGTCTGGCTGTGAAAAGCATAGGGGTTTCTGTCCACCAGAAAGAGACGGAAGTCCACCAGAGACTCATGCACCCTCTTAAAGGGCTAACACACAAAATTTCCTTCACATCCACTCACCAGTGGAAAGTCACTCACACAAGGAAAGTCTGGAGCTGTGGCTTGGGGAAGAGACCTGGGGGGGCAGCCACCGGGATCTCTGCGCTGAGTCATTCTCCAATACAACAGACACCATCTTTCTTGTGTGGAGCACTCCCCTTCATGAGGCATGAGCCTGGATAAAAGTAACAGTCCCACCCTCTGGACTCCCACTCGCTCCTGACCCTGTAGAGCTTAGGCCCAGCTGAGAAGTCAGTTGCCTTGGTCAAGGTGTAGAACTCTGAGCAGACTCAGGGGGTGTCAGTGACTGAATTGTCTGGCTTTGGGGAGCGGGCCACTGCTCCCATTTTCCTGTGAACCTGACTGGCACTTCTGCCTCACGCGAGATCCAATAGAACCACCCTCCCAGCTTCCAGCAGACCCACCCTCTAGCCCTCTAGGCTGGCGCAGTTCCTAGTGGCTCTGTGCTGCCGAGATCGAGGCAAAATCTGGAACAGACTGAGCTGGGTGGCTCTGGCGAGAGGGCCACAACGACCACGTTCCCTGAAGCCTGAGTGCCATCTCCCACTCACAGGAAATCGACTAGCCCCATCCTACTGACCACCAGAATCTCTTTCAGTGACTGAACCTAACAGGGAGCCAGCAGTTGGAAACAGCTGAAGGCGAATCTTGGGGTGCCCTGAGGCTTTTCTTGACCTGCCCATGGGCCCGGAGCTGGTAAAACCCAGCCATAGAGCACAACTTGGTCCTTTCCGTGCACACCTAAGCCCAGCAGAGGCAGCCACAAACTGTGTATCGCTTGTAGCTCCAAACAGTTTTCCCAGGGCCAGTCACAGACAGTGTCTGAAATTGGCCTGACCATGTCCCTCCCAAGAGGCCCAGAACCAACATACCCAGTGGCCACACTCAGACACCAAAACAGGATCCAATAAGCTTCACAAGCAGCATACCCAAAGGGAGATCTCGGCAGGACCCAAACCCTGCTGAGGGGAATTCTGCTTCATGTGATTAGCACTGGCACAGCAACTCACACGCTGTGGTCAGAGCTGAGCCTCACAAACAGCCAGCCTCACTGTTGTTCCCATGACTCAATTACAGTAGGAGGGCCTACATACCCACACAAGGAACATTCCTAGAGCACCCAGCTCAGGCAAAGGAGACTGCACCACTTGGTCCCAGAGGACACCTACTACATAAAGCCACAACACAAAGACTGGGATTCATAGCAGATCTATCTAACACATAGAAACAAACACAAAAAAAGAGCCAAAATAGGCAGACAAAGAAAGAAGCCCCAGATAAAAGAACAGGAGAACTGTACAAAAAAAGAACTAAATGAAATGGAGTCAAGCAATTTAACACCTATCAAGTTCAAAGTAATGGTTATAAGGATGCTCAAGGAACTTAGTGAGAACTACAACACAAAAAAAGGACATAGAAACCATAAAAAAAGAACGACTCAGAAAAGAAGAATACAATACCTGACATAAAGAATACAGAGGAAGGAATAAATAGTAGGTTGGATAAAGCAGATGACTGAAATCAGTGGTTTGTAAGACAAGGTAAAAAAAAAAGAAAGAAACAGCCAATGAGAGTAGCAAAAAGAAAACAGAATTTAAAAGAATGCGGACAGTTTAATGGACCTTTGGGACAACATGAAGCATAAAGGATCCGCATCATAGGGGTACCAGTAGAAGAAAAGACAGAGCAAGAGATCAAGAATCTATCTGAAGAAATAATGATTGTAAACTTCCCTAACCAGGTGAAAGGAAAAGACACACAAATCAAAGAAGCACAAAGAGTCCCAAACAAAATGAAACCAAAGAGGCCCATACCAAGACACATCATTTATTAAAATGGCAAAGGTAAAAGACAAGAAGAGAATCTTAAAAGCAGCAAGAGAAAAACAGTTACCTACTAGGGAGCTCCCATAGGACTGTCAGCTGATTTCTCAACAGGAACATTTCAGGCCAGAAGAGACTAGCATGAAATACTCAAAGTGAAGAAAGGCAAGGACCTATGACCAGGACTACTTGACCCAGGCAAGGCTATCATTTAAAATCAAAGGAGAAATAAAGAGCTTCAGGATAGAAAAAAGGTAATGGGCTTTGTTACCATGAAACCAGTATTACAAGAAATGTTAAAAAGGACTGCATTAAGAAGAAAGAAAAAAACAGAGAAATGCAGTTAAAAGAATAAAATGGCAATAAATACATACCTATCAATAATCACTTTGAATGTAAATGGCTTAAATACTCCAATAAAAAAAAATATGGTAGCTAAACAGATAAAAAAGCAGACATGTATATATATATATATACACACTGTATACAAAAGACCCACCTCAGAGCAAAAGCTAATACAGACTAAAATTAAAGGGGTAGAAAAGATATTTCATGCAAAAAGCTGGGGTAGCAATACTTAAATCTGACAAAATAGACTTTAAAACAAAGGCTGTACAGTAAGACACAAAGAAGGACACTAAATAATGATAAAGGGAGCAAACCAATAAGAGGATATAAAACCCTTGTAAACATTTATGTACCCAATACAGGAGCATCTGAATATGTAAAGCAAATCTTGATGGGCATAAAAGAAGGATCAACAGTAATACAGTGATAAGTAGCAGATTTTTAACATGCCACTGACATCAATGGACAGATCTTCCAGACAAAAAAATCAACAAGAAAACAGTGGCTTTAAATGACATACTAAAGCAGATGGATTTAATTGATATCTTCAGAGCATTTCATCACAAAGCAGGAGAAAATACATTCTTTTCAGGTGCACATGAAACATTCTTTAGGACAGACCACGTTAGGACACAAAACAAGTCTCAATAAATTAAAGAAGACTGAAATCATATCAAGCATCTTCTCAGACCATAACAGTATGAAACTAGAAATTAAGCACGAGAAAAATACTGAAGGCTAAATAACATGTAACTAAACAATGAATGGGTTAACAATGAGATCAAGGAAGAAATCAAAAGATACCTTGAGAAAAAATAAAATGAGAGCACAACCACCCCAAATCTATAGGACACAGAGAAAGCAACCCTAAGAAAGCCAGAGCATTACTGGCCTACCTCAAGAAACAAGAAAAATCTCAGATAAACAATCTAACTTTGCACTTAAAGGAACTTGAAAAAGAACAAATAAAGCCCAAAATGAGTAGACAGAGGGAAATAATAAAGATCATAGCAGAAGTAAACGAAATAAAGTCCAAAAAAACAATACAAAGGATCAATGTAACCAAGAGCTGACTCTCTGAAAAGATAAACAGGGTTGACAAACCTTTACCCAGACTCATCAAGAAAAAAGCAGAGGACCCAAATAAATAAAATCAGAAATGAAAGAGAAGTAAAAACTGACAACAAAGAAATAAAAAGGATTGTAAGTAAACATCACAAACAACTATATGCCAACAAATTGGAAAATGTGGATGAAATGGATAAATTCCTAGAAACATACAATCAGAGAATTTGAATAGACAGATCACAGCTGCTGATTCTGAAGCAGTAATCGAAAACTCCTAGTAACCCAAATTCCTGTACCAGATGGCTTCACAGGAGAATTTTACCAAACATTCAAAGAACTACCACTTATTCTTCTGAAACTATTTCAAAATATACAAGAGGAGGGAAGACTTCCAAGCTCATTGTACGAGGCTGGCATTATCTTAATTCCTAAACCAGATAAAAACACTACAAAGAAAGAAATTTATAGGCCAATATCCCTGATGAATATAGATGCTAAAGTCCTCAACAAAATATAACAAAACAAATTCAGCAATACATTAAAAGATTATACACCATAATCAAATGGGATTTATTTTGGGGGATGCATCTATTTATTCAATAGGTGCAAAATTTTTTTTATAAAACCTATCATCAATTTATGATAAAAACACTCAGCAAAGTGGGAACAGAGGGAACATACCTCAATGTAATAAAGGTCATGTATGACAAACCCATAGCCAACATCATACTCAATGGTGAAAAACTACAAGTGTTTGCCTTAAGACTGGGAACAACATGGGGATGTCCACTTTCACCACTCTTTATTCAACATAGTACAGGAAATCCTTGCCACAGAAATCAGACATGAAGAAGAAATAAAAAGGCATTCAAATTGGAAAGAAAAAGGTAAAACTGTCATTATTTGCAGGTGACTTGATACTGTATATAGAGAATCCTAAAGATTCCACCAAAAAACTACTACAACTGATAAACGAATTCAGTAAAGTAGCAGGATACAAAATAAATATCCAGAGATCAGTTACATTTTTACACACCAATAATGAACTATGAAAAAGAGAAACTGAGGAAACAATTACATCAACAATTGCATCAAAAACAACAAAAGGCAATCAATAAATTTAACCAAGGATGTAAGAGACCTATACTCAGAAAAGTATAAGACATTAAAGAAAGAAACTGAGGAAGATACAAATATGTGGAAGCACAAACCATGTTCATGGTTAGGAAGAATTAACATCATTAAAATGTCCAGAATACCCAAAGCAAGCTACAGATTCAACACAAATCCTATCAAGATACCAATGGTGTATTTCATAGCACTTGAACAAATATTCCAAAAATTTATATAGAAACACAAGACCCCAAATATCCACAACAATATTGGAAAAGAACAAAGTTGGAGGAATCACACTACCTGATATCAAACTATACTACAATAATCAAAACAGCATTGTACTGACATAAAAACAAACATATAGATTAATAGGACAGAACAGACGGCCCAGAAATAAATCCATGCCTTAGAGTCAATTAATATTTGACAAAGGAGGCAAAACATACAATGCAGTAAAGACAGTCTATTCAGTAAATGGTTTGCAGAAAATTGGACACTTAGCTACAAAAAAAATGAAACTAACCACCTTCTTACACCATACACAAGAATAAACTCAAAATGGATTAAGAACTTAAATGTTAAGAGTTACAACCATAAAAAGAAATCAATGGCAGTAAAAGTCTCAGACATTTATCACAGCAATATTTTTTCTGATATATTACCTGGGCATGGGAAACAAAAGAAAAAATAAACTAATGGGACTACATCAAACTAAAAATTTTTTTCACAGCAAAGGAAACCAGCAAATGAGAAGAAAAACCACTGAATGGGAGAACATATAAGGAACTTATAGAATTTATAAAACTCTCAACACCAAACAAAAACCCAAACAAACCAATTAAGAACTGGGCAAAGGACCCGAATAGACACTTCTCTGGAGAGGACATACAGATGACCAACAGACATGCAAAGATGCTCAAGATTACTAATCATCAGAGAAATGCAAATCAAAACCACAATGAGGTATCACTTCACACCTGTCAGAATGACTATCATCAATAAGCCAACAAACAAGAGCTGGCAAGGATGTGGAGAAAAGGGAACCCTTATGCACTGTTGGTGGGAATGCAGACTGGTGCAGCCACTGTGGAAAGCAGTGTGGCATTACCTTAAAAAATTAAAATGAAACTGCCTTATGACCCAGAGATTCCACTTCGGAAATATATCCAAAGAAACCAGAAATACTTAATTCAAAAGAATATATGCACCCCTATGTTCATTGTGTATTATTTACAATAGCAGATATTTGGAAGCAGCCCAACTGTCCATCAGTAGATGAGCGGATAAAAAAAAAAAAAGCTGTGGTACATTTACACAATGGAATACTACTCAGCTATAAAAAAGTTACTTTGAGTTAATACACCCATAAGATCACATGAAATTATTGTCTGTTAAAGAGACATTAGGGTAATAGAAAGATTAGAGGTTTAAAATAAAGGAGGAGAGAGTTATTCAGATGCTTTACCTTTGTAACCTTAAGGGGCCCCTAAAGAAATCCCGCCTTTTCACAGAAAATGAATTTTGTTTTAAGTGTCTAAATATTTTAATTGATGAAATATGGTAACAAAAATAATTTAAGGAAGAAGAAACTTCTTTGAATAGGAAACTCTGGATAAAGGTAGAGCTGAATTATTCTTTAGGATCCATACAGGGTGTCATTGTTTATTACAAAAACAATTTTAATTCACAATTAAGAGATACAATGCTTTTCACAGGTGTGTTCAAAAACCAGTTTTACCTTTCTATAAGTGTCTATGGAAAAGGAACTGAGATTCTAAAGAGTGTCAAAAATTTAAAAACATTTTCTTTTATGCAAAATATGTTCCTACTTCAATATTCCTGCATTAAGAACTTGTAACTCCATATTTATCTTTACTTATGACAAGCATTACTAGCTGCTGGATTTCAGAAGAAAAATAGGACTAATCATAGAGTTTTCATCTTTTCAGATATGTGTTTAAATTTCTAAAAAATATATACATTTAATTCTAAATAAATTATCACAAGGGTCATTAGTTATCCTGCATCACTATTAACTATGTTCCATTCTTACAAATTCAGATAGAAAAGACAGGTGTTGACTTTAACAGTCCGTGACAACACTGATGTAGCTGCCTACTAAAGAAATAATACTGTTTGCTGCTCAATCCTTTGAATTAAATCAAATTTAATTGCTGGGTCAAATAGTAAGGTTGAGGGGAAAAGACTTTCTTACCATATGCCTACAAGTTTTAGCTAATTTTCATTATTTTATTGTTGCTTTTATTAAATATTGAGTAGATATAAGAGCATTTCTGTTGATATGTATAAACTAGAAAGAACAATATGATCATCACCCAGTTTAAAGCACGGAACACATTTTCCTCTGAATCCCTTCCACACATCCTCCCCAATCCTTTCCATATACTCCTCCTCACTGATGACTACTATTCTGAATTTTGTATTTATATCTTTCCTTTATGGCGTGCTTGCATGTGTATAATTTTAAAGTATCAAATCTACACAGAAGCAAACACAAATCATAACTGTAGAGTTTAATAAAAGTTCACAAACTGATAAAATGCATGTAATTGATAGTTAAATCAAGAAATGGAGGAGGAGAAGATGGTGGAGGAGTGAGGGGAGGCTCTGCTTTCTGGCTTCCGAGACCCATCTGTAGTTTGGGCTAATTGCAGACAGAACATCTCGGTGAGCAGCTGGACGCTGGCAGGAGTCGAGCCGTGGCACTGCTGGATTAGAGAAAACCATCTGGGAGCAACCTGTTTGGTGAGGATAGCGGAGGAAAAAGGGATGAGACGGGATTTCTGACTGGGGTGGCTCCCTGAGCTGTACTGGAAGTACACAAAGGCTTTTTAGCGACCACAGGCTTCCCCAGAGAGGAATCGGGAGGAGAGCGGATCTCTGCCTGCTGGCAGAGACAGGAGAGAACCAGGTGGCATCTGGCGCTGAAAGACAAGAAAGAGCATACTGCTGTGCATGTGAGAACGTGATTTTCCTTTATATTTTTCTCTTGTGTACTGCGGAGAGGGGAGGAAAGGTTGGGCTTGATAGGACATTCTTGAGGAGCGCAGGCGCAGAAGAGCGCTCGCCCACTCCCCAACCCTCCCCTTGGGTAGCGAGGGTGCGCACAGGGAAGTGCCCTCATACACTGGTCCAGGCGCACAACCAGGTCGTCAGCCACACATCTGGGTGCCCCTCGGACACACCCCAACAGACATAAGATCAGTGACCCAACAGGCACAGGGAGGGCCCGCTGGGCTCGCAGAAGACCATGCGCAGACACCCCTGGACAGCCCCAGTGACCAACAGGCTGAAGCACAGACCACCTGCACGGGCTCTGCTCACGCCAGCCCAGGCGGCGCGGGAACAGTGGGCAGCGGCGACTCACAGACGCTCACTTCCACCATGCACAAGAGTCCGGGGCCCCGCCCCAAGAGGAGAGAGACCAACTCCAGGGGCGCAGCTTGGCACGCCTGAGGCTAGCGGGCACATAAGCACCCCAGCCAGCTCCAAACCTGCAAAGATTAGGAACCTCTAGCCCGCCTCATTAGACCAGCTGTGGATCCAGAAAAAGAAGACGACACACAGAGGTTGAACTGAGTAAAAACTTTCCTTCTGTATATATATATTTTTAAATTTTTATTTCTATTTTAGTTTTTTTATTTGTATTTTATTTTATTTTTATTTTATAATTCCTTATTTTTTATTTTAAATTTAATTTTAAATTTTACTTTTATTTAAAAAAAATTTTTTTAAACTATCTCTTTAATTTGTTTCATACCATCTCTCTTTCTTATCCTTCCTCTTTTATTTGTTTGTTTTGTTTAGCCTCCCTTTCACACTAAATAGAACATAACTACTATATAAATCTAATACCATACAATTCCACTTTCTTACTATATTCTGCATTCTTCCCTTTTTCTTCTATTCTTATTAACATAAAATGTAAATATTACCTACTGTCTTGCATAGTCCCGACACTACTTGCTACTATTACTAATCTATCACCCCCTCTCTCAAAAATCATATTTTTCCTCTTTAAAAACAACTCTTATCTATTCTTCCTATAGTATAAAATCCCTAACCTCTCTACATTTATATTAATACTGGCTCATTTGCTGACAATAGTGGGATAGAAGGTGGGGGATATTTTTGAGGGTGTGGGCTGTGTGTTTATGTTTTTTAACAGCATCTCCACAAAAGAACTCAAGACAAAGTGGACAGAGTGACTCTCAATCAACTAGCCAGAGGGAAGATCCCACCAAAGAGCATCTGAAATATAACCAGACAGCATAAACAAACAACATAAAGGGTAACCCAAGAACATCAGGCTCAGGGGATCAAAGAGAGTGCACCACTGAAACCCCCAGATCTCCTATAAAGTATTTCATACCACAAAGGTGGGAAGTCAAAGCAGACAAACCCAAAAAACAAAAACAAACAAGAAGAATCCAACATGGTAAGACGCAGAAACAACCTCTCAATGAAAAGAAAAGAGGAATCCCCAGAAAGAGAGGTAGATGGCATAGACATAGCCCAAATGTCAGACATGGAATTCAAAACAATGGTGGTGAAGAAGCTCAATATACTCGACAACCTCAAAAACAACTATGACAACCTCCAAGGAAGTTACCAACAGCTCCAAGAAAATTACAGGGAACTTACGGAGCACTACACCAGCATAAAAAAAGGACATAAAAATTATTAACAAGAACCAGGAAGACATGAAGAATACAATCTCTGAACTGAAAAACACAGTAGCATCAATCAAAAGCAGGCTAAACGAAGTAGAAGACTGGATCAGTGAGTTAAGAGGACAATGTAGAAAAAAATTCCCAGACAATACAACAAAATGAAAAAAAGATCAAAAAAGTACAAAGAAGATGTAAGGGAATTACAGGATAGCATGAGGAAAAACAACATCCAAGTCATCAGAATAAAAGAGGGAGAAGAAGAGGAACGAGGAATAGAGAAACTGATAGGAGAAATAATGACAGAAAATTTTCCCAACCTGATGAGAGAAAAGTTATGCAAGTTAAGGAAGCACAGAGAGTCCCAATGAAGAGGAACCCCAAAAAACCCACTCCAAGGCACATCATAATTAAAATGGCAACATTCAAAGATAAAAAGAGAATCCTAAAAGCAGCAAGAGAAAAACAGCAAATAACATACAAGGGAGCTCCGATAAGGCTATTGACCCATTTCTCAACAGAAACACTACAAGCCAGAAGTGAATGGTCAAAAACATTTCAAGCAATGAAAAACAAAGGCCTACAACCAAGAATACTCTACCCAGCAAGGCTCTCATTCAAAATGGAAGGTGAAATACGAGTTTCCCAGACAAAGGAAGACTAAAAGAATACATCTCCACCAAACCAGCATTGCAAGAGATGCTAAAGGGCATATTTTAAGAAAAAGAAGAAAAAAAGAGGAGAGAAACACAGATTGGTGGTCACATCTATTTTTTAAATAAACTCACACATGTGTGTGCATTTACTTTAAAAAAAAAAAAGAAATGGGAGTATCAATATTCTAGAAACTTATGCCTCCTACTTAAGACATCTCAGCCAAGAAAACTACTACTCTTGATTTTAACCACCACCTGCATGATTTTTTCCCCAAGTTTGCAACCCCAAACAATATCCTTTTTAGTTTTATTAAATAATGACAACTTTTTCCAACATGTTCTTTACATTCTTGCCAGTAATGTGAATTACGGCTGCTACATTTTCTGCCCACTCGACACTGACAGTTTTTAATACCAACATTTTCACACAGTCTGGTAGGTGGCAAAAGATACCTCATAGTGCTTTTAATTTTCATTTTTTGATTACTACTGTGGTTGAACATTTTTTCATGTTTATTGGTCATTTGAGTATTTCCTATTTTGGAAATTACTGGAGTAAATCTTTTAATAAGATTTTGCTTAACTGCAAATATTCGAATACTACAAGGGATATGTTAATATGAACCATGTGTATTATAGAAAACACTCGTGGTTTCATAAAAATATATGAAATGCCATTCTTAGAATCATTTTTCACCATGAAGAAATCATTATTACCTGCTCTTTAATGTCCTGTAACTGTTGCTGCAACTTCTGCACATCTGCATTGACATTGGTATTATCCTTGTCCTTTTGTAACACTGGGATATTTCCACTTGCTATAATATAGATACAACAATATTTTTATTTCTAAAATTATTACTGTTTTATTAAAAACAAAAGACTATTATTAGAATCCTCTTTAAATACTGTTTTGTTTTTACATGTGGACAACAATGTGACATTCATGTTATACTCCTTCATTTCTACACTTGATCTTAGCCAAAAGGCCGAGAAGCGATTCATTTCTAATCTTCAAAAAGAAATAGGTTTATACATTAATTATATTTAACACAGCTAGACAACAAAGTACACCCAGACTTTCAGGTTTTCCAAGGCTCTACTTACTTCCTTTGACAAATACATGTTATGCTTATTTTCCCTGTTCCTGCACTATACAAATCCAAGAAGATAAGCAGCACAGCATTTTAAGTAATTTTGGCAGCACGCCTCCTTTCTTATTCCCAGTTCTCCTTGTTGTTAGTGATGTGAGATGAGCAACTTCATGAGACAAAAGCCATGATCAGTGGTCTACTAAATAGAGGGAAATTTTTTATTTCACTTCTCCTACTCTCTAGATTCTTGATCTTTTACTCCAGTTAATATATCCCTGGGACTTTTATTCTACTCTATTGGGGATAAACACAAAAAGCCCTGGGAAGAAGTAGTTACACTCATGTTTTTCCTCATCTGTACACAGACCAAAGAATTCAAAGATACTATCCAGCTTATATCTAGTGCAATTTTTTTTTTTTACACAGCTGTACTAGTGAAAAGGCTAAAGGTAAATAATTTACTTTTCATCTTTCCACTTGTTCACTAGCTTCTACTTCGGTTTATCTAGAGTTACTCTGTTCCAAATTATTATTATTCTATAACATACTTAAATGCCCTAGGTAAACCTGCTAATTTGTAATATGTTACGATGTTCACCCAAGATACACTAAACTTTTTATTAAAAGTAGACAGCCAATTTTCTTAGGCAAGAATACAATAATATTCTTTATATCACAGATGGAGGTGTCTTAAAATACTAATGTGTCAAGTTCTATAATCATCTCATGAATTAGAAAAATATTTCAAGTTTCTTGTAATGTAACAAGAGCAAAGCCGCCCTACCTGTTCCTCTGTAACTTCAAGTCATATACTTTATATTTTAGAAGAGCACAGTGTATTATACATGAGAAGAGATGTTCAGGAAAGTCCCCCCCAAAAAAGGATAATGCTTAAGAAATTCACTTACAGATATCGTCGGTGGCATCTTCGGAACTTTTCCCACCACAACACATAATGAAAGGCACTCTTCGTTCAACGACTGCCCGACACTGCACGCACTTTTTCATCAGGATAGCACAGTCTGGAGAATAACAACAGGACACTTCTTACAAAACAGAACATGAGTAAGAAGAGGGTTGCCTTTCTCTAGGCTCATTCTTATAACTTAAATTTAACACTGAGATAAACTATATCCTGCAGGCAAAACCCCAGCCAGAAGTCTATTTTTTGTAAGCAAAGTTCTAATGGAAAATAGTCCAACCCATTCATTTACATAGTCTTACGTTTCTTTTGGCAGCAAAATGGCAGAGCTGAGTAGTTGGAAACAGTTAAGGAGTTACTACAGAAACCACATGGCCCATAAAACCCAAAATAATTACTATTCAACCCTTTACATAAAAAAATTTGTTAACCCTTGCACTATGAAACTTTAAATAACCAGAACTCTTCTAACTTGAAACAGAATTCTCTTTCTACATGCACTGACACTTGATTATAGGCATTATACCAGTCATTGGTAAACAGAAGTAATTATTTGTAGCAAGACGTTACAGTAGAAAACCCTGATCCTTTGTTTAGTTGACAAGATGACTATAAGAATGAAAAAAACATGGCTAAAGCAAATCTAGGCTGATGAGATTTATCTATTATACAATTTGTATGTTAGCCAGATATAGTAAAAATTAATACCTACTGACTAAACTATTTTGTGATAGGAGACACCATGCTTTACCTTGGGCCCATTTAAATAGGTGTAACTTGTTAAACTTGTTTAAATCTCTCAGTGACAAAAGTAAAAAACAAAGGGAAGAGGAAAATATTAATATTGAGCAACACGTGAACTTGAAAAGAATGAGGGGGATATATAAAAGTACAGATTTTTAAAATATGTTTATTGATTTGAGAGAGAGAGAGAAAAGGAGTGGGGAGAGAGAGAAATTTTATTGGCTGCCTCCCATGCATGCCCCAAGCAAGGACAGAACCAACAACCTGGGTATGTGCCCTGATCACAGAAAACAGACTCTCATCCTTTTGGTGTATGGGACAATGCTCCAGCCAGCTGAGCCACCCAGCCAAAGCTAAAAGCAAAATTTAAAACATCTCTTGAACTTTAATATTATCCGCACAAAGGACAGATTTCTATTTGTTCTCTTGACAAAGAAATTAAATTAAGAACAGTTAAGAAGGCTAGAAATTTTAACCCCAAATTATTGCTGTGGATGGTTCAGTAGTGGGGAAATTATCCAAGAGAAGCAGCAACATTAAGGTGAAGACAAATGAAGATGAGCTAATCTTATATATGAAAAAGGGCTACACAAAATCTTTCAACATTCATTTTTAGAAATAAATTTCTATTGTGTGTGAGATCACTTTGTGCTAAAACAAATGAAATCACAATTCAACCTGGTGGAACATATCATGTCAGTCTTCTCTAGGGCTCAGGAGCAAGGAGAAAAATAGATGACATTCTAGTAGACAGAAAGAAACAGAAGGTCCTAGAGGCCCAACAACTTTTTTGTTCATGAGTTATGAAAAAATTAATTTGTTTCACTTTCTATTTTTATAATAATACTAAGGAAGTTTTTTATATGCTACTTACTTTCACAAGCACACATGTGTCCACATGGTTGAAAAAGAACAGCTGCTTTCTTGTCTGAGCATACCACACATTCTTCAATCTACAAAAAAAGGTTACACAGCACAAGCATGAACATCTACAGATAAAACCCTAAGTTTCTTTTGTATCCAAATGTAACTATTTCCTCTCTAAGGAAATACTCTAGGCATAAGAAATTTAATACATACTTCTCTGTCCTCTACTCTCTTGGTTACTCATTTTCCCTACTTATAGATTCTACCTCCACTGTAGTCTTCCTACCTATACTAAAGAGTGATATAGAGGTGTATGTACACATGCTTCACCTTCTCGCACAATCACAAAAAGAATTACAACTAAATCTCAAAAAAAAATAATAGTAACACCTAGAACTGTCAGAAAATCGAACTGTATGCAAATCTGAAAAACAAGGATTTAAAGAAATCACATTCGTCTGAATAGACCAATAACAGCTAGTGAAATTGAAGCAGTAATCAAAAAACTCCCAGCACACAAAAGCCCAGGACCAGATGGCTTCACAAGTGAATTCTACAAAACATTTAGGAAAGAACTAACTCCTATCCTCCTCAGACTATTCCAAAAGATACAAGAAGAGGGAAGACTCCCAAACTCGTTCTATGAAGCCAGTATAACCCTAATTCCAAAACCAGGTCAAGACACAACAAAGAAAGAAAACTACAGACCAATATCGCTGATGAACATAGATGCTAAAATCCTCAACAAAATATTGGCAAACCGGATCCAGCAACACATTAGAAAGATCATACACCACGATCAAGTAGGATTCATCCCAGGGATGCAAGGATGGTTTAATATTCGCAAATCAATAAACGTGATACACCACATAAACAAAATGAAAGACAAAAACCACATGATCATATCAATAGATGCGGAAAAAGCATTTGATAAAGTACAACACCCATTTATGATAAAAACTCTCAGCAAAATGGGAATAGAGGGAGCATACCTCAACATAATAAAGGCCATATATGAGAAACCTGAAGCCAACATCATACTCAATGGGCAAAAACTGAGAGCATTCCCCCTGAGATCAGGAACAAGACAAGGATGTCCGCTCTCTCCACTCCTATTCAACATAGTCTTGGAAGTTCTAGCCACAGCAATCAGACAAGAAAGAGAAATAAAAGGCATCCAAATTGGAAAAGAGGAAGTAAAACTGTCATTATTTGCAGATGACATGATAGTGTACATAGAAAATCCTTTAGACTCCACAAAAAAACTACTCAACCTAATAAGTGAATTCGGCAAAATAGCAGGATACAAAGTCAATATTAAGAAATCGAAGGCATTTTGATACACCAACAATAAAAACTCAGAGATAGAAACTGAAAGAAAAATCCCATTTACCATAGCAACAAGAAAAATAAAATACCTAGGAATAAACTTAACCAAAGAGGTAAAAGACCTGTACACAGAAAACTACATAACACTGAAGAAAGAAATTAAAGAAGATACAAATAAATGGAAGCGTATACCATGCTCATGGATGGGAAGAATCAACATCATTAAAATGTCCATACTACCCAAAGCAATTTATAGATTCAATGCAATCCCTATTAAAATACCAGCAACATATTTCACAGACCTAGAACAAATACTTCAAAAATTTATATGGAACCAAAAAAGAGCCCGAATAGCCACAGCAATTTTGAGGAAGAACACAGTAGGAGGAATCACAATACCCGATATCAAACTATACTACAAGGCCACGGTAATCAAAACAGTCTGGTACTGACATAAAAACAGACATATAGATCAATGGAACAGAATAGAGAGCCCAGAAATAAGCCCAGGTTCATATGGTCAACTAATATTTGACAAAGGGGGAAAGAACATCAAATGGAGTGAAAAGAGCCTCTTCAACAAATGGTGTTGGGAGAACTGGACAGGGACATGCAAAAAAATTAAACTAGACCACCAGCTCACACCATACACCAGAATAAACTCAAAATGGATCAAAGACTTAAATTTAAGCCGTGACACCATAAAAGTCCTAGAGGAAAAAATAGGCAGGAAAATTTCAGATATCCCACGTAGCAACATTTTCACTGATATATCTCCCAAGGCAAGGGAAATAAAGGAAAGAATAAACAAATGGGACGACATCAAACTAAAAAGTTTCTGCTCAGCTAAAGAAAACATCAGCAAGATGCAAAGGAAACCAACCATATGGGAAAATATATTCGCCAATGACATCTCAGACAAGGGATTGATCTCCAAAATATATAAAGAACTCATACAACTCAACACCAAGAAGACAGACAACCCAATTAAAAAATGGGCAAAGGACCTGAACAAACACTTCTCCAAAGAAGACATACAGAGGGCCCACAGACATATGAAAGTATGCTCAACATCACTAGCCATCAGAGAGATGCAAATTAAAACCACAATGAGATACCACCTCACACCAGTCAAAATGGCAATCATCAACAAATCAACAAACAACTTGTGCTGGAGAGGATGCGGAGAAACGGGAACCCTGGTGCATTGCTGGTGGGAATGCAGATTGGTGCAGCCACTGTGGAAAACAGTTTGGAATTTCCTTAAAAAACTAAAAATGGAACTGCCTTTTGAACCAGCAATTCCATTGCTAGGATTATATCCAAAAAATCCCGAAACACCAATTCAAAAGAACATATGCACTCCAATGTTCATAGCAGCACTATTTACAATAGCCAAGTGCTGGAAACAACCTAAATGCCCATCTGTAGATGAGTGGATCAAAAAACTGTGGTACATCTACACAATGGAATTCTATGTAGCAGAAAGAAAGAAGGAACTTCTACCATTTGCAACAACATGGATGGAACTAGAGAAAATTATGCTTAGTGAAATAAGCCAGGCAACAAAAGAAAAATAACTTATGCTGTCACCTATTACAGGAAACTAATGAACAACACAAACAAATGAGCAAAACTGAACCAGAGGTATGTAAACAAGAAGTAGACTAACAGTAACAAGGGGGGCAGAGGGGAGGAAAAGAAAGGTGTAAGGGGATGGGTCAAGTTAAAAAAATATATATATATATGAATGACCCACAGACAGGTGCAACTGAGTGGGGACTAAATGTGGGGGAGGGGAGGGACAGGGTGCAGGGAAACAAGAGGGCTAAAAAAGTGAGACAACTGTAATGGAAAAACAAACAAAAATTTTTTAGTGGGGGAAAAATGAAAATATGAAGAATGGAAATGCCAGTTCAGTGAATATTAAGACAAAGATTTTCCTTCACGTTGTATATTTTTCTCCCTATTTGATCCCTCCAGAGTTTGGCATTCTAAACAAGTAAGTAATGACATAAATTCCTTTGCATAGAACTAATAAGACCAGTTGTCAACAGAGGTTCTTTTTTTTTTTTTTTTTTTTTTGACCAAGTCTTTGACTGGAATGTCAAGCCTAAAGGAAACATACTTGGGCTCAGATTGTTACCAGAAAGCCCTGAGGAACTGGGAATGACTTTCAAAGGTAATAAAAGCCCGCGAGATAAAAGGCCTGGTACCATGGTTGGTTGTGCGGTCCACAGCAATCTTTCCAGGGAAGGAACGAAGGTTGTTTTCCTGAAAGATGGCTAGAAGGGACCTTAAGGCACAAGGAAAGACCAGAAAGACTTGGAAAAAACAGGTGTGTACAGGCAAGGATGAATGCCAGATATGTGGCACAGCTTCTGTGCCCTGAAGAACAGACTGAAGGTCACCCCAAATATTCCTTGGGTAAGTTCCAGCAAAGCAGAACTAAAGATCATAAGTGATCATTTGCTGCTCTTGTTATGTTTATGCAAACGAACAGGATAAATTAAAAATGGACTTAATGTAGTCCCTTTAAAGACAAGGAGGGTAACCTTAGGGAGAAAAATTATTATTCAAGGAAAATCACAATGATCAGTAGTAGAGTATAAAACAGGGCAACTAACCATCTTAAAAGTTTCTTCTCCAGATTTAGAGACTTGTTTGCGGGTTTTGTTACATAAATTAACATGTGTTTTTTGTTTTCAAAGGACATAAGCCAATGATCGCATTACCTGAGTGATTATCTGTACGCATAAGCCTCACTTAATCCTCTCTGCAGCGTTGCCTCCTGAGACTCAACGGTTTGGCTGAACTAAATGGCTGGGTTGGGGAAGAATGGGGTGGTCTGTGGGCTTCACTTTAAAACGGGTTTCTCTTTTCTATCCTAATGGCTTGGACAGAAAAGGCCCAGAGATCTGAGAGGGGGAAAAACCTAAACTATTTACCTCAGTCCAAAGTAAGTATAATGGGCAAAAGGGTTTTGGACAGGCGAGATGTGCCTAGCACACCTTCTTACAAAGAAGCTTTTTTTTTTTTTTTTCCCTAATATGGAACATTGAAAAATTAATCCCTGCCTTTTGTCATCTAGTAGTTATGGATTGAATGATGTCTTTTAACCCTTTTCGCCAAATCTGTTGCCCCCAGAACACAACAAGGATGCCAGCCTGTTAAACCAAGCATGCCGTTGACCAGAGACAGCCAACTGACCTGGAGTCTGCACGATCCTTCCTCATGTGGGAAGGCCACCCTCCCCTCCACACCCCCACTCTTATTGGGGTTTTCTGGACCCAAGGGTAGGTAGGACGACGACCATGTCCAGCTTGAAGCAGCTAGAGGAGCCTGAGACCTTCGCCCACTGTCCTTTACAAGATTACAAAGGGTCCTAATATTTGAGAGGGGGGGATAGTTAATTTTTACGAACCAGGGGTATGGACTTGGGGGGGATTGCTGGGGGAGGGGGGTGCTGGGTGGAGGGGAACAAGGGGGAGAAAATTGGAACTGATGTAACAATATAATCAATAAAAAACATAAAAAAAAGAATATTAAAAAAAAATAAAGAAATCACATTCATCTAGATAGGTGCCATTTAGAGGGAGTCAAAGCAACTCTGCTTAATACATAATAACAAACACAGGGAGGCTGCCAAGTTGAGGAGACAAAGAAATATGGCCCAAATGAAAGAACAGAACAAAACCACAGAAAAAGAACTAAACGAAATGGAGATAACCAACATATCAGAGTTCAAATCATTGGTAATTAAGATGCTCAAAGAACTCACTGAATATGGCAACAACATTAAGGAAGAAATGAAGGTTACACTAAGTGAAATAAAGAAAAATCTACCAGGAACCAACAGTGAAGGGAAGGAAGCTGGGATTCAAATCAACAATTTGGAACATAAGGAAGAAATAAGCATTCAACCAAAACAGCAATAAGAAACAAGAATTCAAAAACAACGAGAGAGTAAGAAGGCTCTGGGACATCTCAAAAAGTGCCAACATCTGAATCACAGGGATGTCAGGAGGAGAAGAGGAAGAGCAAGAAATTAAAAACTTATTTGAAAAAAAAACTTCCCTAATTTGGTGAAGAAAATTGACATACAAGTCCAGGAAGCACAGAGTCCCAAACAAGCTAGACCCAAAGAGGACCGCACCAAGACACATCATAATTAAAATGCCAAAGGTTAAAGATAAAGAGAGTCTTAAAAGCAGCAAGAGAAAAGAAGGGAGTTACCTACAAAGGAGTTCCCATAAGACTGTCAGCTGATTTTTCAAAAGAATCTTTGCAAGCTAGAAGGGACTTGCAAGAGGTATTCAAAGTGATGAAAAGCAAGGATCTACAACCTAGATTACTCTATCCAGCAAAACTATCAGTTAGGTGGAAGGACAGATAAAGTGTTTCCCAGACAAGGTAAAACTAAAGGAGTTCATCATCACCAGTCCATTATTATTACATGAAATGTTAAAGGGACTTATTTAATAAAAAGATCAAAACTATGAACATTAAAAAGGCAACAAATTCACAACTATCAACAACTGAATCTAAAAAACAAAAACAAAAAACTAAGCAAACAACCAGAACAGGAACAGAACCACTGGTATGGAGACCATTTGGCGGGTTATCAGCTCGGAGTGGGAAGGGGGAGAATGGGGGTAAAGGTGAAAGGATTAAAAAGCATAACTTTGTAGGTACAAAATAGGTAGAGGAATGTTAAGAACAGTATAGGAAATGGAGAAGCCATGGATATGAACTTGGGGTGATGGGAACTGCTGGAGGGAAAAGGGATAATGGATGGAGGGGATAAAGGGGGAAAAATGGGGACAACTGCAATATTAATCAATAAAATATACTTTTTAAAAATGATACAGGAAAACCCCATTTCCTCTGAGGCCAAGAAGACCAGACTAGACTTCAATTTTCTTTTTTTCAAAAATTACTTTCAAAAGAAAAATCAAAAGAACATATGACTGATATTAGGATAAATTTCTAATATTAATAAAAATCTAGCCAGAATAGCCAGATTGCTAAAACCCTAGAGGGATTTTTGTTTACCTACATCTCAAAAACTCCACCTAACATATCCTTTTCCAAGACTTGGTCAATTATCCAACACTGGCTGGAGCCCAATGTCTTGGGCTATTATTTCTTCCTGATCTCTGAAGTCTTCCACAACCTAATAATAATTTCTCTCAATTTTACCTCCTCTTCATCAGTTAATCTGAACTTTGAGTGTGTAACCCTTAACCTTGGCTCTGGCTTCTCTTACCCCAACCATCCCACTTCCCTTAGCTTTATATCCATCTTTCATCTATTCTTCTCCTTTCTGAAATATATTCACATTTACCCACATTTTGTGTCACTTAATATTACTGTCCAAAAATGATGACTACCACTCACCTATAACTTCACCTAAACAACCAAATAATGCGTGCATGCTCTCTCTATATGGACTTCCCCAACTTACACAGTTATATGCAGAGAATTTATATAGTCATAGTAATAGTGGAAAGAAGACATGGTTGATTAGGGTATTTTTATTCCTGGATTCAAATTTCAGCTCCAGCACAAATTACCTAACATTGTTCAGCCACGCCTTTTTTAAAAACCTGAATGCTAATGAACAATCCTTCACAGAGTAAAGAGTAAATTAGAATATAGGGAGAGGAGTTAGGTGTCCCTATTCAAGTGTGCTCTTGAACAATTCTAAATATGAGACTGAGCGCATAATGAAGTGAGACATAGTAATATGGAAGTGCAGAAAGAGTTTTGAGAACTATTTAAGAAGATGTAGAAACTAATCAAATATGCAGAATGAATGGTGAAGAAGTCTAGCATATTTGCCAAGTTTCTGACTTGACTGATTGATTTCAAACAGTTGAAAGAGACATATTTCCATTTCCTACACTACAGCTCATAGGACTAAGACCAGGGTGTTCTTTCCAACTCTAGGATTACATATCTAGGCTTTAGTCCTATTCAACATCAGCTTACAGTGAAAGGAATGGCTACCTTCAGTATACCACTCTAGCCCCCAAACTGCAAACTCTAAGCAGTATACCACTAGAATTGCAGGATGGGGAATAGAAACAGGAAAACCCTGTATTTGGCTGGCTAAGGAATCTATAGCCTGAGGTAAGTAAGTACACTAATTTTTCATAACTCCCAACAAAGGTTTTCCTCTCTCATAAAAAGACTGGCTAAGGCTGAGGACTATGGCTAAGTTTCAAAGGTGTGTCAGTCAGCCATCTATCTGATTGGTTAGTAAACTAAACAGAAAAGTAGGCATAATCTGGGTGAAAGAAGAAATGAAAATTCCAAATGTTAGCCACTGGAGACATGGGCAAAATTTTTGAGAGCAATGATGGTAGGGGGGTCATACTCAGACTGATCTAGCCATTGGCATGTAAGGGGCATTTTCCTATAAATATTTTAAGAACTGCAGTGCTAAGTGCTGATAAAAATGTGACAATGAAGAAAAGTAAATTACATGTCAGGTATAGTGTGTTTAGTTCAACGTCTAATATAAAATCTGTGCCCAATCCATGAGAATTCTCTTCTCTATATATATATACTGGTGAGCTGGTTTTAAAATGGTTCCTAAGGCAATTGTCTATGTACCTGAGTTGTTCATAAAGAGTTTATAATAATCTAGCAATCTGATCTAATAATAATTTACTTACCCAATCCCCTATTACTGAAAAGAAAAAATAAAATTTATTAACATAGCTTTTCCCCTCTTCTGGAATTTTTCCTCAGGTTATAGTCCCAGGAATGGATTACTATATTAAAGCATGTTTATTATAAAAATTTTTGTGTGTGTATATAGTCAGGATGGTCTCTCAAAAACGTGAAGCCATTTATTCAGCCTCCAGCAGTATTAAGAGAATGTCCACTTCCCACTTTTCTAGACAGAAGGTTTTTAAATTTATTTTTACTATTTTGACAAGAATGCTTAATAATAATTCATAATTTTTAATTTTATATTTCTTTAATTGCTGAAGAAACTAAGCTTGTTTATTCTCTCTTTCTCCAAATACTAGTTTAATAATTTATCTTCACTGAAGATGTGCATTATCCTAACCACTTGGGGTCACTCTTTCTTTATCTTCAAAGGTTCTGCAACCAATCTAGCAAATTTACTTGGTGGGTATGCTAGTTTTTGTATCTTTCTATAGGTTTGAAAATTCCATTGTTTAAAAAAGAAATAGAAAGCTTACTAATTCTTGGAATTCCAAACTCATCTAAAAAAGAAATGACAACATATTCCTTCCACTCCACCTTCCTGTTCCATTAATCCTCCCTTGCAGATATTGGTTTTCAGTTTGTCTATGTATCATAACACAATGGAATGAACAGAAACTTAAGAATCAGGAGAACTGCATTAAGATCCAACTATTCATGTACTTCTCAGAATTTCAGTTTTTCCAACTCTTCTAGAGTTGAACTAGAAGACGGTAAGGGCTATTGCATATCTGAGACTCTGCTTTTGACAAGCTGGGGCTCTGAACACAGTTTATGTCTGACACAAAGCACCTATAACATCCCACATAACAAAGTATCTTTTAACCTAAGTCATAGCTTGCTAAGACAGTACAAATTTTTAGAGGGAAATTATCATATACATCTATGTCTTGCCTACAAAACAAGTGTTCAGTAAAGATTTGTTGAAATCGGGCTTAATATAACAAAAAAAGTTTCAAGCACAATAGCAGAACACACAGGCCAATCTAAAAACAACAGAATCGCTTAGGTTTTTATTCTTTCAGATTCTTTCTCAAACTGTTACTTTGTATGCAGGTAACTAAAGTAAATTATAAATACTAAGTAGAATAATCCACATTTATTTATTAAGTAAGGTTCACAGATAATGCATATAAAATGCCAACACAGTGCCCAGCGTACAATCAGTGCTGTTAGTTCATTCTCCTTACCTTTACCAATAGATTAAGCAGCTACACACATACTCCAGTATTTTCTATCCAAAATAACTTCCTTGTACTTTTTCTTATGCCAAAAATCATTCAGTCTCAAAAGGTTCCGTATGAAAATGTGAGAAGCACTGGTAAGATAACCTTTTAAGTCACTGCCGACTAATTCATTAGGCGAAGTAGTGCCAGCTCCTTTCTAATTGATAAAGGTTAATGAATAGCTTAGAAAGCATCAAGAGAAAAATGAAAAGAATAAAAAATGGAATAAAAAAAATATAAACTGCATAAATGAAATAAAAGAAAACCAATTTATCCTTTGGTTTAAGCTACTCACCTTGAGAGAAATCATTTATAAGAAACTTAAATCTCACTTTACATGTGCATGCACACACACACACATACACATGGAAAAACTAAAATAAGAACATCAATTATTTCAGTAAACCAAAATGAGTAAGACAGTACAGTTATGATAAAGCACTAAGTTACATGGGGAAAGGATGAAATCAGTAACCCAGAAAAGAATAATGCTTCTCAAAAAGCAAAAGGAGTCAGACAAGACGAAAAGTTCAGAGTGAGTAAGAATTTGGCTATCTAATTGCAGGATGATCAAACTTTATTTCCCTCCTGAGAAACAAAACAAAATGAGTAGCATCATCTCTCAAGTTTTCTTGTCAAAAATGTTTAAGATAACCCTAATCAAGCCATTAGATCACATTCCGACTCACAAGAAACACTGAGGATAGAAAACAAATTAGTGCCGTGATAAATACAATACAAAATAGTCCATGCACTCAAAAACAGGGTAATTTACAAGTAATTACAATACAAAGTGGAATTAAATACATCTTTAGGTTATAAGGGGGATTAAAATCAAAACAGTAATTACTTTTAACTACTATCCTTGGCAGCCGTGCGTCTCGAGAGACGATGGTGTAGCTTCTTAAGAGTCTATCTGCACCGCCGAGAATGGCTGTGCAGTCCGACTCGGGAGTGACACGGTATCTGTCTCCTCCCGTGTTGAATCGACATCTTGCGATGACGCTGGAGTGTCCTCTCCAGTGAAGCTGAAGCTACAGAGCCTGGGCAGGGTGATATGGAGGGTCTGCTGTTGCCCATGCAGCAGACCCCCCCTCTCTTCGCAGCTGAAGGGTCCAAGGGAAAGACGCAGTCAATACAGCTTGGCTTCAGGTGCGCCGCAGGAGTTGCCGGTGTTGACTACAACGTCAAACCGCCTTAGGGACTCCGGCTCCGGATTTTCTGTCGGGGTTTACTCCCTTAGCCTTTCCCCTGAAGAGGTATGCCACAAGGCAGCGGAGGTTTTTGGAGTCAGAGTTTTCCTTCTCTGATGTGCCCTGACTGGAAGATCGAACCAGCAACACTTAGCTCACAGGCCGACGCTCAATCCACTGAGCCAAACCAGCCAGGTTAACTACTATAGTTTACATATAAAGAAAGTAAATCATAAATGGTCTCAATAAATATATAAATTATACATTCCTATATTTAGAACAGGAAGAACAAAATTAAACACACAGCATCATATCATCTTATATTTCATTAATTGTAGCCTCAAAGATCTTCATAAAATGATAAAATACTGTACTAAAAATATATTACCTTTGTCCTGGACTGAACTTGTTCTTTACAGATAAGGCATTTCTTGACTCGTGGAGAACATAAAGAACAGGTAGCAATATGTCCACATGGGCCGAAAAGAGTATCTCTCTTCATATCTGAGCACACCATACACTCTTCTAAGGTTTCAGAATCATTACTAATCATCGAAGGACTTCGAGAACCCACTTGACCACTAATAAAAGAAGATAATTTTAATCAAGCCTATCAGAATATTTATATTACAAATGCAACAATTAAAATGTTTTTAAAAACATCTAGGGCATCAGTATATATAAAAACAGCTTTAGTTATGTTAAAAAATTAAGCTTTAACATCTATATATGAAATACTGCATATTATATTTTTCTATTTGTATACAGCTCTGCATCTTTATGTATTTTTAGTACTACTCAAATTACAAATTGAATAAGTCCTCAACCAATGGAAAAGGGTGAAACCACATCTTCTAACAAAAAATCAAAAACACTAGTTAAAAATTTTAACAAAAGCAGTTACTCAGAACTTTTTTACCTATACAGAACTAGCTACGAAAGTCATAGGAATAAAAAATAATAATCCTAACTAGAGTCCATGTTAGTTACCCTAACTACAGACAGGATGAAATGAAGTATCACCAGAGTCCAAAACTGACAGGGCACTTTGGAAAATATGTCATTGCAGCTGCTGTTCTGACATTTATTTAAGGGTATCTGTAGAAAGCAAAAACTCTATTATAGGAAGACAGAATGCAACTATAAAGATACAAGACATAGAAGTACATATGTATGATCAATTATAGCTATAGAAAAGGGATACCCTGTTTCCAGTACAATCTTCAGAAAGTCCTGAACATACATGTGCATTCACGTGTGCGTGCGCACACACAATGCAGTTTCATCTCAGACCCTAGTATTAGTTATTATTGTAATAAACTAACTCTATCTCTATATATCTTGTATCTCTATGTACTTTAGATGCATTCTGTCATTTTGTAAGAGAATTTCATGCTCCTTAAGGATGTACTTAAATGTATACAACTCATTATATTTCCCTGTAACAAGCTCTGTGCATGGATTAAAAAGAGATGTCTTTTCACCACTATACAAATTATAAGAGAGGCAAGAGAGCACAAAGGTCAAGGCAAAACTACTGAAATGTTCAATGACAAGAACCAGGAATACAGGGCAATTATAGTTGTACAGCATCATTTGGGTGAAAAATTAATGAGATGTACCTTTTGTGTGTCTATAATTTTGTAACAAGAAATTGTTATGTCATAATTCAAATCACTGTCATATTTTACTTTTAGAATAGAAGGCATGTGTAAAATGATCATTTTAAGAAAAAACTCCCAATAAGGAATTGGTTCGTACATGTGTTCACTTTTCCAATTCTTCATTGATATTATTGAGTGCCTATCAGGCACTGTGCAGGGTGCTCAACTGTTAAGAGTTTGTGTGAGATATAGCCTATTGGAAAGCAAGTTAAGTGCCTTTCTTTGGACTAGTCTATTAAAGTTTTAAATACACATAACATTAATCACAGCAATTCCACTAGTGAGACCTTAACATATAAGTAAATTCCTCTAAAATAAAGGAGTACTGGAAGACCAGACTGGTTTAGAAAAGTTCCTTAGGAGTTATTGTAAATAAAGTATTATATTTAATAATGCACAGAATACAACATGAAATAAGAGACATGCTCTCTACAGGAAAATTTCTAAGAAAGAAAGGGTCAACATAAATATAGAGGAAGAGCATGATGTACAGTATTATAGAATTTACACTTGAAACGTACATAATTTTATTAACCAATGTTACCCCAATAAATTTAACTTAAAAAATTAATAAAAAGGAAAAAAAGACAGAGGAAGAGCAAAGACAAAGGCATTTTCAAGTACTCCATTTTGAAACCATATGATACTTTATGTATAGAACATTAAGTTTTATGATAATAAATAATACAAACCTGACTTTTTCTTTATGACATTTTGCCAGTGCTTTGCAGAGACTTGGATCAGGACAAAGATCAAGTGGTGACTGACCCTTCTTATTTCGAATGCTAAGGTCAGCACCATTAGCAGCCAAGAAACAGGCAATAGATGCTGCACTCTTCTTCTCTGCCCCCTGGGTACCAAGTCCCATTATTAACTGAAATCAAATGAAAAAGAGTCATTATTTTCCCTTTAGGAATCTGTTATCAATTCTTATCACCAAATACACAATGGGGCAAAAGTAGGTTTAGAGTTGTGAGTATGTGAAACACAGTTTATTCTTGTATTATTATTAATTATTGTATTATTTTCTGTATGAACTGCAAACCTACTTTTGCCCCACCCTGCATGTATATACATATATATGTGTATATATATGTATGTGTGTGTGTTCATATATGAATATGATTGTGTTATATATAAAAATACATGTCTGTTAAGAACTTACAAACTATATAGATATGGTAGACATTTATAAGTTGCAGTCCTAATATCCATTATCCATTCCCCCTTCCTCTGTAGCCCTAATTTTCTTAGGCATATAGTTTAAGGATTCAAACCAGTCAGATATCAACCTGTGTGATTAGTTCAGGGATGGCACATAACCCAAATCAGGTCAATTAAGGCAAATGAAACTCAAGAACAGGCCTTCTGATTGAGATATTAAAGAAAGAGTACTTTCTTTTCTATTCTATTTGGTTCCTGAGCTGCTAGCAACCAATTTGAAACAATAAGGAAAAAGAAAAGTGAGAAAAGAGCCAATACCAAGGAATAGAACTAAGAAATGGAGAATTAGACAAATCAGGTTCTGATATCATCTAACTATTGATTCAAATATCTTATCTGAAAATGGTCATGATAATTGTAAACATTCATGGAGTATCTACAATAAAACAAGAACTATTTCAAGCACTTTCCATGAACTAATTAATCTTCACAACCTTACAAAGGTAATTACTCCCTTCCTCTCATTTTAAATTAAGAAAAAATAATGCAAACAGGAGTTAGAGAATTCACACATGGTCATACAGAAAGGCAGCAATTCTCAAACATTTTGATCTCAGACCCCTTTACATTTTTTTTTAAAAATGATTCTAAAATTCATATGGAAAGGTGAAGGACTTAGAATAGTCAAACAACTTTGGAAAAGAAGAAAGTTAGAGCACTTACACAACCTGACTTCAATATTTATTATAAAGCTACAGTATTCAAGACAGTGGGTTGGTATCACATAGCTGAAGACATAGATCAACAGTTGAAGACACAGATCAACAGAACAGAATATCAGATCCACAAAGACTTAATATATATGGTTAATTGATTTTGGATAAAGTTACAACAGGTGCTTTAGTACAAAAAGACAGTCTTTTCCACAAATGGTGCTGGAATAACTGGATATCCACAAGCAGAAAAAAATGAACTTTGATCCATATCTCACTATATGTGTGTGTGTTTATTTACTTATTTGTATTTATATTTAAATATATTTAACTTTTAGTACAAAACAAGAGAAAACCTTAGCAACCTTGAGTTTGGCCAAGATTTCTCAGCTCAAATACAAGAAGCAGAAACTAAAAAAATTGTTATTTGATGTTAAAAGGTTCTGCTCTTCCAAAATCACTGTTTAAAGAAAAGAAGCCACAGGTTGGGATAAAACATGTGCATCATATCACATACCCTTTTTTTTTAAGTATATTTTATTGATTACATTGTTACAGTTGTCCCAAATTTTATTTTTCCTTTGCTCCCTTCTACCCAGTACCCCTCTTCCTTCCAGCAATCACACCTCTCATAGTTCATGTCCATGGGTCATAGATGTAAGTTCTTTGGCTTCACTGTTTCCTATACTATTCTTAACATCCCCCTGTTTTGTTCCTACCAATTGTGCTTCTTAATCCCTGCACTATTTCCCCATTTCTCCCCCTTCCACATCCCAGCTGATAACCCTCCAAATCAGTGGTCTCAACCTGCAGGTCACAACCCCTTTGGGGGTCGAATGACCCTTTCACAGGGGTTGCCTAAGACCATCAGAAAACACATATATAATTACATATTGTTTTTGTGATTAATCACTATGCTTTAATTATGTTCAATTTGTAACAATGAAAATACATCAGATATTTACATGATTCATAACAGTAGCAAAATTATAGTTACGAAGTAGCAATGAAAATAATTTTATGGTTGGGGGTCACCACAACATGAGGAACTGTATTAAATGGTCATGGCATTAGGAAGGTTGAGAACCACTGCTCCAAATGATCCCCATACCTATGATTCTGTACCTATTCTGATTGTTTGCTTAGTTTGTTTTTGTTTTTATTTTTTAGATTCTGTTGTTGACAGTTCTGAATTTGTCATTTTAATGTTCATAGTTTTGACCTTCTTTTTCTTAAATAAATCCCTTTAACATTTCATATAATAAGGGCTTACTGATGATGAACTCCTTTAGTTTTACCTTGTCTGGGAAGCACTTTATCTGTCCTTCCATTCTAACTGACAGCTTTGCTGGGTAGAGTAATCCTGGTTGTCGTCGTCGGCAGCCGTCCGTCTCGAGAGACGATGGTGTAGCTTCTTAAGAGTCTATCTGCACCGCCGAGAATGGCTGTGCAGTCCGACTCGGGAGTGACATGGTATCTGTCTCCTCCCGTGTTGAATCGACATCTTGCGATGACGCTGAAGCTACAGAGCCTGGGCAGGGTAATATGGAGGGTCTGCTGTTGCCCATGCAGCAGACCCCCCCTCTCTTCGCAGCTGAAGGGTCCAAGGGAAAGACGGAGTCGATACAGCTTGGGTTCAGGTGCGCCGCAGGAGTTGCCGGTGTTGACTACAACGTCAAACCGCCTTAGGGACTCCGGCTCCGGATTTTCTGTCGGGGTTTACTCCCTTAGCCTTTCCCCTGAAGAGGTATGCCGCAAGGCAGCGGAGGTTTTTTGGAGTCAGAGTTTTCCTTCTCTGCTGTACCCTGACTGGAAGATCGAACCAGCGACACTTAGCTCGCAGGCCGACGCTCAATCCACTGAGCTAAACCAGCCAGGGCTTAATCCTGGTTGTAGGTCCTTGCTTTTCATCACTTTGAATATTTCTTGCCAGTCCCTTCTTGCTTGCAAAGTTTCTTTTGAGAAATCAGCTGACAGTTTGATAGGCACCCCTTTGTAAGTAACTCTCTTCTTTTGTTGCTTTTAATGCTCTCTTTATCTTTAACCTTTGGCATTTTAATTATGATGTGTCTTGGTGCGGTCCTCTTTGGGTCTAGCTTGTTTGGGACTCTGTGCTTCCTGGACTGGCAAATCTATTTCCTTTGCCAAATGTGGGAAGTTTTCCTTCATTATTTTTTGAAGTAAGTTTTCAATTTCTTGCTCTTCCCCTCCTCCTAGATTAGGATGTTGGCATGTTTAAAGTTGTCTCAGAGGTTCCTAAACCTCTCATTGTTTTTTTCAATTCTTGTTTCTTCATTCTGTATTGGTCATTCTTCCTTGTGTTCCAAATCATTGATTTGAACCCCAGCTTCCTTCCCTTCACCAATGGTTTCATGTAGATTTTCCTTTGTTTCACTTAGCATAGCCTTCACTTCTTCCCTTATGCATTTGCCATATTTAATCATATCTGTCAAGTCTGTGAGCATTGTTATCACCACTGTTTTAAACTGTGTGTCTCTCAGGTTGGCTATCTCATCACTCAGTTCTCCCACTGGAACCTTAATCTGCTCCCTCTTTTAGGCCAGATGTCTCTGTCTCCTGAACTTGACAGCCTCCTGTGTATGCCTTTGTGTCTTTGGTAGATCTGTCACACCTCCCTGGATGAGTATTACTTCTTCATATCTTTGTTTGTTGGACAAAGCGTGTCTACCTATGCCTCCACCTTGGCTGGAAGTCCATATCACATATTTGATAAAGAACTTGCATTCAGATTATATAATAACTCTCAAAACTCAATACTAAGGAAACATCTCAACAGAATAATGAATACTGGTATGAACAAACATCCACCAAACAGTTGTAGGTGGCAAAAAAGCCCATCAAAAGATGTTCAATATCACTGGTAACTAGGGAAATGCAAATTAAATCACAACAAATACCACAATACATCTATTTGAAGGGATAAAAAAAGAAGAACCAAGCAACTTCTGGAAAGTATGTGAAGCAATATAATTAGCGCTGACTAATATTTAGTTTATAAATTAAATTTCTACATATGTAGCTCTGATAAAATATTTTATCAGATACAGGTTAAATCAGCCACAAACATAAGATGCTATATTAAATGATGTTCAATATTAGTAGTCATTAAGGAAGTAACTTCCAGTGGTTCTGAGTTAAAGATTATCTTTACTCACTGTGTTCTTGGATGGCTCCCAGGCAGCATCAACCTTCCCCACATCTTGCATATCTTGCAGCTGACGTAGCTGAGACAAGGTATGATGCCTCAGAGCTTCATGCAAAGGAGTATCCCCATCCTTATCCTGAATATCTAATTTGGCACCTGCTCGGACCAAAAGCTAAAAGAGAAAGATATCTCATTTGCTAAAGCATCCCCACCCACAAGAAATTATGACATATGTAAAACAACCGAGAGTGTCTACCTACCTGAAGGGGCTGCCACAAAACTAATAATACTTAATATTTTCTTGCTACTACTCTGTAGCCCGGTGGCTGCTTACAAATAGTGATGACTTCTGGTTATTCAAATATATTGAATTAAAACAGAAAGAAATGAGAACCAATATCAAGGTAACTGGGGCAAATTTAAGACTTCTTTTCCTATTAATTTCAAAAATGTGAGGCGGAATATTGTATAAGTACTTTCAAAAGAACCCAATAATAATGTTAAAAATTATTCTATTATTTAAACAAAGTTTGTTATTTTTTATTCCATTCTCTTCAGTCAATTTTCTCCAAGTATATGTTCCTAATGGAAGTCCAAATATAAACCAAGAAGTTTTAGCAAGAGCAATTTTAAATAACAATAAATGTGACATTTGCTAAACTACAACATAAAATGCAGAGTTGATATATTTCAATAGTATTTTAAGTAGTAACTATAACTTTATTTAAGACTTGGTTTATGATGCTTCGTTGTTTTTTAATCCTCACCCAAGGACATTTTTCATTGCTTTTTAGATAGAGAGGAAGGGAGAGAAATATCTATTGGTCATCTCCAATAGATGCTCCAATCAGGGATCAAACCCACAACGTAGGTATATGCTCTGACTGGGAGTCGAACCTGCAACATTTCAGTGTACAGGACAATGCTCCAACCAACTGAGCCACACTGGCCAAGGCAAGACTTTGCTTATGGTGCTTTAACAGTTTTCTTAATCCTTTCTTCAAATACTATCAGTTTTAGAAAAACACCACACAGAACCAATCTCAAGCATATAGTCTTACCTGTTTTGGCAAATTGTTGTTTACCTGGTTTTACTTTGTTCCAAAAAGGTTACATAGAATGTCATTCTAGGCAGTATTTCTTGGAAGGCTTGTTGAATCACAGATCACTCCTAGTTCCCACCCCTGGAAGATCTGATTTGGTTGGTCTGAGGTGGGGCCCAAGAATTTACTTTTCTAAAGGTCAAATTTCCAAATTTTAAGAATCACTGCTCTGTTAAAAAACTTAAAACAGACAGTGTTTCAAATATTTTGTCTGGAATCACCAGATTAGTAAAATAAAGTATATATATTTCAGCTTTTTTGGAATCTGTGGAGCAAATGTCCAGTCAAAGCTGGACATTTAATTATAGTTCAGTCTCAATTATATAAATTAAAAGGTAATGTGCTTTCTTTTTCTAATCCTCATCAAAGGACATGCTTATTGAGTTTAGAGAGAGGGGAAGGAAGGGAAAGGGAGAAAAGCATTGATGTGAGAGAGAAACATCGATCGGATTGTTTTTCAGACATGCCTGACCAGGGACCAAACCCACAACCTAGGGATGTGCCCTGACCAGGAATTGAAGTCGTTACCTTTTGGTTTACAGGACAACACTCCAACCGAGTCACACCAGCCAGGGCAAGAGGGAATACACTTTTTAAAAACTAATTTATATGTTATTTTGAAATTCCCTGATTTAATATTCTGGGAATTCACAAATCTGGAAACCAAAGGTAGAAAAATTTTGAATATCAGTTTTAAGATATTCCCTACTGTAAATTAAACTAATATAAAATAAACTAAAATTTTAATTTTTACATGTAACTATACCGTTTGAGAAATCTAACAATATGTTACTTAAATTTTCAAAACATTCCTGAAATCTGTCTGGTTAAAATACAACACAGCTGTAAACTAAGATTCAGGTTAGTAAACACTTTACCCTGACAATCTGGGTGTGTTGTCGTTCAACAGCAAGATGTAGGGCTGTTTGTTGGTTCACATTCTGGATATCCAGGTTTGCATTACCCTGAAAAAGAACAAAGTTTACAAAGTTAAAATCTGACACAGTGGAAAACACTAAAACTGTAATCCTTGATGAGTACTAAATAACACTGGATTCTGTTGACCACTTTCTACTGCTCCAGCTGCTGGGACATTGTTCTCATATGGTAATACAGGAAGAGTTAAAAGGGCAGCAAACTTTCTGAAGTAAAACAGTAAGTCTGAAATATAAACACAGCTCCTTTTCAAGCTCCATTACAAAGCAATGTAGATAATCAGAGCCTTTTAACTTAAAAATTTCCTGAGAAGTTTTATTAATGAGTTGTCATATTGGATACACTTTAATGACCTAACAAGGTCACTTCCTTCTGCTGCATAATTGAGCTCTTCCACCTTCAGTGAAAAGGCACTTTGCTTGAGGGTCAGAAGACAATGCTTAATTAGTATATAAAAACACTTATGAAGGAAGAGCAGAAAGTCCCATCAGAGTCCTGGGATGGCTAAAGGACTATATGAGAACAACTGAAGCCAAGGATAAATGAAAAGGAATGAGAAGCAAAAGTGATGAACTTGGCATCAGGAAACCTAGGTTAAGGTGCTGCTGTCATTTACAAGCTTTGTCAAATGAACTTAAGCAAGCACTATACCCTTTCATGTGTATTTTCTCAGCTCTAAAATGGTAATAGTACAACCTATTTCACATGGTTAACATGAAGATTTTAAAAAGTAATATACAAAGCTCCTAACACAATGTCTAGCATAATTTTTTAAAAAAAGGAAATTAAGAAAAGGGCCACAGATTCAAAAGATAAACTATCATTCTCTTTACGTCTTAGAACAACTCGCTCTCAAATTACAACTGAAATCCCAAGTTTCCTGAACTTTCCCATCATTTAGATTTTCCAAAGTAATATACATTGTATAGCTGTACCATAATATGTTTATCCAGGCACTACCTGATGAACATTTGGCTTGCTTCCAGTTTGGGACTATTATAAATAAAGCTGCTACAAATATTTAGTATAAGTATCTGTGTGGGTACAAATCTCTTGGGTACATACCCAGAGTGGAACTGCTCGACTATATAATGAATATATGTTCAACTTAGTAAAGAACTGTCAAATTGTTTTTCAAAATGGCTGCTTTGGAAAAACATCAGCAATGTTTGTGTATTTTAATTGTGCCACATCCTAATCAACACTTGGTTTTTCTGGCCTTTAAATTTAATCACTGTAGTTAATGGTTAGTAATATCTCAATATGACTACAATTTCTGTTTCCGTAATGACCAATTGTAATTTAGGCACTGTCACAGGATATATGGTCAATATACAAAAAATAATTATATTTCTAGACACTAACAATATACAATTATAAATTGAAATTTTAAAACAATACAATTTACAACAGCACCAAAACGTAAAGATATATCTAATACGTGCAAGAGCAATCAAACTCCCAAAAGACTTTTAATAGAAACTAATAATCTGATTCTAAAATATATATGGACAATCAGAAGATCTAGAATATTAAAACAATTCTGAGAAAGAAGAACAAAGTTGGAAGACTTACTTTAACTGATTGCAAGTCTTACTACAACGTGACAATAACTAAGGCAGTGTGGTAATGGCTTATGGGTTGTCATTTAGGTTAGAATGAAAAAGAATATGTCATAATTAAAAATACTTCTAAGAGAACTAATTTTAATAATAAAGACTTAAATGTCACAGGAAAGGCAATTCAACTTTTGAACTATTTCTTTATCGAAATGTGTAGTTTATGGAGGATACAGCTTATGATATGGGGCTTAATTACACATAAAGGACTATCTCCTAAATTTTCGTTTCATTTTCTTAATTGTAAATTTCTTGAAGTCAGGGATTACAGATAATTCTTTGATAATGCTTTTTAAAATTTGCTGAATATACTAAAACATCATAAAACTGCAATAAATAGATTCCAAAAAATTCAGTCATGAACACTTATCATATTTCTGAGATGACTAAAATGAGTGTGTGCTACTATCCAGTCACAGAATAGAGGGGTCTCTCAGTAATCATGAACTGAATTCCCCAGATCCTGGTGTTACCTGAATCCCTGCAACCTGGTGTTACTTGATGGGACTGGCCACACCATCTTAGATATCAATAAGATGGTTCTTAGTCTGGTGGCTCATTGATACTTCCACAACAGTGGCAATGATTCTGGGAAATTTCTTTTAGTTGATGCTCATTTCATTGGAATAATCCATGAAGATTATGGAGAGGGAATACTGGGGACTGAAACAAACACACACACACACACACACACACACACGCACACACTTCCTTCATTTAACAACCAGTGTTAGGCACAAACTGAACGTTCACTATTCCTGAATTTACATAATCATGGGATTTTACTGTAACAAACTAACAGGTTGTTGATGAACTAATAAATAAATGAATGGCAATGGTTTAAAATTGTTAAAAATTATTTAATTCGTTTTCTTACCTGATGTACCAACAATTCAGCCACTTCCACATGATTATTAAGGGCAGCCAGATGCAAGGCAGTGTAGCCATCATCTTTCTTCTCATCCACAATCCATGGTCTTGGTAATTTAGATAATAAAACACGCATTGCACTGAAAGTCAAATTAATGTTATTTTGATATTTAATTATTTGTTTTGGGAGAAAATTATTTTTAAAAACTTCTAAAGTCAAATGAAAATGTTTCTTTTTAAAGAAAACCAGGCATAGAGAAATAAAAATTCAATTTTTCTAAGTCTCAAGTGTACACTTTTTGATACTTTAAGAGGTACACAAACTGTTATGGATTGGAGAATAGAATCAAAACAGAACTGGAGGAATCACGCAACCTAACATTAAACTATATTATAAGGCCATATTAATCAAAACAGCCTGGTACTGGCATAAAAACAGGTACATAGATCAATGGAACAGAATAGAGACCCCAGAAATAAACCCACAGCTTTATAGTCAATTAATATTCAACAGAAGAAGCAAGTATATACAATGAGCTAATGATAAATGGTGTTGGGAAAATTGGAAAGATATGTGCAAAAGAATGAAACTGGACCAACACCTTCTGACACCACACACAAGAGTAAGTTCAAGATGGATTAAAGACAAATATTAGGCCCGAAATCATAAAAATTCTAGAAGAAAACATAGACAGTAAAATCTCGGGCGTTGTTCACAGAAATATTTTATTGGATATATCTCCCTAGGCAAGGGAAACAAAAGAAAAAGTAAACAAATGGGACTACATCAAACTAAAAAGGTTTTACACAGCAAAAGAAAACATCAACAACAACAACAACAAAATCCCAAAGAGTGGAAGTACACATTCATCAATACATCTAAAAAGGGGTTAATACCCAAAATTTATAAAGAGTTTACAAAACTCAACAACAAAAAAACAAGCAACCCAATTAAAAAATGGGCAAAGGGCCTGAATACACACTTCTCCAAAGAGGACATACAGTTGACCGATTAGACATATGAAAAGATGCTCAACATCACTAGGTATCAGAGAAACACAAATTAAAATCACAATGAGATATCACCTCACACCTGTCAGAATGGCTATCATCAATAAATCAACAAACAAGGGCTGGTGAAGACGGGGAGAAAGGGGAATCCTTTTTCACTGTTGGTGGGAATGCAGATTGGTACAGCCACTGTGGAAAGCAGTTATGGAGAATCCCCCAAAAATTAAAAATAGAACTGCCTTTTGACCTAGTAATCCCACTTCTGGGAATATATCTGAAGCAACCCAAAACACTAATTCAAAAGAACATAAATACCCCTATGTTCACTGCAGCATTATTTACAATTGCCAAGGTATGGAAGCAGCCCAAGAGTCCATCAGTAGATGAGTCCATGAAACAGCTATGGGACATTTACACAATGGAATACTTTCTGCCGTAAAAAAGAAAATTTTACCCTTTGCGACAGTATGGATGGACCTGGAGAACATTATGCTAAGTGAAATAAGCCAGTCAGAGAAAGACAAGTAGCATATGATTTCATTCATATGTGGAATCTAATGAACAAACTGAACTAACAAGCAAAATAGAGACAGACTCAGAGAGAGCAGAATGACAGCTGGCCGGGAGAGGTTAGGGGGTAGAAAGATTAAGCAAAAAGGAAAAAGGACTCATGGACATGGACAACAGAGTGGTGATTGCAGGGAGGTAAGGGGTAAAAGGGGACTAAATGGTAATGGAAAAAATATAATTAAAAAAAAATAAGTAAATACAAAAAAAATGGGAGTACTACAAAGAGAAAACATGAGATAAGAAAATATCGAAGAGTTGTGAAATGTAAACTAATAATGATACAAATTTAATTTGTGGAATCTCTTAGGTTCAATTTTAATAGTATATATTAATGAAAGAGTTAATAAAGAAGAACCAAATAGCAAAATTACTTATGTAACAAAATAGTAATAATTGAGACAAATTTTATGTAGCTGGCAGATTATCATGAACTCTGCACAGTTAAAAATCTATGTCATTTTGTACTGCTAAATTCAGTTGATGTCAACACACTCAAAATGGATCATTATAATGTAATATTTAAAATGTTAAGAATCAGTTAACAAAGTATTTCCAAAATAAAAAAGACAAAGTTATGCTAAAGAGCACTAAAGATTAAACCATAAAAGAACAGGAAAACTAATTATCAAGAAATTATGCTTCTTAAAGAAAAGGCTAACCCATTACCATAAAAGAAAAGTAAAATTAGAAGCAACTTTTCTTAACATACATCAGCAACTTTTCTTAGCAGAAATGTTTTATCCTCACCCGAGGACATGCTTATTGATTTTAGAGATAGGGGAACGGAGAGAGAGGGGGAGAGAAAAATTCATATGGGAATTTGAATGTGCTTCTCGCACATGTACGCACAGGAGACCAAACCCACAACCTAGGCATGTGCACTGACCCGGAACTGAACCTGTGACCCTTGGGTTTACAAAATGACACGCCAACTAATGGAGCCACACCAGCCAGGGCAATAGAAATGTTTTATGTAGAAAATTTGTAATATAATTTGGGAAAAAAATCTCCCTTAGCATATTTATCTACTACTTTTTTAAAGAATGGAATCTAAAGTAACTGCCCCATTCATAAAAATGGCAGTAAACACAGGGGAAAAAAATTTTTTTTAATTGTTCCAACAGAGTAAAAATGTAAAGAAATAATAGTAAGATACATATTACCTAAGGTGATATATATGAGATAAAAATTTGAAATACAGAAATGTTATAAATGTATAGAGAGACAGTCTGAAAATACAGAGCCAGAATATGTGTAAATGAAATTGTAAGTCTCTAAAATAACGAGACTAAAGCCTAGCATGAACCAGAACGTGTTTCCTTAATGGCAGTGGTCTATGAATCCCACATAGCAAATCCACAAAGCAGGCTTTGAAGGATCCAAAAACTTTGAAAACTGTACTCAAATTTGAAAGTTTATAGCTTTTATCAGATTTCAAAACAGGTTTATGATTGAAAGTATATTGAGAACCACAGTTTACAGACACCCTTCAATGATTGCTATTGAAGTTACGATCATTGTTTAGGCATGACAGACTTCTTTGGAAATCTATGGAAAGCTATGGACTCTGTCCCCAAAGAAATGCTCAAAAAATCTTAACAGTTTTCTGAGTCTACAAGCCCCTAAATCAAATTTATGGACCTTATAAAAGCTAACATTTGTTTTCAGTAATTATAAGACTTCTAAACCTCCTTATTCAGTGGATTAAAACAAAATACTAGATAATTATATAAACTTTGACCCAGATTACTTTTTAAGTCCTCACCTGAAGATATGCCTATTGATTTAAGAGAGAGAGACAGAGAAAGAGAGAAGCATCGAACAGTTGCCTCCCAATGCTCCCAAATCGGACATCGGACCCACAATGTAGGTATGTGGCCTGATCAGGAATCAAACCCACAACCTTTTGTTATACAGGACAATGCTCCAACCAACTGAGCCGCTCAGCCAAGGCTGACCCAGATTCTTTTTTTTTTTTTTTTAATAATTTATTCATTTGTTTAGTTATTTTATTTATTAGAGAAAGGGGAAAGGAGAAAGAGAGGGAGAGAAACATCACTGTGTGGTTGCCTCTCACTCGCGCCCTCAACTGGGGACCTGACGTGCAACCTAGTAATGTGCCCTGACTGAGAATCGAAACGGCGACACTTGGTTCACAGGCCGATGCTCAATCCACTGAGCCACAGCAGCCAGGGCTTTAACCCAGATTCTTAATGGGGAAAAATACTCAAGCAATATTATATATTTGAATATGTTTGGATTTGACATAATCGTGATGTCAATGCCATACATTATCTATTATTCTACACATCTGGCCATGTAATAAACAGAATTTATAGAAGTTTTGTGATTCTTGGGCAGTTTTAAATATGCAAGTATTAAATCATGTGAAAAGTTTTATTAAAAATAAAAAGGAATTTTTACAAGTAATATAAACACATTATTAATTCAAAGAAAATGGTGATGTGAATTAAGAAATTGCAGAATAAGTTGGTTGGGGGCAAAGAAATAAAGAGGAATAAAGCATAAGACAGTCTTCCTTCATTATAAGCTTTGTGGCAGTATTTGACTTAGATACATAAATTAATTTGATCAAAAAATATTAAGTTAAAACACTAAGATAATATTTAACCTTGCTGTATTAAAATCTCTTTATTTGTAACTTCACCCTTGTAGGTAAGATATATAAACATTACAAGTTTAAAATTATAAAGTGTGGTTAATGTTAATTCCATCAAGTTTTCTATTAGTCACATTATTAAACATTCTCTGTATTCCTGAGAAGCTGGTTCTTAGAGAACCATGTTTCCCACCATTTCCCATTCCAGGTTGAGAAGTACATTCCCCTATTGCACTAGCAATAGCTCTAAGGAAGGAAAGGGAAAGAGGAGCAACTCCTCCTCTGAGCATAATTTGTCTACTGAGATGGAGCCGTCACTTGTTCTTCTAGTCTAGTATTTCCTAACTGAACAAGCCAGGGAAAGCTGTAGTCCCTCAGAAAGAAGAGCAAATGGTTCAGAAAGTTATTAAGGCACTTAAACAAAAATATATTTGTATTCTTGAAAGCCTATTGCCTCTCTGTTCTCTCACTTACTTCATTGTCTTTTTAGTTTTAACTCTCTTTGTACAATAGGTACAATTAAACTGTCAAAACACAGAACAGGAGCAATTCCAGGGTACTCTTGGAAGAGACAAAAATAATCCGAATCCATTCTAGATCACATTCTACATGTAAATTAAATTCTAATGTAAAAATGCAAAATTGACATTTTTAGAGAGAAAGATTTTATTGCAGAATAAATGATAATTTCAGATTTCACATAGAAGCAGTGTTATATTGGTAAATGAGTGACTATATCAGATCAGACAACAGTTAATTAAGTAAATAAAACATACAGATAACAAAACAACTAGAGAAAAACAGATCTGTAGAAGGGAAGAGCCAGAATGAGAGAATCACGAGATGGAATTACAATAGAAAAGATTAAAACTATGTCTTTTTCTTAAAAAACTAATGACTGGTTTAAAAGAGCAAAGAAATGGTTTCTATGTAGGCTGAAGAAAAAAGTGAGAAAAACAGTTTGTCAGTGTACTGCTAGCATTATCCAACAAAGAAAGTTCCTGGACAAGTAACCCCAGTATTCTAAGATGCCCTCCAGTAGAATCAGTAAAATGCTATCATTTTTAATACATCATCATATGGAAGTTATTACAAGCTGATGGTACTGTCCATTAAGATCATCCAACCATCTCACTCACCAATCAATTTCAAATTTTAATTTAACTATTCATAGATTTATTTTTACCCAAACAGGGGGAAAAAAATACACTACTGATCAGCTGCTGTGAATATTACCATCTAAAGAAAATTTCTAACCTCCAGTCAAGATGGTGGCATAGGCAGACATGGTTCACCTTTCTGAACAACCGCATCAAAATTACAACTAAAATATAGAACCACCATCACTAACAACCGTCAGTAATTGAGTTGAATGGAAGTCTGACAGTTGTGGAATTAAAGAAACTACATCCATTCAGACTGATAGGAGGGGTTCATATGTGGAAAGGGCTGGTCCCACACCCACTTGTGGTGAATAAAAATCATGAGGGATATCTCAGGAGGAGGGATATCCCAGGAGCGAGGAGTCCCGCCCGGTCCCCTACCAGGCCCCCAGCCCAGGGTTCCAATGCCAGGAAGATAAGTCCCCACAACTTCTGGCTGCAACAACCAGCAGGCATTGAGTTAGAAGAAACTGTTGGAGCCCCAAGCAGTTCCTCTAAAGAATCCCCACACAGACTCACCTATTCAGGTTCACTCCCTCTGAGCTCCAACACCAGGGTAGCAGCTTGAAAGACACCGGTGGCATACTGAGAGAAACTGGAGTGTCTGGCATCTAGGCGAGCAGAGGCCATTATCCCCTTTCTGAGCCCTCCCCCCAGACAGCCACTGAGCTGGCAAGCTGGTGCCGCATCTGAGACTCTATCAACCCGGTTAACACTGTTTGACCCACCTTGGAGATCCTCAGAGACTCTGCCCCACCCAACTCATGGGTCCACCCAAGTTGTTTTTCCATATGAATGGATGGTCTTGGTTGAAGCTTCACAACTTCATAAACCCTATCAAACAAGCAACAGCTGGCCTCAGTGAGCCCCAGGTCTGGCACTAGCAGCAGCCAGCCTAGATTCACAGTTTTCGCCTGGAAATCTCCAAGTTCCAAACAGGTAGCAGCCATTTCAGATTGCTTTATAGCTCATGCAGGGTGGCCCTGGGCAAAACACACATGGGGGCTGATCTTGGCCTGCATCACTCAGGAAACCCCAGGGCCAGTGCACCAACTGGACAGCTACAGACCACTTCAGATCACCACTACCCTGCCCCTGCATAGCTGATCATCCACCAAGGGCAGAGGTTAGTGGTCAGTCGTCACAGCCAATCCCTGCAGCTGACTGGTCTGGGTAAATCCCTCCTGTTCATCTGCCAACAGCAACCAAAGCTCAACTACAAGAGGAGGGTGTACTCAGCCCACACAAAGGGCGCACCTCAAGTACCCAACTTGGGTGATACCCTACAGGACACCTGCTACATTGGGCCATTCTGCCAAGACACAGAGTCAAAGCAGTTATACTTAATACGTAAAAACAAACACAGGGAGGCTGCCAAAATGAGGAGACGAAGAAACATCACGCATATTAAACAACAAAACAAAACTCCAGAAAAAGAACTAAAAAAAATGGAGATAAGCAATCTAGCAGATGCAGAGGTCAAAACACTGGCTATAAGCATGCTCAAAGAACTTAGTGAGGACCTCAGCAGCATAAAAAAGATTCAGTTAGAAACAAAGGATACACTAATTAAAATAAAGAACAATTTACAGGGAAACAACAGTAGTGTGGATGAAGCCAAGAATCAAATCAATGATTTGGAAAATAAGGAAGTAGAAAACAACCAATCAAAACAAGAAGTAAAAAAGAATCCAAAAATTTCAGGATAGTATAAGCAGCCTTTGGGACAACTTCAAGCATTTCAACATTCACATCATAAGAGTGCCAGAAGGAGAAGAGAAAGATACTGGAATTCTATTTGAGAAAGTAATGAAAGAAAATTTCCTTAATATGGTGAAGAACATATAAGTCCAGGAAGCACAGAGAGTCCCAAACAAGATGGATGCAAAGAGTCCTGCTCTAGACACATCATAATTACAATGCCAAAGGTTAAAGATAAATAATCTTAAAAGCAATGAGAAAAGAAGTTATCTACAGCGGAAGTTCCCATAAAACTGTCAGCTGATTTCTCAAAAGAAACTTTTCAGGCTAGAATGGATTGGCAAGAAATATTCAAAGGCATGAAATGCAGGGACCTACCACCAAGACTGCTCTGCCCAGCAAAGCTATCCTTCAGAATCGAAGGGCAGATAAAGAGCTTCCCAGACAAGAAAAAACTGAGGGAGTTGATCATCACCAAACCATTATTATATGAAATGTTAAAGGGACTTATTTAAGAAAAAGAAGATCAAAACTATGAACAATAAAATGGCAGTAAATACATATATCAACAACTGAACCTAAAGTGAAACTAAGTGAACAAGAAGAACAGAGACAGAGTCAAGGATACAGGGAGCATTTTGATGGCTGCCAGATCGGAGGGGTGTGTGGGGGAATGGGTGAGGAGGTGAGGGGATTAAGTACAGATAAGGTAGTTATAGAATAGCCACGGGGATGTAAAGTACAGTTCAGGAAATGGCGTAGCCTAAGAACTTACAGGCATGACCCATGGACATGAACAATGGTGTGGAGACTGGCTGAGAGAGTGGGGGTTGCAGGGTACAGGGGGACAAAGGGAGGAAAACTAGGACAACTGTAATAGCATAATCAAACTATAATTTTAAAAAAAAGAATACTTCTTTCTGTAAATAATATTGGCATGCTGACTTATACATCAATGTCTTACAAGTTAATTAGTATTATACAGCTAAAGTCTAATTACTCTAGACCTTTAAAGCTGAGGTCCATATCCTGGCACTGTGAAGGTCCAACCAACTACACACTCTCACCCATAATCTGTTGCATATCTCTCACTGCAACAAATGGTCATGATTCATATCTAATACTAAAACTTCCATAGACATCTCTATAAAATATTTTAAGGTTTCTGTAAGAATTAAACAAGATAATGTAGGTAAAATCCTACTACTCTTCAATAGAATAGTTATGACACCTCCTAGATTATAAACCTGTACCTTACATAGTAGCACATATTCCCCTTTTCTTCTTTTCTCTTCCCAGTGTTCCTCCTATATTCTTGATTTTGGTTATTCTTATCACCATTTAACCAACCACCCAAGTCACAACCCAGGAATCATTCTAGACCTTTTCCTCCCTTATCACTGCTACATTCAATGTTTCCTAATGATTTTCCCTTTTAAAACTAAAACAATTCTTTTCCATGGAACCAAATATATTTTAGGCAGGCTTTCACTGATTTTCCTCTAAACATTTATAAAAGCCCTCTTCCAAAATCTATTCTCTATAACATCCCCAAACAAATCTGGACATTTCACAATTGTCACATATTCAAAATTATCAGCATTCAAATTTTAAAAAGCTCTCTTTTAATTAACTAAATCTTAAGACTGGTCCTGATAAAACTTATCTAAAATACAGTTTCTTCCCTTAACATAGTTTTAAAAGAGTGTAAGACTAAAATTAATATTTTGTTGATAACTCATAGCAAAATCAACTCCTGAGTAATTGGTATAAGTTGAAAAGAAACACTGTAGACAGTCCCAAATCAAAATTAATGCAAAAGTTAATTGTGAAGTAGCCAGGGATAAGCAGATTAATTTTTGTGGTTGCCGTTTTTAAATAAACTTTTCATTTTAGAACCATTTTAGGTTTACAGAAAATTGTGGAGCTAATACAGAGTTCCTTACCCCTACTGTTAACATTTTACATTAATATGATACATTTGTTAAAATTAATAAACCAACCATGAATGAGTCTTATTAACTAAAGTCCACTTTATGTACTTTTTATGCTCCAGGATGTCACATTACTGTTATGTCTCCTTAGGCTCCCCTTGGCTGTGACAGTTTCTTAGACTTTCCTTATTTTTTATGGCTTTCACAGTGTTAAGAAGTACTAATCACATATTTTGTATAATGTTCCTCAGTTGTAATTTATTTGATGTTTTTCACGTTATTACTGGGGGGTTACAAGTTTTGGGAAGGAAGGTCACAAAGGTAAAGTGCCATTTCATCACATCCTATCAAGGATGCATATTATCAATGTGACTTATTGCTGTTGATGTTCACCTTGACAACCTGGCTGAGGTAGTGTTTGTCAGGTTTCTCCACTGTATAGTAACCCTTTTTCTCTCTTTCTATACTGCAGAATACTATACGATACTATATACTCATTAGAAAGAAGTCACTCTGCACAGCCTATACTTAAGGAGAAAGTTATGCTCATTTCCTTCAGGATGGAGTATCAACATAAATTAAGTTAGAATTCTACAATGGAGATTTGGGGTATACAAATTTTAATAGAAACCTATAACCCTCTCATCTTAGTTAGAAAGCAACTAATTAATATTAATTCCTGACCTTCCACCCACCCACCCCCATAAAAACCAGACAAACAAAAACAAATAATACAAGGTCTCAAGAAAAGAGCCAATCTTTGGGCCCAGCCTGCTAGGTGAGCTAAGGGAAAGTTAAAGAGAAAAGTTCCTGGAACCCACACCCTCACATTAAGAATAGCTATGAGTGGCTGGTCTTGTTTTTGTCCATGGGGTAAACAATCCTAGGAATCCACAATATAACCATGCAGATCCAGTTGCAGGTCATTCCCTGCAGTTCCTTAGTTATTAAGAGGAGACTGGTGTTATGCTGCAAGCACTGAAGCCCATGGAATTGTCAGGATGAGAGTGGTACTGGTTCAATAAATAAATAATTTTATTAAGCCAACAGACTGACCTGTGGAGCACAGTATATGATATATTGAGATATTTTTCCCTAATGCTCACTCTTTTTAATTTCTCAATCTGGTTGTTTCCTAAGAGGTTAAGGACATGGATGGTTTAAAGATAAGATCTTACTACCAGTTAAGCAGGCATTTGTGAACAGTGCCAAAGAAGCATTAAGTTCCGGAACAACTAATAGCGGAGCCTAGCATAATCCCTGGCACATGGTAATACTCAAACGTTTGCTGAATGATGAACAAATGAGTTCTAAGAAGCAGAGGGGACAAGCAGCTGTCTGCAGTGGTATGTGATAGTCAAATAGCTCTGGGTCCATTTTTAGGGCCTGTCATTCTGTGCGATCTATCTTCAGAAATAGACAACATTTCTCCAAACAAACCATAATAGTTAAACTCTAAAGGCCTTACATATTAGTATTAACTTAATATAAAAGACATTAGAATAGCACTATAGCATATATCAGGTGTTCAATAAATGCTTGCTAAGTTAATGACAATCCGCTAAATCAGTTAAAACATATCAGTCCAGAATCCATAAAGGAACTTATTAACAAAGTTGATCAATCCCAAGCAGAACTTTTGTTGGGCATGCTAAAAGCAGGACAGCATGCAACAATATGAGCACATTTTTGTTCAATGCATACTCCTATCTGAATGGATGCAGACAAGTCTTAGAGGGTATAAACCAAAATGCTATCCACATTAATCACTTTAATAAATGAATATAGATTGTTTTTGTTAAATAGATGAAAGAATTACAGGGAATAGGCATTTCTTAAATTTTTCCCCCCTTTTATTGATTCTAGAGAGAGGGGAAGGAAAGACTATCAATGTGAGACGGAAACATTGATTGGTTGCCTCTTGCACACGCCCCGACCAGGGACCTGATTTGCAACCCAGGCTTGTGCCCTGACCAGGAATCAAACCAGCAGCATTTGGTTTGCAGGACGACGCCCAAGTAACTGAGCCATACCAGCCAAGGTTACTTAAATGATTTTAAAATTATTTTTGCAGTGCTTTTTTTCTCATAAACTCTTTTTTGACAGATAATATAATTAAAAGGTTCATTAATATAGCTTAAATTTATTAACTAGCAAAATCCCTGATTGGTGTGGCTCAGTAGGTTGGGCATTGCACCACAAACTGAAGGTCACTGGTTTGATTCCTGGTCAGGGCACATGCCTGGGTTGTGGGCCACATCCAAGGTTATGGGCATGCGAGAGGCAACTGACAGATGTCTCTCTCACATCCATGTTTCTCTCCCTCTCTTTCTCCCTCCCTTTCCCTCTCTCTAAAAATAAATAAAATCTTTTAAAAAAAAAAATCGAGGAGTAGCTTTCTCTGTTACAAAATGGTTAACAAAAACATGGAGAAAATTAACCTATTTTACACTCTGAGACATGTGACGCCTTCTCACAATATGTATAAATTTACTTCAATATCTAAGAAAGCTTTTTAAAACTGCCAAATACCTATAGAAGCTTTCTTTATGTCACTGTTTTAAAAGAGCCATCCAGAATAATTAAACTGCTATGGTATTAAATATTAAAGACAGAAACAGTGTGAAAGACAAACTATCCTTGTAAGAAAATGAGCACAGAATACTGATAATGGTTTCTCTTGATGCTTAACTGAATCAACACAAAGAGACTATATTTGAATTAAGAACAAGGTATAGTTGGTTTCTCTTGGACATTTTCAGGTTTATTGGATTTGATGTTATATTTTTTCTCCTTGGTTAAAGTAAATAAATTTTAATGTTAAATTATTGTGAATATGCTATTAAAATTTAGAGCAACAGCATTTTTCCTTTGAGCTTTACACTATGTACCAAAGTTATAGATAAGTTAATGACTATTTTAGTCTGTGATAAAATGTAAAATGATATACCTAAATACTATTTTTTTAAAAATTAAAGAGAAATGGCAATGTAGAGGGGAGAAAAACAGCACTTTACATTTGAAAATGAAATAGAATTTAATTAATAATAAAATGCATGTTAATAATTATATATGTATATAGTTTCAATACAGAAGTACACAATTACTCAAAAGCATTCCTGGCTCTGTTTTTCACATAAGCACTAAAAAAAAATTAACAAAAATTGACACTAAATTACGTTTTAAGCAGTATTTCCAAGATTTCATTTACACACCACTCCCTTCTTTCTTTATGATCTATCTCCACCTTCAATATACAGATTCTACTTACCATTTCTACATATTTTCCATTCAAATAGTACTCATTAACCTTAAAAAGCAGGTATAGCAACAACTAGCTCTAAAGATAACACTACAAAGTCCCTTCAGGCCACTAGCTATGTAAAATATCATCATCCATAATATTTTTAACCAACAAAAAATCAGTTTATGAAACATGATTTGACAGCAGAGATATTCTACTTATTCTCTATCTGTCTAAAAACTGTCTTGCTACTAGCCAGTTTAAAATTTTTCCTCCTTCCTATTTTCTCTGCAGTGCTTCTAAGTATAGTGACAGCCGCATCAGGCTTTCCTAGTCTCAGCGCAAGCTCAGTGAAAATCTGGGAAATGTAAGTGGAAAAATGAGAGACCGCTTTATTTGGCAGTGCTTAAAAAAAAAAAAAAAAGGGCAAGACAAATGGCAAAGCAGTGTTTGGACCACAGGATGAACAATCAATAGGCAGAAAGCAAGATAGAGGCTTCCCTCAGCTTTTGGATCGACAATCGACAGCTGAGAGACTATTTTTTGCTATGGTTGACTAAATATGGTCAGGGAAGAGAGAGGCACAAGAGAGCCTGTTTGCCTGGGAGTGCATGTTTCAAATGCTTAGCTGCCTATAAAGCTGTAACAGTTTAGCCTGTGTCCACTGAGGGAAGAATTTAAGTTAGCCTCTGTAGTGACCATGTGGAAGTCCTGACCTTGCTTGCAGACTTGACCTCTGGATATGACAAGGTAGCTTCAATACAGATTTACCATTTAATCCTGGAAACTAAAAACAAACAACAACAAAAATATCTCACAGCAAGAAAGATGCAGAATTATTTCCTGAGAAGTCAGAAGAATCCCATGTATTCTGGTGGGCAAAGGAAAATAGTGTGAATGTTTACAGTTACTTGGGAGGAGTAAGGTGTGTGTTGTTTTTTGGCTTTTCGCTTTTTGAGATTATAAATTAACTTGCTCTGCAACTTTTCCCCCTCTTCCGAAACATTTCATCTGAGAAATAAGCGAGATAGCAATCTTTGTTGTTTGCTTAACTGTCTGTACAGCAGACAGAAGGTACTCATATCTGTGCCATACTGGTAATATAACATTCCAAATCAAATAGCCAGTGTTGATTCAATTTTACTGTGTGTGTGTGTGTTTTTTTTCTTTTTTCTTTGTAAAGGGAAGGGAAGGGAGAGGTAAAAGCTGGCTGATTTATTTTTGTTAATTTGTTTTTCAAATTTATCTTAAAAGGAGAGGTTCTGTATTCATTGACTTCCCCCTTACTTCACCCGCTCATGAAAAGAAGTGCTGAATCAGCAGATAGAGTGAAGGAACAATCAAGATGAGATGGCTGCTGCTGATGTGACTCTCTAGGTCATTATCTCTTCCTGCTGCAAATGCTGCATGACACTAAGCTTACAGGTAACAGAGCACCACAAGGCCTGTACTTTTAAGGATGCTTATGACTTTCTGAATGCTTACCTATTATTAACTCAATATTACGTTTTTATTGTTAAGTTAAATTTTATCTGGGCACAGACTAATTTCACAGTTCAAGTAGAGAGCTGATGTAGTCTAAAGGGGAATGCTGTTCAAATATCATGGCAGATAACTCTTGATCTCAAAATGTACAAATCCATTAATGTCATTTACATTATTAAAGATTCGGTCTTTATTGTTTCAGATTACAAGACTTTGCATGCCTAGTAAATTACACCCAGCTTCCAAAGTATGCTGTCTTTTAAAAACTATTAACTATTTCAAGGTTTAATCAACCAAGAAACTTGGCAGAACACAAAATACTTTTTAATACTTACTCTAATTGGCCAGAGAAATAAATCAGAATGAGCATGGTGAAATTCTAATGCTGCAATGCTGACATTGCTGTAGTACTGGGCTCTCTTCTGCTACATTGTAATTTGCTCTCTATGAGCTACACCAGCTATTTATCACAGGCTATAGAAATTCTTTCTCTGCCTTTTTTCCTCCTTTCCCACATCTGAAAATTTCTTGCAGTTTTCTTTTAAATTGATTGTTTACTACCACAATAATTAAAAGCAACTCACCACTTATCATTTCTTTTAATGATAAATTATTAAGATAAAACCCAGGGCTAATACCTTTCAGATCTTTTAAGTAAGACTTTGGAAAAGTTAACTGTTCTGATAGTTATCCTTTATATTAAAAAATAGTATTAATAAAGAATCAAATGAGCTCAACTCACCAAAATTTAGTATTTATATATATATATATATATATATATATATCTGTTTGAATTACTGTTTCACACAAAGAGAAGCACCAAAATGTAAAATTCAGATTAGTAACTAATGAAGACAAAGGAATGACAAAGAGGTTTTCAAATGATCATGGGTTCTTATCTGTAACCTTCTAAAAAACTAACAAAAATTTATCATCTTTAAAAATTCAATTTACTCATACTCTAACAGATCTGGTTTTTCACCTTGTCATTTCAACTTTAGGGTCAATATCAGAACTCCTAATTGGATAATTGTTTAAGTTTTTAATAAGGTATCTAGTCTGTAAAAAGAATCTGTACCAAATTAATTACTATCTACTTGCAGGATCTAGAAGCAAACTACAAAACAAGAAGAAATTCATCCTGAAAACTCTCAAGAAACACTAAGATGGTCTTACCAATTTCTGAAATACACTGTAAAACTCCACTGATTCTATGAATTTCATGCAAAAAGGACCAAAGCGGGCGTTCAACAGATAACTGGTCACTGTTTAAAAGTGTATGTCCACCAAGGAACCATAAATGGCATTAATGCAATGCTTCAGGTAATTTTTTTTATAAAGTTTAGTCTTTGATAGTCTCTGCAAATGATCTACCACTGCTCTACATCAGTAAGCTGAATGTTTTACTAACAAATGGGAAAATAAAACATTTCATGTTTTTACAGCTAACAACTTAGTAATACCTACTCAGAGTACATACTTCTTTATGTACCCATATGAACATACAATGCTATGGAATGTAAAGAAGTATGTATTTTTGGTAGGCAATAAACCGCCAAGAGAAATAAGCTGCAGCTAAAAGAAACCCTTGCTTCTTTTTATGTGAATGACCTTCATATGGTATATTAACCTAGAATCAAAGAGATGGCCTTTGGAAATAATATCATAAAAATGTACCTACTTATAGGTGAAAACTCAATGTCACTAAGATTTATATTCTGTGAAAGAAAAAAGCTCTTCTAAAGTAGATTATCATAAAACTCCTTAAATATTTTACATTTGAAACATAAGGTATTCTTAAATCAAGTATTCACATGATTAAAATGTGAAATCCAAAAACAAACAGTATTATCAGTACAAAAGAATGAGAGATACATGTGATCTATTTTCAGTTTCTACAGTTTGATTTTAATTTAAGTATATCACAGTAGAGCTGACTGATTTGTTAAGAAAAACAAGATACAACAAAAGCTGATTTCATTTACATTTTAACAGCTATTCTTGTATTTTGAAAAATTTATAATTTAATAATATTAGAGGAATTCCTGAAGCAAGTTTTGTTGTTTTATGTTTTCTTTTATGAAAGCTACAGACATAGTCATAACTTTAAAAGACTCTACTTTAAGTAAATTCTACTCTCAAAAGAAAAAAGTTGTCCATGTCTTTCTCAAGTTTATCAGGTCCTTATACTAACTTAGTACTTAGAATAAATTAAAATGTTAAGATTTATGAAGAAAAATGACAAAATTCTGGGCCATAGCTCTAAGTCAACAGGGCATATTGGTAACAGACTGCCAAACTTAAAAGAAATTAATTTATTATCTATGTTAACTTTGTATTTGTTTTATCCCAAGGGGGCATACAAAATGAAAACACTATAGTCAAGAAAACAATTTACACAGAAAGAAAAACCTTCTTTTAATGGTACTATGCAATTACACCTCAATTTTTATAATCATGATGGACTCACTTTATTTACTGTATGTTAAAGATATCAAAATACATCTTTACTTTATACAAATTTATTCTGTATTATATTTACATATTAATAAAAATTAAGCTCTTAAAATACAAACAGTACCTATTTTAGATATTATGATAGACTTACATTAGAAAAAATACTAATATTAATATTCTAATCATATTTTAGTAAAAGTATTCTTTCAACTGGAATATTTAGACATGTATAAAAAGCATAATAATATTTTAAACTTTCTGTGTGTCACAAGTTAAATAGAATGGCTATAAAGTTAACTATAGTTAATGTTCTCTGTTTAATAAGATAACTAGTTAATTGTCAAAAGATGATTTTTATTTTATCAGATTATAAAAATTAGAAATGACTATTAATTATGATAGCATATAAGTTATTGCATCTTTATTGGAAATTATAAAAGCTCATAATTTTTAAATTCTATATTTCAAAAAAAAAGTTCAAAGCTTAACACTTAAGCATAGCCCTTCTTTCGGATCATCCACAAACAGAATGGCAATGTGTCATATTTCATTTAATTACACATGTCCTAAATACCAAAAACTGAGAATATATACCTCAAAAGGAGAGGTTCCCCTATAAAACTATTCAAAGGGTATTACTATACCCATGTTTTATAATGAAAACTTATATTCATTTTTCTATAGGCATAAAAGTTTTTAATTAAAACATCCCAGCAACTAAGAATCTTGTTATAGAGTATATAAAATCCTTAGAAAATAAAATGACAGCATCTCTGATTCATTTTAAAAAGTAAAATCACATACTGATTCTAGTGCTTACAAGTTTAACTTATCTAAGAGTATTTTCAATCACTCTAAAATGTCACATTCATCACTTAGGTCAGCTGTTCATTTTTAACTTAGTACATATTAAACTCTGGGCATCTGCTGACGCTGGTGTAACTCAAACATTTCAACTGTCTCTCTGACAGGGATAACAGATGCTGACATTATCAAATGCTGTACTATTTTTTTTCCATGGCCTCTCCTTGCCCCGATATGGCCAGTATATGAAACTGAACTGCCATCCAAAAGCACACTTGAGCAATTGGATCTGCTAAACAGCTCCCATATAACTAGTAAAAATAGAAGCTAGTTTTGCTGCTATCTTCAGCACTTAAGTCCAGGCAATTTAACACCTGTTTCACTTCCATTCTAATAAAAGATGGAGAAATTATAGTTACATTAATTTCACCAGCAGTACAATACTTATTAACCAACAAATGCAGAATAAGCTTAATATGAGAATTATTTGAATATTACCTGAATTAGTGTTGACCATCTGCCAATTCAGTTCAAACAGTAACTATTTCTTTACTCTTTATATTTCACTGAGAGCGCTTACTTTTACAGGCAAATTATAATTTCTCAAACTTTTATTTTAAGCAAATATATTTCAGAAGATTTCCCTTCCTGACATTGAAATGCAACACTGAAATCATACTATAAAAAAAATTTGCTGTACTGAGGTTTAATAGTAATTTTAATACTCAAACTCATGGATTACAGCTAACCACCACAACTCAATGTATAATTAAACTGATAATGAGGAATAACTAGGCAATCTGTACAGAGAATTCAGTCAAGGAAATAGACACTTAAAAAGGTTAAATTACTAACCTATGATTAGTAATACTACAAAAGTAAAAACAAAGAAAAATAAGCTGGTATGCAAGGTAGTTCCTTTCAACACAAGTCCAAGCAATACACTGAATACACATGCAATCTATTTATAAACCAAAGGGTAAAGGTACCTTCTTAAGGCCACTCATATTCCTCCATCCCGTCATCAACTTCCTTCTAGACCTCAAGTATAATACTAAAAATAGCAGGGGCAGTAGAAAGGTATGCCTAGCAATATTCATTTCCAAACCTGTTAGGTTACTTACTTGGTTTACAGTCTAAAGATAAATATAAAAAATTACTCTGAAATGCATCAAGCTCTATTTGTTCCTTTAAATGTTGTTGGTTTTGAAACAGGTTATTGTCTACATTTGAGAATTAAGTAAAGGTGTTAAAAACAAAGATGACATCGATAATTCCTTAATGCATTAACAACATGTTAAAGGATAAAGACTTGCCCTTTTGGAGCAGGAAACAGTAGGAAAAGTGGTTTCAGAATAGAAAATTTTACATTCAATGACTGAAGTACTGATATGAAAAGCTAACATTTGTGGAAGGTTCATAACCATAATTTTACAAATGAAAAGCAGTTTAACTGTTTTGGAACCCTAACTAGCACCACTGCAATGCTTTGCTAGAGCTGGTAAAATGGAACCAAATCGCCTCTTCAATGGATTTGGTCCCCTTCAACCAGCTGTAGCTATGCATTGATTACTACAAGACAGCCAGTGTTTTCATTTATGAGTATCAGACATGTCAACTAATTTCAACTACTCAGATTTTGCTTTAAATTAAAAACAATAATTTGTTACTGTTAATTCTTCTTGTAACTGTTACAAGTGGTTAACAATGTTTATAAGAAGTTTTACGAAAAATGTGTGGATGACTTAAGGATTACAAATAAAATAATTTTACTTATTTATTGTCTCTTGGTATGAAATTTCTTAACCTTTGGAAAAGAAATAGTAATAAAATGTAGACTATGCTGAATAATGATCTTTTTTTTTTAAAAAAGTTCCTTCAGAGGAAGAAAATATCTGGGAAGGTCACCTAAACCTACCTGAAACCATAACAAGAATGCCATACTATGGGTCACTTGCACATATTTTAAATTAAAGAAAAATATAACATTACATGAAATAACACTAGAAATGATGGGTCACTATCTTCCACAGAATTAACATTGTTTTACCGCTATTTACCTGAATATTGATAAGTTAGGTAAAAAAAAAAAAAAAGATGATGATATTGCAGAATATCTTGTGGATAAACAAACAATATCTAATTCTTCCAACCCTGAACCAAAAGTCCTTAATCCTCAAAAAAGAAAGAAATGTTAAGCATTTCTATCGTTTGCTCATGCAGATACTACACCTCTCCGTATTTGCTTCCTCAGTTGAAGAACTCATGTAGTAATAACATTCTATGACTCTCCTCACTCTTTCTGTCTTCTCTGTCCTTCACAAAAAAAATATACATAAAAAGCCTCTCTCTCAATGGGAAGAAAATGAAGGAAGAAGAAAATGACACGTAATCCAACATCCCTCTAATTTTTTTACCGACTACAATAAAACTATAGATAAGGTTATGTTCTTTAATAAATAAAGACAAACATTTCAGTAATTAATGAAGGGTTACTGATGGCAAAGAGTAATTTAAAAACCTAAATGTTCACACAATCCTCAACTCCTGACCACTTCTCTATTTCAAAGTAAATATCATCTCCTAAAAGAATATGGGCAAAGAAAGGTATATGTATCAATAAATAAATCCTATCACTTCATTCAAATTAATAATAGACCTTCTTGCTTGTATTAATTACACCTGTCAGTCAAATTAAATATATTTATGTATTATAGCACACATAATGTTTGAGAGTAGATGCATGGACACACAGGGGAGAAAATAGACATACTGTCATTTGAGAGTCTCTTAGCTACTTTTTATATGTAGCACTCAGCATGTTTAGAGTTTATAAGAAAAGAAAACCATTTACACACCCAAGATATGGTCCAGATCATCAAATTTTTCTATATTCAACAGTCTTGATTTACAGTCTCAGAATTTTAAAAGTTAAATAAAGGTATCATAATGTTCTACAGGGAAAATATGAGTTATTCACATATTCAGTGAAATTTAGTACATGTCTTTGTGGGAATAAATAGGTAAGAAATGCCTGTGAAGTTATCTTAGCACTCATCTGAAAATATATCACATCATGTGGTTCACTAATATTTTATTGTTACTTTTCACATTCAATTTATATTAGAGAAAATTTTATAAATAACACTACATAAATTTATAATATTGTTATGAATGCCTCCAAAATAGCTATCAATTGGTTTATGCCAGCTCTGCAGAGAATACTAATTTATTTTCATGTCTGTGAGAGAGCTCTAAAAACTTAATAAAAATGCAAATCCTACAGAAAGTACTTAAGTAATGTGCTAATTAATGCCACTAATCCAAAGAAATTTAGTTTTCACTTTTAACAACAGGAATGCTTTCTGCTCTTCATTTAAATCTGAAATCTTACCTGTATTATAAAAAAGAAAAGATAATAAGGCAAAACTCTAGAAAAACCAATTCTATAAAATCAAACATTGGAATACATAAACAGCACTGTCCTTCGTTAAGATTTCTTTAAATAAAAATTTAAAAAACATATTGTAATTGCATTCTAAACTGCTCCAAACTTTACAAAGCATGACCAAAGTACTCAGTGTTTCATCACAAAAACATGTTCTTTTCCACAATTCTGAAGGAAAACAAATGCTTTTAACTTTTTGCTCTTAATGTCTTTATTTCAGTTACTGTCATATTATGAGGAAACACCAAGATCAGCTTTAAATCTGGAATCTCTATTGATCTGCACCTTTGAAATCTAGATTTCAAAGTACATTCTTCAAACACATCAGCCATTTAGACATATTTTTGATGATCAAGAAAATAATTTTCTTCTAGAAAAGCACATCCAATAATTAAATCTCTTACTATGTTATTGACTGTGCTGTTGACTTATTGTTGAAAATTATTATTAACTAAATGCAAAACTAGGAAATAGAAGGCTACTTAAATTCCATATGCACATTCAAATCTTGGAAACTTTTCCACATTACTAATCAGAATAAATTAAAACAATTTTAAGTAAATATTTGTACTTGTATTGTTATACTCACAATGACATAAATAATTTACTGTAGAAAAAAATATATACATTCTAAGGAAAGAAAAAACTCAAAAATAGCTAAGAATTATACTAACTAAAGTGCCATCAATTGTAATTAGAATTGACTATATACATCAAGTTTAACAGATAAGCCAACTATACTAAAGTATAACTGTGATATGAAACAAAAATCACAAATAACACATTCAAATGTTGCAATTCAAGGTAACAGAATCATTAAGTCATATAAATTATAAAATGCTTATAAGAAAGGGGAAATTTTTAGCTAGCATTTTTGTAATCATATTTAATATTTTATTCAAAAAATGCTAAGTCATGAGGTTCTGGAAATAACAATATACCATAATAGGTTTTCTCAAATAAGTATTAGGGCCAAAGACTTTTGTTTTAAATTCTGAATATACCAAAAATGGTTCCATCTGTTTTGTGACATCACTCGCTGATACAAGGAAAGAAAAGTGAATTTTAAGAATAAGAAATCTGATACGAAAAACTGAAAACAACCCAACCCGCAATTACAAATGATATATAAGTTGTGTCATTTTCTGATACCCCTCATAGGCTAATTAAAATCACACTCTATCTAGCAACCTACAGTTCCAACTACATAAAATGCCTTAAGGAAAGAGCAATAAAGAAAACTTGCCACTTTAATTGAAGCACCACTTTGTTGTAAAATAAAAGTGGTTTTTTCCCCCTTTTTTTTAATGTCACCTGACACCAATTATCTGTCTGGAGGTGTCACTGTTATAAATGTTTAGGGGAATTCTCAAGAATTAAAGAAACAGAAGTAGTATATTTTCTCCTCTGTTTATAGGCTTAGCATTATTAAATATAGTATACCTATTTCCAATAAAAAGAAAATAATTCAAAATATTTAAAAGTTACTCATTTCTTAAACTCTTAAATTTTCAGTTTATCTTAAACTTTGATTTAACATTTAATCTAAATTCCCCCAATAAAATATTTTTGTCCATTCTAATCTGAAGTAATTGCTCTGTTTAAACTCCTAACAGTTTCTGTAGTGAATTTATTTTGTTATTTAACCATATATGCTTTAGTGATATCTAACACTGTCCTGACTGTCAAATTAATAATAATATTTACTGAGTACCTCCTATAGTCAAGGCATTGTGGAGAGCATACTTTAACAGAAAGGAACATAAAAATGTACATTCTAAGGGACAGCACAAAGCAGATTATAAGTGCAATAAAATAAGAACATAGAGCAAGGAAGTATAGGACAAACAGAAAATAATTTCAGTGATGAGATCAAGGAGTTCTGGAAGAAAGATGGTTAATATAAAAAAGATAGATAAGGGCATCCTCACCATAATAAATAAATAAATAAATAAATAAATAAATAAATAAATAAATAAAACAAATAAAATGCTTAAGTAAATGAAGAAAGAAAGCAGATAATTTTAAGAAAGAGTAGAGTAATGTAGCTGGAGGTCAAGGTGGGCATAGAACTTTTATTTAGTGAGAGATAGTGAGAAAGACTTAAGATGCACTGGAAATGGATTTGAATGTCAAGTCAAGGTATACAGATTTTATTCTACGTACAATAGAAAGAAACTAAAGATTTGGGAACAGAAGAGGGGAGCCATTAGATATACATTTTTAGAATGGTAATTTGGTAGTTACATGAAAGTTATGTAAGAGATAAAACTGAAATCAGGGAGAAAAATTAGAAAGATACTGTAATAGTCTAGGTAAAAAATGATCAATACTTAATTAGGTCAGCAACAATGGAAAGAGGAGTGGAATGGATCAGAAAGACCTGTAGAATAAATAACTTTAGAATTAATTGGAAGTTCAGAATTTGTGAGAGAGTAGTCAAAGTACCTGTAATCAAAGATGCAGCACAGAGACTGACATATTAATACATTCTCAGTTAAATGATTCACTGTCCATGTTACAGTCTTGCCTCACATACAGACCATAATACAGAAAACATAATACAAAGTGGTTAAAGAGCTATTAGTCAAAAGTCAGACAGGCCTTGCTCAGGTTCTAGTTGCTCTACTAGTCAGTGCATAATCTTGAATAACTTAATTCATCACTTCATAAGCCTTATATTTATCCTCTATAAAATAAGGATATTAACACCTGCCTCAAAAGGCTGTTCAAAGAATTAAAAATGAGCCCTGGCTGGCGTGGCTGACTGGACTGAACACTGGCCCACAAACTGAAAGGCCACAGGTTCAGTTCCCAGTCAGCACATGCCTGGGTTGCGGGCCAGATCCCCAGGAGGTGGCATGGGAGAGGCAACTGATCAATGTATCATCTCTTGCACACCTAATGTTTCTCTCTTTCGCCCTCCATTCCCCTCTCTTTCTAAAAATAAATAAATAAAATCTTGTAAAATTTTTAAATGAGATAATGCATGACATTTGGTGGTATCATCATGATTATCTTCTATGGGAAAAGCGGGGAACATGCAATACTATTTTGTCTCCTTCAGAGCGCCAAAAGATAAAGTGCTTGAATATTTGTAATTTGAAAAAAAATAAATCAAGAGATAATCTAAAATACAGTAATTTATTTCATCCTACATTATAGATCCCTTGTTATGGATGCCAACAAGCAATAGCAATAAAATCCTTTTGTTCTCTCTCTCGAGTTGATCCTAAAAATAAATTATTTAAAATACTAAAATAAGCCAAAATTATTTTATCAGTATCAGAAAAAGAGAACTAGCAACAGAAAAATATTTTTAAATTGCACATAAAACGGTGAAAGGTGACATCTTTACCTGGGATTTCCTCTTAGTGCAGCATGATGTAGAGCATTAAATCCATTATTGTTTGTGATGGTAACATCTGCTCCAGCTTCTAGAAGAACCGCCAGGATATCATCACGTTTCTTACTAATTGCATCATGAAGAGGGGTATCACCTTCAGAATCCTTTTTTTTAAGTTGAAAAAGGTTTCATTAGTTCTTTTTCAACCACTCATCACATGTAATTATTAATACTTAAAATGAACTACTTAAAGAAACAAAAACAGAGGCCATATCCAACAACCATCAATAAACCATACTGTGTGTTAAACTTAAGAAATGCAGGCAAGAAACAGCATTATAGTAAATAACTTTATACTCAATCTAGATATTAAACACAATAAATATGCTGTGGCTTTCCAAAGAAAAGGGAAAATAAAATCAAAGAAATTATCATAAATACCCTCAAAATAATTAAATAACAAAAGTAACTGAGGTGCAAAAGGGCCCCAAAAATTCATTAGTATAAAATGGCCTGCTGTACCATATTCACACCATTAATTGTTGTACCTGTAACTCCATACCAAACCAACACCAGTCTCAGGGTACCACAGCAATGAATTTTAAAAGTCAGTGGTTCTCAATTCTGGCTGAACTTTAGAATCTGCTAAGAAACTCATAAAATCCTGATGCCCAAAGCTGTTCTTCAGGCCAACTAACCGAGAATCTCTGGGGGTGGAACCCAGTCATCAGTAGGTTTTCATAGCTCCTCAGTTGAATATATTGTTGAATCATTACTCAAAATATTTTCAAAGGGCAGGAAAGACTCAAAGGGCAGTTAACTCAAAGTGAAAACAAATGTAAAAGAAAATCTGGCAGTCTCAGTCTACCTTTCTATCTTTTTTTAAAATATATTTTATTGATTATGCTATTAGTTGTCCCAATATTTTCCCCTTTGCCCCCGTTCACTCAGTACCCCCATTCCCTCCAACAATACAGCCCCCATAGCCCACGTCCACAGGCAGTGCATGTAAGTTCTTTGGCTTCTCCATTTCCTTTACTATTCTTAACAACACCTTGTCTATTTGGTACCTATTAATCCCTGTACTTCCCCCCTCTTTCCTCCTTCCCCCTCCCCGCTGATAACCCTCCATATGATCTCCATATCTATGATTCTGTTGCTGTTTGAGTTGTTTCCTTAGTTTGTTTTAGATTCAGTTGATGATAGTTTGTTGTCATTGTACTGTTCATAGTTTTGATCTTCTTTTTCTTAAATAATTCCCTTTAACATTTTATATAATTAGGGCTTGGTTATGATGAACACCTTTAGCTTTACCTTGTCTGGGATGCACTTTATCTGCCCTTCCATTCTAAATGATAGCTTTTCTGGATAAGAGTAATTTAGGTTGTAGGTCCTTGCTTTTCATCACTTTGAATACTTCTTGCTAGTCCCTTCTTGCTTGCAAAGTTTCTTTTGAGAAATCAGCTGATAGTTCAATGGGAATCCTTTGTAGGTAACTCTTTGCTTTACTCTTGCTCCTTTTAATGTTCTCCCTTTATCTTTAACCTTTGGCATTTTCATTATGATGTGTCTTGGTGTGGTGCTCTTAGGGTCCAACTTGTGTGAGATTCTCTCTGCTTCCTGGACTTGTATATCTATTTCCTTCACCAAAAAAAAGAAGTGTTCTTTCATTATTTTTTCAAGTAAGTTTTCAGTTTCTTACTCTTCCTTTTTTCCTTCTGGCACTCCTATGACTCAGATGTTGACACTTCTGGACATGTCCCAGAGTCTTCTTATTCTCTCCTTATTTTTTTTGAATTCTCATTTCTTCACTCTATACCATTGGACTGTTTATTTCTTTCTTATGTTCCAAATCATTGATTGAACCCCGATTCCTTACCTTCACTATTGGTTCCATGTGGATTTTTCTTTATTTCTCTTAGTGTAGCCTTCAGTTCTTCCCTTATGCACTTGCTGTACTCAATGAGTTCTCTGAGCAACCTTATCACCAGTGTTTTGAACTCTGCATATAACTGGTTGGCTATCACCATTTAACTTAGTTCTTTTTCTAGAGTTTTGATCTGTTCTTTCATTAGGGCCATATTTCTTTGTTTCCTCAATCTGGCAGCCTCCTTGTGTTTTTTTTTCTGTGTATTAGGTAGAGCTGCTTTGACTTCCTGTCTTGGTGCACCTGTTACATTGTAAGGGATGGAGCCCTACATATTCTTCAGTGTGGGGCAACCCATTTCACCACTTGTGACACTGTATGTGGGGGAGGGGTCAGAGAGTGAACAATGCCACTTGCTTGGCACTCACCCCTTTCCCAGTCACTTCAGCCACCTCTCATATGCAGCTGTTGCCCCGGTGGTGGTTCCCAGAGTGGGTAGGTTAGTGTACATTCTAGGACCATGGGAGCCCTCTAAACAGACTCTCCTGAGAGGTGGGCAGTTTCTTCCACTGCCCCAACCCCTACTGGTTCTCATAGCCAGAAGCCAGAAAGCTTCATTTTCCCAGCACTGGAACCCTGGGCTGTGTGGTCTGGCCCAGGGCTGGGATCACTCCCCAGGTGTCCCCCCTGCCTTTTATCTGCCAAACATGAATGTGGGACTGCCTCTTCCACCAGGCCGCAACCGCTGACTTGTCACTGCCTCTGACTTGTCACCACCCCCTTGTCACACTACACTGTGTCCTCTCCACCCCTCCTCCCCATCTTTGTCCCTCCTCCCCATCTAGATGGATATTTCTTCTTTCATTTCTTAGTTGTTGAACTTCCATACAGTTCAATTTTCTGGCAGTTCTGGTTGTTTTCTGTTGGTTAGTTGCAATCCTTCTTATGGTTTTGCAAGAAGGTGAGGCATGTCTACCTATACCTCCATCTTGGCCAGAAGTCTCAATCTACGTTTTTTCCAAGCTGATTAATTTCTTCATTAATCAACTGATTTAGCAATAAGTTGTTATTCATTACCAGTCATCTCCATAAATGGGTAATTTAGCCTTCATTCATTTCACAGTTTCATAAATACAATTTTCAGTAAAGCGACATATAGCCTAACCTATAGCATATATCATGGTTGCCAAGTCCAGCCTGTCCCTTATTTTTGTGAACAGTTTTATTTACACAGCCACACACATTCATTTATGTATTGTCTACAGCTACTTTCATACTACTATGGCAACATGGGATAATTAAAACAGAAATCACAGAGAAGCCAAAAATATTGCCTGACCTTTCACAGAAGTTTGCCAATCCCAGTCATATATTCATCCACCCATATAAGAAATTCCTAAAACAAATTCAGTCCAAGAATCCACCTTCTATCCTCCTATGGCTCTAAAAATTCATGATCTCCAACCTGAGATGGGCTCTTCACCTGGTTGGAATAAACTTCTACAGGCTCTCATATGTCCTGCCGTTTGGTCCCCACAGTAGCTATTTCAAACCATCATTCGAACTCTTCTCAATTACCCTTTCTATACTGACCACTCCCCACTCACTCTCAAGAAGTAATTTTGCCTCTCATTTCAGACAAAAGAAAGTCAACAGGAATAAATTTGCACTCCTTCAACAGATTAACACCTCTCAATGTCTCTCCTATCTTCTAATCCTACCATCTACTTACAAGCTGTCAGTTCTAAAATGGATGTATCTTGGAAATATTAGTAATAACCATCTAGCTTAACAGAATCTCTGAGTCTTTCAGTAATTCTCAAACCCTCAGTCCCATTATTCCTGTTCTATCTACTTCATTGTTCCTCTAAGACCAATCCAATTTAATTCATCTGATTGCTTAAACTTTGGTTGGGAATAATAATTTCTTAAGTGACCTTTGCTTCAAAAAATAGAACCTACTGTAATAAATAAACCCTAAAATGCTATAGATTTTCCAAAAGAGAAAATCTAAGACTAGACTAATGACTACTAATGATCAAGACACTTAAGTAAAAGACTACACAACTAAAATAATTTAGACAGCTATGAAGTAACTATTATGAAATACATCCTAGTACATTTTTTTAAGCTGCTGAAACCCAATGTCATAATCAACAAGTTAAATCAAATCAATTCAATTCAAAAACTAATATTTTTACAAGAAAATCCCTAACCTCACACCTCAATATAAAACCATTCTATGATACTTTACACTTCCTTAAAAAGGCTTTTTTCTAAGAAGGAAAAGCTGCCAGTTTTATTATAGTCTACACCTTTGGTATCACTTACTACAACTGATTGTATAAAAAAGCACTGCAACAAGGGAATGCTTATCATTGAAGCTAGTACTTCCTTTTAATAGGATCCTAGTAATAACTACACAGAATGTGTCTTTTTAAAGGTGTTACCTGAAGACTGGGATGACAGCCAAAGTCCAATAAAGTCTTCACAACTTGAAGATGACCTTTATTGACAGCAATATGAAGTGGTGTCTGTCGGCGTTTGTTGCGAGCATTCAAATCAGCACTGCCTCGATGTAGTACTTCTATAACAGCACCTTCATCTCCAAAAGCTGCATGATGAACAGCTCTATCTCCATCTTTGTCCTAAACATCAGCATTAAAATCTGAATTACTGATTATTTTAGAAAAGTAAAATAAAACTTGAAGCTATAATAATTCATCAACAACCAAATTGATGGGAGAAAACAAAGAATGGAGCTAACAAGATAACTAGAAATTCACTTGATTAGTGATTAACCCCCAAAATAAATGATGAATCCTGGATCAATACAAGGGTGGGCAAAAGTTTACAGCTGGGAGTATGGGAAACAACTGTACTCTTTGTATTACCACTATAAACCTACTTTTGCCTACCCATATATATTGTAACAGACATATATTGGACCAGCAGTCACATCGGAAGTACAGTATTCCCTCACTTATCACGGGTATTACATTCTAGGCCCCCCCGCAATAGGTGAAGATCCACAAAGTAGGAACCTTACATTTTAGTATTTATATATTTTGTAAGGCTTTATAAATCCTTCCCACACACTTACAAACCATTCCCAGTCTCTAATTAACCTTTTCCACACTTTTACAAACACTACTTATGTTCTTAAACATATTCTACATTCTTAAACCTACGTAACTTTAACAACATATGTATAAAGTACCGCGAAATCCCGCGATATAGCGAAAAACCCGCGGTAATAATTAAATGTAATATTTTTTAAAACCCCGCGATACAGTGAGGCCACAATAAGTGAACTGCAATATAGAGAGGGACTACTGTAGTTTGAGCCCTGGCTGGTGTGGTTCAGTGGATTGAGCTCCCGCCTGCAATCCAAAGGGTCACTGGTTCGATTTCCAGTCAGGACACATGCCTGGGTTGCAGGCCAGGTGCCAGTCGGGGGCACACGAGAGGCAACCACACACTGATGTTTCTTTCCCTCTCTTTCTCCCTCCCTTCCCCTCTCTCTAAAAGTTAAGTAGATAAAATCTTTTTTAAAAAGAAGTAGTTTGATTCTTCATTACCCTTAAATAATTTATGAGCCATGGCAGTAAGCCAATATTAGGAAAATGTTGACATATAATACGACTATACAAACTTTTTTCCACTTAAAAATTTTACAAAGACCTTTTCAGGACATAAAAATTACACTAAAATTAGTTGTGATTTAAAAAAAAAAGAAGAAAGAATTCTTTCAATTAGCTTTAAGGGGAGAAATATATCAACGTGTTAACACTGGTTAGCTCTAGTTGGTGAGCATATACTTTTTCTGTATACTCAAGAGAAAAAAAAGTTAAGTATCATTTTAAAAGATAAAAATGCAACACAAACCAGTATAATTTCATACATCAGAAATTCCAAAACTATTTCAGAGGAATCTAGTAAGTATGTCTCACCTTCTGTAACAGGCATATTTCTGAGATGAGAGGTAGACAAAGAAGCAATTGCTTAAATTTTTTTAAATGTAACAACTTTTTAAAGAGAAAAAATGTCTGTCCTGCCCAAGAAGATTACACACACACAACCCATACGGAAAAGAAGTCTCGTTACACTGCTAGATGCAGATGGAGAGGGGTATTATAAGGGTATTGTCTCTATTCCATAGTCAAATTTTAACACCAAGTAAGCAAGCTCTGAGTCTTTCTCCAGTTGTTCCCAAGACATGATCCTGGTCCCTGGTGGACAAACTTTTGCCAGTCATTTGAAAATCTATTACTTGGCATCATTTGAAGTACTTTTCAAAGTTAACACAGATAAGTGCTGTTGTGATAATACATTTAAAAGAAATAAACAGTTCATTCAACATAGTTGCTGAATTCAAAATAGTTTTTGGTCTTTGCCTATTTTCTCAAGCAGATATTAAAAGCAAAACTGCTCATGCAGGAGTTCACGGAGATCTGACAATCGTTCTTGAAAAGTTAGCAAACCACAACTCAGAAGTACTTCTACTTTACTGATAATCCAGCTAAACCAGGTTAGGAGTTTTTGTGACATGTCTACTTTGAGCATAAAGAAACTGGCAAACATCACATGAAAAATATAAGATTCAAAACATGTGCCTCTGAGCATCATTATATTTAAACACCTCAGGAAAAAAGATGTTTCTTACAAAAAATTGTTTTTATGCATGTACATCACTAATTTGTCTAGTAACATATTTCAATATTTCAGAATCTTAGATTTAAGATCTTACTCCAATCTGGATTTTCTATTATATATTTTAAGTCTAGCTATTGGTACTCCTTCCATTAGAAAGAAAATCAATCCACTAACACTCACTGAATAAAAACAGAAACTATGAATTGTATCATATATTTATGGTAGTTAGAAAACTGCTATTGAAACTTTTATGCAGGTGCCATCAACAATTTATGTAAAAAAAAAACTATAAAATTTAAAACTCTAATATATATATCAAAAGGAAATACAAATAAAAATTTAAAGAATTTGGAAAATACATACACATACTGGGAAACAATTAAATTTACTTCCAAGTTTCCTTTCTAGTTTAGAAAACTTCAGTTGTATAAAGATCTTAACTTAAAGATTTTGATGGCTTTCTTCTGAATTCATCTTAAGTATTCCAAATATAACTAAAACATATAGCTCGTTATCCTGTCTCTGATACTGGCACCAAGCAAGATCTTGAGGAACAATGGTATAGCTGACCTCCTAAGGTTACCTAGATGGATTTGTGAAGGGGCTTCAAATTAAATCCAAAACTGATTGTGGTTCTTTCTACCTCTTGGTCCTCTCAACCCTCCCAAACCTGCTCTTGTTCCAGTCTTTCCTACCTTAGCTGATAGAACCACAGACCATAAGCTTAACAGGAACAATATCTTTAGGTCTGCTTACCTACTTTCGTTTCCTTGAGCCCCTATATACAAGCACCAAATTCTATGGTTTTTACTCAAGTTATGCTCATATCTATTGTCTCTTCTCCAATTCTATCACTAATTCAGGCTTTCCTTCTCATTCACCTGACCTATTGCCGTAGCTCACCCTGCCGCCACTTTATGCCCATTCCAATCTACTCTTCACACAACAGACAAAATTCTCTGCATAATACACAAAGTTTATGTTTAAAACCCTTTGATGTAACTCTACTATATAAAGAACAAAACTTTTAAAAAATTTTTATTTTCAATTATAGTATACATTTAATATTATTTTGTATTAGTTTCAGGTGTACAGCATACTGATTAGACAATCATATACTTTATAAAGTGTTTCCCAGATATTTCCAGTACTCAGTTGGCACCATACAGTTATTACAATATCATTTACTATATTCCCTATGCTGTCCTTTATATCCCTGTGACTATTTTGCAACTATCAGTCTGTACATCTCAATCCCTTCACCTTTTTTCCTCAGTCCCCTGAACCCCATCGCCTCTTGCAAACATCAGTCTGTCTTTTGTATCTATGAGTCTGTTATCTATTTTCTTTATTTTGTTCTTTAGATTCCACATATAAGAGAAATCATGTTATTTGTCTTTCTGTGACTGCCTTATTTAACTTTCACTCATTTTTAGGGCCAAGTAATATTCCACTGTGTAAAGATACCACCACTTTTTTACTCACTTGTCTGTTTACAGACACTTGGGTTGCTTCCATAGTGTGGCTATTGTAAATAACGCTGCAATGAACATAGGGGTGCACATACCTTTTCAAATTAGTGTTTTGGGTTTCTTCAGATATATACCCAGAGGTGGGATCACTGGATCATAAGGTAGCTAGCTCCATTTTTTATTTTTTTTGAGGACCCTCCATTCTGTTTTCCATAGGGGCTACACCAATTTTCATTCCTCCCAACAGTGCATAAGGGCTCCCTTTTCTCTATATCCTTGCTAACACTTGTTGTTTGTTGATTTATTGACAATAACCAATCTGACACGTGTGAGGTGAAAGCTCATTGGGGTTTTAATTTGCATTTCTCTGATGATCAGAGAAGTTGAGCATCTTTTTACATGTTTATTGGTCATCTGTATGTTCTCTTTCGAAAAGTGTCTATCTGGGTCCTCTGTCCATTTTTAATGGCATGTACCTAATGATTTGGGATGTTCGGCATCTTTTAATGTACTTGTGGGCCATTTGTAATTTTATTTTATCTTTTAAATATACTTTATTGATTATGCTATTACAGTTATCCTAATTTTCCCCCCATGTCCCCCTCCACCCCCTCTAGCAATCTTCCCTTAGTTCATGTCTACGGGTTGTGCATATAAGTTCTTCAGCTTCTCCATTTCCTATACTGTTCTTGACATCACCCTATTTTGTACCTACTAATGATGCTTCTTAATCCCTGCACCTTTTCCTCCATTCTCTTCTTTCTCCCTCCCAACTGATAACTCTCCAAATGACCTCCCTGTTTATGATTCTGTACCTGTTCTGCTTGTTTGCTTATTTGAATTCAATTATTGATAGCTGTAAATTTATTGCCATTTTAGTGTTCATCGTTCTGATCTCTTGCTATTTCTTACAGGATTCCCTTTAGCATTTCATATCATAAGGGCTTGGTGATGATAAACCTCTAGCTTTACGTAATCTGAGAAGTACTTTATCTGCCCTTCCATGCTAAATGATAGCTTTGCTGGATAGAGTAATCTTGGTTGTAGGTCCTTGCTTTTCATCACTTGGAATCCTTCTTGCCTATAAAGTTTCTTTTGAGAAATCAGCTGATACCCTTATGGGTACTCCTTTGTAGGTAACTATGCTTTTCTCTTGCTGCTTTTAAGATTCTCTCATTATCTTTAACCTTTGGCATTTTAAGTATGATGTGTCTTGGTGTGGTCCTCTTTGTGTATAGCTTTTTTGGAACTCTCTGTGCTTCCTGGACTTGTATGTCTATTTCCTTAGCCAAATTAATAAAGTTTTCCTTCATTATTTTTTTCAAGTAAGTTTGCAATTTCTTGTTCTTCCTTTTCTCTTTCTGGCATCCCTATGATTGAGATGCTGGCATGTTTAAAGCTGTCCTAGAGGTTCCTAAGCCCCTCATTTTTTTCAATTCTTGTTTCTTCATTCTGTACTGGTTGACTGTTTATTTCTTCCTTATGTTCCAATTTGTTGATCTGAACCCCAGCTTCCTTCCCTTCACCTTTGGTTTCATGTGGATTTTTCTTCATTTCACTTAGTATAGCCTTCACTTCTTCCCTTATGCATTTGCCATACTCAATCATGTCTGTTATGTGTGTGAGCATTGTTATCACCAGTGTTTTGAACTCTGCACCTGTTAGCTTGGCTATCTCCTCATCACTTAGTTCTCCCTCTGAAGCCTTGATCTGCTCCCTCTTTTGGGCCATATGTCTTTGTCTCCTCAACTTGACAGCCTCCTGTGTTTGCCCCTGCGTCTTAGGTAGAGCTGTTGCACCTGTTACATTGTAAGGGGTGGAGCCTTAGGTATTAGGGAGGACCCATTTCACCACTATGTGGTGCTATATGTGGGGGAGGGGTCAGAGAGGGAACAATGCCACTTGCTCAGCACTTGCCCCTTTCCACCACTTCACCTGCTTTCCATATGCAACTGGCACCTCTCTAGCTATTGCCCTCATGATGGTTCCCAGAGTGGGTGGATTTGCGGACATTCTAGGACCACCACCCCAACTGCCACTTGTTTTCACAGTCAGAAGCAATAAGGCCTTATTTTCCCAGTGCTGGAACTGTCAGCTGCGTGGTCTGGGACTGGTATTGCTCCTCAGGTTCCCTCCTGGCTTTTATAATGTGTGGCAGCTCTTTCAACTGGCTGGCCACAGCCACTGCCTTGCTGCCACCACCACAGCTGCCACATTGCGTCCTCTCCACCCCAGCTCCATCCCTCCTATCTACCTGGATGAGTACTGCTTCTTTGTATCTTTGTTTGTTGGACTTCCATGCAGTTCAATTTTCTGATAGTTCTGGTCGGTTCCTGTTTTCAGGTAGATATAATCCTTCTTATAGTTGTGGAAGGAGGCAAAGCATGTCTACTTATGCCTCCATCTTGGCCAGAAGTTCAAATATGTTTCTACTTACTTATGTCTTCTTTGATTTCTTTCAGCAATAATTTATAATTTTCATTGTACAAGTTTTTCGTCTCCTTGGTTAAATTAATTCCTAAGAATTTTTTTTTTTTTTTGGTGCTATAGTAAATGGAATAGTTTTCTTAACATCTTCTACAGATCGTTCATTGATAGTGTACAGAACAGCAACTGACCTCTGTGAGCTGACTGTATCCTGCTACCTCGTTAAATTTCTTCTTTAGTTCTAAAAGGTTGTGTGTGTCTCTGTGTGTGTAATCTTTAGGGTTTTCAAGATGTAAAATTATATTATCTGCAGAGATAATTTCACTTCTTTCAAATGTGAATGTTTTTTATTACTTTTTTTTTTTTTTTTTTTTTTTAGCCTTATTGCTCTGGCTATAATTTGAATTAGCATACATCCCAAGGAACTATGTATAACAATTCCTAGGGCCATTTTGGAGGTTATTCTTCTGAGTCCTAAGTTGTTTTCAGAAAAGAATTTCCTTAAATTGACTAATCTTGAAGTCCACTTGTTCATTCTTTCACGGCTTTTCAGTTAAATAAAAATTTTCTACAACTCTGTTTTTATTACCTAGATAAGCAGAATCAGACAGAATTAGCATCTGTTTCTACTAACTTCCACCAGTTGGAAATAAGTGTTTAATAGGAATGCTCAGATACAAGTAATAACAACACGTTAAAAGTTCCCATAGTGTTGTATACTATAAATTGTATATTATTATTTCCCTAACTGAGTGTCCCAATCCTTTAAAGTTATTATCATAAATGAGAAAAATGGAGCTTATATAAACTTTTTGTCCAATACCAAATGGGTTTTTTGACTAAAATCTAGTATTGCTCCATACTATTAATCCTCTCCATTTAAAACAGTTTTCATTAACCTTAACTAATAAAACCACCCCAAATTTCCTGATAACTTTACTATATATTTGAAAACTTATTGTAAAGGACACACTTTTTCAAACTGGTCTTCCATTCACACCTCCACACTTTACCGTTATATTTCATCAATAGGAAAAAAAATACTGAGTTCCTGAAGGATCCAAAATTAGCTCACCTATATCAACATACTTAACGTTTCACAGTCCTTGGTGCCTTTACCTATACATTAAGAAGGAAACAGAATGTAGTCCTACTGTAATACATGGAGATAACCAAATTTCCAAAATAGCTCTTTGCATTTTCCACAATAGTAAAAAAGAAAATGTATCTTATCACATATTCAAAAGGTGTGACACAGACGAAATAATTTATCTGATAACAGCTTAAAACAATTGAAAAAACTGCAATAATCATTTATACTAGGGGTCGGCAAACTTTTCTGTGAAGGGACAGAAAGTAAATAATTTAGGTTTTACAGGCCATGTAGTTTCTTGTCACAATTATACAACTATTCAATTCTGCAGTTTTAGCACAAAAGCACCCATACTAAATAAATGAGTGTATTGTGTTCCAATAATATTATAGCACACAAATGGAGGTCTGGATTTGGCCTGTGAGCTACAGTTTGCAACCCCAGATTTCTACTATCTTGAGTCTACTTCCTCATGGAATTTTTAAAAATTACAGAGTGAGACAACTGGAGGAAAAAAACATATTATTTATACTCTTTATGTTTTTCAGCTAACCTCAAAACTTTTAATAAAATTAAGATTTTCTAAGATCCTAACAATTGTTTTTAGGGATATTAAAGGTGCAATAACTTTTTTTTTTAAGACCACTTATCTTTTAGAATCCACACTAAAATATTTACAGATGAAATGTGTATCTGCTTCAATATAATTCGGTGGAGGAGTGAGGGTAAGGGGTAGAGATAAGACAAACTGGCCATAAAAAATAATTGAACTGGGGTATTGATTACATAAGACATGTTATACTATTCGACTTCTATAAATGTATAAAATTTCCAGGAATAATAAAATTTTTAACAATTACAGATCACTTTATAAACAAGCTGGCAAGTGATGAATCACAAATTTAAGTGCATTTATAAAATTAACTATTTTCTCCATCTTTTAAACAAGGGTTTCTCAACTTTAGCACTATTGGCATTTATTGTGGGAGCTGTCCTGTGACCTGCAGGATGTTTAGTAGCATCCATACTTTCTACCCACTAGATTACAGAAGTACTCCTCCAACCCCCACAACAAATTGTGACAATCAAAAATGTCTCCATCCAGGGAAGGAATGGAGGTTGTTTTCCTAAAAGATGGCTAGAAGGGACCTTAGGCACACTGGAAAACCAGAGGGACTTGGAAAAAACAGGTGTGTACAGGTAAGGCTGAATGCCAGGTATGTGGCTCAGCTTCTGTGCCCTGACGGGCAGAGTGAAGGTCACCCTAAATGTTCCTTGTGTAAGTTCCAGCAAAGCAGAACTAAAGATCATAAGTGATCATTTGCTGCTCTTGTTGTGTTTATGCAAATGAACAGGATAAATTAAAAATGGACTTAATGCAGTCCCTTTAATGACAAGGAGGGTAGTCTTAGGGAGAAAAATCGTTATTGAAGGAAAATCACAATGATCAGTGGTAGACTATAAAGTAGTGCAGCTAACCGTCTTTAAAGTTTCTCTTCATTTAAAATCTGTCTTCCTTTGAAAGTTAAACTATGTCTGTGGTATCATCAAAGATGTTTAATTTACAGGCAAGAAGAATGTCAGACGCCTTGCAACTGGATGCCTTTCCAATAAGACAGTGTCACAGAATTAGAGACTCCTTCGTGGGTTATGTTACATAAATTAACATGTGTTTTCTGTTTTCAAAGGGCATAAGCCTATGATCTCATTACCTGAATGATTGTCTGTACATATAGGCCTCACTTAATCCTGTCTGCATTGCTGCCTCCTGAGACTCAATGGTTTGGCTGAACTAAGTGGCTGGGTTGGTAAAGAACGGGGTGGTCTGTGGGCTTCACTTTAAAACTGGTTTTTCTTTTCTATCCTAAGGGCTTGGACCAAAAGGGCCCAGAGGTCTGAGAGGGGGGGAAACCTAAAATATTTCCCTCAGCCCAAACTAAGTATAATGGGCAAAAGGGTTTTGAACAGGCGAGATGTGCCTCGCACACCTTCCTCCAAAGAAGCCCTTCTTTTCCCTAATGTGGGACATTGAAAAATTAATATCTGCCTTTTGTCATCTAGTGGTTATGGAGTGAATGATGTCTTTTAACCATGTTGCCAAATCTGTTGCCCCCAGAATACAAGGATGCCAGCCTGTTAAACCAAGCACGCCGTTGTCTGGGGACAGCCAACTGACCTGGAGTCAGCACAATCCTTCCCCATGTGGGAAGGCCACCCTCCCCTCCACACCCCCACTCTTATTAGGGATTTCTGGACTCAAGGGTAGGTAGGACAATGACCATGTCCAGCTTGAAGCAGCTAGAGGAGCTCAAGACCTTCGCCAATTTTCCTTTATAAGATTATAAAGGGTCTTAAGTCTGAGAGGGAGGGACTGTTATTTTTTATTGTTAAAATAATTAATTAATTGGTTTTAAAAAAAGAAGAAGAAGAATATATGAAAGGGTGAAGCGGGAGAGCTTGTATGTAAGACCCATGGGCATGGACTTGGGGGAGGATTACTGGCGGAGGGGGGTTGCTGAATGGAGGGGAGCAAAGGGGAAAAAATTGGAACTATTGTAACAATATAATCAATAAAATATACTTTAAAAAAAAGTCTCCAACTGAAAACCACTCTTTTAAGCAAACTATATTGCTGTTTATAATATATAATGTTACTTCTTATATTCGACAAAAATTAGACTGATGAATTTTTGTTTTAGTCTTAGGTGATAAATCGTGTTTATATTTTAACCTATCTGCCTATAATGGTTTTTAAAACAGAAAATGCACAGAATGGAAATCCAAATGAGGAAGTATGGTAGACATCCATCTCCCTGTTCTAGTAATAGACATAGTTTTCAAACTGAAAGATAAATTATTTACAAATACCTAGCCTATTGAGCCTCATTCCAACTCCAACATTACCATATTTATAGTATTAACTAACAATTTGATTTCTATTTGAGTTTAAGGCAAAAAGAAACCCACTCTTGAAAAACAGTGCCAACTTTGTTCCCCTATTCTGAACAGCCAACCTCTCATGTCGATAATAAATCTTTAGAAAAACAAAATTATTGCCTCCATGTTTCCAGGCTTAATATTTAAATTCTGAATAAGAAAGCATACTTTTTCAAAATTAGGCCAAAAAAAAAAAAAAAACTTGGTTTATCAGCCTCTTGCCTTATTAGCTATAATCAGAAGGGCTTTGATATTTTAGAAGTTGTTGCTATTATAGTTTCTAGATTCATTAAATAAAAAATGGAATATTCCACAGGGAAAACTAAAACATTAACAAAATTAAGTAACTGCCTGTCATTTACAAAATGCTAAACTTAAATTAAGTCTTTCTTACATTAGCAAAAAACCTTGTAACACACACTGGGTTCCTAAATTGACTACCAAGAATGATGTGGCTTAAAAATTACTACTGTAAAAACAAAATCAAATTATATAACCCCATTCATAAAGAAATCACAGTAATAAAACTATCATGTACCTTACAGACAGCTAATATGCTATTTTAAAATGTAAACTCTTCCTAAGGAAAAGAAAATAAATTCCAGCATCAAAGATGGCATACTTAACCCACAACACCAATAGCTCTTTAATAGCTGTCCAGCAACTTGAAATACATAAAATGAGAGGAAAAAAGCAAAAATAATGTAAGACTTCTCTTCTTAAATGTGTACCTTTAAAATTTTTTAATTAGTAAAAACAGAGTGGTACACCAAATTAGCCCTCAGAAATTCAAGTCCTTATTAAGATGGGAATTTCATTTGAATAAAATTGCAATATTCTGCCAAGTATAACTTTGATAGAATTTGAATTATTCCTAAATAATATTGCACTAGACTGAAAGAAATGTAATTCTACTATCTTTTTTAGAAGTGAGGTTATAGTTAATTACAAGAAAGGAAGTCATCTTTCACATGTCCCATACAGATTCTCAACTAAGATTCCAGTGATAATAAAAAATTTTTATTTTCCCTTAACAAGAATATACTCAAAATTAAATTAAGCATAAACAAACATATAGAGTGATAAACATGCACTGCAAAATCTTCAAGGATACACATTAAGGTCAAGAAACAACAAGACTAAACAAATTCTAATATATTGGTTCACTTATGAGGGAAAAAAAAACATATTAAAGCCCTCTGATTGTCAGTCAAGAAAAAACTTGACCCACATGATTTATATTCTCCTTTTCTCAACTTCCCAGAATAATTCTTGGGTGAACATAACTGGGCTTCCAAAAGCAGTTGGGACAATTGCCAAGAATATTGAGGGGTCACAAAAAAACAAGAAATGCTTCAAGTTGTTTTTGTCAAGTTTTTCTTTTTAACCAGAAGAGGTCAATATTAAATGTTAAGAATGAAAACAATCCATCTCATGATATAGAAGCACCATTTCTGGGACATTTTTACTTAAAATATTTTTCAAGCTTAATTACCTCTGCTTCAACATCCACATTTTGTTTCAAAAGTAACTTCAAAATGTCAACATGTCCATTCTGACTAGCAGCTTGCATAGCTGTGTGGCCAGCACATTGTCCATTTACCTAATTAAAACAAAAAAAAGAATGTCACAAATCAGAAAGAGCCTATATATAAAAATATATATATAGTGAAGGTTTAAATTTGGCACATTGTATGATTCTATGAAAATAATTTAGATTGGTGTTCCTTATACCCTAGAACCGATCACCAGACACTGTTTTCTCTAACCAAGAGAAGGAATACAGGCATTTTTTTAAATGAAATTTCCATTGTTCAAAGAGCTATAAAAGAACCGGTTAGCAATCTACAAAGTTAAAAAGGAAAGCAGGAGATGAAGAGAAGTTAGTTACATTTGTCTTATATATTTACTTTTATTTGAATTAATAAATCTCAGAGCCTATTTCAATGAAGAAAAGCAATGAGGCAAATGGAAAATTTTTAGAAAAAATATCTACTATAGTGTAAATATTTTCCATTCAACAACCAAATACCAACTGTAAACAAACTACCATGAGAATATACATAAATGAGTTACCAGGGTAGCTATATACAACTATTCTACTATAAGCAAGTAATTTCCAGCTTTGTCTGTATTTCAGATGTTATGTAAATGCAGAACTTACCCATGAACATACCCAAAACTAAGTGCAATACCTTAATTCCACTTCATGTATTCTTATCCATAAAACCATAAAAAAGTTAAAGATGATACTCTGTCCCTCCTGAGACTACACTACAAACACAGTAAAATAATTTAAAATGTAAAAAAACATAGAGATGGGGAATGAGAGAGCTAACATCGAAAAATGAGAAAAAGCAATACATTTTTGAAAAAGAGAAATCAGATGGAGTTTTCATTTACTTTACAGAGAGGAAGAAGGCAAAGCTTGGGAATCCCAGACAAACTCAAAGCCTGCAAATGCAAGCACAGTAGAGGGCCAACAATAGGAAGCCCAAGTATACATTTGTTAAAAGTTAAAGAGAATCTTAAAAGCAGCAAGAGAAAAACAAGTAGCTACATACAAGGGAACGTGCATAAGTTACGATACACTGATTTTTCAACAGAAGCTTTGCGGACATAAGGGAGTGGCACATATATTCAACATGATGAAAGGGGGAAAAATCAACAACCAACAACACTCTACGTGCAAAGGTTATCATTCAGAATTGAAAAAGATAATTTCCCAGAAAACTAAAAGCTAAAGGAGTTCATCACCAATAAATAGGCATTATAAGAAATGATAAAGAGAATACTTTAGTGGAAAAGAAAAGGCTAAAACTAGAATTAATAAAATAAATGAAAGAGTAAAAATTTCACTGGCAAAGGTAAACATATAGTAATGGTAGTAGAACAATCACAAAGTAATATGGAAACAAATAAAATGGAAATACATACACTTCTATCAATAATTACTTCAAATGTAACTGGACTAAGTATGCCATTCAAAAGATACAAGGTAGCTGAACAAATTATTTTTAAAAGACTCTTACATATGCTGCCTACATGAGCCTCACTTCAAATAGAAAGGCACACAGAGTGAAAGTAAAAAATCAGAAAAAAGATATTTCATGAGATAGTAATACTTACACCAGACAGAAGAGACGATAAAACAAAGGCTACAGGACTTTTCCAAAATCTCTCAAGGGTTCACAAATCCCAAACAAGCAGTATCTGGCCTCGCTGTACCCCATACCTTTGCTAAGTGGCTCCAGGCCTGGCAGCCTCAGTTTGCAATTTGGCCTCTCCCAGGAACCTCCAAGCCCAGCACAAGAAGCAGCCATCTGTAGATTGCTCTGTAACTTATGACAGGTGTCCCTAGGCAGAGCACAAGTGGCAGATGATTTCAGTCTGCACATCTGGGGAGGCCCTAGAGCCAACAACCCAGTGGACAGCTTCACGCCGCGTCAGATCACCATCCAGTTACCTCCATGAGAAACACAAAGGGCAGGCTCGCTGCATACCGAAGCCCTGCTGAAGTGAGTCTGCTCCGTGCCTGGAGTCAGCCCCTGCTCAGATGCTTCTCCACTGTAGTCATGGTCAGTCCGCACAGCTGATTGGCCTTAGTGTAAATTCCATCCACTGATGTGCCAATAGCAATAAGGGGTCACTAGGCCCTACAGGACACCCACAACATAAGGCTACTCTACCAAGATTGGGAGATGTAGCAGCTCCACCTAATATATAGAAACAAACACAGGGAGGCAGCCCAAATGAGGAGATAAAGAAACATGTTCCAAATGATAGAACAAAACAAAATTCCAGATAAAGAACTAAACAAAATGGAGACAAGCAATCTACCAGATGCAGAGTTCAAAATACTGGGTATAAAGATGCTCAATAAAGTTAAGGCTAGTAGATGAACTTAGCAAGAACTTCAACAAAGAGAAAGAGAAAATAAGAGAGCTAGAAAACATAAAAGAAGAACTAGTCATAAATGAAGAAGAAAATAACTGAAATTAATACATTACAGAGAATCAATAGTAGAGCAGATGAAGCAAGGATCAAATCAAAGATATGGAAAATAAAAAAGTAGAAAACACCCAATCAGAACAGCAAAAAAAAAAAAAAAAAAAAAAAAAAGATTCAAAATGAGAATAGTTTAAGGAGTCTCTGGGACAACTTCAGGCATACCATATTCACATCAGGGGGATGTCAGAAGAAAAGAAAGAGCAAGAAATTGAAAACCTATTTAAAAAAATGACGGAGAACTTTCCCAACCTGATAAAGGGAAGAGATATAACAAGTACAAGAAGTGGAAACAGTACTAAACAAGATCAAGCCAAGGAGACCCACACCAAGGCACATCACAATTAAAATGCCAAAAGTTAAAGAAAAAGAGGGAATCTTAGAAGCAGCAAGAGAAAAGCAGTTTGTTGCCTACAAGGGAGCTCCCATAAGACTGTCAGCTGATTTCCCAACACAAACTCTGCAGGCCAGAAGGAACTGGCAAGAAATATTTAAAGTGATGAAAATCAAGGACCTACAACCAAGTTCACTCTACCCAGCAAACTTACCATTTAGAATTGAAGGACAGAAAAATATCTTCCCAGACAAGAAAATGCTAAAGGAGTATTACAAGAAATTTTAAAGCATCTGCTTTAAGAAGAAGGAGAAGAAAGATTAAAATTAATAAAATGGCAATTAATACTATCTATCACCAAATACTTTAAATGCAAATAGATGAAATGCTCCAATCAAGACATAAAGTAGCTGACTGGATAACAAAACAAGACTCTTACATATGCTATCTACAAGAGACTCGCTTCAAATCAAAAGGCACACCCATACTGAAAATAAAAGGATGGAAAAAGATAAATCATGAAAATAAAATCAAACAAACAAACAAAAAATCTACAGTAGCAATACTTACACCAGATAAAATGAACTGTAAAACAAAGGCTGAAACAAGAAACAACAAAGGATCTGGCAATTCTACTTCTGGGTCTTTATCTGAGGAAACCCCAAACTAAATCAAAAACACACAGGCATCAGTATGTTCATTGCAGTATTGTTTACAATAGTCAAGATATGGAAGCAGCCTAACTGTCCATCTTCAGATGAATGGATAAGGAAGTGGTGCATATATACAATAAAATTATGACTCAGCCATAAAAAAATGAAATCTTGCCATCTGCAACAATACAGTATCACAATAATTTTGTACAGCAACAGATGGTTACTGAACTTCTCAAGGTGATCTCTTCATAAGGTATATAAATGTCAGATCACTATGGTATACACCCAAAACTAATATAATACTGCATGTCAACTATACTTTAATTAAAAAGAACTTTACAACCCAGCACGTTAAGAAAAAATAAAACTTTAAGGATAAAAAACTTCAATTAGAGATGTTCAAGAATTCTTAACATCTAAAAATCAAAAGGAAGATACTATGAAAACCAAGAAAACTAAAGGGGAAAAAAATCCCATTAGAAGAGCTGGAAAATTTTTTTCTGTATTATGAGACTTTAAAAGTATATCAATTTATTTTTACTCATAGTACAAAACAACTGTACCTCAAAAAACATTTTTTTAAATAAAGTATATCCTTTTCAATTAAAGGACGGGTTGTATTTATTTTCACTTACGGTATCATACTAAACAAGAATAAAGTTTTAGTTTCTTTTAAGCTTCAATCCACAAAGATAATCAAAACTAGTAAAATAGAAACCACATACACACACACACAGACATACTCACACATATATATAGAGAGAGCTGGATAGCAGACCTAAACCTGCAGTGAGAAACACCTAGAAAGCAATGCTTTTGCCAAGGAAACCCAAAAGGCTAGAATTGGTGACCTCTGAACATAGGGATAATGTGGTGATGGGTGCTAAATACAAAAGCACTGGCTGACAGTCTGTTTAAAAAGCATTTAGATCCCTGGATTCCTCCACTCTGCACAGCTGAGCTGCTGCTCCACACTCGCACTAACAGAAACTTAAAAGTTTATTCTCCAACAATGGTAGAGTCACTAGCCAAATGGATTAAATGCTCCAATCAAGACATACAGTAGCTGACTGGATAACAAAACAAGACCACTGTTAAGGGTGGGACAAAGCACTATAAAAAGAACTCTTTTGTAAATATTTACATGCCGAATGCTAAAAACCCAGACCCTCTTCCCTTAATCAATATTCATAAGGTTAGCAGCCAGGTTTATATCCTGCAGGAAAATGGAGAGGTCTTTCTAAAGAGACAGACCAGCCCAAGAGAAAAGATCTAATGATCAATACCCAAGAATTACCCAAAAAAGCATCCGACCAGATCACCCTATAGTGAAGTCCAGAGATGACAAACCCAAGCACCCCAAAACCTTCCCCAAAAGCCTTTTACTGACCATTATTATAGACAACCAAGGAATACCAGACATCTGAAGAATGGCCTCTGACATGAAAAGCTTGCTTTTAAGAGGTTATAGAGGTGAAAATAATTGCCTCTGAAGAGCAGGACAATAAGGTTGAGAAGGAGATGCCATTTTTCCTAACAAATTTTGTAGAACCATTTTTTTTTTAATTTTTAGAATGTATGGCATTGTTTAAAAAATAACTAAGATAAATTAATAATTTTAAAAATTAAGTATAAGAAAATGTAAATCTGCCTAACCAAATATAAAAGAAGTCTGACTATACTTTAAACACAAAAACATTGGTAGTTTAATATCAGAAAGAAATTATTTGTGATATTCAAGAAACCACTTTGCTGTGCTGCTGCAATTACTATCTCTCAAATAAACCTAAAATGCTACATGAGCTCGCAGGAGTAAGATGTTTATATCTTTCTTACAATTATAGATCTGATCTGCTTCTATCTAGAATATTTACATACAAAGGTGTGGCAACAAAACCTCTCCACTTACAACCTTGGCAGCCACTGAACATCATACTGGTGCCAGCATGGCAGCAAAGGCAAAGCCAATGGATGACTAAGTGAGAACCAAAACTGCCCATTTAAAATATGACTTATGTGAACGGCAAGATTACAACATAAATATTAAGATTTACAAAGTATATGACCTATAACTGATCTGCCTTTAGAAACTATGAAATACTCAACTTTCACAGGGAAGGGAGGGTAAAACATTTAGATTAAGTGTTTTTAAAAGGATAGAAAATTGCTTACAATTTTACTAAAATCTATTTTAAACGCATCATGACATTTACATGAAAAAAATTAACTGAATTTCCCAAAAGGACACTAACCACTTAAAAACCTAAATGTAAATCCTGTCAATCATAAAATAAAAAACGTCACAGCATTAAAGTAAGAAAATTTCAATATCTTTTTAACATGCACACTGAAAAAAGATGACTACTGTCTTCTTTAAAACACCTTAGAAAAACAAGAAAGAACTAAAGTACATGTGGCACAGTCTTATTTAAGTAATGTAGCAAAATCTAAATAACTATTTAAACATAAGGTTCATTATGTGATTCTATTTTAGTGTACGCTTCAAAATAATTTTTAAAATGCTCACATCCACATCTGGTCTTTTTAGCAAATCTTCCACTTTAGCAACATCTCCATTGGCAGCAGCCTTAACTAATTCTTCGTTGAGGTCACCAGATTCTTGGGTTTCAAATAATTTCTTCAAGAGTTGGGAGAGTCTTTCTGTAAAGCATCAAACAAAGCTGCTAATATAGGAGGAGCTCAAACTTTCCTAACAGACAAGCATTAACCATATGCCTATAATATATACTTTTCCCTTTTTATTATTTCTATTATTAATGCTATTTTTCTACTATGCAAGTTATAATTACTACTATATAAATATATATAAAGCTCTATTAAATTTGAGCCCATAAGTATTCCCAGTTTTCTCCAATTCATGTATTTCAAGTTAAAACTTCAGAAAATGTATAGTTATAATAATAATTCAGGAGGCGGAAGTCATACCAAAGATATTAGAAATGAACACATCACAACAGGACTACCATAATGATACAAACTCCCTTTCAGGTTTTAAGCATATCACCACACTGACTTTGAGCTCAGTGCTACAGACCTTAGAATAAATCAACAGATCAATGATTATGATTCAAAAGAAATGTAATCTCTATAATATCAGGATAACTATCTCAGGGACATTTAATATTTAACATTTAATATTTTCAGTTGAAAATGGACATCTAAGAGTTAACATTACTTCAAAGGTGCCAGTTGATTAGTTTATACTAAAACAAGAAAGAACTAGGGATTTACAGACCATTTCCTAAAATATTTTTTTCCTAAATAACACTAATCAGTAGAGAACCTGCCCAGTTCTACTACTTAATTCTTGGATCTTCTTATTGGAAAGCAAAGAAATCACAAAGTAGGGCAGAGGACCAGCACCAGGACCACATTTCCTGAGAGAAGGATATTAACCACCCTCCAGTGTTTTTAATTTGTATGTAGTCAGTCTGTTGTAACACCATCTAACATAGAGGTAAAAATAAACACCATCTGATTTAAACTTTAAGCACACCAGCAAGTTACAGTAGGAAAGAGGAGAGAGCAGAGGAAGTAGAATGCAGTACAAAATAAAATTAGAGGTCACTGTATGTTTTCCTTTACTTTCTTACCATTTACTGTTATGGTTCTGTTTCTTTTCTGGATAACAACAATATACATCCGTAACTTAAAATTTGTTGTATACTTTCTTACCATTTATTGTTATGGTCCTATCTTCCTTTCTGGATGACAACAACATACATCAGTAACTTATAATTTGTTGTATAATGAACTGAGTCTGTGTACATAAAGCTGGAGAATAGGAAGACTGAGGTTGATTCTACTCAACATCCAGCATAGTCACATCTCAACATGATTTCCTACTCATTGTGGCATGTATAGTAACTCACTGAATAGTAAGAGAAAAAAATATGGTTGAGATGTAAAAATATCCAGAAAGAAAGTCATCTGCTAGCAATAATGTTGAAAATAAAGACAGTCCAAGAAAGTGATGATTCTTTGGCAGAATACAAAAGTTCTGACTAAAGAGAAGAATGCTGAATTTTAGATATCTTAGATTTGAGGTGATGAAGCACTCAATATCTCCAAGAAAAAGCACATAGTTATGAAAATTTTCCAGTGCAAACCTCAACTGGAACAAAGGTTGTTCAATGTAAGAAAAAAGAAAAAAAGTTTTGTAAAGTTTAAAAGGTAGTTACCATTCAAGCAGTTATGTGATCTGGGAGAAAACATACAATATTACCAGTATATGAGAACTGGGGAATTAGCAAAGGTTCTAATGTAAATATTACTTTTAAACAAAAATGGAACAAAACATACCACCAGATGCATTGCTAATGGCTGATCCTGCAGATGCCACTTTGGAAACTGCTGCTGGATTGTATGTCCAAGATGTGCCACAAACTTCCACCTTTAAATCACTGTCTGAATAAATCTGTTGTACTCGGCCAACTTTACCTAAAGTCTTTTTAAAAATTAGATTAATGTTTCCAAGTCCAAAGTGTGTGTGTGTGTGTGTATATATATATATATATATATATCAATCAATCACCAGTTTTTACATGTTTAAAGAATTCACTTCTCTTTGTTCCTAAAGAAAAACTTTCAAAGGATAATCATATTCAGATAGGTTATTCATTAGTTACAAACTTTAGAGATTATCTTTAAAAAATATTTTAATAAAATAAAACTGATATTTCCACAAAAGTATAGAAAACAAATCATGAATCTTTCTTACTCATAAAAGTTCACAAAATTTTGTTTTTACATTCAACCCTTTTTTAACCCAAAAGATACATCTTGAGAACTTATAGTTCAAGTAGTATAAAATCTATCATCAATCTAGCCTAAAAATATAGTCTGATTTCTAAAAAAAAGAAATTAAATCATAAAGAGCTCAAAATTTACATCTATGTTGAAATCCTTTTTAGAATCATGCCTAATTCAAAAACTTAAGTGTACAGAAATAACATGCCTATTAAATATAATATAAAAACAGCAGTTAGGTATAGAACACAATCAGCAACAGCAGTTCTTACCATGTGGCAAATCCTGTTCTAATGTTCTTTTTTTTAAAGGATTTATTTTTTTACTCACCTGAGGACATGCTTATTGATTTCAGAGAGAAGAAGGGAGGGAGAAAGAGAGGGAGAGAAACATCAATGTGAGAGAAAACATCAATTAGGTTGCCTCTCATACTCACCTCGACTGACGAGGAACCAAACCCACAACCTAGGCATGTGCCCTGAACAGGAATCAAACCTGCGACCTTTCAATTTACAGGACTGCATCCAATAGAAAGAGTCACACTGGGTAGGGCTGTTCTAATGTTCTAAAACAGTGATTTCAACCTTTTTCATTTAATGGCACATATTAACTAATTATTAAAATTCTGCAGCACACCAAAAACTATATTTCTCATTGATCTGACAAAAAATAGGTATAATTTTTATTGATTTAGAAAAAATAATAATTATCTACCTTTATGTTCCAAAGTGACATGTTGAAAAATAAGGTGCCTATACATGTATATAAGAATTTCTGGTACCAAGAATTAATCAATCAGACCCAACCTTATAATGCAACTTGACCAATAATGCAACTCTATTATATGATATATTATATTACATATTTATGGTTCAAGACAAGGCATTCACACTGGATAGTTACTGTTGTGTTGGCTGTTGTCATATTATTTTTTTATTTGACAATTAAAGGGGAAAAAAGGTCAGTGCCCCTGACTAAACAGTCAGGAACTGCAGGTTTTAAAAATTCTTCTGGCACACCAGTGTGCCATTTGCAGGACACCGGTTGAAAAATCACTGTTCTAAGAGCTTTGTATTGACCCACCTAATACCATAACCCTGAAAGTTGTGCTAGCATTTGCCCCATTTCAAACTTAGTTCCAAAACTCATTCTCTTAAAACACAATAGAACAGTAAATAACAATACTAGTAAACTGAAGAATAGTAATATTATCTGACTACTTCCTAACACAGAGAAGAAATTGCCCTTGACTTGTTCTCTCTTTTGACTTCTCTATAGCATCTGACCCCAGCTCCTTGAAACTATTCCTTTAATTTCTGGATGACAGTCTAATCTTTTGTCTGTTTCTCCCCTTTCTCCACTCACTGGTTCCTTTTCTTTCTTCAGATCCCTAAATCTGTTCATTCTCCCAAAATTTATTCTTTTGTTTTTAGTCTTCTTTCTTGAAAATTTAATTCCCACTGACAATTACCATCTTATTTCAAAAGACTTGAAAATATACTTCTCTAACCATGCTTATCCCTTTGTCCCCCAACACACACCAATTTTAACTTCTCATTAGACATTTCACTTGGAATTTTACACCATCATCTCAAACTCTATGAGGCTGCATTCTTAATTTTTTTCATCCTTAATTGTTCATTATGGAAAATCTCAAACACACAAAAGTAGACAATAATATATTGAATCCTCATGTACTCATCAACCAGATTTAACAATTATCAGTTCGTGGCCAATCTTGTTTTCCCCTACCCATTCTCCCATCCTGTATTATTTCATTATGTAAACTTTTTAAAAACATAACTACGATACTATTATCAACTCACCCAAAATTATCAATAACACATAAAATACCAGTGTTCAAATTCCCAATTGTCTCATAAATATATTTTTTAGTTTGTTTAAATCAAGCTCCAAATAAAATGTATACATACTTTTTTTCCCTTGGAAATTATTCGTTAAAGAAACTGAGTAATTTGTCCTATAGTTTCTTACAATCTGAATTTTGCTAATTGGTATCGTTTAATAGTTTCATCTGTCTCTGTAAGACAGCCTTCAAATTGGCTGCTAGATACTTTTAACATGACCTAGAAACTCTTGATGATTTCCTTGCTATCTGGTATCAAGCTCATCTTGTTCACTTCTTATCAAAGAGCTAGAATTAGCCATTTCTCCAAAGATCCCTAGTTCTTTACAGAAGGAAAAGCTATTCCAAGACCATAATCTGGGCACTAATGTTGGTTATTGTTACTGGAATGGTCATTGTTTTTAGGCCTTGTCATGATCAGAGCTAAGAATAGGGAGGTTTTGTTTTATTTTGTTTTAAAAGATAAAACAGCCCTGATAGGTATGGCTTGGTTGGTTGGTTGGGCGTCATCCTGCAAAGCAAAAGGTCACCAGTTCGATTCTCTGTCAGGACATGTGCCTGAGTTGTGGGTTCAGTCCCTGGTCCAGTTGGGGCGCATACAAGAGGCACAGATCGATGTTTCTCTTCTTCTCTGTCTCCCTCCCTTACCTCTCTAAAAAATAAAGTTTTCAAAAGATAAAATAAATGCAAGACTATATGACTTTTACATAATCTCTTGTATATTACATCTGTATCTCCTTTTCCAACTCTGATCACTCTGGTTCTTAAGGTCACTGAGGATAAAAGAATTAGAATTATCTATACTCATTTTTTGTCATATTAAATAATCTCAAAATCATATCAACACTATCACAATTAGATTTCTGAAAATTGTTCAACATTTCCTTTTCCATGTAGTTCTATGGGCTAGATTTCTCATATAAGGATATAAAAACAAATTACCATGTTTAAAAATCATTTGGGATTTCCTTTTTGTATGGTTATTCCAACAGGAAACCCATTTAGGTTTCTTTCATTTAATTTTACACTTTTAGGAGTTTCATTTTTAATTGTTTTAAAATTGTATAAAATGTGGTTTCAAATCAAATCATAAAACAAGACATATTCAAAGACGTCTCCCTTCTACCTCTGTCCCCTGTATCATATATTTTTTATATATAAACACTTTTTTTTAACTTTATGGTTAATCTCCTACTGTTTTTCTCTTTTAAATATAAAACTTATAGTAAAGCTTTAAACTACAACATATTGTCCTGATACATTTACACGAATACCGTTACATAAATATCCATATTCCCTCCTTTAAAAAAATATAAACATATTGTCTATTGGTCCCTAGTACATACAATATTAAAATTTGTCATTCTGGTGTTCTTCCCATTACCCTCTTTCTTTACTAGTATTTGATTTTCAATAATAGTATTTAGCCCCAAATAATGCCTTATTCCTAACATTACACACTCCACTAATAGCTCTATCAAAAAATATTAACTGTAGCCTTTTTTGGACCTGCCCTGGATAATTTAATAAAATTAGAAAATAAAATTCATAAGTACACCTGGCTGCTAATGAAGAACACAATGATTATGCTAATTTACTCTCTAAAATTGAAGTACTTGAACTACATAAGCATGGTATAATTCCTAGTCCAACTATTTTATATATACTTACTGGGAGCATAGCTTCAGCCCATTCTCCATGTCCTCTTTGTAGAAGTTTAATTCTTTCCAGATCATAACAAACTTGTACAAGATCACCCACTTGAAACTGTGAGGTGCCTCCTTCTGCACCCTGAGCAGCATCCCCACTTCGGACAATGTTTGCTTTAGTAAGAACAGCTGGATTGAAAGTCCACCTAAGGATCAGAGCCAAAACTCAAAATAGGTAAGTTTAATTTTAACATAACATTTTTTGTTAAGCACTGCAGGGAAAAAAGCCTTATAACACATCAAAAGAGTAAAGCAATCCTTTTCAATTACATCCTAAATTGTTTGTTTTTCTTTTTATAATTTTAAAATACAAATTTGGAATAAGAGTCACCATAATCTCACCACCCAATTATGATATACATCTGTGTAATTTATTACCCTCTGCATGTTAAAAAATTGTTATAGCCCTGGACAGGTGGCTCAGCTGGTTGGAGCATCACCTCATACACCAAAAGGTGGAGGGTTCGATTCCCAGTCAGGCACTTATCTAGGTTGAGGGCCTATGCAGGAGACAACCAATTGATGTTTCTCTCTCACATCAATGTGTGTGTGTGTTCCTCTTTCCCTCTCACCCCTCTTCCTCTCTCACTAAAATCAATAAACATATCCTTGGGTGAGGATTAAAGAAATAAAAATAAAAAGTAATACACACTCATTGTTAAAAATTAAAACATTTCAGAAACATGTAAAGTATGTGAACCTTGAGAAGCAATATATCTGCCAAGAAGGACTCCTCAGGGCTAACTGGGCCCAAGTACAGCCACCAGCCATTGCTGACAGAGGCCTATCACTCACTCTGCATTTGAGGGAAAATATACAAAATAAGCTGCCAGCCTCATGCATTCTGTTCCCGAATTCTAAGTCAATTCTTACAAGAGTTCCTGGTATCATTTTTTGACCAATGGACTGAGACCTGCCACACCCCATTACAAATGAGCAGCTATATCATTTGCAACTACACTGACCAATCAGAGCTGCTCCATAATGACCAATCAGAATAAACAATTCTGACCAATCAGGACCACGCCAGTGGGACCAATCAGAACTGTGCAATTTGGATTCCTCATTTGCATAAAAATTCATAGAGAAGAGGGCAGCAACTTTCTCTATTTGGACTTCTGGCCAAGATGGAGGTGTAGACAGTCACACTGTGTCTTCCTCCACAACTAAAAAGGAAAACAACTACCTCAAAACTAGAAACAACCAGAAGTTCCAGAAAATTAAACTGCATGGAAGTCCAGCAAACAAAGATATGAAGAAAAAAATATCCAGAAAGGTAGGAGGGGTGGAACCGGGGTGGAGAGGACACGATGTGGTGGCGGCAGCAGTGGCAAGCCAGCAGAAAGCGCACTCACACATTTTAAAAAGTCAGAAGGGACACCTGGGGAGCATTCCCAACTCCTCACTGGACCTCACAGCCCACCGTCCCAGCACTGGGGAAAATTAAGCCTCACTGCTTCTGACTGTGCAGACCAGTGAGGTCTGCGGTGGAGGCAGAAACTGCCGGTCTCAGTAGAGTCCACTTGTTTAAAGGGCCCCCATGGTCCTAGAACATCTGCAGAACCACCCACTCTAGGAACGACTGCCAGGACAGCAGTTAGAAGTTAGAGGGGCATCAGTCCAGTACGAAGTGGAGAGGTGCCTGGAAAAGGGGCAAGTGTTGGGCAAGTGGCATTGTTCCCTCTCGGATTCCTCCCCCACAGACAGCACCACAACATGGTGTAACAGGTCGCCCTGTACTGACTAATCGCTAAGGCTCCGCCCCTTACAACGTAACAGGAGCGACAGCTCTACCTGGGATGCGGAGGCAAACAAACACAGGAGCCTGTCAGAATGAGGAGACAAAGAAGTATGGCCCAAAAGGGGGAACAAATCAAGGTTCCAGTGGGAGAACTAAGCGACGAGGAGATAGCCAACCTAACAGATGCAGAATTCAAAACACTTGTGATAAAGATGCTAACAGGCTTGACAGATATGCTTGAGTACAGCAAACACATAAGAGAAGAAGTGAAGGCTATGCTAAGTGAAATGAAGGAAAAGCCATGCAAAACCAATGGTGAAGGGAAGGAAACCGGGGTTCAAATCAATGATTTGTAACATAAGGAAGAAAAAAACAGTCAACAAGTGCAGAATGAGAAAGAATTGAAAAAAAACAAAGAAAATTTCCGCAATTTTGCAAAGGAGATGGACATACGGGTCCGGGAATCACGGAGGGTCCTGGGCGAACTGGATCCAGAGGGGACCACACCAGGACACATCATGACTGAGATGCCAAAGGTGAAAGATAAAGAGAGAGTCCTGGAGGCAGCAAGAGACAGGCAGAGAGTTGCCTACAGGGGGGTGCCTATAGGACTATCAGTTGATTTCTCATAGGACACATTGCAGGCAGGAAGGGACTGGCAAGCAGTATTCAATGTGATGAAAAGCAACCTACAACCAAGATTACTCTATCCAGCAAAGCTATCATTTGGAATGGAAGGGCAGATGAAGTGCTTCCCAGACAAAGTGAAGCTAAAGGAGTTCGTCATCACCAAGCCATTATTATATGAAGTGTCAAAGGTACTTAAGAAAAAGATTAAAACTATGAACACTAAAATGACAACAATCTCACAACTATCAACAACCGAATCTAAAAAATAAAAACAAAACTCAACTAAGCAAACCAGAATAAGAACAGAATCGTAGGTATGGGGATCATTTGGAGGGTTATCAACTGGGAGGGGGCAGGAAGAGAAATGGGGAAATGGTGCAGGGACTAAGAAGCATAATCGGTTAGTACAAAATAGACAGGGGTAAGTTAAGAATAATATAGGAAAAGGTGAAGCCAAAGAACTTATATGCATGACCCATGGACACGAACTAAGGGGGGTGGGATTGCTGGAGGGAAGGGGGTTACTGGGTAGAGGGGAGCAAAGGGGAAAAAATTGGAACTATGCTAACAACATAATCAATAAAATATACTTAAAAAAAAAAAGATAGCATATTTGGTTTCCACTAGAAGCTGCATTTCCTACGTTTGCAAACTATTCACCTGAATAAAGTTTCTCCTCTTTCTACACCTCAGACTGGGAATTTTTGTTGACAAATGACAGTTCCATTTCACACAAACATTCCCCACCCCACTAAAAAAACCACTGTTGATAGTCCATTGTGTTTCCTTAGAGATTTTCAGTCAACATGCTGAGTGATAGTTATAATGTAGAAAGAGTAGCTTTCTTTTCCATAAATGTCATCACTATATAATTCTGTGGCTTCTTTTTTCTTAGAGAATGAATCTTGGAAGATGTACATTTCAATGTCACAGACAAGGATCTACCTATTTCAGTTTAATGGCTACAGAGTATTCTATAGCATGGATATACACTAATGTATTTAACCATTGTATTGACTATCATTCAAAGTACTTCCAAATTTTCACTATCAAGAACAATGCCATAAAGAACATTGCTTTATGCACAGCTTGGTGCACATGAGGTCAGTACAGAGGTGGATTTAACTGCAGGCACATCGGGTGAATGACCTGAGCCCTGACTTCTGACAGGCCCTGCAAAACCCCAACTTTACACTTTTTTCTAATGACACCAAGTTTGGTTTCACATGTGCAATTTTAATTACATACAAGTTTACAATCAGTGGTAAAACCTGATAGTATGTTTATATTCGCATATTTTCATTATTTCATTACTACGCTGTATACTATATACATACTACGCTGCATAGGTCCTACGTGGCTGTGCCACCACTCATCGGAGCAACAGAATCGTATTTGCTACTTTGTACTTACAAAGGTTCTCCTGCAGTGCAGACTTATGATATACCAAATACGCAGGGATGTAAATTAGTTTGTGGATATGTACTTGTTTCATTTACGGTTTTAAAAAGTTTTCTGTGCATATAAATAAATATTTTTATTTTCCCTGTCTCTCTTTTTTTTGAGGGGTCCGATATTTTTTTCTGCGCCCAGGGCCTCAACCGATCTTAATCCACCTCTGGGTCATTATTTCATTAGAGAGTCTTGGAAGAATTACCTAATCAGAGAATGCAATTTGTTTACAATTCTGATAGAGCCAGAATGATCTACAAAGAGCACACCATTTCCCCATACCACTGCCAATCTCATGCATGGGTATTTTACATGATTTTAATGACTGTAGTAAAACAAACTGGGATTCTGATTTCTTCTTTTCTATATATAAGCATTTTTCTATGATGTTACCATTTTCATAACCACCATTTTATTGACTACTTCATACATGTATTCCACGATGTATGTAATACATTTCTCCTAGTCCCACACAGCATTCCAAGAAAAAAATATTCCCTAGTCAAATTAGCTTTTACGATATGGTCATTAGCATATAAAGATTCTGAGTAGTCTCAACATATAAAAACCTATTCGCTAAATTCCTACAACCATACAATTATGCTTTACAAAACCACCATAAAGAGAAAGAAGTTCCTGTGACCAGTTAAAAATAAAAATCAGATACACAAAGTTTTCTTTTCGCCTTATCAATCACAGTGACCTTTTTCTCACTCAATATTACAAAATTTCCTAGATCTACTATAGTGCCTGAATACAGCAGTATTTATTTAAGTTTTTCCCTCTGCCTACAGTGCTTCCCTGCCTTGGTGAAAACTGAGTCAATTTTCTAAACATTCATAATGTAATTTTCTCTCTAAAGTTTTTCTATGCTTTGCCCAGCTGAAATGATCACTCTTATTTTGTACCTTCAGAATACCCTGAATACTCACCTATCATAATTACTTAAAACATTTTCATAGTTACTTTTGGTTTTGCATATCCAAACTAAAAGGGATACCCATTCAAATCAGAGGACCATGTCTTACTGTTCTTGTAATCCTACCATTAATACCAGGGCCTAATATAGTACTTAATAAATAAGTATTTAATAAATTTTTGTGGAAGAAGAAAAAAGGGATTATTTTCTAAAACTTAAATGTCATTAATGTTAACACCACTGCCCAAGAATTTTGACAAAGAAAGAATTCAAGTAATAATCCTAATTTGTGTTAAGCTAACATTTCTAAACAAGAAAATATTTAATACAAAATGTGTTAATACATGCTAATCTGAATTAAGATTTTTTTCCTCCTTTTTTAATTAAAGCTTTATCAAGATGCAATTCACATACTATACTCACTTAAAGTGTATAATTTGGAGGGTTTTAGTATACCAGAGCTGTACAACCAAGCACCACTATCTAAATTAATTTTCATCACCACAAAAAGATTATCAGTCAGTCCTGTCCTCTAACAACCAGTAATATCCTATTTTGATGAATTTGCTTATTCTGGACATTTTACATAAATATATTAATGTAATATGTGACCTTTTGTAACAGGCTTAATTCATTCATCATGATGTTTTCAAGATTTGTCTATGTTGCAGTATATATCAGCATTCCATTCCTTTTTATGGCCAAATACCATATTCCATTGTATGGATATAGCACATTTTGTTTATCTATTCATCAGTTGACAGACATTTGGGTTATTTTCACAATTAGGCTGCTATGAATACTGCTTCTACAATCATGACAGGTTTTGTAGTATATACTCAGGAGTGGACCTGCTGGATCATACGGTAACTGTACATATAACATTTTGAGGAACTACCAAATTGCCTTCCACAGCTTCTAGACCACTCCACAGTCCTAGCATCAATGTCTGAGGGTTCGAATCTAATTCCTTTACTCCCTCACCATCACTTGTAATTATCTGACTTTTTTACTGTAACTATTCTACCATGTGAAATGGTTATCTCATTTATGGTTTTAAATTGCATTTCCCTAATAAAAATGTCAATCATCTTTTCATGGGTATAGAATGTATAGACTGAATTGTCCCTCCAAAATTTGTATGTTGCGCTCTAACTTCTAATGTGACTGTATTTGGAGACAGGACCTTTAAGGTGGTAATTAAGGTTAAATGAGGTATGATTTATTATTGTTAAAAAATAAAGGGTTAATTAAGTAAGGTCATAAAGGTAGGGCTCTAATCTGACAGGACTGGAGACCTCATAAGACGAAGAGACAGATACCAGCAATCTCTCTCTCTCTCTCTCTCTCTCTCTCTCTCTCTCTCTCTCTCTGAGCATGTACAGAGAAAAGGCCATGCGAAGAAGACATACTGAGCAGGCAGCTGTCTACAAGCCAAGAAGTGGTCTCACCACAAACCTACCCTGTCGACACCTTGATCTTAGATTTCCAGTCTCCAGAACTATAACAAAATATACTTGTTATTTAAGCTACCCAGTCTGTGTATTTTATTACGGCAGCCCTAGCAGATAAGACAGTAAGCTTACTGGACATATATACATCTTCTCTGGAAAAATGTCTATTCAAATCCTTTGCCAATTTTCCAACTGGGTCATTCGGTTTTTATTATTGAACTGTATGATACAAGTCCCGAATCAGACATATGATTTGAATATTTTCTCCCATTCCACAGGTTGTCATTTCACTTTCTTGATAATTTCTCCTCTGAAACATAAAAGTTTTTTATTTTGATGAAGTATAATTTATTCACTTTTTCTTTGTTCCTGCTCTGGGGGTCATATCTAAGAAACCACTGTCTAATCCAATGTCATAAAGATTTACACATATGCTTTGTTCTAAGAGTGTAATAGTTTTAGCTCTTACATTTAGATCTGTGACTCATATTTCTATATGATGTGTAGCAGGGGTCCAATTTCATTGTTTTGTATGCTTATACCTGGCTGACTTGGCACTGTTTATTCTTTTTTTATTGTAGCTTTACTTTTTTAATTGACGCAGAATTGACATTAAACATTATATTTGTTTCAAGCATACAACATCATGACTTGTTATTTTTATATACAGTACTGTTAGCACCATATGTTGAACAGACTATTCTTTCTTCACTGAACTGTATTGGACCCTTATCAAAAATCATCTGACCTGAAATTCAAGGTCTTGTTTCTGGACTCTCAATTCTAGTCTATCAATCTATATGTCTATTCTTATGTCAGTAATACACTGATTACTAAAGCTCTGCGGGGAATTTTGGAATAAGGAAGTGTGAGTCATCCAAACTTTGTTCTTCTCCTCCAAATTGTTTTGGCTATTCTGGAACCCTTGAATTTCTATATGAATTTTAGGATCAGTCTGCCAATTTCTGTAAAAAGGACACTAGGATTTTGACAGGGGTTGCACTGACTGTTGATTAGTTTGGGGAATACTGCCATCTGATATAGGTTGAATTATGCCCCCCATCCAAAAAAAGATATGCTAACATCCTAATCCCTGATACCTCCTGAATGTGACCTTATTTAGAAATAGGATTTTATAGATGTAATCAAGTTAAAATGAGGCCATACTAAATTAGGGTAGTCCCTAAATCCAATGACTGCTGTCCTTAAATGAAGGTCATATAAAAACAGCTTTTAATTATTTTCTATGTAAAAAATTTTAGAATTTCTAGGAGTTCAATTAATTTCCTTCTATGTCTTTTCAGGGTTCTTTTTTTTTTTAATAATTTATTTGTTTGTTTATTTATTTTTAGAAAGAGGGGAAAGGAGAAAGAGAGGGAGAGAAACATCACTGTGTGGTTGCCTCTCACTCGCGCCCCCAACCGGGGACCTGACGTGCAACCTAGTCATGTGCCCTGACTGGGAATCGAACCAGCGACACTTAGTTCGCAGGTCAACACTCAATCCACTGAGCAGCAGGACAGCTACAGCAGCCAGGGCTTTCAGGGTTCTTTATGAAAATAAAATAGTGGGCTGAAGGATTATTTATGTGGCTCTCAGTCTCAAATGATTTCCCTACTCTGAATGTGTATGAAAATAAAATTTGTACCCAGGGAAAAAAAGGCATGTGAGGACACAGTGACACACTGACTTACACGGGAGAAGACCAGTGAAGACAGAGGCAGAGAAATGAATGATGCATCTACAAAAGCCAAAGAATACCAAGGACTGCTAGCAACCACCAGAAGGCAGGAGAAAGGCATGGAACAGATTCTCCCTCGAAGTCCCCAGAAAGAACCCAATCTTAACCAACACTTTGACTTTGGACTTCTCATCTCTGGAATTGTAACAAAATAAGTTTCTGTTGTTTTAAGCCACCCGGTATGTGGAAATTTGTTATAGTAACCCTAGGAAGCTAATACACCATCTAAACAGCATTAACTCTTCCAATCTATAAATGTAAGAGGTCTTTCCATTTCCTCAGGTCTTCTTTGATTTCCTTCAACAATGTTTTATAGTTTTCAGTGTATAAGTCTTGTACTTTTGCAGGCTAAAGTTATTCTTTAGTATTTTATTTTTTGTGATGCTAAATGGAATTATTTTCTTAATTTCATTTTTAGACTCTTCATCGCTAGTGTACACAAATACAAATGATTTTTCTCTATCAATCTTGTATCCTGAAACTTTGCTGAATTCATTTATTAGTTCTAATAGTTTGTAAATTCCTTAGGTTTTTCTATAAGCAAGATCAATCATATCACCTATAAACAGAGACAGTTTCACTTCTTCCATTCTCAATTTCCTTTTTTTCTTTTTCTTGCCTAACTGCCCCAGCTGGATTTTCTAGGACAATACTGAGTAGAAGTGGGGAAAACAGACAATCTTGTTTTGTTCCTGATCTCAAGGGAAAAGCATTTAGCCTGTCTTTCACCACTGGGTATGTTGTTACCTGTGGGGTTTTTACAGATACCCTTTCTGTCAAGCTAAAAAAGTTCCCTTCTGTTCCTAGTTATTAGAGTTTTTATCATAAAAGGGTGTTATTTTGTCAAATGCTTTTTCTGCATCTCTTGACATGATCATTGTATAAGATTTGAACACAGAGCTAACTCTATACTTTGGTAACCAACTTAATATTAATTTTTCTTATTCCCTATATGACCTCTATCATTAAAGAACCTCAGGATTAACTGTGAAAACAGTGAAGGGATTAAGAAGTACAGATTAAGAAGTACGGATTGGTAGTTACAAAATAGTCACAGGGATATACAGTATATATAGTCAATAATATTGTAATAACTGTGTATGATGCCAGGGGGGTATTGGAAATATCAGGGGGGAACACTTTGGAAAGCATATGACTGTCTAACCACTATGCTGTATACCTGAAACTAATATAAAATAATATCAGAATGTAAACTGTAATTGGAAAAAATATTTTTAAGGAAAAAAGTTTATTTATGTACATATCAGTAATAAAGTTGGACAATTATTCAATTTTACTGTGATTTCTTTAAAATACCATTAACACACAAGTACCTTAGACACATTTTGATCCTTAAGAGCAAATATATAAAAGACACAGGACCCCAACCAGTGTGGCTCAGTTCTGTCGGTTCAATTCTCATTTAGGGCACATGCCTGGGTTGTGGGTTCAGTCCTGGTTGAGGCTCCTACGAGGGGAAACCAATCAATGTTTCTCTCTCACATCAATGTCTCTCTCTGTTTCTCTCTCCCTTCCCCTTTCTCTAAAATAAATAAATAAATAAAATCTAATAAATAAATAAATGCCAAAGGCCCAGTTTCAAAAAAACTCACAACCCAGATATAAAATAAATGAACATTTTAATAGATAACAGGAAACCTCGTCGTCGTCGTCGTCGGCAGCCGTCCGTCTCGAGAGACGATGGTGTAGCTTCTTCAGAGTCTATCTGCACCGCCAAGAATGGCTGTGCAGTCCGACTCGGGAGTGACATGGTATCTGTCTCCTCCCGTGTTGAATCGACATTTTGCGATGACGCTGAAGCTACAGAGCCTGGGCAGGGTAATATGGAGGGTCTGCTGTTGCCCATGCAGCAGACCCCCCCCTCTCTTCGCAGCTGAAGGGTCCAAGGGAAAGACGGAGTCGATACAGCTTGGGTTCAGGTGCGCCGCAGGAGTTGCCGGTGTTGACTACAACGTCAAACCGCCTTAGGGACTCCGGCTCCGGATTTTCTGTCGGGGTTTACTCCCTTAGCCTTTCCCCTGAAGAGGTATGCCGCAAGGCAGCGGAGGTTTTTTGGAGTCAGAGTTTTCCTTCTCTGATGTACCCTGACTGGAAGATCGAACCAGCGACACTTAGCTCGCAGGCCGACGCTCAATCCACTGAGCTAAACCAGCCAGGGCAGACAGGAAACCTAAACAGATGAATAATGTGCGCATATACCAGGAAGGCAGAAGAGAGAGGTTCCCAAACTATATAAGCTCAGTATCTACAGGTTGCAGGTGAGTTAACCCAGGAAAAGAGGGAAAAGAGGAGGAAAGGGTATTCTGCATGAAGAGAATGGTATGTGCAAAGGAACAGAAGTGTGGAAATGCATGTAATTCTATGTTGCTGATAAGGATTAGTGTGTGTGTATGTGTCTGTGGCAAGGGAGAGCTGTGTTACCAAAATATAATCCTGGAGATATGGGCCAGAAGAGTTTTAATTTTATCATTCTCAATAATGAACACAGAACTTTTTGCTAAACTTGTACCTAATGATGATATAATATATATTCCTTCTGCTCTCTGAAGAAAAAAGTCACAGAACATTGTAACATAGATATTTATATAATTCTCTCTCTCTTTCACACACACACACATTCTTGAATTTGTTCCTTTTCACCTTACCAACATATTCTGAATTTTTACCTAGTGAGAGCTTCTTTTAAACAGTCTTTTGGTTATGTCACATAATTTGCTTTCTTTAAAGCTCTTTTCTCTAGTTTTATTTGCCATTACTGAAAATCAAAAAATATCACAAACCTATTGCCACTTGGATACTGTACTACAATATCATGATCTTCATCAATGCCACAAACAGTTCCAGTTGTAGTTAAAGTCTCAAACATGCCATCAGTCCATCCTCCATGACCGTGCTGCAAAGACTGTACAATTTCTAGGTCAAGATCTATATTTACCAGGTCACCAATCTGCAACCCACCAGGATTCCTGTTGCCATTCTGCTCACCTGTAATTGCAGAGGGAGTTGACAATAGAAAAGGAAAGTCACAATAGCAGTATGCAACTGCATTATTTTTCAACAAGAACAAGCTCTAGATTTTTAGTTTTAGTTACCATCTAATCTAAAATGTTTTGACAATACAATGTATCAAATTCTAGAGCTAAAGAGCTTTAAAAAAAATCAGATTCAAAGACTGAAAAAATGGGAGGATTTATAATGATGACTGAACAGGAATAAAATCTATAAAAGACTATGCAACCATATATCAGAACACAAAGTTCTGGGTGTTGAAAATACTCACTTTTCTGCCTGCATGTCTTAATGACTATCACTGCATCAGAGCCATGATAACTAACTACAACTTATGAAAAAGAACCCTGAAACTACTTTTTCTCTGAAGTACTTAGTACTATTTTTTACCAATTGTTTTTGTGATTTGCCTTAAGAGCATTTTGAAAGATTTCAAAGCCCATTACCTACCTTACTTTTAAAGGTAGTTCTGGGACAAAGAATTCATGATCGTGAAACACTACAATGAGGGGTCCAAATGCCTATGTTGATTCTGTATTTTTCTTGTGATGGCAAGACATAAAACAAGGACGTTTGATAGCGAGAGAAATGGATGCTCTCAGCAAAACATAAGCATTTCTTCTACATTCTCTTTTAATAAAATAAGGTATCATGCAGGCAAAGAGCACTTTTTGACTGCAAACAAAAAACTTTTAGCAAAAAGGCAAATCCAGTGATTTAGAAAGGAACAGAGTTCGCATGAGAAAGAAAAGCATTCAGAGACTAAAGGCTTAATCAGAAGAATGTGGTAAATGTTTATGATGGCAACAATAAAAAATATCTATAAAATGACAGTAGTTTTCGTTTTCTTGATCTTTTTTTATTTTAATGGTATGTGAAATTTTACTAATTATATTACCTTACTCTTGGGGCTGTTGTTGTATTAGAAGGAAATTTTACAGAAATTCTAAGCTTCAAATTGTCAGATCCTATTCTCAATACAGTAAGAGATGTAACATCTAACACAATATTTTTCAGTAAGTTTATGATTAACAGAGAAGTTTCAAATATGACATAAATGGCATGTCAAATCTAAAGCTATGAAAACTCAGTGTCTACATAAATAATTTTAAAAGAACAAATTCTTTAAAAGCAAAATAAAACCAAGAAAGTACCTCTTCAATAACTTTAATGGTAACTAATTTTTTAAAGGTCCAATTTAAACATTTTCTAATTCCACAAACTCTCAGCCATTATTTAATCATTTTCTCTAGTCTGCTAACTCACCTAGCACTGGGCAGTGATCTCTGTAGAAAGAACCTCCTTTAGCATCCTGGACACACTTCAGATCAGACTAAGAAGGGAAAAAAAGAAAAATCAGCCTTGAAAACATCAAGTATAGCTCAATACCTAAAATAGACAGAAGTGTTCATTCAGAAAACACCCTCAGCAGAAGTCAAGAGTAGGTCTGGGTTAACAGTCACACTTAACATGGCTTTCAAAAGCACCCCTCAAAAACCATAAACCTGATTTTTATAATATTTTCTGAAACACATGCTAAAAAAAAAGGAACTGTAATAAATACTTAGTATTTAAAATGTACAAAGCACCTTCCATTTTAAAGGTATTTTTACCAAAGAACTCAACTCATTTGATCTTTCTCATCAATTTTATGAGATATAGAACCAAACATAGTCTTTTGATTCCTTGTCCAGCTGATTTTCCTATTTACATCAACTTTAGTCTTTATTTCACCATGACTTAGTTAACTTAGCTTGTACAAGAAAACAAATTATTATTTAAGTATCTGAATGGGAAGGCTATGGTCATATCATGAAAAAGTACAGAAAATGTGAACTTAGAAGAGCAACCTTGGAGCCTACTATGAAAATTCAGAAGTAGATTTAATTAAAAGTGCCTAATAGTATCTGATATAAATAGTTGATTAGTATATACTTACTCTATTAAATAAAGGAGCTCCTTTATACACACAAATACACATGAATGGGAGAAAGAGAGAGAACCCAACTCTTTTATAGCTCCTTTGTCATTAGAATATCACATTTAGCTAAACCCTAGTCAAAAACACAAAGGGATCAAATTGCTTTAGTGTGATACCCAAACCCAGTAAATTCACTTCTGAGAATATAACTTAAGGAAATACATGTGCAGACACATGTACAAGGATACCTGCTGAAACACTGCTTCCAGTAAAAGGAAGGAAAAAAACCAAACCCAGATACTTAGCAACAGAAATCTCATTATATAAATAATTGCAGAACCATGTAAAGGAGTCCTACTCAGCCATAAAAAAAAGAATACAAGTATACATATGTTATATGTATATTATACATACATATATAAAACTTAAGTACCTGAGTACATATAGCACATAAAGCTTCATTTGAAGCGAGTTAATAATCAGTAGGAATCCTACAAAAATCCCAATTTAAAAATGGACAGGCATGAAGATAATGGAAAACTGATAATCGATGCTATATATAATTATAAATACTGCCAAGTAAAAGTATGTGTTTAGATTCACATGGCTGGCTTTTATACATAAATAGAATAAATCAAAGGAACAGTGGAATATTTTTCCCCTCCTAATGAGGGGTATAAAACAGTTGAAAGAAATGAAATTTAAAGAATTCTTTGAATGAGGAATATATTCAAGATGGAAAGGATAAAAAAGGCATATGTTGGCATTAATATATTTAATTATACTCTATAAATTAAATATTTGAGGTCAGTATTTGAACAATAATCCATGAAGTGCAGAAATACAGGGCACTCCATTGAATAAATCACTATTATTCTCCTAAGCACTTAAGTAATTCAAAGTGTTTGTAGGTCATTTTCAATTACCAACACTACATTTTTCAAAATACAGTGGAAAAAAAATCTCCTTAAAAATAATTTTAATTGGGGGACTGGATCAAAAAGGTGAAGGGATTGAGAAATACAGATTAGTAGTTACAAAATAGTCATGGGGATTGTAAAGTAAAGCATCGGAAATACGGTCAATAATATTGTAATTTTAAAAAAGAATGCAAAAGAGGCAGTTGTTCTATACTTTAGAAACATGAAACAGGGTGCTTGAATATAGGTATTAATTATATTACACTTTATTATTAAAATAAACTTTAGGGTAGCCTTCAAAAACAAAAGAAATTTAACACCTATTGTAATTATTATTTTATCAGCCACCAAAGCCTAAAATACAAATATACCATAAAAATCTCATTATAATACTATTTTCTATGTCCATGCCAAAGAGCAGCCTTACAGATGGTTCTAAATCTTAGATTCTTAGATTGACTATTAAATAGTTCAAACAAATGTAGTGAAAATGTAAAGTTTATTAAATTTTCAATTTATATGATTCAGATGGCTGTATTTTGACAAAAACAGATGACGAAAGGAAAAAATATATATAATTATTTCCCTTCTTTCATCCATCCAATATTTTCTTTTGTGGTTCTTACTACTTACCATGCCCTCAAAACCAACTCTGTAGAGGTTCTTAGCACCATTATCCCAGAGAACATATGCTGCACTATGTGGGCTTGATGCACTCCAGTCTTGGATTTCTGTTACCTAAGGGAATTTTTTGAGAAAAGAATTTTTTTAAAGGGTAGGGAAGAGGTTAGTTCTTTAAATTATACTTAAATCTGAAAAATCATTTATCATTCCATGTAACAAGGTAAGAAAAACACTTATTTGCCAAATATATGTCACTCCTAATATATAACTGAATTATAATTATAGGTATTTTCCCAGAGTTTTAAGGTAATTTGTAAAATCACTGAAGAAATTTTAAATTGGAAGGCTTAGTGATTACAATAATAATTTTCAGAGAATACATAAGTAAATATAAAATTTTAAATCTTTACTGTTAAAGGGTTCCTTTTAAGAAGAGTATTTTCTTTTAAACCCACTATTTAATACACAATTCAAAATATTTCACCAAATACCCAGAATGATTCAAGATTAACCTGCTCTCAGTCAGCTAAAATATGATAAGCACAAGGCTCAATGACAATGTTCAAGAAGACTTGAGTGATTTTGTTCCCCTAGAAGTTCTCTCAGTTGCCCCCAAAAGCAGACCATCTAAGCTAAATCATCATGCCTACCATGAAAACCCAAGAACAATCTCTAGGCCCCACATGGCAACACAATGATTCATAAACTTATTTGGTATTTTTAAAAAATTACTGGGGTTACTACTGCTTAAGGACAAAGAGTCAACTACACAAAAATGATACACAATGAGCACTGAACTTGGGGATTCTCAAGTAAACCAGTCTACAGCTAAGAATGGGAAGTTACACATGTTCAACTTATTACTTTTCTCCATCTTAATACTTGATACTTATAATCAGCCATCGTTCATGGTTACTTGGAATGCCAGGATAATGTTAATATAATTTTTTAAGAAATGACTATTTCAAATAAGATATGTAATAATCCTTTCATATTTTGCCCTGTATTAGAGATATTGTATTGTAAGCTATGTATTTTATGTTGTTTTAGAGACAAAATTTTTACATTTAAGATTTAATAAAACATTTGAAAAATAATTAAAGTTATCAGTAAATAAGTCCATTTATTTTTTAATTGTGAAGTAAATTATACATTATAAAAACATATGTAAACTTTTAAGAATAAAAAATGAAACGAACACCAGCCTAAGAGAAAAAGAATATTACCAATACTTTTCAAATCTCCTATATGCCTCTCATCAATCCCAACCTCCTGCTTCCCAAGAGAGGTAACTACCACCCTGAATTTAGAATCCATCACTGCCTTGCTTTGCTTTATGGTTTCCATAACTAACCACTGTATAACCTTACAAAGAAACAGTTCCTAATAAAGTAAAACAGTCCATTTTTAGCGAAAATATTCCTTCTGGCTCTAATACAGTCACATTCTGCTTCATTTGGTTTAAAAAAATGCAATGCTAAATAAATTAAATGTCTATCTTTATATGGAGGACAAAAAAAGTCTGACTAAAAAACAAAGGCTACAAATTGTATTTAAATCAAACGTATCCTAACTTTCAAATTATCTGGGCTAAAAGCAATTTCATCTATGTGAAATTTCTTCATTTGTTAATACGATTCGATTATTGAGGAGGAAACAAAGTGGAAGGTGTAAGAAAATAACTACCATCAATTTTATACTTTGAATTCAGATTAAGAAATATGTGCAGAGTTATGGCTACAACCATTATGTAAATGTTCCTGAAAAACTCCATAAAGAATCAAATTGACAATACCTGCATCCACTGATCTTAAATCTTAATATCACTAACAGTAGGATAATCAGACTTTGTGATTCCTGATATGATACAACAGAAAGTACACAGCACTACTTATGAGATACTCTTGCTAAAATAAAATTGAACCTGAACCTAATCAAGCCTCTACATCTAATTAGTTTATAAGAATACAAGGGTTGGAGGAACGAGTTTAAAAGTACCATAAAGAATCAATCAGCCAAATCCAAAGAACCTGGTTTATTCAACAAATAAATGGCATTTTTAAATGTTGATAATTTTTTAAAATTTATTTTATTAAATTTTTTCCATTAACATTTGCCCCCTTATATTACCACCCCACCCCACCCCCGATCACCACCACACTGTTGTCCATGTCTGTGCGTTTTTTTGTTTGTTTTTTACTTTTTGGTCACATGGGAATTTGTTATACTATTCTTTCTACTCTGGTGTATGTTTGAAATTTTCCATAATAAAGTTTTTTTTTAAAGAAATATATCTAGTGTACCTACATGAAACACTTAATTGACATATTCAAAAGCATTTGTAAAATGAAAAAAAAAAAAAAAAAGTCTTAAAATACTACCATAGGTAGTGGTACTTAAAAAACCCTTAAGAATACAATACACACTTACATGGCGTCTTTACATCATGTTTGTCAAAGCCCACATTTAACATATTCATTTTTGTGTGTGAACAGTTATAAACACGCCTATCATGGTAAAAGTACATGGTGGGCCATAGTTCGCGTAGGCACTGCAACATCACCCTGGGTTGGTATATACCTCTTAATATAGCTCATACTAGCCTTCTTATTGAGCACACGCAGTAATGAGGGTAGGATGGGAAACTTGAATCTCAAAAAAAGAAAAGAGAGAAAGAAAAAATACACTATCACATTGGTTACACCAACGGATTGGGACAGAGAAGCCAGCATTGAAGGGAAAGGGGAGACTTAAAAACTTTCTTCACTCACATATACACACAAAAAAGACAGACAATTAAAACTACCTCCAATCTCATAATTTGCTTAAAAATACCAGGTCTGTCTGGAAAAAGTCCAGCCATAGCTAGTGTAACAAGAACAGTCTGTGTGACAATGATGTCACTGGACTGGAATGCGCATGCATGAACAATGACAACTTCACTGTACAAGTCAGTAGGGTCAGCAGATGCCATTGCGTGAGCATGTGTACTGTGTGGCTGTCGCATTCAGAATGACTGAGAAAGTAGAGCAATGATTCTGCATCACATTTTACATTAAGCTTAAACATTCCTCCATGGAAACTGTTTGGATGATTCAGAAGGCTGCAGCTGTGGGCAGCTGGTGACTGGCAGCTTCATGACGATGTGCCCACTGATGCATCACATCTCGTGTGGTTTTCTGGCAAAACATCAAATCACCCCCCCTACAGCCCAGATTTGGTGCCCCACAACTTCTGGCTTTTCCCAAAACTAAAATCATCTTTGAAAGGGAAGAGATTTCAAACCATCTATAAGATTCTAGAAAATACGATTGGGCAGCTGATGGTGATTGGGAGAACTGTGTGAGGTCCCAAGGTGCCTACTTTGAAGGGGACTGAGTTGTCATTATCCTACCTACACTGTTCTTGTATCCTGAATCTTCTTCAATAAATGTCTCTATTTTTCATATTACATGGCTGGGTACCTTCTGGACAGACTTTGTGTATTACCCTGAAGATTTACCATTGTATCATATTAAGTTCCCTCACCCAGAGTCACATGGCAAGATTGTTTCACTTATTTTTCCTCATTTTGTTGTTAAAATGCAACATGTACTAAATTGTAACAAACCAAAAATGTAATACTGATGAGTCAGTTTCAAGAATGCTTACTTTTTAACTCCCAAGAGAGCCAATACAACAAACCCAGAAAGTTTCATTATGTGGCTCAGACTTTAAAAAGCTGCCTTCAAAAGCTGATGAAAATATAATTCCAACCCTCTGACCATACAATTAAGTATGGGAAAGAATATAAAATTAAAAAATCTTTAAGTGAGAATATTATAAACTTACTTCTTATGCACTCTTTCAAAATAAGTTACTAAAATGTGTTCTCTACCAAAGATAAGAGTAAGTTTTTTAATGTTCATAGTTTTGATCCTCCGTTTTCTAAACCATTAAAATGAAAACTGCATCACAAGAACCAACAACAGAAGCTAGGGAATCGAAACAAAGGCAAACTAAATAGGAAACGAGAGTGGAAAAAGAACTATAGGTATGGGGAACATACTGGGGAGAGGTTAGCGGGGGGGGGCGGGAGAGGGAGAGGGAGGGAGCTGGTACATGAATTAAGAAGCATAGTAGGAGTGGATGGAATAGACAGGAAGAGGTTGAGAAGAACTATATGCACAACCAATGGACATGGACTACAAGAGGGGGACAACTGGAGGGAGGGGGGCCACCAGGTGGAGGGAAGCAGAGGGAAGGAAAATTGGGACCACTGTAACAGTATAATCAATAAAACATATTAAAAAAAAAAAAAAGAGTAAGCTAAGGTGATGTAATGGGATACAGAAAACATGAGGTCCAGTCAGGAAAGAAGGCAACAGCATCCATCAAAGGGAGTTTCCAGGATGACTGCTGGGCACCAGGCATCAAAGGTGATCTGTCCAAACTGTAGCCATGTAATTCACAGGCCAGACATGTTGAAGGCTCTTATCAGCAAGATTCCCACTGCCACTGTTCCATTTCACTGACTACAGGACACTGCCCAAGTGAGCCTGTCCCAAATTCTCAAGTACACTTGGTTTGCTGGACTACAAAAAAGGACCCTTAATTTCCAGGGAAGTAAGACAGGTTATCCAGAAACTCTATTCAATTTATATTCTCCTGGGAGCTCTCATCAAAAAGTTGCAATTCTGCTCTGTCCTCACAATAGTTATATTTGTGATTGCTACTTGGTTTTTCAAAAATTAAATCTAAAATACTACACAGTATTCCCTCACTTATCGCAGGTATTACGTTCTAGACCCCCCCACGAAGAAAGAACCTTACATTTATTCTACACTCTTAAACATACATAACTTTAACAACATATGTATACAGTACCACAAAACCCAGCGATATAGCAAAAAATCCGTGATAAATATTTAAATATAATATTTTTTAAAATCTCACGATACAGTGAGGCCATGGTAAGTGAACCGCGATATAGAGAGGCAGTACTGTAGAACATAACACTAAGTTATACAACAATAAAGAAAAAGTGAAATAATGACAGCAAAAATCAGAAAGACTTACAAACAGGAAAAGGTGAACAGGAGGCATTTAAAGGTACTCATAGCATTCTATTTCTTAATCCATATAGTGAGAACAAAAGTGTTCATTATATTACTATTCTTTAAACTTTCACATACATTTCCTACATTCCTCTGGGCAATACAGGACTGCTATAAATGGTTGTTAAAGTTGTTCACTACATAAGGGGCCTTGCCAAGGAGGAGAGTAGGGGGCTACTACCCAACCCCAGCTTTTTTTTACCAAGACCCTATGCACTGGAGCAAGGCTATTACTGCATCCACCCACAAAGGAGTGCCTTTTCTCTACCAATGGCTTGCCAAGTATGTCCCCTACCACTCCATCTATCTAGAGGTGGCGCCCTTTCAAAATTCACAATATTTTTCTTTTTAGAGCAGTGTTTCTCAACAGTGTCTCTCAAATTTCAATGTGCATTAAATGACTTAGGAATCTTGTTAAGATGAAGATCTTCATTTAAAAGGTCTAGGAAAAAGAGGACATATGACTTATTATATTTCTAATAAACTGAGAGGTGACATCAATGCTGCTGGTATACAAGCCACACTACAGTCACAGAATTTAGATTTACATTTTTTTACTATCACCTCTAATCAGAATACGGGTTCCAGGAGAGAAGAAATTTTGTGTCTTTTTATTATTGCTATATCTCTGATGCTGGAAACAGAACCTTGTATGCATTTAAGTGTTCAGTTAATATTTACAGAATGTTTTAAGCAAAAGTCTGCTTCCTTAATAAAAATCAAAGTATTTAAAATATAATGGCTAAAGTATCTCTCTCTGATTTACAAACATTAAAATTAGATGGTATTATTGAAAATTAAATCAATAAAATACTTGCCATGGCCAGGTGGCTTAGTTTTTGGAGCATCGTGCCATACACCAAAAGGTTGCAGGTTCAATTCCCAGTGAGGGCACATACCTAGATGGCGGGTTTAGTCCCCACTGGGGAGCATTCAGGAGGCAACTGATGTCTCTCTCTCTCTCTCTTCTCAAATCAATAAAAATATCCTTGGGTGAGGATTAAAAAATTTTTCTTAAAGAATAAAATATTCTGAACTTAGAAAACATCTGTTTGAAAAAACACTTTAAAAATCTTAACTTCAAAAGAATCTATATAGCACCAAATTGTACAAAAGAGGTTCTCAGCTCCTGTGAAGAGTTCCTCAATGACACAGACTTTAAAATTATCATTCCTGCACTGGCTGGTGTGGCTCAGCGGACTGGAGTGCTGGCCTGCGAACCAAATGGTCACAGGTTTGATTCCCAGTCAGGGCACATGCCTGAGTTGCAGGCCAGATCCCCAGTTGGGGGCGTGCGAGAGGCAACCATACATTGATGTTTCTCTCCCTCTTTCTCCCTCCCTTTCCCTCTCTCTAAAAATAAATAAATAAAATCTTTTTAAAAAATTATCATTCCTCATTCCAATCAAGATGATGGCAGAGGTAAATGCAGTATTCAAATCCCCCCACAACCACCTCAAAATTACCATCATTCAGACCCACCTTAAATCTAGTCCAAAGTAAGTCCTACAACCAAGGATATAAAGAAGCCACATCAAGAATGGTAGGAGGGACAGAAATGCAGAAAGGGTTGGCCCCACAACCATGTGACAGATAAAAATCAGGAGGAATATCCTAGTTGCAAAACACCCCCTGAGGAAGGAAGAATCCCAGCCCCACACTACACATGGATTCCAACAGCAGGAAGATAAGTCCCCATAACTTCTGTCTGTAAAAACAAGCAGGAATTGTGGCTGAGTGAGACAGAGGGCAGCTGGAGTCTTAGGCATTCCTCTTAATCCTGTAGAGGTCCTGGTCAAAAAAATTATAGGGTAGGTCACATGTATCCACAAGATACTTTCATTACTAGTATGTGCTGAAATGTGGAAACAAATTTAAAAGCACTGAAAGTTTGCATGTATTATATTTACATAATAAAATACATGTTTTTTACTTTGTTGTAATCTAGAAATTATTAAAGAAATATAAAAACATGAAGAGTAAAAATTTCTTTTTTCAAATAATCGAAACAAGGATATTACTAAAAAGACCAAACAGAATCTTCAATAGTTGGCTTTAATCTTTGGCATTTTAATTATGATGCCAAACGTTTGTAACAGTCATTGCAAACAACATTGCTATGACCAAGGCATAAATACTTTTTATAACACATCCAAAAATATTTTGATAAGTGACTAATTTGGGATGTAACATACCTTGGATTATCAAACTGGTATATTTTTTCCATCTTTTAAACAGTGAATGACAAAAAACAAAATGCTGACTATGAACTTCATGGGGGAAAAAGAACACTATTTCCAGTCAAGATGGTGGCATAGGTAAACACAGCTCACCTCCACACATAAACACATCGAAATTACAACTAAAATATAGAATAACCATCACTGAGAACTACCAGAAATCGAGCTGAATAGAAATCTGACAACTATGGAATTTGAAAAAAACACATTCATCTAGACTGGTAGTAGGAGCAAGATGCAGAACAGGCTGGTCCCACATCCGCATGTAGTGGATAAAAATTCAGGAGGGCTATCTTGGGGTCGAGGAGCTCCACAGCAGGACCCCCAGCCCAGGGTTCCAGTGACAGGAAAGTAAGCCCCCATGACTTCTGGCTGCAAAAACCAGGAGGATTGACCAAGTGAAAGAAACTTCTGGAGTCCCAAGCATCTCCCCTTAAAAACCCACACACAAACTTACTCAGATTCACTCCCTCTGAGCTCCAGCACCAGGGTAGCAGCTTGAAAGGTACCAGTGGCATACCGGAAAAAACTGGTGTCTAGCATCAAGGCAGGAGCTGGGGGACAGCTTTTTCCCAGACTTTAGAAAGCCAGACAGAGGCCATTGTTCCTTTTCTGAGTCCTCCCCCCAACAGAGCCACAGTTTAGGTAGGTAGGTACCACACTGAGATTCCTTCAGCCTGGCTAACGCTATTTGCCCTGCCCTAGAGATCCCAAGACTGTGTCCAGTCCAACTTACAAGCCCACCCAAAATGTTAGCAGTGACTTTTCCATATAAATGGCTGGTTGTGGCTTATGCTTCAACTTCTTAAATCCTATCATACAAGCAAAAGCAGCCTCAGGGAGCCCCCAGCCCTTGTAACCTCTTGCTAAGTGGCTCCAGGCCCAGTACTAAGAGCAACCAGCCTACAGTCACAGTTTGGAATCTCCAAGCCCAACACAAGTAGCAGCCATCTCAGATTACTTTATATCTCAGGCAGGGTGGCCCCTGGCAGAAGACAGGTGAGGGCTGACCTTAGCCTGCCCCACCCAGAAAACCCCAGAGCCTTGACACCCAGTGAACACCTACAAACCATGTCAGAGCCAACTATCACCCTCCCCCTGCACAGCTGATCCTCCACAGAGGGCAAAGGTTGGTGCTCAGTGGTCACAGCCAGTCCTTGCAACTGACTGGCATAGGCAAATCCTTTCCCTTCACCTGCCACCATCAATCTAGGCTCAACTACAAAAGGAGGATGTACTCAGCACACATGAAAGGCACACCTCAAGCATCCAGCTTGGGTGATAGGGAATGCTTTGCCACTGTATTCTACAGACCACCGACTACATTAGGCCACACTAAAAATACAGGGAGTCATAGCAGTTCTACCTAATACGTAAAAACAAACATGGGGAGGCTGCCAAAATGAGGACACAAAGAAACATGGCCCAAATGAAAGAACAGATTAAAACTCCAGAAAAAGAACTAAACAAAATGGAGATAAGCAATCTAGCAGATGCAGAGTTCTAAACACTGGTTATAAGGATGCTCAAGGAACTTAGTGAGGACCTCAACAGTATAAAAAAGATCCAGTCAAAACTGAGGGATTCACTAATTGAAATAAAGAACAGTTTACAGAGAAACAACAGTAGAGTGGATGAAGCAGAGAATCAAATCAATAATTTGGAACATAAGGAAGCAAAAACAACCCATCAGAATAAGAAGAAGAAAAAAGAACCCAAAAAAACAAGGATAGTGTAAGCAGCGTCTGGGAAAACTTCAAGGTCGAACATTCGCATCATAGGGGTGTGCCAAAGGAGAAGAAAAAGAGCAAGATATTGAAAATCTATTTGAAAACATAATGAAAGAAAACTTCCCTAATTTGGTGAAGGGAATAGACACGCCAAGTCCATGGAGGACAGAGTCTCAAACAAGATCGATGCAAAAAGGCCCACTCTAAGACACATCATAATTAACCCTTTGAGTGCCAACATCGCTGTGAGTGACGCTGACAAATTTTCCCAAAAGTACCAGCATCGCTCCCAGCGACTCTTTTTTCGATGGCTATAAATGTAAATAACAATGGAATAATTCGTATTTTATGTTTTGTTCTCTTTTTTTGTACCTCAGGTTATATACTGATGTAACTTTTTTTCATGTTGATCCAAATTTCGAATTTTTATGCTTGTTCAAATACTGACATAGTAATTCTGTTATAATTTTTACTTACATTTTAAACGGTCCTTTTAATTTCATTTATCTTTGCAATAATTGTCGAAACTCTATGCAGTATGCATGATAAGGAAGCTTTTGCTATTGGACATTTTCATTGCTTCATGGTATAGCGTTAGCATTTTGTTTACAAACTGTTTTTCACTGTTGATATCTATTGATTGTCTCTAGTGTGAATGCTGTTTCTGTTCTTTTTTTTGGTATGTTATGAAAATTTTTTTTTTCCAAAAATTTATGCAATATTTGGCATACTTCTTGCTTGTTATCCATGTTGCTATGCGTTTTTTTCAAATTATAATCATAGGTTTTATATTATGCCATATATTAAACTTCAAAAGCCATATTGAAGGAAAGAATTTATTTTTTCTAAAATAATTGTTATAATAATTTTAATGCAATAAATTTTTTGCTAAATTGCGTCAAAGAACACTGCTTACAAAAGAAGAGTATATTTGCTATATGTCATGAAATTTTCAGCAAATTATTATGAATAATGTTTTTATAGACATTTTTCACACACTGCATTTCTCAGCAAAATAGCCTGGCATTTCTCACATGAATTTTATCAATTACACATGGCACTAAAAGGGTTAAAATGCCAAAGGTTAAAGATAAAGAGACAATCTTAAAAGCAGCAAGAGAAAAACAGTTACCTACAGAGGAGTTCCCATAAGACTGTCAGCTGATTTTTCAAAAGAAACTTTGCAGGCTAGAAGAGATTGGCAAGAAATATTCAAAGTCATGAAAAGCAGGGACCTACAGCCAAGCTAGCTCTACCCAGCAAAGCTATCATTTAGAATCGAAGGGCAGATAAAGAGCTTCCCAGACAAAAAAAAATTAAAGGAGCTCATCATCACCAAACCAGTATTATATGAAATGTTAAAGGGACTTATCTAAGAAATAGAAGATCAAAACTATGAACAATAAAATGGCAATAAATACGTGCCTGTCAACAACTGACTCTAAAAAACAAACTAAGCAATCAAGAAGAACAGAGACAGAATCATGGATACAGAGAGCATTTTGATGGTTGCCAGCTAGGATGGGGGTGTAGGCGAATGGGGAAAGAGGTAAGGGGATTAAGGAGTACAAATAAGTAGTTACAGAATAGCCATGGGAGGTACAGATAGGAAATATAGTAGCCAAAGAACTTAACAGCATGACCCATGGACATGAACAATGGCGTGGGGATTGCCTGAGGGAATGAGGTGCTGTCGGCAGAGGGAGGCAAAGGCGAAATACTGAGACAACTGTAACAGAATAATAAAATATGATTAAGAAAAAAAAAAAAAAAACTACACCAACAATGACTTCAGAGTTCACAGTATCTCTCAGATACAATTTACTATCCAATATCACACATCCTTACAAATGCTGTATTATAACCAAACTGAGAGCTTAAACATTATGACTTAACATTAATTAGTCACATACAAACATTCAGCTAGTCATGACCTTGAACCTATGCAGCTGAAATATGTAAAAATATTTAATAAACAGTTTGTATATCTCAGATCAGCCATGACCTCTTCAGGATTAAAGGGCCCTCACACACACACAATCACTCAGACTCATTCACTCTGAGCTCCAGTGCTGACAAAGCACCTCAAATGGCACAGGGACTAATGGGGAGGAACTGAACTGTCTGGCATCAGGGTGAAAGCTGAAGTGGCAGTTTTCTCCCAAACAGAAGTGCTGGCAGAGGCCATTTCTTTGCTAAGCCCTCCCCACAGAGAGCTGGCAGGTTGGCACCGTAACAGTCTCCATCAACCTGGCTGACACTGTTCACCCTGCCCTGGTGATTCCCTGAGTGCCTGCCCCATCCAACTGCATGCTCACCCAAGCATTTTCAGTGGCTTTTCCATACAAAATGCCTGTCTTTGCACATGCTTCAGGTTTTTCTAAAATCTCTCAAACAAGTAGCATTGGACTCAGCATGCCCTGTACCACTAAGTGGCTACAGGCCTGGCATTAGTGGCAGCTACCCTTGGTTCCCAGCTTGGCCTCTCCTTGGCACCTCCAAGCCTACACAAGTAGCAGCCATATGCAGATCTCTCTGTAGCTCATGCTGCATGGCCCCGGACAGAACACAGGTGGTGGCTGACCATGGGCTACACCTCCCAGGATGTCTCATAGCCAGTGCACCCGGTGAACAGCTTCAAACCATGTCCAAGCACCACCCAACCACCTTCAGAGCAATACATTCAAGGGTCAGACTCAGTGGGTGCCAGAGCCCCACTGAAGTAAGTACTGCTCCATGAGTTATCCCCTGCACAGCTGATCCTCAATGGTGGTCACAGTCAGTCCCTACAGCTGATTGGCCTCGGGTAAATCCCTCCCCCTGAGGTGCCAACAGCAATCAAGGCTCAACTACAACAGGAGGATGTATATAGCCCACATAGGGTGGAGGGTACATCTGGAATGCCCAGCTCGGGTAAACAGGGAGACTATGTCACTGGATCCTACAGGGACATGACTATGTAATACCACTCTACCAAGCCCAGGAAACGTAACAGCTCTACCTAATACATAGAAAGAAACACAAAGAGGCTGTAAAATGAGGCGACAAATAAACATGTCCGAAATGAAAGAACAGAACAAAACTCCAGATAAAGAACTAAACAAAGTGGAGACAAGCAATCCATTAAATGCAGAGTTCAAAACACTGGTTATAAGAATGCTCCATGAACACAGGGGAAGGGTAGATAAACTTAATGAGAACTTCTCCAAAAAGATATAAAACAAAAATGAAACCAGAAAACATAAAAAAAGTTAAAAAATGAAGAATACTGAATTGAAGGATAGTTTACAGGAAATCAATAGTACAGTATATCACATCCTATCAGAAGAGCAAAAAAAAAAAAAAAGAGGAATCCAGAATAATAAGGATAGTGTCAGAAGCCTCTGGGACAACTTCAACCATACCAACATTTGCATTGTGGGGCTGCCAGAAGAAGAGAGAAAGCCAGAAATTGAAAACTTATTTAAAAAAGTAATGACAGCAAACTTCCTTAATCTGGTACAGGAAGCACAGAGTCCCAAACAAGATGAACCCAAAGAGGCCCACACCAAGGCACCTCACAATTAAAATGTCAAAGGTTAAAGAAAAAGAGTCAATCTTAAAAGCAGCAAGAAAAAAAGCAGTTAGTTACCTACAAGGGAGCTCCCATCAGACTGTCAGGTGATTCCTCAACAGAAATTTTGCAGGCCAGAAGGGACTGGCAAGAAATATCCAAAGTGATAAAAATCAAGGACCTACAACCAAAATCACTCTACTCAGCAAACTTATTTAAAATCAAAGGACAGAAAAATATCTTCCCAGACAAGCAAATGCTAAAGGAGTTCATCACCACCAAACCAGTATTATAAGAAATGTTAAAGGGTCTTATTTACAAAGAAGGGAAAAAAATGGTCTAAAATATAGATAATAAAATGGGAATAAATACATCTCTATCAACAATTACTTTAAATGCAAATGGATTAAATGTTCCAATCAAAAGACATAAGTGGCTGAATGGATAACAAAACAAGACCCATACATAAGCTGTCTACAAGAGACTCATTTCAGATAGAAACACACACACAGAGACTTAAAACAAAGAGATGGAAAAAGATATGCTATGAAAATGGAAGCAAACAAACAAAAACTACAGTAGCAAAGCTTACAACAGACAAAATAAACTTTAAGAGCTATATAATAAGAGATAAAGTAGAACCCAGCAATCCCACTTCTGAGCATTTATCCAAAGAAATCCAAAACACTAAATTGAAAAGACATAAGCATCTACACATTCATTGCAACATTATTCACAACAGCCAAGATATGGAAGCAACCTAAGTGTCCATCAATAAATGAATGGATAAAGAAGAGTAGTACATATACACAACTGAGTATGACTCAACCATAAAAAAGAATGAAATCATGTGCAAAACATGGATGAGTACAGAGGGTGTTGTGCTGAGTGAAATAAGTCAGACAGAAGAAGATAAATTCACTTATATAAGGATTATAAAAAGCAAAATAGCCCTGGCCAGGAAGCTCAGTTGGTTGGAGCATCAACCCATGCACCAATAAAGGTTGCAGGTCTGATCCCCAGTAGGGGCCCATATAGGAAGCAACCAATCAATGATCCTCTCTCACATCAAGTGTTTCTCTCTCTCTCTCTGCCCCTTCCTCTCGACTCTAAAAATCAATAAACATATCCTTGGGTGAGGATTAAAAAAAATTAAAGAGCAAAATAAATGAACAAGCAGAAGAGAAAGAGACTCATAGATACAGAGAACATTTTGATGGTTGCTAGGCGGGGAAGGTGTTGGGGGAATGGGTGAAAAAGGTGAAGGGATTAAGAAGTATAAAAATAAATTATCATTCCTCATTACTAAAAAGTCTCAGATGTGAACGTTATTCATTTCATTACATCTAGCATAACACAGAGTCTATACAATTCAATACACGTCTGTTGACTGAATGATTAGCAAAAGCAATATAAAATCCAAAATAGTGCACATTTCATTGACCTGCTTTCTCGTATGTGTGAGCAGTGTTATTTCTTATGTGCTATACAAATAGTTGAAGGTTAATTAGCAGTATAACTCGGTAGTAATGCTGCCAGTCTCCTTCCAACAAGTAAAAATAAATAAATAAATAAAATCCAAAATAAATAACTCCAACAGCCCATTCAGCCAAGTATTTCTGGCTACCCCACCCAAGTGAAACAGGCTCTACATAATTCCCTTCAGAATAACTGCTATAATTGACCCTAGAAAGCTCTACACACTACCTGAGAAGAGTAACAGACTTATGTAGACTAGATGACAAAGTAGCTGCTTATTACCCCTAAGACACAGATCTTTGAGAATATGGAATATAAAACAAGTAAATTCAAATGAAATTTTAATAGCAAGAAAGTTGAGAGCATAAGACAAAGCTCAGGGTGGACTGGCCCAAACAGAATGCTTAGAAAGGCATTATGGCAATATGAAGCCTAAAGATAAAAAGGTAAAATCTCCCCAACAACTTTCTCAAGAAATGCCAATATTTACAACAGAACGGGAATAATCTTTTTTCTTTCAGGAAAAAAAGGAAATGATTATAAAACTGTTCTAGGCACAGGAAAAAATGGGCCAAGAAAGTCAATTATAGTAGTAATAAAAATCTCCTGACACACTATATTCTAGAATAACATGACAAACTAAGAAAAATGCTTTACCTTTCCCCTACGTCCATTTCCTCCATCTTGATCTTCCCATTGCCAGTCTACTCCCCGTACCACTCTGGCACCTGCAAAGATCCCTCTGGCTGTAATCTTCTTAGATTTTCGACGAGACTCTAACAGAACCCTAAAAATAAAATTATTTACTTTCAAGTTTATATAAAAATAGGTAACTAATTTATTGTTAAAACAAGATTATATAAAAGATTATTTTGAAAATGTAAGATTTTTCTTTGTTCTGGTTTATACCATAACAACATGATACAGGAATCCCTTCTACAATCCACAGGTGATTATGATGGCAGTGGTAGATGAAATAATAAAAACAGCTAATATTTACTGAGTTTTTGCTATACATAAAAGCACTTACAGAGGTTTAAAGTTTGTTGCACTCCTTCAGAGGAGGGTATATTTATATTATCCATTTTATGAAGAAGAAAGCTGAGTCAAAGAGTTAAGTAATTTGCCCAAGGTCACAAATGTTAAATAGTAATGGAATCCACATATGAACCCAGTCTAATTATCATACTTCAGAGTATCATTATACTCTTCACTTTAGAGATGGCAAACTCAAACCAATTACAGCAGTTATGCAAGTAATATAAATGAGGGCCTAAGAAAGACAGCATCACAGAAATGACAAATGGCAAGTGGCAGTTGACATCAGGCTTATTTAGGAAGATGACAGAAGGTGGTAGGGACTTTGGTGAACTCAAGAGTATGATTTGTCTTCAGGGTACAGGTGCTCCTGTGCTTCAGCCAACTTTGCTATGAAGAAATGTAGGCCGTGTTGAGTCTTCTGGGGGGGGTGTGGGGTGTGTGTGTGTGTGTGTGTGTGTGTGTGTGTGTGTGTGTGTGTGTGTGTGTGTGTGTGTGTGTGTGTGTGTGTGTGTTTTAAGAATTGATAAACTTAGTTTCTGTATAAAATCACCTGATATGAAAAGGTTAAGAATTGTTCAAAACTTTGGAGCATGGTATATGCCAAGTAAAATACATCTGTGGCCTTGATCTGACTTACACTAAACTGACTCTAAAGTACTGCAAACCTACCAAAGACTCGGGACTTGAAAAAGATTCTAAACTCAATTATCTGGACCAGCTGGGTTCTTCAAGGTCATCTAACTCTTATTCTTCTACATCCTTCTCATTCATAAAATAAAAAAGATTTTTTTTCCCTTTGTTTTTCTACTTTAATCTCATTAGTCTATTCATTTTTAAGTTTCTTTATTATACTCCAAAATTTGTAAAAAAGAAAAAAGAAAAAAAATAACTTGTTTCAAACTACTTAGTTAATAAATGGCATGACCATGATTATGAACTGGGACACCATGACACCAAAATCTATTTTTCTATTACTTCTGCTGCTTCCCTATGACTAGCTAGAGTCTTGTTCCTATGCATTATTCATATTTACATGAAAAAACTAAATTACCTGAAATTCTACATCTATTCACAATTAACACTCTTCTCTCTTACTTCTAAGACACTTAATACATATCTCTAGAGTATAAAACATCACATGATAATCATGTTGATCAAATAATCCCTTAACTTGTAAATTCCTTAAGAATACCATACTTTATTTATCTTCAAATTTACACAAGCACAGTAGCTGTCTCAAAGTCTTAATAAATGCCTATTGATTCAATGAATGTGCCCTAAGAGTAGCAATTAACAGAACAGAAGGTATAGCAAGAAGAAAATAATCAGCCTCTCTTGTCCTGTCCTTGCATTTCCAAATATTGAGTAGTGTCAAGTCTCTATATGAGAGAAAGAAGAGCCTAGATTATCTTGGAAAAATACAGCTTCATCTTCACAGAGGCAGACCTGGTCCACACCTAGCCTATTACTGCTACCTCCTGACTAAACTAGCTGTCAGAAGCTTTCTTAAATCTATTTTTAAAGCTGAATAGTATAAAATCTAATACAAACAAAGAATTGCAACTGAAGAAAAAGTTGTTTCCCATACCGCTCACTTCCTGGTGTAGTAATTCTATAGAAGCGATGCCTTAAATGATGTTTATCTCCATGATAACAAACTGTGCACAAATCATAATTTGTACACTCTGCACACTTCCATCGAATGCCAATGATTGGTTGCTGGCGGCAGGTATCACACATGGTTCCATCATGCTTAATGCCTATTAGAACAAGGATAGATGCTTACATTAATTACAAGTATTATTTACTTGAATATTATTCCTTAAGGGGAAAATAACACAGCATTTTACAAAGTATTTCAATAAAGTACAAATATTTCAAAGGCACCATATATAGTTTCAAGATAACATATTACAAATGTCTTTTTAATCAGCACAAAATATACACTAAATAGTTCCTATTCCTTCTTTTTTTCCTTAGTAAAAATATTTCTCAGGAGCACTTCCCTTGTTCTCATCCACAAACTGAAACTGAGGTTTAGTACAGAGAAAGAAGAATCCTTTCCCTCCAAGATGTTTCAGACTTCAAAACACAGGAATCTTTGAGGAATTTAAGCTTATCTTCCAGGTAAATAATTACTCCAAAAGAAAAGACAATTTTATCCTCAACATATCATAAAAACAAACTATCAATTAACTTAAGAATTTTTCTCTAGGTATTAACTTTCTCCCCACAAACAATAAACTTCAGAAAATGATTAGCAAACAAGTTTCCCAGTTTAAAGGGGAACAATATACTACAGTTTTGTGGGGTTTTTTTTCCTTAAGGAATAAGTAGTAATAAACTGTAGAAAAAGAAAATAAGTGCTTGGTAATATAACTTCTCTAAAAAATGTTCACATGCATGGATGAGACAGACATTAGAACTATAAAAGATACCACTATGAAGCAATAAAAATAACTGACATTTTAGAATAATAGGACTGGGAATAATGTTCATTTATTTATTTATTTATTTATTTTAAAGATTTCATTTATTTATTTTTAGAGAGTGGAAAGGAGGGAGAAAAGGAGAGAAACATCAATGTGTGGTTGCCTCTCACATGCCCCCAACTGAGAACCTGGCCAGCAACCCAGACATGTGGCCTGACTGGGAAGTAAACTGGCAACCCTTTGGGCCACTTATTATTCCATTATACTAACACTTATTATTCTATTATACTAAGATCACTATTTCAATAAGTCAAAAATAGTTTTGTTTTTTTTTTGTTTTTTTGTTTTTTTTTAAACAACGTGTAGTTTGTGTATATCAGTGTTACTATTTTATAAACATACTTTATGGTTGGCTTCGATTTTGAACTATAAGCAAGAGCTGTGTTGTCTGTTCAACAGTGACACACCCCTGCATCCCAATTCTGATTCTACCAATAGCTATCTTTGGACCCTTGAAAAAGCTATTTTAACCGAAGTATTTACATATAAAAAATAGGATTTCTTTCAAAATAATTAGGAGGGGCAGGGGAAAGTACTCGAGTTGAAGCTGGGTAACAAGTAATATGGAGGTTCATTATATTATTTTCTATTTTTTGAAAGTTTAGAAATTCTCCATAATTAAATAAAAGAAAGTTGTTTTAGTTCCCAAAACCTCAGTTTCATTTGGAGGAAGCAATACATTCTTTAAAGGTAAAGGATGTTCTAGAAATCAAATACTGTATATGCAAGGACTAGAGTACAAAAGTACTAAGCTCTACAGAAACTAATGCACTATTGCTACTTCCTGATAAGAAAAAAAAAAGAAACTAAATAATTCATTTTCTATATCTAGATTTAAAATCCTGATGAGTAAGGTAACCAGATTCTACATAAAGAGCCAAACGTAAGGATAAGTCAGGGTGATAGCAGTGCAAGTACAAGTGGAAAGAAGTAAGAGTCAAGAGAGATCTGGGACTTGGTGGATGTGAGTTACAAAACCAGAGATGTAGAAGGTAATGAAAAAAGGTATTAATGAAATCATTCAAGAGAAAAAAAATAGGTATGTTAGAGATATTTAGAAACAAACAGTCCTCTTTAAAACAGAAAGGGAACCACACACACACACACACACAAAAAACCTAAATAAGCACATGCCGATTCAAAAATGCATGCTCTAGGCCTCCACTGATAGAAACACATCTAAGAAACTAAAGAAAAGAATCAGGTAAGTTTCATAGAAATGGTGGATGAACAGACCTCTCAAAGAAAGAAATCTCAGGAGGGCATATGTTTAATGAATCAGGAAAAGCTTTATTTGTTTGGCAGGAATATGAAATACAGTCAGAGACTATATTCTTAAGCTGAAAATAACAAGATAAAATAATTTCTGCCCTGTATATTTAAATTGTTGCATTATGGTCAAAACAAGGGTATATGATTTAACACTAGTTCTATAACTTACTAGCTAGGTAATGTTCAATATCAGCTTAAACTACACCGGGATTGAATGTGTTCCCTAAAATTCATATGTTGAAGCCACAGCCCCTCAATATGATATCTGGAGGTGAGGCCTTTGGGAGGTAAATGAGGTAATGAAGGTTAGCACCATGAGGGGGTTAGTGTCCTTGTAAGAAGAAACAGAGACCAGGTCCCTCTCTATCTACCATATGAGGACACACAAGAAGGCATCTATCTGCAAGCCAGAAACCCATTTGGCCAGCACCTTGGTCTTGAACTTCCAACAGTGAAAAATAAATTTCTGTTGTTCAAACCACACAGTCTATGGTAGTTTGTTATGGCAGCTCAAGCAGACTAAGACAACATGGAAATGGACATTGTGAAGCTAAAGTAATAATACAGGTAAATATATTTTGAAAGGCTCTAAAGGAAAATATAAAGAACTACATTAAAATTAATTCAAAAAGAATTATGCTGCACGTAACATATTTATTAAATGTACTAGTCATCTACTTAAATAATTTAGTGATCATCAAAGTCATTAAATATCCCAGGAACATTCAGCAATACTTATAAAGAAATCAAAGAACTTAATTACCGTATTTTTCACACTATAAGACGCACCTGACCATAAGATACACCTAGGTTTAGAGGAGGAAAACAAGAAAAAAAGTATTCTGAACCAAATGGTGTACTAAAATATTTAATAAAATATAACAGAACAATATTTCAACCATGTAAAGTGAACAGCAGGATTAAGAACCATCATCACTGTCATTAACAAATGAGGAGAGACTTTAAGGTTCAAGTACTCGTCTAGTTTTCTGGGAACCCCAAGAACTCATCATCACTAGTGTCAGAATTTGTGAAGCTCAGTTGCTCACAATCACGGATATCATTTTCTTTGCTATCTTCATACTGACCGTCAGACGCCCTGAGATTCAGGAGTAAAGTGGGACATTTAAGCATCCCCAGGGGTTTCATGTGGGCCCACCACTTCCTCTTCTAATAGCTGTCTCCAACACTGACAGGTCAGTTACGGTCTGTGATGCAATATACACTCCATATGATGCACAGACATTTCCCCCCACTTCTGGCGGGAAAAAAGTGCGTCTTATGGAGCGAAAAATACGGTAATTTCTGTTTCCCAGAGACTGTATATAGAGAATATTCAATTATTCATGTATGGATTATCCCCATTTTAGCAAATTAGCCATCTTCTCTATGGCCACTCTCTTATACATTCCCTCAGGTTTTTCCCCCAAAGCTGATAGCTTCCCTAAGGCTATACCTGTCTTCTCAGTTCCTTTTCTTGTTTTCACTCCAGAATAGCAACAGTGGACATACCTGTCATGTAGGATAAGATAGTCCTACATACCAGCAGATCATCCACCACTTCTCTGTTGATAATGCTGGATTCTATCTTATGGCTAAGTAAGTCTGATTGCATCAATCATGAAAATGACCATCAATCATAGGCCCAAAAGAAATTATACTGTAAACAGAATGCACACTTAAATTAAAAATCCCAGATTTATAGCCACACAACTCAAAGCTACCAGCATTCACTAGTATTACATGCTTCAGTCTTTTAGAATATAAACCAAAAGGATGAATGCAACTTTCATCTATTCTTCATTATTGGGTATATAAATTGAATACAAAGAAAATGTTTTTTCTTAATCACATAAAAAAAATTTTTTTAAGTACCAAATAATCCATAAACTGCCTAATCATCCCTTGGGTTGCTAAGAATTTGCTATATTTTGTGTTAAATCAATATGGAAAAATCTGTGATTACTCCTATAATTATTATTTCCCAACACAAATAACAGAAGTTTACAAAAAAAATTATTCTAGCTCACACAAGGTATTTTTAGAAGAAATTCTAAAATCTATCAACAGATAAACATTTTTAAAGAACTGTTATAACTGTCTGATGCAGGGTTATTAAGCTGAATTATAAATTTTACTAAAACTGCAATTAATGAGAAATGGCAAGAATGAGTCTAATTGATTTTAGAGTTTTAGAATTGATATGAGAGAGAGAGGAAAGGGGAGAGAGAGGTGAAGGGGAGAACGAGTGAGAAAGAGAAAAACGTATCTGTTCCACTTATTTATGGATTCATTGATTGCTTCCTTTACGTGCCCTGACCAGGGATTGAACTGCACTTTGGCATACTGGGATGATGCTCTTACCAGCTGAATATCTGACCATGGCCACAATATTGAGTTTTTAAAAATTAAAAATTTAATACTGAAATACAGGTATATTCCTACTTTATGTATGTAATTTATGCCAGTTACATTCCTGGAAAACTCACTATATTTAAAATGGAGGTGCCCTGCCTAGTGTGGCTCAGTGGACTGAGTGCTGGCCTACGAACAGAAAGGTCACTGGTTTGATTCCCAGTCAGGGCACATGCCTGGGTTGCAGGCCAGATCCCCAGCTGGGGCATGCGAGAGGCAATCAATCAATGTTTCTCTCCCTCTCTTTCTCCCTCCCTTTCCCTCTCTCTCTGAAAAAAAAAAATAAATAAATAAATAAATAAATAAATAAATAATGGATGAAGGTGTGGCAGATTATATTTTCCAAAGAGGGCCACACCAATCTATATCTATCCCAAGTTCTCCTCTGACAACGTCACAATGACACACGACCACCAAGAGACAGGCCTATCCCCCACACACGCCCCCCACACACACATACACTGGACCTGGGTAGACATCTGAGACTGAGCTATAAAAGACAACACAAGTGCCACTTGTCTGTCCATGTCTGTCTTTCTCCTTACATCAGGATTTATGCCCTGCATGCCTTAGGAACTCTCTCATAATAAGTCTAGCTATTATAAAGCTGCTGTACAGGAGAGACCACATGGGGTAGCCACAAAAAGGTGTTAAGAGATGCCCTAAAAGCCTGGCTCTGCTAGCCACTCCACTCTGACACTCCAACTGAGGTTTTAGACATTGTGGAGCAGAAACAAGCCATTCCACACTAAGCCACATCCAAATCCCTGACCCATGGAAGCCATGAGCATATAATTATTTCACATAATACTAAGTATTGGGGTAATTTGCTATAAAACCTTTATAACTGAAACAAAACAAGTTAAAAATAAGTTGCAACCTTTGTTAAATTATAGTTCCTTAAGAACAATATACCAAAAATAAAGATAAATTAAAGAATTAAATGTGAAAAATGAAAGCCATAAAAGTGCTAGGAAAAAAGCTGAACAGCATTATTTTACAATTTTGAGTCAAGTTTTTCTAAGCATGGCACAAAACCTAGAAGTCACATATATGCATGCCCATGTGAGCACACACATATATAAGTGTGTAAGTAGAGAAAATCTGAAAGCCCACTCCAAAACTGCTGACAGTGATTGGGAGTGCACAGATGGGGAAGGGGAGGGAAGTTTCACCTTTTGTTCTATGAATATTTTTGAATTGTTTAATTTTATTATAAGCATATTAATTTCATAATTCTAAAAATAAAACACAATAGATACCAATTTTACCCTCTCAAATGGGCACAGATTAAAATTAATGTCAGTACATGTGAAGATGGTGTGTAGAGCCAGTCAGATATTGCTGAGACGTAAAAATAAAATTGATACAAGCTCTATAGAAGGTACTTGCAAAAATGTTTCAAATACCTTAATAAGCCTTGGCCCTGCCTTCAAATTTTTTAAAAGGTACATCCAAAGACCGTAAATTGTTTGTAGTAGATAGAAACCAAAATTTAACATAACTGATGTCAAAAATATGGTATTAATTCTGTGTAAACTATGGCAATTCATGAAGGAAAATTCAGTTATTAAACCATGCAGAACAAATGTCAATGACATTGTAAACTATATTATTATTATAAAGTGTTCCCAAAGAATTATAGTATACAGTTTTGGTAAATAAATTACGTAATATATATAATCCATGTGCACAAAAACAAAAACAGGAAAGATAATTCCCAAAATGTGCTGATGGAATTATCTATTATATTTTTCCAAGTCTTCTACAGTGAGTATGTATTAATTCTAGGAAGTAGATGGGTGAGTAGGAGCATTTAATATGAGGTATGAGCACAGAATTAAAACAAAAGGTAAAACAAGCAAAAACATGAGGGACTCTAAGCAAATATTTGTAAAAACCAACTTTCAAATAGTTACTTTAGCAATAGGGTATATAACTGCTACTTAAAAGTTTTTATTTCATTTAACCCTTACACACTACTGAGCTACTCCATGTGTATGAAAAGAAAATATTCATATATACCTTATTTAAGCACACTTCTCATTGCCACATATCTGAAGTTACAGTCTAATCTGTCTTACTACAGGGAAGCACCATGACCAAAAACATAATAAATATCAAATAGCATAATAATAAATGTCTCCACATGATTAAGTTTCTAAACAAGGTCTAAAATAGGTCTTCGAAAGTAAAATGCACTGAACAACCAGTATCCCTATGCATTTAGAACTTTAGTCTAAACTATCTGTGCAGTTCTTCAAATAAGAGTTGATCAGAAGCATATGGAAAATGTATCCTAACCTCCCCAGCCTGACCAAAAAGAGAAGAAGTCCAGTTTTCAGCTATCTGCATATTTTCATCTCTGTTAATTTTCCACAAAATACAATGATAACATTCATGAGCTCATAACCTAAGTACAGGCTTTCTTTAAAAGAAACCACTGAAACACACAATGATATTGCTTTTTCTAAAAAGCGGGTGGGGGGGGGTAGACCCTTCTACAAGTCATGGTTTTAAAGAATACTTCAGGAAAACCATTTATGCACACAAAAGCACATCCAAATCCCTTCTTGGTTCCCACAGTTCAAATGCCAACAAGGCTACTGAACATCAGTGAAACAGACTAACACTAAGAACTGGGAAAAGTAAACAAAGCAACCCCTTCCACTACCAAAACGAGCACTACAGAATTTTTAAGGAAAATGCAATTAACTGGATTTAATTCAATTTAATTTATGTTTAAAGAAAACATAAAACAGGAGAGGGGCCATTAAATAAACAAGGCCAAAATATGATCGATCTCTCACATCAGTAGCTTTTTTGTTTTTCCTTACTACATCCACCCAATTTATTCTCATCTAAAACCATTTCCTCCCAGTCTAAACCTCCTTTGCCCTGGCAAGAGTTATTTCTTAAAATTTTCATTTCATAAAACTTAATTCTCTAAACCTGTAAGCGCCTTTTCTCCTTCCTATAGAATACCATGTTACCCTCAAGAGTTAATGCCCTGGGACTTCCGGTCAAGATGGAGGCTTAGACGGACACGCTAGGTCTCCCTCTACAACTACAGTGGAATACAACTACTTCAAAACAAAGGATAACTAGAAATTCCAGAAAATAAAGCTACACGGAAGCCCAACATATGAAGTTATAAACCAGCGGTGCCATTTGGGCAGGTAAGAGTTAAAGAAGGCAAAGCTGTTTGCGGAGCGGCGGGGCGGGGCGGCGAAAAATCCTGGAGGCAATCAAGCCCCTGGCGTGCGCGACTCCAATCAAGCCCCTGGCGTGCCCGACTCAGGTGCTGGGGAGCAGCCGCAGCATCGCCTTGAACAGTGAGGCCCAGGGGGGCGGGAGGACGGATCCCGGTCTCCTAGCTGAATAACTGTGTGAATCCATCTTGGACCCCCGCCCCCACAGAAAGCACCACAGGGCTGCGAAATAGGTCGCGGACAGGCAGGCGACTCCGATCAAGCCCCTGGCGTGCCCGACTCCGGCGCTGGGGAGCAGCCGCAGCATCGCCTTGAACAGTGAGGCCCAGGGGGGCGGGAGGACGGATCCCGGTCTCCTAGCTGAATAACTGTGTGAATTCATCTTGGACCCCCGCCCCCACAGAAAGCACCACAGCGCTGCGAAATAGGTCGCGGACAGGCAGGCGCCGGGGGTCGCTGATTTGTGACGCGTACGCAGGCACTGCCCCCTGCCCCCGACAGCCGGCCCAGGAAAACAAAACGCATCTGTCAAAATGTGGCAGACAAATATAGAGATCCCGGTGACACAACTCACCAGACAGCAGATAGAGAACCTGACAGATGAACAGATAAGAAACCTGTCAGAGGCTCAGTTCTGGGCCATTGTTATCAGGTGGCTTACAGAATTCACAAAAGAGCAGGAAAAAGATATGAAAGAAGCGAAAAACTTTCATAACGAAAGGAACAAAACCACATACGAGACAGATGGTGAGGAATCCAGAGTCCATTTCAACAAACTGGAATATGGAGAAGGAACAAGCAGTCAACCAATGCAGCGAGAGGAAATGGCAAGCAACAATGAGAGGATCAGAAACCTCTGGGACAGCTATAAAAGGCCCAACATAAGAATCATTGGCTTGCCAGAGAATGAGGAAGATGAACTAGAACTTGAAAAATTGAGTGAAAATATAATAAAGGAGAACTTCCCAGACTTGGGGAAGGAAATAGACTTGCAGGTCCAGGAAGCAAGGAGAGTTCCCAAGAGACTGGACCCAGGGAGAACCACTCCAAGACACATTATAATCAAAATGTCAAAAATTAAAGATAAAGAGAGAATCTTAAAAGCAGCAAGAGAGAAGAAAAGAATTATGTACAAAGGGGTCCCAATTAGACTATCAGCTGACTTCTCAAGGGAAACCCTACAGACAAGAAGGGACTGGCAAGAAAAATTCAAAGTAATGAAAATCCAAAACCTACAACCACGAATACTCTATCCAGCGAAATTGTCATTCAGAATAGAAGGACAGAGAAAGTGTTTCCAGGACAAAATAAAACTGAAAGAGTTCATTAGATCCAAACCACTGTTATATGAGAAGTTAAAGGGACTGGTTTAAAAAACAGAAGCTAGGGAGATGAAACAAAGGCAAACGAAACAGGCGACGAGAGCGGAAAAGGAACTGTGGGTAAGGGAAACATAGTGGGGGGAGGCCAACAGGGAGGGGGAGTGGGGAGAGGGAGGGAGATAATATAGGAATTGGGGATCATGGTGGGAGGGAATGGAATAGACGGAGAGAGGTTGGGAGGAACTGTAAGCACAACTAATGGACATAATCTAAAAGGGGGGGACAACTGGAGGGAGGGGGCCACCGGGTGGAGGGGAGCAGAGGGAAGGGAAAGTGGCACAAATGTAATATTTTAATCAATAAAACACATTTAAAAAAAAAAAAAAAAAAAAGAGTTAATGCCCTTTCCCCCTTGCTAAGCTTCATGAAGACATCTGCCACCATTAAATGAACCACCTAATGACAGCTTTTGATTCACTCTACTAATACTCAAATGACCATCTGCTCTATGTTTTACTGGCCGCTCGCCTAAACGCAGTACCTTAAGAGAATATACATGAGCTTAAGTCTCTTTGTTGGAAAATTATGACAACAGTAAAACATGCCAGTCAAGATCAATAACCACAAGTTAAAAGAGGCAATGAAAACAGCTCAAATTCACAAAGCACTGATCTATGCAAGTAAGATGTTATATTTCTAGACAGAAAAGATGATTCAAAGAGAGACTAATATTCTCACTATAAGCAGTCCACTATGTGAAGCACTTCAACATGGAACAAGAATATCTAAACTATCACTTTGTATAATAGCAAAAGTAAACAATATAACTGTTCATTGAAAAGAGAATGGAAACATATATATATTAGGTATACAATGGAAAACCTAAAATGAATGTTCAACAGCCACACGATTCAACATGGATGAATTCTTCAATTGTAAGGCTGAATTTTTTTAAGTATACAATACAAAATGTTGCAAATAAAGTAGTATCTATTGTTTACAGATATATAAAAACATAGGATAAAAGTAAAGAAACCTATGGGAATAACTAATTTCTAGATAGTGGTTACCTTAAGGAGAGGAAGGGAAGGGACGAAATTGGGAAGAAGTAAAGAGTGTCTCAAATGTATTAGCAATGCTCTGCTTCTAGATGGGTTCACCACTATTTATTAATCATTTATATACCTGGGTATTTAAGTATTATGTAATAAATATTTTAACTTTCTAAAATAAAAATAAACATCCTATCAGGCTAATACAGTGCCTAGTTAATTCTCTAAATTTTTGCCCTAATTAAAAGATTTCGCATAACACTAAAAAATAATTTATAAGTTATTAATCAGTATTTAGATGTAATTACCTATTGTGGCATAATTGTTGATGTCATTCAACCGATCAAGAAATCCTATTTCTGATTTATGGATTCATTCCATTTTAACTCCAAATCAATGAGACAAACATGTTTACAGAGCTTAAAAGAGGGTTAACCAAGGAGCATCTTATTTTCCGTGAAATTCCTAATGACGGTGAGGCTTTGGTGACCTATCAGTTGGTATATTCCACATTCTTTACTCCTAAGAAACACTAAATTAATGAAAACAGAATTGTTATTATTAATAACAGTAGCCACTATTTATCAGTACCAAGCTTGGTGCTTCACATACATTTTATTTAACCTTCCCAACAATACTAAAAGGTAGGCATTATTATTTCCATTTATAGATGAAGAAACAAATGCTCAGATAAGTAACCTGCCTGAAGTCATACAACCTAAGTAAGTGGCAGGCTCAAATTTAAACCTAGTTGGGTCTGATTACAAAGCTTGGCCTCTTACGCTATTTACTCTGCCAGGAATTTTTTTCTACCTACCTCTGATCTTATCTGAAAAATAATGACATATCTAAGGCTCATGTTCCCCATACAACATACTTTATTCAAACCCAACTGTAGTGTTCAAATAAATCTTGAAGAAGTGTTATCTTTTTTGTTAATTTCAATCGCGTAGTAGACTGAAATACAATCTACTTCCAATCAACCTGTTATGCGTTAAGAAAATGACTTTGAAGGCATCTCACCCAAAAATCTACAACTCCTATCTTTTCTGTTGGACAAGTTGTTCTTTCCCTTTATTTTTGTAGCCTCTGCTACTCTATTACAAGCTTACATAATAAAATTGCAAGCATGCACCCACACAGTCCAAACAAAAGAAAAGAAATTGTCAAATTTGGTATGCAATTGCCAATTTAATTAATATAGTTATTATTTTTAGTACTTGTTACATAGAGGTAGAAAATTAGGTCAAATAAAATTAAGAATTTTATCCACTTTAATTTCTTTTTCCTGCTAACTGCTAAAAACTCATTATTTCATTTCAGAAGCAAAATGCCTATTTGCGTACCTTGACCTACACCAACTTCATGTTATAGGTGAAGAATTAAGGCTCAAAGAGACTAATGTTATAAAGTGGGCAAGAAGAAAAAAAAGACTGTCAAGTGGATTTGCATCTCCACCATCAATTTAGTACTTGTAAAATCTTGAACAAGTTAGTTCATTTAAGATGCCCTGATTTCTCATCAGTAAAATGAAAGCTATCAAATAACATTTTTAGGAGGATTGAATGAGATAATGATGTAAAACACTTAGCATAGTGCCTGACACATCACTGGAGCTTAAGAAATGTTAGTCCATTCTCCTAGTTAACAAACACTTGATAAAATCTAGAATGAACAAATGCCTTGCTTTCCCTGTTAAGTGACTGCATTATCCACTATTTCATGAAAAGAGAATAAGGAAAAAGGGTGAGCAAGACACAATAATGTAAAATATTACCACCCCAAGTGATAATGGTTTATTATCACTAGCCCTGCAAAACTCCCAAAATTCAATAATGATTTTTTAAAGTTTCCACCCAATTTCTTGTTTGTTTTTTAAATCCTCGCCCAAGGATATATTTATTGATTTTAGAGAGGGGAAGAGAAAGAAAGAAACATTGATGTGAAAGAGAAGCATCAAGTGGTTGCCTCCTGTATGTGCCCAGGCTGGGGATCAAACCCGCAAACTAGGTATATGCCCTGACCAGGAATCAAAATCACAACTTTTTTTTTTTTTTTTTTTTTTTTTGGTATACAGGATGATGCTCGACCCAACTGAACCACCTGGCCAGGTCCCATATCTTGCTTTTTTAGGAACAAAATTGTTGCCAAGAGGATAAATCCACTCCTGGAGGAAAATCAAATAATCGTGAGGGTGCTGAGAGAACATAAACTATTTCTAACTAAAGTAAAGTTGCTTTTAAAAGGTATTCCAAAGCCAAAAATGAATGTCTCTCTGCTGTGTTTCATTATCTCCTCTGCTAATTTAAAATTTTTTTAATTTTTTAAAATTATTTATTTGTTTATTTTTAGAGAGAGGGGAAAGGAGAAAGAGAGGGAGAGAAACATTACTATATGGTTGCCTCTCACTCACGCCCCCAACTGGGGACCTGACGTGCAACCTAGTCATGTGCCCTGACTGGGAATCGAACCAGCGACACTTGGCTCACAGGCCGATGATCAATCCACTGAGCCGCAGCAGCCAGGACTCCTCTGCTAATTTAAACTCCACCTTGGTTTAATTCTAAACCCCATCTTGGTTGCATTCTACAAGTTTATAAGCCAGTTGTTTGGAACTCAGAACCCATTTTTCTTCAGAAACGAAGTTTTAAAGACAACTTAGATATCAGCTATTTTACAAAAACCTATTTACTCTACATAGAGCTAATCTAGGGGCATACAAAGATAAAAATTGTTGCTGTATTCCTAGTTCCATCTGAGGAGATGGTTCAATCACTATAACCCAGATGTGATGGTAAAAGAGGCAAGCTAATGGTATGGGGACATATGAAAGTATGTGAGTAAAGAAATTGGTTTAAGAGAATAAGGAGGAATATTCTTAAAAAGCCATTTTCCTACCAGTATTTAAAGCACGTAAGCTCCGGCTTGGTGACAGAGCAGCAATTTTCAACCAGTGTGCAGCAAGAATTTTTAAAACATGCAACACTTGACTATTTAGTCAGGGGCACTGACTTCTTTTCCCTTAGATCAGTGGTTCCCAACCTTCCTAATGCTGCAACCCTTTAATACAGTTCCTCATGTTGTGGTGACCCTCAACCATAAAATTATTTTCTTTGCTACTTCATAACTGTAATTTTGCTACTGTTATGAATCGTAATGTAAATATCTGATATGCAGGATGTATTTTCATTGTTACATATTGAACATAATTAAAGCATAGTGATTAATCACAAAAACAATATGTAATTAAATATGTGTTTTCTGATGGCCTTAGGCGACCCCTGTGAAAGGGTCGTTCGAACCCCAAAGGGGTCACGACCCACAGGTTGAGAACCACTGCCTTAGATTGTGAAATTAAAAAATGACAACAGCCATCTGGTATAAATGAATAAAAATTATACCTTTTGTCAGATAAGCAAAAAATGAATGTTTTGGTGTGCCATAGAATTTTAGTAATTAGTTATGTATACCATGAGATGAAAAAGGTTGAAAATCACTGACTTAAGAGTAATGGTTTCCAGGAGACAGAGAAGATGATCCTTTGAAATGCAAGAGAAAATATAAACCCACAATCTCCTATCTGTAATTTCAAAATCTAAAACTCATAAGTTTTTTTCATAAATTAGAAGCAAACTTATTTAGGGGTAAACCCTGATCTGAACAAACAAGATGCTATATACATATGTAGTCTTTATCACCTTACTGTAATCATTCATACGCTTCACAGCAGAAATATTAATGGACAGTATCTGACAGCAAGGTGCTGCTGTGCACTTCAAAGTGGGTGTTAAGTAACACATGGCAAACATACCATATTATGGTTCTAAAATCCAAAGTTTACAAACTCAATCCCGAGTATTCCGAAATAAGGGCTGTGAACTTGCATTAAAACTTTTATTTTTATATTCACATTTTTTCCTAAAAAACAGGTTTTACTAATTGTAAATTAGTCAGTTGACACTAGCACCCTCAAGGGGTCCCTACATTAAAATGACACGTCACACATGGAATACAAGGTGTACTCTGGGTGAGTGGGAATTTGATTGCATGAGAGCCTAATACTGCTTGTTCACCTCTGACATGAAGGCATGCTGCATTTTTTTGGTGTCTAGTTAACCAGTTTGAGTAGTATATCCTAATGACACAAAAAAAACATGTTGTTGGTTATTTTGGGACACAGTACCTAAGAGTCAAAATTATAAGTTCCATATTTTTTTTTTAATAATTTATTTGTTTGTTTATTCATTTATTTTTAGAGAGAGGGGAAAGGAGAAAGAGAGGGATAGAAACATCACTGTGTGGTTGCCTCTCACTCGCGCCCCCAACTGGGGACCTGACGTGCAACCTAGTAATGTGCCCTGACTGGGAATCGAACCAGCGACACTTGGCTCACAGGCCGATGCTCAATCCACTGAGCCACAGCAGCCAGGATAAGTTCCATATATTTTTAACAAAATAATAAGTTTTCCAAAACTGCATACATTTTTTAGATGAAAATAGTTAGTAGTATGCTTCTTAAAAAATTATTTTTAATTTTTTTCCGCTGTGTTGTGCAAAATGAAAAAAAATTTTTAAATTATACCCATTTACTCTGTCCCTTCCAAGTAAAGATGTCTGACAATAAAGAATAAATGCTGTCCAAAAGAAATCAGAGTAAGCAATGTGAAAAATGAAAGAAATGTTTTTATCATGTTGAAATGATGTGTACCACCAATAAACTCTTATCTGCATCCTTAAAAGAAAGTAATTTTTGCTTCATTTTAAATTCAATGGCTTTTGAATTCACTGATTCAAAATATAAAAATGAAGCACTTTCCAATTCATTTGTAAGAAACAATTAGCATCAGAAAAGATGGAAAATTACCAGCTAAATTTCAATAAAAATTTTTTACTTAACTGGTAAATAGGACAGAAAAATAAGATCGAGATTTGGTAAACATATTGTATTAGACCAGTCAGGAGTCGGACACCACACCAATCCAACACCTCTAGAAATGGGAAAAATAAAAATAAAAATAATTTTAAAGGAATTATTAAAATGTAAGGGGCTTAAAGGAGGGGTCCCATAGGGTAGTATCTAGACCTTTAAAGAGGCTTTGTGACTGGCTGGTGCTGGGGTCGTTCAGACATGAGCATATCAAGGCTGTTTCGGAAAATATGCAATCTGGAACCAAATACTGATACTGAAATCCTGCTGGATGAGATGATATCAATAGGAAGAGCAAGCAATACAGGAAAGAGCAAGTCCCTTCTTCCCCTGCAGCCTTCCAAGCTCCTCTAGTGTCCCCTAACGCTGGCAAAGCCAACAGGGATTCAGACGGCAAAGGAGAAATACTGTGTGCGAAAGTCCCAGTCCAGCCTCACAGTGCATACATAGCTAGAGAAAAACGTATACTTAAATTGATCTAATCCATTTATTTAATAAAGGAAAAAGCCATATAAAGGAAAAATTTCTGCCTTACCAGATAATAAAATTATCCATGTTGCCTCTCATCAACCACACACACAAACATAAAATATTAATAGGCTAATTTTTCTCATAAAACAAAAGTTCTATATACAAGGTGAGTTTTCAGTAATTTGAATACTGGATCTGATAGTTTAGTAGATATGACAGTGTCATATCTTCTGCCAAGGACACAGCTTGGCCTCAAAGGTACAGAATGACCACTTTGAGGTGTTGTTAGGAATGATAAAAATGTAAAAGATTAAGAACCCCAAGTAAAGTAAAAATACAATGCCATAATAGTAAAGGCTGACCAGCCGGAGTATCTGACAGCCTCGTGTTCAGCTCAATCACTTGTTTTGAAAGCATAACCTCTCTCACAGGAATGTTTTTCTTACAGGAGGCTTAATGTAATTATATAATAAAATATCTGTTATATATTGTATAAACACACATAATGTCTAACAATAGTGTTACATTAATCAAATAATTGGACCACAGATTAACATAAATTATTTAAATTTCCTTATCAATTTTCCCTCAGGGGAACTAGTACAAATGGTGATCGTTTCTGAACTATACTATAAGTGGAAAAGAATGATAGAGAAGGAAAAGCAATGAACTAACTGTTCATCCTGACATCTGCTATTCACCAGCTTTGTAACTGGACAAATTTCTTAATCTCTTTGAACCTCAGTTTCATTTTATGTTTTAGGATATCAGTCTAACCTCAGATGGAATGAGTCAAAAGCTCTTTGAAAAGAGCATTTTATTCAGAAAAAAAATTCATTCAAAGCCATAACTTTGCTAGGAAACAAAAATACAAGGAATACACATATTTTTCTTACCCTCAAATTAATCAATTGGTGAAAATTTACAACACAGCACACTAGTGGCAATAGATAGACACAAAGAGTGCACTGGAATCACACTGCCAGCAATTAAAAAAGGTGGAGGAGAGACCCAGACAGATAGCTTACCTGGCAGGCAGATAGCTACCTGGAAACACATCCAAAAAGATACACAATGGTACCTCAGACTTGTCCTAAATTCCTTCCACTCATGAAGAGTGCGGACACCAACAAATACTGAAGGATGAAGCATTTCCTCTTGTGGGACAGCATTGTTACTCATACAAGTTCTAGCAAATGCGACAAGTCCCGAGCAAGCACCAAGTGCTGAAACACTTTTTAATCGATTCATCAAATGGTGTGCATTTGGGTTGCTGCCATTTTTTGGCTGTTGCAAATAATGCTGCTGTAAACATTTATGAACAGATTTTTGTGTGGGCATATGTTTTCATTTCTCTTGGGACTATACGTAGAGTGGAACTGATGGGTCATATGGTACTAAAAACTGAGAAGTTTGTTAAAAGCACCCCAAAAAAGCACTCTTTGCCAGTTGTGGAAGAAGAGAACAAAGAAATGACCCCAAAACAGCCTGGACCAACAATACTAGAAGATATTTTTGAATAAACCTAATTATCTATACCCTTAACTTTTTGTTATCCATACCCAGGAGGGTAGAAAGAACCTTAATAGGAAACCCAAATTTACTTTCTCCACTCTTTCTCTGGTAACAATACTGTGGTCAAGTGACCATAAAACGAGCATTAAGTAAAAACACATTTCTCCCTAAATCCTATAAAACCAATATCTAAAGGATAAAAGGTCAACTATACTTACACAGATTTCCCACAGTTAATTACAAACTAATTCAACAATAACATATATTTGCACATTCTTCCTCATTACAAATTAGCCAAACATATTTGGATACAAGATAGAAGTTCTATCATTCAAGTATATACTATTCCTCTTCTCAAGGTTTGACTACCCCACCCCATAAAGCTTATATGCCAAAAATATTACAGACCCCAGATTCAACCCTGACACAGTCACCAACATGCAATAAGGAAATATATGAGAGACTCACAAAGACCCTACCACTCTAGAATCCTTAACTCTCAGAAAAGTTTCACAATACTTTATTTTAAAGGTTACCCATTTCTTAATTCCCAAACATACTGTTATAAATTTTATGCTCATATAATATGGGTATAAATAAGGAACAATCTCAGTTGTCCTTATGGTAAATGTCACAAGACTTTTTAAAATTAACTATGAAGTATGTCAAGCACACAAAAAAGGCATAAAAATATAACAAAAACCTATGCACCCAGCACCGAGTTTAAGACATAAAACATTACTAAAATAGTCACAGCCCCTGGGTACTACCCTAACTGCACTCCGCTTCCCTCAACGTAAAGATATCCACTCTCTGGAATTTAGTCCTTATCTTTACTTTTTTTGGTATACTTTTACCACACACATATATATATTCCTAAACCAATAAGGATCAGGAGCAATTCTACTCCCCATGGGATATTTGGTAATGTCTGGAAATATTTGGGATTATTATGACTGCAACTAGTGGGTAGAGGCCAGGGAAACTGGCCTACTGTACAGAATAGCACCCTACTACAAATAATTATGTAATCAGTCCAATACAGCAATAGTGCGAAAGCTAGCAACCTTGCTCTAAACAAGAAACAGTATTTGTTTTGCACTTTAACACACCATAGATTCTCTTTTCCAAGAAACTTTATTTTCTCGCTTTATTTGCTTAACATTAATTTTCTCTTCTGTACAGAGCTTCACTGTATAAATTCACACTTTGTTTATCCATTCTTCTATTGATGCACCTTTAAGTTTTTTCCAATTTTTTTCTTTTACATAAAATATTGCTGGGAATGCTCTTACACGAGCCTCTTGATGCCCAATGAGATTCTGTCTAGGGCAGTAATTTTCAAAGTGTGGTTCTTGGAACTCCTAGGATAGTCCCCAAGACCCTTTAAGGGGCTTCATGAGGTCGGAAGTATTTTCATAACAATACTAACATTATATTTGTCTTTTTCATATTGGCACTGCAATGATGAGTAAAAATGCTGGTGATTTAGGCAAGTAACAAACATTCAAATGAGACATATGGGTAGCCTGTACCTCCTGATAAAATGTACTTCTTTGTGCAAAATATCACGTCTATGGTATTCATACCTAAAATACATGATTTGAATTTATTCATGAGAAAACATTAAACAAACCCAATAAGAGATAGTCTATAATAAACTAACAGTGAGTGTCAAGGTCATGAAAGATAAAGAAAGACTGAGTAACTGGCCCAGATTGGAAGAGACTGAATGACAACTGAATGCAATGTGTGATCCTGGATTGGATCCTGTGGAATGATTTTTCATCTAAACTGTTTCATTTTATATCATTATACCAACAGAAGGGAAACAGTCTAAGCTGTTGAATTATTTCTTTGTGTTAAATATTTTTTTCAAGAAGTACAGGAAACTCCTGATATATTTATGTTAACATCTCATTTCATATGTAAGCTTTTATTAGAGACTTATCCATTAACAAGCAATGGCTGTCAAGATGAGGAGACAACTTCTGGCCAAGATGGAGGCCTACACTGACACGCTCTGTCTCCCTCCACAACTAAGAAGGACTACAACTACCACAAAACCAGAAATAACCAGAAGTTCCAGAAAATAAAGCTACATGGAAGTCCAACATATGAAGTTATAAACAAGTGGTGCTCGTCCGGACGGGTAGGAGGGGTGAAGTTGGGGTAGAGAGGTCAAGCTGCGCTGGTGGCAGCAGCTGTAGCAAGGGCAGTGGGACAGCGGTAAGCACCAACACCTGCATTTAAAAGGAAGCGAGAAGTGCCTGGGGAGCTTCCATGGCTGCAGACCAAACCCATCAGCTTTCAATTCCAATGCCGGGGAAGGCAGACCTCCATTGCCTCAGACTGTGAGGCCCGGAGCAGGTGGGGATGGAGGAGCAGGCTCCCGGTCTCTCAGCAGAGAGTGAATGGCAGGAATCCATCTTGGACCCCCACCCCCACACAAAATGCCACAGTGTGGTGAGAAGGGTCACCCAGTTGTGAGGAGTGCACGGGGCTCCGCCCCCTATAGCGTAGGAGGTGTTGACAGCCCCACCCAGGAAGCAAAAGTAAATACAAAACTGTCAGGATGGCACAGATCATGATAGAGATCCCAATCGCGCAGCTGACCTGACAGCATATATCTAACCTAACGGCTCAGCAGATAGGAAATCTTTCTGAGGCACAGTTCAGAGCTTTGGTTATACAAATGCTTGAAGACCTAACAGCAGATCTTAAACAAGACGGGGAAGGAATGAAACCTAGCCCTGCTGATATGAATGAAAAGACATACGAAACTAGTGGTGAGGGAGAGAAAACTAGGGATCAAATCAACAAATCGGAACATAGATAAGAAACAAACAGTCAACCAGTGCAGAAAGAGAAATCAAAAAGTGAGGAAAATGAGGAGAGGCTCAGAAACCTATGGGACAGCTATAAGCGGGCCAACATCCGAATCATAGGGTTGCCAGGAGGTGAAGAAGAATTAGCAACTGAAAAATTATGTGAAAAAATAATGAAGCAGAACTTCCCTAACTTGGGGAAGGAAATAAGACTTACAGGTCCAGGAAGCACAGAGAGTTCCAAAAAACTGGACCCAGGGAGAACCACACCAAGACACATTATAATCAAAATGTCAAAAATTAAAGATAAAGAGACAATCTTAAAACCAGCAAGAGAGAAGAAGAAAATTACATACAAAGGGGTCTCAATAAGATTATCAGCTGATTTCTTAAAAGAAACTCTGCAGGCAAGAAAGGACTGGCAAGAAATATTCAAAGTAATGATAAGCAAAAACCTACAACGATGATTACTCTATCCAACAAAACTGTCATTCAGAATAGAAGGGCAAAGAAAGTGCTTCCAGGACAAAGTAAAACTGAAGGAGTTCATCCGATCCAAACCACTGTTATATGAAATGTTAAAAGTACTTGTTTAGAAGGGGGATCAAAACTATGAACATTAAAATGAAAACTGTATCACAACAACCAACAACAGAAGCTAGGGAATCGAAACAAAGGTAGACTAAGTAGGCAACGAGAATGGGAAAAGAACTATAGGTATGGGGAATATTTTAGGGGGAGGTCAGCAGGGAGGGGGGCAGGGGGAAAGGGAGGGAGACAGTACAGGAATTAAGAAGCATAATAGGAGGGAGTGGAGTAGACAGGAAGATGTGGAGAAGGACTATATGCACAACCAATGGGCATGGACTAAGGGGAGGGGACAACTGGAGGGAAGGGCGTCACTGGGTGGAGGGGAACAAAGGGAAAAGAAATGGACAACTGTAGCAGCATAGTCAATAAAGCATATTTAAAACAAAAACAAACAAACAAAAAAAAAAAAACCACAGCAAAGAATCAGTGTCCTTGATTCACAAAATTTCAGGGATCTGTTATTGATTCTAGAATTTTTATATAATATGATAAAGTGAAGGTTTGCTCTCACAAAACAAAGCTCTAATTTATTATAACAAAATTTATTTTCACATATTTATTCTCAATATTATATTCAGTAGTCCTGACCAGTGTTGGCTGGGCATCATCCCATAAAACAAAAGGTCACTGTTTCGATTCCTGGTCAGTGCACATACCTGGGTTGCACGTTCAGTCCCTGGTAGGGAGCATAGGAGAGGCAACAGATGGATGTTTCTCTCCCTCTCTTTCTCCCTTCCTTCCCCTCCCTCTAAAAATAAATAAGTAAAGTCTTAAAAATATATATATTATATTCAATAAAAAATGGCTCAAATTTAAAATTTGATATTTTTTACAATGCACAAATAAGCTACTTCTGATAAAGCCTAACATTCTGAAGTGTGTACATAGTCATTGTTAGTAGCAATAAAAGGGGATAGGAATACAAGTCAACTCTGTTTTTTGAGTAGATAATTCCTAAAATTGTGTTTCTTAGCTGGCTTTTTAAACATTAAAAAAGATGTATGTGCAGGACCAAAAGAACCAACAGTACAAAAAGGAGCAGCCATTGTTAGCAGTTTCTTATGTATTCTTACACAATACTCTATTCATTGCAAACATATACAGTAATATGGTATAAATATGCTATCCTTTTAAAGCACAAATGGCAAAAAACTATATTCCCTTCTATAGTTTAACTTAGTAATACGTTATGTGATTATTCCACATTAGCACCATATTCTTTCATAGCTGCATAGTATTCCAGTGACTGGATGCAGTATTTTATTTAACCAATACTTTTTTGATGGGCATTAACACTGCTTCAAGTCTTCTTAATTACAAAAATCCTTGTATGTGTATCTTTGTGTATTTGTGCCAAGCACATATGAAGAGGAATGGCAACCAGGGATACACATATTTAACATCTTGATAGATATTGACTAACTTGCCCTCCAAAGACATTTTACAAATTTACACTCGAGCAACACTGTATGACGCATACTTATTTCTGTACATTCTTAAACTTTTATCATGCTAGCTCAAGCTAAAGTTTGACCACAACTCAAAAATTTGGAGGCATCTTGGGATCAGTAATTGTAGGTTTATAGAAATATTTAAATATCGTGCTAGGATAAAGAAAACGTGTAACAAATCCTGTACTACAGAGATTTGCTAAAGGGATATTAATGTTGTGTAGTATGGAATATATGATTATCTTACATAAAGCAGATGTTTCTCAGAAGTAACTTTTAAAATCTTGGTTTAATTTACAAGATTATTCCACACATTATTTAATTTGTTTTATGTAGCAATTCATCTTGTTCATCTGATTCTTTTACCAAACATTACAAAGGGACTCCTAGATGCAGGGCAGCTAGTCTCCTTATGAAACACTGGAACAAACCACAAACTCTTGGTTCTGGTTTTGCCCCAGGACTATAATACTACTTTCCATGTTTTCCTTTCCTTCAAAATATTTAATAATAGATATCCATAGGCATTATACTACACTTCGAAGATTTAATAAATATTGTACTTGATATTTATTTACATAATTTAAAAAATTAAACCTTTTATTCTGAAATAATTTCAGGCTTACAAAAAATTACAAAACTAGTAAAAACAGTTGCCTTTGGCTTTTCAGCCATACTCTTCAAATATTAACGTCTTATAATAAAGTACAATTATTGAAACCAGAAAAATAACATTAATACAACATTAGTAGCTAATCTACAGACCTTATAGAGGTTTCACCAGCTGTCCCACTAATGTACTTTTCTGGCCCAGGATCACACACTGCACTTAGCTGTCATTCAGTCTCTTCCAATCTGGGCCAGTTACTCCAGGTTTGGGGGTTGGGGGGAAGGACAGATATCTCAACAAATCTGAGGTACCAATGGACCCTCGGCAATTGTAACCGGCCAACTAAACACCAGATGGCAAGGCAAGTCCCCCTTCGGACAGTTATCACTTGCAGTCTGATTAATTTCAATGGCTTATTAGACAGATCCCTCCCTAGAGAAGGAGGAGGAGGGGAACCGTCTGTTGTCTTCCCAGTGCTTTGTGCTTTCCAGGCTTGGAAGCATCCTGATGATGGTGGTGACCATCATTTCCCCTGGTAGTGGGCGGCGGGGGAGAAGGGCTCTTTCATGCAAGTTTTTGTTTATCACGTACAGAACCTAAAATTCCTTTTGGCTCTTTCCCTTTCCGGTCACCCCAGCCCGGCGCTGCAGGAGAGGCGTTCCTCCAGGCCTTTTTCCAGGCCCGCCGCCCGCCGCCCGCCGCCGGCCTAGCCTAGCCCCTCCCACCCGCGAGCAGGCCCGGGGCCAGGTGGCCGCGGCTTACCCGTAGGCGCGCTGTCCAGGATGCGCAGGTCGTAGGCCCCAGAGCAGCGGTAGTTAGCGGCGGTGCCGTTGTCCCACACCACCACCACTTCCTCGGGGCTCTCGAAGCTCCGGACTGTGCCCACATGGCCCTCGCCGCCGTCCTGCTTCCCCCACTTCCAGTCCGGGCCGCGGACTACCCGGGCTCCTACCCCTTCCACCATCACCCGGTTATTCCGGGAGTTACTCATTGGGGCCCGAGTGGTAGGCTCTGCCGCTGCCGCCGCCGCCGCCGCCGCCGGGGGGCCCGTGAGGGAGTTGGGCCCGGGCCGGACTCTCGGCGCCGGCGGGGGCGGCAGCGAGCCCCGGGGAACGTGGGAATAACTCACGGGGGCGGCGGCGCGATCCCCGCCGAGCCCACAGCCGTTGCCCAGCCGTATCTGCCGCCGCCGCCGCGCCCCCTGCTCACACTGGAGGCCGGACCGCAGGAGCTCAAAAGCGGCGGCGGCGGCAGGCGGACCAAAGGGAGGGGGCCGTAGGCGGGGACTCGTCCACTTCCTCCGCGCTCCCCGGCCGGGCTACAGCGACTGCTGCCAGGAAACCACGCTCCCCCTCGACCGGGAGCGCGGAGAGCGCGGGCAATGCGGGGGGCCGAGGGAAGATACCCGGAAGGGGCTGTGGAGGACTGCAGGGGGCGAGCTTAACTGCCGACCCTTTTTCTCCTCCGGCCCCTCGCTCTGGGGTGGACGCCGGAGGGCCGGGGGCGCCTCCTCCTCCTCCCCCGTGGGCGGAGGTGGTATCTCCCGGCGTCCGGCGAGCGCCCGGGCCTGAGAGTTCCCTTCCCTCAGCACACACGCAAGCCGCGGCGCTCCGCCCAGCCACAGAGTCTCCTCCCGGGGAGAGCGGCTCCACATTCAGACACTGACGCACCCAAGACCCGAGCAACACGTTCCCGGAGTGACTAGGAGGGATCCTCAAAAACAGTAGGGTGGGAAGAGTTTTAGAGAGTCGCGCAACCCTAGAGAGGAAGGAGATAAAATCGACCCCTAAGCGTCAGGCCAGGGCCCAGCGAGTGTGCGCATGCGCGCGGCCCTTTTTTTTTTTGTTTTTGTTTTTGTTTTGTCTTTTCTTTTTGTTAAAAAAAAAAAAAAAGTGGAGGTAGACACTCAGCTTCAGTCTGGAGCGGCGGCGAGGCGGCTCCCTACAGTTGTTAACCCTTGGTGCGGCGCACCTCATTATCTGTGAGGAGCGGGGTGAGGAGCTCTGGCAGGCGGGTGGAGAGGTGGGGCTGGCGGAAGAGAGGGTAGGGATGCGACCCTGGCTGTTGAAACTGGGTAGCTAGAATGATGAGATAAGTCTTAAATTAAGTTCTAGAGTCTAGTGTACCTGGGTGTACTAAAGTGTGAATTTGGGATTGTGTGTTTAGTCTTTTTAACGGGGCCGGGAATAGGACAGATTATGGCATAGACTAAGAGCAACGTGTATTTTTGTATTTGTAAATTGAAAACATTTCCAGCGCGAATGAGTGATTTGAGCAGAATGGTACTGAATGATGTATTGCCTTCATGCGGAATCAAGGCAGTGAGTAGACTCCAAACAGCACAAGCTTCCAGGGTAGTTTACAAGCACCTTGCCCATTGATATACCCCACCCACAACATAATTCAGCCCCAATCGCAAAATACAACTTTGAAATCAAAATAAGAGGATTGTAAGAGTGGTTTCTGGCTGCTGTTACTTAAGTGACATTATGATATGTAAGATTTAAAATCATTGTTTTAGAGCCCAGAATGGATGCATTGTAAAGCATACTGTTGTTTTTCCTGAAAGTCAAGGTGTAACAGTGGGGAAGGGGTCCCCAAACCCCACAACCCATGGTTTGGGGGAGGGAGAAGGAGATAATACAGCTTTTAGGGAACTTTACATGTCCATGACAAGCTGATAGCTAGATAATAGCTATGCTACTGCCCAGGTAAAAGGGTGATAATACAGCTTAAGATACTTTCCATAACAGTTTAAGATACTTTCCGGGTCAGTATTTAAAATGGGGGGGAGGGGGCATCATGAGGGAGGAGGCCTGCAGTTTAAAAGGATGCAGAAGCCACCCACCCCAAAGTCTGTCATGAAGTCTGATGTGAAAGAAGTGGCATGTCATTTAAAGGATGAAGCAGGGCCTCACCATCCGCAATGAGAAGAAACACAATGGAAGGAGCATGTTAGAGGAGCATGATGGAGCGGCAGGTTGTAGCAGCTATGCAGTTTGTAGTCAGAAGTCGGCCATGCAGCCTAGGCTAGTAAGAAAGTAGGCATACTGCTGCTTTGATCATGCCTGCTGCAGCTGACACCGAAGCCACCAAGGACTCTGCCTTGCAGACACGGACTCTGGACTCTTGAAACTTGGGACATATGGAGAGGACACTCTCAGGATTTGTTCCTTTCCTGGACTTCACCATGATCCAGTGTAACACGGCACATGCTTTCCCGGACTATTATACAGAGGCTAAGGACAACGTACCCCAGATCCTGAAGGAGGGAGCTGACAGATAAGAAATGGGGAACTATTGGGCTTGGTTTTGGTTTATAGCTTTTTGGGGAGCAAGAGAAGTGCTGGGTCTCATGGAGAACAGGGCTTCAAGCTGAAGTGCATCCAGCAACCCCAAGGTTGGAATATTGTAGATAGAGACCTGTTTTTCTCAACACCAATTGTTGGGTCATACACCAAGGTTCCATGTGAACAAGCCATGCTTTGCTTGGTAACAAATGGAGGAGAGAATACTCCAACAGAATTGAATAATCAAGTGGAAAGAAAGGTGGTGTGAAATGTAACCAGAGAATTATGTAGTAAAATAAATAAAATGTTCTAAATTTGTTCATGTAAATAAAACAGGAAATAGCAAGGAGTCCCAAAGTCCCAAGTAGAGCTAATTTTAGAAACTAAACAGATAAAATATTTTCTCAAAATAGGTCAGCCAAATTTCTAGTAATTTCAAACATTTTCATCCTGGAAAAGTTTAATGTGCTGTTGCCTGAATTACTCAACTGCAACTATTCAATTAAGGACACAAATATTCCTGCTCTGCCAACTGTTTTTTCTCTCTCTGGGATCTTTTCTGGTTTTCTTCTTTCCTTGTTAACCAGTTAATTAAATTGAGTACATAAATTAACAAGTTAATAAGATTTTAGAAAAATTATAGCCACTGCACAAATTATACTTGTCATTGACTTTGTAAAGTAAGTTGACTGAAGGCCAACTGAGGTGTTAGACTCAATAGGGCAACCTTGCATTTTACATCAAACACTGTATATTAATAATAGTTTTCACATGTTTAATTGTGTTATATTTCACCACAGGAATTTTATACTAAGATATAGTCTAATATTTAGGTAGAATGTTATTCTTAATACCAGGGATTAGTTATAATAACTTTAAATTATTTTGCCCTTAAAATGGAAAAGGATCTTAAGAGGTGATCTCCCCAGTGGTTTCTTTCCCTCTCCCCAACCCTTCTGTCCTTACCCTGTAAGGGAGTTAGGTACTCTAGATAAAACAATGTAGCAAGGCTGTAGTCTTCCCTTCCTTCTATCTTTGCAGGGGCTTGATAAAAACTCATTAAAATCTCTGGAGTACACTAAGCACAAGTATGAAAACCTCAAATTAGCCCAATCCCTATATTTGATAAGAAGAAAAATGAGGCCAGGACTGAATAACTTGTCCAGGATTACAGAGGAAGTTAAGAGAGAGAACCCATCTAATTCTGGATGTATTTCTCTATAGTAAACAATCATATCTGTCCATCCCCTTATTGAATACATTGTAAATTTATAATGCTATCATGTTGCTAAGAGTATTTCAAGGCACTTAAATTAATCCAGCTTGCCAATGGTCTCTAAATGTTTTTGATTATACATCCTTTCATTGCAAAGTTTTTGAACATGTACTTCCAATTGTTAGATTTATGCCTGGAAAAAGGGAAGAGTCTGGTAGCCCAGTTCAAAGCCTTTATTGAAGAATGTTCAAGCAGGCGGGCTCTGTCTGGACTACAGCACAAAACAGAAACAGAGCAGGGGTTTTAAGGGGTGGGGGAGTTGGCAGGACTTAAGTCCAGATGGAGCTAGTGATAGGGAAGTAGGTTCTGAGAAACAGAAAAGTTCCTAAAATTTTGTCAGCAGAAAAAGATATCTTTGTCAAATAGGATAACTGCAGGGCATAGGCGGTTACTGGGGGCAGCAGATTTATTAGGGGCTTGCTGAAATTATACCTGAATTCCCAGAACCCAGGTCTAATGCCTAAGATTCCTGCCTTTGTTTTATTGGTTCTGGGGAGTTGGGTTGAAGGTCTATTTTCTGAAAATTCCTCAAGCTGAGATTAGGGTGTAGAACTGTCCCTATATTTCTTCTTGGGATATAGGTTCATATGGAGAGACCCAGAGTAGGAGCATGTCACCAACAGCTTGATTTGTGGCAGCCTGCACTGTCCTGTGGACCAAACTTATTAGAAGGCTTAGGGGACAAGGACCTACTAAGAGAAAAAAGCAGATTATTATTATTGGAGTTATTAAAGGTATTAACATACTTTGGAGAGGAGAGGAGAAATAGTAGAAGAAGGTCTCGAGTCGGGAGGGGTCACTGGCAGCATTTATTTCTGCACGTTTTATGATGTCAATGTTTTCTTTTAAAACTTTTAAATCTACAACCTGCCCACTAGTGTTGACATTAAAACAGCATGTCTCGTTTAACAGAGGGCTTGTTCCACCTACCTCAGCAGCTGAGGAGAAGTAAGGCTATCTCTGTAAAAAGACTAGCAGGGAGAGGTGGGCTTGGAAGTAGCCTGTCATGTCCTAGCGCAGACCCCCAACCCCACCCTGCCTTCTTCTCTGCCCTGCACTGCTCAGGGCAGGGTCTGGAGAAAAGTGGCTGAGATGACAGGCTTCAGCCTCAGAAAAACGGCCTGAGTTTAAAAGTGTCAGGTTTTGTTTGTTTGTTTGTTTGTTTGTTTTTCTGTGTTGGAGAGGTGGGCAGCCAGCTGTTTCTGCAACTGGTAATGAGTTTGAGTAGTAAGTTGACTTCTCTATTGTTCCCAGGACCTAATTCTCCTAGGTCTAGAAGTTATGGTGTTTCAGAGACTTACCTTCACAGTCTTTCTTTCCTTGCTTTCTTTCACTTCCTTAATTCCTTCTTTCTTCCTTCCTTCCCTTCACTTTCTTAATTCCTTTCTTTTTCTGCTCCCTCACAATCTTTCTTCAACTTACACAGACCATCTATGACTTACACGAACCCTCTGCAACCTACATAGTCCTCTGGGCAAACCACAACATTCTAAAATAAGAGTAATTAATTGTATTTGAGAGTTAATCAGACATTTGATTAATACTTTGCTTTTTAAATAGATATAGAAGGGGGGAAAAAACCTTTATCCCACTGGCAGATATACACAGTGCTCAGAAGTGAGATGTTTTGTTATTTCATAACCTTGAGAGCAGCAGGGAGGCTGGAGAAGAAGGGGAGAGATCAGGCTCAGGTGACCTACAGTCACAGCACCATTTATGTTAAAGGAGGGAAGAGAGTGGGGAGTGGTGGGTAGTTAACACAGAGTGAGGAGAACAATGCCATGCGAGCTCTGAGTAGAGGGAAAGAGTATCTGGGCTTTAAGCTTGACTAGAATATCTCGGCAAAAACGTGTTCTTCTAAGGAGCATGGAAGGAGGGGAGTAATGGGTGGTTGCGAAACTATGCTGTTACCTCGAACATCAAGACTGAGGCACTGGTAAGTGGTCCAGCGTATTAACAAGAAAAGATGTTGGCTTCCCTGCCACTGATAGAATTACCCGATGTTCCATCCTGGAGATAGGCATGGGGCTTGTGTGGTCCCTGTGCAGCTTCACTCCTCTGCTGCTAGTCCCAGAAGCTCTGGGAGGTCAAAGACAGGGGTCTGTTCTGGGTTGGTAACCGATATCTCTGTGCCTTGAGAGGCCTGGGGACAGTTGGACTTCCAATGGTCCTCTAATTTGCACAGCGGGCATGGTCCCGGAGGGACTCATGGATTTGGGCATTGGGTAGCCCAATATCCCAGGCTTGCTGCATTTAAAGCAGCCCCCTGGAGGGGTCTTGTCAGAATATAGAGGTAACCAGGATGCAAACCTGGTCAGACAACAACAGGATATGTTAACCTGGTCAGAACGACAACCACAAGATGCAAATGATCTACTGAATATGCTGATACATCGGCATTCTCACCGTGGCTGAAATGTGCAGTTGGCAAGTTTAAAGAGGCACACCTGCAGAAGTCCAGGTGGGACTCCTACAAGCCCCTGAAGAGGACCAGGATTCTCCATTCTGCATTCCCTTGCTCCTCCATTCCCTTGCTCCTATGGGCCCTCAAGTCAGTCCAGGAGTTGCCTCTCCTCTCCACCCACTTCCCCCTTTGTTCCCTCAATAAACCCGTGGCCTGATCCCACAGTGGTCTCCAGGCAATTTCTTAGAGTAAGGCTGCTCTGACAGGTCTGACTTTTACCTCTTGACAGGTTAAGTCTGCGGGACTCTGAGAGCAGAAGCCAGTAATTGGAAAGCCTGAATATGATGTTGGACACACTCATCATCTCAATTGTTGAAGACCTTGAGAGCCAGATTAACTAATTCAGTCTGACTGGTTTGAGGGCCTGACTGGTGATTGGAGTTTGGTGAATACCAGGAGCTGACTGAGAAATAAAATGCATATGGAGAAGAAGGATACCCTCTTGGGGAATCAGGATTTAGTTTAGTGAAATACTGGAGGGCTTCTCTCAATCTGGCTAGGAGGCACGCTATCATATGATTACGGGCCTCCCTCCTAGGTCTGCCATCCTGATAGTCCTGATTGGGTTCCTCTCTAGGAACTGCCGTGGCCCCAGCTGGGCTATTGTTGGGGTCCTGTCTGCTTAGAGTATCGGCATGAGCCTGAGCTGCCAACCAAACCCGTTTCCTCTCCTCAGGAGTCAGGCAGGTAGAGAGGATGACATAGAGGTCGCGCTAAGAGAGGTCATAGGAAACAGTGAGATACAGTATTGAAATTCCTTAATGAAACAGGTTGGGTCAGTAGAATAGGAACTGAGGCATTGCTCTACTTGGGAGAGGTCAGAGAGGGAAAAAGGAATGTGAACCTGAATGGGTCCCTGGCGTCCAGAAACCTGTCTAAGAAGGAGGACAGAGTGAGGCTGAGAGAGGGGCTGCGGCCAGGAGGACCTAGTTCTGTGACGATACAGAGGTGAAGAATCGTCTCACAACGTGGAATCTGGGGCAACCAGTGGGTCGGGGCCACCCACCCCCGGGAAATTAGGAGGCAGAGGAGCATAGGGAGAAGAGGAGAGGATGCAGTCCTCCAGGGGATCTGAAGAGTCAGAGAGGGAGCAGTGGGATCAGAACGGCTAGGTTCGGGGAGGGGAGAGCGAAGGAGAAGGCTTTCATAAGTGGAACAGGATTGACAGAGGGAGGGGCTCCTGTGTATGTCAAAAAAGGCTTGAATATAGGAAATTTCACCCACTTGCCCAGCCAGTGACAATAGTTGTGGAGATTAGTTAATATTAGGGGGTCAAGTGCCCATTCTCGGGCCAAATGAACCCATTGTCTAATTTACATTGAGGCCAGGCAGTATTACAGAGAAATATCAGTCTTTTAGTTTTGAGGTATGAGAGGAGTGAGGAGTAAGGCCTGTCTCCTGGCTTGAGGGCCTCTCAGGGGTTGTCCCATCCTGTGAACTATCAGAGCCACAACAGAGGAAGAGGGCAGAGAAGAGAGGCGTCCCTTGGTCCTCTCACCCCTCAAAAGTCCAGAACCCAGTGGCACCTCTCACCCAGTGCTGGGTTTCCGGAATGTTGTCCAGTGACAACAGGAGCAGAGAGAGGCCTGTAAGCGTGGGGAGAAGGCAAACTCCTTCCTCTAGTAGAGACTGGCCAGTGTGGAGGCAGAAGACCAGGCAAATAGGTGTTCCTGGGCTTCCCTAGGTCTGGCATATGGGCCTCCAAACCCCACAGAGGCAGGGTTAGGGGGTTAGCATGAGTCAAGCTTCCACTGCCCACTACTCCCTTATTCACAAACCTCAGGAGGCTGGAGGAAACGTCCCAGTTTTTGGCACCAAAATATTAGAAGTCACGTGGACCAGTTCAAAGCCTTTATTGAAGGGTGTTCAAGCAGATGGGCTGAGTCCAAGTGGACTGCAGCCCCAAGGGAAGGGGTAGAGGGATTTTTAAGGGCATGGAGCAGACCGTTAGGGGGATGGGTCACCCTGCTGCTTGACTCCATAGTCCAGGGTATAGGTGTTTGTAAAAGAACAATGTCTTCTGATTAGGGGTGGCTGTCCGGAGACTTACGGTCCTGTTTTCTGGCAAATGATTAAGGGAGGGGGAGGAGCAATGGGGGCATAACTAATTCTCAGCAGGATGCTGGCAGCTATGCCTAAGTCACCTCTGTTAATAAGGAACCTCGTGATAGGGTATATGGCCAGTGATACATACTTTCTTTGCTTCAGCACAGGTGGTGGCTCAGGCCCTGCGTGACTGCAAGCCACAGTTCCCAGAAACACAGTGACCACTGGCTGTAGCCTGTTTTGCAAGGACTGACACAAGCAGCAGGTCACAGGACAGGCAAGATGTCAGTCTGAAGCCCTAACACCACTATATCTACTTATGTATGTATAAATTATATATGTACTGCCATGTCACATGTTATAAAAATACTCAAAATAGAAATTATAAGAGGATAAATATAAAATACATAAAAAAGTTTTCACACTTTCTTCCCTCACGCCAGTAGATCATCTTCTACTTTCCTAGATGTTTAAAGTGGAATTGTCCAAGGTAGACACACCCCAATTTGACCACTGTTTCATACATGTGTCTGTCATGTTTAGAACCCATTCATTCTATATGTATGTTTGCTTATCTGCCCATTTGTTCAAAACTAGTAAGATTTTTATTTCAACCATAAGTAAGATAAAATAAATAAATTCACCCTGGCTGGTGTGGCTCAGTGGATTGAGTGCCAGCCTGCAAACCAAAGAGTCGCCAGTTTAATTCCCAGTCAGGGCACATGCCTGTGTTGCAGGCAAGGTCCCTAGTTGGGGGCGTACGAGAGGCAACCACACGTTGATATTTCTCTCCCTCTTTCCCTCCCTTCCCTTTCTCTAAAAATAAATAAAATCTTTATAAATAAATAAATAATTTCCCTAGAAAGGAAATAGCTTTGCTATTTACCTACTACTATAGTACTATGAATAAATTTGTGGCTGCTTTACAGTTTACAGAAATGTAAACTTCTATAAGTTAGAGTTATACCTAGCACATATCACTCAGTCACATTCCATAGGCTAGAATTCAGCCACATCTAACTGAAAGGGAAGAAAAATGTAGCTTAGCTGGGTGCCCCAAAAGAAAAAAGTATATCATCTAATGTCCACTTAGGAAAACATAGATCACTCTAAATATTCAAAAAGAAGGAATTTAATCTAGCAACTTGTTAGCAAAAATGTTGGAAGGGCTGCAGAAGCAAAAAGAGATTAATAACTACTAGAAAACACTATTCTCTAGGACTAGAAGAGGAAAGGAGAAAATGATGTTATCTAGAACCATGACCATTGTGTCCTTGAGGCTGCAGTTATTGGAACCTCTGCTGTTTTGTAGAAAGCTGGGAGCCCAGGCTCATGCTGAAGCTGCAGGGGACCAGGAGCCCAAAGTCGCCAACCATTGTCATTACCACTGTCACTGCCAAACTAAGAGCTCCGTAAGTGCAGGGCACACACACTCTGCCGCTTCAACCCCTGGAACTTGAGTAGGACCCAGAAGCTGCTGGAAATTCCTTCAAAAGCAGGAAACAAACAAACAAAAAAGGCTTTTCCTCTTGTCAATAGATCTCCTATTATTCTCCTACAAGTAACAGGATTAGTCTACCTTGTTGGGTATTCAGCACCATTGTCACCATTCTACCATACTTAACCTTCCACATAACAAAGAAATAACACCATGCATTTGCTTAACAGAATGCAACTATTTTACTTAAAATGAAGATAGCTTCACCCTCTCTCCCCAAAAAGAGAAAGCATCTGACCACCAGAGCTGGAGTTTTTCTGATTGTATGGGTCAAAAAATAACTTAAATACGGTTTGATAGCCACGACCAAAGGTCTGTGTGAGTTAAAACATTCTGACTGCCACTCTGGTCTTAGCACTCATTTTAGCAACTGCATTCACCTAGTCTCTGGTGGTTAACACTGACACCTGCCCTCTTACTCTGGCTTGAGATCAAGGAATCTATTTCAATGGTGAAGTCTCTGACCATGACCACTGACCTACAGATGGCAGCCATCAATGAGGTTTTTAAAGATTCTGGTGATTCACTCTGTCCCAGTGTCTCAGTTGGTTGGAACATCATCCCCTACACCAAAAGGCTGTGGGTTTGATTCCCTGTCAGGGCACATACCAAGACTGTAGGTTCCATCCCCAGTCATGGCATGTACAAGAGGCAACCAGTTGTTTTTTCTCTCTTACATCTATGTTTCTCTCTCTCTTTTCCTCTCTCTCTAAAAACATAATATAAAAAAAAAGGCATATCTCATGGGAAGATGAAAAAAATACTAGTGATCCCCTCATCAACACATTTCTCAATGCATTAGTGAAAAGAGTGTTCTCTGGGACAACTTTTCCTGCTCCCAAAGCTAAAGCTTTGGGTTTCTTTCCTTGAAATTATATCATGGAAGTTTTGGTATCTTAACCTACTGAAAGTTAACCACCATTAAGTCCTGTTTTCAGTCAACCAACCAGCTTCATGAGCTAAGCATCATAGGTAGAAAACTTGGTAAGTGCTCCCATGTTGATAAGTTCAGTCCAGTCCAATGTTAAGTTCTGTTGTTTATGTTCTTTTTCTGGTATAGAATCCATTCCTACACATGTTCTTAGGTCTCTGACAAGATATGATGAATTTGCCAAATCTTGCAACTGGGGGTGGGGGATGGGTATAATCTAGCTTCACCCAGATCAAACAAGGAACTACCTCAAATTAATTTGTTACAGGGTCTTCAGTTAAGGGAAGTGTAGTCTCCTCAGAGACCCGGAAAAGAAATGTTTTGGTTTACAAAGAAAGATCAGAGGAATGAAATACTACTCTTCAATTAAAAAGAACAAACTTTACGTACATAACAACTTGCTATACTGGGCAGAGGGGAGCAAAGGGGAAAAAAATGGGAACTACTGTAACAACATAATCAATAAAATATACTTAAAAAAAAGAACTTGGCTGGATCTCAAGTGCATTATCTCAAAGGATTACATACTATATAATTCCATGTATGTAACATTTTGAAGTGACAAAATTATAGTGATAGAGAACAATAGATCAGTGGTTGCCAGAAGTTAAAGTTGGGGCAAGGATATGACTATTATGGGAGGGTGACACAAGAGTTTCTTTGTGGCCCTGACTGGTATGACTCAGTGGATTGTGGGTTGTTCTGCAAACCAAAAGGTTGCAGGCTCAATTCCCAGTCAGGGCACATTCCAGGGTTGCAGGCCAGGTCCCCGATTGGGGTTGTTCTCAATAGATGTTTAAGACAATCAATCAATGTTTCTCTTACACATTGATATTTCACTCCCTCTTTCTCCCTCCCTTTCCCTCTCTCTAAAATTAAATAAATAAACTATTTCTTTTAAAAAGAGTTTCTTTGTGATAAAGAAAATTCTGAATCCTGATTGTGGTGATAGTTATAGAATCCACACATGTAATAAAAATTTCATAAAACTATATACCTCCCAAAAGAAGCGCATGTAAAAACTGGCAAAATCTGAATACAGTCTGTACCTGAGTTAATAATATTGTACCAATATTTTCTAGTTTTTATAAGGTACTATGGTTATGTAAGATCTTATCATTGAAAGAAACTAGGCAAAGGGTACATAGGAACTCTGCATTTTTTTGCATCTTATTATGAGTCTTAAACTACCATATTTTTTGCACTATCAGACGCACCTAGCTTTAGAGAAGAAAAAAAAATATTCTTAACCAAATGGTGTACTAAAATATTTAATAAAATATAACAGAATAATATTTCAACCATGTAAAGTGAACAGCGGTCAACAGCAGGATAAAGAACCATCATCGCTGTCATTAACAAATGAGAGACTTTAAGGTTCAAGTATTCTTCTAGTTTCCTGGGAAACCCAAGAACTCATCATCACTAGTGTCAGACTTTATGAAGCTCAGTTGCTCGCAATCACTGACATCACTTTCTTCGCTATTTTCTTATATGATACTATCTTCAGTTCCATCTAAGGCATTGCTAATGCCTTGGTGTTTTCGCCCATTCACAAATTTGAGTGATAGTGGCCTCTTCATTCATCCAGTAGGTGGCAGATCGTGATTACCAGCAGCCATCCATTTGTTCCACACTTCTTGCATGAAGACTTTAAATGGTTTGTTGATGGAAACGTTGAGAGGTTGTAACAGGCTGGTAAGACCCCCAGGAATTGCAGCTAGATGAGTCTTCACTTCTTTAAAGCTCTTTTTTGTAGTTTCGCTAATATGTACTCTAAATTGGTCAAGCACTAACGAGGCAGGTTTTTTCAGAAGCCCTCCAACATGTTTGGACCACACTTTTTCAACCCATACTCTCATTCCATTTTCGTCCATCCATCCTTTCTCATGAACATGCACAACAATTCCTTGTGGAATCACTTCTTCTGGAAAGTTTTTCCTCTTGAAAATTAACATCTGCACAGCAGGACAACACAATCGTGTAATCGATTTTCTCATGTCCTAAGGTTTTCAGGGTTATGGTTCTGGCACCTTTCAGATCAAGTCTTATTAGATGGCACATCAAAGGTTAACAGGATTTCATCCATATTCCCAATCTGGTGAATTTCAAAACCATTTTTCTTCCTAACATCAATTACAAAGTTATGAAAAGACAGAATCTTAGATTCACTTTTTTTTTTTTTTTTTGGCATTTTTTGCGCAATTCTAGTTTTGGTGCACATAGCAAGGCCATATCGCCTCATATCTGTAACACCACAATGGTGATACAGTAAAATCCTGAATGCCTTTCTCTATAGCAATGCATTTGGCTTCATATATTTTCATTTTTGTAGAGGCTGAGAAGCCATTATTCCAGTGACATGTGATCCATTCTTTCATGTCCATGTCTAACTGTGGCCACTTTACAGCATGCCCACGAAAAGTGTGCTTACTTTTATACACTTTTTGCAGCTGATACTCCTGTTTCCTCCACTCTCTTACCATTAAGGGAGTTAAGAGGCATCACTAGTTGTAACAGTCACTGAGAGTATCACTATCCTACTTACAGATTCTGGCGGACTACCCTCAGTGCCTGTTATGGCTAGTGATACCCCTTAATCCCCCTCAGTGCCTGTGTTACTACTAGAATAGTGACCCCACCACAACTCCCTTTATATACTACAAACTTCAGCATTTATGGCTGCTCACTCAGTTACTGCTGGCCTCCTCACACAAAAATCTGGTGTGCACTGGAGACAGTATGGAGGTAGACAAGACAGCTGTAGCATCTAAGGAGCAAGTAGCCAGTGGAGAACATGTTACTTCAGCCCCACCCATCTGTCTCTCGTGATTGACAGAGCTTAAAACACAGTGATTGGTGATTGGAGGCGGTTCTACTGACACAGACCCCACCCGGTGTCAAAGACAATTGACAATTGGCACTGTGCCTCATAACTGTTATAATCCTCAGCTGATCTGACAGGTCAGCAGTTGTAGCTGGGAGTGTCAGGCAGCTCTCTGCACTTTCCCAGGTCCCGGTGATGGGCAGAGGCGGATGGCAACTGACAAGACACCCTGAGATTCAGCAGTAAAGTGGGACATTTAAGCATCCTCAGGGGTTTCATGTGGGTCCACCGCTTCCTCTTCTAACAGCTGTCACCACTGCTGACAGGTCAGACCACATCATGGTCTGTGAGGCAATATTTGCTCCATAAGACACACAGACATTTCCCCCTACTTTTGGGGAGGAAAAAGTGTGTCTTATGGAGCGAAAAATATAGTACTTTTAAAAAAGAGAAAGAAGAATGTCAGGGGAACACAGGGGTTCAAGTTTCTCAGTTTGGCTTAATCCACCAAAATGTCTTCATTCTAAGTCTCAGGGTCCCACTTTTTCCCCATCTATGCCCGACATATACTTAGAAGGGATTCTGGCTCCTCAGCGATATCATTTCACTGATGAGTTAACCAACTCTGGTATTTCCTTGCTTCTCTGCTTCTGAACTTCTTTTATATGAGATTATAAATGTCCCTCATGCTTAAATTGTTTTTATTCTTCTATTCAGTTGTTTTTGTAACCTGAAGCTGAATTCAATCCTAACTACTTTATATTCTTAACATAATTAGGATATTAGTTAACAAATTTACTCTCTAGTGACGTCCATCCTCTTCCTTCCTGAAAATTTTTTTCTAAACAAAACAATGTTATATTAGTTGGCAACTTTTTATTTCAAAGAATGTAAAACTCAGTTCAAATTGGCTTAACCAAAAGGAAAAAAATCTATTAGATCATACAACTGAAAAAAAAAAAAAGCAAGCTCTATGTTAGTGTGTATACTGACTTAGGAGCTCAAACAGCATCTTTAGGATTCAGTTTTTCTCCAGTCCTCATTAGTGCCCTTCCTTTTATTGGCTTCCTTTGTAGTCACCAAGTGGCCTCAAACTCCTGGCTTTATTCACCCTTACTACTACAAGTTCCAGCAGGAAAGAGTTCCCCCACCCCGACTCTCCCAACAATCCTAGCAAATGTCTCGTCTGACTCAATGACTGAATGGAACATGTACCTATCCTTGAATCAAACTCTAAGGTCATGATGGTCCTGCGTTTATGTCATTCTTCAGTTGGGTGTGGTGCCAGCATTACTCAAAGCTCTCAGTCCAAGAGTGGAAGCAAGGAAACCAGTGCCAATGAGAATGGAATAAATGCTCAAGAAAAAATGTTTTGGAAAATAATACTAATGATTATATTGGAACATACTTTGCCATGCTTAAACTGAAATTGTTTTAATTATGACACAAATTTAGAGGAGATATTCTGACATTTTAGACCATGTCAGCCTCTTGAATACAATGTGGTAGAAAGAAATGAGCCCCGAAGTTAGGTTCTATCTTAATATTGAGGCTTACTAGCTCTGTGAGCTTCAGCAAATTGCCTAGCTTCTCTGGGAGTGGTTCTCAACCTTCCTAATGCCGCGACCCTTTAATACAGTTCCTCACTAAAGCATAGTGATTAATCACAAAAACAATATGTAATTATATATGTGTTTTCCGATGGTCTTAGGCGACCCCTATGAAAGGGTCATTCGACCGCCAAAGGGTTTGCGACCCACAGGTGAGAACCGCTGTTCTCTGGTCTTGGTTGCCTCACATGTAGAATAAGTGAGTTAAAAATATTTCTACAACTTCCAGCCAAGATGGAGGCCTAGACTGACATGCTCCATCTCGCTCTACAACTAAGAAGGACTACAACTACCGCAAAACCATAAATAACCAGAAGTTCCAGAAAATAAACCTACATGGAAGTCCAACATATGAAGTTATAAACAAGTGGTGCTCATCCGGATGGGTAGGAGGGGCGAAGCTGGGGTGGAGAGGTCAAGCTGTGCTGGCAGCGATGAGCTGCGAGACTGAGATAAGCACAGACACTTGTATTTAAGGGGAGGCGAGAAGCTCCAGGAGAGCACCCCTGGCTGCAGTCTAGACCTGTCAGCTTGCAATTCCAACGCCGGGGAAGGCAGACACCCATTGCCTTGGACTGTGAGGCCCAGAGGGCATGGGGATGGAGGAGGAGGTTCCCTGTCTCTCAGCAGAGAATGAACAGCAAGAATCCATCTTGGACCCCCACCCTCACACAAAGCACCACAGTGTAGTGAGAAAGGTCACCCAGTAGTGATGAGTGCACAGGGCTTTGCCCCCTATAGCATAGGAGGTGTGACAGCCCCGCCCAAGAAGGAAAGGTAAACAAACCTGTCAGGATGGCAGGGATAATGATAGAGATACCAATCACACAGCTGAACAGAAAGCAAATACACAAATTAACGGATGAACAGATAGATAATCTTTCTGAGGCTCAGTTCAGAGCTATAGTTATAAGGCAGCTTACAGAAATAACAGCGGGACTAAATCAAGATGGGGAAGGAATGAAGGCTAGTCCTGCTGCAATGAACAAAAACACATATGAAAAAAGTGGTGGGGGAAGGAAAACCAGGGATCAAATAAACAAATCAGAACATAGGGAAGGAACAAACAGTCAACCAGTGCAGGAAGAGGAAACAAAAAGTGAGGAAAATGAGGAGACTCAGAAACCTCTGGGACAACTATAAGAGAGTGAATATCTGAATTATAGGGTTGCCAGAAGGTGAAGAAGAAGAACTAGAAATTTAAAAATTATGTGAAAAAATAATGAAGTAGAATTTTCCTAATTTAGGAAAGGAAATAGACTTACAGGTCCAGGAAGCACAGAGAGTTCCAAAAAACTGGACCCAGGGAGAACCACACCAAGACACATTATAATCAAAATGTCAAAAATTAAAGATAAAGAGACAATCTTAAAAGAAGCAAGAGAGAAGAAGAGAATTACATGCAAAGGGGTCCCAATTAGACTATCAGCTGATTTCTCAAAGGAGACCCTGCAGGCAAGAAGGGACTGGCAAGAAATATTTAAAGTAATGAAAAGCAAAAACCTACAACCACAATTACTCTATCCAACAAAGCTGTCATTCAGAATAGAAAGGCAGAGAAAGTGCTTCCAGGACAAAGTAAAACTGAAGGAGTTCATCTGATCCAACCCACTGTTATATGAGATGTTAAAGGTATTTGTTTAGAAGGAGGATCAAAACTATGAACATTAAAATGAAAACTGTATTACAACAACAAACAACAGAAGCTAGAGAATCGAAACAAAGGCAAACTAAGTAGGCAACGAGAGTGGGAAAAGAACTATAGGTATAGGGAACATTTTGGGGGGAGGTCAGCAGGGAGGGGGAAGGAGGGAAAGGGAGGGAGATGATGCAGGAATTAAGAAGCATAATAGGAGGGAGTGGAGTAGACAGGAAGATGTTGAGAAGAACTATATGCATAACCAATGGGCATGGACTAAGGGGGAGTGGGACAACTGGAGGGAGGGGGACCACTGGGTGGAAGGGAGAAGAGGGAAAAGAAATTGGGACAACTGTACAGCATAATCAATAAAACATAGTTAAAATATTTCTACATATAGTGGGTTTCAGTTCATTTTTTAAATATATCATAATATGCCAAGGGGTTTGTGTTGGATGAGTCACAACAAACATTTCTGCAACTGAACTCATTAAAAATGAAAGCATATTGGGAGTCATAATTTTTGATCTGTGTGCCAGGTTGGCTCACAGTAGGGACTCATAAGTAGGGACTATTAACGGCCCCTCACACATGTGCCTGTCAGAATCTGTCCTTGTGAGTTAAGGCATTCCTGCATCATCCCCACAAATTTGTACCAACACCTCAAATCCCAACCAATAAATACCACTTCTTTTCTTTTGTCTTCCCAGGTGAGATTCACCAATAGTGAGAGCTAGAGAAATGCAACAAGACTCTTGTGAAATCTTAGATTTATTTTGTTTTGTTTTTGCCCCAGAAAGACCTTACAGAGCAAATTTTCCCTTCCTGTTGGCATGTGATCAGAGAGACAGTCAACAAATAAATTCCAGCAACTTACCATGAACCCTCTTGAGTTTTCTTAGGCATTCCAGCACAGAAAATACGCAAATTAGCAGTGAGTCCAATTATAAGTCTTAGTGCCACTGTACAAACTTTCTTTTAGTTTGTGTTTTTTATTTTTTTAAATTACAGTTTACATTCAATATTATTTTATATTAGTTTCAGGTATACAGCATAGTAGTTAAACAATTATATAGTTTACAAAGTGTTCCCCCTAATATTTTCAGTATCCTCCTGGCACCATATATGTTTATTACAATATTAGTGACTATATTTCCTATACTGTAGTTTATACCCCCATGACTATTTTGTAACTACCCATCTGTATTTCTCAATCCCTTCACCTTTGTTGCCCAGTCCCCCACTTGCCTCCTCTCTTGCCACCATCAGTCCGTTTTTGTATCTATGAGTCTGCTTCTGTTTTGTTTGTTCATTTATATTGTTCTTTAGATTCCATATATAAGTGAAATTATATGGTATTTGTCTTTCTCTAACTGATTTACTTCACTTAGCATAATACTTTCTAGGTCCAAATAGTAAGATTTTGTTCTTTTTCATGGCTGAGTAATATTCCATTATACATATATAATCTATTGATGGGCTCTTGAGCTGCTTCCATTGCTTAGCTATTGTAAATAATGCTTCAGTGAACATAGGGGGTGCATATATTCTTTCAAATTAGTGTTTGGGGTTTCTTTGGGTATATACCCAGAAATAGAATCACTGAGTGATAAGGAATTTCTATTTTTATTTTTTTTGAGGAAATTCAATATTGTTTTCCATGGTGGCTGCACCAATCTGCATTCACAAAAACAGTGCAAAAGGGTTCCCTTTCCTCCATTACCTTGCTAGCACTTGTCATTTGTGAATTTATTGATGGTGGCTATTCTGACAGTTGTGAGATGCTATCTCATTGTGGTTTTAATTTGCATTGCTGTGATGGTTAGTGAGATTGAGCATCTTATTTTATTTTATTTATTTCTCGTTAGAGAGAGGGGAAGGGAGGGAGAGAATGAGAGAAATGTTGATGTGTGAGAGGTACATCCATGGATTGCCTCTCATACACCCCAATTGGGGACCTACCGCACAACCCAGGCATGTGCTCCAACCAAGAATCAATCCAGCACCTTTTGGTTCACAGGCCAGCACTCACTCAGTCCACTAAGCCACACCAGCCAGGGCAAGTATCTTTTTATATGCCTATTTAGCCATCTGTATTTATTCTTTGGAGAAGTTTCTATTCAGGTCCTTTGCCCATTTTTTATTTGGATTGTGTGTGTGTGTGTGTGTGTGTGTGTGTGTGTGTGTTGAGCTGTATAAGTTTCTTATAAATTTTGTATATTAACTCCTCATCAGATGTATAATTGGCCAATATGTTTTCCCATTCTGTGGATTGTCTTTTCATTTTACCAATGGTTTCCTTTCCTGTGCAAAAACTACTTTTTTGTAATCCCATTTGTTTATTTTTTAATTTTGTTTCCCTTGCCTGAGGAGATATGTCAGAAAAAACATTTCTAAGACAAATGTCCAGATATTACTGCCTGTGTTTTCTTTTAGTAGTGTTATGGTTTCTATTCTTACATTTAAGTCTGTAATCCATTTTGAGTTTATTCTTGTATATGCTGTAAGAAAGTAGTCTAGTTTCATATTTTTGCCTGTACCTGTCAACTTTTCCCACAAACTGTCTTTACTCCATTGTATGTTCTTGCCTCCTTTATCAAGTATTAATTGACCATATAGAAGTGGTTTTATTTCTGGGCACTCTAGTCTATTCCATTGATCTCTATGTCTGTTTTTATGCCAGAACCATGTTTGTTTGTTTGTTTGTTTGTTTGCTTATGTCCTTGTAGTATAGTGAGGTACCAGGTAGTGTGATTCCTACAACTTTGATTTTCTTTGGGTTCTTTTTTTTTAAGATTATTTAGTTATTTATTTTTAGAGAGAGGGCAAGGGAGCGAGAAAGAGAGGTAGAGAAACATCAATGTGAGGTTGCCTCTCGTGCTCCCCCAACTGGGACCTGGCCCACAACCCAGGCATGTGCCCTGACTGGGAATCAAGCAGGCAACTCATTAGTTTGCAGGCTGGTGCTCAATCCACTGAGTCACATGAGCCAGGGCACTTTGATTTTCTTTCTCAAGATTACTGTGGCTATTCAAGATCTTTTGTGAATTTATATAAATTTTTGGAATATTTGTCTAGTTCTGTGAAATACACGATTGGTATCATGTTAATTGATTTATAGATACAGTGGAACCTCGGTTCTCAAACTTAGTTTATTCCAGAATGCTGTTCAAGAAGAGATTAGTTCAAAATCCAAATCATTTTTTCCCATTAGAAATAATGTAAATTGAGCACTGGCTGGTGTGCCTTAGTAGATTGAGCACCTGTCTGTGAACCAAAAGGTTGCTGGTTCGATTCCCAGTCAGGGCACATGTCTGGGTTGCAGGCCATGTCCCCAAGAGGCAACCAATTGATGTTCTCTCCCACATAGGTTTTTCTCTCCCTCTCATTCTTCGTCCTTTCTTCCTCTCTAAAAAATAAATAAATAAAATATATTTAAAAGGAAATAATGTAAATTAAATTAATCCATTCCAGACCCCCAAATTATTACCTATTTTAACCTTTCTTATATACAGTATGTGTCTAATGTACTGTTTAATCTATAAATAAACACTTTAAAAACAAAAAGGACATGAAATACAAATGAAAATTTAACAGAAATATACAGTAAAAAATGAAAATGTACTTACACACTGGCTGGTTTGGCTCAGTGGATTGAGCGTCGGCCTGCGAGCTAAGTGTCGCTGGTTCGATCTTCCAGTCAGGGCACATCAGAGAAGGAAAACTCTGACTCCAAAAATCCTCCGCTGCCTTGCGGCATACCTCTTCAGGGGAAAGGCTAAGGGAGTAAACCCCGACAGAAAATCCGGAGCCGGAGTCCCTAAGGCGGTTTGACGTTGTAGTCAACACCGGCAACTCCTGCGGCGCACCTGAAGCCAAGCTGTATTGACTCTGTCTTTCCCTTGGACCCTTCAGCTGCGAAGAGAGGGGGGGTCTGCTGCATGGGCAACAGCAGACCCTCCATATCACCCTGCCCAGGCTCTGTAGCTTCAGCTTCACTGGAGAGGACACTCCAGCGTCATCACAAGATGTCGATTCAACACGGGAGGAGACAGATACCGTGTCACTCCTGAGTCGGACTGCACAGCCATTCTCGGCGGTGCAGATAGACTCTTGAGAAGCTACACCATCGTCTCTCGAGACGGACGGCTGCCGACGACTTACACACTTGAACCTATCTTTAACGTTGGGAGCTATTGATGACTGCTTATGTATGGAGGGGAGGGATGGAGGGATGTTATTGTTTGGAAGTGGAGTCCCCTTCCATAAAAAGGTCAGATAGCTGTTCTGGTGTTCTTTTTCTTTTGTCTCTTTGCTCCACTAAAATTTGCTTCAGGCTCACTGGGCCTCTGTATCACTTAAAACCAATGATGTTTGTTTTTGCCTGCATTTTATTAACACTTGCCTGAAGTAAAACACTGCATTATCATTAAACAAGTTCATCACATAGTTTGCTACTTCTTTGTCAGAGTGATATTTCTCAATAAAACTTTGCATTTCTCCCCAATTCCCAAGTAATTTCTTTGATTAGTAAAGTAGGAATATTCTCCCTTACCTCCCTCTCCAAAGAGAGCCCCTCAGCTACCATCTCGGAAGGTCTGGGGGTTTCTCAAGAGTCATCTAAGTATTGTGGACCTCCATCAATTCCTCCACATCATCACCACCCACTGGCAAGTCCATGGACTTGACCAGAGACACAGTGTCCTCCACAACAGTCATAGGCTCATCCTCAAAGACCTCAAGGTCTCTTTCAGCAAGACTCAGGACACAATTTTTTCCAGGGTGATTGCATGGTCCTGGATGACGTGTCCCATCGTGCTTTGTCTATGAGTCTCAAGCAAGTGAAGATATTATCATGTTTCTTCCAGAATTCCCTGAGGGTTAAATTAGTTTCAAAGGTCACCTCAAAACATCTCTGAAACAGTGCCTTTGTGTAGAGTTTCTTAAAATTAGAAATGACCTGCTGCTCTATGGGCTGGATGAGAGGAGTTGTGTTAGGTGCCAAAAACCTACCTAACAATAATGAAGCTGCCTGCTTCCATCAACTCAGCCTCCAAGCCTGGGGGGTGGGCAGGAGCATTGCCCTTTACAAGAAGTGCCCTGAGTGACAATTGTTTTTCCCAGAAGTATTTCTTCACACTTGGGCAAACACTTCATGAATCCACTCGATAAAAAACTGCCTGGTTACCCAAGCTTTGCTATTAGCCCTCCAAATCACATTCAATTTGTTTTTCAGGACATTATTTTTCTTGAAAACTAGCAGGTTTTCAGAATGGTAGATAAGTAGATGCTTCAATTTAAAGTCCCCACTCACATTCCCACACAATAACGTCAGCCTGTCCTTCATTGGCTTGTCCTGGCAATGACTTCTCCTCCTGTGTGATGTGGGTCCTCTTTGGCATTTTCTCCCAGAAGAGGCCTATCTCATCACAATTGAAAACTTGTTGGGGAACAAATCCTTCAGCCTCTATGTATTCTTGAAATTCTGTCATGAAATTATCAATAGATACTTTTGTTAGAACTGGCAGCCTCCCATGCTTCACTACAATATGAATGTCACTTCTTTTTTTACATTATATTTTATTGGTTTTGCTATTACAGTTGTCCCATTACTCCCCCTTTGCCTCCCTCCATCCACCATCCCCCACTCTCTCAGGCATTCCCCTATCATTGTTCATGTCCATGGGTCATGTATATAAGTTCTTTGGCTACTCAATTTCCTATACTGTACCTTACATCCCCCTGGTTATTCTGTAACTACCTATTTGTACTTCTTAATCCCCTCACCTCTTCACCCATTCCCCTACATCCCTCTCCCTTCTGGCAAACATCAAAGCACTTTCTTTATCATGATTCTGTCTCTGTTCTTTTTCCATAGTTTGTTTTTTAAGATTTGATTGTTGATAGATATATATTCATTGCCATTTTATTGTTCATAGTTTTGATCTTCTTTTTCTTAAATAAGTCCCTTCAATATTTCATATAATGGTTTGGTGATGATGAATTCCTTTAGTTTTTCTTGTCTTGGAAGCTCTTTACCTGCCCTTCAATTCTAAATGAGAGATTTGCTGGGTAAAACTACCTTGGATGTAGGTCTCTGATTTTCATGAATTTTAATATTTCTTGCAAATCCCTTCTAGCCTGAAAAGTTTCCTTTGAGAAATCAGCTGATAGTCTTATTGGAACTCCCCTGTAGGTAACTGACTTCTTTTCTTTTCCTGCTTTTAAAGTTTTCTCTTTATCTTTAACCTTCGACATTTTAGTTATGATGTCTTCGAGTGGGTCTTTTTGCATCCATTTTGTTTGGGACTCTCTGTACTTCCTGGACTTGCGTGTCTATTTTCTTTACCAAATTAGAGATGCTTTCTTTCATTATTTTTCCAAATAGATTTCCAATATCTTGCTTTTTCTCTTCTCCTTCTGACACCTTTATGATACAAATGTTCGACCTCTTGAAGTTTTGCCAGAGGCTGCTTACACTAACCTCGGTTTTCTGGATTCTTTTTTCTTCTTGTTGTTCTGATTGGTTGTTTTTTGCTTCCTTATATTCCAAATTATTGATTTGATTCTCAGCTTCATCCACTCTATTATTGTTTCCCTGTAAACTGTTCTTCATTTCAATTAGTGTATCATTTGTTTCTGACTGGATCTTTATGCTGTTGAGGTCCTCACTAAGTTTTTTGATCATCCTTATAACCATTGTTTAGAACTCTGCATCTGATATAGATTACTTGTCTCCATTTTGTTTAGTTCTTTTTCTGGAGTTTTGATCTGTTCTTTCACCTCGGCCATGCTTCCTTGTCTCCTCATTCTGGCAGCCTCCTTGTGTTTGTTTTTATATATCAGGTAGAGCTGCTATAACTCCCTGTATTGGTAGTGTGGCCTAATGTAGTATGTGTCCGGTAGGGTTCAGTGGCATAGCATCCCCAAACACCCAAGCTCGGGAGTTAACGTGTGCCCATCGTGTGGGCTGAGTATACCCTTCTCTTGTAATTGAGCTTTGGTTGCTGTTGGCAGGTCAACGGGAAGGATATACTCAGACCTGTCAGTTGCAAGGATTGGCTGTGACCTCTGACCACCAACCTCTGCCCTCCATGGATGATCGGCTGTGTGGAAGAAGGGTGGTGGTCCTCTGGCGTGGTCTATACCTGTCCACTGGGTACACGGGCCCTGGAATTTCCCAATTGGTGCACGCCATGGTCAGCTCCCACCTGTGTTGTGCCCAGGGCCACCTTTCCTGAGCTGTACAGCAATCTGAGATGGCTGCCACTATTGCTTTGATTGGAGATTCCCAGGTAAGCCAAGCTGTGATTCTAGGCTGGCTGCTGCTAGTGCTATGCCTGGAGCCACTTAGCAAGAGATATAGGGGCTGGAGGCTGGGGCTCATTGAGGCCAGCTGTTGCTTGTTTGAAAGGATTTACAAAGTTGTTAAGTTTGAACCAAGACCAACCATTCATATAAAAAAGCTACTGTTCACAGCTGTAAGTTGGGTTCAATGGAGCTTCAGGGGATCTCCAGGACTGAGCAAACGATGTTAGCCAGGTTTATGGAGTCTCAGATATGGCACCTGTCTGTTGGCTCTGTGGCTCTGCCTGCCTTTCTGTCTGGTAGAAGGCTGTTCACCTACTCTCACCTTGATGCCAACCACTTCACTTCCTCCCTATATGCCACTGGTGCCTTTCAAGCTGTTACTCTGGTGCTGGAGCTCAGAGGAAATAACTGAGTAAGTTTGTGTGTGGGTTCTCTTTTTTTTTAAGTATGTTTTATTGATTATGTTGTTACAGTAGTTCCAATTTTTTCCCCTTTGTTCCCCTCTGCCCAGTACCCCTCTTCCCTCCAGCAGTCCCACCCCACTTAGTTCATGTCCATGGGTCATGCATATAAGTTCTTTGGCTTCACCTTTTCCTATATTATTCTTAACTTCCCCTGTCTATTTTCTACCAATCAATTATGCTTCTTAATCCCTGCACCATATCCCCATTTCTCCCCCTCCCCCTCCCAGCTGATAACCCTTGAAATGATCCCCATACCTATGATTCTTTTCCTATTCTGGTTTGCTTAGTCTGATTTTGTTTTTATTTTTTAGATTCAGTTGTTGATAGTTATAAGTTTTTTATCATTTTAGTGTTCATAGATTTGATCCTCTTCTTCTGAAGTCCCTTTGGCATTTCATATAATAATGGCTTGATGATGATGAACTCCTTTAGTTTTACCTTGTCTGGGAAGCACTTCATCTGCCCTTCCATTATAAATGATAGCCTTGTTGGATAGAGTAATCCTGGTTGCAGGTTGCCTTTCATCACATTGAATACTGCTTGCCAGTCCCTTCCTGCCTGTCCTCTGAGAAATCACCTGATAGTCTTATAGGCAGCCCCCTGTAGGCAACTCTCCACCTCTCTCTTTCTGCCCCCAGGATTCTGTCTTTATCTTTCACCTTTGGTATCTCAATCGTGATGCACCCTGGTGTGGTCCCCTCTTGGTCCAGTTCATCCAGGACCCTCTGTGCTTCCCAGACCTGTATATCCATCTCCTTTGCAAAATTTGAGAAGTTTTCCTCATTTTTTTTCAATTCTTGCTTCCTCATTCTGCACCTGTTGACTGTTTTTTTCTTCCTTATGTTCCAAATCATTGATCTGAACCCCAGCTTCCTTCCCTTCACTGTTGGTTTTTTGTGGATTTTCCTTCGTTTCACTTAGCATAGCCTTCACTTCTTCTCCTATGCGTTTGCCATACTCAAGCATATCTGTCAAGCCTTGTGAGCATCTTTATCACCAGTGTTTTGAATTCTGCATCTGTTAGGCTATCTCGCCATCTGTTAGGTTGGCTATCTCCTCGTCGCTTAGTTCTCCCATTGGAACCTTGATCTGTTTCCCCTTTTGGGCCATACTTCTCTGTCTCCTCGTTCTGACAGGCTCCTGTGTTTGTTTGCCCCCACATCCCAGGTAGAGCTGTCACTCCTGTTGTGTTGTAAGGGGTGGAGCCTTAGGGTTTGTCAGTACAGGGCGACCTGTTTCACCACGTCATGGCGCTGTATGTTAGGGAGGGGTCTGAGAGAGAACAATACCGCCTGCCCAGCACTCGCCCCTTTTTCAGGCACTTCTCCCACTTCCGCACTGGGCTGGTGCCCCTCTAGCTGCTGCCCTGGCTGTCATCCCCAGCGTGGGTGGGTCTGCAGACATTCTAGAACTGTGGGGGCCCTTTAAACAAGCGGACTCTGCTGAGAGACCGGCAGTTTCTGCCTCTGTCCCAACCCCCACTGGTCTGCACAGTTAGAAGCAATGAGGCTTGATTTTCCCTCGTGCTAGGACTGTGAGCTTCGAGGGCCAGTGAGGAGCTGGGAGCGCTCCCCAAGTGTGCCTCCAGACTTTTTAAAACATGTGACTGCACTTTCTGCTGGCCTGCAGCTGCTGCTGCTGCTGCTGCCACTACACCATGTCCTCTCTGCCCCGGCTCCGCCCCTCCTACCTGTCTGGATGAGTATTTCTTCTTTATATCTTTGTTTGCTGGACTTCCATGTAATTTGGTTTTCTGGAACTTCTGGTTGTTTCTAGTTTTGAGGTAGTTGTATTCCTTTAGTTGTGGAGGGAGATGCAGCGTGTCTCTCTCTGTCTCCATCTTGGCCGGAAGTCCTGTGTGTGGGTTCTTTAGAGGAACTGCTTGGGACTCCAGAAGTTTCTTCCACTGACTCAATCCCCACTGGATTTTTCAGCCAGAAGCTCTGAGGACTCTTTTTTTCTTCCTGGCACTGGAACCCTGGGTCGGGGGACCTGCCGGGGGACTGGGACTCCTCACTTCTGAAATTTCCCTCCTGAATTTTTATCCACCAAATGTGAGCATGGGACTAGCCCATTCCACATTTCCGCCCCTCCTACCAGTCTGGGTGAATGTGGTTTCTTTTATTCCATAGTTGTCAGACTTCCATTCAAATAGATTTATGCCGTTCTGAGTGATGGTTGTCTATAATTTAGTTGTAATTTTGATGTGGTTGTGTGAGGAGGCAAGCTGTGTTTACCAAGACCATCATCTTGACTGGAAGTCCTGAATGGTATTTTTTCCCTAAATTTATTGAACCAACCCCCACCCCATACTACCCTTAATGTATCACTTTCAGCATTCATTTCAAGGGTGTCTTTCAGGATGTCAGCATGCAGCATCTTCGTTTTTCATATATCATTGCCTTTGAAATACTTTCACTAGCTAACTGCTTTTAATTCATTTAAATCAACATTTTTTCCTACCTCTTCATTTGCTTTTGAACGTTGGTTCATGAGCACTTTTACACCTTTAGTAGCACTAGCATTCTTTATGAACTTTCTGAGTTTTAAAATTATGCTAATCACCAATCTTGCCATGGCATACATGGTAGCCAGATCAGACACACAAACACCTCTATCATAATTTGCAATTATTTTTTAAGCCCTATCAATGTTTTCACAACTTTGCTTTTCACTTTGATGCTATCACTAACTTTTTAGGACCCATGGTAACATGCTCTATGTATTTAATAATAATAACTGGCAAGAAAAGTGAAAAAACACAACAATATTTGCAGCACAATTTCCTGGGATGTTAACAACAGGAGGATTAGTAGTAAACTGACTCATACTTGCACATTCTCTCCTTCGTTTGTTGTGTGTGCTCAGTGACTGATCATAGAGGTACCAGCATAAAAGGTTGTTGGTTCAAAAACCAATGTTTTGTTCAACAACCATTATATTTTTTTCCATGAACAACTTGGTCAAGAATGAATTATTCAAGATAGCATGAAACTATAAATCAACCTCAAAAAACAAACAAACAAACAAACAAACAACTCAAAAACATTTCAAATACATGGAGGCTAAATAGCATGTTATTAAATAATTAATGGGTCATCAATGAGATCAAAAAGTACCCAGAAACAAATGAAAATGAACACACAACAGCCCAAAACCTATGGGACACAGCAAAAGCAATCCTGAGAGGCAAGTTCATGGTATTACAGACATACCTCAAGAAGATAGAAAAATCTCAAATAAAAAATCTAACCCTTCTCCTAAAAAAAGAAAACTAGAAAAACAACAACAAACAAAGCCCAGGGTGAGCAGAAGGAAGGAAATTATCATGATCAGAGTGGAAATAAACAATTCAAAAGATCAATGAATTCAGGAACTGGTTCTTGTTAGAGCTAGAGACCGACATGTTGCCTGCCCCATGACCTGCCACCTGTGTCAGGCCTTGCAAAACAGGCTACAGTAGTAGTCACTGTTCTCAGAAACTGTGGCCTGCAGTAACTTAGGACCTGAGCCACTACCTGTGCTGAAACAAAGAGGGTATGCATCACTAGCCATACACCGTATCACAAGGTTCCCTATTACCAGAGGTAACTAAGGCATAGCCACCAGCATCCTGCTGAGAACTAGATACACCCTCATTGCCCCTTCCTTTCTCCCTTAATCATTTCCCAGAAACAAGGACCATAAATCTCCTGGCAGCCATCCCTAGTCAGAGGACATTGTTGTTCCTCAAACACCTATACATTGGATGTCTGGAACCAACCATCAGGGTGACCCACCCACCTGGGGGTCTAGTCCATGCTGTTAAAAATACCTCTACCTCTACCCCTTCCCTTGGAGCTACAGTCATTTTGGACTAAGCCTGCCTGATTGCAGTATCTCCCTCTAATAAAAGCCCTTAATTGGACTTTTCTGGCTCCAGGTCCTCTCTTAGCCATCTTGGCTACTTAACAGTTCTTTGGAAAGATAAACAAAATTGACAAACATTTAATTAGACTCATTAAGAAAAAAAGAGAGGACCCAAATTAATAACATCAGAAATGAAAGAAAAGAAGTAACAACTGATACCACAGAAATACAAAAGATTGTAAGAAAATACTATGAACAACTATATGCCAAGAAATTGGACAACCTGGGTGAAATGGATAAATTTCTAGAAACATACAATCTTCCAAAACTAAATCAGGAAGAAGTGGAAAACTTGAATAGACCAATAACACCTAATGAGATTGAAGCAGTAATAAAAAAATTTCCAGCAAACAGAAGTCCTGGACCAGATGGCTTGACAGGTGAATTTTACCAATCGTTCAAATAAGAACTGACACCTATGCTTCTCAAACTATTCTAAAAATTCAAGAGAACGGAAGAGTTCCAAGCTCTTTTTACGAGGTCAGTAATATCCTAATTTCAAACCCAGGTAAAGACACAACAAAGAAAACTATAGGCCAATAGCCCTGATGAACATAAATGCTAAAATCTTCAACAAAATATTAGCAAACCAGATCCAGCAATACATTAAAAAGATAATACAACATGATCAAGTGGGATTTATCCCAGGGATGCAAGGTTGGTACAATATTTGCAAATCAGTAAATGTGATACATCACATAAACAAATGAAAGATAAAAATCACATGATCATATCAATATATGCAGAAAAAGCATTTGATAAAGTCCAGCACCCATTTATGATAAAAAAAAAACCCTCAGCAGAGTAAGAATAGATAGATCATACCTCAACATAAATAAGGCCGTATATGAAAAGTCTACAGCCAACATCAAACTTAATGGGCAAAAAACTAAAAGAGTTTTCCTTAAGATCAGGAACAAGACAGGGATATCTGCTTTCATCACTCTTATTCAACATAGTACAAGAAGTCCTAGCCACAGTGATCAGACAAGACAAAGAAATAAAGGGCACCCAAATTGAAAAAAGAGAAAGTAAAATTCATTATTCACAAATAACAAGATGTAGTACATAGAAAATGCTATAGGCCCCACAAAAAGACCACTAGACCTAATAGATGAAATCAGCAAAGTAACAGGATACAAAATCGGTATTCAGAAATCAATGACATTTTTATCACCAATAATAAACTATCAAAAAGAGAAACTAAGAAAATAATTATATTTACTATTACAAAAAAAAAAAAAATTAGGTACCTAGGAATAAATTTAACTAAGGTGGTAAAAGACCTGTACTTGAAAAACTATAGGACACTGAAGAAAGATATTGAGGAAGATACAAAGAAGTTGAAGCATATAGCATGTTCATGGATTGAAAGAATTAACATCATTAAAATGTCCATACTACCCAAAGAAACCTATAGATTCAATGTAATTCCTATTCCAATGGCATATTTCACAGATCTAGAACAAATATACCAAACATTTATACAAAATCCAAAAAGAGCCCTAATAGCCTCAGCAATCTTGAGAAAGAAGAACAAAGTTAGAGGGATGACAATATGTGATATAAAATTATACTATAAGGTCACTGTAAACAAAACAGTCTAGCAGGAAGATGCAAAGATGGCAGCATAGACGGATATGGCTTGCCTTTTCACACAACCACATCAAAATTACAATGAAAAACAGAATGTCCATCACTGAGAACCATCAGAAATTAAGTGGAATGAAAGTCTGACGACTACAAAATTAAATGAAAGTCTGACAATTATGGAATTAAAGAAACCAGCTCCATCCAGACTAGTAGAAGGGGTGCAGACATGGAAAGGACTGGTCCCACACTCGTGTGTGGTGGATAAAAATTCAGGAGTGATATCTTGGGAGCAAGGAGTCCCAGCCCCACACAAGCCCCTGCCCCCAAATCTACGGTTCCAGTGCCAGGAAGATAACTCCTTACAACTCCTGGCTACAAAACCAGTGGGGATTGAGTCAGTGGAAGAAACTGCTGGAGCCCCAAGCAGTTCCTCTTAAAGAACCCACACAGACTCACCTACTCAGGCTCACTCCCTCTGAGCTCCAGCATTGGAGTAGCAGCTTGAAAGGCACTGGTGGCATAATGGGAGAAAATGAGGTGTCTGGCATCAAGGTGAGCAGAAGCCATTGTCAATTTTCTGAGCCCTACCTCCACAGAACTATGGAGTTGGCAAACTGGTGCTATATCTGAGACTCCATCAACCTGGCTAACACTGTCTGACCTGCCTTGGTGATCCCCAGAGACTCTGCCACATCAACTTACAGCCCACCCAAGCTTCTTTTTCATATGATTGGCTGGTCTTGGCGCACATTTTACAACATCCTATCAAACAAGCAACAGCTGGCTTCTGTGAGCCCCAGCCCCAGCAGTAGCAGCAGCCAGCTTAGATTCAACAGCTTGGCTTCGCCTCTCCAAGCCCAGCACAAGTAGCAGCCATCTCAGGTTGCATTATAGCTCAGGCAGTGTGCCCAGGCAAAACACAGTTAAGGGCTGACCTTTGCTTGCACCATCTGGGAAACCCCAGGACCCGCACATCAGTGGACAACTACAGACCATGTTGGAGTACCACCACCCTGCCCCTGCACAGCTGATCCTCCATGGCAGGTGGAGTTTGGTGGTCAGTGGTCACAGCCAGTCTTTGCAGCTGACTGGCCTGGATAAATCCCTCCCATTGACCTTCCAACAGCAATAAAGGCAAGAGTAGGGTGTTCTCAGCCCACAAAAAGGGCACACTGGAAGCATCCAGCTTGGGTGATAGGGGAGGCTGTGCCAATGGATATCCACTACATTAGGCCACACTACCAAGACATAGAGTCAAAGCAGCCTTACCTAATACATAGAAACAAACACAGGAAGGCTGCCAAAATGAGGAGACAAAGAAACATGATTCAAAAGAAAGAAGAGATCAAAACTCCAGAAAAAGAAGTAAACAAAACAGAGATAGCCAACCTATCAGATACAGACTTCAAAACACTGGTGATCAGAATGCTCAGAGAACTTGTTGAATATGGCAAAAGCATGAGGGAAGAAATCAAGGCTACACTAATTAAAATAAAGAAAAATCTAGTGAAGGGAAGGAAGCTGGTATCCACATCTACAATCCGGAACATAAGGAAGAAAAACACTTTCGACATGAACAGAATGAAGAAACAAGAATTAAAAAAAAAAAAATGAGGGGAAAATAAGAAGACTCAGGTATATCTCCAAAAGGGCCAACATCCAAATAATAGGAATGCCAGAAGGAGAAGGGGAAGAGCAAGAAACTGAAAATTTTGGGGGAAAAATAATGAAGGAAAGCTTCCCAAATTTGGCAAAGGAAATAGACATACAAGTCCAGGAAGCACAGAGTCCCAAACAAGCTATACCCAAAGAGCACCACAACAAGACACATGATAATTAAAATGCCAAAGGTTAAAGATAAAGAGAGAAACTTTAAAGCAGCAAGAGAAAAGCCCAGATTTACCTACAAAGGGGTTCGCATAAGACTATCAGCTGGTTTCTCAAAAGAAACTGCAGGCAAGAAGGGACTGGCAAGAAGTATTCGAAGTGATGAAAAGCAAGGACCTACAACCAAGATTACTCTATCCACCAAAGCTATTATTTAGGATGGAAGGGCAGATAAAGTGCTTTCCAGACAAGGTAAAGCTAAAGGAGTTCATCATCACCAAGCCATTATTATATGAAATATTAAAGGGACTTTTTTCAGAAAAAGATCAAAGCTATGAACATTAAAATGGCAACAAGTTCACAGCCATCAACAACTGAACCTACAAAAACAAGCTAAGCAAAGAACTGGAATAGGAACAGAATTATAGATATGGAGATCAGTTTGAGGGTTATCAGTTGGAAGAGGGAAGGAGGAGAATGGGGGAAAAGGTGCAGGGATGAAGAAGTACAAATTGGTAGGTACAAAATAGGCAGGAGGATGTTAAGAAAAGTATAGGAAATGGAGATGCCAAAGACCTTATATGCATGACCCACAGACATGAAATGTGGTGGTGATGGGTAGTTGCTGGAGAGAATGGGGGTAGTGGATATAGGGGGGCAAATGGGGAAAAATTGGGCTAACTGTAATAGCATAATCAATAAAATATTTTTATATATGAACAAGAAAAAATAAATATTTTCAGCAGAGTGTATTAAAATTAAATAACCCTAAAGGAAAATAAAATAAAATATAATAAATTGTCAAGAATGGCAACCACCGTGTGCATTTGTGTTTTCTTAGTGTGGTTGGGTGTAAGAGCCAGTGAGTGAAAGAATTACAGTACTTATATTCAGGGGGAGGCTAGCACATACATTATATTTTACTTAGTCATCCCAACAACTCTATAAAATAGAAATTATTTTATGGACTTTTAAAAAAAAAGGCTCCATGATGGTAACTGAATTATTCTGGGTATTGGCAACCATCAAGTTGCAATGACCAAATCAAGACCTAATAAATTGCTCCCTTCTGGTCCATCCATTTCCCCATCACTAATTTATATCATTAATTTACAATCCTGTGAAATTTTTCATTGTCTATACAGTCCTTTTTCGTTTTGCATGTTTAAGTCTTGCCACTCTTGGCATTTCTGGGGTGGAGGGAGGAGTTCATAATAACAGATTGTTAAATCTTTTAACTATTTTAGTTGCCTAGTAGTTTATTGTTCTCACATTAGATAACTGTGAATTTCCGCTCATCTTCAAGTTCAAAACATTAATAAACCACAAATAGCCTTTAAAATTTGTTTGAATCCCAGTTCATGTTCTTGACCTTCTCATTCACTTTCAGGGACCATTTCTCATTTAAGGAATACTAAAGAATTCACAGAGAGATTTAAAATCAAGTATGAATGTTTTTATTGTTGAATGTTTATAGAATGTTTTTATTTTAATAGTCTTAGGGACAACACAATTTCCTGGGGATGTAGGCTGTTTTCACTACGCAATGAGTGCATTCTCCTAACATGACTTTGGCATTAACTCCCCAAATCTTTGAATCTAATGCACACCTTTCGGGCACCCTAAATTGCTAGTATACAGAAGGGATTAATCGAGACCCACCACTTTTCGGGATCATTCAAGGTCACTGGAGCAGGCACGCTGCCAGGTTCATTTCCTCCCCCGAAGTTGGCACCTGCTCTCTTCCCGCACTGGGAGTTCACCTAGGCTGACTTGACCTGGCCGGGAGACCCCCGTTAGCCTTCCGGGTGGTGAGGCTTGGAAACACGCCTCTCGGAGGTTTCTGAGTGGCTGGCGCTGGGGGCGGTTCTGGGGAAGCCCGGGCGGAGCCTGCGGCCCCGCGGGCAGGGCTACGCCTGCCCGGGCAGCTCAGGCGAGCCACTTGGCGGAAGCTGTGCTTTGCCCGGCAGGAGACGCTCCGCTCTAGGCTCCTTGGCTGTCCCGCGCACGCTCGCCCCTCTCTCCCGCCGGCTGGCCTCCCGTCGCAGGACCAGCACTTGGCGCTCTCAGTGCCATGCAGCTCTTAGCGATGGACCTGCGGATGCTCTCCCGGGAGCTGTCCCTCTACCTGGAGCACCAAGTCCGGGTTGGGTTCTTCGGTTCAGGAATGGGCTTATCGCTGATCCTGGGCTTCAGCGTAGCATATGCCTGCTACTACCTGAGCAGCATTGCCAAGGTGAGCCGAGCGGTGGCGCGGGTGCCGAGGCGCAGGGTCAAGGGCGGCTTTGCGGGGAGCGGGGAGCGACAGCATCGGGCGTAACCAGAGGCTTGTCGCTGGAAGGAGCGAATGGCTAGGGCGAACCTGGGGGCGAGCATGCTGCTCCTTAGTGTTGTCCTCCCGGCCATCTGATGAACGCCCTTGGAGCGTGTGTGGGAAAGCTGGCCAGCCTATACCCGCCTGCATGTGGTCCAGCCCGGGTCCTCCGACCGCAGCTCAGACCTTTTGACATCCGCACGCACGGGCGTGCGCGGTGCTGCCCTGTCACTATTATCTACCCTGGCAAAGCTGCTCGGCAATGCTGTAGCACTTTTTAGAATGACTTATTTCAACTCTCGCCTTTGCCTGGAGGGGTTTGATAAACCACTCTCTTAAGTCCGTTGCGACTGTGAATTATTTGCGTCAGGCTTCCAGTAATCCCGTGGATTGCGCGCGAGGGACAAGTCTGTGGTCGGTTATAGATTACGGTTGGCAGAAACTTTGTTCTGTTCTGAACCCCTTATTGAGACTGGCTGTCCCCACAGAAGCCCCAGTTAGTGACGGGTGGTGAGAGTTTCAGCCGCTTCCTTCAGGACCACTGTCCCGTGGTGACAGAAACGTACTACCCGACGGTCTGGTGCTGGGAGAGTCGAGGGCAGACACTGCTGAGACCTTTCATCACTTCCAAACCCCCAGTGCAGTACAGGAAGTAAGTAAATTTCCATTTTCAGCCATGTCTTCAAAATCACGTTTGTTTGTTTGTTTTTCATATTGCCGGTTCTTGGTTAATAGAATCTCTGGTTTAGTAAGAATATAGAAAAAGGAGAAATGGAAATGGAAAGTATACCCTCCACTCACACCCAGCTGCAGGAAAATGTTCAGATATTGCCTTTCACCTTTGTGTGTGTGTGTGTGTGTGTGTGTGTGTGTGTGTGCACATTGATGTAAATGGTTTATTTCTAGGATGCAAGAAGTGTTTGGAGTTTAATCTTTTCCAAATTCATCATGCATCTGCCCCTGAGGACATAGATTCTTTGATGATATGTACTAGTTCACAGATGCTGGGATATGGGTGGGAGAGAGAGGATGAATTAATTTGGATTTTGTATGGTGAAGCCCTGTAAAAGAACTTCATATTGATAAGCAAATGGGTTCGTGATGATAATGTCCTTAAGGTGTTACAGATATGATCCAGGATATATCAGTAACAAGCAATTTAAATGGTGCCTATTATTAATTTCCCTGAGTCATCTGGTGATTCTGGAGTTCCTTTTGTGCCTGGAACTTGCACTGTTTGGGAAAATTCTATATGTTCATAGATACTATGAAAGAAGTACTTTAAAATATTTAAGAAGCAAATTTGTAATAGACTCTGTGGAAGGACTCTGTTATTGAGTCAAAGAGCCGGAATGGTGATCAGGTCAGCATTTTACTTATTCATAATTGCCTGTTGAATTATTTGGGTGGTCTCAACCAAATAGGGGTTAAATGCTGGGTATTTAGAGAAATGAGGAAATTATTAAGATACATACTTGAAATACTTTGAAGTTCATTTTTATTTACTACTTTTCACTGGTGTTGCTAGAAATATTGTATGGTACTAATTTCATAACGTTCTTGTAATGAAAGAAAAATGTAAGTGTGTGTGTTAGTGAGTGCTGAAAAAAGTTATTTTGAGATACCCAAATAGTATCATATATTTATAGAACTAAGACACTGATATTAAGACAGAACTTGAAACAATGAGTTTGCCTTTGAATTATTTCTTTTAGTGAACTTATTAAAACTGCAGATGGAGGGCAGATTTCACTGGACTGGTTTGACAATGATAACAGTAAGAGTTATATGGAGGCCAGCACCAGGCCTACTATCTTATTGTTGCCCGGCCTCACCGGAACAAGCAAGGAATCATATATCCTCCATATGATCCATCTTAGTGAAGAACTGGGATACAGGTACCGGTGAAAGATTTTTTTTTTCATTTTTCGCTTAATTCATTCTAAATGAAACACAAATATATCTTCATGTTCATCTCAGAAATGCTTGTTATTTCTTGCATGAATTAAGCAACCCCCTAAATTATTTTCCTTGCTTTCTTTTTCCCCTCTTTTTTCAGGAAGATGCATAGCTAAATCATTTCATGGGAAATAGTACTTAGCATAGTAGGTACTCAGCAGATTTTGGTTGAATGAATAAATGAAACTAGAATCACCTAGGAAATGACATAGGACCTAGGTCTGAGAAGCAGTAGGTCACACTGAAGGGAGTGCTGTGCAGAATAGCAATTACAGACCCCTGAGAAAGTACACGGTGGCCCTCATGTCACATTCCATATTTGGGCCCTGGATCCACTTATCTTGTCTCATTGGCTCAGATCCCAAGTGTAAAAAATATACAGAATCAGCCTGTAGGTGTCCTTATTTTTCCGAAGGTGATCTGTGCCTCTTCTCTCCATGTGACTTCGAATGTGTTCAGTTAACGATGCCACACCATTTTTGAGTAATCGTTGTTCAACTCAATCACGAGATACAATTGACTTAAAATTGATCTGTACAATTTTAAGTCTCAGGTTCAGCTCTAAAATCTTAAAGCAGAGTCATTATGAAAAGTACTGCTTTTCTGTGCCTCAGTCTTTTTCAGCTGAGAAAACTCTCTGAGTTGCGTTTAGAGTTGTATTTTTTGTTCAACTTGAAACACTTGTGTGTATGAAAAACTGAGGCTGAGATTTTAGTAATAAAAATATTTTAATATAATGGGGGAAATGCCATAATTTTGATAAGTTAACTCTGATTTTTTACAGATAAAGCCTATTTTGCCTATGAAGTGACAATCTCTCAGAAACTTTGATATGGTGTTTCTAAATTACGGTTCTAATACAATGTGCACTAAGCAATAGTATAAATTTATCATTATTTGATGTTTAAGTACCATCCAGTTAGATGTGAGGCTTGATTTCAATATTTTGCTAAAACTTAGTCATGCTCAAAAAGTTCAGATCACAAAGCCTTTTGTACATATTTAAATTGCTGATTCTATACTTATCCTGAGCTATCTCTCAAGACTTAGAAAGCCTTTTTAAAAACAACTTAGTTGCAACTCAGGGACTGAATCACATAAGCCCTGGAATTGCCAATATGCATGGCTTTCTTCCATCACTTGTAAAATTTGCCAAATTTTATTACCATGCTATCTTTACACTGTGTTTCAGGGCTGTTGGGAGGTTCTAGCTTCCCTAAGGGTTAAAATATCTTCTATTGATTTAGAAGTTTTATTGAGAATATATGATATAAGGAAGGTTTTGCACTAGGTGCTATGAGGAAATACAGAGAGTTGTGAGAAGTTGTCCTTGCTGCAAGAAGCCTATGAGAGGGGAAGGCTGGACCAGGTCACTGTCAGTTGCTTGAAGACCCAGCTTTTTTGAGTTTAAGGAACTGTAGCACTGAATCAGACTGGACTTGAAGGTAGCAGTGGTCGATACACTTTTCAATAGTCTTTGGGCCTATCTCCACTTATTTTTAACTGCAAGGAATTTCTGAATCTAGGTTGGAAAGAGTGTATTAATGTGCTTTCACTGTATAATAAACCATCTAAAATTTAGTGGGTAAAAACAACAAGCATTCCGCTCACAATTCTGTGGGTTAGCAATTTGGACTGAGCTCACTGGATAGTTATTCTGACCTTGGCTGGAATCATTTGTACATTTGTGGTCAGCAGCCAGGATGGCTCTGTGCTTGGGGACCTTCTGCAAGGATGACACATCTCAGTTCCACATAGTCTCTCATCCACATCAAGCATACCCTTAGCTTGCTCATTGAGTGGTAAAGGGTTCCAAGAGTGCACAAGTGAAAGCCTCAAGACTTCTGGAGGCCCAGGCTGAGAAATTTTACAATGTTGCTTCTACTGCATTTTAGTAAAAGAATGCCATAGTCTAGTCAAAGCAAGTCAGCCCAGAGTCAGAGTAGGGAAAGCCAAGGGGGGACCTCACCCCAAAAACAACGAAATTTTCTTCTGGAGGGCAAGCCCCTTGTAGGACAGGCTTCCCCCTTTAGGTGGGTGTTTTAGGAACTCATCTGTATCAGTGTACCAGCCTACATTGATGTGAGAGGTTGCGCTGGACTCCAGTGAAATTTTTTGAAGACTGTTTCAATGTGTTTGCCCATTTCATGTGGGTGATTTATGAGCTCATCTGCCCACATCACACTGAGTGTTCAGTAGTTTTTGACCAAAAACAGCATGACCCCCATGCCCCACCCTCCCTATTCACCAGATCTCTCTCCAGGTGACTTTGTTTCCCCGGATGAGAAAAGCCCTCAAAGGGAAATGTCTTGTCATTGTGGAAAAGGTGTAATGAAAAATGGCAGAAGCACTAAAAGGCATCAAAATCAATGAGTTCAAAAACTGTTTTGAGCAGTGGAAAAAATGTCTCGATAGGTGTATTGCATCAAATGGAGAGTACTTTGAAAGTGACTGAATTTTAAACATGTAAGAATAAATACACAACTTTTATAAGTAAATTACAGTTTTGGGGGTGGTCCCCCCTCTTAGACTCTGCCTCTTGACAGGAAGAGCTACAAAATATTTTTGTATTCTATCAGAGACAACTAGGTATAAAATATGGATCTGGAACTTTGGCACAAGGCTGAATTGGGTTCTTAGGTGGCAAAACAGATCTAAGTCATTCATACTGTAACATGGTTTGGTAGGTAACGCAGCATATGCAAAGCTGTGTAATGTGGGGGAATGTGCGCAGGCTTTGGAGCCAGGCCCGTGTTCAAATGTTGGAACTGCCACTTATTTAGTGATCCTGGGCAATTAATTTTTAACTTTGCCAATCACAGTTTCTCACTACAGAGAGTTTAATTAATCAGAATGTATAAAGTACATTATAAATGTATAAAGCACTTGGTTTTGTGCCTGGAACAAAATGGGTCTTTAGAAATGTTCATGTCCTCCTTCCCAGATCTACTATTTTCTCATCAAAATAGAACATTTTTTATAATTTAAAGAGCAAGTACAAGCAAACCTACCTCTTGGAAATATAAACATCTACTTTCTTTGCAGGACTGCTTGGATATTATTATGTCTGTTATACAATAGAGTTTCATAGGAAGTATGCACAGCCCAATATTATGTTACAACATTGTGTAAAGGTTAAGTGTGTATGGAAGGTCACAAATTCTGTCAGGTTGTCAAGGAATTGCTGATGCTTTACCAGTGAGATGATTTAGACATTAGAACCTAGCTCCTGACTTGTGGACAAATGAAACATAAGTATTACTATTGTTGTTAAACAGATGTTGTTTTCCTGTACCTGAACACCAACAGAGACACAACTTTTCTGTTAAGGTCTACTAATACAAAATTAATAATGGATGGGATAGGAACTCAGCTAAAGTTTAAGATAATTGTGAGCAAAGGCTTTACAAAGATGTCAAAGGTAAATATAACTGAATAGGGAAACACTTGGCCTGCCTGAAAGTTATCCATTTTCATTAGCAGAGTGCAGTATATACTCCCTGGATAAACTTGCCTTTGCGAGAAGAGAATTGCTGAGCCCAACAGCCCCATTCTTTCAAATTTTATCAATCAGATAAGCCCTCCATCTCCTAGAGAGCAAGTAAAGTAAGAAAGACCAGGAATCCAGGAGTGTATTTACAGAGAAGCCTCATTGAGCCAGAAGAAAAACTGGAGAAAAAGTTGTTGCCTCTAATAAGTTACACCCATCCGATTGACAAAGTAGTTAGAAATCTTATCCACTCATTCAAGATTTCTTTCTTTTGTTCTTTCTTTTTTTTTAAAAAAAAAAATCTGTATTCAGTAACACAGCCTACTGGGTATTACTTTGTGTATTATCTGGATAATATCCTGTTTTCTTAAAGCTTTTCCCAAACATCCTCTGAATGAATTTCTAGCACTATAACCACAAACACAAAGAAAAGCAGTGACTCTGAGACCATCCAAATCACCTTTTCTTTGACCTTTTTTATTGAGAGCCTTCATCTACCATCTTATTCCACCCCCAAGTAATTTAAAAAGAGTGACCCATCCAGAATTATGTTATAATAAGTTCATTGAAATCTAGGTCAGTCATTAAGTATTTTGGTACTGTAAAGTGCAGTATCAGAACCTATATTCCCAAAGAGCATACAGTCTAGTTGAAGTGGCAAAGAGTGCAGTAGTAGGGAAGAAATGTATTAGAGAGAACCAGTATTGGCTGCAAGTGACACAAACTCAGAATAACAGTGACTTAAAGAAGATACAAGTTTATTTCTCATGTAAATATCCAAGAAGGTAGACCAGGGCTTGTATGGTGCCCTATAGTGTCAGGAAAGTAAGTTTTTTATATTATGTTTCTTTATAACTTATGGCTGATTCAGCTCCAGCTATCATATCAGCATTCCAACCCACCACCCCACCACCCCGGCAAAAAAAGAGAAAAATGGAGAATATAGAATGGACCAATGTCCTTTAAGGATACTTTCCAGCAACTGATATCACTTTGCCCTGCTGTTTATTTCTTAGTTTCAAGAGAGGCTCTAAAGTGGAGCCTTTATTTTGGGTAGCCATCTACCAACCTGAAATTGGAGGATTCTGTTACTGAGAAAGAAGGAGAGGATAAATATTGGGATATAACTGGCAGCCCCTAGAATCGAGTGGTCAGAGTGTTACAAATGCCAAGATTCTGGAATGTCAGAAAAACCAAGTGAGACATTTTATGGAGGGAAGGAATAAATCACTAGTGTAAGATGCAACTGAAAGGGCAAGGAGAACAAAGACAAATAAAGCAAAATTTAACAAGGGTCAGTACAGCCATGACAATGGAAGCCCAACTAATTCCTGGAAGGTACATGAGCTCAGGAGACAAGAGCAGGAGTGGATCACCCACCCATTGACTTTTTTTTTTTTTTTTTTAGTATATTTTATTGATTATACTGTTACAATAGTTCCAATTTTTTCCCCTTTGCTCCCCTCCGCCCAGCACCCCCCTTCCCCGACAATCCCCTCCCCAAGTCCATGCCCATGGCTCACCCTTTCATATATTCTTCTTCATTTTTTTAAAATAATTAATTAATTAGTTAAATATTTTAACAATAAAAAATAACAATTCCTCCCTCTCAGACTTAAGACCCTTTACAATCTTATAAAGGACAATGGACGAAGGTCTCGAGCTCCTCTAGTTGCTTCAAGCTGGACATGGTCGTCGTCCTACCTACCCTTGGGTCAAGAAATCCCTAATAAGAGTGGGGGTGTGGAGGGGAGGGTGGCTTTCCCACAAGGGGAAGGATCGTGCAGACTCCAGGTTGGTTGGCTGTCTCTGGACAACGGCATGCTTGGTTTAACAGGCTGGCATCCTTGTTGTATTCTGGGGGCAACAGGGTTAAAGGACATCATTCAATCCGTAACCACTAGATGACAAAAGACAGGTATTAATTTTTCAATGTCCCACATTAGGGAAAAGAAGGGCTTCTTTAGAGGAAGGTATGCCAGGTACATCTCACCTGTCCAAAACCCTTTTGCCCATTATACTTAGTTTAAGCTGAGGGGAATATTTTAGGTTTCCCCCCTCTCAGGCCTCTGGGCTCTTTCTGTCCAAGCCATTAGGATAGAAAAGAGAAACCAGTTTTAAAGTGAAGCCCACAGACCACCCCGTTCTTCACCAACCCAGCCACTTAGTTCAGCCAAACCATTGAGTCTCAGGAGGCAGCAATGCAGACAGGATTAAGTGAGGCCTATACTACAGACAATCACTCTGCTAATGAGATCTTAGGCTTATGCCCTTTGAAAACATAAAACACATGTTAATTTATGTAACATAACCCACACACAAGTTTATAGATCTGTAGGACTGTCTTATCGGAAAGACATCCAGTTGCAAGACATTTGACATTCTTCTTGCCTGTAAATTAAACATCTTTGATAATGCCACAGACATAGTTTAACTTTCAAATGAAAACAAATTTTAAATGAAAAGAAACTTTAAAGACGGTTAGCCGCACTACTTTATAGTCTACCACTGGGCATTGTGATCTTCCTTGAATCTTGATTTTTCTCCCTAAGATTACCCTCCTTGTCATTAAAGGGACTGCATTAAGTTCATTTTTAATTTATCCTGTTCATTTGCATAAACACAACAAGAGCAGCAAATGATCATCTATGATCTTTAGTTCTGCTTTGCTGGAACTTACACAAGGAACATTTAGGGTGACCTTCAGTCTGCCCTTCAGGGCACAGAAGATGAGCCACATACCTGGCATTCAGCCTTGCCTGTAAACACCTGTCTTTTCCAGGTCCTCCTGGTTTTCCATTGTGCCTTAAGGTCCCTTCTAGCCATCTTTCAGGAAAACAACCTTCATTCCTTCCCTGGAAAGATTGCTATGGACCGCTCATCCATACAAGATACCAGGCCTTTTATCTCGTGGACTTTTATTACCTTTGAAAGTCAGTCCCAGTTGCTCAGGGCTTTTTGGTAACAACCAAAGCCCAAGCATGTCTCCTTTAGGCATGACATTCCAGTCAAAGTCTTAGTCAAAAAATTGTTATTAACAACTGGTCTTATTAGTTTTATGCAAAGAAACTTAAGTCATTACTTACTTCTTTAGAATGCCAAATTCTGGAGGGATCAGATAGGGAGAAAATATATACAGTGTGAAGGAAAATCCTTGTCCTTCTAATATTCACTGAACTTGCATTTCTATTCTTTATATTTTTATTTTTTCCCCCCACTAAAAATTTTTCTGTTTGTTTGTTTTTCCATTACAGTTGTCTCACTTTTTTCCCCCTCTTGCTCCTCTGCACCCTGTCCCTCCCTTCTCCCACATTCAGTCCCCACCCAGCTGTCCATGTCCATGGATCATTTATACATGTTCTTTGACTAGACCCTTCCCCTTCTTACCACTTCTCTCCCTCCCATCTCCCCCTTTGTTACTGTTAGTTTATTCCTCGTTTACATACCTCTGGTTCAATTTTGCTCATTTGTTTGTGTTGTTCATTAGTTTCCTTTAACAGGTGATAGCATAAGGTAATTTTCTTTTGTTGCCTGGCTTATTTTGCTAAGCATAATTCTCTCTAGTTCCAATCATGTTGTTGCAAATGGTAGAAGTTCCTTCTTTCTTTCAGTACTTATTTATTGTCATTTTCCCCCTTTGTATTCGTGTTCTTCTCTGTCTCTCTCTGTTTCTTCATCTTCTTAAAGTAGACCCTTTAGCATCTCTTGCAATACTGGTTTGGTGGAGATGTATTCTTTTAACCTTCTTTTGTCTTGGAAACTCCTTATTTCACCTTCCATTTTGAATGAGAGCCTTGCTGGGTAGAGTATTCTTGGTTGTAGGCCTTTGTTTTTCATTACTTGGAATATATTTTGCCATTCCCTTCTGGCTTGTAGTGTTTCTGCTGAGAAGTCTGATGATAGCCTTATTGGAGCTCCCCTGTATGTTATTAGTTGTTTCTCTCTTGCTGCTTTTAGGATTCTCTCTTTGTCTTTGAATGTTGGCATTTTAATTATGATGTGTCTTGAAGTGGGCCTGTTGGGGTTCATCTTCATTGGGACCCTCTGTGCTTCCTGGACTTGCATGATTCTTTCTCTCTTCATGTTAGGGAAGTTTTCTGTCATTAGTTTTTCAAAGAGGTTTTCTATCCCTTGCTCTTCTTCTTCTTCTGAAATTCCTATGATACAGATATTATTACGTTTCATGTTGTCCTGCAGCTGTCTTAGAGCCTCTTCAGTCTTGTTCAGCCTTTTTTCATTTTGTTGCACAGTCTGTGAGTTTTTGTCTACATTGTCCTCCAGCTCGCTGATCCGATTTTCTGCTTCCTCTAGCCTGTTTTTAATTCCTTCTACTGTGTTCTTCAATTCAGAGATCGTATTCTTCATTTCCTCCTGGCTCTTATTGATAGCTTCCATGTCCTTTTTGATGCTGGTGTAATTCTCAGTAAGTTCCTTATAGTTCTTCTGGAGTTCACTGTAGTTTTTCTGGAGTTCTTTGTAGTTTCCGCTGAGCTCATTGAGCTTCTCCATAATACATGCTTTCAATTGCATATCTGATAGTTGGCTCCCCTCCATTTCATTTAGCACTCTTTCTGGGGACTCTGCCTTTCCTTTCAATGGGGGGTTGTTTCTCTGTCTCCCCATTTTTGTGACTCCTATTGTTTGTTGGTGCTTCTTAGAATGATCTGCACTTCCTGGATCTGCCCCTGGTGGCGTCAGATCCTGTACCAGTCTGGGCCTAGGCAGCCTGTTGGAGACTTCCAGGGATCTACTGCCTTTGTCTGTCTCCTTTAATTGATAATCTATTCAATCTGTGATTAGCTGTCAGGCTTAAGGACCGTGGGTGTGGCAGCTTAATTCCTGTAGGCAGGGCCTTTGCTTCCCCTCAGGCTGACACCACTTGGCCGGGAATGGTCTGCCTGCAGTGTGGGAATGAGTCAGCACTGGGACCCAGTCGGCTGCTTCCCCAGTTCTCCCCTCAAAGCCACCCCACCAAACTCTCCCCAAGCATCTCCAGTCCTCTCTGCCTTTCCTCCGCTTGAGCCCAGGGTAAGTGGGGGCCAAAATATTTTTGTATGTGATCCGCTTAAGAGCTCTTTTTCTCCAGCTGTTTCTCTCCACCTAGCAAGAAACCCTGTGGCTTTTCGCTTTTCTCAGCTGGATACTATTTTACTTTCCACTCTGTTGCTATAGGCTGGGAAGTTCAGCTGGGGGTTTAGACCCTGCCCTTCTCAGGGGGGATCCCCAGCTGCTGAGTTGTTTCTCAGTCCCTTCAGCTGCCACCCGTGTGAGCCCAGCCAGCCCTTCCGCGTCTCCGCACTCCCTACCGGTCACATTGTGATGTAGCGGCCTTTTCTGTCTCTCCGTGGTTATAAGACTTCTCTCCAGCTGGTGTTCGGTTGGTTATTCCAGATGATTTCTCCAAAATTGCGTTGTAAATCCAGACTAGTTCTGGGAGGAAGTTAGTGTAGCTTCCACTTACTCCTCCGCCATCTTGTTTCTCTCTCTCCCCACTCATTGACTTTTAAACATTCCTTTACTTTCCAGTTTGGGGTTTGGGCCTGCACAATTTTGATTTAAGGGAAGTAGCAGCAGTAGATACTAAGCTTTAGGTGACATTCAGCTGCTTTTCCTGCAGTATTAGATGTACGCTGGCAGGTCATCTGTAGACTTCCTGAGGGAAGAAGGAAGGGGAGGAACGAAGAAAAATGACGTGGTGAAAGAGAAGGGTGAGTTCTGAAGACTCCCCAATCTGCAAGCAGTATGTTAGATACAAAGTCATTTTTGATTAACATTAGAATGTTTTTATCTAAAAGTATTTTTATCATTTTTTGTTGTTGAAATAATTTGGTTTTTAAAATTTTGAGAATGAGTCAGTTAATGATTATTCATGAGACTGGCTAGATGAAATAAAGCATATTAGAAAGTACTGAATAAAGGTATTTCTGGAAAACATTATAGTGGATATTGACAAGTAGTACCATTCTCTAGGGACCTGACAATATCTATCTAATTGTTAGATATTCCACTATAAGATGATACCTCAAATAACAAACTTTCAGGGACAAAGCTCTTTTTTTTCAGAGCTGGCATGTACTCAAAGAGTATTCTGTGTTCAGAGCACTCATCTTCTTTGGAAAAAGGGACTTTAATGTCACTAGCTTAGATAGCACAGGGGAGCAGAGTGAGGTGGTTAAGTGGATTCTTGAGTCAAGAGCTGCCTGGACTCAGTTCTCAGCTTTGACATACACTATCTGTGTATCTGTGAACAAGTTATTAAATCTGTACCTCAGTTTTTCATCTGTAAAGATACCTATACCTTGTAGGGTTTTGAGGATTACATGTATGAAGAGTGTTGACTAGTACTTGGCCCATGAAGTAGGGGGAAGAGGGATTGAGCAAAAAGGAAAAAGGACTCATGGACATGGACAACAGTGTGGTGATTGTAGGGTGGGGAGGGGCATATAAGGGGACTAAATGGTAATAGAAACAAATAAACTTTCAGAAAAAAGGTAGTATTAGCCTTGAAACGTAAAGGAGTGAATCAAGGCATTGTCTGGTTTAGCAAAGAGCCTCACTCTTAGTCTGGTCAGATGGAAATGAAGTAATTACTGGCTGTGCCCTATTTCCAGGCAAGACACCATCCCAGGAAAGCCCAAGGATAGCACTGTGCCTGGCAGGGCATGGGTGGTATAGAGAGAAGGAAGGTAATGCCTTGCTAAGGTGGAGTGGCTGCTGGAATTTGAGGTGATAAAGTTTCCAGCAGTGACCTGTGACACTGAAATAATTCTTATTAGTTCGAAGCACTGTGAATATAGAGCACGTTTGACATTAAATAGTGTTTTCTGTAGACTGCTTCAGGTAGGTCTTAATTGACAGAATCTACAAAAAAAAAAAAAAAAAAAATACCCCACAAAGAGATCTGGCTAGAATTCAAATGAGTAAGATAAAATATGAGAATATCAGAAAGCAGCTAAGTCAATGTTATGGAAAATGGGAGATTTAATAGGAAAAATGTTAGCAATAATGGGGGAAAATATTAAAAACTAATGTCTAAGAAATCACTGAAAGAGAATTCCTGATGCTAGTTGTATAACAACCGTTTTCAGCTTCCTTATATTAAGGTTAACTTTGACTCTCTTTTCCCTTTGTCACTGGTTCTGAAATATGCCTACAAAATAAAGTGCATTAAATATTAACTTGTTGGTCATTTTTTAAAATTCACTTAGAGCTTATGAGCAGCAAGAGATGACCACAACTGCCATTTTGTTTTACTATAATTAAATTTAGCTCTGGTGAGTGCCTACCACATGATAGGCCCCATATTAGATGCTATTCATAGGTTATCTTATTTAATATGTACCCAATTCCAAGATATATATTATATCCCCATTTTACCAACCAAAACCAGAACTACAATGTTAAGAATTTTACCAAAATTAGACAGTGTACAATAGGGTAAAGAGTCAGCTATACAGCCTTGTTACAGTTACACATATGATTTCTGTTGAGTTCTTTGAAATGTTAATAATTCTTGAAAACTTTTCTTTACTACTTTTTTACACCCTTGTATATCTCATGGTCTTAGTTTGGCTACAGCTAGCTCCTCAAATCCCATGTTTTTTTGTTGTTGTTGTTTTTTGTCTTTGGGGGTTATGTAGACCTGTAATATCATAGGACTCAGTTTTATCAGGGAAATTCAAAACATGACATGAATATAAGTCATGTTTCCTACTCAGGGAATGGATTTTGTAGGGAAAGAGTTGAAACAAGAGAATGAGGTTCTTGAATTATTAATTAACTTCCACTGTTCTCCATTACCATATGATAATCAGGAGTTGTGTATTAATATATTCTTGTTAATTATTGTATTTGATTTCTGATGCTTCACATTCTAGAAAAAGGTTAGTTAATTATGTCAATCTGTTTAATACCTTTATGACCTTAGTAAAGTTGAAAATATTCAGATATTATCATTTTTTAAAAGAGTGTATTATGTTGTTGGATGGAGTGTTATAGAAATATAAATTAGGTTAAGATAGTTGATTATGCTATTTAGGCTGCTTACATCTTTACTAACTTTTTTTTGTCTCATTGAAAGAAGGATATTAAAATCAACTCTGTGGATTTTCTATTTCTCCATTGCATTCTGTCAATTTTTGCTTCATTTATTTGGAAGTGTTGTCATTAGTCACATATACAGTAAAGATTGTTAGTATTCCTATGAATTAACTCTTTTACCATTATGAAGTGTCCTTTTTTATCTCTGGTTGTGGCATCTACCCGATATTTCTGTAGCCACTCTAGCTTTCTAATGTTTACTGTTTACATGAATATATCTCTCTTCATACTCAAAAGTATCTATGTCTTTATATTTAAAATGTATTGCTTGTAGATAGCATATAGTTGGGACTTGCTTTTTTATATAGTCTGATAGTCTCTGCCTTTTAATTGGATATTTTAGTCCATTCACATTGAATATAATTATTCATATGATGGCTATAAGGTTTACCATTTTATCACTTGTTTTCTTTTTTGTTGTTCCTCTATTCTCCCCAATCACTTTTCTTTCTTTTTTTTTTTTTTTGAGCCTATGAATTTGTGTATTTTTATAAAATTTGGAACATTTTTGCCACTATTTCTTCTGTCCCTTTACTCTCTTTTCTCTTCTGGAACTATAGTTTTGTAAATTTTATATCTTATGATATTGTCTAATAAATCCCTGAAATTATATTTCTTTTTTTTTCCCTCTCTCATCTTTGGATTGGAACTGCAGTTTGCAAATACAGCACATTTTTTATTTCAGATATTGCATTTTTCTGCTCTGCAATTTCAGTTGTTTAATAGGTTTCATTCCTCTGCTGAGATTTCCTATTTTTAATTCATTATAAGCTTATTTTTCATTGTGTCCTTGAGCATAGTTTTAATAGCTGCTTTAAATTTTCATCTATTAATTCTGACATCTAGATTATCTCAGGGTCAGTTACAATGATTTTCTTATCTCTTTAGTATAGACCATGTTTTCCTGTTTCTTCATGGTCTAGTAATTTTGTGTTCTAGACCATTTGATCCATTGTAGAGGCTCTAGATTCTGTTATATTTTTCAAATGAGTACTGATTTTTTGTTTGTTTAACAAGCAACTAACTTGGCTAAACTCAAACTTCAAATTCTGTCTCCTCTGTGGCAGACAGAAGCTGAAATCTCTGTTCAGTTTTTTATCCTTAATTGAGTCTGCCTCACACGTCTACACATGAAGGGTCAACCCAAGCTTTGGGCCCATTTTTTATCCAGAATTTATGTGTCTCTCTCCATTTCTTTCTTTTCTGAGATTTTCCTCTCATTTTCTAACTGCTCTTGTGCACCAAACTCTGTTTTCTGGTTTTTCAAACCCGTAAGACCAAGGATTTCTGACTTTTATCCATCATTGAGTAATACCAACCAGTGCTTCCCTTCAGGCAAAAGCTGTAAAAACAGGAGGCTTACTCAATGCCATTTTTTTCTTTCAAGTGTCAACTTTCATTTAGTTTCTGCCTGCTTTTGTTGTTTCCATTGCCTTTATAATATGTCAAAGAGTTTATAGTTACTATTCTATGGAAGGGTTGGCCCAATAGGCTCTACTCTGACATTTCTGGAAGCAAAACATCCTTGTCATATTTTTTTAATCTGGCATTAAGAACCCTATGCCTATTTTGGTCCTAACTCTTACTCTCTAGGTAGCATGTTTCAGCTAAAATAATCTACATTCTTATCCCTTTGAAAATTTTATACAAGCCTACCTTATATCTTTGCTCACATTGATCTCTTCAACCAATATTATATCCCATACTTTTCTTCTGCTGCAATCTTTTGCCATTTTTCAAGTCTCAGCATAAGATCTATCTGCCTTTTTCATGAAACATTTCCTAATCAATTTGCCCATCTGAACCCATAAGGCTTTATTATCTATACCACTCATTGAACACTGAATCATATACTGCCTTGTGATACCACTTTTGTAGCAGTCACTCAACTGAAAATATGGTGCATTTCTTTTCAGCCTAACTAGATTCTATTCTCCTTAAGGCCAAGAATACTATTTTTTTATTTCATTTTCTCCTATAATCTCTAATTCAAACTTAATATTAGTTCAGTAAATATTCTGTTTAATAAATTTTTGAATGAATGTGTCATTTCTATATTAATATTCACATAAAGTGCTTAGTACATAATCTGGCACTTAGCAATCACTAATAAATATCTGTTGCTATTATTACCAGATATCAGTGTAATGATCTCTTAATGTTTGTCTTACTCCACCCTTTGCTGATTTCTTTTTAGTTTTATTTTTTATTAAATTTATTGGGGTAACATTGGTTAATAAGATCATATAGGTTTCAAATGTACATTTCTATGATACCTGATCTGTATAGTGCTTTGTATTATTTTAATCCTCAGAATCAAAGACTTGTGGAATCTTAGAACTGGAAAATATTTAAGGTCATCTGATAAAATCCCTTTATTCTGGTAGATCACTGAACTTGAGTAGATTCAAGGCTATCTGGTCCATTTCACTGTAACAATACTTCTCAAACAAGGGGAATATAGACAGTCCCCACCGTAAAGGATTCTTTGGTTCATTATGTCCTTAGTGCTAAAGGTTGAGAAATCCTGCACTCTAGGTATGTCTCTGCTTTTTATTTAACCTTCATCAAAGGAGACTCACCTGCTTCCCTGGTTAAAGTGCTCCATTGTCACAGAAAATTCTTTTTCTTTTTCCTCATTTATTTTTTTAACATATTTATTTATTTATTTGTTTGTTTTTGTTTGTTTATTTTTGTGGGGAACCCCTGCTCTTAACAATTCTCCCCTCTCAGACTTAAGACCCTTTATAATCTTATAAAGGACAATGGGCAAAGATCGTGTGCTCCTCTAGCTGCTTCAAGCTGGACATGGTCATTGTCTTACCTACTCTTGGGTCCATAAATCCCTAATAAGTGTGAGGGTGTGGAGGGTAGGGTGGCCTTCCCACATGGGGAAGGATCGTGCAGACTCCAGGTCAGTTGGCTGTCCCCGTAAAACGGCATGATCGGTTTAACAAGCTAGTATCCTCGTTGTATTCTGGGAGCAACAGATTTGGCAACAGGGTTAAAAGGCATCATTAAAACCATAATCACTAGATAACAAAAGGCAGGGATTAATTTTTCAATGTCCCATACTAGGGGGAAATGAAAAGGCTCTTTGGAGGAAAGTGGGCAAGACACATCACACCTGTCCAAAACCCTTTTGCCCACTATACTTAGTTTGGGCTGAGGGGAATATTTTAGGTTTCCTTCCTCTCAGACCTCTGGGCCCTTTCTAAGCCTTTAGGATATAAAAGATAAATCAATTTTAAAGTGAAGCCCACAGACCACTCTATACTTCACCAACCCAACCACTTAGTTCAGCCAAACTGTTGAGTCTCAGGAGGCAGCGATGCAGACAGGATTAAGCGAGGCCATATGTACAGACAATCATTCAGGTAATGAGATCATAGGCTTATGCCCTATGAAAAAAAGAACACACACATTAATTTACGCAACATAACCCACAAACCAATCTCTAACTCTGCGAGACTGTCTTATTGGGAAGACATCCAGTTACAAGGCATTTGACATTCTTCTTGCCTGTAAATTAAACATCTTTGCTGATGTCACAGACCTAGTTTAACTTTCAAATGAAAACAAACTTTAAATGAAAATAAACTTTAAAGACAGTTAGCTACACTACTTTATAGTCTACCACTGGGCATTGTGATTTTCCTTGAATCACGATTTTTCTCCTTAAGATTACCCTTGTCATTAAAGGGACTGAATTAAGTCCAGTTTTAATTTATCTTGTTAATTTGCATAAACACAACAGGAGCAGCAAATGGTCACATATGATCTTTAAGTCTGCTTTGCTGGAACTTACACAAGGAACCTTTAGGGTGACCTTCAGTTTGCCCTTCAGGGCACAAAGCTGAGCCACATACCTGCCATTCAGCCTTGCCTATAAACACCTGTCTTTTCCAAGCCCTTCAGGTTTTCCATCATGCCTTAAGCTTTCTTCTAGCCATCTTTCAGGAAAGCAACCTTCGTTCCTTCCCTGGAAAGATTGCCATGAACCACACAACCAACCAAGGTACCAGGCCTTTTTTCTCATGGGCTTTTATTACCTTCAAAAGTTAGTCCCAGTTCCGCAGGGCTTTTTGGTAACAACCAGAACCCAAGCATGAAATTCCAGTCAAAGTCTTGGTTAACAAAACCTCTATTAACAACTGATATTATTAGTTTTATGCAAAGAACCTTATGTCATTACTTACTTCTTCAGAATGCCAAGTTCTGGAGGGATGCGGTAGGGAGAAAAATATACAGTGTGAAGGGAAATCCTTGTCCTTCTAATATTCACTAAAATTGCATTTCCGTACCTTACATTTTCTTTTGTTCACTTTCCTACATGTGAAGTATTTGGGGGGAGGGTCAGATTTGTGGGCTCATTTATTTATTGATTTTGCTTTAATTTTTTTTCCACTAAAAATTTTTGTTTGTTTGTTTTTCTATTACAGTCATTCCACTTTTTTCCCCATTACTCCCCCCACCCTGCCCACCCCTTCTCCCACAATCAATCCCCCTTCCCCTTCTTACCCCTCTTCTCTCCCTCCCACCTCCCCTCTGGTAATTGTTAGTCTGCTCCTTGTTTACATGCTTCTGGTTTAGTTTTGCTCATTTGTTTGTGTTGTTCATTAGTTTCCTGTAATATGTGATATTATATGGTACTTGTCTTTCATTGCCTGGCTTATTTCACTAAGCATAATTCTCTCTAGTTCCATCCATGTTGTCGCAAATGGTAGGAGTTCCTTCTTTCTTTCTGCTACATAGTACTCCATTGTGTAAATGTACCACAGTTTTTTGATCCACTCATCTACAGATGGGCACTTAGGTTGTTTCCAGCACTTGGGTATTGTAAATAGTGCTGCTATGAACATAGGGGTGCATGAGTTTTTTCATTATTATTGATAGGTACTTATTCATTGTCATTTTTCCCCTTTGTACTTGTGTTCCTCTCTGTCTCTCTCGGTTTCTTCTTAAATCAGACCCTTTAGCATCTCTTGCAATGCTGGTTTGGTGGAGATGTATTCTTTTAGCCTTCTTTTATATGGAAAACTCCTTATTTCACCTTCCACTTTGAATGAGAGCCTTGCTTAGTACAGTAGTCTTGGTTGTAGGCTTTTGTTTTTCATTGCTTGAAATATTTTTTGCCATTCCCTCCCAACCTGTGGTGTTTCTGTTGAGAAATCTGATGATAGCCTTATCGGAGCTCCCATGTATTTCTCTCTTGCTGCTTTTAGGATTCTCTCTTTATCTTTCAATTTTGCCATTTTAATTATGATGCGTCTTGGAGTGGGCCTGTTTTGGGTTCATCTTCATTGGGACCCTCTGTGCTTCTTGGACTTGTGTGTCTTTTTCTCTCATCAACTGAAGGAAGTTTTCTGTCATTGCTTTTTCAAATAGGTTCCCTATCCCTTGCTCCTCTTCTCTTTCTTGTATCCCTATGAAATGGATATTATTACATTTCACGTTGTCCTGCAGCTCTCTTAAAACCTCTTCATTCTTTTTCAGTCTTTTTTTGTTTTGTCGCACTGTCTGGGAATTTTCTTCTGTGTTGTCCTCCAGCTCACTTATCTGATTTTCTACTTCCTCTAGCCTGCTTTTAATTCCTTCTACTGTGTTCTTCAATTCAGAAATTGTATTTTTCATTTCCTCCTGGCTCTTATTGATAGCTTCTATGTCCTTTTTCATGCTGGTGTAATTCTCAGTAAGTTCCTTATAGTTTCCCTGGAGTTCTTTGTAGTTTTTTTCGAGCTCGCTGAGTTCATTGAACTTCCCTATAATCCATGTTTTGAATTCCATGTCTGATAGTTTGCTTTCCTCTGTTTCTTTTAGCACTCATTCTGGGGATTTCTCCTTTCCTTTTGATGGGTGGTTGTTCCTCTGTCTCCCCATTTTTGTGACTCTTCTTGTTTGTTGCTGCTTCTTAGATTGATCTGCACTTCCTGGATCTGCCCCTGGTGGCATCAGGTCATGTACCAGTCTGGGCCTAGGCAGCCTGTTGGAGACTACCAGAGATCTACTGCATTTGTCTGTCTCATTTAGTTGTTTATCTATTCAATCTGTGATCAACCATCAGTTTTAAGCACTGAGGGTGGGGCAGATTAATTCCTGTGGGCAGGGCTTTTGCTTCCCCTCAGGCTGATGCCACTTCGAGGGCAATGGTCTGCCTGCAGTATGGGGAATAAGTCAGCACTGGGACCTGGTCGGACACTCCCTCAGTTCTTTTCTCAAAGCCATTGCCCCAAATTCTTCCCAAGCATCTCTAGTTCTCTCTGCCCTCCCTCTGCTTGAATGCAGGGTAAGTGGGTGCCAAAATATTTTCATACGTGATCCACTTAAGAGCTCTTTGTCTCTTACTGTTTCTTTCAGGCCAGCAAAAAACCCTGTGGCTTTTCACTTTTCCCAGCTGGATGCTATTTTACTTTCTGCTCTGTCACTGTAGGCTGGGAAGCCCAGCTCGGGGTTTAGACCCTCCCTTCTCAGGGGGAACCCCCAGCTTCTCAGCTGTTTCTCAGTCCCTTCAGCTGCCACCCATGGGAACCCAGCCCACCCTTTCACGACTCTGCAGTTCCTACCAGTCACGTTGTGATGAAGTGGCCTTCTCTGTCTCTCCGTGGTTATATGACTTCTCTCCAGCTAGTGTGCAATTAGTTATTCCAGATGATTTCTTCACAATTAAGCTGTAATTCCAGATTGGTCCTGGGAGGAGATTAGTTTAGCTTCCACTTACTCCTGAGCCATCTTGGATCTCCGTCACTGTCTTGCTTAAACCTCAACACCGGCTCTTATGATACAGTCCAAACTCATTACCATGACTTATCAGAAAATTGTTAAAACCAGATTTATTCTTTATTTGTTATTTCTTCTTTTTATATTTTCCCTGTTTTGAGAAGAAAATTTAGTTAAAATACGCAGGAAAAGTAAGTTATTCACAACAGTTTTTCTCATATATTACATACATACCCTTTAAAATTGGGAGAAATTATAAAAATTATTTGAAGAGAGCTGTTACAAAGTTAACAGGCTTATTGAATGCCTTAGGAATAGTGGTTGTTTCTGTTAATCAAAAATTTTAAGTTTAAAAATACAGAATGCCTTTTTTTTTTTTAAGAAAGGGTTTATTAGGCCATTGCTAGCAAAAAATAATTTGAAGACTGGTCTTGGGGCACAGAATCTAAACTACCAGCAGCATCAGTAAGTAGAAAAGACAAGCATGTCCTTCAGCTAGGGGGATAAAGTTGTAACATGTTATAAAAAAAAATGTGTATTAGCTATAGGCAAAGGGATGGGAGACTAGTTCTGGGATAGGCCAACAGAGTCTGTGAAGGTCCTGTGTAAACAGGACACAGAGACTCCTGAGGTTCTACTGCACATGCCTATTCTATCTTTTTAAATAGTAATTTTAATAATTCCAACTTACATTAAGGAATGTAAGTAGTCTTTTGTTGGTTTTTGCCCTACAATTTTTACCTGATGAAGCCCTTGTGTCTCTTCCTTTTTAATTTAGAACATCTCAGAATTTGTTTAAATATGTATGTATTTATTTACTTTTAGAGAGAGAGGAAAGGAGAGATAAAGAAAGGGAAAGAAACATCGATGTGTGAGAGATACATCAGTCTGTTCCCTCTTGCATGCCCCCAACTGGGGACCTGGCCTGCAACCCAGGCTTGTGTCCTGACTGGGAATCAAACCAGTGACCTTTCAGTTCGCTGGCTGGCACTCAATCCACTGAGCCACACCAGCCAGGGCTTGGAATTTTTTTCTTGCCTTTTCACAACCACCTCTTTCTGCTTTATATGTGAAATGTACCTTGATGACCATGGAATTTTTTCTTGTCATTTCACAACCACCTCTTTCTGCTTTATATGTAAAGTATACCTTGATGACCGTGAGAGCAGAAAGGAGTTTAAATGAAAGAAGAAGCTAGAGTGGGAGAAAGGGACAAAATAGCAGCCCTCATTCTGCGTTCCTCTACAGCTACTTTGCTGCTTCACTCTTCATCTCTCTGCCCCGTTTCCAAGACTAGAAGTATATACAGTGATCACTGCTACTGACTGAACATTGTCAGGAACCAAGGCCTTTGGAGAGGTCAGTAAAATTCCTCCTCTACCAAGAGATATCAGAGCTGTGATCCACTTTTAAAAGTTGCCTGAAGAAAAGTGCAAATATCCCAGTCTGCAGTTTAGAAGAAAATCCCAGGTGTACAGGCTGCTTTTTCATGAGTTTGCAGATCATCGTTTTCTTTCCCCTCACAAGTTCTGTTCTCTTCTCTCAGTGGCAGTCACATGGTGATATCTTGCCCCAGAAGCCATTTTTATCCTTATGTAGTGTTTGCACTCTTAAAAGTGATTCTTTTCTGAATGACTAGGAGCGTCAAGGTTCAAGGTCACAATTAACTTTAGTCCCAATTCCTGTGTAACTTAGGTGCTTATGCAAGTAAATACAACTGGCTAACTTACATTTTATTTATGTCTAGTCTGTCTCACCATTATTTTTAACAAGAAGAGATTAAGGACTAACTGACTCTTTGCTAACTTCTCTGCATGTTTTTGTACTATATTTAAGATTATTCTTTGACTAATCAATAAAATGTAATATTTCTAGCTTTTTCTCAAATTAGGTTTCTGAGATTTTAAACCATTTTTTTTTCTTTCAGTTGGGCCTAACAAAATTCTCTGTATGACCTTTCAGATGCAAGAAAGAATTCCCTTGCAGAAATATATCCTGAATATGACATTGAAATCTAACCTCCCTGAAAAGGGAGTCAGATTTGTTGAATGTTTTGTAGGGCAGTCAGCTCATTGGTTCTTAGAACCCAAGCAGTGATCAACAGCACCCTGAAACAAGGGAATTAGAACCTTAAATGGCAATGATTGATTGGATAAGTAAACAGTCAAAAGCAGAATGAATTTTAATCACCATGAATATAGACTAAATCAAAGAGAACCTGTGCAGGCATAAGTCAGGATTCTGTTTAAAGATAGCACAAAATACATATCTGGGGCTATGGTTGACTGAACGTTCAATAAGAGTTAAATATTGTAAATGCAGAATGACTTGTTAAGCTAGCATGGCACTACAACTATCATTACTACTAATAGCTAACTGTCATTGTATACGTACCATGAGCCAATATTGCTCTAAGCCCTTTTCATGTGACCATTGACCCAGGAGAGGCAAACAAGATTATAGAAAACACAGGCTGTCTTTCCTTTCCTAAGTAGTGCAGTGGGAGCCCATCTTACCAGCTCAGGTGCCTGGCTCCTTTCAACTACCCCTGTGATAATGTTTTCACCTCAGGTAAAATTCCAGTATCAGTGTTTGTGGAGCCTTGATGGAATAAGAGCTATTTCTTAAGATAGGAATAGATACTTATCAATGTTACAAATAAAATAGGTAGAGGACTTTTTAAAATTTGAACCAAAAGCAATTAGATTTGTTTTGTATTTAGAATTATTTTAATAACATTTATTGGAGGCTTACGTTATGCATAAGAAGAAGTTATAAAAGTTCTGCTTTTGGTAGGAAAATTTAACATTACTTCAATATACAGTTTCCTGATTTGAACCCATATATTGAATTTAGAGGATTGAAAATGTATTTTTCGGCATTTAGATGAAATTGTCAAGCATTCTCATGTCTTTGGAACAGATTTTTAAAAATCTTTTATTACTCTAAAACAGTGCTAGTACGATGATTTTAATAATATATTGTGAGCAAGAATTATGTGTAAAAATAACAAAAGTTTTTCCTGGTTTTTAGATGTGTGGTTTTTAACAACAGAGGAGTGGCAGGAGAGAATCTCTTGGTAAGTAAATTTAAATTAATAACAGGTTAATTTTTAAGAGAATAATTTATATTTTATAACGAAAAGCATTTTTGTTTTATTTAAGATAACTCATATAAACAATAAAAGTTGTGAAAAAATACAGATAAGCAAAAATAAATAAATAAAAGAAAAGGAAATCAGCAAAATCCATAACTATACAACCAGAGGATGCCCCTTAGTCTATGTTCATTCAGATGTTATATTTAAATGATAAATACATAATATATGTATATTTTTATTAAAATTAAGAATTTATTTTGTAACTTAACTTTGTACTTACTCTATTTTAACATGAACAGATATTCATCATTTTTAATGCAAAATGCATTGTCTTTAAAAATTAACTAGTACAAAACAAATTAACTGCTATAGTTACTTTTTTTCACTTAAGAAATTTACTTTGTCCTGAAGTGGATTGACTGTGTTATGTGCCTATTAGCCCATCAAAGTTTACATAGAGAAAATATTATTTTAAATCAGCTTTTTTCCTCTAACCCCTAAAGTTTTTTGTTGTTGTGATGATAGAAGTTCTTGCATCTCCAAGAAAATCATCACGTTATCTGATGTTAAACCTGAGAGGTGGAATGAGAAATGTTACTCGGTGAAATTTTCTGAAAGCTCTTCAACTATTAATCCCTTACCACTTCAACAGGTTGTGAGAAATGCTCACAATAAAAACACTGGGACACATGACTTCAGCAGTAACCCAGGCAGTTGTTTATTCACAGAGCTGCAGCTCTGGGCGCAGCCAAACGGAGCAGGCTGGTTTTATCCTAATGCGAGTAAACCCCCCCTTCTTCCCGCCCCCCTCCATTTTTCCATGCTGGACACTCCGGAGTTACAATCTAACACAATTAACTAAAATAACTGAGGGTAGTAATTAACTAAGGGTGATCTGGTTATAGGTCTGTCTCCAGCTCTCCTTTGAAATATCCCTATCTTGTTTGCTGGGCTGTCTAGCTACATTTTCCCATTTCGCTGTGTTTGGTGATGAATATCTTCCCCCTTTGATCTCAGAGGCAGGCATTTGTGCTGAGCTGTGGAATGTCCCTTCCTGACTTGTAAGTGTGCTAATACTGTTAACTCTGGCTCAGAGACCCACTGGTTCAAGATTACATTTGTCCTTTGTTGCTAATTATTTCCTACTGGTTTGAGAGTCACCAGTTTCTTCATCCCTTACAAGGTAAAAGGCAATTCTATCAGAATTGAAAGAAACTTTTTGAGTTATTGATAGAGAAAGTTATTCAGAATATAAGTAAGTTAGTCATGCTAAAGATAAAAAGTCACAATCATGTCACTATTGCTGGCACTTGATGAGAACATGGGGGAAAAAAGAACTTTCTCTTTGTTTTAAGGCAACTTAAGCTATGGAGGGAATCAAGATCATGTAATTTTAAAAGCTAACGTTATAAAGTGTTTATGGTCTTACTCAAGTGCCTCATAATAAATAGTTTGATGTGAAGGGTCACATTTCCTTATTTATGCAGCCCTTTAGGATTCTTGTAGATAGATGGTAAGCACTGTAATGGGAAAGATTTGAATTTGCCACTGTGGCCTGGACCAAGCAAATTGTTTTTTGAGCAGCTCTTGTTGGCTGGGTATCTTTCTAGGTACTTTAAGGATACAAAGATGGGAAGACATGGTCTGAGGCTCTCAAGGAAATAACATACTAAGCTCCATTAGGTCCCATAAAGTGAAGGACAAAGATCTTTTCATTCAGCAAAGCCCTGCTGTATGCCTATTAAATCAGGCACTGCACAAGACAGTAGAATGAGAAGTGTACATATTATTAGACATGACACTTAGCAGCTTTTTTTTTTATAATAATAATTTATTGTTTATTTATTTATTTATTTCTAGAGAGAGGGGAAAGGAGAAAGAGAGGGAAAGAAACATCACTGTATGGTTGCCTCTCACTCGCACCCCAAACTGGGGACCTGACGTGCAACCTAGTCATGTGCCCTGACTGGGAATCGAACCAGTAACAATTGGCTCACAGGCCGACGCTCAATCCACTGAGCCACAGCAGCCAGGGCAATCAGCTTTAACTTAAGTAACAGGAGACAGTCAGATACATAAAAACAGGCACAATGCAGTGCTAAGTGTAACTTGGAAGATTTATTAAGGCTACAGCGCATAAAGGGATGGAGTAATTAACTGCTTAAGGATGGTCAGAGAACATTGTAGTAGAGGTAAATTTGAGTAGGATATTGAAGGCTACCCAGGAGAGGGGATAGAGAAGCCTTCTCAGCATGAAGAGCAAGGTATTAGAGAGCATGGAGAAAAAAATACAATAAAAAAAATTTTTTTAAAGGGGGCATGGAATAGCAAGTACTTACTTGTGGAAGGATATCAATGATGATAGTTTTATCTAATACTTATAGAGTCCTTAGAATATATCAGTTATGTCTTTCATACTTAGTGGTTAGCAAGAGAAACAACCCAGTGATTTAGCCACCACCATCCTCATTTTCCAGAGGAAGAAAATGATACACAAATATGTTAAGCAGTTTCCCTAGCCAAGAAATTCAGAGCCAGGATTCATATGTTCTTGACCATTACCTCTTGTTATTCAGGAAGTGATGGGAATCCTTTTACAAGGGGTAGGACCAAATTTTGAAGAGTTGTGTGTAGAATTCTCTGGAACCTAGTATTGAGCCTAGACAATTTTTTCTTTAAAGTTTGAGCTTTATTGAGGTATAATTGGCATATGAAATAATTTGATCATGGTTATGTTTTAGAAAGAGATCTTAAAGCAGTGTGTAGAAAAGAGATGGAGGGGTAGGGGTCTGGAGGCAAGGAGGTCAATTAGAAAACAGTTTCTATAGACCTACCCAGAGTTTGAAATCAGAGGTAGGGGGCAGGAAGGGGAAAGAACAAAAATGAGGGGCATTCATGGGATAGAAAGATTAGTAATTATGTGAGAGTCAAGGTTAATATTTCTAGCTTGGTGGACTGGTAAAAGGCACTGGTATTGGATGAAATAGGAAACTTAGAAGTTTATGAGATTTTGGTATAATGAAAATAAATTCAGTTTTACATGTTTATGGCGCTTTTTGATCATCCAGGTGGAAACTTCTAGTAAACAAGTGGGTATGCTAGACTGGCGCTCAGGAAAGATGTACAGGCTACAGAGAGAAACAGATTGTCAGTGTGCAAGTGTAATTGGAACTCAGGAATGACTGACATTGCTTAGGGACAGTTTGTATAGCCAAGGGGAAAGGTAAGATAGCATCTTAGAATACAATGAATAGGAAAGAAGAAGCTTGAAAAACCTTCTACCCTCAGCATTTAAAGTTAATTGGAAGTTAACTTGGAAAAACTACAGCAACCCATTGTTTATCCATAAACTTTAATTGGATTTTTGAAAAATCTCCAAGAGTTCTTACAGAGGGATAGTATATAGATAAACTTTTTTCAGTTTTAAAGAATTCACTGAGTTCTAAGTGAGGGGAATAAGAGTAGCTTGGTCTCTGGATTCTCATACGGTGCACTGGGTTGAGTTCTGATGGACTAGTACCCCCAGCTAATATCTGTATCAAAGAGACTAATGTGATATAATTTAAGAAATAACAAGAATGTAAAATGACCAAAATGTAATTATATTTTTAGAAAAACTGCTTTAAAAATAATTTAAGAGAATTAATTATAATTTAATATATACTTTTTGTATCCTAATGGATCACATTATTGATTATTAGAGCTTGCTTTAATATTTAGGTCCCTTGATATCCCATCTTCCTGCTGCCTTAGAGCTATGAACAATTACTGTTTCAGACTAGAGGAACCCCATGCTTATTTATACTTCAACTTGTTCCAGAAAGGATTCAATGTAGCTCAGGCTCAGAGTAAGTAAGGCCATAGCTTAGGCATTAAAAAAAAAAAAAAAATGAATCAGCAAAGATCAAATGGGAAGGAACTGACTCTAAATGAAATGAACCCAAAAGAGCTAGAAAAGGTGAAATGGAATTTAGAGTAAGCAGTTCTCCTAGGAGTAGAAGAAATGCAGAAGTAAAGGGTTTGCTGAAATATGTTGGTGATACACTTAGAACTTATAGGGATTACTATGGCTCCTGCAAAGCAGTAAAGTAGAAATTTTCCACCACCATATTGCCCTTATTTCCAGTTAGTCATTGCAGTATTGAGGGAAAGCCAAAAGCCTTGCTCACTAGGAAATGAGAAGTCTTGCATGTTGGTCCGCCTGGGGCTGTTAGCTGTAGGAGAGAGTTATCTCAGTAGACTGATCCTCAGATATTCCTGCACAGTTCTTAGAGTCCTTGGAGTAGTATCTTTTCTTGCTCTCTGCCGGTTGATTTGATTTTCAAGCATAGGGATCCAGGAAGTTATCCACAAACTCTCTAGTATTAATGATTACTTGTGAACTGTCAAGTTTCCAGTTTACTTTAGGAATAATAATTTACAAAGAACTCAGCCAAAATTGAGTTTATTGAAAGCTACGTAGGGGTCCCTTCCTTTTGGTTATGGGATGACACAGACTTCTGTGTCCCTAGGCCCAGCAAGAAAAACCCTCCTAGCCACTTTGGAAAATAGTCTGGCAGCAGGAAGATATCAGATTTATTGGGGGTGGGGTGGGGCAGATCACTACATAAGTTATATAAGTGTCTAACCATTATGCTGTATACTTGAAGCTAATATAATATTGAATGTCAACTTTAATTGAAAATTTTTTAATTAAAAAAATAAAATAGCCTGGCAGTTTCTCAAAAAGCTAAACATTGAGTTACCATATTACCCACAAGTAGGTAAATACCCAAGAGAAATGAAAGTATCTATTCATATAGTAACTTGTATACACATATTTATAGCAGCATTATTCATATTAATCAAAAAGTAGAGCCCTGGTTGGTGTGGTTCACTTGGTTGGAGTGTCGTCCCATAAACCAAAAGGTTGCAGGTTTGGTCCCCAGTTGCGGCATGTACAAGATGCAACCAGTCAATGTTTCTCTATCACATCAATGTTTCTCTTCCTCTCTCCCTTCCCCTCTCTCTAAAATCAATAAGCATATCCTCAGGTGAGGATTAAAAACAAAAAAAAGGTAGAATGAATCCAGATGCTTATCAATGGACAAACAAATAAATATGGTATGTCCATATCATGGAATATTATTCAGCATTAGCAAAGGAATGAAGTACTGATACATGCTACAACATGGATGAACCTGGAAAACATGCTAAATGAAGGAAGCCAATTACAAAAGATCACATATTGTATGATTCCAATTGTATGAAATGTTAAGAATAGACAAATCTATAGATACTGAAAGAAAGTAGATTAGTGATTGCCTAAGGCTAGAGAAGGAGAGTGACTGTGAATGATAGGGATTTTCTTTGGGGGGTGATGAAAATGTTCTAAAATTATAGTTGAGGTTGAACAACTCTGAATATACTTAAAATTATGAATTGTACCTTCTAAATGGGTGAAATTTCTGGTATGTGAATCATGACTCATAAAGCTGTTTTTAGAAAAGCCTCCTTCCACCACTTTCCAATTCCAATAAGAGCTGGTTCAGCAGGTGAGGGGGTACCAATAGGGGGAGGGGATGCTGGAAAATACTTTAAAGCAGTGCCGCTCCAAGTGTGGTTTGTAGACTATCACTTCTCAAACTATCTGATACCAGTTACTGACAAGATGAGGGGCTGTAGTTAGAATATAAATGAACTTCTTTTCCAAGCACACTATTTAAGTGAGGTGATTTTTTTTTTTTCCCATAGCAATACTCTCCTGGTGAGAGAAGCAGCATGCTTGTTTACATTGTGACATCAGCACCTGATCTCATCTTGGACTGGTACTTGGGGTAGCTCTGCTTCAGAGATCCCCTTATCCTGGGACCTCATTTTATGGATGAGGATGCCTCTAGAGAAGTAGATCGACAGGCTTGAGGTCATAAAGCTGACTAATGGTCTTAGGACAGGATCTCAAACTGTCTAGTACAATGTCTATCTTTCAGCACTGGTTATAAGTCAAGTCAGGCTGAAAATCTCAGGGTAGAAATAACAAGGGTTTTCAATTAGAAGATGCTTGCCTCAACCTCAGATCATGAGTGGTTAATTAAAAACTCAGATCTAGAGAAATCTGCTCTTGTTTTCCACTGAGCTTTTCCTCCTTAGCTTTTTCATGGAGGCTAATGGGGTAGCGGGAAGTAGAGCTCTTTCCTATCATGGGCCCTGCTTTCTGAAGGAGACAATCAGAAGGGATTAAGGACTGCCTCTCCCCTCCCCCAGCCTTATGCAACCAGAAAAGTTGGCATTTGTGCTACCTGTCAACTACCAGAACCAATAAGTAGAGACAAGGATTGAATCTTTATGGGTGCTTTATCCAGATGCTGGCAATCTCAGAAGATTGTGGATTACGTACCCTCAAAAACCGTGTTAACATAGGGAGAAGGATAGGGTAGGTAAGTGGTTTGGGAAAAGGTTAATCAGATAAGAGTTGCAGTCTTGCTGCAGTTTTCCTACTATTTCATTATCTTTTGGTCAACAATTCTTTATCTGCATCACTGATGTTCCCTCCCTGGAACACAATGGCTCAGATACCATTTCAATCAATCAATTGCTTGCAGACCTTCTGAGGCACAAAGGTTGAATTGCTTTATTGACCTCCTGGAGTCCCATAGGTCATGCATTCTAGTTCCTGCAATAACAGCTTTTTACAAGCAGTAATCACTTAAGCCTATCAACTATAACTGAAGACTGGGCCAGCCAGGGCACAATTCAGTTGTCAGGCTACTACCTTCAAGTGCTGTCTTTCCTACACCAAAACCTTTCTACTGAGCACCATTGTATCCCACCCAAGTCTTTCCTCTCCTAAATGCTCCCAAAATAACCTCTCTCCCTTCATTCCACCCCATCAGAACAACCCAGGAAGGTGGAGTTCAGTCAGATGTGGATATGAATACATTGAATAATTTAGAATTTTCTCCTAACATTGATAGGTCCAGTTTCAACTGCTGTAAGTAGTGGGTACACAAAGGATTTTACAATTCTCTATATTTAAACAATTTTCAAATAGAATTGAAGAATTTTAGGAAGAATAATAACAATACTATAATAGCTAGCTACCACTTACTGAATGTTTAATATGTGCCAGGTGATCCTGTAAGTATAAGATGTTTGGCAGTACATCAGGTCCTCCAATAATATTTTGTTCAAAATCAACAAGCAACAAGTGCTGGCGAGGATGTGGAGAAACGGGAACCCTACTGCACTGTTGGTGGGAATGCAGACTGGTGCAGCCACTATGGAGAACAGTATGGAAATACCTCAAAAGATTAAAAATGGAACTGCCTTTTGAACCAGCGACTCCACTACTAGGATTATACCCGAAGAATCTTGAAACCCCAATTCAAAAGAACTTATGCACTCCTATGTTCATTGCAGCACTGTTTACAATAGCTAAGTGCTGGAAACAACCTAAGTGCCCATCTGTAGATGAGTGGATCAAAAAAACTGTGGTACATTTACACAATGGAATACTATGTAGCAGAAAGAAAGAAGGAACTCCTGCCATTTGCAACAACATGGATGGAACTAGAGAGAATTATGCTTAATGAAATAAGCCAGGCAAAGAAAGCAAAATACCATATGATATCACCTAATACAGGAAACTAAAGAACAACACAAACAAAGGAACTAAATAGAACAAAGAGCAGAATAGCAGTCAATAGGGGGGAGGGGAGAGGGAGAGAAGGGGGATAAGTAAGGGAAGGGTTTAATTAAAGAGCCTGTATGAAAGACTCATGGACATGGACAACAGGGAGGGATATGATTGCGGGAGAGGGGGTGGGTTGGGTGGGGGAGAGAAATTGGGGGAAAAGGGGACAACTGTAATTGAAAAACCAAAATAAAAAAATTAAAAATAAAAAAAAAAAATTTTGTTCAACATCATTTTGTTATTATATAAATGAGATGCCATAGGTACTTAACTCTTGCTTATATTAATCAGCCTGTGACAAAATTGGTCACATTTTATGTCCTTTTGCTTAAGGTTACAGAACCTATTGATGATGTGAATTGAGGACTTACTGTATTTCCCCGTGTACTGCAAAAAATCCCTGTAGAACTAGATTTCCCTCTTTCCAATTCTCTATATAGGTTTCATCATTCCTGCCATTGCAGCCTCCTCCTCTCTTGCCTCACCTCTCACCCTGTTTTTTTATTCTCTTCAAGCATTTAATTCTTAACCCTGGCTGCACATTAGAATCTTCTGGGAAGCTTTAAAAATATGGATCCCTGGGTCCTCTCCCCAGAAATTCTGATTCATTTGGTTGGGGTTGGGGCCAGGGGGGAAGTCAAGGTGGCTCTAATTTGTCTTAACAGTCTCTAGTGAGTTTAATATACAGGCAGGGCTAAAAACTAAGGTGGTGGGTGGTTCTAGGTTCGGCAGCTTCCCTTAGGACCCTGGTCCTGGTGAGCCACCTCTGGACCCAAACCCAGCCAGGGCAGAACATGAGGTTTGCTTCTTAGGAGCCTGGACCAAGGAGAACTCCTCTCTTTTTGGTTGACCTGTTCTAAGCCACTGACAAAACTGTGCTTTATTGCTGTTACTGTGCAGCATGAACACATAAGCATGGACCATGACCATGTCAAACACTGGCAGGAACATGGCGCAAAGGCCATCTTAGCCTCAGTCAGCCAGGATGTCTCCTGGAGTCCTTTGCTTTGTGGCTAGTTATTTTAAGAAATTACTAAAATCTCAGGAAAATTTTGACACTTGATCATTTTATATGTCTATCAATGACTAGGTGAAATGGTTATTCACTAAAGTCCTGATTTTACTTATATATGCCTACTTTTGTTTTCTCTGACTCCCTATTTAATAAATTCATCTTCCAAAAATAAAATCAATTTTCCTAAGGACAATTTGGGCAAATCCCTGGTACAGAACCGGGGGTGGGGGGGAGTGAAACAAACAACAACAACAATAAACACACACTATAGATATCAGTTAAACAGCATTGTTAGTCCTACTGTAAAAGAATTTATCTTTTTTTTTTTTTTTTTGAGGGGGAGCTATATTCACATAAGAATCCCAGAGTTTATTTAAGCAACATCTTATCACATAGAGTACAGATCTTTAAATACTTCAGAGAGGAAAACTATAAAATGAAATATTCTAAAGATCTGCTGATTATTAGACATTATGATGACATAAATGTGTACTTTAAATGATTTTTTTAAATCATTAAAGTGTCTTCTTCAGTTGTTATTTTACTGGACAGAAAACTAAAATCCTAGCTGGCCTGGCTCAATATTGAATATGTGGCAACTACTGCATTGAGAGTAGGGTTCTGGGTTATGAGTTTTGTGAATTAGCAAATGAATCTCCTCCCAGAAAAGATTCTGATTAACAGGATGAATTTAAATGTTTCTAGACCAAAAAAATTTTTTGATGAAATTTGCATTTTAAAATAAATGACTTCTAATCCAGGACAAGAAAATTCCCTTTCAGTTTAGGGAGAAATCAGTTTGTCTATTTTTGGAAGTTGATCAAGAAGGATAAACTAGACGTCCAGCCAAGATGGAGGCATAGACAGACATGCTGTGTCTCCCTCCACAACTAAGAAGGAATACAACTACCTCAAAACTAGAAACAATCAGAAGTTCCAGAAAATCGAACTATATGGAAGTCCAGCAAACAAAGATATAAAGAAGAAATACTCATCCAGACAGGTAGGAGGGGTGGAGCCAGGGCAGAGAGGACCAGTGGGGTGGTGGAAGCAGCGGCAGCAGCAGCAGGCCAGCAAAAAGTGCAATCACACGTTTTAAAAAGTCAGGAGGGACACCTGGGGAGCATTCCCAGCTCCTCACCAGATCTTGCAGCTCACAGTCCCAGCTATGGGGAAAATCAAGCCTCATTGCTTCTGACTGTGCAGGCCAGTGAGGGTTGGGGTGGAGGCAGAAACTGCCAGTCTCCCAGCAGAGTGTGCTTGTTTAAAGGGCCCCCACAGTTCTAGAATGTCTGCAGACCCACCCATTCTGGGAACGACAGCCAGGGCAGCAGCTAGAGGGGCACCAGTCCAGTGCAGAAGTGGGAGAGGTACCTGGAAAAGGGGCGAGTGCTGGGCAGTAGGAAAGGTTCCCACTCAGAGCTGTCCCCCACATACAGCCCCACAATGTGGTGAAACTGGTCGCCCTTTACTGATGAATTCCTAAGGCTTCACCCCTTACAATGTAACAGGAGCAACAGCTCTACCTGGGACACAGAGGCAAACAAACACAGGAGCCTGTCAGAATGAGGAGACAGAGAAGTATGGCCCAAAAGGGGAAACAGATCAAGGTTCCAGTGGGAGAACTAAGCGACAAGGAGATAGCCAACCTAACAGATGAGGAGATAGACAACCTAACAGATGTAGAATTCGAAACATTGGTGATAAAGATGCTCACAAGCTTGACAGATGTGCTTGAGTATGACAAATACATAAGAGAAGAAGTGAAGGCTAAGCTAAGTGAAACGAAGAAAAAGCCACACAAAACCAAAGGTGAAGGGAAGAAAACTGGGGTTCAAATCAATGATTTGGAATATAAGGAAGAAAAAAACAGTCAACCAGTGCACAATGTGGAAGCAAGAATTGAAAAAAATGAGGAAAACTTCTCAAATTTTGCAAAGGAGATGGACATACAGGTCCAGAAAGCATGGAGGGTCCCAGGTGAGCTGGACCCAGAGGGGACCACACCAGGATGCATCATTACTGAGATGCCAAAGGTGAAAGATAAAGACAGAATTCTGGGGACAGCAAGAGAGAGTCAGAGAGTTGCCTACAGGGGGGTGCCTATAGGACTATGAGCTGATTTCTCAGAGGACACTTTGCAGGCAAGAAGGGACTGGCAAGCAGTATTCAATGTGATGAAAAGCAACCTACAACCAAGATTACTCTATTCAGCAAAGCTATCATTTGGAATGGAAGGGCAGATGAAGTGCTTCTCAGACAAGGTAAAGCTAAAAGAGTTCATTATCGCCAAGCCATTATTATATGAAATGTCAAAGGGACTTACTTAAGAAAAAGAAGATCAAAATTATGAACACTAAAATGACAACAAACTCACAACTATCAACAACTGAATCTAAAAAATAAAAACAAAATCAAACTAAGCAAACCAGAATAGGAACAGAATCATAGGTATGGGGATCATTTGGAGGGTTATCAGCTGGGAGGGGCGGAGAAGGAGAAATGGGTAAATGGTGCAGGGACTGAGAAGCATAATCAGTTCGTACAAAATAGACAGGGGGATGTTAAGAATAATATAGGAAAGGGTGAAGCCAAAGATCTTATATGCACGACTGACGGACATGAATAAGGGGGTTGGGATTGCTGGAGGGAAGGGGGCTACTGCGTAGAGAGGAGCAAAGGGGAAAATAATTTGGAACTACTGTAACAACATAATCAATAAAATATACTTTAAAAGAAAGAATAAACTAGATATTATCCATAGATAAATATAAAATATGTGTGTTAGTCTTTTCCCATCTATTATGTATGAATAACCCCTGGCTGGTTTGGCTCAGTGGATTGAGCGTTGGCCTGCGAGCTAAGTGTCGCTGGTTCGATCTTCCAGTCAGGGCACATCAGAGAAGGAATATTCTGACTCCAAAAAACCTCCGCTGCCTTGCGGCATACCTCTTCAGGGGAAAGGCTAAGGGAGTAAACCCCGACAGAAAATCCGGAGCCGGAGTCCCTAAGGCGGTTTGACGTTGTAGTCAACACCGGCAACTCCTGCGGCGCACCTGAAACCAAGCTGTATTGACTCTGTCTTTCCCTTGGACCCTTCAGCTGCGAAGAGAGGGGGGGTCTGCTGCATGGGCAACAGCAGACCCTCCATATCACCCTGCCCAGGCTCTGTAGCTTCAGCTTCACTGGAGAGGACACTCCAGCGTCATCGCAAGATGTCGATTCAACACGGGAGGAGACAGATACCGTGTCACTCCCGAGTCGGACTGCACAACCATTCTCAGCAGTGCAGATAGACTCTTAAGAAGCTACACCATCGTCTCTCAAGACGGACGGCTGCCGACGATGTATGAATAATTAAAAATTAATTTTATTTCGTTATTCTCTTCAATGCTTTTTTAAAAAACTAATAGCCATGAAACAAATTGCTGTTGTTTATCTTTGATCATAGCTACAGTTGAACAATTTGAATTATCTTCATTTGTACTTAGGTCAAATTATTCTATCTAACTCATAAAATATTAATGCCCAAACATCTGCTGGAAGGTTACCTATCTTTTAAATTTTCTGCATTTCTCCAGATTTTCCATTTTCATCTCTTTCTAAAAGGAGTTTTCACCACCCAACTGAATCCTGCCAGATCTCTCTTTATCCTCTTCCTGATTAGGTGTGGCTCTGGAAACATGGAAAAAGACAGAAATTACTGCAATAGGATAGTGGCATTAGTAGCTCTGGCAACTGAAAATTAACATTTTTTTTGTTCAAAAATCTACTAGTTTGATTTTCACACCTGAAGAAAATTACTGCCAGGACTACCAATTCAATGTATTGCCCATAATTATCCTTGCTGTGTGTCCTGAATGAGTCCTTTCTTTCATGGGACTCAGGTCCTGTGAAGAAAGAAGGCAGTGATGTGTCCTGTTGGAGCCCATCAAGTAGCAAGAAGTTTTGTGATATAACCACATCGTTTTGCATATCAGAAGCTACTAATCAGGTCTTTTCATTTTCAGTCCATGTGTTTCAGTTCAATTTGACAAGAATTTATTGACTGTCAGAGATAGAAGTAAAATAGTAATAGAGAGAGACTCAGAGAGATAATAAGGCAAGGAGCAGGCTGGCCAGGACAATTAGGGGTAGAACTGGTAAAAGCTGTGAGGTCTTGGAGACCAAGACTGGAGTCTTACCTTTTGCCTGACATTTATTCAAAACACAGTTTCAATAGACAAGAGTTGACAGTGTAGGACATTTGGTAGGTGAAGTTTTACACAGGTGGCAAGGAGATTAAGAAACAGTCAGAAACAGCAGTGTCCCATTGACTTGAATCCATACATGTGGAGAAATAAAATACAGAGGCGGAAAGATTGCTTGGCATATTGTTGAAGGCCTTGAACAGTTGACAGAGGAATTTGTCCTTCATTCAGTCAGCAGTGGAAAGCTAAGGAAGAATATGAAGTAGAAATGCTGTCATAATTAAAGGTGGAAGTGTTCTTTAGAAAGATTAATCTGACAGTGAGTAAGAGATGCGATTTCAGATGGGTATCAGGGAAGGCTGGGAGTTAACCAATTAAGAGGTTATCACGGCAGTCCAGTGAGAGAGGAAAAAGCCAGGTAACGGAGACAGTTGATGCCATAGTCTTGCCACACTCCTACCCCCTGGCACTTACTGTTCCTATGTACACCTAACTATTGCTTCCAACTGCAAGCACTCACATCTCTTTGACTGGGGGCCATCGCTAGCCGCTGGAGCCTTCTGGACCTGTGCTCAGGGCAGACCACAAGTGCCAAGGAGCTAACTTCCTCCAGATACAGCCTTTATGAAATGGCTGAAGGGAGCTGCCACTTGGTTGGGATAATTTTGAGCCATATTCCACACAGCCTCCCAGAGTGCCCCAAGAGGATTGGGTCCCAGTTGCTCACAGCCACAGATTGCTTGATAATATATTCTTTAGTGACTTGTTACCCTTCCTCACTCACTTCACCACCCCCTTACTGGTGCTTCCTGGTATCACCTTCCAAATGAGCTGCCTGCGCTCACATCCTTAATACCAAAGGCCCTTCTGAGAGAATCTAACATACCAAGCCTTTACTAGAGTTGAAAGAAGGGCTCTCCTGGATTTGCTGCAGGAGATACTGAGAAGAAAGAAGTCACGGGACTTGACAGTTTGTTGGCTATGAGGGTCAGGGGAAGGGAGAAGGCAATGTCACTTACAGTTTTAACTAGGAAAATATAGGAGTCACAGAAATATGGGAAGTTAGGAGAAGCATTAGGAGTCTTTGCGAAGAGAAAAATGTTTACTGTTGAGCATTTTGAGGTTAAAATACTGAAAGAACTTTACATTGAAGTTGGCTACTAGAACTCGGAAATTTGGATCTGGAATTCAGAATGAAGAAAAGAGAGTGGAGATTTAGGTTTAGTCATTGCATGGCAGTGGTTTAATGATGCTATGGAGGTAAGTAAGTCCTTCAGGAATTGGTTATTAACCAGAGAAGCAGATGCAGGCCTAAGTCACAACTTTTGAGAATGAATAACCACATTCGGGTTGTGTGAAGAATGGCAGGAACTGGGCAGGAATGAAAAGCCAGCAGCAGGAGGAAAGCAGGATAGTGCCATCAGGGAAGATGAGGGAGCAGTGGGCAGGAGATAGATCGCCCTAGAAAGGCTCTGGATTTGCCGAGTTTCAGTGTTCTGGCAACTTTGATCAACACCAATATTATCACCTTCAATCTCAATGTAATCCATTTGGCAAAAAACACTTAGGGAAAAATAAGTTCCTATATCTGAGGGTTCCAGATATTAATTTGTTTTCTAAATACCTCATGAAGTCCCAGTGCTTTATAAGAATTAGTTTATTTTTTTACAAACATATAACCCAGGCTCTGCTACTTTGTGATATTTGGCAAATTACTTAACCATGTTGAGCCTCAATTTTATCATGTGTAAATAAGGAATCAGGTGCTATCTATGGTTCTTCCTGGCACTAAAATTTTCTGATTCTAATAACTTTTCACAGAACATTTTTCTTGTACCCTAACTCTATGTGCAGTCATGTGTATGTTTATGTGCATGTGTACATATATGTGCATACATACTTAAACTGTGCATAACAAGAGCACATTTTGGTGACTTGTTCATAAGTAATTCAGAAATTTTAAAGCTATTCAATGGGAAGACATTCACGTATGATAAAAATGCCAAGTAAGAATGATTTTTTTCACCTGAATTCTTGTGACAAATTCTGCAGTCACTATGAATGAGCATAGTAGTAAATATTGTTCTATTTAGATTTTACAATGAATTTGTATCACTCAAATGCATTAAATTACAAAGTATTTTTAAAAGTGTCTCAGCTTAGCTGTTCAGGTGTTACAGGAGTTATTTAACCTCTCTAAACTCAGTTTCCTATTTATAAAATAAATATGATAACAGGCTCTCCCTCATGGTTTTGCAGACACAAATTGTTATTCAATAAATGTTACTCATTGTAATACTGTCAGATTAACATTTATCTTTTGGAGAGTTCCATATTTGCAGATCTCAAAAAGATGACAGTAGGCAATAGGTAGTGTTTTAGTTTTGAGTTTAATTGGAAAGATCACTGAAAATTGTAATTTTCATGAGTGACAAATGGTGGGTGATATACCTTCATATCGTGATCATGGTTTATTGCAATCATGATTTATTGGAATACTGTAATTGGGGTGTTGCAGATAACTGGTTTCAGTATTTTTATTAGAGTAATGTTACCAGAGTCCTCTTTTTGTTACCAAATTTTACATCAACTTTATTTGTACACACACTTGCACATATTCTACAGGCAGGGTTGCCCTCTTCTCCCACATCTTAAAAAATGCATCTGTGAAGCTTTTCTACTAGAAACAGAGCCTTAATTGATGAAGTTCACATGAAAACCATTTGTTTAAATGTATTATGTATTGAAGCATAATCAACTTTACATATTTTAACATGTTAAGTGTCTGTTTCAATGTGATGCAGCTGGGGCTATATGTACATATTCTTGTAAAATAATATATTTAACTAATAGATCAGACTGGATATTGCTTTATCTAGACCGAAGGCAGTGCTAGGAAATCACACTCCTTCATTAGTAGGTAGCACTCAAAATAGAAAGTTCTCTAGTTAGAAATGAGCCACAAATTAAAATTTTGGTGGCATTATTGGAAAGCCTGCTTTGTTTGTTGTTGTTCCTTTTTTAAATAAAGAATTACTTTGTCATGCATAAGGTTTTTTTTTTCCTATGAAAAAAGTGTAATCCTCCACTTTTTCTTCCTAAATTGACTCTGTTCTTGTTTAGTCAGACCATCTAAGTAGGGTACTGTGTATCTGTTTAATTTAAGATATTTGTATTGGTCTTGCCCATTTTTTTTTCCCAGAAGTATACTTGTACAGTGAAAACCCACTTAATCTGGAAAAATGTCAACATGCAATCTCTCTCTTAACTAGCATTTTTCTGCTCAATAGTAAAATGGAATCTGATGCTCAGTACATCCCTGAAACACTACAGGATACTGTTGACTTTGAATCACTCAAGATTGAATTATACTCAGCAATCAGACTATTCTTAGTGCTCCTTATTTTTTCATTCTTAGGTTAATGCCTCATTAATTAGACAAGAGTATTAACTATGACATCCATTTTCACCAAAATGGGTAACAATGACCCATCTTTAGAAGTGCAAATGGGATGAAGGGGAAGTACCCATTTTTCTCCCAGAATTCCATTCTTTGGTCTTGCCCTTTTCTGTCAAGCCTTCCTTGCACAACATAAGTCTTTTTGTTAGTACCACCTTGACTAGCATTGACTTTAATTAACATGTATGTGCACTACAAGATAGGGAAATTATATTTTTATTATTCATAGTATGTGCAAACAAAGGTTATTTCCCCATTTTATGACTTCTGCTCTTTTCTACATTTCTGCATTATACAGTTCATGAACCTCACAATTTTAAATTTTGTGCTTTCCCTGTCACTGCTTACAGACACCAAGGACTTACTGTTGCGCTAACACAGAAGATTTGGAGACAGTTATTCACCACGTACACAGTCTGTACCCTTCGGCTCCTTTCCTGGCAGCAGGGGTTTCAATGGGAGGGTAAGGTTTTTCCTTTCTAAAATGTCTGTGGGACGTGGTCTTAATGACTGCCTCTTTCAGAGGACTATTAGCTACATGGACATTTTACAATAAATGTTTGATTATTTTTATCCTGTTTTACCACATGAGGTTGAATGAATGAAGGAATTAGTTTAGGTGAATTTTAATATTTTCCATACGAGTGCCACCTTGGGGTACTGGGGATTTTATGAGCATGAAGGCTCATCTGAACCCCATGAAGTTGATTTTCATCACTTAGTGGCTTCATGTTAACCTTCTGATTCCCTGATGTACTCCCGAAGTAATCATTTCTTGATCTCTCCAACCGAAGAGGCCTTCAAAAACTTTTTTTTCTGGTGGTGGTTTTGTTTGTTTGTTTGGTTTGGTTTGATTGTTGAGCAAATGGATCTACCCTGCCATGGTCTCCTAGAAACTGTAGAACTCCCTAGTCCAGCTGATATTTTAACTACACAAATATTATTGTAATTTGTGCTGCTTGCAAGTATTTGGGGATTTTTATTGAAACTATTATGCCATGTATATATTTAGGTTCATTTCTACTAGTAGCATTTATATTTTTTGTTCTAGTGATACTGAACTTAATAAAATCCAATGTTTTATTACCTGGCATGTTAGATTCCCTAAGCCATTCTCCGAAGCTATTTTTAAAAATCAGCAAACACATGAGATATACGATATATTTTCTTAATTTTGTAATTGACTTATCTGTCATTTCAATCTTCAGATTATCTTAAGAACATATTTATTTGAAAATGAATAGCTTTTACAAATGATAGACTCTAAAAAATAGGCTTTAACTACCTTTTAAGATTCTGATAAACATAAACTAAGAGGAAAAGAATACCTTTCTTACATTAGCATGGAAGGTCTGACTTGACCTAGTAAAGGAAGAAATCTGAATCAATGCAGAAAACCCAGGCAGAATCTCTGAATTGTGCTTAATGGACAGAATTTTGCTTTTGTTTCCTTTGCCCCATAGTGTGAACCTAAAAGGACAGGGTGCCAGCTGAACTTTTTTCCCTTAATCTTATAAATTCTGGATTTCTTTAAGGCCAGACCTTACATAAACAGGCCCAGATTCTTTATTCAGAAGCTCCTGGGAAATGCCTATTCATGTCACATTGAAGTCTCAGTGCCTGAAGGCAGAACTTGACCAGTAGCCTTGGCAGCTGGTTGAATATTAATGTCTTGTAAATTGTTCAAAGGACACACCCTTTCTAGTTGCCTAGCACTATGACATGTTCCTAAGTCAGTTTACCACCACTTGGAAATGTATTTTATACAGCGTGGCACATTTTTTCTTTTGGAGTGCAACAGAAAAAGGCCCCTGTCCAAAATCCTTATGCCCAGTGCCCGCCCTCCCCAGCCCCCAGACTGGGGTAATCCCCAATCCTGTGATCCCAGGAGTCAAGTAGGGGCTTTGAACCAGAACTGAGTCTAGCCAACGAACCATGTTGCTATAGACTCAGACAGATTCCAGTCTCTCAGTGAACTGGTGAATTAGCAGTAAATAACTCTAAAAGGTACGGTCTCTTTAAAAAACAAACACTCGATACCATTATCATACCTGAACAAAACTAACAGTAATTCCTAAATATAATAAAATATTTAGTCAGTGTCACGTTTCCCCAATTGTCAATTTGTTTGTTGGTTGACAAATTTTTACAGTTTGAATAAGGAGCCAGATAAAGTCCAAACACTGGGATTGATATGCCTTTTAAGTTTTTTAATCCGTGAATTCTTTATCTTTATCTCTCTTCCTCTCTGCAAATTCTTTTTTTTTTTTTTTTTTTTTTTGTAAAAAATTGGAGTTCTTTTTCTGTCAAAGTAAAATGATGCTTTTTGGGGTAACATCTTGACATTATTTTATGCCTGATTAATGACCAAAAAGTACCCTAGCCACCTGCTTGGACATAACTACTCCTGGTCCTACTCGTGATAGCTTTCCTTTCACCCCTTCCAATTTGCCCATAATATCAGCCTCCCAGAAATCCCTGACCTTCAGCTAAAAAATAGGTCCACCAAAACTAGGATCATAGAATGAACCTTTTGCAGCAGAGTAAGCCTTAACCCTTTAAATGGCTTAGTGAACCATGTACTGTATACAAAGAGTCATTATAAAGAGCTGTTTTCCAAAATGAAATCTCCACTTTTTATCTAAAAGCCTCATCACACTCACTCAGTAAGACATTTGGGTTGGAAAGAATGAATGAGAATTTTTACCCACTTCTCGTATTTCAGAACCTAGGTAATTAGAGAGATAAAGAATGAAAAATACTAGAATGAGAAGCAGAATTTAGGATATCACCATTTCTCTTAGGTAGCAATGCTAAACTTAGATTTCTGACATTGGTATTATATCAAACTTCATACTTGTCTCTTTAACAAAACCAGGTTAGAATAGGGTAGAATCAGGAGAATTGATAGAATAAAGAGAAAGGAGGAAACTATGTGAGAGGAGATAAGGATAAATAACAGGAAGGAGAAAACTAGTTACTTTACGGGCCAATTGCTTTGCCTCAACTCAGAGTCTAACTCTAGACTAGGGAGCCCTTTAGAGGCTTGCTATCTGGTACAAGCAGGCGGAGGCAACCAGAATGACCACCCAGAACGATTCTTCAGAATCTTTGAGGGTGAGACCTAGACATCTATATAGTTTCAAAAACTCCCCGGGTGATTCCAATTGCAGCCACATTTGAATACCACTCCTTTTGTGCTCTTTCATCTATGCGAAGGTTGAAAAAACCATAGCCTAGACAAACCTGACCAGCTGTCTGTTTTTGTACAGTCCAAGAGCTAATAATGGTTATTAATATTTTTAAACAGTTGAAAAAATCAAAAGAAGAATCATATTTCATTACGTGAAAATTATATGAAATTCAAATTTCAATATAGGTATAAATTGTTTTATTGGCTCGTAGCCATGTACATTTATTTAGGTATTGTCTGTGGATGGCAGTTTTTGAACTACAATTGCAGAGTTAAGTAGTTGCAACATAGATTATAGTACCCCCACCCCCCCCACCCCCTGTGGACCAATCCAAAACATTTACTATGTAGCCCTTTAAAAGTTTGCCTGAAACACTCCTCATATACTCAATTAAACAATTCGACTGGAGGCCTGGGTATAGGGATTGGCAAAATTTTAATAAATCCCAATATCATTTTGAAAAGAAAAACACTCTTACAGTGGAGTTCCCATGTTTTATTTTATAAAAGGATACATAAATAAGCAATCACTGTATGTATGCTTTGTCCCACTCACAATACAGTTGACTGCAAGAGAAACAAGTATATGACTGTAAGAAAAGAATGGAGATACTTGCATGCTTTTCCAAGATAAAATACTTTAAACACTGGTTTATATTTTTCTTCTCCATAGTTTTTAAAGTCCATAGTTAGAAAATGGGATGTCTTGAGAGATACAACAAATCATCACTGAGTTTCCTTTTTCTCCTCATTTTAGAATGCTGCTTTTAAATTACCTGGGCAAAATGGGGCGAAAAACTCCTTTGAAGGCAGCTGCAACTTTTTCAGTTGGTTGGAATACTTTTGCTTGCTCGGAGTCATTGGAGAAACCCCTGAACTGGCTACTTTTTAATTATTATTTGACAACTTGCCTCCAGTCTTCAGTTAATAAGTGAGTCATCTCTAAAACCTGATATCTCTAAAATTTTTGGATTATATACCCCAGCAATAAAAAGTTTTAAAGCACAGCACTGTTAATATATGTATATTTATGTTATATGACATGCATTACTACTGCACCAAATACTCTTTGTATTAGAAATGTATACAAAAGTAAAAATATTTTAAGTATAAAGTGAAAATATAGATAGAAGTTCTAATGTTTTCTTTCTGTACCCCAATAGATTATCTGTACAACCCCTAGGGTATGGGCCCCCACTTTGAAGATCATTGTTCTGCTACTGTTCTAAATTATTTGAAAAGACTAAAAACATTAGTATCGAGTATGTTGAGTAACATTATGAGCTATTTCCCTGGATTTTCTACTTGTTGCTAATATTATCAGTACCAAATTTTCTCCTAGGTAGTAAGTAATGTATTGTGTTTTCAGAGCTGAATAATATGGTTCCTTAAGTATGTGCTTACAAGCATAGTATGTTTTAGAGGCTTAGAAGAATGCAGTTCACTTGGATATTCTAGGTCCCCCCAATTCTTAACATTATAAAAATACCATCTTTGCATTATTTTTTCTGGAACTGTTTGTGTATTTTCTAACAGTTAAACAGTATGGTAGCAAAAACCTAGATATGTTTCTGTTTATTTTTTGATAACTGTTACCAAGCATGTTTAAGTTATTGATAAATTTAAATATAAACTCTAAATAAATGTCAGTTAATTTGTGCATGACTTGAGAACTATAGTTACTCAAAAGTTGACATTAAGCATTGGATTAACCTATTTGTTAAATTACAGATGTTGATTATAAAATACTGCTAAAATACTAAAGAATCATCAGTTACTGTTGATCACTGGAATGGGAGACAGGAGCAAGAAAAGTGGAGAGAGTGATTTAAGTTAAAATATGGGTTATACAATAAAAATGACTGACATTTATAAAATAAGTATATAAAAATATAAGTTCTAATTTTCACTGTAGCAATTTTAAAAATAATATCTTCAGATAATTAACCCAACTAGAAGCTTCTAGCTTACATTAGGCCTTTTTTGGCCAAATTGGTGTTATAGCAACAGTGTGTAGGTCTAATTTGTTATTAAACAACACTTACATTTATTATTATGGAACTGGTTTATTCTTTCTCAATTAAGAAAAAAGTATTGTACTTTAAAAAATGTCTTTGAGACAAATATCAATGTACTCCTGCTATGTCTGATTAAGTAAATAATTATTGAGTACCAGCTTGATGCCATGTACAAGATGTATTATTATGTATTTTAGGTATGTTTGAGATGGGAATAACCTTACTTTTTTACTTTTGGAATTCTTTTGTTTCAGGCACCGGCATATGTTTGTAAAACAGATTGACATGGATCATGTCATGAAGGTAGGAGAAGAACTTTATGTAATATTTTTATTGTCTCTTTTGATCCCAAGAATAGTTATAATCTGTTTTTGTTTTTCAGGCTAAATCCATCAGAGAGTTTGATAAACGATTCACTTCAGTCATGTTTGGATACAGAACAATTGATGATTATTATACTGATGCCAGTCCGAATCGTAGGCTGAAATCAGTAGGGATTCCAGTATTGTGTCTGAATTCTGTGGATGATGTTTTTTCACCCAGTCATGGTAAAATTAACATTTTATATACATTTTGACATGAGTTAACTGTTTTAAAATATTGTGTGTTTTTTAAAAATAAAATACAGTAATAATAAATAAAATGTCAGCCCTGGCTGGTGTGGCTCAGTGGATTGAGCACCAGCCTGCAAACCAAAAGGTCATCGGTTCAATTCCCAGTCAGGGCATATGCCTGGGTTGTAGGCCAGGCCCCGAGTTGGGGACATGCAAGAGGCAACCAATCAATGTTTCTGTCACATATCAGTGATTCTCTCCCTCCCTTCCCCTCTCTCTAAATAAATAAATAAAATCTTTTAAATAAATAAATAAATAAAATGTCATTCTTATAATGTTTCCCACTGTGATAAACAAAGAAATAGATACAGCTAACCCCTATATAACACGGTTGTTAGCTTCCTAACAAATGCTGTGTTATGCAAGTCCATGTTATACGAAACAAAGAACTAGTACAAAAAGGGGGGTTAGATTCCAAAAATTAAGAAAACATACTATTATATTTTTATAATTAAGAGAAATATTTTTATTAAAGCAATTTTCATCAAAAGTATTACATATTAATATGAATTAAGTAATGTTTCCTTTGTCATCACTACTAAGCTCCATTAACAGAATGAATTTTCTTTTTGACAACATATTCTCATCCTCTGAACTTTCTTCAGCATTATCTTGATTTCTATGCTCTACTTTTTGCAAAAATTCTGTTATTTTAGATTGCTTGCTTTTAGCTGAGAGATATTTACAAATTTCATTTTATGGTGCTAAGCACTTTTGAAGTTCTCTCTTAAACTTTGGGCTCCTTTTAGTGCAAGGATCTTCATTTAAGAAATATGACTAACTATTCAGCTAAATCTAGGCCTTTCTTTTTACTTTTTAGAGTAAACTATTTAACTTCTTCATTTTCATCAGTGCTATCATCCCCTAAGTTATCTTGGCACATTCCAGATGTCATTTCCACCAAAATTGCCTCATCAGTTTTTTCTTCTACCAGCAATTCTTTGATACCTTCTACAGACATATTGTGTTAGAGTGAAACCGTGTTATAGAAATACCATGTTATAAAGGGGTTTTCCCCAATTCTTATACTGTGTTATAGCAGTACCGTGCTATATGGGGGTACCTGTACTCATAATTTAGTATCTATATTTATCAGATTACTCTAAATGTTGTCATAGACCCTTATTTAGTCCACTGTGAGATCAAATTACAACTTTCCGTATCTTGCTTGTTCTCATTTTTATAACCTTTTCTTCTTATCACATATACTGTTCTTTGGACAGTGTATATTACAGTATCTTTGCCTCAAAAGTAATTGTCATTACTTTACTTTTCTTCCTGAAGTTCCTTCCTATACTGAAGTGTTTAGAGTATTTCTCCCCTTTTAACTTGAAAGACAACTTGAGACTTTATTACATGGTGTCTTTGAATATCTTAATGAGTGTAGCACATTCAGACTCTAAATTCGTATTTGAAGGAAATATTCTTTGTTTTTCCTCTGGATACTGTATGAAAGAAACTTATGCCCAAATTAAATTCCTTGCTCTCTTAATTCAAGAAATATGGAATTTGGTAACAAAGATATATATGCATGTGTTCATACATTGAAGCAATATAAGATGATGAGAAGTAATCATACTATCTTAAGAATCAGTAGACTTAACCTCTAATTTTTTCAATGAAATGTCGCAAAGCTTCATATAAAACTTTTTCTCCCTTTCTCCCCCAACTACTTCATTAAAGACATTATTCTGACTACAAAGATAATACATATGTATTGTCAAATTATCAGAAAATTCCCCAAAGTATGTAAAAAAAAATCACCTATCATGTCTCTAGGGGATATTATTCTGTTGTGTGGTTTATGATTAATTATAGATAACATTAGATGACTGCAACTTTTGCCCTTTGACCACAAATCAGAAAATGAAACTGTTCACTTTAATATCAGCTGAATTACAAAGTGATTGTTTAGCCTGTCCACTGAATTAAGGAAGTTTAGTATTTCTCCATCTATTTTTATATTTCACTGACCCTTCTCCTACCAACAAAAATTTCCCAGCATTTAACCTGACCTACTTGGTTGAAGTTTAAACTCATTATTTCCTATTCTTTCCCAAGCCCTTAAAATAGTCTTGCAACATTGAAATAGTGGACAATTATCTGATTTCTGAGCGGGAGGGCTGCCAGCATCTTTCACATGACTCAATGTAGACAGCCTTTTGTTCTTCTGCTATGACTGAAACTTTCAATGTTAGAAATTCCAGAGTATATTCAAAGTGTACGATTGGGGCTCTTAATAATTCCATTATAGGCAAATGTAGCATTCTAAATCTAAGCTTTAATGTAAGGTGAAAAAGAAAAACAAAAATAATGCCAGTCATATCCCCTACTCCTTCCACACCTGATCCCAAGGCAGATATTCATTTTCAGGGGTGGCTGGCTAAGGATGTGAGTTCAGGACCCTTTTTATTTTATTTTATTTTATTTTATTTTTATTTTAAATATTTCATTTATTTATATTTAGAAAGAGGGGGAGGGAGTGAGAAAGAGAGGGAGAGAAACATCAATGTGTGGTTGCCTCTCACACGCTCCCAACTGGGTTTCCAGTCTACAACCCAGGCATGCACCCTGACTGAAAATTGAACCAGTGATCCTTAGTTTTGCAGACCGGTGCTCAATCCACTGAGCCACACCAGCCAGGGCAGAGGACCCCTTTTAGACAAGAACTTGACTTGATGGGCCTTAATGTAGACAGTATTGTAAGGGGTAAAATTTATAGCATCATCTAAACAGATAACTTAGACACAGCAGTAGCTCTGTCTTAGAAGGGGCTCAGTTCTCCTTACAGTGTGTCAGCTTCTTTCCCTTTGTTAGAAGGGCATGGGGTGGGGAGATCTGACCTATAGTTAGCTCATTTACCTCTAAGATTTTGCCCAAGATATGAAAGTCCAATTATTGGATCAACCATGTTATCTTAATTAGGAAGATAAGATTTAGCATAGTTGAAATCAAAACACTTTTTTGTGCCAGGTTGGGATCAATTATAGATCTTAAAACATTTTCACTGTTTGAACTCTAATTCATATCCTTTAAAGTTTTTATTCAGAATAGATTTGTAAAGCATATAAGAAGGCTCTCATTACTGGTGAATTATTTAAATACAGCCACCATATTTTCAAAATAAAGTTTTTCTTTTTCTGGTTATAAATAGAAATTCAGAGAAGGAATATAAAGAAAAAATAATCACCTTTTCTTTTAAAACCTATATGACTTTGGGTATGGTGATGCCTTTTTATTTTATATATTTATTTATTTATCCTCACCCAAAGACATGCTTATTGATTTTACAGAGAGAGAGGAAGAGAAACCTGGATGTGAGAAACATCAATTGGTTGCCCCAACTGGGGACCCAAACCGCAATCTAGGCATGTGCCCTGACTGAGAACTGAACCCACAACATTTCAGTTTACAGGATGATGCTCCAACAATCTGAGCCACACTAGCCAAGGCATCACCAGTGTTTTTCACCACCCAGAGATAATCACTATGGCCACTTGGAGTAGTATTTTTATTCCTTTCTTTTTTTTGCCATCTATATATGTATTTTACTATATAAATCGTATATATAATTTTGAATCCTTGATACAGCCACTATTTGGCTCAGTAAATCTAACTTCACATAAAGTTAACCAAAGTCATACATAATAAATTTATAACTCACGAAAGTCATAAGATTAGCTGTTTTTCTTCCTTGGTATAACACCTAACTGGGAATCTTATAGCATAATATAAATATCTGCAATTCCTTGAAATATCTTATTTTAATTTCTCATAGCAAGACTGAGCCTGTTCTTTTGTGTTATGATTAAACACTTGATTGATTCTTTCAGGAATTTTAGTCTGGTACATAATTGTAAACATAAACTATTATAAGAATATAGTTAATATAAATCAGTCAAATTTATTCTATTAGCCATAATTATTACAAATATTTATTTGTCTAATGGTGTTTTGTTTATAATGTTTGGAAATGATAAAGGCATGCACTCTTTCTTGTTTCCTTATTATCCAAAAATTGATAATAATTATGGGTTTTTTTCTCTCTCCTTCTCTCTTACTCCTCCTTACCCCATCCCCCTTGAAGCTATTCCAATAGAAACTGCTAAGCAAAATCCTAATGTTGCCTTGGTCCTTACTTCCTATGGAGGCCATATTGGTTTTCTGGAGGGTATCTGGCCAAGGCAGTCCACTTATATGGATCGAGTCTTCAAGCAGTTTGTTCAGGCCATGGTTGAGCATGGACACGAACTCTCTAACATGTAGTTCTTCAGGTGCGTTTTGTCTGAATCACCATATAAAGCAGCTCAGCTTAGTATGCACAAATCTTAACTTCTGTGTATAAAGCAAATAAGCCAGCAGGTGGTGAAGTGGTCCAGAATGACATGCAAAAACTAATTTTGGGGGAAACAAAACAACTTTGTAGCAAAAAAATAAAAATTGTAGATTTAGATTGTAATTTATGTAGATTTTATTTTTACTATGCCTTACCAAGTATGACCTTAAATAAAGTAGTACAAACATGGAATTGCACTTAACCAAAACTAGTGTGTAAAAATATTTTAATTCCTCAGGGTTTTAATTTAGGCTAGTGTTTTTTTAGATTACTAGTTTTACGTGATTTAATGGTACTTTAATAACTGTTAGAAATTTTGGTTATTTAAATGTAAGTTATAAGTTGGTACATTCATAAGGGTATTTATACCTAATGATGATAACATGAAAATTGCAATAAGATAAAATACAATATGCTAAGTATTTTATGTATCTAACTTTAAAAGGCAAATGCAACAATGTTAGACTGACTTCTATACATGCTCTTTTATTCTGATAATATTAAATTAAGGCTGATTTATGTTTTATAATGATTATAGTTTACATGCTTATTTTTAAAATAGTATATATATATGCATATATGTATCATTATATTAAAATAAATTCTACCATTTTAAATTGTTTCTTTGTGAGTTTTTGTCTACAAAGTAATCCCTAGAAAGCAATTTATGATAAATTCATGAATTGCATTAGTAAGAAATATTAAAATTGTCTTATTCACACCGTGCATACCAATTAAAAACATTTTCAGCTGCAAGCAACCTGCCTAACAGTGAATTAATAATAATGATATATCAACATAATTATCTTACATCACAAGAAGACTCCAACACCAGGGCTGGTGTAGGGGTTTTCCAGTGTCACCGAAGACTTGGGCTCTTTCTGTTTCCTCTCCATCCCTTAGCAGGATAACTAATTATATCCTAGACACAGGATGGCTGCTCCATCTTCAGACATCACATTTGTGTCCAGAGAAGGAAAAGGGAAAGGAGTGGAGCCAGATATATCTCCCCTTTTGGGAAAGTGACAAATTTTCCAGAAGATTTGCACTTATATCTTTTGGGCAGAACTGTGTCATATGGCCACCCTGGCAGAGTAAGAGGCTGGGAAATCAAGTATGTAAACTTATCCAACTGTGGAGGCAGGCCAGGGAGAGGGGATTGGCAATGCTTGTTGGGCAAGCCAGCCAATAGAAATACCTTTCACACCATTCAATATATTTTCCTTCATAGTTTACTATTTCAACCTGTTTATAAAATATGTATATTTTTGCCCCAGGTATCACACACATTAAGAGAACCAGGTAGAAAAAAAGCATATTGACATAGAATTGTTTACTAACTATACCACCAATTAGAGCGCTTCTAATAGAGTTCCTGATAGTACTTGTAGACTCCCCTGTAATTATGTCTAGGATGATGGCATTGATAATACTAATGCTTTTTGGTGTGTTCAGCATATATTCTGATTCAGTAGTAAAACTCACTTTCAGTTTGAATGGTTCAGGTGGGGCTTAACTTGCCTTTCAGAATTATCTTCTAGATTTTAATGAAATTTTATTAGGAAAATTGTTTACCCACTGGTCAGTGCCAGAACAGGGGAGGCACCTCCTCACCTCCCTCTACTGCAAAAATTAATTCCAGCTAGATTTTAGATAGGTAAAGAGATAAATAAATAATACATACTAAGTATTAGCTGAAAGGTTATGTTTCATTATGGAATGTTATCTTTATAATTTTAGAGCAGAGAAGTCTTTCTTAAGCAAAATATTAAAAAATGTGAAGCCGGACAGAGGGGGAAGATGGCCGTGGAGTAGGGACAGTGTTCTCAGCTCGCTCCTGTTAAGGAGAGACTTCAGGAACGAATGCAGAGAGGAGTGACTGAGTGAGTGTGGGTCTCTGATCGCGTGAATGGGGAGGAGATCGTGGGAGCAGCGTGGAGGTGGGTGGAGGGGTTTACCACGAACTGCAGGCTGAGTCATTCCGAGACTCCGTGCGTTTGCAGTATCAAGCCGGAGAGCTCACTAGCCCGGAGTGAATACTTGTAGGGAGTTAGGGAGAGGATTTGGCTGAAAAAGCCTGAGGAGGGAGAGAACAGTGAACAATCAGGACTGGGAGAAACTGTGTGATCTGAGTCTAGAGGGAAACATCCTCAGCTGCAACCTCCGACCGAAAGTTCGGCACTCCGGGTGAGCCCAGCACTAGCTCTAGAGCCCTACAGAACAAAGGAGCAGTTTTGGGGCAAGGAGACCGGCAGCACAGAAAAGCTGCTGCAGAACTCCGGACCGGAGGAGAACTGCGTTCTTGAAACCAGTGTTTGCTCTTTAGTCGTGCTAGAATCCCACAGAACAAAATGCCAGTCTGGGGCTAGGATGGAAATAGGATGGGCAGGGTGTGTAAGTAGGGAAGAGAGCGGAGGCGGTGGTTCTGGAGTGGAGACGGTTTTAGGGCAAGGAGAAGGGGCCGCAGGGAAGGGCTGCTGCAGAGCTCCAGACTGGCAGAGAGCCCCGGGGTAGGAGAGCGCTGCGCTGACCGACCACACTACAATCCTACAGAACAAAGGGACGGTGCTGTGGCGGGAAGAAAGATAGAGCGCTCAGGCCTATAGACAGGGAAGCCAGCGGAAGCTGTAGCTCGGAATAGAGACAGTTTTGGGGCAAGGAGAAGAGCACAGGCAGGAAAGTCACTACAAAGCTCCAGACCAGGGGAGAGGCCCTGGGCAGGAAAGGGCCACTGGGCCCGGCACTTTGACCGACTGTGCCAGAGTCCTGCAGAACAAAAGGACGATCTTGACAGGGAGAGAGGTAGGGTGCGCAGGCATATAGACAGGGAAGAGAACAGAAGCTGTGGCCTGGGAATAGAGACAGGACCGGAGGCAGGGCGGGGATTGCTGGCAGGCACAGGCTGGACCAACAGAGGGAAAGAGTAACTGGACAAGCCTGAGGAGGGCTGAGGGTGCCTCAGGAGGGGAAAACTAAACGCAGCCCACAGCAGAGCAGTGGTAGGCCCACGAAAAAAAGACTAGCAATCCCAGAATCAAGCAGAACCCTCCCACAGCCAGCCAACCAACCAGAAAAGATTTGAAAGTCATGGAATTTTGAATAGGAGCGGACTCAGGAAGGAAGCAAGGAAAAACAAAAAAACAAACAAACCAAAAATACCCAGAGACTGTGCCTAAAAGTTGAATTGAGTTAAAATCCTCATTCTTTTATCTCTCACTCTCTCTCTAACTGCCCCTACCATCAGTCCCTTCTTATTCTCTCTCCTTTTCTCCCCTCCTCTTCCCTCCCTTCTCTTCCCTTAGCATGTCTCCCCTGCATCCTATTCTCAGTTAATTTCTTAATTTTAAGTTCTCGCCCTTTCTCACCCTCTCCTTTCTCTGCGCTACGCACCTTCAATTTTATTAAATTTCTTTCTTTATTTTGTCCCTTTACAGTCTACATTTGTTTTTCTTTCATCCCTTGTCCTTATTTTCCTTCTCTCCCTATACATATTCTCTCTCTCTCTCCATATTCCACTTTATATTCTAATCTTTTAATATTCAAATTATAATTCTAATCTATCCCCCTCTCCCTTCACTCTCCCATTCTTACCCCTTCTCTTTTTCTACCCCATCCCCTCACTTCTTTCTCTACCTCTTGTATTTCTCTCCTTCATCCTATCTTTTGTCAACTCTTCAATTTCAATCCTCCCCTTCCTAATATCTCCTCTTCCTCCTGATTTCCTTCCCTCCTCTGAGCTCTTTTCCTCCCACATCCTCTTGCTTTCCTACCTCCTATTCCTCTCTCTCTATATTCACCCTTTCTCTCTATCTTGCAACTTTATACCATGTTTTAATCTCCTAATCTTTTTTATAATATATAATTTAAAAAATAATTTTAATTCAGTCCCTCCTCTTCTACCTCCCCTTCTTCTTTCGTTCTCTCTCCTACCCTTCTCTTCTCTACTTTCTCCCTCTTTCCTCTCTCCCTTCCTGTCTTGCTATTTTCTACTCTGTATTTTTATTCTTAAAAAATTCTTTCTCAATCTGTTTCCTACCTTCTAACCTCCCCAGCCCTCTCTTTCAATTTCAAGCTGTCTGTCTACCTGGATGTCTGTTGTGTCTACCCTACCTCCCACGCTAATCATATAGTATATACCGATTATATAATCCTAATACTATACACTTCCACTTTCTCGCTCCACACTGTAACCCTCCCCTCCTCTTCAAACATACAGTGTGTTAATTGCTCTCTTACATAACCCTGATCCCAATTGATAATATTAATACTCTATCAAATTCCAACTCAAAAACTACCCTTCCTTCATTTAAAACAACTCCTTTCTGTTTCTCCTATGAAATAAGAGTCCCAGTATCTCCACAAGTATATTAACACGGGCTCATTTGCAGCCTATAGTGAGATTGTAGTTGGGGGAGATATTGGAGGGTGTGGGTTTCTTGCCTGGGTTGTGTGATTATGTTTTAGCAGCACCTCCACAAAAGATCTCTAGACAAGGTGGGCAGAGTGACTCTCAATCAACTAACCAGAGAAAAAGATCCACCAAAAAGTAGCTGAAATACAACCAGACAGATTAAAGAAATATCATCAATGACAACACAGATGGAGATCCAGGAGGGCGGAGGAGTAAGTGGAAGCTACACTAACCTCCCCCAAGGACCAGCCAGTGCTGACTCAGCCCCAGTACACCAGACAGACCATTCCCCTCCAAGTGGCATCATACTAAGGGGAAATAAAAGCCCTGCCTACAGGAATTAAGCTGCCACACCCACGGTCCTTAAGCCTGACGGCCAATCACAGATTGAATATATTAACAACTAAAGAAGAGAGACAAAAGCAGTAGATCACTGGAAGTCCCCAATAGGCTGCCTAGGGCTAGTCTGGGACATGACCTGACGCTACCAGAGGCAGATCCAGGAAGAGCAGATCATTCCAAGAGCACCAACAAACAATAGGAATCACAAAAAACGGGGAGACAGAGAAACAACTCCCCATCAAAAGGAAAGGTAGAATCCCCAGAAAGAGTGCTAAATGAAATAGAGGGGAGAAAAATATCAGATACGGAATTTAAAACATGGATTATGGAGAAGCTAAATGAGCTCAGCGGAAACTACAAAGAACTCCAGGAAAACTACAAGGAACTCCAGAAAAACTACAAGGAATTCACAGAGAATTACACGCGCATGAAAAAGGACATAGAAGCTATCAATAAGAGCCAGGAGGAAATGAAGAATATGATCTCTGAATTGAAGAACACAGTAGAAGGAATTAAAAGCAGGCTAGAGGAAGCAGAAGATCGGATCAGTGAGCTGTAGGACAATGTACACAAAAACTCCCAGACAATGCAACAAAATGAAAAAAGACTGAACAAGACTGAAGAGGTTCTAAGACAGCTGCAGGACAACATGAAACGTAATAATATCCGTATCATTGGAATTCCAGAAGGAGAAGAAGAAGAGCAAGGGATAGAAAACCTCTTTGACAAACTAATGACAGAAAACTTTCCTAACATGAGGAGAGAAAGAGTCACGCAAATCCAGGAGGCACAGAGGGTCCCAATGAAGATGAACCCCAACAGGCCCACCTGAAGACACATCATAATTAAAATGGCAACATCCAAAGACAAAGAGAGAATCCTAAAAGCAGCAAGAGGGAAACAACTAATAACATACAAGGGAGCTCCAATAAGGCTATCCTCAGATTTCTCAGCAGAAACACTACAAGCCAGAAGGGAATGGCAAAAAATATTCCAAGCAATGAAAAACAAAGGCCTACAACCAAGAATACTCCACCCAGCAAGGCTCTCATTCAAAATGGAAGGCGAAATAAGGAGTTTCTCAGACAAAGGAAGACTAAAAGAATACATCTCCACCAAACCAGCAATGCAAGAGATGCTAAAGGGTCTGCTCTAAGAAGATAAAGAAACAGAGAAAGACAGAGAAGAACACGAGTACAAAGGGGGAAAATGACAATAAGTACTTATCAGTAATAACCTTAAATGTAAATGGATTAAACGCTCCAATTAAAAGATATAGGGTAGCTGAATGGATTAGGAAGAATGACCCACTATATGCTGTCTACAAGAGACACACCTTAGAACAAAAGATCTACACAGACTGAAAGTAAAGGGATGGAAAAAAGTATTTCAAGCAAATGGTCATGAAAAAAAAGCCAGGGTAGCAATACTTATATCAGACAAAACAGATTTCACAGCAAAGTCCATAAAAAGAGACAAAGAAGGGCATTTCATAATACTTAAGGGAAAAATCCATCAAGAAGATATAACCCTTATAAATATATATGCACCCAACTTAGGAGGACCCAAATATGTAAGGAAAATTTTGAAAGACTCCAAGAAAGATATAGGCAGCAACACACTCATCGTAGGGGACTTTAACACCCCATTGTCAACAATGGACAGATCTTCAAAGCAAAGAAACACCAAAGATATTGAGGCACTGAACAACACTTTAGATCAAATGGAATTAGTCGATATATATAGAAGTTTACACCCCAAAGAAGCAAAATATACATATTTCTCAAGTGCACATGGAACATTTTCAAAGATAGACCACATGGTAGGACACAAAACAAGCCTCAATAAATTCAAGAAAATTGAAATTATATCAAGCATCTTCTCAGATCACAATGCCTTAAAATTGGAAATCAACCTCAAGGAAAAAACTCAAAAACATTCAAACTCATGGAGAATGAATAACATGCTATTAAATAATGAATGGATTAACAATGACATCAAGGAAGAAATCAAAAAGTTCCTGGAAACCAATGATAATGAACCACAACAACCCAAAACCTATGGGATACAGCGAAAGCAGTCCTAAGAGGAAAGTTTATAGCAATATAAGCCTACCTAAAAAAGCTAGAAGAATCTCTAATAAAAAATTTAACCCTACAGCTACAAGAACTAGAGGAAGAACAACAAACAAAACCCAGATCAAGTAGAAGGAAGGAAATCATCAAGATCAGAGCAGAATTAAATGACATAGAGTCTAAAGTAACAATTCAAAAGATCAACAAAAGTAGGAGCTGGTTCTTTGAAAAGATAAACAAAATTGACAAGCCTTTGAGCAGGCTCATCGAGAAAAAAAGAGAGAGGACCCAAATAAATAAAATCAGAAACGAAAGAGGAGAAATCACAACTGATACCATAGGAATTTGACAACCTAGAGGAAATGGACAAATTCCTGGAAAACTATAGTCTTCCCAAACTGAATCAAGAAGAAGAAGAAAGTCTGAATAGACCAATAACAGCTAGTGAAATTGAAGCAGTAATCAAAAAACTCCCAACACACAAAAGTCCAGGACCGGATGGCTTCACAAGTGAATTCTCCAAAACATTTAGGAAAGAACTAACTCCTATCCTCCTCAGACTATTCCAAAAGATACAAGAAGAGGGAAGACTCCCAAACTCGTTCTATGAAGCCAGTATGACCCTAATTCCAAAACCAGGTCAAGACACAACAAAGAAAGAAAACTACAGGCCAATATCGCTGATGAACATAGATGCTAAAATCCTCAACAAAATATTGGCAAACCGGATCCAGCAACACATTAGAAAGATCATACACCACGATCAAGTAGGATTCATCCCAGGGATGCAAGGATGGTTTAATATTCGCAAATCAATAAACGTAATACACCACATAAACAAAATGAAAGACAAAAACCACATGATCATATCAATAGATGGGGAAAAAGCATTTGATAAAGTACAACACCCATTTATGATAAAAAACTATCAGCAAAATGGGAATAGAGGGAGCACACCTCAACACAATAAAGGCCATATATGAGAAACCTGAAGCCAACATCATACTCAATGGGCAAAAACTGAGAGCATTCCCCCTGAGATCAGGAACAAGACAAGGATGTCCGCTCTCTCCACTCCTATTCAACATAGTCTTGGAAGTTCTAGCCACAGCAATCAGACAAGAAAGAAAAATAAAAGGCATCCAAATTGGAAAAGAGGAAGTAAAACTGTCATTATTTGCAGATGACATGATAGTGTACATAGAAAATCCTTTAGACTCCACAAAAAAACTACTCAACCTAATAAGTGAATTTGGCAAAATAGCAGGATACAAAGTCAATATTAAGAAATCGAAGGCATTTTTATACACCAACAATAAAAACTCAGAGATAGAAACTGAAAGAAAAATCCCATTTACTATAGCAACAAGAAAAATAAAATACTTAGGAATAAACTTAACCAAGAAGGTAAAAGATCTGTACACAGAAAACTACATAACACTGAAGAAAGAAATTAAAGAAGATACAAATAAATGGAAGCATATACCATGCTAATGGATGGGAAGAATCAACATCATTAAAATGTCCATACTTAGGGTTTTCTGGACCCAAGGGTAGGTAGAACGACGACCATGTCCAGCTTGAAGCAGCTAGAGGAGCTTGAGACCTTCGCCCATTGTCCTTTACAAGATTACAAAGGGTCCTAATATTTGAGAGGGGGGGGATAGTTAATTTTTATGAACCAGGGGTATGGACTTGGGGGGGATTGCTGGGGGAGGGGGGTGCTGGGTGGAGGGGAACAAGGGGGAGAAAATTGGAACTGTTGTAACAATATAATCAATAAAAAACATTAAAAAAAATCTCAGTTTTGAGATCTCTAAAATGGGAACAATAATATTTGTAGAGTCATAAGAATTAACTGAGATAAAATCTGTGAAATAAGGTACTCTGTTGTCTTAAATGTTTTATATATGATATTATTATTATATTTTGGGTAACCTATTTTATAAGCTAACATAAAGAAAAAAATGTGAAATATTTTGGACATTTCTGCCACCTACACATCCACTTAATTGATAAAGCAGCATTCAAAGTTTTTGAGCTTTTCTGAAAAATACTTCCATAGTTACTTTTTAACAGTAGAGCTCCCAGTAGGATTATGTAAGAACAGTGTGGTAGAACTGATGTTAAAATACTAGATTTGGTTTGTTAACTTATTTCAAAGATAAATTCTCTTTAACCAACACTAACGTTGTCAATACTACTAACATCATTGTTATAAAAGGACACTCATTAGGCACCTGTCGTCCTCAGGTTTAAACTGGGAATAACAAAAAACAAGTAAACAAACTAACAAACAAATAAATATGGGAATACTGATTTTACTTTCCTGATAGAGATGTTGTAAGAATGAAATGCTGTGGTATTGGTAAAATCCTTAATATAATATCAGTACTTAATGCTCAGACAATATTAGCTATGTTAAAAGATAAACTGAATGTAAGTCGTGACACCATAGAAGTCCTAAAGGAAAACATAGGCAGGAAAATTTCAGATATCCCACGTAATGATATTTTCACAGATACATCTCCTAAAGCAAGAGAAATAAAGGAAAAAGAAACAAATGGGACTACATCAAACTAAAGAGTTTCTGCTCAGCAAAAGAAAACATCAGCAAGATGAAAAGGAAACCAACCATATGGGAAAACATATTTGCCAATGATACCTCAGACAAGGGATTGATCTCCAAAATATATAAAGAGCTTATATGACTCAACATCAAGAAAACAGACAACCCAATTAAAAAATGGGCAAAGGAACTAAACAAACACTTCTCCGAAGAGGACATACAGAAGGTCCATAGAACATGAAAGAATGCTCAACATCACTAACCACCAGAGGGATGCAAATAAAAACCACAACGAGATACCACTTTACACCTGTCAGAATGGCCATCATCAACAAATCAACAAACAACAAGTGCTGGCGAGGATGTGGAGAAATGGGAACCCTACTGCACTGTTGGTGGGAATGCAGACTGGTGCAGCCACTATGGAAAACAATATGGAATTACCTCAAAAAACTAAAAATGGAACTGCCTTTTGAACCAGCGATTCCACTGCTAGGATTATACCCTAAAAACCCTAAAACTCTAATTCAAAAGAACTTATGCACCCCTATGTTCATTGCAGCACTGTTTACAATAGCTAAGTGCTGGAAACAACCTAAGTGCCCATCTGTAGATGAGTGGATCAAAAAACTGTGGTACATTTACACAATGGAATACTGTGCAGCAGAGAGAAAGAAGGAACTCCAGCCATTTGCAATAACATGAATGGAACTAGAGAGAATTATGCTTAGTGAAATAAGCCAGGCAAAGAAAGAAAAATACCATATGATATCACCTAATAAAGAAAACTAAAGAACAACATAAACAAACGAACTAAATAGGACAAGGAGCAGAATAGCAGTCAATAGCGGGGAGGGGGGAGGGAGAGAATGGGGATAAGTAAGGAAAGGGTTTAGTCAAGGAACATGTAAAAATGACTCATGGACATGGACAACGGGGAGGGATATAATTGTGAGAGAAGGGGTGGGACGGGTGGGGGGGAGCACTGGGAGAAAAATGGGACAACTGTAATTGAAATACCAAAAAATAAAAAAAGATAAACTGAGGCATATTAAAAATTAAAAAAAAAAAATGTCCATACTACCCAAAGAAATTTATAGATTCAATGCAATCCCTATTAAAATACCAGCAACATATTTCACAAACCTAGAACAAATACTTCAAAAATTTATATGTAACCAAAAAAGAGCCCAAATAGCCACAGCAATTTTGAGGAAGAACACAGTAGGAGGAATCGCAATACCTGATATCAAACTATACTACAAGGCCACGGTAATCAAAACAGTCTGGTACTGGCATAAAAACAGACGTATAGATCAATGGAACAGAATAGAGAGCCCAGAAATAAGCCCAGGTTCATATGGTCAACTAATATTTGACAAAGGGGGAAAGAACATCAAATGGAGTGAAAAGAGCCTCTTCAACAAATGGTGTTGGGAGAACTGGACAGGGACATGCAAAAAAATGAAACTAGACCACCAACTCACACCATACACCAGAATAAACTCAAAATGGATCAAAGACTTAAATGTAAGCCGTGACACCATAAAAGTCCTAGAGGAAAAAATAGGCAGGAAAATTTCAGATATCCCACGTAGCAACATTTTCACTGATATATCTCCTAAGGCAAGGGAAATAAAGGAAAGAATAAACAAATGGGACGACATCAAACTAAAAAGTTTCTGCTCAGCTAAAGAAAACATCAGCAAGATGAAAAGGAAACCAACCATATGGGAAAATATATTCGCCAATGACATCTCAGACAAGGGATTGATCTCCAAAATATATAAAGAACTCATACGACTCAACACCAAGAAGACAGACAACCCAATTAAAAAATGGGCAAAGGACCTGAACAAACACTTCTCCAAAGAAGACATACAGAGGGCCCATAGACATATGAAAGTATGCTCAACATCACTAGCCATCAGAGAGATGCAAAGAAAAACCACAATGAGATACCACCTCACACCAGTCTGAATGGTCACCATCAACAAATCAACAAACAACAAATGCTGGTGAGGATGCGGAAAAATGGGAACCCTGGTGCATTGCTGGCGGGAATGCAGACTGGTGCAGTCACTATGGAAGACAGTTTCGAATTTCCTCAAAAAACTAAAAATGGAACTGCCTTTTGAACCAGCAACTCCATTGCTAGGATTATATCCAAAAAATCCTGAAACACCAATTCAAAAGAACCTATGCACTCCAATGTTCATAGCAGCACTATTTACAATAGCCAAGTGCTGGGAACAACCTAAATGCCCATCTGTAGATGAGTGGATCAAAAAACTGTGGTACATTTACACAATGGAGTTCTATGTAGCAGAAAGAAAGAAGGAACTTCTACCATTTGCAACAACATGGATGGAACTAGAGAAAATTATGCTTAGTGAAATAAGCCAGGCAACAAAAGAAAAATACCTTATGCTGTCACCTATTACAGGAAACTAATGAACAACACAAACAAATGAGCAAAATTGAACCAGAGCTATGTAAACAAGAAGTAGACTAACAGTAACAAGGGGGGAGGGGGGAGGGAGAGAAGGGTGTAAGAAGGGGAAGGGTCAAGTAAAAAAAAAAAACATGTATGAATGACCCACGGACATGGGCAACTGAGTGGGGACTGATTGTGGGGGAAGGGAGGGGCAGGGTGCAGGGAAGCAAGAGGGGTAAAAAAGTGAGACAACTGTAATGGAAAAACAAAAATTTTTTTTTAGTGGGGGAAAAATGAAAATATGAAGAATGGAAATGCCAGTTCAATGAATATTAGGACAAAGATTTTCCTTCACGTTGTATATTTTTCTCCCTATTTGATCCCTCCAGAGTTTGGCATTCTAAACAAGTAAGTAATGACATAAGTTCCTTTGCATAGAACTAATAGGACCAGTTGTTAATAGAGGTTCCTTTTTTTTTTTTTTTTTTTTTTTTTGACTAAGTCTTTGACTGGAATGTCAAGCCTAAAGGAAACATACTTGAACTGAGGTTGTTACCAAAAAGCCCTGAGGAACTGGGAATGACTTTCAAAGGTAATAAAAGCCCGTGAGATAAAAGGCCTGGTACCTGCCACACCCACGGTCCTTAAGCCTGACGGCTGATCACAGATTGAGTATAGTAACAACTAAAGAAGAGAGACAAAGGCAGTAGATCCCTGGAAGTCTCCAACAGGCTGCCTAGGGCCAGTCTGGTACATGATCTGACGCTACCAGAGGCAGATCCAGGAAGAACTGATCATTCCAAGAAGCACCAACAAACAAAAGGAATCACAAAAATGGGGAGGCAGAGAAACAACCCCCCATCAAAAGGAAAGGTAGAATCCCCAGAAAGAGTGCTAAATGAAATAGAGGGGAGCAAAATATCAGATACAGAATTTAAAACATGGATTATGGAGAAGCTCAATGAGCTCAGCGGAAACTACAAAGAACTCCAGAAAAACTACAGTGAACTCCAGAAGAACTATAAGGAACTTACTGAGAATTATAGCAGCATCAAAAAGGACATGGAAGCTATCAATAAGAGCCAGGAGGAAATGAAGAATATGATCTCTGAATTGAAGAACACAGTAGAAGGAATTAAAAGCAGGCTAGAGGAAGCAGAAGATCGGATCAGCGAGCTGGAGGACAACCTACACAAAAACTCCCAGACAATGCAACAAAATGAAAAAAGACTGAACAAGACTGAAGAGGTTCTAAGACAGCTGCAGGACAACATGAAACGTAATAATATCCGTATCATTGGAATTCCAGAAGGAGAAGAAGAAGAGCAAGGGATAGAAAACCTCTTTGACAAACTAATGACAGAAAACTTTCCTAACATGAGGAGAGAAAGAGTCACGCAAATCCAGGAGGCACAGAGGGTCCCAATGAAGATGAACCCCAACAGGCCCACCTCAAGACACATCATAATTAAAATGGCAACATCCAAAGACAAAGAGAGAATCCTAAAAGCAGCAAGAGGGAAACAACTAATAACATACAAGGGAGCTCCAATAAGGCTATCCTCAGATTTCTCAGCAGAAACACTACAAGCCAGAAGGGAATGGCAAAAAATATTCCAAGCAATGAAAAACAAAGGCCTACAACCAAGAATACTCCACCCAGCAAGGCTCTCATTCAAAATGGAAGGCGAAATAAGGAGTTTCTCAGACAAAGGAAGACTAAAAGAATACATCTCCACCAAACCAGCAATGCAAGAGATGCTAAAGGGTCTGCTCTAAGAAGATAAAGAAACAGAGAAAGACAGAGAAGAACACGAGTACAAAGGGGGAAAATGACAATAAGTACTTATCAGTAATAACCTTAAATGTAAATGGATTAAACGCTCCAATTAAAAGATATAGGGTAGCTGAATGGATTAGGAAGAATGACCCACTATATGCTGTCTACAAGAGACACACCTTAGAACAAAAGATCTACACAGACTGAAAGTAAAGGGATGGAAAAAAGTATTTCAAGCAAATGGTCATGAAAAAAAAAGCCGGGGTAGCAATACTTATATCAGACAAAACAGATTTCACAGCAAAGTCCATAAAAAGAGACAAAGAAGGGCATTTCATAATACTTAAGGGAAAAATCCATCAAGAAGATATAACCCTTATAAATATATATGCACCCAACTTAGGAGGACCCAAATATGTAAGGAAAATTTTGAAAGACTCCAAGAAAGATATAGGCAGCAACACACTCATCGTAGGGGACTTTAACACCCCATTGTCAACAATGGACAGATCTTCAAAGCAAAGAAACACCAAAGATATTGAGGCACTGAACAACACTTTAGATCAAATGGAATTAGTCGATATATATAGAAGTTTACACCCCAAAGAAGCAAAATATACATATTTCTCAAGTGCACATGGAACATTTTCAAAGATAGACCACATGGTAGGACACAAAACAAGCCTCAATAAATTCAAGAAAATTGAAATTATATCAAGCATCTTCTCAGATCACAATGCCTTAAAATTGGAAATCAACCTCAAGGATAAAACTCAAAAACATTCAAACTCATGGAGAATGAATAACATGCTATTAAATAATGAATGGGTTAACAATGACATCAAGGAAGAAATCAAAAAGTTCCTGGAAACCAATGATAATGAACACACAACAACCCAAAACCTATGGAATACAGCGAAAGCAGTCTTAAAAGGAAAGTTCATAGCAATACAAGCCTACCTAAAAAAGCTAGAAGAATCTCTAATAAAAAATTTAACCCTACAGCTACAAGAACTAGAGGAAGAACAACAAACAAAACCCAGATCAAGTAGAAGGAAGGAAATCATCAAGATCAGAGCAGAATTAAATGACATAGAGTCTAAAGTAACAATTCAAAAGATCAACAAAAGTAGGAGCTGGTTCTTTGAAAAGATAAACAAAATTGACAAGCCTTTAGCCAGGCTCATCAAGAAAAAAAGAGAGAGAACCCAAATAAATAAAATCAGAAATGAAAGAGGAGAAATCACAACTGATACCACAGAAATACAAAGAATTATAAGAAATTATTACGAACAACTGTATGGCAAGAAATTTGACAACCTAGAGGAAATGGACAGATTCCTGGAAAACTATAGTCTGCCCAAACTGAATCAAGAAGAAGAAGAAAGTCTGAATAGACCAATAACAGCTAGTGAAATTGAAGCAGTAATCAAAAAACTCCCAACACACAAAAGTCCAGGACCGGATGGCTTCACAAGTGAATTCTCCAAAACATTTAGGAAAGAACTAACTCCTATCCTCCTCAGACTATTCCAAAAGATACAAGAAGAAGGAAGACTCCCAAACTCGTTCTATGAAGCCAGTATGACCCTAATTCCAAAACCAGGTCAAGACACAACAAAGAAAGAAAACTACAGGCCAATATCGCTGATGAACATAGATGCTAAAATCCTCAACAAAATATTGGCAAACCGGATCCAGCAACACATTAGAAAGATCATACACCACGATCAAATAGGATTCATCCCAGGGATGCAAGGATGGTTTAATATTCGCAAATCAATAAACGTGATACACCACATAAACAAAATGAAAGACAAAAACCACATGATCATATCAATAGATGCGGAAAAAGCATTTGATAAAGTACAACACCCATTTATGATAAAAACTCTCAGCAAAATGGGAATAGAGGGAGCATACCTCAACATAATAAAGGCCATATATGAGAAACCTGAAGCCAACATCATACTCAATGGGCAAAAACTGAGAGCATTCCCCCTGAGATCAGGAACAAGACAAGGATGTCCGCTCTCTCCACTCCTATTCAACATAGTCTTGGAAGTTCTAGCCACAGCAATCAGACAAGAAAGAGAAATAAAAGGCATCCAAATTGGAAAAGAGGAAGTAAAACTGTCATTATTTGCAGATGACATGATAGTGTACATAGAAAATCCTTTAGACTCCACAAAAAAACTACTCAATCTAATAAGTGAATTTGGCAAAATAGCAGGATACCAAGTCAATATTAAGAAATCGAAGGCATTTTTATACACCAACAATAAAATCTCAGAGATAGAAACTGAAAGAAAAATCCCATTTACCATAGCAACAAGAAAAATAAAATACCTAGGAATAAACTTAACGAAAGAGGTAAAAGACCTGTACACAGAAAACTACATAACACTGAAGAAAGAAATTAAAGAAGATACAAAAAAATGGAAGCATATACCATGCTCATGGATGGGAAGAATCAACATCATTAAAATGTCCATACTACCCAAAGCAATTTATAGATTCAATGCAATCCCTATTAAAATACCAGCAACATATTTCACAGACCTAGTACAAATACTTCAAAAATTTATATGGAACCAAAAAAGAGCCCGAATAGCCACAGCAATTTTGAGGAAGAACACAGTAGGAGGAATCACAATACCCGATATCAAACTATACTACAAGGCCACAGTAATCAAAACAGTCTGGTACTGGCATAAAAACAGACATATAGATCAATGGAACAGAATAGAGAGCCCAGAAATAAGCCCAGGTTCATATGGTCAACTAATATTTGACAAAGGGGGAAAGAACATCAAATGGAGTGAAAAGAGCCTCTTCAACAAATGGTGTTGGGAGAACTGGACAGGGACATGCAAAAAAATGAAACTAGACCACCAACTCACACCATACACCAGAATAAACTCAAAATGGATCAAAGACTTAAATGTAAGCCGTGACACCATAAAAGTCCTAGAGGAAAAAATAGGCAGGAAAATTTCAGATATCCCACGTAGCAACATTTTCACTGATATATCTCCTAAGGCAAGGGAAATAAAGGAAAGAATAAACAAATGGGACGACATCAAACTAAAAAGTTTCTGCTCAGCTAAAGAAAACATCAGCAAGATGAAAAGGAAACCAACCATATGGGAAAATATATTCGCCAATGACATCTCAGACAAGGAATTGATCTCCAAAATATATAAAGAACTCATACGACTCAACACCAAGAAGACAGACAACCCAATTAAAAAATGGGCAAAGGACCTGAACAAACACTTCTCCAAAGAAGACATACAGAGGGCCCATAGACATATGAAAGTATGCTCAACATCACTAGCCATCAGAGAGATGCAAAGAAAAACCACAATGAGATACCACCTCACACCAGTCTGAATGGTCACCATCAACAAATCAACAAACAACAAATGCTGGTGAGGATGCGGAAAAATGGGAACCCTGGTGCATTGCTGGCGGGAATGCAGACTGGTGCAGTCACTATGGAAGACAGTTTCGAATTTCCTCAAAAAACTAAAAATGGAACTGCCTTTTGAACCAGCAACTCCATTGCTAGGATTATATCCAAAAAATCCTGAAACACCAATTCAAAAGAACCTATGCACTCCAATGTTCATAGCAGCACTATTTACAATAGCCAAGTGCTGGGAACAACCTAAATGCCCATCTGTAGATGAGTGGATCAAAAAACTGTGGTACATTTACACAGTGGAATTCTATGTAGCAGAAAGAAAGAAGGAACTTCTACCATTTGCAACAACATGGATGGAACTAGAGAAAATTATGCTTAGTGAAATAAGCCAGGCAACAAAAGAAAAATACCTTATGCTGTCACCTATTACAGGAAACTAATGAACAACACAAACAAATGAGCAAAATTGAACCAGAGCTATGTAAACAAGAAGTAGACTAACAGTAACAAGGGGGGCGGGGGGGAGGAAAAGAAAGGTGTAAGGGGATGGGTCAAGTTAAAATATATATATATATATATATATATATGAATGACCCACAGACAGGTGCAACTGAGTGGGGACTAAATGTGGGGGAGGGGAGGGACAGGGTGCAGGGAAACAAGAGGGCTAAAAAAGTGAGACAACTGTAATGGAAAAACAAACAAAAATTTTTTAGTGGGGGAAAAATGAAAATATGAAGAATGGAAATGCCAGTTCAATGAATATTAGGACAAAGATTTTCCTTCACGTTGTATATTTTTCTCCCTATTTGATCCCTCCAGAGTTTGGCATTCTAAACAAGTAAGTAATGACATAAGTTCATTTGCATAGAACTAATAGGACCAGTTGTTAATAGAGGTCCCTTTTTTTTTTTTTTTTTTTGACCAAGTCTTTGACTGGAATGTCAAGCCTAAAGGAAACATACTTGGGCTCAGATTGTTACCAGAAAGACCTGAGGAACTGGGAATGATTTTCAAAGGTAATTAAAGCCCGTGAGATAAAAGGCCTGGTACCATGGTTGGTTGTGCAGTCCACAGCAATCTTTCCAGGGAAGGAACGAAGGTTGTTTTCCTGAAAGATGGCTAGAAGGGACCTTAAGGCACAAGGAAAGACCAGAAAGACTTGGAAAAAACAGGTGTGTACAGGCAAGGATGAATGCCGGATATGTGGCACAGCTTCTGTGCCCTGAAGAACAGACTGAAGGTCACCCCAAATATTCCTTGGGTAAGTTCCAGCAAAGCAGAACTAAAGATCATAAGTGATCATTTCCTGCTCTTGTTATGTTTATGCAAACGAACAGGATAAATTAAAAATGGACTTAATGTAGTCCCTTTAAAGAAAAGGAGGGTAACCTTAGGGAGAAAAATCATTATTCAAGGAAAATCACAATGATCAGTAGTAGAGTATAAAATAGGGCAACTAACCGTCTTAAAAGTTTCTTCTCATTTAAAATATGGTTTCACTTGAAAATTAAACCATGTCTATATCATCAAAGATATTCAAGTTGCAGGCAAATAGAATTTCAAGTGCCTTGCAACTGAATGTCTTCCCAATAAGACAGTCTTACAGATTTAGAGACTTGTTTGTGGGTTATGTTACATAAATTAACACGTGTTTTCTGTTTTCAAAGGACATAAGCCTGTGATCGCATTACCTGAGTGATTGTCTGTACGCATAAGCCTCACTTAATTCTGTCTGCATTGCTGCCTCCTGAGACTCAACGGTTTGGCTGAACTAAATGGCTGGGTTGGTAAAGAATGGGGTGGTCTGTGGGCTTCACTTTAAAACTGGTTTCTCTTTTCTATCCTAATGGCTTGGACAGAAAAGGCCCAGAGTTCTGAGAGGGGGAAAACCTAAACTATTTCCCTCAGCCCAAACTAAGTATAATGGGCAAAAGGGTTTTGGACAGGTGAGATGTGCCTAGCACACCTTCCTCCAAAGAAGCCCTTTTTTTTTTCTTTCTCCTAATATGGAACATTGAAAAATTAATCCCTGCCTTTAGTCATCTAGTAGTTATGGATTGAATGATGTCTTTTAACCCTTTTCGCCAAATCTGTTGCCCCCAGAACACAACAAGGATGCCAGCCTGTTAAACCAAGGATGCCGTCGACCGGAGACAGCCAACTGACCTGGAGTCTGCACGATCCTTACCTGTGTGGGAAGGCCACCCTCCCCTCCACACCCCCACTCTTATTAGGGTTTTCTGGACCCAAGGGTAGGTAGGACGACAACCATGTCCAGCTTGAAGCAGCTAGAGGAGCCTGAGACCTTCGCCCACTGTCCTTTACAAGGTTACAAAGGGTCCTAATATTTGAGAGGGGGGGAATAGTTATTTTTTACGAACCAGGGGTATGGACTTGGGGGGGGATTGCTGGGGGAGTGAGATGCTGGGTGGAGGGGAGCAAAGGGGAGAAAATTGGAACTGTTGTAATAATATAATCAATAAAAAACATTAAAAAGAAAAAGAAGAAACAGAAAAAATAAATAAATAAATAAATAAATGTGAAGCCATAAAGAAAAAGTGGCAAATATGATTATATAAAGAGGAGAAATTTCAATTCTATAAACCACAATAAACAAATTAAATACAAATGACTGAGAAAAATATTTGCAGTATATAAAAGGCTAACATTACAAAGAACACTCACAGAATGATAGCCAATAAATATATTAAAAGGTGAACAATTTCACTAGTAATTTAAGAAATATAAAATTGAAAAACAAAAATATTTGTGATCATCAAGTTGCAACTTTAAAAACATGCAGAATTGATATTACACAATGTTGGTAATAGTTTAGGGAAATAGTTATTCAAATTGTTGTTGCAATCATTTATCGGAAGACAACAATACTTGACAGTTTTAAAATACAAGAGCAACCATGTTCAGCAATCTCATTTTGGTCCTTTTTTAAAAAAAAAATATTTATTTTTAAAGAGGGGGGAAGGGAGAAAGAGAAGGAGAGAAACATCGATGTGTGAGAGAAACATTGAACCGGCACCTTTCAGTCCCCATTTTGAAGAATCTATACTATAGAAAAGCTAGCAAGGTTTTATAAAGATAGAGGCTCATTGTAGGACATTTAGGATAACAACCTATTTAGCAGGGGAATGGGTAGATTATGACATTCACATCATGTAGCCATCAAAAAAAATGAGGTAGCCTGATATTGATTTATAAAGGTATTTCTGATAGATTTTTTAATGAAAATATTTATTGATTCATATGTATATGATCTCAGTATAAACAAAAATAAAATACAGCTTTACATGCATATAGTTTTTACATGGAGGGTAGACTTTTCCCCAGCTGTTTCTCCACACTGTAGCAAGCTCTGAAAAAGAAGGGCTATGTTTGAATTGTTTCTACATCCCAAGCACTTAACACATTGCCTGGAACAGGCCAGGTCCTTAGTCCACATTAGCTGAGCAACAGTGGTTATAAGCACAAAAATTCTACCTTGTAAGCCAGCTTCCTGTTTTGAAAAGTTAATTTTATGTGTATATCCTGGAGTTTTCTATCTCCTCATGTTTCTGTTTGTTATTGTCATCATTAATCATTTATCCAAAGCTTTCTTATAGAGCATTATATTTGCAATAGGGATACAAATGGATGCAATGATTTTCTTCTCTTTCTTTCCTTCTTGACAGTTTCACTTTTTTGTTGTTTTTATCTTGAACTCAGTAAATATATACACACAAACACATGCACACAAGTTTTGTGGAACAATACTTATTCTTTTTTTTGTACAATATGCCATCATATTTTGTTCTAGTTTGTTGTATTTTATTTTACTTTTTTAGATATCCTGTGTTTTTAAAGATTTTATTTATATATTTTTAGAGAGGGGAAGGGAGGGAGGGAGAGACAGAGAGAAATATCGATGTGAGGCATTGATTGGTTGCCTCTCGCACACCCCCAACCAGCGACCCAGACCACAAAATCTTCTTGATTGTTAAATTTAAGGGATGGATATACATATGGGATTCATTGCATTATTCTCTCTACTTTTATGCATAACTTTTTTATCATTTTAAAAATATTCCTCTAAAAATGCACTTTTTGAGACCCACTAAGGGGTTGCAATCTGCAGTTTGAAAAACACTGGAATCCTAAAAGTTAAAGAAAGAAGTAACTATTGTCAATGGCAGTTGTCACACTTGGTTGTAATAGTTTCTTTACTTACCTGCTTTTCTCCAGCATACTGCAAACACAGTGAAGACAGGAAACATATCTTCATTGCTCTCCATTTTATCCCCTGAGGCCAGGACAGTATCTACCTCATATTAGGTTTATTTATAATTAATAATGCTTAATAAGACTTGAACTTTCCACCCTGACCCTGAGAGAATGGTAAAACTTACATACAAATTAGGAGTGGGGAGAGGAGGGATTTTTGCAACTTCTCTCTAAATCAGAACATGTGTTAAAGTAGCCTGTTTGCCCTGCAGGCTTCTGAGTCAAATGGTAATTTATTAAATCTCACAGTTGCTCTGAACCTAACATGGCACTGGTCACAAGGCAAACACTCAACTTTTTATAATTTAATTTGAAGTCAGGAAGACAGAATACTTAGGAAATGTGCAATTGTAACTCCAGTTCTCACTTGTAAAGGCAGTACTTTGGCCCTGACATTTTCTTTTGTACAAACCAGCCAAGCTATAGAATATAACCTGGTGTTCCTTCTCCTACAATATAATGTTGGCCTCAGCATTGAGATCTAGCTCAGTAAAAATTGCTCTATGTAACTGATTTTATTCTTTTTCATTTAAATTTTATTGCTAAGAAAAGACTGATTTTTTTTATATTCATGGGCCTTGTGATGATAAAAATGTTTTCTACTTTTGTTATATACATTATAAAGCTGTGAATTATTCAATAGTGTTCATTATTCCTATTTTCAGTATTGAAATTAAGAGATATCTTTCCTGGCTCTATCCTTTAACCACCTAAATGTGGGAATTACTTTGAAAATAGTGAAAGGCAAGAATTTGACAAGAATAATTTATATCTCTGAATATCTCTTTTTAAAAAAAGATAATAACTTCAATCAAATAAGTAAGACTTCACGTTCAGTTAAGACCATAACACAGCATTAAATTATTACAGGACACTTGTGTATTTGTGCCTCTATAAAGGGTTATCTTCCCCCAGAGGTAGACACTGGTACCCAAATTTTGCAAGCAGTACAATAGTTATCTATTTCATCTGTACTGAAGTTTACTGTTGATCCTATGACCAAGGACTCAGTATCAGCTGGATATGAACAGACAGGCTAGCAGACTAATAATAGATCTGATGATCACAGAAAACATTATTTTGTTTTAAACTATCAGTTTACTATTTGGTACCTGTAAATTTTATTTTATTTTTTATTAAAGATTTTATTTATTTATTTTTAGAGAGAGAGGAAGGAGAAAGAGAGGGAGAGAAACATTGATGTGTGAGAGATACATTGATCAGTTGCTTATTGGATGCCCCCAACTGTGGAGCGTGGTCTATAACCCAGGCATGTGCCCTGACAGGGAGTCAAACTGGCAACCTTTTGGTTCTCAGGCCGGCACGCAATCCACTGAACCACACTATCCAGGGCTGGTATCTGTAAATTTTAAATACCCCATTTATCTGCTCTTCCTTACCTATGAGCAGACAGAAGAATTTCAGACTTTTTTCCTCTATTTTCCAAGCTCAATATAAAGCATGCATACTACTTAATTTCTGGACCCTCAATATAGTCTATTTCTCCTAAACCATATAGACATGTTCCAGTATGGCCTTTGAAACACCTAGGTTTTCTTATCTTAGAGAAATATAATGTAGGATAAACATATACTAATATTTTCATGATATATTCTGAAATATGTTATATATAGTATACTTATTATTATATATTTATATTATATATATTAAATGCATAATATTCTCTATATTTACCTAGAGCTCTTTATAATCATCAATTATAATTTCTAGTACCTTTTCTTTTTGAATTGGAACACATCTTTATTAGGGAAATAAATGTGGAAATTTTAAGTATATTTTATTGATTATGCTATTACAGTTGTACCAATTTTCCTCCTGCTGCCCCCTCCACCCAGTACCCCCTTCCCTCCAGCAAGCCTTCCTTTAGTTAATGTCCATGGGTAGTGCATGTAAGTTCTTTGGCTTCTCCATTTCCTGTACTAGTCTTAACTTCCCCCTGTCTATTTTGTACCTTCCCATTATGCTTTGCAATCCCTGTACCTTTTCCTCCCTTCTCCTTCTTCCCCCTCCCAGCTGATAACCATCCAAATGATCCCTATACCTAAGATTCTGTTCCTGTTCCAGTTGTTTGCTTAGTTTGTTTTTGTTTTTTAGATTCAGTTGTTGATAATTGTTTGTTGTCATTTTAATATTCATAGTTTTGATCTTCTTCTTTTTCTTAAATGAGTTCCTTTAACATTTCATGTAATAATGGCTTGGTGATGATGAACTCCTTTAGCTTTACTTTGTCTGGGAAGCACTTTATCTGCCTTTCCATTCTAAATGACAACTTTGCTAGATAGAGTAATCTTGGTTGTAAGTCCTTGCTTTTCATCACTTTGAATGCTTCTTGCCAGTCCCTTCTTGCTGCAAAGTTTCTTTTGAGAAGTCAGCTGATAATCTTATGGGAACTCCTTCGTAGGTAACTCTCTATTTTTCTTTTACTGCTTTCAAGATTCTCTCTTTATCTTAAGCCTTTCGCATTTTAATTATGATGTGTCTTAATGTGGTCCTCCTTGGGTCCAACTTGTTTGGGACTCTCTGTGCTACTGGATTTGTATGTCTATTTCCTTCACTAGGGAAGTTTTCTTTCATTATTTTTTTCAGTTAATTTTCAATTTTTTGCTCTTTCTCTTCTCCTTCTGGTATTCCTATGATTTGGGTGTTGGCCCTTTTGAAGATGTCCCAGAGTCTTATACTCTCCTTGTTTTTGTTTTGAATTCTTGTTTCTTCATTCTGTGCTGGTTGAACGTTTATTTCTTCCTTATGTTCCAAATCATTGATTTGAATCCTGGCTTCCTTCCATTCACTGTTGGTCCCCTGTGGATTTTTCTTTATTTCACTTAGTAGCTTTCATTTCTTCCTTTATGCTTTTGCCAAATCAATGATTTCTTTGAGCATCCTTATCACCAGTATTTTGAACTCTGCATCTGAGAGGTTGGCTATCTTCATTTTGTTTCGGGTTTTTTTTTTTTTCTGTATTTTTATTCTGTTCTTTCATTTGGGCCATATATCTTTGTCTACTCAATTTGGCAGCCTCCCTGTGTTTGTTTCTGCATATTTGGTAGAGCTCCTTTGACTCCTTGTCTTAGCACACCTGTTAAGTTGTATGGGGTGGAGCCTTAGGTATTCACCAGGGTAGGACAACCTGCTGCACCACTTTGTGGTTCTTTGTGAGGGAGAGGGGTTGGAGAGGGAACAATACCGCTGCCTGGCCTCTGGATATTTGCCAGGTACTAGCCCTATTTCCAGTCACTTTACCCACTTCTCATATGCAACTGACACCCTTCTAGCTGTTGCCCTAGTGGTGATTCCCAGTGTGGGTGTGTTTGCATACATTCTAAGCCCATGCAAGCCCTTTAAATGGACTCTCCTGAGAAACTGGCAGTTTCTTCTGCTGCCCAAACCCTCACTGGTTTCTATAGCCAGATATTATGAAGGTTTATCTTTCCAGTGCTGAAACCTTGGATTTCACAGTTTGGCCTGGGGCTGGGATTACTCACTCCCAAGATATCCTTCCTGATTTTTATCAACCACACATGAATGTGGGACCACTCATTCCACCACTGCCATGCTACACTGTGTCATCTCTGTCCCGACTCCCTGTCTATGCCCGTTCCTACCCATTTGAATGAATTTGGCTTCTTTAAATCTTTGATTGTCAGGCTTCCATACAGTTCAATTTTCTGACAGTTCTAGGTATTTTTTGTTTTGAGGTGAGTTGTGATCCTTCTAGTGGTTGCATGAGGCATTGAAGCATGTCTACCTATGCCTCCATCTAGACTGGAAGTAGTTCTTAGTACTTTTAATATCATTTATGGGAAAAGAAATTTGGATTTGAATTCAGAACACTTGCATGTGATTCTGAGTTATGCTATTAATCTACCATTTGACCTGAGGCAAATCATGTATCCTTTCTAGGCTTCGATTTCTTCAACTATAAAAGGCATATGGTAATATCAATGTTACATTGTTAGCATGAGGTTTAAAGAGACTATATATATATATATATATATATATATATATATATATATGTATAAATGCTTTGTGGACTATTAAGTGCTATAGAAATGTAAAAAGTTATTATGAGAAGATGTCTACTTTTATAAACCAAATCAAAACCAAATAACATTTTTATTACTAAAGTAGCTTTCTCTATCAAAAACACACTGGGTTCAGGGGAGGGGGAAAAAAGTACATGTTGATCTGTATGGTGTCATTGGCCAATGTGGTGCCTGCCAAAATTTGCCACTATAAAGTTACTAATTTCCCATTTTTAATTACTTAATGTTTGAGGGGTAGGGTGGGAGGGAGATACTTTGGGATTATGCAAATATCTTATGTATTTATGTTTAAACTTTGGTCCATTCATTGGTAGATCCTACTGCAGCAAATACTGCAATGTTCTGATGGTTGTCTTCTATTTCCTACATACCTTGTATGTTTATAACTAGAATTCTTAAAGGAAGAGTCATCGCTTCTCTCTCCTGCCCATTTCTTTATTAATTTATTTATATCAGCATAACAGCAATTTTTAACCAGTGTGCCATAAGAATTTTTTAAACATGCAATACTTGACTATTTTAGTCAGGGACACTGACCTCTTTTCCCTTAGATTGTCAAATAAAAGATAATAACAGCCAACACAACAATAGCTGTCTGGTGTGAATGGCCTGTCTTGAGCCATATATATATAGGCCATATAACAAAGTTGCATCTTATTGGTTGCATCACATAATAAATTTGCATTTGGTCAATTCTTGGTGCCAGAAATCTTTATATAGAAATATAGGCACCTGATTTTTGTAAAAAGGGACTTCAGAGCAAAAAGGTAGGTAATTACTTTTTTGTTCTAAATCTGTCAAAATTATATCTATTTTTTGTCAGACTGGCAAAAAATGTAATATATTATTTGATGTGTGCCTCAGTATATTAGAAATGAGTTCATGTATGCCATGAGATAAGGTTGAAAATCGCTGCCACAGACTTATGAATTTTGTCTTTGAGTTATAATTAAACACTATCATTATTTTGTTGATCAGGCTTCTTCTCCTTCTTCTCCTTCTTCTCCTCCTCCTCCTTCTCCTCCTTCTCCCTCTCCCTCTCCCTTTCCCCCTCCCCTTCCCCTCCCCCTCCCCTTCCTCTTCCCCCTCCTCTTTCTCCTTCTTTTTTTTTTACCTGCTATTTTTTACTTCTTTCTCAGACCGGCAAAAATAATTTTTAAGTGTTTAGAAGCTCAAAATCTTCTTGGTAAAAATACAGTATACCTAGAAAAGAGATGGTTTCTGAAAGCAAAGCAATCCCAGTACTCCAAGTAGAAGAGAAATGTTCAAATTGTCCATTTCCTTTTTACTTTAAAAACTTTAAAGATTTTAATTTTACATATTACCCACCTCAAATTCCATTTAAATCTAGTCTTTGAGACTGCAGACTCTGGCCTGAAATACAAATTTTTGCTCCATTCTTGACTAGTAGAATCAGACAAGAGACAAAACAGCCCTGGCTGGTGTGGCTAAGTGGATTGAGTGCCAGCCTGCAAACTGAAAGCCACAGGTTCAATTCCTGGTCAGGGCACATGCCTGGGTTTGTGGGCCAGGAGCCCAGTTCAGGGCACATGAGATTCAACCAATTGATTTATCTCTCACACATTGATGTTCTCTTCTTCCTTCTCTCTCCCTTCTCCTCTAGAAAACAAATAAGTAAAATTATTTTCTTTTTTAGAAAGCTGCATCCTTATTAAACAAACAAAAAAATAAATAAAGAGCACTGTTGTTTTTTTTAAAGAGTCAAAACAAGTTTCTCCCAGTAATGGTGAAAGCAGAAATGGTGGATTTGTGGAAGGTAACAATGTAAGTCTGAGGTGTAGGTGGGATATTAGAAGTGCTTAGTTCATGTGAAGATGTGTTATGTAGCCTTGCGGAATGTCACTCATCTGGATATGTCTTCACTAATCAACAGAATATATCAACAGGCAAGTTGTTCCAACTTTGGAGTTCTCTCTGGTTGGTTGCTATGTCCCTTTGATATGCTCACTGCCCCTGCCCAAGCCCTCTGGTGCCACCGTATTTTCCCCATTTCAGGCCTGGAATCAATTAGCTCTTTAAGAAGCCCTGGTTCCTTTTATTAAATAATGGCACTTAAAGAACAGAATCTGGCTGCTAGATATAATGATTGCTACTGGCATCTCACTACTTACTGTCCCCATCACTGGAGTTAGGAGAAACTTATATATATAATGCACAGACATCTACATTTATCTATCATCTATAGATAAACATGAGTCAATAATGACACCCCTGACTCCAATTTAGCAACATAAAATGAATTCTAGGCTCCTCTCTTTCCTTATTTGTAACTTCTCCCAGTGAGAAACCTGGTTCTGATTATCTATAATTCATTTATTTGTTAAACAATACAAATGAAGTAGATTACAAATAAAGTAGTTACAGAATTCCTAATCTATACTCTTGTAAAAAACAAATTTACTAAATACAGTATGTACTTCTTTTTGTATACGATTCTTTTAGTCTTCAGACTCACAATATTCAGTCAAAACAGTTTTTCAGTTATTCAACTTTTTTCTGTGTGGTTATATGACTCATCTGTATGTAACACATTTTAGATTCATTTGTCACCATCTGCATTTCATTCTCCTCTCCACATCCTGGTGGATTTTTAAAATTTACATAAAGTTTACTCCTTGTTGCAAACAGTTCTGTGGGTTTTAATAAATGCGTGGAGTTGTGTGTCTACTACCACAGTTTTTTATGCAATCTTTTAATCACCTGCATAATTCCCCCATGATATTTATAGAAAACCATTCCTTCCACCCTGACAAACCCTGGCAACGATGAATCTGTTTTCCTCCCTACAGTTTTGCCTTTTCCAGACTGTAATATAAATCAAATTATACTTTGTTTAAGCCTTTTGGGTCTGGCTTCTTTTGCTTAGCAAAATGTCTTTAAAATTCATCTATACTCATATAATTCATATACAATTCAAATATCTATTCAGTAGTTCATTCCTTTTTATTTCTGAGTAGTATTCTACTATATGAATGTACCATACTTTGTTTATCCACTCACTGGTTAAAGGACATCTGTGTTATTTTTAATTCTCAGTGACTATGAATTGAGCCACTATAAACATTTGCATACAGATTTTTGTGTAAACATAAGTTTCCATTTGTGCTGGGTAGATACCTATGAGTGGGATTGCTAAATAATATTGTAGGTGTATGTTTTACTGTTTAAGAAACTAACAAACTATTTTCTAAACTGTTTGTACTACATGCTTTTCCATCAAGAATTTATGAGTGTTCTAGTCACTCTGCATACTCACAGCATTTGGTATTCTCACTTAAAAATTTTTTTTAGAGACAGGGAGACTTCCGGCCAAGATGGAGGCATAGACCAACATGCTGCACCTCCCTCCACAACTAAAAAGGAATACAACTACCTCAAAACTAGAAACAACCAGAAGTTCCAGAAAATCAAACTGCATGTAAGTCCAGCAAACAAAGATATAAAGAAAAAATACTCAACCAGACAGGTAGGAGGGGTGGAGCTGGGGCGGAGAGGACACGGTGTGATGGTGGCAGCACCGGTAGCAGAGACAGGCTGGCAGAAAGCACAATTATGTTTTAAAAAGTCAGGACGGACACCTGGGGAGCATTCCCAGCTCCTCACCGGACCTCATTGCTCACAGTCCCAGCACCAGGGAAAATCAAGCCTCATTGCTTCTGACTGTGCAGATGAGTGAGGGTTGGGGTAGGGGCAGAAACTGCCATTCTCAGCAGAGTCTGCTTGTTTAAAGGGCCCCCACGGTCCTAGAACATCCGCAGACCCACCAACTCTGGGAACAACGGCCAGGACAGCAGCTAGAGGGGTGCCAGTCCAGTGCGGAAGTGGGAGAGGTGCCTGGAAAAGGAGCGAGTGCTGGGCAGGAGGAAAGGTTCCCACTCAGAGCCGTCCCCCACATACAGCCCCACAATGTGGTGAAACAGGTCGCCCTGTACTGATGAATTCCTAAGGCTTCACCCCTTACAATGTAACAGGAGCAACAGCTCTACCTGAGATGTGGAGGCAAACAAACACAGGAGCCTGTCAGAATGAGGAGACAGGGAAGTATGGCCCAAAAGGGGAAACAGATCAATGTTCCAGTGGGAGAACTAAGCGATGAGGAGATAGCCAACCTAACAGATGATGAGATAGCCTAACAGATGCAGAATTCAAAACACTGGTGGTAAAGATGAGCACAGGCTTGACAGATATACTTGAGTATGGCAAACACATAAGAAAAGGAGTGAAGGCTATGCTAAGTGAAACGAAGAGAAATTTACACAAAGCCAATGGTGAAGGAAAAAAAACCAGGGTTCAAATCAATGATTTGGAACATAAGGAAGAAAAAAATAGTCAACCAGTGCAGAATGAGGAAGCAAGAATTGAAAAAAATGAGGAAAACTTCCCAAATATTGCAAAGGAGATGGACATACAGGTCTGGGAAGCACAGAGGGTCTCGGTGAGCTGGATCCATAGGAGACCACACAAGGACACATCATGATTGAGATGCCAAAGGTGAAAGATAAAGAGTCCTGGGGGCAGCAAGAGAGAGGTGAAGAGTTGCCTACAGGAGGGGGCCTATAGGACTATCAGCTGATTTCTCAGAGGACACTTTGTAGGCAGGAAGGGACTGGCAAGCAGTATTCAATGTGATGAAAGGCAACCTGCAACCAAGATTACTCTATCCAGCAAAGCTATCATTTGGAATGGAAAGGTAGATGAAGTGCTTCTCAGAAAAGGTAAAGCTAAAGGAGTTCATCATCACTAAGCCATTATTATATGAAATGTCAAAGGGACTTACTTAAGAATAAGAAGATCAATACTATGGACACTAAAATGACAACAAACTCACAACTATCAACAACTGAATCTAAAAATATAAAAACAAAATTGAACTAAGCAAACCAGAATAGGAACAGAATCACAGGTATGGGGATCATTTCGATGGTTATCAGCTGGGAGTGGGGAGGGGGAGAAATGGGGAAATGGTGCATGAACTAAAAAGCATAATCGGTTCATACAAAATAGAGAAGGGGATGTTAAGAATAATATAGGAGTTGCCCTGGCTGCTGTGGCTCAGTGGATTGAGCAGCGGCCTATGAGCCAAGTGTCGCTGGTTCGATTCCCAGTCAGGGCACATTACTAGGTTGCACGTCAGGACCCCAGTTGGGGGCGTGAGTGAGAGGCAACCATACAGTGATGTTTCTCTCCCTCTCTTTGTCCTTTCTCCTCTCTCTAAAAATAAATAAACAAATAAATAAATAAATTATTTTTTTTAAAGGATAATATAGGAAAGGGTGAAACCAAAGAACTTAAATGCACGATCCATGGACATGAACTAAGGGCAGTGGGATTGCTGGAGGGAAGGGGGATACTGGGCAGAGGGGAGCAAAGGGGAAAAACATTGGAACTAGTGTAACAACATAATCAATAAAATATACTTAAAAAAATTTTAGACATTCTAATAGACGTTAAAGAGGTAGATATTAAAACTAAATAAGTCAGCTGAAGATATTCAAACTACATAGATGTGTGAATTTTGCCATTACTTCAACTGAATGAAAGAAAATGTGAAAATACCTTTAAAATATGAGAAACTGAGGCAGAAGAAGGTAATGAAATAGTAAATTTAAGGTATTTTTATACTCTTATTTTCTTTCATATTTTTTTTATGTTCAAAATGCTGGACAGATAAATTATATCTTTATAATTAAATAATAGGCAAGTCACTCTACAAAAAGATAAGAAAATTGAGTTAAAGTTTCAAATATCAGAAACATTCAGTAACAGCAGGAAGGCTAGATTTAAGCCTATTTTTATTTTCCCTGATTTCTCACAACAAAAATTACTGGACTTTGCCTACATAAGATAAACAACAAGTGACACCTTCTGGGGGTAGAAAGGTCTGGGGGATACTTCCCATATATGTAGTCCCTATGTTATCAGATGAAAGTGGAAATACCCAAAACACCAACAAAAATGATATACCACTCTCAACAACAGGCTAACATAAGGAATGCTGTTGGAAATCAGGATACCCATTACCCTTCTTGAAAGAATAGAGACTGGGAGGGACACAAGGGGGCTTCTGGGTTGCTGTTAATGATCTGTCTCTTGTTCTAATTACATATGATTCATATAGGTTTGTGTACTTTTCTGTATGTGTGTTTACAGAAAATTATATCTAAATTCCTAACACTTAAGAATGGTAGGTACTTCTGGTCAAGATGGCAGTGTAGGCAGACATGGCTTTTCTCCTCCCACAATCACATCAAAATTATAACTTAAATATAGAACAAGCATCACTGAGAGCCATCAGATATATTAAGTCAAATGGAAGTCTGATAACTGAGGAATGAAAGAAACCACATCCATCTACACTGGTAGGAGGGGTGCAGACACAGAATAGGCTGGTCTCACATCCCCGTGTGGTGGATAAAAATTTGAGAGGGGTATAATGAGAGCAAGAAGTCCCAGCCCCACACCAGGCCCCCAGCCCAGGGTTCCAGTGCCAGGAAGATAAATGCCCACAATTTCTGGCTGCAAAAACTGGTAGAGATTGAATAAGTGGGAGAAAATTCTGGAGTCCCAAGAAGTTTCTCTTACAGACCCATACACAAACTCAACTACTCAGACTTACACCTCTGAGCTCCAGCACTGGGGTAGCAGCTTGAAAGGCACCAGTGACATACAGGGAGAAACTGAAGTGTCTGACATCAAGGTGAGCAGAGGCCATTGTCCCTTTTCTGAACTCTCCCTCAACAGAGCCAGCAAGCTGGTGCCATATCTAAGACTCCATCAACTTGGCTAACACTGTATGTCCTCCCTGGAGAACCCATGAGACTCCACCCCACACAACATATGGGCCCACCCAAGCTGCTTTTCCATATGAATGGCTTGTCTCAGCTCATGCTTTACAACTTCCTAAATTCTCTAAAATAAGCAACAGCTGGCTTCAGTGAGCCCCAGGCCCAGCACTAGCAGCAGCCAGTCTAAATTCATAGCTTGGCTCCGCCTGGGAATCTGCATGCCCAGGACAAGTAGCAGCCATCTCAGATTGTATTATAGCTCAGGCAGGGTGGCCCTGGACAAAACATAGGTCAGGGCTGACCCTGTCCTGCATCCCCAGGAAAACCCAGAGCCTGCACATCCATTGAGCAGCTACACACCACATAAGAGCACCACCACCCAGCTCCTGCACAACTGATTCTCCATGAAGGCGAAAAGGTGGTGGATAATGGTTACAGCCAGTTCTTGCAGCTGATTGGCCTGGGTATATATTTTTCATTGACCTGACAACAGCAACCAAGGCTCAACTACAAGTGGAGGGCATATTCAGCCCACACAAAGGGGGCACCTTGAGTACCCAGCTTGGGTGTTTGGGGAGGCTGTGCCACTGGATCCTACAGAAAACCTACTACATTAGGCAACACTACCAAGACACAGAATCAAAGCAGCTCTACCTAACACATAGAAACAAAAACAGGTAGGCTGCCAAAATGAGGACATAAAGAAACATGGCCCAAATGAAAGAACAGATCAAAATTCCTGAAAAAGAAAAACAAAACAAAATGGAGATAAGCAATCTATCAGATGGGGAGTTCAAAACACTGGTTATAAGGATACTCAAGGAATTTAGTGAGGACCTCAAAAGCATATAAAAGATTCAGTCATAAATGAAGGATACACTGGAAATCAACCTCAAGGAAAAAACTTAAAGACATTCAAACTCATGGAGAATGAATGACATGCTATTAAATAACAAATGAGTTAACAATGACATCAAGAAAGAAATCAAGAAATTTCTGGAAACAAACAATAATGAACAAACAACAACCCCAAACCTATGAGACACAGCAAAAGCAGTCCTGAGAGGAAAGTTCATTGCAATACAGGCCTATCTGAAAAGGAGAGAAGAATCTCAAATAAAAAAATCTGACCCTACTGCCACAATAACTAGAACAACAAACAAAGCCCAGAGCGAGTAGAAGGAAGGACATCATCAAGATCAGAGCAGAATTAAATGACATAGAGACTAAACAAACAATTCAAAAGATCAATAAATCTAGGAGCTGGTTCTCTGAAAATATAAACAAAATTGACAAGCCTTTAGCCAGGCTCAGCAAGAAGAAAAGAGAGGACCCAAAAAACAAAATCAGGAATGAAAGAGGAGAAATCACAACCGATATCACAGAAATACAAAAGATTATAATAAATTACTACAAACAACTGTATGACAAGAAACTTGACAATCTAGATAAAATGGACAAATTTCTAGAAACACATAATCTTCCAAAACCTAATCAAGAAGAAGCAGAAAGCCTGAACAGATTGATAACAAAGAGTGAAGTTGAAGCAGTAATCAAAAAAATCCCAGTACACAAAAGCCCTGGAGTGGATGGCTTCACAGGTGATTTATACAAAACATTTAGGGAAGAACTAATGCCTACCCTTCTCAAACTATTCCAAAAAATCCAATAAGAGGGAAGACTCCCAAATTCTTTCTATGAAGCCAGTATTACCCTAATTCCAAAACAGGTCGAGACACAACAAAGAAAGAAAACTACAGGCCAATATCGCTGATGAACATAGATGCTAAAATCTTCAACAAAATATTGGCAAACAGGATCCATCAACACATTAAAAGGATCATAAACCACGATCAAGTGGGAATCATCCCAGGGATGCAAGGATGGTTTAATATTCACAAATCAATAAATGTAATACACCACATAAACAAAATGAATGATAAAAATCACATGATCATATCAATAGATGCAGAAAAACCATTCAATAAAGTACAACACCCATTTATGATGAAAATGCTTGGCAAAATGGGAATAGAGGGAGCATATCTCAACACAATAAAGGCCATATACAAGAAACCTGAAGCCAACATCATACTCAGTGGACAAAAACTGAAAGCATTCCACCTGAGATTAGGAACGAGACAAGGAATGTCCACTCTCTCCATGCCTATTTAACATAGTCTTGGAAATTCTAGCCACAGCACTCTGACAAGAAAAAGAAATAAAAAGTGTCCAAATTGGAAAAGAAGAAGTAAAACTGTCATTATTTGCAGATGACATGATAGTGTACATAGAAAACCCTATAGATTCCACTAAAAAACTACTCGTCATAATATGTGAATTTGACAAAATAGCAGGGTACAAAGTCAATATTCAGAAATCAAAGGCATTTTGTACACAATAAAATATCAGAGATAGAAACTAGGAAAAAAAAACCCATTTCCTATAGTAACAAGAAAAATAAAGTACCTAGGAATAAACTTAACCAAAGAGATAAAAGACCTGTACTCGGAAAGCTACATAACACTGAAGAAAGAAATTAAGGAAGATACAAATAAATGGAAGCATATACCATGTTCATGGATGGGAAGAATCAACATCGTTAAAATGTCCATTCTACCCAGAGCAATCTATAGATTCAATGCAATCCCTATTAAAATACCAGTGACATATTTCACAGACCTAGAACAAATACTTCAAAAATTTATATGGAACCAAAAAGGACCCCAAATAGCCACAGCAATCTTGAGACAGAACACAGTAGGAGGAATCGCAATACCTGATATCAAACTATACTACAAAGCCACTTTAATCAACACAGTCTGGTACTGGCATAAGAACAAACATATAGATCAATAAAACAAAATAGAGAGCACAGAAATAAACACAGGTCTATATGGTCAAGTAATATATGACAAAGGGGGAAGGAACATAAAATGGAGTGAGAAGAGCCTCTTCAACAAATGGTGCTGGGAGAACTGGACAGGGACGTGCAAAAAAAAATGAAACTAGACCACCAACTTACACCATACACCAGAATAAACTCAAGATGGTTCAAAGACTTAAATGTAAGCTGTGACACCATAAAAGTCCTAGAGGAAAACATAGGCAGGAAAATTTCAGATATTCCACGTAGCAATATTCTCATTGATATATCTCCTAAGGCAAGGGAAATAAAGGAAATAATAAACAAATGAGACTACATCAAACTAAAGAGTTTTTCTCAGCAAAAGAAAACATTAGCAAGATGAAAAGGGAACCAACCACATGGAAAAACATATTTGCTAATGATACTTCAGACAAGGGATTGAGCTACAAAATATATAAAAACTTATATGTCTCAACACCAAGAAGACAGACAAACCAATTAAAAAATGAGCAAAGGAACTGAACAAACACTTCTCCAAAGAGGACATACAGAGGATCCCTAGGCATATGAAAGAATGCTCAACAACATTAGCCATCAGAGAGGTGCAAATAAAAACCACAATGAGATACCACTTTATATCAATCAGAATGGCCATCATCAACAAATCAAAAACAGCAAGTGCTGGCGAGGATGTGAAAGAAAAGGAACCCTAGTGCACTGTTGATGGGAATGCAGACTGGTGCAGCCACTATGGAAAGCAGTATGGAATTTCCTCAAAAAACTAAAAATGGAACTGCTTTTTTAACCAGCAATTCCATTCTTAGGATTATACCCAAAGAATCCTGAAACCTCAATTCAAAAGAACTTATCACCCTTATGTTGACAGAAGCACTATTTACAATAGCCAAGTGCTGGAAACAACCTAAGTGCCCATCTGTAGATGAGTGGATCAAAAACTGTGTTGCATTTACACAATGGAATACTATGCAGCAGAAAGAAAGAAGGAACTCCTATAATTTGCAATAACATGAATAGAACTAAAGAGAATTATGCTTCGCAAAATAAGCCAGGCAATGAAAGAAAAATACCATATATCACCTAATACAGGAAACTAATGAACAACACAAACAAACTAGCAAAATTGAACCAGAGGCATATAAACAAGGAACAGACTAACAGTTACCAGGGAGGAGAGGTGAGGGAGAGAAGGAGGGTAAGTAGGGGAAGGGTTTAATGAAGGAATCAGTATAAATAACCCATGGACATGTACAATGAGGTGGGGATTGACTGTGGGAGAAGGAGTGGGCTGGGTAGGTGGGAGCAATGGGGGGAAAAGTGGGACAACTGTAATAGAAAAACAATAAATAAATCAAAATTTAGAAAAAAGAACTGAAGGATACATTAATTGCAATAAAGAACCGCTTACAAGGGAAACAACAGTAGAGTGAATGAAGCTGAGAATCAAATCAATGATTTGCAACATAAGTAAGCAAAAAAACAACCAACCAGTACAACAAGAAAAAAGATTCCAAAAAATCAGTATAGTATAAGCAGCCTCAAAACAATTTCAAGAGGTCCATCATTCACATAATCGGTGTGCAAGAAGGAGAAAAGAAAGGGCAAGAAATTGTAAATCTATTTGAAAAAATAATGAAAGAAGACTTCCCTAATTTGGTGAAGGAAATAGACATGCAAGTCCAGGAAGTACAGAGTCCCAAACACGTTGAACCCAAAAAGGACCACACCAAGACACATTATAATTAAAATGCCAAAGGTTAAAGATAAAGAGAGAATCTTAAAAGTAACAAGAGAAAATAAGTTAGTTATCTACAGTGGAGTATCCATAAGACTGTCAGCTGATTTCTCAAAAGAAACTTTGAAGGCTAGAAGGGATTTGCAAGAGATATTCAAAGTCATAAAAAACAGGGACCTACAGTCAAGACAGTTCTGTCCAGCAAAGCTACCATTTAGAATCAAAGGGCAGATAAAGAGCTTTCCAGACAAGGAAAACTAACCATTATTATATGAAATGTTAAAGAAATGTATTTAAAAAAAATAAAAAGATCAAAACTATGAACAATAAAATGGTAATAAATACATATCAACAACTGAATCTAAAAAATGAACTAAGCAAACAAGAAGAACAGAGACAGAATCATGGATACAGAGAGAATTTGGTTGGTTGCCAGATTTGGGGGGGGTAGGGAATAAGTGAAGAGGTGAAGATATTAATAAGTACAAATATATAGCCATGGGGATGTAAAGTACAGCATAGGAAGTGGAGTAGCCAAAGAACTTAAATGCATGACCTGTGGACATGAACAATAGTGTGGGGATTGACTGAGGGAGTGGGGATGCTGGGTGGAGGGTAGCAAAGGGGGAAAAATCAGGACAACTGTAATAGCATACTCAATAATATAATGTTTAAAAATAAAAAAATAAAGCAAGTTATATTTAAAGATAAAAAGAATAGTAGGCTGAGGAAAAATTATTTCCAAGGACCAGATCTTCCTTTCTACCAGGTACCTGTCTTCTATTTTATCTTTGGTTTAAGCCAAGAATTAAATTAAAAGGAAAATTAAATTCTCTTATTATTTACGTAGTTATTTATTAGTGTTCAACTACACTGAGAAAATAAATGTTAAATGGAATGATTCTTTGTGAAGAAAATTATGAAACTTTCTAAGAAATAGGAAAAATGACTTGAATAAACCAAGAAACATGTTTCAGCATGGCAAAAAAATGAATATTGTAAATTATTTCCAAATTAATTTATAAGCTTGATGAAGTTCCAACTAAAATCCAAATAGGATTTCTTTAGAAATCAATAAAACAATTCTCAAAGTCATTTACAAGAAGAAACAGAAAGAATAATCAAAGGCATCTTTAAAAAGAGGGAGATATTGTTCTACAAATTTTGAGTAGTGAATTGGATTGCAATATCTTTAAACAGGTACTGGTGCAAAATTTGTCAGATCACTCAAACAGAACAAAGAACTAGAATGAAACCCCAATCTATATTAGTATTTAACTAATCAAAAGAACAGTGAGAAAATGTGCAAAAGACGTGGACAAACAGTTCACACACACATATAAAACAATATGATAAGAATGTTTAACCTCATTAATGAATGGTAACTAAACTATGAAATATTTTTAATATATCAGATTGGCAAAGACAAAAAAGGAATTTGATTTTGATAACACTATATATTAGTGACAGTGCAAAAAACCATCCATTCTCTCCCTAGCTGGTGTGATTCAGTGGATTGAATGCTGGCCTGCATTCATAAACTCATAAATATGCTTTTTAGGTTTATTACATTATAAATAATATCTTTTGCCCAAACAGAGTATTTAGAATCTGTGCACTTGCTTGAACCAAAGGCAAACTAGTGAAGTAAAAGGAATTTGTTCTTGGCTGTAATGTTAGAATATTTTTCAGTTACATATTTTGAACCACTTACAAGGCATCTGGAAAATGGAGTTGGAAAGGCTGGCTTTTAGAAAGCTTCCTTCTCATCCCCAAAACTTAAGCTGAAAACATTGTGAAGTGATGTTAAATAATTTATTTTCATTCATCTTTAGGGTTTTTTTTTTTTTTTTTGGTTCTCTATAGACTTCTCACTCCATTTTTCCTTTAATTAAATCATTACTCTTCCAAAAGAATCTGACTGCTTATTTAAACCCTATTTCTACATAGCAAAAACAATCCCCACCTATTGTACACCTCATTTATTGGGAAATATTTCCTTCATGTTTTCACCTTATCTGAATCTTTGGGAATGGGGTAGAAAACAGTGAAAGGTGAACTATTATGATTCTAAAGTTCCTGCTTCGGTCCCCAAAGTCCTCCAAAGAAAGCTCAGAGTAGCTGACCTATAAACTACTCTAAGAGTAGAAAGGTTAAAGCATCTGCTTAGAATTCAAAACAGCTCACTTAAATGTGAGAGCTTGTTGAAACTGCCATAAATATTTACCAGCCACTTTAAGGGGTGCTGGTTGTTTTGGAGAGGAGCCACATAATTCTACAGCTCCTGAAAACACTCCATCATGGCCAGATATGTAGCAAAATGGTCCATCAATTAATTACTGTAATCAATCTATTAGAATGGCATACTGTTTCCTCTGAACAGTATGAGAGTGTTGAAAAAAATATTCTAAACTTGCATTGGGAAACTAGATAGATTTGCCCTTTTCACTTATGAAATGTGAGCCCTAGGAAGTTTAGTGTTGTCTTCCAAAAATGGGCATAATAGGCCATGTTATCACTGAGAATTATTATGAGAATCAAATTATACCAAGTACATGAAAATGTTTACTTTTTAAAGATTGTATTTATTTATTCTTAGAAAGAGGGGAAGGGATGGAGAAGGAGAGGGAGAGAAAGATAGATGTGAGAAAGAAACATTGACTGATTGCCTCTTGCAGGCACCCCTATCAGGGACCAACCTCACAACCCAGGCATGTGTCCTGACTGGGAATTGAACCAGAGGACTTTCACTCTGTGGGATGATGTCCAACCAACTGAGCCACACCAGTCAGGGCTGAAAATGTTATTAACCAACAAAGTGCTAAGAGAAATGTAAGATATTATAACTTACCATTATTGTGACTAAAGTATTAATACTCTAAAAATTAATATTTACTAACCTTACTTTCTGAGGGTCAATTTTTAACAAAAAATTTATAATAATTTTTATTGACCTTTCACTTTATGCCAAACTATTCAAAGCCTTTTACATGTATATGTTATTTTAAATTTTCCTAATACATCTATCATGTTTGATTTTTGAGGAAATTGAGCCACAGCAAATTTAGGTAACTTTCCCAAGGTCACTCCAAGAGTGAAGGGTAGAGCCAGTATTCAAACTCTAGCTCTATGACTCCCCTTTTAACCACTATGTGATACTGCTTAAGAAGCTGTAAAAAAAAAAAAAAAAAGAAAGAAAGAAAGCTGTAAAGAACACAGGTATGAAAAGGAATATGAATGCTACCTACAAAATATTTTTGAGAAAAAAAAACCTTGAAGTAAATCGATCCAACTTGATTGAACCTCCAGTTTATTGGGGATTCAGGGAACAAAGGAACAATGCTAAAAGCTCACATACAGGTGCAATCAGCAAAATCAAGAAGGAAACTAAAAATTTCAAGAACAAAATAAGAAATGGAGTAAGAAAGCAAATCAACTGCAAAAATTATCATTTATAAAACAATTAGAGAAATTAAAATATTGCTTTGATATTTGATAATATACTTGTGCATGAGAATGATTTTGTGGTTAAATTTTTTAAAATAGCTATTATCTTTCAGATATATATACTGAAATTTTTATAGAGGAAATATCTCAGATTTGCTTCAATGTAATCCTGTGAATCATGGTGGTGGGGTGGTATAAGGGTAGGGAGATGAGTGGGAATAGATGAAACAAGCTTGGCCATAGTTGATTTTTGTTGAAGGTGGGTAGTAACTATATGGGGGCTCAGTGTACCATTCTATTTTGCATCTATTGGAAAGGTACAGCCATAATTAAAGTGGTACATAATTTTTCTAGGAGATACTTATTCTAAACCAACTATAATTATCACCATCTACAAACTACTTCAAACTCTTACTGAAAGTAGTCAGTGCAGCAATAAGTGAAATAAGTCAGATAGAAATACCTACTAAATAATCTCATTTATGGAATAGAATAAAACAAAACAGAAAACCAAGTTCATAGATGCAGAGAACAGATTTGCGGTTGCCAGAGGCAGAGGGTGGGGAGTGGGCAAAATGGGTGATGGGAGTCAAAAGGTATAAACTTGCAGTTATAAACTAAGTAAGTCATTGGGAGATAGTGTACAGTATAATGACTATAGTCAGCAATACTATATTGTATATTTGAAAGTCGGTTAGAGAGTGAATCTTAAAAGCTCTCATCACAAAAAAAATTCCTCTATGGTGATGGATGTTAACTAGACTTTTGATGTTCATTTCACAATACTATGTACAAATATCAATTTATTACACAGGGGAACAATTTTTAACATAATTCCTGTTGAGTTCAATTTTTCAGCTCTTTTAGACTTAAATAGTCATGCTGATTTAAAAACTGCAGTTTTCTTCTATCACATCGTTTTTTCTCTACAGCTTATCTTAATGCAACCACTCTAGGCTGGATTGAGTCTGGATCAAGGGAAGCACTAGTGCTCTCCTATTGGCTGAGAGCAAACCTCCCTTGAGTGGGGAGGGGTGAGGGACAACCTTGGGGAACAGCTACAGGTTCATACTTGTCTAAGCTATTCAGTTACACATGAGACAGTGTGATGAGAGCCTGTGTGCCACTCTATATAGTGAATCGCATTCTGAAGTGTAGTCCGAGTTCTTGTCTGTATACGAGTTAGCAGAATTTATTTTTTCATTTATATACGTACTTATTTCCTTTCCTTCAGATCATGTCTGCCTCTGCTATTTCTTGTCATAAGTGCCTAAACAACCCTGGTTTGTTTTGTTATAACTGTGGCAGTTTCACCATTCCCAGTCGAAGGACAATCATCAGCGCATTTGTCAGACAAGCCTATTTTGCATATTTTAAAGTAAAACTTGGTGATCAAGATAAGTCTTGGGCCCCTCACAAGGTGTGCAAGCAGTGTGTCGAGAGTTTACGGATGTGGACGAAGGGAACACGTGATAAATTGCCATTTGGTATACCTGTGGTTTGATGAGAGCCCAGAGATCATTCAAGTGACTGTTACTTTTGTATAGTGAAAACATCAGGATAGAACAAGAAAAATAAATGTAGAATAGAATATCCTAGTCTACCATCAGCTATATGCCCAGTACCTCATTCAGCTGAAATTCCAGTGCCAGTTTTCACTGAACTACCCTCTTTTGAAAAACAGGAGTATGGTGGAGAACAAAATGACAGCAACAATGAAGATTTTGAAATTGAAGATGACTCAGTTCATAAGGAATTTGATCAGCATGAGTTGAATGATTTGGCACAAGATTTGGGACTATCCATAAAGGCTTCAGAACTCCTAACATCAAGACTGCACACACACGCAAAAAAACTTGCTTGAAAAAGGAGCAAAGATATGCTACTTTCTATCAAGAGAAAGTGCATTTCTGCAGTACTTTTGAAGTGACGGTAGCTTTGTGTATTGCCATCACATACATGGTTTAATGGAGGGATTGAGAATTCCAATCTAGTACTCAACTGAATGGCAACTGTTCATCGATAGCTCAAAGCAGAGCTTTGGTAACTTATTTGGTGCAGTCCCAATCAGCCATTCAGTTTGTTTTTGTGAAGAATACGAAAACATAAAGAGAGTCATTGATCTGTTGCAATATGGTCTGCTTCCTTCATGGTCAGCAACACGGATACACCAGGTATCTCTGTATTCTGTGTATGTGGGACAGCAGAGCTCATGAGAAGCACTGGGTGGAGTCGAATTGGCCTCCAAGATCTGACCTCAAACCTGGTGATACAAACATTCTACATGAGCCACTTGTTGACAGAAAGAACATTATATTCCTACCTCTGCACATAAAACTGGGTCTCATGAAGCAATTTGTTACAGCTTTGCCAACTGAAGGAGACTGTTTCAAGTATCTCATTCTGGCATTTCCTAGCCTGTCATTTGAAAAGATAAAATACCTTAATATGTATGTTTGGTAGCAGAACTTTACTACTTGTACACAATTCGACTTCAAGTAACAATAAATAGCCTTTATATGAATAAAATAACTCTAAATAAAGAGTATATTCAGGTAATTTTTTCTTTATTTTCCTATGTGTGTACACTTTGTATGATTTTTGGGAAAAAGGGAGGGTGTCCTGTACCTTAAAAAGTTGATGTGATAGAGAAAACGGGGGGTCATTTTTGGATTCAGATGTCAAAAGTTAGTCAAAAACAAGTGTCAGATCTAACTCTATGAAAATTGTGTTCCCTAGTGTTATGTACACAATTGAAGTGAATATAATGTATGTTAATTATACTTCAATTAAAAAGTAAAAGGCCCAACTCAGATGAGTCTGTCCCTTTTTAACGGAAAGTAATTCCTTTATTTAGAAGCCCTCGTGAGAGACTTCCATTTATCCATCACTGATCAGTCAAACGGTTCCTCCCTAAGTACAAGGTGGGCAGGAAAATAAAGCTTTTGAAGCTAGACACATTTCTATTTCCAACAAAATTGGTTCCTGTCAAGAGCAGACAAAATGGATATTGGGTTAGTAACTTACAATGTATGTGACAGAACCCATTTCACCTGAGATCTCCAAAATTTCAGATTTCTAATTTTCTGGCCCATGGTTGACCTCAATCTCTTTTTAAATAAAGCAAGGATGAGTAGACAGGTAGATGTATGTAAGCATGTACGTCACAAATATACATATGAAATTTGTGACCAAATTAATTTATTAGGATTCAATCTGTATCTATATTGTGATGTTTGGGGGTTTAAAAGTACTAATAAACCATACCTTACCTCTGGGTTTTGAATCAAATTGAGAAGACAGATAGGGTCAGATTACCTGCTTTGTTAGTGGTAAAAGTAGATTAAAATAACAATTTACCCATTGTATGGATCCCACACAGAACAGAAAACCGCATAGTGTGGAAAATCACCATATCTTTCTTTCAGCTAATGCTCAGAGGGAATGTCAACAGGAAGCATGCTCCTTAAGGGAATGAGGTAAACAAAATGACCAAGCCTCTTTGACCTTCAATATTTTATGTGTTCTATTCTATTTAATGGGTTCAGGCAGGAATGTGGAAAGAGGAAAAGACATGTTGTGCCTAATTTTTAGGTTAAAATTTTCATGGATATTCCCTGAGAATTGTCATTTTATGAGAAAATTTAGTTAAAGTTGGCAACTGACTATAAAAATATAATTAGGAAGCTCAAGGACATTGTTTTTTACTAAAATGTAATCTACGAGAAATCTGATATAAAGAATAATCCAAAGAAAATTTGGCCTAAATAAACATGCTTCTCACTGAAGTACAATGTTTTTAGTAGAATGCGTTTTTTTTCTAAGTTGGATGCCAACAAAAGATCTATGCATAAAGAAACTTCAATGTTACACAAAATAAGTTTAAGTATACACATAGCAGATACACTCTGAAAGGGAAGGTTGCAGTTTAGTGGGTAGGAGAAACTGGATTTGAGATGAAGGTAAATAGTGGTGAAGAGTAGATATGCAAGTGAGGAGATGATCAAGATAGATGTAAAGAATTGGTCCCTGTGATGGTTTATTATGTCAACTTGACTGGATCATGGGGTGCTGTTATATGGTTAACCATTATATCTGGGTGTGTCTGTGAAGCTGTTTCCGCGTGAAATTAGCATTTGAGTTTGGAGGACTGTGTAAAGCAGATTGCCCTGCCCGGTGAAGGTGGGCTTCAACCAATTTGTTGAAGGCCTGACTAGAAAAAAGTGGAGGAAGACAGAATTTTCTTTTTCTTATTTTTCTAAGTAACACTTTCTCTCTCTCTCTCTCTTTAAAAAATATTTTATTTATTTACTTTTAGAAAGAGGGGGAGGGAAGGAGAAAGAGAGAAACATCAATAGGTTGCCTCTCACACACCCTCAGCTGGGGACCTGGCCTGCAACCAGGCATGTGCCCTGCCTGAGAATCGAACTGGTGACTTCTTGCTTCACAGGCTGGCGCTCAGTCCACTGGGCCACACCAGCCAGGGAAGAATTTGCTTTTCCTGACTGTTTGAGCTGACCATCAGCCTTCTGCAGCCCTCAGACTGGAAGTTCCATCACCATCAGCTCTCCTAATGCTCAAGCCTTTGGACTTTGACTTACACCATTGGTTCTAAGGTCTTTGGACTCAGACTGGGACTATACCACTGGATTTCTTGAGTCTCCATCTTGCAGATGGCAAATTAAGGACTTCTTGGCCTCCATAATTATGAACCAGTTCATTATAATAAATCATATATATAAAGTCTGTCTGGAAAAAGTCCAACCATTGTTAATATAATGAGAATGGTTTGTGCGAGCTTGATGTAACCCGGCAGCCAAGGAGAGTAGACTGGAATGCACATATGTGAACAATGATGACTTCACTGTACTAGTCAGTGGGGGTGGTAGACACCATTGAGTGAGCATGTGTGCTGTGTGGCTGTCACATTCAAAAGGACTGAGCAAGTAGAGCAATGATTCTGCATCAAATTTTACATTAAGCTTGAACACTCCTTCACGGAAACTATTCGGATTATTCAGAAGGCTGCAGCTATGGGCAACTGGTGCTTGTTAGCTTCATCACAACGCACCCACTCATGCATCACGTCTTGTGCAGTTTTGGCAAAACATCAAATCAGCCAGGTGACTCAGCCCCTCTACAGCCCAGATTTGGCACCCTGTGACTTCCAGCTTTTCCCAAAACTAAAATCACTTTTGAAAGGGAAGAGATTTCAGACTATTGATGAGATTCTGGAAAATATGATGGGGCAGCTGATGGTGATTGAGAGAACTGTATAAGGTCCCAAGGTGCCTACTTTGAAGGGAACTGAGGTGTCATTGTCCTATGTGCAATGTTTCTTGTATCTTCTTCAGTAAATGTCTGTATTTTTCATAGAACATGGCTGGATACTTTCTGGACATGCGTGTGTGTGTGTGTGTGTGTGTGTGTGTGTGTTTTCTGTTTCTTTAGAGAACCCTAAAATAGTTCTCTAAAACAGTTTATTAGGTTTCTTTTAATCTAACAGTATATTAAGATTCATATTAGCCAAACTCCTCAGATGATGTACACTATTTCCAGCAGGAAGAAACAAAAAATAATTGCCAAATGCTTTATCTGTCCACAGTTAAGGGGAAATATCCAATAAAAACAAATTCCAGGCCCCTGGTTCAAATCTTAAAACTGCAGAATAGAACCCAGAGTTAGACTGTGCAGAGCTGTAGACCAGCCTGCATCAAGCATACGTGGAAGTGACTCTTGTTTAGTTGGAAACATCCTTCTGGAGCTTAAATCTCCTCCCTGACTTAGAAGGGTGTTACTGGAAAAAAAGGTAGCTGCTGAATGACATTAAATTCCCCAAGGATCAAGACACAAAAGAAAATTGAAGCTCTAGTCTTGGAACTTACCAATTGCTTTTTCATATACTTTGGCTCCTAGAATGAAAATCCTCTCTTGTTGTGGAAAGAAAGGCTGATTTTTTCAAACGCATGAAGTCAATCCAAGATGTTCCCCAAAGTAGAAGGCTCAGGGACAACTCTGTCCTCACCAGCCACTATGAAGGCTGTTTATAGTAAAGACAGAACAATTGTGGCCTTAGCTGCCCAGCAGTTCCCACTGTCTGGGACCTACTTCTTCCCTGCAGTCAGTCAACAGGGAACAATTATTATGAGGTTATGGCAATGATTTGGGACAAGTGTTGATAGGAAGGTTTTGTTTCCAGAAGCATATAGCTTGTTAGAATCCTAGTTCAGTCTTCAAGATATTGCATGGCTTCTCACCTTCAGGCTGACCCTGTGTGGTGTGTTCCTCACTAATAGTCGTAGACGTAGGTAAAAATATAATTGATGTTTAATTTTCCTGATCCTCACGTATGCAGGTGGAAATGCTATCTTATAGTGATTTTAATATGATTGTCATGTTTTAAATTGTAGCAATATTCTTGGAGAGAAAAATTTGCCATTCAAATACAGAACATACAGTGTTTAGTCTAATTTGGCACATGGATATTGCATTTCTTGTTATGGCAATACAGGATAAGAATATCTAAATGTCAGATAATTAACTGTTGGTGAGGGTGTGGAAATTGGAACCTTTATACATTTTATACATTGTTGGTGGGAATGTCAAATGGTGTAGCCACTTGAGAAAACAGTCTAGTAGTTCCTTAAAGTGTTGAAAATAGCTACCATACGATCCAGGAGATCTATTCATAGTGTATACTCAAGAGAATGTAAAATATGTTACAGCTCTTACACAAATATTCACTCTTCATATCCCAAATTGGAAATAACCCAAATGTCCATCAACTGACAAATGGATAAATAACATGTGGTATATCCAGACCACAGAATATTACTAGCAATAAAAATGAATGAAGTGCTGACACATGCTACAACTTGGATAAACCTTGAAAATGTGCTGAACCAAAAACATCAATCCCAAAGGACGATACATTATGACTCTATTGATATGAAATGCCCATAACAGGCACATTTATAAAGACAGAAAGTAGATTAGTGGTTGCCTAGGGTTAGATGGAGACAAGGGGAAATTAGACGGTGTGTGCTAAAGGTGATGGGACTTCTTTTGGGGGGATAACAAAATGTTCTAAAATTGATTGAGGTGATACATACACAACTCTGTGAATATACTAAAAGCCACTAAATTACATTCTTTAAATGAGTAAACTATATGATATGAATTAGATTTCAGAAAGCTGTTTTTAAAAATCCAATCTCAATAAAAATTCAAGTATATTCAAATACTTGAAATTTCAGGAAAACTGTCCTAAAATATAGAGGAAAACATTAAAATCATTTTTAAAAGTCTATTCTGGTATATTAACTTGAACTGCAAAGTATCTCCCAACACTGACAAATGCAATTCTCTATACCCAGTCAACTAAATTATCCTTTGCAACACATTATGGCAAAGTATTCACCAGAAATAAACACTAAAGGTCTATATTCTATGGGAGTTTGTCATTCACACATGGATCCACAGGGCCTATTCTGAAATGGCCAGTTTTTCTACATTCTTCAGGAATGTGACTCCCAATATTAATAAAATACAACCATATTCAAACAGAACTTCCTAATACTAAGAAAGTTTTCTTATCATCCTGCACTTCAGCAGACAGATATAAACCTTGGTACACTTATAATGTAAGTGAAAGATATCTCTTGCCTCTCTATCACTAAAACAGGCAGCCATAGGTAACAAAGTGGGTAAAACTTAGACTGTAGAAGCATTAAGGGGATGAGAACATAGGTTGTCCTCAGACAGTTAGTATCAAGAAAATTTGACCCAGGGAGTCAAGAATTGAAAGCTGGTCAGTCTACACATGAAGACCATGTGAACCACTTAAAGCTAGGGTTTTACTGGTTTCTATACCCGTCACTGGAACTCTCCCAACTGGCATCAACCAACCATCCCAAGCCTATCTCCAGTTCTGCAGCTTCATCTTGTCATGACCATAGCAAAAGAGGTCTAGTTTACCAATTCATATATAAACAAAGAGCTGTTTATCCTTCAAGTAAGAACAGAGAAAAACTTTTCTTTCCCCCATGGGAGGTGGAAAGATGATCATGGTGTACATTACTTGTGTACAAGGCCCATTCTCAAAATTTTAGAAAGGTTGAGCTGGTTTACAGCATGTTGGTTGTTTGAAATTGCTATGGTAGAGAAATCAGCAAATGCTACGAATTGTTAGACATTTCCCAGCACACCACAGGCTGACAGTGGATGGCCTCTGAAACTTTTCTAGCAAGCTTGACATTTTATTAAATATAAATATGGCAAATGTCCACCTCCTGTGCCTACTCACCAATGTCATTTTCAGAGATAATGTAGTTGAAGGGATAATACTTAGATTAATATTTTTCCTTTAGTCAAATGTTCAAGTATACTTCAAAAACTATGTAATATTTTATATAAAAATGATGTCGTTACATGTATTCTGCTACTCAAATTATTTGCTCAGTACTGGGACATCCATGTTGATAAATGCAGCTTTAGATAATTTTCATTTCGTACCCTAAACAATTAACTTTTTTTATTGTAGGTAGTTAGGTAGGTTTTTTCTTTTCTATTATAAAGGTTACTGCAAAACTCATGTCCCCTTGGGTAGCAAATTTTAAACTTCGCATTCCCAAATTTTGGGACATTAGGCATCTTTTCCCTACATTTTATTGGACTTTTCTATTGTGTGAATTGCCTGTCTATATTCTTTTCATTAATATTTTGTTTATGCTAATAGTTATCCCATTTTCCCCCCTTCATTCTCTTCCACCCAGCCTGCCCCTCCCCTTCCATAGTCAATCTCTATACCGTTGTCCTTGTTAATGAGTTTTATGTTCTTTGACTAATACTCACCTCCTTTCAATCACTCCCTACCTCTCCCTCCCCTCTTACAGCTGTCAGTCTATTCCATGACTTCATGCCTCTGGTTCTATTTTGCTAATTAGTTTACTTTGTTCATTACATTCTTCTTATAAGTGAAATCATATGATATTTGTCATTCACCAACTGACTTACTTCACTTTGCATAATTGTTTCCAGTTCCATCCATGCTGTTGCAAAAGGCGGGAATTCCTTTTTCTCCTGCTGTGTAGTACGTATTCCATTGTGTAAATGTACCACAACTTTTATCCGCTCATCTACTGATGGATACTTAGGTTGTTTCCAAATCTTGGCTATTGTGAATAATGCTGTTGTGAACATAGAGGTGCATACATTCTTTTTGGTTGGTGTTTCAGGATTCTTAAGGTGTATTCCTAGCGGTGGAATCGCTGGGTCAAAAGGCAGTTCCATTTTTAATTTTTTTTTAGGAAATTCCATACTATTTTCCATAGTGGCTGTACCAGTCTGCATTCCCACCAACGTTGCACTAGGGTTCCCTTTTCTCCACATCCTTGCCAGCATTTGTTTGTTGATTTATTAATGATAGTCATTTTGGCAGGTGTGATGTGGTATCTCATTGTGGTTTTAATTTGCATCTCTCTGATGGCTAGTGATGTTGATCATCTTCCCATGTCTGTGGGCTATCGTATGTCCTCCTTGGAAAAGTGTCTATCTAGGTCCTTTGCCCATTTTTCAATTGGATTGTCTTTCTGGTGTTTAGTCATATGAGTTCTTTATATATTTTGGAGATTAACCCTTTGTCTGATGTATTATTAGCAAATATGTTCTCCATACATTCAGTTCCCTTTCCATTTTGCTGGTGTTTTCTTTAGCAGTACAGCTTTTTAATTGATGTAGTCCCATTTGTTTGTTTATTTATTTATTTTGCCTTAGGAGATAGATCAGCAAAAATATTGCTATGTGAGGTAATCTGAAATTTTACTGCCTATGTTTTCCACAAGAATTTTTATAGTATTATGACAGATTTAGGTCTTATTCATTTTGAGTTTATTCTGGTGTAAGCTGGTAGTCTTATTTCTATTGGATCTCCTAATAATTTAAAGGAGTATATCTTACAGATATTGCACGTTTGGTTCCAGACCACCACATAAAGTGAGTTGTAATCTCTTTGCTGGTGGAGGGTCTTGCCTCCAATTTGTAAAAAAACACATACCTTCTGTCCAGTGCAATAAAAAAAGGCACAATAAAATCATGTACCTTGTATTTTATATTTTGGATATTGATCCTTTGTCTATGCTATGCAATTATCTTTTCCAAATCAGTAGACTGCCAAAAAAAAATTTTTTTTTAACAATGGCATTATGGTGTTCTCAGTGGCTAGCAAAATAAGGTCTGTGGGCCAAATCTAGCTTTCTGTCTATTTTTGTAGTTTTGTTTGAAACACAGCCATGCCCATTGGTTTTCTTTACAGCTGATTTAAGAGCTGAATAATAGAGACACCATATGGCCTACAACAGTGATTTTCAACCTTTTTCACCTCATTGCACACATGAACTAATTACAGAAATTCAGTGGCACACTAAAAATATGTAGTTTGCCAATATGACAAAAAAATGGGTTTATTTTTTATTCATTTACACAGGATGACTATTGTGTTGGCTGTTGTCATTTTTTAATTTGACAATGTAAGGGAAATAAGGTCAGTGCCTGACTAGTCAGATACGGCATGTTTTAAAAATTCTTGGGGCACAGTGGTTGGAAATCACTGGCCTACATCTAAAATACTATCTGGCTTTTTAGAGTGAGCTTGGTGTCTTCGAGATTACTCCATAAGTAATTTACTTAACCATTCCCCACATAGGTTTGTTTTACTTTTAATTAAGAAATGTTCATACGATTCCACTTTAGTGAAATTGTATGGTATTTGTCTTTCTCAGACTGGCTTAGTTCACTTAGCATAATGTTCTCCAGGTCCATCCATGCGGCCAAGTAGTATTCCATTGTATAAGTGACTCACAGTTCTTTCAGCTACTCATATACTGAGAGACACTTGGGCTACTTCCATATCGTGGTGATTATAAATAATGCTGTAATGAATATAGGGGTGCTTATGTTTTTTTCAAATTAGTGTTTTGGGATAGCAAAGAGAGGGTTAGGGACTGGAGGGATTGAGCAAAAAGGAAAAAAAGGATTCTTGGACATGGACAACAGTGTGGTGATTGCTGGGGAAAGAGAGTATAAGGGGATTAAATAGTAATGGAAAACATACAATAAAAATGTTTAAAAATAGAACTTTCAGTCAAGATAAAGTAGTAGGTAGACATGCTTTGCCTCTCCACAACAATAAGAAGAAATACAACTATGTCAAAACTAAAAACAACCAGAACTACCAGAAAATTGAACTGCATGAAAGTCCAACAAATAAAGATAGAAAGAAGCAATACTCGTCCAGACAAGTAGGAGGGGTGGAGAGGATGTGTTGTGATGGTGGCAGTGGTGGCGGCAGTAGCAAGGCAGTGGCTGTGGCTGGCAGCAGAGCAGCCACATGTAAAAGTCAGGAGGGACACCTGGGGAGCAACCCCAGCCTCAGACCAGACTGCGCAGCTCATAGCTCCAGCACCATGGAAAATAAAGCCTCATTGCTTCTGACTGTGAAAACCAGTGGGTGTTAGGGTGACAGACAAGACTGCCAGTCTCTCAGCAGAGTCCATTTGTTTAGAGGGCCCCCACAGTCCTAGAATGTCTGCAAACCCACTCACTCTGAGAACTACAACCAGAGCAACAGCTAGAAGGGCGCCAGTCCCATACAGAAGTGGGAGAAGTGCCTGGAAAGGGGGTGAGTGCTGAGTGAGAGGCATTGTTCCCTCTGACCCCTCCCCCAAATACAGTGCCACAATGTGAACAGGTTGCTCCACAGTGAATAGCTAAAGCTCCACCTATTACAATGTAACAGGTGCAAAAGCTCTACCTAAGACACACAAGCAACCACAAGAGACAGTAAAGTTGCAGAGCCAGAATAGTATGGCCCAAAAGAGAGAGCAGATCAAGGTTCCTGTGAGAGAACTAAGTGACAAGGAGACAGCTAACCTAATGGATGCAGACTTCAAAACACTGGTGATAACGATGCTCACAGACTTGACAGACAAGATTAAGTATGATAAATGCATAAGGGAAGAAATGAAAGCTATGCTAAGTAAAACAGAGAAAAATCCACAAGAAACCAATGGTGAAGGGAAGGAAGCCAGGGTTCAAATCAACAATTTGGAACATAAGGAAGAAATATTCAACCAACTAGTACAGAATGAAGAAACAAGAATCGAAAAAACCAAGGAGAGGCTTAGGAACCTCTGGGACTTTAAACATGTCAATATCCAAATCATAGGGGTGCCAGAAGGAGAAGGGGAAGAGCAAGAAATTGAAAACTTCTGTGAAAAAATAATGGAAGAAAACTTGCCTAATTTGGCAAGGGAAATAGATATACAAGACCAGGAAGCACAGTTCCAAACAAGGTAGACCTTAAGAGGACCACACTAAGTCACATAATAATTAAAATACCAAAGGTTGAAGATAAAATCTTAAAAGCAGCAAGAGAAGAGACTTACCTAACAAAGGGGTGCCTATAAGACTATCAGCTGATTTCTCAAAAGAAACTTTGCAGGCAAGAAGGGACTGGCAAGTATTCAAAGAGATGGAAAACAAGGACCTACAACCAAGATTACTCTATCCATCAAAGCTATCATTTAGAATGGAAGAGCAGATAAAGTACTTCTCAGACAAGGTAAAGCTAAATGAGTTCATCATCACCAAGCCCTTATTATATGAAATGTTAAAGGGACTTAAGAAAAAGAAGATCAAAACTATGAATATTAAAATGACAACAAATTCAGAACAGAATCTAAAAAATAAAAACAAAAACAAATTAAGTAAACAACCAGAATAGGAACAGTATCATAGGTATGGGGATCATTTAGAGGCTTATCAGCTGGGAGGGGGAGAAGGTACAGGAATTAAGAAGCATCATTGGTAGGTTCAAAATAGGGGGATATTAGGAATAGTATAGGAAAGGGAGAAGCCGAAGAACTTACATGCACGACCCATGGACATGAACTAATGGGGGGGCATGAGACTGTTGGAGGGAAGGGAGGTACTGGGTGAGGGAAGCAACGGGAAAAAAATTGGGACAACTATGACCACATAATAAAATATACTTAAAAATAAAAAAAATATTTAAAATAAATAAAAAGGAAGAAATATGGACTTCCTTATGACTCAGTTTCTGTTAACATTTTCCCCTGTAGTCTCAGATGAAATCCTGGATCAAAGCAAAGAAAAAAAAAATGTTAAGGCTTTTGAGATACCCTGACAAACTGCTTAATGTTTTTAAATTCATCTTCCCATCAGCCTACTCCTAACAGTTTACCTACATACAAATATGCACTATTTTTTATTAAATTTTTTTATTATGCAGTTAGGTGTCCCATTTTTCCTTTGCCCTCCTCTGCCCAGTACCCCCCCTTCCCTCCCACAATACCCCACCTTAGTTATCGTCCATGGGTCATGAATGTCAATTCTTTGGCTTCACCTTTTCCTATACTATTCTTAACATTCCCTTTTGTTCCTAACAGTTATATATGCTACTTGTTTCCTACATCTTTCTCCCTTTCTGCCCCTTCCCCCTCCCAGCTGAACCCTTCAAACAATCCCCATTTCTGTTGTTCTGTTTATGTCTCGTTATTTGCTTAGTTTTCTTTTTTAAACAAATTTTTTAGATTCAGTTGTTGACAGTTGAAATTTGTTGCCTTGGTGATTATAAACTCCTTTTCCTTGTCTTAGAAGCACTTTACCTGCCTTTCTATTCTAAATGATAGCTTTGCTGGATAGAGTAATCTTGGTTCTAGGTCCTTCACTTTCATCACTTGGACTACTTCTTGCCAGCCCCTCCTTGCCTGCAGTTTTTTTTTGAGAAATCTGCTGTTGGGTCATGTAGAAACTTCTGTAGGTAACTCTCCTCTTTTAAGATTCTCTAACTAACCTTTGCCATTTTAATTGTGATCTGTCTTGGTGGGGTCCTCTTTGGGTCCAACTTGTTTGGAACTCTCTGTGCTTCCTGGACTTGTATGTCTATTTCCTTCACCACATCAGGGAAGCTTTCTTTCATTATTTTTTCAAATAAGTTTTCAATTTCTTACTCTTCTCCTTTTGGCATCCCTGATTCAGATGTTGGTATGTTTGGAGATGTCCCAGAGGCACTTTATACTACCCTCGGTTTTTTGAAATATTTTTCTTGGTGTTCTGGTTAAATGTTTATTCCTTCATGTTCCAAATTGTTGACTGAATCCCGGCTTCATGTCCCCCACTGCTGGTTTTCTGTATATTTTTATCTCACTTTGCATAGCCTTCACTTCTTCCTTTTTGTGTGGCCATAATCATTTTTCTGAGCATCCTGATCACCAGTGTTTTGCTGAGATGGCTGCTACTTGTGCTGGGCTTGGAGACTGTCAGGTGAAGCCAACCTATAAATCTAAGCTGGCTGTTGATACTGCCAGGCCTTGAACTCACTGAGGCCAGCTGTTGCTTGTTAGGATTTAGGAAGTTGTGAAGCATGAACCAAGACCAACCATTCATATGGAGTGGGCCCATAAATTGGGTTGGGGAGAGTCTCTGGGAATATCCATGGTGGGTTAGCCAGGTTGATGGAGTCTCAGATACAGCATCAGCTTGCTGGCTCTGTGGGGGAAGGGTTCAGAAAAGACAATGGCCTCTACTTGCCTTGATGGCAGACACTTCAGTTTCTCCCTATTTATCACTGGTGCCTTTCAAGCTGCTACCACGGTGCTGGAGCTCAGAGGGAGGGAGTCTGAGTAGGAACTGCTTGGGGCTCCAGCAGTTTTTTCCACTGACTCATTCCCCACTGTTTTTTGCAGCCAATTGTGGGGAATTATCTTCCTGGCACTGGAACCCTGGTGTGGGGCTGGGACTTCTTGCTCCCAAGACATCCCTCCAGAATTTTTAATCCACATGTGGGGAAGAGACCAGCTCTCTTTCATTCTGTTAGTTGCCAGACTTCCATTCAACTAGATTTCTGATGGTCCTAGATTTTAGTTGTAATTTTGATGTGGTTGTGTGAAGAGGCGAGCCATGTCTATCTATGCCACTATCTTGTACAATAAGCACTACTTAAAAATTACTTTATCATAAATGAAATGTCTCAAAACTGCAGTTTAATTTCCTCTGCTTTTAATATCTTACATTTGGTATAAGGTAAGTTATCCCACTTTTCTATTTTCTAAAATGATGATGAATCTCCTCCTAGTCTCATTGTTCTTCAGAATTTACTTCAAAGCCAATTTACCAGTTTAAGAACACAGGGTTTTTGGATAGACTTGCCTCTAAATTTCAGTTCTGCCAATTAAAAACTGGGACTTTGGCAGTTACCTAACCTCCCTGGGCATGTTTTTTTTCTGAAAACAGAAAATACCATCTGTTACATAGAATTGCTGTGAGGGTTAAAATAACATGTAAAGGGTTTAGCACAGAACCTGGCACAGAGTAAAATAAACACTCCATCCAACAACTGACAACAGTACTTAATATTAACTTAAGAAAAATCTTTTTGGCAACTGCATCTATAATCAGAAAAACCTGGCACAGAATAAGCATTGAATTCAAGAAATTACGGAAAAATTCATCAGGATAATAGCGTTAAACCTATGAATTGGGAGAATTCACTTATCTACCAATTTCCAACCTTTTTCATCTCATGGCACATATAAACTACTTACTAAAATTCTTCAGCACACCAAAAAATACATTACTTTTTGCCAATGTGACAAAAACAAAAATAGGTATAATTTTGGTTCACTCATACTGGATGGCTATTGTGCTGTCAATTTTTGACGATCTAAGGGAAAAGAGGTCAGTGCCCCTCTGACTAGTTAGATATCGCATTTTAACCCTTTGAGTGCCAACGTTGCTCCCAGTGACTTTTTTTGATGGCAATAAACATAACAATGCAATAATTCATATTTTGTTTTGTTCTTGTTAGACATTGATATAACTTTTTCTCATGTTATCCCAAATTTCAAATTTTTATGCTTGTTCAAATACTGACATATTTTTGCTTTATTTTAAATGGTCCTTTTAATTTCATTTATATTTGCAATAATCATTGAAACTGTGCAATGTGCATGATAAAGAAGCTTTTGCTAATGGACATTTTCATTGCTTCACAGTACAGCATCAGCATTTTGTTTATAAACTTTTTCGCTGTTGGTATCTATTGATATATCTCTAGTGTGAATGCTGTTTGTGGTTTTTTTTTGTACTTTTTTTCAAAAACTTATGTAATAGTTGGCATACTTCTTGTTATCCATGTTGCTATGTGTTTTTTCAAATTATAATCATAGGTTTTATATTATGCCATATTATACTTCAAAAGCCATATTGAAGTAAAGAATTTCTAAAATAGTTATAAAATTTTAATGAAATAATTTTGCTAAATTGCATCAAAGAACACTGCTTACAAAAGTGTATTTACTATATATTGTGAAATTTTCAGCAATTACGAATAATAATGTTTTTAGATATTTTTCATAAACTCTGCGTTTCTCAGCAAAATAGCCTGGCATTTCCCATACAAATTTTAGCAAGTACGCATGGCACTCAAAGGTCTTGAGGCATACTGTTGAAAATTGGTGATCTACATACACACTGTTCAGTCTTCTCGCCCTGGAATATTGTAAACAGACTTTGACTCAGGACTATTTTTTTTTAAGCTAGAACTAATTTTGCTATGGTTCTGTAAGTGCTGAAGGAGAAAGATTACAAAGATCTAGAAAACATGAAAAATCTTTACTCTTCTTGTAGATTCACAATGCACGTTATCTTTTCTAATCCTCACCCAAGGATGTTTTTTACTTGATGTTAAGAGAGGAAGGAACATTGGTTGCCTCTTGCATGCACCCTGCCTGGAGATCGAACTTGCAACCTAGGTGTGCCCTGACCTGGAATCAAACCTTCTGGTGTAGGGATGATGCTCCAACTAATTGTAGTTACTCTTGTGGCTCTACTTAACAGCCAATCACCGTATAATATTGGCAGTTCATTAAGTCTAAGACATCAATTTATAGATGCACTTATTTTATGTACCAACAAAGAAAAAAAGCTTGATTTGATATCCAATCTAAATTGACACCCTTTATGATGCATCTTAAGATATTAAAACAGATTTAAGAAATCCATCTTAGTAACCTTTCACTATAGCTAAGAAAATATATAAAATACTTTAGTATAGTCTTATCAAAATGTTATGTATGGTCTATCCTCAATTTGCGGAGCCTGTATTTAGAAAGTCACCTACTTGCTAAAATTTGTAACTCCAAAACCAATACTCATGGTGCCTTCATGGTCCTGCATGGACCTGCACACACAGAACAGCAAGTCTGTCACCTGACATGCATATTCCCAGCTGAGACTAAAGAAAGAAATTTTGCTATACTTCAGCTCTCATACTGTAAACAAATGTCCTTTTCATGGTCTACTTAGTGCCACAATTTTAATAATTTTGAGGGGTATTTTTCATTTGCTTAAACATGCACAAGGTTGTCATGCACCTTTTGAAGAAAATACATGTGTTAGAAAGTTTCATTCAGACATGACTTATGCTGTTGGTTGTGAATTCAATGTAAATGAAACAACATGTATTAAGCAGGATGTCTTTAAACAGAAACACACATAAAACAAAGCTATGTACTGAGCAGTTGATGAAAATGTGACCAGAGCCTCATAGGAATCTAACCCTGTACTTTCACTAGAACACTGGGTCAGTATTTACTAACTCTGGGTTTGCAACAACTTTACAGAACACAACTACCGTGAATAACAAAAATCTACTGCATTTGACATCTAGAACCTTTGCTATTATTCTTTTGTAAATTCAATCTCATACATATGTTGTTAACCTTACTCCAAAAATAAAATACACGCTTCAATACTTTACTGAGAGGAAAAGCTGGTTCAGATAAATGTAACTACCATCTTCCTACACGGTAGTAGTAAATATTGCAAATTTCCCTTCCTTTTCGAAAGTATGCCCCTTAATTTTTTGGATCCATAAGAATTTTCACATTAAATAATAAAGACCAACATCAGACATACTTTTTGTTGTTGTTTTAATTGTATGTCTCTAGAAAATGCCTGCTATTGGTTTAAGATGGATTTTCTTCATCATGTTGAAGAATATCTTCCAGTTTAGGTTTTTAGAAATAAGTGATGTATCTTATTACATGTCATCCCAACAGTATAATCAGGTCCATTCTGTTTACTATATTAATATATTTCAAAAAACTAAGCCGTCCTTGTATAATGAACATAATTGTAATAGAAATTTGATTTCCTATTATTTCACTTATGATTTTCTACCCAAATGAGTAATAAATTTCTTTAGAAAAAGTGAATTTCACAAAATCTTAAGCTTTAAAAGATATCAGATGTGTACAAAATGCAGGACAAAGATCCTTATATACTTTTTGTGGGGAAATGAGGCAAGGGGAGCATATTAAAGCCTGGTATGTTATCTACTCATTCTGCAATGCTTTCTTTATCGCCAATAACAGCAATCAGTTCAAACAAATTTTTCTTCATATAGTTTCTTTTCACATAAAAATGAAATAATAACCTCTAATGGAATAATGTCAATCTAGTAAGCACTGTGGTTTAGCCTTACACTTGAACTGTTACTAGTTTTATGGTGCAAACATTCAGACATTAAAACTCACAAAATAAACCAGTTAAATACCTTCAATATTACATTGGCATATGACTTAAAATCAAAATGAGAAGCCAGTACACACTGCTTTTAAAACAGACAACACGAAGTACTTTTTACCAGAGTTGCCACAATTTGCAGTTATGCACCACTGTTTTATTTAATTTTGCTTCCCTCTTATTAGTCTATAAGGTCCATAAGCGCAGGAGTCAACTTATGTTTGTTCACCTATGCTAGGTCTCTTCCGTTTGTTTCTTTTAAATTTCCTCTCAACCTTGCTGCTTCATTGGGCTTCCCTGACTTCTGCTTAAATTCAAATAAAAGGAATACCAACAGATCAGTGGGTAGAAAGGACTGAAACACACATACATACCACATAAAAATGCTCTTGCTATCTCTTAATTTACAGGGCCTAAAACCTTTCTAGATAGTCTCCGCAGAAAATTTCATTTAAAAAACAACTCCACGAGCATCATTAAGTGAATACAGACTTAATTCCTCCCAATCCTCAAAGTTACATTTTTTTCCTTAGCATATAAACAAATGGTAGTAAGCTTTACAAAAAACTATAAAGTGGTATTTTTCTCTAAGCTTAATTTTAAAAAAATCCTTATTAACTACTAGAAAGAAACCAGTTTTACCATCCCATAAAATAGGTCTTTTTCCTTTTGTTCTCAAAAGACTTCTTGTAAAAGTGTTCAATAATGGAACCATTGACAGGTACATTCGACATTAACACTATTCAACCTAGTGAACAATATCTGAAGTTTCAACTCGGGAGAATGTAAAACTATATTCTACTGAGAAACTATTAAAAAAAAAACCCCAAATTTATCACAACAAAACCAGGGACTTCTGAATTAGAAGATGACGATCACCTTTTACTTAGTACCCAAGTCTCCATGGAGTAAGACTCAGAAAAGGTCAATTTTAAACCCTGTTCCATAGGACTTGAGTTTCTGAAACAACAAACAAAACCCATTTCTCCTGTAAGTATGTTTTATAGAGCAAAGTCAAAATATTATAAAACAATAATTATTCTAGGACTGCCATGTAATAATGCTCAGCTCTTCCTATGTTAATGTCATGAGTATTAATGAATTATTAAAACTAAACTTGATATAGTCAATAGACAGCTGGCCTACATTTATGTTTATTAAAAACTGACATAAACAAATAAAACCTTTACAAATAATAGCCCAATGCACACATCACTTTGAAACAGTAATCTTGAGAGACATTATCGCCTAGGGCCCCCTCTTCCTCTGCCCCGGCCACGTCCTCTTCCTCTTCCTCGGCCTCGGCCTCTTCCTGCAACTGCAGAAAAATAAGGCAAGGTAAATTCTCTTCAGTGCGATGTTACCTGGCCATCTCAACCAGAATCTATAGTTAAGAAAACTAACTTGGTTTCTGTCAAACATAACCTCCAAGTCACCCTTTCCAACACATTACATGCAGAACCAAGAACTGCTGGCCTACACTTTATTTTATTTGTTTGTCTGAATATATTTACTAAAAAATTCATCAAGTTTCAAAATATTTTTCTTCGTATTGTTTCAAATTCATGACAAAATGAAATGCAAATTACCAAAACCTCATAGATAGAAGAGATATATCAGTGGAACAGAACATGAACACCACATGCCAGATGTATTGTTACTGATTAGAATCCAAGCAAGTTAGTTCAAAGCTAAGAAAGTTAAAAAACGTATTTTATAAAGTAACAACCTCATGACTTCAGAATCTGAAATCATTTGATCCAAGCATAACCTAGTACTTTAATCCATACAGCAGTATCCCTGTAACTTGGTCATCCTAATTCTACTTGAATATCAGTGACAGAAAACTCCTATCCAAATGAACTTAATTTTATCTTGGACAGCTATAAATGTTTGAAAATCCTGACATTCTAAATTTCTACCTATTATTTTCAGTTTTACTATTCAAAGAAATATATAAGTCTAGGGCTTCTGTTATAACAAAGCAGATTAACCACACATCTTTATTTTCTTCTGAAACACTAATCATGATAGAAAAGGAATAAAAATGGTAGATGCCTATAAAGAAAAACAAAAAGACAATAAAAAATATAGAGAAAATATAGTGGTTGAAAGATTTCACCAAATTTTTAAGTTAGAAAGTAGTCTAAGAACAGTAAATGTTCAGTAAAGGAAGAATGACTTCCAAGAGAGCTAGGACGTTGGGAACTAAGGGTAAGATGAGGATACTGGGCTGAAAAGAGAACAAAATGGTTGATAATTCTTATGTGGAACAGTAGACTGCCCAGTCCTCTTCCCCACCTTGCATAGCTAATGATGATCTCACTAACAGGCAGGGAAGGAAAGAAAAAGTAAAATGAACCTAAAGACACTGAAACAAAAAGACTTCATATTTGAAAACACTTGCAAGGTGAATAGCAGCAAGAGGCACACAGAGCTGATGGGAAGCGGTATTAAGTCAGTGTTTTTTAAGCTTTAGTTGTAACCTGAAATTCTTAACTCAAAGAGAACAGGTTAGAAAACTTAAGGGCATTTGCATGGATTAAGGTTAATCAATGGTCCTGAAACTTTTGTTTTAGTAATCTGTTTAAGTGAGTTATGATGCAAAGTATATTTTTTTAGTGTGAGTGGAAACAAAAAGTCTCAAAATCATCACATTAAGTGACTGTCTACAATAAACACGCAGTCCCTTTCTCCTTCCTGCTCTTATAATGCTGGCTGTCAGGCACTTGTCTCCAATAGGAGGTGACTAGAATCTTTTTGTGAGAAAACCAGCTCAAGAAAATACTTCCATATATTGAAATTTGAGTGTTTTCAGTGAAAGGGCAACTCACTTCTGAATCTCCCTACTCTGATACCCACCAGCTGAGGAGTGCAGCCTCCCTTCCCAAAACTTCTCTTTATGGGTCCTTGTCAAATAACAGATGGCTGAAGAGCAAGATACTTAAGTAAAGCCTTTAATGTGAAGTACAAAACAAAGAGACCAAATAAAAAGTGAAAATAATGCCAAATACACAATAAAACTTAAAAATATATTCTTAAAACAAAAGAATTCTATGAAAAGTAATCAGAGAACAAGGAGGCTTAAAAATTAAGTATATGCTAGATTGGAAAATAAGGTCAAGGATATTTCTCACGAAACGTAACAGAGAGAAAGAAGAAAAATATCCATACTGAAATGACCCACCAAGTACCCAGAACAACAAAATGAAGGGAAAAAAGGGAGGACTAGCCAAGATCCTATGCTGAGTCATTAAGAAATTTCAGAATACCAGAAATAAAGAGCCAATCTCCAAATCTTCCAAAGTGTGTATAAGGTGGGAGACAAGGCCACGCACAAATGTACAAGAACGGAATCAGTGTTTTTAATAACAACACCAGTAACAATAATAAATACTATACGCATTCATGGCAAGTACAATTAAAAAAACAAAAACAACAAAAAACCCACCAAAAAACCCTGCGATGTTTGCAAATATTTATATTTTGAATAATGGGTTAGAGTATAAATACATTCACAAAAACATTTATAATCCTTCTAACTTACCAGCTTCCCTTTTCTTAGATTTCACTTTTGGTTCAACATCCACAAGTAGTGTATCCAAAGGTAAGCTGTCTGGCAGAATAAAATAGCGAATGTTGTTTCCTCGAATACTCAGTGTTTCCAGCTGTACAGGTTCTCGGTTCTTCAGGGTCATTTTCACAGCTTTAAGATGAGTATTCATGCTGACATCTACACCTAAAGGGAAAAAAGAAGGTAATTATTAGCACCATAAGGAAGGCAACCAATTAATACATATCAAGTCACAGTGTATACCGTATTTAAAAAAAGTACTTTTCTGTTAAAGTGCAAGTGTCTACAACATAATTATGTAAACTGGCAAATGGAGGGATACTGTTAGTACAAATCAGAAATCTTTCCTTTACAGAGATGTTCCCTACCATGTCAGAATTCCTTACAGAAGTGAATGCAGTAAGCAAAGGAAAAACCCTAAATGGTACCATTTATTCCCATTGTCCCCATGTGTCCTCATACCCTCAGGCAATGCTTATTGCAGGGTCCTCCCATTGTCTCCATAACTTCCTTACACCCTGCTCCACCAAGCTATCTTCATTTTTGTTTTAAGAATAAAGACCTAGATGCACAGTACTATTTTTTCTTATTGCAAGAAATTTAACGTCTTTTTCAGTTTTTAAAAAATGAGTGTTACTGTTTTTCATTAATACTTTGATTACCAAAGTTGCACAAGTTTTGAGTGGTGTGCCTCAAACCATTTTTACCATTAGTCATTTTTAGTATGAGATTTTGCAAAATAAAAAGCAAGGTTTTCTATAACAACTATACAGCAGGACAGAAAAATACTCAATTCTTGGGGTCCTTACCAATATAACCAAACAAGGATAACTAAAGAGCTAGTTAATTTCTGTCCCTAAAAAGTTAAGGCCAAAAAACATAAATTCTCTCAACTTCCCCAATATCCATCTTGAATTTACTAATCTTATTACTAATACTTTCCTCCCTCATTCCAGTCGTAGAGGTGGTCCACTCCTTTCCCCAAAATTACATACTTTTGATACATTCCATCTCCTTGGGGACCTTGATCCATCAACAGAAAAGGGGGTAAAAAAAGATCTATAAGTTCTTTCTGTGTTCCAAGAACTCCATGATAGACATTGAATTTAATTCTTAAAACCCCTATGGGTAGACAGTATGATTATCTCTACTATGCAGACTAAAATATGTATTCGTAAAGGATACAAGAAATTTGTAGTGGTGGTTGTCAACGGAAGAGGAAATTAGATCTTTTACTAGATTTTGCTCCCACAACTCCCCACTCCCAGTATCATCTATTAAGTGCCTACCATATGTAAGACAAACCTTGCATTACATTTCTGTGAATGTGGACCTAGATTTTGAGTTCCTAAAAATAACAGACCTTAGGAGAAAGCAGGCAAAACCTTACACTGCACTGATTTCCTTTCACAGCAATCGGCATTGCAAAGTTCTAGTATGCTCACCAATAATATCTGTTTAATCCTATAGGTTTTCTTGGTTCACTCAGATGCTTTTACAGTTTCTTACTGCCCTCTCCTCCATCTCCCAACATATATTCTTACCCAAGATAATCAGACATAGATGTCCACCCTCTATCTTCAAAGTCTTTGTGATTTAACAGGGGACACAAAATTATAATCAAAGTAATAAAATGTATTTTGGGAGTTGCAATATTCCAGGCAAAAGGACACACACAAAAGCACAAAAAGCATGAAAGCAGGAAAACAAGTCACAGATAGGGCAATCTGGGGAACCCAGTTTGGTCTTAGCACAAGTATTTAAATTGAGGCTGAAATAAGAAAGTCAATGAAATAATCTAGACAAAAAGAATAAGATCCCTACTACAAGAATGTTCATTAAGCAACCAAAAAAGAATTTTGGCCAGTAGGTAGAAGAGACAGGGAGAAAAGAAGTGTTAAAAAGTAGCCTAACCTCCATACCTGTGATTGTTCCATGGACTTGTGTTCCATTCTTCAATTCAATGGTTACAGTTTCGTGACTCAATTTCATCAAAAACCTATAAAAATAGCAGGAATAAAAATACATTTTTACCTTTAAAACTTTAAAATCATGTTTATTATGTCAAAGGGATAAAATTTCTAATTGTTAAAGGTCTTCTTAGATATCTGCATCAATTCCTGTTAATAATCTGAACAAGAGTTTCAGATTTCCTTGAATTAAAACCTTAACATTTGAGAAACAAGATGGCAGAAGAGTAAGTGGAAGCTACACTAACCTCCTCCCAGAACTAGCCTGGATTTACAACTTAATTTTGGAGAAATCATCTGGAATAACCAACCAAAACACTAGCTGGAGAGAAGTCTTATAACCACGGAGAGACAGAAAAGGCCGCTACATCACAACGTGACTGGTAGGGAGCGCGGAGATGCAGAAGGGCTGGCTGGGCTCACATGGGTGGCAGCTGAAGGGACTGAGAAACAGCTCAGCAGCCGGGGGTTCCCCCTGAGAAGGGCAGGGTCTAACCCCCAGCTGAGCTTCCCAGCCTACAGCAACAGAGTGGAAAGTAAAATAGTATCCAGCTGTGAAAAGTGAAAAGGCACAGGGTTTCTTGATAACCGGAGAGAAACAGCTGGAGAAAAAGAGCTCTTAAGCGGATCACATACGAAAATATTTTGGCCCCCACTTACGCTGGGCTTGAGCGGAGGGAAGGCAGAGAGGACTGGAGACACTTGGGGAGAGTTTGGTGTGGTGGCTTTGAGGGGAGAACTGGGGAGGCAGCCAGCTGGGTCCCAGTGCTGACTCATCCCCACACTGCAGGCAGACCATTCCCTCCCCTCCAAGTAGCGTCAGCCTGAGGGGAAGCAAAAGCCCTGCCTACAGGAATTAAGCTGCCACACCCACAGTCCTTAAGCCTGACAGCTAATCACAGATTGAATAGATTAACAATTAAAGAAGTCAGACAAAGGCAGTAGATCCCTGGAAGTCTTCAACAGACTGCCTAGGCCCAGACTGGTACAGGATCTGATGCCACCAGGGGCAGATCCAGGAAGTGCAGATCATTCTAAGAAGCACCAACAAACAATAGGAGTCACAAAAATGGGGAGACAGAGAAACAACCCCCCATCAAAAGGAAAGGTAGAATCCACAGAAAGAGTGCTAAATGAAATAGAGGAGAGCAAACTTATCAGATATGGAATTCAAAACATGGATTATGGAGAAGCTCAATGAGCTCAGCAGAAACTACGAAGAACTCCAGGGAAACTACAAGGAACTCCAGAAAAACTACAAGGAACTTACTGAGAATTACACCAGCATGAAAAAGGACATAGAAACTATCAATAAGAGGCAGGAGGAAATGAAAAATACGATCTCTGAATTGAAAAACACAATAGAAGGAATTAAAAGCAGGCTAGAGGAAGCAGAAGATCAGATCAGCGAGCTGGAAGACAATGTAGACAAAAACTCCCAGACAGTGCAACAAAATGAAAAAAGACTGAACAAGACTGAAGAGGCTCTAAGACAGCTGTAGGACAACATGAAACGTAATAATATCCGTATCATAGGAATTCCAGAAGGAGAAGAAGAAGAGCAAGGGATAGAAAACCTCTTTGAAAAACTAATGACAGAAAACTTCCCTAACATGAGAGAAAGAGTCACACAAGTCCAGGAAGAACAAAGGGTCCCAATGAAGATGAACCCCAATAGGCCCACTTCAAGACACATAATTAAAATGGCAACATTCAAAGACAAAGAAAGAATCCTAAAAGCAGCAAGAGAGAAACAACTAATAACATACAAGGGCGCTCCAATAAGGCTATCATCAGATTTATCAGCAGAAACACTACAAGCCAGAAGGGAATGGCAAAAAATATTCCAAGCAATACTCTACCCAGCAAAACTCTCATTCAAAATGGAAGGTGAAATAAGGAGTTTCCAAGACAAAAGGAGGCTAAAAGAATACATCTCCACCAAACCAGCATTGCAAGAGATGCTAAAGGGTCTGCTTTAAGAAGATGAAGAAACAGAGAGAGACAGAGAGGAACACGAGTACAAAGTGGGAAAATGACAATGAATAAGTACTGAAAGAAAGAAGGAACTTCTACCATTTGCAACAACATGGATGGAACTAGAGAGAATTATGCTTAGCGAAATAAGCCAGGCAAAGAAAGAAAAATACCATATGATATCACCTAATACAGGAAATAAAAGAACAACACAAACAAAAGAACTAAATAGAACAAAGAGCAGAATAGCAGTCAATAGGGGGGAGGGGGAAGGGTTTAGTCAAAGAACATATATAAATGACTCATGGACATTGACAACGGGGAGGGATACGATTGCAGAAGAGGGGGTGGGTTGGGTGGGGGAGAGAAACTGGGAGAAAAGGGGACAACTGTAATTGAAAAACCAACCCCCCCCCCAAAAAGGACTTAATGCAGTCCCTTTAATGACAAGGAGGGTAATCTTGGGGAGAAAAATTGTGATTCAAGGAAAATCACAATGCTCAGTGGTAGACTATAAAGTAGTGCAGCTAACCGTCTTTAAAGTTTCTTTTCATTTAAAATTTGTTTTCATTTGGAAGTTAAACTATGTCTGTGGTATTATCAAAGATGTTTAATTTACAGGCAAGAAGAATGTCAAATGCCGTGCAACTGGATGCCTTTCCGATAAGACAGTCCTACAGATTTAGAGACTTGTATGTGGGTTATGTTACATAAATTAACATGTGTTTTATGTTTTCAAAGGGCATAAGCCTATGACCTCATTACCTGAGTGATTGTGTGTATGTATAGGCCTCACTTAATCCTGTCTGCATTGCTGCCTCCTGAGACTCAATGGTTTGGCTGAACTAAGTGGCTGGGTTGGTGAAGTATGGGGTGGTCTGTAGGCTTCACTTTAAAACTGGTTTCTCTTTTTTGTCCTAATGGCTTGGACAGAAAGAGCCCAGAGGTCAGAGAGGGGGGAAACCTAAAACATTTCCCTCAACCCAAACTAAATATAATGGGCAAAAGGGTTTTGGACAGGTGAGATGTACCTGGCACAACTTCCTCCAAAGAAGCCCTTCTTTTCCCTAATGTGGGACATTGAAAAATTAATGCCTGTCATTTGTCATCTAGTGGTTATGGATTGAATGATGTCTTTTAACCCTTTTGCCAAATCTGTTGCCTCCAGAATACAACAAGGATGCCAGCCTGGTAAATAAAGTATGCCGTTGTCCGGGGACAGCCAACTGACCTGGAGTCTGCACGATTCTTCCCCATGTGGGAAGGCCACCCTCCCTTCCACACCCCCAATCTTATTAGGGATTTCTGGACCCAAGGGTTGGTAGGACAACGACCATGTCCAGCTTGAAGCAGCTAGAAGAGCTTGAGACCTTCGCTCATTGTCCTTTATAAGATTATAAAGTGTCTTAAGTCTGAGAGGGAGGGATTATTCTTTTTTATTGTTAAATTAATTATTAAAATAAAGAAGAGAATATATGAAAGGGTGAGGCAGTGTATGTACAACCCATGGGCATGGACTTGTGGTGGTGCTGGGCGGAGGGGTGCAAAGGGGAAAAAATTGGAACTATTGTTAACAATATAATCAATAAAATATACTTAAAAAAAAAAACACCTTAACATTTATGAAGGAGCATAATAACAACAGACACAGTCATTTAGACATTTCTGATTCTCAAAGCCACTGTACAGAATCCATGCATACAAATTCTAAAGTCATAAGCCACATGATTGAAATCAAGAAATTATATGAAGGTCGTCAAAAGGTACAAACTCCCAGTTACATGTTGACACTGCTGTGTGGTATATTTGAAAGTTGCTAAGAGAGTAGATCTTAAAAGAAAGAAACCTTTATTTTTGGTATCTATAAAGATGATGGATATTAACTTACTGTGGCAATCATTTTGAAATATATGTAAGTCAAGTCACTATGCTGTACACCTTAAACTTAAAGAGTGCTGTATGTCAACTAATTTAAACAATAAATGAAAAATAATAAATTTTAACTGGTAGTAAGAGATTTCAATTATATATACATAACAAGTAATAAAGTCTCCCATTCTAACGCCCTCCATGTTTGTGAGGCTATTCTTCCAGACCATTTTATATGCATTCATAAGCATAAACATAAAATTTTTTACATAATTGGGCCATACTTTAATGACTTCTCTAACTTGTAGTTCTCGTTTAGCATTTTATATTAGAGACATTTCCATGTCCATTATGTACTCCTATCACAAATCCATTTATGCAAATCCTTACCAACACTGTTACAAATCTTCTAAAAATTTTTTGGTCAGTTTGATAGGAAAAGACAATCTGTCTTTTTCTATTCATTGTGAGATTGAATGCCTTTTAAGAAATGAGAAATTTGTATTTCTTCTGTGAATTGCCTATTCACATTATTCACACATTTTCAATTTGGTTAAATTTTTATTTTATTTTCTACCAGTTTGCCACAGCCATTCAAGTTTATTTGTGATTTTCTTTAGTCATACAACTTTTTTTTCCATTTTATAATGTTAAATTTGCGAACTTCTTAGGTATGTAATTTATTTAGGAAGATATCTCCCATCTCAAAATGATCTCTTTTCATCTAGTTTTGCATTTAGTATACTTCACCTAGTCTTTTGTTTGCCCCCAACTTTTATTACAAAATATTGCAGAGGAAGAAAAGTTGAAGGGTTGACAAATTACTGAAATGTTGCCGTGTGTGTCCCTCTTACACACAAAATTTACACTTTCACCATATCATCTAAAAATATATTGCAGACTCTTCAGCATGCATTTTCTAATGAGGGCATTCTCCCACATAACCATATCACATCTTTAAAAAATGGACAATAATCTCACAATGTGATCTAATATGCAGTTCACATTCACATTTTCTTATACATGCAGGATTAGCTATTTCTCTCCTCTGTTAGACTGCTGCTGAGGGTAAGGTTTATGATCTTTAATCTAATTCTGGATTGTAAAAGGCACTGAATAACAGTTGGTCAAGTTTTTCAATAACAGGGAAGGCAGCCTTAAAATACCCTTTTTAGTGGTATAGGCAGCCATCTAAAAAGGGGAAATAATTGGTCTAGGATATATCAATTCCTAAAACTTTTTTTCCTTTAAATTGATTTTGAAGAGAAAGGAAGGGAGAGAGAGAAAAAAACATCAACTTGTTGTTCCACTTATTTATGCATTCATTGGTTGATTCTTGTAGATGCCCTGATGGGGGATCGAACCCACAACCTTGGCATATTGGGGCAATGCTCTAAGAAAATGATCTAACCCAGCCGGGGCCCAAACTTTAAAACAGTTCATCTGTCCTCATATGAAGATTGATATGCTGAATCCCCACCCTTTTTTGTTTGCTGTCAAGAAAAGTCTCTTAATGAATTGATAATACTTTATTTAACCAGACAAGAATTCTTCAACTGAGCTCTAAATTTACAATCACTTATAACTCTATTAGCCTAGAATTTTCACCTACTAGCTTACTTCCATTATCAAGTTTTGGGGTTTAAAAAGGAACTTTTATTTTAACTGACCCACTCAATAATTTTTACTTTCAAAAAAGTTCTTTCAAATCATTTTTGGAAGTTAGACTAGGCCCCCAACGAGCTCAAATTCCGGTAGGAAGGACACAAAAGATTTTTAAAAATTAACTAAATTAGAAAATCAATAGGGATATGCAGATTTTAACCAGGCAAGTAATATAGCACGGATAGGAGGGAATCAAATCTTAGTGGACATGTAGTAAGGTGTCTGAAAAGTTAAAAATACGCAGCAAATAAGAGCAAAGATATGGTAATAAGAAATACCACGTTGATAAATGATAGGTACTATTGATGGAAGTTAAGTCCAAGAAAATGAATAAGGAAGTTAGGCAGGTTCCTTTCAAGGTGAGCCCGAGCTCCATCAAAGAATTCCCCTAGGAGAGCTACTGAAGGGTTTTCATCAATTAAGTGGAATGCCTTGGTTATATTCACAATGGGAGACAAATTAGGTGGCTAGAGCAGTATACAAGTCAAAGTTACAGTAATCAAGACATGGGCACAACAAATTGATCAATGAAACAGAATAAAGCCCAGAAACAGACCCACATTTACATAGTCTACTTTCTACAAAAGTGCATATGGGATTGCTAAAGCAGTCTCATGGGCAAAGAAAAGCCTTTTCAACAAATGATGAGATCGATCATAAGGATTTATATTCAATAGTATGGAGTAACTGGAAATCCATATAGAAAAAAAAGAGAGAGAACCTGAACCCCTAACTTACACAACTTACCAAAACTAATTGGAAGGTAAATCACAAACCTAAACCAAAAAGTTAAAATTAAAAAGCTTTTAGAGAAAAACAGAATAACTTCATGGTTTGAGGGTAGACAAGATTCTTGGACAGCGTAGAGAAAACAATAACCATAAAAGAAAAAGCTGGTAAGTTAAGATTCCCTCAAAATAAACTTCTGGACATTAAGGAAATGAACAAGCAAGTCGTAAACTGAGAAATTATATCTGACAAAAGACTAGTATGCATAATATATAAAGAATTCCTATAATTCAATAATTAAAAGAACACAAGACACATTAAGCTCTTCACAAATATATGTGAATGGCCAATAAACAGATGAAAAAGGGCTCAACATCACTAGTCATTAGGAGAATGAAAACTGAAGCCATAAGGGGACACTACTACACAATCACTAAAATGGCTAAAATTAAACTGACAGCAAATAATGTTGGGAGTTTATGGAGCAACTGGAATTCCAATCTACTGTTGGTGGGATTGTAAAGTGGTACAACCTCTATGGAAAATGGTATGGCAGTTTCTTATAAAACTAAGTGTATATCAATGTCATGATCCAGCAACTACACTCCTAAGTAATTACCCAAAAGGAAAAAAATAACTTGCACAATAAAGTTCAAATAAGTTTTAAATATATAACGTTTAAACACACAATGGACTATTAATCACTAATAAGAAGAAACAAACTACTGATACAAGCCACAATGTAAACAATTTTAAAAATACGCCAAGTAAACAAATTTTACACAAAAAGAAGGCACTCAGTGATTCCAAATATAGGAAATTTTAGTACAAGTAGAACCAAGCTATGGTGGAGGAAATTGGTTGCCTCTGGGGGTATAGGATCAGAGATTGACAGAGAAGGGCTTGAAGAAACTAAGGCTTTGATAACAAGGGTTTAAGTTACACAGACATATACAGTTTTGAAGATCAGGAAATACACACTAAATTTCATCGTATGAAATATTTACCTCAAGAGATTATTATGTCTTGAAAAAAAACCAGGGGTGAAAAATGGAGCCTGAACAGTTCAATGGTAGCAATTGGAATGGGTAGGGGGCAGGAGAAAAGAGACATAAGAGTCCGAGCCTGGAAACCAAATAGATAGGAATTATTTTCTGATGAATCTTTTACTATCAGAATTTCCTACCTACTGAAAATTAGATATTCAAATATTCAGATAACATGGTATCTATCCTTCAGTATATCAATCCACACTCTTTAAATTAAAAAATCAAAGAGAATTCAATAATTAGAGATACTTCTATATGGTGGACAAAAATGCCAAATTTTTCAGACATCAGGATTATCGAGAGAAAGAAGTCAAGACTCTCAGGTTGTTTAGAGTGACAGTAAGATAAAGACAGTGCCACCAACTAAGGTACAAATAAGTCAAGTGAAATGCAAAGCAGTTAGACAAACACCCCTTCTCTTGGTGCAAAATACATTCTCCCATAAGAAGAAATTTTGTCTCTATATTCTAAGACAGAATAGGATTCAAGAGTCATTAAAACTTACAGGAAAATTGTCACAACACTGAAACCTTTAAATGAGACAAACTGATTTCAAAGAGTATTACATAAAATTTAACTAGATTCAGACAGATAGGTATTGAGAAAATGCAATATACTTTAAATTCTGAGACGGTTTTATCCATAGTTCAAATAAAAATGGACTAAAAGTTAAGCTTAAATGCCTTCTCCAACCAGAAGTGGTTTATATTATTGCAAACACACTACAAATTGTCTACGTGTCTGTCTTCCCCACAAAACAGAAACCTCCAACAAGGCAGGGACGCTACTTTAAATAAAAAGGTCCATTATCAGTGCACAGTTTAACAGGTGCCCAATAACTGTTTGGTCGACATTTGCAATCCTTGACTCAAAAGGCAATAAACTACCGAAATATTTATAACTGCTGGCTTACTTATCAGAAACCTTTAGGCTCTCTGCCTCAATTTAAAAAAAAACACCAAAACCAAAGCTATTGGCAGATAGTGTAAAAAAAGTTACTCAAACAACTCTTCAGTAGGTTTAACCAACCAAGTTTAAGAACTAAAACGGAAAATTATCCGTGTGGTCAGTCACAAATACAGAAAGTGATTCTGTCTCAAGTTGGGCGATATTTCCTAAATGAAAGGCCTACTTTAAAGGGGAATGTAGGTTAAATAATCTTAAGTCTAGAGAATATCAAAAATGAACTAAAATAGAAAAAAACTTTTAAGAAGTCATAAGTCCATCCCTTTTTTTAAAACATTTCGGAAATTGGCTTCATTTTCAGATAAACACCTGCAGCTTGTAAGTATTCTTTTTAAAGCGCATTAATTCAAACTACTTACTCAGGGCATGCAATTTTTATGTCTCCCACGTTCTGAGGGCTGAGATGAGCCCGAGAAATAACCTCAACTAAAAATCGGTAAGGAACCGAAAGCAAGACCTTGTAAACATGAAGCTGTACCTTTAAGGTCTAAGATAACGGATGGAAAGAAAGGGCTCGGCCTTTACATTCACCTCTTCGAAGACAGGAGTTTATCCCCTCTCGCGACCCAGTCTGAACGCCAGGCCCAAGAGAGCCCGCGAGCGCGCAGTCCTGACGGGGCGTGAGCGGCGGACGCCGGAGGCAGTTAGCAGGCCGAGCACGCGGCTTTCGCGCCTCCTGCAAGTTGGCTAGCCTACCCTCCCGCTACCGGCCCAAACCGTCCCTTCACGGCCCCCATCCCATTTGATCACCTCCTCACCTCACGAGCTTCATCCTAACGGAGCAGTCACGTTTTCAGTGCGAGAGTGCACACACACACACACAAAATCAACCGAGGGCCCACAAACTGGAGTATGAATGGCCGGAAACGCCTACTCCCAGACCTCGGATGTAAAGAGCGCGCGGAGCGCAGCAGCCGCACAGCGGAAACGCCGAGACCGCGCTGCGTAGCACTCCCTTCCGGTCCGGAGGAGTGCCACTGCCGGCCCCTGGCGGCTGGAGGTATGCCTTGCGACTTCTGAGATCGTTTAGAGGTGATCTAGGAGGAAATGGCCTCTTCGAGGGAGATTTGAGGAGATTCCATTCAATTAACAGGCACTTTGGCAAGGCAGTTCACCTCGAATTATGCAGCTCCAAATATACCCAAGAGTGAAAGGAAGTTCTGAGAGAAGGAAGCCCAAAGGATTACAGAAATTCTGCTACAAAGTCAGGAACTTAAGCACTACTTAATGTACTTAAAGAAAATCCCACAATTCAGCTAATTATTTTTTACTTTAAATTCTGGTCATAAACTTCTTAAGGGTACCCTACACTGCCCAGAGAGCATGTTATACTTTTTTAAAGAGCTCAAAAACGATTACATACCTTCTTTCTTCTGTCCCTCTCCAACCTTTTACAGTCTTCAAGTCCTTTTCCAAATCACGCTCTGCTAATGTTTCCCAAGTTTTGGATAAAACAGAAGCCATCCTCCTTTCTTTTCTGTTACAAAGGTGAAAGTATTATTGCTCCTTTCAGAGGCAAACTCCCCTTTGTTGTATTATGGATCCCATCTCCCATTTTCTCAAAAATTCCACTACTCCACTTATTCCCATTTAACTTGAATCATCACTTCTTCCCTCTCTATTGGTTTTTTTCCATCAGCATACAAATTTGCCTAACAAACAAAACAAAGTTCTTTTCTGATGCAGCTCCAGCTACTGCCAGATTTCTTTCACAGGAAAAAGTTCTTTTTTTTAGTATACTTTATTATGTTATTACAGTTGTGCCAATTTCTTTTCCCTTTGCTCCCCTCTGTCCAGTACCCCCCTTCCCACCAGCAATCTCATCCCCTCTTAGTTCACGTCCATGCGTTGTGCAGGTAACTTCTTTGGCTTCACCCTTTCCTCTATTTTTCTTAACTTCCCCCTATTTTGTACCAACCAATTATGCTTCTTAATCCCTGCACCATTTCTCCCTCTTCCCCTTCCCAGCTGATAACTCTCCAAATTATCCCCATACCTATGATTCTATTTCTATTCTAATTTAGTTTTTTTTTTTTTTAGAATCTATTGTTGATACTTCTGAGTTTGTTGTCATTTTAATGTTCATAGTTTTGATCTTCTTTTTCTTAAATAAGTCTCTTTAACATTTCACATAATAATGGCTCGATGATCACTAATTCCTTTAGTTTAACCTTGTCTGGGAAGCATTTCATCTTCCCTTCCATTCTAAATAATAGCTTTGCTGGATAGAGTAATCTTAGTTGTAGGTCCCTACTTTTCATCACTTTGAATATACCTTGCCAGTCCCTTCTTGACTGCAAAGTCTCTTTTGAGAAATCAGATGATAGTCTTATAGGAACCCCTTTGTATATAACTCTGCTTTTCTCTTGCTGCTTTTAAGATTCTCTCTTTATCTTTAGCCTTTGGCATTTTAATTATGACGTGTCTTGGTGTGGTCCTCTTTGGGTCTAGCTTGTTTGGGACTCTCTGTGCTTCCTGGGGTTGTATGTCTATTTCCTTCACCAAATGTGGGGAGTTTTCCTTCATTATTTTTTCACATAAGCTTTTAATTTCTTGCTCTTCCTCTTCTCTCTCTGGCACCCCTATGATTCAGATGTTGGCACATTTAAAGTTTTCCCAGAGGTTTCTAAGCCCCTCCTCATTGTTTTTCAATTCTTGTTTCCACATTTTGTACTGGTTGACTGTTTATTTCTTTTTTATGTTCCAAATCATTGATATGAACCCTGGTTTCCTTCCCTTCACCATTGGTTTTGTGTGGGTTTTCCTTCCTTTCAGGTAGCATAGACTTCACATCTTTCCTTATGCATGTGCCATACTTAAGCATATCTGTCAAGCCTGTGAGCGTCTTTATCACCAGTGTTTTGAACTCTTCGTATGTTAGGTTGGCTATCTCCTCATCACTTAGTTCTCCCACTGGAACCTTGATCTGCTCCCTCTTTGGGGGCCATACTTCTCTGTCTTCTCATCTTGACAGGCTCCTGTGTTTGCCTCTGTGTCTTAGGTAGAGCTGTCACATCTGTTACGTTGTAATGGGCAGAGCCTTAGGTATTCTTCAGTACAGGGCGACCCGTTTCATCATATCGTGGCTCTGTGTTGGGGGAGGGGTCTGAGAGGGAACAATGCCACCCGCTCAGCACCTGCTCCTTTTCCAGGCACTTCTCCCACTTCCTGTATGGGACTGGCGCCTCTCTAGCTGTTGTCCTGGTTGTGGTTCCCAGACTTGGTGGGTCTGTGGACATTCTAGTACCATGGGGGCCCTTTAAACAAGCAGACTCTTCTGAGAGACTGGCAGTTTCTTCCTCTGTTCCAACCCCCACTTGTTTTCACAGTCAGAAGCAATGAGGCTTTATTTTCCCCGGTGCTGGAACCATGAGCTGCTTGGTCTGGTCTGGTGCTGGGAGCACTCCCCAGGTGTCCCCTGCTACTTTAAAAAATGTGTTACTGTGCTTTCTGCCAGTCTGCTGCTGCTGCTGCTGCCGCCACTGCCGCCACACCACTTCCTCTCCACCCCAGCTCCGCCCCTTTTACCTGTCTGGGTGAGTATTTCTTTTTAAATCTTGGTTGGACTTCCATGCAGCTCAATTTTCTGGAACTTCTGGTTGTCTCCGTTTTGAGGTAGTTGTATTCTTTCTTAGTTGTGGCGGGAGACAGTGTGTCTACCCACGCCTCCATCTTGGCCAGAAGTTCCAGAAAAACTTCTTGAATGAGCTATCTATACTTGTTTTTATCACCTCCAATTCACTCTTCAAACTACACTGAAATTGCTTTCCTATAGGTTATCAAAAACCTCCAATACAAACTGCTGTCCTCACCTTACTCAACATTTCAGCATCATTCAACACAGATACTCTCCTTTTGTAATGCTCTCCTTTCTTGGCTTTCAGGATACCAAGCATACCTTGTTTTCTTCCTATCCCACTAGCTACTCTTTTTAGGTCTCAGCTGCCTCATCCTCTACTGAACCATTACATATTGGGGTGCTTCAGGGCTTACACTAGGTGTAGTCGTTTCTCCTTTAGCTAGGTGATCTCCTACAAAGTGGCTTTAATTTGTATCTTCAGCCTGGATTTTATCCTTTATCATCAAAACCTTCGATGTTGTACAGCAATGCTCATCAAACTTTAATATGCATAGGACTCAGATGGATGAAACTTTAGAATGAAAATTTTTATTCAGTTGGTGTGGGGTCTGAAATTCTGCATTTCTAATGTTAAAGAAAAAAAATACAGGCCTAAAATGGAGTCACTTGTGTTAACAGCCTATAATACCAAACCTAGATTTAATACCTGATCTAGTTGTAGTTTCAATCTTTCCCAGAAACCTAATCTTAAATTAACCAGTTTTGAATTTTCTGGTCAAGCATCAGCAATCTGTCCTATCACCTAGGCTCTCTCCATTCTCCCTGGAAAGAAGCACTCTACATGTTAACAACCTTCCCACTTCTCTTCCCCTAAAGATGTCCCACCTTCTTTTCTTTTACAAATAGCTTCCTTGCCCCAGCCTGTTTCCATTTGGTACAGTGCCCTTCTAGTTTCTAAATGGGATGCTGCCTGATTCATGAATTATATAACCCTGCAGAGATCGTGGTAAAAAAAATGACAGTGTAGGTCATGTGTATCTGAGGGATGCATTCATTGCTGAAATGCAAAAAATTTAAAACAATGCAAATTGGCATTTACTATATTTCTATAATAAAATATATTTTTATTTATTTTCAGTTACAATCTAAAAATTATTAAAATATAAAAACAAAGAATAAACATTTTTCTTTTCAAATAACAGAAATATGGATATTGCTAAAAAATACAACCAAAAAAATGTCTTTAATATTACCAATCAGAATCTTCAATAGTTTGTTTTGCAAACTGTAACAGTCATTACAAACAATATTACTATGCTCAAGACATAGATACTTTTCACAACACTGCAAAATTATTTTGATAAACGACTCAAGTAGCATTTACTATAGTTCTTCAACATCTCTTGCATTATGGAATCGATATATTTTTCCAGCCACTTCAATGGTTAATGAAAAAAAAAAAAAAAAAAAACCACAGCACTGACTTAGAAGTTCTCAAAAAAAAGTACACCAACACTGCCTTCAGAGTTCGAGGGTTCTCTCAGATACAATTTACTACTGAATATCACACACCCTTGTGAAACACGTTATGACCAAACCAATGGCTTAAAGGTTATGGCTTAACATTAGTCACATACAAAGGCACAGCTAATCATGACTTCGAATTTATGCACCTTGTTAGAAACAAGGACATAGTGACTCCCAAACCAGGAGAAAGTCATTAGTAACAAAGGGCAAATGTAATTAAAGGGTCTTAAGGGCAAATGTAATTAAAGAATCTCTGAGAAGGGAGTTGACAGCATTGGCATATCTACAAATCACAGAAGGGGCATTTAGATAACTGTGTTAGATTGTAACTCTGGAGTAACCAGTAATGGAGAAACGGGGAAGAAGGAGAGGGGAGGGGGAGCTAATTGCTTTAGGGCGGGGAAGCTAATCACTTTAGGGTGGCAATTTTAGGGTGCAAAAGATAATCACTTTAGGGTGGCAATTTTAGGGTGGAGAAGATAATCACTTTCAGGGCAATTTCAGGGTAGGGAAGCTAAGACTATAAAACCAGTTTCCTTTGTCTACTTGGCACGCACATTCTCCTGGCTGTGAGGGTGCACCCGGCTCTGCAGACTCATGAATAAAGGCCTCGTTTTACTGCTCAAGTCCTGTGTCCCAGTTTTTATTGTGAGCGTTTCTCACAACCTGACACATGTAACAATATTTGTTTGCGTCTCTCAGATCAGCCGCACTCTCTGCCTGGTTAATAAGGCCAATTCAATCCTCAACTTTACTTGAATTTTTTTTTTAACACTAACAAGCCTTCAGTTGATGAAGATGCCCCCAGTCCATTGGACCATAACTGATTAGCAAGATTGTAATGAACATTTGTGTGCTTACCTTCTCAACACTTATTCCCTTCTCTTTCTTACAGTTTCTAATAATCTTGTGGTGATTCATGTGGCCTTAAGGATGCTGATTCTATGCTTATGTTAATAATCACATTCCATTACTTGTCCACAGTGAGCTTGGGATATAAGCTGATCATTCAGATCTTTGCAGGAAATACTCTTTTCTTTTGGATGTGAATAGAGAGGTAGTTATTGGAAACTCTCTAAGAGAATAACAGGTCTTAAGAGTTAAAAAAAAAAAAAATCCATGATGAGCCCCTTGATTAAAAATAGTGCCTAAATGTGGCTACTTATTTATTTTTAAATATTTTTTTATTATTTAAAAATATTTTTAAAATTTATTTTCAGAGAGTGGGGAAGGAAGGGAGAAAGAGAGGGAGACTCAGTCCACCGAGTCATACCAGCCAGGGCTTAATGTGACTATTTAAGTGAAAATTAAGTAAAATTAAAAATTCAGTTACAATAATAACACTTCAAGGAGTCAATAGCCATATGTGGCTATGGTTACCATTTTGGACAGTGTAGGTATAGATGACTTCCATCTTCAAAGACAGTTTGATTAGACGGTGCTGCTCTGTTAATCACCATATTTATTTCCTTCTTTGTGTTTAATTATGTGTTTACTTATTTATTGTCTGATACAAGCATGTAAACTGCATGAAGGCAGGGAATTGTATCTATTCTATTCACTTCTGCATTCCCATTATTTAGAATAGTGCCTGACACACACTGTGCCCTCAAATATTTTTGAAATAACTAAATGTTTCCTCCACTTGACTGCATGCTGCATGTGTGTATTGTTCATTGCAGTATTCCTAGTACTGAGCACAGGGTACTCCTATTATCCTCAAGGCTCTTCCTACTTTGAGCTCTGCCTACTTCTTAATCCCTTTTCTCCTCAATAGAATTGGAATATTTCAGTGCCAGCAGCTCACTAATCTCACTGTCGTCTCTAGACTTTTGTACATTCAGTTCTTTAATCTGGTTAACACCTATTTATCCCCTCTCAAGTATGTGAGGCCAGCATTATTATTTGTATGTATTAGTGGTAGGTCTCCCAGAAGATGGCAAAATGAAATGTCACTGTCAGGTGATTTATACCAAATTGGTATAATTTTTCTGTTTTTATTTTCTACCTTGAATTTTTTTAGAATTTTTACTCTCATTTTATAAAACTGTTAAGAGTCCTGAAATAAAGTCACCAAGAGTGGACCAACAACAACAAAAAGCCTTTATTTGCTGCTAGCAGGAGGGTCAGTCTGAAAATAAGACTACCCTGTCTTCTGGGAGTTAGCAGAGGTTTTATATATTACAGACATTTAGAGTGGTCATAAGAAAGAAAAGGAAAAAGGAAATGAGAATGTTGTGTGTGGGAGAATGCAACTATTCCATTGTTAGATTTTATAAGTAGGTATTCTAATGGTAAGCAAGTGTAGAAAAGTACATTCTGCAGTTTGGTGTCAGGAAGGAAAACAAGCATCTTAAATCCAGGAGACAACATTTTCAGTTTTGGGTTTAGCAAGAGAACCTACAAGTAAGGACTTATAGTTCTTTGTGTAGGATTGTGAAAAAGGGATTGCTGCAGTTTAAATACTACAATTTACAGAACCATATGTTAAGCACCAAATGCATCATCTGACCACAGCATTTGTTTTTACCACGTGCACGTGGCAAACAGTGAACCAATCAGAGCTCTCCCCAAGACTTTCTCAGGAGCTCTTAGGAATAGAGGCCTCTCTTTTTACTGGGATCAGTTCACTGTGACCTTATATAATTTTGAAAGTTCAGTCAAGCAAAATAATTTATTCAGTTGATCATAATTATTTTTTAGTAGACAACAAAATTAAATGAACCAGATTCTAAAGTTCATAGATAGCTCTAAAAGAAAACCATTGATGAAAGGCAACACAAACTTTGTCAAACATATTACAAAATTAAGATTTAATCAAACTATAAATTGAGACCTTTGGCATTAATTAATCAGAAGCAAAAAAATATATTTAAAATGATAAAGAATAATACTTGGGAAAGTTATTTTTATCCATAAAGGCAAAATACTTTAAAAATGTTTTTATTGAGATATAATTGACATTTAAAATGTATAATTTTAAGGTGTATAACATATTGATTCGATACATTTATATATTGCAATATGATTACCATGGTAACCAACACATCTATGATGCCACACAATTATATTTTTGGGGGTAGGAACAATTAAAATCTAGTATCTTAGCAACTTTGAAGTTACATAGTGTTGTAAAAGCAAATTATTTTATACTTTCACAGCATGTTTAAGGAGCTGATTATATTTAGAAAAGAAAATCCAGAATGAATTGCAGACATGAATTACACATCAAACATGATGTATCAAAAATAAGCACATATAATTTCATACGATTTGACATTTGTAAGGAGTCCTATGCTCCTGATAGTATACATTAAAACAAATAATGTGGAATAGATCACTCAGAAGCAGAGGCCTATTTTGTGGCAAGTTAAACTTGTAATTATGGTTTGTGTGTCTGTATAGCATAATTTGAGTTACTAAAGTGCTTTACAGAGGAAAAGAAATCCATCAGTTGTCTGACAGTCTAAAGGTAAAGGCCAGATACTGTCATAGATAACCAGCTCTAACGAGGTCAGCAGTCTATTACTGAGTTCTTTTCTCCCATTTTAAGCCATTTAGCATAAGCCATTAAAGTATATTTATCAGGGACTGGGGATGGGAGTGGGGACAGTAGGCAGGTTTTTGACAAGTAACATAATGTATGGTGATGTGGGCAATGGCTTCACCCTTCAAAACAATTTTTAAAAATTTATTTACTTATTTATTTATTTTTAGAGAGGGGAAGGCAGAAAGAGGAGAGAAACCTGATGTGTGAGAGAAACATCCATCAGTTGCCACACGCACATCCCCGACTGGGGACCTGGTACATTCCCTGTCTGGGATTTGCACTGGTGACCTTTTGGTTCACAGGCCAGCACTCAAATCCACTGAGCCACACCAGCCAGGGCTCATTTTTGTTTTTGTTTTTATGTTTAAACCATGGACTCTTGCCAGACTAAATTGACAAGCAGCTCAATAAAGTTTTGTGGAAGATGTATTGCCAGAAAAAATATCAGGCTTGACAAACTTAAAGCACGTCTTGGTTGTACTGGGTTTCAAAAGAGAAGGTCAGGAAGGGAAGAGCTCACCTATGACCCTCTTCAGATTCTTAAAAGCAAGAGTACCGATTTATCCCTCCTCACAGTTCTGCAAATAAAGAAAGAGGAGCATAGAGAAGTGTCCAACGAGAATCTAGTGGTAGAACCCTAGATTCTATCTTTGGAGGCTTTGAAGAACTAAAGCTTTGAACACCCGCCATGACTACCAGTGGAATATTCTACAATTTCTCATGAGTTCTTATGCTCTTGTTTACAAAGAGGATAGTTGTGAATTTGGGGTCGGTGGAGTGCAATGCCGGGGAAGGAGAGAGAAGGGCCAATTAATACCCTTTTCTTACCATTAGCCCCTTTAGAATATTAAAGGTATTTGACTTGGAGAACAGAACCTGCAATCCGCACAGGAATCTACGGCAACGTATTTCCTAGACAAACCACTACCGCTGGGGGCGCTGGGGGCTGTATTCCAATAGAGGACCCCGGGAAGGACAAGCGGTTACCGCCAGGGGGCGCAGCCACCTCCCCGTGAGGCTCCCACCCGCGGTGCGCGCACGCGAGGCTTCCCACCGCGCCTGCGCCTAGGATGGATGCTGGCTCGCCTTTCTCCGACGTCCCGCCGCCTCGGCCTGGGTGAAAAACTGCGTGACACGCAGCGAGCGTGGCGGCCATCTTCTTCAGGGTACGTCAGCTGAGCCCTTTAGGGTTGAAGAGGAATGCTGCGCAAGCGCGCCCAAGACAGTCGCAGGTAACTCCCATCTGATGGGGCGAGGCGTCGCCGTTGTCGCCGGAAGTTTGGCGTTTAAGCGCAGCGGGGGAGGTGGCTGTCGCGGCAGGAGCAGCTGAGTGTCTCCTGATACCCGGATGTGAGGCGGACTGCCGGCTCCCGTTGAATCCCTCAGCCAGGAGTGAGGAAGGTACGCGAGCGTCCCAACCGTCTCCGCCGCCTGCTGTTGGGCCGCCTGCGTCCGCTTTTCTCTTTTGCCAACCCCTCCAAAGAGCTGGACGGCTCTCCCCTTTTCTGTCTCACCTTCGCGTCGTGTTGCCCTGCTCTCTTCTTCCTTCTCGTTCCCGGCTCCTCGCGTCCCTGGGAGGCAGTGAGCAGCTCCAACACGCCGTCCCCTGAGGTACGCAAACAACCTGCGCCTCTCGGCTGTCTAGTGGCCCCATCACCTGCTGCTGCTTGTTGGCCGGTCAGCAGTAAAAAGGGGCAATGACCAACGACCGGGTCAGGCAGGGGCTCCCTCGGCACCCGCTGGGGCGCCAGAGCCCCGGGGTGGCGAGCATCTGTTGAGTGAGACTATGGGTGGCGTTGATGGTGGCCCGCAGGTAGCCCAGGGCCTTGTTCCTGCCCCCAGCGGCTTGCGCTCGCGGAGCTGTGGTTCCAGCGTCTGGCTGCCCTACCAGCCGCCACCCGCCGATACTGCCTGAACCCTGAGGCCTCTGCATTCTGCAGGGTGGGATGTGGGGATCCTGGTTTCACAGTTGTTAGCCTGGGATGGGAACCTTGGCTTGGGTCCAAGGACATAGAGTAATTCGGGTTGAATATGAGGGTCTGGGCACTGGTAGAGTTCCCCCGGGTGTAGATGTAGGTGCGATGAAGGCCATAATGAAGTTTTATAGAGATAGATGCGATCAGAAGGGAATTGGGTTCTCGATTTTTGTCATTATTCCTAAAATGATTTGACAGCTGGGGTTTGTTTTACTCGGGCAGAATGAGATAGCAAGTCCAACCTCCTTGTCCCCCGCTACCTCTCATTACCACTTCTAAACGTGGAGTTCTGAAAACCCAGCACGTACAGTGTTTTCCGGGGCTGGGGTGGGGGGCGCAGCGGGGGAGGAGGAAGGAGTTGAATCATTGATTTGAGAAGTACTTGTTTTCTGCAGCACTTAAATCATTGAAATGGGATACTTTCAGCAGGAAGTACTTGCAACATACAGTATTTAAGTATTTTTATCAAGTGGTATTTCAGTAAATAATTGGTTTTTGCAGAAACCAGTAAAAGAATGCTACTTAGTGGAATAGTAGAATGTGGGTTTTGTATTTCCCCACCTAAACATTAATTTTTTAAAAACTGGGTAAAATACTGGTTCAGTTTAAAGCAATCTGGTTGCAGTGAACTTTGCTGTAGTCACCCTTTCTTCTGATTTGGTTCTTAGATTCTTTACACAGGGCTCTAACACCAATGGAATTTTTTTTTTTTTAATTTGAAAAACTTGAAAATTTTCACCATGGAGTTAGATATGAGAATAGGGTGAAAAGCGCTTAAAAATGCCTAATTTGGAAGTTGCAAATTCAGGCCTTACAGCATGTGAGGAAATAAGTAAACTAACAGAGATACTTCCGCCTTCTAGGTAGAACGCAGTATATGCCTCCTTGAATCAGATGTGTGACTTTGGAAGTACCCTTTTAGAACAAACTTTGCCCTGGCTTATGAGCTTCTGCCTACCTTAATCATTCAGTCCTGGTATATGCTGCCATTTCTCATTGATCAGCATTATAATTCTGTAGTGAACAATAGTATTTTTAACATCAGACCCATACAAGGTTTTGTGCTAGGCATTTAAATCTATAAATTATGCCTCCAGAAGAACTGAAAAGTACCCTAATTAATGAATGCCATTAACCCCCTTTGCATTTTGTAGCTTGGTAATTTATTATAGGACCAAGCGTATTGTATTTATTCTAATAATAAAGGTGACTAGTGTTGCACAATTCAAAATAATAGATGCTTAAATAAAAATTTTTTCAACACTTTCATTGGCAGATTTATGTTTAACAGAGTTCTTTGAATAACCTCTGCTGAAGGTGATACCAAGTTTAGATGGTTAGAAACCAACTCTGGTAAAATTGTTACCATAGATAATTCACTTAAAGATCATGTTAACACTTTGAAGCCCAGACTATTTTTTCTGTACATTTTTTTTTTTTTTTTTTTTGCATAGTGAAAGTTCTTTGGTCTCTTTCTGCATAAGTTCTGTATTATAGTTACATTATATTACTATAGTTATTTTTGGCAAATATATTATTCTGTTAACCCAATCATCCTGTCTTTTTTCAGGGGGTTACATCTTATACTTACAACTGAAAAAAGCAAGATTTATGTTCGTGCCCTCTTCAGTGTACTGTAAACATTTATGGCTGTATACGTGAGAGTCAACAGAAATAACTCAGGATATAAATAAAAACAGGGTATTAAGTATATATTTTAAATATTTTATTTATTTATTTTTAGAGAGAGGGGAAGGGAGGGAGAAAGAGAATGAGAGAAACATCAATGTGTGGTTGTCTCTGGCACGCCCTCAACTGAGGACCTGGCCCACAACCCAGGCATGTGCCCTGACTGGGAATTGAACTGTCGACACTTTGGTTTGCAGGCCAGTGCTCAAGCCACTGAGCCACACCAGCCAGGGCATGTATTTTTTAATGTGGAGGTTCTCAAACTAATTGTCAGGATCACTTTACACTCTTAAAAATATGTAAGACTCCACATAGCTTTTGTATAGATGGGTTATATTTACTGACAGTTACTATATTTGAAATAGAATATATTTACTAACTCATTAAAGAACAACTAGTAAACTAGTTGCAGGTTATTATAAATAACATTTTTAAAAATGAAAAACAGCTACTTTCCAAAACAAAAAAATTTTAAAGAATGGCAACTGTTTTACATTTTTGTGAATTTTAAAAAATTAATCAGCTTCTGCATTTAATCTTATATGTCGTTCTAGTTGAACTTACATGAAGAAAATCTAGCTTCACTGTTGAGGGGAGTACTTTAATAACCTTTTCAGGTAATTGTGACAGTCTTTGATTCCACAACAAAACTCAACAAATAGTAATTTTTAAAATGTTAGTTGCAGTGTGGAATCTGAAACCATATCTATATACTTTTCTTAAAATATTGCATTAAAATTCATTGGTATGTTTTACACTTCTCATTGATCTTCTACCCATGTATAATTTTGATCTCAGGAACCCCCTGAAAGAATCTCTGGTGTCCTTAGGGTCCCTTACCACATTTAGAAAACTACTGCTTTAATGTAAATAATTAAACAGTTTAGAATTAATGCAGTTACTGAGGCTGAAAAAGATAATGATAATATGGAAGTGAAGTTGTCAAGTAGTTAAGTGAAACTAGGAGTAACTAAGGTAAATTTTTCTTCTTCATATTTTCTTTTCATCAAAAATGTTGTTGTATCAGTATTATTATTATAGCTAATACTGTGTAAGTGCTTATGCTGTGCCAGGAGCTGTTTTAAGGACTTCATATTTAGAAGTGTTTCTGTTGTGTCATCTATAGTAATGGTTAAGAGATAGGCAAATATAATTTAACTTCTTTCCTCTACAGATAGTGAAGTCTTTCTGGCATATATTATTCTTTTTTTAAAGTATATCTTATTGATCATGCTATCACAGTTGCCAGTTTTTTTCTTAGCCCCCCTCTGCCCAGTACCCCACTTGTCTTCAGCAATCCCTGCTCTTAGTTCATGTCCATGGGTCATGCATGTAAGTTCTTTGCCTTCTCCATTTCCTATATTCTTAACTTCCCCCTGTCTATTTTGTACTCACCTATTATGCTTCCTTATCCCTACACCTTTTCCCTCATTCTTCCCCTTCCCCCTCCCAGCTGGTAACCCTTCACATGATCTCCATATCTATGATTCTGTTCCTGTTCTAGTTGTTTGCTTAATAGGTTTTTGTTTATGTATTTTTAGATTCAGTTGTTGATAGTTATGAGTTTGTTGTCATTTTACTGTTCATAGTTTTGACCTTTGTTTTTTTCTTAGACAAGTCCCTTTAACATTTCATATGATAAGGGCTAGGGGATGATGAACATCTTTAGCTTTACCTTGTCTGGGAAGCACTTTATCTGCCCTTCCATTCTAAATGACAGCTTTGCTGGATAGAATAATCTTGGTTGTAGGTCCTTGTTTTTTATCACTTTGAATACTTCTTGCCAGTCCCTTCTTGCCTGCAAAGTGTCTTTTGAGAAATCAGCTGGTAGTCTTATCGGAACTCCTTTGTAGGTAATTCTTTTTTCTTGCTGCTTTTAAGATTCTCTTTATCTTTAATCTTTGACATTTTAATTATGACGTGTCTTGGTGTGGTCCTCCCTGGGTCTAGCTTGTTTGGGACTCTGTGCTTCCCGAACTTGTATATCTATTTCCTTCACGAAATTAGAAAAGCTTTTTCATTATATTTTCAAATAAGTTTTCAAATCTTATTAAAAAAATTGTTTATTTATTTATTTATAGAGAGAGGGGAAAGGAGAAAGAGAGGGAGAGAAACATCTCTGTGTGGTTGCCTCTCACTTGCGCCCCCAACTGGGGACCTGATGTGCAACCTAGTCATGTGCCCTGACTGGGAATCGAACCAGCGACACTTGGCTCGCAGGCTGACGCTCAGTCCACTGAGCCACAGCAGCCAGGGCTTCAATTTTTTTTTATTTATTTATTTTTATTATTATTTTTAATTTTTTTTATTATTGATTATGCTGTTACAGTTGTCCCAATTTCTTTACCCCTGCTCCCCCTTTCCCTCCAGTTGTCCCCCACTTAGTCCATGCCCATTGGTTGTGCATATATTTCTTAACATCTTCCTGTCTACTCCACTCCCTCCTACTATGCTTAATTCCTGCATCATTTCCCTCCCTTTTCCCTATTCCCCCTCCCCGCTGACCTCCCCCCAATATGTTTCCCGTACTTATAATTCTTTTTCCCTTCTCGTTGCCTACTTAGTTTGTCTTGGTTTCAATTCGCTGGTTTCTGCTGATGGTTGTTGTGATACAGTTTTCCTTTTAATGTTCGTAGTTTTGATCCTCCTTCTTCTAAACCAGTCCCTTTAACATCTCATATAACAGTGGTTTGGATCTAACAAACTCCTTCAGTTTTACTTTGTCCTGGAAACACTTTCTCTGCCCTTCTATCCTGAATGACAGCTTCACTGGATAGAGTAATCATGGTTGTAGGTTTTTGATTTTCATTACTTTGAATATTTCTTGCCAGTCCCATCTTGCCTGTAAAGTCTCCTTTGAGAAATATGCTGATAGTCTAATTGGGACCCCTTTGTACATAATTCTTTTCTCTCTTGCTGCTCTTAAGATTCTCTCTTTATCTTTAATTTTTGACATTTTGATGATAATGTGTCTTGGTGTGGTCCTCCCTGGGTCCAGCCTATCCGGAACTCTCTGTGCTTCCTGGACCTGTAAGTTCATTTCCTTCCCCAAGTTAGGGAAGTTCTGCTTCATTATTTTTTCACATAATTTTTCAATTTCTAGTTCTTCACCCTCTGGCAATCCTATAACTCGAATGTTCGTTTGCTTATAGCTCCCCCAGAGGTTTCTGAGCTTCTCTTCATATTTCTCACTTTTTGTTTTCTCTTTCTGCACTGTTGACTGTTTATTCCCTCCTTATGTTCCAATTTGTTGATTTGATCCATGGCTTTCCCTTCCTCACCACTTGTCTTGTATGTATTTTTGTTCATGTCAGCAGGACTAGCCTTCATCTCTTCCTTGTCTTGATTCAGTCCTGCTGTTAGGCCTGTAAGTTGCTTTATGACTATAGCTCTGAACTGAGCCTCGTAGAAAGATTCGCTGTTTGTTCATTGGTCAAGGCTTTTGTTTGTTTTTTTTTGTTAGCTGTGTGATTGGTATTTCAATCATTAATTCTGCCATTCTGACCATTTTATCTTTCCTTCTTGGGCGGGGCGCTGTCATACCTCCTATGCTATATTGGGCGGAGTCCGTGTACTCGTCACAACCTGGGGACCTTTCTCACCACACTGTGGCACTTTGCGTGGGAGCGGGGGTTCGAGATGAATTCCTGCTGTTACTCTCTGCCTCCCAATGGGGTCTGCCTTCCCCAGCGATGGAATCACAAGCCGATGGATCTTGTCTGCAACTGGGGCCGGGGCCGGCTCCCAGGCACTTCTCTCCTCCCCCCAAATACAGGTGTCTGCTTACCGGGTCCCACTGTTTGCTGCTGCAGCTGCTGCCACCAACACAGTTTGATCTTTCTCAGCCTCGGATTCGCGTTTCCTACCTGTCCGGATGAGCACCGCTTGTTTATGACTTCATACGTTGGACTTCCATGTAGCTTTATTTTCTGGAACTTATTATTTTTGGTTTTGCGGTAGTTTTAATCCTTCTTAGTTGTAGAGGGAGACCGAGCATATCGGTCTGTGCCTCCATCTTGGCCGGAAGTCCAGGGTTTCAGATTCTTGGTGTTAACTCTTCTCCTTCTGGCATTCCTGTGATTTGGATGCTGGCACTTTTGGAGATGTCCCAGAGTCTCATTCTCTCCTTGTTTTTTTCATTTCTTGTTTCTTCATTCTGTACTAATTGATTATTTATTTCTTCCTTATGTTCCAAATCATTGATTTGAGCCCCAGCTTCCTTCCCTTCGCTATTGGTTCCCTGTGGAATTTTCTTGTCTTTTTTTAAAGTATATTTTATTGGTTATGCTGTTATAGTTGTCCCAATTTCTTTTCCCTTTGCCTCCTTCTGCTCAGTACCCCTTTTCTTCCAGCACTCCCACCCCCCCCTTAGTTCATGTCTGTGGGTCATGCATTTATGTTCTTTGGTTTTATCATTTCTTATATCATTTTCTATATCATTCTTAACTTCCCCCTATTTTGTACCTACCAATTATGCTTCTTAATCCCTGCGCCATTTCCCCATTTCTCCCTTTTCCCCCTCCCAGGTGATAACCCTCCAGATGATCCCCATACCCACGATTCTGTTCTTATTCTGGTTGTTTGCTTAGTTTGGTTTTGTTTTTATTTTTTTAGGTTCTGTTGTTGATGGTTGTGAGTTTCTTGTCATTTTTTAAAGTATATTTTATTGATTATGTTGTTACAGTAGTACCAATATTTTCCTTTGCTCCCCTCTGCCCAGTGCCCCCCTTCCCTCCAGCAGTCCCATCCCCCTTAGTTCAATGTCCATGGGTCATGAATATAAGTTCTTTGTGTTGTCATTTTAATGTTCATTGTTTTGATTCTATTTTTTCTTAAATAAGTTCCTTTAACATTTCATATAATAATGGTTTGGTGATGATGAACCTTGTCTGGGAAGCACTTTTTCTGTCCTTCCATTCTAAAGGACAGCTTTGCTGGATAGAGTAATCTTGATTGTAGGTCCTTGCTTTTCATCACTTTGAATACTTCTTGCCAGTCCCTTCTTGCCTGCAAAGTTTCCTTTGAGAAATCAGCTGACAGTCTATGGGGACCCCTTTGTAGATAACTTTTCTCTTGCTGCTTTTAAGATTCTTTCACCTTTGTCATTTTAATTATGATGTGTCTTGGTGTGGTCCTCTTTGGGTCTAGCTTGTTTGGGACTCCTGTGCTTCCTGGACTTGTATGTCTATTTCCTTCACCAAATTAGAAAAGTTTTCTTTCATTATTTTTTCAAATAAGTTTTCAATTTCTTGGTGTTCATCTTCTCCTTCTGGCATTCCTATGATTTGGATGCTGGCACTTTTGGAAATGTCCCAGAGTTGTCTTACTCCTTGTTTTTTTCATTTCTTGTTTCTTCATTCTGTACTGATTTACTGCTTATTTCTTTCTTATGTTCCAAATTATTGATTTGAACCCTGGCTTCCTTACCTTCACTGTTGGTTCCATGTGGATTTTTCTTTATTTCACTTAGTGTAGCCTTCATTTCTTCCCGTATGTATTTGCCTTAGTGAGTTCTCTGTGTGTCCTTACCAGAGTTTTGAAGGCTGCATCTTGTAGGTTGGCTATCTTCATTTCCCTTAGTTCTTTTTCTGGAATTTTGTTCTGTTCTTTCATTTGGGCCATATTTCCTGTCTCCTCAATTTGGCAGCCTCTCTGTGTTTGTTTCTATGTATTAGGTAGAGCTGTTTTGACTCTGTCTTGGCGCACCTGTTACATTATAAGGGGCGGAAACTTAGGTATTCTCCAGGGTGGGACTTCCCCTTTCACTGCTTTTTGGCGCTGTATGTGAGGGAGGGGTCAGAGAGGGGACAGTGCCACTTGCTGGACACTCACCCCATTTCCGGTCACTTCACCCACTTCCCATATGTAGCTGGCATACCTCTAGCTGTTGCCCTGGTGGTGGTTCCCAGCATGGGTGGGTTTGTGTGCATTCTAGGACCGTGGGGGCCCTCTAAACATAATCTGCTGAGAAATTGGAAGTTTCTTCTGCTGTCAGACTACTACTGGTTTTCCAGCTAGAAGCTCTGAAGCTTTATTTTCCTGGTGCTGGAACCCTGGCTGTGCGGTCTTGTCTGGGGCTTGGATCACTCCGCAGGTGTCCCTCCTGGCTTTTATCTGCCACACATAAATATGGGACTGCCCATTCCACAGCTGCTGCTGCCTTGCTGCCACCACACCATGTCCTCTCCACCCCGTCTCCCTGTCTCTGCCCCTCCTACCCTTCTGGACGAATTTGACTTCTTTAAAGCCTTTGTTGTCGGACTTCATTACAGTTTGATTTTTGGCAGTTCTGGTTATTTTTTGTTTTGAGGTTAGTTGTGATCCTTCTTATGGTTGTGTGAGGAGGTGAAGTGTGTCTGCTTACGCCTCCATCTTGGCCAGAAGTCTCTTACAATGGAGAGGCTTGTCAGAGTTGCTGTTTTATATTAGTCATTATAACACGGGTACAGTTCCATAGACTGAAGGCTTCCCCCTAGAATCAGCAACAAGACAAGGATGTCTATTCTTTTATTTTATTTTATCATTGTTCAATTGCAGTTGTCCCAATTTTTCCCCCTTTGCTCTCCTCTGCCCTGCCTACCCCCTTCCAGCAGTCAATCCCCACCCTGTTGTCCATAGCAATGGGTCTTTTATACTTGTTCCTAAACTGCCCCCACATCCCCTTCCCTGTTGTCCCTATTCCCCCTACCCTTTGGTGTTGTCAGTTTGTTCCTTATTCCCATGTCCCTAGTCTGTTTTGCTCATTTGTTTGTTTTGCTCATTACATTCCACTTATAGGTGAGATAAGGATGTTTGTTCTTGCCACTTAACATTCAACATTGTACTGGAGGTTCCAGCCAGAACAGTTAGGCAAGAAAAAGAAATAAAGGCATCCAGGTTGGAAAGTAATAAAAATAAAACTATTTGTGTTTCCAGATGACATCATCTTATATGGTGAAAATCCTAAGGAATCCACAAAAAACTTATTCTAATAAATGAATCCAACAAGATTATAGAATACAAAGTCAATTTACAAAAATAATTTGTATTTCTGTATACTACCCATGAACCATCCAAAAAGGGAATTAAGAAAAAAAATCATTTTTTAATAGAATTTTGAAAAGAATAAAGTACAGTAGGTTCTTGGTAATGTTTCATTCAAGGTAGTTTTCTTAACAATGTTAATGAGGAGCCATAGGAACTTAACTCTTTTTTGTATCAATTAGCCTATGTCTGTGATAAAATTGGTTTCATTTACATTGTTTCCCCTTTAAATCATAGAATCTATTTACAATGTTAACTTACTGTACTTACAAATAAATGTAATAAAAGAAGTGCCAGGCTTGACACTAAAAATTGGAACGTTTCTTACAAAATTAAAGATAATTTAAATAAATGAAGGGATATCCATGTGTAAGGATTAGAAGACTTACTATTAATTAATAGGTGGCAATATCCCATATTGATCTAGAGATTCAGTGTAATCCCTGCCAAAATCCTAGCTCATTTTTTTGCAGAAATTGACAAGTCGGTCCTAAAATTCACAGAATAGCCAAAACAGTCTTGAAAAACAATAACAAAGTTGAGGGACTCACACCTCCTCATTAAAAATCTTACTGCAAAAGAAGTCAAGAACCCTCCCCAGGTAGCTCAGATGGTTAGAGCATCATCCCAATGCCCCAAGATTGTAGGCTTGATCCTGTTCCCAGCACGTAAAAGAATCAACCAATGAATGCATAAATAAGTGGAACAACAAATCAGTCAGTCTCTCTCTCTCTCTCTCTCTCTCTCTCTCTCTCTCTCCTTCTCTCTCTCTTTCCCTCCCTCCCCGCCTCCTCTCTCTCTTTCTTTGTCTCTCTCCCTCCTGCCCCTCTTACCCTTCTCCCTTCGTCTGTCTAAAAGTCAATAAATATAATTTTTGAAAAAAAAGCCAATAATATACAATGGGGAAAGGACAGTTTCTTCAGTAAATGGTGTTGTGAAAACTGAAAAGCCACATGCAAAAGAATGCAACTGGACCCCTGTCTTACACCGTACATAAAAATTAACTCAAAATAAATTAAAGACTTGAATATAAGACCTGAAACCATAAAATTCCTAGAAGAAAATATAGATGGTAAGCTCCTTGATGTCAGTCTTGGCAACGATTTTTTGAATCTGAAACAAAAGCTGAAGCAATGAAAGCAAAAATAAGCAAGTGGGGACTATGTCAAATTAAACAACTTCTGTATAGCAAAGGAAACCAACAACTAGATGTAAATGTAATCTACTGAATGGGAGTAAATATTTGTAAATTATATATATGATAAGGGGTTAATATCCAAAAAATATAAAGAACTTGTAGAACTCAATAGCAAAAGAAAAAAATTCAGTTAAAAGATGTGTAGACCTGGCTGCTGTGGCTCAGTGGATTGAGCGTCGGCCTGTGAGCCAAGTGTTGCTGGTTCGATTCCCAGTCAGGGCACATGACTAGGTTGCACGTCAGGTCCCAAGTTGGGGGTGCGAGTGAGAGACAACCACACAGTGATGTTTCTCTCCCTCTTTTGCTCCTTTCCCTCTCTCTAAAAATAAAATAAATAAATAAATTTATTTTTTTTTTAAAAAGGGTAGAATATCTGACTAGCCATTTTTCCAAAGAAGATGTACAGATGGCCAACAGGTCCATGACAAGATGTTCAAAATCACTAATCATCAAAGAAATGCAAATCAAAACCACAGTGAGATATCACCTCACATCTGTTAGAATGACTTTTATCAAAAAGACAAGAAGTAAAAAGTGTTGGGAAGGAAGTAGAGGAAAGGGAACCCTTGTGTACTGTTGGTGGGAATGTAAATTGGTGCAGCCACTTTGGAAAACAGTATGGAGGTTTCTCAGAAAAGTAAAAATAAAATTACTATATGATCCAGCAGTTCCACTTCTGCATATTTATCCAAAGAAAATGAAAAGCAATAACTTCAAATGATGGATGCATCCCGTGTTCATTGTAGTTCATTGCAGCATTATTTACAATAGCCAAAATATGGAAACTTAAGTCTCTCGTTGGATGAATGGATAAAAATGTGGTACATATATACAGAGGAATAATGAAGCCATAACACAGATGTACCTGGAGGGCATTATGCTCAGTGTAACAAGTTAGAGAAAGACAAATACTATGTCAGTTAGGTTCTTAGACCCAATTTCTGCACCTGTACCTCTGTATGTGTGTGCGTTGGGGGGCTTCCTGTACAGTACCACACAATTTCAGACACCACCAAGGTGTCCTACAGTTCAACACAATTCTGACACTTATCTACTTGGAGATAGTGTCACATCCCACAGGTTAAGGATTCAGTCTTAACCTCCCCCCTTCCCCGCCCCCCAAACACATACAACACTCAACACACTCACTTCAAAATCCAGTCATAACTTGTGCTTCTGAATGACCAGCTACAGACTGGAGGTTCCGATGACCTTCGACTCAATGCCAGTTGCAAAGTCCAAGTTGTTACTTGTACTTCTATATATCAGAAGTCCCCATGACCTCTTTCCTTGGGTTCAGTAATTTGCTAAAGCAGCTCACAGAACTCTGGGAAACATTTTAACTCAGAAATAGCCAGATGGAGGAGGTACATAGAGCAAAGTATGGGGAATGGGCATTGGGCTTCCATTGCTCTTGAGCCTCTCATTCTCGCCACATCTCCATGTATTGACCAACCCAGAAACTCTAAACCCTGTTCTTTTGAGTCCAGGGAGTGAAACTGAAAGTTCTAACCCTCTAATCACATGGTTAGCTCTAGTGGCAACCAGCCCCCTCCTTAGGTGCTTTCCAAAAGTCACCTAATTAACAACAAGACACCATTATCACTCTCAACACTTAGGAAATTCCATGGGTTTTGAGAGCTGTGAGCCAGGATGAAGACCAAATAAATACAGAGTGGGGCAAAAGTAGATTTACAGTTGTTCATACGGAAAATAATGCAATAATAAGTAAACAATAAAAAACTGTTGAGTATTCATAAGTGTAAATCTACTTTTGCCGAACCTTGTATTTTTCTTTTAAATCACAATATCGTACCATATGATCTCACTTATATGTGGAATCTAAAAAAAAAAAAGAACCCAAAAACAAAAAAAAAAAAACAAAACAAGCCCATAGATACAGAGAATAGATTGCTTGCCAGAGTCAGAAAGGGGTTGGTAAAATGGGCGAAGGAGGGTCAGAAGCTGCAAGCTTCCAGTTATAAAGTAAATAAGCCCTGGCTGGGATGGCTCAGTGGATTGAGCATTGACCTGTGATCCAAGGGGTCACTGGTTCGGTTCCCAGTTGGGCCACATGCCTGGGTTGCAGGCTGGGTCCCCACTTGAGGGTGTGTGAGAGGCAACCACACATTGATGTTTCTCTCCCCTTCTTTCTCTCTTTAAAAAAAAAAGTAAGTCATAGGGATGTAATGTACAGCATGGTGACTATAGTTAATAATACTGTATTGCATATTTGAAAGTTGTTAAAGAGTAGATTGTAGATATTCTCATCACGAGGAAAAAAAATTTCATAACTGTAAGATGACATGTTAACTAGACTTACTGTGGTGATCATTTCATAGTGAAAATGTCAAATCCTGTTGTACAATGTGCTTCAATTAATAACAAGCTTACTACAAAGCTACCGTAATCAAGACTTTGTGGTACTGGCATAAGATCATAGAGATCAGTGGAACAGAATTGTGAGTCCTGACATAATTCCATATGTTTATGGACAAATGATTTTCTATAAGAGTGCCTAGACAGTTCAATGATTAAGAATGTTTTTGTTTTTTTTTTAAACCCTCACCCAAGGACATTTTTTTTTTTTTTTTCATTCCTTCTAGAGAGAGGAAGGGAGAGGGAGAAACATTGAGTGAGAGAAACACTGGTTGGTTGCGTCCCATATTTGTCATACTGGGATTGTACTTGCCTAGACAGCGGATCAAACCTGCAAGCCAGGTAGGTATGTGTCCGCTACTGGGAATTGGAACTTGCAACCTTTTAGTTACTGGATGATGCTCCAACCAACTCAGCCACACTGGGTGGGGCAAGAATGGTCTTTTTGATAAATAGTGCTGGAACATTTGGCTATCCATATTTAAAAAATGAAGATTTTATCTCTGCCTCATTCCATATATAAAATGAACTCAAAATGAATTAATGATCTAAATGTAAGCTGAAACTATAAATGTATATATCTCTTTATGGTCTTGGATTAGGTAATAGTTTCTTAGAAATGATGCCTAAGTCACAAGCAACCAAAGAAAAAATAGATTAATTGGATTTTATGAAAATTAAAATTACCTATGTATCAAAGGACTCTATATCAAGAAAGTGAAAACTGACGTAATTGGAGAAAACATTTGTAAATCATACACTTGATGAAAGTCTAATATTCAGGTAAAGAACTCTTACATCTCAATAATAAAAAGGAAAATGGCTAACTTAAAAATAAAGAAAGGATTCTAATAGATATTTCTTCAGAGAAGAAATACAAATGGCCAATAAGCATATGAAAAGATATTCAGTGTAATTACTGATAAGGAAAATGCAGATTAAAGCTACAGTGCAATAGCACTTCACACCCAAAAGGATGACTAAAATGTTAAAAAAGATAATAATAATAAATGCTGACAAGGTGGTAGAGATATTGGAACCTTCATACAAAGCTGGTGGAAATTTAAAATGATGCAACTGGTTTGGAAAAAGTTAAACATAGAGTTAGCATCTGGCCCATCAATTATACTTTTAGATATATATATCCAAGGGACCTAAAACACACACAAAACCTCATTCAGGATTGTTCATAACAGCATTATTCATGGTAGTCAAAAGGTAGAAACAGTCCATCAGACATTCCATCAATTCATGAATAGGTAAACAAAAGCGGCATGTTCATACAATGGAATAGTATTCAGCATAAAAAACAAGGTATTTGTAATACATGCTACAACGGTGCTTGAACCTTGAAAATGTTATGCTAAGTGAATGCCAGTCAAAGGGCTGAACATTTTATGATTCCATGTGTATGAAACATCTAAAATAGCCAATTTTGTAGAGACAGAAAGATTTGTAGTTGCAAGGGGCTGGAAGGAGTGGGAAATGGGAAGTGACTGCTAATGGATATGGGGTTTCTTTTAAGGGGTAATGAAAATATTCTGGAGATCAGGTACATTCAGGGTGGTACGGCCTAATGCTAGAGATGGCTTATGCAAATATTCTGGAATTAGATATGTGTAATTGTTGCACAACTCCGAATATACTAACAACTGTTAAATTGTACACTGTGAAGAGGTTAATTTAATGGTATAGGAATTATATTTCAATTATAAAATGTTTTTCAAAAACTCACTTTAAAATGTGATGTGCAATGTAAATATTTTGATTAAAATTTGATTACATTTTATTATAAAGCACGGTGGGAAATTGGATATAATTTTAAATTCTTGGGTACGTACTTTCTAACATGTATCTTCTAAATATCTGTAGTAAAATGAAAATGGTATTGTGGATTTTCTAAAGTGGTCATTTTATGTAAAGTTTGATTATTGTTTTTTGGTCCCAATATTGATTTTATTAGGATTATATTAATAAGCGAACTGTGGTCAGGGGTGTGTAGCTTCTTAATTTGTTAACAGGTTAGAGAATGCATTTTGGTCCTTGATTTCAAGGTTTATGTAACGGAAAGGGAGTTATGAAGATGTATAATACTAGATTCATAATGATTTAACATGTAGGGCAAACTAAAGTGAAATTATCCTTAGCATGCCTGAACAGGTGATTCAGTTACTGCAGACTTGTATATCACTTTACCTCTTTTCTAAAGTAGATTCCAACTGCCAAATGTATTAAATACTTAAAATTGAGAGGAAAAGAAGTACAATGATGTAATTCATCATTTTAAAAATTAGAATTCTTAGTGTTAAAGTAATAAAGGAAATTAAATGAACTTTGTTTTTTCAAGTTATTGTCCCTCAGAGGCTTAATCTTTGGTAAATTTGGAGCTTCCCAGAAAATAAAAATTAACTACAATATGTAAATTAATAGGTATTGCTGTATGCAGAACTGTACTAGAACTCAGTGGCCTCAAACAGCAATTACTCTAATTAATCTTGCTTACACATTTGTAGAGCAGCTGTAGGTTAGGTTACTTAGGTTAGGCTTGTCAGGGAACCTGTGGGTGTGGGTGTGCTTTACTTCTCATTGTAGGTTGGGCTTGGCACCTTATTTGGGGTTTGGCTTAGTTCTACTTGTTTATTCTGGGGCCTAGGCTGAAGGGGCAGTGTCTATCTGGCGTAGCTTTTTCATGGTGATGGCAGAGGTATAAGAGGGCAAGTCCATCTGTAGAAAGACATTTCAGACCTTTGTTTGCATCATTTCTGCTGACATACTTTTGGCCAAAACAAGTCAAATGGCCAAGACTTTGGGGGCAGAGAAATACACTTTGCTCACCATGAGGCCAAAGTAAGGCATGTGAACAAGCTCAGCATCAGTTGGGAAGGAAAATACACTCCCATGGAGGTGGGGTTTGGGGTAGGATGTCATGATTATTTTGGAAGAAAACCCATATCTATTAAACTGGTGTAAAAATGAGATGGTACCCACGTTGCAGCTGTGTGATATTTTGCATGTAATTGTGAAAATTGTCATTAAGCCATTGTTTACTTAGTCTAAGTTGTTTTAATATATCAGTTAATGAATAATAATACTTTGTATTCTCATTTTTTAATAGATTGTTTTATCTTAGCTATAGGATTTCCTTTTAAAGATTAATTTCCAAATATACAGGAAGTTATTAGAAGCATCATTCATTAGAAGCATCATCAGTCAACTTAAAGAAAGAAGTGATATGTAATATCAATTTTATTAAGGTAAGCAGTTTATACTTTTATAATCTGGTGCCTTCCAAGATAATTAGTCAGTGTGCCAAATGTACTTTATATTTTCAGAGAGAAATATAACTCCTATTTTAAGTTTTTGACAAGATTATTTGCTTATATAATAAAACATTTACGTGGATATATAGTGAAAAGTAAGCTTTTTTCACACTCGTGAAACTTGGTCCTGTAGTTCCTTAATTTTTATATTTCTGTTATCACACTAGCTATCTGTGGTTTCTTTTTTATGAATATAGTATGTATTAACTTTTGCTATTTTTTTGCCAGTATCTTTACCCCAGTTTTGTCTCTCAAACTTGGCTTCTGAATTTTGTGACAAGGCTTGAAAACTTTCCCTCTCTGAAAATAAATATTAAAATCCTCACACAGTGTTTTAATGATTAAATTTTTCCTGGACATAATCTTATTCTTAAGACAAAATAACCCAGATGATTACCTGATTGTCTTAACACCAATTGTTGAATGATCTTTTCTTCATGAATTTGAAATTAATGAAATTAATACCACCTTTATAAATATGTACTAAATTTCCTTATGCATTTGGGTTTTTTTTTAGAGCCTCTTATCAATATGTTGAAACTGAATTGTTAATTATTTCAACTAAGTATTTTAATATCAGCAAGCACAAATCTATACCCCATTACATTTTTTATTTATTTATACATATGTGTAGTATTGGAACTAGCATGTGATATTTTCTTAGGTTATATATTTCAGTTGATAGTTGTTTATTTAAACCTTTTGGATTATTTATTTATTTATTTATTTATTTTTTACCTATTTACCATACTGAATCACACACTAATAGTTTTTCTTTTTTTTTTTTAAGTATATTTTATTGATTATATTGTTACAATAGTTCCAATTTTTTCCCCTTTGCTACCCTCCACCCAGCACACCCCTCCCCCAGCAATAACCCCCCAAATCCATGCCCATGGTTTGTACATACAAGTTCTCCTGCTTCACCCTTTCATATATTATTATTATTCTTTTTTAATAAATAAATGATTAATTAATTATTTTAATAAAAAATAACAATCCCTCCCTCTCAGATATTAAGACCCTTCATAATCTTATAAAGGACAATGGGCGAAGGTCTCAAGCTCCTCTAGCTGCTTCAAGCTGGACATGGTCGTCGTCCTACCTACCCTTGGGTCCAGAAATCCCTAATAAGAGTGGGGGTGTGGAGGGAAGGGTGGCCTTCCCACATGGGGAAGGATCATGCAGACTCCAGGACAGTTGGCTGTGCCTGGACAACAGCATGCTTGGTTTAACAGGCTGGCATCCTTGTTGTGTTCTGGGGGCAACAGATTTGGCAACAGGGTTAAAAGACATCATTCAATCCATAACCACTAGGTGACAAAAGGCAGGGATTAATTTTTCAATGTCCCACATTAGGGGAAAAAAAAGGGGCTTCTTTGGATTAAGGTGTCCCAGGCACATCTCACCTGTCCAAAACCCTTTTGTCCATTATACTTAGTTTGGGCTGAGGGAAATAGTTTAGGTTTCCCCCCCTCTCAGATCTCTGGGACCTTTCGGTCCAAGTCATTAGGACAGAAAAGAGAAACCAGTTTTAAAGTGAAGCCCACAGACCACCCCATTCTTCACCAACCCAGCCACTTAGTTCAGCCAAACCGTTGAGTCTCAGGAGGCAGCACTGTAGACAGGATTAAGTGAGGCCTATAAGTACAGACAGTCACTCAGGTAATAAGATCATAGATTTATGTCCTTTGAAAACAGAAAACACATGTTAATTTATGTAACATAACCCACAAACAAGTCTCTAAATCTGTAAGACTGACTTATTGGAAAGACATCCAGTTGCAAGGCATTTGACATTCTTCTTGCCTGTAAATTAAAAATTTTTGATGATACCACATAGTTTAACTTTCAAGTGAAAACATATTTTAAATGAAAAGAAACCTTAAAAATGATTAGCTGAACTACTTTATAGTCTACCACTGATCATTGTGACTTTCCTTGAATAATAATTTTTCTCCCTAAGATTACCTTCCTTGTCAGTAAAGGGACTGCATTATGTCCATTTTTAATTTATCCTGTTCATTTGCATAAACACAACAAGAACAGCAAATGATCACTTATGATCTTTAGTTCTGCTTTGCTGGAACTTATGCAAGGAACATTTAGGGTGACCTTCAGTCTGCCCTTCAGGGCACAGAAGCTGAGCCACATACCTGGCATTCAGCCTTGCCTGTATACACCTGTCTTTTCCAAGTTCTTCTGGTTTTTCATTGTGCCTTAAGGTCCCTTCTAGCCATCTTCCAGGAAAACAACCTTCATTCCTTCTCTGGAAAGATTGCTGTGGGCCGCACAACCAACCACGGTACCAGAACTTTTATCTCGTGGACTTTTATTACCTTTGAAAGTCATTCCCAGTTCCTCAGGGCTTTTTGGTAACAACCAGAGCCCAAGCAAGTCTCCTTTAGGCATGACATTCCAGTCAAAGACTTGGTCAAAAAAAAAAACCTCTATTAACAACTGGTCTTATTAGTTTTATGCAAAGAAACTTATGTCATTACTTACTTGTTTAGAATGCCAAACTCTGGAGGGATCAGATAGGGAGAAAAATACACAATGTGAAGGAAAATCCTTGTCCTTCTAATATTCACTGAACTGGCATTTCCATTCTTCGTATTTTCATTTTTCCCCCACTGAAAAATTTTCTGTTTGTTTTTCCATTACAGTTGTCCCACTTTTTTCCCCCTCTTGCTTCCCTGCACCCTGTCCCTCCCTTCCCTCACATTCAGTCCCCACCCATGTCCGTGGGTCATTTATACATGTTCTTTGACTAGACCCTTCCCCTTCTTACCCCCTTCTCTCCCTCCCGCCTCCCCCCTTGTTACTGTTAGTCTACTCCTTGTTTACATACCTCTGGTTCAATTTTGCTTATTTGTTTGTGTTGTTCATTAGTTTCTTGTAATAGGTGACAGCATAAGGTATTTTTCTTTCGTTGCCTGGCCTCTCTAGTTCCATCCATGTTGTCGCAAATGGTAGAAGTTCCTTCTTTCTTTCAATAGTACTCCATTGTGTAAATGTACCACAGTTTTTTGATCCACTCATCTACAGATGGGCACTTAGGTTGTTTCCAACACTTGGCTATTGTAAATAGTGCTGCTATGAACATTGGGGTGCACAGGTTCTTTTGAATTGGTGTTTCAGGATTTTTTGGATATAATCCTAGCAATGGAATTGCTGGTTCAAAAGGCAGTTCCATTTTTAGTTTTTTGAGGAAATTCGAAACTGTTTTCCATAGTGGCTGCACCAGTCTGCATTCCCACCAGCAATGCACCAGGGTTCCCATTTCTCCGCATCCTCACCAGCACTTGTTGTTTGTTGATTTGTTGATGGTGACCATTCTGACTGGTGTGAGGTGGTATCTCATTGTGGTTTTTATTTACATCTCTCTGATGGCTAGTGATGTTGAGCATTCTTTCATATGTCTATGGACCCTCTGTATGTCCTCTTTGGAGAAGTATTTGTTCAGGTCCTTTGACCATTTTCTTTTTTTTTTTTTTTTTAATGTTTTTTATTGATTATATTGTTACAACAGTTCCAATTTTCTCCCCTTTGCTCCCCTCCACCCAGCATCTCCCTCCCCCAGCAATCCCCCCCCCAAGTCCATAACCCTGGTTCGTAAATAATAACTATCCCCCCCCTCAAATATTAGGACCCTTTGTAATCTTGTAAAGGACAATGGGCGAAGATCTCAAGCTCCTCTAGCTGCTTCAAGCTGGACATGGTCGTCGTCCTACCTACCCTTGTGTCCAGAAAACCCTAATAAGAGTGGGGGTGTGGAGGGGAGGGTGGCCTTCCCACATGAGGAAGGATCGTGCAGACTCCAGGTCAGTTGGCTGTCTCCGGTCAACGGCGTGTTTGGTTTAACAGGCTGGCATCCTTGTTGTGTTCTGGGGGCAACAGATTTGGTGAAAAGGATTAAAAAACATCATTCAATCCATAACTACTAGATGACAAACGGCAGGGATTAATTGTTCAATGTTCCATATTAGGAGAAAGAAGAAAAAAAAAAAAGAAAAGGAAAAAAAAAAGGGGGGGCTTCTTTGGAGGAAGGTGTGCTAGGCACATATCACCTGTCGAAAACCCTTTTGCCCATTATACTTAGTTTGGACTGAGGGAAATAGTTTAGGTCTTCCCCCTCTCAGACCTCTGGACCTTTTTCCATCCAAGCCATTAGGGTAGAAAAGAGAAACCAGTTTTAAAGTGAAGCCCACAGACCACCCCATTCTTGACCAACTCAGACATTTAGTTCAGCCAAACCGTTGAGTCTCAGGAGACAGCGCTGCAGAGAGGATTAAGTTAGGCTTATGCGTACAGACAATCACTCAGGTAATGCAATCATAGGCTTATGTCCTTTGAAAACAGAAAACACGTGTTAATTTATGTAACATAACCCACAAACAAGTCTCTAAATCTGTAAGACTGTCTTATTGGGAAGACATCCAGTTGCAAGGCACTTGACATTCTGTTTGCCTGCAACTTGAATATCTTTGATGATATCATAGACATGGTTTAATTTTCAAGTGAAACCATATTTTAACTGAGAAGAAACTTTTAAGATGGTTAGTTGCCCTATTTTATACTCTACTACTGATCATTGTGATTTTCCTTGAATAATGATTTTTCTCCCTAAGGTTACCCTCCTTTTCTTTAAAGGGACTACATTAAGTCCATTTTTAATTTATCCTGTTCATTTGCATAAACATAACAAGAGCAGCAAATGATCACTTATGATCTTTAATTCTGCTTTGCTGGAACTTACCCAAGGAATATTTGGGGTGACCCTCATTCTGTTCTTCAGGGCACAGAAGCTGAGCCACATACCTGGCATTCATCCTTGCCTGTACACACCTGTTTTTTCCAAGTCTTTCTGGTTTTTCATTGTGCCTTAAGGTCCCTTCTAGCCATCTTTCAGGAAAACAACCTTCGTTCCTTCCCTGGAAAGATTGCTGTGGACCGCACAACCAACCATGGTACCAGGCCTTTTATCTCACGGGCTTTTATTACCTTTGAAAGTCATTCCCAGTTCCTCAGGGCTTTTTGCTAACAACCTGAGCCCAAGGCTTGAGATCCCAGTCAAAGACTTGGTCCAAAAAAAAAAAGGAACCTCTATTAACAACTGGTCTTATTAGTTCTATGCAAAGGAACTTATGTCATTACTTACTTGTTTAGAATGCCAAACTCTGGAGGGATCAAATAGGGAGAAAAATATACAACGTGAAGGAAAATCTTTGTCCTAATATTCACTGAACTGGCATTTTCATTCTTCATATTTTCATTTTTCCCCCACTAAAAAAAATTTTTTTGTTTGTTTTTCTATTACAGTTGTCTCACTTTTTTATCCCTCTTGCTTCCCTGCACCTTGCCCCTCCCTTCCCCCACATTCAGTCTCCACTCAGTTGCCCATGTCCGTGGGTCATTCATACATGTTTTTTTTTTTTTTTTTTTTACTTGACCCTTCCCCTTCTTACACCCTTCTCTTCCTCCCCCCTCCCCTCTTGTTACTGTTAGTCTACTTCTTGTTTACATAGCTCTGGTTCAATTTTGCTCATTTGTTTGTGTTGTTCATTAGTTTCCTGTAATAGGTGACAGCATAAGGTATTTTTCTTTTGTTGCCGGGCTTATTTCGCTCAGCATAATTCTCTCTAGTTCCATCCATGTTGTTGCAAATGGTAGAAGTTCCTTCTTTCTTTCTGCTACATAGAACTCCATTGTGTAAATGTACCACAGTTTTTTGATCCACTCATCTACAGATGGGCATTTAGGTTGTTCCCAGCACTTGGCTATTGTAAATAGTGCTGCTATGAACATTGGAGTGCATAGGTTCTTTTGAATTGGTGTTTCAGGATTTTTTGGATATAATCCTAGCAATGGAATTGCTGGTTCAAAAGGCAGTTCCATTTTTAGTTTTTTGAGGAAATTCGAAACTGTTTTCCATAGTGGCTGCACCAGTCTGCATTCCCACCAGCAATGCACCAGGGTTCCCATTTTTCCGCATCCTCACCAGCATTTGTTGTTTGTTGATTTGTTGATGGTGACCATTCTGACTGGTGTGAGGTGGTATCTCATTGTGGTTTTTATTTACATCTCTCTGATGGCTAGTGATGTTGAGCATTCTTTCATATGTCTCTTTGGAGAAGTGTTTGTTCAGGTCCTTTGACCATTTTCTAATTGGGTTGTCTGTCTTCTTGGTGTTGAGTTGTATGAGTTCTTTATATATTTTGGAGATCAATCCCTTGTCTGAGATATCATTGGCAAATATATGTTCCCATATGGTTGGTTTCCCTTTTATCTTGCTGATGTTTTCTTTAGCTGAGCAGAAACTTTCTAGTTTGATGTAGTCCCATTTGTTTATTCTTTCCTTTATATCCCTTGCCTTAGGAGATATATCAGTGAAAATGTTGCTATGTGGGATATCTGAAATTTTCCTGCCTATGTTTTCCTCTAGGACTTTCAAGGTGTCACAGCTTACATTTAAGTCTTTGATCCATTTTGAGTTTATTCTGGTGTATGGTGTTAGTTGGTGGTCTAATTTCAACTTTTTGCATGTCCCTGTCCAGTTCTCCCAACACCATTTGTTTGAAGAGGCTCTTTTCCCTCCATTTGATGTTCCTTCCCCCTTTGTCAAATATTAGTTGACCATATAGACCTGGGTTTATTTCTGGGCTCTCTATTCTGTTCCATTGATCTATATGTCTGTTCTTAGGCCAGTACCAGGCTCTTTCGATTACTGTGGCCTTGTAGTATAGTTTGACATCAGGTATTGTGATTCCTCCTACTGTGTTCTTCTTCCTCAAAATTGCTGTGGCTATTCGGGCTCTTTTTTGATTCCATATAAATTTTTGAAGTATTTGTTCTAGGTCTGTGAAAAATGTCATTGGTATTTTAATAGGGATTGCATTGAATCTATAAATTGCTTTGGGTAGCATGGACATTTTAATGATGTTGCTTCTTCCCATCCATGAGCATGGTATATGCTTCCATTTATTTGTATCTTCCTTAATTTCTTTCTTCAGTGTTATGTAGTTTTCTGAGTATAGGTCTTTTACCTCCTTGGTTAAGTTTATTCCTAGGTACTTTATTTTTCTTGTTGCTATGGTAAATGGGATTTCTCTTTCAGTTTCTATCTCTGAGATTTTATTGTTGGTGTACAGAAATGCCTTCGATTTCTGAATACTGACTTTGTACCCTGTTATTTTGCCGAATTCACTTATTAGTTTGAGTAGATTTTTTGTCGAGTCTATAGGGTTTTCCATGTACATTATCATGTCATCTGCAAATAATGACAGTTTTACTTCCTCTTTTCCAATTTGGATGCCTTTTATTTCTCTTTCTTGTCTGATTGTTGTGGCTAGAACTTCCAAGACTGTGTTGAATAGGAGTGGAGAGAGTGGATATCCTCGTCTTGTTCCTGACCTCAGGGGGAATGCTCTCAGTTTTTGCCCATTGAGTATGATATTGGCTTCAGGTTTCTTATATATGGCCTTTATTTTGTTGAGGTATGCTCCCCCTACTCCCATTTTGCTGAGAGTTTTCATCATAAATGGGTGTTGTACTTTATCAAATGTTTTCTCTGCATCTATTGATATGATCATGTGGTTTTTGTCTTTCATTTTTTTTATGTGGTGTATTACATTTATTGATTTGCGAATATTAAACCATCATATTGCATCCCTGGGATGAATCCCACTTGATCGTGGTGTATGATCTTTTTCTATTAATCATCTTGGGCTTTGTTTGTTTTTTTTGCAAATAATTTTCTGTCTTTCAAATATTTTTTATTTCTCTGTGTTTAATTGTATCATCTCTGCCACACTCCTAAAAATATTTGCTGAATTAAGTGGGAAACTTCTTGTGTTGCCCCATAAGCATAATACTTGCTTTTTTGGTTTGTATACTCCAAAAGTTAATAGTACTAAGAAAAATATTTGCAAAAATCCTCAATACTTCAATTGCCAACTCATTCCTTTTATTGGCATGAGTAGACAATCAAGAGTAGCTATATAAGCATACAGTATTCCCTCACTTATCGTGGGTATTATGTTCTAGACCCCCCCACCCCCGCGATAGGTGAAAATCCGCGAGTTTCACCTTACATTTATGTTAGTATTTATACATATTTTAAGGCTTTATAAACCCTTTCCACACACTTATAAACCATTCCCAGTCCCTTATTAACCTTTCCCACTCCCTTATTAACCTTTACCATACTTATAAACACTACTTATGTTCTTAAACATATTTTACACTCTTAAACCTACGTAACTTTAAAAATATACATATACAATACTGCAAAATCCCGTGATATGGCAAAAAATCCGCAATAAATAATTAAATATAATATTTAAAGAAATCCCACGATACAGCAAGGTTGCGATAAGTGAACCACTGTATAGAGAGGGAGTATGGTATTTGTAGCCCTGGCTGGTTTAGCTCAGTGGATTGAGCGTCGGCCTGCGAGCTAAGTGTCACTGGTTCGATCTTCCAGTCAGGGTACATCAGAGAAGGAAAACTCTGACTCCAAAAAACCTCCGCTGCCTTGCGGCATACCTCTTCAGGGGAAAGGCTAAGGGAGTAAACCCCGACAGAAAATCCGGAGCCGGAGTCCCTAAGGTGGTTTGACGTTGTAGTCAACACCGGCAACTCCTGCGGCGCACCTGAACCCAAGCTGTATCGACTCCGTCTTTCCCTTGGACCCTTCAGCTGCGAAGAGAGGGGGGGTCTGCTGCATGGGCAACAGCAGACCCTCCATATCACCCTGCCCAGGCTCTGTAGCTTCAGCGTCATCACAAGATGTCGATTCAACACGGGAGGAGACAGATACCATGTCACTCCCGAGTCGGACTGCACAGCCATTCTCGGCGGTGCAGATAGACTCTTAAGAAGCTACACCATTGTCTCTCGAGACGGACGGCTGCCGACGATGGTATTTGTATTATGAATAGAAAATTTTTTATAAAATCTTTAATTATCTAATTTATATGAAATTTAGTAAGGGCACATTTTTTTTTTGTTTGTTTTTGCTTTCGAACTCCTCTTTTCCCCTTTCCCTCTTGATTCATTTTAATATGTTCATTTTTGTTGCACTTTTCTCTGGTAGCTCCTAGAATACATATGGGAGGTAAATTTTTTGAAACCCTACATGTTTGAAAGTATCCTTATTCGAGGCTCACACTTAATTATTTAGACATTGAATTCTACTTTGTACATAATTTTCTGCATTTTGAAGGGTTTTCCCATTATCTCTTCTGTTGGTATTGAGAAGTCTGATGGAATTCTGATTCTTAATCAGATGTGTATGGTTGAGATTTTTCTTCTCCCTCTAGAAACTTGAGGGTAATTTTTTTTCCCCTCATATTATGCTTTTTAAAATCTTGTTCTCATTGTGCTAGATGCTTTTGGCCATTTTAACCTGGAAACTCGTGTGTTTTAGTGTTGGAAAATTTCTTGCATTCTTGTTTTTCTTTTTAGTGTTTTTGCTCTTTTTTTTCTAAAACCCCCGTTGCTAGATTATTGGACTTGCATTGATGGTCCTCTGTTTTTCTTATCGTTTGTCTCTTATTTACCATCTGCGTCTTTTGTTCTGCTTTATAGGAGATCTCCTTAACCTTTATCTTGTAATGCTTCTAGTGACTTTCAAATTTCTTTTGTATTATTTTTAAGACATCTTTTTTGTACTATGAATGTGTTTGTGTATTTCATGGGCGAATTAGCTTTCTTTTTTAAAAAAATATTTATTTTGAGAGAGAGGGGAAGGGAAGAAAGAGAGGGAGAGAAACATTGATGTGTGAGAGACACATCAATTGGGTTGCCTCTCATGCACCCGCAACTGGGTACCTGGCCGTCAACCCAGGCATTTGCCCTGATTGGGAATTGAACCAGCAACCCTTTGTTTCACAGGCTGGTGCTCAGTCCACTGAGCCACACCAGCAGCCATGGCTGAATTAGGTCTTTTTAAAGTTTTTGTTACTGCATAGTTTTTCTTCCAAGCTACTTGTTTCCTGTTTTGTTTTGTTTTTTATTTTAAGGTTTTCTTCATGTATGGGGAAATCCTTGTTTATTTGATCATGGTTACAATTAAGATATTAAAAACTGATGTTGTCTGTGTTGAAATGGTGGGGGGAGCTGCTAGTCTGATTATAAGGTGACTGTGTGTGTGTGTGTGGTGTTTTTGGGTTTTTTTTTTTGCATTCAGTAATTTACATTTTCCTATTAGAGTTGGTGTACAACCCAGTGATTAGACATTACATAACTTACTAAGTGATTACTCTGGTAAATCTAGTACCTATTTGACACCATACATAGTTATTACAGTATTACTGACTTGTTCCCTATGCTGTACTTCATATCCCCATGACCATTCTGTAGCTACCAAATTGTACTTCTGAATTCCTTCACCTTTCCACCCCCTCCCTCAATCCCTTTCCCATTTAGCGAAATGTTCTCTATGAGTCTGTTTCTGTTCTGCTTCTTTGTTTATTTTGTTTTCTTTCTTAGAGTTGGCATAAAGGTGAAATCATATGGCATTTTTCTTCCTCTGTCTGACTTATTTCATTCAGCACACTACCCTCTGGGTCCATCCATATTTTTGCACATAGCAAGATTTCATCATTTAAAGTAGTTGTTGATAGATATGTATTTATTGTCATTTATTATTCATATTTTTTATTTTTCTTCTAAAAAAGACCCTTTAACATTTCTTGAACATTAGTTTGGTGGTGATGAATTCTTTAGCTTTTTCTTGTCTGTGAAGCTCTTCATATAGAGTAATCTTGGTTGTAGGTCCTTCATCACTTTGACTATTTCTTGCCAGTCCATTATGGCCTGCAAAGCTTCTGTTGAGAAATTAGCTGATAGTCTTAATGAGAGCTCCCTTGTAGGTAACTAACCTCCAGTCTTCAGGTGGTGATGCAGATCAGTTTTCTGGGTGCTAGTAATTGGAAAGGCAGTTTAGGAGCATTTCCTTTTATTTTTATTTTTTTAGTCCATTTTTATCACCATCTCTTATGGAGCCTGGTACTCCCAGTTCCTGAGTCCTGGAGGATTCTGTGGTTTACATAGAGTTAGTTGCCTCTCAGTTTTCCCAATTTCCAAATTGGGATTCAGGTTTTCTCGAGTCTGAGGTTTATTATTATTTGTCCTTCTTTGTAGCTTTTATACTTTTAATTTTATCATTTTCTCTTTTGTCCTTTTCCTTTGGATTTTTAGTTCTTTTTGTTTTTTTTTTCCCGCCCCCGGCCTCCCAGTTTTGTTTTAATGTATTGTATTTTTTTTAGTAGATTTTTCATGAAAGTAGAGGTTAATATGTGTGTTTAAATTTGCTTTTTTAACTGTTGGTGTTTTTCTGTGTATAGAGTTATTAATGTAGCAATGCTTTTCCTCAAAATAGGATTTTATTTTACCAGTTTAATGTATTATATGCACATACGACAATTGTTTTTGTATTTATGATTTTTTAACAACATAGAATGAATGCAGGCTCTTCTGTTCAGTGCATGTAATATCAGTTAACTTCATGTTAGAAATTTGAAATTATGCTGTGTATAAAGTGAGCTCTGAAGACTAATGATAGGATGGTAAAATTATGGAGTGTTATATTTAATGAGGGGTGAATGATTACATTTTTCTTTTGGGCCTTTTAAACCTTCAAAAATACTTTTTCTTTTAGGTGCCATATAATGTGTTGAACTATATAATAAGGAATGATTTTACCAGATTTTCATGAGTTATGGTGGCAGAAACATCAATTCTGTCTTGTGGGAAAAGAACTGTAAGTAATCTCCAGTAACAGACTGATCAAACTGATTTTCAACATCTATGCTTATATAAGACATATCATTGATTATTTATAGAAATGTACTTAGGATACTTTATTCTGTTAGCTTTAATTATACAGACTAAGTAATTCAAAAGGAGAGGTTAGATTTTATATTTAAAAATATTATTTCTATATAGTATTAGCATTACCATATTTCTTGATGTGTACAAAACTTAATTTTGATGTTTTTCATTTTTCAGAAACAGCACAAAAGGAAATCTACATTAATAAAATATTTTATTAAACGAAAGAGGTTATATAAGAAATTTGAACCAGCAGACTCAGCAAACAAGGGAAGAAACGTGTTAGCTGTAAGACATGTTTCAAATGAATCAAAGTCCAATATTTGTAGATTCCAGAAGACAAAAGTTTTCAAAAACTTTGTCAGAACAGACAGGTCAGTGATAAATAACTTCTCCAGTAATAGGGCTAGGCCTGAAATCCAATATTAATTGAAAAATTAACGAAACAGATTGAACTAAATTTTTTTCATAAAAAATTTAAAAACATCAAATTAGAATTAAATTTTCTTCAAATTTATATTGCCTTGCGCAGAACAAAGTAGATATCTTTCAGCCTTGATGCCAGCTTTTCTCATATCCAAGGGATGACAGAAACCTTACTTGAAGTAAAGTAGTATTTTTGTTGAAAATGTGTGTCAGCATCAAAGTCAGTTTTTAAGACCTGCTTCTCAGTAATAATACTGGACATTCAGCATTCACACCTACCAGGACACAAGAATCCTCTCATAAGCTACTCAGAAAAGGAGGACCTGACTCAGGAACGATGTCCATTCAGGAGAAAGCAAAAGAAAATCCCTCCAATGTTATTAAAAAAAGTGATGATAAGAATTTAGAAGCACATATTCAATGTTCTCAAAAGAATCTAGCAAAAAAATCAGGTCCAAAGGAAGATATAAAATCACTGGTTAAGTCTTCCAATGAAAGTAAAATAAATCTGCCTGAATTAGGATTATGTATGAGTACAAGGTCAGCAACGGCAACATTCAATGATGAAAAGGCTAGTAAGTCCATTAATAAAAATATGGTGGCTGTGAAGGGACATTCACAACAAGAATCTACAAAAAAGAAGAAATCTCAGAAAAAATCAATGCACGAAATCCCTAAATCAAATGAACAGCTTAACCGGAGATCACAAAGACTACAGCAACTAATGGAGGTTTCAACAAGGTCTCTGCGGAGTAGAGAAATTCAGGGTCAAGGTCAAGCAGTTAAACAGAGTTTGCCACCAACAAGAAAAGAGTACTGTAGTAACACTCAAAGTAAATCTAATAAAGTTAAGACAAGTCAGAAACACGTAAAAAGGAAAGCACTGGAAATAAAGTGTGATTCTAGAGTGGACGAAAATCCAGTCATTAATGAAGTAATAAATTCCCCGAAAGGAAAAAAACGCAAAGTAGAACATCAGACAGCTTATGCTTGTAGTTCTCAGTGCGTAAAAGGATCTGAAAACTGTCTTCAGAAGAATACTAGAAAAGAGGAAACAAAATCTGTGCCTGTATCTTCTGAGATACAAAGATCAAAAATGGTTACTACAGCGGTCTCTAAAAAGAATGAGATGAAGACAGTTCATTCACAAGTGATAACTAGTTCAAAATCCCCCAAAAGTCCACAGCCATCAGTGCCTGAACAAAGTGTAGATAATGAGCAAGCAGGAAAGAGCAAACGAGGTAGCATTCTCCAGCTCTGTGAAGAAATTGCTGGTGAAATCGAGTCAGATACTGTAGAGGTAAAAAAGGAATCTTCACAAACAGAAAGTGTAAAGGAGGAGAAGCCTACAGAAATAAAATTAGAACAGGCTGCTACTGAAAGACAAATACTTCATCAGAAAGAAACAAATCAGGATGTTCAATGTAATCGTTTCTTCCCCAGTAGAAAAACAAAGCCTGTGAAATGTATACTAAATGGAATAAACAGCTCAACTAAAAAGAACTCCAACTGGACTAAAATTAAACTCTCAAAATTTAACTCTGTGCAGCAAAATAAGTTGGACTCTCAAGTTTCCCCTAAATTGGGTTTATTACAAACTAGTTTTTCACTACCAGCATTAGAAATGCCTCAGCCAGTGACTCAAAGTACATCTTTAGGGACAAAACAACATGATGATAAAAATATAGCTTGCCAGCAGGAAGAAGAGAAAAAAATTAATTTTGAAGAAGTTAAAATTAGTGATATTACCGTTGAAATTAATAAAACCACAAAAAGGGCTCCTGAAAATTGTCATTTGGATAATCAGATAAAACCACCTCCTGACTCATTGGATAACAAGATGAAAGATTATTTTGAATCAACACCAGATAAGGTAATCTGTTTTCATTATGCACAATAGAGTTCTCTGATTACTTTCCAATAAAAAGTGTTTACAACATATTTTGTATCAGGAATCAAAAGACTGAAGAGTAATTTGTTAATTATCCTATTTGTTGTTAGCAAGTTTTATTAATCCAATTTTGTGGTGAGTGTCAGAACTTAGTGAGCTCTTCACATGTCTCACATTTACATGAATGTTTCTCATTTTGTCCTCATTTTCAACCTTCATTTTAACTTCTATTTGAAGCTTAAACTTGTTGAATTCTAGCTTTTCTTTTTCAGTTAACACAGTGATATGTTTCACTTTGCTATTAATTGTAATCATAGAAACTGTTTCATAGTGACTAAAATGTAGAACTTAAAGATAGGCTTAATTCTGACGAAGCTGTTAATTTTAGCTGGTGCAAATCAACCTACTTTCCTCACTTGATAAAATTTTAAAATTAAACATTTCTATTGGTAAGGATGCCTTTGGTTTGCCATTTTGAACAGTTGGCAAGTAATATGTCTGAAAGATGTAAATAATTCAGTCTTCAGTCTAAGAACAAAATTATAGTGGCTTAGAATTTTTAAAATGGAAAAGTAAATGAAAAACAATCTGATCAAAAGAAACTTTAATGAATTATCTAAGGCAGTAGTTTTGAAACTTTATAAAAGCAGCTAAGACCATTTCTTTTTTTTTAACTTTATTTTTGTTGACACTATTACTGTTATCTTCATTTTCTGCCCCTTCATCTGTCTTTACCCAGTCCTCGTCCTCTTCCCTCACCACACTGTTATCTGTGTCTTATGGGTTATGCATGTACTGTATGTTATTTGCCTAATCCCTTCATCTTCTTTCATCCAATCCCTTCCCCCTCCCTTCTTCACTGTCCTCTCTCCCCTCTTAACAGCTATAAGTCTGTTCCATGTCTCCATGACTCTTTTGTTCATTAGATTCCACATATAAATGAGATCATATGGTATTTATCTTTCTCTAACTGCAGCTAAACCCATTTCTTTCTGAATTAAATCATAGGTAAATATCAATATATAAAACCAACAAGCAGAAATTTTATGTGAATAGAGACATGGACGTCTATAATACAACTTTTAAAAACTCCACTAATTTGTTTCAATTATTTTAATTTAAAATAAGAAAACTGGGAGAAATAGAGGAATGTGATTAGGTCACATGTTTGGCGGCACAAATAGGATTAAAATCCAGGTGTCCTGAATCTCAGCCCAGCATTCTTTGTTTAGCAACATACTCTTGAGCATTAGAAGATGATTTGAGAAAAAAATTATCATGAGTAGAGAAAAAAGTCAAGTCATCTTAACGTTCTGAGAGTGATTTAAAGTTCTCTTTAGAGGCATTTTGGTCTAGGAGCAAATTTGAATGAGTGAGAAGTCTGGGCTTTATGCCAGAAGCCATGAAAATATAGATTATTGTCTATTCTTGTGGACTAAATCAAAGAGATTAAAGGGAACATACATCATGTGGTATGCTTAGATTTTATTTTCTCAACAAATGGGAATGAAAGCATCAATAAGAAGATAATTATTTAGTGCTAGTAATTAGAAGTAAGTAGTGAGTGGTAGTATGAGTAATAAGTGTGGCTGCTTGTAGAGAAGGGGTGGGTTTCTATTTAAAGTGTGTTTTGTCAGCAAACTTATAGCTTATACTCTAGGTATTGCTGGAGAGTGTATCATCTAACTCCTTGACACATAAATACCTGCAGAACTTAGAAGGCAGACAGTTTATATAGAATATGTTGAAGAATAAGAAATGTAATTTATTTCTTTGGATTAAACTGTACTAGAATAGAGATGCTTAATTAGACCACATTATTTTAACCTGTATTATTGCTTTTACTAAAATGTGCTTTGGACTTACATAGTCCCTCTGTCTTGAACATTATGAGAAACAGTCCTATGAAACTTGTGTTAAAAATTTTATTTACACTTGAAAATTACATTTCGAATTTTCAGAGTACTACAGAGATTAACATTGCATTCTTATCTCCCATTCCAATTTGACAAAAATTAACATTTTATTGAATTTGGGTCTTTTAAAGTAAGAAAAGTACATTACGTACAGATAGAGTTAAAGACAATACTTTCTCTTCTTTCCATTCACCTCTCTTCCCAGAGTTAGACATGTTCCTGAAGTTGGTGTATGTTTTTCTATTTTTATTTTTATGATTTTAATGTGTATTTGTATATAGCCATAAAGAATACTCAGCACTGAGTGTGTTTTAAATGTTTACATAAATGCTAACTGTGTGTGTAGGAGAATGTAAAAACAAACTACATCATTTGAAAACGTTTTCTATGGCTCTCTGTAATTTTGCTTTTTTAATTATACAGTGTTGGTACCAGCTGTACTCAGAAATGATGACTGATAAGGCTAAGCATCTCATTTGATGGGCCTTCTGTGAATTCTTTGGGCTGAATTTAAATTATTTGGACTATATGAATTATAAAGCTCAATTATGTTTTGATTTGTTTTTTAAACTAGTAACTTACTAAGTTCCTTTTAATGGAGATTAATTAGTAACACACTGTTCTCGTTTCTAATTTTCCTGCTTTTTTAATAAAAAAATTCATCTTTTTCAAAAATAAAATGTTCAAAGATAATATTACACATTCATTTTAACAGTTTCAATACAGATAGATATGTAATGCACACATATAAGGTTAATTGTTTTCCTTATTACATTTTTTTGAGATAGCTAATGTTGATAGAGATTGGAGTTCATTTTCTTTTGAAAGTTATTGAGTATCTGTTTAGACAAGATTTTGATTTAGGGGCTCTTAGGCATGGAGAGATAAATATAATAAGGGTCTTTGCTCTTAAGTGTTATAGGAGATTAATCAAAAACAAATAACTGATTCAAAATAGAAATGATAATGTCGCTGGACTGGTGCCAGGCCTAGAGCCAGGTCTACATAAGGCCAGCCGGTAGTGTGTGGATTCTTGAATTTGTGCAGGAAAGATTTCACAGTACGAGTCCTGGTGATTTTGAGAGTTAAGTTTATTAAAGCTGGGGACAGTGAAACAAAGGAAGGACTTGGGGTAGAAGAAACAACAGGAGAGAGCATAGGTGGTGCTCTGCTTTGGCTCCCTAGAAATGTTATAGGAAAGAAGTGAGCCAAGGTGGGGCTGCTGTTAGCTCACTGGAAAGTCAAGAGAAAAACCGGGCTTTGGAGAAAGAATTTGAGGGTAAGCCTGGGAATAGCTGCTGCTGCCCACTGCTCTCCTGGTTGCAAGTCTCGTGGGGACCCTTAGAGTTTAGGAGGAAGTAAGAAAGTTCATGCCCAAGAAGGGGCATTCATGTGCTGAAGAGTAAGCCCGCACTGGTATCCTTTGTCTTGAGGGTTTTATCTCCTATGGGGGAGAATCTTAGGGGAGGTTTTCAGCAGAATATTCATCAGCTTTCCAGATGCATTTTTATTATACTGATACATTAAAATGAGCATATAGGCATGTTTGGGATTATTCTTTGATCTGCTTTACTGTTTTATCTTGGGTCTGTCTGGCTCTAATCGAGGTTTTGTTCTTTGTTCCCCTGACTTCATCCATCCTTGGGTTTAGGTGGCACAAATGACATTAATTGGGTCTCTGTCCTCTCTTCCCAACCAGGGTGATTTAAGCTATGTATTCTCTGCTTAGGGAGGAGAGGTATAAACAATTTGCTCTCAAGTGTCCTTTGTTAGGGAAGATAAGGTCTTGTGATTCACTAGCTGGCTGTAAGTTATTCATATTGTTTGGCCTTGTTTATCTTGTCTCAGTTTCCCCATTCTGCTTGCTGAGGAATTTTCCTAGCTTCTTATCCTGCCTCAATAAGGTCATGAAAGAGGTAGATATGAAGTAGATGGAGAATTATTACAAATTTTGGGAACAGGGATGAGGAAGTTTGGAAAAGGCTTCATGGAGGAAGTTAATATTTAAGTAATGAGTTGAGTTTATACAGGGAGAAAGGTGTTATAGATCAGCACTATCCAATAGAAATATAATGTGAACCACATATATAATTTAAAAATTTCTAGTAGCCACTTTAAAAAATAAAAAAGAAACTGGCAAAATTAATATGTTCTATTTACTGTCATACAAATATACCCTTGTTTTTAAATGTAGTTTTTTAAATTGTGACATTTTACCCTTATTTTTTGTACTAAGTCTTAAATATCCAATGTGTGATTTACATTTATAACATTTCAAATCAACCTACTAATCACATTTTAAGTGCTCTGTAGTCAGATGGGTAGTGGCTACTATATTGGGCAGTGAAGGTTTAGGTAGGTAAAACTCAGAAAAAGTATAGAGCCAAGCAAATGGGAATATACTGTGGGAGAGGTAAGTTTTTCAGTTTAGCATGAAGGGGAATAATGGGAGCTGATTCTGAGAGGGTAGCTTATGGGGAGATCATGAAGAGACTTTTAAGACATATCTAGGTTAATTACTTCAAATAAAAAGAATTACCTTAGCCCTGGCTGGTGTGGCTCAGTGGTTTGAGTGCCGGCCTGTGAACCAAAGGGTTGCCGGTTTGATTCCCAGTTGGGGCACATGCATGGGTTGCAGGCCAGGTCCCCAGTTGGGGGGTGTGCAAGAGACAACCACATGTTGACATTTCTTTTCCTTTCTCCCTTCCTTCCGCTCTCTCTAAAAATAAATAAATAAATAAAAGCTTAAAAAAAAATGCAATCACCTTAAACTTTTTTTTTTTTAAAGATTTTATTTATTTTAAAAGAGAGGGGAAGGGAGGGAAAAAGAAAGGGAGAGAGAAACATAAGTGTGCAAGAGAAACATCAGTTGGTTGCCTCTCACACGTCCCCCAACCAGGGACCTGTCCCGCAACCCAGGCATGTGTCCTGATTGGGAATTGAACCAGTGACCTTTGGGGTTGCAGGCAGGTCCTCAGTCCACTGAACCACACTAGCCAGGCCTTAAATTTTCTTAGTATGTTAAAATTCACTGAAAGTGTTTTGGGCTAAGACCCAAAGATTGACATAAAAGCCAATATTAACATTTTGAATTATGTGTGTTCAGAATTTCAGCCAATGTTTGGAATCTAAGCTGGAAAACAGTCCAGTGGAAAATAACACTACTGTTTCAACTCTGCTCAGTCAAGCAAAAATTGATACAGGGGAGAGTAAATTTCCAGGTAACACTTTGAAAATATTATTTGGATTTCATAGTGTTCAGAGATATGTTTTTCAGTATAACAGGAAACCATATGGGTTACCAGATAGGCCTGTTAAATCCTTCTTAACCATTGTTTGTGTTTTTCAAATCACCATTGTCTGAGAAAGAATTGTTTCTGTTGATTGGCTTGTTTAAAAAACTTAAGTATAATTCTTTGACTTCCTACCAGAAGTTCTTTATTTTAAATCTTTTGTTTTGTTTGTGACTTACTCTCTGGAGAAGTGTTATTTAATGAATTGGTTAAATTAGTGGTAGCAACATATTTCTCACTATACTACATAAATGACTGTGCTTTACTATTTCAGGTTTTTATCTTCAACCCTCAGTTACTCAATTTTCCATTTTAGTGAGTCTATCTTTGAGTTAAAGATTTAATAAATGCTGCAATTTTTCACTTATACTACACAAAAATTTATTTTTGTAACTTTGTAAAAAATTTTTGATTATGCTATTTGAAGTATTGATGGGGATTTGCTCACCCATATCAGACGAAGCACCAGGGGATACATAGAAAAGAAATTACTAATTCATGTTGTTTCTCTGCTAAAGGAAAGGTATACTTGGAGCAAAATACTGAGGTCTGATAATTTCTTCCATTAGATGTCATTTAACCCTTTCTCTTAGTGGGGAAAGGGGAAGTATATAGTGAACATGAGAAATGCATTTATGCATTACAAAATAAAATGAATTGATTATTCCATTATTTATTAATGGGATTAAAACTACAGAGACTACAGTTTTTTAAACAAATTTTTTTTTTTACCCTTACCCAAGTACATTTTTTCATTTCTTCTTTAGAGAGAGAGCAAGGGAGAGAGGAGCAGCAATTGGTTGCTTCCTGTCTGCGCCCTGATCAGGGATTGTATGTGCCTTGACTAAGGAGAGAACTTGCAGCCCAGGCATGTGCCCTGACAGGGAATTGAACCCGCAACCTTCAGTTACGGGACGACGCTCCAACCAACTGAGCCACACCAGCCAGGGCAGAAATGTTTTTATTTATTTTCATTTAGAGGTTATAGAATTATGCAGGCATTTAAGTAATTACCTTTATTATTTAGTGCTGGTAATTATTGGTAAAACTAGAGGCATACTATTAATTCACCATTAGATCTCTTTGTGGCTCTGTGGAACCCTTTTGCTTCTTCTCTGAAGAGTAATTTCTAGGAAGGTGGCTCTTAATTTTATCAAATGATCTTTAATAAATATAAAGCATTTAATGTATTGAGTTTTTTTTCTTCTGTAGAATGATTTTGAACTATTAGATAGAGAGCTAATATAAAGCTTAATGTATAACCCATTTTGATTAAATTACAGGTTCACCTCCCAAACAGCACAGTATACTCAATAACCAAACGTCTAAGACCATTGATAACAGGTAAGATAATTTGTTTAATATACTTGGAGGGACCCCCCCCCCCAAAACCCAGAACTTGTGTGTAAAAAGTTGTGTATTTATTCTTACATGTTTAAACTTCAGTCACCTTCAAAGTACTTTCCATTTGCTGTAATATACCTGTTGAGATATTTTTTTCCACTGCTTGAGATAGTTTTTGAACGTGTCGCTTTTGATGCCTTTTAGTGCTTCTGCCATTTTTTGTTTTACCTCTTCCACATTGACAAAATGTTTCCTTTGGGGGACTTTTCTCATCCAGGGAAACAAAAAGAAGTTGCTTGGGGCGAGGCTGGGTGAATAGGGAGGGTGGGCCATGAGGTTCATGCTGTTTTTTGGTCAAAAATTGCTGAACACTCAGTGTGGTACAGGCAGATGTGCTTGTAAATCACCCATCATGAAATGGGCAAACACGCTGAAAGTCTTAAAAAAATTTTACTGAAGCTGAATGCAGCCTCTCACAACAGTGCTGGCTGGTACAGTGATACAAATGGGTCCTAGAACACTCACCTAGTGGGGGAAGCCTGCACTACAAGGAGCCTGCCCTCCAGATGATAATTGCAGGGTTTGTTTGCTTTTTTGGTCTGCCTTTGTAAGTGTAAATATGACAACAGCTAAAAGGTTAAACTAATGTGTATTAAAAATTTTAAGTTTATTTGAGCAAAGTTAATTCAAATATAGCAACATTCAATCTAGCAGATAGAAAGGCTTTGAGGAGCTGTAAGAAATGACAGACTTTTATAGGCAGAAGAGAGTGGGAGCAAGGAAGTTAGTTATACTGGCAGAAAAGGTGGGTTGGTTATGCAGAGTTACTTTCCTTAGGGGATGGCAGGGTCTACCAGGCAGATCAGGTGATTCCTCATTGATTGGTTTAATATTCTATTTCTGGGAGGGCCAAAACTATTTAAGCTTTAACTTGATGACTTGGGGCTTCGCATAAGCCACTCCATTTTTGGTCTGCCATCCTGTTTTTACAGACTTTAAGGATTTTAACCTGTAAGTTTTGAGTTTGAGAGATTGTTTTTCCTAAAAGTTTGTGCTTATAACCCCCAACTTTTCACATAGACAGTAATATTCACAAATTCTCTTTTCATTATATATATTTTTCTATGCCTATATATACTGTTTTATAGCTTTTTTTTTTTTACTTAATATATTATTGGTCGTTTTTTTTTTTTTTTTTTTTTTACCATCTTACCTCTTTTTTAAAAAATCTGCATTAGATTTCATTCCTTACTTAACAGTTTACATTATGGACATTTTGGTTGGTTCTAATTTATTTCTATATATTAAAAAAAAAAAAGTCCTGTAAGAAATACATATATCTTTACCCACTTATGTATCTTACATCTAGGATAAATTTCATAGCTATAGGACTTAACCTGCATTGCCAGATTTCCCTACCAATTGGTTCTATCTTCTTATTCTTGGAGCAAGTGTTTGAGAAAACTCATTCCCTCAAACGCTGGAAATTCTGTGTTTTAAGTACAGTATTCCTTCATTATCGCAGGTATTACATTCTAGACCCCCCTGCGATGGGTGAAAATTCACGAAGTAGTAACCTTAACATTTATTTTAGTATTTATATATATTTTAAGGCTTTATAAACCCTTCCCACATGCTTATAAACTGTTCCCAGTCCCTTATTAACCTTTTCCACTCCCTTATTAACCTTTTCCACACTTTTATAAACACTACTTATGTTCTTAAACATATTCTACACTCTTAAACCTATGTAACATTAACAACATATGTATACAGTACCGCAAAATCCCACTGCAATAAGTGAACCACAATATAGAGAGGGACTACTATAGCTCAGAAGCTTTTTGCTTTGTCTTTAATGTCAGAATTAAGTTAAATCTGACTTATTTTACTTTACAGATTACTGAAAACAGTGTCTAAGACAAACTGTAGTTATTCTGGTGGCTAAAATTATAAAAGTTACTCAAACTGTAGTAGGTGCTGCAGTTTTTTATTTTTGAACTTTAGTAGTATTCTTGGGTTTTTCATCTTTGATTTTTTCCCCCTTGAAGTTAAAATTGTCAGTGTTATATAGAAAATAAATTATATTTTTCCCCTCCAGTAATTTGAAGTGATACAGAGCTATAGTATTTAATAGGTTTTTATTTTTTTAAAGGGAGACACCACCAAATCATTCTTGGCCCAAGAGTAATTCCCATTTGGAGATAACAATTCCAAAAGACTTGAAATTAAAAGAAGCAGAGAAAGTTGATGAAAAACAGTTGATCATTGTAAGTATACAACTTGACCTTTTTGGTGAAATGTTGTCATAAGCATTTTGTTTATGCATGTTGTTAAAAAATGAATTCATTTCTTTTTTTCTGAAGAGCCTTTTTTTGTCACCATAAATCTTCATTATCGAAATATACCTGATATCATATCAGATATCTCCAATAACCCCGAAGTAGTGAGTCCATCATAACAAAAAATAAAATAATAAAAATTCACATTTATTTATAACAGATTGATACTTTATTTAATATTTGTACTTGGTTTAAATTTTAAAATAACATGGAGCTTGATACATAAAATGATTTTAAATATCTGTATTTTCATAGACACTATAATTTTAAAATTACATTTTACAGAAAGATAAATCAATAATTAATTTGAAATAGAACATAGGTACTTTACAATTGGGTTGCAAAGTGGAAAAGAGGAAGATGTTTTCATTGATTAAAAATTAATTTGAATGAATGAGCACAATATTAAAAAATGAAAGGACACAAAATAATAGAAACATTTAATGTAGTTTCAGTCAACATAATCAGTAGGATTTGAGGGACTGGATGATTGATTCTAAGTTTAATATGGGATAATAACTCTGCAAGAATTATCTAGAAATTTTTGAGAAGGATTAGTGGAAAAATTTGTTTTATCCAATTTAAAAATGTTTCTGTTGTGAAATCAGTATGATAGCGAAACAGGATTAGAGAAGCAGAACCTAATGCTGCACTGTCCAATATAGTAGCCACATCTGGCTTTGAGAATTTGAAATGTGGCCCATCAGGATTGGGATGTGCTGTAAGTGTAAATATATATACTACATTTCAAAGATGGGTACAGAAAAGAATGTAAAGTATACCGCTAATAATTTTGTAAGAATACTTAATACATGATAAAAATATAATATTTGGGATATGTTTTGTTAAATATATTATAAAATTAATTTCACTTTGTTTTTGCATTCTTTAATGCGGCTACTAGAAGATTTAAAATTATATTTGTGGATCACATTTCTGTTGGGTAGTGCTGGTCAGGTGGTGGTGGTGGTGGTGGTGATAATGATAATAACTACTAAGACTTTGAATATATTTTCAATGCACTCCACTCATATTAATTAAGTTAAGCCATATTTTAAAAGCATGAGATCAGTTCTGCTGTTATTTCCCATTGATAGTGAGGAAATTGGGGTAGAAATGCTTACTCATTACTGTGAAACTAAGTAGATGAATGAATAAACAAAACGCGATGTATACACATGACGGAATATTATTCAGGCTTAAAAAAGAAGGAAATTCTGACATATGCTACAACATGGTTGAACCTTGAGAATATTAAGTTAATAAGCCAGTCACGAAAAGACAAAGACTGTGTGATTCCACTTCTGCAACGTACCTCAAGGAATCAAATTCATAGAGGCAGAAAGGCCTAGAACACATTCACTGACTGAATGAGGAGGACAGCTGACCAGGCAAATCTGTGCTGAACTGCGCAGGTCAAAGGCCCTGGAGTGCCTTCACTGTAGACACTCCTTTTCATCATCATTCTGAGGGAAGTCTTCAAGAACCAGGTGGTTACCAGAAGCTGGGTAGGAAGGGGGATTGGGGAGCTGTTGTTTAATTTAATGGGTGTAGAGTTTCAGTTTTGCAAAATGAAAAGAAATCTGGAGATTGTACAACACTATAAATGTACTTAATGTTACTGAACTGTATACTTAAAAAATGGTTAACATGGTAAATATTATGTTGTATATATTATCTTAACCACAGTTACAAATTGTTTTTTCTGTCTGAAATGATTTTGCAGGTAACTAATTTTTTCAATAGTTTGAGTCTTTTAAAAGTAACTTCCCTTTAGTTTTATACACAATCTTTACCATTTGATTTCTCTTTGCTATTTAACCCTAGTTCTAAGGCACTAGAGATACTGTTATCTTAGATTTTATTTTATTTATTTTTTAGTAATTAGTTCAAATAGCACAGTTTTAAAGCAGAAAGTAAAAGGATTTTTTAAACACTTTTATTCTTAAGTTAGATTATTTTGCTGAACTTTTCTTGTTGAATAAGGCCAAGAATAGAAAACATTTTGTAAACAATTACTATTCTACTGTGCAGCATGAATTACTGGAGAACAGGTGATTGTAGTCAGTCTTTTGTACTTAATATGAAGATTTAATTTTACCTTTTCTCAAGATTTTCAGCTGACATCAAAATACTCTTTAGTATCTACAAACTTAAAATCATTAAAGAGAACAGACTTTTAAGGTATTAAAAAGAGTCTATACAACACTATTTCCTCTAAACTTTAGAAGTATAAATATTGCAGATAAAAATAATACTCATTTGTAGACTATTTTGCTATTTGGGTATTTAGGACTAAGATTGTAGTTAATGTTTTAAGATATTTCTCAGTTCCTTTCAATTATTATTAGGTGCTGTGGAGTGAGGGATCAGATTACTAAAATGGAAACAGTTCATGACAAAATTGCACACAGATTTCAAAGATTAACGTCTTCATTTTTGTAACCAACATTATATGTTATTTATTATAGAGTAAATACTTCTCACTTTATTTTCACACCATAGCTCTAGAGGCTAATGTCCTAGAATTATTCTTTTGAGAGAATAACCCCCCAAAAACCCCTTTGTTTTTTATAAATAGGATGCAGGACAAAAAAGATTTGGAGCAGTTTCCTGTAATGTTTGTGGCATGCTTTATACAGCTTCAAATCCAGAAGATGAAACACAGCATCTGCTCTTCCACAACCAGTTTATAAGTGCTGTAAAGTATGTGGTAAGTGCAGTTCATGATCTGTAAAATGCAGGGTTTTGATGAGATAAACTGCCAAATTTAAGTCACTGAGCCCTTGTATATATATGGGCTTATTTTAAAACAAAGCCAAACATAAAAACCAGCTAAGTTATTCTGTCTGGTTTATGTTGTGGGATTTTTTATTTAAGTTATGTTTTTAAGGTAGTTAGTGTATCTCTTCTACTAATAAGTAATGCTATTCAACTTGAGTATTTTTTAAAGTTTCCTTTAATTTTAGTAATTATTAACTATTGACCAGTCTGTTTAATATTACATGTCTTGACACAACCTTTTATTTGGGGTGATAGTGCTATTATACCAAATAGATGGTTTTGGGATTTCCTTTACCTTCTCTTTTTTGCAATCATGAAGGTTTTCTTTATGAAATTTAAAAAGAAGGTTAAGACCTCAGAGTTTGTAGTATACTAAAAAAAAATCCCACAAAGTAAATATGTTTTAGTATATATATTTTAATGGATGTACACTTGAGGCATAATAGGTATTATTTACTATTTGTTTCTGTAAACAGCAGTTTTAAACAATTTTGAACTATTTTAGATATTTTATGACAATAGTAATTAAATATAATTGCTGTTTACCTGTATCTGAAATGGAATCTATTTTTATATTATACATGTTACCTTCAGTACTGTACACTCACATTAATAAGACCTCCAGGATATCTGAACTGAGATCACCAATTCATTTCATGTAGGCCTTTTATATATATATAGGCACCAGATGTTAGATTATTTAAAGATCTGTATTGACTTCAGTTAAATTGTATCATTACCTTTGGTTGAAGGGTTCATATTCATTGTTTCATTTATCCAGTTACTTCTACCCAAGATAGGTGGGGTGTTCTTTTTATGGCTCCTTACTGTGGCAATCTTTTATATTACTTATTTCGTTTACCTTTTCCACACACACCCCCTCCTGCAACTTGACTAAATAAAATATGAGGTATATGGACATAGAATATTTATAGCTTAGATATTGATTTATCAGTTGAAATTTGTATCTTTCCAATTTGCCTATATTAATAGCCTTACAACTTGATAAGAAAAATATTTGTCAGGTAGCTAAATTATAGAATACTTCAGGGATAAAAATTATTTCAGTTTATTTTACATACGTGAATCTGATAGAAGTTAGTTTAAATGAGTTCTGCTTAATTTACATTATTTGATTCTTGTCAGCACTTTTTTAAAATTATAAAAGATTAGGCTAAAAAGGCTTAATTCTTCATCTTAAGGGAATTTCTTAATTTCTGAGAGACACATTAAATGAATCAATTAGGAAGTATGTACTCTGCTCTCCATAGTATCAAGGGAAATTGGTTTATGGAACAAGGTAGAGTCATCTAAACAAATTCTAGCTCTTGTAAATTATAAAGCAATGTAGCAATTTAGGGAAAATTGATTTGTGCCCCAGCCTCCCTCCACCTCCCCCTTATTCCTTGATGGGATAGAGCTATGGGTTATTTTATTTATTTTTGAAATAAGCTCAAGAGAAGGAATTGAGTTTAGCAGTTGGCCATCCTTTGCTAACATCAAGGTCATTATTCTTTTGCTTTTTCCAAATGTAGGTAGAGTCTAAGGTAGAAACTTCTCCACAACACTGCAGCATTCTTTTTTTAGTGTATGGAAAGAGAATAAAAACATGCCCATATTAAAGATGTTCTGTTGTGATCTCAGCTTTGGATTTTAGGTTTTGACATTAAACACTGATTGGGTACCTAGTATTATGTTTTAGCATTGTGTCCACTCCCCCTTTTTTGTTAAGGTATAATTGAATTAAGTACTCTTAAGTGTTTGATAACCTAAATTTTTTAATGCCAATTATATCTGTTGTGTTTGTTTCTTGGAGAGCAGCACATAGAGAAGTCATTTGGTGCTCTGGCTTTAATTCATTTTAAATAGCGTTCAGTGACCTGAAATGAAGTTTTGTTGTACTTAAGACTATATAAAAATAGTATAAATTAGAACAAAGAGTTTTACATTTAAAGTTTTAACCAAACATTCTTTAGAAAATAAGTAGCTTTTCCTTAGGGTAAGAATTTTCCCTTAGACATGGTAAATGTCTATGACAATTAAAATGGCTGAAGACCTATTTTCAAAAGATTAAAATAGTATTTAAATTATATAGTCATAGTAAAAATTAATGTCCACAAAACTCATTTATGGTTGACTAAAATACAGTCTTCTTTTCCTTATCCTCTTTGATCTGGGGTCGGGGAGAGAGGAATGGTGCTTTTTCTCTATTCCTTCATTGTATTCCAGTTATCTCATTGACATAATTTGAGGACATGCTTTTTTTTTTAATCCTCACCCAAGGACATTTTTTTCATTGCTTTTTAGAAGGAGAAGGAGGGAGAGAGAGAAACATTGATTGGTTGTCTTCTCCTACCCTTACTGGGGATTGAACCCAAAACCTGGGTATGCACCCTGGCCTGGAACTGTACCTGGGACCTTTCTGTCTATGGGATGACACCCCAGCCAACTGAGCCACATGGCCAGGGCTTTTGAGGAAATGTATTTTATCTGACTTACTGGAAACTATTTAGGAAGGAGCATCTTAATACATCAGGGGGACCTGGACTCTGGTTTAGACCTGGGAATACTTTAGTTTCCCTTCATGAACTAAGGCAGTGTTTCCTAAAGGTGTGAAGAAAAAGCAGGGAAAATTATCCCTAAACCATTGAGTTATATTGCCAGGCCAATAACCTATCCAGGATTCAGCTGTATTTTGAGCTTTTAGTAATGCAGAAGAGGAGTAATGTTTGGGTTTTTTGCAGAGAAACTCCTAACTTAATCCTTTTTTCTCTGTTCTTTTTCGAATTAACGTATGACTGATGCTCTGTGGAGGTGGAGGGCCCTCCTCTTAGGGTATATGATGTGCCCTTGCCTTCAAGTTTAGCAACAAAACCTGAAAGAAATGAAAATTTAACAATAAAATATTTAAGTAAACTATTAAAGCAATAAATCAGTGTTAACTATTTAGATAAAATGTAAATTAGCTTTGTAATTTAGAAGTGACAATTTAGAGCAGTGATCAGAGAGGGGAGCTTATTTCTATGGGTGAAGAAGAATTAAGATTTGATTTTTTTTATGGTTGGTAGCATAGTACAGCTAATGAGAAAGCTTAACATCATTGTGGGGAATAACGAGTAGATCTTTTTTACTGAATCAGAGATTTATGTAGGTTATAACACTAGAAAAATGCATCAAATCAGATTGTGGTATTTTGATTTTGAATGTCATGTGGATGTTCTTTCTATTCTTTTAGGTGTTGAAGAATTTTGAGCATTGTGAATCAGACAATTAAGTTTAAATGTTGAAATAATATTTTGGTGGAGTGTAGGGAAGGAAATATTTCAGTAGCATATAGAGAAAGTAGTATGAGGTGTGTGTAGTGCTGAATTTGGCATTGGTGGAAATGGGGAAAAACTTATGACAAGGAAAACTTTGAAGAAAGATTTGACAGATCCCTGATTGGCTACATAGCTGTACTATTCAGTATAGTAGCACTAAGCATAAAATTAAAAATGCTGTTTCTCAGTTACACTAGCCAGTGCTCAGGCTACCATGTTAGTGTAGATATAGAACATTTGTATTGTCACAGAGAGTTCCTTTGGACAGTGCTGCTGTACAGAGCTAAGTCAGGGAAACCATGATCCAGTAACTCTTGCTTAACCTATAATTTGAATACATATACATTTACTTCTGAATATGTTTTCTACCTTTGAAAGATGATTGAGAAAAAGAGAAAACTGGGTATTAGAGAAAAAAGAAGTAAATAGTAGAGCAGGAATAGAGATTTTAAAGTGTTAGAAATGGAAAGGAATCTAAAGTAAAATAGCCATGGCCCTTAGAACTATATTTTGGCATCACTGGAAACTAGGTAGGAAGGACTCAGAGCCAGGTTAGAGAATTTGGTCTGAGTTTCCCTGCTTAAAGGTAAGGCTATGATACCTTGTTGAAAATAAAGAAATAGTCTTTAGAAACAAGTAGGAATTTGTTGCATAAAAAGTAACAACATTTTATATCTCATTTTTGTTTCTGTCTTTCCTGACCCTGATTTCTCATTTTTCCACTTCATTGTGACTTAGAATATTATGGTATATAAATATAGGATGGGAGCAGCACTTTAAATCTTAGAAAATAATTTTGCTTGGGGATGGAAGGGCATATAATGGAGGAAAAATGTCTTTAGAATAAATATTACTTGTAACACATTTTTACATTTTTAAAAAGACTTCATAAACCCTGGGGAGGAAAAATCTGTAACATATCTAGTGTCAAATGTAAACCTCTCCGATCTGTTCTTTCTCTACTTCCCTATACTCATTACCTCATGCTGGAAACTTCAGAATAATTTTTTAGTTTTCTTTTTACCTACTCCTTATACTCCATACATTAGTAAAGCTCACCTTCAAATTAGATTTCAAGTTCCCCACTTTTGTCACATTCACTCTAACCACTCTCAACCAAGCTGCCATCATTTCTTACCTGGACCACTCATGTAATGCTTTCCTAACAGGTCTCCCAGCTTCCACGTTTCCCTGCAGTCCTTCTCCATGGTGTCTACACCAGCCTTAAAAACTTAAATCAGATTATGTCCTTTCTCTATTTAAAATTCTCCAGCGAACTCTCATCATGCACTGGCTAAAATTCCAGGAATTTACTGTGGCATCCAGGCTTCACATACCCTACCTTCTCTAATCCATCTTCTAACACTCTTCTTACTTGATATACTCCATTAATATAGTTCTTCCTTCTGTTCTTAAACCTCTCCAACCACATGCCATTTTTAGTGTATTTGTCCTTTACTTTTTCCTGGAGTATTCTCTCAGATTTTCACATACGTGCTCTCTTTATTCAGACTGATCTTACCATCTAAGAGATTCCCTCCTTCATTACCGAGCACAACACAGTTCTCCCCACCCTTACTCTATTATATTAGTTTTATTTTTCTGTATCATTTATCACACTCTGAAAATGTGTTATGTTCAAAATTTCCCACTAAAATAGAAGTTTGTTCAAAGCAGTTTTTAAAAATAATCTGTTGAACATGCTTAAAGAGCTCCTGCCAGTGAGCAGCAGGGGCTCAACAAGAACATTGAATTAAAGAGTGAATTTTGATCTGAAACCACAGAATAGTGGTTTCAGTTATCTCAAATAAAATTAGACTAACCAGAAGATTTTCCTGGGCTTTGGCAACTCTGATATTTGTTTAAATCATTGGAAATTACTACTATAAATATTTTTGGGTGACATAGAATATACAGTGTAAATTTGATATAGGCGTGGTAAAATAAAATTATTAGTAAAGTACTTCAAAATATGAAAAGCAGCGTCAAATTGTACTTATTGTGGCAATCAGAGGTCTGGTAACTAGGTTTGCATATAGAATTATATACTTGACTGAATTTAGGTGCTAACGTGGTTCATTCTTCATTTAGAAAAATAATTTAACTTTTTTTCTTACTGAGATGTAAGAGGTTATTATATGTCATTTTATACTAGAGGTTTTTATTTAGTTTGTATTTAACATTTTCTTTAAGATATCTTTTCATTGGATATGAAAATAATGTTTCTAATCTTGTTACAGGATATTCATCTCTCAGAGTTTGTTTCTCTGCTGAAATCCTACTTTTTTACATAGTGTGATCATCTTGTCCTTTAAATCTTTAACACATTCATAATAGAAATTGTAAAGCTTTCCTACTACTCAGACATCTGGGTCATCATGGGACCTGTTCCTGTTGACTTGTTTCCTCTTGGTTTTTGATTCATAATTTCCTGTTTCTGTCCATGGTCTCATTAAAGTTTATTTTTTAATAGGCATTTTTAAAAATTATATTTTATTGATTATATTGTTACAATAGTTCCAATTTTTTCCCCTTTGCTCCCCTCTGCCTAGTACCCCCCCTTCCCTCTAGCAATCCCACCCCCCTTAGTTCATGTCCATGGGTCGTGCATATATAAGTTCTTTGGCTTTACCCTTTCCTATATTATTCTTAACATCCCCCTGTCTATTTTGAACCAATCGATTATGCTTCTTAGTCCCTGCACTGTTTCCGCATTTCTCCCTGTCCCCCCTCCCAGCTGATAACCCTCCAAATGACCCCCATACCTATGATTCTGTTCCTATTCTGGTTTGCTTAGTTTGATTTTGTTTTTATTTTTTAGATTCAGTTGTTGATACTTGTGAATTTGTTGTCATTTTAGTGTTCATAGTTTTGATCTTCTTTTTCTTAAATAAGTCATATAATAATGGCGTGGTGATGATGAACTCCTTTAGCTTCACCTTGTCTGGGAAGCACTTCATCTGCCCTTGCATTTCAAATGATAGCTTTGCTGGATAGAGTAATCTTGGTTGTAAGTTGCTTTTCATCACATTGAATACCGCTTGCCAGTCCCTTCCTGCCTGCAAAGTGTCCTCTGAGAAATCAGCTGATAGTCCTATAGGCACCCCCCTGTAGGCAACTCTCCACCTCTCTCTTGCTGCCCCCAGGGCTCTGTCTTTATCTTTCACCTTTGGCATCTCAGTCATGATGCGTCCTGGTGTGCTCTCCTTTGGGTGCAGCTTGCCCAGGACCTTCTGTGCTTCCCGGACCTGTATGTCCATCTCCTTTGCAAAATTTAGGAAGTTTTCCTCATTTTTTTCAATTCTTGTTTCCTCATTCTGCACTGGTTGTCTATATTTTTCTTCCTTATTTCCCAAATCATTGATTTGAAGCCCGGTTTCCTTCCCTTCACCATTGGTTTTGTGTGGATTTTCCTTCGTTTCACTTAACATAGCCTTCGCTTCTTCTCTTATGTGTTTGCCCTACTCAAGCATATCTGTCAAGCCTGTGAACATCTTTATCACCAGTGTTTTGAATTCTGCATCTGTTAGATTGGCTATCTCCTAGTCGCTTAGTTCTCTCACTGGAACCTAGATCCATTCCGTCTTTTGGACCATACTTCTCCATCTCCTCATCTTGACAGGCTCCTGTATTTGTTTGCCTCTGTGTCTTAGGTAGAGCTGTCGCACCTGTTACATTGTAAGGGGTGGAGCCTTAGGTATTTGTCAGCACAGAGCGACTCGTTTCACCATGTTGTGGCACTTGTATGTGGGGGTGGGGGCATTAAGGGAACAATGCCACTTGCTCAGCACTTGCCCCTTTTCCAGGCACTTCGCTCACTTTCGTATGGGACTGGCGCCTCTCTAGCTGTTGCCCTGGCCGTTGTTCCCAAAGTGGGTGGGTCTGCGGATGTTCCAGGACCCTGGCGACCCTTTAAACAAGCAGACTCTGCTGACAGACTGGCAGTTTCTTCCTCTGCCCCAACCCCCACTGGTTTGCACAGTGGGAAACTATGAGGCTTGATTTTCCCTGGCACTGGGACTGTGAGCTACTCGGTCTGGTCAGGAGCTGGGAATGCTCCCCAGGTGTCCTTCCCTACTTTTTAAAACATATGACTGCACTTTTCGCCGGCCTGCTTCTGTTGCTTCCACTGCCTCTGCCGCCACCTCACTGCATCCTCACCACCCGGTCTCTGCCCCTCCTACCTGTCTGGATGAGTATTTTTTCTTTATATCTTTGTTTGTTGGACTTCCATTCAGTTTAATTTTCTGGAACTTCTGGTTGTCTCTAGTTTTGTGGTAGTTGTAATCCTTATTAATTGTGGAGGGAGACCCAGTGTGTCTGTCTAGGCCTCCATCTTGGTCGGAAGAAAATGATTCTTTTTAAAAAGATTTTATTTATTTATTTATTAGTGAGGAAGGAGAAAGAGAGGGAGAGAAATATTGATATGAAAAAGATACATTGATCAATGGCCTCTCGCACACCCCCAGCTGGGGACCTGGCCTGCAACCTAAAAATGTTCCCTGACCTGAATGGCACTGGTGACCTTTCAGTTCACAGGCCAGCATTCAGCTACCTGGTGCTCAACCCACTGAGTCATACCAGCCAGGGCCATCTTAATTTTTAATGTCTTAAATTTGGGATCAAGCACTTCTCTCCAACAGAAATTGAGAATCTAAAACTTCAGGAGATGCAAATACCTCTCTACCTTCCAGCCCAACTTGGCAGATATCCCATGGTAGAGAAAATTGGTGGAGGATTAGCTCTGTGTTTGGAGCAAACTGCCATGCTTGCTCATTTGTGGCCATTAGAAATTATATTGTGTTTTCCTTGTACCAGAATAGGAGACTCTTGTCCTCATCTCTACCTATGGCATTTCTACTTTTTGCCCATGCTCCCAGATTTGGTCAGTGTCTGCTCAGCTAGGAATGGCTAGCTCGTCTCTGGAAGTCAATCCATGGCTCTTGAGTGCCTTTAAAGAAAACAAGCCTTTTAGTTTGTTGGGTTTTTCTTTGCTACAACAGGAACAGCGATCTTTTGTGATCCTTACTGGGAGTAGAGCTCCCAAAGATGTATCTTTTGAGAACATTTTTCAGCAATGGGTTTGGAGGTTGTATTTATATTTTTGGATGTAGAGGTGGAGTGGCATTTCGACCATGAGTTTTTTAAAATCATGAGCAGTATTGATGAGGTCAATAGATTTGCTCACTACGCCCCAAATGGCCTTGAGGTGAGATATACGTCAAATAAAATATTTTTATATACTAAGAAATTATTGTTATAAGTTGAAAAGTGCTTAACTGATACATCCTAATACAGAGATATTTAGATTTCCTTAGTATTTGAGAACGACAGTAGAGAAAAGAATCTTCTAATTTCTCGTTTGACATTTTAGTAGGTTTGATCCAAGTATATGTTATGAGATATATTATTCCTATAATAATAGATTTTGAAGTAATTACAGTAGAAGTTCTCTTCACTGATACAATTGGGAGAGTGACATCAGTTAATTTTAAAAAACTGATTCAGCTAGAAATCCTATCACATACCCAACTAATAGTGGCTTAAATCATAAGGCTGTGTTTTCTTAACAAGAAGTCTGTAGGTATGTAGTGTTAGGGTTCTATGCAGCAATTCAGTATGTCATTATGAATGCTGGCTATTTCTTATTCAGTGTTCTCCTCTCCTTAGTGTGTTGACTTTTTGGCTTCTAGCTGTAACTTCATGGTCCTAGAGTAGGCTGCTGGAATCCAGATACCATGTTTAGATTTAAAGCAAGAATGTTGATTGGGGTGAGAACTCTTTCAGACAGTGCCCTTCAAGTGACTTTTTCCTTGTATCAGTGAAGGATAGCATTTTTCTGAAGCTCTGGAAAGGTTCCTTTTGTCTCCTTACCAGAAATGGCCCTCGTAGCCATCCTTAGTTCTAGGGGAGTAGGAATGCAAGAATCTGGAAAAAATAAAAAGATGATGATTGGTTTATGGCAGTGGTTCTCAAAGTAGGGCAATGGGATGTTTGTAACAACTTCTATTAGGGAGCATCTGGAGAATATTGTTAACATTTAGTGGGCAGGGGTAAGGGTGCTAAACATTTTGCAATGCATGTGACAGTTCCAAAGAAGATAGAATGTCTAACCTAAAATGTCAGTAAAAGCTCTATTGATAAACACTGGCTTCTGGCTTAAACTACTCTTAATTCATTGTTGGGAATGCGTATATTACCACCCAAACAAAACGGGACAAAAAAAAAAAGGCAGGGAATGGCTGTGGGATAGGCAAAGGACAGTGTCATCATTACATAGTTTAAACATTATATTATAATTTGAAGCATATAAATGTGTACTAAATGTAATTGATGTGTGGAAATTATTTCTTCGAGTATGGATTCCCTGATTAATTTAGCTTTGTTTCTTCTCATATAAATAAATCACACTTACAGCTATCCTCTTTGATGTACTTAAAAAAAAATAGAGCAAGAATATAGACATTGCAAGATAATCTGAGAATCTGGGAACAGAATAATTCTTATTATATTTCTTATTTTCAAAAGAGATGGCCTATTTTGCTTTATGCCAGAGTATTTTCCAGTTTCACTAAAGCAACTATCTTTGCACTTTATTATTTTGATTTAGAGAATATTTGATTGTATTGTATAGTTAAAATAATAAATTGGCATATCCAGGAACAAACAAATCACTCTTAGTGATTATGTCACTCAGTTGTGGAGTACCAAAGTAATTTATTGGTTGTGAGTTGTTTGGTGTGCCCCAGGCATCTGCTTGTGGTAACCAAAGAAAAATGAACATTGGTTAATCCAGCAAGTTGATTAGGTGGATAACATTTAAGAATGTTACTGCCATATATTAAAATATCTAATAGCACAAACTGAGCTCTAGACTTTTTTCCTGAATGGTAAATTGGGTTGCTTTAATAAAGACCAGATTTCATCACTTCTCTTTTATATTTTTTTGTTTTTCTTAAGCAGAAGCTATTAAGAACAAAACATATTATGTGTCTCTCATGAAAACCTATTTCTTAGGACTTAGATTTTTCTCAGGGAATGGTGAGATAATCATTAAAATAAATAAATACAGGATGTCTGAAGGATGGAAAAATAACTGTTGAAAAATAGATGTCGCTCTCTTAATAATGCATATTGAGTTCCTTCCAAAGTAATTTTTAAGTTGCATTTTAGTGTCATATGATCTTTATGAAAAGGCATTATTGAAAAAAATTTATTATATATTATTGTATTACCTGCAAGAAAGAACATTTAAATACATTCCTTTTAACACTTTTTTTAAGGGCATTTGGTCTTCAAACCTACTTGTTGAGAAAATTTCTTTTCATATTCTTTACCTTAAAAATTTTTAATTTATGTGAATTAAAGGGTAGCCTTCAGGTTTTTTTTTATACTTCAACTTGTCTTTTTAAAAAATGTATAAAAGCAGTGTATGTACCTAGAAATGACAACTTAACCATTATTGTAAGATATAAAATGAAAAGTAAAAGTGTCCTTTCCCTCTATCCTGTTTCCAGTCCCATTGTTCTGTGGTTAAGCACTTTAGTCTCTTTGTTTCCAACATAACTAAATAAATCAAGCTATGTACGTATATAGCTTTCTGTATCTCAAGTTATATATAAATGTATTTGTGTAAAATTTTTCTTTCTCCTCCCAGTTTTTATTAATTATATTTTTATGTTTAGTTTTGGTGGTTGCCTTTAATACTTATAAATGACATTTGACTTCTCTATGATTTCATTCTCGCCCTCTTTTCCTACAAATTTCTCACTGTAACTAAGTATTTTAAGTGTTCTGTAAGTATTAACTGATTTAGTTCACTATAACCCAGTGATGTAGTTTTCCTTCCTCTTTTATTGGTTGCAAAACTAAGGCACAGATGAGTTAAGTTCTTGGTTTTATAAATACAGACTTTAGTCCTTCAAGCATGCCTTTCAAAAATAAATATTTATTGGATATTTAATTTATACTTTGAGCTTGCACTATTGTTATGTCAAACAAAGTGTTTGTGCTTTTGCAGCTCATGGTCTATATAGTATGTCTCCTTTTAGATCTGGATGATCTAATCACTGTAAAACTCCAGATCCCTGTAGTTTTCTTAATTTTGGATCAAAGAGAATGGTCCTAGGATACAGGATTTACCAAAACACTTATTGGAGGAACCAGAGTTTTTAGGGCTTGTAGCTTCTGTTCATTCAGTTTAACTATTGCAGAGAACCAGAGAAGTATTACTGAAAAAGATCCTGCTATCATGGCATACTTAAAAATGAAAGTCCATAAAGCACCTTTAGAATTGAGTCAGATATGCCTGATATATAACTTAAAGGAGTTATATTGAGTGAAAAAAATTACTGTGCCAGGGGACTTTTGTTTCTCTGAGTATTTTCTTTCAAACTATAAAAAATTAATTTAAACAAGTTTGTTTTTAGTGGTTAAGTCATTCAAGATGGGAAACTGTATATTGGAAATACTATAGGATAATAAATACATGTAATAGATTGGAAGGCTAACTTTAGATAGCATTGTTCTTAATTGTCATAAAAATTTTTATTTTTCTATTACAGTTTACGTTCAATATTATATATGTTTCAGGTATACAGTATAGCAGTTAGATTTAATTCTTAAATAGATTGATTAATTATATCATTCATGCCTTGTTGACTGAACATGAATCAACGTGTAAGGTATTTTTATAGATTTTTAAATTCCCAGAGGGATTTTTTTGGGGGGGTGGGTGGATAAATAAATTACACAAATTAAGTCATTTTTACAGCTAGACAAAAATAATAATAACGGATATTAATTAAGGACTTTATGTGTACGAGGAGCTGATTTAAGCATTTTATCTATATTTAACACCTTAATTTTTTTAGCAAATCTTGAAATAGTTAAAATTAATTTATAAGTGAGGAAACAAGAAAGGATGTGTATTTTCCTAAAGTCATATAGCTAGTAAGTAATGGAGTTGGCTCTAGAGTCCTTGAATAATAAACTAGGTTTTTACTATTTTATTTGGATTTCAACAAAATCTATAATTTAACTCATAGAAATAAACTGAACACAGTCACTTTTAGAGTCCTCTCAAATAAAAAATTTATGAATTTTTAACATTTGCACCAAGGTTTTGAGTGACAGTTGATACATTTTAGAATATTATTGCACTTATAATTGGAAATTAAAACCCAAGTTATAATGTATTTTTGCCATTGTACGTTGGCTTAAATATATCTTCATTATGTTCAACTATAGTCATGAAATCTGCCTATCTAAAACCTTGCTTGATTTCTATTTTACCCAGTCATTTATGGTCCTCTGCCTTATAATTTTGGTCTGTCCTTCTAAATGTATTTCTCACAATTATAAATTCTTTTCTCTCTAAGCAAAACCGATCCACTCACTGTTTTGTGCATGGCTCATAATTTCTTGCCTCTTGTTTTAGTTTCTAGGTAGCATCACCAGGAATGCCTCCCCATTCTCATCTGTACCTTTCAAGCTCAGGGTCTGTTCTGTGAAAGTTTTTTTACTTTCTTTTTAATTCCACTAAGGGTTTTCTCCTCTTAAAATGATTGTAACGCTTTGCTTATATTATTTTTGCCTTCTCATGGAAGTTCCTGCTTAAATTTGATAGCTACTCTTTTGACAATTAAGAAATACATTAAATACGCACATTGATTATAAGACTAATTCTAGATTCGGAAGCAACCAAGTATTAAAAAAGCTTAGGTTGAGTCAAAAAATCTTCCTTTTAAGCATAGAAGTATATGGATTGCACCTTGTATTACAAACACTTGAGTGCTATTTATTTCTCTATTAGATTTCTAATATTCTTGAGCTTAGTGTGGCATAATAGAAAAGAATATGAACTTAATTAAACTAGGAAGATGTGGGTTTTTTAAAAATTTAATTTAATTTAATTTATTTGTTTTTAGAGAGAGGGGAAAGGAGAAAGAAAGGGAGAGAAACATCAATGTGTGGTTGCCTCTCATGTGCCCCCAAACTGGGGACCTGGCATGCAACCTATGCATGTGCTCTGACTGGGAATCGAACCAGTGACACTTCGTTCACAAGCTGACGCTCAATCCACTGAGCCAGAGCAGCCAGGGCTTTTATTCTTTTATTTATTTATTTTATTTTTTTTTAGAGAGCCAGTTATTCAATATATGACCATAGAAAGTTATACAACTTTTATCAATTTAGTTTTAAAAAAATCTGTTAAAAAAATATCTCATGGGGTAATTTTTCTAGGCTCACGTATTCAAATGTTTATTAACTACCTACTATGTTCCAGGCTACAGGGGCTTTTAAGAATTATTAAAAACATAAAGTTTTTTCTTTATGTAAAATCACAGGTCAGTGCAAGAGGCAGTATTAAGTAAATATTTAAATTGTATAGAAAATGCTGAAATAGTTATAAATACATGAAATTGTCTGAACATAGAGCAAGGATATTTGACAAAGATTGGAAAAGTGAGGTTAACACCTGAATAGAGTCAGAGGAAAATGATGAATTACCTTGTCCCCAGAAGGGTATAGAGCAATAGTATGTGCAAAGGTTGTGTTTTAAGTATTTCATTATGACCTGTGTTGGGAAAGCTTCTAGAGAGGAAGCTTGAAGAGGTAGGTGGGGCCAAATGTTCAATGACCTCGTAAGACATGGATGTATTGAAGGTTTAAAAACCTATAGGAAAATGCTTAGTTACCATAAATTTATTGGGTACATATTATTGTGCTACACTGTGCTTAATGTTTTATAGTGTTTTCTCAGCTTCTCAATAATTTTTTTAGGTGAGGAAACCAGCGTTTAGAGAGGTTAAGTAATTGATCCAAGGCAACACAGCTAGTAAGTAGTAGAGTCTGGATTTAAATCTAGGTCTTTCTGATTTTTTAAAATGCTCTTTCCCTTTTATGCTGTACTGCTTAGATTATAGGTGTCACACATGGTAGGTGGTCAGTACATACATATTTCTTGAATTGACTGACTTTTTCCATCTAATTATTTGATGTTTTCAGCACTTTAAAGTTCAGTAAAAGTCACACTGCACATCTTTATCATTATTATTAATTCAAGATTATTTTTGCAAAGAAATGTCCAAACATGCACTAATAACAGCTGCTTGGGATAGTTTAATATAATACTTTCATTATACCATTTTATTAAAGTAAAAAAAATAGGAAATACAATATGCTAAAAGGAAAAGAAATTAAATTACTCAGATAACTTCTATTTATATTTTGATTTATATCTTTGCTGATTTTTAAAAAATATTCATAAATACAAATATTTACATTCAAAATCCATTTTAACAAAATATCTTTATATTTCAAGAGTCTATAGTTTGTTTTTCTTATGCATTTTTTTCTGCTTTCTGCCTTGGATAATGTCACATACAGCTAGCTGGTGACTGAATTTTGAATGAGCCAGTTTTAATTTTCTTTTGTTTCTGAGGAGTTACAATTTTAAAAACATACAGTTTTAAAAATATTTATTTTAACATACCACTATGAGACTTGTTATTGAACTAAAATGTCTGTTTTTCAAACTCCTTTAGTAATTATTTCTAAGTAAAAATTTTATTGAAATACAGCTGTAAAGAGTACACAAATAATGAACATACAGCATAATGGTATATTTTAACAAAGTGAACACTCCCATAGCAAGAAACATTACTAACATCCCAGAAGCCCCTTTGTTGCCCCCACTGGAGTCACTGCTTTTCCCCACCTCAGGTATAACTGCTTTGCTAACTAGATTCATTTTGTGTTTATTTTTCACTTCTAAATAAATGGTATTTGAGCAAGCCTTGGGCCATTGTTACAGTTTTGATGATGGTGATTTGAATTTTTCAAAATAAATTTAAGTACAATGCACACACACACAGCACCTCCCCCTACCAATGTCCTCATTGCCCAGTGTACACACATACAGCATGTATCATCACCCAGCTTCAACAGTTAATTCATGGACAGTCTTCTTTCATCCAACCTTCCCAGTTATTTTGAAGTGAACCTCAAGTATGACATTATTGTTTTAGTAGATATTTTGAAATACGTATTCTAAAAGATGAAAAATTAATTTTTTTACCATAAAATGATTTAAATACTATAACCACACCTTTAAAAATCAGCTAATTCCTTGATACCAAATATTCCCTCAGTGTTCGAAACTCCTCAAGTACAATTTTGTATACTTTAAAAAAAAAAATTAAGTTCATACTTGCATTGGTTGGCATATCTCTTAAGTCTCTTAATCTAAAGGTTATTCCCTTACTGTCTTTTTTTTCTTGCAGTATTTGTTGATAATTATTTTTAGAAGCCGGTTGTTAGTTTTAATTTCTCAGAGTATACTTTCATGGTTGTTCTCATTCAACCTTTTATGATAGTGATTAGTGTGAACTTGTAAATTTGGGGTATAATTTACATACACTTAAACTCACAGATTTTAAGTAGTTGATGAATTGTACACATCAGTGTATTCCCCACTCAGTGTGTTTTGTTTTCAGTTGTTATCTTTTTTAAATAGAAAAAGAGACAAAATCTCTTCCATTCTTTAGATAGCCGTTTTGTGCATAGCCTGCTTCAGAAAAAAGGAGAGTTGAGTAATTTGCCCAGGGTCATACAGCTAGTGACTACACAGAACAGGAATTTAAATTCTGAATTTTTACTCCAGAACTCTTAAGTTTTCATGAAAATATGCTGCCTTCATGAATATCAGAAACCTAAGCAGTAGTAACTCTGTCCTTTGCAATTCCTGTTCCTTCCATGTACATGAAAAAACAATCATTTAAAACAAAATTATGTCAGATCCAATTGTGATAAAATTTTCTCTATGAACATGCATGTCTCAGGGTGTTTTAAAAGAAAATTTTGTACTGAAAAGTAAGTAAAGCAAAATAATTTGGTTCCTGTGGTGCAATAATAATGACATTTGACCAGTATTTTTGTTTTTAAAGGTAGGAGGAAAATAACTTACCAAATTATCTTTAGATAATTCAGTTCAGGAAGTATTACTTTCGTATAAGTTGGGCTTACTTAAATTTCCAGTTTAACTTTTAAAATGAAAAGTCTCCATTTTTATTTTATGGAAAATAGATTGACTTATTTACTTTAAAAGTTATTTTTTTATATTTTTACTGTTTTTTTTTTAATTGTTCTGTTACAGTTGTCCCATTTCCCCCTCATTTCTCTCCCCTGTCCTGGCCCCCCCCACCCAGTCAATCCCCATTCTGTTTTTCATGTCCATGAGATTTATTTTTAAAGCTTTTCCTAAAGTAAAATTAACATGAATTTGTTTTAAAGAGGTAATTTTTTAATGCCTTTCAAAAACTGTTTACCTATATTTAGGTTTAGTTATGATTTAAATTTAATTTCTAATTTGAAAAAAATGACGTGACTATTATTGCTGCTCCTTCTTTGCAAGTCTTGGAACACTTCATCATGTGAATTTCACTTTATCTTTAGATTTTTTTTTTTTTTTTTTAGAAACTCTCACTTTAAATACTTCAATCCAAATTGTTACATACATCAAGCTTGTTACTGGACTTTTTGTCCCAGCTAAGATCCTACCCCTCTCCCAAAATAATCATTTTGAATTGTTTAAGAAAATCAACCTTCTTTCAGACTTGCCATGTTACTTTTTAAAAATGCAGTTGCCTTTCCTTGGTTTCATTGAGCTTTTATATTCTTAAAAGAAACATTTCACAAAGAAGATGACGGTTCTCTCTAATAGAAGTGCATATTGCTTCTTGAAAGGCTTTTTTATGTGAAGTTGGTTGGGTAAGACAACTGAAACAACCAGTTAAGCTCATTCCTTCTGTGCTTATTATTAACCTCAAAGCTCCTAGTTTTAACCTCTGGTTCAGTCCCATCTTACTAGATTTAAGTGGCTTTTGTTTTGTTTTTTTTTTCATGCAGGTTCTGCTCATTAATCACCATGAGTGTGGATCTGAAGAAGAGTTTATTACCTCTTTTTTTGAGTATGTTTAACTTCAGATACACACAACGTAGCCTCTCCTTCCCTATTAGATTCTTAGAAGGTAGTTATATTTTTATAGTCTCATTCTTGTGACTTTGATAGTTGTGATCAATAAGAATGAACACTTATTCCTTACATGTTGGACTACTGCATGCAAATCAGTTCATTTAAAGCCTCCTGGAGGTCTTTGGCATGCTAGACATAAAACCATGAGTGTTTGTTTGTGGAGGTAACCATGTTCCAAAGAAATTTAAGAGTATTTCTTTTATCAAGAAAGTAGGAGAGTTATCCTTTAGGTTCTGGGAATCACTGACATTAAGGGGCTTTCTTTTGGTATGTGATTTTCAAAGTTAATTAAATGGGAAATGATAAATTAGAAATATTCCTGTGGTATCTCTGAGTGAGTAGTATAAAGAAATTAGCTTGCATTGTACCTATTGTATGCTTAACAAAATAGCTGATTTATTTTGTCATTAGTTAAATATTAATGAGCATATATTTTTTCATGTTTGCAATTTTTAGGCACATTAATATATTTTTATTCTTGTACATGAGTATGATGAATGAAATTACTTAAAACACATTTATTTTTTATTTTTTAAATCTAGGGCTGGAAAAAAGAAAGAATTCTGGCTGAATATCCTGATGGCAGGATAATAATGGTTCTTCCTGAAGACCCAAAGTATGCCCTGAAAAAGGTAAATTTCTAGTGAAATTTCATGTAGAATAGATAAAATAATTTTGCAGTTGATTTTCAGAGAATAACACATTGCTAGCATAGCACAATTTAAACACCTATACTGAAAACAAGAAATAAGCATTTAAAGATTACAACTCAACTGAAAAATTATGCTTAAACTTTGTTGTGTGTTTAGCATATGTAAAATGAATTTTTAGTGACTTAATTACTATTTCATATTATCAGTAATTTGAGTGATGGTGTAGAAAGCATGTTAATTAATAATGGCACATAAATGATTATAAAAATCAGGATTAAAATTTGACTCGATTTAGAAAATTAAAATTAATGTGAAGTTTCATTCTGGGAATACATTTCTAAATAAAAAGTTATTGCAGAAGGGGATCTAATAGTATAGGCCTTAGTAATTCTGAAATTAAGCATGAGGTAGTTGTATAATGTTAAGAGGGAAAAAAAACATGATATATTCTGATTTATTCAGAAACCTTAAAGAAAAACCTCATACCTAGTGTGAGCCAAGTTTTAGTCTAACTTAGAATTCTATACTTAAGGGTTCAGAGAAATGAACCAGAGAGAAAATGAAAACTAGAACCATTTTATTGAATATCTTACAAGTCAGGAAACCATAAGATAAACTTATTTTTAAATAATGTATTTTTCTTCAATCTCCAGATGCTTTTTCAGAATTGCCTCATACTGTAAAGCATGAGTCTAGTCATTTATCCAAAAAACTTAATTATACTTGAGTGTTTCTAAAATGTCTAGAAATAGAAGGAAAATTACATAATTTTTTTTTAGGTTAACAATTGGATCTCTTTAAATTTAGGAATATATCACCTGAAAGGGAGCTTAAAGGGAAATACTTTGAACTATTATTTGAAAATATAGCTAGCATTCTACTTAAAGTTTATTCTGTGCTTCCCGACTTTTTAGATAATGCTGTATATATGATTGGACAATCTCAGATGCCCAAATAAGCTTCTATACTACCAATGCCTAATAAGTATAGACTAGCATTTAGAATGGCATGTAAATCTGCCACCTCTCTTGTATTTGAAACATTGATCCAGTACAAAAACAAATACTTGTTGAATTAGTGTTGGATTAGTGATTGACTCCATGAAAATTAAATTATGGAATTTTTGGGATTCCAACTATGATCATTTGGAAACACACAGTAGGAATTTGCTAAACTACCATATGCAGCATCCAGACTTTACTTATTAGTAAGAATCCTCAGTAAACATTGATTTTCTCATTTTAGCCTCTTGGGGCAAAATCTTAATAACCTACAATTCAGTGTGTTACTAGTTTGTAACCCATAACAGGTTAAAAATTAAAATTTAGGGTATTGTGAGTCATTTGCCTTTAGGAATCAAATCAGGAGTTGTATTATGGGATACCATTCCAGGAATAGGAAGATTTGAGTTTTCATCACTGAATAAGGGATATATTATATGGTATTCTGAATACTTAACTTTTAGAGGTTATTTGCGTTTTAAATTTGGTAACACAAACCCATGTTTATTAGACTGAATATTTGCAGATCATTTTGTAACTAGGAAAGGAACTAATGTTTAAGTGCTCATAAAAGTCTTGACTTTAAGTGCCTCTAAAAGTTTGAGCTTATCATTGACTTTGACCACAGTTCTAGGAGGTAAACTAGAAGAAGCACAGTTTGCCAAATTAATATTAGTTGTTCAAATTTCTGCTTCTTGGTTTTTCTAGATACCCAATATCTGACAGGGAAGGTTACTTAATTTTGAATTCTTCTGCTTCCATTATGTAAAGTGAGGAACCATGGACCTTCAACAGATGTTGGATTTAAATGAAATAATATTCATAAAGTGCTGTGCATAAATGTCTGGCCTATAAATGGTTGACAAGGAATAAACGTGTTTGTTTCTTTTTTCTGTGCCCACCTCCATTTTACTGATGAGAGTACCAGTTAAGGTTTGGGAAGAAAAGTGGCTTTCCTGGCTCAGACTCCAGTGAAGTTCCCTCTGTGAAGCTTCTCCTAGGAAGCCCTAATGTTCTTACTGCCTGTTTTAGGACCTCTCACTTCTCTTGCTCCCTGACTGCTTGGCTTAGTTCATATCACTCTGCAGTACTTCCTCATGTTGCAAATTGGTCCACAGGGCTTGAAAAAGTTATTGGTAGCACAATCATTCAAAAGAATTCATTAGAGGATGTCCTACTTGGAATGATACACTCAACATACTGAATTGAAATTGTGTATTTTTACATATATACAATGCTTTCATTATTTAAAAAAAAATACTGTTCTTTATTTGGCAGGTGGATGAAATTAGAGAGATGGTTGATAATGATTTAGGTTTCCAGCAGGCTCCACTAATGTGCTATTCCAGAACTAAAACACTTCTCTTTATTTCTAATGACAAAAAAGTAGTTGGCTGTCTAATTGCAGAACATATCCAATGGGTAAGTGATTTTTAGAATGTTCATATGCAGTTTGGCGTTTGAAGAGTTTATTGTGCAATCTTAAGTAACATAACCCTAGTAAATTTATCAACATTTTATGTAACGAAGGCTACGAATGCAAGAATTCCTGTGTGTAATTCTTTACTAATAAAGCTGTATTTTCAGTATGTAGGATAAAAAATCTATAAGTCAAAACTACTGTTAAATTTTATTTAGGAAGTTTCTGTGTTGGATGCTAATATAATGTCTGTCTCAATTAGTCCCTTCAGCATTGGAATAAATAAAGGGTTGCCAAAATATAGCCTTAAAAAAAGATCAGCATGTTTTTGTAAATAAATGTTTATTGTAACATAGGCATGTCCATTTGCTTAAATATTGTCTATGGTTTCTTTCACACTGCAAAGATTTAAGTAGTTGCAACAGAGACCAGGTGGGCTGCAAATCCTAAAATACTTATCTGGCCTTTATTAAAAGTTGCCCACGTCCAGAGTAGGACACCGCTTCTTTGGTTGAGTTCTAGATGAGTGGTAGGCTTGTATTTAGGATACAAGTTGTACAAAAAACAAACGAGAGAATCACAGTAAAGGAGATAGATATGTTCACATTATGAGAGTTAAGTAATAACAGACCAATTTAAGAGAACAGAAGATTCTGAACTCCCGAATTATGTTCACTTTGAGGCATACTCCATTTGACTTTTCTTCTTTCAGCTGAGTTCTTGCTGATAAATTCAGTGCACATTTGATTTGACTTCTATTCACTTTATATCTTTTAGTATACTAATAGTTTTCCTGCAAATGTGTGCTTCCTCATGAAGTTTCTCAATAAAGTCAAAAGTCAAAATAAGTCTGTTTCTATATGTGAAGCTACCTTTTTAAAAAGAAAATTCAGCCTGAAATTGTATAGTTATAAATCTTCATACTTATAATAACAAAATGGTTTTAAATCAATAGCTGATAGGGTAGTTTGGGGATATAAATATGATATAAAATGACTAACTCGTGAAAGTTTGCCAAATTGAAATTGAGTTGATTTTACATAGTACAAAACCCTTGGGTTTTTTCCCCTCTATTCAACCTCATTCCAAAAATGACTTGTAAAAGTATTTATACTAGAAGATAGCTATGTGTAATGCTTGCTTTTGATGTAGTTGTTAATTTTCAGTTTTGTTGTCCAGTTGTTTTAAGTTTTAATATTGTGTCCCATCAGAAGGCCGGCTGAGTCCTTTTTGCATCTAGATTGGCAGAGATGTATGTTTTTTAAAGCAATTTCTATTTTTAAGGAGATGGGAATGTGAGGAAAGGACCTTTCTAAATTTTTTTTTTATAGCAAAAACCAAAACATTTATTCACAAACCGGCACCTCTCAGCACAGCACAGGACCAAGGGGGCTGCCTAGCTACATTTTCCCATTTCCTAAGGTTTAGTAACGAACGTCCTCCCCTTAGAGTTTGGATATCCTGTTCTCAAGAGGCATTTGTGCTGAGCCTCGGAATGCCCCTTTTCTAATGCTAGTATTGTTAACTCTGGCTTAGAGAAACCCCTCTAATTATATTTGCCCTCTACTGCTAAATATTTTCCCACTGGTTTAAAAGCTTCTTACACTTAAACACTTTTCACTCCTGCTCCCGTGCTGCCCGACCTGTGCCGGAGCCGCCGGGCACTTGGCGCCAGAAACGAAAGCCCCTTTGGGCTCGCCTCCCCCCCGCCTCCTCTAAATCCTTGATTTCTCTCCCATCCCTGTTCTAGTTTTCACACAAATATGAACCCTAGAACTATGGCAGCAATCACAGAAACAGCTGTTATGACTGCTGAGTTCTTAGTAGGTACTTTTGGTGGTCCTTAGAATGTGGGAGATAGAGAAAACTAACATTCAGTTCCTATTATGATGACACGGTGTTTTGTACCTGTTTCCAATAGGTAAGAAACACAAAGCTTAATTAAGTAACTTCCTCTCATGATCACATAACTGATAAGTAAATTAGAACAGAAATGTAGATCCAGACCTATTTCCTAAAATGAGAGGGAAAGTGTACATGATCCCCATAAGTTTCTTAAGAGGCCAGACAAATGTAGTGACCTCCTCACTAAGGTCAGTATTAGAAAATTGCTAAGTAATATTCTCACTTTAAATTTTTTTCTAATTTTGATACCTATAGGGCTACAGAGTTATAGAAGAGAAGCTTCCAGTTATCAGGTCAGAAGAAGAAAAAGTCAGATTCGAAAGGCAAAAAGCCTGGTGTTGTTCAACATTGCCAGAGCCTGCAATCTGTGGGATCAGTCGAATATGGGTATTCAGCATGATGCGTCGGAAGAAAATTGCTTCTCGCATGATTGAATGCCTAAGGTAACTTGAATGTAATCCTTTCAGTAGTTTAGGATTTAAACAGTTTTAGTATAAAGATTGTTATTTAATTAATCATAAATGTATAACCTTTATTTAAGTTAATTTAAACTTGCATAAAATTGTCAGTGTATTGGATCTGTTCTTTGTATGTGAAGTTAATCTGAGGGGGGAAGAAAGTATTGGTTAAATATTATTAAATCTTTCAAAATTACTTATTCATGAAAAATTAAATAAAATTACTTATTTGTAAATATAATTAAGCCAAAATAACCCACTTATGTCAAATTGTGCTTACTATTGGAGAATTTTAAAGACAATAAAATAAGTGAGAAATTTCTTGGGAATTTAGCTTTTAGGAAAAATTGCCTTAATATAATAATATTATTTATAAATTCTCTAAGCCTTTTATTAGTTTTTCCTTTTGCTTTTACCACTTGGTTTTTAAATCAAAGTTATTGAAGAAAAGACTCAAATTGCATGTTTTGGTTTTTGTTCTTTAAAGCACCATTGCTAAAGGGTTAATGGAGTAGGTTAAAATTAATCATGCAAATGAGGTTTTTAGGTCAGTCTCTTGCTTTTGTTTATTCATAGAATCCCTGTCTAGTATCTGTAGGTATAGCTTTCATAATAACCCATCATTGTTTTAAGTAAGATCCTAAGGTGCTGGAATCTTAGAGCCTTAATGTGTTTCTGGTATCTCCCCCTTATTTTATCACTGAGAAGTGAGAAGGGCTCAGACCTATCCACCCTTTTTGTGACAAGAGGCAAGTCTGTTTTTGAGCTCTTAAACAACAAAACCCAGGTTTAGGTTATACAACAATCATAAGATTGTTCTATTTTATAAAAACAGAGCAGTATAGCCATTTTATTTATTCTGTGATAGGTTGACACCATAAGCTTCTTGTTAAAGCATATAGAGTTTTTAATTTTTTCATTTATTGATCCTTTTTATGTACCCAGCTCACCTAGTTAAGATTACGCTGTGGCCCTGGACAGTGTGGCTCATTTGGTTGGAGCATAACCCTGTAAACCAAAAGGTTGCGAGCTCAGTTCCTGGTTGTGGCAATCCCCAATATGGGCGCGGGCTCCTGAGACCCTTGTCCAGGCGGGTATGGGAGGCAACCAGTCAATGCTTTATTCTCTCATCGATGTTTCTCTCCCTCGCTTTCTAAAAGCAATGAAAAAAATATCCTGGGGTGAGGATTTAAAAAAAAAAGATTACATTATGAAAATGCTACTAGTCTATATCCTGGCTAAATTAAAAATAATTTTTCAAAAATGACATCTTATTGAGATACAACTAACAGCATAAAATTTATCTTTTTAAAGTATACAATTCAGGGGGTTTTAGTATATATATATAAGGCTGTGCAACTGTCACCCGTTTAATTCTAGGAAATGTTCATCATTCCTCAAAAAAACTCCATACCCATTAACAGTCACTCCGCATTGCTCTCTTCACTATCTTGTGACAGTCACTATCTTGTGACAATCACTAATCTACCTTCTGTTTCAATGAATTTGCCCAATCGGAACATTTCGTGTGAATGGATATCTATGGTGTATGACCTTTTGTGACTGGTTTCTTTCACTTAACATTGTAAAATGTATCCACGTGCATCATTCCCTTTTTTTAAAGTATATTTTACTGATTATGTTGTTACAGTAGTCCCAGTTTTTTTCCCCTTTGCTCCCCTCAGCCCAGTAACCCCCTTCCCCCAGCAATCCGACCCCCCTTAGTTCATGTCCATGGGTCATGCATATAAGTTCTTTGCCTTCACCCTTTCCTGTATTATTCTTAACTTCCCCCTGTCTATTTTGTACCAACCAATTATGCTTCTTAGTCCCTGCACCATTTCCCCATTTCTCCCCCTTCCTCCTCCCAGCTGATAACCCTCCAAATGATCCCCGTACCTATAATTCTGCTCCTATTCTGGTTTGCTTAGTTGGATTTTGTTTTTATTTTTTAGATTCAGTTGTTGATAGTTGTGAGTTTGTTGTCATTTTAGTGTTCGTAGTTTTGATCTTCTTTTTCTTAAGTAAGTCCCTTTAACATTTCATATAATAATGGCTTGGTGATAATGAACTCTTTTAGCTTTACCTTGTCTGAGAAGCACTTCATCTGCCCTTCCATTCTAAATGATAGCTTTGCTGGATAGAGTAATCTTGGTTGTGGGTCCTTGCTTTTCATCACATTGAATACTTCTTGCCAGTCCCTTCTTGCCTGCAAAGTTTCTTTTGAGAAACCAGCTGATAGTCTTACAGGCACCCCTTTATAGATAAGTCTCTGCTTTTCTCTTATTACTTTTAAGATTCTCTCTTTATCTTTCACCTTTGGCATTTTAATTATGATGTGTCTTGGTGTGGTCTTCCTTGTTTGGAACTCTCTGTGCTTCCTGGATTTGTATGTCTATTTCCTTTGCCAATTCGGGGAAGTTTTCCTTCATTATTTTTTCACATAAGCTTTCAATTTCTTGCTCTTCCTCTTCTCCTTTTGGCACCCCTATGATTTGGACATTGGCATGTTTAAAGTTGTCCCAGAAGTTCCTAAGCCTCTCATTTTTTTTTCAATTCTTGTTTCCTCATGCTGTACTGGTTGACTGTTTTTTTCTTCCTTATATTCCAAATCATTGATTTGAACCCTGGTTTCCTTCCCTTCACCATTGGTTTTGTGTGGATTGTCTTTCATTTCACTTAGCATAGTTTTCACTTCTTCCCTTATGCATCTGCCGTACTCAAGCATATCTCTCAAGCCTGTGAGCATCTTTATCACTAGAATTTTGAATTCTGCATCTGTTAGGTTGGCTCTCTCCTCGTCACTTAGTTCTACCACTGGAACCTTTATCTCTTCCCCCTTTTGGGCCATACTTCTCTGTCTCCTCATCTTGACAGACTCCTGTGTGTTTTTGCCTCTGTGTCTTAGGTAGAGCTGTTGCTCCTGTTACGTTGTAAGGGGCGGAGCCTTAGGTATTCATCAGTACAGGGTGACCTGTTTCACTACGTTGTGGAGCTGTATATGGGGGAGGGGTCAGAGAAGGAACTTGCTCCTTTCCCAGGCCCCTCTCCCACCCTCATACGGGACTGGTGCCTCTCCAGCTGCCGCCCCAGCTGTCGTTCCCAGAGTGGGTGGGTCCACGGATGCTCTAGGACTGTGGGGACCCTTCAAACAAGCGGACTCTGCTGAGATACCAGCAGTCTCCTCCTCCGCCCCAACCCCCATTCGTCTGCACTGTCAGCAGCAATGAGGCTTGATTTTCCCTGGTGCCGGGACCGTGAGCTTCATGGTCTGGTCAAGAGCCAGGAATGCTCCCCAGGTGTCCCTCCCTACCCTTCAAAATGTGTGGCTGCATCCTCCGCTGGCCTTCTGCCGCTGCTGCCACCACCACACCGCATCCTCTCTGCCCGGGCTCCGCCCCTCCCACCTGTCTGGATGAGCATTTCTTCTTTATATCTTTGTTCGTTGGACTTCCATGCAGCTTGATGCTCTGGAACTTCTGGAACTTCTCCAGCTCCAAGGCAGTTGCATCCCTCCCAGCTGTGGAGGGAGACCCAGTGCACCTGTCTAGGCCTCCACCTTGGCCAGAAGTCCCGCATCATTCCATTTTTATTGCCAAGTAATATTCTACTCTGTGGCTTTACCACATGTTGTTTATTCATTCATTAGTTGAACATCTGGGTTATTTCCACCTTTAGGCAGTTATGAGTAATAATGCTTTGAACATTCATGTACAAATTTTTCTGTACAAATTTTTATTTCTCTTGATAAATAGATAAATATTTGCATGTCCTTATTTCTCTTGGTATATACCTAGGAGTAGAATTGTTGAGTCATGTGGTTACTGTATAGCATTTTGAGAAACTGCCAACTATTTTCCAAAGTGGCAATCCCACAAGCATTATATGAGAGTCTAATATCTTTACATTCTAACCTACACTTGTTATTGTCTGTCTCTTTAATTTGAGCCATCCTAATAAGTGTGAAGTGGCACTTCACTGTGGTTTTTTCTCACATTTCCCTAATGGCTATGATGTTGAGCATCTTTTCATGTGCTCAATATTTATATATCTTATTTAGAAAAATGCCTATTCAAATCCTATGTCCATTTTTAAATTGGTTGCTTTATCTTTTTCTTGTTGACTTTTACTAGTTCTTTATATATATTCTGGAGACAAGTCTGTTATCAGATATATGATATACAAATATTTTCTACCATTTCATGGCTGTCTTTTTATCTTTTTGGTGTATTTGAAGCACAAAAGTGTTAAATTTTGAACTCCAAATGAATATATCTTTTTCATTTGTCACTTGGAATTTTTAGTGTCATTTAAGAAGTCATTTACTAATCTAAATCCACAAAGATTTATTGCTTATATTTCCATCCAAGAGTTTATAATTTTAGTTCTTACATATAGGTCTTCAATCCATGTTAAATTAATCTTTATGTATGATGTGAGGTAGGATCCAATGACATCCTTTTGCATGTGGATATCCAATTGTCCCAGCACCAATTTGTTAAAAAGACTTTTTTTCTCATTGAATAGTCTTGGCACCTTGTCAAAATCATTGACTGTAAATGTGAAGGTTGGTATTTGGACTCTCAGTTCTATTCCATTAGTTTATTTTTTATTTCAGTAGCACACTGTTTGGAACTCTTGAATGTAGCTTTGTGTAGTATGTTTTAAATAAGGAAGTGTGAGTTCTCTGATTTTGTTCTTTTTCAAGTTATTTTGACTATTCGGTTATTCTTGCATTTCCATATGAATTTTAGGACCAGCTTGTCAATTTCTGCAAAGAAGACAGCTGTAGACCAGTTTGGGGAGTAATGCCATTTTAATATTAAGTCTTTTAATTCATAAACATGGGATATGTTTCTATTTAAATCTCCCTTGATTCTTTCAGCAGTGCTCTCTAATTTTCATCTTATAGGTCTTGTGCTTCTTTTGTTTAATCCTAAGTATTCCGTTGATATTATTGTAAGTGAATATGTTTTCTAATTTTGTTTTTGGATTATTCACCATGAGTATATAGAAATACAATTAATTTTTAAAATATTGATCTTGTATCCTGTAATCTTGCAGACCTCATTTTTAATTAGACCTAATAGTTTTTCTTTTTTAATTCCTTAAGATTTTGGAAATGCAAGATCATGTCATCTACAGAAAGATAGTTTTACTTGTTCCCTTTCAATCTGGTTGCTTTTTGTTTCTTTTCCTTGTCTAATTGCCCTGGCTAGAATCTGAAGTATTTTGTTTTGAATAGTAGAGGTATGTGCATAAATAGTCTTAATTGTTCTTAATCTCTGGGAGACAGTTTTTAGTCTTTCACCATTAACGTTGGTGTTTCTGCTGCTCTTTATCAGTTTGAGGAAGTTCCTTCTACTCAAAAGCTGTTGAGTAGACAGAAAAGGTGTTGGGTAAATGTTTTTAAAATGCTTGTTGCTTTCATACATATTTTACCACAAATTATAATACTTTAAATGAATAATTATTTTCAATAATTTTCAGAATATACATTACCTAGTCTTTCTAGCAAATTGTATTTAACATGTTTTTCTAATTTTAATGAATACAAATATTAATAATTTTTTAACCCTTCCATTTCCCCACCCCTCTCTCTTTTTTTAAAATAGGAGTAACTTTATATATGGCTCATACTTGAGTAAAGAAGAAATTGCTTTCTCAGATCCCACTCCTGATGGAAAACTGTTTGCAACACAATACTGTGGCACTGGACAGTTTCTGGTATATAATTTTATTAATGGACAAAATAACACCTAAAGCGGATTCTTGCCTACAGTACTAGAAGACATCTACTGAAGAGTGGATTGATTGCTGACTTTAACCAGGAACTAGGGCCATTTTTGTTACAAAGAACTCAGGACTGGCAACAGCCATAAGGTTGTTCCCATTTTCATAAAATTGGAAACAATGCAGTAATAGCTTATTATTGTTTTGTTTTTTAAAGAAGATATTTTATTATCTTTTACAGAAATTTATGATTAATGTATTTTATCTATAGTTATTTAGACATGTTTACATGCAGCAGATAATTGTTCATAGTGGACTGAAAACTAATGCAAGGACTATGATCTCAGTGATAAGTATATTTTGAAGTTCTTAATATGGAAATATACCAGTGTAGTTAGGTACTGTATTTTTTTAATATTGATCTACTGATACCAGTTACAGTTTTAAAGATTGTATTTTCACAAAGTGGTGGAAACCAGTGTTTTTGAGCTATGATTCAAGGAGGGTGCAGTATTATGTCTTTAGGAATGCAAAGCTAATTCTGAAGGGCCTGAAATACACTTAAAAAAAAATCTTACCAAAGGACTTAAAAAACATTGATTGGCTGCCTCCCGTATGTGCCCTGGACAGGGATTGAACCCGTAACCTCTCACTGTATAGGATGATGCTCCAACCAACTGAGTCAACTGGCCCGGGCTGAAATACTTTGATGAAACCCCCACCAAAAAGCAAAGTTCCAGATAAACAGGAGGAATTTGGAATATTGAGCTTTTCCTTCCATTTCTTTTCCCTGTTCTTGATGGCAGGAAGAAATGGAAGGTGGTAAAGAATGGAGTCTTTCCTTCTTAGAGATCTGTAAGTGACTAGAATTAGGAAAGTACCCTCTAAAGTTTATTATTCTTTCATTCTGGTTTCACTTCTTAAATGGCAACTGGGCATGCTTAGGAATAGTTGCAAGCTAAATATTAATGACTTGGTATCTGCTTTGTTATTCCTCAGAAATACTACACTGAGTATATGCCCTCATTACTGGACTTCATTTTGATACTTGTCAATCCTTCATAGTGCCCTCTAATTTTAAAGGGTTTAAATGTTGATAAACTGCTGTGGCCTTTTATGACTTGTATATAATGTAGAATAAAATAATAAAATACTTGATAGCTTTTTCTAAGTGATAAATGAATGGTGTACTGTCATTTGTGCTTTTTCAGGGAGTTTGTTACATTGAAAAATGATAAAAACAATGGCTTCTAAAACGGAGTTTTCACCAGTTTGCCAAAGGATTAGTATGTTAGCAACAACTACTCTGAAGTTATCTCTAACAAAAGGCAAAATCCTGACATGAGAATATAAAGATAGAGCCTTAGCCCAAGAATGAAGCACCACTGTTATTTAACATAGATTTTTATGAGCTACAATGATCATATCTCCATTTAAAAAAACAGCTAAAATCTTGGGCCTTCAATTAAGATTAAGAGACAGGTACATTTTATCCCTCTATAGAGAAGTGCTTTTTAAATTTATAGAGCAGTGTAAGGCTCTATACTCATTATGGGTGTAACGATAAGGCAGTATAACTATTTTCCTCTAATTTATCCTGATGGTCTGACTTCCGACACTCCCATTCCCTTTGGGCTTGATTGACTCTCTTGTGATTATACTTGGTCTCATTGTTTGCCTGAAAGGGACCATAATTATTTTAAAACAATGAAATTTTCAGGTGTAGTGTAGCTGCTTTAGTAACTGTTAATCTCATAACACAGGTCCAGTTTCCATACAAACCATAGTGTGCTTCTTTGGGGAGCCAAACTTGGTAATTTCAAGTAGACCTGCGGATAGAGAGGATAGATATACTGATTCGTTGATTTAAATGTTACCATTATTAGGAGAGCAGTTTATTTTCCTGTTTATATTGAAGATGCAGTCCCTCAAATAACTTTTACAATCTAGGTATTTCTGGAAGAGTAGTATTAATAATATCTAACATTTGAGTTTTTGTTATGCCACACCCTCTGTGTGGTGCTGCATTATTTTGTTATCATGACAACCCTATGAATTAGAGCTCACAAGTAAGGAATCTGGAACTTAAAAGGTAATTAAGAGACTATGATAGTAGTCTGTGTGAAACATTTTGAAACATTGGACTAAAGCTGTTGTGAATGGATGAAGATTATAGAGGAGATGGATAAACTTTGAGATAATACAATGGAAGAATTGGTGTGAGTTGATAACTGACCAGAGAAGGGTCATGGCAAAGAATCTAGGGTGATTGGGAATTTTGATTTGGGTAATTGAGTAGATGGATTGAAAAGGGAATATTGGAGAATTATGTTGGGAGGATTGGATGTGGAAGGATGAGCTCAAGTTTGGTCAAGATTTGAATGCAGTTGAATATTTTCCAAGTCGAGATAACCTATTTGGTAAATAATTGGATATGTTGATCTAGAGTTTAGAAAAAGATTGAATTAAAGAAAATTATAAATGTAGTTATTTGAAGGTTTAGACAAGCTTACCTCTCTTGGGTTTATAAAATGAAAGGGTAGGATAAAGTTGTGAGGAACACCATCACTGAAGAGTCTCAAAATATTTGAGAAAGCATATCCAAGGTGAGAAAACCAGAAGAGAGTGATGAAACCAAGAAAGAGTTTCAAGGATCAAAGAATGGTCAACACTGTCACACCACAATTGAAGGCTGAAGAGTGACATGAGAAAAAGAAGAGTGGTCTATGGAGTGGTGGAGACTGTTCTGGGCGCAGTGAGTATGCTCTCATAGCTACAACCAAGTTTCAGAAGAGGTTGCTTCTATAATTAACTGGTTATATAAATGTACCTTTAAATTTTGTCACCTGCCTTTGAATAGTTGTTGGTTCATTATAAAAATGCCTAGTATATAGACATTATAGGAATCACAAGTATAAACAGGAACCATGAAATTTTATATGGGGTATGCTCTTGTCTGCATGGACATGCAGTGATTTTATTTTTTATGAACTATAAAAATCACTATTTTACCAGTTCAGAATATTAAATAGGGACCTTGGTGTATCTACTAAAAGCATGACTATCATAAGTCAAGTACAATAGACATGCAGTGGTATTTTAATTAGTCTTGCTGACTTTGCATGGCTTCCCAGGTCGGGCCTTTGGATAAGAACACAGCCATATTCCTGCCTAACCATAATTCATCAGGGGTGAAGATTGCTGAGTTAATTTCTGGGGTAGTGACTACATAGTACATCTTCAGTTCTCATGACTCTTGAGCTTCTGGCAGATGAAGGGAAGATTCTGTCTTAAAATAGCCCCTTCACCTTCCAGTAAAAAATAAAATACATTGCACTGCTTACAAAACAAAAAATGGGTAGAAAACTTTACTGTTGCTTTTTCTTTTTTATATAACTTAGTCCACCTTTTGTCATAATCACTGAAGAAAATGCTTTTCTTAGCTAAGTACTTTACAGTTGAACACAGGGAATTTATTGTGTGTTGGCTTTTCCCTTGGCCTCCGAGACCTTTTCTGGAATCATCTTTAGTGATGGTTTTTTCAGTGAAGCCAGTTTCAGTGTTAGAGCAATATTCTCTTAGCCCCAGAGGAAGCGTAAGGGCCAGTTTCTGTGACTGAAGAGTTCTGAGGAATGTTTGTTCCCTGGATGTTGTCCCAGTCTAGGTAGCTAAATATGAAGGCATGACAGTTTCACAGTTTTAGTCTTTCCAAGGCAGCTGCTTTAGAATATGTAGCGGGGCACCAGCAGTTTCTACTTGCTCCTGAATCTGTCATCATATTACAGATACTTATGGTTCCTCCTTAGGTAACACTTAGGGGCTTTTGGCCTAGAGTGTTTTCATGGTTCTATATCAAAAGTCTATTATTTTAGCACTCTTTATAAAATACTAGAACTAAACATTTTTCTGGAATAAGTTACTTTCAAAAGTTGGTAAAATTAGATAGTTTAGAAATAAATTGGAGATTAACACCGTATGTCATAACGAAACAGTTCTTGCCACACAGCAAAGTGAGTATAGTTGCCATCTATAAAATAAAAGATTGGGGATATGTATACAATGAATATTTCTAACATCTCTTTAATAATCAATTCTAGATCTGTCTTCCTAATTATGTGGAACTCTGCAAATGGGCATGGTGTGTAGATACAGTATCTTTGTATAAGCTACGGATTTTCATTCAACAAATATTTTAGCTCTTTCATGGACTGTTAGGCCAGGATAGTAGAATCTTAAAGTCATCAAACCTGTAATATGTGGACTTCCAGCCTTTATGGACATTGTCAGAGTCAGGGAGCTCATTCCATTTGTGAATATACCAGAAAATTAGTTTAAAGAAGACATACTTTTTTATTTTGGGTGTGAGAGAATTTTAATACATTCATCAAATTAAATGGAAGGACAAGAACATACTGTAGACACAACTTCAATTTAAAATCATAAACAAAATGTGAGGTAGACTGACTAGTGAAATTCACCAAATTTCGGTAAGAAATTTTACAGTAATAAAATTAACACAGGTGCCTCCTTTTCTAAAAAATCAGATACAGCAATTGCATAAATTACAGCCAAAAAATTGAATACCACAGTTGTCATTCTAATTTTAGTTTACATTCAGTATTAACCTGTGTGAACTGTCACACATGGCAAGGTTCAACAGGTCTATAGGTTAATTATGGAGGCCTAGTGAACACACTCATACCACAATGTTCTAAGGAATGGCAAGGCTCAAAGCTGAACACACCAGGATATATATTAACAAATCATGGTGTCCTGTGCTTGTGCAATTTTATCCTTAAAGGAGAAGGACCTAACATTCTCTAAAGAATTATACTTGTAAGATGATTTTAGAAGATCCAGATAGGCATTGAAAGAATAGGCAGGTCAATTTAAATTGTCTATCATTGGGGTGATGGTCTTTTGGCTTTATTCTGGTATTTCTTTCCACAGGGTTAAATAGTATTTAAGAGATTATAATCATTTGATTTTCAGAGTACAGCCCTAACTACAATAATATGGAGTACCTGCATTTAAAGTAACTACTTTTAAAAAATGTTCTTCACACTAGGAAGTCAGAAAGCAAGAAGAAACCCTGAGAGGCCAACTGCCCCAGGTACAACTGTTCTAGAATTATTTCAAGTACTTTATTTGCCCTATGTAGTAATATTATTGGGATATTGCACAGTGGGTTTCTTCATATCACCTCTATTAGGCCCTTTCAACCAAATAGGAGCAATTGAAATACATTCATATCTAAATCAACTTGCTTCAAAACGTACCTCTGCCCAAAATTCTGCTGTACTAAAATTAAGGAATATTTAAAGCATTATATAAGGCAGATCCTCCTTGAAGGACAATTAAAAATGGGTTTAAAAGAACTGTTTATTCAAAATATATTTAAAGACATCATAAGTAGCTATATTAAAACCAAGAGACCTGCAAACCATTTTCAGATTAGTACATTCTATCTTTTCACTAACTGTAAACTTGTTATCATGAGCTAATAAAACCGGTAAATTAGCACTATTTGTTCTAAGTAAATACAGGCTTGGTAGACAACCCCTCCTTCCTCCTGCAGTAGTTTCAAGCCACAAATAAGATAATCGATTCAAGTAAAAATGGCCTTTTTAAGTGGGGTTAAAGTAATACATATGGGATAATGGGGAAAATGTCAACAGATTGTGCGATGAGAACTGAAGTAATTTAAGAGTAAACTTCCAACAGACTTAGTTCTAGAACGTTTTCTAAAAATCTGGTTTTGATTTTAAAAAAATAGGGTGAGAAATTTATAGAAATTTATGCCTCCTACTATTGATACTGAACAAACACCTTTTGCTGATTTTAATGAGTCAAGACTTTTTAATGGACATTTCCTTACCCCTTAGAAAACAATCACTGGTAGGATTGAGTAAAAACAGTTCTGTCTTTTTCTATGGCTCATTTCCCCTTTCAGCAATTTCTGTGTTGTGGTCAGTATAAGGCAGCTAAAATACTCATTCAGTTTATCTTTTAAAGGAAGCTTTCTTGAGTCCCTGAATGGAAACAAACTAGTTCTGCTCTACAAAGACCCTTAGCTTGACATTTATCTTTGCTGGTGCCAACTGCTTGATTCCAGCCAAATAGGATTAGTGTGGTGTGACTGCCAAAAGCTTAATCTGGCTCAACTATTGTATCAGGTTCTCCTTGTACAAGAGTAATCTCTGTTCCATGTTCTCATAGATACGGTGTGCTTAGAGAATGGGAACATTTTTAAAGAATGGAAAAAGTAAAGGAATTTAAGCAAGGAGAAGCTGCTGTATACACACAAGGTCTACTCTGCATTTACTGATTCGTTTGTTCAGTTTGAATAGTAAACTTTTAACTCCTGTGGAAATTCTGCCAAAAGTTTCAATACATATAAGATTATAAATCTTAAACTAACACTGCACAGAGAAAGACGAAGCTACTTTTTTTTAAATACAAATATCTTCTACATTCTATCATTTCAGACCCCTGAGTAATACTGTACCAAAGTACAGAACTGAAGAGAAACTGAGGGTTCAGGCCTCAAACATTAATCTTCAATTAATTCCACACCAACGGTGTCTCATGTAATGCATTCAGGCTGGCTAATGCTGAGTCGGTTTTCCCCCTAACATAGCGTAGTAGAAAAAACAATGCAAACTCTTATGTTCATTCTCCAAAGTATATCCTCCTCAGGCTCTGTGGGCAGACCTTGCCTTAAGTAATTGCGTAATAGCCTAGGGTGGAGTTAACCTGAATGTAAGGTCCTGAAATGGAACTGAAAGAGAGCAATGACCCCAAACACCTGGGTCAGATTTGGAGCTTTCTTTGGAGAACAGACAAATATGTTGCACTTCGCTCCACAGTGATTGTACTTTAAAGGAAAAAAAAAAAAAAACTACCCTAGTAATTGTTTCTGGCCCACCCCACCTAGGCATCCCTTTGCTATCTTTGGTCTTTTCAAAAGCTCATACATGACGTCCAGTAAGAAAGTAAAGGGGCTTGTCATCACTGCTGTTAGCAGTTTGAAACTCGTCCCGGAGGCGGAACTGCCACTCATCCTCTAGTTCTAAGCGGACAATGGTTTGGCGTAAGGAGCTTCTGTCTTGGCAGATGACACACAGGGTAGCACCTTCAGGGAAACAAAAGAAGTGAAGAAGTACATTTTAGGCTCAGGAAATGAAATGATGAAGAATCTTACTACTTAAGACTATATCCCTAAGCTAACACATCTGAGAACCAACATATTAGGTAAGTAACCTACCAGAATTGTTAATTTTAATTTTATTGTTTATTTTGAATAAGTAGTTTACAGATTAAAAAGTTTAAAAAGAGTGTAAAGTGAAAAAATCTCCCAATCACACCTTCCCTTCCCAGTGCTATATTTCTCATGTGTTCTCTCAAGTAGGGTTTCTCAACCTCAGCACAACTGGACAGAATTATCCTCTGTTGTGGGGGCTGCTCTGTTCTTATAGGATGTTCAGCAGCATCCTTGGCTTCTACCCACTATATTGCCACCACCAGCAGTGTGACAACCTTAAATGTCTATGGCCAAATGTCCCCTGCAAGGCAGTTCCCCCCCTCCCACTGCTCCAGATATGTGTTTTTTTTTGTGTGTGTGTATAAATACATAATTTTGCCTATACTCATAAAAATTAGAGTATGCTATACACAGTTTTCTGAACCTTACGTTTTTCATCTTGTCAGGATTACTTGTGATGTCTAAATCTATAGTTCTTAGGCAAATCCAACTCTTTATATAGTACATACCTGTCACAACTCATTAACCTGATTATTAAAATTAAATTATATAAGAATATATAATAGTAGTAAAAACATTTAATGTCACAATCTGGCTATTCATCTTTATTTGGTTTTTTGGATTTTTATTTATTTATTATTTTTAAAGAGACGGGAAGGGAGGGAGAAAAAAGAGGGAGGGAAACATCTATCGGTTGCCTCTCACACGGCCCCAACTGGGGACCTACCCACAACCCAGGCATGTTCTCTGACCAAGGGATCAAACCTGTGACCTTTTGGTTCTCAGGCCAGTGCTCAATTCACTGAGCCAGGGCTCCATATTTAGTCTTAGTATATCAATGTTTTGATTCCTCAGTTAAAACCAAGACATTCAATTTACTGGCAAAAAATGGCTGTTAAAAAAAGTGCTTTTTAGAATACATCGTTCACCTCTGTATTTTCTCCAGTGAGAACCAGTAGCATTCACAAGCAAAATACTAACTTTGATTTACCTTTTAGAAACTTAAATTTCTTAAGAAGATCAGCACCTACAAAAGAGTCACAGAGGTACAAGAGAAGTCCACTGAAAAACACCCCTTCACAGTTGACATTGATGGAGTGGGGTCTGGAGCTGATGTAGCATATGGCCACCTGGAAAAATCAAGCAGAAGTAGCATAGGCATTTCAAAAGCAAGCAAAGTAACTGAACTGTAGCCGAATGTGTCAGTAGCTTCCTTTTTGGCTATTACCTATTTAAAGTTTCTCTTGTTTATTTCTCATAATAAAGGATGCTTATGAAAGAATTAGTAGTAAGAAACAAAATAAGCCCCTCTATCTAAGAGTGTTTACAAAATAAAATAAAAAATCCACCTTTCTCAAAAAAGCATACTGAGGAAAGATTAAATGTTTAGATTACCTTATTAGTAAGAATAAAAATTTTAAATCAGCTTTTCATGTAGATACTCCTTAAGTTTTCAATTGGATAGAAGCTTCAAACTGCATGAATTTAAATTTTTAGCTCTATATGGCTTCTGTGTGTGTGTGTGTGTGTGTGTGTGTGTGTGTGTGTGTAAATTTACAAAAATTTATAGGTGAGTGAACAAGGTAGTTGGGAGACCTTGGCTTAAATGAATGGCTTAAAGTGTGGACCAGAATGCTTGGGTTCAAATACTGTATCCTCCAGTAGTTGTGTGACTGAGCAGTTTTCCTCCTTCACTTCTCCATACCTCATCTTCATTGTCTGTAGGGTAGTAATAGTAGTGCCTGATTCATAGGACTATTGTGTGAATTAGTATAAACACTTAGTATTCAGTGAATGTTTAGATGCTGTTAGTAGTAGTGGCATTGAGATTTTATTGTCCAGCACCTGGGGCCCTAGATCCTGGGATGGAGGAATCGGGAGACATAGGCTAGACACGTAACTTACATAGATATCATGAAAGGCATTATTACATCTGATATAATATTGTTAGGTTCCTTCTACTTCTAAAATTCTACAAGTCATGTTAAATCCACAGTGTAGACTGTAAGAATGTAAAATGTTTATACTGTTAAATTTTAAAAATCAGTTTCCAAAACTGAATACAATTGGATTTCAGTCTTAAGAGATTGTCAGTACTTTCAGAGAAAAAAAGCTGAGGGAAATGTAATATACCAAAATGTTATTGTTTCTATTACAAGTGATTTCATTTTCTAATCTATACCTTTTATTTTAAATTATTTACAAAGAGGATATGGTATTGAATAGAATAAAATAGAATACTTAAAAAACAATGCTAATAATCCTAAGGGAAAGTTTAGTGGCAGAAGCTCTTAAGAAGCCTAAAGGTACAAGTTGCATCTCTGAAAAACTAAATCTGATGGAGACAGAGGAGAGAGAATAAAAAATAGGGAAATCATGGAAGAGAAAGAAGTCCAGGAACAGAAATGAGAGCTATTAAAGGTTCCCTGTGATATCCTAAATTGCTCAGCAATCATTGAACTCCTCTTATATGCCTAAAACAGTGGCCAAAGCATAGCGGGCCTCTGAAGAACTCACTGTCTTGGGGAGAAACATCATCACATGATTAAAATATCATCTGATGTTATGACAGGGAGAAGCAAACAACTGTTTATGCCCCGATGAGATAGGCTTCTCAGCAGAGCTGACCTCTGAGCTCAGCTTTGAGTGTACAATGGGGAGGGACATTTACCACTGTATCTTGTTTGAGCCTTTGCATAAATGAGTCCATCACAGATTCCTTTTTTTTTTCCCCTCCGTTTAAGCTTTCAAATAGGAGCTACAAAGGGAAAGAAATCGATGGAAGCGGGTAAAGCACAGTACTAACCCACTTGCCCTTTACCTCCGGTCCAATGTTAAGGTAGCAGTCAACAGCTAACACAGGACTCTTGAAGTTACGGATGGCTTTGGGGAAGAGTTTGTGTGAGGCATGCTGAAGGAACTTCTCCAGGAGGAACTGTGCAGGGGCTGCCAGTAAAGTGTGTTCGCTGTCGGGAGCACAGACATACTGAAGGGGTAAGATGGGTGCTAAGCTCTCTGACACCTGAAATCAGAGCCGAGAAATGTGTCTGTCACTGGGTGAAACAGGCAACAAACACTGCATTACATCCTAAAAGTCCCCAAATACTAGCAGTACATGAGTGACAGATGCTAGGCTCAAATGTAAGTCTGTCATTTTGGGGTTCTGAAATTTTTTTCACTTAGTACAGAACAGTACTGTCAGATCTAACATAATTTACACACAGCAAGAACAGTCAATGGAAAAGTAGGCTTTGTTGAAATTATTGCATTTAGCAAATACATTGTGAGGACCAATAGGAAGCCTTTTATACTGCTCTGGATGTGGATGGGATAAATCCCATCCCATAACAACGTGAAAATAAAAAACCAAAGCTATCTAAGCTCTCCTGGGGAGTCCATATGTTATAAATGATTAGATACCAGTAAATCTCTTAAAAAGAAAAGGGTAGGCCCATGGAACTCACATCCTTAAAAGGTTTTGATCTGTTACTTAAAAAAAATTTTTTTTAAATGTTCAATTACAGTTGATATACAATATTATTAGTTTCAGATGTACACCCCAGGGATTAGACATTATATAACATACTCAGAGATCATCTTGATAAATCTCATACCAATCTGACATCATACATAGTTATTAGAATATTATTGACTCCATTCCCTATGCTGTTTTTTACCCCACTTTTACAAAAAGTACATTTTATTGATTATGTTGTTACAGTAGTTTCAGTTTTTTCCCCTCTGCTCCCCTCTTCCCAGTACCCCCCTTCCCTCCAGCAATCCCACATCCCTTAGTTCATGTCCATGGGTCATGCATATAAGACCTTTGGCTTCACCTTTTCCTATATTATTCTTAATTTCCCCCTGTCTATTTTGTACCAATAGATTATGCGTCTTAATCCTTGCACCATATCCCCATTTCTCCCCCTCCCTCCTCCCAGCTGATAACCCTCCAAATGATCCCATACCTATGATTCTGTTCCTATTTTGGTTTGCTTAGTTGGATTTTGTTTTTATTTTTTATATTCAGTTGTTGATCCTTGTGAGTTTGTTGTCATTTTAGTGTTCACAGTTTTAATCTTTTTTTTCTTAAAGTATGTCCCTTTGACATTTCATATAATAATGGCTTGGTAATAATGAACTCCTTTAGCTTCACTTTGTCTGGAAAGCACTTCATCTGCCCTTCCATTCCAAATGATAGCTTTGCTGGATAGAGTAATCCTGGTTGCAGGTTGCCTTTCATCACATTGTGCCTGCAAAATGTCCCCTGAGAAATCAGCTGATAGTCCTATAGTCAACTCTCCGCCTCCTTCTTGTGCCCCCAGGACTCTGTCTTTATCTTTCACCCTTGGCATATCAATCATGATGCGTCCTGGTGTGGTCCCCTCTGGGTCCAGCTCGCCTGGGACCCTCCATGCTTCCCAGACCTGAATGTCTATCTCCTTCACAAAATTTGGGAAGTGTTCCTCATTTTTTTCAATTCTTGCTTCCTCATTCTGCACTGGTTGACTTTATTTTTCTTACGTTACAGATCATTGATTTGAACCCCAGTTTCCTTCCCTTCACCATTGGTTTTGTGTAGATTTCCCTTCATTTCACTTAGCATAGCCTTCACTTCTCATGCGTTTGCTGTACTCAAGCATATCTGTCAAGCCTGTGAGCATATTTATCACCAGTGCTTTGAATTCTGCGTCTGTTAGGTTGTCTATCTCCTCATCTGTTAGGTTGGCTATCTCCTCGTTGCTTAGTTCTCCCACTGGAACCTTGATCCATTCCCCCTTTTGGGCCATACTTCTCTGTCTCCTCATTCTGACAGGCTCCTGTGTTGTTTGCATCCGAGTCCCAGGTAGAGGTGTCACTCCTGTTACATTGTAAGGGGCGGAGCCTTAGAGATTCATCAGTATAGGGTGACCTGTTTCACCACGATGTGGCACTGTATGTGGGGGAGGGGACTGAGAGGGAACAATGCCGCCTGCCCAGCACTCCCCTTTTCCAGGCACCTCTCCCACTTTCGCACCAGACTGGTGCCCCTCTAGCTGCTGCCCCGGCCTTCGTTCCCAGAGTGCGTGGGTCTTCGGATGTTCTAGGACCATGGGGGCCCTTTAAACAAGCGGACTCTGCTGAGACTGGCAGTTTCTGCCTCCACCCCAACCCCCACTGGTCTGCACAGTCAGAAGCAGTGAGGCTTGATTTTCCCTAGTGCTGGGACTGTGAGCTGCTAGGTCGTGTGAGGAGCTGGGAATGCTCCCCAGGTGTCCCTCCTGACTTAAACGTGTGACTGCGCTTTCTGCTGGACTGCTGCTGCTGCTGCCGCCGCTGCTGCCACCACACAATGTCCTCTCTGCCCCGGCTCCACCCTCCTACCTGTCTGAATGAGTATTTCTTCTTTATATCTTTGTTGGACTTCCATGTAGTTCGGTTTTCTGGAACTTCTGTTTGTCTCCAGTTTTGAGGTAGTCGTATTCCTTCTTAGTTGTAGAGGGAGACCCAGAATGTCCGTCTAGGCCTCCACCTTGGCTGGAAGTCAACATCTCAATTTTTATCCACCACTTGTGGGTGTGGGATCAGCCTCTTCTGCGTCTCCACCTCTCCTGCCAGTCTCAGTGTGGTTTCTTCTTTAAATCCCTAGTTGTGGAATTTCCATTCAGCTAGATTTCAGATAGTTCTGAATGATGGTCGTTCTGTAATTTAGTTGTAATTTTTGTGGTTGTGGGAGGATTTGAGTACTGCATTTACTTATGCCACCACTCTGGCTAGAAATCTCTGAACTGTTACATTCTTGACAAGCATCTTGATTTATATTTCTCATGTATTATATAAAGAATATAAAAAGTGTTAACTTTTTCAGTTTAAGACTACAAAATGTTAAGTTTGAAACTGAGCCTTTGATGGAATTGTTAAGCCTTAAATATAAAGAGAGGTGATTTTGTTGAATTTTCCAATTTTATGCCTTGCTGTAGATGCGTCCTCAGTGAGGGAAATGAGACTGCAAATTTGGCATTAAGGACCAACTTCTTTGTGTTACCCCATTTTCTAATCCAGTGGCAAGTGCTTAATGCCAGTATATAACAAAGATATTAATTAGAGTGTTGTCTTAATTTCAGCAGTAGAATCAAGTTTGCAAACTTACCATGATCTTTGGTTTGATGATAAAGTCCCTTTGCCCTCCAACCTGAATGTGTTTCTTCATGAGACTGAAGTTATTAAAGCGGCAGATGAGCAGGCCACTGCTGTTTGTTCTCAGGTTAAAGTCAATGTCTTCACAGAAATACCTAAATCATAATCACATCTCAACCTGAAATAGCTCAACCATGATAATTACACACAGATAAAAAATGTGCAGCAGCTGTTAGGACACAGCCTCAAACAGAATTAATCTTGCCTTCTCATGGAGCTGGCCCTCTTAACACTGGCCTGTGTGAATGCCCTGATTTGGGGATTACAGCCATTAAATGGAGGAGTGAGGTGACTTTGGTCCCAGACATTCCCCAGGGCCATAGGCATTCCTGAGCTGAACTGGACTGCACATTCTGTATACTCTTAAAAGATAGGAGTGCATAGGTGCTCCCAGTTTTTAAATCCTGGCTACAAAAAGGATGAAGCGTCTGCCAAATTTAAAACAAGTGAAACAGCTACAGAATATTCTAGTAGCTACAAGGTTGGGAGTTGACACAGGAGGAACTTTATGGTCCCTAGCATTTCTTTGCTTGGCTGTTTCGTATTCTAGGATATGGACATAATTTACTCAAGAGACAAGGCCTAGGTGAGCTTGCTCATTCCCATTCACTGGTTTTTCTCCTCAGGGTCTTACTAACATTTGGCAAAAGTGATTACCTTCTGAGTTTTGAGGGTGAATGAAGAATTAACGTTCAGTGAGTTTATGGGTCCACTCACTGATTGGTGTTGATTCAACAATTTTTGTCCCTTTTTTAGTTTTTGTTAAATAATGAGTTTACCAAAATATGTTTCCTAAGCACTTTATATTGTAACACCTTTTAAGATTTGAGTTAGTTTGAAGGATGATGAAGGGACACTTTGGGGCTTGTGATATCTCCTACTTTCTCTTTGTCCATATAAAGAGATTCTCAGTTTTCAATTAAACACAGAAACAGGAATAAAAAACATCACAGAGGGTAGAGCTGGGCAGAAAAATGACTAGGATTACTCACCCCCAGGAGGTTTGACTTACCTGTTGAAGTCATACTGCACATTCTGAGTCAAGTCTATGTTGAGGAGAATGAAGTCGTGCACATGGCACCTAGAGAATGGGGCCTTCAGACTCTGGAAGGTCAGCTTGCTGCTCCATTTCTGTATACCCAGGATGGCATAGTGGATGATTTTAGGTGTTGCTTCAATGTGCTGTAAGACACTCTTCAAGGACACATTCTTACTGGAAACTCTTGCTTCAGTGGGCTGGCTATGAAATGTAAAGGTAGTTGATATAAGATATCAATAAATATTACTGAAGATAGGGCCATTTATGAAGGGCCAGCACTACTAGACAGTATTACTATCTGTAAGATATGATTAGCTCCTTTACTTTCTATTAGCGTGGAATGGAGGACTGTTTCAGGCTCAGTTTTCTTGCTGCAAACACTGCTAACTTCAGGAAGCTGCCTGCTGGGGCTGGGGTTTGGGCTCATCACTTCAAGGCTGGGAAAGAAATCCAGCCCTTGTTTCAAACTGGATAATGAACAGGGAGTTACCAAAGAGAGGCAGCCAGAGGTTAGAAGTATAAAGTAGACTTCCTAGTTCTGGTAATTATGGTATAACAAAGAAATATTTGAGAACTTTGCTGGCTTCAAATCCACAGTGGAAAAATAAGGACACAAAATCACAGTGTTTGAGTTGGAAGGGCCTAGGGATCTGGCTCAATGTTTCAGTGAGGGTGTTATTGACATTTTGGGGGCATTTCTAGTTTTGGACTTTTCTAGTTTTAGTATTCCCTGGTTCTCATTGATCCCCTCACCACTGCCCCAGGAGGAAAACCACTGATTTTGGTCCAGCCATAATTTTACAGGTGATGGAATTGAGACAGTTGAAATCACTTTTCCTTTTCATCCAGATAACATAGCAGAGCTGGGCTAAAAAGCAGGTTTCCTGATTTAGAAGCCAGTGGACTTTCTAAATAAACCATATTCTCCACAGACTTTTATAGCTAACCAAACCATGACATAGAAATGGTCCAGAAATTTAATGGCATACTAAATGTCAAAATTAAACAAGCAAACAAACAAAAAAGCATGCTAGGGAGGGTGGTCTCATGGAAGATCTTTCTGCTCTGGAAAGCTATACCTCTCATCTGCTTCCATGCATAACTGCAGCCCAGGAAGTGTCTTACCCAAAGCATGTGTCACACTCCCCTGGAACTGCTTGGAAAGTACCACTACCTGCTCTGCTCCTGAATACTGTGAATGTTCCACAGGACACATGAGTCATCCATCACAACGATGAAAGGCCAGACACATTGGCGTTTAATTCCCAGTTCTTCCAGACGGTTCCTCTCCAGTTCCAGGTTGTGATATGATAGCTCCTTAATGAGAAATCTGGCAGCACCTGGAAGGCAACAATCCACAGCTGCACGCAGACCCGGCCGCAGCCCCACAGACAGCTCCACCCTCTCTCTACACAGGCACACCTGTTCACATGGCACCAGCGTAGGTCAGGGTCCGCTAAGCATTCAGAGCAAACTTTAGTGTAGATAAGTATCGGGAGGAAGTCTTTCACCAGAGATTCACTTGAGTAGATATGATGAGGGGACAGAAATCAGAGATGTTTTTGATGATACAGATGATTCATGAACTACACTTTGAGGAATACTGCAAGAATCCAGTTTCCCTGATAGGATGAAGGATTCTACATGCAGGAAACTGGTTACTGTTAGTTCCTTAGAGCCATGATAGGAAGCTATCTCAGTCTCAGAAGCAGCATCTCACATATCCTGTACTAGGAAGTAGCCAGGGCTGCAATAAGTGGGTGTGCCATTTACACTAAGGTGTCCCCTTTAGGAAATTGGTAACAGCATCTTCTCTGAAGATGATTCTGGACACTGGCATTCTTTTTCTAAATCTGCCTTTTTTTTTTTCTTTCTTTTTCTTTCTTTTCTTTTTGGGGGTGGTGGTGGTGCAAGAGGCTGTGTGGTATAGTGAATAATAGAAAAGACGAGCCAAGCTGCCTAGATTTGAATCCTGGTTCCAGCACTGTTGAGCTGTGACACTTGTGCCTTGGCTTCTCCACCTGTAAAATGACAATGAGGGAGGGCATCTACTTCACTGACAGTGTGGGATAGTGCCTCCCATGTGCTAAGTACTCAATGACTGTTAGTAATTAAGATGATTATCACTAGGCATTAGTCAAATTTTATGAGTGGGCCACCCTAAAATGAAAACAAATTGTGGATAATGAAATAAAGAGGCTAATAAAACTACTAAGTCTATGGAGGAGCCAGGAAAACAGTTAGAATAGATCAAGGGTAATAGGATTTAAGAAAATCTATCTTCAAAGAGCATGGATGTAATAGTTTGCATTCTCAACATACAGTAAGGATCATATACAAAAAGCCCACAGGTAACATTATACTCAGTGGTGAAAGACTGAAAGCTTTTCCTCCAAGATCAAGAATAAGACAAGGATGCCCACCATTATCACTACCATTTAACATGGTCCTGGAAATCACTGCTAGAGCAATTAGGCAAAAAGAAATAAAAGGTATCCAAGTTAGAAAGGAAGAAGTAAAAGTACCTTTGTTTGCAGGCAACATGATCTTGTATGTAGAAAACCCTAAAGATACCACACACACACAAAGCTGTTAGAAGTAAAGTGAGTCAGCCTCAAAAGCCAGTTGTGTTTCTATAACAATGAGTAATATAAAAGGGAAATTAAGAAAATTCCATTTATAATAGTATCAAAAAGAATTAGATTATTAAAATAAATGTTTACCATTTAACATTGCAGAAAGAAATTAATTAAGATGAAAATAAATGGAAAGACATCCTACGTTCATGGATTGGAAGACATAATATTGTTAAGATGTCAATATTACCCAAATTAATCTACAGATTTAATACAATCCCTATCAAAGTCTCAACAATTCCTTTTTTCAGAAATAGAAAAGGCCATCTTTAAATTTATATGGAATCTCAAGGGACCCTGAATAGCCAAAACAACTTTGAAAATGAACAAAGTTGGAGGTCTCTTGGCTGATTTCAAATTTACTACAAAACCATGGTAATCAAAGCAATGTGGTAGTGGCATAAAGACAGACATAGACAAAGAGAATAAAAATACTGAGCCCAGCAATATACTCTTGCATACATGGTCAAATGATTTTGGGAGAGCTAGATATCCACATGCAAAAGAATGAAGGTGGAGCCTTACTTCACACTATATAAAAAAAAGTGGGTCAAAGATCTAACGGCAAGAGCCAAAACTATAAAACTCTTAGAAGAAAACAGAGGAAAATCTTGATGACATTGGATTTGGCAACAATTTCTTGAGTATGGCACCAAAAGCACAGGCAGCAAAAGAAAAAAAGAAAAAAACATGACATAAAAATTTGAAACTTCTGTGCAAAGGGTACAACTGTGAAAAGGCAACCTACAAATTGGGAGAAAATATTTACAAACCATATATATGATGAGGCATTAATATTCAGAATATATAAAGAACAATAAGTCAACAACAAAAAAATCAACCTGATTAAAAAATTGGCAAAGCATTTGAATAGATTCTCCAAATAAAATACACAAATGGCCAAAGCACACATGAAAAGATACATGACATCACTAATCATTGGGGAGATGCAAATCACATCACAGTAAGATCCACCTTGCTCCATTAGAATGGCTGTTATCAAAAAAGTGTTGGTAAGGACATGGAAAAACTGGAATTATTTTGCACTGTTGGTAGGAATGTAAAATTGTACAGCCATTATGGAAAACAGTACACTAATTCCTCAAAAACTTAAAAATGGAATTTCAGTATGTGATTCAACAATTCCACTTCTGGGTATATCCAAAATAATTGAAAACAGTGTCTTAAAAAGATATTTGTACACCCATGTTCATTGATGGATGAATGCGTAAAGAAAATGTGTAGACATACAATGGAATATTATTCAGCCTTAAAAAGGAATTAATGGTACTGAGACTCAGTTTTGCCAATAAGGACAGCGTTCTGGAGATTGGTTGCACAACAATGTGAATATACCAAACACTGCTGACCTGTACACTTAAAAATGGCTCAGCTGGTCAATTTTAAAGTATGTGTTTGTTACCACAAGTGAAATATTTAAAAAGTAATTTGTATTTATTTCATTTGAATATATGTTGGCTTCTCTGTCCCCAAATTTTCAAAAATGGCAAAACTGGCACTAAACAAAGTTCAGGCAGATCTAGGGTGAGGAAACTTTTTCACCTAAAGGTCAGTAAGGCACAGAAGGGGGTAATTTGAGAGTCATATTCATTAAAAAAAAAAAGGTTTTAGTTTGGGGATATGTGGTTTGGGGGAGGATAAAGGGCCAGAAATATGTAAAAGTCTTAATTCACTTGATATGAAGTGATAAACAAAAAATACAATTGCATCAAAATAATAAACCAGCTTTTAAAAATACTTTAATCTCACAGTAAGGTTAAGGTTTAAGGACATGAAAAGGGGTGGAAGGGAGACCAAGAAATGAGATTTCCAAAGGAAAGGAGAGAGGTGAACAGAAAGAGGCACGGACAGAAGAGAAGTAAGAAGGGAAGGGCAAGTGCAAGGACCTGGAGAGAAGGACCCTGGAGACACGAGGGAAATTCCTGGGTCTCCTCTGCTGTTCACTCCAGCTCTGGGCTGGATGTTCTTACTTCCCTCTGAAGTGTCCTTTAGCAGCTCTCCATCCTCCCCTTCTGACACCCCGCACTGAGTCAGACACCCACAGAAGAGAGTAGGAAAAAGAGTTAAGAACTCCAATACAAGAAGTGACTGGACAGTACTGCTCTAAACCACCAATCCAGTTGGAGCTTTCCTGCCTGAAGAAGGCAGAGGAAGGAGCCCCACATATCCTGAGGGCCTCCCACAGCACTGTCACACACTCAGCAACCAGATGCGCTCCCATTGCAGGAATCAGCCCATTGCTCTTAAACCTTGTGGGGAAAAGCAGGAAAGACTTACTCCAGGCACTTCTGTGATGACTGCCACAGGCAGTAATGATGCTTCAATTGCCCATTGGATAGAACCCCCTAGAACTTGCCATGTGCCTTTAAAATGATTAGCAGTATTTAAAAAAAGAAAGAAAGAAACACTTGCAATGATAAAAACAATGATTAGTGTGATTGAGCTTCGGCCTGCGAGCTAAGTGTCGCTGGTTCGATCTTCCAGTCAGGGCACATCAGAGAAGGAAAACTCTGACTCCAAAAAACCACCGCTGCCTTGCGGCATACCTCTTCAGGGGAAAGGCTAAGGGAGTAAACCCCGACAGAAAATCCGGAGCCGGAGTCCCTAAGGCGGTTTGACGTTGTAGTCAACACCGGCAACTCCTGCGGCGCACCTGAAGCCAAGCTGTATTGACTCCGTCTTTCCCTTGGACCCTTCAGCTGCGAAGAGAGGGGGGGTCTGCTGTATGGGCAACAGCAGACCCTCCATATCACCCTGCCCAGGCTCTGTAGCTTCAGCTTCACTGGAGAGGACACTCCAGCGTCATCACAAGATGTCGATTCAACACGGGAGGAGACAGATACCGTGTCACTCCCGAGTCGGACTGCACAGCCATTCTCGGCGGTGCAGATAGACTCTTAAGAAGCTACACCATCGTCTCTCGAGACGGACGGCTGCCAACGAGTGATATCTCAGAGACCCCTCCAGATGCCACTAGCCCGGAGTGAATATTACCTCTTCTGCTCTGACCATCCTCCACACTGTTACATTTCTGCTGCCAGAGTGCCCAGCCCAGGAGCATTTACACTTCAAGCCCTTCCTGGGCCTCAATATACCAGTGACTTTGTTAGTTACTAATAGTTAAAAGTTCTGCAAAACTGCAGATAAAGGAAAAATAAACAGTTAAAGAGGAGTCAAAACCCAGGAGGACAGGGCACTTTCCAGAGGCAGGGAAACCTTTGAAAGTTTGAAACCAGAGAGTGGAGCTTGGTCTATCTTTCAGCGATTCTCCCTACCCTGGGGGCAGAGTGGACTTACCCACGCCTGCATTATTGAACATGCCAGGAAGCACCAGCATGATGTGGTTGGGCCAGTACTTGCGATACAGCGGCATCTCGTATTCTTTGACCACTAGGAGATGCAGGTGGCTGATGCCCTCCATGGCATGAAAAAGGTTTAGGAGTCCATGCTCGTGGCGACCACTGGAAGGAGTGAAAATAGGACTCTTGACTGCATTCAAGTTCTGTTCAAAGAAAAAACAAAAACAAAAACCAGAGACCAAAAAGGAAAATTAAAACCCTTAGGTGTAAGAAGGTTAGAGAACTGATAGGGTCCCTAGGGTCTGCAAGTCCTTGTGTCCAGACACGAGCACCCACCTTGTCTGAGACCAGGGGCAGCCGCATGCTCTCCAGGTGTTTGCCTTGCTTGCTGAAGACAAAGTAACTCTCTTTGGATTTGGGAATGATGAAATAGAGCTGCACCTCTTCTCCCAGCATAGAGGAGGAGAACGTGAATGCATGAAGGGTAGAGTCAGGCACCTACATTTGCAAAGAAGAAAGGGGAGGAATGTAAGCTCAGGGTTTGCGAACTTCCAGGCCACTTGTTAAGGTTATTATTAAGAGAGGCAAACTAGTTATGCCTGCCACAGGACCTGCTGTGTGTGCAACATGAGAAGGGCTGGAAAGGCAAACACTTCATCCTTTACTAGCTGCCGCTGACACGAGAGCCAAGCATCTTCCCCCTACCCAGCCTCTCTGTGGGTGGCTTGGCGCTCTTTGCGATCCTCATGTTCTTAGAACCACTACTGCTCAGTTTTATGCACAGGTTAAGTATATCTATGGAAGTCCTGCTCTATAAACCTTTCTAAAGGTGCCTAGTTCTAGGGGGGAAACACTTCTCTATGGGGGTCAGGTCAAATGAATATTATTTTTCTAAGTACAATATTAGGACTGATATAATTAAAATATCTCTGTGGCCCATAGTGCAAGCTGAAGAGGTTTGAATAGTCATTGAGCCTAGAAGTTTGGCTTCCAGGAGAAACCATTTGACTCACCAAAGCCAAATCTAACCTATTTTTTAAATTGCTGGCAAGTTCACACACTTTCAGTAACTCATCTCAGTGAAGAACTGCATCAAGGCCTTACGTGCTTTACAGTTCAGACAATGCTTTGCTCAATGAAAGGACAGCATCAATTTTCAGCAGCAACTAGAATCCAGGTAGGTTTCCCAGGAGTTTTAACCTAAATATTACATTTCATAGAAAAACAATATTATAACTCTTCCCTTAAATTCTAGTTCACTCTACCTCACAAATGTGAGAATACACTAAGTGAGGACTATAATCACATAGAACCTATATAAGTAGAAGGTTTTCAATAAATAAAATTTCTAAAAGTCTATGATTTATAGATCAGGGGACTGAATCTTCAATTCTGTAAAGCATAGTGGGCTGATTTCAAACTAGCCCATCAAAAGTTTTCAGTGACACCAAGTAAGCAAATGGGGTCTGAAAGGGAACTTGTATCAGAAGGGCAGAGCGGTCAATCCAGCACTGCAATACCTATCCCTGCTAGTTCCCTGGGGGAAAACGATTCTTGAGAACAGAAGCGAGTTTGGGGACACCCAGCAGCATAGCCTGGAGGAAGGTGTTAAGAGCCAAATAATAAAAATCCAGAGGATAAACTGGGGAAGACAACACAAAACTTATCTCCCAAATAGGCACTGGATACTACTCTCATTTGCTACCTTTCCCATCATTTGTGCCTAAAGATGCTCTGGTGGAAAACAAGTCAAATACTATGCAATACCGGCTCACCTTCTCTGTTCCAAACCTTTCAGTTCTTTCTAAATAAAAGAGCAAACATTGACTCCTTGGTATGCCTAGTAGTCAAAACCACCCCATGCTACAGTAAGGACACGACTAGGCTGGTGCAAATCAACAGCTTGTTTACAGCTTACAGGGCACATCCTATGAATTTGTTAGATAAAGCACCATTTTCATCAACAACCCAAAGGGGATTTCACTAAATATAATATCCAGTTTGTTTCAGAATCAGTTTTTTTCCAGGTCTCAGCTATTCTCTGACACATGTAACCATTTTGATGAAGTGACTTCATCAAAGACACTAAAACCCAGTTTCTTTCCCTCTCCCCATCCTCTACAACCCTAAAAAGCTCAAAGTAATGTTAATTGCTTCATGCATCTTGTTCACAAATGAGTGGCTCCATCTCATGAATAAGCTATTCTTTGTCTAGGGCCTGAAACCGGGAGTCTTCCTTTTCATCCCTTACATACAATACAAAGTCTTGTGGGGAAGAGCAGCAATGGCAAAGGGCTGCACCTGGACGGCAGAGGTGAAGTCCATGTACTGGTGGCACTGCTCGCAGTGGTGGAAGGTGTTGTAGGCCGCATACTTGGTCAGCATCATGGATACAGTTTCTCGCTTCCCAGGCTCTTCAGCTTTGGATTCCTTTATTGCTTCTGTGTACAAAGAGGCAGAACACCTTCCCAGGAGAGGCATGATGCCCCTACACCTGGGAGGAAGTCCCTGACTCCCTGAAAGGGTTTTTCCAAAAATTCTGTCATTTACACTCTGAGAGGAGGTATGGAAATTAAAAGGTGACATGCATGTGTGTAAGAGAAGAGAAAAGTAGAGCAGAGAATTACTTCGGATGCCCTGCATGACTAAACTGCCCCAGGCCTCCTGCTCCAATTTAGGTTCCCCTTGACCTTCAGAGGAGGAAGCCCGGCTCTGCGTGCACTGACCTTGTTTGAGACCTGCCAGCTTCTCTGTGTACACCAGGCTCATCAGGCTGTACTTGGGATCATGCACACTGACGTCAAAGGGCATTTTACTGAAGCTTTCCACGTCAGGCCAGGGCCCACCCTCTGACAGGCTCACTGCGCTGCTTTCACTGTGATCTAGGACAAGGAGAAGGAACGTGCTTAGCAGGCAGATGGACTCACCTCCCTCCCAAGTGTCAGGGACAGAGGTTTTATGAAAAATAAAGCTCAGATGAGGGGATAAAGGCATTTCTGGAAAATGAGCTCCCATGTCCCAGGGTGGAGGGATCCAGAGCTGTCCCTTCATACCCTGCGAGGGATGCTTGCCCTCCCTGGCCCCCAGCATTAGCCTCTACATACCCAGGCCACAAACTTCCACTTCTATGAGATCAACTAGTCTCCCACCTGAGCTCCTCAAATTGCCCTAAAAGCTTGTTTAATTTGGGATGATCTGAGTTCTTAGAGTTTTAATTGTGGGGGTTTCAGACACTGACAGCCTATGAGACTTTAGGGATATGCTGAGCCAGACCCCCAAAGTCTGCTTCCTATTGGAATCTTGGGAAGCTTTAAAACTCCCTGTCCTTGGGCAACATCTCCTCCCATTGCCTTCAGTACCAAGCACCTGTCGGGGTGTTTAAAGCTCCTGAGATCCGATATGCAGGCAAGGTTGTGAGCCAGTAGCCCTGGGTTTGAATTCAGGGTCTGCTCCATGCTACTCACTCCCACCCACAGGCACCACCCTTAAGTCTCAGGGTTCCCTGATTGTTGTGAGGGATCTAGATGGTGAGTTTAAAGTGCTCAGGCAGTGGCAGGCAGCGGGCAGGTATGCAACAGATGATGTTTATTGTTATTATTTAAATTTGTAAGCTCAAAAAACCTGACAGCTTTCCAAGAGAAAAAGGAAGACACTTTTAAAAAAAAGCCTAAATACTACAAGTACAGCTCTTGCCTTTTTGACACAGTACTGTTTATTTTTATGTCCCTGAGCTGATGTTTGCATTTATTTATGTTAAATATTTATTTTTAGAGAGGTGGGAGGGAGAAAGAGAGAGAGAAATACCGATCAGTTGCCTCTCGCACACCCCTCAACTGGGGACCTGGCCTGCAACACAGGCTAGCCCTGACTGGGAATCAAACCCACAACCTTTCAGTCAGCAGGTTGGTGCTCAGTCTACTGAGCCACACCAGCCAGAGCACATTTTATTTAAAAGCTAAAACTTTTTCTGGCGTTTAAAAAAGGTGCTGCTGTGCCTCCCCAGAGCACCATCACATTCATCGCACTGAAATGAGGGAGATGGAATAAGGCCTAACTCACAGAACTTCTCACTATAGAGTCTAGGCTTGCCTCTCATGGGCTGTCACTCACAGCCCACGGCACAGATTCAGACCCATGAACACTGTCATGGGCTCTGAGGAGAAAAGGAAAGGGACTACTCTGTGTGGTGCCAGAGAAGGGCATTGTGGGAAAGTCAGCGGATGGAGGGTCCCTCACTCCTGGTCCGCTTGGCTGTGCTTTTGCCCTCTTGGTCCCAGCCCCCTCCAGGCAGCCAAGGGTGTTTTGAGGCCAAGGCTCTCCCTCTGACTGGCTCACGTCGCTGCTTTCACTGTGGATGGGAGGACGGGACTGTGAGTGTGGAACCATATGTATGAACTGGTAAACAATAGAAATAGGGCCAAAAGTGATTTAAAATTATTAAATATGGCTGACTTTTCCTAGTCTTGCTCTGGACTTAGTCCTTCGGTGTGTCACAGAACAGGGCAGCTGTTCAGGAAAAGCAAGTGCGGTGAGATCTCCAAGGCCAGTCTGAGAGGAAATGCTTCAGGCTTGACCCGATTGCCTCTGTTTACCTCTACTCTGCCCCCCCGCTTCCGCCCTGTTTCCCTCTGGCACAGAGAGTTGTTCTGAGACGTGAAGCCATAGATTTGAGGCCACACTGTCCTTAGCCACAGAACTAATGCTGGCTGATCCTTGCTCACACCCACTCTGTGGCTGTGCTGGATGGGCTGCTGAGTGGGACTGTCTCACCAGTGACAGCTCGGGAAGGGACGGGAAGGGAGAGAGGACGAGGAGGGCTGGAGCTGATCTTCCTGAAGCCCAGCCTCACAGCCCCATGAGGCACAACTAGCCCCGCATGTCACTGCAAACGTGAAGGAGTTTGTTTATGGCTCAGCATTCTCTTCTGCACCTACAAGTTTTCATTTCATGAGAGTAAAATCCGTATGTCTTCACTTAAGAGCCTGCGGTTAACAGAGAAGATATTCTCACTCATGAGCAAGGGCCTAGTACCAGAACGTGAAATGTGCCCCAGACCATTAAGAGCAGCACCGCAACTGAATTTTAAACCTGAATGATTTCACCATCTAAGCAATTAATCCACCGAACAGGCTTCATAAAATGCCTTTTTTGCCCAGGTCTGGCTGTACCCTGAGAAGGGGGAGGCCAAAAGATGGGGAAGACTGCACTCCAGACCTCAAGAGGAAAGAACACATCCACAGTTTACTTCCACCCACCTGCTGGCATGTCACCCTTCACCGCACAGGAACCCTGCACACTGGGTGTTGCAAAAATCCCGGAAGGCAAAGAAAACCCTGGATTTGGCGTTTCATTTCCCACGTCTTGCCCCTGCCTCGCCCAGGTTCAGTCTCACCTGTGTTGATTTCACTCTCATCATACACGTCCACTTCCAGGAGCCTGATGAGCATGCGGAAGAGGATCCTGAGGAACTGCAAATAGGAGCCAGTCTTTCCCACCTGGTGGAAGTATTTTAATTGGGGACAGAGGGAAGGAAAAGAGATTTCATACCTGAGCTCTTCCATGTCTCCTGCTCTGACAGCCCTGAGTGAGGTCCTCATTGTTTCGGGTCCCGCCCCACACCCTCTCACCCACCAGAGCTTCCCTGGCTTCTTTCCTTTTTGGGGACCCCCAGGACAGGGCCTACCCCAGCCCTACCTGCGGGGGCCCAGTCAGCAGCAGCCGTCGGGGGTGGCAGGCCCAGGCGCCCGAGGCGGGGTCCGGCTGGTTGCCGTAGTCGGCGTGGTGCTGCCGAGCCGTGGTCCACTGCCTGTAGTAGAGGGACTGCTCCTCGCTGCTCATGTCCTTGTGCAGCAGCGGCCGCAGGGAGCTCACCCAGGCCACGTCGGCGTGCGGCAGCAGGGATGAGGAGGACGGCAGCTTGCCTGCCCTCTGGGAGCCCAGGAGGCTGTAGGCTGCTTTTGATAGGATCACTACTGGAGGCAGGGCAGCATGCAGGCCCCTGCAACCTCGGACAGGCCCACAGGGCCACGGGAGGGCCCGGGGACCCGATGACAAGGAGGATGACGACGAAGGCTTGGAGGTGGTGCTGCTTGCCATCTGGGAGCCCAGGGAATCACACTCCTGCTTCAGGGTCTCCCCAGCTGCCCCTGTGCCTGTGAAGACCCCTTCCTCCAGCCCCATGCTGTTGGTTGGGCTCTGGAAGCTGGGGGTAAGGGACTGCTTCTGGGACTTGTCCACGGTGCTGGAAGAGCTCACCCCATTCTCCATGACGGAGCCTGAAAAAGGGCAGAGTCTACCCTGTACCCACCCTGTTACCAATGCCAAGGTGTGCTCCTCGGGCTCCTGGCACCTCTGGGAAGGAGGGAAAGGCCAGGAAACTAGGTAGGTTCTGTGCACCAGTTCCAGAAACTATGCCAGAAAGCTGCCCTTTGCCCTCCCTCTCCATGCCTCTCCCCGCCGCCCTGCCTGCTGGGCCAGGGTGGGATTGGCCAATGGGAGACACTAGCAGGAAACCGGGTATTTGTTCCTCAGGTCCCCCCCTGCATGGTCACCAGGGTAGGATGCCTTTCTCTATGAGGGCTGTGGTACGTGTCACACCAGCTCCTCTGGCTTCTTCAGGCCCAGCGTGCTCAGGGCACCCTGGGGTTAACTGTACCACGTCTCTGTAAACACTTCCATTATTAACCCTTTCTCAGTTATCTCACTGGCTATGCCATCTGACTCACTGCAGAACCCTGACCACTACAGGCTCCACACTCAAGTCCTGCTCAAGGGGCACTCGCCACCTTCTGCGGTTTGATCTGGGACCTCACACTGCTGGCTGTGGGTGACTCCCAGGCTCTGGGTGACCCCCAGGGCTGTGGGTGACCCCTAGGCTGTGGCCACTGCTATGGACACCCAAACCAGCATGAGGTATGTTCCCAGTGAGGAGCTGCTCTCGCCCAGAGCACCCTGCACATTTGGCCAATTCGTTGCAGATGTGTTTCCCCCCTAACAGGGCAGCCACTCTTTGGTTTGAGGACAAACCAAAAGCTCATTACATTCAGGACTGAAGGCCCTCTCTGGGCTCAGATTGATGCTTCCCAGGCATGAAGTCAAATCTCAAGTTTGGGAGATTTTAGATGAATAGCCAGTAACTGGAGGTTATTGAAACCAAGTCACTCCACTTGCTCATCTGACTTTTGTGTCTTTCCCTCACAGCGCTGACCTCAGAGTCTATATGCCTGTGTACTTTTAGCAGTGAGCCTCTCTGAGGATCCTCGGAGCCAGCCCACAGCTAGGCAGTGTGTGATCAGTGGTGTGAACATAGCCTGCACATAGGGCTGTCCCTGAAAGGAAAGAAACTCTCAATAGCAGAGGGCAAACCATGACCTTTGTGTGAGTTCATCAGAGCAAGGCCAAGACTATGTGAGCCGGTGGGGGCAGTTCCAACAGTCAGGGACAGGAGGGGGTCTGCTTAAAGAGCCACAGGAAGGAAGATGAAGTCCCCTCTCCTCCTTGCCTCTCCCTCACTGATGCTGGTGTCCCAAAGCTTCTAGATGGGACATTCCTCCTCTCATCTGTCACCCTTTCCTATCCTCTGAACCTCTCGCCTTTATTCTGACTTGGTCTCAGAGAGAAACCTGGGGAGTCTGTAGTGGTGGGCAGGGAGACCCAGCCCCGATCCCTGCCTGAGGATGGCCCTCATGCTCTTCCAGGCTGAGGACAACTGTCAAAAGACAGAAAACCCCACCAATAACGGCCTCTTCAGTTCCTACAGGGAGCCACCTAACAAGGGCTGACAGAAGGAACAGAGAGACCAGTGCTGCTTCCGTCATGAAATCTTTGTGTGTTGCACATCTGTGTCATAGTGACTGAAGGGAAATGTGGGATGGAAGGAATGGGATTGGCGGTTACCTCTGGTAGGGGCTTTTCACTTCTACTGTCCTCTCTATATTTGTTACATTCCCCAAGTTTTCTCTGTTAAGCTTTATTACTTTATAGTCAGAAACAAATTCAAGTACTGCTGCATCATCTGCTGTAATACACTTGATCAGAAGAAAATGCCCGTGGAGCACTGTCATAGGCCATACAGTAACGCTGCAATAGAGGATGGCAGGCTGCCTTGTGGATCCTCATAGCCAGCCAGTGGCTCCAGAGAAGCCTTTGGGATACAAACATTTGCTATTAAATATTAAGAGAAGCCATCCATCCATCCATCCATCCACTCAAACAAACACTTTGTGCCAGGTACTAACCCAACTAACACAAACTTGCAGCTTCAGGATCTGGAAGGAAGAGAGGGCCTCTGTGCAAATATCAGGTGCACAATATCTATGAGATGATTAGGGTAGGAGAGACTAGGGGAAATACGTAAACTAAGGTTGATAAATATTCATTTACTATATTTAGCCTTTTACTAAGCTCTTCATTAAATCTTTACCCAGAGAAGTATTTTGTGGCTGTTCAACAGTCATGCTTTCTAAGTATTGTCCCAGGGAACTGAGGTCTGGACCTGGTGCCTGAGTCTCCAAAGGCTCCTCTGACAGCCTTAAGGGGTGTCAGTAGATGCCTCTGCCTTCCACATGCCTACCCACCTCCTCACTCCTGTCCCTTATCCCTCAAAAGAGAAAAGAGTACTGACCCGAGGTTCCGGTGACGGCACTACTGTTGCTCTGGGGCCTCTCCAGATCGATCAGCAGCTCATCAGAGTCATTCTCACTCACAGTGACTCTCTCTTGCTCCTTCCCGCTAAGGTCTAGGGCAACAGTGGACCCCCGGATGACCTCTTTTGAGACATAGCAGCACGCCAGACCCACCTCCTGCTCCAGGGCTGTGCGAGTTAAATAGCTTGAATCAATTAACCGGAGGTCACAGTACTTCAAAGACCTGCGCGAAAGTAATGATGTTTTTGGTGAGTCCATCTGGCCGTGCATGCGGTGTTGGTGTATGCCTGGACAGCTGGTCTGTAGCTCAGCAGTTAAAATCATGGGTTTCTGTGCCAGGTAGTGCTTGATTTAAGCCTTAGCTCTGTCACCTCCTAGCTGTTATGACCTCGCCCTAGTCACTTCATTTTATCCAAGTATAAAATAGAATAACAGTTCCTGGCTAACACAGTTGCTGTAAACAATGAATGGCAGGACACATGTAAGGTATTTATGGTGACATCTGACACAATAAACAGTCAATTAATGCTATTATTATTGCTATTGTTGTCTTCCAATCTGCAGGCCTTAGATCCTTGAAGGGATTGGGAACAGCAGGCAAAAAGTCTTCACCAAAAATAATAAAATAAAATAAAATAAACCCTGGTTTTGGATAGATGCTTTTCCTCTCTGCCTCTCTGGCTGCCCTGCTTTAATGAATAAACATTTCCCATCTGTGGCTATCTTTCATTCCCAAAATTGCTAGGTGATCTCTGAAAAGTAATAAAGAAGGAGTCAAGGAAGGCTATATTTCTTATATCCCAGAAAAAAAATTATCTTCCCACATGCCAAATGAAGATGATGTTAAAGTTAAGCATCAGCCAAGTGTTAGCCATCAGCTCAGCTGGGCAACTAATAAAAAAATGAGGACTAATTATTCACATTGTACCTGGGAAAGGTTTCTCCAAGAGGATCTTTGCCAGTTAATATCACAATACAAGGCAGACCTTCTAAATCTTGGTATGTCCGAGGGACCCATTCTTCTGGCTCATTTCCTCTCCAAGTCTGTAGAAAGGGACCCATATGATATAATTAAAACCCCTTATTTAAGTGTCTACCTTTTTAAATATTTCTAGGTCCAGACTTTCTAATACACATTTGTGCTTCCAAATGACTGCCAATAAGTGTGTTTACATATTTTAGTTGCTACTAAAAAGCACACACAAAATGCTTTAGAAGAATGTGGCCTTTAGTTTTATCTGAACAGGATAAAACAGGTGATCTTGGTATATGTCATGCATTAGCCACACAAGCCAAAGAAGCAATGTGAAATAGCCCATAAGCCTTACAGCTAAACACCTGCTTAAACCACCTGATTCAAGGCTCTTAAATATACATTCTTCATATAATAAACAGACTGTTGAGACTGATTGAAAGAAAGTTTCAGTTGTGAATGACTAATAAAAGAATCTCAAACTCCATGAAAACAGACATTTTCACCAAGAAAATCATGAAGTTAGCCACCCCTGATGGTTATTTTTCCTTTCTCCCTTTATTGACTTTCAAACTAATGGACAAATAACAACTGGCTTATGGCCCCAAAAAGTCTTTCTCAAGGAGGCTAAAAGTAGAACCAAATTTGGGCTAAGAAAAAAACCTGTCGCTCCTTTAGAAGAGTAAAGCAATTAGCTCATGATTTCACAAAGACTATTAAGTATCAACTTCTCATATATAGCAACACAGATATACACATACCTACATGTTTATCTTTACTAAGTGGAATGCCAATCTTGAAAGTAGAGCTATTTCAATGAAATGAAAAAAATCTCACCAACCTGAAAGGTGTTCAAAAGTGAAAAGATCTTATAGATTCTGCTAATTTAGTGCAGAAAAAATAGACCATCTCTTAAGTAGTCAAAGCGGTTTCTACTATTTAAAAATTATGTAGCATCTACCTATGCTTTATATCAGCTTTTTGGCACGAGTTATAAGAAATGAACTGACATTTCTCATAATGCTTTGGAGAATAATGACTAAGAAGTGAGGTGTTAAGTAATGCATGCAATTTTATTTTAAAATAGACTGGCATCTTCTTTGCTAAACACAGCATGGGATCAAAAGAAATCTAACAAGCAAGAAATGACAGCATTTTTTTTCATGAGGTATGCTATTTCATTTTAAATTACTTTTTAAATTATTTTATTTATTTATTTTTAGAGAGAGGGGAAGGAAGGGAGAAAGAGAGGGAGAAAGAGAAGGAGGGAAACATCAATGTGTGGTTGCCTCTCACACACACCAAACTGGGAATCCAGACCGCAACCCAGGTATGTGCCCTGACTGGGAATCAAACCTGCGACCCTTTGGTTCGCAGGCCAGTGTGACAGGATCTGATTAACAATTTGTTGATGTCTAGAAATAACAGTCTTGAGAAATAAGTGTATTCACAATTATTCAAATAAAATGTATATAATTTGTAAAACTGGAAGAACCATAACCTTGTTGACAACTCTTTTATCACATATTTGCATGCGAAAGGGAAATCAGTGGATCTACATAACTGTTGACAAATTTGAGAGACTTTCAATGTCTTAGAACACCAATCTATCAAAAAGATTTTAAAAAAATATTAGAAGAAAATTCAGTTTTTCACACATTTTCATGTCAAAGGGAACCGTGACTTTACCTGATCTAAAGCAAATAATTCTGGAAACAGCACTCATTTTACTTACAGCTGTCACACTGGACTCATGCCATGCCTGACACTGGGGCTCTCCCTGAACATATTTTTTCTCCCAGAAACCATCTGTAGGCCATGATTCCTCCAAGAATAATGAGGTCAGGTTACGATGATGGGATAACGGATTGTTAGGTTTTACTACAAAAGGTTTACTTTCAAAAGCTTATTACACAAATCTGGCTTTTACTCTCGACCAATCAGAGCTAGCCAAACCACTATAAAGTGCTTTTCTGTCATATTGCTACTCCTGATGAATGACGGCTGCAGTTCTTAGGTGCACTGACCATGCCCAGGATGATGTCACTGCAGGGACATTTAACACAACACAGAAGACAGGTGAGCATTGAGTTCAAGGAAAATAGGGAGCATCACAGGCCTTCTGGAGGAACTGATTTAGATTTAAACCTTGTATCCTTTCAAAGTGCATGTCATCACTTCTAAGTTAACCACAATGCAAAAAGAAAATTAGAGGAAAGCACAAAAATAAGGCCATCTCATAGAAGAGGAGGCATTGGATTTTAACTGAGGCTAGAGGTGAAAGGCACAGCCATGCCATCCCAACAATGGCAAAGGAGATTGGTAACCTAGAAATCAATAGGGGAAGCCAAGACCACCTGGCAAGTGGCAGTGCTAAGTTTAGCATGTGAACATAACAGGATTTCATATTTTCACTTCCACACAAATAGAGTGTCAACAGGATGGATTAATGTAATCCAGTGGTTTTGGAAATATGAAATATCTTTCATGTGGTTGGTGCCCGGCAGCTACTCGAATGAACTGAGATAGAGCAGCTTTGAGACCCCCTTTGATTCTGGCAGCTCTTGGAACAGAAAATGTGTAGACCAATCAACCTATAGGCCCTGCAGATGATTCTGAGGTGCTGACAACCAGGTTCAGAGCCTCAGGTCTTGACTGTGGCTTTCAAACTATGGCCCGGAGGGGCAAATTACTAGTATATGCTGATTTATACTTAGTAATTGGCACCTTTGAATTGTCTGAACAAGTGACCTAACACTTTATTAATAGCTACACTTGATCAGTGTCAGCCAAGACCCAGTGAAGATCCTGCAGCCTCACATCCTTTAAAACCATCTTCCTGCAACAGGTGTGGGGGATTTGCCTTTCCAGGTTCTTCATCATTAGTACCATTCATATGGTCTCAAGACCTATGTCTTAATGAGTTTTACTCTAAGAAGAGTTTTAGGACTCCTACTTGTTAGTCATCCTAGGAATTCTGTTGTAATGTGGTCCACGACTATAATTTAAAATTGTGAACATTATATCTACATATGAAATAGAAATGTTAGAATTTCCACTAAATATAGGAGCTTCTATTTTTAGATTTATTTGTTCCTGTTGCTTAGCAAGCTAATACAAGATATTTTCATTGTATTTTGAATTATTCAATTTGGGTTGGCTAATAGAATGTAAAAGAAGGTTTATATTTGCAAAATGCTTTGTGAGCACTAAATAATAACCCCCAAATTAGAGCCTTTAGAGATCCTACAGTCCAACTCTCTCATTTTGCAGGCGGGAAACTGCAGCCCAGTGTGAAAATGCAAATCCCTCAAGACTACGTGATTCTTTTCCCATAATTGTAAACTCAATTTATAATAAGAACTGTAAGCTCAATTTAGTTCTGTTTTTAGTGTGCAGGGTACAGATACCATTGTTGGTATAAGTCAGACATATAATATCTAGATTAGTGCCATACTGACAGGTATGCAATATTTTATTAAATGCTTTTAAATGGCTAGGACACCCTAGATTATGACAGTTCCCAGAAAAACCTGAGCAGGTCATAGCATCAGAGCATAAAGTAGGCTTTTAGTTGATTTATGAATTCTCCCCCAGATCCCATGCCTAACAGCAGGTGCTTAGGAAAAGCAGGCATCCCCTGGCCGTGCAGAGGAGAGTGAGCTTGCTCATGCACTAAGTCCCTGTGCAGGGTCCTTGGAGAGTCTCACTCTAGCCCAAACCTTGGGGCTGAGGATCAAAGCAGGTTCAAAGAAACAATAAACTTGAAGAATTCCCATGCAACAGGGTGAGGAATAGTTCTACATGAGTGCTGAAGATAAAAGAGAATACTTTACGGACTCTTGACATGAGCTGACAGGCTAGATGGGCAGAAAAGAATTAGTGAATTGATGATACTTAGAGGCATACCCCACAGAGGTCTGAGAGAGCAACTTACCTTTTTATAACTGAGAAAACAGATGGCCGTGGGCTAGATGCATCTTGAACAAGGTCAATAAACATGGGGTCAAATTGGGTCATCTCATATTTGCACCTGCAGTTGGAGAGCATGGAAGACCAACTGCATGTATGTGCTAAAAAGGCGGGGGTGGGGAGCTTGACAGAATATTAATAAACTGGTTCCAACTAGGAAAGTGAACATGTCCTTTAGCTTAGCCTTAACATTGTCATGAAGATCAGATTGACACAGGTGCAAAACCATGTTAAACTCAGGCCTCTGAGCCACCTATGTGGGATTCCTAGAAATCAGAAACACACAGAATTTCGAAGGAGAAATATCTGTCCATTGCTAACCTTTAATCGCGCCACAAAGTGAGTTGCGACACTGAGTTCAGAGGCAGGGTTCCCAAGGATGATCTCAAAGCGGTACTGCAGCCCCAGCTTGTCGCGCACCTCCTGCAGCTGTTCTTTGGCTAACATTGCCAGCTGCACCGAGGGCACCCTAATAATGAGCATGTGTCCCCTCCCACTCTTGGTTTTTCCTGGGGAGCTGATGAGGTCATCCATCATGCTGAGTGTCTCTGGTGTGCTGTGGTCTCGAAGGGACGCCATGGTGGTGAGAGCCATCAGAGCCTCCGAGTACTGCTGGATGAGAAGGTAGCAGCGGACAACCATGCTGTGCAGCCTGGGGTACCTTCAACAGAACACAGGGGGCTAGCATGCGGGCTACCTGCCAGAACGCAGGCCAGCCACGGCAGGAGGGGTTAGTGATCAGTAGTGGGCTTGAACTTGGAGCCCACAGCGCTAGAAGGAAAAGTTGAGATTCCAATGCCTTTGAGTCAGAACCTGTTAGTATAGGCAAGTAAGTAAAAGAGGTTTAGGGACGGTCTAGCGACCCCAGCTTCTCCAAGTATGGTCTGTGCACCAGCAGCAGCACCACCTGAGATTGTCAGAAATGCCAGGTCTCCCACCCCACATGTACTGTATCAGAATCTGCATCTTGACAAGATTCCCAGGTGATTTGTATGCACATTAAATTTTGAGAAGCACTGGTCTGGTCAGGTTGTCATAATGGATTATCCCTGAATCCTAACCACTTTCTGATGGCACTGAGTTAGAATGGTGGCATGTTGTCAACTATCTCTTATACTCATGATTGCACTAAAGGAAATTGAGACGTTAATATCATGTCTGTAGAGTATCAGACATAAAAAGAGTAATTACTATTACTAATTTGAGGTTAGCCCCGCAGATAGCAGTAGCTGTGTCTTCCCATGAAATGTGCCTTGGTGCTGGAAACTTGGAGCTGACTGGAGAAACAGCATCCCCTAGTGGTGTGGCCTCCTATCATCTGTGCCTGCTCTGTAAAGGGAGCCTGGCAAGGAGCAGGGCTGTGTCCTGGCTTTGCTCAAATGCCCTTTGATCCATCACCACCACCCCGCCCCCCACCACCAGCCTGGATTGCCAGGTAAGAGGATCTCTTTGTTCAAACTGGCAGTTTCTACAAGTACAGAACAGGCAGAAAATAAATCTCTTATTTATGTGCTATTCCTCAGAAAGCCAGGCCTGCTGATAAAATGACTATAAATGGGCAAAGAGGACCCACTTGCAGGCATTAAGAGGAACTGGTCAAGAAAGTAGGTGTTGGCAAAATGAGTGGGAGTATGTGAACTTTCTTTCTGGTTGCCAGCTGGTAGCACATGGAGCTGCCTAGCAGCTGGGTAGGCCAATGAAGGATTTCACCTTTGTTCTACTTTATAATTCTATTTAAAGTAAAACAAGTGGTTCACTGGCCTTGCACAAAAAAACCCAGGGTCAAATACCAACTAGGGCAATCAAATGATTTGTGTGGTTTTAAAGTACTTTAGAACCTGAAAGGGTCACAGATGCCCTGGGCCCTGACCACTCCACCTTCTCATAAAAAAAGAATGAGTTAAGGGGCACAGAGAAATTCAGCTACTTGCCCAAGCTTGTCCAACCATCAGAGACACAGCCGGGTCTAGATTTCACTCAGGTCTCTCACAATGGCTTCTTACATTGCAAGGATTTAGTAGATTGGAGAAAAGTGAAGAAATCCTTCCATCAATCCTGGGTCAGTCCCTTCAAGTATTCAATAAATTATAGTCATTATTAGACTGGGTGACTGGGTTGGAAGAAGTAAGCCCAGATGATCCAATTTAAAGCTGGATGTTTTTTGCTGGGCCATGCAGGAAAGCCAGAGTTAGAACAAATGGTAACTTTGATATAGAAGCATTTAGATCTCACACTCTGAAAGAAGCATAAACATAGAAGTGGATATTTTCCCAATCTGTTATGTCTGTATTAAATTGCAATTGTAGTTTTGTATTACCAAAGTTGTAATGTAAGTTGATGGGATCACCCGCTAAAATACAAGTTATGAAACTGAATGATGTTATTGGAAGAAAAGATATACTCCAAGCTGGCAGATGTACTGGGTGGGTGGGAAACAAAGGGAAAGCTCATGGGCTGATTTTGGAAATCTACAATCACATGTGCTGTGAAAGGATTAATGTCACAGTGTCAGTTAAGTCTTCTCAAATCCAGCAGCTGCAAAAAAAATAAAACCCTGCTTTAAGCCTGCTCCTTTTCCTGACACAGCATTTTAACTTGCTGGACAGGCTGCATCCACCTGCCCTCCTTTTTATTTATTTCTTTTTTCTTAGCCAAGTTACGGGGAAGATTGTTACATAGATGGCTTGTGATCAACTGGAGCAAGTTTTAAGAACTAGAGCTGCTAAAACTTAGAATGTGCCTCATCAAAAAGAGCCACTTGTCCCATCGTTGGGTGGTCATAAAGAACATTGTGGAGGGCGGGGGAGGAGGGGACTTCTATTAGGTTAGGTAAATTCTAATGCCTCTATCTACTCTTTGAGTCCATGATTCAAGATCAGAGAAGAGAAAATAGGAAAACCCTTTACTCTCCCAGAGTTTGATCTGGAATTGGGGAATAAAAAGAAGGCAGAGGAGACAGAAGAGTCATGATCCTTAATTTCCAAGGTCAGGGATTAGAGAAGGGGTACTAAGAACTGAACTCACTTAAATAATCTGATTGTTCCTTAATTTTCTTGAGTCTACACTCCAAATGTCCCACAGTCAAGTTTAGCTTTTACCAGGTCATCTAAGGGTACTTGCCTGTGGTGAAGAGAGGAGAAAAAAAGGGAAAAATGTAAAAGTGTGGGGCGTATGGTGGGGAAGGCCAGACCTCGGAGGAATGGTTTTCAATGAGCAAATCCCTCTCTGCCTGTGTAATCTCCGGGTGGCAGCAATGAAGCATGCTTGGGAGATGACTCAAGGCACGAAAAGTGGCTCTAAGTCTCACTGTGAGTCTCTGATTTCCTTTGTTGGGCTTGGATGGTCATTGAAAACCCATATGAGTAAAAGGTCATCTTAGGAAAGGCTATTTTTATTCTGCTGTTGCTTGTCAATTGCACATCCCCTGTGGCACTGACACAAAAGACTTCTGGCTGCTTTAGATATGCAAGTGCAGCTAAAGAAAAGGTTGAAGATTTTATTTACCTCTCCAAGAGCGTGTTCACCATTTTTTCAAAAGTCTCATCACATCTCAGAAGTGGGCTTGTGATCCCCCACTGTAGAGACTTACTGTACTCATTCAAGCCAAAGTACAGCTTTCCCTCGCAGCTCATGTCCTCCTGATTCAAAATACAGAGCGAAACCAAGTGAGGACAGGGTACAATGTGTCTTGTTTTTTATGGTGAGAAACCCTGTAATAGGTTATTTCCTGGAAGGTTAAAAATTTTGAATAAACAAGTTGGGACTACAGCAAACTAAAAAGCTTTGCACAGCAAAAGAAACCATCAACAAAATGAAAAAGCAACCTAAGGAATGAGAGGAAATATGTGCAAATCATACATCTGGTGAGGAAGCGGTTGATATTCAAAATATATAAAGATCTCACACAACTCAATAATAAAAAATCCAATTAACAAATGGGCAGAGGAATTAAATAGACATTTTTGTAAAGAATATCTACAAATGGCCAACAGGTACATGAAAAGGTGCTTCACATCACTACTCATCAGGGAAATGCAAATCAAAACCACAATGAGATACCACCTCACACTTGCTACAATGGCTGTCTTCAAAAAGAGAAGAGATAACAGGTGTTGGTGAGGATGTGGAGAAAAGGGAACCCTTGTGCACTGCTGGTGGGAATATAAATTAATGCAGCCACTATGGAAAACAGTATGGATGTTCCTGAAGGAACTAAAAATAGAACTACTATATGATTCAGCAATTCCACTTCTGGTTATATATTCAAAGGAAATTAAAACAGGATGTCTTATCTGCGCTTCCATCTTCACTGCAACATTATTCACAATAGCCAGGTATAGAATCAACTTAAGTGTCTGTCAATGGAAGAATAAATAAAGATGTGATATACAGGGTGGGGCAAAAGTAGGTTTACAGTTGTATGGAAAATAAAACAATAATTAATAAATAATACAAGAATAAATTATTTTGTGTACGCATACTGTAAACCTACTTTTGCCCCACCCTGTATATATGTATGTATGTACATAAACACACATATATAGGAATATTAGTCAGTTAGCCATGAAAAAGGACATCCTGCCATTTGCAACAACATGGATGGACCCTGAGGGCATAACACTAAGTGAAATTAGACAGAAAAAGACAAATAGTTCATTATGTAACCTATATGTGGGACGGAAAAAAAAAAAATCAAACCCAAAGAAACAGAGGGGAGCAATAGTGGTTGCCAGGGATTGAGGGGTGGGTGAAATAGGGATAGCTTAGTCAAAGGGTACAAACTTTCAGTTATAAGATCAATAAGCTCTGAGGATATAATGTATCACATGATGACTATACTAAAGAACATATTTTGTAACTGAAATTTGATAAGAAAGCAGAACTTAAATGCCCTTAACAAAATATATACATATAACCCTGGCTGCTGTGGCTCAGTGGATTGAGCGTTGGCCTGCGAACCAAGTGTCGCTGGTTCGATTCCCAGTCAGGGCACATGACTAGGTTGCATGCCAGGTCCCCAGTTGGGGTCGCGTAAGAGGCAACTGCACATTGATGTTTCTCTCCCTCTCTTTCTCCTTTCCCCTCTCTCTAAAAACAGATAAATAGAAATGAAATAAAATAAAGTAACCTTGTTAAAAAATAAATTAAAAAAACAAAAAACAAAAATATATACATATAGTGGTGGGTGTGTTAATTATCTAGATGGGAAGAATCCTTTCATAATATATACATACACATATCAAATCATCACAATGTATACTTTAATTATCTTACAATTTTGTCAATTATACCTTAATAAAGCTGAAAAATTATTTCATTATATAATCTGATACTAACTCTACAATCATCTCTGAGGTATAATGGAAATTTCTTTTCACTTCAGATAAACTTAATATGTGATTAGTGGAATATTGACATACTTTCTTAAGGCAGAGGGTAACTAGATAGATGGTATTTTGTCTCTTTCTTTTGTTCAGACAATTTTGGAAAAATAGCATTTTTAAGGCTGGTACTGTCACAGGTCAAATTTCCCCCTTCTCGAAATAGCTCTCTCTGATACAGATGATATCTATAAAACTCTCTGGAGATCAACAAATGAATAAACTCTATTACAGAACTCTTCCGACAGAATTTAGTGATGGTCATCCCTAAAAGCTTATTCTTTTATAAAAAAAATTATTTTAAAAGTAGAATGTATACTTTTCTGCCTTCTTAAACACAATATACAGTATTTAGTCTATCTCTCCTCTTGATGATTTGGTCATCACTATGAAAGTGAATAATTACTTCAGGATGTGACACAAAGGTTTCCTCAAAAGATCCTGAGGTTTAAGGAGGAGGATGGTGGCAGAATATGTAGCAGTGTTGTCTGTTTGCTTGCATCGCGAAAGGACTTAAGAGTACAAACATGGGGTGGAGTGAGTGAGTGCGGATTTAAGATAGGGTGAACAGGGAAGGGAGTGTGGGAACAGTGTGAAAGAGGGCAGAAAGCTCTGCCCGAGCTCTCCAAGTGGAGTCCTGGGCCTCCCAGCCCAGCGCCTCTGCTGCACTGCACCTGGAAGGGGCAGCTGCTGACAGGCTCATTAGCCAGGATCTGCTTGGAAACTTCCCCCTGCCATAGGTGCCACGACCAGCAAAGTCCTGGAGGGAGTCAGCGAGAAGTTTTGGCTGAAACAGCTGGAGGCATGGGAAGACCGTGAACAGCCTGACTGTGAGAAACTGCATGAACTGAGTCTAGGTGGGGACTCCCTGGGCTGGCAACTCTGTGCCCCAGGTGCTCGCACCAGGGCTCCACCAAACAAAAAAGCAGAACTGAGCTAGGGAGAGGGGCAACATGGAAAAGCTTTGGTGGAACTGCAGACTAGGTAGGGACCCCAGGCAGGCAAGTGGCACACACAGGCATACAGGCAGGGATGCAGGCTGGTGCTGCAGCATGGAGGCAACACAGAAACTTTTTTGGAGGAGGAATGAAGACAGGACCCGAGGCTGGGCAGGGACTATTGGCAGGCACACTGGCTCACCAGCAAAACAGTGTTGCTAGACAAGCCTGAGGAGGGCTGAGGGTGCCGCAGGACCAGGGGGGAGGGGACTCAACTAAGTGCGGCTCACAGCAAAGCTGCGGCAGGCCCACGAGTGAGAGAATAGCAACCTCAGAATCCAGCTAGAGCTCCTCAAAGCCAGACAGATAGAAAAGATTTGAAACCCATGGAATTTTGATCAGGGGTGGATCCAGAAAAAGAAGACAGCACCCAAAGGTTGTACTGGGGAAAAATGCTTTCTTTAATCTGTTTCCTACCTTCTCTCCCTCCTATTCTTCTTTAATTTTTTTGTCTGTTTTGTTTACCCTCCCCCTTGCACTAAATATATAGCATATAACTGCTATATAAACCTAATACTATACACTTCCACTTCCCTCCCTTTTTCAATATATAATGTAAATATTACTGTCTCGCATAGCCTTGACCCTATTTGCTACTATTATTATTCTACCATCTTTCCTATCAAAAATCATCTTTCTCTCAGTTAAAACAACTCTTATCTGTTTTTCCTACAGTATAATCTTAACCTCTTTACATTTATATTAATACTGGCTCATTTGCTGCTGATAGTGTGATTGTGGGTGGGGGATATTTTGGAGGGTGTGGGTCTCTTGCCTGGGTTGTGTGTTTATGTTTTAACAGCATCTCCACAAAAGAACTCAAGACAATGTGGGCAGAGTGACTCTCAATCAACTAGCCAGAGGGAAGGATCCACCAAAGAGTAACTGAAATACAACCAGATAGCTTAAACAAATGTCATAAAGGCATCCCAAGAGCATCAAGCTCAGGAGATCAAAGAGACTGCACCACTGAATCCCCCAGGTCTCCTATACAGAATCTCATACCAGGAAGGTGGAAAATCAAAGCAGACAAATCTAAGAAACAAAAACAAATAAGAAGCATCCAACATGGGGAGACACAGAAACAACCTCCCAGTGAAAGGAAAAGAGGAATCCCCAGAAAGAGAGCTAGATGAAACAGAGGTAAGCAAACTATCAGACATGAAAGTCAATCACATGGTTATAAGGAAGCTCAATGAACTTGACAAACTCAGAGAAAACTAAAATGAACTCCAGGGGAATTACAAAGAACTCCAGGGAAACTACAAGGAACTTACGGAGAACTACACCAGCATATAAAAGCACATAGAAAATATCAATAAGAACCAAGAAGAAATGAAAAATACAATTTCTGAACTGAAGAACATACTAGAATCAATCAAAAACAGGCTAAATGAAGCAGAGGATCTGATCAGTCAGTTAGGGGACAATGTAGAAAAAAATTCGCAGACAATACAACGAAATGAAAAAAGACTGAAAAAGAATGAAGAGGGCATAACAGAACTGCTGGACAACATGAAATGAAAAAACACTTGTATCATAGGGATACAGGAAGGTGAAGAAAAGGAGCATGGGATAGAAAACCTGATTGAAAAAGTAATGACAGAAAATTTTCCTAACCCAATGAGAGAAAAAGTCATGCAAGTTGAGGAAGCACAGAGGGTCCCAGTGAAGATGAACCCAAAAAGGCCCACTTCAAGGCACATTATAATTAAAATGGCAACATTCAAAGACAAAGAGAGAATCCTAAAAGCAGCAAGAGAAAAACAGCAAATAACATGCAAGTGGGCTCCAATAAAAGCCTATCAACTGATTTCTCAACAGAAACACTACAAGCCAGAAGTGAATGGCAAAAAATATTTCAAGCAATGAAAAGCAAAGGCCTACAACCAAGACTTTTCTACCCAGCAAGGCTCTTTTTAAAAATGGAAGGTAAAATAAGGAGTTTCCCAGACAAAGGGGGACTAAAAGAATACATCTCCATCAAACCAGCATTGCAAGAGATGCTAAAGGGAATGCTTTAAGAAAAAAGAAGAAAAAGAGAGAGGGAGAGGAACACAAGTACAAAGGGAAATGAATAAATACATATCAATAATAACCTTAAATGTAAATGGATTAGATGCTCCAATCAAAAGACATAGGGTAGCAGAATGGATATGAAAACATGACCCATATATATGCTGTCTACAAGAGACACACCTCAAAACAAAAAATTTACACAGACTGAAAGTGAAGGGATGGAAAAAAATATTCCAAGCAAATGGACACGAAAAAAAAGCTGGGGTAGCAATCAGACAAAACAAATTTCACAGCAAAGGCCATAAAAAGAGACAAAGAAGGGCATTTCATAATACTTAAGGGAACAATCCATCAAGAAGATATAACTCTGGTAAACATATATGCACCCAACATAGGAGCACCCAAATATATAAGGAAAATACTTGAAGACTACAAGAAGGATATCAACAGCAACACACTGATAGTAGGGGACATTAACACCCCATTATCAACAATAGACTTTAACACTCCATTATCAACAAAAGCAACACCAAGGATATCGAGGCATTGAACAACACACTAGATCAAATGGACTTAACTGATATATATAGAACTTTTCACCTCAAAGAAGCAAAATATACATTCTTTCAAATGTACATGGGACATTTTCAAAGATAGATCACATGGTAGGACACAAAACAAGCCTCAACAAATTCAAGAAAATTGAAATGCCAAGCATCTTTTCAGACCACAATGCCTTGAAACTAGAAATCAACCTCAAGGAAAAAACTCAAAGACATTCAAACTCATGGAGAATGAATAACATGATATTACATAATGAATGGGTTAACAATGACATCAAGGAAGAAATCAAGAAGTTTCTGGAAACTAATGATAATGAACACACAACAACCCAAAACCTATCGGACACAGCAATAGCAGTCCTGAGAGGAAAGTTCATAGCAATACAGGCCTACCTGAAAGGGATAGAAGAATCTCTAATAAAAAAATCTGAGGAAGTGCAGATCATTCTAAGAAGCACCAACAAACAATAGGAGTCACAAAAATGGGGAGACAGAGAAACAACCCCCCATCAAAAGGAAAGGTAGAATCCACAGAAAGAGTGCTAAATGAAATACAGGGGAGCAAACTATCAGATATGGAATTGAAAGCATGGATTATGGAGAAGCTCAATGAGCTCAGCGGAAACTACAAAGAACTCCAGGGAAACTACAAGGAACTCCAGGGAAACTACAAGGAACTTACTGAGAATTACACCAGCATGCAAAAGGACATAGAAACTATCAATAAGAGGCAGGAGGAAATGAAGAGTACGATCTCTGAATTGAAGAACACAATAGAAGGAATTAAAAGCAGGCTAGAGGAAGCAGAAGATCGGATCAGTGAGCTGGAAGACAATGTAGACAAAAACTCCCAGACAGTGCAACAAAATGAAAAAAGGCTGAACAAGACTGAAGAGGCTCTAAGACAGCTGCAGGGCAACATGAAATGTAATAATATCCGTATCATAGGAATTCCAGAAGGAGAAGAAGAAGAGCAAGAGATAGAAAACCTCTTTGAAAAACTAATGACAGAAAACTTCCCTAACATGAGGAGAGAAAGAGTCACGCTAGTCCAGGAAGCACAAAGGGTCCCAATGAAGATGAACCCCAACAGGCCCACTTCAAGACACATCATAATTAAAACGGCAACATTCAAAGACAAAGAAAGAATCCTAAAAGCAGCAAGAGAGAAACAACTAATAACATACAAGGGCTCTCCAATAAGGCTATCCTCAGATTTCTCAGCAGAAACACTACAAGCCAGAAGAGAATGGCAAAAAATATTCCAAGCAATGAAAAACAAAGGGCTACAACAAAGAATACTCTACCCAGCAAGACTCTCATTCAAAATGGAAGGTAAAATAAGGAGTTTCCAAGACAAAAGGAGGCTAAAAGAATACATCTCCACCAAACCAGCATTGCAAGAGATACTAAAGGGTCTGCTTTAAGAAGATGAAGAAACAGAGAGAGATAGAGAGGAACAGGAGTACAAAGGGGGAAAATGACAATGAATAAGTACGGAAAGAAAGAAGGAACTTCTACCATTTGCAACAACATGGATGGAAGTAGAGAGAATTATGCTTAGCGAAATAAGCCAGGCAATGAAAGAAAAATACCTTATGCTATCACCTATTACAGGAAACTAATGAACAACACAAACAAATGAGCAAATTTGAACCAGAGGTATGTAAACAAGGAATAAACTAACAGTAACACAGGGGGAGATGGGAGGGAGAGAAGGGGGTAAGAAGAGGAAGGGTCTAGTCAAAGAACATGTATAAATGACCCATGGACATGGACAACTGGGTGGGGACTGAAAGTGGGAGAAGTGGGGGCAGGGTGCAGGGAAGCAAGAGGGGAAAAGAAGTGGGACAACTGTAATGAAAAAACAAAAAAAGGTTTTTTTAGCGGGGGAAAAAATAAAAATATAAAGAATGGAAATGCAAGTTCAGTGAATGTTGGAGGGACAAGGATTTTCCTTCACACTGTATATTTTTCTCCCTATCCGATCCCTCCAGAGTTTGGCATTCTAAACAAGTAAGTAATGACATAAGTTCCTTTGCATAAAACTAATAAGACCAGTTGTTAATAGAGGTTTTTTTTTGAGTAAGACTTTGACTGGAATGTCATGCCTAAAGGAGACATGCTTGGGCTCTGGTTGTTACCAAAAAGCCTTGAGGAACTGGGATTGACTTTCAAAGGTAATAAAAGCCCATGAGATAAAAGGCCTGGTACCCTGGTTGGATGTGCAGTCCATGGCAATCTTTCCAGGGAAGGAACGAAGGTTGTTTTCCTGAAAGATGGCTAGAAGGGACCTTAAGGCACAATGGAAAACCAGAAGGACTTGGAAAAGACAGGTGTGTATAGGCAAGGCTGAATGCCAGGTATGTGGTTCTGCTTCTGTGCCCTGAAGGGCAGACTGAAGGTCACCCTAAATGTTCCTTGTGTAAGTTCCAGCAAAGCAGAACTAAAGATCATAAGTGATCATTTGCTGTTCTTGTTTTGTTTATGCAAATGAACAGGATAAATTAAAAATGAACTTAATGCAGTCCCTTTAATGACAAGGAGGCTAATCTTAGGTAGAAAAATCGTGATTCAAGGAAAATCACAATGCTCAGTGGTAGACTATAAAGTAGTGCAGCTAACCGTCTTTAAAATTTATTTTCATTTAAAGTTTGTTTTGATTTGAAAATTAAACTATTTCTGTGGTATTATCACAGATGTTTAATTTGCAGGCAAGAAGAATGTCAAATGCCTTGCAACTGGATGTCTTTCCGATAAGACAGTCCTACAGATTTAGAGACTTGTATTGTGGGTTATGTTACATAAATTAACATGTGTTTTCTGTTTTCAAAGTGCATAAGCCTATGATCTCATTACCTGAGTGATTGTCTGTATGTATAGGCCTCACTTAATCCTGTCTGCATCGCTGCCTCCTGAGACTCAATGGTTTGGCTGAACTAAGTGGCTGGGTTGGTGAAGTATGGGGTGGTCTATGGGCTTCACTTTAAAACTGGTTTCTCTTTTCTGTCCTAATGACTTGGACAGAAAGAGCCCAGAGGTTTGAGAGGGGGGAAACCTAAACTATTTCCCTCAGCCCAAACTAAGTATAATGGACAAAAGGGTTTTGGACAGGTGAGATGTACCTGGCACACCTTCCTCCAAAGAAGCCCTTCTTTTCCCTAATGTAGGACATTGAAAAATTAAAACCGGCCTTTTGTCATCTAGTGGTCATGGATTGAATGATGTCTTTTAACCCTGTTGCCAAATCTGTTGCCTCCAGAATACAGCAACGATGCCAGCCTATTAAATCAAGCATGCCATTGTCCGGGGACAGCCAACCAACCTGGAGTCTGCATGATCCTTCCGCATGTGGGAAGGCCACCCCCGCCTCCTACACCCCCACTCTTATTAGGGATTTCTGGACCGAAGGGTAGGTAAGACGAGGACCAAGTCCAGCCTGAAGTGGCTAGAGGAGCTTGAGACCTTCGCCCATTGTCCTTTATAAGATTATAAAGGGTCTTAAGTCTGAGAGGGAAGGATTGTTATTTTTTATTATTAAAATAATTATTTATTTATTTATTTATTTTTTAAAAAGAAGAAGAATATATGAAAGGGTGAGGCAGGAGAGCTTGTATGTATGAACCATGGGCATGGACTTGGGGAGGGGAGATTGTTGGGGGAGAGGGGGTGCTGTGCGGAGGGGAGCAAAGGGGAAAAATTGGAACTATTGTAACAATATAATCAATAAAATATACTTATAAAAAAATCTAACCCTACATCTATAAGAACTAGAACAACAACAACAAAGACCAGGGCAAGTAGAAGGAAGGAAATCATCAAGGTCAGAGCAGAATTAAATGACATAGAGACTAAACAAACAATTCAAAAGATCAACAAAAGTAGGAGCTGGTTCTTTGAAAAGATAAAATCGACAAGCCTTTAGTCAGCCACATCACGAAAAAAAGAGGACCCAAATAAACAAAATCAGAAACAAAAGAGAAGAAATCACAACCGATATCATAGAAATACAAAGGTTTGTAATAAATTACTACAAACAACTGTATGGAAAGAAACTTAAAAACCTAGATGAAACAGACACATTTCTAGAAACATATAATCGTCCAAAACTGAATCAAGAAGAAGCAGAAAGCCTGAATAGACCAATAACAAAGAGTGAAATTAAAACAGTAATCAAAAAACTCCCAGCACACAAAAGACCTAGACCAGATGGCTTCACAGGCGTATTTTACAAAACATTTAGGGAAGAACTAATGCCTACCCTTCTCAAACTATTCCAAAAAATCCAAAAAGTGGGAAAACTCCCAAACTCTTTCTGTGAAGCCAGGATTACCTTAATTCCAAAACCAGGTTAAGGCACAACAAAGAAAGAAAACTACAGGCCAATATCGCTGATGAATATAGATGCTAAAATCCTCAATAAAATATTGGCAAACAGGATCCAGCAACACATTAAAAAGATCATACACCACGATCAAGTGTAAATCATCCCAGGGATGCAAGGATGGTTTAATATTTGCAAATCAATAAATGTAATACAGTACATAAACAAAATGAAAGATAAAAATCACATGATCATATCAATAGATGCAGAAAAAGTATTTGATAAAGTACAACACTCATTTACGATGAAAACACTCAGCAAAATGGGAATAGAGGGAGCATACCTCAACATAATTAAGGCTATATATGAGAAACCTGAAGCCAATATCATCCTCAAAAACTGAAACATTCCAAATGAGATCAGGAACAAGACAAGGATGTCCACTCTCTCCACTCCTATTCAATATAGTCTTGGAAGTTCTAGCCAGAACAATCAGACAAGAAAAAGAAATCAAAGCCATTCAAATTGGAAAAGAGGAAGTAAAACTGTCATTATTTGCAGATGACATGATAGTGTACAGAGAAAAACCTATAGACTCCACTAAAAAACTACTCGTTGTAATAAGTGAATTTGGCAAAATAGCAGGGTACAAAGTCAATATTCAGAAATCGAGGCATTTCTGTACACCAACAAGAAAACATCAGAGACAGAAACTAAAAAATAAATCCCATTTACTATAGCAAGAAGAAAAATAAAGTACCTAGGAATAAACTTAACCAAAGCAATCTTGAGACAGAAGAACATAGCAGGAGGAATCACAATACCTGACATCAAACTATACTACAAAGCTACTGTGATCAAAACAGTCTGGTATTGGCATAAAAACAGACATATAGATCAATGGAACAGAATAGAGAGCCCAGAAATACACACAGGTCTATAGGGTCAACTAATATTTTACAAAGGGTGAAGGAGCATAAAATGGAGTGAGAAGAGCCTCTTCAACAAATGGTGCTGGGAGAACTGGATAGGGACGTGCAAAACAATGAAACTAGACCACCAACTCACACCACACACCAGAATAAACTCAAGATGGATCAAAGACTTAAATGTAAGCCGTGACACCATAAAAGTCCTAGAGGAAAACATAGGCAGGAAAATTTCAGATATCCCACGTAGTAATATTTTCACCAATACATCTCCTTAGGCAAGGGAAATATAGAAAAGAATGAACAAACAGGACTACATCAAAGTAAAGAGTTTCTGCTCAGCAAAAGAAAACATCAGCATGATGAAAAGGGAACCAATCATATGGGAAAACATATTTGCCAATGATACCGCAGACAAGGGATCGATCTCCAAAATATATAAAGAACTTACACATCTTAACACCAAGAAGACAGATAGCCCAATAAAAAATTGGCAAAGGACCTGAACAAACACTTCTCCAAGGAGGATACGCAGAAGGTCCATAGACACATGAAAGAATGCTCAACATCACGAGCCACCAGAGAGATGCAAATAAAAACCACAATGAGTTACCAATTTACACCAGTCAGAATGGCCATCATCAACAAATCAACAAACAGCAAGTGTTGTTGAGGATGTGGAGAAATGGGAACCCTAGTGCACTGTTGGTGGGAATGCAGACTGGTGCAGCCACTATGGAAAACAGTATGGAATTTCCTCAAAAAACTAAAAATGGAACTCCCTTTTGAGCCAGCAATTCCACTGCTAGGATTATACCAGAAGAATCCTGAAACCCCAATTCAAAATAACTTATGCACCCCTATGTTCATAGCAGCACTGTTTACAATAGCCAAGTGCTGGAAACAGCCTAAGTGCCTGTCTGTAGATAAGTGGATTAAAAAACCGTGGTACATTTACACAATGGAATACTATGCAGCAGAAAAAAGGGAACTCCTGCCATTTGCGACAACATGGATGGAACTAGAGAGAATTATGCTTAGCGAAATAAGCCAAGCAATGAAAGAAAAGTACCATATCATAACACCTAATACAGGAGACTAATGAATAACACAAATGAACAAAATTGAACAAGGAACAGAATAAGAGTTATAGGGGGGAGGGGGGAGGGAGCGAAGGGGGGTAAGTAGAGAAAGGGTCTAGTCAAAGAACGTGTATAAATGACACATGGACAAAGGGATGGGGAATGTCTGTGGGAGAAGGGGTGGGCTGGGTGGGGGCAGAGCAGTGGGGGAAAAATGGGACAACTGTAATAGAAAAACAATTTAAAAAATGTTTTAAAAAAATCCTGAAATGTCTGACAAGCTGCTTGTGCTTAAGCTAAGTAGTCTCAGAATATTCAGTAAGCTTTCTGAGCTCATGTATCTATTTTTCTTTAAAAAATAGCTTTCCTTCCTCTTTTGTACATTATTTTTTCAGTCATTTCTTCTTTTCATGTTGCCTGTACATTTTAGTCTTATTGACATTTTTCTTTAAGCACTCTCCAATTGATTTCATAAAGGCTATATAGTAGCTTAAAATGTATAAAATAGAATTATATTAGGTGATCAGAGGAAGAAAAAGCAAGTGTAAGAGAAGTAAGATTTTGCCAAGAATAAAGAGGAATAAAGTCAGTTTTCTCAAAAACGCATACCAGAAGCTTTTGCATGTTTTGTTAAAGTGGGCTACAAATTTGGTCCTGAGCTTTTGATTACCCGTCCAAAGAGATGAGCAATTGTGTGATTTGTAAGGTCCATAAAATAAAAATAAGGCAGTATTTAATTGATAGTTTTTAATTTTTTGAGGTCTCCCAAACTGTGCTTGTTGGAACATGGTCTTATTTGAGAGTAAATATGTTTTATGAGAAGGCCAGAGTATGTTCTTATAAATCCAGAACCTTAGAGCATAGATTGAGTATCATCTGTGGTCTATTTGTTTGCTTGTTTCCTTCTGTGTTCTTGGCTGTGTGCTGGATAGTTGTGTCAAATAAGTAACTTAGGATAAAAAAAAAATTCATTCATCTGAGTTTCCCTCCAAATTTGGACTGCTGGTACAGCGTTAGTGGAAAAGCTGTATTTGTATGAACTTGGTCTTCAATTTCCTTCTCATCATTGGTCGTATTTCTTTGGGGAAATATAAAATCCTACTTCAAGCCTGCTCCTTTTCCTGATACAGCATTTTAACTTGCTGTATAGAATGCATCCACCTGTCTGCATTTTTATTTCACTTTCTTTTTTCTTAGTAAAATAATGGGGCAAGTTTTTAAATGGATGGCTTATGATCAGTTGGAGACAACATTGGTTTAAAGAACCAGAGCTACTGCCCTGTCTGGTGTGGCTCAGTGGCTTCTGCAAACCAAGGGGTCATTGCTTCGATTTCTGGCCTGGGCACATGCCTGGGTTGCAGGCTGGGTCCCGGTTGGGGGCATGCAAGAGACAACGGATCAATGTTTCTCTTGCACATTGATGTTTCTCTCCCTGTCTTTCTCCCTTCCTTTCCTTTTTTCTAAAAATAAATAAAAATTAAACTTAAAAAAGAACTAGAGCTACTAAAAACAGGAATTAGAAGTGAATAGTTTTTCCAATGTTATATTTGCATTAAACTGTGACTGTAGTTTTGTAAGTATTACAAAAGCTGTCATTAATGGGACCACGCTTGAAAATATGAGTTACGGAACTCTGAATGATGTTGCTCTAAAAAAATATATTCCCAAATATAAATCATACTATTTATTGAGTCCTTCAGTCTTTGGGGGAAATGTTCCTTCTCTTTAAAAAAATCTCCCCCCCTCCCGAAGTCCTGTCCACTCAGTGACCCAATGCTGCAATGCTCCCTGTCCTCCCACTGCTGCCTTTGCTTTTCCTCCGACTCCAGAGGCCAAACACAGCGGCCTTCACTGTTAGTTCTCAGCCTTACTGCCCTCTTGGCAGTTTTCTTATTTCCTTTCATAATTTTATCTACACAAGCTGCTTCAGTAATGATTGCTTTTGAAAAAATATTCCAAATCCTCATCATAAATCCCCAAACTCCAAGTTGGCCTTTGCTATGATGCCCTTGCATCTGTCTTAGTTCATTCAAAATCTGTCTCACCTGCTCTCCATAATCAGTCTTCCTCTTGACTTCTTTCCAACTGAAGACATCACCTCAAAGATATCTCTGACTTCTCCCTCTTCTCAATAAGCAAATCCTAGAAAAGTTATAATTTCTTCCATTCTTTTTTATTTTCAGGACCACTATTCTGATTCATGCGTTTAATTCTAACCCAAATCATCAAAAAAGCCAGATGAATGATCTCCGCATTTCTAATCATGTTGACTTTGCCTCTGCAGTTAATGGACTGCTTTAAAATGCAGCTTCTCAGTATCTCCCAAAGCTGAACACATACATACCCTAAGACCCAGCAATTTCACTCCCAGGCATATAACTAACAGAAGTGCACACATATGTCTACTAAAAGGCATGTGTTAGCATGTATATAGTAGCACTATTTGAAATAAATGAGGATGAATAAAAGAATTGTGGAGGAGTCACACAGTGAAATCTATATACAGCAATAAGAATGAATGTTTATGACTCATGCAAAATACAGTAGAATCTCCCAAACAATAGGAGCAAAAGAAGCCAGACACAAAGGAGTGTATACTGAATGATTCCATTTATATAAAGTTCAAAACTGGGCAAGGCCAGATGAGTGTCTCCCTTTGGTGAGAGAGTTCCTGGCTTCTGGGGTGGTGGTAATATTCTGTTTCATCATCTGAGTGCTGGTCTCATGGGTGTGTTCAGTTTCTGAAAATTTATTAAGCTGTATATTTACATTATTAATGTAAAAATAAAAGAAATATGTATATTCTGATATTCTAACAATGCTATGCCTTTGATAAGGAATTGTTAATGTTTGTATAATTAAGTGTAAACTTTGCCAGCCTGGAACTTTAAGCCTCCATATGTATATTTCCAGGTTCCTTTTAATTCCACTAAGTATTCTCTGAAAAATGCCGATGTTTTCTCCTCTGTGGCCCTGCCCAAGCTGTCTGCTGCCTGGACTGGCTCTCCCTGTCTACTGGCTCTGTCCTTCTTCTCCATGCCACCTTTCCTGGTGCTCCTTCCCTTCGACTCCCAGAGAATGTTTTTTTTCTGACATTATCTTACTTTCTTTTCGTTTTATATTTTTTTCTGAAAAATAAAAATTATTAAAAAAATTGAGATATAACTGACATATAACATTATATTAGTTTCAGGTGTACAACATGATGATTTGATATTTGCCTATACAGTATTGTGAAATGATCACCACAATAAGTCTAGTTAACATCCATCACCACACATAGTTACAATATTTTTCTTTTTTTTAATCCTCACTCTACCTAACCCGAAGATGTTTATAGATTTGAGAGACAGACAGACGGACACCCATGTGAAAGAAAAACATCTACTGGTTGCTTGCTGTACACGCCCTGACCAGGTGTCGAATCTGCAATGTAGGTATGTGCCCTGATGGGAATCGAACCCACAACCCTTTGGGTACATGACAATGTGCTAACCAACTGAACCACCTGGCCAGCACACAATTTGTTTCTTTTTTGTTTTGTTTTGTTTTTTTTGGGGGGGGGGTGAAAACACTTAAGATCTAATTTCTTAGCAACTTTCAAATATACCATACAGTACTGTTAACTATAGTCAACATTACATCCTTGGGACTTGTTTATGTCGTAACGGGAAGTGCATACCTTTTGTCTCTGTTCACCCACTTTGCCTACCCCACAACCCTCTGCCTTTGGCAACCGCCGATCTCTTTTCTCTATTGCCTCTTATCTTACCTGTAACTTGGCCACCTATTCAATGGATGGAGCTTGGGTGGAAAAGAGACCAGCAAAGCGAAAGTTCAAAGAAACTTGTATGTGATAGTGAACACATTGGAACAGTTCTCAGAAGGAAGGGACTGTTGATGCCAATGTGAATCAGTGACCTGAGCTTGCTTGACTGCAAAGAACAAGCCAATACTCAGAAAGAAGAGTTCTAAGTCAGGGAAAACTTACCTACTTCATAACAATGAAATGCACTGGGTTAATGAATAAATAGTCATTCTTATGTAAGGTATTTCTGGCATCTTTTACTTAAACATGTTTATTTTTAAATATCCAATATGTCAATATTTTAAAACAAAGGATCCATTGCTTAATGGCTAATCTTCATTGTTTTTTAAATGAAACTCATTTCTTTTCTTTGATAGTATATTTAGCATAGAGTTTATAGGTCATTGGGATTGAAGTAAAAAAAACTTAAGGAAAAACCTAATTGGTGGGGGAGCATGAGAGTTACTAAGCAGTGAAGCAGATGAGCAAGATTGACACATGACAGTCATGCCACCCAGCAGGACAATAAAATTTCCAGGTCTCAGATTGAAATGAATCAGTTAAGGCACAAAGACAATTCATAATATTGATGATGGTGTCAGATTGCATCATTTTTGGGGGGGATGAACTATATAAAATGGATAATTTATATATATGATAACCTAAAAGAGAACCACCTAATCAAATTTATGTAAGACATTATTCTCTAACGTTTTTAAAAATATTTTGTTTATTTTTATAGAGAGGGGAAGGGAGGGAGAAAGAGAGGGAGAGAAACATCAATGTGTGGTTGTCTCTTGCACACCCCTAACTGGAGACCTGGCCCACAACCCAGGCATGTGCCCTGACTGGGAATTGAACTGTCGACACTTTGGTTTGCAGGCCAGTGCTCAAGCCTCTGAGCCACACCAGCCAGGGCAGTATTCTCTAGTTTTTAATGTTATGATAACTGTAATTGTTTGAACATAAAACATTATGTTACTTAGACTCTTGAACTTATGTGCTATATTTTACAAGCCCTTGGCCATATTTTATTACAAGATTCTGCCCCAGGGAACTAAGAACAGAGACTCACCATGCTGTCCAGCTGTATCCAGTGAACCTCATTGCTGGAGCTGATTCGGGACTGCTGGGTCTGTAGAGTGTATGGGAAGGAGCTAACCTGGAGCACCAAGAGGTTGAAAGCTTCCAGAACTTCTCTGCAATTAATGACTCTATCAGCCAATCCATGAGTAGGTTCACCATGTGACAAAGAGCCTGAAATGACACTGTAAAATACTGACAGTCACATTAAGACATCCTGATTAAACTGATGAGACACAGAAGCAGATATCATAATGGAAGTAACTTTTTAGCTCCCTTCTTTTCTAGTTCTTTTTGATTGGGAGCAGGAGTAGAAGCAATGAACAATTGATTTGGAAGACCGAAAAGGGTTTTCCTTCTTACGCCTTTCACAAAGATTTCAGGGATTCCCCCATCCCCTTTCAGATTGCCTCTGATCTATACACATCAAAGTGTAAACTCGATTATCCAAGCCAAGGATATTTAAATCTAGTTGAAATGGATCATTTTCGTTTGAAAGCTCACCTGAATGAGGGAGCTTCTCCATCAAAGGATGATGCTTATCACTGTGCAATGATCTGTACCCTCAGAGAGGCTCCAAAGCCACAGGGATCCCTCATGAGTTAATACCACTTCCCTTCCTCCCTTGAGGCTGCTAGATCAGCGATTTTCAACTGGTGCGTTACAAGGATTTTTAAAACATGCAATAGCTGACTATTTAGTCAGGGGTACTGACCTCTTTTCCCTTAGATTGTCAAATTAAAAATGACAATAACCAACACAACAATAGCTGTCCAGTGTGAATGAGTCAAAATTATACCTATTTTTGTGCCAGATTAGCAAAAAATGTATTTGTTGGTGTGCCACAGAATTTTATTAATTACGTGTGCCATGAGATGAAAAAGGTTGAAAATTACTTTAATAGATTATAGGGAGGGTTCCTCCTACCCCATCCCCATGACCAAAGTTTTTATATCTCTGAATCATTTTTTTTGTTGTGTTCAATTTGGATGTACTGGGTTGCTCTGGGGAATTAAATACAGAGACCCAGTGCATAATCCTCAGAGCTATTACCCCAAACTTTCAAAGACTAGGTATCTAGTGAGCTATTTTTGCTTATATTGGGTTGACCAAAAGAGTCTGTTTATTTTTTTCTGTAAACTAAAAGACATATTTTTCACTTTCACTAATAACTTTACTGATTTGGATATTTTGAGTATGTCAGCTATCTCCCGCTATTGGCTTCGATAGAGGCCCAGGGGGCTGCTGAATGTCTTCCAATGCATAAGACAGCCCCACAGCAAAGAATTATTTGGTCAAATTATCAATAGTACCAAGCAATTTTGCAAACCACTTTTGACACGTTTGATCAGTCACAGCACCTTCTCCATACATTGCATAAATTCTTTTTTGTGTTTCAGTTGTGTTTTTAACTTTTTGACTCAATAAAGCATTAATATGCCAAAAATGTTGTGTATCTCCTTCCATCTTCAATATTTAAATGGCTGCACAAAAATTCACCAATTTTGATGTTTTTAAAAAATGCATGCTGATATGACAGCTGTCACAATAGAATCTAACAAAATTGTTTTGAATGAAGTTAAAGACAACTAAGCACTACTAGAGTCATTGTATGGAAAAAACTAAACAAACTTTTTGTTCAATTCAATAAAACACTAGTGCTAACTAAACAGGATGTGGGCAAAACTTCCTTTTCCTTTTTCCTTCTTCCTTGGCTCTCCCCACCTCCCTCCCTTCTTCCTTCTCTTTCCCTTGCTAAATCTAACAAGTCATGCAAGATCTTGCTTATACATACACATGGCTCTAAATTTTGTATCCTGGAATACCAAACACTTTCTGGCTTCTGAACAAGCACTTTTGTGATTTCCAGCAGAGACCAAAATACTTCCAGATTCTTAGCCTTATTGTGTACCCCCAAAAGAAAATCTATACACACTTGAGGAGTCTCGTCTCCCCTTCTTTGAAATTCTTTGCCTTATTAATCCATAGGACCAAAGATACCCCCTACCTGATTGTTACTGTAATTTGATCTAGAGCAAAACTGGAGCCATCATGCCACATGCACTGTCCTTTCACTGACAAGCTCTCAGATCATTAAAGTGGCATCTCTGCTGCTGTTAATGGTAAGAGAGAAGAGAGAAGGGCAAAGAAAAAGAAGTGGCAGTGGAGGTAGGAACAGAAGAGAAAGAAAAAGAAAACAGGAGAAGAACTGGGGAGGAGGAATGGTGGCGAGAAGGAAAGCACGTGGCCCTGCTGGGAGCTCACAAACCTCAGCCTCTTCGATGCCACGCTTTTTTGAAGCAGCCAAGTTTCACAGTGCTCTTAAGATCGCATTTTTAACAGTAAAGTGGAAATCCACCCACAGTAAAGTTGAAATAAAATCAACATTAAAGTGGTAAAAGAAGTTAAAAGAGCAAGGACAGGGTAAGAATAAGTTATCAATAAGGGTTCCAAATGACTTGGGTTTTCAAATCATTGCCTTTTAAATAATTTATTCCATAACTACTGCTGCTGTCGAAGAAATATTGCATTTGCTCACTCTGAAGCAATCACCTCGTTAGTTCCACGTGGCAGTTGTCATGAACTAGCACAAACAGTGTGTATGGGTTTTGTTTCACTCTTCTCATGAAAACTTCAAACTTGGCTTGAATCTCATTGTCTAGACGAACAACGTATTTCTCTGCTCTCTGATAAGCTGTCCCATTTTCCTCCAGACCCAAGTCTACAAGGACACCTGCGAAGAAGAAAAAAAGTTTGCATTTTACATACATGTATATATAAAGGAGATAAAATTAAGTTCAGTGTCAACTGGTATCCTGGGTATATCAGTATACGCAGATACTTTTCCTTTTTCACATTCCCCACCACAATTTTGAGAAGGAAATATCAGAGTTCCTTTTCTTGAGAACACCCCAGCCTACCTCCCACACCTCTCACAAGAGACAACAGGAAATGATCTGATACATTAAGTAGAAACAGTTTAATGTATGAACCCTCTGTCTAATTAAACTCTATTTATATATGAGGTGCTGCTGCTAACAGCTACTTTAGTCACTTGAAAAAGTGAAACTCTTGCCCTGCCTGGTGTGGTTCAGGGGATTGAGAACCCACCTGCAAACCAAAGGGTTACTGATTTGATTCCCCCTCAGGGCACATGCCTGGGTTGTGGGCCAGGCCCTCAACTGGGGGTGTATAAGAGGCAACTACATATTAAGCTTTCTCTCCCTCTCTTTCTTCCTCCCTTCCCCTCTCTCTAAAAACAAGTAAAATCTAAAAAGTAAAAATTTGGGCTATAGCTCCTGGCCAAATTAATATAAGCCTTCCTTACCCTAAATTTTGTAACAAAACAAATGTAAGAAAAAAGTATGCAAAGTCTAAAGAAACCAAAACTAGATCATGAGCTTTTTAATTTAGTATTTTACTCATTTTTATACACTGACATTCTGCATAGTATCTAGAGTATGGGAAGCCCTCAATAATATTGAATTATATACCAAATTAATAAAATGAACTAAATTACCCAAGATTAATAAATTGTCAAAATGTTAGAAATTGTGAAACTTCAGTACTGTATCATTATTTCTGTCTATAATAAAATTATTTCTACATATAAACACCTAAAATAGTTCTAGGCACATGAAACTGTTGTTAGGATTATTAATTAAAACACCAAATCCTCCTCTAAAATGGAAACAAAATGGTAATTATGTGAGGTGAAGGATATGTTAACTAACCTTAGTGTGGTAAATACATAACAAATATATATGTATCAAGTCATCACATTGTACAACTTAAACTTATACAAGGTTATTTGTCAATTATAGCTCAGTAAAGCTGGGGGAAAAAAAAGAAAGAAAAGAAGGGCACAAAAGCCCCCTCCTCCCCCTCCAACACTTAGCAGCACTGAGGGAGGCCTAAGGCATCTCAGATGTGAACTGCTGACTCAAGCCCAGGGCCCTAGAAGCAGGAAAAGGAACCAGAAGATTGATTTGGGGGTTAGATGTGGTCCTTGAGGGCCAGCCTTTATTTCAAGGGTTGACGGACATCTATTTAGACTCTGTTATTGGCCACACCTACCAGCCTGAATGGTATGAAATAAATTAAGAAAATAAATTAGAAAATAAAACAAAGAGACTTGAATTAATTATTGACTTAGTTTTATTTATCTAGCTTTTCTTTTCATATAAACCAGCTCAATTAACAACCACATGCAATGAACATCTAGATGCTGTAATACAAATAGCTCTATGTTACATTTTTTTAAAGAAAAAATGTTTTACCATGTGAAAAATTCATTCCATAAGGAAAGGTGAACAGAAGATAATTTTGCTTTCAAACATTTTTCTTTTTTTTTCTTTTAAATAATTTATTTATTTGTTTGTTTGCTTATTTATTTTATTTTTAGAGAGAGGGGAAAGGAGAAAGAGAGGGAGAGAAACATCGCTGTGTGGTTGCCTCTCACTCGCGCCCCCAACTGGGGACCTGACGTGCAACCTAGTCATGTGCCCTGACTGCAAACATTTTTCATTAGACTTTCCTCAGAGATTATTTTCAGTTTCTACCCAAACATTTAGTTTGGCAGTTGTTCTCATTTTTCTGAATGTGGATTGCTTGTAAAACTCATTCAATATTCAATAGTGACTTATTGAGCACCTACTATGCACAATACCCTGTCAGGTATTGTGCTAAGCTTGGGAATACAGAGGACAGCAAGCCAAAGATCTTAATCCCATGAACCTTATGATGGAGAAGATGGATAATTCTGACAAGTGTCGTCATGGGACACAAAATACTCTGGGGTAGAGGAGGTGAGCAGAGGCATAGAGGATCTACTTAATCTCTGGGGGTTTCTGTTCCCTCATCTGTAGAATGGAGAGAGTAGAATCAGTTGAAAGTTAGTCAATATTTCCTAAGTTTACTTTCAGGAAATAAGCAGTATAAATTAAGGGAATCCTAATATGTAAAGACCATAATTAATTCATAAAGAGGAAAAATATCTTGTGGACCATTAAGAGTTGATTACAGTTCAAAACAAATGAAATAAAGACCTTTGACAGATCAAATCTAAGAGGCAATTATATTAGATGTAACATGGTATATTATTAGTCTGTAACTGTGCAGCGAGATGGTTCTGCAGGGGTGAATTTGGGTTGGGAGCAGGCATATCACAGGTAACTGATTGTTTTATTCCTAACTGGGCATTTTTAGTAAGTCATCCTTACCTTTAAATTTTGTTTTAGACTTGCTTTTAGTTTTAAGTTTTGTTTCTTTCCTGGTTATGAAAGTGATAGATACTCATCTTGGAAAAACTGAAAAGTATAGAGATATATTAAAAAAGAAAAATTTATCCATAATTCTTTGACTCAAAATAAGCCACTGAAAACATTTTTGTGCATTACTTCCTGTGTTTTTATATGCATACTGTGCTACTCTGGTAATACTCTATAATTTTATATCCTGATTTTTTTCTCTTAAAACTGTAAAATAAGAAACAAAGCTTAAAAAAAAGAAACAAAACTTTTATTCTTTACTAATATATGTCTGTGTAGAAAACACAAAATAATGCAGATAAATAAATAAAGTTAATAAGAATTTAGCTAAGTTAATGGATTCAAAATCACTCTATAAAAATTGTTGCATTTCTATATACCAGAAGTAGTGAAGAAATGTATTTAAAGACATTTATAATAAAATTAAAAACTTAAGATTCTAGGGATAAATCTTGTAAGAGGACACACAACTGAATGCAATGTGTGATCCTGCACTGGATCCTGGAACAGAAACATGGCATGAAGGGCAAGACAGGTGAGGTTTTTAGCTGATGGTGTTGTTCCAGGATTGATTTCCTATTTTGATAATTTACCATGGTTATGTAAATTGTTAACTTTAAGAGAAGATGGTGAAGAGTACGCATTTTAATAGTTTTATTGATATATAGTTCACTTATAATTCACTCATTTATAATGCACCATTTAATGGCTTTTAATATATTCACAGTTTTATAACAAACACCACAATCAATTTTACAACATTTTCATAACCTCTAAGAAATTTCATACTTTTTAACCGTCAGCCCTCAATTCCCCCCTTAGTCCCTACTTATTCTGGACATTTAATATAAGTGGACTCATTACAATATTCAATCTTATGTGATTAGTTTCTTTCACTTGGAGCAATGTTTTCAAGTTTCATCCATGTTGTAGAATGCATCAATAGTTCATTTCTTTTTATTGTTGTATAATTATTTCACTATATGGATATACCACATTTTGTCTATCCATTCATCAGTTGATGGACTTTTGGATTGTTTCCAGTTAATGCTGCTATGAACATTTGTGTACAGGTTTTTGAGTGGACATGTTTACAGTTCTTTCTCATTTCATACCTAAGCATAGAGGAGTTGCTGGATCATATGATAACTTTGTTAAAACATTTGAGGAACTGCAAGATTGTTTTCTAAAGTGGCTATGCCATTTATGAGGGGGACTGAAAAAAAAACCCAGAATTTATTTATAGAAAATTGTGTATTTATCCTTACATATTTAAACTTCAGTCACCTTCAAAATACTCTCCATTTGATCCAATCCACCTATCAAGATGTTTTTCTAATGCTCAAAACAGTTTCTGAATTCATTGATTTTGATGTCTTTTAGTGCTTCTGCCATTCTTTGTTTTACCTCTTGAACATCAGCAAAACTTTTCTCTATGAGGACTGTTTTCATCCAGGGAAACAAACAAAAAAAGTCACCTGGGGTGAGATCAGGTGAATAGGTTGTGTGGGGTATGGGTTCATGCCATTTTTGGTCAAAAACTGCTGAACACTCAGCACTGTGTGGGCAGCTGTTCTTGTAAATCATACATTATGTAATGGGCAAACGTGTTGAAAGAGTCTTAAAAAAAAATTCAGTGAAGCTGAATGCAGCCTTTCACAACAATGCCAGCTGGTACACTGATACAGATGGGTTCCTAGAACTCTCACCTAGCAGGGAAAGCCTATACTACAAGGGGCCCACCCTCCAGAAGATAATGAGTTTTGTTTTGTTTTTTGGTCCCCCCTCTCATGCATTCCCATCAGCAGTATAGAGGACTCTAATTTCTCCACATATTAAACAATACTTGTTATTGTCTGTCTTTTTGATTAGCTATCCTAGTGGGTGTGAAGTAATATCTCCTTGTGGTTTTGATCTTCATTTCTCCCATTGGCTAGTGATGCTGAGCATCTTTTCTTGTGCTCATTGGCCATCTGTATGTCTTCTTTGTATAAATGCTGATTTAGATCCTTTACCCATATCTTAATTAGGTTGTTTGTCTTTATTATTGAGCTGTAATAGGATTTCAAATACTGTAAATATAAGTCCTTTACCAGATAAATGATTCACAAATAATTTCTCCCATTCTTTGCATTCTCTTTTCACTTTCTTGGTAGTATCCTCTGAAGCATAAATATTTTTTATTTTGATGGTGTCTATTTTTTTCTTTTTTATTGTTTGTGCTTTGGAGTTATATCTAAAAAACCATCACTTAATCCAAAGTCATGAAGATTTACACCATTATTTTCTTCTAAGAATTTTATAGTTTTACTTTTTACATTTGTCCCTTGACCTATTTTTAGTTACTTCTTGTTTGTGAGGTAGGGATTCAACTTCATTCTTTTGCATGTGGATATCCAGTTGCCCCCTAACCATTTGTTATAAAGATTATTCTTTCCCCTATTGAATAGTCTTGGAACCTGCAAAATTCAGTTGGTCATAAATAGGAGGATTTATTTCCAGACTTCCTCAATTTTATCCCTTGATCTATAGGTCTGTTTTTATGCTAGTACCATACTGCTATGATAAATATAGTTTTGTATAAAGCTTTAAAATGGGAAAGTGAGAGTCTTATAACTTTGTTCTTCTTTTTCAATATTTTTTTGAGTAGTCTGGATCCCTTCAATTTCCATATGAATTTTAGGGATCAGCTTGTCAATTTCTGCAAAGTAGCCAGCTGGGCTTTTGAGAGGGAATGCATTGAATCTGTAGGTCACTTTGGGGAATACTGCTGTCTTAAAATATTAATTAGTCTTCCAATCATGAACATACAATGTCTTTCCATTTATTAAGATCTTCTCTTCCTTAACTTTTTCAACAATGCTTTCTAGTTTTCAGAGTGTAAGTTTTACACTTCTTTTGTCAAATATATCCCTATTTTATTCTTTTTCATGCCATTATAAGTGGAAATCGTTTCTTAATTATATATTTTGACTTTTCTATAGATCTAAAATAAAAAATTTTAAAAGAAGCATGACCATATCAAATATTTGCAACTAAAACACACACATTGTTGATGAGGATGTAAATATAATCACCTCAGGAAAATAATTTAGCATTATTTAGTCAAGTTGAAAAAGTACAAAAAAGTTAACATTATTTAGTAAAGTTGAAAAAATACATAATCTATGTTCCAACAATTCTACTCCCAGAGAAACTTTTGTATATGTGTACCAGCACTGTTTGAAACAGTGAAAAACTACAAATGTCTGTCATTAGTAACTAAAGTCATTATAATGTTGCCTAATATACAACTCACATTTGAGTTTTAATAATTGTCCCAGAGTTGTGTTTTTTATTTTTTATCTTTAGGTCTAGTATCTAATCAATAATTAACCACAGCACTTGATTATCATGTTTCATTATTCTCCATAATTAAAACAGCACCCCTGCCTTTTTTCTTTTAGTTTTTTTCATTGATTTCTTTTTTAAAATGCAGGCTGTTTTGTAGAATGCCATAGAATCTGAATTTTTCCGGGCGTGTCCTTGTTATTAGACTGAAGTTAAATGTTTTTGGCAATTATACCTCATTGTGTACTACCCTTTGCTCATAATGTCAACTTGCCCCATAAGTGGAGATGGCAAAGTTGGATTATTGGTTATGGTGGTATCTACTGCCAGATCTCTCCACTCTAAAGATGCTTTTTGCTTTTGGTAATTTTTAATATGTGTATGATACTTTGGGACTGTGTGAAAATTTGTTCCCAAATGACATTTTACCCAATGGTTTTAGTATCCATTAATAATACCTGTCAGAATCAATAATTACATTGGTATTACAAACTAGGGATTCTCTAATTCTGTCAGTTTCCTACATTTATTAGGTAGCACTCTTTTGTAAAGAAAAGCTTGTCCCCCAACCCCTACGTCTCCTACCCCTTTTCCCCACAATTAACTTGTAAGTCCAGATTGGTCCTGGGAGGAGGTTAGTGTAACTTCCACTTACTCCTCTGCCATCTTGGATCCTTCCTGCCCCTTTTATTTCTTTAGTAGTACAATGGACTCAGAGAAGGAAAACTCTGACTCCAAAAAACCTCCGCTGCCTTGCGGCATACCTCTTCAGGGGAAAGGCTAAGGGAGTAAACCCTGACAGAAAATCCGGAGCCGGAGTCCCTAAGGCGGTTTGACGTTGTAGTCAACACCGGCAACTCCTGCGGCGCACCTGAAGCCAAGCTGTATTGACTCCGTCTTTCCCTTGGATCCTTCAGCTGCGAAGAGAGGGGGGGTCTGCTGCATGGGCAACAGCAGACCCTCCATATTACCCTGCCCAGGCTCTGTAGCTTCAGCGTCATCGCAAGATGTCGATTCAACACGGGAGGAGACAGATACCGTGTCACTCCCGAGTCGGACTGCACAGCCATTCTCGGCGGTGCAGATAGACTCTTAAGAAGCTACACCATCGTCTCTCGAGACGGACGGCTGCCGACGACGAGTACAATGGACTCATGGTTCAATAGGTTATAATCTATTGCCATCATTCCTTTGGATACCCCAAATTACCAAATTTGGCCAATAAAATCCCCTTCAAACAGGCTGTTAATGTCCTTTTGAAATGTCTCTATCAATCTTTGAGTACATCCTCACTTTCTAGAACAATATATTCCACCTCAGAGTTAGGACAATCAGGAATGATATTTATAAGCCAAGATTCAGATGCTAAATCTTCACATTGATACTGAAATATCACTGTGACAGATGTATTAATTAAATTAAATTAATTAAACATTTAATTTTTCCAAGTTATGAGTTCATACTTCTATCTCCAATATAAATCTACAAGGAATATTCCTTATTTTTCCCCATTCTATATTTGAGGCACCTTTCTTTCATGTGAAAACTCTGCTGTCCAACAACATTAAAATATTTATCCATTTGCTACATCCTATGAAATACTCAAAAGTTTTAAAATCATTAATACCACTCCCAATAACATGACGATTAAAATTCAAGTTTTATTTGCAATTCTTTTTGCCCTTAGGATAAACCACATTGAGATTATACAATAAGAAGCTGTATTCCAAAAATACCTGAATTAATTTTTTTGGTGTGTGGTTATCAACTTAATATAGAATTAGGTTCATTTATTTCTGTTTGCATTCAATATTAAGTTTTCCCTTCATTTTAATTTAATTTTTTGAATATGAAACTCATTTATAAGGATCAAAAGTCAAAACTATACAAAAAGTTATACTCAGACCATCCCCATCTCTTCCACCCCATACAGAAAAGCTTTTTCATTAGTTTCTTGTTTAGTTTTCATGTTTCATTTATTTTTCAAAAATATGCACAGAAGTGTGTAATCTGAAATAGTCAGAAGTGCTGTGAAATGGCTTATCTAAGGTTACTTTTTGTCTTCTTCATAATTTGTTTCTCAGAGTTCTATAGGATTAAAGAAAAGTTTATATTCTAATAAATTATGAGCAAATATGTCACATTTTTCCAACTCAATAAAAATTGGGCTTTAGCAGTTTCCACCTGGGGTACTGATAGCAGCACGAAGACATTGAAGGCCATGTCTAACTGAATACTAAACCTTACTTTTGATCTGAGTCGGAACTTAGGAGGCAATAGTACCTCTTTTTTTATGACATTTTGCAACTCACTGAGATCTAGAACAGAGCCCATAGTAGTTGGGAATTACTGCGCTACCTCAAGGTGCTTAATCTCAATCTGGAGAGCTGACACAGGAGGTGCCCTGGTCATGGATATCTTCCACAAGAATAACCAACTCGAAATGTCCCTGGAGAGAACCTTCTTGGACAGCCAAAGACTCCAAGCAGATCAAGTGTAGCCCCTTGTGTCCCATTTTCCTTACTGAACGCTACAGAATCTAGATGGACTTCAGGAAAACTTAAGCCTTAGCCCTTTATAAGATTCAAGAAAAACAACATCCTGTCGTCTGAGGCCATTCCTCTAAGAACTTCAAAAGAAAAACAGCAATGTTTCAAACATCTAAGGGACTTGAAGGGGAATAAAAACAAGAACACACATGAAGTCCACAATACCTCGTGAGCACTAGTGTTAAGGCTTTTCCACAAAGATCAAAAGTCCAATTGAGTGGACAGAACCCATCACTAGAAGGAGTTAATGGGTCCTGATAGCAAGTAAAACCTATAATGATCAAAGAAATCCAAAATGTCCAGGTATCATTAAAGGTGATCCATTACTCATCTCAATGTCTCACTACCCTGCCTGTTTATTTGGAGACAACAATGTAGTCTAAGCTGAATGTTCTTATCTGTTGATTTTTTTTAAATAAAGAATTTTATTTCTAAATGTTTATCTCTAATTTTTATTTCTTGTTCTTCTAATCAAGAAGATATCCTAAAGAAAATAAAACACTCAGTTTCAGCTGTTAATCTCCTCTGTGGATTGAATTAATTTCCCCAAAGGTGTGTTATGTAAAAAATATATTCTAATGCTTGAAAGGGTATGAAAATCAAGAAAATATTAAACCATTAGAGCATGCTAAGTTTTTTTTAAGCATTATGATAACAACAGCTATTATTTCACTCTGGCAATCTCTTTTCAGCAAATAAATAACCTGGAAATTGAAAAGGCTGGTTAAAATTCCTGCTAATCACATTCCGTGCCCATTGCACTGGTGATCCCTTTGTCTTCTGGTGGCTCAGCTGGCTCTCCTCTGTCTTTCCAAAAGGGGAGTTTTTAATCTGGGTCTGGTGAGACCTGTATTTGTAGGTTTGTGTACTCCTGTGCTGTTTGGTTGGGTCAAGGAGAGAAGTAGCACTAGACCTTCACAGAACAGCATTCTGAACACACTTATGCAACTTCAAAGTCCTGTTTGACTGACAGATACACCTGATATGTATCTAAGGTCTCTACTCTTGGCTAAAGTAGATGACTTAATATGTTTTTGCCAGAGGACTACAAAATCTTAAATATTACTTCTGTTTTCCTTTTAAATAGATTTTAACTTAAAATTCAATTCAACAAAATGTTGTACAAAACTTAGTTCAATAAATATTAAGTGTCTGCTGTCATAGATGAGACAGAGATCTCTTCTGAATCTTCTACTTTCTAGTTGAAGGGAAAGAGCATTAATTAACACATAGCCACAGCACAGTGCTGAGCACCATGGCAGGAGAACCACGGGGTACAGAGGAGCACTGGAACAGAGCTGAGAAGAAAGGCTGAGAAAGAGTGTGTCTTAGAAGCTGAAGACACTGCAGGGAAGGAGTAGAGGTGACCTGTGTTGTAAAGAGTTCAGAGGGGGACAGAAAAGGTCATTGGTAGCATTGATGAGAGTCCTATAAGGGTGGGGGTAGGAAGTGGAGGCCAGTTTCCAGGGTACTGAGGAGCTACTGGGAAGCAAGGAAATGGAGATAACTAACAACAGGCAACTTTCTCAATACATTTGGCAATCAACTAGGGGAGGATGAGCTGGAGGGTTAGATAGGATTGAGAGAGGCTTGTTTTGTCTTCCAGGCAGTGGGGCCAGTTTAAACAGATGGAATGAGCCCCAGGACAGAAATAAGTAGAAGGTGACAATGGGAGAAGAAATTATAGCAAGTTCCTGAGAAGGAGAAGTGGCATTTAGAACAAGGTGGGAGAATTACACTGAAATAGAGGAGGATGGTTCTTTCACCAATCAAGACAGAAAGGACAAAGATTGGATTTGTACACAGTTATCTGAAGTTTTCTTCCATTAGGGTGGGGGAGGACGGGAGTTGGTGGCATGGTCATTTGCTAAGAGAGAAGGATGATATCGGAAGTTTGAGTGAATGACAAGAGTCTGCAATAGCCACTGTGGAGAATGCAGAAGAGATCCAGCTAAAGAACCAAAAAAGAATTTATGATGGCATCAGCCGGAAAGACTGATTCCTGCCCCTCCCTTCAATGTATGTAGAAAAGGAGTCTGACACTGGGGATATTAGCATTAAGAATCCAGGACCCAGCCAGGTCTGGATATGACTAGGGAGCAGATAACTGAGGAGGAATGCAGGTAAGGGTGTCTGAGGATGAGGAGAGTATGGTACTGAGAAGCTAGGATATTGGCTGGTTAATATTGGTTGTCCAACTGGACAGAAGGTACCTTCGGATGGAGGCAGATTGGGAATCAGAGAAGACTGTGAGCCAGGTGCCAACATCTTCTATAAACCAGAGTTGGGCACTGGGTAGCTAACTACTTAGTTGAAAATGACTTTAAGAATGCTAACTTTAGGTACTTCTTCAGTTATATCTGCACAAGGAATCTCTGGTGTTTCCTTATTTCACCTCAGGACAGAGTGGGTTCCTAGCCCTTTCTTCCCTGGGATCCCTTTCCTGACACCTTTGTCCCTGACCAATAAATACTGCTTAAACTTTAGGTGACTGACAAGGAGGTATAAAGTTGACAAGACCAAGAAAAATATATTTTAGAATGTGAAAATGCCTTCCTCTATGTTTTCACTCCCCTTCTAACCTCTACCACCACCTTGGAACTTCCTTACTTCCATTTGGATAGAATAATCTACCTATCAGCAGATGAAAATGTCTCTCTGGTTATTTTATAATTAGGCATGTGTTAAGGTGTCAAATTTGTGTCATTCCCGGAGCATGATAAAGCTTCTTTGACTAGATACTGCCAGATCAACTCCCATTTGCGGGGTGCTCCCATCGCCACCATTTTAAAAGCAGGAAGGAGGAAAGTGTGAACAGTCAGTAATACTCCTATTTTAATCCCACCCACCTTAAATTGAAAGTAGCTTGCATTTTTATTTATTTATTTTTTATATTTTTATGTTACAGTTGTCCCAATTTTCCCCCCTTAGCACCCTTCTACCCAACAATCCCCTTCCCTCCAACAATCCCCTCCTTAGTTCATGTCCATGGGTCATGCATGTAAGTTCTTCGGCTTTTCCCTTTCCTATACTATTCTTAACATCACCTGTCTATTTTGTTCCTACTAATTATGCTTCTTAATCCCTGCACCATTTCCTCATTCTTCCCCTCCCCCTTCCCAGCTGATAACCCTCCAAATGATCTTCATACCTATGATTCTGCTCCTGTTCTGGTTGTTTGCTTAGTTTGTTTTTGTTTTTTAGATTCAGTTGTTGGTAGTTATGAATTTGTTGTCATTCTACTGTTCATAGTTTTGACCTTCTTTTTCTTAAATTAAGTTCCTTTAACATTTCATGTAATAATGGCTTGGAGTGATGAACTCCTTTAGTTTTACCTTGTCTGGGAAGCACTTTATCTGCCCTTCCATTCTAAATGGTAGCTCTGCTGGACAGAGCAATCTTGGTTGCAGGTCCTTGTTTTTCAGCACTTTGAATACATCTTACCAGCCCCTTCTTGCCTGCAGAGTTTCTTTCGAGAAATCAGCTGATAGTCTTATGGGAACTCCTTTATAGGTAACTCTCTGCTTTTCTCTTGCTGCTGTTAAGATTCTCTCTTTATCTTTAACCTTTGGCATTTTAATTATGATGTGTCTTGGTATGGTACTCTTTGGGTCTAGTTTGTTTGGGACTCTCTGTGCTTCCTGGACTTGTATGTCTATTTCCTTTCCCAAATTAGGGATGTTTTCTTTTATTATTTTTTCAAATAAGTTTTCAATTTCTTGCTTTTCCTCTTCTTCTTCTGGCACCCCTATGATTCAGATGTTGGTATGTTTAAAGTTGTCCCAGGGGTTCCTAAGTCTCTCCTCATTTTTTTTCTGTGTGTGTGTGGTTTTTTTTTTTCATTCTTGTTTCTTCTTTCTGTTTTGATTGAACGTTTATTTCTTCCTTTTGTTCCAAATTGTTGATTTGAATCCTGATTCCTTTCCTTCACCATTGATTCCCTGTATATTTTTCTTCATTTCACTTTGTGTAACCTTCATTTCTTCCTTTATTTTTTTGCCATACTCTATGAATTCTCTGAGCAAGTTTATCACTAATGTTTTGAATTCTGCATCTGATAGGTTGACTATCTCCATTTCATTTAGTACAATTCTAAAGTTTTGTTTTGTTCTTTCATTTGGGTCATATTTCCTTGCCTCTTCAATTTGGCAGCCTCCCTGTGCTTGGTTCTGTGCATTAGGTCAAGCTGCTTTCACTCGCTTAGTAGTACGGCCTACATAACAAGGGCACCTGTAACTGTGTGGAGTGGAGCCTTAGGTAATTGCTAGGTTAGGACCACCCACTTCATAGCTTTGTGGCTCTGTTTGTGGTGGGGGGTTCTGAGAGGGGACAATGCCACTGTCTGGCTTCTGGTGATTTGCCCAGCACTTGCCCATTTCCAGTCATTTCACTCACTTCCCGTATGTGATTAGCACCCTTCCAGTTTCTGCCCTGGGGTTTTTGCATTAAAAAAAATTTTTTTTTATTATGTTGTTACAGTAGTTCCAATTTTTCCCCCTTTGCTCCCCTCTGCCCAGTACCCGCCTTTCCCTCCAGCAATCCACCCCCCTTAGTTCATGTTCATGGGTTGTGCATATAAGATCTTTGGCTTCACCCTTTCCTATATTATTCTTAACTTCCCCCTGTCTATTTTGTACCAACCAATTATGCTTCTTAATCCCTGCACTATTTCCCCATTTCTCCCTCTTCCCCTCCCAACTGATAACGCCCCAAATGATTCCCATACCTGTAATTCTGCTCCTATTCTGGTTTGCTTAGTTGGATTTTGTTTTTATTTTTTTAGATTCAGTTGTTGATAGTTGTGAGTTTGTTGTCATTTTAGTGTTCATAGTTTTGATCTTCTTTTTCTTAAGTAAGTCCCTTTGACTTTTCATATAATAATGCCTTGGTGATGATGAACTCTTTTAGCTTTATCTTGTCTGGGAAGCACTTCATCTGCCCTTCCATTCTAAATTATAGCTTTGCTGGATAGAGTAATCTTGGTTGTAGGGCCTTGCTTTTCATCACATTGAATACTTCTTGCCAGTCCCTTCTTGCCTGCAAAGTTTCTTTTGAGAAATCAGCTGACAGTCTTATAGGCACCCCTTTGTAAGCAACTCTCCGCTTCTCTCTTGCCGCTTTTAGGATTCTCTCTTTATCATTCATTTTTGGCATTTTAATCATGATGTGTCTTGGTGTGGTCCCCTCTGAGTACAGCTTGCCTGGACTCTCTGTGCTTCCTGGACCTGTATGTCTATTTCCTTCACAAAATTTGGAAAGTTTTCCTCCATTATTTTTTCACGAAAGTTTTCAATTTCTTGCTCTTCCTCTTCTTTTGGCACCCCAACGATTCGGATGTTGGCACATTTAAAGTTGTCCCAGAGGTTCCTAAGCCTCTCCTCATTTTTTTCAATTCTTGTTTCCTCATTCTGTACTGGTTGACTGTTTTTTTCTTCCTTATGTTCCAAATCATTGATTTGAAACCCGGTTTCCTTCCCTTCACCATTGGTTTTGTGTGGATTTTCCTTCGTTTCATTTAGGATAGCCTTCACTTCTTCCCTTATGCATTTTCCATACTTAAGCATATCTGTCAAGTCCGTGAGCATCTTTATCACCAGTGTTTTGAACTCTGAGTCTGTTAGGCTGGCTCTCCCTTCATTTGTTAGGTTAGCTATCTTCTCATCACTTAGTTCTCCCATTCGAACCTTGATCCCTTCCCTTTTTTGGGTAATAGTTCTCTCTCTCCTCATCTTGACAGGCTCCTGTGTTTGTTTGCCTCTGTCTTAGGTAGAGCTGTCACTCCTGTTACGTTGTCAGGGGTGGAGCCTTAGGGCGACCTGTTTCACCACGTTGTGGCGCTGTATGTGGGGGAGGGGTCTGAGAGGGAACAATGCTGCTTGCCCAGCACTCGCCCCTTTTCCAGGCACTTCTCACACTTCCATATGGGACTGGTGCCCCTCTAGCTGTTGCCCTGGCTGTCGTTCCCAGAGTGGGTGGGTCTGTGGATGTTCTAGGACTGTGGGGGTCCTTTAAACAAGCAGACTCTGCTGAGAGACTGGCAGTTTCTGCCCCCACACCAGTCGCCACTGGTTTGCACAGTCAGAAGCAATGAGGCTTGATTTTCCCCAGTGCTGGGACCATGAGCTGCGCAGTCTGGTGAGGAGCTGGGTATGCTCCCCCCAGGTGTCCCTCCTGACTTTTTAAAATGTGTAACTGTGTTTTCTACCAACCTGGTGCTGCCACCGCTGCTGCAACCACCACACTAGGTCCTCTCTGCCCCGGCTCCGCCTCTCCTACCTGTCTGGATGAGTATTTCTTCTTTATATCTTTGTTTGTTGGACTTCCATGCAGCTTTATTTTCTGGAACTTCTGGTTATTTCTAGTTTTGAGGTAGTTGTATTCCTTCTTAGTTGTGGAGGGAGATGCAGCATGTCTGTCTATGCCTCCATCTTGGCCAGAAGTCTGGTTTCTGTATTTTTTAAGACCATGTGGGCCCTTTAAATGGTGAAAATCTGGCAGTTTCTTCTGCGCCCCAACCCCCACTGGTTTTTATAGCCAGAGGCAATGGGGGTTTATCTTCCCAGTGCTGTAACCCTGGGCTTTGTGGTTTGGCCTGGGGCTGGCATCACTCATTCCCAGGGTATCCCTCCTGTGAATGTGGGACCATCACTGCCACTGCCACCACCGTCACTTGTCTTAGACACATTGCCTCTCCACCCTGTCTCTGCAACTCTGCCTCTCCTACTCATCTGGATGAATGTGGCTTCTTTAAATTCTTGATTGTGAGACTCCATATAGCTCAATTTTTTGATAGTTCTGGTTGTTATTTATTTTTGAGTTCTGGTTGTAATTCTTTCTATGGTTGTGCAAGGAGACAAAGCATGTCCTTCTACACCTCCATCTTGACCAGAAGTCGTAGCTTGCATTTTTAATGCACCGACCCCCTTAGTATTCTAATTTATAGAACTTAGTATTCTAATTTATAGTCTCCTGAATTAGAAGAATTATTCCACAACATGAAAAATTTTTAAATGACACTGAAACAAAAGCATTTTCTATAGTCTAAAGATTCTTTATGCTTCTTCTCCACTGATCACTCCAGTAGTCACAAGTCCATTTTAGGAAAACTTACAAATGTTCAACACATTTCATTTCTTTTTTATCCTCAAATTCTTTTCATAACATTTTCTTTTCCTCCCTGCCTCCTTTCCTTAATTAGAATGTAGTTGAGGTATCAAGTGCTTTGCCTTAGTGCTCGGTTTGCAGCAATGTGATGGTTTCTATTTTCACCTTTTTCTTTCAGCCGCACAAGGGCTGCCAAGGATGTGGCCTTTCTGCATGCCCTGGCTGCTCCTGTCTGCCTGGTGCTTTTCCTGGCATGCTGGCTGCTGAAATACTTACTGTAGGGAAAGGCAAATGGAGAGCAAGAGGAAGGAACCTCCATCTCCTCCCTCAACCCTTCATTCAAATGTTAGTTGAGCACCTGCTGGCAGGCCTGAGAGAGGCACCTTTTCAGGCACTAGGCAAACAGAGATGAAAAAATGGTTCTTGTCCCTAATGTCCTGCCCTTTGTGACCTTAGGCAAATGAAGCTCTTCTCAATTCATGTGGCAAAATATGAGAAAACTGAGTCAGATGATTTCTTGAGAATCCTTTCTGTTTTTACAGCTGTTAGTTTTCAGAGTTGTTTTAATATATAATCTCTTGCTAACTGTTTGCTCTGGATAATTCCTCTTTACATCTTAATATTCTTATGGTCCTTCCTATCAATTGTTATGTGTTCCAACAATATAAAGGTATTTACATGTCAAAGCAAGTAAATTCTGGCGTTATTATATAAAATATTATGCATTCATTAAGAATGATGCTTACAAAAGCTTTTCAGGATGTGGGAAAATGTACATGTTATAGTGTGAGTGAAAAAAAAGACACAAGCAGAGAAGAAAGCCTGGAGCACTAGCTATTAAGTCATTTGCTAATACCTAGATTTTAACAGTGGTTATCCTTGAATGGTGGGATTATAAATGTTTAAATGTTTTAACTTTTTTTTATTTTTTCAAAGTAAATAATACTATAATTATGTTTTTCTACAATAAAATGAATACAGTTATTTAAAAATACATAGAAGTAGTTGTTTTGGCAGAAAAATTTCAGTATGCATGCAAAGCCAGGTGTGAATAATTTTTAAAATATGTTTTGCCTTGACTTTTCCAAATCTATCCATAACATTGATTTTCTAGATTCCATGCTTATGTAACTAGTAAAATTCTGGTGCCTTTCTGAGGAGTGATAATCTTAAATAATCACTTTAGAAAAATCTGAGGGCACTGAGAAGGGAAAAGGAAAGACCTATATAACCTCTTCACCTGTCAAAAATGTACAGTTTTATTTAAGGTCTTGCATTTATCAAGAGAGGTGAAATCATCAAAAGGTTATTTCAGGAAAAGGCTCTGCAGAGAGCACAGCTGCTGACCATGGATGACCTCACCATGTGAAATAGGTGCGATGAGTTTGCTCAAGCACGATTTGGGATATCAGATCACAAACTCAGGAAAGCCACAAATGCCACTTGGTACAAGTAAAATGCCTATAAGAGAAGGCACTCACTCCATATTATTAAAGTGGAAAATCCATAAGAATAAAACATCTGGTCAATGCTTGGTGTGACTAAAGCCCATCCATTTCCCTCCATGAAATGGGCAGAAAGAAAATGCAGAAATGGCCAGTAGCTGAGGGAGCCTAGAACTCACTCTGCTTCCTGAGGGAACTACAAGAGAAGGTGTTAGATCTTCTCTGGCTAATCACGTATAAATCAATCCAACAGTTTTTGTAACAGGGCAACAGGTCATTTTGTAACTCGAAACTCAGAATTTTAGAGGCTAAAAGAAGACTGCACTGTTACCAGGCATTTGGGCCTCCAGAAGATGTGGACTTTATATGCATCAGTGTTAAAGACAGAAAAGTCTACAGACAGTCAGCTCAATTAGCCCATGGAGATAACAACAAAGGATTTCTTACAGAGCTGTGCTACTCAAGGTGTGGTCCTCTGAACAGCAGCACTGGCATCTCCTAGGAGCTTGTTAAAAATGCAGAATCTGTAGTTCACGCAGACTCTCTGAAGGGGAATCCATACTAAAGTTTATGGAGAAACTGTATGATAGGCATGAAACATAACCTACACTTTAAGCTCTTCTGAATTCTTCTGTTTCCTATACCTGTTTGCAAATACATTGAAAATAATTTTTTTTTTTTTACTGTGGCAAAAGATTCCTTCTCCTACTAAAATCTTTGTGTATATGTGTATCTATGTGTTTTCCCCAGCTGAGGTACTCAAAAACAACTTCACATTTATGATTTCCTTTTCAAACCTAGTTTACAAAGGCAAGAATTTTCTGCTGTCCCAATTTTCTAAATTCTTTATTGCTTCTTATCATTCTAAGCAAATTTTCTTTGTTTATATGTTTGAAAGGGATATTATTTACCACAGACTTCTAGATTTTTGCTCTCTACCTTTTCATATTTTCTGGGAAAATATTTTTCCTTTATATTTATTCTCTTAAAGTAATAAGGAGAAATTCCAACTATTTTTTAACGAGGCTTCTCATTGTTGACATGGAGGATGGTGCTCTGGTTTCTAAGTTGAAAATGTTGCTAAATTACTAAGAATCCACGTAGGGGTATTTGACCCATCTGAGTCATAGAAAGAGTTCAGGTGGCATAGACCCCATTGTCACATGCTGGGCTATCCTTGCCTTGAGAAAATTTCTTTTCATAAAGAATGACCAGTTTCTAGTCCACTGATGTCACTATCAGGCAAACATGTACATCAATTTATCTTTGACCAAGGAGGGAAAAGGCCAGAATAGTTCGAGGGGAAACTTACAGATAAATTTAAGTAATATTTAAAGTGCTCTTTTTATTACTGCAAAAAAGGACGGAACCTAAAGCTGAATCTATGTAGGGTCCTCTTTAAAAGTTCAATCTTACCTGATTGTCGAATCCGTTGAAGAGTTTGCTGGACCAGAACCTCTGATCTTGGGACAATAATGATGAAGTCCACTTTGCTAAAGTGGCCGAGGTCCAGGCTCTGGCTGCCGCTGTCTGCTATAGCACACACCTGGGATAAGAGTTTTCTGGCAACTGTAAGCTGTGGTTGATAAATTTGGAAGGTTTCATTATCTAAATCTAAAATAAAAAAGTCATAAAAAGAAGATTAATTCACTTCTGTGATGATCACTGTGAATCCATAATGGGGCCCAAACACACACACACACACACACACACACACACACACACACCCCAAAGTAACACTCTATCACCAAGAGTTCTCACTTTCTATTTTCACTCTCTACTACGTTTTAACAGATTTGCCTGCTTTCTCTGGAAACTTGGCTGAAAGGATGTGCTCAAGAGTGGATGTGATAATTTTACAAATGTATTAGTTTAAAATCAATTGTCTCACAAATCACTAATCAATACCCCTCCCCCACGCAGGAATTGGTGGGGGGACTGACCACACTCTCTCAGCTGGAGCCAGGACTCATCTTTGGAAAGAGGAGGAAGGAGTTTCCAGTTTTCTTTAGCACTATCATCACAGGTCAGGTGCCCCAGCCCAGACCCAGTTCAGGGAAGGAGGCAATGTCCTAATGGTAACAATACTGAGTTCCTTTGAGCTTTTCTGGATGGCACCACAGTAAACATTTCCTCTCCAGCAAGTCCACTGCAACATGATTTAAAATACTACTTCCTGTGACTGCATAACGTAGGTCACAGAGACACTACCTTCACCTTTTTATGCTTGACTTTGCCAGTACTTGTGACCTGACAGGTCTAGGTGATTGTGGCCAACTCTAGTGCTGATGCCTGTACTATCTGAAGAGACTCAATTCACGACATGGCCAGCTGGCCACTCAGTAGGTGACGTATGAGAAAAACATTGCCCTGGTACTCCGTATGTCAGTAGCTTTTTATTACAAGTTATAAACAAGCAATCAATCTTTCCTGTATGTGCATGTGTGGATGCACACAATGAACAGGCTTAGTCAGCTAAATGCCTGGATAGGCAACATCCAATACTTCTTTAAACAGCTGTTTTTTTTATCAGGAACACATGTGGAAGTCTGACTGGCACACTCAAGGGCCCAATTAACTGGTGCTAATTAATATTCTTTAAAATCAAATGCGATATGGCCAACACAAAGATGGTACAGTAGTCCCTCTCTATATTGCGGTTCACTTATCGTGGCCTCACTGTATCGCTGGATTTTTAAAAATACTATAATTTCATTATTTATCATGGATTTTTCCCTATATCGTGGGATTTTGCAGTACTGTATATGTATGTTCTTAAAGTTACGTAGGTTTAAGGGTGAAGAATATGTTTAAGAACATAAGTAGTGTTTATAAAAGTGTGGGAAAGGTTAATAAAGGACTGGTAATGGTTTGTAAGTGTATGGGAAGGGTTTATAAAGATTTAAAATATATATAAATACTAATATAAATGTAAGGTTCCTACTTCGTGGATTTTCACCTATCGTGGGGGCATAATACCTGCGATAAGTGAGGAAATACTGTAGTTTATGATGCCTCAGCCACCACAGAACCCTGACAGTAAGTGAAGATTTATACAGGTGGTCTCCCTCCTGGCAGAGAGAACCCACTACAAAAGCCCAAAGCTGCCACTTTTAATAGTAACCCCAAAAGTTTCTGATCCACAAAGATTACCAATCAAAATAAGTCTGTCTTCTGATCATTAGGTTATTCTTTTTTTCATTGCACAGGTTAGATGGGTGTGGGCTTCCACAGAAAATGGCGTAACTTTGTAGAATTTAACTTAGCACATTTTGAAGTTCAAGGAAATCTAAAAAATCTTTAAGCAATGCTTCTTAAACAAGGAATCAAGGATATGTATGTGTGAATCTGTAAGTCCTTTGAGAAATTATAAATTCTAACTTTGTCAGTAATTCAAGACAGTATAAACACATTTTAGATCATCTGAATGATCACTTTAGTACCAAATAATGTCCAGAAGTCAAAAAGTTTTATTGCCTACATTTGCATTTGTTTTTATGGCCAAACTGATGCCAAGCCTTGCTACTTCTATTGCTGAAGCAATCTTAATACATACATGATGCATTCCTATCAAGTGGAGGCCAAAAGGCTGTTGGCAGCAGTTTATATGGATCTGTTTTGTATCTATGCTTTCTGCTGTTCTTTTTTTCCATTCTTTCCTATGATATCCCTATCAAACAGGGAATTGGGGAAAGGATCTGAACTGAAAGGAATCCAATATAATGAAAGACCTTCTCACCCCTGGCCCCACCATCCCCCTTTGTACCCCAGAAGCTTGTGACAGGGCAGATGATCTTTTGCTATAGCTGTTCCATCTGCCAGGAAGGCCTCGCTACCCCTGATTATGCATGTTTTACACATCCAAGAGTAAATGAGGGAATGGAGAGCCAGAAGCCCTGCAGAGACTGCAGTCTAGACTACTTCAAGCTGTTCTTTAAAGGCCTTCATGAGCACCCCCAGCTCTCTAGGCACAGCTAGGGGAGCTAAGGAAAGAAAGTACACCAAGGACCCGGGAATCTTTCCAGGAAAAAAGAGAGAATGCTTAAAGTGTTTGACTTTGATTTACATTCTAGGAGATGTTTATGAAGAACAAGATCTTTGATCCAGGCTACTTGGAAGTTATTTTTAATTTGAGCCAGATTTGTCATGTAGATAATGACGAAAAGCCTTTCATAGTCTGCGATTTGAAGATGAGACCCTCAAACCCTACGGATGACTTAGCCTCTATAATGTCTGTCTTGAGGGCTGATTTCCTGCATTTGGTCTGAGGTGACATTACCCAGGTTTTGCGTGGGAATCATAGCAGCAGCCTCCTGAGTTGACACATATTCATTAAGGCCTCCATTGAAAGGGGTAACAACACTGTCTCCTCTTCTTTGTTGCATTTTTTCTAGCAGCTTGTCCAGGTCATCACCTATTACAAAATAGAGCAGAGATAAGAAGATTACAAAGAATGATGTCTTCATCAGTCTCCAAGTAGGGCAGTTAAGCTAGGTTGTGATCAAGATTTGTCAGTCTGCCAGCTTTTCATGCCTGAGTTTACACCTGGACATACCTGCAGCAGTCTCCATAGCCAGAGCTACCCTCCTGTATATTGTGCTTACAGTTCACACACTTTCATATGCTGAATCTCTTGACCTCCATAATGCTAAAGCAGGCAGGATGGGATCATTGTATCTCTAATTGACATATTAAAAAACTGAGACCTGGGGAGAGACACTCTCACCCAAGGTCAGACAACAAAGTAGTGGCTGAGCTGAGGCCTCCCATTCTGGTACCCCTGTATCTTCCTCTGGACCCCTTTGCTGTGTCAGAAACAAAATACTGAGGATAAACCATTTCAGATGAAGCAAGGATGAAGGGAGCTCAGCAGGCAAGCTTAGGCTCTACATTTATCTCCTTGACATGCAAAGATTAAAATTCAGAAACCCCACAGCCAGGGTTGGCAATGTGGCTGAGTCCTACAACCACTCACCTAACGATGTGGTTTTGAAATGCGATGCCAGGAAACTGACCTTTCCTGTGATGAGCTCATAACTTATTTCTTTTAAAAACTCACTTGTGGTGAGCATGCTCTCTGCCAGAGCTCTGGACTGATGATGACCTGAAGAACAGGAGGAAAGATGATGGGCCAGTGAGTGAATGTTCACTGAGATGTGATTTATAACAGCAAAAACTGGCAATAACTACAGTATAGAATGATAAGGACTTGGTTTAAAAAAATTATGGGAGATCAAAAGATGAAAAATTAACAGCATTTGAAATGACAGTTTTAAACATAAAATGTTTATAATGTGATATTAGGTGATCAAGGGAAAAGATGACATGGCTTATATTTCTTACTGTGAAAACATACCATATTTGTGTTTAAAGACTAAAGAGGAATCTGAAAACCTTTAAAAATTGTGTTTGCTTGGTTATAATGAACATCTGTCTCAAAAATATTAACGTATGTTGTTAAGTTGATTTTACAAATGAAGATGAAAAACAACCTAATGTATTACACTTTCTGGAAGAGACATATATCATAGAGAGATGGGCAGGAAGGTTTTGTCAAAGTCAGGGTGCTTGGCCTCTTTGACAGAAGAGCTGAGAACCACTGACTAAAGAAGAAAAGCAAAATTTACTTCAAATGATGACTCAGGATGGTGCCTGATAGAAAATCAACACAAAAACAAAAATACATTTCTTAATGAACTAACTTTCTAAACCTTTTACTAATAGTCAACATTATCCTCTTCAGTGAGGAGGTGAACAAACATGAGCTAAGTTCCTGGCAAGTTTGATTAACTGGCTTAGGCCACCTGTGGCAGTGGCTTCATCACATGCTAGAGTGGTAACATTTCCAAAACTTTTTAAGGGACAGAAGTTACATGAGACAAGGGTATCTGTTACGAGGGTATGCTTTGAAATAATGCTCCCACAACCAGCTGACAAGGACACCAGCCAAAGTAAGAGCTGCAAAAATCTGATCTGAGGAGGAAATGGAAAGTTAAAACTAGGAGGAAGAACCCAAGTGGGAGCACTTACCCATAGATTAATGAATCCCCCAATAGATATTTTTCAAATGAACAAATGATTAAATAAATGGATTTTTTTAAAAAAGAAATATTACTCACCTAATACTACCACACAAAATTCATTTCCTCTTATTTTCGATGCACAAATTGCCACCACATAATCTGGTAGCCTTTGATAGTGTCTCATTTCACTGAGAGTCCTCAATGTCTCTGAAATGCCCTCCGCCAAGGAGTTTTGGGTCACAATCACATGAACCAAGTCTTGAGATACGCTGGCAATTAGTCTAGCAAGCCAGGGTAGTTGTCCTGTGGACACTGGTATACACTGAACACCCATCTGCAGGGCTCTCTCTCTCAGAGTAAATTCCTGCATAGCTTTCAGCATAATTTGCTCAAATTCTTCCCTGAGAGGTATCTGATCAGGACCTAAATTGAAGAGAATTACAGCTAGAATTTTTTAAAAATCACAGCTAGAAAAGAAAGACACGTATCAGTGTGTAGTCCTTCTAAGCCCACCATACATACTTGAACTGGCAAATAAGCTTTTTCCTGTGCTGGCCAAAAGTATAGAGCCCCTACTAACCACTTTCCATTGTGAAATTACCTTCTCTCTTCTCTTTATGCCTCAATATTTAAAAAAAATTCAGGCTTCTGTTCTCCTTTATTCTAATCTTGGTATCTTTAAAAGAGGTAGTACAGAGACATAGTATTAATTCCATTGTATGCCTTAGGAGATGGTCACTAAAAGTGGAATACTGTCTGGCTTATTAAACTTGGCATGATGAAAAATGGTTAATGACTAATGAAGAATTTAACCTACTGGTATACTATAATCAACCTTAGATTTCTCTCATTTCTCATTTGGTTGACAGACACTATATAAAACATTTTCATGTATTGCCTCGATACCTAATTTTGAGAATACTGTCCAAAAGAAAATTAAGCTTAATTATTTTCACTCCCAATTTATAGTTAAGAAGCCTCACACTTTCCCCAGCTAGAGCATGTTCTCATCGCCTGGTTATTCCCAGTATTATGGGTAGTTAAGTATGGCACATAGCCCTCTCCCCCCTGCTGTGGTTGTGACCTGTGGCCTCTGGAATTAGGGGGATTTTGCTTCTCTTATTCTCTTTAGAAACCCAACCAGTCTTTAGGGCAAAGCAAGCAAGTCAATGTTAGGCATCCATGTGACACAAATGAATTCCTACATTTAGTTTAAATTAAAACCAATAAAACTATGTTCACTTCCACTGTTCAGTCTTTTTTTTTTTCCTGTGCAGACCTGAGATTTGTAACTCAGGCTCCAGTAAACAGATACAGGCTCCTCAGAGTCTGTGATCTGAGATCAAGCAATAGTCTCAGAACTCAGCACTAAAAGCCCCTTGCGAAAGAATACAGGGATAAGGGACTGGACTTCCATATGGGAAGGAGGCACCTCGAGTGAGTCAGAGATCTTTCCTTCCTCTAATAGGAGTTGAAATGGCCTCCCTGGCTCCTACCCATCTTCTCTGGGAAAATAAGAAAACAAAGGTTTAGTAATGTTGTTAGGATAAGAAAAATTAAAGTAAATATTATACATTTTTTCCAGGATTGGCTGGAGGCCAGAGGAAGACAGGAGAGTGAAATTCTAACAGACAGATTTTTCTCTTCTATATATGGGAAGAGGGCCAGAAAATTGCAATGCTGACACTGTACTGATGTTTCTTATGTCCTCCCCAGTCACTTGTGAGAGGGACGTGGATGTCTTATCATCTAGGAGCCACCAGGACATCTGATCTTCCTTTGGCTTTATCAAACTAGCTTCATGCTTAGTGGTCTCTAGGTACACACTTGGTGGTGAATTAAAAGTGGATAGATTCACACTGACTGCATGAGATGAAGGGAAGGTGGTCATCTACTTAACGCTTTCTTGCATCAGAAAAAATGACAGCTCAAAAGCACATGGCTCTGACTGTCTCCAATTTCTCTACTGCCTCTCCCAGACAACCTGAAGGCTCAAAGGCCTGGTTAATAGGTGTGTTCGTAAGACCCACTCCAAAGCATGATTGAGTAACATGTTCTTCTCGGCAGCGTAATTAGTTCCAAATATAAAGGCATTCTGGGAAAATAAAATCATTGAACATGTCCATAGCATTCTCCATGGCCTTAAAAGAACTCTTATAGAATTTTGACTGAATTACTGTTAGGAATTGGGAAATGGAAAAATGTATTACAGTTTAAATGAGGTAAGAGACTTCTCAGAGTAAAATGCCTTGCTTCCAATCACCTCCCATCATTTTGTCCTCAGCCTTTACAGCTAAATTGCAGGAGCCTTTTCTTTACTTTCCCCAAATTTGATAATAGTAATTTGCTCCTTCAAGTGCTGATTTCCAGTAACTCAGCTGAGCTCAGGCGTCAGTTCTGATGGCTTTTCAGATAGAACTAACTTAATAGGAAAAGACAAGATTCCAACAGACTCAGAGCCATCCAAGAATCTCTGCATTTGCTGATTTGCTGATTTTATTATCTACTTCAAAAGATTTTCAGATTGTGAAATAACAGAGGTTTTTTCTTGTTTTTGTTTTTTAAAGTGACTAGTTGAAAGGCCTGTTCTTTCTGAAGAAACTTGCTTTTCTTCTTTTGTTACCTCCAGGTAATTGAACCATCAAATTTTTAGACCTGTCCTTTTAGAATTTGGATTTACTTTTAAAAAATGTCTATCTACCTGCATATTCTACAGCATATGGGAAAATATGATTTTTTCCAAATGCAAAAAAATTTTTTCAGTGACTCCATAAGAGTTAGTTGTGGAGGAGAAGCAATGTCCCAACATACAAAATTTAGATTAAAAAAAGAAATAGCTATTCACATTGCACATTAAGAGACATAATTAGTTGGCCACAAGTAAAACTCTAGAGAGAACTGGTCCTGCAGGGCAGAGAAGAATTTTATCTAATTGAATGGAGATTTTTCTATTTTTAAAGATAAGAGCTTTTAGTTATTTAAGTGAAGACAGTTCATTTGATTAACTTGGACTTTGATTTTTTACCTGTCATTAAGATTGAAAAAAAAAATGCTACACTGATTGCCTTGGTTTGCATTTGCTATATGTTTTTATTTTACTGACTCTGAATATATCTAAAGCTCATTTTAGGTCTTGGAATATAGTCCAAAGTCTGAACATAGAAATGAAAATTATGACATCACATGAGCTGCACACATAGGTGGTTTTTATAATTTTATTACCCACTAATAAGCATGATTTACATGTCCTAGGTTTATCATGAAAGTGGCTCATGAGATATCTGAAGTCTTGCAAGTTTCAAACGCCTCTGCAAAAGTAGATCCCATGTCAAAGCAGGTCTTTGGGCTCTATTGCACCAACAGTTACAGTCACAGATGCTAGCTGATGCTCCAAAGACTGATTTTGGCCTGCTTTCTTTCTTTCCTCTCTCTCTCTCTCCCTCTCTTTCACTCTCTCCCTCCCTTCCTTCCGTCCTTCCTTCCTTCCTTCCTTCCTTCCTTCCTTCCTTCCTTCTTCTTTCTTTTTCTTTCCTTCCTTCCTTCCTTCCTTCCTTCCTTCCTTCCTTCCTTCCTTCTTTCTTCTTTCTTTCTTTCTTTCTTTCTTTCTTTCTTTCTTTCTTTCTTTCTTTCTTTCTTTCTTTCTTTCTTTCTTTCTTTCTTTCTTTCTTTCTTTCTTTTTTCTTTCTTAACATTGTTTAGCCCAGTGTTTTTATTATTCAATATCAAAACATGTGAAAAATTCAGACGAGTGCATATAAAAATTTTTAGGTGTAAATTTACATCTTGAACATCTTCCTAAGTAAATCAGTGGCTTTAAGTCCTAGAGTGAGTGTATAATTAGGCTGCATATTAGATGACCTACTGCAGTTTGCAAAATAAAGGACATTGCAATGTAAATGATGCTGAATCACTATAGTATTGTCAAAGCACCTGCATACACCCCCTGTGGGGCTGAGAGGTAATATCAAATAGAGGAAGTGATGGGTTCATGACCTATGTATCCACCTTACCCTAAAGTTTAGAGGCTTCTAAGGAGGTCTAGTTACTACCTCAGTGAAGGAAAGCATTATGGGACTACCACAATGAAGGAAATCATTATGGGACTACATCAAAGAGATATAGCTTGAGAAGAAAAGAAAAATGGATGTAGGGACAGTGGATAAACAAGGTAAAAAGGCTAAGTAGAAAACTGAAAAAATAATTGTCAATGGCTACATTTGCATTCTATATGGTAACTGCACTTTCAGAAAGGTGACTTGCCCAAGGAGGGGTGCCCATGGCACAGCCCTGAGGTTCAGTCATTAAATACTTTGGAGACCGCCGTTGCTCATATGGCTCAGTGGACTGAGTGCTGGCCTGCAAACCAAGGGGTTGCTGGTTCGATTCCCAGTAAGGGCACATGCCTGGGTTGCAGGCCAGATCCCCAGTTGGGGGCATGCAAGAGGTAACCACACACTGATGTTTCTCTGCCTTTCTCCCTCCCTTCCCCTCTCTCTAAAAGTAAATAAATAAAATCTGAAAACAAAACAAAACAACTTTAGAGACCTTAGGTCCATCATGAGACTGGACACTAGGTGGAGCAATTTATCTCTTCTAGGGCTCAAAGAATCAAAGTAAGGTATGCTAAATGAAATGGGGAAAAAAAGAAAAAGGAAATAAGCAAGCGGTAGAAAGAGAATGAAATGAGTAGAAAAGAAATGAAGGAGAGGAAAGGGAAAGTCACAGAGAACTGAAGGAAAGGAAGATTAGAAATGAAAGGGAAAGTTAGTAATAGATGGATGCATGTGAAAAAGTGGAGAAAAAAAGGGAAAAAAGTATGTTATGAAAATGAATAAAAATTATCACCATCAAATGATTCTTGAAAATAACTTACCCAGCCGCACAAGATACTGTATTGTCAGAAGAATCATATTTTCCACACTCAGGAGTTGGCTGCCAGTCAACCCTAATTGTTCCAAATCTTTGTTTTCCAGTTGTGGAATCTTGTAGCAATTCACCAGCAGAGGACTCACAACAATGTCACCAACATTTCCATAGAAGTAGGGTAAAGTGCCATAGCCTGCCCCAATAGAAGCAGGTCAATAAAGTTCAATATTTCATCCTGAGGTCTAATCAGGTACACTTGCTCAACTAGGATAAAAAATACGTAACAAAGGTCGCTGCTGTCTGAGATGGTTACCATACAAATCACTCAAATACAGCAATCCCAGGGAATTCACTCAGATGCTCCAAATTCTTCCCTTATTTTACATCAGATGAACAGGAAGCAAAATACTAAAAAATTATACTATTACTGTTTTCCACAGAAAGAAGATGTCAATATTATATCTCTGTCATGGAGGATTGATGAGAGTTTGCAAAATGTCTCTGTATCTTTTGTAAAACAGCAATAATAAAAATTTCCCCATAAAATTCCTGATCATGCTTGCTTTCAGATACGTCAGAAAAGAAAGAAAAAAACTATAATAACATGTTTCATTTCCTGAAAGTTTAAAAACTTTTAACGCTAAACTCATTGATCAAGAACAACATTTCACCAGTCACAGGTCTTTGGAGGTTCCACTCCTTTTGCTTTCTTAGCTATTTTTATGTTCTCTTTCTAATGTTAATAAAAGCCTCAAATTATCTTAGAAGCAGATAGCACAAAAACATGTTTAAAATATACCCTGTTTTGGTGGTATGGTTGGGAGGACAATCCCTCTATGAGTTTTTCTAAAAGGCAGACACCAAAGTGTCCCCATGTTCTACGTTATCTTTCCAAGGCTTAGTTGCACTATGTATGCAACTCAGATGCTCAATAAGAACCTCCTGACATATGGAATTTAAATAACTAGGATTTCCTCCATTGGCTACAGGTCTAAGATCAATGGATAGGGAAGCCTGATAAAGTACAAGGCTTGACACCTGACCATTCATGTCAGTAGGCTCAAGCCAATGGCAAGAAACAGATAACACTTCACATAGTCATACTCTAAAGACCTAGTGCGTCTTAAACACCCTATCTGTTAAGTCCCAAAGTAAAGCAGACAGTCTCCTTCTGGTCGGAATAAGTCCCCAAATGAGGGGGCTCTTGAGTGGGTATGAAAGGTACTAAATTAGTCTTGGAACCTAGGGACCCCTAGATTTCTACATCTCCACTTACAGACAGCTTGGGAAGACTCAGACTGCTTAAAGATACTGATTCACAAATGCTTCCCATAGTTCAGATCTGCCACTCTGGGACCTCTTAGTTATTTTGAGTGGGGCCTATTAGCTGGCTTAGCTTGTTTCTTTTCTCTGTGGTTTGGCTCCCTTTGACTGAAATGTCCACTTCCCTATTTTTTCCACTCTTGCTCACTTTTCAAGATCTAGCTCAGATCCTCCTTCAGGCAGAGTTAAGCTCTCTTTCCTCTGGGCTCTTGTAGTTCTTGGTTGTGAACCTCTACCAGCTCAAGTATCAGTGTTGTAATTGTTATTTACATGACAGACTCCCTCACAAACAGTGCTCCTTGTGGGCCAAAAGACTTGGTCTTATTCCGAACTTATAGTCACATGTTTAGTGTAGCATGGAGCTGACCAATAAAAGCTGAAAGAATCAATATTTGGATAAATAAATATAATCATGAATAGATGAATAAACACACAAACAAGGCAATGGAGAAACATCCCTAGATTCCAGAGGACACAGGCCATTTGAAATTCCTTTGTCTTACCTATCAGAATTACTGGTCTAACTCCTGAGTTACTCAGCAGGTTTTCAGGAACAATCACAGTTTCTCCTGCAGGAATGGGTCGAGGTTGTAAAATTCCAGTTAATGGGATCTGTGAAACTGGGGCAGATAGAAGGGACTCTGGGAAAAAAGTTGTTTAACAGAAAGGATTAGACATAAAAGCTAAAGGCAATACAACTGAAGTCAATGCAGTGTTAATACTTTTAATATGGAAGTTTTAGAAGTCTAATGGTTTGTTGTTGTTGTTTTCCACTAAAGTAATTCATGTTTATTGTATAAAATTAGAAGTAAGAAAAACAAAAGGAAAAAAGTTCAACCACTATCACATCATCTGGAGATAACTACTATTTAGCATTTTTGGTGGTTTTTCCTTCTAGTTATTTTTCCACATGTAATCTTTTGGGTTCTGTTTTGTATTTTATCTTTCCCCACCAGAATATTAAGGCATAGCTTCTCACTATAAAAATCTTCACAAGTATAGAGAAGTGTGAAGAAGGATCAGCTTATCATTAATCAGTAGTACCCATAGTCAACCACAGTAACATACTGGCATAATTCTCTGTGTATATATTTCTCTCTCTTTAAAATTATTTATTTAAACAACTTAAATTTTAAAAGAACTGCAGCTATGTCTTAGAATTGGTATGTTTATATTTGTCTGTGTTTAGTGTAGCAAGGTAAGTGAGCATTTGAATATTTTACCATAGGCACCAAATGACCACAGCCTGGGTTAAAGAACCAGTTGGTTTTTCAGGATTCTAGTCACAGACTGAACCATCCAGGTCAGAAATAGTGAGTATGGGTCACATAAGGTACCAGATCTTTGAAGGACACATCTAACACCACCATTGGCAAAGCAAGTTCATTTGTGCTCTAGAATGGTAGATTGGTAGCATCATACACTGTGTAAAGAATGGCCTATCAATACAATGGCTACAACAAAGCCAGATGATGAGTTAAGATCTGTTGTGACAGCACATGTGCTTCTAGTAAATTCAATTGTGATTGGGACAAATATTAGCTACTATCAATATTCTGACATAATATTGGACACAATAGCTAGTTATCTTCAAGGGTTCAAAGAAAGAACAAGAGTAGGAGATACCTCTGCTAATTCAATAAAACTTAAAACCTATCATCTGTTGAAATCTTACCAGTTCTTGAAAGAGGCCGAACTGTAGGAGCAGGTACAACTAAACCAGATTGGGGGACAGGTGACCCAGGGTACCATCCCCGGTGTCGTTTCTTTGGTGGCCCAGAAATGAACATGGTAGCTGAAGGCAAAAAGAAAGATGAGCCTTGTCCTTAGCAATGGAAGAAAGGAAAGAAACTAAAGAAACACAGAACCTTTAATTTGATTAGGAAAAGTCACACTAACAATACTACTTAACTGTTTTACAATTTATAGTTTTGCTCAGATTATTTCATTTCATTCTATCAAAATTCCTGTGAGGTTGTAGGACAAGTATATTTTTATACCCATTTTGTAGATGGTGAAAGGAAGGCTCAGATTTGCCCAGGGTCACACAATAGAGAGGAACTTTGAACCCTGTACTTTGGTTAGCAAAGCCCACAGTTTTTCAAGACATTTCCTTATACATAGGTTTCAACATTATGTCCTAGATAAGTGCTCATCCTGTAGAATCACCAAGATATTTAATCATTACTGCTCACACCAATCATAATCTTTCAAAACAGCATGTTTGAAACTAAGGAAAAATGGAAAGTACACTGTCAGATAATTAATCATTTCAAACTCTGTAGCACTTCTTCCATAATGAAATTGCATTATTTCAAAACTCTAAGATGAGTATTGTACCTTGATCTCCTGATGCATAGCTAGGTCTTGGTGAAAAAGAGAAATTCCCTGGGCAGGCTGGAGTGGAGCTAGATGTACTGCTCTTCCCTCCGTGACTACTGTTTCCATTGGCAGCATCTGTAGACACAAGAGGAACCATACAGAACAGAGGCTAGGCAGGAAGGACATGGCTTTCTCTGATAAACCTCACACTCTAGAACTGAAAAAAATCTCACTGACAGGACAGCCCAGTTAGATACAGCCAATTACCGCCATCAGAGTAGTACCTTCATTAACATGAAATGTCTGTGGGAATGGGGTGGGAGTGGGGAGGAAGATGGGCTAGGCAGAGGAGGGCAAAGGGGGAAAAATTGGGACGACTATAATAGAATAACAATAAAAAATTAAAAAGGATTCAAAACCAAAAATAAGTAAATAAAAGGATACCAGAAACATGAACCATAATAGAAAAAAATAAATAAATAAACAAAAGAAAGAAAGAAAGAAATGTCACCTAAAAATAATTTTCTAGGACCTCAAGAGATTTTTTTGAATCATTTTCAGTGAAGTCTTTAGAGATGGTAGGTGGAAGACAACTTTTTAAAAACTTTATATTATGGAAACTTGCAAACATATATGAAAGTAGAGGCAATAGCATAAAAAACTATGTACCCACCACCAAGCTTCAACATTTATAAATGCATGATCAGTCTTGCTTTATATACACTTATCTCTTCCCCCTACTTCACATATATACATACATTCTCTGGATTATTTTAAAGCAAACTCATTTATCATATCATTTCATCCATAGTCTATATGTATTTCTAAGTGAAAAAAAAATCCCTCTTAAAAACAACTATAATATTATTACACTTAAAATTAACAATGATTAATAATTTCTTTTTTAAAAAGATTTATTTATTTACTTTTAGAGAGAGGGGATGAGGGGAGAGACATCGATGTCAGAGAGAGATACATCAATCAGTTCCCTCTCGCATGCCCCTAACTGGGGACCTGGCTTGCAAACCAGGCATGTGCCCTGACTGGGAATCGAACATGCAGCCTTTTGGTTTGCAAGCTGGCGCTCGATTCTCTGAGCCACACCAGTCAGGACAATAATTTCTTAATGTCAAATATTCCATTAGTATTCAAATTTCCCCAATTAGCTGACAAATGGTTTTCTACATTTGGCTTGTTCGAATTGGAATTCAAAAATGATCCACACATTGAATTTAGTTGCTCTGTCCCTTAAGTTTCTTTAATATATCAAATTCCCCTTCTTCTTTTTCTTTCTTACAATTAATTTGTGAAAACCTGGCAGAATGTCTCATTTTTTAGATTTTGCTTATTGGGTATCCATGGTGTCAGTTAACGTCTCCTCTATTTCTAATAAACTAATTGTTAGATGTAGAGGCTTGCTCAGATTCAGGTTTGATTTTTTTTTTTTTTTTTTTTGGCTAGACATACTATTGTATATTTCCATCAGGAGGCACAGAATAGCTGTTTTTATCTCTTATGATGTTAAGATTGATCAGTGGGTTCAAGAGTTATTAGTCTAATTCTTGACTCATAAAGTTGTTCATCAGCCTTTCATCTGATGGTTTTAGCAATCATGAGATTACTGCCAAGATCCATAATTTCATTAATTGTTTTAATGCTGCAAAAAATTGGATTCAGTTTGTTCAAGTCTATAATCTAACCAGAAAGTAGATCCTTCAAGAATTGTTGGACCAGCGTAAGAACAAAAGTGATCTGGACAAATCATGATGCCTAACTTGGAAAGTTTTCTTAAGAATCATGTGTTCTCTTTGTCCTCATTCTTCTTCTACCTTGCTGACCCTTTTTTCTCCCTTAAACACTGGAATTGTCTAGGATTCTATCTTTAGTTCATACTAGACTTACCCTGACTAACTCATTGACTGATACTATTTACTCAGATGATTTTAATCACATTTTGGTGACTTAACTTTACACTACATTATCAGTTCTGATTTTCCCCATGATAAATTAAATGACTGTTTAGCAACTCTCCACCTGAGTGTCTCATGGGTATCTCAAATTCAACATATCCAAAACCGAACTCACAATCTGCTCCAGGGGAACCCACTCCTTTTTCTGTATTTCTTGTCTCAAGTAATGGCACCAGCATTCACTCAGAAAGATGGACATAAACCAAGAGCCCCTTCTGCTCACGCTCTCTTTAATCAGTCAAGTCCTGCTGATTTTACTTCCTGAGTAGTGCTCTAATCTGTCTCCTCCTCGCCAACCTGTTATTACCCTAGTCAACGGCCTCATCATTTCTCACCCAGATTACTGAAATGGCCTTTAACTAGTTTTCTGAACTCTTATTTTCTTGGCTGCCAAAATGATGTAGCTCAGATTCGAATAAGACCAGGTCACTCATCTGTTCCCTAAGTTACAGAGTAAAATACATGCTTCTTGCCTGCCCTCCTGTGACCTTTGTCTCGTCCACAACTTGCTACTTCCTCCTCCTACTTCCTGAGTTTTACATTTTATGGTTCTAACAAGTCCAAACTGCTGTGTGTTCCTGCGCACGTTACACTGCTTATTTCCTTTCCTTTCCTTTTGAAGATTTGCTCATGTTTCTCTGAATTTTAAATCTTTCCAAACTTTTTTATATAGTAAATATCCCCTCATAATTCAAAGACTAAGCTCCTCCAATAACTCATTCTTGATTACTTCCAAAAGTGCTGGGCTATAACCCCTTTTTCTGTGCTCCCCTAGCACACTGTTATATTTACTGCAGTGCACTGAAAATATCTACTTATGGGTCTCTCTCCCCTATTATATTACAAGTACATTGGAGGTCAGGGATTGAGCTTTATTTAATCTTCATGTCCCCAGTTCCTCATCATAACAGGTACCCCAAAATGTTTATTGAATGAAATCACCCTACTCTGACTCCCCTGTGTGCCAAGTGTCATTCTTTGACTCTTCTGGTTGAAACACAGAGAACACAAAGCCATGTATAATAATACCTTATTATAGATAGACAGCCCCAGTTCTGTCCTCAACTGGCAAAGCAGCATCTTGTTTTCTACCAAGTTGTCAATTAAATTTCACACAAGTCTTTTATAGACTATATCTTTGCCAAAGAAATATAAATGAGGAAAACATCACCTGCAGCAAAAGTCTTCCCTACAACCTGCAAAGATAAAGCCAGTGGCTTCACAACATTCTTATTCCGGGTCAGGTCCTGAGCTCCACTTAAATTGATTGCAGAATTAGCTGGACTGAGAATCGGTGAATCTTTGAAATGAAAAACGTTGTTCAAATTAGCTACTATTTAGATAGGCAGGGAGGAAGTTCATTCAACAAGAGTGAAGTAAGAGAAAGCAGATTGTGGAATTTTAGTTTTTTCCTTGACCCATTTTAGGAAAGTCAATTTCTCGGTATTCAGGTTTTATTTTATTTTACTTTTATTTATTTAACAAACACTCGTTAGAAGTTATGTGCAGAAAACTAGTATAAGCACTTTAAATATATCAATTCACTTAATCCCTCTAAAAACTCAGTGAGGTAGATACTATCACCTTAAATAGTAGGAGTCATTTAACTTGGTCAAAGGCAGATGATGTGGCATCAAGGATATCACTACATATCACATTAAAACTGTCTCCACAATTCCCCTCCAACACATATTTTAATGATATATTTATCTTTATCCACATGAGTTTGTCATTTAAAAGGTGTCATGCAAACTAAGTCACTGAAATCTAGGAGAAAACACTTTTCTCTGAAGGAAAGTTGCTTTAATTTTTGGAATAAACTAGAGTTAATTTACTTACATGATACCAAATACATCCAAAAGAAATTTCCTATTTGGGTTCAGAAAATAATTCAGCCCAGAAAATATGTGTCATTTCAGAGACAGGCTATGGGAGAGATAAAGACTCAGGCCAACTAGAGTTTCCTAAAATGAGTATAATCCCCAAATCCCTGCAGAAAAACTTAATCAATTTATACAGGAAAGTATCAAAAGGGCCTGTTAAAATTCTCTGAGAGGTAGAAAAAAAAAAAAGAAAAAAAAAAAAAAAGGCACTTTAAAGACCAGGATACTGATGATGGTGCTACAGTAGAAATTATCTTAAAAATTACATTCATACCACAACACAATTCCTTATACATCTAATCAGTGTTTCTCATAAGAATTCAAAAAATTGAAATAGTCCTCTACTGGATCAGAGGAGTTAATGTACCTCTCTAAGGGCCTAACATACCACCAGGGAGTGATTTTAAGATCTATTATTCAATGTTATAGTTGGACACTTCAATAACCTGCTTTCAACAATAAATAGAATAACTAGGGAGATGGTTAATAAGAAAACAGATGAGTTGAACAACACTATACACACACTAGACCTAACTGATATAAACAGACCATTCACTGAACAAAGGCAGAAAACACATCCTCAAGTGCACAGGGAACATTCTCCAGAATAGACAATAAGCAAGCTCAAAGGGACTGGCAAGAAATATTCAAAGTGATGAAAACTTAGGACCTACAACCAAGATTACTCTACCTACCAAAGCAATTGTTTAGAATCAAAGGACAGGAAAGAGCTTTCCAGACCAGAAAAGGTTTAAGGAGTTCATTACCACCAAATGAGTATTACAGTAGTCCCTCTCTATATCGCGGTTCACTTATCGTGGCCTCACTGGATCATGGGATTTTAAAAAATATTATATTTAATCATTTATCGCGGATTTTTCACTATATCGCGGGATTTTACAGTACTGTATATGTATGTTGTTAAAGTTATGTAGGTTTAAGAGTGTAGAATATGTTTAAGAACATAAGTAGTGTTTACAAAAGTGTAGAAAAGGCTAATAGGGGAGTGGGAAAGGTTAATAAGGGACTGGGAATGGCTTATAAGTGTGTGGGAAGGGTTTATAAAGTCTTAAAATATATAAAAATACTAAAATAAATGTAAGGTTCCTACTTTGTGGATTTTCACTTATCCGGGGGGCGGGGCATGGGGTCTGGAATGTAATACCCTCGATAAGTGAGGGAATACTGTATGTATGTGAAATGTTAAAGGGTCTCCTTCAAGAAGAGGATGGAAAACATGAACAATTAAATGGAAATAAATACAGTCTATCAACAACTGAATCTAAAAAACAAAATAAAGAAGCAGAACAGAAACATTCTCATAGATACAGAGACCATTTTGATGGTTGCCATTTGGGAGGGGAGTCTGGGGGATGGGAGAAAAAAGTGAAGGGAGTAAGAAGTAAAAATTGGTAGTTACAGAGCCATGGGGATGTAAGTGTGGCATAGGGAATAGAGTAGCCAAAGAACATATATGCATGACCCATGGACATTGACAATGGTGTGGGGATTGCCTGAGTGAGTGGGGATGGGGGTTGGATGGAGGGGGAAAAATTGGAATAACTGTAATAGCATAAACAATAAAATATAATTTAAAAATGTTAGATTCAAAACCATAAAAATCCTAGAAGACATAGGCAGTAAAATCTCGGATATTGTTCATAACAATATTTTTTTCTGTTATATCTCCTTAGGCAGGAGAAACAAAGGAAAAAACACACAAATGGGACTACATCAAATTAAAAAGTTTTTGCACAGCAAAGGAAACCATCAATAAAATGAGAAGTTAACCCACTGAATGGGAGAACATATTTGCCAATACATCTGAAAAGGGGTTAATATCCCCTTATAAACAAGGGAAAATATGTATAAGTCACAGACAATTAGACTCTATGCTCCTGTCAACACAAATCAATAAGAAAAAAGACTACTTCTGCAGATACTTTGTAGCCCCATATCACATCCCTTTGGCTCATCTTTGATTTCAGCAGGAGCTGAACAGTGCTGGGTGAGCTCAGATTCCTGGGGACACATCTTACCTCAGGCTCACATCTAACTTCTTTTAACCTTTTGTCTCAGGGCCTTCTCCAAGACCACAAAGCTCTTAGCTCTGTGTGTGGTCCAGCAGTGCAAGGGAGTCTGACACTTCTGGGAAAGCTGGCCACTAGTGGGGGACATAAAAAAATGCCCTAGCCTTCCATTCTTTTTTTTTTTTTTTTTTTTAATTTAGAGAATACTTTGTTTCTATAATCAAACCCATGTAGATAAAGAACTTTCATATTTAATATAGCACATTAATTACCTCTGTACATACAGAAAATTATGTTTAATGTTTCTAGACCAGTATGGTTGTTAACTTCTGCACAATGTCAACCCAACAAGGTACAACTGGGATACTTCTTCCAAAGTTCACAGCACAGCTAGTTTCCAAAAATTCAAATTATATATATATATATATATATATATATATATATTTATTTATTTATATGAAAAGATCAATAGTAGTATGTTATGCATCAATAGCAGCAAGAGCTTTTCCAGGTCCTGCAGTCATCTGAACAAAATTATAATGGTGCCAGCTACCTTCCATTCTTTTGAATGATCATTTTGGGAGACATTCTGCATGCTTCTTAGAGGACCTGGTTTACAGCAACTATACACTCTTGTGCTGGCTTCCTCCTGTTGGCAGAGATCACATCACAAATAAACTGCTTACACCCAAGTCCTTCCTTTAGGCTCTGATTCTAGCAGAACCCAAACTATGACAAATAACTCAGTAACTAGAGGGTAAAGGATCTAAATCAGAGTTCATAGAAAAAAATGTTTTTAAAGATGCTGAATGTTGATGATAAGGGAAATGCAAATTAAAACCACATTCAGATAGTATTTTTCACCCATCAGACTGACAAAAATCCAAAAGTTCAATAATAAACTTTGTTAATGAGTCTGTGTGGAAATATGTAGTGACACACATACACTGGAAGAACTTTAATAGAGAGTAATTTGACAGCATCTATGAAAATTACAAATGAGTACATGTGTGACCTGGCAATTCCTGGGTATTTTGGCACTTGTGGGAAATGATATATGTTCAAGTTATTCATTGCTGCATTGTTTGGAAACAATATAAATGCCCACCAATAGGGGACAGGTTATATAAATTATGTCACATCCACACAGTATAGAACTATGCAACAGTAAAACATTAATGAGGAAACTATCACTTTTGAAAGATCTCCAAGAAATCGCAACATGAAAAAATGAGGTGCATAAGAGTATGTACAAAACGATGCCTTTGGAGAAACAAAGGTATAAAAATAAGAACCTATATTTGTGTTTGCTTGAATAGATATAAAGAAAATGTAGAAAGATACACGAGAAACTACTCATACAGTGGTAACCTGTGTGGAGGGGGCATGTAGTGACATGGGTTGGAAGAGAAACTTTTCACTGTATTATGTATGAATATATTATATATATATGTATACACACATGTACAAGCATACTTTTAGAAATGTAAATGTTTCAAAATAGTGGAATAAATGAAGTTAAAAAAATAAAGATTAAAAATAGTTACATGCAGATTGATGAATAGTATCAGATGTACTTCTCAAATGTACAAGGTGATTATTTCCTTCAGTATTAGATTACACATAGTGATTGTAAAGGTTAACTTCACTTGAATGAAATTGCTTTTGCAAAGTTACCAATGACCTAATTCCCAAAGCAGGAAGAACTTTTCATCCCTGTCATACTGAATCCTGTGGCTAAATATGTATTTGTTTGGCAATTATTTATCAAGCACTTACCATGTCATTAACCTCGCTGGGATCTATAGCTAAAACGGTGAACAAGACAAGCACTATTCTTATGCAACTTTTCCTCTGTCTACTATCAGTGTTCTCCAACACTTATATTTATCTCAAGACAATCTGATCAGACTCCATGGTTTAATTTTTAATTTTTGAAAATTTACTTCATTTATATTGTCTTGTTCATTTCATTAACATATAAATTATGAAACATGTCAATTACAGAATAATCAGAAAGCACAGATGAACATTATGTATGGTCAGAGTGAACTTTACGAAATGTCAATCCTATTATGTCATTCCCTAACCTTTGCCACCATGCACATGCTTCTATTCTTTAATTTAATATATATGGTGGCACTGGCATATTTAATATTTAACACTAGTGGTTTTATTTGGGAACAGCCCCAAATGTCCAAAAATATGATAGCCTGTGATCTTTCTCAGACATGAACTTGAACTGCAAGTGAACTCTTGTGCAGAAGCTGGTACTTCGATGGTGAATAAGCAGCTGATTGCCCAGCATTTGTATCTCTACAAGGCCTGATTCTCTAGATTAGTGATTTTACATCCATTTAAAGGAGGAACTTGTAAGCACTGGAGGATTCACAAACTTGGGAAAGTTCCTTGAGCAAGTAAGTGACAGCTGTGTTCTCTATGTTGTAGTAGTTTGTAACTTCTTGTTCTCCAACTAGGTGATGAGCTCCTTGAAGATTTTCCCAGCTCCTGGCATAATGTCTGTCACATGTTAACAAAAGAAACAAAAAGGGGGGAAGAAAGCCAAAACAATCTCCTTATCTTCTTTATGCAGTAGTTCAAAAACTGTTAGCCCAAAATCTCTTGGGGAAAAAAAACAACTTTCTAAAAAAAGGGAGCCATTTAGGAACTGCCTTATGACCCAGAGATCCCACTTCTTGGTATATATCCAAAGAAACCAAAAACACTAATTTGAAAGAATATGTGCATCCTTATGTTCATGGCAGCACTATTTAAAATAACCAATATATGAAAGCAACCCAAGTGCCTATCAATAGATGAGTGGATAAAAATGTGGTGGTACATTATGTGCAATGGAGTATTACTTGGCCATAAAAAAGAATGAAATCTTACCACTTGCAACAGCATAAATGGACCTAAAGGGTATTACAATAAGTGAAATTAAGTCAGGTAAAGAAAACAAATACCATATGATTTCACTTATATGTGAACTCTAAAGAGCAAAATAAATGAACAAAAAACCAAAAAGACTCATAGATACAGAGAACAGACTGAGAGTTGCCAGAGGCAGAGGGATTGAGGGACTGGGTGAAAAGGTGAAGGGATTAAGAACTACAGACTATTATTCACAAAATAGTCCCAGGAATGTAAAATACAGCATATCAAATATAATCAATAATATTGTAATAATTATGTATGGTGCCAGTGGGTACTTGAAATATCAGGGTACCACTTTGTAAAGTATGTGACTGGGTAACAACTATACTGTACATCCGAAATGAATACAAAATAATATTGAATGTAAACTGTAATTAAAAATAAAATTTTTAAAAAATTTAAAAAGGGAGCCATTTAAACCCTGGCCAAGTGGTTCAGTTGGTTGGAATGTCATTCATCCTGTACACCAAAAGTTTGTGGGTTTGATCTCTGGTCAGGGCATATACCTAGGTTGCAGGTTCAATTCCCAGTCTGGGCACCTATGGGAGGCAACCAACCTATCGCTCTCTTTCCTCCTCCCTCCTTCTTCCTCCCTCTCTCTAAAATCAATAGGCATATCCTCAGGTGAGGATTTTTTTTTAAATTAAAAATAAAAGGGAGCCATTTAAGTAGTTACATAAGAAGAATTTGAATTCCGATTTTGCCAGTTACTAGCTCTTTTTTTCCCAAGTAAAGCATACTGGACCTATTTTCACCTTCTGACTACAATTAATGTCTTTTCAATAAGATACTATGGTATTAATTAATACAATCTGAGGCTGCATTCGTTATATATATCAGCCATGTTTTACTTTTGACTCAACTGAACTAGAATCTAATGAAAGCATAAATATATTTCCCCCCTAAAATTACCTTATAACTTGCTTTAGTATTTCTTGTAGTGTGAAACTGTTAGTGCTGAATTCTTTCATTTTTTGCATGTCTTAAAATATCTTTATTTCACCTTCATTTTTAAAGCTATGTTGGCTAAGGACAGACTTCTGGGTTGATAATTCTTAGCATTTAGCACTTTAATGATGTGGCTTCACTGTCCTCTTATTTATATTGTTTGCTATTAAAAATATGATGTCATGCTTATTTTTATTTCTCTGTACACATGTCTTTTTTTTTCTTTCTCTTGCTGTTTTTAAGATTTTCTCTTTATTGTTGGTCTTAAGCAATTTTATTACAATATGGTTTGGTGTAGATTTCTGTATGTTTCTTAAGCTTGGGATTCATTGAACTTCTTGGATCTATGGGTTTATACTTTTCATCAAGTTTTGGAAGTTTTTGGGCATTACTTCTTCAACTATTTTTTTTCTCCCCCCTTACAGGCACTCCAATTACAAGTATATTAAATTGCCTGTGGTTGTCCCACAGCTCACTGACGCTCTTTTCATTTTCTTTTTTACCCTCTGTGTTTCATTGTGGATAGTTTCTATTACTATGCCCTCAAATTACTGATCTTTTCTTTTGCAATGACTGATGTGTTGTTGATGCCAATCATTGTATTTTTCATTTCAAACATTGTAGTTGTCATCTCTAGAAATTTGATATGGTTCTTTTTTATATCCTCCAAGTCTACTTAACTTTTTGACCATATGATATAGTTATAACTGTTTTCATGTCCTTCCCTGCTAATTCTAACATCTGTGTCAGTTCTAGGTTGGTTTTGATTGATTGATTAGCTTCATCAATATTAGTTACGTTTTCCTACATCTTTGACATGCCTGGTAATCTTTGATTGGATTGCAGGCATTATTAATTTTATCTTGTTAAATTCTGGATATGTTTGTATTCCTATAAATATTCATGAACTTTGTTCTGAATTGCAGTTAAAGGACATGGAAACAACATGATCCTTTTCGGTTTTGTTTTTTGATATTTTTAGGTATGCTCTGAAGCAGTACTCAATGTAGTATCCTCCCTTACTGAGATAAGACCTTTCTAAGTACTCTACCCAATGTCTGATGAACTATGAGGTTTTCCTGTGTGAATAGTGGTCACTGATTCTTCACATACTTTAAATATATATATATTAGCCCTAGCTGGTGTGGCCCTGCTAACCAGAGGGTCACCAGTTCTATTCCCAGTCAGGGCCCATGCCTGGGCTGCGGGCTGGGTCCCCAGTTTGGGATGTGCAAGAGGCTACCAATCGATGTCTCTCTCTCACACTGATGTTTCTCTCCCTCGCTTTCTCCCTCCCTCCCCCTCTGTCTAAAAGTAAACAAATTAAATATTTAAAAAATATATTTTATTGACTATGCTATTACAGTTGTTTCAATTTTTCCCCCTTTGCCCCCACCCCCACCATTCCCTGCAGGAGTCCCCTCCCTTTGTACATGTCCATGGGTCATGCATATAAGTTCTTTGGCTACTCCATTTCCTATACTGTTCTTAACATCCCCTCATCTATTTTGTACCTACCAATTTGTACTTCCTAGTCCCTGTACCTTTTCTCCCATTCTCCCTCTTCCCCTCCCAGCTGATAACCCTCCAAATCATCTCCATATCTGATTCTAATCCTGTTCTCCTTGTTCGCTTAGTTTGTTTTTTAGATTCAGTTATTGACAGCTATGCATTTGTTGCCATTTTACTGTTCATAGTTTTGATCTTTTTCTTAAATAAACCCCTTTAACATTTCATATAATTATGGCTTGGTAATGATGAACTCTTTTAGCTTTACCTTGTCTGGGAAGTACTTTATCTGTCCTTTAATTCTAAATGATAGCTTTGCTAGACTGAATAATCTAGGTTGTAGGTCCTTGTTTTTCATCACTTTAAATACCTCTTCCCAGTTCCTTCTAGTCTGCAAAAGTTTTTTTTGAGAAATCAGCTGACGGTCTTATGGGAACTCTTTTGTAGGTAACTCTTTGCTTTTCTCTTGCTGCTTTTAAGATTCTCTTTTTATCTTTAAACTTTGTCATTTTAATTATGATGTGTCTTGGTGTGGTCCTTTTAGGGTCCATCTTGTTTGGGACTCTGTGCTTCCAGGACTTGTATGTGTATTTCCCTCACCAAATTAGGGAAGTGTTCTTTCATTACTTTTCAAATAAGTTTTCAATTTCTTGCTCTTCCTCCCCTCCTTCTAGCACCCCTATGATTCAGATGTTGGTATGTTTGGAAATGTCCCAGAGGCTCCTTATTCTATTCTCATTTTTTTTAAAAATTCTTTTTCCTTCTTGCTGCTCTGATCAAATGCTTTCTTCTTCCTCATGTTCCAAATTGTTGACTTGACTCTCAGCTTCATCCCTTCCTCTGTTGGTTCCCTGTGGATGTTTCTTTATTTCACTTAATGAAACCTTCATTTTTGCCTCAGTCTTTATTATGCTGTCACAATAACCAATGATTGCTTTGAGCATCCTGATAATCAATGTTTTGAACTCTACATCTGATAGGTTGCTTAAATCCATTTCATTTAGTTCTTTTGGAGTTTTGTTCTATTCTTTCATTTGGGCCATACATCTTTGCCTCCTCAGTTTGGCAGCCTCCCTCTGTTTGTTTCTGCGTATTAGGTAGAGTTGCTTTAACTCCCTGTCTTAACAGCATGGCCTACTGTAGAAAAGGCACCTGTAAATTGTGTATGTGGGAGCCTTAGGTATTCACCAGAGCAGGGCAACTTATTATGCTGCTTTGTGGCTTTCGGTGGGGAAGGGCTCAGAGAGGAAACAATGCCAGTGCTTGGCCTCTGGATATTGCCCAAGAGGAAGTTGCCCCATTCCTAGTCATTTCACTTTTTCCCCCTTCTCCCTGTATGGCCTTGTACCCTTTCAGCTGTTGCCCTGGTGCTGAATCCCAGAAGGGGTGGGTCTGAGTGATTCCAAAGTCTGTTGCGGGCCCTTTAAAAGAAGTCACTTGAGAATTCATGAAAGTTTCTTCTGCTGCCCCAATTCCCACTGTTTTTTTCACTCAGAAGTTATGGGGACTTATCTTCCTGGCACTGAAACCCGGGGCTGGGTGGTATGTTGGCTGAGATTGATTGCTCCTGAGGTAGCCCTCCCAATTTTTATACACCACAAGTGAAAGTGGGACCACCGGTTCTGCTGCCTCTCTGCACCACACCGCATGCCTGCAACTCTCCACCCATCTCCACATCTCTGCCCCTCCTTCCTGTCTGGATGAATGTGGCTTCTTTAAACTTGGTTGTTGGACTTCCATACAACTCGATTTTGTAATGAACCTGGGTGAAATTTGTTTGGTAGTCTAGTTGTAATTTTTGCTGTAGCTGTGTGTACTAGGTAAACATGTTTTCCTATTCCTCCATTTTGGCTGGAAGTCCTCTTCTCAAGCTTTTGGATGGTACTTTTTATTTTGAGTCATTTCCTCACAGGCATGCATCAATCAGTACTATGTTGAATATTTGAGGAGACTCTCTGCACATCTCTGGAGTTTTCTCTTGTTCATTTCTCTCCCTTCCAACAGTTGGTCTTAAGAACTCTAGCTGTTTTTTACTCCCTGCACTCTCAGTTCCTTCTACCCAATTTAGGGTACCTACTGGGCTCCAACACAGTTCCCCCTCACTGTATCATGGTCTGAAAATGCTCAAAACAGTAAGCTGGAGCAATGTTAAGACCCACATTATTTGTTTCCCATCTCTCAGGGATCACTGCCTTTTGTTGCCCGATGTACATTATCTTAAACATTGTTTTTCACATAGTTTTGTCTTTTTTTTTTTAGCTGTTTCAGATGACAAGGTAACTTCAGTCCATTTTTATTCATTTTGGCCAGAAGCAGATGTTGAGTTGATCTGCTGTTGATTTTTCAACCTTGGTACCCACATCCATTTTCCCCACTCCTTTTGCCCCTTACTCTGTTCTTGGAATCTGAGACACATGAATACTTTATAGAATTCTAAATAGAAATAAAATCATTTTTATATCACCAGATCCTAGATTCCAGTAACTGCCCAATAAAATTGTTAGCAGTGAGCAGAGAAAGTTCAAATTCTGGCTTTATCACCTTTGAAGCTGTCTCTTGGACTCGACTATGTTAGGTACTGGCCCTTATTCTCCTACATGCAAGGAATGCTGAAGAAAGATCAATAAGATGCAGATATTTTCTACTGAGTTATTCATTTGACTTAACCCTGAGGTCATTTAACTATGACACATATAAAAGAAAACTCAGGAATAGAAAGAAACATGCTAACATCTCACCTTTCCTACAAACCATTGTTTTTTCTTTTAGTATACACCCTTGTATGTTTTATCCACATTATATTTCTTACATGATATAACAAAAATATACAGAGTTGATATAACCTTTTTACTTAACATAAGTATTTCCTATGAGGCTGCATAGTGTCAAATTTCTCTTTTAACATCTTCATTATGTGAGTATGCTATGATTTATTCAATTGTTTTTATATTGATTGACTTTCTTTTTAATTAATATAAAAAATAACTGCAGAGAATGTCTTGATTTTTTTAGCTTTTTTTCTTAGCTAAGCCCCTGAAGCTAGATTACTAAAGGATGTAAATATTTTTAATGTTCTTGTTATATATTGCCAATTGCTTTCCTTTTTAAAAAATATATATTTATTTTTAGAGAGAGGGGAAGGGAGGGAGAAAAGCATCAATGTGAGAGACAAACATGGACCAACTACCTCTCAAATGCAGTCTTGAACCCACAAACAATCAAACCAATGACCTGCTGCTTTGTGGGACAATGCCCAACCAACTGAGCCATGCTAGTCAGGACACCAAATTAGTTTCTTAAAAGGTTGTATGTACCACTTTCCACCCCCACAAGCCTGGCCAAGAGTGTTAGTCTTACCATAACCTTGCCAGCATTGTATATTATCATTTAAAGTGGAATGTGGTAGCTAATGTAATTAGTGCAAACGATTCTTCATTGTTATTACTTACAGTTTCTTCATTTCCCAAAAGTGGACCATTCTTCCTTACACTTGCTAAATAGTGGTATTTTCTGTTTTGTGGGGTAGGAGGAGAAGGCTCACAAGAACATTCATGGCCTTGTCTCAGAAGGGTGTGATCACTGGTTTTTTTCCTCTCCCACCCATGCATGCATTCACCAAAGGTTTACTGAGCCCTTTCAGCAGGCCAGGTACTATGCTAGGCTTCAGGGACAGAATAGGGAGAGGAGGCAGATACAACTTCCACCCAAAGAGTTTACAGTGTAAAGGAAGAGCCTACATGTTCTCAATGTCTGCTTGGGAATGGGCAAATCTGCCAGTCAAAGGGTTCCCACCACATTTGGGAAAAGGAGACTATGTTGTAGTAAAGAGTTAATTTGAAAATCATGAGGAATTAAGCTTTTAAAAACCTGCATAAGGAACTTTTGATTATCCTGAAAATGAGGAAGGTTAGTGGCTAAGGAAGACAGATCCCAGCAGAAAAGAGACACATGCAGTTAAATGACACGTTTTAATGGAAATTGCTTTCTGAACAGCTGTCACCAGGGACAGAGGAGTTGTACTAGGCAAGGGGAGGGGAAAATAGAGACAAAATAAGACTACTTGAGCAAGGCAGGCCTGGGTTGGACATGGGACAACATGAAGTATTCTTCACAAACAGAGGGAAGGAAGCACAAGAGGCAAAGAGGAAACCAGAGGTTGAAGTGAATGAAAAATATTGAGCACTTAAGAGATTTCTATTAGGGTTGGCTCTGCCTTTTCAGTTCTTGAAGACGAAAGTCAGCTGTGAGGCTTCCCCTCGCAGCTGTGCTACTGCAGCAACGACCCCACAGGAGAATCACCAAAGCAGAAAATATAAAAACTCAAAAGGACCAAAACATTATTATTACACCATAGCATCCCTGGCCTATCATATCGCTGTCACAGTGTGATGACTGCATACAATATGAGGGGCGTAACCAAAAGGAAAAAAATAGAATTTATTTATTTAAAAATTGTATATTTATTCTTACATGTTTAAACTTCAGTCACCTTCAAAGTACTCTCCATTTGCTGCAATACACCTATTGAGACATTTTTTTTCTACTGCTCAGAACAGTTTTTGGACTTGTCAATTTTCTCTTCTTTTAAGCTACCTACAATATCTAAGGTATTCTAAATTTTTTCTTAAAAGCTCAACAATTTTGCCTTTTACATTTGGATCTAGACACCTGGAATTGACTTTTGTGAATAGTGTGAAATAGAGACTCAGTTTCATTTTTCCTACATAGAATATCCAATTTCTGAGCACTTTGAAATCAAAGGTCCCATTGATTTGGAAGTCACTTTTGTTAATATGAAATATCCATATGTTATGTGAATCTGGTTTTGACCTTTCTACTCTGTGTCTATTCCTGTGCCTTCTCCATCCTTGTCTTTATTAGTAAAGCTTCATGAGCATGACATATGATAGAGGAAGGCCTTTCACTTGTTACTGTTCTAACTTCTTTAATACACAAGCATAAGACACTAAGCCTACTGTGGCTCACAGAGAGGAAAATCCCATTTCGTGGACAATACTTCTATCTCCAATAACAGGGCCAACTTCTCCATTAGGCACAGGGTCCATAATACTTTTAGGGGCTCATGAAAATGTTTTAATTAATTTTAAAATAAGAAAAAACCAATAAGCTTCTGGTCAAAGAATTTTAAAATATAATACTAAATATTCATTTTTATACCAAGACACAGTCATAAAAATATTATTTATACTTTTCTAGGGAGAAAGGACCACATAGGCCGTAATTCATTTCTTACTGTTTGTTCAATGTTATTATATGAACACAGCACATTTTTGTTTATCTGTTCATGAGCTGGCTGACATTTCAGTTGTTTCTAGTTGCCAACCACAATGGATAATGCTGCTATGAACATTTGTGTGCAAGTTTTTGTGATGACATGTGTCCTCTCTCTTGGGTAGATATTTAGAAGTGGAATTGCTGGGTTGTGCAGTAAGTTATGTTTAACTTTTTGAGTCTTTCCAAGAATAAACTCAACACAGATTAAAGACTTAAATGATAAACTCAAAACCATAAAACTTCTAGAAAAAAATAGGCAGTAAAATCTCAGACATTTCTCATAACAATATTTTTTTCTGATATATCTTCTCAGGCAAGGAAAACAAAAACAAAAGAAACAAATGGGACTACATCAAACTAAAAAGTTTTTGCACAGCAAAGGAAACCATCAACAAAATGAAAAACAACCCACTGAATGGGAGAACATATTCACCAATGATTCATCTGATAAGGGGTTAACACCCAAAATTTATAAAGAACTTATAAAACTGAACGCTAAACCCCCACCCCAATAATCCAATTAAAAATGGGCAAAGGATCTGAATAGACACTTCTCCAAAGAGGACATACAAATGGCCAAAGACATATGAAAAGATACTCAATGTCACTAATCATCAGAGAAATGCAAATTAAAACCAAAATGAGATATCACCTCACACCAGTCAGAATGGCCATCATCAATAAATCAAAAAACAACAGATACTGGTGAGGATGTGGAGAAAAGGAGACCCTACTGCACTGATGGTGGGAATGCAGACTGGTGCAGCCACTGTGGAAAGCAATATAGTTACCTCAAAAAATTAAAAATGAAACTATCTTATGACCCAGCAATTCCACTTCTGGGAATTTATCTGAGGAAACCCAAAACACTAATTTGAAAGAATACATGCACACCTATGTTCACTGCAGCATTATTTACAATAGCTAAGATTTGGAAGCAGTTTAATGCCCATCAGCACATGAGTGGATAGACTTGAAGAGCATTATGTTAAGTGAAATAAGCCAGTGAGAGAAAAACAAGTACCATATGATTTCACTCATATGTAACTTCTAATGAACAAAATTAATCAACAAGCAAAATAGGAACAGACTCATAGATAGAGTAGGCTGACATCTGTTGAGGATGGGGGTGGGTGGGGGATAGAGGGATTGAAAAAAAAGGAAAAAATATTCATGGACATGGATAACAGTGTGGTGATTGCCAGGGGTAGGGGGGTGGCAGGTGGTGGAGGAGGATATAAACGGGATAAATGGTAATGGATGGAGACTTGACTAGGAGGGGTGAACATACAATATAGAGTGCATATGATGTGTTGCAGAGCTGTGCACATGAAACTTGTATAATTTTGTTAACCAGTGTCATGCTAATAAATTCAATATAAAGAGAAAAAAAAGATGCTGCTGAGATAACTGAATATCCATATGTAAAAAATGAACTTAGGGAAAGATTTTTCTCATCTATTCTTGAATTCTTTTCCAGGTTAAACACAATACCTCTGTGTGTGTGTTATATGTACATAATGTAGGTAGATAACTGTACAGACGCCTTCTGTCAAAATAAAACATTTTACCAGGATTGTTGACTAAAATTTGAATTATCAATGACATAAATCTGTTGAAAGAAAATATGCAAGGATAAACTGCAAGCCAGCCAGAATAGAACATCCAGAGCTTGGCAGGTAGAATTTAAGATAAAGCTGTGTAAATAGTCAGTAATCCCCTCTTTAAATAATTATGCAATGTATGTGCATGTGCTTAGATTTCAGGCTAAGAATTGCTGATTATAGGCAGTTACAGATCACAGACTAAGAAAGCAATCTCCTATAGAAGGATGAATCTCTATCAACTAAGGAGATGCTGCATACTCTAATGTTTGTAATGATTTCATAATGTTAACATGAAATTCTTACAGCCTATTACTTTCAACATATGTAAGGAAGAAAAAAATGTTGAAAATTTTGTAAACGTAATTCATTAACAAGAAAGTTTTAGATAAAAATCTCCCTTTTAAGGGCACTTTCTTCTATTAAATCCTCTGGATTGTACCTAAAATTGTTAATAGCTAATTTCATGGGCAAAATGCCACTTTTATCATGACAGAGTTACACAAGAATGTTGGCATAAATCTTAGCCACTGGTGTTCACTGTGAGTCAGTCAGTGACTTGCCTGTGTCTCTTCATGGTAACTGACAGAGTCTGTGCTAAAGCCTGATTCTTGGTTTCCTCTGTATCAGAGCAATATTTGTTTTTAAAACTTATTTCCTTGTATATAGTCATGTGTTGCTTAATGACAGGGATGTTCTGAAAAATGTGTTGTTAGGAAATTCTGTTGTTGTGTGAAAATCACATAGTGCATTTATACAGACCTAGATGGTACAGCCCACACCTAAGGTTATATGCTATAGTCTATTGCTCCTAGGCAACAAACCTGAACAGCATGTTACTATATTGAATACTGCAGGCAATTGTAGCACGATTGTATTTAAGCATACTTAAACATAGAAAATGTACAGTAAAAGTATGGTACAAAAGATAAAAGTGTGCATATGTGCATTGGGGGTGGGTGGATAGAAGGAGGGGTGTGGAGGGAAGTGCTGTTGGAGAGAGTGGTCAGCAGGAGTGGGGAGGGAGGGAGGAAGGGAGAGAAGGAAGAGAAGGAGAAAGTAAGGAAGGGCAAAGATGAAAAGAGACCCAGAGAAATAATAAAAAGGAGGAGGGGAGAAGGAGTGGGGGCAGGAGGAGGAAGTAGGGGACAAGTGTATGAGTGTGTGCATATGAACATGTGTTCAGGAGGGCTGAAGGCAGGTAGGTAAGCAGCATGCTGAGCTTCCTACTCTATTCAAACCACCCAGAGCTAGGAGTAAATTCAACATCATAGCCAGGGCCAGCCTTTTCTTCCAATATTGCAAACAATTTTTTTGCTTACAATCCTTTATCTATGGTTGGACACTGGCAAAGTGCATATGAAGTCTGCATATCAGATGAGTAAAATGGTACTTCGCAAAATACAAGTAAACTAAATTAAACTCACAAATTCTTTTAAAATACTTTCCTTTTTGCCTAAGATTATTCAGACTGCTTCTGAATAATGTTCTCAAATACTATCTGCAGTGATCTTTTTTGGTATGGCCCTCCAGCCCTTGAGCCACCTGGAAACATTAATTCTCACTTGGAGCCTTCTTCTGACCCCAGGGCCTGAGCCAGTGTGGTCTTTTGTCTACTGAAGGAATTTTTAGAAGCCTTAGACTAATAACTTATCTGCTCAGTACCAAACTGTCCACTCTGCTGATCCTGCTCTGATACTGTAATCTCGTTTCAGGCACTAAAATTTTATCTGGTTATTTATATCCAAACTCTTACCTTGAACCACTAGAAACTAGAGCCTGGATTCTTCTGTGATCCTCAGTCCTACCCTGGGGCTGTACTCTGTATCCCAGTTGAAACAATCATACCTATAATGTTCTGTGGGCTTAGTTAGAGTCCTACTCTGGAACTCGAGACTTCATGACTATGTCCCCAATACATGTCAACTGATGAATATGAGACAGACTTTCCTCATGTCTGTATTTCTACTTATTGCCTCCTTTCAGATTCCTCTAGAAATGGGCCCTATGCTTGAGCTCATTTTCCTACCAACTATCAGTTCCTTTCTCCAGCCCTGTCCTAGCACTGGCAGGACTTGGGGTTCTGGGTCACCAACAGACTGACTTTTCTCAATGCTGAGTTCTAATTCTAATAGTAACTAAAAAAATGTATTCCTATTTAAAAATATTTCTATTTAAACCAGCCAACAGTAAGTTTTAAATGCCTCATTAAATATACAGTATTCCCTCACTTATCACGAGTATTACATTCTAGACCCCTCCCGCTGCGATAGGTGAAAATCCACGAAGTAGGAACCTTACATTTATTTTAGTACTTATATGTATTTTAAGGCTTATAACCCTTCCCACACACTTATAAACCGTTCCTAGTCCCTTATTAACCTTTCCCACTCCCTTATTAACCTTTTCCACACTTTTATAAACACTACTTATGTTCTTAGACATATTCTATACTCTTAAACCTACGTAACTTTAACAACATACATATACAGTACCGCAAAATCCCGCGATACAGCGAAAAATCCACGATAAATAATTAAATATAATATTTTTAAAAATCCCGCAATACAGTGAGGCAGTGATAAGTGAACTACGATATAAAGAGGGATTACTGTATCTCTATTGCTTGAAACCTCCCCACCCCAAAGTATCCCATTACCTGTCTGAATGAATCCTCCTGATTTGTACCCATTAGTTGTGCCATTTTCTGGGGTAACAGTTGATGACACTGAAGAGTTTGGTTTAATAGAGTGGCAAATAGCAGAGGATTGTCGGCTTCTACATTCTGTAAAAGAGTACAAATCACATTATGTGAGGAGACCCCAAAGTCTGTTAAAACTGATGATGGAGACACAATCCATAAATCTAAAATAAGTTGCCGCTCCTTAAATGACAACTACTTTCCTTATTTGAGATCCCCCTTACTTTAATCCTGACTCCAACAGAATGCGCAACATGGTGAGCAGTTTGTCTTCCTGGGGCCACATATCACGTTTAGAAGGCAAAGAAGTGGCTACAAAGAACTATCAGGCCTTTTTACCCACAGACTAGTTCACAGGGGAAAAATCACTCATAAACCAATATAGGCATACTAGTTTTATGGGTAAGACTGAGGTTAACCTATCAATAATTTATAAAAATCTAATAAGTTTTCAAATTCCAATTAATTTGCTGTCTAGGATTGTTTTAAGTGTGGAACAGTAACCTAGAGTCTATCTACCTTCAACTTTCTCACTTCAACCTCAATTTATGTTTAAAAGTAGAAGCAAAGAAAAAATTAGAAATGCCCAAATTATTATTATTCTCAGTTCTTATTAAAGGAAATAGGTAGACAACATTCAAGTTGTCTACACCAAGCTTCAATTCAATTAAGCTGATATGGATCTTTGATGTATTTTAATAATAACTTGTACTGGTTCAAGTAGATAGCAGAAACTATGGCAATGTGTGGGGCTGTAACTTCCAGCCAAAATATACTGTATGTTATACCATATTAGTCTTAAAGGTAACATGTAAAAAGGTATAAATGGTTATAAATTGACAAAATTAATTATAGAGGTTTTTTAGAGAGTTTCCAAGTTTATCAGATACATGCAAGGTGATAGTTTTCTATCACCTTCTGTGCTAGAGGATATTTCCACATTATGTGTATGTACATATATTTGTAAATTGAAGTCATATATTTGTATATATGTGTAGACAGAACTGTACAATTCCAATTCCAAAATAGTAACTGCTATAAATGTGAGGCTTCAGAGAACACCCAGGATCATTGTATAAAAAACTACTTCACAGATATTCTTCCCCAGAAAGATGAACTGTCATTGAGCACTAAATAAGAAGTTAAAAATATTTTATGCAACCAAAACAAAAGCTTAGAAAGGCAGTTAAGATGCAGGGAGGCAACACCTATCCTATTTTTGCTCTTTTATAAGGGTTCATGACATTTAAAACAATTTTCCTAGAGGCAAATTCTTTAGACTTTATTAGAATACTCAGTTATTTATAATACACTATGCTTATGATTCAGTGGTCATAACCTTTAAATTCTGATGATACCTGATTTGGAACACAAAGACATTTCCAGAGGAGTTATATAATGTCACTTCAAATGCAACCAAGAGTAATTATGGTGAAAGACTCAGAGGCAAATCTGCAGTTGTAATTTGGATTTATTATGTTATTTTTCATGGCCAGGTCAAAATATTGCCCAGATAACAAATAGAAACATTAAATACAATTATTATATTGTCTTTAAACTAGTAATTGAATAACTGAGAAAAATCTCAGCATCTAAGAAACTGCTCAAAGAGTAAGGATTAGATATTCCACTGCATTAGAATAATGAATAGAACTTGTGTTAAATTCTATCAAACACATGAAGATGTGAAGTATCAACTGGATTCATTTCCACAAATAAGTTACTTAAGTTCTTCCTAACTAAGAAGAAATAAAACTGTCAACTGAACAGTGCATTTTCCCAGGTATTACGAAGAGAGTATTATTTATTCTAAAGTATGCTTAGTTCTAATTAAACCTGGAAAATATAAATGCTTGAAAATTACCAAATAAACCTACTAAATAAAGAGAAAGAGCATGTAATCAGAAAACGGACACTTTGAGGACCATTCCAAATGGTGGATGAGGTAGAAAGAGTCTCTTTTTTTCCCCAAGAGCTATACTCCACACTCCCAAGAGACAAATACATAAAGATATGCACTTTCCGAAACTTGAATAGGCTCTATTAAAAGATCAAAATCAAGTCAAATAACCTGCCAGAGGACTTTGGATATTTGAACAGCATTCTGAACTTGGGACATTTATCTGTATCACCCCTGAATGTTGAACTCTGCAAGGGCCACTTGTCGTTATGTTAGCATCCTCATTCCCTTCCCCTGCCTTTCCCTCCCAGAAGCTGATGTTACCTTTCCAGCAGATAAGAGGTCCCTTCGACAATACACCCTGGGAGCTTCTGACTAGGTAGTACTTTAAGTGCTTCTGCTTCTTTGGCTGGGTGGTGAGCTTCAAGTTAATATGGTTGGAAAATTCTGTGAAATACCGAAATCCTCTTTCTCCACAGCCAATACAGTTTCCAGAAAACCCTGAAAGGAGGAAAACCAAAGTTACTGGTGTCCTTGTAGAGTGATACAATACCTGTACATATAAGAAGAATAGAAAATACCAAAAGTCTTTGACGCAATAAATTCCTAATTTCAAGGAAATAATTCAAAGGGAAAAAAACAAGTGCAATATTTTAGCAGTTATTACATAACATTTAAAGACTGAAAATAATTTAAAGAATGTTTAATGTTCTAAAAAGATAATGGTTTGGGGAACAATGTAGATAATACCATGTGGAAGAACTTATATAATTGACTTCTGGTCAAGATGGAGGCATAGGGAAATGTAACTTGCTTGCCTCCTCGCACAACCACAGCAAAAATTACAACTAGATAACAAAACAAATATCAACCAGAATTGTCAGAAAATCAGCTGTATGGGAGTCTGACAACTAAGGAATTAAAGGACCCACATTTATCCAGATGGGTAGGAGGGGCAAAGATGCAGAGAGGCACAGAGATGCAGAACAGAAGGTCCCAGAACCATGTGTGGTGGATAAAAATTGGGAGGGATACCTTGGGAGTGAGGGATCCCAGCCCCACACCAGACCACTCAGCCCAGGGTTCCATTGCCAGGAAGATAAGTCCCCATAACGTCTCGCTGTAAAAGCAAGTAAGGGTTAGGGAGTGGAAGAAACTGTGAGAATCTCAGGAGTCTCCTCTTAAAGGAGACAACAGACTTGGGACTTATGCAGACTCACTCCCTCTGGGCTTTAGCACAATGGCAACAGCTGGAAGGGTAACAGTGGCATAGGAGGAGAAATTGAAGTGAATGGCAGTGGGGCGAGTGCCTGGAAACAGCTTCCTCCCAGATAAAACTCCAGAGGTCAGATAGTGGCATTGTCCCCTTTCTGAGTCCACCCCCACACAGAGCCCCAGAGCAGCAACATGAATTATCCAGCTCTGGTGATTAACTAAGATCCCGCCTTATCCAATTTACCAGTGCACATTTCTACAATAGGCCACACTACTAAGACAGGGAGTCAAAGCAGCTCTGCCTAATACACAGAAACAAAGGCAGGAAGGCTGTCAAAATAAGGGGGCAAAAAGATAAGGCTCAAATGAAAGAACAGAACAAAATTCCAGGAAAAAAGAACTAAATGAAATGGAGATGAGCAACCTATCAGATGTAGAGTTCAAAACGTTGGTTATTAGGATGCTCAAGGAACTCACTGGGTACATCAACAGCAAGGAGAGAGGGAGAGAGAGAGAGAGACAGAGAGAGAGAGAGAGAGAGAGACAGAAAGACAGAGAGAGAGAGAGACAGAGACCCAGGCAGAAATGAAGGTTACACTAAGTGAAATAAAGAAATATTTACAGGGAACATGACTTCCGGCCAAGATAGAGGCCTAGACAGATATGCTGTGTCTCCCTCCACACTAAGAAGGAATACAACTACGTCAAAACTAGAGACAACCAGAAGTTCCAGAAAATCGAGCTGTGTGGAAGTCCGGCAAACAAAGATATAAAGAAGAAATACTCATCCAGACAGGTAGGAGGGGCGGAGCCAGGGCTGAGAGGACTGGGTGTGGTGGTGGCCATGGTGGCAGTGGCAGCAGGCTGGCAGAAAGTGCAGTCACATGTTTTAAAAAGTACGAAGGGACACCTGGGGAGCGCTCCCAACACCAAATCAGACTGTGCAACTCACAGTCCCAGTGCTGTGGGAAATAAAGCCTCATTGCTTCTGACTGTGAAAACTAGTGGGGGTTGAGGTGGTGAAAGAAATTGCCAGTCTCTCAGCAGAGTCAGCTTGTTTAAAGGGCCCCCACAGTCCTGGAACATCTGCAGATGCACCCACTCTGGGAACAACGGCCAGGGCAACAGCTAGAGAGGAGCCAGTCCCATAAAAGAGTGGGAGAAGTGCCTGGAAAGGGGGCAAGTGCTGAGCAAATGGCATTGTTCCCTCTCAGACCCTTCCCCCACATACATCGCCACAACGTGGTGAAACTGGTCACCAAGTACTGACGAATACCTAAGGCTCCACCCCTTACAACATAATAGGAGTGACAGCTCTACCTAAGAAACAGAGGCAAACAAACACAGGAGCCTGTCAAGATGAAGAGACAGAGAAGTACAGCCCAAAAGAGGGATGGGATCAAGGTTCAAGTGGGAGAACTAAGCGATGAGAAGATAGTTAACCTAACAAATGAGAAGAGAGCCAACCTAACAGACGTAGAGTTCAAAACACAGACTTGACAGATATGCTTAAGTACGGCAAATGCATAAGGGAAGAAGTGAAGGCTATGCTAAGTGAAATGAAGAAAAATCCACACAAAACCAATGGTGAAGGAAAGGAAACCGCGTTTCAAATCAATGATTTGGAACATAAGGAAGAAAAAACAGTTGACCAGTATAGAATAAGGAAACAAGAATTGAAAAAAATGAGGAGAGGCTTAGGAATCTCTGGGACAACTTTAAACATGCCAACATCCAAACCATAGGGGTGCCAGAAGGAAAAGAGGAAGAGCAAGAAATTGAAAGCTTATGTGAAAAAATAATGATGGGAAACTTCCCAAATTTGGCGAAGGAAGCAGAGAGAGTCCCAAACAAGCTAGATCCAAATAGGACCACAGCAAGACACATCATAATTAAAATGCCAAAGGTGAAACATAAAGAGAGAATCTTAAAAGCAGCAAGAGAAAGCAGAGAATTACCTACAAAGGGGTGCCTATACGACTATCAGCTGATTTCTCAAAAGAAACTTTGCAAGCAAGAAGGGGCTGACAAGAAGTATTCAAGGTGTTGAAAGTCAAGGTCCTACAACCTAGATTACTCTATCCAGCAAAGCTGTCATTTAGAATGGAAGGGCAGATGAAGTGCTTCTCAGACAAGGTAAGGCTAAAGGAGTTCATCACCACCAAGTCATTATTATATGAAATGTCAAAGGAACTTACTTAAGAAAGAGAAGATCAAAATTATGAACATTAAAATGACAACAAACTCACAACTATCAACAACTAAATCTAAAAAATAAAAACAAAATCCAACCAAGCAAGCCAGAATAGGAACAGGATCATTTGGAGGGTTATCAGCTGGGAGGGGGAAGGGAGAGAAATGGGGAAATGGTGCAGGTATTAAGCAGCATAATTGGTTGGTACAAAATAGAGAGGGGGAAGTTAAGAATAATATAGGAAAGGGTGAAGCCAAAGAACTTATATGCATGACCCATGGATATGAACTAAGGGGGGTGGGATTACTAGAGGGAAAGGGGGTACTGGGCAGAGGAGAGCAAAGGGGAAAAAATTGGGACTTCTGTAACAACATAATCAATAAAATATACTTTAAAAAAAAAGAAGAAATTTTTACAGGAAACCAACAGTGGAGGGCATGAAGCCGAGATTCAAATAAATAAATGATTTGGAACATAAGGAAGAAAAGAAATTCAATCAGAAAAGCAAGAGGAACAAAAAGATCCAAAAATATGAGGACAGGCTAAGAAGCCTCTGGGACATCTCCAAACATACCTACATCCAAATTATAAGGGTGACAAGAAATTGAAAACTTATTTGAAAAAATAATGAAAGAAAATTTCCCTGATTTGATGAAAGAAATAGACATACAGGTCTAGGAAGTACGGAAAGTCCCAAACATGATGGACCCAAAGAGGACCAAACTGACACATATAATTAAAATGGAAAAGTTTAAAGATAAAATGAGAATCCTAAAAGCTGCAAGAGAAAAGTAGAGAGTTACCTACAGGGGAGTCTCCATACGGCTGTCAGCTGATTTCTCAAAAGAAACTTTGTAGGTAGAAGGGACTGACAACAAGTATTCAAGGTGATGAAAAGCAAGGACCTACAACCAAGATTACTGTATCCAGCAAAGCTGTCATTTAGAATCTAAGAGCAGATAAAGTACTTCCCAGACAAGGTAAAGCCAAAGGAATTCATCATCACCAAGCCATTATTATATGAAATGTTAAAGGGATTTATTAAGGAAAAGAAGATAAAAACTATGAACATTAAAATGGTAATAAATTCACAACTTTCAACAACCAAATCTAAAAAACAAACTAAGTAAATAAGCAGAACAGAAACAATTGTAGATATGGAAATCATTTGGAAGGTTATCAGTTGGCAGGGGGAAAGGGAGAGTGGGGAAAGGTGCAAGGATTAAGAAGTACAAATTGGTAGGTACAGAATAGAGAGGGGGTTGTTAAAAACAGTACAGGAAATGGAGTGGCCAAAGAATTTATATCAATGACCCATGGACATGAACTAAGAGGGGGGATTGCTAGAGGGAATGGTGGGTACCAAGTGCAGGGGACAAAGGGGGAAAAATTGGGACAACTGTAATGGCATAATCAATAAAATATATTTAGAAGTATGTACATAATTGACATAAAATAGGAAAAGATTTGGTCCTAGAGATGTCCATTATTTCTTCCTCACATTCGCCTTATTTGGAGAACCTGCTGGTCCTGGTTCTCTGTCCTGCCCATCATGTGGACTTGCCTAATTAGGCTGTGGGCCAATATGTGACTCAATCTCAGATAGTCAGTGTCTTTCTCCTGAAATTTTGAAATACTACAAAGAGTCAGACAATAGTGGACATGGAATTTAAGAGTCTTTGTAATATTAGAACCCAAGTTGGGACTGTGTCAACCACAGGTCAGCTGAGGTGTGGGAGAGAACAAACAGAAATGCAAAGAAGTTTGTGCAGACAGAGGAGCATGGGCAGTGATGTGTAATCTCAGGGCATTGTCAGCTTCCCATTTCTTTGAGATCTAGTTGTACTATCTGGCATTAGCTCCTTGAGAGTCCCATTTCCTCTTTATTCAACCTCTCTACTCAAACTAGCTTTATGATTCTTTTAGATCTAAGATCCAAACAATTCTCAGTCAGGTTAATCAAAGAAAATGAAACTTTCAATGATCTGCTTGGAGCAGGGGACACAGAAAGAAGAAGAAAAGGAGAAGGCTCAGAGGATTAGAGGCCATGCTTTGCTTGATTGGAAATGAATTTTTTTAGTCCCCTTAATAAACAAAGGAAAAGGCAGACAGGAAGAGAGTTCCTTTAGTTGTGACTGATGAGGACATAACACATGTACTATCATATAGTCAACAAGGACAAAAATGTTATTAATGGAAAACGGCATTCCAAATTTCATAAATACAGTATGCATATATAAAAACAACTACTAACTGGAAATAAATTCACTGATGAAGTGATACATTCCTTCTAACCCCCAAAATGAATCTATTACATACTTGGCAAACATAGATAGGGACAAAAGAGAAAGGCACAAAGATTAAAGACAGAATATTTTACAATGTTCCAGTCTCAGAATGCTAACAATCAATTCAGAGCACTTAATTATGGCAGTCCAATTTATTATTATTTATTCAACAGTTATTTATTGACCACATACCCACATTCCAGGCATTGTGTTAAACACTGAAATAACAGTGGTGAACAAGAGATAGTCATAACCTGTGATAAGTTCCATAAAATTAGTAATTCTTTGTAATTAGATTATTACCATTACTTTCTACAATATAAACATTAATAAAATTTTGGTAAGTTATTCAGAGATGGGTTGCATTTGAAAGCATTTGGCTATTTGTCTAATACCTTTGATCTGTAAGCCTAAAAGTTGTCTAAAGCCATGCACACATCCATCCATCTGGCCAGCTACCCAACAAATCATTGTTTACCCTGTGTACTAGGCATTGTTTCAGGTGTCAGGTTTTCAGCTTGGAACAAGGAAGACAAAACCACTACCTTTGTGTAACTTACACTGAGGTGCTTTGATGGGAAACTGACTGACTTATGAGGCAGCTGTAGTCCATCCAAAACACAGTTAAAATCTATAAAAATCTTTCAGCTAAAGTAAAGACAGTGTCAAAAAAGGAGGCTTATTTGATATGACCAAGTAGTTGGTAAAAGATTAGTGTGAGGTATTATTTTTTAATCTTTTCCTTTGCCTGTTCTCTGACGTGAAAAGCAAGGCCAGGACTTCTGGTCAAAATAGTGATGTAGGTAGACATGACTGGCCTCTTTGCACAACCACATCAAAGTTACAATTAAAATATAGAACAACCATCAGCGAGAACCACCAGAAATTGAGTTGAATGGAAGTATGACAATTATGGAATTAAAGAAACCACATCCATTGAGATGGGTAGGAGGGGAGCAAATGCAGAATGGGCTAGTCTCTCACCCACGTGTGGTGGATAAAAATTCGGGAGGAATATCTCAGGAGTGAGGAGTCCCAGCCCCATACCAGGTCCACGAGCCCAGGGTTTCAGTGCCAGGAAGATAAGTTACCAGAACTTCTGGCTTCTAACACCAGCAGGGATTGAGTTGGTGGAAGAAACTGCTGGAGGCATGAGCAGTTCCCCTTAATGAACCTACACACGGACTCACCTATTCATACCAGTACCAGGGTAGCAACTGAAAGGCACCTGTGGTATGAAGGGAGAATCAGAAGTGTCTGGAATCAAGGCGAGAAGACGCCATAGTCCCTTTTCTAAACCCTCCTCCACAGAGCTGGCAAACTGGTGCCATGTCGGAGACACCATGAACCTGGATAATACTGTTTGAGCCCCTTGGAGATCCCCAGAGACTCTGCCTCACCCAACTTTTGGGCCCAACCAAGCTGTTTTTCCATATGAATGGCTGGTCTTGGCTTATGCTTCACAACTTCATAAATCCTCTCAAACAAGCAACAGCTGGCCTCAGTGAGTCTCAGACCTGACACTAGCAATAGCCAGACTAGATTCAGAGCTTGGCTTCTTCAGGGAACCTCCAACCCTAGCACAAGTAGCAGCCATTTCATAATGCTTTACAGATCAAGCAGGGTGGCCCTGGGCAAAACACAAGTGGGGGCTGACCTTGGCCTGCATTACCCAGGAAACTCCAGGGCCTGCGCACCCAGTGGACAGGTACAGACCATGTCAGAGCTCCACCACCCTGCCCCTGCACAGTTGATCCTTCACAGAGCGTGGAGGTTGGTGGTAAGTGGTCACAGCCAGTCCCTGCAGCTGACTGGCCTAGGTAAATCCCTCTCATTGATCTGACAAAGCAACCAAGGCTCAACTACAAGAGGAGGGTGAATTCAGCCCACACAAAGGGCACACCTCGAGTACCCTTCTGGGGTGATAGGAAAGGCTGTGCCACGGGACCCTATAGGGCTCCTACTACTTAGGCCACACTACCAAGACACGGAGTCAAAGCAGCTCTACCTAATACACAGAAACAAACACAAGGAGGCTGCCAAAATGAGGAGACAAAGAAACATGGACCAAATGAAAGAATAGATCAGAACAGAAAAAGAAAAAGAATCAAATAAATGAAGATAGTTTAAGGGACCTCTGAAATATCAAGTATAACCACATTTGCATCATAGGGGTACCAAAAGGAGAAGAGAGAGAGCAAGGGATGGAGAACCTATTTGAAGAATAATGACTGAAAACTTCCCTAACTGGTAAAGGAAAAAAAATCCATACAAGTAGATACAGAGAACAAACTGAGGGTGCCAGATGGAAAGGGGCGTTGGGGAGCTGAGTAGAAAAGGGGAAGGGAATAAGTAGTACTACTTGGTCATGTTTTACAAAAAAGTAAAACAACTCTGAGATAAAGCTATACATTATTTTACATTGTATATATAAATATATATTCCTAGTTATTTTGGGTGAACTAATACTAAATATAAAATGAAAATCACATCAACTGAGTGTAATTATAAATAATGAATTCCAATAACTTAAAAACTAGATAATACACAGGTGGATAATTGAGAGTTGACGTGACATCAGGTCCAGATCAATGATTCTACAGAAAGCGAATCCTGCTTTGTTTTACAAGTTATTAATTTTTGATAAGTTGCATGCTGTCCTTTAATGACTGGTTAAAAAAAGGTCTCTTTATTAAAGCAAATATTTTCAGAATGAGTAAAAAATAAAAGCTAACTTTTAAGAAGTTACTAAAAGAAAAAAAGTTTCATACTGGAACTAAACTATACAATATTCCTTAACTGATTCTGCAATTTTAAAAAAGTGCTGTGATATTTAAAATAAACTCGTATTTTAACTCCTTCACATTGGAAGGAATTTTAGGTGATACTCACCTAAAAGTGCATTTTTTCCATGATCATCTGGTAGAAATCGCTTGTCTACAGCACACACTAGGATGTGTTCAGGAAGATTGGGAGACTTTGCCCCCACCAGAAGGAATCCTGCTGGGATGTCAATTTGTTCCATACAGAGAGATACCAAACGCAAATCCTTTCCCGCTTGACAAAAACCTAAAAATTAGGAAAAAGGACACAGAAATGTTTAGGGAGGTTAAAATACTTTATAATCCATTTGGAGGGTAAATTTATCTGTAGGAGTCACTATTAAGGACTAATTAGAAGTCCATATACTCCAGAAAGAAGACAAATTTATTATATGTGCCCCTCTGAGCAGAGTTGAAAAGACTAAAAGGAGTTATTCTGATTTGTGCATCCAATATTTACAACTTTTACATTTTCTGTCCATAAGTAAGGACAGAATAAATATACAGCAAACATTGAAAAAAATGTATGTAATTTTTATGTGCATGTAATATAGTGTTTTAACTTTCAATTTAAATTCACATCTCTAATCAGGGATGATGAAAGAACAGAGATGCTCTCCATTTCACACAGAAGAGACTGAAACTTGGAGTTTGGTGACTCACAAATGAATGAGCCAGAACTGAGACTCAGAACTGTTAGGTTCTTTTCATTGGTTCTTACACGAAAGGACAAGATATGACAAAAATCTTATATAATTGCTTTGAATACCATATTATAGTAATTCATTAGCTCATGATTTATTAAAAATCTTTTACAACAGATGCTGTCCCAGGCCTGGGGATACAGATATCTTCCTCTAAAAACTCACATTGTAGGTACTTGGAAGAATGTATAAGGAACTGATAATCACAAAACAATATTCCAGAGGACTACTATTTTCTGCTATAAATCACAGATCTCCACAACTTAGGGGACATAATCCTCCTTGCTTTCTAATCATGTGATCCCCCTGGAGAGTTGTGTTATTCCTGACCCAGGTTGGGCCACTGTAACATCCCACCTTTCCGGCCGTAGTTGATCAGTCCAGGGATGGGCCCCTGACATAAACCAGGCCAATCAAAGCCTTTCCCTTAAGAATCCTGAAAGAACCAGAGAGAGCATGACTTGCTAGCTCTGTGGCAGCTCTGTTTCTTATCCTGTGAGAGAATTCTGTCAACAGAGACAGGAGGGGCAGGAGGAATGTTCTGGTAGAGTCTGGATCTCTGAAGACCAGCTGTGACTGCCTTTCCCATTGTTTGATCAAGACATCTTTTGCTGTGGAATTCTTTCAATAACTTCTTTATTCTACCTAAGCTAGTCTGAGGTGGGTTTCTGTCATGTGCAATCAAATGAGGCTGAATAAAAGCGAGAAAGGTGCTATTTGAGGGAGTTATGTGAGAGGGAGGATGGAACCTAACTACACACAATCTAGAGGTGACCACCATCATCACTTCCCAATATAAAGTAGAGAAGAACCATGCTAGATTCTTCCAGCATCAATTCATATTTTGATGTTAACCAAATGCAAACAAACAATTAGATGCCATCAGTTAGTATATGAAGCTGTGGTACGTACAAAGCTATTATATGGTCTGGATAATCAAACTGCAAAAGCAGACATAATAAAATTGAAAAAAGTCCAAAGAAAGTCTAAAATGATAAGGACAATGGAGTTCAACTATTTCAAGCTTGTAGATACTCTTTTCACAATAAAAAAAATCAAATTTAATTTTTAGTGTTTGTGAATTAAGAAAAATAATATCAAAAAATTTTTATGAATTCTTTAACAATTTTAGATAAATTTGTACTTTATTATTCAGAATATGATCCATATTTATTTGAAAAATAGTCACTTATAGATGTCAGTCATATTATTTATTCAGTCTCCAAACATTTTCTGGAGCCTATGGATACATAAACTCCTTGAAAAAAATTCTGCTGACCCTGCCCTCAATAAAGGACAGGGCTCACAGTTTGTTTTGAATTTTGGAAGTTGGACATTGATAATGATGATGATGATGAGGTGATTATGGCAGCTGTTGATGAGAGCTAAAATTTATGGAGCACTTCACAAAGGTCTGGTACAGTGCTAAATTCTGTTTAGATTATGTTATTTAATCCTCTCAACAACTCTAGGTAGGTACTATCTCCTTTTCATAGATAGAGAAATTAAAGCTCAAAAAGTTTAGGGAACTAGCCCAAGGTTACATAATGACTCCGGTTTAATGACGTTAAGACATGGGAAGTTTACTATATGGAAAAGGACAAAAAGCATACTCTTTAATTCAGCAAAAGAAAAGCTAAGAACAGTTATAATCCAGAGGGGTGAACACAAACTTTTCCACCAAATTCTAAAATACCAAATCTAGGAAGCATTTTAAAGTCCTAAAAGGAGCACTAATTTTTTAATCAAAAGAATTATTAATTTACATATACACAATAAACCTAGAAACACCTTTATTATGACTTGTTCCAAAAGGCAGAATACATAAAATATCTTCCCAAATTCAGTGACGAGAGGTTCACAATTGCCTGCTGATGGAAAGCAGAATGCTTGGGGAGTTCTCTGTGTCACTAGTAGTTATACCACCCTTCTACAACCTTGATTCACCCTACGTTAGAAAAAGGGAACTAGATGAACCACAAGTCTGTACCAATTTGCAAATTATTATAAGCCTTTTTAGAACATCAGAGCTATATAGAACCTCAAGATCATCAGATACGCATTCCCCAACAAATAATTATCAAACTCCCAGGGATTCAAGGTATTCCAAGTACTTGAAAATTATAAGTGGAACTTAGATACCATTACCAATTTTTAAAACCTAATAAATAACTATTTTAATATCCTATTTTAAAAAGAGAATGTTTTGAGAACTTTCCATCCTACACATGTTAATGAACTCAGGACTCAGCTGAACACCATATTAGTGTGTGGTTTTTGCTAATTTTAAGTTGTTTTTATTGTCATGTGTATTGATATGTTGCTTAATTTATACTCATGATGGTTTGTTGGAAAGCTCAGGGAACACTGAGTCTATTATTTGAACACACAAAAAAGTAATTTTACAAATATGCTTAAAGATGCTGTTCACTAGATATGAAAGTTAGATCCCCACTCATCAAATAAGATTATATAAAATGCACCAGTATGTTTCTAGGACACACAAAAAAGCAATGTTAAGATAAACATTTAGTGATTATATTTCAGTTTGCCTTTTCATGTATGAGAGAAGCATGTCATTTGTAGAGAAATTTTGCAAACAGCAGCTTGAAAGTTTTTCACCACACAGAGCAAAAATGCATAAATTATAAAAAAAATAAACTAGTACATCCTTTTAATCATAAAATGTAGAAGTTCCAAAATTTGGGTATTAAAATAGATTTTGACCTTTTTTGATGCTGGAAAGCATTTAAATACACTTAGCTACCTTTCTCCATCCACAAAGAAGTATAACATTTCATTTTTGAATTTGTCAAGAAAACATGCTTTTTCTTACACAACCAAATTAAACAGCAATTAATAAATGATAAGATAGACATTTTTGTATAAATGAATAATATAAAAGTATATTAATAAATTTATCTAAAATACTTTTTATTTAAAATCAGTTCATCATATACCATGTAATAATTATTAGTCATTAAATCCCCAGGGGTTTCAAAAGATCATATATAAGAGAGATTTATGAGTTAAAGATTATGTAACTACTCCAATCTCTTTAGTATGTAAATGAGGAAACTAGAATCCATATAGGTTAAGAAAATGGCCCAGCCCTGACCAGTGTGGCTCAGTTGGTTGGGCATCGTTCCACGAATGGAAAGGTCGCTGGTTTGATTCCCAGTCAGGACACGTGCCTGGGTTGTCAGTTTGGTCACCAGTCAGGGCAGATGTGAGAGGCAACTGATGGATGTTTCTTTCTCACAGTAGTATTTGCTTACCTTCTCTCTAAAAACAAATAAATAAAATCTTAAAAAGGAAGGAAGGAAGAAAGGAAGGAAGGAAGGAAGGAAGGAAGGAAGGAAGGAAGGAAGGAAGGAAGGAAGGGAGGGAGGGAGGGAGGAAGGAAGGAAGGAAGGAAGGGAGGGAGGGAGGAAGAGAGGGAGGGAACATGGCCGAGAGTCAAATACCCAGCAAGTAGAAAAGGTGGGACTAGAACCCAGGCCTCTTGACTCCCAAGTTAGATGCTCCTTCATTCTCATTAACATCTCTCTGACTCACATAATGAGTAATCTTCCCTCCTATAGCTTCTTCTTTGCCTACTTTTGCTGAGTCCTTTCACCCAACTTTACAGGCTGTATCCTGGGAGCACCTGATATACCCACCCCTGCCTCCATGGGCTATGATAGCATCTACCTATCCCATACTTGCTGGTGAATCCTTAAAATTCATGGTTTTCCAGGCCCCAAAGGTGACCCATTGTTAGAAAGTGACATTTCTGATGAAACTTCTCAAAGGAATATATTACAGTAAAGGAAAATTACTGGGAAACAGAACAATTTTGGTTCTGGGTTAAATATAAATAGAGCTGAGAAGACACAATGTGGAAATATCTGTAAAGAAAAGTAGAATTTTCTATAGAATAAAGATTATTTTCAAGTGATTTCTGTGGCAAAATGAAAACTACACAGTACACTCAAATTAAGAATCACAGTTTTTTTTAAAGTATATTTTACTTATTATGTTGTCATGGTAGTCCCAATTTTTTCTCTTTGCTCCCCTCTGCCCAATAATCCCCTTCCCTCTAGCAATCCCACCCCCCCTTATTCATGTCCATGGGTTGTGCATATAAGCTCTTTGGCTTCACTCTTTCCTATACTATTCTTAACTTCCCCCTGTCTATTTTGTACCAACCAATTATGCTTCTTAATCCCTGCACCATTTCCCCATTTCTCCCTCTTCCCCCTCCCAGCTGATAACCCTCCAAATGATCCCCATACCTATGATTCTGTTCCTATTCTGGTTTGCTTAATTGTATTTGTTTTTATTTTTTAGATTTAGTTGTTGATAGTTGTCATTTTAGTGTTCATAATTCTAATCTTTTCTTAAGTGAGTTCCTTTGACATTTCATATAATAATGGCTTGGTGATGATGAACTCCTTTAGCCTTACCTTGTCTGGGAAGCACTTCATCTGCCCTTCCGTTCTAAGTGATAGCTTTACTGGATAGATTAATCTTGGTTGTAGGTCCTTGCTTTTCATCACATTGAATACTTCTTGCCAGTCCCTACTTGCCTGCAAAGTTTCTTTTAAGAAATCAGCTGATAGTCGTATAGGCACCCCTTTGTAGGTAATTCTCTGGTTTTCTCTTGCTGCTTTTAAGATTCTCCCTTTATCTTGAATCTTTGTCATTTTAATCATGATGTGTCTTGGTGTGGCCCTCCTTGGGTCTAGCTTGTTTGGGACTCTGTGCTTCCTGAACTTGTATATCTATTCCCTTTGCCAAATCTGGGAAGTTTTCCTTCATTGTTTTTTACTTAAGCTTTCAATTTCTTGCTCTTCCTCTTCTCCTTTTGGCACCGCTATGATTTGGATGTGGTATGTTTGAAGTTGTCCCAGAGGTTCCTAAGCCTCTCATTTTTTTTTCAATTCTTGTTTCTTCATTCTGTACTGGCTGTTTTTTTGTTCCTTACGTTCCAAATCATTGATTTGAATCCTGGTTTCCTTCCTTTCACCATAGATTTTGTGTGGATTTTCCTTCATTTCATTTAGCATAGCACTTCTTCCTTTATGCGTCTGCCATACTTATGCATATCTGTCAAGCCTGTGAGCATCTTTATCACCAGTGGTTTGAACTCTACATCTGTTAGGTTGGCTATCTCCTCATCGCTTAGTTCTCCCACTGGAACCTTGATCTGTTCTCCCTTTTGAGCCATACTTCTCTGTCTCCTCATCTTGACAGGCTCCTGTGTTTGTCTGCCTCTGTGCCTTAGGTAGAGCTGTTGCACCTGTTACATTGTAAGTGGTGAAGCTCAGGTGTTCGTCAGTATGGGAGACTCATTTCATCACCTTGTGGTGCTGTGTAGGGAGAAGGGGTCTGAGAGGGAACAGTGACGCTTGCTCAGCACTTGCCCCTTTTCCAGATACTTCTCCCACTTTCATATGGGACTGGGACCTCTCTAGCTGTTGCCCTTGCCATTGTTTCCAGAGTGGGTAGGTCTGCAGACATTTTAGGACCAGCAGTTTCTTCCTCCACCACAACCCCCACTGGTTTGCACAATCAGAAGCAATGAAACTTTATTTACCCCTGGTGCTGGGGCTGTGAGCTGTGTGGTCTGGTCTGGTGCTGGGAGCACTCCCCAGGTGTCCCTCCCTACTTTTTAAAACGTGCAACTGCACCTTCTGCCGGCTTGCCGCTGCCACTGAGCTGCTGCTGCTGCCACCACCACAACACTTCCTATCTGGCCTTCTTACCTATCTGGGTGAGTATTTCTTCTTTATATCTTTGTTTGTTGGACTTCCATGCAACTCGATTTTCTGGAACTTCTGGTTGTCTCTAGTTTTGAGGTAGTCGTATTCCTTCTTAGTTGTGGAGAGAGATGCAACATGTCTGTTAGGCCTCCATCTTGGCTGGAAGTCCAGATTATACCTCACATAGTTTTTAGTAGTATGGACTTCGAGGTTTTCCTCATCATGATAAAAGAACACCAAGAGTTCATAAGTAATCATTATTTAAGAGTGACTGGATTCTATAAGATGCATGTATTTTAGTCTCCTCCTCTTAAATTTTTTTTGGGAAATATTTGTGACAATGAAAAAATGAACTATTGTATTTTATGCTAAAAATACCACAATGATGGACGTATGTAGAAGGGGCACAGGAATCAACTGTAATTGCTCCCAATGGAAAAATGTGAACAACAAAATAAAATAAGGTAGTATTTATTTATAAACTAAATATCCACAAGTATGTAATGATGTAAATAAATGATTGAATAAATTAATAAAGGAGAAAAAAATTCTCGTGTAATATAATTCCAAATAATATATGTAGATACTCTACCCTCAAGGAGGCAGAGCATAACTCCCCATTCATTATGTGTGGGTTGAGCAGTGACATTTTTTCATGGTTTGGAGAGGGGGTAGGGGAAGAGCGAAGATAACACTCCCTCAGCCACCTGATCCAGGTCAACATTAACAGTCATAAATCAAGTTGATAGCATGTATCCTTGAAATAATATGACGAAAATGCCACTTTACCCTTGAAATATTCCTATCCCAAACCCATAATCCCAATCTCATCAAGAGAAAAACATCAGGCAAATTCCAATAGTCTTCTATAACATAATATACATGACCAATGATTCCTGAAGCTGTCAGGGCCACCAAAAACAGGGAAAGTCTGAGAAACTCACAGCCAAGAAGAATGTAAGGAAACATGATGACAAAATTTAATGTGGTATCCTGGTTGGGGATTCTGGAACAGGAAAACAACAGTAGGTAAACACTAAGAAGTCCAAATAAATTATAGACTTTAATTATTATAAAAATTAATGTAAGATGTTAACAATAGGGGGAACTGCAGGGATATGTGGAAATTCTTACTATTTCTTTCAATTTTTTTGTAAGTCTATAACTATTCTTTAAAAATTCTTCTTCTAAAATGTCCTATTCTCTTCTTGCCTTCTAGTTAATTACAAAACAAGTTGCACAGGTTATTTATTTAAAATTATTTTCCTATGTTTCTCTTTTTCTTTTGAAGATTTTATTTATTTATCTTCAAAGAGGGGGCAGGGAGGAAGAAAGAGAGGGAGAGAAACATCAGTTGGTTGCCTCTTGCACGCTCCCAATCAGGGACATGGTCTGCAACCCAGGCATGTGCCCCCACTGGGAATCGAACCAGCGACCTTTTGGTTCACAGGTTGGGGCTCAACCCACTGAGCAATGTCAACCAGGGCTGCACAGCTAATTTTAAGAGAAAAGAGAATAGGTGAGAAAGAGAAGGGAAGGCTAAGCCTCAGAACAGGTCAGGAAGATATCAACTGAAGTAAAAAATAGTTGCAAAATCAAACAAAAGTTCCTAAATTCAGTTTGAAGTTATTCTAAGAGCATGCTCACCTGCCAAGGGTCTAGCCGGTTTTTTGTTTTTTTTTTTTAAGTTTAAAAAAAATTTTTTTATTTATCCATTTTTAGACAGAGGAGAAGGGAAGGAAAAAGAGCAGGAGAGAGAAACACCAGTGTGTGGTTGCCTCGTATGCACCCTGAACTGGGGACCTGGCCCGCAGCCCAAAAATGTACCCTCACTGGGAATTGAACTGGCAACCCTTTAGGTCACAGGCCGGTGCTCAATCCAATAAGTTACACCAGCCAGGGTAGGGTCAAGCCTATTTTTGTGATACTTATTACCTGATTTTCCTGGAAACCCTCATTCTTGGAATTCAGATCAGCTAATTACATATAAAACATACCATCAGGGATCCCCAATTAAGAAAAACATTATGCAAAGACCTATATTTATTTATTTTTACAGATTGAAAATTAGCTGTGTCTGTAAAGAGTGGGTAGCTAAAGGATCCATGAAATGTGATTTATATTTCAAAACCTATAGGATCCAAATATTTGTTGTAGCGGGTGGTTCTATTTTTCCACTATTAGAAATGTTAAATTAGTCACCTAATAAAGATCAAATATTAAATCTCAATTAAAATCTCAAACAAAATGAAAAGAAACCTTACTACTCCCCTGTAGGATAATTTCAGATTACCTCTGAACTAATCCTGAAAGAAAGATCTAATCTTTCTTTTAGAAGCAAAAGAAGCTACTGCAAGACCTGGGAAAGAGTATGCAAGAAAAATAAGTTATCATTGAGGTGGGCATGCAAATAATTTATTTGACAAACATGCCTCCTCAATAGTTTCATGTTCTGAGAGTAAAAGTAAAATGTTGCCTAAAACCAAGACTCTTGCAGCAAATTATTTTAATATAAAAGAAAGTAGAGGGCTCTTCTTTATAAACTTTATCTGCATTTCCTTAAGAAAATAGCAAGGTTTTCCCTTCACAGAACCAGATTTGCATTTTCCAATTATCTCCAACTTGAAGGTAATCTAAATGGGGGGAGGGAAAGTTTACTGAAACAGCTGTAAACACAAACTAAAGTAATCAAGGCAGTATTTGTGGGCCTAAAATCTGGTTGCCCTTCACCCTTTTAGACAACCAACTGTCTCCCAGCAGGGTAAGAACCTACACTATTCCAATAATTTACATAAGAAATTAGCAACCAAAATTTACATCTGAATGGTAACCCACAGAAGCCCATCAGGTGTTAAGTATCTGCTTATCTAAATTGTCTCTAAAAATAGCTCAGCTTCTTTAAGCCTTAGGTAAATAGAGGATTTCCCATGACAGGAAGGTGGTCCACTGAAGCAAGTCCAGTATTATATTGCCCTATTTCACTGACCTTTTTATAGGGAAAATTTCAGAGCTTTGAGTGATAAGACTCTTAGAACTACCTTAGAACGAGCCAAGTTGAAAGAGTCATGGATGAACTGTAAATTATCAAACTATAAACTATGCTTTTTGTTTTTAATGGCCACCCTCCAGTGAATTAAAGGGGGAAAACAAATGAATTAGTTATAAGAACCAAAGAGGCTGATGGAATCTAAGTGTAGCCAGTATTTTGGGGTTGAATCTTGTGCCCAGGTGAGACCTGTTTACTTAGGAAAAATGTTCCTCTAAGCTTTTCATTATTTTTTAACTATTACCCTTCCCTTATACCTCACAGAATCACTTGCTATCTGCTAGATCACTAAGTTTATACCTTGGTGAGTCTGAAACAACTTTCCAAATCTGGTTATATACCTAAAGCCATGCCAAGGGCACAGGAAAAACAAGGGAACCCTTCCCCTATTTTTGGTATAAAATTTGTTATTTCACAATAATCCTCTAAAGCTTTTACTTGGGTTCTATTTAATTCTTATGTAGAACAAGATTTTTGATGACAGTCCAACAATATTTTATGCACTATTTCCACTTCTAGCTGTTACTTGACTGATTAATGAAATAAAAGGCATTAAAATGGATATAAAACAGCTAAGTGGAAATCAAATGCTAGTCACCTCCCACACCTCCACAGGTTTAAAGGCCTGTATTACATCAATAATGAGTAAATCGATATATATTGTACTATATTAAGTCAAGGCAAAAGAAACCAGTCATGTGGAAGCAAATTCATAAGGAATGGTGTGTGCCAGAAGCAGGCCCAACTCCAAGAGCATGAGCACTTAATTGCTAGAGACCACCTGTAGTGAGGCAGGCGTAGATAAGCTACCAGGAAGATTATTCAGGTTTCCAAATCCCCCAGGTAGTTTATCAGATGAGAAACTTGGAGGGAGGGACAGAAGGAGAGGGAAAGGGAAAGAAAGAAACCAAGGAGAAAAACTTCCAAACATTGCAAACTCTTTACTCTGGCTTTGCGTATTTAAATCTCTAGTTCATCCAAATTATTTGCACTTCAAGCTTTGTAGAGGAAACGTCCTGAAATTTTACTCCCTCCCTCTCTTTCTCTTTTCTCTCCACCCCCAGCATTTTCATGCAGTGGAATCATCCCAGGTCCAAGTCAGTCTGGATATAAAAGTTATACTCTGGCTAATAATGGATAAAGTAGAATTCACATACTAGTTAGGGTGGGAAAGCCAAAGAAACAGCACTGTATACCACAAAATGGAGGGAATAGAGTGTAATTTAAGTTGTTACATCATGAAAACCAGGAAATACTGAGAAAGTTTTATATTAGGATTTTCTTTTTAAAAGTGTGGTTATAAATTTGATAGAAGAGGTGATTGACAAAATAAATAAAACGGGATTATCAAAATATGTACATTTTCCTCTTCTACAGATAACAATATATTAAATGAGTGTTCAAAATAAATGGAAAAGGGAAATATAGAGCATCTGATATCTCTGTTATTGTTTTGATGGTAGAAAATAAAGAAGTAGAAAAGAAAACACTAAAAAAGTTCTGGAAGTAGTATCGCTCTTGCAGGAAGTACCTGAAATACTGGAAGAACCTTCACCTGGATCTAGGCTTGCCATTGCTACATACCATTTTAAAAAGTCATCAACTACTGTGAATCTTAGTCTCTTCATCTATATGATGGAGTGATAATACTTGCCTTTCTCATAGACACATGCTGTGAAGTCATAGGAGATAATGTAAGAGCATAATTATCCCTCATTCCTTTCTGAAATTACTATTTTCTAGCCTTGAGCACCACATCTAATGATTTATTGGAAACTAGCCAGGCAATATCAGAGGGAATGAAAAAAAAATTAAAACCCACCATCTGTAGTGCAAGACCCTTCTGGGGCAGGTTTTTGTGAATAGGGAATTGGTGGGCTATTTGAATCAGACATTTCATCATCATCTTCATCATCTTCCATTTCATTAACTGTTAGACTGTTAGAAAAATCCAGGCTTCCATTTTGAGTGTAGCGGTGTACCAAGTCTTTATCCAGATCCTCCACCTTGGGTTTTACATCTGGGTAAGCAAATAAATCATAGCTAATTTAATAAAATGATGTTTAGGAACGATGACCAAAAGAAAAATTCATAGGTCTGAAAGACATCTGAAGAAAAGTAGACAAGCATTTTCTAACAACCAGTTTATTTCAAAGGTCCCCCATTGAGAAAGCCCACTTCTTTTAAAAGGAGTCTAGGAATGTGTGGGGTTAAGAAACTTACCTGCAGATGAGAATGGATGCTGGTCAGGGTCCAAGTACAGCTGGGAAAAAATTGGCCGTGGTACCACACTACTACATCTCAGAGAGGCTTCTATGGAATTGTGGAGAGCTTCCTCAAATCGAGCAGATTTCAATTGCCCAGCATATGAATTCCCCATGGTCTGTACCACCACCCCCAAAGAAAAAGAGGAAGGAAGGAGAAAATCGACATAATTAGAGGAACATATGTTTGCAAAGTGCATATATAGCCATTATAAACCTTATTCCTGTATCCTAAGATATAAACTATATGAATTATACATATATTTCTTATTACAATTTGTGTAAATTATGTTATATCACATTTGTTTTTTGTTTTTACAGTCCCAATACATTACAAAAGGCATTTTAAAGGATCTTGTATCTGATAATCAAACAGTAATAAATGCTTTATGTTAAGGTTCTCCAGCCAGTAAATCAAGATTGACTTGGCAATTGTGAAGCACAACCTTGTGACAATTGGACCACACCTCTACCTTAAAACTGCTGCACTACCGGAACCTCATACCAACTCTATCAATTGTTTCAGAGTAAATCTCTAATTACTTTTCTCTATCTTCTAAGATCTTATTACCCTAGGGGGAAAGAAAGATTCTTCTCTTGAGGGAAGGAAAAACAAAAACGAAAGCTTTTAGGATGACATATTTAGTTGACAAATTTCTGAAAGCAAGATTTGAGCCTTTTAAATTCAGAAGACTCAATTATGTATTACTAGCATTTACTTGAAAAACACCGTTGTGTCTTTTATTCCATCTGAATCACAATCTTATTTGAGACTCTTCAGGAAAAGTTTATAGTAAGAAATTCTAAAGTCATGGCCTTTAATTCTCATCACTAATACTTGTATAGAACTTGCTAGCTACAAAATTTTCCACGTTTATCAATAATAATTACAACTCACCAGGTGTTAACTATTGACTACAATTTTCAAAATATGGTCTGAGGTCCCTGAGACCTTTTTAGGGGTCCAGGAGGTCAAAATTGTTTCAAACCATTATTAGGATATTATTTGCCTTTTTTAACTCTCATTCTCTCATATGTGTACAGTAAAATTTTCCAGATGCTGCATAATGTGTAACATTGCAACAGATTGAGTGCAGATAGACTACAATTCTCACTCACTTTTTAAAAAGAAATAGTTATTTTCATAAAATGTTATTTATGTTAATACATAATGGGTTTATTGTTTTTTGATCAATAAATATTTTAAAATTTCTTAGTTTTAATTTCTAATAAGTATAATTCACATAAATCTCAGTTTTTTAGAGTATAAAATTCTAATGAATATAATCCACATAAATAACTCTGTTTTTCTAGAGATGAAAAGTTTGAGAACTGTTGGACTAGGCAGTATACTAAGCACTTCATAAAGGTTATTTATCTGATCCTGAGTATTCTGAAGTAGGTATGACCTCTTCCCACTTCATAGATAAAAAAAACTAAAGCTTGGGGAAGGTAAATGACTTGCCCATTACCACCCAATTGGTAAAGGTTGGAACAAGGACTCAATATCTAGCCATGTGATGACAAATCTTGTACTCCTAGAGTACCATATAAACTCAACTTGGGTAAATCTCATTATAAGAAAGGTAATTTTGAGAGTATCTCAGCCCCACTTTTTCCAACGAAGTATGGGACAGATATTAAATTTCATCTGGAATTCCAACCTGGATTAACTCCCAGAAGGAAGTCCCTGGAGGACTGCTTGAGAAGAATACTGAATGCTATGCATCTGGGCTCAGCAGGAGGAGCCAAGATCCAGTGGTGATGACTCAGAAGATACACATAATCCTACAAGAGCATTAGCAATACTCAGATGAAGACAAAGAAAAGTAACCATGAAGAGACTTAGTAGAGTAAAAGGAACTGACTGACTTTACTCCAAATGAAAACATAACTGGGCATTGTTAAAAATGGTGAGGATAATGTGAAGAATTACAGAACTGACCCTAGACTTCTTTAATGCTGACTATGAAGTTCTGTCCCTTCCCATCGACAGTTCAATGCTTTTCTTGAACATGTAGGGTTTTTCTGCTATTCTTTATTTTATTTTTTATTGAATATCTTGGGGTGACATTGGTTAATAAAATTATATAGGTTTCAAGTGTATAATTCTATAAGACATCAACTATATATTGTATTGTGTATTCACCACCCTTAAGTGAACTCTCCTTCCATCACCATTTTCCCCCCATACCCTCTTTTATCTCCTTCCATCCTCTTTCCCCTCTAGTAATCACTATGCTGTTGTCTGTGTTTATGAGGGTTTTGTTTGTTTGCCTGTTTATGGCTTAATCTCTTCACTTTCTTGACCCAGCCCTGCAACCCCTCTCCCCTCTGACAGCTGTCAGTCTGTTCTCTAAGATTCTATTTTGTTAATTTTGTAGTTTTGAAAAACAGATTATTATTTAAAAAGATGGTAAGACAAGTGAATTTGCAAAGTGAACAGCCCTCCACCACTTTGTGGTTCTTAAGGATTTCAGGGAAAATAAAATTAATTCCTGTGCTTGGACTGAGAACCTCTTATTAAGAGTGGCAATTTCTACTATAGCCTTCTAGCATGATACTCCAAATGACTTCCCCCAGTTATGGTACACTTATACTGACTCAACTGTACTCCCTCAACAAGTTTCTCTTTTGACCAAATATAAATATTTTCAAGGCACTGCACTTGGGCTATTAAAAAAAGTTGACTTTTAATAACTATCTGAAGGACATGAACATTAATTTTTTAAAATGATCATCACAGTTAATGACAAGAAAGAACAAGAAAAACACTAATTAAAAAAAAATCAGCCCTGGCTGCGGTGGCTCAGTGGATTGAGTGCAGGCCTGCAAACTGAAAGGTCACCAGTTCAAGTCCCAGTTGGGACACATGCCGGGGTTGCGGGCTAAGTCCCCAGTTGGGGGTGTGAGAGAGGCAACCACACATTGTTTCTCTCCTACTCTTTCTCCCTCTCTTCCCCTCTCTTTAAAAATAAATAAATAAATAAAAATTTTTTAATCATGTACATGCTGAAAGAAAAAGAACTGAATCTAAGATACTATTTAAGTTTGCCTAGTTTAACAGCTATTTTTTAGGTTATGGAGCAAGGTAGCTGGGGATATATAGCCTAACTAGCTGTTAAACTAGGCAAACCTAAATATTCATAATTCATTTTTTAAAAGGTTTCAGATTCATATTTACAAGCTTTATCTACTGAAAAAGTCCAAGAAGCAATGACAGTTCAATAACAATAAGCATTTTCTAGTACCCTGATTGTGGTTTATTCATACCATTCCTACTGAAAAGAGTCCAGGCTCCTTGAAGGTATCATCAAAACCAGGTCTAGGGCAGGAAATACACAGGATGAGCCTTGAACATCTTGTGCCAGAAAGCAAAGAAGCTATCAAGGATGAATGGGTCATGTCAGAAGATGTAGGAGTCAACATGAAGTGTTCCCATGGGCCAAAGATTAGAGAAATTCAACATAAAAGAGAATAAATGCAATGGACTGAAGCATATTTAAAATGTAAAAACTCACAAATTAATTTTTATATTCAAGGAGAAAAGGAGAGCACTCCTTTTGGAAAACAAAACCAAAACAAAGTACCTAATTGAACCCTACTATAAGGAAAAAGAGTGAAGGTGAAGGCTTTATCTTGCTCTTCCTGTATTTCAAAGTAACCAAATAGTCCTGGTGTTTGAGAGTTAAAAAAAAAAATCTTAAAGAATTCTGGCTATAATAAATGTGGAAAGAATGACAGTTATAAAATTAGCACTTTGCAACCCTTAATTCAAAATTCGATTTGACAATGATAATAAGTGATACCATTAGATAAGAAGCTAAAGGGGACCTTTATAACTAAGGGATGAAGCTGATAACTCCTAAACCCACTGATCAAGTTTAGCATCACTAAAAGTGAGACATTGAGAGGCTGTGTGCCTCTCCATGGGAGAAATATGAAACACACACGCACACTACCTAGGAAGTATTCCTGCCAATAGGTATAATGATTATAGCCCAACCTCTAGAGCTAACTTGTATATATAGGATCAAGGAACAAGTAAATGAAATCACAAGGAAACAAGCAGATTGAGAATGAGGGACAAGTGGACAGAGCAAGTGATCTAATTTCTGCAACAAACAAAGCTATCTAGTTTGTAAATGGTGGAACTAGTTTGTTATTTCCACTAAATACCCATGTTTTTTCCTACTAAAATACGCTATTTGAAATAGAAAAAAAAAGATGAAAGTGAAGATGATAAATTGTGTGTGAGGTGTGCGTACAGTTGTTTAGGGTTTGAGGGTTTTTTTTCAAAGGCACAATTTATTGCCTATGTGCCAGGCATAGTATTAAAAAGACAACTTTGTGTAACTTGCCAGTTTTCTGTTACCTTCTTCTCTACAGATATGGCCACCCACTTTCCAAACTTTAGCAATCATCCACCCTGCCAGGCAGCATTTATAGAAATCCCACTATTAAAGTGGTTAAGCACATAGGCCCTGGAGTCAGATGACCTTAATTCAAATCCTGCACCCACTAGCCTGTATGATATTGGACACTTCACTTAGTCTCTCATCTGTAAAATGGGGTAATACAAACAATGCCATAGATTTTGTGAGAATACATGAGATTTTGTACACAGAGAAAGTTCTTTTGTATAGTTCCTGGCACAAAATAAAAATGCAGGTGATATTAGAAGTAATAGTGTGTTTTAAAAAAAGTATTATGCTACATTGAGGATACTAAGACAACTAAGATGCATGCCTTCCCTTGTATGTATTGGGCACTACAGTAGATTCTGGGACATTGTTCTAGGAACAAATGACCATCATCAACAGAAAAGTTCCAAAAGCTGCTATTTGATATTATATATAATTTATTTATTAGGAAATTTTACAATCATATATACACAACATTACTGTCCCTTCTAGCAAGCACTCTTTGACTTCATGTAAGAAAATTACTTGCTATAGGCATCACTGTTTGCACACCTTTTCTCTTAAAAATATTCACTGACAAGAGTGATAATATGTGACTACTAGACAAAGAAAACAAACATGATTCTTGCAACTTCTTGTAGATTCTATAATCCAAAATTAAAAACAATCATATATTCACAGTTCTCTTTTGTGCTGTTTTTCATTTCATTTATTCTTTAAATTGACATTTGTCCCTCTTAATACATAGTTGGGTCTACTATTTATCTGATTCTTCTATTGGATTGTGAGTTCCTGGGAGAAAATATTTTGTTAAAAATGGGAACTGCATTTAAGAAAATGAACACATTGAGCTTTTTTGTGTGTCTTATCCAATTATACATTGTGGGTTTGAAGAGATATTATCTCTTCCCAAGCACATTCCAAAAAAGCACAAAGCTAACCATGTATTCAAAACAAAAGTTTTATTTTATTTTTAATCATTCTCCTTGCTGAAAATCTTTAGAAAATGTGAACAAATTAAAAGATAAAATTTCCAATCTTTTTTAATAGTTCTGTACATTTAAATGTGGATGAATCTCTTTTGACAATTTCTGAAGGCAAAAGTATTTTTGCGACTGAAATAAAAACCCAGCCTCAAAAGCAATTCTATAATTAACCATTTTTACCAACATACACACAGGTATGTACTACATCTTAAGTAGTTACAGAAATAATTGTAATATGCCAACTAGTTTAATAATTATTATTAAAAACTGTCATAATTAAAAGATAAAATACAACGCTATATTTCTTTGTAACAAAGAGTTAAATGTAACTACTCAAAATCTTTACTTTCTTGTTCCTTGAAATACCAGAAATTCTTTCGTAAAATAAACACATCTCGTCAAGACTCTCTGGAACTAGTATAATTACCAGAGGCAATCCCTGTGTAAGATCAAAGAAGCAAAACAATAATAGGCAACGTGTGACCTCTACTGTGTCACCAGAGACCAATTTTTCAACAGGGAGAAGAGTCAATAATCCAGAACAGAAAACATTAAATAAGGAGAAATGCTCCAAAGTGTGGCTTACCACATCCATCAAGGGTGCCACATTCAGAGAGTTCCCAATCTCTATGGTTTCAGGGAACAAACTTCTGGGGATTTATCACAATAATTTTTAAAAATCTGCATAAAATGTCAGAGACAAAAGTCAATTTCCCAAGTGAAGAGGAGAAATTTCTAAGGGTATTACAGTAATTTTCCACATTTCGCTGGATGCTTTAAAAGTATCATGGGAAGGGCACAGATGATTAAATATTTTTCATATAATATTCATCTAATTTCTCTTACTTACCTATCCCCATTTAATTTTCCTAATAAGTTGTCTGGAAAGTGAGCTATATACATTCCAGATAATTAGTAATAACACATTAAAGACTTCTGCAGGTTTTGTTTTGGTAATACTGGGTCACTAACTCTAGAAACAAGGCTTTAGTCTCCTTTGTAATGTATTTGGATGAATTATAAGGGTGCAAAGAGGGGTAAAGGAATTTCCACTCAGTAATTACAGTCAAACAGAAACACCTTTAAAACTGATTTTAAAAAGCACCACAAATAAAATTGTGTGTTAGAATCAGAAAATCTGATTGTTTTTCTTAGATATGACTGCTAAACAGCTGTCTTTCATCTTTCAAAATCAGATGTGAGTTAGGGACTGAACAAATGATGCTGAATTACCTAACTTGCAAAAACAAAACACCCATTCTGCTTAAAAGTAAAAGCACTGGAAATTCAAACCAAATTGAACATTCTGTTCCTATATGGATTTGTTGCTACTACTACCTTCATCTTTCCACTCTGTCATCTGCCTCTGTCTTTCCAACTTCTTATTAAATTGCTAATTGTATTTGTCAGGTTTGCCACAATTTCAATGCTACTTAAACAGCTGTAGGTTTTCTCTAGGCAATTATCAGTCACTACACTTAGGTTTCTAAATTAGTTGTTGAAAGGCACTTTAACCTCGAGAAAATAGACAAAGAACACTGTACATAGACACACTGTACACTAAGCCTTACATTAAAGTATATGTGGCTTTAAAATCAGTAATTATTAAAAATTGAAAAAAATCACACACACAATTCACATATTGTAAATTTATAAATTAGAAAGAAAATGCTAAACAAAGCCTATATATGGTAAACTTCTCATCATTTTACCATTTTTCTCTTATTAGTACATATTGTAATATACACTCTTTCTATGGATATGTACATGTACTTAGTGTATAAATTGGAACAGCTGCCAAATTCCTCTAACAGACCCTTTACCACCTGTCTACCAGAGGCTAACACCTTTCAAAGGTATCTACAATCATATAAGTGGTGTACTGAGGTCACGGGCTGCAGGAAAGAAAGCTCTTACAACATTAAGATTTTCCCTGCCTTCTCCACTTCCCTTCAAAGAGAAAATTCTTTATTATATTTGTTTTTTAAATTCTTTATTCTTGACTTTAGCATTTATTTTCTTCTTAAACTACAAAATGGGTAAGGTACACATTCAGGGAAAAACACAAGGTTTAAGGTTATTCATCAACTGTTACCCACTTCTATGAAATACACCTAAATTAAAAAAAAAATCCTTCTATAATCCAGAAACATTAAAATTCATGTGCCACTTATTCCTTTCATATATTAAAGTAAATTCAAAGATAACTTTTTAAAAGTTAACAAGTGTTGGTGTCTTTAAAGGTTTATAATATCCTGTTTGTGGGTTACTCAAAAGCTTGTTAGAATAATTTTGAAATTAATCTAGGCTCATTCTTTGCCCCTCTCTCCCCCACTTTCTCATTCAGAGAAAGAAAATGGTGCTATTTCAACAGTGCGAAATTCTTCACTGAGAGATAAATATGAAAAATGATAAACATTTTGGAAAGCAAAGTACACCTCAAACCCTAACTGTTTTTTCAGACCTATATTGACTCTTACAGTAGTTGCCAACATTTGGTAAGGATTATACTTCCATTAGACAAAAGCAAGCATTCCTTAGATAAATCAGGAGTTTTTGCCTTGAGACTCATAAAACCTTTTCACAACACAGATTTTCAAGAGAATCCTTTAAGGTTTTAGGAAGCTGCTCCTTTTACTAAGTAACAAAATACACCCCATGGTGTCTCACTGACCCCACTCAGCTGTCCTTTGACCTCTTCAATTGTTGAAGCCTAACTCCAGGGCCCACAGAATTTGCCTCCCATATCAAAAAGGGGAATGTTGCTTCCTCAAAGCACCTGGTGTAACAAAACGCAACAGTTCTCTCTCTTCTGACTCCTCAGCTCTCTCTCTGACCATTTTCCAGATGTTCCAGGCCCAAATGTTAAGCCAATACTAGGTTTCAGGATCAGGATCTGTGTGGTCACCATGAGGGAACAAACAGGGACCAGGCTGAAGTGGCAATGACCCTCTTGTTCTTTCTGGCCTCAAAAGGATACGACGGGTTATAAAAGAGGAAAAGATCTTTGGACTCTCTTGGAAATGCCAGGTTATTTAAGCACATTGTAACTTCCAAAAGGAGAGAGACAGTATTGGGTTATGCCCTGACAGATGAGGGTTAGCTAAAATAGTAACCATAAATGCTCAATTCTAAGTAAACTTTTGATTTTCTTTGACATAGGAGGAAGAAAAGCAGTGAGTATAACCATTTTTTTCTTTTCTAAATCACAAGCCTTCTAAACATAGAAAAAATACTTCCATAAAATTTTAAAAACATACATCTCAGGATAGTGTAGTATGATCAAATTTTTAAATATATGCAGTCATTAGATATGATTTGGGTTTGTCTACAGAGGACAATAATATATATAATTAATAATCTCTTATTAGACAATTTGAAAGATAAAACCAGAATCAACAAAGGGGAATCAAAATAATTAGTTCTTATAATCTTAATTTAGGTATATAAGAAATAAAACACAGAGGCTGCTGTAGGGGAAAAGAACATTGCTGAATAGTGTTTTTCTTTTCTTTTTTTTTTTGGTGGAAAGGATGGAGGACAGAGGAAAGCAGAAAGGGGAGGAAATGAAAGAGGAGGTCATAGAAATATCTGGTTAATCAGTTTAAGGACCAAATATAGTAGCTTTATTTAAATACTAAATATAACTTCATAACACAAATATGATTTTGAAAAATTTGGGGGGGCATATTATAATTGTACAATACCTTGGTTTATTTATTAACATTTTTGAATCACGTTCATGATTAAGTTGGGATGTCAACACTTCAGGGAGCCTGATGCCTAGATTTTACTTGTTTAAAGTATTTTTGCACCTGCAAAAAACATGAAAATAAAAATATATACATAAAAGTGAGTTAATTTCTAAATGCATTATATTCCAGAATACAGTAATCTAAATATTTACAATTCTACAAAAATTATGAGAAATTAATTACCAAAATCTTACACTTCATATACATCATAACTGCCAAATACAGATATTTCTCCTTCTTAAATGCTCCCAAAATAATCATTCATAATTATGTATTAAAAAAATTTCTGTTGTTCTTAAGATTCCCTCCACTATGTGTAAAATTAATAATTCTGTCAAGTCTGCATTTTTTCTTTTTAGTTTCTTTTTTTAATTAAAAAAAATTTTTTTTATTGTTGTTCTTATTACATTTGCCCTAATTTTTTCCCCGTTACTTTCCACTGCAAATCTGCGTTTTAAACAGGTGTTACCATAATGCTAAATGCCCAGAGACCTTTTTTATTTTTTCTTTTTAGGAATAAAATTAGTGAAAGATAATTTTCTTATTCTAAATTTAAATTCTGCAATCGCTGATGTTTCTCAGAATTTACCTCTTCAAAGAAATATCAAAAATTTAAACATAGCTAATGTTGATTAAAATTGTTCTTTACTTTTTGAAACTAATGCTTTAATAAGAAAAAAAGCCTGTCAGAAGAAAAAGAGCTACTGTTTTCCTACTCTTTTGAGTGGTGTATTCTTAGAAGAAATTAGATTAAATAATACAATTATATAACTGGGTGAAAATTACAGTGTGCATATAATCCTGTTCTCTACGTTGATTATGGTCAATATAAACTATTGCATGGAAAATAGTCATAAAGCATCAAATGAAATAAAAACTGTTTTTTACTGATTTTTATACATAATTTAGAAGTGTTTCTATTCCTTTGTTACTGTGTCTAAAGAGAAAACAAGATTTTCCTAAGAATGTACTAATTTCAATATGCTTATTTATAGCACTAAAATATTTAAAGTGACATTAACTTATGTTTTCTAAAAAAAGTTTTAATTTTACTCTCCTTTTATACCAACTCAAAAGAAAAAAAAAAAAGAGAAAAGCACCATTTTAGATTTTGAAATAAGAATCTTTATCTTACCTCTCTTAGTGTCAGAAGAATGTCTTCAGGCAAAAGAACAATTAAAAATGCAAGACTCAGATTTTCAAACTCATGTATTTCCCACCAACCCACACACAAATAGACATCCTTTTGTCAGTAAGGAATTTTGCTACCTACATCTAAACCCAAGATTACCCCATATGGTCAACAAGGTCAAACTGCATTACTGCCAATGAAACTGTATGACTCCACAAGGACCTTAATGATTTTTAAAAAAGGTCAGTAATCCAATTCCAATAGCTTCAGAGTCTAAAATTGCTAAATTTTGGCCACGTGCTGCACACTTCACCTGCTAGTAATGACATTTTTGTATTTTCTTCTAATTACACTCAAAGCTAAGACCTTTGGCCCTGGGCCACAGACCCCTATTCAGGCTGCACACATTCTCTTAAACGACCTGATCCTTTGTTGTCACTCTTACTCTTTCATCTATTATTTACACCCATGGAGAAGGAAGATACTCTACCATTTGTATAGCTTAAAGCTTCTAATCATCTTAATTTCTTTGCCTTTCAACCTATGGTCTTTTTCATAGACAAATGCCAAAAAGTTTGACAAAATCATTTTTTTCAACCACTTTCCCCTCACCCCCAACTGTTCTTCCCCTTTCCTACTCTGTGACCAAGTTCTTTCCTGTTCCTTCGCTGACAGAGGAGGGACTCTGTACCAGCCAGGATTTACAAATTAGACTTCTGCCAATAAAATGAACTTCTTAATATAATAGAAAGCTCTCCACCTTGTTCTGACAGATCAATAACAATTATATTTTTTCTTTCATCAAAAAGCCCACTGAATTAAATAGAATGTTCCTTGAAATACTTAAAATCTGCCCCTACATCCATAAAGCATAGGCACAGGATTTTCAGAATCCCTCTGCAAAAATGTCAAAGAAGCTGCAATATAAACAGTAAGAATGTCAGTTATGTGACTAAAGCCTTTCAAACATTTTTATATCTATAGCTTCTTACAAGAAAAAATAAATGAAAGAAAAAGAGAAAATAAAATATAAAGAGAATTTTAAAGATTAAAAAATGTTTAAATCTTTGCATTTTAAAAGACTACTAATTCAACAAAGAGCAACACCTTCACATAAAACATTCCATATCATTATAATTTCCCAGCACTTCCCCAGACTTTTCTGTTAATGTCCAAACACATTTTGCAAATCCAAAGCACAGAATTGTTTACCATGATGCAGCTGCCCCCTCAGATCACGACAGCCACCAAAAGACTTTGATTTCCAAGCTGCTTATAAAATGACAAATGATCCATCTTTGCTCTCTCTTCCTCTATTGCTCAGCTTACTCTTGATTTCTAACAAACAGTATTTCCTTGTTGTTGGTCCTTTCTGCAGACCCTGAAGCCCCTTGTCTTTTCTTATTTTCACCATTTGCTTCAACCAGCAGTTCACTGGAGACCCATCCATCTTATAATGCCTAAAGTGACAGATGCTCTCAGGAACCACCACACTGCAGAGTGAACAAAAGATAACATCACCTCTAGGAACTCCAGAGAGAAATACAACTGCAACCTCAAGACAGAGGCTGACTTGACAGACATTGGACTGTAAACCTCTCCTAAGCAAAAAAGAAAACAATTGTCACACACACACACACACACAAAAAAAAAATCTGACACAATCAAAAGCAGAAAAGAGCGATTATTTGTGGATTGCCTTTTCACTATGTGGCTCACTTTTCCTCCCTCAATGCTTTTATATTGCGGCAATTCACTTGCCAAGAGGCAAGAGAAGTTCTTAAAGGAAAAAAAGCCTTTCTCAAGTACCTTCTTTTATTGAACAATATTCAAAGTGAAATTCATTCACATGTGTTTCAGTTCATCCAAGGCTTAAGATACAGCATTCTTAAACCTGACGTGTCTTGTTCGTGTAAAGTAATATCTGGACTCAGAAATGCTGACTCAATTCTACTGCTGTGAAAGGCAAACGTAGGCTTTGCAAATTAAAAATACATTAGAAATTAAAAAGCAACATGTGACACAATGTCAACAGTATGTGTAGCTCATAAAAAAAAAAAAAAAAAAAGCTCACCATTCATTCATCACACAGCCTGCGACTTGGGTTAAAAAGACAGTTAACAAGAGGATTCTGGGAAGAACTACAGATCTCTTCTAACAAAGGAAAGGTCATTTTAACATCTCCCAGCAACAAACTAATGACAGGGATGCTGTAGACATAGAGGACTCTGCTTGATGCTATCTAGTGTTCTTTGTTTTTGTTTTAAAAAATATCTTATTTAAAATCTTCATCCAGCAATAGGATAATTTACTCTAACATTCATTTTTAACTCAACATTTAGTAAATACAGTAAGGAAAAATTTTGAAGACAGAAAAACAAAAACTGACTTGGAATGCAATTAAGAGTATTGTGTAATCAATGTCAATTATGGAGATTAACAACCTGTTTTTACAAAGGATATCAAGCACCATAGAGAAAAATCTCTGATGCAGCTAAATACATTATCATTTTCAAACAGGGTAAATGATACAAACATCTGTTAAATCTAACATTAAGAGTCAAATGCTTAAGAAAAGTTCTGTCAAGTATATTTCTAAGAAGAAATGTAAGGATTTATAATGACATTTCTTTAAAACAAATATTTAAATTTTTCTTTAAAATGTTTGTACAAACGCCTTGAAATTATAATTTTTTGGAGTCATTAATGACTCCTCTCTTCCCCATTTTACTAAAAATAGTAAAATTTAAAAGATATTTTTATCTCGTGTTTTGTGGAGTAAAAGAAAAATTTTCAACTTGATAAATCAACATATCTCTTTCTTAACATTTTTATGTCTCCTTGATTCCCTTAAACACTTCATTGCATCTGTACAACTATTACACAATCTCAGAATTTTCTTGTTTTTATTTTATTCTGGCAAAACAGAATACATACAAAATAATTAAGTGAATATGTAAAATTAAAGAACTCAGTGGGAAAAAGATTAAATAATTATAGACTTTATCAATATATAAAGAACTTGTTCTAATATGGACTTGATCTTTAACTAGACAACTTTAACAAACTGACCCTAAGTAACCCCCAAAACTTCTGATCCAAAAGTACCACATCCTCAACATTCTCAAACTTTAGCATTAATACCAAGAAAGAGTGGTGACTTTGGAATGACAGTTACATTGCAGAAGGCTAAAAAAAGACCCAATTAAATGACCTACTTTTAAACACAATAGGATCAATATGCATGCAGGAAAAGTACACCCCAGTGGAAAGTTCTTATTGCCTGATTGATCAAAAACAAAACAAAACTTTTCCTTTTTAAGGGCCCCTTACAGATCAGTCAGTGCCAGAAATCCACACAGGAAAAAAAAAATCCATCAAAATGAAACCCTAAAAGGGTTTACCCTTCACCATCCTATTTGCACTTCAAAAACCTGTAAGTCCTTCAGTTAAACCCCAGGGCTGAACCATTTCAATAATAAGAGAGGTGGCCAGCAGTGATTTATCTCCCATTTGGCCTCTGGACAGAGCTGTAATGTCTACCAAGCTTCCCTTCACTGACTCAAACCCTCCCCCAAGTCTCAACCTTCATTTGTGCAGCTTTAGATCTGCAATACCTTATAAACAACTCATATGCCCCTTCCAATTAGATGCAAGAACAATCTGTAACTTAAGATTTGGGTACATTTTCCTGGCAATGCTTCACTGCTGAGTAATCAGAGCGTTGAAAATACCAGGTTAAATTTCAAGTTCTCTTTGTTACAAGTTGAAGAAGAAAAGAAACTTCCCTAACATTAGATTCTCTCTTCTCACGTGGAAAATGTGAGAACTTCTTAAATGTCTTCTAGTTTATACCATCATATCCTTTACACTTTGGGCCACATCAGGCAACTTCCTGCAGTGGTATTCATCTAAATTTAAATCTTTGCATGGTAAAATATCTTAATCCAAAAAAGTGGAGATTTCACAGGTCACAAACTTCTGGGTCAAAAAGACCTTAAAAACAGATAACAGATCACTATGACTGAACTGATTTATTATACCCTTGTTATCAAATATGTACTAACTCATCACAAACACACAATTTTTTTCTAGTAAAATAAACACCAAACAATGTCAAGTTATTTAAATTGAAATATACGTCCCAGAACTTATCAAATGTGAAACACAGCAAAAGAAATTAGTCCTTAAAAACAAAGGATATTTTGTCACAAGGCATGAATTCTCTATTTCAAAATTATGTTCATATGCTTTCTAATATAAAAAGAGAATGAAAAATATATGCATCTTTTTCCCTATGTGTTCACTGTTTTCTGTTTTTCTCATTGATGCGTGATAAATTCCACCTGAATGCCATATTCACAACTTGCACTAGCTGATACCACAATAGTAATTACAGTTCACAAGTTGAAATTTTTCAAGCTGTTTCACTAACTTCATAAATCAGAGTCCATAGACAAATATAAATGTATTTCATTTAAACCTAATATCAATTAAGAAAAAATTTAAAAGAATAAAGTTAAATATATGGCTGATAGTTAAACATACATGAAATACAAATTTTTCTCAATTAAAAGAAAAAAACTTATTTGTTTTTAGAGATATTTACCAATAAAATGATATTTCTTCCACTAAAAAATATACCACTAATGTTTGTGTATCTCATCGGGAAATATTTTCCATTTTCAGAGCTCCAAATACTTACAAATTAAAAACAAAACAAAACAAACAAACCCTCACACAGCAAATGACTTTGTTGCATGCTACCAGGTCAATGAACCTCAGATTTGTATTTGAGATAACATAAAAATTCAAACTGTTTTTATAAACCAGGAAAAATAGACAGCTGAAAAAAACCCAAGGTCCATTAATTTTTATGTCACAGAAACAAACCTTGGCACTAATAACAATATTCAGGAAAACAAATTTCTTAACCTACTACATGACATTTTAAAATAAAGTTTTCCTCAGAGAATCAACAAGAATAATTGATTCACCACAGAGGAAATATTCAATCTTCATTAAATATTTATTCAGGGCAATAGGCTGTTAGGTCTATTTAGACCTCAAAGAAGAAATAGTTCCTGTCTGGTAGGAATCAGGTCTTGAGAGAATTGAATGGAGATGAGAAGCAGTTCCTCAAAGTCATAACACTATATTTAAAATGACAATGCTAAAAATTGAAGATGTGTTACAAAATGTATATTACTACTTTGAAATCTGATACAAAGAAAGTGATACTTAAGACTATTAATTTTAACAAGGTTTGACAAGGTAAGCAACTTGATTTTCTATTAATGTAGCACAATAAAACTTGAATGTTCAAGGTCTATAGTTACCAACTCTTCTACTCTATACATACTCATCATCTATGTTCTCTGGGCCTATTACCTTTCCCATAAAATGGGGGATAAAAGGTAATACGTTTCTAGATTGAAAATACTATGATGGTAATGAGGATGGGGAAGAGATTCCATTCACGACAGCAACAACAAAAATATACCCAGGAAAAGTCTTCTTAATGACATGAGTGTGATAACATCATTTTCTAAATTGTCAAACTTTATGCAGATGATCTAAGTGGAAACTTACACGCTCAAAAGTATATGCTAGGTTTCTTAAAGAGAAGCCTAGTCACTGTAAGAATATCTTTCTCAAACAAAATAATAAACAGCACAATTCCAATAAAAATATATCAGCAGAATTTTGGAGGAGCATTATTAAAACATCCATAAATTCATAAGATCGATCAAAGATGGGAAGAAAACTTCAAAAAAAGGTTATAAGAGGAGGTGAATCAAAATAAACGTTATGTTACAAAGGAAGCACTTTTGGCCATGTGATAATCATGTTACTAAATTCCATGAACATTTTTCAGTTCTCATCTACATGCTCTCTTGGTCAATTTCTTGAAACTTTCTTTCCTTCTCTCACAAGTTTTCTGGTTTTCCTCCTTCTCCACGCTGCTTCTCAATTTCCTCTGCACTCCCATAATACAATGTCCAGCTATGAAATGCAGGGCGTTCACAGGGTTTTGTCAATGGTGGCCATCTTCTAAGGTGTTCCCAATGATTTTCACCTTCTGTGTAATCCCCTCCCATATTGAATCAGGGCTGATTTGTGTGATCAATAAAATATCGAACAAGTGACAGTGTGTGATTTCTAGGGTCATAAAAAATGTTGCCATTTCTGCCTTGGCCTCTTGGATCACTTGCTCTAAGAGAAGGCAATCACCATGCTGTAAGGACACTCAAGCAGCTCTATGGAGGGGTCCTTATGGGTAGGAACAAAGGCCTCCTCCTAGGAGCCATCACCAACTTGCCGAGTTGTTTTCCTTGCCTCCTCTCTGGTACCCTTCAATCGCTTCTCTACATTACAGTGTAAATATAATCATGTCAACTCCTTGCTAAAGCCCTTCGTGATTTTCTATTGCTCAGAGGATAAAAATCAATATTGTAAATATCCTTGCCTATCTCTCCAGACTTAGCTTGCACTGTTTCTTCTTAAACACTATGCTCCAGCAACACTGACCAACCTTTAAATACTTATGGTCCCTCTGCCTGTAATACCATTCATCCTATCTTACTTTTAGCTACTTAAATTCCCTTCATTCTTTTTTATTGCATTTTTTTCCATCACCATTTCCCCCCCTTATTTACTCTCTCCCACCTCCACCCACCTTCTCCCCTGGCAATCCCCACAATGTTGTCTGTGTCCATGAGCCCCTGTGGACAAAGGATGTAAAGTTAAGTGGGTCAAGCAGAGAAGCCTGAGAATCACTGCCACTGGGAGAGTCAAGCAAAGGAAGAGGAAAACTCAGCGAAGCAGATGGAAAAGGAACAGTAGAAGCAGGAAAGAAACCAGAAACCAACCGGCTTGAGAAAGTCAAGAGACAACAGAGTTTGGAGGAATGGGAGGTGGTCAACATTTTCAACAGGTAAAAGAGTTAAAATAGGATCAAGAATGAAAATGCACCATGGCACGTAGCAATTACTCTTTCAAGAAGTGTGGTAATTAGGGTGGTAATAAGTTGGTAGCTGCAGGAAAAAAGACTAAATAATTAGAAGGAGGGGTGCTTATAAGGTAAGGTTCTTCCCTCAAAGAAAAGGAAGGGTACAGAAGAGAGGAGGTGATTAATGGAATAAGGTTCTAGAGCAGGTAAGAAGGGAGAGAGGAAAGGATGGAAGCCACACATGGATGGCAGAACTACAAGGCAGGAGCCTGGATCCCTGATGATAGTAGAGATGCTTTATCAGCCTTAGAAATTTTCCTCCAAACTTTGTTTATGTGGGGAAGAAATAAACTTCCAACTTGCTGTTTGGTGTTTCCTGTCATTTGCAGACAGATGTAATCATTACTGATATAGGAGAGAAGAGTGTTGAAAAAAATAAGCAAGCACCTCTCTGAAATAGCACAGGATGTTCAGAAGATCAGACCAATTCGGCATTACTAGACTACCACTAGTGAGAGAGGGACTGGTAGGAAGGGAAGATGAAAATATAGGCCCAGGTGTGAGGAGTTGAGACTGGATCCTGTAGATATAAAGTAGCCACACAAAAAGGTATTAAGCAAAGGAAGGACAGGTTCCCATTTCAGCTTTGAATAGATTATTCTAGTGGCAGGTTGGAAATGGATCATTAGGAACTGGTGACTAATGACATGGGCAGGTGATTCACGATAAGGCCTAGGTCTCTACTTTGCATTGCTTTTCTCTTTCCCACTGTTAGTACTTCAATTCAAGCATGCTATTACCTCATACATTTATTCAATAAATATTTACTGAGTGCCTCTTCTGTACTAGGTCCTACAGATAAAGTGGTGAACAAGCTAGAAATGGTCTTTGCCCTCAAAGATCTTAGTTAGGGATATTAGTGCTGAAAGTTTCATATGTGCTATCCCATTTAATCCTCAGAACACCTTATAAGTATTATTATTGTCCCGATATTTCAGGTGAGGTAACTCAGTCTTAAAAAGTTTAATAATTTGCTGAAGGTCACATGGCTAGCTAGCTAAGTGGTGGTGCCAGAATTCAGACACAGAACCATCTTACTTCAAAGCATGTTTTTAATCATTTGATTAATCACTGTTATCTCTCATGCAATTGCATACGATATGTTAAGTGCTATGACTAGGAGTACAGTGGTTTGGATTATTGAAGCTTCCTAACTGGTCATTCTTTCTACATTTAGCATGTTCCAGCCAGCCAGTTTTTCCAAAATGCAAATTGAGGAGGATGATGGCACTTTCTCAGGTTAAGGGTACTCTGAGGAGGAAGATGAGGTTTTGAATGGAAGGTGATGCATCCCAGTCTTAGGTATATTGATTTTGAGGTGGCTGTGACATATCCAAATGGATATATCACAGTAATTTCATAGATGAATCTTAAGTTAAAGGGGAAGCAGGGTTGGAGATAAAAGCACTTAGCATCACTAGCTCTTAGAGTTTAGCTGAATTCAAGGCAATTACTGGGACTCTGCAGGGGCTTCTAGAAAAGAGAGGAGCACCCTGCTGAGAAAAGGGCAGTGGGTACAGGCTTGAAGAATAGAGCAGATCTGGAATAATTCATCGGAGGAAAAGGAAAGGGAATCAGCAAAGGGCAGTCAAAAATACAATTAAGTTGTATTTAGGGTTAGGATCAATGCATTTATAGTGATATCAATCTGTGTGGTTGAGAGATTTTCTACAGTAGCAATCATTAATTCAAAAATAGGAAAACTTGCCAAAATTTTATTATTTTACTAGTTTTATTTTCTCCTAGTCTGATTGAAGGCTTTGCCTATGAGTTCCCAAAGCACCCCGAATTTACCTTTGACATGCTAATGAACACTTGACCTATCAGGTTCTACTTAAGTCCATTTCACGTTGGACTTTGAAGTCCTCAAAAAGTCCTTTGAGACTTTGAAAACCAGTTTTTTAAATCATTTTTATTCCTGGCAACCTGCACATCAGTACTTGTACACTTGTTCTACTTCCAGGTTAAACTGTAAGTCTCTGAGATGCAGAAGCTGCGACTGCGCAGTTCTGCAGGAGCATCATCTCAGTTCAATGCACAGTATGTCCTTATTAAACATTTGTGGGATTGGACTAACTTTAACATGGAAGCTAAAATGTATAAATTAACCAACTATCTCATACTACTAAGCAATGATTTTTAAGCTTTCAGACTTGGAATAAACAATCCCTCCTCTTAGTCTTTCATTCTCTGTTCTTCATTAAGAGGAAATTAGGGCAGCAACACCCTGGTTCATGTCATTTTGCCTTTGGAGTTTGGGCCTTACTGGCAGCTCTACAGGCTCTGTGACCACAGATGAGCTATTAAGCACTTTTGGACCTACTGAGCCGTTGTTAATAAAACTCAAGTGATTGGACATGTTGATTGCTGATATTCCTTATCATTCTAAAATCCAAAGAGTCCATGACCTTTAATCTACACCTGAGAACTACTGCCTTATAAAGAGCAATTAAAACATGGGCTCCATGTTTCATTATTGGAAAATGAACAAATAAATCCTCTCTCTATAAAACTGAGTTATAATTTACAAAGCATATATTACTTCAAAAATAATGATATGGGTACTTTATATTTAATTATTGCTTTGACTGCTCGTTAAAGCATTTTAGCAGATGGAAGTTTTGTTTTTCCATGGAAGGTTTATCAAAAATTCAAATGAAAGGGCGCTGCAGTTCACTTTGGTAGTAAAAAGAATAGAAAGCTGGAAGAATATGATATATCATCTTGGATCTCATGTGTACCTTGGTAACACTTTCCCTTATTTTTTTTAAGATGAGAAATCAAAGAGTATAAGTGGCTTACTCGAGATAACAGAGGTACGAAGTAGCAGGGCTGGTACTAGTGTCCAAGGCTCCCAGTCATAGGCTTCCTTTTTTTTTTTTACAACAACCAAATTGATCAAAAATCTCCTGAAAGACAAAAACAGATGAAGGTGAAATGCCAATTGGTTGAGTTTAAACAGAAACTCTACTTTGTTCTTTCCAGGTTCAATAATAAACAATTCTAGTGATTGGCGTAAAAGGCTGGCAGATGAAACATTCTGACTCCTAAACAAAAATATTTGTATTTTTGCACCACAGTTAGTAAATCAATTGTAAAAATTAAGTAAACAGAAAACAAGGAGAATCAGCAAACCCAGCAAACAATTTTCCTTCACTCTTTTGGAAGACAGACTGAAAAACAAAACAAAACAAAATCCCTGTGTCTCCCTTTATTAGCAGCCAGGATGGTGAGTCCCATTGTAAATCCCACTTATAAAGGCTCATGGCTACCTGCAGAGCCTTGGAGTACCAATCACATTAGTGAGGACACCAGATGACCAAAGGAAGCCATGAGTGTCTGGGAAAGCTAGTAAACAAAGGACAGCATTCCAAATGAATGCCATTGCTAGTGTCTGCATTGTAAACTGCCTGGATTTCAGAATCCTAAAACAGATTAGCTGAAGGCAACAAAAGATGCAACTAAGACACAAAGAACTCATTTTGACACATTAAGAAACGGTCTTCATTAGATCATCAGGTACTTAAGTATAATCATAAAAAAAAAAATTTTTTTTCACCTAAGTTGTGTTTGAAGCAGCGAGGCCTAGAAGAACAGAGACCTAAAAATGGTTCTACAATACAATGTGTTCATGACCAAAATTCATGAACCAGCCTTTTCCCTTTCAATCTTCCTGACATTTTAAAGGTCTGTAGTGACTTTAAAATTTGTTATACACAACCAGAAAAACTCAGATCTCTCTAACTGTAAGTGATTTTTCTTCCACATTGCCGCATCACTTACAAAGAAAATAAGTTACACATTTGGGTATGAATTGCCAAAATGAAAAGAAGCAAAGTATAATTTCCATCACTTCACATGTCTGTTTTGCTTTTCTTGCAAAGTTTAAACTCATATATAATTTAGATGCTTAAGTTTGAAAATGTGGAAGAAAAACCTTTATTTCCACGAGGAGAAGATTGACATTTGTTGTTGTTTTCTTTTTTAGGGAGAAGGGGTTAGGGAATTACATTAAACAAATTTAGTAACGTCCAATATTGTTTGCCAGTTTTATTCATTAAGGTATCCATATTGCTAAGCTGACAAATGCTGATGTAAAATATAAATAATTACTTATTTAAAGTCCTGTAAGAAGACATGGGCACCGATGTGTAATTTTCGATCAAATGGCCTTCCACTTAACATTTTCAGGTGTACATACCATCAGTCATTCTGAAATTTTACAAATGTATTTAGAGACCCCTTATCAGGAGCAGGTAAGCAGATAAACAAAAATGGTTCTGATACTTTAAATAGTCCTAAACACTTAAAGCTAAAACTGAGGTATTGTATAATAATAAGGAACTTTCCCTTTAATTTCTACTTTTTGAAAATTAATTTCTCTTCATATATCCTCAGTTTTGTTTGATTATAATAATCTCCCTTCACCAACAACAAAAGTAATTTAGCTCTCACTTTCCCTTTGAGAGATACATTGTTTTGTCAAATCCTAACAGGGCCAACTGATGGGGCCTTCAGGCCAGGTGACAACTTTGACTTCATTTGTGTTCAAGTGGAAAAACACTGGAAAATTTCAATGAGTCTGAACTCAGAAAAGCTTTTTGGCTTTACCACTCCTCTAGGTTTAAAATGATATAATAATAAAACTATAATAAGGTTTAAAATTTTTAAATAGAAGTCAGTCTTCCCTGTTTGACAGAGGGAAAAGGAAGTGTGGAGATAAAGGGACCTATGTCTAAGTGACATTTCAAGTAGGTTGCAGAAAAGCAAACCTTCCCCCAACCACCACCCAACAAACTCTCAACTGAAGAAACCCTCCCCAGTGCTGTGGCCTCTCTAGCCTTTTTAGTTTTATCACATAGAAAATGGCAGAAGTATGCCCCATCAAGTCAGTAGCTGTGTATTTTCTCAGAGAGCTCGTATTAGTTTGCTGACTGTATACGTGGAGTGTCTCCTTTCGTTGTCTCATCTGCTCCTTCCCTTTCTCCTAGATAGCCAAGAGGCAGGACCAAGAATGGCCTGACTTCTGCTGCTCCAATGAAACCAGGCAGTGTTTTGGATCTAAATCAAATCATGCTCGACCACTTTACAATCATGTGGCTTGAGGCTAGTTATCTCTAAAATGGGAATAATATCTCTTACCTCAAAGAGTTACAGAGAAGGTAATGGCATATATTAGGCATACAATAAATGTTATACTCTTCCTTATATAAATTCTTAACCACAGGAAAAATAATGCTTTTATAGAATTCTTTCATGAAAATTATCTCAGTTAATCTTTATATATGATTACTACACTCATAAGGAGCCAACAACTCAAATGCATTTCTCTGACTCCAGAACCAATATTTTTTTTCTATTGTGCTGCGATGTGAGGGGCTGTAGTGGAGACCCCATTATATTCTTGTATCTTAGGCTCCTGTGGGTGGGGGTGGGGAGCATGAGCTGAACTGGCAGGGGTCTTAGAAGCATGCAAAAGAAGCAGAAAATAGATATACAATCAAATGAACCCATACCACTTAGTAGGGCAATTGCCAGAAAGATAAGCTGCCATTGGGGTTCATCAATAAAGTATCCTTTACTGATCAAAAAAGTCAGTGAGAATAAAAATGAAATATTATGATGTCTTAGGGTCTAGTTCTTTATAGGACTGTGATCATTTTAGGTCAGGCCAAAAAATAATTATGAAAATAACAGACCTACAAAATATTATATTCCTCTAAGGCTGAGAAAGGTTTCCTGTCATTAGATGAAACCAACATTTAAATTAACTAAAATTTTCTAAACAACTCCTCAGAGCTATACCAGGACTTTTGATACACTTCATGTAATCATCACAATAACATTCTGAGATACATATTGTATTCACTACATGAGAATACAGATCAAGAAGACTGAGTGACTTGTTTGACGAAATTTGCAATGCTGAGGTTTAATCCTACATGCTTTAAACCCTGTATGTTGTGTTCTTCAAGCTAAGTTACACTATGTTCTCTAGAAAAGAATATATGAAATGGTCCAAACTATAATTATAATTTTATTTAAAACTCAAGAGAGAACTAATGACTATTAGGTTGGTTAAACATGAGTTTACTTATACAAATTGTAAAAATCCCTAAATAGAGATTTCTGAGGTCAGAATGACATCGTAAAGAATTGGTTGAAAACAATTTTAGAAAATCCTCATCCAAGGATATGGTTTTAATTGATTTTAGTGAAAGAGGAAGGGAAGGAGGGAAAGGGGGTTGTAGGGGGAGAGAGAGAGAGAGAGAGAGAGAGAGAGAGAGAGAGAGAGAGAGAGAGAGAGAGAAACATCATCGATCAGTTGCTTCTCATATGTTCCATGAGCAAGTATTGAACCCACAACCCAGGTATGTGCCCTGACCAGGAATTAAATCTGTAATCTTTTGGTGCATGGGATGATGTTCCGATCAACTGAGCCAACCAGCCAGGGATGATTTGAAAACAATTTTTTAATTATTTCTGGTCTATTACATAAGTCAAACCAAAAAAAACTGGGATTTCTACTTCATTCTTATATGACTCTATATAATTAAGTAAATTTTGACTTTGCTATTGGCATTTTTAAACTATAAATTTTCTAATATGGGAGGTTTAAAACAACCCAGGATAACAAAGTTTCATCCAGGAATAAGATCTTTACTCTCTGTTATAACCTTTCATTTACCTACCCTGGGAAAAGTTTTGTTGAGAAACAAAACTTAAATAACCTTCAAATGGAGCTGAGGTCTGAGGACCAAATAGCATGAATTGGAAGAAAAAGTGCTCTTTATTTTTGGATAAAAATGAAGAAACCAAGGAGAATCCTAGGAAGAAACAGCAGTCACAGCTATGGATGGAGTCAAGTGAGGTGGAGTGGGTCAGTCCTGCTGACTTGGGTGCCCAGAGAGGCTCTAAAAACCATTCTTCTGGGCAGATGGTGATGATGGAAGTAGTGAAAAGTGCTGTATGATAAATCAGGAGTCATAGTGAGGAAGAAGGGAAGGAGTCTTCCCATTTGTTTCATCAACTGCTGCAGCATTTGCTGTATTTGACCTCAAAGTAACAAAACAGAAAACCTGGCTGCAATTACTACTGATTTTTCTTGATGAAACCAACGTGGATACTGAGGCCCCTTTAAGCTTAGAATGATTCAGATCAATGTTTTGCACAAAGTCTAGTTCAAAAGCTGGATCAGGACCATCTGAAGAACATGTTTACTGTATAGATCCCTTATCCTCTCTTTCAGAGGTTTATGAATCACTGGTTCTAGGGATCTTTCAGAAGTTTATGAGTCACTGGTTTTAAGGAAGGACTCAGGTTTAGAAACCAACCCTAACCCCAGATGATTCTATGGCATTAGAGTTTGAAAACCACTTATCTGGATATAAAAAAGAGAAGAGTTTAAAACTGTGTATGATTATTAAACAGGATGCTTGTTTGCAACAATTAACCAAACACATTAAAAAGAAGGAAAAGAAAAACACTTTGCAGTCTGATCCTAAGACTAGATACTTGTTTGCTTTGTGCTTCAATCACCTTCTTTGGAAAATGTAAATAAACCAATAATGGTATCCACTAACCCCATTGCCAAGGAGGTACTTAAGAGGACAAGAGAGTTAGGAAAGGACATTGTGCCATGACAATAGCAACTTGCTTCTGTGATAAGCATCACATCCACCTCCCACTACTTCGTGGTTGCCTGTGGCCTTTGACCTTTACCTGTTCCTTTCGGGCTGGCCCTATGGAGAAACTGAAGCATTAAAAAAATTAAACACTGTTCATTGACTAAGTTTTAACTGTAAAACCTTAGAAAAATAATCATTTGGACCACTAAAAACAAACATAAGAATGCCAATAACTTTGTAAAAATATTGTTCTCATCAAAATCATTGGGATGGCATTATGCTTAAAATGCAAAGAAAAAGCCCAACTCCTCTAGATTTGTATTTTGCTTTCCCCTCAGAAATGTCTCCTAATCAAGTTTTAAATATTGAAATTGGATCCTGTGATATACAAAGGGTCTGTTTCTTCACACTCATATTGTGGAATGTTCAACTATGTACTAAAAGCCATCTAGTCTGTAAAATTCTGCTGCAAATGATACTATTTCACAAAAAAGTTAGACAAAAAGAATTGCAATATTATTTAATACCAATTATTAAAGTATTTTATTAGAGAATGGATGCCAGAAGGAAGAGGAGTTCTGAGCAGAAGGCTGCAGAGATAAATTCTGATAACTAGCAGTATCCTGGTCCTTAGTAAATGGCCGTGCCTCAGAAATCATCATACTGCAGCCTGAAACATCCTGTTCTGGGTTACCAAAGTCAGTGTATGCCATAAATGGAAACAAATTAAAGAACCTGTCACATAGAGTTCATGCAAACAAATAAGTATAATATGACTCTATGTAAGGGGGACACAGCAGAATTTGTTTGCCCATGTTTTTTGGCTGTATCACTGTCATTCGGTCCTGCTGCTTTCCTACTAACAGATATGTAGAAGACTGGGTTGAACTTCATCTGATGTCTTTCCCAATTCAAGTGCATTATAATGATGTTTTTGGACTGTTAAGACAGTCAGGGTTTTTTCCTTATTATAGCTACAAGAGTGACTTTACAGAAGGAAGGAAGACACCTGATTCACATGACCAGGCATAGCAAAGGGAGCATGTGAACTTTCAACAAAAGAGGAAGCTTTGTACCAGATGTGAAGAAGTAAAGTTTATTTTTCCATTTAGCTTGTTTATTTAAGTAAGAAGGAAGGAGACTGTGGCTGCTTCCCATTCCAAACTGCTCAGGGAATGACCTTTTTTTCTTTTTTTCTTTATAAATGAACAAAGTTGGCTATTGCAGTTTGCAGAGGGATATGGAAAGCAACCAAGTCACTAATGATTACATTTCATCCGTAGCTAGTTCAACAATTGAAACCTGCCAATCACCAGCGAAGATAAAGAGGGAAGGTCAATGCAGCCTTGCCCATCTAGCAGCCTCTCACTGTTTAGATGGAAAATGATTTATTAAGGGAATTATTTTAAGAAATGTGAATCAATTATAGAGACTAAAATCAAGGTCTTCCTAACATTTGTTTAACAGCTAAGAAACTCTCAAGTCTTAGATTAGTGTATTTTCCCTTTTAATCATTGTGTATAAGAAGCAGAGTGATAGAGCTTATACATTTACAACAACATAACCAAAGAAAAACATCTTTTGTCCTTGACTCATCTATTTTTTCTCACATTATTTTGGTCTGACACACCATTTGTTTCTAGACTGAAGATTTTCTTGGTATATATCCAAAAGACACACAATATCTTTTTCACAAATTGTTGAAACATTCCTCTTAATGCTGAAGCTATTATATGCTACTAGCAAATAATATAAAATACACCACAAAGCAATTAATTGTATTTGTTCATTATCATAAAGGCCAACCTACAAAATATTAAATGACTTCCCTCTATTATTCATTTACACATCCATTTTTAAAAACACATACTTTCTCTTCTTTCCTCATAATAGCCCCTCATCCTGCTTTTTGTAGGAAAAGAGAGAACATTATCACTAAGATTAATAGAGCACTGGTAACATATTTTAGGTACAAATGACCTACTTTTATGTGTAGTGCCAGAACAACTCAGCAAGAATTTAGGAAGGAGAAACCCTGAAGTTCTTTTCCACTGAATTAATGCAGCTGGTGGTGATAAATTGATTGTTCTCCTTTAATGAAAGGGTGAGAAAGACAAAAAAGAAGTACTTTCTATAACTGGCTATATTTTTTATTAATTAGTAAACAGTTTTGTCTTCAACTGTTATATGTCATCAAGAAGAATCACCACCAGTTTTGATTAAAGCTGCCTCACAAGTTACCTCATTCTGCTAAGAGAGTGCAAGAGTGGCATAACAACTTGATTTTTCTTTCAGGAAGACAACATGCAAAATGTTCCTCTTTGTAAAGAAAGGTGAAAGGGATTGCATCTACTCTCAGACTTTCATTTCCTGGAACTACATATTTCTTAAATACTTTGTGTGTTTCATAAAAATTATCCCTTTATCATCTTCAAAACTCAAACTGAAAATAGAATTGGTAATATATCAAATTTTATATCCTGCTTGAAACCCGAGACCCCTACATTTTGAACTTAAATCTATTCCGAGTGTCACAATCAAGTGTGAATTAAAATAAGACTCACTTACTCAGCTGTCCTTGGCTGTGACTGTCATAATAATCTGAATCCTGCCCAACAATTACTACACTTCCTTCAAAACTTACAATTACTAACATCAGTTAATACTTAATGCTCAGTTAAAGATTTTTCCCCCCCTGAAATATAGTAGTTGACATTTATTTAGTATAGCTACCATTTCACAGCAGTAGTGTTGGGTGCTCAGGTAAGTAGGGAAGGAGTGTCTAGAGTGGGATGGTCACTGAAAATCTATTTTAAGGCTCGAATATTCGTAAAAGTGTGCAATTGGTGATACATATTCACAGAGCCACTGAAATAATATACATGGTATTAATATTTGATACAATTAATAAATGAACATATGTATATGTGCATGTGTGTGCCTGTAGGTGCATGTACGTGTGTACACAGTAGTGCAACCTTCCAGATATCAGACTCTGGGAAACCTAGTCTAGAACCAGTAAAGTATCTGGAAGTAAGAGAAAAGTACATTTGTACAGTGAATTAATTAAAGAAATATGATTGAGGGGCTAGGGCCCCAGCCACAACATGCCGTGGCTATGCCAATGCATGAGCACTGGGCAGCATGGTAGATGCGCTCAGTTTGGCAGCAGCAGTCAAGAGTGAAAGGACATGCCTAGAGTGTCACAGCTGCCCAGCTGCCCAACATCCTGCAGCCGCCTGAGCCGTGCTGCCCGTCATGGTATCATGTATCATCTCCAGACTCATGGTGAACTGTTGTCTTTCAGCCAAGATAGAGGCATAGGTAGACACACTTTGCCTCCTTCCACAACCATAGAAGGATTACATCTATCTCAGAACAGAAAACAACTAGAACTACCAGAAAATCAAACTGAGTGGAAGTCTAACAAACAAAGTGATTCTCATCCAGATAGGGAGCCAGGGCAGAGAGGACATGGATATGGCAGCAGTGGTGGCAGGGCAGTGGCTACTGGCCAGTAGAAAGAACAGTCACACATTATAAAAGCCAGGAGGGACACCTGGGGAGCAATGCCAGTCATAGGCCAGACTGTGCAGCTCACAGTTTCAGCGCCAGGAAAATAAAACCTCACAGCTTCTGGCTGTGAAAACAAGTGGGGGTTGGGGCGGCGGAAGAAACTGCCAGTCTCTCAGGAGAATCCATTTAGAGGGTCCCTACATGTCCTAGAACATTGCAAATTCACCCACTCTGGGGACTACAACCAAGGCAACAGCTAGAAGGGTGCCAGTAGCATATGGTGAAGTGACCAGAGTGCTGAGCAAGTGGCATCTTTCCCTCTCAGACCCTTCCCCCGCATACAGCACCACAAGGCAGTGAAACAGTTCAACCTTTACTGACAAATACCTAAGGCTCCGCCCCTTACAATATAATAAGTCCAACAGCTCTACCTAAGACACAGAGGCAAACACAGGAGGCTGTCAAGTTGAGGAGACAGAGAAGTATGGTCCAAAAGAGGGAGAAGATCAAGACTCCAGGGGAGAACTAAGCGAGGAGATAGCCAACCTAACAGACGCAGAGTTCAAAACACTGGTGATAATGATGTTCAGAGAAATGATTGATACGGCAAACGCATAAGGGAAGAAGTGAAGACTATACTAAGTGAAATGAAGTAAAATCCACATGAAACCAATGGTGAAGGGAAGAATGCCAGAGTTCAAATCAATGAGTTGGAACATAAGGAAAAAATAAACAGTCACCCAGTACAGAATGAAGAAACAAGAATTGAAAAAAACAAGGAGAGGCTTAGGAACCTCTGGGACAACTTTAAACATACCAATATCCAAATCATAGGGGTGCCAGAAGGAGAAAAGGAAGAGCAAGAAATTGAAATCTTATTTGAAAAAATAATGAAGGAAAACTTCCCTAATTTGATGAAGGAAATATACATATAAGTCCAGGAGGTACAGAGAGTCCCAAACAAGCTAGACCCAAAGAGGACCATACCAAGACACATCATAATCAAAATGCTAAAGGTTAAAGATAAGAGAGAATCTTAAAAGCAGCAAGATTAAAGAAAAGAGTTACCTACAATGGAATTCCCATAAGACTATCAGCAGATTTCTCAAAAGAAACTTTGCAGGTAAGAAGGGACTGGCAAGAAGTATTCAAAGGGATGAAAAGCAAGGATCTACAACCAAGCTTACTCTATCCAGCAAAGCTATCACTTAGAATGAAAGGACAGATAAAGTGCTTCCCAGACAAGGCAAAGCTAAAGGAGTTCATCATCACCAAGCCATTATTACATGAAATGTTAAAGAGACTTAATTTAAGAAAAATAAAAAGATCAAAACTGTGAATAAAACAACAAACTGACAACTATTTACAAATGAATCTAAAAAAATGAAAACAAATTAAGCAAGCAACTAGAACAGGAACAGAACCACAGACATGGAGATCATATGGGACATTATCAGTGGGGAGGGGAAGGGGAAGAATGGAAGAAAAGGTGCAGGGATCAAGAAGCATAACTGATAGGTACAAAATAAGCAGGGGATGTTAAGAATAGTAAAGTAAATGGAGAAGCTAAAGAATGTATTTGCATGACCCGTGGACATGAACTGAGGGGGGAGGTGGATTGCTGGAGGGAAAGGAGGTACCAGGCAGAGGGGTACAAAGGGGAAAAAACTGGGACAACTGTCATAGCATAATCAATAAAATATACTTAAAAAACAGAAAGAAATGTGATTGATTTGTATTTTAGGTATGACCCTCAAGTATAAAGCAAAATAGCAACAAGATACAGAGATTCTGGTAGAAGTGATAAATCTTCTGAAGATAACAGTCTCCATATATAAAAGAAGTAGTCTATAAAAACACAAATATGGCTGCTCAGTCCATTTAGCATAGGAGCAAACAGCCCTGCACTCAATACTTCAGTCACTGAGGACACTACTGTATCTTAGGGTAACACAATAGCACATCTTTATAATTAGAACTCTGGGTCAATTAACGTGCATTATTTAAAACAGGGGTCCCCAACCTCTGGGCTGCAGATTGGTACTGGTCCGGCCTATTAGGAACCAGGACACACAGCAGGAGGTGAGCTTGAATGTAATATGCTTGAAAATCATCCCGAATCCATCTCCCCGCAACTCCACCGCTGGTCTGTGGAAAAACTGTCTTTCACAAAATTGGTCCCTGATACCAAAAAGGTTGGGGACCACTGATTTAAAAGACAGTATTAAGTAATGTATTACAGGAAGATCCTTCACTAAACTAACTTTTAAAAAAATTTTAGGCCTTCAGTTATCTGGAAAATAAAGTTATTTGAAACAACTTTACTATTGTTATGTTTTATACAATGTATTTTGTCTCTAACTTTTAAAGGCTTTTTTAAATACTGCTTTGTTATGCTTAGAGAGGTTATGTGGAACGTAGTATCTTAAATATTGTCACTATTTACACCTAGATTATATAATTAAGAGTTGAATTTTCTAGGGACACCTTTTCAGATTATAGTATTATTTACCTTGTTAAAAACTGTGTTTACTAATCTGTTGTACAAGTTTTGGGTTGTACTGAAGTATCTCTTCTTGTACATTATTATAACAAGATACTATTCCTGGCTTGTAATAAGTTTTATCTATGCTATAATTATGTTATTTTAAAATCTAATATACTAACTCAGGTATTAAGGCCTCTGAAGAAATATGCATGAGGAACAGAAGGAGTTGCTTGAAATAAAAATTCCTGATTCATTAATTACTTGTTAAATATCAAAATGTCATGGATGTAATCCACCAGTCTTGGAGAATGCTGAAAAGACAATAGAATAAGAAGATTTCAGAGTAGCTGAAATCTTTAACTCTCTTTGAAAAATCTGCCACAAGTCAGAAGGGTAATGTCTTTTTCACCCAATGAGAAAGCTGTTCTCACACGAGCATAATTAATCTTCTGACACCATGACAAAGAAATTCCTTAAAAGGATTTCTCTGATTTCCTCTCAAGACAGAAGATTGTCTTTATCCATCATCTGTTCTTCCTGATCCCTTCTTTTTGAATATCCACATCAGCAGAATTGTCCATCAGAAGAGACAGCAGGAGGGAAATCTCTGCATGATTGATAGGGCCCCAATGCTCTGAAGGCCTATTTAAGTGCAAGCATCTATTGTTGCATACTTACTTTACAGCAGTTAAACAAATATAATAGTCACCAATTCAACCATTGTGTGGCTTAGACTTGACTAAAACTAGTAAGTGAAGTTTGCTAATGACAAGGCACTGATTTTGAAGCCAGATAAAAACTCTCCAGATAAATTAGCCTGATGTCTACTTTAAAAGAAGAAAATTCTCAAAGCCATGCAACAGTGATATATACTGTTGAAAGTGTTATATTCTATATTGTATATAGATGGACATTTCCATTAAAAAATAAGAAAAGTCTGATACTTTTTATCTTAACAGTCACTTAATACTTCTTGCCTACATCATGGTTATTTGGGGGGAAAATTCACCATAACTACATATGTTGCCATCCAAAAATACCAGGTGTTTCAAAGAAGAAAGTGCTCCCAACACTTCCATAAATTTTTATTTTTCAGACTCATCACAGTAAAGTTTTCTCAAAGAGAGATTCACGTGTGTCTATGTCCTGTTACCCCCATCTGTGAAAACAAAACAAAACAAAACCCACTTGAGACTTCTTGTGACTACCTACCTTTTCCTTGGGTGGAATGAATAACCCAGAGCACTAAAGGTCAGTTTCAAGTGGAGGAGCAAAGCATAATGGGCAAAGGACCAATCCACAGAAAATGCAAACCTGGTTCCACTTTCAAAGCAATCTACATGAAATGGAAACAGATATAGAAATCTCACTAAGCTTGGTAAGTGCACACCCAGTATTATCACTGGAGGTTACAGCATGCTCTGTGTTCTTTATAGATCTGCCAAAAAAGGCCCCTAGAGCCCAGATGCCAGGACACATTAACACTATGAGTTCTGTTTGCACCACAGTGACCTTGATTACTCAGTTTTGGACCAGCCCTGTGAAAATATTTGTTTATCGTTTCAATCCCCAAACAGTGAGGCCAGCCCTCACACTGGTGCTCCCCTTGGCATGGTTATTAGGACAGACTGCCACTGCCTGACCCATCCTGGGGCTGCTCCTCCAGCTAAGAAGAGCAACCGATGACTAGCCCATAGCCAGACCCACATGTTGTACAATGAGTGCCTTAGTTTTGGTTTTTCTTAAATTACAAAGCTATATTCAGGATTGATCACCCCTTTCAAGACCTAGAAAAAAAGAGAGTTATATCCAGGATAAAGACCTGGGAAAATTCTTGTGGGTAAATAGGGGTGCTAAGCATTTTGAATGTAGAATGTAAGACAGAGTTTACATATAGAGAAGCTGGAAACCCAAAGAGAATTAACTGGTAGTGAAAGTAATATGGAAGAGAGGGCCAAATGGGGAATGCAGGCAGATATCCCAGAGGGGCCTCTAAAGTGTTCTTTCACTAGCCCAGGACCCAGAAATCTCTCAAGGGCTCACATCATCAATTCCACATTCTTCACAGGCATTTGTGAATGGCTAGTCTTACCAACAGGATTGTGTGTGTGTGTTTGGTGGGGGTTGGGGGGCAAGAACCAATCCTTGTCATTCTTGTATGCCTATTATACACTATATATAGCATCTTGTCAAGGCCAGGAAACACTTAACTGGTTAGAATAGAACTTGAGTAAGAAGTTATTAGGTGCTGCCCTAGACCAGTTAGTTTTGTAATATCCCGAAAGGGTCAGGCAAATCTTCCTGTTTCCACCCCAGGGCCCCTGGGGGAAAAAGCAATGAGGTCTGTGAGATTCAAATCCAAGTTCAATAAGAATATCCTCTTGGGGACTTCCGGCCAAGATGGAGGCATAGACCTACGCACTCTGTCTCCCTCTACAACTAAGAAGGATTACAACTACCACAAAACCAAAAATAATAGTAAGTTCCAGAAAATAAAGCTACATGGAAGTCCAACGTATGAAGTCATAAACAAGCGGTGCTCATCCGGATGGGTAGGAGGGGCGAACCCGCGGCTGAGAAAGATTGAACTATGCTGGAGGCGGCAGCCATGGCAGCCTCAGCAGTGAACAGCAGGACCCAGTAAGCAGAAACCTGTATTTGGGGGGAGGAGAGAAGTGTCTGGGAGCTGCCCCGGCCCCAGCTGCAGACAAGATCCATCGGCTTGCGACTCCATCGCTGGGGAAGGCAGACCGCATTGGGAGGCAGCTTCCTGTTCCTCAGCCAAGAGTAATAGCAGGAATCCATCTTGGACCCCCGCCCCCATGCAAAGTACCACAGTGTGGTGAGAAAGGTCCCCAGGTTGTGACGAGCACATGGGGCTCCGCCCAATATAGCGTAGGAGGCATGACAGCGCCCCGCCCAAGAAGGAAAGATAAACAAAATGGTTAGAATGGCAGAATTAATGATTGAAATATCAATCACACAGCTAATGAAAAAACAAACAAAAGCCTTGACTGATGAACAAATAGGGAATCTTTCTGAGGCTCAGTTCAGAGCTATAGTCATAAGGCAGCTTACAGCCCTAACAGCGGGGCTGCATCAAGACAGGGAAGGAATGAAGGCTAGTCCTGCTGAAATGAACAAAAACACATACAAGACAAGTGGTGAGGAAGGGAAAGCCATGGATCAAATTAACAAATCGAAACATAAGGAGGGAATAAACAGTCAACAGTGCAGAAACAGGAAACAAAAAGTGAGGAATATGATGAGAGGCTCAGAAACCTCTGGGACAGCTATAAGCGAATGAACATTCGAATTATAGGATTGCCAGAGGGTGAAGAAGAACTAGAAATTGAAAAATTATGTGAAAAAATAATGAAGCAGAACTTCCCTAACTTGGGGAAGGAAATGAACTTACAGGTCCAGGAAGCACAGAGAGTTCCTGATAGGCTGGACCCAGGGAGGACCACACCAAGACACATTATCATCAAAATGCCAAAAATTAAAGATAAAGAGAGAATCTTAAAAGCAGCAAGAGAGAAGAGAAGAATTATGTACAAAGGGGTCCCAATTAGACTATCAGCGGATTTCTCAAAGGAGACTTTACAGGCAAGAAGGGACTGGCAAGAAATATTCAAAGTAATGAAAATCAAAAACCTACAGCCATGAATACTCTATCCAGCGAAGCTGTCATTCAGGATAGAAGGGCAGAGAAAGTGCTTCCAGGACAAAGTAAAACTGAAGGAGTTTGTTAGACCCAAACCACTGTTATATGAGATGTTAAAGCGACTTGTTTAGAAGAAGGAGGATCAAAACTATGAACATTAAAATGAAAACTGTATCACAACAACCAACAGCAGAAGCTTGGGAATTGAAACAAAGGCAAACTAAGTAGGCAATGAGAGAGGAAAAAGAATTATAGGTACAGGGAACATATTGGGGGGCGGTCAGCAGGGAGGGGGAAGGGGGAAAAGGGAGGGAGATGATGCAGGAATTAAGAAGCATAGTAGGAGAGAGTGGAGTAGACAGGAAGATGTTGAAAAGAACTATATGCACAACCAATGGGCATGGACTAAGGGAGGGGACAAGTGGAGGGAGGGGGAGCAGGAGGGAAAGAAATTGGGATAACTGTAAAAGCATAATCAATAATAAAAATATAAAAAATAAAGAATATCCTCTTGCCTATAGTAATCCTTGGTGAGAAAACCCCAACAGTGTGTACAGGAAATCTCTATGCCTTCCTCTTAATATTGCTATAAATCTAAAACTTCTCTAAAAAATTAAGTCTTTAACAAAAAAGCCTAACACAAAACAAAATAAAACCCACTATTGCTCACAAAAACTCAGGGAAAAAAAAACATTTCATTCTTTTGCCCTTCAGAGATATCTTTGTAAGAAAAGGATCAGTTGTAATGTGATCCATGACAAATATTTATAATTGTGTTAATAGAATTTACTTTGGATTAAGACATGCATTGACTGAATCCCAGCTTTTCCACTTCCAAAAGGGTATGAAATTCAATCTCCCTTGGCCTCAGTTATCTCATCTGTAAAGTAGAGATAATAATCATGCGTACACTTTGCAAGGTGTTGTAAAGGATTAAATGTAAATCCTGGCATTTGGCAAACACTCAGCACATAGCAGCTGATTACTTATTCATTCTCTGTTGCCCCTCCCCACTTCAACTCTCTAAGCAGAAACATCCAGCTCTATTTCTTGAGAAACACACAAATGCCCTGGCACAAACATACATTCAATCTGGGAGTCTTGGGTGCTGAGAAAGGAACAGGCCTAATAGATTGAGCTAAATTGACACTTGTGAGTGATTGACAAAAAAGAATGAGGAAATTAGGCAGAAAAAGCAAAGAACAGAGCAGGCAGAGTTACACAAGGGCTGTAAACAGACCATCTCTCAAGCATCTACTTAAACTACTGCCGGCCTGTGTGCACCTCATTCTGTCCCCTCTGACTCAGCTTTACCTCCTTGTTTCCTGGCTGTCTTGGCACTATTTGCAGGTTAGGGTCTTACTGGAATCCACAAGACATATGTTCTTTTTATTGCCACTGAATTCAACAAATACTTATTCTGTTCCTATAGGTGCCAAGCATTGAGAGATGTCAAGGATACATTCATGAATAAGACTATACCATCCTGAAGTTCACAGCTCAGAGGGACTGCTGTGAAAACTACATACCATGTACTAGAGAACACAGTATAACAGAGAACACAGAAGAAGCCTGGGAGTGAGGTGGCTGGCGGTGGCACTTAGGACTTCAAAGGTGAACACAAGTTTGTATGACAGAGAAAGGATGGGGCTGAAGACATCCCACCTAAAGGAACTGTGGGGCAAAATAAATAGATGTCACTTAGCATGCCTGAGTCCTAGAGTAAATGAAGGCAGAATGGCTGGAATCAGGCTGGAGAGTGAAGCTAGGTTAAGAAAGGCAATTAGACTTTAAAAAAAAAGTTTTTTGTTAATACATAGTGAGTGGGTTCTTAAAGAGTGTAAGCAAAAGAATGATATGATCAAATTTGTTTTTCAAAAAGATAATTCATTGGACCAACTGGAACACACTGGAATGGGAACAGAGAAGAACAGACAAAAATTAGAGAGCTTGGAAAGGAGATGATTTAAATGGTCTGGCAAACGATAACGAAAGACTATTTATTCAAGACTTGTGTAGGATGTTGAAATGATGGAACTTAGTGACCCACTAGACATAAGATATAAGGTCGTCGTTGTCGGCAGCCGTCCGTCTCGAGAGACGATGGCGTAGCTTCTTGAGAGTCTATCTGCACCGCCGAGAATGGCTGTGCAGTCCGACTCGGGAGTGACAATCCCTGCCGCACTTGGTACAGGTGAAGGCAGATGGCTGTTGTTGCTGCTGCTGACGCTGCTTCCGCCTCGATCTTTTCTGGGCCGCCTCCTCGTTGCGCGCAGCCTCCGCGCGTGACGTACCTTGCCTGACCGCGAGCCTCCAGGCTAGGCGGTCGTCTGCTTGAACTTCCCATGTGTTGAGATTGATGGAGCATTGTGTCATGTCCTTTTTGCAGATGTCTTTGAACCGCAGTTTTGGGCGCCCTGTCATCCTCTTGCCTTCTGCTAGCTCGCCGTAGAGGAGGTCTTTGGGGATACGGCCTGCATCCATTCTTTTGACATGGCCGAGCCACCTGAGGCGTCTCTCGCTAAGAACTGCATGCAAACTGCTCATATTGGCTCGCTTCAGCACCTCGGTGTTGGGGACCTTATCCTGCCAGGCGACATGCAGGACGCGTCGCAGGCACCTCATGTGGAAGCTGTTGAGTTTCCTTTCGTGCCTTGCGTAGGTGGTCCACGTCTCGCTGCCATAGAGGAGAGTGCTGAGTACGCAGGCTTGGTAGATGCGCAGTCTGGTTTTCTCAGTGAGGCTGGAATTGTTCCACGCTCGCCGGTTCAGTCTGGCCATAACTGTGGCTGCCCTGGCGATTCTCTGGTTGACCTCCAAGTCGACTGACAGAGAGCTCGAGATGGTGGACCCGAGGTAAGTGAAGTCGTTGACAACCTCCAGGGTGTATCCGTCGATGGTGATGCATGGGGGAGTCCCCGTGCCTTGAGCCATAACATTCGTCTTCGTCAGGCTGATGGCTAGTCCGAACTCCTTGCATGCGTGGGAAAGGCAAGTGACTAGCTGCTGGAGTCCCTCTTCGGAGTGTGATGTCAAAGCTGCGTCGTCGGCGAAGAGCATCTCACGGATGAGCACCTCTTTGACTTTGGTCTTGGCTCGTAGACGGGCCAGGTTGTAGAGCTTGCCATCGGATCTGGTGTGAATGAAGACACCCTCGCTGCAGTCCTTAAAGGCGTATTGGAGGAGCATGGAGAAGAAGATTCCGAACAGCGTAGGTGCGAGGACGCAGCCCTGCTTTACTCCGCTGCTGACTGGGAAGGCCTCAGAGGTTGCGCCGTTGTAGGACACCGTGCTGTGCATGTTGTCGTGAAAGGACATGACCACAGCAAGCAGATGTGGTGGACAGCCAATCTTCCGTAGCAAGCTGAAGAGTCCGCTTCGACTGACCAGATCAAACACCTTCGTGAGGTCGATAAAGGCGAGGTAGAGTGGTTTATGCTGCTCGTGACACTTCTCCTGCAGCTGGCGTAGGGAGAAGATCATGTCCACTGTTGATCGGCCAGCTCTGAAGCCACACTGGGACTCTGGGTAGACGCGGGAAGCAAGGGTCTGCAGGCGGGCAAGAGCGACCCGGGCGAATACTTTGCCGACGATGCTGAGGAGAGAGATGCCCCGGTAGTTGTTGCAGTCGCTGCGGTCTCCTTTGTTCTTGTACATGGTGATAATGTTGGCGTCTCTCATATCCTGGGGGATGTAACCCTCCTTCCAGCAGAGACAGAGTAGATGGTGGAGCGGCTGTAGCAGGACTGGTTTCCCGCTCTTTAGGATTTCTGGAGGGATTCCGTCGCTTCCTGGTGCTTTCCCGCAAGCGAGGCGGTCGATGGCTTTGCCGAGCTCTGCCGCAGTAGGTGGGGTGTCTAGCTCCTCCATGACTGGTAGGTCTGGGATGGCGTTAAGAGCAGTGTCTGTTACGGTGTTCTTCGTTGCGTACAGCTCGAGGTAGTGCTCGGTCCACCGCCGCATTTGCTGTTCCTGGTCAGTGATGACCTCACCTGTCTTGGACTTAAGGGGGGCGATCTTGGAGGGGATTGGGCCTGTTGCCTTCTTGATACCCTCATACATTCCTCGTGCGTTGCCTATATCGGTGGCTTCCTGAATGCTTCTGCACAGGTTTAGCCAATAGGTGTTGGCACAGTGGCGGGCGGTCTTCTGGACTTTGTTCCTGGCAGCCCGTAGAGCTTGAAGTGTACTGGGAGTGGGCGTGACCTTGTAAGCCAGTAGGGCCTTCCTCTTAGCCTCGATCACGGGTTCCATTTCTTCCCAGTGAGCCTCGTACCAGTCAGCGTTCTTCCGCTCTTTCTTCCCGTAAGCAATAATGGCGGAGTTGTATATGGCGTCGCGGAGACGTGGCCAATTGGATTCGATAATGTCATCTGCCGCCACTCCCTCGCCGAGTGCATCTTCCATCTTGTTGATGAATTGCTGGGTCTTAACTGGGTTGCTGGCACAACTGGTGTTGATGCGTGGGCGACCCTTCATCTTGGAGTGGTGCAACCTCTTCAGCATTATGCGCACCTTGCTTACCACGAGGGCATGGTCCGTGTCGCAGTCTGCACTGTGGTAGCTGCGGGTGAGGAGGGTGCTGCCAATATCCGTTCTTCTGGTGATGACGAGGTCAAGCTGGTGCCAATGACGGGAGCGGGGGTGCCTCCATGACACCTGGTGGATCTCTTTGCACTTGAAGAATGTGTTTGTCACGCACAGGCCGTGGTGACACAAAAGCTCAAGCAGTCGCTGACCATTCTCATTGATCTTTCCTCTCCCAAAGTTTCCGAGGCGGGTGGGCCAGGCCATGTGGTCGGCTCCTACTCTTGCGTTGAAGTCTCCAAGGAGATAGAGAGCGTTACTTCTGGGAATCTTGGATAACGCTTCGTCCAGTGCATGGTAGAACTGTTCTTTCTCTTCGGTGGTGGCGCAGAGGGTTGGGGCGTACGCGCTAAGAATGCTGACTGGGCCGAAAGTTGTTGACAATCGGAGGGTAAGTAATCTCTCTGTGCCTCCTGTGGGTGGCTCTATGGAGTTAACAAGCGTGTTCTTCACAGCAAACCCAACACCGTGCTGTCTTGGTTGGTCCGGAGACTTCCCTTGCCAGTAGAAGGTGTAGTTGGTTTCTCTGATAGTTCCGTTGTCGGCCAACCGGGTCTCCTGTAGAGCCGCAATGTCGATGTTTAGTCGTGCCAGTTCCCTATCGATGACAGCGGTTTTCCTGGCACCCTTGATCCACGGAAGGTCTGCAGTAAGTCCGGGGCACATGGTCCTGATGTTCCAGCTAGCGAGGCGAAGAGCCGGAGGCTTCTTTCTTGTTGTTTGCTTGGAATTAACTGGTGCGGGTGTTTTGTGGCCCACTTTTCGAGAGGCGCCTCTCTGATCCCCACGCACCCAGTGGGGCAGGCGAGCCATGGCGAGACGGTAGCTGTCCAGTGAGGTGCGATGACCTCTCCCACCGTCAGAGGAGACCCCTGGCGCTCGTTTCCTTCGCCAATCGGATGAGCTTATAACCGGTATCTGTCTCCTCCCGTGTTGAGTCAACATCTTGCGATGACGCTGGAGTGTCCTCTCCAGTGAAACTGAAGCTACAGAGCCTGGGCAGGGTGATATGGAGGGTCTGCTGTTGCCCATGCAGCAGACCCCCCCTCTCTTCGCAGCTGAAGGGTCCAAGGGAAAGACAAAGTCAATACAGCTTGGCTTCAGGTGCGCCGCAGGAGTTGCCGGTGTTGACTACAATGTCAAACCGCCTTAGGGACTCCGGCTCCGGATTTTCTGTCGGGGTTTACTCCCTTAGCCTTTCCCCTGAAGAGGTATGCCGCAAGGCAGCGGAGGTTTTTTGGAGTCAGAGTTTTCCTTCTCTGATTTTAGAGATGTCCTTCCTCTTTCCTCCTTTACAGTCTTGAGGGCAGCATTTACAGGCTAAAATAGAAAACTGGCAGTGTAACCTTCTAAGCAGATACTACCAATACCCTGCTTGGGTATACTCACCCAACAATAAACATCTCTTAAATGTCCTCCAAGTGCCATGCCTCGAATTAGTAAATGGCAGTGCAATGGCAGCCAAACATTTGGATCAGTTTCACTAAGTAAACCACCAACACAAGTAGGTTTTTAAAACAATAGAATAGTGTCTCATTTTATTAAAAATAATAACTATTTTTAAGCAACTTACCAGCAACACTGAATAAAAACCTGGCTGTGTTTCCCACTGTTTCAACTGCTCCTCAGCTGGCTTTAACACAGCAGTATCCTGACTGGTGGCCTGAGTTAAGACTTGAAGAACAACAGTGCTGGCACTATTGAGATCCATGGAAACCAATTGGCTCAGTCCAAATAGCCCGGCTCTCCAGCTTCCACTGTCCAACACGAAGTGGCGTCGGTTGGTCCCGCGCCCCACGCTTGCAAGTCCACGCGCCGCCGCCCACTGATGCCGAAAGCGGCTTCTAGGAACGCGCCATGTTCTGAGTCGCAGCTCTAAACGATGCGGACGCTAGAATATCGCGTCACAGACATCCACAGCAATAAAAAAGATCAAAATACTGATACACAAAACAACACAAATGAATCTCAAAAAGCATTACGCTAAGTGAAAGAAGAAAAGCATAAAAGTCTACATGAAGTTCTAGAAAATGCAAAATTATAGAGACAGAAAGTAGATCACTGGTTGCCTTGGGCTATGGGGCTAGAGGAAAGGATGATACAACAAGACACAGGATAATTTTTAGGGAGATGGAAATGCTTTAATCTTGATTCAATAGTAGTTATGCTACCGAAAAGCAATTTGGGGTCCTGCTGCCTGCTGCCACCCTCTAGACAAAATTCCAGAAGCAAAGGTTTGGTGATAAAGAAAGTCTATCCAGTCACAGCTTCAATTACTTAAGCCTATCAATTAAGGCTAAACTCTAACACCTGGGCCCTGCTATCATTTCCCCTGTTTTAATCACCTTATTTCTATAGGGCTAGTTACAAACTAAAACAGCATAAAATACAAAAACTACACAACTTTGGAAGAATGACAGGCTTCTGCCTCATAGCCTGTTCCCTCTAGAGCACCCAACGAATAAACCAGGGACCCTCTGCCAGGCCAGCCCAATCCTTTAGAAAAATAGGAAGCCCCACACTTTGTTCTTCCACAGAGACACGAACTTAACAATATACTGTCTAAAAACGCTTTAAGAGAACTCCAGAAACCAGTTAAAAAGTCATAATATCCCAGGAAAGTGCAAAGCCAAAACCAGCTACATTAAAATGGTTAAAAAAATTATTTCACCCGTGAGAGCCCCTCCCCTAAGCCAGCACAGAAACAACCTTGAAGAAATGAAGACCTAATAATTATGAGACAAAAATAAAAACGACCATCTTAAATAAGTTCAATGAACTTCGAGAGAAAACAGACAACTAAGGAAAATCAGGAAAATAATGCATGAACAAAATGAAAGTATCTTAAAAAACAGCCTGTAGAATCACAGGCTGAAGGTCTTTTATTTATTTATTTTAATGCTATGTCACTAACTCCTGGACCCCATAGGAGGGAATTTAAGAATAAATTGATACCTTAGGAAAATAAGATTTTCAATTTGTTTTTAATAAGGTTTTTTTTTTTTACTTCTACTTCCTCTCAAAGGAATCCTATGACACCCACTACAAACTCTATGTTTAAAATTGGCCCAGAATTTCAAAGTTTCATGTTTATTTCATAAACCGAATGGCTCACTGGATTTTGTGGCTAGACCAGTCTATAAGTATGAGACAGCTAGGTGCAAAAAGAAAAAAAAGAGCAGACATCTGCCAAAAGGCTCCATGTGCCAAATGGGAAATGAGAGCATGTTCAGAGAAACAACAGGCTGGTTAATGCCACTCTTTTACTGCTAGGGAAGCTTCTAAATGGGAAGAACTTTAATGATCAGGTCCAAGAGAACAAAAATCCTTTTTAGAAAATAGCAGCAGTCTTATTCTCATACTATTGTTTTATGGGAACCTATTCTAACAGATTAAAAGATGATTTGCATTAAGAATTAACTAAACTATTACAAATATAAATAAAATCAATATGACACTAATGAAAAGCAATATGATTTATTCACTAAAGTACATGATTACCCAGGACATTCATTCTTATAAAAAGAATATAAAACTACTACTGAAAATGAGAAAGGACTGAGGACAAGATGGTTGGAGCTCTATTGGCCTTGGACCATAAAGTGTACTTAGGAATGGAAGCCACGTACAACCTAATTCTAACAAAAACAACTCCTTTCAACATTTTTCCCTACATTATCTTAGTTTTTGTTGTTTTGGTATATGTATGTGTAATTTCTCTCACAAAAGTAAAAATTATGTTGTATACACTATTGTTCTTTATTTACCAATTTGTATTTTCTTATGCTAGAAAAAATGTATGACAATCTTTGAAGACTATTACAGAATTCTATAATATAAATGTACCCACCACAATTTATATCCAATTCTCTGTTTGGAGACATTTATTAAGTAATTTTACTTATCAGTGGACTCTCCCAATTTATTATAATTTACTAGCTAATAGTAGGCCAAAAATTATACAGCTATACCTTCACAATAAGCCAGAATGATAAATATTCTCTGCTATGTAGTGTTGAGCAGTGTAGCTATTATTTCACTCAATTCAATTTCTAGGTTGCATTTGACTATAGAAGAGAGGTACAAGCAGATATTTGGTTGTTTACCGAAGGTGAATAGTAGATAATGTTGCCATTTGTGTACATTTATTTTAACTAACATTTGCCCCCAGTGAACACATTTCACTTATTTTTGATGTCACCAGTGAATGATACAGAATAAGTGTTTGAGAAGTACAGTTCTGGAGTTGAATAACCAAAGTTCAAATTCCAGCTATGCTACTCATTAGTTATGTAAACTTGGAAAATTCTTTAATCTCTCTACCACTCTACTTTCATTTTACAAAAAAAAAAAATGTTACCATTTATATTGTAAGGTTGTTATGTACTATCATTTTATCAAAAGGTGTCAGACTAGAAAGAAGTTTCACTCCCCCAAAAACACTATCTTTATCAGCTCTATGGCAACTTCTCTGCCTAATTGGGCAGAAACAGATAAGACAGGTAAATGTTCTCTACTAAAAAGACTTTGGTGACATTAGGAAGCTCAAAGGTTATAAAACTATGTCTAAACTTTACATAAAATAAATATCAATAAACAAGCTCTTACCAATAAATTTATTCAAAAATTTTCTCAATTTCCAGTGAGTGTCCTAAGAGTGATGAAAAGTCAGTTTTGTGTATCAAGTCATCAGAATATACAACTATATCATGATGTAGTGAGAAGTGTTGTTGATAACTGTAACCCTAGGACCCAGGAGGAATCCTGATATGCAGCAATAAGCTTATCCTAGATATGGTCTCCTTCTAGAGCAGAAGAGTGGAGTAATTCCCCTGAGGCACATTTGCAAAATAAGGGCTAAAACAAAAATTGTTTTCTGATTGATTTATAGAGACACAAAAATTGCCAGTTATCTAGAACTTCCAGTTACCTGTTATTTTATCGTGTGAATAATGCCTTTCATATTTAATCAAGATTTAACTTTCTGCTATGAGCCAAATGACAGCACAGAAATAAGGATACACGTGCACTCAACCTCCTACAAACTAAGCTCCCTAATTCAGCTTTCACTCTTTTCCAGAATGATAAGATAATATAAGGCTTCTTTAGTTAGGTTCAGTAAACATGAATTAAATATCTATGTGCTGAGTGTATAGTCATTTTATTAAATTGTATTTATAAGAAGCATAAGTATATACAGGCCCAATTTTCCCCACAATTCAAATACAGTAACAACTTCTCTTTCTAGGAGTCATTGACTCAGAATTCTCAACTTCTGGAAATACAATCCATTATCTAAAAGTCAGTAAATTAAAGATTTTCCAAGATGGTGGTGGATGAGATGGAACCTACACTCACCTCCTCCCAGGACCAAACTGGAAGTGCAACTAAAATGTAGAGCAATATACCTGAATAAACAACTTAAGACTAGCTGAAGAGAAATCTTATAACAAAAGTTTAACAGAAGAAGCCACATCGAGACTGGTAGGAAGGACAGAGATGAGAAAAGGGCTGGCCCCACTCCACAGGCTGCGGTTGAGGTCCCTGAGGGATATCTCAGCAGTAGGGGTTCCCCCTAGTAAAGTATGAATTCTTAAGCCCAAGCTGGGTTCCCAGTCAGAGCACCAGAGCCTGGAAGAGGCTCTCACATAACATATGGCTGTGAAAAGCAGCGGGGTTTTTGTCTGCCAAGGAGAGACAGGAGTCCACTACAAACTCAGACACTCTCTTAAAGCGCCAATGCAAAAAATCTCTTTCATAGCCAATCACCCTGGGCTCTGGCAGAGCAGACTAGAAGCATGCTAGGAGAGACTGGAGTGTGTGGATCTGGAGAGAAAGCTGAGAGGACAACTGCTGGGAACCTCTGTCCAGAGTCATTTTTTCATACCGCAGATGCCATCCTTATTGGGTGGAACTCATGCCCATCCATGCAGCATCAATGTGAGGGAATGCAATTGCCCCACTTTCTGGTTTCCCTGTAGACCAAATGCTGTGAAGCTTCCACCCTGATAAGGAGTCAGTGGCTCCAGGCTGGGGTCTAGAGATCTCAGCAGACCCAAGGGGTGTCAATTACTGAGTTGTTGGCTTAGGGGTGGGGGCCATTCCACCGAATTTCCTATGATCCTGACTGGCACCTCCCTCACATGGTAGATGTGGTAGCCCCACTCTCCAAGCTTCTGGAAGCCCACTCTCTTGACTCTTGGTTGCACCACCCTACCAAGGTCTGGGAAGAATCCAGGACAGTCTGAATCTTGTGGCTCTGAGACGTGGGCCACACCCCCGATGTCCGCCAAACCTGACCAGCACCTTCTCCTTTCAACTCCCAGTGTCCCTGCCCTGCTGAGACTGGGCGTCTGGTGAATCTGACACACTGAGTTGTGTGCTTCTAGGAGAGGGGAAATTTTTCCCTTACACACTCGACTGGAGCAGAGTCTTACTTTCACATGGCTAAATCTTGGTCGTTTCAGGATTGATAAACTCCACTGGCCTCATTTGGACAACTTCCTGAGACCTCGCCCCACCACAAAGGTGTGCAAACACCCATCAGGTGGCAGCTAGACTTGGTATATTCTGGGACATTTGCAGACCCAGCATTGGCACCAAGATTGAACCCATATAGATCTTGAGAACACCTTTAGCCCCTCACTGGTGACTCACTGAGAACCTATTACATGCAATGTGAGTACTGCCAGAGGCTCTTTCAGTGGCTGAGACTGAGAGGCCGCCAGCAGGCAGAGGCAGGTGGAGGTGAACTTGGTGTTCCTAGGGATGTTTGCTGACTTGCCCCTGGGTCCAGTGCAGGTAAAAGCTAGTCTTGGTGTGCAGCTAGGTCCATATTGCTCATACCCAGATCCAGTAGAGGGAACCACAAACTGTGGATTGTTTTGTAGCTCCAAAAAGGTTGTCCAGGGCCAGTTGCAGGTAGCATATGACATTGAGCTGCACTAGAGTCCCTCCCAAGGAGTCCCAGAACCACCATACATAGTGCCCAGCTTCAGACAACATTAGGGCAGGATCCAATAGCTTCACAAGTAGCATACACAAACAGAGATCTCAGCAGTCATCAAACCTAGCTGAGGCACATTCTGCTCTGAGTGGTCAGTACCTGCACAGCAGCTTGTACACTGTGGTCAGGGTGGATTCTCACAGTCAGCCAGTGTGAAGGCCAATAATAGTCAAGACTCAATTACAGCTTCAGGACTCTCATAACCTACACAAGGGACATTCCTGGAGCAACCAGCACTAATGATCAAGGAGACTGTGTCACGGGGTACCACAGGCCACCTGCTACATAAAATCACCCCAACACATAGAAACAAACACACACAAAAAGTAGCCAAAATGAGGAGACAAGAAAAACAAAAACAAAAAACAAACAAAAAAATGTCCCAAATGAAAGAACAGGAGAAATCTCCAGAAAAAGAGGTAAGTGAAATGGAGGCAAGCAATTTAGCAGATATAGAGTTCAAACCAATATTTATAAGAATGCTCAAGGACATAGGAGAAGAATGGATAAAATCAATGAGAACTTACCCCAAAAGATAGTAAACTTACACTTAAGCCCTGACTGGTGTGACTCTGTGGATTGAGTGCTGACCTGAGAACTGAAAAGTTGCTAGGTCAATTCCCAGTCAGGGCACATACTTGGGTTATGCGCCAGGTCCCTGGGTTGGGGACGTGTGAGAGGCAACTGATCGATGTATCTCTTGCACACAGATGATTCTCTCCCTTTCTTTCTCCCTCTCTTCCCTTCTCTCTAAAAATAAATAAAGTCTTCTTAAAGAGATAGTAAACTTAAAATAGGACATAGAAAACATGAAAAAGAACAGGTGAGAAATGAAGAACACAATATCTGAAATGAAGACTACACTAGAAGAAATAAATACTAGCTGGATGAGGGAGAGGATCAAATCAGCAATTTGGAAGATAAGGTAAAAAAAACAAAAAACAAAAAAACACCAAATCAGAGCAGCAAAAAGAGAAAATAATTTTTAAAAACTGAAGATAGTTTAAGAGACCTTTAGGACAGCATGAAGCATAACAACATCTGATCATAGTGGTTTCAAAAGCGAAGAGAGAGAACAGATCAAGAACCTATGAAGAAATAATGACTGAAAACTTCCCTAACCTGGTGAAGGAAAAAGACACACAAGTCCAGGAAGCTAATTACAAAGTAAGATGAACCCAAAAGGCCCACACCAAGGCACATCATAATTAAAATGTAAAATGTAAAAGACAAAGAGTCTTAAAAGCAGCAAGAGAAAGACATTTAGTTACCCAAAAGGGAGCTACCATTTTGCTGTCAGCTGATTTCTCAACAGAAACATTTCAGACCAAAAGGGACTGGCATGAAATATTCAAACTTATGAAAAGCAAAGACATACAACCAAGACTACTTTATTCAGCAAGGCTATCAGTTAAATTTGAAGGAGAAATAAAGAGCTTTCCAGACAAGAGAAAGTTATAAGAGTTCATTGCCACCAAACAAGGATTACAAGAAATTTTAAAGGGTCTTTTTGAAGAAGAAGGAGGAGGAGGAGGAGGAGAAAAGAGGAACATAGATATAAAGACTAAAATGGCAATAAATACATAACTTTAGATTTCCAGTCAAGATGGAGGCATAGGTAGATCACAACTAACCTCAGTACAAATAAACAAACAAAAAAACACAGAGCTGCCAGAAAATTGAACTGTATTGAAGTCAAACAACCAAGGGTTTAAAGAAGCCATATTCATCCAGACAGATAGGAGGGGCAGAGGTAGAGAGCTAGGGTGGAGAGGACATAGTGCGGTGGCAGCAGTGGCAGCAGCTGGTGGAATGGGTGGTCCCACATTCATGTGTGGTGAATAAAAAGTTGAGAGGGATATCTTGGGAGTGAGCAATCCCAGCCCCAAGCCAGACTGCACAGCCCAGGATCGCAGCATCAGGAAAATGAAGCCTCATAACTTCTGGCTTTAAAAACCAACAGGGATTTGGGTGACAGAAGAAACTACCAGTTTCTCAGGAGAGTCCATTTAAAGGGCCCACATGGTCCAAAAACATACCCAAACCCACCAAGTCTGTGAACTGCCATCAGGGCAACAGCCAGAAGCATGCCAGCTGCCTGGAGGAAGGGGGGGTGAAGCGACAAAATGGGGAGGGCGCTGAGCAAGCCTCCAGCAGCCAGGCAGTGGTACTGTCCCCTCTCTGATCTCTCCTATACATATAGGGCCACAAAGCAGTGAGGTGGATGGCCCCACCCTGGTGAGTACCTAAGGCTCCACCCAATACAACTCAATAAGTGGGCTAAGACAGGGAGTCAAAGCAGCTCTACCTAATAAACAGAAACAAACACAGAGAGTTTTCCAAATTGAGGGGACAAAGAAATATGGCCCAAATAAAAGAAGAGAACAAAACCCCAGGAAAAGAACTACACAAAACAGAGACTGTCAACCTTTCAGATGCATAGGTCAAAACACTGGTGATAAAAATGCTCAGAGAACTCATTGAATACAGCAAAGGCATAAGGGAAGAAATGAAGGCTACACTAAGTGAAATAAAAAAGTATCCACAGGGTTCTGGCCAAGATGGAGGCCTAGACAGACACGCTGCATCTCCCTCCACAACTAAGAAGGAATACAACTACCTCAAAACTAGAGACAACCAGAAGTTCCAAAAAATCAAGCTGCATGGAAGTCCAACAAACAAAGATATAAAGAGGAAATACTCATCCAGACAGGTAGGAGGAGCAGAGCTCAGGTGGAGAGGATGCAGTGTGGTGGCGGCGGCAGTGGCAGGCCAGTGGAAAGCACAATCATACATTTTTAAAAGTGGGGAGGGACATCTGGGGAGTTTTCCCAGCCCCAGACCAGGCCATGCAGCTCCCAGTCCCAGCACCGGGGAAAATAGAGCCTCATTCCTTCTGACAGTGCAAACCAGTGGGGGTTGGGGCGGAGGAAGAAACTGCCAGTCTGTTGGCAGAGTCCGTTCGTTTAAAGGGCTCCCACTGTCCTAGAACATCTGCAGACCAATCCACTTTGGGAACAACAGCCAGGGCAACAGGTAGAGAGGTGCCAGTCCCATACGAAAGTGGGAGAAGTGCCTGGAAAAAGGGCAAGTGTTGAGCAAGTAGCATTGTTCCCTCTCTGACCCCTCACCCACATACAGCGCCACAACATGGTGAAACAAGTCGCCCTGTACTGACGAATACCTAAGGCTCTGCCCCTTAAATGTAACAGGAGCGACAGCTCTATCTAAGACATAGAGGCAAACAACACAGTAGCCCATCAAGATGAGGAGACAGAGAAGTGTGGCCCAAAAGGGGGAATGGATCAAGGTTCTAGTGGGATAACTAAGCGATGAGGAGATAGCCAACCTAACAGATGCAGAATTCAAAACACTGGTGATAAAGATGGTCACAGGCTTGACAGATATGCTTGAGTATGGCAAATGCATAAGGGAAGAAGTGAAGGCTATGCTAAGTGAAATGAAGGAAAATCCACACAAAACCAATGGTGAAGGGAAAGAAACCAGGGTTCAAATCAATGATTTGGAATATAAGGAAGGAAAAAACAGTCAACCAGTACAGAATGAGAAAACAAGAATTGAAAAAAATGAGAGGCGTAGGAACGTCTGGGACAACTCTAAACATGCCAACATCTGAACCATAGGGGTTTCTGAAGAAGAGGAAGAGCAAGAAATTGAAAGCTTATGTGAAAAAATAATGAAGGAAAACTTTCTTAATTTGGCTAAGAAAATAGACATACAAGTCCTGGAAGCACAGAGGGTCCCAAACAAGCTAGACCCAAAGAGGACCACACCAAGACACATCATAATTAAAATGCCAAAGGTTAAAGATAAAGAGAGAATCTTAAAAGCAGCAAGAGAAAAGCAGAGAGTTACCTACAAAGGCATGCTTATAAGACTATCAGCTGATTTCTCAAAAGAAACTTTGCAGGCAAGAAGAGACTGGCAAGAGGTATTCAATGTGATGAAAAGCAAGGACCTACAACCAAAATTACTCTATCCAGTAGAGCTATCATTTAGAATTCAAGGGCAGATAAAGTAATTCCCAGATAAGGTAAAGCTAAAGGAGTTTATCATCACCAAGCTTGTATTATATGAAATGTTAAAGAGACTTACTTAAGAAAAAGAAGGTCAAAAATATTAAAATAACTACAAACTCACAACTATCAACAAGTGAATCTACAAAACAAACAAAGTAAGCAAACAACTAGAACAGGAGCAGAATCATAGAAATGGAGACCATATAGAGGGTTACCAGCAGGGAGGGGGAAGGGACAGAATGGGGGAAAAGGTGCAGGGATTAAGGAGTATAATTGGTAGGTACAAAATAGACAGGGGGATGTTAAGAATAGTAAAGAAAACGGGGAAGCCAAAGTGTGAGGAGCTGCTCCTAGTGGTTTTGAGAATTGAAACCCCAGCTATGAGCCAGGCTTCCCCTCCCCCCCCGTCCCCCACCCCCAGAAGTCTTTAAGTCTCAACAGAATACTGGAAGGCTATGTGAGAGACAGGACCAAAGGCCATTCAGGGGGTTTCCATGGGAATTGGATTTAAAGAATGCTTATTATGCTTTGGAGCTTGCTCTGCTTTTCTTATCTCTTAGTTAACTATATACAATCTCTAGCAAGGAATGTATGAAACCTTGCACCTAATGCCAGTGTGGCATCAAGATGCTTAATAGACCCTAACACAGACTGGTCACTGTTCCCTCTACATTGATACTTGTAATCTGTAATTGTCAACTGTAATCTGGGTGCCTAAAAGCTATTAATGACTTATGAATTTTGACCTTGTATCTCCCACACATACCCTTCTCAATAAAAAGCATGAGGAATGGAGATCTTGCACTTTCTTCACTAGAGGGATCAGCCACCTCCCTTTCCCCCCAGATAAAATACAGTGTCCTGAATAAATTTGTTCCGCTGTGGTCATGAAACCTCTGCTGGACAGAGTAGTTTTCAACTGAGCCAGGGCATTGGAGGCAGCTCCGCCTCACCAAAGAACTTATATGAACTAAGGGGGCGGGGGAACTGCTGGAGGGAAGTAGGGTACTGGGTGGAAGGGGGCAAGGGGGAAAAATTGGGACAACTGTAATAGCATAACCAATAAAATCTACTTTAAAAAATATGCACCTATAAATAATTACTCTAAATGTAAATGGTTTAAATGCACCAATCAAAAGGCTTAGGGTAGCTGATAGATAAGAAAAGAAGACCCATATATATGCTGTGTGCAAGAGGCCCACCTCAAAACAAAAAATGCACACAGACTAAAAGTAAAGGGATGGAAAAATGTATTTCATGCAAATGGAAATGAATAAAAAGCTGGAGTAGCAATATTTTTATCTGAAAGAACAGGCTATAACAATTTGTATAGTAAGAGACAAAGACCAATACTACATAATGATAAAGGGAGCAGTCCAAGAAGAGGACACAGCCTTTGTAAACATTTATGCACCAACACAGGAGCACCTAAATATATGAAGCAGATATTGATGTACATAAAGAAAGAGACTGAAAGCAATACAGTCACTGTGGAAGATTTTAACACCCTAGTGACATTAATGAATAGATCTCCCAGAGAGAAAATTGACAAGGAAACTGTGGCCTTAAATGACATACTAAAGCACATGTTTTCAAATGATATTTTTAGAGTATGTTACCATAAAGCAGCATTCTTTGCAAGTGTATGTGGAACTTTTTCTGAGAGATACCACATGTTAGGACATAAAACAAGTCTCAATAAATTTAAGAAGACGGAAATCATATCAAGCATCTTCTCTGACCATAATGGTATGAAACTAGAAATCAATCATAAGAAAAAAACTAAAAATCACACAAAGACATGGAGGATAAACAGTATGTTACTAAACAATGAATGTGTCAACCATGAGATGAAAGAAGAAATCAAATGATACTTTGAAACAAATGAAAATGAGAACATAACAATGCAAAATCTGTGCAATACAGGGAAAGCCGTCCTAAGAGGGAAATTCATAACATTACAAGCCTACCAAGAAAGAAGAAAAATAAACACACAACCTAACTTTACACTTAAATGAACTGGGAAAAGAAAAACAAAGCCCAAAGTGAGTAAAAGAAAGGAAATAATAAAGATAAGGGCCTAAAAAATGAAACACACAATTTAAAATAAAACACAAAAGATCAATGAAACCAAGACCTGGTACTTTAAAAAAAAAAAAAAACAAGATTGATAAAACTTTAGCCATACTCATCAGTAAAAAAAGAGAAGGACCCAAATGAATAAAATCAGAAATGAAAGAGGAGAAGTAACCACTGACTCCATAGAATATAAAGGATTGCAAGAAAATATTACAAACAACTATATGCCAACAAATCAGACAATCTGGACAAAATGGAAAATTTTGAGAAACAAAACATCTTCCAAAACTGAATCAGGAAGAATCAGAGAATCTGAATAGACAGATTACAACTAGTGAAATTGAAGCAGTAATCAAAAACTCCCAACAAACAAAAATTCTGCCTTCAAAGAAGAATTTTACCAAACATTCAAAGAACAAACATCCATACTTCTCAAATTAGTCCCAAAAATTCAAAAGGAAGAAAGACTCCTAAACTCATTTTATGAGGTTAGTAGTATCCTAATTCCAAAACCAGATAAAGATACTACAAAGAAAGAAAATTATATGCCAATATTCCTGATGAACATAGGTGCTAAAATTCCCAACAAAATATTTGCAAACTGGACCCAGCAATATGTTAAAAAAACCATACACTATGATCAACTGGGATTTATTCAGGGAGTAAAAGAGTGATACAATATCCAAAAATCAATAAATGTGATATATACCACATAAACAAAATGAAGCAAACCAATATTATCATATCAATAGATGCAGAAAAAGCATTTGATAAAGTTCAGCACCCATTTATGATAAAAATGTTCAGCAAACTGGGAACAGAGGGAACATACCTCAACATAGTAAAGGCCATATATGAGAAACCTGAAGCCAACATCATACTCAATGGGCAAAAACAGAAAGCTTTCCCTCTATGATCAGGAATAAGACAAGGATGTTCACTCTCTCCACTTCTATACAACACAGTTTTGGAAGTTCTAGCCACAGCAATCAGACAAGAAAAAGAAATAAAAGACATCCAAATTGGAAAGGAGGAAGTAAAACTGTCATTATTTGCAGACAACATGATAGTGTACATAAAAATCCCTAGAGATGCCACCAAAAAAATATTTGACCTAATAAGTGAATTTGGCAAAATAGTGGGGTACAAAGTCAATATTCAGAAATTGAAGGCATTTCTGTACACCAACAATTAAATATCAGAGATAGAAACTAGAAAAAATCCCATTTACTATTTCTACAAGAAAAATAATAAAATACTTAGGAATAAACTTAACCAAGGAGGTAAAAAACCTGTACTTGGAAAACTACAGAACACTGAAGAAAGAAATTAAGGAAGATACAAATAAATGGAAGCAAATACCATGTTCATGGTTGGGAAGAATTAACATCATTAAAATATCCATACTACCCAAAGCAATTTATAGATTCAACACAATCCCTATTAAAATACCAATGACATATCTCACAGACCTAGAACAAATACCTCAAAAAATTATTTGGAACCAAAAGCGACCCTGAATATTCTCAGCAGTCTTGAGAAAGAAGTACAAACTAGAAGGAATCACAGTACCTGATATCAAACTATAGTACAAGACTACAGTAATCAAAACAGCCTGGTATTGGCATAAGAACAGACATATAGATCAATGGAATAGACTAGAGAGCCCAGAAATAAGTCCAGGTCTATATGGTCAATTAACATTTGACAAAGGGGGAAGGAACATAAAATAGAGTAAAAATAGCCTCTTCAACAAATGGTGCTGGGAGAACTGGACAGGGGCATGCAAAAAAATGAAAGTAGACCACCAAATTACACTATACACCAGAATAAACTCAAAATGGATAAAAGACTTAAATGTAAGCCATGATACCATAAAAGTTATAGAAGAAAACATAGGCAGTAAAATCTCAGGTATCTCACACAGCAATATTTTTGCTGATATATCTCCCAGGGCAAGGGAAATTAAAAAAAAAAGAATAAACAAATGGGACTACATATAACTAAAAGGTTTCTGCTCAGTGAAAGAAAATATCAGCAAGATAAAAAGGGAACCAACTGTATGGGAAACCACATTTGCCAATGATACCTCAGACAAGGGTTTGATCTCCAAAATATACAAAGAACTTATATGACTCAACACCAAGAAGACAGACAACCCAATTAAAAAACGGGAAAAGGACCTGAACAGACACTTCTCCAAGGAGGACATACAGAAGGCCCATAGGCATATGAAAGAATGCTCAACATCACTAGCCATCAAAGAGATGCAAATTAAAACTACAGTGAGATACCACCCCACACCAGTCAGAATGGCCATCATCAACAAATAAGTGTTGGTGAGAATGTGGAGAAAAGGGAACCCTAGTGTTCCCTTTTGTTGGTGGGAATGCAGACTGGTGCAGTCACTATGGAAAACAGTATGGAATTTCTTCAAAAAACTAAAAATGGAACTGCCTTTTGATCCAGTGATTCCATTATACCCAAAGAATCCTGAGACACCAATGCAGAAGAACCCTATGTTTATAGCAGCACTATTTACAATAGCCAAGTGCTGGAAACAGCCTAAGTGCCCATTAGTAGATGAGTGGATCATTTACACAATGGAATACTACGCAGCAGAAATAAAAAAGGAGGAAGGTAAGATGGCGGAGGAGTGAGGAGAGGCTGCGGTTTCAGGCTCCTGAGACCCGTCTGCAGTTTGGGCTAATTGCAGACAGAACGTCTCAGTGAGCAGCTGGACATTGGCAGGAGTAGAGCCATGGCACTGCTGGATTAGAGAAAATCCATCTGGGAACAACCTGTTTAGTGAGGATAGCGGAGAAAAAGGGGACGAAAACGGGATTCCTGACTGGGGCGGCTGCCCGAGCTGCGGTGGGAAGCACACAAAGGCTTTTTGGTGACCACAGGCTGCCCCGGAGAGGAGTCGGGAGGAGAGCGGATCTCTGCCGGCTGGCAGAGACTGGACTCGACCAAGTGGCATTGGCGCTGAAGGACAGGAGACAGCGTGCTGCCGGGCAAGTGAGAACATAATTCTCCTTTATATTTTTCTCTAGTGGACGGTGGAGAGGGGAGGAAAGTTTGGGGGTGGTAGGCCATTCTTGAGGAGCGCAGGCGCAGTGGCGCACTCATCCACTCCCCAACCCTACCCTTGGGTCGCGGGGGCGCACATAGGGAAGTGCTCTCACTCACTGGCCCAGGTGCGCAGGGCCGTGAGTCCAGGTGTCCCTCGGACACTCCCCAACGGACATAAGATCAGTGCCCCAACAGGCACAGGGAGGGCCCACTGAACACGCAGAGGACTGTGCGCAGATACCCCTAGACAGCTCCAGTGGGCGCCTGGCCCCAGGCCGGAAAGCAGACCACTAGCGCCGGCTCTGTTTGTGCCCGCCCAGACGGGTGAGGGAAGGTGGGCAGCTGCAGCACAGGAACAGTGGGTGGCAGCGACTCACAGATGCTCACTTCCACTGAGCACAAGTGTCCCCGGCCCTGCCCTAAGAGGCGAGAGCTCGGCTCAGTGGGACTAAGGGCACGGGCGGCGCGCCAGTGCGAAAACACCTCAGCCCTGGGACAATAGATGCCAATCCCGGGGCAAGCTCTCGGGCTGCCCGCGCATGTAGGGACACACGCAGGGACACCTCGCGCTAACGTGGAACCACTGCGGCCCGGCAACAATAGGCTCCAACCACGGGGCAAACTCTCGGGCCGCCCGAGCGCGCAGGGGCTTGCGCGCAAGGGCACCTCAACTGGCTCCAGCGGGCAGCAAGGGAGCACACCGTGCCGGCAACCGCGGGCGCGCACCATTGCGGCAACCGCGGGCGCACACCAGTGCTGCAAGAAACAAGAACCTCTGACCTGCCACACTAGACCAGCTGCAGACGCAGAAAAAGAAGGCAACACACCAAGGCTAAAACGGAGTAAAAACATCGCTTTTTTTTTCAAATTTTTTCTCCCTTTCCTCTTTCTTCTTTATTCTTTCTTTTCTTTCTTTGTTCCTTTCTTTCTTCTCTTTTCTTGGGTTTTTTTGGGATTTTTTTTTTGTGGTTATTTTTTTCTCTCTCTTTCTTCTTTCTTTCTTCTATATTCTTTCTTTTCTTCTATTTTCTTGGGTTTTTTGGGGGGGGTTGTGTTTTTTTTTTCTCTCTTTCTTCTTTCTTTCTTCTATATTCTTTCTTTTGTTTCTTTCTTTCTTCTTTTCTTTCTTCTATTTTCTTGGGGTTTTTTGGGGGGGTGTTTTTTTTCTCCCCTCCCAAAAAGAATAACAAACTTTATCTCTAACGTGTTGCATATAACCTCTCCTTCTCATCCTTTCTCTTTAATCGTTGTTTATTCGTTTGTGTGTCTAGTTTAGCCCCCCTATCACTCTAAATAATAGAATATAATTACTATATAAACCCAAATACAATACAATCCTACTTTCTTACTATATTATGCATTTTTCTATCCTTTTCTTCTATTTTTATTAACATACAATGTAAATATTACCTACTGGCTTGCACAGTCTCAACTATTATTAATCTATCACCCCCTCTATCAAAAATTATATTTTTCCTCCCCCAAAACAACTCTTATCTATTCTTCTTATAGTATAAAAGCTCTAATCTCTTTACATTTATATTAATATGAGCTCGTTGGCTGACGATAGCAGGATAGATTGGGGGATACTTTTTGAGGGTGTGGGTCTCCTGCCTGGGCTGTGTGTTTATGTTTTTAACAGCATATCCACAAAAGAACTCAAGACAAAGCAGATAGAGTGACTCTCAACCAACTAGCCAGAAGGAAGATCTTATCAAAGAACATCTGAAATATAACCACTCTCTCCATTCCTTTTCAACATAGTGTTGGAAGTCCTAGCCACAGCAATCAGACAAGAAAAAGAAATAAAAGGCATCCAAATTGGGAAAGAGGAAGTAGAACTTTCATTATATGCAGATGACATGATAGTATACCTAGAAAATCCTATAAACTCCACTAAAACACTACTCGATATAATAAGTGAATTTGGCAAAATCGCAGGGTACAAAATAAACATACAGAAATCTAAGGCATTTCTGTACACCAACAATAAAATAGCAGAGACAGAGAGAAAAAAGAAAATACCATTTACTGTAGCAACAAGAAAAATAAAGTACCTAGGAGTAAACTTAACTAAAGAGATAAAAGACCTGTACTCTGAAAACTACATAACATTGAAGAAAGAAATTAAGAAAGATACAAATAAATGGAAGCAAATACCATGTTCTTGGATGGGAAGAATCAACATCATCAAAATGGCCATACTACCCAAAGCAATTTATAGATTCAATGCAATCCCTATTAAAATACCAATGACATATTTCATAGACCTAGAACAAATACTCCATAAATTCATATGGAACCAAAAAAGACCCTGAATAGCAAAAGCAATCTTGAGACAGAAGAACACAGCAGGAGGAATCACAACACCAGATATCAAACAATACTACAAAGCCACTGTAATCAAAACAGTCTGGTACTGGCATAAGAACAGACATAAAGATCAGTGGAACAGAATAGAGAGTCCAGAAATAAACCCAGGCCTCTATGGTCAACTAATATTTGATAAAGGAGGAAGGAACATAAAATGGAGTGAGAAGAGCCTCTTTAACAAATGGTGCTGGGAGAATTGGATAGGGACCTGCAAAAAAATGAAACTAGACCACCAACTTACACCACACACGAGAATAAACTCAAGATGGATCAAAGACTTAAATGTAAGCCGTGACACCATAAAAGTCCTAGAGGAAAACATAGGCAAGAAAATATCAGATATCTCATGTAACAATCTCTTCACGGATATAACTCCTAAAGCAAGAGAAATAAAGGAAAAAATAAATAAATGGGATTACATCAAACTAAAGAGTTTCTGCTCATCAAAAGAAAACATCAGCAGGATGAAAAGGAAACCAACCATATGGGAAAACATATTTGCCAATGACATCACAGACAGGGGACTGATTTCCAAAATATATAAAGAGCTGATACGACTCAACATCAAGAAAACAAACAACCCAATTAAAAAATGGGCAAAGGACCTGAACAAACACTTCTCCAAAGAGGACATACAGAAGGTCCATAGGCACATGAAAAAATGCTCAACATCATTAGCCATCAGGGAGATGCAAATAAAAACCACAATGAGAAACCATTTTACACCAGTCAGAATGGCCATCATCAACAAATCAACAAGCAACAAGTGCTGGCGAGGATGTGGAGAAACTGGAACCCTACTGCACTGTTGGTGGGAATGCAGACTAGTGCAGCCACTAAGGAGAACAGTATGGAATTACCTCAAAAGATTAAAAATGGAACTGCCTTTTGAACCAGCGACTCCACTACTAGGATTATACCCAAGGAATCTTGAAACACCAATTCAAAAGAACTTATGCACCCCTATGTTCCTTGCAGCACTGTTTACAATAGCTAAGTGCTGGAAACAACCTGAGTGCCCATCTGTAGATGAGTGGATCAAAAAACTGTGGTACATTTACACAATGGAATACTATGTAGCAGAAAGAAAGAAGGAACTCCTGCCATTTGCAACAACATGGATGGAACTAGAGAGAATTATGCTTAGTGAAATAAGCCAGGCAAAGAAAGAAAAATACCATATATCACCTAATACAGGAAACTAAAGAACAACACAAACAGAGGAACTAAATAGAACAAAGAGCAGAATAGCAGTCAATAGGGGGGAGGGGAAAGGGAGAGAAGGGGGATAAGTAAGGGAAGGGTTTAGTCAAAGAACCTGTATAAAAGACTCATGGACATGGACAACGGGGAGGGATATGATTGCGGGAGAGGGGGTGGGTTGAGTGGGGGAGAGAAATTAGGGGAAAAGGGGACAACTGTAATTGAAAAACCAAAATAAAAATAAAGAAAAAAATAAAAGAAAAAAAAAAAAGGAACTCCTACCTTTTGCGACAACAGGGATGGACCTGGAGAGTATAATAAGCCAGGCAGCAAAAGACAAATAGCATATGATCTCACCTAATATAGGAAACTAATGAATATAACAAACAAATGAACAAAATAGAACCAGAGGCATGGATATAAGGAACAGACTGACAGTGACCCAAGGTAAGGGGGGAGGAAGGGAAGGGGGGAAAGAAGTGGAAGGGTCTAGCCAAGGAACTAGTATAAATGACCCATGGACAAGGACAACAAGGTGGGGACTGACTGTGGGAGAGGGGGGGAGGTGGGCAAGGCAGGGGAGAGCATTAGGGGAAAAATGGGTCAACTGTCATAGAAAAAGAATTTTTTAGAAAGGACTGATTGAGTAGAGCAATGAATCTGTATCAAATTTTGCATTAAGCTTGAACATTCCTCCATGGAAACTATTTGGATGATGCAGAAGACTTTTGGGGATGATGCAATGAGTGCAGCACAAATAAAGGTGTGGCACAAATGCTTCAGGATGGTTGAGAATATTTTGAAAGTGATCCACATTCTGGAAGGCTGCAACAAGCAGAACACCTGAGAATGCTTAACGTGTAAGGGCTGCAATCAACAAAGATTGGCGACTGACAGTGTGAGAGCTTTGTAGAAGCTGATCTGGGGATTTCAAAAACTACTGTGTCTGGAATTTTTATGCAGGATCTTGGCATGAAACATGTTGTGGCAAAATTTGTTCTGCAGCTTCTATTATCAGAGCATAAGGAACATTGTGCTGCAGTTGCTAATGATGCTGAGAGAACTGTGTGAGGTCCCAAGGTGCCTACTTTGAAGGAGTGATTGTCCTACATACAATGCTTCTTGTATCTTCTTCAGTGTCTCTATTTTTCTTATTACATGGCTGGATATGTATACATGCAAAAAAATGAAACTAGACCGCCTTCTTACACCATACACTATACACCGTAATAAACTCAAAATATTATAGATTAGAGATAAAAAAAGTTAGACTTGAAACCACAGAAATCCTAAAAAGTCCTAGCCAGGTGGCTCAGTTAGTTGGAGCATCTTCCTGTACACCAAAAGGTTGTGGGTTTGATTTCCAGTCAGTGCACATACCTAGTTTGAGGGTTCATTCCTTGGTTCGAGTGCATATAGGAGGCAACCAATTGATGTTTCTCTCTCACATCAATGTCCCGTCCCCCTCTTTCTTCTTCTCTCTCTAAAATCAATAAACATATCCTTGGGTAAGGATTTTTTAAAAATCTGAGTAGGAAACATAGGCAGTAAAATCTTGGACATTTCTTGTAGCTATGGAGTAGAGGGGATAAGGGGGCTTGTTGAAAAAGGTGAAGGGATTAAGAAGAAAGAAAGAAAAGAAAGGGAGTAAAGGAAGGAAGGAGGGAAAGAAGGAAGGAAAGAAAGGGAGGGAGGGAGGAAGAAAGGAAGAAGGAAAGGGAAAGGAAAGGAAGGAAGGAAGGAAAGACAAACCTCATAGACAGACAACAGAATGGTCATTACCAGAGGAAAATGGGGGTGGTGGGGTGGCAGGAGAGGGTAAAAGGGGGATAAATGGGATGGAAAGAGACTTGACTTGGGTTGGTGAACACATAACACAATATACAGATGATGTATTATGGAATTGCACACCTTAAACTTACATAATTTTATTAACCAATATAACCCAAATAAACTCAGTAAGAGTACTGATATGCAAAGATATGTAGAATATATGTCTATCTACATCTATCACTATATAGATATAGAATTTTTTAAAAATAATAAGTACATATAAATGGGGTGAAATTCAAGTAGAGATTGTAGACTAGTTAGTTCTGTTGTACCAGTGTCAATTTCTTGGTTTCGACAATGTACCGATATGTAGTAATGTAAGCTGTTACCTTTAAGGGAAGCTAGAGGAAGGTACAGACCTCATGTACTGTTTTTGCAAGTTCATGTGAGTCTACAATTACTTCAAAATAAAAGGTTTTTTAAAAATAAAAAAATAAAATAAAAGCAAGCACATAAGTATACAAACAGACACAATAGACACCACAAAGTTCATTTTAAAATTATTTGTACTTCACCCAAAGGAGCCACTCAGTCACTTGCCCAAACTTGTTTCCTCTCATTTTAGTCAGTTTAAAGAAATCTGCTTATATGATTCCAAGGTTTTTACAAATAAAAAGGAGTTAGATCTGATGCCAAAGGCAAGGACAATGACAATAAAAAGTTTAAATCTGACACTAACAATGAAGACAGGAAAATAATTTTAAAAAAGAACAAGAGAATTAAAAATATATAACAATCTGGAACCATTTTATATTAGGAGTACATGGTTCTAATCCATAGTTTGGTCCAAAACTAAGATGTTGAAAATAACCAGAATAATCAAGATAAAGGTATATGTACTAAGCAATTATTAATTTATAATCACCTTTAGGAAGATTTTAATAAAATTGTTACTTTTTAAAAACCTAAGCATCTCAGGAATAAATTTTAAAGGTCCTATACAACTAAAAAATTCTATGTATTCATGATTCTCTGAAAAAAAATCAGGCACTCTTTATTCCCCAATGATGTAGGTTATGTATATTTCCCTGAAAATTAAAAGAAGTTAGTGGGCAGTGTACACCCACAGCCTATATATATATATATATATATATATATATATATATATATATAATGAAAAGTAACTTTTCTTGCATTCAGTACACCTCCCTAGGAACAACCACTATTACCAGTTTCATATTTAGTCTTCTGAAGAAAGATGGAATATAATTGTAATATAAATATACACGTGTATATATGTATGTATGCATTGATACAAGTCATAGCATACTACACTCTAATGTAGCTTACATTTTTCACTTCACAATAAATCTTTGAGATCTTTACATATCAGAACGTAAAGAGTTTCCACATTCTTTTTTTCATGGCTGTATAGTATTACATAATTGGTTTAACCAGTCACTAAACACTATCAAATCTTTGGCTATTACCAAGAATAATGCAATGATTAATTGTATACACAATCATTTCAAACATGTATCTCAGTAGGATAAATTTCTATAGGTGGAATTGCTGGTCATGTGCATTTAAAATGTTGATAGAGACTTCTGGCCAAGATGGAGGCTTAGACGGACACGCTAGGTCTCCCTCTACAACTAGAGAGGAATACAACTACTTCAAAACAAAGGATAACTAGAAATTCCAGAAAATAAAACTACACGGAAGCCCAACATATGAAGTTATAAACCAGCGGTGCTATTTGGGCAGGTAAGAGTTAAAGAGGGCAAAGCTGTTTGCGGAGCGGCGGGGCAGCGAAAAATCCCGGCGGCAGTCGAGCCCCTGGCAGTGCGCGACCCCAGCGCTGGGGAGACCGGCCACCGCATCGCCTTGAACAGTGAGGCCCAGGGGGGCGGGAGGACGGATCCCGGTCTCCTAGCTGAATAACTGTGTGAATCCATCTTGGACCCCCGCCCCCAAAGAAAGAAAGCACCACAGGGCTGCGAAATAGGTCGCAGACAGGCGCCGGTTGCTGACTTGTGACGCGTACACAGGCACTGCCCCCGACAGCCGGCCCAAGAAAACAAAACGCATCTGTCAAAATGTGGCAGACAACTATAGAAATCCTGGTGACACAGCTCACCAGACAACAGATAGAGAACCTGACAGATGAACAGATAAGAAACCTGTCAGAGGCTCAGTTCTGGGCCATTGTTATCAGGTGGCTTACAGAATTCACAAAAGAGCAGGAAAAAGATAAGAAAGAAGCGAAAAACTTTCATAACGAAAGGAACAAAACTGCATACGAGACAGATGGTGAGGGAAAAAAATCCAGAGTTCATTTCAACAAACTGGAATATGGAGAAGGAACAAGCAGTCAACCAATGCAGCGAGAGGAAATGGGAAGCAACAATGAGAGGATCAGAAACCTCTGGGACAGCTATAAAAGGCCCAACATAAGAATCATTGGTTTGCCAGAGAATGAGGAAGATGAACTAGAACTTGAAAAATTGAGTGAAAATATAATAAAGGAGAACTTCCCAGACTTGGGGAAGGGAATAGACTTGCAGGTCCAGGAAGCAAGGAGAGTTCCCAAGAGACTGGACCCAGGGAGAACCACTCCAAGACACATTATAATCAAAATGTCAAAAATTAAAGATAAAGAGAGAATCTTAAAAGCAGCAAGAGAGAAGAAAAGAATTATGTACAAAGGGGTCCCAATTAGACTATCAGCTGACTTCTCAAGGGAAACCCTACAGGCAAGAAGGGACTGGCAAGAAATATTCAAAGTAATGAAAATCCAAAATCTACAACCACGAATACTCTATCCAGCGAAATTGTCATTCAGAATAGAAGGACAGAGAAAGTGTTTCCAGGACAAAATAAAACTGAAAGAGTTCATTAGATCCAAACCACTGTTATATGAGATGTTAAAGGGACTGGTTTAAAAAACAGAAGCTAGGGAGATGAAACAAAGGCAAACTAAATAGGCAACGAGAGTGGAAAAGGAACTGTGGGTACGGGAAGCATATTGGGGAGAGGTCAACAGGGAGGGGGAATGGGGAAAGGGAGGGAGATGATATAGGAATTGGGGATCAAGGTAGGAGGGAATGGAATAGACGGAGAGAGGTTGGGAGGAACTGTATGCACAACTAATGGACATAATCTAAAAGGGGGGGACAACTGGAGGGAGGGGGGCCACCGGGTGGAGGGGAGCAAAGGGAAGGGAAATTGGCACAAATGTAATATTTTAATCAATAAAACACATTAAATCTGAAAAATAAATAAATAAATAAAATGTTGATAGATATTGTCAAATTGCTCTTCATAGAAATTAATTTCCACCAACAATGCATGAGAGAGCCTTTTTCACTATACCTTTACGCACAGAATTACAATTTTTAAAAATATGTTCATTGATTTTAGAGAGAGAAGAAGGAAGGAGAGAAAAATCTATGTGAGAAAGAAATATCAACTGGTTATCTCTCATATGCACCCCAACTGGGGACTGAACCCAACCATGGATTGAACCTAAGTTATGTATCCTTACTGGGAATCAAACCTCCAGCCTTTTGGTATATGCGATGACATTCCAAACAACTTAGCCACACCAGCCGGAGCCAGAATTATAACATTTAAATCTTTGATTATTTAATTAGAAGTTGAATTGAAAAAAAAAGCCACAGTATTATTTCATTGGAAATTCAAATGAAAAAAAATAAATTGAAAAAACAGTAGCCCACTGCAGTTTTAATTTGTACTCCTCTATTTATGAGTGAAGTTAAACATCCTCTCAAGTTTAAGAACCACTTAAGCTCCTTCTTATCAAATGTCTATGTTCTTTGCCTATTTTCCTGTTTTTTGTTGATGTAACTAGCCATTTTGTCTGTGATATGTTATAAATATTTTTCTCAGTTTATCATTTGTCTTCTCATTTTCAACTATATTATGATGCAATTTTTATTTCTGTGTAGTTGAATTTATCAATCTTTTATTTTTAAACTTTAAAAGTACTGCCCTGGCCAGTGTGACTCAGTTGGTTGGAGCATCGTCCCATACACCAAAAGGCCATGGGTTCAATTCCCAGTCAGGGCACATGCCTAGGTTGCAGATTTCATCCCTGGTCCAGGTGCGCACGATCCCCAGTCCAGGAATGTAGGGGAGGCAGCCGATTGATGTTTCTCTCTCACATCAATGTTTCTCTCCCTTCCTTCCTCTTTAAAAAAAGTCCTTGGGTGATGATTTAAAAAAAAGTCCTTCCTGTCCTGGCTGGTGTGGTTCAGTGGATTGAGCACCGGCCTGCATACAGAAAGGTTGCTGGTTCGATTCCTGGTCAGGCACGTGCCTGAGTTGTGGGTCAGGTCCCAGGTTGAGTGTGTGCGAGAGGCACTTAATTGATGTTTCTCTGATACATCGATGTTTTTCTTCCTCTCCCCTCTCTCTAAAAATGAATATTTTAAAAAGTCCTTCCTAACTTAGATTAAGGAAGAAAACCCATATTTACTACTATAATTTTTATAGATTTTAAATTTATTTTGGTATAAGATATGGAACATGGATAATTTTTTTCCCAATTGCATCCAATTACCTTAAGCCCATTTACTGAATACTGACTGCGTCTTTCTCTCTCTGAGTTGAAAAGTCTTTACTATAGTCTAAATTCCAGTATGTATTTCAGTCTCTTATAATGACTTCAATGTTATACTTGTCATAACCTCATGTTTTAATACTTTACAGAAATTGTCCTTCACACTGCTACTATTCTTACTCAGAAGTTTTCTTGAATTTCTTGCTTAACTTTATATATGACCTTTCAAATCAGCTTTTCTGGTTCGAAAAAATTTTATTAAGATCTTATTAAATTTATACATTAATTTAGTGAAATACATATTTCACCATTTTGGAGCTTCTTACTCAAGAACATGGAATAGCTTTCCTTTAAAGTTCTAAGGAGCACTTTAAAGTTGTCTGCACCTGGATCAGGCCTCAACCTCAGCACTATTGACATTGAATAATAAAAAACGTATCTAAATTTTTCCAGGTGACCTGCAGGGGCAAAGTCAGCCCCAATTGAGAACCACTGATGTAGATAGATCAAGCATACTTCTCTTTAGGTTTAAATACCATGTTTTTTTCTTTTCTTGCTAATCTAAATGGTATATTTTCTCTAATATGTCACCTAAGTTAGTTGTTTTTATATATAAACACTACTTACTTTCACATTTAAATTATATATACAGCCACTTTCTGAATTCTCTTGTTGTTTAACAGCTTTTCAGTTGATTCTAATGAGTTTATGAGAAAGATAATCACATCTGCAAAACAGTAATCTCACCTCTTCTTTTTCTATTAAATTTTTATCTTCTTCTCTTTTCTAACGGCATTGTCTAGTAATCCACAGTGATGATAAATCAAGTTGCTAATAACACAAAACCTTATTTTGAATACTTCTAATATTTCCCCATTAAGCATGATACTGAGTTGGGATTGGATACATAGTGTATCATGCAAAGGAACAGTATATCATGCAAGGGAAATATCCGTCTCTTGAAATTTTTAAGGAGCTTTTAAACAAGGGCAAATGTTAGCTTTACAAAGTGACCTTTGGACATCTATGAAGATGATCTTATGTTTTTTCATTCATGCCTAAAATTACTCAAGTAATTCTAGAATTCCTAAGCCCCACTTGGTAATTGTATGTCACTGTTTTAAAATGCTTTTGAATTATCTGTAGTTGTCTTTTATATGCTGTCTTTGTTGGGTTTTGATACCACTGTCATAATAAGAATTTTAAAGATTTCCTTCTTTCCATAGCTTAAATAAAACTAAATTTTTTATGTCTTAGAAGTTTAATAGAATTGTCTCATGAAAACATCTAGGATTGTCACTGCAGTCTGTCACAGGTGGCAAAGTGGATCCCCACTTGTTCTTACTCTCCTCGCCAAATCTAACTTTTTGTCCTGACTGCTGGCCAAGAGTGACTCCAGGCTGGCCATCCAAAACTGGCTGTGGCTTCACAGAAGCAGCTCTACACCCAGGTCACAGTTTCCAACAGATCGAGAGCAGGCCAGGTTCAGTAACCACAGCAGTGTTTCAGAATGACTGGTGACTCCTCATGAGCCCCTGACTCCCCCCTTTTTAGAACTTCATTTTCCCAAATCCTCCCACACTTGTGTAATTTCTAATTACTAAAATAAATTCCTTATTCCCATACTTATAGTGCCTCTATTTCCCGGATTAAACTCTGACTGAATCAAGTGGGGACTCACACACACATACACATAAAGATCCATTTATACATTTAACTTAAAATATATAAATGTGAATTCATTTGCTAATCTGTGAAAGAATGATGAAGGCTTTTCTTTTGAGTATAAGTCAACCTTTTGGAGGTTCCTTTGATGAACCACATCCATAATGCATTATCTATAATTTCTAGGAGTCATTTATTTAGAGCGAAATAAGTATTTAAAAATACTTATGAAACAATAAGTTCAGAATACTTGTAGATTTTCGTGATTCCTTCTATAAATATCGTTAACAGTACTTTCACCACACATATTTTAATAAGAATTGTTTTTGGCAAATGACCTTTATCAAGTCTTTTCCAAATTGTTTACCCTAGTTGTTATAGAAACAATAACTATCTTAGTTTTTTAAAATTTATATTTCATTTGTTGTTTAATGTCTAATTAATTGTGCATTTATAATAACATTTGGCAAATACATGATTGGGAACAAAAATAAATAACTCCTAAATAGGGAAATGCCTGGGCTACTGGATTATAGCCACGACCATTCAGCCATCAGTTCTGTCCATAGGCACCTGGTGAGCATGTTTCTCATATGGAATGAAGAGCCCTAGCTACTCCTATGAGGTTTAAAGAGTTATCACTATAATCTGAATCTGACACATCCCACAAATTGTTTTTGGAATAAATCTATAACATTGACATGAAGGTAAAGAACAGAATATGCAAGAAAAAGTATCTGAATTTCACACTAATTAGATTTATATTATTTTGAGTTTTCAAAACCTTATATATGGAAGGTATAGATCAATTATAACTGGGTTTCCATCCATAGATGTGGGCCTGGTCAAGATCACACTAGATCTTTGAAACAATCTAGACCAGTTTATAAGAGGCATATAATTAAAATAATCTAGAAAGGATAAGGCAGAGCCTTTAAGGTCAGTCTGCTGTCTTTATCTGGGGAAAAACAAAAGCAAATAACTTGATAAGACACCCTAGGGACCATGGGGACTTCATCTGAATTTAAGGTCTAGTTTACTATTATTTATTGTTTTTAGCCTTAACTTCCTTCTTTAGCTGTGGCCTAATCAAACAGATTTAGTTTCTCTAGACATCTGTTGAATGCTTACGACAAACTAAGTTCTGCAATAGCTATTTTCACAGGTACCATTTATTTAGCTTTTACATGATTTATCTCCATTTTCTATAGGATGGGTTGGAGACTTAACTAAGGTTACCCAGGTATAAGCAGTAAAGCAAAAACTGACTCCACATTGGCTCAATAGCTTTTTACTTTAGAGCTGAAAGGAATATGAGTAGAAGGTCAAACTTCTTAGCTGAATGAAAAACACCCGATAAACTGATATTTGTTTTACAATTACAAAATTATTGTATAGTGAGTTTACAATTATTAAAAAATATTATACAATTTGGAACAGGGGGATTTTTAAAATGTGTTAGCAAAAAAGTTGCTAAAAGACTTCCACCAGCATTTTCATGGCCACTGAGCAGGCCCCAGACACTCAAGAGTGAGGGCAGCCTGGGCACCGCTGTTTCACTGACCACAAGTCCTGACCAGGCCAACACCCCCAGGACCAAGTTCCTTCTCCCTAGAGCTGGTGCCCTGCCTCCTTAGAGTGCTCCCCAGACACCAGCCTCTTCACCCCCTGCCTCACCCTGTGGCAGAAGCTAGTCCATTGCTGCAGAGGGATTACAGAGTGAACTTTTAGGGTCTCTCACCGGAGCAGGGGGAATACAACTACCCCCACAATAAACTCAATCCTCATTAAGATGCGCCACTACACATCCCACCTGAGCTGTCTGAGAACGCCCTTTGGGGCCAGGAACAAGGCTGCCAGATTTAGCACACACAAAAAAAGGATGCCCAGGTAAATTTGAATTTCAGATAGACAACATTATTTTTTAGGATAAGTGCGTCCCTTATATTAAATATATATTTTATTTTAAAAAGTTGCACCCTGGCTTGTGTGGCTCCATGGGTTGAGCACCAGCCTGCAAACTGAAAGGTCACCAGTTCGATTCCCAGTTAGGGCACATGCCTGGGTTGCGGGCCAGGTCCCCAGTTGAGGGCATGGAATAGGCAATTGATCAACCAATTAATGTTGTTCTCACACATCTGATGTTACTCTCCCTCTCTACCTCCCTTCCTCTCTCTCAAAAATATAAATAAATAAAATATTCTTTTAAAAAGTTGCTAAGAAACAGTAATAATCAAGATCAATTTTTTAAAAAGTCATAATAATAAGTAATGATAACAATAATGACAATATAATTTTGTATTTCTGTAGACACTGTCTTTTCAACAACTTAAAGCAACTTCTGGAAACATTACCTACTATTTTTTACAAGAGACCAGTAGCAAGATGTGGTTGTTACTGCCAGTTAGAACAGAAGAGAGCAAGCTCAGAAAGTCCCAAGAACACAGAAGCATGTGGTGTTCTGTCCAATAATCTCAACTTATCTCTTCAGCCACCATCAAAATGAGTCACTGTCATTTGTCAGCAATATATATATATATATATATATATATATATATTTGGGAGAAAACTGTCAGCTGTAATCTTAAGAGCATTTTAAACATAATATTGCACCTTTTCAGGCTTTCTGTAATTTGAGCCACATCGCTCTCTTCAGTCACTTACACAAAGACTAACAAAAGGAAATTGCTCATGTCCTAGTTTTGCCGATGCCCCTTCAATAACACCAGAGCTAAAGGGGGCAGATTTGCTTTTTGCTTGTCACAAACATGTTTCTCTGGCTTACTGCAATAAGAAGACTATAGCTAGGAACCCACTCTGTAGTAAAATTAATATATCCCCCACCCAAGCCTCTAAGTGAATTTTGAAATGATTTGTCTATGATGCGTGCCTTTCTATCCAGGTAACAAATGTTTCCCAGATCATAAAAGCTCCAAGTATAGCATCTGGGAAGGTCTGGTTTGAGTTATTTCAACTTTTTGGCTTGAGTTATTTTAATGTACATTCTTAAACATCATTCATTTGGATGAAACTCTCACCAGACTAAAAAAATGAATTGACAATGCTCCCCAAACCACAAATATATCCACCTTAGTTTCACTCTTTGTACTTCGTTTGAATACTGTTCTCAGCTCATCAATATCTGCTATAAATGTTTTCCATTAATGTGCAAACATCCCAAGAGACAGAGCACTTCTATCTGTTCTACTGCTGGCTCACAAGTCATAGAAAGGTGGGGCAGTGGAGGGGGTGAGGAGGACTAGTAGGAAGAAAACTAATACCAATGGCCTACTGCATACCAAGTCTTTGTGCTGTTACCATGACACCCCACAGTGTCTTAGGAAATAGCTGTTTTATCCCTCATTAAACAACAACAACAACAACAACAACAACAAATCGAGATTCAGAGAAATTAAGAGATTTCCCCAATGTTACACAGTTAGTAAATAGTCAGGATGCAATCCAAACCAAGATCTATCCTCACTGTCCTACACCGACTTCCTCTACCAATTTTTAGGATGAACTTCACTGTGAAGACTTTTATCCTAAGAAAGGCAATAAATGCTGTTTTAAAGATCAAAAAGAGAGTAAAAAAAATCTTTTTCAGCCTCCTGAAAACTACAATAAAGAAAACCACTTATTGTAGTATTATGCTGCATTTATTAACACTTTTGGTCAAAACTGTAGGAGGTGTTTTATATTACTTTTTTTCTGATTATCAGTGTAATACATGCTCATTGTGAGAAATATGGTGAGTAAAGAAAAAGTTCAAGTGTTCAAGTTCATTTTTTCTTTATTGAACTTATTGAGGTGACATTGGTTAATAAAATTACAAAGGTTTAAGTTGTATGTATATTGTCTTGTGTGCTCACCACCCCAAAGTCAAGTCTCCTTCTAACACCAATTACTCCACCTCCATCTTCTTCTATCTCCCCCATCCAACTTTCACTCCAGTAATCACCAAACTTTTTCTGTGTCAAAGCAGGTTTTTTTTTTTGGGGGGGGAGTTTAATCCCTTCACCCTTTTTACCCAGCCCCCCAACCACCCTGCTCCCTGACAGCTGTCAGTCTGTTCTCTGTATCTATGAATCAGCTTCTATTTTGTTTGTTTAGTTTGTTCATTAGATTCCACATATAAGTGAAATCATATGGTACTTGTTTCTCTGACTAGTTTACTTCACTTAACATAATACTCTCCCAGTCCACCTATACTGCCACAAAATGTAAGATTTTCTTCTTTTTTATGGCCAAATAGTATTCCATTGTGTAAATGTACCATATATTTTTATCCACTCATCTACTGATGGGTACTTAGGCTGTTTCCAAATCTTGGCTATTGTCAATAATACTTAAATGAACATAGGGGTGCATATATTCTTTTGAATTAGTGTTTTAAGTTTCTTCAGATATATTCCCAGTAGTGGAATCACTGGGTCATAAGGCAGATCCATTTTTAATTTGGGGGGATATTCCATACTGATTTCAATAGCGGCTGCACCAACAGTGCACAAGGGTTTCCTTTTCTCCACATCCTTGCCAATATTTCTTGCTTGTTGATTTATTGAAGACAGCCATTCTGACAGGTGTGAGGTGATATCCCATTGTAGTTTTAATTTGCATCTCTCTGATAATTAGTGACATTGACATCTATTGGCCATCTGTATGTCCTCTTTGGAGCAGAGTCTATTCAAGTCCTTTACCCATTTTTTTTCAAGATTTTTATTTTATTATATTTTTTCCATTACTATTTATTGCCCCTATACTCTCTTCCACTATCAGCCCATCTCCTCCCGACCCCACCCCTGAAATCACCACACTGTTGTCCTTGTCCATGAGTTCTCTTTTATTTTACTTGATCCCTCCATCCCCCCACCTCCTCCCTCAGAGCTGTCAGCCTGCTCTCAATTTGATTGTTTGTTTTTTGGTGTTTAGTTTTGTAAGTTCCTTATAAACGTTGGATATTAACCCCTTATCAGCTGTATCATTGGCAAATATATTCTCCCATTCAGTTGTCTTTTCATTTTGTTAATAGTTCCTTTCGCTGTGCAAAAATTTGATGTAGTACCATTTGTTTATTTTTTTCTTTTGTTTCCCTTTCCTGAGGCAACATATCAGAAAAAAAACTGCTGCGAGAAATGTCTGAGATTTTACTGCCTATGTTTTCTTCTAGGATTTTATGGTTTTGAGCCTAACATTTAAGTCTTTAATCTATTTTGAATTTATTTTTGTGTACAGTGTAAGAAGGTGGTGTAGTTTCATTGTTTTTTGCACGTATATGTCCAATTTTCCCAACACCATTTATTGACTTGACTATCATTAACCCATTGGATGTGCTTGTTTCCTTTGTCAAATATTAATTGACTGTAAAGGTTTTAATTTATTTCTGGGTTCTTTATTCTGTTTCATTGGTCTACATGTCTGTTTTTATGTCAGTATCATGCTGTTTTGATTACTATGGTCTTGTAGTATAGCTGAATAACAGGTAGCATGATTCTTCCAACTTTGTTCTTTTTTCTCATGACTGCTGTGGCTATCTGGGTATTTGTGGTTTCATATAAATTTTTGAAATATTTGTTCTAGTTCTGTGAAATGTACTATTGGTATCTTGATATGTATTGCTTTGAATCTATAGATTGCTTTGAGTAGCATGGACAATTTAATGATGATAACTTTTCCTATCCATGAACATGGGATATGCTTCCACTTATTTGTATCTTTTTAAATTTCTTTCTTTAGGGTCTTATAATTTTCTGCATAGAGATCTTTTACATACTTGGTTAAATTTATTCCTAGGTATTTTGTTTTATTTTTTGGTGCAATTGTAAATGGAATTTTTTTTAAGTTTCTCTTTCTGATTGTTCATGATTGGTGTATATAAATGCAACTGATTTCTGGATATTTATCTTGTATCCTGCTACTTTATTGAATTTATCAATTTTGGGAATTTTTTGGTGGAATCTGTAGGGTTCTCTATACAAGTATATAGTATCATGTCAACTGCAAATTATAACAATTTTACTTCTTTCTTTCCAGTTTGAATGCCTTTTATTTCTTCTTTTTATCTTATTGCTGTGACTAGGACCCAAGTACTATGTTGAATAAAAGTGGTAAAAGCAGACATACCTGTCTTGTTCCTGGTCTTAAAGGAAACGCTTGTAGTTTTCACCTTTTGAGTATGATATTGGCTGTGGGTTTGTCATATATGGCCTTTATTATGTTGAAGTATTTTCTCTCTATTCCCACTTTGCTGAGAGTTTTCATCAAAAATGGGTACTGAATTTTATCAAATGCTTTTTCTGCGTCAATTTATATGAGCATGCTGTTTTTTTCTTCATTTTGTTTATGTGGTCTATCACATTTATTGATTTGAAGATATTGTACCTACCTTGCACCCCCAAAATAAATCATACTTGATCTGGTGTATGGTCTTTCTAATGTATTGCTGGATCTGGTTTGCTAATATTTTGTTGAGGATTTTAGCATCTATGTTCATTAGGGATATTGGCCTATAATTTTCTCTCTTTGTAGTGCCTTTATCTAATATTACAATTAGGATAATGCTGGTCTCATAAAATGAGCTTGGGAGTCTTACCTCCTTTTGAATTTTTTGAAATAGTTTGAAAAGAAGAGGTGTTAGTTCTTCTCAGAATGTTTGGTAAAATTCACATGTGAAATCACCCAGTCAAGGACTTTGCTTGTTGGGAGTTTTGATTACTGCTTCAATTACATTAGTTGTAATCTGTCTATTCACATTCTCTGTATGGAAAGATTATATATTTCTAGAAATATATCCATTTTGCCCAGATTGTTCAATTTGTTGGCATATAGTCATTTGTAATATTTTCTTATAATCCTTTGTATTTCTTTGGTGTTAGTTGCTATTTCACTTTCATTTCTAATTTTATTTATTTGGGTCCTTTCTCTTTTTTCTTGGTTTTAATGGTTTTTTGTATTTTTTTTTAGACTCTTTTCTTTATTTCTGCTCTGATAGTTATTATTTCATTTGTTCTACTCACTTTGGGCTTTGGTTGTTGTAAAAGTTCAAGTTTTTTTTTTAATTAAAGTTCAATTTTAGATCATTCTTCCTTTTTTAAAGATTTTATTTATTTTTTGAGAAAGAGGCAGGGAGGATAAAAGAGGAGAGAAACTGGGGAACTGGTCCACAACCCAGGCATGTGCCCTGACTGGGAATCAAACCTGCAACCTTTCGAATTGTGGGACGACACTCAACCCACTGACCGACACCAGTCAGGGCTCAAGTATTTAAAAAAAATCACTCTAATTTCAGCACTCAGAGACAATTATATTTTAAATTTCAGAAATTTTTTTTCTAGTTTTGCTTTTTCTCTTCACATATTTGAGATCTGTCTGCATATTTACTATTAAACCTCTTTCATCTAAAATCATTTAAAGGACTTCTGGCCAAGATGGAGGCCTAGACTGACATGCTCCATCTCCCTCCACATCTAAGAGGGAATACAAATACTGCAAAACCAGAAATAACCAGAAGTTCCAGAAAATAAAGCTACATGGAAGTCCAATGTATGAAGTTATAAAGAAGTGGTGTTTTTCTGGACAGGTAGGAGGGGCGAAGCCAGGACAGAGAGGTCAAGCTGTGCTGGTGGCGGTGCCGGTGGTGGTGGGACAGCGGTAAGCACAGACACCCATATTTAAGGGGAGTTGAGAAGTGCCTGGGGAGCACCCCCAGCTGAAGACCAAACCCGTCTGCTCACGATTCCAATGCCAGGGAAGGGAAGACCCCCATTGTCTCAGACTGTGAGGGCTGGAGGACGTGGGGATAGAGGAGGAGGCTCCCAGTCTCTCAGCGGAGAGTGAACGGCAGGAATCCATCTTGGACCCCAGCCCCTACACAAAGCGCCACAGTGTGGTGAGAAGGGTCACGCGGTAGTGATGAGTGCACGGGGCTCCGCCCCCTATAGTGTAGGAGGTGTGACAGCCCCGCCAAGGAAACAAAGGTAAACACAAAACTGTCAGGATGGCACAGATCATGATAGAGATCCTGGTGACACAACTGACCAGACAGCAAATATCTAATCTAATGTCTCAGCAGATAGAAAATCTTTCTTAGACACAGTTCAGAGCTTTGGTTATACAAATGCTTACAGACCTAACAGCAGATCTTAAACAAGATAGGGAAGGAATGAAGACTAGTCATGCTGAAATCTATAAAAACACATATGAAACTAGTGATGAGGGGAAAAAAGCAGGGATCAAATCAACAAATCGGAACATAGAGAGGGAACAAACAGTCAAACAGTGCAGAAAGAGGAAACAAAAAGTGAAGAAAATGAGGAGAGGCTCAGAAACCTCTGGGACAGCTATAAACAGGCCAACATCCAAATCATAGGGTTGCCAGAAGGTGAAGAAGAACAACTAGAAATTGAAAAATATGTGAAAACATAATGAAGCAGAACTTCCCTAACTTGGGGAAGGAAATAGACTTACAGGTGGTAGGAAGCACAGAGAGTTCCAAAAGAGCTGAACCCATGGAGAACAACACCAAGACACATTATAATCAAAATGTTAAAAATTAAAGATAAAGAGTGACTCTTAAAAGCAGAAAGAGAGAAGAAGAGAATTATGTACAAAGGGGTCCCAATAAGACTATCAGCTGATTTCTCAAAAGAAATTCTGCAGGCAAGAAGGGACTGGCAAGAAATATTCAAAGTAATGAAAAGCAAAAACCTACAAGCACAAGTATTCTATCCAGTGAAGTTGTCATTCAGAATAGAAGGGCAGAGAAAGTGCTTCCAGGACAAAGTAAAACTGAAGGAATTTATCAGATCCAAACCACTGTTATATGAAAGGTTAAAGGGACTTGTTTAGAAGAAGAAGGATCAAAACTATGAACATTAAAATGAAAACTGCATCACAACAACCAACAACAGAAGCTAGGGAATCGAAACAAAGGCAAACTAAGTAGGCAACAAGAATGGGAAAAGACTTATAGGTATGGGGAACATTATGGGGGGAGGCCAGGGGGAGGGTGAAGAGGGTAAGGGAGGGAGATGGTACAGGAATCAAGAAGCATAGTAGGAGGAAGCGGAGTAGACAGGAAGATGTTGAAAAGAACTATATGCACAACCAATGGGCATGGACTAAGTGGGGAGACAATTGGAAGGAGGGGGTCACTGGGAGGAGGGGAACAAAGGGAAAAGAAATTGGGACAACTGTCACAGCATAATCAATAAAGCATATTAAAAAATTTAAAAATATAATAATTTAAAGGTATTTCTCATGTTTTCAAAACCCGCCATGTCTGCCTACACTGCCATCTTGACCAGAAGTCCTCAAGCAGATTTTGTACTAAGTGCTGGCTCATGGGAGAATTACTGATCATTTCTGGACTCAAGAAGTTGATAAATGTGCCTACTATGTTTTATCAGTTCTTGTGCCAGGTTCACGGAAGAATAATTCTTCATTTTTGGCTTCAAAAAGTTTGCTGTTTTCCAAATGTGTGTGTTCAAGCTTTCACAAAGCCAAGGGGATCATTCCAATATTCCTAGACCATTTTCTGTCACCTCTGAGATTCTAAGAATGCATTGTGTAAAGAGCATGTGTTAAATTAAAATTCCTATATATGAAAAAAATCCCATATGTGTGTATTGAGGAAAGAGAGAAATCAAAGAAGCCATTGCTATTATTTCACTCTCCATAAAGAAGGGGAAATAACAGCAATTTCGCTTTGGGAGAGGACATAAGCCTGAACCAAGTACTTCACAGGATTCTAAGAAATGCAGTTTAGATACAAATTGGAGGTTTGTTTGTTTGTTTGTTTTAGTTTTAGTGGGAAGATAAAAGGGAGGAGAAATTATTTACGATCCAGATACTTTGTCACTTTTTGTTGGCATAATTAATTTGTTATAAAAGTTATATTAGGAGACTACAAAACAAAAGCAAATGTCTTGAATACTCGCTCTGTTGTCTTGGGTCATCACTGGTGTGGCTACCTTATATCACTGGGGTAAAAGAGAAAAGATTATCTGTGGGTTTACATTCCTCCTCTTATTAGCTCAACAGCCTTGTGTAAATTTCCTCAGTTCTCAGAGCCTCCTCCTCTGCAACATGTTGATAATACCACTTGCCTTCCTGTGTTTGCTGTGCTCTCTCATGGACTCAGTAAGGTAACCTCAGTCAGTTCATAACAGAACTATTGACATTTAGTTGGTATTGAATAAAATAATTTTTGTTGTCATTATAATATACAATATATGGTAAAGTCCCAAAACAGCTCTGATGTTGGCAGGGTAGATACTTGCCTCCATGGTTTGGCTTAGCAATTACTTGCTTTGCTCCTATGTTTGTTTCACAGTCACTAAAACTCTAACAGAGGTGTCTTCCTTTGGCTATTGAAATCTTCTCACCCACTGAGAGTTGGGAGTGGCCAGCAAAAATGCATATGCCTCCCACATGCTTGACAGCTTAATATGTTATCAACTAAGCCCTGTCTGGGGATTAGGAGGTATTTAGCTAAGCATGTCTTTAGAATAAAGGTCCTATGTTGAGCAGCACATGTGCTTGGAGGAGAGAAAGTAATATATAGCAGGCAGGTGGGTGGGTATCACTTTGGGCACAATTTATAATTTTGCCAAGGATTATCTTCAATGGCTCATTTGTGGAAATATGCTCATCTTTGAAGAGGAGTACCTATCTGCAAAAAGAGAGGCCAGTCCTTCCTGTTCATGCCAACTCAAAATCATTAGAATTACTTGTTCTGACCTACTCAGATTAAACAAAGCTCCTTACAACTATTGTCTGCCTCTGCTATTAAAAAAAATAAAAAGCAGTTTACAAAAAAATCTCCTAAGTATTTGCCAAGGACTTTGTTTCGTTCATTCTGCTTTTATGAGAGGAGCCAATGATAACTCATGCCTGCGTTGCTAAATGGCTTAACTTCTTTTCAAGGGCTTCAAATGTATGGGTTGGCCAAAAAATCTGTTATGTTTTTTCTGTACAATGGCTCTAGTAGTGCTTAGTTGTCTTTAACTTCATTCAAAATAATTTTGTTGGATTGTATTGTGACAGCTGTCGTATCAGCATGCGTTTTTTTAAAAAAACTTATCAAAATCGGTGAATTTTTGTGCAGCCATTTTAATATTGAAGATGGAAGAAAATATGCATCATTTTCAGCATATTATACTTTATAATTTCAAGAAAGGTAAAAACTCAACTGAAACACAAAAATATTTGTGCAGTGTACAGAGAAGGTGCTGTGACTGATCAAATGTGTCAAAAGTGGTTTACAAACTTTCTTGGTACTACTGACATTTTGGTCAAATAATTCTTTGCTGTGGGGCTGTCTTTTGCATTGGAATATGGTTAGCAGCACCCCTGGCTTCCACCCACTAGAAGCCAATAGCGGGAGATAGACAACATACTCAAAATATCCAAATCAAGAAAATTATTGGTGAAAGTAAAAAATGTGTCTTATTTTATGGAAGAAAAGGTAATGGACTTTTTGGCCAACCCAATAAAAGTACCTAGTCTTTGCCTGGCCAAGAAAATCAATTGTCCCTCACCATGTGTTAGAGCAGTTTGTCTCTACTTCATCATCCTTCCTCACTCCCTTCACTCCTTAATGTTATATTTCACTACTTCAGGAATATTGGTTTCTCAAAGTTTGGCAACATAGGCACTCCATTCACCAGACTTTGTCTTATTTCCATTCTGAGACACACCAGCCAGGGTACCATATGACATTTGTTAAATATCCAAATACAAATTTGTTTAGAAAATGATACTTAGATTTACAGGATAGTTTGGAAACTATCCTCTAGAACAATGGTTCTCAACCTTCCTAATGCTGCAACCCTTTAATACAGTTCCTCATGTTGTGGTAACCCCCAACCATAAAATTATTTTCATTGCTACTTCATAACTGTAATTTTGCTACTGTTATGAATCATGATGTAAATATCTGATATGCAGGATGTATTTTCATTGTTACAAATTGAACATAATTAAAGCATAGTGATTAATTACAAAAACAATATGTAATTATATATGTGTTTTCTAATGGTCTTAGGTGACCCCTGTGAAAGGGTCATTCAATCCCCAAAGGAGTCGCGACCCACAGGTTGAGAACTGCTGCTCTATAACAATGGGTCATGGTTTTAACTTTCATTAATGTTTTTAATTAAAACTTTTTTATTTTGTGTATCTTTAACAATGCATACAACATATCCATATAGTGGGGAGTAATTACTCAAATGCTTATTAATACTACATGTAATCAATAAAATTTGGGGGTTCACTCCTGTTTAGCAATAGTTATCAAAAAATGGCTGTGGGGACTCTTAGGGTTATCTGAGATCCTTTCAGCATGTCTGCAAGGTCAAAACTGTTTTCATAATAATACTAAGATGGAACTTATCTTTTTCACTCATTCTCTCATGATTATACAGTGGAGTTTTCAAGAGACTACATGGCATGTGATATTACAAAAAACTGAAAGCAGAATAGATATGAGAACCCAGTTGTTTTCTATTAAGCCAGACATTAAAGTGTAAAACCATGATGTTTTTGTCACTAAATTTCTTCTTGTATTAGAAAAACTGGTTTCCATAGAATTTTATTTATATTAACATGTAATTAATAATTATTGTTGTGTTAAAATAAAAAAATTTGAATACCATTACAGTAAATTCAATAGATATACACTAATGTGGCGCCTACCAGTTTGCAACATAGCTCTTAATAACTCGAAATAGTCCATGGTGGGAGTGTACACCACAGAAATCAACAAATGCTACATGTTTTTGGAGAACTGCTTTACCAGAACACCACTGGATATAATTCACTAAATATTCTTTGGATCCTAAATAATTTTTAAGAATGTAAAGACTTCATAAGACAAAAATAATAATAATAATTTGGGAACTTCTGCTTTACAGCATTTAACACTGTTAATTGCTACATTCTTGATATTCCTTCTACACCCTCACCTACCTCTTCACCCCCTCACTCTGCCTACTCTTGGTTTGGCTAACACAGAACAACACAGAATTCCCTTTTACTTATTTCATCCTTATTCTTCACCCCTCCCATTTTCCCTCTAACCTGATAGAGTAACACTCTTTTAATTTAGTCTGCGAAACTTTTCTCTCCTAAAATACTGTGCTTCTCAAAGTGCATCAGAATCACTCAGGGTGCTTATTAAAAGTGAATATTCCTAGGACAGTTGTATTGCCCCAAACCTACTGAAGTTTCTGGAGTGGGTAGTCAACTTTTTAATATTCAGGGGGATTCTTATGATGATCTTAAGTTTGAGAAGCTTCTAATCCTTTCTCCTTTGGGGATCTCTCCTATTTCCAAATTCTAAATACTTCTTTGTTTCTCTAGCTTCAGTTGTTCTCTTAAGCTCAAGACATACATCTTAAAATGCTCCTATGATACCTCCATAGCTATCTTGCCACAACTTCAAGCTCAACATGCCCTAGACACAACTCCTCAACTTCTCAAGTAAATCTGTTACTCATTCTGTTGTCTTTCCTTAGTTAATGATATCACATTCAAATGTGGACTACCTTTCACTTCTCCATTGCTCCCTGCTCTACCTAGGAGCCCAGGACTATATCCTCTATTTCTGAAACATCACTAGTATCTCTCCTGTCCATTTCCAAACTAGTTTTGGCCTTCTTACTTCTGTCCTAGGTTATTAAATCCTTTCTCTTTGTCAAAAAGTTCAAGTTCTCAGTGATTTGAAAACCACCACCTTTTAATACCCCTATGACTTCTAATGCCACCTAACTGCATATTACATAACACTTTTGGAAAGTTCTTTTGGAGACTGTTGTGTAGTCATTTGTCATTTGTCATCGGTATGGATGCAGTGTTCAGCATTAAAAATTGACCTTGGGACAGGAAGAAGAAGCAAAGCTTTGGTATGCGAGAAAGCCTGAGTCTGCTGCTAGGCAGGCACAGCAGAGATACTGAGAAATCATCCTAATGAGTTATAACACCAATATTACACATACACTTGCTGGAGTTAAAATAGTCTTAGCTGGGAAGAACAGATTGGGGTAGACAAGGGAAGGCTGAGTAACAGTGGGAGAAAAATGTTACATGTAGGGCCAGTGAGAAGGGAAGAAGGTTGAAGAAAAAAAGAATATGCGAGGTATGATGGATATCTCCTGTTTGTCCCTTTGATCCAATCTATAACCATCTCTGCACAGCTCTGGGCTAGGAGGCTGACCTGTATGTACCACATCCCCCAAGGTTACCTGTGCTTTGGCTTCTGGTTGGCATTGGCCTAGGGAAGTTCTAGAGGGAGGGAGATTGTAAAGAGGAAGTGGGAGAGTGAAGTCAGAGTATTTTCCTGTGGGTTAGATCTCTTATGGATGCCTGAATCCTCCAGTGAAGGTTACAGCTCCTGTCAGGAAGCCCTGTCCTCAGTTCTGCACAGTGCTGGGTCCTAGTAGTGGCTCCTTGCTAGCACTTTGGGCCTCCAGCTAGTAAGCACACCCCAACTGCCACCAGTCCTGAGGTCCTGCACCACCCCTGTGCTGCTCTACCTCCTGCCTACACCTTTGTAAACAGTCACTTAATGAACTACTCAAACCATTCCGATTTAAGTACATTATGTATTTCCTGCTGGGACCCTTAATGATACACATAGTACAGAAAAAAAAAAAAATCAGTGAAACTAAATAAAGGGAAAGAGGAGAAAAAGGAAGAAGAATAAGAGAAGATAATTAATTTTCCTCCATGAAACATGCCTTCGCCTATCTCGGCCACATTCTTCCTCCAGCCCCCCTTCCATCTTAAGTTACCTTCTCCTTCCACGTTTCTTTATCTACTTTCCCGATCACTTTACTTTATCCACTACCTTCTGTTCCTTCATCCATTTCTTTTAATTTACTAACTTAAGCTTCTTCTTCCTCCAACTCTTTGTCCATTCTGAAATAAATACGGGCTTCATCTTCAACCCAAGGCATCACATGGTTTTCTGCGCCCTGCTTCATATAAACTTCCTGATGATGGGGCCTCTGCAAACTTTTTGTCTTCTCCACAGGAGACCAATGCCGCCATCAGTCTCATGGCATCTTCGAAAACAATCCCATTGTAGCACCCTCTAAATTCCTTCACTCCTCCTCCTCTCGGGTACCAACCATTACTGCCTATCATTTGTCATTCAAGGGACAGAGAACCTATGGTCTAGATTTTTATTGTCTAGTCTGGTAGCCTCTAATTATAGTGTAGTACCTATTTAACTTAACTTTAAATTAAAAATTCAGTTCTAGATTCACACTAGTTACATTTCAAATGCTCAATGCCCATATATAGTAATGAGTACATTTCCATCATCACAGAAAGCTCTACTTGACAGACTAGGGTCTATATTAGGGTTTTTTAAATCTTAGAACTATTGACATTTTGGGCCAGATGAGTCTTCCTTGGGGGGAAAAAGAGCTATCCTGTGCATTGTAGGATGTTCAGTATTAGCCCTGTCCTCTACTCACTGATGTCAGCAGCACTCTTCAAGTTGTGACAACCAAAAATGGCTCTAGATATCCTCTCTCTACCTTTTTCCCTCCCTCCCTCTTTTCCTTTCCCCTATATTCGGGTGAGGATTTTTTAAAAAGGAAGAAAAAAAAAGTTGAGATGCATTTGGAGCAAGAGGTGACATACAGTTGGAGTAGGAGATAGAATGAGAAGAAGGCCAGAGAGTAAGAGGAAGCTACAAAACCATTGTGCCATTTATTACAACTTTTAAATAACAAGTCCCAGTCTTTTAATGAGGTTCAGTGAATTTTCTTCTGGCTGGTCCCATAGCACTTGGAATGCTCAAGCAGGGTCATTACAAGGTATGATGCCCCCGCCACACAACCTGAAAATATCACAGAGTTCTGGCTGTTGTGCAGGTTGATGATGCCTCCCATTACGATTCAAATGCCCGGCTGCCAAAATATTATCACATAATGATGTTATAGATAACCAGGAGGCCCTCCTAACAGGATCACTCACACATATTCCTCCCCCTGGCACAGGATAGGGAGTGCCATATCTTTCTTGACCTGCCAAATTCTGTGTCCTCTGACTTTAACAGCTCTTCAGGGTCAGCAAGCATTGAGAGCACACTAGGGAAAAGTTACTACAGTCTTGAGGTTCTAGTGCATGCAACTCAACTATGCAAAGCAGGTTTCTGCCAAATGTAGCCACCAGTCCTAAGACATGTCACACAGTAAAGAAAAAATTTAAAGACTGTTATCCAAATCTATTTAACCATAGGCCCCTTCTCCTGAAGTACACCCACTGAGTATGTTTTATCCAAAGCTAATATAAAGAAAAGAAGGATTTCATCAACACTCTACAGGATTCCCATACAGAAAGATGAAAGCACAAAAGAAGTTCTGTTATAGGCTCAGGGAACAGTCATGCTTGAGAATCACAGAGGTCACTGTACAGACCTAGTTGGTGGGAACTAAGAACAGAATAGGCCAGGACCAGGCATCAAGCACAACCAGACAGGCTGGTGATATTCTGCTTTCTTAGCAAGCTCTTGGGGCAGGAGACTTCTAGGACCAGTGAGGTCTACAGGACCACTGGCTGTAGGGCCACAAAAATCATGCCAATACCTCCCTGCACAGTCCAGGCCACAAAGTATAATGACAGGGATTCAGGACATTAGAGAGGTTTACAAAACTAGTGGTATGACCCAACAATACAAAACAAATTCCAGGGTGAAAGTCTCCTGCAGGCTGAAGCAAGGCACTGTGTGGTGCTAATGCTCTAGAGATGAGTAAAGCAAAGCCCATCCCCTTTCTGAGCTCATGATCAGCTCCCTATGGACCAATGATGATGGTAGTGGTAGTGGTATTAACCCATTATTTAATTCTGGCAAATGTGTGAGACTGGGATGGAGGGACTTCGTCTTTGCCCAGTCCAGGATTGTGAATTACAATTATCTGAACACCTACAATGTTCTATAAATACACAATGAAGATAAAGCTATATATTGGCAGGGACCAAATAGTGCTCCCCTTTGTATTTGCCTGAGACCCATACACTCTGTTTGGTTTACTGTAGCTATTCAAAAATGTTGTCTGAATACTGAAAGGTCTATCTCACATAGTAGATCTCCCAGAAAGCAGTTCTTTTTTCTTTTATTTTTTGCCCACTCAATTGCCTATCCAAGTGATACCTATGCTTTATCAAAACCAGTTGATAGTATACAAAATGCACAAAATGATAACTTCTGCGTCAGACAGGATTCCAACAGTAAATTGATGGTACATTCAAATTAGGATAATCTGAGAAGACTTATTTGAAAGGGACTGTTTGTAAGATATGGACACAGTGCAGGGGAATTATAAGGATACTGCATTAATCTGAGATTTGTAGCAGTGGCACTGCTGCCACTCCTAGGGGAAAGAGAGGAAGGATTGATTACAAAAACCCAAAAGGAGATAGTCTTATAGTGATGCACCATGACCTTAGGTCGAGGGGCACAGGCAGCCCAAGGCGACCCCACAAGGAGAGAGCCAGGAGAATGAATAGCCTGACCTTACTCTGTCCTTCCCTTGGAACTCCTGCTGGGACTCTGCCATTGGAGGAAGTCAGAGGGCACAGAGCTCTTGTGTAGTCCTCACAGGCAGGCTCCAGGGAAAATAGAGGCAGGGTAGAGAGGGGTGGAGAATAGATTAGAAAGGACAAAAGGAAGATAACCCTTAACGATAGGTGAGCTCTATCCCTGAAGTGGTGGTGTTTGGAAATCTTTAAGATTCCAATTCATGATCAATTTATCTATGATCTAATGAAAAAGAATCATTTTGAAAATCTTATTCTCTATTGACTGAAATCTGAGTGTTAGGACTACTACTCCAATTTAAAGAGAATTTTAAATCAAATCCCCATTAAAAGGAGATTAAGTACAAACAATGGAGAAACTGTGAACTTTAATTCTGCAATACCTGAAGGTCAACCACAAATACACCAATTCTGTACTCCTGGCTACAGGTTAAGGTGGTGATTCTTTCTATCAGGGCAATTGATCAAAGGAATAATGTAACAGTGCATATAACTAAAGCTTCAATTGTTAGAGACTACTACAGAATTCAGTATTTGGGGGTTTGCCAGTGGAATAGGTGGAAGAAAAGGTGCCCAAACTCCTAAGGGAAAAATTACTACCATTCAGTACAACACAGAAAGTTGAGGGCTGGGAAATTTATGATGAAAGTCAGTGAGAAAAGCTCTTAATTTTGAAGGTTGTAGTTTTCCTAGGAAAGTGGAAAGGAAAGCATCCATCAAATGACAAAAAATAACACAATGGGATACTAGAAGGAAGAGGCTAAGGAGAATTCTGATGTGGCTTCAGAAACAAAAGAAACAAAAACAAAACATTTTTATATCTTTTAATTTTGATGAGTCTATGGCCTGAGATCCATTGACATTTATTACTACATCACAGTAAGGGAAAGAAAAAGATCTTTTTGTTTTTCTCCTCTTTTCTGTCTTCATCATAGGCATCTATCCAACTCATTATACTTGATTTGCAGAGACTTACAGTCATGAAATAAATAAGTAAATCTTCATTATCTATATGTTCATCAATTCCTTTGAAAATCGTTATATACTCAAAATCTTTACAGTTGAATTAATTGCTGTTTACCACATTCAGTCTGGAATTTGATGTTTTCTTTCTTGAGAGACATATGCATGGTTACTGCCTGTTCAGTGCAGACTGTTCTCATCATAATGAGTACCTACCACAATTTCAGACTCTTATCTGCAAGGAGTACACTGTGTACTATTGTTCAAGCATGTAACACTCACAACAATTTGAAAATAAAAGATATACACAAGTGATAAATGATGACCAGCTTCTATGCACAGATACTGCAAGAACAAAAACTAACTGACTACAATTGCCAATTTCTTTTGCCAGGTCACAAGTTAATGGGACAACTAGAAGAGAAAGATCCATTTCCTTGACTTTGGACTACTTAATTGTCAGGAATATTTGGTGGAAATATTCTCATTAAAATACAATCTATACTGATTCAGTAGTTTATATTCTTCATGGGCCTAAATATTCTTATTCATTGATTCAACCATAAACATTTTTTAATGTGTTTTATTGATTACAGTGTTACATTTGTTCCAATATCCCTTCCCTCTGCTCCCCGCCACCCGGTGGACCACTTAATTGTCAGGAATATTTGACTTTGGACCACTTAATTGTCAGGAATATTTGGTGGAAATATTCTCATTAAAATACAATCTATACTGATTCAGTAGTTTATATTCTTCATGGGCCTAAATATTCTTATTCATTGATTCAACCATAAACATTTTTTAATGTGTTTTATTGATTACAGTGTTACATTTGTTCCAATATCCCTTCCCTCTGCTCCCCGCCACCCGGTGGCCCCCCTCCCTCCCCTTGTCCCCCCCTTTTAGTCCATGTCCATTGGTTGTGCATATAGTTCTTCTCAACCTCTCTCTGTCTATTCCATTCCCTCCTACGATGTTTCTTAATTCCTATACCATCTCCCTCCCTCTCCCTCCCTCTCCCCCTTCCCCTTCCCTGCTGACCTCCCCCCAATATGCTCCCCATACCTATAGTTCTTTTCCACTCTCATTGCCTATTTAGTTTGCCTTTGTTTCAATTCCCTAGCTTCTGTTGTTGTTTCTTGTGATGCAGTTTTCATTTTAGTGTTCATAGCTTTGATCCTCCTTTTTCTAAACCAGTCCTTTTAACATCTCATATAACAGTGGTTTGGATCTAATGAATTCTTTCAGTTTTATTTTGTCCTGGAAACACTTTCTCTGCCCTTCTATTCTGAATGACAGCTTCGCTGGATAAAGTATTCGTGGTTGTAGGTTTTGGATTTTCATTACTTTGAATATTTCTTGCCAGTCCCTTCCTGCCTGCAGAGTCTCCCTTGAGAAGTCAGCTGATAGTCTAATTGGGACCCCTTTGTACATGATTCTTTTCTTCTCTCTTGCTGCTTTTAAGATTCTCTCTTTATCTTTAACTCTTGACATTTTGATTATAATGTGTGTTGGAGTGGTTCTCCCTGGGTCCAGTTGTTTTGGAACTCTCTGTGCTTCCTGGACCTGTAAGTTTATTTCCTTCCCCAAGTTTGGGAAGTTCTGCTTTATTATATTTTCACTTAATTTTTCAATTTCTAGTTCATCTTCTTCGCCCTCTGGCTAACCAATTATTCTTACGTTTGGTCTTTTATAGCTGTCCCAGAGGTTTCTGATCCTCTCATCATTTTCCTTGCTTCCCATCTTTTCTCTCTGCACTGGTTGACTGTTTGTTCCTTCACTATGTTCTGGTTTGTTGATTTGAACTCTGGATTTTATTTCCTCACCATCTGTCTTGTATGTGGTTTTGTTCCTTTCAGTATGAGTGTTTTTCAGTTCTTTCTCATCTTTTTCCAGATCTTTTGTTAATTCTGTAAGCCACCTGATAACAATAGCCCTAAACTGAGCCTCTGCCAGGTTTCTTATTTGTTCACCTGTCAGGTTCTTCATCTGTTGCCTGGTGAGCTGCGCCACCGGGATTTCTATAGTTGTCTGCCTCATTTTGACAGATGCGTTTTGTTTTCTTGGGCCGGCTATAGGGGGTAGTGCCTGTGTACTCGTTACAACCCAGCAACCAGCAGCAATCTGCAGCCTTTTTCGCTGCACTGTGGCGCTTTGTCATCACTGCCCAGTGACCGGCAGAGATCCGCAACCTTTTTCGCTGCGCTGTGGCCCTTTGTGGTCACTACCCGGTAACCGGCGGTGGACCAGCAACCTTTTTCACCGCGCTGTGGTGCTTTGTCGTCACTGCCCAGTGACCAGTGGCGATTCGCAACCTATTTCGCAGCGTTGTGGCGCTTTGTGTGGGGGTGGGGGTCCAAGATGGATTCCTGCAGTTATTCCGCTAGGAGACCGGGATCCGTCCTCCCACCCTCTGGGCCTCACCATTCGGCGATGTGGTGGTTGTTCTTCCCAGCGTTGGGGTCGGGAACTGCTGGGGTTTGACTGCAGCTGGGATTGTTCTCCCTGCCGCTGTCCCTGGTGCTACCGCAAACAGCACCGCCTGCTTTCACTCTTACCTGCCCAAAGAGTGCCGCTGGTTTATAACTTTGTACGTTGGGCTTCCATGTAGTTTTATTTTCTGGAATTTCTAGTTATCTTTTGTTTTGAAGTAGTTGTATTCCTCTCTAGTTGTAGAGGGAGACCGAGCGAGTCCGTCTAAGCCTCCATCTTGGCCGGAAGTGTCAACTATAAACATTTAGTGAGCACCTATTGCACATACCAGACAATATTACAGGCACTGAGGTCACATCAGTGAACAAGACAGACAAGATCCCTGCCCTCATGGAGCTGACATTATAGGGAAGATGATGAATTTAAATAAATGAGGAAATAAATAAGAGCTTTAGACTTCCAGTCAAGATGGAGGCATAGGTAAAAACAGCTCACCTTCTCGCACAACTATAGAAAAAATTACAACTAAACTACAAAACAACTATCACCCAGAATCATCAGAAAATCGAGCTGTATGAAAGTGACAACCAAGGAATTAAAGAAGTCGCATTCATCTAGACAGGTAGAAGAGGTGGAGATGCAGAGATGCAGCATGGGCAGTCCTACATCCATGTGTGGTAGATAAAAATTGGGAGGGATACCTTGGGAGTAAGGGATCCCTGCCCCACATCATACCATCCAGCCCAGGGTTCCACTGCCAGGAAGATAAATCCCCATAATTTCTGGCTGTAAAAAACAGTAGGGGTTAAGGCATTGGAAGAAACTGCAGGATTCTCAGGCATCTCCTTTTAAAAGGCCTGAAATGGACTTAGGACTTATGCAGACTTACTCCCTCTGGGTTCTGGCACCACTGCAGCAGCTGGAAAAGCAGCAGTGGCAAATGGGGAGAAACAGAAGTGGCTGGCATCAGGGTGAGTGCCAGAGTACAGCTTCCTACTGGACAAAACCCCAGAGGCCCAGCAGAGGCCAGTGTCCCTTTTCCGGGGCCTCCTACACAGAGCCACAGAGCAGAGTCACCATATCTGAGACTCCATCAACCTGGTTCACATGGCTTGCCCCACCCTGGTGATTACCCAAGGTTCCACATTATGCAATTATGGATGTACTTTTCTACAACAGGCCACGCTACCAAGACAGGAAGTCAAAGCAGCTCTACCTCATACTGCCAAAATGAGGAGACAGAGAAATATGGCCCAAATGAAAGAACAGAAAAAAACTCAAGAAAAACAAAGTAAATGAAATGGAGATAAGGAATCTATCAGATGCAGAGTTCAAAACACTGGTTATCAGGATGCTCAAGGAACTCACTGGGTACTTCAACAGCATAAAAAAGACCCAGGCAGGAATTAAAGTTACACTAAGCGAAATAAAGAAAAATTTATGGGAACCAACAGTAGAGGGGATGAAGCCGAGAATCAAATCAATGATTTGGGACATAAGGAAGAAAAAAGCATTCAATCAGAACAGCAAGAAGTAAAAATGAATTCAAAATAATGAGGATAGGCTAAGGAGCCTCTGAAACAACTTCAAACATTCCAACATTCAAATCATAGGGGTGCTGAAAGGAAAAGAGAAAGAGCAAGAAACTGAAAACTTATTTGAAAAATAATGAAAGAAAACTTACCTAATTTGGCAAAAAAAATAGACATACAAATCCAGTAAGCACAGAGAGTCCCAAACAAGATGCCCACTAAGAGGACTCACCAAAACCCACCATAATTAAAATGCCAAACATTAAAAATAAAGAGAGAATATTAAAAGCAGCAAGAGAAAAACAGATAGTTACCTGCAGGGGAGTCCCCATAAGACTGTCAGCTGATTTCTCAAAAAAACTTTGCAGGCTAGAAGGGATTGGCAAGAAATATTCCAAGTCATGAAAAGCAGAGACCTACAGCCAAGATTGCTCTACCCAGCAAAGCTGTCACTTAGAATCAAAGGGCATATAAAGTGCTTCTCAGACAAGGTAAAGCCAAAGGAGTTCATCATTACCAAGCCATTATTATATGAAATGTTAATGGGACTTACTTAAGAAAAAGGTCAAACCTATGAACATTAAAATGGCAATAAATTCACAACTTTCAACAACTGAATCTAAAAAAAAAACTAAGCAAACAAGTAGAATGAAAACAGAATCATAGATACAGAGATCATTTGGATGGTTACCAGTTTGGTGGGGGAAGGGGGATAACGGGGGCAAAGTTACAGGGATTAACAAGTACAAATTGGTAGGTACAGAATAGACGGGGATGTTAAGAAAAGTATAGGAAATGTAGAAGCCAAAGAACTTATATGCATGACCCTGGAGATGAACTAAGGGGGGTATTGCAAGAGAGAATGGGGGATACCAGGTGGAGGGGTGGCAAAGGGGAAAAATAGTGACAACCTAATAGCATAACCAATAAAATATATTTTAAAAAGACATTTATAAAGATAGTGATCTTTGCTAGGAATAAAATAAAATAGGTAATAGAATGAAGAGTAACAGGAGTGGAAGGACATAATTCAGGTGACACATTCAGGGAAGGCCTCTCTGAGGCACTGACATTTTAGGTAAGGCTTAAACAGGAAGAGGTCAGCCACATGAAGACCTGGGGAAAGAGCATTTCAGGACAAAGGAGCTAAGGTAAAAGCCTTGAGGTGGGAACAAGCTGGGGATGCTGGAGGAAAGTCAGATAGTTGGTAACTGAGAGGAAAATGATAGGAGATAAGACAGCAGAGCTAGGTAGAAACCAGACCATCCAGGGCCTTGTAAGGCAAGGAATTTGGATTTTGTTTCATGAGTGATGGGAAGTTGTCATGGGGTTTTGAGATGGAGAGGATCTGATCGCTATTTTAAAAGATCACTCTGGCTCAGACTGGTGAAGGGACTGTAGGAGGGAGAAGGCCATTGCAGACATTCAAGAGAGTATGGTGGCTCAGACTACAGTGGGAAAATGGATGTGGGAAGAAGTAGACAGATTAGGGACCTTTTCCAGAGATAGGCCTGCTGACAGACTGAATGTGTATGGGGGGTATGTTCAGGGAAGGAAAAAAAAAAAAAACCCTAGGTTTTTTATCTAAGCAACTAGGTATTATCATTAATGGAAAGAGGGAAGAAATGCAGAAAAGCAGGTATGAGGTAGGGGGGGTAGTTATGTGGAGGAAAGAAAGTTATGTACATACAATATTTGAGATACCTATTAGATATCTAAATGGAGGTATAAAGTAGAGTAGTATGGAGTTCTGGGGAAAGGTAAGGTACATGTTTTTTAAAATCCAAATGAAAAATACTGCTGGAAAAATATTCTCAAGGGAAGTAGGGACTGAGTCTTTTAATCTACTCTGTAAGCTATTATGCCTCACATACTGAAGTGCTGAAGAAACACAGGATGATGTGAAGTAGTAACCATAAAACCAGAAACTGAAATATCATCTTTGATTTGTTTGCTTGATGCTCCTACCGACTTAGCTCAAGTATTCCTCTACCAAAAATCATATGACTGACAATTAATTGTAGCAGAGAATTACCACAATGAGGAAAACAATAATGCAGCTTAGCTAATGAAGATGTGAAATATTCCACTAATTCAGAACCAGATGCATTGCTTTGCTAACTCAAACCTGAACAGTGACTCACAGATGATGTCTCTGAAGAGGCATGGCAACTGCAGGAAAGGTATGTAAGTACTGCTACATCAAAAGAGCAAATTTTATGAAGGGTAACTAACTAAAAGGTGCTAATTCCTTTTTTTTTTTTTACTGGTTGGGGGCATGTAGGTCAACAAAATTTCATAGAAATTTAAACACTTTCCCAGGAATTGTTCTTTAACAGTCCCAGCTCCTGGTTGATTGGCTGTCTTACTCAGCTGTATGATTCATCAATCCGTGTAAGAAAAGGAAGGCAAAAGGCATTTCAGTTCTCATAAGAGAAACTAATGTCACAGTAAGTAGTACCTTATAATTATACAATTAAGCAGGTTCAACTGAAAAGAAAACCTGTTGAATTTAATATCAAGAATTTTTAGTTAGGCTGATATCCTTAGAGTAAGGTCTAGACCCACAATACCCCTTTCTAAGGACAATATGACAGGAAGTGGCAAAGTCATAATCAGTGATCTCAGATCTTTTTGAAGTGCAAAGAAGCAAAGTAACAGCCTACAGGATAAAACTAACATCACACCTTTGAATCAGTAAGTGAAGAGAGAAAATCATTAACAGCTAACCTATTCTTTAGTGAGAATTTCAAAACCAACTTGAAAGTCCCTGAAAAATGTTTTATTTATGCTTAATAGTTTAGTTCTTCTAAAAATTTATTTCCAATAAAATTCAGAATAAAAAAGTCTCAAAGAACAATACTTTTCATTTAGAAAATTCTTTTTCTACCTTTAGTTAAATACTGAGGGATTATTTAGTGGTTTCTGTTCAAGTCTAACTGCATTCAGGGAGGTGAGAATAAAGTGTATGAGCACTTCAAGGTGTGCCTTAACGGTATCCCCTTGAAGACCTAGACCTCAAGAACACGTTGCATTCAAAAGGGTTGGCAGCTAGACTGAAAGTGATACTTATAACACCCTGAATATAGAACCCCCACCTTCTTCAAAAAAAAGCATAATACTGCACTACAATTCATTCCTACAATATGTTTTGGGTGGTGAGGTAAGTTTCTTCCAATCTCCCACCTCCTCCTCCTAGGAAAATTTGTGCATCTTAGATCTTAGTCTGCTCTTACAAGGGAAGGAGGAAAATAAAAGGCCATCAATGTTCAGTTTAATATGCCAGAGTCAAGAAGTGGTAAATGCTGTCAAAAGTTTGTCTACCAGGGTATCCATCCTCAGTCTCTCTCTTGCAGGTTCCTCCTCCAATCTCCTGTCTTCTGTTCTCCTCCCCTTAGCAACCTCCTCCCATTGCCAGCCTCTATGCCACCAATGGCCACACCGTGCAAAAGCAGGCAAAAAAAAATTATGGATATGTTTCAACAGTCTTAATAGATGAGTGTAGCATATTAGAATTGGTCATTTTAAAGATTTGGTGATTGGTTTGAACCAGGCTACACAAATAGTGATTCCTCATTCAACAACCTCAAAAAAATTATTTTATTCTTTCCAATCAGATATCACAATTGCTAAAATAGACTGATAGGACTTTTCTAAAACCACACAATCAAACGAACTATTTAGGAAAATGACCATAGGAGACCTAATTAATATTTAAGTTCCACCACTTTTAGGCTTTCTCCCCAAATTTCACCAATGTCTAGGGTTCAAGAGCATGAAAAGAATTCAGATAACTCAAATGCTTTCAATTCTTTGGGCAAAAGTTTGTGAACAAGGTATATGCCAACCATTTGCTAAAAGGGGTAGTTGGGCTCTCAGGGGAAATGACTAGGAACTAAAACCTGTGTCAAAGGAAAGTGTCTGGGAAAGAGTTTCACAGGCTTCCCTTCCAGGATACCAGCACCACCAGTAAAGCCAAGGATACACTTCCTTCTATTATGTTTTACAAAGCAAACAAAATAACCTGTTGTCTCCCTCACTCTAACAATACATATAGATAAAGGAGGTCAAAATTCCTTTTCTAAGAACCAATGAAATAAATGGCAAATTATCTCAGTTACACTAAATGATTCTAAAAACATTTACATTTATTTTCCAAACAGCCAATACCAGCAACATGGAGAGCATTTTGTGTGCTAAATTAAACACAGGGCCTACATTCCAAATGTGGAGACAACACAGGAAAGCCTCAAACATCCTTTAGGCATACATTAGGCATGACTTGGGTAACCCTTACAGTGCCAGCAAGGCCTCCCTGAAATAAAGTGGAGAATAATTTTCTAACAGGAGCCTACTTATAGGATAATGTGATTTTATTCAAATAGATAGCCTTTTTTCTCCCTACTCAGGAGTGATGTGTGTTCTACGGGTATGAGGAATTAAGAGGTAGCATTTCAAGAAAAGCTGAAAAAGGAAAAAGATAATAGCAAGAACACAGGAGTAAAAGAAGTTTTCCATCCTGGTTTTATATAATGCCTGGCACATAGGTGGACATACCAGTTCAAAATACGTTCCATTCTTTTTGTTTATTTTGGGATGCTTTTATAAAACAAAACAACATAATTACATCAAAGCATTTGTAAAGATAAAACCTAAAAAGTTTTCAAAACAGAGGAGAATGTTTGGAGAGGAGGAGGGGAAGAGACAACACAAGTTAGAGCAGGGTGAAATAGAGTTACTCAACTGGCTGCTGAACAAAGGAAAATGGGAGCATAAAACATTTATGAGTGTTTTCACTCACACAATTTCTTCCTAAATCAATTAAAACATTGGCTTATGATGGAATTACACCACAGTGAAACTCCTGACAACTTCAAAATCAACTTCATGTTTGGGTTCCATTCTTTCAGGTGATGAATAGTGGGAAATCCGTGAAGGAATGTCACTTGAAGTCAGTCATTTATCATGAACCAAAATGGCTAAGTGCCCCATAAACTGCAATTATCCATTTCCTATTAGCATCACACAACAGAAGGCAGCCTCATCTGCATTAACAAGTTTTATGACCTCCGTAGGCACAGAGGCTAATGTTAGGAAATGGGTTATTTTTGTTCTGCTATAAAGGTTCATTATTATACCATAAAAAATTCTTTAAGAATACAAACTACTGATTGATCCATTAAGGAATTCCTTTAAAAAATTTCTCATGTTAGGCTTTATTTTTATTTTTTAAAATTTAATCTTGATAAAGAAGTTTCACTTTTTGGTCAAGATCTAGCTGGTTTTCTATATGTAATACAGATTTCTTTCACCATAATGTCATATATCATGGCAGACTACAATTAAAATAAGTTCTCACTCCCCTCAAGGTTAGGTGACACTGACTATTTTTCAGTATCCCAAGTTTCAAAATATTTATCTTTTGAATTTGGAAAAACTCTAGGTTTCCTAATTCCAAGAAAAGGCATAAAAATAGCATGTCATGATTTGAAACTAAGTAAAATTGTTAAAGCACTTTAGTTCAATAAATTTCCTGTAAGTACAATGTAATGGTTTAAAATGTGTTAGTAGGTCACATCCAGATGACTACTGACACTCTTGACTACAAACATGGCCAGGAGTTGCCTTCCTACAACAAATGGTATCACTTCCAAACAGAGAGAGAGAGAGAAAAAAAAAAGAAAGAAACCCAAATGGCAAGATGAGAAAAGCAACTAAGGAAAATGGGTACCATATAAAAAAGGTTAGGAAAACAGAAATTATTTTGCTATAATTTTTTTTAAAAACTCCTCTTTTGAAATGAATCACTGAATACATAAAAATTCTAACAGTTATCTGATAGTATTGTTTTGGCTTAATTTTAAACTACAGAATGTAGTTTCAAACGCGCACAGTATTTTTAAAGACTTCAGTACGTGTTCCATCAACCCCACCACTTGTTTTTTTTGGGGGGGGGGCAGAAAAAACATCAGTAAACATGGAAAACAAAAATTATATGGCAAATTATATTATTTAATTGTTTTCATTCAATTATGAGCATCCCTGAAAACAGTTATAAATTCCCAAGGGAGACAAAGAAGAATTAGATGGGGTCCATGTCCTTAAGGAGCTTATATTCTATTTAGGGAGAGAGGATACATTCACCAATAAGTAAGTAAACCTTAAGTGAGTTTTTAGAAAATAAGCATATACCACAGTACTTTTCAAATGTCAGGGCTAAAAAAAAATACTTGTTGACTTAAAGAGAATTTTAGGATACAGAGAGAGAAAGAAAGAGAGAGAGGAAATAAAACTAAGGTGTGAAGAATTCATGGATGGGACAACTTAAGCTTGGCCTTGAAGAATAAGCAATTTAGCATACTGATACTTCCATTTTTTTTTTCAAAACAAAATAACCTTCTGGAATATACAGGTTCCCCTATAAATGTTGCCCCAGCTAGAATGTATGGTTCTGAGTCCCCTACAACAGCAAGCCTTTCATACTTGGACTTTTAACCTCTCTGTTTTCTGAAAATTTCCTTCAATGCCTATTCGCCAAATGATGACCATCATTGTTTTCCTTTCTCCTTTGAAATCACTAATAACCCTCAAGTGAGATGATCCCACCCACCAAGAACTAGGGATCCTGCAGAGTGAGAGCTGAATGTTTATGACCTTATTTGTGCCAAGTAGATTCTAATCATCAGAAACTCCCCTTACTCTTTGAGGGAATGCCACACAAGGATAAACTAAAACAAAACAAAAAGTTAGAAGGTGTCTCCAAAAAGGTACAAAGAAATCTTTTTTAATTCCTTCCAAGCTTTTATCTGATGATCTGGGGATGGGGATTTTAATGTAATTTTGATCCTTAAGCATGACCATGGTCTTTACTCTTGGTCTCTTTTACCTTGTGTGTGACTTATTGCAACTGTCCTCTAACATGTCTCAAAGACACTATAACACCACCCCCTACCCCCAACCCAGTATTCTATATGACTTTGTCAGGACAGTCTTCCTAGACCACAAAAATTGTACACATAACATCCTTCAATCAAAAATCTTCAGGGGATCTCCGCAACTGAGAGTACAGTCCAACTTTAGCTGGTGCTTCCCTCAAAGTACCCAGAGAAAAATGTGAGAATACTTGTGGAGCACACACAGATAACCAGAGGGAACTTCCTGCTAACAAGCACAGAAAAAGCATGCCTAATGGCTTGAGGGGACAGCAACACCACTGACAATATGTAATTCATTCCTAGGCCAGCACGAAGGCTAGAAAAAGCTGGTTAGGTGATCTGCCCTCTGCAACTGTATTTCTCATTTTTTCACTACTGCAGTACTTATTAAATTCTGTTGTGCACATGGGCCACTTGGGATCTTGTGAAATGGCACATTCTGATTCTTGAGATTCAGCATTTCTAACAAACTTCCAGGTGGTGCTAGGCTGGTCTGAGAACCATGCTATGAGCAAGAAGACTCTATTGCAATGGTCCTCAACCTCAGCTGTACATTAAAATCTCCTGTGAAACTTAAAAAGCTTGGATGCCCAGGCTACACCTCAATACAATCAGAATCTTTAGGAAAATTGTTTCTAAAGATCTCCGGGTGACCTTCATGTGCAGCCCATGTCACATTTTCTACTTCAGCCAAACCATTCTCTTACTACCTAGTACCTTCCACACATACACTGCCTCCTCTCTGTTCCCTAAGTCCTGCCCTCTTTTAAGTCCTGATGCCAGTACTCCCTCTGTGAAGACATCACCAACTCTGAACACTGGTGACATCCTCTCAGACCCTCTAGTACTGCCTGTCCCCTTCTTGATTCTCTGTTCTGCGTTAGCAGTGCAGTGTGCACTTCTTGAAGCAGGTACTGTTTATTGTATTTCTTCAAACTCTCAAGGCAAGTACACACAAATGTTAGAAGTACATTGTTATGACTTTGAGATGGATGTTTAAGGAAATTCAGCAAATAACAGCAAGTAAGTTCTTTCGAGTCCAAAAAGAAACAGAACAAAACAAAAACGTCTCCATAGCACACAAGTACTTTCTCAGCCAGGAAGGGATATTTCAGGACTTGACCATGCCTCTCAAACAGGTGCAGAGATCTAGTTCCTCTTGGTTAAGAAAAGCAAAGCCTCCATCCAGTCACTAAGATTTGCTCTTTAGGAAAGGGCAAAAAGGAAGAAAGAAGTCAAAGTCTGGGGTCGTGACCTTTAGGGTAAGATGTGGAGAGGCTCAAATAACAAGCCATTCCCCTCCACATGGAAGAATTCTCTGGTCATGATGGTCACAGGAGACCATTCAATCTGGGAATGAATGGACTGGTTACTCCAATTTAACTAATTCACCAACCATTCCATTATATGATATAAAAGGCTCCTAGTACCATAAAAATACAGAAAAAATTGAAATTGTCAATATAGCTATTTTCATGAGTTCATGAAATGTTTAGTTAATAGAATAGACTATCTTATAACATCAGTCTCTTAACCAGAAACCATTTTTAATATACAATCAGAAGATTAAAAAGAAAAATAAAACTAGTAGACTTCTAGTGGTCAGAAGAAATCATGGAAGACACACCTGGGGAAATCTATCATAATTACAAACTAAAAAAAATTTATATTGGGAGATGTAGAGTCATTGATGAAGAATTGATCTCAGAAGTCAAATAGGTATGAATTCAAATCCATGCTCTCTCCATTCAGTATGTCATCAGGCAAATTCCTTTATCTTTCTAAGCCTCAGTTTTTATTTCTGTGAAATGGGGATCATAAATGACAATTTATTAATCTATTTTAAATGATAAATGTGGCAGTTCTTCAAACAACGTATATTATACAGTAAATGCTAAATATGTTAAATTTGTTTTTAGTCAGGATTTTACCATAAGAGCCAGGTCATATAGTGGTAATATTACAGTAACCTACACTTTGACCCTAGTATGCCACACACCTTTTCTTGAACTTGCATACATGTTTTTAATGCCTCAGTGCTTCTGAATATTATGCCTTCTGCCTGGAATAAACCCTCTCAATTTCCTTAGTTTCTCTTATTTTATTTTTAAATCTCACTTATTTTGTATTTAAGTTTTCTTTTCTCTAGGTATTTGCTTGGTCACCTGTGCCATCAGAGGCTGTCTCCTGAGCTGCTAGAGTACTTTATAGGGACCTGTATTGAAGTATTCCTTACACCCTGAATTGTGAGCACCTGTGTTTCTTTCTCTCATTGGTGACCTTCCAGAGCCAAGCTGTCCAACATGATAGCCATAAGCTTCATGTGCTACTATTAATACTTAAATTAATTTTAAAATATCTAAAAATTAAAATTCAGTTCCTTAGTCCCAAGAACCACATTTCAAGTGCTCAAGAGGCACATATGACTATGACTGTTGTGTTGGATAACACAAAATATTGCTGTCATCACTGGATACTCTCTTGAACAGCACTGTCCAATATCTTGGGCAGGGACCACATCTTATTCATTCCTAGAGCTCAGCACTTACCATAGTGAGTTTGTAAATGAACGATGATATCGACAAATATAGGCATGTTTATACATACTCTTTTGGCTGAATGAGAAATGGTTAATTAATTATTCATTAACATATAAACCTACAAGAAAGGAAAACTAAAAATAAATCCAAGAATATGCTGCATGAAAAGATCAAGCTTATATTCCAACCTCAGGCAAACTCATTTGAGTATTCAATGAAATTTGAAATGTATATTTTAATAATTAAAACTGTATAAACAAGTTTATATACACACACAAATAAAACCCTACTAAGGAATACAGAAAATATATTCAACTACCTAGCACAAAGGCTATCACAAGGCAGGCAATGAATAAAGGCGTTCATCATGAGCGAGTTGAGAGGTCCAACTCCTTGTCTCCTTATAATTCATAGTTATTATTCTGCCAGAAGATTATTAAGATTTCATGTTAAGGGACTTGACTGCAATGCATGAATGAACAGTCAATCCTATTTGGTAGCTTGAGGGTCTCACTTGCCTAGTTTTGGCAAATCTACTTGGCCCTTAATCTCCAAACCAGAGAGTATCCCTCTCCTGTGACAGCAGGAAAAACAGACTCAGACAAAGCCAGCGGCATGGCCAACAGAAAACATTTCCCCCAAGGCCAAACCAAAGTTGCTAAACCACTCCTTTTGTGAATCCTGCTTTCTTCCCAATGACTTCCCCAGCCTGTCTCTGTGCCTCTCTTGAACAGAGATACCCAATTACTAAACTGCCACTGCTTCATGATGCCCCTAGTCCAGTGTCTTTCCTGGTTCCTCCTTAGAATCATTCAGCACAAGTCCAAATACTACAAAAAAGCCCTTCATCTTACTGGATCTCCCCCAGTCCCCTTGCTGTGCTCTGTCCCTTGCTGCATCAAGTTAATAACCCTAACTATGATTACAGTAGCATTCTCACAGTCCTTCCCTGGGACCAAACTTCTGGACCTATCCTGTAATGGCATTCATTTCACACTATAATAATTTCCATAGCGAAAAGTAACAAATGTTTCTCAATTTAGCTATAAAAAAGAATGAAGTACTGATTCATGTTCCAACATAGATGAACCTTGAAAATGTTATGCTCAGTGAATGAAGTGAGACACAAAAGGCCATATACTATGTAATTCCATTTATATGAAGGGTCCAGAATAGGAAAATCTATAGAGATAGAACATTCTAGTGGTTGCCAGAGGCTAGTGGGAGGCAGGAATGGAGAGTAACTAACAGGTATGGGTTTCTTTTGGGGTTGATGAAAATGTCCAGGAATTATATTGTGGTAATGGTTGTACAACCTTATGAACATATGAAAGACCACTGAACTGTACAGTTTAAAAATGTGAATTTTATGGTAAGTAAATTATATCTCAATTTTAAAAAGAACTAAGTTTCTGCCTTTGACTGTCAGTCCAGCTTTCTATACAAGTTTCTGAGCCATCGAAGGTATAGTAGTCCCTCTCTATATCATGGTTCACTTATCATGGCCCCACTGTATCATGGGATTTTAAAAATATTATATTTAATTATTTATCGTGGATTTTTCACTATATCGAGAGATTTTGCAGAACTGTATACATATGTTGTTAAAGTTACAAAGGTTTAAGAATGTAGAATATGTTTAAGAACATAAGTAGTGTTTATAAAAGTGTGGAAAAGGTTAATAAGGGAGTTGGAAAGGTTAATAAGGGACTGGGAATGGTTTATAAGTGTGTGGGAAGGATTTATAAAGCCTTAAAATATATATAAATACTAAAATAAATGTAAGGTTCCTACTTCATGGATTTTCACCTATTGAGGGGGGTTCTAGAACGTAATACCCACGATAAGTGAGGGAATACTGTAAATCATATCTTCAAGGAAACTAGTTAAACCACTTTGGATAGAGTAAGTTAATTGATCCCAGTAGTATCTAACAAGGTTTCCCAAGTAAATCATCCCTCCTTGTCTTCGTTCACATTAATCCCTAGTTTGTTTCCTTTTCATTCTGTTGCTTTCACCTTTTTCTCTAGAGCCCCTCAGTTCTGTGTCTTTTGAAATTTTATCATAAAACTGCCTTGGCAAAGAATTAATTTTTCAAATGTTGATCTACAGTTAAAACCAATGTACAAATATAGCTTTACTTGTCCACCTGTCTCCACCATACCAAAAAAATACTATCTTAAGCTGGTGCTGATCACAGAAGAGTTAAACAAGGATGCTCAGGAGCTGTTGGAGCAGGTATAATGGTGCCAAACAGGACATATTACGATTCTATGCAATGAGGGATCCACTTTCAACTTGAATTACAAATGGGAAATGGCACTGTACTCAGAAATGGCTATAACACCACTCCTATTGCCACAGTGTACAAAGTACATTCATCCCACAGAGGAAAAAGGCATCTAACCAAAAGACCACTGAAAAGAAAGAGGCACAGAAGGGCAGCCCCATTAAATGATAACGTGAACAACTAGCACTGGGCAAAGCACCTCATGGGACAGCCTTTCTAAAAATCTAGTGTGGGGGAATGGTATTTGAGACTCCTCCGAGCAAGTCAATCAGTAAAAGACAAGGACTTTTCTACTATTAATGATGTGATTAAGACTCTCAAGCAAGGGGCAGACCATCCCCCACACAGACTTGTGAGTCGGTGATGTGGATGCAAAGAGAGTTCAGCCCAGATCATGACAGAGAATGTTCCCTAGCTACTTGGTAAGGGGTATTATTAACTTCTCAGAGAAGAAGAAACGGAAAGAAACATCGAAATCCATCCTGTATACTTTACAGTTCATATTATAGAAATATTCAGAGTAAACTATGTAGACAAGTGACTCATACATCACATTGTGGGTTCTGTTATTCTTAACTAATGTATTTTCTTTAAGGTTTTATTCCCCAGTGAAATGCATGAATTCAGCCTTATGAGGGAAGCCTAGGAGACCAACCATTTCACCTACTTCACAGTTTTGTCCAGGTTTGGCTAATTCACAATTTCTGCATGTTGTTTAATACAACACCATCATGTTCACATTATCTTCAAGTAGCATGGGTTCCTCCCTTCCTCTCTCCTTTAGCAGTATAAAGGAATAAAAGTGATGCTGGCTGTCTCTCACCCTGTATTCATTTACCCAAAATACACTGAGTACCTGGTACTTACTGCACCAGGAACACAAAAAAGGAAAAGGACTTACTCTGTAGTGGTGAAACAGACATGTGCCCAACAGGGAAATGCCCCCGATGTCCCTAACATGGGGGTGACAGTGAGTCAGAAAAGGCTTCATCACTGACTGTAACACTGGAGCTGAATTGAGCCAGGCTGTCCTCAGGCAAACAGTCAGTGAGAGCAGGGGCAGGGAGCACATTCCAGGTCAGCAGAGGGGACAGAATGTGCAAAGTCACTCAGATGTGAGAAGGCTTGGGATTCAGGGACAATGGGGCAAGTACTCAGTGTAGCTAGGGCAAAGCCTGGGGACGTGGGAGAGGAGGTGAAACAGGGCCAGATTATAAAGTGTGACCACTTGGATGAAGAATATTGGCCTAGAAATCACTTTTAATTAATGATATCAGTGGAATGATAAAAAATAATAATAAAGCTACTTGTTTAGAGAATAAATTGCTTGCACAGAAAAAATATCCTACAGCAGAACCAATATTGCTTGTTATAAAGCACTTTCAAAACAGAAAGTCTCTTTATATAAATGACAGCTAATGGTGTCACTTGTACAGGTCTGTTAGGCGTCAACATACCTTGAGCCTACAGTAAAGCTCCACCATAAACTTGAGATGTTCTACTTTAAATAAACTTTTTTTTTGAAAAATCCAAATCACAATTTAGAAAAGGGAAATGGAGCCATCTGTCCACCAGTTAGGAATTAGATAAATACTTATATACGCTATAGTTTTTAAAGTAACAACATTTATATTAGATATCATTGTGATATCGAGGTAAAACAAACTGAGTGATAAAAGCAACTTACATGAAAAAATAAAGGCTAAAAAAAACTTACTTTATCCTTGAAAGTAATATGGTAGTGCAGTTAGCATTGACTGAAGCCTCTTTACTACTCTTGTTTTTGGCTGGAAGGTAATTAAAATGATCCATCTGGTTTAAATGAAGAACTAGGATAGAAAACCAAGTTATCATGCTATTATTTTTTCTACAGAAACACTCCAAGGCCAAAGCCCACTTTACCATTTCCATTTCCCAGAAGCCAGTTAGCAGCATAGCATTTGTCAGCTGTCACAGAGACAGGGCAGTAAGTCACTGGTCAACTCTTACAACCGATCTGTTTCAGTTACTGTAGCCAGTGAGTTGTTGGTTCCAAATAAAGTGGCTCTGATAGAGCACTTTTGCATTTTCTACAAACACTATGCATTGTCAACAGGAAAACCTTCCTTATTTTGGAGACAATTAGTAATGACCAGGACTGTATCTTGTTGCTATCTTAATGGCATATCACTATCAACTATCACCCATGGACAAGTATATTCTGTTCTGTTCTAATGGACTAGATAAAGTAGAAACTAATCCAGGTTATCACAATGACTGTACTTTTATCATCTGGATAAACATGGATTATTCCCCTTTCTATGTTAAATCAAGGGAAAGACTGAATGCAAAATGAAGTGAAATCAACCTTCACAAAATAATTATTTAAGCCAATATCAGCAAAATGGTAACTTACATTCTATTCAAATAGGTACATATATTAAAGACAACACTAAAAAGCATATTTACTGAAGCTCCCCTCTAGGAAATCTTTACCATTGTACTTTAGGGAAACAGAAGAAAAGAGAGACAGCTATTAATATTTTCCTTCCAATAATTCAGAGTCCCTTCAATGTACAGTTGGGTGGCTTAAACTCTTACTGAAGGGTGCGATGCAAAATCTTCGTCTTCTTGTCCTCGATCTTGGCAGAGTGAACAAGAGAGGCAAAGAAAGTATGGAGGTCTTACAAAATTCTATGCCACTTGTTTCAATTTCTCCATCAGGAAGAAGCTACCATAAACTAAGGCTACATAAATTAATTATGGTGACTCACATTAAGTAATAAAATGAGTAATTTCTAAAATCAAGGCAAACTGCTTAAATCAGGGGTTGTCCCCAAAATCCCTGCCTGATATGAAGTTGGGAATAGGAGGAAGAAGTCTGGGAATAAAGGTGCCCACATCCATTGCCCTCTGAAAGAAGGAAGAATGACAAGAAGTGGGAGTGAGTACCTTCCATTTGAGAAGCTGTGTCTATCCTCTCTTCTGGTATATTTCCAACTTGTTCTCATATTAACACATAGCCCTAACCATCCTCATTACTCCAGTCTTGGGACACAGAAGATTATGGGCATGTGTTTGTGTTCTATTTAATTAGAACTTGCTTGACATAGCTATCATTGCTCTGTTACAGATAAGCTGAGTTTGACTCTGTTTCCTCATTTGAATATGGGGACATAATATCTACTTCACATGAGTTGCTATGAGGAATAGCTTAAAGTAAAAACTTATTTGAACTATAAGGCATCACCTCAAATGTTATTTATGAGTATAACAATGTCTTGAAGCAGGCATTTATTTCATCATTATTGGCATTATATTTTATCAATCTCCCAAAGTATGTATTACATAGTTAAAACATTTCCGTATCTAAAGCTTTTTTTGTTTTTTAAAGATTTTATTTAATTTAAATGTTTAGGGAGAAGGAAAGTGAAGGAGAAAGAGAGGGAGAGAAACATCACTGTGTGGTTGCCTCTCACTCGTGCCCCCAACTAAGGACCTGACATGCAACCTAGTTATGTGCCCTGACTGGGAATTGAACCAGCGACACTTGGTTCGTAGGACAACGCTCAATCCACTGAGCCACACCAGCCAGGTGTAGTTATTTTTGACTGTTGAAAAATAACTATATAGTGATTATTATTGTTCATTTACATAAGTGCTATAATATTTACTGACCAAAAAGCAACCTCTTAAATACTACCCAAAGTTCTATTTTACAATGTAATTCTCTCTGCTGAAGTTAAGACAGGTAAAATGTCATACAGAGAATGCCAGAAAAGTAGAGGAGAGCTTCTTTGCTTAAAATAAACTTCTCACATATCCTCAGAATTTATCTAAAAATTTGAACCTATACAAAAGGCTCTTAAAAATCTCCTAAATGTATGTTCAGAGAAAAACAATGAATGCAATCATATTCAATTCAGATGAAAAACACCCTTTTCATTTTTATTTAATGTTGTAAAGGAAGCAATAACCCCCATGGGCATTTTTCAAAGCTGAGCTTGCCACCATTCATTATTATGCAGCTCTGACTTGTCAGCTCAGAGGAGTAGTATGTGATCCAAAAGCAACAATCTGGCCATAACCTTGCAGGCACAAATACGATCACTGGAGATGTGAGGGATCTGCAGAACTTTTTTTCCACAGATAGACACACACCCATTTCCCCCAAGTGGAAGAAAGACTATAGCTTTTATTTTTTTCTGGATAGCATTCTTGTTCATCTGGGGGGAAAATCCTTATGGACTATTTTCAGCTAACTCAACCCAAAATGTCTTATGCACCAAATAATAATAATAACAACAATAACAAAGAAGGCAGTAATATTAAACTGACTTTTAATAAGTTAAAATAAATTATAACTTATTTCATGCAATAGGTTTAAGTTGATTTTGATACTCTTTTCCTCTTATCAAAAGGCTGCTAAAACCTATTACAGACCTTTCCTCCACTTCACTTGACTAGTAACAACTCAAATGAAAAAAATTGTAACTTTTGACTCTCATGCTTGGTATAGAACTATATCAAGGGCAATGTTTCTCTTGTTAAAGGTAGGAGTGAGTCAAAAGATATAAAAGATATCTGGCTGCTACGGGGAACAAAAATACTAGTTCTATGTTTTAAATTAAAATTTATTTTTAGTAATATGTAAGAAAAATCAATAATTTCAATGAAGAGCGGGTAACAGGGCTAAATCTCAATGTATGATAATAGACAATTACAAATATTTGGGTCACTTACTAGAAAGTATGTATTTCAAATGGCAATGAACTCTGTACTCCATTTTAATAAAAGACTTCCCCTCCCTGAGGAGTTGCTATTCAACACTTACAGAGCACCCACAGAAAAGTAGAGTGTGCAGTTCTTCAGAAAAAAATGTGTTCAAGTTCTTGTTCTAAATTCTCGTGTAGGAAAAAAAAAAAACAGCATGTTTGACTAATTACATGCTCTATTATATTTTCTTTCTAGTTCTTAAATACACAAACACAAAACTCACACCAAAAATATGTTTCATATAATTAGTTTTTAGAGGGTCAATTCATTTGGAAAACCATGGCATCAATAGAGCTTAAAGCAACCTAAATAAAATACTTTATCATATACAGTGGAGTAATTACAAAACTATCAATACATGATTAGAATTAGATTTATAAAATGCTACTGAAAAATTGGAATTAAGAATCTCTGGCCCAGTCTTAGCATCCAACCCAGGTTCAATCCACTTCAAGTGGTTATGTTGCTTCAGCCATAACCCTCAGAATTGTCTCCTGTCAAACCATTTCATCGCTTTCATTCAAGGCCAAATCTCTAAAAAATTTAGACAAACAACAGTGGAAGGGCTGAGAAGCGTGGTTAACAAGCTATTTAGTATCCCAAAACAGCGATAATTCTCAAGTCCATGGCCCAAAATGCCAAGCAAGATTTATCAAAAACTACTATATTTAGACACTCATTTATGAGCCAAAAAATATGGATTCTGGGGTACACACTCCACCCATTTGAGAGTCATGTGACCTTGGGGCAAGTTATTCAACTTCTTGGAGCACATTTCCCCATCTGAAAAAATAAGGTTAAATAATACCACCACTCAAGATTTTTTTTTTTACTTCCAGCCAAGATGGAGGCCTAGACAAACATGCTGCGCCTGTCTCCCTCCACAATTAAGAAGGAATACAACTGCCTCAAAACTAGAGACAACCAGAAGTTACATAAAATTGAGCTGCATGAAAGTCCAACAAACAAAGGTATAAGAAGAAATACTCATCCGGACAGTAACTTCGTGTTCTATCATAGGCATTACAGAGAGACTCCACGGTGAATAAGACAAGACTCCAGCTCTCTATAGCCCCTGTGGCCCAAGAGTTACAGCTGTTGTGGCTCCACGGGGCTGACAGGAGTGAGAGAAAACCCCTCCCTGCCAGGATCACATAGTCCTGAAAGCCTCAAGGTAGACCTTCAATTGAACACACTGATTATGTTCATTTGTGACTACCTGAAAAACTACCAGTTGGAACACAAAGAAGATCAGGAAAATGGACATTTGGCAGTCTTGGAAAATAGCACTTCAGATTTTGAAGAATCTTTTGTATTCGTGCTGAGAAGAAGGATTTGATAGGTTAATTCATTTGTCTTTTCTCTCACCTCCATGCTTGAACTGCTTATATCCTTATTGCACTCTAATGATGACAGCGTTTGACACACTAACCTTCCAGCATTCAGTATCATCTTGTGTTTTCAGGACACAGAACAAGAGATGAAGAACAGCATTTTCTTGAGGCCTGAACAGTGTTAGTCATGACAGTAGATGTTCTGGGCTACTGTCACTGAGAGTAAGATCCTTAACGATTTTGTATTAAACTTGTCTTTGGTGCATTTGTAAAAAATAAAATAAAAAAATAATAATAATACCACCACTCAGGATTGTTATAAAGATTAAGTGATACAACATACATAAAGGGCTTAGTCCTATATTTTCTACATAATAGGGGCCCAGTAAATATTTCTGCTGATGTTCCATCTTCAATCCCATAGCCTCACATCATATTTCTTGAAAGTCTCACTGTTTTATTTCACCCTTACAATCAACCTTAAATATGAAAATTATTTCCAAAGGTACCATTTGAACTACATTACAGCCTTCTCTTTTCTGCTCAAATGTGAAATTTTCACTCTACAGAATGAAGAACAAGATCAATTTTTGACCTGGTCTCACCTCAAGATACAAGCATCTTCTCCCATTACCCCTTAGAATTCATTCTAGTCAGACAAATATCCTAATCAACACCAGGTGAACCAGGTCCCTGTGCGGGCATATCAGGACAACTAAATGGGGACTGACAGTGGGAGAGAGGGGCGGTGGAGAGCAATGGGGAAAAAAATGGGACAACTGTAATAGAACAACAACAAAAAAAAAACTATAAAAACTAAAAACTAAAAAATAATAAAAAGTCACTGATTTTGATGTTAAAAAAAAACAAAACAATTCTTACAATTCAACAAAAAAGTAAAATAACCCAATCAAAAAATGGGCAAAGGATTTGAGCAGATATTTCTCCTGAGAAGACATAGAGTCAATAAGCACATGAAAAAGTGCTCAACATCATTAGCAATAAGGGAAATGCAAATCAAAACCACAGTGAGATACTATACCATATCCACTAGGATGGATAAAATAAAAAAGACAGATAATAATAAGTGTTGAAGAAATTGCAACCCTTATACATTGCTGGTGGAAACATAATGTTGCAGCCACCTCGAAAAACAGCTTGGCAGTTCCTTAAAATGTTAAACAGAGTTAGCATTTGACCCAGAAAATCCAGTCCTATGTATATACCCTAGAGAAATGAAAACATATATTTACTCAAAAACTTGTATATAAATGTCTGTAGCAGCATTAAGCATTACTCACAACAGCCAAAAAGAGGAAACAATCCAAATATCCATCAGCTAAAGAATGGGTAAGAAAAATGTGGCATATTCATATAAAATAATAGCATTGGAAATTAAAATTTAAAAAACATGGATGAACCTTGAAAACATGGAATTAAAATATGAAAAGTCTAGAATAGGCAAATCTGTAATGATAGAAAGTAGATTAGTGAGTACCTAGGACTGGGGGATTTGGGAAGAAATGAGGGTAACTGCTAATGAGTATGGATTTCCTTCTTGGGGTGATGAAGTGTTCTAAAATTGACAGCGGTGACAGTGCACTATTCTATGGACAGTAGATTTTGAATGAGTAAATTTATGGTATGTAAATTACATCTTAATAAAGCTGTTTATAAAAAGCAGGCCCTTGATTCATCTGGGGAGGTGAAAGGCTGACAGGTACCACACACACAAAAGGCCAAGAAATGGAGTGCTCCTGCCTCTAATGTTGGGCTTTCCTGGCTGCCCAAGGACTAAAGAGGGGAGAGAAAGGGAAGCTGTTGTCAAGGAAGGGAGCTAACTTTAAAATGTGGACAATCTTAAAATTATCTTTTAAAGTGTTGGTGACAAGGTCTCAGTTGTCATGCCCTGGTTAGAGCACAGAGAGAAGTACAGGGAAGGTTGAAGGAAGCATGGGTTGTTTCTCAGGAACTAACCTGACCTTGGTCTTCCTGAAAGCTTACCACCTAACTTGTCCATTGAGCATGGTGCCCTAAAGACAGTTAATTCAGCCTGCTGGTGACCAGTCATTTCAGAAGAATGAAACCTTCTAACGCCCTGCCTCTGGTGGCCTGAGTACCTGCTTGTGTAAAGAGTGAGGTGTACTTCCTGGATACTGAGAACTCCTGGAAACTTCTCCAGAATGAACAGTCACTTCCCCACTCGGCCAAGTATTTAGTTTTTGGTTTAACCTTTTGAGTGCCATGCATAATTTGAAATTTGGATCAACATGAGAAAAAGTTATATCAATATATAACCTGAGGGACAAAAAAAAGAGAACAAAACATAAAATACGAATTATTCCATTGTTATTTACATTTATAGCCATCGAAAAAAGAGTCACTGGGAGGCGAAGCTGGCACTTCTGGGAAAATTTGTCAAGAGTCGCTCACAGCAACGTTGGCACTCAAAGGGTTAAAAGAAGGCTTGTCAGCATGTATCCTGTAAAGCACAGCTACAAAACAGTGATGAGATATCCCCACACAGACAGTTATTTACAATAAATAGGCATTAGAAATCTGAGGCTGCCCAACCTAAGGTGGGTACTATACCACTCCATTTGGAAAATTCAACTGGAGTAAAAATACTGTGAGGTTGTTGCTGCCTTTCTGCAGGAAAAAACAATATCTAGAGTTTTTTATTTCATAGAATTCCTGCCTTTCTTTACTTCTTCAAATCAGCATATCTGATTTTTTATAAAGTACATTCAACAAAATATCAGTCATAATGTAGAATGACTTAAAAGGTAATAGTAACAAATGATAGGTTCCCCATATATGGAATCTTCTGAAATACATTAAAAGAGAATTATATAAAAGCCCATTTGTTTTGCTCCTAAGTTACTGTGTTTGTTCAAGAGCAGTAGAGGCTTTCTAGAAATGTATCCTAAGTAAATAATCAACAACAAAAAATGAAAAAAAGCTATATGCATAAAGTAATGCATTACATCTTATGTATTTTTAGCAGTATAAATTTTGAAACAGCCTAAATGTTCTAGCATAAGGGTATTGTAATTAGTGTATGACACATGTGCCCTATGGAGTATTATATAACTGCCAACAATTATGTAGCATATAGGAAAATGATTAGGAGACTGCTTTATAACCACAGTGATAAATTATGTAATAATTGCAACTATGCAACAATATGTAAGCATATAAACAAGAATGTAAAACGGCAAGCAAAAATATGTAGTATGAGCAGGTATTTTATCTGATACATATATATTTTTTATCAATTTTAAAGAGGAGAGAGGGGAGGGAGGGAGGAAAGAGAGAGAGAGAGAGAGGGAAAGAGATTTGTTGTTCTATTTATTTATAGATCCATTGGTTGATTCTTGTATGTGCCCTCACTGGGGATCAAACCCACAACCTTGGTGTATTGGGATGATGCCCTAACCAACTGAGCTACCCCATCAGGGCTGTTACCTGATATTTTATAAGATGAACAAAAAAGAATGGGGAAAATACAATTTGTTAATTATACACTTATGATTTCTATTTTATAGGTCTAAATTTGCTGACATAAAAGGTGCTCACAACAAATGTTTAAATGAACAAAGATGTATGATATGTATGGTATTATAATATGTTTTGAGAGGATTTGCTGGTCAGTAGGTAATTTTTAAAGCAAAATTGTTTTTATAATTTATGTATCATAAAACATACTCATTAGTAATTCTTAGTAAATTTGTAGAGTTATGCAACCATCTCTACAGTTCAATTTTAGAACATCTCCATCACCCTAAAAAGTTCCCTGAAGCCTGTTTCCAGTCAATCCCTACTCCCTTCCCCAATGATCTGCTTTCTATTGCTGTACACAAAACTGTATTTTTGACACAAACAAAAAATAAAAATCACATGTTTATGTATTCAAACAGAAAAGTCAGAGGCAAAGAAAATAGCAACAAAAATTTTAAACTGGAAAGCAGATGGATAAGCAGATGACCTCAGCAAATTGAGAAAACTGAATCTCAAGTCAAGCTTAGACACAACCAGTTTACATAGTAAACCACATACCTCCCAAAGGCACCTCCAGGTTAGGTTCTAGGTATGAGGATAAAGGTAAGGCTAACAACTAGAAAATTACCTGAAATTATCTTTAAAGAATTGGATGAATACCCAGATCCCTTCCCCAAGTCCAAGCATGTAACTATACCTTCCCGATTCTGCAGAAAGCTGGCCACTCACAGGTAAGAGTGAGGGTATCATTATGCAAACAGAAGAATAAAGTGAACATTTTATGTACTAAAAGCTGAGTCTACCCACCTCCAGGCCTCTTCTCCAACTCAGCTTCCAGAAAGATAGTAACCAATCCTATACCATCAAGGCAGAAGATCTGAGGACTTCTCTGGAGAATTTAATGAGCCCAAGAGAAAAGACTTAACATACCAACAGTGAGCAATATTTAGTGAAATCGCCCACAAGTGACAAGCCTCACCAGGGGACCAGAACTTCTTATCAGCTTTATGGGGCACAGCTCTTTGGTAAGAGGCAGACAACCAGGATCATCAGACAACTGAGGGACATCTTAGACATAGAAGACAGAGACCAAAACTAATAAAACAGAGCAACCTGAAGAAAAAAAGACCATGCATGGAGAAAAAGTGTTCATTTCATTAACATATTCTGAGATAGAAGAGAATACATATGAAAAACAGTAACAGGTAGATATACATATACTTGAGTCAAATAAGTCAAATACTTATGTTTGCACACACACACACACACACACACACACACAAGAACCTGCACACAAACATTTATACCAGCTTTATTCATAATTGCCTAAAATAGAATCAACCAAGATGTTCTTCAAAAGGTGAATGGAGTTCAAGATTATTCAATGATAAAAAGAAACAAGCTATCAAGTTACAAAAAGGCAGAGGGAACTTAATTCATATTGCTAAGTGAAAGAAGCCAGTTTAAAAAGGCTGCATACTATATGATTCCAATTATATAACATTTGGGTAAAGGCAAAACCACAGACACAGTAAAAAGATCAGTGGTGCCAGTGCTTGTGAAGAGAGAGGGAAGGATGAAGAGGTGGAACACAGGAGATTTTTAGGGCAGTGAAACTATTCTGTATAATACAGTAATGGTCAACACAAGATGTTTAACTGTACAAGACAGAGTGAATCCTAATGTAAACTAAGAACTTTAGTTAATAAAGTATCAGTAATCATTCATCAAGTGTAACAAATATACACTAATGTAAGATATTAATAATATAAAAAACTAGGGGGAAAAGTATGCCAGAGGGGTTATCTGGCAGCACTCTGTACTTTATGCTTTATTTTTCTGTAAATCTACAACTACTCCAAAAAATAAAGTCTCTTAACTGAAACAAATAAAAAACAATCAATGAAGTATTCTTTTAAAACTTGCTAAACTAGCAATAAAATTGGCACTCTTACATTCCAGGGAGAACTATGAATTGGAAGAATCCTTTGGGAAACCATTATGCTAACGTGTATCTAAAAGTGTAACTTTCATGTGAGTAATTTTTTTAAAAATTTACAATAAGAAAAAAGTACAAAGTATGGTGGGGAGGGACCCATAAACACCTAGTAAAAAATTGGATCTCATCTAAATTATCCAATATGTAAATGACTAAATAAATTATAATATATTATTAGATGGCATTATGCTGCTACAAAAATTATAATCAGAATTATTTAGTAACATCACAAATATTAAAGAAACACTAATTTTAAAAGTAGACTACAAAATTATATATATAATTACAACTATTGAAAAATACATTTCTGTAAAAAGCTGTGAATTTGGTGGTCCTATAAATTTTCTTTTTCTCAATTTCCAAACTTTCTAAAATGTAAACAAGGAAGGAGTTTGAAGTGATGAGGCAAACTACACTGTTAGTATTACTTTAATATAAATATTGGATTTGATAATGTCTTAATGATACTTTTTGCCCTATGGAAGATTTGAACCTCGAATAGTTATTTTTACAATAAAATAGTTGTCAAAAAAATCAGAGGAACATGGAGTTAGCTGTAGATAACATTACTTTATAGGACGTGTGTTCAGCTGTATTACTATTACTATTATAATGTGACTATTAGGATATTCCAATGTTCATTAATTTCAAATTTCCAAAGTCTCGAGTTGACTTTTTCTTTAATTAAACATTATCACTGGCATTAAGACAATTTGAGTTTTATGTATATAATGAATCAGTTTCTGGTCTGAGTATAGCATATGATTTCTGATTGCTCCTTTATCAATTCAAATCTGTACTCTGAAGATCATAATTTCTTTATAATACAATGTGACTGCTGTTTTCTCTCCCACATATTATTTATTTATTTTAAAAGATTTTATTTATTTATTTTTAGAGAGGGGAAGGAAGGGAGAGAGAGAGGGAGAGAAACATCAATGTGTGGTTGTCTCTCACGCTCCCCAAACTGGGGACCTGGCCTGCAACCCAGGCATGTGCTCTGACTGGGAATCGAGCCCATGGCCCTTTGGTTTGCAGGCTGGTGCTCAATCCACTGAACCACACCATCCAGGGCTCTCCCACATATTTTTATAGTTGGTGTTATGAATTGCTTGAGAATTAGTATTCTAACTTAAACATTCTAAGGACACTTGATGCCAGAACATTTTACACTAAGTGTTCTTAGTACAGCTGAGTACAAAGAATTGTTACTAAGTGAAACTATGCTAAGTGCTAAATATAGAATCTTCAAGGTTTACTACTAGACTTCATGTTTTGAGGAGAATGCTGTGGTAGTCTCAGTATTTATAATTTACAAGCCTAAATGGCTTTAATATTAAATAAAAAGTTATCTGTCATAGCTGTTTTATCAGTTTCAACAGACTTCATGAGATTTTTTTGTGTTTTGCCAACAGGCCCTAGAATAAGGAGAATGTTTTTTATTTTTCAATTAAAGTAGTTGGGGGAAACTGGGCTGTGAAGGGAAAGAGAGATGTCCAGAGACATTTGTCAAAGGGTGAAATGTAGGATCCAAACCATTACCAAAGCGCTTCCTTTCTCCTCTTTCTTCCTCCCTTCCTTCCTTCTTCCCTCCCTCTCTCCCTCCCTTTTTTCCTTCTTTCCTTCCTCCCTCCCTTAATCCTCCACTCTCTGTCTTTATGTCTTCTTTCTTTTTCTCTTATTTGTCTCTCCCTTCCTTTTTTTCAGAAATAATAGCGATGAACTGGTCTATAAGTTATAGGAATAAAAATAGTTCAAAGGAAAAAGGTTGAAAGTAAAGCAGAATAAAAGTATCACAAATGGATTCACACTGAGGAATCAGAAGAGGTTGGGATTCAGTATATACTGCATGAAGACCTCTTTTTTCCCTCAGTGAAATAGAAGGCAAGTTCATTTTCAAAGAGCTAGAAAGGAAACAGGGATGCTGAAGTAAGAGAAGGAAGTTTTGGTGGGACAGCCATTAGACATAATTGGGGAGGAGCAAATTTGGGATCACATAGGATTTCAGGACAGAGTTCCTAGCAGAGTTGAGAGGCCTTATATGTAGTTATATCATAATTGCCCTAGTTGTGTGGATTTCTCCAGCAAGTCATCAACGTGGTTGCAAGAGCAGAGAAAAGTAGACGGTTGGTGAGTCACTTATTGATAAAGGCCAAACAATGTCTCTTGAAAACACTGAGGACTCTGGAGTTTGTTTACCATGGAAGAGATGGAGCTACAGAAGAAGGAAAGGGTAGATAGGTCACTAGGAAATTGATCCACAGGAATAACTATATAAAGGAGGACAGATGCCTATAAACATTCATGTGTACTAACTTGACCTAAGATGAGTTCAAGACAAAACAGGATGGAGGTTAGTTGACCTCAAGAGGCCAACTGATCCTTTCTTTTGCCATCCAAAGCCTTCCAAAGAGAAGAGACTCCATATTGTCTTTTAAAACCACCAAAATGGATATTCAGAGGTCAGATAACTTTTTCTGTAAAGGACCAGATAGTAAACGCTGAAGGCTTTAAGGTCACATTATTCGACAATGTGTAGTGACTCAAAAGCACCCATAGACAGTATGCAAACAAATGAGAATGGCCATATTCTAATAAAACTTTATTTTAAAAAATAGATGGTGAATTGGATTTAGTCCAAGACCAGTTTATTAACCTTTGCCCTAGACAATTTTTTGGAAGGAATTGTTCTTTTTTACTGATTATAAGCAAGCTTTATATACAAATAATATTAACACCCTGTCTATTAAATACACTGCCAGTATTTTTCTTGTTTATATTTGGATCTTTGGGGAAAATATAAAAGTTTAAATAAATATGTTCATGTAGTCAAACTTATCAATCTTTTCCCTTGGTTTTGGCTTTATAATCATGGTTAGAATGATCTTCCCTACACCAATAAATATTTATCTTTTTCCTCCTAGAACTTTTAGAGACAGTATGCATGTGACAAAGCATACTCTGGAGTCAGAATGCCTACGTTAATAGGGCCTGAAGCACGACTCATTATCTCTCAAAGTATCCATTGCCCTAAAATGGGAGGAAAATAGCTCTTAATTTATAGGGCTGCTCCAAAAATTGAATGAGTAAAATATGGACACTATAATGAAAAAAATGTTTAAATCAGGGCTAAATACAAGCTAAATAAGTGTCAACTATTATTATGTGGTTTCTTTTAAGTTATCTGAAAGGTATTTTGATTTATTTATTTTTTAAATAATTTATTTATTTGTTTATTTATTTTATATTTAGAGAGAGGGGAAAGGAGAAAGAGAGGAAGAGAGGGAGAGAAACATCATTGTGTGGTTGCCTCTCACTCGCACCCCCAACTGGGGACCTGACATGCAACCTAGTAATGTGCCCTGACTGGGAATCGAACCAACGACACTTGGCTCACAGGCCGACGCTCAATCCACTGAGCCACAGCAGCCAGGGCTTAGGTATTCTGATTTAGATTTAAAAAGTGAGATTGATGAGTTCTAGTCAAGCTGGCAAAATAGGTAATTGCTATGCTCACCTCCTCCCATGATCACATCAAAATTACAACTAAGTTATAGAACAATCAACCTGAAGAACCATCTAAAGACTAGCTGAACAGAGATTCTATAACTAAGACTATAAAGAAGAAGCCATGATGAGGCTGGTGGTAGGAGAGGTGGAGATCTGAAGCACACTGACCCTCACTCACATGTGGCTGTTGAGAATTGGAAGGGAAATCTCAGCTATAGAGGTCCCCCACAAGGGACCAAGAGGTCTCAGCCCCAACCCAGGCTCTGAAGTCCAGAGAATCAGTGCCAGGAAGAGGATACCCATAACAACTGGCTGTGAAAATCAGTAATTTTGTCCTTCCAGGTAAGATGAAAGGCTGCTGGAGACCCAGGAGTCCTCTTAAAGGCCCATGCAGAATTGTTTTCAGGCACTTACCCTGGGCTCCAATGGAGGGACAGCACCAGAGACATATAGGGAGAAACTGAATTGTGTGGCTTCAGGGTGAGTGGAAGAGAGATAGCTGCCATTGTCCCTGTGTTGAGCCCTCCTTCCACATTGGCAGTAGGCAGATGTCATCTTTTGTGTGTGAGCCCTCCCCCAATGCGGCCAAATCTAAATCTGCATTAACCTAGTGAACACCATTTTCTCCACCCAGGTGACTCCCACAGACTCCATCAGATCCAATTCACATACTGCCCAAGGCTCTTTCAGTGGCTGAGACTTACAGACAGCTGGCAGGCAGCAGCAGGCCTTGCAGTGCTCTTTTGCTAAGCAGTCCCAGGCCCAGTACTGGTTTCAGTCAGCCTCAGTTCACAATGTGACCTTTCCCACATGCCTCCAGACCCAGCACAGGCAGCAATCAACCACAGATCACTTTGTGGCTCCTACCAGGTAGCATCTGGCCAGTTACAGGTAGCAGCTGACTTTGGCCTGCACCAGAGCCCAGAACCCCTCTCAAGAGTGCCCACAAACAACACACCTGATGGCCAGCTTCAGACCACAATGAAGTACCATCCAATTAGCTCTATAATCAATACAGCCAAACGATGGTCTGAGCAGACACCAGAGCCCACTGGATCAAATCCCACTTTGTGGGGCCAACCACCTCACAGCAGATCATACTCTGTGGTTGTGGCCAATACTCGTAGTCAGTTGGTTTGAGGATCAACCCCACTTACTGGCCTGCCAACAGCAATCAAGGCTCTTCTACAATAGGAGGGCACACACAATGCACACCAGGGACAAGCCTGGAACACTTGCACAGGTGATCAGGAAGACTGTGCCACTTGGACCCACAAGACACCTAATACATAAGGCCGCCCTACCAGAACTGAAGACATAGAAGATCTATGTAATAAACAGAAACAGACACAGAGAGGCAGACAAAATGAGGAAGCAAGGAAACATGACCCAAATGAAAGAACAGGAGAAAACTCCAGTAAAATAACTAAACAAAATGGAGGCAAGCAATCCATCAGACACAGAGTTCAAAGTACTGGTTATAAGGATGCTCAAAAAACTTAGTGAGAACTTCAACAAATCGATAATAAAAATAAAAAAGACATAGAACTCACAAAAAGAACCAGTAAGAACTGAAGAACACAATAACTGAAATGAAGAATCCACTAGAAGGAATCAACAACAGACAAGATGAAGCAGAGGATCAAATCAGCTATCTAGACATCAAGTTAACAGAAAACACCCAATTGGAACTGCAAAAAGAAAAAAGAATCCAAGAAAATGAGGATACTTTAAGTGACCTCTGGGACAACATTGAGCATAACAACATTCACATCATAGGGGTACCAAAAGAAGAAGAGAGAGAGCAAGGAATTGAGAATGTATTTGAAGAAATAATGACTGAAAACTTCCCTAACCTGGTGAGGGGAAAAGACAGACAAGTCCAGAAAGTGCAGAGTCCCAAACAAGATGATCCCAAAGAGGCCCACAACAAGACACATTGTAATTAAAATGCAAAAGGTTAAATACAAAGAGAGAATCTTAAAAATAGCAAGAGAAAAGCAGTTAATTATCTACAAGGGAGTTCCCATAAGACTGTCAGTTGATTTCTCAACAGAAACTTTGCAAGCCAGAAGGGATTGGCAAGAAATACTCAAAGTGATGAAAAACAAGGACCTACAACCAAGATTTACTCTGCCCAGCAAAGGTATAATTTATTTTTTTTTACAGTTTATGAAACAAGATTTTATTTTAAAAAGGCAAAGTTTTCCTGCCAATAAACAGTAGTGTTTTCTCTCTCTTAATATCTTTTTTAAAAATTAAATTTACTGGGGTGACATCGATTAATAAGATTATATAGGTTTCATGATACATGATTGGTATATTGCATTGTTTCCATCATCCAAAGTTAAATTATCTTTCATCACCATATATTTGTCTCCCTTTACCCTTTAATAACCCCCCACACCCTGTCCCTCTGGTAACCACCATACTGTTGTCTGTGTCTGAGAGTTTCAGTTTTATATTGCACATATAAGTGAAATCATATAAGTTTTAGCTTTTTCAAACTAACTTAGTTTGCTTAGCATATATTCTCAAGGTTCATCCATATTGTCACAAATGGAAGTATTTCATATTTTATTATGCCTGAGTAGTATTCCATTGTATATATGTACCACATCTTCTTTATTTAATCCTTTATCAAAGGACACTCTGGTTGTTTCCATGTCTCAGCCACCATGAATAATGATGCAATAAACATAGGAGTGCATATATATTTGTGAGTAAATGTTCTCAAAATTTTCCAGTAGAAACTGAAGAGGGATTGCTGGGTCATATAGTAACTCTATTCTTAATTTTTTGAGGAACCTCCAAATTGTTTTCCACAATGACTGTACCAGTTACATTCCCACCAGCAGTGAGGGAGAATTCCTTTTTCTCCACACCCTCTCCAACACTTGTTACTACTTGTCTTATCGATAATAACCATTCTAACAGTTGTGAAGTGGTATCTCTTTGTAGTATTGATTTGCATTTACTTAAGAGCTAATGAAGTTGAGCATCTTTTCATATATCTGTTGGCCATTTGTATGTCTTCTTGGGAGATATGTCTGTTCAGGTCCTCTGCCCATTTTTTAATTGTATTGTTTGTTTAGTGCTGATTCATATGAGTTCTTTATGTATTTTGGATACTAACCCCAGTCAAAGCTGTTGTTTGCAAATGTTTTCTCCCATTCAGTTGGTTGCCTTTTCATTTTACTGGCAGTTTCTTTTGCTGTTCAGAAGCTCTTGAGTTTGATATAGTCCCATTCATTCATTTTTTCCTTTACTTCCCTTGCCTTTGGGGTCAAATTCATAAAATCTTCTCTAAGACCAAGGTACAGAAGTTTAGAACCTATGTTTTTCTTATGTAATTTATTGTTTCAGATCTTATATTTAGGTCTTTTATCCATTTTGAATTAATTTTTGTATATGGGGAAAAACTGTAGTCTAGTTTCATTCTTTTGCCTGTGGCTTTCCAATTTTCCCAGCACCATTTATTGAAAAGGCTTTCTTTTCTCCAGTGTGTTTTTGGCTCTTTTGCCAAAACTTATTTACCCATATACATGTGATTTTACTTCTGAGTTCTCAATTCTGCTTCATTAGTCTGTGTGTCTGTTTTTCTGCAAATACCATGCTGTTTTATTTCTGAAATTTCCTTGTTAGTATATAGAAATGCAGTAATTGTTTTGTACATTGATTTTTGTATCCTGCAACTTTACTATATTTGTTTATTGTTTTCAATAGTTTTTTGGCAGAGTCTTCAGGGGTTTCTATATAAAGAATCATGTCATCTGCAAAAAGTGACACTTCTTTCTACCTCTTCATTCCCAATTTGGATGTCTTTTATTTCTTTCTCTTGCCTGATTGCTCTGGTTTGAACTTTTAGTACTATGTTGAATAAAAGTGGTGAGAGTGGACATCCTTGTCTTGTTCCTGATCTTAGAGGAAAACATTTCAGTTTTTCACCATTTAATATATTAGCTGAGGTTTGGCATATATGGCCTTTATTGTGTTGAGGAACTTTCCCTCAATACCTATGTTATTGAGTGTTTTAATCATAAACAGATATTGAATCTTACCAAATGCTTTTTCTGCATCTATTGATAATATCACATGATTTGTATGTTTTCTTTTGTTGATGTGGTGTATTACATCAATCAATTTGTGTATGTGAACCATCCTTGTGCCCCTAGAATGAACACTAGTTGATTGTGATGTATTATTTTTTAAAGTATTGTTGTGTTCAATTTGCTTGTACTTTGTTTAGAATTTTTCTCATCTGTAGTCATCAGAGATATTGGTCTGTAGTTTTATTTTTTTTGTATTATCCTTGCCAATTTTTGGTATGAGGGTTATTTTGGCCTCATAAAACATGTTAGGAAGTACTGCCTCTTCTTCAATTTTTTGGAAGAGTTTGAGAAGAACAGGTATCAAATCTCTGAATGTTTGGTAGAATTCACTAGTAAAGTCATCTGTTCCTGGAATTTTACTTGAGGCAATGGATTTGATGGTTGTTTCAATTCTCTCGCTGTTTATAGGTCTATTTCGATTTTCCAGTCCTTCATGATTCAGTCTAGGAAGATTATATATTTCTAGGAATTTATTCATTTCTTCTAGGTTATTGAATTTGGAAGCATCTAGTCTTTCATAGTATTCTAGTATATTCCTTTGTATATCTGTGATGTCTTTGGTAATTTCTTGTTCACTTCTGATTTTGTTGGAGACTTTTCTCTTTGTTCCTTAGTGACACTAGCCAGAGGTTTGTCAATTTTATTAATCTTTTCAAAGAGCCGACTCTTTGTATTAATTTTTTGTATAGTCTTTTTGTACTCTCTTTTGTTCAATCCTGCCTTAATTTTTATTTCCTTTCTTCTGCTGACTTTTGGCTGCTTTTGTTCTTCTTTTTATAGATATAGTGTTAGGTTATTTACTTCAGATTTTTCTTGTTTCTTGAGATAGGCCTGTCATGATATGAACTTCCCTCTTAATAATGCTTTTGGTCCATCCTGGAAATTTTACAATGTCATATTGTCATTCTCATTTGCTTCTATGTATCTTTTTATTTTTATATTTATTTTTTATTGTTATTCTATTATAGTTTTCCCAATTTTTTCTTTGTTGCTCTCCACTGCCCCCCACCCCCCACTCCCATGGTAAATTCACACCCTGTTGTCCATGTCCATGCGTCATTTATTGTTTCTATATATCTTTTGACCTCACCTTTTATTTTTTGACCCAGTCACTTTTTAGTAGTATGTTGTTTAAGCTCCACATTTATGTTTTTTTTTTTTACTTCTTTTTTGCAGTTGATTTCTAATTTTAAATCATTGTGCTCAGAGAATCTGCTTGGTATGATTCCAATCTTCTTAAATTTGTTGAGGTTAGTTTTATGTCCTAACATATGGTCTGTCCTTGAGAACATTCCATGTACACTGGAGTATAATTTGATGTTCTGCAAAGAAAAGATCTGTAAATGTCAGTTATGTCCATTTGATCTAATATGTCACTTAAGGCCGATATTTACTGATTTTCTGTTTCGACGATCTATCTATAGTTGTCAATGGAGTATTTAGGTCCCCAACTATGATTGTGTTTTGGTCTGTTTCTCCCTTTAGTTCTGTTAGTAGTTGTTTTACATATTTTGGTGTTCCCTGATGGGTGCATATATATTGAGAAGTGTTATGTCTTCTTAGTGTAGTATCCCCCTTATTACAAAATGTCCATATTTGTCTTTTGTTACCTTTGTTATCTTGAAATCTGTTTTGTCAGATATAAATATAGCTACATTCACATTCTTGTGAATGCTATTTGCTTGTAAGATCATTTTCCTCCTTTCATTTTGAGTCTATCTTTGTCTGTACAGCTTAGATGTGTCTCCTGAAGGCAGCATATGGTTGGGGTTTTGTTTTTTCATTTTTATCCAGTCTAAGACTCTATGTCTTCTTATTGGTGAATTCAGTCCATTTACATTTATGGTAATTATTGATATATAAGGAGTTCATATAGCCATTTTATCTTGTTTTCTGGGAGCTTTGTGCCTCCACTGATTCTTTTCCTTTCTGTTTCTGTCTATTGTTTTTGTTGGTCGTACTCCATACTTTTTTCCTCTATTTCCACTTTAAGTTATGTGTCTCAGTTTTCTGTTTTTTTGTGTGGTTACCATTAGGTTTATAACAAAGAAAGTTTCATATATACAGTAGTCCTTTTTCTTTTGAATGCATCAAAGCTCTATCCCCTTTTTCAAATTCAGATTTTTACCCCCTCCCCTTTTATGTTTTTGTTGTTACAAGTTACCCCTTTTTATGCTGTTGAGTTTGTTGGTCGTCGGCGTCGTCGTCGTCGGCAGCCGTCCGTCTCGAGAGACGATGGTGTAGCTTCTTAAAAGTCTATCTGCACCGCCGAGAATGGCTGTGCAGTCCGACTTGGGAGTGACATGGTAGTATCTGTCTCCTCCCGTGTTGAATCGACATCTTGCGATGACGCTGAAGCTACAGAGCCTGGGCAGGGTAATATGGAGGGTCTGCTGTTGCCCATGCAGCAGACCCCCCCTCTCTTCGCAGCTGAAGGGTCCAAGGGAAAGACGGAGTCGATACAGCTTGGCTTCAGGTGCGCCGCAGGAGTTGCCGGTGTTGACTACAACGTCAAACCGCCTTAGGGACTCCGGCTCCGGATTTTCTGTCGGGGTTTACTCCCTTAGCCTTTCCCCTGAAGAGGTATGCCGCAAGGCAGCAGAGGTTTTTTGGAGTCAGAGTTTTCCTTCTCTGGAGTTTGTTGGTAATCTTGTAGTTTTGTGACATTTTGTTTTTTGTTTCAGGTAGAATAACCCCCTGAGAATTTCCTGCAATAGAGGTCTTCTGACAATAAATTCCATCAGCTTCTGTATGTCTGGAAAAGTCTTTAGGTCTCCTTCATATCTAAAGGATAACTTTGCTGGATATATTATTCTTGGCTGGTAATTTCTCTCTTTCCGTAGTTTGAATATTTGGTCCCACTCTCTTTCTAGCTGGTAGAGTTTCTGCTCAGAAGTCTGTTAATAACTTAATGAGCTTTCCTTTATGGGTTACTTTACTCTTTTCCCTGGCTGCTTTGAGAATTCTTTTTTTGTCATTAATTTTTGACAGTTTTAATACAATGTGCTTTGGAGAATGCCTTTTTAGATTGAGGTAAATAGATGTTCTGTTTGCTTCCTGGATTCAAGGATCTAGCTTTCTCCATAGGTTTTGGAAGTTCTCATCATCTATTTGTTTGAATAAGCTCTCTGCTCCCTTCTCCATCTCTTCTTCTTCTGGTATGTCTATTTATTTTTAGAGGTAGGAGAAGGGAGTGGGAAAGAGAGAGAGAGAGAGAAACATCAATGCACAAGAGATACACTGACTGGTTACTTCTCACGTGCCCCCAAATGGGGACCTGGCCTGCAACCCAGACGTATGCTCTGACTGGGAATAGAACTAGTGACCTTTTGAGTTGCAGGCCAGCACTCAAACTACTGAGCTGCACCAGCCAGCATGTTTATTATTCTTATATTGCTCTTTTGATGAAGTGACAGAGTTCTTTCTTTTATTTCTTTCTTTTTTATTATGTTCAAGTCTCTCTCTTCTTCCTTCTGAACCATTTCTAGATTTCTATCTTCAATAACACTAATTCTTTCTTCCATCTGGTCAAATCTATTTTCTATGCTCATTAGTTCATTACTTATCTGTTTTATTGAGTTCTTCATCTCCAGAATTTCTAATTGGTTTTTTTTAAAGTTTCAATTTCAATAGTAAAGTACTCATTTTGTTCGTTGATTTTGTTTATGAGTTCATTAAACAGCCTACCTGTGTTTTTTTTAATCTTGAGTATTTTCAAAACTGCAATCTTGAATTCTCTGTCATTTAGATCACATATTTCCATGTCTTTAAATTATTTTCTTGAGATTTTTCATTTTCTTTCTGAGCTGCTTCATTACCTTGGTTATTCATGGTATTTGATGGATTCCTTCTTGGTCTAGGCATCTATGTATGAGTGGCACATCTCTAATAGATTGATAAGAAATCATCTTTTGTTGTTTTCCAGTAGGTGGCGCTGAATCACAAGATTTTTTGTTTGGTTGGTTGGTTTGTTTTTTAGCTCTCTTGCACTTCTCTGGCTTTTCAGGTCTCTGCAAGGTGGTAGAAAATGACCTGTACTCCCTGGGAGGGTGGGAGCCTCTCATGTGATCTGTGGCCCTGGTCCCAGGGGACAGGGCCCTCAGGGGAGCATGGTAGGCCATGGGGCTCCAAATCTGTGAAATCCCAGGGCTGCCTTATGCATCCACAGGCTGTTGACAGTGCAGCCACAATGTGTGGGGATGAGATGAGCTGGGGGAACGTGGCCACCTCCTTTGTTGCTTTGCCCTTCCAGCAAAAGTAACCCCAGACTTCTGAGGAGTCCATCCTGCACCTCCACTCAACCGTGGGATTAGTCAGAGTGCACTCTTCAATCAGGAAAAAAAGTGTTTCTATAGTACCAGCTCTTGGGTTTGCAGATAATGCGCTCTGCAACACAACACGAAGCATGAGGGGAGGCAAGCTCTGAGAGGTTTAGGGAAGGCGGCCAAGCCCATAGCTTTGTTTCTCTGTCTGGAAAGCCAAATGTCAAACAACTGTTGTCTCACCTTTGTGCTTCGTCCCTGCCCAGGTCGCTGGGCTCAGCCACATTTCGTACTGCCCTCTCCTGCAGAAATGCTCACTGAATCTCTTTGCTCTTTCCAGCTGAAGGGTGTGCCAGCCACAACCTGATTCCTCCTCTCTCTGGGCTGAGACCTGCAGTGCCCTCCAGGCTGCAGGGCTGTGTCCATAGCTTGTCTCAACTTTCCTTACTTCTCACTTCCCTGGTTGCTCCCACTTGCCCACCTTTAGATATTTCAATGTGCGTATTTCTCAGACATGTTTGTGCATTGAGAAGAGAATCCCTTGTTGAATTATAGCTGCTCAAACTGTTGAAATTTCAGGAGGAGAGTCCAAGGGGATCTCTCACACCATTATTCCTCTTACATCACCCAAAGCTGTCATTTAGAATGGAAGGACAGATAAAGAATTTCCCAGACAAGAAAAATCTAAAGAAGTTCATTACCACCAAACCAGTATTACAAGAAATGGCAAAGGGTCTCTTTTAAGATGGGAGGTGGGTTCGGGGGGGGGGGTAAAAAAGGTGAAGAGATTAAGAAGTACAAATTGGTAGTTACAGAATAGTTACAGGGATGTAACGTACAGCATAGGGAATAGAGTCAATAATATTGTAATAACTTTATGGTGTCAGTTGGGTATTAGATTTATCAGGGTAATCACTTAGTAATTTATATAATGTCTAATCACTGGGTTGTATATCTGAAAATAACATAATATTGTAGGTCAACTGTAATTGAAGATAAAAATTATTTAAAGTAAAAAAGTTAAGGAAGATGCCAAATAAATGAAAAGATGTACAATATTGATTGATTGGAAGACATAATAATAAAATGGCATTAACTACATACCTCTCAATAATAACTTGACATGTAAATGGATTAAATGCTCTCCAATCAAAAGATACAGAATAGCTGAATGAATAAGAAAACAAGACACATACATATGTTTTCTATAAAAAACTCACTTCAGATCAAAAGACATAACAGACTGAAAGTTAAGGGACAGAAAAAGAAGTTTCATGCAAATGGACACAAAAAGGAAAGCTGGGGTAGCAATACTTAGACAAAATAGGCTTTAAAACAAAGGACATATAGATATGGTCAACAGACATGTGAAAAGATGTTCAACAAATCATCAGAGAAATGCAAATTAAAACCACAATGAGGTATCACATCACACCTGTCAGAATACTATTATCAAAAAACCAACAAACAAGTTTGGCAAGGATGTTGAGAAAAGGGAGCCTTCAAGCATTGTTGATGAGACTACAAATTGGGACAGCCACTATGGAAAGCAGTACGAGGGTTCTTCAAAAATTAAAAATACAACTACCTTATAACCCAGCAATTCCACTTTGGGGTATTTGTGTGAAGAAATCCAGAACAGTGCAGCATTATTTACAATAGTCAAGATATGGAAGTAATTAAGTACCTATCAATGGACTATTAGAATAAAAAGTTGTGTAACATTCACATAATGGAATACTACCCGTCCATTAAAAAAAGAAGGAATTCTTTGTTTCTGACAGCACGGATGGACTTAGAGGATGTTATGCTAAGTGAAATAAGTCAGACAGACTATATGATTTCACTTATATGCAGAATCTAAGAAAACAAAATGGATGAACAAACAGAAACAGACTCATAGATACAGAGAACAAACATGATTGCCAGATGGAAGGAGAGTTGGGGCCTGGGTGAAAAAGATAAAGGGATTAATAAGTACAAATTGGTAGTTGCAAAACAGTCACAGGGATGTAAAGTACAGCATAAGAAATATAGTCAATAATGTTGTAATAAACATGTATGGTGCCACAGGTGGGTACTAGACTTATCAGGAGGATCACTTTGTGAATTATATAAATGTCTAACCACTATGCTGTACACCTGAAATTAATTTAAAATAATATTGAATGTCCACTGTAGTTTAAAATTTTTAAAAAATTTTAATAAAAAGTTAGATTAAGATCCAATTCTATTACACCCCCGTTTATTTAAATCCATCTCCCAGTACACTTCTCTCAATCTTTGTTTCCTTTCTCCCTTTATGAAACATGACCAACATTTTTAGATTTTTTTCATTAACATAAGTATGTTCTTTTTAAAGATTTTATTTATTATTTAGTTTTAGAGAGAGGAGAAAGGAGGGAGAAAAAGAGCGAGAGGAACACTGATGTGTAATAGAAACATCAGGACTTCCGGCCAAGATGGAGGTGTAGAAAGACAAGCTGTGTCTCCCTCCACAACTAAAAAGGAATACAACTACCTCAAAACTAGAAACAACCAGGAGCTTCAGAAAATCAAACTGCATGGAAGTCCAGCAAACAAAGATATAAAGAAGAAATACTCATCCAGACAGGTAGAAGGGGCGGAGCCGGAGAAGCGAGGATGTGGTGTAGTGGCAGCAGTAGCAGTGGCACTGGCAGGCTGGCAGAAAGTGCAGTCACGCGTTTTAAAAGTCAGGAGGGACAACTGGTGAGCGTTCCCAGCTCCTCACCGGACCTAGTAGCTCACAGTCCCACCACCGGGGAAAATCAAGCCTCATTTCTTCTGACTGTGCAGACCAGTGGGAATTGGGGTGGAGGCAGAAACTGCCGGTCTCAGTAGAGTTCGCTTGTTTAAAGGGCCCCAACAATCCTAGGATGTCTGCAGACCACCCACTCTGAGAATGACAGCCAGGGCAACAGCTAGAGAGGCACCAGTCCCATACAGAGGTGGGAGAAGTGCCTGGAAAAGGGGCGAGTGCTGGGCAGGCGGCATTGTTCCCTCTTGGACCCCTTCCCCACATACAGCGACACAACGTGGTGAAACAGGTCGCCCTGTACTGACAAATCCCTAAGGCTCTGCCCCTTATAACGTAACAGGAGCGATAGCTCTACCTAAGACACTGAGGCAGACAAACACAGGAGCCTGTCAGAATGAGGAGACAGAGAAGTATGGCCCAAAAGGGGGAACAGATCAAGGTTCTAGTGGGAGAACTAAGCGACGAGGAGATAGCCAACCTCACAGATGAGGAGATAGACAACCTAACAGATGCAGAATTCCAACCACTGGTGATAAAGATGCTCACAGGCTTGACAGATATTCTTGAGTATGGCAAACACATAAGAGAAGGAGCGAAGGCTATGCTAAGTGAAACGAAGGAAAATCCACACAAAACCAACAATGAAGGGAAGGAAACCGGGGTTCAAATAAATGATTTGGAATATAAGAAAGAAAAAAACAGTCAACCAATGCAGAATGAGGAAGAATTGAAAAAAATGAGGAAAACTTCCCAAATTTTGTGAAGGAGATGGACATACAGGTCTGGAAAGCACGGAGGGTCCCAGGCAAGCTGGACCCAGAGGGGACCACACCAGGATGCATCATGATTGAGATGCCAAAGGTGAAAGATAAAGACAGAGTCCTGGGGACAGCAAGAGAGAGGCAAAGAGTTGCCTATAGGCGGGTGCCTATAGGACTATCAGCTGATTTCTCAGAGGACACTTTGCAGGCAGGAAGGGACTGGCAAGCAGTATTCAATGTGATGAAAGGCAACCTGCAACCAGGATTACTCTATCCAGCAAGGCTATCATTTGGAATGGAAGGGTAGATGAGGTGCTTTCTAGACAAGGTAAAGCTAAAGGAGTTCATCATCACCAAGCCATTATTACATGAAATGTCAAAGGGACTTACTTAAGAAAAAGATCAAAACAATAAACACTAAAATGACAACAAACTCACAACTGTCAACGCATGAATCTAAAAAATAAAAACAAAATCCATAAAGAAACCAGGATAGGAAAAGAATCATAGGTATGGGGATCATTTGGAGGGTTATCAGCTGGGAGGGGGGAGGGGGAGAAATGGGGAAATGGCGCAGGGATTAAGAAGCATAATTGATTGGTACAAAATAGACAGGGGTAAGTTAAGAATAATCTAGGAAAGGGTGAAGCCAAAGAACTTATATGCATGACTGATGGACATGAACTAAGTGGGGTGGGATTGCTGGAGGGAAGGGGGGTACTGGGCAGAGAGGGGCAAAGGGGAAAAAAATTGGAACTACTGTAACAACATAATCAATAAAATATAGTTTAAAAAATTAAAAAAACAAACAAACAATAACACCAATAACATCAGGCATGGGCACAGAAATTTATATTTTTGAAGTGCCATCACAGCTATTGACTGAGGAATAGATTTATTCAAGACCAGTGGTTGGAACTGGGGCTAAGAAGTTTTAGGTTGACCATTAAGATAGTAATAAAAATGTGAGGGCTTGAGTCGCTTCAAAAAAGAAAAGAAATAAAGAAACATCAATCAGTTGCCTCTCATGCCCCCAACTGGGGACCTGGCCCACAACTTTGGTGTGTGCTCTGACTGGGAATTGAACCAGAGACCTTTAGGTTTGCAGGCCGGTGCTCAATCCACTGAGTCACACCAGCCAGGGCTACACGTATGTTATTTTTAAATTTAAAAACAAAAACTGTACTTATTGAATTTACATGTAGTTGACCCTTGAACAACATAGAGGTTAGGAGTGTTGACCCTCATGCCACTGAAAATCTGTGTATAATTTTTGACTCCCCCAAAACTTATATTGTTTCTTGGTGTCCATGGGGGATTGGTTCCAGGACCCCTGTGGTTACAAAAATCCACAAATGATCAAGACCCCTACATAAAATGCTGTATACCAATGCATATAGTCAGCCCACTGCATTTACAAACCCCCCAGTGCAGATCGAGTACAGGTATTTATTGAATAAAATCTGCATATAAGTAGACCTGTGCAGTTCAAACCCATGTTATTCAAGAACCAACTGTATTTTGTATTTACATGTTTTATTGCAAAATGTTTTACAGTAGCTAAAAGGTAAGGCTTATTATATGTTCCATCTAAAACAGCAAGGGTTTTTTGTTGTTGTTTTTAAATTACATAAGCTAATGCTTTAAAGCGAAGGTCCAATGCTTTAACATGGCCTATGATCTGCTTTCCTTCTAATGCCCCCCAACCTGGTGGCCTTGGCCTTCTTGCTCAACTCCTCCCACATGTCAAGTTTCCCCTCAGAACATACACACAGTCTGAAGTACTCTTCCCCAACGCTCCTCTAGCTTTGTCTCTCTTCCTTTTCATCTCAACAGAGACAATACCTCCTCAAAAACTTCCTTAAATCGGCAATATAAATTATGCACTTTCTGTTACTCTTTGCCTTCCTAGCCCTCATTCCAATATAAAGTCATAAAGTTATAAAATTACAGACTAGAGTGTATTTATACTACCTTCTGTTTGAGTAGAAACTCATTGAATATTGGCTGAATTAATGAATAGAAAATTAAAATGGTATTAAGAATCTTACCAGTGAAATGAAAATCTCACTAACTTATTCTCCACTGATGTGAAATTTAAGGCAGCTAACATTAAACTATATGTTTAATTTATTTATGAAAAAATATCTTTGCCTCATAAGTACTTTATAGAATTAGGTGCTATTCCTACATATATTAATTATTTGTGAGCAGCTAGTCAAATGACCAGCTATGCTATAGAGAAAAACATACTTTTATAAAAATTCCATAAATCAACATTTGTGTGAATTCAAAACTAGCCCTCTCTCTGAATTGAAGTTTTACTAATGTCAACACATTCATTCATGCATTTATCAAATCATTCATTTAATTACATGTTTATTGACTACCTTCTAGGCATTAAGCCCTGGTAACTGAAAGATGAATTCTACATGGTCTGTGCCTTCTGAGAGTTTACAGCCAAGTAAGATACAATCCAAGCAGTTTACAGCCAAGGAGCAGCACTCACTTAAGTAAATACAGTCAGCTGCTTTTCGTCTGGAGAGGTCAAGGAAGGCTTTTTGGAAATGATATGCTTGAGATTTTACTGTCCTTATTTTAACTGATTATAAAGATGAATATAAAATGAAATAACTAAGAAATTACAAAAGATAGTAACTCTTATTTATAACTTCTTATGAAACTCACTCTTCCTTTTTGTAAAACATATATTTATTTGTTTTGTCAACCTTCTTCAATGACAACTAAATTTCACTCAATTGCAGTGTGGCAGAGGCTGACTACATGCTCACCAAACCCACTTCCTCTCCCTAGAGACATGGCCAAACAATATCTCCTAGTTCTTACAATGGAATGTGACTGATGTGATGGCCAAAACAGCTAAATGTTGTGTGCCTTCCCTATACTCTCTCCCCCTTCCAGAGCAATCTTGTAGGCTGGAATTCAAAGATGATAGCAGAACAAGATGAAAGGAGTCTGGATTCCTGAGCCACTGCAAGGAGAAGCTCCTCACTGTGATAGAGACTACAATGCGAGAGAGGAATTAATTAAACTGCTGAAATTTTGAGAATATTTGTTACAGCAGTTAGTTTATCCTAATGAATAATTCCACTGTGAAGGTAGTAGGTAGTCAATCAGGATTTCAAAGAACACAATGATGACAGTTATTTTTAGTCCCCCCACCCCCTTTTTTTTAAGGAGAAGGAAAGGGAGGGAGAGAAGGAGAGAAACTTTAATGTGAGAGAGAAACATTCATTGGTTGTCTCTCACACCCCGACCAGGGACCAAACCTGACTGAGAATCAAACCAGCGACCCTCTGCTTTGTGGGACGATGCCCAACCAACTGAGCCACACTGGACAGGGCAGTCCTTTCTCTAATACCCATTCCCCCCACTTCTTGTTAATAGCACCCTGATTTTGTTTGTGGTGTTAATGCATTCAGTTCCAGAAGGATTCTTATTGGTTTAAGCTCATCATAAAAATTCTGCTCCCCACCTTCCTAGCTTTCCCGGCAGTGAAGAATGGCCAAGCAGCCTCATTCTAGCTTAGGAGACCTAAGGGTAGTGTACTGCAGGAGTTCCTGGGACAGGTTTTCCTTTGCTGATAAAAGGGGACCCACATGGATTGCATCATCTCTTCTTTCCTCTTCTTGACTCAAACCTATATGACTGGGGCTGCGTTTTGAAATAATATAACATATTCACCAATGCCATAAATTTATGGTCTGATATGGGATATCCATGAAAAGAAAAGTGCATGCCCCATTTAAAGGCATTCAAAGATAATTTTTTATTTAACATTGACATGACAAAATAAAGTCCTCAAAAGGCACATAGCTACTCGGTAAAATTTAAAATGTTAATTTAACACTTTTAGTTTTTCATCACCATTTAGTATTTATCTGTCACATTTTCTTAATGTGCTTCTTTAAACCAGTCAAATGTACTGGCTAATGCCTGGATTCAGATGCCAGCTCTGGTACTTACTTTGTAAATACAACTGATACTAAGCTTCTGTATGTTTGTTTTTTTATTACCAAAGGTAATAACAGCAGATGCTAAGGACAGTGGTAAAGATTAAATGACACAATCAATATAAAGTACTTTCCAGAGTGTTTGGCACATGATGCTTAATAAATATAATATCAACATAATAAATATAAGATTTATTTTTATTACCTCCAAGTTTCAGCCATACAACTTTAAATAATTAAATAATCCATTGTCTGTGAGGGGGTATTTGTTTCCTAAGGGTGTAAGTGTGCTTTATGTTCAGGGCCTCCTGGTGAGTAAACCAAAGAATAAGGTTGCCCGATAGCCTTTGGACTCCTCAGGTTTTAAGCAGGGTTAAAATAACATCATGTCTAAGTTGTTTTAAGTAAAGGATTAGAGTCAATGACTAAGAGTCAAGGGCGGGATAAGAGAGGACACTAGAAGAGCGGGCTGTGTGCCCTCTCCTGTCCCTGTGAACTCTAGTGCTTGCGGACTCTGGAGCCTCACCCCAGACAAGATGATAAAAAGACAAGAACAAGTAAAGCTACAGATGATAATCCCAACAACAGGCTCCCCGATGCCACCCCATTCACCTTCCCATGGTTCTCCAAAATGGATTATTCACCATTTCAAGGACATAGCCCACATTTTTCTGCCTCCACATCTCTGTTCATGTGATTACCTTCCCTAAAAAACCCACCAGTCTGTCAAAATCCTATCATTTCTCAGTCTAACATAAATACCTCCTCTTTCAAGATAGCATCTCTAGTTTATCTTCTCAAATAGTCTGCCTGACTTTTCTGAACCTTTGTTGAGCTTCAGTCATTCAAAAAACATTTTTCAAGTATCTACTATGACCTTGGAATTATCCCATGTACTGAAGGAACATAGTCTTGATTCTTTGGGAATAGTTTAATGATTACAATAAATTGAATTTATTTGTACCTTCTCTCTTCCAAAACAGGATGTGCACTCACTTACAATAGGAGTATGTATACACTATGTAATCTTAAAATAAAGTTCAGGGCTAGAAGAGAGAAGATCAACATGAAATGTAGCTCCTGGGAAATCAGGGTAATAAAAATGGGAACACAATGATCTTTTATCAGTACATTCTCTTATCAACAGAGAAGATGCATACCAATTCCTCAGGGCAAATATTACCTAAAGTATCCCATACTTTCTCCCTTGGGGTGTTACAGAGGTTTCAAATAATTACATTTCAATCTCAAAACTGCCAAAAGAGAGGCATGTAAAATATGCCATAGGATATAAATGAGTTCATTAATTTCAAACTCCTTAAATCTAAGTAGTACATTTATTAAGAACAAGAAACAATAATTCTATATTGGAGGGAAACTCACCTAGATTTCTTTTTCAGAATTAAACAAGCTGAAATAGTGTGCAAGGATTTAAATGAATGTCATTCACAGTACAACAAAGCACATCTCATAGAGATGAAATGTAATGTCTGAGTCAAAAAATAAAAGTATATTCATTTTTACATCTCCCTATAGTGGACAATACATTGTTCCCTCCCACTAAAACTGAGTCTGATATGAGTTTTGCTAAAGGAAACAGCTTGCCTTCACTGGTCATAAAGTGGAGCACTCAGGGCAATCTGGGCCTCAAGGAACAGAGTTGTGGATATTGCCATCCACCATTCTAATTTTTTGAGAGTTTTGTTTAGTCCCACCTTTTTAACAATACACTTTCATCTTAATGTCTCCCATCAAGTAACCCTTAATGCAATATCAAATTCGTGAATTCTCTCCCCAAAACACCAAGTTCTATTTTCCCTATTTCTCTTAATGGTACCATCTTTCTCTGGGGCAATTGGGCTTGAAAATAAGGAGTCATCGCCCTGACTGGTGCGGTTCAGAGGGTTGGACCTCATCCCGCAAACCGAAAGGTCACCAGTTCCATTCCTAGTCTGGGGGATGCCTGGGTTGTGGACCAAGTCCCTGGTTGGGGTGTGCAGAGCCAACCAATCGATGACTCTCACATGCTTCTCTTCTTCTCTTTCTCCCTCCCTTCTTTTCTTTCTAAAAATAAATAAATCTTTAAAAATAAAATAAAATAATTTTTTTTAAGAAAATAAGGAGTCATCAGTCTTTCATTCCTTTCCCTTGACTCCAAAGAACAATCAGCAGTCACATAGATCTTTTTATTTTATTTTTGAGTCTCTTTCGCTTTTATCACCAATACTCATATTCAGGTCCATTTTACCTTGAGCCCATATTTATACACTAGCTTAGATTCTCCTTTCTAAAATGCAACATTGTCAAATTTCTGTTCAGAAATTTTCAATAGGCCCCCCATTACTCACTAAATGTAGACAGTACTTCAGTGCCTGGAATTCTAATCCATAACACAGTCTCAAGCCAACAACTTTACTCCCTATCGACTTCTTATGTCCACCACTTTCATACTGTTCTACCACTACCCTTACATTCATGTTCACTGTTCCTCAGTGCCAGATTGATCTCCTTATCTTTTCCCTACGAATCCAAATTCAATTAAGGATTAGGTACAGTCTCACTTCCTAAGCAAAGTTCCCTCAGACTTCTCCATTCTTCGTTTAACTCAGTACTACTGCCACCTACCTGGCTCATTCAACAACTATTTGTATATAGCTTACAATATCATTAATTTTGTCTTACAGAATTTTTCACATTTACACTAATGGTACATACATGAGCTTTATCTTATCTTCCCAACTAAAATGTAAGTTCCTACACTTCTTCCTTGACTGGCAGTGCTCCGCACCTGGTAGGCACTTAAACATGTCATAGATTTTGAGAAAGGGAGCCCTAGAGGTCATCTATTGCCAACTCCTACCCAGGATAGAATCCCTTTGCTATTCCTCAGAGCTAATCCTCCAGCCTTTATTGAACACTTGACTGACACTTCACAGCTACATCACAAGACAGAATGTTCCAGTGAGGAAGAGCGCTAGTCAACAGAAAGGTTTTCATCAATCTCAAAAATACAGTGAAGTGAGTGAAATGCAAAGTACCAAACAGTATGTTCAGTATGTTTCCCTATATGCATGTACATGCCCAGAATATCTCAGGAAGCGTATCCAAGAAGTTGGAGTTATCTCTGGAAGGGGAGCTTGGGTGACTGGAAAACAGAGGTGGAAGAAGATCTAACTTTCACTACTAGACTCTTTGGTTGCTTTAATAATTAAACAAGTAAATATGCTTTAAGTTCTTTCTTGTTATTTACTTAAATCTTCCTCTGTGAAATGCTTATCCCAATCCTATTTCTGATCTCTGGAACTACCCAGCGTAACTCAGCTATGTTGATTGATAGATTGATATTTTAATGAACTGTTGCTAAGAATCATTTAAAGTTTGTTGTGTCCCTTAAAAGTAACATGTTCTCTTAAATGACTTAAAACTGGCTCCAACATGCTTTAATATGCTTAAACAATACTTATTTTTATTTACACTTTGCAAATCAGTTGTCTTGGTTGTTTTAAAATTTTTACATAGGCCTTCTATGATATTTTTGCCCGTTTTATCATGATACTTGTTGCCTAAGGCATTTTGATGTTATCTCATATATTACACGAGCAGCTTTGTGATGACCTTGACACCTGCAGTGCCTCCTTGTTACCTAAAGATCTAAGACACATTTAGCAGCTTTACAGATATAGTAACACTTTTCAGAATTATGCATGAACCCCAAATTTCAAAACAGTCTTGAGAAAAAAGGCCATTCATAAGTATTTTGAAAAATTTACACAATGGATAAATATACTCTTCCACCATTATGAATAAGCACATATCTTAGGAATCAAACAACCTATGTTCTAGTCCTGGCTCTTTAAATATCTATGCCCCCCCCTTTCTTCTCCATCAGTAACACAGACATAATAGGTATTTGACTTGTTTTGAGAGCCCTTCCCTATCTAGCTTTCTGTCTCTTTACGACATCTTCACTCCAGCAGGTGCTCAGGTATTACAGCACACATAGTTAGCATTTATAACTACTCACCTAATAAAAACATTCCTCTTCTTGGGGGTATGATAAGAATTCCTTAATGCTGGAATCATCACTGGCTCCAGGCATTCCCCTTGTCATTTATCAACAACAAACCATTTGGACAGAGATCATTCACAAGCCTGTTTGTGTTTTATATGTGATCAGTTGCCCCATTTGAACTATAAGATATTGATATCATGAAACTTGTCATCCTCCAACTCTCCTGAGTTTGTAAAGGTATAGTGGAGACTTCAAGCAATGATGACTACTGTCACCAGCTATAGCGTATACTACAATTGTTAACTGGCTCTAAAAGTCCCATTAATAAAATCCAGCTCAATTAAATAGGCACTCCTTGAGTGTCTACTAGACACAAGGCAATGTGCCAAGAACTGGGGAAAACCTTGCTCTTTTCTACCCAGTAGAAAGAGAAGTATAAAAGGTCTCCTATGTGTGAAAGGGCTACTTGAGATTACACTGTGCTCATCAAGCACCTGTCTGCCTTTATCAATTCTATCGTGATTACTAGATTGCAAGCTTGCACCTGGAAATTTTTCCCTGTAATTCATACCCTGTAGTTCCAGTTCTCAATAATATCAGAACCAACTGAATCCTGAGGCAAACCACACCCCCACTTCACAAAGTCCAGGTTGGTGATGCGATCATCTGAAAATGTATCTTCCTACCTATATTTGGAATACCTGAAAACCTCACTTTGCCCTTCTATTGTGTCTCAGTTTCTCAATATGTATAAGGAGTCATGATTTCCACATCCAAGGTTTCACCTGTCAGGCATTCCTGGGGTTGAGGGGTTGGTGGGAAGGAGAATTGGAAAGAGGTCATTTCCACTCTTTCAGACACAGTAGTATTCTGGCATCATGGCCAGAAAAAAATAATAAAGGCTTATCTTAAATCTCCTTTGTCATTTCTACTGCTCCTAGAGGGCAGAAAGCAATAGCAGGAAAAAATTCCTGCAAATGCCTTCCCTTATCACCTTTTATAATTGGAAGAGGGCATAATGTAATCAAGCACATGCTTCTTGCAATTATTTGTTCTATCATTAGGTATTTACTGAGCTCCTACATCTATGCTGGGATCTGAAGAATCCAAAAGCAGTAAAGACATTATTCTTATTCTCTGGAGCCTCATGATTGAATGGGAAGATAGGGTTTACCCCAAACCCAATTGAGAACAGCTCAGTGACAAATCACCTGATACTAACAATAAGATAAGAAATCAACTATACAGTACTAGAACTATAGGAAACCTAGAGGGTGGGGGCATCAAATCCAACCTCTCCCTATAAGCAAAAATCTTTCAACATCCTTGTCAGGGTCATTAAGTGCCTGTTATATATTGAGAAACTAACATTTCACCAAGCAGTCCATTTAATTTTTCAAAGTCTCTTATCCCTACGCTGAACCAAAACTCTCACCTATCTATTATTCTAGAGAGCAATGATTTTCAAAACTAGTGCCCCTTCTCCTCTATCTCCTAGGAGCACAAGGCACACCACACAAAGCCTGCAACTCTGCAGAGCAAAATTTGAACACCACTGCTTTAAGGATACATTAACAGTTTTAAGAGCTTTAAGGTAATTAGAGTAAATCTGATCCCAACTGCACATCTATCTCAGCCCTTGAAGATAGCTATCTTGTTTCTAAATCTTGGATTAAACTTGCCCCTTTCAAACTGTCTATTCCCTTATTGTCAATAATATTGTAGTAACTAGGTATGGTGTCAGATGCATACTAGGCTTACCAGGGTGATCACTTCATAAGTTATGTAAATATCTAATCACTATCTTGTACACCTGAAACTAATACAACATTGTATGTCAGGTATAGTTAAAAACTTTCAAAAATTATTTTTAAAAAGAAATAAACTTGAAGCGGAGAAAAAATTGTTTATTTCCTTTATGTCATTGTTTTCCATATTTCCTCGATCCCAAATTACTCTCCTCCTGAAAAATGTAGAAACCCTATCTGAATACAATTCTTTAGGTACTGTGATCAGCTAAGGACACTGTGTGTCTCTTACTCTCTGGACAGCACTAGAAGTTGGAGAAGCCTTAGTGAATGAAGAAGGACCTGACCTGGACCTTGAGAAATGTAGTATTTAGATAAATGGAGAGAAGAGAAGATAAAATTCCAAGCTGGGAAGTCAGCATGAACAAAGGTACAGAAATTAAAATGAGGACATATGACACACTTTGAAGACTTCCCTTCCAGGTCCTTACTGGTTCTTCTTTCAATTCAGCCAGCTGCCCACTCTCTTATATTTCTCAGAAGAAAATTAAGCCAGATCTTATTTCCATGAATGTACTGATCAGAACATGATCTGATCAGTACTAAAACTAGATCATTTCAATATTATAGTTATTGCCACATAAGGAAAAAGTACTTGGTAAAGATGTTTGGTAGATCTGTGATAAAAGAAAAAAACTGTCATCTTACAATGAGTCAACACCTTGAGAAGAAGATTCATAAAGATTATAACACTACTGAGGAGTATTCCTGGGAAATCTCAAATCTAAAGCATGCCCAAAGGACACCTTGCCTCTAAAAAATTATCTTTTGTTTATCATTTATCAAATCACCCCATAATATGTGCCCCCTACGATCTTATGGCTGTAAAAACAAGAGCATTTTCAGGTATATGAGTGCTAGCTAGGCCACTGAGGTAAAACATCCTGTGAAAAAAATATAAAAAGTCTGATTTTGGGGGGTAAATATGTCCATCTAAGTCCCTTTCCTCATGTTATTTAATTTTCCCATTCAGAGAAAATAATCCAAGCACATCAATGTTTCATATAATTTGGTTTATTATTCAAAAAGGAAGATCTTAAAGACAAAGTATTTCATTAACTATCCTTTTCCCTTAAAAGGTATTTGTTAGTTATTATATGAATACCTACTGTTTTACATCACAAGGAAATGGGATTTCCACAGACACACACAGCACTCAAAAACCTGGGGAAATTAATCTCGTTCTAAATGTTAATATGTGTTATGAATCCATAAAATTGTAGGGTATTGAGGAAAAAACTGATCTTACTAGCATTCAGGGTAACTGATTCAAACATTTTATTTCCATTATTTTCTCTTTTCCTTCATCTCAAAAGGAGATAATCTGAATTGCTCTAATCTGAAAAACAACAAATGTAGCAAATACTTGATAATGAAGATGGAAAGCTTCTAAAAATCTGTTACCTTAGTAACAGCAAGAATGTGGAAGAATAAGAATACACTGTCAGGACATCATTTCAGATTCCACAGATTTGAGGCTTAAATACAGTCAGCTTTCATTAGCTTTTTGTTTTTCCCAGCAGGTCCTTGGACTTTGAAACAAAACCTGAATGACAGCTATGAGCAATTCCAGCCTGGCTCCTGATTAGCTATGCCAAACAAAACAACTCTCTGCAGTGTAAACTTTCCAGGCATCTGCAACCAAGCCTCTGTAGAGACTATAATTCCTCAGTGAGATTTGAAGGAGAGTAAGAGGTTGGGGGGTAAAGGATGAACAGGACAGGGGAGGGGGAGAAAAGAATAAGACCGTCCTCTCTACCTCAAACTAGTTCTCTGAACTAGTGTCTGATTAAAGCAAGGAGGAAAGTAGAGTAGAACTTGTCTTAGTGGTGGTATTGTCATTGTAGTTTTTCCCTGTGTCTATTCTACAATTTAACTAACCAGTTCTCTAAATCTGAATGTTTGATTCCAATTCACAACCATGTATTTAAACTAAACAAGTAATTCCAAGGCCCTATTACCATCAAATAGAGCAAGCAGTCGATTAAAGAGAAAGGGAGCAACATATGTGAATAGACTGTGCCCCATGTGGATGCAAACTAAGATTTTGTGCCAGTTGTTGACATTCACTTACACTGCACGCATACCTAAAATTAATTACATCAAGTGACAGTGAACTGTACTGTGTGGTTCCATCTACTACATACTTAGATCCTGGTAGAACTACTAAGAAGCTTTTTTCTTACGATCAGTGCCCTTGATTCTACCTAAAGAACATTCCTTTATCTACAAAAAAGAATTACAATAGTAGATCTCAAAGCAGTCCATTGTGATCAGATGCTGGCTTTCAAAGTTAATAAGTGATTTCAGAAAAAGTTGTCTGAAGAAAATTCTGTATTGGAGTGAGAGATGGCAATTCAGCTGTAAAGAGATGAGTTAAACTATAAGTTTGACTTAAACAGCCAACAATCTTCGTAAAACCTCAGCAGTAAAAATAATTATCTTTATGTTTCTTGGCTACATAATAAGATGGCAACATTGAAATTTCCTCTTTTCTTCTGGAAAAGTAACATTTAACCACACTCTGATCTCTACAGCTTGTGAGCTAACCTACTAAAACTGACGGTTGGTGTTCTTAGAATAATAGGCAACAAAGGTCCCTGCTTCTGGTCAATAACCATTTTTTTTTAACTGTCTCATGTTAAATATGTAGCATTTAAAGTAAGGAATATAGCTCTAAGATCCCAAGATGTAATTTTCAGATATATGGCAACAGATATCACAGAAATCTTAATGTTTACATAACCACATCTATAAAAGCCTAGCCTATGTTCAGGGTAACATTAAGTTTAAATCATCAAAGGTTTGAGTAGAAAATTCAAGTTCAGACATAGAGGAGTCTATAAAAAATTTCATCAAAAATCAAAATCAGGGAGATATTAATTTTGGAAACTAAGGACAAGGAAAATTTCAATGTTTGAGATAGGTAATATCAAACCAGAAAGCTACATTCCTCATTATTTTATTTGACTTGTCTGCAATCCCACCACTATTAAACTATAGAAAACGACCTTAAAAATATTTTTTAATTTAGATTAAGATAAGGATAGTGATGTTAAAACAGCAGAAAACCCCTCATTATGAGTCTATGCTTGAAATCCCAAACCAAACCTGCTGGTTCAGCACAAAGTCATCAACAGAGTTCTTATCTATAAAGGGAACAATCCATTGTCTGGCTGAAACAAAGGGCAGTGCAAAGGAAATCAGCCAAATCTGGGCCAGATGGTCACTGATTCAAGTTTCATTCTCCCCACCCCCTACCCTCCCTGGCACTACAAAAATGGATCCAGGCAGCATTTTTGGTAACTAGGTGATAACCCTGAGTGTAAGGTATAAACCTTTTATAGTTATTTATACCACCCACCACCTCAACACAATCTAATTTACTAAAACAGAAAGTCTTCATAATAAGTTAAAACAGAAATTGTTATTCAGCAGTTATTAAAAAGAAAATGTCTCTAAAAACTCAATGTCTGCTTCTTGGTATGACATGGAGTTTTGCCAAATGAAATGATTAAAAATATTCATATTAATTTGTTCTCATCTATTGTTTTTCCTCACACCATGACACAAAATGGAAATGAACCCAGAGAAAACTGATTTATGACACTCAGTTTCTACATTTTCACTACCGGGCCATCACTTTGCAAAGAGTCTTGTGGTTTTTAACCCAGAAACACTTTTTACCAATGATAAGCTAACAACAAAAGAAATCACTGATTTTTATTTTAAACCAATGTGTCTGACCGCATATCACAGAATCTATTGGGTACTATAAAACTCAGTTTTAAATTCTAAACAGTAACCATAAATTAAAGCAAAACATACATAATTATTTCTTAAAATTTGTAAGCACACTATGGAAACATACATATTAAAGAATGTCCTAAATAAAAATTCAGGGTCTCTCAATAAATGCATTCAGAAAACATTCCTTTACTTATTCTAACTGTATAAAATAAAGATACTTAGATTAAACAAAGGTCTTTTCTTTGAAGAGAACCCTTGACTCTACAGTGGTTGCTTGGGAAATATTTACATTTATGTTACCAAAGTAAATTTTATCAAACAACAAACAATTCCTTTGGTAAATTTTATAATCCTTTTAATAATTACTTAGGAAATGTCAATGCAGGAGTACATTTATTGGCATGCTACAGTGCCACTGTTCCTAAATTTACATATAGAAAGGTTAGGGTAGATCAAAGAGATTTTTGTCTATTTGTTTGTTTATTTTACAAGAGATAATCACAGGCTGGTAATTCAATGGCTAAGGACAAATATGACTTCAAAATATGCAATCAACAGCAACTCACACAAATGGCCTGTTTTATTGTAGGGAAGTAGAAAAAGTTGCTCAAGTCAATACAACGTGACCTAGGTTATGAGAACATTCATGGTAGCTTACACAATGCCAACAAGTGAGCATAAAATGAAGCCAAATTACAGAGCTTTGAATCTTGATCTTCTGTATTAAACAAAATAGTGATAAGTGAAAACTTTTTCAAAAACTTGTCCTTAGAGATTGTTCCTGGCAGTTGATTTGTATTTACAGTATCAAACTAAGTATTAAGCACTGGTTTAAAATATAGTCTAAATATATACACAGTATTTAGATATGTAAATGTGGTTATAATATATATGTCAGTGTGCTTCTGCTAACTTTGATACTTTTTGTAACATCTCAGATTTCATTATTTGAAATGTATTTCTACAACCTCATTTCTACTACTGATTTCCTTTACATAGTACTACAATATTCAACATCATACTGGAAATTGGAGAACTGTTGTTACAGAATATGTTTCTTTTGATATAATTATATCTCAGAAAAACTGCTAATGTGAAAAACTTAACAATACATTAAGAGCATTTAAAATAAGGTAGTTGAATACTGGCTTTTTAAACAGGTTTTCTTTTTTGTTTTTTTTTTTCTTAGTGTAAAATAGGATTTTATTTCACTGTTCATGAGAAAGAAGAAAATGACTATTCAAATTAAAATTCTCTACCTTCTGAGCTCATCTTAGTTTTTAGGATAAATTCACATTTGAATGAAAGACATACAAAGAAAGCTGGACTATCATAACCATCCCACACACATTAGTGTTTTCAGAGATTTAAATCTCTAATTCTTAAGAGAGAGAAAATTGTTACTACACAATTATTTTTAATCAGTCAGTTTTATTTACATATCACTGCAATAGGATTTATATGCTAATGATTTAACTTAATATAAGAGTTAAGGGAAATATATCTCTAAACAGGCCAAAACAGAATTTTACTAATGAAAGTCAACTCAGAACAGACTTCTCATGAACGTAATTTAAAGAACAGCTTTTAAATAAGATAAAAACAAGAACTTCACAACAATAAATTACCTAAATGTAATGAGTTAGAATTCAGCAGACTAAATTATGATCTTGTTTTTTATTAAGCCCTAGTATAAAGGAGTAACAGACTTTAAAGCTAAAATATTATTGTACTGTATAAGTATTGAGTTCTAGTTAACCTTCCGGCCTTTTCTCTCCTTATTTTTCTTTCCTTAACATGTATCTTCCTTTCTCTGGTGGTCCACTAAACAGGTAGGAAATTTAATTCAATTCAATAAAAGAAAAAATTGTAAAAAGACAGCATGTTTATGATAAATATGGCACTGACTGGTGTTATTTTTTATTACTGTACATAATGAGAAACATATATCAAGGGCCAAATCAGGGTGTACACAGTCTTCACTGATGAAAAATTGATGAGAATCCAAATGTCTAAAGAGTAAATTGGATCTATAAAAAATGCTCTATGATCTAGGCTTCAAATGTTTATTATTTCTATATTCATTAGTAAGATAGTAATATAGAAACTGAGTAATTTCATATAACTATAAATGTATCTTAAACACACTGAAGGTCAAAATAAGCTTTCATTCATTTTCTGTCTAAATGGTATTTTCTCATACCTTAAATTTGCCAAATAAAGAATGTCTCAAAATGAGCTTTTTATTATAATTAGTCTCTGCTCTAAGACAAAAAAAAAAAAAAAAGAGGGGGGGATCTAAGTTGAATTGTGATGAAATTAATATGCCCCTCTCAAAATATACATGCCACAATATTTTTGTTTTATTTATAGATACTTTGATGTATGTGAAGTGTTACTAACAAATTTAAGGTTCATACCATGATTTCCTTAACATCATCAGCACTGTTTGAAATTTTACATTCAATGCCTTTTGAACAAAGTTAAAAGCATCTTCTAGCCTAAAAAATGAAATGGACATTAAATCTCCATTAGATATCAGTTACACTGAATTATTTCATAATTTTGGTATTTGGTAACAGAACAAATGACATCCTTACATATTATATGAATCTTTTACTACATTAGTAATGATCTGAGGAACATGGTTGAAATAAGATCTAAATCTATAAAACCACAAGCCACATAACTATGTTTTATCTAAATTGCAGGCTTCCCCATGATCAGGGACAGTTCTTTATTTCCCTTTCTCTTTCTCCACAGCACCATTTTAATTATAGGTACTTGATAAGGACTTAATAAGTTGACTTTTATTGTTAATTTTCTACCCAGTGGAGAATTCTATTATCCCCACTGGACATAAACTTCTTGCTCAGTAGGAAAACTATGAAAAGAAAAATAATTTTTAAGGAAGTGACAAATGTATTTGATGCACTAATTAGTTTTTATCCAAAAGAAGACTAAGAAGCAGTTTGATATTATAATTGCTGTTGCCAAGTACTACTTCAAAGCCTTAAAAAAATCAGTACAGGTTAAACACAAACTTTACTCTAGGATAGAATTATGGTGTCTGTTTGCAATACATGAACTTTAGCTTCCCAAGGGTAAACACCATACAGATGTCTGGTAATTTCTCATGTAACAGTATCTAAAAGTAAGCCCATACTGTTTTGATTTTGGAAGTCTTATCAATTTAAAATCTAGTAAGCAAAATGAATTGTAACATTTATACAGCACAAGAAATTTAACATTTTTCAGGACACTTTTTCCAGACTCTCAATTCCATGGGTCTATCTCACTATGCAGTATATCCTAGAAATACATGGCATTCCATTTTTTTTTTATTAACTAAGATATATTAATTGGCAAATTTAAAGCTCATAGGCCTAAATTATGCAAGTAAACTTATAAATAAGTAAATCTGATGATAACCTGAACATGCATGAAGTATTACAAAAACATCATTTTGTAAAGCTCAAAAAGATAAAAATTAAATGTATCTCCTTTCATCTCTTCCACAGAATTGTTTGGAATTTATTTTTCCCTGTTAATATCCTTTATTCAAAAGGTAATACTATTGACCTAGCTTCTAAAGGATCTGGGCCTCACCTGGTATCTCCAGTAGAGGTGATAAGCTTATGTTGTTCCACCTAACCTCCCTTCTCCCAGCTCCCCTGGAGTGAGTGGCTTAGGTCTGAAAGAAGTTTGGCCTAGGTTAAGGATGGATTCCACAGGCATGTAAAGAAGCTAACACGTCCCTACAGGTAGAGAGGTAATTCATTCATTCACTCATTCATTGAAAAATACTTATTTCAGAGCATCTCTGTACTTGTTCTAGGTGGGGAGATAGAGTAGTGAGCAAAAAAGAGAAAGCACCTATACACACCACCTTCAGCAAGAGCAGCAACATTTGCTGCAAGTTATCTTGCTGGATAATATATGAGTAAAGAATAAGGTACAATTCCTGACATTTAGATCTTACAATCCAGTTGAGTTACAAGACATGTACCCAAGAGTATGACACAAAGGAAAGAACAAAGGATTTGCAATCAGTTAGCCTATAAGTTTGAATTTTGACTTCTCTGCTTACTACCTGTGAAATTTACTTAAACCTTTCTAAGACTTAGTTTTCTTAGCTGTAAAAATGAGAATCATAGTCCTGGCTGGGTGAAATAGTTGGCTGGAGCATTGTCCCATACACCAAAAAAGTTGTAGGTTCCATCCTGGTCAGGGCACATACCTAGGTTGTAGGTTCAATTTCCAGTTGGGACATGTTGGAGTGGCAGCCAATTGATGTTTCTCTCTCACATTGATGTCTCTTTCTCTCTCTTCCTCTCTCCTCCACTTCCTCTCTCTCTAAAATCAATAAATATATATTTGGGTGAGGATTTAAAAAATTGAGAATCATAATGCCTACTTTACAAGGCTCTTGTAGCATTAGAAATGATGTATATACAATGCCTAAACTAGTGTACATTAATTTTTATTAGGTTATTAAATTAAATTATTAATTACTGCTATAAATTAAAGTATTAAATAGCAGGAAAGGACTAAACAGAGAAGCATATATGAGTCGTAAAGACCTTTATAGTTGTCTTATATGAAAGGCTATGTTTTATGCATACACACGTTTTCTGGCATATATACATACTCTCTCTGAAATTCCAGATATGCAACTGTGCTATGTATTATTACAGAGATCCATCACATGCTCTGGAGGCAGAAGTTGAGATAAGGCATACCACTGACTCAGGAGTCTTTATGATGGCAAAAAAAAAAAAAAAACCCTCAAGCATTTAGAATATCTGAAATACCATAACCCAGGCACTACACTTCCTGCTTCCAATAAAGCTTCAAGTAGATTGTGAAGATGGTCCATTTAATACCTACCAATATCAAATAATTCCTTATACATCTTTTGATCAAGAATACTATGAAAATTTCATACTTAGTATTAGGTTGTTTCATTTAAATAAACAAGGGGATGAAGGGTGATTTTTACATGGTCCAACTTTCTTAGTAAAGAAGAACTTGGTAACATTAGTTAAGATGCCAAAATTTCATACTAATTGTTACTCTCTGGTGAAGTCTGAAGGCTGTAGAAAGTCTGATGAGGAAAAAGAACTAACATTTCCTGAGGGTCTTTTGTATGCATCATGTGCTTGGTACATTGATCCATTATCTTAGAAATGTGACTTTTCTGGAATTAAATTAAGAATCAACTGTCTTAGAGTAAAAATACATATCAAGAGCCTCAGAGGAAAATAGTTATTTGTTCAACAGAGGTCTTATTTCTTAAATAATTAGATTGATTCTGTATTATAAGGTAATAAGCCTACCAGAGAATGTAGCAGTTTGTTTTCACATCAACCCACAGAATTACACAATTTGTGAAATTATGCAAAAGAGAATGTAAGAGAAACATTCCTTATGCTAGTCCTAAGTGAGAGGCTAATGCTCACACTACCACTATTATAAATATTACTATTATTGGTAATGTTATGTTACTAATATTGCTATCATTGGTAATAGTAATATTATCAATCTACCTTGATCCTTCCCTGTGCTCCAACTGGTGAAGATACTCCTCTAGTCATTCTATAATATGCCAAGACCTTAATCTCCTGTTCCAGCAATTCTCAGGTGATTATTAAATCATCAAAATAGGTAGAATAGCTACCTGGAAATAAATTCTTATTCATGTGGGATGTTTGGTTGCAACAAGAAGTTTCTCTATCAGCTAAGTCTCCAGAGGTTTGATTTGTTTCTGTTCCACAAGAGAATCAAGAGATCAGAACACTTTTAAAATAGCCTTTTAACCTAATTCCAAAACCAGATAAAAACACTACAAAGAAAGAAAATTACAGACCAACAACCCTGAGGAACATAGATGCTAAAATCCTGAACATAATATTAGCAAACTGGATCCAGCAATACATTAAAAAGATCATACACCATTATCATGTGGGATTTATTCCAGAGATGCAGGTTGGTACAATGTCCACAAATCAATAAATGTGATATACCACATAAACAAAATGAAGACAAAAATCACATGATCATATCAATAGATAGAGAAAAAGCATTTGATAAAATCCAGCACCTATTTATGATGAAAACTCACAGCAAAGTAGGAATAGAGGCCATATATGACAAACCCACAGCCAAGATCATACTCAATGAGCAAAAACTAAAAGCATTTACCTTAATATCAGAAACAAGACACCTATTCAACATAGTACTGGAAGTCCTAACCACAGCAATCAGACAAGAAGAAGAATTAAAAGGCATTCAAATTGAAAAGAAAGAAGTAAAACTGTCATTACTTGCAGATAACATGATACTGTATATAGAGAACCCTAAAGATTCCACCAAAAAAGTACTAGAACTGATTAATAAATTTAGTAAAGTAGCAGGATACAAAATAAATATCCAGAAATCAATGCATTTTTATACACCAATCATAAACTATCAGAAAGAGAAACTAAGAAAACAATCCCATTTAAAATTGCATCAAAAATAATAAAATACCTAGGAATAAATTTAACCAAGGGTATGAAAGACCTGTACTTGGAAAATTATAAGATACTGAAGAAAGAAACTGAAGAAGAGGGAAATAAGTAGAAGCATATACTGTATTCATGGAAAGGAAAAATTAAAATCTTTAAAATGTCAATACTACACAAAGCAACCCATAGATTTAATGCAATTCCTATCAAGATAGCAATTGTATATTTCATAGAACTAGAACAAATATTCCAAAAATTTATATGGATCCACAAAAGATTCCAAATAACAACAGCAATCATGAGAAACAAGAACAAAGTTGGAGAAATCACACTACTTGACATCATACTATAATGCAAGGCCACATTAAACAAAACAGCATGGTACTGGCATAAAAAGACACATAGATCAAGGGAACAGAATAAAGAGCCCAGAAATAAACCCATGTCTTTATAGTCAATTAATATATGGCAAAGGAGGCAAGAACATACAATGGGATAAAGATAGTCTATTTAATAAATGGTGTTGGGAAAATTGGACAGATAAATGTAAAAAAGAAAGAAACTAGACCACCTTCTTACACTGTACACAAGAATAAACTCAAAATATATCAAAAACTTAAGTGTCAGACTTCTGGCCAAAATGGAGGCATAGGTAGACATGTTTTGTCTCCCTCCACAACCATAAGGAAACAACTACCTCAAAACTAAAAACAAACAGAACCATCAGAAAATTGAACTGCATGGAAGGCCAAAAATATATATATATATATAAAGAAGTAATACATCCAGACAAGTAGGAGGAGCAGAGCTGGCGTGGAGAGGATGCAGTGTAGTGGTGGCGGTGGTGGTGGCAGTGGCGGCAGCAAGGCCAGCAAAAAGCATAGTGACACATTATAAAAGCCTGGAGGGTGATACCTGGGTAGTGATCCCAGCCCCACACCAGACTGCATATTTCAAGGTTCCAGCACTGGGGAAAATAAAGCCTTATTGCTTCTGACTGTGAAACCAGTAGGGGCTGAGGCGGCAGAAGAAACTGCTAGTCTCTGAGCAAAGTCCATCTATTTAGAGGGCCCCCATGGTCCTGCAATGTTTGCAAACCCACCCACTCTGTGAACCATCACCAGAGTAACAGCTAGAGAAGTGCCAGTCCCACATGGAAGCAGGAGAAGTGCCTGGAAAAGGGGCGAGTGCTGGGCAAGCAGCATTGTTCCCTCTCTAACCCCTCCCCCACATACAGCATCACAACGTGGTGAACCAGGTCACCCTGTACTGAAGAACACCTAAGGCTCTGCCTCTTACAACACAACAGGTATGAAAGTTCTACCTGGGACACAGAGGCAAACAAACACAGGAGCCTGTCAGAATGATGAGTCAGAGAAGTATCGTCCAAAAGAGGGAGCAAATCAAGGCACCAGTGGGAGAATTAAGCAATGAGGAGATAGCCAACCTAACTTGTGAAGAGCTCAAAACACTGGTGATAACGATGCTCACACATTTGAAAGACATGCTTGAGTATGGCAAACACATAAGGAAAGAAGTGAAGGCTATGCTAAGTGAAACAAAGGAAAATCCACACAAAACCAATGGTGAAGGGAAGGAAGCCTGGGTTCAAATCAATGATTTGGAATATAAGGAAGAAATAAACAGCCAACCAGGAGAGAATGAAGAAACAAGTGTTGAAAAAAACAGGGAGAGGTTTAGGACCTCTGAGACATCTCCAAAAGTGCCAACATCTGAGTCATAGTGGTGCCAAAAAGAGAAGAGGAAGGGCAAGAAATTGAAAGCTTATGTGAAAAAATAATGAAGGAAAACTTCCCTAATTTGGCGAAGAAAATGACATACAAGTCTAGGAAGCACACTGAGTCCCAAACAAGCTAGACCCAAAGAGGACCACACTAAGATATCAAAATTAAAATGCCAAAAGTTAAAGATGAAGACAGAATCTTAAAAGCAGCAAGAGAAAATCAGAGAGTTACCTACAAAGGGGTTCCTGTAAAACTTTCAGCAGATTTCTCAAAAGAAACTTCGCAGGCAAGAAGGGACTGGTAAGAAGTATTCGAAGTGATGAAAAGCAAGGACCTACAACCAAGATTATTCTATCCAGCAAAGCTATTATTTAGAATGGAAGGGCAGAGAAACTGCTTCCCAGACAAGGTAAAGCTAAAGGAGTTCATCATTCCGTCGGCAGCCGTCCGTCTCGAGAGACGATGGTGTAGCTTCTTAAGTGTCTATCTGCACCGCCGAGAATGGCTGTGCAGTCCGACTCGGGAGTGACATGGCATCTGTCTCCTCCCGTGTTGAATTGACATCTTGCGATGACGCTGGAGTGTCCTCTCCAGTGGAGCTGAAGCTACAGAGCCTGGGCAGGGTGATATGGAGGGTCTGCTGTTGCCCATGCAGCAGACCCCCCCTCTCTTCGCAGCTGAAGGGTCCAAGGGAAAGACGGAGTCGATACAGCTTGGCTTCAGGTGCGCCGCAGGAGTTGCCGGTGTTGACTACAACGTCAAACCGCCTTAGGGACTCCGGCTCCGGATTTTCTGTCGGGGTTTACTCCCTTAGCCTTTCCCCAGAAGAGGTATGCCGCAAGGCAGCGGAGGTTTTTTGGAGTCAGAGTTTTCCTTCTCTGAAGTTCATCATTACCAAGCCATTATTATATGAAATGTTTAAAGGACTTATTTAAGAAAAAGAAGAAGATCAAAATTATGAACATTAAAATGACTACAAACTCACAACTATCAACAACAGAATCAAAAAAATAAAAACAAAAACAAACTAAGCAAACAACCAGAATAGGAACAAAACCATAGGTATGGGGATCATTTGAAGGATTATCAGCTGGGAGGGAGAAGGGAGAGAAATAAGGAAAAGATGCAGGGATTAGAAGCATAATTGGTAAGTACAAAACAGACAGGGGGATGTTAAGAATAGTATAGGAAAGGGTGAAGCCAAATAATTTACATGCACAACCCATGGACATGAACTAAGGGGGTGGGGTTGCTGGAGGGAAGGAGAGTACTGGGTGTAGGGGAGCGAAGGGAAAAAAATTGTGACAACTGTAATAGCATAATCAATAAAATATACTTTAAAAAGACTTAAATGTTAGACTCAAAACCACAAAAATCCTAGAATTACACAAAGGTGTAAAATCTCAACATTTCTCGTAGCAATATTTTTTCCAATATATTTCCTTGGGCAAGGGAAACAAAAGAAAAAATAAACAAATGGGATGACACCAAACTAAAACTATTTTTCACAGCAAAGAAAACCATAAACAAAATGAAAAGATAACTCACTGAATGGGAGAATACATTTGCAATTTAAAAACCTGAATAGACACTTCTCCAAAGAGGACATACAGATGGCCATTAGACATATGAAAAGATGCTCAACTCACTGATCATCAGAGATATCCAAATTCAAACCACAATGAGATATCACCTCATACCTATCAGAATGGTTATTATCAATAAATCAACAAACAGCAAGTATTGGCGAAGATATGGAGAAAAGGGATCCTTCATGCACTGTTGGTGGGAATGCAAATTGGTGCAGCCACTGTGGAAAGCAGTATGGAGTTACCTCAAAAATTTAAAATGGAAATGCCTTATGACCCAGCAATTCCACTTCTGGGAATGTATCTGAAGAAATCCAAAATGCTAATTTGAAAGAATATGCATCCCTATGTTCACTGCAGCATTATTTACAATAGCCAAGATTTGGAAGCAACCCACGTGTCCATCAGTAGATGAGCAGATAAAAAAAATTCTGTGGTTCATTTACATAATGGAATACTACTCGGCCCTAAAAAAGAAGAAAATTTACCCTTTGCAAGAGCATGGACATACCTAGAGAGCATCATGCTAAGTGAACTAAGCCAATCAAAGAAAGACAAGCACCATATGATTTCACAAATATGTGGAATCTAGTGAACAAAATAAACTAACAAACAAAACAACAAACTCATAGACAGAGAACAGACTGACAGCTGACAGAGAGCAGGTGGGGTTGTGGGACTGTAAAAAAAGTGAAGGAGCCCTGGCTGCTATGGCCTGCAAACCAAGTGTCGCTGGTTTGATTCCCAGTCAGGGCACATGACTAGGTTGCACACTAGGTCCCCAGTTGGGGGCGCATGAGAGGCAACTGCACACTGATGTTTCTCTCCCTCTCTTTCTCCTTTCCCCTTTCTCTAAAAACAGATTAAAAAAATAAAATAAAGTAACCTTGTTAAAAAAATAAGTAATTTTTTTAAAAAGTGAAGGGATTAAACAAACAAACAACAACAAAAAACTCATAGACAACGGTATTTGATTACCAGAAGGGAAGGAAGGTGAGGGGAGGTACAAGAGGGTAAAGGAGGGATAAATGGTGATAGAAGGAGACATGACTTTCAGCGGTGAACACACGCCACAATACAGAGATGATGTATTATAGAATTGTACACTGAAAACCTATATAATTTTATTAACCACTGTCACCCCCAATAAATTCAATAAAACACTAAAATGAACAAAATAATAAGATAGCCAATTTTTAAAAATGCTACGAATCTAAACCTTATGGGGAACATCTTCATGTAATATTTATTAGAAATCTAACCAGAATGTTCAGGTTTATTTCCAACAAATGAAATTGAGAAAAAATATTGTAGAAAAACTGTTACCATCATCCATCTTATATTTCCAATTCTGCACACAGAATTATGATTTTTCTGTCAAATGTAATTGATCAGCCGATACTTTGTATATACTATGTGCTCAACATTCTGTTAGACACTTTGGAAAATACAGACTATAAAATGCTGTCGTACCTTCTTTCAAGGGGCTTACTCTAATATTCAGAACAAATGCTTTCTGAAGTAATTAGAAAATATAATTATTCTAAAACTGTAATATATAAACTATAAATGCTATAGAAGTTTGGAGTAGGAGAAAATTAATGAAAACTCCAGTATTTAGTATATTTCCCTAAAGGAAATAAACTAAACTAGACCTCAAAGCAATGGTTCTTCAACTTTTGGGTGGTCTGGGTCCTACTCCTAGGGCTCAAAATATGCATTTAAACAGCATTTCCAGTTGATTCTGATATAGCTGACCCATAGTTTGGCAAAAAAGGGGATAAATAAGAAGTATAATTTGCAAGAGTCCCTACTGCAGTGCTGTTCAACTGAACTTTCTGCCATGGCAGAAATATTCCATAACTGAGGTCTAATACAGTAGCCACATATGGCCACTAAACTCTTGAAATGCAGCCCTGGCTGGTGTGACTCAGTGGATTGAGTGCCAGACTCTGAACCAAATGGTCACCAGTTCGATTTCCAGTTGGGGTACATGCCTTGGTTGCAGGCCAGGTCTCCAGCTGGGGGCGTGCAAAAAACATTAATGTTTTTCTCCCTCTCTTTCTCTCTCCCATCCCCTCCCTCTAAAAAGTAAATAAATAAAATCTTTAAAAAAAAGAACATTAAAAAATAAAGCTCTTGAAATGCAATCAATTTACCTGAGGAACTGAATTTTTAATGTTATTTAACTTTGATCAGTTTTAATTTAAATAGCCACAGCAAGCCTTAGAGAATATCAAGAGATTTCTAGGAGAAACATGGACCAAGGCATAGATTGAAATGCACATGAACAAGAGAGAGAACTGATTGGCTTGTCTAGAATAGAGGTTTTGTATTAGATGATCATGAGGTCAGATTATTGAGAGCCTTGAAGGGAACTGAGGAAATTGCACTTCATGACACACATTGCTGGATGGCTAATCAAGCAATTTCCTTCTCTTCTTCAATAGTAATAACTCCAGAGCTTTTGTATGCTCACATAAGAGAGTGAACCTTGATTATTCTACATCACTCATGGCATATCTATTTTTCTTGTCAGTAGCTGACTTCTGCCACTGTGTTAAATTCTGGCAAGACTGGGGACATCTTTAAAGTGTTTAGCCTGAATAAAAAGAACCTTTTTCTGACTTTAGTCAAAACTTTGTGAGGTTTGGGAGTGTTGACATGTTGGGAATATGAAGAGACAAGATGAAAGACAAATCCTAAGAAGCTGAGGATGGCAGAGGACCAAAAGAACTTGGGTCCTTGGTGACATTACTGTTTAACATCGTTAGTTTTTTGTTCTACCCCATAGAGCTGACAGCATTATACCAGGAAACTAATGTTTAGGGAGACACCCTCTGGGAAATGCAACTGATAGCCATTGAAGGCATTTTCTTAAGGTTGGAGACTCATATGAAGCAATGTTCAAGGCTTAAAAATAACATGCATAAAAAAAAATGTCAGAAGAAAGGAAAGGTAGAGTCAAGCCGACTACCTTTATTAAAAGTCCTGAAAGTCAAAGTTACCAAAAGATTTTGGAAAAATTAGAGAAACATTATTATTATGTAAAATCATTAATGCATGTAGATAAATACCTGAAGCAAAACTGAGGAAACAGCTCTTGTTGTAAGGGTAATAAGATTGTAGTGGTGTTTTTTTTTTATTTTATACAAGTATATTGTTTTCCTGTTATTCTACTTAAAATCTAAACAAATTACAGAAAGTATAGTCTCTCAAAATGTTGTATATTCAATACTTTTTTGAAAATAGAAAAATTACTAACATATTATTTTTCTGTATTAGCTGCAATTAAAGGTCTTAGCAGATACTGACCAACAATAAGATAAACCAGAAAGCATGCAGGACTAGCTGGGTGACCTTGGGAAGTCAAGTAAACCCTGTGGCGCATTGTTTTCTTCTTAGGATGGATTGCTCTAGAACTCTAAAATGCAACAATCTCTGGTTTCAAATAGAAGGAAATGCCTTTGAATTTTAAAATGTCATGCAATTGACATCAAAGTTTAATTTTCTAAGCCCTGATCTCATCCTTTGTCATGTGAGTTGAGTCTCCCTCAAACTCTCTGAAAACAACTTTCAAAAAAAGTTTCCGTATATATTTTCATAGAATAAACAAAGTAGTCCTGAACATTTTACTATGCATTAAGGTTCTATATTAACATCAAGTGGGTGTCAACTGATAGCTTATTGTTACTTTTAACTTGTATTTTCAAACAACTAATAAGGCTAAGCATTTTTTTATTTACTGACCATCTGGAATTGTGCTTCTGTGAATGACCTAGTCATATCATTTGCAAAATATTTAAAAATTAAATTTTATAAAATATTTTAATATCATTTTGTTAGGCATTCCTCAAAAGCCAGAAATAATAGTGTTTTTTCTGTATATGTAGAGATTTTTTTCCAATCTATCATTTGTCTATGGTATTTGTTTATGGTTTTTTTTTTAGCTTTACAAAAATGTTTTTAAATTATTTAATCAGATACGTTTGTCTTCTAATATTTAGCTCTATTTTCTTGGTTTCTTACATTAAGTGCCCTTTGATAAAGTAATCAGTTATTTAACTATGGAAAATGAATACTACAGAATATTATGTAGTCATTAAAAAAATAAATAAGAGCTATACCAGTTTACTTAGAAATATATCCCTTGTGATTTACTAAGAGAAAAAAAGATGATTTTATATATGTATCACATCTTATACATATCGTCGTCAGCAGCTGTCCATCTCGAGAGACGATGGTGTAGCTTCTTAAGAGTCTATCTGCACCGCCGAGAATGGTTGTGCAGTCCGACTCGGGAGTGACACGGTATCTGTCTCCTCCCGTGTTGAATCGACATCTTATACATATACATATATATAAAAGATAGTTACATATAACATACTGAGAATATACAATATATATATAAGGTTACATGGTCATGGAAAAAGTTATAACAAAATAAATTGCAGATTGGCCACACTGTTGGCATGACAATGTAGTGTAAAGAGGAAATTTAGGCTCCCTAAATTTTTTAAAAGATGTGATTAGTTGTTTTTTTTTTTAAAATATGATCTCATTATGTAAAATTATTTGTGTTGGTAAATATATATAAATATGCATAGAAATGCATAAAAGAGTCCACCAAAAAGTTAATGGTTTTTAAGTTAGGATGGTTAGATTTCAAGAAAAAATGAAGAAAAAAAAAGAAAAACAAAAACAAAAACAGGAGGTAAAAGAGAAAGAGAAGAAAACATGATGTAAAAATATCAAATATATTTAAAGTTGTCCTTTCCAAAAAACAGAACAGACCAGATGAGAAGGAGACAGAACCCTCAAGTGAAAAGGTTCCCCCAACCTTTGGGTAAGAATTATAGTAATAGTCTCACAGTTCCCTGAATACTGAGATATATATTTACTATAAGTAGTGTTAATTTAATCAATTTAAATTGTAAGAAATAAGTGAGACATTACACCAATTATATCTTCTCTTTACAGCATGACTTCTACAGGCAGTGGTGACAATTTTAGGCACACCTGCTCTATAAAAACTTTATTTACAGAATGATAAATGTAAGGAGTGGTTCTAAGACTTTTATGTCTAAGAAAATCACCTGGATAGATTGTTAAAATGCACATTCCAGGGTCCCACCCCAGAAACTCTTATTCAGCAGGTCAAGAGACCAATAATCCACATTTAACAAGCACCCCAGGCAAATAAGGCAGGTGTTGGAAGATCACAATGAAAAACAGTGAATGTAAAGATGTCTGATCTATTTACAAACTGATTAACCAAAGAATTTGAGCAGTGTGGTATACTAGAGAGAACAAAGAATTTTGAAGTCAAAAGATCTAGATTACCTCTCTGACCTAATCCCCCACTCACTCTGTCACTTGCCTCTCTGTTCTGCAGCTGCAGCACTGGCCTCATAGTTACCCCTCCCCTCACAATAGTCAAGAATGTTCTTCCTCTAATCTTCCAATGAGTCAGGTCCCTTGCGGCTCTCAGGTCTTCACTCAGGTGTCACTGGTCAGTGACGCTTTGTAGAGAATCTCAACTCCCATCTGACTTTCAAATTCCCCTTGCTACTTCATTTTCCTCTCTAGCACGCACCTCACACCATATCAAATACAACATATTTCTTTCATATTGTTTGATTCCCATAAGAACAGCAATTTTGCTAGTTTTCTTCACTGCAGCAACTGAAACACCTAGAACAGTACCTGGGCAGAGTTCACGAGGATTTGATTTGGCCAAGATCAAACAAATTAAGCTTGAGAGACTCAGTGACAGAAGGTAGTATATAGCCAGTAAGTGAAGAGCTTAATGAACAGATTCCTGGGTGCTGCAAGAGATCTGAGTCAGTGGTCTTTGAGTGAATACTGTGCTGAGATTCTAAATTTCTCACAGAAACCCAGGTGATACTGATGCAGCTTTGAGACCTGGCAAGTGTCTCTGCTCATTGTTTGGTGAAAATCAACCTATTCTACTATATGAAAACAGCTAAGGCTACAAAGGGAAAGTTTTTGTTATACTTCTACGAACTTATCAGAAAAAATTGTTTCCCTAATCTCTATGTACCTAAGGTATCTCCTCAAATGATTCTATAGTAAGAATATTTTCACTGAACGATATGTCATGGATGTTTACTAAAACCTAATTTTTAATAAAAACATGATGTTTAATTTGTAATTTTTTACTCATAAATAATGTTTCAGATGATGTTTTTATTTTATGTCTTTGTCTATTTCTTTCTAGTAAGTTCCTAGAAAGGAAATTTCTGTGTCAAAGAGTTTAGATCAGTGCTGTCCAATAGAACTCTCTAATGACGGAAATGTTCTCTATCTTCACAGTCCAATATGGTAGCCACCAGCTACATGCAGCTATGGAGCACTTGAAATGTAGCCAGTGCAACTGAGAAACTGAATTTTTAGTTGTATATATGAGGTCTGTCCAGAAGGTATCCAGCCATGTAACATGATAAATAGAGACATTCATTGAAGAAGATATAAGAAACATATACATGCTGCCAACACTAGATATTATTAATCTATTGAATCTTTATAACCTGAACGTTGAAGAATATCTGTGTGATTTTCATAAGCATTTCTTTATTAATAATGTTGAACAAGGTTGTTTTTCTCTCATACTCATTTAAATGCAAATATTCTCATCCATCATATTAATTAAATGAGAGGCTGAAAATACCTGGCTTCCAGATTTGTTGGGTCCATATGTTTTCTTTCAATTTTATGTCAACACTTAAATTCATATAAAAATACAAATTTCCAGCACCAACTGAAAAATCAAATGATCTGGCAACAATGACCCACACTACCACCAGGCAAACATCAGTGGAACCTTAGGAATTCTGCCACCTTCACACATTCTTGTCCACCAGAACTCATCATCCCCTATTATTTTACAGAGTTCCTGCTTCACTCACTCAGATTACCTGGTTGGTCCCTACAAGCAACTGAGTTTACAATTCCAGCTCTGGATTAAATTTTGAGAGATTAAAAGATAAACAGCAGCTAACAAGAATACTTAACTTTCATTTCATACTTAGCATTCAAAAGTGATGTTATGACATGTCTGGATTATTTTCAAACTAATATTCAACTAGCAGAAGAATATTTTCTAGTTGTTGTTGACATTTCCTACCCTCCCGAGCAGTGGTTCAGCATCAGAAGGGTTGTTAAAATACAGATCAGTAAGCCCGAATCCCAAGGTTTCTGATTAAATAGGTTGAGTTGGGCCCCAAGAATTTTCAGCTCCACAATGAAATGGGATTTTTCTCAAGGAGGCGGACACTCCTCGAAGTATAGTGATAATGTATAATTCTGACGATGTAATATAAACTTGTACACCCTTTTTCCCAACATTAATTATTTCACTTTATTTTCACAACAATCCTATGCAGAAGGTTGATAATTAGAGCAGTAATTGTTAATCTCATTTTACAGAAGACAAGTAAGGTACAGGAATTAAGAATCTCTCCTAAACACACAGAAGCTAAAAGAGCCAGAACAAACAGATTTCCTAAGTCCTAACCTTGGTAATATAGGCAAACACAGCAATCCAGGACACAACTGCAGCTAGCTTCTCCAGACTTGTACCATAAAAGTAGAACCATGCCCAGGAACACAGAAGACCATATAATATATGTTTTACAGCAACAAACTTTTATCAAGTGCTGATTATGTGTTAATCTATGCTAATCATGCCTACAATCTCTACTGTAGGGACATTCATCCAACATAGAAGATTAAAAATAAAATCTGAAACCATTACCTTGAAAAGCTAGTGAATTCTCTACAACATAAAACAAAAGCAAATATGCTAAAGGAGTGGGTGGTAGGAGTAAACAAGAGAGTTGCGTAGAAGAGTCTGTGGGAGCTTCACATCTGGACTTAGAGGAGTTGCTATCGCCAGTCAGTCAAGAATGGGAGGGAAGGAAGAGTACACAATAGGGTGCCCTCCTGGGGCTCATCAGCACAAAGAGCTGCTGTTATCCACGTTGGGTGTGTGTTTGCCAGAAATATCAGGGCTGCTGGAACTCCAGAAGTTACAAGGGTATGCTTTTGTGTAGTCTAAATTACCTTGACTATGTAAGAACTCAAGTCAGAGGGCATAGCTTCATTATCCATTTGTAGCCAAAAGATAACACAATCAGGAATCGTGAAACCTTCTCTCTGATTTTTCCCCCCAAGTTCTGAGAAGCATTCCTAGTAAAAATGCACTAGATTATGATCACAATAATGGTAATTATAAGTCAGCCTTTCAAGAGAAAAGAGAGAGGGTTGCATCTCCACTTAAATAGAATTGATATCTAAAATTAATTTTAAGTTACTTTTCTAAGATTAAAAATAATAACTAATGAAATTACTTATGACAATATAAGAAAACTAAAATTAACTTGAAAGAACCTATTAGAAAATTTGGCTCTGAAATTGACCTGTCCTGTATGCTCACCTTATAGTTTAGTTCAAAATGACTGAGGTGATGAAGCTTCCACTAGTCCATGTAGAAAACTATAGCTAGACTGCAGAAAAAAATTCCTCTTACTCCTCACAAGACCAAAGAAATACAAATCAAATCAAAAGCATAAAATTTTACACTGATTACACAAATTAGCCACAATAATATAAATGTTTTAAAATAACAAGCACACACACTGATTGTTAATGGAGTATAAGTTTATCTAATCCTTTTGGAAAGTAATTTGGTTATTACCAGAAACTGAAAAAGTTCCTAATAAAAATAAAAGCTAACATTTATATATGTTTTCATGTATTGTGGCTTTTAAATCTTAACAACTTTGTAGAGCTATTACTATACCCATTTTACAGATTAGAAAGCTCTAAGAACGTAAGTTACGTGCCCAATATGTCCAATAAGTGATGAAGCTAGGTTTTAGACCCTGAACCTTAATTTTAGAGCTCACCGAATTACAACTACACTATACTGCCTCTGTAGGGAAACAATCCTAAGGAAGTTTTTTAAAAGAATGAGAAGACAGTTACATTCATGAGAATGGTCATTATATATTTTTAACATATTAGAAAAAATATCTCAAAATAGAGGAAGGGCGAAGTAAATTACGGTATGATAAACTAATTACAAATAGTAGGAGGTAAATTATAGTAAAAATGTATCTGCAATATGATAACACATCTGTAAAAATATATACTCATATGGCAAGACTGGTAAGAAAATTGGAAAAAATAAAAACTATTCCATTTTAGAATTTCACTACTAGTACTTAATTTTCTTTCGTCAGTTTTACCAACCAAGATTAAGCACCCCTATAAATCTATTCTTCTAGTTCATATTCCTATCATCCCAATAATAATTTTTAAAACTTCCCTATAATTTGTATTACAGATTTATTCAAAATAATTACATAACACTCTTTATTGGTCATTCTGATGATTTAAAGTATGAGCTCTCTTAATTCTGACGATTTAAAGTATGAGCTCTCTTAATTCTGATGATTTAAAGTATGAGCTCTCTTAATATCAGTGATATTTGCAATCACCACTTACACTGTTCTTTTGAAATCCCTTAATTAAGATCATATACATTGACTAAAATAAACTAATTCTTTTTGCTCTCATAACCTTGCAATGACCCCTCAGCTCCCTGCACCCATCAAGGAATCATTAGCCCAGAGGTTGCAGGTGTTTTAGAGATTAGAAAAGTTTTCTACTAATAACACGATCTTTAAGTGAATACATATAAACGAACTAAAATATCTTAGCTATAAGGGATATCATATTCTAAATACTTTTGAGAATTACTAATTAAGTCACATCAAGTCCCTTTGAAGTAGGTAAATGAACTTTATTACCACTTTACCAAAAAGAAAAGTAAAATTTTCATAAGAGTAATTCCTCCAAAATGATACCATGAGCTGTGAAGAAAATTTACTCTCCATAGCCACACAAGTTGATGCATAGAGGCCCATTTAGTCCAGGGTTTGGCCTCTTTCAGTACCCGAAACAGACATTTTGTGGAAAAGTGAAGTAGCTGTTCTCCAATAATATCAGTCTCATAAGAGCAGCAATGTGGTTTAAAAATGTATAACTTCCTCTTTATGAATCTATTATTCAGGAATTTATTTTGTCACCCCACTGTCTCATACCCACAAGTCCAACTGAAAGTTATCCTTAGCCAGTCTTAGGAAACCTACAGAAACTACTATTTTAATCACAGAATTTTGAAGTTAGAAAGATCCTTAGAAGCCCCACAATCCTACAACTGAGGGGAAAACAAAAGCATTTCTAAAAAAGTAACTTCATTTAGCTAGAGCAAACCAGGCCTGGAACTAAGAGATGTGAACAAATGTCTTAAACTTGGTCTTCATATTTTCCCTTACCATTAAAATTTTTATATTATGTCATGTTAACAGAAGCATACGTATATCCTTCCAATGTCTTCAGATATATACTGCACTGGACAGAACAAATTATAGCTCTCATTCTCTATATCACAAAGAGTTCCCCAATTGAGGAAAAAATCCACAAAGGTTATAAAAACCAAATGCAGAGAAAGTGGTGATGGAGATGGGGTGGAATAAGAGTTTATCGTTCTGCTTTTTACTGATACTTGCTCATTTTTAGCATTCTACCTGGTCTTCAGCTGTAATAAGTCTGCCTTAGGCCAAATAAAAGGTTTTAATGTCATCATGAGTAGATATCAAATTAATAGCTACCATTAACACATAGTTCATTCTTTACTTATATTCAGTTTCTTTCCTTTTTTATTTCCATAATGTAATTCTATTTTAATAGGAAGTTTATGGAAGGATATACAAGAAACTGATAACAGTGGTGAACTGTGGGGAGGAGGACCAGGGCACTGGGAGTATGGGAGAGAGGGGACTTACTTTACACAATTAGAAACTTTTATTCTCTGCATATTACTTTTCAATATACATTAATTTAAAATTTCCCTTTAAACACATGCCTATATACATACAATTCTATTACTAAATATTTTCAATAAAACAATTATTTTAAATTTTTTCTCTTTTAAATAAGTTTCTAGTATTGTAATTTGTAAAACCACAGATATATATTCAAAAAGAAGAACCAACACAGTCACAAAATTCAAAGCAGAACTCCAGGATTTAAAGTATAAGAAAATGTGCAGAGGAGCCATTTAATTCAAAAACCTTTTGCAGAAAATCTTATCCCATATTTAAATGGTTAGGTTTTTCAAAGATTTATGTGAGATTTTCCATCTTAAGGAATTCTAAAGGTGTGAAACATGGAAATTAAAATTTGGTTTCTATCTTCTCAACAGGGGACAGAGGCCTGGGGCGGGGTGCATGAGGACCTTGTAGCAGTCACATCCATAGAGGGAAGGAACAGGACTGAGAGTTTCTCCAGGATGCGTCCACTTCAGCAGCAGTTCCCATGCAGATGAATCGTGTTCTAGACCTTACTTGGTTGGGCTCGATTTAACTGAGAAAGCCCACTAACTGAATTTATGCAGAATTTCTTTTAAGGGAGCTCGAGAAAATGAAGTAATTGATTCACTTCAGCAAACCGCCTCATCATCACACCCTCGCCCGGCCAGGGCACACACCCTTCGTTGCCTACTTGTGTCAGGGGCAGCTGTCAACACAACCCTTTGTGTCTCAGTCAGAAAGCGTGAGTGGTCCTTACCCAGTCACCGAAAAATGGAAATGATGACTGGAAGACACGAGCGTGCGCTCGTGACTAAGTGACATTTACTGTGGAGCGAAGAAACCCAGGGACACTGAGCAAACGCCCAGCTACTGCCGACCGCTCTCAACTTTCCCCAGTTGAGCTCTCTTCACCCTCTTCCAGTCACCTCCGCGCCTCCCTACCTGCTGCCCATGCGTCCCCGCGAGCCCCTCACAACCCCTCGGGCTCCGGGAGACTGGTCCGGGGCGCGCCACCCACCAACCTCCGCCTCGGAGCTCCCAGCCGCGCCGCAGCCTCCCTCAGCCCACATTCGGGCTTCCTCGCTCCCGCCACAAAGGCAGCGAGGAGAGCTCGGGGTGACAGGCCTTTGGCCTCCAAGCTCGGACCGCAAGGGCTGGGACCCCTCAGGGAGCTGACGCGAGGCGGCGGGGAGAATGGGATCGGATCCGGGCTGGCACCAGCTCCTGCCCTCGGCAAACAGACAAGCTCACATCCCCGTTCCGCCTTCCTAAGTCCTCCTCTCCAGAATAAGTCCGTCGCAGCGCTTCCCAGAGCAGGCAGGGTGTCCACAGCCCGCCAAAGGGCAGCTCCTCCCGGGCAGAGGCATGAGCTCGCGCCCGGCTCGCGACCTCTCACCTCCTGCCTCCCTGCGCCCGCGCCCCAGAGTCCCCGCAGCCGCTCACCTGGCCCTGGAGTGGCGCGAGGGCAGAGGACCAGGGGGTGGCCCTCGTCTCGGCCGGGGCTCGTCTCCCCACCCCCAGCCCGGGTCCCAGCGCTGTGCCTCCGCTCGCCGAGCACGCCCTCCTCCGAGGTGCTAGCGCCGCCGGTGGCTGGCGTCTCTCTGGCAGGCGTGCTGGCCGCGCGCTCAGTTCCCCGGGGCGGAGCGAGGCTACTGTTGCCGCGGCCGGAGGCGGATTCCTCAGGTGCTTGCCCCTCCCGCTTCCCCAGGACCTCCGCTGCGGGAACCCCCGCATCTCCTCCCCCTCCCCGCCTTTCGGCCTCCTGCAGCCTCCGCGCCCGTGAGTCGCCTTTAGAGCTCCCTTGTCCTCGAGAGTCGTGGGCGCACACTGCCTTACCCGCCCCCTCCTAGAATTCCCCCACTTATACAGTGGTGCCTTCAGTCTACTGTTTTCACGCCTCCATTTCCAAACTCTCCGGCACAAATGATGGGTGTGGCCACAGCGGGGTGTGGAGGGGGTATTCTGAAGCGAGATTGTCCCCCAGTGCGGCTGACGCGCACAGCCAAGAAGAAAAATTGTTTTCTCGCTGATCCCGCGTTTAGTCAGAGTGCTCTCGCCTCATAGCGCGACTGCTTTCTCTGTCAAGAGGACGGCGACTCAAGAGTCCTTAGCGTGAACTCCGCCTGGTCAATGGTGATCAAAAACCCTGGCCTTTTGCGTGAAGGGGGTTAGTGCACGGGCAGGACGTGAACAAAACCTAACAACCCCGAGCCCCGAGCACAGGCCTGAGCCGACTTTTGCACCTCCTGGGTGAGCACGCCGGTCCCACGCTCAGGGAGGCTGCCGACTCTCCACGGCTGGTTCCGAACTTCACGAACCAAAAGGGAGCCTCCGCCCCAAAGGCAGCCCCTTTCTGGGGACCCTGGACCTTGGAGGGCGCTGCAGAGACTAACGTTCTCCAGAGACGCTGCGGCCCGATAGTGACAGAGTTAGCTTCACTTTTCACAGCTGGTGTTTTTTTTTGTTAGAGATGTATGTAGCTCCAATTTTAAAAAAAACTGTTGTTGTTGCCAGAGATAAGACTAAACTCCTTAATTGGATTGCCCACACTCTGAAAGAAGCAACTCCTTGCTAGGTGTGGTGGAAGAGTCTAGGTATACCAAAGTTTATCTGTTTTTAGTGTCTTTGGGGTAAGTGTTCTTGAAAGTGGGAATGTTACCTCGGCGGGTTGGTTATTATTCTATTGTTACTGTGTCGTTTGTCAGTTATAGTTTTAAAATAGCCTTAATTAAGATAGATCTCGTATGATCGCTAAGTCAATACCTTGTGTGTGCTTGTCTTGCCTGGTTTTTTTTTTTTTCCCTCTCGTTTTTTTTAAGAATCAAAATGCACAACTCCCCCTTTCAGTAGATAGAGAGGGAATTGACTGGAAGGTTGGAATCTCCAGAAAATAACGAAGACATAGTTCAGTTGTGACTAGCAAAGTAAGCAATTTATTTGTGGTTTGGGTGGTCTTCTCTCCTCCAATGGGAAGACACACTCAAGTTCCATTAAAAAAAAAAAAAGATCAATTTGTTCCTTGGGCGGATAAGGAGCAGAAATATTTTTTTGTTTTGTTTTGCAATTGAATTGCTATTGTTCAGTCTTTTAAAACACATAGAAACACTTTTATGGGTCACATGGGCAAGAAACGCGGCTTTCTCAATCTGGGTTGTATTCCCACAATTCTGGATGTTGTTCACAATACAGGTTTAGTAAATGAAATCAATATAGTTTTTTAATGACTACAATAGAGAAAGATGCAGATGAATAGCAGTATAGTTAAACATGGAAAAGGAATCCAATGTCAGTTAGCAGACTCACCGTTGGAATTGGCCATATATGTGGAAAAGATAGTAGCAACCTGAGATTTCAAGTTTACCTGTTAAATATGAATTAAGCTCATAAGAGGTTAAAGCAGGTGAGAATCTTTTTAAAAACCCAATCTTTCATAAGGTCTGTATAGTTAGGGAGGGGAACACCTTCACTTTAAAGATAAGAAAACTGGAAACAATGAACAGCCTTAACGTATTGTAAAACCACAGTGCAGTTTTCTCTCACTTTAGTTCAAGGACCAGTTGTTGAGTGCCAAGCACACTAGGCTCTGGAGATGTGAAGGCAAATTTGGCACAGTTGCTCAAGGACCTTAGACTAATATTACAGGACTCTGGTATTCATTCTTCATTCAATCAACAAATATTTATTGAACACCTACCGTGAGCCACATAGTTTAGTGGGAACTGGTAAACAGGACAAGTCCCCTAACAAGGTTAAAAGTTAGTGATAGTAGTCTACTATATTCTGGTAGATTGAAACATTTCAATGTCTCCTTTATTAATCAACTCCCTTGCCCTGAACTTATTTGTGTATATGCCTTGTGTCATTTTCACAGTTTACATGTCCTCTATCATGTCCAACAGATTTCTGTGATTATCAAATTTGATAGGGTTAAGAGTAAAACCTCTGTAGTTAGGCCCCACAATTTTGAATTCTGGTTCCAAGACTTATTTATTATATAACCTTGATAAAGTTACTTGACTCCTATCTTAGTGTCCTCATCTGTAGAATAGCATTATAATAGTACATACCTCAGGGAGAAACTATGTGGATTAAGACAATGCATTGTGCCTAGCACACTATAAAATATTAACAGCTATCATTGTCTCCTTCCAGTCTTCCCCATAACAGTAATTCCCGAGTGCTGCTCCATAGATAACCTTCATTAGAATCCAAGTTCAGTGAAAAACGTGAGACTCGTGGCAGTCAAGGTCCTTATAAATAATAGAACCTTCCAAGTGATTATTGTGAAGCTCCTCTGCCTTGCTGAGGGACATTTTAGCATTATATCCTGCTTCTGCTCTCAACCCTTTGTCATAAACTTCTGTGGCCCTTGGTTCCATGCTCTGGAAGACTCTTCCTTGTTCATTATCTTCCATGGCCACATTTGAAGTGGAATTGGGAAGTAAGCCCACCTTGAAGACCGTAATTTTCACAGCCCACTTCCTACTGGTACAAGTTTGGGATCCTGAAAGCTCTTTTACTATCAAAGGTTTATTTTGTTTTATTTTATTTTTAGAGAGAGAGGAAGGGAAGGAGGAAGAGGGAGAGAAATATCAGTATGTGGTTGCCTTTCACGCACCTCCAACGGGGGATGTGGCTCACAACCCAGGCACGTGCTCTGACTGGGAATCGAACCGGCAACTCCTTGGTTTGCAGGCCAGTGCTCAATCCACTGAGCCACACGAGCCAGGGCTAAAGGTTTTTAAAGGCCAGGTTTGTGGCTGGTTTGGTCATCATACAGTTCCTTCAGACACTTAGTAGACTTCATATTTACTTGCTTCCACTGAGTTTCATGTAGCAATAGTCACAACCAAACTTCTTTCTTGAGCAGTTTAAAATACCTTCTTCTTTTTAAAAAATATATAATAACAAATGTTAGCAAAGACATGGAGAAATTGAGCTTTTACACATTGTTGTTAGGAATGTAAATGTAAAATGGTGTAGCCACTATGAAAAACAGTCTGGCAGTTCCTCAAAAACTTGAACAGAGTTATAACATGACCTAACAATTTCACTTCTAGATATATACCCAAGATAATTTAAAACATATATTCATTGAGTGTTGGCCTGCGAGCCAAGTGTCGCTGGTTCGAGTCCCAGTCAGGGCACATGACTAGGTTACATGTCAGGTCCCCAGCTGGGGGCGCGAGTGAGAGGCAACCACACAGTGATGTTTCTCTCCCTCTCTTTCTCCTTTCCCCTCTCTCTAAAAATAAATAAATAAACAAACAAACAAATAAATAAAAACATATATTCACACAAAAACTTGTACATGAATGTTCACAGTAGCATTATCCATAGCAGTCAAAAAGTAGACACAACCCAAATCTCCATCAACGGATGAATGGATAAACAACAGGTGGCATAGCCATAGAATACAACATTATTCTGTCTTAAAAAGAAAAAAAATTATGACACATGCTACAACATGGATGAACCTGGAGAGCATTATGCTAAATTGCTCTTAAGCTCTTTAGGTTAGCTTATAATATCATCTTTAAACTCTTGCATCTCTTTGTAGATACTTTTAGTAGAAAGATCATGAAATCTATGATTTCTTTGAGACTATGCAGAACTAGTTATTGGAATTTTCATCTGTTGCCTTTGATAGGTTTTCTGAGAAGCTGGTTTTTCTTTTTATCTTTTCACTTATGTTTCTTTCCTCTTTTTTACTTACTTTCCAGTTTTTTTTTAATACACATACATGCTCCACAATGATTTTTTTTTTTTTATCATTACTTACCTTTGTTTAAAGTTACCTTTGTTTGCTGAAGAATAGTGTGGAGGAATAAGGAAAGGTAAATTTTTTTTTAAAGATAAATTTTGGCAGTCCCAGCTGTGATTTATTTTTATTTTTATTTTTGTCATTAATGCAGTCTCACCAAGTTTGATATACCCTTTCCCCATAGGCGTGTCTCCTTTTAGTTCTTGGCATTCAAGAAGATAGTCTTGTGCTCAGTAAAGCTTCTCTGTCACAGGCCCTTTTCCTTGTGACCTGGCCATCACTTCTCTACTCCTTTCATTTTACCTCTGACAAAGACTAAGTTAATGGGCTTGTATAGTCAAGTAGAGGCTATGTGATGATATACCTTCAGGAATGGAAAATCACAAACAGAGGTTGTTATGGACTGAATTATGTCCTACCAAATTTGCTGAAGTCCTAACCCCCAGTATCTCAGATGTGACCTTATTTGGAAACAGGGCTGTTGCAGATGTAATTAGTTAAGTTAGGATGAGGCCAGGCTGGAGTATGGTGGGCCTCTAGTTCAATTTGACTGAAGTTTTCATAAAAATGGAAATTTGGACACAGACAAGCACAATGGTGGAACACCATGTGAAGATAAAGGCAGAGATTGGGAAATACATCTGCAAGCCAAAGCACACCAAAAATTTCTAACAAACTACCAGAAAGTATGAGAAAAGCATGGAACGGATTTTCCCCAACATCCCTCAGAAAGAACCATCCTGACACCTTGATTTGGAATTTCAGCCTCCAGAACTATAAGACAATACATTTCTGTTGTTTAAGCCACTCAGCTTATGGTACTTTGTTATGGCAACCTGTGCAGGCTAATACAGAGGTTTCTCAAGAGGCTTTATATCTATGACCATCTCAAGCATGGAGTCATAGTTAAGACTTAAAAACTTTAAGGAATTTTTTGCCAGTACTTTTTTTTTAGTGAGGAATAATTAACATACCACATTATATTAGTTTCAGGTGTACAAAATAATGATTCTATTTGTATATGTTATGAAATGATCACCACAATAAGTCCAGTTAACAACCATCACCACACACAGTCACAGAATTTTTTTTCTTGTGATGTAAACTTTTAAGATCTATTCTCTTAGCAGCTTTCAAACATGCAATACAGTATTATTAACTATAGTCGCCATGCTATACATTACACCCCCATGGCTTACTTATCTTCTATCTAGAAATTTGTACGTTTTGACTCTCTTCACCCATTTTGTCCACCACCCACCCTCTGCCTTTAGCAACTACCAGTCTGTATTCTATATATATGAGCTTGGTTTTTTGTTTTGTTTTGTTTTGTTTTTTAGATTTCACAGTATTTGTCTTTCTCTGTTGACTTATTTCACTTAGCATAATGCCATTAAGGTCCATTTATTTTGTCACAAATGGTAAGATTGCATTCATTTTGATGGTTGAATAATATTCATATATATATATATATATACACACACACACACACACACACATTTTCTTTATTCATCCATCAATGGTCACTTAGTTTGTATTTATATCTTGGCTGCAGTGAATATGGAGGGGTGTATATATCTTCTTGAGTTAGTGCTTTATTTTCTTTGGATAAATACACAGAAGTGTAATTGCTAGATCATATGGTAGTTCTATTTTTAATTTTTTGAGGAACCTCCATACTATTTTCCATGTAGCTGCACCAATTTACATTCCTACCAACACTGCACAAGGCTTCCTTTTTCTCCACATCTTCAACAGCATTTGTTGTCTATTATCTTTTTTATAATAAGCATTGTAACAGGTGGAGGTGATATTTCATCTGGTTTTGATTTACATTTCCGTGATGATTAGAGATGTTGAGAACCCTGTCATGTACCTGTTGGCCATCTCTGCTTCCTCTTTGGAAAACTCTCTATTGAAAACCTCTGCCTATTTACTAATTGGATTATTTGGTATTTTACTATTAAGTTGTATAACTACTTTCTATTTTTTGGATATTAGGAATTTCTTAACTTTGCAATTTTCTATGTTTATTAGATTCTTTAGTGATTAATGGTAAACATCATTAAATGTAAGGGCCAAGTTGTTTTCTTTTGTGCATTTGAACAAGAAGGAAATTATGAAAACTGTGCTTCTCTTTACAGCCAGTTTTCTCGAGGAAGAAATGACAGATGCAAAGACAATGGCAACATAAAAAAAGAAAGGAAAGAAGATTGTCCTTGGGGCCTGTCAAAATAAGTGCAGTAGTCCCTCTCTATATTGTGGTTCACTTATTGCAGCCTCACTGTATCGCAGGATTTTAAAAAATATTATATTTAATTATTTATCACGGGTTTTTCACTATATTGTGGAATTCTGCGGTACTGTATATGTATGTTGTTAGAGTAATGTAGGTTTAAGAGTGTAGAATGTGTTTAAGAACATAAGTAGTGTTTATAAAAGTGCGGAAAATGTTAATAAGGGACTGGGAACAGTTTATAAGTGTGTGGGAAGGGCTTATAAAACTTTATAATATATATAAATACTAAAATAAATGTAAGGTTTCTACTTCGCAGATTTTCACCTATCGCGGGGGGGTCTAGAACGTAATACCCATGATAAGTGAGGGAATACTGTAAATAAATACAAGGAGAGGATAGGGAGCTTCTTGGGCCTAAGAGCCTAGAAGCTTCTCTGGTTTCTTAACACCTTTACCTTCTCTTCTCCAGAGAATCACAGCAATCTTTTGTGGGCCTCTTATATGTCCTGTCTTTGTTTCTTCAGCCTAAATGCTCATACCTCTTCTTCAAGTACCAGAGCTGGTACTAGGGGTGAGGCAAACAAAACACCTAGGGTGCAAAATGTAAGGAGGCACTCACACTGCGGTGCCGGCCCTGAGTTTCCACTACCCTGAGCATGAAGGCCTCCCTAAATTTGTGCCCATTAAGTGCAACAAAGCTATTCAAGACTTCAGTGTTCATCTAGAGTCTCTTGATGATCCCAGTCAAAAATAATTGCTTGTCCAATATGCTACAATAACAACTTGCTCATTTTTCTATAAGCTCAAGCACCCTTATCACTCCATGTCAAAATCTAGATTCATCCTTGATTCTGCTTATTCTTTCACACCTCACATTTAAACCACCAAGAAATTTTGATTTTGCTTTAATAATATGTCTAAGTCTGACTACTTCTAACTCCTGCACTGTTACCACCTTGTTTTGAGACCCTGGACAATGGCAGTAGCTTCCCAGTTTCCACTCACTAGCCTCCCTCCCAAGCTCTGCTCCACCACACACCCCACTCGTGCCCCAGTCTATACTGATGTGATGAGACTTATCACATCACGCCTCTGTCAAAAACCTCAGTTGGCTCTCCTGTGTTATTCAGAATAAAATCCAATCTCCTTGGTAGGACCAAGCCCTAAATGATCCTATCTGAGTTCAGTCTATCTTTTCCATTCCATTTGGCTCTACCCGGAAATCTGTTCACTCAGAAAGCAACATACTTTACTTCTTAATCTTTTCCAGTTCTCTGCATAAACAGCAGTTTCTCAGAGAGGCTATCTAAAGGAACACCCTCGGGACTCTATGGAGCACATGGGTGCCTTTCCCAACCCCTTTCCCCAGGCACTCCTCCTCTCTCTTTTTCCTAAGCTCCAAGGACTCTTTCTTTTGCCTCTTTAACTTGTTTCCTGAGCCCTTTGTTCTACAGCTCACTTCTACAAATAAATCTTCTCTTATAAAAAGTAAATACATACATAAAAATAAATATCATTGTCACCAATGGTTTACACTGCTTTATTTTTTATATTGATTTCTTTTCTTAAGGAACTTATTACTATCTATATTTTGTTGTTCATTTATTTGTATATTATGTCTCCTCCACTAGAATGTGTGCTATATGAGGGCAAGATCTTTTGTCTTTCTTTCCATGCTTTATCTTCAGCACCTAGAGCTGTGACTGGCATAGAGAAGCAGCAAAATAAATATTCAGTGGATGGATAGGCAGATGAGTTCTACTCAGTTTTATAGCTCTTTTACATTATTGTTTTACCCATGACAAGTCTGTGGTAGCTATCAAGATTTCACTGCTCTATATTCCCAAGGCATCTAGCATAGTGCTTTGCTGTTTATAAATACTCAGCTAACATTTGTTAAGTGAATAAAATCTACCTTTTTCTAACTTCTTCTCCCTTAAACCAGTTAAAATCCAGGTCTGATCAAGTCTCTCCCCTACTGAAAATCCTCCAAGAGATTTTTTTTACTGAATTTTTAACGGAACTATTGTTTTGGGAAATCTTCCATTTATGAAATACAGATAGATTGCTTACCTGCTATTTAATTCTCAGAATTACCCTATGAGACAAGTAATACATACTTTCTTCACTTGACAGAAGAGGAAACAGCCTTAGAAAGATTTAATACTTTCTCTGGGGTCATTTACCTGATAATTGTCTGATCTATCTGATTGTAAGAATGCAGCTGTTTACACTACACTTTGCAACTCTTCTAAATGCTTCAAAAGTTTTATAATAAAATGTTAGAAAAAATTATTTAATAATAGAGAGAATATTTATATAATGTATTTTAAAAGCATAAGAAAATTGTATATAAAAATTAGAACAAATATATAAAAAGAGACTCTGTCCTCCCCTGCCAAAATACTAAAGGATATTTATTAAATTATTTATAGTAGCTGTGTTTGGTTAACATTATATGAGTAACTTTTTCCTTTTTGTACTTTTTTAGCATTTTACAAATGTTTAAACAACATGTTATCCAATTCAAATAAAAAATAAAGTTTTTAAAAAGTAAAAATGCATAGTAAATTTCACTTTATAGTCCTATTGTAAAATTAGTAGGATTCATGAGAGAGAATTGAAATTAACAGATAGAAGCAGGCATATCAAATGGAGAATTGACCCTAGGACTGCTTCCTTGCTTTGATAAATATTACCTGAATTATTTATAGGACCTCCTCTCTTTTACCAAAAGATTTTGCTATTAAAATATCTCTATTTTAAATTTTCCTTGATGATCAAAAAGGCAATTTCTAACAAAACTCTTCACACCCCTCTATGTCCTATTGCTTAGAGCTGACCTATATCTATGGAGCCTTTGACAGCAACCATTCACTATTATCCATTCGGTGTGTTAGGGGAGGCCTCCCAGTCATGTGGAGTTGAAGATTTAGTAAATACATCTTGGGGCTTTTGTAAGAATACTCCTGGAATTCCAGCTCCCAACTGTTAAAATAAATAAATTCTCTACACCAGCATGCCAGAATGGTATTGCGCTTTGGAGCTAAGGTCAAGGGTAGGGTCAATCAGCAGGGGTCTTACAAAATCTCAGAGGCTATGATATCTCAGTGCAGGGTAAGTTTTTTTCTAATGTAAAAGTGAGTGTTTGCAGATTCTTGAAACAAACAAACAAATGTGACTTGGCTTTTTTTCTTTCTCTCCTTCAAAAAAAAATCTCTCCAGTAGTAATCAGATGGCAAAATCATAATTAAATAAAACTCCAGATCTTATTTAATAAAAAGTAACTTTTCTTAAACTTAACTATTATTTTAATCAAATAATTCTCCATCACATAGCAAACAGAGCCAATTTAATAGACAAATTTAAAAACAAAACTTGTCTTTAAGTCAGTATCTTCGGAGAAAACACTGAAGAATCAAGAAACTATAAAATTAATACTAAAAGAAAAACTATTGATCTTAAATTATGTACTTGGCATCATTTTAGTACATTAATATAATACAGATTTAGTCATAATTGCAATTTGGTTTGGGTTACCTGAGGGGGAAAATATGAACATGTTCTTTAAGTTTGCAGTGTATAAAAATCATATGGGTCTTATAAATTCTAAGTGAAATTAACACTAGCAAAATAATTAGGCTTCATATAGATCTACAATTATACATTTAATGCACAAATGTAGAATTACAGCACTTTTTAGCCAAAAAAAGACATTTTTATTTTCCAAAATCTAGTTTCCTGAATACAGTCCTACATGATGTTTCATTAAAAAGATATTCAATAGTCAAATAAGTTTGGGAAATGGTATGTGTTATACCTTCATCTTGAAAATGCATAATTCAATTATCACATTAAAGTCTGCAAGAATTCTATGGTAAGAACCCATTATAACTTTGTTTAACTCAATGTTTCTGAAACTTACATGATCATGAAGCCCTTTTTTGCATAATATTTATTAACATTTTGCAGAACCCCTTTGGGAAACACTGTTCTAGAGCAAATCTCATTTTTATAGAAAGTGAGGGCCCAGAGGTAAACTGATTGCTTAAGGAAACAGTCCTTTATTTACTTAGACACATAGGTAGGTAAGCTACATAGTATTTTTATTTAAAAATCAACTTCAATTATTTCTTCCTATGGAAATTTTGCTTTGAACTATCAGTGATTATAGGCAAAAGCAATCTAAACTTGTCTTGGATTCTGCAGCTAGACTCTTAGTGACAAATACTACATGCTCCACTCCTCACTGACTCTTAAATTGGTTTATGTAAATCAAGTAACTAGACATCTGATGTAAATTAAATTATTTGGAGTACGGTAAGTTACCTGTTAATGACTTAACTATGAAAATATCACTGTAAACAGGTTTTTCAAGATTCAATAGGGTTTCCACTACCCTAAAAAGTCTTCTCTGAAAACTTCCATTCACCATGATTTTGCCCTTTTCTGATCCACATGTAATCAAATTCTGTCTTCTTTTGTTATGTACCTGATCTGTATATCTTATCTCTAAACAGACTGCAAGCTCCTAGACTGCTAGAACTAATTCTTACTTTTCTTTTGAGTCACCTTAGACACACAATAGATTCTCAAGAAATACTTTTGACTGACTCACAAATGACTAGTCCAGTGGCTTTTTGATGCTCAGTTAAATTGCTTTTCTCAAGGAAAAGCTGATCTTGGAGTAAAAGTAGTCCTAATTGTGTTATAGCCTGTTTTATAGCAAGACCTTAGAGATGCTGAAAAGAAATAAAAAGAAACTTCCTATCCTTCTCTGTCAACGATGATCCAGGCCAACTATGGTTAGAAGACAAGTGCTGTACTAAAAAGATTTAAACAAACCCAGTATCCACAAAGTGGAATATTTTCCTGTTCCTATGAATTACAACTTCTGTTATATATATATCTCGGATTGATATGGACCAATATTGTCAGGTTAAGTCATTGTTTTTGCCCATAAATAAATCAGTGTGTGTTCATTATGTTGTACCATGTTCTCAGTACTGTTATAGACACTGTGGGGTTATAGAAGATGTATAAAGGTGTGTAAGATTACCCACTTCAAGGGATTTACAATTTAAATTAAAGATAAGACAAACATTGAAAACACCTGTGAACAATACAAGGTGGTATATATGATCCAGTGCTGACTTGGAGGCCTTGGACTTTAACTGCAACAGAAATTTGTTGAAGGAGGAAAGTACTGGGAGTTTCAGTCATTAAAAAAAAGATTTCATAAAGAAAATGGACCAGGAGATTAACATTAAAAAAGGGACAAGATTTGAGGCTATCCATTACATTTCAGGCAACATCATTTTGTTACTTTTCTGAGATGCCTAATTCTTTTTGTTTGGTTGGTTTTTTTTAAAGGTTTTATTTATTTATTTTTAGAGAGAGGGGAAGGTGAGGAGAAAAGGAGAGAGACATCAAAGTGTTGTTGCCTTTCGTGTGCCCCCAACTGGGGACCTGGCCTGCAACCTGGACAAGTGCCCTGACTGGGAATCGAACTGGCCACCCTTTGGTTCACAGGCCCACTCTCAATCCACAGAGCCACACCAGCCAGGGTAAGAGGGCCCAACTCTTGAATGCTATAAGGCAAAACATATATGAGATCTGTCCAGAAGACATCCAGCCATGTACTATGAAAAATAGAGACATTTATTGAAGAAGCTACAAGAAACATTGTACATAGGACAATGATGCCTCCATTCCCTTCAAAGTAGGCACCTCGGAACCTCACACAGTTCTTCCAAACCCATCAGTTGCCCTGTCATATTTTCCTGAATCTCATTGACAGTCTGAAATCTCTTCCCTTTCAAAGGTGAGTTTAGTTTTGGAAAAGCCAAAAGTCACAGAGTGCCAAATCTGGGCTATTAGTGGGGCTGAGTCACTTGAGTGATTTGATGTTTCACCAAAAAACCCTGCACAAGACGTGATTCATGGGTGGGCATGTTGTTGTGATGAAGCTGCCAATTATTAGTGGCCCATAGCTGCGGCCATCTGAATCATCCAAATAGTTTCTGCAGAAGAATGTTCAAGCTTAATGCAAAATCTGATGCAGATTCGTTGCTCTACTTTCTCAGTCATTTTGAATGTGACAGCCACACAGTACACATGCTCACTCAATGGCGTCTACCGCCCCACTAACTAATACAGTGAAGTTGTCATTATTCATGCATGCACATTCCAGTCCACTCTCTTTGGCTGCCAGGTTGTCCAGGTTTGGAAAACTATTCTTGTTACAGTAACAATGGTTGGACTTTTTCTGAACAGACTTTGTATAAGGCATAACACACTATAACAAAACTGGTCTCTGAAGTCCAGACTACCAGCTTCTTATTTGCAGCCACTAGAGCAACACTTGAACATATCTTTTCTCAGAGGCATCCTAGAATTTGGAGGTTAAAGAAGTTTAGAAGAATAGGTCTAGGGTCAGAGCCAATTGTATGTTCCCTTCTCCATTGCATTTAATATCCAAATTTCTGACTAAACCCAAACTCAAGTCATAGTGGTAGATAAATGGTTTATCTAATACCATAAAATGAAGCATGGTCACTGGTGGAAAATCCCAAATTCAACATTTAGTTGTGTACAAAAACCAAACAACAAAATACCATAGTTTTAGGGAGAACAGAATATTTTAAACGAAGTCTATTTATTGGTAAAAATGACAAATTCAACTCTTTATTTTTGTTATAAATAACTTAGATATTTCAAGAGAACAAAAATCCAGTATCACTTACAGTATTAAGATAAATTGCCTCTGAGTGGAAGCTTCCTTTACAGTACTTTGAGGTCTACAAGATGTGTCTAGAAAATTTACTACTGTGGAAAATGAAGACTGCTTAAATTGAAGGGGGTGGGGGGGAGCACCTATGGTTTTCTTTTTGATTAATTGCTGTAACACTGTCCTTCAGGTGGTGGAGTGGGTTTCATATTTTCTTTAGACATCATTGGGCACTGAAGCTTCTGCAGGACAACTTTGATGTTATATGAATTCTGCCATTTTGTTAGTACTGATATGACTCTTGAGTCCACTTACTCCATTAGAACTATTAACCCCATTTATATTAATTTTTGTTGCAAATCTTACAAAAGAAGGTGCTTCTGGGTATTTAGGTACACATTATATTTTAAGTCTGCATATTTGGTGTTCATAAATTGTCCAAGACTGTGGTGGCTGCCATCTTGTGTCACTGTAGCTTGAAGGCCGGCCCCTTTCATTCATTTGTTTCTGCATCCTATTGAAACTCTACTAAAAAACTAATGAAGGGATTTTTTTCTAAACACAGAAATTCATAAGGACATAAAGGACCAGAGAGGAGACAACAGGAACAAAACTTCAAGAGCTGAAAAGTGGTGGATGTATGGCAACTGATCTAGCAGATCTGAGAACCTAACTCCTATACTGGCACTGGGGAAAGCCTAGAAGCAACTCAATTTACAAGGACTTTCCAAAAGACTTGGAAATTGGTGGCATTAGGTATAGTTGGAAGTTGGGGCTCAAAATAGGAGGCTAAGCTGAAACTGTGAAGCAGTTAAATTCCTAGACCTACTCCTCAGTTCCACATAGCTGGATAATAGTCTTCTCTCACCTGGTGAAATAATAGAGGTTTATTCTTGAAGAGGGTGAATTAGAGAGTCCCAGGCCTAGGGCATACCAAGCACGCTATGGTGGGGGTATTATTCTAAAGACAGGGTATTAAGGGAACATTTGTAAATTATATATTGATTCTTATAAGCCTCTTTCCCCATTGAGCACACAGAACACTAGCTTCTGGGCACGACCCTCTAGGAAGGTAATTGGAAGCTATTCCCTGAGGAAAGCTAACCACTCCAAGAAGAAAGACCTAAGTGTACTGATGGCAAGATTCCTCCAAAATTGACTTTGTCAGATCATTCTATATTAAAGTTCTACCCATGTCCTCAGAGACTTATATAAGCTTCTTACTGCTCTCCTCTTAAATGTGAATTCATAGCTAAGGGCTACCAGATATTAGAGAAAAGTCTCAGATGAAAGATAAAAACCAAAACAAATAAACAGGGAAAGAAAGTTGGATAAAACAGAGCTATATATATATATATATATATATATATATATATATATATATATATATATATGAAAATGTCAAAAAATTACCTTTTTCAATTTTAGACATTATGAGTGGAACTCCATTATGAAAGAAAATTTAGCTATCACCCTGCCTCCATGTTCCCACAACGTACTTAGATTCTTTCTGTCTCCCTATCCTCACAATGTAGTTATATTGTAATTTTCATAAAATAGCAGTATAGGTGTATTATTTAGATAAGTGGAGATAAATAGCAAAATTCTTAGATAAGAAGGGAAGTAATGAGGGGGTAACTTTTTCCCAATAAGCCTTATAGAATACTTTGGATCTTTAAACTACATACATGTAAATATTGACAAAAGTAAAAGCAAAGTTCATACTGGTGCTATGGGGGATTGAAAAATAAACAAGATCTGGTCTCTAAAATTGTTTAATTGTCAGGTTGGGGGGAGAGAGACACTAAACTATCATGTATGAGACTGAATGTGACATGTGCTCTAAAAAGTTAAAACAGAAACCTCTGGGAACCCTGAAGGGAGAGAAGATACAGGCTTTAGACATAAATAATTTTCCATAAAGGTTTTATTTTAGGTCTGGAAGAAAATGAGAGATTTTAGCAGGTAGAGACTAATTTATCTGGTGGTGTGCCTCCCAGGTAAAGGAGTTGTTGTGAGTAGGGCACACAGAGCAGGAAAGCTGTGTTCTTCTCCAGGGAGGAAAGAACGATCTGGTTTGATGCAGTGTGCAGTGCAAGCAGGACAGGCTGAGAAACAAGGCTGGGGAGGGAAGTTGAGGATAGATATTTGGATGACCTTGAATACCCCATGAAAGCTTTTGGAAGGCAATGGAAAATGAAGTTTTTTTTTATCAGGGAATTGTTATGATCTGTGCTGTAATTTAAGAAGATTATCTGACAGCAATACATGGTTTACACTGCAAAGAGGAAAAAAGAACACAAGGAAATAAGAAGGAACCCAATTCAATAACCCAGGGCAGAGGTAAGAGGGTCTGGACGTAAGCATAATCTGTGGAAACTGGAAGGCAACCGTGGATGGGAGATATTTCAGAGACAACAGTTAAACTTTCTTTTTAAAAAAAAAACTATCAATTTGCTTTTGCATTTTTTCCTGTTGGAAATTCTTTATAGGAACTGTAGCTGGCTTTAACTGGCAATGTAGGCATATTGGGAGCCAAGTAAATCATGGTGATTTGTAGCTTATATATTTGTATATATATATAAAAGCCAACTAGTCAATAAGCTTTATAACATTCTGATCTTGGTACAAATGCTTAATGTGCTCATGTTCTCCAATATTACATTTTATTTCAGTTGGTTTTTTAATGTGCAGTTGTTATACCATTGACTAAAGACTTCAAATTAACTTAATGATGCTTTACTTTTCATCATTGCATCTTTCTTGTGAGCCAAAATTATTTTAAAACAAATTAAGAAATAACAATAAATTGGCAAATCTATTATATTTTAACCATAACTAGTCACACTGACTTTAGTCTCTTATACAGTATTCCCAATCTACCCATCATTCACATTGTCAGATAAATGTTCCTGTCTAATAGTCAATTGCTCATTCAAATTTGTATAGTGGTTCCCTAATGTCTGTCCCCAAAACTGCAAGTTTTCTGCTGGACATTCAAGGCCTTCAAAATCAAGCCCCATCTTTACTTTCAGTGACCTCTAACACTACACCTCCTCTCCAGTTTAGCTAATGTCTTTATTATCCCCTATTTTCAACATGCACCTTTGCTCAGTGTTTTGTTTTCAGACATTTTCTTCCTGGAATTCCCTCCCTTGACCTTTTCCCTTATTCAAATTCTTACCTGTCTTTTAAGGCTGACTCAGCATCTACCTTCTTCATTACGCCTCTTCCAGGTACTTCAGAGAAGGTTGATCTCTGCATTTGCTAAAGTTATATAGCATTTAGTGTCTGCACCATGTAATTTGGCATTTAAGTATCTGCTTTATTTATATATGTTCTGCTATGTTTCCTTTCCAAAGCAGACAATTATTTCCTTGAGAACAGGTTAACTCTGTCATGTACCTTTATTCTAGCATTAGTTGGAATTATTCTGGATGCAGTGACAGAACCCAAATTCAAATTAGCTTAAAGAGTCCATGGATAGAATGGGATTTAGAAGTGTATTTGAACCTAGGTGTTTAATGTCATCACAAATGTCATCAATCTTTCTTCATTGTTTGGCTCTGATTTCATCTGACAGACTGAGTTCAGGCAAAGTATGAGTATTAGCAAATGGGGCCAATAGCAACTTGGGCACTTAATCTAGATAATTGAGTAAATTCAACAGGAAGGATGCATATTTTTCTACATTGTTATGGAAAAAGACCCAAGGCTGACTCTCATTGGCCCGGAGAGTGTCATATACTTACACCTGAACCAATCACAGAAACTATTTTTTTTAATTTATTTTATTTTTGAATTTTATTTTTCAATTAAAATTTACATTCAATATTATCTTGTATTAGTTTCAGGTGTACAGCATAGTGGTTAGACAATCATGTACTTTACAAAGTGGTGCTCCCTATATTTCAAGTGCCCACCTGGCACCATACATAGTTATTACAATATTATTGACTATATTCCTTATGCTATGATTTATATCCTTGTGATTATTGTGTGACTACCAGTTTGTAGTCCATAATCCCTTGACTTTTTTCACCAATCACCCAACACCCCTCACTATGGCAACCATCAGTCTGAATCTCTGTTTCTATGAATCGGTTTCTATTTTCTTGGCTTATTTTGCTCTTTAGATTCCGTATATAAGTGAAATCATGTCTTTCTCTGTATGACTTATTTCACTTAACATAATACTTCCTAGGTTCACCTATGTTGTTGCAAATGGTAAGATTTCATCCTTTAATGGCTGAGTATTGCCACCACTTTTTTTATCTACTTGTCTATTGATAGGCACTTGTGTTGCTTTCATATCTTGGCATAACAGTGCATATAGTCTTTCGAATTCATGTTTTGAGTTTCTTTGGATATGTCCCCAGAAGTGGAATCATTGGATCATAAGGAATTTTAATTTTTAATTATTTGAGGAACTTCCATAACTGTTTGCCATAGTGCCTGCATCGATCTACATTCTCACCAACAGTGCATGAGGGTTCGCTTTTCTCCACATCCTGCCAACACTTGTTGTTTATTGATTTATTGGTATAGCCATTCTGACAGGTGTGAAGTGTTATCTCATTGTGGTTTTAATTTGAATTTCTCTGGTGACGTTGAGCATCTTTTCATACGTCTACTGGCCATCTGTATGTTCTCTGTGGAGAAGTAGCTATTCAGGTCCTCTTCCCATTTTTTAATTGGATTTTTTCTTTTTTTTTGTATTGAGTTATAGGAGTTCTTTATAACTTTTGGATATAAACCCCTTACCAGATGTATCATATCATTGGCAAATATTTTCTTCCATTAAGTAGATTGTCTTTCCCTTTTCTCAATAGTTTCCTTTGCTGTGCAAAGACTTTTTAGTTTGATGTAGTCCCATTTATTTATTTATTCTTTTGTACTCTTGACCAAGGAGATATATCAGAAAAAATATTGTTATGAAAAATGTTTGAGCCCTGGCTGGTGTGGCTCAGTTGATTAGGCATCATCCCTTAAACCAAAGGTCACAGTTTCAATTTCTCACTAGGGCACATGGTGTGGGCCATCTTGTTTGGAACTCTCTGTGCTTCCTGGATTTGAGTGTCTTTTTCCTTCACTAGGTTAAGGAAGTTTGCATTCCTTATTTCTTCAAATAGGTTCTCAATCCCTTTGCTCTGTCTCTTCTACTTCTGTTATTCCTGTGAAGCAGATATTGTTACACTTGATGCTGTTCCCAGAGGCTCTTTAAACTATCCTCATTTTTTTCTTTTTGTTACTCTGATTGGGTGTTTCCTGCTACCTTTATTTCCAAATTGCTCATTGACTGATTTGACTTCTGCTTTATTTAGTCTTTATTGATTCCCTCTATCTAACCTATTCTTCATTTCAGATAATGTATTCTTCATTCTGACTGGTTCTTTTTTAGGGTTTCTATGTCTTTTTTTAATATTTACTTTCTCCTTGTTGAAGTTCTCACTACTTTATCTATTCTTCCTCTAAGTCTTCTGAGCATCCTCATAACCATTGTTTTGAACACTGTCTCTGGTAGATTGCTTGCCTCCATTTCATTTAGTTCTTCTGGTGATTTCTCTTGTTCTTTCACTTGGGGCATGTTTCTTTGTCTCTTCATTTTGGCTGATTCTCTATATTTGTTTCTGTGTCTAGATAGATCTGCTATGTCTCTCAGTCTTTGTAGGGTGGCCTTATGTAATAGGTGTCCTGGTGGCTCAGTGGTGCAATCTCCCTGATCTCCTGAACCAGGTGCTCCAGGAATGTCCCTTGTTTGATTATGTGAGACCTTCTATCATAGTTGAGTCTTTACTGTTGGCCTATCCATGGATGAAGTTGACCCTCAGGCTGGCTGATTGTGAGGCCTGACCCAACCACAGTGTACAAGCTGCTTTTGGGGCTGACCTCACAAAGCAAAAAATTCCCCAGCAGGGTATTGTGTCTGTCGAAAACTCCCTTTGAATGTGCCACTTGTGGAGCTAATCAGGTCTGCAGTCAGCCACCAGGTATGTTGGTCCTAGGGCTTCTTGGGAGGTATTCTGTTGCAGATCAATGTCAGATGCTGCCAGTGAGCTGTTCTGAACTATCTTTTAGAAGCTACAAAGCAATCCACAATTGATGGCTGCCTCTGTTGGGCCTCGATGTGCATGAAAGGGACCATGCTGCATACTGAGGCCAGTTTCCACCAGTATTGAGTCTGGGATAGGCCAGGAAAAAAAAAGCCCAAGGTACCCCATGATTTGGCTCTGCTGCCAGCTGCTTGTTAGACCCATCCAGTGAAAAAGCCTCTGGTGGTATACAAATTGGATCTCAGTGAATCACCAGGTAGGGGCGGGTGGTGTTCACCAGGATGATACAGGTTCAAACTTGGTGCTAGTGTTGGGTCTGTGGTCGCTTAACAAAAGTCTCATGGCACCTTAGGGCCAGCTGCCATCTTCCTGGGGCCTGTCGATCTTTGTGGTGATGTGGGATCTTGGGGAATTGTCAGGTTAAAGCCAATAGATTTCATCAAACTAAAACAGATTAGATTTGTCCATGTGGAGGAAAGACTCAGCACAGGAATGATGGTGCCAGTCATGCTGTGCAGGGTAAAAAATGAACCCTCACCCCATAGTCACACAACTCAGTCTACCTGTACATCTCTGACACCCGCTGAATCTGCCTGGACCTCCTTGAGAGCCTTCCCAGAAAGACTGCAGCGGGCCCAGGCTGCCTGAAGACACCTGATTCCTTGGCAGGTCACAAGTTTTGCAGGGTGGGATCAAAGTGAGTTGGTAGGGTGGAGCTAATGCAATTCCCCAGGCTGATGCTGTATGGAGGGGGATACTCAACCTAAGAAAGATGGTGTTTATGGAAGGTGTGGGAGAGGAACTCAGCACATGGACAACGGCAGCTGTCCCTCTAGCCCTCTCCCAAAGGCCACACAACCCAATTTCTTTCTGTATGACTCCAGTTTGCTCTGAGCCATCATCCCTCCATAAAAGTCCAGCATGAGACCCTGCAAATAATATTTTATGTACACTATACTAGCCATTTAGAGAATGCCTGAGTTTCTAGGAGTTCTGTTCCTCTCTGATGGGTGGTAACCCTACTGATTTTCACAGCCAGATGGTATGTGGCTACTCTTCTTCACTCTAGCACTCAGAGTCAAAGAGCCTGGCATGGGGTTGAGAAGCCTCACTCCTGAGGTGGGATTTTTGCAGCTGAGATATCCCTCCGGATTCTCAGCTGCTGCACATGGGAGCAGTGCCAGCCTTTTTGCATTTGCACCCTTCATACCAGTATGAATGTGGCTTCTTCTGTACATCCTTAGTTACAAGACTTCTGTTCAGCTGGTCTGCAATTGGTTATTCAGGTTGACACTTCTATAATTTAGTTGTAATTTTGATTTTGTTCTGGGAAGAGGTGAATGTAACCTCCATCTACCTTGTTGCCATCTTGGATCTCTCCTAAATTGCTGATTCAATGCTCTGCTTCATCTAGTTTGCTGTTGATTCCTTCTAGTGTGGTCTTCATTTCACAGATATTGTATTCTTCATTTCTGAATGGTCTTTTTTAAAATTGTTTTTATGTCCTTCTTAATGCTTGCTATCTCTTCGTTAAACTTCTCACTGTCTTAAATATCCTTAAAACAATTGTTTTGGACTCTATACCTGGTAGATTGCTTGCTTCTACTTCCTTTAGTTTTTTTTTTTTTTTTTTTTTCTGGGGATTTCTTTCTTTTTTTTTCTTTCTTTCTTTTTTTCATTTGGGGCATGTTTCTGCATCTCCCTATTTTAGCTGCCCCTTTACATTTGTTTCTGTGTATTAGGTAGATCTGCTACGTCTCCCAGTCTTTGTACGGTGGCCTTATGTAATAGGTGTCCTGGTGGCTCAGTGGTGCAATCTCCCTGATCTCCTGAGCTAGGTGCTCCAGGAGTTTTCCTTGTTTGGGTTATTATAGTTGAGTCTTGACTGCTGTTGGCCCACCCATGGGTGAGGTTGACTCAGGCTGGCTAGCTGTGAGGATTTACCCCAACCACAGGGTATAAGCTGCTTTGTGGGGTCTGACCCCATGAAACAGAATTTACCCAGCAGGGTCTGGTTTCTGCTGCAATTTCTTTTGATTATGCCACTTGTAGAGCTAACCAAGTTGTGCTCTGACATGGTCTACAATTAGCCACCAGGTGTGTTGGTTCTGGATCCTCTTGGAGAAACTCCAATGCAGGTCAATGTCAGACACTGTCTATGACCAGCCCTAGGCTATGTGTTAGGAGCTATGAAGAGATCTACAGTTGTTGGCTGCCTCTGTTGAGCTTGGGTATGCTTGGGAGGGGTCAGGCTGCATACTGAAGCCAGCTTCCACCAGTACTGAGCCTGGGGCAGGTCAGAAAAGGCCTAAGGCACCCTGTGATACAGTGCTGGTGCTGGCTGCCTATTAGGCTCAGCCACTTAAAGAGCTTCTGGTGGTATGTGAGTTGCATGAGGCAGGTTCTGAGTCACCAGGTAGGGATGAGTGGTGTTCACCAGGTTAATACAGATTCAAACTCAGTGTCAGTGCTCTGTCTGTGGCCACTCAGCAGAAGTCACATGGTACCCCAAGGCCAGCTCCTGCTCTCCTGGGGCCTGTGGACTTTCGCAGTAGTGCAGGATCTTAAGGAGTTGTCAGGATGAAACCGATAGATTTCATCAGACTAAAACAGATTAAGATTTGGCTATGTGGAGGGAGAATTCAGCACAGGAATGGTGAAACTGGTCAGAGCACGTGGAAGAAAAATGACTTTTGCCCCAGAGCAGCACAACTGAGCCTTTCCCTGTGCATCTCTGACACCCCCTGAGTCTGCCTGGACATCCTTGAGAACCTTTTAAGAAAATCTGCACTATGGACCCAGGTTGCCCACAGCTACCTAAAACCTCTACAAGGTGAAAACTTGGCAGGGCAGGATCATAGGGAATCAGGAAAGTGGGGCCAGTGTATCTTCTGAAGCCAATGCCATGTGGAGGGGATTGATTTGGTTCTGGGATGAAGTGAGTGTAATTTATACCTACTTTGCTGCCATCTGGGATCTCCCCACAGAAACTCGTATTAATTAGGCCTGGGTTACATGATCAAGTCTTGAACTGGAGAGATGGGGTCAGTCTCATGGTTTCATGTAGACAGAGACCCCACAGACAGAGAATGGCACAGGAATGCTTTTTCCAAAGGAAAATCCAGACATCATTACCTGAAGAAATGGAAATGATTCTGGGCAGGAAAGAAAAGCCAATGTCTGCCATACATGTCCCATTTCCCATGTCATTTAGAGTATTATAAAATCTCTTTTATTGTTTGAATTTAACAGTTTATTATGATTTAAAAATGTCATTTAAAAACATCAGTCTATTAAATCATGTAGAAATAAGTATGCAAAAAGTTTGCAAAACAAAACATACTTTAAACATGTTTAAGTATGATCTGAAATTCCAGATTTTTTAGTCATTTTATCATTATACTATTGCAGCTAAGTAATCCTTGACTTCATTTGAAGTAAGTCTTCTAAATCCAATTTCACTACAGATTCCAACTTCTATGTTATTTTTGGTAATTTGCCCTTCAAAGCTTTCTTTTAATGTTAATATAGCTGTATGAATGACAGCTTCAAGTTCTAGATGTTCATTGTATCTTTTCTCAAGGAAAGTCTACCCATTCACATGATTCTTTCCCATTGCAGTGGCTTTCCAAGCAAACTGATGGAGCTGACTGAAATAAATATGGTCATCCCTCATTCGAACCACAAATCAGTAAAGAGACTCCAAATGGATGGGCATCACCTGACTGGGTATATTCTTGCATCATGGAAGTTATTATCTGTACCAGCTGAGTAGAGGGAATGGGTTCTTGGTAAAGAAGATAATATTGCTGAGTTAATTTTTGAGCTTTGTGCACAAGAACTCTATAACCTGGGCCCATGCCACTATATACCAAGCCTATATATTTGGTAATTAGCTCCACTTTGTGTACACTTCCCTCATCATACAGAATAGATTTCTGTTTCTTCTCTCTTGCTGATACCACACCATTTGCAGCTTTAATTCCCACTGCAGGGGCTCCAATAGCTACAGTAGCCAAAGCATATTCAATCTGGACCAGTTTACCAGATGGGCTGAATGTAGTCAAGGAAAAGCCGTAACCACACTCTGCCATCTTTACCTGGAGTGTCAAAGCGATAAAAATCTCTTCTAAATACCAAAAAAAGAGTATATTTTCTTGAACTGATTAATTGTATTTATTTTTGACACACTGTCATAAAGCTGTGGATAGGCAAAATGTGGCATCTGGAAGAGTGGAGGGTTTAAATTATGGCAAGTATAACTTGTGGTAAAATAATATTACCAAATGAATCCTCCTCAGTCTTTGATGCAGGCAGATTTGAAAGGGCATCTCAACTAAATTAATCCTTTATTTTTTTCTTTGTTCCTCTGCTGTTAGACATTGATGAATTTTAAGGATAAATATATTCACATTATGAAGAGTTTGAAATAGAAAAAAAATTTAGTTATGTCATAATGACTTACTTATAAAAAGTAATAATAATTTAGCTTCAATGTTTACTGACCATCATAGAAGTAAAAAATATTTTAATTCTATTCTCTTCAGATATTGTCTGAATCCCTGTCCCTACTCCTGCCTCAAGGTATCAGACAAAAACTGAACAGTAGCTTTGGTGGCTGTCACTGTGGGAAAAGTGAGGACATAGATTGTGGAGGAGAACCTGGCCCTCTGAATGGTAAAATGGATGTAGTTGTACAAATGGGTCATTAACAGGTCAATTTGCTGAGAACTGCCTTATTAATTAAAATCAAAAATTTACTTTGGATGAATTTCCCACTTCCCTCAAAAGGAAAATATAGGGGAGGAAAAGGATCAAACTATATTTCAGTGGAAGGCAGAAACCATATGATATAATGAGAGGCATGACTCAAAGGTGATACAAAATGTAGTGCATTAAGTGAGAAGATAAATAACTGAAGGTGTTTATTAAAATCAATCAACAAATTGGGTCTTTTTGGCAGGGAATAGGAATAGAAATCAAAGAGTTATTCCTCAAGAGTTTATTTTATTTAAGTCCTGGCTAAAATAGTTGTGTTCGTGATTCACATGATGATAAAAAGCATCTCTGTTCATTTTTAGAATGAAGAGGGGGAAATAGAAAAAAAGAAAAATTGGAACTTGGAAATCAGAGAGGTCCAAATTTAATTTTCTACCAGTTACTGGGTATAACTTTGGCAAAGTTTTACATTCTCTCTGAGCCTGTTTCACTATTTGTAAAATAGAAAATAACAATAACGCTATATACCTTATATAGATTGTTTTAAGGGTTAAGTGAGAAAATGCATGTGAGATATTTTGCACAATACTTGGAATATAGAGTAAATGCTCATTAATTACCAGACACCTTTATTATATTACATTATTATTATTATTATTAATGTTTAAGGTGAGGTATTTTTCCTTTTTATTGAATTTATTGGGGTGACATTGGTTAACAAAATTATACAGGTTTCAGGTGCTCAATTCTACAACACATTATCTGTGCGCTGCATTGTGGGTTTACCACCCCAAGTCAAGTATCTGTCCATCACCATTTATGCCCCCTGTACCTTCTCCATCTCCTTCCACTAACCTCCTCCAGGCAGTCACTTGTCCATGTCCATGAGTTCTTTCTCCTTTTATTTTTTGCTCAATCCTTCCACTCCTCCACTTAGCTCTCCCACTCAAAAAGCTGTCAGCCTGCTCTCCATCCATTAGTCTGTCTCTATTTTGCTTGTTAGTTCATTTTGTTCATTAGACTCCACATATAAGTGAAATCATATGAAACTTGTCTTTCTCTGACTGGCTTATTTCACTTAGCATAATGTTCAGGTTCATCCATGCTGTCACAAAGGTTAAGATTTCCTTCCTTTTTACATCCAAGTAGTATTCCAATGTATAAATGTACCACAGCTTTTTTATCCACTTATCTACTGATGGACACTTGGGCTGTTCCCAGATCTTGGCTATTGTAAATAATGCTGCGATGAACATAGGGGTGCTTATGTTCTTTTAAATTCATGCTTTTGGTTCCTTCATATATATTCCTAGAAGTGGTGTCACTGGGTCAAAAAGAATATCCATTGTTAATGTTTTGAGGTAACTCCATACTGCTTTCCACTGGGGCTGTACCAACCTTCATTCCCACCAGCAGTTAATGAGGGTTCTCCTTTCTCCACATCTTCATCAACATTCATTGTTTGTTGATTTATTGATATAGCCATCTCACAGGTGTAAAGTGGCATCTTATTGTTATTTTAATTTGCATTTCTCTGATAATTAGTGACACTGAGACTCTTTTCATATATCTATTGGCCATCTGTATATCCTCTTTGGAGTAGTGTCTGTTCAGATTTTCTCCCCATTTTTTAATTGAATTGTTTGGTTTTTTTGGTGTTGATTTTTATAAGTTATTTACAAATTTTGGATATTAACCCCTTATCAGATGTACCATTGCCAAATAGTTCTCCCCTTCAGGGGGTTGTTGTCTTGTCATTTTGTTGGTGGTTTCCTTTGCTATGCAAAATCTTTTTAGTTTGATGCAATCTCATTTGTTTATTTTTTCTTTTGTCTCCATTGCCTGAGAAGTTATATCAGAAAAAAAAATATTGCTAAAAGAAATGTCTGAGATTTTACTGACTTTATTTTTTTCTAGGATTTTTATGGTTTTGAGTCTAACTTTTAAGTCTTTTACCCATTTGAGTTTATTCTTGTGCATGGTGTAAGGAGGTGGTTTAGTTTCATTTTTTGTGTGTATCTGTCCAATATTCCTATCACCATTTATTGAATAGACTATCTTTGCTCTGTATTGTTATTGGTTTTTTGTTTTGTTTCTTTGTTTTTTGGTTTTTTTTTTTTTGTTTTTTTTTTTTGCCTGTTAAGATGAGTTTTCTGAAGGAAAGGATGAACCATCAAAATGACAGTTTTATGGAAGCAGAACTCGAAAGAACCTGGATGGGTTCAAAGGGCTCAAAATCTTGATGATGCATTGCAAGCATAACTCAGGATGGTTCTAGATGGATTCTCTAGCAGAAAAATGATTAAAGTCTCTTGTGGCTGCCAAGCAGGTGAGAGTCAGAATGAATCCTTTTGTAAAATTGGGGCTTGTGGTGTCTTGTTCACATTTATATCACATGTGCCTGTATCTCAGAACACACTAGTGGAATGAATGGAAAAATGATTCTAGGGTACACTATCAGGGACATATGTCCACTCAGAAATCATAAAGTGATTCTCTAACTATCAAAATTTTATAGACAGTCTGTAGTTTCTAGAAAAGGAGAGATCATGATAACAATATCTATGTCTATAAGGGGTCATTGTACCTGAAGAAAACATCCTAGCAGCACACAGAACCTTAGAAATTATCAGGTAATTATTTAGCTTTGGTTTTCATGTCACTGTCACTTCCAGAATATTTGAGCTCTGTACAAGGATGAGGCAGAATAGACTATGAGGCTGGGGTTAGGTTCAAAGTACAATTCATTTTCAAATCCAAATCAACTGAGTGCATACTCAATCTCCATAAGTCATAGTCTGTTCAGGTAACTTTAAGTACTTAGGTTTGTTTCCCTTGTTGCTTTTATTTTCAAGTGTTACTATGGTGTATATTCTCTTACTGGTTGCCAGTTGGGAAAATTACATAAATGTTCATTGAGACTGTTTTCAAATAAAACAGTGACAAAAAAACTAATTTTAATCAATAAACTTCAACATTAAAAAATCCATATATGTTAGGAAAGCAATTTAAAAAAATAAAATAGCTTTAAACAAATAGCTAAAGGCTTTCCAAATAAGGTTAAAAAGCAGTTAGTGACTGAGACTGGGCTATAATATTTAACAGGTTCCAATGACATAACTATTACAAAAGTAATATGAATGAGAAATTACTCATTCTCTTTTAAATTAAGACATACTCTATAACTACTAAACAATTACACGTTGGCTGAAAAATTATTGGAAAACAAGAGTTAAAAAGAATATGAGTAAAGACTAATATGAAGAAAAATAAAGTAGATTACAAAGAAAGAAATGAAATTGGAAGAAATAAGATTGATTAAAGGAGAGAATTAGTAAAAAGTTTTATGGGTTTTCGCTGGACCTGAATTGTGGAAGAGGAATGGTGAGATGAAGCATTTTGGGAAAGGGGAGAGGTTTCTCAAGACCTCCATATCAAAGAGAAACCAAGATTTTAAGCACCAAGCCTGAATTTCTCTTGGGACTTGGTACAGACCAGCATCTGCCACCATAATTACAGAAGGTGTCATCTGACTGCCTCATGCTGCAATGTTAGGCTAGTCGTGTGAAACAAAACAAAATCTTACTTTCCTAACATCCTTTAAGTAGGTGTTACTTCCCTTAATAGCACTGCTGTGCTTGGTCAGAAGGGGAAGGGAAAAGTTAAATTCTCATTTAATAGCTTTAATAATGTTTCAACCATTATTTTTAAGCCTATACACTTTCCCTTCTTAAATCTTCTAACTTCTTAGAGGCCTATGGTTTTACATGTTCTATTTTTTCCTCCTTACTTAGGTGGTTTGGAGTGTTTTTAATTTGCTCTCATTAGAAACACAAAATAGTTATCACAAGTTCTTTAGATCTTGCCTTTAGAATGCATAATCTAAAATTCTAAACTTAAGTTATAATTGGGACAAAATTAATTTCTTTTTAATTTGGGTGGCACCTAGTTTTCAAGTGTTCAGTGGGTTTTTTGTTTTGTTTGTGAGTTTTTTTGGGAAGAAGGATTATGACTGAATATCACAGATAATATAGTGAAGATACTCTTGGTGATCAAACATAAATATTATTTTTAAATTTTCTTTGGGGATAAAATAACAGATGAAAAATTAAGTTATATGGTCTATAATTCTGGTCACAGTTTAAATGAACATAATTTTATTTTTTGGTAAACTTTCATTTAATATCCAACATTTCTTAAATAAATAAACAAAACTTCTAGAGAATAACAGAATTAAGGGTAAAGTCCTGCAAGCAAAATAATGAATTAACTATTGCCAGTACATTAATGTTTATATTCTTTTTTTTTTTAAAGATAATAGCTACAGTCATAAATTGACCTGATCATCAATCAGTATAACACCTCTTTGGGCCTTAACACATGGTCCAGTTACTTCCCTGGTGGTCATCCATCCTTTAGCATTTAGTCTCTGTTGGGGTTTGAGGTGCTGCTCCTACAGTGTATCCATCATTGTAAACTTTCAGCATTTTCTCTGGTAGTCTGAGCAGAGGACTAACAAAACTTGAGTCTTGTTAGGTTCTTAGACATCTACAGAATTCTCTTCTACTTCACAATGAAAACTGAAAGCTTTACCGGATTTTGTCTTTTATATTAGTTATGATGGGCACAGAATGTAGATAATGGGTAAGGATTTTTTTTATTACTAAAAAGCATACCTAATTTCTCAGGTTAATTTTGAGAAATGGTATGTATGTCTTGTTTGGTTTTGTATTTCAAAAGACAATCTAGTAAGTGCTTTCTAAAATTCTCCACTTGACTCAGGTGAGTCCTCCATGTTTCACTGCATTTTAGACTAGCTCATTGAAAAATGACAGAAATGCCCACAGTTCAAAATCTCCCAAACACTTGAAGCTTGTAAGTTATTTGTGTGATTATCTATTTGGGAATATTTGGGGTAAAAGACATAAAATAAAGTATAGGGTAGTTAAAAACAAGCAAACATACTTTGAGTTCAGTTACTTAATATTTCTAACCACAGTTTTCTCAGCTGTAAAACAGGATAGTAATATTTAACTTATAGGGTTGATTGAAGACTAAATAAGTTAAGTAAGAAAACACAGAAAGTACCAAATTCAGCAACTGGCACATAGAATACATTTAATACTAACCAGTATTATTAGAAACATACTAATACAGAGAAGGGAAGAAATACCTAAGGTACTACTCTTATTTATAATGTGGGCTACTATAATCTGGACAATGGTTCCTTATCTCCTTTATCCAATCTTAAAAAAATACTTTTGGAATAGGATAAAGACTTCGTAAAAATAATGTTTTTATTTTTCAATTATAGTTGACATATGATATTATATTAGTTTCAGGTGTACAACATAGTGATTAGACATTTATATTACTGATGAGGTGATCACACTGATAAATCTTGTACCCATCTGACAACATACATAGTTATTACAATATTACTGACTCTATCCACCCTGGCTGGTTTGGCTCAGTGGATTGAGCGTCGGCCTGCGAGCTAAGTGTCGCTGGTTCGATCTTCCAGCCAGGGCACATCAGAGAAGGAAAACTCTGATTCCAAAAAACCTCCGCTGCCTTGCGGCATACCTCTTCAGGGGAAAGGCTAAGGGAGTAAACCCCGACAGAAAATCCAGAGCCGGAGTCCCTAAGGCGGTTTGACGTTGTAGTCAACACCGGCAACTCCTGCGGCGCACCTGAAGCCAAGCTGTATCGACTCCGTCTTTCCCTTGGACCCTTCAGCTGCGAAGAGAGGGGGGGTCTGCTGCATGGGCAACAGCAGACCCTCCATATCACCCTGCCCAGGCTCTGTAGCTTCAGCTTCACTGGAGAGGACACTCCAGCGTCATCGCAAGATGTCGATTCAACACGGGAGGAGACAGATGCTGTGTCACTCCCGAGTTGGACTGCACAGCCATTCTCGGCGGTGCAGATAGACTCTTAAGAAGCCACACCATCGTCTCTCCAGACGGACGGCTGCCTACTGACTCTATCCCCTATGCTGTAATTTATAATCCCATGAATGTTTTTACAACTGGTAATTTGCACATCTTAATTCCTTCCCTTTTTTTACTTATCCCCAACCCCACTCCATCTGGCAACCATCAAAATGTTCTTTGTATATTTATATGCTTCTGCTTTGTTTGTTCATTTATTTTGTTTTTTAGATTCCACATGTATGTGAAATCATATGGCATTTGTCTCTGTCTCACTTATTTCATTTAGCATAATTCCCTCTAGATCCATTCAAGTTGTCACAAATGCCAAGATTTCATTCTTTTTTATGACTGAGTGATATATCATTGTATATGTTTATCACCTTTTCTTTATCCGTTTGTCTACCGATGAACGCTTATGTTGCTCCGTTGTAATTAATGATGCTATGATGCAGATGTCTTTTCAAATTAGTGTTTTGAGGTTTTTTGGCTAAATATGCAGAAGTGAAATTGTTAGTTCCTTCTTTGTCTCTTGTTATAGCCTTTGTTTTAGAGTCTATTTTGTCTGATATAGGTATTGTTACCCCAACTTTTTGTTTGCAGTTGCATGAAATAACTTTTTCCACCCCTTTACTAGGATAAAAGCTTTTTAAAAATAGTTTTACACAAATATTAGAAAAAAGTTAATTTTAATTTAGAAACAAACATTCTATGCATTAAAAATTGTGCTTAAATATTATTTTCAGACAGCTATATGTATTTAATGTTCTTTTTCTGTGATAAGCTGAGAATGGAGAAAGATATTAAATCAAAGAACATGGCAAAAAAGAAGTAGGCTCAGAAAACTCAAAAACAAAGGAAAATTAAAGATGACAGGAACACTTCATTCCAAAATCTTAAAATATGATTTTTGGTTTCTCTGTCAGATTAGGCAACAAAATACAAATTTTATTCAGTTTCAGGCTCAAAGTTGATCTGTTAAATAAAGCCAAAATTACATTTCCAGAAAATTTTAATAGATTGGCCAACCTTATATTGTAACCTGTAAATTTTATGAGAGAAATTACTCCTCTTCGAGGAAAGGAATGAAATGTTGCTCTGTTTCTAACTCAATCACTATAAATCATCTTGGAAGCAGAGGCTTGTCAAATAGATGTTCTCCAACAAAATGAACTGCAAAGAGGCTGAACTGTTTGATTGAAATAAGAAGATAAAAGTTTCAATTATTTTCAGAAACTGCATTCATGGTATAACAAAAAGCATTATTACCACGAGAGAAATACTTTAAAGACTCAGTGTTCTTTCACTAATATAAATAACCCCATTTTGGCAGTTCTGATCATTTAGAATCCAACAAAGAACAGAACATTGCCAGTAACATATTCTGTAATAGAAAGATAGCAATGCTGAATTCTCTTCCTTAAGCACTGACTTAGATGGCTATGTGATGTTCCGAGGATTAGTCACCTAAAGTGTTTTATAGTTCTTATCAGCATGTGAACTTTCTTAGATTAGTTCAAATTTTCAAGGAGTTTCTACCTGGGGTTGTTCCTTAGCGCTCCATACAGAGTAAATTTAGAATGGAGTTGGTCTTTTTTCACCCCTAAGAGTTAAGGGATCCAGGGCTTGTCAGTTTAGGCAGGGAGACAGGTAAGAAGATTGTTGTGGTCACAATAGGCAGTAGGATGGACCAGGGTAGTGGCAGAGGAGAGAGAGAGAGAGTAGTAGGCAGATTAAAGGTGTATATTGGAGACATAACCAACAGACTTTGTTAAAAGGAAAAATCAAAGATGACCACCAAATTTTAAGTTAGAATAATTAGATAGGAGGCATTTACAAAGCTGGTAAACTGAAAGGTCTGAAAAAATAATAATAAAAGTTAATATTATGTGACTCTTCTGTGTATAAGAAATTTTTAAATACTTAAAAAAATTAAAACACCATCAAGCCTTTGCCTTTGAAACATGTTCTATTTTTTTTTCCCCTTGGTACAGTATGGTTTTGGTGTATTCTTCACACCTCTTAAATTATTTAATGCTTTGAAAGTTCTACAGATAATCATAATAAATGATAAAATGTTTATTACTCATTCTAAAAGAGTTTATGTTTTGTGAAGATTAGAAAAAAATATTAAAACAATTTTTCAGCCCTTTCCCAAAGTTCCATGATTTTTCACATAAATACAATTAATTACACACTTTTTAAAATCAATGTTTTAGATTGCCAGCCACTATTAGTTGGGCTGGAAATGCTAAGCTGACTGAAAACATTATTTGGTAAATTTAAAAAACAAAAACAAAAAAACTATAGTAGTTTTTATTTGGGAATTTAACCATTGTTGAACCTGGAAGTCTAAAAAGTTATTTTTGTTTAAAAAAAAAAAAAAAAAAAACCTCAGGACAAGATTTTTTTTTTTAATTCCATGATTTAACCAGGAAAAAAAAAAAAAGACAGTATTTAAAAACTGAGTTGACGCTCATTTGTTCAAAAAAAGATAACAGTGACCTCTAGTGTTCATTGGGAGTATCTGTAATTTTGACTATTCTCATCAATTTACCCTACCTACAGATATTGAATGTAGCATAGAAATAAAATGAGGGAGACAAATGAAAAAGGTCACCGTGGTAGTCATAGTAATGATTGAAAATAGAAGCACATATTTCTGAGAGTTTAGAGCCCCTAATCTGGTTTCAGAAACTGAGGAGTAGAGTCCTGAAGTAATTATCTCCTGAACTGCTACGAAAAGGGGAAAAATCAAGGTGACACGGTGGGAAGAGCGTTGTTGTCCAAAAACAAAACAAAACAAGCAAACAAAAATAGCAGCATGAGGCAAAGTAGAAAACCAAGCAATGAATGATATCGTGAGGCAATTTCAACTGCACCAGCATAAAACAAGAAACACTGAGTGTCTGGAAGTGAAGCAGGAGAAGGAGGCAAAGCTATGATCAAGCACAGTTTGTACTTTCTATTGTACATAATGAGAAGCCACCCTACACACAGCCTTATGATTCACATAAAGCTGTAGAAGTACACGAATGGGGGGGGGTAGAGACTAAAATGGATGTTTTTGAAATAGATTATAATAATAGTAAGAAGATAGGTTTAACAAATAATTGGAAGACAAAATCAATAATTGGACTTGATGGTTTGATTGTGTGTAGACAGTGAATGGCAAAGAAAGAGTCAAGGATGTCACTTTTTAGAGGTCAGATAAATTGTATGTTCATCAATTAATACTTTTAAATTATAAAAAAATAATATAGTTAGTAGGAAAGATGACATGTTAATTTTGAGGAACGTGGGAAATAGTTATGTGTCAATGCAAACAGGTAATTAAATTTTCTGTTCTTGATTCTTTGAGGAGGGAATTATCAGCATAGAGATGGTTGCTGAAACAATGGAAGTGGATAAGATTTCCTAGGAAGGTTATACAATACAAAATAAGAGCATGGATAGAAAAGACATCACTAATGCTTAGTGAAAAAAAAGAAAAATTTGGAGTTGGGTTTGTTTAAAGTATATTAGAAAGAAAGGATCCAATTTTTTTAATATCAAAGTATAACTCACTGAAAGGATCAATATTTCAGAGGTTGCTTTTTGAGGTTTAGCTATACAATAGTTTGTAGTATCAAATGAATATATATTATATTTATTTACTATATTAAATAGATTCATTCAGCAAAATTAAATTAAATTAAAAAGTAACTTTACATAAACTAGCATAAGTAAAAGACTTCCTTACCATGTTATCATGTAACTTGAAGTCTCAGGGAATAGACTGCTCCAGGCACAGCTGAGTCCAAACTCCATGTCTTCTGTGGTCTCTTTCCTTGGGTAGAAGGTACTTTATTATGTGCTGACTTAATTTTCACATAAAGGCAAAAAACGATTGTGGGATGAATTTGAATGTAAAACTAATGACAACTGAGAAAAAACAAACAAATCTCTCTTTCCCTTCAGTGTCTCATATTGACCTCCGTTAAAAAACTCTGAATGGCTTGACTTTAATCATGTGTCTGTCCATTAAGCCAATCACTCTGTCCAGAATGATGACATATTATGATTGGTCACCCTGGGTTATGGCACACCATGATAGCAGTAAAGGCAAAATCATATGTATATTATGTAGCCCTCTGAGAATCACATGGAAAGGTTGTTTAATTCAGGGATTCGTACTTTAGTAATTAAAATAAATAGTTTGGATACAAGGAAGAATGTAGATACTATAATACAAGCAAAGACTATGAAGCCCAGTGAAAGGAACATCTTCTCACTGGAGAAAGCTTCCTGAAAGTCATTTTATTTTAGGGTGTCCTGCGTAAAGCAGTTGGTGTCCTTCATCCTGAAACTAAACTCACATCTCTCCAGGAGTGAGAAAGCTGAAGAAGCAGGAGAAGGTGGAGCATTGCAGGCCTGGGCCAGGCCAGTGAGGTGAGCCAGCAGATAGACAACACATGAGAGGTACAAAAGCACTTGCCCCAAACTGTTTTAATAGCTTATCAATAGCTTAACAGCTTGGAGATAGCAGAAGGGTCCATGTGTTCATCTGGGTCTTTGAGAAGCAGACACCAAGAGGGGATCAAACATGGAAGAATGTTATTATAGGAAACACTTGTGAGGAGAAAATGGGGAGGGAGCTGGAGAAGGCTGGGAGAGCCATCAGACTGTGATGCAGGTCTGCCTCAGAGTCAAGGAGAGAGGGAAGGAAGATGATGGATGAACTGTTTATCAGTATAAGGAAGGTTTGGAAAAGACAATGAAGAGTCCTTCATTAAAAGTGTCATCAGAGGAGTCCTGTGTCTCCCAGGGGCAAGATTTGCTTAGTTCCCTGTTATCATTAATGGTGATTTACCTTTGATGTACATACAGCAATGATTTCACAGCATAGTCTTTGTGTATGTCTATGTCGTCAAACCTTTCACAACATTGCTCTCTGATAAGTTTTCCTAATTCACCACCAGTTAAAATATTCAGCAGTTTAGCTACTGTCTTTTTCCATGGACCACCCTTGTTTCATCTGCCAACAGAATCGTATCCTAATTGCCTGCTAGGTGGTGGGAGAGCCAGTCTCAAGTTTTTGTCTTGCTGCCTATTTTCTTAGACCACTCCTGATTTTACCTGTGTTAGTCCAGAAGCACCCTCAAAGCAGACACTAAGACTGGATGAAATGTAAAAGGCTTTTATTTAGGGAAATAATTCTTATAGTCATCATATCCCACTGCAATTCTGATCTGGAGTGAAAGAAGGAAGAAAAGTTAGGTGTCATGTAAACTAAGGAAAGTTCAGGAAGGCCAGCAAGGAGTCATCAAGACAAAGTGAGCCATCAGATAATTCCTTAGAACCTCTGCCAGTCTCAGTGTTCCACTGTCAGCAGCCCGTGAAAAGTGTGGCCTTAGCACAAATATAGTGATGGTTTCATAGCATGGCAGCTCAGGCCCTCAGCCAGTTATGTTTCTGGTAGCAATTCTTGTGACCACCAAAATCAATGAACTTGAAGAAACACCATTACATTCCGGAAAAGGAAGGGAAATGGAATTGCAGATGAAGAACAGAACTTCAGAATCTATGGGACATTTTAAGTGATCTAACACAAGTATAATCTGAATCCCAAAATGAAAAGAGAAAGAGAATGAAACAAAAAAGGACTGAAAAAATAGTTGAAATTTTCACAAATTTCACATAATTTACTTACCTATCCAGGAAGCTCAACAAATTCCAAGCAAGATAAACACAAGAAAATCTATTAGGTACATTGTAGTCCAGCTACCAAAAACTAAAATAAAGAAATTATATTGAACTCTGGCCAGGTGGCTCAGTTGGTTGGAGCATCATCCTGTACACCAGAAAGATTGCAGGTTTGATTTTTGGTCTGGACAAGTACAGGAGGCTACCCATTGATGTTTCTCTCTCATATTGATCTGTCTCTCTCTCTCTACCCCTCCTCCCCTCTTTCTCTAAAAATCAATAAACATATGAGGGGGGACCACCAAAAAATGAATTTACTTATTAAAAATTGTATGTTTATTCTTAAATGTTTAAACTTTACTCTCCATTTGATGCAATACACCTATTAGACTTTTTCCACTGCTTGAAACAGTTTTTGAACTAATTGATTTTGATGCCTTTTAGTGCTTCTGCTGTTTTTTGTTGCATTTCTTTCACATCTCTTCCCTTTGAGGACTTTTTTCATTTGGGAAAACAAAAAGAAGTTGCCAAGGCAAGATCAGATGAATAAGAAGGGTAGGGCATGGAGGGATCATGCCATTTTTGGTCTAAAACTGCTGAACATTCAGTATGGTGTGGGCAGGTGTACTCGTAAATCACCCATCATGAAATGGGCAAACACGTTCAAAGAGTCTTCAAAAAAATTCACTGAAGCTTAACGCAGCCTCTTCCAACAATGCCAGCTGGTACACTGATACAGATGGGTTCCTAGAACACTAACCTAGCAGGAAAATCCTGTACTACAAGGGGCCCACCCTCCAGAAGATAATTCTGGTTTTCTGGGTCCTTTCTCATGTCTTCAGGGTGAGGATTAAAAAAAATAAATTATATTAAAAGCATTCAGACAAAAAGAAATGAAAGAGGAGGATCCAATATGGTGGAAGAGTAAGTGAAAGCTACACTAACCTCCTCCCAGGACCAATCTAGAATTACAATTAAATTGTAGAGAAATCACCCAGAATAACCAACTGGACAGGAGCTTATAACCACCGACAGACAGAAGAAACCACTTCACCACAATGTGACTAGTACAGAATGCAGAAGAGAAGTGAGAGTGCTGGCTGGGCTCCATAGGCAGCAGCTGATGTGCCAGAGGGAAATTTCAGTGGCCAGGGGCTTCCCCCTGAGAAGTGTGGGGTCTAAACCCCAAGTTGATCTCCCCAGCCTACACACAGCACTAGAGCCAGAAAGGAAACCAGATAACAGCCAGCTGTGAAAAGCTGCAGGGTTTCTGTCTGCCATAGGGAGAGAGCTGGAGATAGAGAGCCTCTTAAAGGGCCAACACACAAAATTTCGTTTGCAGCCACTTACCCTGGGCTCTGGGAGAAGGAGGGCAGAGTGGACTAGAGACACTTAGGAGAGTCTGGGGTTGGTGTCTCTGGGGAGAGAACTGAGGGAACAGCCACCAGGATCACTGTGCTGAGTTATTCCCCATACTGTAGGAGCCATCTCTCTCAGGCAGAGCACTCCTCTTTGAATGGGATCAGCCCGAGGGAAGCAATTACCCCAGTCTGCAGGACTCACTATTTCCCAACCTGTGGTGCTTAAACTCCGGTGCTGATTACAGATTGATTAGATTAACAATGAATCTGTTTAGCGGCTGATTAGTAACAACTAAGATGGAAAATAAAAAGAAGCAGCCAAAATGGGAAGACAAAGAAACAGACCCAAAATGAAAGAACAAGTGAATTCTCCAGAAGAACTAGATGAAATGGAGGCAAGCAATTTATCAGAGAGCTTAGGGTAATAATTATAAGGATACTCAACAACATGAAAAAAGACATAGAAATCATAAAAAAACAACCATTCAGAAATAAAGAATAAAATATCTGAAATTAATAATACAGTGGAAGGAATAAACAGTAGGGTTAGGTGAAGCAGAGGATCAAATCAGTGATTTGGAAGACAAGGTAGAAAAAAAACACCCAGACAGAGCAGCAGAAAGAAAAAAGAATTTTAAAAAATAAGGAGAGCTTAAGAAACATTTTGGACAATAAGAAGCAGAACAATATCCACATCATGGGAATACCAGGAGAAGAGAGAAAGCAAGGCATCAATAACCTATTTAAAGAAATAACATCCAAAAACTTCCCTAATTAGATAAAGGGAAAAGTCAAACAAGTCCAGGAAGACCAAAGAGTCACAAACAAGTTGGACCCAAAGAGGCCTACATGGAGACACATCATAATTAATACGACAAATTAAAGAAAAGGAGAAAACCCTAAAAGCTGCAAGAGAACAGCAGAGATTTATCTACAAGGGAGCACCAATTAGATTGATTACTCAATAGAAACATTTCAGGCCATAAGGGAGTGGCATGAAATAGTCAAGGTGATGAAAAGCAAGGACCTACAATCAAAGGTACTTTACCCAGCAAAGCTATCATTTAAAATTGAAGGAGAAATAAGGAGCTTCCCACACAAGAAAAAACTAAAGGAGTTAGTTAATACCAAACCAGTACTACAACTCCCTGGCTGGTTTGGCTCAGTGGATTGAGCGTCGGCCTGCGAGCTAAGTGTCGCTGGTTCGATCTTCCAGTCAGGGCACATCAGAGAAGGAAAACTCTGACTCCAAAAAACTTCCGCTGCCTTGCGGCATACCTCTTCAGGGGAAAGGCTAAGGGAGTAAACCCCGACAGAAAATCCGGAGCCGGAGTCCCTAAGGCGGTTCGACGTTGTAGTCAACACCGGCAACTCCTGCGGCGCACCTGAAGCCAAGCTGTATTGACTCCGTCTTTCCCTTGGACCCTTCAGCTGCGAAGAGAGGGGGGGTCTGCTGCATGGGCAACAGCAGACCCTCCATATCACCCTGCCCAGGCTCTGTAGCTTCAGCTTCACTGGAGAGGACACTCCAGCGTCATCACAAGATGTCGATTCAACACGGGAGGAGACAGATACCGTGTCACTCCCGAGTTGGACTGCACAGCCATTCTCAGCGGTGCAGATAGACTCTTAAGAAGCTACACCATCGTCTCTCGAGACGGACGGCTGCCGACGACGAGTACTACAACTAATGTTAAAGGGCTTGCTTTAAGAAGAAAAAGAAAAAGAGAAAAAAAAAAAAGAGAGAGAGAGAGACTTTATGGTTAGACTTAACCATAAAATCGCACTACTTATGTATCTATCAATAATCACCTTAAATGTAAATGGCTTAAATCTCCAACCAAAAGTCATAAGGGTAGCTGAATGGATAAGAAAACAAGACCTGATTAGGGACCAAGATGGCCGCGGAGTAGGAACAGTGTTCTCAGCTCGCTCCAGTTAAGGAGACAATCCAGGAGGAACAAACTCGGGGAGGAATGACTGAGTGAGTGGGAATATCTGATAACGTGAACGGGGAGGAGATCGTGGGAGCAGCGTGGAGGGGGGTGGAGGGGTTTATCACAAACTGCAGGCTGAGTCATTCTGAGACTCCGTGAGTTTGCAGTATCAAGCCGGAGAGCTCACTAGCCGCGAGTGAATTCTTGTAGGGAGCTAGGGAGAGGATTTGGCCGAAAAAGCCAGAGGAGGGAGAGAACAGTGAACAACCAGGACTGGGAAAAACTGTGTGACCTGTGTCTAGAGAGAAACATCCTCAGCTGCAACCTCCTACCGAAAGCTCGGCATCCCGGGCGCGCCCAGCACTTGCGCTAGGGCCCTACAGAACAAAGGAGCAGTTTTGGGGCTAGGAGCCGGGCCGCACAGAAAAGCTGCTACGGAACTCCGGACCGGGGGAGAACTGTGTTCTTGAAATCAGTGTTTGCTCTTTAGTCGAGCTAGAATCCCACAGAACAAAAGGCAGGTTTGGGGCTAAGAGAGAAATAGGACGTGCAGGGTGTGTAAGTAGGGAAGAGAGTGGAGGCGGAGGTTCTGGAGGGGAGACGGTTTTAGGGCAAGGAGAAGGGGCCGCAGGGAAGGACTGCTGCGAAGCTCCAGACCGGCAGAGAGCTCTGGGGAAGGAGAGTGCTGCGCTGACCGACCACACTAGAGTCCCACAGAACAAAGGGACCGTGCTGTGGCGGGAAGAAAGATAGAGCGCGCAGGCCGATAGACAGGGAAGCCAGCGGAAGCGGTAGCTCGGAATAGAGACAGTTTTGGGGCAAGGAGAAGAGCACAGGCAGGAAAGCCACTGCAAAGCTTCAGACTAGGGGAGAGGCCCTGGGCAGGAAAGGGCCACTGGGCCCGGCACTTTGACCGACTGTGCCAGAGTCCTGCAGAACAAAAGGGCGATCTTGAGACAGGGAGAGAGGTAGGGTGCGCAGGCATATAGACAGGGAAGAGAGCAGAAGCTGTAGCCTGGGAATAGAGACAGGACTGGAGGCAGGGCGGGGATTGCTGGCAGGCACAGGCTGGACCAACAGAGGGAAGGAGTAGCTGGACAAGCCTGAGGAGGGCTGAGGCTGCCTCAGGAGGGAACAACTAAAGGCAGCTCACAGCAGAGCGGTGGTAGGCCCACGAAAAAAAGACTAGCAACCCCAGAATCAAGCAGAACCCTCCCACAGCCAGCCAACCAACCAGAAAAGATTTGAAACTCATGGAATTTTGAATAGGAGCAGACTCAGGAAGGAAGCAAGGAAAAACCAAAAAACAAACAAACCAAAAATACCCAGAGACTGTGCATAAAAGTTAAATTGAGTTAAAATCCTCATTCTTTTATCTCTCACTCTCTCTCTAACTACCCCTACCGTCAGTCCCTTCTTATTCTCGCTCCTTTTCTCCCCTCCCCTTCCCTCCCTTCTCTCCCATTAGCATTCTCCCCTGCATCCTATTCTCAGTTAATTTTATAATTTTAAGTTCTCTCCCTTTCTCACCCTCTCCTTTCTCTGCGCTACGCACCTTCAACTTTATTAAATTTCTTTCTTTATTTTGTCCCCCTTCAGTCTACATTCATTTTTCTTTCATCTCTTGTCTTTATTTTCCTTCTCTCCCTATACATAATCTCTCTCTCTCCCTATTACACTTTATATTCTAATCTCTTAATATTCAAATTATAATTCTAATCTATCCCCCTCTCCCTTTACTCTCCCATTCTTACCCCTTCTCTTTTTCTACCCCATCCCCCCACTTCTTTCCCTACCTCTTGTATTTCTCTCCTTCATCCTATCTTTTGCCAACTCTTCAATTTCAATCCTCCCCTCCCTAATATCTCCTCTTCCTCCTGATTTCCTTCCCTCCTCTGAGCTCTTTTCCTCCCAAATCCTCTTGCTTTCATATCTCCTATTCCTCTCTCTCTATATTCACCTTTTCTCTCTATCTTGCAACTTTATATCATGTTTTAATCTCCTAATCTTTTTTATAACATATAATTTTAAAAAGAATTTTAATCCAGTCCCCTCTCTTCTACCTCCCCTTCTTCTTTTGTTCTCTCTCCTACCCTTCTCTTCTCTACTTTCTCTCTCTCTTTCCTCTCTCCCTTCCTGTCTTGCTATTTTCTACTCTGTATTTTTATCCTTAAAAAATTCTCTCTCAATCTATTCCCTACCTTCTAACCTCCCCAGCTCTCTCTTTCAATTTCAAGCTGTCTGTCTACCTGGATGTCTGTTGTGTCTACCCTACCTCCCACGCTAATCATAGAGTATATACCGATTATATAATCCTAATACTATACACTTCAACTTTCACACTCCACACTGTAACCCTCCCCTCCTTTTCAAACAGACAGTGTAAGTGTTAATTGCTCTCTTATATAACCTTGATCCCAATTGCTAATATTAATACTCTATCAACTTCCAGCTCAAAAATTACCCTTCCTTCATTTAAAACAACTCCTTTCTGTTTCTCCTACGAAATAAGAGTCCCAGTATCTCCACAAGTATATTAACACGGGCTCATTTGCAGCCTATAGTGGGATTGTATTTGGGGGAGACATTGGAGGGTGTGGGTTTCTTGCCTGGGTTGTGTAATTATGTTTTAGCAGCACCTTCACAAAAGATCTCAAGACAAGGTGGGCAGAGTGACTCTCAATCAACTAACCAGAGAAAAAGATCCACCAAAAAGTAGCTGAAATTCAACCAGACAGATTAAAGAAATATCATCAAGGACAACACAGACGGAGATCCAGGAGGGCGGAGGAGTAAGTGGAAGCTACACTAACCCCCTCCCAGGACCAGCCAGTGCTGACTCAGCCCCAGTACAGCAGACAGACCATCCCCCTCCAAGTGGTGTCATACTAAGGGGAAATAAAAGCCCTGCCTACAGGAATTAAGTTGCCACACCCACGGTCCTTAAGCCTGACGGCTGATCACAGATTGAGTATAGTAACAACTAAAGAAGAGAGACAAAGGCAGTAGATCCCTGGAAGTCTCCAACAGGCTGCCTAGGGCCAGTCTGGTACATGATCTGACGCTACCAGAGGCAGATCCAGGAAGAACTGATCATTCCAAGAAGCACCAACAAACAAAAGGAATCACAAAAATGGGGAGACAGAGAAACAACCCCCCATCAAAAGGAAAGGTATAATCCCCAGAAAGAGTGCTACATGAAATAGAGGGGAGCAAAATATCAGATACAGAATTTAAAACATGGATAATGGAGAAGCTAAATGAGCTCAGCGGAAACTACGAAGAACTCCAGAAAAACTACAGTGAACTCCAGAAGAACTATAAGGAACTTACTGAGAATTATACCACCATCAAAAAGGACATGGAAGCTATCAATAGGAGCCAGGAGGAAATGAAGAATACAATCTCTGAATTGAAGAACACAGTAGAAGGAATTAAAAGCAGGCTAGAGGAAGCAGAAGATCGGATCAGCGAGCTGGAGGACAACGTACACAAAAACTCCCAGACAATGCAACAAAATGAAAAAAGACTGAACAAGACTGAAGAGGTTCTAAGACAGCTGCAGGACAACATGAAACGTAACAATATCCGTATCATTGGAATTTCAGAAGGAGAAGAAGAAGAGCAAGGGATAGAAAACCTCTTTGAAAAACTAATGACAGAAAACTTTCCTAACATGAGGAGAGAAAGAGTCACGCAAATCCAGGAGGCACAGAGGGTCCCAATGAAGATGAACCCCAACAGGCCCACCTCAAGACACATCATAATTAAAATGGCAACATCCAAAGACAAAGAGAGAATCCTAAAAGCAGCAAGAGGGAAACAACTAATAACATACAAGGGAGCTCCAATAAGGCTATCCTCAGATTTCTCAGCAGAAACACTACAAGCCAGAAGGGAATGGCAAAAAATATTCCAAGCAATGAAAAACAAAGGCCTACAACCAAGAATACTCCACCCAGCAAGGCTCTCATTCAAAATGGAAGGCGAAATAAGGAGTTTCTCAGACAAAGGAAGACTAAAAGAATACATCTCCACCAAACCAGCAATGCAAGAGATGCTAAAGGGTCTGCTCTAAGAAGATAAAGAAAGAGAGAGAAACAGAGAAGAACACGAGTACAAAGGGGGAAAATGACAATGAATAAGTACTTATCAGTAATAACCTTAAACGTAAATGGATTAAACGCTCCAATTAAAAGATATAGGGTAGCTGAATGGATTAGAAAGAATGACCCACATATATGCTGTCTACAAGAGACCCACCTTAGAACAAAAGATCTACACAGACTGAAAGTAAAGGGATGGAAAAATGTATTCCAAGCAAATGGACATGAAAAAAAAGCCGGGGTAGCAATACTTATATCAGACAAAACAGATTTCACAGCAAAGTCCATAAAAAGAGACAAAGAAGGGCATTTCATAATACTTAAGGGAAAAATCCATCAAGAAGATATAACCCTTATAAATATATATGCACCCAACTTAGGAGCACCCAAATATGTAAGGAAAATTTTGAAAGACTCCAAGAAAGATATAGGCAGCAACACACTCATCGTAGGGGACTTTAACACCCCATTGTCAACAATGGACAGATCTTCAAAGCAAAGAAACACCAAAGATATTGAGGCACTGACCAACACTTTAGATCAAATGGACTTAGTCGATATATATAGAAGTTTACACCCCAAAGAAGCAAAATATACATATTTCTCAAGTGCACATGGAACATTTTCAAAGATAGACCACATGGTAGGACACAAAACAAGCCTCAATAAATTCAAGAAAATTGAAATTATATCAAGCATCTTCTCAGATCACAATGCCTTAAAATTGGAAATCAACCTCAAGGAAAAAACTCAAAAACATTCAAACTCATGGAGAATGAATAACATGCTATTAAATAATGAATGGGTTAACAATGACATCAAGGAAGAAATCAAAAAGTTCCTGGAAACCAATGATAATGAACACACAACAACCCAAAACCTATGGGATACAGCGAAAGCAGTCTTAAAAGGAAAGTTCATAGCAATACAAGCCTACCTAAAAAAGCTAGAAGAATCTCTAATAAAAAATTTAACCCTACAGCTACAAGAACTAGAAGAAGAACAACAAACAAAACCCAGATCAAGTAGAAGGAAGGAAATCATCAAGATCAGAGCAGAATTAAATGACATAGAGTCTAAAGTAACAATTCAAAAGATCAACAAAAGTAGGAGCTGGTTCTTTGAAAAGATAAACAAAATTGACAAGCCTTTAGCCAGGCTCATCAAGAAAAAAAGAGAGAGAACCCAAATAAATAAAATCAGAAATGAAAGAGGAGAAATCACAACTGATACCACAGAAATACAAAGAATTATAAGAAATTATTACGAACAACTGTATGGCAAGAAATTTGACAACCTAGAGGAAATGGACAGATTCCTGGAAAACTATAGTCTGCCCAAACTGAATCAAGAAGAATCAGAAAGTCTGAATAGACCAGTAACAGCTAGTGAAATTGAAGCAGTAATCAAAAAACTCCCAGCACACAAAAGCCCAGGACCAGATGGCTTCACAAGTGAATTCTACAAAACATTTAGGAAAGAACTAACTCCTATCCTCCTCAGACTATTCCAAAAGATACAAGAAGAGGGAAGACTCCCAAACTCGTTCTTTGAAGCCAGTATAACCCTAATTCCAAAACCAGGTCAAGACACAACAAAGAAAGAAAACTACAGACCAATATCGCTGATGAACATAGATGCTAAAATCCTCAACAAAATATTGGCAAACCGGATCCAGCAACACATTGGAAAGATCATACACCACGATCAAGTAGGATTCATCCCAGGGATGCAAGGATGGTTTAATATTCGCAAATCAATAAACGTGATACACCACATAAACAAAATGAAAGACAAAAACCACATGATCATATCAATAGATGCGGAAAAAGCATTTGATAAAGTACAACACCCATTTATGATGGAAACTCTCAGCAAAATGGGAATAGAGGGAGCATACCTCAACATAATGAAGGCCATATATGAGAAACCTGAGGCCAACATCATACTCAATGGGCAAAAACTGAGAGCATTCCCCCTGAGATCAGGAACAAGACAAGGATGTCCGCTCTCTCCACTCCTATTCAGCATAGTCTTGGAAGTTCTAGCCACCGCAATCAGACAAGAAAGAGAAATAAAAGGCATCCAAATTGGAAAAGAGGAAGTAAAACTGTCATTATTTGCAGATGACATGATGGTGTACATAGAAAATCCTTTAGACTCCACAAAAAAACTACTCAATCTAATGGGTGAATTCGGCAAAATAGCAGGATACAAAGTCAATATTAAGAAATCGAAGGCATTTTTATACACCAACAATAAAAACTCAGAGATAGAGACTGAAAGAAAAATACCATTTACCATAGCAAGAAGAAAAATAAAATACCTGGGAATAAGCTTAACCAAAGAGGTAAAAGACCTGTACACAGAAAACTACATAACACTGAAGAAAGAAATTAAAGAAGATACAAATAAATGGAAGCGTATACCATGCTCATGGATGGGAAGAATCAACATCATTAAAATGTCCATACTACCCAAAGCAATTTATAGATTCAATGCAATCCCTATTAAAATACCAGCAACATATTTCACAGACCTAGAACAAATACTTCAAAAATTTATATGGAACCAAAAAAGAGCCCGAATAGCCACAGCAATTTTGAGGCAGAACACAGTAGGAGGAATCACAATACCCGATATCAAACTATACTACAAGGCCACGGTAATCAAAACAGTCTGGTACTGGCATAAAAACAGACATATAGATCAATGGAACAGAATAGAGAGCCCAGAAATAAGCCCAGGTTCATATGGTCAACTAATATTTGACAAAGGGGGAAAGAACATCAAATGGAGTGAAAAGAGCCTCTTCAACAAATGGTGTTGGGAGAACTGGACAGGGACATGCAAAAAAATGAAACTAGACCACCAGCTCACACCATACACCAGAATAAACTCAAAATGGATCAAAGACTTAAATGTAAGCCGTGACACCATAAAAGTCCTAGAGGAAAAAGTAGGCAGGAAAATTTCAGATATCCCACGTAGCAACATTTTCACTGATATATCTCCTAAGGCAAGGGAAATAAAGGAAAGGATGAACAAATGGGACTACATCAAACTAAAAAGTTTCTGCTCAGCTAAAGAAAACATCAGCAGGATGCAAAGGAAACCAACCATATGGGAAAATATATTCGCCAATGACATCTCAGACAAGGGATTGATCTCCAAAATATATAAAGAACTCATACGACTCAACACCAAGAAGACAGACAACCCAATTAAAAAATGGGCAAAGGACCTGAACAAACACTTCTCCAAAGAAGACATACAGAGGGCCCATAGACATATGAAAGTATGCTCAACATCACTAGCCATCAGAGAGATGCAAATTAAAACCACAATGAGATACCACCTCACACCAGTCAAAATGGCAATCATCAACAAATCAACAGACAACTTGTGCTGGAGAGGATGCGGAGAAACGGGAACCCTGGTGCATTGCTGGTGGGAATGCAGATTGGTGCAGCCACTGTGGAAAACAGTTTGGAATTTCCTTAAAAAACTAAAAATGGAACTGCCTTTTGAACCAGCAATTCCATTGCTAGGATTATATCCAAAAAATCCCGAAACACCAATTCAAAAGAACCTATGCATTCCAATGTTCATAGCAGCACTATTTACAATAGCCAAGTGCTGGAAACAACCTAAATGCCCATCTGTAGATGAGTGGATCAAAAAACTGTGGTACATTTACACAATGGAATTCTATGTAGCAGAAAGAAAGAAGGAACTTCTACCATTTGCGACAACATGGATGGAACTAGAGAAAATTATGCTTAGTGAAATAAGCCAGGCAACAAAAGAAAAATACCTTATGCTGTCACCTATTACAGGAAACTAATGAACAGCACAAACAAATGAGCAAAATTGAACCAGAGGTATGTAAACAAGAAGTAGATTAACAGTAACAAGGGGGGCGGGGGGGAGGAAAAGAAAGGTGTAAGGGGATGGGTCAAGTTAAAAAATATATATATATATATGAATGACCCACAGACAGGTGCAACTGAGTGGGGACTGGATGTGGGGGAGGGGAGGGACGGGGTGCAGGGAAACAAGAGGGCTAAAAAAGTGAGACAACTATAATGGAAAAACAAACCAAAATTTTTTAGTGGGGGAAAAATGAAAATATGAAGAATGGAAATGCCAGTTCAGTGAATGTTGGGACAAAGATTTTCCTTAACGTTGTATATTTTTCTCCCTATTTGATCCCTCCAGAGTTTGGCATTCTAAACAAGTAAGTAATGACATAAGTTCCTTTGCATAGAACTAATAAGACCAGTTGTCAACAGAGGTTCTTTTTTTTTTTTTTTTTTTTTTTGACCAAGTCTTTGACTGGAATGTCAAGCCTAAAGGAAACATACTTGGGCTCAGATTGTTACCAGAAAGCCCTGAGGAACTGGGAATGACTTTCAAAGGTAATAAAAGCCCGTGAGATGGAAGGCCTGGTACCATGGTTGGTTGTGCGGTCCACAGCAATCTTTCCAGGGAAGGAACGAAGGTTGTTTTCCTGAAAGATGGCTAGAAGGGACCTTAAGGCACAAGGAAAGACCAGAAAGACTTGGAAAAGACAGGTGTGTACAGGCAAGGATGAATGCCGGATATGTGGCACAGCTTCTGTGCCCTGAAGAACAGACTGAAGGTCACCCCAGATATTCCTTGGGTAAGTTCCAGCAAAGCAGAACTAAAGATCATAGGTGATCATTTGCTGCTCTTGTTATGTTTATGCAAATGAACAGGATAAATTAAAAATGGACTTAATGTAGTCCCTTTAAAGACAGGGAGGGTAACCTTAGGGAGAAAAATTATTATTCAAGGAAAATCACAATGATCAGTAGTAGAGTATAAAACAGGGCAACTAACCGTCTTAAAAGTTTCTTCTCCAGATTTAGAGACTTGTTTGTGGGTTATGTTACATAAATTAACACGTGTTTTTTGTTTTCAAAGGACATAAGCCAATGATCGCATTACCTGAGTGATTATCTGTACGCATAAGCCTCACTTAATCCTCTCTGCAGCGCTGCCTCCTGAGACTCAACGGTTTGACTGAACTAAATGGCTGGGTTGGGGAAGAATGGGGTGGTCTGTGGGCTTCACTTTAAAATGAGTTTCTCTTTTCTATCCTAATGGCTTGGACAGAAAAGGCCCAGAGGTCTGAGAGGGGGAAAAACCTAGGCTATTTACCTCAGCCCAGGCTAAGTGTGGTGGGCAAAGGGGTTTTGGACAGGCGAGATGTGCCTAGCACACCTTCTTACAAAGAAGCTTTTTTTTTTTTTTTTTTTCCTAATATGGAACATAGAGAAATTAATCCCTGCCTTTTGTCATCTAGTAGTTATGGATTGAATGATGTCTTTTAACCCTTCTCGCCAAGTCTGTTGCCCCCAGAACACAACAAGGACGCCAGCCTGTTGAACCAGGCATGCCGTTGACCGGAGACAGCCAACTGACCTGGAGTCTGCACGATCCTTCCCCATGTGGGAAGGCCACCCTCCCCTCCACACCCCCACTCTTGTTGGGGTTTTCTGGACCCAAGGGTAGGTAGGACGACGACCATGTCCAGCTTGAAGCAGCTAGAGGAGCTTGAGACCTTCGCCCATTGTCCTTTACAAGATTACAAAGGGTCCTAATATTTGAGGGGGGGGGATAGTTAATTTTTATGAACCAGGGGTATGGACTTGGGGGGGATTGCTGGGGGAGGGGGGTGCTGGGTGGAGGGGAACAAGGGGGAGAAAATTGGAACTGTTGTAACAATATAATCAATAAAAAACATTAAAAAAAGAAAAAAGAAAACAAGACCTATATGCTGCCTCTAAGAGACCAATCTCATCTTGAAAGATACACACAGACTAAAACTAAAGAGTTAGAAAAAGATATTTCATGCAAATGGAAAAGAAAAAAAGCTGGGGTAGCAGTACTTATATCTGACAAAATAGACTTTAAAACCAAGGCTATAGTAAGAGACAAAGAAGGACACTACATAAAGATAAAGGGAAATATCCAACAGGAGGCAATAATCCTAGTAAACATTTATGCATCCAGCATAGGAGCACCTAAATATGTAAAGCAAATCATTTTTTCAGTATATTTTATTGATTATGCTATTACAGTTGTTCCAATTTTCCCCCTTTACCCCCTCCATCTGGTACACTCCTTCCTTCCACCAATTCTGCCCCCTTAAATCATGTTCATGGGTCATGCATGTAAGTTCTTTGGCTTCTCCGTTTCCTTTACTCTTTTTAACATCCCCCTGTTTATTTTGTACCTACCAATTATGCTTCTTGATCCCTGCATCTTTTCTCCATTATCTTCCTTCCCCCTTCCCACTGATAACCCTCCATATGATCTCCGTGTCTATGGTTCTGTTTCTGTTCTAGTTGTTTGCTTAGTTTGTTTTGGGGTTTTTTTCTTAGATTCATTTGTTGACAGTTGTTTGTTGTCACTTTAATGTTCATAGTTTTGATCCTCTTTTTCTTAAATAAGTCCCTTTACCATTTCATATAATAAGGGCTTGGTGATGAATGAACTTTAGCTTTACCTTGTCTGGGAAGCACTTTATCTTCTCTTTCATTCTAAATGATAGCTTTGCTGGATATAGTAATCTTGGTTGCAAGTCCTTGCTTTTCATCACTTTGGATACTTCTTGCCAGTCCCTTCTTGCTTGCAAAGTTTCTTTTGAGAAATCAGCTGACAGTCTTCTGGGAACTCCTCTGTAAGTAACTCTCTTCTTTTCTCTCACTGCTTTTAAGATTCTCTCTTCATCTTTAACTTTTGGCATTTTAATTATGATGTGTCTTGGTGTGGACCTCTTTGGATCTAGCTTCTTTGGGACTCCCTGTGCTTCCTGGACTTGTATGTCTATTTCCTTCACCAAATTTGGTAACTTTTTCTTCATTATTTTTTCAATTTCTTGCTCTTCCTCTTCTCCTTCTGGCACCCCTATGATTCAGATGTTGTTACATTTGAAGTTGTCCCAGAGATTACTAAGGCTCTTCTCATTTTTTTCAATTCTTGTTTCCTCACTCTGTACTGGTTGACTGTTTATTTCTTCCATATGTTCCAAATCATTGCTTTGAACCCCAACTTCCTTCCCTTCACCATTGGTTCCTTGTGGATTTTTCTTCATTTCACTTAGCATAGCCTTAATTTCTTCCCTTATGTGTTTGTCATACTCAATCATGCCTGTCAAATCTGTGAGCATTGTTATTACCAGTGTTTTGAACTCTGAGTCTGTTAGGTTGGCTGTCTCCTTGTTGCTTAGTTCTCCCACTGGAACCTTGATCTATTCCCTCTTTTGGGCCATACATTTCTGTCTCCTCGACTTGACAGCCCCCTGTGTTTGACTCTGTGACTTAGGTAGAGCTGTTGCACCTGTTATGTTGTAAGGGGCAGAGCCTTAGCTATTTGTCAATGGGGGATGTCTTATTTTACCACCTTGTTGTGCTATATGTGGTGGAGGGATCTGAGAGGGAACAATGCTGCTTTCTTAGCACTCGTCCCTTTTCCCGTCATTTCACCCACTCCTCATATGCAACTGGTGTCCCTTCTAGTTATTTCCCTGGTGATGGTTCCCAGAGTGGGTGGGTTTCTGGACATTATAGTACTGGGGGGCCTCTAATTGACTCTAATGAGGGATGGACAGTTTCTTCCACCACCCCAGTCCCCACTGGTTTGCACAGTCATAAGCAATGCACCTTTATTTCCTCAGCACTGAAACTGTGTTCTGGGTGGTCTGGCCTGGCACTGGGATCGCTCTCCAGGTGTCTCTACCAACTTTTATAATGTGTGACTGCTCTTTCTTATGGCTGGCCACAGCCACTGCCATGCTGCCATGGTTGCTACCACCACCGCCAAAGTTACAACACCACATCCTCTCCACCCTGGCTCCACCCCTCCGGCCAGTCTAGATAAGTATTGCTTTTTTATCTCTTTTGTTGTTGGACTTTCATGCAGCTTTATTTTCCGGTAGTTCTGGTTGTTTTTTGTTTTGAGATAAATGTAATCCTTCTTATGGTTGTGGAAGGAGGCAAAGTGTGTCTACGTACACCTCCATCTTGTCTGGAAAACTAGTAGTTTTAATAAGTAAATTTAACAAGGTCATACAATGTAATTTTGGTATACAAAAATCAATTATACTTCTGTTTATTGACACATAATTGGAAAGTGAAATTTTAAAATACCATTTGCAATATCATCAAAATTATAAACTATTTAAAACTAAATTCACAAAAATTGTGTAAGACTTTGACAGTGATAAATATGAAACATTGATGAGATATTAAAGAAAGTCTAAATAAAGAAAAGTTTTATCATGATCATAGATTAGAAGACACACTCTCATGGAGATTAATAGTCTTCCAAAAATGATCCGTAAATTCAACACAATTCTGACCAAAATTCTAACACATTTTTTTTCTAGAAATCGACAAGCTGACTCTAACATTTTTCTGGAAGTGCAAAAGAAGAACTAAGCTGAAACTGAATGCTACCTTATAACAAGACTGTTTAAAGTGTTAGTAGTGACTTCCGGCCAAGATGGTGGCGTAGACAGACATGTTGCATTTCCCTCCACAACAAAGAAGGAATACTACTACCGCAAAAGTAGAGATAATCACATGTTCCAAAAAACTGAGCTGCATAGAAGTCCAACAAACAAAGATATAAAGAAGAACTACTCATCCAGACAGGTAAGATGGGTGGAGATGGGGTGGAGAGGATGCGGTGTGGTGGTGGCAGCAGTAGCTGCAGTGGCAGGTCAGTGGAAAGCACAGTTACACACTTGAAAAAGTCAGGAGGGACACCTGAGGAGCGTTCCAAGATCCTCACCAGACCATGCAGCTCACAGTCCCAGCACCGGGGAAAATAAAGCCTCATTGCTTCTGACTGCGCAAACCAGTAGGGGTGGGGGTCGAGGAAGAACTGCCGGTCTCTCAACAGAGACCAATTGTTTAAAGGGCCCCCATGGTCCAAGAACATCCAGAGACCCATCCACTCTGGGAACGATGGCCAGGGAAGCAGAGAGAGGGGTTCCAGTCCCATACAGAAGTGGGAGAAGTGTCTGGAAAAGGGGCGAGTGCTGGGCAAGCAGCATTGTTCCCTCTCTGACACCTCCCCCACATACAGCACGACAATGTGGTGAAACAGGTGACCCTGTACTGACGAATCCCTAAGGCTCCGCCCTTACAACATAACAGGAGAAACAGCTCTACATAAAACACAAAGGCAAACAAACACAGGAGCCTGTCAAGATGAGGAGACAGAGAAGTATGGCCCAAAAGAGGGAATGGATCAAGGTTCCAATTGGAGAACTAAGCGATGAGGAGATAGCCAACCTCACAGATGAGGAGTTAGCCAACCTAACAGATGCAGAATTCCAACCACTGGTGATAAAGATGCTCATAGGATTGACAGATATGCTTGAGTATGACAAATACATAAGGGAAGAAGTGAAGGCTATGCTAAGTGAAACGAAGGAAAATCCACACAAAACCAATAGTGAAGGGAAGAAAACCAGGATTCAAATCAATGATTTGGAAAATAAGGAAGAAAAAAACAGTCAACCAGTACAGAATGAGAAAACATGAATTGAAAAAATGAGGAGAAGCTTAGGAACATCTGGGATAACTTTAAACATGCCAACATCCAAATCATAGCGGTGTCAGAAGGAGAAGAGGAAGAGCAAGAAATTGAAAACTTATGTGAAAAAATAATGGAGGAAAACTTCTCAGATTTGGCGAAGGAAATAGATATGCAAGTCCAGGAAGCACAGAGAGTCGCAAAGAAGCTAGACCCAAAGAGTACCATACCAAAACACATCATAATTAAAATGCCAAAGGTGAAAGATAAAGAGAGAATCCAAAAAGCAGCCTGAGAGAAGTGGAGAGTTACCTACAAAGGGGTACCTATAAGAGTATCAACTGATTTCTCAAAAGAAACTTTGCAGGCAAGAAGGGACTGGCAAGAAGTATTCAATGTGATGAAAAGCAAGAACCTACAACCAAGACTACTCTATCCAGCAAAGCTATCATTTAGAATGGAAGGGCATGAGAGACAAGATGGCGGAAGAGTAAGTGGAAGCTACACTAACCTCCTCCCAGAACTAGCCTGGATTTACAACTTAATTTTGGAGAAATCATCTGGAATAACGAACCGAACACTAGCTGGAGAGAAGTCTTATAACCACGGAGAGACAGAAAAGGCCGCTACATCACAACGTGACCGGTAGGGAGTGCAGCGATGCGGAAGGGCTGGCTGGGCTCACACGGGTGGCAGCTGAAGGGACTGAGAAACAGCTCAGCAGCTGGGTGTTCCCCCTGAGAAGGGCAGGGTCTAAACCCCCAGCTGAGCTTCCCAGCCTACAGCAACAGAGTGGAAAGTAAAATAGTAACCAGCTGTGAAAAGCGAAAAGCCACAGGGTTTCTTGCTAGCTGGAGAGAAACAGCTAGAAAAAAAAAGAGCTTTTAAGTGGATCACGTATGAAAATATTTTGGCATCCACTTGCCCTGGGCTCGAGCGGAGTGTGGGTGGAGAGGGCTGGGGATGCTTGGGGAGGGTTTGGTGTGGTGGCTTTGTGGGGAGAGCTGGGGAGGCGGCCGACCAGGAACCACTGCTGGCTTGTCCCCGGTGCTGCAGGCAGATCATTCCCCCACCTCCAAGTGGCATCAGCCTGAGGGGAAGCAAAAGCCCTGCCTACAGGAATTAAGCTGCCACACCCACGGTCCTTAAGCCTGACGGCTAATCACAGATTGAATAGACTAACAACTGAAGAAGTCAGACAAAGGCAGTAGATCCTTGGAAGTCTCCAACAGGCTGCCTAGGCCCAGACTGGTACAGGATCTGATGCCACCAGGGGCAGATCCAGGAAGTGCAGATCTTTCTAAGAGCACCAACAAACAATAGGAGTCACAAAAATGGGGAGACAGAGAAACAACCCCCCATTGAAAAGAAAGATAGAATCCCCAGAAAGAGTGCTACATGAAATAGAGGGGAGCAAACTATCGGATATGGAATTCAAAACATGGATTATGGAGAAGCTCAATGAGCTCAGCGGAAACTACAAAGAACTCCAGGGAAACTACAAGGAACTCCAGGGAAACTACAAGGAACTTACTGAGAATTACACCAGCATTAGAAAGGGCATAGAAGCTATCAATAAGAGCCAGGAGGAAATGAAGAATACGATCTCTGATTTGAAGAACACAGTAGAAGGAATTAAAAGCAGGCTAGAGGAAGCAGAAGATCGGATCAGCGAGCTGGAAGACAATGTAGACAAAAACTCCCAGACAGTGCAACAAAATGAAAAAAAGACTGAACAAGACTGAAGAGACTCTAAGACAGCTGCAGGACAACATGAAATGTAATAATATCCATTTCATAGGAATTCCAGAAGGAGAAGAAGAGCAAGCGATAGAAAACCTCTTTGAAAAACTAATGACAGAAAACTTCCCTAACATGAGGAGAGAAAGAGTCACGCAAGTCCAGGAAGCACAAAGGGTCCCAATGAAGATGAACCCCAGCAGGCCCACTTCAAGACACATCATGATTAAAATGGCAACATTCAAAGACAAAGAGAGAATCCTAAAAGCAGCAAGAGAGAAACAACTAATAACATACAAGGGAGCTCCAACAAGGCTATCATCAGATTTCTCAGCAGAAACACTACAAGCCAGAAGGGAATGGCAAAAAATATTCCAAGCAATGAAAAACAAAGGCTACAACCAAGAATACTCTGCCCAGCAAGACTCTCATTCAAAATGGAAGGTGAAATAAGGAGTTTCCAAAACAAAAGAAGGCTAAAAGAATACATCTCCACCAAACCAGCATTGCAAGAGATGCTAAAGGGTCTGCTTTAAGAAGATGAAGAAACAGAGAGACAGAGAGGAACACGAGTACAAAGGGGGAAAATGACAATGAATAAGTACTGAAAGAAAGAAGGAACTTCTACCATTTGCAACAACATGATTGGAACTAGAGAGAATTATGCTTAGCGAAATAAGCCAGGCAACGAAAGAAAAATACCTTATGCTATCACCTACTACAGGAAACTCATGAACAACACAAACAAATGAGCAAAATTGAACCAGAGGTATGTAAACAAGGAATAAACTAACAGTAACAAAGGGGGAGATGGGAGGGAGAGAAGGGGATAAGAAGAGGAAGGGTCTAGTCAAACAACATGTATAAATGACCCATGGACATGGACAACTAGGTGGGGACTGAATGTGGGAGAAGGGAGGGGCAGCGTGCAGGGAAGCAAGAGGGGGGGGAAAGGTGGGACAACTGTAATGGAAAAACAAAGAAAAATATTTTTAGTGGAGGAAAAAATGAAAAAATAAAGAATGGAAATGCAAGTTCAGTGAATATTAGAAGGACAAAGATTTTCCTTCACACTCTATATTTTTCTCCCTATCTGATTCCTCCAGAGTTTGGCATTCTAAAAAAGTAAGTAATGACATAAGTTTCTTTGCATAAAACTAATAAGACCAGTTGTTAATAGAGGTTTTTTTTGACTAAGACTTTGACTGGAATGTCATGCTTAAGCAGACATGCTTGGGCTCTGGTTGTTACCAAAAAGCACTGAGGAACTGGGATTGACTTTCAAAGGTAATAAAAGCCCGCAAAATAAAAGGCCTGCTGCCATGGTTGGTTGTGCGGTCCACAGCAATCTCTCCAGGGAAGGAACGAAGGTTGTTTTCCTGAAAGATGGCTAGAAGGGACCTTAAGGCACAATGGAAAACCAGAAAGACTTGGCAAGGACAGGTGTGTACAGGCAAGGATGAATGCCAGGTATGTGGCCCAGCTACTGTGCCCTGAAGAGCAGACTGAGGGCCACCCTAAATGTTCCTTGGGTAAGTTCCAGCAAAACAGAACTAAAGATCATAAGTGATCATTTGCTGCTCTTGTTATGTTTATGCAAACGAACAAGATAAATTAAAAATGGACTTAATGTAGTCCCTTTAAAGACAAGGAGAGTAATCTTAGGGAGAAAAATCATTATTCAAGGAAAATCACAATGATCAGTGGCAGACTGTAAAGTAGGGCAGCTAACCATCTTAAAAGTTTCTTCTCACTTAAAAAATGGTTTCACTTGAAAATCAAACCATATCTGTAATATCACCAAAGAGATTCAAGTTGCAGGCAAGTAGAATGTCAAGTGCCTTGCAACTGGATGTCTTCCCAATAAGACAGTCTTACAGATTTAGAGACTTATTTGTTGGTTATGTTACATAAATTAACATGTCTTTTCTGTTTTCAAAGGGCATAAGCCTATGACCGCATTACCTGAGTGATTGTCTGTACGCATAAGCTTCGCTTAATCCTCTCTGCAGCGCTGCCTCCTGAGACTCAACAATTTGGCTGAACTAAATGGCTGGGTTGGTGAAGAATGTGGTGGTCTGTGGGCTTCACTTTAAAACTGAATTCTCTTTTCTATCCTAATGGCTTGGACAGAAAGGGCCCAGAGGTCTGAGAGGGGGGAAACATAAACTATTTCCCTCAGCCCAAACTAAATATAATGGGCAAAAGGGTTTTGGACAGGCGAGATGTGCCTAGCACACCTTCCTCCAAAGAAGCCCCCCCCCTTTTTTTTTTCCCTCCTAATGTGGAACATTGAAAAATTAATCCCTGCCTTTTGTTACCTAGTAGTTATGGATTGAATGATGCTTTTTAACCCTTTTTGCCAAATCTGTTGCCCCCAGAACACAACAAGGATGCCAGCCTGCTAAACCAAGCACGCCGTTGTCCGGAGACAGCCAACTGACCTGGAGTCTGCACAATCCTTCCCCATGTGGGAAGGCCACCCTCCCCTCCACACCCCCACTATTATTAGGGATTTCTGGACCCAAGGGTAGGTAGGACGAGGACCATGTCCAGCTTGAAGCAGCTAGAGGAGCTTGAACCCTTCACCCATTGTCCTTTACAAGATTACAAAGGGTCTTAATATCTGAGAGGGAGGGATAGTTATTTTTTATGAACCATGGGTATGGACTTGGGGGGGATGCTGGGGGAGGGAGATACTGGGTGGAGGGGAGTAAAGGGGAAAAAATTGGAACTACTGTAACAACATAATCAATAAAATATACTTTAAAAAAAAGTTTCTTTGCATAAAACTAATAAGACCAGTTGTTAATAGAGGTTTTTTTGACTAAGACTTTGACTGGAATGTCATGCTTAAGCAGACTTGCTTGGGCTCTGGTTGTTACCAAAAAGCACTGAGGAACTGGGATTGACTTTCAAAGGTAATAAAAGCCCACGAGATAAAAGGCCTGGTACCCTGGTTCAATGCGCGGTCCATGGCAATCTTTCCAGGGAAGGAGTGAAGGTTGTTTTCCTGAAAGATGGCTAGAAGGGACCTTAAGGCACAATGGAAAACCAGAGGACTTGGAAAAGACAGGTGTGTATAGGCAAGGCTGAATGCCAGGTATGTGGCTCAGCTTCTGTGCACTGAAGGTCACCCTAAATGTTCCCTGCATAAGTTCCAGCAAAGCAGAACTAAATATCATAAGTAATCATTTTCTGCTCTTGTTGTGTTTATACAAATGAGCAGGATAAATTAAAAATTGACTTAATGCAGTTCCTTTAATGACAAGGAGGGTAATCTTAGGGAGAAAAATTGTGATTCAAGGAAAATCACAATGCACAGTGGTAGACTATAAAGTAGTGTAGCTAACTGTCTTTAAAGTTTCTTTTCATTTAAAGTTTGTTTTCATTTGAAAGTTAAACTATATCTGTGGTATTATCAAAGATGTTTAATTTACAGGCAAGAAGAATGTCAAATGCCTTGCAACTGGATGTCTTTCCGATAAGACAGTCCTACAGATTTAGAGACTTGTATGTGGGTTATATTACATAAATTAACATGTGTGTTCTGTTTCCAAAGGGCATAAGCCTATGATCTCATTACCTGAGTGATTGTACGTATAGGTCTCACTTAATCCTGTCTTCATCGCTGCATCCTGAGACTCAATGGTTTGGCTGAACTCAGTGGCTGGGTTGGTGAAGAATGGGGTGGTCTGTGGGCTTCACTTTAAAACTGGTTTCTCTTTTCTGTCCTAATGGCTTAGACAGAAAGAGCCCAGAGGTCTGAGAGGGGGAAACCTAAACTATTTCCCTCAGCCCAAACTAAGTATAATGGGCAAAAGGGTTTTGGACAGGTGAGATGTACCTGGCACACCTTCCTCCAAAGAAGCCCTTCTTTTCCCTAATGTGGGACATTGAAAAATTAATACCTGTCTTTTGTCATCTAGTGGTTATAGATTGATTGATGTCTTTTAACCCTGTTGCCAAATCTGTTGCCTCCAGAACACAGCAAGGATGCCAGCCTGTTAAATCAAGCATGCCATTGTCCGGGGACAGCCAACCAACCTGGAGTCTGCAGGATCCTTCCCCATGTGGGAAGGCCACCCTCCCTTCCACACCCCCACTTTTATTAGGGATTTCTGGACCCAAGGGTAGGTAGGACGATAACCATGTCCAGCTTGAAGCAGGTAGAAGAGCTCGAGACCTTCGCCCATTGTCCTTTATAAGATTATAAAGGGTCTTAAGTCTGAGAGGGAGGGATTTTTCTTTTTTATTGTTAAAATAATTAATTAATTAATTATTTTAAAAAGAAGAAGAAGAAGAATATATGAAAGATTGAGGCAGGAGAGCTTGTATGTACGACCCATGGGCATGGACTTGGGGGCGGGGATTGTTGAGGGAGGGGGGGTGCTGGGTGGAGGGGAGCAAAGGAAAAAAATTGTAACTATTGTAACAATATAATCAATAAAATATACTTAAAAAATAAAAGAATGGAAGGGCAGATGAAGTGCTTCACAGACAAGGTAAAGCTAAAAGAGTTCATTATCACCAAGCCATTATTATATGAAATGTTAAAGGAACTTATTTAAGAAAAAGATCAAAATTATGAACAGTAAAATGACAACAAACTCACAACTATCAATAACTAAATCTAAAAAAAAAAACACACAACAAAATCCAACTAAGCAAACTCACATAGGAACAGAATCATTGGTATGGGGATAATTTAAGGGGTTATCAGCTGGGAGGGGGAAGGGGGAGAAATGGGGAAATGGTGCAGGGATTAAGAAGCATAGTTAGTTGGTACAAAATAGACAGGGGAAGTTAAGAATAATATAGGAAAAGATGAATCCAAAGAACTTATATGCATGACCCATGGACATGAACTAAAGGAGGGGGATACCTGGAGGGAAGCGGGGTACCTGGCAGAGGGGAGCAAAGGGGGAAAAAATTGGAACTACTGTAACAACATAATCAATAAAATATACTTAAAAATAAAGTGGTAGTAGTTAAGACTGTGGTAATAATATGATGATCAATAAGTAAAGAAAACTAAAACTGAAAGCTGAGAAATAGATCCATACTTATATAGTTAGTTAACTTGTGACACAGTGCCAAGATAATTTGATTTGAAAAGTAAAGTCTCTTTAAAAAATTATGCTCTACAAATTCTAGCTGCCTTGTCCTCCTTAACCTCTCATCTCTGTGTGTTCTATTCAGTAAAACTTCTGAGATATGTCTGGGTTTCCACAGCCTGCATGAAGCCTGAACACTACCTCAGGTAACTGGGAACAACCACAGGGTTCACCTTAATTTCTTTCTTGGTGATAACAGTCCTGTGCTGCCAGTTGTCCTATATCTGAAGGTAGTTGTTAAATATAGCATTTTGTCCTGTTTTCTAGTTATGAGAGAAGGTAAATCCAGACCCTGTTGCTCCATTATGGCTGAAACAGAAGGCAGTATGCACTTTTACTTATATATTTTTTAAGTTAATCTCACCCAAGAACATTTTTTTCATTGCTTTTGAGAAAGAGACAGACAGACAGAGAGAGAGAGAGAGAGAGAGAGAGAGAGAGAGAGAGAGAGAGAGAGACATCAAATGGGGATCAAACCCGCAACCCGGGTATACAATCTGCAACCTTTCAGTTCACTGGACAACACTCCAACCAACCAAGTCACACATGTTTCTCTCCCTTTTTCTCCCTCCCTTCCCCTCTCTAAGCACGTTCTTGGGTCAGGATAACTAAATAAATACATACATAAGTACATAAATAAGCTCTCTGACTGCTCTGTGAAGCAAAAATGGAAGAAATGGAAGCAGAGTCAATTCAGGAAGGATTGCAGCAGTCTAAATGAGAATAATGCACTTAGATTAGTGCATTAGCAGTCAAATGGGAAGCAGTTGGCTGCTGAATACATGTTGGAGCTAGAACTGGCAGTACTTGCTGATAGATTGGATTTGGGATGGGAAAAAGGGACAGACATGAACATTAAGATAAAAAGCAGAAGTTTTTGGCCTGAAAAACTGCCTGAATGCCATTTATTGAGAAGAAAAGACAGGGTCAATGAAAAGATTTAGGGTTGTTTGGGGGGAGCAAATGTCTAGAACCTCCATTCTTTGCCTGAAAGTATAAAAGATAAAATTTATATTCTTCTCCTTCTAGAAATGGATTGAAATTTTTTCTTATATTCTTACTGTATATTGTATGTATCACTTCTCTAGACCAGCAATTTTCAAACCTTTTCATCTCATGGCACACATAAACTAATTACTAAAATTCTGCAGCAACCAAAAAATAAATATTTTATCTTTTTTGGTGACCTGAAAAAAATAGGTATAATTTGAATTTATTCACACCAGATGGTTATTGTCGTGTTGGCTGTTGCCATTTTTTAATTTGACAATTTAAGGGAAGTGAGGTCAGTGTCCCTGACTAAATAGTCAGGTATTGCTTTAAAAAATTTTTTTTTCGCCATGAACATGGGCTTTATTTGGGGACCTGTTGGGGGAAGAGAAGGAGGAGCTAGGACTGATAGATATATGGGGGGAGGGTCTTATAATCTTGCTTTTTAATTTAGTGCCTATTGCCTGGAGGTGAGGATGAGTGAGAACAGCTGTAGAAGTGAGAGGAGAGGAAAAGGGAAGGTCATTGAATGAATACTTTCCTTAGGGAAGGAAGCCAGGACTAGGATATGGGGATGGGGTGAGGGGGGAGGCACCCTTCATATACTGACACTCAGCCAAGGTCACTATTTGATGCCAGCTTCCCCAACCCCCCTGCCCTAGCCCAGCCCCTGGCCCAGATGCCTACCCTGCTAGCTCCCCCAACTTCCTGTGGAGAGGAGGGCATGAAGATGTGCAGAATGGTGGCACCCTCTGCCTCTGGGCCCCTTGCCTGGAAGAATTGCTCATTTAGCCTGCCCTGAAGTCCTGGCCAGAAACCAGAGGTCAGGAAACCAGGGTGCAGGCAGGGGAACAATTGTGCCCTTCACCACCCCTTCTGACACTCTGCCCCTCTCAGGCTCCTCACATGAGATTGCAGTGCTTGGCTCCACCCTTGTGTATCTTGCCTTCCTTCCCCTTCCCCAAGTCTAGCTGCCTGCTGAGGTGATCGCTGCAGTCCCCAGCGGAGTCAGTAGGGCGAAGCTACCTATGGCCATGGCTCAGAGAGGCCACTGGCCACATGGAAAACATTCCCAATGCTGCACTCAGAGGACAGGGAGAAGCACTCCAGGTAGGACACGTCCCCAACCTGCTAGGCTAGCACACTGCCCTGTTCATGTGTAATGGGTAAGCCGCTGCTTGGACAGCTCCTTCAGTGTGGCTAGGTCCATCCACATGTCTAGTTTACAGCCAATCAGCACAACCTGGTCATTGAAGCAAAACTCTTGAGCCTCCCCCTGCTACTTCTTGAGGACACTGTCGTGTTTTAGGTCTGCTAATGTTGAAGCAGAGGAGCACGGTGTCTGAATCAGGATAGGTCAAAATTGGCACATTATCAACACTAAGAAGATAGACAACCCAATTAAAAAATGGGCAAAAGACATGAACAAACACTTCTCCAAAGAGGACATACAGAGGGTCAATAGACATATGAAAGAATACTGAACATCACTAGCCATCAGAGAGATGCAAATAAAAACCACAATGAGATACTACCTCACACCGGTCAGAATGGCCATCATCAACAAATCAAAAATAACATGTGCTGGTGAGGATGTAGAGAAAAGGGAGCCCTGGTTCACTGCTGGTGGGAATGCAAACTGGTGCAGCCACTGTGGAAAACAATATGGAATTTCCTCAAAAAACTAAAAATGGAACTTCCTTTTGAACCAGCAATTCCATTGCTAGGATTATATCTGAAGAATACTGAAACACCAATTCAAAAGAACCTATGCACCCCTATATTCATAGCAGCACTATTTATAATAGCCAAGTGCTGGAAACAACCTAAGTGCCCATCTGTAGATGACTGGATCAAAAAACTGTGGTACATTTACATAATGGAGTACTATGTAGCAGAAAGAAAGAAGGAATACCATTTGCAACAACATGGATGGAACTAGAGTAAATTATGCTCAGCGAAGTAAGCCTGGCAAGAAAAGAAAAATACCTTATGCTATCACCTATTACAGGAAATTAAAGAACAACACAAACAAATGAGCTTTTTGGTAACAACCAGAGCCCAAGCATGTCTCCTTTAGGCATGACATTCCAGTCAAAGTCTTAGTCAAAAAAAACCTCTATTAACAACTGGTCTTATTAGTTTTATGCAAAGAAACTTATGTCATTACTTACTTTTTTAGAATGCCAAACTCTGGAGGAATCAGATAGGGAGAAAAATATAGAGTGTGAAGGAAAATCTTTGTCCTTCTAATATTCACTGAACTTGCATTTCCATTCTTTATTTTTTCATTTTTTCCTCCACTAAAAATATTTTTCTTTGTTTTTCCATTACAGTTGTCCCACCTTTCCCCCCCCTCTTGCTTCCCTGCACGCTGCCCCTCCCTTCTCCCACATTCAGTCCCCACCTAGTTGTCCATGTCCATGGGTCATTTATACATGTTGTTTGACTAGACCCTTCCTCTTCTTATCCCCTTCTCTCCCTCCCATCTCCCCCTTTGTTACTGTTAGTTTATTCCTTGTTTACATACCTCTGGTTCAATTTTGCTCATTTGTTTGTGTTGTTCATGAGTTTCCTGTAGTAGGTGATAGCATAAGGTATTTTTCTTTCGTTGCCTGGCTTATTTCGCTAAGCATAATTCTCTCTAGTTCCAATCATGTTGTTGCAAATGGTAGAAGTTCCTTCTTTCTTTCAGTACTTATTCATTGTCATTTTCCCCCTTTGTACTCGTGTTCCTCTCTGTCTCTCTGTTTCTTCATCTTCTTAAAGCAGACCCTTTAGCATCTCTTGCAATGCTGGTTTGGTGGAGATGTATTCTTTTAGCCTTCTTTTGTTTTGGAAACTCCTTATTTCACCTTCCATTTTGAATGAGAGTCTTGCTGGGCAGAGTATTCTTGGTTGTAGCCTTTGTTTTTCATTGCTTGGAATATTTTTTGCCATTCCCTTCTGGCTTGTAGTGTTTCTGCTGAGAAATCTGATGATAGCCTTGTTGGAGCTCCCTTGTATGTTATTAGTTGTTTCTCTCTTGCTGCTTTTAGGATTCTCTCTTTGTCTTTGAATGTTGCCATTTTAATCATGATGTGTCTTGAAGTGGGCCTGCTGGGGTTCATCTTCATTGGGACCCTTTGTGCTTCCTGGACTTGCGTGACTCTTTCTCTCCTCATGTTAGGGAAGTTTTCTGTCATTAGTTTTTCAAAGAGGTTTTCTATCGCTTGCTCTTCTTCTCCTTCTGGAATTCCTATGAAATGGATATTATTACATTTCATGTTGTCCTGCAGCTGTCTTAGAGTCTCTTCAGTCTTGTTCAGTCTTTTTTTCATTTTGTTGCACTGTCTGGGAGTTTTTGTCTACATTGTCTTCCAGCTCGCTGATCCGATCTTCTGCTTCCTCTAGCCTGCTTTTAATTCCTTCTACTGTGTTCTTCAAATCAGAGATCGTATTCTTCATTTCCTCCTGGCTCTTATTGATAGCTTCTATGCCCTTTCTAATGCTGGTGTAATTCTCAGTAAGTTCCTTGTAGTTTCCCTGGAGTTCCTTGTAGTTTCCCTGGAGTTCTTTGTAGTTTCCGCTGAGCTCATTGAGCTTCTCCATAATCCATGTTTTGAATTCCATATCCGATAGTTTGCTCCCCTCTATTTCATGTAGCACTCTTTCTGGGGATTCTATCTTTCTTTTCAATGGGGGGTTGTTTCTCTGTCTCCCCATTTTTGTGACTCCTATTGTTTGTTGGTGCTCTTAGAAAGATCTGCACTTCCTGGATCTGCCCCTGGTGGCATCAGATCCTGTACCAGTCTGGGCCTAGGCAGCCTGTTGGAGACTTCCAAGGATCTACTGCCTTTGTCTGACTTCTTCAGTTGTTAGTCTATTCAATCTGTGATTAGCCGTCAGGCTTAAGGACCGTGGGTGTGGCAGCTTAATTCCTGCAGGCAGGGCTTTTGCTTCCCCTCAGGCTGATGCCACTTGGAGGTGGGGGAATGATCTGCCTGCAGCACCGGGGACAAGCCAGCAGTGGTTCCTGGTCGGCCGCCTCCCCAGCTCTCCCCACAAAGCCACCACACCAAACCCTCCCCAAGCATCCCCAGCCCTCTCCACCCACACTCCGCTCGAGCCCAGGGCAAGTGGATGCCAAAATATTTTCATACGTGATCCACTTAAAAGCTCTTTTTTTTTCTAGCTGTTTCTCTCCAGCTAGCAAGAAACCCTGTGGCTTTTCGCTTTTCACAGCTGGTTACTATTTTACTTTCCACTCTGTTGCTGTAGGCTGGGAAGCTCAGCTGGGGGTTTAGACCCTGCCCTTCTCAGGGGGAACACCCAGCTGCTGAGCTGTTTCTCAGTCCCTTCAGCTGCCACCCGTGTGAGCCCAGCCAGCCCTTCCGCATCGCTGCACTCCCTACCGGTCACGTTGTGATGTAGCGGCCTTTTCTGTCTCTCCGTGGTTATAAGACTTCTCTCCAGCTAGTGTTCGGTTCGTTATTCCAGATGATTTCTCCAAAATTAAGTTGTAAATCCAGGCTAGTTCTGGGAGGAGGTTAGTGTAGCTTCCACTTACTCTTCCACCATCTTGTTTCTCTCTGGGATTGACTTTCGAAGGTAATAAAAGCCCCCAAGGAAAAAGGCCTTGTACCTTGTTTTGTTGTGTGGTCCATGGGAATCTTTCCAGGGAAGGAATGAAGGTTGCTTTCCTGAAAGATGGCTAGAAGGGACCCTAAAGTGCAATTGAAAACCCAAAGGCCTTGGAAAAGACAGGTGTTTACAGGCAAGGTGAATGGCAGGTATGTGGCTCAGTTCCTCTGCCCAGAAGGGCAAACTGAAAATCACCCTAAAGATTTCTTGTGTAAGTTCCAGCAAAGCAGATGTAAAGATTATATGTGATCATTTTCTGCATATTTTGTGTTTATGCAAACGAACAGGATAAATTAAAACTGGACTTAATGCGGTCCTTTAAGGACAAGGACAGTAATCTTAAGGAGAAAAATTGTGATTCAAGGAAAACACAATGCTCAGTGGTAGACTATAAAGTAGTGCCGCTGTCTTTAAAGTTTATATTCATTTAAAGTTTGTTTTCATTTGAAAGTTAAACTAGGTCTGTGGCATCATCAAAGATGCTTAGTTTGCAGGCAAGAAGAATGTGAAATGCTTTGCAACTGGATGTTTTTCCAATAAGAGAGTCTTGCAGATATAGAGACTTGTTTGTTGGTTATGTTGCATAAATTAACATGTGTGTTATGTTTTCAAAGAGCATAAGCCTATGATCTCATTACCTAAGTGATTGTCCATACATAGAGGCCTCACTAAATCCTGTCTGCATTGCTGCCTCCTGATACTCAATGGTTTGGCTGAACTAAGTGGCTGGGTTGGTGAAGAATGGGGTGGTCTGTGGGCTTCACTTTAAAACTGGTTTCTCTTTTCTGTCTTAAAGGCTTAGACAGAAAGGGCCCAGAGGTCTGAGAGGGGGGGAAACCTAAACTATTTCTCTCAGCCCAAACTAAGTATAGTGGGCAAAAGGGTTTTGGACAGGTGAGATGTACCTGGCACACCTTCCTCCAAAGAGCCTTTCTTTTCCCCCTAATATAGGACATTCAAAAATTAATCCCTGCCTTTTGTCACCTAGTGGCTACGGATGAATGATGCCTTTAAACCCTGTTGCCAAATCTGTTGCCCCCAGAATACAACAAGGATGCCAGCCTGTTAAACCAAGCACACTCTGGTCCAGGGACAGTCAGCTGACCTGGAGTCTGCACGATCCTTCCCCATGTGGGAAGGCCACCCTCCCCTCCACACCCCCACTCTTATTAGGGATTTCCGGACCCAAGGGTAGGTAGGACAAAGACCATGGCCAGCTTGAAGCAGCTAGAGGAGCACGAGACCTTTGCCCATTGTCCTTTATAAGATTATAAAGTGTCTTAAGTCTGAGAGGGGGGAATTGTTATTTTTTATTGTTATAAAAAATTAACTAATTATTTTTAAAAAGAAGAAGAATATAGGAAAGGGTGAAGCCAAGAACTTGTATGCATAACCCATAGACATGAACTAAGGGGGGTGGGATTGCTGGGGGAAGGGGAGTATTGAGTGGAGGGGAGCAAAGGGGGAAATTTGGAACTATTGTAACAATAGAATCAATAAAATACACACACACACACACACACACACACACACACACACACACAAAGAATTGGCACGTTATCATAGTAAGGGAAACCTGAAGTGTCTCATGGCAAGCACCTGCAGCAATATTCCATGTCCCCCATAGCCTGCTCCCCCATACTTCCCCCTCCACACACACACGAACATCTTGTGGGCAGCACTGAGCCCCCACCAGTCTAAGTGCCTCTTCTGCCCTGCTTCCAGCTCCTTAAAAATTCATGTGGCACACTGGTTGAAAATCACTGCTCTTGACTATGAGCTCTTTGAAGAGAGGGTTATTGCCTTATTGTTTTTATGTCACATACAATGCACATAGTAGTCCTATAATGTGTGTATCTCTGTGTGGAGAAATGGGAATCTGCACAATGTGGTGTTGGAGGTGAAGAACTGAGTGCTCTGGGTTAGAAGAGAAATACCACTGAATCTCTGGAGAAGATCTAAAAAATACTCTGCTATTCTTTCTGGAAAGCTATTTAGTTCAGTAAGGATAAAAAATGTATATTAAATATAAATGCTATGTGTTTATATAACCTTAGATGGAAATAATCAGAGAAGATGCCTTGTAATTTTGATATCATTCGTTTCCTTGAAGAATAAAAATTATTCTTTGAATTGAAAAATGCAGGGGTGAAATGAAGAATGGGCTCAAGTATGTGTCTAGTAACACATCAACATATCTAAATACAGTGCTTAAAAACTAGTCTTTCTCGGCTGAGTGTTGTAGTTTATAGCATAGCTCCTGCAGAGCTTTTCATGGTTATAGATGGCTTTATTTTTACAATCTTTAGCTACAATGTTAAAAATACCAAATCAATTCTGCTTTCTGTTGGGGCGACTGGGAGGAGAAAGGTAACCCTAAATGGCAGTGAACGGCTCCACTGCCTAAAATTTTTGTTGTATCTGAAAACTTCACTATTAGACTCACTATTTGGGTTAAAATATTGTCTTAAAAGTAGTCATTAAAAATTTTTTATGTTTTATTATGTGAGTTAGCACAGTAAATATTTTCTAGTATAAGGAGACTGTATGCAGAGGTTAAAAGCTGATGAACTATAGTATAGACCTTCTTGGACTTACCAGACTAGTGATCTTGAACAAGAGAGGCTTAACCTCTCTAGTTTTCATGTATTAATCTATGAAATGGGACTAGTAATATCTATCACACAGGGGTATTGTAAGGATTAAATCAATAATGAATGTAAAGTTCTTCTAAAACAGTTCTGGATATCTTTTGTTAGCTAAGAAAGAGCAAAATATGATATAAGACCTTGGAAAGTTAAGTCCTGATGAAATGGAAGGTATTGGGAAAGGCCTAAGTACAGGGAGCTTCCATGAAAGGAAAGAAAGGTCTTAGCTGAGAATGTTAGTGAACAGATGCCATCATGGGAGTTCTGAAAGGCCCTGGGGACACTCCAGAAGTAGGGTTAGGACATTATCACCAATAGAAGATTAGGAGCTGGTGCAAAAAAAAAACCAAACAAACAAACAAAAAAAAAACCCATGGCTACTTGACAGGTTTACTTAGGACAAATTTAAGTAAATATTTACCTAATCTCAACACAGAAAAAAAGACTTCTTATGTTTTGAAACAATGAAGGAAAGGATACACACAAAGTTAATGTTAGACTACCAAAAAACAAAAAAACAAAAAACAAAAAAAAAAAACCTCACTCAACATGTGTACTTTAAAAATATTTAAAGAATTTTTAAATTAACAGAAACTTCATAAACAGAAATTATTTTTAAAGGTCCCACAGAAGAACTTTAAGTTAACCAAAGTAGATTACACTTGGGCATCTACTTTGGCTCCTTCTCACCACCCACACCAAAACCACAGAGAAGTGATTGTCATAAAGGCATAAACCCACGAGGACAGAGAAAAGGGAAAGGAGCAATAGGAGCAAGACTCTGAAGTTAGAAAACATAAATAAATGGCTTAGTAAACCACCCAAAAATTGAATATTAGGTCAGCAGAAGAGAAAGCTGCACCCATTTCAATGTACTCTACTGTCTCCATTGGGCTCAGATAATGGCAGCATGTGAAAGTATGGAAGTGGAGTGAGTAGAGGCTGCAGATAGGATGATTGGTAGAGAGACTGTTAAAGTAAATGGACCCCAGGTCTCTTCCACACTCTGCAGCTGGGCAACTGGTAAGAACCTGCTGAAACTGTGGAGGTTTATTCTCAGGAGAGATTAAAACAGGGGAACCAGGCATAACTAAAACTGGAGCATATAGTACTGAAAACAGAGAATTAGGAAATGTCTACACCTACATCCTGAGATACCTTGGCCTCTTCTCCACATCAGCAACCAGAAGCCCTGTCCTTAAGAAAGAAGACCAGAAGAGTTTTCTTTGAGGAATCTGCCCAGCCCAGTAAAACAGATCTAAACATATTGCATCTCAGCAACGGAATCTGACCAGCTCACCCTATTGTGAAGGTCACATTCAACACATCCCCCCCCCCCACATCCCCCTTCCCTACTCTTAAGGATTTGAAAACAACCAAGAAGTACCATACATCTAAGGGAAGTCTCCAATATAAAAGGAAGAAACCAAAGAAATAAACAGAAAAAGAAAAAACCCAACTTAGAGGAATCAAACCTTGCAAAAGAAAAAATACTTTTTTTTAAATGCTGCCTTTAATATCCTGAGAGAGATAAGGAAAAGTATTGCCACATGAAACAAGAACAGGATACTATTTTTAAAAGGGTGGAGGTCTTGTGAAGAAAAAAAAATTCTAGAAACTAAAAATATGATAGCAAAAATTAAAACTCAATAAAAGGATTGAAAGAAAAATTATGGAAATCTTCCAGAAAACAAGGTAAAGGCAAGCAAATGAAAAACAAGAAAAGTGGACAGAAACATTGGAGGTCCAGCTAGAAAGTCTAAAATCCTAATAATAGGAGCTCAGGAAATATAGAACAAAGAACATGTGTAAGACAGTGTTCAAAGAAAAGATTCAATAAAATTTCTCAGGTCTGAAGCACATGAGTCTGCAAATTAAGAGTCCATTGAAAACACAGCACAGTGGATTAAAACAGGCCCACACCAAGGCACATGCAAAGATTAACATTGTGTGTTGATGAGGCGAGGTTGCAGGATATCTAAACAGGATACTTGATCAAAAATTATTCTGGGTGTTTTTGTGAAGGCATTTAGGATCAGATTAACACTTACAGTGGTGGGCTTTCTAAGTAAAGCATGTTGCCTTTCATAATATGATATGGGTGGGCCTCATCTAATCAGTTGAAGTCCTGAATAGATTGATGCACAGCCTGGCCCACCCTCCAGACTTCTTCTTTAATTTTTTTTTTATTCATGAGAGAAAGAGAGAAAGAGAGATATTTGTTGTTCCACTTATTTATGCATTCATTGGTAGATTCTTATATGTGCCCAGACCAAGGATCAAACCCGCAATCTTGGCATGTCAGGATCATGCTGTAACCAACTGAGCTACCTACCCAGCCAGGGTCCCTCTAGACTTCTTTAATACTCATGAGGATTCCCCTAGGGGCTTTTTACCTTCTTCATAATCTGGTCTCTGTGATATTTCTCTCCTAATCCTAAAGTCCATCAGACATATCTCATTATGAAAGGAGTTCAACTCTTTTCCCACAGGACTCCTGAGCTTCATTCAAATGTAGAAATATGCCTGGGTACATGTTCTACAGTCTCAAACATCCCACCGAGAGTAAAAATAAGATCCTTGATAGATGTGTTTCCTATCATCTCAGGCCAGCTTGTCTCAATCTCAAATCTCTTTAACCAACTTTATTATACAATATAGTTTATTTTTACAGAGTCTTTATTTTATAGTCCTGGTTATGTAAACTCAGCTATTGTTTTATTTTATTTTTATATATTTATGTTTTGAGATAAGTGGTTTCTACCAACTAAGACGTTAGTGTTTACACAGGAATAAAAAAAGTATGTCCTTTACGGGAGTTGTCGAATTGAAACGGAAGTATGGAAGCAATAAAACTATTATCGTGCTTTCTCTTAAAAACAGATGTTTATCACACTTAAAAAAAAATAGGCCCATTGACTGTTTCAAAATACACACAGACCTTTGACATTTATTGTACAAAGGAAGACCTACCCCACAATATGGTGCCTGAGCTAGTGACATCGATTTATATAATCCTGTGAACGTTCTTTGTACACGTGCTAAACAATCAAGGTGAAAAGTGATTACTAGCAAAGATAGCCAAATGAGGAGATGCAATCATAAACAGCTGGAATAAGAAAAAGAATTGTGATACTTTGGTTTTGCTTTCAAGGTTGTTTCTCTACAATACTTTTCTTACAAGTAGGTTAAGCTACCACTAGATGGCAGCACAGTGGTGTTCTGGTGGTCTACAGGACAACCAGAACCAGGAAACTGGCTTGAGGACTCCCCCCATCAGCCTGGCTAAAACTTAGAACTAAGACTCATTCACATTGCCTTCATCCTTTCATCCATCCATTCATTTGTTGATCCAAACATGTGTTCATCCAACAAATATTTATTGTCTTTAAAAAGAACTTTTGATATTGGTATAATTGGGTTTAAAACAGTATTATCAAAATATATTTTAAAATAACTGAAGAAAACAAGACAGAAAAGATTGAAGTACATTGCTCCTGCACAACTGGTATAGATGGAGAAGGCCAAAAGTAGGCACTGCCATGTTTTTAAGCACAGGGATCAAGCATTAGGTTTGATTCAATGAGGGAGCCTTGACAGCCATTTCTTGGGATCAGAAACCCCAAATGATTCAAGGTCAAAGTTTTGGAACTAGAGGAAGTAAATCATCTTCAGAGTCGAGAATAAGGTGGTATTAATGAAATTTGGCTGCTGTTCCTTGTGGATCCAGGCAATTTTATACAGCTGTCACACAAATAGCTGCGATTTGGTACCCAGCTTATCAATTTTAACTCCAGTTATTTTCCTTGTATGCTATCAGAGAGAAGCATTTAGTCTCCTTGCTTACATATTTGCCACTTGTATATTTCTTTCCTGCTCTGTAGTTTCTAGACTAAATTTCACATACATCTGCTAGGAGTTTTATTTTCTCTACTGAGAGAACTTTGTATGACTATTCCAAAATTAATGAGAGAAATGGGTCTGCCTCCCAATCTGAACCTCTTGTTCAAACTGCCTTCTAAAATCACATAAAGTAGGGAATAATTTGGCATCCTCTAATGGTCAAATGTGTGATTTTATTTTTTTATATATAGAGAGAATAGCATAAAATAGAGAGTAGCTTTACCCTCTAAAGCAATGCAATGCCTTTTAAACCTTTTAGAATCTGACCCTCAATAAGAAATAGGTTTTAACTTCACAGCTATGTCTGCCCATAGCCTGTTGGCTCTCAAATCCATTTCCTGCTCGGTTCTCTGCAGATCCCAAGAGACTGTATTTCTGAGACTCCCAGCTTCTGTTAACCGACTTCTGTCTAGGTCCCATCCATGTGTGACCCTGCTATGACACTGGAGGATGGAAAAATGAAAAACTAAGGTGATTCTCCCCATCTTCCTCTGCCTGTGTGCATCTTTGACAGTAGCTGAGTCTCCTCTCTGGTTCCAGCACCAGCTAAAAGGCCCCCAGTGATCTCTTGCTGGATGATCCCAGATCTGAGATCCAGCAACACTGTCACCTCCCTTTATCCCCCCAATTTATAAAGACGTTAGTGATTTCTGTCATTGCTGACCTCTGGGTTGCCTCACCTTCCCCTATTTGGCTTCTCAACTTTTTCAGCATTTGTGTAAACAGTTCCTGTACTAAATTCTCTCTGTTAAAATTATACTGACAATGGTTTCTGTTTTCCTGATACATTAATTTCCTAAAGCCAATGGTTCATTAACAATATTTCTTCTACTGTGTGCAGTGACTCTGATATTTCCTATTCTATTTCACTTTTTATTATTAATTTTTATGTAGTTTAATTTTTTTTTTGAGAGAGAGAGAGAGATTGGTTTGTTGTTCCACTTATTTATGCATTTATTGGTTGATTCTTGTTATGTGCCCTGATGGGGGATCAAACCTTAAACCAACTGGACTACTCAGCCAAGACTCTATTTCACTTTTTTTTAAATGCCAGCCAGAGCCCACTAAATGGAGTTCACAACTCATTGATGGTTTATGTCTTACTAATGGAGATATGAAAAACACTGTTTTAGAGACTGTATTTATTCACTTATTGCTTAAAATTGGGTTTATGGGGTTATAATTCATGCACAGTAAATTCACCCTTTTAGGTGCACATCATTACAATTTTGACATATGTAAACACAATATTTTCATCATCCCAAAAAGCTCCCCATTCTCTTTTGTAGTTAGACTCTCACTCTATTTCTAACCAAGAGTAACCACTAATACATCTTCTGCTCACTATAATTTTACCTTTTCTAGAATGTCATATAAATAAAACCATATGCTAAGTCTTCTGAACCTGATTTCTTTCACTTAGCATACACATGGTTTTTAGACTCATTTGTGTTGTTGCATATGTCAGTAGTCCATTTATTTTTATTGCTGAATGATACTGTTATCATGATAAACATTAGAAAAACATTTAAGTCCAAAATGTATATTTTACTTTTGCTATTTGTTTGTAACATATTAGGTTGAAACCACACAAGACCTCTGTGGAGTTCTTAACTGTTGGGTTCAATGACTGAAGGAGTGAGGGTGGGACTTCTCCACAGAACTGCCTCAAAGATGTTCATGTTCAAAGACAAGAGAGTAAATAGCTTGGGCTCTAGAGTCTTACTTTCTAAGATTTAATTCTGCATCCTACTCTTGGTATCTCATGATCTTGAGCAAATTAAATTACTTAACTTCCCTTCACTTTTAGTTTCCTCATCTGTAAAATGAAATGGTACATGGTTCACTGAATTATTGTGGGAATAAAGTAAATGTGTAAAACTCTTACTAAATGACTGGTCACACTAAGTGCTCAGTAAATTAGTATATGTGCTCTGAATTTAGCCAGTCTAAAAGAGTCAGGAGGAACAACATGTTTTTCTAGGCAGCACACCCTTTAAGACCTTATCACTCAATTCTGAGTGTCTGCAAGCAGTGCCATTGACAGTCAAGGAGGAAAAGAGGCCTGATTCAGTCCATGAGGTCAGGAAGAAATGTCTGTGAAATCCAAGTACAGGGCTGTCCATTTACTCTGGCACTTAATATCATTAAGTTAGACGGTTGGTCATTGGACTCTAAAACAACAGATGTGAGATGGGGTGGGGTGTCCACACACCCTTTTTATAATCTCTTCAGTTCATATGACTTAGGATCCCCAATGCATGTTTTGAAAAGATGTAGGCATCATGGTATGGTGAAAAGAACCCTGAATTTAAAGCCAAATCACTTTGGCAGTAGCTTAGATTTAGCCACTTTTTACTAATGTGCCCTTGAGCAAGTCATTTAGCATTTCTGTGCCCTGGTTTCTCCACCTGTAAATGGCTATATAATATCATTATTTCCCATAAATCTTCCTGAATCAACTCTTCTTGCATTGCTGTCAAAATTACATATGGAAAATACATTTGATCATTCAAATGTGGCCATTCAGATTTGAATTATATGAACTCTCTGTGATGTGATGAGCATGGAGATTATTTATGTGAAAGTATTTGTTACTGCTTCTGTAATAAAGACTGACTGACTTTATAAAACACTATTGTTCCCGACCCCTGAATGGCAGTGCTTAATACTCACCAGGCATACACATTCTCACAGCCTTTGTGTTAATATAATGAGCCAGTGAATTCTATTTGCTGCTGAGGATTTGATCATATCCTACAAACAAAGACAGATTGTTTTGAATTAGTGTCTGTTGGGCAAAGATGTTCAATGGTTAAATTATAATACTTGAATTATGTGTGAGCTTTCTTCAACTTGAGCCTATTACTTTGCAAATAATATTTCTCTGTAGAATAAAATTTTCTTTTATAAATTAGGTAAACTGAATTATCAATAAATTGCTCTATATGTAAATCACATTTGCAGCATATACAGTCATTGAAATGTGTCTTTAAAAAGCAAAACCCTGGCTGCTGTGGCTCAGTGGATTGGGTGTCATCTTGTGAGCCAAGTGTCGCTGGTTTGATTCCCAGTCAGGTCACATGACTAAGTTGCACGTCAGGTCCCCAGTTGGGGGCGGAAGTGAGAGGCAACCACACAGTGATGTTTCTCTCCCTCTCTTTCTCCTTTCCCCTCTCTCTAAAAATAAAATAAATAAACAAATAAATAAATAAATAAATAAATATTTTTTAAGCAAAATAGTACCATAGCTAAGGTGTAACTTTTCTGGGTAGTCACATCTGATAAATTTACTAAGGTGTCTAAAAATGACTATGTATAATATCCATTCATTCATTCTATTATAAAGTATCTATTATATACTTGGAATTGTGTTGCCTGAGGAATATAAAGATGAATAAGAATGAGATGCTCGCAATCTATCAAAGAGACAAGGATGAAAAAACAACTTATATTTCAATATAGGGGGTACTATTATTGAGATATTAATTCATCAATAAATATTTTTGAATGAATTTACTGCCAGCATGTGTCAGACCCTATACTAGCTATTAGGAATAAGACATAAGATTTTAAGAGTTTCTGGTTTAACAGAGAACACTGGCAAACACACAAGAAAATACCAAAGGGTACCTAACCTAACTTTGTGGGATGGTACAGGAAAAGCTCCTTATAGGTGACATTTAAACTAAGTTCTGAAAAACAAAGAGGAGGAGGAGGAAGAAGAGGGATAACAGTGTTCTAGGCAGAAAAACAACTTTTGCAAAGGTACAAAGATCAAGAAAACTGACAATCATTTAGTATGTCTGAATCCTTGGGTACACATTGGAAAGTGGCAAGAGATGTGGCTAAGATGAATCGAGGCCAGATAATGAAGGGCTGTGTGTGCTGTTCTAAGCATTTGCATTTTATTCAAACCATTGAAGGCTTTTCATTAAAGAATACATATATACACATATTTTCATACATATATATGTGTGTGTATATATGTACTTTATTGAGATAAAATTCACATAACATTACAGGTTTTAGTATACTCACTGAATTGTGCTACCATCAACGTAATCAAGTTTAAAACATTTCATCACTCAAAAAGAAACTCTGTACTCGTTAACAGTCACATCCCACCATTCCCCACCACCAGCTTTACACAACCACTAGTCTTTTCGTCTCTATAGACTTGCTTATTCTGGACATTTCATATAAATGGAATTATGTATTATGTGGTCTTTGTGATTGGGTTGATTCATTTAGCTTAATGTTTTTAAAGTTTACCATGTTGTGTCATGTATCAGTATTTTTCTTTTTATTGTTGAATAATCTATTTGTTTTAGTTTTCTATTGCTGCTATAACAATTCAACATATACTCGATGGCTTAAAACAATGCAAATTTATTATCTTACAGTGTCATAGGTTAAAATCAAGGTCTGGTCAGGAGGCATTCCTTTTTGGAAGCTTTAGAGGAGAATCAACTTTCTTGTTTCTTTCAGCTTATAAAGGCTGTCTGTATTCTTTGGCTAGTGGTTTCCATCCTCCATCTTCAAAACCAATGACAGCAGGCTGTCCTCACATTACATAACTCCAATGTTTCCTTCTGCCTCCTCCTTCCACTTTTATGGACCCTTGTGAGTATATTGGGGCCACATGGATAATCCAAAATAATCTCTATTTTAAGGTCAGTTGATTAACAATCTTAATTTTATCTGTGTTTTCATTCCCCATTTGGCATGCAGTATAAAATATTCATAGGTTCTGGGGATTAGGATGTAGATATAGTAATACAACGGCTTGCCTACCACCCCTTGTAAAAATATATCACCTTTTATTTGTCTCAGGTTTTGCCCAAGATTTTGGCTATTATAAACAATGCTGCTATGAATGTTTGTGCATAAGGTTTTGAATGGTTATATGTTTTTACTTCTCTTAAGTATCTAGGGCAAGAATTGCTGGGTCATAATACTTCCTTTTTTGGAAGATCATTTTTTCTACAAGGGGAGAGTGATTAGGAGGAATATATACTGAGTGGTATGGGAACATGGAAAGGGAACAAGTAATACCTGTTAGTGAGGCCTCAGAGAGGAAACATTTGAGCTGGAGCCTTTCAAATTTATAATATTATTTATTATCTTTCTTTTTAATTGTTAAAGTAACAAATTCTTTGTGGATAATTTTTAAAATATAGAACTCTATATAAGAAAATAAAACTCATTTACACCTCACCACCCAGTGAAAACCACTGTTAACTTTCTGCAGTATTTTTTTGTGTGCAGGTATATGAACTGAGTTCACATAGTATGAGTATATATAGTTTTGTTGTCCATTCTTTTCAATCAACATTACATTATGAACATTTCCCATATTGTTAACTATCAAAAGCAATAAAAATGGCTATATAGTACTCCAGAATAAGAAAATATCGTCTCTTATTTAATTAGTCCTCTACTGTAGGATATTTAGGTTTATTTCGAACTTTCTTTTATGATAGGTAATACTATGAAGAGAATTCTTACACTTACATGTTTTCTTTGATTTGGATTTTGAAGAATGAGTAAACTGGATGTCATGGAGTATACAAAGATTGTGGTCCCCCAAGAACATTCCAACAGATGTCTTAGTGCACAAATCCTGAAGAATATAAGAATTAAAGTGTACAAAAATTTAAAAGTTGGAGTTTGCTTTTCTATATGTAAAATATAATTCTTTTTTAAAAAGTAATTTATTTGTTTGTTTGTTTGTTTGTTTTTAGAGAGAGAGGAAAGGAGAAAGAGAGGGAGAGAAACATCACTGTGTGGTTGCCTCTCACTCACGCCCCCAGCTGGGGACCTGACATGCAACCTTGTCATGTGCCCTGACTGGGAATCGAACCAGTAAAATATAATTCTTGCTGATGGAAAATTTATTCCAGCCATGATAGTAATCTATCATTGTTAGTCTTATTGTGAAACTCTCCATCTAATGATGGGCTGATGAAACTGTGCCTTTTCTCTCTGAATTGCTGTTTTTTTTCTAAACCAAATATTACAAAATTAAAAAAAAAACTTTATTGGAGTTTCCAGATTAGGGAATTAGAATGCTTCCATGTGCCACTGAGCCAGGCCCCAAAGTCCATGAAGGCAGATACTCCTTTGTTCAGAACATTGCCCTATGTCTCTTCATCTGGCTATTGAGGACTTCTGGTCAAGGTGGCGGCATAGGTAAATACAATACTCAAATCCTCCCACAACCACATCAAAAACACAGCTAAACTACAGAACAGCCAATATTCAAAACTGCCTTAAATCTAGCTGAATGAAAGTCCTACAGCTGAGGATTTAAAAAGAAGCCACATCGACACTGGTGAGAGGGGTGGAGATACAAAATGGGCTGGTTCCACACCCATGTGTGGCAGTTTAAAATCAGGAGGGATACCTTGGCTGTGGAGGTCATCCCTGAGGAGCAAGGGGTCCCAGCCCCACACCAGAACTCCTAGTCCAGGGTTCCAGTGTCAGGAGACAAGCCCCTATAACTTCTGGTTGTGTAAGGCAGCGGGGTTGTGGCTGAGTGAGATGGAGGGCTGCTCAAGTCCCAAGCAGTTCCTCTTAAAGGTCCGCACATGGACCTACTTGGACTCATTCCCTCTGAGCTCTAGTGCTATGGCAGCAGCTTGAAAGGAACCAGAGACATATGGGGAGGAACTGAATTGTTTGGCATCAGAGAAAGTGCTGGGGGGACAGCTTTCTGCCAGACACAAGTGCTGACAGAGGCCATTGTTCCTTTTCTGAGATTCCCCCACTCCTCACAGAGTTGACAGGTGGGTGCCATAACTGAGTCTCCAGTAACTGGCTCACACTGTTTGCCCAATCCTGATGATTCCCTGAGACCCTGCTCTCCTCTACTTGTGGGCCCTTCCAAACAATTTCCAGTGGCTTTTCCATACAACTGACTTCTCTTGCCTCATGTCCAGACTTTACTAAAATCTTTCAAACAAGTAGCATCTGGTCTCTGTGTATCCCCTACCTCTTGTTAAGAGTCCTTATGTCCAGCACTAGTGGTAGCCTGCCTTGGTTCACAGTGTGGCCTTGTCTGGGCACCTCCAAACCAAACACAAGTAGCAGCCAGACTCAGATAACTCTGTAGCTCATGTGGTTGGCCTCAGCCAGGGCACAGTTAGTGGCAGATTTTGCACCTTCTCAGAGGCCCAAGAGCCAGTGAACCCCATGGACAGCTTCAGACCACAGCGGACTACACCCCTACCACCTACATGAGCAACACACTCAAGGTGTGTACTCAGTGAGCACCAAAGCCCCACTGAAGCAAGTCCCACCCTGTAGGATTGACTCCTGCACAGCAGCTCCTCTTCTATAGTTGTAGCCAGTCCTCATAACTAATTGGCCTGGGGATCAATCTATGCCCCCCCGCCCCCCACTCCAGTGACAACAATAGTAATCAAGGCTCAACTACAACAGGACAGTGTACACAAAGGGTACACTGGGAATTCCTAGCTCAGGTGATTGGGGAGGCTGTGCCAATAGGCCCTACAGGACACCAACTACATAAGGCAAACTACCAAGTCCAGGAGACATAACAGCTCTACTTAATACATAGAAACAATCATAGGGAACCAGCCAAAATGTGGAGACAAAGAAACAGGTCCCAAATGAAAGAACAGAAGAAATCTTCAGAAAAAGAACTAAATGAAATGAAGGAAAGCAAACTACCAGATATAGAGTTTAAAACAGTGGATATAAAGATGCTCAAGGAACTTAGTGAGAAATTCAACAGCATGAAAAAAAAAAAAACCCATAGAAACAATAAAGAAGCATCAGTTAGAAATGAAGGGTACACTAACTGAAATGAAGAATAATTTACAGGAAATCAACAGTAGAATGGATGAAGCCAAGAATCAAATCAGCTATTTTGAATATAAGAAGCAAAAAACACCCAATCAGAATAGCAAAATAAAAAATGAATTAAAAAAGTATGAAGATAACTGTTTCTTTAGAGGCTGAGAAGCAATCTTCCACCATTTATCACTGGTAGCAGACCCTAAGTTATAGATCCTAAGTCTAATCAGTAACTAGTGTTTAGCAGCATAATTTCTAAAACTATGTTTAAATATCACTTTAACATGTACTAACCTGTCACTCTGATTGTCACAAAATTCATAGATCAAATATTAGTAGAGGGCTACTAATTATAGTGACTATTTGTTTTGAATCCATCTCAATTGCCTTTCAGTCTTCCATAACATTCCATATCCTCGTCTTTCTAAATTCTATTTGTTTAGTCTTTACTTTTTACTCCATACTTTCAAGTTTCTCCCTATTTCTCCTAAATTGTAAAGCCCCAAACTAAAGAAATTCTAATAGAATTCCTGATAATATAATCTAATATTATCATAAGGCATTTCCTGCATACTCCATGCATCTAATGTTCTGTGAGAAATCTGTTTTCTTTCCTTCTAACACAGGCTCATAAGCTTTGATTCATGTTTGAGCCACCCTTCCCCATTGCTCAGATAATTTTTCTAATGTGTTGATGAGCCTGTCGTGTGGAATGGAAACAAAGCCTCAAAGAGCAAATTATATTGACTTTCCCTTCCATACAAGGTATCCTAGGAAATTAAGCTGCTTTCATATGGCTTGCATTCACATACACTATGGCATATTATGCTGTGTTGCCATCATATTTCCCTCTTCATCATTTGAGTGCTTCTAAAATCTTACTGGGATAGATAGAGACAAGCTTTGAAAAAAAACAACAAACAACAAAAACAGACCTCAACCTTTTAAGCAGTAAACTCAACTTGCAGAACATTTTTAAGACCAGAAATAATGTTATTGAGGTTGTGTAGACAAGAATTCTCAAAATTTAACACAAGTGCTTTTCATCTTCGAGATAATGACCTGAGAAAAAGAGTGCAGCGCCAAGAAAAATGTCTCATGGTTGAGGTTCTTTAGAAAAAAAGTGCTACAAATTTTTGGAAAAGCAAGACCAGTAAATATTATAGGTATAATTACTCTCTACCAGGCTGATTTTTTTAAGAGAGGAAATGGTCATTATTGTGCTGGGGAGGAGGCAGGGCAGGCAACATGGTAAAATGCAAAAGGGCAGCCAGGCCCCGTATCAGGAGACTAGGGTCTAGTCCTAGCTCCATCATTTACTAGCTGTGTTATCTTAGACAAGTTACTTCACTCGCTGACATGTTTTCCTCACCTGAAATATGGGAGTCTACCTGCCTACCTCCAGAGTTGTTGAGAGAACCACATTAATTGAGCTATGAAAGTGAAAGTGTATTCAAATTGTGAAGCGATATATAAATGTAAGGAATTATTACTAATGTAATTTTTCAAGGTTATTAATAATGTGAGTGAGGAAGATTTGGAGGCATGGCTTTGTCAGGAGTGAGGAGCCTAGGCAGAGCTCTGTGCTTGGGCTGTCACAGACAATTGATTCCACCTGTCCTCCAAAAAAAAAAAGAGAGAAAAATCCTGTTCCTTGTACAAATAACTTCTGGCATATTTGTGAAGGAGACAATCTGTATTTGACATAATAATCTCCCCTTCCCTTAGTTCTGGTCCTCGTCCTTTCCATTTGTTAATCCCGACAGTCTCTTCCTTTCTGTTCTCAGGAATATATCAGATATACTCCCAATGAAATACAAATGGCAAAATGGCTTCACATGTTCCTTCATGGGAGGAATTAGGGGATCCAAACCTAAACCAAAAGCAGTGGTAATCAAATCAAATGTTACAGGGGCTGGACAGGTGATGTAAATGAGCAAAGCAGGTGGCCATTAAAGAAAGCAGGGAAGTAACAGGACCCAGACAAAGGAGAGCACAGGAATCTGTCAGAGAAAGCACCCAGCTCCTGCCCACTGTTGCCAAGTGGGAGTGTGAGCTCCAGTATTCCCAGATCTTCAGACATTTTGTTTACAATTCAGATTTTTTGAGAAATTTTTCAGTTTAAAAAAATTGGACTCTACTGTTTGAGGGCTGAGCCTAACATATCAGCAAGTTGCATACATCTGCAAGCTACCTGTTTGTATCTTTAGATGACAAAGACATTCTAATTATTGCAAGGCTAGATGAATCAGAGGAAAGAGTTTTAGAGTGCCACATACATGCTGAAATCCTAGCTTTGCCCCCCATTGGTGAGTAAGCTTGAGCTAGTTATTTAATATCCCTGAGCTTAATTTCCCTTGTCTGTAAATTGGGGGTAAATAATCTCTGCTTTGAAAATGTTTTAGATTAAATTACAAAATGTATAAAAAACATCAGTCGAGCACACAGTAGTTGCTTAATATGTGATCACTACTTCTACTAATGCTACTGCTACTACTAGTACTACCACTGCTTACTATTAGGATAATGGGATTTCAAGCATCAACCAACATATGGAGAAGGTATTCAAAAAGGACTACATTTCCTGGAACTCCTTAAATATACCATGAAGTAGGGTTGCCTAACTGCATATAAGATTATTCCTGCCTGTATGGTCTGATGTGCCTATAGTCAGACCATGGATGTATCAAAGAATTCCATAATTATAGTTTATTGGGTAGTTGACATGAGGTATCAAAATATATAACTACATGCCCTAGTCAGTTGGTTGGAGCATCATCCTGTACACCAAAAAGTGATGGGTTTGACTCCTGGTCAGGGCCCACACCTAAGTTGCGAGTTCAATCCCCAATTGAGACCTCGTGGAAGGCAACTTATCAAAGTTTCTCTCTCACATCCATGATCCTCTCTCTCTCTCTTTCCTTTCCTCTCTCTCTAAAATCAAGAAAAGCATATCTTCAAGTGAAGATTTTTTTAAATGTTATATATACATATATGCATATAACGACATTTAAGCCAAGAGGCTAAGTTGCTAAATATACTGGGATCAACTGAGCAACATTGAAATAGTTTTTATTTTAAAACTAAATTCTAGGTTTTCTGTTTGTTTGTTTGTTTGTTTGTTTGTTTTTTATCCTCATCTGAGTTCATTTTTTCATTGCTATTTAGAGAGAGAGAGAAACATCGATGTGAGAAAGGAACATTGATTGCTTCCCATATGCACCTGGACTGGGGATATAAACTGTAACCTAGGTATGTGCCCTGACTGGGAATTGAACCCGCCACCTTTTGGTTATGGGATGAAGCTCCAGGCAACTGAGCCACACCATCCAGAGCACTAGTTGTTTTTGTTTTGTTTCATTTTGTTTTTAAGCCCTGATACCTTTAGCCTTTATTTTCAATATTTTGATGTATAACATCTGAAGTTTATAGCGACTTCATTTACTTGATAATTCTATGAAGCAAGAGAGAAGACAAAAAAGATGACACGGAGGCAAACTGATTTGAAAGTGAATTATAACATATTCCTTATCTCATTATTTATTAGGTCATAGTACATAGCATAATTAATGCTATGTAAATAAGTGGGAAAGTTGAATAAGTCCTAATAAAGAAAATATATTTCAAACTAACTTTACTAAAATTGACTAGAATAGTCCCAGTTATCCTATTTTTTTCCCCTAATTTCAATAGGAATCCTGCCAAAATTTTAGCAACTTTACCATGGATTTTTCCCTTAAAAAAAAGTGAAAAACTGAAGGGAGAAAAAGACCAGAAATGCACAGGATAGAATAGCAAGGGTCTGATGCCAGCCATGTTTATTCTGCCAGAAGATAAGGAACTGGTAACAAATGTGTGTGGAGTCTGAATACAAAGACCACTAGTGCAGAGGTGTTGGGAGTAAGATTCCTGGCATACATGGGTTGAATAGATAGCATTGCTAAGGATTAATGCATTTGGATCAGTTTCTGTGAAATGGATTTTCCCAATTTCTTTTACTAACCTTCCTTTCAATTCTTTTCTCCAGCTTTACTAGGTGACATTTTTAAAGTTCCGATAATTAGTTTATTAAGTTGGGTTTGTTTTTCTCTGAATAGAGGAAAGCAGGGAGGCAGGGGTGGGGGTAGAGTATAGAAAAAGTGGTGTATCAGAAATTTTTCTAAGTGAAAACACAAGAGAAAGATGACTGTCAAAGAATTCATGATGACTTCCAGCCAAGATGGAGGCCTAGATAGACATGCTACATCTCCCTCCACAACTAAGAAGGAATACAACTTTCTCAAAACTAGAGACAACCAAAGTTCCAGAAAATTGAGCTGCATGGAAGTCCAACAAACAAAGATATAAAAAAATACTCATCCAGATAGGTAGGAGGGGCAGAGTTGGGCAGAAAGGAAGCAGTGTGGTAGTGGTGACAGTGGTGGCAGCAGTGGCAGGCCAGTGGAAAACATAGTCACACATTTTAAAAAGTAGGGAGGGACATCTGGGAAGCACTCCCAGCACCAGAACACACCATGCAGCTCATGGTACCAGCACCAGGGAAAATAAAGCCTCATTGCTTCTGACTGTGAAAACAAGTGGGGGTTGGGGCAGAGGAAGAAACTGCCAGTCTCTAAGCAAAGTCAGTTTGTTTAAAGGGCCCCCACAGTTCTAGAATGTCCACAGACACACCCACTCAGGGAACGATGACCAGGGCAACAGCTAGAGGGGCACCAGTCCTATATGGGAAGCAGGAGAAGTACCTGGAAAAGGGGCGAGTGCTAAACAAGTGGCACTGTATCCTCTCAGACTCCTCCCCTCCCCCACACACAAGCACCACAACGTGTTGAAACGGGTCGCCCTGTACTGATGAATACCTAATGCTCCACCCCTCAAACATAATAGGTGTGACAGCTCTATCTAAGACAGAGGCAAACAAACACAAGAGCCTATCAAATGAGGGCACGCCCAAAAAGTATGAGAAGTATGGCCCAAGAGAGGGAATGGATCAAGGTTTCAGTGGTAGAACTAAGCGATGAGGAGATAGCCAATGTAACAGATGTAGAGTTCTAAACACTGGTGTTAAAGATGCTCACAGACTTGACAGATATGCTGAAGTATGGCAAACACAGAAAGGAAGAAGTGAAGGCTATGCTAAGTGAAATGAAGAAAAATCCACACAAAACCAATGGTGAAGGGAAGGAAACTGGGGTTCAAATAAATGATTTGGAAAATAAGGAAGAAAAAAACAGTCAACCAGTACAGAATGAGGAAACAAGAATTGGAAAAAACGAGGAGAGGCTTAGGAACATCTGAAACAACTTTAAATGTGCCAACATCCAAATCATAGGGGTGCCAAAAGGAGAAGAGGAAGAGCAAGAAATTGAAAGCTTATGTGAAAAAATAATGAAGGAAAACTTCCCAGATTTCATGAAGGAAATAGACATACAAGTCCAGGAAACACAGAGAGTCCCAAACAAGCTAGACACAAAGAGGACCACACCAAGACACATCATAATTAAAATGCCAAAAGTTAAAGATGAAGAGAGAATCTTAAAAGCAAGAGAGAAGCAGAGAGTTACCCACAAAGGGATGCCTATAAGACTATCAGCTGAATTCTCAAAAGAAAGTTTGCAGGCAAGAAGGGACTGACAAGAAGTATTCGATTTGATGAAAGCAAAGAACTACAACCAAGATTACTCTAACCAACAAAGCTATCACTTAGAATGGAGGGCAGATAAAGTGCTTCCCAGTCAAGGTAAAGCTAACAGAGTTCATCATCACCAAGCCATTATCATATGAAATGTTAAAGGGACTTATTTAAGAAAGAGAAGATCAAAACTATGAACACTAAAATGACAACAAACTCACAACTATCAATAACTGAATCTAAAAAATAAAAACAAAATCCAACTAAGTAAACCAGAATAGGAAAGAATCATAGGTATAGGGATTATTTGGAGGGTTATCAGCTGAGAAAGGGAAGGGGGAGAAATGGGGAAATGGTACAGGGATTAAGAAGCATAATTGGCTGGTACAAAATAGCTTTGTTGGTTAGAGTATCCTTGTTTGTAGTTCTTTGCTTTCAACAAATCGAATACTTCTTGGCAGTCCCATCTTGCCTTTGATTAAGGTCTTAATCAAAACACACATAGAAAAACTCATTAAAAAATACTTCAAATATAACATTGCTCTGACCCTAAATTCTTGGGGGAAAATAAAACTAAGAAAAATAACTGTTTTTATGTGAACTAAATAAAAATAGGGCATAATTATGGGCAAAAGTCATTTAAAAAGATGGAATTACTTCTGCCACCAAAAACACACAAATCTTGTCCTGAAGTAGTAAAGAAATGAATAATGTCTGTTAATATTGATTGAAATTTATATAGAATACCAATCATGTATCATGATATTATAGTCATCAATTATTTCTAAAGTATATTTTATTAATTATGTTGTTACAGTAGCCCCAATTTCTTTTCTCTTTGCTCCCCCCGCCCAGTACCCTCCTTCCCTCCAGCAATGCCACTCCCCTTAGTTCATGTCCATGGGTTGTGCATATTGGTTCTTTGGCTTCATCCTTTCCTATATCATTCTTAACTGCCCCCTGTCTATTTTGTACCAATCAATTATGCTTCTTAATCCCTGCACCATTTCCCCATTTCTCCTCTTCCCCTTCTCAGCTGATAACCCTCCAAATAATCCCTATACCTATGATTCTGTTCCTATTCTGGTTTACTTAGTTGGATTTTGTTTTTATTTTTTAGATTCAGTTATTGATAGTTGTGAGTTTGTTGTCATTTTAGAGTTCATAGTTCTGATTTTTTTTTGGTAGATGTCCTGGTTTCTGAGAAGAATTTAGTTTTTTTAATGCTACAAATTGGATGTTTAAATAGGTCCCCTTATATTTTTCTCCTTTTAGAATGAAAATATTCTATGAAAAAGGGGAAGGAATACTTTGAATAAATACAATATGTTTTAAAATGCCACCATCACCTTCTCTCTTCCCCCTTTTTGTACTGCATTCATTACTTTTGATGCAATGAGACATAAATTGCTCCTGTCTCTTGCTCAGTGTCCTTCTGAGGACCTTACTCCATGCCTGTGGGAACATGAACTATTCTCAGCCCTGTGCAAATAACCCTCTAGGGGTTTTTTCCTCCTGTCCCTTTCTTGTGGTTCTATCCTCAGCTTCACAGTTTCCTCACTCTTAGCTTAAAGCTCAAGAGGACCTCTCTGCAAAATCTCTGAGACCAATGATGATTTGCATGAAGCTCTATCCGCTCTGATGCTTTGCCTCATACATGATAATTCCTTTGGTCTCCTCAAGCTCTCAGCTCTGGCTCCTCAATCTGGTCAAGCTATTGGGCTTGACTTTTGTTTCTCCTCCCTGCTTCATGGCCTGTGAGCTAGGGTACTTTTTGAGCTTTCACCTCAATTGTTTCCTTATCTCGAGGGCTGCTGTTTTGTGCTGCCTATTCTCTAACATCTGAAAAACATTGTTTTATGTATTTTATCCAGTTTTCCAATTGTTTAAAATAGGAGGGTAAATCTAGTGTCTGTTATTGCATTATGGCTAGAAGAATAAGTACTAGTTTTAAGAGTATTTCCTATTATTCCCATTACCACCATGGCCAGTTCTATACAATACAATTAATTCTCCATAAGTCAGCAGTGGCTTAAACCAGTTTAAAATTAATCATGATCAACATATGTGTGTGCATGTATATCTATATTTTAAAAGCGTGAAAATACTGATGATTCAGGGAGGACCTTTACATGTTGTAATGAACTACAATGCTTGCTACATTATGTCAACTTAGTAACAATCCATCTTTTTCTAATTATATGTAGATAAATGATATCTTGAATTTCATGTGGAATGGGGGTCAAATGATTCATTTGTTTTTAAATTAAAAACAATAAATTTATTTTGTCAGCTTTTGCATGACAGTGGAAGTTTGCTTAGTAGAGAAAAAAATTGGCAGTAATAGAACGGTGGAAGCATGAGTACCACAGCCAGTGTCCCACATGATGCACTGATGTTACGCTCTCACCTGGACAACTGTATTTGTATTCTTGTCATACTTTTGAATGACATTTAAAAACTGATAAATATGTTCTTTTATCAGGATTTTAAGGTTTCTAGTGGCCAAAACCCCCACCCAAACTAGTTAATCAAGAAAGGGAATTAAACTATGGTGTATGCTGTACATGTAAAACTAATATAGATTAATATTGAAAAAGGAATTAAATAGCTAGCTAAATTTAAAGTCTATAGTTAAGTCTAGTTTCATATGTGGCTGGATATAGAGGACCAAAAAGTGTTATCTGGTTTCTTTTTTTCTCTATCCAATTCTGGCTTCACTTCCTTTATTCTGACTTTATTGTTACAAAGTGGTTGCCTTGGGGCTGCATATTCCACTTTGTAACTCCAAGTATTCCAAGTAAATATCCCAAGATTCACTCTGTATCAGCCTTGGTCATATATCCACCCTGACTACTTTGTCAAAGGATATGTAATGCGCTGATTGGCTTAAGTCAAGGTCATGTACTTTACCGTAGACCAAGAGCAGAGCTCCTCTCAGGTCATGTGACCTGACACTGGAAACCAGACTGGTTAGAAGACGGGTGAAAGGCTGCTGGAAGGGTAAGTAATAAATGTGCTCTCTGTTCACCAGATGTAACTGTAGCACAATAAGATTACATTAAATTTACTTCAAACCATATTTTGACTGTGACCGCTTATATTTTTTCTTCCTCTACTCCTGCCCTAAATACACAGTCTTTTTTAAAATTAATCTTATCTATTGATTTTTAGAGAGAGACAGGAAATGGGGGGCAGAGAGAAACATTGATTTGTTGTTCCACTTATTTATACACTCACTGGTTGCTTCTTGCATGTTTGGAGATCAAACCCACAACCTTGGCATATCAGGTCTCAAGACGATGCTCTAACCAACTGAACTACTTAGCCAGAGCTCTACACATATAATATTATTACCCTAATTAACTGAGAACTGATTATACTTGAGTCATATTATGCAATAGAACAAATAAGGAGAATATATAATTAGACATTGGGAACTGTGGAAGACCTTATAGAAAAGGGGGGGCTTCAGTATCAAGAGATAGGAGAGGAAGGACATTCAGGGAAATAGAACAACACAAAGAAAACAGGCAGGAAAATGTAGAATAATAAATAGATCAGTGAAAGCACAGGTTGGGGTCAAGGGTGTGACCATAACGAGGCTGAGGAAGTCAGGCAGATTCTTGAACCTCAGGTTAAAGGATATGAATTTACTCTGAATGTGCTAAATAAAGCACAGGTCAGCAAACTTTTTCTATAAATATCCAGATAGAAAATGTTTTAGGTCTTGCAGGCCAAGAGACAAAATCAAGGATATTTTCTAAGTAGTACTTATACAACAAGAGAGAAAACATATTCTCATAATGGAATTCAAAATATAATAAGAAGAAGAAGAAAAAGAAGAAGAAAAAGAACTATTTTGTAATATAGGTATACTGTGTGAAATTCTTTTGGGGGATCAGATTTTCCTTAATTGGGGCTAAAAGTTAGTGTACCTACCAACAAATGAATTACAAATGTTCATGTGTTAAGACCATTCTTAGTTCACAAGCCATATTAAAACAGGAAGCTGGATTTGCTCCACTAGTGATAGTTTGTCAGCCTCTGCATTAGGAAATCATTTCATGTTTTTTAAAAGGGGTGGTGATCTGATCATAATGTTAGTTACATTAGAATGAAAAAAAACTGCACTGTCACATCAGTATAGTAAGAGATAATAAGAAACTAAATTAGAATGTCGTGTTTGGGTAGTCATGTAAATGGAGCAAGCGCAATTCTTGGGTCAAGTCAAAGTCAGATGGATCAGCACTAACTACTCAGATGGATCAACCCTTATTGTAAGGACAGTGTTCACACCCTTTGCTATACCTCCTTGACAAACCAGAGGGCCTCTTATTTGTATTGGGAAAGGAGTCCAGATGCCTTTAGGCAAGTCTTGCCCCTGATTGAAGCAGAGTAAGAAAAGCTAAGAGTACCCCAAGAATAAAATATTTGAAAGATGAACTTACTGGGCAAGGAGAAGGGAAGCTTTTTGAGCTCTATTTCAGGCACTGCAGAGACCCTCTGAGAAAGAATAATTATTTCTCTCTGAAATGATCATCATATCTTTCCAATCTCTTCTCTCCCTTTTTTAAAAAAGGTTTTATTTATTTATTTTTAGAGAGTGGGGAAAGGAGGGAGAAAGAGAGGGAGAGAAACATCAATGTGTGAGAGATACATGGATGGGTTGCCTCTCACATGTCCCCAGCTGGAGATCTGGCCTGCAACCCTGGCATGTGCCCTGACTGGCAATCAAACTTGTGACCTTTCTGTTTGCAGCAGGCTGGAACTCAATCCACTGAGCCATACCAGCTGGGGCCCAATCTCTTCTGTTTCGCTATATAATCTTGTCAACTGGGTCAAACTCAGTTACCTAATCAATATCCTAATAATCAACAGCTTTTACTGACACATTAAGTTGATACTGTATCAACTGAAGCTGCTTTCCAAAAAGTGAACATTATATGATGTTGAATTTTCATCTTGAACCTGAATCATATTCACCTAGAATCCAAGGTGAATGAATATACAAGCATGTTTCAAGAAACAGTATCTGGCCCATAGAAGTTTGTTTACATGGAGGACCAAGGATCCTTCCTGGACTCCCAGTGTTGGGGAAGAGGGATTATTCTGCATAAGGCAGTGTCAGTCAATTAAATTCTCCTCCAGCAGTTTTCACAGACTTAGGCTTGAAGGATGGAATTAAAACTGAGTTGGGAGATTATGACACCGATAAACAGCCTAGCCTGTCCTGATTGCTGTGAATGGGCTGAGGGCAAGAAACAGAAGGGACTGCCAGGGGGATAGTTAGAATATGGGAATGAGACCTGGGAACCACCTGTGCACTGAGCCATGCTCCTCAGGGACAGAGGTTGGAGATTGGAGGTTCCAGTAATGAGGGTGTACAGCTGGACAAGGAATGCCACCCTGGGTCATGGCAAGGACATTGAGTTTCACAATGCCTGGCTACACTTCTCTGGAACTGGGAGGCCATGTTACAGAGTAATCCTGCTTGTGTCTTGCGGATGTTCCACCCCCAGTGCAGAGGTCTTGCTTCTGGCTGCAGATGCCCTGACCCTCCTGGGGAGGCGATCCTCAGGCACTTCCTGAGCACCCATGGAATTTCTAGGGTCTGATTACATAGGCCTTTGGTTCCATCATTCTCTGCCAGTGGGCCTCGAGTGCAGGCAACTCACTGCTTACAGGGACTAGGGTATGGGAGGTGTGGAGTTGACAGAGCACCACAGGAATCTCCCCCATCGGCCATGATGGCAGCAAGGGGAGGTTTTTATACTGAGCATGAACATGGCTAGGACAGTAATTGGATAAAGAAAAAAGCCCTCCTACCCCCCTCCAATAGCAGATGGAGGGGTGGGACTAGGGGAAGGCAGACATACGTGTAGTGGAAGTCAGTGGTGGCAGGGAAGGTTCTGGACAAAAGAAGTCTGTCAGTTTAGCCTGGGGAAAGAAGAGATTGGTTGGGAGGTGGACCTACCCAAAGCACATGAAAACGTGGGAAGTTAATTGGTCATTTTTGAGGAAACACCTGACCTGTCCCACACCCAAAACAAATAGAGTCCCAGAGGTACAAAGAAACTCCCTCTTACTCCTCTAGCTGCTTGGGATCTGCACTCAAACGGTGCACTGGCCTGTCCTCTCCATGGCCTTAGCAGTCACATGGCCCATGGCCTCCAAGAGGGAGTGCCTTTCTGTCTCTGTCTCTCTCTATGTCTCTCTCTCTCAGTGGAGCATTCCCTAGTGTATTCACATGCTCTTTCATGTGGAAGCACATGACCTTGCAACCCTAGCAGCTGTATTGCCATGGCCACGCTAGCTCCACGTGCAGCCTCCAGGAGGGAGCCTGAAGGCAGACAGCATCTGGGAACAAGCTAAGCTACCTGGATGACCACTTAGCAGCTGCCTGTGGGCTCCAAAGGATGGCACTTTAAAATGGAGCTTGAACTCTGGGCACTGCTTTTTTGTTGTTGTTGTTCTTGATGAGAACAGCTGGATTTGGACTGGTTTTTGCAAAGGAGATGAGCTTTGAGACAGGGAATCCCCCATTCTCCTAGATTGTTCAGCATCCAAATAAAGCCTCTTTCCTTTCTCATCAGCCTCTGTCTCTTGAGTTTACCTTTTGTGGCAACAGGCAGCCAAACTCCTTTGTGGTTTGGTAATAATTAAGGGCCCTTGGAATTACTGATTTCATCAGTAACAGGGGACTTGCTCTTGATCTTGGCATCCTTAACTCAAGTATTTACCACCTTTGGGTACATGTTGGCAGCAGGGCACTTTCATGACCCTGAAAGTGGGGGCCTCCTTAAATTTTGTGCTGAGGCACCCTAGTCGTAGCCCTGGTTAGCAGTCATAGACAGCAGTGATGGCCATGTTGGTGACAACAAGAAGCTGATAGGAGAAAAAAGGGGAATTCCATAAGAAGGCATCATGTGTAGTCTTTGAAAAACTCATAAAAAGATAAGCACCTCATGAGCGCATATAGGACAAATCGTGGGTGGCCTGAGAAGAATGTGCATTATTGCCTCACATCTTCTATGGCACATAGTGGACTATAAACATAACAGTGACTCAAACAATCATATAAACATGTCATTACATACAAAGACTTAGGTGTTGGATGGATATGTGAATCCTCCTTCCATAATCAAATTGTATTTGGTGTATTATATTCCTCCTTGAAATCTACAGAGAAGTTGCAACCAAGCAGTTATGACATTTCCCACTAAGTGTTTGCTTTATAATGAAGGAAAACAAACCTTTATTAAGGAACAGGTGTAGTGTTAGTAGTCAGAAGAATAGCAAATAGCAATGGCCTGCTGCCCTGGAAACAGCCCTGTGTCCTAGCAACGAGCACATTCATTTGCCTGGCCCGCCCTGTGGAACTCTGTCAACACAGGTAAAGGGCTTATCCGCAGAACTGAAGTGACAGCCTTTCCGTTTCAGAGTAAAGCTAGACCTGCATACGTAAACCTGGAAGTGGAGGAGAAACTGGATCATTCTGCCAAGCAGTTAGAATTTGGAAGCTTAAGGAACAACAATGTAGGAGTTACATTTACTTACATTTACTCTTTCTCTACATGGGCTAGACATAACTTTCTTTTTTTAATTGTTGGCTCTTCTAAAGGAAAGATTTAAAAATGTGTTGGCAGTGGCTAAAGCTATGACTTAGGGCTCTGTTCCCCCTGCCTTCTTTGGGTTAAGAAGTGTAGTATTTTCCTCACACTTCTTTTGACCTCTGCTTCTATGTTTTAAGCCATAAAGACTAGGGGAAAGAGGTCAGAACATATCCTGGTAGTGATTTGAAGGTTGTAGCTTTCTTTTTGCACATATTTTAATTGTAATCCCTAAATTCTATAAAAATAGTTGAAATATTTTGATCTGAAAAAAAAAAAAAAAACGTTCAAAATATCTCATGAGCCCCATAGGAAATCTGAAATTATTGGAACTAGCTATGGCATAGCATATAGGGCAAGTTTTTTGAGGCCAGAGCTGAAAGTGTTTATATATACTTATATGTATATGCTCATATATAGATATATAATTTTAATGATTGCATAAAAATTGAATACTTAAATAAGACTCTTATTTAGTTGATATCATTGTCTAGTAAGACATATTCACACATAATACACAAAATGTTGAGAAATTTTTCATAACTAAATTACCAGAAGCCCCCCCAAATCACTTGAATAATGAATCTCAGCTCTTAGTTTCTAAAGGAAATTCAGTCTTTTATTTTGACTCAAAATGATATCATACAGTTCTAGTGAGTTAATATTTTTGAAAACTAACAAGAGTAATAAAATAAATTATAACATTAGTGTCAAAATTCAAGTGTATGCCTGAAAAAAATGTCTTTGGAAACCAGGGAGATAATTGTTTATAACAAAGAACATGGTGAGTAACTATATTGTTGTTATTATGACAACTTAGACTTTTAGAATGAAATCTTACACAGATGGAAATAATTTCTTACCTTCAAGTTGGTGACCAACCAACCAATTTAGAGACAAAAATTATAAATCAATTACATTATATTTAAGCTGATTACATTTAATTAGTAAGAGAAAACACAAACAAAAGAATTTTTTTCTTTTTTTTTTGGAGTATGATTAACAAGGAAAAACAAATGATGCTGAGTGATGGCATGAGGTGAGTTTCTACAGAGCATCAGGTGAATCTAGGAAATAACCACAGTGAAGCCAATCAATGTAAGGGTAGAGTCTTGAAGAAAATAGCAAGAGAAAATTTTTGTTAAAAGTGACTATATAGAAAGTAACACATCTGCATGTTGCTGATACCTCAAATAAACAGCCAAATAAATATATTTTAAATAATGTCTTTAATTAAATGTAAATAGCAAACGCAGTAGTTATGTCAACTTCTATTTTAGCAACATGTTTAAAACAGATTACCAATCTCCTAGAAATGATGTAGCCGTAGTTTTTGAAAAAAATAATGGTTTCTCTTCAGCACTTGCTTCTGAAAGACAATGTATTTGTAGAAACCAAAAAGGTATTATTTTGTTGGCAAAGTATGTGAATTTTGACTTGCAGTAAGCTCTCTGAAATGCATTTAATTTTCCAAAAGACAGTTGTATACAAGGTTAAATATGAGGTTTAACAGAAGAAGTTTTAAAGTCCTGCAAAACATTTCCTAAGAGTTCTCATCTCACTTGCATTTTACTTCTGCTTCTCTGTGGTCACTACTACTGCGCAAGAAGCAATTTTGCAAGCATTTAAATGGCCATGAGCCATGTATGAGTCAATTAGATTGCCTATTTTTTAAATCTCTCTAACAGTTTATAGAACAGACTAACCTCTTCTCTCTCACTGCATCAGGCCTGGATTCTGCCCTTTTGAGGAAGAATACAGTAGACCAAAAAAAAAAAAAAAGAAAAAGGCATCTCAGTGAGATCAGGGCCATAAGTTAGTATCAAACTATTCTCCCTCTCCTTTTTTGAAAAATGACATACAAACTCCTCTTGAGATCTATTTGAAACACACATGTAATGCTTAGAAAACAGAAATTCTTTAGTGACAAGGTCCAACAGATTCTCCCATCCCTAACACCTGGCCCCTTATTCTTCTAGATCTGTTTTTGATTGACTAAGCCATGTTGCTGATCAAACTACAAATAACTTCCCATGAGAAACCCACTTTCCATGAATACAGGTCTCTATAGCTAGAAGAGAAAGTCAGTGATGTGAAGCACAGTCTGTTCAATATCACTCTAGGCCATTATTTAACAAAGCTAAATATAATAGACTAATGAAAAGAGTAGCATGGGTACTACAAAATAAAGGAGGTAAAAAAAAAGTTTTTCATTATCTTGGGGGCGGCAGACTTGTCTTCCTTCCTCTTTTCTTCCTTCCTCTATCCTTTATTCCTGTGTGCCGAGGAAGCTAATATTAGCATTAGTTTGTATCTCTGAGTGTAGGGCAGATGCCTAGGCCACTAGTAATGAGAAGTGGACAAATAGAGTGGTGAAAAAATTCAACCTGGAGTTTTTGCTTAATGTGTATGCGTCATAAGAACTATATTGCAGGCCTTGATAAGACCATTAAATGCTATTTTATTCAACATGTGCATCCTGTATTAGGCAATATAGCAATTGATATTGGCCATTAGCTGCGTAGGAGCATGGATTGGACCTCTTTTTGCTTATTATTACAGCCCTAGAATCCAGCAGAGCATGGCATATAATAGGCACTCAACAAATATTGAGGGATCAAGGACCTTTGGTTTACTTTTTCTGAACATTTGCAAATGTAAATAAGTAAAAACAGCATTGAAATACCCACGCTAAAACTACTCACTGTTAATCAAACATACCATGTTCTCTATCTACATCTCTGGATTTTGACCCATGGTTACTCAGTGTAGAATTTCTTTTAACTAACACTTTTACCTGCAGATTCCTACTTGCCCCTCAGGTTCAGCTAGAGGAATACACTCCTGTAATGCTTGGGCAGGTTCCTGTTTTGTGATTTTTCTTTCTATACACAGTTCACAGCATTTTGTGTAACCTGCCGTCTTATGGAATTGCGATTGTTTGTTGACCTAAATTTCTTAATAGTACAAAACATTTCTCTTCATCATTGTAGCCTCAACATCCATTGAATGAAAACCATTTCCTTTCACATTCCAAAAGGAAAGTAAGTCACCTAATCAAGCAATTAGGATATAATGTGATGCATCTTACAGCAGAAATGCGATGCAATGAGACCCATGGGAGTACAAAGCAAGAGATGGTTAATTTCTTTTTGGAGGTTTGAATTAGGCTATACAGAGGAGGTAACATTTAAGCTGGCCGTGGCACATAAGAAGTTCACCAGATGGAGAATCTAGAAGAAACAACATGGTGAACAGAACCAAGAAGATTTAAAAGTACACAATGTGACACTGGAGTTCTTATAGCCAAACTGAAATGACAGGAACCAGATTTATCCTCTTACCTGAACCAACTGAAAAACCAGACAAAATACATGAAATTATGGTTTTAAGATGTTATGCACAGCCCTGGCTGGTGTGCCAGTTTAAAACAACAGTAAGTTTACCTCACAGTTACTGTGGGTCAGGAGTCCAGGTATAGTGTAGCTGGTTCCTCTGCTCAGGGTCTCACGAGGCTGAAATGAGGTGAGGGTGTTGGCTGGGACAATGGTTCTCATCTGAGGCTTGCAGTCTTTTTCCAAGATCATTCAGGTTATTGGCAGAATTCACTTGTTGCTGTTGTAAGACAGTGATTCCTGCTTTCTTGCTAGTTGTTGGTCTGGGACCACTTCCATGTCCCAGAGGGCACCCATAAGCCCCAGGCCAGTGGGAGTGTGGTCTCTAATGCTTCATATTCTTTTAAAGGCTCCTCTGATTTGGCTAGACCAACCCAGGATGATGTCTCACTGCCTGACATGGTTTTAAATGTTGTCCACTTATTTATGCATTCATTAGTTGTTTCATATATGTACCCTGACTGGGGATTGAATCCACAATCTTGGCATATCCAGATGTTGTTCCAACCAACTGAGCTACCCGGCCAGGGCAAGATGATATATCTTATTGGTTCATATAAAAGGCAATATTAATTTCTAATAATTAGAGTTTTACAGCTTATTCAATTATTTTTATCAATTATCTTCATTTCTCACAGCAAAAATCTGAAGCCGGCATCCTCATATTCCAGATGAGAAATCTGAGACTAAGAAAGGCTACTCCTCATTTTCATAATTTAACTTTTCTGCTAAATCACATCGAAGATAGTTCCCTTTCTTTAAGCAGTACGAGCTGTTTTCTGGTTTGTAGGTTGTTGTTTTTTTAAAGTCTTATGCCAGGAAAGTAAGTCAAGAATAGATGGCGAGTTTATACTATTTCTTCCACCATTGACACTGCAAGCTGTGTTGGCTAATGCTGCCTTGTTAGGACTAAAAACAACCTAACAAAACTCTCCACTATTCTGAGATCCAGAAATAGATATCAAGTCCATCCTGGCTCCCCCAGGAATTTAGGTTGGCATGTAGGGAGTGGGAGTTGTGTACTCTGGCATTAAGGGTCACTCTGATGCTCAGTCCCACTGATATTTACTAGAACAATAGTTTGTGGGGAGTACAGGACAAGGAAATAGGCTAGAGGTCCCAAAATGTAAGAAAAATGCAATAGAGGGTTCCATACAGGATTTCAAATTTCATTCAGTCTACTATTTCAACTGACCACCATAAAAGGCTTTCTTAAATTTTCTCCTTTGCTAATGTGAGATTGCCTTGTTTTAGTCACTATACAGCCCTTGACTTATTCTGTAAGCCAAATAGTTCTATTTTTAGAAACATGTAAACCACTGTAGTTATCTGACAAATTTAGATTAAGATATGTGGCTGGGGAGTGTGAGATGGAATACTTCCATTTCATAAATCTGAAGGACATTTGGAAAAAACAAGTATTAGGACGGATAGAGACATTACATAATTTTAAATGGGTAACTCATCAAAAAGATGTAACAATCCTAAGTGTGTATGTACCTAACAATAGGGCTTTAAAATATATGAAGCAGAAACTAATAGAACTAAAAGGAAAATCTAAATTTATAAATGGAGACATCAACACTTCTTTCTTGGAAATCTAAAGAATAATTCAAAAATCCATGTGGTATAAAAAGATAATATTATCAACCAACCTGACCATATTTACATTTACAAACTATTCCACCATCAGTAGAATATACAAAGTTTTCAAATGCACATGAAACATTTACCAAGATAGACCACAGTCTGGGCTATAAAACAAATCTTAACAAGTTTAAAAGATTATAAACACACAGAGAATAGGCAAATTTATAGAGACAGAAAGTCAAACAGAGGTTAACAGGGGCCGGGGGAAAGGGGACTTGTTGTTTAATTGTTGAAGAGTTTCTATTTGGAATGATGAAAAAGTTCTAGAAGTAGCAAGTGGTGATAGTTATACAACATTGTGAATGTGCTTAAAGCCAGTGAGTTGTACATTTAAAATGTTTAAAATGGTAAATTTTATGTTTATGTATATTTTACTGCAATAAAAAATTAATTAATTGGGAAAAAAAAGCCATACACATGTTATCTGACCAGAACAGAATTGAGGAACAAAACAAAAGAAAGATATCAGGAAAATCCTCAAGTATCTGGAAATTAAACAACACATTTCTAAATAAGCCATGTGCCAAAGAGGAAATCTCAAGGGAAATTAGATAATATGTTGAACTGAATGAAAGCACAACATATAAAAATTTATGGAATGTAATCAGTACTTAGAAGAAAATTTAAAGAACTGAATGTTTTATATCAAAAAGTACCAAGGTCTAAAATCAATAGCCTAAGTTTTCAGCTTAAGAATCTAGAAAAAGAGAAGCAAATTTTAAATGCAAAGCAAGTAGAAGAAAATAATAAAGTAAGAATGGAAATCGATAAATTTGAAAACAGAAAAATAATAGAAAAAAAACAATGAAACAAAAAACTGATTCCTTGAAAATTGAGTAAAGTTTATAAGCCTCTAGCCAACTGACCATGAAAAAGGACAAAAGATACAAACTACCAATATTAAGAATGAACTAGAAACATTACAAACACTACAAGAACAATAGAAAAATACAGGGTGGGGCTAAAGTAGGTTTACTGTCATGAATACATGAAACATGGTTTATAATTGTATTATTATTTATTAATTACTGTATTATTTTTTATATGAACAACTGTATAATAAAAATTAATTTCCAGAAATACAATAACTTAGATGAAATAGAACAATTCTTTGAAAGATGCAAATTAAAAAAGCTCCCTCAAAAAGAAATGAATAACTTGAATATGTACAAAAGAAATGGAATTCATGGCTTAAAACTTCCAACAAAGTAAACTCCAGGTTTCACTAGTGAGTAATACCAAACATTTAAAGATATTATAACAATTTTATACAAACTCTACCAGCAAATGGTAGAGGAAAAAATTTTTTTCCAACTTATTTATGAGGCTAGCAAAACAAACATGATAGTAAAACAAACAAAAAGGAAAAAGAAAAATAACATAAATATAAGCACACACACATGCACACATGCACGTGCACACATGCACGTGTGCACATGTGCACACACACACAAAAACCTTTAAAAATGCTAGCAAAATGAATCTGGTAATATATAAAAAGGCTAATACTTCATGATAAGTTGGAGGCATTATCCAAGGAATGAAATATTGGTTTAAAATTTTTAAATCTGTATAATTTACCATATCAACAGAATAAAAAAGAAAAACCACACAATACATTAACAGATGCCAATAAAAGCATCCATATTTTAATTTTTAAGAAGCTCAGCAAACCAAGAATAGAAAGAAATGTTCATGTTTTTTTTAAATTATTGATTATATTGTTACAACAGTTCCAATTTTCTCCCCCTTGCTCCCCTCCACCCAGCACCCCCCTCCCTCAGCAATCCCCCCCAAGTCCATACCCATGGTTCGTAAAAATTAACTATCCCCCCCCTCTCAAATATTAGGACCCTTTGTAATTTTGTAATGGACAATGGGCGAAGGTCTCAAGCTCCTCTAGCCGCTTCAAGCTGGACATGGTCGTCGTCCTACCTACCCTTGGGTCCAGAAAACCCTAATAAGAGTGGGAGTGTGGAGGGGAGGGTGGCCTTCCCACGTGGGGAAGGATCGTGCAGACTCCAGGTCAGTTGGCTGTCTCCAGTCAACGGCGTGCTTGGTTTAACAGGTTGGTGTCCTTGTTGTGTTCTGGGGGCAACAGATTTGGCGAAAAAGGTTAAAAGACATCATTCACTCCACAACCACTAGATGACAAAAGGCAGGGATTAATTTTTCAATGTTCCATATTAGGAAGAAAAAAAAAAGGGGGGGGCTTCTTTGTAAGAAGGTATGCTAGGCACATCTCACCTGTCCAAAACCCTTTTGCCCATTATACTTAGTTTGGGCTGAGGTAAATAGTTTAGATTTTCCCCCTCTCAGACCTCTGGGCCTTTTCTGTCCAAGCCATTAGGATAGAAAAGAGAAACCAGTTTTAAAGTGAAGTCCACAGACCACCCCATTCTTCCCCAACCCAGCCATTTAGTTCAGCCAAACCGTTGAGTCTCAGGAGGCAGCGCTGCAGAGAGGATTAAGTGAGGCTTATGCGTTCAGACAATCACTCAGGTAATGCGATCATTGGCTTATGTCCTTTGAAAACAAAAAACACGTGTTAATTTATGTAACATAACCCACAAACAAGTCTCTAAATCTGTAAGACTGTCTTATTGGGAAGACATCCAGTTGCAAGGCACTTGAAATTCTATTTGCCTATCAACTTTGATGATATCACAGACATGGTTTAATTTTCAAGTGAAATCATATTTTAAATGAAAAGAAACTTTTAAGACGGTTAGTTGCCCTATTTTATAGTCTACTACTGATCATTGTGATTTTCCTTGAATAATAATTTTTCTCCCTAAGGTTACCCTCCCTGTCTTTAAAGGGACTACATTAAGTCCATTTTTAATTTATCCTGTTCGTTTGCATAAACATAACAAGAGCAGCAAATGATCACTTATGATCTTTAGTTCTGCTTTGCTGGAACATACCCAAGGATTATTTGGGGTGACCCTCAGTCTGTTCTTCAGGGCACAGAAGCTGAGCCACATATCTGGCATTCATCCTTGCCTGTACACACCTGTTTTTTCCAAGTCTTTCTGGTTTTTCATTGTGTCTTAAGGTCCCTTCTAGCCATCTTTCAGGAAAACAACCTTCGTTCCTTCCCTGGAAAGATTGCTGTGGACCGCACAACCAACCATGGTACCAGGCCTTTTATCTCATGGGTTTTTATTACCTTTGAGAGTCATTCCCAGTTCCTCAGGGCTTTTTGGTAATATTCTGAGCCCAAGTATGTTTCCTTTAGGCTTGACATTCCAGTCAAAGACTTGGTCCAAAATAAATAAATAAATAAATAAATAAAAATAAAAGTAAAAAGGAACCTCTATTAACAACTGGTCTTATTAGTTAGAGGGCACCTACAACTACAGAGAAGGAAAACTCTGACTCCAAAAAACCTCCGCTGCCTTGCGGCATACCTCTTCAGGGGAAAGGCTAAGGGAGTAAACCCCGACAGAAAATCCGGAGCCGGAGTCCCTAAGGCGGTTCGACGTTGTAGTCAACACCGGCAACTCCTGCGGCGCACCTGAAGCCAAGCTGTATTGACTCCGTCTTTCCCTTGGATCCTTCAGCTGCGAAGAGAGGGGGGGTCTGCTGCATGGGCAACAGCAGACCCTCCATATCACCCTGCCCAGGCTTTGTAGCTTCAGCTTCACTGGAGAGGACACTCCAGCGTCATCGCAAGATGTCGATTCAACACGGGAGGAGACAGATACCGTGTCACTCCCGAGTCGGACTGCACAGCCATTCTCGGCGGTGCAGATAGACTCTTAAGAAGCTACACCATAGTCTCTCGAGACGGACGGCTGCCGACGACCTACAACTAACATAATGGTGAAAGACTGAATGCTTTCCCCTATGACCAGGTATAAGTAAAGGGTGTCCATTCACATTGCTCTTATCCAACACTGTACTGAAAAAACTATCTAGTGCAAAACACAATAAAAAGAAATGAAATAAATACAGATTGAAAATAAATAAATAAATCTGTCATTCTTCCCTGGCAATATATAGAAAACCCCAAAGAATATAGAAAACAGGTACTGGGACTAATAAGTGAATTAGGAAAATCACAGGATTCAAGATTAATATACAAACATCATTTGCATTTCTATAAACTTGCAAGAGCTTTTAGAACTTGAAATTTGAAAAAAGAAACAAATAATTTATGCAATAGTATAAAATATAAAATATTTAGATATACTTTAACAAAATGTATGCTAAAATTATAAATTATTGATATAAGAAATAAAGGAAGACCCAAATAAATGGAAACTATAATGTTCATGGATTTGAGGCTTAATTAATATTATTATGTCAATTCTCCCCAAATCTATCTATAGATTTAACATAATCTCAATCAAAATCTCAGTAGAGTATTTTATAGATACTAACAAGGTGATTCTAAAATTTCCATAGATAAAGGGCCTACAATAACCAAAACAGCTTCAGAATAGGACACGTAAAACCCTTGATTCAAACTCATTTTAAAGCTACAGTTTTCAAGACAGTGTAATACTGGTAAAGACAAACATCTACATCAGTTGAATAGAGTAAAGGTTCAGAAATAGACTCAAACAAAAATGGTCAATTGATTTTCAACAAAGGTGAAAAAGAAATTCAATGGTGAACAAATAGTCTTTTAGCAACTCATGATCAAACAATTTGACATCCATATGCAAAACTGAAATAGCATTGTCTAGCTGTTGTTCACTTATAATGTAATTTTATTATGGCCAATTAACATACTTTGTGTGTTTTAATTTATTTAAATTTGTCAAGGTTTGTTTTTGCTTCATGTGTTTTATTTAAAGTCTACTATTAGGTACATGCCCACTTAGGTTTGTCATGTCTTTTTGGTAAAATGACCTCTTTATAAATCTATAATGTCCTTTGTATCCCTAATACATATTATTCTTTGTCCTAGAGTCTACTCTGTCATATTAAAATAGCCACTCCAGCTTTCTTTGCATGGTTCATATATTTTCCCATTCTTTTATTCTTAACCTAAGTCCTTATACTTAAACTAGCTTTTTTGAGAGCAGCATATAGATTTTTAAATTCAATATGACTACTTTGACTTTCTATTATTTTGCTATACATTTTGTGTTTGTTCAATCTGCTTTTTTGTTCCTCCTTTCCTGTCTTCTTTTGGATAGTTTATTCTACTTTATTGCTTTTTGGCTCTCTCTATGGTTCTAGGGAAAAGTTTCTTAACCTCAATACTACTGATATTTCAGACCAGATAATTATTTGTTCTGGACAGCTGTCCTTTGCACTCTAGAATGTTTAGCAACATTTCTGATCCCTACCCACTAAGTGCCAGTTGCAACCCTCTCCCAAAAATGGTAGTCAAAATTGTCTCCAGACATTGTCAATCATCTCCTGGTGGGCAAAATCACCCCAAGTTGAAAACCTCTGCTTTAGAAATTATAATAGAGATACTTAACATTTAAAAGCCTACTTAGAGTAATGTGCTACTATTTTAAGTATCACATAGAAACTTTACAGCCATGTAAGTCCCTTGATCTCACCCCTCTATGTTATAATCATCACATGCATTAAAAATCCATCAGACACATGTTGAAATTTTTCTCAGCAATTAAACATATTTTAAAGAAACTTAAACAAAAACAGTCATTTATGTTTACCCAGATATTATTGCTTTTGTTTTACTTTCATTCATGAAGTTCCAAATTTAACCTGTTATTATTCTTCTTCAGTCTGAAGAACTTCTTTTGCATTTCTTTTAGTTATATATATATATTTTTTGTTTACTTTCATCTGAGAATTTCTCTTTTGTTGTTGTTTTTATTTTTTTAATGAAGATTTATTTGAGCCAAACTGATAACATATGCCAAGGAGCAAGATCTCAAATGCTTCCTGAGACTTTCTTTATTTCTTTTTCATTCTTGAAGGATATCTTTGCTGGATATAGAATGCTGGGTTGACAATTCTCCCCTATTATTTTAAAGATGTTCTATTGTCTTCTGGCCTCCATGGTTTCTGTTGAGAAGTCCACTATCATTATTCACATCATTGTTCTCCTATATGTGATGTGTCGATTTTTCTTAGCAAGTCTTAAGAATTTTTTCTTTCTTAATAAAATTTTGAGGTACAGTTCCCATACAGTATCTATTAGTTCAGGTGTATATCAAACATAGTGATTCAATATTTATATACATTATAAAATAATTCTCATGGTAAGTCTAGTTACCATCTATCATCATACAGAGTTATTATAATATTATTGACTTTATCCCCTATGCTGTACATTACATCTCTATGATTTATTTTATAACTGTAATTTTTACCTCTTATCCCTTTCACCAGTTTTGTCCATCTCATAAACTCTTCTCTGGTAAACAGCAGTTTTCATACTGTATCTATGAGCCTGTTTCTGTTTTGTATTATCTTGTTAAGATACCACATATAAGTGAAATCATGTGGTATTTGTCTTTGTCTGACTTATTTCACTTAATATAAAACCCTCTAGGTTCATCACTGCTGTTGAAAATGGAAAGAATTCATCCTTTTTTATGGCTGAGTAATGTACCATTTATATATGTGTATATATATATATATATATATATATATATATATATATATATATATATGTATATATTCTCATTTTCTTTATCCATTCATCTACTGCTGGATACTTAGTTGCTTCTATATCTGGGATGTTGTAAATAATGCTGCAATAAACACAAGGGTGCATGTATCTTTTCTTTTTTTTTTTCTTTTTAAATCCTCACCCGAGGATATATTTCTTTTTTTTCTTTTCTTTTTTTTTATTTTGGTTTTTCAATTACAGTTGTCCCCTTTTCCCCTAATTTCTCTCCCCCACTCAACCCACCCCCTCTCCCGCAATCATATCCCTCCCCGTTGTCCATGTCCATGAGTCTTTTATACAGGCTCTTTAATTAAACCCTTCCCTTACTTATCCCCATTCTCTCCCTCTCGCCTCCCCCCTATTGACTGCTATTCTGCTCTTTGTTCTATTTAGTTCCTTTGTTTGTGTTGTTCTTTAGTTTCCTGTATTAGGTGATATCATATGGTATTTTTCTTTCTTTGCCTGGCTTATTTCACTAAGCATAATTCTCTCTAGTTCCATCCATGTTGTTGCAAATGGCAGGAGTTCCTTCTTTCTTTCTGCTACATAGTATTCCATTGTGTAAATGTACCACAGTTTTTTGATCCACTCATGTACAGATGGGCATTTAGGTTGTTTCCAGCACTTAGCTATTGTAAACAGTGCTGCAATGAACATAGGAGTGCATAAGTTCTTTTGAATTGGTGTTTCAAGATTCTTCGGGTATAATCCTAGTAGTGGAGTCGCTGGTTCAAAAGGCAGTTCCATTTTTAATCTTTTGAGGTAATTCCATACTGTTCTCCATAGTGGCTGCACCAGTCTGCATTCCCACCAACAGTGTAGTAGGGTTCCCGTTTCTCCATATCCTCGCCAGCACTTGTTGCTTGTTGATTTGTTGATGATGGCCATTCTGACTGGTGTAAAATGGTATCTCATTGTGGTTTTTATTTGCATCTCCCTGATGGCTAATGATGTTGAGCATTTTTTCATGTGTCTATGGACCTTCTGTATGTCCTCTTCGGAGAAGTGTTTGTTCAGGTCCCTTGCCCATTTTTTAATTGGGTTGTTTGTTTTCTTGATGTTGAGTCGTATCAGCTCTTTATATATTTTGGAAATCAGTCCCCTGTCTGTGATGTCATTGGCAAATATATTTTCCCATATGGTTGGTTTCCTTTTCATCTTGCTGATGTTTTCTTTTGCTGAGCAGAAACTCTTCAGTTTGATGTAATCCCATTTATTTATTTTTTCCTTTATTTCTCTTGCTTTAGGAGATGTATCCGTGAAGAGATTGTTATGTGAGATATCTGATATTTTCTTGCCTATGTTTTCCTCTAGGACTTTTATGGTGTCACGGCTTACATTTAAGTCTTTGATCCATCTTGAGTTTATTCTTGTGTGTGGTGTAAGTTGGTGGTCTAGTTTCATTTTTTTGCAGGTCCCTATCCAGTTCTCCCAGCACCATTTGTTAAAGAGGCTCTTCTCACTCCATTTTATGTTCCTTCCTCCTTTATCAAAGATTAGTTGACCATAGAGGCCTGGGTTTATTTCTGGACTCTCTATTCTGTTCCACTGATCTATATGTCTGTTCTTATGCCAGTACCATACTGTTTTGATTACAGTGGCTTTGTAGTATTGTTTGATATCTGGTGTTGTGATTCCTCCTGCTGTGTTCTTCTGTCTCAAGATTGCTTTTGCTATTCGGGGTCTTTTTTGGTTCCATATGAATTTATGGAGTATTTGTTCTAGGTCTGTGAAATATGTCATTGGTATTTTAATAGGGATTGCATTGAATCTGTAAATTGCTTTGGGTAGTATGGCCATTTTGATGATGTTGATTCTTCCCATCCAAGAACATGGTATTTGCTTCCATTTATTTGTTTCTTCCTTAATTTCTTTCTTCAATGTTATGTAATTTTCAGAGTACAGGTCTTTTATCTCTTTGGTTAAGTTTACTCCTAGGTACTTTATTTTTCTTGTTGCTATAGTAAATGGTATTTTCTTTTTTGTCTCTGTCTCTGCTATTTTATTGTTGGTGTACAGAAATGCCTTAGATTTCTGTATATTTATTTTGTACCCTGCGATTTTGCCAAATTCACTTATTATATCGAGTAGTCTTTTAGTGGAGTTTATAGGATTTTCTAGGTATACTATCATGTCATCTGCATATAATGAAAGTTTTACTTCCTCTTTCCCAATTTGGATGCCTTTTATTTCTTTGTCTTGTCTGATTGCTGTGGCTAGGACTTCCAACACTATGTTGAAAAGGAGTGGAGAGAGTGGACAACCTTGTCTAGTTCCTGAGTTCAGGGGGAATGCTTTCAGATTTTGTCCATTGAGTATGATGTTGGCCTCAGGCTTCTCATACATAGCCTTAATTATGTTAAGATATGCTCCCTTTATTCCCATTTTGTTGAGTGTTTTCATCATAAATGGGTGGTGTACTTTATCAAATGCTTTTTCTGCATCTATTGATATGATCATGTGATTTTTGTCTTTCATTCTGTTTAGGTGATATATTATATTTATTGATTTGCGAATATTAAACCATCCTTCCATCCCTGGAATGAAGCCCACTTGATCATGATGTATGATCTTTTTGATGTATTGCTGGATCCTGTTTGCCAATATTTTATTGAGGATTTTAGCATCGATGTTCATCAGTGATATTGGCCTGTAGTTTTCTTTCTTTGTTGTGTCTTGACCTGGTTTGGGAATTAGGATAATACTGGCTTCATAGAAAGAGTTTGGGATTTTCCCCTCTTCTTGGATTTTTTGGAACAGTTTGAGGAGGATAGGAGTTAGTTCTTCCCTGAATGTTTTGTAGAATTCGCCTGTGAAGCCATCCGGTCCAGGGCTTTTGTGTGCCGGGAGATTTTGGATTACTGTTTCAATTTCCTTTTTTGTTATTGGTCTGTTGAGACTTTCCACTTCTTCTTGATTCAGTTTTGGAAGGTTGTATGTTTCTAGAAATTTGTCCATTTCTTCTAGATTGTCAAATTTCTTGTCATACAGTTGTCTGAAGTAATTTCTAACTATCATTTGTATTTCTGAGGTATCAGTCGTGATTTCCCCTCTTTCATTTCTGATTTTGTTTATTTGGGTCTTCTCTCTTTTTTTCTTGATTAGACTGGCTAGAGGCTTGTCGATTTTGTTGATTTTTTCGAAGAACCAGCTCCTAGTTTTGTTGATCTTTTGGATTGTTTGTTTAGTCTCTATGTCATTTAGTTCTGCTCTGATCTTGATGATTTCATTCCTTCTTCTTGCCCTAGGCTTTGTTTGTTGTTGTTGTTCTAGTTCTTGTAGCATTGTGGTTAGGTTTTTTATTTCAGATTCTTCTAGCCTTTTCAGATATGCCTGTATTGCTATAAACTTCCCTCTCAGGACTGCTTTTGCTGTGTCCCACAGGTTTTGGGTTGTTGTGTGCTCATTATCATTAGTTTCTAGAAATTTCTTGATTTCTTCTTTGATGTCATTGTTAACCCATTCATTATTTAATAGCATGTTATTCAATCTCCATGAGTTTGGGTGTCTAATTTTTTTCTCTGAGGTTGATTTCTAGTTTCAAGGCATTGTGATCTGAAAAGATGCTTGATATGATTTCAATTTTCTTGAATTTGTTGAGGCTTGTTTTGTGACCTATCATGTGGTCTATCTTTGAAAATGTCCCATGTGCACTTGAAAAGAATGTATATTTTGCTTCTTTGCGGTGAAAAGTTCTATATATATATCAGTTAGATCCATGTGGTTTAGTGTGTTGTTCAATGCCTGTATACCCTTGGCGTTTCTTTGCTTTGATGATCTGTCTATTGTTGATAATGGAGTGTTGAAGTCCCCTACTATGAGTGTGTTGTTGTTGATATCCTTTTTGTGGTCTTCTAGTATTTGCTTTATGTATTTGGGTGCTCCTATGTTGGGTGCATATATGTTTATCAAAGTCATATCTTCTTGATGGATTGTTCCTTTAAGTATTATGAAATGTCCTTCTTTGTCTCTTTTTATTGTCCTTGCTTTGAAATCCATTTTGTCTGATATGAGAACTGCTACCCCGGCTTTTTTATTCTGGTCCGTTTGCTTGGAATATTTTTTTAAATCCCTTTACTTTCAGTCTGTGTAAATCTTTTGTTTTCAGGTGTGTTTCTTGTAGACAGGAAATATGTGGGTCCTGTTTTCTTATCCATTCCGTTACCCTATGCCTTTAATTGGAGCATTTAATCCATTTACATTTAAGGTTATTATGGACGTGTATTTATTCATTTCCCTTTGTACCTCTGTTCCTCTCCTCTCTTGTTTTTTTCTTCTTTTTTCTTATAACACTCCCTTTAGCATCTCTTGCAATGCTGGTTTGGTGGAGATGTATTCTTTCAGTCTTCCTTTGTCTGAGAAACTCCTTATTTCACCTTCTATTTTGAATGAGAGCCTTGCTGGGTAGAGTATTCTTGGTTGTAGGCCTTTGTTTTTCATTGCTTGAAGTATTTTTGACCATTCCCTTCTGGCTTGTAATGTTTCTGTTGAGAAATCAGTTGATAGCCTTATCGGAGCTCCCTTGTATGTTATTTGCTGCTTTTCTCTTGCTGCTTTTAGGATTCTCTCTTTGTCTTGGAATGTTGCCATTTTAACTATGATGTGCCTTGGAGTGGGTTTTTGGGGGTTCCTCTTGATTGGAACTCTCAGTGCTTCTTGGACTTGCATAGCTTTTTCTCTCATCAGGTTCGGAAAATTTTCTGTCACTATTTCTCCTATCAGATTTTCAATTCCATGTTCCTTTTCTTCTCCCTCTCATATTCCGATGATCCTTAAATTATTTTTCCTAATGCTATCCTGTAATTCCCTTACATCTTATTCATATTTTTTCAATCGTTTTTCATTTTGCTGTATTGTCTGGGAGTTTTTCTCTACATTATCTTCTAACTCACTAATCCGATCCTCTGCTTCGTTTAGTCTGCTTTTGACTGATTCTACTGTGTTTTTCAGTTCAGAGATTGTATTCTTAAGTTCTTCCTGGTTCTTGTTAACTATTTCTATGTCTTTTTTTATGCAGGTGTAGTTCTCTGCAAGTTCCCTGTAATTTTCTTGGAGCTGCTGGTAACTTCCTTGAAGGTTGTCATAGTTGATTTTAAGGATGTCGAGTATATTGAGCTTCTTTACCACCATTGTTTTGAATTCCATGTCTGACATTTGGGCTATGTCTATTTCATCTATCTCTCTTTCTGAGGATTCCTCTTTTCTTTTCATTGAGGGGTTATTTTTGCGTCTTACCATGTTGGATTCTTTTTGTTTGTTTTTATTTATTTATTTATTTGTTTTTTTTGGGGGGGGTAGTCTGCTTTGACTTCCCTCCTTTGTGGAGTAATATTCTTTATCGAAGGTCTGGAAGTTTCAGTGGTGCAGTCTCTTTGATATCCTGAGCCTGATGTTCTTGAGTTGCCCTTTATGTCTTTTGTTTATGCTGTTCGGTTATATTTCAGATGTTCTTTGATAGGATCTTCCTTCTGGCTAGTTGGTTGAGAGTCACTCTATCCGCTTTGTCTTGAGTTCTTTTGTGGATATGCTGTTAAAGACATAAACACACAGCCCAGGCAGGAGACCCACACCCTCAAAAAGTATCCCCCACTCTATCCTGCTATCGTTAGCCAACTAGCCCGTATTAATATAAATGTAAAGAGATTTGAGCTTTTATACTATAAGAAGAATAAATAAGAGTTGTTTTGGGGGAGGAAAAATATAATTTTTGATAGAGGGGGTGATAGATTAATAATAGTTGAGACTGTGCAAGCCAGTTAGTAATATTTACATTGTATGTTAATAAAAATAGAAAAAAAGGATAGAAAAATACATAATATAGTAAGAAAGTGGGATTGTATTGTATTTGGGTTTATATAGTAATTATATTATATTATTTAGAGTGATAGGGGAACTAAGCTAGACACACAAACGAATAAACAATGATTAAAGAGAAAGGATGAGAAGGAGAGGTTATATGCAACACGTTAGAGATAAAGTTTGTTATTATTGGAAGAGGAGAAGGAAAAACACCCCCCAAAAAAATCCCCAAGAAAATAGAAGAAAGAAAAGAAGAAAGAGAGAAAGAGAAGAAAATAAAAAATTTACCACAAAACCCCCCCCCAAAAAAACCCCAAAAGGGAAGAAAGAAAGGAACAAAGAAAGATAGAAAGAAAGAATAAAGAAGAAAGAAAGAAAGAAAAAAGAGAGAAAAAAATTGAAAAAAATATATATATACCCCCCCAAAAAAACCCAGGAAAAGAATAAAGAAAGACGGAAAGAAAAGAAATAATTAAGAAGAAAGAAAGAACAAGGGAGAAAAAAATTGGGAAAAAAAAAAAAGCGATGTTTTTACTCCGTTTTAGCCTTGGTGTGTTGCCTTCTTTTTCTGGGTCCGCAGCTGGTCTAGTGTGGCAGGTCAGAGGTTCTTGTTTTTTGCAGGACTGGTGTGCGCCCCCGGTTGCCGCTATGGTGCGCGCCCGCGGTTGCCGGCACGGCGCGCTCCCTTGCTGCCCGCTGGAGCCAGTTGAGGTGCCCTTGTGCGCGAGCCCCTGTGCGCTCGGGCAGCCCGAGAGTTTGCCCCGTGGTTGGAGCCCACTGCTGCCGGGCCGCGGTGGTTCCCCGTTCGCGCCGAGGTATCCCTGCGCGTGTCCCTGCCCGCTCGGGCAGCCCGAGCGCTTTCCCCGGGATTGGCTCCTGTTGTTGCTGGGCCGCGGTGGTTCCGCCTTCGCGCCGAGGTGCCCCTGTGCGCATCCCTGCACTCGCGGGCAGCCCGAGAGCTTTCACCGGGATTGGCACCTGCTGTCGCTGGGCCGCGGCGGTTCCGCGTTCGCGCCGAGGTGTCCCTGCGCGCGTCCCTGCACTCGTGGGCGGCCCGAGAGCTTTCCCCGGGATTGGCGCCCACTGACCCCGGGCTGAGGTGCTTTCGCACTCGTGCGCCGCCCTGTGCCCTCAGTCCCGCTGAGCCAAGCTCCGGGAGTTGGTCTCTCGCCTCTTAGGGTGGGGCCGGGGACACTTGTGCTCAGTGGAAGCGAGCATCCGTGGGTCGCCGCCTCCCGCTGTTCCCGTGCTGCAGCCGCCCGCCTTCCCTCACCTGTCTGGGCGGGCACAAACAGAGCCTGCGCTAGTGGTCTGCTTTCCGGCCTGGGGCGCTGCGCCCAAGGGAGCTGTCTAGGGGTGTCTGTGCACGGTTCTCTGCCTGTTCAGTGGGCCCTCCCTGTGCCCGTAGGGGCACTGATCTTATGTCCGTTGGGGAGTGTCCGAGGGACGCCTGGACTCACGCCCCGCGCACCTGGGCCAGTAAGTGAGAGCACTTCCTTATGTGCGCCCCCGCGACCCAAGGGTAGGGTTGGGGAGTGGATGAGCGCGCCTCTGCACCTGGGCTCCTCCAGAACGGCCTACCACCCCCAAACTTTCCTCCCCTCTCCACCGTCCACTAGAGAAAAATATAAAGGAGAATCATGTTCTCACTTGCCCGGCAGCACGCTGTCTCCTGTCCTTCAGCACCAATGCCACTTGGTCGAGTCCCGTCTCTGCCAGTGGGCAGAGGTCCGCTCTCCGCCTGACTCCTCTCCGGGGCAGCCTGTGGTCGCCAAAAATCCTTTGTGTGCTTCCCGCCGCAGCCCGGGCAGCCGCCCCAGTCAGGAATCCCATTTCGTCCCCTTTTTCTCCGCTATCCTCACTAAACAGGTTGTTCCCAGATGGATTTTCTCTAATCCAGCAGTGCCTTGGCTCAACTCCCGCCAATGTCCAGCTGCTCACTAAGATGTTCTGTCTGCAATTAGTCCAAACTGCAGACGGGTCTCCGGAGCCTAAAACCGCAACCTCTCCTCACTCCTCCGCCATCTTACCTCACTTCCTGTATCTTTTCAAATTAATGTTTTTGTTTTCTGTGGATAAATACCCAGAAACGGAATTGTTGGGTTTTATAGTAATTCTATTTTTAATTTTAAGGAAACTTCAAAATGTCTTCTGTGGTGACTACACCATTTTACATTCCCACCAACAGTGCATGAGGGTTCCCTTTATCCATATTCTCATCAACACTTGTTATTTTTTACATTTTTGATTAATAGCCATTCTGACAGGTATCAAGTGATATCTCATTATGGTCTCGATTTGCCTTTTTCTAATGATTAGTGATATTGAATACCTTTTTATGTGCCTGTTGGACATCTGCATATATGCTTTGGAAACTATTTCTTCAAGTCTTCTGTCCATTTTTTAATTGGGTTGTTTAGGTTTTGAAAATATTGAGTTGTGTAAGTTCTTTATATTTTGGATATTGACCCCTTACCAGATAATTTTTTGTATTTCTGTGGTGTCAGTTGCAACTTCTCCTTTTTCAATTTTTATTTTATTTTTATGTCCTCTCACTCTTTTATTTTATTTTTTTTTGGATGACTTGCAAATATCTTCCCTTATTGAGGAGGTTTCCTTTTTCACTTGTTGATGGTTTCCTTTGATGTGCATAAAAGCATTTTAGTTTGATGTAATCCCATTTGTTTGCTTTAGCTTTTGTTGCCCTTGCCTGAGGAGACTGGTCCAAAAAATATATATTGCTAAGGCTAATTCAAAGAGCTTCCTGCCTATATTTTCTTATACAAATTTTATGGTTTCAGGTCTTGATTAAAGTCTTTAATCCATTTTTAACTTATTTTTGTATATGGTGTAAGATAGTGATTCATTTTAATCCTTTTGTATATATCTGTCCAATTTTCCCAACATAATTTATTGAAAATACTATTCTTTTTCCATTGTATATTCTTGCTGCCTTTATCATAGATTAATTGACCATATGAGGACCCCAAAATTGGAATGATCCTCTGGAGGGAAGGTCTTTTGTAGTACAGGCTTCCCCCACTAGATAAGTGTCTAGGAACCCATCTGGATCAGTATACCAGCTGGCATTTTTGTGAGAGCCTGTGTTTGGCTACAGTGAATTTTTTTGAAGACTCTTTCAATGCATTTGCCCATTTCATGATGGGTTTTTACAAGTGCACCTGCCCACACTGCTGAGTGCTCAGCAGTTTTTGACCAAAAATGGCATGACCCCATCCTCTCTATTCACCCAATCTTGCCCTGAGCAACTTTTTGTTTCGCCAGATGAAAAAGTCCTCAAAGGGAAATGTCTTGCTGATGTGGAAGAGGTGAAACAAAAAACAGCACAATCACTAAAAGGCATCAAAATTGACAAGTTCAAAAACTTTTTTGAGCTGTGGAAAAACATCTCAATAGGTCTAGTACATTGAGAGTACTTTGAAGGTGACTGAAGTTTAAACATGTGAGAATAAATACACAATTTTTATAAATAAATTCTGGGTTATTTGAGTTCCCCCTCATAAATACACGGGTTTATTTCTGGGCTCTCTACTGTGTTTCATTGGTCTATATCTCTGTTTTTATGTCAGTACAATACTATTTTTTTTGTTTTTTTAAAATACGTTTTATTGATTATGCTGTTACAGTTGTCCCAATTTCCCTTCCCTGTGCTCCCCTCCACCCGGTGGCCCCCCTCCCTTCAGTTGTCCCCTCCTTTTAGTCCATGTCCATTGGTTGTGCATATAGTTCTTCTCAACCTCTTCCGGTCTATTCTATTCCCTCCTACCATGCTTCTTAATTTCTGTACCATCTCCCTCCCTCTCCCCCTTTCTCCTCCCTGCTGACCTCCCCCCAGTATGTTCCCCATACCTATAGTTATTTTTCCACTCTCATTGCCTATTTAGTTTGCCTTTGCTTCAATTCCCTAGCTTCTGTTGTTGGTTCTTGTGATGCAGTTTTCATTTTAATGTTCAAAGTTTTGATCCTCTTTCTCCTAAACAAGTCCCTTTAACATTTCATATAACAGTGGTTATGACCTAATGAACTCCTTCAGTTTTATTTTGTCCTGGAAGTACTTTCTCTGCCCTTCTATTCTGAATGACAGTTTCACTGGATAGAGTATTCGTGGCTGTAGGTTTTTGATTTTCATTACTTTGAATGTTCCTTGCCAGTCCCTTCTTGCCTGCAGGGTCTCCCTTGAGAAATCAGCTAATAGTCTAATTGGGACCCCTTTGTACATGATTCTTTTCTTCTCTCTTGCTGTTTTTAAGATTCTCTCTTTATCTTTAATTTTTGACAATTTGATTATAATGTGTCTTGGAGTGGTTCTCCCTGGGTCCAGTTTTTCTGGAACTCTCTGTGCTTCCTAGACCTGTAAGTCTATTTCCTTCCCCAAGTTTGGGAAGTTCTGCTTCATTATTTTTTCACATAATTTTTCAATTTCTAGTTCTTCTTCTTCACTTCTGGAAACCCTATGATTTGGATGTCCATAGGTTATTTATACTACTTCCTTTACTAGACCCTTCCCCTATTTACTCCCCTTCTCTCCCCATCCCTGATAATTTTTCTGTTCCTTGTTTAATTTTGTTCATTTGTTTGTGTTGTTCATTAGTCTCCTGTATTAGGTGATATCATATGGTATTTTTCTTTTTTTGCCTGGCCTATTTCATTAAGCATAATTCTCTCTAGTTCCATCCATGTTATCGCAAATGGCAGGAGTTTCTTCTTTTCTGCTGCATAGTATTCCATTGTGTAAATGTACCACAGTTTTTTAATCCGCTTATCTACAAATGGGCACTTAGGCTGTTTCCAGCAGTTGGCTATTGTAAACAACACTCTATGAACATAGGGGTGCATAAGTTCTTTTGAATTGGGGTTTTGGGATTCTTTGGGTATAATCCTAGCAGTGGAATCGCTGGTTTAAAAGGCAGTTTCATTTTCAGTTTTTTGAGGAAATTCCATACTGTTCTCCATAGTGGCTGCACCAGTTTGCATTCCCAGCAACAGTACACTAGGGTTCCCATTTCTCCATATCCTCAGCAGCACTCGTTGTTTGTTGATTTGTTGATGATGGCCATTCTGACTGGTGTGAGGTGGTATCTCATTGTGGTTTTTATTTGCATCTCTCTGATGGTTAGTGATGTTGAGCATTCTTTCATATGCCTATGGACCCTCTGTGTATCCTCCTTGGAGAAATGTTTGTTCAGGTCCTTTGCCCATTTTTTAATTGGGCTGTCGATCTTCTTGGTGTTGAGATATGTAAGTTCTTTATATATTTTGGAGATCAATCCCTTGTCTGAGGTATCCTTGGAAAATATGTTTTTCCATATGGTTGGTTCCCTTTTCATCTGGCTGATGTTTTCTTTTGCTGAGCAGAAACTCTTTAGTTTGATGTAGTCCCATTTGTTTATTCTTTCCTTTATTACCCTTGCCTTAGGAGATGTATCAGTGAAAATATTGCTACGTGGGATATCTGAAATTTTCTTGCCTATGTTTTCCTATAGGACTTTATGGTGTAACAGTATACATTTAAGTCTTTGATTCATCTTGAGTTTATTCTGGTGTGTGGTGTTAGTTGGTAGTCTAGATTTTTTTTTTTTTTGCACGTCCCTGTCCAGTTCTCCCAGCACCATTTGTTGAAGAGGCTCTTCCCACTCCATTTTATGTTCCTTTCCCCTTCGTCAAATATTAGTTGACCATATAGACCTGGGTTTATTTCTGGGCTCTCTATTCTGTCCCATTGATCTATCTGTCTGTTCTTATGCCAGTACCGGACTGTTTTGATTACTGTGGACTTGTAGTATAGTTTGATATCAGGTATTGTTATTCCCACTACTGTGTTCTTCTTCCTCAAAATTGCTGTGGCTGTTAGGGCTCTTTTTTGGTTCCATATAAATTTTTGAAGTATTTGTTCTAGGTCTGTGAAAAATGTCATTGGTATTTTAATAGCGATGGCATTGCATCTATAAATTGCTTTGGGTAATATGGACATTTTAAGGATGTTGATTCTTCCCATCCATGAACATGGTACATGCTTCCATTTATTTGTATCTTCCTTAATTTCTTTCTTCATTGTTATGTAGTTTTCTGAGTACAGGTCTTTCATCTCTTTGGTTAAGTTTATTTCTAGGAACTTTATTTTTTTTGTTGCTATAGTAAATGAGATTTTTTTTTTTTTACTTTCTATCTGACATTTTATTGTTTGTGTAGAGAAATGCCTTCGATTTCTAAATATTGACTTTGTACCCTGCTATTTTGCCAAATTCACTTATTATGTTGAGTAGTTTATTAGTGGAGTCTATAGGGTTTTCTATGTACACTATCTGCAAATAATGACAGTTTTACTCCCTCTTTTCCAATTTGGGTGCCTTTTACTTCTTTTTCTTGTCTGATTGCTGTGGCTAGAACTTCCAACACTACACTGAATAAGAGTTGAGAGGGCGGACATCCTTGTCTTGTTCCTGATCTCAGGGGGAATGCTTTCAGTTTTTGTCCATTGAGTATGATGTTGGCTTCAGGTTTCTTGTATATAGCCTTTATTATGTTGAGGTATGCTCCCTCTATTCCCATTTTGCTGAGTATTTTCATCATAAATGGGTGTTGTACTTTATCAAATGCTTTTTCAGCACCTATTGATATGATCATGTAATTTTTGTCTTTCATTTTGTTTAGGTGGTGTATTACATTTATTGATTTGTGAATATTAAGCCATTCTTTCATCCCTGGGATGAATCCCACTTGATCGTAGTGTATGATCTTTTTAATGTGTTGCTGGATCCTGTTTGTTGAGGATTTTAGCATCTATGTTCATCAGCGATATTGGCCTGTAGTTTTCTTTCTTTGTTGTGTCTTGACTTGGTTTTGGAATTAGGGTAATACTGGCCTCATAGTAAGAGTTTGGGAGTCTTCCCTCTTCTTGGATTTTTTGAAATAGTTTAAGAAGTGTAGGCATTAGTTCTTCCCTCAATGTTTTGTAAAATTCACCTGTGAAGCCATCTGGTCTAGGGCTTTTGTGTGCCAGGAGTTGTTTGATTACTGTTTCAATTTCACTCTTTGTTATCGGTCTGTTCAAGCTTTCTACTTCTTCTTGATTCAGTTTTGGAAGATTCTATGTTCCTAGAAATTTGTCCATTTCATCTAGGTTGTCAAGTTTCTTGCCATACAGTTGTTTATAGTAATTTCTTACAATCTTTTTTATTTCTGTGATATCGGTTGTGATTTCTCCTCTTTCATTTCTGATTTTGTTTATTTGTGTCCTCTCTCTTTTTTTCTTGACGAGGTTGGCTAAAGGCTTGTCAATTTTGTTTATCATTTTAAAGAACCAGTTCCTACTTTTATTGATCTTTTTAATTGTTTGTTTAGTCTCTATGTCATTTAATTCTGTTCTGATCTTCCTTCTACTAGCCCTGGGCTTTATTTGTTGTTTTATTCTAGTTCTTGGAGCTGTAGGGTTAGACTTTTTATTTGAGATACTTCTATCTTTTTCAGGTAGGCTGTATTGCTATGAACTTTCCTCTCAGGAATACTTTTCCTGTATCCCATAGGTTTTGGGCTATTGTGTGTTCATTATCATTAGTTTCCAGAAACTCCTTGATTTCTTCCTTGATGTCACTCTTAACTCATTCATTATTTAATATCATGTTAATCATTCTCCATGAGTTTGAATGTCTTTGAGTTTTTTCCTTGAGGTTGATTTCTAGTTTCAAGGCATTGTGGTCTGAGAAGATGCTTGATATAATTTCAATTTTCTTGAATTTGTTGAGGCTTGTTTTGTGTACTACCATATGGACTATCTTTGAAAATGTCCCATGTGCATTTGAAAGAAATGTATATTTTGCTTCTATGGGGTGAAAAATTCTATATATATCAGTTAAATCCATTTGATCTATTGTATTTTTCAGTGCCTCAATATCCTTGGTGTTTCTTTGCTTTGAAGATTTGTCTCTTGTTGATAAGGGGGTGTTAATGTCCCCTACTATGAGTGTGTTACTATTGATATCCTCCTTGTAGTCTTCTAGTATTTTCCTTATATATTTGGGTGCTCCTATGTTGGATGCATACATATTTACCAGGGTTATATCTTCTTGATGGATTATTTCCTTCAGTATTATGAAATGCCCTTCTTTGTCTCTTTTTATGGCCTTTGCTGTGAAATCTGTTTTGTCTGATATAAGTATTGCTACCCCATCTTTTTTTTCATGTTCATTTGCTTGGAATACTTTTTTTCCATCCCTTCACTTTCAGTCTGTGTAAATCTTCTGTTTTGAGGTGTGTCTCTTGTAGGCAGCATATACATGGGTCATGTTTTTGTATCAATTCTGCTACCCTATGTCTTTTAATTGGAACATTTAATCCATTTACATTTAAGGTTATTATTGGCAAGTATTTATTCATTTCCCTTTGTACCTGTGTTCCTCTCCCTCTCTCTTTTTCTTCTTTTTCTTAAAGCATTGCCTTTAGCATCTCTTGCAATGCTGGTTTAGTGGAGATGTATTCTTTTCATCTTCCTTTGTCTGGAAAACTCCTTATTTCACCTTCCATTTCGAAAGAGAGCCTTGCTGGGTAGAGTAGCCTTGGTTGTAGGCCTTTGTTTTTCATTGCTTGGAATATTTTTTGCCATTCCCTTCTGGCTTATAGTGTTTCTGTTGAGAAATCAGTTGATAGCCTTATTGGAGCCCCCTTGTATGTTATTTGTTGTTTTTCTCTTGCTGCTTTAGGATTCTCTCTTTGTCTTTGAATATTGCTATTTTAATTATGATGTGCCTTACAGTGGGCCTTTTTGGGTTCACCTTCATTGGGACTCTGTTCTTCCTGGACTTGCATGACTTTTTCTCCCATCAAGTTAGGAAAATTTTCTGTTATTACTTTTTCAATCAGGTTTTCTATCCCATTCTCCTCTTCTTCTCCTTCTTGTATCCCTATGATAGAAATATTTTTTTGTCTCATGTTGTCCTGCAGCTCTCTTAAACCCTCTTTATTCTTTTTAAATATTTTTCATTTTGTTGTATTGTCTGGGAATTTTTTCTACATTGTCCTCTAACTCACTGATCTGATCCTCTGCTTCGTTTAGCCTGCTTTTGAGTGATTCTATTGTGTTCTTCAGTTCAGAAATTGTATTCTTCGTTTCTTCCTGGTTCTTATTGATAGTTTCTGTGTCCTTTTTTATGTTGGTGTAGTTCTCCATATGTTCCTTGTAGCTTTCCTGGAATTCTTTGTAGTTTCCCTGGAGTTCTTTGTAATTCCCCTGGAGTTTGTTGTAGTTTTCTCTGTGTTTGTCAAATTCATTGAGCTTTCTTATAACCATTCTTTTGAATTTCATGTCTGATAGTTTGCCTACCTCTGTTTCATCTAGCTCTCTTTCTGGGGATTCCTCTTTTCCTTTCATTGGGAGGTTATTTCTGTGTCTCCCCATGTTGGGTGGTTCTTATTTGTTTTTGTTTCTTAGATTTATCTGCTTTGATTTCTCACCTTCATGGTATAAAATTCTGTATAGGAGACCTGGGGGATTCAGTGGTGCAGTCTCTTTGATCTCCTTAGCTTGATGATCTTGGAATGCCCTTTATGCCATTTGTTTAAGCTGTCTGGTTGTATTTTAGTTACTCTTTGGTGGAACCTTCCCTCTGGCTAGTTGATTGAGAGTCTCTCTGCCTACCTTGTCTTGAGTTCTTTTGTGGAGATGCTTTGGGCGCTGTCTTCCTTTTCTGGATCCACCCCTGGTCAAAATTGCATGGGTTTCAAATCTTCTTTTCTCGCTGGCTGGTCACTCCACTCCGTGTTTGTACTCCAAGTCCTTCCGCATTGGGAACAAGCAGACAACACTGCTACCTACTCTGCTGCCACCTTTCACGTTCCCTAGTCTGCATTTTTTAATAAAATATTCTGTATATATCTATTAAGTGCATCTGATATAATGTGTTGTTTAAGACCAATGTTTTCTTATTAATATTCTGTCTGGATGATCTATCTATTGATATAAATGGGGTATAAAGTCCCCTACTAATATGGTAATACTGTCAATTTCCCATATTTGTTAATATTTGCTTTACATATTTCGATGTTCCTATCTTAGATGTATAAGTACTTATGAATGTTATACCATCTTCCTGGATTGGGCCCTCATCATTATGTAATGCCCTTATTTGTCTTTGGTTACAGTTTTCATTTGAAAGTCTAATTTTTATGATATGAGTGTTGTTATCCCCGATTTCTTTTTGTTTATATTTTCATGGAATATCTTTTTTATCTCTTCACTTTTAGTCTCTAGGTGTTGTTAGATCTGAAGTGAATCTCTTGTAGGTGGCATATAGATAGGTCTTTGTTTTTCTGTCCATTCAGCCACCTTAGGTCTTTTGATTGGAGCATTCAGTTCATTTACATTTAAATTAATTAGTGATAGGTATGTACTTATTGCCATTTTGTTAATTGTTTTTTTGCTTCTTTTGTAGTTTTTCTCTGTTCCTTTCTTCTTGTCTTGACTTTTTGCCTTCTTACTGATGATTTTATTTAGTATTATGTTTGAGTTCCCTTCACTTTATTTTTGTGTATCTAATGTAGTTTTTTTGTTTGTGGCTACCATGAGGTTCATATATATCAACCTATATATATGTAGCAGTTTATTTAAAGCTGAATGTTGCTTAAGTTAGGTCACATTCTAGAAGCACTATATTTTTACTCAACTTTTTCACATTTTATGTTTTTGATGTCATATTTTACATCTTTTTATTTTATGTGTCTCCCAACTGCTTATTGTAGTTATAATTGATTTTATTACTTTTGACTTTTAACCTTCATGCTATCTTTAAAATGGCTGATCCACTGCCTTTGCTATATACTTCCATTTACTATTGAGATTTTTCATCTATTTTATTTATTTATTATTCATTATTTTTTTTATCCTCACCTGAGGATATGTTTATTGAGATTTTTAGAAAAGAAGGGAGGGAAAGAGAGAGAGAGAAACATCAATCAGTTGCTTCCCATATGTACCTAGCCAGGGGTCAAACCCCAACCTAGGTGTGTGTGCTGAATCAAATCCAAAACATTTTGGTGTACAGGAGGACACTCTAACCAACTGAGTCACCTGACCAGGGCAATATATTTTCTTATTTCTAGTTATGTTCTATTATTTTTCACTTCCAGACAATCCTTTAACATTTCTTTTAAGGATTTTTTATTTGGTAATGAATTCCTTTCGTTTTTGTTTATCTGGGGAATTCAATCTGTCCCTCAGTTCTAATTGACATCATTCCTGGATAGAGTATACTTAGTTGTAAAGTTTTCTCTTTCTGCACTTTACATAAATCCTGCCACTCTCTTCTGACTGGCAAAGTTTCTACTGAAAAATCAGCTAATTAACTTACTAGGTTTCTCTTGTATGTAATTAGTTGTTTTGCTCTTGCTCCCTTTAAAGTTTTCTTTTTATCTTTAACTTTTGTCATTTAAATTATAATATGTCTTGTGTGGTTCTCTTTGGGTTTATCTTGTTTGAGACCCTTGTGCTTTCTGGACTTGGGTGTCTGTTTCCTTTCCCAGGTTAGGGAAGTTTTCAGCCATTATTTCTTCATAAAAGTTTACTATCCCTTTCTCTCTTTTCCTTTGGGACCCCTATAATGTAAATGTTAGTATGCTTGATGTTGTCCTAAAAGTCCCTTAAACTAACCTCATTTTTAAAACTTCTTTTTTTTCTTTTGTTTTTCTAATTAGGCCATTTCCACTATTATATCTTACCAATCACTGATATGTTTTTCTTTATCATCTAATCTTCTGTTGATTTTCTCTAGCATATTTTTTGTTTCAGTTATTGTATTTCTCAACCCTGATTGGCTCTTTCTTGTATTTGTATTTTTGATTAAGTTCTCAGAAAAATGTTCTACTCTTCTCTATTCAGTGAGTATATTTATAACCATTACTTTGAATTCTTTATCAGGTAAGTTACTTACGTTAGTTTCATTAGGGTTTTATGGAGTTTTATCTTATTCTTTTGTTTGGAACATGTTCCTTTGTATCCTCATTTGTTTGGGTTTTATCTTATTCTTTTGTTTGGAATATGTTCCTTTGTATCCTCATTTGCTTGACTTTATGTATTTGTTTCTATGAATGAGGCAAAACAGCTACCTCTCCTAGTCTTGAAGGAGTGACCTGCAGAGGAGTGACTCCTATGTAGACTGTTTGTGCCAGGCAGCTTTGACACACTAGCTGGAGCTGGAGTAGATGGTGGTCAGGGAGTCCAAGGGTGCTCAATACTGGGACTGCTCTTGTGTGATGGCCAGTGCTTGCACAGACATAGTCAAGGGGTTTCAGGGCACTTTACATTAGGGCCAACCTGGCAGGATGGCTGGTGTGCACAGGCCAGAGGTCCTGGGACATGTCACACTGGGGTCACCTTTGCAGAAACTGCTGAAGTTAATTTGGGCCAGGGGCCTGGGACTCACTGGGGCAGCTTTGTCAATCCAGTTCAAGTGCCTAAACAGTGCTCCCACCCATGCTTTTAAAGTAGTAGGGAACACAAAACATGATATTTGCCAACATCTCTGATACTGGAGATAATTCCAGCAGTTCCCCATTCATTTGGCAAATACTGTAGGGTTAGTAAATTGATATCTTTTATGTATAGTCTAGGTGCCCTTTAAACTGCTGTTTTGTTTTGTTTTTTTCTGTGCTGAGGGCTGGTGAGTCTTTGTGTGGGCCCCTCAATAATTTCCCTCCCCACTGCAGGACTCAGAGTGGGGGTGGGGTTCTCATTATTACCTTGTCTCCATTTCTCCTACTTTTCTCTCTGTGGTCCTTCTATCATCTGTTGTGTAGAAGCTGTTCAATCAGTCTTCCCTCAATTGTTTTTCAGAAGAAATTGCTTTATATGTAGGTATACATTTGTTGTGTCCATGGAAGGAGGTGAATTCAGGGTCTTCATACACCACCAACTTGGACCCCTGCCCAATATTTTTTTCTTTACATTTAGTTTTCAGTAGTTTGATTATAATGTGTCTGGGTGTGGTTTTCTTCATGTTTATTCTGTTTTACTTTCATTGAACTTCTTGAATTTTCAAGTTAATTACTTTCACTAAATTTGAAAAGTTTTAAGCCATTCTTTTCCCAAATATCTCTTGAACAATTATTTTCTGCACCAATTTTTTTATTGTTTTAAATGTTAGGTTTTTGATGTAGTTTATGACTCTCTGAAGTTCTATTCAGTTTTTGTCAATCTTTTTCCTCTTGTTCTTCAACTTGGATGATTTCTATTAATCTCCCTCCAAGGTCACTGATGCTTTGTCATTTTCATTCTGTTGTTGAGCTCATTCAGTAGAGTGTATGTTTTAATACAATTTTGTTCTTTTCTAAAATTTAATTTCTTTGCTAAGAACTTTTATCTTTCCATTTATTTCATGTGTGTTTATCTTTACCTCATGGAGCTTATTTTAGTATCTGCTTTAAAGTCTTTGTTTTATAATTTCAACATCTATGTCTTCTTGAGTTTGGCATCTGTTGATTATCTTCTGTCCTGATAATTGGTCACATTTTTCTTGTCCTTGGTTTATTAAGTAATTTTGGATTGTATATAAACTTTTTCGACATTAAATTCTGTAGATATGACTCCTGTTAAAATTTCCTAAGAGATGTTTATTATTATTATTATTATTAATTATTATTATTACTGTTTTAGCAGGTAATCAACCCAGTAAGCTTCAGACTGTAAGTTTTTATAATCCCTTTCTAGACAGCAGGCAGGACATCAGAGTGTGCAGCATCTTCAAACCTGCTAGCAAGTGAGCAGATCCTCTGAGTCCCCCAGGGACTCTGGCCAACACCACAGTGGATTCCCAGCATGTCTCAGCCCCCAGTTGCTGGGCCAGCTGTTGGGCCACCTGCATCAACTTCACATGCAGCCAAAAGGGAATTCTCCTGTTTGCTGAAATTATATTCTGCTTGGTCACTGTGATAAGCTTTCATGCCTCAACACTAGAATTCTCCTCCTTGTCGGAGACTGAGATGATCCTTGCTATTTTCTTCTTTGTCTGTACTCAAGTGGCCTGCATACCAAGGTACAATTCATCAACTGGTCCTGGTGTGATTTCTTCAGAACCTCCATAGCAGCGCTTCTCTACCTGATTATCTCCATTGCTGTCCTTATTGAGAAAAAAGATCGCTCCAAAATCATTGAAGGGGTACTGAGCCTAATTGCTACATGCCTCTTTGGCTATGATGCCTATGTCACCTGCTCATTGAGACAGTAAAGACATACAGCAGCCCCTACTGACCCTGAAGATGGCCCTGTATGGTGAATTCCCTTCATTTCTCTCTCCAACCTGAAACTCTTCAAATGAATTAACTCCTACTACCCCTATAACGTTTACTGCCAATTCCCAGCTCTCTATGGAGGTAAAAATGCCTTTATTGGGAGAATTTGTTTTCCAGCCTTCCAATCAACCCTCCTGGCTATGGCCACCTTTATGGTTGTACCTAGGTCCCCATTATGCAGTATCCAAAGGGAGACACTAATTCTGCCTCGACTGTGCTCCAACCTGAGCCACAGAATGAATGAGGAAGGCACCACTGATTTTAGACTTTAGGCTCCAGCTTATAACCCCACTCCAAATAATCTCCTCAGTGTGGGGGGTGGTTCAGTGGAGTGATAAATAAATGATAAACAGATTGTTATAACAAAAAAAAATCACTTTTTGTGGGCAGTGGTTCCAATCTTAGTTCAGTTTCTAAACCTTGTTCATGCTGCTTTGAATCTGTTCAATACATACATCTCTAAGAGGTAAGTTTGAGACCTGGTTAGTGGTTTAATACTTAGTTGAAGTCTCAAAACTTTTGCTATGCCTGTATAACTGCTGCTGAGCAGTTGTGCACTTGGAGCCTGCCTTTGGGGCAAAGTCATAGGAAAAAAGAAGGTAATGATTGGAAAACTCATTCTCAAATGTGTTGTTTCTTTTAAGTTTTGACTCCAGATCACAATTGGCCTGGTTTTACATACTTGAAATAGTGCTCAGGTAATTTTTGTGTGTGTATTTTACCCAGGTATTTTAGTTGTAATCTGGAGGAGAAATAGGCTATAGTTGATATACTCTTTCTTGTTCACAATTGGAAGCCATACCTTGATAATTTATGTAAGGAAAAATTTTCTAAGGATTTTGTAAAGATATGAAAAATTAACATAATGGAGGACAGAGGTCATAGAAATCACACAGTCTAAAGGAACTCCCTCAGTAGTTGCCTGGTGTAAGATTGGTGTTAAGAGTGCTAAGTATAGACAACAACAATCAAGTGCAAACTTAAAATAACTTCCTGAAGACAGAGCTCAAACATTATAGTTAATGCTGAGATATCTCGATGCCCTTTCTCATACATTTCTTCAGCCTTGCACAAAAACCCTTTATTGACGTCTAGGATAGTGATATATTTATTTATTTTAACTTTTCTTTTTTGATTTAATGTTGATTGTATTTTTTTCCATTACCATTTAGTCCCCTTATACCACCCCCTCCCCAGCAATCACCACACTGTTGTCCATTTCCATGAGTCCTTTTTCCTTTTTGTTCAATCCCTCCACCCCCTCACCTCCCTCCCCACTAGCTGTCATCTTGCTCTCCACCTATGAGTCTGTCCCCATTTCCCTGTTAGTTCAGTTTGTTCATTAGATTCCACATATGATTGAAATCATATGGTATTTGTCTTTCTCTGGCTGGCTTATTTCACTTAGCACAATGTTCTCTAGGCCCATCGATACTATCGCAAAGAGTAAAACTTTCTTCTTTTTTATGGCTGAGTAGTATTCTATTGTGCAAATGTCCCATAGTTTTATTCACTCATCTCCTGATGGACACTTGAGCTGCTTCCATATCTTGGTGATTGTAAATAATGCTGCAATGAACATAGGGATGCTTATATTCTTTTGAATTAGTGTTTTGGGTTCCTTTGGATATGTTCCCAGAAGTGGGATTGCTGGGTGAAAAGGCAGATCCATTTTTAATTTTTTTGAGATATCTCCATACTGCTTTCCATAGTGGCTGCACCAGTCTCCATTCCCATCAAAACTGCACCAAGGTTCCCCTTTCTCCACATCGTCACCAGGAGTTATTTGTTGATTTATTGATGATAGCCATTCTGACAGGTTTGAGATGATATCTCATTGTGGTTTTAACTTGCATTTCTCTGATGATTAGTGACATTGAGCATCTTTTCATGCCTTTTGCCATGTATGTCTTCTTTGGAGAAATGCCCATTTAAGTCCTTTGCCTATTTTAAAATTGGGTTTGTTTGTTTGTTAGTATTGGTGTTGAGTTTTGTAAGTTCTTTATAAATTTTGGATATTAACCCCTTATCAGATGTATCAGTTAAAATGTTCTCCCATTCGGTGGATTATCTTTTTATTTTGCAGAGGACTTCCTTTGCTGTGCAAAAACTTTTTAGTTTGATGTAGTCTCATTTGTTTATTTTTTCTTTTGTTTTCTTTGATTAGGGAGATATACCTGATAAAATATTGCTATGAGCGATGTCCAAGATTTTGCTCCCTATGTTTTCTTCCACACGTTTTATGGTTTCAAGTCTAACATTTAAGTCTTTGATCTATTTTGAACTTATTTTTGTTGGTGTAAGTGTGTGGTCTAGTTTATTTTTTCTGCATGCATCTGTCCAATTTTCCTAACACCATTTATTGAATAGACCATCTTTAGCCTATTGTATGTGCTTGCTTCCTCTGTTGAATATTAATTGACTATAAAGGTGTGGGTTTATTTCTGGGCTCTCTATTCTGTTCCATTGATTTATGTACCTGTTTTTACACTAGTACTGTGCTGTTTTGAATACTATGGACTTGTCGTATAGTCTGATATCAGGTGGCATGATTCCTCCAACTTTGTTCTTCTTTCTCAAGATAACTATTGTACTGTGGGGCCTTGTGTGGTTCCATATAAATTTTTGAAATATTTGTTCTAGTTTTGAAAAATATCTCATTGGAATCTTGATAGGAATTGCATTGAATCTATAGATTGCTTTGGGTAGTAGGGACATTTTAGTGATGTTAATTCTTCCTATCCATGAATAGAGTATGTGCTTCCACTTATTTGTATCTTCTTCAATTTCTCATCAGTGTCTTATAATTTTCTGAGTACAGGTCTTTTATCTCTTTGGTTAGGTTTATTCCTAGGTATTTTATTGTTTTTGTAGCAATTGTGATTGTTTTCTTAATTTCCCTTTTTGCTAGTTTGTTACTGGCATGTAAAAATGCAACTGATTTCTGGATATTAATTTTGTATCTTGCTACTTTGCTGAATTCATTTATCAAGTCTATTAGTTCCTTGATGGACTCTGAGGTTCTCTGTGTACATAATCATATCATCTGCAAATAAAGACAGTTTTACTTCTTCCTTTCCAATTTGGATGTCTTTTATTTCTTCTTCTGGTGTGATTGCTGTGGCTAGGACTTCCAGTACTATGTTGAATAAGAGAGGTGAAAGCAGACATCCCTGTCTTGTCCCCATTCTTAAGGGAAACACTTGTAGTTTTTGTCCTTTGAGTATGATGCTGGCAGTGAGTTTGTCATATATGGCATTTATTATGTTTATGTATGTTCCCTGTATTGCCACTTTCCTGAGTTTTGATCATAAATGTATGCTGGATTTTATCAAATGCTTTTTCTGCATCTATTGATATGATCATGTGGTTTTTATCCTTCATTTTGTTTGTGTGGTGTATCACATTTATGATTTCCAAATGTTGTACCAACCTTGCATTCCTAGATTAAATCCCTCTTGATTATGTGTATGATCTTTTGAAGCAGTGCTATATTTGGTTTGGTAGTATTTTGTTCAGGATTTTAGCGTCTATGTTCATCAGGGAAATTGGCTTACACTTTTCTTTCTTTGTAGTGTCTTTATCTTGTTTTGGAATTAGGATAATGCTGGCCTCATAAATTGAGTTTGGGAGCTTTCCCTCTTCTTGAATTTTATGAAATAGTTTGAGAAGGAGAGGTGTTAGTTCTTCTCGGAATGTTTGTTAAAATTCACTGTGAAGCCAATCCGGTACAGGGCTTTTGTTTTTTGGGGGTGTTCTGATTACAGTTTCAATTTCATTAGGTGTAATCTGTCTATTCAGATTCTCTTATTCTTTCTGACTTAGTTTTGGAAGATTATATGTTTCTAGGAATTTATCCATTTTGTCCAGGTTGCCCAGTTTGTTGGCATATAGTTGTTCATATAGGATAGTGATTTAAAAATAATGCTACTCCAAGCTCTATGCATTCCATAAAGCCTTTTCAGGGACAAGAGTAGTGGGAAGTGGCTGGACTTGCTGGTGCTACTCCCTTCCTCAATTAGAGCTGCCCACCTTTGCTTTTCATATTGGACTGTATCATAAGATCTCATAACAATTAAGATTCACATTGCTTTAAAAAAACATAGAAAACCTCCAGTTTACAGTAAAGTCTGGGATTGATCAGCAATAGCCATATGTGGTAGTGCTTTCCAGCTCTTCTCCTCTGATGCTTGTAAAACAGCTGAGATACTGTAGAGAGGAAATACTGAGGACTTTTCAGGGATTGCCTAGTGCCCTAGGGAAGGTTCAGAGCAGTAAAATGTTTCTGCTCCCCTAATTTAAAGTGCCTGGCAGAATACTGGAAAATGCAACATTAGTGGTCATTAAAGTTTTCTTTTTCTTTTTTAATATCGTGGTAATAGAATTTAATTTTTAATTTTTTTTCATATTTAAAAAATTTTATTGTTCAATTACAGTTGTCCATAGAACCAGTGACATGGAAATAAAGAACAAACTGACAGTAACGACAATTGTTGGGGGAGGGGTATAACGGAGACAAAGTTTTCAAACCAAGATGATAGTGACCTGCTTTACCACCTTGGAGAATATTTGTCTTTTACAAGGCTCTTGAGAATGGCAAGTACTTAACATTTAAGGTATCAAGCTAGTGGGGAAAGAGACTCTCCCCTGGCTGTCTTATAACACCTTGATTATACAAAGTAAGTTAAAGTACCTTAAATCCACACTTTAGGGTTAGGATAAGGGCTCAGTAACAATAGCATTTAACAGTTCTTCTCCCAACTTTCTTTGCATATTCATGAAGTAGTACAAAAAGATGAAAATGCACAATAACCCTGAAATAAAGAATAAAAGTCAATTATAAAGGAGGTTTCTGGAAGTTTTTCTGTTATTAACTTTTCAATAGCACCAAATTAAGAAACAGAATTGACAAATGAGTCATGCAGCATCTTTTGAATCAGAAAAGCATAGCTGGAAAATAGGTAAGAAGAACTCTGTATCACACCTCCTTGCTGACTGCCCATAGTTTGGGGACACAGGGCTTTATTAATGAGAAAGCAAAGCAGCCATAGTCTTCAGTGTATGGAGGCAGATTTCTGAATGGCCAGAGTGCACCTGCCTGTCATTAACAGTCCCTCTTAACCAATTCAGTTTCTATAATTCCCATACACAATAAGGATAGGAGAAAGAAAATGGAGACCTTGAGATATGTAGTCCTCTTAAAGGTAAAAATTTCAGGTGAGGTAGAAATAGAGAAATCCAAAACATGGTGAAAGCCAGGGAGGAGTTGTCATGCACCACTCAATGTCATTAAAGAAGAGTAAATGCAGTTAAAGTCTCTAGGTTTAAATTTTTTCTTTTATATAGAGAATCAGGGAGTTATTCTATCTCATGTCAAAAGAACTACACAAGATAAATGTCTGTTAAGCAATAAAAACCAGAATAAGGTTTGTACATATCAAATCACAAAGTATTAGAGAATGAGAGTCCATCAGTACCTAAGTTAAATGGTGAGGGAACTGAATAGCAAAACTCTGAACCTTATCCGTTTTCAAACTTTGGGCCTAGATATTTTTCTCCCAACCCAAAGCTGAGAATAGGGGAGGTGGGAAAGTAACTTGGACCTATGGTATAAATTTCTGCAGCATAAGACAAGGAAAATAACCTCCTAAGAACTTAAAAAAAAAAACAAACCTCTTCATTTAATGCTAATTAACTATAGAAATGGAAGAAATTTTAGAAAGATTGTTTTTTAAAAGTCTACATTTCCATTGATTGATGAGTAGATGAACAAAATGTGGCATATATGTCCAATGAAATATTATTTAGCCTTAAAATAATAGAATTCTTACACATGCCACAACAATGGATGACTTGAAGACATTATACTAAGTGAAATAAGCCAGACACAAAAAAACAGGTATTGTATGATGCCACTTATATGAGGTACCTAGAATAGTCAAATTAATAGACACAAAAGGTAAAATAGTGGTTTCCAGAGGCTGAGTGGAACAAGGAATGGTAAGTTGGTGTTTAATGGACACAGAATTTCAGTTCATGAAGTTAGAAAGTTCTGAAGAAAGATGGTGATGATGGCTGTACAACAATGTGAGTGTACTTAGTGTTACTTTACTGTATACTTAAAATGGTTAAAATGGTAAATTTATATTATGTATATTTTACAATAAAAAATACCCCTCAAATCTATAAAAACCAAAGAAGCCAGTCACAAAAGAGTACATATTGTGTGATTCCATTTCTATGAAATTCTAAAACACATATAACTAACATATGGTGATAGAAATCAGAATATTGATTAACCTTAATGAGGAATTTATGGGACGAAGGAATGAGGAAATATTTGGAAGCGCTCACTGGGTGTATACATATATAAAACTCCATTGAATTGTACATTAAGATTTGTTATTTTACTAGATAGAAGTTACATCTTTTAAAAATCTGTGCCTCTACCCTGATCAGTGTGGCTCAGTTGGGCAAGAGGTCACCAGTTTGATTCCTGGTCAGGGCACATACCTGGGTGGTGGGTTCAGTCCCCGGTTGGGGCACATGCAAGAGGCAACTGATTTGATTGATATTTCTCTCTCACGTTGATGTTTCTTTTCCTCTCTTTCTCCCTCCCTTCCTCTTGCTCTAAAAAATACATAAATAAAATCTTTTTAAAAAACAATCTGTGCCCCTGACAATGAATGCGCTATTAAAAAAGAAGAGAGGCTAAATTGAAATGAAAACAGATTGAGATAAAAACAGGTTAGGAAAGTCTTCAGGGAAACCAAAATTTTAAAACGCAGTAACTCAAATTAAATCCATTCTGGAGGCTAGATATAGCTGAGTTTTCAGTGCAAAAAAATCAAATAAATGTTTTCAAAGACAAATTTGAGATGCTTCCCCAAAATGTAGAAGAAAAGGACAAAGAAAAATAGGAGGGACTAAAAAAAAAACAATTTATTTATAAAAATTGTGTATTTATTCTTACAAATTTAAACTCCAGACATCTTCAAAGTACTCTCCATTTTGGTGCAATACACTTATCGAGATGTTTTTCTACCACTCAAAACAGTTTTGAACTCCTCGATTTTTATGCCTTTTAGTGCTTCTGCTGGTTTTTGCTTCACCTCTTTCACATGGTCAAAACATTTCCCTTTGAGACCTTTTTTCATCACATAAAACAAACAAAAAAGTCACTCAGGGTGAGATCAGGTGAATAGGGAGGGTGGGGCACAGGGGTCATGTCGGGTTGTTTTTGGTTAAAAACTGCTGAACATTCAGCATAGCATGAGCAGGTGCACTCGTAAATCACCCATCATGAAATGGGCAAACGTGTTGAAAGAGTCTTAAAATATTTCTTCTGAAGCTGAACGCAACCTTTCACAACAATGCCAGCTGGTACATTGATACATGTGGGTTCCTAGAACACTCACCTAACAGGGGGAAGCCTGTATTGCAAGGGGCCTGTTGGTCAGAAGGTAACTCCAGTTTTTTGGGGGCCCCTCCTCATAAAGAGAGATAAGGAGAACAAAGATAGATTCTAAGTATTGAGAATAGATGTTTCAAAAGAAGAAAAATGTGATAAATGGAGCATAGGCAATAAATTAACATTATAAGAAAATTTTCTGGAGAGGCGAAAAAAGACCTGAGACTTGAGTACCCTCTTCCAGAAAAAAAATTGTGACAAGAGATCCACTAGTAGGATTATCCCAGTCAAGTTTTTGAATTTCAGAAATATGGAAATAATCCTAGATGAACTCCACAAGAAAATATTGCCTACAAAGTAGCAAAACACAGGTTGGCCTTTTACTTTTTCCCAGCGGCACTAAGTCTGAAAAAGATAATTGAGTAAATCCAATAAATTTTTAGGGCAAAAGCTGTAAGTCAAACAACATCTATTCATGTTGTCATTGCTGTATAAGGACAACATTCTAGACATATGCTAAATCTCATCTAAGTATTCCTCATGTTAAAATTATTTAAGGTTTTACTTTAGACCATTCAAAAATAGGCAAAAATTAAAAATTAAGAAAACAAATTCTCCACAAGAACTGGAAGCAAGTATAGAAATTAAAAGAAACAGCCCTGGCCAGGTGGTTCAGTTGGTTGGAGCATTATCTTGTGTACCTAAAGGTTGAGGGTTTGATTTCCAGTCAGGGTACATACCTAGGTTTTGAGTTCAATCTCCAGTCAGGCTCTCTCTCTCTCTCGCTCTCTCTCCTGCCCCTTTTCTCTGTCTCTAAAATCAATAAAAAAACATAGCCTTAAGTGATGATTAAAAAAACACAGAAGGAAGTTCCTCAAAAATTAAACATGGCACTTCCTTATAACCCAGTGATTCCACTTCTGGGTAAATATCTAAAGAAATGCTAAACACTAATTCAAAGAAATACATGCACCCATGTGTTTATTGCAGTATTATTTACAATAGCCAGGCTAAGGAAGCAACCCAAGTGCCCATCGATAAAGTGGATAAAAAAGTGGTGGTACATGTATACATCGGAAATATATTTGGCTATAAAAAAGAACAAAATCTTATCTTTCACAACAACATGGATGAACCTAGAGTTCATTATACTAAGTGAAATAAGTCAGAGAAAGACAAATGCCATATGATTTCACTCATATGGGGAACCTAAAGAACAAAATAAATGAACAAACAAAATAGAAACAGACTCATAAATAGAGAGAACAGACTGATGGTTGCCAGAGAGAAGGGGGGTTGTGGGGCTGGGAAAGAAGGTGAAGGATTAAGAAGTACTAATTGGCAGATACAAAACAGTCATGGGAATGTAAAGTACAGAATAGAGAATATAGTCAATAATATTCTAATATTATAAATGGGTACTTGAAATATCAGAGGGAATAACTTTGTAAAGTATATGATTGCTTAGCTACTATGCTGTATACCTGGACTAATACAAAATAATATTGAATGTAAACTGTAATTGAAAAATAAAATTAAAAAAAGAAATTAAATATACAGAATAAATCTAAATATTAGTTATAATTTAGTCACAAACTTAAAGGTAAGATTTTTAAACTTTAAAGAAAAAAGTAGGGAGAAAGATAAAGCTGGGAAGAAAATGTGCTAAGTTTCTCATCCAGGTAGAAAATTTTCAGAAGTTATAGTTTTATTCTTAATTTTATAATCATAAAAATGTATATTTAAAATTGTTTATGTTTAAAGGTAACTACTAGACTAAAAATAAGAATTCTTTATTCCAAAATCAAAATCATTACAGAAGCAAAAGGAAAAATAAGCTCAAGATTATAGTATAGCAAACTATAGTAAGCAAAGACAATGATTAAGTGGAAATTTTTTAAAAGAAAGAACAAGTGGAAACCATGGTACCTATGAGCCCTTTCTTTGCTTTAAAAAAAAAAAAGAACTATTGAATAAAGAAACCATTCAACAAAAAGAAGAATAAAAGTGAATAACTCAGGAGGAACTTATGCACAAAAGTGTTTAATGTAGCATTGTTTATAATAGCAAAAATTGGAACCAACTTACATGTCCATTATCAGGGTACTGGTTAAATTGTTGTGCATGCAAAAAATGAACTACAGTAGTCCCTCTCTACATCACGGTTCACTTATCATGGCCTCACTGTATCGCGGGATTTTTAAAAATATTATATATAACTATTTATCTCAGATTTTTCACTATATCGCGGGATTTTGCGGTACTGTATATATATGTTGTTAAAGTTACATAGCTTTAAGAGTGTAAAATATGTTTAAGAACATAAGTAGTGTTTATAAAACTGGAAAAGGCTTATAAGGGAGTGGGAAAGGTTAATAAGGGCCTGGGAACGGTTTATAAGTATCTGGGAAGGGTTTATAAAGCCTTAAAATATATATAAATACTAAAATAAGTGTAAGGTTCCTACTTCACAGATTTTCACCTATCGCGGGGGGGTATAGAACATAATACCCACAATAAGTAAGGGAATACTGTACTCTGTAGTTGTTTTAAAAAATAATATTTATACATTTACTGATACAGGACAATCTTCAAGATATATTATTAGGAAAGGTGGAAACATGGTTGAGTAAAATTCATATAATAATATGAACGATTGTGTGTTTAAGAAAAGAATACAGGAAACTGAACAGCTCTTGCCTTTTGTGTTAAGGGACTAAAGGCCTGAAGACAAAGATGGGAGGAAGAGTTACTTTTGATTGTATACTCTATTGTATCTTTTGGATTTATGTGTGTATTTCCTATACATGTATTAGCCATTCAAAAAATAATTATGTAAAGTTTATGGAATGTGGATTGGAACAAAACATGTCTCTCGACCTCTGTTAGTACTTAAACTCATTGTATGTGTATGATGCTGAAGTTTCTATATTTGGCCTATGTGCAGGGAGAAGTTGAAAAAATTAGCTCACAAACATAAGGAAAAGTACAAAACAGAACCACAAAGAAGCAGAGATGAGGACCTTTCAGGCCTGGAAAAACTAAGAGAGTATCATCGGTTCATAGAGGTTCTCAACTCCTAATTTCAGTCCCTCTTGACATCTAGTTAAACTTTCTGCTCTTGCTTAAATCACCTTATGTTGGTTTCTGTTTCCTCCAACAACCATAACAAAATGCCTAAAACCTTGGCAATACAGCTATAAATACAAATAGGAAAATCCCAAATAAACTGTTAGAAAAACGAATTCAACTGTATATTGAAAGAATGTGTGCATGTGTTTATCTCCAGGACTACAGGGAAACATAATATTAGCAATTTTATTTATATGATACATATATCAATAATTAGCTTAAGTAAAATAAAAGTTATAACATAACCTCAACATATACCAAAAAAGCACCTGATATATATATAACACATTTCTAAGAGTTTCAAAAATACTGGATAAATTCACATGACTCAGACATAGTTTTAACTGTAGTGAGATTATTCCATTTCAGCTCTCCTTGTACTCTAATTACTTCCAGCAGAGAGTTCAGTTTGGTGAACCAGTATATATCTTTAACACTTCTCTAACACTTACTAATGATTTAAAAATATATATTTTTTAATAAGAAAGGTTTGGCATCAGACCTTAAATAAACAGATTTTTAAACATTGTTTTGTATTATTTTGTTTATTTTATGCTTGCCTTTTATTTATGGGAAGTGATTCTGTTTTTCTATCTTCTATAATGAGAAAAAGTTTCCTTTTAAATTAAATTTACAATTTACAGTCAAGTTGGAGGCCTAAACAGACCCGCTGGGTCTCCCTCCATAACTAAGAAAGAATACAACTACCTCAAAACAAGAGACAATCAGAAGTTCCAGAAAATCAAGTTGCATGGAAGTCCAACAAAGATATAAAGAAGAAATACTCATCCAGACAGGTAGGAGGGTTGGAGCCGGGGTGGAGAGGACTTGGTGTCCTGGCAGCAGCAGTGGCGGCAGCGGCTTGCCAGGGGAAAGCGCAATCACATGTTTTAAAAAGTGGGGAGGACACGTGGGGAGTGTTCCCGGCTCCCGACCAGACCATGCAGCTCGTGGTCCCAGTGTCGGGGAAAATCGAGCCTCATTGCTTCTGACTGTGCAAACTGGTGGGGGTTGGGGTGGAGGCAGAAACTGCTGGTCTCTCAGCAGAGTCCACTTGTTTAAAGGGCCCCCACGGTCCTAGAATGTCCACAGATCCACCCACTCTGGGAACGACAGCCAGGGCAACAGGTAGAGAGGCGTCAGTCCCATATGAAAGTGGGAGAAGTGCCAGGAAAGTGCTGAGCAAGCAGCATTGTTCCCTCTCTGACCCCTCCCCCACAGACAGTGCCACAACGCGGTGAAACAGGTTGCCCTGTACTGACGAATCCCTAAGGCTCCGCCCCTTACAACGTAACAGGAGCAACAGCTCTACCTAAGACACAGAGGCAAACAAACACAGGAGCTGCCAAGATGAGGAGACAGAGAAGTATGGCCCAAAAGGGGGAACAGATCAAGGTTCCAGTGGCAGAACTAAGTGACGAGGAGATAGCCAACCTAACAGACACAGAATTCAAAACACTGCTGAAAAAGATGCTCACAGGCTTGACAGATATGCTTAAGTACAGCAAATGCATAAGGGAATAAGTGAAGGGCTATACTAAGTGAAATGAAGGAAAATCTACACAAAACGAAAGGTGAGGGGAAGGAAACCGAGGTTCAAATCAATGATTTGGAACTAAGAAAAAAAAAGTCAACAAGTACAGAATGAAGAAACAAGAATTGAAACAAATGAGGAGAGACTTAGGAACATCTGGGGCAACTTTAAACGTGCCAACATCCAAATCATAGGGGTGTCAGAAGGAGAAGAGGAAGAGCAAGAAATGGAAAGCTTATGTAAAAAAATAATGAAGGAAAACTTTTCAAATTTGGCTAAGGAAATAGACAAACAAACCCAGGAAGCACAGTCCCAAACAAGCTAGACCCAAGGAGGACCACACCAAGACACATCATAATTAAAATGCCAAAGTTTCAAGATAAAGAGAGAATCTTAAAAACAACAAGAGAAAATCAAAGAGTTACCTACAAAGGGGTGCCTATAAGACTATCAGCTGATTTCTCAAAAGAAATAGAATGAAGAGAGAATAATGGTTAAATAAATTATGGTAAACAACTGGGATGGAATATTATGCAGGTGTCAAAAGTTACGTTTAAGAAAAATGTTTCTATGATTATGTAAGGTGAAAAGAACAGTATACAAGACTGTACACACAGCATATAAAACAAGTCTTTGCAAGGGAAAAAAATGAAAGAAAAAATTGGAACTTCTCCATAGTAAGTGGTGGGAATATAGGTGATTTTTGGTCTCTGTCTTACTTTTCCTTATTTTCTAAAATTTAAAAAATAAGCATATTATATTTATAATGAAAAGAAAAACATAATCACTGCTTTTAAAGTCTTAGTTTATATACTAGAGCATGTCGTCGTCGGCAGCCGTCCGTCTCGAGAGACGATGGCGTAGCTTCTTGAGAGTCTATCTGCACCGCCGAGAATGGCTGTGCAGTCCGACTCGGGAGTGACAATCCCTGCCGCACTTGTTACAGGTGAAGGCAGATGGCTGTTGTTGCTGCTGTTGACGCTGCTTCCACCTCGATCTTTTCTGGACCGCCTCCTCGTTGCGCGCAGCCTCTGCGCGTGATGTACCTTGCCTGACCGCGAGCCTCCAGGCTAGGCGGTCGTCTGCTTGAACTTCCCATGTGTTGAGATTGATGGAGCATTGTGTCATGTCCTTTTTGCAGATGTCTTTGAACCGCAGTTTTGGGCGCCCTGTCATCCTCTGGCCTTCTGCTAGCTCGCCGTAGAGGAGGTCTTTGGGAATACGGCCTGCACCCATTCTTTTGACATGGCCGAGCCACCTGAGGCGTCTCTCACTAAGAACTGCATGCAAACTGCTCATGTTGGCTCGCTTCAGCACCTCGGTGTTGGGGACCTTATCCTGCCAGGCGACATGCAGGACGCGTCGCAGGCACCTCATGTGGAAGCTGTTGAGTTTCCTTTCGTGCCTTGCGTAGGTGGTCCACGTCTCGCTGCCATAGAGGAGAGTGCTGAGTACGCAGGCTTGGTAGATGCGCAGTCTGGTTTTCTCAGTGAGGCTGGAATTATTCCACGCTCGCTGGTTCAGTTTGGCCATAACTGTGGCTGCCCTGGCGATTCTCCGGTTGACCTCCAAGTCGACTGACAGAGAGCTCGAGATGGTGGACCCGAGGTAAGTGAAATCGTTGACAACCTCCAGGGTGTATCCGTCGATGGTGATGCATGGGGGAGTCCCCGTGCCTTGAGCCATGACGTTTGTCTTCGTCAGGCTGATGGCTAGTCCGAACTCCTTGCATGCGTGGGAAAGGCAAGTGACTAACTGCTGGAGTCCCTCTTCGGAGTGTGATGTCAAGGCTGCGTCGTCGGCGAAGAGCATCTCACGGATGAGCACCTCTTTGACTTTGGTCTTGGCTCGTAGACGGGCCAGGTTGTAGAGCTTGCCATCAGATCTGGTGTGAATGAAGACACCCTCGCTGCAGTCCTTAAAGGCGTATTGGAGGAGCATGGAGAAGAAGATTCCAAACAGCGTGGGCGCGAGGACGCAGCCCTGCTTTACTCCGCTGCTGACTGGGAAGACCTCAGAGGTTGCGCCGTTGTAGGACACCGTGCTGTGCATGTTGTCGTGAAAGGACATGACCACAGCAAGCAGATGTGGTGGACAGCCAATCTTCCGTAGCAAGCTGAAGAGTCCGCTTCGACTGACCAGATCAAACGCCTTCGTGAGGTCGATAAAGGCGAGGTAGAGTGGTTTATGCTGCTCGTGACACTTCTCCTGCAGCTGGTGTAGGGAGAAGATCATGTCCACTGTTGATCGGCCAGCTCTGAAGCCACACTGGGACTCTGGGTAGACGCGGGAAGCAAGGGTCTGCAGGCGGGCAAGAGCGACCCGGGCGAATACTTTGCCAACGGCGCTGAGGAGAGAGATGCCCCGGTAGTTGTTGCAGTCGCTGCGGTCTCCTTTGTTCTTGTACATGGTGATAATGTTGGCGTCCCTCATATCCTGGAGGATGTAACCCTCCTTCCAGCAGAGACAGAGTAGATGGTGGAGCGGCTGTAGCAGGACTGGTTGCCCGCTCTTTAGGATTTCTGGAGGGATTCCGTCGCTTCCTGGTGCTTTCCCGCAAGCGAGGCAGTCGATGGCTTTGCCGAGCTCTGCCGCAGTAGGTGGGGTGTCTAGCTCCTCCATGACTGGTAGGTCTGGGATGGCGTTAAGAGCAGTGTCTGTTACGGTGTTCCTCGTTGCGTACAGCTCGAGGTAGTGCTCGGTCCACCGCCGCATTTGCTGTTCCTGATCAGTGATGACCTCACCTGTCTTGGACTTAAGGGGGGGCGATCTTGGAGGGGATTGGGCCTGTTGCCTTCTTGATACCCTCATACATTCCCCGTGCGTTGCCTATATCGGCGGCTTCCTGGATGCTTCTGCACAGGTTTAGCCAATAGGTGTTGGCACAGTGGCGGGCGGTCTTCTGGACTTTGTTCCTGGCAGCCTGTAGAGCTTGAAGTGTACTGGGAGTGGGCGTGGCCTTGTAAGCCAGTAGGGCCTTCCTCTTAGCCTCGATCACGGGTTCCAATTCTTCCCAGTGAGCCTCGTACCAGTCAGCGTTCTTCCGCTCTTTCTTCCCGTAAGCAATAATGGCGGAGTTGTATATGGCGTCGCGGAGACGTGGCCAATTGGATTCGATAATGTCATCTGCCGCCATTCCCTCGCCGAGTGCATCTTCCATCCTGTTGATGAATTGCTGGGTCTTAACTGGGTTGCTGGCACAACTGGTGTTGATGTGTGGGCGACCCTTCATCTTGGAGTGGTGCAACCTCTTCGGCGTTATGCACACCTTGCTTACCACGAGGGCATGGTCCGTGTCGCAGTCTGCACTGTGGTAGCTGTGGGTGAGGAGGGTGCTGCCAATATCCGTTCTTCTGGTGATGACGAGGTCAAGCTGGTGCCAGTGGCGGGAGCGGGGGTGCCTGCATGACACCTGGTGGATCTCTTTGCACTTGAAGAATGTGTTTGTCACGCACAGGCCGTAGCACTAGAGCATGTATGAAGCAGCAATAACAAGAACAGAAACAAACAAATGTGTAAATTCAACTAACAGAGTACACTGTCTACAAACAAAAAGGGGTAAAGTGCCATTGTTATTAGCAAAGAATATGTAGAGTGCATATGGGTAATATTTACATGCTGATGGGTGGTTATGAGGGATTGTTAGATTGGACAAGTTCTCCCTCTCTCCTCCAAAGCTGTGAGGTGGCTGGGGGTGGGGCAGCAGGTCCAGGTGAGAGAGCTTGCTCTCTGCATCCACAGTCAGGACAAGGTGCTTTTAAGCTATGTCTCCTCCTTGGGGAGTGGCCCTACTCAGTCTAGGCACAGAACCCTATGGTTTTGGAGTCTGCTGACTGGCAGTGGAATGGGCTGACCTGGGCACTATGCAGCAAGGTGGAGAAGCCCAGTTTTTTGTCACCGGCAGAGGCAGCCTTGGAAGTTTATGAACAGAATACTGCACTGCTAGGGTGTGAGCTGCAAGGGAGACAGGTGCAGGGAGGCTACACCACCCAGAACCTTCTTTTTAGCAGACTGGGTCTGAATTGTGGCGTGTCAGCCAAGCTGTTAAACCAGGTATCCTGGGACTGTCCTCTTCCTCTCACAGTCTCACATGTCTAGGACATGGGGGCAAGCCTTGGTGAGGTCTTCTCAGCCCATCTTCTCTAGGAGTTCAGAAGCCAGAGTACTAAGAGGAGCCAGGATCTGTAACTGCTCTAGGAGGTGACTCTGCTAGTGTGGGCATCTGTGACCAGAGAGAAGAGGTAAGGCCAGGTGATGCCTAGTGTGAGCAGCCCATCATGGCATTGCTGATTCTCCTTACTTTTCTCTCCTGTTCCACTACAACCTTTTGTCTGCAGCTGTTTCCTCTCTTCACTTTCAGTCTTGAGCTGCAAGTGTTCCCAAACTGAAGACAGGGGGTGGAGGAGCCACAGACTGTGAAATATGGATACTGTGGGTTATATAGACCTCAGGTAATCATTCATCTCAAGGCTCACCCCAGAGCCTACTGGGCCATGGTTTGGGGGGACAAAGAGCTGTGAGTGATTTTTCAGAAGGGCTTTAGTCTCTGAATTGCAGCTATGTATTCAATAGCTGGCTAACTTGAGGATGATATCGAACAGGATGTCTGATCATAGAGAGCCTTGTGCTGTATGGGCCTGAACAGTGTGGCCTCATATTTGACCTTACCCTCCTCCTATGTGTGTGTGCATGTGTGTACACACAGACAGAGTTTGCACTCCCTAAGAGTGCATCCTGCCATCATGGGGAGCTGCTTTTCTGTGGTGTACTGTCCCAAGAGAGTGAAGGCAGAGGGCCATGTGAGGACTTTCTCCTAAGCTGTCCTCTTTCCCCAGTCGTAGGTGCATTTTGAGGTGTAGCTCTTTACTTGGTCACATCCTTGTGCTTGAGAAACTGTAGGACACTGACTGGACATTGTGTAGAAGTGTCATTTCTGGTATCTCTTTGGAATTTCTGTGCTTCATCCACTGGGCTTGCCCTTTCTTCATAGTCCCTTCCTACCCAGCTCCTACCTGTCCTTCAAAGTCCTGGATAGACCTAGCAGCTCAATAAGTGATTCCTGAATAAAATCCATGGCTGTGTGTCCTGGATCATATGGGAAGAAAATTCAAATATGACAGCACCTTCCCCCTTCTCTTCTTTGTTGGCATCTTTGTCCTTAGGGAGGCTGTCACTCTGGTCCACCTTGCTCATTAGATCCCAACCAGAGCCTGAATTCATGAGTGGCAGGGTCTTCATCTCCTTGATTCTTCCCCTACTTTTGCCTCAACTCTTATGGCACATGTCTCTTGTTACAGTAGTGCTCTCTTTATGCAATTCTGTTCTCAGGAGCACCAGAACCAAAGGGACCCAAGGCTTTCATAAGTCAGGCAGCCAGAGAATTTTACTCCTCTAACTCAAAGACACACTTCCTTCATGTTGAACAGGAAGCAGTTACAGAAGTATGACCTTTATCCCTATTCCCTCAAGAATGAGGAGTGAAAAATCTCAGGGGGGAACTGAGACAAGGGTCTCATGGTCTGGGGTATTCTTACTAAATGCTATCTTGGTTAAATGTTAAAATGTAGCACAATATTTTATAAACCAGCTGTAACAGGATGACTTGACAGGAACCCAACCCAGTAAGTATTTCCAACTGAAGTCAACATGTAATTGACCAAATAGTGTTTATAAGCAATGGCTAAGCCTTCTTTTGGGGAAGCAGAACTTTGGATATGAATCCTATCTCCTTCAGTTGTTGCAAGTAAATAAAACCTTGCAACAACCATGTCTCATTCCTGAATAGAGTACTCCAAGCTGTAAACCCCTTGAATTTGGTAACAGGATCAGTACCTCTTTTCCATTACAGAGATTTTAAGAAAGATGTTATAATACAGGAGCTGTTTGAATGATGGAAGGGAGGGAGAAATGGTGAAATGTCAGAGGGAGACATTTTTCTGTTTCCAGGTATTTGGTATGGAAGTATTAAAGTTGGACTGAAATGAATAATAAAAGTTATAATGAATAATAAAAAGGGAAGTACATATTGGGTGAACAGCCAGTCACTGCCCAAAAAGGCAATTCACCAGTTTAAGGGCCTTAAAGAGGAAGAGGAAAGAACCTAAAATGCAATGGGTCAGAAAGCACACTTGGACTCAGTGGAGTGGTACTGGGTAGGAGGTGAAAATTTGGATAGGAGGCTGCTGCAAAAATAAGAGAGGTATGTGACCAACTATTTGTTTCTGTTATTAAGTTCTTGATCTGTGCTTCCCTCTCTTACTGTGCTCATGCACCCCCCATCTCAGGGCATTCACAGAAATAACAGTACCCACCCTTGGAATAAATTTTAATATCAGTCATTTGCATAATTGAATATATTAGTGTGGTAACAAGAGGGTCTCCAAGATGACAATGGCATAGAGCAGGGAAGTAGTTGTTTTATATAAATCTGTTTCTCCATTATGTTTTTAGGGGCAATGCAAGTATTTTTGCAGTTGAATGGAACAACAGCTTCTAAGAAATAAAAAAACAGATGTTAGAGGAAGGCATTCCATGCTGAGTCAGAAGAAGCCTATAAGGGCACTCTGCACTCACAGCTTACCCTACACTTTTCCTTGCTATAATACATCCCCAACTCTCCCTGAGTGGCACCAAGGCTGTAGTATACCTAAAAATGTCAAAATATGCTGACTCCCAAGCTCAAATGTCCTTCGAAAGAGGTAAAGGAACATATTTTATCTGATTTACTTCTCAGATATAGAAAAATAAGTACATATACATTACTTTGAGGTAAATACTAATCATATAAAGCCAACCTCTTAAAAGAGAAATGAACCTAAATTTTCACAACTTTCAGTTTACTAAAGTTGTTCAGAATCAAGTAAAATTGTTCTACATTAAAAAATTTAATGCCCTTTTGGAATGTTATATTAAAAATAGTAAGTATCATATTTTCTTAGAAATATTAACTAAGTTTCTGTAGGAACTTAGCCATATCACATTCTTAATCCATTTGTGGTATGCATTTTTGAAATTACAGGCAATTTATGGCACTGAATTACAATTGATATGCAATATATAGTTTGTACCAGAACTTTTGGTATATATATTTTTAGACAGAGTAGACATTATACATTAAATTGAAAAAAACATAAAAACACAGGTAAAATGTTTATATGGGACTATGATAACTTTATAATAATTTTAAAATCTGGAAGCATTCCTTAACTTGTTTAAAAAGATTTATATTTCTTTTGTACAAAGGTTTTGTTGAAGTAAAAACAGTAAGTAAACATGAGTCAATTTGTCAGTCCTTTACAATGCTCTATTGCATATAGCTTTCTTCTATAGTGGTTAATATTAAAAAGTATAAAAGGTTCCCCCAATATATATATCTATATATGTATTTAAATATCAATAATTCTTTTCATGAAATCCAACTACTTTGGTTATCTATTGCTGAGAAACTATCCCAAAACTTATTGGTTTCAAGTAGCAATCATATTATTTGTTCATGAGTCTGCTGTGTGGGCAGTGCTCATAGGGATTAGCTTGTTTCTGCTCCACAAGGCATCATCTGGGATGTTTTTAATAGCTAGGTGCTGCTGGAATAGCACAACTTGGGTCATAAATCTGGAGTCTCTGTTTTCAAGGTCTACTGGATTCCTCAGTTGTCTTTTGTGTGATCTCTTCACGTGGTTAGTTAGCTTGGGTTTCCTCACACCCGGGTGATCTCAGTTTAGTTGGACTTGTAAGAGCACTAAACTGTTAATTGCCAGGCAGACTCTCAAAATTTAGGCCTGACACTGGCACACTGCCATTTTTGCTGCATTCTGTTGGTTAAAGCAGGTTATTAGGCCCCATTCAAGATTCAGTATAGGAGGGAATTCCACAGGGGAATGACTATTGGGAGACATGGTTCATTGGGGGCATCTTTGGAAGCTTGCTACCACATCAATGTTTAAGAAAGAAATTCCATAAACATTAAACTGAATCTATTTCCTACCAAATAACCAAAAGCAAAGGAATGCTCATCTTAATTGTCTTTCACTATACACAAGTCTATACCCAAATCTTTCTGATTTTTTCATGATCTCTATCAAGTATGCCTCATTCAAATTCTTTCAGCACTGAGTCTTTTCATTAAGTCCTAGAACAAGTCTCATCTAAATTAAACATTTCTAGGTGTTTGAATTCCAAAAACCAGAAAAATTAAGGTATGACTAACTATATATTTGTAGAGTTGTCAACTTTGTAATTTTTAAATTTGTAAGAACAATAAAAACTACTATTTAACATTACACTTGCTTCTTAAAGGAAAGTACATTTAATTTTTTAAAAACAATAATAAAAAGAATTTCAGACTTAAGGACAGTCTTAAATTAGAATTGCTTACTTTATGAAAACATATACCATTATGTCTTTATTCTTCTCATTTTAGTGCAGGTAAGGAAAGCTCTATCAATAACTGATACTGGTTCTTGGACCTAGTATTTGGGAACCTCTAGTCAAGTCACTGTTGCTGAACATCATCAAGGTACTTTATATTCTGAACCTTGCTAAAATCATCTCATATCTTTCCCTAGGGACTGTAATCATACTGATCACATTGCAAATTTTATAATTCCCTCTTTTACATGGAATCACTTAAATCTGTGCTAATGCAAATAATACAATTATGACATACTTGTTATTGTGTTAAGATTGGATAGTATTAGAATACTCAGCAGTTACGAACAGGGTCTTGGGAGCCAGACTGTCTCTGTACCAATCTGGGTCATCATAACCTTGAGCAAAAAACCCTTAACCTAAATAAATCTAAACTTGCTGCACCTCAGTTTCCCCATCTATGATGTAGGTATAATCATAGCCGAGTTCTTTTGAAGTTTTAATAAATACTATGTATAAAGTACATGGATTAGTGCCTAACACATGATAAGCATTCAGCATTTTGAGATTGATTTAGGATTGTAATATATGTGGTCCATCCAGAAAAAGTACAGCCATTGTTAATGAGAACAGTTTGTGTGACATTGATGTAACCTGGCAGCCAAGGAGAGTGCCCTGGATTACGCATGTGTGAATGATGATGACTTAACTGTACCAGTCAGTAGGGGCAGTAGATGCCATTGAGTGAGCATGTGTACTGTGTGACCATGATATGCAAGATGAGTAAAAAGAGCAACAAATATACATCAAATTTTGTGTTAAGCTTGAACATTCCTCTGTAGAAACTATTTGGACGATTCAGAAAGTTTTGGGGGATGATGCAATGAGTGCAGTGCAAATAAGAGTGTGGTACAAATGCTTCAAAGATCGTCAAGAATCTGTTGAAAGTGTTCCATGTTCTGGAAGGCCTGCAACAAACTAAAAGCCTGAGAATCCTGAATGTGTATGTGCTGCAATTAACAAAGATTGGTGACTGACAGTGAGAGAACTAGGAGCCGATGGGGGATTCCAAAAACTACTGTGTCCAAGATTTTGACACAGGATCTTGGTACAAAATGTGTTGTGGCAAAATTCGTCCCATAGCTTTTGCTACTAGAGCACAAGAAACAATGTGCTGCAGTTGCTAATGACATCATTCAAACCATTATCTATAAACCAGACTTCCTCAAGAAGGTAATAACTGAAGAGGAATAATGGGTCTATAACCATGATCTGGAAACGAAGGCCCAGTCATCCCAATGGAAGTTGTCTGGTTCTCCACGTCCGAGGGAGGCACAGCAAAATCAGAGCAAGATCAAGATTGTGTTAACTGTGTTTTTTGATTGGGAAGGTGTTGTCCATCACAAGTACGCCCATCCAAGCCAAATAATTAATAAGGAATACTACCTCACTATTTTTCATTGGATGAGAGACGCAATATGACAAAAATGGCTGCAGCTATGGGCAACTGGTGATTGGTAGCTTCATGACAACACGCCCACTCATGCATCACGTCTTATGCAGAGTTTTTTGGTGAAATATCTAATCACCTAGGTGACTCAGCCCCCATACAGCCCAGATTTGGTGCCTTGGGACTTCTGGCTTTTCTCAAAACTAAAGTACTTTTGAAAGGAAAGAGAGTTCAGACCGTCGATGAGACTCAGAAAAATATGATGGGGTAGCTGATGGTGATCGGGAGAACTGTGTGAGGTCTCAAGGTGCCTACTTTGAAGGAGACTGAGGCGTCATTGTCCTGTGTACAATGTTTCTTATATCTTCTTCAACAAATGTCTATATTTTTCATATTACATGGATGGATAATTTCTGGACAGACCTCCTATACCTTTAAGTGTAATCTCTAATATCCACAGTGCTTTTGAAGATTAGTCACAATTGGACAATACAATTTTAAAGTTGGAAGGAACTTTGATGTCATATAATTCTATCCTATTAAAGATAAGAACTTTTATTTAAAAATTACAAAGTATTGATACAGAGTCCATCTATATTATGGTAAAAGACAACTAGTGGGGGTTACAATTATTGGGATTAACCTTATAGATAAGTAAAATATGTAGACCCACATATATTTCTAGTAGCTCTGACAGATTGGTTTTCAGTCCCACTCATATTTATCAATGTCATTCATGTATTAACTACCCGCACTTTTTCTTAAGTGTCCAAATAGAAAGAAACATAATGCCACAGTCTCTGTGAAACGAAATTCCTAAGAATACCTAAAAATGGTAATAAAAAAGGACAAGCAGGGTTTAGAAAATTTTAGGGCAACTGCCAGATTTATTTTAAGCCCTATGCTTAAAAATAAATTTAATTCACATGACTGGCTTAAAATACTGGAGCCAAGAAAAGTCACTGCAAAAGCATTTAACGAAATACCTGAATTGTGTCCAGTTGTCTTTGATATCATTCTTGTAAACTTCCTATCTTAATTTATACAGTGGACTTTATATCTAAGTATTTCTTGTATATAATAAAATGAAAATAGAATAGTTTTTCAAATAATATAATATTTTCCTAACTTTTGACACATCAGAAAGTTGTTCAGATGCTGTTGAATGCTTTTTATATAGAAAAAAAATTGGTTCCTCTGTAGCATTTCCAGTGTGAGGTAAAACATCCATGTTTCATATTTCTAGCAATGCTTCTCTTGACCTATGAGCAAAAAACTGACATTGATTAAAAATAAGGTAGACTTCCTACTGAAAGAAATGAAGAACACTACTTTATCAGCAGATTGAGTAACAAGTCTTTCACCCTCTCATACCACAGTCAATGAAGCAATTAAATTAGGGAGGAAATGCCTATTATTTTCATGTTGTACATTAGCGCTGGTAAAATCACAATTCTGTTTCACTAACCGTTTTGAAATTGAAACAGGAATAAGAGAACAAGGGGAGTGGTAATTGTGTGGGAAAACAAAACTAATGATTTTTTTCCAGAGATTATTTTCCTTTCTTAAAAAAAATAAATTGAGCCTGACTTTCATTGACTATATTTTCTGGAGTTAATATTTTCATGCTCCCCTGGCACACACGCTCGGCTTATGAGGGCTGAGTGCTGATCTGCTTTCTAATTTTCCCATGGAATGTTGACGGCTTAAATGCTGTGGGGTTTACAGAGGGCCTAGGATTAAATACTATAGAAAACCAAACCCCGCTGGTGCTAAAATGCTGGTGCCTGCTGGGGAAAAAGCATCTTGACCTAAAAAAAAAAAAAAAAAAAAAAAAAGGCCCTTATCTCCAAAATAACAATAACAAGCACCCTTTCTTGTCAGAATTCTCTGGATGACTGCTGCCCAGAGGAAGCAGAGCTGGGGCAGCTGCCAGGATGCGATCAGAGTCAGCTAGAGTTCCGCCCCCGCCCCGACCTCCACAGCAGCTCTGCAGCCCTGTGTGGTTCCTCAAAGCCTGCCAAAGCAGGGGCTATGCCCCCCGCCGCACCCGTCGGCTTCTCCCGACTGCCAGCTTCCCTAGTCCGTTTGCGAGAGCTCCCGAACGTCCCGCCTTCCGTCCCACCAGGTTGGGTCCTGCGGGGGCGCCAGCACGCGCGCGCGCACGGGCCCCAACTGGTTCCCCTTCCGAGCATCCGCGCCCCGCATGCGCAGTTCGCGCCGGCGGTCTCCGTTTGTTTAAACAGGAAGGCGGACATATTAGTCCCTCACGGCCCCCTTCGCCCCACCCCCCCCCAGGCATTTGCCGTCGCCACTTGCTCTCTCCCCAGCACGGGCCACAGCGCCTCCCAGAAGTTCCCCCATCCGCAGCCGCCGGGGCCGACTCTTGTCTTCCTCACCGCCTGCTCTCCAGCCTCTCTAAGACTCCATCGGGCACCGACCTCGCCCTGCCCCGCCGAAACCAGCAGCAGACGCCCCAGCAGCGACGGGACAAAATGGGAAAGTGAGGAGCAGCTCTCGGCCGACACGGATCGGTGCGTCTGGCCGGGCCAAGTGGAGCCGGCGATGCGGGGCTAGACTGCCTACAGCGCTTCAGAGCCGAGCGGGCCCGGGCCGTGGCCCAAGCGGCGGCGGCGGCAGCTGGCACAGCTCCGCACCCGCCCTTCGCTTTCGCCTTTCCTCTTTTCCCTCCCTGCTGCCCAGAGGCGTCTCCACCCTGCTTCTCTTTCTCTCCCCCCTCCTGCCCTTCTCGGGACGGGGCACCCTCCATGGCGAAGGCGGCTGGGGCCCGCTAGCCTGAAGCACCTCGCGGGAGCTACAAGGCGGTGGCGACGGCGCTGTCGGCTGTCGTAAGGGGCTGCCTGGTGGGATGCGACTTTGGGCGTCCGAGCGGCTGTGGGTCGCTGTTGCCCCGGGCCGGGGGTCTGGAGAACAGAGATCCCCTAAGTGAGGGGAAGGAGGAGGGGGAACCGGGCACACCTGGTGACCCTAAGGTTCCGGCTCCTCCACCCCGCGGCTGCGAACCCACCGCCGGAGGAAGTTGGTTCAAATTGCTTTCCGCTGCTGGTGCTGGTACTGGTACGAGGGTATTGTCACAGTAGCAGCAACATGTCGACTGGGGACAGTTTTGAGACTCGGTTTGAAAAAATCGACAACCTGCTGCGGGATCCCAAATCGGAAGTGAATTCTGATTGTTTGCTGGTGAGTAGCACTGTTCTCTTTTGCTTATATGAGATTGTGTTTGCTTCCCTCTTGCTTTCAGTCTAGTTGGCTGCAAAAGAAAGTTGCAGCTACATATAATCTTGGGAAACACCTAAATCTAGTGTTTCTCCCCCGAAGAATCTTGGAGTACCACTAAAGTCTCATGCCGTAGTCTTGTTTGCCATTGGGCTGACTCTGGACTACTCTCTGATCTTTTAGCTCTCATTCAGTTCATCATTACACAAAAGATACTTCTAAATCTCTACTGCGGACGTCATATAAAAAGTTACCACGTCAAAGTTGTTACTACTACGTATATAGTTTGTTGAATGGCGATCTTAATATTAATTTTTCTGATCGGTTTGACAGTATTATTGGAAAGACCACTTTTCATTTGGGATTTAGTTCCTAGATTAGTATTTAGACGTGGAAGTGACAGTGGAAAATCGATATTGAGGAAGTGATTGAGTCAGAATGTCATAGGTGAGTTGAGTCTGAAGGAACATTTCACTGGATTATTTAAGTGTAAAAACCCAAGGAAATGATGGTAAGTCATCGCAATATTAATGTCTTTAACAATATTGTTGATTACAAAAGTACCACACAGATATTTATCCTGTCTGCCATTTAAAAAATTTTTTTATTGTTTTTTTCTATCGTGTCTGCCATTTTTGGTGGTGGTGTGCTTAATAATATCACTTCTAAAACATTCTAAAGAAGATTTTATGATGTGAAAGACCTAAATCCTATTTCAGAAATCCTTCAGTGGTTGACAGCATAGACAGGAATTGGAGTCTTTAAGTTCTGTCAGTTTCTTCTTCAGACACTAATACTTGCAAATTTTTTGTGAGTTTCTTTTACTTTACTGAACAACTAAAAGTTATATAATACTCTAGTCCAGACAAAACCATATAATCTCTAAAGTTTCAGAGAGGATGTATATGAATAGTAATTTACAGCCTCAGAATTAATGTTAGATGTACACAATATTTGGTACTAAGATTAAGTGAACAAAGTACTATAAATGCCATTCAGAGAAATGATACCCTATAAAAATTTCACCTTGAATCAGGAAAATCATGTAGATTACTTAAAATCAACATGCATTTTAGTTACTCTACATACCTGTGTGTATTTTAAAATGTGTATGGTTTTACAAGGAAGTTTTTTCCCCAAAGCTTTCAAAATTACTCTTAAGCATCCTTCATTATGGAAATGAGACTTGTGAGTTGATTGTTTGAAATGTTTCACCCACATTGCGGATGTTCTTCGTATTGAAAAACAGAAAAGAGAGTTGATATTTAATACAATTTAAAACATTTTATTGACTGAGAGAAGTGGGAGGAATTAGAACACGTCTTTCTAGTAAGGATTTCTATAACTTTTGAGAAGTTTGATTCTTCTTTTAGTATTTATTCAATTTCCATATAGTATGTTTGATTTTACTTTGCTTTTTGATCACCTTATTCCACCAAGTAGTAAGAAGGGTATAGTAGCTTAGTAGCTTTTTATTTATTTTTTTTTAACTTTAGTTGTCTTTTAGTCTGTTGCCATAGCTTCATTTGGTGGAAACGTCACAGATTTATTGAACTATGTAGACAACAAGGAAATGCAAGTTGTGGAGTCTTTCCTTGAAAGTTCTATCTATTGAGGAAAACAAGACCTAATTTCATATACATAACACAAGAAACAAAACACTTCACAGATTGAGAAAATATGGGATACATTTCAAGTAGTTGGTATAGGTAAGATATGTTCTTGAGTATTGAAAAGAAGCAGTCATTGCAAGTTGGGTGAGCCATGGTATGCTTATGATGGATGGATAGGATTTAGATAAGGTATTCATGGGGGGATGGAGGGTAGCATGAATATGTAGAGGGTGGAGACATGACTGGCTATGACATGTTTAAGTGAATAGAAGATAAAGTTGGTAGGATAGATTGGGGTTATAGTGTGGAGGATTTGATTGTTAGGCTAAGGAGTTTAGATTTTCTTTAGTATGTTGTAGTTATTAACATATTTGTAAACAAGACTGTGGCAGGATGAATGAAAAAAATGAACCTGGTAGCTGTGTGCAGGATGGGTTATGTGGAAAGAGACTGGAGATAGGATGAGATTGGGGAGCTTTTAAAAAATTATTATAAATAGTCCTGAAATTATTATTTAAGTCCAAAATTGGGGCATTAGAATGGGGAAGGAGGCGTTGATGAACTTGATTGGCAGGATTAGGGAGAAGAGGGAAGCAAAGAGAAAGAAACTAGTTGGATAATCCTAAAAATTTTGAGCCTAGGTTATATAGGGAGACTAATGAAAACATGGGTGAAAACAGCAAAGTCAGTTTTGGAAATAGCTTCGAAAGAATAAGCAACAGATAAATTCAGTTTTAGATTTATTGTATTATAGTAGATACTGGGATAACCACAAAGAAATGACCTGTATGTAGACTATTGGCTATTTGAAACAGCTCATATTTAAAGATAACAATTTGGAAATCATTTGTACAGAGATGCAAGTTGAAAGTGATACAATGATAAAAGGGTAAAAGATGAAAGTTGAACAAAAGAAATAGTCAAGAAGATAGGCAATCAAAGCTTTTCAGAGTTAGGATGACCAGGTATCTTGGACCCCAAGATTTCTAAAAGTATTTTAAGAAAGAAAATATTCAACAGGCAGATTTTTTTCCCCTTCTAATCCTATAATCTTGGCCCCTTTTTTGTTTGTTTAGTTTGTTTATTGATAGCCGTTGAAACTTTATTACAATATTAATCTGAACTTGTAAAGATTAAAATTTTCTTTTGAGACAAAATTCTTTTTTTCAGTTTTGTAGTGTGGAGCATGAATTTCCTTTGCATGATATTTCATGTTTATCATTAAGTAATCATTCATTCATTCTACCTTTGAGAAAGACCTATCAAATAATTTTATCTTTTTCTGTGGGTCTGTTCTTACTCTTCCCTCTCTGGACTTTGTACATCTTATATAGGGACAATATGTCTTTTAAATCCTCAGTGAGGATATGTTTTTATTGATTTTAACCTAGGTATGTGCCTTGACCAGGGATTGAACCCACAGCCTTTGGTATATGGGACGATGCTCCAGCCAACTGAGCCACCTGGCCAGGGTGGGACAATACCCCTTTTAAATTAATTGGCTTTCTCTATTATCTTGGCCTTTGATTTATTTAACTGATACTTAGTATGTATTATGTGCCATGTGCAGCACTCAAGTTCTAGGTTCTGTTTATTTTTTTATTTTTGTAATCTCAAATTATGTTTATTCTCCATTTCCTTGCCTAGGTCCTCTCTTCAGAAATGAAAGTTCCTAAACCTTTTGGTATTAGAAGACTTTGTTGGGGAATCTTTTAAATGACTACCCACCAAATAGTTTTTGTTGTTGTTGTTGAGGATGAGTATTAGTATTTATAAAATAATGTAGTAGGAAAAAGCACTGGTAAGTGGTTTTTCAACCTTTCCTTGAACGCATACTTTATTAAAGACTGTATAAGTCTGTTTTTCATATTGCAAATAGACATGCTAAAATAGTCTGCATATACTAAGATAATATTATGGTAACTATTTACTTGTTTCCTACTTCATCCGAATTGCTCAACCTTGTTTTTTTGTAAGTCACATCTTTCCAGGATCTTAATGATTCTATTGCCTAATGGTCCATGTTATAGTTTATAGTAATTATTAAGAGCTGTTTTACTTTTTCATCTTTTTTTTTCTTTACCTTAGAATTATTTTTATCTAGGGCTTGTTAACAATTTCCTCAATAGTTTTGTGTACTTTTGAAAACAGTAACAGGTAGAGTTTAATTAAGTCCTAACTTCTCCAGAAGAAAAAATGCACGTGATTTGTAAATTAAAAAGGAAGAACAAAAGTAAGTGGGTGGAAGGGTTAGGTATACACTTGTCTTGAAGCTTAATATTTCTTGAAAATACAGCTGTCTTGTCTGTAGCATGTGTAAAACACTCCTGCAGGATGCTAGTTAAGAGCATAACCTTTTTTCTAGTTTTTGTTTAGCTGGTGGAGGTGTAGCAATGGATGGGTAAGAAAGGAGAGAAGGGACCAATATTAGTTGAACAGTGCTTACAGAGTTCTAACACTGCTGTCCCCTTTGTACATTTTGTTGCTACCATATTTTATTAGTTAGTTTTTTAGAATGTAAAAAGCAAATCTAAGTTTGTTTTTGAGTTTTCCTTTAAATTCTCTTTTCCTGGGCTGCTTGACCCAGTGTTTTTCATCACTGATTTCTTTTTTTCTTAACCTTAGTCTCTGGCCTATAATATTTATCTTTCCACTCTCTTGGTGAATTTATACATTCTTACAGCTTCAACTACTATTATCATTATGCCGATGATATCCAAATCTTTATTTTTCAGTCTTGTTTGTTTGTTTTAAATCCTAAATATCTGACTGGCTACTAAGAATCTCTACTTAGATGTCATGTTATCATTCAGAATTCTCCTATTTCAAAATAAGCTTTCTCCAATGCACTTACCTGTTTTGTCATCACTACTGTTACTCTCCCTGTGGCTCAGCTGGAATTTTTGTTCTGAACTTTACCTTTGACAGTCTTGTCCACACATTGGATTATTTCAGCAGATTTTGGCTAGCATCCCAGATGCTAGATTATTGCTGTATAATACCCCCATGCGTCCTGCAGGTTGAATTGATCACATTAGGGTTATAGTGCTGGTGCTGAAAGAAGAGACCTGAAGTCATTAAATCTTTGGGCCTTAAAGCTATATGCCTGCCATTGTTCATAATATGTTAATTACATAATGGGTGTTACCAGTATCAGTTGCATACCTGGTTAATTTGGACCAAACTGTTTTGATGTTAATATGCTGCAAGAATTAAAAAACAACAACAAATTACTCCATTGATTTCAGCAAGTCTTTGTGTGGGGTCTAAACTTGGATTCAAATGTAGGCTCTGCAGTTTTCCTTCTAGGTGATTTTGGTGAGTTAACTCTTGAAAGCTGTTTCATTTTCAGGAAAGTGGGGGATAATAGTACTAGATTGTTTTAAGGATTAAGTAATATAGACAAAGCAATTATCACAGCATATGACATTTAGTAAGTATTTGTTAATTGGTAACTATTATTTTTGTCATATTTATAGTATGCCTTTATATTCTAGTCATTATGCTTATTCTAGAAGTTGATATTTATTGTCTTTTCTAAGTGCAGAGGGATTTGTCTGACACCTCAAGCCATGCCTATAAATTCATAACCCAGCTGTACTTTATTGAAATGTCTAAGCCAATTGTAACTGAAAATGGAGACAGTTAGATGGAATTCGGTAGAATGGGGAGGGGTTTTTGGAGACATTTATTCATTTAGTCATGATTTATAATATACCTGTTTTGTGCCAAGGGTTAAGATTAATAAGAAAAGCAATTGGGAGCTGGTGTGTGGAGATTTAGTTGTTGTCTTGCTCTCTTTCTGTGTGTATCTTTTATACTTTCAGTATGTGCTCTGTAAATGGATTCTTGCACTACAAGCACCCTGTGGGTGTATAGAGAGGTGGCTCAGAGTAGCAGCTGAGACATGAATTGGGCCATTCATTAACCTCTTGAGTCAGAAATGTTTTTAATCCTGAAGGAGCCACATATAAAATTTTATAATGAACAAAGAATACATTTTCAGTTTTAGTTTACATTTTGCATAACTTTACAGTTTAATTTCATGATTATAAGTTTTGATACTTGTGTATATGTGGTAAAAATTAGATTCTATTATGATACATGACAGAAAAGCCCACATATTAGGAAATACTACATATTGAGTTGTGTTGCTGAAGATAGTTCAGTACCTCCACTTCCCCATTCCTATCCCCACTGAAAAAGAGGTACATTCATTTAGTTTAAGTCTAAAGACTAGCTGATGACTACCACACACGTGTATGTATAAGAAGAGGAGTAGATAGTACTGGATAGTACTGCGTTTCGCAATGGAAAATATTTATTTCTTAAAGTATACTATTAGCATAGAATAGTGAAAAGAACACTGGACTAGAAACTGAGAGCACTGGCATATCCTTGTTTTGCTATTAACTCGCTGTAACCAAGTAAATCTTTTTTCTTATCTGGGCTTCAGTTTCCCCATTTGTAAAATGAAGAGTTAGGCCATATAATTGCTGATATCCATTGTGTCTCTAAAAATTCTGTGAGTCTTTAGTGTATTTCCGTAAAATCCTTAGAAGTTGTGTCATTAGTTTGTTATTTAAGAAGTAAAATTAAAAAACTTAAGTGGTGCTGAGGTAGAAACATAAGAATAGGAACCATCTTTTTAAGTGCTATTTTTGGAACTAGTTCTGTATAATCTTGGTAGATCATCCTAATTTTTAATTGTTATGTTTGGCACTTCCTCTTTTTTTGCATTTGTGACTTGTGTTCATAACTCTAGCGGTTTATACTTTTTGAACAGAGAAAGTAGTGATTGAATTACTCATTTGTGTATCCTTTAAAATGTATACATGTACTGTATTTTACTTCTCTAATATACCTGCCTTCCTTGTTTGGTAGTGTGAAATATTTGAATACATTTTTCTTATAGTTTCTAGATAATTAGTAGGAAGTTAGATGTTCAAATTTTGATGTCTCAGAGAGGGGAGAGGTTATCTTATACCTATGTCATATTTTAAAAGGTAGGCTAACCTGTTGCTCCACCTTTATTCTTATGTTTATTTTTATTATTTTGTTATTATTTCCATATTTTATTTATAGTCTTTTATTGCATACTTCCTATATTGACTTCTGGCAAGAACTGTAAGTCATCTTATATGAGGTTGTTCCCTGGAACTAATTTTGAAATAGTGGACTGCAGTTAACTCTTCTTTTTTCTCTTTATTATTGTTCATTTACTCATTCAGCAAAAGTTCATTTGGTATGTACCATTTGCTAGGTGCTCTGATAGGCACTAGGGACACCGTGGAGAGGAAGGCAAACATGGGTTCTGCTTTCATGGAATTTATAGTCTCAGGTGAAAGATAAATGATGAGCAAATGTGAATGAGGTCATATTTGAAGGAGAGGTAAGAGATATGATCGTGCCCTTTCTTTTTAAGTTTTGGGATATATTTAAAGATTTGTGGTAGAGTAGTGTAGGTGTATAATTTTCAGATATGAGTGTAGATTGTATCAGATTCACTTGAGGATTTCCTAATGATGTGATCTGGACCCATGCCCAGACAAACAAAATTGAAATTTTGGGGTATGAGTCCTAGGATTCTGCACAAGATTTGGATTCTAAGACATACTCAAGTTTAAAAACTATGGTTATAGTGTGAAGAACATAGATTTTAGTTTTGTTTGGTAACTTATAAATGGAAAAATTTGCACATACACTGATTTAGGGGAAATGGTATAGTGAATCCCCATTATCCAGATTCTGCAGTTTTCAAAAATTTGTCACACTTGCTTCATCGCTCACCATTTTTCTTGCCAAAATATTTAAAGATAAATCCCAGCTAGTCATTTTACCCTTATGTATTTCAATAAGCATTTTAAAGAAAACAACAACAAAGAACATTTTCTTATATTACCACAATGTCCATTATAGTGTCTTAAAATTAAAAGCTCATTGGTACCATTAATTCCCAATTTATACCCAAATTTCTCTGGTTGTCTAAAATAGTGTTTTTTAAAATTGCTTTATTAGAACCGGATTCCAAGTCCACATGTTGCTTTTGTTTACTAGGTCTTTTAAGTCTCTTTTTAATATCTAGAGTAGTCTTCTCCCTCCAATTCTTCTACCTTCCCCCCCCCCCGCCCCCTGCCATTGTTTTGTTGAGAAACTAGGTCATTGGTACTATACAGTGTTTCACATTATGGATTTTTCTTTTTGTTTCCTTGTGATATCTTTTAACTTGCTCCATTATCTTCCACGAGCCCCGTTTACTGTTAATTGGTAGTTAGAACTAAAAGCTTGATTTAATTATTTTGAATTTTTTGTCAAGAAGATTTCATAGATTGTATTTTCTTTTGAGTCACATCAAGAGGTACATAATATCTGGCTGCCTCACCCATCCTTATTGATGCTAAGGTTAATAAATGTGTTCAGGTGGTGACAGTCAGTAATAAATTCTTGTAAAAATCCTTCATCATCCTTTCATCTAATGGTTCCACCCATTTTAATGATCTGTTAAAATAGCTGAATCAGTTATTTCATTAGGCATAGTAAAGTAATGATTTTCTAATTATATTATTTCTTTCACACTTATTAACTGTAATTCTTCTGTTTCAAAAACTTAAGGATTTAATAACTTTCACTCATCTATAGGACTGTTTGCTTACCATGAAACAGAGTTCGTAAAATATAATATTAATGCCACTTTTCAGAGTAAGGTATTTTGGAGCCTTAGTGTGATAGACATGGTACTGTTTGAGGGAGGTTTAAGAAAGGCACTATTTACAAAGACATAGACAATATTTAAAGAAATCAGGATTAGTGCAGTACTCTGCAACTAGTAACAATGGAGAAGAGAGCTGCCATCACCTTTAGACCTGAAGGGACAAGGGAAGAGAGCAGTTGGGGAGGGTAGCTCACTGGAGAGGGCTGTTTGACAGGGGGTGTGGTTTTAAGTAGAGAGAAGCATGTTGATCTGGCAAAAAGGAAACCAGGGGAATATAGGAGTACGTATATTCCTGCTTTTACTTGCCTCTCACTCTTCAGTCTCCTAACTGTGGTTTCCCGTTGCCTGAAAAGCTAGTATGCAAAAGAACTTACTGATTCAGCCCATGAGCGTTAGCAAACAAGGTATACTCTGCTTTTATTCATTTATTTCTCTTTCTCTTTTTTTGAAATTTTTGACATCATTATGGAAACTATTTAAAAATATATATTTGGTGTGTGTCAGTCAACCTTTTTCATTCTTGCTGATGTTTGATTTTTCCTATCTTTGACTAATGGGACCATTTTTGCATTGGCTCCCGTCTTATTTGTGTATGACCCTAATAATCTTTGATAGAGCTTTCTTGTTTTTGTTTGTTTGTTTTTTGTGTGCGTGTGTGTGTGTGTGTGTGTAAGATGCCTAGGCTCATCTTGTACATTTCTTGCCCCTGACTTAGAAATCCCTTCCATAGTCTGGATGCTATGGAGTTGAAATTGCTTCTTGTCCTTGTTTACTGAATAGAGCTATGAAATTTTATTTTTGAAAAGAAGAAAAATGCTTTATGCTGATAATTCCAGTTTCTGTTTATCATCACTTGAGTTTGTATTTTTTCTTTTACATGAAAAATCTTAGTTCTACAACATTAACAGAAATACACCTTTGTTTGATTTCCAAGAATGTGGGTATTATAATACAGTGAAAGAAAAACTGAATAGGCAAGGGGAGATGTCTGAAGCCCTGAATTCTACTCTCTTAATTTAAGGGTACCTGCAGTGGACTGGTTTGGTCTGAGCTGCACAGCAGGAGATGAGCTTGAATCATCCCCAAACCATCCTTCCTACCCCCATCTGTGGAAAAATTATCTTTGATGAAACTGCTCCCTGGTGTCATAAAGGTTGGGGACCACTGCTATAATTGACTCTGTAAATTGTAATTGAGAAATTGTATGCCTTGAACAGATGATACCCAGTCTCTGAACCTTGATTTATTTTAGGAGTATACTACAAGATTCACTAATTGAAACGGTCTTCAAATTAATTTATCTTTAGATATGAATTTATTTAAATTTCCAAACTTATCAAAAATTCTCTTTTAGATATATATCTTCTATTTGTTCTTTCATAGATCGCTTAAATTTTACTACTTTTTTAAGGGAGAGAAGGGGGATAAGTGAGGGAAGGGTTTAGTCAAAGAACATGTATAAATGACTCATGGACATGGACAATGGGGGGTGTGACTGGGAGAAGGGGTGGGCTGGGTGGGGGAAGCATTGGGGGAAAAGTGGGACAACTGTAATTGAAAAACAATAATTTTTTAAAAAGTAGGACAAATAAAATGTTTTTATGATTATCATCCACTCTTAAAGTGTTTACTTATCTCACCCTAATTGTATTTCCTCTGCTTATTTCTAGTAATTTCTAGTCATGGAGATAGTATAGCTTAGTGGTTAAGAGCACGGACTCTGGAGTTCTACTATATAATTTTTAATTCCACCCAGGTCAGCCACTTACTATCCTTCTGACTTTAGGCAAAGTTTTTTTTTTTTTTTTTAATAGTTGATTCCCATTTATTTAAAGTTCCAAGGCAAAGTTCTTAACTTAAAAAAACAAAACAAAAACATTTATTTATATTATTATTATTTATTTATTTTTTTTAGAGAGAGGGGAAGGGAGGGAGAGTGAGAGGGAGAGAGACATCAATGTGTGGTTGCTTCGTGCATGCCCCCAAGAGGGGGCTGGGCCTGCAACCCAGGCATGTGCCCTGACTGGGAATTGAACCTGCGACCTTTTGGTTCACAGGCTGGCGCTCATTCTACTGAGCCAGACCAGCCAGGGCAAAGTTCTTAACTTTTTAGGACTGAAGCGCATCATCCTCAAGTAAGATTAATCATAAACTCTTATAGGGCTGTTAGGAATATTAAATGTGATAATGCAGGTAACGTGCTTTGAATAGTTGCCAGCATTTAGTAAATGGTAGCTGTCAATCATTATAATCGATGTCATCATTATATGTATTTTTATAGTTTGTCCTGGGAAAAAGACTTTTGTGCTAAGTAGATTATTATCCAACTCCCCACTCTGTAGGCCAGCTTTTTATTTAGTTTTGTGATTTTGGACAAGTTATCTAATGTCTTTGAGCCTGAATACATTTAATTTGCAAAATGAGAATCATGAAAATACTTCAAAGATTTTAATTATGAGTATTAAATGAAATAATTTATATGCAAGTACCATAGTTTCATCCAGGTGTTAATAGTTACTCCTTTTCTTGCTTTACTGTTGTGTGATAGCCCTGATGAAGATTCCACTGTAGTGAGAAATAATTCAATACTTGGAAACTTGTGAGAAGAGTGGAATGGGATTTTTTATTTGAAATGTTTCTTGAATCTGATCATTGCTTTCTGTTACTGCTGCCCTACCTACCCAAGTCTAAATTTTCAATCCAACATTCTTGGATTAGTGGGGCAGTAATCCATACTTTCTTTTTCTTAAATTTAGTGTTTTTTATCATGTGGTCTTAGCTTACCCATTTTCTTAGTTTTAATTCCTGCCAATCTCCAAAATAGTCTGGTCCAGGTGGGTTTTCTCACTTTCTACAGCATGTTGCCTGCTCCTAAATTGGCTCTCACAGCTCTAGGCCATATCATTCTCTCCCTTTGAGTTCTCTCCTATGACCTCTTCATCAGTTTTCTCATCTTCATAGTCTAACATAAATCACAACTGTGTTATACTGTGTTTTCTTTTCTGAACTCCTACAGTACTTATAATCTGTCTCATGTAGTTTAGAACTTGATCATAGTTATCTTATATGAGTCTGTCTACTGCCCTCATGAGAATCCATTGAGGGCTTAGCATAATTCTGGACATTATTATTCAATTAACACTTGTTGATTGTTGTGAGTGATAATACCCCTATTCTTTACCCCTGAATTAGTTGGGATTCCTATCAGTTGTATGTGATAGAATTCGACTTGAATTTTCTTACGCAAAAAGAATTTATAGATTCAGGGAAACCTGATCTCATTAAAAGTAAGATTCAGTTGAACTTCAATAAGCATTAGAACTTGGACCTCAAATGTGAGCAAATCTCTCCTTCTTTATTCTCTTATTCTTTCTTTGTAGACTGGTTTTAGTCACTTGTGGAAAATATGGCTGCCCAGAGCACTGGAACTTTGTATCTGTCAGCTCCAATTCCAGCTTCTGACCTCAGACCTTTGAAGCTCAAATCCAGAGTTCTGGAGTGAAAGAGTTATTGGTTCAGCTTGGGTCAGGTGCCCACCCCTCAACTGTAAGGAAGGTAGGATCCCATGAGAACTATGAGAATGGGGAGGCAATTCCCAGTAAATGAGGGCCATGAGGAAAGGCAGACAATAATATAGATATTCACTATACCACCCCTTTTCACTTTCCTGTTTTTTTTTGACGTTTGCTAAGTCACTAAAAACTCCAATAGCCATTTTCACAATTTATAAAACGGAGTTCATAATAATTTATTTCACAGTGGTGGTGAGCATTAAATATTTTTGTGAGGGTTTGAAGCTCACAAAAACAATAGTGTAAGGTAATGGTAAATAGCTGTCCAGTGCTCATCTGGCCTCGCTCAAAGCCTTTTTTAATTTTTTTTGCCTCTAGGAGCTTATCCTGCCATTCCCAGTTGCTAACTGGTTTTTTTGGCATTATCTGACTCAACCCCATCCCCCATATGTAGCTTCTACCATCTTTTTAAATAGAAAGGAAGAAGAAGTTAGTAACATCATGTAGCTGTTCTCATTTTTTTAGCGTATTTATTATACTTTAATGAATTCTAATAATAGTATAAATAAAAACAGTGGGCTTGTTCTGCAATTGTAGCATTCAGGCTTAGTTTCTGCCTCTTCCTTCCTTCTTATAGTAGTTGCAGAGTAGCCAATGAATTTAGTGAATTGAAGGCCAAGGGCTTCTAGAGATTTCTACTCCTTTTTACCTATATTAATTAGAAATATTGATCATAAAGGACTGAACACCTAACCCAAATTAGTTTAAACAATAACGGTAATAGAACAACAACAACAACAAAAGTAAAGAACATTTATTGCCCCTGAATAATTTATAGGAAGATTTGTTTTATTTTGTTTGGTTGATCTAATTGGGGTGGAGGAGGTGACCAAATTTGATAAAGAAGTCCAAAAAAGTGTTACTCTGAATCATCATTGTAACTCCTTAGTATCTTGTTCCTTTGCCGGTCAAAAGGAAAGTATCTCTTTTTGTAGGAACTTAAGACAGAATTGTTTAAATATGAACAGGCTATAAAAGAATAATTTACTATATTAAAAAAGATTTTTTGACAAACATAAGAGATTGGAAATTTAATGTTTCTATGAGATTTAATACATTTTTTCCTAAATGAAAACACATCTTGATTATTTAAATAGCTCTTGGGTTTCTGAGCTATTATTAATTTGGAGCAATTGATGCTTAACATAATGAGTTCTGTCCAGAAAAAGTCTAGCCATTGCTAATATAACGGGAACAGTTTGCGCAAAATTGATGTAATCTGGCAGCCAAGGAGAGTGGACTGGAATGTGCATGCGTGAACAATAACGACTTCACTGTACTAGTCAGTGGGGGCAGTAGATGCCATTGAGTGAGCATGTGTACTGTGTGGCCCTGAATTCAAAATGACTGAGCAAGTAGAGCAATGAATCTGCATCAGATTTTGCATTAAGCTTGAACATTCCTCTGCAGAAACTATTCAAATGATTCAGAAGGTCACAGCTATGGGTACCTGGTGATTAGCAGGCTCATCACAACAATGCACCCGCTCATGCATCATGTCTCGTGCAGGGTTTTTTGGCGAAACATCAAATCACCCAGGAGACTCAGCCCCGGTACAGTCCAGATTTGGCACCCTGTGACTTCTGGCTTTTCCCAAAACTAAAATCACCTTTGAAAGGGAAGAGATCTCAGTCCATCAGTGAGACTCAGGAAAGTATGACAGGGCAGCTGATGGTGATAGGGAGAACTTGTGAGGTCCCAAGGTGCCTATTTTGAAGGGGACTGAGGCCTCATTGTCTTATGCACAGTGTTTCTTGTATTTTGTGTCTTCTTCAATAAATATATCTTTTTCACATTACATGGCTGGATACATTCTGGACAGACCTCATATAAGCTCCTTAAGAGCAGGTATCTGATTGTCTAGTTTACTGATGTATCATTAGTCATTCCAGTGCCTGGAATATTTAGTTTTCAATAAATATTTGGGTGTTGAATTACTAGGAAATGTCTTTTGCTTCTTTCTGTGGCAGAAGCCAAGAATGACTGACAGAATGTTAAGCGATATGGTAAAATTGCCTTGGCCGGGTGACTCGGTTGGAGTGTCGTTCTGTACACCAAAAGGTCGCAGGTTTGATTCGCAGTCAGGGCACATACCTTAGTTGCAGATTTGATCCCCATTTGGGGTGTGTATGTGAGGTAGCTGCTCAATGTTTCTCACATCGATGTCTGTCTCTCTCCCCCCCACACCTCCCACTTTCTTTCTCTCAAAAAATCAGTAAACATGTCCTCTGGTGAGGATTAAGAAAAAGAGAGAGAGAGAGATGGTAAAATTGGTAGTTTAATTAAATCTAAGCTGTATGTATTCTAGGGAAATAACATTTTAAAACTATAAGCGGTCTGTGTAAAGATATAGGTGGGGCTTTTTTTCCCCCTTGCTATCTCTGAATTTTAGATGAAGTGCTAAAAACCAGTAATACCCTATTTTATGAGACTTTGCACATTCATTATTTTGTTTAATCTTTACAACAGTACTGTGGGCTGGGTGAGGCAAGTATTTGTCTCACTTTGTAAATGAAATTACACCTTAGAAAAGGTAAATGAATTGCCCAACAGCATATAGTGTATATAGATCCTTGTCTAGAGTACAGTGAAAAGAGCACCAAAGTTGTAGATAACATACCACTAAGAGAAGTGTTTCCACAGCACTTAGGAGACTGCTTTGTACACAGAATGTACTAACTGAAAAATACTTAAATTGACTAAAAAGTATGGGGATTGGTAAATGGAGTGTAGGAAGATGAGATATGAAGTAGTACGGGAAAGACCTTAGTGTTTATTGACTGGATTGGAGCAGTGATTTGGAATTTAACTGTATGAAAAATGGGAGCTAGTTTTTTGACTGAACCTGTAGTGTATTTCAAGGTTCAAATAGTTGCCTGCTAAAACATATCTTTATTGGATTTGACATATCAGGGAAGTGAGTGTTGGCAGGCAATCTAAGCTATGAAGCATGGTGATCTGAAGTAGAATAAAATTAACAATTACAGTGGTGTTGGTTAGTGACATCATGTACATAATTCGTAAGAGTAGGCAATAGTAACATTTTACTGAAGCGGTATGAAGTAAGATATGGGATGACTTGGGGAAATGTTAAAAAAATTAATATCCCTATAATTGGTTAATGGATTACTGTCTTAGAACTGAACATTTATCGGGCTGGGAATGGGCTAGGGGATTGACTACAAAGAGAGGTTGGAGGAAACATTTAGGGTGACAGAAGTTTTCTGTATCTTGATTGTGGTGGTGGTGGTAGTTGCTACACAACTGTATGCTTGTCAAAATTAATAGAACTATAAACCTAAAAAGGATAAATTTTACTTTATGTAAATTATACCTCAATAAGCTTTTTTAAAATGGAAAAAAATACTTATTTGGTGCAGGGATTAATGGTTCCATGACAGAACTGAACATTTGTTACTGTCAGTAACATGGCCTTTGAATATGAAGGATATGTCTGTGTGATTTTACTTATGTGTATATATGTATGTATCACTTGGGAAGGACCTGTGCTGACTGCATATTGAAGGATGACTGTTGGAAAACAACTGATATTTATGGACAGTGATAAAATTAGAGCTTTTTGGTACAAATGAGAATTTTGGAAATCTTGTATCTGCTACCTCAGATACAGCTTCCCAATGCCTGAAGACTTTCTCAAGAGGTTGATAGTGACATTAAATGTGAGTTTCCACTGTTGTATGATGAAATGTGTCAGTGTTTGGAAGAGTTCATAATTCAGTGAGCCATATTTTCTAACTGACCAATGCATGATGTTATAAAATCACTCATGAGAAAAATCCGTTCAAAGTGTAAGATAGATCAATAAATTTTAATGTTGCACAGTGAGTGCAAAAAGTTCATTGATACAGTTTCAGGTTCCATATTGCAACTGACCTTTAAGAAACACCTCTTGTCAAGTTTGGTGTAGTAGCAAACAATTTCCACAATTATTGGAAAATGCTATTAATATACTCTTCCCTTTTCCAACTAAGTATCTATATGAAGTCAGATTTTCTTATCTCAACCAGGACACTGTGTTGCAACAGAATGAATGCAGAAGTAGCTTTGAGAGTTCAGCTGTCTTCTATTAAGTGAGACAATGGAAATTTGTAAAAGTGTGAAATAATGCCATTCTTATCAATGAAAAATAGTTTTCATAAAAATATATTAACATATAATGAATTTATTTTTATTTTTGTCTTTTAATCAGTGTGCTAAGACTATTCATATTTATTTATTTATTTACTTATTATTTTTAATCCTCACCCAAAGATATGTTTATTGATTTTAGAGAGAGGGAAACATTGATCTGTTGCCTTGTGGACGTGCCCCAACTGGGGACCGAGCCCGCAACCTAGGTATGTGCCTTGACCAGGAATTGAACTCACAACCTTTTGGTGTGTGGATTGATGCTCCAACCAAATGAGCCACATAGTCAGGGCAGTTTGTGCTTTTTAAGGAATTGTCTGTCTCATTGAAGTTATCAAATTTATATGCGGAGTTCTTCATAATATTACCTCATTACCCTTTGTATAGCTGCAGAATCTATATGATAGTGCCTGTTTTATTTTTAATATTGGTAATCTGTGTTTTCTCTTTTTCTTTGTCAGTCTCGCTATGAGGTTGTCAGTTTTACTGATCTTGTCCAAGAACCAGCTTTTTGCTTCATTTAATTTTCACTTTGTTTTCTGTGTTCAATTTTACTGACTTTTGTTTTTTATTATTGCTTGTTTGCTTATATTTGCTCTTGTTTTATTTTACTCAGGTTCTTTTGAGAAAGGAACTTAGATTATTGATTCAAAATCATTAATCTTTTTCTAATATGAGTATTTAATACATTTCCCTTTCAGCACTGCTTAAACTGTATGCCACAGATTTTGATGTTTTATTTTCATCTTTATTTATTTCCATGTGTATTTTTATTTCTCTTGAGACTTTCTCTTTGAACATAGATTATTTAAAAATATTCAGTTTCCAAGTATTTGGACATTAGTCTCTGTTATTTATTTTAGTTTGATTACTTTTTGGTCAGAGAACATGCTCTGATTTTAATTCTTAAACATTTGTTAAGGAATGAAGTATGGCATAAAATATGGTCTGTCCTGTTAAGTATTTCATGAGCACTAATAAAGAATATATTTTGCTATTGTAGGTGGAATGTTCTATAAATGTCAGTTTGATTCTGTTGGTTCATGGTGTTGTTGAGTACTCCTTGGATGATTTTCTCTCCATTTCTATGAATTATTAAGAAAAACGTGTCAAGGTTGCCGACTAAATTTGTGGATTTATGGATTTCTCTTTATTTCTATCCAATTTGTTTTCCATATTTTGCTGCTCTGTTGTTTAGAAGAAATACATTTTAAAATTGCTATGCTTTTTTTTCCTATGAAATCCTTTTTTTAAGTATATTTTATTGATTATATTGTTACAATAGTTCCAATTTTTTCCCCTTTGCTCCCCTCCGCCCAGCACCTCCCCTCCCCCAACAATACCCCCCACAAATCCATGCCCATGGGTCCTACATACAAGCTTTCCTGCCTCACCCTTTCATGTATTCTTCTTCTTTTTTAAAATAATTAATTAATTAATTAATTTAACAATAAAAAAGAACAATCCCTCCCTCTCAGACTTAAGACCCTTTATAATTTTATAAAGGACAATGGGCAAAGGTCTCGAGCTCTTCTAGCTGCTTCAAGCTGGACATGGTCATCGTCCTACCTACACTTGGGTCTAGAAATCCCTAATAAAAGTGGGGGTGTGGAGGGGAGGGTGGCCTTCCCACATGGGGAAGGATCGTGGAGACTCCAGGTCGGTTGGCTGTCCCCGGACAACGGCATGCTTGGTTTAACAGGCTGGCATCCTTGTTGTATTCTGGAGGCACCAGATTTGGCAACAGGGTTAAAAGACATCATTCAATCCATAACCACTAGATGACAAATGACAGGAATTAATTTTTCAATGTCTCACATTAGGGAAAAGAAAGGATTCTTTGGAGGAAGGTGTGCCAGGTACATCTCACCTGTCCAAAACCCTTTTGCCCATTATACTTAGTTTGGGCTGAGGGAAATAGTTTAGGTTTCCCCTCTCTCATACCTCTGGGCTCTTTCTGTCCAAACCATTACAACAGAAAAGAGAAACCAGTTTTAAAGTGAAGCCTACGGACCACCCCATAGTTCACCAACCCAGCCACTTAGTTCAGCCAAACCATTGAGTCTCAGGATGCAGCGATGAAGACAGGATTAAGTGAGGCCTATATGTACAGACAATCACTCAGGTAATGAGATCATAGGCTTATGCCCTTTGGAAACAGAAAACACATGTTAATTTATGTAACATAACCCACATACAAGTCTCTAAATATGTAGGATTGTCTTATCGGAAAGACATCCAGTTGCAAGGCATTTGACATTCTTCTTGCCTGTAAATTAAACATCTTTGATAATACCACAGACATAGTATAACTTTCAGATGAAAACAAATTTTAAATAAAAAGAAACTTTAAAGATGGTTAGCAGCACTACTTTATAGTCTACCACTGAGCATTGTGATTTTCCTTGAATCACAATTTTTCTCCCTAAGATTACCCTCCTTGTCATTAAAGGAACTGCATTAAGTCCATTTTTAATTTATCATGTTCATTTGCATAAACACAAGAGCTGAAAATGATCACTTATGATATTTAGTTCTGCTTTGCTGGAACTTACACAAGGATCATTTAGGGTGACCTTCAATCTGCCCTTCAGGGCACAGAAGCAGAACCACATACCTGGCATTCAGCCTTGCCTGCACACACCTGTCTTTTCCAAGTTCCTTTCTAGTCATCTTTCAGGAAAACAACCTTCATTCCTTCCCTGGAAAATTTCCATGGACCGCACATCCAGCCAAGGTACCAGACCTTTTATCTCGTGGGCTTTTATTACCTTTGAAAGTCAATCCCAGTTCCCCGGGGCTTTTTGGTAACAACCAGAGCCCAAGCATGTCTCCTTTAGGCATGACATTCCAGTCAAAGTCTTAGTCAAAAAAAAAACCTCTATTAACAACTGGTCTTATTAGTTTTATGCAAAGAAACTTATGTCATTACTTCTTTAGAATGCCAAACTCTGGAGGGATCGATTAGGGAGAAAAATATACAGTGTGAAGGAAAATCCTTGTCCCTCCAACATTCACTGAACTTGCATTTCCATTCTTTATATTTTCATTCTTTCCCCCACTAAAGATTTTGTTTGTTTTTTCATTACAGTTGTCCCACTTTTTTCCCCCTCTTGCTTCCCTGCACCCTGCCCCCCCTTCTTCCACATTCAGTCCCCACTCAGTTGTCCATGTCCATGGGTCATTTATACATGTTCTTTGACTAGACCCTTCCCCTTCTTACCCCCTTCTCTCCCTCCCATCTCCCCCTTTGTTACTGTTAGTTTATTCCTTTTTTACATACCTCTGGTTCAATTTTGTTCATTTGTTTGTGTTGTTCATGAGTTTCCTGTAATAGGTGATAGCATAAGGTATTTTTCTTTCATTGCCTGGCTTATTTCGCTAAGCATAATTCTCTCTAGTTCCATCCATGTTGTTGCAAATGGTAGAAGTTCCTTCTTTCTTTCAGTACTTATTCATTGTCATTTCCCCCCTTTGTACTCGCGTTCCTCTCTGTCTCTCTCTGTTTCTTCATCTTCTTAAAGCAGACCCTTTAGCATCTCTTGCAATGCTGGTTTGGTGGAGATGTATTCTTTTAGCCTTCTTTTGTCTTGGCAACTCCTTATTTCACCTTCCATTTTGAATGAGAGTCTTGCTGGGCAGAGTATTCTTGGTTGTAGCCTTTGTTTTTCATTGCTTGGAATATTTTTTGCCATTCCCTTCTGGCTTGTAGTGTTTCTGCTGAGAAATCTGATGATAGCCTTGTTGGAGCTCCCTTGTATGTTATTAGTTGTTTCTCTCTTGCTGCTTTTAGGATTCTCTCTTTGTCTTTGAATGTTGCCATTTTAATTATGATGTGTCTTGAAGTGGGCCTGCTGGGGTTCATCTTCATTGGGACCCTTTGTGCTTCCTGGACTTGCGTGACTCTTTCTCTCCTCATGTTAGGGAAGTTTTCTGTCATTAGTTTTTCAAAGAGGTTTTCTATCCCTTGCTCTTCTTCTTCTCCTTCTGGAATTCCTATGATACGGATATTATTAAATTTCATGTTGTCCTGCAGCTGTCTTAGAGTCTCTTCAGTCTTGTTCAGTCTTTTTTCATTTTGTTGCACTGTCTGGGAGTTTTTGTCTAAGTTGTCCTCCAGCTCGCTGATCCGATCTTCTGCTTCCTCTAGCCTGCTTTTAATTCCTTGTATCTTGTTTTTCAATTCAGAGATCGTATTCTTCATTTCCTCCTGCCTCTTATTGATAGTTTCTATGTCCTTTTTCATGCTGGTGTAATTCTCAGTGAGTTCCTTGTAGTTTTTCTGGAGTTCCTTGTAGTTTCCCTGGAGTTCTTCGTCGTTCCTGCTGAGCTCATTGATTTTCTTCATAATCCATGTTTTGAATTCCACATCTGATAGTTTGCTCTCCTCTATTTCATGTAGCACTCTTTCTGGGGAATCTACGTTTCCTTTCGATGGGGGATTGTTTCTCTGTCTCCCCATTTTTGTGACTCCTATTGTTTGTTGGTGCTTCTTAGAATGATCTGCACTTCCTGGATCTGCCCCTGGTAGTGTCAGATCCTGTACCAGTCTGGGCCTAGGCAGCCTGTTGGAGACTTCCAGGGATCTACTGCCTTTGTCTGTCTCCTTTAGTGATAATCTAATCAATCTGTGATTAGCCATCAGGTTTAAGGACCGTGGGTGTGGCAACTTAATTCCTGTAGGCATGGCTTTTGTTTCTCCTCAGGCTGATGCCACTTGCAGGGGGGGCAATGGTCTGCCTGCAGTACTGGGGATGAGTCAGCACTGGGACCCGGCTGGCTGCTTCCCCAGCTCTCCCCTCAAAGCCAGCACACCAAACTCTCCCCAAGCGTCTCTAGTCCTCTCTGCCTTCCCTCCGCTCGAGCCCTGGGTAAGTGGGGGCCAAAATATTTTTGTATGTGATCCGCTTAAGAGCTCTTTTCCTCCTGCTGTTTCTCTCCGGCTACCAAGAAACCCTGTGGCTTTTCACTTTTCACAGCTGGTTACTATTTTACTTTCCACTCTGTTGCTGTAGGCTGCGAAGCTCAGCTAGGGGTTTAGACCCTGCTAAACCGGGAACCCCCGGCTGCTGAGCTGTTTCTCAGTCCCTTCAGCTGCCACCTGTGTGAGCCCAGCCAGCCCTTCCGCATCTCTGCACTCCCTACCGGTCACGTTGTGATGTAGCGGCCTTTTCTGTCTCTCCGTGGTTATAAGACTTCTCTCCAGCTAGTGTTCGGTTGGTTATTTCAGATGATTTCTCCAAAATTAAGTTGTAAATCCAGACTAGTTCTGGGAGGAGGTTAGTGTAGCTTCCACTTACTCTTCCGCCATCTTGTTTCTCTGCTATGCTTTCTTGGCGATTGACTATTATTATGTAATCTCCCTCTCTGTACTTAGGCATTTTCTTTGCTCTTAAGCCTACATTATTTTGTAATATACCCAATCCAACTCTTTTGATTTCTTTTTGTATGGTATATCATTCCTGACCCTTTTATTTTCAGCCTACCCATATTGTTACATTTGAAGTGAATTTCTTTTTTAATGTTTTTAGATAATATAATCCCTTCTTTCTTTCTTTCTTCTTTTCTTTTTTCTTTTCTTTTCTCTTTCTCTCTCTCTCTCTCTCTCTCTCTCTCTCTCTCTCTCTCTTTCTTGAAAGAAGGGGAGAGAAACGTCCCTGTGTGGTTGCCTCTTACTCGCGCCCCGAACTGGGGACCTGACGTACAACCTAGTCATGTGCCCTGACTTGAAGTGAATTTCTTGACTGTAGATAGGTTTGCCCCACCTCCGCCTTATTCTTTCCAAAATCTCTTCTTTAAGGATCAGTTCAAGTTTCATTTTCTTTAGGAAACCCTAGTTGATTAAGTAGTCCTTTTTCTGTTCATGTAATACCTACTTATTACACTGAGGATGCTGTATTATTTACTTTTTCTACCTAATAACCAAAGAACTCCCAAAGACAGGAAGTATTTATTATTATTATTTATTATTACTACTGCTGCTGCTGCTGCTGCTGTTGCTGCTGCTGCTGCTGCTGCTGCTGTATGTTTTCCTACAAGGGGAAGCAGACATAAATAAATGCAATATTACAATTAAATGTTATAATTCCTATAATAGGAAACACATAGGAGGTCATTATTAATATTTTGTCAGTGTGTTTGGGGAAGACAGCACACAGTAACTGACACTGAGGCAGTCTGGATATAAGTAATGTTCACATTCCAGCTAGAGAAAAGAGCAGGTGCAAAGGCAGTAGGGTAGGGTGAGCTCGGCCTCGTTGACATTACTACACACATGCTGGTGTTATTTAGGACAATTATAGTGCAAAAAAATTAAGTATTCTAAGTATTTAGTAAAACATACAATGGCACTTCCCAATTAGTCTCCAACTAAATATGTCGGCAGCCGTCCATCTCGAGAGACGATGGTGTAGCTTCTTAAGAGTCTATCTGCACCGCCGAGAATGGCTGTATAGTCCGACTCGGGAGTGACACGGTATCTGTCTCCTCCCGTGTTGAATCGACATCTTGCGATGACGCTGGAGTGTCCTCTCCAGTGAAGCTGAAGCTACAGAGCCTGGGCAGGGTGATATGGAGGGTCTGCTGTTGCCCATGCCCGTCCATCTCGAGAGACGATGGTGTAGCTTCTCAAGAGTCTATCTGCACCGCCGAGAATGGCTGTGCAGTCCGACTCGGGAGTGACACGGTATCTGTCTCCTCCCGTGTTGAATCGACATCTTATGATGACGCTGGAGTGTCCTCTCCAGTGAAGCTGAAGCTACAGAGCCTGGGCAGGGTGATATGGAGGGTCTGCTGTTGCCCATGCAGCAGACCCCCCCTCTCTTCGCAGCTGAAGGGTCCAAGGGAAAGACGGAGTCAATACAGCTTGGCTTCAGGTGCGCTGCAGGAGTTGCCGGTGTTGACTACAACGTCAAACCGCCTTAGGGACTCCGGGTCCGGATTTTCTGTCGGGGTTTACTCCCTTAGCCTTTCCCCTGAAGAGGTATGCTGCAAGGCAGCGGAGGTTTTTTGGAGTCAGAGTTTTCCTTCTCTGATGTGCCCTGACTGGAAGATCGAACCAGCGACACTTAGCTCGCAGGCCGACGCTCAATCCACTGAGCCAAACCAGCCAGGACATCTCCAACTAAATATAGACTTAATATAATGAGTACACACTAAGTTTAGACTGATATAACTTAGTTGAAGACTGATTGGGAAGTGCCATTGTAGAGATGTATGCACGTAGAGAAAATGAGCCTTAGGAAGTATTGGCATGTATATAGTAATGTCACGCTGGTTAAATAGATTTTAATTGTGTTTAACATCAAGTTCAAATTTTCTGAGGAAATTCTGTTTTTATTTCCATATTAGTGCTTACCGTTGAGAAATTCCCTGTTTACCCAGCAAAGAGATATTTATGTACCAAAAATATTTTCTTTAAATGGTACATTCTGTCATCAAGTTTGTCAGAAATCTTTTCGTACCAAGGGTCAGCCTAATTTAGAAGTAGTTTGGTTTTTCGGAAGCCTTGGTTTTACTGCTGTAATTGTAGTGGATTTTTTGGTAGTTTCTCAAAAATCATGTCCACATTTAGAATAGTAATCATTTTGAAATTTTAGTTAAAAATGAAAGTTTTTTATACATAGTATACCTTTCTTTCCTAGTGCTGTTGTATTCTCATTTTTTATAACAAATCTAATATTAATAATGGATCTAATCCTAAATCGTATTTTACATGGGACTCTTATTTTTGTAATTTAGACTATCCAGAAAACTAAAGTTTACAGCAGTGTTCAGTTGAATTGCTCCTGCTTTTCCTTTTACTTAAGCTCTCTTGTAAGGCAACACCACTGGAGCTTTTCCCTCTCCTAATGCCAGCATTTCTTAAGAAATGTGAAATGTAAATGTTCAGTTCTTTAGATTTTTGTAAAATGTTATACTTGCACTTAATTATACCTGCCTTTGTGTGTTTATGTGAAAGTACTTCTCCAGTATGACTAGCTTCTTTCACAATATACTGCTATAACTGATCTTCTATCATTCTTAAACTATGAGTAGCAAAGAATTTAATTACTGCAGTTCTTTGGTATTGATTGGTTCCTCCTATACATTCTCTCCCCTACAAATCTTAAATTGATGGTTAAGCTAGATGAGGAAACATGGGACAACAGTAATATTATAGAACAACAGTAAAAAAAAAAAAAAGGAAAAAAATAAATAAATTTTGGAAAAAAAAATTAAAAGTCCATTAAAGAAAAAAAGCTCGAGGATATCGAGGTTGGACATGTTGTGAAAGTAGAGGGTAGTTTTCATTCATGTCTAAATCTTAAAATTAAGTGAAAGAGTCATAGAATCATATGCTTTGGCTGTCATTCCCTGTGAATTGTTTTTGCTCTTTGAGGAATGTTACTTTCTGTTATGGTCCTGAATTCTGGTACTAGAATATAGACTTTAGGAAGCTAAATAATTTTAAATTATTTTATAGAACTTTGGAGTGTTGAATTAAAGTCAGGATTTATTGCCCCCATGTATGGATAGATACAGACACTCCTTGTGTTGTTTAGCTTCTTCACTGCATTAAAGTGGAAGCCCAGTCCTTCTCCTCTTCCTCATGTTTTGACTTTCCTTAGCCACTGTTGTTTTATGTTTTAGATTATGCTAGAAGAATACCTTCTTGTCCATTCTGTTTCTCTGATAAAGGGCATATAATTTTTGCTTATGGATGATACTGAAAAGCCATATACCATCCCATACTACTGTAGGCCCAGACACCTAATGGCCATTAGTGAAGCAGCTAGTTTCCTTTAACAAATGCATGATCAAATTCTGTGGTCAAGCAGAAGTCAGATGCCCCATGTTAAAAGAAAAAAATCATGGATGGGATTACTTCCGTGGGGAAGGGGACTTAACATTGTGATCTAAGACTTACTCTTAAGTTTTTATGACTACATCACTACAATTTATTTTCTCTTTATAATTTCTGTCAGTAGTGAGACTAACTTTCAGCACATGTTAGCTGAAGAAATAAAGGAAAGAGAAGGAAGCAGGACCGTTAAGGGCCAAATATTTCACATACTTCATTCATTTAATTTTCACAAATGTATTTTGAATTGTAGGTAGCTATCTTCATTTTATAAGAGAGAAAACTGAGGCTCAGAAAGATTGTGACTTGTTCTTCCAGCAGTAAAATACCCATATTTTTTTCTTTAAAATTGTTTTGCTTTATTTTTTCATGTTTGAATTATTTGAATCCATGGAATTAATTTTATTATTAAGCATGACTCAAAAATCATTCTTCTCCATAGTGCTGTCCTGTTATGCAAACAAAATTTACCAGAGTGACACTTTTTGTCCCATCTTGCCCCTGGCCTCACTATTGAAGGCGCAGTTCTCTTGCCCTTTCACTGCAACAAGTCGTATAGCAATGAGTAATGCTGTTCAGTTCAGTGGCATTTATTAAGCTCTTACTATGTATTTCAGTTTGGATACTTGTAGTCACAACAAATAGAAAATTTAATGCAAATTGAGTTAATCCATAAGGAAAATATATTAAGAAAGGTTGGGTAAAGTGGCTCCAAACAGAGCAGGTTAATTCAGTGGTTCAACAAACATCAAGGACTCAGGTTCCTTCCATCCTTTGACTCTGTTCTCCTCATTGGGTTTAGCTTTGTCCTCCTGCCAACTTCCTTGAGATTGCAAGATAGCTGCTATTAAGGTGTCGTATACAGACATGACAGTTCTCATGAGAAGAGGGACTATGTTTTACATGTATCTTTTCAAGAGAGAAGAAACTTTTCCCAGATATCTTTCTGTAGGTTTTCTCTCACGTCTCATGTACCAGATTATTACCATGTTCCTGTATTTAAGTTGAACACTGTCAAGAGTAATGAACCTCTATGTTTGCCTTGGATTAGACTAATCAGAACCAGCCTTCTGGAGTTAGGGACAGTCTTTCCCTCCTTGGAAACTCGTAGTCTCTTGGAGGAAAGTGGGTAACCTAAACAAAATCAGGGATAAATTAGGAAGGTAAAAATAATTGTTGTGGTACAAGAGCCAACAGTATCCGCTATGCTTTGAGTAAAATATAGTGCTCAGTTATGGGGTTTAGCTTACCAAAGTCACTTGAAATCTAACTGTGAAGATTGAAGTAAAAAAATAATTCTAATACAAGGAGAACTGTCCATTTTAATAGGTAGTTTAGGGGAAGTTGTGCAGAAGAGTAATGGTATACTAGAGAAAACATGGAATTTTGAGCCAGTGGTATATTAGAGGAAACTTAGGATTTTGAGTCCCAGCCAGTGTACTTTCTAGTTATAATTAGAAGAATGACTGGTGATTTTCTAATAATTTTTTTATCAGTACATCTTGGGTTTAAATATACATGTTTATTTTCAATTCCTAATTTCATTTTTGAGAGATTGGGGATTTTTTAAATTACATTTATCATGGTCATGTTATATCTATAACTACTAGACTAAGAGTATTTTGATTCTTACACAGCTTACCACCTAACTGTATGGCATTGGATAAGTCAATTAATATTTCTGATTGTTATTTGCCTTGGGTATAAAATGAGAGGATTAAGCAAGGTAAAATTTGAAGTTCTTTTCTCTCCAATATTTAGTAATTTTTCTAAAATCTTAACTTGGAGTAAGAGTAGAGGCAGTTGTTTTAATTATATTTACCAAATAGAGCATGTGAGTAAAATTTAATATATCCTTTACTGTTTAAGGTGTTATTTGATATTAGAAAATAATCTAGGCTAATAGAAATTTAGATGTGCTGAACCTTTTAAAACTGGAATGTGTCTTTGGAGGTAGACTTACTAGGAGGTCTTAAAATAGTAGTTATTATAAAGTATAATAATATATTGAGGTTATTGCATTATACCTACTTGCATCTCAGACAACGTTAAGGTGTCAAAATTTGGCCTAAAATTGTTCTTGTGTACCTGATTATACAATAGTGCCCTTCATCCACAGGGAATACATTCCAAAACCCTCAGTGGATGCCTGAAACTATGGAAAGTGCCAAACCCTGAATATACTGTTTTTCTGTATATACATACATACACTTTATGGCTTCTCTTTGGCATATCTGAACTATGAGCATTACTACTCTTGCACTTTGGGGGCTTTATTAAGTGACATGAAAGTTACTTGAACACAGGCACTGCAATAACGGGACAGTGATCTGATAACCAAGGTGGTTACTGAGTGACTAAAGGGTGGTAGCATATACAAGCACTGTGAGGATACGCTGGACAAAGGGCTGATTCACATCCTGGGCAGGATGGAGCTGGGATGGTGTGATATTTCATCATGTTACTCAGAATGGCACACAATTTAAAACTTTATTGTTTATTTTTTGAATTTTTTATTTAGTATTTTTGGACTGAGGTTGACCATGGGTAACAAACCACGAATTGGCAGCGGGGACTACTGTACTTGTACTCTCCTGTAGTCTGTATAATTTTTTGAAGTGACATGATGCACCAAAACTTAGAGTTTAGTCTAAGAAAAATATTGTTTCTTGAATATTGCAGTGGCTTTACTGTTGAACATAAAAATCATTGGTTTATTGTACATTTTATACCTACTTGTTTAGGTCATTTTTCAAGGTGCTGTGGAAGAAAATGAGATGTTAATTGTGATTTCTGCCTTAAAGAACTTAAAATCTATTCAGAAATTTAAAATATATTCATATTTAATTTACCTTTTCCTAGAAAACAGCAAATTCAGAAATTTATTGGTTTGCTTTTTTAATTTAGAACAGACCAGACATCAGCTGGTCTTTTTAAAAATCAAGTTCTCATATGAAAGTTCTCATCTCTTTTTGGTAAAAAGAATTAACAAATACTCAAACTGGTTATAAGACCCTAAGAAATGCATCTCAAGGATAGATGAACTTGTTTTAGTGGAGGAACTTTTTCTTCAACTTTGCATAAACCTCTGAATTTGAAAAGCTGTTATAGGGTAGGTTGATCTCTCTCTCTTCAAGCAGCTAGCAACATTGGTGTTATTAGCTGTCTTCTCCATGGTCAGTTCCCAATTCATGCAATGATATATTTTAAAGCCTTGACTCTCCTCTTTGGTTTCCTTGGGGAATATTTTAAGTATTCTAAAATAACTGGGTGATTCACACCTGTGGCTTAACATAAAATATAAACTATATATCCCCTGGCTTTAATTTCTCCTTTTATGAACATGACTGTACAGGGTCTGCAGAAGGTGCACTTTTCTTTTGCTACTTCTGTTTTTATTCTTGGGCTCTGCTGAGCAAACTAGATTTTCCCAGATAAATAAAGTGTTGTTATTTGGGTTATCTTAACTTAACATTGCGTACAGGCGGCGAGAATTCTCGTCATTTCTAAAAGGCATTTAAATTCCCCAGTACGCAATGTGTTAATATTCCGCCTGCTCCTGCTACATGGCTGGATATAACCTGAATAGATGTATTCCCACTTCAACACTGATTGTTACACCTTCACATTGCCCTGCACTTGTTTAGAAGTAAAAGTAAAAGCCAGTGTTTGTCTTTTACTAATGGCTACCCTAGAAAGTGCTTCAAAGAAAGAAAACTCTTATGAAACCCAATATATTTCCATAATTAAAAATATATCAAAATGCAGAATTTATTTTACACTATACTTCACATTTTAGGAACTACTCTTTAGCGTCTACCTTTTAAACTATATTATGTGTAATCACAGAGATAAGCCATTTGTTTTTTTATGCATGTCTGTAAAATAAAGACAAATGCAGTAGTAAGGGGATGGGCAGGAAAAAGTAAAATTTTATGCCCTGATGAGGGAAGAGTGCATGAGTCAGAATCATTTGTAGCCAATTGGTGATTGTGTTGATGCTCTTCTGTCTGGGAGAGTTAGAATATGAAAAATCTGTATAAGAAATAAAACCAAATGTTCTCTTCTCCCTGTACTCATGTAACCTTGTAGAAGGTATTAAATGAATGCAAGATGTATGAGAAAGGGCCAATTTAAAATTAAAAGGTGTATTTTATTCTTTATTCATAGAACAAGAAAGTGTTCATAGAGTGATCCAAAAAACTAACTGTTTGTTTGTTTATTTGTTTAGGATGGATTGGATGCTTTGGTATATGATTTGGATTTTCCTGCCTTAAGAAAAAACAAAAATATTGACAACTTTTTAAGCAGATGTAAGTAATTTTGTGGAGGTTAATGACAGACTATATATAATGAACTCTTGACTTAGGTAATTCAAGCCCTTTTTTTCCCCCTTCTGTCTACTCTGGTTATTTCATCAATAGTTTGTACATAAAATGAGTGAAATGGGAAAGAAACTTTATTAGTTAGTTTGGGTGCCTATTTGGAGAATCTAAAATATTTTTCAGAAAAGGGAATGAAAAGTAAATAACTAAAAGAAGTATATTAAAATAAGCATATACATACATGCACATTAAATTTCAATAAGGTTATATTTATTCTCTGTATTTCTTTTATAAATGAATTAGTTATTATATTTTAATACCTGCAGGTAAGAATAGATTACATATGAAAAGCCCTCCTGAGATATAGAATTTTTTCTTCATGAAAGCTGGCTTCTATTTAAGTTTTACAGTTATTCTTTTCTAAAAACATTGATTTGGGTTTTGATATTAGATATTATTTAAAATTTTGATTAAAGAACATTAAAATAGTTTCAGAGATTTGATAATAAGATTTAGATAATAAAATCTTCCCTACTCCATTCCTTTATTTCTGTTTCTTAAACAATACCTATTGACACATTTAGTTAAGGTTGTTTTTAGTGTTATCTTTCAATTTTGGTTATATATGTTTTGTTAGAAAGGTTTTATTTTTCTAAATAGTCAAAGGTTTTTACTTTTTGTAATTTATTTGATCATTTCTACACTTGGAAATCTTGCCTCAGAATTTTACTTATCAATTTTATGTTGTTTTAGTGTTCTTTTTTTAATAAAAATATTTATTCAGCCTTAATTTTATTTTGGAATATGGTCCCAGATTCTGAATGGGAACTTTTTAAGTATAAAAGTTTTATTAATTTCTCACATCTTACTGAAATGCAGGAAAATTTTATTATTGTTTACATTTACTTACCTCCCTACTTAACAGTAAGCAAAAGAACTAAAAAGATGGAGAAACATGACCATTTCTTATTTGAAGGGAGGCAGAGGATAAATGCACAATAATACAAAGGGGAGTGTATAATTTTGTAGAGTTAGTGTAGCAAGAATTGGACCACATGCTTTCTTAATATGTTATTCCTTTTGTTATGCAACATTCTTTCATATTAAGCATGCCTTTATATATTACATTTTATAAGCAGAAACATCAGTAGAAATAAGTAAAGTGAAAACATAAAGCTAAAGTAAACTATTTTAACTGATAAACTTGTGTACTTTAGTCCAGCTTTTATTCTTTGTCCTTGAAGCTATTTTTAAATTATTTTTTTCAATTACAGTTTACATTCAATATTATTTTGTATTAGTTTCACGTGTACAGCGTAGTGGTTAATCATATACTTAACGAAGTGTTGCCCCAATATTTCCACTACCTATCTGGCACCATACACCATTATTACAGTATTATTGACTGTATTTCATATGCTGTACTTTACATCCCTGTGACTATTTTGTAACTATGAATTTGTACTTCTAAATCCATTCACCTTTTTTTCACACAGCCCCCCATACTTCCTACGCTCTGGCAGTCATCTGTCTGTTCTCTATAGTCAGTTTCAATTTTGTTTGTTCATTTATTTTGCTCTTTATATTCCATCCACATATAAGTGAAATCATATGGTATTTGTGTTTTCTCTGACTACCTTATTTTACTTAGCACATTACCCTCTAGGTCCATCCATGTTGTTGCAAATGGTAAGATTTAATTTTTTAAAAATTATTATTGTTTTTCCTCAGTTTAGGACATACTTATTGATTTTAGAGAGAGGGGAAGGGAGGGAGAGAAAGACAGAGAAAATCATCACTGTGAGAGAAAGACATCGATCGGTTGCCTCTTGCATACACCCTGACATAGGACCAAATCTGCAACCTAGGGATGTGCATTGACTGGGAATTGAACCCACTACCTTTCGGTTTACAGGACAATGCTCCCAACGTACTGAGCCACACTGGCCAGGGCACATTTCATTCTTTTTTATGGCCGAGTAATGTTACATTGTATATATATAAATATATATACCGCATCTTCTTTATTTAGTCGTCTGTTGATGGGCACTTGTTATGTCTTGGCTATTGTAAATAATGCTGCAATGAACATAGGCCCATATATTTTTTTGAGTTAGTGTCTTGGGTTTCTTTGGATATATATCCAGAAGTAGAATCTCTGGATCATAAAGCAGTTTCATTTTTAATTTTTTTATGAACCTTCATGCTGTTTTACATGGTGGTTGTACCAATTTGTATTCCCACCAAGAGTCCATGAGCGTTCCCTTTTCTCCAGATCCTCGCCAACACTTGTTTGTAGATTTATTGATGATAGCTATTCTGACAAGTGTGAGGTGATATCTCATTGTGGTTTTAATTCGCATTTCTCAGACTATTAGTGACATAGAACATCTTTTCATATGCCTAGTGACCATCTGTATATCCTCTCTGGATAAGTGTCTATTAAAGCCCTCGGCCCATTTTGTTCTTGTCTCTGTCTTTTGTTTTATTTGTTTGTTTTGTTTTTTAGTTGGATTGCTTGGTTTTTGGTATTAAGTTATGAGTTCTTTATAAATTTTGGATATTAACTCCTTATTCGATGTATCATTGGTGAATATGTTCTCTCATTCAGTAGGTTGTCCTTTCATTTTTTTGATAGTTTGCTGTGCAAAATCTTTTTAGTTTGATGTAGCCCCATTTTATTTTTTCTTTTGTTTCCCTTGATTGAGGAGATGTATCAGAAAATATATTACTAAAAGAAATGTCCAAGATTTTACTGCCTATGTTTTCTAGAAATTTTGTGGTTTCGAGTCTCATATTTAAATATTTAATCCACTTTGAGTTTATTCTTGTATATGGTGTAAGAAAGATGTCTAGTTTCAGGTTTTTTTGCATGTATCTGTCCAGTTTTCTCAACATCATTTACTGAATGGACAGTCTTTACCCCATTGATGTTCTTGCCTCTTTTGTTAAATATCTATTAACCATAAAGGCGTAGATTTGTTTCTGGGCTCTCTGGCCTGTTCCATTGGTCTATATATCTGCTTTTATGCCAGTACCATGCTGTTTTGATTACTGTGGCCTTATAGTATAGTTTGGTATCAGGTACCATGATTCCTCCAACTTTGTTCTTCCTTCTCAAGATTGCTGTGGCTGTTTGGGGCCTTTTGTAGTTCCATATATATTTTTGGAATATTTGTTCTAGTTCTGTGAAATATGCCTTTGGTATCTTCATAGAAATTACACTGAATCTATAGATTGCTTTGCTTAGTATGGACATTTTAATGATGTTACTTCTTCCTGTCCATGAACACAGTATATGCTTCCACTTACAGTAGTCCCTCACTTATCACGGGTATTATGTTCTAGACCCCCCCGCGAAGCAGGAACCTTACATTTATTCTGCACTCTTAAACCTATGTAACTTTAACAACATACATAAACAGTACCACAGAATCCCGCGATATAGCGAAAAATCCATGATAAATAATTAAGTATAATATTTTTAAAAATCCCTCAATAAGTGAACCGCAATATAGAGAGGGACTACTGTACTGTATTTTTTTCAGTTTCTTTCTTCAATGTCTTATAATTTTCCAAGCACAGGCCTTTTACATTCTTGGTTAAAGTTATTCCTGGGTATTTTATTTTTCTGACGCTATTGTAAATGGGATTATTTTCTTAATTTTCCTTTATGATAGTCTAGTTTTTAAATTGCAGAAAATACAGAGAATAATAAAATAAAATTTTAGCAAATCATATCTAGCATCAAGTAAAAGTTGTGACCAAGGAGGGTTTATACCAGGATTGCAGTTAGTTTAAGGTTCAAAACTCAATTAGTGGAATTTACCATATTTACATATTAAAAAAGAAAATCCATAATATCACCTCAGTAGATATAGAAAAAGCATTTGATAACATTCAGTGTTTATTTTTTATTTAAAAATATCTCTCTCCCACCTGTGATTTGAAGGAAACCTTCCTTACCCTGATAAAGAGAATCTATAAAAAAAACAAACAAACCGATAGTTCAGATTATATTTGTATATGACTAAATGCTTTTTTATTTTTTTTTTAAGGTTAGGAAAAGTCAATCTTTTCTCACTGCTTTCATTCAACATTGTTTTAGAATTTTTAGTGCAATTAGGTAAATAAAGAACATATACATTAAAACAAAAGAAGTAAAATTTTATTTATTCATACAACATGCATTTCTATATAGAAAATCTTCAGGAGTCCACAAAAAAAAAAAAAAAAAAACTTCAGGAACTAATTAAATTAATTACAGTTGCAAGCTAGAAGGTTAATATATAAAAAACAATTCTCTTTCTGTATATTAGCATCAAGCAATTTGAAATAGACATTATAACAAATATAGCACTTAAAATAGAAGCAAAAACACGAAAAATTTAAGGATAAATTTAACAAAATATGTGTAAGACTTGTATACTGAAAACTACATCATATTACTGAGAGAAATTTTAAAAGACCAAAAAAAGTAGATATTCAATGTTCATGGATTGCGCAATTCAATAATAAAATATTTAGTAGCCCTGGCTGGTGTGGCTCAGTGGATTGAGCACCAGCTTATGAACCAGTGGGTTGCCGGTTTGATTCCCAGTCAGGGCACATGACTGGGTTGCAGACAAGAGGCAACCACACATTGATGTTTCTCTCCCTCTCTTTCTCTTTCCCTTCCCCTCTCTCTAAAAATAAATAAATAAAATCTTTAAAAGGAAAGAAAAGATACAGACAACGGGGAGGGATATGATTGCAGGAGAGGGGGCGGGCTGGGTGGGGGAGAGAAATGGGGAAAAAATGGGACAACTGTAATTGAAAAACCAAAAATAAAATAAATAAAATAAAATAAAATATTTAGTGTGCCCCAAATCAGTTGATCTATGGAGTCCATGTATTCTCAGAACCTAAACAGGCTTTTTGTATTAAGTACCAACAATTCTAAAATTCATATGGAAATTTGAAGGGTGGGATAGCTAAGCAATTTTGAAAAGTAAGCAAAATTGGAGGCCTAACATTACTGAATTTCAAGATTAAGACGGTGTAATTAATATTATTGAAAGAATAAACATGTAGATAAATAGAACAGAATAAAGTCCAGAAATAGACCCATACATATATGGTCAGTTGACTTTCAACAAGGCGATAGAGTAATTCAATATTTAGCTTTCTTTTGCATCATACAAAATTTAACTCAAAAGGATTGTAGATTTAAATGTAAGAGCTAAAACTGTTCTACTTCCAGAAGAAAACATAGAATACATTTGTGACTTTGGTTAGGCAAGGATTACTAAGATAGAACACAAGTAGCACAACCCATGGTTTGTTTGTTTTTTTAAAACATAAATTAGATTTCATCAAAATTCAAAACATTTTCTTTTTAGGAGACGTCTGCTAAGAAAATTAAAAGGTGAGCTACAAACAGAGAGAAAATAGTTGCAAAACATGAGAAAGGGAAATGAATAATAGTGTTTTTAACAAATGGATTTCCATATGCAAAAGAATGAAGTTCAACTCCCACCTCACACCATATGCAAAATTAATTCAGATATAAGAACTAAAACTTTAAACTCTTAGAAGAAAACATAAGCATAAGTCTTCATGACCTAAGTTAGACAGTTATTTTTTAGTACAACCCACAAAAGAAAAATAAATTGGTACATTGAAATTAAAATCTTTTGTGCTTCAGAGGACACTATCATGAAAGTAAAAGACCACCCATAAAATGGGAGAAAATGTTAGTAAATCACATACTGGATAAAGGATTGGTATCTGGAATATAGAAAGAAGGCTTGCAACTCAATAATGAAAACACAACTAGTTTTAAAATGGGCAAAGGATTTGAATAGACATTTCTCCAAAGAAGATACAGAAGTGGCCAATAAGCACATGAAAAGCTGTTAAACATGATTAGTCATTAGAAGGTTGCAATTTATGGCCACAGTGAGATACCAGAACACATCTATTGTATTAACTAAAAATTTTAAAACTGACAAAATCAAGTACATATACATGAAAAAGGTGGAGCAGTTGAATTCTGACACATTTTGGGTTGGTCTGTAAAATAATAAGGCACATTGTAAAACAGCTCAGCTCTTTTCTTATAAAGTTATACATGCATTTACCATATGACCTGGAATCGTACTTCTAGGTATGTATCCAAGAAAAATGGAAGTATGTGTCCACACAAAGACCTGTATAAGAATGTTTAAGGTGGCTTTATATTTGCTGTAAACTGGTAGCAACACAAATGCCCATTGGCTGGTAAATGGATAAACAAATTATGGTACATCCACATAGTGGAATACTCAACAGTGAAAAGGAGTAAGTTACTGATATATACAACAACATCAATAAATCTCAAAAGCATTGCAGTAAGTGGGAAAAAAAGCCAGGCACAAAAGGGTACATATTGTATAATTTCATTTACATGATGTAACATTTTTATTTGACTCCTGAAGTTGTATTTATGTAATATTTCACACAGTAATTTTATATAGATATTTATAGCTTTCATTAGTGAGTACATCAGAATTGTTTTTACTGAAGTTAATTGTATTATTTTGAATTACTTTTTTGTTGATAACTATCAGATGTAGTGATCTAAGAATACACCTGGAATATGGGATAAAATCCTTCTCTTTTGTATGTACTAAGTCTCACTAAAGTATAGCAACTTTAAAGTATAGCAGCTTAAAATATTTTAAACTTCAGGCCTAACTAACAGAAAGGGAAAAGAGAACCTGTGACCGTTTTACTGAATACTTAGTTAAATGTAAAGATTTACTATTCTGGACACTGGTATATAATACCTAAATAATGAGGACTACAAAGAAAATATTTTTCTGCCTCATGTAACTGATAAAGATTTTAAGGTGAGTTTTAGATAGGGATTAGTGAGATATCCAGGTAGAATAAGCTGTCTTGATAGGAGTTACATTTTTGAAGAACATATTGATGGGAGGTGGGGTGTAATTGGGAGGTTGAAGGAGGGAGAATTTGGGAACAGTGATTATGACTGTGTATGTCTGTAAACCATTATGAATGTGTCACTGAGACTTTGGGGTGTGAGATTCATATGTTAGTAGAAAAGTTTTTATTAAATAAGTTGAAACAAATTAGTCTTTGTTATTACTATTTAAATAAATATTTGTTAAACTAATTTTACCACATTATAAAAGAAGGTAATGGAAGCATGAAGAGCGTTATGTGAAGAGAACACATGAACCTGAGAGTAAAAATATGGTAGAGAACATTTGTTTGGATAAAAAATAAATAAACCCAGAAATGATATTTTATGGTAGTGTACTATATATATAGCTTTCCTAATATAGATTACAAAAGTGGCATGATTGCTGTGGTAGTAATGGTGTAGCTTATAAAAGGATGTAGAACAATTGATGAAATCTTTATTTGCTTTGCTAATAATTTAATTGTTGAAAAATTAATGAGAGTAATTGCTCTTCTGGGTTGTAATAAAAAAGGCTGAATTTGTTAGCATTTGGGAATTGTCAGAGACCTTGAAACAAAGCACTCCATTTACCTTAGACCAGTGGCACTGTTCATATTTGGGGTCTGATAACTCTTTGTTGTGGAGGGCTGGTCTTTGCACTGTAGGATGTTTAGCCACATCTCTGGCCTCTACCTTCTAGATTTCAGTAGCATACTCTCCCTCCTCTCCCCCAGTTGTGACAATCAAAAATCTTTCAAGACTTGGCCAACTGTCCCCTGTGGGTCATAATTTTCCTCAGCTGAAAACCAACTTTATGTCTGTGCAGGAAGGAAATACTGGACACAGGCATGTGCTCGAAGAATAGGAAATTTAATCCAATTTATTGGAAAGATAAAACCTATTAATAGTGATCTGAGTGAAGGATGATATTTCAAAAAGGGGTAAATATAAGAAGGTTGCAGCCAAAGAAACCAGGGTTATTCCACAGGGAAATCCCAGCCCAGATTGGAAAGGCTGTGAATGGCCATATTATATGTGAGTACATATCCAGGGATAAATGCAAAAGAGTAGCATTAATCTATAAAAATTGTGTTAGCCCAAAAGCCAATGATAATCCAAGACTTGTGAAAAATTCTGAAGAAACAAAAGTAATTTTGCCCCTCTAGGCCTTCCCTTTTGGAGCTATGGGTTCAAGATATATGAGAAAATGATAAATTCAGTACATGGGACCATATATTGTTGAATTATTTTTTGAATGTCCAGTCACTAAAGACATGAGAATAAGACTTTTTCTTTGAAACTGTAGTTCTTACAATCTTATGGAGGGACATACACACAGAAGAAGCAAATAGTAACTTACATAAACCTTTATAATTGTAGAAGTTTGTAGAGAATGTAATGATACATAGCTTCAGAAAGTAACATGTGAGTTGAGTCTTAAAGGATGGGTTAGATTTCTCAGTTGAGGAAGAACAATTGAGGCAAAGAGGAAACAGCATTTGTTAAGTTACAGAGCCATCAAAAGTATGATATCTTTGAGGAGCCAGGAGTTTGGTATAAATTGAACTTGTTTTATAATTAGGAGGAACGGGTAAGGAGGACAGATGGCAGAAGAGTCTGAAATGGCAGGTTGGGCCTTTCGGGTAAATGGATTAGATTTTTTTTAAAAAGGATTACATTGTGTCTTGTTATTTTTTGTTGTTTGTTTGGTTTTTTTTTTTCGTGAGTTTTAAAAATAAAGGAATTGAAGTTCAGGGAAAGAGAAGAAATTTTAGAACTTAAAATTAGTCTATACCCCCAGATCTAGGTAGATTACAACCTGGAATATTGAATTAACATGCTCATGTGATTTGGAGAAAAGGGAGCTACCATAAAATTAAAGATAAATAACCAAAGAAAAGGCAGATAAATGTAGATTTCTGATCTGGGGCAGTCTTCAACAGAGGCTTGAACTTTTTATTTGTTTACTACTACAGCTACTCTTGTTCAGGCTTCATTATCTCCACTTGAATGATTACAGTAAATCTGTCTGGTCTCACTCAGTGCATCTACTTTTGCTCACTTACAGTTAGTTATACACATTGCTACCAGAGGATTATTTTTAATTGAAAATTTGAGTCACATCTCAATCCCAGCTTTTTTGATTTTCCTAATGTGGTACTGTATGACCCTTCAAATTACATTCTTTTCTGTACTACTATCCTCGTGGGTTATTTTTTTTAGCTAAATTTTATGTAAATTTTTTATTATTATTTTATTGTTTATGCTATTACAGGTGTCCCCACTTTTTCCCCCTCTGCCCACCTTCACCCAGTCCTTTCCCCTCCCTCAAGGCAATCCCCACCACACTGTTGTCCATGTCCGTGGGTCATGCATATATATGTGTTCTTTTTGGTTCCTACTATTTGAATTTTCTTACATCTCAGGCACACAAGGTACATTTATTTCCTGGAAAGCACCTTGATACCTTTTCCACAGACTTTTTAGATGTTTTCCTTTTCTAGAATTCCTTTGAATCCCAACCAGCTTAAAGGAGTCGTCCTTTAAATTTCAAAAAAGCTTTTGCTTTAGCTTCCTAACGTTTAGACTGTCAGATGTCCTGCTGCTGGGTATGGGCTTTCATGGCATCTGTGCACTTACCACAGTTAGATTGTAGTTATTTGATTGTTACATTTTGCTTCTCCCTCCCTCATCACCAGATTGTGTCATCAGAGCAGGGTACTTGTATTTTTACTTTCAAGCCTGACTGAATATTAGGTACTCCTTAAATATTTGTTAAATGCATTTGAGGTCAAATGCTGACTGGTTAGAGATTATATAAAAAGTATTTCTTTGTTGATAGAGTTTGGACATGGTTACTGGTTTTTAAAAATTATTCTTGATTACTACATATTTCAGATGTATTGATAATAATATACCAGATATCTGTGTACCGATCATCACAATTAAACTAATATTTAACATTTTGCACTATTTGCTTCTGGTCTTTTGTTTAACATAAATGTTAAATTACAATCTAGGTCTTGGACCTCATGTCGTCCTCTTCCAGAGGTAACCAACCACTAGCCTAGAGTTGATATATTTAGTTACTGTTTCTTAAACATTCTCAGAATAGTGATTTCTGTTCCACCATATAGAATCATCACATCAAAAACAAGCGTACAAATAAATCAACAAACAAGCCACACATGACAAGAAGAAAATAAGTTCAGTTGCGATATAGAAAATAAAGTTTTTCCAAAAGTTTATATTTCATTATTGTAAAGGGTAAATCATTGTATCACTGTATAAAGGAGTAAATTACATGTATCATTGTAAAAAGGTTGTATCTAAAGTTCTTATTTATCTTTCGAAGTAATTATATTTGGTAACCAGCCATAATATTCCATAATATGGAGTTAAACCTTTTTGCTAATCGTTACCTTCTTAAATTTCTTCCAAAAATGCAATTTCATAGATTACACACATCTAATTATTTATATCTAAACAGGCAGTTTGTTCCTATTTTCCCCCATTTTCAATTGTTAATATGTCATTTCTCTGGCATGCTTCAAAACATAAAATATGTAATTTTTATCCATACTTTTTATATTTGTAAAATCATGATGCTTTTCTGTCTATTGAATGAGTATTATGATAGTTGAATGTTAGTGTTATCTTTAAATTTGCTGTTCATTAGTTGGAGGTTAAAATCAATAAATTTAATAATTTTAGTAATTATCTTATATTTTAAAAGCTATGAATAAATAAGTAATTTTCAGTTCCGCATGTTCTACTGATATCAACGAGCCTGTTGTTCATCCAAGGAAGTAAAAACAACTTGACTGTGTTTGCCTTAGCTCTTTGTGACATTGCACAAAAGGTACATATTGCTCAATAGAAAAGGGAAAACTTTTTTCTCATATTAAATTAAGGTATAATAATAATTTAAACAAAACATCAAAAGTTTTTATGGTTTATCCTAAGGGTATCTAATTACATTTATGAAATCATGTACTCTAATATTGAGGATGAATACTGCATTATCTGTAGTAAAATTAAAGAGGGTTTTCATGTACTTTGAATATAATTTTAGTTGTAGTTAGAAGTCTACACTTGTTGAGGAATTATAAGGAGCAAAAGTTCTGAAAACAAAGTTTATATATTATCTTTAATACAGCGTTGATTTCTACATTTAAAACGGATAAGTTTCGTGAGTGGAGGAGGATATAGAGTATATTGATCATGCATTATAATGAGTATACAATTCTATTTTGAAGCTTCTCAACTGATGAAAAAAATTAAAACTACTATTTGGTAATGTCATTAAAACTCCTTTCTTCACAACTAAGTATTAAGGTACATATAATTCTGCATTAATGTGGGTTATATCCAGCCAGAAAGCTTTGAAATGTAGTAGGGTTTTGGCATGTTTGATCTTTGGTTATTAAATCTATAAATGACTTGCATAGTTTGGTAACTTTAGTTGAATGTATTTACATTTTGTGGAGGCAGGACTGTAGTCACGATATTGTATTTGGGGATTATTTCTTTAAACTGGATTTTGAAGTTAAAGAAAAATAGTACTTTCTTGAAGGACACGAGACCAATATATCATCAGAGAGAGTCTAGAAGCACATCTTTTATTATATAAAAATTTGACATAAGCTTAAAATGGCACTTATGTCATTGGGGGAAAAGTAGATTATTCAGTAATTTGTATTGAGACAATTGGATATTCATATGAGAAGAAAATGAAATCCTCTGTAACATATATAAATGTAAAGACATAAAGTACTAGATGAAATAATAGGTATTGTTTTTATAGTCTTCAAGTAGGAAATGCCTTTTTTTTAAGCAGGATACCAGGGCTAGAAACTAAAGGAAACATTGAAAGAGTTTGGCATATTAAAACTATATAAAGAAAAACAAAGAACACCGATAAACTGCGAAAAATTACAACATACTTAACAGAATTATATCCCTATTATATGAAGAGATCCTTCCAGTCAATAAAAATGTGAAATATTTAAAAATGGGCAAAATAAATGAATATATAGTATAAAAGAGAAAAAATAAAAATGACCAATGAGCATTTGACACTTGAACAAATGCATTAATATTTTAAGAAATATGGGTTAAAATGAGAAAAAGATGCCACCCCTACCTCCACCTCATTCTGAATCAGAAAGATAAAAAAGAATAATATCTAGGATTGGTAAAAACGCAGTCATTTTGGACACCAGTTGGACAGTATATTTCAAAACTAATAATGTTCATGAGCATAACCTAATACTTAAAGAAATGTATCCTGCAAAAAGCCCTACAAATATACAGGAATGTTCATTATAGCAAATATGTATTGTTAGAGCAAAACATTAAAAATATATGAATCAATAGAATTCAGTCAGCTACGCAGTGTGTTTAGTGACAAGCAATCTCAAAATATCTTTTATGTCAAGTATGTGTAGAAACACATTTTTAAAAATGAATACATATATTTCATTGAATGAATAATTTTAAAAACGTTCTATAATAGTTGACACTTGGATTTCTTCTGGTTTTTCACTATTATAGGTAAGGCTGTGATGAATATTCTTGTACATACAACTTGGTATATTTGCTTTTTTCTTTCTTTGGAGTGAATTCTAGCAATTCTGAGTCAAAAGTTGTATCTAGCTTACATTTATATAATAAATAAATAAATAATATATATATATATATATATATATATATATATATATATATATATATATATATATATCTCCAAAATACAGTTTTATACCACAAGGTGAAATAGAAGTCAGAATTTTAGCTCTGACCAGTGTGGCTCAGTGGGTTGGGTGTTGTCCCATGAAGCAAAAGGTTGCTGGTTCATTTCCTGGTCAGGGCATGTTCCTAAATTGCGGGCTTGCTGCTAGAGGCAGCTGATCCATGTTTCTCTTACACAGCCATGTTTTTCCCCCTCTTTTATCATCCCTACCCCTCTCAAAAAAAATAAATTAAAAAAATATTTTTAAAAAAGTCAGAATTTTAAATTGGAGTCAAAACTGAATGTATTATGCAGTATGACCTAGGATATTACAAAGTTTAGAAAAGTTATTCAAATAAAGTATCACTTAATCGGGTAGATTTTTAAAATGAACTGTTAAATATCCTCTTTATTTACTTTTTACATATTTTGTAATAAATTTACAGAAGTTACAAAAATAATACAGAGATTCCTGTATGCCCTACAGTCATCTTTCCCTAATGTTACCATCTCTTATAAGTATGGTACATTGACAAGACTGAGAAATTAAAATTGGTATATTACTAGTAACTGCCTACTTAAATATCAGTTTCATCTTTTTCTTTTCTTCTTCTTCTTTTTTTTTTTTCTGGTTCCAGAATTCAATCTAGAATACTGCATTATATTTAGTTGCCATTTCTTCTCAGTCTTCTCTAGTCTGTGAAAGTTTTTCCATCTTTCCTGTTTTTTATGACCTTGACAGTTTTGAAAGTTTGATTTGTTTTGATGTTTTCCAGTAATTAGACTGGGGTTATGGGTTATGGGGATGAATTAGTACCACAGAGATGAAGTATACTTCTCATCACATTATATCTGGGATATGAGCTATCATGATTTATCAATGATAAAGTTAACCTATATCAAATGGTGTAAGATAGTGTTTACCAGGCCTCTCTCTGTTTTATTTTATTTTTATTTATTTTTATTTTTTTTACTATTTTCCCTTTCCATACTCTAGTACTTGGAATTTGGTCCCTACTCCAGCCCACACTCAAGGGAATGGGGATCAATAAGCCCCACTTCTAGATTCAAAAAGCTACATATTTTCTGTCACAGAGCAAAAGTTTTTGATTTTGATGTCTAATTTATCGATTATTTCTATTGAGGATTCTGCTTCTGGTGTCGTATGTAAAAACCATTGTCAAACCCAATTTTAACTATAAAATTCACCCATTTAAAGTATATAATTCATTGCTTTTTGTGTATTTAGTGTTGTGCAACCATTACCATAATCACTTTTAGAACGTTTCATCACCTCAAAAAGAAACCCCATACCCATTAGCAGTCATTCCCCATTTCTCCCCAAGCTTCCCAGCCCTAGGTAGTGAGTAACGTATTTTGTCTGTGCTGATTTGCCAATACAGTAATTTCCTGTAGGTGGAATCCTATAATATGTGGTCTTTTGTGACTGGCTTTTTGGACTTAGCATGATGTTTTCAAGGTTTATCTTTGTTGTAGCTTGTACTTCGTGTTTTTTAATTGTCAAATAACATTCTATTTTATGTGTGTGTCAACATTTTGTTTTGTTAATATTCATCAGTTGACAAACATTTGTATTGTTTTTATTTTTTGACTATTATGAATAATACTGTTATGAACATTTGTGTTCAAGGTTTTGTGTGGATATGTGTTTTCATTTCATTCCACATCTAGGTATGATGTGATACCCAGATAATTCTGGTTTAACATTATATATTTGATAATGCTGTTCAACATTTTGAGAAACCCAAGATTGATTTTTACATATATATTTTTATTATTTTGGAGTAGATGTTTGTGGCTTCTCTATTGTTCCTGAGTAGATAAGAGCTGGATGTAATTGATTGTCTCCATTTGTACAATATGTTATTGAATGTTTTTAATATTTTAGTAAGTATCATTGAACTCACACATACATTAGGGACATAACCATGAATGAAGTATAGTCTTCATTATTGAGGAAATGGGAACTACAGTCTAATGGAAGAAACATAAACAACTTCAGTCCAGATTGACAGATAAAATCTAGGGAAATAGTGGTGTCCTAGAGGAGGAAGTCATCCCATCTGCTTAAGGAGATCAGGAATGGCTGAGGAGAAGATACAGGATTAGATCTTGTATTATATAGTAACTTGGTCAAATAAAGTGAGGCAAGTCATTTTAGGCTGGTGATCAACATCTGCAAAGGCATGGAGATGTGAAGCAGTACAGCTGTGTGGGCAATTGCAAGTAACTGGGCATTGCTAGAGCATTCTTGGGGAGAGTATCTAGAAATAAAGGACTGAATCAGACAGTAACAAGATCTAAAAGCCTTTTTATGATATGTTGAAGAGTTTGGATTTTTTTTTGCTTCCTCAAACAGGGTGTGTGTGTGTATGTGTGTGTGTGTGTGTACGTACACACCATACACTGATGACACATGTTCCTGAAACTTGAATTTTATTTGAAGATTTGGGCATAAAAATTTTTTTGCATTAAAAAAATACATTTTTATCGATAAATATCACATTGTAAATTTTCCAGATAAATAATAGATTATTTTAGAGCTTGTATGGGCTGCTTTGACTACTCTAAAAGTATGCAAGGTATGCTGGATTTCTTTAGGCAAAGAATGGTAGTATTTTGGTCAACCAGTGTATTCTGCATAATTTTATTACCATATTTTATCTATTTTGATATTTTAAAAATCTTTTTCTTTTTAAAAATTGAGATGTGTCTTACAATCTAAAGCGATACCTACAACAACAGTGCATTTTATAATCTAAAATCTTAGCATAGGCAGAATACATCTCTTCTTCATTAGAAAGCAAAGAGTCATAGAAAACTTGAAACATACAGAAAGTGTGAGGAATAAAATAATCTGTAATCCCACCACACTCAGAGATGACTACAGTTGAATATAAGGGGAAAAAAGGAGTCAAGAATGCCCTCTAGGTTTTTGCCCCAAGCAAAATTGATCCATCAGCTGAAATGTGGGATCATGAATAGAGAGAACATCTCTTTGATTTTAGACATTAAATTTGCGGTGTTACCCAAGTAGATACATTTTGTAAGCAATTGAATATATAAATCTGAAATTTAAGAGAGAGGTCTGGTCTAGAGTAAATATTTTGGAGTTGTTGACCTGCAGATGGTTTTTAAAGCCCATGAAAGAAATGAGTGTAGATAGAGGAGAAAACACTATTGAAGACTGAGCCTTGAGATGCTCCATTGTTAAGAAATCTAGGAGACGGGAAAGAACCAGCAAAGGCAACGAAGAGGTAACCATTGAGGTTGAAAAATATACTCAGTATTATTGGAAGAATGTGTTATCCAGGAAGTAAAGAAAAGTTAAGAACCAGGAGAAAATGATCAAACTGTGTCAAAAACTGCTGATAGATCAAGATGAGGACTGACAATGGTCATTGGCTTAGCAAATGGTGGTCCTTGTGGCTTTGACAAGCAATTTTGGTTGGAAGGTAATGGCCAAAGCCCACGCAGGGTTGATTAAAGGCAAATATAGGAACAAAGAGTATATATAATCTTTGAAGAATTTTGTTTTAGTGGAGTTGAGTAATGGAGCAGTAGTTATTGAGAGAAATGGAATCAAGATGTTTAAGATGGGAATGAAAACAGCATGACAAGATCCATTTAGAGGACTTCCAGCCGAGATGGAGGCCTAGACAGACACGCTGTGTCTCCCTCCACAACTAAGAAGGAATACAGCTACCTCAGAACTAGAGACAACCAGAAGTTCCTGAAAATCGAGCTGCAAGGAAGTTCAACAGACAAAGACATAAAGAAGAAATACTTATCCAGACAGGTAGGAAGGGCGGAGTCGGGGTAGAAAGGACGCGGTGTGGTGGTGGCAGAAGCAGCAGGCTGGTGGAAAGCACAGTCACATATTTTAAAAAGAAGGGAGGGACACCTGGGGAGTGCTCCCAGCACCACACTAGACTATGTAGTTCACAGTCCCAGTGCCAGGGAAAATAAAGCCTCATTGCTTCTGAATTTGCAAACCAGTCAGGTTTGGGGCAGAGAAAGAAATTGCCAGTCTCTCAGGAAAGTCCCCTTGTTTAAAGGGCCCTCAGGGTCCAAGAATGTCCACAGACCCACCCACTTGGGAATGATGGCCAGAACAACAGCTTCTGAGGCACCAGTCCGATACGGAAGTGGGAGAAGTGCCTGGAAAAGAGGTGAGTGCTGAGCAAGTGGCATTGTTCCCTCTCAGAGCCCCTCCCCTGCGTGTGCACATAGCGCCACAGCGTGGTGAAATGGGTCACCCTGTACTGATGAATACCTAAGGCTCTGCCCCATACAACGTAACAGGTGCGACAGATCTACCTAAGACACAGAGGCAAAAAAACACAGGAGCCTGTAAAGATGAGGAGACAGAGAAGTATGGCTCAAAAGAGGGAACAGATCAAGGTTCCAGTGGGAGAACTAAGCGACGAGGAGATAGTCAACCTAACAAATGAGGAGATAGCCAACGTAACAGATGTAGAGTTCAAAACACTGGTGATAAAGATGCTCACAGACTTGACATCTGTCACACTTAAGTATGGCAAACACATACGGGAAGAAGTGAAGGCTATGCTAATGAAATGAAGGAAAATCCACACAAAGCCAGTGGTGAAGGGAAGGGAACCGGGTTTCAAATCAATGATTTGGATTAAAAGGAAGAAAAAAACAGTCAACCTCTACAGAATGAGGAAACAAGAATTGAAAAAACCGAGGAGAGGCGTAGGAACCTCTGGGACAACTTCAAACATGCCAACATCCAAATCAGGGGGTGCCAGAAAAAGAAGAGAAACAGCAAGAAATTGAAAGCTTATGTGAAAAAATAATGAAGGAAAACTCCCCAATTTGGTGAAGGAAATAGACATACAAGTCCAGGAAGCACAGAGAGTTCCAAACAAGCTAGACCCAAAGGGGACCACACCAAGACACATAATAATTAAAATGCCAAAGTTTCAAGATAAAGAGAGAATCTTAAAAGCAACAAGAAAAAAACAGAGTTACCTACAAAGGGGTGCCTATAAGACTGTCAGCTGATTTCTCAAAAGAAACTTTGCAGGCAAGAAGGGACTGGCAAGAAGTATTTAATGTGATGAAAAGCAAGGACCTGCAACAAAATTACTGTATCCAGCAAAGCTATCATTTAGAATGGAAGGGCAGATAAAGTGTTTCCCAAACAAGGTAAAGCTAAAAGAGTTCATCATCACCAAGCCCTTATTATATGAATGTTAAAAGGACTTATTTAAGAAAAGAAGATCAAAACTATGAGCATTAAAATGACAAACTTAAAACTATCAACCACTGAATCTAAAAAATTAAAACAAACTAAGCAAACAACCAGAATAGGAACAGAATCATAGGTATGGGATCATTCAGAGGGTATTCAGCTGGAAGGGGGAAGGGGGAGAAATGGGGAAATGATACAGGGATTAAGAAGCATAATTGGTTGGTACAAAATAGGGGGAAGTTAAGAATAATATAGGAAAGGGTAAAGCCAAAGAACTTATATGCACGACCCATGGACATGAACTAAGAAGGGGTGTGATTGCGGGAGGGAAGAAGGGTACTGGGAAGAAGAGAGCAAAGGGAAAAGAAATTGGGACAACTGTAACAACATAATCAATAAAATATGCAAAAGAAAAAATCTATTTAGAAAGGGGAAGACTTGATGATACAGGAGAAAGAGGTGAATAGCTAGAACAATGGTCTTGAACTAGTGGAAAATGATGACATTATTGGTGGAGGAGTTGATGTAAGATAGCAGTATTCTCCTCTAGTAAAAGGTGAAGCAACCAAATATATGAGTGCACATGCTGCTGGTTGAAAAAAATGGTACATAGTATCACCAGTGGACCATGGTGCCCTCATAGAGGAGCTGCATCTTCATTAAAGCAGAGGATGGCAAACTGTGGCCCACAGGTGAGAATGATAGTAATTCTGTGCCAGTATTCTTCTGATAGTTCCATTTGTTTTGGGGTAGTAGCCAACAAGGTCATTAGCTATGACTATCAGTGGGAGGACAGTGGGAGATCTGTGTGAGGTTTGAGAAGAAAGTGGGAAATACGGTCTCTAGCAGAGTCGGAGAGTGAACAGACTAGGGAAATACATGTTTACCAAGCAGTATTAAGGGCCAGAAGTTAAAGGTATTGAGAACCCAGGTTATTAGAAATATCATCTATGGGTATATTAAAATATTTAAGTATTAGAATATTGAAGAAATCAATAAACAGGAATTAAAATTATCTAACAATGAGATGTGGTGATTTAAGGGTCAATAGATGACAGCAACTATCAGAGGTAGTGGGAGATAACAACCTAATAAAATGAAAATCAAAGCTGGCAAATTTAGAATGGGAGTATAGAGATGGCAGTGGAGTTCACCTTTCTTAGGGCCAGTGGCATGAGGCATACGTGAGGGTAAAAGTCACCACTGGAAGGCTGCAGGGAAAATGGTGCCCTCAGAGGGGAGCTGGGTTTCCATTAAAGCAATGGTTGGCAAACTACAGCCAACAGGACAAATCTGGCCCACCACCTGCTCTTATATTTTTAAATAATTGATAAAAAGTCAAAAGAATAATACTGAAAATTACATGAAATTTTTATTTCAGTGTCTATAAATAAAGTTTTATTTGGACATAGCTATGCTTATTCTTTTATCTGTTGTCTGTGACTGCTTTTGTGCTATGTCTCTGTTGAGTAGTTGTGACAGAAATCATACATGGTATAGGTGTTGTCATTGCTTCACACTACTACTTGGTACACTGTAAATCACACTGACACAGTTATAACTTGACAGCGTTCCATGTGTGTATCACCATAGCAGAAATTTTCTTTACTCTTTATTGCCAGTGCATACCCATTGTGTCAAATCGGAAAAAAAGAGAAAAAAGGGAAATTGGTTGTCATTTTGAGGCACAGTGGAGTGTGGATTATTTTATCAAGTTAGATGGCAGAGCATTGTGTTCATTATGCATTGACACTATAACTATAAGAATATGATGACTATACATCGACAATACCCGAGTAAACATTCACAATAATATTCCCAACTCCAGAAAAGCAACAGTCAAAAATATAGAAAATTCAAAATGCAATATCTCATCACAGCAGGATTTTCTTCACAAAAATTAAAAAGGAATATGAGGCTGCAACCTTACGTAAATTTTTTTAAATTATTTATTTATTTTTGTTTATTTTCTTTTTAGAGAGAGAGGAAAGGAGAAAGAGAGGGATAGAAACATCACTGTGTGGTTGCCTCTAATGCGCCCCCAACTGGGGACCTGACGTGCAACCCTAGTTATGTGCCCTGACTGGGAATCAAACCACCGACACTTGGCTCGCGGGCCGATGCTCAGCTCAATCCACTGAGCCACAGCAGCCAGGTCATAAGTTTTTGCGTGTCTTATTTGTTAGCCAAGTGGGAAAGCTATTCACTGATGGTGAGTGTTTGCAGCACCAAAACAAATGTGTAAAGAGAAAAACTTGCTTAAGACTGTTAGCTTCTGTTGAATACTACTCAGCCATTAAAAAGAAGAAAATTTTACTCTTTGTGACAGCATGGATGGACCTGGAGAAGATTATGCTAAGTGAAATAAACCAGTCAGAGAGAGACAGATACCATATGATTTTACTCATATCATATGTGGAATCTAATGAACAAACTGAACTAACAAGCAACATAGAGACAGACTCATAGATAGAGAACAGGCTGACAGCTCTGGTGGTAGGGGGTTTAAGGGATGAAGAGATTGAGGAAAAAGGATCCATGGACATGGGCAACAGTGTGATGATTGTGTTGGGGAGGGGGGAATAAAGGGGATAAATGGTAGTGGGAGAAAATGCAATGGAAAAGTACAATAAAGATTAAATTTTAAAAATCCTTTTTAAAAAAGACTGTTAGCGCTCTGGCTGGTGTAGCTCAGTGGATTGAGCTCTTGAGCCCTGGCCTGCGAACCAAAGGGTCGCAGGTTCAATTCCCAGACAGGGCACATTCCTGGGTTGCAAGCCAGGTCCCCAGTTGGGGGCACGCGAGAGGCAACCAATAGATATATCTCTCGCACATTGATATTTCTCTCCCTCTTTCTCTCTCCCTTCTCCTCTAAAAATATAAAATAAAATCTTAAAAAAAAAAAAAAGACAGCATTTTGGCAAGGACAGTTGCTCAAAGAAGTGAGGACATTGGGAGCAGCGTCAAGTCAATTAAAAAACAAGACAATTTTGATTAATTTTTCTTGACTCTTGTTTATTTCAGAAGTCAATACTGACTTGAAATGACTGAAGAATTATCCTCAATGTATAGTTTTCAAGGAACAAGTACAGGCAAGAATATTTTTAAAGAAGTTGAGAAAACACTCAACTTGAAGTGGAGTGTGCTAAGATGTGTTAACAAGTTAAATGTGTTAAATATGTATAGTGCAGAAAAAGGCTTAGTTGGACAAACTAACAACGCTTTTGAAAACAAGGTGTTTAAAGCCTACAGTTATTTATGGTAAATATTTGAATCTATCCTGTGCCGTTGAACTACAGTGTCAGTGGTAAACGTTATTCATTCTCATGGACTGAAGCATCATCACCTCTAAAATTTTGTCAGAAATTGAAGCTGAACTTCCCAATTATCTTAGCGTACAGCAGTATGATGACTTAGTGGTGATAATTTTTATTGTGATTTTTTTAAAGTTAAGAACTATTGTGGATTAAATTGTCCCCTAACCCAATTTATATGCTAAAGTCTTAACCCCACTATGACTATATTTGGAGATAGGCTAATAAGGAGGAAATTAAAGTTAAATGAGGTCAGAAGGATAAGGCTCTGATAAGATAGAATTAGTGTCCTTAACCTGTGTGTACGCAGAAAGCCACTGGCTGCCCAACAAGCCAAGAAGAGAGGCCCCATCAGAAACTGGAAGGGTTGGCCCCCTAATTTTGGACTTCTATCCTCTAACATTGTTAAAAAATTAATGTCTGTTGTTTAAGCCACACAGTCAATGGTATTTTGTATGGAACTATGAGCTGACTAAGACAAGAACCAAAACAAAGGTTTTTCTGAAAAAGAAGAACCACTCTTAGCTGTCATTGAATTTTTATTGAACACTGATTGACTTTGGAAATAACTTATTGCTCCAGACTTGATAATGTTTCTCAATGAAGTCAACTTAAAAGGCAAAATAACACTTTTATGTAAAATTTAAATGTAATAAAGTCATTTTGACAACTAATATTGTTTGAATAAGAAGTAATATCAAGCTGCTTCGTAAAACATTTCTTGTGCTGTCAAAAATTAAAACAGGAAGCAAGATCTCCATTCCCACATAAATTTGCAGCAGATATATTTTCCGAGATCAAACTATAGAATTTATAGTCTATTTATGGCTCTAAACCTCATATCACCAGAGCCAGGGAGCCTTTCTCAACCTTGCAGGCTATTACATAATACATCATTTGGTTCAGGCCTTTCTTTTATCTGTTTTCCATATTGAGGTGCTTTCAACTTCATTGTGAAAAAAATATTTTTTAAAATTATTTATTTATTTGTTTGTTTATTTATTTTTGAGAGAGGGGAAAGGAGAAAGAGGGGGAGAAAAACATCACCGTGTGGTTGCCTCTTACTTGCGCCCCCAACTGGGGACCTGATGAGCAACCTAGTCATGTGCCCTGACTGGGAATCAAACCAGCGACACTTGGCTCGCAGGCCGACGCTCAATCCACTGAGCTACATACAGCAGCCAGGGCTTGTGAAAAATACTTTTGATGGTTAAATAATAATTTTATAACTACTAGCCTACAGGTAAAGTTCTAGCTCCTTAACCAGATTGGGTTTCTCCAGGCTCCTGCTAATCCTTACCATGAACTTGATACTCCAGCAATACAGAACTTCTTGTATACAGTTCCTCTGTGCCTTCCTTGTGTTGCCCATCTGCCTGGAGTAGTTTCTCTTTTCTTCTCCCCAACCTGGCTAACTGCTACTCTTCATATTAGACTCATTTGAGGTGTCATCTCCAGAAAGCCTTTTTAGCCACCTCCTTCCCAGGCAGGGTTGGATTAGGTGTCTTCTTTAGTACTCAACAAATTATGCTTATCTCCCTTATTGTTTGGAGTGTTTTGTTTTTTGTTTTAATTTTTTTTTCTGTTTTATTTGCTAGAGTTTGAACTTCTTAAGAACTACACTTTAGAATATATCCACAGTGATTACTATAGAGCCTGTATGGTAGACACAAATATTTGTGTAATAAATTAATTATCATCTAAATCATCCTGGTGCATCTTGCAGTAGATATGTACCCTAAAATTAAATGTACTTATGTTATCTCTGTGTGAAAATTTGCTCTGTGTTGCATGTGTTTATTGGTCATGAACACCAACACTTGGGTTGAAATGTGTGTTTAATAAGAAAGACAGTATTATATGCAGGTTTTATTAGGAACTAGGACTTAAGTTTAATAGCTATTTTGTACAACTCTGAAATGTGAAGCTTTTCCATGTAATCTCATGCCAGTGTTGACCCATGTGGATTAAAATAGTCCTATTTTAATCTATGACCAAATTTGGAATTAGAATATCTGTCCAGTGGGGATTTGTAAATTATTGTAGTTTGTAGCATGACAGGTTTATATAAATAATTGCAGTGATTCCCACTGTTTTAATTTAAAATCTAAGTTCAAATAGGTAAATGTAGTGATACAAGTATGTGATTCTTTAGCATATTTGCCTTTGCTGTCTTAAATTTTTATCTTTTTTAAAGGATCATTAAAACTGACTTGATGGAAAGAAATTTTTATTTCATTAAAATGTTTACTCATAGTCCCTCACTTCAAATCTGATGTGTACTTAAAATACCAGTAGTTAATAAACTAATTATTCTTAGTGTGTGTTTATAGTATATTTGTCAGATTTTAATGGAAACATTTCAACAGAGTGAAGTCATTTCAGAATTTATTTAAAACAATTCTTTGTACATTGAACCTTTCTCTGTTTTGTAATGTTACATTTTACTATATATTAAGTAATTCTCAATGAATTTCTTTGTTTCATTGTGTTTCTCAAGAAGATAAATGTGAAATAAGCAGTGTTATAATGCTTTAGTGATTTAAAATGAACTTTTCTTTTCATACAGATAAAGACACAATAAATAAAATCAGAGATTTACGAATGAAAGCTGAAGATTATGAAGTAGTGAAGGTGATTGGTAGAGGTGCATTTGGAGAAGTTCAATTGGTAGGTTATTTTAATAAGGTTGAAAAACAATAACTTTTTAAAATTAAAAATTCACCTGTAGTCTTAACATGTTATTTAGGAAAACATCATTTTTATAAAATAGGTGCTTTAATTGCTCTAGATATTCTGCCTAAGGATATGAAAGCTTAGGGTCAAATTAAGTAGTATGAAATATTTTCCTCACCTGTTTATGGGTAGAGGAAAGTTTTCAAGCATTATAAGAGAAACCTTTACTCTTAATATTAGACTATCTAAGTTTTATAAATAGGAAGCAGCATGCATCTCAGGATGGAGGTGGGACTGGTGTACTGTAATACAGAAAATAAAGATTTTTTTCTAACATGACTTTGCTTCTGCTAATTAAAGCTTTGGTTTATTTAATTGGGATAAATCCACAAAAGAGAAGGAAAAATACCTTAGAAGAATAATGTTAAATTTAGCAAGTTGTTAAAATTATTTATCAAATAGTTCTAGGAAACTTTGAGCTTTAAATTTAAATGTTAATGCAAAAGTTCATTATTTTTCATTTTCTATTTTAAAGGTAAGGCATAAATCCACCAGGAAAGTATATGCTATGAAGCTTCTCAGTAAATTTGAGATGATTAAGAGATCTGATTCTGCTTTTTTCTGGGAAGAAAGGGACATCATGGCTTTTGCTAACAGTCCTTGGGTTGTTCAGGTATGATATTGCTACTGTTTCATTTTTACTATACTAGTTTGTAACTAAACATATTTGAGAAGTTTAGTTTGTTTTCCAAAACAGTAATAGAGAATTCTTTGAAATTACAGAATTGTCTAATATACCATGATTTTTAAAATCATAAAATTTAATTTTATTGAATCATCTCCAGGAGGAAAGTAAGGGCAGAGCAAAATAATTATGTTTCTATAGAATTTAAATATTAGAAATTTTAAATAATATGCTTTGATTTGGTGAAAGTCATATATAATTATACTCTTAAGTAGATATTTATGTTTAATATTGAAGTTTAAGTTTATTTTCCAAATATGAGATATTTATTTAACTGTATTCGTCTATTTGTCTCTCTCATTTTGTGGAGAGGAAGAAATGGAAAAAATGAGGGGGAAAGTGAGTTAAGCTAGATCTCCAAATACTATTATGTTAGCTTTAGGCTATTTTGTGGAAAGAAGAGTCAGTAGTTGCAGGTCCTAGACTTGTCTTGACTGCCCTAGCCCTATCTATGAAGCTGTGGCCAAGTTACTTACATCTCTGGGCCTCAATTTACTTGCTTCAAAATGTGAAAGTTGGCTTTGATTCATTATTTTAAACTGTGTAGATACTCAGCTGAAGTCTCAGAAGGACAAGCAGAAATTTTGGGTAGGTTATAATTCTGGGTTTTCTGTTTCAGCCTCAACTATAGCAGGTGCATTTTTTTTTTATCTGTCATATATTGGGGTCCTTATGTAAGATTTCATATGGGGGAAGTAAGGTCTTCTGGTTTTAAAAAAGAAAAACTATTGGACTAGACCATTTCTAAATTCCTAACATGTATTTTGGGATTTATTTATTTACAGTACGTAATGACACATATCCTAACTAAGTATACTAGTAATTGGGATAAAAAGCGTATATAAAATGTTGAAGAGTCACATAATGAGACATTTATACTTGAATGTCTGCTCTCTTTTTATTAGCTGTGTATATCTTGGTTTCCTGGGCTCAATATTATATGACATTTTGGGCCAGATAATCCTTTATTTTTGTGGGCTCTTCTGTGCATTATAGAATTTTTATCAACATCCTGGCTTCTACCCAGGTAATGCCAGTAACAGCCCTCCCTACTCCCCCATAACAGTTCTAATAACAAAAAATGTGTTCAGATATGATTATTTCCGTGAGTTGGGGAGCAGGGAGAGAGAATTGTAACCTCAGATTTGGAACCACTGATAGAGAAAAAGCCCAGTGTTTTGTAGAGAGTTAAGACATATGATATAATTGTTACTTTTTGGGTTAAATTTATAATTTATATACTTAAAGCTTTGTTTTTCTTGATACATTGTCTGTAAATAAACTGCCACCACTATGAACAATGTTTAACTATGGTGCCCAATTGTATATCTGAGATAGCCATGAGATGTCATTCCCCCAAATATATTTTTGATTAAAATAACCAGATCTGTAACTGGAGTCATTAAACACTTGAAAAAGGAAGCATAAGAAGACTTTTTAAAAAAACATAAATGTCTAGATAAATTAGGTATCTTTTCTCTTAAGATTTATTTTATTAATTTTAGTTAGATTTGAATCTCATGTTTACTTAAAATGTTCTTTTGTAAAGTTGCTCTTTTTTTTTTTCACTTTAACCATGGTCATATAATAAATACATTTATGACTTGTGTTCTTGTCAATTTCATGTCAGTCCTGCTTTGACTCCAGCTGCTGCCCTCTTTCTGTTTCTTTGTTAGTTGTTACTGCTCCTCCTATTTACTGCTATTATTTATTGAGCATCTATTTTATTAAATGCTTTCTATATTCGCTAATTTTTTAAACAACTCTGAAAGGCAGTTAATCCCTATTAGATATACCCCGAATTTATAGGTTAATTTATGCTTTATTTATTAGACATTTATTAAGCATTCACTGATTGCCAGACATCCAGATGATGACTGAGCAGCAGGTATAAAAGTTGATCAAGATATAGTCCCTTACATTCTTCTGTAAGAGATTATAGTGACAGAGACTCAATTTAAGTAAATTGCCCAGCCACACATCTAATAAGGGACAACTGAGAGTGTAGCCCAGTTTTCAGACTTCTTGAGAATTGTGGTGTTAATATAAATTAAACAGGGGAGCAATGGGGGAAAAAAATGGGACAACTGTAATTCAAAACCAAATAATAAAAGAAAAAAAATAAATTAATTAAACAGTGAACCCCACTGAAGCACGAGTTAAGTTAGAGCCAAAATATCTCTTTGTTTAGAAGACTTGTATGAAACTATTATAATTTAATTAGTATAGAAATATATAGAGAAAAAATCTTCATCTAAATCCTCAGAAACTGTTAATTCCTTTGCATATGCAAGGGACTTTGTGGTGTTTATGTTTATGTTTGTTTCTGTTCTAAGCCCTGGCTGGTTTGGCTCAGTGGATTGAGCGTCGGCCTGCGAGCTAAGTGTCACTGGTTCGATCTTCCAGTCAGGGCACATCAGAGAAGGAAAACTCTGACTCCAAAAAACCTCCGCTGCCTTGCGGCATACCTCTTCAGGGGAAAGGCTAAGGGAGTAAACCCCGACAGAAAATCCGGAGCCGGAGTCCCTAAGGCGGTTTGACGTTGTAGTCAACACCGGCAACTCCTGCGGCGCACCTGAAGCCAAGCTGTATTGACTCCGTCTTTCCCTTGGACCCTTCAGCTGCGAAGAGAGGGGGGGTCTGCTGCATGGGCAACAGCAGACCCTCCATATCACCCTGCCCAGGCTCTGTAGCTTCAGCTCCACTGGAGAGGACACTCCAGCGTCATCGCAAGATGTCGATTCAACACGGGAGGAGACAGATACCGTGTCACTCCCGAGTTGGACTGCACAGCCATTCTCGGCGGTGCAGATAGACTCTTAAGAAGCTACACCATCGTCTCTCAAGACGGACGGCTGCCGACAGTTTCTGTTCTGTTTTTGCAATTTGACTGTTTTAATTAAATCTTTTAAATGAAACAATCTTGCCTGATCTTAATGAATTCTTTTTTTGTATTCGTATAGCTTTTTTATGCATTCCAAGATGATCGTTATCTCTACATGGTGATGGAATACATGCCTGGTGGAGACCTTGTAAACTTAATGAGCAACTATGATGTGCCTGAAAAATGGGCACGATTCTATACTGCAGAAGTAGTTCTTGCATTGGATGCAATCCATTCCATGGGTTTTATTCATAGGTAAGGATAAAAATGCTTTAAATTTTCTCATTGATTGACGAGAAAAGCTGAAAATACTTGAACTTTATTCAATTAGCATTTTCTACTCTACATCCTCTCACCTCTTCTCCTTCTATATGACATGAGTGGTATTTCAGAACTTAAAACCTTGAAATTTGTAGTTTTAACATTTCAGCTTAATGTTGCTATATGTGTACTTTTTACTGTCCCTTAGTCTGATTATGTAGCTTTTATTTGGTATTCTGTAAATTAAAAATTGTAAGCTGGTTTTTTGAGGTATGTGCCAGTGTTAAACAATTTTCATTTTTTAATATACAGATTAATTTGCTTGTGATTATTTTTATATACTTTTTATTATACAAATTAATTTGCTTTTAATTAGTGAATATATCATATTTATATGTTAGAATAATTTTACTTGTTCTGCAAACATCACTTGAATCCACTGTGAAGTTGCTATGCTGAGTTCCAAGGATACAAAAGTGAAAGTGTCTTAGACCCTGTCCTGGAAATATTTATGTACTTATGTTGAGAAATGTGTTTCAATTACTTTTTATTCCTAAGTGTTAAATTTTTTATGGTTATTCTCTCTCAAATGATTTTACAACCCCTCACCCCCAGAAGAATCAAACTACTTAAAAGAAAGGGGAATATTATATGTCTTCTTCTGAGGCATTAACATATAAAGAAGTTTCCCTGATGAAGTTAAATGTCTATGTGTGGATAGGGAGCACATACAGGTCAAAAGTGTCTTATCTGCACTGAGTGAGGATAAATAGCCTAAAATAAGTGCCTCATATAATTTTTATCAGTGTCTGATCTGATCTGTTTCAGAAATGCTCTTTTTTTCCCCCCCTCAGAGATGTGAAGCCTGATAACATGCTGCTGGATAAATCTGGACATTTGAAGTTAGCTGATTTTGGTACTTGTATGAAGATGAATAAGGTTAAATGATTAAATTTTAATTTAGTTTTTTTCTAATTCAAGGCATATGCTTTATAGAAAATGTTATAAGAATGTACTAACCATAGCTAGACTTGTACAGAATTGATGTGACTTGTCTCATTTGTTGAAATAGATGTTACGGTTTAGATTTGTATTAGTAACTTGTGATTAATTTTTTCCTCTGTATTTAGGGTAAGTGTAGATTGCTAGATTTACTAAATCCTTTATAATAAATGTAATATGCTACTTGTGACTAGAAATGGAAATAGTCCCTAAATACTAATGCAAAAATTAAAATTAGTTTCATAAATATTAGACTTCAATAATGTATATATTTTTAGTGTTTTACTTGGCTTTCTAGTAACATATATAAGATCTGACTATTTTAGTTGGGAATCAATCTTAAAAGATACCCATTCTCATTATTTATTTAATCAATAATGTATATAGCAAGTATGCTGCTTTATTTTGTTGAAACAGTTTATATTCTTTGAAAATTATCACACAACAATATCCATGAAGTTGTATTTATTATTTTAAAAGGAAATTATTGGTTAGAAGGAAACACTACATGAGAACTTTTTTGTGAACATTTAGTTCACAAAAACTTCTATTGCATTTATTCTAGCTAAAATAAGTAATAGGTATGTATAGTTTTTTTTTATTTTTTGATGGTTAAATGCATATTAGAGAGATATTCAGTGTGCTTAACACTATCATGGCCTTTTCCCATGCTTCACCATTTTATATTTGTACAGTTGATTCTTGCATGTATTCTTCAGTTTCAAGCATTATGAATTGAACAGCTATTTTAGTAAAAATATTTTCTGTATATAATCTATATATATGATTAAGCTATTTGTTCATTTTTGTTAAGTTTGCATTACATTTTGATATAGTTTATAGCTCAGAGATTTAGAGTTCTAGAGATTATATGTCATTTTAAGTATTTGAGACTTTATATCCTAATCCAAATTTGATCTGCATTTCTTTTTAGGAAGGTATGGTACGATGTGATACAGCTGTTGGAACACCTGATTATATTTCCCCTGAAGTATTAAAATCTCAAGGTGGTGATGGTTATTATGGACGAGAATGTGACTGGTGGTCAGTTGGAGTATTTTTATATGAAATGCTTGTAGGTGAGTAAAAAGAATTTTGTGTAGCTCTAAAATAGTTGTGTATCCCCAAACTTAACACTTAGTTTCTTCTATTAAAATACTTAACTACATTAGGCAGCGTTGATTGTGTTTATAGGAAACAAATTGATCTAAACCTATTTTGTGTGTGCTTTTAAAATCTATTTAGAAGATTAAAGCAACTTTTTTTTGAATTTTATTTTATTTTTATTGTTTTTTTAATTACAGTTGTCCCACTTTTTCCCTCAAAAGCAACTTTTTTATGTATTTCTTTTTACATATTAAGTGTGTGTTTTTAGTTTGTATATATTTAGTAATCTTTAAACAGGTAACACTGACTCTTCCTTTGAAACTGTTTTTTTTTTTTTTAATATATCTTATTGTGCTGTTTTTCTTTCTAATTTTCAGGTGATACACCTTTTTATGCAGATTCTTTGGTTGGAACTTACAGTAAGATTATGAACCATAAAAATTCACTTACCTTCCCTGATGATAATGACATATCAAAAGAAGCAAAAAATCTTATTTGTGCCTTCCTTACTGACAGGTAAATAATCTTGACATTGAATTTACTTATATTGATCTTAAGGAAGTTCTCATTTTGCTGCTCAGTTTTTAAGATCTATATCCGAGTGCTTGCATTTGTAGTATTGGAATAAAAATGTTGCGATTCCCAAAATCATTCATGATAGTGAAACCTAATATAATTTTATGATTTTCCAGATGCCTTTTCTGGATCTCAACTCACTTGCTTTACCAGAGAAACTTAGATATAATACGTCTTTTCTGATGGCTAGACCAGATGATTCTTTTTATTTCATTGTTACATTTTTAACTTGGTTAAGTACAAAAGTGATGGTATATTTTATTGATTCTGAGATTTTTTTACCATATTAACATCTCTGAAATTAGAGTGTATCTCACAAGCAATGGCATGTGTTAATTTCATTGGGAATTTTTTTTTCCTAGTGGTAGAACAGTAATGATACATCTTCCATTTGATGCCATTTAAGATAACACCATATTGTATAATTGAAATTTGCTGAAAGAGTAGAACTTAAATGTTCTCACACAGACAAAAAAGAGTTAAGTATGTGAAGTCATAGATGTGTTAATTAATTTGATGGGGAAATCCTTTCACAATGTGTACATATATCAAATCATCATGTTGTAGACTTTAAATATCTTAAAATTTTGTCAATATACCTTAATTGAGCAGGTGAAAAGATTTAATTATATACAGTATATGCTTGTTGAAACTAAGTAAATAGTGCAAAAGCATAAAAAATGTATATTTCCTACCTCCTTCTTTCTAGGGATAATCATTGTATAAATGTATATGCATGTATGTGTTAGAAGCAAAAGTAGCATATTAGTATACCTTTGTAGTTTAATTTTTAAATTTATACATGATCCAGATGACTTAACTAAGATTTCACTTAACATTATGATTGTATATTATTAATTTAAATACTATGGAGGCCTAATATTTTAAAATTTGTTTCAATTTCAGATTTACTTTAATTAAATTAACTTCTCCTTTAGTATGTTCCTTAGAATCTGAAATTTATAGTTTTTCAAATTTTTACATTTTAATGTACGTGCTATGTAGATATAGGTGCTGTGTTAGGTGCTAGGGATATAGAAATGAATAAGATACACACCTGCTGTTCTCCACTACCTCATAGTCCTTTGGGGGAGATAGATAAGCAAAAGAGACACTTATTATACAGACAGATATATACTCTGAATTAAGTAGTGTGTGGTATAGAGTCATGGAGAGGTTCCCCCATCCAGTCTGGGAGAGTCAGTGAAAACTTTTTATTCTTCATTGAATTTATTGGGGTGACATTGGTTAATAAAATTATATAGCTTTCAGGTGTACAGTTCTATAATATGCGATCTGTATATTGTATTGTGTGTTCATCATCCCAAGTCAAGTCTTTTTCCATAACCATTTATCCCCACTATACCCTCTTCTATCGCCCCCACCCCTCTTTTCCTCTGGTAATCACCATACTGTTGTCTGTGTCTATGTGTTTTTGTTTTTGTTCTTCACTTAATCCCTCAACTTTTCACCCAGCCCCACAACACTCCATCCCCTCTGTTAGCTTTCAGTTTGTTCTCTATTTATAAGTCTGTTTCTGTTTTGCTTGTTAGTTTATTTTGTTCATCATATTCCACATATGAGTGAAATCATATGGTACTTGTCTTTTTCTGACTGTCTTATTTCACTTAGCATAATGCGCTCCAGGTCTATCCATGCTGTCACAAAGGGTAAGATTTCCTTCTTTTTTTACAGCCACATTCTATAGTGAATAGTTCTTTTAAAAGTATCACAAAACTAAAGCAACTTATCTTTTAACTTCTGAAAAAAATTTGGAATTCAGGGTATTCTTGTTGTTTATAAGTGCTCTACTAGAGGACAAAAGTTGCTGAGTTCCTCTTTCAAAATGAGCTAACGGCACATCTTTAAACATTATGTGTTCACTCAAGAGGCCAGGAGGAACCAGTAGCTTGTCCCAGTAAAAAATTTCAGTTTTGTAGTAATGTCAAGAATTAGTTGTCATTGGTTTTTGTTTGGTCAGAAATATTTAATAGGATATAAAATTTAAATTTAAAATGCCTTTCTGAGTTTTTGTTAGCTTCTGGTGTGAAATAAAGTTGTTGGTTGCAAAAAATGTGTAACTACCACTATTTTAAAAACCTATCAAGAAAATGTACTGTGTTTTATTCATTATGCTTATGAAGGAGGGTGAGTGATTCACCTGGATTATCATTGTCAACAGAAAGTCATGGGGTATCAACAGATCTATTTTCTTACATACTTTTTAAAAAAAAACTTTAAATATTCTCAACTTTCAACTTTTTTATTTAAGCTGAAAATTAATATAGATCTATACTTATTTTGCACAGAATTAGCATTGTGCCCATAAATGTGGACAGATTATAATAATATTTTAAATGATTAATAACTTTTCTCCTTCCTTCTCTTTTCAGAGAGGTGAGATTAGGGCGAAATGGTGTAGAAGAAATCAAACGACATCTCTTCTTCAAAAATGATCAATGGGCTTGGGAAACACTTCGAGACAGTAAGTTATTTTTTTCTTGCATATTAGAGTAATTAGAAAGAACTATGGTAGCCTGTTGAAACAACCTTGCTATGTGTGTATCTAATGAAAACCTAAAGTACAGAGAAGTATATGGGTATTGCCCTAACCTACTTAAAGAGAGAATATTTGATAATATTGGGAAAATTGTACTGCTGCTTTTCTTAGATCTCTCTCAGGATAGATTAGATATAATACACTTGTAATGGAATTGGGTTCAGCAGTCATAATTTAATATTTGATCTTAGTTGAATTGCTCTTTGTTTTATTTTTTTCTGGTGTTTTTTTTTTCCTTTTTTAAATTGATTATGCTATTATAGTTGTTCCAATATTTCCCCCTTTGCCCTCTGCCACCCAGCAACCCCACTCCCTCTGGTGATCCCCTCCTTTGTTCATGTCCATGAGTAATGTATATAAGTTCTTTGGCAATTCCATTTCCTATACTTGCTCATACCCCTTCTTATTCCATAACGACCAATTTGTACTTTTTAATACCTTCACCTTTTCCATCATTCTCCCAGACTCCCCCCACAACTCGTCACCCTCCCAGTGTTCTCCATATTCATGATTCTGTTTCTGTTCTCTTGTTTGCTTAGTTTTTTTAGATTCAGTCGTTGATAGTTATGTATTTATTGCCATTTTAATGTTTATAGTTTTTATTTTCTTTTTTCTTAAATAAGTTCCTTTAACATTTCATATAATAACGGCTTGGTGATGATGAACTCCTTTAGCTTTACCTTGTCTGGGAAGCACTTTCTCTGTCCTTCCATTCTAAATGATAGCTTTGCTGGTTAGAGTAATCTTGGCTATAGGTACTTGCTTTTCATCACTTTGAATACTACTTGCCAGTCCCTTCTAGCCTGCAAAATTTCTTTTGAGAAATCAGCTGATAGTCTTAATGGGAACTCCTTTGTAGGTAACCCTCTTCTTTTCTCTTGCTGCATTTAAGGTTCTCTCTTTATCTTTAATCTTTGACATTTTAATTATAATGTGTCTTGGTGTGATCCTCTTTATATTCATCTTGTTTGGGATTCTCTCTGCTTCTTGGACTTGGGTGTCTATTTCCTTCACCAGATTAGGGAAGTTTTCTTCTATTTTTTTTTTTTTCAAATAGGTTTCCAATTTCTTGCTCTTTCTCTTCTATTTCTGGTACCCCTATGATGTGAACATTGGAACATTTGAAGTTGTCCCAGAGGCTCCTTACATTATCCTTGATTTTTTGGATTCTTTTTTTATTTTTTTGTCTTGCTGTACTGATTGGATATCTTTTTCTTCCTTAGGTTTCAGATCATTGATTTGATTCTTGGCTTCATCCACTCCACTGTTGATTCCCTGTAAATTGTTCTTTATTTCAATTAGTATATCCTTCCTTTCTGCCTGGGTCTTTTTAATGCTGTTGAAGTACCCACGGAGTTCCTTGAGCATCCTAATAACCAGTGTTCTGAACTCTGCACCTGATAGGTTGCTTATCTCCATTTCATGTAATTTTTCTTCTGGAGTTTTGATCTCTTCTTTCATTTGGGTCATGTTTCTTTGTCTCCTCATTTTGGCAGCCTCCCTGTGTTTGTTTCTGTGTATTAGGTAGAGCTGCTTTGACTCCATGTCTTGGTAGCATGACCTAATGTAGTAGGTGTCCTATAGGGTCCGGTGGCACCACCTCCCTGTCACGCAAAATGGGTACTCAAGGTGCACTCTTCGTGTGGGCTGAGTACTTTCTTCTCTTCTAGATGAGTCTTGATTGCTGTAGGCAGGTCAGTGGGAGGGATTTACCCAGTTCAGACAGCTGGTGGGACTGGCTGTGTCCCCTGGCCAACAAATACATCCCTCTGTGGCTTGTGAGGGGGTTGGGTGGTTGTCCGATGTGCTCTGTAGCTGTCCACTGGGTGCACAGGCTCTGGGGTTTCCTGGATGGTGCAGGCTAAGGTCAGCCTCCACCTGTGTTCTGTCTGGGGCCCCTTGACCTAAGCTATAAAGTGATCTTCAGATGACTGCTACTAGTGCAGAGCCTGGGGGAACTCAGAAGGAGTTACAGGAGCTGAGCTCAGCTGTTGCTTGTTTGAGCTAATTTACGAAGGTATGAAGCCTGCACCAAGCGCAGCTCTTCATATGGAAAAGCCACTGTTATCAGCTTGGGTGAGCCTGTAAATTGGATGGGGCAGACCCTTAGGCAATTGCCAGGGCAGGGCTCACTGTGTAAGTTGGGTTGATGGAGATTCAGATATGGTGCTGCCACACTGTGGCTCTGTGTAGTGTGTAGGGGAGGGCTCAGAAAAGGTACAGTGGCCTGCTGCGTGCAGTTTTGTCTGGGAGGAAGCTTTCCCCCAGCTCTCATATGGTGACACTTTAGTTTCTCCCGTATGCCACTGTTGCCCTTTAAGGTGCTGCCCCAGTGCTGGATCCCCAAGGGAGTGAGTCTGAGTAAGTCTCTGTGCCCTACAAGGTCCATTAAGAGGAGAGGTTTGAGAATCACACAGTTTATTTTGCCCTGTACCCCCACTGGTTTTTACAGCCAGAAGTTATGGGGACTTATCTCCAGGCACTGGAACCCTGGGCTGGTTGGCCTGGTGTGGGGCTGGGATCCCTCACTCCAGAGATATCCCTCCGTTTTATATCCACTCACGTGCATTTGGGACCAGGCAGTTCCATTTCTCTCTCCCTCTGTCCCCCTTGCCCATCTGGATGAATGTGGTTTTTTATTTCCTTAGTTGTCAGACTTCCATACAGCTTGATTTTATGACGGTTCTGAGTGATATTTGATCTCTAGTTTAGCTTTAATTTTTCTGTGGTTGGTTCAATAAATAATGGTTAATTAAAATGTATTCCTTGTGAAAATACAAGTTATTCTTTCATTTTTACTAGAATTAAAATAAAAGATGTTCTATTATTAATAAATACTAATAGAAGATTAATTTATATAAGGATATAGGATATTATGATATACCTGATTCTATCAGGCTTAAAGTTTTCAATTCACAAATAAAAATGTGTAGTGTGTAAGAAGTAAATTCAGTTAGTTTAGAACATTTCCCTATTTCAAAAAGAAAGTTTTATTATAAGAGTCACAGAAAATCTTGTTTAACATAGCTCAATCAAAATGATAATGGCACCAATTTTCCCGTCATCTTTATAAATTTGGGAGGCCAAGAATTTTCCTGTCCCCTATTGAAATCTCAGGAACTTTCTTCCCTTTTCACTATCAAAGAAAGGATAGTGTATACCAGTTCCTCATTTCCTGCTGTAACAATAGCAAGGAATAGTACTAATGGAAATGAACTCAGCTGTATGGTTTTAGGAACAGTTATAAATTAGGCATTTGTCTTAAGGACTGCCTGTCTAATTGAGACTTCCATAAGAGAAAAATCTTGTTGATTTTGAAGAAATAGATTATGTAGGTTTGCCAAAATTAGCCCAGTATTCTGCTTTGTAAAAGAAATGTTATATTGTCTTTGAGTACTGTGTATACTTGTACTGAATTACAAAATTGTGAGGAGGGAAAAAGGGAAGTAAGTTCTTGTGGAAGTTAAGAAATTATACTGTTAGACAGAATGACATTGAATAACCTGCTATCTAGAGAACTACAGGAGCAGCTTGACCGTGAGAGCATTTATTAATAGTTATACAATGGGAAGGAAGGAACTTCTTCCTCCTAAGTAACTGTGACATAGTTGTCGCCTTCATGCTGCATGAGAAACTTGCAAGACAGAGATGAGTAGAGTGAAGTGGTGAATGGTTGCATTGAAAAGCTTTGTGTTTTTATTCAAGTTATGTTCTTAGTAAAGTTTAAGAAGGCTGAAAACATACACGTTTAGAAATCCAAAGAAAATGTAAAAGAGGACTGGAGAAATACAAAGTATCTTTCGTATTGCTAAAGATATTTTATATTGCTTTAAATTCTTTTTTCAAAGTGAAGCAATGCATAAGTAACTCGAAGAACCACATAATAAATGACTCTAAAAGGTAGAGGCCTTTTTATTTTTGTATTGAAGAGCTGATAATAGAAGGGAGGTAACCTAGTCAACAAATATTGAACACTTACTATATGCTGAGTACTATTTTATTTCAGGCACTAAGAAAACAACAGTGATCAACAAACATTCTTTACCTTGTGGAGTTCATAGTCTAGTGGAACTGGGGAGTCCAAATCGATGGCATTTTATAATAATTGTTACACCTCCTTAATATAACTATAGTTATGAAAAAAGTGAATTGCTTCATTGATTTAAATCAGAAGAACTTTATATTTAAAGAATTTCTATAATTAGGTAATTTTGTTAGCATTATTATTTCTATATTTTTTAAAGCTCTGTATGGTCCTCTGTGGCTTTGCTATCATACACTTTTCCTAATCCTAATAGCTCCTATTTTGTGGTTACTGTAAAGAAAAAAAAGAAAGAAAGAAAAATTAAAGTGTGTGGAACTTACTGTTCTCTTTTTCCCTTTCCCTCTTCCTACCCCTTCTTCACTTCCTACCCCTAAAATGCCAAGAATACCTTTATTCTGAAATGACCTTTCTGACCTCCTAAGTTTTTTAAAATGATATAACAGTTTTAATTGTTTTCAACTCTCTCTATTATTATTATTATTATTATTTTTGGCAAAATTGCTTATCTTTTGCAAATAATAGCTCCTTTGGTGATTTTACCACATAAATGTCTTCAGGTAACAAGGCAATTAATCTTGACCATCTGTTGCTTGGTGGTGTGAGAGTAGGGTACAAAATAGCTTGATTTTTGGCAGAATTTCTTCAAGTTTTCTGATCTTATACACTCAATTTAGAGGCACAAAGTATTAAGTTTATAAAATTACTTTTCCATTCATTTGAGATAGAATTAAAGAAAGAACAGAAGTGGGTTTAAAAATAGAAGATAAAAAATAAGAAGACCTAAATGACTTGGCTACAGGTCACACTTCTAGCAAATGACAATGTCAGGATTCAAATCTAAGTCTATTTGACTGTAAAGCCTTTGATCTTCTGGAATACCATGTATCACTTAAAGATTTCTATGATTCAGTATTATACAGACTAGAAATGTAGGGAATCAATATTTGTTGGCAGTTAAATTGGGGGGAAAATGATAACATTTATTACACATTTTTAATAATACCATGTTAAATGTAATTCAGTCTGTAAGCACATATATACTCCATTCTTGGTTCTTTGAATTAAGTCTAGTGTCCTCTATTAGAGTTACATTCTTATGGGAGAGATTATTACTGTAGGGTTTATGAATAAAGAATTAAGAGTCTAGCAAGTTTCAGGGTATACGAGTTTAGACTTTCTCAGCCTTACATTGGGCTCTTTTAAAAAGAAGACACTTTAAGAAAAATTATCTCCCTTTATTGTGGTAAAGTATATATAACATCAGATTTACCATTTTGACCATATTTTTGGTGTACAGCTCAGTGGCCCTAATCACCTTTACCTTTTTTTGCAACTCTCACCACCATATATCCCCTAAATGTTTTTATTATTCCAAATTAAGTCTCTGTACACATTAAACAATAACTCTCCATTCTTCTTTAACTCCAACCCCACCCCTCCCATAGCCACTGTCCTACTTTCTGTCTCTATGAATTTGACTATTCTGGGTAATCAAATAAATAGAAACATACAATATTTATCTTTTTGAGATTGACTTATTTCACTTAGTTTTCAAGATTCATCCATGTTATATCATGTATCAGAATTTCATTTCAAGTCTGAATAATATTGCATTGTGTGTATATGTACCACATTTTTTTATCCATTCATTTGATAGTAGATACTTGGAGTGCTTGTATCTTCTAGATATTGTGAACACTGATTCTCTGAACATTGGTGTACCAATATATGCCAGAATCATTGCTTTCCATTCTTTTGAGTTAATTTTTGTCTGCAGTGTAAGGATACTGTTCCTGGTCTATACCCACTAAACGCTAGTAGCGTGCCTCTCTCAGTACAAGAACCAAAAATGTACTCATACAGCCGCCACTACCTCACCGCCACCACACCTTGCCCTCTGCACCCTGGCTCTTCATCTCTGCCCTTTCTACCCAACTGGATGAATATTTCTTCTTTAAATCATTGCAGAAAGAATCTTCTAAATCCAGAGTCAAGAAAAAAGCAACCAAGGTCACAGAAGCAAAAATGTAATGAAGAGAAATTTTAAAGTGAATAAGAAAATATCATTTACTGATGAAGGAGAGTTGGTTCAGCAGTGGCCACAGATGCAGAAGTCTGTCTTGAAGGATACTGAGGAAGAGGATGACACTGGTGGTATCAACTTAGATAAAGCAAAGGAAAGGCTTCATGAAGAGGACAAATTTGACAAAGAAGAATAATAGGAAGAAAATTAAGGCAAAGCATCAAAAGACTGAAAGAAAGGGAAGCCAGAAGAGAAGCCAGTAAGAGACATGCGAAGGCCAAAAATGAAGAAGCAGCCTTTCTGGATTGGAGTGATGATGATGATGATGATGGTTTTGATCAAAGCACACTTCCAGATCCAGATAAGTACAGAAGCTCTGAAGAATCAGATAGTGAAGATACAGAAAATAAATTTAATGATACCAAGAAGAAGCAGGGAATGAGTAAAAGGAACAACAATGAAGTGGAAGACACAGGACTCACAAGTCGTAACAGAAAGAAGGCAAAGTGGGAAATCATAGAGCTGTTGGATGTGGGCCTGTCTTTAGCAGAGGATGAAGAGCTGGTTTTGCATCTGCTCAAAAGTCAGAGCTAAATACTTCTGCTCTTCTCCTTGAAACCTCTGGTCATGGTTATGTGGGCAAGAAGCTGAAAAAGCAGTGGACTTTGGGTAACTTGGATAACATGAGTCCCAAACCCAGAGGACCCATTCTCCAGGCAGAAGTGAAAATCTTTCTAAGCTGCTTTCACAGGATGTGCTTGTGCCATCCCAATGTGCACTCAGAGTGAGGATGGAATACAAAATATCTTGCTCCCATTTTTCAGCTTGTGCTTTCTTAGTTTTATCTATGGGTTCCCACATCTTGTCATTGGAAATACTTTCTTTGTCTTAATAGTAAATTCTGGAGACCTTGTTTCATTGGTAGGATTTCCTTTCTTGCTTATGTTACAGAAATGTCTATGTGCTATTAAGTAAAGTAGCTCACGGTTTTGTTTATTTAATGTCTTTAAAGAGACGGAATATGATGGGCCAGCCCTAAGAAAGAATATTTTTGAATTGAGATGATTAATAATAAACCTTTTTTTTTTTTTTTTTTTTTTTTTTAAGTACCCAGACATTACCAAATGAGTTAGGGGAGAGGGAACAGTGTGCAAAATTGTTTTAACGTTGAGAACTACTCTCTTGAAGTAAAATTTATACCAAGGCCATAGTTAACTTAAGTACTTTAGTAAGAGAGAAAACTTTTTTCTTCTTCCTCATTTTACAAATTTAGAGTTGTTATTAGGAAGCTGGAGTAGTCTAGTCTGGCAGTTCTCTTGTTCATTAAGGAAAGAGAATGGTAGAAAGGTGTCTTCTTCTCATTCATTGTTAGTACTATTGCAGTTTCCTTGAGTTAAATATGTTGCTTCGTTCCCAGAGTCATCAAATAGTTCATTGTGTCTGAGACGCAAAACAATAGTTGTTTCTTGCCTGGAATACCCAGATAATTCAGTAGAAAAATGATTCCTCTATATAAAAGGTTAAGATCATGGAACCAGGTCAGTTAAGAAATATGAGATGATTGTATCTAGAATAATAATTCAATATTTTAACCATAATATTTCAGGATATTTATTATACTCCAGTATCTTTAAACCAAAAAGTAATTTTTCCTAAAACTTATTTTTCTACTTTATTATTTTATTGGTTATTCTATTAGAGTTGTCCCAATTTATTTTCCCTTCTTCCCTAACCCTCTGCCCACAGTCAGTCCCCTCTCCGTGTCCATGTCCATGAGTCATTCATACATGTTCTTTGACTAGTCCCTTCCCCTTCCTTCCACCATTCCTCCTCTCCCTCCTGCCCCCCTAAAGGTATCAGACATGTTTCCATGTCTCTGGTTCTATTTTTCTTGTTAGTTTATTTTGTCCATTAAATTCCAGTTATACATGAGGTCTTATGGTATTTGTCTTTCACTGACTGGCTTATTGCACTTAGCATAATAGTCTTCAACCTCTCCATGCTGTCACAAGAGGTAGGAGTTCCTTCTTTCTGCTGCATAGTGTTCCGTTGTGTAAATGTACCACAGTTTTTAAATCCACTCATCTACTCATGGCACTAGGGCTGTTACCAACACTTGGCTATTGTAAATAGCACTGCAATGAACATAGGGGTGTATAGGTTCTTTTGAAATGGTGTTTCAGGATTCTTAGGGTATATTCCAACTATGGAATTGCTGGGTTGTAAGGCAGTTCCGTTTTTAGTTTTTTGAGGAAATTCTATACTGTTTTCCACAGTGGTTGCACCAGTCTGCATTCCTACCAACAGTGCAGTAGGGTTCCCTTTCTCCACATCCTCGCCAGTACTTGTTTGTTGATTTATTAATGATGGCCATTCTGACAAGTGTGAGGTGATACCTCATTGCAGTTTTAATTTGCATCTCTCTGATGGCTAGTGGTGTCAAGCATTTTTTAAATATGTCTAGTCCCTCTGTATGTCCTGCTTGGAGAAGTGTCTGTTCAGGTTCTTTGCCCATTTTTTAATTGGGTTGTTTGTCTTTCTTGTGTTGAGTCATATGAATTCTTTTTATATTTTAGAGATTAAACCCTTTTCAGATGTATCATTGGCAAAAATGTTCTCCCATACAGTCAGTTCCCTTTTCATTTTGATGATGGTTTCTTTAGCTGTGCAGAAACTTTTTAATTTAATGTAGTCCCATTTGTTTATTTTTTCCTTTATTTTCCTAGGAGACATATTGGCAAATGTATTGCTACATGTGATATCTGAAATTTTACTGCCTATGTTTTTCCACTAGGACATTTATGGTATTACATCTTCTATTTAAGTCCTTTATCCATTTTGAGTTTATTCTGGTGTATGGTTTAAGTTTATAGTCTAGTTTCCTTTTTTTTTTTTTTTTTTTTTTTGCCTGTACCAGTCCAGTTCTTCCAAAACCATTTATTGAAGAGACTTTTTTTACTCCATTGTATGCTCCTGCCCTCTTCGTCAAATATTAATTGACCATAGAGACCTGGGTTTCTTTCTGGGCTCTCTTCTGTTCCATTGATCTATGTGTCTGTTCTTATGCCAGTATCAGACCGTCTTGATTACAGTGTCCTTGTATTGTTTAATATCAGCTATTGTGATTCCTCTGACTTTGTTCTTCTTTCTCAAGATTGCTGAAGCTATTCTGGGTCTTTTTTGGTTCCATATAAATTTTTGAAATATTTGTTCTAGATCTGTGAAATATGACATTAGTATTTTAATAGGAATTACATTGAATCTATATATTGCTTTGGGTAGTATGAACATTTTAATGATGTTAATTCTTCCAATCCATGCTTGCATTTATTTGTATCTTCCTCAATTTTTTTCTTCAATGTTCTGTAGATTTCCAAGTACAGGTCTTTTACGTCCTTGGTTAATTTATTCCTAGGTACTTTTATTTTTTTTGTTGCTATAGTAAATAGGATTTTTTTCTTAGTTTCTCTTTCTCATAATTCATTCTTGATGTACAAGAATGCCATCAATTTCTGAATAATAACTTTGTATCCTGCTTCTTTGCAGAATTCACTTACTCAGTCGAGTAGTTTCTTGGTGGAGCATGTAGGGTTTTCTATGTACACTATCATATAGTCTGCGAATAATGACAGTTTTATTTCCTCCTTTCAATTTTGAATGCCTTTTATTGTTCTTTCTTTCCTTCTTTCTTTTCTTTTCAGTTTTTTAAGTATATCTTATTGATTATGTTGTTACAGTAGTTCTTTCTTTTTTTCTCCTTTGCTCCCCTATGCCCAGTACCCCCTTCCCTCCAGCAATCCCACCTCCCTTAGTTCATGTCCATGGGTCGCGCATATAAGTTCTTTGGCTTCACCCTTTCCTATATTATTCTTAACTTCCCCCTGTCTAATTTGTACCAACCAATTATGCTTCTTAATCCCTGCACTATTTCTGACTTTTCTCCCCTTTCCCCCTCCAAATGATCCCGATACCTATGATTCATTTCCTGTTCTGGTTGTTTGCTTAGTTAGATTTTGTTTTTATTTTTTAAATTTAGTTGTTGATAGTTGTGAGTTTGTTGTCATCTTAGTGTTCGTAGTTTTGATCTTCTTTTTCTTAAGTAAGTCCCTTTGACATTTCATATAATAATGTCTTGGTGATGATGAACTCTTTTAGCTTTACCTTGTCTGGAAAGCACTTCATCTGCCCTTCCATTATAACTGATACCTTTGCTGGATAGAGTAATCTTGGTTGTAAGTCCTTTTCATCACATTGAATACTTGTTGCCAGTCCCTTCTTGTCTGCAAAGTTTCTTTTGAGAAATCAGCTGACAGTCTTATTGGCACCCCTTTGTAGGCAACTGTCCACTTCTCTCTTTCTGCTTTCAGGATTCTCTCTTTAATCTTTCACCTTTGGCATTTTAATCATGATGTATCTTTGTGTGGTCCCCTCTGGGTCCAGCTCACCAGGGACTGTCCGTGCTTCCTGGACTTGTATGTCTATTTCCTTCGCCAAATTTGGAAAGTTTTCCTCCATTATTTTTTCACATAACTTTCAATTTCTTTTCCTCTTCTTCTGGCACCCCTATGATTCGGATGTTGGCATGTTTAAAGTTGTCCCAGAGGTTCCCAAGTCTCTCTTCATTTTTTTCAATTCTTGTTTCCTCATTCTGCACCGGTTGATTGTTTTTTTCTTCCTTATAATCCCCGATTTTCTTCCCTTCACCATTGGTTTTGTGTGGATTTTCCTTCATTTCACTTAGCATAGCCTTCACTTCTTCCTTTATGTGTTTGCCATACTCAAGTGTATCTGTCAAACCTGTGAGCATTTTTATCACCAGTGTTTTGAACCATGCATATATTAGGTTGGCTATCTCCTCATTTGCTAGGTTGGTTCTCTCCTCGTCACTTAGTTCTCCCACTGGAACCTTGATCTGTTCCCTCTTTAGGGCCATACTTCTCTTTCTCCTCATCTTTAGAGGCTCCTGTGTTTGTTTTCCCCTGTGTTTTAGGTAGAGCTGTCGCTCCTGTTATGTTGTAAGGGGCAGAGCTTTAGGTATTCATCAGTACAGGGCGACCTGTTTCACCATGTTGTAGCATTGTTTGTGGGGGAGGGATCTGAGAGGGAATAATGCCGTTTGCCCAGCACTTGCCCCTTTTCCAGCCACTTCTCCCACTTCCATATGGGACTGGTGCCTCTCTAGCTATTACCCTGGCTGTCGTTCCCAGAGTGGATTGGTCTATGGATGTTCTGGGACCATGGGGGCCCGCCCTTTAAACAAGCAGACTCTGCTGAGAGACTGGCAGTTTCTGCCTCCACCCAACCCCCATTGGTTTGCACAGTCAGAAGCCAATGAGGCCTAATTTTTCCGTGTGCTGGGACTGTGAGCTGCACAGTCTGATGAGGAGCTGGGAATGCTCCCCAGGTGTCCCTCCTGGCTTTTTAAAAAGTGTAACTATGCTTTCCGTGGGCCTGCCACTGTCACCACTGCTGCCACCACCACACCGTGTCCTCTCCACCCCAGCTCTGCCCCTCCTACCTGTCTAGATGAGTATTTCTTCTTTATATCTTTGTTTGTTTGACTTCCGTGCAGTTTGATTTTCTGGAACTTCTGGTTGTCTCTAGTTTTGAGGTAGTTGTATTCCTTATTAGTTGTGGAGGGAGACGCAGCGTGTCTGTCTATGCCTCCATCTTGGCCGGAAGTCCTCTTTTTCTTTCTTTCTTTCTTTCTTCTTCTTCTTCTTCTTCTTCTTCTTCTTTTTTGGTCTAATCACCGTGGCTAGAACTTCCAACACTTTGAAGTGGTGGAATAAAAGCGGTGGAAGTGGGCACCTTTGTCTTGTTCCTGATCTTAAGGGAAATGCTTTTAGTTTGTGCCCATTGAGTATGGTGTTTGCAGTAGGTAAAAACTTATTTTTAGATATACTCTCTATAGCAGGCTCCAAGGACCATAGTAGTGGTATTAGTTTCATATAGTATTTTCTTTTGTATAATGAAGACTTAAGCATTGTCATGTGTGGTTTTATATTATTAAATATATATGAGCCTTGCCCCCATCAAGTTTATAACTCTTAAATATTCTGTATGTATATATTTTTAAATATTTATTCATTCATTCATTTCTCACCCAAGGATGTGCATATTGATTTTAGAGAGAGGAGGAGGGAGAAAGAGAGGGATAGAAACATCGATGTGAGAGAGGAACATCGATGTGAGAGAGAATCACCAATTAGCTGCCTTTCATATGCACCCCAACGGAAGACCTAACCTGCAACTTTTTCTACCTGAGCCATACCGACCAGTTTCCCTGCCATTTTTCCTTATAGACATTTCATAAATACCTCACCAAGTTGTTCCTTAATCACTTGATTCAGGGAAAGCAGCTAGTCTGAAAATATAATTCAGAATACCCTGCTCAATCAGAGAGATATTGAGTGAGGGGGAGGATCCTGATCATCTAGATTTTAGATTAAGTAAGGATATTTCAGTACTAAATTATTATTTCCAGGACTACTAAGAAGTAACCTTGATTCCTAGTTTGCTATAGAGCATATTAACAAACACAATACTCTATTTGAAACTAATCAACCTTGAGTACAATTCATTATGCTATAATTTCTGAAAAGTCTTTTGTAGTCCAAACTGCTTTTGCATATTTCATATTATGGAATTCTAAAACAAACCTTAATAATACTTTACTTGTAGTATTCAGATTAAACGTGAGATATGGATGGTAATTATAGGTAATTTTGAAGATAATTGTTTCAGAGAATTACACATGATCAATATCAATTGATTAATTATCCTAATAAAGCTTACTATAATACAATTCACCCCATTTGGAATGTGTGTTTGCAAGTTATTTGTATGTAAGAAACCATTAGTGGTTGGTATAGAATCTTTGTTTCACTTTATTTTTAAATTAAATTTGAAGTGAACTACTAATTTTGTTTTTATTTTTAGCTGTAGCACCAGTTGTACCTGATTTAAGTAGTGACATTGATACAAGCAACTTCGATGACTTGGAAGACGATAAAGGCGATGAGGAAACATTCCCTATACCTAAAGCTTTTGTTGGCAATCAACTCCCTTTTGTAGGATTTACATATTATAGCAACCGGAGGTAAGTATGATTTTAGGGATTGTCATATTAATTTCTTGGGGACATCTAAAAATCATTTTAAGAGCTTTAAGGTAGATTTTAGTGGTATATAAAGAGATAATATGCCATTTTTTTAGCATGGTATTTTTAGTATTCTGTATTTAATTTATTTCAGAGTTATTCGTGTTCAGGATATTGTTTTTCAGAAATTCTTTGTTACGTGATACATTATATATCTTCAAGTTAGCAATTAATAGGTCAAAAGATTCTATTAATACTATTTTGGATAATCTTGTTATCCAAAGAGTTCTGTCTTTATGCATTTTTACAGTAACCTAAATATAAGACAGTGTTGAATGCTTTTTGTCGCATCACCAACTAGGTAGGTAATTTGAGTTTTGACCCTTAGAGAAGTTCCATATTTTAAGTCTTTTTTTTTTTCTCCCTAACACTATATGAGTATAATATTATAGCTATCTTATATTGAAATAAATATACAGAGAAGCTCCTGAGTGGCTTTTGCTGAAGGATCCCTTTTTAAAAAATGTTTTATAAATTATTCTCTGGCTTGGTTTCTGAAACACTAGAGATGTTGTTGTAAACAACACCCAGTGTTTTTTTTAATTTCTGTAGATAATTGTAGTTACTTTATTTAGTTTTATCTCTACAAAGCTAATTTGAATTAGTTAAACATTATACTATTTGTGCTGTGTTATCATGCACTTGATTATGTTCTATGGTTTTTTCTTGTATTCATATGTTGCATATTCCACGCTTAACTTTCTGGGTTCTTAAAAGTAGAAATTGAACTCTGTTCTTAAGTACCCCACTACCTTATTGAGTAATATATTATTGTTTAGCAATTGCATTTAGGTTATGTGACTGGTCAAGGGGACTGTTGCTCTTAATAAAGAAAAAAATCAGAAAAATATTGATTAGCCTTATTGTAATATGCAAGGATATTTTGAATTACTGGCATAAAATAGAAAACTTTTGAAATAGTTACTCCTGAAATATAAACATACTTCCATTACCAAGAACAGATATCTTTATTGTTAAAGTATAGCTGAGTTAAAAATTATTTTTAATATAGCGTTAAACTTTTAGCTACATTCCTAATTATCTATCTCCTGTTTCATTAAAAAAAATACTTACCTGAATTACTGGATTTTATATAAAAGCAACAATATAATATGCAAAAGAACCTTTAAAGAAAAAATAGGAAGTAGAAGAGTGAATGGATGTGTACCATTGGTGTTCTTACATTTCCAGTGCTACATTCAGGGAAACTTATTAACTTTGCAGAAGGCTAAATATCAACTTTGGTTATACAGCATATTAAATTTAGACGATATCTTAATAGATCAAAGAGTGTGATCTCTTATCTAATTCAGATTCTACTGGCATTGCCATACACTTTGTTATATTATACAATGCAGAATCTTGCACTGAATTGTGAATTACTTAATAGTCAATGGAATTAAATTATAGTACATCTAGAGTTTGTCACTTGTCACATGGGATCTTTTTTCTACCAATCTGCTACATAGCCCATGTTGTTGTCTCCTGATTATTTTATTCTCTAATTGACTTGAATAATTTTCCAAGGAAAACATAGGAAGTGATATATTTTCCTGCTGTTTCTTTTAGAACATTGTTATATATGTTTAATGGTAATTAAAAGACACCTGATTATCTTCTGTTTTTCACTATTAATATCTAGTACATTAACAAGTGCCCCATAACAGCCATAAAGTATACTGTAGCTATTTGGTATCTTTTTGAGAGATCTCTACTGGTTAACCAAGGCAGTGGCTGTAGTGCTGGTGGTAGTAGATGTATTAATAATAGTGCAATGGTTATAGCATGGTAGAGGAAGCAGCAATAGCAGCAGCAGCAGTAGCAGCAGTAGTACCTTACCTGTACTCCATTTTTAAAAAGCAGAGCAAGTACAACACTGAATAAAATATAGCCCCGGCTGGTGTGGCTCAATGGATTGAGTACCAGCCTGCGAACCAAAGGGTCGCCAGTTCAATTCCCAGTCAGGGCACATGCCCGGTTGCAGGCCAGATCCCCGATTGGGGGCACACAAGTGGCAACCACACATCGGTGTTTCTCTCCTTCTCTTTCTCCCTCCCTTTCCCTCTCTCTAAAAATAAATAAAATCTTTTTAAAAATAAATATAGTATTTGTTATTGGACATTAAAGAGTTTCATGTTTTACTTTTAAAATCTTTTTTGCTTTCAGATATTTATCTTCAGGAAATCCTAATGATAACAGAACTAGCTCCAACACAGATAAAAGCTTGGTAGGTATTTTCTTACTCTTTTTTTAAAAGTCTTGTGGACAATGTATTTTGCATGCATCATATTAAGTAAAGATATATTGCTTCTGAATATGTAGTGAATTTCAATTTCTTTTTATTTCTTTATATTTTGACATTTAAGTAGTCTTTAATTTTTTAATTATAGTTGACATACAATATTCTATTAGTTTTAGGTGTACAAGCCTGTGATTAGATATTGTATAACTTTACTACGTGATCATCCTGATATATCTCGTACCCATCTGACACCATATATAGTTATTAGAATATTATTGAATACATTCCCTATGTTGTACTTTACATCTCCATGACTATTACAACCAATTTGTAATTCTTTTTTCTTTTTATAAATATTTTTATTTTATTTATTTGTTTTTAGAGAGAGGGGAAAGGAGAAAGAGAGGGAGAGAAACATCACTGTGTGTTTGCCTCTCACTCATGCCCCCAACTGGGGACCTGGCTTGCAACCTAGGCATGTGCTCTGACTGGGAGTTGAACCAGTGACACTCGGTTCACAGGCCGATGCTCAGTCCACTGAGCCACAGCAGCCAGGGCCAATTTGTAATTCTTAATCCTTCACCCTTTTCACCCATCCTCCCCTCCCAACCCCCTCCCATCTAGCAACTGTCAAAATGGTGAACTTAAAATTTTTTCTGTTTTTATTATTGACATTATTACAGGTGTCCCCATTTCCCCCTCCTTTGCCTACCTCCACCCAGTCCCCAACCCCCTTCCCTCTGGCCATCACCACACTGTTGTCTGTGTCCATGGGTTATGCATATGTGTTCTTTGGCTAATCCCTTTCACCCCTTTCATTCAGTGCCTCCTCCGCCCTCCCCTCTAATAGCTGTCAGTGTTCCATATATCTATCTATGCCTCTTTCTATTTTATTAAATATATTCCACATATAATTGAGATCATGTGGTATTTGTCTTTCTCTGACTGGCTTATTTCACTTAGCATAATAATCTCCAGATCCATATTGTCACAAAAGGTAAAAGTTTCTTCTTGTGTTGAACTTAAATTTTTATAGTACTTTTTACCTGCTGCTGCTCTCTAGTTTGACTTCTTGCCTAAATATCAAATGGTACATTATATGTGGAGGCAGATAATAACCTGTAAATTTCTATACAAGTGGACAGTCGTGGTCTTTCTAATCCCTTGGAATTAGGAATTTATGATAAATCAATGTATTGGTAAGGGTCTTGACAGGAAAACAGATGGCACATTTGAAAGATGTAAATGAAGAGAGTTTTGTATGTCTGATAAAATATGTTTAACACAAAATTTAACATTTTAACCAGTTTTTTAGTGTATAGTTCATTGGCATTAAGCACCTTCACATTGTTATGCAGCTATTACCACCATCCATCTCCAGAGCCTAGTCTTAACCCAGACTGAACTTTATATCCATTAAACTCCCCATTTTTCCCTTCCCCATCTCCGTAGTAACCATTATTATACTTTTTATCTCTATGAATTTGACTATTTTTGGTACCTCACATAAGCAGACTCACACAATTCTTGATTTTTTATGATTGGTTTAATTCACTTAGCATAATGTCCTCAAGGTTTGTCTTTGTAGAATGCATCAGAGTTTTATTCCTTTTTAAGGCCAAATATATTCTATTAAATATATAAACTGCATTTTGTTTATTCATCCATTAAATGAAGAGAGTTTAATGAAGGGACTATTAACAGTGGTAGGAGCTGAAAAACACCTTGAAATTACAGGGCAACAGAACCAAGGTAATCCAGTCTGGTGGATCTTCAGTGAGAGAAGGGAGAAGGGGGCAAATGGGGAGTGACTACTGGTTTTTGTCCACAGATAATTACTGGAAATAAATATTTGAGACATGAATCCTTTCTATTTTCATATAGCTCGTGTTCAGGAGATAGAGGTTAAAGTAAAAATCTTAACTTTTGAGAATTTTTTTGGGTAAACCAGACCTTTGTTATAAATATCAGAAATAATAATCTGGCCATTCTTTTTTTTTTTTTAACTCTTTGTGTACCATAGCCTACATAATTTTAACTGAGGAGGGCAGTAACAATCATTTTTTAGAAGCTTGATGTAATTATCCTCTTTCTCCTTGATATGTTAACTCTTAAATGTAAGAGAACATGTGATGGGAAGGGAAAGGAAGAAAAGGAGAAATTAACTATGTGAGTACCTGTTAACGCTTTGGGTCTTCTTTCTCTTTTAAATTCTTATTCCAATATAGCTATTTGCCAAGTTACATAGCTAACAAGAGTTCAGAAATCTTCAGAATTTAAGCACCTTTGACCTAGAGAAGGTGACAATAAGGAGCTACTGCAACCTAGTTCTCAGTATATTACTTATCTGTAGGATTAGTGGTACATCAGGACTTCAAAAAATATTCAGTGGAATCATGTTTTGTGGGAACTGGTCTTGTTTGGTGGTGATTGCCACAACTTTCAGTGGCTGCTACTTTTTATCTTTTACTCTGATAAGATCACAGGGGAGGAGGAAAACATTGGCATGCCTACTATTTCTGTTAAGGTAGAACTAAATACAAAAGTTAATTTAATTTTTAACTCTTTCTTGAAAAGCCTTCTAGCAGAGATGCTAGTGAACAACTTTGCAATTGCCAAATACCATGAATAATTTTTATCCCATGTCTTAATTTTCTGCTTTGCTGCATTTGTCACTAATTCCTTCTTAGAATTTGAAGTGTTTATATCTTTTTCATGTTCCCATTCTGTTTTTCTTTTTTCTTCGTGCCTCTTTGGATTTTATTTTCAGTCCACTTTGCAGGTTCTCTTTCCCACTTCCCACATCCTTTTACTCTTCCCTTTCTTCCCCTTAATTACTAAATGCTTCCCAGGGTGGTTCTGATCTTGGTTCTCTGTTCATTTTCTTTTTTTTTTCAACTACTCATGCTATATATTTATTGTTGTTCCTTTTCTGTAGGTAATCTCATACATATCCAGCTTGTTCCTCTGAGCTACAGACCTGAGTCTCTCTTTTCTTTCTAACTGGGCTTTTTCTGCACACCTCTCAGGCACCTCAACCTAGGCCAAAGCTAAATCCAGTTCTTTTCTCTCCATCCCCTCCCCAGCAGTTCTTACTGTGTTATTTACATTTGTAATGGTACTCTGTTCTTATTTCTAATCAGTTGTTAGGTTATAAATTCTGCCTTCTAATTGACACAGTTAGATATTCCCTCCTCTTGTTTCTACAGCCCCTGCCTTATATCAGCCCTACGTACTCTTTTGCCTGAACTGTTTCAGTAGCTTAACTGGTTGTCTAGAAGTTTTCTATGTTCTAATCTAGTCACCTTCTTATTACTGAAGTGATGTTTCTAAAATGCCAGTACTGTGTCACTTCTCTTTTTTTTTTTTTTGAGCAGTAAAGCGAGGCCTTTATTCACGAGTCTGCAGAGCCGGTCACTTCTCTTTTTAAAATGCTTATACATCTAAGCCCTCCTCTCCTATTCTTGCATACAAAGATCATGGTCCCGCTCACCTTTCAGATTTTATGTTAATTAATTCTCCCTATGATATTATGTGCTCTGCTTATACTTAATTTCTTTTCATTTCCCAAATATATCATATTTTCTTCTGCCTCTGCTTTTGGAAGGCTAAAATGCCTTCCTTCTACCACCTTTTCTGCTTGGTAATTATGTTTCATCTTGTAGGCTTTGTCTCAAACTTTACATCTTCCTGGAAGAACTGGATGTGACCTCTTCTCTCCTTCATGACATTTTATATAAAATTTTATTATGACTTACTACAGTATATTGTAATATTTTGTAATATTTGTGTATATGTCTATGGGTGACTGTAGGTTCTTTTCACCCTCTCATTCTCCTTTGCCCCACTATTTAACTGTTAGCTTCATGAGAACAGTTACCAAATCTTTTTTTATTTTTCTTTTACTATGCCCACCACAGTGCCTGACATATGTGTAGGTTTGGGGGGAAAATGCTTGTTAAATTAATAATAAAATGTCAGATAGAAAGGAAAAGTGTAAGATTGAATCAAACAATTCCTTTCTAAACAGTGTAAAATGGTAACATAAGCTTGCTATTTTTGAATTCTCTGTGAATATTCTTAGTAGAATGAATTTTGTTTTGTTTTCAATTAAAGCAGGAAAGTTTGCAAAAAACAATTTATAAGCTGGAAGAACAGCTGCATAATGAAATGCAATTAAAAGATGAAATGGAGCAGAAGTGCAGGTGAGAATTCACTTTGATTATGTTTTTTACATTAAAAGTTGTACAGCAAAGCTTATTTACAGCTTGCACTCTGCAAACACTTGGAAGTAGACAGAAGTAAGACAGGGATATAAAGGTTGCTCTTGATACACAAGCAATGAAGAATGCCTTGGTTAAAATTGGAAAGTAATATGTGTGTTGGCATTAGTTACAGATGTGTTTTTCTCAGAATGTAAGATGTATTTGTTCCCCATGATCTTTATTTTAAAACTATATAGTGTTGATTCACTTAGTGCCTGATTTATTGCTTTTCTCTCCCATTTTAATTTGGCAGTTGAAAGAACAAATTAATTTGTATTAAATAATATGCTTTCTAAAATGTAAATGTTTTTGGAGATTAAAATTCACTAAGTTTTAGATACAGACATCCTATTTTCCACTGCAGTCTTTATAGGGCAGTAATCAGAATTTTTTGCTATGAGTCTAAATAAGAGTGTATATTTATGAGAATATAGAAAGATTATTGTAACTAACAGCATAATGGTGAGTTACTTATTAGACACTTTTTATAATTACTTGTATCTTTAGTTGATATATTGAATAAGTGAAATACAGAGGTAATACAGAGATAAAGTATACAACAAATGGAATTGGGAAGAAAACAAGTAAAATTCTCACTGCATACCATTCCTGTTAGATTGAATAGTTAAACATATAATATAAACTTCTTTTTATAAAAGCACTTGAATGTAAGCAAATAATTAACTGATGCCAGGATTTGCAATGAATTTCTAAGTATAAAATATGGAAATAAGGGGAGTAAATAAACAGATGTTATTGCATACATGTTGAGAAGTTCCTACATCCAAAAAATACTATAATCAGAATTAAAAGGCAAATGACAAATTTGTGGTAGTGTTGGTGGGGATCTATTTGAGGAAGAAAATAAGAATGGCCGAAGTGGCCAACAATCACATGAAAATATACAGGGAGGTGGGGGAGAGGGGCGGGTGCCTAAGATGAGTCTGGGAAGATCAATAGAATCTAGATCTTAGAGGCCTTTGTTTTTGACAAGCTAAGAAATTTGTGATTTTTATCCTAAGGGTGATGGAAAAAACATTGAAAGTTAGTAAATTAAGAAGAAAAACAAACAAACAAAAAAACCAACCCTTAAAAATAGAAGTAAAAATCTGATCAAATTTATTTTTTAAAAAGAAGTCTGGTTAGTTGGCACCACTTGACATTTATTAATTCAACTATATGGGAATGAGGGAGGAAGATGAATCAAGGATGATCCCCAGGTGGTGTCCTTTACTTAGGGACACTTTGAGAAGAAGCAGATTAGTATTGTGGGTAGGGATGTGGAGCAGAGGGAATAAGTGTAGTCCTGGGAATGCTGAATAAAGTATTTGATGAGATATCCATCGAAACAGTTGTATGTACAACTTTGAAGCTCAGAATTACGTTCAGAGCCAAAGAAAATGAATTTTGATGGAAATAATATACTTTCAGTTTATCTCAAATTTTTGCACAAGTTGCTAGTGGGTATATTTACTGACTTATATATGCCACCTTTCCCTTCGTATACTTAATCTTGTATTAAAGGTTAAATGGCTAATTTTTATTTAGTAGGAAGTATTATATAAGTGATATCAGGGGTCCTTAACCTGAAATCCATCAAGGGTCCATAGATGATAGTCAAGGTCTTTAAACTTAGATGAGAAAAAGTGAATATTTTCTCTAACTTATAAGTGAAATTCAGCATTTCCTTTAATTATCAACATAGGCAATAATCAACAATAATTTGCAGTAACTGAATTTTGTATTACCAATAAAAATTATAAATATTTTATTATAATACAGTTACCTCTTTCATTTGTGCTCACTGCAACTTTGAAATTACTGCCAGTAGATCTTGTGTTTAATAAATTAAAGAAACACATATTACTGAATTGTACATTTTTTAAGTTTATGACTGTATTTCAGTATAATCTTGGCTTTTTTTAATCCTGTGTATTTTGTTTTATGCTTCTAAAAATATTATTCTGAATAAAGTCAATAGACTTCACCAGATTGCCAAAAAGATTCACAGCACAAAAAACGTGAAATATTAGTTAAATGGAAAAGAAAGAAATGTGTGGTCCCACTGATGGCCAATAAAAAATAAACATATTTCTAATCTATAATGCTTTTGTTTTTACAGGACTTCAAACATTAAACTAGACAAGATAATGAAAGAATTGGATGAAGAGGTACTTTTTATTTTCTAATTAGAAGTATTCCTTTTTGAGAATGTTTCCCCTTCTTTCAAATTTTTCATTTCCTGAGAAAATTACATTTGAACTTTATACTTTGAAATACAAGGAATTACGATGACAGCTCCACATTGGAGCTGCAGATTCAAGTGATATAGATTAGATTACACTTTAGTTTCTTTTGTAATTTTGTTGTAGAACACTTGAAATTTTAGCGGAGAAATTTAAGTGGTTCTTAATATTTGCAAAATATTAAGAGAAAGGAGCAAAAGAGTCAAGATCAGAAATTGAATCTGCAGCTATAACAAATAAGAAAGAGAAAGAATACAATTTTAAAAGGATTGACATTAACATAATTTCATGTGAACAAATGGGAAATATTTGATTTTTAAATTATTTATGTTTTCCATCGTCACTTAACAAGAAGTTTTTATTTTCAAGGAAACATAACATAAACATTTCTTGATACAGATGTTTGTTTACAAATATATAATACATTTTCATTCTTTTTGGTCAACTTGTAAATATCTTTCTACCACGTGTATGAAGGTCCTTTGAAAGGCATATACTCTATATTTTCTTCCTCTCATTGATTACTTCCTTTGTGCTTTCTAGATTTAATCTTTTTGATGGTTTTTGTGCTGTCTTAATTTTCTCTTCTATTAAGGAATAATAGCAGTGGTAAGGGTAATTTTCTCTTCTCTTAAGGAATAATGTCAGTGGTAAGGGTATAGTCATCTGAGAAGATTTAGGTAATATTTTACCAGCCTGCCATTGGACATTGTGTACTCAGCCTAGCACTATTTATTTGATAAGTATTTAAGAAATACTTTTTGCATATCCTCCATTATTTATTTCATTTCTAAAACAGATACAATTTAAGTGTGCTAGATTCAAGTTATTCAGCTTTCCAATTCAAGGTGGAAAGAGAAATTTTAATTATAACATTAGAATATAATAGTCCTTCCTTATCTGCTAGGAATATATTTCAGGACCCCTAGTGGATGCCTGAAACACACGATATACTATGACTTTTCTTTTTACATACATATTTTTTCACTTAAAGAAACCACTTTACAGCTTCCCTTTGGCATATCTAAATTGCCAGCATCACAACTCTTGTTCTTTGGGGCCATTATTAAGCAAAACACGACCACCGTTATACCATGACAGTCAGTTTGATAACCAAGTTGGGGAGTCTATAGTGACAGTATCGATATGCTAAACAGAGGGATGATTCACATCCCAAGCAGGATAGTGCAAGATCTTATCACACTGCTCAAGATGGTGTACAGCTCAAAACTTCGGAATTGTTTATTTCTGGAATTTTCCACTTAATATTTCTGGACCTCAGTTGACTGCAGGTAACTGAAACTGTGGAAAGTGGAGCCAGAAATAGTGTACTGCTATAATCTTGCCTCTGGGAAGATGGAGTAAAAGTACTTTTTCTATATTTCTCCTACAAAGCCTCGGCATTAATTACAAGACAAAAGTAAATAAGATTCTGAATAGTAAAGAGAAAGCAGACTAGCTAGAGGACTTGAGTCCCAAGAAAAGACACAGAAATGAGTACTGTGGCTTTTCTTTTTGCAGCATATATATCCCAGCCTGTGTGCTGGAAAACCAGCAATCTGGAAACACCAACAAGCACAGACAAGAAAAGCCAACAGACCAGAAAAAGGGCAGGCTAGCAAGTCAGAAAACTTACATAATTATAATCACTGCTCTAGTCAGCCAAACACAACATAAAAAATGTGGCGCCACTCTCACCAGCAAACACTGAACGAAAAGCCTAGATATTCAGCCCTCTGATGCAGTGATGTCAGAGAAAATCCAATGGAGGGACTTTCATATCCGCTAAGAAATCACAAACCTTCCCCTGCCTCCCCAGTCAGTGTTATTGGAAACCATGTAGGGAGCCTAGTTTTTCAAATCCACTCAACAAGGAATCCTTCCCACTCCCTGCTGGCGTGGTGTCAGAAAAGGTCAAGTAGAGAGTTTGAACCTTTACCAGTGAAATAATGAGCCTCCCTCCTACCCCCAGCCATGATGTTATCAATGGAGTGGAAGCCTAGTGGGATACAAGAACTCTCATTTCCATCCAACAGTAATGAGGATCAATGTGCCCACAATCTCTGTGTCAATAAAGATCAAGTGAAAACCTAGATTTTACCTCCATCTAGCAGAAAGAAGGCAGCACCCTCATAATCCCTCTAGAACAATGACAAATGAGACCTGCTAAAATCGAAGACTTAAATAAGATCTGCAGCATTGTAAAATAATACCTAAACTGTCCAGGTTTCTATTGAAACAATAAACAGATGCCAACACTGAGATAACATGTTAAATTATCTGATATGGATTTAAAGGAATCATCATAAATATGTTTCAGTGAGCAACTACAAATATACTTGAAACAAATGAAAAATTTAAGTTAGAAAGTCTCAGCAAAAAAATAGAAAGTCTTAGCAGAAACATAAAAGATATAAAGTAGAACCAACCAGAAATAATAGCAACTAAATAAAAATTTCAATTGAGTGAGCTTAACAGCACAGTGAAGAATACCAAGGAAAAACTCAGAGAACTTGAAGATAGAACAATAGAAATTACACAATCTGAATAGCAGTGAAAAAAAATGTATCATAGAAGTATACACTTAAAACCTTAAAACTGTATAATCTTATTAACCACTGTCACCCCAATAAACTTAGTTTAAAACACTTTTTTTTTTTTTTAAGTTCTAACATTTGGGTCATTGGAATTGCCAAAGGAGAGGAGGAAGAGGGCAAGAAAAATGGTGGTGGTAAATTCTACAAATTTGGCAAGCCATGAACCTACAGACAAACCTACAGGAAACGGAGTGAACCACAAAGAGACTAAACCCAAAGATATCCACACCAAGACACACAATAGTCAGATTTTTGAAAACTAATGACAAAGAAGAAATTTCGTGTTCAGAAAAAGACATTCAACTAGTGGGAAGATTATTGCAAATGACAGCATATTTCTTACCAGAAACCATGGAGGACAGGAGGAAGTGGCACAGTATTTTTCAATGGCTGAAAAAAAAAACCTGTCAACCCAGCATTCTGTGTGCAATGAGAAATCCTTTCCAGTGAAAATCAGCATTCTCAGATGATGGAAAGCTGAAGAGAAATTGTCACCTACATACCTTTCCTGAAAGATTTGCTAAAGAAAATTCTCTAAATAGAAAGGAAATGGTAAAAGACAAAATCTTGACATAGGTAAAAGAATCTTGACATATTAGGAAAAAAGAAAGAACAGAGTAAAAATATGGGTCAATACAATACACTTACCTTCTCTTGCGTTTTTTAACATTATTTTTGACAGTTGAACCAGAAATGACAGCATTAGCTAATGTGTTCTTAATATATGTAGAAGAAATACTTAAGATAATTATACACAGGAGGATAAAGAGATATAAAGGGAGGTAAACGTTTTATACTTTAATTAAACTAGTAATATATCAACAGCAGTAGATTGTGATAAACTATGTACTGTACATGTAAATAATACCTAAAGCAGCCACTGAAAAGTATTACAAATTGATACCCTAAAAAACACTGTAGATATATATATCAAAATAGAATTCTAAAAAATGTTCAAGTAACCCACAGAAAGACAAGAAAGAGAAAAAACAGCTAAAACAAAAATGGGAGACTTAACCTAGCATCAATGATTACATTAAATGTAAATTAAATATAGCAGCAATTTTTTAAATTGAGTTTAGAAAGAGAAAGAGGAATTAACCTGCCGTTCCACCCACTTATGCATTCATTGGTTGATTTCTGCTTGTGCCCTGACCAGGGACTCACCCAGCAAACTTGGTGTATCAGGACGATGTTCCAACTAACTGAGTTAACGGGGCCTAAATGTAGCATCAATTAAAAGAAATACAGTGTCAGAGAAGAATTTTTAAAATATACTAACTATATGCTATCTACCAGAAATTCTCTTTAAATGTAACAATACAGAGAATTTGAAAGTAAGAGGATGGAAAAATAAGTCATGCAAACATTAGCAAAAAGAAAGCAGCAATGGCAATCAGTATTAATTCGTATCAGGTAAGTTAGACTTCAAGACAAAGAATATTATTACTAGAGGCAGAGAAGTATATCATATAATGATAAAAAGGTCAGTCCACTAATAAATAACATCCCTAAATTTGTACTCATCAAACAACAAAGCTACAAAATAAGTGAGACAAAAGGAGAAATAGACAAATCCACAATTATTGTTGAAGACCTCAGTACCACTCCTTACATAGAGAATCAGCAAACATTTATGAGACTGAACCACACCATCAAAGAGCTAGTCATCGTTGATAGAATCCTCCACCCAACAACATCAAAATACACATTCTTTTCATGTACTCAAGGAACACATTTTAAGACCACATCCTGAGCAAACTTCTACAAATTTAAAAGAACTGAAGTCATACAGAATATGTTCTCTGACCAAAATATAATTAAACTAGAATGAATAGCAGAAAGATCAGGCAAATCTGCAAACACATGGAAACCAAACGACACACTTCTAAATAACCCATAGATAAAAGAGGAAATCTTGAAGCAAATGAACAAATATCTTAGAATATTAATTGTATCCCATAAAGTGAGTTTAAAAAGTTATGGCTCGTCATCTTTTAAAAAAATAGTTGAACGGTGAAAGTGAAATAAAACATAAAAAGTTATGGGATGCAACTACTATAGTACTCTAAGGGAAATTTGTATATTAAATGTTAACATTAGAAAAGATTAAAAGTCTCAAATCAATCACCTGTGTTTGCAACTCAAGAGCCTAGAAAAGAAGAGCAAAAAAAGGAAGGAAAAATAAAGATAAGAGTAGAGATCAATGAAATTGAAAACAAAAACATTAGAGAAAAATCAATGAAAACAAAAACCTAGCTCTTTGGAAAGATCAACAAAATTGACAAACCTCTAGCAAGATTGACAAGGGAAAAGGAGAAGACACAAATTTGCTGTATCAGAGATAACACAAGGCATACATATGCCAAAGAAATCATAAGGGTACACTGCAAAGAATTCAAAACACAAAAATGTGAAATTTAGATGAAATGGACTAATTCCTACAAAAATGCAAACTGCCACAACTCACACAATGTGAAAGGTTATTTGAATAGTCCTGTATCATTTTCTAAATGAATTTATAATTTAAGTGATCCCCAAAAAAGTAATCACCAGGACCAGATGGTTTTGCTAGAGAATTCTACTGTTTTATGAATTAAGACCAATTCTGTACTATCTCTTCCAAAATATATAAAAGGAGGGAACATTTCCCAATGAATTTTATGAGGGTAGAATTACTCAGATATGAAAACTTAATAAAGACATTACTACAAAGAAAACTGTGGGTCAGTATATCCTGAATTTATAACCAACTGATATTTTGAGAAAGGTGCAAAAACAATTCAATGGAGGAAGGATAGTAGTGCTGGAGCAATTAGATATTAGATATCCATAGGCTGAGATATGACCTCAACTTAAGTCTCACACCATATGTAAAAATTAACTCAAAATGGAGCATATATTTAAGTGTGAACATAAAAAGAACCTAGAAAAGAAGATCCTTGGATGAAAAATCCTCGTACCTTAACAGCTTAATAAAGACATGACACAACAAAACATCCATATAAGGAAAAAAAATTAATAAATTGAAGTTCATCAAAATGAACAATATTTTCTCTGTGAAAAAAAACCCTGATAAGGCCCTGGGCAGTGTGGCTCAGTTGGTAGGGGTATTGTCCCATAACTATAGGGTGGCGGGTTTGATTCCTGGTCAGGGCACATATCAAAATTACAACTATACTACAGAGCATCTCCCATTAGGACACCTAAAATCTAGCTGCATAGCAGTTCTACAGCTGGGGGTTTAAAGAAGAAGCCACATCAAGACTGGTGGAGGCCTGGAGACCAGAATGGGCTGGTCCCACACCCACATGTGGCTAAAAATCAGTTGGGATATCTTGTATGTGGAGGTGCTCCCTGAGTAGCAAGGGGTCCCAGCCCCACACCAGGCCACCAGACCCAGTGATCCAATGCTGGGAAGAGAAGTCCTGTAACTTCTGGCTGTAAAAATCAGCAAGGAGTAAGGATGAGTGAGGCAGGGCTTCTGGTGTCCCAGGCACTTCCTCTTAAAGAGCCAACACACTGATTACTCTGACTCACTCTCTCTGAGCTCTAGTGCTTCGATAGCAGCTCAAAAGGCTCCAGGGACATATGGAGAGGAACTAAATCTACTGTCATTAGGATGTGAGCTGGGAGGCAGCTTTCTCCCAGATAAAAGTGCTGGCAGAGGCCCATTGATCCTTTGATCAACCCTCCACCAATAGAACCAGCAGGGAGCCCATAAGTGAGTCTCTGTCAACCTGGCTTACACTGTTTGCCTTGCCCTGGTGATTCCCTGAGTTCCTGCCCCACCAAACTTCCTAGGGCCACCCAAGCTGTTCCCAGTGGTTTTTCCATTTGAATTGCCTCTTTTGGCTCATGCTTCAGACTTTTCTAAAATCTCTCAAGTAAGCAGTGTCTGGCCTCAGGATGCCTCATACCTCTTGCTAAGTGGCCCTAGACCTGGCACTAGCAGCAGCCTTCCTGGTTTCACAGCTTGGCCTCTCCTGGACACCTCCAAGCCCAACACAAGTAGTAGCCATTTTCAGATGACTTTGTAGCTCAAGCCAGGTGTCCCTCAAAAGAACACAGGTGGTGGCTGACTACACCTCCTGGGATTCGTCAAAGCACCTGGTGGACAGCTTCAGACCACGTCAAAGGATCACCACCCAATCATCTCTGCAAGTGACACACTCAAAGGTGGAATCTGTGGACACCAGAGCCCTGCTGTTGTAAGTCCTGCTCTGTGGGACAGGCCCCTGCACAGATGAACTGCCAGGGTGGTTCATGTTTGCAGCTAGTCCTTGCAGCTGATTGGCCTGGGGGTAAATCCCTTCCATGGACATGCCAACAGTAATCAAGGTTCAACTGCAACAGGAGGGTGTACACAGCCCATATGGCGGAGGTGGGGTGCATCTGGAGTGCTCAGCTTTGGTGATCATGGACCCTACATAACACCTACTACTTTAGTCCACTTCACTAACCCTGAGGACATAGAAGTTCTACCTAATACATAGAAACAAACACAGGGAGGCTGCCAAAATAAGGGAAGAAAGAAACATGTCCCATATGAAAGAACAGAACAAAACTCCAGAAAATGAACTAAACAAATGAAGACAAGCAGTCTACTAGATCTGAGTTCAAAATACTGGTTATAAAGTTGCTCAGTGAAGTTAGGGGAAGACTAATTGAATTTAGATAGTACTTCAACAGCATAAAAAAAGACATGGAAACCGTAGAAAAGAACTAGTCAGAATGAAGCATGCGCTAGCTGAAATGAAAAGTAATTTACAGAGAATTAACAGTGGAGTAGATGAAGTCAAGAATCAAACCAGCGATTTGGAATATAAGGCAAGCAAAATCACCCAATCAGAAGAGCAAAATGAAAAAAGAATTTTAAAAAATGAAAATAACGTAAGGAGCCTCTGGGACAACTTCAAGCAAAGTAACATTAGCATATGGAGATATCCAAAGGAGGAGAGAGTGAGCAAGGAAAAAAATACAATAAAAATTAAATAAAAATAAAAGTCTATTTGAAAGAATAATAAAGGAAAACTGCCCTAACCTGGTGATAAATAGACATACAAGTTCAGGAAGCACAGAGAGTCCCAAACAAATTGGACCCAAAGAGGACCACACCAAGACACATCATAATTAAAATTCCAAAAATTAAAGATAAAGAGAATCTGAAAAGCAGCAAGAGAAGAGAGAGGGGTTCCCATAAGACTACCAGCTGATTTCTCAAAAGAAACTGCAGGCAAGCAGGGACTGGCAAGAATAATTCAAAGTGATGAAAAGCAAGGACTTAAAACCAAGATTACTGTCCAGGAAAGCTATCATTAAGAATAGAAGAACAGATAAAGTGCTTCTCACACAAGATAATGCAAAAGGAGTTCATCACCACGAAGCTGTTATTATATGAAATTTTAAAGGGACTTATTTAAGATAAAGAAGATCAAAACTATGAACATTAAAATAACAACAAACTCAAAACTATGAACAACTGAATCTAAAAAACAAAGTAAGCAAACAACTAGAACAGGAACAGAATCATAGGTATGGAGATCATGTAGAGGGTTATCAGTGAGGAGGGGGAAGAGGGAGAATGGGGGCAAAGGTACAGGGATTATGAACCATAATTGGTAGGTACAAAAGAGACGGGAATGTTACTTGAAATATATGCACAACCCATGGACATGAACTACAGAGGGGTATTGCTAGAAGGAAGTGGGGTACTGGGCAGAGTGGGGGGGCAAAGGGGAAAAATTGGGACAACTGTAATAGCATAATCAATAAAATATACTTAAAAATTTTTTTAAGTTGTGAATGTGTTTTTTTCTTTTAACTTTCCTCTTCTTTATAGTTTCATTTTCTTAAACAGGAATTTCCTTCATTATTTTTGTTATGTACCAGTAGATAGATACATAGAATACCTTAGAAGAGGTAAGTTGTTGAGACAGGGAGAGGATTAAGGGTGACACACAGGGACTGGTTTACTTACTGCACAAACTGTAGCATTTGGTTCCATTTGAGCTTTGCACCATTTAATTATCAAATATGTTACTATTACCTAACTCCTTTCATAGTTCATATCTTAAATATAGGATGTAAATAAACCAAAATTTTGGAAGTATAATTCATTGTGGTTATCTTAAACTAATAAAACAACTCTCAATCTGATGGGTTTTTATATTCATGAAGTCAAAACTCCCTGAAAATTTTACTTGAAACAAAAAGCCCATCTTAAATCTTTATGTTTTGTTTTTAAGAACAATGTATTCTCAAATAAATGAGGAGTATTAGTTGCAATGGTAACTTTTGTCATTATAATTTCAGGGGAATCAAAGAAGAAGTCTAGAGTCTACAGTGTCTCAGATTGAGAAGGATAAAATGTTGCTACAGCATAGAGTTAATGAGTACCAAAGAAAAGCAGAACAGGAAAATGAAAAGAGGAGAAATGTGGAAAATGAAGGTAAATTATTACTTCTTTTGAAAAATGCTGGCATTCCTGTCTAATACTGTCATTGAGGTCTTTGGCATGAAGTTTTCTTAAATTTAGTGCCTATGATATATATTTAAAACACTAAGACACTTCATGAGCTAAATACCCATGTCCCAAGATAAATATATAACATGTTAAAGTCAGTAGTAATGTTTTAGGTGATTTTCATCCTATGTGCTTATTAAAATCTCCTGGAAAGCTTTAAAGAATACTGATACCTAAACTCCAGAGATTCTAATTTCATTGATCTAGATATGTGGCCTGAACGTCGGTATTTTTGTTAAGCTCTTTAGGTACTTCTAATAAGTAGCAACAATAGAGAACTCCTGAACTAGAATTTCAGGTGTTTAATGTTTGTGTTATAAATGCTTTTAAAATAGCTTTCTACACCCTTTGATCCAGTGATTTCACTTCTAAGAATTTTTACATACACACTTATGCACATGCACACTGATGTAGAAACAGGGCTATTCATTGTAGCAATTTTTTAAATGGAAAAAATTATAAACAAATATAATCAATGATATAATAAATTTTGTTATGCCTATATCATAGAATACTATGCATATTATGAAAGAATAAAGCATCTCTTTATATGTTATAAAGAATCTCTAAGATGTATCTTTAAGTGGAAAAAAAAGTAGATTGTTTAAAATAAGCATGCTTGTCTGTATAGCTTAAATGTGTATATATATATATATATAGATATGCATGTGAAAACATATTACATGTGTTTTTATATATTAGGGTGTGGATACATTTGACTGTCTTAGGAAGGATATGTAAGAAACTGATAATAGTTGTGGCTGGGGAGAAGAGTCAGAGGGACTAGGAGGCAATGCGGAGACATACTATATGGTATCTTTGGAGTTTTTAATCATTTAAAAAAAACAGAACTTTAAAGATTTGTACTATTCAGAAATAAATAATATTAAAACTGGCTTCATAACATTTCAGTAATAGGTTGATTTTATTAAGGAAATAAAAGAACTGAAATACTATAACTGTAGAAAAAATCGATTTTTGCATTCTGTATTATAAAACAGTGCTCTACTTTATGATGAATTTAAAATGTAAGTCCTTCCAAGGTGGAATTTCACTTTATGGGTGGACCTAGTGTAGCTAGCTGACTATTAGGGCCTAAGACTAAATTTCATTTATTTAAATGGAGTTATATGTTTCCTCCATGAAACTCTGTAATTTCTACATGTTATTCCTTTATTTACTAGTTTCTACATTAAAGGATCAGTTGGAAGACTTAAAGAAAGTAAGTCAGAATTCACAGCTTGCTAATGAGAAGCTGGCACAATTACAAAAGCAGGTAAGTTTTTGGAATGTGGTTTTTTAAAAATTAATATTTTATTGTGTTTTGGTCAAAAATCTATTTTCTTGCTCTTTTTTTTAAATAGCTGGAAGAAGCCAATGACTTACTTAGGACAGAATCAGACACAGCTGTAAGATTAAGGAAGAGTCACACAGAGATGAGCAAATCTGTCAGTCAGCTAGAGTCCCTGAACAGAGAATTGCAGGAGAGAAATAGAATTTTAGAGAATTCCAAATCACAAACAGACAAGGAGTATTACCAGCTGCAAGCTGCATTAGAAGCTGAACGAAGAGACAGAGGTCATGATTCTGAGATGATTGGAGACCTTCAAGGTAATATTTCTTACTGTGGTAAAATATATATAACATAAAATTTACCATTTTATTCATTTTTAAGTGTATGGTTCATTGGCATAAAGTACTTACATATTGTTATGCAGTCATCATGATTATCCATCTGCAGAACTTCTTTTCATCACCAACTAAAATTCTCTACCCTTTAAGCAGTCGTTCCCCATTATTAACTCCTCCCAACTCTTCGTAAACATCATTCTACTTTTTGTCTCCCTGAATTTGACTATCGTAAAAGTGGGATCATACAATATTGGTCCTTTTGTGTCTGTCTTGTTCCACTTAGCATAATGTCTTCAAGATTCGTCCATATTGTAGCATGTATCAGAATTTCTTTCCTTTTTAAGGCTGAATCATATTTCATTGTATAAATATGAGACATTTTGTTTATCAATAGAAGATAATTTTCTAAATTTAGTTTTTTATTTGTAATTCTGCTTAAAGCATAAAGTTTACCATCTTAATCCTTTTTAGGTGTAAGGTAATTATTTTTTATCATATTGCCCTCATAAAGAAAATTACCTTGGCAAAACCAGAAATAGCATTTTTCTTCTTTCAGTATGTCTACATTTGTATCACACTGTAATTTCTTTACTCTCATGAGCATTCCTGTGAGGTAGGTAATGTGAATATTTCTAATTTTACAGCCAGATTAGTGAAAATGTAATTTTAAGCATGCCTATCCACAAAAGTCTTATTCAAAGTGGGACTAACCCAAGCTGAGAGAATTATTAGTATTAAAACCTGGGAGTTCATTGTGTATTGTTGATAGAAATAGAAACTCAATTGCAGAAATAGAATCCCATTACAAATAAAGAATTAAGTACTTGAGAAAGTTAGCCCTAGAGATATCAGCAGTCTTTGTGAGTCTAAAAGGAAAAAGATTGATTATAACAGTGAATAAAGGAACAATTTTTATAATGGTAATACTATTCAGTTTGTTTTCAAAAAGATGCCTGGTTCTACCCACCTCTCATATATTTTTCTATTTTATATTCCCATTAGCAGCAGAATCTGTATTAACTAATCAAACAGATATGCATGGAAGTTGCTAGATTTCTCAGGGGAAAATTGGGGGTGGGGTGGTCCATTTTAACCTTAGTCATAGGATGGGAACATAGTTTGGGGTCTCATGGGGCATGATGTTAGCTGTAATTCTGTAGAGAAAGGTCAGGGTCAGTTTTTTTTGTGACTGTGGAAACGGAAATTAAGATCTCCTGTTGGTTCTTAGCTGAGGAGTGTTGTGCAATCTTATTTCTAGGCTTAAAATAGATCTAAATATAATCAGAAAAGTAACCTCATTGTATGTATTAGAAAAACCTCATACTTGACTTTCTTACATTGCTTTGCTAGGCCTTTTTATATAATTAACTGTGTGAAAGTCACTAAGTCACTTCATCTGCCTTCATTATTTAAACAAAGGAGAATAGAATAGGTGACCCCTGTAAATCCTTCCAGTTCTAAATTGTTTAAGTCTTTGATCTTCTGGTTATGACTGAGCTTTGAAGTGCTTGCCATAACAGAAGAGACCATCATCTATGTGTTTTAACAGTGGTTTTAATTGAATCTATTTTTTAGGTATTAGTAGTATTAAGAAAACTTTATAGCATGATTTATTATTTAGGTTTATCCTTTTTCAGTGCTTCCCTTGAGGCTTAATTTTTAATTTTTATCTGAATCAAAGCTCACATGCATTAAAAAATACATAAAACTTATATGAGCCTCAACATACATATAAAGATGCATTTTGGTTAAAAAAACAATTTTTACATTAATTTTTTATGGTCTTTTAAGAAATTTTAGGCCCCTCAGGTATAAATTTCTCATAGTCTAGGATCCTTGGGCTTTTGGTAGAGTCATGATTACTTCCCAGTTTCCTAGTTCAATGTCCTTCATGTATACTAGTGAGCAGAAGCATTTTCATGTGTATGGAAAAGACTTCCCAAATATAATTGGATAGTAAATATTTTAGGCTTTGTGGACCACATGATCTCGGTTATGTGTTCTTTTTACTTTTTACAACTCTTTGAAAATGGAAAAAAAAATACCAGAACACTTTTAGCTCGTGTCTGTAGAGAAATAGAATACGGGCCTGAAGTTTGTCAGCACCTATAAGGCTACTTTACAGACAAAATTAGCTTCCAAAAGTCCAGGCTATAGAGGCTTAAACAAAGTGAATGAACAAAGATCAAAATTTCATGGAGGAATGAAAATTTTAACTGAAATGATAAGCTCTCCATCTAGTTAATTTATCTGCGATTCTTCATATTTAAATGCAAAAAGACAAATGGTTTTAAGTTAACCATTTAAAACATCTTTTTAAAAATCCTGTTGTTTTAGTTGGTTTCCTCTTTAACTTTTTATTTTGGAAAGTTTCAATCATATACCATAGGAGAATACGATAATGACCCCCTAGGTAACCATTTTCCAGCTTCAGTAATCTTCATCTAGCAGACAGTCATGTTTTATTTAAAATTCCCTTCTCTTTCCTTACCATCCAACACTGAATTATTTTGAAGCAATTCACAGGCACCTCATTGTTTAATTTGTAAATATTTCAGTATCTCTTAAAGATAAAGGATTCTTTTTTTTTTTAATGACCACAATATGATTATCAAATCCAGAAGAAGGTTGATAATTATTTAATATGGTAGTATTGAGTATTGTAACATCTAGTCAATGCTCAGATTCTTCCAGTAGTCTCATAATTTTTTGTTGTTTTTGTATTTTGCTTGAATTGGGCTCCAGTTAAGATTCACACATTGCATTTATAATATGTCCCTTATGTTTTTTGTAAATCTATAGGTTCCCCTTCCCTTTTTTTGTTGTTTGTAGTTGTTGGTTGAAGAAGAAAGGTTTTTTTATTCTGTTGAACTCTCCCATTCTGAATTTTACTGATTCCATCGGTTAATATGTTGCTGTGTCCCATGTTGTACTTTAAATTGGTATTTCTGGAGGCTTGCTCTATTTCAGGTAGGACTTTGGCAAGAATGCTTGTAAGACATTTATGTACCAGGATTCACATAAAGTCTGGCTATCTCTTTGTGATGTTATAAGCCATTGATGATCATTGACTAAGATCCTTTGTTTCTTTAGGAGTTTGCAGTGCTAATGATCTGTTTTTGTAATTCTTCATTCCTTTATTAACTGAAATTATACTATAAACATCTTTTCACCAACTATGTAGTTATCTTGAGGTACAGCTTATAAAGGAAAGTCAAGTTAAATACTTGATTCTTTTCTTTTCCTTAAAAATTTTCAGAACAGTAAATTTATTTCCTCAGCATGCTCCAAAGGTAACCAGTGATGTTTTAAAATATATTTATGAACTTAAAATTTTAACATATTTAATACATTAGCTCACTGCAGTATACTTATTGATGCTCATTTGTGGCTAGTGAAAATCTCTTCCAGTTTAGACAGTGTCCTAGTAGTCCTGGATAGCATCTTTTCTTTTTGGTATGCACAATATATTTTCCAGGATCATTTTCTATCGTAGACCTGGAATGCCCATTAACAAGAAACCCAAGTTCTTTTTGTGGTATATGACATTCAGAGACTATAATCTGGATGCTGCAAGTATTCACTGCTATTGTATTGATAGATGTTTGTAGGACTTTTTAATGGACAAAGGTAGGAAATACTTGTTTTTCATTGTAATTGCTAATACCTTAATTTATTGTATTGTGATTAGAAACTATTATGTACCAGATATCTACCTGAACTATTTCTGGCTTTGTTGATAATACATTTATAGATATTAGTTGGGGCATTTGAAAATTGTGTAGGTTTTTTGCTTAATATGTTTTGAGTTTGTTTTTTGAAAGGAAAACAATAGATCAGTTTTCTAATCTAATCAAACAGTTTTCTAAGATTCCATTTATTCTTCCTCTCTTTAATCTGTCAATTTTTATAATGTATTTTAAAAGTTACCACTATTCCCTGGTTGGTGTGGCTCGGTTGGTTGGAACATTGTCCCATGAGCTGAAAGGTCGCAGATTTGATTCCCAGTCAGGGCACATGCCTGGGTTGCAGGTTCAGTCCCCAGTTGGGTCATGTATGAGATGTGTTTCTCTCACACTTTGATGTTTCTCTTCCTCTCTTTCTGCTTCCCTTTCCCTCTAAAAATCAATGAGCATGTCCTTGAGTGAGGATTTTATTTTTTTAAGTTACTCCATGAATTTGGCTTTTTTTTTTTCCTCCTAGCCCCCTTGTATTTGTAAAAGTTTTTCCTCTGCGTATTTTTTATTGAGGTGAAATTCACATAGCAAAAACTTAACCATTCAAAAGTGTACAGTTCAGCCCTGACCGGTGTGGCTCAGTTGGAGTGTTGTCCCATAACTGGAGGGTTGCAGGTTCAGTCCCTGGTCAGGGCACATGCAAAAGGCAACGTATTGGTGTTTCTCTCACATAGATGTTTCTCTCTCCCTTCCTGAATCCCTTTCTCTAAAAAGCAGTGAAAAAAAGAATGTCTTTTGGTGAGGACTTTTTTTAAAGAGTGAACCATTCAGTGGCATATAGTATATTCACAGTGTTCTGCAGTCACCTCCTGTATTTAATTTCAAATATTTTTGTTATTCCAAAAGAAAACCTTGTACGCATTAATCTGTTTCCCTGTCTATTCCCCTTGCCCTAGTCCCTGGCAATCAGCAATCTCGTCTCTATCTTTGAATTTACCTGTTCTGGATATTTCATATAAATGACAGCATGCCGTATCTTACCTTTTGTATTAGGCTTCTTTCACTTGGCACGTTTTTAAGATTCATCCATGTTGTAGCATAGATCAGTACTTTATTTATGGCTGAGTAATAGTCTGTTGCATGTTGCCCTGGCTGGTTTAGCTCAGTGGATTGAGCGTCGGCCTGCGAGCTAAGTGTCGCTGGTTCGATCTTCCAGTCAGGGTACATCAGAGAAGGAAAACTCTGACTCCAAAAAACCTCCGCTGCCTTGCGGCATACCTCTTCAGGGGAAAGGCTAAGGGAGTAAACCCCGACAGAAAATCCGGAGCCGGAGTCCCTAAGGCGGTTTGATGTTGTAGTCAACACCGGCAACTCCTGCGGCGCACCTGAAGCCAAGCTGTATTGACTCCGTCTTTCCCTTGGACCCTTCAGCTGCGAAGAGAGGGGGGGTCTGCTGCATGGGCAACAGCAGACCCTCCATATTACCCTGCCCAGGCTCTGTAGCTTCAGCGTCATCACAAGATGTCGATTCAACACGGGAGGAGACAGATACCATGTCACTCCCGAGTCGGACTGCACAGCCATTCTCGGCGGTGCAGATAGACTCTTAAGAAGCTACACCATCGTCTCTCGAGACGGACGGCTGCCGACGACGAATAGTCTGTTGCATGTAGATACTGTATTTTGCTTAGCCATTCATCTGTTGATGGACATTGAGTTATTTCCTGCTTTTGAATGTTGTGAATAACACTGCTTTGAACAAGGATTTTTTTGGCATATCTGTTTTCAAATCTTGGTTATATATCTAGAAGTAGAATTGCTTAGTCATGCAGTAATTCTTTGTTTAGCTTTTGAGGAACTTCCAAACTGTTTCCACAATGGCTGCACTATTTTACTTTCCCACCAGCAATGTGAAAGGGTTCTAGTTTCTCCACTTCCTTGGCAATACTTGCTATTTAACCATTTTTAGTCATAGACATCCTAATGGGTTTGAAATCGTGTCTCATTGTGGTTTTGATTAAATTTTCCTAATGACTAATGATGCTGAGCATCTTTTCATGGACTTACGGACCATTTATATATTCTTTTTGGAAAAGTATTCATGTCCTTTATCCATTTTTTAATTGGATCGTTTTTATTTATGTTGACTTTTAGAGTCTGGACAGTAGACCATATCAGATACATGATTTGCTTAATATTTAATTCCATTCTGTACATTGTCTTTGTACGTTCTTGATAGTGTCTTATAAGAGTTAAGTCCAGCTTATCTATGTTGTTCATGCTTTTGATATCGTATCTCAGAATACATTACCAAATTCAAGATTATGAAGATTTTACCCAATGTGTCCTAAAATTTTTATGGTTTTAGCACTTATATTTAGGTCTCTGACCTATCTAATTTTTGTATATGGTATGATGCAGGGATCCAGTATCCAGTTTTATTATTTTGCATGTAAATATCCAGTTGTCCCAGCACTGTCTGTTGAAGAGATTATTATCCCCCATTGAATGGTTTTGGCATTATTGTTGAAAATCAGTTGGCCATAGATACATGGATTTGTTTTTGGGTTCTCAGTTCTATTCCATTAGTCCATTATTTCTTAATGTCAGTACCATACTGTTCTGATATTAAGCAAAATTTGCTTTATAGCTAGTTTTGAAATAGGGAAGTTTGAGTTCTATAAGTTTGTTGTTCTTTTTCAATAGTTTGAACTATTCAGGGCTCCTTATAATTTCACATAATTTGAGGATCTGGTTTTCCTTTTCTGCATGAAAGACCTGTGAAATTTTGATAGGGATTGCATTGAATCTACAGAGCACTTTGGGTAGTATTGCCATCTTAACATATTAAGTCTTCCAGTCTATGAACACGCGATAGAGTTTCATTTATTTAGGTCTTTTTAAAATTCATTTCAGCAGTTTGTTTTTAGTTTGTCATGTACATGTTTTACACCTCCTTGGTTATTTTTATGTATGTTATTCTTTTAAATGCTCCAATAGAATCATTTTAATTTTATTTTTGTATTGTTCATTGAATACATTAGCTGTGGGTATTTCATAAATACCCTTCTTTGTTTATGTTTAATGCAGTATTGTTTGGTATGTTGAGGTTTTATTACTTCTATATCTTCATACTGGATTAGGATTGTATTATTATAAGTGATATTAAATGCATCTGACCTTGAGAGTTTTTTCCCTTATTTTGCACTCTCCTGTTATATGTTGCACATTCACTTACTTTCAGTTTTTGTGTGTAGTTGGTGGGCCTCATTTAGATTGTAGATTTCATATTTGAGGATATAAACACATTTAAATTTTTTTAAGTGGGATTTTCTGTTGAAACTTAACACATATACACATATTAAAATAAATAAAAATACACATTTGGAGAAATTTTTACAACATGAGCAGACATGCATAACAAGAATCCTAATTATGAAACTAACATTACCAGCAACCTAGAAGTTCCCCTGTGCTTCCTCTTAGTCACTAACCCCCTTATCCTCAAGTAATCATTGTTCTGACTAACACCATAAATTAGTGTTGCCCTTTTTTTAACATTTTATAAATGGAATCATGTAGTAAATATTCCTCTGTGTCTGTTTTATTTCATTCAACATTATGTTTGTGAGGTTCATCCATTTATTGTATGTAGCAATTGTTTATTTCTCCTTGCTGGATAATATTCCACTATTATATACAGTCACTACAATCATTCTGTGACAGATAGATATTCTGATTATTATCATTTGGAGGCTATTGTGGATAGTGCTGATATGAACTTTCTTGTACATATTCCTTTGGTAATCATACATATGGATCCTGATGACATATACTTTGGTGTTAGAGAGCCATAGAGTATATGTATATTTGTCTTTAGTAAGTACTTTCAAGTATTTCAGAGTAGCTGCACCAGTTTACATTCACCATCAGTGTGAGTTACAGTTTCCACATCCTCATCAAGGACAATACTTTTCCAACTGATTTTTGTCAGTCTTTTTTTTTTTTTTTAACTTTATTTTTATTTTATTTTTGTCAGTTTTGATGATGCATGATGATATTCCTTATAGGTTAATTTGTATTTCCCTGGTGGCAATTTGTAATGTGCTCTTTAGGTCTTTAGCCCATTTTTTATTGGATTGCTTGACTCTTTCTTTTTTTTAATATGCTTTATTGTTTGGATTTTTTTTTATTTTTTTGCTTTGTTCCTCAAATAGGATGTGTGTGCGTGTTTGTACACACCATACACTGATGACACATGTTTTTGAAACTTGAATTTTATTTGAAGATTTGGCCATAAAAATTTTTTTTGCATTAAAACATACATTTTTTTAATTTTTTTTTATTTTTTAATATGCTTTATTGACTATGCTGTTACAGTTGTCCCAATTTCTTTTCCCTTTGTTCCCTTCCACCCAGTGACATCCCTCCCTCCTGTTGTCCACCCACCATAGTCCATGCCCATTGGTTGTGCATATATTTCTTTTCAACATCTTCCTTTCTACTCCGCTCCCTCCTACGATGCTTCTTAATTCCTGTACCATCTCCCTCCCTTTCCCCACTTCCTCCAACCTGCTGACCTCCCCCCATAATGTTCCCCATACCTATAATTCTTTTCTCACTCGCGTTGCCTACTTAGTTTGCATTTATTTCAGTTCCCTAGCTTCTGTTGTTGGTTATTGTGATACAGTTTTCATTTTAATGTTCATAGTTTTGATCCTCTTCCTCCTAAACAAGTCCCTTTAACATTTCATATAACAGTGGTTTGGATCTGATGAACTCCTTCAGTTTTACTTTGTCCTGGAAGCACTTTCTCTGCCCTTCTATCCTGAATGACAGCTTCGCTGGATAGAGTAATCATGATCGTAGGTTTTTGCTTTTTATTACTTTGAATATTTCCTGCCAGTCCCTTTTTGCCTGCAAAGTTTCTTTTGAGAAATCAGCTGATTATCTTATTGGGACCCCTTTGTATGTAATTCTCTTCTTCTCTCTTGCTGCTTTTAAGATTCTCTCTTTAGCCTTAATTTTTGACATTTTGATTATAATGTGTCATGGTGTGGTTCTCCCTGGGTCCAGTTTTTTTGGAACTCTCTGTACTTCCTGGATCTATAAGTCTTATTTCCTTCCCTAAGTTAGGGAAGTTCTGCTTTATTATTTTTTCACATAACTTTTTCATTTCTAGCTCTTCTTCTTCACCTTCTGGCAGCCCTATGATTTGGATGTTGGCCTGCTTATAGCTGTCCAATAAGTTTCTGAGCCTCTCCTCATTTTCCTCATTTCTCGTTTCCTCTTTCTGCACTGGTTGACTGTTTATTCCTTCCCTATGTTCCGATTTGTTGATTTGATCCCTGGTTTTCTTGCCCTCACCATTAGTTTCGTATGTGTTTTTGTTCATTTCAGCAGGACTAGCCTTCATTCCTTCCCCGTCTTGTTTAAGATCTGCTGTTAGGTCTGTAAGCATTTTTATAACCAAAGCTCTGAACTGAGCCTCAGAAAGATTTCCTATCTTCTGAGCCGTTAGAGTAGATATTTGCTGTCTGGTCAGCTTCATCACTGGGATCTCTATCATGATCTGTGCTATCCTGACAGTTTTGTGTTTACCTTTGCTTCCTGGGCAGGGCTGTCACACCTCCTACACTACAGGGGACGGAGCCCCATGCATTGGTCACAACCGGGCATCCCATCTCACCACGTTGTTGCATTTTCTGCGTGGGTGTGGGTCCAAGATGGATTCCTGCCTTTCACTCCGCTGAGAGACCGGGAGCTTCCTCCTCCATCCCCACCGCCTCCGGGCCTCACGGTCCAAGGCAGTGAAGGTCTGCCTTCCCCAGCTTTGGAATCGCAAGCTGACGGGTGTGGTCTGCAGCCGGGGGTGCTCCCCAGGCACTTCTCACCTCCCCTTAAATATGGGTGTGTGTGCTTACTGCTGTCCTGCCTCCGTCACTGCTGCTGCCAGGGACAGCACAGTTTGAACTCTCCTCCCCGGCTTCGCCCCTCTTACCTTTCCAGAAGAGTACCACTTTATAACTTCATACATTGGACTTCCATTTATTTTCTGGAACTTCTGGTTATTTCTGGTTTTGCGGTAGTTGTATTCCTTCTTAGATGTGGAGGGAGATGGAGCGTGTCAGTCTAGGCCTGCATCTTGGCCAGAAGTCTCCTGTTTGTTTGCTTCCGTGTCCCAGGCAGAGCTGTCACTCGTACTACATTGTAAGGGGCGGAGCCTTAGGGATTCGTCAGTAACAGGTGACCTGTTTCACCACATTGTGGCGCTGTATGCAGGGGAGGGGTCTGAGAAGGAACAATGCTGCTTGCCCAGCACTCGCCCCTTTTCCAGGTACCTCTCCCACTTTTTCACTGGACTGGTGCCCCTCTAGCTGCTGCCCTGGCCGTTGTTCCCAGAGTGGTTGGGTCTACGGATGTTCTAGGTCCGTGGGGGCCCTTTAAACAAGCGGACTCTGCCGAGAGACTGTCAGTTTCTGCCTCCATCCCAACCCCCACTGGTCTGCACAGTCAGAAGCAATGAGGCTTGATTTTTGCCGGTGCTAGGACCATGAGCTGCGCAATCTGGTGAGGAGCTGGGAATGCTCCCCAGATTTCCGCTGGCCTGCCACTGTTGCTACTGATACCACCACCACACTATGTCCTCTCTGCCCCGGCTCTGCCCCTCCTGCCTGTCTGGAAGAGTATTTCTTCTTTATATCTTTGTTTGCTGGACTTCCATGCACTTTGATTTTCTGGAACTTCTGGTGGTTTCTAGTTTTGAGGTAGTTGTATTCCTTCTTAGTTGTGGAGGGAGACGCAGCACGTCTGTCTACGCCTCCATCTTAGACGGAAGTCATGCTTGACTCTTTCTTATTGGTTTATATGAATCCTAGATATTAGTTCTTTATCCAGTACATATATTGTCCTTTCCCATACTTTATGGTTTGCCTTTTCATACTTTAATGTTGTCTGCTGATTAACAGAATGTGCTACTTTTCTTATTTATTTTTTTAATCCTCCCCTGAGGATATGTTTTTATTGATTTGAGAGAGAGAGAGAGAGAGAGAGAACATTGATTGGTTGCCTCCTTTATGTGCCCTGAACAGAGATCAAACCTGCAACCTTGATATGTGTCCTAATTGTGGATTGAACCCACAACCCTTTTGTGTATGGGATGATGCTCCAACTAACTGAGCCATCTGGCCGGGGCCTCTTTTCTTATCTTTAATTCAGTCCAATTTATTTTTGTTTTCTTTTATGGTTAGTGCTGTAATTAATGTGGCCTATTAAATTTCTTGATTAAGTCAGGAAGATATTGATCCCTATTTATTTCTAGAAGTTTTAATCTAGTGGTTCTTTTTTCTTTTATTATATTTTTATATTTTTTATGTGAAGCTTCTTTACTGTCATGTATTGCACAGACAAGTAAGCTTTTTCCTAGCATTTTTTTTATAATAGAATAAATAAGGAACATAAACTATATTTTATTTAACATCTCTTACATGGGGTTACTAGGAATCTATAACACTGGGGAACACAGTTTTCGTTGATTTAGATCCAACACTTGTTCTTGGCTAACTTTTGGCATTTGAATCCAAAAATGACCCCAGTTTTTCCCTATCACTTTTTAAGGTACAGGATACCCTCCCTTTTTCCCCAAAATCATACACAATGTACATACAAAGGAAAATAAAGAAAAAATTACCTGAATATACTGTTTATTTAGAGTTATTTTATTCATACAAAGGCTATAGATTGTTACTGTAAGTCAAATTGTACAAGTAGTAAAGTTCTGCTAGCAAACATACATATTAAGATATTTTATTTTTTCAAACAACAGGCTTAGAGATGCCAAAATGAGATACTTGAAACAGTCTCCTTCAGTTGGCAAAGCTTTAGCAAATTGCTTCATGAGACCCAGTTTTATGTGCAGAGGTGGGAATATAATGTGCTTTCTGTCAACAAGTGGCTCATGTAGAATGTTTGGATCACCAGGTTTAAGGTCAGATCTTGGAGGCCAATTTGACTCCACCCAGTGCTTCTCATGAGCTCTACTATACCACATACGCAGAAAACAGGGATACTTGGTGTATCCGCGTTGCTGACCAAGAAGGAAGCAGACCATTTGAAGGTCAACACAGTTGATCCAATTGTGCTTGTGATATTGCAACAGATCAGTGACTCTCCTTATGTTTTCATATTCTTCACAAAAACAAACTGAATGGCCAACTGGGACTGCACCAAATAAATTGCCATTGTGGAGGAGGACACACTTCAAGCTCTGCTTTGAGCTATCGAAGAACAATTGCCATTCAGTTGCGTTCTGGATTGGAAATCCCAATTCCTCCATTAAACCATGTATATTAGGGCAATACACAAAGCCACCGTCACTTCGAAAGTACTGTAGAGTTGCACTTTCTCTTGATTGAAAGTAGGATACCTTCGCTCCTTTTTCAAGCAAGTTTTTCTCATGCAGTCTTGATGCTAGGAGTTCTGAATCTTCTTTGAATAGTCCCAAATCTCATGCCAAATCATTCAACTCATGCTGATCAAATCCCTTACGAACTGAGTCATCTTCATTTTCAAAATCTTCATCGTTGCTGTCACTTAGTTCTTCACCATACTCCTGTTTTTTGAAAGAGGGTAGTTCAATGAAAACTGGCACTGGGATTTCAGCTGAATGAGGTTCTGGGCGTATAGCTGATGGTAGGCTAGGGTACTCTTATTTTACATTTATTTTTCTTGTTATATCCTGACGTTTTCACTATACAAAAGTAACAGTCACTTGAATGATCTGTGGGCTCTCACCAAACCATAGGTATTCCAAATGGCAATTTATCACGTGTTCCCTTTGTCCACATCCGTAAACTCTCGACACACTGCTTGCACACCTTGTGAGGGGCCCAGGACTTACCTTGATCACCAAGTTTTACTTTAAAATATGCAAAATAGGCTTGCCTGACAAATGCGCTGATGTTCGTCCTTTGACTGGGAATAGTGAAACTGCCACAGATATAACAAAACGAATCAGGGTTGTTTAGGCACTTACAACAAGAAATAGCAGAGGCAGACATCTGAAGGAAAGGAAATAAGTATGTATGTAAATAAATAAATAAATTCTGTTAACTCCTAGTATACAGACAAGAACTCAGACTACACTTCGGAATATGATTCACTATCTAGAACAGCACACAACCTCTCACTACACTGTCTCATGTGTAACTGAATAGCCTAGACAAGTATGAACCTAATGCTGGTCTCCAAGGTTGTCCCCCACACCTCCCCACTTAAAGGAGGTTTGCTCTCAGCCAATAGGAGAGCACTAGTGCTTCCCTCAATCCAGCTCGATCCAGCCTAGAGTGGTTGCATTAGGATAAGCTGTAGAGAAAAAAAAATTGACTTGACAGAAGAAAACTAACTGCAGTTTTGAAATCAGCATGCCTAGTTAAGTCTAAAACAGCTGAAAAATCAAACTCAACAGGAATTATGTCAAAAATTGTTCCTCTGTGTAGTGGAGTCGACACATTTTTATTACTTTGTCTTATTTGGGAATTGGTTTATATAAACATGAAAAATTTAGTTTAACCCGAATATATGATTTTTGTATGGATTTTTAAAACCTATATTTTATGAAAACAGGAAGAGACATTTTTTAATAGCACTTTAACATTTAAACATCTTGCCACATTTGCTTTATCTCTCTCCATATAAACATACACATGCTTGCACTTTGTATTTTTGCCCAGTGATTTGAAAGATATTGGCAGGTGTTTCTTTCTCCTACGTGGACATAATGCCATTTTTGTTTGGTTTGTGAATACAGTTGTTTCATTACTCTCTAGCAGATAAGCAGTATCAGGTGCCAAAGATTTAATATTCATTTGTTCACTAAAGAGCTACTTCAGGCACACTAAAATATAGGAAGGAGGTAGAGTGAAGACTTAGGCAAGTACAACTTAGATATTTTTTCTGGTCCTTCATTTCCCTGCCAAGTCCTTGACTACTTTGTTTTTGTTTTATTTTATTTGTTTGTTTTTTAAATTTTATGTATTTTTAGAAAAGGGAAGGGAGAGAGAAAGAGGGAGAGAAACATCAATGTGCAAGGAAAACACTGATCAGTCTCCTCTCCCATGCCCCCAGCCAGGGACCTGGCCTGCAACCCGGGCATGTGCCATAATCTAGAATCGAATCTGTGGCTTGGGGTTCACAAGACAACACCCAACCCACTCAGCCATACCAGTCAGGGTCTAGGCCACTTTGAATCACAAATAAGGAAACAGATTCTGGCTTTTGAACTATGAACAAGACCATATAATGATATTCATTTTTGTTAAATTCTGTATGTATTAAAATTGTGTTTTAAATACGCATTAAGAACCTTAAAGGCATAAAGTATGTTATGAGGAGATTGCTAAGTATGAGTTGATGCCATTGTATGGCATGAGCTTTAGGTGGGTTAAAACTAAGCTTTGTTAGAATGTTTGAATTCCGCAAAACTCCATTTTTATAGAAAACTAAGTTAGTTTTAAATTAAATTAAATTTAAATTTAAGAGTGATTAAACACTTCAGAATTTATGACACATATAAAGCACTTAAATACTTGCCTTAATTAACTAAAGCGTTTAACCCTTAACATCATAGAAAGAGCACTTCATAAAGACTCAGGCAGATCTGATTTCTGGACCAAGCTCAAGCTGCATCTCTTTGACTATTTGTGAAATAAATAATATATACTAGGTGACCTCCAATTAGCATTGACATTTTTTATTGTATATTGTAGTTACTGTATATACTACCAAGAAAAATATTAATTTAATCTGGTCAGGATATTTAAAACAATTTTTTAATCTTAATAGTAATGCAGAACAAAGAGACTTGTTTTAATGACTATATAATATTTTTCTCACTTGATAGCACGAATTACATCTTTACAAGAGGAGGTGAAGCATCTTAAACATAATCTTGAAAGAGTAGAAGGAGAAAGGAAAGAGGCACAGGACATGCTTAATCATTCAGAAAAGGTAAATGATTTAGCATTACCAATTACAAGATAGTGTTTACTAGTTATCAAATAGTATAAGGTGGTTTTATAAAATAGCATTCATTCCTAATGTTTATATATTGTATTTCTAAAAGTTGTATGGTTGATTGGTTGGTTTTGTGGGACTGGTGTATGTGTCTTAATTAGGGCTTTTTATTGTGTTATTTTTGTTTCTACCCTTGAAGGGTATTAGTTTTTTGATATTATTTGATCACAAATTGCTTTGGTTTGGAAATACCTTTGCATAAGAAATTTTTTTTGTACGTGGGTATGATGAATGTGCTGAACCTTATTACTATCCTTATGAAGAAGGAAAACAAATGATCACATGTGCTTTTTCCATTTTGTTGGTAGGAATTAGCAAAATAGAAAATTCACAGTGATTGGTCTTTACATGTAGAATTTTCTTAATCCGAAATGTCATTGATTATCTTCTGCCCCTACCTTGCTTAAAAAAAAAAAAAAAAAAAAAAAGGATTAAATAGATAACAGGCAGATCTAGCTGTCGCTTTTGCGATGCCTCGCTGAAATGTTGTATGTTTACTAGATCCTCAGATAAATGATGAGAAAATCTACCAGTTATCTTGTCCTTTGTACATGTTTTGTGACAATCAGAATAGTTTTTTGATATCTAAGCCTGGTGTAAATGTAGAAACCGGATGAAAGAAAGAAGAATAGAAGAAACACCGAAACAGAAATGAAATACATTTTGACTTGATCTTTCATCAAAGCAACATAAATCTAGGTGTAGATACATATGTAGATAGAGATAGTTTATTGTTTAAAAAAGTGGTAGCAATTTTTTTTTTTTGAATTGAAGAATTGTCCTATTTATTTCTGACCCTAGCAATTAACCCTTCTAACATAATCGCCACCACAGCTTTGCCCTGCCATCAGCCATGGCTAATGATTCTAATGGGAAGGGGCAAGTATTTGGGGTAAAGAAAAGGTGACATTTTGCTTTTAAGTTTATATGATGTGAAATATATAAGAAAGTATAAAAAATAAACTTATGTCCTGAATAAAAATATTTAAGAAAGGTGATGTCACATTTCAGGCTGGTGGATTCATATATTATTTCTTGTGGGATATTATATAATGTAAGATTTAATATTCTATCTTTTGAACAGTATATTATATGACTCTCAATTTTATTTTACAGGAAAAGAATAATTTAGAGATAGATTTAAACTATAAGCTTAAATCATTACAACAGCGGTTAGAACAAGAGGTAAATGAACATAAAGTAACCAAAGCTCGTTTAACTGACAAACATCAATCCATTGAAGAGGCCAAGTCTGTTGCAATGTATGGTAAGTGTCAGTTTTAATATTTTCTACATGATTAGTTTTCAAATAATACCTACAGAAATTTTGATTTTGATCAAAATTTTACTTTATAGTATTACAAAATCTTAAACATTACAATTAATAACCTGGAAAGAGAATATTATCTGCCTTTTTCTCTGGATACCTTCCTTTTTATTTTTATTTTAATTTGTACTCAAGGATACATTTATTGATTTTAGAGAGAGGGGAATTGGGGTGGACGTCCATGTCAAAGAGACATCGATCGGCTACCAACTGGGTACATGCCCCAACTGGGGATTGAACTCGCAACCTAGCCATGTGCCCTGACTAGGGATAAAACCCATAACTTTTCTGTGCACAGGATGATGCTGCAACCAACTGAGCCACACCATCCAGGGTTGGATACCTTTCATTTTTTTAAAATAATAATTTCACCTGCTAGTTTCCTCACTTCACCGCCCTATACTACCCTCTGCTCCCTATAAAAGTCAGGAAGTTGCTCTTTTTTCCCAGTTTTTCAGTATTTTATTTACTTACTGACCCATTCTGGAACTTATTGTCTGTTAATTCATCTGCTTTCTTGCTCTGAACCCTCAATTTTCTCATTTATTTGTAATTCCATGGTATTAGGCCTCTAAACACAACCTTAGATCAGATCAACCAGCCACTTTCTCCACTTCATATAGTTCTTCAGATGAGTGTCAGCCCACTGCATTATCTCCTACCACAGTTGAAATGTCAATTTTTAGATACAGGTATCCCCTGTATAGGTACTTCTGTAACATGGTTTCACTCTTAACATGATATGATTGTAGAAGATATCCAAGAATTGCTGGTAGAAAAAGAAACTGATGAAGCAATTTTGGTTGCAATGACATCTGGAATGTGCCAAGATAACTTAGGGGATGATAGCACTGATGAAAACGAAGAAGTTAAACAGTTTACTCTACAAAGTGCAAAGAAAGGCCTAGACTTAGCCGAACAGTTAAGAGTCATATTTCTTAAATGAAGATCCTTGCACTGACAGGAGCACAAAGTTTAAGAGAGAACTTCGAAAGTGATTAGCACCATACAATGAAATTTATAAAGATCTCAGCTAAAAGAAAGCAATCTAAAATAACAGATTTTTGCAGAAAATAAAGCATAGAAATCAAGATAATGCTGAAGAAGATCTGGAGGATGAGGCTATCTTATCTTGTCAAAAAGAAAATGCATTCGGTTAATGGAGCTTAGTAGTGATGATGAAGAAAACATTACTTAATTCATATTAATATGTAATACTTTTGATGAAAATTGCTTTAATAAAGATATTTCTCTTAATTATAAAAATATAATAGTACGTTTTTTAAATTTTTGGAACCTAACCTCCCCTTTTTGTACTAGTTCTTTGTTTCATATAACATGGATTCGCATAACACGGCATTTGTTAGGAACCTAACAACCATGTTATACGGGGGTTACCTGTATATCACTCATTAGTTCCTTCTCCGAGACTTTTATTGTCTTCTCAAGCTTCCTTTGCCATTTCTTTATTACTCCATTGTTAGGTGAAATTTCCTCCTATTTCAAAAAGAAATCATGAAAGCATAGGTGTGAATTTCTTAAAATCTAGTTCTCTTACTTAACCCATCCTACTTCTTTACCCATCTTCAATATTTTTCCTGTCATTTTAGAGGAGGGTGATCCTTCTCCTGTCTTGGTGATATGTTCTAGCTGTACTCAGATCCAGTCTCTTATCTCATTCTAACTTATTACAGTAGTGTGCCCCCTTACCCATGGCTTCACTTTCTTCTGTTTCAGTTACCCGTGGTCATCTGAGGGTCAAAAATATTAAGTGAAAGATTCCAGAAATGAACAATTCATAAGTTTTAAATTGCATCCTGTTCTGAGTATCATGATGAAATCTCACAATGTCCTGCTCTGTTCCTCTAGGACGTGAATCATTCCTTTGTCAGTGCATCGATGCTGTATACATTCCACACCTTTTATTCTTGATTATCAGATCCACTGTTGCAATATTGCAATGCTTATGTTCAAGTAACCCTTATTATACTTAAAAATGACCCCAGAGCACAAGAGTAGTGATACTGGCCATTTGGATATGCCAAAGAGAAGCCATAAAGTGCTGTTACATACTGTCAGAAGGTCGATAGTTGCCTAATGCTATATCACAATTCCTATGTCATTCACTTTACTTCATCACATAGGCATTTTATCATTTCATATCATCACAAGAAGGGTGAATACAATACAATAAGATATTTTGAGAGAAACAGATCACATTCACCTAACCTTTTTTTTACAGTACATTGTTAAAATTGTTCTATTTTATTATTGTATATTATTGTTAATCTCTTACTGTCCCTAATTTATAAATTAAACTTTATTATAGGAGATATATAATTTATGTTTTTAAAAAGACCACTCCTGCTGTGTGGTGAATGCTTTTCAGAGGGGTAACAGAGGGAGATCAGCTAGAAGGCTATAGGGTATAGGCATTGGTGTTAGTAAAACTGAAAAGAATTAGCAATACGAAGGACAAGAGTTGGTGATAAATTGAGTGGAAAAGGGATAAAGAAGAAATCAAGAATCAAACTTTTAATAGCTAGATGTATGTTAATATATTTTGACATCGAGATGATGGATAGGAGTGGTTTGAAATGGGAAGGAAGTAATGGCATCTATTTAGATATGTTGATTTTGAAAAGTGTATTTGATATCCAGGTGGTGATGTCAAGTAGTCAATTGTATCTAATAAGTGTGAAGCTCAGGGGAGAGTATCAATTCAGGAGTCACACACATGGAGCCATATGAAGAACATGATAAAATCAGCAAAGGGAAGAATACAGTCAAAAGAGAATAATAATAATGGAACCCTAAGGCAGTCTAACTTTTGGAGGTCATGTAGAAGAGGAGAAACCAACAAAAGAAAGAACAGCCGAAAGAATAACGGAAAAACCAAGAGAGTATGGTATCAGAAGCTTGAAGAGTAAAGCATTGGGAAAAATGAGGAAGTAGTTCAATATATTGCAATCTGTTAAGGTCAGTGAAGATGGAGACATGGATATTGTGTGTCCTCTGAATTTTTTGCAAGATGTATGTTATTGGTTAACATGCAAAGAAGAGTTCTGGTGGAATGATGGAGATAGAAGCCAAATTGGAAAGAGATAAATGTATAATAGGTGAAGCACTAAGACAGTAAGTATAGATAGCTCTTTCAGAAGTTTGGCTATGAACAGAGATGGGTGGTAGCTGAAGAGGGATATGAGATCAGTAGAGGGTATTTAAGGAGATAATAAATTAGATTATTATGTTGATAGGAATGATTCAGTTGGGAGGAGGAAATTCTTGAGGCAGGAAAGAGATAAAATAATTGAAGGAACAAAGTCCAGAACAGAATAAAATGTGATGATTGTATTGGTACAGCTAAGTTTGTAGGTGTGGGGAGGAAGATGAGGAAGTTTCATTCTAATGGTTTCTTTTTGTCACCTAGATGGCAGTCTCTGAGAGTGTGAAAGCAGACTTAATAAGTTTGAACACTCTTAGTGCAATTACTATTTGCAAGATCATGCAGAAGTTAACCTCTCAGCACCTTAGTTACCACATATCAAAAAAGAACCTCAGTGTAGACTAATATCTTCTGTTAAAAATTAAAATAGGTGTTATACAATACCACCATGGAATCTTGTTTATCTGAGTTGCATAAATTAGAATTCCTATCATACCTTTAAGTCTCTTATAACTTTTCTGGAACAATGCAAGGTACAGATTAATAACCACAACCTATTTTTCAGCTTTTATCTGAACCACGTCCATCTTTCTCTTCAGTTATTCTCATGCCCTCCACCCCCACCCCTGATTATTTTTCCAGCTACAGTTTCACCTTGTGGTCTGAAAATGGCACTGATAATCTCTCATATAACTGGAAAAAAGGATTTAGAAGGTTTTATTTTATTACTTTATTGTATTTTATAACTTTTTTCCTTTAGATCTTCTATATAAATAATTGAAATAACATTATGACTTCTATAACAAATAACTTCATTAGAGCCCCAGGATAAAACAGGGACATTTTGCACCAGCTTGTCTTATATAGCCCATGAAAGCGAGAAGTAATGGAGTAACCCTGGCCAGGTAGTCAGGTGGTTCAAGCATTGTCCTGCTGCACCAAGGTTGCTGGCACATCCTAGAATCAACCAATGAATAAGTGGAACAACAAATTAATGTTCTCTCTCTCTCCCTCTCCCTCCCCCCCCTCCCTCCCTCCCTTCTCTTCTCTCCCTCTCTTCCCTCTTCTTCCATCCCTCTTTCTCCCTTCCTCTTTTCTTCTCTCCCTCCCTCTTCCACTCCAACTCTCCCTCTTTTCCTATCCTTCTCTCCCTCCCTTTCTCTCAAAAATCAATAAGTAAAAATTAAGGGAAAAAAAAAGAAAAGTAATGAAATATTCTTTATTTTAAATGTATGTTTGTAACTTTTTTTTTCAGAGATGGAAAAAAAGCTAAAGGAAGAGAGAGAAGCTCGAGAGAAGGCTGAAAATAGGGTTGTTCAGATTGAGAAACAGTGTTCCATGCTAGATGTTGATCTGAAACAATCTCAGCAGAAGCTTGAGCATTTGACTGAAAGTAAAGAAAGAATGGGGGATGAAGTAAGAAAAAGTACTGATTTTGTTCATCTTATAAAAGAGAAACAATCACGTTATGTCTGAAAAGCATTATCTATAATTTAAACAACATGGTGGAAATTTGAATGCTATATGATCACCACTATTTCCCTATCTCTTAGAATTTTTACCTTCAAATAGTTATTAAACATTCATACCATAGGGTCTGTATCATTTTGCACTGTGACAGTGCAACTGTGTAGAGGTATCATAGCTCCTCCCCTAAAGAAACTATCTGCTTTAAACAAACAAACAAACAAACCCGTCTTTATTGTAAAGTGTTCTGTAATCCCAAAGAAGAGCATTGCTGTTGGGTTTCCAAAAAAGTTTTCAAGTTAAACTTTAGTCTTCACTGGCTTAGACTGATAGAAATCACAGGGCACACATTTACAAAGCAATAAATAAAAAGACAAAATGACATTATATCCTTGTTGATACTATATGTATTTTAGAAATTATAAGATGAAAGTAATTAGTCCACACATGTAACTTAAGAGAGAAAGGGAAAACCAGAATAATCAGGAAAGACTTAACAAAAGAGGGATGAAACATTACCATTATTTTAAAGGTTAAGGAAGACCTCAAAAGGTAATAGTTGGTGGGAGGAACATTGTCAGTGAAGATAACAATGAAAGAGTGATTACTGAGTGCTTACAAGAAAGGTAAGTGAGGAACAAAAGGGACTTGATCTGACCAGAGAAGAAGAGACATGTTGATTGGTGATGGGAGAAACTTGGGAACCAAAGTATTAATAGTCTTAAACTTAAAATGGGAGATAGAGGTGAAAGACTCTTTAAGGGAAACTCCTCTGGTAGTAGTATATATAATGACCTAGAAAGAGGAGAAATTAGAGATACCTATTAGAGTCAGCTTGCAGAAAGAATGGATGTTGAAAGTTTGGAAGATAATATTTAGTCACTTAAAATAATTTTTGTCCATCTGTTGTTACCCACCTGTTTCTGTGCTAGGAGATGGGATACTGAATAATATAGGTATGGACTTGACTTCTGTGGACCTTACAGTCCAGAGGGAAAGACAGGCATGACATATATTTAAAAGATGAAGTAGTGAGTGGTGTACGAGTGTTATGTCTAATCAAATCTAGGAGTTAAGCAAGGTCTCAAAAACTTCGGAGGGTTATAGACTAGCACAAACAGTTATGAATGAACTAGTAAATTTAAGTACCCCTTAGGAAGTTCTCCCCGCAAAGTAGCTTTTATACTCATCTTCTACTCCAAAATTTCCACACAGGTTGGAGTAAGAAAAAAAACCAAAAAATTCCCCCAAAGATCTCATATCTGAAACTTGGGGATTAATTTGACTTAATTAATAGTAAATTCTGAAATAATAAACACATAGAAAAACGGAGACTTTAGAATACTGATATTCCCTGTTTATATAAGGCATTATAACATACTTGTAATTCGATTTGTATTCTTTAAATAATGTCAAATTAATTTAAAGAGATTTAAGATCACAATCATTTTTCTTTTTCATAGGTTAAGAATCTCATCTTGCAGTTGGAGCAGGAATCAAATAAGCGACTGTTGTTACAAAATGAATTGAAGACTCAAGCATTTGAGGCAGATAATTTAAAAGGTCTAGAAAAGCAGATGAAACAGGAAATAAATACTTTATTGGAAGCAAAGCGATTATTAGAATTTGAGTTAGCTCAGCTTACAAAGTAAGTCTCAAAAATAATATTTTTTATTTTTGTATTAATATTGCCTGTGTGTTTGATATTTTATGTGTATATAGATACATACTTAGAATTTGTTGAAAAGAAGGCTTAAACTAAAACATTTAGAAATAATTTACTTGCAAAGAAAGTTTACAGGGGAGTTCAGGCTTTGGAAGGACAAGCTTACTAAATAAAAAAAATACAGCTATTTAAAGGAAGAAAAATGTGATTATCAAGGGTACTTCTTCACAGTAAGTCTGCGTATGATGGGAAAAAACACAGTAGTCTCATGATTTTTATGTCCACAGAAATCATCTTTTTTCACATTTGAGTTACAAAAACCAGGGATAAACTTTTTATGAAGGATTCCATACCTTACAGGAAATGTTCAAGGTTTATTTTAGAGACTAGAATTAGACATGATAACCCTATATTTGTTTTGTTTTGTTCTTTTGGTTCATCTCAGAATGCAAAATGCGTTTTTTCTCCTTTTATTCTGAGATCTGATATGCCTGCTTACAGAAATGGAAACAAAGCAAAGTGTCAGTATTGCTTTCAGAACTTGTATAAGGACATGCTTCAAAAACTTAATATAAAAAATGGATGTATTTTATGCCAAGCCATGTCTGTTTATTTACTCCAAATTTATGTTATAATATCTTCATTTGTCAGCTTAATTTATAACACAATGATTCTTGGATAAAATGTCAGTTTTGATTTTGTTGGATTTTATTGGTGAAATTATTTTCTTCTTTTAGAATCACTGTTCTCACCAAGTAATGTTTTATAGCTTTCTTCTCCCAGAATAACTTTAACTCAGCATTCATTGAACATTTACTATGTACTTTCTATCAACCATTTATGCCTTATTAGATGCTGAAAACACAAAGCTATTAATATTTAATATGAAAATATAGCAGCTACAGATGGAATTGTTCATCTTTGAAAAGCTGTGTCTGTGGATTATGCTGTGTGTCTGTATTTTTGAGTCTGTTCCTTTACTTGAGTTGTGTTTTTGTGTGTATTATATCATGTAGTTAGTTGTCTGTGTTTCTTATCTCCCTTCTTTTTCCTCACCTGATTATTTACTTCTACCACTCTGCCCCACCCCACCCCCACCCCCGCTTCGTTCTTAATTGGCCATAATATATAGTACTGACTTATTTTTATTATGTACTAAATACTTTAATGTCCTTTTTTTTAATGACTTACTACGTAAGACCTTTTAAATGTATCCCTAAGAACGGTTTTCGCTACAAAAATTTATCAGAAAGAATCATTTTTATTTTTGCAATTTGTGTTAATCCACAATTAATATTCGTCTGAAAGTGATCTTCGTTAGAAAAGAATTCCGTCTGCTTTGCATAGCATCATTTTTATAAGGCGCAAAATGGAACCAGACAGTATGACCTAACCAAATAAAATGATACTAACCCAGTAAAGTAATATTGTATAATAAAGTATGATTTTTTAAAAACAAAGTCATTTTAGCAACTTTTTAATTAGCAACCTTAAGAAACAGAATGATATAAAGTCTGCTATAAATAGGAACATGTATTTACTATTTTCTTTTTTATCTGAAGACAATATAGAGGAAATGAAGGACAGATGCGGGAACTACAAGATCAGCTTGAAGCTGAGCAATATTTCTCGGTGAGAATCATTTTAACATTAAGACTGTTTCAAGACCTGACTTAAAGCAAAATTTAGGTTATTAGTGTTAACTCTTCATTCTGTTTCAAATAACTATGAAGTGCTTTTCTTCCTTTTTATATCTCCATTTCTGTATTTCATTTCTGAATCTGAGTTCATGGTCTTTAAGTTGTAAAGAAATGACCATTTTTGTGCAAATATTTCCAGAATTGCCATTCAAACTCTAGAGCTATATATGAGACTTTGTTAAGGGTTCAGCCTGCCTGGTAGCAAGTTTAGGTGGTTTAGAGTGCCAGTATTATCATGTCTGGTTCATGTAGGCATATTATAGTAGCCTATATACATATATTTGTTCAAGAGTTTTTTTTCCTTTTTATCTCTATATGCATTTTATACATCCATTTTGATTTTTCTCCATAAAAAATTACTCTAACCCTTACTTGTTCCAGGCTAAGTTATTTTCACTACTACTATTGATGGCATTTACAGCTTTGAAGCTTTATTGAAGCCTCTGAATTTTTTGTTTCTTTTGGTCGTCAAACTTGTTCTCTGCCATTTAAATACTTGAGAGTGGAATTGTTGGATCATAAGTTAGTTGCTTAGCTTTACAAGAAACTACCAACTGTTTTTTAACCCACTAATCACACTTATTTTTTTCCTATCACTTGTTTTGCAGACACTCTATAAAACCCAGGTAAAGGAACTTAAGGAAGAAATTGAAGAAAAAAACAGAGAAAATTTAAAGAAAATACAGGAACTACAAAATGAAAAGTATGTTCATTTTGCTTTAGAACAAGAATCAGTATTATAGCAAAGCATTTTGAACTTAAAGTTTAAAGGTAGAGAGTAGATGTGCCATTATTCTGATGACGATGATATAACAAGTCATGTTGGGCTAATTCAAAACATATCAAACCAGATTTAGGCTAAAGTGATACCCTCATCGTGAAGAAATAATTTAATATATTAACACTATTGCAATTGTACATAGATTCAGTGAACTGTGACAGTAAATTGTTTCCAGGGGCCTCTTAATTTTCAAACATCTGTTTGTATATAAATAGTTCATGCTGTGTTCCCAAGTCATTTTATGTTAGGTAAAGGTATTTAATGTTTTCCTCATGTGAACTTAACCTGTTATTCAGGTTAATTTCCATTGTGTATGTGCTTAGGGCCTTAGAAAGAGAAGATCTTGTAAAGCTACTTAACTGTAACAACTTCTCATAGCTAGTATCAAAACAGACACTAGAACCAGTTTTCTGACATTATTATATATTTTTAATAGAACCACCTTTGAAAGAAATTTTTTAAATTTAACTTTTATTGAAGCAAACAAATACATAAAATAATAAAACATATATAGTTATTTGAATTATATGACAAATATCATTATAACTATCACCCATGGAAGAAATGGAACTTTGCATTCTACCACAGAATTCCACTATACCCCCTCTCTAATTATACCATTACCCCTCCCCACCAGAAGAGTAATCACTATCGTAACACTTACCTGTTGAAAGAACTAGATCATTTGTGCTGTATAGTTTTCTCAGTTGTGACTTTGTTGATTCTTTTTCCATAGTTTATTAAATATTTTTATCCTCCTGTGTTTCCTGCAAATCAGTGGTTAAATCTGGAGTTGCTACTCACATGCAGCCATTAAATTTAAACTTCCATCCATTTAAATAAAATTAAAACTTTAGTTCATCATGTGTACTAGCCACATTTCAGGTGCTGAATAGTCACATGTAGTTAGTGTCTACCATATTGAATATTTCATCATTGTAGAAAATTTAATTGGACATCCCTAATCTGGAGGCTTAATCAGATTCAGATCTGGTTTTTAGAGTGGACCAGACTGCTTCATATATAAGTTTGTAATGTCTGGTTGACTGTTTGTATTGTTAGCAGTTATTGACACTCATTCTTAGATCCTTAATACATTAGGTGGAGACTAAAGTAGGTACAAAGTTATGTTTCCTGGTTAGTCGCTGTGACAGTGCTAGACTCCCATTGTATAGTCTGTGACCTATCATTCTATATTTATAGTGTAATATGCAATCCCAGGTTGTGTGCATTCACTGTGATGTGGACACCCAATCTACTACATACTATATTATTTTAGAGGATTGACATGTTTGCCTTTGTTTGATCTATTTAAGAGAAAAAATATATTTTTAAAGATTTTATTTACAGTATTCCCTCACTTATCACGGGTATTACATTCCAGACACACACACACACACACACACACACACTCCGCCGCCCCAAAGTAGGAACCTTACATTTATTCAACACTCTTAAACCTACGTAACTTTAATAACATGCATATAGAGTACCGCAAAATCCCGTGATAATAGCAAAAAATCTGCGATGAATAAATAAATATAATATTTTTAAAAATCCCACGATAAGTGAACCGCAATATAGCGATTGGAACTCTATTGTCTTTGTTTTTAGAGACAGGAGAAGGAAGGGAGAAAGGGAGAGAAACATCGATTAGTCACTTCTTGAATGCTCCCCAAACAGGGACCTGGCCCACAACCCAGGCATGTGCCCTAACCATAAATTGAACCTGTGACTTTTTGGTTTGTGGAACAACGGCCTACCCACTGAGCCATACCAGTCAGAGCAAGAGAAATATATTGATCATTAATATTATGCTAACTACTCTATTTCATGCCAGTGATATAATTATTAGTAAGTTATGGTTCTTTCAAGTGCTTCAGAATCTAGGTCAGAGACAGAATAAATTAATTAGATGACTGTGACAAAGTGTTATTGGAACATTTTAAAGGCATATACTTCATCTTACCATGTGGGATTCAGAAAACATCTCCCAGGTGACAAGAAAAAGAAGAGGAACACCCAAAGATGGCAGTGTAGGAAGCTGTGACTCACCTCTTCTCCCAACTGCATCAAAATTACAACAAAAAATATAGAACAACCATCACCCAGAACCATCAGAAATCAAGTGAAATGGAAGTCTACCAACTACAGAATCAAGTTGAATGGAAGTCTGACAAGTATGGAATTAAAGAGACTGCATCAATCCAGACTGGTAGGAGGGGTGCAGACGTAAATGGGCTGGTCCCACACCCATGTGTAATGGATAAAATTCGGGAGGCAATCTCAGTAGTGAGGACTCCCAGCACCACACCAACCCAGCATTCCAGGAGGATAAGTCCCCACAACTTACAGCTGCAAAAACCAGTGGGGATTGAGTCAGTGGAAGAAACTGCTGGAGCCCCAAGCAGATCCTCTTAAAGAACCCACACATGGACTCACCTACTCAGACTCACTCCCTCTGATCTCCAGCACCAGGGTAGCAGCTTGGAAGGCATCAGTGGCATACAGGGAGGAATTGAAGCGCCTGGCATCAAGGCGACCAGGCCATTGTCCCTATGCTAAATACTCTGCCCACCAAGCCAGCAAGCTGGTACCACATCTGAGACTTCCTTCAATCTGGCTAACACTGTTTGACCCACCTTGGAGATCCCCAGAGACTGCTCCAACCAATCTACAGGCCTACCCAAGCTCCCTTTCCATATAAATGGTTGGTCTTGGCTCATGCTTCTCAACTTCTTAATTCCTATCGAACAAGCAACAGCTGGCATTAGCAACAGTCAGCTTAGATTAACAACTTGGTTTTGCCATGGATTCTTCAAGCCCAGCACAAGTAGCAGCCATCTCAGATTGCTTTATACCTCAGGCAGGGTGCCCTAGGCAAAACACAAGTTGGGGCTGACCTTGTCCTGCACCACCCAGGAAACCCCAGGGCCAGTGCACCCAGTAGACAGCTAAAGACCATATTGGAGCACCACCATTCTGCATCTTTATAGCTTATACTCCACTGAGGGCAGAGGTGGTTGATCAGTGATCACAGCCAGTCCCTGCAGCTGACTGGCCTGGGTAAATTCCTCCCATTGATCTGCCAAGAGCAACCAAGTCTCAACTGCAAGAGGAGGGTGTACTCAGCCCACACGAAGGGCACAACTTGAACTCAACCTGGGTGATAGGGGAGGCAGTGCCACTGGACTTTATAGGACATCTATTACATTAGCCACACTACCACGATATGGAGTCAAAACAGCTCTACCTATTAATGTAGAAACAAACAAAGGGGCGCTGACAAAACAACTTGACAAAGAAACATGGGCCAAATAAAAGAACAGAAAAAGAACTAAATGACACAGAGATAGCCAGCCTATCAGATGCAGACTTCAAAACACTGGTGATAAGGATGCTCAGAGAACTTGTTGAGTATGGCAAAAGCATAAGGAAAGAAATGAAGGCTATGCTAAGTGAAGTAAAGAAAAATCCACCGAGAACCAACAGTGAAGGTTATTTCTTCCTTACATTCCAAATTGTTGGAACGTAAGGAAGAAATAGCCTTTCAACCAGAACAGAATGGAGAAATAAGAATTCATAAAAATGAGGAAAGTATAAGAAGACTCTGGGACATCTCCAAAAGGGCCAACGTCAGAATTATAGGGGTTCCAGAAGGAGAAGAGGAAGAGCAAGAAATTGAAAACTTACGTGAAAAAATAATGAAGGAAAACTTCCCTGATTTGGCGAAGAAAATAGATATACAAGTCCAGGAAGCACAGAGTCCCAAACAAGCTAGACCCAAAGAGGACCACATGAAGACACATCATAATTAAGATGCCAAAAGTTAAAGATAAAGAGGGAACCCTAAAAGCAGCAAAAGAAAAGCAGAGTTACCTACAAAGGATTTCCCATAAGACTATCAGCCGATTTCTCAAAAGAAACTTTGCAGGCAATAAGGGACTGGCAAACAGTATTCAAAGTGATGAAAAGCAAGGACCTACAACCAAGATTACTCTATCCAGCAAAGCTATCATTTAGAATGAGAGGACAGATAAAGGTAAAGCTAAAGGAGTTCATCACCACCAAGCCCTTATTATACAAAATGTTAAAGGGACTTATTTAAGAAAAAGAAGATCAAAACTATGAACATTAAAATGACAAAATACAACTATCAACTGAATCTAAAAAACAAACACAAATTAACCCTTTGAGTGCCAACATTGCTGTGAGTGACGCTGACAAATTTTCCCAAAAGTGCCCCAGCAACTCCTTTTTCGATGGCTATAAATGTAAATAACAATGGAATAATTTGTACTTTGTTTTGTTCTCTTTTTTTTTTTTGTACCTCAGGTTATATATTGATGTAATTTTTTCTTATGTTGATCCCTTTCGAATTACGCATGGCACTCAAAGGTTTAAGCAAACAACTAGAACAGGAGCAGAATAATAGATATGGAGATCATATGGAGGGTTACCAGTAGGGAGTGGGAAGAGGGGGAATAGGGGAAAAGGTACAGGGATAATGAAGCATAACTAGTAGGTACAAAATAGACAGGGGGTGTTAAGAATAGTATAGGAAATGGAGAAGCCAAAGAACTTATATGCAGGACTCATGGACATGAACTAAATGGGAGGTTTACTAGGGGGGAAAGGGTATTTGGCAGAGTGGGGAAAAGGGAGAAAAATTGGGAAAACTGTAATAACATAATCAATAAAATATACTTGAAAAAGAAAAAGAAGAATTTACCAGGGAATGGGATATGGGAAAAGGAGAGATATAGGCAAAAGCCAGTCTGTGATTTGGACAACAGCAAATAGCTTAGTTTGCAGGTAGGGAGATAGTTGGTGACAGGTAATACTAGAGAGAGAAACCTGAGTCAGATTACAAAGGGCCTTGTGTGTCAAGCTAAAGAGTTCCGAATTATCAAACACTGAAGAGTGGAAAGTTTTGTTTTTGTTCTCTGTTGCATATCCACATCACCTAGATCAGATCCTTGTAAAGAAAAAGTATTCAATAAATATTGATAGAATCAATGAAAATTCTAAGCCAGGGATTGACAAGATGGTGTTTTAGACGTCTCTACTCTTCAAAATGGAGAATGGGTTGGGGTGAGGCAAAGCTAGGTGAAAACAGGTAGTTCACTTAGGCAACCACTGGAATAATCTAGATGTAAAATTATATTGGACGTTCACAGTAAAAGAATTTCAGACCTATTGAGTTTGCTGTGCCTATGGAATATCCAAAGAGAAGTGGATACCAGACAGTTGAGTTTACTGCTTCAGAACTCAGAGACAAGATATGGACTTGAAGTTGATTTGACAATCATTGCATACTGAAATCACTAAGATGAGATTTATTAAGATGATTGTGTATATCAGAGTTTATAAACTTGTGAACTTACGATACCATACATTTAGCTGGGTTGAAGTTAGTTGGGTCTAAATATGGGTACATCATTGTGTGATTTGTATTGGTTTTAATAAGCTGAAGAGTTTTTATCCTCAGTTCTAACTACTTGCTGCCACATGGTAACACTGACCCAGTATTTCAAGATTTTCTGTTTTTTAAGAGAAGCCAGGAATTTCAATTTTTATCTAAAATGCTGGCCCAAACTGTGTGTGTGTGTGTGTGTGTGTGTGTGTAAGGAGGTATGAGGACACTTATGTGGACTCATTTGGCCCCCAGGACAGTAAGTTGTAACTCCTAGTATGTGATTAGAAGACATAAAGGCTGAGGACAGACAACTAGCTTCTATATTCTTAAGGACTGGGCAGAGGAAGGGAAGGGAAGTCACCAGTAATACAAGAAGAAAACCGCAGTTAGGGTATCACAAACATTAGGGGAATAGAATATTTCAAAAAAGAAAAAGTGATTTAAAGTGCCAAATACTAAGAAAGGTCAAGAAAAAGAAACTGTTCACTATATTTAAGGCTGTTGGTAAGAACAGTTCTTGAATAGGGATGGAAATAGATACTAAAATGGATTGAAACAAATGGGAAGGGTAGAAGTAGGGACAGAGTAGACAACAACTACATTGACCTCCTTACTATTTATCAAATGAATTAGTCACTCTTGCTTCAGGGCCTTTGGACTTGCTCTTCCCTTTGCCTGGAACAGTGTCCATTTAATATCCACACACCTTCCTCCTTCACCCTCTTCAGATCTAGATCTAAATGTCATCTCAGAGAACCCTTTCCTGAACACCCTTTTTAAAATCGCAAATGTCCCCCATACCAACCCCCTACAGTACAGTTAAGTTCAGTACTTTCTTCCCTATTTTATTTTCCTCTGTAGCACTTATTCTCGCCTAGTCGTCGGCAGCCGTCCGTCTCGAGAGACGATGGTGTAGCTTCTTAAGAGTCTATCTGCACCGCTGAGAATGGCTGTGCAGTCCGACTCGGGAGTGACACGGTATTTGTCTCCTCCCGTGTTGAATCGACATCTTGCGATGACGCTGGAGTGTCCTCTCCAGTGAAGCTGAAGCTACAGAGCCTGGGCAGGGTGATATGGAGGGTCTGCTGTTGCCCATGCAGCAGACCCCCCCTCTCTTCGCAGCTGAGGGATCCAAGGGAAAGACGGAGTCAATACAGCTTGGCTTCAGGTGCGCCGCAGGAGTTGCCGGTGTTGACTACAACGTCAAACCGCCTTAGGGACTCCGACTCCGGATTTTCTGTCGGGGTTTACTCCCTTAGCCTTTCCCCTGAGGAGGTATGCCGCAAGGCAGCGGAGGTTTTTTGGAATCAGAGTTTTCCTTCTCTGATGTGCCCTGACTGGATTCCCGCCTAGTATATTATAGAATTTGCTTACTTATTTTCTTGATTGTTTTTCTCTTTCCGACAGAACTTAAGCTCAATGAAGAAAGGAATTTTCAAAATGTTTTATTCTTAACTCTACTAGGACCTAGAATTGTACTTAGAACATTGTAGAAGCCCAATAAGTATGTTATATTAAAAATTTAAGAAACTTGACCCTGGCCAGGTGGCTCAGTAGATTGGAGCACTGTCCTGTACACCAAAAGGTTACAGGTTGGATTCTGGGTCAGAATACCTAGGTTGGGTTCGATCCCCGTTCAGGGCGCTTTCGGGAAGCAACCAATCGATGTTTCTCCCTCCCTTCTTGCTCTCTTTAAAATCAATAAAAACATATCCTTGGGTGAGGATTGAAATTTTTTTTCAAGAAACTTGGTTGTTAGGCAAGGAAATATAGCTGTAGCTAGAGGAGAAAGTGAAGGAGAAACATTTTTCTTTTAAAGGTAGCAGAAATTTGAGCATACTTAAATGAGACATAGGAAGGAAATCGGAGTAGGAAATTCTTTGATTCAAACAAAATTTCTGAGCACCTTCTGGGCCAGAGACTTTTATAGGCATTTAGAATTTAGCAATGAACAAGAACAAAGCTCCTGCTTATAACCCTATAACCTAGGAGAACTGGGAATTACTGATAAATTGATTTATTTAAGGAGATGGGGGGAAGGTGAGAGACTGGTCTTAAATATCAGTAAAGACAGGTCTTTCACTATGAGAGTTGTGAAGGAAGCCTAGATGAAAATAGTTGCAAATAATTTTATCCTGAGCAGTCTCATTCTTTCTTTCTCTTGCATATTTGCACAGCCTGGGATAGAAATGTAATTTGGGATAATAGGTCTTCTGGCATTTTAAAGTATAACTACAATAATTTATTCTGAATTTGATGCAAAGTGGTAAACCTCAGATGAGAGCATCCATCTGAAGCCCTGCAGAACCACCCCTAGTATTTATAGACTTATCAGTGGCAATATTTCCTATCTTTAAAATTTTTTTTTAAGATTTGAATTATCTTTTTAGAGAGAGGGGGAAGGGAGGAGAAAGAAGGAGAGAAACGTCAATCAGTTGCTTCTCACATGTCCCCAACTGGGGACCCACAACCCAGATGTGTGCCCTGACCAGGAATCAAACCGGCAGCCTTTTAGTTAACAGGCCATTGCTCAACTCATTGAGCCACACCAGCCAGGCCCAATGTTTCCTATATTTACCTAGTGTACTAATTCACCTACTCTTTTACACAACCATTTTATATGCATCTTCTCTCTCTCACCAACATACCTACTAATCCTAACTAAATCTGTACCTATAACTCCTGCCTTCCTTTTGATTAATGTAAATGGATAAAATTTGCTTTTACCTAAAGGTAGCCCTTCAGTCTCACTCCTTGCTGCCTTCTTAGGAATATGACTCCTATAATTCTCTCATCTTTCCTACATCAATTTTTCCTTTTCATAGTCATTCCTACTGTTGTATAGACATACAGCCAAATATTTTCTCAAAAATAACCCTCTTCTAACTGCATATTTGCTTCCAGCTCCTGTTTCATTTTCTGCTTCCTTTTTAAGCAAACTTCCTGAAAGTGACATACCATCTCTCTTCAGGTCCTCTTCACCCATTCTCTCTTGAACTTACTCCAGTCAGATATTTGCACTCATCAGTCTACTAAAATAACCCTTCTCAAGGTCACTGGTTACTTCTTAAAGTTAAATACAATAGTCAATTCTCAGTGCTTATGTTATTAACTGCAGCACCTGACATAGTTGGTTACTCTCAACAAAATTTCTGTACTTGGCTTTTGTGACATCACGTAATGTTTTTCTCTTACTGAACTGGCTACTGTTTCTCAACCTCCTTTGCTTCTTTGTCCCCTTCTGTCTGAGGCCTGTAAGGTTTAGAGGGTCCAAGGGATCACTCCCTACTTGCTCTTATCCAACATCACAACTTGAAATACTACTAGTGTACTAGTATATTCTCCCCTGAATTCCAGACTTGTATATTCAGCTATTTTATATCTCCACTTGAGTGTTTAATAAGCATCTCTATGTAACGTGTCTAGAAAAAATTCCTGTCTTCCTCACCTTGCCAACCTGCTCTTCCCTTTTTCCATTTCAGTATTAGCAATTCTATTATTCCCAGTCACTTCAGTCAAAAACTTGAAGTCATCCCCTCCACACCCCCACTATTATTAGGGATTTCTGAACCCAAGGGTAGGTAGGACGACGACCATGTCCAGCTTGAAGCAGCTAGAGGAGCTTGAGACCTTCACCCATTGTCCTTTACAAGATTACAAAGGGTCTTAATATCTGAGAGGGAGGGATAGTTATTTTTTACGAACCATGGGTATGAACTTGGGGGGGGATGCTGGGGGAGGGAGATACTGGGTGGAGGGGAGTAAAGGGGAAAAAATTGGAACTACTGTAACATCGTCGGCAACCGTCCGTCTCGAGAGACGATGGTGTAGCTTCTTAAGAGTCTATCTGCACCGCCAAGAATGGTTGTGCAGTCCGACTCGGGAGTGACACGGTATCTGTCTCCTCCCGTGTTGAATCGACATCTTGCGATGACGCTGGAGTGTCCTCTCCAGTGAAGCTGAAGCTACAGAGCCTGGGCAGGGTGATATGGAGGGTCTGCTGTTGCCCATGCAGCAGACCCCCCCTCTCTTCGCAGCTGAAGGATCCAAGGGAAAGACGGAGTCAATACAGCTTGGCTTCAGGTGCGCCGCAGGAGTTGCCGGTGTTGACTACAACGTCAAACCGCCTTAGGGACTCCGGCTCCGGATTTTCTGTCGGGGTTTACTCCCTTAGCCTTTCCCCTGAAGAGGTATGCCGCAAGGCAGCGGAGGTTTTTTGGAATCAGAGTTTTCCTTCTCTGATGTGCCCTGACTGGAAGATCGAACCAGCGACACTTAGCTCGCAGGCCGACGCTCAATCCACTGTGCCAAACCAGCCAGGGTGTGTATGTGTGTAGTTATAGAGGGTACATGACGAGAATAGCTTATTGAAGAGAAGCTCTTTGGGAAAAAGCAGGCAAACTGGAGTGATCTGGTCCTGATCTGAATGTCAATTCTGAAAAATCTCAAAATGAAATTCCAAGGAGCATTCCTAGAATATAATAGTTTGCAAATCTATGTATAAGTTGTCATAATATCATTGAATTTCAGAGCTGGAAAGGACCTCAAAAATAATTTAGTTTAACTGTCTTATTTTACCGATTTAATTAAGTTGAGCTGCAGGAAGTGAAAAGAGGTTGCCCAATGTCTCTGTCCAATTAGTTTGTGAGAGAACAGCAATAAGAACTTTTAAGTCTGGCCTCCAGAATTACAAGCCAGTGACTTTTTCCCTATGCCATGCTACCTCCCATTGCAGATCCACAACTAATTCCTTTTCAAAAGTAGACTGCTTGCCAGTCTACCTCTCTTAGTTAAGCACAATAGCAGGTACAAGATTAAAGAATTCTTTATTTCTTTATAGTTCTTCAAAGTGTGCACTTGTATTGAATAGAAAGTTGGTAACGGATTCAGTTTATTTTAGGCGATAAAAATTTATTTTTATCATTTAAATACTGTGTTTTTTAACTCACAAATATAAGCTGCATTTATTGTTTAAAAATTAAGAATAGCTCAGGTTCTATAAAGGTAATTGGATGTAAGATGTGCTAAATCTCAGGTTCTAGAAGAGTTCATTTTGAGTTCAGTCACTCTGAGCTCGTATGATTTCATCAATCAGAAAAATGTGGCAATCACTGCAACAATGAAAAAGTTATAAATTGTGCTTTTATGCATATGGTTATTGGAAGAATAAACTGAATTTGTTTGTATCCATTTCTCTCATAAACCTGTTGCAGAGAAACTCTTGCTACTCAGTTGGATCTAGCAGAAACAAAAGCTGAGTCTGAGCAATTGGCTCGAGGGCTTTTAGAAGAACAGTACTTTGAATTGAGCCAAGAAAGCAAGAAAGCTGCTTCAAGAAATAGACAAGAGATTACAGATAAAGATCACACTCTTAGTCGGGTAAGTGGTGATAGTCAAGTGAGTTATATGACTAAAAATTTAAATTAAAATAGGTTACATCTTAAACTTTAGACCAAATGTGTATGCATGTATTGACTTGTATATAGTGGTCAGTTTATACTCATGTATAAATAGTTCATATAATTTGAAACAATAATTAAGAATTGAAATTTCATTCAGTGTATTGGGATTCTTTTCCCCCTTCTGGCTATAGATCTTAATATATATTTTTTTGAGTTTCTTTTTTTTTATTTATTTTTATAAAGATTTTATTTATTTTTAGAGAGAGGGGAAGGAAGGGAGAAAGAGGAGAGAAACATCAATGTGTGGTTGCCACTCAGGTGCCCCCAATCAGGGACCTGGTCTGCAACCCAGGCATGTGCCCTGACTGGGAATTGAACCAGCAACCCTTTGGTTCACAGGCTTACACTCAGTCCACTAAGCCACATCAGCCAGGGCAGATCTTAATATATTTTATGTGACGAAATACTTAGTTTAAATTCATTTGTTGTATTATCTTAATACATTGGAACTGATTTTATGTCCAGAATTCTGTAAAATTCAGAGAAACTGTTTTGCGATGAGTAATTCTTTGTCGGTATCTACAAATCCATTATAGAAAAATCAGTACTACAAACAGTTACCTATTACTGAAATTTATACAACAGTCTAAAATAGATCTTGGGTCTAAAAAGAAGAGTTAAAGGAGGTTTTTCTTCTTTTGAAGCCACTGTCAAGTGCTTTGGTATAAGCAAAACTGGGTTCAAATCCCAGTTTAGTCCCTAAGACGTGAAATGGTCTTGGCCATTTTCTTTAACTTCTCCAAGCCTCAGATTCTTTTATATATAAAATAGAAATAATAATAGTCCACAGGATTTTTATGAAGATTAAATTAAATAATATGCATAGAATGGTGAATACCTTACTAAAAGTAATCAAACATTTTTATTTTTTATTTTTTTTAATTCTATTTCATTGTTTATGCTATTATAGTTGTCCCAAATTTTCCCCTTTTGTCCCCTTCCAGCCAGCCTCCCCCACTGCCTCAGGCAGCCCCCCGCCATTATCCATGTCATTGGGTCCTGCATATATGTTCTTTGTCTGTTCTCTGTGCTACATTTTACATCCCCATTTTGTACCAATTTGTACTTCTTAATCCTTTCACCATTTGCACCCATCCTCCCGACACCCTCCCATCTGGCAACCATCAAAACATTGTATCTGCTTGTGTTTTGTTTTTTATTCAATTGTTGATAAATATGTATATTGCCATTTTATTGTTCATTTTTTAAAAGATTTTATTTAATTTTAAAGAAAGGTGAAGGAAGGGAGAAAGATAGGGACACATCAAAGTGTGAGAGAGACATGGGTCAGTTGCCTCTCTCATGCCCCCAACTGGGGACCTGGCCCACAACCCAGTCATGTGCCCTGACTGGGAATCAAACTAACAGCATTTTGGTTCGCAGGCCATCGGTCAATCCACTGAACCACACTAGCTAGGGCTGTTCATATTTTTTTTTTCTTCTTCTTCTTAAAGAAGACCCTAACATTTCATATAATGCTAATTTGGTGACAATGAAGTCTTATAGGTTTTCTTTGACTGGGAAGCTCTTTATCTGTCCTTGGATTCTAAATGATAGCTTTGCTGGGTAGGGTAATCTTGGTTGTAGGTCCTTGTTTTTCATCAATTTGAATACTGTTTGCCAGTCCCTTCTAGCCTGAAAAGTTTCTTTTGAGAAATCAGATGACAGCCTTATGGGGGCTGCCTTGTAGGTAACTAGCTGCTTTTCTTTTGCTGCTTTTAAGATTCTCTTTTTTGTGTTTAACCTTTGGCATTTTAATTATGATGTGTCTTGGAGTAGGCCTCTTTGGGTCCATCTTGTTTGGGACTCTGTGCTTCCTGGACTTGTATATCTACTTCCTTCACCAAGTTAGGGGAGTTTTCTTTCATTATTTTTTCAAATAGGATTGCAGTTTCTTGTTGTACCCCTATGATGTGAATATTGGTACGCTTGTAGTTGTCCCAGAGGCTCCTTACAACTGTCCTCATTTTCTTGGATTCTTTTTTCTTCTTGCTGGTCTGGTTGGATGTTTTTGCTTCTTCATGTTCCAAATTGCTGATTTGATTCTTGGTTTCATCCACTCTACTGTTTATGCCCTGTAAATTGTTCTTTATTTCATTTAGTGTATCCTTTGTTTCTAACTGCAGCTTTTTTATGCTGTTGAGGTCCTCTCTAACTTCCTTGAGCCTCTTGATAACCAGTGATTTGATCTCTGCATCTAATAGATTGCTTTTCTTCATTTTGTTTAGTTCTGGAGGTTTGTTGTCTTTCATTTGGGCCATGTTTGTCTCCTCATTTTGGTAGCCTCCCTGTGTTTGTTTTTATGTATTAGATAGAGCTCCTATGTCTCCCAGGCTTGATAGAATAGCTTAATGTAATAGGTATCTTGTAGGGTCCAGTGGCACAGCCTCCACTACTACCCAAGCTAGATACTCAAGGTACACACCCAGGTGGGCTGTGTATACCTTCCTTTTGTAGTTAAGTCTTGATTGCTGTTGGCATGTCCAAGGTCAGCTGTGTCTGTCCAGGGTCACACAGCATTAGCTACAGAGTGATCTGCAGATTCCTGCTACTTGGAAGTACCAAGGAGAGGCCAAGCAGCTGTGAAGCAGGGCCTTCTGCTATTAGTGCCAGCCTGGACCCACTTAGTAAGTGATGCAGGGCTTGCCAAAGCCAGATGCTGCTTGTTTGAGAGAATTTAGGAAAATCTGAAGCATGGACCAAAACAAGCCATTCACATGGAAAAGCCACTGGAAACAGCTTGGATGGGCCTGAGAGTTGGGTGGGACAGTGCCAGCCGAAATCCCCAGGGTGGGGCAATGTGAGCCAGGTTGATAGAATCTCAGATATGGCACCCTCCTGCTGACTGTGGAGGGAGGGCTTACAGAAGGAACAATGGCCTCTGCCAGCATTACTGTCTGGGAGAAAGCTGTCCCACAACTCTCGCCCTTATGCCAGACAAGTCATATCCTCCCCATATGTCTCTGATGCCTTTCAAGCTGCTGCCCCCACACTGGAGGTCGAGGGAGTGAGTTTGAGTAAGTCTGTGCGCAGGCCCTTTAAGAAGAAATGCTTGGATTTGTTAGGACTTGAGGCCAAGATGGAAGCGTAGGTAGACACACTGTGTCTCCCTCCACAACTAAGAAGGAATACAACTACCTCAAAACTGGAGATAACCAGAAATTCCAGAAAATCTAGTTGCTTGGAAGTCCAACAAAGATATAAAGAAGAAATACTCATCCAGACAGGTAAGAAGGGCGGAGGCAGAGTGGAGAGGAAGTAGTGTGGCACCAATGATGGTGGAGGCAGCGGCAGTGGCAGGCCAGCAGGAAGTGCAGTCATACATAAAACTTGGGAGGGACACCTGGGGAGTGCTCCTAGCATTAGACCAGACCACACAGCTCATGGTTCCAGCGCTGGGGAAAATAATGCCTGATTGCTTCTGACTGTGAAAACCAGTGAGAGTTAAGGCAGAGGAAGAAACTGCCGGTCTCTCAGCAGAGTCTGTTTGTTTAGAGGACTCCACAGTCCTAGAACGTCTGCAGACCGACCCACTCTGGAAACCATGGCCAGGACAACAGCTAGAGAGGCACCAGTCCCATACAGAAGTGAGAGAAGTGCCTGGAAAAGGGGCGAGTGCTGAGTAAATGGCATTGGTCCCTTTCAGACTCTTCCCACACACACATTGCCACAATGCAGTAAAACAGGTCACCCTGTTCTGATGAATGCCTAAGGCTCCACCCTTTACAATGAAATAGGTGTGATAGCAAACACAGGGGCCTGTCAGTTGAGGAGACAGAGAAGTATGACTCAAAAAAAGGGAACGGATCAAGGTTCCAGTGAAAGGACTAAGCAACGAAGAGATAGCCAACCTAACAGATGAGGAGAAAGTCAACCTAACAGAAGCAGAGTTCAAAACATTGGTGATAAAGATGCTCACAAACTTGACAGATATGCTTGAGTACGACTAATGCAGAAGGGTGAGGGGTTTTTTGACCAGCAGGAACCCCAGCGTGGATGAAAATGACCCAGAAACAGTCTGCCTTTTCAGGGGAGCAAAAGGTGAGCAGTCTCATGCAGGAGAAATTCTCCCATTCCTTCCCTAGAGCCCAGTTTTATTTAGTAGCATAGGTGCAGGAATCTTGACAAGCATGATATTTCTGCTAAGTCAAACAGGATGAGGGTAAATCAGTTACAAAGTTTTGAATACCCCTGAAAAGGTCAGCCTCGCACTAGATGATTACTATCTCTTTTTATTACTTCCCTGTTATCAGAGGGACATGACGTCCCCAAGACTGCTTTCAGCCTGGATTTTATTGCCTCTGTTTTTAGGACATAGTGCGGAAGGTTACAATCTTCTCAACCATTACCATCTGTCCCCTGCAGAAGGGGAGAGTGAAGGCTATGAAAATGAAACACAGGAAAATCTACACGATACCAAAGGTGAAGGGAAGGAAATCGGGGTTCAGATCAATGATTTGTAACGTAAAGAAGAAATAAACAGTCTATCAGTACAGAAGGAGGAAACAAGAATTGAAAAAAATGAGGAGAGGCTTAGGAACCTCTGGGACAACTTTAAACATGCCAACATCCAAATCATTGAGTGCCGGAAGAAGAAGAGGAAGAGCAAGGAATTGAAAACTTTATGTGAAAAAATAAGGAAAACTTCCCAAATTTGGTGAAGGAAATAGACATACAAGTCCAAGAAGAACAGAGAGTCCCAAACAAGCTAGATCCAAAGAGGACTGTACCAAGACACATCATAAAATGCTAAAGGTTAAAGATAAAGAGAGAATCTTAAAAGCAGCAAGAGAAAAAAAGAATCAAGTTACCTACAAAGGGATGTCTATAAGACTGTCAGCTGATTTCTTCAAAGAAACTTTGTAAGCAAGAAGTATTCAAAGTGATGAAAAGCAAGGACCTACAACCAAGTCGTCTCTATCCAGTAAAGCTATCTTTTAGAATGGAAGGACAGTAAAGTGCTTCCCAGACAAGATAAAGCTAAAGGAGTTCATCATCACCAAGACCTTATTATTTGAAATTTTAAAGGGACTTATTTAGGAAAAAGAAGATCAAAACTATGAACATTAAAATGAAAACAAATACAACTATCAACAATTGAATCTAAAAAATAAAAACAAAAACAAACTAAGCAAACAACCAGAATAGGAACAGAATCCTAGGTATGGGGATCATTTGGAGGGTTATCAGTTGGGAAGGGAAAGGGGGAGAAATGGTGCAGAGATTAAAAAGCATAATTGGTTAGTAAAAAATAGACAGGGGGAAATTAAAAATACTGTAGGAAAAAGTGAAGCCAAAGAACTTATATGCATGACTCATGGACATGATCTAAGGGGGTTGGATTGCTGGAGGGAAGAAGGGTACTAGGTGGAGGGGAGCAAAGGGGGAAAAATTAGTACAACTGTAAAAGCATAATCAGTAAATTATACTTTAAAGAAAAGAGAGAGAAATTCTTAGTATTCCATCAGTTTCTATCTTCCACACCCTCAATCTCCACTGTTTTTTATAGCTAGAAGTTATGGAGACTTATCTTCCTGACACTGGAACTCTGGGCTGGGGGGCCTGGTATGGGGCTGGAACCCCTCACTCCTGAGATATTGCTCCTGATTTTTATTCGCTGCTTGTGGGTTTGGGACCAGCCTGTTCTGCATCTCTGCTCCTCCTACCCTTCTCAATGTGGTTTCTTCTTTAATTCATAGTCATAGGACTTCATTCAGTTCAATTTCTGACAGTTCTGGATGATGGTTTGATAGTTCACTTGTAATTTGGATATGGTTGTGAGAAGGCAAGCCTTGTTTACCTACACCGCCATCTTTTAACCTTATTAAAAGTAATCAAACTTTTTAATTGTCATGTTCATTTTCATTGAGATGATGAAACTGAGGCTCAGAAAGACTAAAGATCACAGAGCTAGAAAACTAAATACAAATTTTTTAGTTTACAGTCTAGTTCTCTTTCCATTACATTTTTCTTTCTTTTATTCATATGTATATATGTATATGTGCATGCATACACACAACGAACTATTTTTTGGAGGCTAACAATTGTTTTTTAAAAATATTAATTATAGTCACATATTTTAAACTAGAAAGCAAGCATTTTTATAGTTTTGCTTTAAATATAAGACTAGCAAAGAGACTGTACCTTAAACTTTTGTGTGCTTTGTTTAGCTCGAGGAAATGAACAGCATGCTAACCAAAGATATTGAATTATTAAGAAAAGAAAATGAAGAGCTAACTGATAAAATGAGGAAAGCAGAGGAAGGTATGTAGGGTTTTTTTCTTTTTCAAGCATGATTTTAAATCAGTTCAGAGTAAATCTTTAGCTGTTAATATTGTTAGGTTTTGGAAATAATTTGTTTTCATATGTTAATAACTTCTGTAGCCTGAAAATTATCTTAGTAGAGCTTAAATATTCTCACTCCTATAAAATAAATAAGGTAAACATGTGAGGTTATGGTATGTCACCTTGATGGGGGAGGAGCAAATCCTTTCAGCAATGTATAAACGGGGTAGGCAGAAGTAGGTTAACACTTGTGAGTATACAAAACAGGTTTTTCTTATATTTTTATTTATTATTATAATATTTATTTGTATTACAACTGTAAATCTGCTTTTTCCCACCCTGTATATCACATCCTCACATTTGTATACTTTAAATATTATACAGTTTTGTCAATTGTACCCTAGTAAAACTGAAAATAATATCTTAATGAAGTCACTGAAAGTTCCTTTGTGGTATATACTAATTTGATAATTAAGGACATTGCTGATTTGGAGTGCAGAAATTAAACTCATTAATGCCACACAGTAACATTTTATATAACTTGTTGACAGATTATAAATTGAAGAAAGAGGAGGAGATCAGTAATCTTAAGGCTGCCTATGAAAAGAATATCAGTACAGAACGAACCCTTAAAACACAGGTACTTGTGCTCAGCCTTTTCTATGTTTGTATATTCATAAGTTAATATTTGCTTTTTCTGCACTTTTTCTTGAGACTGAGGTTATAAGATTCAAGCTTTTCAGTGGAGCAAATAATGTGGTAGTCTCTCTTCATTAAATATGGAAGATATATTCAGAAAATAAGATTTCACTTGAGTAATGTGAGCTTCTCTAGTAATTTGACTCTAAGATATATTTTAGATTGTATAGAAGGCCTCTGACTGACAGTTGGAAAACTTAATGTAGCGAAAACACACTCGACTAAAGCCAAGAGAGAAGAATTGGGAATAATACAAGAAGTTATAGGCGTGGATGTATCATTTTGTTTTGTATTTAATGATGCAGCTAGATCAGATTTTTTCACACAAAAACATGATATCTTGTCATTTTATGAGGGTATCCAAAAGTTTAAATTCTTCATAAGGTCCTGTATACCTCAGTTGATTTTTACAGTAAAATAAATATTTTCTACTTTTTATTAAGTGATTATAATAGATCCTTACCACTGATCCACTCTCCCTCTCAGTAATCCAGTTGCAACTGGATTAGTAGTAATTAGTTGCAACTAATTTTCCAAATATGTACTTATTATCTGTTGAAAATCCTTCAGTGGAGGTTTTACTTAACCTTTATACCAAATCAGAGAGCATGAACAAAAAGATTGACATTTATTACATAAAGTTTAGGTCTGTAGAGCCCAATATAACATAAACTGAAAGAAAACAAACTAGGAAGAATATTTTCAGCAAATATAGATAAATATATAAAGAGAATCTGCAAATATGAACATAATTTAATAGAAAAAAGTAAGTAAGGTGCATTTGAAAGAAAAAGAAGCAGTCAAGATTTTTTAAAAGCTCAACCACAATAATAAATGGAAATTAAAATGAATTATCTTTTTGACAGTCAGATGAGCAGATTTAAATGTATAATAACCAGCTTTGGCAAGAACACAGGGAAAGTTTATATACTTTAATAGTGAAAAAATAAAACCACCGACCAATGTACTATTGATAAGTTATGATGAATCCATACAGTGGAATGCAAAAGAGCCATTGAAAATAAATGGAGATTCACATGTAATGATATGGGCACTTAAAAGAATCAACCAATGAATACATAAATAAGAGGAACAACAAATCCATATTTCCCTTTCTCTCTCCATCCTCTCTAAAATCAATATAATTTTAAAAAATTTTTCTTTCCCTTTTTTTTAAATCCTCACCTGAGGACATTTTGTTTTCATTGCTTTTAGAGAGAAGGGGAGAGAGGGAAAGAGAGAACCATCGATGCAGTGAGGTATCGATTGGTTGCCTCTTGTGCTCCCAAACTGGGGATCTTACACTCTCAGACTTTGGATGGAACCCACAAACCAGACATGTGCCCTGACTGTGAATTGAACCTGCAACCTTTCAGTTACAGGACAATGCTCCAACCAACTAAGCCATACCAGTCAGGGCAAAAAAAAAAACAACTTTTTTTTTTTTTTTAAAGAAAGAAACATGCAGGTCCTTCAGGAAGCCTTCCCTACTTCACCAACTCTCAGGCACTGCTCCTATAGTATTCTTACATGCCTCTTTCTTCTTGCTTACCACTCTACTGTAATGCTTGCTCTTGCTTGTCTGGCTCCTCCACCAGACTAGAATGCCTTTAGGGTATAAATTTACTCTCTCTATATCTGGTGCGTAGCACAGTACTTATATATAATATAAGTGCTGAATAATTGTTGAATGATAAGTGGCTTTGGCAAGCTTGTCTGGTTTTTACATTTGAACAGGGGGATAAGTCAGCAATTGTTGTTACTTGTGCTACCAGTTATCATGTCTCAACCTTCATTAGGCTATCCTAATTTTTATAGACCAGAAAAAATCCTTCTTCCTGATTTTGAATAAAAAAATATTTTTAAAGGAGATTTAAGTTGGATGGCTACACCGCAGTTCTTACTATTAATATTTTATTTTTTGAACAGGCTGTAAACAAGTTGGCAGAAATAATGAATCGAAAGGATTTTAAAATAGATAGAAAGAAAGCTAATACACAGGATTTGAGGAAGAAAGAAAAGGAAAATCGAAAGCTACAACTGGAACTCAACCAAGAAAGAGAGAAATTCAACCAGATGGTAGTGAAACATCAGAAGGAACTGAATGACATGCAAGCGGTAAGGTTTGTGTGTGTGCACATGTAGGGTTATTTTCTTAAATTGTTATTACTGTATATACCTATTATCTATTAATCTTATTTAGATTATATTTTTCATAAAGTTGCATAATTTGCTTTATACACTCCACAATTTATTATTACTCTAATATAAACTGTGATATTGATAAACCAGAAAGATGCCTTGTTGCCTATTAACCACTATATCTTAAGTAATTCTTACCTATTAGTATCAAACTGAAATTGACATATGGCTGGTATTATAGTGACTATAGTTGGAGTAGAATTTTTGGTATATTAGAGCTAAATTTGATATATTTAGTATATTTATTTTCTTTAATCAGGACTCACTTTTCTGAACTCAAAATGTCATACTTAGTTTTTGGATACTTCCTTGGTTGTTAATAGCACAAAACTGAGGACATGGTCTTTAGTCTTAGTCTTGGATCCAACAATTGACTCCATCATGTAAAAACCTTACCACACTGAGAAGCTTTCTGTACCATAGAAATTATTTCATTTGGAGCCCCTCAAAAAGCATTTCCTATTGTTTTAATAAGTGTTTATTTTTTTGTTTTTTGATGCCTTGTTTAAAAAAATACTCATTTAAAGCAAGAAGGGGAGGAACTTATCCAACAATTTATTCCTGAAGAAGAGGACTTAAATTTTTATAGTTGTATCAAAATCTGTAGTGGTAAATATTCATGAGGTTTTCTGTAAATTTATAGTTTTAGCCACTTTAGATTCCTTACAGTTCCATTACATTTTAATTTCTTGATGTTGGAAATTTGTTCTTGACTCTTCATATTTCCTTGGTATTGTTAAAAATAGCAATTGGTAGAAGAATGTACACATAGGAATGAACTTCAGATGCAGTTGGCTAGCAAAGAGAGTGATATCGAGCAGTTGCGTGCTAAACTTTTGGACCTTTCGGATTCTACAAGTGTTGCTAGTTTTCCTAGTGCTGATGAAACTGATGGAAACCTTCCAGGTAAGAATATTTCTATTACTTCAATCAAGTTGGCTTATTTCATGGAAATTAACGTATATTTCTCTCATTTGGTATTCCACCTCTTGTCAATTTTGTCCATGGATACTTAATAAGAAATTGATGTCTCTGATAACTAGAGTCTCTTGATGTTTGTATATTTAGTGCATAGTATGGAATAAAATTAGTCATAAGCGATCTGAGGCTATTGAAGTAGATCTAAGAGGCTCTACCTGAATAGAAATCTGAAGAACTTTCTGAGCCTACATTGAGCAGCCTAATTCCATGGGGAAAGTTAAAGCTGCTGCAATACCTCTCACTATTTTAAAAATATACATATATTTCACAAGTAGCAGCTCTTGAATGATTTGTGTATTTTTTGTGCTAAAACTAAGATTAGTACTTAATCAGAACCACAGCAGCTCTATATAAAAGTGTACCTAACGTAGCAGTGATAAACTTCAATCAGACTTTAAATTTCAATTTTAGAAAAATAGATATAGAGGGTTGGAAGATTTAGACAGAGGGGCAGGGAGTCAAGTAAAGGCAAAAGTAAGTAGCTAGGATTTCAGACTTTTTTTTTATGTCTTTATTTCTCCAGTGGAGAATCATTTAAAAAATAAACATGACTTCATTCTTGGGTTAATTGTAGTGCAAAGTGTAGTATGCATCTTTTTAACAGAATTGAGCGATACACTGTTTCAAATAACAAATGAAGTAAATAGGTTAACATGTACTATATATGTATTTTTATATTAAAACATGCATTACAAATTTTAAAGACATATATATACATTCGACATACCACACATTCTTAGTTCAGGGTTTTGGAAGTTTAGTTTGCATGGTCATAAGCTTGAAAATATATTTTAATTAGTGTATCTCCTGAATAATGCATGAATAAAGAGATTTTTATGAAGCAATATGTTTGATATTGTAAGGATTTTATTATATAACTCGTTATAAGAAACTTGATAAATTACTTAGAAAATTTTTACATTGTCTTCGTGGCCAAGGAAATGTGACTTAAAGTGGAAAGTGAATTCAGCTCTTACTTGTATACCATGTCATACCTGCCCTCATTCTTTTGTGGCCTTGCTAGCTCAAAATCACATATCTGGGAAGGATAGGGCTGGGAATGAATATATCTTATGCCAAAAGTCAAGGAATTTCTTCTGTTTTCTCAATTTTTGCTCTTTAAAACTTTATGCATGGCCCTGTCCAGTGTGTCTCAGTTGATTGGAGCATCCTTTTGTAACTGGATTGTGGGTTCAATTCCTGGTCAGGGCACTTTACCTAGGTTACAGGTTCAGTCTCCAGACCCAGCATGTATGGGAGGCAAACAGTCAATGCTTCTCCCTCACATTAATGTTTCTTTTTCTCCCTTCCTCTCTTTCTTCCTCTCTTTCTAAAAGCAAAGAAAAAATATCCTTGGGTGAGGTTAAAAAATTTTTTTTTAATAAAACCACCTGCCTGTTGAAAATCTTGTATGTGCATATTCTTTTTTAGAAAAATATTTTATTGTTTATGCTGTTACATTACTTAGTCTGCCCCCTACTCCCACAGTCAATCCGTTGTCCATGTCCATGGGTTATTCATATGAATTCCTTGACTAATCCCTTCATTAGTCCCCCTTCCCCCCTCCACTCTTAGAGCTGTCAATTTGTTCCATGTTTCTCTGCCTCTGGTTCTATTATTGTATGTCAGTTTATTTTGTTCATTAGATTCCACTTATAAGTGGGATCAATCGTATGGTATCTGTCTTTCACCAGGTGGCTTATTTCACTTAGCAAATAGTTTCTAGTTCAGTCTGTGCTGTCGCAAAATGTAAGAATTTCTTCTTTTTTACTGCTGGATAGTATTTCATTGTATAAATATGTACCACAGTTTTTTAATCCACTCATCTACTGTTGGACACTTAGGCTGTTTCCAAACCTTGGCTGTTGTAAATAATGCTACTTTAAACATAGCAGTGCATATATTCTTTTCAATTGGTGTTTCTGGTTTCTTAGGATATATTCCCAGAAGTGGAATTGCTGTGTCAAAAGGCAGTTCCATATTTAAATTTTAAGGAAATTCCATACTGTTTTCTGTAGTGGCTGCACCAGTCTGTATTCCCACCAACAGTGCACTAGGGTTCCCTTTTCTCCACATCCTCACCAACACTTGTTGTGTGTTGAATATTAATGATAGCCATTCTTATAGGTGTGAGGTGGTATCTCATTGTGGTTTTAATTTTCATGTCTCTGATGACTACTGAAGATGAGCGGTTTTTCATTTGTCTGTGGGCCATCCATATGTCCTCTCTCAAGAAATGTCTATTAGATCCTTTCCCATTTTTTAAAATTATATTTTATTTATTATGCTATTACAGTTGTCCTGATTTTTCTCCCTTTACCCCGCCTCCACCCCAGCACCCTCCAGTCCCTCAGGCAATCCCCACATCATTGTTCATGTCCATGGGTCATGTGTATAAGTTCTTTGGTTACTCCGTTTCCTACACTTTACATCCCCATGGCTACTCTGTAACTAACTATTTGTACTTCTTAAGCCCACCACCTCTTCACCCATTCCCCCACACCCACCTCACATCTGGCAACCATCAAAACTCTCCATATCCATGATTCTGTCTCTGTCCTTCTTGTTGCTTAGTTTGTTTTTTAGATTCATTTGTTGATAGACATGTATTTATTGCCATTTTATTGTTCATAGTTTTGATCTTTTCTTAAATAAGTCCCTTTAACATTTCATATAATAACAGTTTTTTGAGAATGGACTCCTTTAGTTTTTCCTTTGCTTTTCATGACTTTGAATATTTCTTGCCATTCCCTTCTAGCCTGCAAAGTTTCTTTTGAGAAATCAGCTGATATTCTTATGGGAACTCGCCTGTAGGCAATTAACTTCTTTTGCTGCTTTTAAGATTCTCTCTTTATCTTTAATCATTGGCATTTTAATTATGATGTGTCTTGGAGTGGGTCTCTTTGCACCTATCTTATTTGGGATTCTCTGTACTTCCTGGAATTGCATGTCTACCTCCTTCACCAAACTAGGGATGTTTTCTCTTCTTTTTCTGGCACCCCTGTGTTGTGAATGTTGGATCTCCTAAAGTTGTCCCATGGACTGCTTATACTATCCTCATTTTTGTGGATTCTTTTTTCTTCTTCTTGTTCTAATTGGTTGTGTTTTGCTTCCTTAAGTTCCAAATCATTCATTTGATTCTCAGCTTCATCCACTTTACTGAGGTTTCCCTGTAAATTTCTCTTTATTTCAATTAGTGTATCCTTCATTTCTGACTAGATTTGTTTTATGCTGCTGAGGTCCTTACTAAGTTCTTAGAACATGCTTATAACCAGTGTTTTGAACTCTACATCTGATAGATTGCTTATCTCCATTTCAATTAGCTCTTTTTCTGGAGTTTTGATCTGTTCTTTCATTTGGGCCATGTTTCTTTGTCTCCTCGTTTTGGCAGCCTCCCTGTGTTTGTTTCTATGTATTAGGTAGAACTGCTCTGACTCCGTGTCTTGGTAGCATGGCCTAATACATTAGGTGTCCTGTAGGGTTCATTGGCACAGACTCCCCTATCACCCAAGCTGGGTACTCAGGATGTGCCCTTTGTCTGGGCTGAGTACACACTCTTCTTGCAGTTGAGCCTTGGTTGCTGTTGGCAGATCAATGGGAGGAATTTACCCAGGCACTCAGCTGTAGGGATTGGCTGTAACCACTGATCACCACCCTCCACCCTCCATGGAATATCAGCTGTGCAGGGGCAGAGTGGTGGTGCTCCCAACATCATCTGTGGCAGTCCGTTGGGTGTGAGGGCCCTGGAATTTCCCAGATGATGCAGGCCAAGGTCAGCCCCTGCCTGTGCTCTGCCTGGGGCCATCCTGCCTGGGGTATAAAGCAATCTTGAAATGGCTGCTACTTAGCTGAGCTTGGAGATTCCCAGGTGACACCAAGCTGTGAATCTAGACTGGCTGCTGCTAGTACAGGACCTGGGGCTCACTGAGGCCAGTTGTTGCTTGTTTGAGAGGATTTAGGAAATAGTGCAGCATGAGCTAAGACCAGCCAACCATATGGAAAAACAGCTTGGGCAGGCCCGTAAGTTGGTTGGGGCGGAGTCTCTAGGGATCTCCAAGGCGGGTCAAACAGATATGGTAACAGCTTGCCAGATCTGTGGCTCTGTGGAGGGTGGATTTAGAAAAGAGACAATGACTTCTGCTTGCCTTGATGCCAGACACTTTAAGTTTCTCCCAGTATGTCACTGGTGCCTTTCAAGCTGCTACCCTGGTGCTGGACTCCTAGGGAGTGAGTCTGAGTAGGTGAATCCATGTGTGTGTTCTTTAAGAATAACTGCTTTGGGCTCTAGCTGTTTCTTCCACTGACTCAGTCCCCACTGATTTTTGCAGCCAGAAATTGTGGGGAATTATCTTCCTGGCACTGGAACCCTGGGTTGGGGGCCTGATGTGATGCTGGGACTCCTCGCTCCTGAGATATCCTTCCTGAATTTTTATCCACCACACATGGGTGAGAGACCAGCCCATTCTGCATCTGCGTCCCTCCTGCCAGTCTGCATAGATTGGTTTCTTAAATTCCATATTTGTTAGACTTCCATTCAACTCGATTTCTGAGGGTTCCGAGTGGTGGTGGTTCTACATTTTAGTTGTAAATTTGATGTGTGAAGAGGTGATCTTGTCTATCTATGCTTCTGTCTTAATGGGAAGTGTGTATATTCCTACGAGAGGATCACTTTGGATTTAAAAGGAACCTCTTGCTTGAGCTGTTGTTTGAACATCTTTCTGAAGATGGACTTCAATGAGTTGACTTTTAGAGGTGTTTGGCTACATTCTTTCAATTGTTGAACTGAATTCAGTGTAGGTTAAATATCCTGAGCAGGCTTTTCTGTCCTTATTCCATTGATTTCCCTTTAACTTTGTTTATGATGTTTTATTCTGCCTTGCTTTTCTTTGTATTAGGTTAAACATTTCAGACACTGATATATTTAGAAGATTTTAATTGAAAGATGAGTGTGGGGGACTTCTAAAAAGTGGAAGGTGATGAATTTTATCTTCCATTCTGGTTTGTTCAGGAAGGTTAACCTCAAAGGATCATCAGATGATTTGATTGGCTGACTTGGGTTAGGAATTAATTTAGGTTTCAGAATTCCAATCTCATACATCCACTTCAGAGTCAATCAGGAGAGATTTTAAGATGTTTCTACTGGCTTTATGTTAAGAATATTACTTCAAATAGCTGTGTATATTCAAATATATTTTTTAAGGTTTTCAAAGTTCAAACTTGGTAAGGGAAAAAATTAAAAATACTACTAGCCATTCTTCGTTGCTATAAAAGAAACCAGTTAAAGTACATCTTTCTGTATCACTGTGTTCTTAGTCTTAAAACTTATAAAGATCTCTCCACTGTTATACCTTTGATTTTCATATTGGAGGTAAAAATTATTGGATAATCATAGTTATTGTACCTCTGTGTGTGTCATTTTGATAGTATATTGAAAATTTGTATTGCATCTACCATTTACTAGATACCCAAAAACTGTCACTTGCAAATGAAGTTTAGGGTTCGCTGTCATATCCAGGAAAAATTATTAAAGAATTTTTAGTTTATTCTTACTTTGAGAGACTTACATACCATTCAGGTATTGGAAAGATTTTTCAAAAGTAATGACTAATGATTAACTTTACCTATTTTAGAAAATTAGTAAGTGAATTTAAAATAAGAAGACTAAATAGAATATGTTTACTTAACAATTAAAGGCCTTTTGAGATAGGGATCATATTTTTAGTTAAAAGAGGTGGTTTTTCTAAGTAGTTGGGTAGATGAACTGATATATGACTTTCATTATTTCTTAGATTTCATCACTTAATATAAAAAGTCTTGTTTAATTATCTTGTGTATCTAGATCTCAATTCTGTAATTTTTTTAACCTTTTTAAAAAATTTTTTTCAATTACAGTTGTCCCATTTTTCTCCCATTGCTCCCCCCTGCAGCCATCCCCTTCTCCCAGTCATTCCCCACCTCGTTGTCCATGTCCATGTGTCATTCATACATGTTCTTTGACTAGACCCTTCCCCTACTTACCCCACTTCTCCTTCCCCCCTGTCCCCTGATAACTGGTATTCTGTTCCTTGTTCAATTTTGTTCGTTTGTGTTGTTCATTAGTCTCCTGTATGAGGTGATATATGATTTTTTTTTTCATTGCCTGGCTTATTTCACTAAGCATAATTCTCTCTAGTTCCATCCATGTTGTCACAAATGGCAGGGGTTCCTTCTTTCTTTCTGCTGCATAGTATTCCATTGTGTAAATGTACCACAGTTTTTAAATCCACTCATCTACAGATGGGCACTTAAGCTATTTCCAGCACTTGGCTATTGTAAATAGCACTGCTATGAACATAGGGGTGCATAAGTTCTTTTGAATTGGGGTTTTAAGATTCCTCAGGTACAATCCTAGCAGTGGAATCGCTGGTTCAAAAGGCAGTTCCATTTTTAATCTTTTGAGGTAATTCCATACTGTTTCCCATAGTGGCTGCACCAGTCTGCATTCCCACCAACAGTGCACTAGGGTTCCCGTTTCTCCAAATCCTCGCCAGCATTTGTTGTTTGTTGATTTGTTGATGATGGCCATTCTGACAAGTGTAAAGTGGTATCTCATTGTGGTTTTTATTTGCACTTCTCTTGTGGCTAGTGATGTTGAGCATTCTTTCATGTGTTTATGGACCCTCTGTGTATCCTCCTTGGAGAAGTGTTTGTTCAGGTCCTTTGCTGATTTTTTATTGGGCTGTCTGTCTTCTTGGTGTTGAGATGTGTAAGTTCTTTATATTTTGGAGATTAATCCCTTGTCTGAGGTATCATTGGCAAATATGTTTCCCCATATGGTTGGTTTCCTTTTCATCTTGCTGATGTTTTCTTTTGCTGAGCAGAAACTCTAGTTTGATATAGTCCCATTTGTTTATTCTTTCCTTTATTTCCCTTGCCTCAGGAGATGTATCAGTGAAAATATTGCTACGTGGGACATCTGAAATTTTCCTGCCTGTGTTTTCCTCTGAGACTTTTATTGTGTCACGGCTTACATTTAAGTCTTTGATCCATCTTGAGTTTATTCTGGTGTGTGGTGTAAGTTTCTGATATAGTTTCAGTTTTTTACATATCCCTGTCTAGTTCTCCAAGCATTTTTTGTTGAAGAGGCTCTTCTCACTCCATTTTATGCTCCTTCTCCCTTTGTCAAATATTAGTGGACCATATAGACCTGGGTTTATTTCTGGGCTCTCTATTCTGTTCCATTGATCTGTATGTATGTCTGTAATTATGCCAGTACTAGACTGTCTTGATCACAGTGGCTTTGTAGTATAGTTTCATGTCTGGGATTGTGAGTCCTCCTCCTGTGTTCTTCTGTCTCAAGATTGCTTTGGCTATTCGGGGTCTTTTTTGGTTCCATAAAAATATTTGAGGTATTTGTTCTAGGTCTGTCAAATATGGTATTTTAATAGGGATTGCGCTGAATCTATAAATTGCTTTGGGTAGTATGGACATTTTAATGATCTTGATTCTTCCCATCCATGAACATGATATTTGCTTCCATTTATTTGTATCTTCCTTAATTTTTTTCTTCAGTGTTGTGTAGTTTTCTGAGTACAGGTCTTTTATGTCTTTGGTTAAGTTTATTCCGTATTTATTTTTCTTGTTGCTATAGTAAATGGGATTTCTTTTTTTAGTTTCTATCACTGATATTTTATTGTTGGTGTACAGAAATGCCTTTGATTTCTGAATATTGACTTTGTACCCTGCTATTTTACCAAATTCACTTATTATATCGAGTAGTCTCTTAGTGGGGTCTGTAGGGTTTTCTATGTACACTATCATGTCATCTGCAAATAATGACAGTTTTACTCCTTCTTTTCCAATTTGGGTGCCTTTTACTTCTTTTTCTTGTCTGATTGCTGTGGCTAGAACTTCCAACACTGTGTTGAATAGGAGTGGAGAGAGTGGACATCCTTGTCTTGTTCCTGATCTCTGAGGGCATGCTTTCAGTTTTTGTCCATTGAGTATGATGTTGGCTTCAGGTTTCTCATATATAGCCTTAATTATGTTGAGGTATGCTCCCTCTATTCCCATTTTGCTGAATGTTTTCATCATAAATGAGTGTTGTACTTTATCAAATCCTTTTTCTGCATCTATTGATGTGATCATGTGATTTTTGTCTTTCATTTTGTTTAGGTGGTGTATTATATTTATTTATTAGAAAATATTAAACCATCCTTGCATCCCTGGGATGAATCCCACTTGATTGTGGTGTATGATCTTTTTAATGTGTTGCTGGATCCTGTTTGCAAATATTTTGTTGAGGATTTTAGCATTTATGTTTATCAGCGATATTGGCCTGTAGCTTCCTTTCTTTGTTGTGTCTTGACTTGGTTTTGGAATTAGAGTAATACTGGCTTCATAGAAAGAGTTTGGGAGTTTTCCCTCTTCTTGGATTTTTTGGAATAGTTTGAGAAGGGCAGGCATTAGTTCTTCCCTCAATGTTTTGTAAATTTCGCCTGTGAAGCCATCCAGTCCAGGGCTTTTGTGTGCCGTGAGTTTTTTGATTACTGTTTCAATTTCACTCTTTGTTATCAGTCTGTTCATGCTTTCTACTTCTTCTTGATTCAGTTTTGGAAGATTATATGTTTCTAGAAATGTATCCATTTTATCTAGGTTGTCAAGTTTCTTGCCGTACAGTTGTTTGTAGTAATTCCTTACAATCCTTTGTATTTCTGTGATATCGGTCGTTATTTCTCCTTTTTTGTTTCTGATTTTGTTTATTTGGGTCCTTCCTCTCTCTTTTTTCCTTAATGAGGCAGGCTAAAGGCTTGTCAGTTTTGCTTATCTTTTTAAAGAACCAGCTCCTACTTTTGTTGATTTTTTAAATTGTTTATTTAGTCTGTATGTTATTTAATTCTGCGCTAGTCTTAACGATTTCCTTCCTTCTACTCTCCCTGGGCTTTGTTTGTTGTTGTTGTTCTAGTTCTTGTAGCTGTAGGGTTAGATTTTTTATTTGAGATTCTTCTGTCCTTTTTAGGTAGGCCTGTATTGCTATGAACTTTCCTCTCAGGACTGCTTCTGCTATGTCTCATAGGTTTTGGGCTGTTGTGTGGTTCATTATCATTAGTTTCCAGAAACTTCTTGATTTCTTCTTCTATGTCATTGTTAACCCATTCATTATTGAATATCATGTTATTCATTCTCCATAAGTTTAAATGTGTTTGAGTTTTTTCCTTGAGGTTGATTTTTAGTTTCAAGGCATTGTGGTCTGAGAAGATGCTTGATGTAATTTCACTTTTCTTCAATTTGTTGAGGCTTGTTTTGTGTCCTACCGTGTGATCTATCTTTGAAAATGTCCCATGTGCATTTGAAAAGAATGTATATTTTGCTTCTTTGGGGTGAAAAGTTCTATGTATGTCAGTTAAGTCCATTTGATCTAGTGTGTTGTTCAATGCCTCTATATCCTTGGTGATTCTTTGCTTCAAAGATCTGTCTCTTGTTGATAATGGGGTGTTAAAGTTCTCTACTATGAGTCTGTTGCTGTTGATATCCTTCTTGTAGTCTTCTAGTATTTTCCTTATATATTTGGGTACTTCTGTGTTGGGTGCATATATGTTTACCAGGGTTATATCTTCTTGATGGATTGTTCCCTTCAGTATTATGAAATGCCCTTCTTTGTCTCTTTTTATGGCCTTTGCTTTGAAACCTGTTTTGTCTGATATAAGTATTGCTACCCCATCTTTTTTTTCATGTTCATTTGCTTGGAATACTTTTTCCCATCCCTTCACTTTCAGTCTGTGTAAATCTTTTGTTTTGAGATGTGTCTTTTGTAGACAGCATATACGTGGGTCATGTTTTCATATCCATTCCGCGACCCTATATCTTTTGATTGGAACATTTAATCCATTTACATTTAAAGTTATTATTTACAGGTATTTATTCATTTCCCTTTGTACCTGAGTTCCTCTTCCTCTCTCTTTTTCTTCTTTTTCTTAAAGCATTCCCTTTAGCATCTCTTGCAATGCTGTTTTGGTGGAGATGTATCCTTTTTGTCTTTCTTTGTCTGCGAAACTCCTTATTTCACCTTCATTTCGAATGAGAGTCTTGCTGGGTAGTGTAGTCTTGGTTGTAGGCCTTTGTTTTTCATTGCTTGAAATATTTTTTGCCATTCCCTTCCGGCTTGCAGTGTTTCTGTTGAGAAATTGGTTGATAGCCTTATCGGAGCTGCCTTGTATGTTATTTGCTGTTTATCTCTTGCTGCTTTTAGGATTCTCTCTTTGTCTTTAAATGTTGCCATTTTAATTATGATGTGCCTTGGAGTGGGCCTTTTTGGGTTCATCTTCATTTGGACCCTCTGTGCTTCCTGAACTTGCATGACTTTTTCTCTCATCAAGTTTGGAAAATTTTCTGTCACTACTTTCAATCAGGTTTTCTATCTTATGCTCCTCTTCTTCACCTTCTTGTATCCCTATGATTCGAATATTTTTTTGTTTCATGTTGTCCAGCAGTTCTCTTACACCCTCTTCATTCTTTTTAAATATTTTTTCATTTTTGTTGTATTGCCTGGGAAATTTTTTTCTACATTGCCCTCAAACTCACTGATCCGATCCTCTGCTTCATTTAGCCTGCTTTTGATTGACTCTGCTGTGTTCTTCAGTTCAGAAGTTGTGTTCTTCATTTCTTCCTGGTTCTTATTAATAGTTTCTGTGTCCTCTTTTATGCTGGTGTAGTTCTCTGTAAGTTCCTTGTAGCTTCCCTGGAGTTCCTTATAGTTTCCTTGGAGTTCATTGTAATTTTCTTTGAGTTTGTCAAGTTCATTGAGCTTCCTTATAACCATGTGTTTGAATTCCATGTCTGATAGTTTGCTTACCTCCTTTTCACCTATCTCTCCTTCTGGGGATTCCTCTTTTTCTTTCATTGAAAGGTTGTTTCTGTGTCTCCCCATGTTGGATGCTTCTTATTTGTTTTTGTTTCTTAGATTTGTCTGCTTTGATTTCCCGCCTTTGAGGTATGAGATTCTGTATAGGAGACCTGGGGGATTCAGTGGTACAGTCTCTTTGATCTCCTGAGCCTGATGCTCTTGGGATGCCTTTTATGCCATTTGTTTAAGCTGTCTGGTTGTATTTCAGTTACTCTTTGGTGGATCCTTCCCTCTGGCTAGTTCATTGAGAGTCAACTGTGCCCACATTGTCTTGAATTCTTTCGTGGAGATGCTGTTAAAACATAAAGACACAACCCAGGCAAGAAACCCACACCCTCCAAGATATCCCCCACCCAAAATCCCACTATCAGCAGCAAATGAACCAGTATTAATGTAAATGTAAAGAGGTTAAGACTATTACACTATAGGAGAAACAGATAAGCATTGTTTTAAATGAAAGAAAGATGATTTTTGAGAGAGAAGATGATACAATAATAATAGTAGCAAGTAAGGTCAAGGCTATGCAATACAGTAAGTAATATTTACATTGTATGTTGAAAAAAGAGGGAAGAATGCAGAATGAAGTGACAAAGTGGAAGTGTATAGTATTAGGTTTATATAGCAGTTATATGCTATATGTTTAGTGTGAGAGGGAGGATAAACAAAACAGACAAACATACAAACAAAAATTAAAGAAGAGGAATAGAAGGGAGAGAAGATAGGAAACAGATTAAAGAAAGTTTTTACCTAGTACAACCTTTACGCACAGTCTTCTTTTTCTGGATCCGCCCCTGGTCAAAATTCCATGGGTGTCAAACCTTTTCTGGCTGGCTGGCTGTGAGGAGTTCTAGCTTGATTCTGGGGTTGCTGGTCTCTCACTCGTGAGCCTGGTGCAGCTCTGCTGTGAGCCGCACTTAGTTGAGCACCCTCCCCCTTGGCCCTGCGGCACCCTCAGCCCTCCTCAGGCTTGTCTAGGAACACTATTCTGCTGGCAGGCCAGCCTGCGCATGCCAGTAGTCTCTGCCCAGCTTCAAGTCCTGTGTCTGTTCCTCCAAAAAAGTCTCTGTGTTGCCTCCAAGCTGCAACACCGGCCTGCCTCCTTGCCTGTACACCTGCATGTGCCACTTGCCTGCCTGGAATCCCTACCGAATCTGCAGTTCTGCCATAGCTTTCCCTTATGAGCCCCTCTCCCCAGCTCAGTTTTGCTTTTTTGGTTGGTGGAGCCTTGCTGCGAGCTCCCATGGCGCAGACTTGTCAGTCCAGGGTTGCCAGCCCAGGGAGTCCCCACCTAGACTCAGTTCATACAGTTTCTCACAGTCTGGGCTGTTCACTGTCTTCCCACACCTCTGGCTGTTTCAACCAAAACTTCTTGATGACTCCCTCCGGGACTTTGCTGGTCGGTGCGCCTGTGGCAGGGGTAAGCCTCGAAGCAGATCCCAGCTAATGACCTGGTCAGCAGCTGCCCCTTTGGGGTGCGGTGTGGCACTTGAAGAGTGTAGGCCGAGCTTTCTGCCCTCTTTCATACTGTTCCCACACTCCCTTCCCTGTTCACACTATCTGAAATCCACACTCATTCTCTCTTCTCCGTGTTTGTACTCCAAGTCCTTCCGGGCAATGGGAGCAAGCAGACAACACTGCTACCTACTCTGCCACCATCTTTTCGTCCGTCTCTCCCATTATTTCAGCTTCTGCAATCTTAATGGGCATTTTATCATTAACTAGATTAAATCTTTCCTCTGAATTTCCCAACTCTGAAAAGCTTAGACAAAAGTTGTTACCTTTTCTCTGACATATAATCCTTTAAAGTTCTTAAAATCACTTGCTGTTTCTTACTTCATTTATGTCTTTTTCGTCCTTTCGGCTTTGTGGCAGGCTGTGGCCTAGCACACTGTGTAAATATAAAGATCACCCTTAGGATTAAGGTTTGCCTGTTGCCTAGATGACAAAAAACTAATGTAATAAATGTCTTTCCTTCTTCGTTCTCCCTCCTTCTTTTGTAACTATTGACCTAAGAATGTAAAAGTAATGAAACGTTTAGAGAAACACTTGTTATCAATACTCCATTAATATTCATTATTTCTTATTAATTAGCTGCATCATTCTCGTTCCATCCAGCTTGATCTAAAGCTGTGCCATTTAAACATTTAATGGTAGATTTCTTGATGTGTTTGTGACTTTGTCCAACTGTAACCAGTGACTTGAAGGTAATCAGTACACATGACTTGTCAAGGATTGATTGATTTCATTTTATTTTTTATACCATCTCTGAATGTAATTAAAATATGTTGGAATGGTTCTCTAGTTCTGTTTCTTAAGCACTGTATGGTTTATCCAGGTAATCTTCGGTAGTCTTCAGAGGCTAGCTTTGATGTTTGAATTGGCTGTAGCAAATATTGATTTATATGTAATTAGCCTCTCTATCTCTTATTTGGGTAAAGGAGTCAATTACTGATATTGCAATAATACACATTTAATTTTTTTGTAAGTTAAACTTGCTCTACAAATATAGAAAATATGGAGCCAAGTTTTTGTACCTCAGTAGCAGGTTATTAATGATAACCTAGATTTAGAAGTCATTGATATTTCTTATTCTGGGGAAGCTGATTTCTGTGTTTATGATGTAAAAGATGTAATTCACTACATTATACTTTTAGATTGCCACTTACATCACGAGTAGTCATGATTTTCAAGGAGGTCTTTACATATTAAAAAACCTGATAATTTAACTTGCATCTAAGACAGAAGTAGAGGAAACAGAGAGGAGAAGCTAGTATGTATTTTTTATGGGTGAGCCTAGTTCAGATATTTCTCTAAAAAGAATTCACCAGAAGAAAAACTAAAATTATGTTCCATAATATTATTGTTTTAAATTGGCAAAAACTACATATCCTCTACACCTTAGGTTGAGTTCCAAATTTCTTCATTTAAATTACAACAACTATAAAATTGGCCTTATTTGATTCATAAAATGCCTTTGGTACATAAAATTTCTATGGGAATGCTAAAATGACAGATAAAGTCATAACATCATATAATAATTCATTGAAAATATATTAAAGAAAACACAGGTCAATCCAAACCCAGAACCAGAAAGCATAAATACTTTTGACACTTATCCTCATAGAGAAATAACTGGGGGAGGAATATTTTGGCATATACAATTTTGTATAAATGTCAAGATTTTAATGGATTTCACATCTTTTATTTTCAATGAGAAGTTATCTGGTATTAAATAGATTTAGGAGTAAGAGGTGCAATTTTTGGCACACTTGAGGGAAATTTTCCTGGCAATAACTTATTTGCTTTTGTAAAAATATTTGTAAATGATCAGCTGCCTTCTGCATGTTATTTAATATAAAACTACCCTTTGGTGGTTAAATTATAACCATTATTTATAGAGGTGGCTTTATTTGGCTTTTTCTAAAAAAGCAGAATTGCAAAATAATCAACAAATTGCTATCAAGTATTTACTCTGTCACATACAGTGGGGTATATAAAAAATTGTTAGGATATGGTCCCTCTACTCAGAACATACTAAGGACCTACTTAAACAAAACAATTATTGAGGTACTAAACAGCATCTAAGAAGAAAGCTGAGAAGGAGATCATTTTGAACTGAAACTTCTCATTATTTCTTTCACTTTAACAACAAGTACAATTTAGGTGAAAGGGAATAACAAAAGCAAAGGACATTAAATACATGGAAGAAATTGGAACAAGAAGAACATGACCCCTAATTCAGTTATATGCAAAGCTTGTTAAAAGGACAGACCAGCTGCCCTGGCTAGTGTGGCTCAGTTGGTTGGAGCGTTCTCCCATAAACCAAAAGGTTGCAGGTTTGATTCCTGCTTATGGCACATGCCTAGATTGCAGGTTCAGTCCCATGTTGGGGCTACACAGGAGAGGCAACCAATCGATGTCCTCCCCCCACTCTCCCTCCCTTCCCCTCTCTCTAAAAATCGATAAGCATGTCCTTGGATGAGGATTAAAAACAAACACAGAACAGCATTGTGCTCTAGGAATATAAACTCAGAAATTAGGCTGCCTGGACAAACCTAGAGCTTTGACACTTACTCATAGAGTATCCTTAAGTAAGTCAGTTCCCCTTGCAAAGCCGCAGTCTCTTCATTGTAAATGGAAGATGGTAGTAGGATCTATTCTCTCCTATATTTCTAGGAATATAATACTCTGTAATCATGGGATCATACAAATTTTTTAGATATTGCTTGCAAAAAGAAATGTTCAGTAAATGTTATATATTGTTACTTTTACTGTAAGACTAAGCTGTTTTACAACTTTTATGTGAAGAAAGGCAAGCTTATATTCTGATTAGATCATGATTTGAGCCATAGTATAATCCATCACATTATAGTATTTTTGAGCCATAGTATAATCTATCACATTATAGTATTTTAAATTTGTTTCAAATATGAAATGTATATATACACACACATACACACACAATTAAATGCTCTTATCTCTAATCTGATATAGAATAACCACTTCTAATGGAATCATATTTTTCTCCTGAGTATTTCTAATAAGGGTTAATTATATTTAAACAGTAGTAATAGTTACTGTAAAATGCTTTGGTAGAATTAGTGAAGGAATTCCTGGTATGTACAGACTGGTTAAAATCTAAATGGTTAATCAGATGAGTTTTGTGTTCTTTTGCTGTTGATTAAATTCTGGTACCACAGTTAGTTAAAGGATTTTACACCTCTTTAGTTTGATAAAAATTGTAATGAACTTACCACTAGAATTAAGTACTCCACCAACTAATTTTGGACCGTTTTACTGAAATTGTTATGGGTGTTTTACCAAAAAGTTTATCAGAATATTGTACTGAGAAAACAAATAAAATGCTTGTCTTTTATTCTTTATATCTAGTTGATTCTGCCTGCATTCCTAATTTATTTATCTTCTATTCTTATCTTCTGTGAGTAATAGGACACTTCTGTACTTTTGCTTGCTCTTTCTTGTGTAAATCATGGCTCTGATTTGTTCCACTTGCTGCATTTTTCTTTTTTTTTTTTTTTTGTTTTTTTTTTTGCTAAGTATTTTTACATGAATGTTAAAAGATATTTAATTAAAGTCTTCTGTATCATTTCCCATTTAAGCTGTAGTCCATTCCAGTCTTGCCTGGCTCTTAAGGGTATTGTTGTTATTTCATACTTTTAAAACTGAGTACTAAACATTAATTTTATGGGAAAAGTGGCTTGGAAATTTTTCTGCAATCTTTGTATGGCCATTAAAGTTGATTTGTGTGATTGAAGCATGGAAGAGCAAATTATAGCACTTGTTCATTTAGTTGTTAAAATGCCTGTTGCTGCATGCTGTCAGACAACTTGTAAGAGCTTTACCTTTTGTTAGAATTTAAGACTAAATACTATGTATTCTCTTTCTCCTAGAGTCGAGAATTGAAGGTTGGCTTTCAATACCAAATAGAGGAAATATCAAACGATATGGCTGGAAGAAACAGGTACCATATGCCTCACTGTTTTGTAATTGATATTTTGTTATGTATTTAGTTTTAAAGCTTAGAACTTCTGTTAACTTCCCTATTATTAGCATTGATTTTAGATTAACACAATATAATTTAGACATAAGTGGCAGATATTATGACTTACTTTGAAGCAAGTTAATGTGGCTCTTATACTTTTCTCCCTTTTTTCTCATTTCAGTATGTTGTGGTAAGCAGCAAAAAAATTTTGTTCTATAACGATGAACAAGATAAGGAGCAATCCAATCCATCTATGGTATTGGATATAGAGTAAGTTGCCTTTGAATTTTAAGTCAATTGAGTGTTAACTTATGATAATCAATTAGTTTTAGATTTTGTCATTGTGAACACCCATGTAATCACCACCCAAGTCAAGATAAAAAACGTTTCTGCCATCCTAGAATGCTCACTTTTGCCTCCTCTCGGGGAAAAAAAAAAATTGAATTCTATCACTGAGATTAATTTTGCCTATTCTACAACTTAATAAGTAGAATTATACAGTGTGTACTTGCTTGTGCCTAGCTTCTTTCACTCAGCATAATGTTTTATGTGTAGTGATTGTCTTTTTTATTGCTAAGTAATTTTCCATTGAATGAAAATATCTCAATTTGTTCATTCATTGTTCTATTGACAGACATTTGGGTTGCTTCTAGGTTGGGACTATTACAAATAGCCTGCTATGAACCTTCCTTTTGGGCACTTAAGTTTTCATTTCTCGTGGGTAAATATCTAGGAGTGGAATCCTGGTTCATAGAATAAATCTGTTTAATCTTTTAAAAAAGTCTACCAGATAGTTTTAAAAATGGTTATACTATTTTATACTCACCAGTAATATGAGTTTCAGTTGCTACACATACTCACCAACATTTGCTGTTGTCTTTGATTTTTTTTCTGTTCTAATGGTTATGAAACACTATCATGGGGGCATGGGAGGGTGCAAATGGTGATAGAAGAAGACTTGCTTGAATTATACACCTGCAACCAATTGGGTTGGCCAAAAAGGTCGTTTGGTTTTTTCCCACAAGATGGCTCTCATAATGCTTAGTTGAGAATTGGTGAATTTTGTCTAGCCATTTTAATATTGAAGATGGGAGAAAATGTGCAACATTTTTGGGATATTATGCCTTATTAATTCAAGAAACTGAAATGCAAAAAGAGATTTATACAGTGTATGGAGAAGGTGCTGTGACTGATAGAACGTGTCAAAAGTGGTTTGCAAAGTTTTGTGGAGATTTCTCACTGGATGATTCTCCAGGTCAGGGAGACCAGTTGAAGTTGATAGCGATCAAATCGAGACATTAATTGAGAACATCAGTGTTCTACCATGAGGAAGATAGCTGACATACTCAAAATATCCAGATTAATAAAGCTGTTGGTGAAAATTAAAAATGTGTCTTTTATTTTATGGAAAAAACTAAACGGACTTTTTGGCTAACTTGGTATAATTTTCTTAACCAATGTCATCCCAATAAATTGAAGAAAAAAGAAAGAAATACTATCTCATTGTCTTAATTTGTACTCTTCTCATGATTGATGATGCCAGTAATCTTTTCGTATGTTTATTGGCCAGTTGTATATTTTTTCTTAAGTGTCTCCAAGTCTTATTCCCATTTTTAATTTGGGTTCCTTATCTTTTTAAAATTGATTTGTAGAAGTTCTGTATATAATCTGGATACAAACTCAATGGCAGAAATATTTAGTGCAAATATTTCCCAGTGCACAGATTATATGTACATTTTCTTTATGGTATCTTTTAACAGAGACCATTTATCATTTTTTAAAATAATTATTGCCTTTTGCAGTCTATCCAAGAAATTTTCTTTAAGAACTTTATTGGCCTAGATTTTACAATTAAGTTATGATTGATCTCAATTTATTTTTTATTTGGAAAGAGATAGTGATTGAAATTAGTAGTTTTTTTCCATGTGAATATCTGATTGGTTTTTTTTTTCCATATGAATATCTGTTGCAACACTATTTGTTTTCATATACTGACCCTTAATCCTCTATAATATTGCTGTTCACTTATTTTTATAGGCTTTTTTATTTTACAGGGCTTTTTTATATATACAGTCATATCATCTGTGTATAGATTCTTAAGATGACCACCACAGTCAGACAGAACAATTGCATCACAGGGATCTCTCATTTCACCCTCTTATAGCCACAGGAATTGCCTTTTCTCCATCCCTCCCTAATTCCTGGCAGCTGCTAATATGTTCTCCTTTTCTATAATTTTGTCATTGCAAGGATGTTATGTAAATAGAAGCAAATACTATGTAAACTTTTGAATTTTTTTTTTTTCACTCAGTGTAATTCCTCTGAGATCCATCCAAGTTGTAGTTTGTTTCTTTTAATTGTTGAGTAGTATTCTGTGGTACAGATATACCACAGTTTAACCATTCATTTGGATTGTTTCCAGTTTTTGGCTATTATAAATAAAGCTCCTGTGAACATTCATGTACAGATTTTCACATAGATATAAATTTTTATTTCTCTGGAGTAAAGACCTAGGAGTGAAATTACTGGGTCATATGGTTAGCACATGTTTAGTTTTCTAAAAAATTGCCATAGTCTTTTCCAGAATGGCTCTGCAATTTTACAGTTCTACCACAATTGTATGAGTGATCTGGTTTCTCTGCATCCTCATCAGCATTTGCTTCATTAGTATTTTTATTTTTAAAATTCTGATAGGTGTATAGTGTACCTACTGTGATTTTAATTTGCATTTTTCTAATGACTAATTTCTCTTCAAGAAGTGCTTGTTTGTATCTTTTATTGTAAATGACTTTATGATGGCCTATATCATATTTATTTTCATTTTAGTAAATTGTTTCATGTTCGACCTGTAACCCAAGGAGATGTTTATAGAGCTGAAACTGAAGAAATTCCTAAAATATTCCAGGTAAAAATCAGAAATTATAATTTCAGAAAATCTTTTACCTAAGTAATAACTATATTTTGTGAAGTAAACATATATATAACAAATGCTTTTGATACATGTGAAATTTGTACGTATAAATACAAGTTTTTTATTCTTCTTTTGCCATTCCTGAATATAGATACTATATGCAAATGAAGGTGAATGTAGAAAAGATGTAGAGATGGAACCAGTACAACAAGCTGAAAAAACTAATTTTCAAAATCACAAAGGCCATGAGTTCATTCCTACACTCTACCACTTTCCCGCCAACTGTGAGGCCTGTGCCAAACCTCTCTGGCATGTTTTTAAGCCACCCCCTGCCCTAGAATGTCGAAGATGCCATGTTAAGTGCCACAGAGATCACATAGATAAGAAAGAAGACTTAATCTCTCCATGTAAAGGTAAGGCATGACAGTTTTTACAAGTTAGAGAATTACATCCCAATAACTTTTTCAAGTGTAGCATTGCCTATACCAAATTGAAAAGAGGTTATAAGAATATTTTGACAGTGGTGGAGCAACACACAGCTATCATTTTACAGTAAGAGATTTAACTTCGTATATAATGTTCTTTAAAGAGAATCACCCCTTGTATGTGAAAAAGTATCCTTGAGAAATTATTCTAAATTGGAGAAAAGGGCTATAGTTGAGTTCCACTGTAATTTCCCCTTGAGTTTTTACCTCTGGCTTGTTTTCTTATCTAGTTTTCACTGCCTGAACCAGCATGCTGTATCAGAGACAAAATGTCTAGTTTAGGAGAGTAGCTAGAAGGACAGAATACAGGCCATAGCTATTTTAAGACAAGAAACTTGTGTGTTCTAAAAATACATTTATTTGTTTCACTTCTGCAATTTTTATATTTCTGATTTTATTTTATCTTTTATTAGTTTATAACTAATGTTTCCTTTTTAAATTTTCAGCCTTAACTAAGGAGAAAGAGATATTTTCCAAGCTTAATTAAGCATAGTAAATATTTTCAAACTTTAAGTACTTTTTAAGAGCTTTTTAAATTTTATGACTTTAATTATACTTTTTCTCTTATCATAGTAAGTTATGATGTAACATCAGCAAGAGATATGCTGTTGTTAGCCTGTTCTCAGGATGAACAAAAAAAATGGGTAACTCATTTAGTAAAGAAGATACCTAAGAATCCACCCTCTGGTTTTGTTCGTGCATCCCCTCGAACACTTTCTACAAGATCCACTGCAAATCAGTCTTTCCGGAAAGTGGTCAAAAATACATCTGGAAAAACTAGGTAAGGATTGAAATCTTACTCTTTTGAAGAGCAGGATGATAACTAATCCCGGGTGGAGGGATGAGCAAAAAGGAAAAAGGACTCTTGGGCATGGAAAATAGTGTGGTAATTGCTGAGGGGAGGAGGGTTTCAGGGTTTAAAGGTAATGGAAGAAAATAAAATAGAGATGAAATTTTTAAAAAAACTGAAATTGATTGAATAACGCCTATTAAAATTCAAATCTAATTGTGTTTTTACCCCATAGAGAGCATAATTTGTAGCTAGGTATTTATATATGATTTTAAATGACTTTACAAATCAGCGTAATTGGTTCCTACTAGAAATTAATAACATTTATAAATATAATATTTATTTAGTTCCATGTCAAATTTTGTCACTGGTTGGTATACACGGAATATATTTAACTCTTGAACATGTAAAAAATCTTGTGGCTTACCCCTTTTTTAATGAAAAAGGATTTGTATGAAACTTTGCTCATCTTTTATTTTTAACTACATTGGCAAAAGATTTTTTAAATAAAAATTACTTGGTATTATCAGCGACTATGGTGTTATAAATAAACTTCCTAGTTAAGTATCCTTTTGGGGGAGGGGGTCAACTGGTTTTGATGGAATTTTTTCAAAAATATTTATATGCTATGAAAAATAAATATAGGACATAACTAAACCCTTTCTTTTTATTATTTTAAAAGTTTTTATTAATTTGGGAGAGAGACATCGATTTGTTGTTCCACTTATTATCTATTCATTCATTGGTTAATTTTTGTATGTGCCCTGACCAAGGATCGAACCCATAACCTTGCGTATTGGGACAGTTCTCTAACCCAACTAAGCTACCCAGCCAGGGCCTAAACCATGGTTATAATAACTCATTAAGTTCTCGTTTTGTCATGACTAAATGAGACTTAAGGGAATTAGACAACTTGCACAATATCACACAGCTAACAAGTGGCATAGTCAGGATCGGATCCCATTTTCATCTGATTATAAAGCCTTTGCTTTTTCTCCTGTACCAGATACCAACTTTCCCTGGAGTGTAATCCCTGTATTAAGAGGGGCATTTGATTCTAGAAGCTGAGATCTATTTGCCTCTCTGCTACTATTACCCAAGTCTTCCAAGCAGGCTTAAGATTATCTTTAATTCATCCCATTTCTTCACTCCCTGTTGTCAGTAACCAAGTCTAATTTTTTGAAGAATCATACCCATTTTTCCTTCTGTGTTCTTCAGCTGCCATACTACTCCCGTGTATTATTGCTGTAGAATCCTGTATAAATCCCCTCCAGTATAGGATAAAAGCTGGATATAAAATTATTTAAGATTGGCCCAAAATAAAAAATAATTTAAAATTGATTATTATAGCTTTTTAAAAACACACACACACACACACATATATATATATATATATATCGTCGGCAGCCGTCCGTCTCGAGAGACGATGGTGTAGCTTCTTAAGAGTCTATCTGCACTGCCAAGAATGGTTGTGCAGTCCAACTCGGGAGTGACACGGTATCTGTCTCCTCCCGTGTTGAGTCGACATCTTGCGATGACGCTGGAGTGTCCTCTCCAGTGAAGCTACAAAGCGTGGGCAGGGTGATATGGAGGGCCAGCTGTTGCCCATGCAGCAGACCCCCCCTCTCTTCGCAGCTGAAGGATCCAAGGGGAAAGACAGAGTCAATACAGCTTGGCTTCAGGTGCGCCGCAGGAGTTGCCGGTGTTGACTACAATGTCAAACCGCCTTAGGGACTCCGGCTCCGGATTTTCTGTCGGGGTTTACTCCCTTAGCCTTTCCCCTGAAGAGGTATGCCGCAAGGCAGCGGAGGTTTTTTGGAATCAGAGTTTTCCTTCTCTGATGTGCCCTGACTGGAAGATCGAACCAGCGACACTTAGCTCGCAGGCCGACGCTCAATCCACTGAGCCAAACCAGCCAGGGATATATATATATATGTTTGAAATAGAATAGAAGCAAAAAGGGGATAATACTAAGTGTGTTTTTCCATTTTCTCATTCTTCAAATTTTAATTACTTGATATAAAGATAATGTAATTTACCTTTCCCTCCCACTGAGTGCATTTTTTAAGTTACAGTTTTTTCTCTTTTTCCCACCAACAGTTAACCGTGTGACCTAGCACCTTGTGGAATCGTGTGGAACGCTACCTGATAAACCAGGCTTCTTTAACCATGCAGGGCAGACAGGCTGTTCCTTTGACGCAATATCACAGGCTTCAGGGTTAGATTGCTGTTATTCTGTCATTGCTTTGGCACAAAAGCACATCGAGGGTTTTTTTTTGTTTGTTTCATTTTGTTTTGTTTTTTGCAAGTTTGCCTACAGGTAGATTAGATTAATTATTACTATGTAATGCAAATACAATTGGGGAAAAGCTTAGCTAGATATATATTTTTTGAAAAGGTGCTGCCTTTTGAATTTCTAAGAAAATGCCTGTCAATCATGATAGAACACAATTTCCTCATATGAGTGAGAGGAAAGGACTTTCACTTTTAAGTGGAATGGCCATTATTATCAAGATCAGCTCATGGAAGGAGTAAAGAAAATATCTCAAAATGAGACAACTGCAATTTTTTAAATGACTTCAGTTTTTGTGCTCTTACAAGACTACAGGAAACTATTTTAAGAAAGCAGTGACATCACTTGACTTCAGTGCCCTCACTGTGGAATTTAAAAGCCTTGCTGTTGATTGCCTATGGTGGACTTGATGGGAATAAATATTTTACATTATGCTTTACAAAATACTGTATGTGTTTCAGCAAGTTTGTAGATTGGGGAATGGGAGAAGGCAAAAAAAATTACATTTAATCTATGCATTTTTGCCAAGCCATATTGACTTATTTTACTACTAGAGACATTAGGAACTAACTGTACAAAAGAACCAAGTTTAAAAACATTTTGTGGGGTACATCATTTCTGTAATTATATAATGTTATTTCTTTGTGGTTTTAAGTGATAAAGACATTAAGTTAACAAACATATAAGAAATATATGCACTGTTTGAAATGTAAATTATTCTTAGAACACTTCAATGGGCGTTGCATTGAGCTTTTAGTGCCTTAATTTGAGAGAATTATTTTACTGCCATGACTAAATATAGATGTTTCAAAAAACATATTTTCAAAAAAATATGTGTGTCAGTGGGTTTTCATTGATAATTGGTGTAATTTTAAATATTCAGAGGCTTGTTGGACTTTCATAAATTAAATACAATCTTTGCATAAAACTACCTGCTAAAATAATGAATGACTTTATAAAACTGCAAAACATGTAGAAGATTGCACCAATATAAAATAAATTTATGACAATATGTCTGTGATGTTTTCCAGCTAACATAGGAATTACCAGATAAATACTATTAAACTCTTGTCCAATAACAAGAGTAGATTTGTATGGGCAGTATGATTTATTGTTTATTTTTTTAACCAAATACCTCCTCAGTAATTTATAATGGCTTTGCAGTAATGTATCAAATAAGAAGCACTGGAAAACTGATTCGTCTCTAGGATGATATGCATGTTTCAAGTGGTATTGAAAACCGCACTGATGGATATGTAATAATAAACATATCTGTTATTAATATGCTAATGACTCTGTGCTCATTTAATGAGAAATAAAAGTAATTTATGGATGGATACCTTTAATGATGACTGCTATGGTGTTTTTTCCTGGCTGGGATGAATAGAAACCATGCTATAAATTAGTTTCTGACTGTGTACAAATGTTTGTTCAATCCATGATTACATTAAAGTAAATTTTTAAAAGATAAAAACTGGTTTGGGCTCTGAAAGATGGCTACAGTTGAAATGAAAAGTTGACTAATGTCTGTTGGGAAGCAATTTTCCATGAATTTCTTGCATTTCTCACACCTTGTGAGCAGAAGCTCTGACAACCTTTCTTCCAGACTCTTTTCCAAGGAGATTTGTATAGTGAACAAACTTGGAAGATATTGTGACTCCTTGAGAGGAAAGCAGGTATGTCTACTGGTCAGTATAATAAAGATAATGTTCCCTCCAGGGCAAAAGTTGGCAGATTTGCTTGAACTCATTATAAAAGATTCAGGTACACTGAACTTGGGTTCCTCAGCAGGGCAAAAGTTGGCAGATTTGCTTGAACTCATTATAAAAGATTCAGGTATACTGAACTTGGGTTCCTCAGCTGTGATGCAAACCCACTGTATCCTCAAGCATCCACCTGACCCACTCTGCATCACTCCTATGGGACTTGGGGGGCCAGGGAAACTGACAGGAACAAGAAGCTCATGCTGTTACTGTAAAGTTGTTTGGCTGTGATCCAGGAGTCTCAGTCTTTTGTCAGGATCCATGAAACATTGGCAAGCTAACTTTTGCTTGCGAGTAGAGTTAAATCTCGACTTTTTTTCTTTTTTAATTTTTATTTTATTGCTCAATTACAGTTGTCCCAATTTTCCTCCCATTGCTCTCCCCTGCCCTGCCCACTGCCACCCCCAGCTCCTGCTCCTACAGTCAATCCCCACCCTGTTGTCCAACCCTGTTGTCCATGCTTGTTCCTTGACTAGACCCTTTGCCTTCTTTCCCCCGTTATCCCCCTCCCTCCTCCCCACTGGACACCTCAGACTCTTCACTGTTCTTGACAATGTCCTTACCATCTTCTTAGAACCATCACCATTACCTAATGTAGTAAGGTGTAATGTATTGTATAAGGACCAATAAAGTGCAAAGAACAGGGTTAATTCTAATTAAGCAAGAAAGGACTTTTCTTAAAATATTAACCTGAGCATAGAATGGTTGAGAACTGACAGAACTTTGAGGAATAACTCCAAATGCCACAATGCAGAACCAAGTTTATCAAGAGAACTGCTTCTCTTCTCAGTTCAGGAAACCACTAAATTCCAAAGTGTACTGACATGGTTTAAGGACCAGGAGAGTACCATAATAAGGAAGCCACACCACTGCTGGTTCTTTACAGTATTTTGCCATACCTGCTACACTTCACACCAAGTTAAATGCTTTGTACCACTCCTCTTGCCACTTAAGAACCTCATGTCTAGATACTGGTTCTCTGTCACCACAGCCTCAGAAAAATTACTTCATGATAATGCTTGCCAGCATTAGTATAGTCCCCATCTCACTTCTGCCTTCTTGGCTGAAACTAAATTATATTGAGCTAACAATTATATTCAGAACTCTAGCAAGTCTGGGGAATACAGCTTTTAGCTTTTCATGTACTTTACAAGAAGATTCACTAAGAATGTGGAATGGAGGTTCAGCATCAAGCCTGCTCATCCACCACACCTACAAGCTTGAGCTGAGACCAGGAACTCTGATCTAGAAAGAAAAAGAGTCACTCTAGTTCATAGGCTCAAAACAATTGTGAGTCCACTTGTCATTTGGGATTTCAGCTTAAAATAACTTAGCTACTCTTCAAGTAAAAAAAGTGAAAGAATTTAAACATGGCAACCAAACTATTTCATAAAATGTTTTCCTTTTCTTTTCCTATTGCTAGAAATTTTATAATACATTTAGTAACCACGTTAATAAATTTTGGATTTTACGGGTTTTACTGGGTTGCTAGTTTGAGTTTCAAGTTTTTATTTTTCATTTTCTAACATTTCCACAATTCTTTCTGCTCAGAAAGAAAACAACTGCAGGCTTACTTTTAGGAATACTGTGATTTCAGACCACCACAATAAATTGAGTTACATTAATTTTTTGGTTTCTCGGTAGATATAAAAGTTATGCTTACTAAATATAAAAAAGTACGTATCTTAATATTAAAATATATTGTTGCTAGAAAATGCTAGTCATCACCTGAGCCTTCAGTGAGTCTTGATTTTTTTGCTAGTGGAGGGTCTTTTCTCACTGTTTATGGCTGCTGACTGATTGGGGTAGTGGTTGCTGAAGTTTGGGGGGTTGTGGCAATTATTAAAAGTAAAACAATGAAGTTTGCCAAATAAATTACCTCTCCCTTTCACAAATGATTTTTCTGTAGCTTGCGATGCTGTCTGATAACATTTGATGCATAAAACTGTAACAGAGGTCCCCAAAAGTCCCCACAGCCCATGATTTGGTGGGTGGGGAAGGAGATAGTACAGCTTTTAAGGTACTTTGAATATCCATGGCAGGCTGGTAGCTGTGGCTAGTAAGACACTTTACATGTCAATGACAAAGATAGCCAAGCCATAAGGAAAGGAGCCAGCCATAAGGAAGGGAGCCATATGGTCTGTAAGGACGAAGAAGAGCTTCATGGTCTGCCGTGAAGTCTGCTGTGGAAGAAGGAGCCGTGCGGTTTTGAAAGGATGAAGCCATGTGGCCTGAGAGGGTAGACAGGAGCTGGCAACAAGGTCTGGGGTATAGGAAGAGAGCCATGATGTAGCAGCTAGTCAGCTTTGTAGGAGGGCTGGTCCACCATGGGAGAGGGCCATGTGGCCTGGGCTCATAAGAAAGCGGGCATGCTGCTGCTTTGATCGTGCCCCCTCCAGCTGACTCTGAAGCCACCAAGGACTCTGCCTTGCAGACCCGGACTCTATCTGGACTCTTGGAACTTGGGACATGTGGAGAGGACACTTTCAGGACTTCTGCCTTTCCTGAACTTCACGTGATCCAGTGTAGCACGGTGCATGCTTTTCTGAACTATTATACGGAGGCTGATTACAACATACCCCAGATCCTGAAGGACAGAGCTGACAGATAAGGAATGGGGAATATTGGGTTTGGGTTTGGCTTATAGTCTTGGGTAGCAAAGTAAGTGCTGGGTCTTGTGGGAAAATAGGGCTCTAAGCAGGAGTACTAGGCCCCCTCCCCCCAGGGTTGGAATGTTGTAAATAAAGACCTGTTTTTCTGAACACTAAGTTGGGTCTTAACACCAAGGCACCACGTAAATGAGCCCTGCTTTCCTCGGAAACAAAACTTTCAAAATTGAAGTCGTCTCAGAGCATGCTGTTTTATTAACTAGGTTTATGTAATGTTCTAAAGCCTTGTTGTCATTTCAACAATCTTGACAGCATCTTCATCAGGAGGTAGATTCCATCTCAAGAAACCAATTTATTCATTTATAAGAAGCAACTCCTCATTCATTTAAGTTTTATCATGAGATTGCAGCAATTCAGTCACATCTTTAAGCTCCACTTCTAATTCTAGTTCTCTTATTATTTGCACCACATCTATAGTTACTCCCTCAACTGAACTCCAGTCCCTGGTCCAGTCTTATCCCCAATCTGGGCACATACAGGAGGCACCCAATCAATACATCTTTCTCACATTGATGTTTCTCTCCTTATCTCCCTCTCTAAGAGCAGTGAAAAAATGTCCTTGGGTGAGAATTTTTTTTAAAAAATTGACTTAGCTGTTCTTGGTCTTCTGCATTCCTATATAAATTTTCAAAACGTTAATTTCCATGGTGGGGGGTGGGGATGACTGCTGGGCTTTTAGTTGGGACTGCATTCAACCTGTAGCTCAATCTGAGAACATCTTTACAATTTTGTTTTCCCAGTCTGAGTATGGTAAGCCACTGCACAGAAATAAAACTGACATAATTGCAAATCTTATAGTTGTGTATGTAGAAATCTAAAAGCATAAAGTTATAATTAAGTGAATTTTCAGAGGCCAGAGAATGCAAAATCAATATACAGAAATAAGTTGTTTTCTGTTTACTAGCAACTATTGGAAAGTGAAATTTTTTAATGATATCATTTACAATAAAATAAAATCCACTGAAAGATGTGTGAGACACCCATTAAGAAAATTATGGCCCTGGCTGGTGTGGCTCAATGGATTGAGCGCGGGCTTGCAAACCGAAAGGTCACTGGTTTGATTCCTGGTCAGTGCACATGCCTGGGTTGCGGGCCAGGTCCCCAGTTGGGGTGTGTAAGAGGCAACCAGTCTGTGTATTTCTCACACACTGATGTTTTTCTCCCTCTCTTTCTTCCTCCCTTTCCCTCTCTCTAAAAGTAAATAAATAAAATATTTTTTTAAAAAGAAAATTATGAAACATTCAGAAAAAGACCGAAGTACATGTAAATAATTTTTTTAAGTACAGCATTTTCATATAAAATTTCTAAACTAAATGGTTGTATTCTGAGGACCTAATGAGATTTTAGCCATTCTTTTTAATCCACACTTGGAAATGTTAGTCACTATTGTTCTTTATAATTTTTACTAAACAAATTGCTTTCTAGTTGAATAATAATGTGTGCATAAGGCTGTACTCAGTGCTTTAGGTATATTTTATTCCAAATCTTAATGCTTTTAACATTTTTTTAGCAAGATCTATGCTTATTGCAATAAATGAAAGAATTGCAAACGTACATGTGGTAAACTAAGGCTGCCCTGCCTAAACCCTACCCTCACTCTACTAATTTTTTAGTAACCAATAATACACACAATTTAGTGTGTTTGCTAATGGATTATTTCCAAAGTATATATAACTTGGGTTTTTGTGAGGGTAGGGAAAGACGGATATTAATTCCACTTCACATATTAAAAGCCTGAAATACAAAGAGATGAAATATCCTCTCTGTTTTGTCAAAATGAATGAATTGTTATATGACAACTAAAACACAATATTTTTCCTGAGCTCTAGTTTTCCATAAAGTATTCTGAGATGTTAGAAATACAGGGGGGAAATGAAAATGTTCAGAAACATCATATAATTCAAAGTTCTTAGAGTAATATTTGTTTAATTATATACATATGGTTCCTTGTAGGTTTTAAAAAGTTGCTATATAGGATGATTTGGCCATTAAATTGAATAAAGTGGTTTATTTGCCTATATCACCATCAGTGTGAATTAACATTTACTTAGACTAATTGTTTAAGAAAGTCTACAACTACTAACATAGCAAAAATGTAATATTAGTCCAGCTGAGTGAAAGGAAATATTCTGGATCTTTCTTCTCCTTTGGCTAAATGGATACTTCTTAGATCTCCTCATTATACCCAGTTAACCACAAAACTCTCTTGAGATTAGGGACAAATGAGGTCAAGTATATAACTACCAAAAAGAACAAAAACTCAAAAATATTTTCTCTACTGCATTCATTATTACCATGAGATACCTCAAGATCTTGAAACTATCAAAGATGAAACATGACTTTGAGCTTTATAAAAATAAACTAGAATGCATACCCATATGTATATGTAAATGCAGAGACTGTATCCACAAATTGATACAAAGTCCTACTAGTGCTTAGTAATAGTGGTTGCTTCTTTGAAAGGAGCTCAATGACTGGAAGCCAAAGATGGGAAGGAAAATTACTTTTTATTTGTACTTCTTTTGTACCTGTTGGGTTTTTTACATACATTTTATACAGTCAAAATAAATTAATACCTTTCAATTCAAAAAGTATCTTATTTAACTCTCACTAATAACTCTCTGAAGTAGGTATTACTATCCCTAATTTATAGAGGCAGAAACAACTTAAAATATTTGGTCCTCTGTTCTAGGACACACAGCTATAAATCTCAGTTTTCCATATGGAGTATGAAAGTTAACCCAACTTTGAAGAAAATCAGTCATGAATTAATCTTGATTCTTCTCTTTGTAGACTTTGGTAGATTTCACATATTATAACCTATTATTGAGGGGGGAAAACTTGGATTTCACTATCATGGTATGGAAAAAATGACTTGGTTTTCTAAGCTTTTTAGTAGGCCAAGATATGAATATAAAGGAACCCCCCCAAAATGCAAAATAACGCTAATACAGCAATGGGTGTCATTTTCTTTAAACTGGATTGAAAGCCTCTGACTAATTGAATACAGTAGTCCCTCACTGTATCGCAGGATTTAAAAAAATATTATATTTAATTATCGCGGGTTTTTCACTATATCGCAGGATTTTGTACTACTGTGTGTGTATGTTGTTAAAGTTATGTAGGTTTAAGAGTGTAGAATATGTTTAAGAATATAAGTAGTGTTTATAAAAGTGTTGAAAAGGTTAATAAGGGAATGGGAAAGGTTAATAAGGGACTGGGAACCGTTTATAAGTGTGTGGGAAGGGTTTATAAAGCCTTAAAATATATATAAATACTAAAATGTAAGATTCCTACTTCACGGATTTTCACCTATCATGAGGGAGTCTAGAACGTAATACCCGCGATAAGTGAGGGAATACTGTACACTTCATGAAGGAACTATTAAATAAATTAAAAGCCTTATGAGCCCTAAAGATATTTCTCCTTTATGATATATCATTGAACAGAAATTTTATTTACTAAAATTCATCTCTTGACATTGTTCAATTGGATACATATTGTACATTTTCATTATCTCATAATACTAAGAAACTAATAGTTTTTACATCATAATTCACTACATTCTATGTCAACTACAGCTAACTTCTATACTGCTATTTCTTTGATAATAATTCCTAAGTCTGTCCTGTTACAACATTGTTATTCTAATTACCTGTGTAATTACACTGCATTAAACACTGCTATCTAAATGCTCATTTATTTTATTCATTATGGTCATAGTATTGATATTTTTTATTCTGAAAAAAATTCAAAATGTATTTTATACCTACCACAGAATTAATAATAAAATGTTATTTTTATATTTGTTACAAATTGCTCTTTTAAAAAATAATAAAACATTAAAAATTTAATCAAAGTACTCTTTGTACTTCCTTATCATTCCTATTCTCTTCCTTTTCTCCCCCAAAGCAGTAACTGCATTAATTTCATATATATCATTCATTCATATTCTCGCCCTTTACTGAATATGGATGTATTTCTGAATATGCATATAAAGTTGTATGTAGCTTTTACATTTATATAAATTGCTTTCTACTTTCCACATGTAATATTCTGAAACTTGTTTATTTCATTCATCATTACTATTTATGGTATTTGTAACCTAAGTATTGACTTCATTACAAGAAATAAGAGCATTAGAACTTTCTATAATAACAGTTGTCTCCCAAATATGAACATTTTGTTTATGTAAACCTTAGAAACCTCTTGTAATTGGTTTTAAGTCAGCTTCACTATTATTGATTTTCTAAGAATATATTTATATAAAAATAATATTGTCAAATATAAACTGTACATTGAAATCTTTTATATTTTAGTGGCATATTCATTCCAACCAGGTTTTCAAGAATGTGCACTTGATAACACAGGAAAATTGAAATACCTTCATAATTATATACTTACTGAGATTTTTTCATTAGCTGACTTATTTCATGAATTAGTCTTTAATCGACCATAAATGCTCAAAAACTTAGAACAGGATTATATAATTAATAACGTCTCTTTAACTATAAAAGTAACAAATCAGCCTAGAAAAAGACATAATTAACAGAGCCACCAGATTCAGAAAAAAGACTAGGATTCCTACTATTCAACCTTATTCTGAGGATCTTGACAAAGAAAACAAGATAAGAAAAAGCAAGAAGTATTATAAATATTGAAAGGAAGAAGTAAAGGTGTCATTATTTGTTAATTATATGGTTTCTTTTTACCAAAAATGTTCAAAATGATCAACTGAAAAATTACAAGAACAAGAGAACTTAGTGATATGCAGCCTTCATAACTTTTGGTTAGATTCATACAATATTTTAAACTTTTAGTTACTAATTTTTTAAAAATTAGAATATTTTAATTAAAACCTGATTTCCAGTAACTTTCTCAGAAGTAAGTAACACTAAATCATACATACACAGCAGCAATTGCCTGGAATTGTTTCTGCTAGGGCATATGTTTAAATTCACCCAATCATTACCTGGACCAGTTAGTTGTGTTATCTGTGTGGTGTTTAAAATCCTCTGAATTTTTCAGTGCTGCCAAGAAGGTAACATTTAGCAGATTCGAGAGCCTTTCAAGGCAAGATTAAACTATACATGACACTGGGGAATATATGTGAAACATAAAAGACAAAAGGTTAAAATTCTAAAAATCCTGCCAACAGTAAAAAAAAAAGTGGGGAGAAAGGAAGGAGTCCTATAAAAAATAAGATAAATATGAAATAAGCCAGACACTGAAGAACAAATACATCATCCCACTTATATGAGGAATCTAAAATAGTCAAATTCATAGAGGCAGAGAGTTGAACCATGCATGGACCAGGATGTGCGGAGAAGAATAAATGGGGAAGTGTTGGTCTAAGGGTACCAAGTTTCAGTTATTCAAGGATAAGTCCTAGAGAACTACTACTACTGTACAGCATAGTACTTAAAGTTAATAATACTCCATTATATACTTTAATTTTTTCTGTGACAGTAGAGCTTATATTAAATATCCTTATTACAATAAATGGGGTGGTAGAAATATTTGGAGGTGATATGTTTATGACATTATGGCATCGATTTTGGCAATGGTTTCACATGTGTATACTTACCTACCCAGTCATCAAGTTGTATACATAAAATATGTACATCTTGCCCTGGCTGCTGTGGCTCAGTGGATTGAGCGTTGGCCTGCAAACCAAGTGTCGCTGGTTCGATTCCCAGTGAGGGCACATGACTAGGTTGCACGCCAGATCCCCAGTTGTGGGCGTATGAGAGGCAACTGCACATTGATGTTTCTCTCCCTCTCTTTCTCCTTTCCCCTCTCTAAAAACAGATAAATAAAATAAAAGTAACCTTGTTAAAAAATTAATTTTTAAAAAAGTACATCTTTTTCTATGTTACTGATACCTCAATAAAGTGGTTTAGAAAAAAAAGTATATATATAAGGCTTTTGATAGGGAATTTCACTTCCATGATGAATTTACCATGTGGAAATGCTCATATATATGCACCAAAATATATATGCATAAGGACATTTATTGCAATGTAAGTGTGCATTACTGAAACATTAGTGTCTTTTCATCATCATATCTGTGTTTCATGACCCCCTTGAACATAACTCTAACCCAGGCTTTATTTTCAGTGGTCTGTGTTCCTAAAGGAGAATTCAGATGGATGTTATCAATACTAAAGGAGAAAGCAAAGAAAGTTGGAGGGTGGGAAGGAACCTATGGAGGGTCCAAAATCCCATGTGGCTCTTGTATGAGGATTTTATAGGGATGGATGTGTAAGTACCAAGGAAAACTGGCCATTACAACCCAGGCTCTGAGGATGATTTCAATGGTAGCATCCAAATCGGGTAACAGTAATATCAGCAGTATTAGTGGCAACAACTATGGATTAAGTTCCATATCCCTCCCATTTTACTGGATTAAGAGAAGCTCCTGGGTTCCAGTGCAGGTGGGGCAAGAACCTAATTAACAACTGATACAAGAGTTACAATATATGTTGTCCAAACTGGGATGCTTTTGAAAGAGAAAGGGGGTTAATTACACCAAGACAACTAGTGTGAACTGGGATTTATGGTCACCCTACTGACAATAAATGTCTTATCTACTTTGGAAAACATGGAAAATACAGGAATATATATACATATATATACACATGTGTATACATGTATATCAGAGAAGGAAAACTCTTGACTCCAAAAAACCTCCGCTGCCTTGCGGCATACCTCTTCAGGGGAAAGGCTAAGGGAGTAAACCCCGACAGAAAATCCGGAGCCGGAGTCCCTAAGGCGGTTTGACGTTGTAGTCAACACCGGCAACTCCTGCGGCGCACCTGAAACCAAGCTGTATTGACTCCGTCTTTCCCTTGGATCCTTCAGCTGCGAAGAGAGGGGGGGTCTGCTGCATGGGCAACAGCAGACCCTCCATATCACCCTGCCCAGGCTCTGTAGCTTCAGCTTCACTGGAGAGGACACTCCAGCGTCATCGCAAGATGTCGATTCAACACGGGAGGAGACAGATACCGTGTCACTCCCGAGTCGGACTGCACAGCCATTCTCGGCGGTGCAGATAGACTCTTAAGAAGCTACACCATCGTCTCTCGAGACGGACGGCTGCCGACGATACATGTATATATCTACACATATGTATGCTACTGCATATAGAGAAACATTACATTTCTTTGGGTATCATAGAACAATTTATATCATCTTTATAATAAAAAATGTTTAATCAAAATATCAAATTTATTAACAACTGAATAACAAAATTCTATATAACCATGCTTAAAAATGGAAATATATGTACAGAAGTGGAAAGAAAACTACAGCATAAAAAAATTAAAGAAGCTTCCTTGTGGTTTTGTGCTGCATCAGTTGGTTATACTGGAACTATATTTCCCATAATTCCATGTGCTGTATGATACTGGACTGGAGTCTGCCAAAGGAGAAATTTGAGATTTGAGATGTGGAAGTAATGCATCAGACAGTGTCCTCTGAAGGTCTTCATGGTTAAATAGGGTGGCTTATCTGCATTATTATTTCTTTCAGGATTTTAATTTAGAAATCCTAGCCAACTATTAATTGTATTTGAAGATTCGTGTGATTTTTTTTTTTCAAGGAGATTATTTTCAAGATTACTAGACACTAATTATACAGGGACTCCTTGATTATAGAATACTTTCCATTATTGTCTGCAAAGCAATTTTTTGCAAGCTCTCTCAGTGTTTTTTTTGTTGTTGTTGTTTTTTCCAGCAGTTAGTCCTTATTTCAGAATATGGCACATAAAATTGCCCACAATCAGTAATTCATCCTTTATACTGCCCCTTGAAATAGTTATCTCTATTTTTATTGGCCTCAAGTGTATTAATTACATGTATTCAATATATTCTTTTAGAATCTACAGTGTAATTACAATTAGATTTTACACACAATTACACAATTGTATGTAAAATAAATTACACACAATTTATTATAATTGCCTCAGGTGTTACCTTATGTCTAGAGGGTATTTTTAACCTTCTTCCCAATTTCTCATGGATTTTATATAACTACTTATTTTTTAAGTCTCGGGATTTCACAGCTTTCACCTAAGTATCAGCCTCACTTTTAAAAAATTATTATTTCAACTATAACTTCTTTCACATAAAATCACTTTAGGCTTGAAGTAGCTTCCTGTTACTGAATTTTTATAGATATGGCTCCTTTTTGTTCTAGCACTATTTCAGCATATTTTTCTACTTTTAAGCAATATAGTTGATACCTAATCAGTTTTAGAAAAATTTGGAGAGAAAAAACATTGTATGAATGTTTGCATTAATACAATGCTAGCCTTAGTCTTGATCATGATTACATTACCATTACTTTAACTCTGTTACATACGTAGAAGAAATCTAGCTTTTATGATGTGGTTTAGAATCTTTAGGGTCTGTATAACCACCTTATTACAATTTTGCTTAGTAATCATTACAGATTAGTCAAGAGAGGCTAGATTATGCTGTGGTACTAAATAATCCTCTAAATCTCAGTGGTCTATGGAAACAAAGGTTTATTTCTCCCTCACATACTACATGGGTCAGCTGCAGCTTTGTTCCACATACTATTCACCCTAGGAAACCAGCTGATGAAGCAGCTTCTATCTGGAAGATCACTGATCATCATGGCAAGGGAAAGAGAACAAGGTGACTTGGACGCTAACTCAACGTTTCTGCCCAAACATGACACATGTCACTTCCACACCACATCCTCTCTGCCCCAGCTCAGCCCCTCCTACCTGTCTGGATGAGTATTTCTTCTTTATATCTTTGTTTGTTGGACTCCCATGCAACTCTGTTTTCCGGAACTTCTGACTGTCTCCAGTTTTGAGGTAGTTGTATTGCTTCTTAGGAAGGGAGATACAGCGTGTCTACTTCTGCCTCCATCTTGGCTGGACGTAGAGTTACATAATTTTAATGTTGGAAGTGATTTTAGAGATAATCCAACTCAAGCAACTTATTGTATCAATCAATACTCAGGAAGGAAATTGTAGCATGTCCATGTTCTAACTTAAAACTTGACACAAAGCAGGACAGAATCCAGGTCTCCCAACTTGAAATTGAATGCTGCTTCTAGCACATATCGCTTTGTTTCCATAACTTTTATTAAAATGTGCTTTTTAATAAGTTTCAGTATACGTTATCATTCACGACATTAAATGTAATTTCAGAAAACATTTTTATGTGTGGGTGGAAAAGTAAAGATGGAAGTCATGTTAGGATATAATTTTTAAAACCTATGCTTTTAAATTAGAAATCCTTTAGTTGAAAGTAAAAAACCCAACTCAAACTGGCTAAAGAAGAGAAAATTTATTGACTCGTGTTATTAATTGAAATGTTTAGGAGGATAATTGGTTCAAATGATGTTGTCAAGTATCCTTGTTATTTCCAGCTGTTTTCTCCTCTGTGTTGGCCTCCTTTTCACACAATTGTCTCATGTCATTGAAGCGCCAGGGTTACATTCTTAAAATGTAGCCATCTCAGCCAAAAGCCTAATCATTCCAGGAACCTGGGGAAATCTCATTGCTTGAGTCACATGTCTGTTCTCGAAAACATCACTATTGGCAGAGAGAAGCAGTGTTCTGATTGGTTACACCAGGGTCATGTGAGATCAGAGCCACACACACCATCTGTCCTGAGAGAGGTGGAAGGGTTGGTTTGCAAAGGAAAAATCAGGCTGCTCTTTGCAAACTAGACAAGAGGCAGGAACAAATGCTTCTCATAGCTGCTCGTTTCTCTGGTTCTCTATGGGGAAAACTAGAAAGTTTTGGCAAATTTTATAGTTTAAAAAAATTACCTGAGTAAAAACCATGAAATGAATTTGATAAACAGATATACAGTGGGAAATAACCTATGGGAATAATTACTGTAAGAAATTTTAGCGTAAACATGATTAAATTTTCTGTGGACTCAAAGAAATCTGAATGTGAGGATCAACAGGAAATGAAAATATGTATGATTAAAAGAGTCTTTTTATTTGGGAAGTATCTACATATTTTCCTCCTGTTTTTCTCCCAAAGACACTGCCCACTACCAATCTTTGTTAAAATGTGTGTAGTTCTCTAAAGGAGAGAAATTTCTAGTTTTGTTGCTACGTTTCCTGGGTGAGTTGCTAGAATAAAAACAAGAACACTGTTATTTTTCACAGCGCATCCTGTCACACAAATAAATCACTTGAGAGCACACAGCAGGTTTTAAATCAATATTTCTGGTACTGCCACCCAGTTTTCCACTTTAATTTTCTGCTTCAGTGTTCCAAAACCTTGCTTCAAATTACATGATAAACCAACTATCTCACTGTAGATTTTTTAAAAAGAATAAAGTAAAAATTTAGACTTTTAGATGCACTACTCAATAAAATGAGCTTCAGGATGTGCATGATATTTAAAACAGAAAAACAATGAATGAAATAAAAGTAGCTTACATGCTGTTTCTTGAGGATAATAGCACCTTGGAAGTTTACAAGAATCTGAGCCTTTCATTTCAAACTAGTCTAGAGAAGCATAGATGTCTCTGTCCTGGGATAATGAAATGTTTCTTCTATAGTCACATGAATTAATTTCCGGAACCAAATAAATGGCCTCCACTTCCATGTGAGAGTTGTGAAAGCAAGTGTCAGTTTCAGAAATTTAGTAGATGACTTTTCACATTAAAAAAAATCAAGTTGATCTAGCCTGACTGGTGTGGCTCAGTTGGTTGGAGCATTGTCCAGTAAACCCAAATATCACCGGTTTGTTTCCCAGTCAGGGCACATGCCTGGGTTGTGGGTTTGGTCCTCAGTTGGGGACTCTGTGAGAGGCAACTGATTGATGTTTCTCTCTCACATCAATGTTTCTGTCCTGAGGTGAGGATAAAAAAACAAAAATCAAGTTGACCTATATAACCTAAATCTTAAAGATGTTAATGTAACTAAATATGCATGGTCACTAGTTTTAAATAACTTAAAGGAATACCTGAATAATTATTCTTGAGTTAAACCTTATCAAAATACTTCACTTATTACTATAGTACCAGGAATATCATAATTAAAAATTGTTTACATAATTAAAGTAGTAATAAAGGAGCAAGAGCTGGGGTTAAAGTGGGAAAGTGATTAAAGAATGCCTTTCTCATTCTATAGTAATGATACTATTAGAATAGCCTAATGTCAGTATCTTTGAATAAAACATGTTTTTGCCCAATTTTACATGCTTTTGTACATAGTGTTAGTGAAGCTTTGAGTCATTTTAGTCTCTTTTGATGGCAGGACCAAAGACACATTTGGGGTCATTTATGGTTTTGTCACCCAACATCTATTTTCCTGTCTTCTTGTTTCAGCACCCTAATTTTGGGCAATCAGGGTGGGAGGAACTTCCCTTCTGCTATTGTGTTCTGATTATACAGTTGACCAAGGTGACCCCTCTAATTATGCAGTGTCAAGATTTTTGTTATACCAGTTGCGATGATTAATTTTATGTCAGCTTAACTGGGCCACAAAATTCCTGGACATTTGGTTAAACATTCTGTGAGGATGTTTCTGCATGAGATCAAAATTTGCACCAGTAGACTAAGGAAAGCGGGTTTCCCTCTCTAATGTGCATGGGCCTTGTGCAATCAATTGAGGATCTGAATGGAACAAAATGTTTGGGTAAAAGGCAATTCCTTCCTCCTGGCTACATGAGCTGGGACATTGGTCCTTTCTGGTTTTCAGACTCAGACAGAAATATCAGCTCCCCTCAGGTCACAAGCATGCTAACTTTGGGACTAAAAATTATGTCATTGGCTCTCCTGAGTCTCCAACTTGCTGGCTGTTGATCTTGGGAATTCTCAGCCTCCGTAATTGCATGAGCTAATTTCTTTTATAAGAAACACGGGAGACAGAGAAAAACAATTTAAGTGGTGCCATAAAGAAGCAAACCAACAACTCCAGAACACAGGACATTTTATAGTATGGAACAAGTTACCTGGCTTTTCTAAAACTCAATGGCATGAAAATAAAGGAAGGGAGGGAGAAAGGGAAGCTGCTTTACTTTAAAAGACTTTGAAACAATAACTATCCAATGTAATATATGAATCTCATCTGGATCCTGATTCCAGAAAAATAAAAAACAAAAACAGACAACAAACAAAAATAAAACAGTGGCAATGAAACACATTTAACAGACAATTGTGAAAGTTTGGTTATAGTTTTCATATTAGTTGATTCTAAGAAATTATTGTTATTGTGTTAGGTGTGATGATGACCTTATGGTTATATGAGAAACTAATCCATATAGTTTTAGAGATACTTAACTGAGACTCTTACACAAAGAAAGGAAAAAAGGCACATGAGGCAATTAGGTGAAACTTGAATTTTTGTTAAATCTGGACATTGGTAATATAGACCTTCACTGTACTAGTTCTAAAAGAGAGATTAGGCTATATTAAAAAGTATAAGTCCTTAGTTCAAAAGTTTACCCCTACTGATGAGAAGGATAAATTAAAATAAATGCATACTCAGACATATAACAATGAAACTGCATCATATTAAGAGCAAGAGAAAATTTTGAGTTACCAGAGAGAAACAAAACATTACCTAAAAAGTAACAAGTGTTAAATTAAAAAATAAAGTCATTTCAGCAATACTAAATGATAGAAGACAATGAAAGAATATCTTCAAAATACTAAGGGAAAGTTACACAGTTAATTTACTAATTCCAACTTAGCCACCCTATTATTAAGAATATGATTAAACTTCTGGCCAAGATGGAGGCCTAGGCTGACACGTTCCGTCTCCCTCCACAACTAAGAAGGACTACAACTACCACAAAACCAGAAATAACCAGAAGTTCCAGAAAATAAAGCTACACGGAAGTCCAACGTATGAAGTTATAAACAAGTGGTGCTCGTCTGGATGGGTAGGAGGAGCGAAGCCGGGGTGGAGAAATCAAGCTCTGCTGGTGGCAGCAGCAGCAGCAGTAACAGTGGCAGGACAGCAGTAAGCACAGACACACCCTTATTTAAGGGGAGGTGAGAAGTGCCAGGGGAGCACCTCCGGCTGCAGTCCAGACCCATACATAAGCTCGCGATTCCAAAAACGGGGAAAGCAGACCCCCATTGCCTCAGACTGTGAGGCCCAGAGGGTGTGGGGATGGAGGAGGAGGCTCCTGGTCTCTCAGCGGAGAGTGAACGGCAGGAATCCATCTTGGACCCTCACCCCCACACAAAGCACTACAATGTGGTGAGAAGGGTCGCCCAGTAAAAATGAGTACACGGGGCTCTGCCCCCTATAGCGTACGAGGTATGACAGCCCCGCCCAAGAAGGAAAGGTAAACAAACCTGTCAGGATGGCAGGGATAATGATAGAGAGATCAATCACGCAGCTGACCAGAAAACAAATACATGAATTAATGGACGATCAGATAGATAATCTTTCTGAGGCTCAGTTCAGAGCTATAGTTATCAGACAGCTTACAGAAATAACAGTGTGACTTAAGACGGGGAAGGAATGAAGGGTAGTCCTGCTGAAATGAATGAAAACACATACAAAACGAGTGGTTAGGGAAGGAAAACCAGGGATCAAATCAACAAATCGGAACATAGGGAAGGAACAAACAGTCAACCAGTGCAGAAAGAGGAAACAAAAAGTGAGGAAAGTGAGGAGAAGCTCAGAAACTTCTGGGACAACTATAAAAGAGCAAATATCCAAACTATAGGGTTGCCAGAAGGTGAAGAAGAAGAACTAGAAATTGAAAGATTATGTGAAAAAATAATGAAGCAGAACTTCCCTAACTTGGGAAAGGAAATAGACTTACAGATCCAGGAAGCACAGAGAGTTCCAAATAAACTGGACCCAGGGAGAACTACACCAAGACATATTATAATCAAAATGTCAAAAATTAATGATAAAAAGAGAATCTTAAAAGCAGTAAGAGAGAAGAATAGAATTATATACAAAGGGGTCCCAATTAGACTATCAGCTGATTTCTCAAAGGAGACTCTACTGGCAAGAAGAGACTGGCAAGAAATATTCAAAGTAATGAAAATCCAAAACCTACAGCCATGATTACTCTATCCAGCGAAGCTTTCATTCAGGATAGAAGGGCAGAGAAAGTGCTTCCAGGACAAAGTAAAACTGAAGGAGTTCATTAGATCCAAACCACTGTTATATGAGATGTTAAGGGACTTGTTTAGAAAAAGGAGGATCAAAACTATGAACATTAAATGAAAACTATATTACAACAATCAACAACAGAAGCTAGGGAATCAAAACAAAGGGAAACTAAGTAGGCAACAAGAGTGGAAAAAGAATTACAGGTATGGGGAACATATTGGGGGGAGGTCAGCAGGGAGGGAGAAGAGGGGAAAGGGAGGGAGATGATGCAGGAATTAAGAAGCATAGCAGGAGGGAGTGGAGTAGATAGGAAGATGTTGAAAAGAACTATATGCACAACCAATGGGCATGGACTAAGTGGGGGGGAACAATTGGGGGGAGGGGTCACTGGTGGAGGGGAGAAGAGGGAAAAGAAATTGGGACAATTGTAACAGCATAATCAATAGAACATATATTTTTTAAATGATTAAAATTAAGTTATTTGCAGTCAAATATGGACTAAGGGAGTCTACCATTCTCAGAAACTCACTAAAAATACATATTAAATGTTGTGCAGGGGAGATCCAATATAGCGGAGGGGTAGTGGAAGCTACACTAACCTCTTCCCAGCACCAATCTGGAATTACAATTTAATTGTGGAGAAATCATCTGGAATAACCAACTGAACACTAGCTGGAGAGAAGCCTTATAACCATGGATGGACAGAAAAGGCAACTTCATCACAACGTGACTGGTAGCAAGTGCAGACATGCAAGAGGGCTGGCTGGGCACCCATGAGTGGTAATGAAAGGATGGAGAAATATTTCAGCAGCCAGGGGTTCCCCCTGAGAAGGGTGGTGTCTAAACCCCCAGCTGTGCTTCCCAGCCTATAGCAAAGGAGTTGAGAGTAAAATAGCATCCAGCTGTGAAAAGTGAAAAGTCAAGTGTTTTTTGCTGGCCTGAGAGAAATGATTGGAGACAAAGAGCTCTAAACAGGACCATGTACAAAAATACATTGGCACCCACTTACCCTGGGCTCCAGCAGAGGGAGAGCAGAATGGACTAGAGATACTTAAAGAGAGTTTGGGGCAGTGGCTTTGAGGAGAGAACTGAGGGAGCAGCTGACCGGGTCCGAGTGCTGACTCATTTCCCATACTGCAAGCAGACCACTCCCCTCCAAGTGCCATCAGCCTCAGGGGAAGCAATAGCCCAAAGGAATTAATCTCCCCTCCCCTTGCCCCTGCCCACGGGTGCTTAAGCCTGATGGCCGATCACAGATTGAATAGATTAACAACTAAAAGAGACAGACAAAGGCAGTAGGTCTCTGGTAGTCCCCAACAGGCTGCATAGGCTCAGACTGGGACATGATCTGACATCATCAGGGGCAGATCCAGGAAGTAAAGAAAGTGTACACCTACAAGAGTATACAAGATGTGGTTGGAGGAGTGACCTTTAGTCAGCTAGCTGGAGGGAAGGACCCCACCAAAGAGCAACGCAACAACAATCAAAACCCAAGTACAACCAGACAGCACAAATAAATAGTATAAAGGGCATCCCAAGAGCATCAAGTTCCAGAGATCAAGGACACTGCCCCACTGAATCCCACAGGTCTATTACCACAGAAGTTCACTACACAGAGACAGGAAGTCAAAGCAGGTCAATCTAAGAAGCAGAAACAAACAAGAAGAGTCACAAAAAATGGGGAAACAAAGAAACGACACCCTCCATTGAAAGGAAAGAAAGAATACCCAGAGAGAGTGCTAAATGAAATAGAAGTAGGCAAACTATCAGACATGGAATTCCAAATAATGATTATAGGGAAGCTCAATGAGCTCCGCAAACTCAAAGAAAACTGTAAAGAACTACATGGAACTACAAAGAATTCCAGGGAAGCTACAAGGAACTTACTGAGAACTACGTGAGCATTAAAAAGGACATAGAACCGATCAATAAGAGCCAGGAGGAAATGAATAATAAAATTTCTGAATTGAAGAACACAGTAGAAAGAATCAAAAGCAGACTAGATGAAGCAGAAGATCAGGTCAGTGAGCTGGAAGACAGTATAGCAGAAAATTCCCAGACAGTGCAACAAATGAAAAAAGACTGAAAAAGAATGAAGAGGACTTAAGAGAGATGCAGGACAACATGAAATGTAATAACATTCGTATCATAGAAATACCAGAAGGAGAAGAGGAGCAAGGGACAGAAAACCTGTTTGGAAAAGTAATGATAGAAAATGTCCCTAACTTAATGAGAGAAAAAGTCATGCAAGTCCAGGAAGCACAGAGGATCCCAATGAAGAGTGACTCAAACAAACCCACTCCAAGGCACATCATAATTAAAATGTCAAAAATCAAAAACAAAGAGAGAATCCTAAAAGCAGCAAGAGAGAAATAGCTAATAATATATAAGGGAGCTCCAATAAAGCTATCAGCAGATTTCTCAACAGAAACACTACAAACCAGAGGGGAATGGCAAAATATATTCCAAGCAATGAAAAACAAAGGCCTACAACCAAGACTACTCTACCCAGCAAGGCTCTCATTCAAAATGGGAGGTGAAATAATGAATTGCCCAACAGAAGAAGACTAAAAGAATACATCTCCATCAAATTAGCATTGCAAGAGATGCTAAAGGGTCTGCTTTAAGAAAATAAAGAAAGAGAGAGAGAGACAGAGAGGAACACAGGTACAAAGGGTAAAAATGGCAATGAATAAGTACCTATCAATAATAACCTCAAAAGTAAATGGATTTAATGCTCCAATCAAAAGACATGGAGTAGGTGAGTGGATAAGAAAACATGACCCACAAATATGCTGTCTACAAGAGACCCACCTCAGAACAAAAGGTTTACACAGACTGAAAGTGAAGAAATGAAAAAAAATATTTCAAGCAAATGGACATGAAAAAAAACTGGCGTAGCTATCCTTATATCAGACAAAACATGGTTCACAACAAAGGCCATTAAAAGAGATAAATAAGGACATTTCATTATACTTAAGGGAACAATCCATCAAGAAGATATAACCATTGTAAACAGATGTGCACCCAACAAAGGAGCACTCAACTATATAAGGAAAATCTCGGAGGACTTCAAGGATATTGACAGCAACACACTGATAGTAGGGGACATTAGAACCCCGTTTTCAACAATGGGCAGATCTTCCAAGCAAAGAAATACCAAGGATAATGTGGCACTGAACAACACTCTAGATCAAATAGACTTAATTGATATATACAGAACCTTTCATGCCAAAGATGGATAGCAAAATATACATTCTTTTCAAATGCACATGGAACATTTTCAAAGACCAACCACATGGTAGGACACAAAACAAGACTCAACAAGTTCAGGAAAATTGAAATTATATCAGGCATCTTCTCAGATCACAATGGCTTGAAACTAGAAACGAACCTCAAGGAAAAAACTCAAAAACACTGAAATTCATGGAGACTGAATAACATGCTATTACTTAATGAATGGGTTAACAATAACATCAAGGAAGAAATAAAAAAGTTTCTGGAAACAAATGAAAATGAATTCACAACAGCCCAAAACCTATGGGACACAGTGAAGGCAGTCCTGAGAAAGAAGTTCATAGCAATATAGGCCTACCTAAAAAGGATAGAAGAATCTCAAATAAACAACCTAACCCTACACTTATGAGAACTAGAGGAACAACAACAAACAAAGCCCAGAGCAAGCACAGGGAAGGAAATCATCAAAATCAGAGCAGAATTAAATGACATAGAGACTAAAAGAATGGTTCGAAGGATTGATAAAACCAGGAGCTGGTTCTTCAAAAAGAGAAACAAAATTGACAAGCCTTTAACCAGACTCATCAAGAAAAAAAGAGAAGACCCAAATAAATAAAACCAGAAATAAAAGAGAAATCACAAATGATACCACAGAAATACAAAGGATTGTAAGAAATTACTATGAATAACTATATGACCAAAATTTGACAATCTGGGTGAAATGGACAAATCTGGAAACATATAATCTTCCAAAACTGAGTCAAGAAGAAGCAGAAAACCTGAATGAACTGATAACAACTAGTGAAATTGAAGCAGTAATAAAAAAAACTCCCTGCACATAAAAGCCCTGGACTGGATGGTTTCACAGGCGAATTTTACCAAACATTTAGGGAAGAACTAACTCCTATCCACCTCAAACTATTCCAAAAAATCCAAGAAGAGGGAAGACGCCCAAACTCTTTTTTTTTTTTACCCAGCTGTTGCATCAGTACCACATTCTATCATCAATGGGTACAAGCGGGTTCTGGCTTTGTCTGGGGAGACTGATTACACCTTCCCACTTGCTGAAAAGGTAAAAAGAACCTACCAGGACCGTGGTGGGTCTGGCAGTTAGCAAGGGGATAAATGGCAGCATGCTGAGTGAGCGCTTTTATGATTGTATTTTACATAGCAGATACATTTTATAAAAGTATACTTGAGGGATTAGGGGCAGGGGGGTGTGCTCTTGACTTTAGAAATGGCAAGAGGCCCAAAGAGGGGTTAGTTAATGGGTAAGGGTCTCTTTCAGGGAAGTCTTGAGGTTGTTCATTAAATTAGAGCTCTACAAAGGCCGATGGGTTGTGGGTGACCATTTTGACTGTGAACTTTTCCCCTTGCTTCAGGTCAAGGCCTTCTTGGCTGATCCATCTGCTTTTGTGGCTGATGCCCTGTGGCCACTGCCACCACTGTTGCTCCTGCTGCCACCGCAGCCCCAGCCAAGGCTGAAGCAAAGGAGGAGTCGGAGGAGTCGGACGAGGATATGGGATTTGGTCTCTGAGTAATCACCAAAAAGCAAACAGCTCAGCCAGCTTTATTTGTGAAGCAAGGAAATAAAGGCTTTCTTCTCTTAAAAGTCTCTGTACCCTTCATTTTGTTTTGAGGTTTATAATATTGTAAGCTAGAAACAAAAACCATAGAGCTTTATTTGGAGTTGATATTTGGGTGTCCTTTGTAAATGTAATGATGGTCTCCTAACATTCAATACTTTTTCTAGGCCCAGCCAGCTTTGACTAATTTTTTTTCTTTTGTAAAAAGAAAAAAATTAGATTTATTGGGGTAATTTTTTTTTTATTATACAAGAATTATTATTTCCATGGCCATGGGCCACTAATCTGGGTTCCTTTAAGATTCGAGTAGGGTTAATGTCAGTAAAGATAAGCACTCAGTGAGTGCCACTCAGTTTTTCAAACTGGATGGTGACCATTATTTTAAAGAGATTAAACATCTGATTGTTACAAGGGCAGTTGTGAATCCTACAAGGATGTACTTGTTGTGATTTGGTCTCTGGTCAAAAGTTCAAAAGTCATTGCTAATAGAGGGGCAATAACAGCTGTGCAGACCGCATTCTCTAAACTAGTTATAAAAAATAACTCCGAGGGCCATGGGGCCCTTCCCTCCTCTTAGCCTCCTGCCCTGTAGCCTGGGCTCCAGCACCCAGCCTGGGGCATTCTGGACTTGCCCTTGGGCAGGCTCCTCAGCTCCTGAATCCTTCCCTGACAGCCATATCCACCCTTGTTTTCTAACACCTTTGTCCACCACTGGGTTACAAACAGGACAAGACACTAGTTCCCTGTCTCCCTTTTACATAGGTCACTTCCTGCCATCTAGGAAACTACCATTCTCTAAAAAAAATGAGACCTGTAGACTCTGCGTAGCAGTCTGCAGGGCGCTTTCACTGAGTTACAAAATCCCTAGACTCGTCTCCCACGAAACCAGGCTGAGGTCACTGGGATACCCAGGCTCCCAAACTCTTTCTGTGAGGCCAGTGTTATCCTAATTCCAAAACCAGGTCAAGACACAACAAAGAAAGGAAACTACAGGCCAGTGTTATTGATGAAGATAGATGCTAAAATCCTGAACAAAATATTGGCAAACCGGATCAAGCAATACATTAAAAAGATCATACACCACAATTAAGTGGGTTTCATCCCAGGAATGCAAGGATGGTTTAATATTTGCAAATCAATAAACATAATACACCACCTAAACAAAATGAAAGACAAAAATCACATGATCTTAGCAATAGCTGCTGAAAAAGCACTTGATAAAGTTCAGCACTCACTTATGATAAAAATGCTCAGAAAACTGGGAATAGAGGGAGCATACCTCAACATAATAAAGGCCATATATGAGAAACCTTCTGCCAACATCATACTCAATGGGCAAAAACTAAAAGCTTTCCCTCTAAGATCAGGAATAAGACAAGGATGTCCACTCTCTCAACTTCTATTCAATATAGTTTTCAGAGTTCTAGCCACAGTGATCACACAAGAATAACAAATAGAAAGCATCCAATTGTAAAGGTGGAAGTAAAAGTGTCATTATTTGCAGACGACATGATAGTGTAATAGAAATCTCTATAGACTCCACCAAAAAAAAAAAAAAAATACTCGACATAATAAGTGAATTTGGCAAAATACCAGGATACAAAGTCAATATTCAGAAATCAAAGGCATTTCTGTACAGCAACAATGCAATATCAGAAATAGAAACTAGAAAAAAAATCCCATTTACTATAGCAACAAGAAAAATAAAGTACGTAGGAATAAACTTAACCAAGGAGGTAAAAAAATCTGTACTTGGAAAACCACAGAACATTGACAAAAGAAATTAAGGAAGATACAAATAAATGGAAGCATATGCCATGTTCATGGGTGGGAAGAATTAACATCATTAAAAGGTCCATACTACCCAAAGCCATTTATTGATTTAATGCAATCCCTATTAAAATACCAATGACATATTTCACAGACCTAGAAAAAATACTTCAAAAATTTATATGGAACCAAAACTGACCCCAAATATCCTCAGCAATCTTGAGAAAGAAGAACAAAGTAGGAGGAATCACAATACCTGATATCGAACTATATTAAAGTCCAAAGTAATGAAACAGTCTGGTACTGACATCAGAACAAGACATATAGATCAATGGAACAGGACAGGGAACCCAGAAATAAACCCAGGTCTGTATGGTCAATTAATATTTGACAAAGAGGGAAGGAAGATAAAATGGAGTTAAAATACCCTCTTCAACAAATGGTGTTGGGAGAACTTGACACGGACATGCAAAAAAATAAAACTAGACCACCAACTTACACCATACACCAGAATAAACTCATAGTGGATAAAAGACTTAAATGTCAGTGTGACACCATAATAGTCATAGAGGAAAACATAGGCAGTTAAAATCTCAGGTATCCATGCAGCAATATATTTGCCAATATATCTCCCAGAGCAAGAGAAATAAAGAAAAAGGTATCCATGCAGCAATATATTTGCCGATATATCTCCCAGAGCAAGAGAAATAAAGAAAAGAGTAAACAAATGAAACTACATCAACTAAAAAGTGAAAGAAAACATCATTAAGATGAAAAGGGAACCAACCCTATGAGAAAACATATTTGCCAATGATACTTCAGACAACGGATTGATCTCCAAAATATATAAAGAACATATACGACTCAACACCAAGAAGACAGACAGCCCAATAAAAAATGGGAAAAGGACCTGAACAGACACTTCTCCAAAGAGGACATACAGAGGGCCCATAGGTGTATGAAAGAATGCTCAACATCACTAGCCATCAGAGAGATGCAAATTAAAACCACAATGAGATACCACCCCACACCTGTCAGAATGGCCAACATTAACAAATCAATAAACAACAAGTGCTGTTGAGGATGTGGAGAAACGGGAACCCTACTGCACTGTTGGTGGGAATGCAGACTAGTGCAGTCACTATGGAAAACTGTATGGAACTTCCTCAAAAAACTAAAAATGGAACTGCCTTTTGATCCAGCGATTCCACTGCTAGGATTACACTCAAAGATTCCTGAAATACCAATTCAGAAGGACCGATGCACGCCTATGTTCATAGCAGCACTATTTACAATAGCCAAACACTGGAAACAGCCTAAGTACCCATCAGTGGATAAGTGAATCAAAAAACTGTGGTACATTTACATGATGGAATACTATGCAGCAGAAAGAAAGAACTCCTACATTTTGCAACAACATGGATGGAACGGGAGAGTATTATGCTTAGTGAAATAAGCCTGGCAGTGAAAGAAAAATGCCATATGATCTCACCTAATACAGGAGACTAATGAACAAAACAAACAAGCAAAATAGAACCAGAGGCATGGAAACAAGGAACAGATTGACAGTTTGCAGAGGGGAGAGGGGAGGGGGATGAGAGAAAAGTGGGGGAAAGAACGGGAAGAGTCTAGTCGAGGAATTAATATAAGTGACCCATGAACATGGACAACAAGCTGGGGATTTACTGTGGGAGTGGCAGAAGGTGGGCAGGGTAGGGGAGAGCAATGGGGGAAAATGGGACAACTGTAATAGAACAACAATAAAAGAAGGGGGAAAAAGTTATGCAGCACTTAAGTAAGTGATTTCATCACGTATGTAGTGATAGTGGAGATTATATAGTTTAGTGGAGACTAAAAGGTAATTAATATAGCTAATATTAATGGTATGATGTAAAATTCATTCATTCATTGTCTTGAGCAGAGTGTCATTGCCATCATGTCATTCTTATTCCCTCACCTTCAGGAGCTACCCCAATTTTTGTCCATCTTATTTTTGTTGATGCTATATAGAGGGTGGAGTAAAAGTAGGTTTGCTTGTATGGAAAAATAATACAATAATTAATAAATAATAAGAGAAGAATAAACTCTATGTTCAGTGCACTCACAACAACCTACTTTTGCCCCATCCTGTATTCTTAGTTTCTGTTGTTGATAATCTTTCACTACATGAGAGTGTTGGTATAGCTGAAAGATATAGAAACATGAAAGAGGAGATAGAACAGGGAAGGAGAAGCTAGAAATTCTACTTTCCCTATCTTAAATAGTTGCAGTCAAGAAACAGTCTAAGGTCTCATGGAACAAGAAATGGAGGTTTTATGTTAAAAATTTTAAAATAACCAATAGAAGAACTAAAACTTAAAATTAGAAAAGTTGGGAGAAGTAGGAAGGGCAAGGGGAGGAAGATATAATAAGCTACCTCCTCATACTTTACAGTGGGGATTCAATAGATATTATGTAAACTTGATAAATTAACAAAAAGAGTTATAAAAATATAATTTAGAATTATGAAGATGACCACCAGGAGCCCTAAGAGTTCAAGTCAGTTGCTTGTGAGAAGTGAGATTGAGGGAGAGGTGGGAAGAGATACACTTGTATTTTTCTTTAAGTGTTTTCTTGTTACTGTTTGAATTTTAAACATTGTACATGTATTCCCTTACTAATTTTAAAAGTAGAGAACATTAAAATGGTCTTTCTGCCTTCACTCATAGGGATCCCTACAAGAAAACTTTTGACTTAGGTTAGATCTTTGCTTTGGAATGAGAGATCATCTGGGAAAGTCTAGCACATGAAAATTTCAATATTACTTTTCTTATTTGTGATGTCTAGTGACTTTAAGAAGATAAAAAAAAATAACCCTAATTTTTTTATCCTGGCACTCAGGCTCTCTATAATCAAGTCCTACATTAGCTACTGTGCATTATCTATTGCCACAACCCTGCACATGTCCTCTGCTCTGTTCTAGCTAGTATCCTTCCTATCTTCCACATGCATAGTTATGACTTACTTTAATATTTTTTCTATATTTTCTGATAAACTATGAGCTCCTGCAATGCAGGGTCCATGAATAGACAATCAATAAATAATTATTGAATTAATGTATTTGATTATTATGAGGTTTGTTTTTGTCTCTCTAGAGCCCTCCAGCCTCTACTGCCTCCCACTTGCTTCAATTTCTTATTCTTCTCTGAATTCCTATAGCTAACACCAGCAATCCATTATTCAGCAAATATACAGGGTGCTTATTTCATGCTAGGTCTATGCAGGCCTACAGGATACAGAAATGAATAAGACAGACACAGTTGCAGTCCGGATAGGAAGCAGATAATACACAGATAGTGATCTAATTAAAATTATAAAATTATAAAATTAGAGTTCAACATAATCCTGAATTGTCTAATTGAATTAATCATCAAATATTTATGAAGGAGGCACAAAGAAATTTTCATAGTCTAGATGAAAAAATATATCTATTATATACATATATAAAAAGGACAGTAAATATTAAATGTTAAATAAGTGATGCCAAAAAAGCAATTGCTTAAAGAAACAGAAAATTTTGTTCTTTGTAAGGTTTAGAAATGTATCACGGAGATGAGATGTAAATGGGGAGAACCTGAGTCTAAGGTAGGGGCAGGTACCAAAAATGAAAGGCAGAAAGCATAGTAATTCAAGCATCGTTGAGTTTAATTGAAGCAGAAGGTAGTATAGGGATTTATTAGGTCAGAACAGTTTATTTGTCTCCAGTTGTGGAGATTTTTGTTTCTGAAAGAAACGTTTTGAGGGTGTGAATTACAAATCATTTTTTTCTGTTTTGCGTTCATAAATTAAAACTTCTGGAATTGAACTTAGCCTAGAAGGTAAATATATAAACATGAGTGCACCTGGTATTTGCACTGTTCTACATCAGCTCGATTTGATCATTATTCCTGACATATATGCACTCAACTAGCTATTTAAATCTTAGAACACTGAGAGCACTCAGGAACAGATATTATAATTTTCCTTTTACAAGTGAAAAAACTAAGCAAGTTCTTGTCACTTGTTTTAGGAAAACTTTATAAACCTGAACATTACTTACAAAAGAGTTCAACATTTGCTTTGCAGACACCACTCGTTTTACACCAAAATCCATTGTCTTCCTCATGCATAACAATAGAATTTAAGCTTGAATCCCTCTGTCCTGTGAGAGACCACATTTCCCAGACTTCCATGCAGCTAGGCCAGGAAATGTTTTCACCAATGAAATGTGAATGGACGTGATTTGTGCACATACTTCCCACTTTTCTCCCTTAAAAGGAAATTGCTACACTATAATTTTTCCCCTTTAATTTCTTCTTCCTGTGGGCTAAAACCCACAGCTCATCTTCAACAAGCTCCCTTAATGACTTGCTGCTCAAAACGGTGATTTCCTGAGAGCTTGTTATATATTACATAACATCCCAGAATTATTGATTTAGAATCTGCATTTCAACAGGGTCCTAGTGATTCACATTAAAGTTAAACTTGAGAAGCACTGATTTAGGGGATAACAGAGGAACTTTATGGATGTAATGTTTCCTTTGAACAACCCTCATGAAGCAGAGCCATTGCTCTCCCTCACTTATCCATAAATGGCTAGCAATTGAATTTAGAGGCCTCTTTATTATAGCAGCATTGCATTCACCCTAATATAATTTGTCTCATCTGTTGACTGAAAACTAGGTTATGCATTCACTTAAAATGCTTCCTGAACATATTTTGTAGGTAAAAAGTACTGTTGTAGCCCCCCCCCCCCCCAATTTGGGAATATAAGATCTATACAGAATGTACCCAGCCATGTAATATGAAAAATAAAGACAGTTGTTGAAGAAGATACAAGAACATTGTACATAGGACAATGACACCCCAGTCCCCTTCAAAGTAGGCACCTTAGGACCTCAAAAATATTATATTTATACATATTTAAATAGTTTGGACTATAAATATCTATATTATATATATAGTTTATAATTTAGTAAAGTGAAAAAGACATCAGAATATTAAAACTATAGGTGCTATAAGAAAGTGTAGTGACTATTTGCTGTTTTATTTTTTTATATACCTGTGGTAGAATAATGCTTCCCCAAAGACAGCCACGTCCTAATCTCTTGAACCTGTGAATGTTACCTCTCTGCAAAGGGTCTTTGTGGATATGATCAAAATAATTTTAAGGTGAGAAGATTATCCTAGATTCTCCAGGTGGGGCCCCTGTAATAACAGGAGGGAGGCAGAGGATCAGAGTGCAAGCAGCAGCTGTGAGGATGGAAGCAGGGGTTGGAGGAGTGCCATTGCTGGAATGGACATGAGACAAGGTATGTGGGCAGCCTCTAGGATTTGGGAAAGGTAATTAATGAATTCTTTATAGATCTTCCAGAAAGAGTGCAGTCTTGCCAACACCTTAAGGTTAAGACCATTCTTGGACTTCTGTCTGCCAGAACTGTAAGATGATAAATTTGTGTCGTTTTAGGCCACTAAATTTGTGGTAATTTGTTACAGCAGCTGTAAGAAACATAGTTCGTTTTGGGCAGCCCATACCCTATACCCCAATGTGTCTGAGTGGGAGGTAGAGCCAGACATTCCTTTCCTCATCATTGACCATTTATATATTCTTGCTTGGGACATGAAATCTTGAGGGAGTGAGGTAGACAAATGATTAGAAATTACTCATGAAGGTGGCGGCAAAAGTGTCCAGACTGTACCTGTGACATGACCTTGCCTATCTATGTTCCCTGGTGCCCATATCCCTTGGTTCGTATCCAATATCTATGCTTGGTTTGCTGCTTTTCCTATTGATTCTGCTAGTTTACCCTATATTCCACTGATCAATTCCTTCTCTGGTTTCTGTTTTTCATAGCCAAGATCTCTAAATCAGAGAGCCATGTAGTTAATGTGCACATATTTCAGTATTCCTAGTAGATTCTCCATATTATGACGGCAGGATGTTTGTTTGATTCATCTTCATATCCACAGTTCTATATTGAGTATCTTGCACTCAATGTATCCTCGTTGCATAAGACAGCAAACAGCTATACTGTAATGCTAACTTGATAGAAAAGGGTAATTGCAGGAGTAGGCTTTAAGTGTATATGAAAGTTAGCATTAAATGGAGACTTTAAAGTTGGATACAATTTCTGTTGACCAGATGAGGAGGGTGCATTCTAAGCAATAAACTGTACATAGTTTACTTTCTGTTATTAGGCACATTTTTTACACTTTATTTATCAACATTCAGGTTAAGATATTACCAATATATTCATTATTTAAAGACGTCAACCTTAAACAGAAGATTCCATCCATTAGACATACGTAAACCAGGGCTTAGCAATGTATGGTGCGTGGGGAAAGGTTGCTATCATCTACAGCTCTCCCAGACATCGAGGAAGGCCAGCTATGTAAATTGTTGTATGTTTCCGTAGTTACTAGCATCGTTCCCACAACCTCACTTTGCCCTATGTGTCTTAAATTCAGATCCTCAGGCCCCCTTGAGGATAAAAATTAGTTGCACCAATGGTGCTAGGGTGTGCTGAAAACAAACTTGGTCATATTTATTTTTGCCACAAAAATCCTTAAAGGGAGGACGAGAGGACGAGCCATTTTCATTAATAAGTAGACCGACTTGAGATGTAGCACACGCTCTCTTAGCTCTTCAACTGGCTACATTATCAACAAAAATTCCCGGCTTGTGCTGACCCACCGTTTCAAAAAAAGGGGAAAAGACTTTAAAAAAATACAGTCACAGGAACATCAAGTCCCTACACCACCTGGGGCCACAGGGCGAGGGGCGCGGCGAGCAGTGCGCAGGCGCCCACCTGCAGCGGCGCAGAGGCCGCTTGTCCGCCTCCGCTTGTCCTGGCTTCCCTCCCACCGCCAGGGTCTTTCCACCCTCCAGGCCCCGCCTTGCCGCTCCGCTCCTCGCCTCCTCCAGCTCTGCGGGCGGACTGCGTGTTGCTGCGTCATCGCTAGTGGCCGGTTTGAATGAGGCTCTCGTCGCACCCGAGCTGCCGCCGACACTGTGTCTCCATCTCGGCTGCTGCCACAGCTTCTTCGTGTACCTTTCCTGTCGCCGCCCTTGCCGGGCCCAGCCTTCCTGCACTGCCTCCTTCCCTCTCGCCCCGCCATGCCGCTCTACTCCGGTGAGCCCCCTCCTCGCGTCCCGCAATCCTGCCCAGCGCTAGGCCTCTAGTAGGCCTGGCCTCCGGGGCGGAAGCTCGGCTGAGCACGGGGCGGGGGAGAAGGGGGAGGCGGGGGCGACTGCGTTGTGGAGTTGACCCTGGTCCCTTTCCCCTTCCTTGCCAGTTTCTAGCCCTGCAAAGCGAGGGAGCTCTGTCTTCCGGGTCGCCTGCTAGGTGGGGTGGGAGCGGGAGCGGAGACGGGGAAGCCGCGAGCGTCGGCCTCTGGGAGTGGTGACTCTGCAGAATAGTTTCTGTCGCTGTCCTCGTGTGCCGGGAGGGCGAGGGTGTGTCCTGGAGCCCTGGGGACCGGGCTACAGGTGTGGATTTCCTTGTGCTCTTTAGTGGTAGCTGTGGAAGGGAGCAACGGGAGGAGGGAAGCCTGAAGTAAGAGAGGGATGGAGGAACCTGGAATGTAAGATTAACCATCATCCATGGAGCTTCCTTCGCTTACCACTTGCTGCCTTTGGCTCAGCCCCCTTTTTTGTACCAATTTCTGTGTTATCCCAAGACAGATTGCGACTCTTCTTTTGCTTTGTTTTTATTTCATCAGACATTGTATTGCGTTTCTATGTCCGAAGCAGTGTTAGACGAATACCCACATCCACGGGCATAATTTTCTTTTGATTGGCGTTTCACGGATATTTTGCATGATGGTAGTCTAAGGGATTGGCCAGGGATCACATTTTTAGTTAATGAAGCTTCCTGTTTCCTAGTCTGATTCCAAATGGCACCTGGATGAAAGAAGGTGAAGGGATTAGCCAAAGAACGTATATGTATAGCCCATAGACACAGACAACTCTGGTGATAGCCAGAGGGAAGGGGGGCAGGGGCTGGGTGGAGGAGGGCAACGGGTGTAGGGGTGGGGTAGGGGAGGAAATGGGAACATCTGTAATAGTGTCAACAATAAAAATAAAGGAAAAAACCAAGATACTAAAAAAAAAAAAATGTATGTGGTGGTTCCAGTTGGCTATGGATGTGTGATTCCTTGGCCATACCTGACTATCATAATTCCTTTATTGAAGATTCAGCATTTTCAGAGAATGATATGAAACAAAAGAGTAATGTTTAATCTCAAGGTGTATTCTAGATATTGAATCAAATGCATTAATAATGATTGCTTCTTTCTATAATTATTAGCAGTAGAATAATTACACAATAAACAGTATAAGAGTGCTTGAAATATTCCATTTATGCAGTATAGAATTGAGGGGGCATTAAGTAATGGTGCTAAATCCCAGTGTAGGGTAACAAAACCAACCCCTCTAGTCTCAAAAAAATGCCTATATTCACAACCCTGAGTGGTGTGACTCAGTGCATTGGGCTGCGTCCTGAAAACCTTAAAGTCCCTGGTTTAGTTCCAGTCGGGGCCCATGCCTGGATTGTGGGTCAGGTCCCGGTTGGGGCTGTGGGAGAGGCAACCACTGATGTTTCTGTCTCGAATCGATGTCTCTCTCCCTTTTTTTCTCCCTCCCCCCGCTTCTCTATAAATAAAATCTTTTTTTTAAAAAGCTTATATTTACCAAACCTTCTATCTTAAAAATTGAGTTCCTTCGTAAGTGTTTATTCAAGCTTTTTCTCATTTCCAAAAGGAGGGAATTGAAGTAGATTTCTTAGATTTCTTCCTTTGACGTCTGTATTGAGAATCTGTACTTTCAGGTTCTGCAAAAAGCCCTATATTAAAATGAGAACATTTTAAGTGCTGTTTCATAAGTTTTGGTAGAAAATTAAATATCCAGATTCTTAACATGGTTAAGGTAAGTGCCATAAAATTTCATGACCATTTGTGCCTGGCACAAAGTTAGTGTTTTTTACATGTTGCTTTGTTTTAATCTTCAGCATAATCCTGTGATACTGGTATAATTCTCCTTTATGGGTAAGCAAAAAGTTTAAGTGACTTGCCCATGTGACACAGCTAAGTACATTTCAGATGGGTTCCTTTTCATTTGTTTTTTTCTTTTAAAAAAATTTATTGATTTTAGAGAGAAAGAAAGAAGCACACATTGACCCTGCTACTCCACTCAGGCACCCGCAACTGGCCCTGGACACCCAGACCATGAGCCAAAACCTTCCCCCAACCCTGATGTGTGGGGATGATGCTCTAACCAACTGAGCTACCCAGCCAGGGCTCCTCTTCCTTATTTTTGATGTTTTTGGTTTAGTCATGTCTTTTACTTGTACTGTTGTTGTTTCTAGCTTATCTCAATGATTACAATTGTACCCTCTTTTAACCCATTTTCCCTGCTGCTGCTAGAGTAATCTTATGTTCATACTAGACCCAAGTGGCCTTGATGAAAACCTTTTTGAGATTGCATATAAAGCCTGTATGTTTTAGCACAACTTGTTATCTTCCTTGACTTGACCCTTGGCCAGCTTCCAGTTTCAGCTGCTTCCCCTCCATTCTAGGAATTATATCTTTGAACACACCATACTGGTACATGTTTTTGTTCTTCAGGAATGCTTTTATTTTTTCTTTTTCTCTAACGCCTAATTTTTCTTTGAGTCTCAGCTTGATAGTGAAGAAAAGTTGACAGTGATAACACAAAATTATCACGTCTTCTAGGAAAATCTTCCTTACTCATGGAACATTCTTCTGTGCTTCTGTAGCCTTTATAACATTTATATTGCATTATTTATTTTAATCCCCCCCCCCCTTTTCTCCCTTATTAGACTATAAGTTCATAGAGTTTCCCTAATGCTTGTTACTTGGCTTATCATTGAATGAATGCTGAACACATTAATTAAATCGATGATAGAATTTTGAGTTGGAGTCATGGTCAATTTTTCATATTCTGATTTTAGTAGTTGAAAATCAGCCAGCTGTTTGTTGTGAAATTCTCATTTTGAGGAGGTATAAAGTTTTAGTGTAAACATGTATATCCTTGAGTTTATTTTTAAATATTTCAAAAATTAGCTATTTTATGAGGCTAGTTGAAAATTTTTTATTGTGGTAAAGTGTATGTAACATAAAATGAACTATTTTAACCACTTTTAAGTGTACAGTTGTTGGCAGTCAGTACATTTACATTGTTGTGCAATCATCATCACTATCTACCTCCCAAATTTTGTCATGTTTCTAAGCTGAAACTGTTCCATTTAACAATACCTCTCCATTTGTTTCCCTTATTCTACTTTCTGACTATGAATTTGACTACTCTAGGAATCTTACATAAGTGGAATCATATATGTCCTTTTGTATCTGCCTTATTTCACCTAGCATAATATTTCCAAGGGTCATTCATGTTGTACCATGTGTAAGAACTTCATTACTTTTTAAGGCTGAATAATATTTATTGCATATATATGTCACATTTTGTTCTCCCATTCATCTGTTGATGGACATTTGTGGGTTGCTCCTGTCTTTTGGCTATTGTGAATAATGCTGCTATGAACATGGGTATAAAATATCAATTTGAACCCCTGCTTTACCTACTTTTGGGTATATACCTAGAAGTAGAATTGCTGGGTCATGTAGTAATTCTGTGTTTAATTTTGTGAGGTACTACTATACTGTTTCCACAATAGCTGCACCATTCTATAGTCCTATTAGCAATGCACAGGTGTTCTAGTTTCACCACATTCTTATTTATTTTCTGTTTTTTCTTTTTGAAATAGCCATTTGTATGGCTTAGAAATAGGAATTCTATGTTTTTTAGTGATTTAGTTACATTTTTGAATTCTTAATATTTGGCCATCTTATGCTTGGGAACCACACTTCATTTTTAGAATGCAGAATCTATTCCTTGTTTTAAATATGTTCCCTTTTTTTTTCTTTCAAATTACCTTCCTAAAACCTTTTTTTCTCCTCTCTATTTCAACAGTATGTAGATTTTAATGACTGCTTAATTATGTAAGTTTTGGAGTCTGAACCTTTTTCTGTGAAGTATCTCAGTGTGATTATATCTTGCAAGGATTATTGATGTAGGATTCAGAAGACTTGAATATTTACTAACTAGTTTTTTGACATTAGTAAATTAATCAACTTCTCTTAAATGTTGGTTTCCTTGTTTGTCAAATGAGATGTTGGATTAGATCCAGTTAAATGTTATTCAGGACCTCGTGCATTCAGGTCAGTCCTGATTTGGTGTAGACATGAACATGAAAAAATGAATGACATAGTTTGTCTTAGAAGAACTAGCTTTCTAAATCTGAAGTTTTGTGATTTTGTAAATGAAAAAAATAAGTTATGGTTTTGTTTGCAGTTACTGTGAAATGGGGAAAGGAGAAATTTGAAGGTGTAGAATTGAATACTGATGAACCTCCAATGGTGTTCAAGGCTCAGCTTTTTGCACTGACTGGAGTCCAGCCGGCCAGACAGAAAGTTATGGTGAAAGGAGGAACATTGAAGGTAAAACTTAGTCTATATTTTCATTATACACTCTTACTGTATCATTAGTGAAATGTAGCATTTGAGGTTTATTTGGTGAGTATATAGTTATGGGATTACAACTATTTATGTTAGTGTAAGGAGGAACACTGTAGCCATTTCAAACATTACATTATAAAAGCATTGTTACATATTTTATTTTCAAATGCATTGTATTAATGAATACCTCTGGGGGTCAGGGGAGTGGGGCACTTCCATTTATTTGTATTGTTTAATTTTTTTTCCTAGGAGGGTGAGTTAAAAATATTACTTTTATTTTTAGACTATTATAAAATATTTATTTTCTTAGTAATTTTCTGTTATGGGGTGGAAAATTTTATTTCTGGTAAAAATATGGAACAATATGGGAGATTTTTTAAAAATAAAAAGACTGCTACAAAATGTACATGCATTTGAATATTGAAATTCAAAATATTTCAGTATTTTTACCAAAGCCCTGGTTCTGGGATACTGGAAAACTTAACTTTTTCTTGTGCCCTTTTTGCATCCAACCCATTAAAAAAGAGCTCCTTTCTCTTAAGAGTAATTGCCATCTAACATCTATCTGGAGGTGGGAGAAAAAAAAATTGTTGAAGAGAGGGAACTTAATTTTTCCTTTATTTTCCTTGGAATGATCACATTGAGTACAGTTAAAGAGTCCAAGCTTACTAGCATCATTGATGAAGGGCCACCAAAAAGATACAAAGGTATTTTTTCATTGTTGTTTGTAATATTGTATAAGTATAGTTTTTAAAGAGTACTTTTTCAGGAGTTAGATATGAAATTCTAAAGAGCTATAGTTAACTTTATTTTTATTTAAAACTTAAAAAAATGCTTTTCTTTTAATTTTATTATTATTTTTTTAGAGAGAAAGAGAGATACATTGATTTGTTGTTCTGGTTATTTACGCATTCATTGATTTGTTCTTGTATGTTCTCTGATTGAACCCACAACCTTGGTATATCATGAGGGTGCTCTGACCAGCTGAGCTACCAGGCCATAACTTTAGAGATAAGAGCTGGCTACCCTTATCAGCTGGGCAGTAAAACAGATGTTGGTGAAGAATTGTTTCCTTTCCAAGTTGCAGTATGAACTTTTGAACATTGATACCCAAATTTCTGCTGAGCTTGTATAGGTATACCTCAGATATATTGCAGGTTTGATTCCATACCACTGCAATTAAGTGAATATTGCAATAAAGCATGTCACATAAATATTTTGGTTTCCCAGTGTATATAAAAGTTATGTTTATACTAAAGTCTATTTATTATGTGTGCAATAGCATTATGTCTAAAATAACAATGTACATACCTTAATTAAAAAATACTGTATCGCTATAAAATGATAACCATTCTTTGAGATTTTTTGCTGGCGGAGAGTCTTGTAAAACACACAGTACCTACAAAGCACAATATAGCAAAGCATAGTAAAACGTGGTATGCCTGTATTATTGGTGTACTGTAGAAAATTAAAGAAAAAAGCTAATTAAATGGAACTGACTACTAATAGCTACCACTTATTTAATACTTATTTTTATTTATTTTTTATTCTCAACTGTATTTAAAAATGATGAAAGTAAATGTATTTTATATATTTTATAAATGAAGAAACAGCATCATAGAGCTTTAAGTAATTGACCTGTAATTTACAAGTCAAGCAGATCTGGGTTCATTTCCCAGTTTGTGCTCTTGGATAAGTAAGTTTTCTGAGGGCACATATATAGTTATCATTACAGATGATTAGCAGTAGTATCCCTTAAACTGAGAAGGGTCTTTATGAAGTTTCTGGTCCACTTTGAAGTAGGGTGTCCAGAGAGAGAATTCATGGCACCACCAAAGGGAAGCAGATTGAGTGCCTGGTACCTTCCACAGAAGGTAAGGCGTGATATAGAACTGACTTTATTCTGTGAAGGGAAGGGCTTAGCTTCAGTAGGCCAAAACATTCATGGACCAATCATGACATTAAGAAAAAAATCTTGATTTACTTGAACATATTCAAGTAAAAGTATTTCTTAATTGTTTCATAGATGTGAAATTTAGTATTTGAGAAACATTTGTGGACATGGCAAGTATTATTAAGGGTTGGTTTGCCTTGGGTAGTCCTATTTACTCTTCTGGTATAATTTTTTTTTAAATATGCTTTATTGATTATGCTGTTACAGTTGTCCCAATTTCTTTTCCCTTTGTTCCTCTCCACCCAGTGACCCCCCTCTCTCCAGTTGTCCACCCCACTTAGTCCATGTCCATTGGTTGTGCGTATAGTTCATATAGTTCTTCTCAAGATCTTCCTATCTACTCCACTCCCTTCTACTATGCTTCTTAATTCCTGTACCATCTCCTTTCCTTCCCCCCACCCCCTCCCAGCTCACCTACCCCCAATATGTTCTCCATACCTATAATTCTTTTCCCACTCTTGTAGCCTACTTAATTTGCCTTTGTTTCAATTCCCTAGCTTCTGTTGTTGGTTGTGATATAGTTTTCATTTTAATGTTCATGCTTTTGATCCTCCTTCTAAAGAAGTCTCTTTAACATCTCATATAACAGTGGTTTGGATCTAATGAACTCCTTCAGTTTTACTTTTGTCCTGGAAGCACGTTCTCTGCCCTTCTATTCTGAGTGGCAGCTTCTCTGGATAGGGTAATTGTGGTTGTAGATTTTTGCTTTTCATTACTTTGAATATTTCTTGCCAGTCCCTTCTTGCCTGCAGAGTTTCTTTTGAGAAATCAGCTGATAGTCTTATTGGGACCCCTTCATACGTACTTCTCTTCTCTCTTGCTGCTTTTAAGATTCTCTATCCTTAATTTTTGACATTTTGATTATAATGTGTCTTGGTGTGGTTCTCCCTGGGTCCAGTTTTTTTTGAACTTTCTGTGCTTCCTGGACCTGTAATTCTATTTCTTTTCCCAAGTTAGGGAACTTCTGCTTCATTATTTTTTTCACATAGCTTTTATTTTTTTTTAAGTATATTTTATTATGTTGTTACAGTAGTCCTATTTTTTTCCTCTTTGCTTTCCTCCGCCCAGTACCCGCTTCCCTCCAGCAATTCCACCTCACTTAGTTCATGTCCATGGGTCGTGCATATAAGTTCTTCGGCTTCACCCTTTCCTATATTCTTAACTTTCCCTTGTCTGTTTTGTACCAACTGATTATGCTTCTTAATCCCTGCACCATATACCCATTTCTCCCCCTGCCCCCTGGCCCAACTGATAACCCTCCAAATGATCCCCATACCTATGATTCTGTTCCTATTCTGGTTTGCTTAGTTGGATTTTGTTTTTATTTTTTAGATTCAGTTGTTGATAGTTGTGAGTTTATTGTCATTTTAGTGTTCATAGTTTTGATCTTTTTTTCTTAAGTCCCTTTGACATTTCATATAATAATGGTTTGGTGATGATGAACTCCTTCAGCTTCACTTGTCTGGGAAGCACTTCATCTGCCCTTCCATTCCAAATGACAGCTTTGCTGGATAGAGTAATCCTGGTTGCAGGTTGCCATTCATCACATTGAATACAGTCCCTTCCTTCCTGCAAAGTGTCCTCTGAGAAATCAGCTGATAGTCCTATAGGCACTCACCTGTAGGCAACTCTACCTCTCCCTTGCTGCCCCCTGGACTTTCTCTTTCTCTTTCACCTTTGGCATCTCAATCATGATGCGTCCTGGTGTGATCCCCTCCAGGTCCAGCTCACCCGGGGTCCTCTGTGCTTCCTGGATTTGTATGTCTATCTCCTTCGCAAAATTTGGGAAGTTTTCCTCATTTTTTTCAATTCTTGCTTTCTCATTCTGCACTGGTTGACTGTTTTTCTTCCTTATGTTCCAAATCATTGATTTGAACCCCAGTTTCATTCCCTTCACCATTGGTTTTGTGTGGATTTTCCTTCGTTTCACTTAGCATAGCCTTCACTTCTTCTCTTATGCGTTTGCCGTACTCAAGCATATCTGTCAAGCCTGTGAGCATCTTTATCACCAGTGTTTTGAATTCTACATCTGTTAGGTTGTCTATCTCATGTGTTAGGTTGGCTATCTCCTCCTCACGTAGTTCTCCCACTGGAACCTTGATCCGTTCCCCCTTTTGGGCCATACTTCTCTATCTCCTCATTCTGACTGGCTCCTGTGTGTGTTTCCCTCCATGTCCCAGGTAGAACTGTCTCTTCTGTTACATTGTAAGGGGCGGAGCCTTAGGGATTCGTCAGTACAGAGCGACCTGTTTCACCACGTAGTGGCGCTGTATGTGGGGGAAGGGCCTGAGAGCGAACAATGCCGCCTGTCCAGCACTCGCTCCTTTTGCTGGCACCTCTCCAACTTCCGCACCTGACTGGTGCCCCTCTAGCTGCTGCCCTGGCCATCGATCCCAGAGTGGATGGGTCTGCAGATGTTCTAGGACCATGCAGGTGGACTCTGCTGAGCGACCAGCAGTTTCTGCCTCCACTCCAACCCCCACTGGTCTGCATAGTCAGAAGCAAGGAGGCTTGATTTTCCCCAGGTGTCCCTCCTGACTTTTTAAAATGTGTGACTGCACTTTCCACTGGCCTGCTGCTCCTGCTGCTGCTGCTGCCACCACACCACGTCTTCTCTGCCCCAGCTTCGCCCATCTTACCTGTCTGGATAAGTATTTTTTCTTTATATCTTTGTTTACTGAACTTCCATACAGTTTGATTTTCTGAAACTTTTGGTTGTTTCTAGTTTGAGGTAGTTGTACTCTTTCTTAGCTGTGGAGGGAGACACAGCGTGTCTGTCTACACCTCCATATTGGCTGGAAGTCCATAGTTTTTCAATTTCTAGCTCTTCTTCTTCATCTTCTGGCAACCCTATGATTCGGATGTTCGCCCACTTATAGCTGTCCCATAGGTTTCTGATCCTCTCCTCATTTTCCTTACTTTTTGTTTCCTCTTTCTGCACTGGTTGACTGTTTGTTCCTTCCCTATGTTCCGATTTGTTGATTTGATCCCTGGTTTTCCTTCTCTCTCCACTTGTTTCTTAAGTGTTTTTGTTCATTTCAGCAGGACTAGCCATCATTCCTTCCCCGTCTTGTTTAAGATTTACTGTCAGGTCTGTAAGCATTCTTATAACCAAAGCTCTGAACAGTGCCTCAGAAAGATTTCCTATCTGCTGATCCATTAGATTAGATATTTGCTGGCTGGTCAGCTGCGTCACCGGGATCTCTATCATGATCTGTGCCATCCTGACAGTTTTGTGTTTCCCTTTGCTTCCTGGGCAGGGCTGTCACACCTCCTACACTATAGGGGGCGCAGCCCTGTGCACTCGTCAGTACCAGGCAACCCTTCTCACCACACTGTGGCGCTTTGTGTGGGGGCAGGGGTCCAAGATGGATTCCTGCCGTTCCTCCTCAGTCCCCATGTCCTCTGGCCGTCACAGTCCGAGACAATGGGGGTCTGCCTTCCCTGGCGTTGGAATTGCAAGATGAAGGGTCTGGTCTGCAGCCGGGGGTGCTCCCCAAGTGTTTCTCGCCTCTTTTTAAATATGGGTGTCTGTGCTTACCTCCGTCCCGCTGGTGTTGTCGCAGCCGCTGCTGCCAGCACAGCTTTACGTCTCTGCCCCCGCTTCGCCCCTCCTACCCATCCAGATGAGCACCACTTCTTTAGAAGTTCTTACGGTGAATTTCCATGTAGCTTTATTTTCTGAAACTTCTGGTTATTTCTGGTTTTGCAGTAGATGTATTCCTTCTTAGCTGTGGAGGGAGACAGAGCGGCCTCCATCTTGGCCGGAAGTTCTGGTATAATTTTTAATAGCATTTTCTCAAGAGTCTCCTGATTTTTATGATAAATTCTATAATTACCCTAATTATGTAGAACTTATTTTATGTTGCTCTTCATTCTTGTCACCTAAGCTAGTTATTAGCTCTGCTGGTTCCAAACATGCAACTTTCATGCAAAAAATTAGCATCTTTTCATTTGTCATCCATCAGGTGTTTTTTAGTACTTTTGGTGCTGCCACGTTTACTGTCTTTTAGATTGTGTCTTATGTAAGTAGTTGAAGCAATTGATAGACTTCCTATCTTTAGGACTGCACCTATTTTTTAAAAAAAAAAAGGGAGGGAGAAAGAGAGAGAAACCTTACTAGGTTGCCTCCAGCCTAACTGGGGATCTGGCCCACAACCCAGGGATGTGCCCTGACCAGGAATTGAACCAGTGACCCTTCAGTCCATGGAATGATGCCCAACCGATTGAGCCACACCAGTCAGAGCTGCATGTATTTTCTTAAAAGTACTTTTGATTACAGTAATTTAAATAAAATGTGTTGACAGACATTTCTATTTGAAAGTGGCTTAAAATTAGTTGATTGTTAGATTACATTCTGATTGTACAGGGGTGATTAATGTTTTTTATTTGTCTTTAAAACAGGATGACGATTGGGGAAATATCAAAATAAAAAATGTAAGTATTATCCTAAGAACATTTATTTATTTATTTATTTGCAAGATTATTTATTTATTTATTTTCAGCAAGAAGGGAAGGGGGCATGAAAGAAAGGGAGAGAAACATCAATGTGTTGTTGCCTCTTGCGCACCCCCAAATGTGGACCTGGTCTGCAACCCAGGCATGTGCCCTGACTGAAAATCAAACTAGCGACCCTTTGGTTTGCAGGCCAGCGCTCAATCCACTGAGCCACACCAGTCACGGCAGGACACTTATTATAGTGCAATTTTCTAATTATTAAATACATTCCGAATGCCTTTTTTTCCATGTGTATACCCAGTTGTTCCAGCACCATCTGTTGAAAATACTTTTCTTTTCCCATTGACTTGTGTTGGAGTCTTTCTTAAAAATCACATGTAGGTCTATTTTTATATTCTTTTTTCATTGATACATTTGATGAAACAAATTACTACCACAAGGTTTTTATTACTAAAGCTTTACAAGTCTTGAAATATTGTTTAAGTTCTTCAACTTTTTCTTCTTTAAGATTATTTTAGCTCCTTTGCATTTCTGTATAATTTTAAAGAAGTCTGTCAATTTCTATAAATGGATGCCTGCAATTTTGTTTGAGATTCCATTGAATTTGTAATTCAGTTTGGGGAGAATGAACATCATAATGGTATTGAGTATTAAAATACTTGAATAGGGTGTGCTTCTCTTAGCAGAATTTTGTAGATTTTCAGTTCAGCATAGAGGTTTTGCATGTTTTTTGTTAGATTCCTGGAACTTAATGTTTCTTAGCTGTTGAAAATGATAATTTAAAAAAATTTGTTTTCCAATGTTTGTGGCTAAATTATAAAAATAGAGTATGTTTTTCATTCTGTGACCTTACTAAATTCATTTATTAGTAGGTTTTTAAAAATTTTTATTCCATTAGGTTTTCTCTGTACATAGCATGTTATCTGCAAATAGAGGCAACTTTCCTTTTCCTTTTTCAGTCTTTATGACTTTAATGTCTTTTTTATTGCCTTCTCTGGCATATATAAGTATAATTAATTATATATTGACCTGTATCCTGTGACTGCTGATTTTATGTATTAGTGTCTAAGAATAATGTAAGTATGCAGTCATGTCATCTGCAACAAAGAAGAATATAATTTCTATTCAGTTCTGTGGTTTTTATTTCTCTCTTTTGCTTGTTTTATTGAACTGCTTAAAATTTCAGTACATTGTTGAGTAGAAGTGGTTGATAGTGGACACCATTGCTTTTTTCTTATTAGGAAAGTCTCTGGACTTAGCTAGAAGTGTGTTTTTTACAGGTCATCATAGGTTGAGGAGATTCTCTTTTATTTCTAGTTTGCTGTAGTTTTTAGCATAAATAAGAGTTGAATTTTGTTGAATACTTTTGCTGTTATCTTTTGAAATGATCATTGATTTTTTTTTATCCTTTAATATGTTAATGTGGTGAACTACACTGACTTTTTTGAATAGTAAACCAACTTTATATTCATGCTGGATTCTACTTGGTAGTATTTTGTTAAGGATTTTTATGTCTACATGAGAGATACAGGTTTGTAGGTTTCTTGAATTGTCTTTGTCTGAATTTGCTATCTGAAAGAGTTTGTACTGTTTTTTCTTTACATGTTTTGTAGAATTTTCCAATGAAGCCTTGTAGATTTGAAGCTTTCTTTTCTGGGAATACTCTCAATTAAGAACTTAGCAGGACTATTGAGAAACTATATTTTCTTTTATATCAGTTTTGATAATTTGCATCTTTTAAGGAGTTGGTCCCTTAAATTTAAGTTGTTGAATTGCTTGGCATACTATACTCATTAATTCTAGAATCTGTGGTGCTGTTTTCTCCTTTCCCCCTGGTACTGGCAAATTGTGATTTCTCAGGTTTGTCGATTTCATTGATTCCTACCCTCTTAAGAATCAGCTTTTCTTGCTCATTGATTTTTTTATTGATTTCCCCTCTGTTTTATTTCCTCCTTTTACTTTGGTTTTAATATATGCTTTTTCTAGTTTAAGGTAGGAACCTTATTTTTTTTTGAAAGCCATTTTTGTTTTGTTTGTTTTGCCCATTTTTCTATTGTGTGCTTGCTGTAATGATTTTTTTTTTTAGGTACTCATTTTTTTAGGTTGTCCTTTTTAATTTTGATTATAGTAATGTTTTATGGAAGTTTTAAAGATTTCATCTTTTATGTCAATTTAAGAAAATATAACATGGCAAGATTTTTTTGATTCATTTACATGTTTTTGTAATTGTTTAAATTATTTTACATTTAAATCTTTAATTTGTAATTCATTTTGCTATAGCAAACCATGAGGTAGCAAACTGAAACTATTTTTTCTCTAAATCATTACCTGCTTTACCTCAACATTCTTCATTGTATAGTCTGTTTTCTTTTTTTTTAATACTTTATTTATTTATTTTTAGAGAGAGGGAGAAAGAGAGGGAGAGAAACATCAATGTGTGGTTGCCTCACGCTTGCCCGAAACTGGGGACCTGGCCCGCCACCTAGGCCTGTGCCCTGACTGGGAATTGAACCGGTGACCCTCTGGTTCATACTAAATCCACTGAGCCACACTAGCCAGGGCGAGTCTGTTTTCTTAATAATATTAAATGGCATTGTTTTGGTTTTTATTCTTTTTCAGAAATTTCTTAGTTATTATAATGGTTATGAATTTGGTACATGAATTAAAGATTTTGTAAAATTTCAAAAAGGAATTTCATTAAATTTGGGTAATAATTTGGAATCATATCTTTATAGTAATCTTTCAGTCCAGAAACCTGTCATTTCTTTCACTTATTTAGGTGTTTGTTTTTTTTCTATCCCTAACTAGAGCTTTATGGTTTTTTATTACATATTTTTTATTATGTTCACTGTAGATATTTATTGATATTCATTCTTTCTTGTTGTATTTTCTAAATGGTTGTCACTAATATATTTTTTAAATATTTGGTTTTCCTGACACAGTTGTCTTCAGAAAAAGGTTTTTTAGCACTATTTGGCCATTATCTCATAAGAGGTTTAAGTAAAAACAACAGGTGATAGAATGAGGGTTATTGGATTTCAACATAGGTTCTCTTTAAGACTGTGAGTTAGTTCATTGACCTTATTTTCTAATTTTAATGCTCATCTAGACAATTTTATTTTATCTTTCTTTTTGTTTTTAAATCTCCAGTCGGGTTGTTTTTTAAAAGACCTCTGTACTCTTTTCTGTGTTCCATGTATTAATGTCTTCCAATTAAGATATTGAGTAAGATCTTTTTCACATTTTAGGATTATGAGACTTAGGATGACAGTGTCTTCATTTGTCTTTTGTTGTGTGGAATGTTACATATGTATTGAATACAGTATTTCCTCATTTATCGTGGGTATTACGTTCTAGACCCCCTGCGAAGTACGAAGTTTACATTTATTCTACACTCTTAAACCTACGTAACTTTTAACAACATATGTATACAGTACCGCAAAGTCCTGTGATATAGTGAAAAATCCACGATATATTATTAAATATAATATTTTTAAAAATCCCGCGATACAGTGAGGCCATGAGAAGTGAACCGCAGTATAGTGAGGGACTACTGTATAAGCATTCTGTTAGGTTAACAATTTGTAGAATTATAAAATTGAGTATTCTGACCTTACGTGTTTGATTTTATATTTTCCAATAATGGAGAAATCAGTGCTCTTAAAATATTTCTATTTAAATGTAAATAATTGCTACAGTTATATAATAGATATTCACAGAAAGAATCTTACCAGTGTTTATTTGTTATGGGAAGAAATTATGCCATTAAATGATGATGATTGTTTGAAGAATTCCCTTCTCTGTGATAATGTAAATATTCTCAATTTTCTTTATGACAATATTTTTTCCTTTAGTTTTATTAATTTACATTTTACATAGAATAAAACTTGCCTTTTTTTAGTATAGTCATGTAACCATACCACAGTCAAGATATAGAAGTTCCACCACTCTAAAAAGTTTCCTTGTGGTTCTTTGCAGATAAGCTGGTGACCTCTGGCCTGAAGCAACCATTTTAGGTTTTTTTTTTTTTTTTTTTTTTTTTTTTTTTTTTTTACCATTTCAGTGATTTTTAGTATATAGAGTTGTGAAACCTTCTCTACAGTCTTATTTTAGGACATTTGCATTACCCTGAAAGAAATGTGTGTGCATTTAAAGTCACTCCCTCTTTCCACCTTCAGCCCCAGCAACTGCTAATCTACTTTGTGTGTCTATAAATATACCTTTCCTGGCAAGTAGAAGCATGTAATATGTATTTTTTCTATGTCTGGCTTTTTTCATCAAACATAAAAATAGTCAAGTTTTGAACATTTTATGGAATTAATTTTTTTGAAAAACAGGGAATGACTCTACTAATGATGGGATCAGCAGATGCTCTTCCAGAAGAACCCTCAGCTAAAACTGTCTTCGTAGAAGATATGACAGAAGAACAGTTAGCATCTGCTGTAAGACAAACCATATTTTATGTGATCAGTATCTTTCAGAAGTACAGTTACTAAGGTGCCTTTCAGAAAGTAGTATCATCTGAATATTTTGAAGATTTAATAGTTAATATCTAGATCTATGGGTTTTTTTGAAGTTGACTTGAGTCTTTCTATAATTGCATAATTCATTATACCATCAATATCTGTAATATAAGTCTGGCGAGTTGTCAATACTATTTAAGTATTTACTATTAATTTTATGGGGAGGTTAAGTAGTTCAAATGCTGGGTATTTAAATTCTTAAAACCTTCCATGTTGAAAATACATACAGTTTATTCTCAATTTAAATGCAATATTGGTTTAGAAACTGGCCAACATATACTTATCAAACGTTGTTATTTTACTACCCAGCATTTATATAGTACCATTTCTTTTTTTTTGGAAGTGTTTCTGTGTGTATTTTGTCATCCTTTTTTAGTGATAAGCCTGCAAAGAGGGCAGGATTGATATCTTTGCCCTTTTATTATTTTCAAGAAAGGAATTATTGATTAAAACATGGAATGGTTGTTAGTATGATGCAAGGAAAAATTTTTGGTGGAGATATAAAACATGTTACTTTAGAATAAAAGTAGAATAGAAATTGTTATGAGTTGGTAAATTATACTTCCTTTAAAGTGTGAACTTAATGTTCTATATATATATATGCTCTGTCATTTTATTAAAAATGATTTAATTCTTTTCTTTATCAGATGGAATTACCATGTGGATTGACAAACCTCGGTAACACTTGTTATATGAATGCTACAGTTCAGTGTATCCGTTCTGTGCCTGAACTCAAAGATGCCCTTAAAAGGTAAGGCACAAAAGAGGAATGTATTAAGTCTTTTGGGTAAGAGAGGTTCACATTTGGGTGAATAGTTCTTTTTTGTTTTTGTTTTTGTTTTTGTTGTGTGTGTGTGTGTGTGTGTGTGTGTGTGTTTAGCTTTATTGAGGTATAATTTATATAATTCATTCTTTTAAAATGTTCAAGTGGTCTTATTATATTCACAAGGTTGTGCAACAATCACCACATCTAACTTCAGAATATCCTCCCCCTCCAAAAGAAACTGCATACTCATTAGCAGTTATTACTTACACGCTTTCCACCTGCAGCTCTAGGCAACCATTAATCTGCTTTTTATATTTGCCTCTGTTCTGAACATTTCATATAACTGGAATCATACAACATGTGGTCTTTTTGTGACTGGCTTTTACTTAGCTTATTATTTTCTAGGTTCATTTATGTTATTGCATGTATTAGTACTTCATTCCTTTGTATGGCTGAATAATATTCAGTTGAATACCACCTGTGTTTATTCATTCATCAGCGGATGGATATCTGGATTGTTTCCACTTTTTAGCTTTTATGAATACTGTGACTGTGACCATTCAATCACAAGTTGTTGTGCAGATGAGTTGTTCTCATTTCTCTTGGTTATGAGTGAATTGCTTGGTAACTATGTTAAGCAACATTTGGGGGACTTGCGGAATTGTTTTTTTCTAAAGTGGTTTAACCATTTTACATACTCACCAGCAACGTAAGATAGTTCTAGTTTCTCCACATCCATGCCAATCTTGTTACTGTATGACTTTGATTATAGCCATCCTGAAGGTGAAAGTATTTCATTGTGGTTCTCATTTGCATTTACCTAATGACTAGTAGCATTGATTATTTTTTCATGTGCTTATTGGCCATTTGTATTTCTTCTCTAGAGAAATGTCTGATCAAATTCTTTGCCTATGTATTAAGTCACTTATCATGGGTATTACGTTCTAGACCCCCCCCTCCATGAAGTAGGAATCTTACATTTATTCTACACTCTGAAATCTACGTAACTTTAAAAACATATTTATACAGTACCGCAAAATCCTGCGATATAGCGAAAAATATGCAATAAATAATTAAATATAATACTTTAAAAAATCCCGGGATACAGTGAGGCCGCGATAAGAGAACCGCGATATAGTGAGGGACTACTATATTCTGGACACGAGTACATTTTCACCCTCTTCATGGTATTGTTTGTAGCACAAGTTTTGAATTTTTTTCTTTTTTTAAAATTCAATTTATTGTAACAGTTAAGTTTTAATTTTTGGTTAATATATTTTTTGGTGCTTGCTTTTGTGTGTTTGTGTGTGTGTGTGTGTGTGTGTGTGTGAGTGATGTAAGAAACCATTGCCTAATCCTAGGTCATAAAGATTTACTCCTATGTTGGGTTTTTTAAAGAGTTATGTAGTTTTAGCTCTTATATTTAGGTTTGTGATGCATGTTTATTTTTATGTATGGTGGGAGGTACATGTCCCATGCCATTTTTTCTTTTTTAGAGAGAGAAGAAGGGAGAGAAAAGGGGTAGAGAAATATCAATCTGAGAAACATTGACTGGTTGCCTCTCATGTGTGCACCCACTGGGGACTGAACCTGCAACCCAGGCATATGTCCTGACCGGGAATTGAACTGACAGCCTTTCGCTTTGTGGGATAACATCCCAGTGAGCTACGCCAGTCAGGTTTCATCCCATTCTTTTCATGTGCATTCTTGTGCATGTGGATATTCAGTTCTTCTAGCACCATTTGTAGGAAAGACTAATCTTTCTCTGCTGAATTGTCTTAACATCTTTGAAAGTCAGTTGGCCATTATGTACGTAATGCACTTTCTAGACTTTTCAATTCCAGTCTAGGAATAAATGCATTGATTTGTATGTCTGTGCCAGAGTATAAAAGAAATAAACTTTGTTTTATATCACTATACAAAAGAAGAGTAAATAATTATTCATGTTTGAGAACCTTTCAAATAGTCTATAAATGAGAGTTCCTTCTCTCCAATGAGTGTATATGTTTAACTTTAAAAAATATGTAACTTAATTCTGACTAAACTTATTATAACTATCATAATATATACATGTAGGGTTTGTTTTTTTAGTTTTTTTAAACATTTTGTTACAGAGGACAAGGGGCTCAGTCCTTCTTGGCTGCTGCCTTCCTCATGGCTGCAAAGACATTGCTCACTTTCACCCTTTTCTTTTTAAAAAATATTTTATTTATTTATTTTTAGACAGAGGGTAAGGGAGGGAAAAAGAGAGGGAGAGAAATGTGGATGTGCAAGAGGAACATCTATCAGCTGCCTCTTGCATGCCCTCAACCGGGGATCTGGCCCACAGCCCAGGCATGTGCCCTAACTGAAATTGAACCAGTAACCTTTCAGTTGGCAGGATGATCCCAACCCACTGAGCCAAACCAGTCAGGGCCCCACCCTTTTCTTGATGAATTTCAGGGCATTCTTGCCCTTAGAGACTCTGAGCAGCTCCATTGTATGCTGGTCATAGGAAGCAAACCCACACACCTCTCGGATAATGTTCGGCATGAACTTGGTATACTTGGTGAGGCACCTGCGGTGGTAGCTGTGCCTTGGCTTGCTCACGTTTTTGTCACCTTTTGGCCCTGTTGAGGCCCTTGGCCATGGGGTAGCACAAAGCCATGGCTACTGCTCCTTAATGGTTGCCACGGCAGAATGCTTTATTGCTATTCTTGATGTATGAAACAGTTCTAAAGTGCAATTTGGTTCTTAGCTTCCTGAATGTTCTTTTTTTAATCCTCATATAAGGACATGCTGATTTATTTTAGAGGAAGGGGCGGGGGTGAGAGAGGAGAGGAGAGGAAAACTGATGCAAGAGAGAAACATTGTATGCTCCTCTCATATGCCCCAATCAGGGAACATACACCTAAATATGTGCCTTGACCAGGAATCAAAACCTGCAGCCTTTCAATTTACGGAAGACACTCCACACCAGACAGGGTTGAATGTTGATTTTTTTATTTCCTTAGCGGCCTCTGAAGAGCTTTGATAGAACTGAGCGTTAGAGAGGAGATAGAAGGAATATGCAGAAACCTGAGAGTAATTGAAGGTTTTTCTAAATTCCTCTGAAGTGAATACTTGTCAGGTGTTTATATGATGTTGCCGAGAGTGCAATTGGTGTATTATCAGTGAACAAGACACAGTACCTATTTTTAAGGCACTTAAAATCGAATTGAGAAAGATGATCAAGTAAAGAGGTACTGTTTCAGAACTGCTTTGATAGGAAATGTTATTTTTCCTCAGATCCCTAGTTAGTTCTCTGTTTTAGTGTGCCCATGGTTACTGATGAGAGGTCTAATATCATTCTTAATTCTTGCTCTTTTCTGTTAATGACTTTTAGGGTTTTCTCTTTATTTTTCAAAGTTTTTCAATATATAAGTGAGGATTTGCTTTTGTGTACCTTAGAGCTCTTGTCCTAAGCTGCAGAATATTTTTGGCCATTATTTCTTCAGATAGCTACTCTTCTATTTTATCTAGATTCATCTTACATTTTGAATATTAGAACTTTGAATCTATATTTCATGTCTTTTTTTTTTCCTCTGCACTTCTGATTTATTTTTATGTGCTGTGTTCTGGGAGAATGCCTCAGTTTTGTTTTACTTACATTTAATTGATTTATACATTAGTTTTGTTCCACAGCTGCTTATTTATTACAACCTTGTGCTCTTTTTTATAACTTCCTGTCAAAATATTTGGATATGGGTCCTGTTTTTATTTTTTTGAGACTTTAAAATATTCTTATTTAAAGTTTCTCTTTTCCTTTAACTCAGTTATCTTTGGATGTAAAGAATGATCTTCCTTTATTTGTTTGAAGATTATGTACTTATTTTATGTAACAATATTCTCTTCCTCATGTCCTGATTGTAAATTATCTGAATGAGTAACTTGCTGGAGCAGCTCCCTGCTCTACAGGGTGGCTAGTTGGGAAGGACTTGCCTAACTTCCAAGACTTCTTTCATCTGGGATACCTTATAGCCTTTATTTGAAGGAGAGCTCTCTTTTATGTATAGGAGTTATTTCTCTAAGTTTGTATAAGCAGAGGGGATTTGATCCTGATTCTGTTTTCTTGAAACCAAATGATGTATTTTTTTTGAATTCTAAGTTTTCACAGGGGTGGAAGACCTTGTGCTCGTTAACTTAATCGCTACAAGATAACATAAATGGCGTTGTATGTCATGGGACAAATGGTACTCACTGATAAAATAGGAATGAAATAAGAGAAAAAATTACCAGAAAGGTGTTCTACAACTGGAAGTGCTGAAGTTTATTCTCAGATAGGGTTTTTATTTGGTAGGTTCTAGAGAGCAGGATGTAGAAATGATGAAGGGTAGAAAGGTAGTGCATTCAACAGAATTAGACTGGATTGGCTGAAGAGATAGTGAAAGCCAAGAATTATAGCTACAGGTAAAATCTGGTTTGCCCGATGCTACCCATCAGTGGAACCTCATTGTAGTGTGGGAGTTAAATTTAGAACCTAAAGTATAAAGTGCATATAATAAAAATTACCCTTGAAAATTCTTTAAGTTACTCATAAAAGACAGTGTCACTTGGCCATATTTTTGTCTTAATTGGAGACAGGCAAGCCAACTAAAACAAATTTTTTTTAAATTTATTGTTTTTATTGAGAGAGAAACATCAATTTTGTTGTTTCACCCATCCATGCATTTATTGGTTGATGCTTGTATGTGCCCTGACCAGGGATTGAACCTGCAACCTTGGTGTATTGAGAGGATGCTCTAATCAACCTAGCTACTCTGCCAGAGCTCTGGCAAGCCAACTCTTGATCAGTACAACATAGTCAGTTTTTCCATTAGCAATTATTAGATTGCCATTTTACTTTAATTTTCAAAATATGTATAGGAGTGATCTTTTCTTGATATAATTTACTCATAAAATTGGCTGGATCCATGCTTTTTTTTTTTTTTTTTTGCATTTCAAATATATATTTTCTGTGTCTTTTTGGACCTGCATTTCCCCTCTTTTATTTGTTATATTTGTTTTTTTCTCCTTTGATTATCTTGTATGTTTATGTATTTTATTTTTCCCAGAATGAGCTATTAGATTTATTGACTCAGTTATTTCAATTGTCTGATTCATTCTGCTTTTATTATTATTATTTTTTGATTAATTTCGTCTGTTTTCCTTATGTTTGTTTTATTGGTTTTTAACTTCTTAAGTTGCATTCTTGGGTCATTTATTTATACGTATATAGTAATGAAAGTATTTAATTTTGAGGTTTTGCTGTTGTTTTCTATTTATTAGATATTATCAGATATTTTTTAAAAAACACTATAAAATCTCTTATCTCTTACTGTTGGCCCAGTGTTTGATATTAGTTACTTATAATTCCATAAAAGTATACAAATGAATTATCCTGGAATGAACACATCCATGTAACCAGCACAGATAAACACAAACCTGTCAGCAGTCCCCAAATTTCCTCACCCTATCCCTTTCTAATCACTACCCCAGCCTTCTTTCAACAAAGTTGTTAATACTAACCTGTCTTATTTTGACTATTTTGAACTCTTTGTGAACAGAAACATACAGATTGTATTTATTTGGGTTTGGATCATGATTTTTTGTTTATCCATGTTCTGTGTATGTGTAGTTGTAGTTCATCTATGTTCGTGCTATATATAGTATACCATTTATACATACACTACTGTGAGAAATGCTCACAATAAAAACCGGGACTCAGGACTTGAGCAGCACAGCGAGGCTTTTATTCACGAGTCTGCAGAGTCAGGTGCACCCTCACCCAGGAGAATGTGAGCGCCAAAAGAGGGAGTTGGCTGCTTTTATCCCTAATGCATCTAAAGCCCCCCTCCCTCTCCCTTTCCTTTCCCATTTCTCCATGCTGGATACTCCTGAGTTACAATCTATAGTGTTCATCTAAAAGCCCCTATTGTGACTTGTGAATATGCTAATGCTGTCAACTCCCTTCTCAGAGATCCTCTAATTACATTTGCTCTTCGTTATTAATGACTTTCTACTGGTTTGGGAGTCACTATGTCCTTATTTCTTACACAACCAATGAGCCACACCAGCCAGGGCCCTCTTTAATTATTTAACAGTTTTTCTTTGTAAAGTTCATTCTTAATGTTATTTGGCTATTTGATGTTTTTATCTTAAATTAGGAAGTGTATGTTTTGTGATATTGAGAGATTTTTAGGGAATTGGTAAGAGAGACTCTGGGTCCTTCGAAGTGGATGAAGAAACCACTCAGACACTCTACATCTGAGGAAGAAGGAAAGGAGGGGGTTTTCTCTAGTGGAAAATCGCCCTTGTTTCTTTATTAGCTAGGGTTTTTATCCACTTTCCACATTCGGAAGTACATAAGGAAAGTATGCAGCCCTTCCCCAAATAGTTGGGAGTGAAAGGGAAATGCAGACCAATACAGGGTTGAAACATCCAGGTATTTTACACAAGGTCAAAAGCATTTCCTCTAACTTAATCGTTTTGTTCTTCGCATTTTACTGGCAAGGATTTGAGGCTGTACAGAGAAAAACAGAGCAGGTTCCCTTTTCCTTAAAAGCCACTTTGTATTTCTAGTCTATCTTTAAAATCCCCAGAGAGTGGGATTCAAAGCAGGCCTAGAAGACAACCTGCCGGCTAAGGGCCCGGGTGGGGGTGGGGGCGGCTCTGCACAGCGGTCAAAGTCTTTTAAACCAAACCTGTCTGCTTCCCACATCTCCCCAAGCCTGTCTGTCCCCCACAGAATGGTATTAAATTACCTGTGATTTTTCTGTTCTCAGTAACTTGAAAAAGATGGATAATTCATTAATGTAGTTTTTGCTATAAATGTAGAAATAGTTACTCATGTTACCCAATAACTAGAAGCAAAATTCAGTAATAATAGCAGTTATGTAATTATGTGAATATATCTGCTCTATTAGTACTTCATTTTATTATCAAAAGTGCTTTTGAAAAACCTGCTATACTGTTTGACAGGGAAACTATTATGATATCTTTTCTTAAATGAATATACATGAGGTCTGCACAAAAGGTATCCAGTCATGTAATATGAAAAATAGAGACATTTATTGACAGATACAAGATACAAGAAAGATTGTACATAGGACAATGACGCCTCAGTCCCTTTCAAAGTAGGCACCTTGGGACCTCACACAGTTCTCCCAATCGCTATCAGCTGCTCATCGTATTTTCCTGAATCTCATCAACGGTCTGAAACCTCTTCCCTTTCAAAGGTGATTTTAGTTTTGGAAAAAGCCAGAAGTTGCAGGGTGCCAAATCTGGACTGTAGTGGGACTCAGTCACCTGGGTGATTTGATGTTTCACCAAAAAACCCTGCACGAGATGCGTTACACGAGTGGGCACATTGTCATGATGAAGCTGCCAATCACCAAGTGCCCATAACTATGACCTTCTGAATCATCCAAATAATTTCTGCAGAGGACTGTTCAAGCTTAACACAAAATTCGATGTGGATTTGTTGCTCTACTCGCTCAGTCATTTTGAATGCGATGGCCACACAGTACATGTGCTCACTCAGTGTCCTTTACCGCTCACACTGACTGGTACAATGAAGTTGTCATTTTTCAAACATGCACATTCCAGTCCACTCCCCTTGGCTGCCAGGTTACATTTGTGTCTTGCAAACTGTTCTTGTTATGTTAACGATGGAATGGCTGGACTTTTTCCTGACACCTTGTATAATTTAGACATGAATTATTGTATATTGAAAATTTAAAAACAACTTAGTTGCAGTAACTTCCAACAGATCTAAATAAATGAAAAAAAGAAAAACAACTCCAGTTGAATATAATTTAACAACATTTTCTGTGACTTTTTTAAATCATTTTTTTAATTGGTACTCTATTACAGTTGTTTATATTTTTTTCCCTTTTGCCCTGATCCACCTGCTCTACCCCCAGCTTCTGCAGTGAATTTCCACACTGTTATCCATGTCTGTGGGTCATTCATACATGTTCTTTGACTAGTCCCTTCCCCATTTTTCCATTGTTATCCTCCTCCTCTCCCTTTTGTTCACTGTCAGTCTGTTCCATGTTTCCATAACTGTGATTCTATTTTGTTCATTAGTTTATTTTGTTCATTAGATTCCTCTTATAGGTGAGATCATATGGTATTTGTCTTTCTCTGACTGGCTTACTTCACTTAGCATAACATTCTCCAGTTCCATACATGCTGTTGGAAAAGATAGGCATTCTTTCTGCTGTGTAGTATTCCATTGTGTAAATTACCACAGTTTTTTGATCCACTCCTTGACTGATGGGCACTTATGCTGTTTCCAGCACTTGGCTATTGTACTGTATATAGTGCTGCTGTGAACATAGGGGTGCATAGGTTCTTTAGAATTGGTGATTAGAGATTCTTAGGGTATATACTGAGCTGCAGAATTGCTGGGTCAAAAGGCAGTGCCATTTTTAATTTTTTGAGGAAATTCCATGCTGTTTTCCACAGTGGCTGCACCAGTCTTCATTCCCACCAACAGTGTACTAGGGTTCCCTTTCTCCACATCCTTGCCAGCATTTGTTTGTTGATTTATTAATGTTGGCCATTCTGACAGGTTGAGGTGATATCTCATTGTGGTTTTAACATCCACCTCTCTGATGGCTAGTGATGTTGAGCATCTTTTCATATGTCTATGGGCCAGTTGTCTGTCCTTACTGGAGATGTGTTTATTCAGGTTCTTTGCCCATTTTTTAATTGGGTTGTTTGTCTTCCTGGTGTTGAGTCTTATGTGTTCTTTATATATTTTGGAGATCAAACCCTTGTCCAAGGTATCATTGGCAAGATATGTTCTCCCATATGGTCAGTTCCCTTTTCATTTTGATGATGGTTTCTTTAGACGTGCAGAAGCTTTTTAGTTTTTTGTTGTCCCATTTATATATATTTTCCTTTATTTCCCTTGCCCTAGGGGATATGTTGGCAAATATATTGCTATGTAGGATATCTGAGATTTTACTGCCTATGTTTTCCTCTAGGACTTTTTTGGTGTCACGGCTTACGTTTAAGTCTTTTATCCATCTTGAGTTTATTCTGGTGCATGGTGTAAGTTGATGGTGTAGTTTCATTTATTTGCCCGTACCAGTCCAGTTCTCCCAACACCATTTATTGAAGAGGCTATTTTTGCCCCATTGTATGCTCCTGCCCCCTTTGTCAAATATTAATTGACCATAGAGATCTGGGTTTATTTCTGGACTCTCTATTCTGTTCCATTGATCTATGTTTTGTTCTTATGCCAGCACCAGACTGTTTTGATTACAGTGGTCTTGTATTATAGTTTGATATCAGGTATTGTGATTCCTCCTACTTTGTTCTTCTATCTCAAGATTGCTGAGGCTGTTTGGGGTCATTTTTGGTTCCATTACCTTTTTGAAATAATTGTTCTAGGTCTGTGAAATATGAAATAGGAATGCAATAGAAATTGCGTTGAATCCGTAGATTGCTTTGGGTAGTATGGACATTTTAAGGATGTTAATTTTTTCAATCCATGAACATGGTATATGCTTCCATTTATTTGAAATCTTCCTTAATTTCTTTCTTCAGTGTTCTGTAATTTTCCGAGTACAGGTCTTTTTACCTCCTTGGTTAAGTTTATTCCTAGTACTTAAGTTTTCTTGTTGCTATAGTTCATGGAATTTTTTTCCTAGTTTCTCTTTCTGATATTTCATTTTTGGTGTACAAAAATGCCATTGATTTCTGATTATTGATTTTCCATCCCGCTATTTTGCCAAATTCACTTAATAGGCTGAGTAGTTTTTTGGTGGAGACTACAGGGTTTTCTACATTCACCATTATGTCCTGTGCAAATGACAGTTTTCCTCCTTTCCAATTTGGATGTCTTTTATTTCCTCTTCTGTCTGATCACTGTAGCTGGAACTTCCAGTACTATGTTAAATAAGAGTGGTGAAAGCAGACATTCTTGTTTTATTCCTGATCTTAAGGGGAAAGCTTTTAGTTTTTGTCTGTTGAGTATGATGTTGGTTGTAGGTTTCTCGTATATGGCCTTTATTATCTTTTCTTTTTCTTTTTTAATCTTGAGGTATGCTCCCTCTGTTCCCACTTTGTTGAGGGTTTTTATCATAAATGGGTCCTAGATTTTATCAAATGCTTTTTCAGCATCTATTGATAATATGTGATTTTTTACTTTCATTTTGTTTATGTGGTGTATTATGTTTATTGATTTCTGAATATTGTACTATCCTTGAATCCCTAAGATGAATCCCACTTCATCATGGAGTATGACCTTTTTAATGTTGCTGAATCCAGAGTGCCAATATTTTGTTGAGGATTTTAGCGTCTATGTTCATCAGAGATATTGCCCTGTAGTATTTTTTCTTTGTTGTGTCTTTACCTGGTGTTGGAATTAGGATGATAGTGGCCTCATAAAAAGTTTGGGAGTCTTCCCTCTTCTTGGATTTTTTGGAGTAGTTTGAGAGGAATAGGAGTTAGTTCTTCCTTAAATGTTTGGTAAAATTTACCTGTGAAGCCGTCTGGTGCGGGGCTTTTGTGTGCTGGGAGTTTTTTGATTATTGCTTCAATTTCACTAGTGGTTATCAGTCTATTCAGGCTTTCTACTGCTGCTTGATTCAATTATGGAAGATTGTATGTTTCTAGAAACTTGTCCATTTCACGCAGGTTGTCCAATTTCTTGGCATATAGTTGTTCGTAGTAATTTCTTACAATTCTTTGTATTTCTCTAGCGTGGTTGTATCTTCTCATCTTTCGTTTCTGATTTTATTTATTTGGGGCTTCTTTTTATTGATGAGTCTGGTTAAAGGTTTGACATTTTGTTTATCTTTGCGAAGAACCAGCTTCTGGATTTATTGATCCTTTGAATTGTTCTTTTAGTCTCCATGTCATTTAATTTTGCTCTGATCTTGATTATTTCCTCCCTTCTGCCCTCTCTGGGCTTTGTTTGTTGTTGTTCTAGTTCTTTTAAGTTGTTTATTTGAAAATTTTCTACCTTTAGGTAGGCCTGTATTGCTATGAACTTCCCTCTTAGTACTGCCTTTGCTGTGTCCCATAGGTTTTGGGCTGTTGTGTGTTCATTTTCATTTGTTTCCAGAAACTTTTATTTCTTCCTTCATCTGATTGTTGATTCATTCATTATGTAATACATGTTATTCAGTCCCCATGTATTTGACTTCGAGTTTTTTTCCTTGAGGTTGGTTTCTAGTTTCAATCCATTGTGATCTGAGCACATGCTTGATATGATTTCAGTTTCTTGAGTTTGTTGAGACTTGTGTGTGTCCTACCATGTGGTCTGTCCTTGAAAATGTTGTTCATGTGCATTTGAAAAGAATGTATATTTGGCTCTTTGGGGTGAAAGGTTCTGTATATATCAATTAAGTCAATTTGATCTAGAGTATTTTTCAGTACCACAGTATAGTTGTTGGTTCACTCTTTGTTTGGAAGATCTACCCAATGTTGACAGATGTTAAAATCCCCTAAGATGACTGTGTTGTTGTCAGTATTTTTCTTGAAGACCTCCTATATTTTCTTTATATATTTAGGTGCACTTATGTTGGGTACATATATATTTACAAAGGTTATATTGTCCTTTTGAATTACTCCCTTAAGTATTATGTAGTGACCTTTTTTGTCCCTTTTTATAGTGTTTGTTTTGGAGTCTAAGTTTTGTCTGACATAAGTGTTGCTACCCCATCTTTCTTTTCATGTTCATTTGTTTGGAATATTTTCTTTTCCATCCCTTCATTTTCAACCTGTGTAGATATTTTGTTCAGAGGTGGATCTCTTGTAGACCACATATATGCAGGTTGTGTTTTTTTATCCATTCAGCTACCCTATGTCTTTTGATTGGAGCATTTCATCCATTTAAGTTTAAGGTTATTCGTGATAGGTACTTATTCATTGCCATTTTTACGATACCTGTGCCCCCCCCGCCCTTCTCTCGTTCTTCTCCTTTATATAGTTGTCCCTTTAGTGTCTCTTGCAGTGCTGGTTTGGTGGAGATGTACTCTTTTAGCCTTCTTTGGTCTGGGAACCTCTTTATTTCACCTTCCATTTTAAATGAGAGCCTTGCTGGCTATTCTGGGTTATAGGTCCTTGCTTTTCATTACTTAGAATATTTCATGTGAGTCCATTCTGGCTTGTAATATTTCTGTTAAAAAGCAGCTGATAGTCTTATTGGAGCTCCCTTGTATGTTACTAGCTGTTTCTCCCTTGCTGCCTTTAAGGTTCTCTCTTTGTCTCTAAAATTTGCCATTTTAATTATGATTTATTTTGTAGTAGGCCTCTTTGGGTTCATCTTGATTGGACCCTCTGTGCTTCCTGGACTTGCATGACTTTTCTCTTACCACATTAGTGAAGTTTTCTGCCATTATATTTTTCAAACAGGTTTTCTCTCCCTTACTCCTTTTCTTTCTGGTCTTCTGGGATGCAAATGTTGCTATGTTTCATGTTGTCCTGAAGCTCCCCTAAACTATCCCCGTTCTTTTCGAGTCATTTTTTCGTTTTATTGCTCTGACTGGGTACTATTTCTTTCTACCTTGTCTTCCATCTCGCTGTTTCGGTCCTTGGCTTCATCTAGCCTGTTTTTAATTCCTTCTAGTGTATTTTCAATATTGTATTCTTCATTTCTTCCTGGGTCTTATTCATAGTTTCTGTGTCCTTTTTCATGCTGCTGTCGTTCCCACTAAGTTCCTTGTAACTCCCATAAAGATCCTCGTAGTTTCCACTGAGTTTCTTGAGTATCCTTATAACCATCATTTTGAATTCTATGTCTGATCGATTGCCTGCCTCAATTGCATTGAACTCTTTCTGGGGATTCCTCCTTTCCTTTCCGTTTGGGGTTATTTCCTTGTCTCCCCATTTTGGGTTACTCTTTTCTTGTTTTGGTGTCTCAGGTTGCTTTGCTTTGCTTGCCTGTCTTTGTGGGGTGTTCTTCTGTGGGAAGAGTTTGTGGGATTAAGTGCTTCAGCTTCTTTGATCTCCTGATCTGTGTGCTCTAGGGTTACCCTTTATTCAGTTTGTATGGGCTGTCTTGTACTTGATTATTGAAGGCTCATTGATTGATGGCTTTAATTATTGATGAGTCATATGTTGTTGGGTTCTCCCGTCTTGCTGGCTGACTGGGAGTCTCCACTCCTGCCATATCTTGTATGCTGTTGTTGTACAGGTGCTGGTTAACAAGGCAGTTCTACCCAGAAAAACCTGTGCCAGCAAAAATAACCCCCTACCACATCAGCAATATCAACAGCAATTGAGCAAAGATTAATAAAGGTGGAGAGGGATTAAGAATATTATAATAGGAAAAAGGGAATATGAGATGACTAAAGGAGAGAAAATTATTTTGAGTGGGAAGAGGAAGGAGAAATAGTAAGAGTAGGAAATAGAAATAGTGAAGAAAGAGGGTAAATAAAATTTAAATTGTAAGTTAAACAGAAAAGAGTGATGGCAAAATGGAGTAGGAAAAGGAAAAAGAGAATAATAAGAGGTTTGAAATAAAATTTAAAAAGTAGTGAACCAAAGGGCACAAAATTGCAGAGAAACCACAACAGGGTCAATAACAATGTCAGCTTAGCAAAGATTAATAAAGGTGGAAAGAGAATAAAAATATTATATGAAAGAAACAAGAATATGAAATGTCTACAGTAAGGAAAAATGATTTTGAGGGTATAGAGGGAGGAGAAATAATGAGAGTAAGGAATAGAATCCAGGCTAAGAACAGGGAAAAATAAAATTGCAAATCAGATAAGCAAGGGCAGGAGGAAGGCAAAATGAAGTAAGATGGGGAGAGTAACCTATGAGATTTGAAATGAAAAAATATAGTGAACAAATGAGAATACAGTTGAAGAAGAACAGCAATAACTAATAATCCACACCAAACAAGCCACACTGTATAAAGGTGGAAAGAAAATAAGTATATTATAAGAAGGGGGAAAAAGAACGAGAACTCACTAAAGGGAAAAAGAATGATTTTGAGATGATGATTTTGAGAGGAAGGAATAGGAAAAAGGTGTAGCATTAGGGAAAATAAGATTTACAATGAAAAGGGAAGGAAAAGGACAAAATGGAATAAGATAAGGGACTGGTACAGTGTGAGAGTTGAAATAAGAGTAAAAATAATTTTAAAATTGATATAAAAATAATATGTAAAAGGCAGAGAATAGTGAATTAGTTGGAATACAGTTGATGCAACAAAGAAGTCTTAAAAGGCTATGTAAAAGAAAAAAAATAATGCAAATTCTGAAGAGGAACGAGGTGGAATTATTTTCAGCAGAGGTTGATGTTCACCTTCTGACGTCTCTTTCTCCATCTGCCTCTGTTTTTTTTTTTTTTTTTTTACCAGCTCAAGGTCCTGGGGTGGGTGGTCCAACTTCTGGCTGCACCTACTGTATCACCTTCACCTGCCTGTAGAGGGATGAAGGTGGGACCCCTGAGTCTCCCCTGGGAGGCACTGTTCAGTCTTCTGGGAAAATTGTGGGTGTGCCCCTTGCCCCTGCACCTCCTGTCTTGGTCTGTTCCAGTTTGTTTCCAGTAATGTATAGTTTCTGATGAGTAGCTATGTAAGAGGGTCAGCTCTTTCCTTCTTGGTGCTGAGGGCAGCTCTGTGTAGGAGTGGAGACTGGGCAGGGCCCTGAGTCCCTCTTTTTGCACTGATTTCTGATCTCCCTGTGTTGCTGGCCTCAGTGGAGTGGCACCCTAGGAACCAGTGTATTTTGTCTCCCTGAGAGTAGTTTAAAATGGGCTCTTTAGTCATTTCTCTTTCTGTTTTTCTCCTGTGGATTTGCACCCTGCAGGGGATTCTTGAGCCTCTCCTGAGTGTGATCCTGCAGGATGTGTGGGCTGGGTGCATCCTTCCCTTCTAGGAGGTTCCATCTCCCCTTGGGGTCTGGCTGTAATTAATGTCAGGTGCTCCACTTCCTGCCTGCTTAGTTCCCAGCCTACTGCCCTCACAACAGACAGAGTCCTGAACTCTCCACTCTGCGGAGCCTCCCCTGTCAGCTGCACCAGCCTGGGGCCAAGAAATCCCCTTGTTGTGCATCTTTCTGCTTTCTCTGCCTAGCTGCACTGAGTGGGAGCAAACAGTGCCCTTAAGCCTTTCCCCTTGCTGGCAGGGCAGCTGCACATGGGGTCCCTGCCCAGCACTCCTCAGCTCCCACTGCAGCACTGAGTCACTGTCCGGCTTTCATTACACACCACCTCTTAAAAAAGTCAAGAGTCCCACAGTCACGGCTAGTCTTGTCCTGTCACTGCCCGGCCCAGAGACAGATAGAATCCTTCTCTCTCACTGACACTCTTCCAATTGGCGTTAGCCTGGATCTCCCCAGCTTTGTGTATCCAAGTCACTTCTGGCCTGGGTCTGGGCATTCTTTGCCCAGGAGGGGAGGGAGCTGCAGAGCTGTGATCTGACCACGCTCTCCGTGGCTGGCACCTTCCATGGGGTATTTCCCCTTCCAGCTATAAAATCTCCTTACCATCCATTGTAAAGTGTCCTCTGTACTTCCTGGCTTCCAAACTTCATATCAGCTAAGTTCTGTTGAATGATCAGTTTATTTTTCAGAAGTTTAGCTAAGTATCTGTGTTGAGGACAAGAGTAAGTGGACTCAGCTTCCACTTGGCCACCATCTCTCATTTTCTACTAACATAGCACAGAATTTTTGTTTTTTGGTTTCTTTTTAATTGAAATTTAATCTACATATAGTGAAATGCATGTATCTTCAGTGTTCAGAGTGATACATTTTGACAAATACAAATTCTCTGTAACTCTTCTTATAATCAAATTATAGAACATTTCCACCATCCCAGAAAGTTGTCTTGTACCTTTTCCAGTCAGTCCTCATTCCCTCCCACTGCCCAAATGCCCAAGATGCTATTGATCTCTTATAGTTTTGTGGATTCTAAAATTTAAATTGTACAGAATGTACTTGATTTCTTGGCTTGGCTTAGTTCACTCAGTATAGTTTTTGAGATTCATCCACGTTATTGACTCTTTATCAGTACTGATTGCTCCACATTCTTGCCAGTCTTGGGTGCTATCACTCATTTTCATTTTAGTGGGAATGTAATACGTAAGCATAGTTTTGATCATAGTAAATATGCACTCCCTCTCCTACCCCCAATGTTTGAGTATTACCTGAATGATGATTTCTGATCTTTTGTCATAAGACATTATATTAGTAAATACTGTGTTTTGAATATTTCCTTTGGATGGCCAGTCCTTTGTATTATTGTAAATTAACTGAGAATCATAAAGCTGAAAGTGCATTTAGAAATTATTTAATAGAAATCCCTCATTTTATAGATCAGCAAACTGACTTCAAATTTAAATGACTAGTTAGTTTTGAATGTAGGTGAACTGATTTTGATTTAATGTTTTTGATCTAATGCCTTTTTTCTTCATTATTTTTGAAGTTGTATTTTATTTTCTTTGTAATGGACAGTTAATCTGTACTTTTTGTTTTACTCTGTTTTCAGAAAATGTTTGGTACAGGTGAGTTAGACAAGGGGAAGGAATTTTAAGTGGCTTCATTTATTTAATTTCCCTTTTCTTTAGCACTCCATTTTTTGCCCTTATGCTTAAAGAAATAAGACCAGAAGACTTGAAAATAGAAAGGTGGGAGAAATTCTGAGAAACTTGCAGCTGAGGATGTCATAATAAGTTCTTTTAATTTGTTTCTTCTCATTTGAGCTTCAGAATTTATTGAATCCTATTATTTAATCCTGCCTTAATGTCCCTAGGTATGCTGGTGCCTTGAGAGCTTCAGGGGAAATGGCTTCAGCACAGTATATTACTGCAGGTAAGTGTCTTAAAAATATGTACTTTTCAGGAGAGAGTATAGTATTCAGTGAATGTTATTTTTCACTCATAGTTTGTTAGTTACCTTTCAATTTACGAAATCTCTTTTGTAACACATCACTTCATTAAAATTGGACTGTATACTGTCAACTACTTGGGACTTACTTTAGTATCCAAATTATAAACCCAGTGATGTGTGTCCTTTTTGAAAAATAGTATTTGGGTTAAATTACAATTTCGACTTTAGGTTCTATTAGTAAAATATATCTTTGGGGATATCCGGAGATAGGCTTTATTATAGTTGATGAAGTCATTAATAAAAGAGAGTCTAGTGGGTATTAGTATAAGGAAGTGGTATGTGAGGAATAAGGTGAAATAGAAATAGTTAAAGGATAGAAATAACTTATTTCTTCATTACATGAAACCATGTATCCCCCTGTCTCATTTTGGGACAGTCGGGCAAAATGAGTACCCTCTTCAGTCATGGGGCTAGCTTGATAGGGGTTTTACAGGTGTGGTCTTTTTTTTTTTTTTGGTAGCAGCTTTATTGAGATATTCATATACCATACAATTCACTCATTTAAATTGTACAATTCATTGTTTTTTAGTATATTCATGGAGTTGTGCAGCCATCACCAAAAACAATTTCAGAATATTTTCAGCACTCCAAAAAGAAACTATAACTTTTAGCAGTCACCTTGTTTTCCCTTCACCACTCCCAGCCCCAGGCAACCACTAATCAGCTGTCAGCCTCTATAGATTTGTCTATTCTGGACTTTTGGTATAAATGTGTTTTGGTATACAATATGTGGTCTTTTTGACTGGCTTCTTTTCACTTAGAATGTTTTCAGGCTTCAACCAAATTATAGCATTACCAGTACTTCATTCCTTTTTATTGCTCAATAAGATTCTACTGATTAGATACACCATATTTCATTTATCCTTTCATCATTGAAAGACATTTGGGTGGTTTCTACTTTTCGGCTATTATAAGTATTGCTGAACATTCTGTGTACAAGTCTGTGTGGACATATGTTGTCATTTCTCTTGGGTAAGTCTAAGAGGAATTGCTGAGTTATATGGTAACTATATTTAACCTTTTGAGGAACTGCCAGGCTATTTTCCAAAGCAGCGGCATCATTTTACATTCCTTTCAGTATACATGAGGGTTCCAGTGTCTCTGTATTCTTGATATCTCAGTAAGGCTTGATGGTTTTTGTCCTTGATAATAGCCATTCTAGGAATCTGAAGTAGTATCTTACTGTGGTCAACCATTAATTTTTAATACTACAAACAGTAAGTTTCTTTGTGTCACTTGGAATTAGAGATTTCCTCTAACCTTTTTCCCTAAAAATAGATTTATTTTTTTGAAATGAAGTTTTTAATGAGAAAATGTGATCACTTATATCTAGTTCATTTGATTCCTTGTGTATCTTTAACTCAGAATTTTCAAAAACTTCTCCAATGTTATATAGAAGCTTGTATTGATGGGATGAAAAATTCTGTTCTTTACTTTTTGCTTCTTGACTTTTTAAACTTTTTTATTTTATTATTTTACACATTTTTTTAAAGGTTGATTTTTAGAAAGAGGAGGGGGAGGAAGAGAGAATGCATAGATTGTATCTATGAATTCATTGGTTGCTTCTTGTTTGTGCCCCGACCAGACATCAAGCCCACAACCTTGGTGAATTGGAATGAGGCTTTAAGAAACTGAGCTACCTGGCCAGAACTAAACTTTTATTTTGAACTAAATTTAAATTTACAGTGAAGTTCCAAGATTTCACCAATTATGATTTTTTTTTGTCACTCTGGTTCATCATTCTCTATAATGCATATTCTTTTTTTCTGAACAATTTGAGAGTAAGTTGCACACATTGTGTCTTTTATTTCTAAATAATTAAGTATGTATTTCCTAAGAATTAGGACATTCGTAACCAAAGGACAATTTTTAAAATTTCGGAATTTAACACTGATACAGTACTCTAAAATATAGATGTTATTTATTTATTTTTAGTCCTTACCTGAGGACAAATGTTATTTAAATTTTGATAATTCACCCAATATTGTTCATTGTAAAGTTGCTTTTCTTTTTTGCTTTAGGAGCCAGTTTTAAGATCACAGATTGCATTTAGTTTTTGCCATGTCTCATTAGTCTCTCTCTTTTTTTTTTATTGTTGTTCTTTTACAGTTGTCCCAAATTTTCCACCATGCCATGCCCTCCACCCTGCTCCAACAGTCAGTCCCCACCCTGTTGTCCATGCCCATCACTCCTTTATACTTGTTCCTTGATTAGACCTTTCCCCTTCTTTCCCCCCTTTTCCCCCTCCCCTCTGGTCATTAGTCTGTTAATATATAGTGTGTTCTTGACCTTTTTTAAAACTAATGAAATACTTTGAGATGCTCTGTTCATGGTATATATTAAATAATCTTAAACCATTTTTGAGTATTGTGCACTTGAAAATATTACTGTAATTTAGGCAATTTAGGCTTTTATATTTTACAAATAATTAGCTCAGTGATGTTTATATTTCAGCCTTCCAAAAATATTTTATAAACATTGTGCTTAGTTGATTTATTCAGGAACATTTTATTGAGCACTTGCTGTGTGCTGAAATGTAGTATTTTCTGGGTTTCAGTCTGTAAAACAGTAATAGATAGCATTTCCCATTTTAATTAACAGGACAGGTCAAGATAAGCTAGATTAGAGTTTTGTTGTACATGAAATAGGGCAAGATGTGATAGCTAGGAAATCAGCAAAGGAAAAATGTTCTCACCTCTGGAAGGCAGGGCTGAGTCCATGACAATGGGATTTGTGATATTGACTGGGAATAAACAGAGGGCAAATTAGTTTTGTTTCTTAGCTCTTTGGTAGAATCAGGAAATATGTTTAAAGAGCCAGGTTTCAGTATTCTGGAGTTCAGAAGATGGGAACCAAGTAAAGGAAAGTGGATTGGGAATGGTGCCCTGATGACCTGATAATAGCAGAGTGGCAGAGCAGTAACATTATACCTGTTTGATCTCTAGACAGAAGTTCTATATTCTTTATATTGAATGAGTATATACCCTGCTTTGTTTGAGGTGACAGTGGCTGGAAAAGAGAGAAGGTCAGGGCTCAGAAGATGTTTATAGCTAGTGATTGCATTATAAAGTCTGGTGAGTTCCTTACGATTTAAATACACATGTTTTTGTTATTAGGAATCTAACAATTAAAAAAGGAATAGATGTATATAAAAAGTCATCAAACAGTTTTTTGTTTATAGTAATTGAGATTTAATTTATAGTAGCATGTGCTAAATATGCCACTGTTTTACTAAGGTACTGTTTGCTTTGTTTTTAAGCCCTTAGAGATTTGTTTGATTCCATGGATAAAACTTCTTCTAGTATTCCACCAATTATTCTACTGCAGTTTTTGCACATGGCTTTTCCACAGTTTGCAGAGAAGGGCGAACAAGGACAGTATCTTCAACAGGTAATCAGGGCAAGGTTTTTGGTTTTCATTTTGTAAATGTAAAACTTAGGTTTTCTATATTTACCATACTTAATTGGAGTATATTTGGAAATACAAATATTAGTCTTCTCTAGTTCAAACCACTATTATGTCTTGCCTGGAGTGGTGCAAGTAGTCTGTTAACTGATCACCTTGCTCTGCTTTTGTTTCTTTGCAGTGTTTCTCTAATAGCCCTCAGACTCCCTTTAAAATGTAAATAAGATTATGTTGGTCCCTGTTCAGTACTTTCTAGTGTTTTTCTAATCCTAAATAATTTAAATCCTAAATAATCCTAAATAATCTAAGCCTCTGGCTACCTTTCTGAACTCGTCATGTGCTACTGTCCTCCTTGTTCACTTCTCTCCAGGTACTGGCTTACTTACTATTTTTTAAACCCTCTAGAATTTTGTTTCTGCAGGGCCTTCGCTTTTTTTATTTTTGTTTTTATTTTGGAAGTACATTTATTATAGCTGGGGATAGTGAAACAAGGAAGGGTCCAGGATAGAAGAAGCAACAGGAGAGCCTGCCTAGGTGGGGCTGCTTTGGCTCTCTAGAGACATAGGAAAGAAGTCAGCCATGGCAGGGCTGCTGTCAGCTTACTGGAATGTCAGAGCAAAGGGGACCTTGGAGTCAGGTTCAGGGGTCAGCGCAGGATGAGCTGCCATTGCCCATTGCTCCCCTGGTTGCAAGTCTTGTGGGGACCCTTAGAATTTAGGAGAAAGAAAGTTCACATGGACAGGAGACTTGAGTGGGCGTGCCCCAAGGAGGGCACCTAGGGTCTTTGCTCTTGTTCCTTTGGCTCTCAGTGCATGACTTTCCTCCTTACCCTCAGGTCTCATGGCTCAAATGTTGAGGCTCAGAGAGGCTCTCCTTGATTATCTTATTGAAATAGCACACTTTTTCTTCCCCCAATTGCTCTTTGTTCCCATATTGCTTTTTTTCCCCCTTTATTACCCTTCTCTTTACTTGAATTTATGTTATATTTTGTTTATCTAGGTTTCCCATTAAGACTTTTTCTATTTTGTTTACTCTTATGTGTTCCTAGTGTCCTTAACAGTGTTTAGCATAATCAGGACCTCTGTAAACATTGCTCTCTTTTTTAAAATTGAATTTATTGGGGTGACATTGGCTAATAAAATTATATACGTTTCAAGTATGCAGTTCTACCATAAAAACATCTCTTGAATAAATGGAAAAACTTTTGGAATTTCTTTGTTGTTTTGAATATCATAAAAGATCAACACAGGCTTAATATCTTTAAAGAAAAAAATTAGCTTGCTTCTCCTTCCCTAAGGACACTAATTATTTTGGAAGGATTCTATAGACCAAACACTGTCACAGCCAGGATTATTTACTGTGTCATTTTTAAAATTACAGGATGCTAATGAATGTTGGGTACAAATGATGCGAGTATTGCAACAGAAATTGGAAGCTATAGAGGATGATTCTGTTAAAGAGGTAATTGAAATATATTTGTCATTGTTGGTTTACATTATATTGAAATAAGTTCATCTTAATAGACGTGTACTTGCATACTTTAGATGTTTAGTCTGTAGTTGGAATTTGAAAGCTTGCATTTGACATTTGAATTTAATGTATTTTTATTAAACCTAATTGATATTATTGAGCATCTGTAGTTTTTCATAATTTTTTTGAACAGTAGAAGGATTTTTCAGAAAGGGATTACATTTTGAAAAGCGTAAATATGTTTTGTGAAATTGGGTTGTATGGGAGGAAATACACATTAATAACCACATAATGTAAAATAGGAATTTTTATTTTAATTTTTGCAGACAGATTCTTCATCTGCATCAGCAGTGATACCTTCTAAAAAGAAAAGTTTAATTGATCAGTTCTTTGGAGTTGAGTTTGAAACTACGTATCCTTATGAGCCAAGATATGTATAAACTACTCATAACTTATTAGATGTGTATGAAGTGAATTGGTATAAATAGTGTTGACTGATTGGAATGGTGGGTGGTATGAAGAAAAATTCTTCGTAGGTTTTTTTGTCTAAAAAATATGGAAATTAAAGGTTTGGAAAAATATACCCATTAGAGTGATCTTGAAACTTAGATAAGGCTATACTTTAAGGATATTTATTATTTTTTCCTAAGAACATCTTAATGAAGATTAATTTGCCTCATAGAGAATTAATTTTTAATTGTATGGAATGGAGTGCATCAGTTATGTAAATGAGATTGAACCAATTCATTAAGCATGAATTTAGGAAAGTAGTATTTTCTAGGTGATGGATAGAAACTTATGAAAGATTTCTCTTTATATATCTTTGGGTTATTAAGACCATTTTAAGACTGTATAAATAACATATTTGTTTAATGTTTATCCTTTTTCATGCATTCATTGCTCAGTATTGTTGGTAAGTGAATGAGCATTTTAAAATATGTTCAAATAAATCTATATTGGAAGACCAAAGTGTTTTAAATACTAATGAATGAATGCTATTAATTTTAATAGCATTAGGATAGCTTATTCAAGATTATGTAATAAATTGAATTCCTGTTAGCATATTCCTTATCTTACTTCACAAAGCATGAAATGTACAGAATCTGAAGAAGAAGAAGCCACTAAAGGAAAGGAAAGTCAGCTTCAGCTTAGCTGTTTTATCAATCAAGAAGTGAAGTATCTTTTTACAGGACTTAAATTGGTAAGAAAAATTAGAGTTGTTCCACTTAATTTGTGGATTCCATATTTGCAAATGCACCTACTTGAAAATTTATTTGTAACCCAACATCAATACTTGTGGTGTTTTCATGGTCATTTGAAAATATGCTTAGTGTGGCAAAAATTTTATTTTATTTTTTATTTTTATCCTCACCTGAGGATGATATCCTTTTTGATTTTTAGAAGGAGAGAAAGGGGACTGAGGTGGGAGTGGAGAGGGGGAGAGACAGAAAAAAGAAAGAAGAAAAGGGAAAGAAAGAAAGATGTGAGAGAAACATTGATTGGTTGCCTCCCATAATCAAACCTGAAACCTAAGTATGTGCCCTGACCGGAAATTGAACCTGCAGCCTTTTGGTGTATAGGATGATGCTTCATCAACAGAGCCACGTGGTCAGGGCTAGTGTGGCAAAATTTTGAGTCGTCTGGCACACAGTATCTCGCCTGAGGTCTAGTAAGTTGATGCTCTGACTTTTTGTTACAGCTCTCATACTATAAACTAGTGTCCTTTTTTGCAGTCATTTTATAGTGTCACATTTTTGTATTTTTGTGCTTGCTGATTTTACGGTTTAACATGGCCTTCAGATAAAGTGCTGAAGTGCTATCTGAAGTTTTAAGTGCAAGGAGAAAATTAATTTTCTTAGATAAGTTTTGTTCAGGGATATTTCAGTGTAGTTGCATGTAAATACCATATTAATAAATAACAAATTATGAGGTATAAATTGGGATTGTAATGTGCAGATCAGGCCATATAGTCATTCTGTCTTCCATTGCACTAGAATTGCAGTTGAGGCTCTAGAACTTAAGTGACTTAATTTGGTTTATGGCAGAGCCAGATCTAGAACTTGCTTCTCTCATTTTCACTTAGTACTGTTTGCTTAGGGTCATACTAAAGAATGCACTATAGTGAGCAGATTGATAAAATATAATGAATATGCTTGCCACCATATAAATTTGATGTGATTTGGGGAATATGCACATCCTTTTGAAGGACAGGCAGTGAATTGGGGCAGGAATTACATTCATATACAGGGTAATTTGTAGCCTGAGGAGTAGAAAGACAGACATCATCATTAAGATATGTATAATGACCAAAGGCTTTCCCTCATTGGCTAGATTAACAGGGTTTTTATGGTATGATTTTTCTCAAATTGAACAATAGTTGATTGGTTCTGGAAGGCTTTTATACATCAAGCATAAAGAACAAGGATTTCCTCCATTCTCTTCACTTTTCTCTAATATGAATATTTTTATAAACCATAAGTAGAGGAATACCATAAAAGTCTATCGTATATTATGTAAAATGCAGTACAGACTCTCAGAATCTGAGTCACATTTGGGTCATAATTAAAAAACTTTAAACACTATATATTCCAGTGAATTCACACCAGTGTAAAGTTTTTGATGCCTTCTGATGCCTTTTAAAATTAAACCATAGTCCTTACTGGTGTGGCTCAGTTGGTTGGTCTTTATTCTGTAAAGCAAAAAGTCACCAGGTTGATTCCTGGTCAAGACATATGCCTGGGTTGCGGGTTTGGTCCCAGGTCAGGGCACATACGAGAGGCAACTGATTGATGTTTCTCACGTCAATGTTTCTCTCCATCTCTTTCTCCTTTCCTTCCCCTCTCTCTGAAAATAAGTAAAATATTTTTTAAAAGAACTAAACCATATCTAAAAATAAAAGTCTTCTCACATTGTCTTTATTCAGATTATTTCTCAGTGGTATAAATCCACTGATGTACGAGGTCTGTCCAGAAAGTATCCAGCCATGTACTATGACAGGTAGAGGCATTTATTGAAGACAGTAAAAGAAACATTGTACATAGAATAATGATGCCTCAGGCCCTTTCAAAATAGGCACCTTGGAACCTCACACAGTTTTGCCATTGTCTCTTCCACTGTTCAAAACACTGCAAAATCCTTTGTTGGAATTGTCATCAGCTGCCCTGTCGTATTTTCCTGAATGTCATTGAGGGGCTGAACTCTCTTCCCTTTCAGAGGCGATTTTAGTTTTGGGAAAAGCCAAAAGTCACAGGGCGCCCACTCTGGGCTGTAGGGGGAGCTCAGTCACTTGGGTGATTTGATATTTCACCACACAGCTCTGCATGAGATGTGATATGTGAGTGGTGCATTGTGATAAAGCTGCCAATTACCAGTTTCCCATAGCAGCTGCCTTTTTTGTTGAATTGCAGTTCTCAACCAATGAATAACATTGAGGTAGTACTCCTTATTAATTATTTGGCCTGGAGGGGTGTACTCGTGATAGACAACACCTTCTCAATCAAAAAACACAGTTAACATGGTCTAGATCTTGCTGCAACTTTGCCACACCTTCCTCGGGCATGGAGATCCAGGCGACTTCCAGGGTGACTGGGTCTGTGTTTCCAGATCGTGGCCATAGACCCATGATTCATCTCTGGTTATGGCCTTCTTGAGGAAGTCTGGTTCATTGATAGCGGTTTGAATCAAGTCATTAGCACTGCACCATAATGTCCCTGCTGCTCTGGTAGCAGAAACCATGGAAAGAATTTTGCCACGACACATCTCATGCCAAGAAGATCTTGCATCAAAATCTTGGACACAACAGTTTTTGGAATGCCCAGATCAGCTTCTAGCTCTCACACTCTCAGTTGCCAATCTTTGTTGATTGCAGCCCGTACATGTTCAGCATTCTCAGGTGTTCTACTTGTTGCAGGCCTTCCAGAATGTGGATCACTTTCAACAGTTTCTCGACCATCTTTGAAGCATTTGTGCCACACTTTTATTTGCACTGCACTCAGTGCATCATCCCCAAAAGCCTTCTGAATCATCTGAATACTTTCCGTGGAAGAATGTTCAAGCTTAAGGCAAAATTTGATGTAGATCTGTTGTTCTGCTCACTTAGTTATTTTGGATGCAACTCTCACACAGTACACATGCTCACTCAATGGTGTCTACGAGTCCCGCTGACTAGTACAGTGAAGTCATCATTGTTCACACATGTGCATTCCAGTCCACTCTCCTTGGCTGCCAGGTTACATACATGTTGCGCAAACCCTCCTCGTTATATTAACAGTGACTGGATGTTTTCTGGACAGACCTTGTACGTTGTCTATTAAGTAGTGCTAATTTTTAAAAGAATTAAACGTGTGATTCTATATAGTGGAAAATTTTTTAAACTAACATTTGATCTTCTATTATGTACCTTTTAAGCGACTACAGGAAGAAATTACCAAACAGTCTCCAACATTGCAAAGAAATGCTTTGTACATCAAATCAGTAAGTTGTGCATTGTTTTTGAAGTTGAATTCCATTTTGTTAGAAGTTTTTCAGTTAATTAATGTTGCACAGTCTTTGTTTTTACCAAACCAAGGAATTAAAAACTTGTGTGCTATTTTCAGGTAATAGGATTTCTTTGTATTTTCTCTCCTCAGTCCAAGATAAGCCGGCTGCCAGCTTACTTGACTATTCAGATGGTTCGATTTTTTTATAAAGAAAAAGAATCTGTGAATGCTAAAGTGCTTAAGGTTAGTAATGAACTTTTTAATTTTTTACATTTATTGATTTTTAGAGAGAGAAAAACAATGATTTGTTGTTCCACTTACATATGCATTCATTGGTTGATTCTTGTATATACCCTGACCAGGGATCTGCTACCTTGGTGTATTGGGATGTTGTTCTAACCAGTTTGAACTACCCGGCTAAGGCAGTAATGAACTTTTTAGTGTAATAAAAAATTATTATTTTTTTTAAGACAATCCCTAAGTTACAGTAGGTTTTTTATTCTTTTAGGCATAGTTAAATTTTCTTTGAAATACTGTAAATAGAAAAGTTATTAACATTATACTAGTGCTTGTTAACCAAGATGTATATTGGAATTATCTATTCTTTTTTTTAAAAAAATTATATACATGCCTGGCTTCTCTAGGTTTTGATTAAGTGGGACCTGAGGTAGTACATTTTGGAAAAGATTTCCAGATAATTTTGATGGGTATCCTCTAGTCCCCAGAAACACTGGCTAAACTCCAGAGATACTGATGTAGCAGGTTTAAGGATGGCGGTGGGGTAGGGTGTAGTGCAGTATAATGCCCTGTGCTCTGTTCTAGGTGGTTTTTTCTTCCAGGTGAAAAGAGCGTTAAATTATTGGAACTCATTAAAGAGTACTTAAATTGTAGTCAGTTAATGTAGGAGTCAGCGTTATGATTTAGCTGTTTTATTAAACTGTAGCTTTGCTACATATCTGGCATCCCTGGTCCTTGGAAAAGGTATATATAGTTCTAGCCTACTGAGCTGAACTTCATAATATGTTTTCAGATATACTTAGTGTTATATTAGAAGGTTAACTGTAGTTGAAGTATCTACTAGTGTTAACTTCATATATTAATATTAGTTATTGAACTATGTCACTATTGTTTCTGTATAAAATTATATTTCACATTACAGTCAAAAGTGACCCAATATTTGTAAGTTGACTCCATTGCTGGTTTTAGGCTCCATTATTTTCACAGCCACTGGTCTAATATTTCTAAAATGCTTCTTTGTCATATAAATTATGGTAATTGCTCTGTGGTCAGTTTCATGGGTTGAAGTGTTTAATGAAAAAAAGTTTTAAAACTTTCTTACCTTAAAGTTAGGACCAGATTGAAAATAGCACTATGATGTTTCCAACTGCATAGATTTCTAAGTGATTCACAGATTTCATTTTCAACTTAATTTTGAATTACGAAGACATTACTTCAAAAGTGTGACAGAGCCCTGGCTGGTGCAGTTCAATGGATGAGTGTTGGCCTGTGAACTGAAAGGTTGCCAGTTTGATTCCCAGTCATGGCACATGCCTGGGTTTTGGACCAGGTCTCCAGGTGGGGGCATGTGAAAGACAGCTGATTAATATATCATATCTGTCACACATCAATGTTTCTCTGCCTCTCTTTTCTCCCTTCCTTCCCAAATGTCTAAAAATGAATAAATAAAATCTTTTAAAAAATTAATAATAAAAGTGTGATAGATATTTAAAATTACCTTTGTAAGTCTGTTTACACATTTTTCTTTGACTTGTATCTAGGATGTTAAATTTCCTCTTATGTTGGATATGTATGAACTATGTACACCAGAACTTCAAGAGAAAATGATCTCTTTTCGATCAAAATTCAAGGATCTGGAAGATAAAAAAGTGAATCAGCAGACAAAGACAGTAGGTTCTTATTGCTGATTTTTTAATCTCAACATCTTAATATTCAATCTTCAACAGTTACTTTGTATTGTTCATCTGTTTTGAAAATGGATGAACCTATATTTTATTTAGCTCATAAACAAATCCAACATATTGGTACAAACCTTTAACGTTTTAGTTGTACTTTAGCTTAAGAAAAAGAACTCTAGTATGGTAAGGGTCCTGTATATTAGAATAAGCCTAATATTTTCTTTTCTCTTATCATCTGCACCTCATGTTCATTTTCTATTTATCTCTTCAAAGCACCTCACATGAAATCTTGCTTAGTATTATCAGTGTATTTTATTATTTTCCTTGGAAGGCATGGAGTTACCTCCATTTTTTAGATGGAAGTGGTAGTACAGAATATTGATTCATTTATGACCACTGAGACAGCTAAGTTGTGTCTTTTAATAAGTGTTGCTGGTGTTCCTGTAACTCCTAACATTATAACCTTATCAACTTTATATTTAACAGATTATATTATTTTGAGTTCAGATAAAGTATAACCAAATTATTATATGTTGATTTTTTTTGAAAATGAAAAAGATTTCCTGGTAAAGATTTTCAGTGTGGTATTATAATTATCAAATTTTAAATTCTTCTGCTGATTACCGTTTGTGTGTATATAAAGCAATTTTTAAAAATTAAACTTTTCTGAGATAATCGTAGAATCATAATTATAAGAAATAAGTCACATGCAGTTCTAAGAAATAACACAAAGAGATCTTGAGTACCTTTAACCCATTTTCCCCTAGTGGTAACATCTTGCAAAAGTATAATTACAATATCACAACCAGAATATTAACACCGATGCAGTCTAGATACAGCCTGTTTCTATCACCACAAAGATCATGCTGCCCCTTTGCAGTCAAACCCACTTAACTTTTGCTCCTGCCCTCTCCTTAATTCCTAGCAACCACTACCTGTTCTCCATTTCTATAATTTTGTCATTTCAAGAAAGTTATATAAATGGAATCATACATTATGTAATCTTTGGGGTTGACCTTTCTCACTCAGCATAATTCTCTGAGATTAATCCAGGTTGTTTCATATGGCAGTAGTTCCTTTTTTATTGCTGAATAGTATTCCATGTGGACATGGATATACCACAGTTTGCTTAACCATTCACCCATTGAAGGGCAGCTGGATTGTTTCCAGTTTTTATCGTTTATGAATAAATCTGCTATAGCATTGATATACCAGTTATACTGTAAACCTAAATTTCATTTATTTGGAATAAATACCCAAGAATGTAATTTCTAGATTGCATGGTAGTTATATACTTAGTTTTTAAAGAAATTGTCAAATGTTTTTTATAGTGGCTGTATCAGTTTAGGTTTTTATCACCAGTTTATGATTAATCCCCCTTTTTTGCATTGAATTTGGTAGTGTCACTTTATTTTAGCCATTTGAATTGGTTTGCAGTGATATCTCATTGTGGTTTTAATTTGTATTTCCCTAATGGCTAATGCTGTTGAACATGCCTTCATATATTTATCTGTTATTTCCTTTCTGGTGAAATGTCTCTTCATGTCTTCTACCCATTTTCTAATTGTGCTGTTTTCACTCTTGAATTTTGAGAGTTCTGTATATTTTAGATACTAGTCCTTTGTTGTATATGTGATTGCCAGATATTTTCTCCCGGCCTATAGTTTTCTTTTCATCCTTTTAACAGTGTATTTTGCAGAGGGAAAATTTTTAATTTTTCATGTAATCTATTTTTTTCTTTGGTTGCTCTTGCTTTTGTTGTCATGTCTAAGAAACCATTGCCTAGTCAAAGGCCATGAAGAATTATGCCTATGTTCTAAAATTTTTATAGCTTTAGTTCTTCCATTGAGGTCTTTATCCATTCTGGGTGAATTTTTGTGGATGAAATGAGGTACAGGTCCAGATTCATTCTATTACATGTGAATATCCAGTTGTTATAGCACTATTTGTTGAAAAGACTATTCTTTGCACAGTGAATGGTCTTGACGCCCTTGTAGAGTCAGTTGGTTATAGATGTATATTTCTGGATTTTTAGTTTTATTTCATTTGTATGTCTGTACTTTTGCTAGTACTGTAGTTTTGTAGTAAGAACTGACTGTAGCAAAGTATGAGCCTTCCAGCTTTGTTCTTTTCAAGATCTCTTTGGCTTTCCTGAATCCCTTGTATTTCCATATTTATTTTAGGATCAGCTAGTCCACTTCTTCAAAAATAGGGATTGCAGTGAATCTAGATCAATTTGGGGACTGCTGGTCATTTTTTAAAATTTATCTTTTTTTAAAGATTTTTTTAGAGAGAGGGGAAGGGAGGAAGAAAGAGGAGGAGAAACATCGATGTGAGAAACATTGATCAGTTGTCTCTTGCACACCCCCAGCCAGGGACTCCGCCCGCAACCCAGGCATGTGCCCCAACTGGGAACCGAACTGGTGACCCTTTGGTTCGCAGGCTGGTGCTCAGTCCTCTGAGCCACAGCAGCCAGGGCTATATTTTTTCTTGATGTTTTTATAAATGGCATTGCTTTCTTAATTTCATTTTTTTGTTATTCATTGTTGATATCTTGTATTTTCTACTTTGCTGAACTTCATTACCTGTTTCTTGTTTCCTTTTCTTTTTGAAGAGAGATTGGGTAGAATTGGTATTAATTTTCTTCAAATGTCTGGTAGAACTGTCTGGTGAAACAATGTGGGCCTAGAGATTTCTTTTTCAGGAGTTTTTAAGTTACAGATTTATCTTCTTTTGTAGTTATAGGCTATTTAGCTAATCTATTTTATAGTTTGTGTTTTTATCGACTTGATTTATTTAATTTGCCCTATTTTATGTATGGGGTTGTCTCTGTTATTTATTTTATTACTCTTTGGATGCCTGCAGATTGTGTAGTGGTATCTCCCCTGTTTCATTCTTGATACTGGTAATTTGTGTCATTTTATTTCCTTTGTCAGTCTTGCTAGAGGATTGTCAGTTTTATTGATCTTTCAGAGAACTGGCTCATTTCATTGATTTTCTCTTAATTTTTCTGTGTCTAATTTTATTAATTTCTACTCTTATTCCTTTCTTCTGCTTGCTTTGGGTAGGTGCTTAAGGTAGAGAAGCTTAGTTTTTATTTCAGACATTTCTCTGTTTTCTAACACACACATTTAGGGCTATAAATTTCTCTCAGCAGTGCTTTCTCTGTGCCCTTACAAATTTCATTATACTGCACTTTTATTTTCATTCTGTTCCTTGTATTTTTTCCTTGTATTTCCTTTTGATCTTGAAGTTTTTAGAAGTATCTTGTTTAGTTTTCAGGTATTAGAAAATTTTTCTGTTATCTTTTTGTTAGTGATTCTAGTTTGATTTCATTGTAGCAAGAGAACATACTCGTGTTATTTAAATTTTAAAAAATTTGTTGAGGTTTCCATTACATGCCTCAGGATGTGTTCTATCTTGGTGTATGTTCCATGGGCACTTGAAAAATATATGTATTCTGGTGTTGAGTGTTCTATAGATAATGGTTGGATCCAGCTGGTTGATGGTATCATTGCATTTCCTATAAGCTTGCTGTTTTTCTGTCTAGTTCTATCAGTTGTTGAGGGAGGAGTGGTAAAGTCTTCAACTAAAATTGTGGATTTGCGTACTTCCCCACCCAGTTCTGTTAGCATTTGCTTTGTGTGTTTTGTAGCTCTGTTATTTTGGTACATACACATTTAGGATTGCTTTGTCTTCTTGGTGGAGCGAACCTTTTATTAAAATGGAATATTCCTCTCTGCCTCTGGTTGTTTTCTTTGCTCTGAAGGCTACTTTAGCTGCTATTAATATTGCCACTGCTACTTTCTTTTCGTTAATGTTTGCATGATGCATCTTTTCTATCTTTTTACTTTAAAATTTTCCACATTGTTATGTTTGAAGAGTTTCTTATAGATATATATTTGGATCATATTTTTTAGTCCACGCTATTAACCTCTTTTTATTGGTATATTTAGACCAGTTACACAATGTAATCATTGATATGTTAGTGTTTAAATCTGTTTTATAGTCTTTTTCTCATTTTTGCCTTCCTGTAGGTTGCTTGAACATTTTTTAGAATTCTAGTTTATATAATATTTCTTTATATAGCTTTTTTTGTGTTGCTGTAGGTTTACATTATATACAGTTGACCCTTGAAAAACATGGGGGTTGGGATGTTGACCACCCACATAGTCAAAAATTCATGTGTAATGTAAGTTGGTCCTCTGCATACACCAATTGCCAACTGGCAGTTGACAGGGAACAATGCTGGTTTGAACCGTGCGGGTCAATTGGGAAAAAAAAATGTGTGTAAGTGGACTCACAATTCAAATCCGTGTTGTTCAAGGGTCATCTATATATAAAAAGGAGTAGCTGGCCTAATTGTATTTTTTTGTTATAGAATTCTTTAACTTCTTGTCTGTCTTTAAGCTGCTTGTATTGTCTTCATTACCATTATAATTTTCAAGAACTTTGTGCCCATATGCCTTGACAAGTTGTTTAATTTTTTTGTATTGCACACGGAACGGGTTGATCCAGGGAGTTCCCCACAAAGATTCTTGTCTAAAGTAATAAATCATGCTTCTTTTAATATAGGTAAATAATTGCTGAATTAAATATTTCAGTTTATTTGGGCTAAAGTGGCAGGTGGCCATGGCTTAATAGATTTAATATTAGTTGCTGTAATTTAATTTTTTTTTGAGGCAGTTTAAAAAAATTTTTTTTAATGTTGTTTGATAGTACAATATTTTGGTAAAATAAAATTAGACACTTTTGATCTACAATACTATCTTCACAGGTGTGCTCTAGCTTCAATGGTTTAACTAAGGTCCTATAATCAGAGGGCCTGTTATTATACATACAGGATTGTATATCGTTCAAGTGTAGGATCTTTGGGTTTCCAATTTCATGTTAACTGTAGTCATATCATTTTAGTCATTTATAAGGCAGGCTGTATTTTGTCTTTTTTTTTTTTTTTGCCTCAATGCTTTGCATTGTGTGCAGTAAATATTAGTGAAAATGAATAGTTTTCCCCACTTTCTAAAAGTTTGCTTTATGCCAGTTCACTTCTGTGAAAGATCTACCTGTTTTAGCTAACTGAAAGACATCTGAAGAGGAATTTTCCTTTTATGAAAACATCCATTACCATACTAATGTAGGTTTTTTGTTTTTTGTAAAAGCGAAATGCATAATGTGAACTTTCTGAAGGTGGGAGATACTCTCTTCAATTTATTTATGCCAGTTTGGTTTATGCAAGTTTTTATAGGAACGCTGTACTTTCAGATACTGGGGAAACATGTACTCACTGAGAATGCAAGTTTTATTTTTGATATGGTTTGAAATTAAACTTTTCCCCTTCAGGGTGACCAAAAGAGTAGTCCCCAGAAAGAAGTTAAGTATGAACCTTTTTCTTTTGCTGATGGTAAGTGTAATATTCATTTCAGTTGTGGGGTGGTGGGGCGTGTGTGTGTATGTATGTGCGTGTGTGTGTGATATTCATTTCAGTTGCGGGGTGGTGGGGTGTGTGTGTGTGTGTGTTTTAAGGTAAAATTACTGTCTTGCCACATGTTATTTTCAGATACTGTGCTTTTATGAAAAGGTTTCTTGAAGTATAATTTATCTCAATGGAACATACAGTAAAAATCAATCTTTTTAGCGGAGTTCTATGAATGATACCATATTTCTTACTGGATTCTAATAATAGAGCAGTGTGCTTCTCTAGGCTAAACTTCAAGATTGTTCTTGTTACCTGGCTTTAGAAAGTACATGTCTGTTTGTCTAATATTACTGGATTTCTATCTTTCTTTAGATATTGGCTCCAATAATTGTGGATACTATGATTTACAAGCAGTGCTAACACATCAGGGAAGGTCTAGCTCTTCAGGTCATTATGTATCATGGGTGAAAAGGAAACAAGGTAAAGATTCTATTATTTTTTTCAATTGTTACATACTGTTTCAACATTTGTTTAATATAAATTTTATAGCACAATGGTTCTCAAACTTTTTGGTCTCAGAACCTGTTTACATTCTTGATTAGTGTGGATGTTTGAGGATTATTTACATAATAGAAACAGAGAAGTAAATTCACTTAAAAATGACATAAAATAACATTTAAAAAATAAAAATAACCATATTTTCCAGAACAAAAACATTAGCAAGAAATGGTATTCATTTACATTTTTGTAAGTCTTTTTGTCTGGCTTAATAGGAGACGGGTAGAGGTAGAGTCTCCTGAATTGTTTTCTGCATTCTGTCTGTTGCTTTATCACAAATCATGTAGCTTCTGGGAAATTTCAGAGCACACTTGAGAGAATGAGAGGGAAAGGCATTTAATGCTTTAGTACTGTTATGAAACTGGCTGGTTTGGCTCAGTGGATTGAGCGTCGGCCTGCGAGCTAAGTGTCGCTGGTTCGATCTTCCAGTCAGGGCACATCAGAGAAGGAAAACTCTGACTCCAAAAAACCTCCGCTGCCTTGCAGCATACCTCTTCAAGGGAAAGGCTAAGGGAGTAAACCCCGACAGAAAATCCGGAGCCGGAGTCCCTAAGGCGGTTTGACGTTGTAGTCAACACCGGCAACTCCTGCGGCGCACCTGAAGCCAAGCTGTATTGACTCCGTCTTTCCCTTGGACCCTTCAGCTGCGAAGAGAGGTGGGGTCTGCTGCATGGGCAACAGCAGACCCTCCATATCACCCTGCCCAGGCTCTGTAGCTTCAGCTTCACTGGAGAGGACACTCCAGCGTCATCGCAAGATGTCGATTCAACACGGGAGGAGACAGATACCGTGTCACTCCCGAGTTGGACTGCACAGCCATTCTCAGCGGTGCAGATAGACTCTTAAGAAGCTACACCATCGTCTCTCGAGACGGACGGCTGCCAACAACAAGTGTTATGAAAATAGTTGTAACCTTTGAAGAACTCCTGAAATGGTCTTGAACCTGAGTAGTCCTGGATTGTGCTTTGAGACCTGTTGATATATGGTAGACAGAATACTGTTGTACATAAAATTAGTACCATTTTTTGAAATGGAATTCTGAAAAAATAGTGTATGATTTTAATTTCATTTTCTTCTCTTGTTCTTCAGATGAATGGATTAAGTTTGATGATGATAAGGTCAGCATTGTGACACCAGAAGATATCTTGCGGCTTTCTGGTGGTGGAGACTGGCATATAGCTTACGTTTTACTCTATGGGCCTCGCAGAGTTGAAATAATGGAAGAGGAAAGTGAACAGTAATCTTCATTTTAGCTATTTATGCTTAGGTGTGAAATAAATTGTTATTTGTTGATCATTTCTGTAATACAGAGCTTTAGAGGAAGCTATGTGTTTTTATTTCTCCTCATATGGAACAAAGACGGCAGAAGCAGACACTTTGTGTATCAACCTAAAAAATAAGAGAAAAGAGAAAATTGCCTCTGGAATGTGCTGCCCTGTATAAAGGTGGCAGGAAGACATTTTTAAAACCTTTATCTCATCCATTAATTTTTAAAAATTCTGAGTTGAAATGCCTTTCAACCATTACCTTCTGTGATAATTTTCCCTGCCTTTTTCAGCTCAAGATTCAGTAATGAAATGTTTATTGCACACCTATTACTGTTATTTGTTGTTGTTCTTGCATGGTTCAAACCACAGGTAATTCAGTAGCTGTCCATCCTTTGCCTTATCTAACAAATTTTGCCAGGAAGATGGAGAAGTGTTGCTCATTGTATCTCAGTGCTGCTGTCCATATTCCGTGGAAACATGGGTACAATCAAGTATTTGTCCAGCCTGATTGTTGCTGGCTTTTCATGACTTTAAAATAAATTGTGATCAATAGTACATTTGATTATACATTTATTACTGTGTCTCTGATGTACTATGGTTTGTATGTTTAACTTTGCAATGGTTTTATAGTAATCAACCTTAAAAAATGTTGACAGGCTCTGATTGCTCATTTTTAGAAAATGGGGATATTTAATAAAAAAAAAAAAAAAGCAGGATTAACAGTTTTTTACCTCAAGTCTTTTGTCTATTGAGTTGGCTGAAGTTCTGATATGTTAATCCTGATGGTTACTTTCTCTACTGTTAAGCATCCATTTAAAAATGTGATCTTTGTCTGCTAGCATTCTATTGTTTAAAAAGAAATACGAAGTTGTAAGAACAGTGGAGTTCTTTGGATGCTGAATGCAGCACTGTTATCAGTCATTTCTGTTCCTTGGCTCAGTTATTTTTACACTCCTGTCAGTTTCCACAATCTTCATGTGTGTTTCACTAGTATCAATGATTTTTAAAGGTAGAAATATCAAGAGTATGAGGTATTTCAATATGGTAGGTTTAATATATTCTAATTAGTTCACCTTTTTTAAGAGCTTGTTAGAGAAATTATAGGATATTACCTCATTGGTCTCTGATTTTTTTTTTTGAGTTGGGTATTTATAATTAAGTTTTAGGGATTATCATGAACTCTCATCTTTGCTTATGTTGTTTTAATGCTCTGCAGAGTATAGCACTGATAACCAGTAGATTCCTAGAGAATAATGGCCAGTGTGATATAATCTGAGAACACTAGGGGGCATAAAATAAAAATTTAAGGGAAACTTATTTGTAAATAACTTTTTCAGCTAATCTTTAATTACTTTAATCTTTGGCAATCAGTACTCCCTTTGCTTTGGGGAAGGGTGCAGAATAGAATGGGGAAAATGAGACTAAGAATCGTGATTTTTAAAAAATATATAAGTAGTATGATGCTTGTAACTTCATAGTTTTTTAAATTCACTCTTATTGGTCTGAAGAAATTTGAAGACATAATTTAGCAGTTAAAATTTAGGTTTTCTGATTGGCAGGATGCTGTAGCTACTCGAGATCAGGTGAGGTAGATTTAGAACAGTATGTAAGCCTTGTATGGAATTGTAAAAATTGTAATTCCTTATCATCATAGAAAAACTTCATTTCCTTTTATTTGATCCCAAAAAGCATTATTCCAAAGATATTTTAAGTATAAGAAATTGACTTATACCAGTGTTGTTTGAAACTAATAAGGCCTATATTAATTCAGCCTTGCATATAAGGTCTTTGAGAATAGACAAGAAAATGTCTTACTCCTGAGTGTGCCTTATATGCTGTACCACTAGCACTGGGGCCCTTTTGATATTAGAGCTCTGCTGTATACCGTTGGACTTACTAGGGAAGTTAAGCCCAGGCAAGACCAATTATAGTATAATACACATTTAAGAGCTGTTTTTCAGGATTCCAAACTGTGATAACCTAATCTTAGACCCCTAAAGGATAATGCTTATATGGGAACAGGAAAGTAGATGCTTCTGTCTCCAACCATTACTGCATAGTACTTTGCTGTTTATAGGGTGTTTTCACTTACATCTATTTTGAACTTCATAATAATCCCTGATTATGCATCCTTATTTTAATGACTTGAGGTTAAATAATTTTTGTAAGGTTAAAAGAACTAGGTTTTAGACTTCACCCCATTTCTTTTAAAGTTGTGGGTCGGCAAACATTTTCTGTAGTGGGCCAGGGAGTAAATGTTTTAAGCTTTGCAGGCTCTAACATCTTTGTTGCAATTATTTTGCTGTTGTAGCAGGAAAGAAGCCATAGATAGTACCTAAAAAATCAGCACAGTGATGTGCCGATAAAATTTTGCTTATAAAACCAGGTGGTGAATGGACCATTGTTTGCTGATCCTCTATTTTAAAGCAAGTGAGACTAGAGCAGTCATATGGTTTCAGAAAGTCTATTCTGGGATTTTCAGAATAGCAGGTTAAATTTTACAACTACTAATGGCATGCAGAATCTAATTTTCGTAGTGTATTTCAGGAAAGACCATGCCCCTAAATATCACATTGACTTCATTATGAATACATTTATTTAACAAAAATATATTGTGACCTTAACTGAGGTCACTTAATTTTGGCCATTTCCCCAACCTACTCCTCCCCCTCCTCCCAAAACCCTGAGGTCAGTTATTGAAAGCCCATATGTGTTCTGTTGTTCTCGGAGCACCAGCCAACTGTACAGCAACTGTTACAAAAATGTTTATTGTTTACCAAAACCAGTGGACCTCTTATCAAATGCTGCTTGGTAACAAAATCTTATCACAGTTTTAATAAAAAAGAAAAAAAAAAAGCTAACTATTTGTCTCATTGTCATTAGTTAGACTCTCTACAAGGTCACTTAATCCAGACTTATTCAGTGCATTAATCAGATTTTCGGGTGTTGCATGTACTCCCTCTTGATCTTGCCAGGCAACTAGTAGCTGCCTAGCTCTCATCTTCATGTCTTCGCTGTCACACTCAATCTGTCTAATTTCCGAGTCTTTCATTTCCAAGTAGGGAGCCAGAATCTTCCACTGTTCACCCAATTTGTTGGCAAATATCTCTATTTGTTCCCCTGTTACAGGTTTGTCTCTCCGAACATCAGGGCCTGGAAAACACAGGAAATGTAAATTATGTACCAAGTATGAGGACATGTACAATTCAAAGCATACAACAGAGTGGAAAGATAGGGGGCCAGTGATATATTCCCTTTAATATGCTTTATTTAAAAACTAAAACAATTCCTTTTTATATTTTCCATGGATTGTGTACTGTTCTTACAATCATGATCATTAGGAAATCAAAGCTAAAGCTGTTGCCTTTATTATAATTATGAAGGTTCCCTCTGAAACCAGCTGTCCCCCTCTATTCTCCACAGGAATTAAATCTTCAAATGTAAAATACTTTCCCATCACTTCCAAATTTTATTGTATAAAATGTAGTATTTTAAGGTACTGTCAAGCAATGTTTTAAATTTCTCACTATAAAAAACAGCTAAGATACACTGTAGAAGTTGAGAAGTAGATCAGATTAAATAACGTACCTCTCAACAAAGAACCACAATCATTTCCAATTTTGTAAAATAGCCAAGAAAATTCAAATCTTACTTTCATTTTCCTTCAGTAAAGCATCATTATCTTCCTCATCTTCATCCTCACCTGTTTTTATTTCTTCAGAAGGAGGCTAAAATGAGTAAGAAGATTGTTTAAAAGCATGCCAACTTCTAAAATAACTGGGGATATATTTGTAAGTGTGACTGTGACATTCCAAGGACAGGGCCCAGAACTTTACCCCCGAGTGTTAAATGTGAATGCCAGGTTGGCATCACAAATGAGCCAGTGTTCATCTGAAGTAGATGGGGAAGACCGAAAAGTTGGGAAGACTGCCCTTGCCCGCCCCCAACCTGGGAAAGAAGGGAGCCAGTAAAAAAGATGGTAAAATGACTTTCAAATCCCAAGCATATAGTAACAGTAGAAACAATGGTCTAGAGAAGACGGGTTGCACAACTGTGTCCTTAAAATTTTTTGAGTGACTTTATTAGGGTTTATGTATTATATAGTTAGTACCATATTGTAGTAACACAATACGAACATTTTACTGGAAAAGAGCAAAAAGGGCAAGTTGCTTACTGCTACACTCTTGATAAAAGACAACATAATGCACCAACAAACAGGAAAAATGGTAATATTTACTTAAAAGTATTATAGACCTACATTAAATTACCTGCTGTATTAAAAATTATCATTAATAAGTTAATGTACTTCCTATAAAATGTTATCTTCAAATGTATTTTTCCTCATTCTAAAACATGGGAGTTTGTGGGATTTTTTTTTTTAATGATTAATTCAGCTTTTTGCTCAAATAATGGTAATTTAAAGATGATAACATCAACTAAAGGCTATTAAAAAGCTGATCTATAATACTTACTGGTAATTCCTTGGCTAGCTTTATTACCATGTTTTCAAGATATTCTGGCAAACTTTTGAACTGCTGGTTGGTTGGCTGGAAGAAGTGAGGGCTTCTCCGGGCTAATAGCCTCAGGGCTCTCCAACCATAGTTTGAATTGTTCACAGCCCTATAAAAAGAGATGTTAGTCTTACAATTCATATTTATTTGTTTTCCCTTCTAGTTAATGTAATTGACCATGTGAAATTCTGTAAGTAGCCTCAGCACCATTCTTTTCATATTGATCATATTCCTAAAGAATCTGTGTGCAGTTCACTTATAAATAATAATAGAAACCAAAAGTCTGAAGAGGCATTTTAAAAGTTTATATGTATTTTATTTAATTTAAAAAAAGTCAACTACTATGTGTCCAGTACTGGCTAGATGCTATATATGCCGAACTGAAATCATCCACTTAGTTATTTAGGGGCAAAAAAATGAGTTCATAATAGGTTCACCATTTTTATGAGTTGATATCCATACTGGCAATGTCACCTACAGGTTTGAGTTCCAGACTATACTGTAAGCTCAACACAGTTTCAATCATGTTAATTTCATCAATATTTGGTTTCTATTTATGTAATGCCTAAACTTTAATTTGCTCAGCCTAATCTCAATGAATAGTAGTGGCTCCAAAACTATGAGAGCTATCCAGTAGTCAAGAGAGTAAGCAGTGATGCCAAGAATAGAACCCAGAGGGTTCCCTAATGAAGCAAAGCAATAATAGGTGGTATCCAGTAAGGTGAGAAATGGAAACCGCAGGGAAAGTATAAAGTTCCTGAAACAGGCAAGTTGCAGAAGAATCCAGAGCACAGGTTTTTTCCACTTAGGAGTTTTTGCAAGTTATTTGGAAACCGCCCCCCAAGTTGTTAGCTTAGCAACCTTTATTTAGAACCTCATTACCTTTAGGACATGCATGTTTGAAAAAGTCAGGAGGGACACCTGGGGAGCATTCCCAGCTCCTGACCAGACTGAGCAGCTCCCGGTCCCAGTATCAGGGAAAATCAAGCCTCATTGCTTCTGACTGTGCAAACCAGTGGGGGTTGGGGTGGAGGAGAAACTGCCGGTCTCTCAGCAGAGTCCGCTTGTTTAAAGGGCCCCTATGGTCCTAGAATGTCTGCAGACCCACCCACTGTGGGAACGACAGCTAGGACAACAGGTAGAGAGGTACCAGTCCCATATGGAAACGGGAGAAGTGCCTAGAAAAGGGGCAAGTGCTGAGTAAGTGGGATTGTTCCCTCTCTGACCCCTCCCCCACATACAGTGAGACAGAGTGGTGAAACGGGTTGCCCATACTGACAAATACCTAAGGCTCCGCCCCTTACAATGTAACAGGAGCGACAGCACTACCTAAAACAGAGGAAAACACAGGAGCCTATCAATATGAGGACGCAGAGAAATATGGCCCAGAAGAGGGAATGGATCAAGGTTCCAGTGGGAGAACTAAGCGATGAGGAGATAGCCAACCTAACAGACGCATAATTCCAAACACTGGTGATAAAGATACTCAGACTAGATAGATATGCTTGAATACGTACAGCAAATGCATGAGGGAAGAAGTGAAGGCTATGCTAAGTGAAACGAAGGAAAATCCTCACAAAACCAATGGTGAAGGGAAGGAAACCAGGTTTCAAGTCCATGATTTGGAACATAAGGAAGAAAAAAAGTCAACCGCTACAGAATGAGGAAACAAGAATTGAAAAAATGAGGAGAGGCTTAGGAACCTCTGGGACAACTTTAAACATGCCAACATCTGAATCATAAGGGTGCCAGAAGGAGAAGAGGAAGAGCAAGAAATTGAAAACTTATGTGAAAAAATAATGAAGGAAAACTTCCCTAATTTGGCAAAGGAAATAAGACATACAAGTCCAGGAATCACAGAGTCCCAAACAAGCTAGACTCAAAGAGGACCACACCAAGACACATCATAATTAAAATAACAAAAGTTCAAAATAAAGAATCTTAAAAGCAGCAAGAGAAAAGCAGAGTTACCTACAAAGGGATTCCTATTCCTGTAAGACTCAGCTGATTTTTCAAAAGAAATTTGGCAGGCAAGAAGGGACTGGCAAGAAGTATTCAATGTAATGAAAAGCAAGGACCTACAACAAAGATTACTCTATTCAGCAAAGCTATCATTTAGAATGGAAGGGCAGATGAAGTGCTTCCCAGACAAGGTAAAGCTAAAAGAGTTTATTATCACCAAGCCATTATTATATGAAATGTCAAAGGGACTTATTTAAGAAAAAGATGAAAACTGAACACTAAAATGACAACTCACAACTATCAACAACTGATTCTAAAAAATAAAAACAAAATTCAACTAAGCAAACAAGAACAGGAACAGAATCATAGGTATGGAAATTTATTTAGAGAGTTATAAGCTGGGAGGGGGAAAGGGGAGAAATTGGGAACTGGTGCAGGGATTAAGAAGCATAATCAGTTGGTACAAAATAGACAGGGGGAAGTTAAGAATAATGCAGGAAAGGGTGAAGCCAAAGAATTTGTATGCACGACCCATGGACATAAACTAAGGGGTGGGATTGCTGGAGGGAAGAGGGGAGCAAAGGGGAAAAAAATTGGGACTACTGTAACATAATAAAAAAAAAAAAAACCAAACCACACAGTGGGGACCTACTAAGTGAACACCATACTATGAGGCTTTCCCTAAAGGGTCATGAACCTTTTTCTGATGCATTTGCTTGAATAGTTTGAGTCTCTTAAGCATTTTATTCTCTATCAATTATACATATACACTTCCTTTTTCTCCAAAGATTCATACCATCCAAGTTCTTAAACTAATCTTACAAGGCTATAACTTTAAAGAAAAATGTACCTAATCTTACCTAGCAATAATAAATCAGTATTCACTCCTTCAACAAATACTTGTGGAGCTGGGCATTAGGAGTTGAGGAGATCCTAAGTTCACCCTGAACACTTAAGGCACCACAACACTGCTTCGAGCAGGGCTCCTGGAGGCCAATGTGATTTTCCTGGCTCTGCCACTGACTAGCTGAGAACTTCAGTAAATTAGTTACCTTCTTCCTTGATTTCCTTAATTGCAAAATGGAGATAAGAACAGTTTCTACCTTAGAGTTATATAAGGTAAGTGCTTAAGAAATAACTGACATAGTAAATGTGGAATCTGTTGCCAAGCATCATTATTGATACACAAGGTGTAAGACAATTTCAGATAGTGATAAGGCTGAGAAACATGAGAAATGAGAATTTCAGACACAACAGGGCTGCATTACAGAGGAAAAAGGCAAGAGCTTGGTCAAGGAAAACTGCTTGATACTTAAGCAGAGAGCTGAGGGGATTACCATGAGGGAAGTTTCATGCAAACAAGTACAAAGGTCTGAGGTAGAAATTATTTTTCTTTTCTTTTAAAGAAATGCCTTTTGAGTTGAATAGAAACGGGTGTATGGTTAGAGCAGAGAGAAAATAAGCAAAGAGAAGATGTGATTGGAGAGATAGGTCGGTAGGTAGGTGTGAACAAGATAAAGGAGGTCTTTTAGATCTCAAGGGGGTTGGATTTCATCTTAATTTTAACAGGCAATAGCTGGGAGATTTTAAGCAGGAGATCTGCCTTGTGTATTTAAAAATCACTGGCTGATGGGTGGAGAACTGACCAGAAGTGGTCAGAGCACTTTTTTTGCAATGCAAACTACGTCATGCATGTTTCAAAGTACGTAAATAATTTTAATCCTCAGAATAACCCTGTGAAATGGGTACTATTCCTATTTCATTGATGATAAAACAAGCAGAGGGGTTCAATTAGCCCGAGTAACCTAGTCAAGCGGTAGTGTTTGAAGACTGGAACCTAGACTGACACCACATAAGGCCTATTCAAAACCATTGGGCTCTGTGGTGTCATTGAGAAAACTTAGTTGAAGAACCTGAGACAGTCCTGAAGCTATTACACAATTCTAGAGTTAGGCAGAGGACGGGGAAGCCAGCAATGGATGTTACAGAGTGGGGGTGTCCAAAAATCCCGAGCCTGTGGGTTGAGGGATGGGGAAAAGGGAACAGCTTTTAAGATGCCTTTGCATGACTATGGCTAGAAGCTTAGTGTCTCAGTTATGCAAATGGCTTTGGTTCTTCCAAGGCCCCAAGAAGATGGGAGGGGTTTTGACCATGGAATGGTAAGGAAAGAGCATACAGAGCCTGCACAAGGTTCTGTGAATGGTCAGAACTGGTTACCACACCCACTGCATCAGAGGACGCAGTCAGTGGTTTAAAAATAGGCAGGAGACATTTTAGCGAGGTTCTCCATGCAATTTTGAGAAGAGGAGATCTCCATGCAGCTTTGAGAGGAGGGAAAGGAGATCCACACGGTTTGCAAGGAGGTCAGAGAACTCCATGTGGCTTTAAAAGGGCAAAGGGAGAACCATGCATGATCTAGTGCAACATGGCACGTGTTTTCCTGGACTGTTATACGGAGGCTGATGACATCGTACCCCAGATCCTGAAGGAGACAGCTGACAGATAAAGGATGGGGAACTTCTGGGCATGTTTCTGGCTTCTAGCCTTTTTGGGAGCAAGGGAAGTGCTGGGTCCCGTGGGAAAACAGGGCTCTAAGCTGAAGTGCTCAATGTCCTCCCCAGGTTGGAATATTGTAAATAAAGACCTGTTTTCCTCAACACTAGTCGTTGGGTTTTACACCAAGGCGCCACGTGAAAGAACCCCCTTTCGCTCTGTAACAGTTTTGGCGACTCCAGATGGGACTAACGGAACCTGTAGACAGGTTCACTCTGTAACTTGGAGACTGAGAAGCAGTGGGGACAAAAGGAAAACCAGTAGGAGCTTTAGTTACATGGATGTCAAGAAGAAAATGTTATCTAACAGGGAGAGATCAACGGGGAAATGCTGCTCAGAGGTCAAAAAAAGGGGTGACCTTGATAAGAGCTATTTGACAGGGAGACAGCCCAGCAAGAATGGGCTTAGGACAAAGGGAGGTGAAGAACAGAAGGCAGCAATTATCAACAACTGTTGGAAGATAAAGACACTGCAAAAAGTGAATATGGCAATAAAACGAGTTGTAATTTTTTTTTGCTGGTATAGGGTTTTGCCTTCAATTTGTAAAAAAACCCACCACTTGTTAAGTGTAATAGAGTGAAGCGCAGTAAAACGAGGTATGGCTGTACTGTGATTTGAAAGGGAACAGAGAAAAGCCGTGATAATTGGAGAGAGATATAGGCTCAAGAGGATTTCTGTAATTTTTGAAAACAAGTGTGATTTTAAGTCGTGCCTGGTAAGTCAATGGGAATGGTCACTGAGATCAGATATGTAATAATGTGAACTTGGTACATAAACGTACTCAAGAGGAAAAGTACTACTCTATCAACTGTCTCCCTTAATAAGCATTCTAGCATACATAAAATTCCTAAGAAAAAAATGTTGGAGAAAAGTAGCTAATGAGAAACATTACTTACTTATATTCATTTTCAACCATGCTTTCAGGGTCTGCCTGTTCAATGGCTTCTTCAAAGAATTCCTCCAAAGTTGGCATATATTCTCTGGATGTTAAAAAATAACTAGTGAGCATCATGTGTTCTTAATAAATACTCATAAAATGGTGGCAGAGGTTCTAATTTTATCCACACTTGACTTAGATTGCTTAGGAGCACGGATTTTTAAGGAGGTAAATGACTGAAAATAAGTTAAACATCTCAAAGGGGGAACACAAAGAGGGGGCAATGTGGGACTCCAACGCATTATCTACTATGTACTATTGAATGTAACACACTGTACTATACACTGTAATGTATAATGATGTTAGTCACAGGGCAGCTTACTAGCATTTGAATTTCTCCAGTAAGCAGGAAAATTTCATATTATATCCACGTTCATGAATTTTTTTTCTTTAAACCAGAATTAAACCAAAACTAATAACCAAACATATGGTTGAGATTTCAAGAGTTTAACTGAGCTTATTTTAGATTGTTGCCATGGTAGCATAGTTTTTAATTGCATCTTGAATTTAGTTTTAGAAATAAAATTTTGAGACAGACTCAAGTAAGATCTAAGGATCTGATCAGAAGACATCTTTGATTAAAACAAGAAAAATGGGCTCTCTAAAGAAAAACCAAGCATCAACTCTTAGGACTTCTGTTACAATAACATGCTCTATGACTGGTGAACATTACAGGCCTGTATGGTTGCTTGTGATTTTGCCATCACTGTTTTCTTCCAGACGTCACACGAGACAAAACAGGGTTCACACTAAAATCCCAACCACTATCATGCATAAATGGTTGGAACCATTTGCTAGTTTTGTAATGAACACCCCAGGCTCCTGCCCTATCTACTTCAGTTTCAAATGCTATAGCTGAGTGTGCCCCTGCACCCCTCCCTAGTCTTGTTCTCTTCTCTCCCCAGAGGCAGCCCTTCTTTAGAATTTAGCATTTATCATTCATGTGCTTTTTTAAAAAAATAAATATATACTGTGTGGTTCTTCAAATTTTTCATGAATGGAATTCTGCTTGGACCCACCTACAACCCTGATTTATCTTTTGCTTGAATTTTCTATATTTACTTTTTCCTCAACTTAGCAACTATGCTTTACTTGAAATCTAGTTATCTCTATCTTATCTGTAACATTCTTTAATTCTGATCACTCCTTATGTCACTTTTTATCAAGTAGGCTAGTTCCACCTTTTAAAATAACTCCCAGTTAGTAATATTACTGTTTATACAGTGAATCCTTGATGAAATTCATTTGTATTTACCAATGTTTGCCTAGTAATCCCTGCAACTGACACATTGTTTCTGGGTTCAGTTTCTTTCTGACAGCTTTTTAAAGTAAGACTGTTGATGACAGATTCTCAGTTTTACTCTGAAAGTAACTACTTCTCAATCACTCTTGACTGACTGACACTGTTTAACTTGTTACAGAATCCGGGTTGATACTTTGACTTTGAAGCTGTCCTTCCATTGTCCGGTTTTCTTTTAGTTTTTGAAGTTTGCTGTCAGCCTAATTTTGCTCCTTTGCAGCAGGTGTTTTTTCTCTGGTGACTCTACTTCAGTGTGTAGAAATAAGGATTTATTCTGTTTATCCTACTTAAATCTGTATACTTAGTGAACCTAAGAATTTATGCCAATTTTTGGTTCTGAAAAATTCTGTTTTGTCCTTGACTACTTCCTCTTTCCCATTCTCTTTTATTTCCACCTTCTAGGAGATGTTTGTTGGACCTTATAATTTTGTGGTTCTTGACTTTTACTCTTTAATATTTTCCATCTCCTGATACCGCTGTACTGCTTTTGGGGTGGTTTTTTAAATCATTAATTCTTATTTTACCTGTGTCAGCCTGACATTTAACCTATTTTGTAATTTCAATGACTATATTTTCTTATTGCTTGGAGTATTATTTATTTTTTTCAAATTCACCTGGTCTTTCTTGAGAGTGTCATCTTCCTTTTATTTTTATTCCTTCTTTTATGTCTTTAATTATCTTAAATAAACTTATTTTAAGCCTTTATCTGATGGTCTTATTTTCCGAAGTGGCTAATTTCTATTGCTTATTTTGACTCAACTCATGATAGATTGTCTTCTTGAATGAACTTAGCTTCAGATTTTTATCTGCAGGGTCCTTGTGTGGCTTAGGTTGAAGATGTAGCCTGGGACTTTTTGCTTCGCCTACTTAGCTCACTGCTGGTAGTATCTATTTAAACTTTAAGACCACATAGCAGCAGACTTGTGGTTATAATTCCCCAGGAATACCTTTTTCTCTATGCCCACAGCCCACGTAGTAACGGACAAACTTTCTTGTTTCTTCTACCAGTATACAAGTCACTCCATTTCCCGCCCTGTCCTTCTATCACAGATAATGTAATCCATCAGGGGGTTCAGCTTTATTCGGGGGGAACTCAGTTACAAATTCGTGCAGGCCTAAAGCCTTACGTTCTGCCCACTTGTGGCTGTTAAAACTCCAAGTTCTGTAGTCCCCAAAAGTGAGAATCATCTGTACTGCTCCACAGCTACAAGTTCATACCTTGGTTTATAGATCCCTCTTCTTTTGTGAATCCTTATTTTGTTGTGATTTCTAAAATTATTTTATTAGCACTTCCTTATAGCAGGAAGCCATATTTTGCTGTGCCGAATTCAACCACAATAAAATTTTATATTTCTTTTGAACTCTCCTGATAGCTGACAGAAGGCCATTCTATTCTACTTAACATTTGAGAAAAGCAATATACTTAATGCGAAACATTCAAAACTTGCCTTGTGTCTGATTTACAGGCTTCCATATTATCAGGGCAGAGGTTCCAAAGCCTTGTTAACTCCTCACTACAAAATAGACACATAAACAAATATATTTTTAATGGACACCATCCTCATATGTCATAAAGTTATAAAAACATCTGAAGTTAAATAGTGGAGTTTTAATTTTCTTTATTAATTTTTGGTACTTAGCAAATTTTCTATATGAGCATATACTGAATGATAATCAACAGTCATTACTTTTTCTAAAAATATTTAAGCACAATATAAAGCAATGAACAGTTAACTAGAAGTAACAGAAAGGATTGTGGTATCTTTCAACAACTAGAAATGAACTGGATCAATCTAACAGCAATTGTACTGTCTGTGATGTGGTAAAATGGTGTAGCCCAGAGCCCTGTATCCTGGAGGCAGGAGACATAGTGGAAGCACGTCTAGTTGCAAGAACCCACATAATGGGCTCTATAGATTGATAGGAGGTGTGTTACTTTAGTCATTTATGCATGTACCAAACACATAAAAAACTGCAAAAACACAAAATCTGGAGAGTTCTTACATAATAACATTCCACATACAGAGGAGGTTAACCTACTTTCCCATCAGAATCTTTTTGTTGGGTCCTCTTCCTAGGAAGTCCTCTGGTGCTGTCCTCTTGCGTACTACTCTCGCTGGCTTGGTATCGGATGTTCTGTGGTGAACAAAACATACTGGAATTACAAATGGACAGCAGAAATGGGAGAGTGCTTAATGTAAAAGAAAATTTATTGTTTTCTTCCTTAAAAAGACTGAAAACTTCATATTATAATAGAACACTCATCAGATAAAAGACAAAAATGCCACACCAGGGTACAAATTACAAGAAGTGGGTATACAACATTTTTTTCAATAATTAATAACAAACCAATTTATTCTGGGAGTTTAATCATAAGAAATTTGATGTAAAAAAAATCAAAATAAATCAAAGTGTTTATTATTATTGAGCTCAACTCACTTTTTTATATGAAATATACATATCTACATAATATAATCATGTCAAATTATATTTTAATATTTCTCATATTGCTTGAAATGAGTATATATTTACCTTTCTTTCACAAAACTTGGGCAGCCTTCATTTTTCCATGAGTTCCAGTTTTCTTCAGTGTTTAATATATGCTGGGAAAAAGAAAGAAATTGCATTAGTATAAGGGGAGCTCCTGAAATTCTATTTGGTGCTAAAAATACTATGTAAATATAAAACACATACCTCTACCATCTTTGAAAATCTTTCTCCATCGGGTGGGTTTTCAGATAGTAGCTGTGATTAGAAAGAATATACTAAGCTTTCAACAACTTTCTGCATCATAGGAGTGGTTTGTAGGCAGAGAACCAAGAAGTGTTTGTGGTCTTGTACCTGAGCTTAACTTTATCCTTATTTTCCTATTTGGGGCTGAAACAAAGAAAATTCTAAATTTCCATTTTGTTCAATCATGGGTTTGTTGCGTGTTGAACTTACTTGATAAACTGATTTTGTAGTATCTTCAATCCAGAGTGATTGCTCATCAGTTAAAACATAATTTGAACTACAAAACAAAGCAATAAAAGCATGCTTGAGTTAACAGCAATGTATATTCAATTTTGTTTTTATACTATTTTGAAAAAACATAAGACATGTAACAAGACAAGAACAATCACAAATGTGAGGATTATAAGAGAACTACTTGTATTTTATCCTCAAGATAAAGTGTATAAAGGAGAATAAAACATTCAATTAATCTGGTTAAATATGAACAGAGCACTGAATGTTTCCTAAAATATTAGGTTTAATATGGGATGAAAGCCTCTGAAACAATATTAACATATTCCTCTGCATGATTCACATTCAGATAAAGCATGCTACATTCCTTTAAAATGCATTCAAAATATGACTAAAACCCCAAAACACTACAGAAGCCTGAAAGCAGACCCAAATTATTAATAGCTGGCATTAATTCGGCTCTCACTATGTGTTGTGTGTTTTATAGTCACCCAATAAAGATCTGAGCACTTTACATGCATTACTCATTTAATTCTCTGCATGAGTAAGAGTGTGTATTAAACAGAAACTACAGAAGTTCAATGACTTGCCCAAGGCCATAAAGATCAAATACAAACCTAGGTCTGGCTCCAAAGCCCTTGATCTTCCTACTATGCTATACCAAACCTCCATGACAAACAGAAGGATAAGCAAGAATACTTGGTGTGCTTCTATGTGTTATCTTAAAATTACAAGTTGGAAAGAGCAGAATTGCTGCTAGTGAGTAATGAAACTGGGCTTTGAAATCAGCAGGTAGTAAAGCCATGTTTTTTTAAACAACTAGTACAATACTTCTTTGAAAAGTTAACAAAAACACCAACAAGTAACAGTAAACTCGTAATTATGGATAGGACAAGAGGAAATGGTCAAGACCACAGGTGGAGGTATTAAGATAGTATTAGAGGTCCTGATTAGGTTTTCTGAAATAGCAAAGAAACTGGAACTACTCCGTGCTTCAAAATTTACTTTCACTTTTTAAGAAAGCTTTATACCTTGTGAAAAAACAGTATTATGTATTGGCTTAGTTTGCAAATCAGGCTTGGAGAAGATATGAGCAAGGTGAGAAAGGGATGATGGAAGACCTCCACCTGACAATACAACTGAGAACTCCCAGGAAGCCCTGGTGCTCAAAGTCAACACCTTTTCTCTAAAACAAATATCCTAAAATCTAGTCTCTCTACAAAAAGCTCAATTATCTAATGCTGCTGCAAAAGAGATGTTCCTCGGTTGTGACCCTATATGTAAAATAAGCCCAATACAAAACAAAAAAACATCAATCAGCAAGTCCTTCTCTTTGTAGTTTACAAACTATTTACTACACATTTATTAACTTATACTTACCTTTTGAATTTGACCTGTCCCTTGAGATACTGGAATAAAATGAGATACTGCAATAGGATGTGTCGTCGAAAATTACTGTCGCTCAGTTGTAAATCCATCAACTAATCAAAAAACAAGCATATACACAAAACAACACATTAAACTCAAGTTTTGCCCAAAGGTACAGGTTCTGCTATTACAGACATGAAAGATTTCATTTCAAAAAACATCTGCTGAAAGCTCACTGCATGTGAGGCATTACTGCAGAAGAACCAGGATGAAGTGGCTTCATTTAAGATTTCTTAACAAACTGATGTCATGACATATTTGTGTCAGTGGATAGTATCTGTGATCCTGAAGTCAGGAAAAGGCAAACATACAAAAAAGTAAAAGGCTGCCACTTTCCCACATACAAAGAAATAATGGCTAAAGGAAAGGTCTATCTATACAGGTAAACACAATAAGGGGTGTTGCTCATTTTTGTAGCCCTCCAAAGTGCCTTCAATAGAGTTGGTGTTCAATAATAAATAAACAAAAAGGTATTAGAGATGAGTCATCTGTGAATTAAATTTTTTTTTTTTTTTACATTTTAGAAAAATTGTTTCATCCTTGAATTATCACAGATAGGAAAGGACTAGCAGGTCACGTATGAGGAAGTTCTCCAACAACCCAGCCTCTTAACTGGTCTTCCTGTAAGAACCACCTCCAGAGGAATATAATCATTCCATTAGGTCCCTAAAGTGCTGAAGGAAACTGAAGTCTATATCCACCAATGTGTGCTGGTTCTGCCTTCCAGACCTAGAGCAACAACGGGAAGCTGTGGTCTGCTCAGTGAATAACCAGTAAGACACCGACAAGCCCTAGGGAGTAGTGTCCTTGGACTCCATTCTACCTACTAACAGCCCAACACTCACTAGCTGTTTCTTCCATACAACTGGCTCTTGCTTAAGTAAACTCCATGACTTTCAAAAAAATTTAAACATTATTTGGCTTCCAGTTAGGTTTTATTCCCCTTTAGACACTGAATATTTGGATTCTGTTATTTATCATATTAATTATCCCACCCCAGATTGGCAGATGGAATGGCACACTTCCAGTCTTCTTTCCTCTGACTCCTGAAGGACTTTACTATCCCCACCCTGGCTCTCAGTTCCTTGACCCACACTCCACTGACAAGACACAGCCCCTCCACTTTGGTCCCCAACTCCCACGGCCACAAGCTGGATCTGGTTTTCACTCATGGCAGCCACAGCTCTGAACTCTTCACAATCCTCCAACCACAACCTCCTATTTTTTCCAGGTCTCTCACTCAGCTGTCCCAATATCTCTAATATTTGGACCTTCCTGAGCCCTTATGTCCCTAAAAGCCTCTATTTTCTGACCATTAATCCACCCTGTTTTTACTATAATCCTACTTTAGTCTAGATAAGGGGTCAGCAAACTTTTAATCAGAGGGCCAGAGAAAAAATATTTTAAGCTATGTGAGCCAAGAGGCATATTATGGATATTATGCAGGTACTTATGTGGACATTTAAAAGGAAAAACAAACAGGCAGTGGGCTGTGGTTGGTTGACCCATGACTTCTTTATCTCTTCAATCACTTTCTTGCCAACTTCCTCAACACCTTGTCCCACACTTCTGTCACATTTACTGAGCAAAATGACAACCTCAGATCAAACCAATTTTATTCCCTTTCTCTATACCAAAGCCAAGGCTTCCAATCTAGGCTGCAGGTGGAGCTGCTTGAAAAAATACTAATCACACAGCTATGTGGATGGTACCACTGCTATGTTACTGTCTCCAACTTATAACTCCTTGTCTAATCAGCAATTTTTCCCTATTTTCCAAGGCTATTTTCTCTCCTATTCTCCACAGCAACTATTTCAAGGCTTTTCCATTGACCAGAAACACTACATATTACCCCTCTCACACTCAACAGATAACTACCTCCACCTAGAATGAGGAGAAAAATTCAACAAACTGGGTATTTCAGCTGCACTCAGGTTCTTGTTTTCTTCATTTTCAGTCACATCTCCCATCTGGACATCCAATCTCCCTCATTGAATTCCATCAATTAACAGCCCCAGTGCCTGTATCATTGTCAACCCCTTCTTTCCAAGCTCCTTTCAATTAGCACTAAATAACTTCTCCCAATGAGCCTCACCTTATCCTCCCCGAAAAGCAAAGGTTCCTGAAAGAACTGGATACATCCACTGTTTCCAATTCACCCCTCAACCTGCTGTCTGGTTCACCAATCCATTGAATGTATATCTGTCAGGATAATCAATGACTTATTTGTTGTTAAGTCCAATGAACACTTCTCATAGTCTTCATCCTACTTGATAGGCCTGGCTTCAATGAGGTCATACTTTTCTAGTTTTTTTCTCCAGTCACACTGGCTACTCTTCAATGTTTTTCTCTCCATCACCCTTCCTTTTTCTTTAAATGCTGTTTTTCTTCAGGATTCAGTCTGATGCTTTCTTCTCTTTCCAGTCTACACTATCCTTTTTTAATAACCGTGCATAAGCTGGTAACTCCCAAATCTATACTTTCAACCTAGATCTTGTTTCTAATCGAATCTCCAGATTTGTATACTCAAGAAGGGATTACACATCTCTGCTTGAATGTTCAACTGACATTTGATCAGATTTCATGTTCAAAATAAAACACATCAATTTTTCCCACAAAGCCTGCTCTTCTCCAGGTTGGCTAATTTAGTGAGAGATTCCAGCATCTGTCTCTTTGCCTAAGCAACTCTAGGAAGACTTCCTGGAAAAAGCAGCAACTATAAACCACAGGAGCAAATTTGAACTTGGGAGAATATGTGGAAAGAAAGAAAACAGGAGGTACAAAGACTCTGAGTCAATTAAGAGATGGGCTTGTCTGAAGACGCTAAGTAGTTTAATCCGTCTAGAGTGGAGACAGGAACTACTGGTTTGCAGAGATGAACTATGCTGACTAGGGGCTGTTTACCAACTCTTCATCTATCTTGGGCCGTAAGTCCCCTTTACCACATTTATTTCTTATGTTGGAAGATAATTTTTCTTGATAGAAACAATTGATTGATAACAGAAATCAACAAGACATTGACTCAGAGGTGGGAAGGTGTGATCATTCAAACTAAGCCCTTCATATTATGTTTAAGAAAACTAGACCTGATGTTTAAGAAAACTAGACCTGTGAAGTTAAAGTGACTTCTACAAGGTTATACTGCTAGTTAATGACAGAGCTGAGACTAAAGGTGACAAACTCAACTGTATTCTTTCTTCCATTATATATATTTTCTAGTTTTCTTTGGTTATTTTAAAAATTACACCATTTTATCATGCAATGGGCCAAATATTTCTTTGTCATCTTTGTTTCTTGAACAAAGGGCCTTTTATCATCCATCCTTATCTTTTATTACACATCTTAGGTCAGGCCTCAGACATCCTGATGTTCTTTCAAACCTAAAAGTCTCAGGCTATTCTTTTCAGTTATCCTTATGCTTTCTGTCAATAAACTGTATATGTAAACAATATTAATGGTACGATTAAATTGAAGTGTGAATTCTTCCATTTCTACCACTTTAACACAAAATTTGAAAAATTGGTGCTAGAAAACAAAATTTTAAGAGCATTTGCATTAATCAAATCCCTACTAATTCGTCAGCATTAACACATCAGCTGAGAGCAAATTATCCAATTTTCACATAATTAAATTTTAGAATGTTCAAAAAGTATAGTTAAGTAATACAACCTTCATGCCCTACTATCCAATTACACATCAAATCCTAATATTTTCACTTGTTCCGTATTTGTTAAAGAACTAGAATATTATAGAAAGTGTTGAAGGTCCCTCCATAATCCTCTCCCCCACCACAGCAAGTACTACTATGCATTTGGTGTTTATGATTCTCATACATATTTCATACTACTACAAGTATCTATAAATATCTTTGTATTTGTATGTTTTTGAACTCTATATATACATATTATTCTACAATAAGCTGTTTTCCTATAAGATGTTAAAATTTACACAATTTAATACATGTGGCTCTATTTCAGGGGCTGGCAAATCTTTAAGGGTTGACAATTTCTGTACATGGCCAGTTAGTAAATTAGTTTAGGCTTTGTGGATCGTAAGTTCTCTGTTACAAGTACTTACCTCTGCTGTTGCAGTGCAAAAGCAGCCATAGACAATACATAAATGAACTACTATGGCTGTGCTCCAATAAAGCTCATTTACAAAAAGAGGCACTAAGCCCAATTTGCTGACTCCTGCTCCATAGAAATCTGTTGTATAAATTTACCCCCTAGTCTCTTGCTCATAAACATTTAGGTTGTTTTCAAACTTTCACTTACAAACACATAACTTACAAACAAGGAGTTTTCTGATACATTTCCTTGTGCTTGTGTGTGTGATTCTTTAGGGACTACATCTAGGAATGAAAGTTTTAACTTCACTAGTTATAAAAGTTGTTCTGCAAAGTGGTTGTAACAATTTAAACTTCAACCAGCAGTGTATGAAAGTTCTTTACCCTCACCTTTGTCAATACCATTTGTTAGGCTTTTTAATTTTTCTTAATTTGATAACTGTGAAGTGATTATCTCATCATTTTAATTTCTTTGGCTACTTGTGATATTTTAGCATTTTTTATAAGCTTATTAGCTATTCAGGTTCTACATCTGTAAATTACCTGTTCATACCATTTTCCAGTTTCCCACTGGGTTATCTTTTGATCAATGGAATATTTAGAGTACTAATTGTTTTCAGTTACATAGGTGGTGAATATCTTCTACTTTGTGGCTTGTCTTTTCATTTATCTCTGATATTTATTATTATCATAGAATTTTACAGTTTAATATTAAATTTATTGATCTTTCCCCTCATGGCTTGTCCTTTCTGTGGCTAAAGAAATCTTTTCCTTTTCCAAATGTACTTTATATTTTCTTCTAAATGTTTAAAAGTTTTACTTTTCTCACTTAGTCTTTTAATTAAACTGCAATTGAGCCTTGTGCATATACTAAGCTTTGGATTAAATTTTATTTTTTCCTATGGATGAATTGTCCAAGCAACATTTATTAATAATCCATCTTTTCCTCACTAATTTGTAAACTTTTTTTTGTAAACTCTTATATATCAAACTTTCCTATAGTTTATACTTTTTATTGTTCCAGTTATTTTTCTTCTTTATACCTATACTAACAATTACCTCACTGTTTTAATTTCTGTAACTTTTATAGGTCTTCATATCAAATAGGACAACTGTTCCCACCACCTTCTTCAAATTTTTCTTTGTTACTCTTGGCTTTTTGCTTTTCAGTAAAGACTGTAAGATCAACTTTTCAAGTTCCTTCATTTGGATTTGATTAAAAACACAAATTTATGGATACATTTAGGAAGAAGTGGCACTGGGTCTTTCTATCCATAAATGTACTCATACCTTTCCATCTTTATAATTTTCTTTCTCCTAGGTGTTAGTTTTCACTACTATTTTGAATAACATTCTGTAATGTTTCTCTTGTAACCTTGCTGAAGCCTCCTTAATTCTAGTAGTTTGTTGGTTCTCTTGGATTTTCTCTGTAGACAATTATATTGCCTTCAAACAGGAGCAGTCTTTTCACTCTTAATATGTATAACTCTTATTTCTTGTTTTCTCTTATTGAAAAGGTGAGGCCCTCCATTAGAGTATTGAACAGAAATGTGGTTAGGGGATATCTGTGCCTTGTTCTTATATTTATTGGGAATACTTTTGAGAGTTTAATAATTTGTTGTTCATTGTTTGATTCTTATATGTGCCCTGACTGGGGATTAAATCCTAAACCTTGTGTATGAGGACAATGCTCTAACCAACTGAGCTACCCAGCTAGGGCTGAAACTAACATAATACTGACTGTCAACTATAATTGAAAAATTTAAAAAGTAAACTCAATCAACAAAAAAGAGAAAAATATAAAGACTGTAGAGTTAGGGATCATATATAGATATAAATTTAAGATAAAGTTGTTGCTTATGCAACACTGAGAACTGAAGATGCAAAACATCACATGCCCTACATTCTCTGTTATAATTCTCTGTGCCTTTTTTTCCTTTCCATAAAGTTTTCAGCTTCTCAAAGATGCTTTTACATCTCTCAAAATATTAACTAATGGATTTTATTTCTTAACCCTGAAAACTCACTCTCCATACTCTTGGTGAAAGTTCACAAAGAATCAGTAAAGGAGACATGAGTCAGAAAGCTGGTTCTGATAAAAGCAGTGAATAAAGATTGATATAAAAGCACTCATTTTAACACTTCAATATGGAGATTTCTCTGAAAATGTATAATCCTGCTGCTTTCTCTTATTAAAATATCCTTGGAAATGTCTTTTTTACAAAAACAAACAATTTTTAAGACATCTAGAAATAGCTGTCGTGTCCTGAGAAATGTAACCTGTAATTCCTAAAAGTACACAAGTCTTATTGGTTCTTGTATTTTATAACTTTTTTGCCCTGATAATATTATTTAAAGTGACATTTCAGCTTTCTGAAAGGTATGAATCTTTGGGAAGATTCTTTATTAAGCTAATTTTCTTCCCCTCTTCTACACAGACTAAGATAAAAAAATTTGAATTATTTATTCAACCACAGTCTTATTTACACTAAATACAGCTGAATTTAAAAAAACCCACTCTGATAACCTGTATTATTAGCTAAATTAACCATTTGAATGCCAACATCACTGTGAGCAATGCTGACAAATTTTCCCAAAAGTGCCAGAGTCGCTCTCAGTGACTCTTTTTTCGATGGCTATAAACATAAATAACAATGGAATAATTCGTATGTTATGTTTTGTTCTTTCTTTTTGTACCTCAGGCTATATATTGATATAATTTTTTCTCATGTTGATCCAAATTTCGAATTATGCATGGCACTCAAAGGGTTAAATCACTTTACAGTGTTGCTATTGATTTATCTGGACTTATTTCTACCAATTTTGTTTTTTTTTCACATTTTCCCATCTGTTGGATTTATAATGTAATCTATATTCCTTCCTGTCCCCTTATTACCCCTTCCTATTTGAGAGCTACAAGTTGTTTTTCTTTTTCTTTTTTTAAAAGATTTTACTTACTTATTTTTAGAGAGGGGAAGGAAGGGAGAAAGTGATGCAGAGAAGCACTGATGTGAAAGAGAAGCATGGATCGGTTGCTTCTCATACCCTCCCCCAAATGGGTAAAGGTATGGATGACACCCAGCCAACTGAGCCACAGCGGTCAGGACTACAGGTTGTTTTTCTTTTGGTGGTTTCCTTTTTAACGCATATAATAAAGTCTAAAGTATTCCTTTCCTCCTCCTGAAGATTATAAGAACCATAGTACATGCGTATGTTTAAATTATTCACTAAATATTGGTTTACCCCTTCCACAGTGCTATCATTTAGTTAAAATTCCACGGTTTTTAAAAGTTATTTTAACTTTTGTTTTTAGCCAATGAGTTTACTGTCATATTTTTCAATTTTTGTGCTCACCACTGGTTTCTGTACCCCTTTCATATGGGTTCAATTTTCTTCTTCCTGAAAACCATTCTTTACTAGTTTTTTAAAAATAAGGGTCTTAGAGTAGTAAGTCTTCCTGGTCTTTGAATAAAAATATCTTTATTTCATCCACAGTCTTAAATAAATTAGGTTGGGTATAAAATTCTAGATTGATAATTATTTTTTTCCTAGTGCTTACATATTTGTCCACTATCTTTTGGTATCTATTGTTGATATGCTAGAATCTGCTAACAAACAGTGGTTCCTTTTTGGCATATTTGTCTTTTTTCTTTTCGTTGGCTTTTAAGATTTTCTCTTTATCCCTGAAGTTACAACATGATGTATCGAAGTATGTATTTATTGTTCTTTATCCTACTGGTAGCTGTAGCACACTTTTAATCTGAGAAGTTGAGTCTTCCTTCAATTTTTCTCAATATAGTTTCTCCATCATTCCCTCCATTTTGGTCTTTGAAAATCCTATTAGATATATGCTACAATTTCTCAGTCTATCCTTCATTGCTCTTCCACATTAACCAAAAAAATCTGTCAGTGCTATATTCTGGGTAAACATTTCATCACTATCTTCCATTCGCTAATTCTTTTGTCTTCATGTCCAATCTATAGTTTGTGTGCCACATGTGCCTCAGTTTCTATGACTATATTTTTAATTTCCAAGAACCCCAATTAATTGTCATATTCAAATCTCTGATTTCATTTCTGCTGAAATGTTTCAGTTTCACAATTTCTTCTTCTGAATGGATGTTCCATCAATTATCCCTTTGATCATCAAAAACATGTATTTTAAAGTCTTGGTCAGGATGTATCTGTATATTCCAGTAGCTGATTTTATTGATCTTTCCTAGCAATAGTTTTTTTTTTTTTTTTTTAGGGATTTTGAAATTTTAATTTTTCAGAGTTATGAATGAGAGTCTTTTGTTTTTGGATGTTTGCTTACTTCTTTCTCTTTGTGTACATCCTTTCCTGTCTAGTAGTTTTACATTTGTTTCCACCAGGGCCCCTGGCACAAACTTGGAAAAAGTTTGATGATGACTTTTTAGAGCTGTTACATAAGTATATGAGAAATATTATACAAGGTCTGTCCAGAAGTCCAGCCATTGTTAATATAACAAGAACGGTTTGTGTGACATCAATGTAAGCCAGCAGCCAAGGAGAGTGCCCTGGATTATGTATCTGTGAACAATGATGACTTCGCTGTACTAGTCAGTGAGGGTGGTAGATGCCCTTGAGTGAGCATGTGTACTGTGTGGCTGTCACATTCAAAATGACTGAGTAGAGCAACGAATGTACATCAAATTTTGCATTAAGCTTGAAAATTCCTCTGTGGAAACTTTTTGGATGACTCAGGAGGCTGCAGCTATGGGCAATTGGTGATTGGCAGCTTCATCATGACAACACGCCCACTGATGCATCACGTCTCATGCAGAGTTTTTAGGTGAAACATCAAATCACCCAGGTAACTCAGCCCACCTACAGCCCAGATTTGGCATCTTGTGACTTCTGATTTTTCCCAAAATTAAAATCACCTTTGAAAGGGAAGAGATTTCAGACCCTGGATGAGATTCAGAAAAATACGACAAGCAGCTGATGGTGATTGGGAGAACTGTGTGAGGTCGCAAGGTGCCTACTTTGAAGGGAACTGAGGCGTCACTGTCCTATGTAAAATGTTTCTTATATCTTCATTAATAAAAATATCTATTTTTCATATTACATGGCCGGATACCTTCTCGACAGACCTCGTATATCTGATCATAGAACGAAGAGATGAATAAAAAGTTGTGCCTTAGTTTTTCCTAGAACGACAACTTCCTGTGAAACCATACCCCTTGGTAGAAAATGGGTGATTTTTTTTTAACTTCTTTCCAAAAGTGAGTTAAGATTCACCCCAGTCTCTGCACGCAGTGATTCTGCCTCTGGCCCCTGGCTTCATAAGAAACATATCTGGTCTCTGTCACTTTCAGTTAAACTCCTGAATGCCACCACCTGCTTAACATACAGAGTCCAGCAGGCCCAAAGTTTCAGTTTTGCTATTTTGCATTTCTAATCAAGATATTTATCTTGTTTCTGGAAGGCCAGTTTTTTTTCCTTTCTCTTTTTAAATATTTACCCGTCATTTGTATTTATTTGGAGCAAAGGGAGTGAGTTTAAACACAAACTCAATGTGCCATGTTGACTAGAAATTTACAAAATCTCTTATATTTGAAAAGTACTTATTTAACCATATAAATAAGATTAATAGGGAATTTTTTAAACCGCTTATTTGTATCTAAATGGAAAACTAACTACAAAATATTTTCTTAAATGCACATTACACCCCAACTTGTGGTTCAAAATATATATACCTGAAAGTAATTAAACTGCATCCATTCTAAAATAAGTCTACAAAACACACTTAATGCAGAACAGCCTCTTTCACCTTTGAAACCAAATTAGTTTTAGTTGTACAATGAAGAAACAGGACTCTAAAACTAACAGTTATTAGCTTTAACCCAAAGTAAAGTAAGAAACATTGCTATTGAACTTAAAAAGTTTATCAAATAGGAAAAAATATTTTTATTATGCTTTAGTGAAAAAGAAAGATTAATACCTTTTCACTTGTTAAAAATTTTGCAAAATATACATGTTCTCCTCCTGTTTTTAACTCTTCCATCTTTTTTCTTGAGGCCTGAGTATCATCTAATTTGTAACTCTTGAAAACAGCTAGAACTTCTTCTGAATACTGTAAAGTAAAAGTATCAATTAGTTTTATTTGGCATTGTTGCCCAATAATTTGTTTAGGATTTTCTATATCAGAATACCTAGAATTTTTTCCCAGTTACCATATATGTATGTTGTAAGGCAAATTAAGAAATTATGATAGCAAGACAAGAGTAAAACTATTCTGTATGAGGTTTCATGGCATTGTAAAAGTAGAAATAAACTCTACTCTCGATGAAATGTGATTTCTTATGCAGTTTGTATAACGAGCAAATAGAGAAAGGAATACTTTGCGAGTATACAGAAATTTACCAGTGAAATTAGCTGATTAGCTGTGGAAACTCTCAAGCATTTCTTGTGCTAAAGACTGTGACAAAATAAAACAATGATGTCCAACCCTATCCAACTGAAGGACAATTCCAAATGATTTTTCACTCACCACTTAACCTGAATTTGGATGGTGATTAAAAAAAAAAAATTGCATACGAAATAAAAACTGTTAAAAATAACACAGGACATATATCATCCTAGTTTTAAGAGCTATCTATTAACCTTGGATTTTGATTATAACAATGAAAAAGGACAACTGATTTTTAAGTAGCCAAAAAAAAAAAAAAAAAAAAAGAATTCTTATAAAACAGAGCTTAGCAAACTTTTTCTATCAAGGGTCAGAGAGTAAGTATTTTAGGCTTTATGGCTCTTATGGTCTCAGCTGCACGTATGAGTTTGCTATCATAGCACAAAAACAGCCACAGATAATATGTAAACAAATGGGTGTGGTTGTGTGCAGTAGGCTAGATCTGGTCCAAGGCCATAGTCTGGAGACCCAGTCTAACAAAAAAGCAGAAATAAATTTGTGCAAAGTAAAGACAATGTATTCTGCAAAAATTCATCAATTCGTGTTGATAATACCATGTTTAAAAAAAAGGCTGTAATTACTAACTCTTAAATTCTCAAGTCATTTATAATCAGTTGTTTAGGTATTTAGTATTTAGCTTCTGTATATAATGAAATAGGTATAAAAACATAGGTAGAATTATATAGTAAAAAGTATTCTGGACAAGAGTCAAGATTTGGTTTTGCCACTAGCTATAGAATACTGGGCTTTTGGTAGTTTGGGACTGGCAACTCACCTTGAGAAATGTTTTCCATGAAATCTTCTCATAGCATTGCACAGGGTTCCTGAAGTAATCTTGAAGTGACCAGAATTTTCTATACAGGTTGTAATCAATTGGAATGGAGCTAATAAAATAAATGACATATTAAATAAATCATTTAAGTTTTTAGAAATATATAAGTGCTCTTGATCTTTCTTGGGTCACAAACCCTTGAAGAAGTTGATGAAAGCAATGGTCTCTTTCCCCAGAAAAGTGCACATTCATAAATACTTATATAATAAGCTTTTATAAATAATTTCAGGAGAAATTAATAAACAAATAGACCCTCTTTACCTATATAGTGATGAAACCCCTGAATTTTGGGGAATACAAGATTATTAAGAATTCAAGAATGTATTTCCTAACCAATTTTGCAGCTAAGTGTGGCCATGTGACTTAACTCTGGCCAATCCGTTGACAGTGGTAGTCCTATGTGATTTATTTGGGGCCTATTTTACCATTTTCTTTTTTCCCTTTCTGTTGGCTAGAATGCAGATAAGATGATGAGCCAATGTGGACTGTAGGAAAAAGAGCAAATACCAAGGGATGGTGGAACAAAAGTTAGAAGAAACATGGGTCCCTAGACTGCCTATCTCCAGACTTTTACATGACAAAGAAATCAACTTCTAAGTTGTTAATGCTAATGTTAATTTGACTATGTTAAAAGCCATAGGCATTATATCCTAACCAATACACTAAGTTAAGAAGTCCTAGTATGAGACAAACATTATTAGGTACACAGCAGTTTAGTTTTACAAAAAGAAGCCCTTCCTTTGGTGTCTTCATTATGGCATTGCTAATCCAACTACTCATTTGGCTATGTTATAAATCCAGTGTCAGTACACACTCTTATGAATTTTAAACTTAGGAGCAATCATACTATAAAATGTTTTAATTTTTAATTTTAAAGCAAACATTTCAGACTTTTTAAATACATAAGATCATTGTTTTTAACAAAATCCTCTACATCATTCAAAATAGCCAATCAAGTCTTTTAGTATTAGCCACATGTCAAAAATGCTTGAAGTGTTTAATATTTCATATCCTGAGATATCCACAAAAATTTTCAACAATATCACTATGAAATTAATATTGTCTGTAATACAACTGTGTACTACCTATGGATTGTATTGTTAGCATTTTCTCTAAGCTTCATACCCACACAAATATTCTAAGTAAGACTGCAATTTTACATGGGAACCAGGAAATAGGTTTAGTGATCCACACAGTACCATGATCTTAAGAATTCTGCCATCTCTGTTCTGGCCAATAATAAGTTAATCTCCTACTCTTCATCTTTAAGATGGATATACTAAAAATGACTTTTTCTGATGCTAGGTAGCATCAGAGACAATACTATAATGCTTTTTAAAGGATTATAGTAAAATAAAATGAGTATAATTTTTACCATCTACTTTGTAAAAGTGCATTTTTGAGAGAACTAATGTTTAAAAGACTAAAAAATGGCCCTGGCTGGGTGGCTCAGATGGTTGAAGCATTGTCCTGTATACCAAAAAGGTTGCGGATTTGATCCCCTGTCAGGGTGTGTATGGAAGGCAACTGATCAATGTCTCTCTCTCTCTCAAAAAAAAAAACAAAAAAAGCAAAAAATAAAACCAGAAATCAAAAATCATATCCTCAAGTGAGGATTAAAAAAGACTGAAAAATGCCTTATTTTCTTTGTATATAAAATAAGAAGCATAAAAATGTATAAGATACTTTGTTAGTGTAAAATATAGTTTTCAACAAAAGTATAAAAAGATATATTAGTGATCTAAGAAAGAACAAAGGAAAAAGTATTTTAGTAAAACATGGAGGCAAGAATCTCACCACAGGAATTTAGTTCATATGATTAAGATGACAAACTACAGAGTCAATATCATAAAATGTCCAATTAAAGAATAATTTTATTAGTTCAAATTTACATCAATAGGCACATCAAATCAAGAAAAACATATACACATCTAATCTCATACTAACACATCACTTATCTTACATTCACACTCTGATAACTTAAACGCCTGGAATAAAGAAAGCTGTGAACTTCGAAATAATTGAAAAAGACCTTGGTCTACAAGGAAATAGCAGTCATAAAGTACATGCATTTTATTTTACAAAAATGTTTGAAATTATGCTTATATACTTACCCAGATTACAATGGCTTTGAATTATGTGTCGAATCGGGAAAATAAATTCAGCAAGTTTACCTAATTTTGATAAATGAACATTAACTTTGCTAGAGTAACTGCTAGTATCTCAAGCATGTGAATCTTGCTTAAGATAAATAATTAAGAACACAGACAAGCCCTGGCTGCTATGGCTCAGTGGATTGAGCATCGGCCTGCAAGCCAAGTGTTGCTGGTTTGATTCCCAGTCAGGGCACATGACTAGGTTGCACGTCAGGTCCCCAGTTGGGGGCGCAGGTGAGAGGCAACCACACAGTGATGTTTCTCTCCCTCTCTTTCTCTTTTCCCCTCTCTACAAGTAAATAAATAGTTAAATAATTAAAAAAAAAAAAAAAAAAAAACCCCACCTACAACTGACTTCTGGCCAAGATGGAGGCATAGGAGGTGTAGGTTGACATGCTGTGTTTCCTTCAACAGCCAGGAAGGAATATAGCTACCTCAAACTGGAGACAACCAGAAGTTCCAGAAAACTGAGCTGCATGGAAGTCCAACAAACAAAGATATAAAGAAATACTCATCCAAACAGGGAGGAGGGCGGAGAGGATGCAGTGTGGTGGCAGTGGCAGCTGCCATAGTGGCTGTGACTGGCCAGTGGAAAGCACAGTACACTTTTAAAAAAGTAGGGAGGTACACCTGGGGAGTGATCCCAGCCCTAGACCAGACCAGGCCAGACCAGACCAGACCATGTTTCCAGCATCAGGGAAAATAAAGCCTCATTGCTTCTGACTGTGAAAACCAGTAGGAGTTGGGGCAGAGGAAGACACTGCTGGTCTCTCAGCAGAGTCCGTTTGTTTAGAGGGCCCCCATGGTTCTCGAATGTCCATAGACCCACTCACTCTGGAAACCGCCGCCAGGGCAACAGCTAGAGAGGAGCCAGTCCTGAGCAAGTGGCATTGTTCCCTCTCAGACCCCTCCCCAACATATAGCGCAACAATGTGGTAAAACACGCCACCCCATACTGACAAATACCTAAGGCTCTGCCCCTTAAATGTAACAGATGTGACAGCTCTACCTAAGACACAGAAGCAAAGACAGGAAACATAGAAGTATGGCCCAAAAGAGGGAACAGATCAAGGTTCCAGTGAGAGAACTAAGTGATAAGGAGTAGCCAATCTAATAGACACAGAGTTCAAAACAATGGTGATAAAAATGCTCACAGACTTGATAGATACACCTGAGTACGGCAAACGTGGAAGGGAGAAAGTGAAGCCTATGCTAAGTGAAACGAAGGAAAACCAATGGTGAAGGGAAGGAAGCTGGGGTTCAAAGCAATAATTTGAAACATAAGGAGGAAATAAACAGTCAACCAGTACAGAATGAAGAAATAAGAGTTGAAAAAAATGAGGAGAGGCTTAGGAATCTCTCCAACAACTTTAAATGTGCCAACATTCGAATAACAGGGGTGCCAGAAGGAGAAGAGGAAGAGCAAGAAATTGAAAACTTATGTGAAAAAATAATGAAGGAAAACTCCCCAAATTTGGTGAAAGAAATAGACATACATGTCCAGGAAGCACAGAGAGTCCCAAAGAAGCTAGACCCAAGGAGGACCACACCAAGACACATTATAATTTAAATGCCAAAGGTTCAAGATAAAGAGAGAATCTTAAAAGCAGCAAGAGAAAAGCAGAGTTATCTACAAAGGGGTGCCTATAAGACAGTCAGCTGATTTCTCAAAAGAAACTCTGCAGGCAAGAAGGGACTGGCAAGAAGTATTCAAAGTGATGAAAAGCAAGGACCTGCAACCAAGACTACTCTATCCAGCAAAGCTATCATTTAGAATGGAAGAGCAGATAAAGTGCTTCCCAGACAAGATAAAGCTAAAGGAGTTCATCATCATCAAGCCATTATTATATGAAATGTTAAAGGAACTTATTTAAGAAAAAGAGGATCAAAACTATGAACATTAAAATGACAACACACTCACAACTATCAACAACAGAACCTAAAAAACAAAAACAAACAAAAAAAATCCCCCCAAAACCCTAAGCAAACCATCCAGGATAGGAACAGAATCATAGGTATGGGGATCATTTGGAGGCTTATCAGTTGGGAGGTGGCTGGGGGAGAAATGGGGAAATGGTGCAGAGACTAAGAAGCATAATTGGTAGGTACAACATAGACAGGGGGAATTTAAGAATAACATAGGAAAGGGTTAAGCCAAAGAACTTACATGCATGCCCCACGGACATGAACTAAGTGGGGTGGGATTGCTGGAGGTAAGGAGCGTACTGGGCAGTGGGGAACAAAGAGAAAATAAATTGGGACAACTCTAACAGCATAATCAATAAAATATACAAAAAAGAAAAAAAGAAAAGAATACCAACAACTTTTAATTGACAGAAATCCAACTTCTGCCAAGTATTGTCAAGAGCCAGCAATATTCCAAAGAATCTAATGGACATGTTAACTTTCTCTTTCTAAATTCTTCCCTAGTACCAAACAACCCTGAAAACAGGAAAACACTGATCTGAACATCAACCTCTTTCTATAATTAAAGTAATGTTAGTGATTTACAAAAATAAGATTATAGGTGTGGGTTTTCTCTGGATCAAATTAAAAAAAAAAAAAAAAAGAAAAAGCCACAGAAAGAACATTTCCAAAAATGTGAAAAGTAAAATGGAAAAAGAAACAGCCATATATAAATTATTTGTATTCATAAATTAATACCATTTTAAATATTTGTGTAGTTCCATATACTTACTAAAATAGTTTTTGAAACAAAATTTTTATTAGAGTATGTATTTATACAAATAGTTTTATGTATATACATTGTCATACACACACAAAAAATGTTACTCAGTTACCACATGTAAAAATAAGTCACTTCTTGAAGTAGCAGGAAAGTTTGTCTCTTAAGAAAACTAGAAAGTTACCTCTTATTAGAGAATGAGAATTAAATAGCCATTATATGTCCCTTTTGTCTCAGTTGCCAGGAAGCTCACATCTAATTTAATATTGATACCAATTATGACCTAACCCAAATTGCTTCTTATCATCTACTTTTAAGGGCATTTATCTGATCTCTCTTCCTTTATCTTTAGTTGGCCTTGTTTGTGTTTGAGATGCTTCACAGAATACATTTTAAAGTAGTGTTAATATATATTAATTGCTAGCATATTTTTATAGTTGAGGACTAATATATATTTTTAAAAATTCTCCCCCTTGATGATTCTATTTCTCTTCTCTAGATTCTGCCTCTCTTTTCCTTCGTAGCTAAACTTGAATTGTCAATATTCAATGTTCCCCACTTCCTTACCTTCTTTTCATGTTTCAACACATTGCATTTTTGCCTTTCACCTTCACCCTTCCAGATACTTTTGGATTTTATATTAATTCACACAAAGTAAATGTAACTACTTATTATATATACAAACAATAACAAGTCAGAGAGTTACTACCCAAAGTAGAATGTTTCACAGTACTACTATCAAAGTAGAAAGTAGTATATTTTAACAAAGATACTCTATAAAACAACATATAGCCCTGGCCAGGTGGCTCAGCTGGTTGGAGCATCATCCTGTGCATCAAAGTGGTATGGGGTTTGATTCCCAGTCAGGGTGCATACCTAGGCTGTGGGTTTGATCACTAGTGGAGCGTGTGTGGGAGGCAACCAAGCAATGTCTCTGTCTCTATCGCTCTCTCCCCGCCCTCTTCCTCTCTCTCTAAAGTAAATAAATATATCCTTGAGTGAGGAATTTTTTTTTTTTAAACCCAAAAAACCAAACAACATACAATAGTCATCCCCTTGTTCGTGGTTTTGCTTTCCATGGCTTCAGTTACCTGCAATTAACCGTGATCCAAAATATTAAATGGGAAATTCTAAAAATAAACAATTCACAAGTTTTAAATGGCAGCTATCTTGATTATGAGATCAACTGTTATGGAACCCAAGTGCTTTTGTTCAAGTAACGCTTTCCATCAGGTCTACAGTAGCCTAACCTACATCACAATGCCTTTGTCATATAAGTTACTTCATATCATCACAGAGGCATGTATCATCTCACATCCTCACAAGAAAGGTGAATATATGTATAGTAAGATATTTTGAGAGAGACCATATTTATATAATCTTTATTACATTATAGTTATAATTGTTCTATTTTATTTTTAGTAACTGTTGCTATTCTCTTACTAAGTTATAACTTAAATTTTATCATAAGTACAAATGTATAGGAAAAATCCGAGCATATATAGACAGGATTTGGTCCTATCCAGTTTTAAGCATCCACTGGGAATCTTAGAACATATTCCTCATGGATAAGTGGGGGACTACTACATTTTTTAAATGTTAAGCTGATGATTTTATACAATAAAATTTTTAATACAAAATTTTTATTAGTGTATTTCAGCCAAATCTGTAGATACACGAGTAATGTGTTCTTTATAAATTGTAGTGCCTAAGAAAGTCTGGTGATAGAGTTGATCACAAAGTAATTCCTCATAAGATTTCCCCCTCCATCAAAAAAAAACAAAACAAAACAAAAACCCACCAGTGATTGTAACAGATTAAGAGGCAACTGGGTGCTGAGTCCTGTTCAAGTGATCTCCCTGTTGCTGGGACTAGTTTATGAACATTACCAATGGAGTGAAATTGTCTGCACAGGCTTAAGCAGAGTCTAACTAGAAAAAACTGCAATGGTCAGTTTGCCTTTGGGACTCTGTTGTCCCAGGTGACTTGTTATCTTGGAGCCTAACAGCTTTGCCCAGGGCTCTTATGTCACCCAGGCCAGACCCTAAAAGCTTACTCTTTCCATAAGGTACATGAACAAGTCTCTTAAAAAACAAACAAACAAACAAAAAACCCAAAACAAAAAACTATGTATAACAGCTACTGGACAATGAATAGATACTGTTCTAAGCGCTTTACATATATTACTCCATTTAACACCAAGAACTACAGTCATAATAAGGATAATTATGAAGTGCCCTAATAAACCACTTTTGAATAGCATCCCACTTAATCTTCTCAATAACTGAAGCAGGTAGTTAGCATTACTACATTTAAAAGACTCTGAAACTGAGTTGCAGGGAGGTTAAGTAATTTGTTCAAGAAAATATGACTAGGAAATATTGGGATTATGCCTAGAGCTATGATACTTTGAGTGTTTCTTTGGGGATATTTGTCTGAATTTGAAATTTGGGATGAAAGGAATACATCTCCCTGTGCAGATATAGGAACCCCTTCCTGATCTTCTGGAAATTCTTTCAATTGCAACTGATGATCATAACTTTTGTCAACTCAGACACATGGAAGAATACTAGTGAAAGTGTTCTTTCATATCTTCACTCTTCCTCATTGCTTCTAACAAGCATTAAAAAGAAATTATTTGGAGGGAAAGAACATGGTTATAAAGGAAGGAGGAGATAAGAAAAAGTAACAGAAGAGGACAGGAGGGAGAAGAGAGAAAGTTTCTTATCCCTCCTACTTCATCAGTCACCTCAATACTGACAGGCATTGAGTCCACAAAACTAAATGGAAGGGAGAGGGAAGGAGTGCTTAGGTTGCTTGTACTTGGTCTTTTATTTATTATTTTTTTAATATGTTTTATTGATTCTGCTGTTACAGTTGTCCCAATATCTTTTCCCTCTTCTCCCCTCCACCCAGTGACCCCTCTCCATCCAGGTGTCCACACACCTTAGTCCATGCCCATTGGTTGTGCATATAGTTCTTTCAACATCTTCCTGTCTACTCCACTCCCTCCTACCATGCTTCTTAATTCCTGTACCATCTCCCTCCCTTTCCCCCTCCCCTCTCCCCACCGCAATATGTTCCCCATACCTGTAATTCTTTTTCCACTCTTGTTGCCTACTTAGTTTGCCTTTGTATCAATTCCCTAGCTTCTGTTGTTGGTTGTTGTAATACAGTTTTCATTTTAATGTTCATAGTTTTGATCCTCCTTCTTCTAAACAAGTCCCTTTAACATCTCATATAACAGTGGTTTGGATCTAATGAACTCCTTCAGTTTTACTTTGTCCTGGAAGCACTTTCTCTGCCTTTCTATTCTGAATGACAGCTTCGCTGGATAGAGTAATTGTGACTGTAGGTTTTTGCTTTTCATTACTTCGAATATTTCTTGTCAGTCCCTTCTTGCCTGTAGAGTCTCCTTTGGGAAATCAGCTGATAGTCTAATTGGGACCCTTTTGTATGTAATTCTCTTCTTCTCTCTTGTTGCTTTTAAGATTCTCTCTTTATCTTTAATTTTTGACATTTTAACTATAATATGTCTTGGTGTGGTTCTCCCTGGGTCCAGTTTATTTGGAACTCTCTGTGCCTCCTGGACCTGTGAGTCTATTTCCTTTCCCAAGTTAGGGAAGTTCTGCTTCATTATTTTTTCACATAATTTTTCAATTTCTAGTTCTTCTTTTTCACCTTCTGGCAACCCTATAGTTCGGGTATTCGCTCTCTTATAGTTTTCCCAGAGGTTTCTGAGCTTCTCATCATCTTCCTCACTTTTTGTTTCCTCTTTCTGCACTGGTTGACTGTTTGTTCCTTCCCTATGTTCTGATTTGTTGATTTGATCCCTGGTTTTCCTTCCCTCACCACTTGTTCTGTATGTGTTTTTGTTCATTTCAGCAGGACTAGCCTTCATTCCTTCCCTGTCTTGATTAAGTCCTGCTGTTATTTCTGTAAGCTGTCTGATAACTATAGCTCTGAACTGAGCCTCAGGAAGATTATCTATCTGTTCATCCGTTAATTCGTGTATTTGCTTTCTGGTCAAGTATGTGATTGGTATCTCTGTCATTATCCCTGCCATCCTGACAGGTTTGTTTACCTTTCCTTCTTGGGCGGGGCTGCCACACCTCCTATGCTATAGGGGGCAGAGCCACATGCACTCGTCACTACCCTGCAACCCTTCTCACCACACTGTGGTGCTTTATGCGGGGGCGGGGGTCCAAGATAGATTCCTGCCGTTCACTCTCCACTGAGACCAGGAGCCTCCTCCTCTGTCCCCATGCCCTCTGGGCCTCACAGTCTGAGGCAATGGGGGTCTGCCTTCCCCCACATTGGAATCATGAGCTGACCGGTCTGGACTGCACCCGGGTGCTCCCCTGGCGCTTCTTGCCTCCCCTTAAATATGGGTATCTGTGTTTACTGCAGTCCCACTGCTCGTCGCTGCAGCTGCTGCCACCAGCACAGTTTGACCTCTCTGCTCTGGCTTCGCCCCTCCTACCCGTCCGGATGAGCACCACTTATTTATAACTTCATATGTTAGACTTTCATGTAGCTTTATTTTCTGGAACTTCTGGTTATTTCTGGTTTTGTGGTAGCTGCAGTCCTTCTTAGTTGTGGAGGGAGACAGAGCGTGTCAGTGTAGGCCTCCATCTTGGCCGGAAGTTGGTCTTTTAAATGTTATGAACATGTATTAAGTAGGCCGTGTAAACAATGAACTGCCCACATGGAAGTTATAAATAAAAGATATTGATAAGCATGATTTCCTTCTTTGTCTATATTCTCACTCTAGAACATGCTAAGTCATTAAGGTATTATCTTTGTAAATTAAGAAATCTTAATTTCTAAAAACTCACCAAGTTGTTGGAGCTTCATCATCTCCCATTTCACCTTCTTCTACATCCATTCCTTCTTCTCTATCTTCAGTGTGCTAAATTAAAAAAAAAAGGTACAGCCTGTCATGAAGCAGTTGTCAGGCAGAAGGTAAACACTGGAATAATGTCATCGCACACTGCTAGACAATCATTAGTAGAGGAGTCTTAGTAATAGTAACTATATGGACCTATGGTTAATCTTTAAGGCAATGGGAATTCTATGTGACAGGGAGCTGAGAACTCAAGACCAATATGACAATGATATAGGACAGTCATGAAGACAATGTGAAAATCTTTAAACCAGTATTTTTCCAAGTGTAGTCAGTGGATTCTCTCTGAGAATAAAGGATCTACAGCAAATATGTTTTGGAAAAATATATACAATGACCTTTTAGATACTTGAGAAAATGATTAGTGTTTTAAGGACCCTAAGAATTGCAGTAAATAAAGTGAATTTAAGTAGTTTTTGTCTCCAATTTCAGTTTCTCTATGGGAGTCCAGCTCTATACTGAAAAGTTCAAAATAAGTTTACGTGGACTAGTCTGAGAAGTACTTAGAAGATACATAAAGGTGGAGGACAAGATTTTTGAAAAATCTTAAGCAAAGTCAACATCACTTCCAAATTGAAAATGATTTTATACTTTAAGGAATAAGTTACATAAGTAGTCTGATTAATCGACGGTGAGATATTAGTTTTATCTAGTAAATAATTTTTAAAACTTTATAACTTGGTCATAAATGAAGAGTAGGTGTTGGATTGTCTTCTGGACATATCACAATTTTTAAAAAAGCAATAGGCAAATAACTGGCTCACTATTTGGAAAAAAATAAAATTATAACTCAATTTATTCTAACTACAATATTTCTCTTGGGTTAAAGAGTTAAAGGAAAAAACAAAACCATGAAAGCACCAGAAGAAAACAAAGGGGTTGATATAATCTTGTGGAATAGAAGCCTTAAGCATGACACAAAATCAGAAACAATAAAACAAAAGTTCAACAAATGTTAATATTATATCCAAATGTAAATGTTCTATTGAGCAAAGGCACCATAAAGTTATAAGAAAAAGCATAAACTGAGAAAAAATGGATCAACATATATGGTAGGCAATGAATTAATTTCTATATAAAATATTTTATGAGTTTCTACACATATAAGAAAAAGACATTTCAACAGAAAATTGGGCAGATGGCATTAATAAGAAATTCTCTTCCTCACTGCTTCAATCAGCACAAAAGAGAAATAAATTTCAATCAACAAACAGTAAGTTCCTTGACTTCATTAATAACCAAGTAAAGCAAGTTAAAGCAAAGATGACTTACTTTTCAAGTACGTATCAATTAGGCAAAGTTTTTAAAAAGTTGATAATTCTCAGGGTTACTGTGAGACTGTGTGAAATGGGCAGGCATTCTCTATGTGCCATCGGTGGTAGTATAAATGGGTACAACCTTTTTGATAAGTAACTGGGCAATAGCCATCAAAATCTGATATATGCATAATTTTGATATAGCAATTTCACTTACAAAATTTATCCTATGGAGACACCTGCATAATACAGCAATGATATACATAATATTATTCATTATAATGCTGTTAATAATTTTTCACTATTAGACATTATCTAAATGCCCATTGACAGGGGACCGTAATATACCAAAAGATTTATCATTAGCCATGAACACTGAGACACATCTAAACATACTGATGCAAAAATGCATCCATTTTTAGTGCTAAAAGACGAAAGTAAATTCCAGAATGGTATGTATTATATGACCTCATTTTTGGACTATAACTACAATACACAAAAAGTTTTGAAAGAATAAACAGACAATGTTAAGAATGGTTATTTTCGGGGCCTTGGATTATGGGGTAGCTAGTTTCTATTTTAAATATTTCTATTTTGTGGGCCCTGGCTGCCGTGGCTCAATGGATTGAGCGTCGGCCTGCGAGCCAAGTGTCGCTGGTTCGATTCCCCATCAGGGCACATGACTAGGTTGCACACCAGGACCCCAGTTGGGGGCGCGTGAGAGGCAACCACACAGTGATGTTTCTCTCCCTCTCTTTCTCCTTTCCCATCTGTCTAAAAATAAACAAACAAAATAAATAAATAAATAAAAATATTTAAAAAAAATTTCTATTTTGTTTGCATTTTTAAGAGAATACATATTATTTCTATAAATTGGAAATAAAGGTTTTAAAATTTTTGACAACTTATAAGGCCCATTCATAGAAGTTACCTCAATAACAAACTTATAAACATGTTCTGTTAGGTTTCATATCAGCCTCACCTTCTGACCCAAGGTGCTTTCCTGCTCATTGGTATTGAAAACAGTGACATTTTCCAGATTAAACTGACTCTGCAAATTAAGACCTATTAAAAATAAGAAAGAAAAAGATTTCAAAGCAAATGTACCAACCACATAAATTTGTTTAAGAATATGTTGTCACATAAAATAATAAATATACAATCAAACAAAAGATCAAGTTACAAATAACAATACACTTGGATTTTCAAATCTTTCTAAAACTCATTTCTTTCCCTGACTGATGTGGCTCAACTGGTTTGGCATAGTCCTGCAATGCAAAAGGTCACCAGTTCGATTCCTAGTCAGGGCATATGTAGGGTTGCAGGCCAGACCTCAGTTGTGGGGCATGTGCAAGAGGCAACCCACATCAATGTTTTTCTCCTTCCTTCCTCTAAAAATAAATAAATAAAATCTTTTAAAAAAATAAAATGAAAATAAAATTCTTTTGAAAGGTCCCTTTAGAGTACACAGAATTCTACATACAACATAGTTGATCCTCATTACCCATGAATATTTAAAAACAATTTCATATAATGCAATATGTAGTAATTTATAATTCTGCTGAATCACAGACAAAAATTGTGTAATCAAAAAGCGAGTGTATAACATTTATGGGAAATATATTGTAGTTATTGAGAGCCAGGTTTCTCACTGTCAGAGAAAGAAGTAATAGATAAGCAGGTCTACTGGTGCTAAATACACTCAGAATATTAGTATGATCTCATGGCTTTTGCTGTGGATTATTTAAAAAGGTACAGAGAAAATGTGTGACACTGTGATTTATAAGAAATATATACACTTGGTCATTCAGATAACCAAAAGGTATTTCTCAGATATTTTTGGTCTTCATCCACAGTTCCTGACTCATAGCTCCCAAATCCCTTGGAATTTCCTAAGCAATGATAGCAACAATGGTGTCTCCTATTATGTGAAAGGGGTAACTTTTGCACCCTACCCAAGGGTGGGGGTTGTTTGCCACTAGAGCTGACCAGATAATTACAGAGGATTGGAACTTTCAGTCCTAACCCCTGATTTCTCGGGAGGGGATAAGGTCTTGACATTGACCCAATCACCAACGGACAATGACTTAGTCCATAAAACTCCCAAAAGGACAGCTCGTTGCCTTCTTTTTCAAAGAGCTTCCCAGCCTGGAAACTTGTAAGAGTGCTTCCATGTGCTACCATGCTGAGCTCCAAGCTCCCAGAGGACAGGAGCAACTTTGTTTGAGACCTCACCCTATGCTATTTTCTTCATCTGGCTGTTGACTCATAGTCTTTAACATCCTCTGTAATAAATTAGTACTCTAGTAAACAAATGGGTTTTCCTGAATTCTATGGTCATTACAGCAAATTAATTTAACCCAAGGTGGGGAGGTGTGGGAACCTCTTATTTATAGACAGTTGATGAGATGCACAGGTAAAAACCTGGGCTTGCAACTGGCATCTGAAGTGGAGGGTGGTCTTGTGGGGCTGAGCCCTTTACCTGTGGAATCTGATGCTATCTCTGGGTACATGCATGGTGTTAGAATTGAGATGAATTCAAATGCTTGTTGGTGTGGGGCAGCCACTGCCCCTGACCCCCACCTTAATATTGGAATTGGGTCCAGGGACCTCTTTCAGATAGATACAGAAATAAATACAGATGTATATGTATACACAGGTTTGCATACATACATATATTTCTTAGCGCTGTCCACTGAGAGGGCCTAGAAGCAGTGACACTCCAGTAGTAATGAGCATAAAAGCTATTTTGGCTTCTAAGTACCATTCTTAAGTTGAAGAAATCAAGCTCTTTGGAGAAGTGGGCGATTCCAGAGCTGGGGCAGGGAAAATACAAGATGAGCCCAGACCATCTTCTCATACCAGGAAAACTTGAAATAATTCCCAATGAGCAAAACTCGAGTAACAAAGTAAATAATGATACTATGGGATTATAACCCAGAGAATAAAATAAATACCCATGAGTTCATACTGAAATAATGATTAATAAGTAAATAAGAGAGAAGAGGCACTCTTCCTTATAGAAGAATCCCAATTAGTAAATGTAGAAGGAATGAAAGAAACAGAAACCACCAGGACAATCTAATAACAATCAATGTAGGCAAGAGCGACTAATGAATATGTACAACTAAAACCAAAGGTCTAAGGAAAAAAAGGGTATTTGCATAGCCTCAAAGTATCTCCGTATAGATATTTATTACAAAGGGAAAAGTAGTAATTTTGCAGCAGAGAAATATGGGATCAAAGATAGTAGCATCACTAGTAGTAAGACCTATCAACATCATGTTGAAATGATGCCCTAAGAAGGACACATCACCTCTGTAGTCTTCTTCCCCCAAATCCATAACCTTAATCTAATTTTGAAAAACATCAGAAAACCGAAATTGAAGGGCATTCTACAAAACATCTGAGCAGTGGTTTTCAAGTGTTAAGGTCATGAAAAATATAAGCAAAGACTAAACAACTCTCACAGTGGGGAGAGTAAAGCAACGTGACAAAAAAAACACAATGTGGGATCCTGGTTAGATCCTTTAGATCCTTAAACAGGAAAAAGAAAGCAGTGATAAATTGGTAAAAGCCAAATAAACTCTGTAGTTAACACTCCTGTGCAAACCTTGATTTCTCGGTTTTGATAACAGTACCACAGTTATGTTAGGGGTTAACATCAGGTGAAAGTGATTCAGATACTCCCTACACTTTCTTTGCAACCCTTCAAGTCTAAAGTTATTTCAAAAAAAAGTTAATAAAAAGCTAGTATGCTAGATCAAGTAAGCTAGTAAATCAACCTGGCTGACCATTTGGCTTTGACTACTTAAAATACCTTTGTCTATTCTCTACTTATTACTTAATATAGCATATGACATAATTCTCTTTAAATCAAAGATTTCAGTCATACTTTCCTATATTTAATGAGTAAATTAAATGCTAAAATGGCCTTTTGAAGGTCTTGGAATATACCCTAGGTCGTCGGTGGCGGCGGCAGCCGTCCGTCTCGAGAGACGATGGTGTAGCTTCTTAAGAGTCTATCTGCACCGCCGAGAATGGCTGTGCAGTCCGACTCGGGAGTGACATCGTATCTGTCTCCTCCCGTGTTGAATTGACATCTTGCGATGACGCTGAAGCTACAGAGCCTGGGCAGGGTGATATGGAGGGTCTGCTGTTGCCCATGCAGCAGACCCCACCTCTCTTCGCAGCTGAAGGATCCAAGGGAAAGACGGAGTCAATACAGCTTGGCTTCAGGTGCGCCGCAGGAGTTGCCGGTGTTGACTACAACGTCAAACCGCCTTAGGGACTCCGGCTCCGGATTTTCTGTCAGGGTTTACTCCCTTAGCCTTTCCCCTGAAGAGGTATGCCGCAAGGCAGCAGAGGTTTTTTGGAGTCAGAGTTTTCCTTCTCTGATGTACCCTGACTGGAAGATCGAACCAGCGACACTTAGCTCGCAGGCCGACGCTCAATCCACTGAGCTAAACCAACCAGGGAGATACCCTAGGTAAATCTCAAGTATTATATTTGCAAATGTCAAAAAGAAAAAAGAAAGTAGTATAAGAAAATATCCCTAAATGCTAACCTAGTTTATGTTAGGGTCGTAGGGCTGATTATGAATAGTGTTCTTCCTTCACTTTCCAATTTTCTGAAAGAAGGTTGTTTTACTTTTATAACATAAAAAATAAATTTAAAAATATAATTTATTATAGTTTAAAGTAACCATTAACAATGTATTGTTAGCCTTTCAAATAGTTAATAAGGGAAAGGAAAATGTGGTTTCTCTTTATCTTGTCAATTTGGAAATACAGTACATTAAAAAAGAGATTTAAAAAATAAAAATGAGAGTGGAGACTGGAGATAACCATAAAGAACAAAAGAATGGCTGAGAATGGAAACCTTGTTCTTATGTCTATAAATTCCAGAAAAAGAAATCACAAATTAGTACTTAGGAGGGGCATACTTCATTTCACAAAGGAAAAGAGCCTTCATTCATCACAGATTTAAATAGTGACTAGGTATCTGGCACTCTTCTAGGCACAAAGAATACAGAGGTAAACACATAAATACACTAAAAATGCCATATGGTATTAAATGCTAAGAAGAGATTTGTAATCAGGTGGTGATAATATGTGACTGGAGTGGCGGGTTTAGATTAGATGCTCAAAGAGGAAGTGAAATTTAAACTGAGATTGAGTGAAAGCAAAAGTCAGTAATGTGACAATAATGAATAAAATGATGACAGAGGGACGACTTACTGCCAAGTCCCTAAGTTTCAAATGATCTTAATATTCTGAAGGCATAGACAAGGTGAGCTACCAATTCAGTGGGGAAAGAATAGATATTCAATGAATATTGTTGGGACAACTCAGTATCCACATATAGGCTGAGGCAAAAGTAGGTTTACAGCCCTGGCTGTGTAGCTTAGTTGGTCAGGATGTTGTCCAGATATTCCAAGGTTGCAGGTTTGATCCCCAGTCAGAGCTCATTCAAGAATCAACCAATGAATGCATAAAAAAAAATGGAACAATAAACAAAAAATGTTTCTCTCTTTCTCCTCCTTCCTCTCTAAAAATCAATTAAAAAACTTTAAAGGTTTATAGTTGCCCATATGGAAAATAATTATTTATACATAACACAAGAACAAAGTTTGTGCTTCATGTACTCACAACAATAAACATGTTTTGTCCCACCCCATAAAAAGAATGAAATTGGACCTCTATGTCATACCATATACAAAAATTAACTAAAAATGGGTCACAGACCTAAATGTAAGAGCTAAAACTTATAGAAGAAAATATACAAGTAAATCTTTATGAACTTGGGTTAAGCAATGGTTTCTTAGATATGACACCAAGAACACAAGCAACAAAGAAAAAGAGATATCAAACTGTCAAAATGTAAAACTTTTGTGAAGTAAATGATACTATCAAGAAAATAAAAAGGCATTTCATAGAATAAAAGAAAATATTTGCAAATTGTATATTTGATATAGGTCTTGTATCTAGAACATAAAGAGAACTTATACAACTAATTAATAAAAAGACAAATAACCCAATTATTAAAATGGGCAAAGAATCTGAATACACATTTCTTTAAAGAAGATATACAAATTACCAGTAAGCACATGAAACTCACACTTAAGTCTTTAGTCATTAGGAAAATGCAAATCAAAACTGGAATGAAATAGCACTTTATACCCCTTAGGAAGACTGTAATAAAAAAGACAGACAACAATGTTAGGACGTGGAAACTGAAACCCCTGTGCATTGATGATACGAATATAAAATGTTGCAGCCTCTTTGGAAAACAGTTTGGTTGTTCCTCAAAAATTTGAAGAGTCCTGGCTGGTGTGGCTCAGCGGATTGAGTGGTAGCCTGAGAACCAAAGGTCACCAGTTTGATTCCCAGTCAGGGCACAAGCCTGGGTTGTGGGCCAGGTCTCCAGATGGGGGTGCATGAGAGGCAACCACACATTGATGTTTCTCTCCCCCTTTCTCCCTCCCTTCCCCTCTCTCTACAAATAAATAAATTCTTTAAAAAAAGAAAAAAAAAATGAAGTTACTACTGTATGACCCAGTAATTCTATTATAAAAATATATAAAAGAGAATTTAAAACAGAGTTACCATATGACCCAACAATTCCACTCAAGGTATAGTCCCAAGAGAAATGAAAACATATGTCCGCACAAAAACCTGTACACAAATAATTACAGCAGCATTATTCATAATAGCCAAAAAGTGGAAAAAACCCAAATGTACACCAATCGATGAATGGATAAAGAAAATGTGGTATATCCACAAAAAGAACAGTATTCAGCCATAAAAAGGAATGAATTAGTGATACACGCTATAAGGCAGAAGAACTTTAAAAATATTATACTAAGTTAAAAGAAGCCAGTTACAAAAGACCATGTTATATTATTCCATTTTTTAAATGTCCAAAATAGGAAAATCTATGGAGACTGAAAATTAGATTAATGGTTGTTTAAAAGTTAGGGAGAGGGTAAGGATGGAGGTAACTGGGACTGACAGTTAATAAGTACAGGTTGCTTTTAGAAGGAAAAATGTTCTAAAATTAGAATCAGATAAAAATGTGACAGTAGCACAACCCTGTGAATATACTAAAAAACAAAGAATTGTATACTTTAAATGGTGACTTGTCCAGTATGTGAATTCACATCTCAATAAAATGGCTCAAAAGTGTAATTAAATAAAAAAAAGTTAAGTTTCCAGTAATGGAAGGTTAATTAATTCATATTAACCCTCCCACCGAGGAACTAAAAACCTGGATAAATTACATTAATTCTATAAACATTTATAGATCATAAACCATGTTCATAGCACTGTTCTGGGCAATAAAGTAGAAAAATGATTTTCTTAAAAACAGTAAAGACCTGACAAAATAGTAAGGAATATCTAGCAAAAAATTCAGAAGGTAAGAAATATAAAGAATGCATCATTCAGCCTTCAAAGCCACTTGTCTTGAGGACATTCACCGAACAGGAAGAATCAGTTGCAAAACTGAACTATCAGCTTCCTGAAACTAGGATATAAAAGTAAATCTCTGGGCCCAAGGAAAGTGGGGAACCTAATAAATCCCACCTCAACCATAACCATCAACAAGGATTGGGACTTGTAGTCTACATCATCAGTATGGATAAAACAAACGGTCTTCTCAATGATCTAAGGAATCATAGGCCTTGAGCTGGGCTGGATTAAGGCAATCCTGGACTAGCAGTATCTCCCTTCAAAAGGTGCCTTTACTATAGAAGTAATGAAAACTGTATCTGGAGAAAGGTGTCTATCCAAAGTCTCAAAATTATTCCCTCAAATATAACATCAAACACTAACCAGACACACAAACAGATAAGACATCATGAGTGAGAAACAGTAAAAAAGACACTAGAGGCAGACCAACGAAGACTTAAAATACTGGAATCATCAAAGACAGAAAATAAAAATAATAAAGGTTAGCCTGGTTAAAAACTAAAAAATAAATTTGAAAATATCAGCAGGGAAGAAGAAACTAAAACGTGACATAGTAGATTTTAAAAACACCTTCTAGAAATAAAAAATATAACAAATGAAATTAAGAACTCATTTAGCAGATTATTTATAGCTGAAGAAAGAAGTAGTGAACTGGAAAACAGTTCTGAAGAAATTCTTTAGAATGTGATAGACAAAGAGGTGAAAAATATAGAAAGTCTAGATATAGAGGGTATTTTGAGAAGGTATAAGGATGGTTACTGGAGTTCTAGAAAGAAAAAAGAAAAAGAGGCATACACACTATTTCAAGAAATCATGGCTAAAATTCTTACAAACTTGACTAAGGATACCAATCCAGATTCAAGATACCCACAAATCTTAAGCATGATAAAGAAAAAGAAATCCATGCTTACAAACACTATAGTAAAACTGGAAAAAGAAAATCTTAAGAGCAAATAGAGAAACAAAATCTAGATTATCTTCAAAGGAATTAAGACTGACATTTGACTTGTCTATAAAAAAATGCAAGAAAATGCAAGGAAAGTAATGATGATCTTCCACAAAATAAAATCTGTATCTAGTGCCATTCTAGAATCTTGTCTTTCCTGAAACCATTCAAGAATGAAGATATAAAGATGTTCAGACAAAACACATACCCGCACTACAGAAGAGGTGTAAAAGAGAAAATGACCATGGACAGAAAGTCAGCAATACAAGTGGTTAATACATTGGTAGACCTAGATTAATCCTGACCACATTAAATAAGCAGGAAAAAAACAAAACAAAAAACCTCAACAGAGATTTAGCATGACAAAAAGGAAGCACAAAAAAAACCACTGCTAACAGATGCAGGCTATTGTAAGCTCTTCCCATATTTTAATTCATTTAATCCTTATAACATATGAAGTAGATGGTATATTAGCCTGATATTAAAGAAGGGAAGACTGAAGCAAAAAGATATTAAAATCTGAAATATTTAAACAGACTGTGGATGGCTCTGAAGAACTGGCAATGTTCCAATTCTGGATCTGAATAGTTACACAGTATTTGCTTCATAATTACTTTAAGCACTTTCCTTTATGAGTATTATATTTCACAGTAAAAAAACAAATGGTAAAAGAAATGGAGGGAGGTATATTTGACTAACAGCAGGATTTAGGGAGAAAATGGAAGCAGAAAAACAGGCATATATTATAAAATGATATAAAACATGATGGTTCGTATCTACATATTTCAGTATGATTCAAGAGTACATTATTATTAAGCTTTGAACTTAAAGAATCAACGACTTGAAGGGTTATCTATATTATAAGGACCAGTAGAACTGTCTACAAGTAAAAGAAAATAAAATAACAATTTTCTATGCTATTTTTTAACTTTTTAGAACCATTTTTTTTGTTATCATTACAGATTCTAATCCATTAAAAACTGGAAAAGATTTTCCTATAAAGCATTTATTTAATGTAAAAAAGCTTACCTGATTTCTCAGATAAAGGGAAAAGCCTGGCCAAAAAGAGTTGAATTCGTCCACAGAAAACTGTATTTTGGGATTTTGATAATCTTCTTAAGAGATCTAACAATATATGGAAATGAAGGTTATACAGAAGAAACCATTCTTCTTTTACATCACACCCAAGTTATTTAACCAGCTTTTAAGAGCATTTTCCTACAGCAGTAGTTCTCAAGATGGGGGTAGAAACTACTCTGACAAAGAAAGCACTAAAAAACCAGAAATATTCAATAGAACAAGGTTAGCATAGGAAAGAGAAGCTTTACAATTTTGGGGTTGGGGTGGGGATTTCATTAAGTTGCCATACAAAAGAGAAACAGTTTAATTTAAAGTCAATGATCAGTTTTGCCCTAGCTGGTGTGGCTCAGTGGATTAAGTGCTGACATGTGAACCAAAAGGTTGCTGGCCAGGTCCCCAGTTGGGGGTGTGCGACAGGCAACTGATAAGATGTTTCTCTTGCACATTGATACTTCTTTCCCTCTCTTTCTCCCTCCTTTCCCCTCTCTCTAAAAAATAAATAAAATCTCCAAAAATATATAAAGTCAATGATCAGTTTTAATAAATCAGACTTATTTAAAAATTAAGATACTAATCTATTTAAAAAGTTTTATTACTCATGGTTAAGTGAACCATATGTTTTTCTGGCCACATTTACATTAAAAAAATAACAATCATTTACCACTGAATTACTTACCATTGCACATACGGAGTAAATAATTTTTCCCAGCAGAATAGAATGTATTCTGAAATTAAGATAGAAATTTTTACTATAACTCAGAACTTGTTGCATGTCTTTCAGTAAGTCACGGGAAATAAAGTATTAATAAGTACTAACATGCACTGAGAACTTACTATGCCACTTTCACTTTTTCCACGCAAATAACATTTTCAATGAAATAAAAATATTTTCAGATATATAATATAAAACATACTAAGAAACTGTTTCAACATGTAAAAGTGTACATTTTTAAGTTAGTTACTAAGTGAAATTTTGTACTTCAACTTTTTCTTCATACATGATTCTTGCTTCCCCCAGAGAACAGAACACAGTTCTTTCAACAGGGACAAACTTTTTGGCAATCAGCAATATTAGAAATAAAAGCAAAACAAAAAACCAAACAAATAAACAAAAAAACACAATTTTGGATCAATATAAAGATAATCTTAGTAGAAAAAGAATGTAAGGCACTTACTGATTTCCAAGTGGCAACATTTTTTTCCACAAAAGTGAATATTGTGTCACACTGATCCAAAGGAAGACAATCCAAAACATCTCCCAGCAATACAAAAGGTGTGGATGCAGTACAAATACCTTCAAGTGGGGCACAAATCAATTTAAAAGTTTAAAATACTGTCAAGTAAAACAGCCCATGCAAAATCATTCTGAAGAATATCTTAAAGATACACTTTGTCAATCATAAGGCTTTAACAGACAAGAAATGGGAGGAAATGAGAAGTCCCCAAACAGGACATACTTAAGTTTTGGTATGCGCACTCAATAATGATAATTATTCTTGATAACACTTCTAGAGCATTTACTATATGTCAGGCACACTCAGTGCTTTACACATACTAGCATATTTAACCCTATGAGGTTGATAATATTATCCTCAGTTTACAGAAGGGAAAAACCGAGACACAGAGAAGTTAAATAACTTGCCCAAGGTCATAGAGCCAGTAAGTGGTAGAGCTGGGATACGAACCCAGGCAGTCTGGCTTCACAGTCTGTTTTCTTCACCACTAAGCTATTCAAAAGAATATAATGCAGCCAATTAAAAACGATGGTTATGATGACTATAACTTGGAAAATGCTTATTATATAACGCTATGTGAGAAAGGCAGGACTCCAAATTGTATGTGTATTATGGTTACAATAAAAATTTTTTAAAAGATTAGAGAAACTAAAACCATGTATCAAAATGTTTTCAATGTAGAGGAATTATGACTAGTATTTTCCCCTTTTCTCATTTGCAGCTGTTCTATAATGTCGCTAAATTGTATTTGGGACTTGAAATGATTATCTTCAAAAAGATAACAAGAAAGTTTGATACTGATTTCAACTATTATTAAACTTTTAAAATTATAATATTGTTTAAGGGGACAGAATAATAAAGTAAAAAGTTGTTTATTTCTAAATTCAACATCACAAAAATAAAGCAATAAATTAAAGATTTTAAGAAAAAGTCATTTAGACTAGCTAACACTACATTTATCTCCCTGCTCATTCTTCCATTTTAAGGTAATAATTACTAAAACTTGTTAATTGTTTAAGAAAAAGTAGCCACTTAAGCATGGTATGTAAAAAAGCAAAAAACAAAAAAGTCTCTCGGGTACTGTAAGCCCAAAACATTGCACTAATACAATTTATTCAGAAAAAAGAAGTAAGATTTTTAGCTCTGCTCTGCTCTGCACTGGTAAGATCACATCTGCAATGTGATGTGAGGGATACTACCTAGAACCAGTGGGTGGCATAAGGCAGCAGATTTCTACTCAATGCAAGGAAAATATGATAATCAAAACTATCTCACAGAAATTAAATAGTGAGCTCCATCAATGAGTGCAGGTTGAACCTGCCAGGGATGTTACTGAGGGCAGGCAGATAAGTCAGAGATGAGGTGGAATAGATGACCTCTGAAGTCCCTTAACACTCGGATTCCATGATACTACATAGATGCCCTGTACATCCAAGAGATTTGAAAGGCATACTCCTTGCCCTTAGTTGCAGTATAGTTTGGAATTAGTTAACTCACATTTGATAATTACAGAACTTAAAATTACCTAGATTTTTCTGCCAAAGATTCTGATTCAGTAAGACTATTCAAAAATAGAGATCACAGGTTATTTCGATGAGCTGCGTTATACAGCATGATCCTTCAGAACTTTCACAACATGTGTCCCAGCCTCTGCATGGCCCTCTTTGCTTCACCTTAACCTTGGCCACAGATACCCTCTTCTCAGTTCCCAAACACCTTGCTATGTTCATACTTCCATGATTAAATAGCTCTCCTACTCTTTATCATGGGGTAAATTCCTACTTAATCTTTCAAAGCATAAAGTACAAAGCATATCTAAAAAAAATCCCACATACCTTTGAGCAGTCCACCTGATGCATGAAGTACACTGTACATAAATTATAGCACTTATTATATCCTGTTTATCTTTGTTATGTGTACTATGACCTTTCTAAAGGTAAGCATTTTTGTATGTATTAACCAGTAAAGTGTCTGACACTGAACAGAAGCTCAATAAATATTTGCAGAGTTGAATTTAACAAAATAGTTATGGACAATTTGAAAACATGTCACATACATAAACAATACTATATTCTCTTTCAAGGAGGAGTTTTCCCATCAAAATAAAATGAAAAAAGCATTTATGTGTATTTATTTACAGTTTAACTAAAATTGTAAGTTCTCATCTTTCTCAAATAAAGTGAAAGTTCTACAGACTTTGTACAACTTCAAGGGTTAAAAACATTACTAGTCTACGAGAGTAACATATCAATGTAATCAATGAACTAGCAGATGCTGCAAACTGGCAGGAATACTCCATTGTAGAACTCATTTAAATATGCTCAATGCATAAATGATGAACAAGCATTTTATATAAAAGTTTAACATGTAAAGTCAGAATTTATGAATTATGCTGAGTTCACAAAATAGCTTGCACTGGAAGATCACTTTTACCTTGTATATTCCAGTTTTCAAAGGAATAAATATCAAAATAATAAATATGTGAATGCTTCACAGACTAAAAGACATTTTTCACATAAATCATCTGATTTAATACAAATTTTAACCAAATTAGTGTTAATGAACTATTTTTTTAATGCTTCTTTCTGCAAATATTTAATGAGCACCTACTACATGTTAAGCACTGTGTACTTACTACGCCTAGCCCTGGCTGGTTTGGCTCAGTGGATTGAGCGTCGGCCTGCGAGCTAAGTGTCGCTGGTTCGACCTTCCAGTCAGGGCACATCAGAGAAGAAAAACTCTGACTCCAAAAAACCTCCGCTGCCTTGCGGCATACCTCTTCAGGGGAAAGGCTAAGGGAGTAAACCCCGACAGAAAATCCGGAGCCGGAGTCCCTAAGGCGGTTTGACGTTGTAGTCAACACCGGCAACTCCTGCGGCGCACCTGAAGCCAAGCTGTATTGACTCCGTCTTTCCCTTGGACCCTTCAGCTGCGAAGAGAGGGGGGGTCTGCTGCATGGGCAACAGCAGACCCTCCATATCACCCTGCCCAGGCTCTGTAGCTTCAGCTTCACTGGAGAGGACACTCCAGCGTCATCGCAAGATGTCGATTCAACACGGGAGGAGACAGATACCGTGTCACTCCCGAGTCGGACTGCACAGCCATTCTCGGCGGTGCAGATAGACTCTTAAGAAGCTACACCATCGTCTCTCGAGACGGACGGCTGCCGACGACTTACTACGCCTTTTAAAAATCTTTTGAAATTATGGCCCTTCCACTATCCCATTTTAAATGTCCCCTACCTAGTTTTTTCCTGCCAGCAGTTTCTCCCAGTACAACTATTCTTCCACATCTCCTCGTTAGCATGATATACAAAGCCCTCTACACTAATCTATCCTTTCCTGTGTCTTTCCTTACCATTTTCCTCATTCATTTATTCATTTTTCTCCTCTGCTCCACAGTTCTTTAGCCATGCTGAGTTTGGCCTTTACATATAGCTTTTCCCATTTGTTTCTGACAAATTCGTCATCCCTCACATCCCAGTATCCTTTCTAAGACCTTCCTGATTCCTTTAGAAACTGAAGTTGAGTACTTTAACCACGTTTCATTCCCACTTCAAATGCAGTAATTATACCCCAGTAAGACATTTACACACCTGTTTTCCTCCATCAGCCACAAGGCCCCTTACAGGCAAAAAATGTTTCATTCACCAATGAATCTCCAAGTCCTAGCTTAGTACCAGGCACATAGTAGATGCTCAATAAATGTTTACTGAATAAATGAAACAACTGGAGAACAAAGAAAGTGCTAAAATGTGTGCTGTATACTAAAGATGAGAAATAAATGTGAGTTAATTTAATTGGGACAACTTGTTGGCAAAGAGTAGGCAGAACTTGAAAAATGAACAAAGCCAGATAGGTAGAGAGGTATGAGGAGAGTAAGTTTTAAATAAAGCATATCATGTCCAAGATTGCTTAAAAAGACAAAAACAAAAAACAAACCCATACTTACCTTCAGTTACTCCCCCAATAGCAAGAGAAATAATAGCTAAGACATTTTCACACGATGAATGATTTATCTACCAACAGAGGAGAAAACAATTTAATTTAGTAGCCAGAGTTCATACTAATTTGATAACAATAAAAACATACCCTGACATTAAATTGACTATCACAAATATGGAATAAAGATATTTATCACAGAAGATAAAATTATTTCTAAGTTGAAAATGTAAAAAAATGAACAGAATTACTCATTGTGGAAGTATATCAAGTAAATAATAAGCAGGTGATTCACTTAAAATCCAATGGTCTCATATATTAGCATGATTAAGGCTGTAAGCAAATGAAGTACAGAAATATTGGGGCCATAACTCAATCAATGGATAGGGCAAAGGCAAGACCAGGTGAATTAATTGTACTGTTGCTTCAATATGTCTGAGGGAGGGTTTCAATAGGAGGAAATTAGTGCTTAGGTTTCATAACAGATTAAAAACCAGCATTTACTGAGTGTTCATTAACTGTAGTTTTACAAAACAATTTTGAAAGAATGGTATTTGCCTTCTTACAAGTGAAACTGAGGCCCAGAAAAGCAAAGTAACTTGCCTGATGCCTCACAATAGGTAAGTGAGTAGGTGGAGAGAGGAAAAAAATGAGTTTCGATGCAAAATTGCCCAAAAGAAAGTGGCACTATATTATCACCACAAGACATAAGATCTACCTGCTTGTGACCCAACCTTCGCTTAACCAAGAATAAACTGTTGAAACTTTTCTTTTCCTTTCATTTGGGTACCCCACTAATGTTAAATAAATTCAGATTTCTCATATTAAGATTAAATTTGCCTACTGAAGTTGAATAGGTGCTAGCTATTTTATGTTGATGAGAAGGATATCACAAGAAAATGAGAGTATGGAACCCCAGCTCCTATGCTGAACATCCTTGGACTGGGCTTTCTGCGCTATACAGGATGCGTCACACAGTCTCTACAGCCATGTGAAAGGGCCCATCTTCAAATTCTAGTTCTTGCTCAGGAAGACCTCATATCAACTTTTCTCATACTATTCACTTGGAGAGAGCTCTCTTCATTTATTAAACCAAACCCTTAAACTGTACTTGTGCTGTCAAAAATCCTTAATTATTACATAACTCCTATACTATGATCAAGCCAACTTTCACAAAGTAGCAAGCTCACACTAGAAAAAGTAATCATACTTAGTAATTTTAAGAATAAAAGCAATCTAAAATATAACAATTTATTAATTTGCAAGCAAAATTTTAACAATAAATAAAAGTATACTTACAATTTCTTCTTCTAGAACACCTCTGAAAGCTTGGTCAAGGGTACATTTTTTTTCATTTTCACTATTAAAAACAAAAGACACCTGATTTTAAAATAGCTCAGGGTAAGTATGAAGGTCCAGGTAAGCATATTTCAGAAATATCAATGCCTTACCTGCCAGGTAACTGGCTGAAGGTATTCAACAATGGCTTGATATTTTTGTTGTTTAGGGCCTCTCTGGTAGACTTCTGGAAAAATAAAAGTAGAAAAAAAGTGGAAAGATTTTTGTTTATTATTTACTAAAAAGTATGTTATTCATTAACAGTATGTCTAACTAAAAAACGTTTGTAACTTGGAAAAATTACCTATCAGTCACTCTATCAGTAACTCTTATTCAAATGCCACTTACTGACACAGACCCATCACTTTAAACCTGGCAAGAGATTCCTAGCTTGACTTTCTTATTTGAGTTTTTCCCTCTTACTATCTCTTTAAATATTAATCCATGAGAATATTCTGCTTAAAAAAAAAAGAAAAGTCTCCAATGGCTCCTTATCTACAGATTTTGGTTTTGAAGTTTTATATCTCCTCACAAAGTCTTTGGTAATATTATCCCACTCAGTCTATCCAATCTTATTTCCCACTCCCCCAACACATACTCTGCACTAACATCTAGCCATTCCCCCCCCCCCATAATTTTCTATAAAGCTCACTCTAGCGTATTCACACATTCATGATATTCTTCCCATTAATTCATACAAATTCTATCAGTTCTTCAGGACCCATCTGAAGTCCTACCTCCTCTAGATAGCTTGCTCAGTATAGTTCCTCACACACAATAAACACTGAATAAATACCTGCTGATTGTCTGAAAGTAGTCATAATTGAACGACAAAAATATTGCAAAGTCATTCATTCTGTGAAAATTCACATACACTTAGAAAGTCATCTTATTATTTCACAGGAGGTAAATTTATACTGGAAATGTCTATTCCCAGCTCTGCCAAGAATAGGCAATGTCGTCTTGGGCAAATCCCTTAAGGCTTCATTTTCCTCACCAGTTTTAAATAAGAAGGTTGTCATAGGTCCTTACTACCTGCAGCAGCAGTGGCATCACCTGGGAACTTGTTAGAAAAGCAAAAACTCATGCCTCATTCCAAATCTACTGAACCAGAATTTACATTTAACAATATGGCCAGGTGATTCCACCACACACTGAAGGTGAAGAAAGCACTATACTAGATGATTTCCAATAAAGTGGTTCTTTGCAGGGTTAGCATGATCTTGGATATTCCCAACAACGAACTCTTAGCAGAATCTTACATCACCAGAGATTAGATTACAGCAAAATGCACAGAACGAAAATAATTCTGATGACATAAACAAGATACAATCTGGTAAAAACAAACAAACAGAAATCAAAATCCCACACTTTATGGTAAAAAAAAAACCCTGCACGTTAGAAAAATTCTTACTAAAAAGAATAAATTTTCTTTCATAGAATTTTCATGCTGACATCGCTATAAATAACTACATAGGCACAGTTAAATATCCGAGGAGTTGAACCATTACTTTAAATACTGGCGTAAATGCTAAAGGAAAATACAGTAAAACAGGGTTCTTCATAATGGGGATGTATGAACAACGTAAGAATAGTGGGTTTAAAGTCAGAAAAAAAAAACACTTTAGTAAATCACAACTTTTTTGGAGTTGTCTCAGTTTCTATCTCATCTACAGGAGAAAATAAAACTTAGCCTCCTTAACAGTGCTAAGAGTTATATAAGCTAACATGAAAACGCTCTGCAAGGTGCTTCTCAAACGCTAAAACTACTCTCCCCCAACGAGTGATAAGATGATATTTGGCAAACCTTCCCAAGCTGATCTATTTGCAGTTTCCCACTTAGGATCTTTTAATCAAGCTCTTAGGAGTGAGATGTGGGGAGTAGGGGGCCGGGACAACCACCTAGCAATCAGGAGGCGGGGCAGGAACCGGTTTTTTGAGCTAAAACCACTCCCGCCCTCCCCTTTCAGCAGCTCCCTCCCGGGTCTGGAGACACCTGTCCGGTTAAGAGAGCGCTGCAGAGAAACTGGACCGTACAGGTGAGCCCCTCACGCAGGGCGCTCAGAACGCAGGGTCCTGAATCCCGCCGGCGGGATGACGGAGGCGGACAGCAGAGGGCACGCGTAAGATGAAGATAAATCGCCTTTACTACCTCGCAGCTCCCAACGGGGTCGAAAGCCAACGCTGTGGCGTACACACCTCTGTCGCATCTTTACCTCAGGACAAAATTCCAATAATTTCAAGGAGAGGAGGGCAAAGATTAGCGCCGGGTCAAGCTCGCACCCTCCCGCCTTCCACTCACCGTAAACCGCGACCGCGCTTCTGGTAAACTGAAGAGCGGCGGCGTCGGAGACATCTTCTCGGCTGCGCGTGCCCGCGACCACGCTGTGGCGCAGGCAGATGACGTAAAGCCGGAAGCAACGAGATTACCGGCTCCGTATGCGCCTAGAGCGGCCTGTGAGCCGACGGGTGGGACGGCTTGCAATTGGGAGCTTAAGCAGTGACCGACCTCGGGTGAACGTTAGAAACCTGAGCCAACCACACAAACCCAAGTCCAGGGTGGTGGGTAGACCTTGGGTTGACGGCATATGGGCAGCAGCGCCCTGTAACCTCTGCGCTGCCGGGCAGGGCACAGGCGAGACGGGCACCGCGGGGCTCTTCCGGGTTTGGGAAAGCCAGGCTAGTGGCGGCTCAATGGGCTGCTTGGGAGGAAGGGTAACCGCTGCCGGAGAACGTAAGGCAGGTGGATTATCTGGGAAAGCTCCAGGCTAGGGAAGTGGTAGCCGTGGCAGTGGCCGTGGGCTGCCAGACCGCAACCATTCTTCTCGAAGGAGTAGACTTAGCTCCGGATTTACACATCAGCCCTGTAGTTCGGCTAGCTCATTGGCAGCTCACTCTTACGTGAAATAGAAATGTTGCTTATGCCACAGGACTACTGAAAAGCGCTAATAAAATAATGAATGCAAGTGTGTTTTGTATGGCAATTTAAGGATTATTATTAATATTTTGGAGTCAATGAACTTTGCTGGCATATATAGGTCTCTACAGAAAAAGAAGGACCGAAGAGGAATGCAGTTTTCTGAGCTGACAGGAAAATGGGTGGCTCCGCGTCCAGTGTAGAGGCACCCATTGCAAAACCCCGTTTCCTCATCAGTTTCTTCCCTTGTCTAACTGGAGACGCGAATGCGAAGCCAAGTAGCAGTAATTTTCTTAGTTGAAATTATGCTGTGGGGAAAGAAATTATCGACCCAACCGTAATAACTTTCTGCCAGTTTTTTTGCTTCCACATGCACCTAAAAGAAGAAACATAGGTGTGCTTTACTTAAGCTTCATTGGCATCCAAAGTGAATACAGGAAGCCAAAAGATAACTGTACAGTGTAACCTGTAAGTGGGAACTGTGAACAATGATGGCTACCTGGAGCATTGCAGTCTTATTTAGAATCAGCAGAATCATTTAGGTTTGATTGTATAAATCTCAAAATTGGCAAATAAACTGGTATAACTAATTTAATACATATCTGTTGTTATAGGATTATTATCATATTACAAGTGATTATTAACTATCTAGAGCGCAACTAAGACCTGGGAGAGAAAAAGTTATATTTTTTACAAAAAAAACAAAAGTTGGAGTTTGTTGACTCATCTCTCAAAGCGAAGTCACTTAGCGTGTTGTTATTCAGCAAACATTTGTTGGGTACATTGCACACCATGGACAATATTTACTGAAAGAAGAATTATATAAACAAATGAATGGGCAAAATGATAAAGCTTAATTCCTATTTTGAGGAGCTCTTAGTTTGGTTAACAAAAGAAACAAACAATTATGGTACGTATACAATATTATAAGTAATTTAGATAATAGCTGCCGTAAGAGATCAAAGGAGAGAGAAATTGCTAACATGGTGGTCAAAGAGCCTTCACGAAGGAAATAGAATATGAGTTGGACCAAGAAGGATTTCAACAGAGGAGGGTAGGAGTGGGAAGGGGTGAATGGGAAAGACATTCCCAGTGGAGAGAATGGTATGAGCACAGGTGTGGAAGGGAGAAAGCATAGTGAAAGATAGCTTTTCACTTTAACATTGGGTTCTGAACAGAAACAGAGGTGAAACATCAGGTTGGAACCAGATTGTATTAATGTTTGAGGCCAAAGGAAATTATGGATTTAAAAATGGCTCTTACAGTTCCTGCTAAGTAATACATGATAGTATATTTGGGTGGAAGGAGAGAAATGAACTATTTTTCTGCTGAGTGGAGAAACACCAGATAAAGAAACAACAGGAAAAAGGCAATCGTAAGGGGATACTGAGGCCTTATTGTTTAATGGGTACAGATTTTGGCTTGGGATGAAAAAGTTCTGGAGTTGGATAGTGGTGATGGTTGCACAACAATGTGAACATACTCTAATGTCACTGAATTGTACACTTTAAAATAGTTAAAAATGGTTAAAATGCTAAATTTTATGTCTGTTTTATTTAAGTAAAAGAAAAAAAAAGCAACCTGATCTAGATAGCTTCAAAAGGACAAAGATATCATAGATGTCAGTATGATTTGAGACCTTAAGATTATATTTTAAAAAGCCAGGAAGTAGTAAGTAATGCATTTTAAAAAGATGTCCATCAAATATCATTATAGTAAAAATAGTTTAGCATTTAGGTCACCTTAATAAATGCTTTATAATTCTCAAAGCACTTAACATATAATACCTCATTTCATCCTCTGAGTGATATCTTGAGGTGAGTAATAACCACTGTTAGGCCCATTTTACACACAAGGATATAAGCTCAAAGAGATAGGGTTCTTGATAGAGGTAACTGGCAAAATGAGACTACCCAGGGGCTTTGATTCCAAATGTTATGCTCTTTACACTTATGTTATACTGTTGTAATGGTTAAGTTTTAGTTAGAACCTTCTGTGAGCCACACTTTTCTTGTACTACTTCTCTACTCCTTACAGCAACATTGTATATAGTTATATATCAGTGAAGAAACAGGCTTTTTTCCTGGGTCACATGGTACAGAGAGCTGATTTAGAATTTGAGCCTGGCTTTAATCCCAAAGCTTGTATTTGGTCTTAATTTCTGGATCTTTACAAACCCATTGGCCTAGTTAATGTCTCATAAATTATTTTCTTATAGGCGGATAAGGTTAAGGATCATATTGTCATCAATAACACATGAGTTTTTTTTTTTTAAGTATGTAGTAATAATCAAAAGGCAGACATCCAATAACAAGTAATCTCTTCACTAGATTTATTGTGCACTTGTTTTTCCTCTTATGCTAGTGAAGGTAAGATGAACCAGGCACTTTCTCTCTGTTAGAAAATACTCTCCTTGGGAAATTCTAGGCTCAGTGGTTTGGGTCAGTTCTAAGCATTGACATCTTTATTCCTCTTCTTTTTCTTGGTGGGATCTTAGTTGGATCAAATTACCATTGGAGTGGTGAGATCTAGCAGAAGAGGACCGTGGGGGCACCTTAGTCTTCTTTTGTTTAGTCAAAAAGAAACTTTTCGTTCCAAGCTCACCTGTCAGCCACATTAGGATATTGAATTGCAGCTTTTGCTGGTTCAGGTTCTTGGCCTTTGCTATCTTTTCCTTTCTCTCTCTAATTTCAATAGATTGAAAGAATTATATTGACAAGGAACTGATGTTTCAGAGTAAAAGCTGAGCAAAAAGAATGAGACTCCTTCATAAAGAAAGGAATGGAACTTGGAAGAATAATAATGGGAGAGGGATGGCACTTTGTGAGTATTTTTATTAAAAAAGAGAAATTACATGAAAACTGTAGGTACTGTATTTTTATGGAGTGATGACATTTATTGAGTGCCTATTATCTGCCAGTGACAGATACAATATTGGATCATATATGCAGTATTATTGTTTTATAAAATTCTAAGTACTATATATATATTATCTAGTTTGCATGGTAAAATCCTGTTTGGTGAGTTTGGTTGGAAAACAGATGAGCATAGTTCAAAGTGAGAAATAGAATAATGGATTACTTCTTGCCCTGATAAGTGTAGCTTCCCCACACAGTTAGGCAGAGATTTTGCCTGAAATTGTATCATTGCTTGGTTTGTTCTCATTTCCTGTCCTGTTTCTCTCTTCCCCTTACTGGTTTCTTTTGAGATTACCTTAATAAATCATTTGCTCACAAATTCTCACCTCAAGGTTTGTTTCTGGAGATCCCGATGGTGTTGGTTTGGGTATACTGAGAAGCAGACACCAACTGTTAGGGTTCCATGAGCGAGAGGTTTATTATGGAGAGAACAGGGGCAGGCAGAGAGAGTTTACAGACTACAATACAGTTAACACCTCTCAAAGGAAGGACAGTTAGGTAGGCAGTTTAAGTGAAACACAGGACCAACAAAGGTTTGGCTTAGCCAGTGGGCAGTCCTCAGGTCAAACCTCCTAGCTGGAAGAATACTGGGGTCTACTGTCTCTGCCGTGCTCAGTCATTGACTAGAAGCAGCCTTAGAAAGCCTGGCTCTGTGCAAATGTGATTGATCCAGAGAGCAGTAGCTGGGCTCAGCCAATTGTGCTGCCCACAGCAAAAGATTTGAGTGGACCATTTTCATGGCTACCACACTGTCCTAGGGTATTGTTATTTATTCATATTCAGAAAATATTTTCTTGGTTTGTTTATTCTCAATAAATATATATAAACCTGGCACTGTGAACAAAATAGAAGAGTTACTAACCTCATGCAGCTTTTACTCCGTGGGAGAGCAGGGTTTTTTTTAAGTAGATAAAAAAAGAATTTTACTATGTGATAAATGCTATGATGGAAGTAATAGCTAACATTTATTGAATGCTATTGTGTGCTTGAATTCTATGTGCTGGTTTGGCTCAGTGGATTGAGCGTCGGCCTGCGAGCTAAGTGTCGCTGGTTCGATCTTCCAGTCAGGGCACATCAGAGAAGGAAAACTCTGACTCCAAAAAACCGCCGCTGCCTTGCGGCATACCTCTTCAGGGGAAAGGCTAAGGGAGTAAACCCCGACAGAAAATCCGGAGCCGGAGTCCCTAAGGCGGTTTGACGTTGTAGTCAATACCGGCAACTCCTGCGGCGCACCTGAAGCCAAGCTGTATTGACTCCGTCTTTCCCTTGGACCCTTCAGCTGCGAAGAGAGGGGGGGTCTGCTGCATGGGCAACAGCAGACCCTCCATATCACCCTGCCCAGGCTCTGTAGCTTCAGCTTCACTGGAGAGGACACTCCAGCGTCATCACAAGATGTCGATTCAACACGGGAGGAGACAGATACCGTGTCACTCCTGAGTTGGACTGCACAGCCATTCTCGGCGGTGCAGATAGACTCTTAAGAAGCTACACCATCGTCTCTCGAGACGGACGGCTGCCGACGACATGTATGAACTCACTTAATCTTCCTAGCAACCTTACGAGGTAGGTACTTTTTATTCCCAATTTTCCAAAGAGCCTCAGATGAACAGTACTTAAGTAACTAAGCCCCAAGTTCATTCAGAATCAAAGGAATGAGAGACTAGTAGAGAATGCTTAGGCAGCATTTATTTATTTATTTTAAATACAGTTGACATTCAACACTACTAGTTTAAGGTGTACAGCACAATGGTTAGACATTTATATAATTTACGAAGTGATCCTTCTCCCAACAAGCACAGTACTCATCTGGTACCACACATAGTTTAATAATGAACACTATTAGCCATATTCCCTATGCTGTGTTTTACATCCTTGTAACTACTTTGTAACTGCTAATTTGCACTTTCTAATTCCTCCATTTTTTTCACCCAATCCTTCAACCCTCCTCCCACACAGCAACCATCAGTCTGTTGTCTGCATCCACAAGTTCCTCTCTGGTAGGAAAGACCTCTCTTAGGAAGTGCTATTAAAAAAAAAAGTATTTATTGACATGAGAGAGTGAGTGACATAATTATCGATTTGTTGTTCCACTTATAATATTTATACATTCATTGGTTGATCCTTGAAAGTACCCTGACTGGGAATCAAACCAGTAACCTTGGTGGATCAGGATGACACTCTAACCAACTGAGCTACCTACCAGGGCCAGGAAGTGCTATTTAAGTTAACACTTAAATGATGGGAAGGGAATTAGTTATATTTGTGAGGGTGAGATTTGACAGGGGAAGACAAGAAAGAACATTCCAGGTAGAAGGAGCAGCGTGTGCAATGGCTTGTGTTAGGGAAGAGGTTAACATATTCGAGAACTGAAAGAAGGCCATAGTAAAAAAGATGGAGAGCAGTGGAAAATGAGATTGGAGAAAAGAACAGGGCCAGATTCTTCAGGACTTCGCACTTCTCTAGAATTTCATTCTTTTCTGCACACTACAGTTTTCTGGAATCTCATGGAACATAAAGTTTGTTTTTAAAAGTTCTCTACTTTTTGCATAAACTGTTTCAGAGGAGAGTCATTTGCTTTCACTGGTCACCTTCCACTCTGTGGAGCATCTGATTTTCTTCATATGACTGGTGATTTTTCATTATGTGTTCATGTTTATAAATAGAGGTTAAGATTGTTCAGTCCTAATAGTTATTGCAGGGGCTGCTCAGCACATTTCCCACTCTTCACTCGCCATTCCCACCCCCTTTTACCCCATTCTTATAATAGACAAAACAGTTGTGGGCACATGACCAGACCTGGCCAGCAATAAGTCTCTGAAATTTTTTTCCTGCAGCTGGAAAATATGGCTGCTGTACGTGTCTGAATTCGTTTTTATAAACAAGAGACGCCTACTTTGATTAGTGTTTTGAGAAGTTATTGGGAGGGTATCAGGAAATTCATACAACCAAGTAGAAGGCTGGAGATAAAGCTTGGGCTAAATGGAAGCATGACATAGTTTCACTCTTAAGATGTCCCTGCTAACATCATCTTTAATGGTTTGGCTCTGCTCCTAGATTTCGTTGCCCCATAGACACTTGCCACCACGTCACTGAACACTCACCACTACACCATGCTGCTGCAGCTGTCCTGCATCATTTCCAGCTTTCAGACCTTTGCACTTTTTCCTCTAGATTCAAGGTCTTGGCTGGAAGTACCTGAAAGACTACACTCAGGTCTTGTGCTTGTGCTTTGGTTTCCAGAGAACAGGGAATGTTATGCCCATTCTTCCTCTTTCAGCTTCTGCGGTGAGCTACAGAGCCCTGTTTTGGGAGTTCCCTCCTACTGGAAACGGTATTTGGATGCTGTGCAGCCCATAGGTGGTTCTGTACAATTTTCAGTTATCTCAGGGGCTGTGGTGAAAATTGAGCCAATGATGTTCCCTATCACTTGAGAAAGCCAATTTACAGAAAGAGAAAATGAGGCCAACCCACAGAGACAGCTGAAGATGGGCTACAGGTAAAGAAAAGAGAATAACAGAAAGATGTTCGGTGGGGAGGACAGATGTAGGGAGGAAAGAGAGATGGAAGGTGATGGGAAAGGAGATTAATTGCAGATTATTTTGATCTTTTTCATGTCAGATGACAGCTCAATTATCCGCTAAGATACATGAACTATTAAATCCCTTTTATGTTAGCTTAATGCTGTCTGGTGTTGGATTTCATTCATTTGCCATAAAAGAGTGCCAATTAATGTAAGAGTTAAGGCAGTTTCATCTACAATTTTGTAAGTTATTGTGTAGTTTCCTTTTTATTTCTCAATGCCAGAAAGGGGGCTGGGCCACTTCTATAAAGTTCTTAATGGAATGGGTTGACTTTCAAATAATCCATTGTGCTGGAGATTATGGTGTAGCAGTTTTGCACACCTCTATTACCTCCTGTGAGCCGAGTGAGATCTGTAGTTGGGTTTTACCTTTGAGCAGTGGTGAATCTTTTTTTTTTTTTTTGCATGCACAGGGAAGTAGCAGGCGTGCCTAATCTTAGGTGAGGAGTGACTTTAGTGGCTATAGGCTTTAATATGAGCCTATCATTGTATGACTGGAAGTGATCTGGTAAATAGGATTTCTTTTCTGTATTAATGATGACTCTAAGACCTCAACTCATGTCAACAAATCTTGGGAAATTTTAGAGAGGGATTGAAGAGGAGTGTTTTAGTCTGGGTTACCCCCCAAAAGAGAGTCAAAGACTTGTGTCCAGGTAATTTATTTGAGAAGTGATCCAAAGAAGCAGTGGAACTAGGGGAAGAGAAACAGGAGGAAAAGCCATCGCAAGTGTACATTAGGTATTGCTCACCAGTGCGGGTTGACTATAACTCAATTTCACTAGACTCTTTTCAGAAGACATATATAATGTATCTCAAAATTGCCTGCTCAAAGGAAGGGGGAAAGCATTTACCCACTGACACCCAATCCATATTCATCAAAGACTGAATCAGGAGACATTGCCGTTGTGCATACATTAATACATAGAGAGCCCCCACAGGGATTATTTGCAACCATACACTATTAGAGAAGCTCTGGGGCAGAAACACAAAAGATGTATGTATGATGCAGGTTAAGTGAAGTGCTTTCAGTTTCACCTGTGTGGATGGACTTGGCTGTTATAGCAGTGGCTGGAATAAAAGTGGGTCCAAAGGATGGGAAGCAGGACCAAGAGGTGTCCAACATAAGGGGGAAAATGTACTGCCTTCTTTAAAATGTATTTATTTATTTATTTTAGAGGAGAAAGAGTGAAACATTGATTTGTTGTTCAACTTATTTTTTTAAATGTATTTTGTTGATTATATTGTTACAATAGTTCCAATTTTCTCCCCTTTACTCCCCTCCACCCAGCATCTCCCTCCCCCAGCAATCCCCCCCTAAGTCTATACCCATGGTTTGTGAAAAATAACTACCCCTCCCTCTCAGATATTAAGACCCTTTGTAATCTTGTAAAGGACAATGGACGAAGGTCTCAGGCTCCTCTAGCTGCTTCAAGCTGGACATGGTCATCGTCCTACCTACCCTTGGGTCCAGAAAACCCTAATAATAGTGGGGGTGTGGAGGGGAGGGTGGCCTTCCCACATGGGGAAGGATCGTGCAGACTCCAGGTCAGTTGGGTGTTCCCGGACAACGGCGTGCTTGGTTTAACAGGCTGGCATCCTTGTTGTGTTCTGGGGGCAACAGATTTGGCAAAAAGGGTTAAAAGACATCATTCAATCATACCTGCCAGATGACAAAAGGCAGGGATTAATTTTTCAATGTTTCACATTAGGAGAAATTAAAAAAAAGAAAAAAGGGGCTTCTTTGGAGGAACCTGTGCTACGCACCTCTCACCTGTCCAAAACCCTTTTGCTCACCATACTTAGTTTGGGTTGAGGGAAATAGTTTAGGTTTCCCCCCTCTCAGACCTCTGGGCCCTTTCTGTCCAAGCCATTAGGATAGAAAAGAGAAACCAGTTTTAAAGTGAAGCCCACAGACCACCCCATTCTTCACCAACCCAGCCATTTAGTTCAGCCAAACTGTTGAGTCTCAGGAGGCAGCGCTGCAGAGAGGATTAAGTGAGGCTTATGCATTCAGACAATCACTCAGGTAATGCGGTCATAGGCTTATGCCCTTTGAAAACAGAAAACACATGTTAATTTATGTAACATAACCCACAAACAAGTCTCTAAATCTGTAAGACTGTCTTATTGGGAAGACATCCAGTTGCAAGGCACTTGACATTCTACTTGCCTGCAACTTGAATATCTTTGATGATGTCACAGACATGGTTTAATTTTCAAGTGAAACCATTTTTTAAATGAGAAGAAACTTTTAAGACTGTTAGTTGCCCTACTTTATAGTCTACTACTGATCATTGTGATTTTCCTTGAATAATGATTTTTCTCCCTAAGATTACCCTCCTTGTCTTTAAAGGGACTACATTAAGTCCATTTTTAATTTATCCTGTTCATTTGCATAAACATAACAAGAGCAGCAAATGATCACTTATGATCTTTAGTTCTGCTTTGCTGGAACTTACCCAAGGAACATTTAGGGTGACCCTAAGTCTGCTCTTCAGGCACAGAAGCTGAGCCACATACCTGGCATTCATCCTTGCCTGTACACACCTGTCCTTTCCAAGTCTTTCTGGTTTTTCATTGTGCCTTAAGGTCCCTTCTAGCCATCTTTCGGGAAAACAACCTTTGTTCCTTCCCTGGAAAGATTGCTGTGGACCGCACAACCAACCATGGTACCAGGCCTTTTATCTCGCGGGCTTTTATTACCTTTGAAAGTCATTCCCCATTCCTCAGGGCTTTTTGGTAACAACCTGAGCCCAAGTATGTCTCCTTTAGGCTTGACATTCCAGTCAAAGACTTGGTCAAAAAAAAGGAACCTCTATTGACAACTGGTCTTATTAGTTCTATGCAAAGAAACTTATGTCATTACTTACTTGTTTAGAATGCCAAACTCTGGAGGGGTCAAATAGGGAGAAAAATATACAATGTGAAGGAAAATCTTTGTCCTAATATTCACTGAACTGGCATTTCCATTCTTCATATTTTCATTTATCCCCCACTAAAAAAAAAAAAAAAATTGTTTGTTTTTCCATTACAGTTGTCTTACTTTTTTCCCCCTCTTGCTTCCCTGCACCCTGTCCCTCCCTTCCCCCACATTCAGTCCCCACTCAGTTGCCCATGTCCGTGGGTCATTTATACATGATTTTTGACTTGACCCTTCCCCTTCTTATCCCCTTCTCTCCCTCCCACCTGCCCCCCTGTTACTGTTAGTCTACTTCTTGTTTACATAGCTCTGGTTCAATTTTGCTCATTTGTTTGTGTTGTTCATTAGTTTCCTGTAATAGGTGACAGCATAAGGTATTTTTCTTTTGTTGCCGGGCTTATTTCGCTCAGCATAATTCTCTCTAGTTCCATCCATGTTGTTGCAAATGGTAGAAGTTCCTTCTTTCTTTCTGCTACATAGAACTCCATTGTGTAAATGTACCACAGTTTTTTGATCCACTCATCTACAGATGGGCATTTAGGTTGTTTCCAGCACTTGGCTATTGTAAATAGTGCTGCTATGAACATTGGAGTGCATAGGTTCTTTTGAATTGGTGTTTCAGGATTTTTTGGATATAATCCTAGCAATGGAATTGCTGGTTCAAAAGGCAGTTCCATTTTTAGTTTTTGAGGAAATTCCAAACTGTTTTCCATAGTGGCTGCACCAGTCTACATTCCCACCAGCAATACACCAGGGTTCCCATTTCTCCACATCCTCTCCAGCACAAGTTGTTTGTTGATTTGTTGATGATGGCCATTCTGACTGGTGTGAGGTGGTATCTCATTGTGGTTTTTATTTGCATCTCTGTGATGGCTAGTGATGTTGAGCATACTTTCATATGTCTATGGGCCCTCTGTATGTCTTCTTTGGAGAAGTGTTTGTTCAGGTCCTCTGCCCATTTTTTAATTGGGTAGTCTGTCTTCTTGGTGTTGAGTCGTATGACTTCTTTATATATTTTGGAGATCAATCCCTTGTCTGAGATGTCATTGGCGAATATATTTCCCCATATGGCTGGTTTCCTTTTCATCTTGCTGATGTTTTCTTTAGCTAAGCAGAAACTTTTTAGTTTGATGTAGTCCCATTTGTTTATTCTTTCCTTTATTTCCCTTGCCTTAGGAGATATATCAGTGAAAATGTTGCTCCTGTTGTTCAACTTATTTATGCATTCATTGGTTGATTCTTGTATATGCCCTGATCAGGGATCGAAACTGCAACCTTGGTGTATCAGGACAAGGCTCTAAATAACTGAGCTACCTGGCCAGGGCTGAATTCTTAATCTTATATAAAGGGGGCTAAAATAAACTGTTTAGTTGGGTCTCCGCTAATTAAAAATAATAGATTCAGGTATATGGATTTTTAAAACATAAATGATAATCATTTCTAGAACCTAGAATAATATGCACATCTCCAAGAACACTGGAGAAAATAAGAAAATCATGCAGCTTATAGAGAGTTAGAAAATGGGCAATGAAAGCAAAAATAGATAAGTGGGAGTCTATCACCTGAAAAACTCCTGCACAGCAAAGGAAACAAAATTAAAAGACAGCCTACAAGCTCTGGCTGGGTAGCTCAGTTGGTTAGAGCATTGTCCCCAATATGCTAAGGTTGTGGGTTCAATCTCCAGTCAGGACACTCAAGAAGCATCCAATGAACACCTAAATAAGTGGAACAACAAATCAATGTTTCTCTCTTCTCCCTCTCCCTCTCTCTTTCTCTCTAAAAATTAATTTTAAAGAGAGAGAGAGAGAGAGAGAGAGAGAGAGAGAGAGAGAGAGAGAGAGAGAGAGACAACCTACAGAATGGCAGAAAATATTTGCAAACCATACATCTGGTGAAGGGTTAATATCCAAAATATGAGGAACTCCAGCAACTCAATCACAAAAAATCAAATAACCCAATTAAAGAATGGGCAAAGTTCCTATGTAGAGATTTCTTCAAAGAACACATACAATGGCCAACAGGTATATAAAAAGGTGATCAATATCACTATTCATCAGGTAAATGGAAATCAAAACCATAATGAGATATCAGCTCACACCTGTTAGAATGGCCATTATCAAAAAGAGAAGATGAATCTGAGGATGTGGAGAAAAGGGAACCCTTGTATACTGTTGGGAGGAATGCAAAATGATGCAGTGACTATAGAAAATAATATGGAGGTTCCTCAAAAAGTTAAAAACAGAACTACCATATGACCTAGCAAACCCACCTGTGTGTGTGTGTGAGTGTGTATGTATACACATATATATCCAAAGAAAATGAGATCATTATCTCGAGATTATCTGTACTCCCAGGTTCATTGCAGCATGTTCACAATAGCCAAGATATGGAGACAACCTCTGTGTCCATTGATAGATGAATAAAGTAAATGTGAGATATATATATATACACATGTATATATACACACGTATATATGTATATACACACTATAAGTTGTGTGTGTGTGTGTGTGTGTGTGTGTGTGTATGTATGTATATATAGTCTGTCTGGAAAAACATCCCGTCATTGTTAATATATAATGGGAAGAGTTTGCACAGCATCTATGTAACCCGGCAGCCAATAAGAGGGGACTGTAATGCACATGCATGAACAATGATGACTTCACTGTACTAGTCAGTGAGGGCAGTAGACATCGTTGAGTGAGCATGTGTACTGAGTGGCCATCACGTTCAAAATGACTTGAGTGAAAGCCTGGCTGGTGTGGCTCAGTGGATTGAGTGTTGGCCTGCGAACCAAGTGTCGCTGGTTTGATTCCCAGTCAGGGCACATAACTAGGTTGCATGTCAGGTCCCCAGTTGGGGGTGCGAGTGAGAGGTAACCACACAGTGATGTTCCTCTCCCTCTCTTTCTCCTTTCCCCTCTCTCTAAAAACAAACAAACAAATAAATTATTTAAAACAAAATGACTTGAGTGAGTAGAGCAACAAATCTGCATCAAATTTTGTGTTAAGCTTGAACATTCCTCTGAGGAAACTATTTGGATGATTCAGAAACTGCAGCTGTGGGCAACTGGTGATTGGCAGCTTCATTGCGACAATGTGCCTGCTCATGCATCACGTCTTGTGCAGAGTTTTTTGGCAAAACATCAAATCACCCAGGTGACTCAGCCCCACTACAGCCCACATTTGGCACCCTGTGACTTCTGGCTTTTCTCAAAACTAATACTTGTGAAAAGGAAGAAATTTCAGACCATCAGTGAAATTCAGGATGGGACAACTGATGGTGACTGAAAGACCTGTGTGAGGTGCCAAGGTGCCTACTTTGAAGGGGGCTGAGGCATCATTGTGCTATGTACAATTTCTTGTATCTTATTCAATAAATGTCTCTATTTTTCATATTACATGGCTAGCTAGATACCTTCTGAACAGATCTCATATATATGTACATACATTAGAATATTCAGCCTTAAAAAGAAATTCTGCCATTTTGGCAAAATGGATGAAACTGGATGACATTATACCAAGTGAAATAAGCCTGATGCAGAAAGACAAATACTGTATGATCTCATTTGTATATGGAATTTAAAAAGCTGAACTCATAAGGGCAGAGCAGAATGGTGGTTGCTAGGAGGTGGGGGAAATAGGGAGATATGTTAAAGTGTACAAACTTAGTTATAAGATTATTAAGTCCTGAGAACCAGAATTTATACAGCATGGTGACTATAGCTAATAATACTATATTGTGTACTTGAAATTTTCTAATAGAGAAGATCTTAAGTGTTATCACATACAAAGTATCTGTGAGGTGATATGTTCATTAGTTTGATTGTGGTAATAATTTCATGATGTGTCTGTATATCAAAACATCATGTCATACACCTTAAATATATACAGTTTTTATTTGTTAATTATACCTCAACACTGGAAAAAATTTAAATTTGTCCTACCAGATATAAATCTATAACAATAGAAATTAAGATACTATAGTTATGGTTTAGGGAAAGACAATTAGATTCTTGAAAGAGAATAAGGAGCCCCCCCTCAAAGTCCCACACACTATGTAGATACTTTGTATTTCATTGTATCGCATGAGACATTGTGACTCACAGTCAATAGAAAATGCAATCCTCATATCAAAAAGTTCCTGGTGGACTAAAGACATAATATGAAATGCAAAACTAAGTTATTTAGTATATATCTTAATTACCTTGCAATAGGGAGGGATTTCTGAAACAAAATTGAAAACCATAAAGGAAAAGACTGGTAATTTTGGCTACATCAAAATGAACTTTTAGCTCATCAAAAGACATAACAAAAATGGAAAGGTGGGACTTAGAGTGCTAGAAGATATTTCCAACTTATATAACCAGCGATTAGCATCTGGAATATATTAAACACTTTCATAAATCATTTAAAAGTGGCAAAACTCCCCAAGTTAACAATGGCAAAAGACATAAACAGGACATTCATGTAGAAGAGAAAACACAAAAAGGTGCCTAATCTCAAGTCATCAGGGAAATGCATTAAACAATACTGAGATATTGTTTTCTCACCTATCAGACTGGCATGAGTTAAAAAGCCTGATGCGTGAATGTCGATGAGGTGAAGCCTGTATACTTAGCAAATGGAAATAAAATCTGGTACAACCATTTGGGAAAAGTAAGGTTGAAGATGTATAATAGTCTTCAATCCAAGCATTCTACCATAGGTGTAAACACAAGAGGATTTCTTAACACATATGTAAAGAGACATGTTCAAGAATATTTCAATGCTGTTGGTAATGCCACAGAATTAGAAACATCAAGTGTCAGTCAATGAATATAGTTTTAAATATTCAATTGATGAGTGTGAAAGGCAGTGAAAATTCAAGAATAGATTTACTTTTGTCAATGGGAATAAATGCCTTTTCACTGGTTGAAGTGAACATGGCTTATAATTTCCGAAAGGAATATAAAATCTTGTGGAGTAAAGAGAGAAAGTTCTGGGGATTACCAAAGAAAAAGCATTTTTTGGGTGAATTTTTTTCGTTAAAATATCATTTAATTTCTATCCATAACACAAATTACCTTAAATTCCATTGAAATGATAGCTTCTTGAAATAACTGGTTCTTACCACAAGAGGTCAGCATTTGCATGGAAATATTTCCGGTAAAGCAGCATATTGGAAAAACGGACAAAAAGAGAACTTTTTGTATTTGAATGTATTCTATCTGATTTGGATTCTGGCACTGACCTTCAACTGCCTTAGTAAATGCAAATTTTAAGTACATTATTACAGAAAATGGTACTTCACTTTCATTAGTTCTAAGCAACTCCGCAGCTCTGTGCTGCATGCAGAAGGCAAGAATGCTCATCTTGACCTTGATACTGTTTTTCTTTCAGGAGTTCCTCTAAAGGCTGTTTATATCAGTTAAAAAAAAAAGTGACACATACTTACATCAGGAGGAATTACAAAGTCATGATTATTTTATGAGGTTTTGTGACCCTCACTTAGGATGTAGTATTTTTAATATTCTTAGGAAAATGGAACACTTTGCCCTCAGGGCTAGAAGAAGGCTCTGCCACTTCGTTCTGGTTAGACTTTCCACTACAGTGTTTTTTTTACCCAACTCCAGCTTCCTTCCACCCACTTTGTAAATGGAAAGTAGTGAAGAGTTTCCTGTTTTGAAGTCAGCACCAGACCTACACTAAATTGTCACCATTGATGGCGGTGAATAAAACTGGGAGACTAAGATAGCATTTTTATTCAGACACCTTCCCCACGGTACTATGCACACTGCCTTGTACTTGAATGTTTGCCTTAATGAAAACAGAAACCTGATCAATCCATTCCCGGCTAAAAATTCTTCAATGGGTCCAAGTAGCATTTAGGACCTGCTTGAATTAGCTCCATGTTCTAAAATATTTATAATGTGGCCCTACCTACCTTTTATATTAATATATTCATAGTAAAATCAACTATTATATGCTAAGTACACATTATATGTCATTATTGTCTTTCAACATTTATATACATGATCTCATTTATTCCTTACTTTTTGAAATATTGTATGCAAATAAGAAAAACTAACACTCAGAAAACTTTAAAAAAGGTTTTATACAACTGGGAGTTGAACTTCAGTGTATTTGACTACAAAGTCATAGATATATAATACACTTCTCTCATCTCGCCTCTCCTCACAACCACACACTGCAGTCACATGGAACTACTCTCGGTTCCTTTTATGTCATAACTTCTGCATACATTTTTGCTTCTTCTGAAATTTCTTTCTCACTTGCTCTACCTGGTCAAATCCTCCCTGTGTTTAAGACTCAGCTAGTCATCACCTGCTGTGGTTGACCCTCCCTGATCCTTTCTGTTGTGTGCCTGCCCCTGCTCTGAGTTACGGGGTCATAGTTCGAGTAGTTTTTCTTAAAGAGTGTGTGTGTGTGTGTGTGTGTGTGTGTGTGTGTGTGTGTGAGCAGAACACTGGCGAAGTAATTGCTGATGGGACACTGAAAGAACCATTGCTCTGTGTAGGATGGAAATCCATTTTTAACTTAAACCCAAACAAGAAGTGATCCTTCCTTCCAAAGGAAACAAAGTAAGTCCATCTCCTTTAACCCCAGCATAAGTCACTAGGAGGGAGGGAGAGAGGAAAGAGGGCCTGGGGAGAGACAGAGAGAGAGAGAGGCTGATTGAAGCAGTAACTAAAATTTCAAAACAGAGCTCCCAAGTTAGAGGGAGTTACAGGGCCAAGAAAGCAGAAAAGCGTTACCTGGGTTAACAACTCAAATAGACAGCTGAACTTTGAGTCTGCAAAGGTAAAGACCAGAGGGGCTTGGAAGGAAGGAGCAACAACCCCGGTTTAAACTACTGTGGATGGAGGGTTTGGGTATTCAGGATGGGCAAATACAGTGAAGCAACATTCCTTTCTTAAATTTATTTCTTAAGGTAGCTCATTGTTATTTGAGCATGCTATGTGGGAACAAAAATTTTGAGGGATTGTAGTTCCAACATTTCATTTGTTTCTCAAAAATTGAGAGCTAGACTCTTTAACTAAGATTTATAATATAAGCATTGCCTTTCTTATTTAGCTATGACTTCTTCCTCTTTTTTATTGCATTTTGAACAGTTTTTTATTTTATGAGACTCTGGAAATTTCCAGGCTAAATTATGGCTTCATTCTCTTGAGAGGAAGGAGTTCTTTAAAGATGTGGTCTTATTAGTTTCCCATTTCAAGTATTTTCTTTTTATCATCCATTCTCAAAATGTTATGAGAAAGGAAAGGGAATCAGCATTCACTAAGCATATGCTAAGTGCCAGACAACTCTTTCACATCATCTCATTTAATTCCCAAGACAGTTCCTATGATGTGTTAGTATTTTCACTATTTTATAGAGGCAGAGATAGAGAATGATAGAGATTGAATAACCTGCTGGTAAGGGGGGAGCTGAGATTAGAATAGCATCAAGTCTGATTCCACTACCCTAGGGTCTCCCAAATTTGAGGCAATGATTTCCATAGATCCCTTGTGTTGACTAAAATTATTGTAATGTTTCTTAAGTGAATAGGCATAAAACTAGATGTGTTATGCTTCTGACATAAGCATGCTTTATGATATATGTGTGTGTGTGTATCTCCAGAACTAAAATCAAGCACAGAAGTTAAAAAAAGACTTCAAATAGTATGACTTTGTTGAAATAAAATTGAGGCTTGCAAAATAAATACAATATTGATTCTTATGGTGCAGTTTTTTTTTTTTTTTTTTTTTTTACTTTGGTATTTCTAACTGCTATGTGGTGATTTCATTTTCACATTATTGTCTTCTCTTTGAGCTATTGTGAAAATCCTAGATTTGTATAGCACATCATGATACAATGTAGACTTTGCTTGGCCCAATTGATTATTTTGTTATGAAATCCACCTGTGTTCATTATCCCATGACAACAAGAAAAAGAACTATATTACTGGAATGTTCACTCCTTGAGGGTAGGCCCTTTGTTTGCTTTTTTCACTGTTGTACTCTTGGTGTCAAGAACACTGCCTGGCACATAGTAGGTGCTCAATAAATGTTTAATTGATATGAGTTAAGAAACAAATAAATACTTGGGGTTAATACATTTTTAAATGTAAATGCGGGGCCTGAAATTTTGCGGCAAAAAGGGATTGTAAGGTGGTCATCCAGGTGATTCAAATAGTCCTTATATTGCAGACAGCGTATTTCCAGATAATTATTTATTGAGGTCTTGCTGTGTTATCCCTCTCCAGCCCTATCCTTTCTTCCTATCTAAACCATTCAAGAAGGTACCTGGGCTCTAGGCCTATGACCTTCCGGGAGAGATCTGGTTGGTCAGAAAAGCAAAGATTGTTTGCAGACTCTCTTGGTTTGTGTTCCGTAAGTCTCCAGATGAAAGCCATTTTCATATACACCGTTCCTTAATGTGCTGCTTATCTCCCTTTCATACCTTCCAATCTACCCTTCATTCTTCTCAATCCTGATCTGTGCCCTCGGAGGCTGATTATATGAATTTTATCATCCAGACCCTTGCCCTTTGGCTTCTGCTCGGATTTGGCCATGGGGAGGCAGTGGCATGAGATGGAGGGCCACAGCTCCATGGTGGCTTGTTTGGACAGATGGTCTTCCTCCCTCAGAGTGCACCATGCTTTGGTGCTTGGGCTCTGTTAAAGGTCGTGGAATTGTGACAAAACCCTGGAGATGTCAGGTGAGAGAGCAAGGGGATCTGAGGTTGTCCTCCTGGTGGAATGGTAGACTCAAAGTTAGAAATTAAGTTCAATTACAGAGAATTAAGTAATATGTTTTTCCGTGCATAAATTTACATACCCTCTGGTATTTTTTTAAGGTTATCATTAAAGTGGAAACTTAAAACTTTAAAATTGTCACAGTGAACTCAATGAACCCCTCCAGGAATCCAATTTGAGATACACTCTGTTATGTCATGCTAAACTTTGGGTTGTAAAATTCTAAAAGCTTATTTCTTGTGTGCATGAGTAAAAGTTGTGATTAGAAGTTACACTCTGGGGGCCAAGATGGAGGCTAAGTACACGCGCTGCTTCTCCTCACAACTAAGAAGAAATTTACAACCACTTCAAAATTAAAAAAACCCACAAAAACACAGAAAATCCCCCAAATCAAAACTACAGGGAAGTTCAGCAAGAAATAAAGAAGAAATAATCAACCAGAAAGGTTGGAGGGGTGGAGCTGGGATGGAGAGAAAGAGAAGAGGAGCGGTGACTGCGGGGGTGGTGCTTCTGGGCAGCATGGCTAGAGGCGGCACACCTAGCAGCAGCCCTGACAAAAAACACAGTCATACTGATTAAACCCAAGAAATAATTCAATCCCTAAACTAGACCACAAGGCTTGCAGTTCCAGAGCCTGAGAAAATAGGGCCTCATTACTTCTGACTGTGAAAGCCAGTGGGGGTAGGGGCACAGGAAGAAGCTTCCAGTCTCCAAAAGGAGATAGCTTGCTTAGTACTAAAAGGGGAAGAAGTGCCTGGAAAAGCTGCAGCAACCGGCACTTTTCCCTCGCAGACCCCTCCCCCACATAGCGCCAAAACGCGTTGAACAAGTCGCCAGTGCTAACCAATACCTAAGGCTCCACCCACTATAACGTAAGAGGTGCTACAGCCCTTACCCAAATCACCGAGGCAAACACAGAAAGATGAGGAGACAGAGAAGTACGACCCAGAAACGGGGGCAGATCAAGGTCCCAGTGGCACAACTAAGCAATGAGCAGATAGCATGCCTAACAGATGAGGAGATAGACAACTTAAGAGATGCACAGTTTAAGGCATTGGTGATTAGGATGCTCACAGCTCTGACAACAAAGATTAAACAGGACAGGAAAAGAATGAAGGCTATCCTGGCTAAAATGAAGGAAAATCCATATGAAACAAGTGGTGAAGGAAAGGAAACCAGGGTTCAAATCAACAAATGGGAACATAATGAAGAAACAAACAGTCAAACAGTGCAGAAGGAGGAAATGAGAATTTTAAAAAATGAGGAGAGGCTTAGAAACCTCTGGGACAGCTATAAACGTGCCAACATCCAAATCATAGGGTTGCCAGAAGGTGAAGAGGGAGAGCAAGAAATTGAAAAATTATGTGAAAAAGTGATGAAGGAAAACTTCCCTAATTTGGGGAAGAAAATGGACATATGGGTCCAGGAAGCACAAAGAGTTCCAAACAAACTAGACCCAGGAAGGACCACTCCAAGACACATCATAATCAAAATGCCAAAGGTTAAGAATAAAGATAGAATCTCAAAAGCAGCAAGAGAGAAGAGGAGAATTACTTACAAAGGGGTACCTATAAGACTGTCAGCTGATTTCTTAAAATAAACTTTGCAGGCAAGAAGGGATGGCAGGAAGTATTCAAAGTGATGAAAAACAAGGCCTTACAACCAAGATTACTCTATCCAGCAAAGCTATCATTCAGAATGGAAGGGCAGATGAAATGCTTCCCAGACAAAGTAAAGCTGAAGGAGTTCATCATCACCAAGCCATTATTATATGAAATGTCAAAGGGGCTTATTTAAGAAAAGGGATATCAAAACTATGAACATTAAAATGAAAACAGTATCACAACTATCAACAACAGAAGCTAGGGGATGGAACAAAGGTAAACTAAACAGACAACTAGAGTGGGAACAGAATCATAGGTATGGGGAGGATGTGGGGGGAGGGTAATTGGGAGGGGGAAGTGGGAGAAGGAGGGAAATGGTGCAGGAATTAAGAAGCATGATAGGAGGGTGGGGAATGGACAGGGGGATGTTGAGAAGAGCTTTATGCACAACCCATGGACATGGACTAAGGGTGGGGGAAGGCTGGAGGGAGGGCAGTTGCTGGGTAGAAGAGAGCAAAGGGAAAAGAAATTGGGACAACTTTAACAGTATAATCAATAAAACATACACACACACAAAAGTACAAACTTCCAGGTCTGTGACTTTAATGTACAACATGGTGACTATAAGTTAACAATACTGTATTGTTATGTCCTTGAAAGTTGATAAAAGAGTAGATCTTAAGTGTTCTCACCACAAAAAAGAAATTGTAATTATAGAGTGATGGAGGTGTTAACTAACGCTATTATAGGGTTATATGTTTCACAATATATGTGTATCAAATCATCACATTCTATATCTCAAACTTACAGAATGTTATGTCAACTATATCCCAATAAAGCCGGAAAGATAAAATCTACATTGAATTAAAAAAAAAAGAGAGAAGTTACATTCTGGGAGCCCTGGCTGGTTAGCTCAGTTGGTAAGAGTGTTGGGCTGATAGGCCAAGGTTGTGGGTTTGATCTCCAGTCAGGGCACATACAAGAAGCAACCAATGAATGCATAAATAAGTGGAGAAACAAATTGACACTTCTCTCTCTAAAATTAATAAATAAATTTTTTTTTTTAAATTTAAAAAGTTACACTCTGGGAGGCAGCAAAACACAGTGGATAAGAATGAAGAATCTGGATTCCAAATCCAGCTTTGCCCTTTAACAGCTACTGTATATGACTTTTAGTAAATTGCTTAATCTCTGTGCCTCAGTTTTCTCATCTGTAAAAGTACACAAAACTTTGAAGATTAAATAAGATATTATGTTCAAATAACTTAGAAAGGTGTACATAGTAAGCTCTCAATAAGTTGTTATTATTACTAAGATCTCAGTAATCACTCAAGCATTCGTTTCATGAATGTTTACTCGCTGTAAACCCTGCCAGGCACATCAGTGGGCACTCATGCAAAGATGACTAAAGCATTTATCTGCTTCCAAGCAGATGGCTAACCCTTCACCAAAAAAATCAATTTCTTCTTTTTGGGGGGAGCACGCAGGTAGACTACCTTTCTTGTACCCTTACAAGTAGGCATAGACTGTAACTAGGCAATGATTCGTTCTAGCCAATGATATGTGAGTAGAATTTTGCATGTCACTTTTGAGCCAGAGTTTTAAGAGGCAGTTCTGCCCTCTTTATTCTTGTCCCCCTTCCTGTGTTTTGATGCAGAAGAAGACAAGGCCCTAGGAAATGACACAACCATCAAACATGGAGTCTGGGTTCCTGACTTACCTACCATGTTGAAGAGAGCTGCTAAACAACTTGGAATACCTCTCTCACACTGAATTATGGGGAAGAGATGAACTTCTATGGTCTTTGAGCTATTATATACTTTTTTGAGGGGCTGTTTATTATAGCAGCCAGTATTATCCAAATTAATACACTTCTTATAATCATATTGGAAGACACAGAAAGAGTGGAATTTTGCAATCAAATATGATATCTAGTTGGATTCAAATTTTCAGGGAGTGGGAGTAGAAGCTAGAAAAATGGAATCCTTTCACATCCTGGTTTCTTTTTATTGTTTTTTTGTTTTTACTGAAGCCAGACCCTCCTACACCCTCCTTGTCTCCCATCGCATTTCACCCTGGGCAGCATTTCCCCACAGCCCTTCTCCATCATTTTCCTTGTTATTAGAGCTACCAAACAGCCGCCTTCTCAGCTCAGCCACAAAAGGCATCTGCTAAAAGTGCTGGCTCCTTTTTCTATCTGGGTCATGCTTTGTGTGTCTTTATGCATTAGTATGATAAAAAGCTCTTCCTGACCCTTTGGTTCCTTTCTCAACCGATCAGTTGGCAGTTTGTACAGAGAGGTGTTGGTCTTCCAACAGTCAATAAATAATGTGACTTACTAATCAAAGGAGTTTCATAATACACAGGGCACTTAAATGTTTCTCTTAAAATATAATTTACTGTTATTTTTGGAAGATATTTTTTTAGATTTCAGGTTAACTACACACCTTCCTCTTGAGACAGAATACCTTACTTTCAATCAGCACTTCTCTGGAATAAAAGGCCTATACCTTCACTAAATGACAAAAACAGGTAATGGTTGCCATACTGTTTTATCACCATCCTACAACCTAAATTATGGATTTGACAGAGACACTTCTTAGGACATGAACACACACCCATTTAGTAAATCCGTATATGTCCACTCTCTGCAGAGTGGGCTTGAGCGAAGCTGGGGTCTGGTAGCACAGGGAGGCCTAGCTTGGGTCAGTTCCAGTGTGGTCCTGCTCCAGGCATGGATGGAGGTGTGGGTGGTATCCAGTTCTCTCCCTTCTCCAGGGCACTGCCAATTTGCAACCTTGGCTTGAAAAGTGTAATAACACAACTAAAAACAAATCATAGGCGCATTTTTACCTGGAGTTGCCAACTGTCCTGGCTTGACCGTTCTCATCCAGTAAGCAAACCTGAATCTCAGAGAAAAATAAACACTTCAGAAACATTTGGAAATTTTCTTGCCCTCTCTTTTTAACTCCCAAACCCTGAAACCAAAAGAAGGCAATACTTCTTAAGTTGCTATGTGCAGATTCAAGTGCCTACATTGATAATATTTGCTATTGGGACTTCATTTTATATTTTAGAATAATATTACAACTCTGAAAAAAATTACCCTTTTGGCATGTTTTCAGAAAATAAATGCTTACCATGTGAGCTTTTAGAAAAAAGGAAGGGAAATTAGTCACTCAATACTTTGAAGCATCTAGCAACTTCTAAATCCCTTTAAAAAATGAACACAAGGCAGGCCTCTTGCAGATTTCTTAATTTTTAAAAATTCTCCTAGGAATTCCAATCTCTCAGAGGGCTGGAGCACAATTTGTGAGCCAAGATTGGCCAAAACCAAATTGTGGTTTTTCATTTTTCTGTAGTAATGGCGTTCAAACTGGTAATAATAGCTGCAGCCTAAAGTGTGTGCCCAAAAGCGGGCAGAGTGGGGTCTGGCACAGAGATATTTTTCTGACCTGCTATGCAGAGAGTGTCACACTCTGGCCCATTACTAGAGTAGTAGTGACCACCCACTGGGCAGGGAACTTATGGGAGAAATTCTGAATTCTCCAGCTCAGCACTACCCTCTGGTTTGGCAAGGAGAATCACCAAGGAAAAACACAGACTTAAGTTCCAAAGAGCTTCACTCACAGCACATCTTTTCCCTGAACTTACCATAGCAGGAAAGTTAACCGGCCACCTACCGCCCATTTACCAGCACAGTGGAAGAGAAGGATCACTGATTCTCGGTACTTGGTGGAAACGGACAGTTGCCACATTAAAGCTCCTCTTCGGGTGGCCTTGACAAACTAGTGAGGGAAATTCCTCCGATGGACAGAGATGCAAACATCATATTTGGTGGCTCACTTCATAAAAAGGGAAAAGCGGCCTGAGATGAACTCTTGAACAAGGATGAATGACTTGGCTGCTTTGGTCAGGGCTCACAAGGACCCAGATTGGAAGGTCTGTGATAAGGTAACCTGGGAAAGAAGCATGGTGATGAACCTGTGGTTGTGGGCACAAAATTTGTGTATCTTATTTTAATGCCCACCGGGGAACTCCTACTGCAGAGAAAGCTCTCGGCAATGAGGTAGATGAGATGTCTAATTCTGTGGGTGTGGATGGCTAATGATGAGCCTGGAGGAAACCTGACTATCCGTTTGGTGGCAGAATGATTTCAATTTCAGTCTGTCCTTACCAAAACTGACACCTGCTCTGCACACATCTTTGTTAGTACCACCATCCAAGGGCTCACAGAATTCCCAATTTATTGAAAAGGCATCCTGCACAACATTGTGGCAATGGGAACATGACCACGAGAGCCACTGGCCCCACCAGATAGCTGATCAACTACACGTAGCTAGTCTCATTGGACAGTGGAAAGACTATTGAAGCCTCAGGTAGGGTACTAGCCTTGGGGCAATAACCTTTAGTGTTAGGGTGCTGCCCTCTGGTGTTCAGTATATGCACGGAATCAATGGCTGTGTTGCTATGTTCCCAATAATTAGAATTTACACGTACAGGAACCAACGGGTAGAAGTAGAAGTTGGTGCGGCTCCTCTTACAATCACTGCTTCTCAAGCTTGCAGCTTAGGGTTCTGTCATATTATAGGTCCTGGTTCCTACAAGGGAAACACCAGGCAGTCATTGAACTTGAAGCTATGACTACTGCCAGGTCATCTTAGGCTTCTCATGTCAATGGAAGAACTAGCAAAGAAAAGAATTATGGCATTGGTGGACAAAATTGCCCATAATTACTATGAGGTTTAGGGTTGCTCTTCGTAATGAAAGCATGGAGGAGTTGACGGGAGCCCAGAGGACTCAGTTGGGCATCTCTTGGTGTTTCCATGCCAGGGATAATGGTAAATGGGCAACTTCAACAGCTATGCAGCTAAGGACTCAGGGCTGAGGTTCTGGGTCAGCCCATCAGGCAGGCAGGTGAGTTAAATCTAGAGGGTGGTGGAGGAGGGAAATGAAGCCTTTATCTTGGGATCTGCTTTCCAAGGAACTCTAGAAAGATCCCCAGCAGCTGGCATAGGATCTGGAACATAGTAGCAAGGCCCGTTGTGGTTGACTGTATGAATCTTTGATGAATATATGAATGTAGAGCTGTGCCTTGTCCTCTGTAGTAAATGTGCTCAAGTTAATTCATGTTTGAGAAGGACTTAGGGATCTCAGGGGTAGTCTGTGTGTTAACACGTGGCACTCCCAGCCTCTGTTTCAGCAACGTTCACTAACTGTCCCTCCCACAGAAACAGGGTTTCATGGTAAAGGCACGCACACAGCTTTGGAACTGCACCAAACCACCTCTCTGCTTGCCTCCCCACGCCACTGTGTCACCAGCAGGAACTCATTATTCCCTCGGAGTCGGAACAGCAGAGAGAAATACAATCGCTTAAGGCTTAACTATTTTCTTTCCCCCCCAAATAAAAAAACCAAGTCATACATGGCTACAATTTGGATGCCGTGTGACTTTCACACTTTATTGCTCCAAACATAAGCCAGTTGAATGTTTTTGTAAGTGACTGAATGAATTTAGTTTTTAAATTATCCCATGTACCTTACCCCGATAAATTACCAAAATAAACAGCAAGAGTAATATAATTACAGTGTTGACAGTGGTTTAAGGCTCAGTTAGATTAAAAAAATGGCTTCCCTCCACCCTGTCTTTTCTCTCTCTTGGGATCAGCTGGTGGGAGATGAATTCTTCAACATATGAGCCATCTTCTTGAAATGTAATCATAGGCCTGGATGGGCACGGAAGTGGTTTTTTATTTTTTATTTTTATGCCTAGTGCCTAATTGTGAAAGCAGAGGCTTTGCAGATACGGTCAGAAATCTATCAATCTTTCACTCTGGTCCCATCTTCTTTGCTTTCTCTTAGTAAGATGTCACAGTCTTATGTATGACCTAAGTTAAGAACCATGGATCTATCCAATTGTGATGATTTCTGTGAAGAAAACAGTGTAAGAGTTACAGGTCATGTTTGTTAATATAAATTATCCAAAACTTGGAAATCAGATAAAAGGATGACTATATATCCATGCAAATGTCATCTTGTCACTTTGAAGCCAACAATCTTTTCTAAGGGCCAACCTCTAGGGGAATGAAACTTTGACAACTTATGTTGATTATGGCTATACTCTGTCAAGTTAGATATTACTGAAGATAACTGATAAGCTGCTAATGATTTTTGTCCAACAGAGGGGCAGATGATTTCTCTCTGACTGAAGAGATAACTCCAAAGGTTAAGGACCTATTGCTCTGTAGTATAGTTTTATATCTAATTTAGTAACTTTTATTTTTGTTAATACTTTATTTTTCAGAACAGTTTTAAATTTATAGAAAAGTTGAGAACATAATACAGAGGATTCCCTTATAACCTGTACTCAGTTTCCCTTATTTTTAACATCTTACATTAATATGGTACATGTTTTATATTAGTGAACCAATATTGATATATTATTATTAACCAAAGTTCATATTTTACTCATATTCCCTTAGTTTTGACCTAATGTCCTTTTTTTCTTTCCCTGGATCCCATCCAGAATAATACCATATTACATGCAATGGTCAGATCTTTCATGCTCCTCTTGGCTGTGGCAGTTTTTCTGTTTGTGACAGTTTTGAGGAATACTGGTCAGAGTATTTTGTAGGATGTCCCTCTATATCACACTGTGTCCCATCTTTTGTGCATGATTAGACTGGCTTTATGAGCTTTTTGGAGAAAGACCACAAAGTGGTCCTATGTTCATTGCATCATATCAAGAGGGTACATGCTAGCAACATGATTTATGGCTGTTAATATTGGTCTTGATCACCTGGCAGCATTTGTCAGGGTTCTCCACTGTAAACTTACTTTTTTCTTCTCCCTTTCTACTCTGTTCTCTTCAGAAGGAAGTCACTGTGTGCAGTCCATTCCTAAGGAGTTTTGCTCCCCCTCCTTGGGGGTGGAGGATCCACATAACTTACTGGGAGTTCTTCATGGGAGATTTGTCTCTTCTCCCCCACCTATTAATTAATTCAATCACTTATTTATATCATGTTTATATGAACTCATGGACACTAGATGCTGAGTGTACTTGTTCCTAGTTGAATGTTATTTTTCTTAGGCCCTCTCATCCGTCAGCACAGAAATATGTGTGCGTATATTAGCCCCAGTGTGTGTACACATGTCTATGCATAGCTCTATATGTAACCATCTGTACCTACATAAAGATAAACAGGAGTTCTTACTGATATCTTCAATTCCAACTATATGGATCTTTTTGGCCTCCTCATCTTGCTTACCTATAAATTTTCACTTCAAGAGTGAAAATCGTGTCTTCTACCAGCCCCCATCTATTTAATAAATTGTTCAGTTCTAGGATATATATAGAACAGTATCATAATTGTTAATCCATGCCATTGCAGGAAACCACATTATCTGCTAGAGTACAGTGCTTATGTCTGACTCCTTTTGCCTTCAGTCGTACAGACTCCACTCATTGCCAGAGCAGCTCGGGACAGCACACTTTCCCCTTCCCTCTTCAGTGAGGTTGTTCTATAGCTTTGTAATACAGATTCTTACATCCTGGTCTGCCTTACTTCCTGGGATCCACCAGCCTCCTAAATGATTTTTTAAAATATTGCACACATTAAGGTTCACTCTGTGCTGTAAAGTTCAATGGGTTTTGACAAATGTATAATGTCATGTATCTGCTGTTACATTTTCAAACAGTTTTACTGTCCTAAAAATCCTCTATCTGCCCTGGCTGGTGTGGCTCAGTGGATTGAGTGCTGGCCTGCAAACCACAAGGTTGCTGATTCAATTCCTGGTCAGGGCACATGCCTGGGTTGTGGGCCAGGTTCCTGGTTGAGGGCAGGTGGGAGGCAACTGATCGATGTTTCTCTCACATATTGATGTTTCTCTCCCTCGCTCTCTCCCTCTCTTCCTCTCTCTCTAAAAACAATAAAATCTTTTTAAAAAGTCCATTAAAAAATCCTCTATTCTTCACTTATTCATCTGTCTCCTTTCTCTTCCATTTCCTGACAACTACTGATCTTTTTATTGTCTCTGTAGTTTTGCCTTCTTCAGAATATTATATAATTGGAATCACATAGTATGTAACTTTTTACTTAGTAATATGCATTTACATTTCCTCTGTTTTTTTTTTTTTTTTGTGACTTGATAACTTATTTGTTTTTGTTACTGAATAATATTCCATGCATGGATGTGCCACAGTTTATTCACTCACCTTCTGAAGGCTATCTTGGTTGCTTCCAGGGAATTGTGAATAAAGGTGCCAACAACCATTTTTGTTGTTGTTGTTGTTGTTTTTTTACTGACTATATATACATTCATGACTTGTGTACTTCTTTGAACCAGCTTTTCTATCCTGCTAGTTCCTTCATTAACAACATGTGCCCACTATATATTTCTATGAGAACTATATTTTTAACCTTTTGACAACTATATCTTGACTTACTATTTTTATAACATGTCTCTGGGGTGATGTGAGATATTTCTTTTGTGGCTTGGGACCTCAAAATCATGACCACCAACCTTATTTCCACAGGCATGGACCTTGATGTGGTTTTTGATTGGTTGAGCACTTCTAAGGGTAGCCCCAGGGGAACATTTCTGATGAGTGGTGCTGTTGTTGGAGAACTCTTGCAAGAGAGGTTGCTGAAAGTACTACTTTGCTTTTAAAGCTCCTCAAGATTATTCTGTGTGCCCTTAACACTTCTATCAGGTCACATTAATGACATTGTTATTGTAGGGAGAGTGGGATGGAAACAGTGCTCGGTTTGAGGACCCTTCTGCTACTCATTGCCAAGTGCAGTAACACATTGAGACTCAGCTTCTTCATTTTGTAAAGCAGGAAACATTATAGCAATGTAATTATACTATGACTGATAAACTACCTTCCTCCATTGAGATGTTTGTCTGAAATAAATGGAATTATATGTATGTAATGCTTTCTACGCACTATAGAAGTATAAGTTATCACTGTCTGGTACAGGAGTTGGCAAATTTCTTCTGTAAAGGAACAGATAGTAAATATTTTCAGCTTTGCAGACTATTCAACTCTGCCCTTGCAGTTCAAAAGCAGCCACAAGCAGTACATAAACCAATGAGCACAGCTGTCCAAAATAAAACCGTCATTTATAAAAACAGACAGTTGGAAGTACTGGGCCCACAGGTTGTAGTATGCTGACTTCTTGTCTAGAATAAATGTGGAAAGACATAAACCACTCCTTGCTCCCTTCCTCCTGAAATCTCTTCCAAATACATTGCTGAAGAAGACATTCAATTATTTATTGAGAGTTTTGACTCACAGACTACAAAGTCCCTAGGTGGGTTGAATTACTTATCAGCCCAGCTTTTTTAAAAACACAACTACTTCTCTAATTTCTTCGTGGGTCCCATCTTCTCCATGCTTCTGTAGGAACCACCACTTTTGTCTCTCCATAAAACTACTCACCCACTCTCCTGGGCCATGTTATTAAGTGCCTGGGATGACTAAAACCCTGTTTTTTCCTTAGCTAAACTAGAGAATTGAAAGAGAGAACCGCAGGAAGGGAAAGGACCTAAGATCTTTCCTTGCATCTTATGAGCCAGACACTCTGCTAGGTGCTCTTTGTATCAAACTCACTTAAGACTGGTAATAGTTCCATGAGATAGGTATTAGCACACTCATTTTACATTTGGCAAGTTTAAATTTTGTAATTAGAATATGCAGTTTTCCATATATGTACATTTCTTCTGAAGTCAAGGACATCCCGATTTCCACAGAAAGCAGAAAGTTTAATTTTTTCAACTCGAGGTAACTCAGTTACTTCTGGTTTTAAATGTAGCTGGTCGTCGTCGTCGTCGGCAGCCGTCCGTCTCGAGAGAGGATGGTGTAGCTTCTTAAGAGTCTATCTGCACCGCCAAGAATGGCTGTGCAGTCCGACTCGGGAGTGACACGGTATCTGTCTCCTCCTGTGTTGAATCGACATCTTGCGATGACGCTGGAGTGTCCTCTCCAGTGAAGCTGAAGCTGCAGAGCCTGGGCAGGGTGATATGGAGGGTCTGCTGTTGCCCATGCAGCAGACCCCCCCCTCTCTTCGCAGCTGAAGGGTCCAAGGGAAAGACGGAGTCAATACAGCTTGGCTTCAGGTGCGCCGCAGGAGTTGCCGGTGTTGACTACAACGTCAAACCGCCTTAGGGACTCCGGCTCCGGATTTTCTGTCAGGGTTTACTCCCTTAGCCTTTCCCCTGAAGAGGTATGCCGCAAGGCAGCGGAGGTTTTTTGGAATCAGAGTTTTCCTTCTCTGATGTGCCCTGACTGGAAGATCGAACCAGTGACACTTAGCTCGCAGGCCGACGCTCAATCCACTGAGCCAAACCAGCCAGGGTAAATGTAGCTGGTACAGTTTTAAATTCAATCGATACAAGTCTCCCCCTTCCCCACTCCTCACCTTTACCTCTTGTCTTTGGGGGTGAGCTAAGTTACTGGGGATATTGGCTTGTATACTATCCTGAGGGGAAAGGTGGATGCTGGCTTCTGTCCTTGCTGATTTTCCTGAGAAGTTTGTCTTTTCTTGTCTTCATGGTTGTCATGGTTTGATTTCATGTCTTTGAGGAGCATACACTCCTCCTCCTTCTTGTCCCAAACTCTAGTTCCTTTGGGACTGTGGTTCCTGCTCAGTCACTTTCCTATTTGTCCAGGGGCCCATAGGAACCTTTGCTTATGGGTCTATGAGGCTTCCCTGAGGATCACCTTACCAGGAAATTCCCTCAGCCATTGTTAGGCTGCTCTACTGGGGCCATGCTGAACATGAGGCTTCTTCATAAGACTTGAATTCTCTGAAGTACTCCTTGGGAAGCCAGGCAATGGTCTCTTTGGCTCTGGAGACCCTGTAAGATTATCAGGGTGTTCTCTTACCCCTTTGGTCCAAGGTTTTTGATCCATTGAGGGAGCACTTCTTTGGGAACTAAATGTTGGCTATAGTCCTGCTGTCCTACAATCATTGAATTCATCCTTATATCTTTTAAGCAGAGAAAAATTTATGTCATCCTACATTTTTCCTCTGTTTTTTAGCTCATAGTATAAACTGGAGAATCCTCCTAGTCTCCAAAAAGTGTAATTTTAAAACTCACAGGTAATTTTTTCCTTAATTTCAGCATATTTGCCTTCCCCCTAAGAATGGCTTAGGAGAACTGCTTTCATTTCATTTGTTCATTTTTTTCCAAGAAATAAATATTATGAAAAGCTTAAGATCAAATCAGTATGGATCAGTTTAGGATTCTGTTTGTTTTTTGTCTAAATGATGAAGGCAAAGGAAAGGGCCAAGGAATCAGGAGGAGACACCTTGGATAGTATCTCCAGAATACCATTAAAGCTTCCTCGCCTATGAAGAAACCAAGGCCCTGAGAGGTTGACCAGCTGGCCCAGGACCACATTGGAGAGAGTGGAGGACTCAGAGCTTCTAGCTCGGTTAGCCTCCAGGTCTGCCTGACTCCAAAACAAACACTGGGGTGCGAAAGGAGTCCTCAGTTTTAGCAGTTTCAAATGCTGAAGAGAGGCCTAGTCGATAAGAATGAAAATGGGTTTTCAGATGAGGGCTTCATGGTTACCTCTGACAAGGCTGTGCTTTGTCCCACATTAGCACAAGACTGCAGACTGAGAAGTCCTAATCCAAAGGCCAGATGCACCACTGACCTATTACTGATTGTGGAGAGTCCCCCCAGGAGTGTGTCCTTACAGCACTTTATTCTGCGTGTCCAGTAGGAGAAGACCCTAAAGACTAAAATATCAGCAAGGATGTACAGTACTTGACATTGTATAATATATCTGAGTGAGGGAAGGTACCAATGTGACAGAACTAGGAAAAAGAAGGTGGTGTTGAAGTGAGTGGATAAAGGGGTTTGAGTAAAGGCATGAGGGTGCCCCCAAACTCCCATAGTGAAAAGTACTCACAAAAGAGAAGAGCCACAGATGAAAGGGCTACTTACTCTGAAGACAGGCTAACAGTTGTCATCCATGAATTATTATTAATTATTATTTTTTTTTTACTTTTTGAAAACTTTTGAAAATAAGTGGTATCAGTTTGCAGTTCCTTCCTAGCCGTGTGCTAAGAATGCGGTGTTTGTTATCTTACCCTGGGAGGGCTGGCTGCTGTCTTCGTCTAGGAGGACAAACTTTATTCTTTTCTTTTTTTTCTTTTCTTTTTTCTGGGACTGCCTCCTCAATGCCTTGTGACAGCCAAGTTTCCAAGGCTTAGGGCTTCACAGAGCTCTGTTCCCTTGAGGGCCTCACTGATGTGCCTCACTCCACCTGAGCAGTTTCAATTGGTTTTGTGGTCTCATCCTACATAAGTGGTGGACACAGCAGTGAGGAAAGGAATGGCATGTGCCAGGGGAGGGGGCCACTTGGAGGGGGGCACTGGCCTTCACTGTTGTGACAAACTCTTGGCTGTTTGTTTCATTTCTTCTAGAAACAAACATTATGAAAGTTTAAGTTAAGATTAAATAAAGAGCATTTGAGGATTCTGTTCATTTTGTTATTTCTTAAACTTTTCATTTATTTAAAAATATTTTATTTTATTGTGGGAAGAACTCAACATGATATTTACCCTCTTAACATTTTTTATTGAGGTATGATTGACATAACATTGTATTCGTTTTACATGTATAAAATAATGATGTACATAAATGTGTATTTTACAAACTGATTACTACAATAAATTTAGCTATCATCCATCACCACTTCTTAACATTTTTAAAGTGCCCAATACAGTGTTGTTGACTATCAGAACAATGTTACTCAGAAGATCTCTAGAACTTCATCTTGCCTAATGGAAACTTTATGCCCTTTGATTAATTGGTAGCTCCCACTTCCCCCTCCTCCCATGTTTGTGTCTTAATTCGATGTAAACCCTGTGTATTGAGTGACTTCTATGTACAAGGCACTGTGGCAGGTGGCAATAGAAATGGGAAGTCCCATCTCCTGTCGCCCTGTGGGGGTGGGGTAGACATATTTAGGTAACTTGAACACTCAGTGGAAGGTCACTGCCTTAAGAGAGGAACAAAGGGGCACAAGAGAGTTTAAAAATTGTTTCTTCTTGAAGACATAGCATTTGAGGCAGAATTTGTAAGGAGGGGTCAATTTCATTGGGTGGGATTGTGGCTAAAGAGTATTCTATCTGGAAAAGCCTGCCAACGATACTGAAATTCTGGACATCTTGCCCATCCGTGGACCCCAGACTCCTCGGTATAGGAAGCAGATCCCACTTTGTTCCTCTGCTTTGCTCCCCAGGACTGTCTGAGACTTCAGTTATTGTATTAGAGAAAAATGCTTGTCAGTAATGGAGAGGGAGCCAGGTGGGGCTGAGAGACCATCACGCTGCGATGGATGTCTGACCTCCTATGAGAAGAAGCAAGTTTGCATGAAGCTTCTTAGACCGAGTGCAATTCTAAAAACAGTTTGGCAAGGCCGTCTCAGAGTCCTTGAACCATTTACTTTCCTGCTTGTCCTGCCGCAGTGCTCAGTGTGAGGAAAAGGGTTGTTTATCCCAGGTAGAGGGAACAAGATGACAGCTCCACAACTGACTTGGCTTTGGGGAATTCTAATGCCATGCCCATACATTTCAAGATCAAATTAACGTGGTTGTGGAATTCATCCAACAGTGGGGGGTGCCTTTAATCACAATCTGGAATCTCTTTCAATCTGGTGGTTTGCATGGGATTTAATCAGGAAATAGCAAAATGTTGATAAAAATCACCTCCCAGGTTATTGTTTTATTCTTTAGGGTTTTGAGTGTTTTTATTTTTAATGTAATTTAATTTTATTTTGAATTGATTTTAGAAAGAATGGGGAAGAGAGAGAGAAACTTCGACATGAGAAACATAAATGAATGCCTGCACTTCCAACCTGGTACCCATTCGACTGGGGATTGAATCCACAACCTTTCAGTGTATGGGACGATGCTCCAACCAATTGAGCCACCTGGTCAGGGCAGTTTTGGATATTTTTAATTTAATTTTTTATTTAGGCATAGTTGGTATACAATGCATATTCTATTAATATTAGTTTCAAGTGTACAATATAATGATTTAACATTTTTTACCTTACAATGTGATCACCCCATTGATTCTAGTAATCATCTGTCACTGCACAAACTTATCACAATATTATTGACTATATTCTTTCTTTGTCTCTACTGGTGAGATTTTGAAGGCCTATCTGGCTTAGGAAGAGGAGTAATGGGGAGGAGAGAAATACAAGGCTGGATGCTTATGTCTCAGCCCTGCTTTGGGGCCTCTTGTCTCCCCTGCCAGCTTTTCTCTCCCCTTCTTTCTGAGGAGATACACTTGAGATACTAGTTGGACCCTCCCAAGGGCTTGGCATTAAGTGTGGCGATGGGTTATGGAGCAACCATGTGGGCCTGGGCTTTCCTTGAGAGTTCAGTTTGTGCAATGTCAATCTCGTTAATGAAAATAAAATAAAATTTACCAAATGTGATTGGGTGGGGGGAAATCTTTTAAAGTTTTTAAAAGCCCTGGCCAGCTTTTGGCTCAGTTGGTTGGATTGTCGTCTCATATCTGCAAAGTTATGGGTTTGATTCCCAGTCAGGGCACATATCTAGGTTGTGGGTTCAAGTGCTCTCTCCCTCTCTCCCTTTTCTTCTCTCTAAAAGGCAGTGGGAAAAAAAACCCAATAAATTAAATGAAAAATCTTTTAAAAATACAAATTCTGGAGAATTTGTCAGATCTCCTGATATTTTGGTCATCAAACATGGTCTACTTCTAGGTGGAATATAGGAGATTTTTAAGGCAGTGAAACAATTCTGTATGATCTAGTCATGGTATATTTGTCAAAATCCATAGATTGTACAACACAGAGGGAACCCTAAACTATGGATCTTAGTTAATAATAATGTATCAATATTGGTTCATCAACTGTAACAAAGCTACCACGTCAATACAAAATGTAAAAAATAAGGGAAATTAATTGTGTGGGGGAAAAGGAGGGAGAGGGTATATGTGGGAACCCGTACTGATCAATTTTTTTGTAAATCTAAAACTGCTCTAAAAAAAGCATTACCAGTAAAGATAAGGGGAAAATATCATGGTCCATACATAATGTCATGCCCCTTTTTACTTTCTGTCCTCAAATTCCTTCCCATAATAATTGAGTCCACCTTTGGAGACACACTTCTTTGGGTGCAGTATCACCTTCCCATCCTTTCTGCAGGTTTGCCATCTCCCTCCCTACCCATGCCTCTGTCTCTTGTATTAATGGCCATGGGGTATTATTACATGTAGTTATTGTGGTGCAGACCCCTGTAAGGAAAGGTTGGAATCTTGCCTGAAGGATGAGGTTGGTCTTTGTGTTAATGACCTAAGACAGGTGTCTGAGGGTGGACCCAAGGACCTCTGTAGGCAGGCAAGGGGCACTTCAGGGAGCTGGATGCCGAGAGGTGCCCATAAAGATATACCTCCCAAAGCTTAGAGAAGTGTGTTGAAGGGATCTGGAGGGACAAATAGAAAAATCACATAAACAGCTATTGGGTTAGAGCTCAAGGACCTGTATCAGTTAGGTGTTATGCCACTAATGCCATGTAATAACCCTAAATACCAATGGAACATATATAGCATTAAGCATTTATCTTCACAGGTCTATGGGTTGGCTGATCCCAGTGGGCTCTGCTGGGTGGCTCTGCCTCAGGCTCTGAAGGCTGTGCTGGCTCTGCTTCTGGCCTCAGCTCTGTCTCGGCTGGGGTAGCTTTGCTCTATGTTTGTTCGTTCTAGAGCCCAGGCCACAGGAGCAGCAGCTACTCAGGGGAAGCCCTCCTCAAGCTGATAGCAGATGTGCAAGAAGGCAAACCCTGGTACCATAGCACTTCTCAAGACTTTTGTCATGTCATGTCCACCAGTATTGGCCAAAATAAATCACATGGCTGAGCCCAAGTCAAGGGAAAAGAAGGTACATGCCTTCCAGAGAGATAGGGGCATTGCCAGGTTGCATGGCAAAGGGGTGGATATAAGGATGTATAAAAATTGGAGCCAGTAAGTCAATCCACCAGTCTCTGTAGGAGAGCGAGGTGAAAAATATGTTGTATAGGAGAGGAGTTAGTGTGGGCAACTTTGGATGGTGCAACTATTATTTATACTCCGTCCCACCCAAATCCAGTCTCTTTTCCTTTTTTTAAAAAAATATATATTTTATTGATTATGTTGTTACAGTAGTTCCAATTTTTTTCCCCTTTGCTCCCCTCTGCCAAGTACCCCCTTCCCTCCAGCAGTCCCACCCCCCTTAGTTCATGTCCATGGGTCGGGCATATAAGTTCTTCAGCATCACCCTTTCTTATATTATTCTTAATATTCCCATGTCTATTTTGTACCAACCGATTATGCTTCTTAGTCCCTGCACCACTTCCCCATTTCTCCCCCTTCCCCCTCCCAGCTGATAACCCTCCAAATGATCCCCAGACCTATGATTCTGTTCCTATTCTGGTTTGCTTAGTTGGATTTCTTTTTTTTTTTTAGATTCAGTTGTTGATAGTTTTGTTTGTTGTCATTTTAGTGTTCATAGTTTTGATCTTCTTTTTCTTAAGTAAGTCCCTTTGACATTTCACATAATAATGACTTAGTGATGATGAACCCCTTTAGCTTCACCTTGTCTGGAAAGCACTTCATCTACCCTTCCATTCCAAATGATAGCTTTGCTGGGTAGAGTAATCTTGGTTGTAGGTTGCTTTTCATCACCTTGAATACTTCTTGTCAGTTCCTCCCTTCCTGCAAAGTGTTCTCTAAAGAAATCAGCTGATAGTCCTATAGGCACCCCCCTGTAGGCAACTCTGCCTCTCTCTTGCTGACCCCAGGACTCTGTCTTTATCTTTCACCTTTGGCAACTCAATCATGATGCGTCCTGGTGTGGTCCCCTCTGGGTCCAGCTTGCCCGGGACCCTCCATGCTTCCCAAACCTATATGTCCATCTCCTTCACAAAATTTGGAAAGTTTTCCTCTTTTTTTTCAATTCTTGCTTCCTCATTCTGCACTGGTTGACTGTTTTTTTCTTCCTTATGTTCGAAATCATTGATTTGAAGCCCGGTTTTCTTCCCTTCACCATTGGTTTTGTGTGGATTTTCCTTCATTTCACTTAGCATAGACTTCACTTCTTCTCTTATGCGTTTGCCATACTCAAGCTATCTTTTGAGCCTGTGAGCATAAACAGTGTTTTGAATTCTGCATCTGTTGTCTATCTTCTCATCTGTTAAGTTGGCTATCTTCTTGTCGCTTAGTTCTCCCATTGGAACCTTGATCAGTTCCCCTTTTTGGGTTATACTTCTCTGTCTTCTCATTCTGACAGGCTCCTGTGTTTGTTTGCCTACACATCCCAGGTAGAGCTGTCGGTTCTGTTACATTGTAAGGGGCAGAGCCTTAGGGATCTGTCAGTATAGGACGACCTATTTCACCACGTTGTGGTGCTGTATGTGGGTGAGGGGTCCTAGAGGGAACAATGCCGCCTGCCCAGCACTTGCCCCTCCTCCAGGCACCCCTCCCACCCACCCACCGGACCAGCACCCCTCCAGCCACCTCCCTGGCTGCCATTCCCAGAGTGAGTGGGCCTGCAGATGCTCCAGGAGCGTGGGGGCCCTTCAAACAAGCGGATTCCGCTGAGACCAGCAGTCTCCGCCTCCACCCCAAACCCCACCAGTCCTCACAGTAAGAGGCAATGAGGCCCGATCCTCCCTGGTGCTGGGAGGGTGAGCCACGAGGTCCGGTGAGGAGCTGGGAATGCTCCCCAGGTGTTCCTTCTGACTCTTTAACATATGTGACTGTGCTCTCTGTTGGCCTGCTGCTGTTGCCACTGCTGCCACCACTGCTGCTGCCACCACAACTTGTCCTCTCCTCCTTGGCTCTGCCCCCCACCCCCACTTGTCTGGATGAGCATTTCCTCCCCACATCTCTATTTGCTGGCCTTCTATGCAGTTTGATTTTCTGGAACCTCTGGTTGTTTCCAGTTTTGAGGTAGTTGTATTCCTTCTTAGTTGTGGAGGGAGACGCAGCATGTTCGTCCATGCCTCCATCTTGGCTGGAAGTCCCAGTCTCCCTTCCTTTTATCTTAATAGAATTGTTACCTTGGCATGTGACTTTATTTCCCAACCAAAGACTACATTTCCCAGCCTTTCTTGCACTTAAGTGAGGCTATTTGACTAAGGTCTGGTTAAAGAGATGTAAATGGAAATGATGTATGCAATTTCTGCTCTTAAAGGGATTCATTTCTTTCTCCCCCTCCCTTGTGCCTGCTTCCTGGACTGTGGGTGTGGTGCTGAGCTCTCTTGCAAGTGAGGTGATAGCTTCAAGGTGGCAGAGCAAGGAGACACTAGGAGGGCAGCTCCTTGGGGTGATGATGCACATAGTAGGTGCGAGGAAAAGATGCCTCCATCTTATTTAGGCTGCCATTATTTGGAGTCTTTTTAGCAGCCAAATCTATAATTAGTACAAATTGATAGGAATCTCTACTCTGATACCTAATAGAAGGAATAACACAAAGCGGTACAAATTAATTTTTTCAGTATTTATTTGGTCTAAGGGAGAAGCGATATCCCAATTTTAGTTTTTGCCATGTCACCCCCATCTGATATTTTGAAAGGAAGCATTATTAGTAAGCCAATTGTCAATGCAAAGTCACCCTAATGATGTCAGAACAAGGAAGATTGGGCCTGGATCTATATGTGAGCTGGGGGCCTGATGGGAAAAGAAGATAAGGAAAGAGCGATATTTGCTCCTTGTTGAGTATGTGTCACGTGTAGGGAATAGAGAACAGGATTCAAACCTGAGTCGGTTGGCTTTAAACCCATCTCTTATTTGACACTAATTATATCAGAGAACTCTGTGAGAGGTCCAGCATCTCTAGAATCTTGGGTGGTTTCTGAAAACTAGATTTCCCTGGACTTCCATGGTGTTGGGCACCAAGTTGACTTTGGCCTTTTTGCTTCTTGACAACAAAGGGTTTAGTCTAGTAATTTTATCTAGTGTGCAAACTGGGATTCCTCCATTATCTCCCTGATTCTGTAGAAGGAGAAAGGTAATCTTGGTGGCTGACTGATTTATTGTGGCAAAGATCAAAATATAATGCAAAAATCCCAGGCTCACAGAAGGGTCACTGTTGGAGTGTGGGAGACAGTGTGGCAGGGTGGGAGCTATGTGACCGTGGGTTCAAACCTCGGTTTTTGGGAAAATTACTTAACCTGTCTCGTTTTCCATTTTTTAACATAGGGATTGGAGATAGTTTATGTCAAGTTCCTAACCCATAGTAGGTGCTCACATAGCTACTATGGAGTCAGCACTCTGTGCTTGTTTACATGGGGCCTGGCCTAATTCCTTTGCTCTAGGACACAATAATTGAGTTTAAGAATCTTATAATTCCCTGCAGCTTCCAGGCATGATTTCATGGGTCATGGCAATGAGCAATGATTAAAGAATACAGAAAACCCTGGCATCAAGGTTGAAAGACTGGCCAAGGGGCAACTCTCCATTCCTGGCCAAGAGGACTAAACAGAGACCCTCTGGTTAAGCCCGCTTAAGGACCCGTCTGGATGAGCTGCTGGCAGGAGTCTCCTCACTGGCAGCAGACTCATGCCCAGTTGCATGGGTTATTTCTGCTTTGCAGACTCAGGGCTAATAAGTCCTTGGAGGAAGGATGGAAACTGGGACACAATCCTGGCAATGGCAGCTGGGCTGGACTGGGACAATTCATTCATAGACTCATTCACTGAAAAATTTGAAAACCAAGGGCTCTGCCTCTGGTGAATTAATGTTGGTATTCCAAAGCCTGTTTTTCTCTGGACTTTTGCCTACACAGTATAACCCAGTCATGCTCTGTACATATTTGAACAAAAATATATAGGAGAGGAAAAAGGATGAACAGGTGGAGCAAAAACTTTTTAACATCTGCTTCATGACTTATAAAATAAATATGATGCCGTGCCATTAAGGGATTCTTCCCAGGAAAATGTTGCTATTGTACAAAGAAACATCTTATTAAAGATTAAAAAGCTCGCCTGTACTTTTAAAGTTGTTGAGTATAACAATAAGAAAAGAGGTACTTCATCCCTCTGCCATTTAGAAACAGTTCCTAGAGCTTTTGCCTGACTTGGACATGTTGGTAAATAGAATGAACCCGTTTTACCATCTGATTTTTTTCACTTAATCTTCCATTCATTTTGATGGAATAATATGTATATTGTAATACATACATTCAATATATTGTATATGTAATAATCAACTCTTATCAACATGAATTCCTTCATTTCTCCTGTTTGGATTTTCTCAATCTTCATTTCTTTTAAGATTTAATAATTGACTGACCACATTAACCTTTCTCTATTCTTAATCCAGTAATTTTAGGCTTCTCAAATAATCTGTAGATTATCTAAGGCAGTGAAGAGTTTTCTTCCATATTACCCAGAGCACTTGTGTATAGCCTTTTGCCTAGAAGAAAGAACCAGCTCTACCTTCATGGTGCATTTGTTGGAAAGGATTCAGACAAGAAGTGATGCTTGAATTCAGTCTTAAAGGAGGTAATTTCCAGGTAAAAAAGGTGGGAAAGGAAATCCAGGTAGAGGATGGGATAAGGAAGAGCATGGAGGAATGTGCTGGTGGTTTGTAAGACTGTTCTGGTGTGTGGTGGGTGAGGGCAGGTGGAGTTGTAGCTGGGGGAAAGGTGGGAGGTGTGGCTAGGACCTGGTCACCAAGGGCCTTATGGGCCCTGCATGTATGTCCTGCGGGCAGCTCAGATTCTTTGGAAGATTGTAAGCTGGGGGTGAGGTGTAGGATGGACTTGGATTTAGAGATGTAAGAATGAGGAACCTGATAGGATTTGAATTTTTGAAAACGACTATGACAGCAATGTGGACAACAGCCAAGTCTTCGAATTAGCCTGTTTTCTCATTTCTGGAGTAACAACTAAAGGTTTTGCACCAAGATTAGAAGAAATAATATATGTGAAAGTGGTAAATATATTTAAACTAATATTATTGTATGAGTCATAAATGATTTAACATGCTTATTTTTTAAGTAGAGATCAGCCTTGTAATCTGAGGCAAAATACACATGTGTATTGGTACCTGATTTGTATAGCTTTCCACTTCCTTGAACATGTTTCTTCGTTTTTAAATGGGAGCATCTCTTATTATTTGTCATATGCTTTAGCTTAAACTCTTAACTACAAATTAAAGGATAAGGGGAGATTTGATGAACATTGATTATCAAAGAGGGAAGAAAAAGATTTCTCTCCCCCAATTGTGCATTCATTCTTTCAAGAACCATTTCAAAAGAAAAATGGTTTCCATCAGCTCGTAGCATGTAGCAAGTCACATTTACCAAAACTCTCCTCCCAAAAGAGCATCAGTTATGAGCAGGCGAATAGAAATTTGGCGTGTATATAGCTAAATATTCAAAGAAGTGCATGAGGAGGCATCTTACATGATTCATCAGGTTTTATTAAGTGTATTAAGAAGGACCCTAGTAGTTGAAGAAAATCAGGATATTTTCAAATCTCAAGTCTGAACCCCGCATCACCTCCCTGAGACCCTCCTTTCTCTGTAAAATGGGTAGTAAGTCCTACTTCATAGGGCTGCTGGGAGGATGACCTGAGATCGTCCGAATGAAGTCCTCCATACAGTCCTGACAAATGATAAGTACTTGGTAAGTTATTATTAGGGCTGGGAGAGGTCTCAATCTCAGTTGCAGGAGCTAGCACTATTCTAATGATGGCATCAGACATTTAATTTCAAGTTGCGTCTGAACATGAGGCTTAAAAAACAGGAAGAGGATGAAAATGAGTATTAAGTTTAGTCTATAAAAGGTCTTGAGCCTGAAGAGGTACCTGAGCCCAATGCCTGCTCTGTGTTGCACGGCCCAGACGCTGGTCCTGCCAGCCTGACCAGACCAAATGGACAAAATGGCAGGGCATAGAGGTGTTGAGGAGATGACATTCCTGTGCTGCAGAGACAACATGAGAATATGAGTGGTGACCAGGGGCAAGATAACACAGTCCACATGGCTGCAGGTGTAAAAGTCAAACTCTGTCTTTATTCTTTCACAATTGTATTTGGAATGGGTAGCAGCACTGCCTGGGGAGCTTGGGAGGGGAGGAGAAGGAATCTGTTGGATGGAAGTCTTGCCTTTGAGCATTGGTAATATCTAGTGTTTATTTTCAGCACAGTTCATGTTAGAGTTTCCCATGGCAAATCAAGGAGTAGAAGAAGGACTCAGAGGAAGGGTTCTTTGCAAGAATTCAGCAAAGTGGCCAAACGTTTATTCTTGAATTTTATCATGCACGTGCCTTGGAATTATTTTTTTTTAGAATCTGACTTAAGTAAACAAACTTTCCAGGTAGCACATAGCTGTCCCCATCTTTCTAGCATTTCTGCCTTTGGCTGATGTGACACCATACTTTCCTGACAGTCAGTATCAGCTCTGGTATGGGTCAAATACCTCACCCATAAAACAAGGCCTTCTAGATAGCCAGATTCAAGTGCTCTGTTCTTCACAACAGATGCCTCTCCACACCCCCTCACTCCACCAAAATGAAGGCGATGCACATCCTGAGTTCAACTCTGGGCCTGCCAGGCACGCAACAAGGGTGTTGGCTGGTGATGGGTGTGATGCACAGTCCACTTGATTGAGCCATGTGTATGCTCAGGCTTGACCTACACTGGCAAAATCTGTAAGGGCATTTCTAGACATTTCACATGATTGGCTCCTCTGAGGAAATGATGCATTTAAAAATATATATGTACACACATTTAATTATTTTTTAAAAACCACAACTAAAAAAATTCTTAGCCATTGGGTAAAATTATATCTGACAAACCCTATGAGTTTTTATTAGTACCATATTGTTTTCTTTGGCTCCATGTATTATATTGGTAAAATGACAAAAAAAAAAAAAAAAAAAAAAAGGAAAAAAATTGTAAAAAGGCAAATATTTTGTACAAAAATACAGTTTTAAAAGCTCTTTAAGTATATTTCATATTATTAAGAGTTGGCCTATATAAATCTATATCTGCATATTTTTCCTACATTTGAGATTTTAGAAATGTAAGGTACTGTTTATACAGTATATGTTTTAAGTTCTTCCTAAAGCTCAATAACCAATGATAATCTTTTTATGACCGGAACATTCCATATTTTGGAAGATATGATTTGCATAACTGTACAGTTACTGGATGAAAAATCTATGTGATTCAGTCCATTTGCATACTGAAAATCAATATGTCATACTAGAGGAACATTTTAGTTCCAAAGTCCTTGAGTAATGGCAGATGGTGAAGAACAATAGCTGTCAATTTTTTCAGTAATTGGTTTTCAGTGCTTTTTAAAAATCTGGTGAGCAGGTGATGCAATCAGAAGGAAGTAACCTTTGCCTTTGAGAACTGTCCGAAAATTTGCTCATGTTATTACGTCACAATCCATTATAATGAAGATGATAGTACTAAAAGAGAGGGAAAAGGATGGGTGTTAGTTTTAAAAAAAATAATGTTAATGTACAATTTAAAAAAAGAAACATTATTTTTTTTATAGAAGATATTCCAAAATACATCATTCAATAATGTTTATTTTTTCAAAGAAATGTCTAGAAGTTTTTATTCAGGTTAAGTAAAAGGTAAGTTTCATTTTGAAGGAGCCTATTCTGGGAAGTCTAGTCCCAACTCAAATCCCAAATGACCAAACAAGGTAAACAAATGACAAATCTGGGTAACCTGTCACTCTCTACTGTAATTTGTTGTTCAGAAGTTTGTGTTCTTCCGCTGCAACTGACCATGCTGGTAAGTCCTCATGGGTCTCGAGACCCTTATTACCTGGACTGATGCCTGATACACTAAAGGTATTTAATCTGTGTGTGTTGAGTGGATATATGGATAATTTGTGCCCCAGTTACTACCAAAAATAATCTGAGCAAAATGTATTTGAGGTTTCTGTTTACCACAAACTTAAAAAAATTGGGATACAATCAACATATAACATTATATTACCTTCAGGTGTATAAAACAATAATTTGGTATTTGTATATACTGCTGGCCCTTGAACAACATGGCGTGCTGATCCCCCATGTAGTCAAAAACCCACATATAACTTACTGCTACCCAAAAACTTCAGCCCTCCCTCTGTATCTGTGAGGGATGTGGTTTCAGGACTCCCTGTGGATACCAAAATCCAGGAATGCTTAGGTCCCTAATATAAAATTTACAGATTCCCAACTGCATATCAAAAATACAATTTTCCATACAAATACTGTTTTCTATCCATGATCAGTTGAATCTGTGGATGTGAAACCTGGGGAGATGGGGTGCTGACTATATATTTATTGAAAAAAATCTGGGTATGAAGTGGACTCTTGCAGTTCAAACTTGTGTTGGTTCAAGGGTCAACTGTATTGCAAAATTATCACTACAATTAGTCTAATTAACATCCATTTGTACAATTAAAAATATTTTTCTTAGATAAAATGTACAGCAATGTGACTATAGTTAATAATATTGTACTGTATACTTGAAGTTTGCTAAGAGGGCAAAACTTAAGTTTTCTCACCATAATGAAAAGGGAAGTGGTAACTATGTGAAGTGATGGATATGTTAATTAGCTTGATTATGGTGATTATTTCACAATGTATATGTATATAGGAACATCATGTTGTACACCTTAAGTAGATACAATTTTTATTGGTTAATTATACCTTAATAAATCTATAAAAATAATTTTAAAATAAAACAATGTACTAAAGAAGAAATAATTTTTGAGTAAAGATAACTTGCTATGATGTTATAAAAATTTTTTTTTCTTGCGATGAGAATTTTAAGATTTTTTCATTTAGCAACTTTCAAATATATAATATAGTGTTGTCAACTATAGTCATCATGATGTACATTACATCCCCATGACTTACTTATTTTTTAACTGGAAGTTTGTACCTTTTGACCCCCTTCACCCATTTTGCCCACCTCTCACCCATACCTCTGGCAAACACCTGTCTGCTCTCTGTATCTATGAATTCTTTTTTTAGATTCCATATTTTTTAGATCATACCATATTTGTCTTTCTCTGTCTGACTTATTTTACCTAGCATAATACCTTTAAGGTCTATTTATGTTGTCACAAATGGCAACATTTTTCTTCTCCTTTATGGCTGAATAATATTCCACTGTGTTTATATACCATATTTCCTTTATTCATTCATCCATTGGTGGACACTTAGGTTGCTTCCATGACTTGGCTATTACATATAATACTGCAATTAACATGGGGATGCATTTATCATTTATCTTCTCAAGTTAGTGTTTCATTTTCTTTGGCTAAATACCCAGAAGTGGAATTGTTGGATCAGATGGTAGTTCTATTTTTAATTTCTTGATGAATCTGCTTACCGCTTTCCATAGTGACTGAAAAAATTTATAGTCTCCCAACAGTGCACAAGGGTTCCCCTTTGTCCACATACTCGTCAATAACTTTTATTTCTTTTTTTCTTTTTATAATGACCATTCTAACAGGTGTGATGTGTTATTGTGGTTTTGATTTGCATTTCCCTAATGATTACTGATGTTGATCATCTTTTCATGTACCTGGTGTCCATCTGTATGTCTTTGGGAAAGTGTCTATTTAGATCATCTGCCCATTTTTAAGTTGCATTTTATTTATTTTTTTGTTAGAGTTGATGAGTTCTTTATATATTTTGCCTATTAGTCCTCAACCAGATGATCTATTGATTTGCAATATTTTCTCCCATTCAGTAGGCTGTATTTTCATTTTGTTGGTTTCCTTTGCTAAGTAGAAGCTTTTTAGCTTTAGTCTCACTTGTTTATTTTTAGTTTTGTTGCCTTTTTGTTTGGTATAAAATCCATAAAGTTATTGTCAAGACAGACATCAAGGTGTCAAGGAGCTTACTGCCTGTTTTCTCCTAGGAGTTTTATGCTTTCAGGTCTTTTATTCAAGTCTTCAAGCCATTTTGAGTTAATTTTTGTATATGCTATAAGATAGTAGTCCAATTTTATTCTTTTGCATGTGGCTATCCAGTTTTGTTCACCATTTACTGAAGAGACGGTCCTTTCCCCATTGTGTATTCTTAGCTCCTTTGTCATAAATTAATTGGCCATATATGCATAGGCTTATATCTGGGCTCTCTATTCTGTTCTACTGATCCATAGTCTGTTTTTATGACAACACCATACTGTTTTGATCACTATAGCTTGGTGATATAGTTTGAAATCAAGAAGTGTGATGCCTCCAGCTTTTTCCTTCTTTCACAAGATTGCTTTGGCTATTGGGGTCTTTTGTGGTTTCAAATAAATTTTAGGATTGTTTGTTGTATTTCTGTGAAAAATGCCATTGGGTATTTGATAGGAATTGCACTGAATCTTTAGATTGTTTTGGATTGTATGGATATTTTAACAATATTAATTCTTGCAATCCATGAGCACAGAATATCTTGTCATTTATTTGTATCTTTTTCAGTTTCTTTCATCAGCGTCTTACAGTTTTCAGTGTACAGGTATTTTACCTTCTTGGTTAAATTTATTCCTAACTGTTTTACTTTTTTGTAATTGTAAATGAGATTATTTTCCTAATCTCTCTCACAGTTTTTTATAAAATGTAGAAACAATATATTTTTGTTTGTTGATTTTATATCCTACAACTTCACTGAATTAATTTATTCTAACACTTTTTGGGGGTGGAGTCTTTAGGGTTTTCTTTATATAATACGATGTCATCTGCAAATAGTGACAGTTGTACTGCTTCCTTTCTGATTAGATGCCTTTTTTTCTTGCCTAATTGCTGCAGCTAGGGCAATTGGAATATTATTCCAATACTGTGTTGAATAAAAGTGGCAAGAGTGGAAATTCTTGTTTTGTTCTTGACCCTTAAAGGAAAAGAATTAAGCTTTTCACCATTGCATATAATATCAACTGTGGGCTTGTCATATGTGGCCTTTATTATTTTAAGGTATGTTCCCTATATATTCACTCTGTTGAGATGTTTTATCATAAACAAATGTCAAATTTTGTCAAAGGCTTTCTCTGCATCTAAGAGGGGGGACCCCCCCAAAAAACAGAATTATCTTCTGGAGGGTGGACCCCTTGTAGTACAGGCTTTCCCCTTCTAGGTAAGTATTTTTGGAACCCATCTGTATCAGTGTACCAGTTGGTGTTGTAGTGATAGGCCGCATTCAGCTTCAGTGAATTTTTTTTGAACACTTTCAACGTGTTTGTCCATTTCATGATGGGTGATTTACAAGCACACATGCCCATACTGCACTGTTCACCAGTTTTTAACCAAAAACAGCATGACCCTTGTGCCCCGCCCTCCCTATTCACCCAACCTTGCCCCTAGTGACATTATTTTCTGTTTTCCCAGATGAAACAAAAGGGAGACAAAGGGAAACATATTTGCCGATGTGGAAGAAGTGAAACCAAAAAATAAGCACTAAAAGGCATCAAAAGTGATGAGTTCAAAAACTGTTTTGAGCTTTAGAAAAAATGTCTTGTTAGGTATATTGCATCAAATGGAGAGTACTTTGAAGGTGACTGAAATTTAAACATGTAAGAATAAATATACAGTTTTTTATAAATACATTCCAGTTTTTTAGGGTTTTCCCTCATATTGAGATGATCATACAATTTTTATCTTTCATTTTTTTAAATGTAGTATATCACAATGAATGATTTGAACATATTAAATCATCCTTGCATCCATGAAATAAATCTCATTGATTGTGGTATATAATCCTTTTAATTTATTGTTGAATTTAGTTTGCTAATATTTTGCTGAAGATTTTTGCAACTATCTTCATCAGAGATATGGGACTGTAATTTTATTTACTTGTGTCCTTGCCTGGCTTTTGTATCAGAATACAAAGGAAGTGTTTCCTTCTCCTCTATTTTTTGGAAGAATTTGAGAAGGACTGGTATTAATTCTTCAAATGTCTGATGGAATTTACCAGTGAAGTCATCTGCTCCTGGATTTTTGCTTATTGGGAGGTTTTTGATTACTGATTCAGTCTCCTTACTACTAATTGATCTGTTCAGATTTTCTATTTATTCATAATTCAGTTTTGGTAGGTTGTATATTTCTAGGAATTTATTTTTTCTAGGTTGTCCAATTTGTTGGTGTATAACTGTTCATGGTAGTCTCTTATAATCTTTTTTATTTATCTGATATCAGCTGTAATGTCCCCTGTTTCATTTATTCTCTCTCTCTTTAAACCTTCACCTGAGGATATGTTTTATTGATTTTGAGAGAGAGAAGAGGGAGGAGAGAGAGAGAAACATTGATGTGAGAGAGAAACACCTGGTTACCTCCCATACATGCCCTGACCATGGATCAAAACTGCCACCTAGGTATTTTGCCTGACTGGAAGTCAAACCCAAAACCTTTCTAGTGTATCGGACGATGCTCCAACCAATTGAGCCACCTGGCCAGGACCCGTTCTTTATTTATTTACTGGAGGCAATCTTTTCTTCTTGGTGAGTCTAGCTAAAGGTTTGTCATTAAAAAAATATTTTCAAAATACCAGCTCTTTGTTTTATCAATTTTTTGTAATGTCTTTTTAGTCCTATTTTATTTATTTCTGCTCTTATCTTTGTTAGTTCCTTACTTCTACTAATTTGGGGCTTCATTTGCTCTTCTTTTTCTACTTCCTGGAAATGTAGAGTTAGGTTGTTTATTTGAGATATCTCTTGTTTCTTTTTAAAATATATTTTATTGATTATGCTATTACAATTGTTCCAATTTTTCCCCCTTTGTCCCTCTGGTTGGTACTCCCATTCCCTCAAGCAATCCCCCTTTAGTTCATGTCCATGGGTCATGCATATAAGTTCTCTGACTTCTCCATTCCTGTCTATTTTGTACCTACCAATTGTGCTTTTTAATCCCTGCACCTTTCCCCCATTCTTTCTCTTCTCCCTTTCAGCTGATAATTCTACATAGAATCTCCATATCTATGATTCTGTCCCTGTTCTGGTTGTTTGCTTAGTTTGTTTTTGTTTTGTTTTTTAGATTCAGCTGTTAGTTGTGAATTTGTGCCATTATAATGTTCAGAGTTTTGATCTTCTTTCTTTTTCTTAAATGTTAACGTCCCTTTGACATTTCATGCAATAAAGGTTTGGTGGTGATGAACTCCTTTAGCTTTACCTTGTCTGGGAAGCACTTTATCTGCCCTTCCATTCTAAATGATAACTTTGCTGGATAGAGTAATCTAAGTTGTAGATCCCTGCTTTTCATTACTTTGAATACTTCTTGCCAGTCCTTTCTTGCCTGCAAAGTTTCTTTTCAGAAATCACCTGACAGTCTTATGGGAACTCCTTTGTAGGCAAGTCTCTGCTTTTCTCTTGATGCTTTTAACATCCTCTCTTTATCTTTAATCACTGGCTTTTTAATGATGATGTGTCTTGGTGTGGTCCTCTTTGGGTCCAACTTGTTTGAGACTCTGTGCTTCCTGGACTTTTATGTTTATTTCCTTTGCCAAATTAGGGATGTTTTCTTTCATTATTTTTTCAAATAAGTTTTCAATTACTTGCTCTTCCTCTTCTCCTCTGGCATCCCTATGATTCAGATGTTGGTACATTTGGAGATATCCCAGAGACACATTATACTATCCTCATTTTTTCTGAATTCCTTTTTCTTCTTGATGTTCTGATTGAATGCTTATTTCTTTTTTATGTTCTAAATCATTGATTTGAATCCTGGCTTAGTCCCCTCCACTGTTGGTTCCTTGCAGATTTTTCTTTATTTCACTAAGTGTAATCTCCATTTCTTCCTGCGTCTTTTTTACTTTATTACTGTATTCAATGAGTTCTTTGAGCATCCTGATCACCAGTGTTTTGAACTCTTCATCTGATGGGTTCATTATCTCCATTTTGTTTAGTTCTTTTTCTGGAGTCTTGTTCTGCTTTTTCATTTGGGCCATACTTCTTTGTCTCCTCAACTTGGCAGCCTCCCTGTGATTGTTTCTGTGTATAGGTAGAGTTGCTTTGACTCCTTGTCTTAGTAGCATGGCCTATTGTAGAAAAACCACCTGTCTGGATGAATATGGCTTCTTTAAATCCTCGGTTTTTGGTCTTCCATACAGCTTGATTTTCTAATGGTTCCAGGTGATATGTTTTGAGGTCTAGTTGTAATTCTTTCTATGTTTGCATGAGGAGGCAAAGTGTGTTTACCTACACCTCCATCTTGACCAGAAATTTTAATTTATTTTTTTATCATATTTTTTCCATTACCATTTATCCCCCTTACGCCCCTCTCCCCCACTTGTTTTTTGATGTAGGCATTTCTCGCAATGAAACTCCCTTTTAGAACTGCTTTTGCTGCATGTCATAAGTTTTGATATGCTGTATTTCCATTTTCATTGGTCTCAAGGTATTTTTTAATTTCTCTTTTGATTTCTTCTTTGACCCATTGGTTGTTCAGTAGCATGTTGTTTAAATTCCACATATCTGTGAATGTTCCAATTTTCTTCTTGTAACTCATTTCTAGTTTCACATCACTGTGGTCAGAAGAGGTGCTTGGTATGAGTTTAGCCTTCTTAAATTTATTAAGACTTGTTTTGTGGTCTAACAAATGATATATCCTGGACAGTGTTTCATGTGTACTTGAGAAGAATATGTATATCGCTGCTTTTGGATGGAATGTTTAAGTAAATATGTTAAGTCCATCTGATTTAATGTGTTGTTTAAGGCCATTGTTTTCTTATTGATTATCTCTCTGTATGATCTACTACTATATTGCTATCTACTTCTCACTTTAGTTCTGTTAATATGTGCTTTATAGATTTAGGTGCTTCTGAGTTGGGTATATACATATTTACAAATGTTATACCCACTTGTTGGACTGACTCCTTTATCATTATGTAATGACCTTGTCTCTTATTATAGTCTTTGTTTTAAAGTCTGTTCTGTCTGATATAAATATAGGTACCTCCACTTTCTTTTGGTTTCCATTTGCATGGAATATATTTTTCCATCCCTTCACTTTCAGTATGTGTGTGCCCTTCACTGAAGTGACTCTTATGTAGGTAACATAGAAATTGTGTTTTTATATATCCAGCCACTCTATATCTTTTGATTAGAGAATTTAGTCCATTTACATTTAAAGTAATTATTGATAAGTATGTATTTATTGCCATTGTTTATTGTTTTCTGGTGGTTTTGTAGTTCTTCTGTTTCTTTCTTCTCTTGCTTCCTTTGTGATTTGATGATTTTCATTAGTGGTATTCTTAGATTCCTTTCTCTTTATTTTCTGTGTATCTACTACAGGTTTTGGCTTTGTGGTTACCATGAGGCTTACAACAACCTATATTTATAAGTCTATTTTTAGTTAATGACAATAAGTCTGATCACATTCTATAGCTCTACAGTTTTACTCTTCCCCTACCACTGTTTGTTTTTGATGTCCCTGTTAATATCTTTTTCTCTTAACAAATTATCAGTTAGTTATTTTTACTTTTGTCTTTCAACCTGCATATTAGCTCTATAAGTGATTAATCCAGCACCTTTACAAAATTAATTTTTCTGAATTTTACTACATATTTACCTTTACCAGTGAAATTTACACTTTCATATGCTTCCATGTAACTAATTTTCACCCTTTCTTTTCAGCTTAAAGAAGTTCCTTTAACGTTTTTTGTGAGACTGGTCTAGTGATGATGAAATCCTTTAGCTTTTGCTTTTCTGGAAAAAACATTAATCTCTTTTTCAATTCTAAAGGACAACTTAGCTAGTTAGAGTGCTCTTGGTTGGATGGTTTATTTCCCCCCCAGCACTTGAATATATTATGCCACTCTCTTCTGGCCTGACAAGTTTCTGTTGAAAATATCTGTTTATAGTCTTATAGGAGTTTCCTTGTACGGAACAAGTTGTTTTTCTCTTGCTAATTTTAATATTCCCTCCTTTAACATTTGAAATTTTAATTATAATGGGTCTTGTTGTGGGTATCTTTGGGTTTCCCTTATTCGGAATTCTCTGGGTTTCTTGGATTCAGATGTTTGTTTTCTTCTCTAGGTCATGGATATTTTCAACCATTATTTCTTCAAATAAGTTTTTGTCCCTTTCTCTCTTACTTTTTCTCTAGGACCCCTATAATGCAAATGTTGGTCCACTGGTCTCATAAGTCCCTTAAGCTCTCTTCACTTTTTTAAAATTCTGTTTTTCTTTTTGCTGATTGAGTAGGTGAGTTCCACTACCCTCTCTTTGAGGTCACTGAGACTTTCCTCTTCTTCATCTTGTATAATGTTGAATTCCATGAGTATATTTTTCATTGCAGTTATTGTATTCTTTAGCTCTGTGACTTCTTTTTGGCACTTTATTATATTTTCTATTTCTTTGTTGAAGTTCCCAGAGTGTTCATCCATTCTTTTCCCAAGTTTGATGAGCATCTTTATGACTGTTATTTTAAACTCTTTATCAGGTAAATTACTTACCTCCATTTCATTAAGGACTTTTTGAAGTTTTCTCTTGTTCTTTCGCTTGAAACATATTTCTCTCTGTTCATTTACCTTGATTCTCTATATGTTGGTTTCTATGCATTAGATGAAAGAGCCACCCTTCCCAGTTTTGAGGGAGTAGCCTTGTGCAAGAGATCAGCCTTATCATTGAACACTGCCCTAGCTCTTGGCTGTTTCTTAAATTCTTGTGATTGTCCAAGAAGCCTATTTTATAATTAGTGGCCCCCAGTGGTTGAGGCAGTCCCAAGATCTGTCAGTGTACCAAGGGGAGAATCACTCAGCACCCAGGTTCAGGCTGATTGGAAGCCATATCCCTAGGCAACAGCTTTTAAAATATGCAAATATATATAGTCCCGTGGGACCACAAGTGTATATCCTAATGACCACCAGAGCTGGGTGACCTAAGAGTGTCTCCTGAGAGGTATTCCCAAAGATCAAGGCACCAGATGAGTGATACAAATTCCCTCCTGGGAGATGCTGATGACCTAGAGTAAGGCAGATGGTGTGGGCAAAGTTGTGTCCACTTGCCTTAGGTCGTGTTCCAAACCATAAGCTTGTGCCTCTTGCCAAAGCTCCAGGACAAGGAAATAGGCCTCTTTCACAGGAAGACAAGGGGTGTAGTTCATTTTGCTATGTGTGCTGTGCATTGGGGGCCTGGGTGGTAGCTGGCCAAGAACGGTCTCTGTTATAGCCCCATTAGACTCAGGAATGCAAGCTCTCCTGGCTACGAGAACAGGTGATTAAGGGATGTTCCTTGTGCAGCAGCAGCTGCAAAAAACTGAGGTGCCCTTTAGAAAGATACTGGCACTCAGCAGTATGGCAGAAGGAGAGTGCAAAGATAGTGCCTGCCCTCCAAGATCTCCCACAAACTTTCTTTTTTTTAGAAAGGCTTAATAAGATATAATTCACATATCATTTAAAGTATAAAATTAAAGTAGTTTTTATAATATTCACAAAGTTGTACAATTTAAAACTAATCATATTTTAGAACAAGTTTCATAACCCCCAAAAGAAATCCTATACCTGTTAGCATTCACTCGTTCTCCCTACAAACTTTTAAGTCTAGTTCTGATGAAGAAAACTAAGAGACTACATTCTAAAGATGGTCATGTATTAAATAAAGCTTTTCATAAGTATCTTTTGAAATGAAAAAAACTCTAAAAGCCTCTTTGGCTTATTAACTTGTAAGGGCACTAAGTATCTCCCTCCATTGTCTAGCGTAGCATATGGCCCACAGTCGTCGGCAGCCGTCCGTCTCGAGAGACGATGGTGTAGCTTCTTAAGAGTCTATCTGCACCGCCAAGAATGGCTGTGCAGTCCGACTCGGGAGTGACACGGTATCTGTCTCCTCCCGTGTTGAATCGACATCTTGCGATGACGCTGGAGTGTCCTCTCCAGTGAAGCTGAAGCTGAAGCTACAGAGCCTGGGCAGGGTGATATGGAGGGTCTGCTGTTGCCCATGCAGCAGACCCCCCTCTCTTCGCAGCTGAAGGATCCAAGGGAAAGACGGAGTCAATACAGCTTGGCTTCAGGTGCGCCGCAGGAGTTGGCGGTGTTGACTACAACGTCAAACCGCCTTAGGGACTCCGGCTCCGGATTTTCTGTCGGGGTTTACTCCCTTAGCCTTTCCCCTGAAGAGGTATGCCGCAAGGCAGCGGAGGTTTTTTGGAATCAGAGTTTTCCTTCTCTGATGTGCTCTGACTGGAAGATCGAACCAGCGACACTTAGCTCGCAGGCCGACGCTCAATCCACTGAGCCAAACCAGTCAGGTTGATGGCCCACAGTAAATGTTCAATAACTACATGTGGAATTAAACGGCTGACTGCCTGAATTGTCTGTGTATGTGACTGTATGAAAAAGATATAACATTTGTACCATATATATAATATGTCACAATCGGGTGACAATATTATAATCCAGGCCAGTTAGTCTAACATTTACTCAGCACTTCCTATACATTAGGCATATTTATTATTGTGTCCTCACAACAACCTCATTGAGAGGATGCTATTATCATTGCCCTGAGGTTGATAACCTGCCCACCCAGTAAGTGGCAGAAGCAGGACTGGATTCAGAGTCTTCTTATGCTTTAATAGGATATAAGCTCTGCAGCTCCCCCTTATTTCCCCTTTACTGCTTACCTGTCTCCCTGTCTTTTTCGCAGATGAAGTTATTGAAGTCTTCACACTGGAAATCATTCCACTGCCCAGCATAAATCAGCCCAGCACAGTCTTCTCCGGGCCCATGGCCATGGCCCCAATTATCTGGCTGTCCAGCTTTCCAATTTCTTTTAACAAAACAAACATTGAATGTTATTTTCAAAGTCATGTAGAAATTATCTTTACCCAAAAGCAGTGGGGAAATATAAAAAACAGAACTGAAGCATGTCATTTGTCCTAGAATGAAAATGCATTGTTTAAAAATCCATGTGTACTCTTATTCAGAATAAGAATCAGCTCTTTTGCAGAGTACAGTATTACCTTATTTTATTGGATTTTGTTTTATTATGCTTCACAGATGTTGGGTTTTTTAAAAATTGAAGGCAAGACCCTTCACCAGCAAAAAGATTATGACTCGCTTCATTGAGTGGTCTAGAAACAAGGTATGCCTATAGTGTGTATTGCAGCATCTTCCTACAAGGTTTTCTTTGTCACGATGAAATCAACTCATTGAACTGCTTCATCACAATGCTGAGGGGGTAAAGCCTTCTTCAACACAGTTATATGAATAAAAATGTTCTAGCGTGTATGGCAATGCTGACTTCTGGGCATGTATGTCAATATTTGTGCGTGAATTTATATGTACTCTGAGGATATGATACATGCACACACTCTTGTGAGGACTGAGAAGGATCTTTGTACATTTTGATACCTTGCTTCTGTAACAAGTCAGAGTCAGGCAGAGAAAGTGAGAGACCCTTGATACACATTTACAAGAACCTACAATTAAAAACACTTGGTTATGGTTCTCTGGTTAAGTTGTAGATGGCTGGTTGCTTTAGAAAGAAATAGTAACTTAATCTTACTGAAAATGACTCATACATTTCATTGCCTTTTTTGGAAGAGAGATTCTTAAAAATAAGTCTTCTTTAGGATGAGTTCACTTGGGCTTGTTAACTTGGATGCTGCTGCTCAAATCACCACTGTGCTAGGGTTTGCTGTTCTTGATTCTATTCCCATACAATAAGTTATATGTGCTTCCAAGACTCAAAACTGGAAAGTAAATTTTCTCCAAGAAGCAGGTCTTGCACAGAAGCCTGTGGTTACCACCTGAGAGGACAAGTCTGTCTCACGTGGAAGGTCTGAAAGAACATCTGAGCAGGAAGCACTTCCCATAGACTATGACTCATTATTCCATCAGCCATAGAATGATGTAGGACCATCCGAGGATGAGAGCCCAATTGCCCTACCTCTTTTGACAATAAAACAAAAATCAGAGGACAGTGGGAAAGGACAGTTGAAGTTTGCAGTTAAAGGGTGGGGTAACAAAGTAGAATAGACTTTCCCACACTGAATGTATATTTGGGGATTAAAAAAAAAAAAAAAAAGATGAGTTGACCTTACTTAAATAAAACTAGTGATGAAAAGGTAATTTAGGTGAAACCCTCAACTGATGAGAGTAAAAATGGGGTGATAGGAGGAAGAGTTAAAAATAATAATTCATTCACACTTTCACACAACAGATATCCACAGAGCACTTACCATGGGTCAGGTGATGGCCACACAGCAGTGCGGAGAACAGACAACCCCAGCCTCCACAGAACTCACATAGCAGGCAAGAAACAAGTGAATTAAAAATCTAAGACTGCCACAATCATGCCAGAGAGAGATGAAGTTGGAAGGAAAAATAGTTTACTTTCACGTGGATGCCTTTCTGTGCATTTCTGTCTACCTTGCAGAACCCCTCTGAAAATGTCCATGATGCCTGAGTAGGTTGCTCTTGTTGATGTACATTTTGTTTATTTCTGCCAGTAATGTAAGGGGGCTCAATTCTTTTTTTGTTTACCAAATTTGAGATCTGTGATTCTTGAACGTATAATGATGGGGCATTTGATAGTTTTACTTCTCAATTAATTGGGAAATTGTATAAATATGATATCTGATAGAAGACCTGCTTAATATTTACCCCTTGCATGTCCTTATATTTTAAGTAGATAAAAGGGACTTACAGACTAGACAAAAAGATAACTGATTGATAAGAAAGGTGATTTCCTATCACCATTCTCCATTTTTTCCCCCAGGTCATTGGAATTCTTCACATACAGGTCTCAAGGTATTTCCTTCAGGACTGAAAGTAGAATGCAGCTCTGTGGAGGTGAGTAGTGTGAGTGAGGTGCGACCAATGTAGATGGGAGGGGGAGTAGCTTGAAGCCAGGCTGTCGGGGCAACCTGTCCTGTAGACTGAGCACCCGGAGTCTCGAAGCATCTCTTCGGAAAAACTAAAACCACTTGGAGTGATTTGTGGGAACCCTCTCAGTCTGCATGCTTGTGATAGAATGGAACATGTTAGATAAACAGGATATACATATTTTGGAGATAAAGCTCAGCTTAAATAGCACAACTTCATTCTTGGATAGATTTTGGGAAAGGAACGGCAGAGGTCTAGGCCGAAAATCCCTGAATCTCATAATACACATGTCACAGAAGTGGCTGGGTAGCAACGCACACATATTGTAAGGACACCAGGGACCTTAGAAAGACTTGGAATCACTGTTGTAATAAGCTGGAAATACAAAAGCACATCAGCTTGTGGGTGTGACACTCCCCCCCACTCCCAACCCCAGGATTCTGGGCTGCTACTGATGGAGGCAGAACACAGTCTCACTCTTGGGATTCGCCCTGTCCAGCCTCACAATTTAGTAACTTTCTCATCCACAAGATTGACTGAGGCTTTATGGCCAAAAAACTCCTGCTGGTAAGAGCCTGGCCTCAAAACAGGAAAACCTTACTAGTGAGAAGTATTTCTTTGCTGTAGAATTTTCTCCTGCCACAGGGGTGTGTCCAGTGGAAGACTTCTCTCTTGTGGCCTAAGCCAGTGCCACTCTGATAGCAACATGAAGCAACCCGTATTTTACCTTTGTGACGTAGAGATGAAAGCTTTTACTCATAACTTTACAGCATACTCCCACCAAATGATGTGCTGTGCAGGGGACCAGGAAGTGGGCAAGAATAAAGGAGGTTCACTGTGTTTTGGGAAATTCTCAGGAAGAATATCACCTCTCTGGTGATCTAAGGTGGGCAACTGAAAGCTGGTTGAGCAGGCAAAGCCTTAAAAGGCTACCTCACAGTTCTTCTCTGACCAAGTGGGCAGAATCTACACATCCCACTGTGTCTGATTCCCCTCTGCTAACAGATGACCTCTGTTAACAGTGACAACCTCTGTCAAATGATGTACCTGCATTTATTCCATCAAGAGTACAGAGATTAGCTTTGACATGGTCTTGGTTCACTGGTTCTCTCTGGTATGTCTGTTTTCCATTTCTTTGCTTTCCATTCTTTATTGTTTCCTTCGTCCTACTTACTGTGAGATTAATTTGTTCTTCTCTTACCCTCTGAAAGTAGAAGCTTAGATCATTGATTTTCAACTTATAATTTTTTCTGTGTCTTAAAGCTATAAATGCTCTCTAAACACTGTTTTAGCTGCATCCCAAAAAACTTGATATGTTGTGTTTTTATTTTGTTTGAAACATTTGCAATATCCTTTGTGATTTCTTTTCTTCTGATCCATGGATTATTTAGAAGTGTGTCCTTCAATTTCCAAATATTTGAGGATATACAGCTTTTTAAATTTGTTTATTTTGTTCTTGGTTTCTAATTTAATTTTGTTTTGGTCAGAGAACATACTCTATATAATTCCATTGCTTTTAAACATATTGAGACTTGCCCTGACTGGTGTAGCTCAGTGGGTTGCTGACTCCTCTTCTCGGACCTGGCCCATTTAACTTGGGGGTTTCTAGCTAGCTCCAACATAAACGGCATCTGGTTCTTGCTTTAGGGCCATGGCTCCTAATAATCGCCTACACGTTCCCCTTAAATAAGACATCACGGTGGGTTAGTGACTAATCAGCCCATGCCGCGGCATAACTGAGCTGTCATACCTCAGGTAGGATTTTTTTTCGGGGTATGCTCAGACTCAACTATGGCTGTAGAGGCCTCAGATCAAGAGCATGAACTCAAGCTGAGCTTATGGTTTACCTTAAATCACTACCATAATGGTAAGCAAGGAAATATAATCAATGATTGAAAGACATAACAAGTAACAGCACAGGAAATCTTTTCCCACGTGGAACATTCATAAGTTGTTATAGGATTAATGGCTCAGGACATAACCGTATTATATATTCCCCCCCACCCGACGTACACATACAAGTACACGCGTATTAAGTATATAGCTTTGTTAGGTCGACAAACCCCTTATCCCTGTTAATCCCCTATGCTCAATATCTATATATCCTGCCAAACCCCCAAAACAGGACAGACATAAAGCAAATCAAAGACTAACTATATAAACCCCAAACAACCTCATGATCAGCCTATTGAATAAATTAATAACCGATCGCTACTACTTTAAGGAATTAATTTTCCTTAGACAGCTAATCCTCTAGATCCGTCGTAAATTCTTTAATTTTTTTCATTAATGTAGCTTAACAATTAAAGCAAAGCACTGAAAATGCTTAGATGAGTTAATAAACTCTGTAACCAGATAGGTTTGGTCTCAGCCTTTTTATTAGTTGTTAGCAAGATTACACATGCAAGTATCTGCATCCCAGTGAAAATGTCCTCCAAGTCACAACGTGATAAAAAGGAGCGGGTATCAAGCACGCCAGGGCAGCTCACAACACCTTGCTTAGCCACACCCCCACGGCAGACAGCAGTGACAAAAATTAGGCCATAAACGAAAGTTTGACCAAATTATGCTACTCAGGTTGGTAAATTTCGTGCCAGCCACCACGGCCATACGATTAACCCAAACTAATAAAACTACGGCGTAAAGCGTGTTTAAGAGTAACTTTAACAATAATGCTGAGTTTTAACTAATCTGTAAAAAGTCTTAGTTATAATAAGATCCTTAACGAAAGTAGCTTTAAATATACTGACCTCACGACAGCTAAGATCCAAACTGGGATTAGATACCCCACTATGCTTAGTCCTAAACTCAAGAAGTTATAACTAAGAAAACTACTTGCCAGAGTACTACTAGCTAAAGCCAAAGGACTTGGCGGTGCTTTACATCCCTCTAGAGGAGCCTGTTCTATAATCGATAAACCCCGATAAACCTCACCAACCCTGGCCAATTCTGCCTATATACCACCATCCTCAGCAAACTCTAAAAAGGAAAAACAGTAAGCTTAAATATATTACATAAAAACGTTAGGTCATGGGTTGGAAAGTAATGGGCTACATTCCCTGACTGACAGACTATCCCAAAATGAAAGCCCTTGTGAAATCAAGTCCTAAAGGTGGATTTAGCAGTAAACTAAGAATAGAGTGCTTAGTTGAAAGGGGCCATAAAGCACACACACACCACCCGTTACCCTCCTCGATTACCCATGATAGTTAAAAAGCTCTGATTAACACACCATCACATGTACTAGAGGAGATAAGTCGTAACAAGGTAAACATACTGGAAAGTGTGCTTGGATAATCCAAAGCGTAGCTTAAACATAAGGCGTCTATCTTACACCTAGAAGATTTCATATAAATGACCGCTTTGAGCTGTATCTAGTCCAAACAAACAAAACACAACTAGTATTACTAAATAAAACAAAACATTTAAATTAACCATTAAAGTATAGGAAATGGAAATTCTAATTGGAGCTATAGAGATAGTACCGTAAGGGAATGATGAAAGAAACTAACCAAAGCAATAAACAGCAAAGCTTACCCCTTTTACCTTTTGCATAATGAATTAACTAGACTCACCTAGCAAAGAGAACTCAAGTTAGTCTCCCTGAAACGAGACAAACTATCTACAAACAACTTTACAGAGTATATTCATCTATGTAGCAAAATAGTGAAAAGATTCGTAGATAGAGGTGGCAAGCCAATCGAGCCCGCTGATAGCTGGTTATCCAGGAAAAGGATATTAGTTCAAATTTAAATTTACCTAAAAAACTAATAATTATAATGTAAATTTAAATCATAGTCCAAAGAGGTACAGCTCTTTAGACAAAGATTACAATCTTAACTAGAGAGTAAGCATATAAATTATTACAGTTGGCCTAAAAGCAGTCACCAATGAAGAAAGCGTTCAAGCTCAACAAAACCCATCATACCAATACCACCATTATCAAGCTAACTCCTAATACGTAACTGGATTATTCCATTGTAACATGGAAGAGATACTGTTAATATGAGTAACAAGAAGATTTTCTCCAAGCACACATGTATGACAGATTGGATAACCACTGATAGTTAACAAAAAGCAAACTCAAACAACAAGACATTTACCTAATAACTTGTTAGCGCAACACAGGGGTGCACTAAGGAAAGATTAAAAGGAGCAAGAGGAACTAGGCAAACATGAATTCTGCCTGTTTACCAAAAACATCACCTCTAGCATGCCCAATATTAGAGGCACTGCCTGCCCAGTGACAATAGTTAAACGGCCACGGTATCCTGACCGTGCAAAGGTAGCATAATCACTTGTTCTTTAAATAAGGACTTGAATGAAGGGCCACACGACAATTCTACTGTCTCTTACTCCAAATCAGTGAAATTGACCTTCCCGTGAAGAGGCGGGAATAATTAAATAAGACGAGAAGACCCTATGGAGCTTTAATTATATGTTCTAATAGATACTATAATCATCCAAAAGGAATAAAACATCTTTACTAGAATAATAATTTAGGTTGGGGTGACCTCGGAGTATAACTCAACCTCCAAGTGATTTTAAACCTAGACAGACCAGTCAAAGAAACAAAATCACTTATTGATCCAAAATAACTTTGATCAACGAAACAAGTTACCCTAGGGATAACAGTGCGATCCTATTTAAGAGCCCCTATCGACAATAGGGTTTACGACCTCGATGGTGGATCAGGACATCCTAATGGTGCAGCCGCTATTAACGGTTCATTTGTTCAACGATTAAAGTCCTACGTGATCTGAGTTCAGACCGGAGTAATCCAGGTCGGTTTCTGTCTATTTTTTGCCCCTTCCAGTATGGAAGGACAAGAGAGATGGGGCCTACTTTTTAAAAGTGCCCTCAAAACTAACAGATGATATAGTATAAATCTGAAGCATAAAAAACAACCCACCCTAGACCAGGGTTTGTTAAGAGTGGCAGAGCCCAGTAATTGCATAAAACTTAAACCTTTATAACCAGAGGTTCAACTCCTCTCTCTAACAACATGTTCTTCATCAACTTACTATTAATAATTATTCCAGTGTTAGTAGCCATAGCTTTCCTAACCCTAACTGAACATAAAGTATTAGGCTATATACAATTACGTAAAGGTCCTAACATCATAGGACCATGAGGCCTACTCCAACCAATCGCCGATGCAGTAAAACTATTTACTAAAGAACCCCAACGGCCTACAACATCATCCATCACAATATTTATTATAGCCCCAATCTTAGCCCTAATACTAGCCCTAACTATATGAACCCCTCTGCCCATACTCCAATCCCTTATCAACATAAATCTAGGCATCTTATTTATACTAGCTATATCCAGCTTAGCAGTATACTCTATTTTATGATCAGGATGAGCCTCCAATTCAAACTATGCTCTAATTGGAGCCCTACAAGCCGTAGCACAAACAGTTTCTTATGAGGTCACACTAGCAATCATTCTTCTATCAGTATTATTAATAAACGGGTCATATACACTATCAGCCTTAATTACTACCCAACAATACACATGACTAATCTTACCATCAAGGCCGCTAGCAATAATGTGATTTATTTCTACCTTAGCCGAAGCCAACCTATTTGACCTAACAGAGGGAGAATCAGAATTAGTCTCTGGGTTTAATGTAGAATATGCAGGAGGCCCCTTCACCCTCTTTTTCCTGGCAGAATATGCCAACATTATTATAATAAACGCTCTAACTACTATCCTTTTTCTAGGGGCCTGAAACCATCCAGCCATGCCAGAATTAAATACACTTAGCTTCATAACCAAAACCCTCCTACTTACCGTCTCCTTCCTATGAATCCGAGCCTCATACCCTCAGTTCCGATATGATCAACTCATGCACCTATTATGAAAAAACTTCTTATCTTTAATGCTAGCACTATGCATATGACATATTACTATGCCAGTCATCATTGCAGGCATTCCCCCTATAACATAAGAAATATGTCTGACAAAAGAGTTACTTCGATAGAGTAAATCATAGAGGATAGAACCCTCTTATTTCTAGAATCATAGGAGTCGAACCTAATCTTAAGAACCCAAAAATCTTTGTGCTATCATTTTACACTAAATCATAAGTAAAGTCAGCTAAATAAGCTATTGGGCCCATACCTCGAAAATGTTGGTTTATATCCTTCCCATACTAATAAACCCCATTATCTTCTCCATCATTATATAAACCATGATATTAGGAACCATAATTGTTATAATGAGCTCCCACTGACTAACAGTATGACTAGGGTTTGAAATAAATATACTAGCCATTATTCCAATTCTAATAAAAACTCACAACCCACGATCAACAGAAGCCTCTGCCAAATACCTTTTCACCCAAGCAACCGCATCAACACTTCTAGCCGTAATTATCAATCTAATACACACAGGACAATGAACAACTATTAAACCACTAAACAGCCTAGCCTCATCTATCATAACCCTAGCATTAGCTATAAAACTAGGCCTCTCCCCCTTCCACTTTTGAGTCCCAGAAGTTACCCAAGGAATTTCCCTGTCATCAGGACTAATCTTATAAACATGACAAAAACTCGCCCCACTATCAGTATTATATAGCATAACACCCAACATTAATTCAGACCTATTGCTCACAATATCAATATTATCTGTCTTATTAGGGGGCTGCCCCTGGCTGGTTTGGCTCAGTGGATTGAGCGTCGGCCTGCGAGCTAAGTGTTGCTGGTTCGATCTTCCAGTCAGGGCACATCAGAGAAGGAAAACTCTGACTCCAAAAAACCTCCGCTGCCTTGCGGCATACCTCTTCAGGGGAAAGGCTAAGGGAGTAAACCCCAACAGAAAATCCGGAGCCGGAGTCCCTAAGGCGGTTTGACGTTGTAGTCAACACCGGCAACTCCTGCGGCGCACCTGAAGCCAAGCTGTATTGACTCCGTCTTTCCCTTGGATCCTTCAGCTGCGAAGAGAGGGGGGGTCTGCTGCATGGGCAACAGCAGACCCTCCATATCACCCTGCCCAGGCTCTGTAGCTTCAGCTTCACTGGAGAGGACACTCCAGCATCATCGCAAGATGTCGATTCAACACAGGAGGAGACAGATACCGTGTCACTCCCGAGTCAGACTGCACAGCCATTCTCGGCGGTGCAGATAGACTCTTGAGAAGCTACACCATCGTCTCTCGAGACGGACGGCTGCCGACGACGATTAGGGGGCTGAGGTGGCCTTAATCAAACCCAACTGCACAAAATAATAGCATACTCCTCTATCGCCCACATAGGTTGAATAACCACCATCATTATCTATAACCCAACTATAACAATTTTAAACCTCGTAATTTACATACTACTAACAACCACTATATTGCTCATGTTCATTAACAACTCAACAACCACAGCCCTATCTCTAGCCCATACATGAAATAATACCCCACTACTCACAATTGCTATACTATCAGTCTTATTATCACTAGGAAGTCTACCCTTACTTACTGGATTTATACCAAAATCAATAATTATTCAGGAGTTAACAAAAAAATAATGCTGTCCCACTATCCTTACTAATAGCCATAGCTGCTTTACTTAACCTGTACTTCTACATGCGCCTAGCATATGCCACAGCACTAACCATATTCCCCACCACAAACAATATAAAAATAAAATGGTATCTTAAAAATACAAAACAAATGCCATGTCTCCCATTCCTTATTGTCATTTCAACTATAACACTACCATCCAGGCCGGGTCCCCAGTCACGGGCATGTGAGAGGCAACTGATCCATGTTTCTCTGTCACATTGATGTTTCTCTCCCTCTCTTCTCCCTCCCTTCCCCTCCTTCTAAAAGATAAGTAAATATAAATAAAATATTTAAAAAATAAATTTGGCACTTGTTTGAGGGTTCGACATATAGTTTATCTTGGTGAACGTACAATAAGCACTTGAAAAGAGTCTATATTTGTAGTTGTTGGATGAAATGTTCCATAATGTGCATGAAGTCAAGTTAGTCAGTAGTGCCTACTGTATCCCTCCTGATTTTTCTACTTGTTCTATCAATTACTGAGAGGAGAATTTTGAAATCTCCTTTGAAGACCTGTTCTTTACTATGTCCACATTTAGGGTTGGTATATATGTCTTCTGGATTGTGGTCCTGGAAATCAGATTTTTTTACGTAAGTGGAAGAATACCACCTCTTACTCATGCTCTGCCCACACACTCTGGAAATGATCCTCCAGGCCAGCAGGGAGGCTGGCTCACAGTGGATGCCCCAGGATAATTCGGTGAATGTTACCCCAGGGCTGGGGCGCAGTGGGTCCTAATTTCCAGTCAGAGGGCTGGTGCTGGTCTGGAATGAAGTTTTCACAGGTCTGGTAAAGGAGAAATATAAGAAGGGTGGGGGTGGGGAGGGAGAGAGAGAGAGAGAGAGAGAGAGAGAGAGAGAGAGAGAAAGAGAGAGTGTGTGTGTGTGTAGGTCAGCTGTCTTTTCTTGAAAAGGACTGTAGATTTTATTTTTGTTTTTTTAGTACTGAGATTTGTTGATAGGTGATTTTAAAAACTCATGACCATAGCTGTCAAATAAAATCTTGGCAATGGATGTCGCCCTCCAGTTTTTCTTTTGGAATTGTATTAGTTTGTGGAGCCAAAGCATCAAAGACTCTGTCTTGGGCACTGTTCTGAGACATTGTACATGGTTTCTCATACCGTCCTTTTCTTCAACTGATGGCCCTAAGAGTTAGCGAGTCAGGTCATATGCTTGATTGGAAATAAACCTTAGTTCAGATCTGTGTGTGCCCTCAGCTTTTGGCACCCATTTCATGAGACTGTTGCTTTCTGTACTGCCTTTGCTCAGCCAGATATCAGCATCAAACATGGAGAGTTTGCAAGAGGCAGAGGAGACAGCCTTTTTCCCTTGTCTATTTCCTCTTTAACAGTAACCACAAAACCTTGAAACAATTTCAAAAGGGCTTATGAGTGTGCGTGTGAATGTGTATAAAAAGGGTAAAAGGAAATCTGTGGCAGGGGAATGGAAAGGTGATGGCCCAGTGCTTGGAGGCCACTGGAGCAAAGAGGAGGGGAAAGGTGAGTCTGAACAGACAGAGAAGTATTTGGGGAGACTCGCACTGGTGGGAGAATCCTGAGAGCCTGATGCCAAGTCCCTCTCCCAGGGCATGGCAGCAAACATTCTTCTTCACAAACTTATTATGGTATCTGAGATACTGTGTGTGGTACCTCAATCAGGACACTGTATAATATGTAAATGCTAGGTAGTATTATTCTGTAATTACTGATTAGTATGAAAATAGTTAGGGTTATGACAGTATTAGCACTAATAATATAAATACTAGCATGTGACATTTCTTAAGCACTTTCCCATGGGCCAAGTACTGCATTAAATGCTTTATATATATATTATTAATATTCACACACTGATGTGGGTCCTTTTATAATATTCATTTCTATATGAGGACATGGAGAGCTCACATGGTTGAGTAACTCACACAAGGTCACGCAGCTGTTGAGTGCTCGGTCAGGGCCTGGAACCCAGACCAGCAATCAACTCCAGGGCATGTGCTCTCTCCCCTCACTGCACTGGCTCTCTTTCTAGTTTGTGTAATGTTTATTATTCTATGTCAAGTTGAATTAGCCTTCAGTTATTGAGGCCTTATAATATGTTGGCCTAATTTATTCTTGCTTTTATAATTTGATTCTGGGTTTTTTTACATGTATATGTACTCCTTTGGGTGGAAAATGAGAAGCACAGTCTGTGCTGTGGCTGACACAGGAACCAAGCTTGCTGGAGGCTCCAAGGTGGCTGTGGCTGGGGACAGACAGAGTCCCAGAAAGGTGTCTGGTGATGTAATCCTCCTCAGGTCCCAGGTACCAATGCTAGTTCTCTCCTTCCAACTCATATCATTCTTGCTGGAGCCCGGGGAAGAGGAGAAAAGTTCCACCTTGGGAGAGTTGGCATAGACAGTAATGTTTCTCCTCAATCCATTCCATATGAGCCAATACATTTTTTCCTTTGAGGAAGGCTTAAGACAGAATTTCTTAGTGAGTCTAATCCAGACCTTTTTTGCATTTATGGCTATGAGAAAAGTGGAGACTGATTTTTTTTTTCAGCTCCCCTCTGACTCCATTAAAAAAAAAAGATTTGGGGGCACTTCTGGTCAAGATGCAGGTGTATGTAGACATGCTTTGCCTCATTGCACAACCATAAGAAGGATCACAACTAACCGCAAAACAAAAACACCCAAAACTGCCAGAAAATCAAACTATATGGAAGTCCAACAACCAAGGATTTAAAGAAACCAATTTCATCCGGACAGGTAGGAGGGGTGAAAATGGGGAACAGGGGTGGAGAGGACTTGGTGTGGTAGCAGTGAGGTAGTGGCAGTGGCAGCTGGCGGAGCGGGCAGTCCCACATTCATGTGTGGTGGGTAAAAATCAGGAGGGATACCTTGGGAGCCAGGAATCCCAGCCCCAGGACAGACCATGCAGTCCAGGGTTTCAGCACTGGAAAAATAAACCCTCATAACTTCGAGCTGAAAAACCAATGGGGGTTAGGGCGGCAGAAGAAACTGCCAGGTCTCCCAGGAGAGTCAGTTTAAAGAGCCCACATGGTCCTTGAATATTCACAAGCACACCCACTCCAGGAACCACCACCAGGGAAACAGCTAGAAGGGCACCAGTTGCATATGGGAAGGGGGTAAAGTGACTGGAAAGAGGGAAAGCACTGAACAAGCCTCCAGCAGCCAGGCAGCAGCACTGTCTCCTCTTTAACCCCTCCCTCACATAGAGAACCACAAAGCAGTGAAGTGGGTTGCCCCGCCCTGGAAAATACGTAAGACTCCCCCCCCCCCTACAACTTAACAGGCACACTAAGACAAGGAGTCAATGGAGCTCTACCTAACAGACAGAAACAAACACAGGGAGGCTGCCAAATTGAGGAGGCAAATAAATATGGCCCAAATTAAATAACAGAACAAACCCCCAGAAAAAGAACTAAACAAAATGGAGATAGCCAACCTATCAGTGCAGAGTTCAAAACACTGGTGATAGGGATGCTCAGAGAAATGATTGAATATGGCAAAAACATAGGGGGAGAAGTGAAGGCTACACTAAGTGAAATAAAGAAAAATCTATAGGAGACCAAGGGTGAAGGGAGGGAAACCTGGGTTCAAATCAACAATTTGGAAGATAAGGAAGAAATAAATATTTGTTCAGAATATAATGAAGAAACGAGAATTCAAAAAAAAAAGGAGAAAAATAAGAAGACTCTGGGATATCTCCAAAAGTGCCAACATCCAAAACATAGGGATGCCAGAAGAAGAAGAGGAAGAGCAAGAAATTGAAGAATTATTTGAAGAAATAATGAAAAAAACTTTCCTAATTTGACAAAATAAACAGACATACAAGTCCAGGAAGCACAGAGAGTCCCAAACAAGTTGGACCGAAAGAGGACCACACCAAGACACATCATAATTAAAATGCCAAAAGTTAAACATAAAGAGAGAATCTTAAAAGCAGCAAGTGAAAAGCAAAGACTTATCTACAAAGGAGTTCCCATAAGACTGTCAGCTGATTTCTCAAAAGAAACTTTGCAGGCAAGAAGGGGTTGGCAAGAAGCATTCAAAGTGATGAAAAGCAAGGACCTACAACCAAGATTATTCTATCCAGCAAAGCTATCATTTAGAATGGAAGGGCAGATAAAGTGCTTCTCAAACAAGATAAAGCTAAATAAAGGAGGTTATCATCACCAAGCCCTTATTATATGAAATTTAAAGGGAGTTATTTAAGAAAAAGAAGATCAACACTATGAACAATAAAATAACAACAAACTCACAACTATCAACAACTAAATCTAAAAAACAGAAACAAATTAAGCAAACAACCAGAACAGGAACAGAATCAGAGGTATGGAGATCATTTGGAGGATTATCAGCTAGGAGAGGGAAGGGGGAGAATGGGGGAAAAGGTACAGGGATTAAGAAGCATAATTGGTAGGTACAAAATAAACAGGGGGGTGTTAAAAATAGTATAGGAAATGGAGAAACCAAAGAACTTACATTCACAACCCAAGGATATGAACTAAAGGTGGAGGGCTGCTGGAGGGGAGGTGGGTACCAGGTGGAGGGGGGCAAAGGGGAAAATTTTGGACAATTGTAATAGCATAATCAATAAAACACACTTTAAAAATTAAAAAAATAAAAAATGATCATAAAAAAGATGTTGGCACTCTTAACTTTCAAAATCACAGATTTATCTTTTTCTTTACTCATCTCTGCTTCCCATACCCACCTCCAGCCCACTGTTGCCCGATTCTAGATGCCAGATCTCAGCTGTGTTGAGTCTCCTGCAGTGCCATGCAGGGTGCTTTCCTCTGGCTGACAGCCCAATTCCCAGGGACCATGATGTGGTTTCACTTCCTCTCCCCACAGACAGGTGCAGAGCGGAGCAGACGGGGTATCTGTCAGTCCCGCAGGCTGTTACCAATGCACTGGGGCCTGAGGATCACCTTAAGCAGACCTAAAATCTTCAAATGCTTCACCTCGACTTTTGTCAATTTTTTTAAAAAAGGAAATGGCCTTATTCTGGTCCATCTCTATCTTCGAATGTTTTTCACATGAAGGATTTTAAAGTACAGAGAAGGCTGTTTGTCAACCCCTGTGCCTGTGGCCCCTCCACTCTGACCCACTCCTGCTCCTGGCCTCCCACAGGCCTCAATGCCCGTGACACCATCTGACACCTGAAACCCTGGCTTTCTCCTTTCCTGGTGCCATGGATGCTGCGGCCTCCTCCCTGTTTGGGATGTGCTCCTGACACTGAGATGCCCTTATACCTACTGGCACCTCTGCAGGGCCTGCCTTCTCTGTCTCCAGCAAAGGAAGAGATTCAGAGGTGGGTTTTTATAAATTCTACTCTATTTGGTACAGTTTATTGCATATTTTCACATCCATTAGCGGCAAAGCAGGAGTAGAAAGAAGTGAAACTTAAATTGACACAATTTAGTCATCTTCAGACCCTTGGGCAGGATTACGGACTGTGGACACCCAGCATAGGAGGAGGCTTGTGAACACTTTGGTGTCCCCAGGAGCTGAGAAGGCACTGTGACACGCTTCCATTCGTTGTTGCTGCCTTTAGAAAACTCAGGTCACACTGGACCACACAGAGAATCTTCAAACCTTTTAGGAGATGGTTATCCCACAAACAGCTTTGTTCATGGTGCACTTGAACTTCCCATATGCAGGAGAGCTGTGAACTTATAGTTCATAATCATGCTCTGGACAGAAGCCCAATGATGACAGGGGCACAGATGGTGTTATCCTGAAGGGAGCATCCCAGCCCATGTCAGATCCATGGCTGGGGTGACTCTGAATGTGCCTGAGGTCATCTGGGCTTCCTTCTCCTTCATAAGCAACATTTAAAAAGAATGTTTCGGGCACAAGTACGTACTGAGTGGTTTTACGAGTCTGATTTATTTTTCTTCACAGAAATGAAAAAAATCACTCAAATAAAAAGAAAAAAGAAAAACCCTACTTCACAGTATATAGATTCCGAACCACAATTTCCCTTCATAGAGATACACAACTGGTACCAGAAACCTCAGGATGAGGAGTGTCTAGGACATAACATCATTAAGAAAGAAATTGTACAGAGTCAGGCAAGAGGTGAAAAACAGAACAGCAAGATTCTGACCACCCATCTGGAAGTTTCTGAGCACTCACTTGTATTCTGGAGTCGTCCCATCCAACCACTTCCATTCGTTTTCATGCTCTGAGTCGGTGAGGCCGATCCAGTGGCTGTCTCTCCCTACCATCTGCTTTTTTATCCATTGCTGAAAAATAAACCAGAGACAGTACATTAGTATTTTTTGGAACAGATGTCTGGGGGCGTACCCCCCAACATTTAGAAAAAAGGACAATTTAAAAGAGGATGTTTGTCAACATATTACCCTGTTTTTGCTCTTTTGTTTTTTATTGTACTTGTTTTGTTTGCACTGTTTGGGGGCTTTGATAGTTTTCCTCTTACAAATTCGTAAGTGATACTTCAGCGATGTTCTTCCTCCTCTAAATCATTCAGACAATTCAATGAATTCAACCAGGCTCCATCCCCTTCTACCACCCAGCCCCCTGTGTTCTTCTACAACAGTAACAGCCATGGCCTCACTGTGCTTTTCCTCTGGGCTAGGTGCCATCTCCAGTGTGTTGCATGCAATGTATCTTTAGGCCCTACAACAACCTGCATAATAAAGATAAGTGGCTGAGCTGGAATTGGGCCCAGCTCTGTATATCCTAAAGCCCATCCACCTGACCGTATGTGCATTCCCAGCCAGTACTGTGGGAAGCATCTTTTCAGGCATGTGTTTGCTGGAGATACTTAGGGAGAGGGGAGGAGGCCACTGGAACAGTGTGGCACCATTGCAAGACCATTGGCATTGTTGCTAGATGGACCTCACTTTCAGGCTCAGCTCTGCATTTACTTGTTGTCCCATGAATAAATCATTACAACCTTGTAGAGCCTCAGTTTTCTTATCTGTAAAGTAGAGATAATAATACATCTACTAGGATTGTTGTGAGGTTTAAAGCAGAAAATACCTTGCACAGTGCCTGGCACACAGTATGGGCCTAGTGAGTGGTCAATACTGTTTTCCCATGTAGGCTCTGCTCCTATGGCCTTTTCTGCTCCTCCTGACCCTGCTGGGGCCATGTGTCTGGTCCCTTACACTCCAGCCCCACGGTGCTCATGCCTCTTTGACACTCTCCCCTCAGGTGCCTGGTGCTAGATTACTGCTCTCTCAACAGCCGCCAGGAGGGGCCACGCATCTCTGAGTTTGATACAGCAGTCTTCCAGGTGGAAGCAAGAGGATATAATTCCCATGCTGGGAATGCTTCGTGTCACTGGATAAAGCCCAAATCTCCAAAATGCAGCCTTCTGTGTTTATGTGATCATGAATTCTTGACATCTTTGACTCCCTAGTAAGCATGCAATTTCCAGATGTAAATTATCCCTAAATTATAGTTTTCTTCAACTCTGTAAGTATGTAGCAAACATACCTGTTCCTCTCTCGTATTTATGAAGACGAGATGTGAAGACTTGTCTTCACAGAAAAGTTTCGCATCCTCAAAAATTTCTTTCTCAACCGAAAAATAGTAGCATTTGTCTGTGAAGTTCTTCCAGTGAGGTGGGCAGCCTAGGCATGTAAAAGTTTACAACACTGATTAAAAACAAAACACAGAAAGCACTATGCCTTCTTCAGCTGTGTTTATGAGGCCACAGCCACAGTCCCACTTCCCTCGCAGGCCAGGAGCGGCCCCTGTGTCTGTGTGTGGGGCCCGTGGCTGGCATTCATAGGTGTGCCAGGAGCACAGACAGCGCAGGGAGGTGGACTGCAGAGAACACAGTAGTTAAAACGACATAATCTGGAAAATATCTGCTCTGGGTCTTTGTTCCTCTACATCTTTCAATGACAGAAATATCAGAAACAACTACAAAAGGCAGGGCAGGCACAGATGTTCGATGTCTGTCTGGAATCATACGGAACCTATGGACAACCAGAACCCAGTCGGGCTCACAGGATGGCAAAGGTGACCCAAGTTGTACTGAAGGAAATCAAGTGGAATCAGGTGCGGGTCAAAGGGGAGAAAAATGGGCTTGGTTGCACACCCAGCATTTAGGGTTTTAACAAAGGTTTATTTATGAATAGACGAGAAGTTACCATAATACCTTCTCAAAAGAACTGAAATTTGGACTTCAGTAACAGAAAGTGCCACCTGCATGTTAACTGAGGGACATTGTCCCCAAGTGAAGGGCACAAAGAGGGACAGGATGGGTTGGGAGTGGCCAGCCTTAGACCTGTGTGAAGGAAATGTCCGGGGATGTGTTTGTTCCTGAGGGCTGGACTCAGCTACATAAGCAAGTGCTAGAGAACCTGATCAGGTTTAGAGAGAAACACATGTGTCTGAGTGACGCTGCCTCCCCCACATGAAGCTTTCGCTACCAAATAAACCGGGCTGTAGGTGGAGCCTGGAGCTGCACACTGGGGGCCAGTCCAGCCACAAGCACACACACTGGCCCTATCCTCTGGTGCCAGGGAGGGAGCATGCAGACTTACCATTGGCCTCAGGTGCTGTGGTTGGGTCGTTCTGCAGGGCCAGGGGCACTGCTGCTCCCGATGGGCCTGGGGGACCTGGAGGGCCCTTGGGGCCAGGCATGCCTGGCACCCCGGGCAAGCCTGGCAGCCCCCGCGGTCCAGGCACCCCGGGCTCCCCAACAGTGCCCTGCAGTCCCTGGAAGCCAGGAGGGCCCTGGGGGCCAGGGAGTCCATCCTTGCCTGGGGGGCCTGGGGGGCCGGGGTCCCCACTGGGACCCTGAGGGCCGGGCTTCCCTGGGGACCCGCGGGAGCCTTTGGTGCCCTGAGAGCCTTTGGAGCCTTTGCTGCCTCGCTCTCCAGGGGGCCCAATCGGCCCAATTGGGCCCCTCTCACCGGCGGGGCCAGGAGGCCCAGGCTCCCCCTTCTCTCCTTTCTGTCCCTTGTTGCCAGTGGGACCAGGGGAGCCCTGGGGTCCTCTGTCACCTTTCGGACCCCTGGGGCCAGGAGGACCTACAACAAAAATATAAATGGAACAGTATGAAATCCACTGTGAGTAATAGTTAAAAAATTATTTTATAAAACTAACAATTAAAAAAAATCTAGACATACAAGATACATACATTAAGGTCTGCTTACTGTTTTAGCATACTACTACTGACAGTATTTTTCTCTTTAACAAAAATGTTTCTTTTTTTTTAATCTATTTTTTAATGTGTTTTATTGATTATAATGTTACATTTGTCCCAATTTCCCTTCCCTCTTCTCCCCTCCACCTGGTAGCCCCCGTCCCTCCAGTTGCCCCCCACTTTTAGACCTTGTCCATTAGTTGTGTATATAGTTCTTCTCAACCTCTCTCTGTCTATTCCATTCCCTCCTACCATGATCCTTAACTCCTATACCATCTCCCTCCCTCTCCCCTTCCCCCTCCCTGCTGACCTCCCCCCAATATGTTCCCCATACCTATAGTTCTTTTTCCACTCTCGTTGACAAAAATGTTTCTTTACTAAGCTCACCCCTCCTGCTCCAAGCATTTAGAATAGACCTTAACGGCACAAAACTTTCAAGTACCCACTGTTTTAGGGGAAGGGACAACTTCATGTTGATACTGCAGCAGCATGACTCACACCATTAGCTTGGGGTCTCCTTCTCAACAGGGACCATTTTGTCACCAGCAAAAACTGTGCAGGTTGGGATCAAGATTCCCTCCTACTTATTTCCTTTTTTCACTTATTTGACAAGTATTTATTATTTGTTTTTATTTTACATTATATTATTTTTTCCATTACCATTTGTCCCCCCAAACCCTCTTCCACCTCCCCCTCCCCCCATCACAATCACATTTGTCTGTGTCTGTGAGCTTTTTCTCTTTATTTTCTTTTTTCTTGATCCCTCTACACTACAACCCCTCCCCCCAGCTGTCAGCCTACTCTCTATCTATGAGTCTTAATGACCTGTTATATGACAAGTGCCATATAAGGTATTGTGGGATACCTAGAGTTGAATTAGACCAAAAAAAAAAAAAAAAAGAAAAAGGAAAAAGTTATCAAGTGGTGAGAGGCACTGTCCTGCTAACCACACCAGACAGGCCTTTTCCTCTGTTGCATCCCACCTAGTGTTCCTGTCCCCTCCACCAGTGCTGCAGGGACACTACTGAGCCTCGTTCATTGTTTATGGGACCAGCTCAGAGGGACAGGAGATCTTGGTGGGAAAATGCTCTTTGGGCCAGGACTGGGGAGGATTAGTTTCACTTTTTCAGTTTGTTAGTCTAATAATGCAAATAGGGAAGGTGGGCTAGAGGGAGAAAATAGGTGGACCATTGAAATGGTAGGGGAGAAAACCCCCCCACCCCCCCTGCCCCCACCATTTTCCATCAAAAAAGGAAAGAGTAGTTCACTCTGAAAAAGGCAGGGGGCAGGGTGGGGAGGCAAATAATCTGCTCATCTCTGCTCATCCCATAAAGTAGCTCACTTAACATTAGACTTTTTTAAGTTCTCAAGGCTGACAGGGAACTCCATACAAATACATCACAACCAAGATCTGTATGGTAACTGACAGTTTTCAAGGTACTTTCACATCCGTTATATCACCTGATCTTTGTCTGTGACATATCACTCCCACAGCACATTTGAGGACACTCAGGGTCGGAGATGCCAAGCTCTTTGTTCAGAGCAGGTTACTTAGCTCCTCAGGACAGATATACCTGTGTAGCTAAGCTATTCACCTAGTGGGATATGACACAGGCAACTCCAATCAAGTAGTGGAGCTGGACAGAATTCAGGTCTTCTCATGTTGAAATGAATGTGTCTTGGAGGACACTGTTTTCAAATATTCTCCCCAGAATTTTAGAGTTTCTGAGACCTCACTAATCTACGTGAAGGAGTAAGAGAGGCAGAAAGCCTTTCAGGCTGAAAGGGTGGAAGAGCTGGGGACAAAAAGTGGGGGTAGGCCTCCTTACCCTAAGTTTTCCCTGTCACCTCTCCCACCACTCTCCCACTACCTGGTCAGGACATAACTGTGAAGCAGCCCTTCCCACCTCTGTAGGGGGCGCCCTCTGTGCCCCCCTCCCACCCTAGGCCCTGAAGGACATCACAGTTCCCTCACGCTGTCCACGGCCCCAAGTCCAACCCACCCATCACTGCTCTTCCTTAGCAGGCACCGGGGCCCTAGACTCAGCTTTCCTTGTTTGAAGCTACCATGATGTCACTCACAGATTTACTGCCAGGACCCTCTGCTGAGCTGGAAGAGAGTTTTTGCTAATGTCTAGGAAGAGCTTCAGTGCATTTCGTCTATGGTTTTCTGCTCCGTAAGTGGGGGACTTTAGGAGACTTTGGGATGAAGCACTGACTCCTGGAACTCAACTCACTAGCTTCTGCCCACCAGCTCCTGTTGCCTCCTCCTTATCATCAGTTCTCCTAGGCTCTGGGTCCTTATTTCCATTTCATAGTCAGATGGTCCATTTTCTCTAGGATGTCCTGCCAGCACCTCCATCTTGGATGTTTAAGTCCTCCTTCCATCATTTCTCATCCCACTATATCATCACAACTATCTCTTCCTTTCCAGTACTTGTCAGGACCCTAGCATGGGTGCTCTCTCTCTCCCTCACTCCCCTCCCTCTCTCTTTCTGGTAAATTTTTATGGTCACCTCTTAATTACCTTCCTACCTCTGATTCCTATCCATTCACTTATTCCACTCTGCATTTTCCCACATTTGTCTTCCTCACACAATTCTGATCTTCACTTGGTCCAGAATATTCAGTTCCTACTTGATCATCTGGTATCAAAGGCTTTCATGACCTGGTCTCACTGTCGATTCCATCTCATCTCTGGATGTTTGCGAATCTCTTCTCTTAGAATTTCCACTGTCTATAGGCATCTGGAAAATTCATATTCACCCACCATGTAATCCTCCCAGGTCACTCCAGATGGAAGTGTTTCCTTCTCTAATCTTTTAGTCCTTGTTTATTCTTTGAGGACATCCAGCAGTTAGCAGTGTCTGGCACATGGCCATTTTTCAGTAAGTGTTAATCAAATCAATTCACATTAAGGGTCAAAATGTCCAGTGCACTAATGCCAACAGTTTTGGTCTGAGGAGAAATGATAAGGGAGAGATTTGGGGGGAAAGGTGATCTTCCTGGTGTCCCTCACTTATTCTAAGTATAGCTCCATTCAATCTACATATCAGGTTGATCCTGGCTGCCAGTGTGGAATGAATGATCATGGATGGACACATCTGTCTTTCTTGACTCTACTCATACTTAAAAATTGATCCAGATATCTCCTCATCCTCAATCAGAGGTGGGTTTTTTTTTTCTTTTGGTTTAACCCAAGGAGGCTCATTTAAGTAGGCTAGGCCATTTAGTAAAAATTGAGAAGGTGGATTCTCACTGCCAGAGCTGTCTCCTTTAAAAAAGTAACTTAGGCCCTGGCTAGGTAGCTCAGTTGGTTAGAATGTTGACCCAGTACGCCAAGGTTGTGGACTCGATTCCGTCAGGGCATATACAAGAATCAGCCAATGAATGCACAAATAAGTGGAACAACAAACTGATGTTTCTCTCTTTAAAAATTAATGAAATTTTAAAAAGTAACTTAATTCCTTTGTGTAGGTAAGCAGAAAGTATCCTGGAGATTAACAGTGATAAGGTGATGTATGTGTTCCCCCATAATGGATGCAGCACTATGGAAGGGTCTAGTGAAATGATACTGACCATAAGATAAAACAAAATAAAACTAATTTACTTGGAGTAACAGCAAAAATAAAAGTAAATTTTCTTCTTAACTGTTTATTTTGTTTATGCTTTACATTTAGCCTTCAGAAATCCAAATAATGAAAAGGGTCTGCTGGCAAACTCAAGTACTTTAGACATTTTTTATCATTAGTCTAAGAGTTTTGTCAATAATCAGTGTTTCTCATTCACTCACATCTGGGGTTGGTGCTATACTTGCAAGTTATGGGAAATGAGTTTACCTGCATGTATGAAATAGTGAATGTTCAGAGGCCTGTCTCCCTGATCTGACAGACCGATATGGCAGGGAGATGTATTTCTTCCAGAGCACCTTCCTCTGGTTTCTGACAGAATTCCAAGGGCACACAACTTTCTTCCTCTCCTTACATGAAACCAAGACCTTCCTTACCTGGGTAACAAGTTTTCATTAATCTTCATTTGTTTCTGGGGAAGGGCGTTTATGGTGTTCAGTTATTTCCCTCTGAACTGGAAATGCTTCTTGAATGTCTCCACTCATGCCATACAGAAGTTGTGGCTTACTTTAAGAATGGCATAAAACATGGATCCCACAGTCAGCAGATGCTAACTACCAGATCTTGTGAAGGAAGGGAATAGATATTGGGAGAAAATACAAGTTTTCACCTTTCATAAAGGTTTAAAATCATTCTTATGACCCAGCTGGGTTAGCATAGAAACTGATTTTAGATTATCTGTCTCTCTAAGATAAGGTTTAATATTTATGGCTGTGGATAAAATCCTAGCCTGCATATGGTTACCAGTGTCTTCATCCACAGCTGTCCCAGCCTTGCGAAACCCATCTGGGAGCTAGAGCAGGAAGATGGCTCTCTTCCTTCAGATGCTGGGCCAGGTGTCCCATACATAAGGGAATTCAACCAATTATATACTTTGCTCATTAAGACAATACTTTGTTCATTAAAACTTAAAAATTTGATATTTCTTGTACTTACAGCCAAGATAGAGGCCTAGATAGATGCGCTGCATCTCCCTCCACAACTAAGAAGGAATACAATTACCTCAAAACTAGAGACAACCAGAAGTTCCAGAAAATCGAGCTGTATGGAAGTCCAACAAAGATATAAAGAAGAAATACTCATTCAGACAGATAGGAGGGGTGGAGCCGGGGCAGAGAGGATATAGTGTGGTGGTGGTGGCAGCAGGCTACGGAAAGCAAAGACAAACATTTAAAGAAGTTGAGAGGGACACTTGGAGAGCACTCCCAGCACCGGACCAGACCACACATCTCACAGTTCCAGCATCAGGGAAAATAAAGTCCCATTGCTTTTTGACTGTGCAAACCAGTGGGGGTTGGGGCGGAGGCAGAAACTGCTGGTCTCTCACTAGAGTCCACTTTTTTAAAGGGTCCCTACGATCCTAGAACATCTGCAAACTCACCCACTCTGGAAACGATGGCTAGGGCAACAGCTTGAGAGGTGCCAGTCCCATATGGAAGTGGGAGAAATGCCTGGAAAATGGGCGAGTGTTGAGCAAGTGGCATTGTTCCCTCTCAGACCCATCCCCCACATAGAGCGCCACAACGTGGTAAAACAGGTCACCCATACTGATGAATACCTAAGGCTCCGCCCCTTTCAACGTGACAGGTACGACAGCTCTACCTAAGACATAGAGGCAAGCAAACACAGGAGCCTGTCAAGATGGGGAGACAAAGAAGTATGGCCCCAAAGAGGAAATGGATAAAAGTTCCAGTGGGAGAACTAAGTGACGAGGAGATAACCAATCTAACAAATGCAGAGTTCAAAACATTGGTGATAAAGATGCTCACAGACTTGACAGGTATGCAGAAGCATTGCAAATGCAAAAGGGAAGAAGTGAAGGCTATGCTAAATAAAACGAAGGAAAATCCATGCAAGACCAATGATGAAGGGAAGGAAACGGGTTCAAATCAATGATTTGAAACATAAGGAAGAAAGAAACAGTAAACCAGTACAGAATGAGAAAACAAGAATTGAAAAAAATGACAAGAGGCTTAGGAACCTCTGGGATAACTTTAAATGTGCCAATATCCGAATCATAGGGGTGCCAGAAGAAGAGGAAGAACAAGAAGTCAAAAGCTTATGTGAAAAAATAATTAAGGAAAAGTTCCCAAATTTGGCAAAGGAAATAGACATACAAGTCCAGGAAGCACAGAGAGTCCCAAAGAAGCTAGACCCAAAGAGGACCACACCAAGACACATCATAATTAAAATGCCAAAGGTTCAAGATAAAGAGAGAATCTTAAAACAGCAAGAGAAAAGCAGAGAGTTATCTACAAAGGGGTGCCTAGAAGACTATCGGCTGATTCTCAAAAGAAACTTTGCAGGCAAGAAGGGACTGGCAAGAAGTATTCAATGTGATGAAAAGCAAGGACCTACAACCAAGACTACTGTATCCAGCAAAGCTATCATTTAGAATGAAAGGGCAGATAAAGTGCTTCCCAGACAAGGTTAAGTTAAAGGAGTTCATCATCACCAAGACATTATTACATGAAATGTTAAAGGGAGTTATTTAAGAAAAAGAAGATCAACACTATGAACATCATTTTAAAATGACAACAAACTCACAGCTATCAACAACTGAATTTAAAAAATAAAATCAAAAGCTAACTAAGCAACCCAGAATAGGAACAGAATCATAGGTATGGGGATCATTTGGAGGGTTATCAGCTGGGAGGGGGAAGGGGGAGAAATGTGGAAATGGTGCAGGGATTAAGAAGCATAATTGGTTGGTACAAAATAGACAGGGGGAAGTTAAGAATAATGTAGGAAAGGGTGAAGCCAAAGAACTTATATGCACAACCCATGGACATGAACTAAGGGGAGTGGGAGGGGAGGGCTTACTGGGAAGAGGGGAACAAAGGGAAAAGAAATTGGGACAATTGTAACAACATAATCAATAAAATATACTTAAAAAATTTGATATTCCTTTTAAAAAATCACCGAGAAAAAGAGCTAAAACCATGTTAAAAGGCAGCACACTGGATCCCCATAAAAAGTGCATTATTAATGCCAGTGGTTTGTCTTTTGCTAGGACCTGGGGCACCAGTATTGTTTTATTAGCATCTGGATGATCCCAGGCTTCATATTTTATTGGTTGGCTGTTGAAGTGAAAATAAAATGAAACAAAATATAAGCTACCTTTCATGCCCTAAAACTGAAAACATGGGGATAAATGATGTGGGAGTATTTATGAGCTTGTTCAGTAATAACTTCAATTCAGAGTTGAGAGAATGGTTATGCTACATGTGGAGGCAAATGTGATATCCCATACGGAAGCAACTTTGAGATTTGCTTTCAGGCCAAGTGTCAGGCTTCCTGGCTCAGGATCTGGAATGTCAGATACCCACGTTGCTGATAAAGCCATCACAAGCTCCAGAAATACCTAAATATGAACTCTGATCAGCCCACATTTGCACTGCCAACAAAACCTGCTCATGTTCCCCGAACTCCAGAGCTGGGAATCTGGAACATTCAAATCCTCTAACCAGGCAGTTCAAAGAGGACGGAAGGCTTTAAATCACTGTGTTGTTTCTGCTTTGGCAACCAAACGGCAGGCCTTGAGAGGGGCCCAGCCCCGTGTTCTACCCCTGAGGTAACTTCCCAATTTGTATTCCAACAGAACTGTTTGTGCTTCAGAGAGGGCAGAGAAACCATTTTTTATTCTCAGTGCCATCCAAAATCTTAAGAGACTGGATTTTAGAACTGTGAGTGGTAAGGCTGGAAGAACAGCGAAAAATAGTAATATAATTTGACATGTTTTTCTTCTCTAAAAATCCACTTTGACTGAAATTAAATTAATTAAACATTATTAAACACCTACAACATGAAAAAGACATTCTGCTTCACTAAGGTGAAAAGGAATGTACAAATTAAAGGGAAATTGAATAGACATTTGGCAATCATTCTGAAGCATAATTTGATTCTCAGCCTCATTTTAAGACAGGCTTCTGGAAAGCCATAGAAGCGCCCTGTCTATAAAAGAGGGACATTGAAACTTATTTCTCATCAACTGGCCAGTCTGCTTCTATGCCTTCAAATGCCTGTTCTTCAGGATCCTCAGACAAGCAGTCTGCTTTGAGGAAGTGTATCAAGAGCGGATGGGGTTGGCAATGACAGGAGCTGAGGCCTCCTGCCTGATACACTTTGCTTTGTCTCATCCTGCTTTTTCCGCTGTCCTTTCAGCCTTCCTGTGCATCTTTCAAGGTCTGCTCAAATGTCAATCCCTTACTGAAGCCTTAACCAATTGTTCTCTTGAAAATAAACTCTCTTGCATCTCCCTGAATATGTCATCTGTTCTGAGTCAGCACAGGGCAGCAGGGTGCCACTGGAGGCATGGCTTTGGGAACTAGACAGATCCGACTTTAGCACAGTCTGCCATTTACTAGCTGCTTGACTTTGGGTCAGCTACTCAGGCTCTCTGTGCCTCAGTTTACCCCTTGCAATGGGGAGTGCACATAATTCTTACCTTAAAGAGATGTAACAATGAAAGCAGACAATTTATCCAAGTGCTCAGCAGTATGACTGGCATACTGCAGACCCTCAATAAACGTGGATTAAAAAATGAGTGAAATGGAATACTATGCAGCAGAAAGAAAGAAGGAACTCCTGCCATTTGCAACAACATGGATGGAACTAGAGAGAATTATGCTTAGTGAAATAAGCCAGGCAAAGAAAGAAAAATACCATATGATATCACCTAATACAGGAAACTAAAGAACAACACAAAGAAAGGAACTAAATAGAACAAAGAGCAGAATAGCAGTCAACAGGGGGGAGGGGAGAGGGAGAGAAGGGGGATAAGTAAGGGAAGGGTTTAGTCAAAGAACCCGTATAAAAGACTCATGGACATGGACAACGGGGAGGGATATGATTGCGGGAGAGGGGGTGGGTTGGGTGGGGGAGAGAAATTAGGGGAAAAGGGGACAACTGTAATTGAAAAACCAAAATTAAAAAAAAAAAAAAAAAGAGTGAAAGCTAGCTGTTGGCGACACCTGAGACTGATTCCAGGGCTGGGCACCAGGAAGCCAGCAGTAAGTACTTTGGACCCAAATCAATTTTAACCCCGTCTGTATAATTTTATTCTTTGTATGCATAAAGCTGTTGTTTACTACTGTGATGTATTGGCTGTTGCTACAATAGAAGGGGAACCTTGGATAGGAACTGAACTTGGATATGAATATTAGCTACCCTCTGCCATGCACTGCACTAAGTGCTTTTTAAAAACATTATTTCATTAAATCCTCATGACTCTAAAAGGTAGACACAGATGGAGAAACAGAGGCACAGAGAGTATGAGGAACTTGGTGCTCACATCCAGGTCTATCCAATTCCAGAGCTCTTGCTCTCACCCACTAAATCCCATGCCTCTCTCAGAAGATGAAAGGAACCCTCTAATTGTACTAGGAGGGTGCAACTTATACTTTCCTTAGCTTGCAGAGGAATAGCTCAGGATGTGAGGTGAACTTCCCACCCAAGAGTGTGCATTATGAGGGATGAAGTCCTCTGGGTACGTAATTAGGATAAAAATCTTTACATTATTTATAACAAAACAATAAAACAAATAAGGCTTTCTTAAACAAGGTTTTTGGTTCATGGATACAGAAATAATTGTCAAGATTCAACATGTGACTTAATATCTCTACATTATCATCTAGCTTTCTTGTAATCAGTGAGCTTCAGCTTCCACTTCTTAATGAGGCAAATGTCTCATGTGGCTGAACTGTACCATGAGCATTAGGGTTCTTCAAATGCAAGTCACTGAGAATTTCCTGGAAAGCATCAGAGTATTTTGAATCTCGCAGAGGCAAGCCCAATATAAACCAATGTTAATCCAACCTGGCTCCATCCTGCTTGATCCCATCTTTCCCTCATTCTCAGGGGCTAGATCTGCTTAGAAAGAAAAAGGAAAGGTACTAGAGATGAGATGTGGAAGGAAACACTTGCATTCAGAAATGGGGTTCTTTCCCCAGTCTCTTGTTCTCTGGGGAATACCTGGTGAGCATTTCTGTTCTCAAGGAAGTTGAACAGATTGAATAGAAATAGGGTTTGCTTGGCTGGCTTGAGAAGTTTCTCAGGCCACTCACAGAAAGTGCAGACAAAGATTAAATGTAATTTATCATTCAGAGACCAAGCTCTGAGGTATATCAGAATCACTGAGTCAGAAACCTCATTTTTAAAATCCTCACCCAAGGATACTTTTTCATTGCCTTTAGAGTGGGGGAGGGGTGGGGGAGGGAGGTAGGGAGGAGAGAAGGCGGGAGAGAGAGAGGGAGCCAGAGAGAAAAACACTGATGTGAGAGAGAAACATCAACTGGTAGCCTTCTTGCACAGGCCCGACGGGGGGATGGGACCCACGACCTTTCATTCTATGGGACAATGCTCTAACCCAACTGAGCCACATTGGCCAGAGCAGAAACCTCCTTCTAATAGACATTGACAACTTAACATGTCTAAATGGGCCTCTCTTTTCCTGTACCTCCTGGGTCTGTACCACCATCTACCTGGCTTCTCAAGCTAAAAACAGGGGAGACATCCTGTTCTCTTTCTCTCTCACTTGTCATGGCTAATCCAGCCTTGTCTAGCCACACACACCAACCCTTGACCCTATGTTCAATTTCTTTCCACCCTACCCCCACCCCTACAATATACAAGTGCCTCTTGGCTATGCATTTGGGCCTGGTACACTGTGGGTAGGGAATTCCTGGGTCCTAGGCACCAAACAGGGTCAAGGATGGGTTGATGTAGGCTCTCAACACTCATAGCCCCTGGGGTCAATTAGGGCCTTCTGCAGCAGGGCCCTGTTATCTGGGGGAAGGCAGGGCTGCCCTTGAGGCTACCTCCGAGTCTCCTCCAAAATGAGGAGACCTGTGTCTTTCACCTCCACTTCTGCATCCCACTCCAAGTCACCCATACTTGGTCCATAGCCTCCATGAACCCCTGCACTCCATACTTGCTCCACCGTAATCTACTTTATCCCTAGCCTCGCAACAAACCTCTAAAACTGTGAATCAGGTCATGTTACCACCTTGCTTAAAACCTTCGCCTCACACTTGGAATGAAATCCCAGCTCCCGACCACACAGACTCCTGTGGGGGCAGCCAGGGACAGGGAGCAGGAACATGTATTTTCAGTGAGTATCAATGAGGTTTGCAGCATGGACTTTGGCACCAGGCAGTCTGGGCTCAGATCCTGCTTAGTGACTTACGATTTCTATAAATTTGAGCAAGTTCCTTGAACCTCTCTAAGTCTTAGTTTCCTCATTTATAAACTGGTGATGACTTTATAAGTATCTGCCTTATAAAATCAGGACTCTCTGGAATGGTTTGTGAAAAGCGCTCAGTGTACTTATGCTAAATATTAGCTGATAGAAATAATCAGAATGGTAACATTAACAATTTAAAGCTAGGGTTTGACTCTTTAATTATGAGCTTTTCATACGCTTCTGTAGCTGACAAGTCATGCTATCTGTAAACTAAATATGTCAGGAGTTTCCTTATAGAAGACAAGCTAACAATTAAACTAATGGAATAATAAAACTATGATATTTGTAGTTAGAAAATATCCAGAATACCATGATTGGATTGTCTAACATATCATAATTTCAAGAAACATTTAGAAAGTTCTTATTTTTTGAGGTTGCACATCTGCTGAAATCATCCCTCGTTCTGAATTTAGGTTGAGAAAGAATAGAAAAACAAACAGATCAAGCCTGAAGAACTTTCCTATCATTTGAAAGCCCACCCCTTATTCAGAATGTCTCCCACATACAATACTCCTGACTTGGCAATTGTCCAGCCCTTCTAGAGTTGAGGCAACCCTATTGCTCAGGGAAACCATTCTATTTTCAGGCAACACCAATTTTTATAAAAACATCATATAAAATCACCACTTATCTTCCTTTAGTGAATACCCACTAGTCTTTGTTTCACCCTCTGAAGCTCCTCAGAAGTCATTTAAAATCTCTTCCACATGATAGCTTTTATAGCATTCAGACAGCTGCCTTGCTTCCCAGTCAGCAGTTCCTCCTATAGGTTAGTCTCCAGGTGCTTTCTTCCTCACAGAACATGGTTCCTTTTCTAAAGATCACATTAGCTTCCCTGATAAACACATTTAGCTGCTTATTGTCAACTAAAACCCCCATGCTTCATACATATTTTCTCTTAAGTCATGACCACCCATTAACATTTGTGTTTGGTCTTTTCCATCTACAAGTAGGACTTTGCACATGTTCCCTATCTATTTCATTTTGTTGGTACTGTTTTACTGTTCCAGCCTTTCCACATGATTCTGCATTATGATTCTATCATCTGTTGGTATGCGCAGTTTCATGTCACACAAGTATTGGATTACCAGGTCATCCCTATCCTCAGGCTAGTCACTGACAAAGCTGTTGAACAGGACCCTGCCATCTGCCATCCAGACCTGCCTCCAGGCACACAGGGACTCATTAACTACCACTTTCCATACTCATTCACAAGTGTGGCAGACACACCCTAGGTGACCCCCAATGATTCATACCCTAGTGTAATCCCTTCCCCTTAAATGTGGAACCTGTGATTTGCTTCTAGTCAATGGAACATGGCAAAGGCATGTCACTCCCTTGACTAGGTTACATCATGTAAGACTCAATCTTAGCAGATGGGAGGGAGACAGACTCTGTTGCTGGCTTTGAAGAAACTGCAATGTTTTGAGGTGGTCACATGGAATGTAGGTGGCCTCTAGGAGCTGAGAGCAGTCTCTGGCTGGCAGTCAAAAAGAAAACAGGAACCTCCATCTTACAGTCCTAAGGAGATAAATTCTGCCAAGAACCTGAAGGAGCGCGGAAATGGATCTCTCCCCAATCAAGCCTTGTCTGAAAGTGTAGCTCCTCATTGAGAATGCAGCCTGGTGAGACTCTTAAGGATAGGCGCACCTAACCAGACACCAAACCCACAGACACTGAGATAAGAAATGGGTGTTATAAGCTGTTGAGTTTGTAGTAATTTGCTATGCAGCGCACATAACTGATTCAAACAATAAATCCATCTAACTGTGCTATAATCCAGCTACTTTTTCTCCATCTTGTTCTTTTTTTTTTTTTTTTTTTAGAGGTAGGAGAAGTGAGCCATAAAAGACATGGGCTCAGGAAACAAGCTACAGAGGTAAAAGAAGGACCTTTGGAGCTTAGGAGAAAGAGAGAGGCTAGGAAAACGCACCTGGGGGAAGAGGGTGGGGAAAGGCACAGGTGTGCTCCATAGAGAGAGCTACACCTCTACCTTGTTCTTAAGGGTATCACTGTCAAATACTTTGGTGAAATCCAGATATGCTATTTCTCATTCTACTAAGTTAATCAATCTAATAAGTCTGTTAATGTGAAGAAATGTTAGGTTCACCTGCCTTCTTAGTGATCTGATTATGGTGATCCCTGCTTCCCTGAAAGCTCACAAATTATTATCTTAATAATCTCTTCTCAAATCTTTCTTGGGATGGCCATCCATTCATGTGCATGACACTTGGAAATAGGAATCTCTTAATGGTAATTCCATGATCTAAAGGAATTAATCGTGCTTCCAAAAAAGCCCAATCTATAATGGTGTTGAAATAATTAAGCAATGAGAAAATTCAAATTAACCAATCCTTTATTCAACAAATATTTAACGGAGCACTTCTGAACTCTGGCCACAAGTTTTTAGTCACACCTCTTCTCAAGACGTGGAACTTAATTCCACTCCCCCTTGAGTGTGGGTTGGACTGAGTCACTCATTTCTAAAGAATAGGACATGGTAGAAATGATGGTATGTGACTTCTGAGGCTAGATGATAGAAAGCATCGTGGCTTTTTTCTTGCTCTTTCTCTCTGATCACTTGCTCTGGAGGCAGCCCGCTACCATGTTGTAAGGACACTCAAGCAATTTCACATGCTGAGGACCTGAGGCCAAGACTCATGTGAACGAGCCATCTTGGAAGCAGGTCCCTCAGGCCCAGATAGGCTTCAGACAACTGCAGCCCTGGCCAAGATCTTGACTACAACCTCATGAGAGATACTGAGCCAGAACCACCCAGCTAAGATGCTCCTGAATTCTTGATCATCAGAAACTATAAGAAAATAAATGTTCATTGTTTTAAATTGCCAAGTTTTGGGTAATCTGTTAAAAAGCAGTTGGTAACTAATACAAACATAAGGTCAGAATTTTCACTCACCTTGTAGAATTGTAAAATTCTTGATGAGTTGACCATGCTTGGAGTCCACCAGCTTCATTTCTTCCATAATCACTGATAAGTTAGCTACTTCAGTGTCTAGTCTCAACCTCATCATATCTTGTTGCATCCTGAGTGAAACAGAATCCAAACGAATATTGGCCAGTGTGTTATTCAAGGAGGTCAGATCATCTGTGTGTTTGGTCAGAGTATCTGTGCAAGTGGTCCTGACTTCATTTAGATTGCTGGTGAGCGTCCGCAGGTGGTGGGCTGTGTAACTGATGTTGCTAATGATGTTTACAATATCTGTCTCAAAGAGCTGGAAGCGTTCCTCCAGCTGGCTGAACTTGATGGCTGTTCTGTTCTCCACGTCCTTGTGTATGTCCTGCAGGTCTTTCAGGTTCTGCTCATTGGCTTGTGAGGCTGTGGTGATGTTGTCCATCTGACCTGTGAATGAGCTGAGCTGGTTGTTCATATCCTCCAGGGTGTCATTATTGGCTTTGGCCAAGGCAGAGTTATTGGCAGCCAACGTCTGCAAACTCTGGACTTTCTCCTTCAGCCAATCAGTGTCCTTCTTGGCTTGAAGGAAAACCTGCTGCAGATTTTGGAAGTCGTTCTTGATCCGTTGGATAGCCTGGCTTGTATCATCCACAGAGCGCTGCAGGTTAGTGATGAGGTTCCTCTGCTGCACCTGGGTCAGGTTCAGGTTGTTGAGGTTCATAATAACCACATTATGAGAATACATTTGGCTCTGCAGGTTGCCCTGCAGCACACTGGTATCTTGTTGCAGATTCGTGACATAGCCATTATATGCCTGGAGGGTTTTGTTTACAGTACTGATGAAGAAAGAGTTATTCTCCAAAGTTTCTTTCAGTTGACTCTGTCTGTCCACCAGTGCATCCCCACTTGCCTGTAACTTCTCCAGCGTATCTTTGTTCTTGCTGGTCTTTTCTGTAATCTCGCGAAGTTGTTGTCGAAGATCCAGAATGTCTGATCTGAAGGTGGAGAGTTCTGAATTGGTGCTTATAGCTTTCTTCCCTGTTTGGTCCCCTGGAATAGGATATGTTTGTTACTTAGCTTGGTGGTATGGGGGAGCATTCAGGCGAGGCCAAAGAGCCCAAAGACTTCACTAGCATGCCCTGTATTTTATATATAAAATCTGTGCTATATGCAGACTGCTATGTATTAGTAAAATCATGTGTCTATTTTTAAATTAAATTTATTGGGGTGACATTGGTTAATAAAATTATATAGGTTTCAAGTATAACCACATATATACTGAAACTGGGGCCTGGGGAACTGGAAAGGGTGCTGAGTACCAGGACTGACCTCTTTTCTCAAAGAGGGAATGAGTATTTACCTGATTCTAGAGCACTGGGCAGGGTATCAAATCTATTGTTTGTTAAATTCACCAAAATTCCTTTTGAAAAAATGAAAACAAAAATCAAAGGGTAGAGTAGACTATAATCACTTATTTTTAAAACTAATCTCTACAGTTCTTTTATATAGGTTAAAATAACTAAAATAAAAATTTACTGAGCATTTTATAAATGAGCTTTTAATAAAGGATATTAGTGGTTCTTTTTGATCAAGATTGGCCTTCAGATTTTTTTTTGGTACATAATAATGTTCTTGCAGTGGGGAGGGGGATTCAACTCTAAACTTGGTTCTTATTTTTAAAATTAAAAGCCTTTGAATTAAATCATGAGGAAAGATTCAACATACAACATACAACATAAAAATTCCATGTCTTTTTGGGTGAATGTGGGTTTATAGCACATTGTCATTTATACAAATTAGAGTCAGTAAATTCAACTTTGTGTTCACTCTCAAACAGATTACCTAGTTTTTTCAGGTCGCTCTCCACTGCTGTGAGCTTGTCATCATAAGTTTGGCGCGATGTCTCCATGCCACCTGTAACATTGTCCATTTTCTCTACAACTAAGATTTGAAAATCAATTCATTAATACATATACCTGCTCAAATTTTATTTTTCAGTTTCAACAAGAGATCATTTCATTACAGAATAAGGGAAACATTGAAACAAAGAGTATAAATGAAATCATGGGGAAAAGCCAGTCTTTCAGAAAAAGAAATGAGTTTATTTTTACAAGTGGTAATTTATGTGTCAGCTTGATAATTGTATGATCTGAATAATTCTCATGATTCATTATTGCTGTGGATGGTTTAGAAATTGTTTGGAACTAATTTGTATGTTTTTATATATAATAGAAGTTGTCAATCTGTATTGTTTCCTATATAGATGGTCTCGGACTCTATGAAGGTGCGAAAGTAATACACATTTAGTAGAAACTATACTTTACATTTTTTTAAAGCCTCACCTGAAGCTATGTTTATTGATTTTAAAGAGAAAGGAAGAAAGGGAAGGAGGGAGGAAGAGGGGGAGAAAGAGAGAGGGAGAAGGAGAGGGGTAGAGGGGGGCGGAGGGAGAGAGAGAGAGAGAGAGAGAGAGAGAGAGATGTGAGAGAGACATAAATTGCCTCCTGAATGCACCCTGACCAGAGATCTAACATGCAACCTAGGTATGCACCCTGACTGGGAGTCGAACCCGCAACCTTTTGGTGTACAGGATGACATTCCAACCCTGAGCCACCTGGCCAGGGCTGTACTTCGAGTTTTGAATTTTGATCTTTCCTGGATTAGCAGTATGTGGTAAGATACTCTCTTGTGATGCTGCTACAGCTCCCAGTCAGCCATGCGATCACCAGGATAAACAACCAATACTCTACAGTGTATCCACTGTATTAGATGATTTTGCCCAACTGTAGGCCAATGTAAGTGCTCTGAGCACATTTAAAGTAGGTTAGGTGTATTAAATACATTTCTGACTTTGATGGGTTTATTAGGACGTAACATGATCATAAGTAGAAGAGCATCTGTATTAATTTCCAAAGATGAAGTCCTAACACTGGGATTGTTTACAAAATTTCATTACTCATCACACTCCCAACCATCCCCGGCAGCTAGGATTCATCTAGCAGGAGGTTTCATGGCAAAGAATATCTAGCTCAAGTCTATACACAAAATCTTCATAGAAGGGATGCAAAATTAAGAGTTTGCCACTTTGTCTTAAGTTTCACCACCAAGGCCTGAAAATCTGCTTCTCCTTAGTAACAAGTAAATCTATAGCTGACCAGTTCCCAATTAGAGGCCTAAATTTACAAAGAAGACTTTTAAAAAACCATTTTGTTGATTAAACATGATAGGGAAAGTTAGTGATGAAGTGTTAAATTAAAGCTTCTTTTATTACTTATTCTTGGGAGGCAATAACTCTGTGGTTATGAGTATGTTTATCTTTTTCAAATGTCTAATAAGAGTGTATTTATCTAAAAGTGACTTCTGTGAGCTCCAACCTCTAGCAACGTGGGATGAAATCTGACTGTCCTTTTTGCTATAGCAGCTTTTTTAAAATAACAATTTTATTTTTTTTAAGCATGGCTACCTTTTGTATGTTAATTGTGAGCCAATGGGTCCTATTCATTTGATTGATTGATTGATTGACTGTCATTTTGAGAATATGTTTATTAAAGCTGGGGACAGCTTGAGGTAGAGGAAGCAACAATACAGAGTCTAGGCCATGCTCTGCTTTGATGCTCTAGAACTGTGATAGGAAAGAAGTGAGCCACAGTGAAGCTGCTGTTAACTCACTGAAAAGTCAGAGAAAAGGAGACCTTGGAGACAGGTTCAGGGAGTTAGCCCAGGATTAGCTGCTGATGCCCGTTGCTCCCCTAATACAAGTCTCATGGCGATCTTTAAGAGTTTAGGAAAGAAAAGTGAAGATGCACACCTGAGATGGAAGAAAGGCATGGGTGTGCCCCAGAGACAGCCTGTGGGTCCACTTCACTTTATTCACCAAGTGTTCCACCCACACATAATTGTGTGAGAAGATTCTCCTGGTTTCTGTCAGAAAGGAGAAGTACGGTCCCCTGTGTCCGAATGACCTAAAGTGAACCAGCTCGCTGGCTCCTGGCTCCTCCCCTGGAGAAGCCTGTCACGCTCTCCCTTAAGCTTCTATAGTCTGGCCATAATGACATGTATGCACGGTGCCAAAGTGCTCTTTCTCACCCTAGCCTTTCCACATGTCCTTCTTTCCACCTAGAATGTTCTTCCCTGGCCTCTTCACCAAGCTAAGACCTACTTTCTCTTCAAGACTCAGCTCATCAATTTCTGTGGGAAATCTTTGCTGAAATGCATCTTGTAGAATTCTCTTGGCAAGTAGTTCCTTCTCTGTTACAGAACTTACTTCACTATTGTCATAGCTTGTTTACTGTAAGATCCTCTAAGGCAGGAAAATTTGTATTCAGTTTTATCTCTAGCTCTTAGCTCAATGTGTGGTACTTATAGGTGTTCAACACATATTTACTTATGCCATTTATTTAAATAAATAAGACTCGGCCTGCTGACTGCTGAGGCCTGTGAAAAATTGGCTGAGCTAGAGGTCATGCACACAAACATACAAACCAACCCAGCCTGGGAAGCCCCAGCCCCAGCCCCAGCAGTGAGTATGACATCTAGTTGAATAATTATTGTTTTTTTAAAAAAATGACTACACAGACAAAGAGGTATAGTTATGATAATCTGCACCTTAGGGTTGTCGGATGGGCATGTATACTTTTAATCCCTGGAAACTGAAGAACAAAATGTTTCATTTGTATTTTAGCAAAGCTAAACTTTTAAAAAATAAAATAGGGAATGTTTATAAGTTTAGGTTCAGTTCTGATCCTCAAGTCAAAACATATGCCTCCGTCTGTCCTCAAACCACACACAGGATCTTAAGTCCTGCCTTCTTTTTTATTTCCCTGGAAGCCAAAGAAACCTCTAAATATGCTAACAAGCAATTATTTTCTATCCTCTCCATTTCTTCTTCCATTTTAGTTTAAAAAAACATAGAACTGTCATAGACAGATAATTCAGATTTCTGTAGAATAAAAGGAATAAATCCATTCATTAAAAACAAAAAACAAAAACCTGTTAATTTTCTCTTTGGTGCAGCAAGGAAAGGATTTGCCCTGTCCACAAGTGCTAATGAACTGGTTCCATGCACTGGGGCATGTGTCTGTATTTAAAAACAGGATCTGGGTATAAAGCTACAAACTTTAGAGTTGCAAAGCTGGCAGCTTGCTTCTGCATAACAACACTATGCTGATGGAGATCCAGAACCAACACTTGCTGTAACAGCACACAGCTTTTTTTGTTGGTTTTTACTCTTAACTTACTAGCACAAATTCTAAGAATGGCAGAGCCATCCTTTCTTACCCTGGAAGCCCTGTTAATCCGATGTTTGTAGATTATTTTCATATGACGAAAACAAACATGAAACACAGAAGAGTTACTAGCAGTTTGATTTTTCATGGGCTCCCCTTTATTGGAAATTGTTTCTTGACAGACAACTTTTCTTCAGACTACCAGTGCCTTAGGTGTTATACCTGAAGAGCTGTCCCTCTTCAAGTACCCAAAGGCGAATTCTCTAGGATAATCCGACAATAATACTTTTTCTACAAAGGGACTTTGGTATCATTCCTTGGTCTGGGCCACTAACCTCCTCCCCGCTTGTCTTGGTTTCACCCATCTGTTAAGGTGCACTCTAAACCTCACCACTCCATTGTGCTAAGCCTTCCCTGATAACTTGATTTCCATGGTACACAACTGAACTTTTATCTAAATGGCAACAATAACAGCCTCTATTTATCAAGTGCCTAATCTTGGCAAAACACGCTGCACCATCACTGCAGTTAATCCTTGCAACTCCTATTTTACGGATGAAGAAACTGAGGCTCTGAGATGTTCAGTATCTTGCTCAGAGTCACACAGCTTGTAAGTGACTAAGTGGCCAGGAGATCTAACTCCATGATCCATGCTTTCTAAGTCCATTGCCTCTCATTTACTATTTCTTTTTCCTAAATAAGGTTTTCTCTAACAAAAACCTCTTGAGTGTAGGGATTATATCTTGTCTTCTCTTTAGGGTCATCATCCTCAGATGTTTACTAAGCATCCACATGTATGGGCCATAGTGTCAGACATTGAGAACACAAGTTCATGGCTCAGTCTTTGAGAGGAGGGAGCAAAAGCAGAACACAGAGCTCCTGCCTGCTGCTCATGGGTGTCTATACCAGACTGATAGTGGTATTAAGGGGAAACATACCCCTCATTGGTACCTGGGAATTCCCAGTAATACCAACTACACTCCCCTGGAATGCAAAAAAGACATCTCTACTCTGAACACCGTTTTAGATTTTCATTACAAAAATACAGAAAATCTGGTTGTAGGGTATCATCCTAGCCTCTAACAGCTACACACTGTGATTTGATGCACATTTTGAAAGTCTACTTTGTCACTGCTACTTTGGCAGAGCTTAGTGACAAGGCAGACATTCTATGACAAGGAATATTGAGTTAAAGGAGATCCTTACTGAGAAAGATACAGGTTTCTGTTTTTCTTATTGCCTTAAAATGGATGCCCTCTGGGCAGGACAACTGAGTAGAATTTTCCTATTCAGGAAATTTTCTGGAGGAAACATGACCTATTGAACTTAAGAGATGGCTTCTGCCATAGAAGCTTCATTGACAGATGATGAAAAGTCCAGGGCAGAAGATGCAGCAAGCTGTAATTGTCCAAGAACATGCTTTCTGTACAGCAGGTGACAAGCCTCATGAGTCACAGTCACTGTCTGGGTGACTCAGCAGTCCTCTGACTTGTTCAGCAGATTCTCTAGAAGGAACTTAAGTAATATCCTTGCTGGTCACAATGTAAGTGACATAACAGAAGTAAAGAACGTTTTGAGGAAAACACATGGAGTTGCCTTTGCTAACTCCTATAAATAAGGAGTTTCTATTTTATTTCATGTTCTCCTTCAGAGAAATATCTTATTTCACTGAGTATTTCTTCCTTTCTTTTTTTAATGGAACGTCTCTAGACTTCAAAGGGAGATGTGTGAAGGGAGAACTGAGTCTTATCTTTCTGCCTCTTAGAATATGGAATCACCAGCATCTTATCAGCAAAAATGAGGGCTCACTGTATGAGAGAAAACACATCTGGAAAGTATCAGCATTTTAGTTCATTAAGGCTGTGTTGGGAAACCAAAATTGCATGTTGTATTGTTTTATTTTTATCAGTAGAGGCCTGAGGAATGGGTGCCTTGAAGGAGGGAAAAGATGGGCAAGACAGTCATCTTGCCTCTGCTTGTCTTGCTCCCTCAAACTCTTCTCTCCTCCATCTTGGTCAGATCACAGCCTCCAGACTAGGCCACGCTGATCTCCAGGGTTTTAGACTTCTAGGTAGAGCTTTAAGTTGCTGCAATTCCCTAAGAGCACACCGATTTAGAAGTCCCTGGCATTGACTGCTTGCCTTTACAGAAGTCAGCCCTAATTCACAGCACATCTACCCACCCATCCTCTCATTAATTCATTCAGTAAACTTTATTGGGTATCTATTAAACACCTTGAGGTGAGGTGCCAGTGGGAGATACACCAAATAAAAGATAGCCTCTTGTCTTCATGGAACTTATAGTTTGGGTAGTAAGACAGATCAGCCCACTGGCCATGATACAGTGTGATGGGCTGAAAGTCAATAAAAGGTGTCATGGGAACAAATGGGGGTTGGGGGAGCACCTAACAGCGCTGAGGGGCTTCTTGCAGGACATGTGAGACATTGAAGAGACATGTGCAGTGGGGAACGAAGAACAGGTTTCCCAGGCAAATGGACTGGCACACACAAAGCAAGCCAGAGCCAAGAAGGGCTTTCCAACATTATAATGGAGAAAATATCTGTGCTTTGAAAATAAAACAAAACAAAACAAAAAGGAAAAAAAAAAAAACCCTCTCTTTTGGCTCTTTTTGTATAATTTTGAAGGCTTAAAGATCCTATACCTTATTTCCTTGCAGAAAAATTACAAAATACCATATGCTGGTATGCTCTTCAAACCTTATCTTTCAGTAAATGTTTACATCAGAGAGTACTGATCCCTAAAGATATTTATTAAATGGCTGTTTGAGTACAAGTTTCTCCTTTATCTGGATTTGCTAGGAAAAGTCATGGAGGAGTGATAATGACCTAAATAACCTAGTAAAGGAGGAGAGTCTAAATTATCTAGGACATAAAAATCCTCCTTTCCCCTAGCTGGGTTTCCCCCGCCCCCACCTTTGTCCAGCCCTTGCACTGGTTAAATAGCCTATCTTAATCCTTACTCTGTTAATCCTATGTTAGATGAACTCATCATGAATGAATAAAATGGCCTGGTAATTTCCAAAATTTCCATTGCTCAAATTCATCAGTCAACACACTACAGGAAGCACACAACTTTTCCATGTATATGTCTCTAGAGTTGGGACTTAACAAGCCTTAACTACACCGAGTATTTTAAACATATTTTTTCCATTCTAATGGCTACAGCTGTATAAATGCTGTTATGAAGAAAGAAGAAACAGAGAAACATAGCCACTTATTTATTGGGACCAACTATAGGACAGGTGGTTTAATTACAACATCTCTGCTCACCCCAATCACCTTGAAAAGTGGTATCATAATTGCCATTTTGCAGATAAGAAATAGGAAACTCTAAGAGGCTGTGATTTATACCCAGGTTACATAGCCATGCAGAGGACTTAGCATGATGCTGGGCATGCCAGCAAGCACTTAATAAACACTCACAATTGCATTGCAAATGACAGAATCAATAACTGATCTAGAATGGTCTGGCTCCAAAACCCATTCTCATTCCAGTACACTGTGTTTCCTCAGGAAACCACTAAACACTGGGAGAGAGGTGGGAAGAGATACAAGTTGGAGGGAATTCACATTGAACCTTTCTTGTCCTAGACTAAATCTACAGCCCAAGGAAATGAGAAGGGAACATGTGGGGTTCTCCACTGTTAATCTGTCACTTCTGATGGAAGGCAGCTGAGATGGTGGCTGAGTGAAAGTTTTGAAGATCAGCAGACCACAGGTCTCCCTCTTGCTGAAACCAGATGACACAGCTGTCTCGTGTGTCTTTGATGGGAAGGCTTCCTTGGCTGTTTTCTATAAAAGGATTTATGTAGTTCATGATTCTGCATCATGACACCTTTTACCTGTGGTGTCTTGGAATGGGTATGACACTTGGGGAGGTGAGACCCCACTTTGTCTTCAAGTTTGGAGGATTCAGGCAAAAATCCTCCACTGACCTTAAATCAGACACATTGAAAGAATGTCTAACATCTCATAAAGTATAACTGAGGTAGTGGTGCTGTCTCTGTGTTTAATTCTATGGGGCAATATTTTTATGGAGCTATATAAACAACAGTGACCACGGTAAATGTGCTGAAGAGAAAGAATGGGAATTAGTTGGACAATCCCTGGGTGAAATGTCATATCTCAGGAGATCTTGTGTTTGGCCTCTCCTCTCCAACATAGTTTTCCTGTGTGTTCACTTCAGGGTTTCCACAGGGCCTCTTGGAGATAAAATGGAAAAAAGGCAGAGGAAGAGGGATTAGCTAGAAATAGGTGGGAAAAAACACAAAGGGAAAAATCTTTATAACTTAGGGAGGGCCATTATCATTATTGTTAAATTGAGTCAAAAGGAATTGTTACTTTCACCTCCCAGATCCTACAGCTACAGCAAGCTGAAGACACAAAGATGGAGCTTAGGATGTTGGTTTTGCATCTGAGTTGCAGTCATGGAATACTTCATCTTTGTAAACATGGGTTTTTATCATGTTAATAAAGGGAAACTTGATATTTGGAAGGAAAAAGGAAAGAATACTTACCTTTGTATCCCAAAATGGCTACTGTGATTGTTAGCAAGGCACACAAAATGTATAATAATATGATAGAAAACTTCAGTGCCCAGTTATTTTTGCATTTGGTACATTGTGTTCCTTCCTGAATACCTGTAAGAAAAGTCAAAAACATCACTTAGAAGAGTATCCTTTTGCATTTTGGTTCAAATATTACAATTAAGTATAATTTTTTACATATGCCTTACTAAAGGATGAGATGTATTTTAAAATTAACCATACCACTTTAGTAACCACGTTGTTATAAATATATTTAATACGACTTGAAAATAACACATAATTCTGTTTCATAGAAGAGTTTTGAACCATTATTCACTCTGATAATTTCAATAAAAAACTCTACATGACAAAAGATTTAAAATGCCCAAATCAACTTGTTTCAGCCATTATTAAACCTATAGCAGTTCAAACACAACCAACCAAAAACAACAACTGTGACCTTTCCCTTGATGTTTGTTTCAATGGTGCACTAGAGCTAGTTCCTCCTGGTTTGCTAAAGTCTATTGTTGAACTGATAGGAATTTTGGGAGCTGTTTACCAAACTGTTGGTAGCTTGAAATCAGTCCTGTGGGAGTATTTACACCATGATAATCGGCAAGCACTACAAATTATGATCTCATACCCCGCTCCCAAATGGTGTACCAGCATGCCACTGGCTGTAACTGTACTATAACCTGTAGCAGAAATAGAGGTACCTTTATGATTAAAATCTAACTTTTTATACATTACATGTATACAGACAACTGACACTGACCCTTATTTAAGTTATCACAGTTATTGATAACTAGGAAAATCAGATCTTTTTGATGAGACAAGGTAAATGTTGACTGCTCACAGTTCAAGTCTTTGAAAAATATTCTAATCTAAATGATAATCCACCATTACTTCTGCAAGTGACTTCAGAAACTAACTCATAAAAGGAAACTTTCCATCGAATTGATTAGGAACACAGAAGACAAAGCCTAGACGTTTTAACGTGAAAATCCCACTGTAAGGACTACCGGGAGAGTCCTTCTTTCTCTGACCTGTTTCCTGGTGTGTCTTACTAACAGTGTCCCCCAGGAGCAACAGCGCTTTATGTGTTCATCTCCCATAACTGTGCTCAATAACTTTTGATGGGCAGGTTGTGGAGATTAAGCCAAAGCTGAAGTTTTTCTCCTTAGGTTTGTAGTTTTATGCATAGCACCCTGCTTCTGTGAAAAGAGTTCAGCTGTGATTAATGCAAAATTATGAGAGAAACAGCATAGAACAATGACTCAAATTTAACTTTCAGGGTTTAACCAATTTCTTCCATGTCCTGAGCCAGAGACCCAACAGGAGGGGGCTGGATTTGTTTTATGACTTAGAGTAATGATCCTCAAACTCTGGGGTGCATCAGATTCACTTGAGGGGTTTGTTAAAACACTGCATTTCTAATTCATGAGGTCTGAGAAGGCACCTGAGAATCTGGACCTCTAGTACATTCTAGGCTGGGGACCATGCTTTAGAATAGTGCTTCTCAATTAAACCACAAGGTGCTTACAAATCTCATTGTTCAAATGAAGATCTGATTCAGCAGGTCTGAGGTAGGAGCTGATATTCTACATAAGATCCAAGTGATGCCTGGTCAGAGAAACATACTTTGAGGAGCAAAGGTCTAGTTTAGATGATGATCATACAAGATCAACCTTTGGTCCGCCAATTCCTTGATGGTGAAGCTTTAAACTCAGATTCATTGATCAAGCAGACTTGGTGTAAATCAGCTTCTTTGCATCATGGCCTTCCCATTTCTTTTTCTTCTTTTCCTCCCACCCTCTTTTAATTGCCACCTGGATGTCACAGTACCACCTCTCATGTCCAAAACTGATCTCGATACTAGCCCTGCCAAAAGAGATCTCAAATTTCACCCAACTTTTTTTATTTCTATTCAACCTAGAAACTACTACTCTCCTAAACCCCCAGGGCTTCAACTCAAAGACACCCTGAAGTCTTCTCTTGTCCTTAATTTCTAATTCACTCAGTCACCAGGGCCTGTTAATAAATCTTCCTTTGGGATATTTTTATCATGATCATCTCATCTACAGTTTACTGATGTTCACTTACTACTCATACTGTACCAGATACTTTACACACAGCATCTTTAATCCATATAATAAACCTTCAAGGAAGAATGATAGTGATAGCTGAAATGACATTCCATAGACACCATAGCCAGGATTCAAACCTGGGTCTGACTCCAAAACCCATGACCTCTCCGCTGCACTATGGTGCCTCTCACTAGTCATTCATTCCTCTTCGTTTCCACTGCCACCATCCAAGTGTGAGATCCTTTAATCTCAGTGGAAGCTTCCTCTTTTATTCCCACTGGAATCCAGCCTCACCCTGTACTAAAATACCACTGTCCTCATGACAATGCCAAAAAGAAAAAAACAAAAGCAAAATAACTTTCAACAGCTCACCCTGAACTAAAGAATGAAAACACACACACACACACACACACACACACACACACACACACACACCCATCAGCTCTCAGATTCTTCATAATCTGTTTAAAATGAAACAAAGACTCCTCATATCCAGTTAGAGTGAAAATATTTTTGGAATTTTGAGAGGGAGTATAGGTAGATCCACAAACATACCACATTTCATGTTCAGAAGCAATGAACCTGCTTTGGTACCAACTGTAAAACACAGAGGATAACAGACATAGGGATGCTGATGGGCCACCTTTGGAAAGGCTGGATGATACTTTTATGATTGATGTGAGGTTCTCATTCCTTTTGGATTTCAGGACCATGGCAGGTGAGCTCTTTATGCCTCTCCAGGGCTATTTCTTACTTCCTATTAGAAGAAACTCAGAAGATTTGATCAGAGCAGAGATTTTGATAGATAATAAAATCTGGGACTAGAAGATTGCTCAGAGGTCATCTGTTATTGATGGGGAAAGTGAGGCTGGTGAAGTAAAGCAAAATCAGAAGCCGTACGCCCTGATTCACAATGCAGGGCCATGTGTGCTAGCTCTGTGTTTGCCACTGGACATCTTGTACATGTGGCATTTGTGCAGATCCACTCCCAGACAATTGTCACTGGTTCACATTCTGAAGAACAGTCACTTCTCAAAATGTGCATTTCACATTGCTGACTATATCAGCATTTAATCAATATCAGATGGCACCACCTGACCTCCATTTCCACTTGACCCACTTTTTCTGTTGTGTTTTTCCTTCCCCCTCCCAGACTTATTTTTAATAAGAATTCTGTTTTATCTTTCCCTCTCTGCCCTCAGCTGGGAAGACATAGGAATGCCTACTACAAAGATATCCTGCTGGCTCACGTAGTTGGGGGACCCCTCCTCCTTGAACCTAGATGGTCACAAAAAAACATTCAAGAAAGATATCCCCTGGTTAGCAGCCTTTGTAGTGCTTGTTTTCTTAGCATTACTTTCCAGAGACTGGGGACTCTGCTCCCATTGGAGGGGGCAGGTATGAAGGGCAAGCGAATGGATCTGTAGAGTGCTGTGGATAAGAGATCCTAGTGCAGGAACAGAAGTTTTGCCCCTTACCACCAAGAGATCTAGCTTATCAAAACACATGGCCCAAACAGCACATTTGTAATTCAGCAGGCCACAGACAGAATGTGCCTAAAGGTTCCATGCCTTTCCATTGGTTATCCCTCTTGAACTACCTCCCACTGGATTTAATTCTTGGCTCACATTCTGAATGTATTTTTCCATGTCCAACTCTTTATTATACAAAAAAGTTCAGGGGCCAAGTAAAGCCAGAATCACTCTGGTTAAGTTCTTGAGTATTCTGTGGAAGTTCACAATAGGCTGACAATATGGTCCCCAGTGCCCATTTCCAACACATGTTTAAAGTAAGAAGAGCGGGGATTGGATGGGGCCACCGATCAGGGGGTGGTTAGCCGGTTGACGAGAATAATTGAAACACTGCAGGAATGACAGTGCAGATGGCCAGAAGAATTCACCAGCAAGGAGAATTCCTTTCTGCTGTGGTTCCTCACAAAGAGCCTTCCCAAGTGCTGTGGTCCAGGCTCCAAACCAGTCTATTTTTCCACTCCCTTAGGAGAACAAAAAAGTTTTCATCACTATCATATTTTTCTGCCATGTACATCACCGAAGGAAGGCTTGTCTGTTAAAACAGACACAGGCTTGTTGGGTTAAGGATGGCACTACAGGCAAGTGTGGGGCACTTCTGGGCTGTCATAATTATCACCAAGTGTCTAGAGCTCAGTGTGTTGCCATAAAGATCGTGTTACCAAAGAGAAGCTTTAAAAACCTGGTAGTCTACAAAATCCAGAAAACCACAGGTTTTGATCTGAGATTTGCAGGGACCTTTTCATGTGGTTTTTTCATAGTTATTAATCTACTGCCTGGTGGCATATATTCCCATAAACCCATGAGAATGCCTTGGCTCTAACAGTAAAGCTGATGATTCAAATAAATTCCTATAATTAGAATGCCCTCAAAAGCAACAAGACAGTAAGAGTTAACATCCTGGTTAGTTATTTGGATGTTATGCAATAGCACTAGAACTAAAGTTAAATGTGCAAACACCTTAGTAAGTTTTCCTTATTATAAAGGCCATTTACTAAATGATGGGATATGGATTTAAAGTATTTTTTATTAATGGTAATTTAGTTCCCCAAATATAAATCCTAACCCTGGACACCTGGTTATGCCAAGTTTCCCGAACAATATGGAGAATCATAAAAATGAAAGTAAGACAAGAACTGGTAATGAAATAACTTTTGTGCAAAATAAATAAAGTCTCAAAGCATCTCTGTATTCAGAAAGATGTACTCAGGAAAATTATTTAGAAGAGTTTTATGAGTTTGAAACCTTCAGCATTCATTCTGAGCTTATATTAATATGATGCTCATTGACCAAGGCTAGAGTTTTCCATATGATGGATGATATATGAGTACATCTGCCCACACTGAACTGAGTTTTTAGCAGTCTATGACCAAAAACAGCATGAGCCCTGTGCCCCACCCCCAATTCACCTGATCTTGCCCCGAACAAGATTTTTTTGTTTCCCCAGATGAAAAAAGTCCTCAACTGGAAACATTTTACCAATGTGGAAGAGGCAAAACAAAAAACATTAGAAGCACAAAAAGGCATCAAAATTGATGAGTCCGAAAACAGTTTTGAAAGAACAGTGGAAAGAAAATCTCAATAGGAGTACTGCATCAAATAGAGAGTACTTTGAAGAGGACTTAAGTTTAACATGTAAAAATAAATACACAATTTTTTATAAATAAATTCCATTTTTTTTTGGGGGGGGTCCCTCCTCATATATGGCAGTCATTTCTGATTTGGTTTTAATATAAAAAAAAGTGTGTATTATTTGTTTAAAATTTATAATTTGTACCTGGACTACTAGAAAAGAATTGTGGGAAAAAGCCAGATGTAATGATGCCACTCAGAAATAATAGTGTCTGCCAGCATATTTACTGTCTCAGAACATCATTATTTTCTCTTTTTGGTTTTTATAATAATGAATCCTTTATTGTATGAACTGTACACAAATGCTTTCAATTCTTAGGAAAGAAATCTTGCTCAGTGGGGAACTGAACCATCACATCTCTCACATTTGTCTCTCCTAGCTGGCCCCTTCCTCTTGGCTCTCTTCCTGTTCTTTGTATTCTATGGGCACAGAGGGAATTGTCAACAAGCCTGATGATACATTTCAGCAACCCTGACCACTTCATTATCTGGCACTGCCAAACAATGTCCTTCTATGACTAGGCACTGAATCTTTTAATTAAAAGAACTTTTAACTCTAAGTTGGACCATCAGAGTCTGTTGTATAATTGAGCAGGACACTTGCTGTGCAGGTATTTGGAGGAAGGCCACTATACATTTGTTTAGTGGGTGAGAGTTTCCTATTTCTGCTAATGCAAAGAGGAATTGTGAGGAAGGCTGCCATCACTGAGGACCTGAAACCCCCTCCTGGTTACTTACAATTCCTTTAATAATCCTGCAAAGTAGGAACTAAACTCTTAATTTAATAGATTTTATGAAAGTGAGGGCCAAAGAGGCTGAATACTCAAATCAGTGAGTGGCTAGGCTGGGAGCTGGGCCCAGATTTATCACACACTGCTTCTCCAAGCTTATTGACTTGCAGAAGTGGAAAGCAAAACAAAGCAAGATTTAGTATACCTAACAAGATAAACTGTAGAAAGCTGACAGGTTAGACTTGTATGAGTGTTCTGTCAAAATAATGGGGTGCAGAAGCATTTTTTCAAATGTTGACAGAAAAGAAGAGTTAAATTCAGTCCCTAGGAAGTTAATTATTACTATAGGCTGTAATTTCTCTTACTATTCTATGGTGACATGCTTGAGCAACAAGTTAATTCCACCTAAATAAATGCTCATTATCTCTGTGAGAGCCGAGGACTGACTTGGAAGTTTGGCTGGTAAGGTCTTTGAGCCCCTCAGGGAACTCATCCCCTAATGGTGATGGAATTTTTGGAATGGGGTCGGCTGGGAGAAGTAGGTAGCTTCGTAATTTCAAGGCAACTATGGAACATGCAGGGGCCTTGTTCACTGTAAGCTTGAAACCAAAACCAGTTGGTTGCCCCTGTTGAGTTTTCTTCTAAAGTTCTAATACACTGAAATAGGAGCCTCAAAAACCAGTCTAATGGTTTATTCCTCAATGGACCCAAACAACTGCTGATGGTTCAAGCCTGCAGGAGTTGGGTGAGATAAGTTAGTGGAAAGGAAGAACATGCAAGCCAGTTAGCATCCTCTGACCATGCAGGTTCTCAGAATTTCAGGACCAGGAGGAGTATCATCTCAGCAAACATTCATCTTCCCAGTGAGGAAACTACTAGCTCAATTTACTCTATTGTCTGCCCCACTCACACATGGGCCAGCCTGCTCAAAGACTCAGGTTTCTGGATTCTCCCCCAGAGTTATTTAGAGTCCCCAAAACATTGCCCACTTCACTACACTTCTTTCTTGCTACATCCCATTTATTCATTTATGCAAGAAATAAGTATGGAGTACCTACTATTGACCAGGCACTGTGTATAATGGTGAACAAAACAGACAAAAATCTCTGCTCTTATGGCACTTATACTTCAGTGGGAAGACATTTTCATATGTTAGAAGGTGGTAAATGCTATGGAGTAAAATAAAGCAAGGAATGGGCAAAAGGCATGTGGGAGAGATTGATGACATTTTAAATAGAGTGATCAGAGGTGGCTTCGCAGGGTAACATTTGAACAAAAGCTTGAAGAAGTGTGGGAAAGAGCCCTGAGTCCCTAACCAGAGGGCTCACTGCACTCACCAGAAAGTCTGCTCACTCTCCTTCCAGGTCTTGAGATTTGCCCTCCTTCTCCCTGCAATACTATTCCTCTCTACCAAGTGACTTCTTTTAAAACCTTATCCACACTTAGGTTGTTTCCAAATCTTGACTACAGTAAATAATACTGCAATGAACATAGGGGCACATATATCTTTTTAATTTAGTGTTTTCATATTTGTATGAAAAATACCCAGAAGAGGAATTGCTGGATCATATGGTAGTTCTATTCTTAATTTTTTGAGGATGTTCCATACTGTTTTCCATTCTGGCTACACCAATTTACGTTCCCACCAACAATGCATGAGGATTCCTTTTTCACCCATCCTTGCCAGCATTTGTTATCTCCTGTATTTTTGATGTGTCCATTGATGAATGAATGGAAAAAGATGCCCCCCAACACATACACAATGGAATACTCCTCATCTATAAAAAAGAAAACATATTAACATCTGTGACAACATAAGTGGATCTTGAGGGTATTATACTAAGTAAAATACATCAGGCAGAAAAGGACAAAAGCTGAATTTCACTCATATTTGAAACATAAAAAAAGCAAAGAATGATGGTTGCCAGAGGGGTGTGGTGAGGGGAGGATGAAATTGGTAAAGGAGGCCAAATATACGGTAATGGATGGAATCTAGACTTTCAGTGGTGAATACACAATAACAGTATGCAGATATCATATCATAATGTTGTATACCTGAAATTTATATAATGTTATTAGCCAATGTTACCTCAATAAAAACAGGACACAGAGCAAAATACCTTACAAAATTTCCCCTCAATGAGTCAATTAGCCTCATCCCCAGTTAGCTGGGCCAGAATCTCTTCAGCACCTACATGGTTTGCACTGCATAAATCTATGCTCAGTTGTGTTTTTTAAAATTATATTTTATTGATTTTGCTATTCAAGTTGTTCCAATATTTCCTCCATTGCCTTCCTCCACCCAGTACTCCCCACTTTCTCGGGCAACCCTCACACCATTGTTCATGTCCATGGGTGATGCATATAAGTTCTTTGGCTACTCCCTTTCGTATACTGTCCTTTACATCACCATGACTATTCTGTAACTACTTATTTGTACTTCTTAATCCCCTCACCTCCTCACCCCTTCTTCCACACCCTCGCTCCCATCTGGCAACCATCAAAAGGTTCTCTGTATCTATGCTTCTGTTGGTTTGCTTAGTTTGTTTTTTTGATTGAATTGTTGATAGCTATGTATTTATTGCCATTTTATTGCTCATAGTTTTGATCTTCTTTTTCTTAAGTCCCTTTAACATTTCATATAATAATGGTCTGCTGTCCATGAACTCTTTTAGCTTTTTCTGGTCTGGGAAGCTCTTATCTGCCCTTCAATTCTAAATGATAGCTTTGCTGGTAAGAGTAATCTTGGTAGTAGGTCATTGCTTTTCATCACTTTGAATATTTCTTGCCAATCCCTTCTAGCCTGCAAAGTTTGTTTTGAGAAATCAGCTGAAAGTCTTATGGGACCTCCTCTGTAACTAAATGCTTTTCCCTTGCTGCTTTTAAAATTCTCTCTTTATCTTTAAATTTTGGCACTTTAATTATGATGTGTTGTGTGGGCCTCTTGTACCCATCTTGTTTGGGACTCTCTCTGCTTCCTGGACTTGGATGTCTATTTCCTTCACCAAATGAGGGAAGTTTTCTTTCATTATTTTTTCAAAAAGATTTCAAATTTCTTGCTCTTTCTATTCTCTTTCTGGCATCCTTATGATGCGAATGTTGAAATGCTTGAAGTTGTCTCAGAGGCTGATTACACTATCTTCATTTTTTTAAATTCTTTTTTCTTCTTATTGTTCTGATTGTTTTTTTTTTTTTTTTTTTTTTTTTTTTTGCTTCCTTAAGTTCCAAATCATTGATTTGATTCTTGGCTCCATCCACTCTACTGTTTATTCCCTGTAAATTGTTCTTTATTTCAATTAGTGTACCCTTCATTTCTGACTGGATCTTTTTTATGCTGTTGAGGCCCTCACTGAGTTTCTTGAGCATCCTTATAATCAGTGTTTTGAACTCTGCATCTAATAATTTTTTCCCTCCATTTTGTTTAGTTCTTTTTCTGGATTTTTAATCTGTTCCTTCATTTGGGCCATGTTTCTTTGTCTCCTCATTTTGGAAGCCTCCCTGTTTTGTTTTTCCTGATTCCCTGTCTTGGTACTGTGGCCTAATGTAGTATATGTTCTGTAGGGTCCAGTGGCACAACCTTCCCTTTCACCCAAGTTGGGTACTCGAGGTGTGCCCTCTGTGTGGGCTGAGCACACCCTTCTCTAGTAGTTGAGACTTAATTGCTGTTGGCAGGTCAATGGAAGGGGTTTACCTGGGCCAGTCAACTGCAAGGACTGGCTATGACCACTGACTACAAACCTCTGCCCTCTGTGGAGGATCAGCTGTGCTAGGGCCCACTACACAGCCCACTACACAGTGCAGGACTTACTTTAGCAGAGCTCTGGTGCCTGCTGAGTGTGCCCCTTCTGTGTATTGCTGGAGGTCGTTGGGAGGTAGTACTCCAAAGTGCTCTGCAGATATCCACTGGGTGCTGGGGCTTTGATATTTCCTGGGTGATGCAGGCCAATGTTAGCCACCTCTTGTGTTCTTTCTGGGGCCACTTGGCATAAGCTATAATGCGATTAGCAGCTTGCTTCTTGTGCTGGACTTGGAGCTGCACTAGTGAGGCCAGGTTGTGAACCAGGGCCAGTTGCTGCTACTGCTGGGCATGGGGCCAGTTAGCAAGAGGTACAGGGGCTTGCTGAAGCTAGCTGCTGCTTGAAAGGATTTTGGAAGATCTGAAGCATGAGCCTCAACAAACCATTTGTATAAAAAAAACCACTGTTAACAGCTTGGGTGGGCCTGTAAGTTGGGTGGGGCGGAGTCTCATGGAATCAATAGAGTGGGGCAAACAGTGTGAGCCAGGTTGATGGTGCCTGCAACTCTGTGGGGGTGATGGCTCAGAAAGGGAACGATGGCCTCTGCTAGTAGTTCTGTCTGGAAGAAAGCTGTCCTCTAGCTTTCACCTTGATGCCAAACACTTCAGTTCTTCCTTGTATGCCACTGATGCCTTTAAAACTGCTGCTCTGGTGCTGGAGATCAGAGGGTATGAGTCCAAGAAAGTCTGTGCACAGGCCCATTAAGAGGAATTGCTTGGAAATCTAATAGTTTCTTCCCTTGCCTTAATCCCCACTGGCTTTTACAGCCAGAAGTTATAGGGACTTATCTTCCTGACACTGGGACACTGAGCTGGGAGGCCTGGGACTCCTCATTTCAGAGCTATTCCTCCTGATTTTTATTCACCACATGTTAGTGTGAGGTCAGCCCATTCTGCATTTCCACCCCTTCTACCAGTCTGGATAGCTGTGGTTTCTTCTTTAATTCTGTAGTTGTAGGACTTCTATTCAGCTCCATTTCTGATGGTTCTGAGTGGTGGCTGTTCTATAATTCAGTTGTAATTTTGATGTGGTGGTGCAAGGAGGCAAGGCCCCAGTTTTATGTTTTCAGATCATTTAAATGCCATCTTCATTGGTACCCTCTCTTTTAGTTATGGGAATTTTATTTTTCTGCAATATTGTTTTTGCATTTCTCTAAAGAAACCAGTACTCTCGAATACTCTGCATGTCATGCAGTTTAACGAATATCTGATTGGAGTGCAGATCCTGACAGTGGGGAAAGTAGGCTCTGTCACTCCCTCAGTGAATCTCCCTCACACTAATTGGAAGTGTGAGCATCCCCCACCTCTCAGGTGCTGGGACTTCACAACCTCCTCTGGCACTTCTGTGCCTAGCTTTCTAGGAGGTAAGTGACATGCTGATCTCACTGTCCTGCAGGCCAGGCTGTAGACCTCGTGGGAGCGGCATTCAGCTCAGAGGCCTTGCAGTCAAAAGGCAGACACTCAGAACACCCTCCTCTCAAACAATCAGGAACTGGGGGCTAAAAAGGAAGAGTTTTCACCATAGGTGGTAGGAACATCACTACACTTTATGTCCCTCAGCATTCATAAAACTAGATAGGTTAGGGCAAAGATGAAAAAAGCAAATCCACAATCCAACATTTGCCTTGAGTGTTGTTGCTTTAAAAATTATCATTTTGGGGCAGCTGAGGAGCTAATATGAAGGTGGGAATCCTACTGAGCTGAATAGGGTAGGCAAGACCCAGTTAATGATAGTGTATTTGTTTATCCCTGGAACAGTTGTCAGAACATGTAGAAATTTTGCTGAGGAGCAGGTGCTAGCAAAGAAAGACTAAATTTACTATCTCTCACATACCTCCCTGATTAAAAAAAAATTATACAAAAAGAAGGGGGCCTCAATGTAATAAAAATATGTATCAGCCTGACAGACATTCCTCATTCCTTAATAAGTATGTGTTTTTTACTTTCATCAAGTGAAGACTGTAGTTGAAGATACTAAAATTAAGGGAAAAGTGAGCCAAGACAGAGCAACAGATTTTACTGTTGGTGTCTTAAAGGAATTATCTATTCGGCACTGAATGTAGACTCAGTTCTGAATCTTGATAAGAAATGAGCCAATCAACTTGAAGTGACCCAAATGAGAAAAAGTTGGCAAATAAATAATAAGAGAAATGGAAAGGATCTATTTTATAGAATAGTGGCCCAGTAGTGAGAGTGTGGCCCCCAGATTTAGTTAAGAGAGGCTCATTCGTGAGTTTGTTATTCATACTTGTTATTAAAACTGGAAAAAGGACATAGAGAAATCACTTCACTGGGCAGAGAGTTATGGTTGTAGAGGTCAAAGGAATGATACTGGAAAATAAAAATGGAAAACTAACATACTACACAAAAAGTCAGAAGGCATGCAATAAATTATAATTGAATGTAAATGAGAAAAATGTTTGCATATTAAATTATCCATGCCTCTGTAAACAGTTAATAAATGACTGAGTTAAATTTGGAAAATTGTTTAAAACTGAGATACCCAGATAAAAAAGATGGGTAAGTACAACCTGGAAAAATGATGGCTCAAAGTCTTAGGCTTATAAATACCCTTAATGAGTCCACAAAGGACCAGGAGAAAGGCCAAATTAGGCAATATGGAAGGAAAAAAAATGGGTAAGTACATACATACATTTGTATATATACACACAATGACTTTCTTCAGACAGTAGAGATGCTTTGAAAAAAAGGATTTTAAGTCAAAATTCAAATTCCCAATATCCCACAGATTTCTCAGGGGTGTGCTGGAGCAAGCTTATACTGACTGGTGAGAGCCAACTGTTTATATGTCTTCACAGCTCCATGTTCAGTGACTTTACCAACCTGGTGCAACTGACCCAGAACATTTAAACAAATCAAACAACCGCTCTCTCCATATATAGTAATCACTTGAGAAGTTCAGGATCAATGGACATGGTGGAGATTATGCAGACCTTTGTTCCTTCTCTCCCCTATCGAGATTATAGAGATCTTATATGCATTCTTATTAGTAATATTTGTGCGCATTAGATGTTTTGAATTCAAAACTTCCATGGAAGCTTAATAAATGTCAAATTAATTGTCTCCGTAGGGTGAGATAATCTTATATTCCTAGTGAAGCTGACAATGTTTAGGGTTCAATCCACACCTGCCTGTTAACTTCATTCATACCATGGATTCAACTTTGACTTAATTCTGGCCAGCCACCTGGAGAGCGAATATCCTTCTCATGCAGAGACATCTTACAGAAAGACTAGCCTGATCTGTCATCTACCCGAAGTTACCTGGCAAAGGTAAGAGATGGGGCATAGGTGAACTGGCCTAAGGATAGGAAGTTGTGGAGGACACATTTGGCTTCAGATGGAGGAAGTGCCAGAGAGGAAGGGATTTCCAATGACAACTGTCAATCTGGGAGATAGTCTCCTTGCCTCCTAAAATCATGCAGGCATTCAAACACCACCTGGTAGGCAGAAAAAATCCAGGAGTCCAAACGAGCAAGAAACCTCTGTATGTTCAGCAGATGCACAAATGTCTGTGACAGTTACAATCAGATCCAGGAAGAGACAAAGGAAAACATTAGAAATAAACCAGCTGAGCTGCAAATAGTGAAGGCAAAATGTCTCCTAAACTTCATCTCTTACAGCACAGAACTGCAAAATTTGACCAGGGCCACATCAGCTCTGGTTTGTTATTCAATGAATATCAGAGATGCAGAAAATATATACACAATTTCACCTGATATGAAATTCTTAGGGTAAAACCACAATTATATTTCATGCTCAGAAAAATGACTTTTATTTCCCAAATGGCCAAACAGCTCCTAAGGGTTAAAGACTGGTTAAAGAGGCTGAAAGAAAAAGAGTCTTAGGACAAGTTTTTAACAACATTGTGTAATCCACACCTAGCTCAGGGTTTTTCTACACTACCCCAGTGAACGTGGAGTTTGGAATTAGTATTAGAATCACCCTAATGGGAGTTACTCATATATTTTATTTCTAATTTGCAGTATATATTTGTTTACATTAAATCCTAGGATACTGTATACAATTTAGAATATACTGAGAGTTCACTGCTTCTTAATCTTTAAAATATCCTGTGGTTCTACCCTGACTGGTGTGGCTCAGTGGATTGGGCATTGTCCTGCAAACAAGGGGCCGCCAGTTCGATTCTAGGTCAGGGCGCATGCCTGGGTTGCGCGGGGTGCATGCTAGGGGAAGCCAATTCATGTTCCTCTCTCACATCAATGTTTCTCTCCCTTTCCTCCTCCCCTCTATTGCCCTTTGTCTAAAATAAATTAGATCTTTTAAAAAATAAAATAGAATATCCTGTGGTCCTTCGTAGTTAAGAAGAAGTACTTGTCTTAAGTGGCCACCACACAATGGGATCCAGCGGACCTTGGTGGGCTGGCAGACCAAGGACAAACACATCCTCTAGGATGGGGCCTGAGGAGCCTATCTCATCGTGGGGCAGTGAAACTTCCCAACCCTACTGCTGGAAAAGCCAGGCCAGCATGTTGTCTTGCAAATACAAAGAGAATGCTGTTTCATTACGCTCACATTATGCATGCACTGAAGAGGAACTGAAAAAGAAGAATTCAGTGATTCACAAAACCTCTCTTCCTAAATGAGGAATAAAATAAAGTCTGGACTTTATAGCTCGTTACTAAGCAATGTTCCTTCCTGCCAGAAAGCAGTTGTGTTACAGCAGCAATGCTAGTAAAGACAACCGACCACCTGTAAATACAACCTACTGGTTGCCCTGAAACAATCTGTCACTTTATACAGCACTTAGGGGAAACAACACCTAATAAACAACACCTAGTAAACCAAAGGAACATACACTACAGTAAAAGAAAAAATCCCACTTAAAACCGTGGTTATGACAGTGCTTATAAAATTAGAAGCACTAATTTATTAGGGTATCAGAGCCCAAATGACTGTGTGATTGTATATTTTCTAAATTTTATCTATAGGACTATTGCACAGAAGGAAATCTTCTTGGCGTTGAGCTTGGTAGGAAGAGCCGTCTGATTCCACTCCTGCTTACTTCCCAGACAGACATCACAACTGAGCACAAATCATCTAGAAGAAATGTTTACCTAAGTGGAACTGGAAAAGGTGGGGGCTCTGGGCGGGCCCTGGGGCTCAGGGAGGGCTCCTTCTTTCAAAGGCTTCTGCTGGACAGGCCAGAGTAGGATGGAAAGGATTAGAGAGTAGGGAATAGAAACAACAAAAACATGTTTTTTGAGGAAAGAGCAAAGATTTGTGATTGTCTAGAAAGAACAGGAGAAAGGAGGGAGCTGTGGCAACAAGGAAGTGAAAATAAACAAAACAGGCCACTGGAATAGACTGCAGAAAAAGTTCCTATCATTGAGTCATTTGTTTCCCAACAAGCTGGGAGACCTGAGGAGGAGGGTCTGTGCTTTGCTCCCTGGGACACGGAGGTGATGTGCACTATTTCTGTTAGCATTAAAGAGCAGGTTTTAGAGAGGGAAGGGAAAACGAACTAGAGCACAACAATCATATAAAATTACTTAGACATCTAGAGCAAAAATCAAGCAAGTATGTCAGGTAAGGAAAAGGGTACCAATCTAACCTATACGGTTAGAATGCAGTGATTCTTGTTTCCCAGATGGCCAATCTGCACACTTGGTCCTCAGAGCATGACAGGAGATAGGAGTTTGACTGCCATCCTTCTCTTCCACACACCTCCTGGCCAGGTGCCTTTGGGTGGCGCCAAAACTAGGTACTAAACACTGAGCTCCACCCATCTGACATATACACACCCACTTGGAGCATTTTGTCTAAATAATAAAAGTTTTTCTTTGGTAGTATATTTCAGAGTTCTTCCTCATTCTGAGCCCCCTTCACCCCGCCACCCGCCTTAATGAAACAAAAATAGGTAATAAAGTGAATATATCAAGCTCTGTTTATTTGTATCGCACTGTCTCATTTCTATTAAGTCAAGGGCCATGGGTTAAAAGTCCCTGAGCCACAGCTAGGAACACAATACTCAAATTCTTAAGAGGGTGCAGAAGGAGGTGAAAAATAGTTACCTACCTTTCTCATTCTGTAGGGTACACTGGATAATATACTCAGATGTTGGGCAGTTAGTGATTCAAGAACGACTTTCTGCCAAGGGGACATTTAACGTGACAGAGGAAGTGTATTGATGCCTTATGAATAGGGAATCCATTTTTTAGTCTCATCTTCTGGCAGAAAGAGACTTTGGCAAAAGAGGTTAAATGTCCTCCCATCTTTAAAGGAAACAGAGTTTACAGCTCTGTAGCAAAAGATAATGAATTCTTCTGGGAGAGTGGCATTGTTAAATTAAACAAGGAGGCCATCAGACTCAAGTGGCTCTAATACTGTGGCAGCCTACATAAGCAAACCAAAACCTAAGCCTGTAAATGCTGCAAGTTTGCGAAATCGAAACTTAAGAACAACCTATTACACACAGCCAACTAGGCTTTAAGCCATAGCCAATCATTAATTTCTTTCTTTGCTTCCATACAGTCTCTGTAGAAGTCTTTCTCCTGGCTCCTGTCAGCTGAGGGCTCCTAACCACTTCCGGTTTGCCCCTGCCAGACTGGAATCAATTTTTGCTCAAAATAAACTCAAAGTTCCTAATATGCCTCAGTGTATCTTTTAACAGTATATTCAAGTTAGACAGGAGCACGGAACGCAGCTCCCTGTGACCAGGACACAACTGAAGTGTCAGCGGTTGTGGTCGGACAGACAGAACTGGTAGCACAGACACTTTTCGTAGTTGTCTTTTTTTTAAATTTCCATTTGGATGACAAACACAAAGTTTCTGTGCAACTGAAGAACAAATGAACAGACTTCTGTTTCATAATTACATTGCTGACCTTATCTACTTATCAAATATAAGCTTATCATATTTATGTTTCTGATGGTAACAGGTTTCCCACTCCACAGTGATAAATTAAGGGAGCATGTTGATGATGGTGATGCTTCTGACCCTGTAGTGAGAAGCAGACGTCTCCAATGAGACTAAACAGCGGGGGAAAGGGCAATGTGGACATATGGCAACGAATTCAGACAGGGCCAGAACTATTTCCTTAGCCACACTGATGAAGGGCTTTCACCTGTTCCTTAGCAAGGAGGAACTGGAACCTCAAAACCCACTGTATGTCCTTTATAGTTTATTGTATATAATTCTGTACCATAAACTGTGCAGTTTGCATTCCAGGGTATGGGATCTGTCATTCTTGACAAATCCTTTTGTTGATTTCTCTAAGTCCCAGCTAAGAACCCTGGACAGCATCTCTGAACAGGTAGAAGTGACTACTGTGGTAGAGCTCTAGTGCCCCCACTGAATTCGCCCTGGTGTGCTTCATGGTACATCTGCCACTGAGCATCAGCCAACAGATACACTGAGTGCTTATCCTGCCTTCAGGACCAGAAGATGCCAGTAAGTGCCAGCATGACTTTAAGGAACATGTGTTCCTTAAGACTGCTGGGAGGTCACTACACTTCCCTGTTAAGTTCTTCTCTTTGTTTCCCTTCTGAGCTTGGACCTCATTTTGCATGTGGACCCTGTGCCATGAAGGACCCGAGGGGATGGGTGGGTGGGTGGGGGGCTTCCAAATACCTAAGGCCTAGGTTGTTGTTTTAAACCACTTGGCTCATGTGCATGTCTGTAAAGCATTGTTAGAATTGGAGGTGTTTCAAAGGCAATGAGGAGCATATGAGAATAAATGATCTAATACAGTGGGTGAATTCCTGGTGATTTAGTCACTGAGCAAGGAGGCAAAACAGACCTTGAGTGACAGTACACCTTGATGTCTTCAAAATACACCCTTTATCTTCTAAGAGACCATAAACTGAATTTCTACTTTGGGTACACAGTAAATAATATCTTTCAAATATAGATAGTATGAATTCTTAATATTAGGAAACTAAAATATCCTTTAATCCCTTTTTGAAATGAGTACTGAAACATTTTCACATGCAAGCCTGAAATTGTGATGAAGCCATTAAAGAAACAAGCAACATGAAAGCTATGACCTCTCTCCAAAAAAATGTGCATAGACATACATTTGGACACAATTTCAGGAGATCCATGGGCTCCAGAAGCCACTCATAGACCTGAGGCTCAGACTGGATGCCTGGCCTCTCAGAGGATGTATAAAGATATCATAATCCTTTCCCTAAGGAACGTATAGGTGCTAGTAAGTTCTCTGGTTGTCTGTCACACTGAGGGAGAAATTCCATTGACAAACACCTCTGCTGTCACTCTTCCTTTCCATTGATTCTCTTGGTTGCCCGATCCAAACAATATTTATCTGTGACTCCCTGGTTCCCAGTAACTAATTCCACACAACAACTCATTATGAATCATGAGTGTAGACCACAGTTGTCTATGCAGTTAGTTAAGTAGCATCAAGACAATCCAATTCAGAGAGGCAGCAAAAGACAGAATCATCCAGAAGAAGGGAGGAGGCTGGATGCAGATATAGGAAAGGTTGGGGAAAGTTCATCTGTTTTTAAAATCAACAACTATAATATTGACAGTGAAGGCCCAGATGTCCCATTAAGAAATGTCCTACTTAAACAGTCTCAAAAAGTTGGCAACTGTCCTTGTGGGAACCAACAGCAGGAGCAGCTGCAGTGACAGATCACTTTCTACACATCTGGTTTCATCTGATCATGTCCCTCTTCTGCTTAAGCTCTTCTGGTAGCTTCTCACCCTACTGAGACAAAGAGTCCTACACGGCCTGCCCCCGAACCGTGACCTCATCTTCTCTTCCCTTTGCTCCTTCTACTCCAGCCACACTAGCCTTCTTGATGTACCTTGAACACAGCAGACATGTGGCCACAGGACCTTTGCTTGCACTGTTTCCTCTGCCTAAGATTCTCTCCTCTAGTTATCCTCATGGTTCCCTCCTTACTTTTTTCCAAGTCTTTACCCAAATGTCACCTTGTCAAAGAGGCTTTCCCTGATCATTCTTTTGAAAACTGTTAACACCTCCCTCCCATTATCCATCCCCCTTTCTGGTTTTATTTTTATCCATAGCACTTATCACCATTTAATATATTTTACTTATATTTGGGCTCATTCAACAAGAATGTAATTTTAATGCAGGAAGAGATTTTTATCATTTGCACTCACTACTGTATCCCCAGGGGCTAGATATGGGACTAGTACCTACCTCACAGGGTTGTTGAGAAGATTAAATGATTAATACATGTAAAACACCTATATAATAAAAATTATATAGATTCAGCTATTTAAAAATTTTTGTTTCATATTTCATGGCAAACCTAATGAATAGGTTATTATACCAATTTCACACATTAGGAGACTGAGACTCAAAGTAACTTACTTGAAATTTCAACATTAGTGATTAGAATAACCAGGATTTAAACCCTATGTTCTGTGCACTCAGTCCTCTTACTCTGCTTTAGGAGTCCTGAGATAGAAGAGGCAGAAATCCATTCACTTTGGAACAAGCTCAAAGCCCAAGAAGGCTCAGGTCCAAGGGGCAGGGGATATAGAATAAAGTCTCCAGAACGCAGAGACCTTTATACTGCATGAATTTGAAATGGCGTGTGGCATTCTGTTTACTTCCTAACTTCACCAAAAAAATGTACGAAAGCCTGCCAATTAAAAAATGTTTTCATGACCCCAGAAAATCCGTGTATTGGTGACATTTATTTTAAACAGTCATTCCACCATAACAGGAAAAAGAGGTAGAGCAGAGGAGTTTATTATAACAGCTGCTTTCATACCCCAAACAAGGTTTGGCTGTTTTTGGCAGGTTGTACTGCAATAAAGTTGGCAAGAGGCTGACAGACTGCGTGAATTTCCTTTCAAAAGATCATTTTGCTTCCTTAGAAAAACCCATGACTGAACTATCTAGTGTGAACTGCAGATGTTTGTTCCTCCTTTGCTCCTCTGTCCTCCTGGGGCTTCCACCTTACCTAGGCCTAAACTGGGGCACGAGCTTGTAGAGCAGAAAGACCGTGGGCTTCAGAATTGGGAAGACCCCAGTTAGAACCCAATGCTTCCTTGATCAGCTGCTTAGCTCTCCAAGACTGAGTGTCCTCACCTGCAGGGCTATTATAAGGATTGGAGTAAGGCCAATTCTGCTCCTAGCACATTACCAGGTACTACTATTACAACGTAGTTATCATGACTTTGGATGGCTAGAGCAGCAATTTTCAACTTTTTTCATATCATGGCACACACAAACTAATTACTAAAATTCTGTGGCATACCAAAAAATATATTATATATTTTTGCCAATATGACAAAAAATAGATATAATTTTGATTCAGTCACACTGGGTGGTTATTGTGTTGGCTGTTGTCATTTTTTCTTTTCTGACAACATAAGGGAAAAAAGTTCAATGCCCTGACTAAATAGTCAGGTATTGCATGTTTTAAAAATTCTTGTGGCACACCAGTTGAAAATTGCTGAGCCAGAGGCTTGGATCCCAATTTCCTGAGGGCTCTCTGGAGAAATACCATTTTAAAAAATGCACTTGAATGTAAAAATGCAATTCCATTCCTGGTGGCATTTAAAAAAGTGACTTATCTGCAACCACTTTTCTTTAAAGCTACCAAGTGGGGAAGAAATGGAACAAGATGAGATGCCAGGATCTCTCTACAAGTGTCATTGCTCTTGGGATTCAAAAGTGGAAAGAAGGAAAGGGAGAGATGGGGACCCAGTGATAGACTGGAAGGCAGGGCTTCACTGGGTTTTAAACTGGAAATCCTACAGGAAGCAAAAAGTTCCTGGCTCCAAGGACCGGGGCTGTGCTGGGCTGGCCTGGCCTCCTGCAACAGAGTGCACAGCAAGTGCTTGAAACCAGTTCAATGTTAATTGCTTCCAGATGGCGGGAGAGCAACCAGCACAAGACTCACTCAGCACATGTGAGCCCAAGGGGTCTGATGCGCATCAGTCGGCTGGTGGTCCAAACTCATAAAGAGCCCATATGAGTTAGAAGTGGACCCCCAGTGATTTTGGATGCCCTCGCTGGACCAATCATGCGTACTGCTGTATTCCAATAATGGGTGTACCCCTGTGTTCTTCAGTGTCTCCCTCAGCACTGCATGGAAGCCACCTCCCTTCCCCTCCAGCAATGCTTGCTCCTCAGCATCCAAGTCTGAGATCTGAAGACAGCACAGGCCTTGTTGCACAAAGGAAATGAGCTTCCCAGAGCAACAGGGAGATGTGTACTGGGCTGGGTTTTTGGGCCCATGCTGTAGTGGAGGGAACCTTTGGCCATTGCTGGCAGCTTTGAAGACCTATTTTTGATTTCAAAAGCCTCTAATCCTGTGTCTATTTAGAGCCTGAACTTGGAGCACTTGCCTCCCAAGGAAAGACAGGGAAGCCAGTGAGCAGCACAGGGGCGTGGAGTCAAGGGGGCACCCAAGCTGGGCACGTGTAGGCCCTCACTCCTGTGCTGGGGCCAGGCAAGGAGTGGGGCTGGGGGAAAGTGGGTGAGTAGGTGGGAGGGGGCCTGCACTCCTTCCCTACTGAGAGGGCTGTGGTTTAATTTAGATGTGAAAACATCCCATATCCCAAATACCAGTTCAGCCAAAAAGAGAGTATGTGATTGTGTGCAATTTCAGCCCAAACCCCTTACCTAGGGGTGATATTCCAAATATTTAATAAGTACCCTGGCATGGGCACTGACCAATCAGAATGGATATACCATGGTGCTCCCCAGCTGAGCATCAGCCCTGCCTATACCCTGACAGAGACATTTAAAAATACCACAGCAATTACTTGTGGGTGGAATATCCAACACACTTTCCACTGTTGACACAGAGCTCTCAGTGCCTGGCACTTTTCCTGGAGGGCACCCTGCTCCATGGTAGCCTGGCCACGCAGAGCTGATGGGACATCAGGAGATGGACTATATGCCCAGTTCTGAATTCAAAACAAACTGTTACAGAAGAAGAATGGCTATTTAAAGTTGCTCCACTGTTTAGGGAAAGTAGCTGCAGGGACAAGTGCCAGGGCTTGGAGAATATTCTTTTATTCCTGTGAAGTGTATAAAAGCCCCAAGTGTATTGCTTTGTGAACCAAAACACTCAGAGGCAATTGCCACTGGCCCTTCAGCCAGATGACCAATATAGAGTCCCAAAGGGCATCAGGGAGAAAGAACAAGGTCAACAGCAACCAGTTCTGACCCTCCAGGAACTTACAATTGAAGTCTTTGAAATGACTGCTGAAGTTGTATTGGGTTGGCCAAAAAGTCTGTTTAGTTTTTTCCATAAAATAAAAGACATGTTTTTAATTTTCACCAATAGCTTTATATTGATTTGGATATTTTGAGTATGTCGGCTATCTTTCACAATTGGCTTCTAGTGGGTAGAGACCAGAGTGCTACTAAACATCTTCCAATGCATAAGACAGCCCCACAGCAAAGAATTATTTGGTCAAAATATCAATAGTACCAAGCAACTTTGCAAACCACTTTTGACACGTTCAATCAGTCATAGCACCTTCTCCATACACTGCACAAATCTGTTTTTGCATTTCAGCTGTGTTTTTACCTTTCTTGAAATAATAAAGCATAATACACCAAAAATGTTGCCTATCTTCTTTTGTCTTTAACATTAAAATGGCTGCACAAAAATTCACCAATTTTGATAAGTTTTTTAAAAATGCATGCTGATATGACAGCTGTCACAATATAATATAACAAAATTTGTTTTGAATGAATTTAAAGACAACTAAGCACTACTAGAGTCATCGTACAGAAAAAAACTGAATGAACTTTTTGACCAACCCAATAGATGACTAGCTCCTTCCCAGTAGCAGTCAGCCCTGCTCTCCATGGGGGAATTCCGAGTCCCAAATGATATACTAAGAGAACCATATTTTGTCTTGTTCTTTAAAGACTCTTCTGACACCATGTACTTCTTCCCAACAGATTTTCCCTTTTCCTTTTCACTCCTAGATTACTGCCCTCTCAATTCTCACCCTTCTCTCTTTCTCCCTCTCTTTTTCCCCCTCTCCCTCTGTCTCCTTCTCTCCCTCGCTCCCTCTCCTCTCTTTCTTTCCCCACATGCCTGTTCTCCACCACTGTACCTTTTACTTTTGGTGGTTCTACTTCTTCTCAGTTTTTTCTTTCCACCAGTACCCTCAAGAACTTTACCTCGAAGCTACCAGAAAGAACTCTGGATGCCCTTGGTGACAACTGAGTGGGACATGGTAGAAACTCACCAAACCAGGGGTCACTTTGTTTGGTACACTAGAGCTGGATAGATTGTTCAACCCCTTTATCACAACACTAGTTCTTCATTAGAAAAAGTTGTAACAAGCAGAAAAGTTCACTTATGTTCGACAAGGTCCATGAAACCTAAAAATTTTGGAAAAGTGAAAGAAATAGAGGGAAAAACAGGAGGGAAAAAGAAATAAAAGGAACAAAGGGCTGAAGAGAAAGACTCAACTTCACAGTAATTACAACTTATTCAGGTCAAAGTTCAAAATACTAAAACTGTTTCTAATGTTCCACTAAGTAGCAGCCTCTCAGTGCCTCTGACAAGTGATTTAAGAGAAGTGTTCTGCTCCCAAGGGGGCCCATGAACCTCCACACATGATGGTTTGACCGAGAGTCTAGAGTTGCACAGCTGGGAAGGTGGTGATGCAAAGGTCAGATGTACACGGGAGGAGTTCATTCATCAGCACTAACAGGCAAGCATGCCCATGACAGCGCACAGGACAGGATGGGCGCCATCTGGTAGCTTTGCTTGCAAGACCAGATTAAGAAAGCACCAGCACAGAAACCACAAAGGAGAAGATGGAGCTACATTTCCGGAGGAAAAAGCAAAGATTTCTACCCGAAGCTGAGGTAAGAGCTTTATTTATTTATTTTCCAATGATGAAGAAAGAATTCTGCTTCCCTCTGATTTCGATTATTTTTAGCAGACATGACTCAGCTTTGATGCCCAACATGTCTGGCCATGTCTTTTTCCCAGCCTGAAAATTTTCAGTAGCTTCCCACTGCCTAGAGTACAAAACAAAAACTCCATAGCATGGAACTGAAGCCCTTTACAATGGGACCCTCGCTTGACTCACCCCGTCTTGTCTTCTTCCTGCATCCCTCAGCTCAGGCGTCAGTGTGCTTGTATCTCCCAGAGCACGTTACACTGTCTCACATTTCCACCCAACATGCTCTTCCCACTGTCTGGAACACCTCCTGCTTGCCTGCATGCCCACCCAAATTTTACTCATCTCTATAAACCATTTCAAAATGCTAACTCTTCTGTGAAGCCTGACTTTTAAGAGGTTCCTTCTCTTAGATGCCCACTGCACTTGAACACCATCCCATTACATGAATTATCCTTCATAACAGAGACTAGAACTGTATCTTTTCATCATCTTGTCACCAGTACCCAGCATATAGGAAGTATCCCAAAGGTAAGCAGACTAGTCAGGTAGCATGCATTTGAATTCTACACATATCCACGGTTAATCTGCCTGTCTGTCTGTCTGTCTGTCTGTCTCTCTCTCACACACACACACTCCTCCTGCATCTCTAGGGTTGTGGGTTCTAGTGTGGACCCTGCTGCAAAGTTTCTGACGAGGGCTCCAAGGTTGGGCCAGATGTGCTGAAACAGAGTGAACGGTGTTTAAGAAATCAAGTTTGAAACTTGGAAATGAATGGCTTCAAATGCTTAGAGATTTTGTATGCACAGGCCTCAGCTTCCAACTCAGGCGGAATATACAATATGTGTTTGCATGAGAGAGGAGAGCAGATCAAAGTGAGTGAGAGAAGAGAGACAGAAAGGTGCGGGGTCTTGTGCAGTCTCAACACCTGGTCTGCTTCCAGCCTCCTAGGAAAATGACTCCTGCCTAGTGCTTGTATATAAAAAGTCATACATTATTTCCAATCAATTTAAATTCCATCTTAAATTAGCACTTCCCAAAGAGCCACAGAATGTCAAAGGTGCTGGGATAGGAGTTGAGACTTTTATAAATGTCAAAACCAGCGAAACCAGACTCAGAGCAAGTCAGGTGAGTGCAGGAAGGGCCCCTTCACATTTCAAAGTGTGTGCAGAAAAGTGCAAAAGTGGATATTTATGTTTGAAAGAATTTTTGAAACAGTTCATTGTACTGAGACATAATTCTGCTCCCAATAAGTCTGGCACGAACCTGACAGGAGGAGAAAGGAATATCTAAATCTCAAATGTTATGAAGTTCTGAAATTTGGTGTAGTTTGTGTTCCATTAAAACAGTTCACCACTCATCAGGAAAATAATTGCTGGATTTAGAAAAGTCAAGAACTCATTATTTGGGCATGTTAAATAAGCATACCAGGTCTTTGATATTCTAGGGATCTAAGAAAAGCTATTGCCACCACAGGGGGACACAGGAGCCTTACTAGAAATTAGGACTGCACTGCTATAACAATCTATAATATACTCACAGTGAAGTTGGAGTAGTACTCTTATTACCACGTGCCAGGTACACTATGGGTTAAACAGGCACTGCAGATGGCCAGAAGATAAATTATTTCTAGGGCAAAATCTATCTTAAATTATCAAATATCTGCTTTACAAATTGTTTTTTCTGTTCGAAGTTATGTATGATGTATATAAATCATTCAGACACACTGGTGAAAAAAAAAATCCCTTTTTCTTTCTACTTTTCATGCACAGAGTCAAGAATATAGGATCAATTAGTTTCACAAGTGTATGGTTTGACTTACTACTTTATGTAGCAAATTGCTCAAAAGAAGAAGGAGTGTCTTCTAAGTGTTCTGTATCTCATCAAAATGGAGTAGGTTTTCCTAACCCAGCAAATGCATGGCATGCAGGAATAGGATTCAGACTGACTTTGAAAGGCTGAAACTTGGGATCAAACCCAATACAATAAAATTCAAATGGGATGAAGGGTCTTCCTTACCTTAGCAGTAAAAAGTGGTGGTAAAAGAACCATTCTGACATCCCACCTATTAGTGCTTCGCCCCTCTGAACCCATTTCTCATCTGTAATATGGGCATAATTACACACACAACACAGGATTATTGTACTGGTTAAATGAGATCACGCATTTACAATGAATAGAGTCAATGTACCACATATCGGGATAATATATTTTAGTTCCCTCTTCTTCTCTCCTTTTAAAATGCAATTCCTTTTGGGGGGATGTCTGCCAGCAGACACAGAGTACACTTTCTGGTCTGCACCTGCACCTCCATGTTGTATGTTTTACAAGACAGTCTCCTCATGGGAACTGAGGTTTTCCAGTACTGCCTGTTATCTTGTGGGAAAATTCAGCTAATTCTGGAGTCTACGATTGGGAAGCTCATTACTGTGGTACACCTAATCCACATCCTCCTACCTAGCCTAGATCAGTAATGAAAGGTGACTTTTGTACTAAAAAATAAAAAATAAACAATTGGCAAAATATAGGGGTTGGCAAAAGTAGGTTTACAGTTGTGAGTACATGAAATAGCTTATTCTTATATTATTAATTATTGTATTATTTTCCATATGAAGAACAGAAAACCTAGTTTTGCCCTTCCCTGTATATGATGGGAGTAATGGCTTAGTAGCAGCACGAGGGAAAAAGATGTAGGAGTTTGAGTGAAAAATTCAACTTGAGCTACTGATCTGCAACTCAGTGTGTAATATGTAGTGTGATGAGGTAGGGTGGGGAGTTGTGTCTCAGGAGAGAAATGTATATGTCCCCACACCCCAACTTCCTGAATGCCTCATAACATCTCAGAGAGCAAAATAAAATATCTGCCAGAAATATGGTAAAACATGAAACATAACATGAGCTCAGTTAGCTCAGCTGTGAAGTATGATTCTATTGGTTTTGTATCAACGTAAAAAAAAAAATCAAAATTGAAACCAAGAAACCAGTAGGGGTTCAAGCCTATGAAGTGACCTACCAATTCAACAATAGGTTGTAAATCTCCTCCCCCCACTCTCATTCCTTCTCTACACTCAGCTGTGCAGCCAGCAATGCCTCTGATTGGTAAAGGAATAGTGGTTCTCAACCTCAGGTTCATGTGCTCTACCCCAGAAGGTTTTTTAAATCTTGATGCTCGATCAGACCATACCCCAGGTCAATGAAGTCAGAATCTCTGAATGTGGAGCCCAGACATCATCCCAGCGATTCCAACATGCAGCCAAGGCTGAGAAATACTGCTCCACAAGGTTAGTCTTGTGCCACTCTGGAGGGTGGTACAAGTTCTGGATCACAAACCTGAGAAAGGTTGCAGAGAGGTAGGAGCTTATCAAAGAAGAGTGACCAGAATATTGGACTTGGGTCTCTGATATAAGGACCCTGGCAAAGAATATGGAGAAGAAGAGACTCAGGGGAGTATAACTGGTACTTAAAATATCTGAAGCTCAGCTGTCATGTATAAGAGGAAATTGTTTTCCCTGCATTGATATCAAAGGGTGGGAACTAGAGAGAAACAGATTTCTGCTCAATCTCAGGAAGAATTTTCTTAACAAGGAGAAGTCTTCAAAGAGTAGGAGGACTTAAGGGAATTTTAAACCCATCGATGAATGCCTGTGAGGACAGACTAGCATGAGGCCCCCTTGGGCAGAAATTGTGTAAAGAAAAATCAGGCATCGGATGGGGATTAGGTTGAATGACCTTTAAGTCTGGTGTAGCTCTGTGATTCCAGGTGTCTTTGATTCCAGGGGCTAATGGACTAAATTACCAACTTTGCACAATGAAGAAAAAATTTTGTTTAACTCAGGAGAACAAATCCGTTATAAACCTTACCAAATGGATAAACATGAGTGGGCTGGGACACAGGAATAAACCCAAGAAGACTGAAATGGTCAAAAGTTCTTTCCATAGTACCACACAGTTATTAGAACAATTCAAAATACAGCAATAAAAGGCTGCTATACTGAATGGCCTGGCTGTGGCAGCTCTCTAGGAGGCTATCTGCCCATTTAAGAAGGCAGACACTTTGGAGGAGACCCTTGCTGTTTATATGGTTGTCCAAGTTAATTATCCCTATATTTCCAGATGAAGTGAATGGTAATCTGTTTATCTAGGTCAAATATTTGGAGCCGCCTTTGTCCCTCGACAGTTGTACAAAAATACAGTGCTGTCCTTTTGGGCATTATAAGAAAGATCAAGTTAAAAAAAATTGCATCCACTTCTTTATTGGTTCAACACAGTAAGCCCTTATTTCTGAAGTACTCTAATTAGATCCAACTTTAAACAAGTGGTTTAAAATGGGATTTTAAAAAAATACAGAAAGAAAAGAAATTTTGAATTCATGCCATATTTTTGTCTTGAGTTTATAAATGTTTCCCCACAGAGATAATGAAAATCTGGCCTCTGGCCTCTGGCCTCTGCAACCATTTCTAAGAGTAGTTACTGCTCTGCTCAAGGAAAAATGCATGGAGCTACCACAGTCAGCTAATAAAGTGCTGGCATTGGTTACTAGAACAGAGGGGTGTCGGAGTGGAGGAAGAAACTTTATATGTCATAATATATGTGGGGAGGATGTGATTTAATCTGCAAAATAAATAAAATCTTTGGAAGAGTAACATGCTTCCTAATGGTATTTACCAGATGTCCTTTAAGGTTGATCTCATTTTGGATCCTTAGTTGAAGTGAGCTGAGGATAAAGTTAGGGCAGATAAACCCACCAGTGGAGAAAGAAAGTTAAGATTACCAGGGAACCTGCTGTGGGAAGGGGTGGGGGAGAAGACCCATTCCTTCAGGGAACTGCAGAATCATTGAGTAGCTAGTTACAAATTTCCTTTCCACCATGTGCCTTTGAGCCACTTGTACTAACCAGATTCAGTGTATCTAACATTATTGAGTACCATCTTTGCCAGGCACCTTACCAAATGTGGGTATGTAGTGATGACCGGAAGGCTGGGATGTGGTTGCTGCTGTGCTGGAGTCCAGCAGGAGAGTCTGTGAGACCACCAGACTCAAAGTGCTCTCTGTACCAGCAGCATCAGCATTGCCTGAAAGCTTATTGGATGCAGAACCTCAGGCCTCTTCCCAGACCTACTAACTCAGAATTTGCATTTTAGCAAGATCTTTAAATGATTCCAATGCTCACTAAAGTTGGAGAAGCATTTTGATGGAGACATTAGAGTCTCTATCCTCTTATTTAAAAAAATTTAAATTAAGACAGTTTTTTGAAGAGAAGTTTTAGGTTCATAGCAAAATTGAAGGGAAGGTACAGAGACTTCCCATGTATTTCTGCCCCCACACAGGCATAGCTTCCCCATTATCAAAATCTCCCACCAGATTGGTACATTTTTTACAACTGATGAACCTACATCGACACATCATAATCACCCTAAGTCCCTAGTACCCAATAGAGTTCATTCTTTGTGTTGTACATTCTATGGGTTTGGACGAATGTATGATATATATCCACCATTACAGTATCACACAGAGTAGTTCCACAGCCCTAAAAATCCTCTGTGTTCTGACTGTTCATCCGTCCCTCCCTCATAACCCTTGATAACCACTGATCTTTTCACTGTTCTCCATAATTTTGCCTTTTCCAGAATGTAATATAGTCAGAATCAAAGTATGTACCCTTTTCTGATTGGTTTCTTTTACTTATTAATATGCATTTAAGGTTTCTCCATGTCTTTTTATAGCTTGATAGCTCATTTCTTTTGAGTGCTGAATAATATTCCACTGTCTGGATGTACTACAGTTTATCTATTCACTTATTGAAGGACATATTGGTTGCTTCCAAGTTCTGGCAATTATGAATAAAGCTGTTATAAACACCCGTGTGAAGATTATTGTGTGGACATAAATTTTCAGCTCCTTTGGGTCAATAGTACAGATCACAGTTGCTGGATCTGAATTTTTTTTTTATCTGAATCTTATGGTAAGAGTATGTTTAGTTTTGTAAACAAACAAACAAACCCTCTCATTTTTCAGATACAAAGCAGAGGTCCAGAGTAGTTAAGTGACTTGTTCAAAGTCCCACAATAAATTCATGACAGCCAGGTTTTGAACAAATATTTCTTGATGCTTCATGTGGAAATACATATTGTTACGGGAAAAGAATGGATATGGGAACCAGGGAGACCTGAATTTGGAAGATCTGTGCCTCTGTTTCCTTACCTGTGGAAACTAAGATATTTATACTTCCCTAGTAGTGTGACTGTGAAGATACAGAAAAATAACATACCTGACAATGTCTCAGGTGCTCAAAAAATTTAAGATCTCCCAATTTTTTCTGTTCCTGCTGGTATCTCCTAGTGAGGCAAAGCCTCTGGAAGAGGCCAGGTGTATACCTGATTCACACCTGAAGGGTCCTCCACATGGTAAGGAATTTTGTTGGGCAAAGAATGTAGAAGTCTACTTCATGTGCTGAAGGGTGGTTCCATGTTGCTACCCATGTTCTTTAAGACTGTTTTCTATACTTTATATAGATCCCTGGATGTTTCCTTTCCAGTCCTGTTTTCTAACACAGTGACTTGCTCACTTTTGGCAGATTAATTGGTACAGTTGTCAGCACAGCTGTCTTTTATTGCCAGTAAACTTGGGTCCTTGTGAGCCGTGGCCTTAATTATTTGTTATTTCTTTTCCAAGGGGGATAAGGTATGTCCTGCTTTGAGCTGGTGTTGTCTTGCATCAAGGCAAGAAAGTGAACTTATCATATGGCAGTGACTAGGAGTGCCTTAGAAAAAGCAAAAAATGAGCAGAAACACAGCACCCGTATACTTGCCTTTTCTTTATCCTCTCATCCCCTTTCCCATCTGCCCCACCTCCCGAAATCCATGCTTCAATGCGAAGAGGCACAGGAACTTCTGCCTCTAGTCTAAGTCTCATGATGAAACTTCTACCAGTAAAACATTGTGATTTCCTTTTCCCCACTAAAGAAATGTTTGAAGGTTTCTATGCCATAGTGCAATCCCTCAGTGATGTTTTCCTATGCTATATTTGAGAATCGGTCAATCTCTCATAGCACATTAATTTAGACACAACCTATATGACTGTGTATTTTTATAGCTCTTAGAAATGTGCTCTAGAAAAATGCAGAATCTTTGTTACAGCATTTACAGAGTTAAGTAACAATTGTCTTGATGAGTGTAATCATTGTATAAACCATGTGTGGTTTTAAGAAGTTTCATTAATTTGTTGGGTTTATTGGTGTTTTTCCTTACATGTGACAACTTTAATGTCATATAAAGCAGGATCTTGCTGGCTTTATTTTTAACACTATCAAGAAATATTCAGTTAATCTAATTATTAGTTCTTTCCAGTATTGGGGATCTAGGGAAATCAAAGGAAAATTTAATCCATGGGGAACACGAACTTCTGTTTCAACCAGTAGTTTCAGTATCTTCTTCACAAAATAGTTTATGGATCTGCTTGGAGGCAGACAGATGTGAGTTTCACCTTGTCTCCTTTCTACCTTCTAGTCAAGGGGCTAATGAACTGTAAAACAGCTTCAGCTGAACAGCAGGAGGGATAAGGAACAAAAAGAACTTGGTGATAATCCATTTACATAATTGGGCCTTGAAAAAAAATCAAGCTTAAATGGTGATTTTTAAGGCTGTTAATACCCCTCAGCTTCCACAATGGCAAGACACAGTAAACTACATATTATACTATTTTATTATAGTCAAATACCTCGTCATTTTAAATAGAAGCCTGTAAAACTGAACTACATTGATGTCTTAATCAGAGTTATCTGTATAATCTCTAACTATATCTGCCTAATTGGATCATTGGCAACAGCTCTTTTGGCCCTTAGTCTTAATTAGTGGCGCCATCGTTACTGCGCATGCTTACGTGGCTTCCAAGCAGGAGCGGGTATCAACCACTCACCTCTTTATGAAAAGATTCACTTCACGTTTTTGTATGTTTGTGGGTTTCACCAAATGTCAACCACATATCCAGGGAAGTTTGTAAACCCCAGTTTCAATATGCTGAAACCATTTCATTAACTACCCGTGGCCATGCATGTCTGAGAGAGTGTGTCACAGACATGGACTAAAAAGAGATCATATTGGGGAAACAAGGTATTCCTGGCAATGATGGGCTACCAACAAATTAATGTGACACAAATACCAGCTTCTGCCACAAAATCTGATTCCCAGGGACACCTGAAGAGGAGTAGACACATCAGCAATTGCAGTAACTGATTGTTCTTAAAAAAGTCTCGTCTACCATCACTCCTTTCTTTTACGCCAAGGAACCCAGGGGAGGGCATACAAACTCTCCTCCCCAAACCAAGGTCAACTTTATTTACATTTTCAACTAGGAAGTTTATCTTTGGAGTCCTCCTGCCTCCATCTTTACATTGCTCTTTTTTCTCCTCGACACCCTTTCCCTGCTCCAGGTTGGTGCCTTCCTTCCCAGGTCTCCTGTATCACAAGTACCTCTTCCTCCTACAACAAACGATCCATCTCCTGGAGTGTGGGTAAGCCAGATGTTAGAAGGAAAGCAACCTGACTGCATCATTCACAATTTAGTGTGAAGTTGGAATAACCACAACTATCCCAAGGAAATAACAATTGAAAAGATGAGCCTATTTAATTGAATTTATCATTGATAGACTTTCAGCCAATGTAACTTTGGAAAGGAAGTTAGTTATTTCAGGCAGAATTAGGAAAGAATGTTTGAAAGGCAAAATACATACATATATCTTTCTACACACACACACACAGCCATGCTATAAAATAATATGTAGCAATTAAAAAAAATAACATAGTGCTATGTATATTAGAATGAAAACTCTCCAAGATACTGTAACAGCAAGCCCCTTTTGGGCTTCTTATATCCAACCCACAAGGCCACAAATAAGGTCAACCCTGGTCTTCTTCCACTAATTCAGAATAATCATCCCCCTCCCCTCAGCTGGCTCCCTAATAGAACCAAGCTCAGTCAGTACCACCCACAGACTCAAGCCTGAAGAACAGAGCTGGAAACTTAGCACAGCACTTCTGAAAACTGTTCATCACTGAGTCCGACCAATGGATGTAAAATCTCATTCGTGGTCAAAATCACACTCACAGATCAGGCCAGAAATGCAAATTAACTTTCCACCAGAGTACCCACAAACCTCATCTACAGCTTTCTAACGAGCAGGTTTTGTTCTAAGTGAAAGGCCAAAGAGAAGATCCTCATGGAACTTTTTTCTTTAACATTAAAAGCACAAATAAAAAGCGAAACATTGAGCAAACACATTGCTGTACTCATAATTCACAGGATGCTATCTCAACCTAGAGTCATTATCTGTAAGTGCTTTGTCCAGCAGGGGGCTAAGCAGCAGAAACTACATTGCTCCCAATCACATCTGCATTTCCCAAGAGCAGGCCTCTGGTGCTCCCAAAATCTAGGAAGGGAAGCCAGTCCTGCTGCCCAAATGTTGGTTTGACTCCTCATATGCGCTATTTTTGAAAAAAAGGCAAGATGAGACACTTGAATTAGACTCTTCTAAAGCAGAAACTACTCTGGGACCCGGATGTTTTTGGAGGCGTTCCATTAAGTATTTCAAGGCATTAAGAATCAAGAATCATTCAGCAAATGACTGTTTTCTGTGCTCAAAGACTAATGCACTTGTTACTGTTTAGCAGTAGGTCACATAAGACAGAGACACTCCTTGCCTACCCTGGGGGGACACAGTAGCAAATCGGTTTTTGCTAGGAAGTAATTGCAGGTGGTTGTGGGCAACTGTGTGTTGACCTAAATTTCTAGTTTTATTGCAAAGCCATTTCTAAACAATGGGTTTTCCAAACCAGTCTCAGGTCTGGCTGTCAGAGAGTCTTGTTCCCACAGACTTAACATGAACTCTAACAATTGGGGAGGTTAGAGAGAAGAAGGCATTTTGGTGTATAGCTACTTTATTCTCAGAGACCCAGTCTCTGTAAACTCTCAATGTTTTAAACTTGAGAAGACTTAGAATATGATATATTCTCTTATTTTAGGAATGTGTGCAGGTGCCAACTGGAAAGGGGTGAGTGTTAATATGCATGCCCAGAGGAAAGAACAGGAACATTTCACTCTGATTGATTTGGGGATAGGTTCTGGGGAACCTTTGGCAAATAATTGCATCAAAAGAACAGTGTCTCAGTTTTTCAGTGAATAATACACAACATATATTGAGTTACCAGACCTGCCTACCATTATGAGCCGTGGAATTTCTTCCCTGGCTATAAATTGGGTATATGGATACTATGTTGAGATCAGCTCTTTGGACTGCCTGTGCCTCTGGTTGTTAAGTTCTCTTATTGATCTGGAGGTGAGCCCTATCTGTGGGAACACTAGTTTACAATTTAGTGCACTGTGCCAGTGGTGGCATTGATGTGTGAATTTTACCTCTATTTTTAGGGGAACCAAGAGAACAGAGTCTATACCCAAAAATTCTCAACTAAATATGAATTAGCACGTTGGATGTTCAATGGAAAAGTAAGCAGGAGGTGGCAATAGTTTATTTTTACTGAAGTAGAATACTCAGAAAAGTAATTATTACAACATACAGAGTTCAAGTTTATCCTTATATTTACAGTGAGTAAGTACCTTTGGGAAGATTTGGTCATTGAATATTAATAGGTAAGGTTATTTGAAGTTTCTACAATGTTTGTGGAACTAATCGTGCACCCCCCCACACTCATATGTGGCAACACACTTTGCATGTTTGGTAAACAGAAGGTTGAAAGGACAAATCCTTAGATTGTTTCTGGCCAGTGTATACTTGGAGCCATCCATGGGATCCAGGGCCTAGAGAGTGCTTATCTTCCCACAGATGCATCACTTTAGCATTCCTGCATAAGGAATTAATTTTTTTTCCTGAACTAACTGCAGGGAACCCTCCACACCTGCAGTGTTTAGAACTTTTTTTCCAACAAGCACTAATGCAGCTTGGTGGTTGATGAGCCTGGTAATCATGACCTACAATTCACTATTCCTTTGGGTAAGTCAGGTGAGCCTGAAAGGATAGAAAAATAACTGTACTAAAATCAAAAGACCTGGGTTATAATCATGGTTCTCCCACCCCATTTCCATGCCAACTTGATTAAGCCTTAGTTTTCTCATGTGTATGATAGAATAATCATACCAGTCCTGCTCAAGGCTTTTATGCCATTCAAATTAGATATTAGATGGAAATGGGAATATATATATTACAAATTATACAAATATGTTATTTGGCAAATACCACAAGCCTTCTGAGACCAAAATGAAACCAAATAAGACACACACATACACCAGCCTTCAGACTTAGGTTTGTGCTTCATACAGTAGCTTCAGATGCTAAGGTAAGAGCCCAAATCTCAGAAGCTGCCCAGCCCACAGCTTTACTTGTATAATGTGAGGACTCCTTACATACTCACCTTCGACCTAGAGTTCACCATAAGACACGTGCTGTCAGGTCAGGAAACTCTACTTAGCAACCCAACCCTAATTCCAGGTCAGTTTTACCTGAGTCATGGAATTGCACTACAGTATTAGTCCAGGATGACCAATTACTTTCCTCCCAGATTAAACATGTTTGGAAAAGTTTCTTTTCTTTGTTACATAACCCAAAGTTCAAACTCCTTTGTTCTTGAGGTCTCTGCCAATGAATAGAAGCTCAAGTTCACTGCCTGCTGTTCAATACTTTTTAAGAGTCCTGTTGTAAGAAATTATATTCATGGATGATTGCCTAAAAGATATGAAAAACTTCTATTCCTCTAGATACCCTAACTTGTATCCGCACATCAAGCCAAACAATCAAAAAGCAACAGGCTTGGCTGAATTGCTCTGGCCCCGTGTAGAGCTGCTTTTACTGAATTACACCTTGGCAGTATGCCATTGGCTTGCACTGAGGGACATTACAAGAAACAGTCCTATAAAAAGCTAGTGTAGGGATATTGTTGATATCTCCACTGTATCCCCAACACTGAGCCTTTGATGAGTCAATGGAGAAATTTCCCTTGGCTCTTAGTTCCAGCAAAAACCTGTTTCTCCTGAGCAACCTGTTTTTCTTATTTTCATATGGGCAGAGCAGAGTTCACATTTCCTATTTTTCTTTCGCATCTAGGAAGCTCAGAGTCAAACTTTTGTCCTACTTCTTTTAAAAATATATTTATTTATTTATTTAGAGAGAGGGGAAGGGAGGGAGAGAAACATCGATGGGAGGGAGAGAAACATCGATGTGAGAGGAACATTGATTAGCTGCTTTCTGTACGCACCCAGACCAGGGATAGAACCCCCAACCTATGCATGTGCCCTGTCTGATAATCGAACTGGTGGCCTTTTGATTTGCAAGATGATGCCCAACCAACCAAGACATGCCGGCCAGGGCTTTGTCCCACTTCTTGAGAACTAACTATATACAAACTGTATGTCAACAACTAACTGTTCATGGTCTTATATTATTTTTCATTCCTTATATTTCCTACACTTTAATTTTCTTCTTTATATATTGTGCATTGTAAACTCCCTGAATCTTTTTGAGAACAAAGGTGTATTTAGCTCATCTGCTCTGTGCAAGGCTTTTCTAGAGCCCAATCTGTCCTTCCAGGCTTGTCTTTTGGCACTTTTCTACCATGAATCTGTGATCCAATCACATGGATCCTCATCATGCCTCAACTCTGCCATGCACTTTTGTGTGGTTCTGAATTAACCTATGCAGGTCACTCTGCCTGGAACATCCTTTGCCTGTCTTTTAGTCAAGTGAAATCCTGGCGGAACTAATAGTTCCTGTCTCTGTTCCTATACTGCCTTTCATCCACATCACCAGTGTAGCACTTGCATTCTAACAGACCATGTACACAATTTGTGTCCTCCGCTAGATCAGAAACTCCTTGAAGGCTATGCCATTTGCATTTATCTTTGTATCTCCAGGTCCTAATAACAGTTCTCGGTATGTTTACAATAGGTGCTCAACAAATGTCTGTAAAATTAATGAGTAAATGAATACTTCTGTTCCAGCAATAGTGCAAAGGGCCCTTGGGATGCTTGTTACCAAGGTGGATGACAAAATGCACTTCAATATTTGCATAGGCTTTCTGGCAGTGGTTGCTGGAGGCACAGGTGTAGGTGATGGCGTCTTCCAGCATTTGGGATACTGGGCCACACCTTTCCTTCCTCAGAGCAGACCACAATCTTCAGACTTCCTTCTGGAGACAGGAATACTGAGACTCTTTCCCCCATCACACATTTGCCTATGGTATTTGGTACCTGGTCAATTCCAGCTGTTTGCTATTTATGAGGCTAATACCAGAAGAGCAATCAAATGCAGCCAGAAGCGTAAAGAGGTGCACCTGATTCAGTTTTTTTATTCTACAGGACAGAGGACAGGGACCCAGAAAGTGGAGGGTGGGAGGCAATCTGGTGTCCTAGGGGCATGGAGAGTCGTCGTCGTCGGCAGCCGTCCGTCTCGAGAGACGATGGTGTAACTTCTTAAGAGTCTATCTGCACCGCCAAGAATGGCTGTGCAGTCCGACTCGGGAGTGACACGGTATCTGTCTCCTCCCGTGTTGAATCGACATCTTGCGATGACGCTGGAGTGTCCTCTCCAGTGAAGCTGAAGCTGAAGCTACAGAGCCTGGGCAGGGTGATATGGAGGGTCTGCTGTTGCCCATGCAGCAGACCCCCCCTCTCTTCGCAGCTGAAGGGTCCAAGGGAAAGACGGAGTCAATACAGCTTGGCTTCAGGTGCGCCGCAGGAGTTGCCGGTGTTGACTACAACGTCAAACCGCCTTAGGGACTCCGGCTCCGGATTTTCTGTCGGGGTTTACTCCCTTAGCCTTTCCCCTGAAGAGGTATGCCGCAAGGCAGCGGAGGTTTTTTGGAGTCAGAGTTTTCCTTCTCTGATGTGCCCTGACTGGAAGATCGAACCAGCGACACTTAGCTCGCAGGCTGACGCTCAATCCACTGAGCCAAACCAGCCAGGGCAGGCATGGAGAGTATAAACATGCATATGGGTGCTGAGGAATGTCAACACCAGAAACCAATTATTCAATCAATTCCCCATACACTGGGGTGAAAATGATGCTACCACAGTCTCTCTTATTCTCCCACTGCCAGAACAGTGCGTTTTTCATTTGTCCAAGAATCCAAAATATCCATCAGATGATGAAATAGAACACAAAAGTAGCATCACGGTGTTTACAGTGGATTCGCACCAAAATGTATTAAAAGCAGTAACTTGCTATCTTGAAGGTTGTCTAATTTTTTCCTCTTGCTTTGGTGTTCCCTTGAAACCTTACAGTAAAACTAATATGACTACTACTGTTTCAACAGGAAGACCAGAGAATCCAACACCTCCATTTTACAAATGCATAAGCTGAGGCCCCATCTGATATGCTGACTTGCCCAAGGCTATACAATGAGTTGGCAGCAGAACCACTACTTGACTCCCAGCCCATGGTTCTTCCCAGGAGACCAAGCCAGCTGCCTCTTCATAGTCATCAAACACAAACTAAGTACAAACAACCAGAAGCTCCTGGGAGAGTAAACTAGTCCACTTGTTTCTCCATTGATGCCAACCTAATAAAATGACAACAAAAACACCTTGTATTGAAGGGCTAACAGATTCAGTTAAAGGTTTGAGCCACTGATTAATGGGTACAGGGACTAAGGTAGCAAAGAGATGTTGTATCTTCAAGCTAGGCATCTGTGATTGGTTTGGCAAACACTCTCAGAGAGCCTAGCATCTGTTGACCCAATTGCTGGAAGAAGGAGATGAGGTGGATGAAAGCCAAGGGTGGAGGAATGCAGCAGAAATCAAGGACTCAGACCTCCTGCTCTGCTGATGAACATGTTATGTATGTCACTTGGCAACTGGGATATGGTGTACATCCACAAAAAGACACTTAGTATTTCTAAGTTGAGTTGGGAGGACACAGAACCCTATGAACAGTTCACAACTCAGTTGGAAGTGTCACAGAAAGACAAGACTGTTGGTGCCTTATAGTTTCAATTCTGGCACAACATCCCTTTTTTAGGGGGCCAAGTGTATTCATAGTCCCCGAGCTTGTACAGCACAAGAGAAAGGCTCATGAGAGCATGTACCAACTCTACCACAGAGAGAGCACTAGACATATTTCAGTTTCTGATTGCCTTTTTTAAACAATAAAAACATGGATAATAATCCCTCCCAGAAAAATGTGAGGTTAAAAGTTTAATCTGAGTTCAGAGCACACACATTCCAAGTGGGCACTGTACTTGGGGAAATTACTCACCTAGAGTTTATATAAGTTCTGAGGCGATTAGAGTTAGCCGACAAATTGGAGCCAGAACACGTTTACATTTAAGGCTTAAAAATGTAGATTCCTCTTACAGAAAGAAAGAAGGGTGGGGGGCAGAATCACCCACCACTCAATGTTTCTTGTTAAGGGACCAGACCCCATTATGTGTCAGTCCATCATCCAAGAAAGTGTGGAAGATGCCAGTACACAATCCCTGTCTGTCCCTCTTGAAAAGCACACGTCACATCTGCTTGCTATCAGCATTTATCTCGCAGCGTGCGTCTGACTCATTTGGAAAACTCAAAGCACATGTTTATTCCTGCTGAGGAACCAGCCATTACTGTGCAGTTTACAGGCCCTCTGCAGCCCAGAGCACACTGCAATGGAGAGGACGGCCAAACGCCAATGAGCGGGTCTGGGGTCTGGGCTCTCAGCACTGCCGCTGGCTTGATTACTTTACTACCAGCTTTGTAAAGGGAAACGACATCCCCTTCAGCCTCCAGTGAGCTCTCTCGTCACTTCCCAGCCTGAGTCACAACTAATGCTTCTCTTTCTTAGCCAGTCAGGGTGAGTGAGAACCCCAAAGCCACTGTGTTTGGGAAGGAGTGACAGCAGCTAAGGAACGAGAAACACACGGCTTGTTAATTTCTGGAAACAAATGGCACTTGGGCAACAACTCATCATGTCTTGGTCACAAAATAAAATCGATGTGCTCTTTCTTTTTTTAACTCCCTGTGGTCTCTGGGATGGATCTTGGTGATCGCAACACATTTTTCACATTGGGCTTCGCTCTATCACCAAATCTGATTTCAAGTGGTTTTTCTAACAATGCTGAAGATGAATATACATGAACCTACTTTACCCGAGCCTACACAAAGCCACACTCCCAGTTGAAAAGTCAAAATTCATCAAACTTGGCATTTTATCTGTTGGATCTTTTTTCTGCCTTTGGCTCTATTCTGCCAAAATGTACAGCAGGCCATGACCATGGTGGGTCAACATAGGTGTCTCTGCATGAGTTAGTAAGAGGTGTCCCCTCTGGAGGATCAGCCCTCTGGTAGCCTTTCTGCAGAGCAGAACCTGCATAGCTGAGTGCTACAGCGCCAGCAAGGGCTCGCAGGCCTTCTTTCCAGAAATCCTGAAGTGATAGAAACTCTAAAGTTTGTTAAATTTAATGGGAAAAGGCCATACACTAGGATGATTAAATGCAAGAGGCTAAAGGCTTAAATTAAAACCTTTATACACCTCTGTCTGTGTTTTCTGAATGCTGAACTACACAGAGGGCCAGATGGAGAGGCCGGCATGGGTTAGTTATACCCGACATGCTTCTATCTGGCCAGATGACCTTGTAATACTCAGATTGCTCTCTAGTCAGTTCCTAGATGAAACTTGTTCCTTTGGTGAGTTTGTGTCCACTTTCCTTGGGTACTTCCTAAGTTCTGCATATGTCTGAAAAGACAGGGAGACTTCAGGTCCTCCTCCTGGTTTGTACAATATGTCTTCTAAGTTCTTCACATCACTGGTCTCTATTACCTCTTACAGACTTTATTTGTAGGCAGGCCTGTCCTTTGACCATCAACCTTAGCAGATGCCATTTCTTAGAGCAGTGAGTTCCAAGCATTTGAACATATATCCCAACAATTTTCCTTATTTTATTTATTTTTTTAACATATACATTATCTACACAGGATACTATCATTACATAGTAGTTCAAGGCACAAAGTGTAGAGTGAGGTTTATCATTACAATTTTACATGTAAATTTTCATCCATATTCCCAAGTAACATTTTAATAAATTTGAAGTGTTTTTTGAGCTGTTTGGCAAATAAAATTAGATCTTCACTGTTTCTACCTTGTAACACGGTAACCTTGTAATGTGCTCATTCTACACATTCTGTGTAGAAGTGGCAGAAGTGGTCCCTCTTCCATTTTTTTTTTTTTTTTTTTTTGTTGTTGTTGTTTGGATTGCTTACAGACTATATTGTTAGAGTGCTATCTTTAATCTATGGCTCCTTTATAGGAGTCTTTTTAAGCCACATGTCCATTTTGCAAAGGTTAAATCTAGATAACACAACTAGTAAATTGACTTAACCAGTATAAGAAACTAGGCACAGCTTACTCTCTGCCTTTGAATTTGAGAACCTGGAAACAAAAGACTGAAGACCGACTCATTCATTCATTTAGGGTTAATACCAGGTCACCCAGTCAGGAAAAAAATAGAGGGTTTTGGGGCTGCCAGCAAAAATGATAGTTTTACATCTACATCATTTTTGGTTTACAGCACTGTCTAACAAGAAAAGGTAAGTTATAGATGCTAAGTATGTCCAACTGTCTTAACTGCCTCCACAGGGAAGCAGGTAAGGTATATGACTTAACTTTTTAGGGGAAAAAATGCAAAACAGCAGAGTCTGTCCTCACACTTCTTTCCTCCACAGACACGTCAGAAAAGTGTGGGAAAGGGATATGTTGTTCTTGCCATTAGCCCACACTGCCTCTTATTCAGCAATATCTACAATCTTAACACCTTCAGTAGATTGATTTTCTCACCCCATTCTGTGTTCGAGAAAAACAGAGCTGCTACATACATTTTCAATCTCAAGGGTCACAATTGCTAGTTTTATAGGAATGTTGCTACTTTATCCAAGACAAGCAACCACCATTAAGATGAAAGGAACTAGCAGCAAATTCCCCTTTCCACCCACTTCTACGGTAAAAACACATCAGCAGATTTCTCTGACGTTGCCAGTCTGGGCTTTTCTCTGATGCTTGAAAACAACCAACCATTCTGACCCAGGTCTCCTCTCTGTGCGTGAGTCTCTCTCTGAGGGCAGAAGTAGCTCTGCACATTCAGTTGCCCTGAGATTGGGAACGGGGTGTGGGGGAGAGGGTGGGTAGCTGACTGAAGCTAGACCAGTTGCCAGAAAATCTCACAGATGGGAAAAAAAGATTCAAACTGTGGAAGAGTTAGAGGAGCAAGTTCACCATAAATTAACTATAAGTTAGCATATACACTGAACTATTTGACTCAGTGGCATCCATAATGAAGTTCAGTCAATAAGTATATATATAAACAGGAAGAAAACTGACATTGAAGCTAACTGAAAGTATGGACTGAGACTTAAAAAATCTCCAGGTTTTCCGGGGGAGGAATATGTGAGCCAACAGCTTTGACTGCAAGTCCCACATGCTGCCTCTTTTCATGCTATTTGGAGGTGTTTATGTAGTGATTCTAAGTGCCCGTGGACTTAAATAATACAAGAAGAAAAGAAAGAATTAAAAGCCAGTCTATGTGTAGTATCCAGACCTAAATCCTAACCCAAACATACCCAAATTCCTCTGATCTTGTTACCAATTTAAGACAACAGAATAGATTCAAATTATGCCAAACATTTCAGCATTTCAAGGCCACTCAGGGTCACCAGGCTACTTTATCAGCAGCTCAAGGAACTGTTTATAAAAACCAAAGCCAACCAAACAAACCAACAAAAGACAACACACAACCCCAAACCTGAAATGCCATCCCAGAAAATGCATAATGGAGTCTGAAGTTGAAAACATTTTCTACCCTGCTGGATAGTCTCAGGCCAAGCAGCTATTTTATGGACTGAACTTCAGATAATTGTGGATGAAGGGAGGGGACCACCAGCATTAGAGACTTGGTGTGTGGGGCAGGGAAGTGGCTGGGGGAGTGGCTCACTCAAAAGGGTACATCGCCTCACTTGCTGGTGGGCAGCTCTGCGTCCCTGCACAGGCTGCTTCTGCTAGCTGGAGTCCTTTCTTGTCAAGCCAGCCCAATGGCAGGCCGTGTTCTGCCATCCCATGTCATGTCATTCACTAATTTATTCATCCATTTAGCAAATATTTATTGAACTCCTTCTAAGGATCAGGCCCTGGGGATACACACATGAATTTAACACACATGGCTTCTACATTCATTTGAAGCTTTCTCTAAGTCTCTCAGCAGGTTGTTTGCTTGAGTTTTAAACCTGATTAAAATACAGATACTTTGGAGCAGAACTGTACTTCGTGCTGTTAGGAGTTGTGAATTACGCAGTTTTTTAACTTCAGACTGATGCTGAGTGCTTGTGAGGATTTGGTCCCCCCTCCAGACCAGGGTAGATGTGTGATGAGGATCATGATGGAGCACTTGGGAAATTAATTTCCATCTGTTTCACAGTTTGCTTGGGACTAGCCCAGCCTATAACAGACTCCATCCTTGGTGCCCGTATGGGTAACTGGAGAAGCTCTTTTTATCCCGTGTCTATAGAAATTCCCTTTAGCAAGGACCTCCAGCTTTCTCTCAGTATAAACAGCTCACGCTTTTCATCCTCATCTGTGCCTCCAGTGTAGGTATGTTGGTAGTTCTAGTGATAACTGAAACTGCAAAAAGACAGTGGCCAGTGGATATCTAGCTGATGGAAAAGGCCCAGAGAAATTCTGATCTGGAAAATCTCTGGGTACTGCATAAAGACGCACTGGTGTCCTCTAAAAGTGGAGCAACTTTTAGTCTAAATCATGCCAATTGTGTGTTCAATGCTTTACAGGATAAATAGATCCCTTTTGTCTGTCATAAGTTCATGCACTTAGAATGACCAGTAACATGTGCTTAAACATGTAATAAAACTTAAGGGAAAAGAGGGTCCAGGGAGTGCAGGGGAAGTGAGCTATTACTCCTCCGGCATGGAAAGGCCATTGTATTTCATGTATGATTTGACCATGTTTTAGGAAAGCAATTTTGGCTTTAAATGGCACATTTCCTTTCTTCTTTATTAGGCTTCCTGAAGGGTTATTTCACCCCAGGTACTTTCTTACACTGAGTAGTATTTCAGCTGTATCGTGCAAACCCAGAGAACTCGCAGAGGTCTCCGTAATACTTGGTATGCCGTTAATTGTCAACAACTGGCAGGCGTGGTTCTGGAATCCTGAGATGCATACTTGAATCTGTGATGGATGTTTATAAATGTTGGAATGTGTCTTCAATCATCGCAGAAATGCCTGAGCACATGGTTGCTGGTTGTGCAATATAAGACATGACTGACTGTGTTTCTTAAGATGGGCACTTATGCTATTATTTATTATTGTTCCGGTAACATTTACTATTTTGGAGGGTTTGTTGTTCTGTTTTAAGAAATAACAACTTGAGTACTTTTTTTTTTTTAAAGAAGTAGCCCAAACTTTCTTTCTTTTAGTTTTAGAACAAGGCAGCATCTGGGAACATATGGTTTGAGCTTCCTGAAAAAGAAATTTCCTTCCTTATTTTGTTCAGATGCTTTCTTTATCCCTAGTAGAATCAGGACTAGATTATTTAATGTAACTTTATTTCCTTGGGACTCATCTACATGGGAACATCAATATCATTAGAACCTCTGAAAGGCTAATGGAATGTAACTGTCTTGCACATGAATGTTTTCTGATCATGACCTAATAATTCTCACCTAGGACTCGTCGTCGGCAGCCGTCCGTCTCGAGAGACGATGGTGTAGCTTCTTAAGAGTATCTGCACCGCCAAGAATGGCTGTGCAATCCGACTCGGGAGTGACACGGTATCTGTCTCCTCCCGTGTTGAATCGACATCTTGCGATGACGCTGGAGTGTCCTCTCCAGTGAAGCTACAGAGCCTGGGCAGGGTGATATGGAGGGTCTGCTGTTGCCCATGCAGCAGACCCCCCCTCTCTTCGCAGCTGAAGGGTCCAAGGGAAAGACGGAGTCAATACAGCTTGGCTTCAGGTGCGCCGCAGGAGTTGCCGGTGTTGACTACAACGTCAAACCGCCTTAGGGACTCCGGCTCCGGATTTTCTGTCGGGGTTTACTCCCTTAGCCTTTCCCCTGAAGAGGTATGCCGCAAGGCAGCGGAGGTTTTTTGGAGTCAGAGTTTTCCTTGTAGGTGAGAAGGAAAACTCACCTAGGACTATATATACTATTTTCAATACTATTGGCATTCCGGCTTGCTTGAACCTTCTTAGTACTTAGGTGTCCAAAATTAGATATTCATGAATGACATCAAATATTTTTATTTGTAGAACAGTGCCTCAGATCTGTAACCGTTTCTTTTGGCTGGTCTTTTAAATAATTCCTCTGTAAAATCTCCAGCAATTCTGTCACTCAAAGCAAAGCAGTTACCTTGGCTTCCTTACAGGGATTCAACCCTAATTCCAAGGAAAACAGACCAGGTTTACAAAAAGCCAAACGGTTCTTGGCTCCTTAGTTGCTCATGAAAGTACAATTATCATCAACAAAAAAGATACTTTCTAGTTGTCACTAAGGACTTGTCCTCAGTGTTTTGTGATTGTTTTGGACTAAAAATCTCTGGGTGTATAGGCAGGGCCAGTGTCAGCACTCATCTCAGATTCACAATGCATTCTCTTGGCATCTCAACATTCTTGTTTATGAAGTTGGGTTATCTTATCCCTTACAGATACTCTACCAAGTATAGCAGGTTCCCAAATAAGGTCACTTTATTCAACGTTGTTTCATTACGTTCATGAGAAAAAAAATCAATTTCTGGCCAGGGCCACTGTCTTTATGGAGTTTGCACATTCTCCCCGTGTCTGCATGGGTGTTCTCTAGGAACTCCAGTTTCCTCCTACATCTCAAAGATGTGCGCATGATGTTAACTGGTGTGTCTGTCTATGTTGTCCCAGTCTGAGCGAGTGCAGGTGTGTGAGTGGCCCTGTGATGTAATGTGCATGTCCAGAGTGGGTTCCTTCTTGTGTCTTGAACTACCAGGATATGGTCCCACCAACTGTCATCCTGAAGTGGAATAAACTGGCTGGAAAATAATGATCTTGTTTTTATTAATCTTTCTTAAATGTATATATAGATCACATTTATTTCAATGTTTAAATTAGAAGAGTTTGGGGTCTTTATTTAGAATTTTGGTGATGCCTCTGTGACCAGAAATATACTATAGTTACTAAACTCTTGTTTCTATCAATTAGCCTATGGTAAAACTGGTTTCCTTATACATTGTTTTGCTTAAAGTCACAGTTTCCAAGAACCTATTGATGATATTGAGTGAGGACTTAGTGTACCTCAAGGGAATGTGCACAGAAGCCGTAGCACATAAATTGGGTGCAGATTGATTAAGCAAACACTTTCTTCCATATAATCTTAGGGACGTGGCAGTGGCCACATTGTGTTACATGAGATTGCCATAGGAGGCTTTAAGCCCTATTTCTTTAGGGTCTAGGGACAGACAAGAAGGTTGAAAACCAGCTGTGCTATAGGATAACCTGGAACTCAGAGGATCCGAGAGGGCCTGCAGGGGGCATAAAGCTGTAGGGGAGTTAACATGTGGCTCTGACAAAGACCTCCTTTCTAAGACACTAGAAAGTGCTATGCACCGGAAGGCACATTTAGAGCACTCTGAGTCAAACTGTGGCATTACCGTGGTTGATGGTTTCCTCACCTGTGCATTGAGTGTTTCAGTATATTCAACAGTCTTCAGAATCCCTTCTGGTTCTCATTTGTGTGATTCTGTAATTCTATTCCAGTCAGAATTATACCCTAGCAGACCATGGTAGAGCCAAACTGAAATATAACAGTATGAAAGAGGGTACTGGTGACAGTTCACTGTGCACAGATGACACAAAGGCTCCAGAAGTGAGGTGAGGAGGTGATTTCCTTTGTCTCCTTTACTGCAGTTAAATCTAGCAGAGACCTAAAAGGTCCAGAAGTCTTGCCTTGTGAAATATTCAACCTCCACAAAATAAAGGGCCTTAGCAGAACATAGTTGAATTAGAGCTATGTCTGTAGCAGTGAAAGTTTGTTCCTTGTTATCAGGCGTATCTTTGGGAACCTCTCAGTGAGTCAGACATGTGCACAGATGCAGTAAGCACATAAATTGGGCATAAATTGATTAAGCAGCCATGGCCTGAGTTAGCTATTTGGGAGATGGATCGTCTAAAGTGTTTCACAGGACAAAATAAGTAAATAAAATAAAACAGAAAAAAAAAGTGTTTCACAGGACATGTCTGACGGTGTCCATGTTCCCGACACTGAGTCATCTATATTCACTTCTCCTTCAAGGGTTACTCTGACCTTCAAAAGGGGTTCTTGACTTTCCATCTTAGCACTCATGAGAATGCTCATCCTATTGAGAGGACTTTTAAATACTTAGTTCTTAAGGACTAGGCTTTAAGAAATAAGGACTAAGAGCTCCGTATGACTAGCTTATGAAAGACCCTGAAGCAAGAAATGCAAACCAGACCAATTGGCACCAGATACAATAGAAAGGACTCTGACTGGATCAGAATTCCACTGGCTAAGGGTACCAAGTTCTAAGTGAGACAGAACTGGCAACTAATAGCTGAATCCACTTTATCTTCACTATGGTTTGCCAACCCCCTCCCATACATAGAATACAGATAGCACCGGGTGTGCTAACACTATCAATACATATACGCACAAAAGAACAACGTTTTGTTGGTGGCATTTGTTTTACTTTCAGTGACAATTTACCATCCTACCTTCTGAAGAGATAGCTTTGAATAAAAATACAACAATCTTTTGGAAAGTTCAACTCAAAAAAATGGGTTAGGACTTCTGGTCAAGATTGTGGCATATGCAGACATGGCTCACGTCTGCACAACCACATCAAAATTACAACTAAACTATAGAACAACCATCAATCAGAATCATCAGCAGCAATTGAGTTGAATGGAAGTTTGACAACTATGAAATTAAACCACATCCATTCAGACTGGCAGGAGGGGAGCAGACACAGACAGAATGGGCTGCTCCCACACCCATGTGAAGTGGATTAACATTCAGGAGGAATATCTTAGGAGCAAGAAGTCCCAGCCCCACACCAGACCTCCCAGTCCAGGGTTCCAGTGCCAGGAAGATTAGTCCCCACAACTTTTGGCTGCAAAACCAGCAGAGATTGGATTGGTGGAAGAAACTGCTGGAGCAGTTCCTCTTAAAGAACCCACACATGGAATCACCTACTCAGAGTCAACTCCCTCTGATCTCCAGCACAGGGGTAACAGCTTGAAAGACACCAGTGGCATACTGGGAGAAATTGAAGTGTCTGGCATCGAGGCAAGAGCTGGGGGACAGCCTTCTCCCAGATAGAAAGGTGGGCTATTTTCCTTTTCTAAACCCTCCCCCACAGAGCCACAGATCCACAGAGCCAGCAAGCTGGTGCTGTATCTGAGACTCCATCAACCTGGCTATAACTGTTTGACCCACCTTGGAGAACCCCAGAGACTCTGCCCTACCCAACTTATGGGCTGCTTTCCCATACGAATGGCTAGTCTTGGCTCATTCTTCACAACTTCTTAAATCCTCTCCAACAAGCAACAACTGGCTGCAGTGAGCCCCAGGCCTGGCACTAGCAGTAGCCAGCTTAGATTCACAGCTTGGCTTCATCTGGGAATCTCCAAGCCCAGCACAAGCAGCAGCCATCTCAGATTGCTTTATAGCTCAGGCAGAGCGGCCCCGGGCAAAACACAGGTATGAGCTGGTCTTGGCCTGCACCACCTAGAAAACCCCAGAGCCAGCGCACCCAGTGGACAGCTACAGACCACATCGCAGCACCACCACCCTGCCCCTGCACAGTGGATCCTCCAGAGGGCGGAGGTAGGTGGTCAGTGGTCACAGTCAGTCCCTACAGCTGACCGACCTGTGTAAATCCCTCCCATTGATCTGCTAACAGCAACCAAGGCTCAACTACAAGAGGAGGGTGTACTCAGCCCACACTAAGGGCACACCTTGAGTTTCCAGCTTGGGTGACAGGAAAGGTAATTACAGAGTAGTCACAGGGATGTAAAGTACAGTACTGGAAATGGTGCAACCGAAGAACTTATATGCATGACCCATGGACATGAACAATGGTGGGGGATTGCCTGAGGGAGTGGAGGGTGCCAGGTGGAGGGAGGGCAAAGGGGAAAAATCAGAACAATTTTAATAGCATAATAATAAAATATAATTTAAAAAATAGAGTAGGATTATTACAGTTGTATTGCCATTAGCTAACCAAAGTGGAGAGCTGAGAAAACTACCTAGTTTGGGCAACAGTAAGAGAAAAGTCATTCTTTCAAATCTAAAATGTCCACCCTGGTCTCCACAGTCAATTTCACCATGTCAGTGGGCAGCTTTCTGATTCACCCGAAGCCAAGCAAACCTGGAACAGGGATGTCTTCCATTTTGTTTTCACATACTTGAGGTTCTAAAAGATGTGTGTGTGTAGAAGAGGTTTTCTTTTGCTTCTGGAAGTGGAAGAACTCCAAGATCCAATCCACAGCATCTTTTTTCCCCAAATGTTTGTTTGTTCATAGCAGTAAAATGAGAATAGCAAAACTATCTGAAAATTAAGCATGAAATGAACATTCTGATGCCTTCATCTTCACATTGGCAGCTCCAATGTACCAGGGTAATATAGTAATGAAAGCACTGCTATATGAATTTTGGTAATTTATTTTGATCCCACAAAATCTGTTTATTCTCTTGAACTGGAATAAGTCCTATGGCTTTATTTGTTCGCAATTACTTTCAAAGTTAGAAAAATGTAGCAAAAATGATAAAACAGGAATTTTATTCCTTTGCCTGCTATTTACAAGACACTAAAATGAATTAAAATTTACTCTTAACAATACATAATCCCAAAGTACCATTTCATATGTTTAAAGATACTATCAATGTGATAGAAATTTATGTGGAACTGGCTTACGGTGTTGTAAACCAAGGCTTTTTTGAACAAGCCATGAACTTCTGTTACCAAATAAAACAAAATGTTCAAAAGACAGGATGGAGCCACATATTGAAATGGGACTAAGGATGGGGCTGTATAAACTGAATGAAAACTTAGCCACCCCTAGCAGGCCTTTCAACCAGGATGATCCATTCATGGCCATGTGGCTAGTGGCCAATATAAATGATTCACAGATATACAACTATGGGAACTTCTGGCTTATCTTCCCATCTCCCTCTCACACTACCCCATCCCTTTTTGGCTGCCTCAGCTAGGCTTCTGACCTTTTGGCTTTACCCTCTTCTATGGCTCCCTGCTGGCCACTTGGACTGGAATGGGACACCAGCCAGGCCCTGAGTGCTGTTTAGGATTGGCTTGTACCTCTCTTTGGTTCATTTTTCTCTTGTCTCTTTGAGTAATCACCTCCCCACTTGGTGCTGAGCTCTAGACTCCAAGTTTGGCTTTGGCCACTTGGCCAGCACCCTGAGAAGACTGACCCCAGACCACCATGAGGAATGACTGGACAGCGTGAATTAACAGTGGGCACCTAATATTAGGGAGCCTTTATTCCCCAGGCTGCTCTTCCTGTGACAGGACCACTTCAGTGAAGGCTGTGGCTTAGTAGCAAGGTACTGTGTTCCTTGATCTGACAGTTGCTTTTGCTGGCTGGGCACAGGTATAAAGGCCAAGAGTCAGGCCTGAGCTGGCAGAGGGAAGCATAGAAGCAGGAATGTGAGCTTCCTGTGGTGAGCCACATCTGCCCTGCATTAATGTTGAGGTGGAATCTGAGAGATGTCCATCCAAATCCTCTTTCAAAGGAGCTTTCCTTGTGATGGCTCTAGGGACATAAAATATGAAAAAAACTTAGAAACAGTGTTGAGAAGTATTAATTTAAAAGGGAGTATATTAGAGTTGTCCAGAGAAACAGAACCAATAGGATATATAGGAATTGACTGACAAATTTTGAAAACCGAGGTGTCCCAAGACCTGTAGTGAAAAAACTGAAGACCCAGAAGAGCCAACAGTTTAGTTTTAGTCCAAAAGACAGCAGGCTTGAGATACATGGGGTGGCCAATGTTTCAGTTGAGTCTGAAGGCAGAAAAAGACCAGTGTTCCAGCTAAAACATCAGGCAGGGGCAGAAGGCCCTTACTCAAGGGAGGGTCAGCCCTTTTGTTCTATTTAGGTCTTCAATGAATTCTAGGAGGCCCACCCACATCGAGGAGGGCAATCTGCTTTATGAAGTCCACTGATTTAATTGCTAATCTCATCCAGAAACACCCCAACAAACACACCCAGAATAATTGGCCAAATGTCTAGGTACACCATGGCCCAGTCAAGTTGACACATAAAATTAACCATCATAGAGAATGATATTAGAGGTTAGAGGAAGTGATGAGACTGCAATGTATCAATCCTGGCTGCACATCTGAATTAGCTGGGGACTTTAAAAATAGCTGCCTGGGCCCTATCCCAGGCCAATTATCAGAATCTTTGTGGGGTGGAGCATAAATTATTTTTTAAAAGCTCCCCAGATGATTCTGTTGTTTAGTTAGAATTGCGAAGCTCTGGACTAGAAGGAAAGAATACAATAAAAGTCCAGACAAATAATGATAAACAGAAGGAATTCAGTTGCTGATGTTAACCTAGGAAATGAACTTTTAATAAGTCTTCTTCAGAGTGCAAGAGGTTAAGCCAATTTCTTTGGTTTTCAGTTTAAGAGGGTTTCTCAGCATGGTGCAGGTTAAATGTCCTAGAAGAGCACAGGCTTACGGAACTAAAAGACTTAGATTCAATGCCAGCTCTATCACACAGTTATTTAACTTCTCAGAGCCCCAGTTTCTTAATTGGTAAAGTAGGAATAATGATCACTGAGACAACATCATTAAAAGGCCAGTACAGTGCCCCACCCTTGATGAGATACCAGCAAATGCTGGTCTCTTCCACCAAACTTAGTAGAGAGGAGGTAATATTAAAGTTTGAGGATCAGAAACTTTCTTATCATATACATAACCCTATGTGTGTTTTCAATAAATAATACATCTCATACTAAACTTCCTTTAGCCATCTTTCTTCTTCTTTTTTTAAAAGCATATTTTATTGATTATGCTGTCGCAGTTATCCCAATTTTTCTCCCTTTGCCCCCTTCCGCCCAGTGACCCCCTTCCTTACAGCAATCTCCCCCACTTAGTTCATGTCCATGGGTTAAGCGTGTAAGTTCTTTGGCTTCAGCCTTTCTTATACTATTCCTAACATCCCCCTGTCTATTTTTACCTACCAATTAGGCTTCTTAATCTATGCATCATTTTACCATTTCTCCCGCATCCCCTTCCCAGCTGAAAACCTTCCAAATGATCTCCATACCTATGATTCTGTTCCTGTTCTAGTTGTTTGCTTAGTTTGTTTCTGTTTTTGTTTTGTAGATCCAGTTGTTGATCGTTGAGTTTATTGTCATTTTAATGTTCATAGTTTTGATCTTCTTTTTCTTAAATAAATCCCTTTAACATTTTATGTAATAACGGCTTGGTGATTGTGAGGACAATAGAATCTAGTCAGCCTTCCTAACTCTGGATGTCCAGGTGTGGACTGCTTGAGACAAGAATTAGATTCACCTGTGCAATGCACTTGCAGTTATATAAGCATTGATGTCATATTCTTGGCTAGTAGCTGGCTTTGTCTATGTATAATATAAAAAGGGGCAGGAACCCCCATGGGAGTGTTCGTTCATGTTCGTGTTGGGCCAGTGAGCGAATGGAGGAGGAGTGGCACCAAGCAGCAGCAAGCACCAAGCACTGAGCAAGTGAATGGCAGGGGTGCAAGTGTGGATGCTGTGTCTGCAATAAAGGAACTGTCAGAGATCCCAACTTTGCCTCATATATTTTATACACTGCTGGACAAAAGGGAATCTGCATTCGTTGGCATGACAGTGATGATGATTTCCATTAGCTTTAACTTGTCTGGGAAGCACTTTATCTGCTCTTCCATTCTACATCATAGCTTTGCTGGATAGAGTAATCTTGGTTGTATGTTCTTGCTTTTCATCACTTTGAACGCTTCTTGCCAGCCCCTTCTTGCCTGCAAAGTTTCTTTTGAGAATTCAGCAGATGGTCTTCTAGGAACTCCTTTGTAGGTAACTCTCTTCTTTCTCTTGCTGCTTTTAAGATTCTCTCCATCTTTAACCTTTGGCATTTTAATTATGATGTGTCTTAGTGTGGTCCCCTTTGGGTCCAGCTTGTTTGGGACTCTGTGCTTCCTGGACTTGTAGGTCTATTTCCTTTGCCAAATTATGGGAGTTTTCTTATTTTTTCAAATAAGTTTTCAATTTCTTGTTCTACCTTTTCTCCTTCTGGAACCCCTATGATTTAGATGTTGGTACATTTAAAATTGTCCCAGAGGTTCCTAATCCTCTCCTTTTTTTTTTTCAATTCTTGTTTCTTCTTTCTGTTCCTGGTGAATGTTTATTTATTCCTTTTATTCCAAATCATTGATTTGAATCCCATCACTGTTGGTTCCCTTTATATTTTTCTTTATTTCACCTTATATAACCTTCACTTCTTCTTTTATTTTGTAGCCTTACTCAATCATTTCTCTGAGAATCCTGATCACCAATGTTTTGAAATCTGATAGGTTGGCCATCTCCATTTTGCTTAGTTCTTTTTCTGAGGTTTTGTTCTGTTCTTTCCTTTGGGCCATTCTTCTTTGCCTCCTCAATTTGGCAGCCTCCTTGTATTTGTTTCTGTGTATTGGATAGAGCTGCTTTGACTCAATGTCTTGGTAGTATGGTCTAATGTAGTAGGTGTACTATAAGGTCTAGAGGCACAGCCTCCCTTATCACCCAAACTGGGTACTGAAGGTACGCCCTTAGTGTGGGCTGAGTATACCTTCCTCTTGTAGTTGAGCCTTGGTTGCTGTTGAGAGATCAATGGGAGGGATTTATGCAGGCCAGTCAGCTGCAAGGACTGGCTGTGACCACAGACCACCAATGTCTGTCCTCCCTGGAGGAACAGATGTGTAGGGGCAGGGTGGTGGTGCTCCTACATGGTCTGTAGCTTTCTAGTGGGTGCACTGGCCCTGGGGTTTCCCACTTGGTGGAGGCCAAGGTCAGCTACCACCTGTGTTTTGCCCGGGGCAACCTTGCATGTGCTATAGAGCAATCTGAGATGGTGTCTACTGTACTGGGCTTGGAGATTCCCAAGCAAAGTCAAGCTGTGAATCTAAGCTGGCTGCTGGTAGTGCTGGGCCTAGAGCTCACTGGGGCCAGATGTTGCTTGTTTGATAGGATTTCAGAAGTTGTGAAGCATAAGCCAAGACCAGCCATTGGGTGGGCCCTTAATTTGGGTGGGGCAGAGTCTCTGGGGTTCTCCAAGGTGGGTCAAACAGTGTTAGCCAGGTTGATGAGGTTTCAGATATGGCACCAGCTTGCCGGCTCTGTCTCAATGGATGTGGTTTATTTAATTCAGTTGCTGTCAGACTTTTATTCAACTTGAGTTTTGATGGTTCTGGTTGATGGTTGTTCTATATTTTAGTTGTAATATTAATGTGGTTGTGTGAAGAGATGAGCCACATCTGCCTACAGCACCATCTTGACCGGATCTTCTATATTTTTCTTTATTTCACTTTGTATAACCTTCATTTCTTCCTTTTATCTTTTTGCTATAATCTGTGAGTTCTCTAAGCATACTTATCACCAGTGTTTTGAACTGCTATCTCTGTTTCCTTTCATTTTTCTGGGGTTCTGTTCTGTTCTTTTATTTGGGCCATATATCTTTGCCTCCTCACCTTGGCAGCCTTCCTGTGTTTGTTTCTATGTATTAGGTAGAGCTGTTTTTACTCCCCGTCTTAGTGGTGTGGCCTATGTGGCAAAAACACTTGTAAATTGTGTGGGCAGAGACTTAGGTAGTTGCAAGGGCGGGGATAACTGTTTCACTGCTTTATGGCTCTGTTTGTGGTGGGTGGATTGGAGAGGAAACAATACCATTGCCTGCTTTCTGGGGATTAGCACAGCTCTCACCCCATTTCCAGTCACTTCACCCACTTCCTGCATGCAATTAGCACCTTTCTAGTTGCTGAGCTGGGGTTTGCGTATGTTCTAAGACCACATAGCCCTTTTAAGTGGCAAAAATCCATCTGTGTCTTCCGCCACCCTAACCCCCACTGGTTATTACAGTCAGAGGTAAGGGAGGTTTATCTTCCTGGTGCTGGTGCTGGAACCCTAGGCTGTGTGGTCTGGCCTGGGGCTGGAAACGTCCACTCCTGGGGTATCCGTTCTGGTTTTTAACCACCACATGTGAATGTGAACTGTCTGTTCAGCCACCGCTGCTTGTCTGAGACACACCACCTCTCTGCCCCGTCTCTATGACTCTGCCCCTCCTACCTGTCTGGGTGAATGTGGTTCTTTAAATCCTTAGTTGTTGGACTTCCATATAGCTTGATTTTCTTATGGTTCTGGTAGTTATTTGTTTTTCAGATCTGGTTGTAATTCTTTCTATGGTTGCTCATGGAGGCCAAGTGTGTCTACCTATGCCTCCATCTTGGCCGGAAATAGCCGTTTTTCTTTCCAATCACTATTTTGTACCAAAAATTCATGTAGTTTATTAACAGAAAAAAAAACTGTCAGATTTTGATCATGGAAAGCAGTGAATGCAGTATTAAACTTGAATTATTCATAGCTGTCTCAAAGTGGAAACTAAGGTTCCCGAGTATTGTCAAATATCAAGAGAAAAATGGGGAAAGTAAAAGGGAAGAAGCAAAGAGATTTAAGGTTATTTTAAATCAAATTTCAGAGACTATAAATAAGTCTAAACTCATTCATGTGTATAGAGATCATTAAGAAGTAATTTTGCTGCAAGTTGTTTCACACTAAGATAAGGGTTGAAATGTCTGACTCAAGAACTGATTGTGTTCCACAATTATTATCAGTTTATTAATCTTAAATGGATCAATGTTCTTCACAACTGAAAGAATATTATCTGGATTTTATGTCTGCAGATAAATGGTTAGGCTCTAATGCAACTATTCTTATAAAGAATGCCAATGACTTGCTTTACTTATTATTTTGTATGTATTTATTCACTTACAGAATCAGTCTATTATATCACAAGCACCCTTTATAGAGGAATATTGAACATGTTAACATCGGGGCTATTCACTAATTTGCTCCTATAGTTATTTATTAATTTCCTACTATAAGAATAGGACTCCTCTCTATGCAGTTATAACTACATTTAGACACATAACTAGAAAGATGTGAATAAATTTTGCCTGACTGAAAACTGGTTTGGAGTGGCATGGGGTTTACTAGTTATGAACATGCAAAAGAAGCAGGAACGATGATCTCTTTGCTAGCTAAGCTCACAAGATGACAGAGGCATGTGGTGGGAGAAAGATGTGGCCAAACTGGCTTCATATCCTGGCTCTGCCAGTTACTAGTTGTGTGATCTGGAACAAGTTACTTAATTTTTCTGAACTTCGGTTCTCACCTCTGTAAATCAGGGTTAATAATACCTTCTCTGTAATGTTATTCTGAGGATTAGGTGAAATTATGCATAAAGTGCTAAGCACATGGTAGACACTTTTCCTCTTACATAAATCCTAGAAACAAATGTTTCCTGCAGGTGGTTTCATGTCCTTCTGGTTTAAGTGGTGCCCCATGTTCATAAAATATTGAGCTTGCAAAACCAAGCTGATTAAAATTAAAGCTCTAGGACTTCCATTTCTAGGAGGATGAAGCGGCCACTTTCCCCCATTTCTCCTGCTAAGTATAACTATAACTAAAACCTTGGACAGCAGATATAGAACAAACATAAGACTCTGAAAGGTAAAGAGAAGAATGCAGACTAGCTACAAATCTCAGGACACATGGAACACACAGTGGTGAGTTGTTTTTACTTATTTATTTAGTTTCATACTTCCCATACTCAAGAGTTGAAGAAGCCAGCAACCTGGGTACAGACAAAAGGGCACAGATGGAAAAAGTCCCCCACCCCCAAAGCATGCTCTCTTAAGGAAAGGGGCAGCCTAACAAGATAGTAAACTTAATAAATTCTGTACTCCAGCTAAACACCACACAAAAGACTGGTGAACTAACTTCCACTCATGCCAGCAATGCCCAGGTGGGGAGTGTAGAGATCCACCCTCATAAAGCTATAATGAGGTGACTCAACACCCCCACTGGGATGCTTTCAGAGAATCCTAGTGGAAAGTCAGGACTTTCACCACAATCTAGCAATACCAAGGCCAACTCCACTGTGGTATCAAAGGAAACCAGGTGGAGAGCTGGAACTTGCAGTCCTACCCACCAATGATGTTTAATAATGAACAATGAAGATAATGAGCAATAATGAAACCCCCTCAAGTATCAGTGGAGGCCAGGTGGGGGACCTGAACTTCTGTCTCCACTTAAACAGTAATGAGGCAGTGCCTACCGCTCCTCTGTCAAAGTCCAGTCAGAGAAAGCAGGTTAGGACAGGCTTCAATAATATCCAGAATCTCATAAAATAATATGTGAATATCCCCATGTTAATCAAAATCACTTGTCATACCAAGACACAGAAAAATCTCAAACTCATGAAAAACAACAATCAATAAATGTCAATACTGTAATGACAGAGAATTTAGAATTACCTGACAAAGATTTTTAAATGATAAATTCCTCAATGAGAAATTATGACCGTTTTAAAAAAATTAATTAATTGATTAGTTTAATTTATTTATTTATTTTATTTTTAGAGAGAGGGGAAAGGAGAAAGAGAGAGAGAGAGAGAAACATCACTGTGTCGTTGCCTCTCATGTGTGCCACCAACTGGGGACCTGACGTGCAACCTAGTCATGTGCCCTGACTGGGAATCGAACCAGCAATGACTATGTTTTAAACAAATGAAAGAAATAGAAAACCTTAGAAAAGAAATAGAAAGTCTCAGCAAAAAAAAAAAAAAAAAAAAAGACCTAAAGAACCAAATAGAGATTTAGAATTAAAAAAACCATAACCTAAATAAAAGCCTCATTAGAAGGAGAATGGGAAGAAGAGAGAAAAGAATCAGTGAAGTGGAAGACAGAATAGTATAAATTACCCAATCTATGTGATGGAGGGAAAATAGATTAAAAAGAAAATGAGCCTCAGGTACCTGTGGGACCAAAAGAAAAAATCTAACATTTATGTAATCAGAATTCTGGAAAGAGAAGAGAAAGAAGGAGGAGCTGGAAAAGTACTTGAAGAAATAATGGCTATGAAAACTTCCCAAATTTGGCAGGAGACATAAACCTACAGATTCAGAAGATGAATGAATCTCAAGCATGATAAAGCCAAGACATATCATAATTAAACTTTTGAAAACTAAAGCCAAAGAAAACAGCTTAGAGGCAGCAAGAGAGAAACTACATTTTACCTAATGGGGAGAAACAATTCAAACAACAGTGGCTTTCACATCAGAAAATGTGGAGATAGAAATATTTTTCAGGTGCTGAAAGAAAACAACTGGTAATTCAGAATCCTGTACCTAGCAAAAATATCCTTCAGGAATGAAGGGGTAAATGAAGACATTCTCAGAGGAAGGAAAATTAAGAGAAGATGTAGCTAGTACACCTCAATGACAGAAAAACTTAAGGAAGTTCTCTGAACATTGAAGAAAGAGAAAAGAAAGAAACCATAGCATGTCAGGAAAGAAGAAAACACAGTAAACAAAAACATAGGTGAGTGTGATAGATTCTTCTCTTCCTTTTGAATTTTCTAAATTATGTTTGAGCTTGACAGTGAAGCAAAAAATTGTTGACAAAGGTGCAAAAGCCATTCTATGGAGCAAAGATAATATTTTCAACAAATGGTGCTGGAGTGATTGGACAGCCACAGGCAATTTTCACACCTTATATAAAACAACTCAAAATAGACCACAGGCTTAAATATAAAACATAAAACTTTTAGGAAAAAAAAGAGAGAAACATCTTTAGGATTGCTAGCTAGGCAAGAGTTCTTAAACTTGACGCCAAAAGCACAATCGTTGGCAGCCGTCCGTCTCGAGAGACGATGGTGTAGCTTCTTAAGAGTCTATCTGCACCGCTGAGAATGGTTGTGCAGTCCGATTCGGGAGTGACACAGTATCTGTCTCCTCCCGTGTTGAATCGACATCTTGCGATGACGCTGGAGTGTCCTCTCCAGTGAAGCTGAAGCTACAGAGCCTGGGAAGGGTGATATGGAGGGTCTGCTGTTGCCCATGCAGCAGACCCCCCCTCTCTTCGCAGCTGAAGGGTCCAAGGGAAAGACGGAGTCAATACAGCTTGGCTTCAGGTGCGCCGCAGGAGTTGCCGGTGTTGACTACAACGTCAAACCGCCTTAGGGACTCCGGCTCCGGATTTTCTGTCGGGGTTTACTCCCTTAGCCTTTCCCCTGAAGAGGTATGCCGCAAGGCAGCGGAGGTTTTTTGGAGTCAGAGTTTTCCTTCTCTGATGTGCCCTGACTGGAAGATTGAACCAGTGACACTTAACTCGCAGGCCGACGCTCAATCCACTGAGCCAAACCAGCCACAGGCTTAAATATAAAACATAAAACTTTTAGGAAAAAAAAGAGAGAAACATCTTTAGGATTGCTAGCTAGGCAAGAGTTCTTAAACTTGACGCCAAAAGCACAATACATAAAAGGAAAACTGACAAATTGGACTTCATGAAAATAAAGACTTTGCCTGTGGAAAAAAGTCCAGTTAATAGGATGAAATGACAAACTATATAATGGGAGAAAATATTTGAAAACCATATATCCAACAAAGAACTAGTGGAGAATATATATAAAAGACAACAATAAAAAAGCAAGAGATCTAATTAGAAAATGAGCAAAAGACGTGGAGAGACATGTCACCAAAGAAGATATACAGATGGCAAATAAGCAAATGAAAAAATATCTAACATCTACCATTAGAGTGATATAAATTAAAACCACTATACATTTTTCAGAATAGCTAAAATTAAAAAATAGTAACCCCACCAAATGCTGATGAGGATATGGAGAAACTCATACATTGCTGGTGGAAGTGTAAAATGGTAAAGCCACTCTGGAAAAACAGTCTGGCAGTTTCTTAGACAACTAAAAATACAACTATTACATATCTCAGCAATTGCAGTCCTAGGCATTTACCCCAGAGAGAGGAAGACATATGTTCACACAAAAATCTGCATTCAAATGTTTATAGGAGCTTTATTCTTGACAGCCCCAAACTGGAAACAACCCAGATGTCCTTCAATGGATGAATGGTGAAACAAATTGTGATATATCCATTCCATGGAATACTACTCACCAATAAAAAGGGATGAAGTACTGAAACAAGCAATCATCTTAATGAAGCTCCAGACAATTATATTCAGTGTGTATGTGTTTGGGGTGGAGGCGGGGAGCAGGGAAAGCCAACCATGAAAGTTTATATACTGTATAATTTTGTTTCTACAACATTCTTAAATGACAAAATGATAGAAATGGGCAGAGATTAGTGGTTGCCAGGGATTAAGGGGAAGGTGGGGAGGAGGGAAGTTAGTGAAGCTATTTATATAAGGGAAACATGCAGAAACCTCGTGATAATGAACATTTTTTGTATCTTGACTCTACCAATGCCAATATCCTAGTGATGATATTGTACTATAGTCCTGCAAGATTTTACCATTGGAGGAAACTGGGTAAAAGGCACACAGGATCACTCTGTATTATTTCTTACAATGATTTCAAAACAAATCTTAATTTAAAAATCTAATGCACCAGAGATGACTTGCACACTGGAAAAAGAAAGTAAACAAAACAAACAAACAGAAACCAAACTCTTATGGAAACACAAACCTTTAAAGATAGAAGAGTCCTTAATTATCAACTTGTTTGATTTCTTAATCTGAATTTGGGAATTGGAGGCCTAGAAGTGGAGCGACTTGCCCAAGAGCAGACTTGGGATCTGGGACTCTGACCACCAGTCTTGGTCCCAGACACTCAGCCTGCATGACATTGCAAACAGATGCACTAACTTATAATTCCCTATGAGAGAATGCAGAAAATATTTCCTTATCTGAGCAGGAATATTTCATTTTGATGATTTCACTGTTTCTCTGCACCTAATAAAGCTACTGTCACAAAGTTGGGAGAGTAGCCTTGATTTTCAAAGGTTGAATTCAAAATGCATTTGTGCAACCTTGGAATGAAGTGATTACGTATGAGAATTTCTCTAGAATTACACACATTGCAGAGACAAAGTGAGGATAATAGATGCTGGCATGAAGCTTTGCAATTTATTAACACATCATTATTTCACTTGATCATAGCAATGATTCTGTGTGACATGGGTATTATTGCCATCTCCGTTTTATGGACAAGGCATCTAAGACTTAAGAAAGCTAAATGACCAACCAAAATCAGAAAACTCGCAAATGGCAGAACAAGGGCTCCTATCTAGATTTCCTGTCCTCGGGTAGTACTGCCTTTTCCTCATATTGGTGTGATATTCTGATATTGACCTAGAGATGAGATAGTACCTAAATCATTACAATTCTAGGATGTGAAGTTCACTCCCTAGACCCAAAGTTAGGCATAACCCAACCACCCCCACTCCAGACCTTCTCTGGACCACCAAACATTTGTACAACATGCTCTTATTTTTTGTGACTAACTGAATTATAATTTTTTGTAGGACTGTCTTATACAACAGATATCCATGGAAGTGACTTATTTTTTAAAGTTGCTTCTCTTGTCCTGTACATACATTGGGCTGTCTAAAAGTTCCTATAAGGTACTGGCAAGCAGGTTTTTGTCACCAGAGAAAAGGAACTGGCTCTTCTGGAACTAACAGAAATAGGATAAATATATAGCTTTTCTGACTAAATGTGTGAAAACATGAGGTTTATTCAGTTGCCCGTGAGAGTGACATACAAACCCAATTACAATGTAATTCATTTACTCAATACTGTGGTGTGGAATATGTTAGGCTTAAAATAAGGTAGACTGAAGAAAAATAAAAGGGAAACAATAATCAATAGCATTAGCTCCTGGTCAGGCTACTGATTTTCACTACCCTCAAATGAGTTATCATTATGCTAGTAAATGGAGAGATGACTTTTAACCCTCTTTGTCTGGATTCTCCAGTTTCTATTTTCTTCTTTTCTTAAAGAAACTTAAAAGGCCCAACAGATCGAAATTCAAGCCTGACATGCTATGTATGTTGAACCACAAAAATTTCAGTTTGGGAATTGTTCCATCAAAAAAGTAGGAGCAAACTGAAAACAGCAAAGACCAGCCAGGAACATCTAGTGAAGCACTTATCACATACTGACAATTGTAGGTGATTGAAAACAGAACTGGGTTCTATGAGATTATCTAATGTGGAAGAAAGAAAGACAAATCAGGTCAGAAGAGACAGGAGAGTCACTGCTAAAACATCTACAAGTTACAGGACTCTCTTAACTGTTCTCTCAACACTTAGGTAAAATGTCTTATATAGCCTAGAGAAATGCCACTATTTATTGAAAGTGGTTTATGTGCTTCCTGTATGGTGGGGAATCTCTTCCATGTGAGCAAGAAGGTTAAGTTCAAGTTTGAGACCCTTCCACGCCTGACTGTGCTCCCTCACAAGGCAGGGACACTTTTCCTGTGCTTCTTCTCTTAGAGGGATCATGGTGAAGCACCAGCTCCAGAGGATATTGAGGTCTGATAGGTCTCTGTACTTAAAAAATATATATATATTAAAGTTAGAAGACTTGTTTTGCCCTGCATTCTGGACAGTAGAGGATGAAGTTTGGCAAGCTAATGGAGGGAGAGAGGGTGGAAAAAAAGGGACACTGTGGGCAGCATTCCAGGTAGAGGATCCTGCATGTGTAAGGGCATGGCTGTGTGGGAAAGAATGCCAGGTTTACAGAATGGCAGTAACTAGGCATGGTTCATTAATTTTACATATATGTATTGAGCACCTGGGCCAGGTATTGTTCTAAGGGTTATAATGGTACCTAACCCAGACAAGGGGGTGAGGAGGAGACATACACCAAACAAATAAAATAACATGAAAATATCAGACAGTGATCAGTACTATGCAGAGAATCAAAGTGGCGGCTTTTAGGTTGGGTCCTCAAGGAAGTCAGGATTATTAAATGGAGATCCGAGTGACAAGGAGTCAGTCATACCAAGAACATTGGGGACAGAGAGTAACTAGTGCAAACGTTCTAATGCAAGAAGGAGTTTGAGAAGAGAAAGAGGGCCTTCATGGCAGCAGGGAAGGAAATGTGCCCTGTAGTGACAGCCAATATCCAGAGATGCTGCTTACAACTAAATGGAAAAATGGAAGCATTTCTTAATGTGGCTTCAGCTTGAACAAAGCTCCAAATAATTTTTTCCTTGTCTCTTTGTGGTATCTATAGAAGTGAGACATCAATCCACCCAAGTATTCACTAACACAGGTTTAAACTTGGTTTCCAAATCTCCTGCCTGTCCTCCTTACCATCAGCCTGGCTCCTCTTCCCCAGACATGGCCACAGATGAGCTATATTCACAAGGCCACTGTCAACATGTCTATCTAGTGACATAAGCAGAGATCTCTCTTGCTCTACCTTCTGGCCAAGAAGAAATACGGGTGGAAAGCAAACATGGCAGAGGTGCTCAAGTGCTGGAGCCAAGTTTGTTACTATCAGCATCAGAAGCATGATTAAAAAAGGAGAAATTTCATTTCTAAAGACTGTTGCTGTCAGCAAGTTCCAAGAAACACTGGTCATTGCTGTAGCAACTGATTTCACATGATAAGGAGAAATCATAAGAGTATATTAGTTCTCCCTGGAGACAGAGCTAAAACTGCCTGCGACCAGAGTGTTCCCCATTTCCTCTAATGATGCAGGCACTGCCCTGATCTTTTTCCTTTCTCTAACCACACTGGAAAATTCAGTCTTCTGAGCCCTCCATGTTTGTGCCTGAAGAGGATGGTCCCACCCCATATAATTAAGCCATTTGTATGCTGTTATGAGCCTTCAAAGGTCAAGAAACTGGGGGTTGCAGGGGTAAAGAAATAGAGGGGGTGTCAGAAAGCAAGAAGCACTGGGTTCAAAGTTTAAAGTTGTGGGCTTGGGGACCAGCAATACCAGTTAGCCATGTCATCCTTAAGCAACTTACTTAACCTCTCTGTACTTCTGCTTCCCCATCTGAAAAGTGGTGCTATTAATAATACCTCCCTCTCATGAAATCAGCATGTGGAATAAAGTAATAGGTGTGAAAATACCTTATCAGTGAAAGATCCACACATACACGAAGTATTTGCCTGAGCAAGTACTTTTTTTCTTCATATTAGGAGATAAACATCCAAAATTATGATATTAAAAGTCTTTATCATGGTCTTCAGCTTACTCTGCCTTATATTAAGGAATTCAAGGAGGCTATCCGTGAAATATATAGCTAATTTAATTCTGGTCCTGCCTCTGTCACCTTAGTAGCCATGTGATCTAGGACACTTAACCATTCAAAGCTTCAGCTTTTATTGACAAAATGAAGATAATAATACCCATGAGTTGATGTACAGATCATATAATATACAGGCATACCTCAGAGACATGGTGGGTTTTGTTCCAGAGCACTGCAATAAAGCGATTATTGCGATAAGGCCCGTTGTAATCTTTTTGCTGGGGACGGGGGGTCTTGCTTTCCACTTGTACAAAATTCAACATCTGTGAAGCATAATAAAGTGAAGTGCAATAAAACGAAGGATGAATGTATCTTAAAATACTTTGGAAAACAGTCAATAAATATAGGGATATACATTTGACTATCCTCATATATGTACATATGTATTTTAGATGACTATAGAGTCATAACTTGAGATTGAGGTCAAATTTTTTTCCATCAAAAGTTTGCCATCAACAATCTTTATATTGAAAGAACTCTAAAATGAACTTCAGTGAATATCTACATTTTTAAGGAAGGTGCAGAGTGAGATAAAAATAATCTCCTTTTTATAGATACGCTAAATGCTGGGGATTATTGATTTATCATCTGTGGTAGATTAAAGATGACCACAGATTCTTTGTATTTCTCCCATCAAGAGGTGAAGTCTACATCCCCTTACCTTGAATCTGCAGGGCTGGGGTAAAAGTGTCTCTGAAAACATTGCTAACAGAATATAGCAGAAAGGAAGCTGTCGTGCCCACTTCCAAGCCAAGCCTTAAAGAGGCTGGCAGCTTCTACTTCCTGATTCTTGAAGACTTGTTCTTGGAGCACTGAATTATGTAAGAAGTCTGACTACTCTGAGGCTGCCATTCTGTGAGGAAGCCCATGCTGGTCATTTGGAGAGACCATAGGAGATGGTTGCCTAGCTACCCCCAGGATCTTCTCATTCTCAGCCATTCCTATCACACTAGCTGAGCCTCGAGGGTGGTAGTGCAGAGGTGAGCCGTACCTGCTGTACTTACTGTGTGAATCCCTGACCCACAGGTTCAGAGATATAAGAAAAATAAACTGCTTTAAGCCACTACATTTTAGAGTGGTTTTCACAGCAATAAATAACTGGAAAATCACCCAAACATGAAATGATAAAATATTTGATGGCAATTTATAAGAATGTGTCGCTGAAATAAAATTTCAGCCCAAAAGTTGCTTCAGTTTTAGAACAGAAAAACATTTTTCTATGGCTAGCTGCTAGTGGGTGTCTGAGAAATTATGGCAAACTGGAATGATTCCTCAGTATTTCCCAGTACACTGAAATAAGGAAAAAGCCTTGTTAAGTTTTGTAAAGGAAATCTATGTAGGCTAAATCTCTTATGCAGAAATACAACAGAAAGAGAAAACGTCTGATAAAATCACTCAAAAAGTTTTGGGGTGAGGGGAAGAGGGTTCTGGATTACCTTCAAGATCAAGGTTAAACTCATTATTAGATGATAACTTAAAGACTATAAATACAGTACTGTACTATTCATTCAAAATCATGTAGACCACTAAAGACAAATTATTTCTAGAACACATTTGGCAAATAACTGCAACTCCAGAAAAGGTCATTTTAAAAGATTCAGACAAAAAGTACATTAAACTCATTTGTATTGTATGTAATTTTAATTTTTTGTGTATTATGGTGTTTTGACATCTTACAAAACCTTTCTAGCTAGAGAGAGACTGCCTCTCCTGGGGCTAGCTAGCCAATTCTTGGAGATAGCAAAGGGACCTGCTGGGAGCAAGCCTTTAATATGCAAACTAATCTGATCCAAAGCCAGACCTTCTCTATCAGCACCTTACACCCCAGAAGGCATTATTTTTCTACCTTTATTCTCCCAGGGCCAGGTACAAGGCAAATAGAGATCACCTCTATAGCCCAAAGCTCTCTGAAATTAGTCAAACTAGTCAATCCTAAACTATTCTGTTCTGCCTTGCCTTTCCCTGCAGAAATCCCAGTAATGGCCATAGCCTTGTTTTTTCATATACCCAACATGGATATTCTTAGAACCTATCATTCAAAGGGTTATATGCTTGAAGACTTAGCTGAAGTCAAGAGTAGCTCGTGGGGATTTGGCTCAGGTGAGGGTGGGCTAGTTTGATGGCCATCGAATCAGGGAGAGGTTTTTCCCTGCTCAGAGAGCTAGCAACTTCCTGACTGGTGCACTGATGTCTGTGAGGCCTGGTTTGGAAGTGGAGGGATCAGCATGTCTCCCATCATGGTTAGAAAACCAACCCAAAAGCCCTGTAATGTGAAGGGAGGGTGATGGGAAGTGCAGGAAAAGGGAACCTCAGCTACATATTTCCAAAATTTAGTTTTTCCTGTAGTCTAGCAAAAAAAAAGTTGTGCGGCTTTTTAAGTACTCACTTCAATTAGTTCTTACAAATAAAACATCTAAATGGTTGTGTAGTTTTAAAAAGCATGCACAACTTTAAATTGTAAAGGGCTACTTAGCTTCTGAAAATGAAGCATGTCTCTATTGCTGAGTAAGAAAAACTACATTAATTAAGGTGATAAGCCCATATATACTTTAATAGAAATACAAGATGAGACTCAACTTTCTTGCCTGGTGATAGAAACCAAATATGGTTTATTAACCACTCATGTTAGTAGAAAGCAGATGGCAAAAAATATACAAAGATATAACTCACTTCAATCTTGAAATGCTTTACTATTCTCTACTATAGCAGAAATCAGATTTCCTATCTTCTAAATTTGCAAACACTGTGTCTTTATTTTTCTCTGAGAAAGGCTATAGTGAAAACAAATGAACTGAGGTCTTTTCATCACTTTACAGAGATTCTGTTTGTCTTGGGGTGGTTGATCAATAAAGCAAGAGGCAAACATGAATGAGTCAATAGAATGTAGGAGAAATTTGGAGGTATAATTAAAAGAATTACATGTCTGCCATTTGGTGCCTTTAATTTAGGAGGTCAGTGGCTTAAATCACCTACTTCATAGCATGAGTAATGCACAAAAAGTCTATGTTGTGGCCACATTTAAAAGGACCCTGCCACCCAGACTGATGCTGAGTGGCACTTTCTTCACTTGATCAAAATACTGAAATTATTCCTAAGATTGCCTACTGATGGTAGCCTTATTTAAACATTCTGCCACTGGGATCTTCTACCAGCTTCTTTGATCAGACTTCAAGCTGCCATTCGAGCATTTTTAAATATTGTCAACTCATTTCCTAAATAAGGGGCCAAGAAAGGGTTTCATGAATCTGGGTTATGCCAGCTGGACTGGAGTTAAAAATTCTCTCATAATTTCAGTTTTTGGACATCAAGCTACAGAAAAGGTCTATCTGGTCAACCCAAGCAACTGACTCGTGGTTGAGCCACGAGATTGCTGTCGCCTTCCCAGAATGGTCTTATTCATTCTTCAGATGAACTAGCAAACCTGTTGTTGCCTGAATATGCTGTGAGTACTAAAGGCCTTTCAGCGCATTGCCTGTCCAGCTTATCAGGTGAGTGGGTCACCAGGGTTAGTGGTCTTCTTGCTAGGCCACTGGCCTTTTTTCAAACAATGGATAAACCCACAGGAACATCTACAATTAGGTCTCTGTTATTTGCCAATGGCAGCTATGCAGCTAGTTTGGCATAGTTTTGTTTTTAAAAGTGGACAATACACAGTTTGGCAATGGCAACCCAAAACTATTCCTTTATTTCTAATGGCCTCTTCCAGTGATAGACCCAGATAATGTTCTCTTTTTCCTAAATCTTCAGTACATTTTCTTATCACATCCCACCTCAAACTCTCTCAAAACCAAATGTTTCAGTATAATTTTTATGCCTCTCTATTGACTGATTCATCTATGTGTTTAACATTGACTAAATGTTCACTAAGTGCCAGATGATATGTTAAGAAATGGAGATCTACCAAGTATACTAATTATAGGATTTCAAAAAATGAGAAACATAGGAGGTAAAATGTGAAAGTTCCCTTTATCTTCCCTAATTTTACTTTCCTCTCTAGAGAGAACTACTGTTAAAATCTGTATTTTCCATACATATATGTACACACACACATACACATACACACAGTCTATGCATTACATGCTAAGCAGGTACACATGGAGATGTTGGGGGGAGGTGTACATGTTCATGTAGTATTTTAGATAGGGAAGGCATGAAGTTAAGAAGTATAAATTATTGAAAATTATACCAAATGTTCTCTTAATTCTCACTCTGATTTTTGTTTATACAAATTTATCAGCGTTTTCAGAACACCACTGTACTCACAGCCATCCATCCAAGAGGCTTTGTAAATATTCTTCTCACTCATTCATTCAAAAAATATTTATTGGGGCTAGACCAACTTCCAGAAACTGCACTAACTAGGAGTATAAAAATGAAAATGGCTTTACCCTTGAGTCTAAAATACACAGGATTAAAATAAACACATGTGCTATGCTTCCAAATAAAATTTTCATTTTTTAAGAAAATAGCCTCTAAAGGGAGGTAGGGGGAGGTAGGAGAGTGTATGGGGATAAATGGTGGTGGAAGGAGATGTTACTTAGAGTGATGAACACACAATATACAGATGATGTGTTATAGAAGTGTACACCTGAAAAACCTATATGATTTTATTAACCAATATCACCCCAATAAATTCAATAAAAAAGAAAAAGGGAAATAAAATGACCTCTAAAATCCTTTTGGTTATAAACAGTTTTTAAAAATTGTATAAACTCTCAGGTGCTATAATAATAATTTTCAAATATTAGCCTTTCCAGGTAACAAGACATGACAAATCAGTATCAGTGCATGTCTCCCCAGAAGAACCTTAAGAAGTGACTTTTCAAGCAACTTGAGAAATTTTGCGTAGCTTTCACATCATACTGGCCACACACACACACAGGGCTGGCTTGCTGTAAGCATAGTCTGGGACACTCTGTTTTTCACTTGTTTATAATTAAAGCCAGCTTAGTCAGAATGTGCTGATGTGGCCCCTGGTTCGGGAGCAGGGGAAGAAGTGACCTAGAGACCCGTCTCTCATCCTCAGGAGATAATTATTCAGGTTGAGAGAGCCGAGGAGTTCACTGGATAACAAGTTTTAATGCCATCCTTTCCCATGCATCTTAGTAAAAGACAGTCTCTTGCTCCTTTTTCCAATTGGGAAGAAAAAGAAAGTGACTTTGGAATGTGCTACAGATGGGCTTTTATAGCTGCCACTAACCCAGTTTTAAAAACAGCATCTTCTGCTGAGAGAAAAATTATACAACAAATGTCCCTGATCATTTTTCTATGTAGAGTGAAAGCCCAGTTGTAAATTAGACTGACTACTTAAATCATGGCATGACCTTCAAGTGACCTTTTGCCTTCCATCAGTGGAGCCAGCCTGCACCCCCCACCAAAATCACCATGGATACTGTATTACTGAAGGAATGAAGGTTGTAGCAGGACTTACGTAACCCACAGGCCCGTCTCCATTCTAGCCCTCTGCTCAAATTAACATTAAGCAGTATATAATTCAGAAGGGGGGAAATGTGATCATAGCTTTTGCCCCCACACTGCTATGAAATTCCAGGCTTTTATGTGCAGGAAGCTCCATGTTGATCTTGGCCTTCCCATGGGTTAAAAATCTTGTTTAAATGTTGCAGCCTTAGAATAGTCTTTGAGGTTTTTCTATGTTGTTTTATAAAAGGCTTCTGCCTGATTATTTACAGATGCTGTCTCTGAGAAAGCTGAAAATAGTCTCACTACGAATGCTGAAATTTGGACTCAGGCTTCCTTTACTATTTTATGGTGAACAGTTCAACAGCGCTCAAGCCCAAAGGTTGGCGTGCTTACCCGGCTTTTAAATGGGGTTCCTGTCAGCGTCCCTGGCACTGAAGTTTCTGTTGACCTGACCTCAGCCTGTCACGGACTCATTCATCAATGTACTCATTCAACACACACCCGTTGTGTCCTACTATGTGTCAGGTCTTGTGCCAGGGGCTGGGGACAGAGAGATGAAAACCAGGGCTCTGTCTTTGAGGAGCTCAGTCTAAGGAGAGACAGTAAATCAACCACCAATTAGAAGAGAGTATAGAAAATGCTGTCAGAGATAAGCAGGGTATGCTGGGGTCCCCTCATGGGGCACAGGGAAGGAGGGGAGGTGAACAGGAATGCCAGCTCAGTTACTCAAGCTCCCTTACTCATAACAAACAAGGTAGGACCATCGAAGTGTGGTTCTCTTTTCTCAGTTTTTTTCCTTCTTCAAAGCAAAATCAGGCTTTCACCTCTTGAGGGGCAAAAATCTGTAATATTTCAAATTAAGAGACACTCATCCTTGTTCTTCAAAATCTCTAGAGAAGAACTTGGCATGACCGCCATCAATGTGTCATGGGCAGAAAGCTCTTCAGGGTCCATAACAATAATGCTTGAGCTGTTGTGAGGTTACTTTCTCCTGTACCAGCCTTGGTGGAAATTGGGCATCTGTGGAAGCATCTGTCCATCCTTGGAGTTGTGCCCCCACATTCTCATTTCCAGACTAGTAGTCCAAGCCCCTCCCACTCAGGGCCCCTTCATCCCCTCTCAATGTTTTCCGTGTCATGTCCTGGACTCACTCCAAACCCTCTGTATCCCTTCTCAATTACAAAACCCAGAGCTGGGCCAGGAAAGGAGTGCACTGGGCCAAAGATTTTCCTTCCCAATTCCTGCAAATTCCTTACAGTCTCCAAAGGCTGGTTAAATGAGTCTCTTTGTAAGTGATAAAAGGTTGGGGGGGCGGGGGGGCTAGGGAGAGACTCTGAATGACAGCACTGGAGGAAGAGGTTGAGGAGAATAAAACACAGTCCTTACAGGTTTAATTTGGGACACATGGCGCCCGTGGTCATCAACATTACCAATCCTGATATCACTTACTTCTCTCTGGAGCCATCAGGACATGTGGGTGAACATCGGAGAAGTGCTTTTGGATTAACAGTAGTACCATAAATCACTGTTACTCAGTTAAAGACTTCTCCAGGTGATTTACAATTTGGAGTAATAATGACCTGATGAGTTAAATAACTCACCACTCCATCTGTTGTTCTAAGGTTTCATCTTAAAGAAAAATGAACCAAAATCTAAGCTGAGAGCAATAATATAATCACATCTTATCTTGGTATAGCATTTTTTATTTTCCAAACTACTTTTCTACAAATCACCTCATCTAATTCTCACAATAACCTTGTGCACTGAATCTTAAATATACTGACTTATAGCTAAGAAAATAGAGGCAAAAAAAGTGTTAAGTGACTTGCTCAAGGTCATATATAAAGTATCAGAGGTAGCACACAAAGGCCTAATCTCTCTCTTTTATACTATAACTACTATTTGCAGAATACATCATAGCTCAGATAGCAATTTTTCATTGCATTATTTTATTGGTCCTCAAAGCATTCCTATGATGCAAATAAGGAATTATCAATAATAAAAACAGTGCAGGAAATAATCGTGGAATTTTGAAATGGATCAGAATGATTAATGGAAGTTATCATTGAAAAACAAGTTGTTACCTAGCACACCTGTTCCAGGTGATCTGATTTCTATGATGTCTTGTGTGTTTTGTGGTCTTCAGACTATTTTGCAACTAGTAATTTGTAGATATGAGAGCAGTGTAAATGATTATTGCCCACAGACATGCAAATGAATTTAGTCTACCAGAAATGCAATTGATTTTCCTCTCCCTGTGGAAGGAGTCTGTTTTGCATTTACTAAGCCAATTTGGTTATCATTCTTGATTGCCTATGCATATGCCTACCCTTTGGATTTTTTTTTGAACTGGCTGTAACATTTTACTGATTCTTTCATTAGTTAATGAGTTAAATAAAGCCTTGACACATGTTCGTTTGATGTCTGTATAACAGTCATGATTTTATCTTTCAAAATAATTATCCTTTAACAACAGCTCACAATTCTTGGGCACTCAACTATAATCCTTGAGTAGGGGCTTTTTATATATTTAATTCTCACACAGCCCTGGCTGGTTTAGCTCAGTGGATTGAGCGTCGGCCTGCGAGCTAAGTGTTGCTGGTTCGATCTTCCAGTCAGGGTACATCAGAGAAGGAAAACTCTGACTCCAAAAAACCTCCGCTGCCTTGCGGCATACCTCTTCAGGGGAAAGGCTAAGGGAGTAAACCCCGACAGAAAATCCGGAGCCGGAGTCCCTAAGGCGGTTTGATGTTGTAGTCAACACCGGCAACTCCTGCGGCGCACCTGAACCCAAGCTGTATCGACTCCGTCTTTCCCTTGGACCCTTCAGCTGCGAAGAGAGGGGGGGTCTGCTGCATGGGCAACAGCAGACCCTCCATATTACCCTGCCCAGGCTCTGTAGCTTCAGCGTCATCGCAAGATGTCGATTCAACACGGGAGGAGACAGATACCATGTCACTCCCGAGTCGGACTGCACAGCCATTCTCGGCGGTGCGGATAGACTCCTAAGAAGCTACAACCATCGTCTCTCGAGACGGACGGCTGCCGACGAATTCTCACACACATAAGGCAGGCACTCTTATTATCTCCATTTTCTAGATGAGAAGACAGAGATTCAGAAAGATTAAATAACTTACTCAAGGTCCCACAGTCAGTAAGAAAGGGAACACTTCTCTCTTGCTTCTCTCCGAGGCCATCGCTATTGATTTTTTCTTGGAGTGTATGCTGTCTGGAACTAAATGATTTCCTAGGGCAGCAAGGTCCCTGACAGAGATGGACATATGAGCACATGAGTCCCTCTCAAGCAGTTGTGGATAGGGGTTTGCAGTTCACGCACTATGATGTTCAAATCATTCTCCCTTCTGATATTGATCAACATCCTACTGATAGACAATTTGGGGTGCACTTGATACTCTCGTTCCTCCACACAGTGCAAGTCAAGGAGAGATGGTGTTCTGGAAACAGCACTGGCCCCACAGTTATAAGACATGCATGCTTGCCCTGGCTCAGCTACTGACAAAGCAGTGTGACCCTAGGCACTTACCCTGTCTGGCTCTCATCTGTAAAGTGAGGATGATTGGGTGGACAGAAGTGTGAGTAGGAGGACAAACTCAGCTGTGCCCACATGCTAACAAAAACAATGCACATGAGACAGGTAAGCATCATATGTGGTCCCTGCCCCTTGTTATTGAACCTGGGCTTCGAAGCAGGAGGAGGATCCCATTTTAAACTGGGAAATAAGCAAGAATCCAGTACTGACAAAAGGAAGCGTTCTATATCCTGCCATGCTGGGCAGAAATGTCCTGATTTTTCAGGCTCACCCCTTTTCAGAATTCTTCAGTGGATTCCTGAACAGCCCTCTTGGAAGAAAAGTGAAACTCTATGTCTGGGACTAAAAGGATGTCAAACTTATCTATGTAATTATTAATTCCCAGAGGAGAAAAACCTTGTCTTATTCACCCTTGAGTCTCTCCAGTGACTTGCACTGCCTTTTGACCCAATGATACCACTCTAGGAATATATCCTAAGAATCCTGAAACACCAATCAAAAGGATACATGCACTCCTGTGTCCATACCAGCGTTACGTACTTACAATAGCCAAGATCTGGAAACAGCCCAAGTGCCTGCCCATCAGTAGATGAATGGATAAAAAAGCTGTGTTATATTTACACAGAGGAATATTATGCAGCCATAAAAAAGAAGGAAATCTTAACCTTTTGCAACAGTATGGATGGACCTGGAGATTGTTATGCTAAGTGAAATAAGCCAGTGAGGGAAAGATAAAATACCATATGATCTTACTTGTATGTTGAATCTAATAAACAAAATGAACAGATGAACAAAATAGAAACAGAGGCATGGATACATGGAACAGACTGCCAGCTGTCAGAAGGGAGAGGGGAGAGGGGACTGGATGAAAGAAGGTGAAAAGATTAGCTAAAGAACATATATGTATAAACTATGAACACAGATAATGGTGTAGTGATAGCCAGAGAGGAAGGGGAGCTAGGCTGGGAGAAGGGGGACCAAGGTGTGAGGACATGGGGACACCTGAAAGTGTCAACAATAAAAATAAAGAAAAAATCAATTTTAAAAAATGTACTGAATTGAAATGACTAGAAGTCCATTCACTAGTTAAATAACTAATACAGCCCATATTTATTGGGCATCTACCACATACTCGGCATTATCTCGGATGAAGAAGACCCTGAAAGCATGCCTCAAAGTGCTCATGGTCCAGTGAGACACACTACCCTGATTTCACTCTCCCCTCTAGCTGCCTTTGAGGAAGCATTCTCTTCCCCTTGAAAATCTGCCTTTGGTGTTCCACTATCATCTTTGAAAAACATATGATTCAACACCAACTGTTACTTGCCCCCAATACTTAAAAATATTTTCCCAACAAGTATTAATTGAATGCTTACCATGGGTTATGCCTTGTTCTATGTACTGGATTAAAATAGAGAAAGCTTCTGCTCCCCTAGAGCTTATTTACATTTTAGAGACAGACAGAGTGGTGGGAGAAGATATCAGCTCGTTGGGCATAGTCCTGCAAAGCAAAAGGTTGCTGGTTTGATCTTCAGTGAGGGCACATGCCTGAGTTGCATGTTCAGTTCCTGGTCCAGGCACATACAAAAAGTGACTGACTGATGTTTCTTTCTCACATCGATGTTTCTCTCCCTCTCTTTCTCCCTGTTTTCCCTCCTCTCTCTAAAAGTAAATAAAGGGAATCTTTTAAAAATCACTTTAAAAAGTATTACTCCCCAAATGAAAGAGCATTGCATTTAATTAAATAACTAAAAAATCTCTTTTTGAAACTTAAATTAAAAATGATAAACCAATATAATTTGAGAGAATAATAATCAAGACACTAAATATAATGTTTTTCTATTAAAATTTCATTAACTTAATGTTTTTCTCCCTTTGGATTAAGTTACATCAGGCCAAAATGAACTCGCCCTAGAGCAGATTCTCTAAGGAATAAATGTAACATTTTACTAGAGAACACAAACACAGTCAAGGAATTTTTTTAAAGTTTTTTTTTAACCAGATGGAAAGCTTTACTTTAAAAATGTAAAAGGTCATTAAAGCTCCCTTTTTGGGGCTAATCATAATTTTTTTTAACAGGCCAGAGTGAATATTCTTAACACACAAGTGGGACTTTTAAGTCTTTAAAATGCAGTGGGGAGTAATTTTTCCTAAGCAGTAAGGAGGAAAATCCCTCTGAGACTGTAAAGCCACAGAATTTGAGACTAAAAATTTGCTCATGTCAAGACACTGTTAGTTAACCATATGTTCTGTATGTGTTTGTATATATTTTCTTAACAAAAGCATTTTGCCTTGCCCATGGTAATGATGAAGATGTCAAAGTATTTAAATTATTGTTAGAATAATGTGTACCATACTAGACAATCTCTATACTTAGATGATTTGATAGCAAGCCATTTTCTCATGCAATTCATTACCAACATGAGCCAGCAAAGTCTATGCACCAGAGTGAAAGGGAAGGCTGGACTGCATGATGGTAGATGTGGATGCTAGTGTCTAGTTCTAGGCCCACGTGAATCAATGACATCTCAATGAAGAACCAGGAAGGCAGAAGCCCTACAAGCTATGTCAGATTCTCCACCACCCCATCCATCTAATCTAGCATGCTTTTTAATTTTTAACTGAAAAGCCAATTTTAAATTATTTTCAACCTATCTTTACAGCACCACAAAAATAACAAAAAAACCCACAATCATCATACAGACATAAATTCAACTGAAGGACTGAATATTTTTTTAAAAAGAGGAAACACTTTTACTGTAAAATCATTATCATGTGGATGCAAAATGAAGTATATAATGAGTAATAAAACTAGTTAGCCTGATAAATATGTTTTATTAACCCAAGGGGCCACATTTAAAAAAATATTCAACAAAACACTGATTATAACCTTCATCGACTTTGCATGTAAATGGCTGCCCACATTTGGGAACATTTAGGAACTACAGCCATATCATGTGGCCTCATAGCTGATCAACATATTTTATTGTGACTGGCCTACAGATGTGAGATTTGCATCAGGCACCTCACAGTTTACATCTGTCTAATAATACACTAAAGATTTTTCAGGACAAGGATCATGTCTTACTTATGTTTACTTCTTCTAAAAAATTTTTTTATCCTCACTTGAGAATACATTTTATTGATTTTAGAGAGGTAGGATGTGTGTGTGTGTGTGTGTGTGTGAGATAGACAGAGAAAGAGAGAGAGAGAGAGAGAGAGAGAGAGAGAGAGAGAGAGAGAGAGACCTCCGTGTAAGAGAGGAACATCGATTGGTTGCTTCCCATATGTGCCCTGACTTGGGATCAAACCCACAAACTAGGTACATGCTCTGACCAAGAAATGAACCTGCAACCTTTTGGTGTATGGGTCAGCACTCCAACCAACTGAGCTACCTGGCCAGGGCTTATGTTTATTTCTTGAAGCACTTTGGAGGTACCTAGCACATAGCTGGCTCTTAATAAAATCACAGTTGAAAAGATAAACAAGCCGTAGATGGTGGAGAAGGAAGGAGAGAGTAAAAACAACTGCGGTTTCTAGCCTGGGTAAACAGTGATGGTACTGACGATAGTGGGAATTCATAAGGAGCAGCACACTGCAAGCAAGACAATGAGTTTAATTTAGGACATGTTGAGTTTGAACTCTTATTACAATACATATTTTGGTGGAGTTGTCCAGTAAGTGGTTATGAATACTGAGCCAGAACTCAGAAGTACCAGGGCTCTACTCACATTCACTGGTCTGTGGTTTCAATATACAGAGTGGGTTGTTGGAAAGGCAGCAGCAATAGCAGTGGTGACGGTGATGGTGATGATGATGATGATGTGCTAATAACACACCTAAATCATTGCCATACGCCATATATATATATATATCACATCTAACTCTTACAAAAATCCAGTGAGATACCAGAATTATATAGGGAGCTTAAATAACTTGCCTGTGGTCTGTCACAGCCCATACTTTCAATCACTTTACTAAAATCCAAGCCAACCCAGTATGCCAGTATGACTGGAGGTGTATAAGGAAAGAGTAACATTAAATATATATCTTTTCTATATGTCCATCTACACTCAGGTCTGAAATAGGATCCATAGAGAACCTAGACTTGATTATGTCCATTCACTAACTTTATTAATTTATTCATTCATTTACTAACAAATATTTATTCAGTTCCAGATACTATGTTAAGTGCTGGCATCTACACTTAAAGAGCTAGTTCTGAAATCTACATTAAAACAAGTACTAAAATAACGTTATCATCATCAGTAACAACAACAGAGATTTATAAAACACAGCAAGAGGCAACAGAGTATGGTGATACCCCTACTGCAAAAGGAGTCTGGTGTCCAGAAGTCCATGCTCAACTCAGCTACTATCCTGGCAATAAAACCTTATTTAGCCTGGCTGGCTTTCAATATCTTTAAATAAAAAATAAACGGTAAGATTACAGTTAGTTCTGCTATATTGTCTGTTTTGAAAATACAAGTTCTTTCCAACCCATTTGGTATATTAGAGAACAATTTGAGCATAACAGGAATTTCACTTTTTGCGTATGCACCATTTCTTCGGTAACAAACAGTGAATGCTGAAAACTTCAGCCACCTGAACTGAACCATGCTGGAATACACAAAACATACACACACACTTTAAACATCAATCAGCTACCTCAGTTCACTGTGTGCTATGAGTCACACCCATCTACTCTGGTTTTAGAATTTCTTTCCATCCCTTTGCAAAAACTCACAAGTTGTGACCCTTCCAGTGCGTCCTTCCTCAAGTGTCTTTTCAAGATAAAGTGCTATGTTTACTGTAGTACTTATATATTGCTTAACCATTTAATGTGTGTAAAACTGTGCTAACATGTTTATTAAGACCTTATCACTTTTTAAATATGTTACTGGCAAAGTTTTTGAGTTTTGTGCTTCTTATCCCAGTTTTCCCATCTGCCATGGTTTTCATCTTATGGTTTTGCATAGTGCGGTGGTTTTTAGGAAGGCCGTTTGTTGCATGACAGCAGAATTGACTGCACTCAGATCATTTTCAAAATTAACATTCAGTTGCAAGGAGGAGGACCTTCTTTCTTGCACTTGGAAATTCAGCACTTTAGAAAGGCTGTCCTTTGGCTTCTTGCCCCAGCCAAGGATGCTTGGGGCTTCATTTAAGGCACAACTGATATGGGCCCAAGAAACTTAATATAATCTGAAGACTATTTGAGGGCTGCTGCCAGTTTCTCCTCTGAGACTCCTGTGGTAACTAAACAATTGGTCTCTTAAAAGATTCTGGCATCCCTAAGGAGGCCTGAAGTAAAGTTGTTGCTCAGCCCAGAAGCTAATCAGCTCTAGGAGTCACCACTTAGAGAGACAACAAAAGACTTTCCAGGCCTGGTCTAATCACTACATCCTGAATCTTGGTCTGCCCTGCTTATTAAAATGCTGAAGAAAAGATGTGCTTGTGACAGCTGGTAATCTTCTAAATATAATTAATAGAGAGTAAAAAGAAAGGAGAAGAGAAGGGTTAAGTACCCTGCAAAGTCTACCACAAAAATCAAACTCATACCCTAAGAGTAAGTCAGTACACAAATATGAGGCTATCATTATTATTCTAATAATATAATGGTACTGAAATATTATCCACAAATAGTTAAGCTATACTCATTGGCTGGAAAAAAGAAATATAAAATATTAGAATATATGCTTTCTATTGATAACAAACTACTGTGAAACATACCAACAACTGAAAAGTGGTTTAAAGTATCACTTAAAAATGCAAGAAAAAAGAATATACACAATGTTTAAAATTGCAGGAAGAAGATTTAAAAAAATATAAACAAATAATGACTGATAATGATCCAGAAATATAAATGCAGTATACAGTATTTGCATGACAATCTTCATAATCAACTTGCTATCTGCATTTCTATCACCCACGTTTCTATATTATCTGAGCACTCATATATGGCCCATTCTTCCTCCACAAGGCCTTTTTTGGCCATCTACCTCAAGACAGGTCTTTGTCACTGCCACCATCTCCTCCAAGTATGATGCAATGTATTGTCAAACTCAAATCCCAGTCTCAGATACCGCCTCTCGAATCACTTCCCTGTTCATATTGCCAACAGAATTATCTCCCCAAAGCTCACAATTGAAGCTCACTCTCCCCTGGAATCACACAGTGGCTACCTTTTTCCCTACAGACTCCTTCAGATGGCTTTTAATGCAAACATCATCCCTACGGCTCCCCATTGATTTGGCCTAAACAATCTTTTCATGTTTCATTTCTCATACCAGCCATGTATACATTCCCTAAATGAGCCAAACCACTTGCCATTCCCAGAAGTGCCCTATCTGGCTCCTCCTCCAAGGCCAATGCTCATATCATTTGCTCAGCTTGAAATGTCAATAGCGTCATCTTTGTCTATTGTCTCATGACTTTCCTGATCTTGACTAGCAGCCTTTCTTTCTTTTTATTAAATTCATTGGGGTGACATTGGTTAATAAGATTATATAGGTTTCAAGTGTACATTTCTATGATACATGATCTTCATATTGCATTGTGTGACATCTCAAAGTCAAATCATCTTCCTTCACCATATATTTGACTCCTTTTACCCTCTACTACCTCCCCACCCTCTTCCCTCTGGTAACCACCATACTGTTGTTTGTGTTTATGAGTTTTCATTTGTTTGTCTTGTCTGTTCATTTGTGCTTTCAGTTTTATAACCCACATATGAGTGAAATCATATGGGTCTTAACTTTCTCTGTCTGACTTATTTAACTTAGCATGATATTCTCAAGGTCCCCCCATGTTGTCACAAATGGCAGTATTTCATCTTTTCTTATGGCAGGGTAGAATTCCATTGTATAAATATATGTATCACACCTTCTTTATCCAATCATCTATCGAAGGGCATATTGGTTGTTTCCATGTCTTGGCTACTATGAATAATGCTGCAATAAACACAGGGGTACATATGTCTTTGTGAATAAATGTTTTCAAATTTTTTGGGTAGATACCCAGAAGCAGCATTGCTGGGTCATATGGTAACTATTCTCAATTTTTTGAGGAACCTCCAAACTGTTTTCCACAGTGGCTATACCAGTCTACATTCCCACCAGCGATGAATGAGGGTTCCTTTTTCTCCACAACTACTCCAACACTTGTTATTACTTATCTTGTTGATAACAGCCATTCTAACAGGTGGTATCTCATTGTAGTTTTGATTTAACTAGGAGCTTTTTGATGTTGACTTAGCACTCATTCCTGGTATTATAATTCTCTTTACTTATACTTCCCTAGCTTCTTAAAGATTTTAGCACCTGGCACACTCTCTCACACATAATAAACATTATTGATGTTCACTAAAATATAATTAAGTTGAACTTCTAATTAGAGAAAGGATGAGAAGTTAAATTCATTTGATATGTGGTGTGCATATAAATTACATAAAAATAATTTTTTCCTACAAAAAACTCCCCTCCAAAACCTAGATGTTGCATAGATTAACTTTCTACACAGAAGTTAAAGAAACTCGTTTGTTTTCAAAATGCAAAAAGTTTTGAAATATAATGACTATTATTTTGATGGGTCAGCCTTAAGAATTTCCTGGAATTTTGCACTCTTATTTCTAATAACATAACAAAAATTTGGACTTAAATCCAGACTCTCCATCTGCTACTCACAGCAAATGTCTGCAAAAGACTCTAGGTTTCTGGAAGTCAGATACTCTTAATAACTGTTCACCTTTCCCCTTTGGTCTTTTGTGCCTGTGTTGTCGCTGGAGAGAATTTAAGTCAGAATCCGTGACTAATGTGCATAGTATGTCAGCCAGACTATTGCTACAAAACAAGTAACCGCCAGCTAGCCATCAACTTTGTCAGAACATTGCTTCTTAGTTAAGTCACTTGACTGCATCAAAGAGCCCTACTAGTGATTACAGTTCTGCTCTTCCAGCGGACAAGATAGAGAAAGGGATCTTTCTCAACTAGGTATGTTTATTTTGCAGGTAATAAAGAAAAAAATAAACAGTGACTTCCAGGAATTTAGATTTGGGACCCTGCACTAAATATGTAGTTTTGCTCTAGATATTTACATAGATCTCCTCTGTGTTCAGCTGGGCTCTTAGGCCTTACTTTCAGCCTATCTGGGAGTCACCTGAATCAAGTCACAACCAGAGGTAGATATTACAAGGAGGCATGTTGTTGTTTTTTAAACAGCTATGGAAGAGTTTTGTATTTTTTCTGATGATCTTACATGTGTTAACCTTTCCTTTGGAATCTGACTGCAAGTTTCTTGAGGCCAAGGTCCATGTTTTATATTTTATTTGCATCCCTCAAATGGCTGATAGTCACCAACATTGAAATACCTGGCACATTACTCAATAAATATCTGCCATTTAGTTAATTTTGCCTTAAAAAGGTGTGGCACACTATTTGTGTTTTTCAGAGATTTCTAGCTCATAGTTAGAAACAACTACACAATTAAATGAGCTAGGAACTTCTAAAGTGAGAAGCAATTTTCTGAGGAGAATAAAATCAGAGATGGGGATGAGGGTGGCAGCGGAGGAAGGAAGACAGAGTCACTGAGGAGAGATTACAGGGTATGGCAAGCTGTCTTGGCCCAAACCGGGGCGTCTCTTATCAGGACTCTTTATTTTCAGTGAATAGCTCCATTAAATATTGATGATAGAACTGTGAAAGGCCTAGAATTAAATTTCAATCCTGTTTCAATTTTATGTGCTATGCAACATAAAGAGCAAGGAAGAACATCTGGGCCACTGGGCCACAATGCACATGTTCACAGCTGGAAGACATCATAGATGACCCAAGTTAAATTAGCTTCAGGGTGGCCACCTGCACAGCATTTTCATTTCTTTAAAATTCTTTTCCCTGCCCATTTTGACCTGTCCCATGACTCTCCACTTAAACTGAATTCTTTTTTCAAATCTATTTCCGTAGTCTTTTCTCTCATACTCTCAAGTTGGTTTTCATTGTGGTGGTATATGTATACACACATGGAATGAGGAACTTGCAATCATTTGCTCAGTTGATAGGTGGCTGAGTTATCTCTCTTTGGTATATTCCCAAGTACAATTATAAAGGACAGGAAATGACTCCAGGGCTAAAGTTTTATTCTGATTTGGATAAGTGGCTTGAGTCAACCCAGATGGTGATACTTCATGTGACAGTATTTGAGTTGAAAGAAAAGTCTTTGGAAAAATAATAGTAATGACAATAGCTTGCATTTACTGGGCCCTTACCAGATGCCAGACAGTTTTCTAAGATCTTTCACATCTATTAATTCATTTAATGGACTGTTAGAGCTACAAATTGTGTTTTAAAAAATCCCTAATATTTCTCTGGTGACTTAAAAAAAAATAGACTAAGGAAAGTAGAATTTAAAGCTTTGAACTGTCATCTTATAGCACACATATTTCTGAAGAAATATACATACATATGTTACATGTATATAGTTGATTATACTTCAGCTTTGAACTCTTGGATATATTTTGAGTTTAACTTTCAAAACAATTATAAAGGGGATAAGATGACATATGTGCTAGATTGTAACATAAAAGCCATATTCTTAAATAAATGTAAAAAGGAATTAATTTGGTCATAGAGATACTATTGGATATAAAAAAGTATACATGAGTGGTTTCAGATGTTGTCAAGTTGGAGTGCCAGCATAAACCTCATGCAATCACAACCCAGGCTGATAGATGAATTAATAATTTATTTTTCCTAACTTTTCTTCTAAGTTGATAGCTTAGCCTCAAATATAAAGTGGTACTATATCATGGAGCTAAAATTCATTCCAAATTTTAATATACTCTGCATTTCAGCCAACTATTTTTTTAAACATATTAAAATCTTAAGCAAACCTTTGTCATTTTACTTTCAATACTTTAATGATTTATATATCAACTTTAGCTGCACTTTATGAAAAATGAGACATACAATGGAAGATCAAAAGTTCTCATTCCATAAAGTCCCAGTCACTCCACATCTACAGACTTTCATTGAATCTGTTTGAATAGCCACAGAAGAAAAAAAGAACAAACCTGAAGTTAGGGGGATGTAGCCACGCTTATGGGAAGTTAAGGAGCAACTGGCAGGAAGGAATAATAAAAGAAGCAGGAATAATAATTTTGGATAGGAACTGGATGCCCTTAACATGCCTTGTCTATCTGAGAAACTTTTTCAAGACCCACTCAAACCTCTCTACCCTCCCTGACAGTGCTCTCGCTCCAAGAAATTAACCCTTGCCCCAGCCTTCTTTGTATGTACTTCCACAATGATACAATCTTCACTGTTTTACAATTATTTGTTTCCATGTATGCTTTTTCCTCAAAACCATGAACAACTTAAGAGATTTTTGTTTTCTTCATATTCAATGCTCATGTTGATACTAATCAATATGGTACATTATCTTCAATGCTTAATAAGTATTCATTGGATAAATGAATGAATGAATAAATTAGCAAATGAGTGGAAAGAAGTAGGTAGGATAGCAAGGGAGAGAAAACATGGACCACAGAGAGGAGAGAATAATACTCTAATAGCCATAGCAATTCAAATTTTCTAAACCTCATGGTCTCCAGAAGCAAAAATTGTTTTTTTCCTCCACTTTTCCAATTTTATCTATCATCTATCTATCTATCTATCTATCTTACTTAAGATCTAATTCACACACCATAAATTCATCTATTCATAGAACAGCACATGCAGTTCCTAATAATAATTAGGAAACAGTACTAATACTTTCATTTGAATAGAGTTTTACATAAAAGCATTTTCACATATGTCAATGCACTGGATCCTTCCAACATTTCTTTGAGTTACATACCATAGATTTTACCATTACCATTGTACATATCAGGAACCTGAGTTTTAGAAAGATTAAACTAGTCACAATTACATACGATTCTGGGAAATGCTGGGTTAGACCGAGTTAAACAGGTTCCCTATGGTAGGACTTCACTTTAAAACAGCACACACACTTTAATGTGCACCATTCACAAGGCATCAGAGAGGGCTATGCCATGCTGCTTTTTCTTCACTGATGTAATCGAGGGCATTTCTTTCAAGGACCATCTTTGGAAACTATTTTGAAAGAACACACTTTGGGAAACACTGGACTTAATCATTCAGTGCTCATTTGGAGGTGTTTGTCATACTGTATGACTCTGTGCATATACTATTGAGCAAAGGAGACATGGTCCTTGCCCTCTGTAGGGTACAGACTGTAGTTTAGGGCATTCCTAGAAATGGACATATGAGGACACTGTTCATATGCCTATACCAACCAAAGTGGTGTCTACTCTACCTCATGTTTTAATTTCCCTTTGCCAGTGAATGTGCCCTAGTAAAAACCCACTTTGTGACAAATAATAAAAATATTTTTCTTTATATAGTTGTAGCTGTATCCAATGTAACAGGAAAATATCCAAAAATATCACTTGGTCTAATGAATCCTATCAGATTCAGAAGAGCAACTTCATTTCAGTCAATAGGTTTGAAAACTAGGGATGTTACTTACCCAGATTTGTAAGAAAAATAAAATATATTAGGGAGTTGGAAAAACAATTAGTCAACAAACATTTATTAAACATCTACTGTGTCGGGTACTGAGGGTGAAGAGGAATGAGACCAAAATCTCTCCCCTCAAGTTGCAGAGTCTACAGAACAAGTATAACAAACATCGTAAGTCAATACAATGAATGCCATAATAAAAAAATAGAATGAGCCATGGCCAGGTAGCTAGCTTAGTTGGTTAGAGTGTTGTCCCAACACACCAAGGTTGCTTCTTTGATCCCCCGTCAGGACACATACAAGAATCAGCCAATGGATATGTAAATAAGTGGAACAAGTCAAAGGTGTTTTTTTCTCCTGTTGTTCTCTTCCTTCCTCTCTCTCTCTAAAGTCAATTAAAAAAAAACAAAACCCAGAATGGAATGAATGATACTGGAGCACCCAAAAGGAGGCACCCAAATCTGCTGCAGGTGGGGAAAGAGAAGGTAAAGTGGAAAGAAATGTAATGCTTAAATAGTCTTGAAATATGAGTAGTAGTTAAATGTCTAAAGTCTTTTCTAGCAATTAGCATTCTAATTTCTTCTACCACTTCGTTCTCTTAAAATGAAGTTCTAGAATCTAATTAAAAAAATTGCTTCTGATGACCATCACTAGAGAATGAAAAGGGATTCTGAGCCTGTATGCCAATGTTGTATTCTTCGATGCTGGGGATGTCTAAGGGGTAAGTCAGACACTGAGACAGGAAGAAAAAAAGAGATTACAAAGTAAAATGTAGGCCCTGAATGGTGTGGCTCAATGGGTTGGGTGTCATCCCCCAAACCAAAAGGTCACCAGTTCAATTCCTGGTCAGGGTACATGCCTGGGTTGAGACCACATCCCTGGTTGGGGGCACATGAGAGGCAACAGATCAGTGTTTATCTTGCACATTGATGTTGCTCTCCCTCTCTCCCTCCCTTTCTCTCTCTCCAAAAATAAATAAAATCTTTTTAAAAAAGTGAAATGTAGGCTGCCATTTTCTTTCCTCCATATTCAGGCTATACTCTGATTTTCCATGTCCACATATTTCCATCAGAGACAGGTTATAAATTCAAGTCTTTAATTATGGTATCTATGCAAAAGGCATTTGAATCTTTACCTTCAGTCCTGATTTCTCTCCCGAACTCCTTATGGATGAGTCCAACTTTTTGTAGATACTTCTACTTGGAAATCTTATCATTACCTCTCCCTGCTTACCTCAAATTAGGTTATAGCCATAAATTAGCTCACAAGTATTTCTGCTTCAGGTCTGCTGCATGGGCAACAGCAGACCCTCCATATCACCCTGCCCAGGCTCTGTAGCTTCAGTTTCACTGGAGAGGACACTCCAGCGTCATCGCAAGATGTCGATTCAACACGGGAGGAGACAGATACCGTGTCACTCCCGAGTCAGACTGCACAGCCATTCTCGGCGGTGCAGATAGACTCTTAAGAAGCTACACCATCGTCTCTCGAGACGGACGGCTGCCGATAAGATTTCTGCTTCAAATCTTTGCTTTCATTCAACCCATTTTATATTGAAAGAGAGCAGAGATGTGAATCAGAAATCCATTTTATAAACTGCAACAGAGCTAATGCTCTTAAAACAGAGGTTGTAGTATGCCTTCCATTATGTAACAGCATCCAGACTTCTTCTAGGCTAATGTCCAACAATACCCCTGTACCCCTGAAGAGCAGGATCCTGGCATAATGAGTAGGAGTACAGGCAGAAAGGTCTGCCTCTGGGACTTGACTACCATGATCTTGGGCAAATAAATAAGCCTGGAAGCACTGAATGAGAAAACCCATCCAATGCTGAGCACCGATCCACCACTCAGCCCCCTTCAGTAGAGAAGGCTTAGTTACCATTTTGTGTGTTCCTGCCTTTTGCTCTTCACACATACTGCTTCTCCTGTGTAAGTTCAAGTTTCATCTTGCTTATGACACTTTCTCTGAGCACTCCAGCTCCAAGGAGCTTTACTACCAGCACCTCTACACAATCTTAGAGCCATCTCTGAAAACAGGAAGTCACTCAAAGAGTTCATTTTGTCATCACCTCCTAGCAAAAGTCATCTCTTTTTACTGATGAATCAAGGCTATCTCATACATAATCCTGATTGTTCAGTAATTTTCTATATGTGTGTGTATACATATATATGCAAAGGTAGGTAAAAGTAGATTTACAGTTGTAATACAAATAAATAATAGTGATTAATAAATAATACAAGAATAAACTTTGTGTTTTGTGTACTCACAACTGTACTCACATCTCTTGCCCATCCTTATATGTATGTAGGGAGGTATACATAACTATTTATTTATATATTCTGTATATGCCTATTCTCTTTCCAACTGCTTTGTAAGACCTTGAAGAACATATACTATTCTTATTTTTTTCCCACAGCACCTAAAACATAGTATTTATTATACTTGATTAAAATCTTCAAGTTGGGAAAATACATACATTAATTTTCTCATGGTTGAAAGAAACAAAAGGTCAAATTTTTAAAAACTCAACTACCTTGCATCTCATTTTGGTTAGTAAAGTGAGATCACTCTAAGTATTTGTTTAAATATCCTCTTGGGCCTTCTATTGAAATATTGGTTAAGAATAGTTGGCTCTGGAAGTGTGGCTGTCCTCAGGTTTTCATGGGAATGTGTGTTTGTTAGTGAACCTGAAGGTATCCTTGACTCCAGATAGGCACCTATATTCCTCAGCCTTATGATGCAGGACAAGCAGAACGGGCGCCAGTAAAAATAAATCATGGAGCTCAAGCATAAGGATAAGGGCTATGATGGGAAAGAGAAGGCAAAGAAAAAAGGAGGGTGTTCATCAACCCTTTTGATCAAATACCCTTATCAGAAAAAAGTAATAAGCAAGTATCCTTCAGTATATGTATTTTATTTATAAATTAAATATACACTGTTTATCCATATATCAATATTAAATAGTATTACATCTGAAATGTCTTTCATTTTTTTAGATAAAAACCAAGCAAATATGTTTATACTGCACTTTGGAGATCAATGGGGTAGAGCCTAGGATCTATAGCCAGGGGCTCCAGTGAACGAGGTGTGGCTGGTAAAAGTGCCGGCATAACTGAAGCCAAATCTAAAAATAATATACCATCTGTACAGTTAATAGAGCCATGAATATAGAAAATATAAGAACATATTTACATTTCATGTAAAATGTAAGAAGCAGTTTTGATATGAAATTAATTTATTTTTTAGACATGGTATTCCCAGAAGTGGCTTCCGATCCTGACACTCTCAACTTTCTTTGGAGCAATATATTTTTGTTTCTTTCTTTTGTTTTATTTGAGAGGGGGAGAGTAAGGAATGGGATATGGAAGGAAAAGGAAACGTTAAAATATAAATATAGGTACAAAAGACAAGAAAACTATTTTTCTCCAATGGGAAAACAACTTTTATTTGAAAAATACATATCTATATAAATGAGATCAACACATAGAATTTCCATATTGCCTTAAAGCAAGAAATTTTGAGTTGCAGAAACAATATCCTGAAATCATATCACTGGATCTCAAACTCAGTGATGGCAGTTTCTCTATGTTCTCTTGATAAAGGGGACTGTGAACAGGATTTTTCCACATATACGAAAATACCTCCTCCTTGATTTGTTATGTTTTGTTTTTACTTTCAGTTTAAGTTGCTTTTGTTTATTAAGATATTTGTTCTTACATATTATTTTAAAACAGAGGCCAAATCTGACTCATGGCCCTCTTTTTATGACATTCACAATTTGTTTCTTCCAGTTGGAAATGGTTTTCCCACATGATGTTTGCACTCTGAGGTGAACCTATAATAAAACCTGATCAGGGCAGCAATCTTCATATGGAGAGCAGAATGAAATGCATGCAAGAGAGGGCAATATCAGGCACTTGTTCTTTAGTATGGCATAATGCGTCAGCAGATTCCATTTAGTGTGGATTCCAGAGCGACCTGGAAAAAACATTATCAGTCTCTCCTAGGTTATAACCATTTCTCAGCCTTGTTCCTTTTAACTTGCAGATATTGCCTACATTATATTGTAAAATCTTATTCATCCGAATGCCAATTATTCACATTTATGAAAACCCTGATAGGGATGGACTGACATTTATCATTTTTAACAGAACAGTTTTATGGAGATATATTCATCATACAATTCACCCATTTAAAGTGTTTAATTCAATGGTTTCTAGTATATTCACAGAGTGGTGTAATCATCACTATCATCGGTTTGAGAACATTTTCATCACCCCAGAAAGAAACCAAATATCCATTAGCAATCATCCAACTGCTACAGCTCCCAGCTCCTAGCAACCACTAATCTACTTTCTGTTTCTATAGATTTGCCAGTTCTGACATTTCATATAAGTAGGATAATTTTGTGTTTGGTTTCTTTCATTTAGCATACTTTCAAGATTTATCCATGTTGGAGCACACACCAGTATTTCTTTTTATAGCTGAATAATATTCCTTTTTATGATTATACTACATTTCATTTTCCTGTTACATCAACTGATAACATTTGGGTTGTTTCCATTCTTTGGCTATTATGAATAATGCTGCTATGGATATTCACGTGCAAGTTTTATGTGAACATTTTTATTGCTGGGTCATATGAAAATTCTATGTTCAATCTTTTGAGGAACTGCCCGATTGTTCTGACATTTATCTTCTTACCTATTAAACAAGTTTGTGAAAAAATTCAAATGCCAAATGCAAAAAATAAAATATTTGCTTCTTTTCTAAAAACTTTCAAACCTTTCAAAATTTTAGCACAATTTGCAGAAACTATTTGCTATGTTAATTGCAAATTATTCTGCCTTATTAGAGCAAGTCCAGTTGATCTTAGTGCATATGGCAACACTGTGCCAGCCATTCATTTGTGTTATTTGAACAGCACTAAAAACAATAAGAAGTCATTTAGTTCATTCACATATTCCATTTGACTTCTCTCCATTTATCTCCCTATTTTTCTTCAGAATACAAGGGACCCAGGGCACATTAGCAGATCAACAAGCTTCTGAAAAACAAATGCATTCATCTTTGACAGTCTGCCTTCATAGTTATTCTTAACCATTTGTACTTGTTTATCTTGCCATGTTCAATGTGCTGATTATTAATGGGTCCCCATGGCTCATGTGATTGAAAGGAGTGACTTTCTCCTGGGACTTACACGGTGTTTAAGTCAGAGGTCACATGTTGAGTCCCTGCCTATGAAAAACTGTTTACACTGTGCAGATGACACATGCATTCAGGTCTTCTCCTTGGCGTAGAGCCTTTCTTAACCAACAGAAAGGGTATCTCTTAGTAAGGCCTCTTTTTCTACACATAATTCAGGGTCAGACATGGTTGTATCATCTAAGAGATACTTGTATCTGTGGCAACTTCCTACATAGGATGAGACCTTGCTACTCTGAGCAGGATCTGACTTCATCAGAAGGCAATTGGGTATCCCTTCAACTTCCCCTGGGGCAGCTTGAAACTTTGCCATTTTCACGGGGATATAGGCAGAGCTGAGCAACCTACTAGCCCCAGTTCCTACCTGGTGTGCTAATGGAGGCCTCCTAGTCCAGCTTCTCGAATAGAATCTGATGACTTTGCCAGACCAAGTGAAACAGATTCACCATAGAGGCACTCCAGGAAAAACAGCAGACGGTAACCTTGGTCTGATGTACTGCTTTCTATGAGCCACTGTCAAAAGTGGAAGGGGCTCATCCCAGTCTCTCCTCCCCTGAAATTCACCTCTCTACATACACTTGACACGATTACAAAGAAGCAGTTTCTAATGCTGTGTCTTTTACTAATATAGTAAACATACAGGTAAAATTGTAAATGCAGGTCCTGTCCTCTCTGCTTTTACTAAGTACAAAGCTACAGATTACTTTCTTCCACTCCTCTAGCAAAAGGTATCAATAATATAGTCATACAGGGAGGAAAACCTCCATCCTTCATTATTGATAATTACAGAGTATTTTTAGAACTCTTTTCAAAAACAGCCAATAGTCAACATAAATTTTAGTTTTGGGGGGGCGGATTGCAGGGAGAATATGACTTTTTAGTTTTACATAGCAGAGTCTGTGCCTAAGAACACATTATCTACAAAGTTCAATGTGGAATACATCACTGATGTGACTGAAAAACAATAACTCTGCTGCTTCCAAAAACCCAAGTGATGGCCACAAAGTTTGTCTTTCTCTAAAGCTTGTCTGTATGAGTCCCTTTGTTTCTTTTGAAAATACTACGCTGTGTAGTAATCTTTCTTTTAACCACTTGATCGTCATCATGGGATAAACACAATGGAGTTTCCAAAATGAATTGAGGAGGTTGGAATTGTCTAAATAAAACACAGCCGACTTTGTTTGGCAAATGAGTGCTCACAAAGGGCCTGATCTTGTAATCTTTGTGTTGGCAGAACTCTGTTGTAGTATAACTTGGTTTGGCAAACCTTGTGTAAAAATAGGACCTTTGACTTAAGATACAGTGTAAACAGACTGACTTCCTAAAACCCTCAATTGGTATGTGGTGAATGAATTATTAGACACAGACTCTGCTATGTAAAACTAAATTAAATTGAAATATAATTTGTATCTTCTCTATATGTTTTTCATAATTTATGGGCAGCCCAACAGCCCCCATCCTCCTGACCAAAACTTCACAATTATTGTCAAATTCCTATGGAATCAAAATGGAAGATAATGTTCATTCAATTACTGGTGAACTTTGAATAAACTTCGATGTTTGTGAGGTCAATTAGGTTATTAGTGGCCAAAAATAAGCATAAATTACAACAATTAAGTAAATAAAAATGATCAAAAGAAATTTGTGAGGAGACTTTTTAAACAGATTCTGTTTCAATATCATACAAGTATAGACATCATTTTAAATAAGTTTAAAGGATTTAAAAAATGCCTAATTGAAATTAGGTATATGATTCCTTAACATAATGGAAATAAAGCTTTACGTCTTGTTACATTGTATAGAGGAATAAATTCTACAGCTTTTTAAAAGCTATTGTCATTGAAGGAATACAGTATTCCCTCACTTATTGTTAGTATTATATTCCAGCCCTCCCCGTGAAGTAGGAACCTTAAATTTATTCTACACTCTTACACCTACATAACTTTAACAATATACATATACAGTACCACAAAATCCCGCAATATAGCGAAAAATCCGCGATAAATAATTAAATATAACATTTTTAAAAATCCCGTGATACAGTGAGGCCGCGATAAGTGAACCATGGTATAGTGAAGGACGACTGTATTTTATATTCAGTATATTCACAAACAATTAAAGGAATTAGTGTCCAGATATACAAAATGATGTCATATGTCTGCTCCCAAAGAAATATCATCTGGAGGAAGGAGGAGGAATAAATGCTGTTTACTTGAATTCATCTCTTTCATTGAAATCATACTGATGTCTATATATGAATACTTTTAAAAATGTAGAATGTATACTTTTTAATAAACAATTATTATCTTTTGGGGATAAAGGGTTTGATTAGACTTTAACTTTCTAAATTACACAGTTGTACACCTAAATTGTTATAGCAATTGTGTATTATTTCAGTAATCAGAAAAAAATGTTAAAAAATAACTCCAGTGTGAGCAATTTTTTCTGAAGCTGGTTCTTCTTGCTGTTGTTTACACTCTAAATAGAGACAAACATCAAAAGTACCAGCACTTGTTTTGAAAGTGACTTGCAGTGCCATGCAGACAAACTCTGAAATGCTGTTAGTTGCCCTATGAACCACCATAAAATAATGCACCCTGGGCAAATTTCATGAGATTTCCACACTGAAATACTTTTCTAGAGTGTGGGGAAAACTACTATGCCCCCTTGGAGGTGTGCCACCCAGATGATCCTTTGAGAGAGAACCAGCTGTGACCTCCAGCTACTGTACCTTTGGGATCTGCTCATGTTCCTGCTGAAATCATGCTGTCCAGTGTCTGTTCCCAGTCAATGACTGAGCATGGTGGGAACACTGGATTAAAGTCACATCTTCCTGACATGGCCCACTTCTAATACACAGTTTCTAATCAGGGTTCCCCATCAGCCTAGTTGAGACCATCTCAGGACTGCACTGTGGTCTGAGGCTCTTTGTACCCCATTCTCCTTCCTTCCTCTTCTCTTTTTGAAGGTGTCAGACTTGCATCACAGTTTGAAGGCTTTCCCTGGTTATTGTGGCTCCCTCCCCTCATTGTGTTTTTTTCATGCGTTTCCACTAATAAATCTCTCGCACATCACTTCTAATTCTGTGTAGACTTCTGCTTTCTGGAGGACTCAACCTAATGCAGTCACCTTGGGTCCAATGAACATTTTTGTGGGAAAATGGGGTGCTGGGCTAGCTTTGGAATACTTGTAGCAAACACACAGACTTGTAAATGAGAATGTCTGGGCCACTTTATCAAATACCTTGCACTCTCCTACTAAGACCCAGCTCCCTCTCTCTACTGCAAAGTAATTTTAGTACCTTGATATTAACTCTGGTTTAGCTATAAACCGGAAATGTTCTTCTTTTAAAAAATAAATACATGCCCAGAAATCACATAGCATTTTGAAATTAATAGTTATTTATAATATTATTAAAAATAACTTGCATTGGAGTATATCTTATAATTTCAAAACCCTTTCACTTACAAAATTTCATCTCATCTCTTTATTTTATGTCAATCATATGTTCAAGGTAAATCATTTGTTAATAGAATATTTAATGAAGAAATTAGGCACAAATTGCTTTCACTTGTGTTAGTAGACATTTATGTTACATGAAAGGACAAGATGACACTAAAAATTACTGATTAAAATACAACAACGTCCTCTTTCTTCAATTTTATTATGATAAAATATATACAAAATTTACCATCTTAGCCATTTTTAAGTGTATACACTGTACTTCAGAATGTAGTATTAACTACATTCACATTATTGAGTAACCAATCTCCAGAACTCTTTTCATCTTTCAAAACTGAAACTCTGTATCCATTAAACAGTAACTCCCTATATTCCCATCTCCCAGACTCTGGCAATCAATTCTACTTTCTGTCTTTATGGATCTGACTACTCTAAGTAACTCTCATGTAAATGGAATCATAAAGTATTTGTACTTTTGTAATTGGCTTATTTCACTTAGCATAATGTCCTCAAGGTTTCCCTATTTGGTAGCATAAGAAGGATTCTCTCTCTTTTTTAAAATTCCTCCCTTGGCTTCCATAACAGCACACTCTCCTGGTTCTCTTACCATCTCTAGAACACCCCTTCTAAGCCCATTTCACTGGATCATCTTCTGTCCACTTGTTTAAGGGAGAGCCCCTGGAGTTCTGTCCTTGGCTCCCTCATGCTCCCTGTTAGTGATCATTTATTTGCCTTATCATGTTTTTCACTCTCACATAGGTTCAGATCATTTCCTTTCCTGTGTACTCCAGACTCACAGCTTAATAACCACTGGACATTTTCACATAGATATCAGGGGACCAGTGGCTGGCTGATAATAGCGTCCCTAACAGTATCAGTCCCTGATCCCTAGAATCTGTGTTACCTTAGAAAAAGAGTCTTTGCAGGGGTGATTAAAAATTGTGAGGTGAGATTATCTGGGATTGTCTGAATGGGACCTAAATACAATCACAAGTATTCTAATAACAGAAAAGGAGACAGAAATTTGACAAGCACACACAGAGGCAAGGTAACCACAGGGGCACAGATTGGAGTGATGTGTCCAAAAGCCTAGGAAAGCCGGCAACCAGCAAAAGCTGGAAAAGGCAAGCAACAGATTGTCTCCTGGAAATTCCATAAGGAACCAGCCTTGCTGATACCTTGGTTTTGGCTCAGTGAAACCGATTTTGGATTTCTGCCCTCCAGAAATGTAGAGACTAAATTTCTGTTGTTTTAAGCCACCAAGTTATGGTACTTTGTTATAGCAGCCACAGAAAACTGATCAAGTACTGTATTAATTTCCTAGTACTGCCATAACACAGTACTACAAACTTGGTAACTCAAACAACAGAAATTTATTTTCATGAAGTTCTGGAGGCCAGATGTCCAAGATCAAGGTGTCAGTAGGGTTTCTTCCTTCTGAAGGCTATCATAGGGAAGCTCCTTCATGCATCTCCTAACTCTTGGTGTTTTTCTGGCAATCTTTGGTACTCCTTGGACTCTGCTGCATTACCCTGATCTCTGCTAGTCTTTACACGGCATTCTTCCAGCATGCATGTCCTTGGTGTCCAAATTTCCCCTTTTTATAAGGACAACAGTCATATTGGATAAGGGCCCACCCTAATAATTTCACATCAAACTAATCTGTAAAAAATTCATTTACAAATAAGGTCATATTCACAAGTACTAGGAGGATAGGACATCAACATCTTTGGGGGTATACCATTCAACCCATAACAGTATATTCTCTGGCTCCCCAAATTCATATCCTTCTCACATAAAAAATACATTGACCTCATTACTATATCCCCCAAAACCTTAATTATTCTAGCATCAACTTTAAGTCCAAAATCTCATCTAAAGATCATCAGCTCAAAGTTCCAAATCTTGTCATCTAAACATCCAAATCAGATACAGGTGAGTCCAGGGGTGATTCATCTTGGGACTCCTGGTGAAGATGGAGGCAGAGATACACAAGGCTCGCCTCCTAGCGCATCCACATCAAAATTACAACTAAAATATAGAACAACCATCACTCAGAACCATCAGAAATAGAGTTGAATGGAAGTCTCACAACTACGGAATTAAAGAAACCATATCTATCCAGACTGGTAGGAGAGCAGAGACATGGAACCAACTGGTCCCACATTCACATGTAGTGGATAAAAATTCAGGAGGACCATCTCAGGAACAAGGAGGCCCAGCACCCCAGCAGGCCCTCAGGCCCAGGGTTCCAGTACCAGAAAGATAAGTCATCATAAATTCTGGCTGCAAAAACCAGTGGGGATTGAGTCAGTCGAAGAAACTTCTGGAGTCCTAAGAAGTTCCTCTTAAAGAACTCATACATGGACTTAATCAGACTCACTCCCTCTGAGCTACACACAGGGGGGTAGCAGCTGAAAGGCACCAGTGGCATACTGAGAGAAAGTGAAGTGTCTGGCATCAAGGCGAGAGCTGGGGGACAGCCTTCTCCCAGACAGAAAGGTGGGCTATTGACCTTTTCTGAACCCTCTCCCAACACAGCCACACAGCCAGCAAGCTGGTGCCATATCTGAGATTCTATCAACCTGGCTAACACTGTTTGCCCCATCCTGGAGATTCCATCCCACCCAACTTGCAGGCCCACCCAAGCTGCTTTTCCATATGAATGGCTGGTCTTGGCTCATGCTTCACAACGTCCTAAATTCTCTTAGAAAAGTATCAGGCAACCTCAATGAGCCCCTAGCTCCTATACTTCTTGCTAGGAGGCACCAGGTCCAGTACTAGCAGCAAACAGCCTAGATTCACAACTTGGCTTCTCCTGGGAATTTTCAAGCCCAGCACAAGTAGAAGCCATCTCAGATTGTTTTATAGTTCATGCAGGGTGGTCCCAGGCAATACACAAATAGGGGCTACCTTGCCCTGCACCACCTGGGAAAACCCAGAACCTATACATCCACTGGAGAGCAACAGACCACATCAGAGCACCACCACCCTGTCCTGTACAGCTGATCCCCCAGAGAGGACAGAAGTTGGTGGTCAGTGATCACAGCCAGTCCTTGCAGCTTACTGGCCTTGGTAAATCCTTTCCATTGACCTGCCAATAGTAATCAAAGTTCAGCTACAAGAGGAGGGTGTACTCAACTCACATAGAGAGTGCTCCTTGAGTACCCAGCCTGGGTGATAGGGAAGGCTGTGCCATTGGACCTAATAAGACACTAATACATTAGGCCAAGCTACCAAGACAGGGAGTCATAGCAGCTCTATCTAATACATGGAAACAAACACAGGGAGGCTGCCAAAATGGGGAGACAAAGAAACATGACCCAAATGAAAGAAAAGATCAAAGCTCCAGAAAAAGAACTAAACAAAATGAAGATAAGCAATCTATGAGATGCAGAGCTCAAAATGCTGGTTATGAAGATGCTCAAGGAACTTAGAGAGGACCTCAACAGCATAAACAATATCCAGTCAGAAATGAAGGATACACTAATTAAAATAAAGAACAATTTACAAGGAAACAACAGTAGAGTGGATGAAGCCAAGAATCAAATCAATGATTTGGACATAAGGAAGCAAGAAACAACCAATCAGAACAATAAGAAGAAAAAAGAATACCAGAAAATGAGGATAGTATAAGCAGCCTCTGGGACAACTTCAGGCAATCCAAGATTCACATCATAAGGGTGCCAGAAGAAGAAGAGAAAGAGCAAGAAACTGGAAAGTTATTGGAAAAAATAATGAAAGAAAACTTCCCTAATTTGGTGAAGGGAAGAGACATGAAAGTCCAGGAAGCACAAAAAGTCCCAAACAGGACGGATTCAAAGAGGTCCACTCCAAGACACATCATAATTAAAATGCCAGAAGTTAAAGATAGAGAGATAAACTTAAAAGCAGCAAGAGAAAAGCAGTCAGTTACCTACAGGGGAGTTCCCATAAGATTGTCAGCTGACTTCTCAAAAGAAACTTTGCAGGTTAGAAAGGATGGGCAAGAAATATTCAAAGTCATGAAAAGCAGGGACCTGCAGCCAAGATTGCTCTACTCAGAAAAGCTATTATTTAGAATTGAATGTCAGATAAAGAGCTTCCCAGACAAGAAAAAACTAAAGGAGTTCATCATCACCAAACCATTATTATATGAAATGTTAAAGACATTTATTTAAAAAGAAGAAAATCAAAACTAAGAACAATTCAATGGGAACAAATACATATCTATCAACAATGAATCTAAAAAACAAACTAAGCAAACAAGAAGAACACAGACAGAATCACAGATCATGGGATGTGTTTTGATGGCTGTCAGGTGGAAGGGAAGTATGGGGGAATGGGTGGAGAGGGGAAGGGATTAAGAAGTACAAATAGTTAGTTACAGAATAGCCACAGGGATGTAAAGTACAGTATAGGAAATAGAGTAGCCAAAGAACCTATGAATGACCCATCGACATAAATAATGGTGTGGGGATTCCCTGAGTGGAGGGTGCTCGGTGGAGGGGGGCAAAGGGGAAAAATCAGGACAACTGCAATAGCTTAATCAATAAAATATAATTTAAAAAAAAGATTCATTCTGGAGCAAAATTTCTCTTCAAGTGTAAAACTGGACAACAGATGGTCTCCTTCCAAAATACAGTGAAAGAACAGGCATAGGATAGATATTCCCATTCCAAAAGAGAGTCATCAGGGAAGGCGGTTGGGGAGCTATGTGTCTCATCAAGACAGAAAACAAGCAGGATAAATTCCATTAGATTTTAAGGTTGGGAATAAACCTCTTCGGCTTGATATTCTGTCTTCCAGGCCCACTAGGATGGCAGTCCATTCCCTGAGCCCAGGGTAGTGTCCAAGCCCTCTGGAACTGAGCGATGGTTCTGCCCCCAAGACCTGTGCTTGGCAAATAGCTGTCCAGCCATACCCTTGGGGTTCTTTCCAGAGTACACTTTTTCTTTTTTGCAATATACATAGGCTGAGAATTTTCCAAATCTTCAAGTTCTATTTCTTTTTTATGTAACACTTCTTTCTTCAGTTTATTTCTGTCCTATTGCATTTGACTACAAGCAACAAAGAGAAACCAGGCCATACTTTCAACATTTTCTTAGAAATCTCATCAGCTAAATATCCAAGTTTATCACTTAACAAGTTCTACTTTCCATCCAACACAACACAATCAGCCATTTATGACACTTCATTACAAGGATTGCCTTTCCTCCCGTTCAAATAAAGTGTTTCTCATTTGTGTCTGAGACTTCCTCAGAATGGACTTCAATATTCATATATGCCTAGAAACATTATGCCCATGATATATGTATTCTCTAAGAAGATAGGAGCTTTCTCTACTGCTCGCCTTTCCTTTTTTCTGAGCTCTCATCAAAATCACCTTTAATGTCCACATTTCTACCAACAGTTTCTTCAACGCTTCCTCTAGCAAGCACCTCCAGACTCTTTCAGCCTCTACCCATTACTCAATTCCAAAGTGACATTCACATTTTTAGGTCTTTGTTACCACACAGCACACTTCCCAGTACTAAAATCCGTATTACTTTCCCAGGGCTGCTGCTGTAACAAAGTACCAAAACCTGAGTGACTTAAGCAAAAAAACCTCATTCTCTCACAGTTTTGGAAGCCAGAAGTCCAAGATTAAAGTGCCTGCAGGACTGGTCCCCTCTGAGGCTGTGACAGATATTCTCCCCCATGCATCTCCTGGCTTCTGGTGGTTTTCTGGCCATTTTGGCATTCCTCAGCTTCTGCTGCATCACCCCAATCTCTGCCTTCACCTTCACATGGCATTCTCCCTGTGTGTGTGTCCTTGTGTCCAAATTTCCCCTCTTTATAAGGACAATATTCACCTTGGATTAGGGCCTGGCCTAATAACCTTATCTTAACTTGATCATCTGCAAAGGCCCTATTTCCAAATAAGGTCACAAGCACAGGTTCTGGGGGTTAGGAATTTAACAGCTTTTAGAGGGACACAATTCAACTCATAACAATACCTCAAATTCAACATGCATTAACATAATTCATGCCCCCCCAAAAAGAGTTGTAAGCTGGCGACACCACCACTGATGATCCAGTCAGAAGTTTTGGAGTTATATTCCCCACCCCCACCTCAGCTTTCAAGAACAAGCATTTTTTCTCACAATTACAAGTCTCTGTATCAACTCTGGTTCAGCTGATGCAGACTGGGCTGGGAAGCTCTGCTTCAGCCTTCAACCTGCAGGACAGCTGAGTTTGACCAGATTGTGGTTGGGTCAGGTCTGCTCCACTTGTATTTATTCTGAATCTCAGGCTGAAAGGGCAGCAGCTACCCAGAAGTACACCTCCTCATAAGGTGACATAAATAATCCAGGACTTGAGAGTGATACTATTCAGGGAAGCCACAACAGGAAATGCCATCTTGCAAAGATAAAAAAAAAAAGCAAGTGGCTAAATTCTTCTCTAAACATCTTCAAAGAATAATGTGTGTCGATGAACTGATTAAGCAAGATTTGGGTTCAATGAGCAATACTGATTGAGCACCTACTCTGGTTAAGCCTATGATAGGTGTTTTCAGAAATATATCAATCCTTGCAACAAATATATCCATACACATTAAAGTTATAGAGGCTCAACGCTAAAAGAGACGATAAACAAAAAGGGATACTTAAAATTCTCCAGACCTCTCCCCCGATCAGTGCTAAGAATCTGAAAGTTGTCACATAGGCAGAAGGTTTAAGTGTCAAAATCTGGGCAGGCAGAGGTTAAGGTAAATGGCCTCCACATCTGACTTCCTGGATTCAGATTTTGGGCCTACTGTTCCTAACTGTGCAACCGTATCAAGGCATTTAACCTATCTGTGGCTCAGTTTTCCTATCTGTAAAATTGGGCAATGGGAGTACAGTCGTACCTTGGTATTCTTCAGCTTCAGAACTCATCAAACCCTGTACTGGTCACATTTTGATGAGGAAAAAAAAAAGCCTCAGCACTTGCTGGAACTTGTATAAGTCACGACACTGCCCCGAAAGAGAAAATGCTTCACCATTCAGTACTCATCAGTTTTGGCACTGGTCACGAGTTCCAGAACAAATTAATGATGAGTACTGAGGTACCACTGTATATATTTCATAGAGTTATTATGAAGGTTTAGTAAAATAACACATCTAAATTTTTTAAAACAGCATCAGCACACAGAAAAGTGTGTGATAAGTGTTAAGTGTTGTATCAGGGTGCAACATGGAGTTACCTTTTATTCCTCGTTTTGTTCTGAACTCTGTCAACATTCAACTCTGCTTATTTTACCTCCTTAGTACTTACTGATTTTTAACAGCATCTCTCCATCTCTCCAGCTAAAGCCTGCAGGTTAAAAGTTTAGGCCATTGTCATCTGGGCTCTTGCAATTGACTCTTCACTAGTCTCCCACTATTCTGTCTTGCTGTTCTCGTATATGTGCTCCTACCTGGGCTCCTAAACTATATGAACTGCTTCTCATTCATCTTGGAATCCCATTGGCCTCACACAGAGCCTGTCATGTAGAACACACTCATTAAATTTTAATCATTAAACTCATTCAAGAAGTTGCATTATATACACAACAGTAAACCAATATCATTTGAGGTCTTTTGTGGGATTTAGAGATAAATTCCCTATTGAAACAAACGTTATAAGAGTTCTGAGAATGAAGCCCTGGCTGCTGTGGCTCAGTGGATTGAGTGTCGGCCTGAGAGCCAAGTGTTGCTGGTTCGATTCCTAGTCAGGGCACATTATTAGGTTGCACGTCAGGTCCCCAGTTGGGGGCATGAGTGAGAGGCAACCACACAGAGATGTTTCTCTCCCTCTCTTTCTCCTTTCCCCTCTCTCTAAAAATAAAATAAGTAAACAAATAAACAAATTATTTTAAAAAAAAGTTCTGAGAGTGGGATTTTAGCAACAAAGTTTTCATTTTGGTAGAGGGTACATCTTAAATATTACTTAAGATAATGCTTTATACACCATTAGTTTAAAAGATAGCTATAGAAGAAAGGTATCACGTTGACTTTAGCAACACATGGTGTCTTCCTCTCCCTGCAGCGTCTGTAATATCTGTCTATATCTCTCATTAGGCACTTAAGTGCATATTGTCTTACACTCTTCTCTATTTTTTTTAAGATGTCTTCTCTCACCTACATTGTAAATTGCTTGAGAAAAAGAATTGTCCCTACTATGCATAACCTAGTGTTAAAATAAATATTATTGAGTGAATAAATTTCATGGGTATCAACACTCACACAGACTGTTAGGAAAAAACAACAACTTGAATTGTACACTATTGTTTCCAATATATAGGATTCAATTTAGGAGCTTGGATAAATCAGACAGACTTGATTTCAAAGTTCTCCCACCCACTAGCCTATAACATTGGGCAATATATACAACCTATTGAAGTCTCAGCTTCCCCATCAATAAAGCACTGTAGTCAGGATTAGTTGAGATAGCAGGTTAAGTATAGCACAGTACCTGGCATATATTAAATGCTCACTAAGTGGTGGTTATTATCATCATAACTGTCATTGTTTTTATTCCTTTTCAGCTTTGGTTACTGCTTCTAGGAACCTCCTCTTCATCATGCTCCTCCTCCTCACAACCACCACCACCAAAGAACATTTTTTACAAATCTTTGAAGAAATATTGTGCTTCTTGGTGTTGGCTCTGGCAGAATGCTGTGGGAGTGAAGAAGGCCAGCTGATATTACCCCTGAAGAAACCAAAAATTTCCCCAGTCTGAGCCAGGACCCAAAGATTAGATTTCCAGGACTGACTTGCAGATTTGCTTGTTTTTTTTTTAATTACTGTGTTCTGCTAATATATATATATTATGTTGGCTTTCTCTTCTACTGAACTTTCCAGTTGTTCATCCTGCCACACAAGTCCCTAAAAGTCTTGGCAACACACACTTCCAACCAGAGAATGGGGTTACTGCAGAGGGAGGTAAGGATGCTGCCTCTATCCCACCGCACAGTGCATGCAGGGACGCAATGTCAGAAGTCCTAACCCACGAGAACTTGAAGTTAATATTCTACAAGTTGAAAGAATGTAACCAAAAGACATCATCCCAAAAACCACAGGAAACTAGTGTCCTTTTTCATTATACTCTGCCAAATCCATCTTCTGATACACAGAATTTCTGAACAACAAAGAGAGGTCTCTGGGGTTTTGTGGTTTATTTTACTTCTCCCCACCCCCAACAAGTCCAACTTCCCTTCCTAAGAAGTGACAGTTGAATGTAGTAAGCAAGAATTCTGAATTACTGTCATATGATCAATGTCACTTGATCTAGAGATCAGCAAAGACAGGAATGTGCTAGGAAACACAAGAACAAGATCCACTCCTGGCCAGGTTCGGGAGCTCTAGAATTTGGAAATTGACCAAGAAAGTAAAGAGGAGGAGGAAGAAGGAAGAAGAGGGAAATTAGAAAGGTTAATAAGAAGCAAGAGGAGGAAAACGATCAGGCCCTGTATCCCCTGCTCCCCCCACACACAAAGAACACAGAGCTGTCTGCTAGCAGTGAGAAACTGGGTATGCATTAAGAGTCAGTGCTGCACTTTGCAGAATAGCATGCTTACTCCTTCCTCTTCTTCTCAACCTCTAAATAATCTCCAGGGTTCAGTTCGTAGCCCTCATCTTCTCTGTCTACACTCTGTTCTCACCTAAGTGTGTCTCATCACCTGGCTTTAGGCTGAAGGCTCCCAGTTTTTATGTGCAGTCATGACCTCCCCACTGAGCTCTAGATTCATGCAACTATATCCCCCTGAAAGTATAATAAACATCTCAAAATTGATATGTTTGTTACAGAAACAGGGGAGTCCAAAAATCCCCAGAGCTTGCAGCTGGGGGATGGGGAGAAGTAAGCAGCTTTTCAAATGCTTCCACATGCCTGAGGCTGGTGGCTACTGTCTTTCTTATGCAAATGGCTTTAATGCATCCAAAGCCTCAGGCAGATGGGAGGAGTCTTGAACCAGGGGACAGTATGGAGAAAGCACACAGAGCCTACGTAAGGGTCTGTGAATGGTCAGAACTGTTTGCAACGCCCACTGCGTCAGATGACGCAGTCAGGGATATATAAGCAGCTGCAGACATTTTAGCTCGGACTCTGAGACTCTCTCTGGCTCTCGCTCATGCTCTCACTCTGGGACTCTCGCTCTCAGACTCTCTCTGGCTCTGGCTCTGAGACTCTCTCAAGCTCTCGTTCGGGCTCTGGCTCTCACTGGCGCTGTGGCTCTCGCTCTCGCGCTCTGGCTCTGGCGCTCAGACTCTCTCTGGTGCGCTCGCGCGCTCGCTCTCGCTCTCTCGTGTGCTCCCTCCACGTGGCTTGGTGAAGGGGCCTTCTCCATGTGGCTTGGAGAAGGGGTCTCCAGGCTGCTTTAAGAGGCTCTCGCCATGCAGTTTTGAGAAGGAGAGAAGATCCACGCGGTTTGCAGAAAGAAGGCAGTTTGTAAGGAGGCTGAGAATCCAGGTGGTTCTGCATTGAGAGCTGGAGGGCACCACAGCACAGGAAGGACCTCCCCAATCAGATTGAATGATTGGCAGCTGCTGGTAAAGCTGAACTGTGTTGGGAAAGTAGGGAAACGGTTTCTCTGACTTCCCTAAAACTAGCCTGGTTTGGAAGGGGGGGAGGCAAGGATATGTGTTTGTGGGTGTTTTAAAGAGCATAAGACTTAACAACGGAAATCCGCAAATAACTAAATCTATATAACTATTAAATAAACAATTCGTTTTCTTTTCACCAAACTCTGGTATTGAGAGTTATAATTTTGGCGGCGGGCAATCGGGCCCCTAACTAAAGAGCCCGTGGGTTTGTTTTCAACTGGAGCAGCCCAGGGGTTCTGTAACATGTTTACTACAAAGTTCCAAATATGCTCCTCCTTAGGCTTTCCAATGTCAATAATGTACCACTCTTCACCAAGATGCTTAGACCAAACATTCAAACACACTTACACCCAGGCCTAGTCAGCTCTCCCTCTAAATACACCCCTAATCCTGTTTCTTCTCATCATCTCCAGAACTACCATTCCATCAAAGGCACCATCACCTCCCATCTGGTCCACTGACACAGCCTCCTATAGGTCTCCCTGCTCCCACCCTTGTCTCCCCACCCTCCATACCCCATAATACCTTTCCCATAGAGGAGTCATTATGAGATGTAAGCCAGAGCATGCCACTTCTCCACTTGAACCCTACAAAGGCTTTCCACAGACCCCAAAGTCATCCCCATGGACCTCAGGTCTGAACATGTTCTAGTCCCTCCCATTCTTGATCTCATTCCCTCTAGTTCTGCTTCACTCTATTCCTAGAACACCCCAGGCTGTTCCCACCTCAGGGACTTTTTACTTATCATACTTTCAGGCTATAATATTCCTCCCCAGATCATAGCATTCATCACTTTATTCCTTTCTCTGTCCCAACTTGACCTCCTCCCAGAGGCCTTTTCTAACTATCCTAACTAAACCAGCCACACACCTCCATCACTCCCTAGTTCCCTGTCCTGATTTTTCTCCATAGCACCTATTACTGTCTGAAATTTTTTTTAGTTTTATATCTATCTCCCCCACCTGCCTGGGGACAGCCTTTTCCATACACCCATTATTATCGACATTTTTTTAAGTTTATTATCTATCTCCTCCACCCTTCTATCTTTTCTCCACTATATTCCCAGAGCCTAAAACTAAGTCTGGTTGTTGTTGGCAGCCGTCCATCTCGAGAGACGATGGTGTAGCTTCTTAAGAGTCTATCTGCACCGCCAAGAATGGCTGTGCAGTCCGACTCGGGAGTGACACGGTATCTGTCTCCTCCCGTGTTGAATCAACGCTGGAGTGTCCTCTCCAGTGAAGCTGAAGCTACAGAGCCTGGGCAGGGTGATATGGAGGGTCTGCTGTTGCCCATGCAGCAGACCCCCCCTCTCTTCGCAGCTGAAGGGTCCAAGGGAAAGACGGAGTCAATACAGCTTGGCTTCAGGTGCGCCGCAGGAGTTGCCGGTGTTGACTACAACGTCAAACCGCCTTAGGGACTCCGGCTCCGGATTTTCTGTCGGGGTTTACTCCCTTAGCCTTTCCCCTGAAGAGGTATGCCGCAAGGCAGCGGAGGTTTTTTGGAGTCAGAGTTTTCCTTCTCTGATGTGCCCTGACTGGAAGATCGAACCAGCGACACTTAGCTCGCAGGCCGACGCTCAATCCACTGAGCCAAACCAGCCAGGGCATTAAGTCTGGTACATAACATATATTCAATAAATGTCCAAATAAGTAAATATTAAGCCATTGAAATTGGCCAGAATGGGCTTCCTGTAATCAGAATTTTGAGTTTTATTTTCAAAGAAATGAAGGATTCCTGTTGGATACAATCACACTTGAAGATAATTAATGTTCCTGATCTTACTATTTTCCAAGCATCCTCTCTCTCCACACCAGAAGGGCCATCTCTTATGATCAAAGACCACACATCCTTCAGATGGTGCTTGTGAGCCGGACAGAAACAATGTTAAAAATCATTGCTTCTCATTCCATGATTGTGTGGTAGCTACACTGGAAGATAAATAGAAATGAAAGGCACTGTGATGCTATAATGTTATAAAAGTAGTGCAACCTATTTTAAATGACACAATACTTAAGTGTATGAGGCACACCCAAGCAGGGTGTGAAACGAGACCATATGTCAGCCCTGAGGTGGGATTACAGAGCACGTGGCTGAAGGCCGACTGGGTTAAAATGGCCTTGCAATTCATTATATGGAGCATTTTACTAGTTTTTGGAATTGAACTTAGCCACAGAACTGGGAAAAACCATCTCACTTCCACATTTACCCTGTCTCACAGAGATGGGCATGACAGCATTAAAATCCAACAGGCACACTGTAGCTGTGCTCAGTTCCAATTCTCAGTGCAAGAACTACAGTGTTGTGTTATATTGTGTTTAAATCTTTTTAAAGGATATTTATTGATTATGCTATTACAGTTGTCCCAATTTATTCCCTTTACCCACCTCTGCCTGGTATCCCCTTCCCTCCAGCAATCCCACCCCCACTTAGTTCATGTCAATGGGTTGTGCATAACTTCTTTGGCTTCTCCATTTCCTATACTGTTCTTAACATCCCCCTGTCTCTTTTGTACCAACCAATTATGCTTCTTAATCCCTGCACCCTTTCACCCATTCTTCCCCTTCCACCTCCCAGCTGATAACCCTCCAAATAATCTCCATATCTATGATCCTGTTCCTGTTCTGGTTAGCTTTTTTTTTTTTTTAGATTGAGTTGTTGATAGTTGTGAGTTTGAGTTTGTTGTCATTTTAATGTTCATGATTTTGATCTTTTTTTTTTAAAATAAATCCCTTTAACATTTCATGTAATAATGGCTTGGTGACGATGAACTCCTTCAGTTTTACCTTGTCTGGGAAGCATTTTATCTGCCCTTCCATTCTAAATGATAGCTTTGCTGGATAGAGTAATCTTGGTTGTAGGTCCTTGCTTTGCATCACTTTGAATACTTCTTGCCAGCCCCTTCTTGACTACAAAGTTTCTTTTGAGAAGTCACCTGATAGTCTTATAGACACCCTTTTGTAGGTAACTCTGCTTTTCTCTTGCTGCTTTTAAGATTCTCTCTTTATCTTTAACCTTTGGCATTTTAATTATGATGTGTCTTGGTGTGGTCCTCTTTGAGTCCAACTTGTTTGGGACTTTCTGTGCTTTCTGGGCTTGTATGTCTACTTCCTTCACCAAATTAGGGAAGTTTTCTTTTATTGCTTTTTTCAAATAAGTTTTCAATTTCTTGCTCTTCCTCTTTTCCTTCTGGCATCTCTGTGATTCAGATGTTGGGCCTTTTGGAGATATTATAGAGTCATCTTATACTTTCCTCATTTTTTTGAATTCTTGTTTCTTCTTGTTCTGGTTGAATGTTTATTTCTAGCTTATGTTCCAAATTGTTTATTTGAATCCCAGCTTCATTGTGGTTTCCTGTAGATTTTGTCTATTTCACTTAGTGTAGCCTTCATTTCTTCCCTTATGCTTTTGCCGTACTCAATGAATTCTCTGAGCATCCTGATCACCAGCGTTTTGAACTCTGCATATGATAGGTTGGCTATCTCCATTTCGCTTAGTTCTTTTTCTGAGGTTTTCTTCTGTATTTTCAATATTTCTTTGTCTCCCCAATTTGGCAGCCTCCCTGTGTTTGTTTCTGTATATTAGGTAGAGCTGCTTTGACTCCTTGTCTTAGTACACCTTCTAAGTTGTATGGGGTGGAGCTTTAGGTATTCACAATGGCAGGGTAACCCTCTTCACTGCTTTGTGGCTGTGGGGGGGGGGGGGCTCAGAGAGGAAACAATGCCACTGCCTGGCTTCTGGAGGTTTGCCTGGCACTTGCCCCATTTCCAGTCACTTCACCTATTTTCCATATGTGATTGGTGCCCTTCCTGCTGTTGCCCTGGTGGTGGATACCAGAGTGTGTGTTTTGCTTAAGTTCTAAGTCCATGTGGTCCCTTTAAATGGACTCTTCTGAGAAACCGACAGTTTCTTCTGCTGCCCCAATCCCCACTGGTTTTTACAGCTAGAGGTTATGGGGCTTTATCTTCCTGGCACTGGGACCCTGGGCTGTTTGGTCTGGCCTGGGGCTGGGATTGCTCACTCCCAAGGTATTCCTCCTGATTTTTATCCACCACGTATAGATGGGGGACAGCCCGTTCTGCTGCTGGCACCATATCTCTATGCAGTACCTTGTCTCCTCACCTCTCCGCCCTAACTCTGGGTCTCTTCCCCTCCTTGTGTGAAGTTGTGTTGTGGGCCCGGCTTATGAGCAAAAGTTGTTCACCATTGGCTCCAACTCCCTAGTGCTTTCTGGCAATCTTAAACCAGCAAGGGTTTGTGTTTTGTATGAAGGGCATAGAACCAGCAGTGTGCACTATGGAAATCAATAGTTTTATTTCATCAAGACTTAAACATAAGACTTCCAGTAAAGATGGAGGCACAGGTAGACACGCTTCGCCTCCTTGCACAACCACAAGAAAGCTGCTCAGAAATCTCCTCGGGAGAAATCCTCAATATTGCCCAGGCTTTCGCTTCAGTGCTGGAAACAGCAGCGTGACTTCTGAGTTATCAATGATCTGCTCCCCACACTTCACTGGAGCATTCCCACACCTCAGTTCGAGGTCACAAACCTTCTCTGGGATAAATGCTCTCACAGCTTACTGGAAACCCACTGGCGGCTGATGTAGTGTTTTGAGAATAAACTATGTAATCTTCAAGATTTCCAAAAGGCACATTTTTTCTTCCAACAAAGAGCAAATTCTGACTAAGCTGTGGGCTGTGGGCAGTAGTCTCCCCTTGGCTGCTCACTATTTTGCTTCTGGAGAGATCACCCATGAGGATCAAAGGCTGTTGGAATGGCAAGGCCAACTTTCCATCCAGAAAGAAAAAATAAAATACAAGTAGTAGGGAAGAAGGATGCGGCATGTACACATAGGGTCCAACCCTGAGACTGCAGCTCTCTCTCTCTAGTCAAGTGATTAGTCATCCTGCTTCCCCCAGGATGAACCTGGAAACACCTTCAAATTCTTGAATATTTTACTGCTTTCTGCAGTGTTCTCATGAGCATCTCATTAGAATGCTGGTTTGCTGGCTCCTTGAGAGAGTGAGTATCCTCTTGGCAAGAATCAGTGCAGCTAGGTGACTGCTCTTCCTCTTAATGACCCTTAATTAGATTATATTTAACAGCAGGGGCTGCACAGCACTGCCGCTGATCTGCAGACAAGGAGTGGCTTACCCTGTAAATTAATAGGCCTGACTGGGATTATGGAAGCTAGCTGTGTAAATGCAAAGGGAGCCCCCTATGCCAACAGTCCTTGGCCTGCTGACACAGCTGCACCAGAGCACCCAGTCACTGGAGCACCAAAGGATATTCAGTTACAGTGAAGAAATCATAACAAAGACAGGAAACAGATCAGCACACTCTGGATTTAACACCCCCCACCCCCGAGGAACTCTGCTGATTTCTAGGCTGCAGATGTTTTAAACCTTGCCTTGAAGAATGCCCATGTCACATGCTCAAGCTGATGGAGCCGAGTACAGTATTTAATTGCGTACTTATTCAGACAGTGAACCAAAATTATGTCACTTAGAGGTTCTCATCTCTGAAATAAAGGAAGGGTAACAGAATTTGCAAAATCCTTAGGTGTAGTTGGCTGAGCTGTCAGGGTTTGTTTACTTAAAATAAGGTGTAAATGAAGCCAACTGGGCTCTTCCATGAAGACCTTGCTAATCCCTGCAGATGCGGGCTTTCTCAGCTGTTTCCTACTTTTTGCTATTCTCAGCACTACATATCAAGTGGAGTAGAATGAAAGCAAGGCTTCCTCATTCAGCATTTTGAAACATCCCTGCCAACAAAGACGGGATCCTTGACTGTTTAGAGCTTATGATTAAGGGGATGGCATATCTTACTGGCAGGATAAAGGTCATTTTGCAAAAGTTACAGTAAATTTTGCAGAATTGGAAATTTATCTTTCAAAGTTCTCTGACTGAGTTATATAAATATGTCTAAGGCTACATAAATATGTGGTTTGCCAGAGGCACCACATTTTCTTTGTGGCAGGGACCAACTGGACCCTGCCAGAAAAGAGTTCAGAGGACTATGGATGTCAGATAAACATCAAGCCAAGAGTTGAAAAAACAGAAAATGTGCAGCTCACTTGTGACCTTTTGGGTGGGGATCCCATTGCCATTATTTTACTCTTCTAAGTTTTCTAATCTATAAAATGGGTAAATTTTAGGCATGCTCTCAAGACGACTTTGGTCGTCATTGGTTTCCTAACTTATCCTTGAAACATCCTGCTGAGGACATATTTTTGTTTTTCATGTTAAGAAAGCAATGATCATTTTAACTGCTACTGAATCAAGTATTCCATTAGAACAGACACAGGTTTCTGGTAATTGAGAGCAATTCTCTTATCTCTACCTGAGCTTGCAGACTTATCCAAACAATTGAGAATATGTGAGCATGGGTCAGAGAGGGGGATAGGAGGGGAATTATCCAGGCTGGCCCTCTCCTCTAGCCACATGCACCAACCATTCTTCACTATGCAGACCAGCCTTCCCAAGACAAGCCTCACATCTGTGAATGAATGACAGTTCAGGAACTAGGAGCTGATGTTAACGTACTTATGCGGAGGCCTGCAGCACTGTCAGACAGTTTCAGGTGTTAAAAAGTCCCTTCTCACTTTGGATCTTTTCCACCTAAATTACTATCCAGCAGAATTTATGATCCCAGATTCTCTCCCCATATAATCATTCCCTAAGACTCCATTTTTCCAGATGATTCCATTTCTCTAGATTTTCTCTCTGCTCTACCACTGCACCTGATAGTTTTCACTTTGCACAGTGCGTATTCAGAGAGTTCTCACCCGGTATATAAATAACTGGTAGATAGCACTAGCTCACCCCTACTCAAATGAGGAACTTGGACTTCATTAGGGACAGAATGGTTCTTAGGTATGGGGAGAAAAATCCTTCTTAAAATTTGAAGGATGCCAACAAAATCGACTCTTTTGTCAGTCTGCACTAAGTCTAGAAAGTCAATGGTTGTATGGTCTTCTTTGGGGTTGAGCAGCGCCTTATCGCAAAGTTCTACTTTTGAATGATCACCTGGGAGAGGGAGCATACACAGTGCCTGGAACATACGTGCTGAACTTATCAGTAAAATCATAAATCAAATAGTTTTTCTTACTGGAGAGCTCAAAGGGGTTAAGAATCTGGATGCCTGGAAGAGGCAGATGTGGCACGGTATGTAAAGCCTGAATCGAGACGTGAGGGGCACTTAAGATAGATCTGTCTATCTTAAAACTCTTCTAAGGGCAGGTCCATGCCAGGAAATCCAAGACCACCTTTATCTGCACACCCAGGTAGCAAGTATCATCTACGTACTGGGACAAGGATATAAATCCCTGACTTTCCCATGCTTCTCAGCATGAAGTAAGAGAGTATAAAAGGAAAAAAAGGATGCTGAGGACCTTCTCAAAAGAGTGTCATGGTTTGTTAGGTTGACCCAGATATCAGCCTGAAAATCCAATAAAACATATTCAACACATGAATTAGTTTGCTGGATTGTTCTCGCTTAATTGTCCTGTTGTTCAATAAACCATAGTGACCACTCAGTACTTCCCTGAAGGACTGCCCGAGGTTCTCCCTTTAAAATGGGCAAGTGATGAGTGGTGATTGATTAGCCCTATGAAGTCTTCACCTAAGAACTTGTCAAGAGAAAGAAGAAAATAGACTCAGCTATTTTGATTTGGCAATGAGCTCAAGTAAGCAACATCCATAAAACAGTAAAAATGTTTTTGACAAGAGGTGTCATTTAAACACGGTAGAGTCCCTCTGCTGTCATCCGAGAACGAAATTTTGGCTGTCTCTTACCTATTTTTATTCTTTTTTTTTTCCCATGGTCACTTGGGATGGGCCACAAGAGAGATCAGGATTCTTTCTTCACTACAGCCCTAAGGTTTTGTATCACCTTTGGAATCCCCTGCACTGTTGCCCCAAGTTTCATTTTATGCATCAGCTAAAGCCTCAGCCAAAGGAAAAGAACTTTTCTTCCCATTGGAGTGGAATTCAGGAATTTATCTTTCTTCAGGTCCCAAGTCAAGCTAAATTATGTTACCTGGGGATGCTGCCAAAACACAGGTCTGTTCTGTTTTGAATCATGAAACCACTAGTGGTAACCTTATTTCCAGACATTTGAGATGAAAAACACCAGTACATGATGTGTGTTTTACAGAAGAGGATTGCCAGGTATGTTATGTCTTCAACCTAGTTTTTCTGGTAACCTGAACACTGACCTTCAACAAAAAGGGCAGGTAAGATGCCCAAGGTTATTTATTATTAAATGGTATTCACATATTAGTTGACTGACAACCCAGTGACCAACTCCCCCCAACATCTCCCAAATAGTTTGCCACAAATATCTCATCATCTTTTCCTTTTTAACACTGCAATATTTATTCACTGATCACACTCCAGTTTACACAGAAGAGAGGGGCGTTGTCTCAGGCCAGCCCATTACCGGGAGGATCAGTGAAGGAGCTGTATGCAATTATCACTGAACTTTGCTTTAATGTCTTTACAGTCATGTCTCTCTTAAGGCTTTGTCATATTTTGCTGGGTAGGTGTAGAATTAATTTTGAAGGAAGGTTGATGGGTTGGCCAGTCAAGACTCTGCTGCTGAAAGTTGAAGGGCACTCATTTGACTCACTTCTCAACAAGGTTTATTTCTCTACTTATAAAAAGATTTGCTAATATTCATCTGAGCTTACCGAAGGATGTTTAATTTTTTTTCCAGTAGTTCAAAAAACAAGCCTTGAAAATAGTACATAACAGCACTGTCCAAAAGAAATTAATATAAGCCACATACATAATTTAACATTTTCTAGCAGACACAATTTTTTAAATCCTGACCAGAGGATTTTTGAGAGAGAGAAAGGGGGAGAGAGAGAAAAACATCGGTATGAGAGAAACATCGATTGGTTATCTCCTGTATGTGCCCTAGCTGGGAATCAAACCTGTAACCCAGGTCTGTGCCCTGACTGGGAATCAAACCCACTACCTTTTGGTGTACTGGATAATGCTCCAACCAACTGAGCAACCTGGCCAGGGCTCTAACAGCCATGTTATAAAAAATAAAAAATAAAAAGAAACAGGTGAAGTTATTTTTAACTGTATATTTTATTTAACCAAATAGGCCCCAAATATTGTCATCTGAACATGTAACCAATGTAAAATTTACTATATTTCACATTCTTTCTTTCATATTATGTCTCCCACGTCTGGGTGGAGTATAGACTTCTAGTTTATCTCAGATTGAACTAGCTACATTGCCAAGGGCTCAGAAGCCACCTACAGTTGGAAGCTGCCATACTGGCAAACTCAGGTACAGCATTGCCCTGCACACTCACTGACTTAAATGGGAATTTAGGGAAGAGAAATGTTAACCAGAACCTCTTTTCTACATGGTAGCACACTGAAGTGTAGTGAAATGTATAGATATGAGATGTAAATAAATGATACTCTCAGGTCATTTCCATTCTATTCTTTTTTAGTTAATACATATCATCCTTAGATAATAGCAAAATAATTCAGGCTGATTTTTTCCCTTTCAGAATAAAGGAAATAGGGATACTCAATAATGAAGGAGAGGTGCAGTGCTTTTGGAATATAGCCTGGCAGTACCTCATAAGGTTAAACACAGAGCTGTTACATGACTCAGCAATTTCACTCCTATCCAAGAGAAATGAAAACATATATTCACACAAAAACTGGTTCATAAATGTTCACAGTAGCCTTATGCATAATAGTCAAAGGGTTGAAACAACCCAGATGCCTATCAACTGATGGATGGATAAATAAACTGTGGTATATCCATACAATAGAATATTATTTGGCAATAAAAAGGAATGAAGTACTGACACATGCTACAACATGGGTGAGCCCTGAGGACATTATGCTAAGTGAAACAAGCCAGATACAAAACAGCACATATTATATGACCCCATTGACATGCAATGTCCAGGACAGAGAAATCCACAGAGACATAAGTCAGCCTAGTGGTTGCTGAAGAGTAGGGGTAATGGGCATTGGAGGGAAATAGGGAGTGATGGCTAAGGGGTACAAGGTTTCTTTCTGGGGTGGTAAACGTGTCTTTAAATTGGTTGTGGTCATAGTTGCACAATTATGAATTATATATTTTAAATTGGTGAAATGTATGACATGTGAATTATATCTCAATAAAGCTGTTATAAAAAAAATAACAGAAGATTGCTGCCTAATGTCTGAGGGCCTTGCATGCCACACACATTTTAGCAAATGATCATATGAGATTATGTGACCACATATGCATGGATATATAAGTATTCAATCAAAACAGACAAACAATGGTTTCAATGTCAAAGCCTGTATGTTTCCTCTATTTGAAAAAAAGGAAAATAGAGCAGCCTCAGGTTAATTTCTCCCTAATCTCCTAGAGTTTATTAAGAAGAGTAAAGTGCAATATCTCAGATTTAAGCCCTCCCCAGCAAGAGCAGAAGAGCCAGCTCTTTCCAAAGCTGTGTTTTCAGGACATTGGGTGGTAGAGGGTTAGTCTGGGGAGAGGGTGGTAGGTTCTGCGAACACACAGCTCAAACTGAAGGTGCCCCTTGCTGCTGCAATCTCACTGCCCTGCTCACCACTTTCTCTTCCCCAAATGAGCTTCCAATCTCAGAGCTGGCTTTCAGCCTCAGCTCCTCCAGGAAGCAAATTACTTACCTTTAGCAGAGTATTATCCTCATTGATTTTTTTGTTTCATACTTCTTTTATAATGTTTTGTTTTATGGTTGCTTTGTTGTTGTTTTGTTTTCCCCCAAATCAAAAATGTTTCCAACACCACACTGTCACTCCTTGCAAGTGACAGCTGCTTAGTAAAAAGTGCTTATTTTTTGTACCTTCTATTCATGGTGGTGTGTAAGACATTTGGCAATAAACAACCACCAAAAGATCTATTAAAATTGAGAAAGTAATTAACCACACACACACACACATACACACACACAGAAAAATAATTACTTGCCTAATAGTCTCAATGCAATTAAAGTTGGTGGCATGTGCCGTAAACATGGTGTGTGCCTGGATTCTTCCGGGGGAGCTGAGAGCTGTCAGGAGCTGCTGCGCTCTTCTACTCCCCTCGCTGACCTTTGAGTCTCAGTGGTAGATGCTATCAGTGACCCCAGTAAGAGTTCGAGACATCTTGGAGTCACAGATTACAGTATCTCTCACTCCTGTTGTCACAAGTCCATTATCAGCTTATTCACTGGTGACAGCGACAGCTCTCTTCTACTCCCTAACTTCTACTTTCTCTATAATACTGTTCTGTACCACCAAAGCAGGCGCTCTCAATAAAGCTGTTGCCACACAGAGTGCTCTGTTAAAACACCATCGAAGACCGGTTATTTTAATCAAATCAAGTCTAAATTCTTTTGTCTCGATTTCAGCTCTCTAATCCAGCTTCACCCATCCCCAACCACTACTTAACATACACCCTCAGCTCCAGGCTGGAAGGTGTTCTGTCTCCCTCTCTGGGGTCCTTTGCTCCCCGTCCCCACATGCACTCTGAGCATATTTCTACCTCTCCTGACCCAAAGTCCAAGAACACTGCAATGGTTTCTCTTTTCTTTCCTGATTTCTTTGTCTTCATCACAGATCTCTCCTAAAACACATATACTAGCTTGGATTGTTTGCCATTGTTCCATGTGAGTGAGTAACTTTTGTCACCTTCACTTGGTTTAACATCCTGAGTGTAAGGACCAGATTTACTATGCTGACCCCTTCACAGTACCCAGCATATATAAGGTGCATAATCGGCAGCCGTCCGTCTCGAGAGACGATGGTGTAGCTTCTTAAGAGTCTATCTGCACCGCCGAGAATGGCTGTGCAGTCCGACTCGGGAGTGACACGGTATCTGTCTCCTCCCGTGTTGAATCGACATCTTGCGATGACGCTGGAGTGTCCTCTCCAGTGAAGCTGAAGCTACAGAGCCTGGGCAGGGTGATATGGAGGGTCTGCTGTTGCCCATGCAGCAGACCCCCCCTCTCTTCGCAGCTGAAGGATCCAAGGGAAAGACGGAGTCAATACAGCTTGGCTTCAGGTGCGCCGCAGGAGTTGCCGGTGTTGACTACAACGTCAAACCGCCTTAGGGACTCCGGCTCCGGATTTTCTGTCGGGGTTTACTCCCCTAGCCTTTCCCCTGAAGAGGTATGCCGCAAGGCAGCGGAGGTTTTTTGGAGTCAGAGTTTTCCTTCTCTGAATAAGGTGCATAATAGACACAGCATTTAATGACTATCACTGGATATTGGATCCCAGAGCTGGGTGCCACCTCTGCTTGTGTGTGTATATGAGTTTCCTTCCCAGCTACAGACCCCAGACCATTTCCCCAGAAAGACAGCGTGCTTCTCAATGCTGGGACTGTATCTTCATTCTGTTTCTTTTCTGCCTCGAGGCTCTCTCCCACAGCTGCCTGGGGATTCCTTGTTTTAACCAATCATCTTTCTCTATTGTTTTCTCTGATCACAAGTTCCTCCCCTCGCTGCAGAATTAATAACTTTAGACTCTGGTCCTCAATGTATCCTGTATTTCTTTCCAAGCATTTTTCAACCTATACAATTATATTGATTTCTCTCCTTCCCTGTCAGACCTGGGAGAGCCATAAATGTCTCAGCTATCCAATCCAGGGTCTAGCAAAGAGGCATGATGTAACAGGCTCATAACAGATATTGTTGTATTTTATTCCAGGAGCTCTCATCTAAGACCAAAGACTCACACAAATTATAACAACCCACTTTTGATTCCTAGTGAAAGTTAATCCTTTTTACAGAATGTGGTTGAGGAGTCTTTTTCCCAGTAGGTGGGGGAGGGGGCCCTTAGCACAGGGGAACCCATCCAGCCTCTGGCTCTGCAAAGTAGGATTATGTGGACCTACATTTAAAGGCAGTGTCCCCTGGCATCACATTCTCCCTTCAGCCCTTTAAAGATGGCTCCTTCTTACCTGTTTTCTGGGGAGAAAGGGGAGACAGGAACAGATCTAAACAAAATTGTTAATAATGGAAAGTCTGTGTTTCACACTCTCCTTTCTGAGCTCCTGCCCCACATCTAGAAATTTTTCTTTCCCAGTCTCAGGTACCTCAGATCCAAAGTTTCTTCAGCCTTTCATATCTCTGAAAGACAAATCTCTTAAAAGCAACAACTTCACTGATGGCAGCTACATTTTAGGACAGAGGCTATCTGGTTAAATAGATCACCCTGAAGCACCGATATGATTTAGTAATCACCATCCTTCCTAAACCTTCCCTCGTGTATTTGCATGTCAGGAGCCCTATAATCTTAATTAAGTTTAAGCACAAAATAAAGTAAATTCAGCTGAGTCAGAAAAACAAAAACAAAAACAAAAACAAACCTTCCTAGTATCTTTCTGAAGAAGCAAACTGACACCTGGATCTACCTTAGTTGGAGATTTTCAGGCACTTCAGCGTTCTCCCTCTAAGGACACTAGAAACTCTCTGACCATCCCCTCCCCAGTGTTGGCTCTAGTTTATCTTCATCCTTCTCATAACTACCCCAGGACTTTATTTTACTTTTCCTGATTTCAGTCTGTGTTTTAACTGCTTGATTTGGATGCAACATGGGCCTCTGCCTCCGCTGAATTCAACTTCAGAAAATGTTCTTCAACCACACACAGCACCTTCAGGGACAGGCCTACCAGATTACGAGTTCTGGAAAGATTTTTAAAAACCACCCTGAGGACAATGCACATTATAAGCACGCAAAACTTGACTCTTCCTTTCTCAAATATTTCTTGAGCCCAGGAACTGTCCCAGGTACAATGGTGAACAAAATAGACACTATCTCTCTGCATTGAACTTACACTGTGGCAGGAGAAAATATATTTTTGAAAAGTAAGTACCTTGATACTTGTAATTAATTCATTCCAGAAGTCGTGACAAGTACTGAACAATGAAGCATTTTCTCTTGCAGGGCAGGATCATGGTGACTCATACAAGTTCTAGCAAGTGCGACAAGTCCCCAGCAAACTAGGAGTACTGAAATATTTTTTCTCATCAAAATGCAAGTACAGGGTTTGACGAGTTCTGAAGCCATGAGTACTGAGGTGTGACTGTAATTATAAGGATGCGAGGGTCACACCCTTCTTCCTGTAATCCCTAGTCCTTAAGAAGTAAATATGATGTCCTTGCACCTCCAATCCCAAAACCTCCAGAACTTTCTACTATCTCTAGTCTTCTCTCTTTCTCTCCCCTAATTCTCTTTCTTTCCTCTTCCTTCCTTTAGCATCCCAAGAACTCCAATCTTTCATCTCTCTCCAACTGTGAGAGTACCTAAATCCATCCAAGTTCTCAGCAGGGAAAAAAATAAAAAGACTTTCAATTGGTCAGAATCCACCTTTTCTGTGTGTTTGCAATTACAAATATGAAAAACAAAAATACTCTTCCTTTTTTCCTTCCTTCAGTCTTCCCTTCATTCTAATGCTGATTCAGTCACAATTTTCAAAGTGAAGCTAACTATTTACAAAAAGGCAGAGAGGGAAGGAATTGACCTAATAATTTCCCAGCTGGGAATAGAACTAGTTTTAAAAGCTTTTTTTCCCACTTTACATAACCACAATCTTGGAGGAAGGAAAAGCCTAAGACACAGAAGACCACCGGGTATGCTTTTTAAAAAAAATTCTAATACCTGATAACTAACCCAAAGTGAGAAAATCACAGCTCCCAATGAGTCTTCTTCTCAATAGGGGCATGGCTAAAGTGATTTTTTCCTTTGTTGATAACTAGTGAATTTATATTTTCATTCAATATGTCCTTCATTAACATGAGAAGCACAAAGAAAAATTCCATAATCTGATAAATATAAACAGATCACTGAGCTGAGAGAAACTGCCAAAGTTTCTTGGGATTATTAATGGAAACATTATGCTTTTTATTAAATTCGCAGACACATGTATCTGAATAATTACCAACTGATTTTATAAAACTTGGAGGGAATAGAATCTTTCATATTTGAGTGTAGATATCTAGAATAAAGTGAGTTCAAAACACTTAGACTTAGAAAATGCTTCAACACCTCTAAAGTTACACAAAAGAAGGAACATATAACCAAATGAAAAACCAATAATCACGAGATCACTATCTTGAACAAAACTAATGAGAAGGGAGTTCACCATCTGCCAATTTTTGCCAACTAAATTTTGTATCAGACACCTGCAAAATACATCTAGAATTAGGGTATTAAAATATTTATTCTGAATTGTTAGAGAAAAAATATGCATATTTTAAAGAATTGAATGCAGCAGCAGAACAGAACCTTGAATCACATTAGACACAAACTACATGGCCTAAAGAAGTCTTTGAAATCATCAACTGCAACCCATTTATTTTATAGAAGAGCTTTTGTGAGACTCACAGTTTACACCATTTTGTAAAATTCACATTAGTAGTTACTTAATATGTAGCAAAAAAAAGAGTACAATTCTATGCTTCCAACTCAGACCTCTTCAATTACCCAGTGATGCATACGTGTGTGCACACAGAGTATACACATAGATGGGTGTGTATATATCTATTAGACAAAGAGGGATGGAAAGAGCTCAAATGAAGTGCTGATATCAATTTTTTAAAAAATTTATTCTCTTTCTTCATCTTTCTCTATTAATAATGAGCATTCATGGAGTACTTGTTAGTGCCAGGCATTGTGCTAAGCACTTCACTTACATGAATTCATTGTCACAATGCTCCTCTATTAAGGTAGTCTTGTTATGCCTCTTTCCATAACAAGCAAATGAAGGCTTGGTGGTGGAATGCCCGTGTTTAAGGTCGCTCGGGCTCTCTGAGAGCCTCATTCAAAGGCTTCCCCGTTTATAGGAGGTGCATTTTGGTCTATCAAAAGTGGAACAAAGACTGAAGGCTTCGGAACCAAATTATTTTATGACACACTTTCAAAATTGTATTTGAAATGAATATAGCTGCCGTGAATAAGCAGAGCAGATTCACATGGCCGCAGTTTAGTAACAGCTGTGGCTGATGGTGTGTTCAGCATATGGAGAAGGAAATTACCTTCCAACCTTCTTTCACGGGCTTACATCAAACAGATTCTCACACCTCGTCCTGAGGTTTTTCTGTGCAGCAAAGGAAAGGGGCTGCATCTATGGCCTTTTCATTTGCACAGAGAGGGAGAGGAGGGTGCAAAGGAAAGTCCCAACTTTGTCCAAAACCACTGAAGTTTTGCCAGTACTGAACTTAACAACACCACTGGAGACAGAAATAAGAGGCGGCTCCCATTCCATCTGGCATGTGGTGCCCTCTATTGTGCCTTTTGAAATTCTGCGGGTGGGAGGGGAAGCAATGTGTAGGGTTGGCTGATAGTTTTCTTTTATGCAAATGCACCATGGTTGGAAAACTCTGTCTGCTTCTCATTAAATTTGAAATTCCCAAAGGCAAAGACCACACCTCCCTTCTTTATTGTGCATGATGCCCAGCACATTATGGATGGTTAATAAATGTCACATCATTTTCATACTGCATTGACTAAGAATGACATTTTCTCATGAGTCTTATTTGCTTCAATTTCTCAGCAAATCTCTCAAAGTGTACACATTTCCCAAGAAAAAGGCACTATTTAAGGCTAGTATTCCTTGCTTGAATCTCTTCCCCAAACTCCCATTAATGCTTCATTCACCTTTTCCCTGGGCCAATGGACTCCCCCTGTTCCCCATCTGTTTTACTCTTTTTTTCCACTCCCGCCTGCAGAATGTGCATGTGACTCTGACACTCTGTTCCATATCACTTCCATTCCCAAATGGCAGCCTCTATTCTACATATACTTTAGGGCTCTTTTGGGTAAACCTTTGACGAGGCTTATGAACTTGCCTATTCCTAATATGGACATTTTTAGGAGAAAATTATTGTTTTCATAAGGATTTTTATATCTTTTGTTTTCCAAGAAATTAAAAAATATGAATTATAACATAAAAAGAATAATGGATAAAATAGTCAAGCACAGGGAACTTATTTTATTCATCTTTGTACCTTAGTTCATGGCACATGGAAAGCAGACAGTGAATGCTCATCAGAATAATAAGCACTCCTATTTCCCCTCAATTACGGTTTTTCAAAATCAATTCAACAGTAAGACTTCTATGTATTATAACATGTGACATAGAACAATCATGATATCTTGATACTCATTTTAAAGGCCCTCTTAAAGTACAACATATGAGACATCATGAGGACTTCCTCTTACAAGTGCAAAATAAAACTCAAAAAGGGAAAAATATGATTTTCTCTCACTTATACTTCTTTGAATGCTTGAGCTTAGTTTGAAGACTCAGATTCTAAAAAGTCAGCCATGATTTTACTTACACATTTTCCTGCTTCACAGAACAAAAGGGACATTTCAGAAAAATTGTTTCAAACGTTAAGAGAATAAAGGGGATCTTTAGGCATTTAGAATAAGAAAGTAATCTGGATTTCTGACAGGACTTTTGCAGACTTCTAGTTCCATTCTCCCATTTTCCTGACAAGTCTAAAGTCCTTCATCTTCTGCAGTGTGTGAAAGAAATTGATCTGTGTATGGAAATATACTACCAAAATACTACCAAAGTATATAAAAGGAGAAGCCTGTTTCAATTAGGGCCAAATGGCAGTTTTCAAAAACTTAGAAAAAGATAAAAATGAAATATCCAAAGAAGCAGAAAATGTTCTTAGTTATGACTCAGAACAGGAGACCAATTTTGCAATATTTCCTGTAGCAAGAGTTGTATTCACTAGGAGTTGGTACTCTCCATTTTTTCTAAGTTCCTCTTCTGAAAAGAATTGTTTCTTCAAAATCTGGTTAACATTATTGAGAATACTAAGTTCCAAGAAAGCAAAAAACTTTTGTTCATTCATTTATTCCTTTCCTTCACTATCATACTGATCTCTTGTTTTTAAAGTTTTTTCTTCCCTTATAAACTGTCAAAAACTAAGAACTCTGGGTTCTTGAGAGTTCAACACCTTGTAGCTCCATTTTTAACAAAATTACAAATCATTTAAAAGTAAACATGTCATTATTTTGTGAATAAAATAAAATTTCCAATATGTTATATAAAACATGATAATTTTATAAGTGGAACAAATTATAAATACAATAGATCTGATTATAATTATATTGTTACTTAATAATCAATAGTCCTTGTCTAATTTAACATTACATTTTAAATATGTTATGTTTTACAATATTGTTATATATATATAAAATTATGTGATAGATTATGGATATTAAATTATACATTATAATAGTGATCAGAGTGCTTAATTCCTCACCATATTCTACCCTAAACAATTAGCCTGAGCCAACCAGAGCCAGCCCAGTCCCTTTGTCCAAAACTAATTCAGGAAAAGAAGTCTGTCACTTAATGTTGGCCAATGACATGTGAGGGAAAGTCTACTGAAGACCTTCTGGGAAAGTTTCCTTGTTCTCAAAACAACACTGTAACAAAGATGGTCTTTCATGTACCTGGAACTGCTGAAGCCTCCTTTTGACCACTTATGTCACTTTTCAGAATGCATACATTAGTGCGGTTCTTTCTACATGCAAGGAATTGCTCTCGGGATTTACTCATTCAGTTCTCACAATATCCATACAGGTGGAAAATTACCCCCATCTTTTAGACGAGATACTGAGGCACTGAGAGGTTTAAGGCTATTGTGTCAGTAAGAGGCAAAGCTATAAACTGAGCCAGGCAGCCCAGCTCCAGCACACAGACTTAGCCATGAGGATGCTATTGTACTTCTCTACAAAAGTTGCTCTTAGCCCACAGTATGTGGCACCTTCCTTAAAATGTAACCTTTGCTGGTGGCCACCAAACCTTTAAATTAAAAAGAAAAGAAAAGAAAAAGAGTGAAAGAAAGGAAAGGAAAGGCCCTGTAAGAAAACAGACTCCTTTGACAATCTCTGAGCAAATTATGGCCCAGATGCAGGACAGAGAATACAGGAGTGGGGGCAGTGAGACTCTGATGAAGGGAGGAGAGAAGGATCAGAGAGCCTGAGCCCTAGTGAGCTTCACAAAGGAAGAGCTGAGGCAACACCAAACCAGGGATGGTGAAGCCCAGGAAAGGGAAGAGAAGAGTGAGCATAGTCAGCAGTTGCATGACAGCCACAGTTTAGTGCAGACCAACTATATACCAGGTCCCTCATATATTATGTATAGGTTTTCTGTACCCTGTAAAGAAGGTATTCTTGCCATTGCCATTTCACAGATGAGCAGTGTGAGGCTTAGAGACATTGGACACCTTGCTGGTAAAGGGCTAAGCCAGTGTGGGAAACAGGGCTACCCAATTCTAACACCTTGCTTCCTAACCAGCCACCATGCTGAACATCAAGCGCACCAACAGGGAACGTGAGAGAGGAAAAGAGACTCTAGTCCACAACTGTGCCGAGGATCCTGGTCTTCCCTCAAAACCCATGACTCTAGGACATCTTTCCCATTCCCAGGGGGCCTCCAAATGAACAGCTCAAATCTTTTAAGGAAAGTTTCCAAGTTCAATTGTTTTAAGTTGCTCAGAGTTGCTAGCAAAAGGAATAACTCTTCCTCACTCTATCCCCAGCAACTCAACAGTGGAAACAACCCAATGTGTTCATGCTGTCATAACAAGAAAATGACGGAGGAGATGTTTTTCTTTAAGTTTTCCAAAAATAAAAACAAGCCACATTCAGCTTTAACCCAATTGTAGGAAAAACAAATTATTGCCCTTCTTCTCCTTCCCCACACTCTTGCCAGGATTCATAAGTGAATGAAAACTGGGGAAGGCAGGGGCAGGGATTGGATTATATTTGAAATGGTTAAAAATTCAGGGCTCAAGTGTTCAATCTATACATATTTTGAAATAATGAAATATAAGACCATGTATAAACAACTGCTGAGTTAATCCACACACATCTACAATCATTTATTTTCCCATCGGGATGCTTCGAGGAAGGATGTAACTGTGTGCTGCTTCTCAGTCATGGGTCGAGTGGAAAGAACAATGCGGACTGAAGGGAAGTTGAATCCAATGTTGGCCATGCCACCTAGCCTGGTCAGCTTCAGTCCTCTCATTTGCAAACTGTAGGTAATTCTCACTTTGAAAGATTCTGGGAGAATGAAACGAACTACTGAGCGGGTCACTGCCTAGCACAGAAAGGATGTTTAATGGTTTCTTCCATATGAAAATGGTTTAAAAAGATCATAATCACATGGGAATGTGGTGTTGAACAAATTTTTACTGATGAGATTAGTCAGGGAGGATCTGACCTCACCAGTGAGAAGTTGTTGATGGGGGGAAAAAGTGAAACCTGAACAAACATTGTTAAGAGAGGTTGTGAATATCACGTTAGCATTTATAATGATAAAAATTAGGAAATCGCCTCGTTATTTTTTTTAAAAAGATGGCCAGAGAACTCCCCTTCTCAGGTCTCAGGAACCCTGCCTGCTTGACTGGAAGCAGAGGGCAGAAGGGCCAGATGAGCTTTACTTCAAATGCCCTGTGAGGTGATTCTGCCTGAGAACCTCTTTTACGTCTACTTCTCTGCAAGCCATTTGACACGAAATTCTCACACATTCAGAAATATCAACTCCATTAGGATTTACAAAGCCACATAAACAAACCCTTCCCACTAAATGATACAAATGGCTTTGAACATTTCAAAGAAATACCATTGGGGCACCAAGGCAAGACTCTCATTCCCTGCCCTTAACTTATCTCTCTGCCCAGGGTCAGTCCTTCGCCTGATACTGTACCCCTTCCATCTAGAGATGTTTGGAAAAGGTGCTGCTGAAAGGACAGCCCCACACTGGGCTTATTTAGCCATTCCCCACAGGAAATGATGGAAATTCCTGGCATTCTTATCAGAGAGAAAGGGGTGAACTCTGCTGGTGTCAGTCTTGAAGGGTCCTGGTGAGAGGAATGCATGCAGTCCTCCTTTGTAGTTGGAGGTGGATAACTTCAAAGTGGTGCCTTTGCCAAATCCAGAGATGAAGCCAGCCGTCTGGGAAGGGACCCAGGAGAGGGGAGACAGGCAGCCTGGTCCCCAAGCCTAAACAACCACAAGATGAGGCATCCAAGTGTTTATCTTGAGGAGCTTCCCAAAGACAGTTCAGCATCCTCTTGGTAAACTCTTCCTATCCTCTCTGCACTGAAAGTAGAAACTCACCATGTGCCTCACAAAGAACCCTTCTTTCTATTTGGCTAAGCATATTGGTGCTGCTACTTTCCCAAAGCCCAAGTGGTCCTCTATGCTGTTAGACATTCAGTTCCTCTAAACCTTTTGGCAAGGAGGATGGGTTTAGAAGGTAAGGAGTGTGTGTGTCAGCGGTGCAAGCATTCTGGAAGGGCTGAGCTCTCCTCAATATAGACAGATGTCTTAGGCTGCTTCCATATGCACAATACTGTGCAGGTTAAAGTGCTTTAAAATATCCTTAGTAATCTGAAATCACTATCCAAGGGAAGAAAAGGAAAAGGAAAAGGCTAGCTTGTTTGAAACTATTGGTTCAGGGAGGCCTGTGAAGTTGTGAGTGAATAAAACTATTCAAGGACACACTTCAGCAAACACACTTAGAAGAAGGCATTGAATACACTTTTTTTTGGCTGTAACCCCTAAATAATTTTTCAGTAGATCTCCTACAATTTTTCCACTTAGTTTTTACAAAAGACAGATTCTACTCCATAGAGAAATGCTTACTTTTATTTTTTGTTGCTGTTCCACAGTTTGCAATCTTTCAGGTCTTTTTTTCTCTCATAGCTATAAATTGTCCCTATAGCTGTGCCCCAAGGAAGTAATTTGTCAAACATACGCAAAAAATATTTTCAGCTGCCCCCTATTGCTCACTGTCAACCCTTAAGTCTACCCATGATTGTCACAGGCAGAACTGAGTATCTCCTGTTCCTCCATCATTCCAACTCTGGACATCCTTTTATTTTCCAAAGAGAACACAAGAGACTCCAATGTGACCAATGAAACAAAGGCGGTCTTCCCACACCCACTAAACACAGAAAGGGGCAGAGAAGACCCCAGAGGAGGGCCCAGGACATCCAGGTAGTGCCTGCCATCAGACCCAACACTGCCTGCCATGAAGCTGAGGTAGACAGCCACTGTACCCAGGTCCTTTTGCCTCTCTCAAGTTTTTAGCAGTAAGGCAGGCAGTATAATGGGACAAGAATCCAGGAGGCTTCTGGAAATCAGAAGGTTCCAGGGACCTACTAAATCCTAGACACCATGTTCAAGCAGCAGGACCAAATATTTAAAGAGGGAAGAACCTAATATCAGAATAATGGGCAACATGTATGGGATGCTCACATGCACCAGGCACTGTGCTAGTCCAGGACCACACTTAATTCCACAACGCCCCTGTGAAGCAGGCCTAGCATGAAACTTGATAATTTTAAACAACAACATGCCCAAGGTCACAGAGTTGGTGAGTGTTGGAACTCAGATCCAAAGGCACATACCTCGTTCCAGCAACCACACACTTAACCACTGCAGCCCACCGCCCCAGAAAAGATGAAAAGCAGCCATCAAGTGGGAAAGCTGACACCTGCCCTGCTGGCCTCATGAAGTTGTTGGGAAGGAAAAAGACGTTTGTAAGTCTTTTGGTGAGATAAAAGTGAGACACAAACGTGAGCTGGATTTTTTATAATCATGTCTATGTGGGTTAAAGGGCAGGAGCTGGAACTCACCCCTCCTCCCACACTTCTCCCTTTCTCCTGTGGAATTTTGATGCATTTATCCTTTGGAACTTAAATAATATTTTCTTTTCTCTTACTCCCTATTATTTTAATGAAAAATAATTTTAATTTGAATGAACCCATGTTAATCATAAGACTAATCAGAAGGTTTCAGAAGACATTTGGATCAATTTATCACAAATTCCAATTTTATAAATGTATATTAATTCCTTAAAATACGAACTAATTCTCTTTCTCTTTCTGGTAACTATAACACTAAAAGGCTTCCAGAGCCATATGTGCTATTTTTGAAGAAAACGGTAACTGGGAAATAAACAGAAGGACATCATTATAGTATATAACATATTCTATCTACAGAAAATAAAAATTTATATACTGGTACTTCCTGTTCTAGAGGATGAACTTGGCCACACTGTAACTATAGTTACATCCTGAATAAATGAGCTCTGCATACTGAGGCCAAAAACCATTGACCCTCAGAGCCTGATTAAATTTCAAAAATGCTCACTTCATTAACCTTTCAAAATTTCCCCCCATCAAAGCTTTGGTTAGAGGAGAAAATAAGTGGCAAACCCATCATATTTAACCCCATCTCTTCTTCAGACACACACCCTGAACTTTGGGAAAGGGCTTAACAAGCTGCACATACAGAGAGGCTGAAGGAAAAGAGAATACCTGGTTAAGACCAAAGTGCAGCAATGAATCCCCGAAGAGACAAGGCTGGCTGTCCCAAAAAGATACTATAGTACATCACTAGAGAAGATCACCTGCTTTGCTCTTCATTGTAAAACTGTGTTGAATTTGAAAAAGTATAGTTTCATTGTGTAAACAGCCTTGACTTTATGTAGCAAATGCTTCTGAATAACTATATATGGATAACCTTGGAAACAAGCTATCAGGTAATGATTTCCTAAAACAGTGGCCCCTCTGTCCTGTGGATAATTAACCTCTGGTTCATCTGGAGCTTAAATTCAGATTGTTATCACTGTACTTGCATAAACAAGACATACTGAAAATGAGACAATAACCAAACCCTATATGTTATCCAGTCTACTTTTGAATAAATAAAAGCCAACAGTATCACTCTATTTGGAGGTAAATCACAGCTTTATCTCTCCTCAGGAATGAGGTTTCAGACCTGTCACACTCTGCTATTCAGCAGTAGCTACACCAAAATGACCAGAAAGTGATGAGAGCCCAAAAGCTCAGGAGAGTGATCATGCCACCTTTCTTTTGATAGTGCTGCACCTTCAAGGCACTTGTCCATCTGGTATCTCTCTTAGTCTCACAAAAGGCCTGCGAGGTAGATGTACCTACTTGGCAGGTGTCACTGCTCACTGGGCTGGTGCAGCATCTGAGGCCCACAGAGTTGAAGTGACTGGTTTCAAGTCACAAAAGTAAGCAGGAGCAGTGCCTACAGGGTGGTCCTGCCTCTGGATGTCCCCCACCACCACACCACACCACCACCACCTCACACCAACCCTATCCTGCTTTAATGGTTAGAGCTTAACCACATATGAAGGAATGGGCTCTTGGGTTCTGCTACTTTCGATGACCAGCTCTGGCCACTTTTTAGGAACTGAGAACCCACTTATCTTCCATAAAACCAGGTCTGAGTCCCAGGTCCTGCAAAAGTAACAAAGTCTCCCTGGTAGGGCCAGATTTGGTGTCCAGCCCACACTAGAGTTCTTAAATTACAGGGACCCTTCTAGGACTCAGAAGCTGAAAGGTCACCTCAACCTTATTTCTGGATCCTTCCCCCAAACTACTCTAGCCTGGGAGTGAGAAGACCCAGCATCCATCCCCAGCTCCAGCTCACTTGCTTGAGAAGAACTTAATCTATCTGGGCGTCACCTTCCTTGTCTGTAAAATCAGAGGCTGGTTTAAATAATCTCAAAGACTCTTCCATCTCCAAAATTCTACTCTACCCCTAGGCTGGATACCCATCACTTTGCCTAAAAGCTGAATCCAAGAATTCTCAACATCAGAACAACTCTTTCACAGCCTATTCCATGATTTGCATTTTAATTTCATCCCTTTCTCCTACTTGTGCCACTGGGTAGCAGTCTCTTTGCTCCTCTTTTTATGCTGTCCAGTATTTGTAAGTTAATTTCACATCCCTCTGAGTCATCATTTAACCACCATACAGTAACTCCTTTTTGCAACTTATTATTTTTCATGTGTTTTCTTTTTTCACCAAATCCCCACCCATCTAGCTAGTTACATGGTCATCAAATTTTAAATAACACTTCTCTAAAGGTCACTCTTTTTAAAGAAAACCTTTCTCTTGGTTCTTCATACTTCTACTGATTTCCAACTGCAGATTTGAAATCGACTGATTTCCAAAATAAGTAGGCACATCAACATTTTCTTTGCCTTATTTTGACAAGTTTGATTTTCCTCTTTACTTCTGCCTTTTCATTTTTGTTTTCCTTTCCTCTATAATTCTAGGTTTCATCTTCACTCCTGCTACCACCTTCAGTGAACCCTCCACAGGCAAGCAGAGCACAGGGTACCATCCAGAAATATGTAATTGTGTAGCTACAGAACAGTGCTGTGGAGGAGGGAAGAAAGGACTGAGCATAAGCTACTCTGCGAGCATGTGAATGGAGCAGCTATGGGCTTAGCACCACTGCACTCCCGTTATAAAGCCCTGTCTTTTCCCAGAAAGAAATGCAGAAGTGTGTGTCCAGAAGGAAAATGCTAAAGCAAGGAGGGATCCAGAGCAGCTGGGGGTTATTAACTTTAATCAAAGTCCAACCAGGATTTGTTTTAAGCCTGCCTCTGCTTCTCTCTCTCTCTCTCTCTCTCTCTCTCTCTCTCTCTCTCCTCACCTCTCCCTCTCTCTCCTCTCTCTCCTCGCACTCTCTCATCTCTCTCTCTCTCTCTCCTCCCTCCCTCCCTCCCTCCCTCCCTCCCTCCCTACCCCTCCCTCCCTCCTCCCTCCCTCCCTCCTCCTCTCTCTCTCTCTCTCTCCTCTCTCTCTCTCTCTCTCTCTCTCTCTCCCTCCTCCCTCCCTCCCTCCCTCTCTCTCTCTCTCTCTCTCTCTCTCTCTCTCATCTCTCTCTCTCTCTCTCTCCCCTCCCTCCCTCCCTCTCTCTCTCTCTCTCTCTCTCTCTCTCTCTCTCTCTCTCTCTCCCTCCCTCCCTCCCTCTCTCTCTCTCTCTCTCTCTCTCTCTCTCTCTCTCATTCTTTTCTTCTCCATCCTTAATTTCCTCTGTCCAAGGCACACAAACAAGCTGGACAGAAAACCTCACTTCCTTTGAACTATCTTTGGAACTTTGCACCATTTACTAGTAGTTCAAAGCCAAACTTCAGAGTATGAAAAGCATGGTCAAAGAGAAGAGCCCCCGTGTGCAGCAGATTAGGAGGCAGAGGAGCACATATTAGTTCCCCATTGTTGCTTCAACAGATTACCACAAATGTGATAGTTTAAAACACAAATGTTCTTTTACAATTTTAGAGGCCACAAGTCTGAACTCAGCTTTAGTCTACTGAAATCATGATGTTGGCAAGGCTGTGCTCTCTCCAGAGGCTCTGAACAGAAAATCCATTTCCTTGCCTTTTTCAGCTTCTAGTGGCAACCTACGTCCCTTGGCTGAGGGCACCATTCCCCACCTTCGCTGCCAGAACAGATGGCTCCAACCTCTGCTTTCACCGTCATATACCTCTCCATCTCTCTTATAAGGACACTTGTGATTGCATCTAGAGCCCACCCCAAAAACCCAGGATAATCTCCCCATCTCAAGTTCTTTAACTTTATCACATTGGCAAAGCACTTTCTGCTATATAAGATAACATTCAGGTTCCAGGGATTATGGTGTAGACATTTTGGGGGCCCTTATCTAGCCTACCACAGAGCACTTGTGTCCAGTTGGGTTTCTAGAAAAAGTCTTCTCACCATCTACTAATATCGACTGAGTTATGAGCATGGGGCCTGGGAGAAAGGAAAGATGTTTTCTAAATATCAAAACAGAGAAATCCCATGTATTTTTGCTCCTGTCTTGTCACAGGTTTACCTTCCCCACCACGTTTTGTTTATTAAGCAATCTCATTTGTACTCAGCAAACCCCATAAACATCACATGCCTGAGCACAGCTCCTATTACAATGCCCTCGGCGTTGTGAGAAATCATCCACCTGTTATACAGAAACTAAATTTCCAACCAAAATTGCGCCTCAGAGCCTCACACGTTCATGTGTCAAAAGTCTGGCAATGGTCTTGTTACTGTATCCCAGATCCAGCACGGAAAAGAAAAGAGCTTTGTTTGAACTCACCAAACCTCTTGTAACCGAAGGACTGCACCTCCTCCTCCTCTGCAAAGTCGTCTGCAGGAGAAGAAAAGACAGAGTGTTACTGGGGTGAGGCCCAGAAGTGCAGGGTCAGTGCAGGACTCAATTGCTGCAGCCTCCATCTGCTCCAACCTCCTCTTCATCACAGCGGCTTTCCCTCTGCTCCTGGAACATATCACACTTTTTGAGAAAGACCACAGGGTCTTCCTCCTGGCAATTCCTTCCAATTCAGGTCTCAGCTAAACTATGATATATATATATATATATATATATATTTTTATTTTTTTATTTTTTTATTTTTACTTTCTTAATATACTTTATTCTCTGATTTTCTTGGCAGGAGTTAATGCAATTACATGTAAAAACTCTGACCCTATCCCTAATGCCAGCTATTTTTTTAATTGTCTTATAATCTTTTATTTATTTTATTTATTTATTTTTAAGTATATTTTATTGATCATATTGTTACAATAGTTCCAATTTTTTCCCCTTTGCTCCCCTGTGCCCAGCACCACCCCTCCCCCAACAACCCCCCCCCCAAGTCCATGCCCATGGGTCATACATACAAGTTCTCTGGCTTCACCCTTTCCTATATTATTATTCTTCTTTTTTTTAAAGAAAACAATTAATTAATTAATTAATTTATCGAAAAAAATAACAATCCCTCCCTCTCAGACTTAAGATCCTTTATAATCTTATAAAGGACAATGGGCGAAGGTCTCGAGCTCCTCTAGCTGCTTCAAGCTGGACATGGTTGTCGTCCTACCTACCCTTGGGTCTAGAAATCCCAAATAAGAGTGGGGGTGTGGAGGGGAGGGTGGCCTTCCCACATGGGGAAGGATCGTGCAGACTCCGGGTCAGTTGGCTGTCCCGGGACAACGGCGTGCTTGGTTTAACAAGCTAAACTATGACACTTTTGAGATGCCTTTCCCAACCCCCACCAAGCCACTGACTATCACACAACCCTATGTTAGTATTACTTTCTGATATCATCATTTCTGTGTGTGTGTGTCATCATGAGCCCTGTGAGCAGAAACTTTTTGTCTTGCTTCAAGAATTAATTCCTTGTACTTAGAATGGTGCCTGTCACACAGCCTTCCAAAACCAGTCTTGCTGTGGGAATATCTCAATTTAAGAGCTGTTGTGGAAACAAGAGAGGTGTTATATCAGTCAAACTTTCTACCAAAGAAGCCTAAATCCCCTCTCTAATGTGAACATGATGCAATTCCTTACCACATCAATAAAGAACATCTCATTTTACAGTTCTACCAGGTGGGGGTTCTGGCCATTACTTGTACAATTAAAGGACACTTTTTATGACACGTAAAGGTGTCAAGACCAGGACATTCCAGGGAGCCCTAACTAATTATTCTTGAGTTGGTCACCATTACTGCACCAGCTCTCAGCTTTCTCCTCACATGCAACTCAGTTCAAAAGCACTGATTCAGCACTTACTATGAAACAGAGACTGCCAGGCAGCAGGGCTTCAGAAGTGGGGGAGACACGGTCCCACCCATCAAGAAGCTGACAGACTTTCAAGGAAGAGAAGCAAGTATGGAGAAGATAAAGCCTCTGTGATCATCTTTCAGCCCCCATATAGGACACAGGACCTAGCTATATCTGAACCTTGAAGTGTTATGGAGAAACCAAAGATGTATGATGTCTGTAAAAGAATGTGGTGAGCCTTAGAACACTAGTTTGTTATGAAAGACCATGAAAACACATGTAAGAGAGCAATTACCTCTAACAAGAGAATGAAGAAGTGTGATAGCTTTGAATTTTACCATTGTTTCCTTAGAGAACAGGGAAGAGATAGTTTGTAATCTAGACAGCCAGGTGTTCATAATTAAAGTAGTCTTCTGGTGGATGTCGAGGATTAAAGCCTCAGTTCTTTGTACATGGAAGAACATGCTTACAACCAAGAGTACAGCACCCTTCTCACTGACTCAGTAACTGGTTAGTTCAATAAATACATATTAATCCCCTACTCAATGTGCCTACTTTACTAAGTAATTCTATCCTATTAATGGCTGAGCAGCTGGTTCTAGTCTCAGTTAAGAAGAAATCCTTATCTGCTGCTTCTGCTTAGAAATCCATGCATTTACTTATTCATGCAGTAAATGCTTACAGTCTAGGGGAGTTGATGAGACATGAATATAAGTAACGATGCCACCCGGACATCAACTTCTCCTGCCAGCTCCAGCCTCTCCACTCCTGTGCCATGTCTGCAAAAGAATCTACTCACTTACAAACATTGTGGGCCAAGAAGGCATCCCTGAAGACTTCACAGTGAAAACAAAAGAGCAGTTTATGCTGCATCCCCAATAGCAAACAGCTTAAAGTTTCCCACTGGACATTTCTGTTCTCCCCCAAAGCTTCTTTTCAGAAGGCCCACCATTACTTTGTTTGTTTGTTTGTTTTCTTTTTCCTCTCTGATCTTTTTCCCATGCAGCATTTAGTCTGAGTGACTCCTCTCTCCTTCCTGAAATTTCCCTGGGAACTTCAAATGCCTCATATTTTTGTTATTAAAGCAGTTCAGCTCTGCCTTCCAAATTAACATACCCAAACTCATTAGGGGGTTCAAGAGAACAAAGGCATTAGAGGCGACCCCCTAATAGAACTCAAGGAGGATCTTCTGCTTCTTGTCTTAATCCTCAACCAAAAAGAATTAGAAATTCTTATAGTAGCTGTCACAGGGTGGGGCGAGAGAGAGGAGTATAATGGGGCTAAATGGCAATGAAAAAAATACTATTAAAGAAAGAGAAAAGAGAGTACAAATTTCTATCTCATCCAACTCTAAAATTAGATAGAAAATTCTATGAGACATAAGAGGTACAATAAAGTATCACAAATAATGTCTGATTGCGATCACCAGAAAGGTCTCATATAGAAGTGTCTTTTTTTTTTTTTTTTAATACTTACTCAAGGATATATCCATTGATTCCAGAGAGAGAGGAAGGGAGATGGAGAGAGAAGAACATTGACACAAGAGAAACATTCATTAGCTGCCTTCCGAATGCACTCCAACAGGATACCAAAACAGAAACTCAGGCACATGCCTTAACTGGGAATTGATCCCAAGACCTTCTGGTTTACTGGACAACGCTGCAACCAACAGAGCGTAAGACACTTAAGAGAAGTGTCTTAAATCAGTCTTTCTTAATATTTTTTCTTTGGAGTACAAAAGAGAAAAATTGGGAACCAGTGTATACTATACCCCCTTCTTAGAAATTAATAATGGATCTGAACTATTAGAGACTCTGAGAAGTGCTAAGAGAGGAAAAACAACTTGTTTAACTTTGTTTTACTCAAGTGTTTCAAAAGTTTACCTGAGAATCCTTTTTAATATCCTTAAAAGCTGTAAAGTTGGGCAGGTAACACTTAATACAATAGTTCATTAGCATAGGTGTCCCCCAAACCCCCAAATTTTCCCAGCCGTTCAATTGATAAACAGCTAAATCAGGTTGGAGATTGAGTTGGGAATTGAGGGAACTGAGAATAAGGAAGGGGCAAGAGTTGATGGGGCTGTGACTGTGAAGAATCCACATCAGGCTACGAGAGCCACAGGAGAGAGAATGAGAGGTCAGGTGTTCCTGAGGCCTGGACATGTTAGGGGCAAAGAGGAATGACAGGACCACAATGGCTGACAGACAGGTTTGAGGCACACAAATATCCTCATATTATCTGCAATATTATTTTTTGTTTTTGAGACCTTTTCCTCACACTGCATAGACCCAAGCTAGTTTCGGGGGCCTGCAAAGATGATATACTCAAATAAGGATATTCTCCCTAGAGAATATACAATCATTTTAACAACTTGCCACCATGAAATGACTACATTCCTACATGAGCAAGAATTTGGGTAAGATTTAAGGCTTCTAAGTTCTGCAATGGCCATAACTTGATCCCTTTTCTCATAGTAGTTTGTCTGCTGGAAAGAGGTAACTTTCACATACTAAATAACTATTTGTATTTAACTTGAGTTATATCTATAAGAATGGACTTTCTTGGCCTCCACAGCCGTATTTCAGCATTTTAACTTTAATACCTATGAGCTGCAACATCTTTTGCTTGCCTCTTTCAAAATGTGATTTTTATTTTATTTTATTTTTTATTTCCTTGGTAATTGGCACAAAGCCACATCCAACAGAGGTTTTGTGATAGAGAATGTTGATTGGAATCCTGTTGTTGATTTATATTATGAGCCTTGCTAGTTCAGAGTAGCATAAATTCAAGTGAAGTTTAGTTTAGTTGACTTAGAGAGCTGAGAGTCATACATATTAAAGTGTTCTGATCAATTTGTGGACCAAGCTGTGTGATATCTCTACAGTTAGAAATTCTCTCTTTCTCCTATACTTCCTTTGTATGTGTGACAGCACTTAACTGTCCCCTTATATTTAGTTCCAGTTTTGACTCCATCTGATGGAAAGCCATCTGAAAACAAGAAACTTGTCACATTGTAACCCTCAGCAAATAGTACATTAATGGGACATTATAGGCACTTAATAGTTGTTGAAAATTAAGCAGATTAGAATCACATGTGTCTATCTCTCCCACTAACTGATGAATTATTGATGGAAAGAAATTAAATTATTCTTTTTGAATGCCCATCATGTTTGGGGAAGATAAGAGAACTAATATTTAGTCAATAACTACTGAATGTCAGGTACTTCCTATTCATTGTGTTTCTCTGTTTTACAGATGAGAAAACTGAGGTTCAGAGAAGTTACATAATTTGACCCAAAGTCTTACAGCTTGTGAGTAGCCAGATTGAGATTAACACCCAGTCAGTCTGTGGGTCTCTCTACATGGTGATGGTCACTAACCACATAGAACCAAGAAAATGAACCCTGTACTACCAACAAAGAAGGCTAAGAACAGTAATTTATAACACTGAATTCTGAAAAGGCTTGGGCAATTAGGACCCAGGTCACTCTGAAAGGAGAATAAAAGTGAAGCTAAAATGGGAGAACTGGTTAAATATATATTTAAGAAGGAAACCAGGGTTCAAATCAATGATTTCGAACATAAGGAAGAAAAAAAATCAACCAGTACAGAATGAGGAAACAAGAATTGAAAAAAATGAGGAGAGGCAACTTGAAACGTGCCAACATCCAAATCATAGGGGTGCCAGAAGGAGAAGAGGAAGAGCAAGAAATTGAAAGCTTACATGACAGTCACAGTTAACAAAAGTCACCAAAACAAGGTCCTAATTAACCTTCATAATGCTTCACTCTTACATATGAGAAGACAGTCAAGGATCACCAGACATCTGACAAAGTCTCTAACAGGAAAAGACAAAGATGAAAATAAAGAAACCAGACAAAGTAATTTGGAAGAAATATATATTATAAAGGATAAATATTTCAAAAAAAGCCCTATCATTAATATCTTTATAGAGATCAAAGAAGATAACATATCCATAAAATTATAATAGGATGGTATAAAAAGGAACCATCATCCCTCACCATATATTTGATCCCCTTTACCCTTGACCAACCTCCCACCTCTCTCCCCTCCATACTGTTGTTTGTATCTATGAGGTTTTTTTTTTCTTGTTTGTTCATTTGTTGCTTTCAGTGTTATATCCAACACACATGTGAAGAAGATCTGACTTTGGGTGGTGACCACCATAATGCAATATACAGATGATGTATCATAAAATTGTATACTTGAAACCTATATAATCTTATTAAGCAATGGCACCCCAATAAATTTAATTTAAAAAAATAAAAAATAAAAAAGTAACCATCAGAGAAAAAGAGAAAGCTTTTAGAAATTAAAAATGATTAAAAAAATGAAACTTAACAGAAGAGTTGGGAGATAGAGTTGAAATATTCCAAAAAGCATGAAAAAAAGACAAATAAATAGAAAAGAGTAAAGATAAGAAAAAAAATTAGAGAATAAAGTTGGGAGAGGGGTCCAATATTCAAGTAACAGAAAGAAGAACAAAAAGATAAAACCATCGGGAGAAAAATCAAACATATTCCAGTATTGAAAAACATACGTGTCCAGAATGAAAGGGCCCATCCACTTCCCAGCACAAAGGAAAGAGATCTATTCCAAGGCACATCATCATAAAATTTCACAACACTGAGGACGAAAAGAAAATTCTAACAGCTTCCAGACCAAAAAAAAAAAAAAAACTACTACAGAATAAAGATAAATAAATAAAAAGAATGGCTTCACACTCCTCAACAGCAAACTGGAGGTAAAAGCAAATACATCAGTGTGCTCAAAATTCTAAGGCTAAATTACTTCCAACACAAAAATCTCTAAAATGAGGAGGTAACAGAAAAATCTTTTCATACTTACAGATTCTCTAGAAATATACCTCTCATGCACACTGTTTTCAGGCAGTTTTTGGAGAATCAATTCCACTAAAATAGGAACAAACCCACAAAGATGTGTGTGTGTGTGTGCACATGTTTACACCCTAACCTAACCCTGATCCTGAGTCAGTCAGAATGTTTCAGGAAAGATTGCTTCAAGAAGATAAAAATTAGAGGATACCTAATATGTTTGAATACATTGCACAGAGATTTAGGAAAGTGAAAGAGACCTTGGAGATGAGGGATGATGAATCCATACACAGGAAGAAGCTAAACAAACAAAATAAGAGCATTATTAACTCCAGGGGAAACAAAGTTACGCAAGAAAGAAATATGAATTAGCTGTGAATAGCATTTACATCATTGTAACAATGCAAACATTAAATATTGATCTAATCAAGATTGGGAAACAACTATAATGGGACAATGGAGGGCAATAGGTGTCCATGAGGGTAGTTAGATGGGGAATGAAAGAACTAAATCTTCATCTGTTCTCAAGGGAAGTCAAAATATAATGACTAAAGCCAAAATAATAATAATAGGGAAGAGTTCCATAAGCATGTCACTCATGGGTCATGACATGGGTCATGGGAGAATGTCTGCATAAATAGCTACCAGCATACGGGGCTACCAACAATTCTTCCCATCCCTCTACCCACAAGTCCATTTCTACTCCTATTCATTCTGGAAGAGCCCTGTGACTGGCTTTGGCTGATCAAATGTGCCAGAAGTGGGTGACCTTGGGGCCTATGCCTTAGTGGTCTATCAGCTTCTGTTTTCACCCCCTTGGCAGGCAGCTGCCATGTGAAAGGTCCAACCACCCTGCTGGACTAGAAGCCACCCAGGGAGAGAGGATCTGTGGAGGATGAGGAACTATAAAAGGAAGGAGAGAAAGACTAGCAGACTAGCGAGTCCTCAGCTGTCCCATCCACCTTGTTGGTGCTCCAGCCACGGGAGTGAAGCCGTCCAGCCTGGCCAACCCCTTGGGAGGTAGAGACCAGCCATCCTACCAAGCCTGACTGGAATTGCAAAATCATGAATAAATAAATAGCTGTTTTGTAAGCCACAGGGTTTGGGGGTGGTTTATTGGGCATTAGTGGATAACTGAAAGAAAAGTAAATGCCAAAAAAAAAAAAAAATGCTACAAATATTCTCTAGAGGCTGCCTCTAGGTAATGGAAAATGATGAAATGATGGTGGACTGGGCAGGAAACTGCTGTTTTCATAATAAACCTGTGCTATCATTTGACTCTTTAAACTCAGTGCATCTCTAACATTGATATCAAAAAAGTAAGCAAACAAAACAATGGAATGTGAGTGGAAGATAAAAGTCAGGTAATAAAGAAAAGCACACAGGTCCAATAGATGCTGATGACGAGAAAAGGTATCCTGCTCTCCAGAGGGCTACTGTGCAGAATTCAACCTGAGGCAACAGAATAAAAAGTTGGGACATGCAGCCTTAAATACCTGGCACAAAGTTAGGTTCCAACAAATGCCAGATTGAACAGAACAAGTTCAGGCTTTTTCAGGAGCCAGGCTGAAGCTAAGCTGAATATAGTACAGTATAGACTTCTCTTCCAAGTTGAGTCCAGTGCTGCCATCTATGTGAGCGTACCCATCAGCTACTTTATACTGTTTCTACCTTGATGCAGCCCCAGCTCTTATAGTCATTGTTAGAACAAAACAGTACAGTCCCATCCACTGTTCAAATATGTAATTGCTTCCAACCAGCTAGTTAACATCTTTTGCTATGAGCATTCCTGCAAGCTGCCCCCATGTGTCCCCACCACCACCACCTATTGTGGCAGGCCTGTGGGATAAGGAGGTGAGAAGAAAGTGCTCCTGCACCTCTGTGTTGCAATCCGGACACTTGAGTCTACAGCCACCCTCCACTGGCCAGTGCTCCACTGAACTGCTTGCACATGGCTGTCTGTGGGAACTGTGGCCTCTCTAGTGTGTTATTGGGTTGCTAAAAATTTCAGGTATCCCTTTAGATGCCTCTGTGATACATTGGAGGACTTTTCTACTGAGGCCAGGGGCTGACATAATGATAAAGCCTAGGCTTTTAAATTTAAAAACCTGGGTTTGAAGACTGGCTCTACCTTGTACTGACAACATAAGCTCACGTCTTCCCTCAGTCTCCTATAGGATGGGACCAATAATTCCTATCACACATTGTTGGAAGGGAAAAATGAACTGGTTAATAGAAAGCACCTGATACACACTGATGCTTAATAAATATGAGGGTTTTGTTTGTTTTTTTAAATAAGGAGGCAGAGGTAGTGATAGCAGCTACTATGCTTTAAGGTCCAAAATAAATACCCCAGGACTTGAATGTTCGTGAAATATGGGATAGCTTTAGGTTTGAGTAGGAACTACCTTAGTTATCCATTTTCAAAAGACACAAAGCTCTCATCTGAAGTTAGCATTTGGGGGAGGGTAACAGCAGGGAGAGAAATAGTCAGGGTGGGTTCAACTTGGGCCATAGCTAATTGACACTGAAATATCTACCTGATATTGAATAAGACATATCTAATGTATTTGGGGCTGTAAAAATTGAAGACAGACATGCTTTAACCTTGATTTAACCCTAAGAGCAGTATGGATAATATCTGCCCTGGTTTTATAGCTTTACAAATATAAAAACCTCACATTGCCCTACTCGCTAGGCCATAGTTGTTAAGTATTCTGCCAGTGAATGAGCTCAGTTCAAGGTAATAAAATGTCGGAGTTTTAAGATATTTTTGATGGTGTAATTAGATCTGTCTTCCAGTCAACAGCTCCAGATCTTCCCCTACCCTACTCCAAATGGATAAAGGATATTGTAGCTATTTAAATACTTGTAGATTATTCCAAATATTACAAGAGACTTATTTTTATTACTCAGTGCTGAGTTTCATGTTTTATAATGGGATTACTTTTTGGTTCAATAATACAGTTTCTATGAATCAAAATTATAAAGACATAAAATGATGCCAATATTCTGGCACAATTTGTAATTCTGATGCTTGTAAAAACAGCAGATTCTTGCTTTTAGGACAAAAAAAGATGTACAACATTTTTCCTTCTGTTACAGTTCATCAAAATTGAGGAGAATTTTTTGTTACTTTTAAATTGGTAGGGGGCAGTAAACAATATTTCCCCCAGCAGCCAACTTCAACAATTTAAAAAACAAACATGAGCCCTGGTTGGTGTGGCTCAGAGGATTAATCACCAGCCTGCACATCGAAAGATTGCTGGTTCGATTCCCAGTCAGGGCACATGCCTCAGTTGCGGGCCAGGTCGCCTGTTGAGTGCGTGAGAGAGGCAACCAATTGCTGTTTCTCTCCCTCTTTATCTCCCTTCTTTCCCCTCTCCCTAAAAATAAATAAATAAAATCTTTAAAAAAAAAACAAAACAAATATGACACTCAAAACCTTGAGCTCCTCATTCATCATTCATGAATAACTACAGGGGAGGTGACCTGCCTCCCTTTCTTCAGCGAAGGACCTTCTCATCCAGTCATGTTGGTTGGGTTAATAACAAGAAGGGCAGAATGAGGACTTGAATACCTGCCTCAAATTTTATTACATAAAGGCCCTGAAAGGGACTCAAATTCATGGGTCATTTGACAAGAAAAACTAATGCCATCCATTTCTCTGGAGGCACAGAAAAAAATAAGTGGTCTTTGTTAAAAAACCTTATACATTTGTTTTGTTTTGAAATCAGTTAACTTTACATTTAGTTTAGCCAAACAAATATGCGAAAGCAATATACTATAATTAACTACAAATGAGGGGCCAAAATAGAGCTTAGCAAAGTTTGAGAACAACTTGAATAGGATTTTCTCTCATTTCCCATGCTGCCATGTCATACTTGACAGTTTCAGTGTGGCTCTGATTCACCATTTGTCACTTTAATGACCATTAAATTACTATTAGAGTAAAGTAACCTGATTGCCCTGGCTGGTTTAGCTCAGTGGATTGAGCGTCGGCCTGCGAGCTAAGTGTCGCTGGTTCGATCTTCCAGTCAGGGTACATCAGAGAAGGAAAACTCTGACTCCAAAAAACCTCCGCTGCCTTGCGGCATACCTCTTCAGGGGAAAGGCTAAGGGAGTAAACCCCGACAGAAAATCCGGAGCCGGAGTCCCTAAGGCGGTTTGACGTTGTAGTCAACACCGGCAACTCCTGCGGCGCACCTGAACCCAAGCTGTATCGACTCCGTCTTTCCCTTGGACCCTTCAGCTGCGAAGAGAGGGGTGTCTGCTGCATGGGCAACAGCAGGCCCTCCATATTACCCTGCCCAGGCTCTGTAGCTTCAGCGTCATCACAAGATGTCGATTCAACACGGGAGGAGACAGATACCATGTCACTCCCGAGTCGGACTGCACAGCCATTCTCGGCGGTGCAGATAGACTCTTAAGAAGCTACACCATCGTCTCTCGAGACGGACGGCTGCCGCCGACGACGAAAGTAACCTGAAATATGAAATACCACTCAAGTTAATGAATCAGCTCAAATCTCCCCTCCAAAGGAAAATAATCCTTTCTTCAGCCAGGTTGCCCTCTCTTCCTGGTTCCTCCAGCCACACTTGCCTGAACTTCAATCAGATAAGACACATTGACCTTTACTTTGGATTTCAGTTATTATGGCTAAGTCTTATCCTGCCTACCAGCCTGCAAGCTCCTTCAGGGCAGAGGCTATACACATACTAAACATTTGAAGATATTTAAATAATATATAAATAAAGAATAAATGAATGCCAATTAGGATTTGGTGGCCTAATTTTAAATGATAAATAAAATAGAAATATGACAATTTAATAGAAAATCCACACTACCAATTAAATAGACAGGATGTCATGTGGTTAAAAAACACATATACATTAGTTGTCCTAATATTTATTTAGAGACAAATTTGTTTTATATTTTAATCCCTTGATGTCATATTCTTACTGTATAAAACTGGACACTGGATTTGAGATCCAAATCTTTAAAAATATTATATGATTATCAGCAGGCACCTGAATAATAGTGTTCTTGGAAATGCAGTGTTCCTAGCTATAGTAAATGTATTTACATATATTTACCAATTTTATACCACTATCATAACAAGTGAGAAAATTGTACCATTTCACTATAATTATAAACTTCACTATAAACATGGTTCCCGTATTTTCAGCAGGGCTGATTTTTTGACTATATTACAAAAATGACAACAGCAGTGATGGCAGCTGGAGGTGGACCAATTTAACACTGTTTCTCATTGAGAACACAGCTCCCTCCTGTCTCTGAGGTTAGTTTAACACATTTGTAATTTGAAAATTGCTTTCACTTCAAACCAAACTTTTGCCTTTGTGCTATAAATTATATCACTTGGTTAACTTAACATAAATGATTCATAATAGGCAATTATATTGCTGCCTGAAGGAAGCAGCAGGTTATAATAACAGTATTACAACAACCAGAACGTCTTGAGTTCTCATTAACTGCTGGATACCATTCTAAACAATTGACCTATACTAACCTATTTAATCTCAAAATTACTCTATCTGGGAGATGCCATTATTATCTCCCATTTGACATATGAGGACACAGGGATATCCCAGTGGTTAAGCAAACTGATGTGGTCACCAGGCTCTCTGGTTTCAGAGCCCACACTCCTTGCCATCACACTAATATCCTCAGAATCAACTCCTGGTATCAGTGCATATAATTAATTTATGAAATGGTTATATTTTAAAGTAATATTTTCAACTATAAAGTTGGACTATTTTACCTTTGAGTAATAAATTTCTATATAAATATGAACCAGTTTCTTAGCATTTCTATGTCACAAGGAAGTGACTGAGGTTCATGTACATTGGGTTACTTCCACAGAATCAACGACAAGTTAGTTTTTCATGCAGAATGTCAAATATCCAACTTCTCAGGGTACTGAATATGACTTCATGTGACATTGAGTTATGGTCCCAAGCAATTCAGGGAGTCATATTTAACATATCCAAGCCCAAAAAATTTATTTAATTTTAAAACTTTCTCCCATGTTCAGAAACACATTTATTTTACATTTTTAAGAGTACTGATTGAATATTCATGTTAAATTCAGGGGCTAAGAGAGCTCCTAGGATCTCTTCAGAATCTTAATTTGGGATTACTAATTTCCGCTTACATTGGCTTTCACTGCTATGTAATTATGAAAATCTCTTAGGCAACTGGCAAGACCTTTTCAAAGTACTATGTTGGTTTGCACTCTTCAAATATCATTCACCTAAAGAAATCAAATAACTGCTTGATAAATAGTTATCTCCTTTAAGCTTTGAATGGTTGTTGTGCTTGGAAACTGTTGTCAGCAGTAAGTAAATAAATACTTTCTATGAAGAATGTCTATACCTCCCAATTCCTTGTTTAAGATGCTTACTTATAATTATTTTATTAATTTATTTATTATTTATTTATTTATTTTTACTGATCACCCTTTGGTGATTACAGTCTATTCTTGAAAATGGCACTTCTGACAATGTTTCTTGTCTCATCGTAAACCTGTCAGCAAGGGTCCTGCACGGGCTGTATTTAGATTTGATCCACACTTCATTCAATCATCCATAAGCAAAACCTCCTAGAAGATCAACACTACAACTGGAGGCAAACCAGAAATCTGCCTTATCTTGCAAGAGCTCTCCCATCTACAGAGTTTCCTCTAGTGACTGGCTTTCTTTAGTTCTTTGATGCCAGGTTATTATAGGTTTGAGTCCAGACAGACAGTAGGAGCTTCTCTATCTTGCTCACTCAGTATCAAGCCGAGTGTGACACAGAATAGATATTTAACGATGTGCTGAGAGAATTATTAGGGTGTGGCCAGGAGGGAGGCTAGGCTAGAGGTGTAACATGTGGATTCTGGAGTCAGACTGTCTGAGTTTGAGTACCAATTTCCCTACTGACTAGCTGGGTGCCCTGAGACAGGTAAATCAAGCCATCTGAGCCTAAGTTTTGCTATCCACAAAATAGAGGAAATAATACAGCCTGGCGCGGCAAGTACACAATGTTAGCTATTATTAAAGGGAAAAATAATGAATGCAGATATTAAGTGGCCCATCAGTCATACCTTAAAAGCTATTTGTAAGCACAAACCACAGTACAGATCAACATCATCCTTGGCATTTACCTTCCAAAATATGACCCTGTTCCCTGCCTCAAGGTCATAGACAGGAACTCCAGAAGTTGAGAGAGGCCATGCCCCCAGAGTGGCAGACTAGCAAAGGATGGAAAGGACAGGACCAGCCTGGTGAAGCTGACCCTTTGACCCTTCAGTGGGGGTAGAGGCTCTCCACAGGTGATTACATCGAAGACCTAGAATGCTGCCCCACCCCCACCCCCAAAAAATTATCTGATTCTTTTCATTCTGATTCACAAGCTGAAGCCCCAAAGCATCCTCACCAACTACTGCCAGCAGGAAGGCTGGGCTCTGCCACCACTCTGGGTTTTCTCTCCTTGAGCTCCACCCTTCTTCCCACCATGGGGAGACATGAGTCAGATTTTGCCCCCTGAGAGATTACTCACATGCTGAGTTAATCCAAGGCAAAACATACTTTTTCTATTATAGAACTTAAATGTCTATTTTCCTGTTTGAAAATACTTCAGGAGCCACTTAACTTGCTTCGGCAGTAGTTGCATCAACTGTTTTGAAGTAATATTTTAATGAGAATAAGCATTAATCAGAAAATTAGACATCTAGTTATGACATAGCTTGAAAGCTATTATTGGCCAGCTTTTCCCATTCACATCACTATCAGTGGATGAGCCACATAGAAAGGTGGGCACGGGAAAAGTCTTAAGAAACAGTATAGGAGACCACAGAAAAGAATCTATACTTAGCAATAATTAAACCTTGGATTAAGAATGCCAAGCATCCCCATACTAATGAAAAGTTACAAGTATAATTAGATTGTAAATTTGCCTTCCAAAGGAAGGGCAGCCCTAATTTCCAATCACTGAAGGGGAAAAGGCCTCATTTCATTTCCATTTCCCTTCAGAAAACATGAAATCTTCCCACATTAAATGCAATCAGCCCTTACACACTTGTTTGCTTGTCCCAGTTAAGAACAAGAAATCTTAAAGAGATACTGGGAGAGGAGGGAGGTTGAAGGACTGAGTAAAATGGTGAAAGGATTAAGAAGTACAAATTGGTAGTTACAGAATAGTCATGGGGATGTAAAGTCCAGCATAGAGAATATAGTCAATAATATTGTAATAACTATGTATGGTGCCAGGTGGGTACTGGAAATATTGGGGGGAACACTTTTTAAGGTAAATGATTGTTTAAACCCTATGCTGCTGTACATCTGAAACCAATAAGAAATAATATTGAATTAAACTGTAATTTAAAGAAATTCTAAGAGACACTAAGAAAGCAAGGAGAACAGGAAGTGGAAGTTTACTGCTTACTATTGCATTTTGAAAGTATTATTTCCAAATAGGATTACAGAAACTTTTATATGAAAAGCACAAAAATAATCAGCTGAACACTGTTTTGATGGCACCAACCTCCTCTCTGTGTTAAATTATGACAGTGGTTTGGACCTCTGTGGTCCCATGTGCTAGTGGTTGTTTCCAGCCATCTCTTAGGCAACAAGCGCTGCTGCATTGAAACTCACCAATATTCCCAACTTTCAGAAATGGCAATGTGATTTAGTAATGACATACCTAACTCTAGAGGAGTCAAATTCCCTCATAAAAAATGTATTTATCCAAAACTATGAGATTTATGGTGCAGTACAGCTAATTGAAAATGAAATTGGAAGTAAATTAAAACCAACTTCATGTTTTAATCAGTTTGGAAGACTTCAAGTATTGCAGCAACAGGGTAATTTTCTTCTGGAAAATATATAATGATGTCATTATTTTGGTACTTGTGACTCCAGGGATGGAGGAAATAGAAGAGACAGATATTTGCTGAATGCAACAGATAGGTGGCGCTGTGGCTCATGACAGATACAGAATCACACTCACAAAGGTCATGTCTAAGGAATAAATATCAGAAATAGAAAGTTAAATAGGTACCTTTAAAAGGCATCTCAGTCGCACAGGAGCTAAATCTTTGCTTTGGAAAACAAACTTCTATAACTTTTAAGGTGTCCTTTAATTTACTGTTTCACTAAAGAATGCTTTAAGTTAATACTTTGATTTTAAGAATTTGCAAGGCTTATCATTGACATAATTTAGGAAAATCAAAGTCTAATGAAACATTGCCTTTCTGAAGCATAATTAGTTAATAATTGCGACATCAATCACAAGCCCAAGGAAATATTTGGGTTGTTTATCTATGGCAAACTGTCAAAATAATTCTGCTTGGTAAAGGCGGCTTTCCCTTTTGTCTAGAAAGGCACTCTGTGCTTGCCTTCAGAAGCCTTGTGTCCAATTTCTTGGCCTCACCCCTTTCTGGCTGCTGCACCAACTTCAAGTTCCTCGGCTGTTTAATTGTCTGAGATTCTCTTCTTCTAATATACACCAGAGGTTATCACATCTGGTGTCCTAGGCCTTTCCAAGCAACACAGGGAAACTGGCAATGCTTGTCTTTAGATGTCTGCTACCATCCTTATCATTGCCAGGTCCTACTTCTTCTAGACTCAGTTTCCACATATAAAATGTGAGGGTTAAGCCCTGACCAGTGTGACTCAGTTGGTTGGGAGTCCTCACAAAGACAAAGGTCACCGGTTGCCGGTCCCTTGTCAGGATGGGTACAAGAGGTAATCAACCAATGTTCCTCTTTCGCATTGATGTTTCTCTCCCTCTCTTTCTCCCTCCCTTCCCCTTTCTCTGAAAATAAATAAGTAAATAAATAAATAAAATGTAGGAGTTAAAAATGCTTACCCCATAGGATTGTTGAGAGAGGACTGATCAACAGAGTGCTTATAGAGAGTATAGTATAGTATCTGGCACTTAGGTACTAAAAAATTATTACTGTCCCCTACACTACCCACAAAAGAAGTAAACTATATGGCAATAGTTGGTAAAACTCTTACAGAACATTTCATTTTTTAGAAGGGTTTCAAAGTGACAAGTCTACCTAGGGCTTCACCAGTCTCTGATCTTCCCTCTCCCACTGGGGCAGAAGGTAAGTTGGGCCCTTCAGGCAGTGCCCAGACCATGGGGGGTAAGCAATGACTCCTCTTTAGTGGGTCTGCAAGATGATCCAGAATTTAATGTAAACCTCATAAAAGTATGTTTAGAATTTTTAGGTGTTCTTTATTGCAGACTAGAAATTACACTGAAAAGTACCCAAACAGAAAAAAATCATTTACCCAGTCAAAAGCATAACAGCATAACATGATCTCAGGGTTTAGGAGTCCACAAGAGTGAGTGACTGGTTTATCTTTCCAAAAGTTTAAAAACTACTGCTTCAGTGACCAGCGACGAGAAGACTGTTGGCTAAAATGAGGGTAACAGCCCCAGAGTAACTTTTAGCCCTGTGTACTCTTTCCTTTCTGGAAGGGTCCTTTAATCATTGCTAGCTAAGGAAAGTGCATGTTTCCTAAAATGTAAATGAGAGAAGAGAAACTGAGATGGAGAGAGGAGGAACACACACTGCGTTTTGAAATTCTCTAGCCAAAAAGTTGTATCCTATCCTTCGTTTCTCTTCCCTTGGGGTAGGCCAGTCTTTAACTGGTGTTCAGTCCCCTCTCTTCCCAGGGTCTCCTAATGTGGAGATGTAACGCCTTAGGAACGGTCACTGGTAAGACATATGGCTCTGGAGTGTTTAGCGAGAACTGCTTTCAGAGAAACTTAAGAGCCAAAAGTTACTTCTGGAGCGTGTGGGGCTCCTGGGAGCCTCCCTCAGACAGCAACCCTGGCAAGTCAAAGCGACCTCATCGACCTCATCGATAGGTCGCGGGCGGCTGGCAACTCGGCGACCGTGGTCGAAGGCAAAGGTGTTTCGCACCCAGCCCACTCACATGAGCCTGGCCCCCGCCGGGACTTAAACGTAACCAACAACGCGGGTCTTGTGTTTACACCACGCCAGCCCAGCCCCAAACAATTTCCTTTGATGCCTCCGCTGTAAATATTTATCTCACATATAAATCAGGGTTCTGCTAACAAATCCTCTTATTTCTACTAAACTGAAGTCTACCCTGCAAAGCCCTTCCCCTTGTGATTGTGTTTGAAGGTACACATATCTGACACTTTCCTAAACAGGCCTGCAGAGGACGCCGCCCAGGGGACGATTAACGGGATCGTTTGTGTCACCCCTGAACACACGTGGGCACGCCAACTCCACAGGCGGGCACATAGAAGGGACGCGGAACCGAGGGCAGTTATTTTCCAGTCAGTGGGTCTCATGGAGAAAGATGCCAAACGCACTTCCCGAGCCAGCTGAACTCCGCGGGCACCTAATCATTGCCAGATGTGGGGAGGGCGCACGGAGAACATCCCCGAGTCCTGGAGAAAACGCCCGGCCGACCGCACATCGAATTCTAGGATGGAGAAACGGCAACACCAGAGAGGAAAGCGGACCCTGGAGAGTGGGGAGTGCCGCAGAGCAGAAAGCAGACTGGAGGAAATGATACCTCCACTCTCCTCGGCATCTTTTTTCAATTAAAAAGTTGGAAACTCGAATCCATAAACAACGACTTAGGGCTTCGAACTGTTTCGCAGGGACACGATGAAAAGGGGAATAGTCGCATACTTCCGAACCCCAACCTCTGGGTCTCCTCCCAACCCGGGAGGCCGAAGCGCTCCAAGTGTGCACGCACCAACCCGGCGCCCGCTCTTACCCGGGTCTCCACTCCGAGGAAGTTCGCGCAGGGACGCACCTTCACCCCCTACCGCACGCCCCAAAGCCCGCCCGGCCCCCGGCGCCGCTGCCGTCCTACCTTTCATGGTGACGGAGGAAACGCAACGCCAGCCAGCGAGCTCCGCGCCGCCAAGGAAGTTCGCGCTGAGCAGCGGTCACTATGCACCCATGGCAGCCGCGCCGCGCGACGGCCCTCAGCGCACCAGCCCTCGCTCACAGCCGCCGCCGCCGCCCCGCGCTCCCAGCTTGGGGATCTGTGCCGTGGGGCTGACGCGCGCGCCGCTCACCCCAGGCGGGAGGCGCCGCGCCCGCCAGCGCCCCTCCCCCTGGTCCTCCGGGGCGCGCCGGCTGCCGAGCCCGCGCCCCTCTCGCGCCCTCCCGCGCCCGCCCGGCCCTCGGGCCTGAGTTCTCTCCTGCCCTGTCACTTCCTCGCCTTGCCTCTCTCCTCGCTCTTGCTCTCCCAGGTTCTTTTTCCCTTTGGACGAGCAGCATAACGAAGTCTCCGGGGTGGTTAAAGTATTCCTTCTGGGTGTGCGCGAAAGGTGCTGCTTCTGAGCTTGTTTCTAGACCCCAACCTACCTGGAGGGTAGAGCCAAAGAGCTGGGGAGCAGCAGTGTCGCGGGGGTGGCAGGGTTTGGTTGTCTCTTCCCAAATGGTCTGGGGCATGGAGGGTTAAATTGGGGGAGAAAGTCCTCGGGGTCCCAAGTTTCTGAGTGAGCTAGTTGACGCCTGCCCGAAGGAAACAGGGCAGCAAGAGAGCGTGCTCACTGTCACCTGGGAAGAGCTGTCGCTAAATCCGAAGCCACCATTAAAGACTGTCCCTACAGAACTCGGAGCAGAATTACAACTCTTGGACCTTCCAGGAGAGAGGCAGAGGCAGAGACCAAAAAACGCACTACATGCCCCTTGGTTGGAAAAGTCACCCTTATCATGTCGACCTGGTTTTATTACGAAAGGAAAAGCAGCTTCATACTACATTCCCCTCATTGTGGCCCATCATATTGCGCCACTATGTCATCTTTCCTTTTAGGAACCTTCTATCAGGCCCATTGCTTTATTGCTTTAAAACTTAAACTAAGTGGTAAGTGGAGCTGTGAGGAGGCAGAGATGCGAAGAACTTTCTTCAACAGCAATAAAATGAAAGATTATTATATTACTTACTAGTACACCAAAAGCAGTACAATTCTGGCTGCGCAGTGGCTACAGTTTTACAGATTTTCTTTCCTGAGGACGTGGTGACGCTGGTGTAACCAACCTATTGATTCATTCTAGTGCCCAGAAATGAATACATTTTAAAATATTTCCTGGACTGTCCGTTCCAGAAGCGCTCTTTTTTAACATTACGGGGAAACTTGTACAAGACTAGAAATGAAAACTAAAAAAACTGGCACTCTTTTTTTCGCTTTAGTAGTTGATGACACCACAGGGTTCCTCAAAGTTAATATGGAAACTTGTTCCAGCTCTCACCAAGATACCTGTCTTGTCTTGCAGACTCCCTGAAGGGAGCCCAGGATATGAATTCTCAGCCCAGAGCTTACTAACCAAATGTTGGGATGGAGTAAGACCACCAGTTTCTTTGAGTAATAGTTTCTCCAATGGAAAAATGGAGAGAATTTTGGCTCCAGTATTTGAATTTTAAAAATTATTTAAAAAAACCTAACTTATAGATATGACACCAAAAACACAGCCAACAAAAGAAAAAATAGATACATTGGATTTAATAAAATTTTTTGTGCATGAACAGACACTATCAGAGTGAAAAGGCAACCCACAGAATGGGGTTTGCAAATATTCCAAGAAACATACAGAAAATGTTTGCAAACCATATATCTGCTAAGGAGTTAATATTTAGAATATGTAAATAACTCCTACAACTTAACAACAACAACAACAACAAAACCCCAAACAACCAAATCCAAAAATGAACAAAGGCTCAAACAGATGTTTCTCAAAAGAAGATACACAAATGGCCAATAAGCATAGACAAGGTGCTCAACATCACTATTAGAGAAATGCAAATCAAAACTACAATGAGATACCACTTCTCATCCACTAGAATGACTATTATAAAAAATAAGAAATTTTAAAACCACAGAAAATAACAAGTGTTGGTGAGGATGTGGAGAAATTAGAACTTTTTTGCATTGCTGGTAGAAGTGTAAAATGATGCAGCCACTGTGGAAAATAGTATGGGGGTTTCTCAAAAAATTAAACAAAGGATTACCATATGACCCAAAATAATCAAAACAGGGACCTGAACAGATATTTGTATACCACAATAGCTAAAAGGTGAAAACAACCAAAGTGTCCATCAATGGATGAATAAACAAAATATTATATATACTAACAATGGAATATTATTTATCCTTGAAAAGGAAGGGGATTCTGACACGTGCTAAAACATGGATGGATATTGAAACATTATGCTCAGTGAAATAAGCCAGTCGCAAAAGGATCAATATTGTATGGTTTCACTTATATGAATTAACCTAAAGCAGTCAAATTTGTACAGAAAGAAAGTACAATGGTGGTTGCCAGGGGCTGAGGGGAGGAGAGAACGGGAAGTGTCAGGTTTGCAAGATGAAGAGAGTTCTGGAGTTGGGTGGTGCTGATGGCTGTTCAATAATGTGATTGTACATAATGCCACTGAACTATACACTTGAAATGATTAAGATGGTAAATGTTATGGTAGGTGTATTTCACACAATAAACTTTTTTTTCTAACAGAAGTATGAGGTTGAAACCCCCCCCCCCACACAAAAACCTAACCTTATCATGGTAGTTACAATGAGCCAGACTCTCACAGACCTGCTGATGAGAAAGCAGACTCAGTAACTCTTGAGAGTACTTCTGGAAAATTGTCTCCTCCCTCCAGCCCCACTACTTTCAGCACACAGTGGATTGACCCACTCTGGAGTACACAAGGGCTGGAGGATGTGGTTACATGCATATCATTCGCTAATCAAGATTTCTCTGATCAAGAGCTCTGGGAGGAATTGAAGATTGAGTTGGGACCCCAGGAGAGAGGTCAAAGGCAAAGTAGAGGAGAGTGGTGTGGTTGGAAAGGACTGAGTCAAAGCTGTAAAAGTGCCTTGAACTCTTCAGTGGAAATGGGCTGCAGGACCTCCACATCATACTCAAGCTTCCCAACTTCCGGCAGCAGGAGCCGTGCCCAGCATTCATATCACTTTTATAAACCTACAGAAGATATTGTCTCATTTAATCCTCACCCCAACCCTGGGCTAGTATTGCCTTTATACTGATGAAAAAGCCCAATCGCCCTTGCCTCCCTGCTTTTCCTCAATCCCAGTCCTGAAGACGAGTAGTGCTTGCCCTCCCAAAATATGACACCAAAAACACAGTAAACAAAAGAAAAAATAGATACACCGGACTGCATCAAAATTAAAAACTTTTGTGCATGAACAGCTACCAACAGAGTGAAAAGGCAACCCACAGAATGAGTAAGATAGTTCTCCATCCAGGAGTCTAGTAGGTGAGACAAATTGGGCAGCAAAGGCTTATATGTCTTTTTGAGCTAAGTATAAGGGGGAGGGGGTTGTGGTTTGGAACTTCAAAGAGCAGGAAGGCAAATCACATGGAGATAGAAGAGCAAATGTTTGGTAAATTAATGTTTTCTGGGCCATCTTTAACAAAGGGACACACAGAACTTTGATTAAATGGGCCTTGCTAGGTTCCCACCTGTCTATTACACACTACTTCATATTACACTATAGTTATCTACGATGATAGCTCCCTTCCAGGAGCAGATCCTCTAAGTCCCTTCTAGGCAGCTCCAGGGAAGGTCAAATGTTTTTCTTTTAAAAAATTTTAAATTAAATTTATTGGGGTAACATTGGCTAATAGGGTCATATAGGTTTCAAGTATATATTTCTATGATATATATATATATAAATATAAATATATAGATATGTATTTCTATCTGTATATTGGTGTGGCTCAGTGGACTGAGCGCTGGCCTGTGAAACAAAGGATTGTTGGTTCGATTCCCAGTGCACATGTCTGGGTTGTGGGCCAGGTCCCCAGTTGGGGGCACACAAGAGGCAATCACACATTGATGTTCCTCTCCCTCTCTTTCTCCCTCTCTTCCCCTCTCTCTAAAAATAAATAAATAAAATCTAAAAAAAGAAAAATAACCAACTTTGTCCTGGCTCGTAGATCAGTTACTTGGAGTACCGACCTGATACAGCGAGGTCGGTCGATGGTTTGATTCTCGGTCAGGGCATATGCTAGAGTTAACCAATGAATGCATAAATAAGTGGAACAACAAATCGATGTCTTTTTCTCTCACCTTTCTCTCTCTAAAAATAATTTTAAAAAATAACCAGCTTAAAATAATCAATATATCCCAAGGCATATTTTGTGGTGCCAAACTCTGCTTCTGTCTTACCTGCTACAAGACCACCAGCCTCAGGACTGTTCCTGGAGCCTGTTTTTTTTTTTTTTTAATTTTATTTTTATTGTTTTTCTATTACAGTTGTCCCACTTTTTCTCTCATTGCTCCCCCGCCCAGCCTACCCCTTCTCCCGCAGTCAATCCCCACCCTGCTGTCCATGTCCATGGGTTATTTGTACTAGTTCCTTTACTAAACCCTTCCCCTACTTACCTCCCTACTCTCCCCCACCCCGATAACTGTTACTTTGTTCCTTGTTCAATTTTGTTTATTTGTTTGCATTGTTCATTAGTCTCCTGTATCAGGTGATATTATGGTATTTTTCTTTCTTTGCCTGGCTTATTTCACTAAGCATAATTCTCTTTAGTTCCATCCATGTTGTCACAAATGGCAGGAGTTCCTTCTTTCTTTCTGCTGCATAGTACCTGGAGCCTCTTCTTAAGTTCAGTGAAAAGGCAAGAACCAAGAAAAATGGAAATGTGGCTGCTGGGTCTCAGCTTGGAGAGCTGCGTAAGTCGACAGGTAAGCTGAAATTTTTTCATCATGACCTGGGAAGATGACCAGTTGTTCTGTTCCAACTTCAAAATGTCAATGACTGTTTTCTTACTAGTCTTCAGATATATTACACCTGGACATTTCAGACTATTGTCCTACATAAAAAAGGATTTTAAAATTTATTTTTGCTCTCAATGGGTGCCTTTTGCAGTAACATGAATGAAAGAGATTTACTTTGGTCTCATCTTTATTTCTTTCTTTTCTTTTTTTTTCATTCATCTGGTGGAAATGAAATGTGTTAATATGAGCCATGCTGCAGTCTGGTGATTAGTAGAATTTGACTCTGTATTAGGCACCTGTTTGATTTAGGGCAGGCCTCTAACATTTCTAGACCTAAGTATTCTAGCTGTAAAATGAAAGGTTTTTCAGACCAGATCATTTCCAAGGTCTTTTCAGCTCAAAAGCTCTAACATGGAATACATACAGAACAAACACATAGAAAATGCGAATGTTGGAAATTTAGACATATTTGTAGATATATATATATGTCTATGTGTGTGTGTGTGTGTGTGTGTGTGTGTGTATACACACACACTCAGTTATATGTATATAAGGAGGGACCCCCCAAAAACTGGAATTATCTTCTGGAGGGCAGGCCCCTTATAGTACAGGTCTCTCTGACTAGGTGAGTATTTTAGGAACCCATTTGTGTCAGTTTACCAGCTGGCATTGTTGAGAGGCTGCCTTTGACTTCAGTGAATTTTTGTTTGAAGAGACTTTCAATGAGTTTGCCCATTTCATGATGGGTGATTTATGAGTGCAACTGTCCACACCGTGCTGAGTGTTCAGAAGTTTCTGACCAAAAAATAGCATGACCCTTCTGCACGACCCTCCCCAATCACCTGATACCACCCCAAATGACTTTTATTTTTTGTTTTGCCAATGAAAAAAGTCCTCAAAGGGAAATGTTTTGCTGACATGGAAGAGGCAAAACAAAAAGCAGCAAAAACACTAATAGGCATCAAAATCAACAAGTTCAAAAACTGTTTTGAACAGTGAAAAAAAGTCTTGATAGGTTTATTGCATCAAATGGAGAGTACTTTGAAGGTGATTGAAGTTTAAACATGTAAGAATAAATACACATTTTTTCAATAAATAAATTCTGTTTTTTGGGGTCCCCCTTATATATGATTATCTTTATCTAAAATATGTCTGAATTTCCAATTTTTCATAGTGATCAGCTATAAATACAAATGTACAAATATATATACAATGTACAAAAATATATACTTGTAGCTGATCACTGTGAAAGTTGGAAATTCAGTCATACATATATTTGTGGTTGATCACTTTTTTAAATATTGGACTATCTCAGAGGTATATATTTGTCCATGTTTCATGCAGATATTCCTGGTACATAGCAAGCCTTCAGTAAGTGGTTCTTGGATGAATAAGTGAATGAATATTCAAATGCAATTGAAACAAATCCAAAAGATAGAGGAGCTGTTTTATCTGTTAATACATTCTCACCCACCCTTAAAATGAGCCTCATCTCTATAGTAATAATAATAGCCATAGCTGACATTTATTGTTTTCTGTGTTCTAGACCCTGCGTGTAGCCCTTGATATACATTATCTTATTCATTAGATTTAGAAAATAGTTGACACTTCAGAAAAACCACTTAACTTTGTGCATCAATTTCTTCATCTGAGGAATGAGGACGAAAATATCTATCTTACAATGTTTTGGGAGAGATTAGAGATAATAGTTTAAAATATCTCACACATTGCCTGTCACTTAGGAGAAGCTCAGTAAATTGCACTAATTTTTTCATAGTAATTAATTTCTTATCTTGTATTTTTCTTTTTAAATTAAAATAGAAGACCAAAATGACAATAGGTAAAGTAATATTTTTCTATTATTTTATATGAAATTACCATTTACCTGAGCAGGGAAGAGTAATAAAAATAATTTAAAATGACAGTTTTATATTTAAAAGTAAAGAAGAACAAAAATAGAGATTCTAAAGAGAACTACCTTAAGGATAGATTAAAATGTTTATAATCCACATATACATTGTTACTAAGTATGGTGCTTGAACATAATTTGTTCTCTAAAGTAATTTAAACATTAACTTTATAAATATTGTTTATACTATAATTTGATTAATAATGGTGAAAAGGTAAACTTTGGTTAAGCTTTATCAAAATTGTTACAAATTCCAAATAAGTGTATCAAGATTGGTGAAGTTTCACAGTACCTTTTTATTCCTATGTGATACTATCTGTTGATATTATAGTCTTTCAAGCCTGGCAGAATTTTATTTTACTTCTTACTTTTTATAAATAACTAGCCATTTTCATTGCAGTTTTTGACTTCTATAAATAACTTATATTACATTTTTATTTAAGATTAAGATCCAGTAATTTTTAGTTATTTATATCTCTCATTGAGACAATACCTTATTCTTGAGTTTAAATTTTTCTCTACCTTGAATGTGCTAAGCACATACAAATAGTGCACATCAATATCCTAAAAGACTTATTTAAAAACAAAGAGCATCAGAACTTCAAATAATTTACTAAATAAGATCTTTTCATAAACTTTATGCTGAATTTGAAAGGTGTTTATTGTTGAGTGCTTCTATGCTGTGGTGAATTCCCACATGGCCCATTAAGTTGATCTGCTCTATAAATGTTAAAAGTTGTGGATTTCCAATCACACACAATTAAAATATTTAGTATTCCATATAACGAAAGCTAAAGCACAGAAGAGTTCCACAACTCTTTCAGCCCAAGACAACCAAGAATAAGGTTCCATTAAGATTCCTATTAAATGGCCCTGGCCAAGTGTCTCAGTTGGTAGAGCATCATTCCAATGCCCCAAATTTGTGGGTTTACTCCCCATCAGGGCACATACTTAGGTTGCAGGTTTGATCTTCTATCAAGGCCCATACGAGAGACAACTGATCAATATTTCTCTCTCTAAAAGCAATGATAAATGTGTCCCTGGGTGAGGATAAAAATAATAAAATAAATAAAAACATTTAAAAAGATTCCTATTGAATGTGTTCAAAACAAACACATCTTTGAATATGATTTTCCAACAACTGCAGTTTAACTGAATGTAAAACTTGAGACTGAATTTTATAAGTAAATTCTATTTTATCTCATCAATGGAGGAAGTATGGCTAATAAAATCTTTAAATATTTTACAAAATATTAGAATCCTAAATTTTAATGTGCTGTAGGGAAAATGTCCACAAGTGAGAACCCAGGGTCCTGGTTCCATCATAGATCATAGCTAGCTCTGGTGGGACCTAACAAGTCCCCCCATGTCCTCGTACATGCTCTGGGCAGCCCATCCCCTGCCCCCCCCCCTTTTTTTCTAGCAACTACTTCTGACCTTTTTCCCAAGGACCCTGCTTGACGCCCACCCTCTCACCTTCAGCAAATGACCTTATCTACTCCTCTACAGAAAAACAGAGGTTATCTGTCAGGAATGCCCTCCAACTTCCTGCACACTCCCCCGTTCCTATGCCGGACACAACTTATCTTTCTCGGCAGCTGGCCTTTCGGCTTCCCCCTATTGTTATAAGGCAAGGTATCTTATCTGCCATTCATGGCTTCCTGTCCACCTGTTCTCAAACCCCATCTGTCCCCCCTCTCACACCTCATCCCCATCTGTTAGAATTGCCTATGTCTCTCCTCTCTCTCCCTATAGATTTCTCTTTTACTTCCTATACTCGTTGTCAGAGCCAAGCTTCTGAAGTCCTCTGCACTTGGCAATGCCTAGGACCCGTTTTCTCTTTAAACATCTGCTACCCCTCTGCTGCCACACGGTGGCGCTGGCCCTACTAGAACAAAGGTCATTCGAGCCATTCAAACCACCAAATCCAATGGATACTTTGCTTTTCCCTCCTTGGTTCATCTAACTTCTCTTCTGTTGACCACTCAACTTCTGGAATCTCTCTCCTCCCTCTGATAGGTGTTATCAGTTCTCTCTGATTCTCCCATTAACTCCAACATTCTTTACTCTTGGTCTTCATTGCAACTCCTCCCACTTAATGGCCTGGTTTCAAAATAATGATGCTCCTAAGGATTCTGCCATCAGCTGTGCTTCCAACATTTGAACAACTGTTTGTTTCTGATTATCTCTGTTTCCTGCCTGAACTTTTCTGCACTCAAGATACAAATATCCAATTGCTTAATTAATATTCCAAAACCTTTTCCTTTCATGTAGAATTTCAAATTTACTGGCATCAAGTCCATAGTAGTCTCTTGTGATTTTTAAAAATCTCATCTCTGTATTTATATTATATCTCTTCTTGTTCCTGATATTACTTGTCCCTTCTTTCTGCTAGAAGTTTGTTTATTTCAGAGAAAACAGCTTTGGCATTGCTGATCTCTCTCTCTCCCTCTTTTCTCTTTCTCTATTGTGCTTCGACTCTTGCCTTTAATTCTTTTCCTTTCTTTGGTTTAATTATGACTTTTTTTCCCAGTCCTGTTGAGTTGAATACTAACTCATCTGTAAGTTTCTTATGTTTTGTCATTGATGGACTTAAGGATTGTGGAAGATATTTGTTATTTGGGGGTGCGGTGTCTAGCATCTACTACATATATGTATTTTCTATTATATTTAGGTGATTTCCCACCACATGAGTGTTGAAGGGAGGCAAAAGCTTCTTCCCACTACAGAAGCAAAAAGGCCACATACTTGTTGTCTCCACTTATAAAAGTATAGAATTTTAAGTTGCCAAGTATTATCTCTCAACAAGTTAGCTTCTGACATAGTATATATCGTTGCTGAAAAGAAGTTTGATATAAGTCTAATTGCTATTTCTTGGCCTTTACTCTGTATTTTCTGACAGGTTCTTAGGATTTTCTTTTTATTCTTGAGATTCTGTGGTTTCAGTTATAATGTGTTTAGGTACAAAATTATATTTATCTGCTTGGTACCAGCAGTATACTTTCAATGTAACAACTCATATCTTGCTTCTCTTCTGGGAAATTCTCAGCCATTTACCTTTCTCTCAGATCACATCAATTCGATTCTTTTGGAATGTCTCCTTGATGTACACTGGAGTCTCTCTCTCTACGTATCTCTAAGTGTTTTTTCATATTATTTATATTTCTGTCTCTCTGCATTGGATTCTAGGTGAATTCCTCACTACTATCTTTGCTTTACTGTGTCCTTCTAGAGTTTTATAATTAATTTTATAAATTTTAATGAATACATTGTTTAGTTTCAAGGTTAATAATTTTCTTTTACATATTTACCTATTTTCATTTCTTTCTGATTTTGTAATAATAATTCATACAATTATTATGGCTATGATTTCTTTATCTTTGGAAGCATCCTAAGATACTTAGTTTAAAGATTTTTTTTAAAGATTATCCCATTCATTTAATTTCATCTGGAATTAATTCTTGTTCTGAGAGGTGATCTTATTGTTGTCTGTGTAGCTTCTTCACTTCCCTGGAATAGAATTGCCTATTCACACCTGTACTCTGGCTTCATGGTGGGTGGAGTATACTTTCTCGCCTCTAACTGACAGTTGTATACATTTGTTTGTCAGACTAGGCTGTAACCTCCTTCAGAGCAGGTAACATTTTATTTTTCAATGTCTAACACCAGATTTGATATTTAGTATGCACCCAAAGAATGCTTGTTGAATTGATTGGGTTAAATACAGGTAAATCTTTTTTTTTCCACTACATCTTCTTTTTTCTCATTGATAAATAAAGGAGTTAGACTGAATGACCTCTAAGAATTCTTTGAGGCTCATCATTCTGCCATTGTTATGCCTTGAATGTATATTTTAACTATAATTCACACGTAAATGACTATTTATAAATAGCATGTAAATCTTTAAGTGTTTCAAACCTGAAAATATAATGACAGTATAATTGATGGTTGCTTTAATTAATGTTTCTAGTTCATTCTGGGTTTTTGTTTTGTTTTGTTTTGTTCTGTTGCTGTCTAAAACAGACTAAAAACAAAAGGTAAAAGAAGACTATCAGGTAAAAAATATACCTTATTCCAGATATATAGTACACAATTACTTTTGATACTTTAATGTAGTATTTATATTTTTATTTAAAGTACCTGATTATAGTTTCATTCCAATGGGAATCTTTTATTTGCTCTTTTTGTTGGATTTTATGTTATTTTTATTGTTTTAAAGATTTTAAAACCTAGTCAATGGAGATCTTAGCTAATGTGATGCAAATTAAACTATTTTGAAAATCAGAAATTTCATTTTAATTTCTCCCTGGCTTGGCTTCCTCAGACTTTTCAGATTCGTGTTGGAGATTTCAAGCACCTATAAACAGCATGAAATTTAAGCAAACTGAAAGTTTGGTTCTAGTCACTCAGGGCCTACTAAAATTTTCCATTCATTAATTTCATTCATTCAGCAAGCATTCATGCTGTGTTTATTAGGAATTAAGCACACAATAATGACAAGATAGAGTGGGTTGTGGCCTCAAGGATCTTAGCATTTGGTGGGGGGGGGGGGCAGGAGAAGCAATTAAATAAGTTAGAAAAATACCATGTGTAAGTCCTGTTGGAGAACCCATGATTTTGTAATCACGAGTTAGAGAAGTGTTGAGCAACTACAAAGCAAATTCATAGAAAGGAAACGAGGCATCTCCCATGCAAAAAGCAAACCCTAACCCATTGATAACATAGGTCAGTGAGGACAAACTGGCTTTCACCAACCCCATTCCTACCGAAACTCAGATCCAACCCAAACCATGTCTACAGTCAAGGTACAGAAGGCTGCAAGAGTTCATTCAGTTAACCTACACTCAGTCACTTCTCTGGGCAAAACACTCTGCTAAGTGTAGAAAATACAAACACACACCCTTCTAGGCTCTTACCTTCTAGAAATAATGATAGCTAACTAACATTAATTGATCACATAATTAAGCAAACAATCTGCTGACTGCTTTGTGAGTATGGTTCTTACTATTATTTCCACTTTACAGATGAGAAAACTGAGGCTCAGAAAGTTAAGTAGCCTGTTCAGGGTCCCACAGGTGATTAGGGTCAAAACCACAGCTCAAACTCATGGCTGTCTGACCTTCAAGTATTTGCATTACACCTGTCCACATAGTCTGAGCAGCAGGACTCACTTGGGGGTTTGTTGGAAGCAGATGCAATGTCCATAGACAGCAGTGCTCCAGTTTCCTTGCTGAGCAGGGGATATGATGAGAACTGGAAAACTTCGGGGGGGCTGATGTGAATTGCCAGGTGTATGAGTTTGACTATTTTCCCTTCATCATTCTCAAAGGTGAGAGATCTCTGTGATACTTGATGGCCAATACTCTGATTTTCTCTTTCCAAAGAGAGAGGAAACTTTAGTGCCCATTAGAGGAGCTTTATTAGTCTTTATATATGTACAGAGTTTCTTCTAAAAATAAACTTTTGAATATGCTGGCTTTTTTCTTTAGCCCTGATTACAATTTTAGTTCTGTTAGCTACAAAGCTATAAGATTACTAAAGGATAGTCATATTACTTTCCCTAATTGAATGTGCATTATTTCCAACTCTAACTCATACCCAAAAATGTGAGTGTCTAAAGAATCTATTTGTGTGTGTGTGTGTGTGTGTGAGAGAGAGAGAGAGCGAGAGAGAGAGAGAGAGAGAGAGAGAGAGAGAGAGAGAGAGAGAGAGAGAGAGAAAGAGAGAGAGGATTTCTCACTGAAATATTTTTAAGTCTGGAAATTTTTCTAAATTTTTTAGCACAAAACAGTCCTTTCTTCCTCCTTCTTTCCTTTTTTATATTTTTATAAATGGGTAGTATTTGTTATTGCTAAAATAATTTGAAACATTTTTTCAGCTACTTCAACAATACAGTGATACCTTGGCTAATGAAGATAATTCATTCCAGGATCACATTCGTTAGCCAAAATCTTCATTAGCCGAAACGTAATTTCCCATAGGTTTCTATAGAAAATAATTTAATTCGTTCTGGATGCTGCCCACGGAGTGTGCACCATGCTGACACCGGTATGAGAATAGTTTCTCTCTGCGGCACTCTGGAAGTCCCTCTCTAGAAGGTCAAAGGAATGGCCCTCTCTCATCTTCCTATACATATCGTCATCAAATCCAAAGCAGTTTATGTTATCAGGCGTCTCACTTCTCACTGTCTTGAATGTAAACAACCCAGTTGAGTTGGTGCGTCTACCCTATGTGGTGTGGTCAGTTCATTTTTCGTCACACACATACAGATGAAAAAGATAAGCTCTTGAAACGGCCCAGCCGTTCATGTTTGCTGCTATATGTTAACGCACACATCCACTAAAACATTCATTAGCCAAGGTCGAAAAACAGCGAAAAAACTTTGTTAGCTGAAAAATTCATTAGCAGGGTCACTCGTTAGCTGAGGTATCATTGAATTTTATAATTTTCTCTATAAAGTGAAATTGCACTGATTCTTAAGAAAACGTAACAAGCAGGACTATTTCAAGAATGTGTAAATAATCTTACTTCCTTTTTTTAAAGTATATTTTATTGATTATGTTGCTAAAATAGTCACAATGTTTTTCCCTTTGCTCCCCTCTGCCCAGTATCCCCCTTCCCTCCAGCAATTTCACCCCACTTAGTTCATGTCCTTTCCTATATTATTCTTAACTTCACCCTGTCCAACTGGGAACCTGACGTGCAACCGAGTCATGTGCCCTGACTGGGAATTGAACCAGCAACACTTGGCTCTCAGGCCGATGCTCAGTCCACTGAGCCACAGCAGCCAGGGCCTCAGCTATTCTTGATTATCAGTCTTTCAGACGCTTTTTCGAAGTCCCTTATCTTTGTAATCAATTGAACTATGTGTTTAGAATGATGATTCATTCAATTATCTTCTCTGCACTGTGTACTTCTGTTCTCCCTAATAATTTGTAGTCTGTGATTGTTTATAATTTTTTATGGTGTTGGTTTCTCCCACAAAACCCTTGTGCCTCAGGCTCAAGGGGTATGAACCCCATAATTATTCAGAACAACCAGGTCTGTTTTTTGCCACCGACACTTACTCAGGGGCTACGACTTCCCTGATTCCTGAAGGCCCATAGCAGACCAAACTCTAAGTTCAGTTTCAACTCTAGGGGAAATTTTTAAGAAGCTTCCCCTGAGACAGTAGTTTGCTTCAAAATCAAGGCCTCTGCCTGGAAACTCCGATTTCTGATCAGCTGCTTACCCTTCACAAGGTCAACCTTAGCACTCAGTCTCTGGGCTCCTCTTGCTGGCTGTCAGCCTATTACTCATCACAGACACCAGGCGGGGGCGCTGTAGAGGGCATCTGTGTTTGGATGGACTTTGTGATTCCTTTCAGCGCTAAGAGCCTAGACCTGCCTGCTTTTATGGCCCAGTGCTTCTCCTTGATAGTCAGCTTTTATTTGCTCCTATACCAATCTGCTTAGAGATGCAAACCAAAATTTCATAATACCCAGGTGAGTTCCTTGACCTGACATCAAACCCCTCTGCCACCTTTATGACCCTTGTCCTGACACACATCCTGCCTTGTTGATCAGATGGCAAAGTTACAGCAACCTTCACAATAGAAATCTTCATAGTTGAAGCCATTACATACCAAAGAAAAACATGAATCATTGTGAAAAGTATAGTAGCCCCTCTCTATATCGCAGTTCACTTATCGCAACCTCACTGTATCGCAGGATTAAAATATATATATTATATTTAATTTTTTATCGTGGATTTTTTGCTGTATCGTGGGATTTTGCAGTACTGTATACGTATGTTGTTAAAGTTACATAGGTTTAAGAGTGTAGAATATATTTAAGAACATAAGAAGTGTTTATAAAAGTGTGGAAAAGGTTAATAAGGGAGTGGGAAAGGTTAAGGGACTGGGAATGGTTTATAAGTGTGTGGGAAGGGTTTATAAAGCCTTAAAACATATATAAATACTAAAATAAATGTAAGGTTCCTACTTCACGATTTTCACGTATCATGGGGCGGGGTAGGGGGGGGCGGTTCTAGAATGTAATACCTGTGATAAGTGAGGGAATACTGTCCCTGAATGCAAGACTTTTTGGGTCGAAGAAATTTCAAAGCATCATTTTACCTGGAGAAAAAAGAGAGATAATGTAGATGAGGTTTAGTAAATATTTGGCTACAGTTCAACAGGATGAAATCTTGGTTATCAGATAAAAGATATGTCTAAGCATAATCTCCAATGATGTAATTATTTTATTCACCGATCATAGATCAAGCTAGAGATAAGACAAAGACTGTTAGACAAATCTTATAAGAGAGTAAGTTTACTCAGATAATAGTTACTCATTGTCAGTAGTCACTCATTTATTCTACACACTAATGCATTTTTCTTGATGATCCATTTTGAGAGAGACAGTGTTCTAGATGCTGAGGACGCTACAAAGCATCTAGGGTATTTGACTCTCCAGTGTGGAGACAGATAGGTACCCAATTGTCTCAACATACTGCAAGCAATATTAATGAGTGGAAGAAAGAGGAGATGGTTTCCCTGGGAGTCCAGAAGTCTCTGCAGAAGTGGTAATGTTCCAAAAGATTTAAGTTCATTTTGTGCTCTGTCCATATGCAGAATCCTTCCTCCTTTTGCCATCTGGAAGTTCCCAGGTTTGAAGAATCCTTTACATTCTAAATAATTATAAATCTCTAAATTTTAGGGAGATTCAACCCAGTCTGCCATTATCTGAAAGAAAGCTGTTAGTAATAAAAACCCATCTAGTTATCTCTAGTGAGATATGTTCTCTGAATGATACAAGATTGAAGTCATTTGACCATACCTGAAAGTTAGTCAGGCTTCACAATGCTGCCTTAATAACTCTGAATGGCAAAAACAGGTATCAAAATCAGTCCTCCTGGATCAGGATTTTCAGCAGAATACTTTGAAATATAGACTCTGAGAATCAGAAAACTATAAAGTAGTCACATTCTCCTAACTGAGACTATTAATAGGAAATTGAGTACCAACTATGCAAAGTTCATTACTAAACTAAAACGAGACACCAACGACTTCCAGCCAAGATGGAGGCATAGACAGACAAGCTCTGTCTCCCTCCACAACTAAGAAGGAATACAACTACCTCAAAACTAGAGACAACCAGAAGTTCCAGAAAACCAAACTGCATAGAAGTCCAGCAAACAAAGATATAAAGAAGAATTACCCAACCAGACAGGAAGGAGGGGTGGAGCCAGGGTGAAGAGGACACAGTGTGGTGGCAGCAGCAGTGGTGGCAGGCCAGCAGAAAGTGCAGTCACACATTTTAAAAAGTCAGGAGGGACACCTGGGGAGCGTTCCGAACTCCTCACCGGACATCGCAGCTCACAGTCCCAGCACCAGGGAAAACCAAGTATCATTGCTTCTGACTGTGCAGACCAGTTGGGGTTGGGGTGGAGGCAGAAACTGCTGGTCTCAGCAGGGTCCGCTTGTTTGAAGGACCCCCACACTCCTGGAACATCCACAGACCCACACACTCTGGGAACGACAGCCAGGGCAGCAGCTAGAGGGGCGCCAGTCTGGTGCGGAAATGGGAGAGGTGCCTGGAAAAGGAGCGAGTGCCAGGCAGGCGACATTGTTCCCTCTCAGACCCCCCCCCCCCCACACACAGTACCACAACTTGGTGAAACAGGTCGCTCTGTACTGATGAATCCCTAAGGCTCTGCCCCTTACAATGTAACAGGAGTGACAGCTCTACCTGGGACTCGGAGGCAAACAAACACAGGAGCCTGTCAGAATAAGGAGACAGAGAAGTAAGGCCCAAAAGGGGAAATGGGTCAAGGTTTCAGTAGGAGAACTAAGCCGACAAGGAGATAGCCAATCTAACATATGAGGAGATAGACAACCTAACAAATGCAGAATTCAAAACACTGGTGGTAAAGATGCTCACAGGCTTGACAGATATGCTTAAGTATGGCAGATGCATAAGGGAAGAAGTGAAGGCTCTGCTAAGTGAAACAAAGGAAAATCCACACAAAATCAATGGTGAAGGGAAGGAAACCGGGGTTCAAATCGATGATTTGGAACATAAGGAAGAAAAAACAGTCAACCAGTGCAGAATGAGGAAGCAAGAATTGAAAAAAATTAGAAAAACTTCCCAAATTTTGTGAAGGAGATGGACATACAGGTACAGGAAGCACAGAGGGTCCCAAGCAAGCTGTACTCAGAGGGGACCACACCAGGATGCATCATGATTGAGATGCCAAAGGTGAAAGACAAAGACAGAGTCCTGGGGGCAGCAAGAGAGAGGTAGAGAGTTGCCTACAGTGGGCAGGGGTCGGGGGTGCCTATAGGACTATCAGCTGATTTCTCAGAGGACACTTTGCAGGCAGGAAAGGACTGGCAAGTAGTATTTAATGTGATGAAAAGCAACCTGCAACCAAGATTACTGTATCCAGCAAAGCTATCATTTGGAATGGAAGGGCAGATGAAATACTTCCCAGACAAGGTGAAGCTAAAGAAGTTCACCATCACCAAGCCATTATTATATGAAATGACAAAGGGACTTACTTAAGAAAAAGAAGATCAAAATTATGAACATTAAAATGACAACAAACTCACAACTATCAACAACTGAATCTAAAATATAAGAACAAAATCCAACTAAGCAAAGCAGAATAGGAACAGAATCATAGGTATGGGGGGTCATTTGGAGGGTTATCAGCTGGGAGGAGGGAGGAGGAGAAATGGGGAAATGGTGCAGGGACTAAGAAGCATAATCGGTTCATACAAAATAGACAGGGTGAAGCTAAACAACTTATATGCATGACCCATGGACATGAACTAAGGGGAGTGGGATTGCTGGAGGGAAGGGGGTTACTGGGCAGAGGGGAGCAAAGGGGGAAAAATTGGAGCTACTGTAACACCATAATCAATAAAATATACTTAAAAGATTAAAATGAACTGAATCTTAAACATTGAAAATATTCAAAACAAATAATGCAGAAAAGGAAAACAGTTTCCATATCAAATTCCCACTTCCAAAGATCAGCTTTTCTTTTCCTCTTTCTTTCCTTTTTCCTTTTCCTCCCTCCCTCCCTTCATTCCTTCCTTCCTTTCTCCCAAACCTCCTCACTTCTCTCTTTCTCTCTTTTTAGTGAACACTTTTTTTTCCTTGGTGTACCTTTGGTTCTTGAAATGAACCAAATTGCACTTTTCCATGGCTCACTCTTAAACTATATGGTCAATTGAAAAATAGGAACACAACACTTACATGGCAACTGCTTTAATCTGCACATTTACTAAAACTATTAAACATAATTCATTGAAACTGTAATTTTTCAAAATACATTATTGAAAGCACCATCAAAAAAGCAGGTGGACTCAGTACTACCGTCTTTTACATTTACTTGCCACTCTCCAGCCCATTTTCCATTCTACTCCCCCTGTTCCCTTCCTTTCCACCACCTTTAACTAGCTAACTTCTATTTATTCAGATCTCATCTTTGCCAGGAAAGATATCCTTAAATACCCTCTGTTCCCAGAAAAAGCCAAGGACTCCTCCCTGGGGCCCCAACTTAGCCCTTTCACTGACTTGTAGTAAGCTGTTTTTATTTTTAAAGACAAACACTGTATCAAGTGCCATCTTTAATCCTGTCTGGCACAGAGAAGCCAAAAAAATATCTGTGAAATTAATGAAAGAATTTGGTCACCATATAAATTAATAACTAGAATTATAATAATAGCGGATATCTGTTAGGTGTGTGTAATATGTCAGGCACTGTGCTAAGCACTTTACATGTACTTAATTTCATTTTATCTTCAAAACAGCCATATGAAGTAGATACTATGTTTCTCCTCATTTTGTAGATATAGACACTGAAGCTTGAGGGATTAAATAACCTGTCTAAGGTAAGATGACAAAGGGTCAGAACTCCACTCCCATTGGTCTGACTCCAGAGTGCATGCTCTTAGGGACTCAATTTTGCAGTCTATTCAACAGATGTCCCTTTAAAGGGAAATTATAACTAGCCTGTTCTTAAAGGGTTGCATTCTCCAGAAACAGATATCTTTTAGATGATCTCTTTTTGCACTTTTTTCTTCGAATGTCTCAACAAAGGCTTGTTTAGATGCCAGTCAATTATACCTGATGATGTCTCTCTAAAACATTACTTCTCACATGTTATGTTTCAAGCTCACAATTCTTTTTAACTCAACAGGTCTTGTGATGTGGTAGAAAAAAAAATGAATGGACTAGGGGGGTCATAACTCTTGCTGGCCCCATCTTGACTGAGTTGAGGGTTTAAGTAAGTCACTCAACCCCTCTGCACCTCCAAATTTGTGTTTGTAAAGTAAGAGTCTTTTTTAGCCCTTACATTCTCGGATCTTGGAATCTATTCTTTCAGGTTTCCAGCTCTCTGCATTGTAAAACTTGGAAGACCCTTATACAGTGACATGTTTTGTGAATTTAACTTTGGCTCTTTACTTTCTCTGTCAGACATGTGACTTTCAGAAAGGCAGGATGAAATAAAGTACTGAGTTAACCACCCAGAATAATTCAGGCCAAAAAAAATAAGTGCTAATTAGATCTTTTTTTTGTATTTGCCTGAATGCACTGATTTATCTGAACTGCCTAACCAAATTGTGCCGCCTCTGATGTACCATTGTCCATTGCCTATGAGGACCCAGCTAGACGCAATCAGGTCTTTTACTGTCCAGATACTAATCATAACACGATGTCTTCGGCATCCACAAGGAGAAAATACAAACTTTGAAGCTAAATCCCAGAAGACAGAATTTTAATTGGGAACAGGAGAAAGAAATCTATTTCAGTAGAAAATTGTCCATAGTTCAATGTGGATTTGTCTGTAATTATTCCCAACAGATTCTTCACTCAACCAAAGCCACTGTATCTAAAATAGATAAAAGTCACTTTTTTCTCAGAAAAATAAATTGAAAAAGCAAAGACCACACCAAATCAAGTCTTGGCATGGAAGAAAAAGCTCTTGGTAGAGCTGAGGATAGGGTGAAGTAAGTCTGTGGGATTCATCCACAGCCAGAGCAGGGCTTGTCATGACATCAGTATCCACTCTATATGTGGGGTTTCTGTCTCCCCAGAACATGAAATCAGGGGTCTTCAATTCTGGGTGATCTGTTTTTCCAATATATAATCCTATCATAGTATCACTTTCCCCTTTTCCAATTTCCTCTCCCCTCTCCCCTAACCTCCACTCCTTCTCCCTCATACTCTCCAACACCCACTCCCACATGGACAGACTCTCACATATCATAAAGTCAAATTCAAGACTCAGTCTTCCATTATATGAGAAAAACTAAAAACAAGAGTGAAACATAAAGGTTATTTACTAACATAATGGAATTTTAATGTTGAAATTTCTTTAGGAAGCACCTAGACAAACTCTGTATTTTACCATGAGTCAACAAGCTTGAGAAACTTAAGTGATTATCACCTGTATATTATACAACTGGACAGGATTAAAATCCAACTCCCAACACACAGACTTTCCTTGTCATCATCTGATTACAGTAACACTTTAGACATAAAGTTCTGCACTTTACAAAGCACTTTCCCATATGAGAATCAGCCTAGGAATTAGACCACGTGGCTATTTATAACCCTTATTATTATTTATACAAACAACAAGGTTAAATGAGTAAATATCCTCCATCGGGTCACTTGGTCATTAAGTGGCAGAGTCAAGGCTTGAACTCTGGAGTCTTAGACCATCTACTTTCCATATTGTCTTCCTATGCTCTCTCACACTTGTATTTTAGAGTCAATTTTGCATATATTAGTTTATATATGTTAACAGAAATGATCTGGTTTGATAGCAAAGCTCCTAAGTGTGAGATTAGTACTATAAAATGGGGAAAAATCTATTTTCTCAGAGGTACTTCCTGACTCAGCCTGTAAGCACCATGGCCAGTCTGGATACATTCACTCAAAGTCTTCACTTAAATGTAATATTCTAGATCTAAGGTCTCATCTATTTTATCATCAATCTCATCCCCAAACTAAGAATAGAAGCAGCGCAGGTACATTTTAGGGCAGGAACAACAATAAATACATGAAAACTACAAGTCAGAGCCAGCAGTTCCTGGTGTCAGGCCCAGGGAACCCAGCTGCAGGCCCACTCAGATGATACTAAAACTGTTTGGGGGCCTATGTTTTAACCCGTGCACCCCCCCACTGCCCCCACTTAGAGTTATATCATGAAAGTTTTCCACGTTCAAAAGTACATTTCTATAACAAGGTTTGTAATAGCTGCATAGAATTCCACTTTATATAAGTACTGTATTTTATCTAGCCAATCCTGGGTTGTTGAATTAAGGTTGTCTCCATTTTTCATGTTACTAAATAAAAATATCATCAAAATCTAACTAAAAAAAATCTAAATTATTTGTTATGGTTCCTTTCCTAGTTGAAGACAATAAGAAAAATTTAGAGTATAGAAAGTCAGGAAGATGTAGCCTGACATGCGAATGAGTGTGTTTTTCCCCTGAATGGTGTTTGTTCGGTGGTTTGGTTGATGCCACACAAAGAGAGTTGGTATTTTACAAGAAAAAGAGAAGCTAATGAGGAGTCATTCATTCACTTAGACAGTCAGTTAAGAAATATTTATTGCACACAGATGTTCTAGGCATTGTGCTAGACATGTACTAGACAAAGATGACTTAAGACATGCACATCATCTTGGTCAAAACTCACAGTCTGGTGGCATGACGCATTAGTGTATGTGTCAGTCCTCCTACTGAGAACATGAGCTTTTCAAAGACAAGAAGGAAATTGATCCTTTCTCTGCCCATGTGGTACCTACTTCAGTGATTTGTGCCTAAAAATTCACAGTAAACATTTACTAAGAGAATGAGCACATTTGACCTAATGTGAATGATTAGAGTCACTGTACTTTCCAATAAAGAGGAAAAAATCTCAGGGTTATGTCAAAGAAAGGCAACTCTATTTATTTCTTGTGCTAGAAGAGACTGATTTTGACATTTTGCAGCATTGTATCTTTTGTATTGGCTTTTTTTTTTTTACCTTTTATTATTTGAATTTGAGATTTGGGAGCATTGTATCTCTTACATTGACTTGATTTTTTACCTTTTATTATTTGTTTTGGGTCCAGTCTACTCAAGACATTAGTTACTAGTTACCCAGTTTCTTGTTACTAAACACTGTTAAAATTAAATGTAATTAATACAAACCTTAATAAATAATAATAGACTATTAAAATATTAATCAGGCATTAACAACAACAGAATAATTTTTATCCTTGTTCCCAACAGTATTTCCAATATCTTTCTTTTATCCATGAAGATCCTCTAAACCTAATTTTTAGAAGAAAATTTTTATGATTGGTCAACTAAAATTTAAAACACTCCCTGGTTTTTATTTATATTTTATTTATTTATCTTTTTCTTTTTTATTGAATTATTGGGGTGACACTGGTTAACAAAATTACACAGGTTTCAGTTCAATTCTACAACACATCATCAGTACACTGTATTGTGTGTTCACAACCCAAGTCAAGTCCCCTTCCATCACCACTTATCCCCCCTACTCTATCCCCCACCTCCCGCCACCCAACCCTGTGATCAACACATTGTTGTCCATGAGTTTTTTTCTTTCTTTTTTGCTCAATCCCTCCACCTCCTCCATCCAGCCCCCATCCCCAGCAGCTGTCAGCCTTCTCTCTATGAGTCAGTCTCTGTTTTTTTTAGTTCATTTTGTTCATTAGATTCCACATATGAATGAAATCATATGGTACTTGTATTCTCTGACTGGCTTATTTCACTTAACATAATGCTCTCCAGGTCCATCTGTGCTATCACAAAGGGTAAAATTTCCTTCTTTGTACAGTCAGGTAGTATTCCATTGTGTAAATGTATTGCAGTTTTTATCTACTCATTTACTGATGAATGCTTGGGTTGCTTCCAAATCTTGGCTATTATATATAATGCTGCAATGAACATAGAGGCACATACATTCTTTTTTTTTTTTTTTTTTTTTTTTTAAGTATATTTTATTGATTATATTGTTACAATAGTTCCAATTTTTTTTTCCCCTTTGCTCCCCTCCGCCCAGCACCCCCCTTCCCCAACAATCCCCTCTCCAAGTCCATGCCCATGGGTCGTACATACAAGCTCTCCCGCCTCACCCTTTCATATATTCTTCTTCTTCTTTTTTTAAAATTAATTAATTAATTAGTTAAATATTTTAACAATAAAAAATAACAATTCCTCCCTCTCAGACTTAAGACCCTTTACAATCTTATAAAGGACAATGGATGAAGGTCTCGAGCTCCTCTAGCTGCTTCAAGCTGGACATGGTCGTCGTCCTACCTACCCGTGGGTCAAGAAATCCCTAATAAGAGTGGGGATGTGGAGGGGAGGGTGGCCTTCCCACAAGGGGAAGGATCGTGCAGACTCCAGGTTGGTTGGCTGTCTCTGGACAACGGCATGCTTGGTTTGACAGGCTGGCATCCTTGTTGTATTCTGGGGGCAACAGGGTTAAAGGACATCATTTAATCCGTAACCACTAGATGACAAAAGACAGGTATTAATTTTTCAATGTCCCACATTAGGGAAAAGAAGGGCTTCTTTGGAGGAAGGTGTGCCAGGTACATCTCACCTGTCCAAAACCCTTTTGCCCATTATACTTATTTTGGACTGAGGGAAATATTTTAGGTTTCCCCCATCTCAGGCCTCTGGGCTTTTTCTGTCCAAGCCATTAGGATAGAAAAGAGAATCCAGTTTTAAAGTGAAGCCCACAGACCACCCCGTTCTTCACCAACCCAGCCACTTAGTTCAGCCAAACCATTGAGTCTCAGGAGGCAGCAATGCAGACAGGATTAAGTGAGGCCTATGCATACAGATAATCACTCAGGTAATGAGATTGTAGGCTTATGCCCTTTGAAAACAGAAAACACATGTTAATTTATGTAACATAACCCACATACAAGTCTCTAAATCTGTAGGACTGTCTTATCGGAAGGAAAATCCTTGTCCTTCTAATATTCACTGAACTTGCATTTCTATTCTTTATATTTTTATTCCCCCCCCACTAAAAAATTTTCTGTTTGTTTGTTTTTCCACTACAGTTGTCTCACTTTTTTTTCCCCCTCTTGCTTCCCTGCACCCTGCCCCCCCCCACAGTCAGTCCCCACCCAGTTGTCCATGTCCATGGGTCATTCATACATGTTCTTTGACTAGACCCTTCCCCTTCTTACCCCTTCTCTCCCTCCCATCTCCCCCTTTGTTACTGTTAGTTTATTCCTTGTTTACATACCTCTGGTTCAATTTTGCTCATTTGTTTGTGTTGTTCATTAGTTTCCTGTAACAGGTGACAGCATAAGGTAATTTTCTTTTGTTGCCTGGCTTATTTCGCTAAGCATAATTCTCTCTAGTTCCAATCATGTTGTTGCAAATGGTAGAAGTTCCTTCTTTCTTTCAGTACTTATTCATTGTCATTTTCCCCCTTTGTACTCGTGTTCCTCTCTGTCTCTCTGTTTCTTCATCTTCTTAAAGCAGACCCTTTAGCATCTCTTGCAATGCTGGTTTGGTGGAGATGTATTCTTTTAGCCTTCTTTTGTCTTGGAAACTCCTTATTTCACCTTCCATTTTGAATGAAAGCCTTGCTGGGTAGAGTATTCTTGGTTGTAGGCCTTTGTTTTTCATTGCTTGGAATATTTTTTGCCATTCCCTTCTGGCTTGTAGTGTTTCTGCTGAGAAATCTGATGATAGCCTTATTGGAGCTCCCTTGTATGTTATTAGTTGTTTCTCTCTTGCTGCTTTTAGGATTCTCTCTTTGTCTTTGAATGTTGGCATTTTAATTATGATGTGTCTTGAAGTGGGCCTGTTGGGGTTCATCTTCATTGGGACCCTCTGTGCTTCCTGGACTTGCGTGACTCTTTCTCTCGTCATGTTAGGAAAGTTTTCTGACATTAGTTTTTCAAAGAGGTTTTCTATCCCTTGCTCTTCTTCTTCTCCTTCTGGAATTCCTATGATACGGATATTATTACGTTTCATGTTGTCCTGCAGCTGTCTTAGAACCTCTTCAGTCTTGTTCAGTCTTTTTTCATTTTGTTGCATTGTCTGGGAGTTTTTGTGTAGGTTGTCCTCCAGCTCGCTGATCCGATCTTCTGCTTCCTCTAGCCTGCTTTTAATTCCTTCTACTGTGTTCTTCAATTCAGAGATCGTATTTTTCATTTCCTCCTGGCTCTTATTGATAGCTTCTATGTCCTTTTTCATGCTCACGTAATTTTCTGTGAGTTCCTTGTAGTTTTTCTGGAGTTCTTTGAAGTTTCCGCTGAGCTCATTCAGCTTCTCCATAATCCATGTTTTGAATTCCATATCTGATAGTTCGCTCCCCTCTATTTCATTTAGCACTCTTTCTGGGGATTCTACCTTTCCTTTTGATGGGAGGTTGTTTCTCTGTCTCCCCATTTTTTTGACTCCTATTGTTTGTTGGTGCTTCTTGGAATGATCTGCACTTCCTGGATCTGCCTCTGGTGGCGTCAGATCATGTACCAGTCTGGCCCTAGGCAGCCTGTTGGAGACTTCCAGGGATCTACTGCTGTTGTCTGTCTTCTTTGATTGTTAATCTATTCAATCTGTGATTAGCTGTCAGGCTTAAGGACTGTGGGTGTGGCAGCTTAATTCCTGTAGGCAGGGCTTTTGCTTCCCCTCAGGCTGACGCCACTTGGAGGGGAATGGTCTACCCGCAGTACTGGGGATGAGTCAGCACTGGGACCCAGTCAGCTGCTCCTCCAGTTCTCCCCTCAAAGCCACCATGCCAAATTCTCCCCAAGTGTCTCCAGTCCTCTCTGCCTTCCCTCTGCTTGAGCCCAGGGTAAGTGGTGGCCAAAATATTTTCGTATGTGATCCACTTAAGAGCTCTTTTTCTCCTGCTGTTTCTCTCCGGCTAGCAAGAAAGCCTGTGGCTTTTCGCTTTTCACAGCTGATACTATTTTACTTTCCACTCTGTCGCTGTAGGCTGGGAAGCCCAGCTGGGGGTTTAGACCCTGCCCTTCTCAGGGGGAATCCCCGGCTGCTGAGCTGTTTCTCAGCCCCTTCAGCTGCCACCCGTGGGAGCCCAGCCAGCCCTTCCACGTCTCCGCACTCCCTACCGGTCACGTTGTGATGTAGCGGCCTTTTCTGTCTCTCCGTGGTTATAAGACTTCTCTCCAGCTGGTGTTCGGTTCGTTATTCCAGATGATTTCTCCAAAATTACATTGTAAATCCAGACTAGTTCTAGGAGGAAGTTAGTGTAGCTTCCACTTACTCCTCCGCCATCTTGTTTCTCCAGAGGCACATACATTCTTTTGAGTTAATCTTTCAGATTTTTTTCAGATATAGTCCCAGAAGTGGAATCACAGGGTCATAAGGCAGTTCTATTTTTAATTTTTTGAGGTATCTCCATACTACTTTTCACAGTGGCCGCACCAACCTGCATTTCCACCAACAGTGCATAAAAGATCCCTTTACACCACATCCTCAGTAACACTTGTTGTTTGTTGATATATTGATGTTAGCCTTTCTGACAGGTATGAGGTGATATCTCATTGTGGTTTTAATTTGCATTTCTCTGACGATTAATAAATCCCACTTGACCATGGTTTATGATCTTTGTAATGTATTGCTGGATCCAGTTTGCTAATATTCCATTTAAGATTTTAGTATATATATGTTCATCAAGAATATTGGCCAATAATTTTCTTTCCTTGCATGGTCTTTATCTGGTTGAAATTAGGATAATGCTGGCCTCATAAAATGAGCTTGGGAGTCTTCCCTCCTCTTGATATTTTTGGAATAGTTTGAGAAGGATAAGTGTTAGTTCTTTGAATGTCTGGTAAAATTCACCTGAGAAGCTATGTGGTCCAGGACTTTTGTTTGTTTTGAGAGTTTGGGGATTACTGCTTCTATTTCTTTAATTGTACTCTGTTTATTCAGATTCCCTAATTCTTCCTGATTCAGTTTTGGAAGATTGTATGTTTTCAGAAATTTATCCATTTTGTTCAGATTGTCCAATTTGTTGGCACATAGTTTTTCATAATACTTTCTTATAATCTTTTGTATTTCTTTGGTGTCAGTTGTTATTTCTCCTCTTTCATTTCTAATGTTATTTATTTGAGTCCTCTCTCTTTTTTTCTTGATGAGTCTGGTTAAACATTTGTCAATTGTGTTTAACTTTTCAGAGAACCAGCTCTTGGTTTCATTGATCTTTTGTATTTTTTAAAAGACTACTTCATTTATTTCTGCTCTAATTTTTATTATTTCCTTTCTTCTACTCACTTTGGTCTTTGTTTTTTGGGTTTTTATTCCCCCAGTTCCTTTAAGTGTAAAGTTAAATAATTTATTTGAGAGTTTTTTGTTTCTTGAGATAGGCCTACAATGCTATAAATTTTCCTCTTAAGACTGCTTTCATTGTGTGGGTTTTTGCATTAGCTTTTCATTTGTTTCAAGGTGTCTTTTGATTTCTTCCTTGATTTCATTGTTAGCCCATTTATTGTTTAGTAGCATGTTATTAGCCTCCATGGGTTTGTGTGTTTTTCAGTTTTTTTCCTGTGATTGATTCCTGGTTTCATACCATTATGGTTAGAGAAGATGCTTGATATGATTTCAGAGTTCTTAAGTTTATTGAAACTTGTTTTTGGTCCTAACATGTGGTCTATCCTAAAAGATGTTTCATGTGTACTTGAAAAGAATATATATTCTGCTGCTTTGGGGTGAAATGCTCTGAAGATAACAATTAAATCCATCTGATCTGGTGGGTCATTTAAGGCCCCTGTTTTATTGTTGATCTTCTGTCTGGAAGGTCTATCAATTGATGTCATGGGATATTAAAATTCTTTACTATGACTGTAATACTGTCAAGCTCTCCCTTTAGGTTCATCAAAATTTTTTTGACACAAAGTGGAATTTGCTGAGTGAATCCATTCAGCAAAGTGAATTTTGTCTGTCAAAATCATCCTTTGGATATGCTGCTTGAGAAGCTTATTAGATCTTGTTCTGATGTTGTGTGGAGCTGGCCACTGGGCATGTTGGTTCTGGGCCTCTTAGGAGGAACTCTGGTGCAGACCAATGTAAGACATTGTTTGTGACTGGTCCTCAGGACCTTGTTTGGAGGTACAAGTGATCCACAGTTTGTGGCTGCCTCTGCTGGGCCTGGGTGTGCATGGGAAGGACCAAGTTGTACACCAAGGCTGGCTTTTATCAGCACTAACCTGGGGTCAGGTCAGCAAAATTCCAATGGCACATCAAGATCTGCCTTCACCTGCTTTCATTTGCTGGCTACCTGTTAGACTCAGTCACTGAAAGAGCCTCTCACTGTAGTCCTTAGCTGGGTGTAAGCTGCACAGGGTGGGGCGAGAAGCAGTCCAGAGTGTGGAGCTATTGCTTTCCCCCAGGCTGATGCTACATGGATGGGAGGGCTCTACCCAACAAAGATGGCATCTGTGGTGTCGGAGAATGACTCAACACAGGGATCCTTGTGGCTGACCCTTCAGCTCTCTTCCCAGAGCCACAAACCCCAGACTCTCCTCATGTGACTCTAGTCCACTCTACCCTCCCTCTACTTGAGCCCAGGGTGAGTAGCTATGAATGAAATTTATGTGTTAGCTCTTTAAGAGAATACCTGTGTCTCTGGCAGACTCCCGCCTCTCCCTCTCTCCCTGGAGGACAAAACCCCCTGCCTTTCACTGCCAGATGTTATTTGGGTGCCTCTTCCAAGCTCTCATGATCTGTGATGGGGAGCCTGGCTTGGCGTTTGGACCCCACACTTCTCAGGGGAACCCCCTGCTGCCGAAATATCTCTCCAGAACATCAGTTGCCACCTGTAGGGGCAGGGCTAACACTTTTCTCATCTCTGCCCTTCCTTCCTGTCTTCTGTAAATCCTTGGTTGGTTATAAGGCTTCTCTTCAGGCCATGCCAGGCAGCTTAGTTGGTTAGAGCATCATCCCAATACACCAAGGTTGCAGATTCTATTTTCAGTCAGGGCACATACAAGAATCAACCACTGGATGCATAAATAAGTGAAACAACAAATCAACTTTTCTCTTTCTCTCTCTCTGTCTCTGTTTGTCTCTCTCTCTCCTCTCTCTCTAAAAATCAATGAGTTGAGAAAAAAAAGACTTCTCTTCAGCTAGTTTCAGTTGGTTATTCAGGATGATTGTTCTATAATTTAGTTGTAATTCCAGTTAGGCCCTAGGAGGAGTTGAAGGTAGCTTCCACCTATTTTGCAACCATCTTGGATCCTTTATTCATTTTTAGTAAAACATTTTGAACTATTTTATATTCTGAAGCAATCTTATAAGACATTTTTATTTTCATTTATAGTAAAGGAAACTTGTCTCTCAAGTTTTCTGAAGGTAATTTTGAAAAGTTGTTTAAATAAGATGGTTACAAATTAATTAACATAAAATCAAGAAGAAAATTAGAATCATATAATCTTAGAACTAGGAAAAGCTTAGCAATAAGATTAAAGCCACTCAAGTAGATTTATGTTTGTAATGAAGTTCTGAGCACTAATAAAGTTGGGTACTGATAACAGAGAGAAAAATTGCAATCTAATGATTATCAATGCACAATTTTCTAGGCAAAGATGGGAAACAAGAATGAATAAAACATAGCTCCTTCAGTCTGACTTAAAGAAGGAATTATATATGAAAGTTAATGGGGTGAAGGTGGGGTATCGAAAGTTAATGGGGTAGCTACATGGTTTGTAGGACCCAGTGCCAAATAAAAAGTGAAGCCCATTTTAAAAATTATTGTAAATTTCAAGACAGTGACAACAGAGCATTAAATCAGGCATAATCTGCAAGCCCATGAAGCCAGTCTTGAATGCTCTGTCTTACCAGATACAGGTGCTGGGGCTTTTCCTTCTATACCAACACCATGTCCTTGGATATCAATGATCTCACACTCTGGTTCCCAATACAAACAAGCATTTTAGACTTTAAAAGGCCCATAAGAAGCTATATTCACACCAGACAGGTGTATGGACATGGCTTCCCCAAAGCATCATAAATGCAGTTTTGAGTAATATTGCATGCCACGTTGAAGAAAAGTTTGCCTCTATGGTTTCTTTTCTTGAGTGGTTTGCTGTGTTCATTTGAATAGCAATAGTCTCAAAGAACGTCCAGCCAACTGGGATAAAGCAGTACTTTTTTTTGCCACACCCCTCCAAGTTCCCCACAGTAAAATGCCCACATAGTGTACCAATTCTGGGCCCTACCTTAAAAGTCCCACCCAGCCCATCACAAACTATGCCTTTACAATTCTCTTTTTCAACTATTTAGGCTAAAACTTTGTCTCCTTAAAATGTCCCAAGAAGAGACATGGCACACACTGGCGAATGGCTTTGCAGAGACAGCTTGGGGAAGATATCTTGGTTTAGAAGCTCTTGTTGCAGAATAATGACCATAAGTGTGGCATTTGAGCCCTGATACAAAACACCATGGACCTCCATTATACTATTTGTCACTTGAAAAATGAAATGGCAGAAACATTCCAACACCAAATTGACAAGTAGTTGGATGTGAATCAGTAGTGGGTGGTGCAAGGTGGTGAACAGGCATTGAACTAGACTTCCAGATCCTATCTTCTTTATTTAACTCAGCTTCTTTCTGGCTGTGAGAATTTAGATAAATCTCATTATGTCTCTGGTTCTCCATGATGTTGTTCCTTTCATAGAGAGGTTAAAATCTCTCAACTTCTGCCTCTCTTTCTGTGGAAGAAAAGTTCTATACACATATTGCTGTGAAGGTGTTGGGAGAAGATAGGGAAAGGAAAGAGAAAAGAGTCTGTTTAAGGGACAATGAGTTTGTTCATTGACATAAACAGTGAAATACCCAGGGAGGGTGAATCATGTCCAGGAAACCAGAGAAGACAAGAGAAAGGACTAATATTTAGGGATTGAGATAATTAGCTACAGGACATGTCAGGGTGGTGGGCCATGGAGATGAAGTATGTTCAAGGGCAAGTTCTTGGCTTTGTGTAACATAAGAGGCGGGAAAAGGGTGGATGGGATACAGATTTTAATTTCAAACTTCCAAGAGGTTATTATAAACAACTGGAGAGAAGGTTGTTTTAAATCGTGTTTAATGTGAATATTCACTTGTTGGCAGCGATCAGCATTTCCTATAAATACCACTTACATCTTATGGAATGAAGCTGTAATGTATAACGTGTATGTGTAACGTGTAAAGAGAAGAGGTGAAGAAAGAGCCGTGAGGGAAACTTGGAGCCTGAGCACTTGGCATGAAAAATTGGGGAAATTGGACTCCCTTCCTTTTATTCTTCTTGGAACTGGTGGTGAACAATTGCCTTTTGAATGACTGCATTCTTATTAATATACATTTTTGCTTTGCTTTTGGGTATTAAATGTGCTCTCCAGAGAATTGTTCAAAGCATTTAAAATAGCATTTGCCAATTTCTCCTTCTTCTAATTAATAGCAAGTGGTTTCATTCAAACTGAAGTTTCAAGCTGATCCTACATAAGCAGAACTAAGTGTAGAGTTGAGCTTCAGAGCCAGATTTGACCTAGCTTCAGATCCCTGTCCCACCACTTGCTAGCTGTGTGACTTTAGGAAAATGATTTAACCTACCAGAATTTTAAATGCATCTTTTTTTAATAATGGGGATTGTCATGTTTATTAAATGAGACAAAATATGTAAAACATCTAACACGGTTTTTGTTACACAGTAGAAACTATTCCTCTTTTCCCATATATAATTCTCTCTCCACTAGAGGAGAAGCATGTGATTTTGGAGGTCTGAGTTATTTGTCTAGATATTTACATTGGTAACATTATCAAGGATGATCACTTATCTTGTTGGATAAGTGCCTGCAGAGGAAGGCTCAGCTGAGAACCTCTGCTTCTAAACATCTTAGCTCCTTATGTGCCTCAGGTGAGTACCTCATGCATCAACTCATGTAGCCCCACATGTCTGCAATGTCCATTCTTTCCTTCCCACCCAATCCCACTTTCAGGCTCATTCTAGTAGACAGAAACCTTTTCTGATCCCTTCAATTATATGCTTTCTCACAATACAATGAGCATATTGTGATGAATTTCCCTCATCACTTTGTATTGTCATTATCTATTCATGTGTCAGGCTTCCAGCTGGTCTGTATGTAATGAGGGCAGGAACATGGCTCTCGGTATGTAATGGTCATGCAATATTTGTTGAATGAAAGAACAAAGAGTTATCACATCTAAAACTATTTTTTCCCATGAAGTTCAGTTTCCTCCTGGCTTCCCCATTGTTGATGCCATCTAACTCTTCCAGAAGTGTCCTCTAAATATTTGAGGAAAACTCTCCTCACTTCTTATTACCTCAAGTAGGCTCATGTGACAATCCCTGATCAGGAGTGGTGGCCAGAGGTTAAAATTATGTGATAAGCTGAGCCATACATTCAGTTCTTCAATGCAAAGGTATAATTATAATCTCTTCTCCTAAAGCACATAGCTGTATTGACTGGCTATTTAAATAAAATTGGAATAGTTACCAAGTGCAGGTGAATGGATCTTGAGAAGATGCTACAATATCCAGAATATCAATGAATAGAGCTAGCAGATGTTGATGCATAATCAATTTTGTCTTAGAATGTTGCTGCTTTCATATTGCCATATTTAATATGATATATTTATGTAATTTGGCTTGGGTTCTGATCTACTAAAGCTGAAATTTGGGGAAACATTTATGGACCCAAGCAATGGCCTTGATGCCAAGATCTTAGGAGTACTTGGTTCCAAACTGAATTTGGCAATGTTCATATAGAGAAAGTGGGAAGACAAGCATCCCCAAGAATTAAACATTACTGAATGATACCTACAAAGACCAATATCTCCGAACTTGGGGAAAGGTCATGCTGACGGCTTGCCTCTCTTATTTCTCTTGACAATGCTCTTATGACTTTTAATGATGATGAGAAGATAAACTTAGAGCAGATTTTAAAGTGTACATTTAGAAAATAAGATGATATTATATATGGTTCTCTGTCAAATGCACTTCTCAGAGTTAAACTTGGAATGGAGCCTTGCCTCTGCCTAGCTCCATAAAACCAACATAAAGTTTCCTGAGGTTCTTCATGTTAGACTGGTCTTCCCTCCTCAGCCTCAGAGGAGCCATAATACTAAAACTCTTTGTCCTAATGGTAGAAATACATTTCACTTCCTTACTCAAAAATCTACAATGAACCCCCACACTGAAGAGCAGCTGCATTAGGGTTCCAATAGTACTTCTCAGACTCTTTTACATACTCCACATTCCAAGCCACCTGAACATGCATGTGTGCTGTTCTCTACCCTCTGTACCTCTTGACCTGCTCCCCTCATGACTGCCCAAACCATTTCTTTGGCCTTGAAAGCCATGCTTCTGCCATCCTTTCTTTCAAGTCCTACTGCACATATTCCCTCCTCCCCAAAATTGTTCCTTATTCCCCAGACTGAAATGATCAGACCTCTACTTTTTTGCTTATATTAATCATGTGTCCAGTGCTGAATGTGTGAAATGGAAGTTTCTGTGCTTGAGATAGCTTCCTTGTATTACTGAAAGTTACTTTTATCAGAAAAAAACACATGAAAAAAATTATCTCTACATAGATAACAAGTTTAAAAATAGATTTTTGTGAGTCAGTGTAGTATTTAATCCACAGGAGCACATTCATAGTAGAGAACAATAATTAAGATCTCAACTTATTTTGTACTTTCTTTTACATCAAAATCTTTTTCTTTGCTGTTATAGAAAGGCTTACATTCTTGGTTGGAGCCCCAAATGTCAGTTTGTTGAGTACAGTGGTATTTTAGGGGTAAAATCTGAAGTGCTGATATACATATCTTGATTAATTAGAAGACAGTTCTTGTCCCCTTTCCATGTGCCATCTTTTCTCTTTTCTATTTGAATTGGCATGTAGATGTGGTAGATCTGCCAACTGAGCAAGTTGAAATGAGAAAATTTATTTATTTTTTTCAGCCAGAAGGGTGTCAGCATTGTTCTGAGGGGAAAGGGTGTTGATATGTGTCCTGGCAGACCCTATAAGAAAAGCACCAGAGTGAGGAAAATCCAGCATGAATCAATGAATTGTCTGATAGTTTAAATAAGCATGCTTGCCCTAAAGTATCTATAACTGGCTGTCCTTTCAAATGAAGTATAAGCACATTTAGATGTGTGACAGCAGAACAATTCCAAGCCTGCTCAGCTTCTAAAATTTAGTTGAACATGGATACATAGCAGCACACACAGAAGTAGTCATCATTCTAACTATGCAGTTTTCTGCACGGGCTATTGCTATTGAGATCCATGAGAAAGCTTGTCACTATTTGTAACATACATAGACATCCAAAATCCTATATATAGGTCCGAGCAGGAGTTTTTCTACTTATATCAATTATTCAAAAACTTCTAACAATTTTTGAATGCTTATTAACATTGACAGGAGATGCCAATCCCAGGGCCAAATTCACTGAACAAATTCCTACTATAAATTCTGACAGGTGCCCCAGGGACTCAAAGCCTTCTGCTGTGTTTGTTTATGGGAAAATTAAGAATATGGATAAACTCTCAGCAAGCTGCTTTCGGCTGAGGATTTGAGATCTTAAGGGGTTAATGGGACCTGAGTGATTAATGAGATTGGTGGTAGTGGCAACTGGGAGGATAGCAGGGCACTCAGGGGAGGGAGGCCTGGGAGTCACCTCCCTATTCCCTACTGCAAGTAGTGACAACTGTCCAATGTGGAGAGGGCAGGACAAGCAAACCCAGAGTCTGACTCAGGCCATCGCCCACCCCTACTTTCTTCTGTGCCATGTAGAGCAGCAGTCCTTTGGTGTGTAAAAAGGGAAAAAAAGCTCTCTGACTAGATTAAAATTCTGATTTAAAAATAAGAAAAAAATAAGATTTTCTAATATTTAATATAAACTGCCACTGGAACCTGTATTCCAACAGTTGGGTTCACAGACACTATGTTTACTAAGAAAAAAATGGGGCACTCATTTTATGCTCACTTTCTGTATATTTCAAGGTTTTAAAAGTATCTTTGATGAGATTGAGTTTATAAAAATGAGATTGTAGTGAAATGGAAAGTAATCAAAAAAATCTTCCATACCACTGATTGTCTTGGGGGAAAACATTTGAAATAATTGTTGAGACATAAAAATTACAACTAAACTATAGAACAACCATCTTCCAGAATCACCTGAAATCTAGCTGAATGGAAGTCCCACAACTAGGGATTTAAAGAAGCTACATTGAGAATGGTAGAAGGGGTGGAGATGTGGAATGGGCTGGTCCAACACTGGCATGTGGCAGATAAAAATCAGGAGGAATATCTCAGCTATTGGGCAAAGGGACCCAGCACCACACTAAGCTACCCAGCTCAGAGTTCCAGTGTCAGGAAGAGAAGTCCCCATACTTCTGGCTGTAAAAACCAGGAGGTACCATGGTTGAGTGAGACTGAGGGCTTCTGGAGTCTCAGGAAGTTCCTCATAAATGGCCTGCACACAGACTTACTCAGACTCACTCCCTCTGAGCTACAGCAGTAGAGCAACAGTTCAAAAGGCTCTAGGGACATACAGGGAAGGGCTGAGTTGTCTGGCATCAGGGCTAGAGCTGGGGAAACAGCTTTCTGCCAGACAAAACTGATGGCAGAGACCATTGTTCCCTTTCTGAGACCCTATCCCCATAGAGCTGGCAGGTGGGTGTCATATCTGAGTCACCATATATCTGGCTCACTCTTTTTGTTCCACCCTGCTGATTCCCTGAGGCCCCACCCAGCACAACTTATGGACCCACCCAAGTTGTTTCCAGTAGCTTTGCCATGCAAATGTCCTGTCTTGGCTCATGCTTCAGACTTCCTAAAATCTCTCAAACAAGCAGCATCTAATCTCAGCATGCCCTGTACCTCTCAATAAGTAGCCCTAGGCCTGGCACTAGCAGCAGCCAACCTTCTATGAAGTGTGGCCTCACCTGGTCATCTCTAAGCCCAGCACAAGTGACAGTCATCTGCAGATCACTTTGTTGCTTGTGCCAAATGCGCCTGGACAGAATACAGGTATCAGCTGACCTTGGTCTGCACCTCCTGGGAGGCCCCAGAGCCAGCACACTCAGTAGACATATTTAGATCACATTGAAACACCATCCAACCACCTCTATAAGCAACACACGCTAAGGGTTAAGTCAGCAGGCACCAGTGCCCTGCTAAGTAAGTCTTACTCTTTGGGGTGCTCCTGCAGAGCTGATCCTCCAAGTTGATTGGTGGTCACAGCCAGTCCTTACAGTTGATTGGCTGGCTTGGGGGGGTAAGTCCCTCCCATTGATGTGCCAACAGAAATCAAAGCTTAATTACAACAGAATGGTGTACACAGCCTACACAGACGTTAGAAAGAGGGGCATCTGGAGTGCCCAGCTTGAGTGATCAGGGTGGCTGTGCCACTGGACTATACAGAGAACCTACTCCATCAGGCCACTCTACCAAGCCCAAGAGATGTAACAACTTTGCCTAATACATGGAAACAATCACAGAGTGACTGATAAAATGAGGAGACAAAGAAACATGTTCCAAAAAAAAAAAAAAAAGAACAGAACACAACTCTAGAAAAACACCTAAACAAAATGGAAACAAGAAATCTACTAGATGCAGAGTTCAAAACACTGGTTATAAGGATGCTCAATGAACTTAGTGAGGACTTCAACAACATAAAAAAGATCTAGTCAGAAACAAAGGATACACCAACTGAAATAAAGAATAATTTATAAGGAATCAACAGTAGTGTAGATGAAGCCAAGAATCAAATAAGTGATTTGGAATAAAAAGAAAAACATCCAATTGAAACATCAAAAATGAAAGGAATCCAAAAATGAGGATAGTGTAAGGCGCTTCTGGGAAAACTTCAAGTGTACCCGCATTCACATCATGAGGGTGCCGGAAGGAAGAGAGAGAACAAGAAATTGAAAACCTATTTGAAAAAATACTGATGGAAAACTTCTCTAAACTTGTGAAGGAAATAGACATACAAGTCCAAGAAGTGCAGACCCCAAACAAGGTGAACCCAAGGAGGCCCACACTAAAACACATAATTAAAATGCAAAAGATTAAAGACAAAGAGACGATCTTAAAAGCAGCAAGAAAAAAGCAGTTGGTTCCATACAAAGGAGCTCCCATAAGACAGTCAGCTGATTTCTCAGCAGAAACTTCACAGACTAAATGAGATTGGCAAGAAATATTCAAAGTGATGAAAAGCAAGGACCTGCAACCAAGATAGTCTACTTAGAAAAGCTATCATTTAGAAATGAAGGCCAGTTAAAGAGCTTCCCAGACAAAAAAAAAAAAAGCTAAAGGAGTTCATTGCCACCAAACTAGCATTACATGAAATATTAAAGGGTCTTCTTTAAGGAGAAGAAGAAAGGAGAAAAAAATGTAAAAATATGAACAATAAAATTGCAATAAATACTTATATATCAATAATTGAATAAAAAAACAAAATAAAAAAGAACAGGATCACACTCATAGATACATAAAACATTTTAGTGGTTGCCAGATGGAAGGGGGGTTGGGAATATGAGAGAAAAAGTTTAAGGAAAACAAGTACAAATTTGTCATTATAGAATAGCCATGGGGATTTGAAGTACAGCACAGGTAATATAGTCAATAGTATTCTAATAACTATGCATGGTGTCTGATGGATACAAGATTTATTGGGGTGATAACTTAGTAAGTTATGTAATGTCTAACCACTGGGGTGTACACCTGAAACTAATATAATATTGTATGGCAACTGAAATTAAAAAGCAAAATATGATTTGAAAAGAATTGTAGAATATAAAGATAAGTTATAAATAGCTGTCAGTAACTTGCTACTTAACACAGTATTTTTAAAGTAAATACTTTTAAGTTGGACCTTTACCTTACACCATACACAAAAGTTAATTCAAAATAAATTGAAGACCTAGATGTAAGAGCTAAAATATAAAACTTCTAGAAGAAAACATGGGAGAATGCTTTATAACATTAATTTTGGCAATGATTTCTTGGATATGACACCAAAAGCATGGAAAACAAAAAGCAAATGTAAGTAAAATAAAATACAGTTTATAAAAATTAAAAAGTTTTGCATTAAAAGGACACTCTCGAGAGAGTGAAAGGCAACAACAAAAAGAGAGAACATATATATCTGATAAGGGATGAACATCCAGAATACATAAAGAACTCTTACAACTCAACAACAAAAAATAACCCAATTCAAAAATGGGCAAAGGACTTGAATAGATATTTTTTCAAAGAAGTATACAAGTTGTGAATAAGCATATAAAAACATCACTAATCTTTAGGGTGAATAATATTCCATTATATGTTTGTGTCACATTTTGTTTATTCACTCATTTGTCAAAGGACCTTTGTTTCTCACTGTTTGGCTATTGTGAGTAATGCTGCTACGAACATGGGTATACAAATATCTGTTTGAATCCCTGCTTTCACTTCTTTTGGGTATATATACAGAAGTAGAATTGCTGGATCATATCATAATACTATGTTTAATTTTTTGAAGACCACTATACTGGTTTCCACAGCAACTGCACCATTTTACATTTCTACCTTCAGTGCATAAGTATACCAATTTTTCCACATCCTCACCAACACTTATTTTCTGTTTTTTTTAAATGTGATAATCATCCTAATGGTTGTGAATTGGTATCTCATTGTGATTTTGATTTCTATTTTCCTAAAGAGTAGTATCATAATATTGAACAGCTTTTCATATGCTTACTGACAACTTGTATATCTTTTTTGAAGAAATAACTATTCAAGTCTTTTGTCCATTTTTTAATTGGGTTGTTTTTTGTTGTTGAGTTGTAAGAGTTTTTTATGTATTCTGGATATTCATACCTTATCAGATATGTATTTTCTCTCATTTTGTTGGTTGCCTTTCACTCTGTTGGGAGTGTCCTTTGATACAAAAATTTTAATTTTTTATAAAAAATTTGTTGGACAAATGAGATTATGATTGTGAAAGGTTTTATAAACAGCATAGTGCCCCATAAAGTGAGTGGTAAATCAGACTAACAGAAAGTGGTTGTTCATGGTATCAATGTTGAATGCTGAAATCAAAGGTCAGAAAAGGCACAAAGTAAGAGAACTGATTGCAAACTGAGTAACCTATCTGGCTTTAAAAGATGAACCCTTAGTCCTTCCTTCCTTGGTTACTTGAAGTGGCTGAAGTCATAGCTGAGTCTGGAACAATTGGAGGTCTTATAAGCAGCTGAGGTCATGAAGTCACTGAGGCCTCAGATTTTATCTTTTGGTTCAAAACTTGCTCTGATCAGTTCATTCAGAGATATTGGAGCCTGAGAAATGAATGTTAATAGCAGCAAAACTTGAGAAAATTGATTTATGAACCGGTAACACATCTCTTGATTGTGATAGCAAATGTGTTTGCCATGGAGAATGTCAACTTGGTTCACTGACAAGGGCCTGCCTTTCCTTGTAAGTTTGCTTGGAGGATGGAGTATTAACCCAAAGGGTGAGATCTTCATCTAGCTGGATATTGTGCTCTGCTGCAGGCACATCTTGCCACACATACCAGAACTCCTTGGTGAGCTAAACAGAAGCTTTCCTTTACCAGGTCCACTGATGACCATCTCTTTCTGTTGCCATGATAGCGTTCCTGAATATCATCCAATTTTCACTGTGGGTGACAATCCAGGGACAAAACATTTTAGGGATGATGCCTGCTCTTTCTGATACCTGCAGGCATGTTAATCTCATTAGTAACATTTCTAAACCCCACAGCAGGGCCCTTTCATTCTGAAAGGGTCTCAGAACATCAGGACCTGTCCAGGGAAATTTCAATAGCTTCAAACTTAGAAGCCATTGCTGTTGTAATGGTTGTCATTTTTAAAAAATGCTCAGAGGGTGATATTTTCCTCATTTGAGCATCGTCATATCCTCTTGACCTCCCCTTCCAGATGTCTCCCATCTTAAATCTCAGGGCAGTTCTTGAAGCTGTTTGCATTTCCTCCGCTATGAGTAAGACAGGACAATTGTGTGTGTGTGTTTGTGTGTGTGTGTGTGTGCACTCAGGCACTTCTGTTTCCCTTCTCACTGATATTCAGAGATTCGAGCCTGAAACCTACTGCTGAGACTTCCTGCTCAGTGACTTCCCATGTAAACAAAAACAGCTTGTCAAAATCCAAATATAAAAATACAAACATCTGCTTATGTAGCACAGTTATAGCATTCCTTCCTCTTGGAGGAAGACTTGATGTCTTATCACAGTAAGAAGCTGGTTGCCCCAATATTTGATTATTAAATTCTCATCAAGGTTTTTGAACAATATTTAGCCTTATTTTAAAAAATGGCAGCGCTGCATAAAACACAACCATCTCTTTCATCTAAGTGTTTTGAAAAGAAAAGTTGCTGAAGTTATGGATTCCACTGTCAGAAGGAGACTCCTTTGATAAAGGAATGTTTTTAATTATTTAAATACTTTCACAGCAAGAGTTCACGGTAGGTTGGTTTCTGAAAGTATTACAAAGTCCCACTGCAGGTAACCATGTAACTTGTTCAGCAGCATTGATTAAACAATCTGGCATGAGGTAAAGTATGGTGTGAGAGTGTGAATCCCACATATAAACATACGGCATGAGTATTAGTAGCCATTTACTTGCTAGGCTTTATCCACTTTCACTTCTGAGTGACTGGAAGTTTTATTCTATCATCTATCCCAGCACAGGCTTCCAGGGTTGAGGTGGGAGAAGCAAAATCCAGCCACAAACCTCTGCTGGCTTTTTATCTTTTAAAGGACAGTAAAAGAATAACATCAAAGACAAAGAGATATTTTCCGATCCATAGGCAATTAGGAATAGCCTTGAGACTCTATGAAAGTAGGATTCACTAGTTCCTCTATCCCTTGGGAAAACATTTTGACATATAGAGATGTAATTGCTATCTTGGGAATCTTTTTTTGACTGCTCTCATTAAAAATAAGCTCTGTAAAGGCTTTATATAAGGTCAAAGTTGAACTGGCCAAAATTAGTAAGAATTCCTTTTAACTGAGACATCCAGATAAGAACATACACAATTCCTCTCTACTTTTCTCCTCTTCCTTTATTTTCTTTCTTTCCTTATTTCCAAAAAATATTTAGCACATACTATGTAAAAAGCTGTCTTTCCCTTCAGATCACAGTCTATAGAAGAAGCCAGTTAGGTCTTCCCTCCCTCACTCCCTCCCTCCCTTTGTCAGGGCAGCCCTGCTCTGAGAAATCACCCAGAAACTGCTGTAGGAAGAGATAACTGGTTTATTGAGGGAACAAAGGAAGGAGGAAGGGGGTGGAAGGGGATAGGCAGCTCCCGGACCAACTCAAGGGCCTGTAGGAGCAAGGGGAATGAGGAGAAAGGGAATGGAAAATGGGGACTCCTGGTCCTCCTCGTGGGCCCATAGGAGTCCCACCTGCACTTCTGCAGGCACCTTTTTTATATTTGTCAACCACACATTTTGGTGAGGGTGAGTTTGCTTATCAACATATTCAGTAGGTTATTTACATCTGGTTGCTCGCCCCCCCCCCACCAGGTTAGTTAACACATTGGGCTAGGATCACTACCATTTCCCCTGGGAATGGTTTCAGTCCATCAACACATCTTTTGGGAACTGCTAAATCCATCAGCATATCTTTGGGAATAGCTAAGTCCAGGGCCAGGTTAATTAGCATATACCAAAAGTCCAGGTGTGCATTCTAGCTGCCTCCATGTTCTGACACCCTTCCTTCCTTCCTTCATCCCTTCCTCATATAGTCACCCCAACCATTCATTACCTGTAGAGTGCCCACTATGTGTGAATACACTGCAATGACATTAAAATGCTTGGTTATTTAGAGATGTAACCACCTGGGTCAAAAATAAAGGGGTGGTGGATGTTCATCTTATTTTATTTTAGTTGCCTGTGTATTTGAAATATATAATAATAATAAATATAAGGGAAAAATCCATCAAGAAGATATAACCCTTATAAATATATATGCACCCAACTTAGGAGCACCCAAATATGTAAGGAAAATTTTGAAAGACTCCAAGAAAGATATAGACAGCAACACACTCATCGTAGGGGACTTTAACACCCCATTGTCAACAATGGACAGATCTTCAAAGCAAAGAAACACCAAAGATATTGAGGCACTGAACAACACTTTAGATCAAATGGACTTAGTCGATATATATAGAAGTTTACACCCCAAAGAAGCAAAATATACATATTTCTCAAGTGCACATGGAACATTTTCAAAGATAGACCACATGGTAGGACACAAAACAAGCCTCAATAAATTCAAGAAAATTGAAATTATATCAAGCATCTTCTCAGATCACAATGCCTTAAAATTGGAAATCAACCTCAAGGAAAAAACTCAAAAACATTCAAACTCATGGAGAATGAATAACATGCTATTAAATAATGAATGGGTTAACAATGACATCAAGGAAGAAATCAAAAAGTTCCTGGAAACCAATGATAATGAACACACAACAACCCAAAACCTATGGGATACAGCGAAAGCAGTCTTAAGAGGAAAGTTCATAGTAATACAAGCCTACCTAAAAAAGCTAGAAGAATCTCTAATAAAAAATTTAACCCTACAGCTACAAGAACTAGAGGAAGAACAACAAGCAAAACCCAGATCAAGTAGAAGGAAGGAAATCATCAAGATCAGAGCAGAATTAAATGACATAGAGTCTAAAGTAACAATTCAAAAGATCAACAAGAGTAGGAGCTGGTTCTTTGAAAAGATAAACAAAATTGACAAGCCTTTAGCCAGGCTCATCAAGAAAAAAAGAGAGAGAACCCAAATAAATAAAATCAGAAATGAAAGAGGAGAAATCACAACTGATACCACAGAAATACAAAGAATTATAAGAAATTATTATGAACAACTGTATGGCAAGAAATTTGACAACCTAGAGGAAATGGACAGATTCCTGGAAAACTATAGTCTGCCCAAACTGAATCAAGAAGAAGCAGAAAGTCTGAATAGACCAATAACAGCTAGCGAAATTGAAGCAGTAATCAACAAACTCCCAGCACACAAAAGCCCAGGACCAGATGGCTTCACAAGTGAATTCTACAAAACATTTAGGAAAGAACTAACTCCTATCCTCCTCAGACTATTCCAAAAGATACAAGAAGAGGGAAGACTCCCAAACTCGTTCTATGAAGCCAGTATAACCCTAATTCCAAAACCAGGTCAAGACACAACAAAGAAAGAAAACTACAGACCAATATCGCTGATGAACATAGATGCTAAAATCCTCAACAAAATATTGGCAAACCGGATCCAGCAACACATTAGAAAGATCATACACCACGATCAAGTAGGATTCATCCCAGGGATGCAAGGATGGTTTAATATTTGCAAATCAATAAACGTGATACACCACATAAACAAAATGAAAGACAAAAACCACATGATCATATCAATAGATGCAGAAAAAGCATTTGATAAAGTACAACACCCATTTATGATAAAAACTCTCAGCAAAATGGGAATAGAGGGAGCATACCTCAACATAATAAAGGCCATATATGAGAAACCTGAAGCCAACATCATACTCAATGGGCAAAAACTTAGAGCATTCCCCCTGAAATCAGGAACAAGACAAGGATGTCCGCTCTCTCCACTCCTATTCAACATAGTCTTGGAAGTTCTAGCCACAGCAATCAGACAAGAAAGAGAAATAAAAGGCATCCAAATTGGAAAAGAGGAAGTAAAACTGTCATTATTTGCAGATGACATGATACTGTACAGAGAAAACCCTATAGACTCCACAAAAAACCCTCTCAAACTAATAAGTGAATTCGGCAAAATAGCAGGGTACAAATATTCAGAAATTGAAGGCATTTTTATACACCAACAATAAAAACTCAGAGATAGAAACTGAAAGAAAAATCCCATTTACCATAGCAACAAGAAAAATAAAATACCTAGGAATAAACTTAACCAAAGAGGTAAAAGACCTGTACACATAAAACTACATAACACTGAAGAAAGAAATTAAAGAAGATACAAATAAATGGAAGCGTATACCATGCTCATGGATGGGAAGAATCAACATCATTAAAATGTCCATACTACCCAAAGCAATTTATAGATTCAATGCAATCCCTATTAAAATACCAGCAACATATCTCACAGACCTAGAACAAATACTTCAAAAATTTATATGGAACCAAAAAAGAGCCCGAATAGCCACAACAATTTTGAGGCAGAACACAGTAGGAGGAATCACAATACCTGATATCAAACTATACTACAAGGCCACGGTAATCAAAACAGTCTGGTACTGGCATAAAAACAGACATATAGATCAATGGAACAGAATAGAGAGCCCAGAAATAAGCCCAGGTTCATATGGTCAACTAATATTTGACAAAGGGGGAAAGAACATCAAATGGAATGAAAAGAGCCTCTTCAACAAATGGTGTTGGGAGAACTGGACAGGGACATTCAAAAAAATGAAACTAGACCACCAGCTCACACCATACACCAGAATAAACTCAAAATGGATCAAAGACTTAAATGTAAGCCGTGACACCATAAAAGTCCTAGAGGAAAAAATAGTCAGGAAAATTTCAGATATCCCACGTAGCAACATTTTCACTGATATATCTCCTAAGGCAAGGGAAATAAAGGAAAGAATAAACAAATGGGACTACATCAAACTAAAAAGTTTCTGCTCAGCTAAAGAAAACATCAGCAAGATGCAAAGGAAACCAACCATATGGGAAAATATATTCGCCAATGACATCTCAGACAAGGGATTGATCTCCAAAATATATAAAGAACTCATACGACTCAACACCAAGAAGACAGACAACCCAATTAAAAAATGGGCAAAGGACCTGAACAAACACTTCTCCAAAGAAGACATACAGAGGGCCCATAGACATATGAAAGTATGCTCAACATCACTAGCCATCAGAGAGATGCAAATTAAAACCACAATGAGATACCACCTCACACCAGTCAAAATGGCAATCATCAACAAATCAACAAACAACTTGTACTGGAGAGGATGCGGAGAAACGGGAACCCTGGTGCATTGCTGGTGGGAATGCAGATTGGTGCAGCCACTGTGGAAAACAGTTTGGAATTTCCTCAAAAAACTAAAAATGGAACTGCCTTTTGAACCAGCAATTCCATTGCTAGGATTATATCCAAAAAATCCTGAAACACCAATTCAAAAGAACCTATGCACTCCAATGTTCATAGCAGCACTATTTACAATAGCCAAGTGCGGGAAACAACCTAAGTGCCCATCTGTAGATGAGTGGATCAAAAAACTGTGGTACATTTACACAATGGAATTCTATGTAGCAGAAAGAAAGAAGGAACTTCTACCATTTGCAACAACATGGATGGAACTAGAGAAAATTATACTTAGTGAAATAAGCCAGGCAACAAAAGAAAAATACCTTATGCTGTCACCTATTACAGGAAACTAATGAACAACACAAACAAATGAGCAAAATTGAACCAGAGGTATGTAAACAAGAAGTAGACTAACAGTAACAAGGGGGGCGGGGGGGAGGAAAAGAAAGGTGTAAGGGGATGGGTCAAGTTAAAAAAATATATATATATGAACGACCCTCAGACAGGTGCAACTGAGTGGGGACTAAATGTGGGGGAGGGGAGGGACAGGGTGCAGGGAAACAAGAGGGCTAAAAAAGTGAGACAACTGTAATGGAAAAACAAACCAAAATTTTTTAGTGGGGGAAAAATGAAAATATGAAGAATGGAAATGCCAGTTCAGTGAATATTAGGACAAAGATTTTCCTTCACGTTGTATATTTTTCTCCCTATTTGATCCCTCCAGAGTTTGGCATTCTAAACAAGTAAATAATGACATAAGTTCCTTTGCATAGAACTAATAAGACCAGTTGTCAACAGAGGTTCTTTTTTTTTTTTTTTGACCAAGTCTTTGACTGGAATGTCAAGCCTAAAGGAAACATACTTGGGCTCAGATTGTTACCAGAAAGCCCTGAGGAACTGGGAATGACTTTCAAAGGTAATAAAAGCCCGTGAGATAAAAGGCCTGGTACCATGGTTGGTTGTGCGGTCCACAGCAATCTTTCCAGGGAAGGAACGAAGGTTGTTTTCCTGAAAGATGGCTAGAAGGGACCTTAAGGCACAAGGAAAGACCAGAAAGACTTGGAAAAAACAGGTGTGTACAGGCAAGGATGAATGCCAGATATGTGGCACAGCTTCTGTGCCCTGAAGAACAGACTGAAGGTCACCCCAAATATTCCTTGGGTAAGTTCCAGCAAAGCAGAACTAAAGATCATAAGTGATCATTTGCTGCTCTTGTTATGTTTATGCAAATGAACAGGATAAATTAAAAATGGACTTAATGTAGTCCCTTTAAAGACAAGGAGGGTAACCTTAGGGAGAAAAATTATTATTCAAGGAAAACCACAATGATCAGTAGTAGAGTATAAAACAGGGCAACTAACCGTCTTAAAAGTTTCTTCTCCAGATTTAGAGACTTGTTTGCGGGTTATGTTACATAAATTAACACGTGTTTTTTGTTTTCAAAGGACATAAGCCTATGATCGCATTACCTGAGTGATTATCTGTACGCATAAGCCTCACTTAATCCTCTCTGCAGCGCTGCCTCCTGAGACTCAACGGTTTGGCTGAACTAAATGGCTGGGTTGGGGAAGAATGGGGTGGTCTGTGGGCTTCACTTTAAAACGGGTTTCTCTTTTCTATCCTAATGGCTTGGACAGAAAAGGCCCAGAGGTCTGAGAGGGGGAAAAACCTAAACTATTTACCTCAGCCCAAACTAAGTATAATGGGCAAAAGGGTTTTGGACAGGCGAGATGTGCCTAGCACACCTTCTTACAAAGAAACTTTTTTTTTCCCTAATATGGAACATTGAAAAATTAATCCCTGCCTTTTGTCATCTAGTAGTTATGGATTGAATGATGTCTTTTAACCCTTTTCGCCAAATCTGTTGCCCTCAGAACACAACAAGGACACCAGCCTGTTGAACCAAGCACGCCGTTGACCGGAGACAGCCAACTGACCTGGAGTCTGCACGATCCTTCCCCATGTGGGAAGGCCACCCTCCCCTCCACACCCCCACTCTTATTAGGGTTTTCTGGACCCAAGGGTAGGTAGGACGACGACCATGTCCAGCTTGAAGCAGCTAGAGGAGCTTGAGACCTTCGCCCATTGTCCTTTACAAGATTACAAAGGGTCCTAATATTTGAGAGGGGGGGGATAGTTAATTTTTACGAACCAGGGGTATGGACTTGGGGGGGATTGCTGGGGGAGGGGGGTGCTGGGGGGAGGGGAACAAGGGGAAGAAAATTGGAACTGTTGTAACAATATAATCAATAAAAAACATTAAAAAAATAAAAAATAATAATAATAATAATAAATAAAAATATGTACTTTTAAATGCTCCACTATCTAGATCTTTTACATAAAAAAATTACAATTAAGGTTAATGCCCTTTCAGGTAGCTCAGTTGGTTAGAATGTCATCCTGATACACCAAGGTTGTGAGTTCAATCCTGGGTCAGGGCATATACAAGAATCAACCAGTGAACACATAAATAAGTAGAGCAGTGGATCGATGTTTCCTTCTCTCCCTCTCTCTTTTCCTCTCTCTCTCAAATCAATCAATAAAAAAATATTTTTAATTACAATTAAGATTAAACGTAATGCAACACAAAATAGTAAGAGGCTTCAGCTGAACTGAAACTTAGTGAAATGTTTTATGTTAGAGACAAAAAAAAAACAAAACAAAACAGAGAATAGATAGTCTCTGCAAAGTATGTTTAGAAATCTTTTCATTATGTAACTTTTTTGCCTAAAAAATATATTTCACCTTTTAGAACTCTTTTATCTGCCAACTTAAACTTAGAAAAAAGATTATTTCTTAACTCTTCCAAATAAAGAATATCAATGGTTTTTTAACCATTTGTCAAAAAGCATTAAAAGACAACATTTTTAGATCAGGAAAGATGAAAAATTTTTAACCAAATATTAACAAAAATCTTGCATACTTGGTGCTTGGAACTAAGGCAAAGCAAAACAAGAAAAAACAAAGAATCATCATTTGTAAGTACGTTTAACAATATACGTCTTTCATTTTTGTATTCATATGTTTTTGTGAGGTATCTTTTTCAGCTATAAATGTTATTAAAATTAAGTTTAGAAATGAACTGAACTTAGAACCAGATTTTCACATAGTTGTAGCATAAGCTGTTAAAACAAAAATTTTAAATTTGAAGTCTATTTAATGTCTCAGTAAAGTGAAAGCAAATATTTTTAACAATTAATGTTTAACATATTAATATTACTGATTATTAAACATAAAAACATTCTAAAGGGGTATAGATAAATTTATAGCCTTAAGTGCTTAGAGTAGTAAAGAATGGAGGATGAAAATTTGTGAACTAAGCATGCTGCTTAAGAAGTTAAAAAGAGTTGAAGGGGCCCTGACGGGTGTGGCTCAGGGGGTTGGACGTCATCCCCCAAACTGAAAGGTCCTTGGTTGGGGGCACGCAAGATGCAACCGATTGATGTTTCTCTTGCACATCGAGAGGCAAATGATCAATTTTCTCTTGTACATCTATGTTTTACTTCCTCTCTTTCTCACTCCTTTCCCCTCTCTCTAAAAATAAATCAATAAAACCTTTTTAAAGAATAGTTGTAGGAAAACGCATAAAAAAGCAGAAATTAATCGGGACGGGGGAAGCTATAGTAAAGATGATCAACAAAGCCAAAAATTAGTTTTTAGAAAAAGCTAATAAGAATGCTAAATTCTGGGAAGACTGACCAAAAAGTAAGCATGAGATAAGGCATTTGTAAATAACGTTCAGAATAGAAAAGAAATAACTATCATTGTAGAAGATATTTAAAATACTATGTGATAATTCTATGTACGACTTTCTGCCAATAAATTTCAACATCTTAAGTGAACTATGCAAAATTATCAGAAAAATTTCAATGATCACGATTGGCTCAAAAATAAATAGAAACATAATAGTTTGATATACATTAAAGAAATTGAATAATATAAGTAGCCATTAAAGAAATTGAATTCATAAAAGGAATTGAAATAATTCAAAACCTTTCCTCAAAGAAAACATCAGACCTATTATTTTACTGTTGAGTTCTTTCTACTGAACATTGAAGGATTACAGTTTTCTAAGCTTTACAATACTTTCAGTTTATAGAAAAAAGGGACTAATCCCAAACTCACATTTTGATGTTAGCTTATAACCTTAACATCAAAACTTGACCAGGACACTAGGAGAAATAAAGAATATTGGCTAAACTCACTCATGAACATAGATGCAAAAATCGTAAATGAAATATTAGAAAACTGTATGCAGTAATGTATGAAAAATATATCATGACCAAGTTAGATGTATTCTAAGAATGTAGGTTAGCTCAATATTAAAAAGTCAAGTAATGTAACAGTTTGAAAATATATATATATCTTCTTAGAATATGCAGAAAAAAATACAAGAAAATTCAGTTACCATTAAGAATTATAAAATAAACATCTAACTAACTAGAAAATATTTAATCTGATTAAAGTGTCTAAAGACATACACATTCACACAGAGAAGAAACAGGATAATCAATCATGAAACATCAAAAGCAAAGCTTTTTAAATTATGAAAAAGACAAGACTTCTCCTTAACAGTAGTTGAAGTCCCTAGCCAACACAATTTATTTTACTTTTTTAAGTAATGAGGGTTAGAAAGCAGAAAACAAAGATGTCATTCAAAGGTGATGTCACTGTCTACATAGATCTAAAGTAACTCGCATTATTGTTACAGAAACAGGGGAGTCCAAAAATCCCCAGAGTTTGTGGCTGGGGGACGGGGAGAAGGAAGCAGCTTTTAGAATGCCTCCACATGCCTGAGGCTGATGGCCGGTGTCTTTCATTACGTAAGTTGCTTAAATGCATCCAAAGCCTCAGGTGGATGGGAGGAGTCTTGAACCAGGTGATGGTGTGGAAAGCGCACAGAGCCTACGTGGGGTTTTGCCAATGGTCAGAACTATTGGCAACACCCACTGCGTCAGAGGACGCAGTCAGGGATATATATATAGGCAGCCGCGAACACTTGAGGGGGGTGGGGCACGCTCGGGGGCACGCTCTGGGGCTGTCTCCCTCACTGGTGAGTGTTTGCAGAGGTGCTCTGGAGAAGAAGAGGAGATCCACGCGGTTTACAGAAAGAAGACAGTTCGCGAGGAGGCTGAGAATCCAGATGGTCCTGCATTGAGAGCTGGAAGACACCACAGCACAGAAAGGACCTCGCCAATCAGATTGAGTGATTGGCAGCTGCTGGTAAAGCTGAACTGTGCCTAGGAAGTAGGGAAACGGTGTTTCTGACCCCCCTAAAACTGGTTAGGTTTGGTAGAGGGGAGGCAAGGATGCGTGTAACTGTTAAGTAAACACTTTTTCTTTTCACTCAACTATAATATTCAGAGTTGTAATTTTGGCGGCGGGCAATCGGACCCCCAGCTAAAGAGCCCGTGGGTTTGTTTTCAACTGGAGCACTCCAGGGGTTCTGTAACATTATTAGATCTAGAATAAGATTTTCAACATTCCCAAACACCAAATCAATATACCAAGCCAACTGCATTTCTCTTCATCAGCTACTAACAGAATAATGAAATTTAATAAAAGTAACATTAGCACTAGCAACAAAAAATATGGGATACCTAGGAATGAGTCCAAGAAAAGATGTGCAAGATTATATGTAAAATATCATAAAACTTAAAACATATATTTAATAACACTTATTTTTCTTTGATAAGTATATTTAATCGATTATGTAGTTACAGTTTTCCCAATTTTTTTTCCCTTTGCTCCATTCTGCCTAGTACACCTCTTCCCCTGGCAATCCCACTCCCTCTTATTTTATATTCATGGGTAATGCATATAAATTCTTTGGCTTCACCCTTACCTATATTATTCTTAACACCCCCTTGTCTTTTTTTTACCTGCCAAGTATGCTTCTTAATCTCTGCAGCATTTCCCCATTTTCCCCCCTTCTCCCTCCCAGCTGGTAACCCTAAAAATGATCCCTATACCTATGATTCTGTGCCTATTCTGGTTTGTTTAGCTGAATTTTGTTTTTATTTTTTAGATTCAGTTGTTGATAGGTATGAGTTTGTTGTCATTTTAGTGCTCAGTTTTGATCTTCTTTTTCTTAAATAAATCCCTTTAAGATTTCATACAAAAATGGCTTCGTAATAATGAACTCTTTTAGCTTTATCTTGTCTGTGAAGCACTTCATCTGCCCTTCCATTCTAAATGATAGCTTTGCTGGATAGAGTAATCTTGGTTGTAGGTCCTTGGTTTTCATCACATTGAGTACTGCTTGCCAGTCCCTTCTTGTATGCAAGGTTTGTTTTGAGAAATCAGCCGAGAGTCTTATAGGCACCCCTTTGCAGGTATCTCTCTGCTTTTTTGTTGCTACTTTTAAGATTCTTTATCTTTCATCTTTGGCATTTTAATAATGATGTGTCTTGGTGTGGTCCTTTTTGGGTCTAGTTTGTTTGGGACTTTCTTTGCTTCCTGGACTTGTATGTCTATTTCCTTCACCACATTTGGGAAATTTTTCTTTATTATTTTTTCACATAAACTTTCAGTTTCCTGCTCTTCCTCTTCTCCTTCTGGCACCCCTATGATTCAGATTTTGGCATGTTTAAAGTTGTCCCAGAGGCTCCTAAGCCTCTCCTCATTTTTTTCAATTCTTTTTTCCTCGTTCTGTACTGACTTACTGTTGTTTTCCTCCTTATGTTCCAAATCATTGATTTGAATCCCAATTTCCTTCCCTTCACCATTGGTTTTGTGTGGATTTTCCTTCACTTCATTTAGCATAGCCTTCACTTCTTCTCTTATGTGTTTACCATACTCAAGCATATCTGCCAAGTCTGTGAGCATCTTTATCACCAGTGTTTTGAATTCTGCATCTATTAGGTTGGCTATCTCCTCATCTGTTAGGTTGGCTATCTCCTCGTTACTTAGTTTTTTCAGGAACCTTGATCTGTTCCCCCTTTTGGGCCATACTTCTCTGTCTCGTCATCTTGACAGGCTCCTGTGTGTTTGCCTCTGTGTCTTAGGCAGAGCTGTCACACTTGTTACACTGTAAGAGGCAGAGCCTTACGTATGCATCAGTACAGGGCGACCCGCTTCACCACGCTGTGGCACTGTGTATGGGGGAGGGGTCCGAGAGAGAACAATGCCACTTGCTCAGCCCTCACCCCTTTCCAGGCATTTCTCCCACTTCTATATGGGACTGGCATTTCTCTACCTGTTGTTCTGACCATTGTTCCCAGAGTGGGTGGGTCTGTGGACATTCTAAGACCATGGAGACCCTTTAAACAAGCAGACTCTGCTGAGAGACCCACAGTTTCTTTCTCTGCTCCAATCCCCACTGGTTTTCACAGTCAGAAGCAATGAGACTTGATTTTCCCTGATGCTGGGACTGTGAGCTGCGTGGTCTGGTCAGGAGCTGGGAACGGTCCCCAAGTGTCCCTACCTACTTTTTAAAACCTGTGACTGCACTTTCCTCCAGCCTGCCACTGCCACCGCTGCTGCCATCGCTACCACACTGTGTCCTCTCTGCCCTGACTCCACCCCTCCTACCTGTCTGTATGAGTATTTCTTCTTTATATCTTTGTTTGTTGGACTTCCATGCAGTTTGATTTTCTGAAACTTCTGGTTGTCTCTAGTTTTGAGGTAGTTGTATTCCTTCTTAATTGTGGAGAGAGACCCAGCATGTCTGTCTAGGCCTCCATCTTTTCTGGAAGTCCTAAATATAGTATTTCCTCACTTATCACAGTTATTATATTCTAGACCCTCGCGATAGGTGAAAATCCGCGAAGTAGGAACCTTACATTTATTTTAGTATTTATATATATTGTAAGGCTTTATAAACCCTTTCCACACACTTATAAACCGCTCCCAGTCCCTTATAAACTTTTTCCACACTTTTATAAACACTACTTATGTTCTTAAACATATTCTACATGCTTTAACCTACATAATTTTAACAACATACATATACAGTACCGCAAAATCTCACAATATAGTAAAAACTCAGCGATAAATAATTAAATATAATATTTTAAAAAATCCCGCGATACAGTGAGGCCATGATGTCAACCACGATATAGAGAGGGACTACTGTAACACTTTTTAAATGATAAAATAAGATGTTTATAGATAAAAAGACTCAATATTTAAAGACTAATTACCCCTTTGAAATGATTTATGGAGACAATGAAAACCCAATCAAAATCCCAAAGACGACTTATTATGCAATTTAACAAGATGATACTAAAATTTATAAGACCAAATAGCCAAGAAAAGGGCCAATAGGAGGAGTAATGAATGTAATAAACTGTTATTGGGTGAATGAATGAATGAATGAATGAGCAAAGAAAGATATTTTCTGAATAACTTATTAAGTAGAGTAAAAATGTGTCCATGTTTTTTAAAAAAGAATACAGCTAATACATTCATGAAACATAAAATAAAGGAATTTTTCTTACTAGAAATGAAGATTTATTGTAAAGCTCTAGTAATTAAAACAGTGAGAACCTGGTGTAACAAACCAACAGAATCAGGGGACCAGCCACAGAGCACCATACATGGGAAACTGATAAGCTCATTCAATCAATGATGCTGAAACAGTTACTATAGGGGAGAAAAATGAATATTTAATAGAAAATATAACAAAATAGTAATATTTTTAATAGAAAATATAGTAACTTAAAATGGGGACAAATTTTTCAAATGAGACATAAAAAACACTAACAATAAAAGAAGATACTGAAAAATTCAACTATAGTAGAAATGGAAACTTTTGATAGTCAAAAGCTATAGAGAGAGTAAAAAAGCCAGAAACTGGGAAAATATTTTTAGAAATGTATACAATAAGTTTTCAGTTCTCTGTTGTGTAACAAACTGCTCTAAAACTTACTGGCTGGAAACAATTATTTTATTGACCATGACTGTGTGGGTCAGGAATTTGGGCTGAGCTTAGACAGGCAGTTCTTCTGCTTCCAGAGGCATCAGCTGAGGTCACCCGTGCTAGAACTTGGGGCTAAAACTTCTAAGACAACTTTACTCATGCTTATAGTGTATGAGTTGAGGTGGTTGGAAGGGCTAAAGATTTCTTGGGCCTCTTTCCCTACATAGTCTTTTATCTTGTAGGGCCTCTCTCTCTCTCCACAGGGTCCTTTGCTCTGGAAGAATAGCCAGAATTTTTCATATGGCTGCTAGCCACAAGGGGGAAAAGGAAGAAACAAAGCCTCTAGAAGACCTAGGCTGTGAGGTCACACAACGCTACTGCTGCTGCATCCTTCCAATCAAAGCAAGACATGGGGTCAGCTTATATCCAAGAGGAAGTGAAACAGAACCCAGCTCTTGATGAAGGTAGTGTGTGCCTGCAGGGAGGGGAGAAATTGCTGGCAGCCTTCTTTGCAGACATTCTATACATGAATAAAGTTTTTGTATCCAAAATATTTAGAGAACTCCTATGAATCATCAAGAAAAAGACCAGGAATAATAATAATAACATGCAAAAACACAGACATTCTTAGATGAGAAAACACAAATGGCTCATAATCATATAAAAAAGATGCTTATTCTTATTATTAGTCAGGGAAATAGATTAAATCTATCAAAGAACAAAAATTTAAAAGCCAGATGTAATGTTGGTAGGAACTATTGTAAAGAGCTAGTAGGGATGTAAAATGTAAAATGATACACTCACTTAGAAAGTAATTTTGTATTATCTAGTAAGATAAATATGCATACATAAACAATTTTATTCTTAGAAATTCTTGGACATATGCCTTGAGGACAAGTACACTAATATTCTTAGGAGCATTTGAGGGGGGGGCACACTAAGAATAATCCAAATGTCAGTCAACAATAAAATGGACAAGTAAAATATGGTAGGTTCATGTCCTGGGAAATTATACAGCAGTGAAAATGAATGATCTACACAGCTACACCTGCATCAATATGGATGAATTTCAACAACATTGTGTTGAAGTGAAAAACGTCACAGAAGAATATTTTAGTGTGATTCTACTTATATGAAAAGTTCCCAAATAGGCAAAAATATTGTTGAGAGGGTCGAACTTACATATGGTAAGCACACGCACACACACAGAAAGACAGAGAGAGAGAGAGAGAGAGAGAGAGAGAGAGAGAGATGTGTGCAGAAAATGATTAGCCTAAACTTCAGGGAAACTGGAGAGAAAGAGATACTGGTAGTGTCTCTCTCTCTCTCTCTCTCTCTCTCTCTCTCTCTCTCTCTCTCTCTCTCTCTCTCTCTCCCTCCCTCCCTCCCTCCCTCTTTCTCTCTCCCTCTTCATGCTCCTTTCCCTTTCTTTAACTCAATCATAGTTATATGAATGTTTATGCTAATATTATTCTAATAATTTTAGTTTAAGTAATATTGTTTATAGAAACATTTTGCATATATAATGTATTTTTAAGTGGCAAATAGCCTTCCAACAAATTGCTGAGAACAAACATCTTTATGACATTGAACAGAAAAATAATACTTTTAGAAATGGCCAGGGATGGAGACATAAGGTTGGCATGGGAATCAAATCTTTCGTAATTCATACTGAAATATTTACAGGTCTAGGCTTAGCTTCCAAATGACCTAGGGATGGGGTAATTAGCTTCCAAATATCCTAATGTCTGGGACTAGCTTCCAAATAACTCATATGACCATCATTACATATGGGAAAATTATCACAAAAAAAGAACATATTTTCTATTTAAAAGACTGCAGAAAGTATCAGAGGAAGGTTATTATGTGCACAAAGGGATATTGTAGCTTAATCCTGGTTTTGTTCTTGATTTTCTGTAATTACATGCTGCTGTGAGTTAGATGAGCTAGCCTAGAGAAGTTTCTGCTGAAATAAAGGACTGTGGTAGATGCTCATCTCACCTGAGTATCTGTCCCTACTCCTTAAAACCCTCTCTCACCAACACCCACCATCTGCAAAGCCAGGCCCATCCCCAGGTGAATCAGGCATGGGGGACATGGAGATGACAAAGAAGGTACTGTTTTTTTTTAGAAAGTTACAATACTAATGACCTTCTTATTAAAAAAGAAAAATCTGACTCATTAATTGTTGAACCATTTTAAAAACCAAACGAAATTATATCATGAAATCTATGCTAAAACAAAGCAAAATGCAGTTGAACTGAAGTTACTTTTTCTGCTCTACTTCAGGACTCCCGTGTTTATTAATTCTGGGAGAAGTGCGATGCTAGCTGAAGTCAAACTTGGCAATTTAAACATCTGTCAGATCCACAGTATCTGTTTTTATTTAGTAATGTCATATATTCTTATCCAGCACTGCTCTATTTCGCATGTGACATTTAGTGGTGTGCAATGTTTTGGACTTTGTCGATGGTACAGAGGGCAGTCACTTTAATTTATGGGAAATCCCAATTGTCACTTCCCCTAAACAGCAATGGAATTTTTCAATATCCTCAGAATAAATCCCTCCTTGGGAGCAGTAAACATAATATGACAGTCTGTCAACCACAGATTTGTTTCAAGATTATTTACTTATAATTCAACAACACTGCTGGCCCACAGAGTGCCCTGTCAGCAAAAGCTGCATTGTTTGAAGTAGCTCAAGGAAACAGCCAGGGTTTCAGAATCCAAAGAATGTAGTTTTCCTAAATACCTCAGGATTACGAGATTCTATAGAACTAATAAATTTGCTCCTTAAAATAGTCCAGAAGGAATCCTTAACTATTCCTACATGTTTGAAAGTTTAGGTTATTGATGGGGAGAGAGAATGCAGTTTTGTCCCTCAGACTCATTTAACAAGTATCATGAATAACTTTTCCCCTCCTTTCTTCTCTTTATAATTACTTTTGAAAGGATAAATTCCAGACGTAGATAAACTTTAAGAAGAGAAATAATGATTAAATGAAGAGAGATTATTTGCAAGAACACACTTCAGCACAACCTTTTAAGCAGCAAATGTTTACCTGATGCTAATCACTGCCTCACTGCATTCCCAAGATGATGGGCTGGGCAAGTTCATCCACCTATGGGGTGAATTGGATTGCACAATAGGTACGTGTTTCTGTCTGGTAATATAGTAACAGAGTGGAATAAAATATTTTGTCCCTGGCTTATTGTTTACATTTAGGCAGTAACCACATCTAACCTATATTTACATCTTTTTACATGTTTTAAAGTGTTTTCCTGTCTACAATCTTATTTTTCTCACAATTACCCAAAGAACGGAGTTATTACTATCACCATTGTACAAATAGGAAAATTTAGGGTCAGAAGATGTAAGTTCACATAGAAAATAAGTCAAAGAATGTGGACAAAACTTCAGATCTTTTAGTTCAGTGGTCATAACCTATGGTCTCTTCATGATGTACTTGTGTAAACTCACATTTGTCTAATTAAGAGTTACATGCACATGAATCATGTGCAGAGACTTCATCCAGAGTAACACAATTTTTAATTGGGAGCATGGCCACCCAGAATAAAGAATTCACTTCTCAGCCTCCCTTGCAGCTAATGTGGCCAATGGAGTGTGAGCAAAAGGGATGTGGACAACTTCTGGTTCATGGAAGTCTTGTCTGCTTTCCTCTCTCAGCCTGGGCTCCCCTGAGAGTAGAATCTGAAGCTAAAGCTTGACTGCATGTTTATTTGGGAAGTGATCCCAGGGAGCAGGAGTGAGGGTGACATGGAAGAGTGTCATAAGGAAGGATAAAGCCAATGCAAGAATGAGTTACTGAGTTGGCTGGTAACTGTTATAGGTGACCTGTGCTCAAGTCCATAAGATCTTCTGATGGACTTCTGGCCAAGATGGAGGCATAGACAGACATGCTGCATCTCCCTCCATAACTAACAAGGAATACGACTACCTCAAAACTAGAAACAACCAGAAGTTCCAGAAAATCAAACTGCATGGAATTCCAACAAATAAAGATATAAGAAGAAATACTCATCCAGACAGGTAGGAAGGGTGGAGCTAGGGCGGAGAGGACGTGGTGTGGTGGTGGCAGCAGCGATGGCAGGAGCAGTGGCAGTGGTAGGTCAGCAGAAAGCACAGTCACACGTTTCAAAAAAGTCAGGAGAGACACCTGGAGAGTGTCCCCAGCTCCTCACAGGACCTTGCAGCCCACGGTCCCAACACTGGGGAAAATCAAGCCTCATTGCTTCTACTGTGCAGACCAGTGGGGGTTGGGGTGGAGGCAGAAACTGCCAGTCTCAGCAGAGTCCACCTGTTTAAAGGGTCCCCATGGTCCTAGAATGTCCACCGACCCACCTACTCTGGGAACGATGGCCAAGGCAGCAGCTAGAGGGGTGCCAGTCCAGTGCAGAAGTAGGAGAGGAGCCTGGAAAAGGGGTGAGGGCTGAACAAGTGGCATTGTTGCCTCTCAGACCCCTCCCCCACATACAGCGCCACAGCATGGTGAAACAGGTCGTCCTGTACTGACAAATCCCTAAGGTCCTGCCCCTTACAATGTAATAAGAGCAACAGCTCTACCTGGAACGTGGAGGCAAGCAAACACAGGAGCCTGTCAGAATGAGGAGACCGAGAAGTATGGCTCAAAAGGGAGAACAGATCAAGGTTCCAGTGGGAGAAGTAAGTGACGAGGAGCTAGCCAACCTCATGGATGAGGAAATAGACAACCTAACAGATGCAGAAGTCAAAACGCTGGTGATAAAGATGCTCATAGGCTTGACAGATATGCTTGAGTACAGCAAACGCATAAGAGAAGTGAAGGCTATGCTAAGTGAAACAAAGAAAAACCCACACAAAACGAATGATGAAGGGAAGAAAGCTGGGGATCAAACCAATGACTTGGAACATAAGGAAGAAAAAAGCAGTCAACCAGTGCAGAATGAGGAAACAAGAATTGAAAAAAATGAGGAAAATGTCCCAAATTTTGCGAAAGAGATGGACATACAGGTCCGGGAAGCACCGAGGGTCCCAGGCGAGCTGGATCCAGAGGCGACCACACCAGGACGCATCATGACTGAGGTGCCAAAGGTGAAAGATAAAGACAGAGTCCTGGGGGCAGCAGGAGAGAGGTGGAGAGTTGCCTATGGGGGGTGTGCCTATAGGACTATCAGCTGACTTCTCAGAGGACACTTTGCAGACAGGAAGGGACTGGCAAGCAGTATTCAATGTGATAAAAGGCAACCTGCAACCAGGATTGCTCTATCCAGCAAAGCTATTATTTGGAATGGAAGGGCACATGAAATGCTTCCCAGGCAAGGTGAAGCTAAAGAAGTTCATCATCATCAAGCCATTGTTATATGAAATGTCAAAGGGACTTACTTAAGAAAAAGATCAAAACTATGAACACTAAAATGACAACAAACTCACAACTATCAACAACTGAATCTAAAATATAAGAACAAAATCCAACTAAGCAAAGCAGAATAGGAACAGAATCATAGATATGGGGATCATTTGGAGGGTTATCAGCTGGAAGAGGGTGGGGAGGAATGTGTAATGGTACAGGGACTAAGAAGCTTAATAGATTGGTACAAATTAGACATGGGGATATTGAGAATAATATAGGAAAGGGTGAAGCCAAAGAACTTATATGCATGATCCATGGACATGAACTAAAGGGGGTGGGATTGCTGGAGGGAAAGGGTGTACTGGGCAGAGGGCAGTAAAGGGGGAAAAATTGGAGCTACTGTAACAACATAATCAATAAAATATACTTTAAACAAAAGATCTTTTGATGGAGAGGCATAATGGGGGAGTATTCATTGATATTCATTTGGTCAAAGTCATTGGTCAAAACTCTCCTACACTGTTGGGTGCGCTTGTTGTGATGTCCAAAAAGCTGCAGAACAGGAAGTGAGAGACTTGGAATCTGGGCCAAGCTGAGGTACTTCCAGGTTGCAACTGTGCAAACTAACAAAAACTTGCACAACTCTGGGTATCACAGGAGTGGTTAGGTATGGCTGAGAGGATTTGAAGTGGTGCTTATGATGGTCCTGATACATTTCCCTTTTTGCTGGCTAAGATGCCTGTGGTAGGGAGCTCTCTCAGACATGTAACAAGGGCAAATCGCCTAGGAAGGCTGGAGCAATAATATTAAAGGAGCTTGGTACCCTGGGACTATCTGAGTAGCCATGTGTGCTTGGACTGTACAAGAGAGAGAAATATATCTCTTTTATTTAAGGAACTGTTTTTTAAAACTAATAAAAGGTAAATGGTAATTATAAGTTTGTAAACATCAAACTGGAAAGATTTGTTTAGGCAGTAAATAAAAATTTTAGATGTCAGGAATGAGTTGAAAGCCACGGTCCACATGACAATCACTTTGAAAATCACACCACAATGTAAATCAGTCTGTGACACCAAAGAAAGGTCCAACAATCTGGCATTGAATTTTTCAATTAATTGAGTGATATTGCCACTGAAACATAGTCCCTCTAAATACTTCATTAAATATACATATTCTTACTGTGAAAAAGTGTATTTTAAACTGAAGCAACGCAAAGATGGTATTTTAATACAAGTTAATTTTTTAAATATGTTTTATTGATTATGCTGTTAGAGTTGTCCCAATTTCTTTTCCCTCTGCTCCCCTCCACCCAGTGACCCCCCTCCCTCCAGTTTCCCCCACCTTCCAGTTGTCCGCCCCCTTTAGTCCACGCCCATTGGTTGTGCATATAGTTCTTCTCAACATCTTCCTGTCTATTCCACTCCCTCCTACTATGCTTCTTAATTCCTGCATCATCTCCCTCCCTTTCCCTCCTTCCCCCTCTCCGCTGACCTCCCCCGATATGTTCCCCATACCTATGATTCTTTTTCTACTCTCGTTGCCTACTTAGTTTGCCTTTGTTTCGATTTCCTAGCTACTGTTGTTGGTTATTGTAATACAGTTTTCATTTTAATGTTCATAGTTTTGATCCTCCTTCTTCTAAACAAGTCCCTTTAATATTTCATATAATAGTGGTTTGGATCTAATGAAATCCTTCAGTTTTACTTTGTCCTGGAAGGACTTTCTCTGCCCTTCTATTCTGAATGACAGCTTTGCTGGATAGAGTAATCGTGGCTATAGGTTTTTGCTTTTAATTACTTTGAATATTTCTTGCCAGTCCCTTCTTGCCCACAGGGTCTCCTTTGAGAAGTCAGCTGATAGTCTAATTGGGACCCCTTTGTACATAATTCTCTTCTCTCTTGCTGCTTTTAAGATTCTCTCTTCATCCTTAATTTCTGACATTTTGATTATAATGTGTCTTGGTGTGGTTCTCCCTGGGTCCAGTTTTTTTGGAACTCTCTGTGCTTTCTGAATCTGTAAGTCTATTTCCTTCCCCAAGTTAGGGAAGTTCTGCTTCATTATTTTTTCACATAATTTTTCAATTTCTAGTTCTTCTTCACCTTCTGGCAACCCTATAATTCAGATATTTGCTCTCTTATAGTTGTCCCAGAGGTTTCTGATCTTCTTGTCATTTTCCTCACTTTTTGTTTTCTCTTTCTGCACTGGTTGTCTGTTTGTTCCTTCCCTATGTTCCTATTTGTTGATTTGATCCCTGTTATTCCTTCCTTCACCGCTTGCTTCATATGTGTTTTCATTCATTTCAGCAGGACTAGCCTTCATTTCTTTCCCATCTTGATTAAGTCCCACTGTTATTTCTGTAAGCAGTCTTATAACTATAGCTCTGAACTGAGCCTCAGAAAGGTTATCTATCTGTTCATCTGTTAATTCATGTATTTGCTTTCCGTTCAGCTGTGTGATTGGTATCTCTATCATTATCCCTGCCATCCTGGCAGCTTTTTGCTTTCTGGGCAGGGCTGTCACCCCTCCTATGCTGTAGGGGGTGGAGCCCCATGCACTCGTCACTACTGGGAGACCCTTCTCACCACACTGTGGCGCTTTGTGTGGGGGCGGGGGTCCAAGATGGTTTCCTGCTGTTCTCTCTCCGCTGAGAGATGGGGAGCCTCCTCCTCTATCCCCATGCCCTCTGGGCCTCACAGTCCGAGGCAGTGGGGATGTGCTTTCCCTGGCACTGGAATCGTGAGTTGACGGGTTTGGCTGCAGCTAGGGGTGCTCCCAGGCACTTCTTGCCTCCCCTTAAATATGGGCGTCTGTGCTTACCGCAGTCCCACCACCCATTGATGCAGCTGCTGCAGCCAGCACACTTGACCTCTCCACCCTGGCTTCGCCCCTCCTACCAGTCTGGACAAGCACCACTTGTTTATAACTTCATATGTTGGACTTCCATGTAGCTTTATTTTCTGGAACTTCTGGTTATTTCTGGTTATGGTAGTTGTATTCCTTCTTAGTTGTGTAGGGTAGTTGTGGAGGGACACAGAGCGTGTCAGTGTAGGCCTCCATCTTGGCCAGAAGTCCAAGTTAATTTTTAATCAACATATCACACCAATTCTTAAGGAGAATTGAAATAACCTATATATAAAGTACACTAATAAAATAATTAAACTTTATAACTAATAAATGACTAAACTTGACAAAGCTTTAAATAGGACATCCCTTCAAAGTGCATACAGTGATCAAAGGATAGATTGTGCCACATCATGAAGGAGAATATTGGTACAGAGAAGTGGGGCAACTTGACCAAAGTTTCACAACGTTAAAGTGACATAGTTGGGATTTGAACCCAGGTATGTTTGGCTCAAAAGCCCAGGCTTTACTTATTAGGCTAAGTCTAATTAAATGAAGTATTATGCTTTGATATTCTCTGGGACTTAAAAGGTCTAAAAAATTCACCTGCTCTATGCTTAAAAGGGGGGAGCATAAAGGAAAAGCATTTGGAGTGGAGATCCAAAAATGGGTTAAACCATTGCTCTGCTGCTCGCTGTGTGCACAGGAAAATGGCTGAATCTCTGACTTCAGTTGCTTCACTGGCAAAATGGTAATAAAGAAATGTACATTGTAGACTTTTTGAGATGTGGAACAAGATAGTATGTGTCTACGGAAGTGTTCTGTAAAACATAAAGAACTAAATTTATTGAGCATTTCTGGAGGGCCAGGTGCACTATTAAATGCTTTACATGCATGATCTCATTAAAGTCACCACTGCAACCCTGTGAGCTAACTGCTTTTCCACCCGATTTATAGGAGTTTGAAGCTTAGCTTGCTTGAAATCATGTAACTAGTAGTGGGTGGTGTTGGCACTCAAAGGCTCTGGGCCTACTCTCAAGCCTCCCTCTCCTCACCCCTGCTGATGCTCTGTACACATGGGTCATATGATCACAAACCTATATATTTACATACCACCAACATAATTTAGACACCTCATCTCAGGTTAAAACGTACTGTATAGCAGCAATATCTCTGGCTTCTTCACAGGCTCTGGTAGAGGTGGAATGACCCACAAGAGAAACTGTGAGCTGTGTGGGGGATGGGGAAACTTTCCCCATTTAGTTCTACTGGCTGATACAATTATTAAAATGATATAAGGCAGATTAATAGGGAAAAAATCAAGTTTTTATATGTGAGCACCGGAAATTCACATAAGTGTGAAAATTCCAAAGACAGTAAGGCAAAATGAGGAATATGTGTCATTATGGACCAAGAAAGGGGGAGCAGGGCTCTAAGACTTCAAGGAAGTAAAGCAAGTTTACAAGGGTATGAAAAGAGTTAATGTTTAGCAAATAAATGTTTGCTGGGCCATCTTGAAACAATGTGACACAGGTGAGACTTTGATCAAATGGCTTTACCAGGTTCCTCCCTATGTACCATAACTATTTCAGATTAAACTAGAGTTTAGTTCAGATTAAACTATGATATCTTCCTTCCCAGAGCAGGTCCTCTGTCTTAAAGTCTTTCAGGCAGTAAAAGGGAAGTCTTTCAGCTCGAAATAATCTGCATGCCAGAGTGGCACTTTTGGGGGAGGCTCATTCTGAACCTCCACAGCTGCTTTTCACTAAGATAACAAATACAATTCCTGAAAATGTTCTTAATCTTCTTCCATTTATCTAGGAATTAATCCTTGCCTTATAAGTTTCTGGAGTGCCCTCATACTAAATTCAAATTTACTTGTTCTTGTATATTATATATTAATCCTTAATGAATCAGGAATTCTAAGGCACCTTTTCATTTATTTAGAATAATAAGCAAGCATAAGATATATTGTTCATGCTTTGGTCTCTAAAATTCAACTGTGGGCTTCCAGTCAAGATGGAGGCTTTGCCTCCTTGTGCAACCACAGAGAGAATTACAGCTAAACCTCAAAACAAATAACACCAAGAACTGTCAGAAAATTGAACTATATGGAAGTCCAACAACCAAGGATTTTAAGAAGCCATGTTAATCCAGATGGGTAGGAGGGACGAAGAAGCAGAGATGAGTGGAGAGGTAAGGAGACATGGTGTGGTGTGGAGAGGTAGCGGTGGCAGCTGTGGCAGCAGTGGTGGCAGAACCCACATACATGTGTGGTGGATAAAAATCAGGAGGGATACCTTGGGAGCAAGTGTTCCCAGGCCCAGGCAAGACCATGCAGCCCAGGGTGCCAGCACCTGGAATATAAGCCCCATAACTTCTGTAAAAAACAGTAGGGGTTGGGGCAGCTGAAGAAACTGCTAGATTTTCAGTAGACTCCACTTAAAGGGCTCACATGGTCTTAGAACATACACAACCCCACCCACTCTGGGATCCAGCACCAAAGAAACAGGTGTAAGGGCGCCAGTTACATATGGGGTGTGGGTAAAGTGACTGGAAACCAGGCAAGTGCCAGGCAAACATCCAGAAGCCAGGCACCAGCACTGTCACCTCTCCAAGTCCTCCCCACACACAGAGCCACAAAGCAATGAAGTAGGTAGCCATGCCCTAGCAATTACCTAAGGCTCCACCCTGGCAATTACCTAAGGCTCGCCCCACACAATTTACAGGTGCCTTCTCTCTACAATAGGCCATTCTACTAAGACAAGGAGTCAAAGCAGCTTTACCTAATACACAGAAATAAACACAGGGAGGCTGCCAAATTGAGAAGACAAAGAAATATGGCCCAAATGACAGAATAAAACCACAGAAAAAGAACTAAACAAAATGGAGATAACCAATATGTCAGATGCAGATTTCAAAATATTGGTGATCAGGATGCTTAAAGAATGGCAACGACATAAAGGAAGAAATGAAGGTTACACTAAGTGAAATAAAAAAAATATACAGGGAACCAACAGTGAAGGAAAGGAAACCAGGATTCAAATCAATGATTTCGAACATGAGGAAGAAATAAGCATTCAATCAGAAGAGCAAGAAGAAAAAAAAATTAAAAAAAAACAAGGATAGTATAAGAAGCCTCTGGGACATCTCCAAAAGTGCCGCCATCTGAATCATAAGGATACCAGAAGGAGAAGAGTAAGAGTAAGAAATTGAAAGCTTATGTGAAAAAATAATGAAAGAAAACTTCCTTAATTTGGTGAAGGAAATAGACATATAAGTTCAGGAAGCACAGAGAGTTCCAAAAATGTTGGACCCAAAGAGGACCAAACCAAGACACATCATCATTAAAATGCCAAAGGTTCAAGATAAGAGAGAATCTTAAAGGCAGCAAGAGAAAAGAAGAGAGTTACTATAAAGGAGTTCCCATAAGACTCTCAGCTGACTTCTCAAGAAAAACTTTGCAGGCAAGAGGGACTGGCAAGCAGTATTCAATGTGATGAAAAGCAAGGATCTACAACTAAGATTACCCTATCCAGCAAAGCTATTATTTAGAATGGAAGAGCAGATGAAGTGCTTCCCAGATAAGGTAAAGCTAAAAGAGTTCATCATCACCAAACCATTATTATATGAAATGTTAAAGGGACTTATTTAAGAAAAAGATCAAAGCTATGAACAGTAAAACGACAACAAACAGACAACTATCAACAACTGAATCTAAAAAACAAAAAAAGAAACAAACTAAGCAAACAATTAGAATAGGAACAGAATCATAGGTATGGAGATCCTATAGAGGATTATCAGCTGGGAGGGGGAAGGGAGAGAATGAGGGAAAATGTACAGTGTTTAAGAAGCATAATTTTTATGTACAAAATAAGAGAGGGGGCAGTTTAAGAATAGTATAGGAAATGGAGAAGCCAAAGAACTTATATGCACAACCGACAGACATGAACTAAGGGAGATGGGATTGCTGGAGTGAAGGGGGTACTGGGTGGAAAGGGGAAAAGGCGGAAAATTGGGACAATTGTAATAGCATAACCAATAAAACATATATTTCTAAAATTTGAGTGTGTTGGGAAATTAAGATATTCAATTGTAAAGTAGAAAAATAGGCTAAACACTGTCTTTCACTTCCTAAGGATTCACTAAATACTCACAGTTTTGATAAGTTCACAAAGACAGGTCTGTGGTGAAATACATATCCTCCTTGCATTTTTCAACTGAACTTAGATGAGTGTGAGGTGTGAGTTTATATATGAGAGCTCACGTACTTCCTCTTTCTCCCCTTGCCTCATTCTTACTTGTCATCTTTAAAATATTATATTTCAAACCTCTTGTGTGAAATCTGTTCTTAGAGGATGTGGGGAACTTTAAAATTAACAAACTATGGGCTCACACTAATGCAATGGGGCCTGAAATGACCCTGGCAGGCAAGCACTTTGTATGAGGTATTACTGAATACAATACCCCAAGAAATAACCCAGTTTCCCATTCTAAGCTCTGAATCATGCACAACTATTCAGGGTAAAAGGAACTCTGACAGGTGTCAAAGGTAAAAAAACAAAAGAGCATGGATTTCAGATAAGGATGATCCAAAAACCAAAAGAATTTCGAAAGGACTTTGTATGTGTAAAGGAGCAAATACAGAACATGAACGGAAAGTAGGAAGGCCTGCAATTCTGGATGCTGAACCCGTTGAGTTTCAAAAGATGTTTAAACAACATCTAAATGAACAGCCTCCATGGGGATGGTCAGCTGTCAATTGTGAAGGATGAGAGGAACATCAGCTCCTTCTGCCCTACTTGCACCCCCTTTCCTATTTGGAGGCTCAGCAGGAGGGAGCTGTAATATGATTACTTGTTGAGGAAGGGATTTCTAGTTGCTGCTTCAGAGGAGATTAACATGACCTATCGGTTTCTTTTGATGTTTTGTTTGCTGACATAACTGCTCAACTTTGAAATGCAGTAGAACTGTAATTTAGTTCAGAAGCTTACTTTTAAATGTACATTGCAGTCATGACACTGATTTTTATTTGAAATCCACATCTCAAAATATTTTTGTTAATGCGAGTCCTTTCTTCATTAAAGGCATATGTTACCGTCACTTTCATTTGGTTTCCCCAGTTCCCAATGAGTTGGGAGCAGATTTCTGAAGACATGGCTGTTGTTGCATGTGTGGGAGAAGTTCACAGTCCTCAGCTATTCTTATCCCTCACTGTGCCATGAACAGGACATCAGAAGTAGCCTTCAAGACTGTACCCAGATCAGCCTCACTGCCAATCATAGGGGTTCTCTAGGTCCAAACGGGTGCTGGTGAAAAGGACACAGAGACACAGTGAGCAGCGTAGGCTCCTTCCCTTCCAAGCTATTATAGGAGAGAAAACCAAACAGTTTAATTGTTATATCTGCAATAGTTCACTTTCCCCTGTGGGTTGCTCCTATAGCATGGTCTATCTTTCAATAACATATTTATGTTGTGCTAAAGGAACTAAGCATGAAAGGACCTTGGGCTAGAATTCAATTTTCCCGCTGGTTCTGTCATTTTCTTTAGGAAGTGTCCTTACCACTTGAACCCCAGCAGAAGAAGTGGCCAGTACAAAAACTGGAGAAAGGTTCTGACTGATGTGGCATCATCCCACAAACCAAAGGGTTGCAGGTTTGATTCCCAGTCAGGGCACATGACTGGGTTGTGGGCCAGGTCCCTGGTTGGGGGTGGGCAACTGATTGATGTTTCTCTTGCACATCAATGTTTCTTTTCCTCTCTTTCTCCCTCAAGAAATAAAATCTTGAGAAGGAGAAGAAGGCGAAGAAGAACTAGAGGAAGAACATGCAGCCCATAGGCCAAACTCTGCCTGACCTGTTTTCTTGGGCCTGCCGTTATTTTGTTTGTATTTTAATTTCAATGTATTTTAAAAGTGCACAAAATCTCCAGGTTTCTGCTAATCCTTAAATATACCCTTAACATGCAGCTCACTTGGCTCATTCTATGTTACTAATACCCCTGTGGGCTTTTGACCTTTCCACTTTTGGTGAGCAGAAAATTTTCCTCAGTTAACAGAGGAGTCAGCTTTAGATGCTGAAGTCTCTTGGAGAATGAGGGTGGATCAAAGAGTAAACCAATAGCTTAGTGTCTGAGATATTTTAAAAATCCAAGTAATGAACTCCCAGGCCTGTTGGTTCTGCATTTCTTGTTGCATGCCTGCACTTAGTGGGCTCTGCAGGTTTCTTACAGGGTGATAAACTGCTGGATCATAAACCCTGGGAGCTTCTGCATTGAGTTTTTATCAACATAGATGGTGTCTTTTCTCAGCTTGTTTCCACCTAAGCAATGTTTAAATTGGGCTGATTTGGGCTCTGGGAAGAGTAGGCAGTCATTCTTTTGTGGGAAGCATTTCTTTACCTCTCAAATTCAAAATGCTCTGGAGATGCATTTGTCTTCCTTTCTCTGCTCCTCACACTTCCTACCTCCCTCTTCTTTGACTCCCAAATCCAAATGATATATAAGTAGGGAGGAACTTGATTGGTTGGGGAGGACAATATCATTGATCTTTTTTTTTTTTTTTTTCACCTCATGTTTCACATTAGATCCCATATATGAATTTGCTAAATCATTTAAGGTTCTACTAGCCCCTGGTCATGTCCTCAGGGTATGCTTAAAGTCACAACATAAACACTGTTAATTTTTTTGGAGGAAATCAAATTTGCTCAGTGGTCAGTCATTCAAAACCATAATAAAACCAGCAAGTGTGCAATGGAGCAGAACAAGTCATTTTTTAAAAAAGATAAAACACAGGATTATAAAGACATTTCTTGCTGGTATAGGCTTTTTCCAAATATATCTCTGGCTCCCAAGAGAGTGCTTTAAATCCCCTTCCCTATTAGGTGTATTTGAGTGAAAGTTTGAGAAGCAGTATGAGATTCTGGTAAATTTTTTTCTAAAACATAGTTTGCTTTTAAATATGAGAGGAGTATTTCTTTATTTCTGGGGTTCATGAAATGAGAAATTATGTAGCCCTTGGCCAGATACTTAAGTCTGTCCCTGGGCTTGCCAAAAAGTCCTGGGCTAAGTCACTGTACTGGACTTCATAACCTCATTTAAAGACCACAGGGATTGTAAAATTTTTGCTGCTCAGTCTATTTCTTGTAAAAGGCTCCACATATTCAAGAATAGTTTTGTTCTGTTGTTGTTGGTTTGGGGGTCACCCCTCCACCACCTTCACACAGTTGTCCTACTTAGTAAAAGTGTCAAGCATTTGTATTTTCTCTGTTCTGCATGTGTTGGAGAGTAAATAGGCAGCAATAAAGAAACTTTATTATGCATGTTTTCTGCCTTGGGTGGTACTTGGAATTTGCTGAATTTGCTGAGTGCAACTTAAATTTTAAAAGGCTCCTGAGGCTCACCTTTTTCATGCCATGCATGTCAAATGGAAAACCAAATAACAGAATAAGCAAGCTGCGTGGGTCCTTTCTCTTGGTCTCAGCTGACCCCAGACCCTGTTGTGAAATTCCAGCACCTCTCTCCCCCTTCTAGCTATTAAGCTTCCATGACCAGATTTAAACAACCATCTCTTTTCCCCCTCTCAGATAATCAACAACTGATTTAGTATGTTACCTAGGACATTCTTGAGCAAAGAATTTTAAGTGCAAAAACAAAACAAAACAAAATTGCTCATATCCATCAATTTTCCAGGACATCTCATTTACTTTTTGTCACTCTTATTAGAACTTGAAAAATGACATTAAAGCAATGAAACTGATTTTCACAGGCACTATAAAGACTCTTGCTAAAGCCTATTAAAAGCATTTAGTTCAGTCTGCTTCCCACTAAACTTATACCTGAAGCTGAAAGCCAGGAATGAAGTGAAGCAAAGTTAAAGAATGAATGTAAATATGAAGTATATTGCTCTTTCTCTTAGTGAATTGCTCCAGAATGGGACCCTGTTTAAAATCCTACAAAATCTTGTTAAACATTTCTAGGCAAGGTATTTATTTATTGTTATTAGGGAAGAAAATCAGTATCATCTTCCCAGTGATATTACATTTTGGTAATGTAACAGGGTGGGAGGAGGCCATCCCCAAATTTCCCATAGCCCCTGGTTTGGGGAATGGGGAAAGGAAATAGTACAGCTTTTAATGTACTTTGCATTAAAAGTATTGGCTGATAGCTAGTTTCTTAGTTATGCAGATAGTTATGGCCACTGCCTGGAGCCAGGGATATGGGAGGAACTTTGACCATGGAGTGGTCAAATTGAGCTCATGGGGACCTGGGTGAGATTCCTGCAGGTGGTCACGATTGGTCACTCTATCCACTGCATTACAGGCCACAGTTAGGATTTAAACAAAAAGTGGCAGCCATTTGGTACTCTGGGCCATGCAGTTTGATAGACTACAGAGGAACCGCCACCAGCCCACCATGAGGTTGGGTGTGTAAGAAAGTGCCACATGGTTCTGGATTAAGAGCATGGAGATCACTGTGACATGGGCAGGACCTCCCCCAACCAGGGACGGATGAATGGGAGCTGCCAGGAATACTGAACTGTGACTAGGAAATACTAAGCCACGGACTTCTATTTTCCTAGAGGTAAATGGTACCTCTGACTTCTGTTCTGAAACTAGCCTGGTTTGACTAGAGGAGGCAGGACTATATGTTTTGAGGTGTTTTAAAGGGAGTGGGACTTAATGGCAGAATTCTGCCATTAATCTAAATCTGTATAACCTTTAAATAAACAATTCCTTTCCTTTCACCAAACTCTGGTATTGGGAGTTATGCTTTTTGGCGACGAGCAATTGAGCCCTTAATAATTGAACAGCCATGGGCTCTGTTTCAGTCATAGTATCAACTTTTGGAGAAGGCAGCATGGTGTAAACAAAGCCTCAACATCAGACTCAGGCTGGCCAAGGTTTAAATCCCAGAGCTACCATTTATTGGCTATGTACCACTGGATATGTTACAGACCTCTCCAGGGCCTTTTTTTCTTTTTCTTTCTAATCTGAAAGATAGGAAATAATAGCAATGATTGAAAAGGACAGCAGATGTGAGGAGCAAGCTCAATCCTAGGCACACAATCAATGTAAATTTTCCTTCCTTTTCAAATCAGATTATAGATTATGAACATAAAGTATCTCACCACCAAGAGCTGACTCTGACTGAAGGCACTGTTTTCTATGAAGGGAGCTCTTGGTGGCCCTTAGCTGTGACTGTTGATTGCACACATCTGGAAACTATGACAACCATTGTGCTTTGAGCTCAGCTTGGCCCAAATGTAGCTCTGTATAAGGCAGCCTCTATCCTTCAGTTTTTCCCAACACAGCATAGCTTGGCTTGAATTTGGGCAGAGGAGTGGGTGTCAAAAGAAATGAACAATGTCTGGGAGGAATTCAGCTTCAACTAACAATTTCCCAGACCTTCATGATCCCACTAGGGGACTGTCCCTTGAGTAGTAGCTCCTTGAACATGCACAGAAATTGTATTAGGAAGCTGTATTATTACACCTAATTTGCAGATGCTTACACTGAGTCTGGGAGGTTAACTGACTTTCTCAAGCACACAGAGATAATAAGGCATGGATTTGGGATAAGACCCCAGGTTTTTCGACCTGGTGAAGAAAGCAGGAGGATTTGCAGTGTTGGAAGATCAGCAACTGTAGTGTCTACTTGCCCAAGTCTACTTTCTGTTGATGTGTACTGTGACAACAGCTTGGGGTAGGTAGGTCCCAAGTAAGTTTCCTTGATTTTTAGGAACCCTGTGCCCAGGCTCTCCGTCCATTATATCTGTCACATTTGGACTAGGGCAGGTAGTAAGATCTGGCTAGTTAAACACGTCAAATAAAAAAAACAGAATTTGTAAAATACTCCTAGTATAATTAAAACTGCTGAGGTATTTGTTTTATTTTGACAATTCAGAAGTATTTTAAAACAACATTATCATTCATTTATTCAAAAATATTTATTAATTTGCCTACTATACATCAAACACTGTTTTAGATGCTGGGGATGCAAAAACTTTTCAATAATAACTCTTGAAAATGCCCTATCTTGTAACAAATTGAGCAGTGATAAACTGATTTTTGTGGGGGGGAGGATAATGATTAAAAAGTCAGCTTTTTCTTAACTGTTAAAAAAAGTTAAATAAATATAGAGCAATTCTAAAGTCAATTTCTTTATAGGCTTACTTTTTTTCTTTCTTTTCACCTGAAAAACTTCCTTTTTCCTTTTTCCTTTTTCCTCTCCATTCTCAGGAGACAGTTCTGAGTCCCAACATGCTCTCATCATCTGCCTGTGTCCACTGCCAAAGCAGGGCAATCAGAGTGTGGATTTCAGCACAGCATGCTTGGATGATAAACAGTGAGATTAATATGCTGTTAGAGTTTTTTTTTTTTTTTTTAATGCCAGAATACCAGAATGCAGTATTCCAACCCCCACCTCCAAATCAAAAGCCTAGTGAATGAAATTATGACTGTTATTCGAGTGCAATTATACTGAGTATATAAAATTGAAACACTGAAAGTAAATCATACATTTGGATATTATATTTCATATTTTAGTGTATGCCAAATAAGCTAGTGAGGTTTTATTATTGTTGAGTGTAATGTCAGGAGACAAACTTCTGCAAATTTTATACATAACTTTTTCCATTTTATCTGTTTTCTATTTATGTCAACTTGAACACATGGTGTGACTTTTAATATTCTCTCCTCCTTCCCTACACTTAATGCCAAGGGATCAAACCCAATCTTGATTATCCTAAATTTACCCTAAGTAACCTCAGACCAAGAGAGTTTTTTTTTTTTTTTAATTAGTATAAAAATGGAGAGAGGAAGAACCTCTAAATAGTTCTATAAACCTGGTTCTATAGGTTCTGACAAATGGCCTGGAAAGACTAGCAAGTGCCAGTGCATTATAGAAGACAACTGTGGCTTCAGGCAGTTACTACCAGAGCAGGTCTCTATGCTCATAGAAACTGGGTAATCACTAAGGGAGCTGTGGATTAAAATGAAATACGATCTTGCAGTTGGGCCTCACTGGGAGAGCGTAAAGAAAGGTTTTGGGAATGAATGAGGGGCAGCCCCACGCCCACGCGCCCAGGCGCGAGCACCAGGACTGCTGTGGCACCGTTAAAAAGGTAACAGCTGCTGCAGGAGAATGGCTTCCAGCTTTAAGAAGCCAAGTGTGGCCTCTACCAGTCAGAAAAGAAAGGTGGGTCCTAAGCCTGAACTCACTGAGGATCAGAAGCAAGAAGTTCGTGAAGCCTTTGACCTCTTCGATGCTGACGGAAGTGGCACCATTGAGGCGAAGGAGCTGAAAGTGGCCATGAGAGCGCTGGGCTTTGAACCCACGAAGGAAGAGATGAAGAAGATGATCTCCGAGGTGGACAAGGAAGGAACGGGGAAAATCAGCTTCAATGACTTCTTGGCCGTGATGACTCAAAAGATGGCCAAGAAAGACACCAAAGAAGAAATTCTGAAGGCTTTCAGGCTCTTTGATGATGATGAAACTGGGAAGATCTCTTTCAAAAATCTAAAGCGTGTAGCCAACGAATTGGGGGAAAACCTCACTGATGAGGAACTACAGGAAATGATCGACGAAGCAGATCAGGATGGAGATGGCGAAGTGAACGAGGAAGAGTTTCTTCGCATCATGAAAAAGACCAACCTCTATTAAAGTCAACGGTTTCTTCTGCAAGCATGTGTGCAGGTCCTGAGTGACTTGGTGGGTTCCCTGCTTCTGCTTTGTGAAACCTTGAGTTGCAGGATAGCTCTATCCCACCTCCTAACCCCCAATTTGTCTAGATGCTCTGTTTCCAAGTCTGTGGCTCAAGTATAAAATTATACAGATGCTTTTAATGTGAGTTTTGGTTTTTAATTCTCAAAAGCAGACTTAGAGTACCTTAGGTGGATTTTTTTTTTTTTAAAGAGGCCCTGAAACTTCAGTCTGCCCACAATTTGCCTTGAATTGGTGGACATCATTAAATTGGACCCAGGATGGCTTCTTGGGAGATACAGTGCTGTGGTTCTCTTGTCACTTCTTTGGTGGTCTTAAATTATCCTATTTCACATATTATTCCTTAAATTCAAGTCATTGTTCCAGCATGGTGAGGTAGAATCAGCTAGCAGGTGTCCTAGCTATTGCTTCTCATTTAATTGAATCCTGATTTGAAGAAAAGCAGTGGAGCCAATTATTGAGCTCAGGAAAGATACTGTTCTAAAGTATAGGCTTGCTTTTGGGTGGTGCTAAACTGTGCAATTTATAGACTATTCCCTAAAGTCATCACATGCAAATGATTCTTCATTTGTGTGTGAATCATCAACTATGGATTATCCAGGATCAGAATATATATGTAGGCTACAGAATAAAAGTGAAATTTAATAATGGCCCAAGATAAGTATAATTTGCTTAAGAGATTAGGCTAACTAGTGATTTTGAGTAAATATTTACAAATGTAAGCTCTTAGTTTAGAAAATTCTAAAAAAATAATACATTTAAATCTGTTTATCTGTCCTTGGAAAGATCAACAAGTGTTCTAATTATTAGACTACTAAAACATAATGGTATTCATTTAATTACTGCTTTATTACAAGTCATTATCTACCTGCTAATTCTTAGAATGCCTTGGTTCTTGATACTTGATGTTCTCCCCCATCTACTATATAGTTGATGTCAGAGTATCTGGTATATAAGTAATTGTCTATTTTATAATCTCAGGAAACTATTCTGCTGTAGCTAGTGTATGTGTTAATATTATTTGTTTTCTGTAATAATCAAGTCTTTCTTGCTTTGAAAAGAGATACCTACCCTTTTGGATATCTATAAATCTGAAGTTAGGGAAAATTTAAAATATATAATTATGGGAAGTTTATATATATGTTGACATGAATCCCTAGACTAGTTTTTGATAATGCACTACAAAACTATTAAATACACAAGATATTTTAGTGACAACTAAAACTAAATTAAATTCGCAAAATCCCATTAAGATAAATCCTGAAATTCTGGAAAATTTATCACTTGTTTGGCCAGAAACTTTACCCTTCAGAGGGTGACAGATCTAATCAGGGAAACTACTACTCTGGTCTTAATTCTCATTAATGGGGACTACTTTGTCAAGGGAGGAATACTAGCTGAAGTGATGGGTATGTGGGAATTCTCTGTGAGAAAGGATTTCACTAAAGTGGCTGGCACCGGGCAGCGAACTCACCCAGGCTGCAAATGCTAACAGTTCAGGTTCAAGGTCTTAGTGTGAACTCAGGTGCAGTTGTAGAGAATTCATGGCAGCATCAGTGTGAAGGGCTGATTTGAGAGCAAGAGGAGTGTGTCATTCTGGGAAAGAGAGTTTCTGGCATCTTGCTGACCAGTTTTGGCCCAAAAATATACATATGGATCAAGGTAGAAATACCAGAAACAAAGAAAGTTGGCAGAAACTAGGAGAAGGGGTCAGAGCCTTAGCCAACTGGACTAGGCTGGACTGGCGCCTGGCCCATCAGAGGATAAATGTTCAAATCAGGAACCTGGGCCGAAGCCCTGCATTCAGGCTGCTCAGACACCAAGGAGTCAACCATGGAGACTGCAGCCTGGTACTTAAAAGAGTCTCCCTGAGGGTTCAACTCATTCCACACAGGGAAAGGGGGCTCCAGAATATTTCTGAATCCCACTCACAACTAAGAAAGAAACTCTCAATGCATTATAGTCTTGCTTCTCAGTTGGCTCATACTCCGGGGGATGGAAGGTAAAGGGGGGAGGGGAAATGATTAGCACAGGCCTAGACATTTGAATATTTATTTATTTGTTTATTTATTTATTCTTTATTCTATTACAGTTACCCCAATTTTCCCCCTTTTGCCCCCTAGACATTTGAGTTAAGAGAAGTTAATCCTACATGTCTACAAAAGTAGAACACAAGAAATTCAAAGAGAATTTATAGACACCTTTTTTTTTTTTTTTTCTTTTGTAGATGAGGAAACACAGCTGTAACGTTTGGGAAGAACTAAAGTAGCTTTCACTGGGTTATTACGAGTGGTCCCAATAAAGAAGGAGGAAACATACCAAAGAAATTCATGTGACTATGTAGGGACCTCATTGATAAGCTCTTGATTTCTATGATAAATGGGACAGATAAGAAGCCGAGCATAAGACCAAGAATGAACTATAACAGTACTAAAGTTGTACTGATACCAAGAAAGTGAAGGCCCCAAGTGAGCAGAGGACAGAAAAGGGAATTTTATCCTTAAAGGGACTTTAGTTATGTTTATGAAGTTGCAGGAAGGGATAGGTCTAACTCTTAAGATTGTTACAGGTTGGTTTCCATGGGAAGCAGACTCTGAGTCTGAGGTTTGTGTGTAGGAAGTATGTTCTCCAGATAACATGGGTGGAGGAGGGAAGAATACAGAACTGGGTGGAGAGAGAAGTTGAGCTGTGATGCCGTCACAACAAAGGCCTCAGCTGATGGAATAAGGAGCTCTGGAGTGGACCCTGCAGAAATGTCCCAAATTAGGACAAGGAAGTTGGGCCTTTGAAACTTTTCATTGATTGATAGTGACTGGACATGAACTTCCCTAAGGAAGGGGAGATGACCTTAATCAAGGTGGCCCTCCTTAGCCAATTGTAATCACTGGAAGGGAGAACTCAGTTGCAAACTGTTAGTTGTCAACACTCCCAACACCTGCAGGGATGAGGACTTCAGTTTTGAAATAGAGGGCCAGAGATCTGGGTAGTGCCCCACAGCTTCCACTATAGTCCACTCTGTTCACCACTGAGATCTTTGCATAAGTTCTGAGAGAAGCTAATTCAGGATTTTGGTGGACCTCTATTTCTGAATGAAACTTATAAAAGAAAGATTATAGGGACAAACTACAGCTCCTACTGCAGTACCTGGTCTCAAGTCCACAGATGGTACTTAATGTCTCCCTCCACTATCTGACCTAGAATCCCCTCACCCTCAGCACCTTTGCTGATGTAGGTGAGTCACCTGATAGGATAACCCACGTTCTCTCATCCCTGAGAAGTCTGAGCCTTGTTCTTGGTCAGGGTATGGCTGCTGCGCATATTCCTTTGCCCTCAAAATTGAGTGAAGGAGCACCAAGAGCTACTCAAGTGTATTACTGGGTGCCAAACATACTCTTTTCATATAATTGCTATAACTCTACCTCCTCCTGATGACCAGGATTAGTTACACATGGATGGTGATTCCTTTCCTTGACTGTTGCTTTAGAGAAAGCATGAGCATGAGGAACCCACTGTGACTGAGTATAACACATAGTTTGAAATTTAATGGTTCTCTTGCTGTGCTCACTGGTGGAAGCATTCCTTCTATAGGAGTCAAGATCTTTTAATGCACATAGTCTAAAGTTGTGGGGATGAGAAGCACAAATTAAAGAGCAGATAACTGAGAATTAAAGTAAGAACTACTCTGACCCTCTGTTTGCTGTACTAATGTGTTCTGCCTCAGAGATACCACATTGTACAATGGTCACAAATTTAGATTATATGTTGCATCCTTGAGGGTCACACCACACTCTCCCTGGTTATTATGTCCAAACTGGCCCCTCAGAGGTACCTTCAATAGCTTTTTCCATTGCTCCATCAAATTGAGATCTTCTGCATGTTATAGAACTAGTAGATTTTGTGACTGTATGTCCACCGCTGCACCTCCTTTCCTGTGACATGGGTCCCTTGGTCCAGTATTATGTGGGATCCTATGTAAGCATAATAAATTCTCAGACATGGTACTGGCTGAAGCTCTGCAAAAAGGAAAGGCAAACCCATGACCAAATTATGTGTCAAGTCCAACCAGGATGAATTGCTTGTTTTTCCAAAATATTATAGAAGGGATCCATTTGGACTACTTGACACTGAAAGGACTGTTCATCCCTTTGAGGGACAGTGCTATTCTGCATTTGGCAGCAGCAGTAGCTGTATCATCTTTGGTGACTAGGTGCCTAAACTCTTGGGCCCATGCATAGCCTGCAACTCTATAAAGTGACTATTCCATTCATGTGCTTATTGTGCCAGCACTGAGGTGACCAAAGACAGGGATATACTGACGTCAACTGGCCAAGTCCTTTGGTTTTCTTGGTTGTTTGGTGTCTCTTCTGTGATAAGCAATCTCTGACACATGTTAATATGAGTTACAAAAATCTTTACACTTCCTACCCATTGTCATAAATCCATCTATGTGCCTTATCTCCAGACCTTTTTATTCTTTATATTTTCTTTTTCATGGTCCTGAACAATCAGCCAACTGTCCACATATATTCTAACCCCAAGCCACTCCTCTTTCCATACAAAATGGATAACCAAGTGCACTACCAGAAATTCTACCCACTGGGAAGATTTCCCCTTCCACTGCTACCTTTCTGGTCCACCTTTATAATCTTATATACCAAGTTGACCTATCCTGGAATCAAGTTCAGCCTTTTTACTTCTCTAACAGCTGGTCATATGGAACCCACTACACCCAGGTGGTCACAGGTATGAGCTGAGGAGAAGCTCTGGGGCAACTTGGAGATCACATGGGCCATCTCCTTTTCATGCAACTTACTTGGGCCCTCTGGCCATGCTTGTGCCTGATCCCAGATATATCTTTTTTGTTATTTTTTTCTAGTTTCCTAAGATGGCAGATTACATTATTTATTTTAGCTCTTTCTTCTTTTTTTAATTTAAATTTATTTTTTAATGTTTTATTTTTATTTTATTTTAGAGAGATGGGAAGGGAGGGAGAAAGAGAGAGAGAGAAACACATCACTGGGAGAGAGAAACATTGATTGGCTACTTTCTGCAAGCACTCCAATGGGGGACAGAGCATGGATCCCAAAAGCCAGGCATATGCCCTGACCGGGAATCAAACCAGTGACCTTTTGGTTTGTGGGACAATGCCCAACCACCTGAGCCATGCGGGCCAGGGTTATTTTTATTTTTGTTTTTTTATTGAATTTATTGGGGTGACATTAATTTAGTAGTTTATTAAATCACCATTTATTCCCCCTTCACCCTTTTCTTCCTCCCCCATCCCCCTTCTCTATGGTAATCACTATGCTTTTGTCTATGTCTATGAGGGTTTTTCTTTTTCTTAATCCCTGCATCTTTTTCACTCAGCCCTTCAGTGCCTCTCTCTGCCTGAGCTATTTCACTTAGCATAATACTCTCCAGGTCCCTCCATGCTGTCACAAAAGGTGAGAAGGGTGAGATTTCCTTTTTTTTTTTTTTTTCTTTTTCACAGTAGAGTAGTATTTCATCTTCTTTTCTAATATATGCATTTAATGCTACAGCCTTCCCTCTAAGCACTGCTTTTGTTGTATCCCACACTGATAGGTTGTGTTTGCATTTTTATTTAGTTCCAAATATGTTCTAATTTTTCTTGAGACTCCTTTGACCTATGAGCTCTTTAGAACTCTTATATTCCGTTATTATTAAATCCATCTGTGTCTTTATATTTAAAGTGGATTTTACTATAGACAGCATATTATAGTTGGATACGTTTTTCTATCCAGTCTCTATCTTTTAACTGCTGTATTGACACCACTCACTTTTGAAGTAATTATTGATATACTTGGATTAATATCTACCATATTCATTACTGTTTTCTATTCATTGATTTTGTTCTTTCTCTCTTACTTTCATTATTTTTCTGCCTTCTCTGATTTTAGTTAGGAAGTTTATATTATTCCATTTTCTCTTCCCTATCAGCATATCAATTATACGTATTTAAAAAATTTAGTGATTACCCTAGACTTTGCAATACACACATATATAATTAATTCAAGACTACTTTCAAATAACATTAACTACTTCACAGATAGTGCTTTCTTCCTGACTCATTTATCTCTTCCCTTTTAACACTTCTGTCATCCATAACATTTCACTTATCCATAAGCTATAATCACTGAAAACATTGTTGCTTTTATTATTTTGAATAAATTATTATCTGTTAAATCAATTAAGAATAAGAAAATACTTTAAAATTATTTTAGTTTCATTTATTCTTTCTTTAATATTCTTTTTTTCTTTATGTAGATATGTGCTTCTGACCTAAATTATTTTTCTTCTCTCTTGAAGAACTTCTTTCTTATATGACAGGTCTCCTAATTCCCTTAAATTTTGCTAATCTGAGAAAGTCTTTATTTCTCCTTCACTTTTGAAAGATAGTTTCAATGGTCCAGAAATCTAGGTTAGAGGTTTTTTTTTTTCTGTCAATACTTTAAATATCTCACTGCAGTTTCTTGTCATTTGCCTGGTTTCTGGAGAGAAGTCTGTAATTCTTATCCTTGTTTCTCTACAAGTAAGGTGTCTTTCCCCCACTCTAGCTTCTTTCAGGAATTTCTCTTTGTCTTTGATTTTCTGCAGTTTGAATATAATCATGTGCAGATTTTTTGGTGTTTTCTGAGCCTCCTGGACCTATGGCTTGTGTCTGTCATTAATTTTGGAAAATTGTCAGTCATTATTACTTTCAATATTTCTTCTGTTTCTATCTTTTCCTTCTGGTATTTCCTGTAGGTGTATGTTATACCTTTTGTAATTGTTTCATAATTCTATTCTATATTTTTAATTTTTTCTCTCTTTACATTTCAGTTTTGGAAGTTTCTAATGACATACATTCAAGCTTACTAATTGTTTCTTTGGCTATGTCCAGTCTGTTAATGAGCCCATCAAAGGCATGCTTCAATTATTTTCCAGTGTTTCTGAGTTGCAGCATTTCATCCAGATTCTTTCCTAGAGTTTCATGTCTCTACTTATATACACATCTGTTCTTCCACATTATCTACTTTTTCCATTAACACCCTTAGCATATCCATCATTTAAATGATTAGACTTTGTTGGTTATTGGTGATGCTGAGTTCTTCTATAAACCTACTGATTTTCTGTCAAGTTATTCTGTCAGTTATTGAGAAAGGGATGTTGAATCTCAGATTATATTGATATTTGTGGATTTGTCTACATGGATTTTCTCATTTCAGTTCTATTAGTTTTTGTTTCACACATTTTGCAGTTCTGTTGTTTTGTTGCACAGACACGTAGGATTGCTATGACTTCTCCATAGATTGATCCTTTTATTATTCTATAACATTTCTTTTGGCCTCTGGTAATTTTAATTGCTCTGAGTCTATGATGTCTGATATAAATATAGCACTTCTGCTTCCTTTGATTAATGTTTACATGATACATTGTTTCCCATCCTTTTACTTTCAACTTGCCTATATGGTTATATTTGCGTTGAATCTCTTGTAGACAGCATGTAGCCAGTCATGTTTGGAGTCCACTCTGTCCTTATATATCTTTGACCAGTGTATTTAGACCATTTGTAGTCAATGTAAATATTAATATATAAGAGCACAAATCCACTATTTTGTTTTTTGTTTTCTCTTTGTTCTTTCCATTTTTTGTTTTTCTGTTTTCGTTTTCCTGCCTTCATATTAGATATATGAACATTTTTTATCATTCTATTTTGATTTATCTGTCGTGTTTTAAAGTATATTTCTTTGTATAGTTTTTTAAGTGGTTGTTATAGGTGTTATAGTATGTATTCATAACTTATCAGAATATACTGGTATCATTTTACCAATTCAAGTGAAGTTGGAAACCTTTTCTTTCTTTGTATCTCTTTACTTTATCTCACTTATATAAAATTGTCTTGAATATTTCTTCTACATATATTTAGAATCAGATCGGTGTTATAATTCTTGCTTCAGCTATAAAAAAATAGATAACTCAGAAGGGAAGCAAAGCTTATTGTATTTATCCATATGTTTGTTAACCATAGTCTTTCTTCATTCTTCATTTACTGTGTATGGTTCCTTCTTTGTTTAGAACCTCCCTTATTATTTCTTTCCCTTTTTTTAGTGCAGTTATGCTAGTAACAAATTCTCTCCATTTCTGATTTTTTTCCTCTGAGAGTGACTATTTCCCCCTTCATTCCTGAAGGATATTTTCACTAGATATAGGAATCTGGATTAACATTTCTTTTCTTTTGGCTACATCCATAAAAGTACAGTTCACAGACCTCTTTCTATGATCTGGGCAGCTGTGCTCACTTTTGGGTATTATTATACATCTTAAAAGGAATTGGAGAAATTGAGGCATCTGAGAGCAGTGAGATAAATAGGGTAAAGGGGTACAAAACCACATGCTAAGACAAATGGTTTAAAGAACTAAGGCTATTTCTCCTGAAAAGAAAATACTCTGGAGTCATATGACCTCCAAAATAATAAGATGTCCCATAGGGCTCCAAGGGGTTTCAGTGAGAGAGAATAACAAGGGGAAGAGATTTCACTTTAGTATCAGGAAGACTTTTCAACAACCAAAACTGCCCAAAGACAAACTGTGCTTCATAAGGATTATGTTCCTGTCATAAAGGTGAGGTATTGGCTGGATGAATATTTTTTCGAGTTACCACAGGTATTTCAGGCTTTTGATATTGGGATGCCACACCAGGCATCTTTATTTTCATATGGGTTCCTTGGAAATGAAATAAAATTGAATGTATTTAGATAGAGAACACATAGACTCACCGACTTCATTTTGATTTTAACAATCAAACAAAATTTCTTTTCCTATATAAGAACATTTTATTACTACAGTTGATGATGACTTGCCTTGTTATTGATCTTGCCTGATATGTTTATAATTCCAGGTGATGCTAAAAGTGATATGTGTGATTTTAACAATAGCCCACACTTAAATAGCACTTACTCCAAAACACCTACTGTTTTAGGAGCTTCTACAGATTCAATTATTATCTCCATTTTATAAAAGAGCAAACTGAGGCATAGAGATAGTAATTTGTGCATGACTATATAGCAGGTAAATAGTAAAGAGAAGATTTAAACCCCACCTCTCTGGCTCTTGAATCCAGACTCAAAAGTTAAGGACTGTCCATCACCTTAACTATTTTAATTACTTTGTCAGGACCTGTCCAGTACAATGCATGTGTCCCCTTCAAAGGTCACACACTTAACCGATGGTTCTTCTGGGCTCAGAATATTTTTGGAACTCCTCTTCTGCAGACTGCAAAAATCTCCAACATATTCTCTGAACATTCTCAAGAGACAAATCTAATTTCACTGAGGCTGGGTTTAATTTTTGGAAATACCCTCAAGTTATTTGTACTCACATATGACAAATAGAGTGGCTGGAAAATCTGGATATTATCATTTGAAGTTTCAAACAGTAAATGCCACTGAAATAATGAGCCTAATTTCTTTGACTGGTTTGTAAATTGGCTATGAAGGGACCTCCAAAAGAGAAGCACCGGAAAGGTAGTGACTGATGACGTTTCAGTCAGCATTGTTGGAATAAGTCTCTAATCACCAAGGCAACCCAGTGTTTGGAAGGAACAACACTCTTTGGGTTGTGTACATCTGGTGATGCTATTTTCAAAGTTATATCTGCACAGATGCATCCTTTGCTTTGTAAAAGAACCATTCTTGCACTTATTAAGAAATAAAAGGGGGAAGGAGAATGCTTCCATGTATTAATTTATTGAATAATGTAGATGACATTAGGGAGAAAAGACAATACCTTTGCCATCTCAGGTAGAAGTAACAGGGTCATCATATCACCTTAGGGCAGAAACAGCTTCCTAGTGAGACAGACCTCAGTCTAAAGCCCAGCATAGAGCCATTTCCTAGCAGGTTTGGCATAAAATTACTTCTCTGAGCCTTAGAATCTTTATTTGTAAAATAAGGGAAATTATACTACCTTGTCAGTATGTTGTCAGAATTAGAAATAATTTATATAAAGTGATCTGACACATAGTAGGCCAGTAAAGGTAAACTACCCTGGCCGAGTGGCTTATTTGGTTGGAGTGTTGTCCCATACACCAAAGGCTGCAGGTTCAAACCTGGTGAGGGTGTGTACAGGAGGAAACCGATCGATGTTTCCGCTCACATTGATGTTTCTCTCTCTTTTTCTTTCTTGCTAAAAAAAAAAATATCGATAAACATGTCCTTGGGTGAGGATTTAAAAAATACATAAAGCATACCAAAAAAGATAAAGTAGATTTTTAAAGAAGTATATCCTTCTCACATTCAATACCCTCAGAAAAATTCTGTTTAAAACTTGCCTACTGATCCAATGTTTACCATCCAGGACTACTGACAGGCAGTTTGGAGGGTAACGGTCGTAATATTTTTAAATGTTATGGCCCCTTAGCAAGGGTAGGCTTGCAATTTATGTTGGCTTTTCTGCTCTCTAGCTACCTCTTCCATCATCCTCAGGTTTGTGGACCTGAGGCCCAGGGGCAGAATCTGGCTTGCAGATTGGTGGCTACATGACTCACTTGGTGGCTACAGGAGGGCTGCCTGCTGCTGTGCAGGGTGTCCCTCCAGGAGGTGCCCAGCCAGCAAGCAATTAGAGGCTGAAGTCCAGCCAGGACTCACACATTAAACCCAGCGTCCGGCACAGGGAGCAACTGTTCAGAGGTACATTTTACTTAGCACATAGGCACTGGCTGCCTTTTCCCCCCTGCTTCATAACTGCTCAGAGGGGTACTTTTTTCCTAAATTGCACAAGGCGTTATCTATATTACCCATGGTATGCCACCACAATGTTGTTTGTTTTTCTTTTTTTTAACTGAGTTAGGTTGCCAAATTTGAAAAGTCAGGATTTTACACAAGAGTCAATATTTCTAGCTACTTATAGAAAACTGGATGTTTCTTCCACCGGAAGCCCACATTCCCTCCTGACAATAATCAACTTTTAGCTGGAGCCCAATGACCTCAGCTCCCTTCAGACCTGGACACACCGGTCTCGGCAGGCCCATCCATGAAAGCCTGTTACGATAGGTATCCCACCTAGGGTGAGGGTGGGTGGAGACCAATACTCTGTGCTAACAGGCCTGACTTCCAACGAGTGGCATAGGTGCCTCCAAAGGGCAGCATTCAAGCGCATTATCAGTAACAGCTGAGGAATGACATCCTTCAGGTGGGAGAAATTTCTATCACTGCTCCCTCCCACTTCTCTGGAAAGCCAGAGAAAGCTGCTCTCAGGTCAGGCAGGGTGAACTCCGTGGATGTGCAGCCTCTCAACCGTGGACAGAACGAAGCTTCCCGTCCCTACACCCGCCCCACCCGCCCCCACTTCACCTCGTTCTTGCTGGGCACACAGAAACACTGATGGCTAATTTGGAGGCTACCAGCAAAACTCAGCGAACATCCACAGCTATTCCAAACTATCTCTTCTCTTTACCAAAACAGCGAGGGGGAAGAGGTAGGTACAGGTAGACAACCATTGGCAAAAATAAAAATCAAAAAATTTAAAGAAAGGCAGAAAAAGAATCACTCCAAGAGGCATCAATGATTGGACAGTTCCTGGTGTTCTCAGCACAACTTGCTAAGGTCAGCAGAGGAGGAAATGGTGGAGGAGCCCAGTGATTTCAATCCACAGTTCTGATGGGCCCTGATTAACTGATGTTAATGAAACAGCTATGTCCACTATTTAAGGCTAGATTAAGCTGATTACTCTAGCTTAGCCTACTTTCAATGTGCAGGTCTTATCAGTGACAAAACAATGCTGTTATGTGTTTTTCTCCCCCTAGAACTTGTCTCCAGACATTGAAACAGAAATCCTAATAAGACTTTTTGTTTACCTGTCTCATTCAAGAACAGAATTTTCAAACTTCTCTCTCAACACTGATGAAACCTCTTAGTACCTGGCAGTGACTGGTGAAAGTTTCCAAAAATATGCAGCAGCTCAATTACTGAGAAGAGATGAGATGTTGTTATCTAATAAAAATGCCATAAATATAGAGTGATGAACTACCAGGGGAAATGAATTGATAGAGAAGGACACATTGGAATGTCAGATAGTAAAAATCATTTAAACTTTGTGTGACCTTGAAGAAAGTCATGGTGGTATGTTTTGCTGTGGTCCCTCAGATAGCGTGTTGAGATAGGGCTGTTCCCAAGTCTTACTATCAAGTGAGCTGAATTTAGATAATTTCTGAACCTTCTTCCCTGGGCAGCCTGGAGTCTCTTGTGAGTCCAAAGAGTTGCCTGAATTCCTCTCTATACTCAACATCCTTTAGACAGGATCTATTAATTACACAGAAGCATCTCGTTTGTAGCAACGGGGACAGGGGTGCCTCTCTTTGATAATTTAGAACAGTGGTGAGCAGAGGGTCATATCTCCCTGGGGTGGTGTCGCAGACTGAAAAAGTGGCTGTGGCACTGTGTTCCTCTACAGTTTTCTACAGCTGTTCCAGATTTTCCATGGGCTCACCTTTAAATTAAAGGAATTTCTGCACTTTCAAGAATTTGAAAACAAAGTCATGTGTGAGGACATGAGATCCACCCATATGCCCTTGCAAGAAATAGGTTACACTCCCTTTTCTGCACTTAAAAAAAAGCACCCCCTCTTTATAAAAGATGCCATATATGCAAATGATCCCAAATTAATCTTTAGCATGTGCCCATGTTGTTTTGATTTTAAACTTTAAAAATATTCCCATTGTTCCCTTTTAACAGCTTTTGGCAACTTTTTCAGATATTGAAATATATTACTGAGTTAGCAAAATGAGTAACATTAGTAAGTACCATTCAGCAAGCACTAATGGTACAAATACCTCTACGATACACAAAAAGCATCATTATAAATCTTATAATGCTATATTAGGTTTCTTATTTAATGTCACTCTTAATTAGCAAAATATAACAAATTTATGTAGAGAGAAGCAAAATAATACAGCTACCAAAATATTATTTTTACATGTCTTGAATCTTTTAAGGTAATTATGTGATGTAATGGAAAGTGCAAAGAGATCTAGTTTAGATAGAATTCTAGTTCTCTTTGATAAAGAGAAAAAATGTTTTATGATATTGGGCAAATTACTTAATTTCTCTGACCCTCATTTTGTTTACCTATAAAATAGGGTTGGTAATACTCATATTACAGGGTTAAAAGGATTAAATGAGATTCTAAGTAAAGTGTCTAACAGGGTGCCTGACACAGTATACAATGCTCAGTAAAGGTAGCTCTCATTATTTGTAGTTTTCTCAGGTGATGGTGATTTAAGATACATAGGTAAGTTTTTAAAAACTTTAAAAATAGTTGGCTTTTCAGATTACTTTAATGATTTATTTTTAACACCAAAAATATTAGTGACTGCCATAATCATAGAAATTAAGAATGATTTCTCATAGATACAGAGAACAAGTTGATGGTTGCCAGATGGGAGGGTAGGGGAAGGGTGAAAAAAGGGGATGGGATTAAGATGACAAATTGCCAGTTATAATAAAAACAGTCACAGACATGTAAAGAATAGCGTAGGAAATATAGTCAATAATATTGTAATAACTATGTAAGGTGTCAGATGGGTACTAGACTTATCAAGGTGATCACTTCGTAAGTTGTGTAAATGTCTAATCCCTACTGTATGTCAATGGTAATTGAAAACTTTAAAAATTTTTAAAGAAATTAATGATTTTAATTATAAATATTAATTAAACTATTTCCATTAATATCATATCCCAATGCAAATCTTAATTCTGGTGACTGGCTTGTCCATTCCTCTTATATGCAATCTGTTGTGTGGCCTATTATCAGTTGCATGTTATTACTATATTCAGCAGTCGGATTTGTTAAAATTTGCTTCAGTAGCATTAGCTTTTCCTACCAAGATTCAAAGTAATCCATTTGCCAATTTTATCTTAAGACCTCTCATAAATTATAAATATTATATACTGGCTAAATATTTCCTGTACTTACATAAGGACACATAAATCAGGATATGATGCTTCCTGCTAATTAAAGTTTATCTGGTTCAAGAACCAAGCAGTTTTATTGCATATTAAGTTTCTATAGTTCAGTTAAAAGTTTGAGGATAAAGACTTGCTGCAAAAAGGTCTTAAATTGTTCTCAACCATTTTCTCACTTAGCATATACAGTAGTCTCCCCTTATCCATGGGGAATACATTCCAAGACCCGCAGTAGATACCTGAACACTATATATGCTATGTTTTTCCCCATATGATAGTTTAATTTATAAATTAGGCACAGTAAGAGATTAACAACAACTGATAAAGTAAAACAATTATTTAAAAAATACTGTAATAAAGGTTATATAAATGTGGTCTCTCTCTCTCTCAAAATATCTTATTGTTCTGTATTCACCCTTCTTCTTGTAATGCATTCCATAAAAAAGATGGCTGTCACCCACACTTTCTGATTATGTTGTCAGAACCTGGGCAGATAATTTTTGTTTTTATTTTGACAATGCCTGGGTTCCTTGCCCTGTACAGTATGCCTGGCTTTATCAAATGCCCTGCAATGTTGCCACATAGTACCAGAGTTAATCTGTTTTTCTATGTTTTATGCCCTGGTGCCTCCTTTACACTTTTATGAACGTAAGTTCTTTTGGACTTCTTGAGCCTCCTCTCATCTCAATTGAAGACTTGCTTTGGATGGTATCTTTTCTCCTTAATTTCTTCAGCTCTGCCAGAAATGTAGCAGATGGAGTCTCTGGTAATTTTTCTATTTTTTGGTCCAAACCTATTCCCAAATCTATATAAGCACCCCTTACTAGCAGTTAATGGCTTGATGTCTCTTCTCAGGGGATCTCTTGCTGAAGTCTAGGCTCGTGCTTTCTGGTGCAGCTCATTGCCATCAGTCAAAACACATTTTCTGTTCATGCCTATCACACACAAATGTAATGCCTTTTCCATCTTCACTAAGCACTTATCATTTACTGTGACCATAACTTTTACAGTTTGAGGTGTAACAGCATACTAGCATAAATTTCTTTTTTCTTCTACATAATTTCATGGATGGAAGATTTATTTCTACTGTAGATGTTAGCAACCTGAGCATATGATTTTCTTTCTTTCTTTTCTTAAGTTGAGAACTTCCACCTTTTCATTTAAATGAAGTATTTTCCAGCTTCTCTTTGGCATATCCGAATTGCCAGCATCACTACTCTTGCCCTTTGGGGCTGTTATTAAGTAAAATAAGGGTTACTTGAACATCAGCACTGTGACACCATGACAATAGATCTGATAACCAAAATGGCAGCTACTGAATGACTAGCTTAGGAGTGTACCCAGCGTGTAGATGCTGGACAAAGGGATGATTCACCTCCCGGTCAGGACGCAGCAGGACATCGCGAGATTTCATCATGCTGCTCAGAATGGCGTGCAATTTAAAACTTATAAATAATTTATTTCTGTAATTTTCCATTTAATATTTTTGGACTGTGGTTGACTACAGGTAACTGAAACCTTGGAAAGCAAAACTGTGGATAAGTGGGAGGGTATACTATACAAAGATTAGAACTGACGACTGGTAAGATCGTTGTGTGTGCATATTTCTCTTGTAGAATATTAGAACAAGAAACTTGCAGATTACAGAGGAAAAGGTGAGCAAAGTTTCTGGAATTATATCTAGAAACCATAAGAAAACAGTGGAAAGAAAAGTTTATCTCTGTAAATATAGAATACATTTTGATTTTACACCTGAGGAATTAATTAGATCAAGCTGTTTTGTAATGATTGGGGTTAAGAGAATATTGGCAGTGAAGGGTTTTCCTTAAGATTTCTTAATTGTTTAATCTGTGAAGTTACCAATCCCAATTAGATAATACTCTAAATTTTATAAAATTCAAGGTAACTGTCAAAAAACTATAATAGCTTAATCATTTTTTAATAATACCTCTTAATGAAGCAAGGGTAACCAACTGTCCCAGTTTACCTGGGACTAAAGGTTTCCCAGGCTAAGAGACTTTCCAGTGCTAAAATCAGAACAGTGCCAGGCAAGACAGGACAATTGGTCAGCCTACCCAGTGGCCTCCTCTGTAGCATTAGATAGAGTACTGGATTACTTCATGATTCAAAAATCTACCTGGCTTGTTTGACTCTAGTCAACAAGCTTGTACATGTTGCCTCCTGGGTGCCAGGACCCGGACATGTTATTGTACAATTGGTGAACAAACATCAGTAATGGAAATATTCCGTGGTTCTCATGCTTTGTATCTTATGCTGATTGCCCCACATGGACACTTTTATTTTCAGGTTCATGTTGTTTTTGGAGCTATGAGACTGAACTCAGCAAAGCTAGGTGATTTATCTTTACAGTAGATTCTTTCTAGTTGTGCTGTTGTCATCCAAGTTATATATGATATTGAAAATTGTATTAAAAGTTTTGTGTGAAAGTGAATAAAAATGAGGTAAACATAGTGAACAGCTTGTTTGTATTCCTGCCTATCTTTCTACAAATATTAAATTAAATATAGTATATGCCCTAACATTATAGTTCACTTCCACAGAAAAAATTATTGAATGATTACTCTGGGCCAAGTCCTGTGCTAGGTTCTGGGGCTGCAAAGATGAATGAGAAATGGTCCCCCCAATAAGGCTGGGTTCTGCTGTTAGCATCATCAGGTCTCTTGCCTGTTGGATCCCTGCCGTTCCCCTTTAGGATCACCACACCCCAGGCAGCCCCTCTCACACCCCAGTTCTCCTCCCCTGCCCCTTTAGCCTTAGTAGTAGTAAAAAATTTCCGCTGTAGCTGGTAAGTACCTGTCCTTAGAATCTCTTGATCTGAATCACATGAGATTAATTCTATTTTATTCCAGGACCCTGACAGAAACATAGGCCGAAACAGGTGGTGCAAAAATCTGTTAGGGATTATCTGATTCTGGTGATCAGGGAGGCCAGGGAGGTTTTTATTTATTTTTTAATATAGACACATAATTTTTCTTAAAGATCTTATATCTTATTTATTTATTTATTTAGTTAGTTAGTTAGTTAGTGAGAGGGGAAAGGGAGGGAGAATGAGAGGGAGAGAAACATCAATGTTCAAGAGAAACATTAATCAGTTGCCTCTCACATGCCTCCAGCTGGGGACCTGGCCTGTAACCCATGCCACGTGCCCTGACTGAGAATCAAACTGGCGACCTTTAGATTTGCAGGCTGGCACTCAATCCACTGAGCCATACCAGCCAGGATAATATATAATTTTAAAGATTATTCACTTCTATCTATAGTAAGGAAACATTCACAATTTTGATTTTTTTAAAATGACATTTCTATGATTTTTTGCTAACAAGTGATTCAGCATCAAAGTTTTACGGAGCATGGCACATGCTCTGCCTTCACTGATCCTGACCCGACTCTTACCTACTTCCAGATGAAAATTTGACAATGACCCAAAGAACTTTTGTAATGGCACTTGATCTATCTACAAGATATGTGTATAATTTATTTTGCCATTATAATACTCCAGGTGTATTGTCTCTTCTTCCAAAAATGTGTAGTCAGTACTTGACAGGAATCTTTTTCCATATAAAAAAAGGTCTGATCTGCTTGGATAAACTCACCAGTTCAAGTAATATAGTCTGATATTACTCCTCTTTGTATTTTGTTATTTAATTTTGACTTGCAACTACTTAGGCAATATGGATCAGAAAGTGAGACCAAAAGGTTACTGTACAAGTGATAGAATGATTTATTCCTGTATAGGTCATTGGGCTAGGCTACAGTTATCATCAAATACTTATGGCATTTTTCCCTTCTTGTGGTCACAGAGATCACGAACCAAATTAAGACATTTGCCAGGGTCATAGTAATGTAGCCAGAATTTAAAGAAAAACTTGATTTTTAATTATATATCATTTCAGTTGTTTGCTCTGATTGTCTACCAATTTCTACATGCTTTAACTTACTCAATACCCCCTGGCTGGTTTGGCTCAGTGGATTGAGCGTCGGCCTGCGAGCTAAGTGTCGCTGGTTCGATCTTCCAGTCAGGGCACATCAGAGAAGGAAAACTCTGACTCCAAAAAACCTCCGCTGCCTTGCGGCATACCTCTTCAGGGGAAAGGCTAAGGGAGTAAACCCCGACAGAAAATCCGGAGCCGGAGTCCCTAAGGCGGTTTGACGTTGTAGTCAACACCGGCAACTCCTGCGGCGCACCTGAAGCCAAGCTGTATTGACTCCGTCTTTCCCTTGGACCCTTCAGCTGCGAAGAGAGGGGGGGTCTGCTGCATGGGCAACAGCAGACCCTCCATATCACCCTGCCCAGGCTCTGTGGCTTCAGCTTCACTGGAGAGGACACTCCAGCGTCATCACAAGATGTCCATTCAACACGGGAGGAGACACTGTCACTCCTGAGTCAGACTGCACAGCCATTCTCGGCGGTGCAGATAGACTCTTAAGAAGCTACACCATCGTCTCTCGAGACGGACGGCTGCCGACGACGAACTTACTCAATAACAAAGTTCAGCACTTCTAAAGGCATTAACTCTCATGGGCCTTAATATTCCGTGCACCCAGATACAATACATTGCCCGGCAGTCTGCTTGGACTGGCCACTGGACTGAAAGAGAGAGCAAAGTCTGGGATGCTTCCCAAATGTCTGGATCTGGTGACAAGGAGACCATGGCAGGGTGAGCTTGAGGAGAAAAGGCTGGATTAGAAACTGTTGAATGAAATCCCTGTGGGCCATGCAATCAGAGAGACAGCCAGTAGAGGATGGCTATGTGTCACATCACCCAAAGAGGGTGCCTTGGCATTGTTCCCGAGAACAAAACCCTGGAGAATATAAACATCTAAGGGTGGGACAGGGGAAGAAAGATCAGGATAAGGCCTGAGCAGCTGTTGGCTGTCTGGTAAGTGCCTGACACAGAGCAACCCTCTGCAAATATTGTTAAAGAAATGAATATGTGGCCCAGCCTTCAGGGCCTGCAGTGAGTTGGGTGGGCAAAGAGGTTCAGCCTATTCTTACTGGTAGCTAATCAGTAATGTGCCCGGAACCCAGAGGCTCTTTGCCTGTTCTTCTCAGGTCACCTTCTGGCCAGTAACCCTCTTCTTCATTTCTCCAGGGTCTTGGCTCAGCTTACCTCTGTGACCTATTCCCACCTATCTGCATCATCACACTCTTCAGAGTGGAGCACCTGCAAGATAAATTGCTTGTTACCAGTGTATATTGCTTCTTAAGGCATAATTGTGGTTCATTATTGTCCAAAAAAGATGCTCTTCCTACAGATGGATCTAGGAATGGATTAGACAAAGGAGACTTAGAGGATGGGGAACCCCAGTGAGAATGTGATGGAATTAAAAGGATGAAGGGAAGGCAATTTACCCTGTTACAAATAAAAGAAGACATGGGAGGAGAATCCTGAGAGAATGGCCTCATCAATACCAAAAGGCTAGCTGCTTTTATGAACAGTTCAAGTCAACTATGCCAAATGCCATGTGGAGGACGAGTAAGAGGAGACTAAATGTCAGCAATGGGTTTAGTCATCAATAGCAGCTTGATGCCTTTAGCAACAAAAATTCCCACTGGCAGTGAGAGGGACACCCAGGCTGTGCAGGGTGGGGAGTCCATGGGAGATGAGTGAGGGCAACATGCCTCACCCTTTCTCATCTTTGAAAACAGCATCACCATCCACCTCAGGCAAAAACCCAGCAGTTATCCTAAATTTTGCTCTTCATAATTCAGTCTTGCCTCCACAAGAAACCCCACTTCTGACCACTTCTAACTCTGCTCAAAGAGCCACCATTGAGGAGCATGAGAGAGAAGCATGGTGGAAGAGAAGCATATTGGAGAGGCATGGTGGAGGAGTGCCATGATGTAGGTGGATGTTGCAGCAGCCATGTGGGAAGCAGTTCTACAGTTTGTAGTCAGGATTTGGCCATGCAGCCTGGGCTAGTAGGAAAGTAGGCATGCTGCTGCTTTGATTGTGCCCACTCTAGTTAACCCCAAAGCCACCCAGGGACTTTGCCTTACAGACCTGGACTCTTTCTGGACTCTTGGAACTTGAAATATATGGAAGGAACACTCTCTTAACACTTGCACCTTTCCTGGTCTTCACCATGATCCAGTGTGAGATGGCACATGCTTTCCTGGACTATTATACAGATGCCGAGGACATCATACCCCAGATCCTGAAGTAGAGAGCTGACAGATAAGGAATGGGGAACTATTTGGATTGGTTTTGGTTTATAGCCTTTTGGGGAGGAAGGGATGTACTGGGTATTGTGGGAGTGTTACAGAGCGAATTCCATGAAGCCCCCACAGTCCATGGCTTTGGGGGTGGGGGAAGGAGCTAATACAGCTTTTAAGGTACATTGTATAGCTATGGCAGGTTGGTAGCTAGGGCCAGTAAAACTGTTTAAGATACTTTGCATATCCGTGACAAAGAGATAGCTCAGGCTTTCCTGAAGGAGAGAGCAAGAAGGAAAGGGAGGGCCATAAGGAAAGGAGAGAGCCATAGGGAAGGGCGCCATGCTGTTTGAAAGGATGTAGAAGAGCACCATGTGAGAAACACTCACAATAAATCACCAGGCCACAGGACTTCAGCAGCAAAGCGAGTTGTTTATTCACGAGTCTCCAGAGTTGGGTGCACCGCCACCCAGGACCATGTAGATATGTGTGAGGAGCCGCGGAATGTCATTTCCTCACCTCTTTTCCATGATTCATCTGTTAATTATCTCCTACTGGTTTGAGAGTCACTGGCTTGCTTATTTTTTTTCACTGTGTGGTTGCCTCTCACTCGTGCCCCCAACTGGGGACCTGACATGCAACCTAGTAATGTACCCTGACTGGGAATCAAACCAGCGACACTTGGCTCGCAGGCCGATGCTGGCTTGCTTCTTTATCCCTAACAACCATGAGGAGAAGCATGATGGAAGGAGCATGTTACAGCAGCCATGTGAGAAGAAGTAGCTATGCAGTTTGCAATCAGGATTCAGCCATGCCGCCTGGGCTAGTAAGAAAGCAGACACACTGCTGCTTTGATTGTGCCTGCTCCAGCTGACTCTGAAGTCACCAAGGGCTCCGACTTGCAGACCTGGACTCTCTCTGGACTCCTGGAACTCAGGACATGCGGAGAGGACACTCTCTTAGGACTTGTGCTTTTCCTGGACTTCACTATGATCCAGTGTAACACGGCATATGATTTCCTAGACTATTATACAGAGGCTGATGGCAATGTACCCCAGATCCTGAAGGAGAGAGCTAACAGATAAGAAATGGGGAATTATTTGGCTTGGTTTTGGCTTATAGCCTTTTGGAGAGCAAGGGAAGTGCTGGGTCTTGTGGGAAAACAGGGTTCTGAGCTGAAGTGCTCACAGCCACACCCCTCCCCAAGATTGGAATATCATAAATAAAGACATGTTTTTCTCAACAACAACAACAACAACAAAAAAGAGCCACCATTGTCTCTGTCCTGGTGATAAAAACAGGGTCCCTTCTACCTTTCTGTCCTGTAATCCATTTACACAGCAGCCACAATGGTTTTTCAAAACCAGTCATTCAGACCATGTCATTGTCCTTTGTAAAATCTGTCCCAATTATCCCATCTCACTTTTTAAAACATTGTTCATTACTTACCCTGCTATACTGAACAACCTGTACTGCCTCTTTGCCTAATACACTTCTTCCCCTTACTACAATCCACCACACTGGCCTCTTTCCTATTCCTTAAACATGTCAAGTTTGTTCTTACCCTTGCACTTAGCTATTCTGTCTCTCGTGCAGGGCCGTCTTCATGCATGTGCGACCTGTCCTCACACTCCAAAAGATCCAGCAATTGGTTTAATGCTTTGCTCAGAGGTGGATTTAACGGTGGGTGCACTGGGCACGCGCTCTGGGCCCCAACTGCTGAAGTGTCCCGCAAAACCATGTATTTTGATTTTCCCTGTCTCTCTCTTTTTTTAAGGGGCTCAATATTTTCTTCTGCTCCCAGAGCCTCAACCGACCTTAATCTGCCTCTGGCTCTGGTGTTGCTGTCTTAAAATTCTTCTTTGTGTGCATGTGTGTGGTGAGAAATTTATTCTATTTTTTATTGTATTTTTTTTTCATTACTATTTGTCCCTCTTATACTCCCTCTCCACCCCCTGTCTTGAAATTCTTAATAATTTTTGAACAAGAGGCTCTGCCTTTTCATTTTGTACTGGGTCCTGTAAATCAAAACAGCCAGACCTGCTTTCAGGAATGGTCTTAGCTAGCAGTCGCCTCCTCAGACAGACCTTCCTTGGCTGTCCAGTCTTCCAAAGTAGCACCTCTCCTTCCAATGACTTCCCTCACACTGGAATGCAAAAAAAGGTCCCAGAAAGCAGAGAGCCTGTTTTGTTCCTGCTGTATACTCAGGTGTGGAACATAATCAGTGCCCAACATACTTTTGTTGAATAACCTATTGGAAGCCAGAGAAATAGCATATTGGGTGCAATGGAAATTTTAGAACCTATTTGGTATTTATATATATTTTGATCAATAATTAAGTTTATGTGGTGCTTGTCTGTACATACAAATTCTGATTTCATGATGAGGTTGAATGGGATGTAACTTCCTCCTATTGTATTCAAGCTTCATCTTTTTCATGAAAGATTTTGCAGTATGGATTCAATGCTTGCTTTTGCTGCCTATGTTATATGAGCCTTAAATAAAAATTTTAGTTTAGACTGATTTTTTAAAGAGGCATTGATCTACATTTCAACTCCATGGTGCTCTTTGACTCAGTAAAACATTTTCATTTGTGTCAACTAAATTGACCTGTTCAGCAACTCTATAAGAAAGATATGGTAGCTGAAATGTTTTATCTTACAGATCAGTTCGACTCATCTTTACACTCAAACTGTGATGAAGCTTGGTGAGAATCAACAAATGAAAATCACAGAACTTTAGAACTGGGAGTAACAGTTGAGATTATTTCTTCCAATTATTTCTCATTTTTAGATGAGGAAACAGAGTACCAAAATGCATAGCATGGCAGGGATTTTGGTGGAAACTGATCTCTAAAATCAGTGATCTTTATATTTCACCATTGATCCTCTTGCCATCAGTGAGCTAGCCAACTTTTGCTTGCAAAGGAACAATTTTGAAAGAGAATTGACACTCCACTTCTAACATTTTGCTTTTTAATATCAATCATGTCCTTTTGAGTTTGTTAAATGAATGGCTGAATAAATGAGAAGGAAGAGAAGGAAGAAGGGAGGAAGGAAAGAAAATAGATCTAGTGAAATTAATTACTATTAAAATCTACATATATAATTTATTTGGATCTTCAAGCTTTTGCCTTTTATTTTACTTCTCTTATGTGTTCCCTCCTTGATGTTTTTAAATTAGGAGTGGGAGTGGGAGTGGGACTGCCTTCTGTTACTGTGGAGGGGCTTCTAACAGGGTAGCGCTCCTTTCTCTCACCCTCCCTGGCAATAGTAAGTTATCTGACTTATGGGAGAATCCATTAGTCCACATTTGTTGTGGAGAGTTCATGTGAGATTCACTCTTTTACTTCCCTTTCCAACCTTACTGGTGCAAGACAGCAAATCCCAGCTTGTCTACAGGACACATGCAGGCCTCCTCGGCTGCACAACTTCAGGGACCATTGACGTGTGTGCTGAGTGAGGCTCCGCAAAGGAAACAGCATGAATGGTACAAGCTTCCTGGTGTGCTCTCTGCCAAGCGAGTGTCCTAGTGGGAAGCCCAGAGGTTTTCTGGCTCAACTAATGACTAAGGGGGAGGAAGCAAATCTAACCAGGGTGACTTATTAGCAGTCCATTTTGCCACACACCTAAGAAACTCTGGTCAAGCCTGAACTTAACAACTTAAGTTGACATTTTGAAGTCCATCTGACTGACTCCTCCATTTCTCGATTGATACCACATGCCTCTTCCTGCTGCCTTTTTAAACTATGCTGCCCTTTCTTCTAGGTCTCCTTAGTTACCAACTAGATATTTATTGTATTTTATAATCCACTTAAATCTTGAACATAATGATGTCATAATTATGAAAGTAACTGGATTTGTATGAAGTATTGCTTAATCTTAAGAACAAAATGGCAGCTGTGAAAACATGAAATAATTAGAGAAAGAAATTATTTCTTCGTAGAAGCTTCAAAATATTTTAAAAAGTAACTAGTACCAGTTAGCAATAATGCTCTGTTCTCAGAAATTACACTTAAAGAGGGAACATGGATTATAGAAATAGTCTGCATGCCACTGGGGGATGAGCCATTGAACTGCTTAAATAACTGTTTCTGTTTTCAACAAAATTTGCATTTGTTGTAAAAGAGAGTGCAGATGTCAGCCATGAATGACCTCAAATGGGCCCAAACTTGGACAACAGCAAACTACTGAGCAAGAGTTCTAAGGGTTGGAGTAACACTGGATAATTTCCTATGGCTGACTTTTTCAGGACAGTGTTCTCTCTTCCTGAGAAAAATACTTATAGTGCTGCTTCCTCCATTGGCCATCCAGTCACCTCTCAGGATAAGACACATCCGTTTATAGATGTGAATTGTAATTGCCCCAAACCGACAGTAGGTTACTTAAAATAATAGTTCAAGTTTTGCCTTGAGCTGATCTTTTTTTCTAACAGCATTAAGAGATTTCCAACTAAAACAGAGAATTAGTGGGTAATCAAGACAGCTGAAATGGGGTGTGAGCTGGACTTTGAGAGTGTCCTGTAATTGTCCATCCCAGTGCCCAAGTAGAGCAGACATAAAGTCTAGACTACAAGATGCTCAAAAACAAGGATCGACTTCTAAAGGCCCTCATAAAGCAGGTGGGCCAGTTCAGAACTGTCGATCTAACCTGCTTAGGAAGTACTGAGCACATAATAAGTATGGCTTGGCTAATCCCTCAAAACCTTCAAAGGGGGCCCAAGACAATCTTCAGAATTCAGTAGCCAGAGAGACCTATTCCTATAGATTCTACACCTGACTAACAACTAAGTTGTTTTTAAATGAATTACTAAGGGGCCACATTATTAGTTCAGTTAATCAATTACCAGATTGTAGTGAGCCTGAAATGCTCATCTATTGCATCTTTATGTGCTAAATTTTACCACTTCATTTAGTTTAAATGTGTTTGCATATAGTCCCCAAATGCCAAACTAAGTAAATAATCTTCAAAGTGTCTTATCTAAGAGTTTACATACTCTTTTTGATATCATGGCTTATGCTTCCAATAAAATTAATTTGTCTATATAGGAATATACATATCATAAATTTCAGATTAAAAAATATTTTAAGGCTTTAGTCCTACCAAAACATTTGTGTAAAATAAAGTAAATCGAGATCATTGTTCCTGATCATGTACACCGCCTGCCCTCTAGTGTTTCTTTCTAAATCCTACCAAGTTTTAAACCACACTCTTAATCTCAAAAACGCTAGGTTAATAGGATTAAGAACTGTGTCATCAAATTAATAGAACAAGGCTAAATACTTGACGCAGATGAAAATTAAATTAGCGAAAAGTGAAGGTCCTTCCATGAGCTGGTGGTAACTGCAAAGTTAGTGGTAAATATATTTTAAAATTTCATTTGGTAAATAGGGTCATAATAGAAATAGTTCAAATGATAGATGTAGATGTATGTAAAATGTGATAACTTTGTAACTACTAGTACTGATGTTATTTTATTACTGTATTAAAAAGACATTCCAAATGTTGATTAAAATTTCAAATGCTGGTTAAATAATAGAACCTTTTATTTTCCAAAACAGCAAATATACACAAAACAGATAATTATCTTCTTTTGAGAGTTAAAATAATCTAACATTTTAAAGATTTAACTTTATTAAAGCCTATAGTTGTTTTACTTTTCTTTGTGAAGTTTTAAACATTTGCACTTGAAATGTTTACAATTTAGGTATGAAATTAAATCTAAAAGGAAATTCATACCTGAGAAGGAATACATTTAACTATAAACTATTTATATATATTGATGGGTTTTGTAAGTATGAGAAAATGTGTGAGGTTGCTTTGCTTTCATAAAAAAATAAGTTGTAAAAATAAAGGTATTCAACCATCTAGGTGAAAACTCACTTGAGGATTCAGAATTGGAGGGGGAAATTCCTCTGATATATTTTAACTAATTCTGTGTTTGGTGATGTTTATTGTTGACAAGGAAATAAAATGAAATTTGGATTCTATGGAGTTGTGAGCTATACTATTTATTACGTTAAATTTCAAGTACTTCAGATGATAACCTTATTTACTGTCATAAAGAATGTAAACAGACTTCTGGCCAAGATGGAGACCTAGACAGACATGCTGTGTCTCTCTCCACAGCTAAGAAGAAATACAACTACCTCAAAACTAGAAACAATCAGAAGTTCCAGAAAATAAAACTGCATGGAAGTCCAACAAACAAAGATATAAAGAAGAAGTACTCATCCAGACAGGTAGGAGGGGCGGAGCCAGGGCAGAGATGATGCAGTGTGGTGGTGGCAGCAGTGGTAGCAGTGGCAGGCTGCCAGAAAGCGCAGTCACACATTTTAAAAAGTCAGGAGGGACACCTGGGGAGCACTCCCAGGACCAGACCAGACCACACAGCTCATGGTCCCAGCACTGGGGAAAATCAAGCCTCATTGATTCTGAAAGTGCAAACCAGTGGGGGTTGGGGCAGAAGAAGAAACTGCTGGTCTCTCCACAAAGTCTGCTTGTTTAAAGGGCCAGTATGGTCCTAGAACATCCGCAGACTCGCTGACTCTGGGAACAACAGCCAGGGCAATAACTAGTGAGGCACCAGTCCCATACAAAGTGGGAGAAGTGCCTGGAAAAGTGGTAAGTGCTGAGCAAGCAACATTGTTCTCTCTCAGACTCCACCCCCACATCCAGCGCCACAACATGGTGAAACAGGTAGCCCCGTACTGATGAGAAACCTAAGGCTCCGCCCCTTACAATGTAACAGAAGTGACAGCTCTAGCTAAGACACAGAAGCAAACAAACACAGGATCCTGTCAAGATGAGGAGACAGAGAAGTATGGCCCAAAAAGGGGAATGAATCAAAGTTCCAGTGGTGGAACTAAGTGACGAGGAGATAGCCAACCTAACAAACGAGGAGATAGCCAACCTAACATATGCAGAGTTCAAGACACTGGTTATAAAGATGCTCACAGGCTTGACAGATATGCTTGAGTACGGCAAATGCATAAGAGAAGAAGTAAAGGCTATGTTAATGAAACAAAGGAAAATCCAGAGAAAACCAATGGTGAAGGGAAGGAAATTGGGATTCAAATCAATGATTTGGAACATAAAGAGGAAAACAACAGTCAACCAGTACAGAATGAGGAAACAAGAATTGAACAAACCGAGGAGAGGCTTAGGAACCTCTGGGACAACTTTAAACTTGCCAACATCCAAACAAAGGGGTGCCGGAAGGAGAAGAGGAAGAGCAAAAAATTGAAAACTTATGGGAAAAATAATGAAGGAAAACTCCCCATATTTGGTGAAGGACATAGACATGCAAGTCCAGGAAGCACAGAGAGTCCCAAACAAGCTAGACCCAAAAAGGACCACACCAAGACACATCATTATTAAAATGCCAAAGGTTAAAGACAAAGGGAGAATTTTAAAAGTAGCAAGAGAAAAGCAGAGAGTTACCTACAAAGGGGTGCCTATAAGACTCTCAGCTTATTTCTCAAAAGAAACTTTGCAGACAAAAAGGGACTAGCAAGAAGTATTCAAGGTGATGAAACAAGGACTTACAACCAAGATTATTCTATTCAGCAAAGCTATCATTTAGAATGAAAGGTCAGATGAAGTGCTTCCCAGACAAGGTAAAGCTAAAGGAGCTCATTATCACCAAGCCATTATTATATGAAATGTCAAAGGGACTTACTTAAGAAAAAGATCAAAATTATGAACATTAAAATGACAATAAACTCACAACTATCAACAACTGAATCTAAAATATAAGAACAAAATCCAAGTAAGCAAACCAGAATAGGAACAGAATCATAGGTATGGGGATCATTTGGAGGGTTATCAGCTGGGAGAGGGAAGGAGGGGATATGAGAAAATGGTGCAGGGATTAAGAAGCATAATTGGTAAATACAAAATAGACAGGGGGAAGTTATGAATAATATAGGAAAGGGAAAGCCAAAGAATGTATATGCATGACCCATGGACATGAACTAAGGAGAGTGGGATTGCTGAAGGAAAGGTGGGTACTAGGCAGAGGGGAGCAAAGGGGAAAAGAACTGAAACTACTGAAACAACATAATCAATAAAATATACTTAAAACAAAAAAGGAATGTAAACAAACTAAAGAATTGGGGTTTGTTTGTTTTTTGATTGATATTATATCCCAGGCCTATGAATTGCCTAAAGTTATAAAGAAAACTTGATAGAAAAATGCTTTGAGTCACCATGTGTTTTCAATTAATGCCAACAGAAACTGACCTAATGGCAGGCATTTGATGCAGATTTATTTTTCCTTTGCAGTAACAGCGGGAACATGAAGCTGTCACTCTTGGTGTTTATTGTGTATCTGCTATGGTTGAAAGATTGTCACTGTGCACCTACTTGGAAGGACAAAACTGCTATCCACAGAAACCTGAAGGGTATGTTTAGTTTCCTTATCTGTGCTGTGTCCTGTTTGCATGTTTGCAAGTCCTCCTGGCACTTACAGGATTTAGAGTTGTGAGATAACTGTACCATTACGGCCCCCTAGTTTCACGGTAAGATGTTCTCTAGGCACTTAAACCAAGTAGACGTGACACCAAACATCTGGATAAAAATAGAAAATTCCAACTGAGTATCTGAGAACATTCTTATAACCAGATGTTTGCTATCATGCAGATAGAACTTGCCAACTTTTTGACTGCATTTCTTGGTATCATCCAGATGTTTGGTGTCCCCTAAGCACAGTTTTAATGAACAGTGAAATTCTTTTCTAGCATTTGAAAAATTTAAACAATTAAAGTAATCTGTGCAGTTATTCTTGAGATAGTGAGAGAATGGGTTATAATGACATTGAATCTGGTTGGTCTGTGCTCATTAACTTCTGATCTTTGCTTGATAATATATGGTTTGGGTATAAAACACTTAGAAAAATTAGTTAAAATGCTGCTTTGCAGGAGCAGTCTATAGTTAAATTTGGAGGCAAGAATAAGCTCCTTAGGAAGCCACAGTAGGCTATTATGGAGAGAATGACAATGAATTTTATACTCACTAAGGGATTATTAAAAGTGTGTAAGAAAAGTTCAGTAGGTTAGTAAAGAGTCTTGCATTACATGAAATACTTTCTAGGTATGGTGCCTCCTGCGAAGGTAATTGAAGCTCAGAGAAAGAGAAATTGTCACTGGTTTGAGGTTCCCAACTGGGTGTTTAATATAAATTTTGAAGAAAATTCAAAATTTTGTATAATACAAACATGGATAAATGAAAACAGGCCCTGAGAAAAATGACAAGAATTAGGTTAAATGAACTCTGACTTGTCTAAGAGCTCAGCAGTGAGGAACAGAAGGCATTGTCCACGTGGCAGCTGAGTCCATGTGGCAACTGACAGCTAATTCATTATGGTCTGCTTTCAGAGTTTGATGCTATAAAAGAACAATTAAGCCTCTATTTAGCAGACATAAAAAATTAAGTGAATTAATGGATTTTAATGCAGATACTGATATACTGTAATGTGATCATATCTCAAAGAAAAAAATTGCAACATATTTTTAGATTTTTACAAGGCTGGGGAGACAGGTGTTGATGAAGAGGTGAAGAAGGCTTTGATTGGTATGAAGCAGATGAAAATCATGATGGAAAGGAGAGAGGAGGAGCATACAAATCTAATGAAAACCCTGAAGAAATGCAAAGAAGAAAAACAGGTAAGGGAATTGAAAATAATATCTGTTCTTAAACATAACTATACCATAAATATTGCACTTAAAGAGGCAATTGATTGATTACTTATTTTTCCCTAGTAACAGGGTTTTTGGATAGCAGCCCTTCCTGAAGGAAAAGTTTGAAGGAAATTTTTAATTTCTTCACAGAACATATTCCTTGTAGAATAGGCCTTTTGTGGGGCTCTAAACCCAGGAATTCAGAGGATTTAGCTCTGTTTGTGAATATTGCTTTCTTAAAAAATGCTTTATCCTTAGTCCCTTCTGAGTTAGGATATTGAGTCAAAACTGTTCAGGGAGTTTTTGGCTAGATCAGTGTTATCCAAAGTTTCTGATCTCCTATCCCTATTACTAAAATAAGTGTTAACACTCACTCCTAACATATGCGCATTAATTTATTTATATATTAGAAACATGACTTGCTACCAGGCATAAAATACACTTAGGATGAAGTTTGTGGTTAGCTAAGGTAGAGGTAGTTCATATTTCAAATAATCTAGATATTTTAAAACTTCTTAGCCCACTAACCAGATACGATTAGATCATATTTTTCCTCTATCGTGTGGCCAATAAAGAGCTCAAAATGAAGTGTTGGCTCTGCCTTTGCTTCTTGTCTTTCTGAGCTGAAATTATTCATAATGTGCTCGGTTTGTTTTTTTTTGTTTGTGTTTTTATTTGTTTGTTTGTTTTCTTTGGGCCTCCTGTCCATTGAGTGAGGGTTAGTTTAGTTCAAATTAGACATTAAAAACCATCATTTAACTGAATCCTCCTAAATGCAATTCATTGCGATTGGCCGCAAGTGACCAGAGAGAGAGGAAGCCAATGTCAGTGCTGCTGGAATGTGGAGGCCCCTCTTCCCCATGGTCCTCCCACGCTGTTGGCCTCAAGCAATGGCCTCACAAGAGTACCACTATAGAGCATCAGTGGATATGAAATAGTACACCAGCCAAATCGTTTTTTAAATTTAAATACCTTTACCTGACAGCTGTGGTTCAAACTATGTATCCTACCAATGGAGCATACACATTATATTAAAATGTCCATAGAAGACATTAAATATTGTTCATGTTACAATTATAAAGTTCAATACATTTCTAAATTATAGACATTGCATGGCTCATAGTTTAATAGCATTAACCATTAACATAATACTCAAAAACAATTAAATTTTTTAAAATTTGTTTTCCAAAATTACCCTTAAATCAAAAGGTAAATCAAAACTTTAACAAACAGAACTTGGAAAATATTTTAAATTTTAACAGTGAGAGTAAATTACTTTTAAGATTTGTTTTTGTTAAGTAAATTTTAAAATTGTGGTAAAATACATATAAGACACAATTTCCCATCTTAATTATTTTTAAGTATACAGTTCAGTAGTGTTAAGTACATTCACGTGCTTGGGCAACCAGTCTCCAGAATTCTTTTCATCTTGCAAAACTGAAATTATATACCTATTAAACAACTCCCATTTTTCCTCCCCAGAGTCAATTTTTAAATTTAAAAATACAAACAGGATTTCTCATATTTCCTTCCTATACCTATAAATTTGGGGACCACCAAGTTTCAGAAAGCTGCTGGAATTCTCTTCACTTCTGAGCACTGTGGCCACTGCGCATCCGATCATCAGGGTTGCATGACAGGCTGACCACAAACCTGAGGCCAGCCCATCACATTGGTTGATGTTTTGGCCACACCTACACCCCCTCGCCCTCCCAGCATCCCGCAGTGTCCCTAGTAAGGAAGGAGATTGCCTTACCAGCAGCTGAAAACTCTCCTTCCTTTTGGCAGCAAACGATTCTTAAGAAATTAAGGAAAGCTCCTCCAGAGGAAAATGTGAAAGGCTCTTAAGCTGTGTTCTTCCCTCCTGGGCTTGTGAGATTGGCCTCTGGGACTAATGACACCATTTCTTTCATTTACAGAGAAGGAAACTGAGGCTTGAGATGATAATGAATGGGTTAATCCAAAACTGTCAGAAATGACTGAGGAGAAAGTCCGCTGATGCTCTGCCTTCAGGACCCAGTGACTTTCTGTTTTCTCTCCTTTTTCCCAGCCTCCTGGCAAGAGAAGGTTGTAGTACTAGGAAAAGAATGCTCCAGTTAGGGGTGAGTCAAGTAAGCAAGTGTTGGTTTCAGTTCTGGCCCTGAGGAATCTTAGGACTCATCGGATTTTGATTTTCCTTAAAAACCTACTTACTCTATAAAAATTCATTGATTCACATTCTTAAGATCTAGACACTCAATTAAAAAGTTAATTTTTTAAAAGAAAAATTAGGAGTCTCCATCCCTAAAATTACTTTAAACCTAGAATAAAGGATATTTTAGACAAACTATGAACTGGCAAATATGGCATTGGTACACACACACATACCATCACCACCACCACCACCCCACCACCACCATCTCTCAGTTAGAGCATCGCCCATCTTCAGATGACCCAGCATCATCACGGACTGCCCCCCCAGCCCCTCCTTATTAATATTTAGTGAGGGCAGAGAAAACTTACTGAACTGGAAAACCCTAGTGAAGCTTAAAGTAATTTTCCCCTACTCCAGGTTTATATGGGACTTTAATAAGTTGTGAACTACTGGAATTGATCCCCCTGGCTGGTTTGGCTCAGTGGATTGAGCGTCGGCCTGCGAGCTAAGTGTCGCTGGTTCGATCTTCCAGTCAGGGCACATCAGAGAAGGAAAACTCTGACTCCAAAAAACCTCCGCTGCCTTGCAGCATACCTCTTCAGGGGAAAGGCTAAGGGAGTAAACCCCGACAGAAAATCCGGAGCCGGAGTCCCTAAGGCGGTTTGACGTTGTAGTCAACACCGGCAACTCCTGCGGCGCACCTGAAGCCAAGCTGTATTGACTCCGTCTTTCCCTTGGACCCTTCAGCTGCGAAGAGAGGGGGGGTCTGCTGCATGGGCAACAGCAGACCCTCCATATCACCCTGCCCAGGCTCTGTAGCTTCAGCTTCACTGGAGAGGACACTCCAGCGTCATCACAAGATGTTGATTCAATATGGGAGGAGACAGATACCGTGTCACTCCCGAGTTGGACTGCACAGCCATTCTCGGCGGTGCAGATAGACTCTTAAGAAGCTACACCATCGTCTCTCGAGGCGGACGGCTGCCGACGACGACTGGAATTGATATGGACATTTAGGGGGAATGGAAAGAATGGGTAGGGGAGTCCTAAACCAGAGATTTACTTCCTCCATGATAACATTTCACTGTCAAAACTTGGGACATGTGATTGGTTTTTGTTATGCTCTTGGGGGGTGAGCAGAAGAAAATCGGGAACTATTATAAATCAGTGCCAAGGTGAGGCAACTTTTCTTGAGAAGCATAGAGTTCTAAAACTGTTCTGCAAAGAGCCCAAGGAGACAGGAAAGTCTCGTCTGGGTCACGAGGTACATTTGGTAGGCTGGGGCTCTGCCAGTTTTCTTTTTGGCACACAGCAAATGCCACCTGGTCAGCATCCTTTGCTAGCCCAGCAAAGGAGATGAGGGAGGTTGTCAGTGCCCAGGTGTTTCTTTGGGCTTAATATGCCAGAAAAGGGTGAATTATTTTTTTCACACTAAATTGGTTTTAAGTACAGAAGCTTTGCTCCCTTGTGTATTCTTCACTTAAAAGAGTGGCCATTAGCTCTGAGGCTGTCTTCTTGTGGGTGGGTCCTTTATACCCCGTAATTCCCCTGAGCTACCTCTCGGGCATGGAGGGAGCCCGTTTTTAGAAGTCCAGACTTGTAGGGAGGCCAGAGGTCTAGGCAGGCGTGCCAGCCTGAGAGGAGCTCAGGGGACAGGGCTGAGGTTCTTAGGGACAGTGTCACTTCTGCTGGGCTCCTTACCACCCCGAGCGGGACCTAGCCAAGTGTAATACAGCCAGTCGCCACAAGGGGGAGTGCTCAGACTGTGGACAAGAAGAATGAAGGCTCTCAAAATACAGCATCTCGGCCATTAGAATTATCGATAAGACTTGATTTGACATACAAGAATCGTGCTTTCTTGCAAAGTTAAAAACATACAAAAATTAAAGGCAGCAAAACAGAGAAATTAATGTGTCAGCTTTATAAGCCTTAAAACTACTTTCCACAACCCTCAAGGACTAGATGTGAAAGCAAACAAGTAAACAGGTTAATTACAGTTGCTCCCCAGAATAGGGACTGTGTCTTCATTGCTGGTTTACCAGCATCTAGTAATGTATGTTCCATAGCAACACTCAATACCTAGTGAATGAGTAAATGAACAGATTAATAAGATTTGCACATTCTTCAATAGGAATCAATCAGTGCTCTTCATTTTAAGAGAAGGGAATGGGTTTTTTAAATTAAAAAATATTTATTTATTTATTTTTAGAGAGAAGGGAGGGGAGAGAGAAAGACGGGAAGAGAAACATTGATGTGAGAGAGAAACATCGGTTGCCTCTCGCACGTGCCCCGACGGGGGACAGGACCCAAAACCCAGGCATGTGCCCTGCCCAGGAATCCAACTGGTGACCTTTTGCTTTGCCAGATGATGCCTGACCAACTGAGCCATGCCGGCAAGGGCTCAGTGCTCTTTTCTCAATCAAAGAGAAATCTTCCTTTTGGGTAGATCTGTCAGCTGCCAGGGGCCTGAAGAAGGAATGAAGTAGCTTAGAATATGCACATTTTTAAAGAGTAAAATCAACTGAAGTATACAAGTACATTAAGTCATGAAATACAAATAGGATGTTTGTTTCTACTTTTTAATTAGGAGGCCCTGAAACTTATGAATGAAGTTCAAGAATACCTGGAAGAGGGAGAAAGGCTATGCCAGGAGTCTTTGGCAGATTCCTGGGATGAATGCAAGTCTTGCCTGGAAAGTGACTGCATGCGATTTTATGCAACCTGCCAACCTAGTTGTTCCTCTATGGAAAACATGGTAAGGGAATAGAAGAGCATAAGATTTCAAAGTGTTTAAGGTACCTACTTCAGCTTACTTTTAACAAATTAATTTATATTAATATTTAGGTACAGATACCTGATCTGATATTGGCCTTTTGAATCTGGAATCTAAAATTCATGCTTATATATTATTCACCTGTGTATATACAGTTTATAAATTAAAACAGCTATTCAGTATTTGTCTCACCATTTAATGACACTGTATACATCTCTCTTAGAAACACCCTAACTCTTTCTGTCTTGTCCGTATTATTTGTGAACACATTCCCACTAGATTGTAAGCCCTTTAAATGCAGGGACCATATATCATCTGTCTTCATTAAAGCATTGTTTATATCCAATAAATGTTTGCTGAGTTGCATTCTGAATAATAGTCTCTGACTTCAAACTGCTTTAATTTTTTTCCCCTGTAGACCAAACATTTGAAGACATCCTTTCCCTCCTGAATCTCTCTCAATGGGCTTGCCCTCTTGTGGCAGTGTGCACATGAGGGTGCACACACAGAGATTCACGTTCCCTTTAGGTCTACCCATGCATGTCTTATAGGACTGGCATGTTTTCTTTTTTGTCTCCTTTGGCTATCTTCTGGACAGAGGGAATCACAGAGGGAGGTGACCTTAATAGGATTAGCTGTGCCCTATAAAAGTCTCCTACACTATTGGCCTGAATTTCCCTTCCCCTTCAAGAAGTGAGTTGAATATGAAATGGAGTGAAATTTCCCTCTCCATATCAGAGCATGCACTAATTAGAGTATGCTCCTTGCTTGGCAGTGCCATACCCAATTATAGAGTGATCAACCCTTAGGATGATTCATATGCCAAGTTAATTTGCCTCCACTGTTAATTGCATCTGCTCTGTTTTTATTGCCACTCTCTAACACACCAGAATATGGTGGAATAAACACTGTCTAGAAGTCAGGAGGTTTGGGGACCATTCCTATCTGTGTCAGTTGTGCGGCCTTACGAAAATTTCTTGGGGCTTCAAAGTTTTGTTTTTGAGAAAGGCATGAGTCCTCTAAGAATTTCTGGAGAATTATTTGAACAGCACTGGGATGCTACAGCAGTGATGTATATGTTCCATAACACACACTGTAGCCATATAACTATCATATAAGGGCAACTATGTCCTGGCACAAACTTAGGTGTCACACAGATGAACTAGAACATGGTGTAACTGCTGGAAAATCTTCTCCCGATGAGTAAAGAATTCTATGATTAGACCTTCATTCCTTTCCCTACAGCCAGGAAGGGCTTTAATCACTGAAAACGAGTGACATCCTAAGTAACCTATTTAGCTATATGAGGCATCTACAGTTTAGTGTAAATGTGCTGATGAGATGAGAAAGAGGGGAACATAAAGACACTAATGATAGTCTACTGAAAGGAAAGAAGAGAAGAACTAAGACACTAAGACAGAGGTGAAAGAGAAGAGCCTTATTTATAGTTTTTATGTAATCTACACGGTGCCCTTTGGACTATGGTATGCCAACCACCACCAGTACATCAGCTTGTGACTTGTCAAAAATATTGAAAACTTGGCCTTTTTAGACCTTTTATAGACAAATATAAACCTAAAGGAAGTTCAGATGCTGTTTCCATAGTCAAAGTCAAAGTCAGTACAAGAGTGTTATCTTAAATTGAATTACCTTTTCCTAGCTTGCCCAGAATTGTTCTTGATTTGGAATGATTACTGTAAGTTGACTTTAAAATTTAGAACAAAAAATAGTCCAAAAAGATAATAAATGTCTTACTCCATTCTGTTCCTGACCCCACAGATTGAACAGTTTTTCAGGAAGATATATCAATTTCTGTTTTCATTCAATGAAGATAATAAAAAAGATATCCCTTTCAGTGAAAAGGTCACGGAGGAAGATGCACAAGTGACCCAGATAGAACATGTGTTCAGCCGACTGATGGTGGATGTGAGATTTCTCTTTAACAGGAGTTTTAGCGTCTTCAAACAGATGCAACAACAATTTGACCAGGCTTTTCAGTCATATTTCATGTCAGATACAGACTTAATTGAGCCTTACTTTTTTCCAGCTTTATTCAAAGAGCCAAAGAGAAAAGCAGATCTTGTGCAAAGCTGGGACATTCCCAGCTTCTTCCAGCTGCTTTGTAATTTCAGTCTCTCCATTTATCAAACTATCAGCACAACAATTACTGACACACTGAATGCAGTGGATGATTTACCAAAACAACACAAAGGTGAGTATTAAAAGATTATTTTTACTTAGATGTTCATACTAAAGTCAAGTTGTATTTAGAATTGGGAATGGTAGACATTTCTAAGTCATTGTACAATGTTTCTGAGAATGGCAATTAATGGATATTCAAAGTTTCAGCACCTCAGAAGCTTTGAAGTCTGCCAAATATTGTCCCTCTTCCATCACTGTTGAGAGCTGAAAAGGAAAATGCTAGTAGGGTGAGAACTTTTTGGGGGAAAAAGGTTGCCTCCTTCATTAAAACTCATGTAGATGCTCAGCTCCATTCTGCTGGAACATCGTGGAGTTTCTGTAAAATCAGTCTAGGATCCTCAACTCCCGGGTTGGGAAGAAGCCTAGTGTCACGTAAAAGCAGGTCCCTCCCTGGCCTCTTTTGCATCACTTCTGTAATTCCTTAAATCATGACATTTATGCACAAAACCACAGAAAATGCTCATAGACAAACCCAAAACTTCAGAAATAGGAGTTTCTATAAAACATATGAATTGCCTTCTACCAATACCACTCATGCACATGTCACAATATTTCATGTTTGGAAAACAATTCTTAATGTTTCAAGGCAGAAGGAGAAAACTTCTTCAGACTTCTGTAGAGTGGCTGGGATGCAGCATCTCAGAAATGAAAGTTGCTGTGTGAGCCAGCTGTAGGATCTACATTTCGTGGGACTTCTTTTCTATTGACCACTAGGCTAAATAAAAGGCTGCTCCCCTCTGACATGAAAAATAAAATGGGCTCCTTCTAAAATCCTGTCACTTGTGACAACATGGATGAACCTGGAAGACATGATGCTAAGTGAAATGAGCCAAACACAGAAGGACAAATGCAACAAGCTCTCACTTTTATGAAGAATCTAAAATAGTTAAGCTCATAGAAGAGGGTGGAATGGTTGTTGGCAGGTGCAGAAGGGAAGGGGAAATGGGGAGGTGCTGGTCAAAGGGTACAAAGTTTCAATTCTATAAGGTGAACAAGTCCGAGAGATCTATTGCATAACCTAGTGCCCATAGTTAATACTCTACTGGATAGTCTAAAATATTGCTAAGAGGGTAGATCTTATATTAAGAGTTCTTGGCAATAATAATAACAATAATAATAATAATAATAATATAATAGAAAATAAAAGGAGAAGAGGACATTTTTGGAGGTGATAGAGAGTTTTATGGCATAAATTGTGAGAATTATTTCATGGGTGTATACTTATTTCCAAACTCATCAAATTGTATATATTAATTACATATAAATATTTTTGTATGTAGGGGGAAAAGGGCTCCTTCTAACTATTTCCCAATTATATCAGCTGTAGTTGGCAACATTTGAATCAAATTCTTAAAATTGCCATGACATTGCATAACAGGCCTCTGTATGGGTGGGGCTTACCTCACACTGTCAGAAACTGAAGCCAGGAAAAATGCATTACATCCTTCCCGTCCCATTGTTCCATGAGTACAGCAGCCATCATTACTGGAATTGTCATTAGGTTCTATTTCAGTCTGGTGGAGTTTTCTCGTAAGTCAGGTGTTGTTTGGTATTCCATTCTAAGATTCCAAGTTCACCAAATATTCAAGAAAAGCATAAGGGCAATAGACTGAATATATCAATGCAGGGATAATATTGGATAATTTTTGCTTAATGTTGAATAGATATCAATTGCCTTGGAGTAATGTTCCAATAATAAACAATGTGTTCATTAAAACAAAATTATGCCCCCCTCCTACCCTATCTTTCACATTGTGTAGCAATTTTACATGAGTTGCTACATTCAAATGTGCATAAGAGTACTAGTAACTTATACAGTTGAAATCTAAACAATTTCCCAACCATTGTAACTCCTTTCTCCCAACCAACTCAGAATGTTGATTTCTACCAGTCTTCCAGAGGTTACTCCCCATTCACATACCCTAGGACCAGCCCCTACTCTTAGCTGGCTCGTGAGTCCTCCTCTTCCTGCCTCTCGTATCACCTTCACCTTGATGATCACTTGGAGATCCAGGGTCCCCTATAAATGCAAAGATTAAAGATGCAAACAAGAAGAGCCTGTGTTACACCTTTATTTTCTTCTTTATCCAGTACCCCTCCCCTAACCAGACAGTGCACAGCAGCAAGCTCAACAGAGGAGACATTCTCTTCCCAGATGAATACATGAGGACAATTTATCAAAAATAGGCAGGTAGTCCTGGCTGGTGTGGTTCAGTTGGAGCATTGTCCTATAGTCAAAAGGTTGTGGGTTCAATTCCCAGTGAGTACACATACCTAGGTTGAGGGTTCAATCCCGGGTCCATGCACATATAAGAGACAACCAATTAATACTTCTGTCACATCACTGTTTCCTTCTTTCCCTTCCTCTCTCACAAAAAGCAATGAAAAATGTCCCAGATGAGGATAAAAGGAAAAAATAGGCAGGCAGGGGCTGGAAGGTATTTACATGCAGCTTCCATCACTTTTCTGGACAGGTGGTAGGTAAAAAGTAAACTTATTGCCCTAGAAAATCCATCTAATGAGAGGACATTTTGAACTTTACTCCCTGTGGTAGGCAGAATAACAGCTTCCCTGAGATAGCCCTGTCCTAATCCCTGCCATCTGTGATTATGTTAGATTTCACAGCAAGGGGAAATTAAGGTTGCAGATGAAACTGAGTTGCTAGTCAGCTTACCTTAAAATAGGGAGATTATTCTGGATTATCCGAGGGCCTCCAAGGATCCTTAAAAGTGGGGAAAGGAGGCAGAAAAGAATCAATAGAGATGGCAGCATGGGAAGGACTTGGCTCTACATGGCTAGCTTTGAAGATAGAAAATGGGACCATGTACAGGTGGCCTCCAGAAACTGGAAAGGCATGGAAATAAATTCTCTCTTAGAGTGTCTAGGAAAAACCAGCCCTGCCAACACCTTGATTATAGCACAGTGAGGCCCATTTCATATTTCTCACCTACAGAACCATAAGATAACATGCTGTTTTAAGCCACTAAATGTGTGGTAATTTGTTACAATAGCAATAGGAAACTATTACATTTCTCTTGTTAAGTAAAATGGCCAACATTTACTGAGTGAATATTGTGTATAAGCAATCTTCATGGATGGGCTCTGTCATGATCGTCCTAAAAGCCAAAATTAGAAAAATAGCTAAAATTTAAAAATGAATACTGTTAAAAGCAGAAAGGCAATAATAAACACAAGAAATATCACATTTAATACTATTTTTTATGTTATTGAGTGTTGTTTCATTTTAATCTCCATAAGGAAGAATTTATTTTCTACTTTGATTTTTTAAGACCTCAATTCCTGAATGTGTTGAAAGAGAAGAAAACAGTTTTTTCAATTTTCCTCACTTGCCATATAAATCCCTGGAAAGAATAGATGAGATGCTGTTGAATAAAACTGTGTGGTGTGGTAGCTTGACATAGTGCTGGATACTGGGAGGTCTGGGTTCCAATCCTACGTTAGAAAGTGTTTGCTGACCTTAATTTTCCCTTGTGGGAGGAAACAGGAGCAGATTGGATAGTAGATGAAGTATCTACTATCTACTGCCTAGAAAGGTCCCAAGGCTCTGTCATGGTGAGACTGAAATGATGTGAGTTACTGCCGTGGCTGTGAAATGAGGAATTGGTGTCATAGGGACCTGAAGTTTGCCATCCCTGATCTATGTACCAGGCATTAATCTAGATACTGGACATAAGACAATGATTATAACACAGCTCCTGACTTTTAGGAACTCAGTCCAGAGAAAGGAAAACAGACAGATCAGTGGGCAATTGCATTATTGTATCACAAGTGAAATGACAGAAGGAGGTATACAACAATAAAATGATTAAAAGGACACAACCAAATCCCATCATCCCTCAAGGGGGTCAAAGTCTAATAGCAAAGAAAAGAAAGTCCAAAGAGAAAAGTGTCTTACAATGTCCTATTTAGTTCATGATGAGTAATACCAATAAGTAACAAGATTGCTGAATTAAACAATATATGCAATTATTAATAGATATCAAATTGCCTTAGAAAATGGTTACACCAACATGCACTGCTATGATTAAGTACAGGAAGGAGATTTTAAAAGCATCGGTAAGAAAAATAAATGGCATTGTATCCACTCCCTTAAGTGCAGACTCTAATGACATTGATGTGTAAATGCTGTTACCTGCAGACGCTGACCCTGGAACTCAGAGTTCAAAGACAGTGCCTGCACAGGACAGAACACTGTGTGGAGAACGTGGCCAGAATTTGTCAGAATGTGTCCAATTTCATGCAAGATGCCAAAAATGTCAGGATTACCTATGGGAAGGTAAATAATTAAATTATTTTCTCAGGTTCCAATAGTATTCTGGCCAGGGGTCAAAACTCACTTTTTCAAGCATTGTGGATTCATTTGCTTCCCTGCAAGCACTTTTTTTTCCCAAGCTCATTTCCACCTGGATGTGCTCAGTATCCATCTTGTTTGGGACTCTGTGCTTCCCGGACTTGCATGCCTATTTCCTTCACCAAATCAGGGAAGTTTTCTTCATTATTTTTTCAAATAGATTTCTAATTTCTTGCTCTTTCTCTTCTCATTCTGGCACCCTATGATGTGAATGTTGGACCTCTTGAAGTTGTGCCAGAAGCTGCTTATACTATCTTCATTTTTTAAAAAATTCTTTTTCTTCTTGTTATTCTGATTGTTTGTTTTTTGCTTCCTTGTGTTCCAAATAATTGATTTGATTCTTGGCTTCATCCACTCTACAGTTGTTTCCCTGTAAATTGTTCTTTATTTTAATTAGTGTACCCTTTGTTTCTGACTGAACCTTTCTTTAAGCTCCAATGTCCTCACTAAGTTCTTTGAGCATCCTTAAAACCAATGTTTTGAATTCTGCATCTGATAGATTGCTTATCTCCATTTTGTTTAGTTCTTTTTCTGGAGTTTTGATCCATTCTTTCATTTGGTGATTTTTTTTTTCCCCCTTATTTTGGCAGCCTCCCTATGTATTTTTCTATATATTAGGTAGAGCCACTTTGACTCTGCCTTGGTAGTGTTGCCTAATGTATGATAGTAGGTGTCCTATAGGGTTCAGTGGCATAGCCTCCCCTATCACCCGAGCTGGGTACTTGAGGTGCACCCTCCTCTTGTAGTGGAGCCTTGATTGCTGTTGGCAGATAAATGGGATGGATTTACCCAGGCCAGTCAGCTGCAATAACTGGCTGTGACCACTGACCACTAACCTCTGCCCTCATGGAGGACCAGTTTTTCAGGGGCAAGGTGGTGGTGCTCCAATGTGGTCTGTAGATGTCCACTGGGGGTGCTGGCCCTGGGTTTTCCTGGGTGGTGCAGGCGAAGGTCAGCCCCCACCTGTGTTTTGCCCAGGGCAACTCTGTTGAGCTGTAAAGCAATCGGAGATGGCTGCTACTTGTGCTGGGCTTGGAGGTTTCCAGGTGAAGCCAAGCTGTGAACCTAGGCTGGTTGCTGCTAATGTTAGGGCTGGGGCTCACTGAGGTCAGCTGTTGCTTGTCTGAGAGAATTTAGGAAGTTGTACACTATGACCCCAAACCAGCTCTTTAGTGGAAAAGCAGATTGGGCAGGCTGTAAGCTGGGTGGGGCAGAGTCTCTGGGGATCTCCAAGGTGAGTCAGTGTTACCAACTGATGGAGTCTTGCATATGGCACCACCTTGCCGGCTCTGAGGATCTGTGGTTCTGTGGGGGAAGGATTTAGAAAAGGGACAATGGCTTATGCTTGCCTTGGTGTCCAATACTTCAGTTTCTCCCAGTGTGCTATTGGTGCCTTTCAAACTGCTACCCTAGTGCTGGAGCTCAGAGGAAGTGAGTTTGAGTAGGTAATTCTGTATAGGGAGTTTTAAGAGGAATTCCTTGGGGCTCCAGCAGTTTCTTCCACCAACTCAATCCCTGCTGGTTTTTGCAGCCGAAGTTGTGGGGACTTATCTTCCTGGCACTGGAATCTCAGGCTAGGGGGCCTGGTGTGGGACTGGGGCTTTTCGTTCCTGAGATATTCCTCCTGAATTTTTATCCACCACACTTGGGTGTGAGACCAGCCTGTTCCATGTCTGCACCCCTCCTACCAGTCTGGATGGGTGTGGTTTATTTAATTCTGTAGTTGTCAGACTTCCATTCAACTCAATTTCTGATGGTTCTGAGTGGTGGTGGTTCTATATTTAGTTAGAATTTTGATGTGGTTTTGTGAAGAGTGAGCCATCTCTGCCTATGCTGCCATCTTGACCAGAAGTGGACATATGTTTTTAATACTGTTGAGTATATACCTAGGAGTAGAATTGCCACATCACATGATAACTCTATATTTAACATTTTCAGGAACTTCCAAACTCTCTTCCAAATTGGGGGAGTCATTTACATTCCTGCAGAAATGCATGAGGGTTCTAATTCCTCACATCTTCGCCAACACTTGTTACTGCTCATCTTTTTTGTTTTAGCTAATCTAGTGGTTGTGAAGTGGTATCTCACTGTAGCCCTGTATTTTCCTAATTTAATAATGTTGAACATCTTTTCATGTATTTATTGGCCATTTGTATATCTTTGGAGAAATTGTGTATTCAAATTCTTTGCCCATAGTTTAATTTTGTTCTCTTGTATTGTTGAGTTTTAGGAGTTCTTTATATATCCCGGATGCTAGACCCTTATCAGTTATATTAGTTACAAATAATTTCTCCTTTTCTGTGTGCTGTCTTTTCACTTTCTTGATGATACCTTTAAAACTCGGTGTTTTTAAATTCATCTAATTGTGAAAGCCAGAGGTAAACATGATTTCAGTTGAAACTATATAGAAATATCTTCTGTAATTTTGCTGCTCTAATTTCTAGGCTATGATTTTTGTAATGAGTTTATCAAATTACAAATTTACTCTGTTTATAATCTCATGTAGTAGGGCTCAGATGATTTCTTAGGTATAAACCTCCCATTTTCATATTAAGTTCCATTTAAAAATACTGGTTAAGCTACATCTAAAAATTGAACTCAATAAAAAATTATGGCATTTTCCTTAACTTAAATGGAAACGGTATATTCTTTTCAAATAATTTTGTAACCATTTACTGTTTCCTTGCTTGGCAAACTGAGGTTGTTAATTACCAGTTAACAGTTGTATTACTTTCCAGAGTATTATCTAATGGGCCCAATGTGTACCTTAAGATAAACATAGTATGTTATGTCTAAAAAAATTCACTGTTGATCTAAGTGGTTCTGAGATGTTTATAAATAAATTTTAAAAGTTAAAAAATAAATAAATAAATAAACCTAAAAGTTTTTATTTTGATGAAGTCCAAATTATCTCCTTTTTTTCTTTTTTGTATTTTGGTGTCATATCTGAGAGATCATCATAATCCAAGATGGCATAGATTTATACTTATGTTTCTTCTAAGAGTTTTATAGATTTAATTTTTGCATTTGAGTCTCTGATACATTTTGAGTTAGTTTTGTATATGGTGTTAAGCAGGAGTCCCAAATTATTTTTTTGTACTTAGGTATTCAGTTGTCTTTGTTCCACTTATTGAAAAGACTATTCTTTCTCCCATAGAATTGTTGTGGCTCTCTTGTTGAAAATTCATTGACAGAAAATGTAAAGGTTTATTTCTGGACCCTCGGTTCTGTTCCATGGATCCATATGTCTATCCTATGACTATCAGACTACATTAATTGTTGTACTTCATAGTAAGTTTTGAAATTGGAAAGTGTGAGTGCTGCATATTTGTTCTTTGTTTTCAAGATTGTTTTGGCTATTCTGGGTCCCCAGCATTTCCATGACTTTTGGGATCAGCTTGTTGATATCTGTTTAAAGAACCACTGGGATTTTGATAGGGATTGCATTAAATCTGTAGATCAATTTGTGGAGTATTGCCCTCTTAACAATATTAAGTCTTTTTAATTTATTTCAATGTATTGATTTGAGAGAGACATCAGTTTGTTGTTCCCCTTATTTATGCATTCAATGGTTGACTCTTGTATGTGTGCTAATCAGGGATCAAACCTGCATTTTTGGCATACAGGCCAATGCTCTAACCAATTGAGCTACCTGGCTAGGGCCAAAGATTTTTTTCTAGTTTTCAGTATACAAGTCTTGTACTTCTTTTGAAATATTTGTTCATAAGCACTTCGGTGGTTTTTTTCCGGATGCTATTGTAAATGGAATTGTTAATTTTATTTTTAGTTTGTTTATGTTAGTGTATAAAATACAATTGATTTTTATATATTAATCATGTGTTCTACAACCTTGCAGAATTGTTTATTAGTTTTAATAGCATTTTTGTCTGCATGTATAACTTAGGACTTTCTATATATAATATCATATAATCTGTGAATAAAGATGTTTTACTTTTTCCTTTCCTACCTGAATGTGTTTTGTATGAAGTTCTACCTTTGTTCTAGGGAAATATTTTTACTGGGTGGCACTCTTAAAAAGAGTAAATGAGTGTCCCTTGCAGAATTCTGCTTGCCCAAAGTCATGAGGAAAATCACCACCTTTCCCCTCATGATTTAAAAAAAAAATTCTTTTTTTTTTTTCAGATTTAATGTGTTTTATTGATTAAAATATTACATTTGTGCCAATTTCCCTTCCCTCTGCTCCCCTCCACCCGGTGGCCCCCCTCCCTCCAGTTGTCCCCCCCTTTTAGATTATGTCCATTAGTTGTGCATACAGTTCCTCCCAACCATTCTCCGTCCATTCCATTCCCTCCTACCTTGATCCCCAATTCCTATATCATCTCCCTCCCTTTCCCCATTCCCCCTCCCTGTTGACCTCCCCCCAATATGCTTCCCGTACCCACAGTTCCTTTTCCACTCTCGTTGCCTATTTAGTTTGCCTTTGTTTCATCTCCCTAGCTTCTGTTTTTTTAAACCAGTCCCTTTAACATCTCATATAACAGTAGTTTGGATCTAATGAACTCTTTCAGTTTTATTTTGTCCTGGAAACACTTTCTCTGTCCTTCTATTCTGAATGACAATTTCGCTGGATAGAGTATTCGTGGTTGTAGGTTTTGGATTTTCATTACTTTGAATATTTCTTGCCAGTCCCTTCTTGCCTGTAGGGTCCCCCTTGAGAAGTCAGCTGATAGTCTAATTGGGACCCCTTTGTACATAATTCTTTTCTTCTCTCTTGCTGCTTTTAAGATTCTCTCTTTATCTTTAATTTTTGACATTTTGATTATAATGTGTCTTGGAGTGGTTCTCCCTGGGTCCAGTCTCTTGGGAACTCTCCTTGCTTCCTGGACCTGCAAGTCTATTCCCTTCCCCAAGTCTGGGAAGTTCTCCTTTATTATATTTTCACTCAATTTTTCAAGTTCTAGTTCATCTTCCTCACTCTCTGGCAAACCAATGATTCTTATGTTGGGCCTTTTATAGCTGTCCCAGAGGTTTCTGATCCTCTCATTGTTGCTTCCCATTTCCTCTCGCTGCATTGGTGGACTGCTTGTTCCTTCTCCATATTCCAGTTTGTTGAAATGAACTCTGGATTTTCTCTCACCTTCTATCTCGTATGCGGTTTTGTTCCTTTCGTTATGAAATTTTTTCGCTTCTTTCTTATCTTTTTCCTGCTCTTTTGTGAATTCTGTAAGCCACCTGATAACAATGGCCCAGAACTGAGCCTCTGACAGGTTTCTTATCTGTTCATCTGTCAGGTTCTCTATCTGCTGTCTGGTGAGTTGTGTCACCGGTATTTCTGTAGTTGTCTGCCTCATTTTGACAGATGCGTTTTGTTTTCTTGGGCAGGCTGTCGGGGGCAGTGCCTGTGTACTCGTAATGACCCAGCGACCGGCGGGCGCCGTTTGGCGTCACAAATCAGCGACCGGCGTCTGCCTGTCCGCGACCTATTTCGCAGCCCTGTGGTGCTTTCTTTGGGAGCGGGGGTCCAAGATGGATTCACACAGTTATTCAGCTAGGAGACCGGGATCCGTCCTCCCTTCCCCCTGGGCCTCACTGTTCAAGGCGATGCGGCGGCCGCTCTCCCCAGCGCCGGAGTCGCGCACCGCCAGGGGCTTGCGTAGCCGGGACTCCTCGCCGGGGTCGCGCACCGCCAGGGGCTTGCGCAGCCGGGATTCCTCGCCGCCTGCCGCTCCGGATGTGACCGCAAACAGCACTGCCCTCTTTAACTCTTACCTGCCCAAATGGCACCGCTGGTTTATAACTTCATATGTTGGACTTCCGTGTAGTTTTATTTTCTGGAATTTCTAGTTATCCTTTGTTTTGAAGTAGTTGTATTCCTCTCTAGTTGTAGAGGGAGACCTAGCGTGTCCGTCTAAGCCTCCATCTTGGCCGGAAGTAAAAAAAAAAAAAAATTCTTTATATTCTATTCTAAAATTTAATGACTGTGAAGTTGCAAATGAAGATATTTTAAAAGAATATCTGTATCTCCTTTCAAATGTTTACTGTGTCATATTAACTATGACTACCTTTATTTTCACAATGTTTTCTTTCTTTTTCTCTTTTAAAATTTTATTTATTTTTAGGGAGGGGGGAGCGAGAAAGAGAGTGAGGGAGAGAAAAATCAGTTGTGAGAGAAACATCGATCAGCTGCCTCCTTAATGCACCCCAACAAAGGACCAAACCCACAACCCGGGCATGTGCCCTGACTGGGATCAAACCAGCAACCTTTCAGTTTGCAGGATGATGCCCAACCCACTGAGCCACATCAGCCAGGACAATTTCACAATGATATTTTGAGTTACTTTTCAAACATATACTCTTGCAAATGTGTTTACTTGTAAGTACAAAAGTCTCCCTCTCTTGAAGATCTCAAAACAATCTCTGCAAAAATGCGAAGCCCTGAGGAACCTTGGATTATATCTATGTATCAAGAAGATCCAGTAAATTATATTTAAGATCTGAGATGAGGTAGTCACCTGGCTTCTGGCTGGTGGGTTTTCCCCTACTCCTATCTTGGTTTTTTAGTGAACAGCAAAAGACACAGTTTATAGAGGCTGTGACCTTTATCCATAACAATGATCTCTTATGATTTCAAATGCCCAAACACATGGACCCTTCCATAGTCTACAGATAATCTTTACACAATATCAAGCAGCTCATCAGCACCTGTATTTCTCACTCTACAGTGTGTCAGTTACAGTTTGAGTGAGGGCTCTGCAGTATAACTCCTCATTCAGCATGACAGAGCCTCCACCACATGCAGCAAAACTAGTTCCACTGTAAGAGGGAAGGGAGCATGATAAATCACAACTGTTCTCAAAGGCTTCCTTCAGGTGTGGGACACATCACTTTGAAGAAGATTGTGCTCAACTTTAAGGTGGCAGGGAAGAGTATTACCTCATGTGTCCTGATCAGAGTGAGTGAGTAGATCTAATGACCTTCAGAGACAGCACAGAAGTAAGGAAAAGGAAGAGTAACATTTGTTAAATCTATAATGTGCACTGTAAAATCAGACACTTTACATTATTTTATTCCTGCCCATTTTACCTGTTAAAAACTCACTCAAAGTCAAAAGGCTAGAAATATTGTAGAAAGCTAAAAAGCTAGGATTTAAACCCAATCACTCAACTCCAAATTTCACGGACCATTTCCTTTACCATATTACTTTCTTCTTTGCTAGACTGCCCTGATGTTCCTGAACTACACACAAAAGTAGATGAGACCCTTAAATTGGTCAATATATCCAATCAGCAGTATATCCAGATTCTCCAGGTGACTCAGCATCATTTGGAGGATACTACATATCAGATGGCGAATATGAGAGAGGAATTTGGCTGGGTGACTGAACTAGCAAACCAGATTCCAGGAACTGAGAACATCTTTAATTCCATAAAGGTAATGGAGGATCCAAGAACAGATATGGAGATTACATGTGCATACATTGATTTTTCTGTTAACTTATGTATTTGAAAAAAGCTACAGGAGAATATTCACATTATCATTGTGATTGCATTCAGGCTGACTTGATATGATGTACTGCATGGTCTTTAGAAAACAAAAAATTTCTATACAGAAAACCAACTTAAAACATGAAATACTTTCTAATCCAGAGATGGCTAATTCTGCTTAGAGCTAAAGTGCTATATTGATACAGATAACCTTGAAGGTGTCAGGTAGCCTTGCTCTGAGAAATCACCCAGAGAACAGTCTAGGATTTTAGTCCAGATTTATTGAAGGAAGGGAGGGAAAAAGGTTAGATGTAAGAAGAAAATCCCAGACTATTTGAGGTCCCATAGGAAACAAGGAAAGGGGAAGGGGAAGTGGAAAGGAAAGGCAAAGTGAAAAGAAGAAGGAAAAGGGAGTAAAGACTTGCCGTCACCTAAGCGGACCCATAGAATTTGGTTACCAGTGCTTCTGCAGGCACCATCTCCACACCTTTCCGAACATACATTTCAGTTAGGGTGAGTTTACCCATCAACATGTTTAGCAGGTCATTTACATCTTTTTTTCCCCCACCAGGCCAGTCAATATATCATGCTATGTCCATCAACATTTCTTCTGGGAGGGAGCAAAATTCATTTTTATTTCCTACGGGAGAGGCTGGGACCAGGTTAATTTGCATACGGTTCATTTACATGTGTCAAAAGTCTCGGTGGACAGTCCAGCTGCCGCCATGTTCTGACAGAGGAAACTTGGCCAATATAGACTGTAAGAGAGAAGACTTTCAGGTTAAGCAACTTGAGTTCAAAAGCTAACTCTGAAATTTGCCAGCTGAGTAAGTTTGGGAAACTTTCTCAATCTTTCTAGGCCTCAATTTTTCCACCTGGAAAATGGAACTAATAATACCTCTTTAAAAGGTGTATCTATAAAGCAATTATTGTAGGTTCCTTATACAAGGCAAGAATTCTGTAAAACATAGCTCTTATTAGTTTTGACACAAGCTGCTGACTCACCTTGGAAATTTAACATGTTTATATACTAACCTTCAGATAAAAGCATAGTGCCATGGACTTATACCATGTCTCTCACACTCAATTAATAACTCCTTTTGTGTAACATATGACAGTGACTGAATTTCTCTCCTGCCCACTCCCGCCCCACCATACACATTACAATAGTAGGTAAATGAGCCAGGCTAATGATTCCTGATGAAGCCAGTATTGACAGGTTCCTTAAAAAACCTGGATACAAAAACTCACTGGGCAGAGCAATAGAAGATGTAATATCCTGGGCAGCATGTAATATTGGTGGCCTATCCTGATCCCTGGGGATCCAGCTACTGTCTCCAGCTGGTGCTGCCGTTAACTGCTCAGCCCTGCAACCTTCTCCAAAGGTTTATCATTGGGGCTACCTATGCTCCAGAGCCCCCAGGAGAATCAGGCTGAGGCTAGAGGTCACCTGAGGGTACATCCTCTACTGGCTTCTTCTTCTTCTCAATCTTGCTTGCCTCATCCCCTTAAAAGTTTCACCTGAAGGCACCCTTAAGCAATCACTTGTGTTAAAGTCTCAGGCTCTGCTTCTAGGGAATCTGACCTAGAATTTCTGTAAGCTAGTGTTCCATTCTCTTTCAAACTGCAAGGTTGTGGCTCATGCATGCTTTAATAAACGACCAGTACATTACAACCAGTACATTATAACAACAACAAACAGAACAGTCCAGGCTACAAAAGAAAATATTAGAGTTTATTACATTTAGTGTCATACATTTGTCATAGAATTTTCATTTCCATTGTGTGTATGTTTATGTGTGTATACATATATGTAGACATGTGTGCTCTGAGTTGTGACATAAACTGTATTTGTTACTGTAGACCATGGTCAAAAGGTTTTGAAAGTCACCATTCCAATCCCTACTAATTCTCTAATTCTATTACTCTACTAGATTATACCCTAGGAGGACAAAATAATTCAATATATTTGATTATCCTTACAAATATAGACTTTTAGTTTAATGAGAAAAAAGTTTTATCTTGAGGAATAAAAATTTAAGGAAAAGTTTAGCAGTGTTTTCAATCTTGACAAAGGTACAGCCAATATTTAACTGTTTTTATCATAGTCAGTGTTTTCCATTTTATGCTACAATTTACTTCCATTCCAGTGTCTCTGAATAACAATAATAGATTTATCTAAAATTTTTATATTGATAATAAAGGCACTTCAGTATAAAAATATCCATATAAAATAAATTATAATTTTCAATAATACATTTTTTGTAATAATCATCACTAAAGAGCACTTACTATGTGTCAGGCAATGTTCTAAGAATTTTTCCATATATCAGATAATTTAATACCTTCAATGATCCTATAATGCAAGTATTATTCTTTTCCAAATTTTTAGGATGAAGCACAGAAAAGTTGAACTAGTCTGAGATCACAGATAGTACATGGTAGAATGGGGATTCAAACCCAAGCAGCATTTCTCCAGAATCAATGACTTACCCATTTTGTTGAGCTGCATATAGAAGTTATTTGTCTCAAAACAGTTCTTAATTCATTATGTAAAAATGCAAAGCCATATAACAGCAAGTACCGAAGAGAAACTTTGTGTAAAAAAATATACAAATTCTAGCCAGTGAGAAAAATTATGCCCCTTGTGTTGTAGTGATGGTGTTAGCTATATAATTATTTATTAAACTAGATGTAAATGCTTTGTGCAGTTTTTATATGTGTTATATTTGCCAAATGGAAAGGAGGAAAAACTATGTTAGCTACTCCTTTTTAAGCTAGAGTTAAGAAATTAAGTTTTTAATTTGTCTTCTTAATATTTTGCTTTAGTTTTTTTATAAGGGAATTTATTTGAAAACATTTTCAAAGTTGTTCTCTTAAGGTTACATCGAGTTGCATGTCAAAATAATTTCATTTAAAGTATTAACATCAAAGTATGTGCAATTGAGAATTCATAAGAAAGTAACTATTATGCATTTCAGATGACTGGTTCTTACAAAAATCATACACACAACCATAAATTGTAAATTTTCTGGGAAAACTCAGTATAAAATTTGGTACATTGTGTTAATGTTTTCTCACATTTTCCAGTTCCTCTTACAATTAAATGGTACCATGTGGAATGTTCTGGTCAATGAATGTGAACAAAATGACAAGGGTTATTTCTAGACTGAGATAGTGGAGTCATGTGATTACCATTCTCTTCCTCTACTGAGGCTGCAAAGAAAGCTATGTGTTTCATATGCTATAGCCAAGAAATGACATGACTCTGCCATTGAGGGTCTTGAGAGTCTAGGGGGTACAGAGCCTATAATGGATATATTACATGAGTGAGAAATAGATTTTTACTATATGAAACCACGGGAATGTTGGGGCAAATATGTTACCTCAGCACAACCTAGACTATCCTGACTAATGTAGTATTAAATTAACCCTGACTGTGCAGTAATTTAGTAATTTATTAATCCTTTACTGTATAATCCTTCTCAGGTAGTTCCAGGTGTTCACCAAGAAAACTTTTCCAAACAAGATGGAACAATGATAGATTTAAGCACTCTGCCTTCCCCCAATTTCACACTCAAGGTCCTTCTTGAAGAAAGTGCTGAGAGTTCTGACTTCATAAACTACATGCTGGAAAAAGCTGCACAGCATTTTAAGGAACACTTTAAAACTTGGTAAGCAGAGTGCCTGATTAAGAATGATTTGTTGACAGACATATGATTCATAAAAGGAAAAAAAACAAACTAGTTCAAAAATACCTGGAAAATATGTTCATCCTCATTATAATCAAATACATGAAAACTAAGAAGACAAAATAGCATTTTTTTGCCTATGAAATTTGCAAATTAGAAAGAAATACAAAATCCTGATAGGAATGTGATGAAATGGGAATTCTTATATGTTGGTGGTGGAAATATAAACTGTTTCTGCCTTTTTTTAAAAATAATTTATTCATTTATTTGTTTGTTTTTGCCTTTTTGAAAAGCTACATGATTATGCATGTCCAGACCACCCTGGCTGGTTTGGCTCAGTGGATTGAGCGTCGGCCTGCGAGCTAAGTGTTGCTGGTTCGATCTTCCAGTCAGGGCACATCAGAGAAGGAAAACTCTGACTCCAAAAAACCTCCGCTGCCTTGCGGCATACCTCTTCAGGGGAAAGGCTAAGGGAGTAAACCCCGACAGAAAATCCGGAGCCGGAGTCCCTAAGGCGGTTTGACGTTGTAGTCAACACCGGCAACTCCTGCGGCGCACCTGAAGCCAAGCTGTATTGACTCCGTCTTTCCCTTGGATCCTTCAAGCTGCGAAGAGAGGGGGCGTCTGCTGCATGGGCAACAGCAGACCCTCCATATCACCCTGCCCAGGCTCTGTAGCTTCAGCTTCACTGGAGAGGACACTCCAGCGTCATCACAAGATGTCGATTCAACACGGGAGGAGACAGATACCGTGTCACTCCCGAGTCGGACTGCACAACCATTCTCAGCGGTGCAGATAGACCCTTAAGAAGCTACACCATCGTCTCTCGAGACGGACGGCTGCCGACGATGCATGTCCAGAGTCATAAAATATCTTTTTGATACAATAATTCCACTTCTGGAATCAATCCTAACAAATAAATCTAAATTTGATTAAAAGTTCCCCCTGCCCCAAGAAATACATTTGCAAAATTATTTAAGATAGTAAAATATTAAAAACAATCTGATTGTCTAAAAACAAGAGAATGGTTAAGTAGGTTATGGCTAAATATCTTCTAAATTAGTGGCATAATGAAAACTGCAATTAATACTCTCCTTTGGTAATATGATAAATCTTAAAAAATAATTAAGTTTTAATTCTCAGTTATTATTCATAAGAGACCTTGTTAGTAGGTCACCATCAATGTATAATTAAGCTAGATATTACTGGATTTGCTGACTCTACCATTACCTCTGAGTTCTAGAGAACTTTTTTTTTCAGTTTCTATCAGTCAAACTACCAATATCTTTTTAGCACCTACTAAGTGAAGACACAGGACTCAGACATTGTGGAGGGGATAGTAATAAATTCAACAAGATCCTTTCCCAAATGAGCTTTCTATCCAGTGGGCGGTACAGGGTTTGTCAAAAACAGAGGCAGGTAACAGTAATAATGCAAAGCATTCTCTGAGTGCCCAAGGGTGGGGGCCTCTGGAAGTTGAGGAGATGGTCGTTTACTTTCCTGAAGGGGGAGAATCTTCTCAGTTGAATATATTTCCTTTTTTCTCTTCCTTTCCCACTAGCCTTCTGTCTCCTCTCCTTTGCTTTGTTCCTTCCCTCTCTCCCTGCCACCCTTACTTCTCCCTTCCTTTCTTAAAAAAACTGACATATATATAAAACTTAATTTTATATATAAATATATATTTTTATTTTGTATATATAAAATAAAAATGTGGAGGTGGGAGGCAAGAACATTCCTCAAAAATTTCCACAAAAGGACAAAGTGTGAACAAACAGAGCAAGAAGGAGTGGAGTGTTTCAGTACTAGGGAAGTTGAGAAGTCCCATCAAACCTAACTCTCCCAGTAGGGGCCTCCACCTATGTGAGTTTGGGTCTTTTAGTTGTAGTAACCAAGACCAACTAAGCTAAAAGAAATGGAAGAATATTGTCTCATTCAAAAAAATCAAAGGGGTAGTCAGACAGCCATACTTGGGGCTCAAACTCTGTAGGCCACAGTGAGACACTATAGGTATTTGAGAAGAAAACAATGTGCTAGTGCTCAAATAGGTATTAACTATGCATTTATATTCAAATAAAAATATTTTTTAAACTTTATTTTTCTTTTGTTGATTCTAGAGAGAGGGGAAGGGAGGGAGAAAGAGACGAGAGAAACATGGATGTGAGAGAGGGACTAAACCTGCAACTCAGGCATGTGCCTTGATCAGGAATTGAACCCACACCCCTTTGGTTTACAGGACAACACTCAACCAGCTGAGCCACACCAGCCAGGGCTAAATAAAAATATTTTCAATAAAATCATCTGTTTGCAGATTTTGTAATGATGAGGGTACAACGGCAATATAAAATAAGATACTGAGAAATTGAGATACTGAGCATATTATTTACTAATAAGGCTCACAAGGTAATCTTTCACAAGAACAGTCTTAATTTTTTCTTTTTAATTTTATTATAGTTTTTAAATTTTAAAAGTAAAACAAATCACAAATACAAAAAATTAGCTTTAATTTCACCATTTCAACAAAACCTCTATTATCATCTTACTATTTTTTTCTTATTCACATTGTCTGCTTATTTTCTTAGATGGATCCCAAGAAATGAGATTATTCAGTTAAAGATTAACATTTTATTTTTCTTGATATATATTGCCAATTTGATAGCAGTAATATCTGAAGTACCACTTTCTCATATCCTAACTAGCATTTCAATTTAAAAAATTTTACTAATAAATGAAATTTTTTATCTTACTGTTATTACTTGTATGTTTTTGATTATTCAAGAGAATAAACATTTTTCCAAGTTTTCTTACCAACAGAATTTTTTCTATTGTGCATCCTATTCAATAGAGTGGATAAGATTTGTCAGTGTTCTGATTAGATCAACGCTCCAGGGTTTCAAACCTACCAACAGTAAGAGAGAAAAATACTCAGGAAAACATGGAGAAAAGAATTACCCGGTCATTTCCAATCATGTAAATATTTGTTTGGTGCCCTAGTTGCAAGTATGTAGCTTGCTAAGACATGAATTTCAATTTTATAGGGTGGAGCATATATCTAGAATCCTCTTCTGGAATTCTTGTCCAGTAATCTAGCTTCTTGAGTGCCTGACTTTTTTAACTGGTTTGTAGAGGTGTTTTATTCTGATATCCTAAAATTTCACAGTTACCAGGACTGGGATCAACATTTACAGGCTGTAAAAGAATGTCCTGCACATCCCAGGTATTCAATATGTATTTGTTGATAGGCCCTTACCTACATGATCATCATGAAAGGCATACATAAAAAAATCCTTGAAAAAGTAATAGGTCATGTCAATAAAAGGCCACTGCCACCAAGCCAATGCCAACAGGAGTTCCCAGGCTGAAGTGCGGTAAAAGGAGAAACTTTATTCAGGTGGACAGTCTGACAACCAGAGAAATGTAGTCTCAGGTGGAAACTGGAAGTGTGTTCCTCAGATATATAGGGGAGGCCCGCTTATATAAAGTGCCTGGCCTGGTCCCTGATTAGTCCATTTTTATGCAAATGAGGCACCCAAATTTGCATAATTGATTGGTCCAAATAGCACTATCCTGAGCGGTTGAAATTATGCATCCTAATCGGTTATTGTGGAGCTGTTCTAATTGGTCAGTAAAGATGCAAATGAAGATGTAGCTGCTCAGGTTCAATTGGACAGAGCAGGTCTTAGTCCAGTGGTTGAAATAGGATTCCAAGAACTCTTTTATAAAGGTGGGCTCAGACTGCAGGAACATAGTGCAGGAGGCTTTGCTGCTCAGTCAGTTTTCCTGGATATGCAGTGTGCTTGAGAGGTCTCTGTCAACAATGGCTGCTAGACTCTGGTTAAGAATTTGGGCCCAATAACCATGAGGAGTCTTTCTTGGCAGATATATTCCTTTTCGAGGTCAACAGTGACAAGTAACAGAAGTTTAATGAGCAAACATTGTATATATGTAGAGTACAGAACAAACATTTTAGTTTCACATCAGAAGCAGAGTCCATCATATAAGTTCATCAAACCAGTGGAACTCTGAAGATCCCTTCAAATAGTGCTATTAAAAATATCCCTACCTTGACTCCCCAACCACCCCCCTGGGTCGTGCGAGCACTCACACGGACATGCCCAAGTACTCCCACCCAGGCACGAAATAAACTTGCAGGCCGCTCCCTGCCCTCCCCAACAGGCATAAAAGGAACCCGCTGGCTGCCATGCCCAGGCACCCCTGGCCTGTCCTAACAGGCACACAACAAACCCGCCTGCCATCGCACAGAGGCCTCCCCTTCTGCCCGAACAGGTGAGCAACCAGTTTGCCTTGGACCCATCTGCCCTGGTGTGCAATGAGTCAATCCACCCCTGGCCTGCATGAGGGAGTACACTCACCCCTGGCTGAGGCCAAAGGAGAGTGAAGTGAACCAGAGGCACTTTGTAATAAGTTTTGGGTGCTGGCTCTCGAGAAAGAGCTGGGAATGCAGTGGACTATGTCCCAGTACAGTATCATCCCCAGTGCTACAGGAGAAATCATTTAAGCAGACTACTCCCCTGCAAGTGGTGTCAGCAGGAGGCAGCAGCTTAACCACTGTATACAAGAAGGTATACCATAAAGGCAGAAAATAAAAGCAGATCCATCTAAGAAGAAAAACAAGACCAGTGCCCAAAATGGGGAGGTGGGGTAACACCCCACCAAACAAACACAACACCCCACCAAAAGGAAAGTAGGAATTCCCAGAAGGAGGGATAGATGAAATAGAAGCAAGCAAACTATCAGACATGGAATTCAAAACAGTAGTAATGAGGAAGCTCAATGAACCCGACAAACTCTGAGAAAACTACAACGAACTCCAGGGTAACTACAAGGAACTCCAGGGAAACTACAAAGAACTCCAGGGAAACTACAAGGAACTTACTGAGAACTACAGCAGCATAAAAAAGGACATAGAAAGTATCGATAAGAACCAGGAAGAAATGAAGAACACAATTTCTGAACTGAAAAACACAGTAGAATCAATCAAAAGCAGGCTAAATGACCTGGCTGCTGTGGCTCAGTAGACTGAGCATCGGCCTGTGAGCCAAGTGTCGCTGGTTTGATTCCCAGTCAGGGCACATGATTAGGTTGCATGTCAGTCCCCAGTTGGGGGGCGTGAGTGAGAGGCAACCACACAGTGATGTTTCTCTCTCTCTCTTTCTCCTTTCCCCTCTCTCTAAAAATAAATAAATAAATAAATAAACAAACAAACAGAACTACAGAACAACATGAAACAAAACAATATCCATATCATAGGGATACAAGAAGGAGAAGAGGAGCATGGGATACAAAATCTGATTGAAAAATTAATGACAGAAATTTTTCCTAACTTGATGAGCGAAAAAGTCGTGCAAGTCCAGGAAGCACGAAGGGTCCCAATTAAGATGAACCCAAAAAGGCCCACTCCAAGGCACATCATAATTAAAATGGCAAATATTCAAAAACAAAGAGACAATCCTAAAGGCAGCAAGAGAAAAACAGCAAATAGCATACAAGGGAGCTCTGATAAGGCTATCAACTGATTGCTCAACAGAAACACTACAAGCCAGAAGAGAATGACAAAAAATATTTAAAACAATGAAAATAAAAGGATTACAACCAAGACTACTGTACCCAGCAAGGCTCTCTTTCAAAATGGAAGGTGAAATAAGGAGTTTCTCAGACAAAGGAAGACTAAAAGAATGCATTTCTACCAAACAGCATTGCAAGAGATGCTAAAGGGAATGCTGTAAAAAAAAATAAATAAGAAAAGGAGAGAGGGAAAGGAACACAGATACAAAAGGAAATGAATAAATACTTGTCAATAATGACCTTAAATGTAAATGGATTAAATGCTCCAATCAAAAGACATAGGGGCAGGAGAATGAATATGAAAACATGACCCCCATATATGCTGTCTCCAAGAGACACACCTCAAAACAAAAGATTTACACAGACTGAAAGAGAAGGGATGAAAAAAAGTATTCCAAGCAAATGGACATGAAAATAAAAGCTGGGGTAGCAATACTTTTTTCAGACAAAACATATTTCACAACAAAGACCATAAAAAGAGACAAAGAAGGACATTTTATAATACTTAAGGGAACAATCCATCAAGAAGATATACCCCTAGTAAACATATATGCACCCAACATAGGAGTACCCAAATATATAAGAAAAATCTTGGAAGACTACAAGAAGGATATCAACAGCAACACACTCATAGCAGGGGACTTTAACACCCCATTGTTAACAATGGACAGATCTTCGAAGCAAAGAAACACCAAGGATATTGAGGCATTGAACAACACTCTAGATCAAATGGACTTAATTAATATATATATAGAACTTTTCACCCCAAAGACACAAAATATACATTCTTTTCAAATGCATATGGGACATTTTCAAAGCTAGACCGCATGGAGGGACACAAAACAAGCCTCAACAAATTCAAGAAAATTGAAAGTATATCAAGCATCTTCTCAGATCACAATGCCTTGAAACTAGAAATCAACCTCAAGGAAAAAACTCAAAGACATTCAAACTCACGGAGAATGAATAACATGCTATTAAATAATGAATGGGTTAACAATGACATCAAGGAGGAAATAAAAAAGTTTCTGGAAACAAATGATAATAAGCACACAACGGCCCAAAACCTATGGGGCACAGCAAAAGCAGTCCTGAGAGGAAAGTTCATAGCAATACAGGCCTATCTAAAAAGGATAGAAGAATCTCAAATAAAAAATCTAACCCTACAGCTGTAAGAACTAGAACAACAACAACAAACAAAGCCTAGGGCAAGAAGAATGAAGGAAATCATCAAGATCAGAGCAGAATTAAAAGACAGAGAGACTAAACAATTCAAAAGATCAACAAAAGTAGGAGCTGGTTCTTTGAAAAGATAAGCAAAATCGACAAGCCTTTAGCCAGGCTCATCAAAAAAGAAAAAGAGAGAGAGAGAGAGAGAGAGAGGAGCGAGAGGACACAAATAAACAAAATCAGAAATGAAAAAGGAGAAGTCATGACCAATATCACAAAAATAGATAGGAATGTAAGAAATTACTGCAAACACCTATATGGAAAGAAACTTGACAACCTAGATGGGATGGACAAATTTCTAGAAACATATAACCTTCCAAAACTGAATCAAGAAGAAGTAGAAAGTCTCAACAGACCAATAACAAAGAAGGAAATTGAAACAGTAATCAAAAACTCCCAGGACACAAAAGCCCTGGACCAGATGGCTTCACAGGTGAATTTTACAAAATATTTAGGGAAGAACTAAAGCCTACCCCTCTCAAACTATTCCGAAAAACCCAAGTAGAGGGAAAATTCCTAAACTCTTTATGAAGTCAGTATTACCCTAATTCCAAAACCAGGTCAAGACACAACAAGGAAAGAAAACTACAGGACAATGTCACTGGTGAACATAGATGCTAAAATCTTCAACGAAATATTGACAAACAGGATCCAGCAACACATTAAAAAGATCATACACCATGATCAAGTGGGATTCATCCCAGGGATGCAAGGATGGCTTAATATTTGCAAATCAATAAATGTAATACACCACCTAAACAAAATGAAAGACAAAAACCACATGATCACATCAATAGATACAGAAAAACATTTGATAAAGTACAACACCCATTTATGATGAAAACACTCAGCAAAATGGGAATAGAGGGAGCATACCTCAACCTAATAAAGGCCATATACAAGAAACCCAAAGCCAACATCATACTCAATGGGCAAAAACTGAAAGCATTCCCCCTGAGATCAGGAACAAGACAAGGATGGCCACTCTCTCCACTCCTATTCAACATAGTATTAGAAGCTCTAGCCACAGCAATCAGACGAGAAAAAGAGAAAAAAGCATCCAAATTGGAAAAGAGGAAGTAAAACTGTCATTATTTGCAAATGACATGATAGTGTACATAGAAAACCCTATAGACTCCACACAAAAAACTACTCGACCTAATAAGTGAATTTGGCAAAATAGCAGGGTACAAAGTCAATATTCAGAAATCAAAGGCATTTCTGTACACCAATAATAAAATATCAAAGATAGAAACTAGAAAAAAATTCCCATTTACTATAGCAACAAGAAAAATAAAGTACCTAGGCATAAACTTAACCAAAGAAATAAAAGACCTGTACTTGGAAAACTACATAACACTGAAGAAAGCAATTAAGGAAGATACAAATAAATGGAAGCATATACCATGTTCATGGATGAAAAGAATTAACATCATTAGAATGTCCATACTACCCAAAGCAATTTATAGATTCAATGCAACCCCATTAATATACCAGTAGAGTATTTCACAGACCTAGAACAAATACTTCAAAAATTTATATATAACTAAAAAAGACCCCGAATAGTCACAGCAATCTTGAGACAGAAGAACACAATAGGAGGAATCACAATACCCGACATCAAACTATACTACAAGGCCACTGTAATCAAAACAGCCTGCTACTGGCATAAGAACAGACTTATAGATCAATGGAACAAGATAGAGAGCCCAGAAATAAAGCCAGGTCTATATGATCAACTAATATTCAACAAAGGGGGAAGGAACATAAAATGGAGTGAGAAGAGCCTCTTCAACAAATGGTGCTCGGAGAACTGGACAGGGATGTGCAAAAAAAATGAAACTAGACCACCAACTTACACCACACACCAGAATGGACTCAAGATAGATCAAAGACTTAAATGTAAGACATGACACCATAAAAGTCCTAGAGGAAAACATAGGCAGGAAAATTTCAGATGTCCCATGTAACAATATTTTCACGGATACATCTCCTAAGGCAAGGGAAATAAAGGAAAGAGTAAACAAATGGGACTACATCAAACTAAAGAGTTTCTGCTCATCAAAAGAAAACATCAGCAAGATGAAAAGGGAACCAACCACATGGAAAAACATATTTACCAATGATACCTCAGACAAGGAATTGATCTCCAAAATTTATAAAGAACTTACACATCTCAACACCAAGAAGACAGACAGCCCAATTAAAAAATGGGCAAAGGACCTGAACAAGCACTTCTCCAAGGACGATACACAGAGGGTCCATAGACATACAAAAGAATGCTCAACATCACTAGCCATCAGAGAGATACAAATAAAAACCACAATGAGATACCACCTCACACCAGTCAGAATGGCCATCATCAACAAATCAACAAATTACAAATGCTGGTGAGGATGTGGAGAAACAGGAACCCTAGTGCGCTATTGGTGGGAATGCAGACTGGTGCAGCCACTATGGAAAACAGTATGGAATTTACTCAAAAAGCTAAAAATGGAACTGCCTTTTGAACCAGCGATTCCACTGCTAGGATTTTATACCTGAAGAATTCTGAAACCCCAATTCAAAAGAACTTATGCACCCCTATGTTCATAGTAGGGCTGTTTACAATAGACACATTCTGGAAACAGCCTAAGTGCCCATCTGTAGATAAGTGGATTAAAAAACTGTGGTACATTTACACAATGGAGTACTATGTAGCAGAAAGAAAGAAGGAACTCATGCTATTTGTGACAACATGAATGGAGCTAGAGAGAATTATGCTTAGTGAAATAAGCCAAGCAATGAAAGAAAAATACCATATGATATCACCTGATACAGGAGACTAATAAACTACAGAAACAAATGAACAAAACTGAACAAGGAACAGAGTAACAGTTATCAGGGTGGAGGGAGAGAAGGTGGGGGTAAGTAGAGGAAGGGTTTAGTAAAGGAACTAGTATAAATAACCCATGGACACGGACAACAGGGTGGGGATTGACTGTGGGAGAAGGGGTGGGCTGGGTAGGGGGTAGCAATGAGGGAAAAAGTGGGATAATTGTAATAGAAAAACAATAAAATTAAAACAAACAAACAAAACCCTGCAACTAGGTATGTGCCCTGACCAGGAATTGAACCCACAGCCTTTTGGTGTACAAGATGATGCTCCAACCAACTGAGCCACCCAGCAAGGACAATGTTACCTGTTTTTTAAAAAGTTTTTAAAAAGTAACTTATTTAAATCTGTAAAACCTGTTTTCTATTCATGTTTTTGTTTCTTCTGAATCAAAGTTTTTTTCAAAAACATTTCAGCTTATTTTTGTAATAATTTTCCAATTTGAAATCTAATTTGCTTTCCTATACTGGCATTTGAGGGACTGTATAGGGTTGTGATTAAAAGCATAAATGCTAGAGTTATCTGCCTAGGTTTGTATCCCAGCTCCTCCATTTAGAAACAGTGTAACCTTGGGTCAGTAATTAACTTTTCTGTATCAAAGTTTATTCATCTATTTAATGGGGCTACTGATAGCATCTGCTTCATCAGGTTGGGTAGAGATTAAGTGAATTACTATATATAAGCACTTGGAGCATGCATGTTGCACAGTAACTACTATATAGGTGTTAAGGAGTGAGGATTTCTTCTCTGTACCTCTGTTATGGTACTATCATGCCCTAAATTATTTGGTTGAGAAAGACTGAAGCTGGCTTGGGTTGGAGGGGGTTTATAATAGGGCAAGGAGTGTGGGCCTCAAGAGGAACTTGGGTGGGGTTGAGGAATAATATTGGACGGCCTGTAAGAACCAAGGCAGCTAGCTACACACCTTGTCTGCTCCTCCACTATTTGTTGGAACTCTGGCATCTTGTCTCTGCCTCTCTGTCTTTGCCAATCTTCTGTTTCTTTTTGCCACCTGGCTTCATCAGCACCCCTCAGCTCAAAATCACTCACCCCAAACAGCCTTACACCTGCCAATCTATGCATCCTTGCCAGTCCATTGCCCACAGATGACTTACTTAGCTTCTCTGCATTCAAATTCCAGTTTTCCTAATCAGTTAGGGACCCAGCCCTGGTTCAGTGAGCAAAGTGAGTGGGGTGAGGTGGCACTGTGGGGACAGGTGATGCATTGTGTGCTTCTTCTGAGGCAGCTTCTATATGAATTTCTCTGTGGCTTTTCAAAGTCAGGAGATGAATGGATGAGATGAACTGATTTCAAAGAGCTCTACATACAAAAAATAAAAATAAAAACTACCATTTGTGGGCAGTAGAGACATACAAGATATAAAAATTTAGTGCTGTTAAGTCACAACTAATTGTTTTGGTCAGAACACATAGTTCATTAGGCTTTGTTAAAATAGAAGTCTTTAGCTCTTAGGGAAGAATATATAAACTAAACTAATTTTGTTATTAATTTGGAAATAAAAAGTTGAATAAAAAAATATCCCTACCTTAAGGACTTTCTATTATTTTGCTATGTGTTAATTTTTCAAAAGCCAACACTATTTATTCTATTACTCATCTGCACTTTTATTGCAAGAAAAAATATACTCAGTCTATAAGTAATTTATTAATATTTTGAGTATTGTTTTTTTTTTTAAAGGTAAGAAGATCTGATGCATCCTATACCCAGCAAGCAGACTTACCTCTTCAACTGAGACTGAAAATCCCAAAATACATAGGATAATACAATAAATGTAGTTGCAGGAATGTATGTCAATTACATATTATGAAGTACTGTTAATTCTCTTCTGTTGAATGACAGTTTAATAGCTATTCACATAGTTACAATAAATATTTCTTTTCAAAATATCAAATGTACATATTACTGTATTCCATGGTACATTAATAGTTCTTTATATGTATTGATATAATAAATATTAAGTCACCAAGGTGTTTGTGTTCTATCACTTCTACTATACATATCCCACCTTCTAATTAACAAAGAATTCTCCTTTCAGTAGACTTTTGAATTTAATGTATAATAATTAACTTTTTGAAAAAAATCTGTAATTTATGCCTTTGTTTAGTAAAGACCTATAGCTTCCACATAAGGTTTTTTTGCATGTGTCTGGTAAAACATACATAACAAAATTTACTGTTTTAACCATTTTAAGTATCCTGTTCAGTGGCATTAAGTACACTCACAGTATTGTACAGCTATCACCACAATCCATTTCCACAACTTTTTCATGTTCCCAAACTGAAACTCTACCAGTTAAACAATAACTCTCCATTTCTACCTTCTCCCAGCCCTTTGAAACCACCATTATACTTTCTGTCTATACATTTGACTACTCTAGGTACCTCATATAAATGGAGTCATACAGTATTTGTCCTTTTGTAACTGGCTTATTCCATGTAGCATAATTTCCTCAAGGTTTATTCATGTGGTCACACGTGTCAGAATTCTCTTATTTTTTAAACCTGAATAATCTTTCATTGTATGTGTGTATCACATTTTGTTTATTCACTCATCTTTTGATGGACACTTGGGTTGCTTCTACCTTCTGGCCATTGTGAATAATGCTGCTATGGACATGGGTGTACTGTATAGTTTCTCATTAAAATTAACACAATAGTGCTCTCTTTTTAAAATCTATACAATATGCCACACATATTTTCTTTTTCAGAGATAAAAAGTGGGTTTATTACTAATATTAGTTTCCTTTTCTTTTTTTTTAAATGTTTTTTATTGATTATATTGTTACAACAGTTCCAATTTTCTCCCCTTTGCTCCCCTCCACCCAGCATCTCCCTCCCCCAGCAATCCCCCCCCAAGTCCATACCCTTGGCTTGTAAAAAATAACTATCCCCCCCCTCTCAAATATTAGGACCCTTTGTAATCTTAAAACACAAGATGTGTTTGACTGACACTTGTGTAACCTCATAATTTGGACCTTAGTTCCATATAACAATAAGAGAGTTATTTGCTAGTATATGTCACTAAGAATTACATCGGGGATATATTTATAACACAGGGGAACAATTTCTAACATAATTCCTGCTGAGTTCGATTTTTCAGCTGTTTTAGACTTAAATAGGCATGGTGACTTCAAAACTGCAGTTAGTTTTCTTCTATTACATCAAATTTTTCTCTACAGCTTATCTTAATGTGACCACTCTAGGGTGGATCCAGCCTGGATCGAGGGAAGCACTAGTGCTCTCTTATTGACTGAGAGCAAATCTCCCTCAAGTGGGGACGGCTGGGGGATGACCTTGAAGACCAGCGACAGGTTCACACTTGTCTAGGCTATTCAGTTACACATGAGACAGTGTGGTGAGAGGTTGTGTGCCACGCTCTATATACTGAATTGTATTCCGAAGTGTAGTCCAAGTTCTTGTCTGTATACAAGGAGTTAGCAGAATTTATTTCTTAATTTACATATGTACTTATTTCTTTTCCTTCAGACCATGTCTGCCTCTGCTATTTATCATTGTAAGTGCCTAAACAACCCTCATTCATTTTGTTATATCTGTGGCAGTTTCACCATTCCCAGTCAAAGGACAAACATGAGCACATTTGTCAGGCAAGCCTATTTTGCATATTTTAAAGTAAAACTTGGTGATCAAGGTAAGTCTTGGGCCCCTCACAAGGTGTGCAAGCAGTGTGTCAAGAGTTTATGGATGTGGACAAAGGGAATACTGATAAATTGCCATTTGGTATACCTATGGTTTGGTGAGAGCCCAGAGATCATTCAAGTGACTGTTACATTTGTAGAGTGAAAACGCCAGTATATAACAAGAAAGATAAGTGTAAAATAGAGTATCCTAGTCTACCATCAGCAATATGACCAATGCCACATTCAGCCGAAATCCCAGTGCCAGTTTTCATTGAACTACCCTTTTCCAAAAAACGGGAGTATGGTGAAGAACTAAGTGACAGCAATGAAGAAGATTTTGAAATTGAAGATAACTTGGTTTCTAAGGGATATGATCAGCATGAGTTGAATGATTTGGCATAAGATTTGGGACTATCCAAAAAGGATTCAGAACTCCTAGCATCAAGACTGCATGAGAAAAACTTGCTTGAAAAAGGAGCGAAGGTGTCCTACTTTCAATCAAGAGAAAGTGCATTTCTGCAATACTTTCAAAGTGATGGTGGCTTTGTGTATTGCCCTAAGATACATGGTTTAATGGAGGAATTGGGAATTCCAATCTATAATGCAACTGAATAGCTCAAAGCAGAGCTTGAAGTGTGTCCTGCTCCACAATGGCAATTTATTTGGTGCAGTCCCACTTGGCCATTGAGTTTGTTTTCATGAAGAATATGAAGACATAAAGAGAATCATTGATCTGTTGCAATATCACAAGCACAATTGGATCACCTGTGTTGACCTTCAAATGGTCTGCTTCCTTCTTGGTCAGCAACATGTATACACCAAGTATCCCTGTTTTCTGTGTATGTGGGACAGCAGAGCTCATGAGAAGCATTAGGTGGAGTCGAATTGGCCTCCAAGGTTTGACCTCAAACCTGGTGATACAAACATTCTACATGAGCCACTTGTTGACAGAAAGATCATTATATTTTCAACTCTGCACATAAAACTGGGTCTCATGAAGCAATTTGTTAAAGCTTTGCCAACTGAGGGAGACTATTTCAAGCATCTCACTTTGGCATTTCCTAGCCTGTCGTTTGAAAAGATAACATACCTTACTATGTATGTTTGGTAGCAGAACTTTACTACTTGTACACAATTTAACTTACAGTAACAATATATAGCCTTTATAGGAATAAAATAACTCTAAATAAACAGTTTATTCAGGTAATTTTTCTTTATTTTCCTTTGTTTGTACATTTTGTATGATTTTGGGGACAAAAGGAGGGTATTCTTTACCTTAAAAAGTTGAAGTGATAGAGAAAAACTGGGGCCATTTTTGGATACAGATGCCAAAAGTTAGTCAAAAACAAATGTCAATGAAAATTGTGTTCCCCAGTGTAATGATAACCATCAATAAGTGGTAACTTTGATTATGTAAAGAACACTCTTATCAAGTATCTGACTTTCAAAAATGTTAATTTCCTGCTTTCCTTAACCTAATTTTTCCTTAGTTGGCTCTCGAAAATGTTAGTTTCCTGCTTTCCTTTGCCTAATTGTATCAACATTTTTGAGAGTTTGTTTTGTAAAGAAAAGGGGAAGATTTCTCTAGAACAATCATATTCAAATGTTTTTCTTCTGATTCACCCTATAATGAGCTGGAAAAAATTATATATGCTTTTGTACATCATTTTTTAAGATAAGTTGAAAAAATAGCAAATTTCAATTTTCCCATGCATTGAAGATATTAGTATTCTAAAAATGAAACTATTCCATCCCTCTTTAAAATCTACCCAATGGAATCTAAATATCATGACAAATTGATACCCAGCATCATTCATGTAAACAAATATACAAACAAGTTTTTCTTTAATAGTAAGAAATTTTATGTCATTCCATTTTCTCCTTAAACTCTTATTTTCATTCTACTTTCCTCAGAGAACTTTATCCTAATGTAAATATTTCTATGCTTGAACATCTTTTATTGATCAATAATGTAAATATTTTTAAATTTTAAAAATTAAAAATGTCCCGGGACACAAAAATCTAAGTATCAAATATTCGTGCTGGATGGAGTTACCATTATAATTACTATTTGTACCTAACTGATCAAAATAACATAAAGATATTACATTATTTATATAATACATTATTTGACTATTAAACATAAAAAGTAAAAGTTTTAATATAAATAGATCTTTTAATGAAAAGGAAGAGCTTTTCCCTTAATAAGTTAATAATTATTATTCCTTCCTAGAATGATATAGCATCAATACCACCCTTATTTTTCATTTTTATTTTCCTAAGTGTTGGGAAATCTGCTGACACAATGCACTCCAGGTTGGAATGCTCTTTCTCCTGATCTTCCCCTGCTGGCCCCTTCTCACTATTCAGGCCTCAGCACAAAGGTGACCTCCTCAGGAAGGTCTTGTCTGATGATGAGATCTAAAGTGGTCCCTCTGTACCCCCTGAAGCCCTTTCACAGTTAGAAATCATCATAGTACTTGTCACTATCTGCAAGTGTCTTACGCGGATACTTATACATTGTTCCTCTCTGCTAGATATCAGTTCTGTGAAATCAGGGCCCTCATCTGCTGTTTGTTGACAGGTGGTAGGCACTTGATATGCTTGTTGGATGAATAAATGAATGAGTGATATGCTGCCTGAGATCATACATTCTATCCTACATATATGGAGTAGCTACCAGGAAAGGTATTATCATCAAACAAAGATCCTCCAAGTACCACAGTGGAAGAAGAATCTCCTTGTGAGCAGGGGAGCCTACTCTTGTGTCTTGAGATTAACCTTGGGGTGCAATTGATATTCTGCTGGAAAAATTAAACTCAGCTCAAAATAACAAAAGGAAAATAGACACAGAAGGTAACTTGTAACTGGGTAATCTGTGATACTTTCAGCCTGGAATCCTCCCATGGTTGGAAATACGTGGAGATACTTTTTGGTCAGTGTGGGGTTAGGGGAATACTTGCATTTAGTTGGCTTTCCACAGGCACGTTGAAACCTTGCAATACTATGCAGGGCAATCTCATACAGCCAAGAGCTCTGCAGTTTCTGGCCCACCAGGGCTGCACCTTTGTGTAGCATTTTAGCTTCTTACACCCAGGGGCACTCTCAAGCTAGTGCAGACATGAGTCCCCATTCCCCTATAAAGCCAGTTTTCTGAGTTTAGATTTTTCTGACCAAGAATGTCCCTTCATCAAAAAGAATGCCCACACATCTGGAGACAGCCCACTGCCTCCTGCCTTATCCAAACAGTACAACACAACACCGGAGGCACATTATTTCCAACAGAGGCACAGGTATTATTTTAAAACTATTATGTGGTGGGTGTGGTGAGTGTGCCGGGGAGGGGTAGAATTAATCTATGTTAACCTAGGAAAGGCCAACCTAGTATAGTGATGGGTTAAATACATTGAAAATATCTGCTATCCTGTAAGCCAGTGCATTTCAGTGTACTGTGACCTTTTGTGAGCACTCATACAACCAAAGAGCAAAACATGGGCTTTCCAACTATGAGGCTTGTGAAATGTTCCCTGAAACGCTTCCTAGTCTGTTCTTAGGCCTCCCTCCCCCCAATTAACCTAAATGGCCACATATTGGAAATTGTCTTTGGGATTCGATTTATGTTGTGTAGCCTTTGTGCCACATACAGGAATGCAGCAGTTTTTGCTGAACAGATTAGTCAGAGCTGAATGTGAAAAATATTACCTCTTCCCAGAATCTGTTTTCCTGTTACAAAAATGTTAACGTTGAGTTTGAGAGGCGCATTTTAGCAGAAGGAGTCCAGAAACTTGTGAGACAATATAGGGATAACACTCACTGGACTTCCATCTTGATTAAAAGAACTCCATCTTAGAAGCCTGACTATGATTCCTTGCTTTCAATAAAATTCCATGGTTAAAATTAACCTAATCACATCTTTAAAGGAAAGAATATATAATGATGACATCTTTCTTAACATCTTGTTCTGCAAAATAGTTGTTTTGTCAATTTAATGATAACCAGAATGGTTACCTAAGCATTATCTAACAGGCCCTTTGGGTGGTCCACTGACCATGGAAAACATCTTGTGACTACCCCAGGATCACCAGCTGCCTGTTGTCCATCTTGGAACAACTGACCTCATCCTCATTCCCAAGCCCCTACACCCACCCCAAAGGCCCCGTGTAAGCCATTCACAAGAACCCTGTGGGGACCTCAGCTTCTCTTTTCTGGTAGACTCCCTTGTGCACAAACTCTTTTCAATAAACTAACTGCTTGATCTTGTACTGAGTTCAGCGCTTATTTCAATGGCGTTGAGAACCTGGCACTCAAGGTCCAGTAACATTTGCACAGACAATAAACTTGAGACTACAAAAGAAAACATTGGCTTTACTGAATGGCGAGAAATAAGATTTATCAGAGCCCACACCTTATTCTTCATAACCCCATATATTATTGAGCATCTACTATGTGCTCAATGAACACTTGATTCAAAATGCTGTGTTGTGTGTACTTTTGTATTAATACATTTTAAACTTATTATCAAATAGGTCCCACCCACCAGCATTTATATTATACAGTTCACTAAAACTGAAATTTTTGTATTAAAAACTTGAAAATGTCTGGGTCTCATCAATCATGTAAAAAGCTGCCTTATTCCATTTGCTCCAGCTGCAGCCTTCAGTGAGGTTGGGGACTAAATGAAAATGCAAACCTCCTGTTAGCATGCTCCCTCAGTTATAAGAAAACGTAGCTCAAATAACCAGCTTTTATTTGTGTATTTTACCAATACTTGGCGTGTCCGAGCTCCCTTTAATCAGTGAATGCCGTGGTCAACCCCGAAACTTTCCAACTAGAGAGGTCTTTCTCAGAAGCCAATGTGCCAAGATGTAGGCTTTAGGACTGCTTTCTCGGCTGCAAGTTCTCAACTTTCAATACGGGCTAAACGCGTCCTTTCGGGAGGCTTGCGCTTTCCTCCGAGCCTTGTGCGCCCCCGCGCCCCGCCGCACTCTGGGGTCCGCGCGCTCAGGGGACGCACGGAGGCGGAGGCGGGAGATCCGGCGGGGTCCGAGCGGACTCTACGTCACCAAGCAGGAAGGGGCGGAGTCGCCAGAGCGGCGGCGGGAAAAGCGCTCGGAAGAGGTCTGGCCGCTCTGCCCACCGTGGTCCGGGTCCCTGCAGCTGCTTCCGCGACATGCCAGCTACCGGCTCCGAGCTGCCGCCCCCACCGTCGCCGCCCACCTCACAGGAGCTGGGCTCCAGGCCGCAGCCCCACGGGGAGCTGCAGTACCTGGGGCAGATTGAGCACATCCTCCGCTGTGGCTTCCGAAAGGATGACCGCACCGGCACTGGCACCCTGTCGGTGTTCGGCATGCAGGCGCGCTACAGCCTGAGAGGTGACAGCGGTCTCGCCAGGGGCCGGCGGGCGGGCGCCTTGATGGGCTTGGAGCTTCAGCTAGGAAAGCGCTCGGGAGAGGCCGGGCGTGCGGTCTAGGATTAGTCCTAACTTCACAGACGCCGCAACTGAGGCTTGCGTTAGCGAACTGAGCTGCGTAGGGTCACACGGACAAAAGGGACAGAGCTGGGGGGTAAAACCACGCAGGCCCTTAACCTCGTGATGTTGTCTCCCCTAAAGCGGGTAAGGCCCTGTAGTGTTTGCCCGAACTAGAGTGGGAGAGGATCTTCCTGGGCTTGACCAAGGGCTTGGCTAGGTGTCCCGGTTATCGCCCCTCCTCTCTAGGGTTGGCCCTTCCTCTTCGCAAAGTTCTTCCAAATTGGAGCCAATTTTTGTGGACGGCAACGACGGCGGGAAGAGGAGTGAACTGAGAGGCAGGGGCGGGAACTTGGGGTTCCCGACAGTTTTCCCATCCAGTCCCACGAACCAGTTTTCCTCTTAAATCTGGAAACAGGAACTCGATGGTCTGAGTAGAAGTTCCTATTCGTTTTTTCCTTTAAAACAGGGTGGCCCCTGGGAAGAAGGGTCTCTTGACGGTTGCTAGCGCCAGGCTTTCAGGAGACAAAGTGGCGAGGTGGGAGTGTGCATGGACGTACATCTTTGACACTGATGTGGAGGGTGGTTTTGAGAGGGACACTCACTATTGGTAAAGCAGAGTTGCTGTGGTCAGGTGCGAAGCCCTGCACCCTACACTCATTCTAGAGAATGGAAAATTCCCGGCTGCAGTGGAAAATATCTAATCTGCCTTGGACAGCTTTGGGAGTTTTGAGCAGAGGGATCCACCTTCCCACAGCTCCAAGAGCATTGGCCTTCAGTGAGCCACAGACCTAGTTTTTACTCCAGCTCCTCTTCTTAGACCTTAGGCAAGTTACTTAACCACTCTGGTCTTCAGCTTCTCCATATACTTGAAATGGAAATAATGTTCAGGCAATAATGATAAAAGTAGGTACTTTGAAAATATCCTTGTTACATGGATATAAACTATACAACTGAATAGAGATATGCTATTACAATTTCTTGATGCAAACTTCTGTATTCCCTCCTGGTATCTGTAAAATGGAGATCATAAAGGTGCCTCAGGGAGGGTTGTTTTGAAGATTAAATAAAATCATGTATATAAGGTGTTTAAACAGTTACTATTTTTGGTACACTTAAAACATAGAGGTTAATTTGTTTTGCAAATCTTTAAAAACTATTCTTCAGTTTTGACCAGTGTGATATATACTATCCTGAGCAAGTTTTTCTTGGCAGGCTAATGATGGAATAGCCCTGGGAGCCTTCAGGCTTTGTCCGAGGGCACACTTTGTATGTTGTCTTCATATGTCTGTGAAGGAGTCTCGTTAACAGGGTAGTGGATGGTCATTCTTTCCCTGTCCCTATCTCACTGTGTGGAACTTCTGTGTCTGGTGGGTACAAGGCCCAAGGGCACCGTCTTAGTCACTGACTTGCACTGCAGCCTGCGAGCTCCACCTTGATCCAGGGCTCCCACTTGGGAGGAGTCACAGTTTTCCAGTTGCTCCTATGGTCACTCCAGGGCCTAACATCCTGGGGAAGTTTTCTTTGACAGAGGAAGGTGGGTGGCATGTGTTGTTTTCCCATCTTGAAATTATATGGCAAATTGTTTTTCAGATGAATTTCCTCTGCTGACAACCAAACGTGTGTTCTGGAAGGGTATTTTGGAGGAGTTGCTGTGGTTTATCAAGGTACAAAGGGAAGTGAGAGGGCAGGCCCAGAGCCCAGGTTGTGTGGCACCATGTTCTTGTTTATACCCATTATGGCACATCAAACCCGAAGACACCAGAAGCCAGTGGATGTCTGTCCTTGACCTAGGAACACAATCAGGATACAGGTTAGGATGACAAGGGCCAAATCTAATAAAATGAAATATAAGAGAAATAAACGTGAGGCTTGTACTTGACAAAAACAAATCAACAATACCTTAACTATGCAAGTATAGGTTGAGGTAAACATAACTTGATAATGGCACATATAAGATATATAATACCCATTTGTGAGAAAAGCTAGTGCTGATAAGGCCAATCAGTAGAAATATTCTATATACCATACCTAAGTTACTACCAACAGATTGCACACGAAGCATTAAATTCATTTCAGGTATCACACTTGGACACAGGACACATTTGGTTAAGAAACAATACTAGATGGTGTGGGAATAATTAAAGGACTTTCAGGTATGTAGTCTAGAACAGTTAGTTGAGGGGAACAGGAAGGAAGTTTTGAGAGGAGTTCCAGAGAAGGTATTAGACTTACCTGGAAGCCCTCCAAATTTGGACTGGGACCAGTCTGCTTAACTTTAGGACAGGCTGCTCAGGTGGCTCAGTTGGTTGGAGCAGCATCCAGTACACCAGAAGGTTGCGGTTCGATTTCTGGTCATGGCACATAGTTGGGTTGTGGGTTTCATCCCTGATAGGGGTATATTTGGGAAGCAACCAATTAATGTTTCTCTTTCTCTCAAATCAATAAACATATCCTCAGGTGAGGATTAAAACAAACAAAGATAGGACAGGCTGTGCAGGGACATATTGAATGCCTGTTGGCGACTTGGTGGGGGCTCTTGGTGGATGAGCCCCAGTGATTCCAAAGTCTGCTGAGTGAGTGAATTCACCTTCTTTGTTCTCCCATCTCTTCCAGGGATCCACAAATGCTAAAGAACTATCATCCAAGGGAGTGAAAATCTGGGATGCCAATGGGTCCCGTGCCTTCCTAGACAGCCTGGGATTCTCTAGCAGAAAAGAGGGGGATTTAGGCCCAGTTTATGGCTTTCAGTGGAGGCATTTTGGGGCAGAATACAAAGATATGGATTCAGGTGAGGAGACAGTGCTGCTTCAGTGTTTTGATCACTCCATGGTTTCAAGTGAAGTGTGGGGGATAAGAAGCCAATGTCTGGGGAGCAGATATATAACTTTTACCTTGTGAGAGGCTGTTTCAGGTTCAAGAGCCACAACTACACCTCATGGAAGTCAGATCATACTCGGTGATTAGCATTACTGGGTGCTTGGCACTTTCCATATCTTTTCATTAGCAGATAGTGACACCATTGGTTGCCGTGTTGGGGGCTAAGGTTGGAAGTTCATCGGGGGCACTAAACACCCAGAGATTGCCTTTCAGAGGCTTTGATCTTCCTCTTATTTTCAAGACTAAACCATCCATCACACTATAGGTGGCACTAGTGTGATAGCTCATTTACAGTGTCACCCTCTCCTCTCCACCCTGATGGGTGGGGGAAGATGAACCATCTCCCTGCTGGATGTCCACCTTCCCCTGTCACTTGGGGTGTCACTTGCTGAGTCCAGCCCTAGTCCTTTGTTCCTCTGTCCTACTTATCCTTAAGTCGGAGAGTCAGAGGTTACAAAAGCAAATGTGTCTCTCGGTGTTTGTGTGTGTGTGTATACATAGTTGCGTGCAGGAAGTAACAGTTTGCTGGCTGGGCAGAGACCTGCCACCTGGAGAGCATTAGTCTCATCTAAAGGGGGCAGTCACATCTCACCTCCAGCCAGCTAGAGAGATGTCAGCCTGACATTGTCAGAATTCTTCAATTAAAGCCTAAAATACACATTTTATATGCAATCTTTAGATCTTTTGAATGTTGGCAACTTCATTAAGTTTTAAAGTGATGTGCAGACCTGCAGTAGGCATAATTCTCAAAGATAGAGTGGTGGTTGCAGGGGCGAGGGAGAGGGGGAGTGGGGCGCTAATGTTTAATAGGTATGGAGTTTCAGTTTAGGAAGATGAAAAAAATCTGGAGGTGGATGCTGGTAATGGTTTCACAACAGTGGGAATGTACTTGTGCCACTGATTGCAAGCTTAAAAATGGTAAAAATGGTACATTTAACATTATGTAAACTTTACCACCATTTTTTTATAGTGTTGTGTGGGCCAAACTATTTCTGCAGGTGAATGGCCTGCGACCTCTGTCCTAGGACATCCTCAGGATGTGAAGCTACTCCCCTGCCTTAATTGTGCCTTAAATCCTACCTAGTGTTCAATTCTTTATTGTTGCTTAAGCGGGCCTAATAAAATCATGTCCTTAGTTTAAAGTTGTATGAATGCTCAGCTTTTGGACTTCAATAGGAGTGTTTGTCCTTTTTGTTGATTTTGAATTTTAATCTTTAAACAGAGGTTCAAGTATAGACAGGTCCCTGTACCCTTTACCCAGTTTACTGCAAAGGTAATATCTTGTATAAATTGACATTGGCAAAATCCACACGAGCTTACCAGATTTCTCCAGTTTTATGTGTATTCATTAGCACGTGTGGGTGTGCAGTTTGAGCCTGTGGTGTGTAACCACCACCACGATCAAGATACAGAACTGTTCCATCACAGTTCTTTTTAAAAACCTTTGATATACTACCTTTTCTGGAACTGATTGTGACAGGCTTCCTCCAAAAAATTAAGAACTGCTGGACTAGAACATAGTGTGACACCAATAATGGAATTTTAAACAGAGGAGAATGTGAAATCCTGCACTTCTCAGCTTCCAGTTCCATTTCAGAAGGCAGGCAAGGAATTCACATCCAGAGGCCAGAAATGGGAGGAAAGCACAGAAGTGGTAAAATAATTATAGAGGTCTCCTGATATTTACAGATGACTAGGCATATACCTGCTAAATTATAATTTCAGGTGGAAGTGTTGGAAGGATACTGTCCAGGTCATGAAAGGAATCCCCAGTCCTCTGTTAGTTGTTAATATGTGTGAAATTGTATATTCTATTTAAGACCTAGTACTTTCTGTGGGACATAGATAAGCAAAATCATGTCAGTGAAGCATGACAAGAATGGGTATAGAGACTAAGTCCTGTTGCAATTGGGGAGAAGGAGGAGGTGACACCATGGCCAACCAAATATTTAAAGGACTTTTATAAAGAAAAGAAAATTGACTTTGTTACGGCTCCAGAGAACAGACCTAAGAGTCTAGACCAGGCCTTGAACTCAACAAAACCAAGCAGTATCTGAGAAATTTCTAGAGTGTGTTGGATTTCTTGTAACTATGACCCAAGGGGAGCTGTGGAAGGACAGTGTGATAGGTGACCTGTAAGGCCATCTCACAAGATGCTGTGATTAACATGTGCACCTTTTCTCTCTTTTTGATAATTTTACAGATTATTCAGGTCAGGGAGTAGACCAGCTGCAAAAGGTGATTGACACGATCAGAACCGACCCTAATGACAGAAGAATCATCCTGTGTGCTTGGAATCCAAAAGGTTGAAAGCATAGCAGTCATCCTCTCGTGTCCTGGCTGTATGATCAGCACAAAGGGAAGCAATGTGGCCTTGTGCACAGGCCTCTAGTGGAAGGCAGGCCTTGGGAACTGACTCAGCCCCATGGCTGCTTGGGTGACCCTGGGCAAGTCACACTTGGCCCCATTTTCACCTTTAGATGGCCTATAAAAATACATGTGCAATTTTAACATTTTAAATTGGGGCAGATGAAGTTTCAGATCCCTTTACCTCAATATTAACATTTTTAACAACAGTATTTTAAAATTAAAATCTACCATGGTGTAATGAAGACTCAGAGTGGAATATCTACATATGTAATAGAGACTTGGAGTACAGGAGGGTGTGCCTGAGACCCCAGTTTCCTGTGGCCCCTGCAAATGAATTCATTCTTCCTGTGAAGGTAGCACAAATAGTTAAGTTCAGCTCGGATGGGAGAGCGTTGCTTCAGTTGTAAACGTACATCGCAGAAGGCTCCTGTTAATGGACAGGTCTCTGTCAGGGTTGTGCCATTCCTGGGACTGGAATGGTCTGCTTTTGCCATGAGGGGAAGGTGTTGGTCAGGGGGGGGTCACTGTGTCCCAGTGGCTCTTTCTCATGACCTCCATCTTAAGAGTAGGCTTGTGTGTCACTCCTGTTTTACTATGCTATAGTTGTGTTCTTTAAAACCACCACCCCTCCTTATTTTTGTCTGTGCTGTTCCTCAGATCTTCCTCTCATGGCCCTACCTCCATGCCATGCCCTTTGCCAGTTCTATGTGGTGAACGGCGAACTGTCCTGCCAGCTGTACCAGAGGTCAGCAGACATGGGCCTGGGCGTGCCCTTCAACATTGCCAGCTACTCCCTGCTCACCTACATGATCGCACACATCACGGGCCTAAAGGTGGGCTGCTCTTAGGAAGGAAGTTGTTGCTTGCTTAGAGTGCTGAGCTCTTAGATTCTTTAACATGAAAAAAACTGCACAGAATTTGATTAGAAATGAACTGACTCACTTTGTGATTTTCCATGGAACTTTCCTGTCCTTGTGGTCTATACCAACAGGTTTATAGAGGTTTTTTATAATACAAGATAACTTTTATGAATTAACTTCTTAAAAGCGACACTGGTTAAATTCTTTATTTTCTGAAAAGCTTTGAGATGTCTACATCCTGTACGTAATGTGTTTTTAAATAATGTGTTGTAAAGGGATTAAAACTGAGACACTTACTATTTTGTTTCTTCCTGTGCAATTCAGCCAGGTGACTTTGTACACACTTTGGGAGATGCACACATTTACCTGAATCATATTGAGCCGCTGAAGATGCAAGTAAGAATTGTTATCTATCACACTTTGAAGATTGGTCCTGTCTATTGATAAAAGGTTGCTTTATAGAACATCCCTCCTATAATTGGCATTCTTCTCAGTGCTATGACAGAGATAAGGTGACCTGCTTTGACTGCAGGGCTTCAGTTTAGGGGTGGGTGGGCAGAGACAAGGCAGACACATGTCTCAGCAATGTGACAGGTACCGTGGGGGACTAAGTACCAGTATTGGAAGGGGAGAGCCACGTTCAGACCAGGGAATTTGGGACCTTCCCAGAGGGTGGCATTTCAACTCCTATTTTTACTTGAAGAATTTAAATGCAAATGTTTGTGTTAAGTGTATGCTAAATACAGTATGTAGGTGCCTGAACTTTGGAAAATCTGTTCAAATCCATAAATTATAGAAGCCAACAAATGATTTGAAATGGCAACAAAAGTATACGAATGTCTGTGCATAGAGCCCCAGGAATTAAACTTAAAAACCAAAAACCATTTAGGCCCTTCCGGATTAGGTCCAGGCTTGGAAAGTTTCTCTTTTGAGGAAATTTGTCTACTTTGCCATGGAGGGTGACTTCAAGGCTTACCCAGATGCTTCTCTCTGGCTGGCTGTTCCTGTCATGCTAGACAGAAGTCATGACCTGTGTCAACATCCTCATCGCCAGTGTGCATCCCTTTCTGTTAACTGTCAACAGATGTCATCTTTCCTTGCCCTTTCTGCCAGGGACAGTTGGAATGGGGATTATGGGACTCATGTAACCATTGCGAGTGCCTACTATGAATTACAGATACAAAGTAAAAGATTGTGTCCCGTCCTTAATAAACTTACCAAGAGCAATCAATCATGAGAACTTATACTTGGTGAGCCATCAGGCTCCTGACACTAAATGATCCCACAAAGTACACTCCACTCTCCATGTGTGTGAGAGCATCGGTTAGTTATGCTCCGACGGAACTGCATAACCAGGGAAAAGGTATCTACAGTGTTACACCCCTGTAGAATAATATTGTTGATACAATACTGTGTACTTATTTCATGAAGGGACATGGGGAGCAGAATTAAAGTACAGATATAGCAAAATAATGGTCTTACATTGTTTTTATCTTTTTTTTAGATGATTCTTTTTTTTCTTTTTAACTTTATTTTTATTGTCCCCCTTTTTCAACCCCATATCCACCTCCAACTTTATGTTTTTAGCTTCAGAGAGAACCAAGGCCTTTCCCGAAGCTCAAAATCCTTCGAAAAGTTGAGACAATCAATGACTTCAGGGCCGAAGACTTTGAGATTGAAGGGTACAGTCCTCATCCAACTATTAAAATGGAAATGGCTGTTTAAGAGTGCTTTTAAAGGAGTTGTTTGAAGGATACTGTTAGTCCTTTTATGTATTAATGGTTAGTTTAGATTCATAAATGAAAGTTCTTTTTGCTCTAAAGTAAGAAGGAACTAGATCAAAAATCAGTTGCTAACCTGTCAGTTATTATTCATAAACTTAAGGCTGTTGCCACTGGCAGATATAACTGTGCTGGTTCTTTTAGTAATAAAAGGCCTTGAGTTTGGTTAACAACTCAGTGAGGACATATGAAAATGCTGAGACTGAATAAAGCGAGGAGAGTAAAAATTTATATACTCTTTTTTTGTTTTTAATTTATATACTCTTAACAAAAACATGTACATGCATTTCAATCCCATGTTTGTATAAAGGTTAATGAATTTCAAGACTTATAAGCTCTTCCCTGAAATTTGAGCAAGCTAAATAACATCAGTCATGATAATGTATAGTTGATACAGTTATAAACATATGAAGTTTTGTTTCTTTTACATATTGTTATAATAAAGAAGTGTTCTGCATGCATCTAGGTTTTTGTCTTTAATTCTGTATTGTCATTCTGCATAGTTCCCGCCTAAAACAGATGACCTGAACCCTCCTAAATAAACATGCTCTATTCTTGTTTGGATGCTGCTAATAAGGTTAGCACAGATTTTAGAAATGCTGGCTAAACTATATTTTTCCATTTTTTCTATGATTTATCTAATTCTAGCTACATTTATTATTAAAATTGTTTAGGATTAAGGATTTTTTTTTTAAGGGTTATAAAAAATAGTCTATGAAATAGCACTTTGCTCTCACTGGTTTCAGTATGATATGAATTCGGTAATGTGCTTAGACTGAGCTGGAAAGAGATGCTATACCACTTCAGTGGACTCTTTTTATCTTTGTTGCAGACCAGATACCCCACAGTGCTGCAGAACTATTTTTATTCTGCTAATTTTTGACAAATGTTAAATAGAATAAGGAATCGTTCCAACAAATTATGCAACATGTCTCTTATTTTCATAGTATAGTTTAATGTCTGGATACCAGCATTTGATAGAAATCTTATAAGAACATATTCCGGGACTTCAAGTTAGTTAAATCTAAATTTGTGTAAGGATTAAGTAAGAGAGTGTATGCTTATATTCTAAAAGAAGTGATAATAATTACTTAGCTGATGCCTAAGATTAATATGATTTTCAGCTGAATTTGTTTTCATTGGTAGGATGATTTTATTTCCCAATTTTTGTAAAACCATACCCAAGAAATTTTAAGCCCTTTCACTTAAAAAAGAAATGGGTGTAAGGGCTGAACATTTAATTCCCTTGAGCAGCAAGGAGTTTCTTCCAGACTTCATCATCTGGGTACTGGTGTTTCTTTACAGATTCCTCCTTCATTTCTGTGGAATAACCAGCTTCCTATCAGACAAAAAGAAAAATGGAGCAGTGCTAATAACCACCTGGAACAAAAAACATTTATGTATTTCTCCTGCTCCTAGAAATGCTTTTAAATCTAAGTCAGAGGCAACTGAATTAATATTTTTAATCAAATTTCCTCTGATAGGTCAACCTTTGTTTGTGAAAATGAGGCCTGCTCTCTTAAAAATGTTAATAAATGGCCCAGATAACACAATTGAGTCAAAACTTGTCAGCTGACTAACCTGCTAGTTGGTGCCAGGTTTTCTTTCCTTTTTTGCACAACAAGTACACGTTTTAAGGTGAGGAAGGCTGGCATTAGAGAAGCCTCGTCAGTTGCTATTTCACCTGCAAACCCTGAGCTGCAGGCCTTGGGAATCTGATGTTGATGAACTAAAGAGCAATTTGTTTCTAGGTAGGAAAATAAACTACGGAGTCAAAGCTTTGTGCTCCAAGGTCTAGCTCCTGAGAATCAGTACAGCAGGGGCTTCCTCGGGGAGGCCTTCCTGCCCAAGCTCACCTTTGGAGGCATGTAGGAAGCATTCTTGATTATCACAGGATACTTGAAATGTTCATGAAGGTGGTCGACATATTCACACATCCTGGGAGGAAGGAATCAGGTGGGGCAATGATGCCTGAAGTTAACTCACTTGGTGCCAACTGTTATAGCAGAAGGGGCAGTGCCACAGTGAAGAAAGGGGAGACTTGGTCAAGGCTTGGCTGGTAACCACGTTTCCCTCAACCTCTGTGCCTCAGGTTCTTGTCCTCTATGAAATAAAGCAGTGTGGAGGCTTGGATGTATTGAACCATGAAGTCTGTTTTAATAAAGGTTTTGTGACCCCCAAAAGGAATCAATTTAGACTCCATAAGGATCTGGAATTATTTGGGTGACTTTAGCCAAAAGTTAGATGAATGGATTCTTTCCAGCTATACACACGATTTATAAGAGCATAGGTTTTAGGATCAGACCAATCTGTTCAAATTTGGTCTTGGCCACTTTCTAGCTTTGTGACCTGGAGTAAGTGGCCTAACTCTGCTGCCTAACCTTAGTCATCAGCTAATGGAACAGCTGCTGTGAGGGGCAGGCATGTGCTCTGTGCAGGTGATACACAAAGGAATTGGCAAGAGGCCTCATGGTTTCAGGGTACATACAGACTAAGTCATCGGCTGTACTGTTTGCTACTTGTAATCTATAGAGACCCGATGAAGAACCAGCCCCATGGGAGAGACAGTGGGGCCTTGAAGAGGAAACAGAGAACAGTGTTCACACAGAAAATTACAAAGCAGAGGTGTTATGGTGTGACAGCACACAGTGTCTGTGGCTATTTGCACAGTGACATTCCTGAGCAGTGAGCTCAACTTTCAGGAGAGTGGCATGAGGCACTTTCACCCACTTCTTTGGGGTCATAGTACACGGTGGCTCAGGGCTGACCCTTTTTCTCTCATCCCTCAAGACCTGCAAAACCTTTAAGGTTCGTTGGAAACGCCCCTCCCCGCCCCCCATCCCGCCCCTTGGTCCTACCTTCAGGAACTGAAACGAGGGGCAAAATTAGAATAACTTAGGAATTTTTTAAATTTACTCTTTTTTTTTTTTCCCATTACCATTTAGTCCTCTTATACACCCCTCCCCCCAGCAATGACCACACTGTTGTCCCTGTCCATGAGTCCTTCTGGATTTTTTTTTTAATAGTTTAAAATACTTCTGACATATTAAAAGGCAGCATGTACCTGCTCATTACCTAACTTAGGAAAGAAACCAGTACTTTATTGTTGAAGCCCACTATATACCCTGACATTTCTCTCTCACAATCCTGAATTTGGTGTTTTCCTTTCCCACACATGTTTCCATGTTTTCACTCTATACGTCTAGTGATCTTCCTGTGATACGACATTTAATTCCAGGAAGAAAGCATAATAAATCTACATAGTACAGATGACTAGAAGGAGATTGTCTTAATGTAAAGCTTACCTGGGGCATGTTGGGAAGTCAGATGGAACTAAATAGTAATGATGTGACCAAATCAGGGAAGACGCCAGTGTTAGAAAGAGGAAGTTGGACAGAGCAGAGGATATACCTCCGATGAAAGTGGGGCTTTAGGAAGTCAGAAGCAGGTGCTGGTTGAGGAAAGAGTTCTGGTTTTCATCTGGTTGAACTCTCACCTCCTAAACAGTGATTTAGGTACCAGACCTGACCCCTCTAAAAGAAACATACATGACTGTTTACTGCTGGGTCTCCTTGTTACTGCCCCATGTGGAGAAGTGGAAGCAAAATGAACTTGGCCTTTGAGTCACAGCGTGTGCCAATGGATAGGGTACTTAGTGCCTTTGGCCTGGACTGAGTGACACTATTGAAGTTAATGACACATTACTCACCTGTTTGTGAGGCTTGTGGAGACTGATATGAAGTCAAATATTATCAGGTGCTGTACCAATTCACAGAGGCTAACTCCACCAGCATGGGGGCAAACAGGAACTAAAATGAAGGCAGGTTTCTACTGAATGCCAAGAGTTGGGCGGAGAGAAGGGAGGGGTGGGAACCTACAGTTTTTCTGATTGCCCTCAAGTGATTAAGTCATTCGTTAAAGTTTAAGGATGAAATTCCAGGATGAAAACCATCAAAGATTCCCTGATTAAGCCTGAAAGAGTTAGGGAAAAAAAACAAAATGCCAAGCTACAGAGGGAAGCACAGGTGTCTCATGGGCAGGGAAATGGAGGTTTGGTCTGCAGACTACTGTGCCCTTACTTCCAAACTTTTTGGCCATCAGCAATACTGAGAGGTTCTCGTTGACACTTCCCAGCCTGCAGCTGTCAACCTGGAGAAACTGCAGGGCTTTCGCCTGTAGGAGCTGCTTAAATATCACTCTATTGTGGCACTGGAAATAGAATTACAAAAAAACCAACAGAAGAATGGACCTCTAAACTAAAAGTTTTGGGACCCCCACAAGGAATCAATTTAGACTCTATAAGGATCTGGAATTCTTTGGGTAACTTTAGGTAAAAGTTAGATGAGTAGATTAAAATCACCAAATGGGGTTCTTTCCAGCTATACACATGATTTAGAAGAGCATAGGTTTTAGGATCAGACTAATCTATTCATATTTGGTGGCAACACACCAATTCCAACTCACTCATTAGTGACCTTCAACACCTGGTCTGTATGTAGTCTTTGTTCTCCCTTGGCATGAGGCAAGTCCTGATTGTGCAGGTGGGGACCTGCGGCTCACTTCTTTACAAATCTACTGGTGGAACAGTGTGAGTCATGTAAAGTCACACTGCTTGCCATCTATTTAGGAATAACTGCCATAGTGAAATGAAGCATTGGGATGAAATACAGTGACAGTGATGAGCAGATGGCATGCACAACAAAACAGAACCGTGGCAGAGCAGCATTGCTCCTTTTGCTGGGAAAACAGACTGCAGCCTCTCCCTGCTGCTTGTGGGCTGACTGCTGCAGGTTTTGGCAGGCACTTGTGCTTCGTTTGTAAGCACAAAACGTGAACGCAATCATGTTTACTCAACTTGGAAGGTGGCTTTCTTAGAGTCACATAGTGCATTTTATGTCTTTGTAAAGCAAGTTGAAATTGCTGCCTTATAATCTACATTAAACACTTTGATAAGAATAAATGAATTTAGTCATTGAATTATAGAATAATCCAGAAACTTGTGACTATATCTGACTCTTCACTCTAATGAAGTATTATAAAATGACCCAATTTCTAAGAGTATGAAAATTTCCCAACTCAAAATACAAGAGGTGATGTAGCCTAACATATGATGATGTTATCAGTAGGTGGCCAGTGTGCCCTGACACCAAGGACATGTCACTTGCCTGTTCTCCTGTGGCAACGCCAATTCCTAATGGGACCAATGCCTATAAAACACAAGGTTACCTGGTGTTATTTTCCTAAGTTTTTGAATTGAAAATTTAGTGTTTAAAATTTTAGAGCTATTTATTTAATGTTTAACCATTCAGAGCTGAAGAAAGAAATGTCCCTGTGGAGGAGCAGCATGAGGTAGTCAAGGGGAATGTGTCCACACAGGAGGGGTTGTGTGTGTCTGCAGAGAAGGACTGGGCTTGTTCACGCACTACTCCCTGCCTGGCTGTGGCTCTGCAGATTCTGTCCGTAGCCTGGGCAGTTTGGCAGAACTGGGAGGAGACACGCCACTCAGCAGTGGCTTGGCACAGACTTGAGCGGTTCAGCCTCTAGCTGAGTCCTTCTTATAGGTCATCACTCTCTTTATTCCCATCTTATTGCCCCCTTTAGTGGTTGTTCTAGAACCCTGCCCGTTCGAGCTCAGTGAGTGGCCATAGATCTTACTTCACAGATTGGGTTTGGCTGGTGAGGTACTGAAATTTTCTGGCGATGCTGCTCCTTCTGTCCCCCTCCCCTGAAACTACTGTTCTCCTCACCACCCTGGCTCTAACCCTCATCCCCAGCCCCCACTGGGACTGCAGAGCCACACTCTCCGCTCAGGCATCTTTGCGCCCTGGCTTAGCCTTCCCGTTGTTTAGGGAACAATGACGCTAATGGCTAATACTTTCTGGGCTCTACCTGGCCTTGTGTGCAAAACCCTGACTGAATTGATTCCTCATCACAACCCAGTGGGATAGAATCCATCATGATCCCCACTTCACAGATGAGAAAAGGCACACAGGTGTCTTGGATCAAAGCTCTGAAGGTTGTGGAGTTGGGGCTTGAAATCTCAGCTGACTCCAGTGCCAAAGGAGGCATCTGAATCACTAGGTATGCTGACTTCCCTGCAGAAAAGTCATTAATTTAGGAGCCAGGTGTCCCCATTTCCACTACCTGGCCTGTCTCTAACAAGATGTGTGGACTTGGGTGAGAGTCACAGACTACTCGCAAGTCTGGAGTTAGAGGAATCTACATTTTTTTGTTTTATTCTGGGTGAGTAAAATATTTTAATATCAACCATATTTCTATCTGTAGTCATGAGAATCATGTCTATTAATATCAAGAGGATGGTTGGTAGCCTTTCAGCTTTTAGCCATTTACTTTCTCTAAAATAAACAGAAATAAGGGCAGTCAATAAACTGAAGTGAACAATTATTTCACCTACTTCATCAGGAAAAGTAAAGGGGACTAGGCAGAAGAATTTTAGGATCTGTTCTGACCATTCTGGAAAGCCAAACAAAAAATAATATGGCACTGACAGGACAGCAGCATCTGCAGTTTTTCTACCTTGGAGATGGTGGCATGTCCCAGAATGTCATCAGGGGAGGTTGGCTCCTCAATCCACAGTGGCTTGAACTCAGCCAGCTTTGACATCCGCCTCACTGTGTCAGGCACATCCCAGCGCTGATAGGCATCCATCATCTGTAAGGAGAGACCTTTGCAGCAAGGTCTGCCAGGTGCTGACCTTCCTGCAGGGCTGTGGCTCCCAGAAAGGAAATGCTGTCACTAGTTGCCACCAACTGCTAAGCAAGACTCCCATGGGGAGCTTGACATGTCTTCTTTGGAGGACCGGTATACAGTCATAACAAAGGGAGGCAAAGAGCAGCCACAGAGACCAGAATTTTGGCTCCAGATACTCCAAGTCCTCAAATTATGAGATGATGTAGGAACTTAACTCTTGTTTATATCAATTAACCTATGGTAAAGTTGGTTTTCTTACACATCGTTTCACCTAAAGGCACAGAATCTATCAACAACATTAAGTGAGGACTTACTGTAATGTCTTTGGAGGAGATGTCCAGAAGAGGCCCGGGCTGGCCCTGGAGCTCTGACCCAGTCTACCCAAATACATTTTGTGTTGTAGTGTTCCATTATTTTTAGGAACCATTTTATCACATTCTGAATCATGCATAGCCAATAATGACTTTGTTCAACGGTCATTTATTGACTATTGCCTACTATGTGTCTGGCACAATAATAAATAACCAAACTCCACCATTAATTTAGCACCTATGCCACTAGACATTTTATGCATTTTTCCCATTTAATATTTATAATAACTATGAGGCAGTTCATATTAACCCATTTTAGAGCTAAAACTGACATGCAAAAAAGATAAATAACTGGCCTATGAATAATAGATGAAGTAAATGGTGAGTTCAAGTCTAGGTCTCTTACTCCAAGGCCCTAGCTCTCTTTGTGCAGAGATCCTGCCTGGAAGCCAGGTGCTAGGTCTGCAAAAGCTAACAAAGCGTCTCTCCATCCCCAACATTATCATGCTTTCTAGAAGAGAGAAACAGAGACAACTATCTCTTGTACAGTGATATTCCACCTTTATCCTCTCATGGTGCACATAAACTAACTACTAAAATTCTTTGGCACACCAAAAAATTTCTTTTTTTGCCAATCTGACAAAAATATGTATAGTTTTTATTAATTTATGAAAAATAATAGTAATTACCTACATTTTTTGCTCCAAAGTGACTTTTAAAAAAATCTGGTGTTGTCTTGGCCAGTGTGGCTTAGTGGATTGAGCACAGGCCTGTGAGCCAGGGGGTCACCAGTTTGGTTCCTGGTCATGGCACATGCCTGGGTTGAGGGTCAGATCCCTGGCTGGCAGTGCAAGAGAGGCACCTGATCAATGTACCTCTTGTACATCGATTTTTCTCTCCCTCTTGCTCCCTCATTCCTCCCCCTAAAAATAAATAAATAAAATCTTTTTTAAATCAGGTGCCAATACTTGTATATATGTATTTCTGGTACCAAGATTTAATCAATTAGACACAACCTTATTATGCAATGTGACCAATAAGATGCAACTCTATTATATGAGCTATATATTTATGGTTCAAGACAGGGTATTCACATTGGATGGCTATTGTTGTGTTGGCTGTTGTCATTTTTTAAATTTGACAGTCTAAGGGGAAAGAGGTCAGTGCCTCTGCCTAAATAGTCGGTATTTTTCTTGTGGCACACTGGTTGAAAATTGCTGCTGTGGTAGAATGTGCTATGTGGTAAGAGTATCCTCATAGAACACTATGAGAACCAGAGAACAGTACACCCAGAATCAATTATTGTAAATAATTTGGATGATGATGACCTCATAAGAAAAAAAAAGTAACATTAATTCACATATCAATAATGGGATATCTGATCCTAGGTCAAGGACTCCAAACTTCTATTTTAACTTCGGAAAAAAGTCTTTAAAATTTCATACAAACATCTTATTGTGACTTCATTTTATGAAAATATTTTACACATAATAATAAGTGTTTTCAAAGCTACACAGTTAGGAATACTGATCCTTTAATTTATCCCAAAGTTCCAGCATTTCTTCAACAACGGCTCCCTGAGATGCACTTACCTGATGAGCTACATGTGGGACAGACTTGCTAAGAAGGGAGATTAATTGATTGACACACTGGGCACCCATGGGAGATGTGTTCGTTCAAATGCATCCATATTAGCAAGAAGGAACAATCCTAATCCTGGTCTTAACTAGTTCTACAGAATAAAAATAATTTTAACTATCAGCTCCCAGTTGTTTGTTGTTGTTGTATTTTAAGAGTTCACCTAGTGTAACAAAACCACAAAGCTGTACATCCTCTGACATTCAGTATTGAAATTCCCAATGTTTTTTAATCCTTGTTTGAAGTTTGTAGTTTGGCCCTGGACAAAGGCTTCCTTGTAAGGCGGTTTATTTCTCAATAGGAGAAAAGGATATTTACCAAAGTCTTCTCAGGTGCAATTATGTCTCTGATGAGTCAGCACCTATGGATGTCATCCTGGAGATCAGCACCAACTTTTACCTTAAACCTGTAAAATCAATTGTTTTGGTAGTTTATGGGCCCTGACTTGGCAAAAATATCTGGATTTTCTACAGAAGTGACAATCTCTGTCAATAATTCAGAGATCACATTTTCTAGTAACTTCTTGCTCTTTTCCAATCAACCTTCAGACAAATCACTTGAAAATCATCCTACAATTAGTATCTCTTTTCTCATTAGTAGGTAATTTACTGACCTAAAGTTTAGAAACTTTAGAGAGCACTTAAATCTTTAATAACATTAACTGAGTTTTAGCTGTGCCATAAAAAAGAATTAAAAATGAGAAAGCCACAGACTTGAAGAGGAGAGTGGGAAGGAGAGCTGAGTGAGCCATCCTGTTACATCTTGAATGAAAAGAGTAGAGTTGGTAGAATTCCCCTGTCTACATGGTCCTTCACAAGAAGGCTTCATCCTAAATCAACTCAGTGAGAGATCAGCCAGAGGGACCCAATGGTGCAGGGGCCTGAGGTTTGGGGATTATGTCCTGGCTGGTGTGGCTCAGTGGATTGAGTGCCAGTCTGTGAACCAAAGGATTGCCAGTTTAATTTCTGGTTGGGGCACAGCCTGGGTTCCTGGTTGGGTCCCAATGTGGGGTGCGCAAGAGGCAACCACACGTTGATGTTTCTCTCCCTCTCTTTCTCCCTCCCTTCCCCTCTCTCTAAAAATAAATAAATAAAATCTTTTAAAAAAATGAAGTAACTTGGTCACATAACTAGGAGGCATAGCTGGCCACTGCAGGAGCTCCCTTAATCTGTTTTTATACCCAGCTCCTCTCCAGACCTTGGTCTCCACACTGTGCCCCATGACTTTGCTAAGTTGTTTCATTTTTCAGAAGAGGTGTAGTCAGCCTGACTGTGACATTACCATGTGGAAGAGGTGCCACCACCGTGGCTGAGGCCAGCATCCTCTCCCTTGCTCACCAGCCTCTCTGCCCTGCACACTCAACATCAAGGCTGCCACTGCAGACAGAACCCGAGGTCCTCCCTCTACTTGCTGTGATGCCCATCCTCTATGCCAACAAAGCACCCTTGCAGAACAACACACACACTCAGGCATCTGCTGCCATTCTCTCCCTCTGCTCAGCACAAAACACATTTCTATTCCAGGTGAGAGCTTCAGCTTCTGGATGTGGGCTTCCTGTGATGGGAGGCCTTTGCTGTCTCCCCTCAGTCTTCTCCGACTCACCACATATGACTGTGCCAACCTTTCCTGGGAATGTGCAGAGAAGGAAGGTGCCAGCATTTATTGAGCAGCTGCTATGAATCCTGACTGTGCGGGTCCTTTTCAGATACAGCAACTTTGAGGAGAACCATGAGTTAATATTATTCCCTATTTATATAGAGAGAACATGAAGCTTAGAGGAGTTGAGCAATCTGCCCATGATCACACAGCAAGTACTAGCAGGTGATGAGAGAAAAAGGGAAGATTTGATTCCAAATCCCTCGCATCTCTAAGCCTCTTCCCACCACATCATGCTGCCTCTTTTAAGTTCTCACACCTCACCCTGTATTTAGCTGCAGGGTTCATAAGAATTCAGCCCTTTCAAACACACACATCACCCAGGAGTCTTGTTAAAATGAAGACTCCAACACAGCAGGTCTGGGGAGAGACCTGAGAGTCTGCATTTCTGACCAGCTGCAGGGGATGCTGATGCACCTGCTCCACAGACCACACTTTGAGCATCAGGAGGCCAGGTGACCAGGCTGACTGAGAGTCAAGCAAAGCCTGGTGATTTATCCCAGGAAAATGAGCCACATTTAGTTGCACTGATGGACTCACAGTGACTAGATAAAGAAATGATGGTCCCTGTGCTGTGTCAAAATCCAGGGCCACTGACAACCAGTTTATCCAGCGGAAGACCCTAGGATGCTCAGAGCTCCATAACCATGCAGGAGGGAGACAGCAGAGAAGTGCAGATGCTTAGTCTGGACAGAACACGGACCAGAGGAAAATAAGGGCTGTCTCAAGGGCCTGGCTCTCAGAAACTGAAGATTTGGGACCAGTGACTGACAGTGATTGACAGTTATAGGGAACTGAAGGTCTCATGACATTGAAGCTCTTTCTAACACTTGAGGCCTCCAACAATGTGGAAGTGCCTTATAAAGTTAAGCTCACTGCTCCTGGTTTTCAACTAAAAGCTGAATCAGGGCTTGTTACTGATAGTAAAGAGTGGATTTCTAAGAATCTTCTTACACTGATCGGTGCTTGAAATCAGTGATCTCCAAGGTCTCTCTCAACTCTGATGTTTTATACTTCTAATTAGGACTCACATCTTGTCTCTTTTAAAATCCTCACCCAAGGATATGCTTATTGATTTCAGAAAGGGATGAAGGGAGACAGAGAAACATCAATGTGAGAAACATCCAATTGGTTGCCTCGCATACACACCCTGATCAGGGACCTAACCCACAGCCTAGGTATGTGCCCTGATCAAGATTGAACCTGCAACCTTTTTTTGGTGTATGGGATGAGGCTCCAACCAACTGAGCCACCTGGCCAGGGCCTCAGGTCTTATCGTTGGAAAAAGAGCCTGGCCTAGGCTCTTATGTCTCTTATGTGTCCCTGCACACCAGACTGCTCTTGGAAGAATCTTGGTCTTCTTAGTGCCTTTTGATCCTGGCTCCTCTCCATTGCTGAGCCTCTCATGCTGCCAATTGAAAGAGTGAAGTTCATTATCACACAAATAACTTACCTGGTCCAGCCACTTTTTAGGGCCTCGGTGCAGAGCTGTGGGGAGAGGAGCACAACCATCATTATACACTGAAAAGCTCTCTTGGTCTATTGAGTACCTCAGTCATTTCTGACCTGGTTTCACAAACACTGTGGTAGTAGCAGGAACCAGACAACAGCCATGTGTTGTTGAAATTCAGAGCAGAAACAGCTTAGCCAACAAGCATAACTCTCTGTACTTTTAGGGTGACTTTTTCCCTCATCACTATGGTAACCATTTCTTTAATTGTAACAATACTCCTGGAGGCAAAGTGGGGCATTTTTATCCCTTTTTAAAAAGCTATAATATTCTGTGGCATCCACAAAACTAATGGATGTAAGAGGAAGAAACAGTATCCAGCCTTTCTCTCTGTCTCAGCTGTGGGTTAGAATAGTACAATGGAAAGGAGTGGTAAGTCAGCATACAATGACTGCATGCCACGTGCCAGCCTCTGTGCCGCAAGCACTGCATGAGTTATAGGATTTTCCTGAGTCCTCAAAACCAGCCATGAGGTAAGAGATTATTTCCCCACTTCACAGTGAGGACACTGAGCCTCAGCTTGAGTATGTGTAACACTGCACAATGTTATGCTGCTGCCTTTGCCTGGGAATCACATCCTAGGCTGTTACTTTTCAGAACCCAAAGTGGGAGTCACTGGTCACAGAGTCCCAGTTGTCCTGTGTCAGAGTCCTGTGTCCACAAAGTGAATGGCTTTGCCTTTGCTTGAGTAAAAGTACTTACAGAATGGAGCCATAAGAGTTTAGAAAGGATAACAAGAAAATACTAAAACTCTTCCAGGAAGCCAGGAATATAAAACCTATCTACCAAACCAGGTTCAAACATCCACCTGCTTCAGCGTGTCATCTGAGTACCCCAGCCAGGTGCATGATGTGGTGTAGGCAGGGTAGACATGCATTAGCATTTGCTCTTCTGTAGAAACACAATGCTTGTCAATACTTTGCTCTTTCCAGGGACCTTCAAAATTAGATTGCCTGTAGCTAAGCTGCTGCTTATCAGAGAATCTCCTTCTGATCTCACACCCAGCCCTTGGTCTAGCCCCTGGACACATTCATGATCATGCACATTCTGAGGACATCAAATGGGGGGTGAAGATGGGGAGGGGGCGGGGTGGGGTGTTATGGGGTGACCAGGGTACCCTCTAGGACTGCCCTCCAGCCAAGGGCCTCCCTGTGTAGTCACACCACACTCAGGAGGCTTCTTCATCCAGATTCATCTGGCTGTTGAGGACCTGGCTGCTGGGCATGAGGCATTTGGGAGGACAATGTGAACCCCCAAAGGACAGGGACCGTCAAAAGTAAACAATGATAAAAATAATGAAGGAAATTTCCTTATATCTCACCTCTCTCTTTTTTACCAACTTGACCTTTCTTCAGTATTTCTGGGGGAAAAAAAGCATCATCACTCTCTTAGACAACAAATGTTGCACACACTGTGCTATTTACACATCAGCGTGTACATACCAGAAAGCTTCCTGTTCCATCACTTGAATATGACTCACCATAGGCTTCCTCCTCAGTCAGGACGTCAGTGATGTACCTGAAATCGATGCAGGATAGCAGAGTCTGGGGGTCCTGGCAGCATGACAGGACAGGGAAGGGCTGGAATCAGTTCAAAAGTGGATTGTGTTCCTAAGAATCTGCTTACACTGATACACGGGACTTATCCTTTTCGGGAAACGGCCTTTGGAATTTGTGTTATATTGTTTGATTCCATCATCCCTTGGTGGAGAGTCCTTCAGAGGGTCATCGCCACCTCCTGATGGAGTCCTTAGGCCCTCATGCTCTGACCAGCCCCTTGCTCCCCATCTCTCCTTTCCATCCAAACCTAGGCTCCCCATTCCAGGCTCTGGAAAGAGGACAGGGTGTAAGGCTAGCACTCGGCACAATTAAGTGGATAGATGAGCACATGATATCACTCTAAATGTCACTGCTTCCACACTTCGGGACTGACTGTGACACCGGAGCAGCTTAGAGGGAGAGGAAAGAAGGGTGATCTCAGAACCAGGCCACTCAGGGGCAACCCTGTGCCCACTGTTTGCCAGCAGCATAACCTCGGGCAATTCTCTCTCCTGTCAAATAGGGATGATTCACTTTGCTGACAGGAACAGAGTGGACTGAGCATGAGTGTGCCCAGTGTTCCGACTTCCTGGATCATCACTGGCTGTACTCTCCCCACCCCTTCCTGCCCCAGGCTTGGGCTCTGGCCACACTGGGAGGAGGACATTCATCGATGCCTCTGGCTGAGACCCCTCCCTCCACCCCCCAATTAACAGATACTTGGGAAGCAACCAATAGCTTCCCCACTCAGGTTTTACTGTGACCAGTATTACTCCACTATAACCGTTAAAAATCGTTAAAGTTCTTTCTATGCTCAGATTCTGCTTCTTTTAGGAGTACTGGCATTGAAACAGGGAGCAGGAACTAAAAGAATGAGGATTCCACAGGTTGGATTTCAGGCATCTCAGGTCATTCAGTTTTGGGGGCCTCCTCTTGCATCCCTCTCAAGGGCTAACCTTGAGCCTAAAGGGGGCTCAAGAGGTCCCATCCTTCTCCTTCTGATGGAGCCCCTATGCCACCCACAGCGGTGTCAGAGAAATGGTGTGATACCCTTGTCTTCACTTTCCTCCAAAGAAGGCATAACGTCTGCTGGCCAAAAGGTCTTCAAAGCCATGGTGTTCTCTTTTCCCCTTAATTGTGATGCCAAATAATAACAAGGGCCTTTATCTGTTGACTACTAGAATTTTAGCAACTGTCTGAGGCATCACCTTGAGGCAGCTGATGCTCAGAGAGGTTAAATGACTTGCCCAAGGTCACCCAGCCAGTAAGTGGTAGAGCCCAGATTCAAAGCCAAGTCTGCCTGATGCTGCAGATGCTCATTCCTGCTATAAACAGGTGGAAGAGAAAGGAGAGTGAGGTGCGTATCTTTCAAATTCAGTTTTTGGCTCTTGCCCTGCTGGAATCATGCAGTGGAGACACAACAGTCTCATCCATCACTTTCTTTCAAAATCAGTGACTGAATGATATCTTAATAATAATCTTTCTCTTCAGGGTTTGTAAATCACTTCTCTCACTTGGTCTTTGAACCAGTTCTACCAGGTTCCCAGAGAAGGTATGATCATCCCTTTTTCATAGTTAGAAAATGGAGGCTCTGAGAATTTGCATTACATATGAAAGGTCCACAGTGGGGGAGGGGAACCTAACTCTGTGCTTCCCATGGGGCCACCCAGGGATCCATAGACAGTCCTGACTATATTTACTGATTCTCAAAAGGCAAGTAATCCATTTATTTACAGAAGCAATTATAATGTGAAAGAATTTACTTACCATGTCAACAAGTAACTTCCACAGAGGCTTGAAGAAAAAACGATTTGTAAAACATATGCGTCAAATATGAAAATAAATGTAAACTCCCACTATCAAACACCAGCCCACTTGCCCTCCCATCTGTGATGCTGCCTCCTAACCTCTCACCTCTGCTACAGGCCCCCTTCCTCCACTTCTTTCTCAGTCCTTTCTAACTTACTTCTACAATCTCCTAGCTACTGCCAACAATCCAAGGGAGAAAAAAAATCAAACAGTTGCCTTTATTTCCTTTGGGCGCTTGCTGTGAATTTGTTTTTCAGGCTGCTTGTAGAGCAAGTGTTAATTCCTCTGCACATGCTGTGCTGTTCCACAGAAATGCTCCTGAGTGAGTTAGCATCCTCTCCTGCTTGGCCCACAGGTCGCACACAGCATTGAGAACGGCTGCCATAGCCAGATGCACAGCTCCTTTCTCAGGGCTGATCTAGATAGGCAGCAAAACGCACCAACACATCTTAGAAATGAAAAAGATATTTACATCCCCTAGCCAGGGTCACATTTCAAGAATTAAAAGGCAGCAATTGAAACTCACTTAAAATGCTGAGTTGTTTTTTTTTTAATAGTGACCAATCTACAGAAGAGATTCATAAATAGTGCAAAAAAACACCCAAAACTGTATATACAGTATATATATATTTTCTCTCTCTCTCGGTTGTTTGTATGGAAAATAATACAATAATTAAAAAATAATAATACAAGAATAAATTCTGTTTCATGTACTCACAACTGTAAACCTATTTTCTCCCATCCTGTGTGTATGTATATATTACATATAATATTATATAATAAATATATATTTTATAAATATAATATAAATAATATTTATTTTACTGAACTATTTGTGAGTAAGTTGCAGATATCATGCCCCTTTAACCCGAAATATTTCAGTGTGTAGTTCCAAAAAACAAGGATATTCCTCTTACATAACCATAGCACAATGATCAAATTCAGGGACTAGGACATTGTTAGAATTCTAATACCTAAAAGATACTTTATAATCAAATTTCATTAATTGTCCCAATAATGTACTTTATTTTATTCACATGTTGCACTTAGTTGTCATGTCTCTTTACTCTCTTTTTATCTGGCACAACGTTTCTTATTTTAAAAATGGTATTGACATTTTTTAAGTTAACAGGCCAATTGACATGTCCAGTGTCCCTCAATTAGAGTTGACCTGGAGTTCCTTCATGATTAGATTTAGTTTGTACATTTGTGTTTCAGTTAGGGCTTTTAGCATATATATATATACTAAATATATTTTAATTATATTTTGTTGATTATGCTCTTAACAGTTGTCTCAATTTTTTCCCCCTTTGCCTCCCTCCACCCTGCACTGACTACTCTCTCAGGCAATCTCCCCACCATGTTCATGTCCATGGGTCATGAGTATAAGTTCTTTGGCTACTCCATTTCCTATACTGTACTTTACATCCCCATGGCTATTCTGTGACTATATAGTTGTACTTCTTAATCCCCTCACCTCTTCACCCATTTCCCCACAACTCCTCCCATCTGGCAAACAGCAAAATGCTCTCCATATCCATAATTCTATCTCTGGTCTTCTTGTTTGCTTAGTTGGTTTTTTAGACTCAATTGTTGATAGATATGTATTTTTGCCATTTTATTGCTCATAGTTTTTGACTTTCTTTTTCTTAAATAAGTCCCTTTAACATTTCATATAATAAAGATTTAGTGACGATGAACTCCTTTATTTTTTTCTTATCTGGGAAGCTCTTTATTTGCCCTTTAATTCCAAATGATATCTTTGCTGGATAGAAAAATCCTGCCTGTAGGTCCCTGCTTTTCATGACTTTGAATATTTCTTGACAATCCCTTCTAGCCTGCAAAGTTTTTTGAGGGAACTCAGCTGACAGTCTTACGGAAACTCTCCTGTAGGCAACTAACTTCTTTTCTCTTGCTGCTTTTAAGATTCTTTCTTTATCTTCAAACTTCAACATTTTAATTATGATGTGTCTTGGAGTGGGCTTCCTTGCACCCATCTTGTTTGGGACTCTCTATGCTTCCTGGATTTGTATGTCTATTTCCTTCACCAAATTAGGGAAGTTTCTTTCATTATTTTTTCAAATAGATTTTCCAATTGCTTGCTCTTTCTCTTCTCCTTCTGGTGCCCCTATGATGTGAATGTTGGACCTCTTGAAGTTGTCCCAGAGGCTGTTTATATTATCCTTGGTTTTTATCCTTTTTGTTTGTTTGTTTTTTGTTTTTGATTCTTTTTCTTCTTGTTGTTCTGATTGCTTGTTTTTGCTTCCTTATTTCCACATCATTGATTTGATTCTTGGATTTATCCGCTTTATTGTTCTTTATTTCAATTAGTGAAGGCTTCCCTTTGGACTGGATCTTTATTATGCTGTTGAAGTCCTAAGTTCCTTGAGCATCCTTAGAACCAGTGTTTTGAATTCTACATCTGATAGATTGCTTATTTCCATTTTTAGTTCTTTTTTCTGGAGTTTTGATCTGTTCTTTCATTTGGGCCATGTTTCTTTATCTTCTCATTTTAGCAGCCTCCCTGTATTTGTTTCTATGTATTAGGTAGAGTTGCTTCGACTCCATGTCTTGGTAGTGTGGCCTAATGTAGTTGGTGTCCTGTAGGGTCCTGTGGCACAGCCTCCACTATCAACCAAGCTGGGTACTCGAGGTGTGCCCTTAGTGTGGACTGAGTATGCCCTCCTCTTGTATTTGAGCTTTGATTGCTGTTGGCAGGTCAAAGGGAAGGATCTACCCAGGTTAGTCAGCTGCAAGGACTGACTGTGACCACTGACTACCCATCTCTGCCCTTCGTGGAGGATCAGCTGCACAGAGGCAGCATGGTGGTGCTCAAAGATGGTCTGTAGCTGACCGCTGGGTGTGCCAGCTCTGGAATTTCCCAGATGGTGCAGGCCAAGGTCAGCCCCCACCTGTGTTCTGCCTGTGGCCACCCTACATGAGCTATAAAAGCAGTCTGAGATGGCTGCTACTTGTGCTAGGCTTAGAGGTTCCCATTTGAAGCTAAGCTGTGAATCTAGGCTGGCTGTTGCTAGTGCTGGGCCTGGGGCCACTTAGCAAGAAGTACATGGACTGGGGGCTTTGAGGCAGGATGTTACTTTCTTGAGAGGATTTAGGAAGTTGTGAAGCATGAGCCAAGACCAGCCATTCGTATGGAAAAGCCATTATTTACAGTTCAGGTGGGCCTGTAAGTTGGGTGAGATGGGAGTCTCAGGGGATATCCAGGGCAGGGCAAACAGTGTTAGCCAGGTTGATGGAGTCTTGGGTATGGCATCAGCCTGCCAGCTCTGTGGCTCTGTAGGGGTAGGGTTCAGAAAAGGGACAATGGCCTCTGCTTGCATTTTTGTCTGGGAGAAAGCTGTCCCCCAGCTCTTACCTTGATGCCAGACACTTCAGTTTGTCCCGGTATGCCACTAGGACCTTTCAAGCTGCTATCCTGGGTGCTGGAGCTCAGAGGGAATAAGTCTCGGTAGGTGAGTCTATATATGGGTTCTTTAAGAGGAACTGTTTGGGACTCCAGAAATATATTTCATTGACTCAATTCCCACTGATTTTTGCAGCTAGAAGTTATGAGGACTTATCTTCCTGGCATTGGAATCCTGGGCTGGGGGACCTGGTATGGGGCTAGACTCCTCGCTCCTGAGATAACCCTCCTGAATTTTTATCCATCACATGTGCATTTGGGACCAGCTTGTTCCACATCTGTGCCCCTCCTACCAGTCTGGATGGATGTGGTTTCTTTAATTCTGTAGTTGTTGGACTTCTTTCTATTTAGCTCAGTTTCTGATGGTTGTAAGTGATGGTTTTTCGATAGTTTAATTGTAATTTTGATGTCATTATACAAGGAGGCAAGCTGTGTTTACCTATGCCTCTATCTTGACCAGAAGTCTTAGGGCTTTCAACTTTTAGCACTTAGGTAAGTTAGCATTCATCAGGCTGCTTACTGTATGTTACCATGTTCCCTTTCCTATAAGGAGATTAAATATTGCTCCCAACAGTTTAGCAACCATTGAAATTCTTGCCTCTAACAATTATAGTTATGATTGTTACAATATGGTTATTGTCTAATGTTATCATCCCTTATATATTAGTTTGTATTCTATTGACAAGTTTTCCTGTGTTGTTTGTTTACTATCTAAATGGACTCATGGATTCCTATGTTATTCAAGGAGTTACTAGCCATTGTTATCATATTTATTTTGATGCTCAAATTGTCCCAGACTGGGCATTGGGAGCTTCTTTAAAAGAATGTCTTTAAAGCAATTTTAACTTTGCAGAAGTTACGAATGAAATCTGAGGCAGCATGAAAGAGCATTCTCATGTGCTTTTCTCTGTCCATAGACAGAAAGTCAGGAAAAGATGGAGCCAGTGCCAGCAGGCAAGGGCAAGGTCCTGGTTACTAGGCTAATCATGATGCGATAGAATCCTTTCTTTGGGAACCACAATTTTTCCATGCCTTGAACTTTGGGTTCAAATAAAAGCTATACACATAAAAGGTGCTCTCATCTCTGTCTTCTTTTTTTTAAAGTTCTTACCCGAGGATATGTTTCTTGTTTTGGTTTTTTTTTAGAGAGAAAGGGGTAGAGAGACAGACAGACAGATAGACAGACAGAGAGAATACCAATGCGAGACAGAAACATCAATAGGTTGAGTCCACTACATGCCCTGACTGGGGATTGAAATCACAACCTAGTTATGTCCCCTGACCAGAAACAGAACCTGCAACCTTTTGATATATGGGATGATGCCCCAACCAACTAAGCTACCCAGTCAGGGCCAGTTTCTATCTTCTTAACTTCTCTTGTTTCTGTCCCTAATCTAATACTACTCACATTATTTCTTTCCCAGAAAGGTTGCCCATTCAGTGCTGAATCCTCTAGGGGGTCTAGACCACTTCTTTCTATTCAGGGAGTGGAGATGAATTCAAGAAGGCCAGATATAGCTATCATTACTCAAATAGGTCCAGATTCAAGTCTTACAGAAAGAAATCAATTGCCTTAAAACACTGGTTATCTAAATGGCTCAAGTCCGAATTTATCTGAATAAAAGATTTTACCTTAAAATTGAAAACTTGTCTTTACATGTTTTTTTACAAAGGATATTAAACCTTAGTAACCATTAATAGAAGCATTTTACAAAATAGACCCCTTACCCATCTGAGCTTCCCATCACTTGTAAGCTGCCTGCAGAAGCCTCTGAAGTCACCAACAATGTCCCTATGGTCCTTGGTAAGCACATGGTGGGCCAGGGCATTGACAGCACAGACCACTGTAAAAGAGGTTTTAATTATTGTGTATGTTGCGGTATGAAGTCAACAGATTAATAAGACATGCAAGTACCACAAGCAAACTAATGTTGGCATTTTATAAAAATAATTTTAAATACAAAAGGTATATGCCTTTACAAATTGCCCCACACATGGTTTCTGTGATTATCATAGTAATATTACACAGGTGGAACAGCTGTTAATCTGTATACTGAGCTTAATTTATGAGTCAAGAAAACACATTTTGATTGGTTGCCATGTGAAAACTGGGCTGTAGATTTGAAAATTTAAATCATTTTCCCAAATTATTTTCTTGTTCACTTTGTAAAGTGTCCCAACAGTCAGATCCAAAACCAAACCTTGCTAGTTCATTGTTTCAAAGGAAGAAGAGAGATAACTAATAGAATTTTTTAAGTACTTTTTCATTATTATCAAGTACAGAAAATATTTTTAATTTACAACATAACACACTATTAAAGATGAAATAAAGTGAATTTTTACATGTAAAATGTTAAAGTACATGAAAACATTATTCATAAACATTAAGTTGCTTACTATTGACTTACTTATACTATATTTTTCACAAATAATTTGAAGGTTAAACTTAATTTGGGTCCGCACTACCATCAATTATTTATTTTTGCTGTTTTACTTAAAAAGGCTTTAATTTTGTTATTTCAGATGAAAAATAAGTAAAGTAACAAATTGAATGGGAATTTCTAGTCCTCCTATCCTTTGCTCATTCTATAATACACTTTGTCTATGTGTAAGTGACCAAAATAATCAAATCAACAACTTATCCCCAAAGTAATTAATTTACTAGAAAAAAAATTGATAAACTTACTCTTTGGTGTTGCCATTGCTTCAGTATTAAAATTCTCAGGTAATTTAATAGAATAATTGTTAGGTTCAGTTTTACTATCAGCCATATCCTAAAAGAAAGACCTTTGAAAGTATTTGAAACATGCTCTTAGAACATGCCTGGCCTCTGGGTGAAATAGCTCTCAGACAATAATGTATTTGCTCTCCAACGGAGCACTTAGGGCTTAATCAGTCATGCAGTGTTCTCCAGGGCTTTTGTTAATGAGATACAGAATTATTATAGTTCAGATATTCATACCCTAGGGCTGTGGGAAAACAAAATCCTTAGTCCTTTATGTTTGGAGCTTGGATTAAAGCCATCTAAAGAGTGAGTCAGTGACTCAGAGAGAGGTGTATCATTATCTACATCAAACCTTCATTTCATGGTTGCTAGGAATCATTGACTGAAGGCACATGTCTGATTTGTGTCACAAGGGCAAAGGCATTAACTAAAGTTAAAGGTGACCTCATCTTTTACAGCACTAAGAGGTGCACAAGCAACAGTAATATATTCATCTAGATCAGCGATTTTCAACCTTTTTCCTCTCATGGCACACATAAACTAATTACTAAAATTCTGTGGCACACCACAAATATATTTTTTGCCCATCTGACAACAACAAAAAAAAGGTATAATTCTTTTTTTAATTGTATTTTTTGGTTTTTTAATTACAGTTGTCCCATTTTTCCCCCATTGCTCCCCACAACCCAGCCCACCCCTTCTCCCACAAACATATCCCTCCCCGTTGTCCATGTCCATGAGTCATTTATACACATTCCTTGACTAAACCCTTCCCTTACTTATCGCCCTTCTCTCCCTCCCCCCTATTGACTGTTATTCTGCTCCTTGTCCTATTTAGTTCGTTTGTTTATGTTGTTCTTTAGTTTCCTGTATTAGGTGATATCATATGGTATTTTTCTTTCTTTGTATGGCTTATTTCACTAAACATAATTCTCTCTAGTTCCATCCATGTTGTTGCAAATAGCAGGAGTTCCTCCTTTATTTCTGCTGCATAGTGTTCCATTGTGTAAATGTACCACAGTTTTTTGATCCACTCATCTACAGATGGGCACTTAGGCTGTTTCCAGCACTTAGCTATTGTAAACAGGGCTGCTATGAACATAGGGGTGCATAAGTTCTTTTGAATTGGGGTTTTAGGATTTTTTGGGTATAATCCTAGCAGTGGAATCGCTGGTTCAAAAGGCAGTTCCATTTTTAGTTTTTAGAGGTAACTCCATACTGTTTTCCATAGTGGCTGCACCAGTCTGCATTCCCACCAACAGTGTAGTAGGGTTCCCGTTTCTCCACATCCTCGCCAGCACTTGTTGTTTGTTGATTTGTTGATGATGGCCATTCTGACTGGTGTAAAGTGGTATCTCATTGTAATTTTTATTTGTATCTCTCTGATGGATAGTGATGTGGAGCATTTTTTCATGTGTCTTGGACCTTCTGTATGTCCTCTTTGGAGAAGTGTTTGTTCAGGTCCTTTGCCCATTTTTTAATTCGGTTGTCTGTTTTCTTGATGTTGAGTCGTATAAGCTCTTTATATATTTTGGAGATCAGTCCGCTGTCTGAGATATCATTGGCAAATATGTTTTCCCATATGGTCGGTTCCCTTTTCATCTTGCTGATGTTTTCTTTTGCTGAGCAGAAACTCTTTAGTTTGATGTAGTCCCATTTGTTTATTTTTTCCTTTATTTCTCTTGTCTTAGGAGATGAATCCATGAAAATATTGTTACGTGAGGTATCTGAAATTTTCCTGCCTATGTTTTCCTCTAGGACTTTTATGGTGTCATGGCTTGCATTTAAGTCTTTGATCCATCTTGAGTTTATTCTCGTGTGTGGTGTAAGTTGGTGGTCTAGTTTCACTTTTTTTGCACGTCCCTGTCCAGTTCTCCCAGCACCATTTGTTAAAGAGGCTCTTCACACTCCATGTTATGTTCTTTCCTCCTTTATCAAATATTAGTTGATGGTATAGTCCTGGATTTATTTCTGGACTCTCTATTCTGTTCCATTGATCTATATGTCTGTTCTCATGCCAGTACCAGACTGTTTTGATCACAGTGGCTCTATAGTATTGTTTGATGTCTGGTATTGTGATTCCCCCTGCTGTGTTCTTCTGTCTCAAGATTGCTTTTGCTATTTGGGGTCTTTTTTGGTTCCATATGAATTTCTGAAGTATTTGTTCTAGGTCTATGAAATATGTCATTGGTATTTTAATAGGGATTGCATTGAATCTGTAAATTGCTTTGGGTAGTATGGCCATTTTGATCATGTTGATTCTTCCCATCCAACAACATGGTATTTGTTTCCATTTATGTGTATCTTCCTTAATTTCTTTCTTCAATGTTATGTAATTTTCAGAGTACAGGTCTTTTATCTCCTTGGTTAAGTTTATTCCTAGGTACTTTATTTTTCTTGTTGCTATAGTAAATGGTATTTTCTTTTTTGTTTCTGTCTCTGATATTTTATTGTTGGTGTACAGAAATGCTTTAGATTTCTGTATATTTATTTTGTACTCTGCTATTTTGCCAAATCACTTATTATATTGAGTAGTCTCTTAGTGGAGTTTATAGGATTTTTTATGTATACTATCATGTCATTCCCCTGGCTGGTTTGGCTCAGTGGATTGAGCGTCGGCCTGCGAGCTAAGTGTCGCTGGTTCGATCTTCCAGTCAGGGCACATCAGAGAAGGAAAACTCTGATTCCAAAAAACCTCCGCTGCCTTGCGGCATACCTCTTCAGGGGAAAGGCTAAGGGAGTAAACCCCGACAGAAAATCCGGAGCCGGAGTTCCTAAGGCGGTTTGACGTTATAGTCAATACTGGCAACTCCTGCGGCGCACCTGAAACCAAGCTGTATTGACTCCGTCTTTCCCTTGGATCCTTCAGCTGCGAAGAGAGGGGGGGGTCTGCTGCATGGGCAACAGCAGACCCTCCATATCACCCTGCCCAGGCTCTGTAGCTTCAGCTTCACTGGAGAGGACACTCCAGCGTCATCGCAAGATGTCGATTCAACACGGGAGGAGACAGATACCGTGTCACTCCCGAGTCGGACTGCACAACCATTCTCGGCGGTGCAGATAGACTCTTAAGAAGCTACACCATCGTCTCTCGAGACGGACGGCTGCCGACGACTATCATGTCACCTGCATATAATGATAGTTTTACTTCTTCTTTCCCAGTTTGGATGCCTTTTATTTCTTTTTCTTGTCTGATTGCTGTGGCTAGGACTTCCAACACTATGTTGAATAGGAGTGGAGAGAGTGGACATCCTTGTCTTGTTCCTGATTTCAGGGGGAATGCTTTCAGTTTTTGTTCATTGAGTATGATGTTGACTTCAGGTTTCTCATATATAGCCTTAATTATGTTAAAGTATGCTCCCTCTATTCCCATTTTGCTGAGTGTTTTCATCATAAATGAGTGTTGTACTTTATCAAATGCTTTTTCTGCATCTATTGATATGATCATGTGATTTTTTGTCTTTCATTTTGTTTAGGTGATGTATTATATTTATTGATTTGTTAATATTAAACTATCCTTGCATCCCTGGGATGAATCCCACTTGATCGTGGTGTATGATCTTTTTGATGTATTGCTGGATCCTGTTTGCCAGTATTTTGTTGAGGATTTTAGTACCTATGTTCATAAGTGATATTGGCCTGTAGTTTTCTTTCTTTGTTGTGTCTTGACCTGGTTTTGGAATTAGGGTAATACTGGCTTCATAGAAAAAGTTTGGGAGTTTTCCCTCTTCTTGGATTTTTTGGAATAGTTTGAGGAGGGTAGGACTTAGTTCTTCCCTAAATGTTTTGTAAAATTCGCCTATGAAGCCATCTGGTCCAGGGCTTTTGTGTGCTGGGAGATTTTTTGATTACTGTTTCAATTTCCTTCTTTGTTATTGGTCTGTTGAGACTTTCTACTTCTTCTTGATTCAGTTTTGGAAGGTTATATGTTTCTAGAAATTTGTCCATTTCTTCCAGGTTGTCAAATTTCTTGCCATACAGTTGTTTGTAGTAATTTCTTACAATCCTTTGTATTTCTGTGGTATCAGTCATGATTTCTCCTTTTTCATTTCTGATTTTGTTTATTTGGGTCTTCTCTCTTTTTTTCTTGATGAGCCTGGCTAAAGGCTTGTTGATTTTGTTTATTTTTTCAAAGAACCAGCTTCTAGTTTTGTTGATCTTTTGAATTGTTTGTTTGGTCTCTATGTCATTTAATTCTGCTCTGATCTTGATGATTTCCTTCCTTCTTCTTGCCCTAGGCTTTGTTTGTTGTTGTTGTTCTAGTTCTTGTACCTGTAGGGTTAGATTTTTTATTTGAGGTTCTTCTATCCTTTTCAGATATGCCTGTATTGCTATGAACTTCCCTCTCAGGACTGCTTTTGCTGTGCCCCATAGGTTTTGGGCTGTTGCGTGTTCATTATCATTAGTTTTCAGAAATTTCTTGATTTCTTCTTTGATGTCATTGTTAACCCATTCATTATTTAATAGCATGTTATTCATTCTCCATGAGTTTGGATGTCTTCGATTTTTTTCTCTGAGGTTGATTTTTAGTTTCAAGGCATTGTGGTCTGAAAAGATGCTTGATATGATTTCAATTTTCTTGAATTTGTTGAGGCTTGTTTTGTGACCTACCATGTGGTCTATCTTTGAAAATGTCCCATGTGCATTTGAAAAGAATGTATATTTGGTGTCTTTGGGGTGAAAAGTTCTATATATATCAGTTAAGTCCATGTGGTTTAGTGTGTTGCTCAATGCCTGTATATCCTTGGTGTTTCTTTGCTTCGAATATCCGTCTATTGTTGATAATCGAGTGTTAAAGTTCCCTACTATGAGTGTGTAGCTGTTAATATTCTTCTTGTGGTCTTCTAGCATTTTCTTTATGTATTTGGGTGCTCCTATGTGGGGCGTATATATGTTTATCAGTGTTATATCTTCTTGATGGATTGTTCCTTTAAGTATTATGAAATGTCCTTCTTTATCTCTTTTTATTGCCCTTGCTTTGAAATCTATTTTGCCTGATATGAGTACTGCTACCCCAGCTTTTATTTTCATGTCCATTTGCTTGGAATACTTTTTTATATCCTTTTACTTTCAGTCTGTGTAAATCTTTTGTTTTGATGTGTGTTTCTTATAGACAGCAAATATGTGGGTCCTGTTTCCTTATCCATTCCGTTACCCTATGTCTTTTAATTGGAGCATTTAATCCATTTACATTTAAGGTTATTATTGACATGTATTTATTCAATTCCCTTTGTACCTGTGTTCCTCTCCTTTTTTTTTTTTTCTTAAAACATCCCCTTTAGCATCTCTTGCAATGCTGGTTTTGTGGAGATGTATTCTTTTAGTCTTCCGTTGTCTGAGAAACTCCTTAATTCACCTTCCATTTTGAATGAGAGTCTTGCTGGGTAGAGTAGTCTTGGTTGTAGGCCTTTGTTTTTCATTGCTTGAAGTATTTTTGATCATTCCCTTCTGGCTTGTAGTGTCTGTTGAGAAATCGGTCGATAGCCTTATTGGAGCTCCCTTGTATGTTATTAAGGTATAATTTTTATTAATTCATACCAGACAGCTATTGTTGTTTTGGCTTTTCCCCCTCCCTTTTTTTTCCTGTTGTCATTTTAAAATTTGACAATCTAAGGAGAAAGGGGCTCGTGCCCCTGATAATAGTCAGGCATAGCATGTTTTAAGCCATGGCACACCGGTTGAAAATCGCTGATCTACAGTATGTGGGTTTTCCTTGCCCAAACTGAGGCCATTGCAAGAAGTTCACTAATTTTGGTGCATCTGATAGAAATTTGGATTGTAGTAGTCTCATTCACTTTGGAGAAAAAGTTCACTTCAGGATTGAATGTTTGATGTGATAGTTGGGAAATTCATCTGGAAAAAACTGGTGCTTGAAAGCAGCTTCTTGCTGACTAAACCCAAGGATTCTCTCCTGTACTACATCCACCCAGGCTCAATTCCGGGACCCTCCACCATGGCTGGTGGGACAAGTCAGTAAAACCTATGGATGACCACAGTGTCGCATCCTGAGTGTTGGTGTGGACCCTTAAGGCTGTTTTTGGTCTCTTTAGATATTCCTTCTCTTTTTCTTTTCTTATATAAAAAGCAAACAAACAGACTAACACACAAAAAAACCTGTATCAGGCTGGTCTATACCTCAAAAAAAGCAACTATAACCTACCCAACCACTCTCCATTCCTCTCTCTCTCTCTCTCACACACACATGCAAACACAAACACTCTTCACAGTAATGAGGAAAAACGATTTTTTTTCTTTTTAATCATAAAAGAATGATTAGGTAAGTAATCTGATAATGGCTGCAGGAGAACAGTGATGAGCTAATGGAATTTTTTTCATCTGTAATGTGAATGGCCTTTAAATGAGTCACCTGATTGATATATGTAGCAAGGTTAAAGTTAAAGTGGATTCTGTTGTGTTGTGGTCTGAAAAAGGCAGAAGGCAACAACACCACAAAAGAACCACTTATTAAAGCCATAGAGAGATGGAAATTGATTTACCCCTGCCTGAGATGTCTATCAGGGCAGCCAGGGTGAGGGGTGAGGGGTGGGGGGAAGGGAGTAGGGGTAGGGAGGAGGGGAGGGACTGTGAAGGCCAGAGAGCACTGAACCCAGCAACCAGCACAGAAGAGCCTCATATCTGTCTTAAGAGCATGCAGTGTTTACAGGGACCCTCCACTGTGAGTCAGCAAAGTTCAAAGTCTTGACTGTTACCAGAGGGTAGTTACAATGGTCCGTACCATAACAAATCCTGTAACCTTACTGAGTTTTCACAACCTTTGGGGGGCTGGCTATTCTGTATGGTTTGCAGTATATGGAGAAAGCAACTTCATAAAGTGCTCAGCTTAGACCAGAGACAAGGAAAGTCATAGGAGAAGCTGAAATACAGCTCACAAACCTGTCATGGTCAATAGGTACATTAACAGTAAACCATTGACTTGATGAAGAGGGCGACAGGGAATTATTTCTGAGTCTCCTTCTGCCTGGCAAATAACCTGGTCACCCTTCAACACTCATCTCAAAGCTTCAGTCCTGTTCTGAAGCCATCCCTAGCCCTCCTGGGCAATAATTTACCCTTTCTCCACGTAACTTACACTCACTTTAAAAAAATAGATATTCTCACACTGCACTATTGTTTCTTTTATGTGTGTCACCCTGAGAAGCTTGTGCATTCCTTCTCCTTATATGTCAAACTCTGTATTCCTTTCTCTCTCTTTCAATCCTCGCCTGAAGATATGTTTTTTATTGATTTTTTTTTAAGATAGAGAGGGAGAGAGAGAAAGAAAGATCAATTGATTGCCTCCTGAATATGCCCAACCAATGGGGGATCAACCCTGCAACCTAGGTATGTGCCCTGACTGGGGATTGAACCCACAACCCTTTGGTGTATGGGACGATGCTCCAACCAAATGAGCCAACTGGATAGGGCTCCTTTCTCTCTCTTGTTAAAATTATTATCTCCAGTGCCTGGCAAAATTTTTGATACACAGAAGCAGTCAAGAGAAGTTTGCAAGACTGGCTGATGACATGACAGAATGCCAGCCCTGTGGAGAGCTGGAACAGTGGCCACCTTGGTGGTATCCACTTAAAGATCAAGAAAGTTTCCCTTGGCTTTCTCTCTCTGTCTCTGTCTCTCTCCTTCTATCTGCTTGATAATATTAAAATCTTTCAGAGGGGCAAGACTTTGATTCTACAACTAAGAGAGTGCTAACAATGCAAATATCCACAGGAGAATTGTTACAGAAACAGGGGAGTCCAAAAACAAACCCCAGAGTTTGTGGCTGGGAGATAGGGAAAAGGAAGCACCTTTTAGGATGCCTTTGCATGCCTGGGGCTAGTGGCTGGAAACTTTGTTGCACAAAGATCTGCTTTGAAATTTCCAAGGCCCAGGAAGATAGGAGGGGTCTTGGACCATGGGATGGTGTGGAAAGAGCCTACAGAGCCTGCGTAGGGTTCTGTGAATAGTTAGAACTGGTGGCTACACCCACTGCATCAGAGGATGCAGTCAGGGATTTAAAAAGCAGCTGCAGACATTTTAGGGGGGTCTCCAGGCTGCTTTAAGGGAGGTCTCTGGGCTGCTTTAAGAATGGCTCTCGCCATGTGGTTTTGAGAAGGAAAGGAGATCCACGCGGTTTGCAGGAAGAAGGCAGTTTACAAGGAGGCTGATAATCCATGCCGTACTGCATTAAGAGCTGGAGGGCACCACAACACAGAAAGACCTCCCCAATCAGAATTGAATGATTGGCAGCTACCGGTAAAGCTGAACTGTGTCTAGGAAGTAGGGAAACAGTACTAGCCTGGTTTGGTAGGGGGAGGCAGAACTATGTGTTTGTGGGTGTTTTAAAGAACATAAGACCTAGTGGCAGAAATCCGCAAATAATCTAAATATATATCTGTTAAATAAACAGTTCTTTTATTTTTCACTAAACTCTGGTATTGAGAGTTATAATTCTGGCAGCGGGCAATCGGGCCCCTAACTAAACAGCTCATGGGTTCTGTTTCAATCGGAGCAGCCCAGGGGTTCTGTTACAGAATCACCACCAAAGTTAGAAAATCTATGTCATTCCTTCCCAGACCCTGGCTCTTCAACTTATCACAATTTGGTTTCATCTCCAATGGTCCATTGAAATTGATCTTGCAAAGGTCTTTTTTTTTTTTTTTTTTTTTTTTGGTACTCTTTAAATTTTTTACCCTGTGCATGAATTATGCATTGGAAAAAAACCCAAGTAGTTTGTATTTAAATGTTCTGGGGAAAAACCACTTGGGCCGTCAAGAGGTTCTGTGTGACAAGTAGACCAGCTCGCTGGGCCTCCATTTCCTTCTCTGAAAAATGAGGGGCTCAAGGCCACCACTGAGCTCTGGTCCAGCTCTGAGAGAAGAATGGCTAATTAATTCATGGCTCAACATGCATCCTACACCATCTGCTTTTCCCAGATGAGAGCTCTGAAACTGGGCAGGGCCAAAGAACAACGAATTTGAAATCAACTCAATATGAAGTACTTTGAAATGTTAGACACTCACTGTGCACATCACAATAAGCCTTGCTGTGTGAGTGCACATCTGCCCCTCTCATGTCTCTCAGTTGCTCACCTAGTTCAGGTCCTCAAAGCTCTGCAGAGAAATGGACTGAGGTGCAAGGATTTTCCTGCAGTCTATCCATGATTATAAGAAGAGGGGTCAAATACTGCCACTTTTTAATTTCTCCCAATGAAATACTCACTTTGAGCAGTAAATACAGAGAAAAATAAGGTCATAATTGGAACCAAAAAATTTAAGCATTCTGACCATAAAAAAATGTTCAACTCACCAACTTCAGTGCCTTTTCCCAGAGTGAAAGTAATTTCATACCCCTTGAGTCCATCTTCTGCATCGGTGTCTAAGATGACATAAGCAGCTGAGTAGTCAGGGTCTGTGTACTGCAGGGAAAATGCCCCCACCCATAGAACACACAGGTGAGAAATCTGAAACCTGACAATGACATTACTAAGAATAGAAATCACAACAGGAGATATGCAAGAAAAGTTCCAATCCGATAGAATCCTGGATTTACCCCAGAGAAAGTGTAGGCATTCTGAGGGGACAAAAGGGATGTTCTCCTAAAGGAGTCAAATTATTTTAACAAGTGCAATGTGTACTTTTTTTGTTTTTGTTTTTTAGAGTCGGGGGGGGGAGAGAGAAACATCAATGTGTGGCTGGTTGCATCTCCTGTGCCCCCAACTGGCAACCTGCTGGCAACCCAGGCATTTGCCCTGACTGGGAATTGAACCAACAACCCTTTAGTTCTTAGGCCAGCGCTCAGTCCACTGAGCCATACCAGCACAGACACAATGTTTTCATTTTTAATGCCATTTAAATGGTCTGGAGAGAGAGCTCAGTTTCAAACCCAGGAATTTCACTTATAGCTCTTGGTCAGCTCTTTGAACAGTTACACAAGCAGCTTCAAGTTGCAAGTGCTAAGGTTTAAGAAAGTTCTCACACAAAATTGGATTTATCTTCACTGCAGCCATTTAGAGTATGGCTGAAAAGACAGCAGCATAAATTCAGAGGATATCACTGAGGAAAAATGAAGAATTAAAAGTTCAAGACAAATTAACCCACTTTGTATTTTGTTCTTTTTAAAAAAACTTTCTATCAAATGGTATTTTGGCAATAAGCATTTACTAACCGATGGTTGTCAAACTCTACACTACTTGTCTATATGGGGGATGCAGAAGTAAAAAAACCACAAATCTATTCCTAGAAATTCCTCATACAGTGTGGAGAAAAAGCTAACACACAAGAACCAGGTGAGAACAGCTGCTGAGACAGTGTGGTCAGGTAGAAGTACCACAGAAGTTCAAGGAAGAAGAGCAAAGATGAAGTAGGGAACCAAGACATTTGTATGGGCAAAGGGGCAGGTGAAGGCATCGGGAAAGAGAGAGGTAGGAAACTCAGAGGTTTTGTGAGACAGAGAAGTTAAAGGCCCGTGAGGGTACTCATTGGCAAGTGAACAACGACAAGATTGTATGAGTGGTGTGGGGGCAAATAATGAAGACTCCAAAAAGCCAGGCAGAAGATCTGAATGTGTAGAAAGAATGTAGAATGATGCAATTATTGAAGAAATTTGCATTGGGGTATGATTATTTATTACTATTTTGTTGTTGTTATGTAATAGTCATTATTCCGGGCTCACTATTCTGAGAGCTTTACATCATTTAATTTAATCCTCACAACAATATTATAAAGTAGGTGCTACCATTCCTATCTTACATATGAGGAAACTGAGTTTACAGAGGTGAAATTGAAACCCCCGTGTGCAGGGAGGGACAAGAGGTGCCCGCAACAGACAGGAGAGGCCTAGGGGAGGGCATTCAGTATGATGTGTCGGTGAACACCAGCTGCATGTCCGTGATTGTGCAGGGAGGTTGCTGAGGGGCACAGACATGTCTGCCCCTGATGAAGCTCTAGCTTAGAAGTTGTGGTTATAGAAACTCTAATACTATGAGGCAGAACATGGTAAGTCTCTGGGAGAGACACAAACGACGAAAGCCAGGCAGAGAGCACTATTAGCTGAATGCACTGGAAGTTGGAAGAGCTTTATGATGAAAGCAGAATCTGAGCTGGGTGGTAGAGGACAGGGAGCTTTGCCGCAATGGGAATAGGCATGAAAGATCTGGGAGGAAAGAATAGCTTAGGTCAGGTGAAGACAGTGAAGGGACAGAAAAGGGAAAGACTGGAGTATATTTAAGGGTTGGTGACTACCCTGGTTTGGCCTACTCATTGGGTTCCTGAGAGAGAAGTTGAGACATAATGCTCAGAGGGAGACTCCACATGGCCCAGAAACTTTCATGGGTCTTTAATTCTACATGGAGTCTAAGCAATGGAGAAAGGAAACCCTTCACTGAAGCCTTCTATGAGGGTCAGAGGAGGAGTTAAGCTGAGAGTGACTTGAAGCTTTTGAGTCCTTGTAACTGGCAAAATGATCCAAAAGGATCAGGAGGAAGAGCTAGGCAGAGTATGGAAGATGATGACTTTTGATTTCAATAGATGCTGTTTAGCATGAAGGTAAAAAGTTCAACAGAATGTGCCCAAATGGCAGCTGGACTTGAGGTGAGAGGGAAGATGCAGAAATGGCATATGAACATCTTTGGCATAAAAGTGGTATGAAAGCATAAACATGTAGGGGTTTTAATGGAAGAGTACAGTGAGATGGGAAAGGCCGAGGCCTGAGCCCTGGAGAGAAAAGAAGGGTTTCTGTATGGGAAGGAGAGTTAGAAAAGCAGGCGGCCAGTGGGACAGAGAGATGGCAGGAAGATGGGCAGCAGAGAACGTGAATAAAGGACAGTGGAACTAGAAATAACAAGGGGAAATAAGAAAAGGAAGAAGACAGAAGACGACTTCAGATTAAGGAGGAAGCAGATACACAGAACAAAGGCAACAACAATGGACTGGTAATTTAGTGTTTGGTGGGGAAGAGGCAGAAATAGAAGGGAGTAGAGAGGTATTAACTAGGGTCAAGTAAAGACTGTTTCACAGGCGGGAAGCCCCATCCATGTAGATGAAGAAGAAACCATTGGAAAAGAAGAGACTAAAGATGAAAAGCTGGAGATGGACATGATAAGAATGGGGGTGAGGGGTTCAAGAAGGGTAGAAATGGGGACACAGGAAAATAGATTGGTTTGTGAGAATACGACTTACAAGATAAAGGGAAAGAGGAGAGGGTTGGTTTGGAGACTGATGTGCAGAGATGGTGCCAAGGGGGCATTTGTCTTCAGTCTTCTTGGGGATGCAGTGGGTAGTGTCTTCCAACTGCTGGGGGTATAGGACTGAGGGCCAGAGGAGGAAGACAGGGGTCTGAAACAGACACTCTAGGAAACTAGGCAGACAGTGGCAAAAGCAGAGGCAAAGTATGACTGGGAGTTGGCAGGGGTTAGCTGGAACTGGGCTGTGGGCCCATAGCCCTGGGACTCTTGAACCTTAGAAAGGGACTGGACAAGCAAGCAACTTCTAAATACACTGCAGGCTTGAGCAGTCAATGTTTCTTAAAAGACGGATAGGAATTTATAACTGCTTGAGTAGATTTGGGGAACAGTTTCAAGCCTCCTTCATGAAAATACACTACTTGTGATCAGGAAGTTTCACTCTGCTGCCAAGCACTAAATGTAGCTGAATTGCTGAGTCCAGCCTGCCATGAGGGCTGGAAAGCAATCATGAGAGTTATGGCAGTGCCACTAAGAACTACGAAGGAGCCCATTCTATTAAGAGGGCACTAGAGAATCAGCATACAACATACACCATATCTCCAGGAGATAAATACTGAAGGATGTATGAGTTTGCAACATAGGTGTCAAATATTTTTTGACCCATAGGTCATAGACCACTCAGAACCAAAGATAAATTTCATTCTACAGAGAACCAGGCCATTTTAACACTTAACAAGTTAGGAGTGGAGGAAAAGTCTCAGTCAGAGCCTCCTCTGCTTCAGTTTCCTCATATGTAAATAGTAATATAGCCAACACTTAACAATGACCTTCTCTGTGTCTAGTTCTTCACAGGTATCTCATCTACATGTATGAAGTGGATATCACTATACAGATGAGAAACCTAGGCTGGAACAGACTGAGTTTCCCCTCAGCTGCTACACCTCAGAGGGGCAATGGCAGTTGCACTAGATCGGGTGCTTGGATTTTACAAGCCAGCAAAACTACAAACATTTATTTGGAGATCCACAAAGGATTGCCAACTGGGTATTTTTTTTAAGTCATTTACCATAACACAATATAAGAAAAGACACATAACGATTTTAAAAGTCAGTATAGCATTTTTTAATGAGAGGCCTATTTTGATAAAATAATTCAGGTACACAAAGAACACAGGTAAGGTGATGAACATCAGTGTGCCCTCCACCCACTTAAGAAGCACTACATTACCGTGTGAATTAGAGTCCTCAGGGACCCATTCTCCTCCTTCCACTCAGGCGACAAGTCACTGTTATTGTAACATGAATGTTTCTCACTTCCCAGCATGTGTTCACACATTCATATCCATGCAACTTTGTTTTTCTAAAGTAGCCATCTCATTGGTGGACTGAGTGGGGCAGTGAGGCTCCAGTGGGTGACAGGCTTCAAGAAGGCCCTGCACAGAACTCACATATTTGGAAACCATTGAACAAGACTGTGGGAGTGGGGATCACTTTAACACACTCCATAAGCAAAATGCCCTTCAGTATTTAGGCAGGAGTCAAAGTCCCTGTCTTTACTGAATTTCCAAAAATTGATATTTGCATAACTCTTTACAGTGACAAGTCCTTTGTGACCACATTTTCAGGCAGTTTCATGAGTTTCATGAGAGCCTCCTTTTACATGATTCAGAGCTACTAAGAGCTTGTTTGGTTTCCCAGCCAGACTGTGACTCCTTCATTTCATAGATGGGCCCAGGAGGCCCAGAGAGATTAGGGTCTTCTCTAGGTCACACAGCAAGCTGTGGCTTAGACAGAATCACCATCAAAAGGCCTGGCACCAGCTTCCCAGCCTCCTTCACCAAGGACCCCAGTACAGAAGAAGCCAGTGTTGTATTTAACGATTTTGGTGGTGGGACCCCAACAAAGCCATTTTGCTTTTGTTGCTTATTATACATTCTATAATTTCCAGCAAAATGCAAATCATAATTGGAAAAACAGGAAATATTAAAGGCCAACAAAAATACAATCAAGAAGAGAAAAAAGAAAAAGGCGTGTGGGAAGTTTCTGTATATTTTCATTCCCTTTTAGGTCTCCCCTTTAAAAAATCTGTGCAAAGTTGGGAACCTCCCTGGGACTTCCGGGACTCCCCAGGCCTAAGCGGGCCCTGGCATCAGCGAGGCAGGAGGGCACCCTGAGGTCGCTCAGCACTTACCATGGCATCTGAGCCATGGCCCCTGAGTGACGTGAGAACGTGCACGTCTGGGACCAAGAGCCGGGAGATCCTGCCACGAACCATGTCGCCACGTGTGTCCGGGAGTCTCCAGTATCATCAACTCTGGTTGGGAATCCCCTGTATACTGCCGGAGGGCGACGGGAGCGGGCAGAGCCCGGCACGGCGGACGGTAATTGGCTGCGAGGTCCGGGGATGGAGCAATGTACGTGAAAAAGCAAGGACCCAGGCTGCAAGTCCTTCTCCTGGGTCGCCGGAACCCATTGAAATACTCCGCCGTATTTGCGCCCTATGCAGGCTGCCACTTCCCTGTGCTGATCGCTCAGGGTCGCGGCAGACTCGGGGGCCAGGAGGAAGTACCCCCGCAGCTCCCGGATCTATCTGTCCTGCAAACTCCAAATGACCTTCCCAGGAGCAGAGCCCAGGAGAAAGAAGCTGGGCCTGACCAGAGTACAATCCACAGCCTAGAGAAGAAGATTCTGGCCACAGGCTCCACTCCGGAGTCCGAAGGTCGGGGCGGGGCAGCCAGGGAACTGTGGGCTAGAAAATCCTAGGCGTCTTTAAGCAATTTAAACCTGAGTTTGCCCCCTGAGAATTTAAGAGGCAGATAGATCACCATTTCTTGTACCCCTGCTAATGCAGATTTAAATAATTACTTTTACCTGTCCAACCTTGCAAGGTATCTAAGTAATTTTCATTTTGTTGGTGAAGAAATGGGGATTCCAAGAGATTAAGTGACTTAAATGACTTGCCTAAGGCCACACAACTAAGTTGGAAAGTGTCCTGGCTGCAAACTCTGGGTTCTGTCCTCTGTATTGCCGGGATTCTTATTTTCGGAGCTATAGGATCCCCCTGAGAACATGGTGACAGTTATGGACACTCTTCGCCCCCTACCCCCACCCCCTTTCCCGTGCCAGGTTTGCACACATGTAAATTTTTATATCATCTTAGAGGAGTCACTAATTCTTTGCTTTGCAAGCGACCTTTCAGTTCCTACCTGTGGGGAATACTTTGAAGATTAAATACAGTAGGAAACAATACAATAGAAGTTATATTGTTCTATTAATGTGTTCCTGTGGGCATGGCAGGGATGTTTTAGGGACACCCAAGTCCCTTCTGCTGTTCTAGGATGCATATAATAGCCCTGTTCTGAAGATGCCTTTGTTTTTCTTTCAGATTTGAATGCTGGTTTTATTGTATAGAATTCTTAGTTCAAATTAATACTTTTTAAAGAAGTGTTAAGTCTCATTCTTTAAAGAATAAACTGTCCCCTCTCCCCTGGGAAACATTTGGATTTTCTCTTTACTTTTATGATGTTAAAATATTCTAATATGTTTAGGGTTAATTTAAAAATATAATTGATGGATTCTTTAAACCAGAAATAAAATTTCATCCATACTTTATCTTTAAAAATATTTTTTGACTCTGTTCTTTTCAGCCGAGTTCCTTCTTCTTTAATATTCCAGCTCACTGATTTAATCTCCAGCTGCATTCATTCATTTTTTAAAAAAATGTTTTATTGATTATGTTGTTACAGTTATCCTGATTTCTTTTCCCCCTGCTCCCCTCCACCCAGTGGCCCCCCTTCCTCCCGTTGTCCCCCCCTTCTAGTCCATGTCCATTGGTTGTGCATATAGTTCTTCTCAACATCTTTCTGTCTACTCCATTTCCTCCTATTATGCTTATTAATTCCTGTACCATCTCCCTCCCTTTCACCCTTTCCCCTCCCTGCTGACCTCCCCCCAATATGTTTCTCATACCTGTAGTTCTTTTTCCACTCTCGTTGCCTACTTAATTTGCCTTTGTTTCGATTCCCTAGCTTCTGTTGTTGGTTCTTGCGATGCATTTTTCATTTTAATGTTCATAGTTTTGATTCTCCTTCTTCTAAACCAGTCCCTTTAACATCTCATATAATAGTGGTTTGGATCTAATGAACTCCTTCAGTTTTACTTTGTCCTGGAAGCACTTTCTCTGTCCTTCTATTCTGAATGACAGTTTTGCTGGATAGAGTATTTGTGCCTGTAGGTTTTTGCTTTTCATTACTTTGAATATTTCTTGCTAGTCCCTTCTTGCCTGCAGGGTCTCCTTTGAGAAATCAGCTGATAGTCTAATTGGGACCTCTTTGTACATGATTCTTTTCTTCTCTCTTGCTGCTTTTAAGATTCTCTCTTTATCTTTAATTTTTGACATTTTGATTATAATGTGTCTTGGAGTGGTTCTCCCTGGGTCCAGTTTTTCTGGAATTCTCTGTGCTTCCTGGACCTGTAAGTCTGTTTCCTTCCCCAGGGAAGTTCTGTTTCATTATTTTTTTTCACATAATTTTTCAATTTCTAGTTCTTCTTCTTCTTCACCCTCTGGCAATCCAATTATTCGAATGTTCATTCGCTTATAGCTGTCCCAGAGGTTTCTGATCCTCTCCTCACTTTCCTTACTTTTTGTTTCCTCTTTCTGCACTGATTGACTGTTCATTCCTTCCCTATGTTCCTGTTTGTTGATTTGATCTCTGGATTTTATTTCCTCACCACTTGTCTCGTATGTGTTTTCGTTTGTTTCAGTATGAGTGGCTTTCAATCCTTCTCTGTCTTGTTCCAAATCTTTTGTTAATTCTGTAAGCCACCTAATAACTATAGCTCTAAACTGAACCTCAGGAAGGTTTTTTATTTATTTGTCTGTCAGGTTTTGCATCTGTTGCTTGATAAGCTGCGTCACCGGGATTTCAATCGTAGTCTGCTTCATTCTGACAGATTTGTGTTTAGCTTTGCTTCCTGGGCAGGCTATAGGGGCTGGACCCCCATGCATTCATCACTACCCAGCGACTGCGGATAGTCGTACTGTAGCGCTTTGTGTGCGGGTGGGGGTCCAGGATGGATTCCTGCCGTTACTCTCTGCTGAGAGACCAGGATCCGTACCCCCCGCCCTCCGGGCCTCACTGTCCAAGGCAATGGAGGGCGCTGCCTCCCCCAGCATTGGGATCGGGAGCTGCCGGGAGTTGACTGCAGCCAGGACATTTCTCGCAGTCCCGCTGCTATCCCCACTGCTACCGCGGACAGCACTTTGTTTTCTCGCCCCTCCTACCCATCCAGACGAGCACCGCTGGTTTATAACTTCATACGCTGGGCTTCCATGTAGTTTTATTTTCTGGAATTTCTAGTTATCTTTTGTTTTGAGGTACTTGTATTCCTTTTTAGTTGTAGAGGGAGACTGAGCGTGTCAGTCTAAGCCTCCATCTTGGCCGGAAGTCCTGAACATTCTTCATTCATTGTTTTATTCGACCAAATTGTTTAATTTTTCTTTGGTGTTATTTTAAATTTCCAAGTTTTTTTTTCATAGTACCATCACCCCTTTTGAAAATATGGATGCCACGTTGTCTCAAATAAAGGTTTTACTTGGTTCTTCTATTACATTTAGTGCCTCAAATGTTAGTTCTTGATTGTTGATTTGAGTTCTTTTCCTTCATGGTACTGGTTTTGTACACATTAGTGTTCATGTCTGTTTATACTTACTGCTAAGCATCACATTTTGTCTTTCTGTGAAGTTAGATTTTGAAAGCTTGTTTCTGCTGATCATGAAGGAGGTGGTGGACAAGTGGCTGTACAGCTGTGTTGGTAGCTTTTTGTCTAGGTGAGGAGGCTTGTGTCCTTCTGAGCTTTCATTTCAGAGTCGTGTTCAGGGCTGGTTTATGGGAGGAAATGTCAGAATAAACTCAATTTTCTGTTTTCCTTGTGATAATTAGGGTTTACTTTAGGATCTGCTCTGCTTTTACCACCAGCCCCCAGATTCCATCTAGGAATCTCCCAAGGTGAATTGTGAATGTTTGGAAAACTGTTAATAATGTTATTAGCTTACTAACAGTGACATGCCTGGCCACCTAGCCATTCCAAATAGTTGTTAAATTAATAATTTTTAAAAAACTGCTATAAATAATACCACTGTTACTTCTAGGAAAAATACTCCCATGTTATACAACTAGAAAACCAGCTAAAATATTTGGAAGGACTTCAGACATTGGACCATGACAGCAGGATGGTGATCTCAGAGAGGGGAAGCAAAGAAAGCACCCTGCAATTGCACCATCTTACAATCTTAAGGCTGTTTGCAGGCCGCAGTGCAAACAAGGTGACCCAAAAAAAGCTCAGCCATTTTGGTGAATTGAGGAGACAAATATTAATGTTTATATATAGTAGGGGAGACCAATTTCACTATAGTTCGAGAAGCAGAGAACAGGAGGATCTCTCCTAATCTTTGGCTGAGTACTGATATACACATGAATTGAAGGCAGGTATTTAACATCATTAAGCATCAAGGAAATACAAATCAAAATCACAATACGATATCACCTCATACCTGTCAGAATGGCTATTATCAAAAAGACAAAACCCAAAAAAACACCCAAATGTTGGTGAAGATGTAGGAAAAAGGGAACACTTGTCACTGTTGGTGAGAATGTAAATTGGTGCAGCCACTACAGAAAACAGTATGGAGGTTCCTCAAAAAGTTTAAAATAAAACTACCATATGACCCAGCAATTCCACTTCTGGGTATTTATCAGAAGGATATGGTAACACTAACTTGAAGATATATATCCCAATGTTCATTGCGGTATTATTTACAATAGCCAAGATATGGAAACAATCTAAGTGTCCATCAATGGAAGAATTAATAGAGAAGCTGTGGTACCTATCTACAATGGATAATTATTTAGTCATAAGAAGAAATAAAACCTTGCCATTTCCCACAACATGAATGGACCATGAGGGTATTATACTAAGGGAAGGAAGTCAGACAGAGAAAAAGACAAATACTGCTCTTCACTTATATGTAGAATCTAAAATAGCAAAAATAACAACAACAACAACAAAAAACCCAAAAAACTGAGTTCATAGATACATAGAAGGAATTGGTGGTTGTCAGAGGTGGGGCAGGGTGTGGCAAAGAAAATGGGTGAAGGTGTTCAAAAGGTTAAAAGTTTGAGTTTAAAAGAAATAAATAATGGGTTTTTAATGTACAGCATGGTGACTATAGTTAATAATACTGTACTGCATATTTGATAGTTGCTAAGAGAGTAAGTCTTAAAAGTTCTCAAAGGCAAGAAAAAAATTTTGTAAGTATATGTAGTAATGGAGGTGAACTGGACTAATACTGGAGATCATTTTGCAATATACACAAATATTAAACGATTATGTTGTATTCCTGATACTAATATAATGTTATATGCTAATTATAGCTCAATAAAAGAAACAAGAAATATTCCATAGCTATGAAGAAATTTAATAACATAACTTAAATTCCAGGCCATTTCAGCTTCGCCAAAAACCTAATAATAAGAAGAGTTTACCACAGGAGACTTATGGCCAAGATGGAAGCCTAGACTGACATGCTCTGTCTCCCTCCACAACTAAGAAGGAATACAACTACTGCAAAACCAGAAATAACCCGAAGTTCCAGAAAATAAATGGAAGTCCAACATATGAAGTTACGAAGAAGTGGTGCTCTTCCAGACAGGTAGGAGGGGCGAAGCCAGGGCAGAGAGGTCAAGCTATGCTGGCTGCAGCAGCAGCAGCAGCGATGGCAGCGAGACAGCATTAAGCACAGACATCCGTACTTAAGGGGAGGCGAGAAGCACCTGGGGAGCACTTCTGGCTGTAGACCAGATCCGTCAGCTTGCGATTCCAAAGCTGGGGAAGGCAGACCTCCATTGCCTTGGACTGCGAGGGCTGGAGGGGGTGGGGACAGAGGAGAAGGCTCCCGGTTTCTCAGCAGAGAGTGAACGGCAAGGAATCCATCTTGGACTGCCACCCCCACAGAAAACACCACATTGTGGTGAGAAGGGTCACCTGGTAGTGACGAGTGCATGGGACTCCACCCCCTATAGCATAGGAGGTGTGACAGCCCCGCCCAGGAAGCAAAGGTAAACACAAAACTGAAAGGATGGCACAGATCATGACAGAGATCCCGGTGACACAACTGACCAGACAGCAAATATCTAATCTAACAAAACAGCAGATAGGAAATCTTTCTGAGGCACAATTCAGAGCGCTGGTTATAAAAATGCTTACAGACCTAACAGAAGATCTTAAACAAGACAGGGAAGGAATGAAGGCTAGTCCTGCTGAAATGAACAAAAACACATATGAAACTAGTGGTGAGGTAAAGAAAACCAGGAATCAAATCAACAGATCAGAACATAGGGAAGGAACAAACAGTCAACCAGTACAGAAAGAGGAAACGAGAAGTGAGGAAAATGAGGAGAGGCTCAGAAACTTATCGGACAGCTATAAGCAGGCCAACATCCAAATCATAGGGTTGCCAGAAGTTGAAGAACTAGAAATTGAAAAATTATGTGAAAAAATGAAGCAGACTTCCCTAACGTGGGGAAGGAAATAGACTTACAGGTCCAGGAAGCACAGGGTTCCAAAGAAACTGGAACCAGGGAGAACCACACCAAGACACATTATAATCAAAATGTCAAAAATTAAGGATAAAGAGAGAATCTTAAAAGCAGCAAGAGAGAAGAAGAGAATTATATACAAAGGAGTCCCAATAAGACTATCAGCTGATTTCTCAAAAGAGACTCTGCAGACAAGAAGGGACTAGCAAGAAATATTCAAAGTAATGAAAAGCAAAAACCTACCATAAGAATTACCCTATCCAGCGAAGCTGCCATTTAGAATGGAAGGACAGAGAAAGTGCTTCCAGGACAAAGTAAAACTGAAGGAGTTCATCAGATCCAAACCACTGTTATATGAAATGTTAAAGAGACTTGTTTAGGAGAAAGAGGATCAAAACTATGAACACTAAAATGAAAACTGTATCACAACAACCAACAACAGAAGCTAGAGAATCAAAACAAAGGCAAATTAAGTAGACAACAAGAGTGGAAAAAGAATTATAGGTACGGGGAACATTATGGGGGCAGTCAGCAGGGAGGGGGAAGGGGGGAAAGGGAGGGAGATGGTACAGGAATTAATAAGCATAGTAGGAGGGAGTGGAGTAGGTAGGAAGATGTTGAGAAGAACTATATGCACAACCAATGGGCATGGACTAAGGGGAGGACGGCAACTGGAGGGAAGGATGTCACTGGGTAGAGGGGAACAAAGGGAAAAGAAATCAGGACAACTGTAACAGCATAATCAATAAAGCATATTAAAAATAAAAGAAGTAAAAAGTAAAAAAATAAATAAAAAGTTAAACAACTCAAAAAAAAGAAAAAAGAAGTGTTTACCAAACAATAAGAAACAATAGCAATTCTAAGTAAACTCCTCCAAAAAATATAAGATGAGGGGATATTTTCCAGCTTTTTAAAAGAGGTCAGCATTACTGCAATGCCAAAACAAATATTTCAAGAAAACTGAAGACCAATATTCCTCATGAACATAGACACAAAAATCCCCTTATAAAAATGAACAAATCTGACACCAGCAGCATATAAAAAGGACAATACCTCGTGACTGAGTGGCATTTATCCCAGTAATACAAGGTTAGTTTAACATAAAAAAAAAAATCAGTCAATGCAGTTCTTCCTATTAATAATGGACTAAAAAGAAGAGAAACTACCTGATCATTTTTATACAGACTGAAAAAGCATTTGACAAAATTCAACATTGATTCATGATTAAAAAAAAAAAAATCTCTTAGCAAAATAGCCATAGGACAAACTCCCTCAGCATTTCCCTCTGTTACCTTAGAAGCAGTAACTACTAGGTAGAAAAATTAATCAAGACACAGAGAGAGTTTTGAAATTAAAGATGGAAACCAGCCCTGACTGTTGTCGCTTGGTGGATTGAGCACCAGCCTGAAAGCCAAAAGGTCACTGGTTTGATTCGTGGTCCAGGCACATGCCTGGGTTGCAGGCCAGGTCCTTGTTTGTGGACATGTGAGAGGCAACTGATCAACAATGTTTAATCTCCCTCTCTTTCTCTCTTCTTTCCTGTCTCTCTAAAAATAAATACATAAAATCTTTTTAAAAGTAAATTTTATTGATTATATTATTACAACAGTTTCAATTTTTTCCCCTTTGCTCCCCTCTGCCCGGCACTCCCCCTCAGCAATCTCACCCCCCGCTTAGTTCATGTCCATGGGTCAGCTTCACCCTTTCCTATGTATCTTTTTTAAAAATAATTAATTTTTTATAACATTAAAAAATAACAATTCCCCATTCCCAGGCTTAAGACCCCTTATAATCTTATAAAAGACAATGGGCAATGGTCTCGTGCTCCTCTAGCTGCTTCAAGCTGGACATGGTCATCGTCCTACCTACCCTTGGGTCCAGAAATCCCTAAAAGGAGTGGGGGTGTAGAGGGGAGGGTGGCCTTCCCACATGGGGAAGGATCATGCAGACTTCACGTCAGCTGGCTGTCCCTGGACAATGGCGTGCTTTGTTTAACAGGCTGGCATCCTTGTTGTATTCCGGGGGCAACAGATTTGGCACCAGGATTAAAAGGCATCATTCAATCCATAACCACTAGATGACAAAAGGTAGATATTAATTTTTCAATGTCCCACACTGGGGAAAAAATGGGCTTCTTTGGAGGAAGGTGTGCAAGGCACATCGCACTTGTCAAAAACCCTTTTGCCCACTATACTTAGTTTGGGCTGAGGGGAATATTTTAGGTTTCCCTCCTCTCAGACCTCTGGGAGCTTTCTGTCTAAGCCATTAGCATATAAAAGAGAAACCAGTTTTAAAGCGAAGCCCACAGACCACCCCATACTTCACCAACCCCACCACTTAGTTCAACCAAACCATTGAGTCTCAGAAGGCAGCAATGCTGACAGGATTAAGTGAGTCCTATACGTACAGACAATCACTCAGGTAATGAGATCATAGGCTTATGCCCTATGAAAACAGAACACACATGTTAATTTACACAACATAAACCACAAACCCGTCTCTAAGTCTGCAAGACTATCTTATTAGAAAGACATCCAGCTGCAAGGCATTTGACATTCTTCTTGCCTGTAAATTAAGCATCTTTGATGATGTCACAGACATAGTTTAACTTTCAAATGAAAACAAACTTTAAATGAGGATAAACTTTAAAGATAGCTGCACTACTTTATAGTCTACCACTGAGCATTGTGATTTTCCTTGAATCACAATTTTTCTCCTTAAGATTACCCTCCTTGTCATTAAAGGGACTGCATTAAGTCCAGTTTTAATTTATCTTGTTCATTTGCATAAACACAACAAGAGCAGCAAATGATCACTTATGATCTTTACATCTGCTTTGCTGGAACTTACACAAGGAACCTTTAGGGTGACTTTCAGTCTGCCCTTCAGGACACAGGAGCTGAGCCACATACCTGCCATTCAGCCTTGCCTGTAAACACCTGTCTTTTCCATGTCCTTTAGGTTTTCCATTGTGCCTTACGGTTCCTTCTAGCCATCTTCCAGGAAAGCAACCTTCATTCCTTCCCTGGAAAGATTACCACAGACTGCACAACCAACCAAGTTACCAGGCCTTTTTTCTCATGGGCTTTTATTACCTTCAAAAGTCAATTCTAGTTCCTCAGGGCTTTTGGGTAACAGCAAGAGCCCAGGCATGTCTCCTCTAGTCAAGACATTGCAGTCAAAGTTTTGGTCAACAATACCTTTATTAACAACTGGTATTATTAGTTTTATGCAAAGAACCTTATGTCATTACTTACTTCTTCAGAATGCCAAATTCTGGAGGGATCAGGTAGGAAGAAAAATATACAGTGTGAAGGAAAACCCTTGTCCTTCTAATATTCACTAAAATTGCATTTCCATACTTTACATTTTCTTTTGTTCACTTTCCTACATGTGTTTTTTTTTTTGGGGGGGGAGTATTTGCTGGATCAGTTATTAATTTAATTTGCTTTCATTCCCCCCCCTGCTAAAAAATACATAAAATCTTTAAACACTTCAAAAACAAAACAAAACAAAACTAGGAAGAGGTAAGATTTCACCAGAGAGCTGAAAGGAGTAAGCTTAAGATGCAGGTACAGATCAAAGAGAAGAGGAATGTAAGATGGTGGCATAGTAAGTGAATGTTACACTCACCTCCTCCCAGGACCAAACTGGAATTACAACTGAAACAGTCATCAACCTGAATAACCAACTGAAGACTGGCTGAATAGAAGTCTTATAACCAAGGATTTACAGAAGCCACATCGACACTGGAAGGACAGAGACACGAAGAAGGCTGGCCCTGTTCTGATCAGTGGAAGCTGAGGTTCAGGAGTAATAGCTGAGCTGTGGAAGGTTTCCCCTGAGAAGCATGAGGTCTCAACCCCAAGCTGGGCTCCCCAGCCCAGAGCACCAGAGCTGGAAGAGGCACACACATAACATCTGGCTATGAAAATCAGCGGGGATTCTATCCATCAGGGAGAGACAGGAGTCTGCTAGAGACACATGAACAGCTTCTTAAAGGACAAGGACACACAAGTCCAGGAAGTGCAGAGTCGCAAACAAGATGAACCCAAAGAGGCCCACAGCAATATACATCATAATTAAAATGCCACAGGTTAAAGACAGAGAATCTTAAAAGCAGCAAGAGAAAGTTACCTACAAGGCAGCTCTTGTAAAACTGAAAGATGATTTCTTGACAGAAACATTTCATGCCAGAGGCATTGGCATGAAATATCCAAAGCGATAAAAAACAAGGACTTAGAACACAGACTACTTTACCCAGCAAGGTTATCATTTAAAATTGAAGGAGAAATAAAGACCTTCCTGGGTAACAAAAAACAAAAGGAGTTTGTTGCCACCAAACTAGTTATGTTAAAGGGCTAGCAAGAAGAAGAAAAAGAAAGTAGTAAGAAGGAGGAGAAGGAGATGACAACATAGGAACGTAGTTCAGAGAATAAAATGGCAATAAATACATACCTATCAGTAAGTATCTATCAATAATCACTTTAAATGTAAATTCCTTAAATGCTCTAATTAAAAGACATAAGGTAGCTGAATGGATAGAAAACAAGACCCAGATATATGCTGTCTACAAGAGACCCACCTCAGAACAAAAGATACACACAGACTAAAAGTAAAGGGATAGAAAAAGATATTTTATGCAAACAGAAATGAAAAAAGCTGGGGTAGCAATACTTATATCTGACAAAATAGACTTCAAAACCAAGGCTATAGTAAAAGGCAAAAAGGACACTACAGTATAATAAAGGGAGCAATCCAACAGGAGGAGACAACCCTTGTAAACACTTATGCACCCAACAGCGGAGCACCTAAATATGTAAAAGAAATTTTGATGGACATAAAGGGAGAGTATGACACCAATAGAGTCATAGTAATGGATTTTAATACTCCATTTATGGCAATGAGTAAGTCTTTCAGACAGAAGATCAACAAGGAAACAGCAGCCTTAAATGACACACTAGATCAGATGGATTTAATTGATATCTTCAGAACATTTAACCCCACAGCAACAGAATATACATTCTTTTCAAGAGCACATGGAACATTTTTAGGATAGACCACATGTTAGGACACAAAACAAGTCTTAATAAATTTAAGACTGAAATATCAAACATCTTTTCTGACCATAATGGTTATAAAATGAGAAATCAATCACAAGAAACATACTGAAAGACACACAAACACATGGCTAAATAACACATTACTAAACAATAAATGGGTTAACAATAACATCAAGGAAGAAATCAAAAGACACCTTGAAACAAATGGAGAGAACACACAACCCTGACAGTGAAAGCAGTCCTAAGAGGGAAATTTACATCATTACAGGCCTGCCTCAAGAAACAAGAAAAATCTCAAATAAACAATTTAACTTTACACTTAAAGGAACTGGAAAAAAAACAAAAAACAAAAAGACCAAAGTGAGTAGAAGGAAGTAATAAAGATCAGAACAGAAATAAACAAAATAAAGTCTAAAAAATAATACGAAAGATCAATGAAACCAAAAGCTGGTTTCTTAAAAAGATAAACAAGACAGACAAACTTTTAACCAGAGTCATCAAGAAAAAAAGAGAGAGGACTCAAATAAGTAACATTAGAAATGAAAGAGGGGAAGTAATAACTGACACCAAAGAAATACAAAGAATTGTAAGAAAATATTACAAACAATTATATGGCAACAAATCAGACAATCTGGATGAAATGGGTAAATTCCTAGAGATCATATAATCTTCCAAAACTGATTAATGAAGAATCAGAAAATCTAGAGTTGAACTAATGAAATTGAGACAGTAATAAAAAAAAAACTCCCAGCAAACAAAAGTCCTGGACCACATGGCTTAACAGGTGAATTTTGCCAGACATTCAAAGAAGAACTCACACCCATTTTTCTTAAACTATTCCAAAAAATTCAAGAGGAAGGACTCCTAAGCTCATTTTATGAGGACAGAATTATAATAATTCCAAAACCAGATAAAGGCACTACAAAGAAGGAAAATTATAGGCCAATGTCCCTGATGAACATAGATGATAAAATCCTTAACAAAATATTAGCAAACTGGATCCAGTAATACATTAAAAAAAAACATACACAATGATCACGTGTGATTAATTCCTGGAATGCAAGTTTAGTACAATATCTGCAAATCAAGAAATGTGACAACCATATAAACTATATGAAGGATAAAATTCACACGATCATATCAATAGATGAAGAAAAACATTTGTTAAACACCAATACTCATTTATGATTAAAAAAGAAAACTCAGCAAAGTGGGAATCGAGGGAACATACCTCAACATAATAAAGGCCTGACACTTGTCAGAATGGTTATCATCAATAAATCAACAAACAACAAGTGTTGGTGAGGATGTGGAGAAACGGCAACCCTCATGCACTATTGGTAGGAATGCAGATTGTTGCAGCCACTGTGGAAAGCAGTATGGAGTTATCTCAAGAAATCTAAAACGGAACTGCCTTATGACCCATAAATTTCACTTCTGGGGCTATATCCGAAGAAACCAAAACATTAATTTGAAAGAACATATGCACCCCTATGTTCATTATGGTATTATTTACAATAGCCAATATTTGAAAGCAGCCCAAGTGTCCATCAGTACATGAGTGGATAAATATGCTGCAGTACATTTACCCAGTGGAATACCACGTGGCTGTAAAAAAGGAAATTTACCTTTTGCAATAGCATGAATGGACCCAGAGGGTATTGTGCTAAGGGAAATAAGCCACTCTGAGAAAGATGAGTACCATATGATTTCACTTATATTTGGAACCTAATGAATAAAATAAACTAACAAAGTAGAAACAGATTCATAGAGACAAAGAATAGACTGACAGCTGATAGAAAGAAGGGGGTGGGGGGCTAGGTGAAAAAGAAAAAGTTGAAAGGATTAAACAAAAACAAACAAACAAACAAACCACAAAACTCAGACACAGAGACTAGTATGGTGATTACCACAAGGAAAGGGGGGTGGAAGGAGGTAAAAGAGGAGATAAATGGTCATGGAAGGAGACTTGACTTGGGACTGTGAACATATAACACAATATATTATAGATGATGTATTATAGAATTATAACGTGAAACCTATGTAATATTAACCATTGTCACCCTAATAAATTCAATAAAAAAATAAAAATAAGAACTTCCTCAAGCAGTTAAAGGGCATTTACTAAAAACTTACCACTTCTATCTGATTTCATGGTGAAAGATTAATGCTTTCCCCCTAAGACTGGGAACAAGGCAAGTAGTCCACTTCACCATTTCTGTTCAACATTGTTCTGAAACTTAGTGTAATAAGGCAAGAAAAAGAAATAAATGGCACATCAGAAATGAAGAAGTAAGGCTCTTTATTTTGGGGTAACATGATTGATGCTCTTTGTAGAAAATGTCTTTGTAGAATTTACCAAAAAGCTACTACAACTAATAATGGGGTTAGCCAAAGTTTGCAGAATATAAGATCAACTGAAAACCAATTACACTTGATATAATAGTATTTAAAAATTGGAAACTGAAAGTAGAAAACAATACCTCTTAAAATTGCATCAAAAGTATGAAATACTTAGGAACAAATTTAATATAAATAAAAATATATACATTGAAATCTAAAAATCATTGTGAACAAAAAAATGAAAGAAGACCTAATGTAGCATATTTCATATTCTTGGATTGGCAGGTTATTAAGACATCAGTTCTTTCCAAATTGAACTATGGACTTGATGCAATCTAATCATATTTCCAAGATTTTTTAGAAATTTCTAAGTGGATTTCAAAATTCATACTGGAAACTTAAAAACCTACAATAGCTTTAAAAATACTGAAAAGGAATGAATAACTTAAACTGCCTGGTATTAAGACTTATTGTAAAACTACTCTAATAAAGTTAATGTGATACTGGCATAATGACAGACAGAGCAATGAAACAGAAGAGTTCTGAAATAGACCCACACATACATATTCAAGGGATTTTTTGAAAAAGGTTAGAAGGAAATCAATGAGTAAAAAGTCTTTTTCAACATATGGTGCTGGAACAATTGGATATTCATAAGAGAAAACAAACAAAACAACCACCCTGAAACGGAACACATAGCTAAATGTAAGAGCTAAAATTATCAAACATTTAGAGAAAACAGGAGAAAAATCTTTGTGAACTTTGGTAAGGCAAATTTTTCTTAAAACACAGAAAGCATGAATCATAAAAGGAGAATTAAAAATCTGATTCTTCAAGATGCAAAGTTTTGTCCTTGACAGACACCATTAAGGAAATGAAAAAGCTGCAGCTTAGGAGAAAACTATTTGCAAAACATGTATCAGATAAAGTAGTTGTATTGAGGATATTGAAAGAATTACAACTCAATAATTAGAAAACAAATTGATGCAAATTATGAGTAAAAGATTTTAAAGACATTCTACGAGAGGAGATATATGAATTAGAAATGTTTGTGAAAATACTTTTAGTCAGTAGGAAAACCACACTAAAATCTCAATGAGATACTACCACTCACCAGAATGACTAAAAATAAAATAAGTAACAATAACAAGTATTGGCAAGGATGTGAAGCTACTGGAGCTCTCATACATAGCTGGTGGGAGTATGAAACGATACAGCTTCATAGGTTGTCAGTTTCTTAGAGAGTTAAATATTCATATACCACAGAACTCAGTAATCCTACTCCTATCTTTCCAAGAAAATTTAAAGCCTGTGCTCACAGTAAACTTGTACTTGAATGTTCATAGCAGCTTTATTCACGATAGCCCCAAACTGGAAACAACCCAAATGTCCACCAAGTGGTAAATGGACAAAACCAGATTGTGGTACATCCATACAATGGAGTATCTGAGCCATAAAAAGATGAATCTGAAAAGCTCTGTGCTTAGTAAAAGATGCCAGACACAAGTGGCTACATACTGTATGATTCTGTTTATGTGAAACTCTAGAAATGTAAAACTGTAGTGACAGAAAATACTCAGCGTTTGCAAGGGTCAGGAATAAATGGAGGGGACTGAGTGTAAAGAGGCATGAGGGAACTTTTTGGAATAATGGGAAAGTTCTGTTAAACAAAAACCTTTGAGACCAAAAGATGCTCTGAAAGAAAGGGTTTATTGAGCCACATGATAGCCTGAGACAGGACCAGGTCCTTGGCCCTGCGGTCTGAACCAGCAGCAGTGCTAGAAGAAAACAAACATGTCCACTGTCCAGGGTCCTGGGGTTAACAGGGCTCTTTCATACAATGAGTGTTTTTATTTTTTGGGGGGGTGTGGGTTGGAGGAGATGTTTTTTTGAAGGAATTTGGCTTTAGGTAAGAGGAGTGGGGTGGAGAGGTGAATTAGGGAAAGTTCTGGAATATGTGAAGTCCATAAGAAAAAAGTACTTGCTGCTGGAGTGGTTGTGGGCAAGAGTTTGGAAAGTTCATGCATAAGGATGAGGTGGCATCTGATTGTCAGCTGTTCTTTCTAGATAATTGATGAAAGAGCTGCCTGCAAACTAATTCTAATTTCAACAAACATTCAGAAATGTGGGCAATCTTTTGTTGGTTTCAGTCCATGGCTGCTGATTAACTTCCCTTGTTCTTGCTCCCTGTCTCTTCTTGATACAGTCTTTCCTGTAAGTCAGCCAGGCAGCTTTTATTGATGCAGCTTCACTCAAACTAGAACATCAACATATCCTATTCACACTTTAACAATCTAAGAGCACTGTAACACATAAACACACAGCAATCAATGCGGATAAGGAACCCAAGTCCCAGAGTGTCTGCAGGTCTGGGAGACAACACGGTGGGCAGAGGAGTTGTCAGCACCTTGCAAGGAAGGATCTCTGGACAGGTGGGCAGCAGGGCAGGTGAAGTCCTCAGTCCAGCAGGGCAGAGCCTCTGGCAGCTGATGCCAATGGAGATCAGCATGGCATGGAGCAGCACTCTGGTATGTGGAGCTCCACTGTCTCGGCAGTGGTCTGGAGCCTGCCTCAGTTATACCTGAAAAGTGGTGTACTCCACCCTTCTGGGTCCTTTTGATAAATGTCTTAGCACCCCTGATGCCAAGTTTGGAATTTGTCCAAGCACCTATGGGTGTTACAAGGCTGTTTTGCTTGACAACCCTGTTAGCAAGACTGGAATTTCCCACCCCTAGGGGTGGTCCCTCTCTGTAAACATGGCCGTTCTGATCACATGGACAGGTATCGTAAGTGTGTCCCCTTGCCAGATGTGTCTTTAAGTAGTTTTTCTCTTGAACCGGTGTCGTGGCTGACTGAAAGCCATTTTAGTTGACATGAGTGACTTCATTTTGTTTTATATACTTTATGCTATCTCAATCAGACCAATGTCGTTTTATTGGTCCTGCTCTCCACACTCCCAACCTCCAGCCTACCAAAAGTAAATTTAGGACATCTCAGAATTTTATGTCAGTTCTATATCATGATTTTGGTAGTAGCTTCATGGCTGTATACATCTGTCAAAACTCATGTAATTGTGCACTTAATGATGAACTTTATTATATGTAAATAAATAAAACAAAAAGAAATGTGGCTTTGGGTCTCCCTCCTTTGTATTTGAGTTTGAATTATCTGAAATTGCACTAAAATCTCTCATATAAATTTTTCTTATAAAATCTCTCATATAAAATTTTCTTTATATGTTTTGGGCTGGATTTCCTCAGGTTCCAAGAATTTCTGGTAAATTGATGCCACCCTTTCTAATTTTCTACCAATGGAAGAATTACAAAAAAAGACAAACCAACAATCCAGATCTTTTGATCCTTTCAGGGGCACTGGGATAGAAGAGACATAAAAGCATGCATTTAGCTTGCTAATTCCACAGTATAGTCCCTCAATGTTTTAGGAGGCAAAGGTTTTTCCTTGAAAATAGTGCATTTTTTTTTAGCCCTGATATTTTAATAGTAATACTGACCAAGTCATATTTATATTTCAATGCAAATCATATGGAGAGGTGATTGAGTACACACCACCAAACATAATTAAATATAAAGGCAACTTGCCCGCTATAATACAGGCTGGGTTTAGAGATTGGAGCTGTCATTAGAGGATAAAAATGCTATTTGTGAAAACCCTGCAGGTGACATTCTCCCCTTCTTTTCGGCTGCACTGCTGGGTTGGGGTTTTCTCCTAAACTGGCCCTGAAACCTTAGTCCTTATCTGCAAGCAGGTGCTTTGGCCACAACACTGTGCAGAGCCAGCAACAACTGGGGCCCCAACAATTTCCCTCATAATCCCAAATCAACAAGATCTTTTCTGAGTGAGCAGAGGTGAATAGGTGTTATTCCTGGGAAAAGTGAATAGCAATTTGATAACACTGAAGGGACACACCACCTTAATAATTCGGTTTTCCATTAGAATCACTGTCAATCCTTTTGGTCAACTGTCAAGTTCTGCTTTTTATTTCATCATCCCTATTACCCTAATCCCTTTACTTCCCTAAATGCCACTGACCCAAGCATGTGTGTAGCAGCTTTGAAGGCTGGTGGTCACAGAGAACTGGGCAAACCCCTTACAAATGAGTATTAAGACATGTTTCCTAAAGGTCTGTGGGCTGTTCTGCTACTAGGGAAATTTTCATAATTGTCTCTTTTAACTCAGATGCCATTGTTTTTCTAATTTTCTGGGTTAATCAATTTTCTTCTATTTCCTTTTTCTTAGCTCAGCATTCCCATCCCCTCATTGCTATTCCTTTTTAAATCCAATTCATTAATTGAATGATTCATTGAGTTTTTGAATTGGGGTGTTACAAATAATCATTCTGTTTTAAAGTTTTACCACATATGGTTAACCAATTTTTGAAAAATATAAATTTAATTGAAAAGTTTTTTAAGATTCCAGTTTTGAGATCGGAGTTTTGAATATTCTTAAAATTTGCTATGTTCTCTCCACAGTGAGTAAGCTTTTATGGTAATTTTACATTTAATATTCTATTGTATGTTGATATTATACCAAAATGTTTACTGTGCTGTATAAACTGTCACTTTGACATAATTATGTAAGTTTCCTATTTTCTACTGATAAAGATATTGGTAGTATGAGAAATGTCAGTCAGGGTCCCAACTGGAAACAGATGGCAAATTCAATTTAAAATAAACCAAAGATAGCCTTGGCTGGTGTGGCTCAGTAAAATGAGTGCTGGCCTACAAACCCAAAGGTCACAGGTTCATTCCCAGTCAGGGCCCATGCCTGGGTTGTGGGCCAGGTCCCCAGTTCAGGGCATGCGAGAGGCAACTGATCGATGTGTCTCTCACACATCAATCTTTCTCTCCTTTCTCTCTTCCTTCCCTTCTCTATAAAGTCTTAAAAAATAAAATAACTTAAAATAAAATAAAATAAACCAAGGATATTTACAAAGAGGCAGGCAGGATAGGGGAGCCACAAGAATTAATGCAGTAACCAGTTAGTAGAAGCATCCCTAAGGCAGAAAAGATAAGGGATGAGAGCTGTTATCAGTCTCTAAAAGACAAGAGGAAGCCATATGGAAAGGAACCTTTGAGTAAAGGACAATTAGCCCAACCACAAAGGGAGAAGAACTAGGGTGATTCAGGTTTCTCTGTTCTAGTAGAGCTCCTCATGGGCTTAACCCAACAGGAATCCAGAGTGTGAGGGGAACTCACAGACAAGTAGATGGTCGGCCTTCTAGCAGTGTGTGGATGTAGAAGGGTGAAAGGATAACAGCACATGCTGCCTATTTTAATTAAAAGTATTCTTTTGGTATTGACAGTTAGTATTAATCAGAACTCTGGTTATGGTGACAGAAGCTCAACTAGATGGTCATTTAAAAAAAAAAAAAGGAAAAACTGGAGAAAGGGCAGGGCAGGAGCTGATTTTAAGGAAATAAATGCTATTTATTGGGGCAAATACTGTTCTTTATCTGTGTGTTGGTTTCTTTTGTAACAAAGTGGGGACCTGGTCTCCAGCAGCACTGGAGCATCTTTAGAGCAGTTTTCATCAGATAAGAAATGAGGCTCATCTTCTAACTCCACAGAGAAAAGCCTTGAAGATATTTACTAAGAGATGTAAATAAGTATTTGCATAAATTGGGTGGGGAGACTGATGTGAAAAATGTTAATTCTTACCAAATTAATTCATAAGCATAATGCAACCCTAACCAAAATCTCACCTGAAATTTTTGGGAATATGAAAAATAAAGCCTAAACTTCAAGAATTTACAGGAATACCAAGATTTTAAAAAAAGGAAGGAATATCAAAGGCAATATGTCTCTTAATTATTTAAAATGCATTATCAAGTGATTAGTAATTAAAAGTGTTATATTGTTGGAAGAATGGCAAATTACTTGGACAAAATTGATGTATAGAGATATAGGCATAAAAAAAAAAAAAATGGAAGAACCCAACCCAATGGGCAGGAATGAATTAATCAATAAATGGTGCTGGGAAAATTAACTATATGGGAGAAAAAATCATGCTAGACCCTTAAGTCACATTTTATATCCATAACTTCCAAATGAATTAAAGAAAAATGTAAACAGAAAAAGCATAAAATTTAACACACAATGAATACTTAATCTTGGGATGCAAAGGACTTTCTAAGCATTAAAAAAAAATACAACATACAACTGTACAACTGAAATGTCAAAAAATTACTTGCAAAATTAAAAGGCAACTAGTAAACTAGGAAAATATTGAGGTGCTATTACTATACTGTAAAAACAATTTTAATAAATGTTTATTAAATTTTCTTTAATTAAATGTTAGTCTTCTGAACTCTTTAGGGAAAAATAAAATTAATAATTCTAGATAATATATAGTAAAAGGTAATACTAATTAACACCTTATTGAAAATAACAAACACTTTTGATGGTCCCTTATAATTGAGTATAACTTTATTTTCATTATATAGAAATTAAAACACACACAGAAATAAGGCTCATGTGATTTTTTCCTTTAGAAAAAATGAAATCCCTATGATTAAAAGATGTTTTTCTAATTTATATCCTTCAACACAGATTCCCTATGAATAGCTTAAATCACTTAAGTTTCTCTGTATAATACATTACCTGTAGTTGCTGGTATAACTTTTAAAAAATTAAAAAAATAATGTCACTCATCTGACATGGAAAACCTAACCCCACAGAATGAGTTCAATGATGTTTTAAACTTAATAAAGAATGAACTCTGCACAAGAGTTATAACTGAACACTTCTTTTTCTAATGGAAAAACTGAGAATATACTTTGCTTTAAATATGAATTTTAAAAAACCTCATGAGAAAGTATGAATAGTGGCAAGACAGATAAATGGGTACATTCAATGAGAACTTTTATTTTAATTATCCACAAAACAGTATTATAATACTTTATAAAAATATTAAGTTTTAGGCTACCATTATTCATTTTAAAAAAGTGTTTGTGCTAGAAGATTGTTTTTACCAACTTTTTTTTGTTTTTTGTAAGGGTTAAGTTCCACAGTATGATACTGAAGGTGAAAAGGTGTTGAAAAAACCTTCAAATGTACAAAAATGTTTATTTTTCTTGGCAATTTAAAAATAATAACCATTTAAACTGAATACACATTGAGTTAGTGTTAATCTCTTTACTATACAACCTAATGAATACCATCAACTTTTCCTGGCTTATTTTTCTGAACAGAATTACTACATAAACACATAATTTTGTTATCCTTTTTTAAATGCTAGAAAAATTATACCGTAGTAAACACTAAGCCCTTTAAAAATCTGATGTCACAGGTTGCAGACATTAAGGGTAAAAGATGGCAGTTTTCACAGGATGATCCTCTTGGAGAGGGATTCAATACTAAGTAGGCTACGTAAACATAAGAAACCACCACAATTGTTAGTACCAGAACTGTTGCCAACTTGCATGAAGTTCATTTGTCACATTTTAAAATAGTTTGAATTTCAACACAGATATCATGGCACAGAATATTAAATTTAATGATCAGGTAAGTGATGGTAGTTAAAAATTATATTCCTAAAATATGGGGACTGGATGTACTGCTTTAGTTACAGTGTGACTATAAAAGAATATTTTAAAACATAAATACCAGACTTTCATTTTACTTGTCAGATTCAGTTCCTTTGCTAGATCCTTAAGCTAGTAATCTTGCTATTCAAATTCATATTTTGGAATTTCAGTGTTAGTCATAAAAATCAGTCTTATTTTGTATGTCTCACTTCTGTGCCTTAAATAGGAAAAAACTGTCCCCTCTTTTCACCACTGTTATTATTCTGAATAAGTTTTCCTCTCTAATCAACTAAATTCTAAAAGGGAAAAAATGTATCACCATTAAGTATATTTAAAAAGTGAATGCTGATTCAAACATAAATTTGAAAACTGGATTTTTAAAAATGTTTTGCATAAAAACTATATCACTGTTATTTTAAGGCTATACCAGTCATTTACTGTTTATGGTTAGTCTTATAGTCATATCTTATAATTCTTAAAATTCTCAAAAAATAGATAAGTGAGAAGCTTTGAGTGCCAGCAAAGCCATTTTGTCACTCTATAAATCAACATTAAACATAACATTCCATCCCCTCTATCTGTAAAACTTTCACAGTTTACTTTTCTCATATTTCTTTTAAATACATTTTCCTTTCTGTTAGTCTATATGCAATAAGAGCAAAAGTGCATTCAAGTCCCTGATCTAGTGATATTTTTACATTTGTGGCACCCATTACCATAAATACATATTTAGCAATATCTCACAATACCTTATTTAAATGCTGGGACTTATTTTTTTTCATGCCATTCTAAGATTAAAAATTTCCCCTTGGATTGGATAGTATAATTTCAATTATAGACTGTCTCAAAAAAAAAATCAATGCACACTTATAAAAGATTAACTCACTGTCTAGTTACCTTCATTATTCTAAACTGAGCTTTTCAGAAAATGATTAAGAGTGTAAAAGTTCTACTTTCCAGTTCCATGAGTTTGAGTATTAACATAGTGCATTATACTTTCAAATCCCACTGCTATTGGCTAAACTTTAATCAAGTTTTAGGTGTTGTTTATATTCCTTTTTGCTTCTAAAAACCTTGCTCATTTCCATGCAATGATATATTAAAACTGCATATTAACTTCAACTTAGAAAAAACTTTTGAGAATAATGAATGCAAGAAAAATTTTAAAATGGAATGGAATTGTTTGGTCCCATGAAGTTCCTTGATTTTAGATTTCATTATGGTGTAACTGTTCATACCTCCCAAGTTTTGTATATAATGATAATTTTCTCTTAACAATTCTGAGTTTGGGGAATAAAAGGAAGGAAGTGACTTATGAACAGTAGCCTTGTTGCTCTTCATTGTCATGCTATCGCTCACACTGTCACTGATATCTCAGCTATACATTTTTTGGACCCTGAAGTAAGTTGGAAAATTTATCATTGGTACTTTAGAGTTTAACGCTTGGAACAAAAAAAGAAGTGGTTTTGTGCAAGTATATCTGGAATTCCAGTTTACCATTAAAAACATGCAGAGTGAAGAAGAGTTTCTTCTTCTGATTCCAGTACGTAAGTGAGGAAGTCTACATGAGTTCTTTACATTTTGGCAGTCTGTGCATATAAAATATTAGGTTATTGGATTATAAATTTTCTCCTGGCTGGTACTGTGGCTCTGTAGCAGTGAAGTAGTCTTCCAAGAAGGACTGGATATATTCAAATGTTGGTCTTTCATCAGGTTCCTTCTTCCAACAAAGATTCATCAATTCATGTAGGGATTCTGGGCAGCCCTGAGGACAAGGCATCCTATATCCTCGTTCCACCTGTTCCAGCACTTCACGGTTTACCATACCTAACACACAAGATTCAAACATTAAAAAACAAGCCAAACACCACTAGCATACAATGAACCCATTGTGGTAATCATTTCATAATATATGTAGATCAAACTATCACGCTGCATGCATTGAATTTATACAGCGATGTATGTCATCATTTTTCAATAAAACTAGGAGAAAAAAAAAAGAACAGAACAAATCCTCTAGTTACAAACTGATTCGAAGTATTGTACGTTTACTTAGTGAAATGATTATTTTAACAAAGAAATAAAATTTCAATGTGAAAGTATATCAAGAAAAGCTTAGAAAATGCTAGACTACTTTCAGAATATCTGATTTTTTCATTCCACTTAAAACCTTACTTTCAACACTGAGGCCTTCAAAAGCCAATCCCAATTGGTTAATGAAAATTTAGGGTGCTACTTTGAGGTTCTGATACTAACAGTTACTAATTACCAAACTTGGACTAATGAGGAACAGTGCTAAGATAGTTCTGAAAGAACTTTCAGACAGGAATTCAGAAGAAAAGAGTTCTAGTCCTGGTTTTGTCAAATATACTTACTGTGACTTTATAGCAAGTCACTTACCTGAAACACTTTCCTTATCTAATATCACCTGTTTGACCTTCTTCAAGTTACTACAAAGATCCTTTCTTACATTCCTTTGTAACCTCCCTACCCTCATTTATAGGTCACCCTACGTTATCACAACTTTTAAGAGAGGGCCTGGGAGAGGGGGGTTGTGGTTGTGGGAAAGGTGACCCAGGATATTTAAGATATGTTTATTATCTGAGAGAACAGTAGAGATAAATGGCCCTTTTGGAAAATGCCCTAAGGAAGAAAGCTTAGGTGAATGTGGGCAGACCTCCTGTGCTTGACCGATCAATCTGCTGTCCATCCAATGCCAAAACAGAGGAAGGCAGAGAAGCAGAGAGAGAGACAAAGAGGGGATAAAAGGCCTTCCCTCTTACATTTCCAATCCTAATAAATTCCAGTTAAAGCCGCTAATGGGATAACTGAGAGCTAATAAAATGCAAGCTTACCTGGATATGGCACTCTGCCCTTTGTTACCAGTTCTGTCTGTAGAATTCCAAATGACCATACATCAGATTTTATTGTAAATCGACCATAAAGTGCAGCCTCAGGAGCTGTCCATTTGATTGGAAATTTTGCACCTAAAACAGTATTGACAATTTTGCTTAAGTAAATTGTTTTAAAAAATCTATTTGTATAAATAAGGCATAAGGTGGGCTAGTTTTCTGCCAATATTCTTACTGTATGTGTTAGTGTTAAATTCTTCCAAAGTACAAGATACATGGAAACATTTTTTAATACTTAAAATTGGTATAAAAATAAATCATATTTCTTCCTGATAAGATATTCAATGACATAAAAGGAGTATTGGTGGTGGGTACAGAATAATACCATTCTAGAAAACAGAGGTAAAAAGTCCAATAAGAAACAATCAAAAACGTGTATTATAGGACCTGTAACTTTTAGGTAAGTCTATCACCTAGTAGAGCTATACCTAACCATTGGTTGAAGAGGGCATGTTCTGTTGGGTTCTAATATCTATTGGTTTTTAACCATAATCTTTTTTTCATTTTATGTTATCTCTCTGGAAACTTCATTGTACTACCATTTTAAAAAGCCTATATTAATTTACTCAAATACTTATTATATGCTTTTTATGCACAGGACATTACAATAATTGTTACGGGAAAGAAAAACATATAATTTGTACAGCTTATACACTTACAGTGGCGACATTAGGAGTCTTACATACTTCAGGTTATTTCTATATGTACATATATAGGGTTGTAAAACAGTTCTTTAGATGTCAAACAGAAGATCAATTTTCACTAGCATAATCACAAAAGGTTTAATTAGAAAGGGGGCAACTAAGTTAAGCTTTAAAGAATGATTAGAATTTTAATAGGCAAAGAGTATAGAGGAATAGGAAGGTACTCTAGCTGGAGGGACCTACACAGAGGTATGGAGGTTGAAAAGAAAGCATTGTGCTGACGGCAGTTTCTCAACCTGGCACTACTGGCATTTTGGGACGGATAATTCTTTGGTGGGGCCTAGCTTCTACTCTGTAGGATGTTTAGGAGTATGTCAGTAGCAGCCTCCCAGTTGTTACAACCCAAAACTGTCTCAAGATAGTGACACTGCCAAATGTTCCCTAGGAGCAAAAATCATTGCTGGTTGAGAACCTATGGTTTAAGGCGACAGTTCCCTATAGTTTGTGTATCAGTGCAGTCACTGACAAAAGGGTCACACAGTCTGATGAAAAAAAGAGGACTGTATATCAATTCACAAAGCTAAAATTGTTAATTTATAGTATGTCCCTTATTCTGAGATTATGGTGAGTGACAAGGCATCTTTTACTGTAGGTATAAAGCATCACTGAAGGTTTCATGCAGGATGGACAACCTCTGTGGTTATGGGTACTGTACCTTACTTAATCTCTGCTGGACTTACACCCTGCAAGGCCCTGATCTCAAGCCGTCGCCTCTGTGAAGTCTTTCCTATTCTCTCTGCTTTCCCCAAGTGTTTTCCATACTCTTTTGACATTAAATTACAGAATATTTGCTTTATAGTTATTTATATATAGGTCTACCTTGCTCATTAAAATGTAAGCTCTAATAGTTATTGAGCATCTGCTATGTGAGATGATGCCAGGCACTATACATCTATCACTTCATTAAAGCTTCACAACAATCTTGAAATGTAAACATTACCACCTAATCGTTATAAGTGAGGAGACTGAGGTTCAGTCAAAAAGGTCGGATAACTTGTTTGAAATATCTGGGCTAGTGAGAGATGGAACTGTAATTAAAAAACCCATACTCTTTCCATACGTATATATTATATGTGTGTTCATTAAAATCTCTACTGAATGAAGAGTTTATAGAGGCAGATGCCAAACAGAAGAATCAGCCTATGTTAATTTTCACAAGCTTCCTTCCCTCACTCTTTAGTGTCAATTTTCTATTTTTTATTTACTGTAAATCTGGCATAGAAATGGTTTCCAAAGCCTTTATAAAATTATATGTTATTTAATATATTAGCTTCAAATATACCTCTTCTAGTTCTTGGTGTAGTAAAATCTGGGTGGGTCTGAAGTTGTTACAAAAGGAATTTTAAAAATTTGTTGCCGTGCCAAAAGAAGTATAAAAAGAAGTATAAAGAGAGTGTAAACGGAGCTATATTTACAATGCAAAGAATACCAAGTCAAGTTCTTCCTCAGAGAAATAACTACCAGAGAGCCATGGTATCATGTATTATATATAATTTTACAATTAAAATCAATGTTTCTTTGATGCTTCTGAGAGAATCTAGAGCTATTCTTATTCTGTAAAACCCTGTATATTCAAAAGAATGTTAACTAAGAAAATCTGTTGAACATTAGGTTACAAGCATTTATTGAAAAATAATTTTAGCCTGCCTGGCAGCCTTCCCCCGCGACTGCCTGAACATTGTGATGCTTGATGGCAGCTGGTTCAGAAGCGATTGCAGGGCTGGGAAAAAGCTGCATTACCAAGACATTATTTTAGTTAAACATGGGAACATGGTGGCTGGCAGAAGTTTGCCATCCCAAAAATGTTCCCCCAAATATTCAGAAAATGAAGCGCGAGGCTGAAGAACTCCATGTTTTCCTTTGGGTCTAAAAATTATTATTGGATGCCTCAGGCTCGAGTGTTCCTATACATGGAAGGGAAGCCAGGGCAGCTGCTACCAGGGGGTCAGAGGGAAAAAAATTTTTTTTAAATAGTAATTTTAGGAAACTTGACTTGGTGTGGTGAACACACAGTACAATATACAGATGATGTATTATAGAATTGTATCCCTGATACCTATAATTTTATTAACCAATATCAACCCTAATCAATTCAATTAAAAATATAATAATTTTACCTTGTCTTGCCGTATATTCATTGTCTTCAATTAACCTTGCTAAACCAAAATCTGCTATTTTGCACACAAGATTTTCTCCTACAAGAATATTAGCAGCTCGAAGATCTCGGTGAATATAGTTCATTCTTTCAATATATGCCATACCATCAGCAATCTTTGGGGAAAAAAAAAGACATATGATATAAAGGGAAGGGGGGATAAAGCAAGTTTGGTTAATGTTAAGCCAGATCACTGAAAAATTACATATCTTGAAAGGAGATGTTGGTAATAGGGCCTAACCTAGCAGATAATAGGAAAAATAGAAAACACTATAATTGAGGAAGAGTGTAGGGAAGGTGAGTGAGAGGGAGGGGGAAGAAGAGGAGGAAGAGGGCAGAAGGACAGGAGAGAAGAAAGACAGAGAGGAGAAACAACAGGCTATGTGACCCACAAAGCCTAAAACATTTATCTGGCCTTTTACAAAAACAGTTTGCCAACCTCTCCTATAGTGTGTATGAGCCTTGAACTCAGGAATGCGGACTAGGCTTGGCACATGCTAAAGTCTTACACATGCAGTTTCTTAGTATAAAGTTTCTCTAAATTTCATCATATACTTTAGATTTGCAAAAGTACTATTTCCTTTGAAATAGCAATCATTCACTATCTTAAAATTTATCTGTTAACATATAAATACATATATATTTTATGTTTGTGGATGCATTATGTTTCTGAAAGGCCATATGATTCAGGACAGAAGTGTAGTGGTAGTTACATACCTGGTTCTAATATTAATGTTACCTGAATTTTAGATACCTCTGGTCTTCAGATACTACATTATCTATAACAAGGAGATCACAGACTGGATTATCTCTGTTTCTCCCAACTTGAAAATTCTATGATTTCATTATATAAACAATAGTAGTCAACTGAAATTATTTTACATTTTTAATGCACACTTTCAATTCAAATTGATGATATATGTATATACAAGTACCTGAGCAGCCATATCAACCAACTGTGGGAGCTTCAAATATTTTCCATCTCCCTCCTTCAGGAAATCTAATAAGCTCCCTGTAAGAGAGAGCAAAACATTCATGGAAAATAAGCAAACAAATCACATCATGATACAAAACTTCAGCTTTTCATTTTTTAATATTTTTTTGTAGCTTTGGAATTTCTGAATAACTATCTTTAAAATTCTAAAAGAGTCCCTAAACTGAAATTTTATGAACTTCTCTTGATAGCTTTGATCAAGATCAACAGCTCCAATTTTGATTCAAAAAGTAGTATTAGATACTTATATATTTTGAAGTCAATCAGAATCAAGAACTCAGACAACTGTAAATATCTTGGATTGCTTAAAACTAAATCCAGGTGACTGAGCTGACGGTGTTAGTCTAGCTAACGCCACTCAATTTTAGATTTCATGGAATAGCAAAGCACTATGAATACAGCAGAAAGAAAGGCTAGAAAGTAAAAGTATAGCTGCTACTCTTCTATTACTGGTTACAAATTTATCATGTACCTCACTTAAATCAGGAGAAATATGAGATAAACCCAAATTAAGACACATTTTATAAAACAATGATACCATTATCTTAAAAAATAACAATGTTATGAAAGACAAGAAAGGTCGAAGAACTGCTTCAGTTTCAAGGAGACCAAAGAAAAATTACAACTAAAATTCCTGACTATAGAGTAGATACTGGATCAGGAAAAAATTGCTATAATTAGGCACATCATTGGGATGACTAGTGAAATCTGAAAATGAACTGGTATTAGATAACAGAATTGTATCCATGCTATGGTTTCCGAATTTGGTCATTATACTGTGGCTATGTAAGATGGTATTCTTGTCTGTAGGGAACAAATACTGACATATTTAGATGTAAAGGGAACTTAATGTCTGCAATGTACCCTTAAATGGTTCAGAAGAAAGCCCTTATATTTTATATATTGATAATATAGCTAGTTAACAATTGACAAATCTGGCTGAAATATATACAGGAATTCTTTTTATTATTTTTGGAATTTTTCTGTAAATTTGAAAGTATTTCAAAATGAAAGTAAAATAAAACAAGGCAAAGAAAGTCCTCATTTATAAAGAATCAAAGACAGTGTATTTCTTCTGGTCTGTCGACTTACTGCAAGGGGAACATGTTACTGTGTTTGTCCATTTATCTGCCCATTCAAATATTTACTGAGGGTCTATATATGTCAAGCACTGTAAAAGGGTATAGAGTATATAGAGATAAGTCATGTTCCCTGCCCTTGAAAAGATTTGATCTAGTATGAAAGTATAGTATATACATCTATAAATATATGCAAACAAATAAATACTGTACAGTAGGCATTATAAAAGTTACTGTAAATACTATAGTGGAAACACAATGGATATAGTTTATTCTACGTACAAGTCAGAAAAGGTTTCACAAACAAGATACATCTTAAAGGAAGAATGGGAGTAAAGAGGGAATTCCAAGATGGAATAACAAATACAAAGTCTGTAATGCATAAAACAGCAAAGTTCAGGAAACTGAAAACAGTCCTACTTATGCAAGAACAGAGGGCCCAAAGATGAGGAATCGAAAACGGAAAGCAATACATGAACAAATTTTATTCTTTTTATATGAAATTTTATGCTGAGACCCAATAAGGCCAAATTTATGTTGAAAAAGCAGTTAACTCCAATAACAATATAAAGAATGAAATTGGACCAAAGAGCATAAAAGGAGTAAGTTTAAATTTCCTGCAATAGTCTAGCAAAGAGAGACTATTACGTTAAAATCTAACAATGAGGGTGAAAATGGCAAGAAGGGGAAAATTATCAGAGATTTAATAAACGGGATCAACAGCAGTCAATGGACTGTTTATGTACATAAGGGGGTGGGAAAGTGAAGATTGTGTTTCTAACAAGTTTCCAGGTGCTATTAATGCTGTGCCATTCAATGCACTACAGACTTGCATATGTGCAAAAGAAGGCCAAGTACAAGGACAGTCCCTGCAGCATTGTTTATACCAGTGACAAACTAAAAGCAGCCTTATTTAATGTTCACTGGGAAAGGAATGAATAAACAATGGTATATTCATATAGAATCTTATACAACAATTACAAGTATAGGAATTGGATTTTCCCTTATCCACGTGAATAAATCTCAAGAACATATGTTGAATAAAAATAAAGCTAGTTAGATTTATGTAAGTTAAAAACATTAAAAAACTGTTAGTAGGTAAATATATTATTGAAAGTACTGAGTTGGCCAAAAAGTTTTTTTCCCCATAAAATGACTTTAGTAGGGCTTAGTTGCCTTTACTTCATTCTGAACAATTTTGTTAAGACTGTACAGTGACAGCTGTCATATCAGCGTGCATTTAAAAAATAACATCAAAATTGGTGAATTTTTTTGCCCTGGCTGGCGTGGCTCAGTGGATTGAGTACCGGCCTGGGAATCAAAGCGTTGGTTCAATTCCCAGTCAGGGCATGTGCCTGGGCTGCAGGCCAGGTCCCCAGTTGGGGGTGCACAAAAGGCAACCACACATTGATGTTTCTCTCCCTTTCTTTCTCCCTCCTTCCCCTCTCTAAAAATAAATTAATTAAATTTTAAAAAAATTGGTGAATTTTTGTGTAGCCATTTTAATATTAAAGATGGAAGAAAATACACAACAATTTTCAGCATATTATGCTTTATTATTTTAAGAAAGATAAAAATGCAGTTGGAATGTAAAAAAAGATTTGTGCAGTTTATGGAGAAGGTGCTGTGACTGATCGAATACATCGAAAGTAGTTTGTGAAGTTTCATGCTGGACATTTCTCACTGGACGATGCTTCATAGTCAGGCAGACCAGTTGAAGTTAATAGTGATCAAATTGAGACATTAATGGAAGACAATCAACATTATACTACACAGGAAACAGCCCACATACTCAAAATATCCAAATTAATAAAAGTTTTTGGTGAAAATGAAAAATTTGTATTTTATTTTATGGAAAAAAACCACATGGACTTTTTGGCCCACCCAATATATCAACATGAAAAACACTGATGGGAAAGGTAAGTACCAACTTTAAAAAGGAGGTTATGTCTGAAGGGAAGTGGGTCCAAAAGAGCTAAAAAGAAGGGCTAAAAGGAGAATGGGTCTCAAGGAGGGGTAAAAACAAGAATTCAATTAGATCATGAATGTGCTTTTTCCTTAGTAGAAAGATCTGAAGCAAATATGAAAAAATGTAAATATTCCTTAAATATGGATGGTAGGACATGGACATGGGTGTTATAGTATTCTTTCTATATTTGAAACACTAAATAATTTTTAAAAAAACTGTGAAAACTGTTGACATTAAACTAGAACAGCTTTAAAAAGAGCAAATGTTGGTGAGGAAGTGGAGACTGGGAGTATTGTCTGTTCTATAAAAAATCTTGGCTGTGAAGGGAAGCAAAAAAGTAGAGCAGTAGGTGAAAAGTAGATGCTGGGGACAACGGAGGGTTTTCTTTTTTAATGTAAGTAAAGCTCAAGAAGCATCAAGGATGCAGTAAAGGAACTGTCCTTAAACAGAGGAAGGGGTACTTCTTTTTCCTAACCTGCAGGACAAACTGATGTCATATAAATACACGACAATGAAGAGTATGTAGAAAGAAGCAGAAAATGCAGTTCTTTGATCAATACAACACTAAGTAGAACATTATTCAGTGTAACAATAGATACATGCTAAAATAGAGCAAAAGCTACAGAACAGAAATCCAGGATTGGAAATTGTATCATTTTGACAATTCCTCTCTGAGCTTTACTGGATCACAAAAAAATCCACCCCTCTTCAGATGTTTCTTATATCCATTTATCATAGAACATTTTAGAGCTTATCAGTAGTCCTTAACTATTTTTGGTTCGTAAGTTACTTGAGAATTTGATGAAAAGTATGAACTCTATTTCCAGAAAACAGATATAAGTATGCAAAAATTAATAACACATAACCTCAGAGGAAGTTTGTGTACCCTCTGAAACTCATTCAGGATCCTGGCAATGAGTCAATAAATAATAATGAAATCAACTCAAAGTAAGCCTTAAGCTTGTCCCATATAACCCTCTAAGCCTTATTCCCAACTAGTTTCTTCTACTACTTGTCTTTCCACTAGCCATGGTTCTGTTTCCCACCTCCTCAGTCCTCTTAGCTCTTCTCTTTACACATCCATATCCATCATAACCTTAAAGGGCAGTTCAAGACTTGTCTTCTCTACTATTTTTTCTCGATTTATTCCAGCATATGTGACCTCTTCCTTAATTTCTATTATACTTAATGAAATTTATTATGCTTTGGCCCGTAGCTTTGTTTGTTTATAGAACTGTTATTTACTTTTATACTAAAAATTAACTCTTCAGAAGTTTAGATCTTTGTCCTTCAAATTTAATCTAGTTATTTGGGTATTTTTATTTCTTTGATACCTTATAATAAAAAAGTGTTGTATATATATGAAGCATTCAACACATTTTGGTTGTTAGTAATTTCTACAGTAGTATGACTACAAAGATTTCAGAGGATATAATGATCACCACACATTGAAATATTAGTGAAAGGCTTCTAACACCTGACTTAAGTACAACCCAAAGAAAGTATTGTTGATGGACTGATCAAGAGAGAGGGAACCAAACTCCACGCGAAGAAAATAACATGAACAAACTCATGGAAACAAGAAGCAACAAGAAGACGCATCTGGCCAGGAAAATGGATTTATGTGGAAGCACTTGAGGCAATGAGTTTGAATGGATTATAGAGGGCCATCTGCTAAGCACCTGAATAACTAGAAGGGACATTTATGATCTTACATCCTAAATCTAACATCTAGAAATAATCCTAACCCAGCAACCCGATAAAACAGACTTCTTCCATACTTCCTCCAATAAAATGATTCGTGAAATCAATATACAAAGCTAATGGGCCATTAACTTTACCTCCATTATATTCTTATGCTATCAATATTTTGATTTAAATGCCCTCTTTGTTGTCTTTTCTTCCTTCCCTTTCTAGTTTATCTAATGCACTCTGAAATGGGGTATTTGGCAGTGGTTTGTAGGGCAGTTTCCTTCCAAAAAGTGCCATGTGTTTTCGGGTTTTAGGTATGTTTTGCCTATGTCAGTTCCTTTAAACTTCTGGTTCCTCTGTCCCTATTAGGGAGAACATTTCCTATAGCAAATGTGTAGCTTGTAGTTGACCTGATCAACCACTAGATGGAACAACGTTTGTTGGACAAGATGGACTACTAGAGAAGGAAGACATGATCAGTGTTAACTATAGATGAGTGACTCATTAAAAGTAAAATAATGTAGGTAAAATTTAAAAGGGTAAAAAGTGAGCCTACTGAAATATTTTATGACTGATTCCTCTTCTAAAGTACATCAGCAAAGGGGAAAAAGAGGGAAGGGCAACAACTTTGTCTTCTCTTTATCCTGGCTCTAACCAACTCTGTAACTAAAGATCTCACTTTGGAGTCTGGGGTTTGGGAAAAGACATTTCAGTTGACAGTAATGAAAAAAAAAATTTCTAGGAGTCCTGAGTATAAAGATTATTTTATTAAATAAAATAAAGTTAATTTAACTTTACCTTTCTTTGCTTTAGTACCAAAGATATAAGTATCTTTCTGATTGCATTATTATAATTCAATTTTACAAATACTTTCTCTTTCACTTTCTAGCTACTCTACTCCATTTCCTTTAGTCTAATGGAATAAAGAACTATTTACTTTCTAAATAAATTCAGCTTGCTTATTTTCCTTTTAAACTTTGTACTAGCCTTTGGAATAACTGGAGCTAATCACCAACTATTCTATTAAACAAAATGTTAAATTTTTCTCTTTTCAAATATATACATAGAAATCTTAAATTAAGAAACACTACACAATAGAAATCTGTATGCTAAAGAACTTATTAAAATGGACACCATAAGAGCTACTAATTTACACATACCTTTTGACATAAATTCAGTGACAATGTAAATTGGCTCTTCAGAAACAACAGCATAGAGTGGAACAAGTTTATCATGTCTTAATTTTTTCATTATCTGAGCCTCTTGAAGAAAAGCTTCTGGCATCATTGTACCTGGTTTTAGTGTTTTGATTGCCACTTTTGTGGTTCCATTCCACGTTCCTAGAGAAACAATACTTTTACTATTTTAATCTATATTTTTAAAAATTCACACCAAATTTCAATGAGCAGCAGTTACCTCAAATATTTCAACATATCTTATAGTTTGTGGCATTTTGATCTATGGCTAAAAAATGGCACACACACACAAAAAAATATCAGGCCTCTTACCCATCCATACTTCACCAAAACATCCTTGTCCTAATTTAACTTCTAGTCGCAAAGATTCTCGAGGGATTTCCCAAGCATCTTTTGCTAGACCTTGAGTCTGGGGTTTCACAGTTGGACATACAGTTGTTAACTTATGGCATAAACCATCAGCATGTTCTAGATAAATGAATAAACTATACTGTAAAAAGAATTACTTACAAAAAATTAAGGTACATGTAGTGTATCAATATTTTAAAAAGTTTAAATTATATTAAATAAAAACATTCTATCAAGTTTTTTTATAAAAGCAAACATGAAAAGGGAGTTGAATGTAAGAAGCAAAACACATAAGAAATGAAACATTTTGTTAATAACATTTAGAAGTTATTACTTACTGAATACTTATGTCCCAGCTATTGCACTACTATAGCACTTTACAGGTATCTCATATAAATGAATCTTGGAAAATTAAATTTTCTCAAGGTCACCTAGTTACTAAGTGATGAAGATGGGATTCAAACCTTAGGTCTGGCTGCCTCCAAAGTTCTGCTTTTGACTACTCTGCTTCATTTGTTTCCAACAAGAATGGTATCATTAATTGTCATGTCTAATAACCACTAATATAAAAGGCACATCAAAATCAAGGAAAAACTTCTTTTAGGGAACTAATTTTTAAATAAAGGAGACACAAAAACAGGAAATCCCAAATTCATAATGGCTTGACTTGTGAATCCTGCTTATACAATCTTTCTTATTGTAAGTAAGACATGTTCCCTCCCATTCTCAACAAGTAACCAACCATGCAAATCACTGCTAACAAGTGGAATTACAACTGATGCCACTGCTTGGCAACATGTTTAATCAATGTTAATACTGGAGGCTGACTGGATATTCAGTTTGCAGCTAACGTCACTGAATAAATTGCCATGGAAACTTCCCTTCCCCTAGCATTCATCAACTAAAGACTTTCAGATGCATTTAAGTATCAAATTGGCAATATAAATTTTTGAGACAGAGACTCTAATATTAAATACCTTTCAAAGGCCTTGAAAAACTGAAGAATGTCCATAGTTGCTATCGGTTAATTTTCCATGAAATAAAAAAAGCATCTTCATTGGATTTATCTTAATAAATAAATCTCACTGCATTTATACTTTCAGGAAGTCTTATGTAATCCAGCCCATGAAGAGGAAGGTACACCAAAGGACATCTGATATAACTTTTAAATGTTTAGCTTTACCTTCTTAATAAATGTCCCTAAGTAAATATTTGTTTTGCCTTTTTCTTTACTGTCACAATCTATCTTTGTATTTTAGCTGTCGTGAAATGGAACTCCAATGTAAACACTATACAAGTAAGATATAAAGACTCAAATGATGATAATCTGGTTTTAGCACATCATCCAAAAACTCTACTTATGTAATAAGTATTACCTGTTTCTCATTTTAAAACTAGACCTTCAGGGACATAAAGACATGGATTCTGCCCTCATAAAATACAACATGAAGAAATTTTCACCTCTGAAATATTCACATACCTGTGTAGTGTTTTACCAATTTCTGTAGAGTATCAAATTGCGCTCTAGTTGTGATATAGTATCCACCATTGTCAAGTTTCCTAATTTTGTAGTGTTTCACATTGTCACCCCTTACTTCATCCCAATCACGAATAGAGAGGGAATAAGCACCTATTTGGGGGGAGAGGCAGGGAGAAATGAAACCTTTTACTACTGTATCTTTCTCAAAATACTGCCTAAGAAGATTTTTATATTTATATTTAACATTATAAAATTCATACCTTTAGTAGTTTCACTCTCTCTTACTAAGAAAATACCTCGTTGATTCCCAGGATTCAGAAGCAATCTTTCAGCATCTTTTCTTCCCATTTTGCCAAAATACCATCTGGAAAAAAAATAGTGTTCTGAGTTAGAAAGGTGTAGGGTATAAGAAAAATTATACATAAGTATTAATAAGAATGAAGTGGATAGGGAGGATGACATAAAAACAGCTATAGAACACAGCTTAAAATATAGTAAAACACAATAAAAGACCTTTATTAAATAGGGCTGTTACACAAATATAACTCTCAGAATATAATCTGTCATAGTATTTCTATGTATTGACTGTTCAACATGTCTCTTACACTCCACATGGCAGTCACAGGAGCAGTAAAATGGAGAAGGAAAAACAACAGTAACAGAGCCTTTCAATCAGTGACATATGGAAATACTAAGACTATAGTAGAAAGAATAAAAGTGTTTCTCTGGCAAAAGCGTGATCATCTGTATTCAGTAAAATGCAAGTAAACCATATCCAAATTAGGAACTCTAAATTAGTGTAGGCTTGATTTAATGCAGTTTTGTGAATAAAAATGATAAGTCTCTGCCATGGAAGATCTCAGAATAGTGGAGAAAGAGACAAAAGAACAAAAGAAGCAGAACAAGTGCCAAAGCAGAATGGAGTTACGGAGACAAATGACATATTATAAATAAAAACAAACACTGATAAAATACCTACTATATACAAGGCACTGTGTTAAGTGTTGTGATATAAAACTGAAGTATCATTTACGGACCCCAGGTAAACTTAGTCTGACCTAAAAGTAATGTCAGTGAAGGTGAACTTTTTAAAAGTTGCAAGAATAGTAGACAGTATTCCCATATACCCTCCACCAGGTTTCCAAACTCAACATTTTGCTTTGTTATATTCTCTCTTTGTGTGTGTGTGCATGTTTTCCTGAACTGAGTGAGAGTAAGTTGCAAACATGCTGAATCATTACCCTTAAATCCTTCAGTGTGTACTTCCTAAAAGACAAGGATACTCACCTACATAGGAGCAAGCACTTAAGTCAACAAATTAACACTGAGATAATACTACCAACTGAGAGTAAATTTTTGAAGTGAGAAAGTGCTCAGAATACAAAAAGAAGGTTAATATAATTTTTAAGTGAAAAGATAAAGGCATAACAATACAGTATTATTGATGTGGACTCATTTATGAGCCTACTGTAAGCAAATATAATGGCATTAATTATTAATTTTCAAGTAACATCCTCTATTAATATGATACATTAGCTATATTGACTGATGTGTAATTGTGTGTGTAAAGTTGTGGCTAAGTAGAATGTGCATTAAGACATTTTAAAATCAAAACAATTAAAAAAATATGAAGTAACACCATACTCTTCTGCCTGAATGGAATCTGCAGGGGCTACATAATTGCTAGGGATATAGCCATTCTTTCCTGTAGCGATTGATCTTGCTTCCCACCAGTCTCCTTCCCTGCAACATATAAAACAACAGTTACCACAAGGCAGACCACTGCTCAAGACAGATCTACTGCAGTGTTGTCTTGTATCTGAAGTAGACAAGAGATAGTGGTTCCACTTTTTATTTATGCATTCATTTGACCAAGAATCAACTCAAAGAATAATATTTAAAAATAGGTTATATGATTTAAGGGAATAAAGCTAGGCAAAAGCACAACCGCATTTCTGCTCCAAACAAAAACAAAAAACTTACAATTTAATTAAAAGATCACCTTTTTACATAACTCTTTCAACCTAAGACAATAAGCTATACTGAGAAGAACAACTTGGGAGGTAAACCTTTCAAATTACTCAGTTTAAAAAGCTTTACTGAGATATAATTTTCATACCATAAAATTCCCCCATTTAAAATGTAAAATATAGATTTTAGTACGTTCACAGAGTTGTACAACTACACCACAATCAATTTTAGAACATTTTCATTACCTTTAAAAGAAACCCTATACCCATTGAATCACTCCCCATCACCCTCCTCTCCCATCCTCAACAATGCCAACCAATAATCTGCTTTCTGTTTCTATGGATATATTTATTGTGGGCATTTCATATAAATGCAGTCATTCAATATGTAGATCTTTTAGACTGGATTCTTTCACGTAGCATAATTTTTTCGAAGTTCATCTATGTTATAGCATGTATCATTCTTTTTTCTTTCTTTTTAACAGTGCATAAATTATAATCATTCTTTTTATTCACTTTAGGAAGAAAATCAGGATGTGTTAGAACTTTAGCCAAAATTATCAATGAGCAATAACAATAAAAAATTTAATTCTTAGGATATACACAAAAATGCCATCTATAAATATTCAAATAAGACTAAAGGAAATTCAGAACACAAAAACTATATGTAATTTGTAATGCATACACCTTGACTTTTCCAAGAATAATGTGAAAGGAGCGAATATTATCAGTCTCTAATGAGGAAGATACATAGGAGGTCTGTCCAGTAAGTACCCAGCCGTAACATACAAAAAATAAGACATTTATTGAAGAAGATACAATAAACACTGCACACAAGATTAGGACACCTCAGTCCCCTTCAAAGTAGGAACCTTGAGACCTCATACAGTTCTCCCAGTATTCCTTCCATTGTTCAAAATACTCTGCAAAATCCTTTGTTGGAATCACCATCAACTGCTCAGTCGTATTTTACCAAATCTCAACAATGGTCTGAAATCACTTCCCTTTCAAAGGTGATTTTAGTTTTATGAAAAGTCAAAAGTCACAGGGAGACAAATCTGGGCTTTAGAGGGGCTGAGTCACCTGGGTGATGTGATGTTTTGCAGAAAAACTGCATGAAATGTGATGCAAGAGCAGATGCTTTATCGTGATGCTGCCAACACCAGTTGCCCACAGCTGTGGCTGTTTACATTGTATTGCAGCTCTCAACTGATGAAGAACATTGAGGTAGTACTCCTTATTAATTGTTTGGCCTGGAGGGGCATACTCATGATAGACAACACCTTCCCAGTCAAAGAGCACAGTTACATGGTTTTGATCTTGCTGCGACTTTGCCATGCTTTCTTCAGACATGGAGAACCAGGTAACTTCCACTGGGATGACTGGGCCTTTGTCTCTATATCATACTCATAGCCATAGACCTACAATTTATCTCCGGTTATGACTTTCTTAAAGAAATCCAGTTCGTTGTTAGTGATTTGAATCAAGTCATTAGCAACCGCAGCATGCCGTTCCTTCTGCTCATCTTCCCCAGATGAGCCTCTAGTTCTCGCACTGTCTGTTACCAATCTTTGTTGACTGCAGCCTGTACATGTTCAACATTCTCAGGTGTTCTCTTGTTGCAGTCCTTCTAGAACACAGACCATTTTCAACAGATTCTCAACCACCTTTGAAGAGTTTGTGCCACACTTTTATATGAGCTGCACTCATTGCATCATCTCTGAAAACCTTCTGAATCATCCGAATAGTTTCCATGGAGAAATGTTCAACCTTAAGACAAAATTTGATGCAGATTCATTGCTCTACTTGCTCATTTTGACTGTGACAGCCACACAGTACACATGATCACTCAGCAGCATCTACCACCCTCACTGACTAGTACAGTGAAGTTGTCATTGTTCATGCATGCGCACTCCAGTCCACTCTCCTTGGCTTCCAGGTTATATTGATGTCATGCAAAACATTCTAGTTATATTAACCCTTTCAGTACCAATGTCGCTGTGACTGACACTGAAAAATTTTCACAATGCCAGCGTTGCTCCCAGCGACTTTTTTCAATGGCTATAAATGTAAATAACAATGAAATAATTCGTATTTTACATTTTGTTCTCTTTTTTTGTACCTCAGGTTATATACTGATTTCACTTTTTCTCATGTCGATCCAAATTTCAAATTTTTTTAAAAGTATATTTTGTTGATCATGTTGTTATAGTAGTTCCAATTTTTTTCCCCTTTGCTCCCCTCTGCCCAATACTCCCCTTCCCTCCAGCAATCGCACCCCCCTTAGTTCACGTCCATAGGTCGTACATATAAGTTCTTTGGCTTCACTCTTTCCTATATTATTAACTTCCCCCTTTCTATTTTGTACCAGCCAATTATGCTTCTTATTCCCTGCACCATTCCCCCATTTCTCCCCCTCTCCCCTCCCAGCTGATAACCCTCCCAATGATCCCCATACCTATGATTCCATTCCTATTCTGGTTTGCTTAGTTTGATTTTGTTTTTAATTTTAATATTTAGAAGTTGATAGTTGTGTTTGTTGTTATTTTAGTGTTCATAGTTTTGATCTTTTTCTTAAGTCCCTTTGACATTTCATATAATAATGGCTTGGTGATGATGAACTCCTTTAGCTTCACCTTGTCTGGGAAGCACTTCATCTGCCCTTCCATTCTAAATGATAGCTTTGCTGGATAATCTTGGTTGTAGGTTGCTTTTCAACACATTGAATACTGCTTGCCAGTCCCTCCCTGACTGCAAAGTGTCCTCTGAGATATCAGCTGGTAGTGCTATAGGCATCCCCCTGTAGGCAACTCTTCACCTCTCTCTTGCTGCCCCCAGGACTCTGTCTATATCTTTAACCTTTGGCATCTCAGTCGTGATGCATCCTAGTGTGCTCCCCTCTGGGTCCAGCTCACCCGGGACCCTCCGTGCTTCCTGGACCTGTATGTCTACCTCCTTCGCAAAATTTGGGAAGTTTTCCTCGATTTTTTCAATTCTTGCTTCCTCATTCTGCACAGGCTGTTTTTTTCTTCATTATGTTCCAAATCAATGATTTGAACCCTGGTTTCCTTCCCTTCACTGGTTTTGTGTGGATTTTCCGTTTCACTTAGCATAGCCTTCACTTCTTCTCTTATGCATTTGCCGTACTGAAGCATATCTGTCAAACCTGTGAGCATCTTTATCACCAGTGTTCTGAATTCTGCATCTGTTAGGTTGGCTATCTCCTCATCTGTTAGGTTGGCTATCTTCTCCCACTGGAACCTTGATCAGTTCCCCCTTTTGGGCCATACTTCTTTGTCTCCTCATTCTGACAGGCTCGGGTGTTTGTTTGCCTCTGCATCCCAGGTGGAGCTGTCACTCCTGTTACGTTGTAAGGGGCGGAGCCTTAGGGATTCGTCAGGACAGGGAGACCTGTTTCACCATGTTGTGGTGCTGTATGTTGGGGAGGGGTCCAAAAGGGAACAATGCCGCCTGCCCAGCACTCTCCTACTTCCGTGCCAGACTGGTGCCCCTTTAGCTGCTGCCCTGGCCATCGTTCCCAGAGTGGGTGGGTCTGCAGATGTTCTAGGACCATGGGGGCCCTTTAAACAAGCAGACTCTGCTGAGACCGGCAGTTTCTGCCTCCACCCCAACCCCTACTGGTCTGCACAGTCAGAAACAATGAGGCTTGATTTTCCCCAGTGCTGGGACCGTGGGCTGCGCGATTCGGTGAGGAGCTGGGAATGCTCCCCAGGTGTCCCTCTCAACTTTTTAAAACGTATGACTGCACTTTCTGTTGGCCTGCTGCTGCTGCCGCCACCACACCATGTCCTCTCCGCCCCGGCTTAGCCCCTCTTACCTGTCTGGATGAGTATTTCTTCTTTATATCTTTGTTTGCTGGACTTCCATGCAGTTTGATTTTCTGGAACTTCTGGTTGTTTCTAGTTTTGAGGTAATTGTATTCCTTCTTAGTTGTGGAGGGAGACGCAGCGTGTCTGTCTACGCCTCCATCTTGGCCTGAAGTCCCAAACTTTGAATTTTTATGCTTGTTCGAGTACTGACATATTAATTCTGTTATAATTGTACTTACATTTTAGATGGTCCTTTTAATTTAATTATCTTTGCAATAATCGTCGAAACTCTATACAGTGTGCATGATAAGGAAGCTTTTGCTAATGGACATTTTCATTGCTTCACAGTATAGCATTAGTATTTTTTCTGGTGTCTCAGCAGAGCAGGTTTATTGCTCTCGCGATGGAAACGCAGAGAGTCCTTGACACATTTGACCACCTCATATGGAGAGATAGGAACCTGAATATGGATATGATATAGAGTGGGAGACCTTATACCATCTTACAATGAGTCAAGTTTTTCCGATGAGGGGACATTGTTTACTGAGGAAATGCAAAGTGCTACATCTTAGGTCCATTTCACCAGTGACGGAATCACGGAGCGTCCTTGAAACATCTGACCCCCTCATCTGGAGAGAGAAGGACCTGATATCCTCTGACAATGAGTCAGCCTTTCCTAATGAGGGGAACATTGTTTACTGTGGAAATGCAAAGTACTGCATTGGCTCTCAAGGTATCCCTCTAGTAGGCTGTAAACACAATGGAGGTTAGTCTCTCTCTGTGTTGGAGCAGATTTGGATGTCACCACTGCCCGATGGTGTTTGCGGTAAACACCCACTTTCTTCTGCTTTGAATAAAAAGTATCAAGAGTTGGTATCCTCTGGGTGAAGCGATATTCTTATCATACTAGAGTGGATCATTCTGTTGTGCTGCAAGAGCAAGACTACTTTCAAGAGTCATAGATGAAGAAAAGGATTTAGTTGAACTTTAGCCAGGGAGTGATCTTATACGATTCTTACGACCAGTATTCATTCATTTTGTGCCCGGGCTTTTATATATTGGAAAGACATTTATAGAAAAACTGAAAATGAGTGCCCTAATGAAGACAAAGGAAACTGTGTGAAGAAGTTTCTAAATTGATCAGCGATGAATCGAGTGACAGCGATTTTGTGATAAGTGATCTTGAAAGCAGTGCATCTGAAGATGAAGTGAAGATGAAACTGAACCATCTTCTTCTGAAAGTGATGCTAGTGAAAGCTGTTGGGTTGAGAGGGATGCAGATGGGCAGGACAAAACACAACTGCAACATAAGTTTGCAGAGTTTCCAGGTTTGAAGCATGCCCCACTGACTGATTCTAAGCCAAGTGCTTATTTTCATCTCTTCTTTACTGAAGTGCTGCTAAAGCTGATGGTCACCAAAACCAACAGATATGCACAACACTACCTTAAGTCACACAAAAATTTGTCCCCTAAATCTAGAGTAAGCTCTTGGAAACCAACAACAGTTGCAGAAATAAAAGCGTTTATAGCTTGTATACTGAACATGGGCACAATTACTAAACCAAGCATGTACAACTAATGGTCGAAAAATAAATCTTTGTCAACTCCTGGGTTCCAGCACATGTTCTCTCATAACCAATTTCAGTTATTGCTGAGGTTTTTTCATCTTGTAGACAATTCCAAAATGCTCACTCCTGATGACGCATCTTATGACCCATGTGCTAAATTTCAGCCAATAGTTGATCATGCCAATCGTATGTTTTGGCATTACTATACTCCCCACTAACAACTGAGCACTGATGAGAGTTTGGTTGGTACCAAAAGTCACAAAAGATTACTGCAGTAGTTGCCAAATAAACACCATCATTGCTGGGGAGTAAAATTTTGGACAATGTGTGATGCAGTCTCAAATTACTGTCTTGTATTCTATGCTTACCTTGGAGCAAAAAGTAATACAGGTAAAGATGATGTGAAAAAACATGATTTGGCCTATACTGTAGTAACTAAATTGCTTACAATAGGAAATTATACAAATAAAGGTTATCACATCTTTGGCAACAATTTTTTTAGTTCGATTCCCCTCACTAGGCACCTCTACTCAGCAGGCACATACATTGCAGGAACACTTCATAGCAATTGAAAATTTCTCCCTCACCAGATTCTACAAAAGTTCAATGTGGGAGAGTTAAGGTTTTTCAGAAATGCCTTCATGTTACTGTGTGGGTTTAGGGAAAAGAAATCTCAAAGAAGGCAGGTATTGCTCCTTAGCTCTTATTCAGGTCCAACAGTATCGAACATAGCATCAAAAAGAAATATGACACTAATTTCCAAGCCAGATATCATATTTGGAATACAGCCAATACATGGGAGACATAGACACGTCTGATATGATGCTTTATGTATATTTGGATGAGAGAAGAACTCTAGAGTATGGGAAGAAGATTGTGTTCAATAATTATCAAGAATGCTGCTTAATGTATACATTCTTTATAAGGAAAAATTTTTAGGAGGGAACAAACCAATGTCTCAATTGAATCTCAACACCTTCACAATAGAAGAGCTTGCCAGAAAACGGCATGAGGTTAGAGACACAGTTAACCAATCCAGCAATGAAGAAAATCAAACAGCTCCCTCTCACATATATGGTGTAAAGATGCTTCCAGAAAGAAAGCTAAGATTGTGTAAGGAATGCTCAACACAAAAGAAAAATCAGGTCAAGAACAGTATGCATGAGATGTGACAAATGGCTGCACCCAAGATGCGTCAATAGCTACAAATGTTAATATAAAAACATTTTACTATTATTGTATTGTTTTTGCATTTCATTTTTATTTATAAACTGTTTTTCACTGTTGACATCTATTGATATATGTCTCTAGTGTGAATGCTGTTTGTGTTCATTTTTTTTGTATGTTATGAAGTTGTTTTTTTCAAAAATTTATGCAATATTTGGCATATTTCTTGCTTGTTATTCATGCTGCTATGTGTTTTTCCAAATTATAATCATAGGTTTTACATTATGCAATATATTATACTTCGAAAGCCATACTGAAGGAAAGATGTTTTCTAAAATAATTGTTATAATAAAATAATTTTAATGCAATAAATTTTTTGTTCAATTGCATCAAAGAACACTGCTTACAAGAGTGTATTTACTTATGTCGTGAAATTTTCAGCAAATTATTATGAATAATAATGTTTTTACAGACATTTTTCAAAAACTCTGCATTTCTCAGCAAAATAGCCTGGCATTTCTCACATGAATTTTAGCAATTACACATGGCACTCAAAGGGTTAACAATGGTTGGACTTTTTTCAGACAGACCTCATATATGGGTTCCACTACTAAAGATTAAATGCATGTTCTGCTTTACCAGAGAGAAGTACTAAAAATGTTTTATCTAAATTGAAATATTATAAATGTTTGATGTGCATTTGCTTCCTAGTAAATGAAACGGAAAATCCTTTGGTTAATTCAAATATGTATAAATTCATATACTTGGTTTATAGTTTCCTAGTATATATTAAGTATTGTACTTTCAAATATATAAACTGAAAACTTTGCATTTGATCCAGTGAATCATTCATTGATGCATTCAAGCATTTATTGAGTAACTTTTAAGTGACAGACTATGATAGGGTATGCTAAAAACAGGAGTAAAACATAGTCCTAAGGGGGGTAGGGGGAGGTAGAAGAGGGTAAAGAAGGGATAAATGGTGACAGATGAAGAGACCTGACAAGGGGTAGTGAACACAATACAATATACAGATGATGTATTATATAACTGTACACACTAATTTTATTAGCCAATGTCACCCCAATAAATTCAATAAAAAAGTTAAAACAAAACAAAACCAAACAAAAAGACAATAGTCCTTACCCTCAAGAAACTCACAATCTAGAGTAAAAATTTTCAACCTCAGCACTAATGACACTGTGGGCTAGATAACTCTTTGCTGTGGGGGCACATCCTGTGCATTGCAAGATGTTGAGCAATATCCCTGACCTCTACTCACTAGATGACAGTAGCAGCAACCTGACTATAACTACCAAAAATATCTCCTGACATTGTCAAATGTCCCCTGGGTGATTATGTCCCAGGTTGAGAACCACTGGTCTAAAAGAATGATAAGCAAGTGATAAATTATAATTCAAAATTTCAATGGCAGCTATGATTGAGGTTTGCATAGGATGCTATGTGAACATGTAAGAAAGACACTTAATCCAGCAAAAGGTAGGAACTTGGCCAGGCAGGAAAGAATGCCAAAATAGGCTTCCTTGAGAAAGAACATAGAGAGACACATTTTGAATGATGAGTTGGGATGGCTAGCTAAAGGAAAAAAATGGAGAAACAGAAGTTACATTTCAGAAAAAAGAAATTTATATGTGAAGGCATGGAGAAGGTGAGAAACCACAGTCATCGTCGTCGGCAGCCGTCCGTCTCGAGAGACGATGGTGTAGCTTCTCAAGAGTCTATCTGCACCGCCGAGGATGGCTGTGCAGTCCGACTCGGGAGTGACATGGTATCTGTCTCCTCCCGTGTTGAATCGACATCTTGCGATGACGCTGAAGCTACAGAGCCTGGGCAGGGTGATATGGAGGGTCTGCTGTTGCCCATGCAGCAGACCCCCCCTCTCTTCGCAGCTGAAGGGTCCAAGGGAAAGACGGAGTCGATACAGCTTGGCTTCAGGTGCGCCGCAGGAGTTGCCGGTGTTGACTACAACGTCAAACCGCCTTAGGGACTCCAGCTCCGGATTTTCTGTCGGGGTTTACTCCCTTAGCCTTTCCCCTGAAGAGGTATGCCGCAAGGCAGCGGAGGTTTTTTGGAGTCAGAGTTTTCCTTCTCTGATGTACCCGGACTGGAAGAAACCACAGTATATTCAGAAAATTGCAAGTAATCTAACATGGTTAGGCAATGGAGTGGAAGAAGAAGCTCAATGAATAATGCCTATTATTAGTTATTTTTCTTTTATCTTGATGGCAACTGGTAGCTATTGAAAGATTTTAAAGCAGGGAGACATGAACATAATTTATGTTCTGGAATAGTAACTGGTAGCAAATGGGAATAAGAATGGAAGGAAACTTGACTGGAAGCAAAAAGACCATAAATAAGCAATTATGGAATCGATTTTCAGTAACTATCATTGGATTTTCTACAGTATGCCAATAAATGCTGAAAATCTAAGAGTCATATAAGGTAAAAGCAACTTAATTTAGTTAGTTTGGGATTACAATGGTTTCTTACCTAGCCTCTTTTTCTTTATTTCCTTTTTTAATTTTTTTTATTATTTTAAAAATATTTTATTTATTTTTAGAGAGAAGGGAAGGGAAGGAGAAAGAGAGGAAGAGAAATATCAACATGTGGTTGCCTCTCACACACCCACAACCAGGGACTTAGCCCGCAACCTAGACATGTCCCCCGAATGGGAATTGAACAGGCGATCCTTTGGTTTGCAGATTGGCACTCAATCCACTGAGCCACACCAGCCAGGGCTTTCCTTCTTTTTTTAAAAAAGAGAAACAGGACTTCCGGCCAAGATGGAGGCTTAGACGGACACGCTAGGTCTCCCTCTACAACTAGAGAGGAATACAACTACTTCAAAACAAAGGATAACTAGAAATTCCAGAAAATAAAACTACACGGAAGCCCAACATATTAAGTTATAAACCAGCGGTGCCATTTGGGCAGGTAAGAGTTAAAGAGGGCAGTGCTGTTTGCGGTCGCACCTGGGACAGGGCGGGGCGGCGAGGAATCCCGGCTGCGGTCAAGCCCCTGGCGGTGCGCGACCCCAGCGCTGGGGAGAGCAGCGGCCGCATAGCCTTGAACAGTGAGGCCCAGGGGGGCGGGAGGACAGATCCCGGTCTCCTAGCTGAATAACTGTGTGAATCCATCTTGGACCCCCGCCCCCAAAGAAAGCAACACAGGGCTGTGAAATAGGTCGCGGACAGACGCCAGTCGCTGAATTGTGACGCGTACACAGACACTGCCCCCTACAGCCGGCCCAAGAAAACAAAACGCATCTGTCAAAATGAGGCAGACAACTATAGAAATCCCAGTGGCACAGCTCACCAGGCAACAGATAGAGAACCTGACAGATGAACAGATAAGAAACCTGTCAGAGGCTCAGTTCTGGGCCATTGTTATCAGGTGGCTTACAGAATTCACAAAAGAGCAGGAAAAAGATAAGAAAGAAGCGAAAAACATTCATAACGAAAGGAACAAAACCACATACGAGACAGATGGTGAGGAAAAAAAATCCAGAGTTCATTTCAACAAACTGGAATATGGAGAAGGAACAAGCAGTCAACCAATGCAGAGAGAGGAAATGGGAAGCAACAATGAGAGGATCAGAAACCTCTGGGACAGCTATAAAAGGCCCAACATAAGAATCATTGGTTTGCCAGAGAGTGAGGAAGATGAACTAGAACTTGAAAAATTGAGTGAAAATATAATAAAGGAGAACTTCCCAGACTTGGGGAAGGGAATAGACTTGCAGGTCCAGGAAGCAAGGAGAGTTCCCAAGAGACTGGACCCAGGGAGAACCACTCCAAGACACATTATAATCAAAATGTCAAAAATTAAAGATAAAGAGAGAATCTTAAAAGCAGCAAGAGAGAAGAAAAGAATTATGTACAAAGGGGTCCCAATTAGACTATCAGCTGACTTCTCAAGAGAGACCCTACAGGCAAGAAGGGACTGGCAAGAAATATTCAAAGTAATGAAAATCCAAAACCTACAACCACGAATACTCTATCCAGCGAAACTGTCATTCAGAATAGAAGGACAGAGAAAGTGTTTCCAGGACAAAATAAAACTGAAAGAGTTCATTAGATCCAAACCACTGTTATATGAGATGTTAAAGGGACTGGTTTAAAAAACAGAAGCTAGGGAGATGAAACAAAGGCAAACTAAACAGGCAACGAGAGTGGAAAAGGAACTGTGGGTACGGGAAGCATATTGGGGGGAGGTCAACAGGGAGGGGGAGTGGGGAGAGGGAGGGAGATGATATAGGAATTGGGGATCATGGTAGGAGGGAATGGAATAGACGGAGAGAGGTTGGGACGAACTGTATGCACAACTAATGGACATAATCTAAAAGGGGGGGACAACTGGAGGGAGGGGGGCCACCGGGTGGAGGGGAGCAGAGGGAAGGGAAATTGGCACAAATGTAATATTTTAATCAATAAAACACATTAAATCTGAAAAAAATAAAAATAAAAATAAAAAATTGTGAAAAAAAAAAGAGAAACAGATAAGATCTTTAAATCATCTCAGTACTTACATATACTCCCTCACTCTTCATTCTTAAATCTCTATTATTTACAGCAGAACCACAGCAGCACAATTTGTAAAAGTAATAACTTCTGGCTACGTCAGCAGTATTCTGCCATGTGTCTAAAGAAAACAAATGCAATGTCCAACCCAATGGACAGAGACCCACGCAGTATTTCTCATTCACAACACTTACGTATTGTTAATTATTTGAAATCTTTCACCCTTCTTAAATGAAAGGTCTTCTGTAGTTCTAGCTTCATAATCATATAAGGCCACAAATATAGTAACACCACCTATTGGAGGAAAAAAGACCAAGGTAAATTATATAAATTAACAAAAGAGAAAAACAAACAAACAAAAAAACCCACTGCCAGCAAAAAAGCTTAAGCAGTTTATTCCCTGGTCTCCAGAATCTATTTTTAAACTTTGTGATTTGGGAAGCTGGCATTTTCAAGTTAAGAAGATGCTCTCTTATGACCTTCTATGAAAGTACTATACTCTACAAATTCTAAAATTCTACAGACCTTCTAAAGACCCAGAGAAACAAATTTAATTTTGATTCCTAGTAGCAACATCTCTGGCTTGACATACAGTCAATGTTCAAATCACTTCTTTAGCAGAAAAAGCATTAATGAGTACTCTCAACTACTGACTCCTCTTTTGTCCCCATTGGTTGTTATTAAGGATACATGTTGCTCAATTTGATGCTGGCAACTGTTTTGTCAAGTCTAAAGATAAAGTGGACACTCCAAGGGCTGTAGGAAAGAGAGAAAAGAAATCTGAGTTGTTGCTCGCACCAAGAACTGCTAAATCAAGGAATCCTGGAGCTCATTCTACCTTTTAAGCCAGCTGTGTTTTGTTACTCAAGAAAAAAGCATCCTGATATGAGATGCTTCATAAAAGAACTCCCTCCCTTTTTAAAGTTCCTGACTACGTTTTTTAGAGCATATCTGGCTCCATTAAAAGTTGTCGGTTCTCACTTCTTGCTGTTCTCTGAAAGGATATTATGATATAAATAATAAATGAGTTCTGGGATAGGACACTAAATTTGGGCTCTCTGGCTTATTATCTGTGACTGAAAAAAAATCATTTAAACTCAGAGCCTCAGAATTATTATCTTTTAAATCATTAGCACCTAGATGAAAATTGTATTATCATCACTACTTTGTCATTTAATTAACATTTACTAAGTAATTACTATAATACTTCAATAGTGGGCAGCATTTTACAATCTTGAGAAATTATAACATTCTTGAGAGAGAAGTATGTTTTTAAATTACAGATGATATATAATATCGCATTAGTTTCAGGTGTACAACAGTGATCAGACATTTATATACCTCACAAAGTGATCATCCCAGGAACTCTAGTATCCATTTGACACCATACATTATTAAGACTATATCCCGTATGCTGTACCTTACATTATGTTTTAAATCTTTATATCCTCAGTGCCAGCCACACAGTAGGCACTCAAAAATTATTTGAAAAATGAATTAATGAAATACTTAATGGTACAACCTAGTATATAATCACCATCAAATTATCACCAGATTTTTCAGAAAAATATCCATGTATACAACAAGACTTTGATATTTATGTTAGAGGCTTTAATTTTCACACCAACTTATTTTAAAAGTCCCCTAGTAAGTTATTTTTCTTACAGCAGGCAAATTGTATGTATGTATTGCCCAAGGTCACGTTCCCAAACTTACAACAGAATTGTCCATTTAAATCTTACCTGTTAAACCAGCAGGATATGAACTTGGCACCACTGAGAATGCAGAAGATGCTCCTCCAAAAGGTGTCACCCCTGAGGATCCTCCAAATGGCGTCATGGAAAGAATGCTAAAATTAACAGATGTTCCCTTTGCTGAAGAGGATGGTGTCGCTGCAGTGTGTTCTGCTCCATAATGGCTGACACTTGTACTGATAGGTTCTGGAGAGTTTTCTGTTCTATATTTAATTGCTGGACTTTTGTTTTCTTTACTTTTAATGCAGCCCATTATCAAACCTACAAAAGTAGTAAGGTAAATACTTTGTGAAGCAGTTAACATAAAGGATACTTCCAAAAGATGCAATTCAAAAGTTAAATTTAAACAAGGCATTTTTCTCCTGTAAAACCTAATATTAACAAAACGAACTAAAATAAAAACTAGACAGATGAAAATGAAGTCTCTTCCTCTCATTAAGTGCTAAAGCATCATTCCAATGATGTCTTCTCCAGCTCAAGCACTTTTAATGGTCCAATTACAACAGGCTACAGTGCATAGGAAAAATCATGGGATCTGAAGCCAGAGAGACCTTTGAATCCTGGCTTTCTACTTACTAGTGAAGTGATTTAAATATGTTGCCTAACCTCTCTGCACCTCTTGAAAAAGAATAATAATAACATCCACTTCATAAGGTTTTCTATGAGAATTCAAGTTTATGACATGTGCTAGATAACAGCTGGCACATAGTAGATACAAGCAAAAACTGGTTATACTCTTTCTTTCTATACCAGCACTGTGTAATAGAAATATAATCTGAGCCACAATATAATTTTAAATGTTCTAGGAGTCACATTAAAAAATAAAAAAGAAACAGGTAAAATTAATTTTAGTAATATATTTTAACTCAATACACCTAAAATATAATTATTTCAACATATCAAATATACAGCTTTTAATGAGATGTTTTATGTTCTTTTTTATACTATATCTTAGACATGTGGCCTGTATTTTAAACTCAGAGTACATCTTAATTTGTACCAGCACATTTCAAGTGCTCAATAGCTGCATGTAGCCAGTGGCTACCATGTAGGATAATGTATGTAGCTCCACATCTTTCCCTTTTTTATCAATAGACACTCCCCCAATGCTTACCAAATTTGACTCCAATTTAGCCTTTTAACTTCATCTTCTATTTTTTCCTCATACTTGTTTTATGCCTGCCTGCATGCATGAAAAAAAAAAAAATCCTATTTCCCCAATACCTACGCCCTGTGTTTTCCCATTTTTGTGGGGTTTTCCCTCCTAAAAGTGCCTCTGTTCATAAGTCTCCTTTGCCTGCTAAAATTTATCCATTCTCTGATAAGTATCAAAATGTTACTTTTCCATTTAGGCTCTCCCCATAATTGGTAAAATATGTTTTTCCTTAAAACTTCCAATGCACGGTTGGGAAGATTTCTGTATGAATTCTCACAGTATCCTTTTCTTTTTTTTGCTTACTGGCCTATTCCCACCCTACCCCCAAATTACTGGCAATACATATTTTAAAAGTTACTCATCTCTTACACACTATACAGAGCACCAACATCACATGCATATAGTAGGTTTACTAACATTACAAAATCCGCATTTATTTTTTTTCACTTCCTGAAAAGACACTAATGGAGATTTCATTAATTCACTTACTTCTAAAAGTCATTCTTATTTTACAATTTTTCCCTTCTTACATGGCATTCAAAAGGAAATACATGAGTGATAAGATGACTGCCTCCTAAACTCTCAAAAACAACCTCGGCTATATAAAATTAATTTAAAATGTAGCTATAAATATTAAAATAGAAACAGTCTCAGAATCTCAAGAACTGGAAGGATTTCAGCTCACTATCTTAAATGGTATATTCTGAGGACATGACAGTTAAGCACAGCATTGAAACATGACTTGGATTGGAAATCTAAATATCTACTGAAAACACTATGAAGAAATTATAAGTTAAACACATAATAGGCAATTGCTTTTAAAAGTGTTAGAAGAAACAAAAGCTAAGTCATTTAATAACCTAATAACCTATTGATGGAAAAGTCTATTAAAGCATAATGTAAGTAGAAACCTTCAAAGAAAAGACTAGCAGACATATGATTATTTAACTTCCAGGTGGGAAGCAGAGGTAGGGAGAAACACTCTTAAGTGAAGCTAAAGATATGAGAAATAGGAAAAGTATCTTTGTACTTGCTCATGCTCTTACTTGCTCTAACACATACATAAATGTATATATATGAACCCTGATTGACATTCTTAACAGACAACTCTTCTTAAACATGAAAAAAAACATAACTCCTCAGAAAAACCATAAAGACTATTAAGAGGCAACTCACAAATGAAATACAAAAGGCCAACTAGTATATGAAGATATGTCCCACTTTTAGTCTTCAAAAAAATACAGACTTTAAAAGGTACCAGATCGGGAACTTTTGACTCAATACTGAAGATCGAAGGGTGAATTTTAACTAACAATCAGTATATATCTACAAAATACGTTAAATGCAAAAATATTTTAAAATTCATACAAAGAATGTTCAAAATTACCTATATCCAAAGTCTAAATATTAATAGAACATTATTAACAACTGTATGTATTAGTCTTTGAAAGAACAGCAGTTGTATGGGAAAAAAAATATGAAAACCAGCGATTGTGCTAATTATTTTAAATTTGATAACTGGTTGATTGAAATACATCAATTCATTACAGAGATTACTATAATTATTTACCCAACCCCCATATCCATTCCCAGCTTCCATAATCACTCCTTGTCAACTTTTTGTCCACTCAAGATCTTTGCTTAGGTCTTTCTCTTTGCAAGACATCATTCTTAACTTCTCCTCACTCCTGACTTTAAAAGTCACACCTTTTTTCTCCCCTCACCCTACCTGTTTTCCATTACTACTCTTAACCCTCCCCTCTCCAGTTTCTTGATTTTAGTCCAACTTTTCACATCCACCCACTTACCCTTTCTAATAACTCCAGGATAGACCATCATTTTCAGTTCACTTCCACTAGCACCCCAGTATCAAGCCACCACTGTTGCTCATTTCCTTTAGAAATGTTATTATAAATGTAGGACGTGACTCACATTTTAAAGTAAACTTAAGGTGCAATGAGTTAAACAAATTTTTATGAATTGTCATAGAAATGTAGTGTCATTTAAAACATTTATATGGGAAAGTTCCGAGAGAGAGAGAGTGTGTGTATGTGTGTGTGTGTTATATATTTATGAGACACTATAAAGGGAGCTGAGGATCAATTGCAAGAAATGGTCCCTTTTCTTTAAATAAGGTTTCAAATAAGTGTAGAAAACAAACACAGTCTTTTAAAATGTGGAAAATGCTAGAGTTAAAGAAAAAGCCAGAGTGGAGGTATGTACAGAACACCTTGGGAATACAATAGAAGTCACTGGCTCTGCCTTGAGTGCTTGGGAAACAAATTTTTGCAAATACAGTGGCATATTAGTTCGATCTTAAAAACATGGAGATTTAGGGAAGAGGAAATAGGATATTTCAGGAAGAATGAAAAATATGCAGAATGGCTCAGATGCTTCAAAAAGGATGATGCACTGGGGGAACAGAAAACTTCTCTGTGACAGGGGGTGTTTTTGAGAATGGTGGGACAGATAGCTAGAGGCAGAGGACAATAAAGAGGATTATGTGCTGTACAATAACTTTTAGATCTCATCCAGACAGCAATGGAAAGTTAAAATTTTTTAAAAGCTGAATAGTAAAAGATATGAGTTTCAGAATAACTATGGCAGAAGTATAAATTATAGACTGAAAAGAAAGAAATAATGGTAGCAGAAAAATTATAAAACCACTGCAATGACCCACGTGAGAAAAGACAAGTTAGAAACACTGTGGGGACAAAGATGAGGGGGAAATGAAGGAGACATAGTAAGTAGAATAATCAAGTTTAGATGATCAATTAAATATGGATAGAGGAGAAATGAAAAAAAAGGAGTCATATGAAAACTTTAAAAGTAGGTTACTATTGTGTTAAGAGCTGGATAACCTGAAAGTTCCTAGTTTTAACGAGAGGGAAGAAATACCATAACTGAGAATGAGAAGAGAGAAACAGGTTTTTCTGGACCAATGAGTTCAGTTTCAGATGGTAGTTTTAGGCGCCTGTGGGGCATATTGTTGAGAAGTCTAGTAAGAGATTGATAATAAGTCTAAAGCTCAGAAAAAAGCACAAACCAGAGAAAGATTAAACAAAAATATTTTCACAGTTTAACCACACCTTTTGGAGATAATAAAACTCACCCAAGGTACAGATTCAGAAGGGTTTAGGACATCTATATATAAGGAATAGACAGGCGGAGAAATTAGGAAGTAGCCATTCGAGTTGGGAGTACTTTTGTAAATATAAAAACATGGTTGGAAAAGATAATCATCAATTTAAAGACAGCAGAATGGGTTGGGGAAGAGTTCCAACTATATCTGTGGCATCATTTTTTCTTATAAGAAACATAAAACAAATAGAAAAAATATTAATGTGTTAAATGTGGGTAATGATCTAATTTTTTTGTTTTAAGTATTTTATAACTTAATACATTTTTAGAATAGTAGAGTGGGAATAGAGACAGACTTTTGTGAGGAAAATAATACTGATACCGAACAAAGTCAAGTGGCATTTAAACTGATTTTTAAAAGCCAGCTGAACAGTAATCAGGAGCACACTGGCGACTGTGGCAAGAGTATTTCTTAGCATCCTGAAGATAAAAGCTAGGTCATATTAAATTGAATAAATTAGTGACTAGTCCATGAAAATATGGAGAATTTTTAGAATGCAACACCTTCTAAGTTGGAAACATACAGCTTTTTACCAAGAGCTTTTCTACGATTTATCTAGTTCACTGATCCTCACCTTCACAGTCTTAGTGTAATCTAATACAGCACACACTTGGTTTGCTCAATCACCATTCTCCCCCTGCTTTGATAAAAGAACCCCGATTTTGTATACCCTCCTTTCATTTGCTACATCCTTCATCTGTTCAGCTCTAGGTAGTAAATAATGATTGATTTAAGATTCTCATGTTGTCTTATTCCTTTTGCCAATTAACTGTGTAAGCTATGAGCATGGGCTTCTAGGAAGTTTTCCTCACTTGTAAAAAGGAAGCCAAGACAGGAATATTCCATTTTCTTTCCCTAGATATTATCCATCTAAGATGCCTAAATCTGAGGCAGACATCTAGAGACTACAAAGCACCCACCTGAAGGGAGAATATCGACATTCTGAGAATGGAAGGGCAGAAACATGAAAGGAATTTGGATCCATGATGATGTTACTCAGGTATTAAATTATATAATCCTAAAATAACCCTAAAAACACTTTGCTCCAGAAATCTTATTATGTGAGATAACAAATACCTACTATACACTAGCCAGTTTTAGTTTGGTTCTGTTACTTGCAGCTGAAAGGATCTTAAATAATAAACTACTTAAATCACATGACAATGGTTATATTAAAACCCTTTTCAACACAGCAGGATTCAATAGTCTGACAAAAATACAGTCACGTACTACATAATGTTTTAATCAACAATGGACTGCATATAATACAATGGTCCCATAAGATTCTAGTGGAGCTAAAAAAATTCTAGTGATGTCGTAATGTTGTAGCACAATGCATTTACACATGTGTTTGTTTGTGTGATGCTGGTATAAACAAATCTGCCAGTCATATAAAAGTATAGCACATACAATTACGTACTGTACACAATACTTGATAGTAATGATAAAGGACTATGTTACTGGCTTATGCATTTACTATACTATACTTTTAATAGTTATTTTAGAGTGTACTCTTTCTACTTACAAAAAGTTTGCTGTAAAACAATATACCATGTTACAACAGCAGCAGCCTCATATACCTGGTGCTTACTGTATCTCTTGATTTGTGTCATTTTCTCTTGTGCCTGATTTAATCTTGTTTTTTTGTACAGTAACATATATAGGCCTGTAGCCTAGGAGCAAAGGACTGTACCATATGGCCTAGGTGCGCAGTAGGCTATACCATTCAGGTTTGTATAAGTCACTCTATGACGTTATGTCCACACAACTAGGAAATGGCCTAACGATAAATTTCTCAGAACATAACCCTGCCATTAAGTGGCATATAACTATGCATACCAAATTTCCCTCAAAGTATACACAAAAATCTGAGGTATCCTTAAGCCTGTAGAATTTATGGCCTATGAATAATTATTTCATACTAATATTTGATGGAGCATAATGTGCCTGAACATTTGCTGATAAAACAAGAGCTTTAACTCTTAATTTCAACATTACTGCTACTTTAAGATGTTTTGAGAAATATGAACTTGTTTAAAATTAAAATTAAGAAAACTTATTTTCTAAAACACTTTCAGAAATACTTTCCTAAAATGTTCTTTTTTAAAAAAAATAAATTTTGAGGTATAATCTACATATAGCAAAGTGTAACCATGTAATGAATTTTTGCAAATATTTATAACTGTGCAACCAATACTATAATTATAATACAGAATGTTGGTCACCCCTAAAAGGTAATGTTATACCCTTTTCTCAATCAATCCCCAACTTCAGATCTATGCAACCATGATTTGTTTTCTATAACTAAAAATTTATATTTTCTAGAATTTCATGTAAATAGAATCATACTACATATCTCTTTTTTATTTTTTGCTAAGCTGTGTATATGAGACACTTCCATGTTGTTACATACAGAGGTAGTTCATTAGTTTTAATTGCTAAGTAGAATTCAGTCATATGATATACTATAATTTGTTTACCCATTCACTTATTGATGAGCATTTGAACTGCTCCAGTTTTGGGCTATTACAAATAAAGCAGCTATAAACATTCCTGCACAAGTCTTTGGGTGGGTAGATGTGTGTCTCCCCCCAAATACCCAGGAATGAAACTGCTTGATCATATGAAGTTAAGCATACCTTACAATAAGAAGCTACAAATTGTTATTCACAGTGGCTGTATCATTTTGCAATTCCACCAGCAATGAATGTAAATTCCTGCTGCTCCACATTCTCCACAACACTTCTAGGTCGTTCATTTCCCTTCACAGAAACCCATCATATGTTCACTTGTGCTTGGATGTACGTAATCCAAATATTCTACACAACTCTTCTTATGTTTTATTCTACCTAAAAAGCTTTGACAACTGCAATCTATTGATATCAAAAGGTAGTTCACAATATAAAAGGATATGGCTAAGTTGATGTTACACACATTTATAACATGAATATTATCAAAATCATTAGAATGCAAACTAACTACTGATAAACAATGTACTGATTGAAATAATGGTTAAAATCTAGGTAACTGCCAAACATCTTTATCATCATTTAATTTGCAGAAGTTATCAAGAGCATTTCAACAAGTTTGTCCTCTCCAGTCCAAAATTATTTCCACACTTAGGTTAGATTCAATGGCAATCTAAGTAAGACTGCATAGTTATTAAGACATCATGATGATTCTTTAATGCCTGCAATGCTTCAATGAGTCAGTTTCTCATTCTTTTAAAATCTCATTTATAAATTTAGGCTAAATATGCAAAATTCAGTCTTATTAGTATACATATCTGCAAATTCTGACAAATGCATACAGCTGTGTAACCACCACCTCAATGAAAATAAAGAACAGTTCCATCAACCCCCATATGGTTTTGTAATCAATCCCTCACACCAACCCCAGGCAACCACTGACCTATTTCATGTTCTTATATAGCTTCACCAGATACCATACAGTATGTAGTTTTTTTGAGTCTGGCTTTTTTCACTAAGCATAATGCATCTGAAGTCCAGACATGGTTTTGCAGGTATCGGTCCATTCCTTTTTATTACTGAGTAGTAGTCCCTCTCTCTGGCTGGTTTGGCTCTGTGGATTGAGCGTCGGCCTGCGAGCCAAGTGTCGCTGGTTCAATCTTCCAGTCAGGGCACATCAGAGAAGGAAAACTCTGATTCCAAAAAACCTCCGCTGCCTTGCAGCATACCTCTTCAGGGGAAAGGCTAAGGGAGTAAACCCCGACAGAAAATCCGGAGCCGGAGTCCCTAAGGCGGTTTGACGTTGTAGTCAACACCGGCAACTCCTGCGGCGCACCTGAAGCCAAGCTGTATTGACTCTGTCTTTCCCTTGGATCCTTCAGCTGCGAAGAGAGGGGGGGTCTGCTGCATGGGCAACAGCAGACCCTCCATATCACTCTGCCCAGGCTCTGTAGCTTCAGCTTCACTGGAGAGGACACTCCAGCGTCATCGCAAGATGTCGATTCAACACGGGAGGAGACAGATACCGTGTCACTCCCGAGTCGGACTGCACAACCATTCTCGGCGGTGCAGATGGACTCTTAAGAAGCTACACCATCGTCTCTCGAGACGGACGGCTGCCGACGAGTCCCTCTCTATATCGTGGTTCATTTATGGCGGCCTCACTGTATCACAGGATTTTTTGAAATATTGTATTTAATTATTTATGGTGGATTTTTCACTATATCGCGGGATTTTGCAGTACTATATGCGTAATTGTTATAGTTACATAGGTTTAAGAGTGTAAAATATGTTTAAGAACATAAGTAGTGTTTATAAAAGTGTGGAAAAGGTTAATAAAGGAGCGGGAAAGGTTAATAAGGGACTGGGAATGGTTTGTAAGTGTGTGAGAAGGGTTTATAAAGCCTTAAAATATATATAAATACTAAAATAAATGTAATGTTCCTACTTAGCAGGTTTTCACCTATTGCGGGGGTTGGGGGGCGGGTCCTAGAATGTAATACCTGTGATAAGTGATGGAATACTGTATCCCACGGTATGCATATGCTGCCATTCGTATACTCATGCCCCAGATAGGGGCATCTAAGTTATTTCCAGTTTTTGAAAATTGAAAAAACAGCCACTATGAACTCACAAAGTTTTTTCTGTAAACATAAGATTTAATTTAACTTGAGTAAATACTTAAGAGTGAAATTTCTGGGTTGTATGGGAAGTATAACTTTAAAAGAAACTGCAGAACTTTTCGTAAGCAGCTTTAACATTTCTACGTTCTCACCATCAAAATAAGAATTTCAGTTGCTCCACACCCTCATCAATACTGTTGTCATTTTTTCTAGGTGTGTAGCACTATCGCTGGGTTTTAATTTACATTTCCCTAATGACTGAGCACCTGATATTATGCATCTTTTCATGTACTTATTTGCTACTCATGTCTACCTTGGTGAAGTATTTATTCAAATCAATTTTTTAATTGGGTTGTTTTCTATTATATTTTGAAAACAAGAATATTTACTACTATAATACTATTATACTCTTTATATCTTCTGAAATGAAGCTATTTGTCAAGTATATGTATTGTAATACTTTCTTCCAGTCTATGGGTTGCCTCTGCATTTTTATAATACTGTACTATCCTTGGACATGATTTTTAAATTTGATGATGTTCAAGTGAGAATTTTATGGTTTGTGCTCTATGTGCCCTATTTGAGAATTCTTCACCAAAAAGTTTCTCCTATGCTTTCATCTAGAAGTTTTAGCTCATTACATGAGGCCTACTGAACCATTTTAAGTGAATTTTTGTGTATGTTGGGAAGTCTGATGTTCAATATTTTAAAACTGGATACAGTTCTTCAACTACTATTTGTTGAAAAGATTAATCATTTCCCACTGAATTATCATGGTACCTTTGTCAAACATCAATTAATCATATACATCATCTATTTCAATACTATTAGCGCTGCTGTCTATGCTGTTGTGAATTACCATAATGTCACTACCATGGCTTCACAGTAAATCTTGTAATTAGATAGGATAACTCCTCTAATCTTTTATCTTTTTCAAAATTGCTTTGGGTTATAGTCTCTACCACAACTACTCCACTCCACCATTTTAGTGCAAAAGCAGCCACAGACAATATATAAATGTGTTAAGTTTGGCAGTGTTGCAATAAAAGGATTTCCAAAAACAGGCAATGGGCCAGATTTGACCTGTGAATTGCAGTTTGCAAAACCATGCACTACGATATTTGCATTTCCACACATATTTTATAATCAGTTTGTCAATCTCTACAAAGAAAAGTCTGCTGGGATTTTGACTTGATTGATACTGAATCAATCCATCAATCTGGGAAGAATCTTAAAAATATGGGTCTCCTGATTCATGAATATAGTACTCCATTTATTCATGACTATAAAAATTTTAGCAATGTTTTGTAGTTTTCAGTGTATAGGTCTTGTCCAAGTTTTGTTAACTTTATCTCTAGGCATTTCATATTTTTTGAAGTTGGTATTACTTTATTTCTAATTTTTCATCACTTATAAAAATTATATATATTAAAAGTAATATATATATTCTTGGTACTTATAACTGGTATCTTGTGACCCTGCTAAACTCACATTAGTTCTGGTAGCTTTTTTTTTTTTTGTAGGTTCTGTAAGATTTTCTACATTCAAAATCATGTGTACAAATACTGTTTTATTTTTTCTTTTTGAAGTGAATGCCTTTTCCCCCCTGCCCTACTGTATTGGGTAGCACCTCTAGCACAATGTTGAATAGAAGTGATAAGAGAGAACATCTTTGCTTTGTTCCTGATCTTAAGGAAGAAATCAGTCTATCACCATTAATTATATTAGCTTTATAATTTTTTGTAACTGACTTAATCAGGCTGAAAAATGTTCTCTTATTTCTTTGCTGACAGTTTTCCAAGCATGAATGGGTGTTAAGTTTAGTCAAATACTTTTCTATATCTACTTAGATGATCAAATGGATGTTTTCCTTCATTCAATTGGTACAGTGAATATACTTATTAATTTTTATTAGCCCCACCTTGGTACCTTTGCTTCCCTGGAATAAAACCCATTTGATCATGGTATACTATCCTTTTTATATACTCCCAAAAGCTAATATTTTGTTCAATATTTTTATGTCTATTGTCAGGCATACTGCTCTTTAGTTTTCTTGTAGTTTCTTTGTCTGATTTTGGTACCAGGGTAATGTTGGCCTCATGAAATGAGTTGAAAAATGTTCCCTTCCTCCTCTATTGTTTTAGAAAGTTTAAGATTCGTATTACTTCTTTAAACTTCGAAAAATTTCACCAGTTAAGGTATTTGGGCCTGGAGTTTTCAATTACAAATTTAACATTTTTAACATACAGGGATATTCACAGTCTCATTTTTTCTTGTGTAATTTTGGTACCTTGAATCTTTCAAGATTTGTCTAATTCACCCAAATTGTTAAATTTATATTAACATTGTTCATAATATTCCTTTATAAATCTAGTTTAGCACTGTGATTCTTGGGGGCAAGTGTCTTATTTAAAGTCCTGAGTGATCAACAAGGATTTTTTTCCTTTAGCTAGTAAAAATTCAAATGCCTCCCAACCCCCTGTGACCTCTTAGAGCCATCAGCTCACATTAACCTGGTCATTCTTTGCCTGGCTTTATAGTCTCACTCTACACATTTACATTCTGGAATTCAGAAAAAAATAAATAGATCAGAGGGACTCCTATGCAGACTTTTAGCATTTTTCTTTAAACATAGTGTCTTTCTGCTGAAACTTTGCCCTTCAGCTTCCAGTTGCCTCAGACTCCATGAATTCTGACTGCTGTCTCCTCAACATGTTGAGGCCATTGTCCTCTGCCCAAGATCCCTGTCCCTGCTCTGCAATTCTGACTATGCCTCTACACAGAAAGCTGGAGTGATTAAGTGAGCTTGTTTGTTTCTCATCTTTCAGGGATCACAGTTCTGAATTTCTGTTGTTCAGTGTCTGAGGGCAGGTGCTTTATATATTTTGTCCAGATTTTCAGCATTCTGTGTTTCTTTTTGGAGGGGGAGAGTGAAAGGCGGTCAATCCATCATGGCCATTTAAAAATGTTCTTAAAAGTTAATCCCTAGAAAAAACATTTAAGTCCTTGGTCTTAATAACATTATAGTACAGAAAGTATTAATCTCTACATAAATTTGTACTTCAGTTTATATGAAGGTAAAGGATTTATTCCTTAATAATGATCACTTTTAAACTAATTAACATTTTAAGTGTTTTTACTGTAACCAGTTAAAGAAATCTGTGGCATTTTTCTTTTAATTCCAAGAAAGAAAAATAATTTTTAAAGTATCATTTCCAGAAGGTCCATGATGGCTACAGCATAGGAGGATGCTGAACTTGCCCCCTCCCACAAGCAAACTTGAATACACATGTGTATGAAGAGCACTTACTCCTGCAAGACAACTAAGGGCTGAATAACAAACAAGAGAAAGAGACCAAACAAAGAAGGCTGGAAAACCCAGGAAGTTCTCTGGAGCTGCAGGAACTTGCTGGGCTAGAGAAACAGGTAAGCGCCATTGTTTATAATCCCCTCCACCTCCACAAGGCAGACAGGAATTCTGTTATACTGCTTAGGCATACCTGTTAAGATCACCTCAGCATCTCTGCTAGACTGCCTGGAGATTTTTGTCTCCTAATAAAGAAAGCAGAACAACAGGGTGTCACCACAGGCTAGACCTAGCCTCCCTGTCAGGGGTCACTCCGGCCCCGCAGGCCAGTGCCGCAGATACCATATGCACCTGCCCTGCCCAAACTGGCTTTCCAAAACTACCCAACGCATAAAGCCTATTCAGAGGTTGCCTCTACACAATATCACTTTCTGTACAGTACACAAGAGAGAGACTGTATAAAAAAGGTTGGGGAGGTTCAGGAGCTCTCCAGGGACCATGAGTATGCTCTGGGGACAAGGGTGCTGGTGAGTACCATCGTTTACACCCCCTTCCACCTCCGTAGGTTGGGCAGGGGCTCTCTTCTGGTTCTCTAGCCTACTTGCAAGTTGTTGTAGCATATTCCTGGAAACACAGTCTGAGCCCGTTTCAGCTTTGTTCCTGGAAACATCGCCTAAGCCCATTTCAGCTCTGAACAAAGGGAATAAGCAGCATCAACAGGGCATTACTACATGTACCTGGCCTCTCCACCTGAAGCCTCTTGGCTGGTTAGGTTAATGCCCTGGAAGTCTTAGGAATCCTTAGGGACCTGCTTGGCTCCTACTGGCCTGACAGAAACACCTGGCATACACAACCTATACAGAGGTGACCTGTACATAAGGCCACTTTTAAAAGACTTAGGAGAGATACCTATTTTGTCTGGTTAATATAATAAACATAGAAATCAAACAAAATGAAAAGACAGAAGAATATTTCTCAAATAAAGAAGAAAAATCACCAGGAGGGAAAAAAATACTTAAGGAAACAGAGATTAAGTAATTTGCCAAATGAATAATTCAAAGAAATGGATAAGGATGCTCACCAAACTTGAGAGTGGAATACAAGAACTTAGGGAGTTTCAAGAAAGAGCTAGAAAGTATAATAAAGAACAAAGTATACCTGAAGAATACAATAACTAAATGAAAATTATATTTTAAAAAATCAACAACAGAGTAACTAATATAGAAGAATGGATCAATGAACTGTAAGACACACTAATGGAAATCAACCAGTCAGAACAGAAAAAAGAAAAATATTTAAAAAAAATAAAATAATCAATTAAGGGACCTCTGAGATAACATCAGGCACTCAAACACTCACAGTATAGGGATCTTATAAGGAAAATAAAAAAACAGAAACTTTAGTTAAAAAAATAATGGCTGAAAAGTTCCCTAACCAAGGGAAGGAAATGAACATCCAGAAAGCACAGAGAATCCCAAACAAGATGAACCCAAAGAGACACATATCAAAACATAACTGTAATTAAAATGGCAAAAGTTAAATAAGTAATCTTTAAGGAAGCAAGGAGAAAACAACAAATTACATACAAAAGAACCCTATAAGGCTATCTGCTAATTTCTCAGCATCAACTTTGCTGGCCAGAACTGCAGAATACAGCTTTTTTTTCAAGAGCACTTGGAACATCCATGATAGATCACATATCAGGTTACAAAACAAGGCTCAATAAATTTAAGAAGATTGAAATTATATCAAGGCATCTTTTATGACAACAATACATAAAATAAGAAATCAACTACAGCCCTGACTGGTGTGTCTCAGTTGGTTGGGTGTCATCTGCAAAGCAAAAGGTTGCCAGTTTAATTCCTGGCCAAGGCACATGCCTGGGTTGTGGGCCCCGTCCCCAGCTGAGACACACGCAAAAGGCAACTGATCAATGTATCTCTCACACATCGATGTTCCTCTCCCTCTCCTTCCCCTCTCTCTAAAAATAAATAGTAAAATGTTTTAAAATAAAAAATAGTAATAAATCAACTATAGGATAAAACAGAAATACATGGAAACTAACCATGGTACTAAACAACCAACAGGTCAAAGGAGAAATGAAACAGAAAATAAAAAATTATCCAGGGAAAAAGATGACAGCACAGTAGCTAGCTGCCCTGCCTACTTGCTCCCATCAAGGAATGGACTTGGGAGTAAAAGGATAGAGTGAGAGCTGCTGTGAGTTAGTGCAAACAGGAACAGGAGTGCAGGGACCATGTGGGAGAGAGCAAAAACCACGGCCCACCTCTTCTAAGCAAAGTCACCAGGGCTGCCCAGCCCAGCGCTTCTGACTGCACCATGTAGGGGCAGGTGCGGATCAGCTCATTAGTCAGGATCTACTGGGCTGAAGAGAGAAAGCCAGGGCAATGCAGCCCCTGAAAACTGCACTCCCACTGTAGGTACCTTTCCCAGCGACATCTGGGAAGGATTCCATGAGAAAGTTTGGATGAAACTGTTGGAGGTGTGGAAAGGCAGAGGCCAAAACTGACTGTGAGAGACTGATTTTCAGAAAGGGGGAGAGCACAGAGAACGGGGCCACCAGGGACTGGTCCTGCAGCATGGGGCCACACAGAGACTCCTGGAAGGAGAGCTGAGGCAAGACCTGAGACTTGGCAGGGCCCCTGGGCTCAGCGGCTCTGCTAAAAAAAAAAAAAAAAAAAAAATGCAGAGGACTAAACTGCACCACAGGACCAGTGTGAGGGACCCAACACAGTGCAGCTCACAACCGAGAGCTGCTGTAAGAGAAGAGGTCGGCAGACCCACAAGTGAGAGAACAGCAGCCTCAGCATCCAGGTAGATCTCACAGCCAGTCAGAAAGGAAATTTTTAAATCAATGGAACTTTGCCCAGGGGTGGATCCAGAAAGAGAAGAAAGTGGTGAAAACCAGATACTACTGAGATGAATTACATCATGGTCTTCTTCATGAGTTATTTTCTTGTCCTCCCAGTTCATGCACTTTAAGTCACCAGTTTTTATATTATAGTCTATTTCAAATCTCATACTTCGCTCCTCCCTTCTATTACTCTACTTTACCATCCGATCTCCTCTTCCTCCTTTTGTTTTAAATTCTATCTTCTCTCTATCACTCGTAGCCATTCTGCACTCTATTTCTCCCTTCTCCAGGCTCTCAAAACCATTTTTCTTGTCATTAGTCACCTCACATTCTTTTTCTTATTAATAAAATACACTTATTCTCTCTCCACCTTGATCAAGCTTTGCTCATTGGTTGTGGATATGGTGGTAGATATAGCATTATTGCAATTTTATTCACAGATCTTCACTGTTTTGATATTTCAAATCTCAAATCCTATATATAGTCCCCCTCTCCTACTCCATTAGTACCTTCCTCCAGCCCTTTCTTTCATCTTAAATTTGATATTTTTCTCTCTTTTAGCCTGGTTTTCATTCTTCACTCTTAGTATTCCTTTCTCCCTCCCTATCATCTCAAAATCACTTCCCTTTCCTCTAGACATCTCTTAAGCTTTTCTTTCTTTTTTCCCTCTTATTCCGATCCCACCTATATTAATCTTAGCTCATTGGTTGTCGATAGTACTGGGGAGAAACTTCTTCTCTAATTTGGTTCCTATATTTTCTTCCTCTTCTTCATTATTTTTTTTCTTTGTTCTCTCTTGCACTATATTTTATAACTTCTTTTTAAATCTAATACTATATGCTTCCCCTCTCTTACTTCATTCTGCCTTCTTCCATCCCTTTTTTATATACAATGTAAATTTTACTTTCTTTCTCCCACTGCCTTGTCCCTACTTGCTACTCTTATTGCTCCTCCTCACCCCCCCAAAAAATCATTTTCTTTCCGTTACTCACTTCTTATCTGTTTTTCCTTTAATATAACATCCTTAATCTCTTTACATCTATATTAATACTGGCTAATTTGCTGTTGACAGTGTGACTGTAGATGGGGGTTATTTTTGTGGGTGTGAGTTTCTTGCCTAGGTTGTTTGGTTTTGTCTGACAGCACCTCCAGAAAAGTATACAAGACGTGGTGGGCAGAGTGACTCTCAATCAGCTAGCCAGAGGAAAGGACCCACTAAAGAGCAACACAACAACAATCAAAACCTGAGTACAACCAGACAACCCAAATAAATGGCGTAAAGGGCATCTCAAGAGCATCAAGCTCAAGAGCTCAGAGACTGCACAGCTGAATCCCACAGGTCTCCTATCACAAAAGGTCACACCATGAAGACAGGAAGTCAAAGCAGAACAATCTAAGAAATAGAAACGAACAAGAACAGTCACCTAAAATGGGAAGACAAAGGAACAACCCCCCAATAAAAGGAAAGGAGGGTTAGATGAAAGAGTGCTAGATGAAATAGAGGCAAGCAAACTATCAGATATGGAATTCAAATAATGGTCATAAGGAAGTTCAATGAACTTGACAAACTCAGAGAAAACTACAAAGAACTCTAGGGTAACTACAAAGAACTCCAAGGAAACTACAAAGAACTGCAGGGAAGCTACAATGAACTACCTTCAAACTATACCAGCATTAGGGACTTCTGGCCAAGATGGAGGCCTAAACAGACATGCTGGGTCTCCCTCCACAACTAAGAAGGAATACAACTAATTCAAAACCAGAGACAACCAGAAGTTCCAGAAAAATCAAGCTGCATGAAGTCCAACAAAGAAAGATATAAAGAAGAAATACTCATCCAGACAGGTAGGAGGGGCGGAGCCGGGGCAAGAGGACGTGGTGTGGTGGTGGAAACAGTGGCAGGCTGGCAGAAAGTGCAGTTACACGTTTTAAAAAGTCGGAAGGGACACCTGGGGAGCGCTCCCAGCTCCTCACCCGACTGCGCAGCTCACTGTCCCAGCACCAGAACAAGCCTCATTGCTTCTGACTGCAAAACAGTGGGGGTTGGGGTGGAGGCAAAAACTGCCGGTCTCAGCAGAATCTGCTTGTTTAAAGGGACTCCACGGTCCTAGAATGTCCGCAGACACACCCACTCTGGGAAAGACAGCCAGGGCAACAGCTAGAGAGGTGCCAGTTTTATATGAAAGTGAGAGAAGTGACTGGAAAAGCGGCGAGTGCTGAACAAGCAGCATTGTTCCTTCTCGGACCCCTCCCCCACACACAGCGCCACAACTTGGTGAAACGGGTTGTCCTCTACTGAGGCTCCACCCCTTACAATGTAACAGAAGTGACAGCTATACCTAAGACACAGAGGCAAACAAACACAGGAGCCTGTCAAGATGAGGAGACAGAGAAGTATGGCCTAAAAGAGGGACTGGAAAAACATTCCAGTGGGAGAACTAAGCAACGAGGAGATAGACAACCTAACAGATGCAGAGTTCAAAACACTGGTGATAAAGATGCTCACAAACTGGACAGATATGCTTCAGTAGGCAAACGCTAAGTGAAGAAGTGAAGTCTATGCTAAGTGAAACAAAGGAAAATCCACACAAAACCAATGGTGAAGGGAAGGAAACCGGGGTTCAAATCAATGATTTGGAACATAAGGAAGAAATAAACAGTTAACCAGTACAGAATAAGGAAAGAATTGAAAAAAAGGAGGAGAGGCTTAGGAAACTCTGGGACAACTTTAAATGTGCCAACATCTGAATCATAGGGGTGCCAGAAGGAGAAGAGGAAGAGCAAGGAATTAAAAACTTATGTGAAAAAATAATGGAGGAAAACTTCTCAAATTTGGCAAAGGAAATAGAAATACAAGTCCAGAAAGCACAGAGAGTCCCAAACAAGCTAGACCCAAAGAGGACCACACCAAGACACATCATGATTAAAACACCAAATGTTCAAAAGAAAGAGAGAATCTTAAAAGCAGCAAGAGAAAAGCAGAGTTACCTATAAAGGGGTGCCTATAAGACTATCAGCTGATTTCTCAAAAGAAACTTTGCAGTCAAGAAGGGACTGAAAAGCAAGGATCTACAACCAAGATTACTCTATCCAGCAAAGCTATCATTTAGAATGGAAGGGCAGATGACGTGCTTCCCAGACAAGGTAAAGCTAAAAAAGTTCATCATCACCAAGCCATTATTATATGAAATGTTAAAGGGACTTACTTAAGAAAAAGAAGATCAAAACTATAAACACTAAAATGACAACAAACTCACAATCAACAACTGAATTTAAAAAATAAAAACAAAATCAAACTAAGCAAACCAGAATAGGAGCAGAATCATAGGTATGGGGAACATTTGGAGGGTTATCAACTGGGAGGGGGCAGGGGGAGCAATGAGGAAATGGTGCTGGGATTAAGAAGCATAATCGGTTGGTACAAAATAGGGGGAAGTTAAGAATAATATAGAAAAGGGCAAAACCAAAGAACTTACATGCATGACCCATGGACATGAACGTGGGGGGGGTTGTTGGAGGGTAGGGGGGTACTGGGCAGAGGGGAGCAAAGGAGGAAAAAATTGGAACTACTGTAATAATATAATCAATAAAATATACTTTAAAAAAGATTTAAAAAAGCAAAATATTAGCAAACCACATTCAGGAAAATATTAAAAATATCATACACCATGATCAAGTGGGATTTATTCCTGGAATGCAAGGTTGGTCAATATCTGAAAATCAGTTAGTGTGATACACCACATAAATAAAATCATATCATGTATCATTAGATGCAGAAAAAGCATCTGACAAAATTCAGCATCCACTTATGATAAAAACTCTCAGCAGAGTCGGAAGAGGAGAAACACACCTCAACATAATAAAGGCCATACATGACAAACCCACAAGCTGACATTATACTAAACAGAGAAATGCTAAAAGAATTTTCCTTAAGAGCAGAAACTAGATTAATGATGTCCACTTTTACCACCTTTATTCCACATGGTGTTTGAAGTCCTATGCATAGCAATCAAATAAGAAATAAAAAGCATCTAAATTGGAGAAAAAGATGTAAAACAGTCATTCTTTACAGATGACATAATGCTATGTAGAGAACCCTAGATTCTACCAGAAAACTACTAGAACTGATAAATGAATTCAGTAAAGTAGTAGAATACAAAATAAATATTCAGAAATTAGTTGCATTTTGTATACCAATAATGAACAATCAGAAAGAGAAGCTAAGAAAACAATCCCATTCACAACTGCATCAATAAAATACTTGAAATAAATTTAGTTATGGAGGCAAAAGACCTGTGCTTAGAAAATTATAAGACAAGGAAGAAAGAAACTGAAGAAGATACTAATAAATGTAAGCCTATACCATGTTCATATGCCCTGGCTGGTTTAGCTCAGTGGATTGAGCGTCGGCCTGCGAGCTAAGTGTCGCTGGTTCGATCTTCCAGTCAGGGCACATCAGAGAAGGAAAACTCTGACTCCAAAAAACCTCCGCTGCCTTGCGGCATACCTCTTCAGGGGAAAGGCTAAGGGAGTAAACCCCGACAGAAAATCCGGAGCCGGAGTCCCTAAGGCGGTTTGACATTGTAGTCAACACCGGCAACTCCTGCGGCGCACCTGAAGCCAAGCTGTATTGACTCCGTCTTTCCCTTGGATCCTTCAGCTGCGAAGAGAGGGGGGGGTCTGCTGCATGGGCAACAGCAGACCCTCCATATTACCCTGCCCAGGCTCTGTAGCTTCAGCGTCATCGCAAGATGTCGATTCAACACGGGAGGAGACAGATACGATGTCACTCCCGAGTCGGACTGCACAGCCATTCTCGGCGGTGCAGATAGACTCTTAAGAAGCTACACCATCGTCTCTCGAGACGGACGGCTGCCGACGACGACGACCATGTTCATGGATAGGAAGAATTAACATAATTAAAGTTTCCAAGTACCCAAAGCAATCTACAGATTCAATACAATTCCTATCAAAATACCAATGACATATTTCACAGAAATAGAACAAGTAATCCAAAAAAGACCCTGAATAACCACAGCAACCTTGGGGGGGGGGCGAGTTGGAGGTATCACGCTACCCAATATCAAAGTATATTACAAGGCTATAATAGTCAAATCATCATGATAGAGGAAAAAAACAAAAACATAGATTAGTGGAACAAAATAGAGCCCAGAAATAAACCCATGCAGGCATAGTCAATCTATGACAAAAGAGGCAAGAATACACAATGAAAAAACACACAATGAGGTAAAGACAGTTTATTCAATAAATGGTGTTGGAACACTGTACAGATACATGCAAAAATATAAAACAAGGCTACCTTCTTACATCATATACAAGAATAAATTCAAAATGGATTAGAGTTAAATATCAGACCAGAAACCATAAAAATCCTAGAAGAAAACATTAGCAGTAAACTCTCTGACACTGATGTTAGTAATAATTTTTCTGATATATTTCCTTGGACAAGGGAAACAAACAAAAAAACAAACAAATGGGACTACATCAAAGTAAGAAGGTTTATCATAACAGAGGAAACTATCAACAAAAGGAAGAGACAACCTACTGAATGGGAGAAGATAGTTGCCATTGATACATCTGGCTAAGGAGTTAATATCCAAAATTTATGAAGAGCGCATAAACTTAATACTAAAAAAAAAACAATACTAAAAAAAAACAAACCACCCAATAAAAAAAATGGGCAGAGAACCTAAATAGATATTTTTTGCCAACTTATACAGATGGCCAATAGACTATGAAAAGATGCTCAATACCACTAATCAAGAGACAAACGTAAATTAAAAACCACAATGAGATATCATCTCACACCTGTCAAAATGGCTACCACCAATAAATGAACAAAAATCATGTGTTGGTGAGGATGTAGATAAAAGAGAGCCCTTGTGCACTGTCAGTAAGATTGCAAATTGGTGCAGAAACTATGGAAAATAGTATGGAGGTTCCTCAAAAAAGTTAAAAACAGAACTACCTTATGACCCAGCAATTCCAGTCCTATGTATTATTCCAAAGAAATCCAAAACACTAATTCAGAAAAATATATGTACCCCTATGTTCACTGCAGTGTTATTTATATTAGCCAAAATACAGAAGCAACCTAAGTTCCCAGATAATTTAGTATATATACACAATGGACTATCACTCAGCCATTAAAAAACAAAAAAATCTTACTATATGCAACAACATGGATGGACCTAGAGGGTATTAGGCTACTTGAAATAAGTCAGAGAAAGACAAATACCATATAATTTCACTTATATGTGTAATCTAAAGAGCAAAATAAACAACAATAAAAAAAACAGAAACAGTCATAAATACAGAAAACAGACTGATGGTTGCCAGATGGGAGGAGGAATGGGGGGGCTGGGTAAAAAAGGTGAAGGTATTAAGAAGTACAAATTGGTAGTTACAAAGTAGTCATGGGGATGTCAAGTACAGAATAGGGAATACAGTCAATAACATTGTAATAACTATGTATGGTGCCAGCTGGGTACTAGACTTATTGGGGGAATCATGTCATAATTATATAAATGTCTAACCATTGTGCTGTACATCTGAAACTAATGTAAAATAATACTGAATGTCAACTGCAATTGACAAATAAAAATAAAAAACGAAACAACAGATCAATAGATATAAAGAACAGGCTGATGACTGCCAAAGCGGTGGGGAGGGTAGGAATAAAAATAAATGAAAACATAAATTAAGTATCATTTTCTATGTACTTGCTTGGTATGTCTAAAATTTATACTCAGCTTAATATCAGTTCTTTTGGTCTCAAGAAGTTTTATTCTTGATAAAAATGGTAATAGCAAAAAAAGCAAAAATATCATAAAAATTGGAACCAAAGAACAATCTGATCAAACAGACTAATCCCAAAAGGCTGGTGTTTAAGTTTGTAAGAAGGTGTTGCTTAACTGTTCAGTTTACTACTTTCCTAACATAATGTGGATTTAGTATCTCTACTTCTATGATCCTGATGCTTTAACCAACTACTTCCCATCCTCCTAACTTCCACTTTTTCTTATCATTTTGATTTACTTGTGGTTCTAGTCCAGATTCCCTCAATCTCCCACAGCTACTGTCTGATTTGCCTTTTTCTCAGTTTGCACTGGCATGAAAAAAGTAAAAGCAACAGAATATAAAATGCTATCAATTATAATTGCCCTAACCTATTGATCAGTTATGGTTTGCCATCAGGTACCACCCCATGGTCTCTTCAAGACGGTACCATAGTGATTGGCCTATTTAGCATAAGCTCTTGTTTTACTTGCTAGTATAGATACACATTTTAGCAAAATGTACTAAAAGCAAAGATATTTCTAATTGAAACAAATTTCTGTATTAGACTTTTTTCTTCAATGGAGAAGTCAGAGATCTGGAAGATTAATGATTAATGCTGATCTAAGTCACCTGCCATTACCAGAAGGTAAAAGTCATGTTAATACAAGCAAAGTTTTACCCTTGCTCCCTAAACACATCTGAACTACTTTCTCATCTTCCCTGGTTAATGGGCAACAGAAGGTAGAGTGGAACTAAAAATATCAACGGAGTTTGCTGATGGGAAAAGTTCTCAGGAAAAAGAAATAAAATGGACCCTTTCTTATTTCTTATATGGCTGTCTTGTCACCCCCGGAGAGAGTGTAAATTTTTATACTTGAAAAACTAGACCATCACGGTCAATAATATTGTTAATAACTATGTGTGATGCTGGGGGGGTACTGAAAATATCTTGGGGAACACTTGCAAAGTACATGATTGTCTAACCACTATGCTGTACACCTGAAACTAACACAAAAATAATACTGAACGTAAACTGTAATTGAGAAATAAAATTAAAAATAAAGAAAACTTAAACTATTACATTTACATACTTTTCAAAACCCTATAGGAGATAAAGGATTAATAAGGTAGAAACGCTACCAGGTATTTAAGATAGGCATTCTTTTTTCAAACCTCTGGCCTTTTTATAATCCACTCCATTTCAACTTTCCCACTTTCTTTTTTTCTTTTAAGATTTTATTTATTTATTTTTAGAGAGCAGGGAAGAGAGGAAGAAAGAGAGGAAAAAAAACACTGATTGATTACCTCCCAAATACCCCCAACTGAGGACCTGGCCTGCAACCCAAGCATGTGCCCTGACCAGGAATCCAACTAGCGACCTTTCAGCTTGCATGATGACGCTCAACCCACTGAGCCACACCAGTCAGGGCCCCATTTCTTTTCTTTCCACATATCCCACTTACATTAGAAAAATGTATTCCAATTTTTTTTGTTTCTCAAACTCACTTAAAATATAATCTGAAAATTCTTGATATCTCATCTTGCTTCTGGGCTTCCACTACATTAAAAGTGCCCATATGATCCTCAATTAATTCCACATTGCTAAATCTAATAGTACATTTTCAGCCCCCATTTTACTTGCCCTGTCAGCCATTCAACACAGGGATCAGCACTCTCTTTTCCTTAAAATGCTTTCTCTACTTGGTTTCTAAGACATACACTCTTAGTTTTCCCCCTTTTAGTCTCTTTTGCTGGTTCCTCCTTACCTCCCTGACATCTCAACACAGAATGTTGTAGAAAGGACTTCTGTATCTATAGTCATTCCTTTATCACCCATTCTTATATCTTTAATTACCATTTATACATTGATGATTACCAAACTTATATTTTTATGGGTTTCTGGTCTTCTCACTTAAACTCCAGATTAGTTTTTTTAATTTCTACTCAATATCCCCACCTGGATGTCTAATTGCATCCTAGATTTAATATTTCCAAGACTACTGATCTTCCTCCCCAAACCAGCTCCCGCAACCTTCCCCATCTCAGTAAATGTTAATACCATTCTTCCAGTTGTTCAGACCAAAAACACTGAAGTCATCTTTATTATTTGCTTAATTCACATCCTACATCCAATTTCTCAGCAAATACCTTGGCTCTCTTTTCAAAATATTATATATCCAGAATCTGAAAACTACACCTCCACTGCTATCCTGGTCTAAGTCACATCATCTCTCACTGATTCAACAATTCTGAATTACTGCAATTAGCCTAAAAGGTCTCCCTGTTCCTGTCTTTGCACCCCTTATATGTTCTCAAAGTATCAGTTATCCTTTTAAAACATAAACCATTTCATATCACTCCTCTGCCATAATCTTCCCAAAGACTCCCCACTATGCTAACAGTAAAAGCCACAGTTCTTACAATGGCCTTCAAGATCCTACTATGTAGCACCCATTACTTCTCTATAAACTCATCTCCTCTACTGTGCCCTTACTTGCACCACTTCTGCCACATGGCCTTCTTACTACCCTTCAGACAGACCCAATATACTCCCATCTCAGACCACTGCACTTTCTTCTCTCTGCCTAAAAGGCTCTTCTGCCAGTTATCTGCATGGCCCATCCCCACAGCTTCTTTAGGTCTTTGCGCTATTATCGCCTCCTCAATGAGACCTTCTCTGACCACTCCATATAAGGCAGCATACAACCTTCCTAGAGCACTGCCTATTCCCCTTTAATCTGCTTTATTGTTCTTGCTACATTCATCACTATATGCAACATAAGGGTTGAGAGCATAGACTTTTTGTTACTAGTTTATTAGATGTACCCCAGCATGGTGGTTAAGAACACAGACTTAAGAGATAATGTCTGGGTTCAAAATCTGACCTGTGTGAGCTTGCTCCAGTTACTCAACCTTTTGTACCTGTTTCCTCATCTGTAAAATGGTAATAAAAGATTCAAGAGTTGCGAAGATTAAATGAGCTAATATTTGTAATCCCCCTATAACACAGCACCGAGCATATATCAATCACTAATGTTTGCAACTATGGTGGTGCCTTTAATGATAATGACTCTCCTTTGCAAAATATTAAGGACAGGCAACTTCATTTTTTTATTCTATTGTAATATAATGTGTAAGTAGAAAAGTAAACCAAACAAATGTATAGCTCAATGAATTAGCACAAAATGAACACCATTTTACTACTCACCATTCAGATCAAGAAACATACTACTGCCAGCAACCATTCTACTAGAAATATACCTTGCAGTAGGTTGCTGGCTCATACAGTATGTACCACTAAACGGTTTTCCAGGGAGGCTGTGTCAGTTTATATTCCCATCAGCAAAGTATGAGAGTTCCCATTGTTTCACATTTTCACCAATATGTGGCATTTTTAATCTTTTAAAATCTGTCTATTCCAGTGAACATGTGGTTGTTTCTCATTGTGATTTTAATTTTATGTTCATAATTACAAATGAAAGTGAGTGCTTTTACATGATTATTGACACTTTTGTAAAATGTTGAAGACACATTAAGTTTTCATAAGGTTGTCTTTTTCTTACTGATCTTATAAGGCACTCTATATACTTTACAAATCTCAAAGGAGTAGAATTTTTATCCTCTTCACTCCTCTTTGTCCAGGACCTAGAACAGAGCTTGGAACATAATAAGCATCAAGAAATATATATATTTTTTTAATATACTTTAAATTTTATTTTTTTTTTCAGATTTAATGTGTTTTATTGATTAAAATATTACATTTGTGCCAATTTCCCTTCCCTCTGCTCCCCTCCACCCGGTGGCCCCCCTCCCTCCAGTTGTCCCCCCCTTTTAGATTATGTCCATTAGTTGTGCATACAGTTCCTCCCAACCTCTAGCCGTCTATTCCATTCCCTCCTACCTTGATCCCCAATTCCTATATCATCTCCCTCCCTTTCCCCATTCCCCCTCCCTGTTGACCTCCCCCCAATATGCTTCCCGTACCCACAGTTCCTTTTCCACTCTTGTTGCCTATTTAGTTTGCCTTTGTTTCATCTCCCTAGCTTCTGTTTTTTTAAACCAGTCCCTTTAACATCTCATATAACAGTGGTTTGGATCTAATGAACTCTTTCAGTTTTATTTTGTCCTGGAAACACTTTCTCTGTCCTTCTATTCTGAATGACAATTTCGCTGGATAGAGTATTCGTGGTTGTAGGTTTTGGATTTTCATTACTTTGAATATTTCTTGCCAGTCTCTTCTTGCCTGTAGGGTTTCCCTTGAGAAGTCAGCTGATAGTCTAATTGGGACCCCTTTGTACATAATTCTTTTCTTCTCTCTTGCTGCTTTTAAGATTCTCTCTTTATCTTTAGTTTTTGACATTTTGATTATAATGTGTCTTGGAGTGGTTCTCCCTGGGTCCAGTCTCTTGGGAACTCTCCTTGCTTCCTGGACCTGCAAGTCTATTCCCTTCCCCAAGTCTGGGAAGTTCTCCTTTATTATATTTTCACTCAATTTTTCAAGTTCTAGTTCATCTTCCTCATTCTCTGGCAAACCAATGATTCTTATGTTGGGCCTTTTATAGCTGTCCCAGAGGTTTCTGATCCTCTCATTGTTGCTTCCCATTTCCTCTCGCTGCATTGGTTGACTGCTTGTTCCTTCTCCATATTCCAGTTTGTTGAAATGAACTCTGGATTTTTTTTTCTCACCATCTATCTCGTATGCGGTTTTGTTCCTTTCGTTATGAAATTTTTTCGCTTCTTTCTTATCTTTTTCCTGCTCTTTCGTGAATTCTGTAAGCCACCTGATAACAATGGCCCAGAACTGAGCCTCTGACAGGTTTCTTATCTGTTCATCTGTCAGGTTCTCTATCTGCTGCCTGGTGAGTTGTGTCACCGGGATTTCTATAGTTGTCTGCCTCATTTTGACAGATGCGTTTTGTTTTCTTGGGCCGGCTGTCCGGGGCAGTGCCTGTGTACGCGTCACAAATCAGCAACCGGCGCCTGCCTGTCCGCGACCTATTTCGCAGCCCTGTGGTGCTTTCTTTGGGGGCGGGGGTCCAAGATGGATTCACACAGTTATTCAGCCAGGAGACTGGGATCCGTCCTCCCGCCCCCCTGGGCCTCACTGTTCAAGGCGATGCGGCGGCCGCTCTCCCCAGGGCCAGAGTCGCGCACCGCCAGGGGCTTGACCGCAGCCGGGATTCCTCGCCGGGGTTGCACACTGCCAGGGGCTTGACCACAGCCGGGATTCCTCGCCGCCCCGCCGCTGTCCAGGTGCGACCGCAAACAGCACTGCCCTCTTTAACTCTTACCTGCCCAAATGGCACCGCTGGTTTATAACTTCATATGTTGGACTTCCGTGTAGTTTTATTTTCTGGAATTTCTAGTTATCCTTTGTTTTGAAGTAGTTGTATTCCTCTCTAGTTGTAGAGGGAGACCTAGCGTGTCCGTCTAAGCCTCCATCTTGGCCGGAAGTCTCCAAGAAATATTTTTAAAATAAATGAATGCTCGATCTATTTTTCTTCAGATCCTAATCATCCCCGTTTCTATAACTCTGCCTCATAATCTGACAATATATGGTCATTCTCAACCTCTAATCCAATCCAAGGAGGTTCCGATGTGTTGACTGCCTAACAATCTTTATAAAGTAGAACTCTGTAACACTCTCAAGATAAATCTTTCAACAGCTTCCAACTACCTTAACTTGGTAAGTTTCAGGTTAACTTCCCCAATTTACTTTCCCAACATGTTTCTTCTATCATCTGCTAATCTTTCAAAACAAATTTGGGGTTAGGATGACAAAAAGCAAATGAAAAAAGGGGGACAGAAACTGTCTTTTAAGCACAGATAACAGGATCTTCAAAAACCCATAGACAAGAGAAAATAATGTAGGCTTTTAAACCGTAAGTAGTTCAGTGTTCAAGTACAACATGAAAGTTTAAGAAGGGCAAGATGAGGCCAGAACACATAAAGCCTACAGGGAACAGAGCGTATGCCAGCCACAAAGACCTCATATTTCTTTCTCCTTCAGATATATGGGCATTTGTTTAATTTTTGTTGAAATAATAATCACTGAATTGTAATTTGATTCTAATTCTTTCCAAAAACCTGCCTAGTGTTTGTTTCTCCCAGAAAGGGCCAAGTATAACAAGATTTCTCAAAATACTTGTAGGTTTTCCAACCATTTCCTAAATTATCAATTCCGTAAGTAAAAGTTTTTCAACTTTATATCAATGGTCATATCAGAATTTCTTACTGTATCAGTATTGGATACTTTGTAACAGTATATTTAATAGAGCTGAAACAAATTTGAAATAATTTTTGAAATGCATCTGGCTCAATCATTAGCTGCTATTCTATACTGTATGGTGTGTTAAAGGTACTGCAATTTATCTTAAAAATACTTTACACTTTGACAGTGCTTTGTTTCCAAAGTACTTTAATATTTAATTTGATCCCATAATAATCTTAATTTGTTAGCAGAAAAAGAGAGGTAATCTTTACATATTACATTATATTTAATAAAGAACCTAAAGCCTGAGGGAGGTTAAAAAGTGAGCATAACTGAGGAACTGGGTTTTCTGAGTTCTATGCTGCATTATTCCCACAGAGCCTTTAGGGAAGCCTTGCATGTAACATTTTCTGTTCTTTGATAAGCTATTAAACATTAGCCCTTCAGAAAATGTTACAACATAACAATACTGACACAACATAAATCTAACTGAAAACATCATCCCGCCCCTCTCCATCCTGACCATGTTGCCTTATAAGCAGTAATAGTGGTCAAAAATTATCAGATGATCTGATATACTTTTGAACTCTGAAAAAATGCATTAAATGTACATTATTTCTATAAACTTAACTCCAGTAAGCAAACTAACTGTGACTTTATATGTTGTATTCAACAGGGCAGAAAAGGCCCTAGTTAGGCCTTTTGCCCAGATGGTTCCAATTTACAACCATAAGTTTTAATTCTTTAAGAAATTCTAGAGAAATGAATTTACAGACAATTCCATAAGATACAAAATCATCACTCTCCATAGGTCACAATGCTACAGGCCATAAACATAGCCAATGATTTTTCTCTCACTTTCATTTTTAAATCTCTTTAACATAAAGCACAAAGGACAGGCAGAACCATGAAAGGATAGAAAACATAGAGCAAAGAGGAGGTAACAGCAGAGTAATAAAGGGTGGTGTGCACTTTGTCTTGTAAAAGCAAACAAAGAACTTAATTTTCCAAGAGTCAAAGGAGTACAGAAAATTTGAGCAATGGAAAACTGAGCTTGCAGGGCTCACTGATAGTGATTTTCTACCACTATTTTCTTTCTTTCTTTCTTTCTTTTCATTTTAGATATACAAACAATTGATCCTAGAGAAAAGGTAAGCCAACTTATTCTAAATTCCTGGGGGTTCCTCATAGTTTATTCAATGAAATATGGCACAGGATCAGCCATACAATACCTAATGTAAATCTGTAAGGAATTGTAAAGAATACTTAAAATTTGTTGTGTTAGGAATTATAAAAAAAATAAACACAAAATTAACAACACCCTCCACCTTTTTATAAAAAAGAGAGGTAAAAGGAGGGAGAAAGAAAGGGAGAGAAACATCAATCAGTTGCATTTGGGACATGCCCGGAGACCAGGGACTGAACTTGTAACTTAAGCACGTGCCCTGACCAGGAGACCTTTCAGTTTGTGGGATGATGTTCAACCAACTAAGCCATACCCCAGAGCAAAAAAAAAAAAAAAAAAAAAAAACCCTCCAAAATTAAAAAAAATACTTATTAAGTTCAACATAGAACAGATCTTAATTATGAAGATCCAGGTAAAATTAATTACCTTTGGCCACTACAGGCAATTATTAAAAACTGTTTGTAGAAAGGCACTAGTAAAATACTTACTAAGCATCATTTCCTCTACAAATTCAATGTCTGAAAAATATAAACTGATTTCATACCTATCAAGAATTTTTATCCTCTCAGATCTTCACACCTTACCTACTTCTCTTTATCAAGATTTTTGACTTGCAAATTACAGTAAACAATTAGATACTTTCAAGTCCTTATGCCTATTAAATGCTCCTGACACTGTATGGGTTCTTCTTTAGTTAACTGAGTTTTAAACCTTAAAAATATACCATGCAACTATTTCTATAATAATGTATATATCCCTTCTATTTTTTAATCTCTTTAAGACTAAAGAGCAGAAGAAATAAAATACACACATTTTTAGAAATATCAGTTTATAAATTTACCCAAAGTTCTTTGATTTTTCCCAAATTCCTGTGATAAACACTTCATTTCCACCATACTTTTGCTGTAAAAATATCTTGAGTTTCAATATATGATTTAGTCAGTAGATTCAAAACTTAAAAATTTAACTGTTATATAAATCAAATACAAAACTAAACATGAAATTAATGCAGAGCATCTTGGGAGAGGATGCAACAAGCAAGAAATAATTAGGTGTGTTTCAGAAACTCAAATAAATCACATGATTGGGAGCATGGCTGGAGATGAGTTTAGGGATGCAAGGCAAGAAGTAAATCAGTTTAATCTGTTACAGCTCTAAGAGACTAGGAACCTTTCTGATTTTTGACACCTTTTGGTGCAGGTATTGTATTCTACTAAACACCAGCCTTTTCTTAGGAATTAACAGAAGTTATATCCTCTAGTAAGAGGAATAAGAAAAAAAATAGTTTAAGTAAGTTATAATTGGTATCCAAGAATTTAATTGTAACGTGTAAATACAATGTATGTTAAAATAACTTTAAGATGGCGGCATAGGTAAACATGGCTCACCTCTTCACAGCCACATCAAAATTACAACTAAAATATAGACCCACCATCAAAATCCATTCTTCCTTCTTTGTCACCCATGTCTCAGTGAATGGTAAGTACAGTGCTCCCATTCCCCTTGCTGCCTTAGAAACCTGAGATCATTCTTAACTCAAACCCTTCCATGCCCCATATATCTAGATCATGCTACCCTGTTATTTCCAAAATTCTTCCACTTCTCTGTCAACTAATTACTACTTCCCTTGACTACTAATCATTTATTGTCTGAATTATTGAAAAGGCTTTCTTAACAGATCTCTATGGCCCTAGTGTTACAGTTCTCTAGTCTTTTCTGGCTGTAGTGTGAAGAATGTTTGTGTTTTCTAAAAAGAAAATCTGATTAGGAGCCTTCAATGTCCCAGCTGCCTCCTTCTCCCAATATGTAGTCCAAACTCTTTAATATGAAATAGAAGGCCCTGCATGACTTAACTTTATTTCATTCTCTTGGCTCATCTCTTGCCATTCATCTTCTTGCATTCTATGCTCCCTGCATACGGAATTACTTTGAGATCCTCTGCAGTGGTCCCCAACCTTTTTGGCACCATGGACCTGTTTGGTGGAAGACAACTCTTCCATGGCCAGGGGGTGTGGGATGGTTTCAGGATGATTCAAGTACATTTACATTCAAGCTCACCTCCTGCTGCGCGGGGCCCCCTTCCTAATAGGTCCAGACCAGTGCTGATCCTGGGCCTGGAGGTTGAGGACCCCTGCTCACATGCACAATCTTCTTTACATAGCTAGCTCAGAAGACATTCTGCAACATTCATATACAAGAATATGATTAATGAATCTTCATTATATGATTCCATATTTGAAAATTAGCCTGCTTGTTAAGATTAATAAATCCCTCTTCCCACTCCCAAATTAATGCACATGGCACTTTTATGGTCATTTGCACAAGGCTCTGAAAAATTTGAGTCACTACATCCACAAATCCCCAGCTCAGGTCAAACAAGGTTCTCATACTGCAAACAACTGTCCTTCCTACAATCAATCTATTGGGTTGGCCAAAAAGTTGGTTTATTTTTTTTCTGTACAAAGGCTCTCATAGTGCTTATTTGTGTTTAACTTCATTTGAAACAATTTTGTGTTAAGACTGTATTGTGACAGCTGTCATATCAGTGTGCATTAAAAAAACAAACTTATCAAAACTGGTGAATTTTTGTCCAGATATTTTAATACTGAAGATGAAAGAAAATACACATCTTCAGCATATTATGTTTTATTATTTCAAGAAAGGTAAAAACACAAAAAAAGATTTGGGGAAGGTGCTGTGACTGATCAAACGTGTCAAAAGTGGTTTGTGAAGTTTCTTGGCCCTATTGACATTTTGGCAGAACAATTCTTTGCTGTGGGGTTCTCTTATGCATTACAGGATGTTTAGCAGCACCCCGACTTCTACCCAGTAGAAGCCAATAGCAGGAGATGCTGGCATACTCAAAATATCCAAATCAATAGTTATTAGTGAAAATAAAAAATGTGTTTTATTTTACGGAAAAAACTAAACAGACCTTTTGGCCAACCCAATAGTACCACTTTTATTTTTTCTTTTGCATTTTTGTGCTTTTTGTTGGTGATGTTACTGTTTAAAATGGTCCCCAGGTGTTAGTACTGTAATGCTGTTCAATATTCCTAAACCAAGGCTACGGGGTGCTTTACAGAGAAAAGAAGTTAGATAAGCTTCATTCAAACATGAATTATAGTGCTATTTGTGAGTTCAGTGTTAATGAATCAGCAATACTATATATTAAATAAGGTGCCTTTAAACAAGCACAAATAAAACAAGATTAGGTATTGGTATCAAATGACGAAAATATTGTTACCAGAGGCTTGCAGGAAACTGACCTTGTATTTTCTCTAGGCGTAATGGCTCAATATTCACTAATTCAATGTTCACAGTGGCTTGCTAACATAACTATCACAAATAATAAGAATTAGTTATATAAGAATGTTTTGATATAAAAGATTTCTATAATCGAGTCAAAATTCATTTCTTAAAAATTGTGATATACTGTCATATTTCCCTCTAATAATAATTTTTTAAAAAATCTAAAATGTACTTCTTAAATATTTTCAAAAGTATTTCATCCTATTTTAAAATTGTCTTTAAATAAATAAAGTCCCTGACAATCTTCTTATACCACTTTTGCATTTTAAAGTAAATTAAAATTCATTCAAATAAATTGTTATATATTGTTTTGCTCAAAGTAGAAAAGTACTGAATTTTCTAACCATATATTTAGTTATCAATTACTAAAACAAAAATCAATAGTGTGAGCAAACTGAGTGGCCTGTGGCAGTGAAAAAATAATAATAGTAATAATGTGAGCAAACTGACAAGTAGTTATGACATTCATAATAAGATACCACCTCACAACAATCAGAATGGCCACAATAAATCAACGAACAACAAGTGCTGCGAGGATGTGGAGAAAAGACAACCCTACTGCATTGTTGGTGGGAATGCAGACTGGTGCAACCACTATGGAAGACAGTATGGAATCTCCTCAAAAAGTTAAAAATGGAACTGCCTTTTGACAGCGCATATCCACTGCTAGGAATATACCCTAAAAATCCCAAAACACCAATTCAAAAAGAACTTATGAACCTCTATTTTCATAGCAGCACTATTTAAGAGGGAAACATCCATGCGTGGTTGCTCTTGTGCGCCCCCACGTGCCCTGACTGGGAATCGAACCGGCGACCCTTTGGTTCGCAGGCCGGCGCTCAGTCCACTGAGCCACACCTGCCAGGGCTCAAGTAACCATTTTTAATAAATAATTCTGTCGAGTTCTTTATCAGCGATGCTGTAGGAAGACATAAGCTTCATGTCATTCCACTGAGCTGCCATTTGCAGCAAACTTTATTTTGTCTGGGTCCTATTAAGTTGTCCTTTTAAAATGAAGGTATTTAAAACTTAAGCTATTCCCTGTGCTTCAAACTTGATACCTTTTCTCAGTGTGTGTGTGTTCATGTATTTAACCGGTTTTTTAGCCGTAGACTCGGGGGCATAACGTCATTACTATCCAAGTACAGGAAACATTAAATAAGTAGGAACCTTGAAGATTACATGTTTTGTGTCCATAAAAGGTATTTTTAATCCAATTAATTTTAAGTAGTATGTAGGCCCTGGCTGGTTTAGCTCAGTGGATTGAGCGTCGGCCTGCGAGCTAAGTGTCGCTGGTTCGATCTTCCAGTCAGGGCACATCAGAGAAGGAAAACTCTGACTCCAAAAAACCTCCGCTGCCTTGCGGCATACCTCTTCAGGGGAAAGGCTAAAGGAGTAAACCCTGACAGAAAATCCGGAGCCGGAGTCCCTAAGGCGGTTTGACGTTGTAGTCAACACCGGCAACTCCTGCGGCGCACCTGAAGCCAAGCTGTATTGACTCCGTCTTTCCCTTGGACCCTTCAGCTGCGAAGAGAGGGGGGGTCTGCTGCATGGGCAACAGCAGACCCTCCATATCACCCTGCCCAGGCTCTGTAGCTTCAGCGTCATCGCAAGATGTCGATTCAACACGGGAGGAGACAGATACGATGTCACTCCCGAGTCGGACTGCACAGCTATTCTCGGCGGTGCAGATAGACTCTTAAGAAGCTACACCATCGTCTCTCGAGACGGACAGCTGCCGACGACTATTTACAATAGCCACACACTGGAAACAGCCTAAGTGCCCATCAGTGGATGAGTGGATTAAAAACTGTGGTACATTTACACAACTGAATACTACACAGCAGTTATAAAAGGAAAATTATTTGAATACTTTAAGATTAAAATAAAAATATTAGACAAAATAGAGACAAGCAGAGATATGGAGAAAATATCTGTAACAAAAACAAGGAGTAATATTGATACCATATGAAGGATCCCTACAATTCTATAAAAAAAGACAACCTAATAGCAAATAGGCAAAGGTTATGAATAAGCACTTCACCACATGGAAAAAGGCACAGTAGCCTTCAATCAAAAAGCAAACTGAAATAACTTTAATGTATCTTTATTCACCTATACATATAACTAACAAAAATAAAACAATGCTCTCAGATATTATGGGATAAACAGGCATGTTTATATATATTCCAGTTCAATCTTCCTTTTTAAAAAAATCTGAAAATACATAAGGAGAGCTTAGAACCTGTTAAAATCCTGGCTCTAAATACCATAAAAAAGAAAGCACTGTCTATCATGCCATTAAAAGACTTAGAGAAAGGGGAAAATAAAACAAACAAACAAAAAAACCCCCCAAAAAAAGGTAGGAAAGGAATCACTTACCCCTTACTGTGGGTAGAAAACGAAGCTTATCAGGTCTGACCACTCAACCACAGGAAGGTAACACTGACAGATCATCTAAATCCAGCATTTACTCAAAACACCACAGACTGGCGGGTGGGAGGGGTGGGGTGGGGGGTTGTTGAATGATTCAATAAAGCACTGCTGGACTATTAAAAATTGCTTCTTTATAACCTTCAATTATTTATAAATGGTAACTGATTAATAAACTGTTACAAGATTTTGTCCGGAATCAAAGACAACTTTCAGTTTTAGCATTTATTAAAATTCATCTTCTAAGGCAGCGATTTTCAACCTTTTTCATCTCTTGGCACACACACATCAACTAATTACTAAAACTCTCTGGCACATCAAAAATACATTTTTTGCTGGTCTGACAAAAAAAAAATAGGTATAACATTAATTCATTCACACCGGACAGCTATTGTGTTGACTGCTGTCATTTTTTAATTTAATAATCTAAGGAAAAAAATGGTCAGTGCCCCTGACTAAACAGTCAGAAATTGCATGTTTTAAAAAATTCTTGCAGCACACTGGTTGAAAATCATTATTCTAAGGTCTTCTTTTAATCAGTTTTCTTTTTTTGAGATGTCTACCTGTCTCCATGATTACTGGGGGAGCCCAGGAGTATCAAAAATGTCTTGCAGAACCTTCATATAGAATTCTTGTAGACCAAGATGTTTAAAATCAGTGCAAGCTAGATACCCTCTTACTATTTATTATCTTTCTTACTCCTTTTTGTAAGTTTTCTAACTTAAAAGAGCATCCTCTTGTATAGCAATTAGGAGATAAAAAACATTCTACACATTCCCTGTTATCTATTATTCCAACTTTCCTAAGCTGTGGATGATATGTGGCATCCTTCTTACTTCCAGATGTCAACTTATCTCTAGAAATTATCTATGATATAATTAGTTTTTTCTACTTCTAAGCATCATTTAAAAAATCCTATTCATCCTCTGACAATATCCGAGGAGATTCTTTATGCTCTCTTCTACTCCTTTTAAGTTCTATTCATTAACAACAAAAAAGTAAAAAACAAAAACTAAGCCCCAGTAGAAGAGGCTAAGAGGGTATGGGGAGAGGGAGGTGAAATGAGATGGAAGGGGGAGGGCCTTTAGTGCCATCATAATTTCTACCTGCCACTATCCCCAGCAAATTCTTTCATACAGTTAATTACTATCTTTTCTCAATCATTAAAAGTGCTATGTAAATACAGGTATGATGCCAATTTTACCCCAACACCCTCCCCTAAAGAGTGCTCCCAAAGCTTTTTACAACAAAAATATTGAGGCATTTTTTGACATATTATTTCTTTAGGTAGCATATTTTCCATTAGAACCTTAAACCACAGACTCTTACTGGTTTTCTAATATGTTTCCTAAAGTCTAGGACATACATCTCCTTTAAGTTCAAAATTACCTTTCTTGTTACTTTTAATATAAACCCAAGACAACATGGTTCCTATCTTCAAAGGTTCTTTCTAGAATTTACATATCACTATCTTTTCTTTCTATTCATCCTAATTAAGTTCAAAATAGCAAATATTTTGTTGCTGGTGGTAGTGGTTTCCTCTTTTTTTATTATACTTAACATACAATATTACATTAGTTTCAAGTGTACAGCAGAGTCCTTTGACATCTACAAGGTCTGTTCAGAAGGTATTAAGCCACGTAGTATGAAAAATAGAGACATTTACTAAAGAAAACACAAGATACAGGAAACATTGTACAGAGAACAATGACACCTCAGTTCCCTTCAAAGTAGGTACCTTAGGACATCACACAGTTCTTCAAATTGTCATCAGCTGCCCTGCCGTATTTTCCTGAATCTCATTGACGGTCTGAAATCTCTTCCCTGCCAAAGGTGATTTTAGTTTTGGGAAAAGCCAGAAGTCACAGGGTGCCAACTATGGGCTGTAGTGGGGCTGAGTCACCTGGGTGATTTAATGTTTGGCCAGAAAACTCTGCATGAGATGTGATGTATAAGCAGGTGGGTTGTCATGACGAAGCTGCCAATCACCAGTTGTCCATAGCTGGGGCCTCCTGAATCATTTGAATAGTTTTCGAAGAATGTTCAAACTTAATGGAAAACTTGATGCAGATTCGTTGCTCTACTTGCTCATTTTGAATGCTATGGCCACACAGTACACATGCTCACTCAACGGCATCTACCACCCCCAGTGACTAGTACAGTGAAGTCGTCATTGTTCACACACGTGCATTCCAGTACACTCTCCTTGGCTGCCAGGTTACATCAATGTCACACAAACCGTTCTCATTATATTAACAAGGGCTGAACTTTTTCCAGACCTCGTATATTCCTTAAGAGTGATCAGCACAAATCTAATGATACATATTCTGTCACCATACAGAATTATTACAATATTATTGACTATATTCCCTATAATGTAATTACACCCCTGTGACTTATTTTATAACTGGAAATTTGAACCTCTTAACTCTCTTTACCTTTTTTGCCCAATCCCTTCGACCCCATCCATTCTGGCAACCATCAGTTTGTTCTGTTTCTATAAATCTGATTGTTTTGTTTTGCTTGTTTGCTTTGTCCTTCAGATTCCACATATATGTGAAATCATACAATATGCATCTTTCTCTGCCTGAGTTATTTCACTTAGCATAATACCCTCTAGTTGCATTCATGTTGTCGCAAATGGCTAAGTTTCATTCTTTTTATGGCTGAGTAATATTCCATTGTATATATAAGTACATATACCATATCTTAATTCATTCATCTGCTGATGGACACCTAGGTTGCTTCCTTATCTTGGTTATTGTAAATAATGTTGCAGTCAACACTGTGTGCACATATCTTTTTGGATTAGCTTTTGTTATTTCTATGGATAAACACCAATAAGTGGAATTGCTGGGTCGCATGGGAATTCTATTTTGAAATTTTTTAGGAACCTCTACACTGGTTTTCATAGTGGCTGTACCAATTTATAATCTTACTGATGGTGTATGAGGGTTCCCTTTACTCCACATCCTCACCAACACTTATTTCTTGTCTTTTTGATAATAGCCATTCTGACCAGTGTATTTTCTCATTGTGGTTTTGATTTGCAGTTCCCTGATGATTAATGATGTTGACCATCTTTTCATGTGTCTCTTGGCCATTTGTATGTCTTCTTTGAAAAAATGTCTATTTATGGCAAATATCTCTATAGCTTCCTTTACTGTTTAAAACATGAAATTAAATTTTCCAGATACTTTGTTTATAAAAAGCAAACTTCCAGAATGTGGTGGGATATGTGACATTTTCCATTATAACTAGAGTTTGCTTATGGACAGATATTATTTCCTTAAATTAAGAAGATACCACCTATGTCCACGCAGTTCAAATAAATAGTCTAACCGTGTTTATACAATCAAATAGTGTATTTCCACATATAATAGATGTCTAACTTCTTTAACTATTAGGTTACTTCCTCTCCCCTCCTGTAGCAGAGACAGCTACCTTTCCACGAAAAAGTCATCCTCCCCTTCTATGGTTGTCACTGGAAGGCAGCTGCCCTGACAAGGACTATTTTCCCAGCTCTACTTACAGTCAGATACATTCATGTGACTTGTTTACATCAATGTAATGTAAGGAGAAATGATGCGTGCCCGAGTTTTTAAGAAACATGGTTGCTAGAGATATAGAGAATAATATATAAAGAAAAGGAACCCTCTTACTGCAAGTATGTACTTTTCTTACTGTTCTTTAACATTTACAAGTCACTGCCAAATCAAATCTCAGTATCTCTACCTTATTAAAGTAGAACATTTATGTAAATTCATCCTGAATGTTAACGCCACTAGTTTAGAACTAGGTCTGCCTCTCCACAGAGTCTTGAAGAAAAAGCATTTGTGTTTACTGCACGAGTTTTTAGTGAGGAGCTAGCTATTTATTTGTTGACATTCCTTTCTTTCATGCCCATGGTAGGCGAACATTACCAACAAACTGTTGCACTTCCCTACATTCAAGTGCTGACTACATGCTAATATTCTAGATGCTTGGAATAACTTCTGTAACCAAAACAAAGATCCCTGTCCTCATGGAGCTTACATTCAAACAGCAGCCACTCCCATCATCCAGACTTGACACCAACAGTTTTAAAGGTGTCTGCCAACCCTTTTTGTAGACTCAATAAACATAAGCAACGACAGAACTATTGGAGTGATGTGTGAAGGATTTGTTGTACTACAGATATTCTATGTGGGATAATAATGCTATAAAATCAAGCTAATATTCCCACTAGAAAACAATGATCCAGCTCATTAGACATGACAAAGAGTACATTCTTAGAACAACTGAAATAAATAAATGAATGAATGAATGAATGGAAGCCAAAAAGAAAAAGCTTCTAAGGTGGCAAAGGAAATCATTGTTAATGAAATGTTACACAGTGAGAAGCGCAGCAAACAAAATTTCCATTTGGAGCTTTAGATGAGGCTCTTCATGGAGTCAGAATTTCATTAACTATAACATTTATAGGAACATGCCAGTATGGAAGAATCTTACTGTTTCATCCAGAAGGAAGAGAAGCTTTGAATGGGTGGTGTGTCTCTACCAAGCTTTAGGCAATTCCATCCTACTGACAGGGCAAATTAGAAAGTGTGCTCTCTTTCAGCAGCATGTGTCTGAAATGTGACAGAGGACCATTTAGCAAGTGCTAATCTTTCATCTACTTCTACTAACTCATTTTGGAATAAATAATGTAATTAATAAAAAAGAAAACAATATTGTACACAAGTTTGAGCTAGCCTTTGAGTCAGAACTCAGATTCGAGCATGGGGTTTGGGGGGCTGACTATATACATACAGACTATATGCACATTTACAAACCCAAACTTACAAAAGGACAGCATTTGCTTCAGTTAGTATAATAATCCATCTTTTGTGTGCTCCTGTGCTCTTTTGATTAATTAAATTTGGACAGAAAAAAAGAAACCTGACTGGAAAAACATTCGAACACTGTCTCTATGAATCTGGGATTAACATTTTATTTTATAAAAATGTAAAGAATGCTTTGGAATTAGTATACCAATTTTCCATTATAAACCTACAAAAGGAAAGCATTTCCTAAAGTTTAGTTAGTATAATAACCCATCTTTTTCAGTTCATATAATATCTGACCTTGACTCCTAACCAGAAAGCTACTTCCATTAAAAAGAAAGGTTTAAGTGGCTGAAAATTCTCAGTCCCAATACAAATGTACAGTTCAAGGAAGAAGGAAAAATATAAGAAATCCCCCTTTCCATCATTGCTCCTTATTCCTAAGAAAGTTAAGTTTAAAGGGATCAGGCTTGCTGTCAGTTAGCCTTAGGTTCAAATTCAGCTCTACTCAATCACTTAGTCATCCTCAGTCTCTTCATGTACAATCAATATCTACCTCATCCATAATTTTTCTGTGTATTTTGGAAAGGCATTTCAAATATATACGTTAACCTTATAATGCATATGAATGTGTACCATAGCACCTGTCACAGAAGAGGCTTTTTTCCTTGTCATGCCTGAGAGAAGAAATGAACTGGGTGAGAAATAGAAAAAAGAACACAAAAGAAAAAATTAGAAACTCCACATTATGTCCACTCCCGTTTTTCTCAAGTCCTTCTCTACTGTCCTAATTTTTACTTCTCATTCCTAATCCTTTGAAGCTTTCGCATTCCTCACACTCTCCTACAGGGTTAGAGTAGGAAGGTGGCTTCACAGTGTCCAGCAAGCAGGTGAGAGAAACTAGGGAAACTTCTGTACTTAAATTCAGCTTAACAGCAAGGCCTCATTGGGAAAGTCCTAGCATCTGAATATGGAACTCATAACAGTTATTTTAGAGGAGCTAGGAAGATGGTGAGGTATGGTGACTGAAAAGGCAATGGATTCATCCACTGTGTAATCAGAGCATCTATCTAGTAGGCCAAATATTTCACCTGTATAAGAGTTCAGCAGACTTTAAAAAACAAACAAAACAAAACCTGAAAAATCAGTTAGAACACCTTTACCAATGCAACACTATTATTATACCTATTATGTTTTTATAGGTAAACTGCAATGGGCTGCCTAGAAATCTAACTCAAAATGCTACCCTTGAAGAAAATACTTCCTCTAGGAAAAGATTTTGATTTTCAAATGACTGACAAACTTTGGGAATACAATCTACCTATAATTTTAGTTTGTTTTCACACAATTATCTTGCAAACCTTAAAAAAGCTAAACATTTTCAAGTGTCCATGCTTATTTTGTTCTAATTAACTACATATGTTAAGGAAAAATATCCAGAACAATTACTCTACACTTTTGTTGATTAAAACAAATGTTTTTTTAAAGTATATTTTATTGATTATGTTATTACAGTAGTCTCAATTTTTTCCCCCAAAACAAATGTTTTAATGTAGCTATTTTTCCGATACAGTGTGGCAAAGCTGTCATCCAAACAGTCATGATTACTATTAAATGACATCACAACTATCTGCTTCAATAAGTAATTAAGTCCTTAGTTTTCTAATATTACTGCAAAATCAATTTGAAATGTTTTTTTAAAACCTTGCTTTATAGTAAAAGTTCTATGTAAGTGTTGTTGAGCCTGTGAATGTGAGCCACAAATACCAGTAATGAACTAATATTTAGAAAAACATCAGATCAAGTCTTCTGCCTAGAGAATTAAATCAGTTTATTTGAGGCTAAACCCACCTAGTACAAAGAGACTTAGTAAAATTTCAGAGGTATCACCAACTAATATCAAAAACCACAGAAGGACCATCACACTAAAAAGATCTACCAATTTACAAAATTTATAACAGCCTCATATTCATAGCCAGTTTTGCCCAACTGTGAATTCCTAAAAGAGAGCAGTCATAACTGCAATAGTTTTCTTTTATCCTCACCTGAGGACATGTTTATTGATTTTACAGAGAGGGGAAGAGAGGGAGAGAAACATCGATCAGTTGCTTTATGTGTGAGCCCAGACCTGGGACCAAACCTGCAATATAGGTATGTGCCCTGACTGGGAATCAAACCTGAGAGAGATCTTTTGGTTTGCTGAATGATGCTCAACCAACTGAGCCACACCAGCCAGAGTGCTGCAATCATTTTCATAACATCAAGGCTAGCACAGTATCTGTCATACCACATGTTTAACACTGCCATTTGCCTGAGAAAGTCCAAAACAAAGTCTATGTGACAGTTTCTTATTATAACCTTTACTTACTTGTCACCTAATTTTATTTCAGATTCTAGATTCTAAAACATTTCCTTACATTTTAATCAATACAAAAACTACAACTGTAGTAGAACCATGCATTTATATAAGGCTTAAAAGATATTAGAAACCATCCAGCCCAACTACCTCCTGTTTCAAATGGTGAAACTAGGGCCTAGGGAGTTTACTGAATTGATGAAGGCCACATAGCTCTTCATTGTCAGAAGTGGAATTAAGCTCTGACTGGTAGCTCAGTCGGTTGGAGTGCTGTCCCACAGACTGAAAGGTGTAGGTTCAATTTCTGGTCAGGGCACATATGCAGGCTGCAGGTTTGATTCCTGGTCAGGTATGAGAAGGCAACCGATCAATGCTTCTCTCTCATACTGATGTCTCTCTTCCTCTCGCTCTCTCTCTAAAAGTAATGAAAAAATGTCTTTGGGTGAGGATTTTAAAAAAAGGTTGAATTAAAATACAGATGATCTTCTACCTTTTAGTCTTTTCCTTAATACACTGCAGTTGCCTTCTCTACTCCTTTTCAACTGCCTATTATTTTTAAAGTATCCTTATCCATTAAATACTAACTGAATCAGAATAAAAGTTAGAAATAATAAACATGCCATGGAACAATTACAAATATTAATTTATGCAGCAAAAGCCACCAACTTTCTCTAAACCACCCCAATTTCTACTTAATGCTAAAAAACAGAAAGTTGCATTAAAAAATTAAGTGACTAGCCTCCATAATTAGTTTAAGAAAACCTAGAGTTTACACTGCTAGGAACAGAGGCTGAAACCAGACAATCTTTAAGTTTCAGTGGTCAGGCCTTTTCTGTCTCTATTCCCAGCAGACGTATTCTATGAACTATCCAGAAAATCAGAATTTCTTTTTATTTTGTCCTTGGAAGGTGTGAAAATAAAAGTTATAATTATAATATTGGTTGTCACTAGTAACATGACAGGATGCTAAATGTATTTTTTTTTTTTTAATTTAGGATGATTTCTTCCCACCTGCCTGCATAGCTTGGGCTTTCAATATTCACTAAAACAGTGAAAACATTAAAAAAAAAACTTTATCAAAATGGCCTTTAACTTCACATGTGCAAGTTTTTAAACAGTTCTGTAAAATCATTTTCTAGAACTAAACTTTGAGGGTAAAAATTGTAAAGAACTGTTTTAACATTCGTCGTCGTCGTCATCGTCGGCAGCCGTCCGTCTCGAGAGACGATGGTGTAGCTTCTTAAGAGTCTATCTGCACCGCCGAGAATGGCTGTGCAGTCCGACTCGGGAGTGACACAGTATCTGTCTCCTCCCGTGTTGAATCGACATCTTGCGATGACGCTGGAGTGTCCTCTCCAGTGAAGCTGAAGCTACAGAGCCTGGGCAGGGTGATATGGAGGGTCTGCTGTTGCCCATGCAGCAGACCCCCCCTCTCTTCGCAGCTGAAGGGTCCAAGGGAAAGACGGAGTCAATACAGCTTGGCTTCAGGTGCGCCGCAGGAGTTGCCGGTGTTGACTACAACGTCAAACCGCCTTAGGGACTCCGGCTCCGGATTTTCTGTCGGGGTTTACTCCCTTAGCCTTTCCCCTGAAGAGGTATGCCGCAAGGCAGCGGAGGTTTTTTGGAGTCAGAGTTTTCCTTCTCTGCTTATTAAAAAACACTAGCTAGTTTAGAAAAATTTAGTAGAGATGTTGTGTTTGGAAGAAGTCTGTATATACAAAGTCATATAAATATATGCAGAACCATATCCCTGAATGCAATTAAAAATGTATTATGTATTTATCCTATGAGGGGCTATTTTAAAAGATTCGTATAAAAGAGTCCCTTGCCACAGTGAGCAAGTATATCAGTCACGGAAAGAAAAAATAATAATGCAAGGAGAAATGTGCTTTTACATAGGAGTTTTGCGGGAGCACAAAGAAGGGAGTCAATACACCAAATGTCTTGCTAACTATGTGCCATTATGACAATGTGTACCTGTTAATGTTCAAGAGTACAGTCTTCTATACCTCTTCCTTCCTTCCTTCTGATTATGTAAGTTTGAGTGCTGCTTCTCCCAATACTCTCTATCCCCCATCCAAAATTAGCCAAACCCCAAACCACCAAGTTTCAAAGCCAGAATTAGTATAAGGAATTATCTTTGTAGATTTTCCAACAGTCGTGGTAAAAGAGAAGAAAAGATGCTGAGACTCTTTGCTTGACATGTTTATAAACTTAGCAATGTCAGAAACAGGAAAATTGCCTATGGCATCTTCCAGCCTAGGGCTTGCCATATTTAGATGATACTATATCTGTGTTTATTATGTCCATTTTCTCATCCCAGGAATAAAGGAAGAATGACAGGAGAAAGAATCTAGGGTTGCTACAGGCAAAATTCAGACAGCCACAGGGCATATGCCTTGTGCAGCTAATTCTAGATCTTCCATCCATTTTCTGGGAGAATGTGGAAAGTCCAAAGAACTTGCTTTATAAGCTCTCCTGCCACCCCCAAACAACAGTAACAGCAGCAGCTTTTTAAAGACACAGCTTAAAGCATCATGTAGTATATGGTATATGCTTCATATATACACTCAAACAAGGGAAACTGAAGGACACTGCTATCCTGGACACAGAGGCTTATAATTCAGTGAAGCAGTACCTCACTGGTACACCATCCTATACTTTGAAATTACTCTTTCCTGGAGTGAGCTTCCAGATCTTGAAGAGGAACACCAGGTAAACCCAATCCATACCAGGATATGTTGCCATCAAGTCTGCTAGTTTCAAGACAACAGTAGTGCTGTGCAGCCGACGATTCCTTAGCATACATGTTAAAATTATACTGGCAGTAGCACCAGCTCTTCTCTCTCTCCCTGTGCTGTTTCGATAGTTCCTTTTGCTAAATCTGCCTCTGAGTTTAGACAGAAGCTGGATGGTTCATAGCCACCCAGCAGCTGCAGCTGAGCAATACTCAGGCTAATTGTGGCATTGAAGCAGCTGAGAGGAAGAAAAAAGATAATACATACCCTGCCATAGCCACACACAAACTGCTGTACACACCACCAATAAAATGTCAAGATCCTTTAATAGAAACAGATTATTTCCTTTAAAGAAGGGCAATTATACCTCGATAAAGAAACTTGTATTTGAATTATAGACTTATTTAAATGTGAACTGAAGGTGACCTAAGCCATGTAGTTTTGAACAATGGAAGATCTTAACTAAAACTTCCTGTAAATATTCATGCAACAAATCCAGCACCATAAACATCACCTTTAGAACACAACTGAAAATTCTGTGATATTAGAATTTGGCACAGATGTGATCTCTTCAACTCTACATTATAAGATGCAAAGCAACCAACAACTAAAACAGTAAGTCATTATTACTTAAATCAAGAAAAGTAGCATAATGCAATGATTTTCAGCATTTTTGAAACTCCAGTGCCATACTGTCATCTGCTTACTTTCGAAACAAAACATACGACATACGACATATCTTAACAAAGCTTACATGAACAAAAACATCTTAATGCTCAGAATTTCATGAGATCCTTAAGAATATGAAAACTAAGGCTGAAATTACTGACCTAAAGAATTACTGTTGCAGAAAACTAAAAATGGATAAAAGTCAAGATTTTACCTTGATGCCATAGTTAGTTTTGAGTTTTAACTGTCATGTTACATAATTTCCTGTAAAACAGATTATATTTTATACTTAACAACCAAAGAGTTCCCATTAGTTTAATAAACATATTTTGATTACCTACTACTTGTCACATACAAGCTGAAGAGAATTTAAAGATGGTAAAAACCTGGTGTCTTCCCTCAAAATATCCACATGTTATTTATATATCAAAGTAGTTACATGCATTAGCTGGTTTATAATAATTATTATTTAATAAGTCTAACCCTGTTTGCAAAGGGCAATCCAAGCAGTACTCTAAAGTCAGTTACCAAATATTGAATTTTTTAAGTATCTTATACAGTACATTATATATAGGCTTCTTTAACAAAGAAAAGTAGTTTTATGTAAACTACAACACAGATAAAGAACAGCACACAGAACAAACATATGGCTTAATGATTTACACTAAAGCCAACACCCTTGCAACCACCACCAGGTTAAAAGAGCTCTACCACAACTTAAGAAGCTAGGTCCGAATCACAACTTCCTCCATTTTCCCATATCTTTACTTTTGTAGAAATCACTTCCTTATAGGATTTTAAAAATAGACACAGTTTTATCACCCAAGTTTGGATTCCTAGACAGAGTTTAATATTGCTTTAAAAATTTTTATATTAGGCTTCTTTTTAGTATAATGCTATGAGGAAGTAATAAATGATGTCTACACTGAACACAAGATTGAGAATTAAATATATTTATAAAGAAAAATTACTCACATAAATCATTTACTTACTGCCTAAAAAGATGCAAAGTTAAACTTTATATAAACAAGTCTTACACCATGGGTTGGTAATATTTCTCTTATACTGAGTCATTATTATTCTTTTAGAATATTTATTCTACTATTACACACCATGAAGGTATTTTATTTGTATGGACATTGATTCCATGGCTTGAGAATTTCCTGACTTCAGAAAAAAAAAAAAAAAAAAAAAAACCATGTATTATTATTATACTTCAATGATAAGACAAATTCCACCTATCCCAGGAAGATAGGTCAAAGCGGTAACTTCACTTTCGACTGAACAGGAAGGAGTCAATTTTGTGGTTTATGAAGTCAGCAAAAACACTGCAAAATTAAAGCTAATGTAACATTATAGTGGTTATCGCAAAGTACATATTTTAAGAGCCTTTTTATCTTTTATTCTGGAAACATGGATATAAAATGTCGTGTATTCAGATAAAAGGCAACTGTTTTTGTTTTATTTTCAAATTTAGAACCCTATGAATTGTCAACCAGCATTCAAAATCTCCACTGAAGTTTAGATAACGTCCAAAAGTTAAAATGTAATTAAACTTTCTTCTCTTAAATGTCAACTATGGCAGGGGTTTCATATATTAGTAAAACAAATGTATGATTTAGTGAAAAACACCTTTCTTACAGAACAATTCATAAAAATCATATATGATGTATACAAGACCCTTGATTTCTAAAACAAGGTGCTCCTTTATTACCTGTCCACTCAAAATGTTTCCTGTCCACTGTGTGCCTAGCCCTATGCTAGTTAAGATACTATATTTACTACGTACTTCGCTTTCAATGCATAGTCAAGTGTACACATTTAGTAGTATTTTCCTTAATGTGTAATTTAACACTGGAAATTTAACAAGACAGTTTAAATACACTTAGACTTATCAAGATACCTTTAGCACTGTACTCCTACAGTTAGTTACAATGCACAAATATGCTACAATCATATATATGTATATGTGAAAGCATCTATGTGGAAACACACACCGGTGGAACATATATACCTAATAAACATTATGAACATAAAGTTTTCATTCCTTTAATGACTATTCCGAGCCTATTTCAATTAATTACGCAGGAAATAACCCAACCAAATCCAAACTATGTGTGTCCCCCTCATTACAAAACAAAATTAAAGCAGTCCCTACATGAGACTTGATTTTCAAAGAGCTTCCTTAAAACAACGCTGCCTCGTGCCCAATAAAGCAAAAGCTGGAAGCAATTACCAAGAAGAAAAATACACTTTAAAACTAATTCTTCTGTAACACACGTGGAGAACCCAACCAAGTGGGAGGCGAAGTGGCAAAAACTGTAGAAGTGGATGCTGAGTAGCATATTTCCCAACCCCCAACACAAAACAAAGGAAAACTTGAACATGTTGTGGTTTTCAATCAAACCAAGTGAAGCGAGAGGCTCACCCCCTCGCCCCTTACACACACCCTCCGCCGCTCTCCCGGCACAGCTGCCACCCGGCGTGAGTCAACACTTAAGACCCCCAACCTCTGGGACAGAACGGGGCCGCTGCCCTCGCCGATTGCTTGGGAATGCGAGCCAAAGTAAACCTCAGCCCCGCCTCGCCCCTTGGCCCACGCGACCTTAAGGACGCGGGTGGTGGGGTGTCCCAACGCTCCCAGGACCTTAAGTCGGACTCGGGCGGGACAGGGTAGGATTGGACAGGGCGAAGACCGAGTCTGGGGACAAGCAGGTAGAGCTGGGAAGGAGACACGCCCGCCGGGCAAGCCGGCTCGGGGGAGGGGAGAAGTTTCTCTTCAACTTCCCGACTCGGAGCCAGCTGGGGCAGGGAGCGGTAGCGCCTCCGGGCGCCGGCGGGCGCCGGGGCCTAGCGCTGCCCACCGGGATCGACCGCCTCCGCCTGCGGGGCCTCACTGGGTCCTTACCTGCCCTCCAGTCCCGCTCTCATGGGTCGCCGCTACTGCGGCTCCGGTGGTGGGGAGGGGGCGGCGGGCGGAGGCGAGGCCCGCGGAGCCCTCTCCCTCCTTCCACCTCCTCGTCCCGGGCGCTCGGCGGCAGCGACGACCGCACAGCCTCTCCGACTCGTTACTTTAGGAGGAGAGAATTCCCGGGTTTCCCCCACCCCAAGTCCTCACTCTCCACCTCTACGCGCGGCGCCTGCCCCCACTCCTGACTCCGCCCCTCCACGCGGGGGCGGGGCGAGGGCCGCAGCTACCTGCACGCGCGGTCGGCCCGCTCACCGGAACTCGTGCTGCGCCCACTCCGGCACGAGCGCTCCGAGCCTTCCGGCGCTAGTGCGCGCCGCCGCGGGCTCCGAATCTCCTTTGCTGCGGTCCTCCTAGGTGGCGAGTCCGAATAACTCATCCTGATCTAACATGGCGGCGGGGTCTGGGGCGGGTTCCCGAGGCGGCGCGGGCTGAGGGGGCGTGAAAAAGAGGCCCTTCTGCGGGCGGAGATCCGACCCACAACGCCCGCCCCACCCGCGGACTTTGCGGGTGCCGACTCCGCTGCGTCGGGACATGCAGCTCGGCCGCGGTTTCCGCACCCTCTCCTTTCTCCTTTCCCTTCTCCCCGCTCTCAGTAGTGCCTAGGACCTTGGGGTTTTGTTTGTTTTTGTGGAGGAGGACGGGGTTGAGGTTTTTTTTGGTTGGCAGTTTGCTTCTCAGTACTATGCTTCCGCACCCACTGTAGTTGATAGTAAAATCTCAGTTCGGCCGGGAGGGCGGGGGGCCCCGTTAGTAACACCATCACAACCCTGATCGCAGTCCAGGAACACTCGCGTCTGGTCTCTTTCCAAGTCAGTCCCAGCCCCAGAAGCTTCCTGTTGACTGTAGGTCGAACCAGCCTTGTCCGGAGAGGGAACCGAAGCCGAGTTTTTTTGACGACTGTCCCAATGGCGGAAGTTTTGGCTCACCTTGGGACAGCGTATTTTTACACCGTCCTGGCAACATACAAGGGAGAGAACTGGGACAGGTATTACTACCCTATTTAACAGCTATGGAAACTGAGGCTGCGACCCTGAAAGTGCGGCAGGCAGAACTAGAATCCTCATCTGAATCAAAGACTTTTTTTTTTTTTTTTTTTTTTTTTTTTGTCTTGTTTCCAGTCGCTGTTAAGGGAGAGGATCCAGAAAGAAATGGAATAAAGATGAGGATTTTTCAAGATGGGAACGAGCTGAATATTGAGACATTTTTGCTGAAATCACGTCTGCTCTGTCACAGTCTTAGATTAACTTCCTCTTTGTATTTCCTCTTTGGTGGGGTTATCAGAACTATTTATGTGGGACTGTTGGTTTCCTTTTCTGCGGTTTTTAGTGAAATTCAACCATCTTCCACAGATAAGAAATAGTATAATCATATGTGTCAGTATTGTGGGGTTCTAGCAACTCAGGAAGTGCATATAAAGGTTTGAAATTTTTTTTCTTCAGCTCACCAAATGAACAAAAGGTAGGCACAAGCTTTCACATTAATAAAAAAGGTACACATAATGTGGAAAGATGCTTTATTTGGTTTAGCTCCTAAAACTTCATTTGCCATTGACTGTCTTGGGCATTAAAATTTTCATGTAATTATGCTCATTATGTAGATGAGGAAAATAAAAGTTAAGTAAAAGAATATTTTTTCATGTAGATTTATATTTAGTTTTGTTTTGTTTTTTAACTAGAAGACAAGTTCCTTGGGCTGTTTCTTTTCTAAACTAATAAAATAGAGATAATGTTTTTGTTCTAAACTCAGCCTCAAAATCAACTCTAAAATACTAGTTAACCCTAGTTTACCCCAGTTTAAGGAGTGAAGAAGCTTTGAAGATGTTCTGTATGTAGTTTTAAAAGTGGGAGGTGTCAAAATCTCTCCTACATGTTATAGGTTAGATTAACTCATCAAGATTTCTTCTCTCCACCCTCATTTTGATTCTTTTTACCACCTCATTCTCTGTTTTCTTTTATCTTTTGAAAAAGTCACTGCAATTCCAAGGCTAAGTATGTAAATAACCTGGAGACTTGTCACTCTTAGGCTCAATGGCTCACTTATTTCCAGGGATACTTAAAACACCAAAAAACAAAACACACACAAACTAGAGAAAGAATCCTTTAAAGTCTTGCCGAGTTTGGTAAAATAGAAATTGTTTTTAATTGAAAATCTGTTCATTCATAAAATGGACAAAAGAAGCACATCCATGTCTGTCCCACAGTGTAGAAGTCTGAGATGTATGTGTTAAAGAGTGATAAGGGACCTAAGTCTTGGAATCCCTGGGAAAATCAGCTGGATGAAAAAGCCCCGGGAAAGCTTGAAACAAACAAAAATGAATGAAATATGTTGTGTCTACAAAAGCGAAATACATCATTTTAATGCTTACAATTTTTTTAAAGTTTAAAAAATTTGGAATTTAGCTGGGGCATACTTGCTCTAATCCTGGAACATGTGATTTTGCCAGGAAATGTTTGTGTTTAGGATAAACCTCTCCTACCTGCTGTCAGTAATCTTCTGCTGCTGCTTTCATCACTGAGGCTGTGATGATTTTCTCTTCCTGTTAACTAGAAAGCCTGTTAACATAGGTGTATGCACTGGTCTCTGGTCTCTTAATAACTATTCCACTACCACACCACACCCCCAACATGCCCTCCACTGGATTTGTACCCACTCAAAGCCTGGATCTCCTCACTTCACTAAGTGCCTAAAGTTATCTGCACTACAGTGGCCTTGCCTCTTCCACCTGACCAGAACTGCTGGTAGGCCTGTTAGGAAGAATATGAGGAACACTCTAAGCAAAGATTTGGAGGATCAGGCAAAAGGAAAGGATTCATTCTTGTATGTTAGATTCATTATGCCAAGCTTAGTGGAGAGGCGCAGTAACCCATCCATTTCTGAATGTTCCTGATGCTTTCATTGTCTCAAGGCCTGGTGCTGTGTATTACAGTTTTTACTTCCCTATTGTCTCTGCAAGGGCTGTCTAACAGAACCATTTCATTGGATGTATAAGAACACATCCTGCAATGAATACATGCAACATATGGCAATCTTAAATGAGCTTTAGTGATTCCTGCCCATCTCTGTTCTTTTTTGCTCCACTCTGTAGCTTCTAACTTCATGGCTTTCTGGTCTACAATCTTAGGACTTCACCTTGCCTGATGTGCCTCCCTAACTAGTTTTTGGAAGTCTAGTCTCTGCTGTTGGGATCTACTTTGGGGTCATCTGTTCAGTTCTTTATAATTCTGCAATTTAGTCCCAGGCCTGTTTTACCTAACAAAGTCCTTTTAAAATAATAGGTGTTCTTTTAGTTTTTTTTAAAGATTTTATTTATTCATCTTTAGCAAGGGGAAGGGAGGGAGAAAAAGAAGAAGAGAAACATCAATGTGTGGTTGCCTCTCGTGCGCCTCCAACTAAGGGCCCGGTCTGCAACTTAGGCATGTGCCCCTACTGGAATCAAAGCAGTAGTCCTTTGGTTCACAGGCCAGCGCTCAATCCACTGAGTGTCACCAGCCAGTCCTTGATTTCAGTTCTAGCTTCTCCTGGTTCCTATTTGCCTATTCCTAGGTAACCTTACCCATAAATTCAAACTTTCATATACTAAACTTGGTTCCTCACTCTGTTCTGGGACAAGTTTCTAAGCTGGATGGTATCTGGCATCTTCTCATATGCCCTCCACCTTGCAGAACATAGCATGGAATGAACAGCTTTGAGGGTACCTGTTTTACCCAAGTTCCTCTTCTCTGAGAGTTGACCCTCTACCAATAGCTGGATTGTAGCCCTATGATCTGAGTACTGCTACTCCTAGGAATTTTGAATTTTCAGGGAGTGACACAAAGGTGACTCTGATTATTCATGGTGGCCAGGGTACAGTTGAGAAGCCAGTGGCAGAAGGTAAGTGTCCAGGGTAGGGGAGTCCAGCCTGGTTCCTGCCTGAGTCTGTCCCACCGAATCTCCCTCTCAAATCTCTGAACTTCTTCCATTAAATTCTTTTTCAGTTTGGTTTCAGTAGAGACTCTTTTCTCTGCAAGTGAGAACCAATGTATAGTTTCTCCTTGTACTGCTAAAAGTAAACTCAGGTGATATGAGGGCAGCATCTCCTGCCTTGTGTACAGAGTTGGGGTAAGTGTGGGGTCGGGGGAACTGATTTTCACAGAGAGGATGAAACAGATGCACATCAAGAAGCAAAGATATGAAATGGCAGGACACCAATGCTAAGACTCTAGTTGCCTTGAACTACATGTAAGATTCTAAACCTAGAACAGAGTTGCCAAATCAGTCCCTGTGTTACTAAATTCAAGGGCTTTGCTGCTTGAGGCGTTCTGTTCAAGAACTGGCACAAGGTCGTTTTTTTGTTTTTGTTTTTTAACTTGCAGTAAATGGAGACTAGAGATTCACATCTAAAACTCTTTCAGAATGGAGGTTTAGCCATTGCTTATATATGCTACTTGGTTAATTACACTTTGATTTCTTCTTTGCAATTGGCTGCACTTAGTTGGTTGAGTTCCTGTCAAGCTCATTCTGTTTACAACCTCATCTGCAAAACACTGTATCATGTTTTAACATTTAACAAGAGTAGCATTTAGTAAGAACTGCCCTGACCTGGAGACCATTGTCCTATCTTAACACCTCCTGCCTTCCCAGGTAGTCATTGCTTTTAGGTCACAGCATAACACACACTCTTCCTCACATAGTGCTAACTTAATACTCAAAATTCTCAGTACAATAATTCAGGCAGCAAATACCTAAAATTGGTCTTATATGTTGAAACCCATTTGATATCTCTGCGCTATAACTTTGTACAATAATTTTCACCCAAGAGACACATTTGCAATTCCTGTAGCCATTATCAAGTTTTGAGCCTTTACTTCTCTGGTATATTAAACATATATGGTCATAATACATGAGTATCTCTGACACTAATTTTAAACACCACTAAAATTGTTACCAGATTGCTACTTCCTGGAAATCTTTATAACTGGGTTATGAAAAGTAGAACATAACTTTGCTTGAAGGCAAGAAGTTAAAGTTAGAATGTTTGCCTACATGATGTTTAGAAAAGACACTATAAATCAGTCGTGCTCTTATCTTTTAAGTTAACTGACATCAGATCATGAAATATAAACAATTGACATAAAGAACTTTATTAGATATTTTGTAAGCTAACATTGTGGCTGGGGTTCAAAGAAATGTGTTTAGAATAAATCTATCCTTTTAAAAACCCTTTCTCAAGTTAATTCTTTTTGTACTTTCAATGGTATAGGTTATTATTTTTATATAGTTAATTATTATTATTCAGTGGTATAAATCACATTTGTGTCTAAGCAAATTAAAATCTGACCGGATCTTATGTAGTGTAAACCATAATGCATTATTTTAGCAGTATGTATTTGTTTCTTTGACTTATATATGAACAGGTCTTTTGATTACTTGAAAAAGCTGCCTAATTTTTCTTTATTCTAAGGGAATAACGTAGCAACAAATATTTAACATAAGATCCATGCCTTGATGAAGTATCTGAATGAATTATTGAGATTGGCAATATAGAACTAGGGTTAATAACAACAATGATGGCTACTTTTTCTTGAGCCCTCGCTATATACCAGGTATTTTACCTACATCATTCAGTTAATCCTCGTAATAATCCCAGGGTCAGTAGTACTATCCCCATTGACAGATTGGATTCCTCAAGGCTTAGAGAGGTTAAGTACTGTAAGTCATTGTGATTACAGAAAAGAAATGATTTTTAAATGTAGTTTCAATGGCCATGTGGAACAGCATTTATCTGTCCAAATTCTGGAGTAATTAAAATTAATACATTGCCTTTATAATAAGATATATATAAATAAGAAATGTGAAATTCTAAATATTTATATAAAATTCTTTATTTTATAATCTGTATTCCTAAAAAAATTGAAGCAAACTTAAAAAGATGTGTAAGACTAAACTAAAAATATGTTCTAAATAAACAGGTATTATAGATGTATACATACTCATAGACATATTTATATGCATCACATTGAGGAAGCTTCAAGTATGGAGAAGACACCTTTGAAGGCAGTTTTCTGGTGCATCCTCAGTTGGGACTGGTAGATGGATGACTGTTGGCAATGTCTCTGGCACACGGAACACACATAGAGTTTCCCTCCCATGTGCATTCTCTCATGAGCCAGAAGGTTGGTTCTGTGGCTAAAGGACTTGGCACACGTGCTTTATTTAAAACGTTTTTCTCCTGCATGAATCGTCTGATGCATGTGCAGGTCTGAGGCCTGAAAGAAGCCTTTGTCACATGTGGTACAAATAAATATACTCTCACTGTGTCTTCTCTGATGGACTTTTTTTTTTAAAAAGTATATTTTATTTATTATGTTGTACAGTAGTTCCAATTTTTTTCCCCTTTGCCCAGTACCCGCCTTCCCTCCAGCAATCTCACCCCCCTTAGTTCATGTCTGTGGGTCGTGCATATAAGTTCTTTGGCTTCACGCTTTCCTATATTATTCTTAACTTACCCCTATCTATTTTGTTCCAACCAATTATGCTTCTTAATCCCTGCACCATTTCCCCATTTCTCCCCCTTCTCCCTCACAGCTGATAACCCTCCAAATGATCCCCATACCTATGATTCTGCTCCTATTCTGGTTTGCTTACTTGGATTTTGTTTTTATTTTTTTAGATTTAGTTGTTGGTAGTTGTGAGTTTGTTGTCATTTTAGTGTTCATAGTTTTGACATTTGATAAAATAATGGCTTGTCTGAGTAGTACTTCATCTGCCCTTCCATTCTAAATGATAGCTTTACCAGAAAGAGTAATCTTGGTTGTATGTCCTTGCTTTTCATCACATTGAATACTGCTTGCCGGTCCCTCCTTGCCTACAAAGAGTCTTTTGAAAAATCAGCTGATAGTCTTATAGGCACCCCTTTGTAGGCAACTCTCCGCTTCTCTCTTGCTGCTTTTAGGATTCCCTCTTTATCTTTCACCTTTGGCTTTTTAATCATGATGTGTCTTGGTGTGGTCCCCTCTGGGTCCAGCTTGCCCGGGACTCTCTGTGCTTCTTGGACTTGTATGTCTATTTCCTTCGCAAAATTTGAGAAGTTTTCCTCCATTATTTTTTCACATAAGTTTTCAAGTTCTTGCTCTTCCTGTTCTCCTTCTTGCACCCCTATGATTTGAATGTTGGCACGTTTAAAGTTATTCCAGAGGTTCCCAAGCCTCTCCTCATTTTTTTCAATCCTTGTTTCCTCATTCTGTACTAGATGATTGTTTTTTTTCTTCCTTATGTTCCAAATCATTGATTTGAACCCTAGTTTTCTTCCGTTCACCATTGGTTTCGTGTGGATTTTCCTTCATTTTATTTACCATAGTCTTCACTTCTTCTCTTCTGTGTTTGCTGTACTCAAGCATATCTGTCAAGTCTGTGAACATCTTTATCACCAATGTTTTGAATTCTGTGTCTGTTAGGTTGTCTATTTCCTCATCTGTTAAGTTGGCTATCTCCTCATCGCTTAGTTCTCCCACTGGAACCTTGATCCGTTTCCCCTTTTGGACAGTACTCCTCTGTCTCCTCATTCTGACAGGCTCCTGTGTTTGTTTGCCTCCGCGCCCCAGATAGAGCTGTCGCTCCTGTTACATTGTGAGGGGCGAAGCCTTAGGATTCATCAGTACAGGGCGACCTGTTTCACCATGTTGTGGCATTGTATGTGGGGTGGAGGTCTGAGAGGGAACAATGCCACTTGTCCAACACTCACTCCTTTTCCAGGCACTTCTCCCACTTCCCTATTGGACTGGCACCTCTCTAGCTATTGCCCTGGCTGTCGTTCCCAGGGTGAATTGGTTTGCAGATGTTCTAGGACCATGGGGGCTCTTTAAACAAGCAGACTCTTCTGAGAGACTGGCAGTTTCTGTCTCTGCCCCAGCTTCCACTCGTTTGCACAGTCAGAAGCAATGAGGCTTGATTTTCCCCAGTGCTGGAACCATGAGCTACGCAGTCTGGTGAGGAACTGGGAAAGCTCCTCAGGTGTCCCTCCTGACTTTTTAAAATGGGTAACTGTGCTTTCCACCAGCCTGCTGCTGCCGCTGCTGCTGCCACCACCACACTGCATCCTCTCCACCCTGGCTCTGCCCCTCCTACTTTGTCTGGATGAGTATTTCTTCTTTATATCTTTGTTTGTTGGATTTCCATGCAGTTTGATTTTCTGGAACTTCTGGTTGTTTCTAGTTTTGAGGTAGTTGTATTCCTTCTTAGTTGTGGAGGGAGATGCAGCGCATCTGTCTATGCCTCCATCTTGGCCAGAAGTCCCTTCTCTGATGGACTTTTAACTGAGAGAAGTACCTAAAGATCTTGGGACACTTCTCAATCAATGTAACTTTTGGGTTCTGTGGACTGTTTCTTGGTGTCCACCATGTGTGGAGTTTCCCTCATTGCTCTGGTGGGTAGGAATAGACTCAGGAGCAACCTGGGCCAGCCTGGAGAGAAAACACTTGTTCTACCTCCATGAACAGATCTTATCAAGAGGGTCCTTTCAGGGACACTTCCTGGGACCTGGAGGTACCTAGACTTGCTCTTCTGGAGCTGAGTGGATTCTTTAAAGAAACATCCCCTCTTCAGGCCCAGTACAGTTCTTTCCCTGGGTAATTAGTAGGGAAGGTATTTGATTGCCTTGACTAGTAATACTGTCATTTATGTCAGTGGTCTTCAAAGAAATGTTGCCACCATTTTCTTTATGTTCATCTCCTTGTCTTCTTTGCAGAGAAGTATCTTGGGGAGTGAAGGAGTGTACCCCCACATTTGCCTCTGTTGGGGATCCTACAGACAACTGTTTTGTTAGATGAACAGTGACTTCTCTTAAGGGAACATCCTCAGAAAAGAGGGCTTCATGGATTTCCATTCAAGATGGCGGCACAGGTAAACACAGCATGCCTCCTTGCATAAGACATCAGTATTATAACTAAAATATAGAAAACTATCACTCAAAACTGTCAGAAATTGTGTTGAATGGAAGTCTGACAACTATGGAATTAAAGAAACCACATCCATTGAGACTGGTAGGAGGGGTGGAGATGTCGATTGGGCTGGTCCCACATCCACCTGTTGTAGATAAAAATTTGGGAGAGGTATCTCAGGAATGAGGAGCCCAGGCCTCACACCAGACCCTACAACCCAGGGTTCCAGTGCCAGAAAGATAAGTCCCCATAACCTCTGGCTGCAAAAACCAGCAAGAATTAGTCAATGAAAGAAACCTCTGGAGTCCTAAGCAGTTCCCCTTAAAGAACCTACACATGGACTTACTCAGACTCACTCCTTCTGAGGCTCCAGTACCAGAGTAGCATCTTGAAAGGCACCAGTGGCATACAGGGAGGAACTAAAGTGTCTGGCATCAAGGCAGAGGCTGGGTGATAGCTTTCTCCCAGAAAGAAAGGTGAGCAGAGGCCATTGTTCCTTTTCTGAGCCCTCCCTTCACAGGGCCACAGAGCCAGCAGGCAGGTGCTATATCTGAGATTCCATCAGTCCAGCTAACACTGTATGCCCTGCCCTGAATATTCTCTGAGACTCTGTCCCACCACAGTTATGAACTCCCCCACAAACTGTTAACAATGGCTTTTCCATATGAATGGCTGGTCTTGGCTCATGCTTCACAACTTCTTAAAGTTGTGAAGCAAGCAAGCAAAATCCAGCCTCCGTGAGCCTCCAGCCCCTGAACCTAAGTGGCCCAAGGCCTGATGCTAGCACCAGTCAGCCTAGATTCACAGCTTGGCTTTGCCTGGGAGTCTCTAAGCCCAGCACAAGTAGCAGCCATCTCAGATTGCTGTATAGCTCAAGCAGGATGGCCCCGGGGAAGAACACAGGTAGGGGCTGACCTTGGCATGCACGACTCAGGAAACCCCAAAGCATATGAACCCTTTGGACAGCTACAGACTACATTGGAGCACCACCACCCTGCCCCACACAGCTGACACACCGTGGAGGTTGGAGGTTGGAGGTTGGTTGTCAGTGGTTATGGCCAGTCTTTGTAGATAATTAGCCTAGGTAAATCCTTCCCATTGACCTGCCAAAAGCAATCAAGACTCAACTGCAGAAACAAAACCCATCTGTCAAAATGAGGCAGACAACTATAGAAATCCCGGTGGTGCAGCTCACCAGGCAACAGATGAAGAACCTGACAAATGAACAAATAAGAAACCCGTCAGAGGCTCAGTTCATCCTTTGGTATCAGGTGGCTTACAGAATTAACAAAAGATCTGGAAAAAGATGAGAAAGAATTGAAAAACACACTGAAAGGAACAAAACCACATATGAGACAGATGGTGAGGAAATAAAATCCAGAGTTCAAATCAACAAACCAGAACATAGAGAAGGAACAAACAGTCAACCAGTGCAGAGAGAGGAAACGGGAAGCAAGGAAAATGATGAGAGGATCAGAAACCTCTGGGACAGCTATAAGAGATCCAATATATGGATGATCGGATTGCCAGAGGGTGAAGAAAAAGAACTAGAAATTGAAAAATTAAGTGAAAATATAATAAAGCAGAACTTCCCAAACTTGGGGAAGGAAATAGACTTACAGGTCCAGGAAGCACAGAGAGTTCCAAAACAACTGGACCCAGGGAGAACCACTCCAAGACACATTATAATTAAATTGTCAAAAGTTAAAGATAAAGAGAGAATCTTAAAAGCAGCAAGAGAGAAGAAAAGAATCATGTACAAAGGGGTCCCAATTAGACTATCAGCTGACTTCTCAAGGGAGACCCTGCAGGCAAGAAGGAACTGGCAAGAAATATTCAAAGTAATGAAAATCCAAAACCTACAACCATGAATACTTTATCCAGCGAAGTTGTCATTCAGAATAGAAGGGCAGAGAAAGTGTTTCCAGGACAAAATAAAACTGAAAGAGTTCATTAGATCCAAACCACTGTTATATGAGATGTTAAAAGGACTGGTTTAGGAAAAGGAGGATCAAAACTATGAACACTAAAATGAAAACTGCATCACAAGAAACAACAACAGAAGCTAGGGAATTGAAACAAAGGCAAACTAAATAGGCAATGAGAGTGGAAAAAGAACCATAGGTATGGGGAGCATATTGGGGGGAGGTCAGCAGGGAAGGGTAAGGGGGAGAGGGAGGGAGATGGTATAGGAATTAAGAAACATTGTAGGAGGGAATGGAATAGACAGAGAGGTTGAGAAGAACTATATGCACAACCAATGGACATGGACTAAAAGGGGGGGACAAGGGGAGGGAGGGGGGCCACCAGGTAGAGGGGAGCAGAGGGAAGGGAAATTGGAACAAATGTAACACTGTAATCAATGAAACACATTAAAAAAAGAAAAAAACAAAAAGACTCAACTGCAAGAGGAGGGTGTACTCAGCCCACACAAAATGTGCACCTCAAGTACCCAGCTTGGGTGATAGGGGAGGCTCTGCTAATGGACCCTACAGGACACCTACTATATTAGGACATACTACCAAGACAGGGAGTCAGAGAACTCTACCTAATAAATAGAAACAAACTAAAATGAGGAGATAAAGAAACATGGCCCAAATGAAAGAAAGGATCAAAACTCCAGGAAAAAACACAGAAAAAGTAAACTAAATGGAGATAAGCAATCTGTCATATGCAGAGCTCAAAACACTGGTTATAATAGTGAGGACTTCAGCAGCATAAAAAGGATTCAGTCAGAAATAAAGGATACACTAATTAAAATTAAGATCAATTTACAGGAAAACAACAGTAGATTGAATAAAGCCAAGAATCAAATCACTGATTTGGAACATAAGGAAGCACAAAACAATCAGAATAACAAGAAGAAAAAAGAATCATCAAAAAACAAGGATAGTGTTATCAGCCTCTGGGACAACTTCAAGTGTTCCAACATTCACATCACAGGGGTCCTAGAAAGAGAAGAGAAAGAGCAAGAAATTGGAAATCTATTTGAAAAAATAATATAAGAAGCCTTCTCTAATTTGGTGAAGGAAATAGACATGCAAGTCCAGAAAGCACAGAGTCCCAAACAAGATGAATGCAAAGAGGCCTACTCCAAGACACATCATAATTAAAGTGCAAAGGTTAAAGATAAAGAGAGAATCTTAAAAGCAGCAGGAGAAAATAAGTTAGTTACCTATTGGGGAATTCCCATAAGACTATCAGCTGATTTCTCAAAAAAAACTTTGCAGGCTAAAAATGATCGGCGAGAAATATTTCAAGTCATGAAAAGCAGGGACCTACAGCCAAGATTGCTCTATCCAGCAAAACTATCATTTAGAATCTAAGGGCAGATAAAGAGCTTCCCAGGGAAGAAAAAGCCAAAGAAGTTCATCATCACCAAACTATTATTATATGAAATGTTAAAGGGACTTATTTAAGAAAAAGAAGATCAAAACTATGAGCAATAAAATGGCAGTAAGTACACATCTATCAACAATTTAATATAAAAAACAAACAACTAAGCAAACAAGAACAGACAGAATCAAGGATATGGATAGTGTTTTGATGGTTGCCAGATGGGAGGGGTGTACCAGATGGGAAATGAGTAAAGAGGTGAGAGGATTAAGAAGTACATATAGGTAGTTATAGAACATCATGGAGATGTAAAATACAGTACAGGAACTGGAATAGCCAAAGAACTTATATGAACGACCCATGGACATGAACAATGGTGTGGGGATTGCCTGAGAGAGTGGGTGGTGCTGGGTGGTGCTGGGAAGCAAAGGGGGAAAAATTGGGATAGCTATAATAGTATAATCAATAAAATAGAATTTAAAATAATAATAGATACCAAGAGAGAAAATAGAAGAGGGTTTTCTGTCCCTGCATGTGGGTGTGGACTAAACCAGGGGACTTCATGCAATTATCACTCAAGTCCTCCATGAATGTCTCCAGGTTTCTGCCACTTTATTCCCATTGCTCCCTCAATAGGGACCTGTCACTGCAGTGCCTATTGATCATAAACTCTTCCAGGACCACTTGAAAAATAATTCCATTCTTGCTGTGTTTTTCTGGCTGCAGGCACAAGTAAAATGACTTATATAGTCTTTGCAGTCCTACCTGCCCACGAGTTATCGCTGTTTTGAAATAAGCTGAGCTGAGTGTTCTGGAACCCAGAGACACTCCCTTTTTTTTCCAAGAGCAGGTTTTTGGCTAGGTTTAAAGTCCACATTTTACTGACCCACAGTCATTCCTGCATGTTTCAGATAGTAATGAGGTTCTGAGGTCAAAATCCATTTTTAGCAATATTTCTCCGAGACTCAGCTTCTAGGATTCAATTCTTTAACTCCTGTGTTGATAGCGATGGATGGTTAAAAGACCATGAGCTCCTCAAGAAGATTAAACTTCAAAGTGGGTAATCCTAGACCAAAGACTGAGCTACTGTGTGACTGGCTAGCCACACTGGGTTCATCTGATAGTTGTTAAATATTTTAAAAATCAGCTTGTTTATTCATTCACAAAACATTTGTAGACTATCTCCTGATAAATTCTGTATATATTAGTTTATATTGTATTAAAAGAGATCTTATGACTTTATTAACTAAAGAACTGGAAATTAATGGCGGGACACTGTATTGAAATCTAAAGAATGTAAATATTAGTAGATTTTTAAAGGTTATGTTGTGATTTTTTTCAGTGGTAAAGGAATTAATATCCTACCAAATTAATATTAAAATGCAGAGGTGGACTAACACAGGTTGACAGTGTATGCGAAACACAGAGTTTATTCTTGTATTATTATGTATTAATTATGGTATTATTTTCCATATGAACAACTGTAAACCTACTTTTGTCCCACCTTCATATAGTTTTCTTTTGGATGTTTTAATTAAAGAGTAATATAATCAATTTTTACAGTTTATACCTAATTTAGTTTTTGTTGTTTTATTTTGCTTAACAGAAGTAGCCACTTTTTCCCCCAACCCTCACTCAAGGATATCGTCATTGGTTTTAGAGAGAGAGTGGGAGATATATCTATGTGAGAGAAAAACATCAATTGGTTACCTCCAGTACACACCTGACCCAGGATCAAACCTGCAACCTAGATATGTACCTGACCGGGAATCAGACTCTCAACATTTTGGTGTATGGGAAATGCTCCAACCAGCTGAGCACCTTGCCAGGGCTCAGTACTAGCCACTTAAAAAACAAAAACAAAAACAAAAGCAAAGCCCTGGCTGATGTGGCTCAGTGGGTTGAGTGCCATCATGTGGGCCAAAGGGTTGCCAATTCAATTCCCAGTCAGGGAGCATGCCTGGATTGTGGACCAGGTCCCCAGTTGGGATTGCACAGAGGCAACCACTGATTGATGTTTCTCTCCCACTCTTTCTCTCTCCTTTCCCCTTTCTCTAAAAATAAATAAAATCTTAAAAAAACAAAACAAAACAAAACCTTATCTTTCAGCTTTATTGTCATTACCATCATTTTCATTTATTTCATTGGTTAGCTAGACTATAACCATTTTAAACCATTTGAACCCTGAGTTCTGGTCATTAATTTGCATAGACTTATATTCTTATGAGTACTTGAAACCATGTTTCAACAATCATTTATTGAAGAATCTAGTGTATACATGACTCACATTTTAGAGGATTCTATTTAAGTAATCCAAATGTGACTGACCTTAGAGATTTTTCTTTTGGAGACCTGGTAACTTTGGCATAAAATAAAAAATGTTCATTTTATGTAAAATTAATTGCAGCAAGTTAAAATCAAAACAAAGCTAGAGACCAAGGTATGGATATGTTGAAAATCACAGACTGGAAAATTTGGTTTATGTTATGGTGATGAACTTTTAAAATTTATTTTCAGGAAAATATTTAGTCTCTCCTTACATGTCTTAAGGACCTATTGTCTAGTTGTGAATTTTATTTGAAAACCCCAAAATAGAAAAAAAAATCCTTTTGTAAAGTCTCCAAAATAAATAACTTTTAAAACTTTTCTCTAAAGTCTCACATATTCTCTGTAAAAATTGCCAGTCTCATTTCCTTTGAGATGATGAACTATACAGCCAAAGAACAAAGTATTTCCTGAGTCTGTCCCGAGAACTTAAGGTCTGTTCCTGGGTGTTTACCATCCATGTACCCTTAAGATTCTGGCAGACGTTAAAAAACAAAAATAAAGAGTACAGATATTTGTATAAGTTCTTGCAAAGTTCTACCAAGTACTTGATAAATTTGATCATTTAGACATATAAACACTTAGTAAACTTAATTTACTTTGATATAGTCAGATTGAAAATCCATATAAAATTATGACAGGGGAAAGATCTTTGGCTTAATAGTATTAGTTCTGATCCTACTGCTAATGGGTATTGGATTTCTTTTTGGGGTGGTGAAAGGATTCTCTAATTAGTGGTATGGTTGCATAATTTTGTAAGTATACTAAAAACCACAGAATTGTACATGTTAAAGGTTGAATTTTTTGGTATGTAAATTATATCTCCATTAAAGGAAAATTCTGGTCCCACAATATTATGCCCTTATGTAGCTATGTAATCTTTTTCTTTCTAGCTTCATTGAGATATCATTGACATGTAACATTGTGGAAGTTAAAAGTGATGATTTGATACATGCATATATTGTGAAATGATTACCACAATAAAGTTAGTTAGCCTACCCATTACCTCACATAATTATAATTTTGTGTGTGTGTATAGTGAGAACATTTAAGATCTCTCTTGGCTACTTTCAAGCATATAGTACAGTATCATTAACTATGCTAAATATTAGATCCTCAGAACATATTCATCCTGTAAATGGAACTTTGTACCCTTCAACCAACATCTCCTTATTTTTTTCCACTCTCCAGGCCCTGGCAACCACTATTCTATTCTCTGTTTCTGAGTTCAGCTTTTTTCTTTCTTTTTTTAGATTCCATATAATAAGTGAGATCATAGAGTATTTGTATTTCTCTGCCTGACTTATTTCACTTAGCATAATGCTCTCAAGTCCCATCCATATTGTCACAAATGACAGGATTTCCTTATTGTTGTGGATGAATAATTTTATATAGATATATGCACATCACATTAAAAAAAAAAAAACCCATCCATCCATCAATGAACACTTAGGTTGTTTCAATGTTTTGGCTATTGTGAATAATGATGCAATGAATATGAAGGTACAGATACCTCTCTGAGAGAGTGATTTCATTTCCTTCAGGTATATATCCAGTGATATTGCTGGATTATATGATAACTCTATGTTTTACTTAATGATTTATTTTTAAAGAGTAAGAGAAAGACGGGGGAGAGAGAGAGAGGAAGAGAGGAGATTTGTTGTTCTACTTATTTATGTGTTCCTTGGTTGATTTTTGTATGTGCCTTGACTGGGAATCAAATCATCAACCTTAGCATATCAGGATGACACTCCAACCAACTGAGATATGCAGCTAGGGCCTAATAGCTCTATTTTTAATTTTTTGAGGACCCTCCATACTGTTTTCCATAACGGCTATAAAAATTTACATTCCTGTAACAGTGCAGAAGTGTTCCCTTTACTTCACATCCTTGCCAACAGTGTCTCTTGTCTTCCTGATGATAGTTATTCTAACAGATGTGAGGTATTATCTCATTGGAGTTTTGATTTTCATATCTGATGATTAGTGAGGTTGTGCATCTTATCAGGTACCTGTATGTCTTCTTCAGAAATAAACATTTTCATTTCCTTTGCCCATTTTAAAATCAAATTATTATAGTTACAGTTATTATTTTGTTATTGAGTTCTATGAGTCCTTTTTACATTTTGGATATTAACCCCTTATACGATATATGGTTTGCAAATATTTTCTTCTAGCCCCTAGGTTCATTTGTTTGTTTTGTTGTGCAAATCTTTTTAGTTTGATTTAGTCCCATTTGTTTATTTTTGCTTTTGTTGCCTTTATTTTGGTGTCATATTTGGAAATCATTGCCAAGACTAGTGTGGAGGAGATATTTCCCTATGTTTTTTCTAGGAGTTTTATGGTTTTAGCTCTTACATTTAAGTCTCTAATTCATTACAAGTTAACTTTTGAGTGGTGTAAGATAGGAGTCCAATTTTATTCTTTTGCATGTAAATAACAGCATTCCCAACACCGTTTATTGAAAAGACTCTCCTTTCCCCATAGAGTATTCTTGGCCTAAATGTTAGTAGACTATTTGCATGAGTTTATTTCTGAGATCTGTATTCTATCCATTGATCTATGTGTCTGTTTTTATGCCAATAACATACTTTTAAAATTATTGTAACTTTGTAGTATAATTTGAAATCAGGAAGTATGATGCCTCAGCTTTGTGCTTTCTCAAGATTGCTTTGGCTATATGGGTCCATACAAATTTTAGCATTTTTTTTCTATTTCTATGAAAAATAACATCAAAATTTTTTGCCTTTTTTAATTGTTGTATTTTACACTTGTCCCAATTTTTCCCTTGTAGCTCTCCCCTGCTCCACCAACCCCTCCCCCCATCCCAATCCCACAGTCAATCCCCACCCTGTTGTCTATGTCTATGGGTCATTTATACATGCTCCTTAACTAGACTGTTCTCTTTCTTTCCACCCTAATCCCCTGCTCCTCCCCTCTGGTCACTGACAGTTCTGTACCTTGTTTCCATGCCTCTGGTTCTATTTTGCTCATTTGTTTATTTTGTTCATTAGATTTCTCTTACAAGTGCAATCACGGTATTTGTCTTTCACTGCCTGGCTTATTTCACTTAGCATAATACTCTCCAGTTCCAACCATGCTGTTGCAAAAGGTAGGAGTTTCTTCTTCTTTTTGTAGTATTCTATTGTGTAAATGTATCACAGTTTTTTGATGCACTCATTCACTGACGGGCACTTAGGCTGCTTCTGGCACTTGGCTATTGTAAATAATGCTGCTGTGAACATAGGGGTTCATAGGTTCTTTTGAATTGGTGTTTCAGGATTCTTCAGGTTTAATCCCAGCAGTAGAATCACTGGATCAAAAGGCAGTTCCATTTTTAGTTTTTGAGGAAATGCTATACTATGTTCCACAGTGGCTGTACCAGTCTGCATTCCCACCAATGGTGCACTAGGGTTCCCTTTTCTCCACATCCTTGCCAGCACTTGAGGTTCGTTTATTTGTTAATGATGACCATTCTGACGTATGTGAAGTAATATCTCATTGTGGTTTTAATTTGTGTCTCTCTGATGGCTAGTGATGCTGAGCATCCTTTCATATTTCTATGGGCTCTCTGTATGTCCTGCTTGGAGTAGTGATTTTTCCGGTCCTTTGCCCACTTTTTAATGGAATTGTCTTCCTGATGTTGAGTCATATGAGTTCTTTATATATTTTAGAGATCAAACTCTTGTCTGAGGTATCATTGGCAAAAATGTTTTCCCATACTGTTTGGTTCCCTTTTCATTTTGATGATGTTTTCTTTAACCATGCAGAAGCTTTTTAATTTGATGTAGTCACATTTGTTTGTTCTTTTCTTTATTTCCCTTGCCCTGAAAGATATATCGGCAAAAATATTGCTACGTGGGATATCTGAAATTTTACTGCTTATGTTTTCCTCTAGGACTTCTATAGTGTCACAGCTTATTTTAAGTCTTTTTATCCATTTTGAGTTTATTCTGGTGTATGGTGTAAGTTGATGGTCTAGTTTCATTTTTTTGCATGTACCATTCAAGTTCTCCCAACACCATTTGTTAAAGAGGCTCTTTTTACTCCATGGTATGCTCATGCCCCCTTTGTCAAATGTTAATTGACCATGGAGACCTGGGTTTATTTCTGGGCTCTCTATTCTTTTCCATTGATGTATGTTTCTGCTCTTATTCCAGTACCAGACTCTTTTGATTACAGTGGCCTTGTAATATAGTTTGATATCAGGTATTGTGTTCCCTGCTACTTTGTTTTTCTTTCTCAAGATTGCTGAGGCTATTCGGGGTCATTTTTGGTTCCCTATTTGATTCAAAAAATTTTAAATATTTGTTCTAGATCTGTGAAATATGTCATTGGTATTTTAATAGGGATTGCATTGAATCTACAGATTGCTTTGGATAGTATGGACATTTTAATGATGTTAATTCTTCCCATTCATGAGCACAGTATATGCTTCCATTTATTTGTATCTTCCTTAATTTCTTTCTTCAGTGTTCTATAGTTTTCCGAGTACATACAGGTCTTTTATGTCCTTGGTTAAATTTATTCCTAGGTATTTGTCATTGAAATTTTGATAGTGATTGCATTGTATCTATAAAGGGCATTGAATAGTGTAAACATTCTAACAATATTAATTCTTTTTTTTTTTTTTTGAGGTGGTATCTCATTGTGGTTTTTATTTGCATCTCTCTGATGGCTAGTGATGTTGAGTATACTTTCATATGTCTATGGGCCCTCTGTATGTCTTCTTTGGAGAAGTGTTTGTTCAGGTCCTTTGCCCATTTTTTAATTGGGTTGTCTGTCTTCTTGGTGTTGAGTCGTATGAGTTCTTTATATATTTTGGAGATCAATTCCTTGTCTGAGATGTCATTGGCGAATATATTTTCCCATATGGTTGGTTTCCTTTTCATCTTGCTGATGTTTTCTTTAGCTGAGCAGAAACTTTTTAGTTTGATGTAGTCCCATTTGTTTATTCTTTCCTTTATTTCCCTTGCCTTAGGAAATATATCAGTGAAAATGTTGCTATGTGGGATATCTGAAATTTTCCTGACTATTTTTTCCTCTAGGACTTTTATGGTATCACGGCTTACATTTAAGTCTTTGATCCATTTTGTGTTTATTCTGGTGTATGGTGTAAGTTTGTGGTCTAGTTTCATTTTTTTGCATGTCCCTGTCCAGTTCTCCCAACACCATTTGTTGAAGAGGCTCTTTTCACTCCATTTGATGTTCTTTCCCCCTTTGTCAAATATTAGTTGACCATATGAACCTGGGTTTATTTCTGTGCTCTCTATTCTGTTCCATTGATCTATATGTCTGTTTTTATGCCAGTACCAGACTGTTTTGATTACCGTGGCCTTGTAGTATAGTTTGATATCAGGTATTGTGATTCCTCCTACTGTGTTCTTCCTCAAAATTGCTGTGGCTATTTGGGCTCTTTTTTGGTTCCATATAAATTTTTGAAGTATTTGTTCTAGGTCTGTAAATATGTTGCTGGTATTTTAATAGGGATTGCATTGAATCTATAAATTGCTTTGGGTAGTATGGACATTTTAATGATGTTGATTCTTCCCATCCATGAGCATGGTATATGCTTCCATTTATTTGTATCTTCTTTAATTTCTTTCTTCAGTGTTATGTAGTTTTCTGTGTACAGGTCTTTTACCTCCTTGGTTAAGTTTATTCCTAGGTATTTTATTTTTCTTGTTGCTATGGTAAATTGAATTTTTCTTTCAGTTTCTATCTCTGAGTTTTCATTGTTGGTGTATAAAAATGCCTTTGATTTCTTAATATTGACTTTGTATCCTGCTATTTTGCCAAATTTACTTATTAGGTTGAGTAGTTTTTTTGTGGAGTCTATAGGGTTTTCTATGTACACTATCATGTCATCTGCAAATAATGACAGTTTTACTTCCTCTTTTCCAATTTGGATGTCTTTTATTTCTCTTTCTTGTCTGATTGCGGTGGCTAGAACTTCCAAGACTATGTTGAATAGGAGTGCAGAGAGCGGACATCCTTGTCTTGTTCCTGATCTCAGGGGGAATGCTCTCAGTTTTTGCCCATTGAGTATGATGTTGGCTTCAGGTTTCTCATATATGGCCTTTATTATGTTGAGGTATGCTCCCTCTATTCCCATTTTGCTGAGAGTTTTTATCATAAATGGGTGTTGTACTTTATCAAATGCTTTTTCTGCATCTATTGCTATGATCATGTGGTTTTAGTCTTTCATTTTGTTTATGTGGTGTATTACATTTATTGATTTGCGAATATTAAACCATTCTTGCATCCCTGGGATGAATCCTACTTGATCGTGGTGTATGATCTTTCTAATGTGTTGCTGGATCCGGTTTGCAAATATTTTGTTGAGGATTTTAGCATCTATGTTCATCAGCGATATTGGCCTGTAGTTTTCTTTCTTTGTTGCGTCTTGACCTCGTTTTGGAATTAGGGTTATACTGGCTTCATAGGATGAGTTTGGCAGTCTTCCCTCTTCTTGTATCTTTTGGAATAGTCTGAGGAGGATAGGAGTTAGTTCTTTCCTAAATGTTTTGTAGAATTCACTTGTGAAGCCATCCGGTCCAGGGCTTTTGTGTGCTGGGAGTTTTTTGATTACTGCTTCAATTTCACTAGCTGTTATTGGTCTATTCAGACTTTCTGCTTCTTCTTGATTCAGTTTGGGAAGACTATAAGTTTCCAGGAATTTGTCCATTTCCTCTAGGTTGTCAAATTTCTAGCAGTTGTTCGTAATAATTTCTTATAATCCTTTGTATTTCTGTGGTATCAGTTGTGATTTCTCCTCTTTCGTTTCTGATTTTATTTATTTGGGTCCTCTCTCTTTTTTTCTTGATGAGCCTGGTTAAAGACTTGTCAATTTTGTTTATCTTTTCAAAGAACCAGCTCCTACTTTTGTTGATCTTTTGAATTGTTAGTTTAGACTCTATGTCATTTAATTGTGCTCTGATCTTGATGATTTCCTTCCTTCTACTTGATCTGGGCTTTGCTTGTTGTTCTTCCTCTAGATCTTGTAGCTGTAGGGTTAAATTTTTTATCAGATATTCTTCTGGCTTTTTTAGGTAGGCCTGTGTTGCTATGAACTTTCCTCTTAGGACTGCTTTCGCTGTATCCCATAGGTTTGGGGTTGTTGTGTGTTCATTATCATTAGTTTCCGGAAACTTTCTGATTTCTTCCTTGATGTCATTGTTAACCCATTCATTATTTAATAGCATGTTATTCATTCTCCATGAGTTTGAATGTTTTTGAGTTTTTTCCTTGAGGTTGATTTCCAATTTTAAGCCATTGTGATCTGAGAAGATGCTTGATATAATTTCAATTTTCTTGAATTTGTTAAGGCTTGTTTTGTGTCCTATCATGTGGTCTATCTTTGAAAATGTTCCATGTGCACTTGAGAAGTATGTATATTTAGCTTCTTTGGGGTGAAAAGTTCTATATATATTGACTAAGTCCATTTGATCTAGAGTGTTGTTCAGTGCCTCAATATCTTTGGTGTTTCTTTGCTTCGAAGATCTGTCCATTGTTGACAATGGGGCGTTCAAGTCTCCTACTATGAGTGTGTTGCTGTCTATATCTTTCTTGGAATCTTTCAAAATTTTCCTTATATATTTGGGTGCTCCTAAGTTGGGTGCATATATATTTATAAGGGTTATATCTTCTTGATGGATTTTTCCCTTAAGTATTATGAAATGCCCTTCTTTGTCTCTTTTTATGGACTTTGCTGTGAAATCTGTTTTGTCTGATATAAGTATTGCTACCCCGGCTTTTTTTTCATGTCCATTTGCTTGAAATACTTTTTTCCATCCCTTCACTTTCAGTCTGTGTAGATCTTTTGTTCTAAGGTGGGTCTCTTGTAGACAGCATATATGTGGGTCATTCTTTCTAATCCATTCAGCTACCCTATGTCTTTTAATTGGAGTGTTTAATCCATTTACATTTAAGGTTATTACCGTTAAGTACTTATTCATTGTCATTTTTCCCCTTTGTACTTGTATTCTTCTCTGTCTCTCTCTGATTCTTTATCTTCTTAGAGCAGACCCTTTAGCATCTCTTGCATTGCTGGTTTGGTGGAAATGTATTCTTTTAGCCTTCTTTTGTCTTGGAAGTTCCTTATTTCACCCTCCATTTTGAATGAGAGCTTTGCTGGGTATAGTATTCTAGGTTGTAGGCCTTTGTTTTTCATTGCTTGGAATATTTTTTGCCATTCCCTTCTGGCTTGTAGTGTTTCTGCTGAGAAATCTGATGATAGCCTTATTGGAGCTCCCTTGTATGTTATTAGTTGTTTCTCTCTTGCTGCTTTTAGGATCCTCTCTTTGTCTTTGAATGTAGCCATTTTCATTATGATGTGTCTTGAAGTGGGCCTGTTGGGGTTCATCTTCATTGGGACCCTCTGTGCTTCCTGGACTTGCGTGACTCTTTCTCTCATCATGTTAGGGAAGTTTTCTGTCATTAGTTTTTCAAAGAGGTTTTCTATCCCTTGCTCTTCTTCTTCTCCTTCTGGAATTCCTATGATATGGATATTATTACGTTTCATGTTGTCCTGCAGCTGTCTTAGAACCTCTTCAGTCTTGTTCAGTCTTTCTTCATTTTGTTGCATTGTCTGGGAGTTTTTGTGTACGTTGTCCTCCAGCTCGCTGATCCGATCTTCTGCTTCCTCTAGCCTGCTTTTAATTCCTTCTACTGTGTTCTTCAATTCAGAGATCGTATTCTTCATTTCCTCCTGGCTCTTATTGATAGCTTCTATGTCCTTTTTCATGCTCGCGTAATTCTCAGTGAGTTCGTTGTAGTTTTTCTGGAGTTCCTTGTAGTTTTCCTGGAGTTCTTTGTAGTTTCCGCTGAGCTCATTCAGCTTCTCCATAATCCATGTTTTGAATTCCATATCTGATAGTTCGCTCCCCTCTATTTCATATAGCACTCTTTCTGAGGATTCTACCTTTCTTTTTGATGGGAGGTTGTTTCTCTGTCTCCCCATTTTTGTGACTCCTATTGTTTGTTGGTGCTTCTTAGAATGATTCCTAGGTATTTGTCATTGAAATTTTGATAGTGATTGCATTGTATCTATAAAGGGCATTGAATAGTGTAAACCTTCTAACAATATTAATTCTTCTTATCTATGAACATAAAATATTTTTTCATTTATTTGTATCTTAAGTTTCTTTCATCAATGCCTTATCAGTTTCAATGTATAGAAGTTTTACCTCCTTGGTTAAATTTATTCCTAAATATTTTATGTTTTTTTATTCTATTGTAAATGGTATTGTTTTCTTTATATTTCTTTCAGATATTTTGTTGTGAGTGTATAGAAATGCAAGTAAATTTTATGTTGATTTTCGTATTCTGCAGCTTTATTGAATTTATTTATAAGTTTTAACAGTTTTTTTCATACAGTCTTGATGGTCTTCTATGTAAAAGATTGTGTCATCTGCAAACAGAGACAATTTTACTTTTTTTCTGACTTGGATGCCTTTTATTTCCTTTTTTTCCCCTAATTACTCTGACTGGGACTTTCAGTACTATGTGAACAGGAATTTTGAAAGGCACTCTTTTCTTGTTCCTGGTTTTAGAGGAAAAGCTTTCCATTTTACACCATTGAATATAATGTTAGCTGTGAGTTGGTCATACATAGTCTTTATTATTTTAAGGTATGTTACTTATATACTCAACTTGTTGATAACTTTTATCATGAAAGGGTATTGAATTTTGACAAATGCTTTTGTACATCTATTGAGAGGATTATATAATCTTTATCCTTCATTCTATTAAAGCGATGTACCACATTTTTTTGCTATGTAATTTTAAGTAGTTTCCCAGTTCTCAAAACTTCAGTGTTTTCGGCTCTAAAGTGAAGGGATTTTATTAGATTAGTGTTTTTACACTGTGGGTTGCAATTCCTTAGTGAGTGGCAAAATCAATGTAATGGATGTCAATCAACAGTTTTAAGGAAATGGAACAAAGAAATAGTAAAGCATACTGCATATAATAAGTATCATTTTGCCAAATTCTTGTTTCCCTTATATATGTGTATGTCTGAGTCATGATGGAAAACTTTTTTTTTACTATTTGTTACAATAAAAAAGTTTGAAACCCACTGCATTACTTGATCTGTAATGTCCCTCCTTGTATAAAATTTTGTCAATTTACACTATTCATTTTGGCTGAACTCTTTATGTATTAACTTATTCCTCACCACAAACTCTGAAGTAGTACAACTATTATAATCCTCCCCATTTTATAGGCAAAGGAAATGAGGGAAAGAGAAGTTAATAACGAAGACAAAACATATAGCCAGATGTGGTGGAGCTGAAAAATGAACTCAAGTAGTTTAATTTTAAAGCCATCACTCTTTTCCTTTTTTTTTTATATTCTCACCCGAGGATATATTCATTGATTTTAGAGAGGAAGGGAGAGGAAGAGAGAGAGAGAGGACATCAATGTGAGAGAGAAACATGAATCAGTTTTCTCCCCATACAGCCCTGACTAGGAATCAAACTTGCAACTTTTTCATGCATGTGACAACACTGTAATCAACCTAGCCACCCAGCCAGTGATAGAGCCATGACTCTTAACCACTATTTCATTCTTTCTAGATTTCTGGCAATACATTTTAAAAAGTTTCAAATCAACCTACAATCTTATAGCCCTTCTCTAGTTATAATACCATAAAATCATGTATTTGATGGTGAATACTGGTTCAAAAAATAAGAATTTCCTTGATAGTAAATAAACCACATTTGAGAAAGCATTCAAAAGAATGGGGGAGAGATAGTCAACACATCAGCTCAGACCATTAACTTTCTTCCCAGTGCCCTCTGTAGATCTCAAGGTTTTGGCCCAGTAGCAGAAGCTGTTCATTAAAAAATAATAAATAAATAAATAAAGTTTGCAATAAAGAATCTTACCTTACAAAAAATTAAACTCCTATAATTCCTTTGTTCCATTCTATTAATGTAAAGATTTCTTCAACTTTAGTTCATTTGAATTTGGCTACAGAAATGTCTATTGTTTTTCATCATATCAGAATAGTTTTAATTAGTTTCCAGTGAAGACAAATGATAAGATGCATGAGATAATGAGAAACAGAATTTAGATGAATGGCTAAAATCAATGCAATTGAAAGTATAACAAAAATGCCAAAATCTCTGTATTCCTATCTTTTTTTCTTTTGATAATAGCTGTATTCTATGGCACACACACACCCAGTATTCTACTAATTCAACAAACACAAAAATTATTTTGACATGGTCACTGCTTCTCATGGAGCTTCCAATATCTTGACAGTAAAAAACAAACAAACATTTTTTTGAGTCTTTGTTCTTTACTGAGTACTTTCCCTGGTTTATATGCTAATTAATTTAAATTAGTTTTCACCACAATCTGTGAGGTTATGCCTCCTCTTCTTTTTTACTGTCAGTACACTAAAACTCAATTAAAATAATTCGGTATTAAGAGATCGAGAAATGGAGAGTGTTATGCTAAGTGAAATAAGCCAGTCAGAGAAAGACAAATACCATATGATCTCACTTATAAGTGGAAACTAATGAACAAAACAAATAAACCAGCAAAATAGAACCAGAGACATGGAAATATGGAACAAACTGACATCCACCAGAGGGGAGGAGGGAGGAGGATAAGGGCGGAAAGAAGGGACGGGTCTAGTCAAGGAACGTGTATAAATGATCCACAGACACGGACAGCATGGTGGGGATTGTGGGAATGCTTTGGGGTGGGGGGTGGCACAGGGAAGGGCAATGGGGGAAAATTGGGATAACTGTAATTGAACAATAATAAAATAAAATAATATATATTTAAAAAAAAAAAGATCCAGCTTGAATTGAACCCCAGTTTCTCTGCACCGAGTGTAGTTTTTCTCACTGTAGAACTGTGAAGTGTTGGTTTTTCCCCCAAAGTACCCCCATACACAATATACATGTATTTAGTTTGTTTTCCAGTGTTGCGATTATTTAAAATAAATAAAATATATCTACCCATACATTTCCATTCTTTAACTCCTTCTGTTCTGGTTTCTATATTTTACCATTACACAACATTTATTTTTTTTAAGTATATTTTATTGATTATATTGTTACAATAGTTCCAATTTTTTCCCCTTTGCTCCCCTCCGCCCAGCACCCCCACTTCCCCAATAATCCCCTCCCCAAGTCTATGCCCATGGGTCGTACACACAAGCTCTCCTGCCTCACCCTTTCATATATTCTTCTTTTTTAAAAAATAATTAATTAATTAGTTAAATATTTTAACAATAAAAAATAACAATCCCTCCCTCTCAGACTTAAGACCCTTTACAATCTTATAAAGGACAATGGACGAAGGTCTCGAGCTCCTCTAGCTGCTTCAAGCTGGACATGGTCGTTGTCCTACCTACCCTTGGGTCAAGAAATCCCTAATAAGAGTGGGGGGTGTGGAGGGGAGGGTGGCCTTCCCACAAGGGGAAGGATCGTGCAGACTCCAGGTTGGTTGGCTGTCCCCGGACAACGGCATGCTTGATTTAACAGGCTGGCATCCTTGTTGTATTCTGGGGGCAACAGGGTTAAAGGACATCATTCAATCCGTAACCACTAGATGACAAAAGACAGGTATTAATTTTTCAATGTCCCACATTAGGGAAAAGAAGGGCTTCTTTGGAGGAAGGTATGCCAGGTACATCTTACCTGTCCAAAACCCTTTTGTCCATTATACTTAGTTCGGACTGAGGGAAATATTTTAGGTTTCCCCCATCTCAGGCCTCTGGGCTCTTTCTGTCCAAGCCATTAGGATAGAAAAGAGAAACCAGTTTTAAAGTGAAGCCCACAGACCACCCCATTCTTCACCAACCCAGCCACTTAGTTCAGCCAACCCATTGAGTCTCAGGAGGCAGCAATGCAGACAGGATTAAGTGAGGCCTATACATACAGACAATCACTCAGGTAATGAGATCGTAGGCTTATGCCCTTTGAAAACAGAAAACACATGTTAATTTATGTAACATAACCCACATACAAGTCTCTAAGTCTGTAGGACTGTCTTATCGGAAAGACATCCAGTTGCAAGGCATTTGACATTCTTCTTGCCTGTAAATTAAACATCTTTGATAATGCCACAGACATAGTTTAACTTTCAAGTGAAAACAAATTTTAAATGAAAAGAAACTTTAAAGATGGTTAGCTGCACTACTTTATAGTCTACCACTGGGTATTGTGATCTTCCTTGAATCGTGATTTTTCTCCCTAAGATTACCCTCCTTGTCATTAAAGGGACTGCATTAAGTTCATTTTTAATTTATCCTGTTCATTTGCATAAACACAACAAGAGCAGCAAATGATCACTTATGATCTTTAGTTCTGCTTTGCTGGAACTTATGCAAGGAACATTTAGGGTGACCTTCAGTCTGCCCTTCAGGGCACAGAAGCTGAGCCACATGCCTGGCATTCAGCCTTGCCTGTAAACACCTGTCTTTTCCAGGTCCTCCTGGTTTTCCATTGTGCCTTAAGGTCCCTTCTAGCCATCTTTCAGGAAAACAACCTTCATTCCTTCCCTGGAAAGATTGCTATGGACCGCTCATCCATCCAAGGTACCAGGCCTTTTATCTCGTGGACTTTTATTACCTTTTAAAGTCAGTCCCAGTTGCTCAGGGCTTTTTGGTAACAACCAAAGCCCAAGCATGTCTCCTTTAGGCATGACATTCCAGTCAAAGTCTTAGTCAAAAAAATCGTCATTAACAACTGGTCTTATTAGTTTTATGCAAAGAAACTTAGGTCATTACTTACTTCTTTAGAATGCCAAATTCTGGCGGGATCAGATAGGGAGAAAATATATACAGTGTGAAGGAAAATCCTTGTCCTTCTAATATTCACTGAACTTGCATTTCTATTCTTTATATTTTTATTTTTCCCCCCACTAAAAATTTTTCTGTTTGTTTGTTTTTCCATTACAGTTGTCTCACTTTTTTCCCCCTCTTGCTTCCCTGCCCCCTGCCCCCACTTCTTCCACATTCAGTCTCCACCCAGTTGTCCATGTCCATGGGTCATTTATACATGTTCTTTGACTAGACCCTTCCCCTTCTTACCACTTCGCTCCCTCCCATCTCCCCCTTTGTTACTGTTAGTTTATTCCTTGTTTACATACCTCTGGTTCAATTTTGCTCATTTGTTTGTGTTGTTCATTAGTTTCCTGTAACAGGTGATAGCATAAGGTAATTTTCTTTTGTTGCCTGGCTTATTTCGCTAAGCATAATTCTCTCTAGTTCCAATCATGTTGTTGCAAATGGTAGCAGTTCCTTCTTTCTTTCAGTACTTATTCATTGTCATTTTCCCCCTTTGTACTCGTGTTCCTCTCTGTCTCTCTCTGTTTCTTCATCTTCTTAAAGCAGACCGTTTAGCATCTCTTGCAATGCTGGTGGTGGAGGTGTATTCTTTTAGCCTTCTTTTGTCTTGGAAACTCCTTATTTCACCTTCCATTTTGAATGAGAGCCTTGCTGGGTAGAGTATTCTTGGTTGTAGGCCTTTGTTTTTCATTACTTGGAGTATATTTTGCCATTCCCTTCTGGTTTGTAGTGTTTCTGCTGAGAAATCTGATGATAGCCTTATTGGAGCTCCCTTGTATGTTATTAGTTGTTTCTCTCTTGCTGCTTTTAGGATCCTCTCTTTGTCTTTGAATGTAGCCATTTTCATTATGATGTGTCTTGAAGTGGGCCTGTTGGGGTTCATCTTCATTGGGACTCTCTGTACTTCCTGGACTTGCATGATTCTTTCTCTCTTCATGTTAGGGAAGTTTTCTGTCATTAGTTTTTCAAAGAGGTTTTCTATTCCTTGCTCTTCTTCTTCTCCTTCTGCAATTCCTATGATACGGATATTATTACGTTTCATGTTGTCCTGCAGCTGTCTTAGAGCCTCTTCAGTCTTGTTCAGTCTTTTTTCGTTTCGTTGCACTGTCTGTGAATTTTTGTCTACATTGTCCTCCAGCTCACTGATCCAATCTTCTGCTTACTCTAGCCTGTTTTTAATTCCTTCTACTGTGTTCTTCAATTCAGAGATCGTATTCTTCATTTCCTCCTGGCTCTTATTGATAGCTTCCATGTCCTTTTTGATGCTGGTATAATTCTCAGTAAGTTCCTTATAGTTCTTCTGGAGTTCACTGTAGTTTCTCTGGAGTTCTTTGTAGTTTCCGCTGAGCTCATTGAGCTTCTCCATAATACATGCTTTCAATTCCATATCTGATAGTTTGTTCCCCTCTCTTTCATTTAGCACTCTTTCTGGGGACTCTACTTTTCCTTTCAATGGGGGGTTGTTTCTCTGTCTCCCCATTTTTGTGACTCCTATTGTTTGTTGGTGCTTCTTAGAATGATCTGCACTTCCTGGATCTGCCCCTGGTGGCGTCAGATCCTGTACCAGTCTGGGCCTAGGCAGCCTGTTGGAGACTTCCAGGGATCTACTGCCTTTGTCTGACTTCTTTAGTTGTTAATCTATTCAATCTGTGAGTAGCCATCAGGCTTAAGGACCATGGGTGTGGCCGCTTAATTCCTGTAGGCAGGGCCTTTGCTTCCCCTCAGGCTGATGCCACTTGGCCGGGAATGGTCTGCCTGCAGCACTGGGGATGAGTCAGCACTGGGACCTGGCCGGCCGCTTCCCCAGCTCTCCCCTCAAAGCCACCACACCAAACTCTCCCCAAGCATTTCCAGTCCTCTCTGTCTTCCCTCTGCTTGTGCCCAGGGTAAGTGGGGGCATAATATTTTCATATGTGATCCGCTTAAGAGCTCTTTTTCTCCAGCTGTTTCTCTCCGGCTAGCAAGAAACCCTGTGGCTTTTCGCTTTTCTCAGCTGGATACTATTTTACTTTCCACTCTGTTGCTGTAGGCTGGGAAGCTCAGCTGGGGGTTTAGACCCTGACCTTCTCAGGGGGAATCCCTGGCTGCTGAGCTGTTTCTCAGTCCCTTCAGTTGCTACCCGTGTGATGCCAGCCAGCCCCTTCCGCGTCTCCACACTGCCTACGGGTCACGTTGTGATGTAGCAGCCTTTTCTGTCTCTCCGTGGTTATTAGACTTCTCTCCAGATGGTGTTCAGTTGGTTATTCCAGATGATTTCTCCAAAATTACATTGTAAATCCAGACTAGTTCTGGGAGGAAGTTAGTGTAGCTTCCACTTACTCCTCCGCCATCTTGTTTCTCCACCATTACACAACATTTAGAAGATGTAGTTTAACTATGGGGACTGTCCTTTTACCTTTGATTCACTTCAAATCTTGACTATTTTCTCTATATTTAACAGTCACATATAAATATTTCACATTTTATTTTTAATGCTTTACTATGAATTATTAAATTTATTTTATTTTTCTTGGTGAGCACATTTATTGGAAGGGTTGGAGGAAAATAAAAATGCCACAACTTCAGAATTTGTGAGCTATCTCCAAATCAGCTCATTCCAGGAATGGAAGAATACTTAGTCATTTCTTAATATCAGAATTTACACAGGGTTCTCTTTTAAATATCTTCTGTATATATAGACGCAACCAGACAGTATCCTAACAGAGATCAATTGTTTATTTTGGCCAACTCGCAGCGGAGGGGCAACTAGTAAATATCATCTCCTCAAAGACAGAGCGTCAGAATATTCTGCTTTGTTGATTTACATATCTTTTCATGTGTTTCTTAAAATTTTTTTATAACAGTCACAATTTCTTCCATATCTCCAAATATCATATTTAAATATGCAATTTACCTTGAAGCTCTTTGTCATTTCTTGTTTTCACATAGATTTGCTCATCCAGGCTGATCTTGATGAGATCCAGGGACTCTTCTATGGTTGGCAGTTTGTTCTTGGTCCAGATTGTCTGCCATGTTCCAAACCCTGTGCTATATATTGTTGAATTTAAATTCTGCTGATAATGCCTAATGGGTCAAGAACAATGTAGCTATTTAGCTAGAATTTTGCAAATTCATCATGGAACTTAAATAAGAATATAGACTCATGGTTGGGTTTTTTGTTTTTTTCTTTTTTAACAACTATAATCCTATTCTTGGAGCAATGCTTGAGATAATGAACTCCATTAAGAATATAAGTGATGGCAAGAAAAAGCATTTGTATGAAGCAAAAAGTAAAAGATGAAATTTCTGAACTATAAAATCTATTTTGGAAAATCAGATTATAAACTCCTTAAAGGCTTATGAAAAGTACATTTAACAGAAACTTTAGCCAAGTAGAAATAATGCAGAATCAGTGTGATGAACTTAGTGTGACTAGCCACCTACAAGCTTTCTGGACATTTAATTTCTAAGGTACTATTTATTTCACAATTACTAAGTATTTTACAGCATCATAACCCATTTAATCTCTCACAACAAGCCTATAAATTTAGGTATTAACGAAGTTAGAATCTCCTGAAAGTCAGAAATAGTCTTTTGTGATGAGTATCCTTTTCGGTTTATACCAAATAAAAAGATAAAGAATAAAATTCTAATAAATTTTCAGGATAAGAAAATTGAGACTTTGCAAGGCTAATGTATCCAAGTTTGTGCAGTTATAGAAGGTGGCATGATGATTTTAATCTGAGTCCCATTCATAATCACTTTCCTCCTCTGCCTCCACAAATTAAAAAGGTTCTCCCAGCCCTGCTCTTTTCTTTTAATCTTTGTTTTTTTAGAAGCCACCCTAGTGTAGTACCTGGGCTTACTTAGATTTTGACAGGTAACACTGTGGAAAACAATCACACATATGTGTTTATCCTTCCTGCTGGATAGCAAGTCCCTAAGGGACAGGGACAATGTGGTATCTACCTTTTGATTCCTCAGTGTTATGTATCTGTCACATAATAAGTACCATGTAATAAAAGTTAAATAAGTTACCGTATATATTGTAGTTTGTTTTATGGCCATTTTTATTACCTCCAAGGGTAGATAAGAAGAAAGCCTAGCACACAAGGCATAATTATATTAGGTGGCTACCTATATGTAAAAGAAAAAAGTTTGAGTTTAATATATATATATATACACATATATATATATATATATATATATATATATATATGGATTTTTTAAACAAAAAATTAGTTGCTCAATTGTGAGGGTAGACTAAGCAAGCTTGAAACCCACAGGACAGGCAGTCAGGATGTAAAGACCACACGCAGGCTGGAGTTCCATGGCAGCAGCTGGACCTCTGGCTGCTGTTTGGAAACTAGCCCTGCTCTTAGATAGCTCAGTTCCACAACCATATAGAAATAAATTTCAACTGCAAATTGTATATGGCTTAGGTGTATCTCCAAAGTTAGAATTTATTTATTGACTATAGATTAGAATCCTCCCTGCTGACATAAGAAACTTCTAAACTTGTAGAGGAATTTTTATAATTTTATTTGAGCCAAACTGATGATAATTGCTGAGAAGCAAAATCTCAATGGATTGAGAAAATGCTCTGGAGAATAATAGTTTTGCAGTTTATTTTATACAGTACAATCAAAGGAGGAGGCATAAAGAGGGTTACATGAAATCCATTGGTGGTAGATTTAAGGGGGCAGGAAAAAGCAAAGCAGATAAATTTTGGGGATTAGATAAAAGTAAGATGGAGTCACACATACTTCTTTTACCTTGGTAGGTACAAGATAGTTACTAATTAACATTAACAGCAAATAGAATGGTGCTGGGAATGGGGAAGACAGCAATGAGGGGTTCTGTGGTTTTTTGCTCTGATTGTGTCCTGAGGTGTCTGGGAAAGACAATTACTCTGACATTTCAAAGGTGTGTTATCTTAGATGCAAAAAGATAATAGTCTCACTTCTGGTAAAGATTAGCTTTGTCAAGGAAGCTACAGGCCTGGGATATGACCATCTGCCCCAGCTCACTTTTAATTAGGAATTATTGCTTAGATCATCTTAGGTGGTTACTTTCAGTCTCTGAGTTTGTAAGGCTCATCAAGCAGGACTTTTTTGAATTTGTCAGATTTAGTGTGTGGCCCCTTCTTCATCCACATTGCATAATTGAATCCTTTTGCATACTTTTCTTTTTCTCTTTTCTTTTTTTTTTTTAATTTTAGAAAAACAGGTCTTTATTTACAATATTCCAACCTGAGGGGTGGGGGAGTTGTGAGCACTTCGGCTAAGAGTCCTGTTTTCTCCTAAGACCCAGCACTTCCCTTGCTCCCCAAAAGGCCATAAGCCAACCCCAAATCTAATAGTTCCCCACTCCTTATCTGTCAGCTCTCTCCTTAAGGATCTGGGGTATGATGTCATCAGCCTCTGTATAATAGTACAGAAAAACATGTGCCATATTACACTGGATCATGGTGAAGTCCAGGAAAGGCGCAAGTCCTAAGAAAGTGTCTTCTTCGCATGTCCTGAGTTCCAAGAGTCCAGATAGAGTCCAGGTCTGTAAGGCAAAGTCTTCAGTGGCTTTGAGTCAGCTGGAGTGAGCACAATCAAAGCAGCAGTACGCCTGCTTTCTTACTAGCCTAGGCCGCATGGCCAGATCCCGACTGCAAACTGCATAGTTACTTCTTCTCACATGGCTGCTACAACATGCTCCTCCAACCTGTTCCTTCCATTGTGCTTCTTCTCATGGTGTGAGAAACGCTCACAATAAATCACCAGGACACAGGACTTGAGCAGCAAAGTGAGGCGTTTATTCGCAAGTTTGCAGAGTCAGGCGCACTGCCAGCCAGGAGCATGTGCACATGAAGTAGACAAAGAAAACTGGTTTTATACTAATACAATTAGCTCCCCCTCCCTAATGCGATTAGCTTCCCCTCCCTTCTCCTTCTCCCCCATTTCCCCATTACTGGTTAATTCGGGTTCACAATCTAATGCAATTAACTACTTAACTCAGGTTGTGATTAACTAAGGGTAATCTAGTTATAGGTCTATCTCTAACTTGTTTGCAAAGTTATTTAGGTACATCTTCCCATTTCTCTGTATTTGGTGATAACAATCTTCCTCCTTTTGATCCCAGAGATATGTGTGAGGAGCTGTGAAATGTCATTTCCTTGCCCTCTTTCCATGATTCATCTGTTAATGATCTCTTACTGGTTTGAGAGTCACTGGATTGCTTCTTTATTCCTAACAATGGTACTTCTTCTCATGGTGGATGGGAGCCCTTCTTCCCATCAGACATCATGGCGGACTGGTGGGGTCCCACCGTAGTCTTTCAAACCACGTGGCCCAGTGCTGCATACTTCCCATGAACAGAAAATATTTAATCTCATAATAGATGTTGATTAATTTTTTAATAAAGGCCTTATAAACAAATAATATCAATCTCCCTCATAATAACATTATAAACAATATATTTGTAACTTATTTCATCTTAGTTTACTAGTTGGAAACCAAAAATATTTTACACAAAATTTCTGTTATGAAGTATTTTCTTCATTGTGTAAGCTATAAAAAATCAGAACAATGAGTTGAGGAAAGACAAGAAATAAAGTGGAAGTGCAATAGCCAAGCTAACAAAATTACTTAAATCAGAATGGCCTGAAACGTGAAGAATAGATTTTATTTTATTTTAAGTAGCCTGAAGACATAAATTTTGAACTTTTCCATTGTGCATTAATGCTTGGATATATTTATAAATCCTACAGATAGCCCTCTGAAGAACTTAGAAAAAAAAAAGTTCACATATGCAGAACACCATCTCAGACCATTCTAGAAGCTAAGAATACAGGACTGATTTTTCCCAAGAATGTATTTTTCACTATAAGAAATCTCTATTTTTTTTCTTCTGAACACTCTGGGTGTTACCTGGCAGTGTTAATAGATTTGCAAATCTTAAGACCTTGAATAAAACTTGATTATTTAATTCTAGGGAAGCCTCTTGATTCATTTACTCTTAGTCAGCAAAATGAAGTGGTTTCCCAGTTTCTCTTACTGAGTTAACTGTAGTAAATCATACTGTTACTCAAGTAATGCTTACTGTACTGAGTGAAACAAATAAATGTAAGAATATATCCTACTTTTAAAAACTTAACAGATAGAATATTATACTTAAAGATAAATAAGAGCTCATATTTGGTACATGCCAATAAAGAGCATAGAAAATAAAATCTTTGAGAATTTAGATTAGTGGGAGATCTTAGTAGGTTTAAACAGTTGAAAAGTTATGTAATGGAGTGGTCAGGCAAAATCACTGGAGAATGCAGGGGGCAGGGAGAAAACCCTGAGGCAGAATTGAAGATTAGAAGCTTGCAAAAGAAGGGGCCCGTAGGACAGGGAAATTGCCTGAGGCAGCCGGACAGCTCTTGACTAGGCAAAAGGGCACCTGTACAGAGCATGTGTGACTGGAGACTTTGTCTCTTTATGCAACATGGCATCCAGAAGAGGGGCCAAGGCAAACATGGTTGACATTGGCCCTCATAGGTTGAAAAGCTGGACACACTCCTACTGGCTTCCCAGACATGCAGAATTCTGAGAGAAGACTTCTAAACAGAAGGCAGAGAGAAGGCCGCTCTCTTGGCTTGGGGGCTCTGGGTCTCTTGGCTTCTTGGTTTCTTGGGCTCTTGCTTAGCTCCCCATGAACAGGAGCACTTGTGGGACTGACAGATGCCAGGTCCACCTGGTACTTAGGCCCTGCATGATTGGAAGCCAGCTCTCTGAAGGCAGAGTCCCACCCTGGGATTCATGCCACGCTCCAGACTTTGGGATGCTATATAGCACATGGGTCCTGGAGTGTTTCCTCTCCCTCACCCTGAGAGCAGCTCATAGAGACTGACAGCAGCACAAGAAGGTATGAGCTGGAAAGTTCCTAGAGCTTCCCCTGCACAAGTGTGTGGAGTGATCTGGCAGTGCACACGAGAGAAAGAGAGAGAGAGAGAGAGAGAGAGAGAGAGAGAGAGAGAGAGAGAGAGAGAGAGAGAGAGAGAGAGAGAGAGAGAGAGAGAGAGAGAGGAGAGAGAGAGAGACTTTAAGATAATGGCGATTCTGAAACCCCACAGGTACACACCCTAGAGAAGATGGAGACTATATTGCATAGCCAGCTTAAGCTCCAAAAGGACAAATATTGGGAACTTCTGATGTGTGGCTTTGTTTTGTAATCTTTTTGGGAGCAAAGGAAGTTCTATGTCTTGCAGAAGAGAAGGTTCAGAACAGGAATGCTCCCAGCTCCCCACACCCCAGAAATTGGAAACCCTGTTAATAAAAACCTATTTCCTTCCACACAAATCTTAGTGTTATGTGTATACACAGCAACAAGCAGCCAGACCCCATGCTGCTCAGTTACAGTTTGTGGGACATAATTAAGAAAGACAATTTCATAAAAACATTGTCCAAAGGGAAAGTGATGGCTTAGGCAATTTCAGAGCCCAAAATGTCCCCAAAGATAGAGTGCTAAATGAGGCCAGAAGTAAAAGGTTTGTGCTGGGGTAGAGTAGGAGATAAAGGTGCTTGATAGTTTAACATTTACAACTTTTAAAAACATAAATTTTTCTATCAAATGCCGCCAGCTCTCATTCTGCTGAACTTTTATGAGTGGGACCTTTGTCTTATCTACTCTGATATTTTCAGTGCCTCACACAGTACTGAGATAGGGTATGTTCCCAAATGGCTGTAATCAATAAGGGTTACAGAGATCATCAAGGAGATAGTAAGACCAACCCTAAGCACATTTATGGCTTAGAATTTTTGGAAGACCAGCTCGATCTAATTTCACCTTGTGGTAATCCCTAGCTTCATCATACACTCATTACTATACAGTAACATAGTAAACCACATACCACAGGCTGCTATGATTGGAAACAGAAAGCCCATATAAGGATGCAACATGGCGAACAGGGCTCTTCTGAGAGGTCTCCACCCGTCTCTTGGAAAAATCCTGAATATTTCTCCCCTTTATTGAATGCTTTACTCCTCAATTAAATGAAACTCAGTAAAAGGAGTAAATCCCACTAGGGAGAGGCTGCTCTGTCTGTGTAGTAGCTACACTCTGTTTCACTGCTTCATTAATAAACTCCCTTTCACTTGAAACTCTATGCTGGCTAGATTTTAAATTATTTCCTGGGCAAAGCTAAGAACCACTGTGGGTCACAGACCTTCAGGTTTCCAGACCTCTGGAATACCTACATCAGTACTGTCAGGCTTAGCACAGAAAAGGCAACTGTAAATATTTGTTGAATGATTGAATTAATGAGTCTCATTCATTCATTAAGTGAATTATTCAAGATCAAACAGCTAGTAAGTATTAGAGTTATGACTGGAATAAATGATTATTTTTACCCTATTCAGATATGAATTCTAAAATGTTACAGAATCATTATTTCTCCATTCTCCTTATTTTTTGGATGGAACTTAAGAAGTTTGTATTAGGATTCTCCAGAGAAACAGAATGTATGTGTGTGCATGTGCGTGTGTGTGAAGAGAGAGGAGGAGGAGGAGGAGAGAGAGAGAATTATAAGGAATGGGCTCATGCAATTATGGAAGCTGACAAGATCTGCAGGGTGAGTCAGTGAACTGGAGAAGGAAGAGCCAATGGTGTAGTTGCTGTCTGGGTTCAGAGGCCTGAAAACCAGGGAGAGCTGATGTTTCAGTTCTAGTTCAAAGAAAGCCAATATCCCAGTTTGAAAGCAATCAGGAAGGAGGGATTCTTTTTTACTTGGGGGAGGGTAAAGTTTTGTGCTCTATTCAGGTCTTCAACTGCCTGGATGAGGCCCACCCACATTAAGGTGGTAATCTGCTTTATTCAGTCTACTCATTTAAATGTTAATCTCACCCAGAAACATCCTCACAGACTCACCCATGGCCCAGGTAAATTGACATAAAATTAACCACTACGAAGCTTTACCATTCACAACTAATGTGACCAAATTTATTCCATGAAAACATCACAGCTTGTATAATTCTAAGCAAGTATTTATATAAATTTCTTTTGTTGAGATAGTGCAGCATGGTGGTGAAGAACACCTCTACTTGGATTCAAATTCCAGTCACCAGTTGTATGAACCTGACAAGTTACTTCTTTTAGTATCAGTTTTTTTAATCTATATATTGGGAATAAAAATTGGCTACTATTTGTAAATAAATAAATAAATCGAGCCACTTTAAAATGGAGTCCCGAGCTGCCTTCTAGAAGAACTGATATGCACATCTTATGCCTCAAACCTCTGGAATGTTAAATTGGACCAAAATAAACTTTGGACTGGGCCTAAAGCAACGTTATGTCCCAAAGAACTGCTTGCAAGGATAACAGGAAAACAGATATTATGACTACTGGACTGATGACATGGGACTAAAGATTAAAAACACTGTTTACAATTAATGTCACTATGTTTGCTTATCTGCACCAATAGAAATGCCTTCCTTCTATTGATGTAATTGTTCCCCTTCCCTTTCCCATAAACACCCCTTGCCTTGGTTTCCTAATCAAAACACTTTTGGGTTTCTGCCTAAATCTGCTTTTTGAATAGCTTTTCTTCTTCTACTCCCCGCCCCCACTCCTCTTTTCTTCTTCTTTTTCTTCATTGTATTTTTTGATCTCAAATAAATTTCTGTTGCTTCTTACTGTCAGTTATTTTTAGGTTATTGTATCTAATAATACATAATAATAAAATTTAATAAATGTGCATACCATACTATTTCTTTGTTTCTGTCAAACAAGTATTCATTTAAAACATCAAGTCATGTTTTTAATTTTAAACACTCAAGTAAAATAATAATACTCTTGCAAAGCAGGTGTCTTTTATTTTATTTATATTTCTGCCTTTTAATTCCTAGTTTAATGCCTGATACATAGTAAGCACATAATAAGACTTTTAAGAATACTTAATTATTGTGTCAGGAAAAAATATAACTTAGGGTATTTGAATTCTGTATCCCTAGCAATATATAAATTTTGAGAATAACTTTTTTTCTTATGTACAAATATTAACTTGATTTGAAATGAGACACTTGGAGAAGTAATAATAGCAGAGACAGATAATTTCATTAACTTAATATTTGTTAGTTATGTTGCCTTGTAAGTCTGTAAACCTAAAACAGTTTCCATAAACAATTAAAGATGACATGAACTTTTAGTTGATCCAATCATTATTAATTTTTTGCATCACATCTTTAAATTGCAGTGGCATAAATATAATGATATAATGCCTTACATTGAATAACACTTTATACTTTTCAAGTTACTTGACTATACTATCACATATGATTCTCACAATGATCTTAAAGAGTGGGTATAAATAGATGTCACTATCCCCATTTTACAGGTGAACAAACTGAGGAATGAGAGATTCAGACTAGTATGCCAAGTACCAAGCATCAAATTAATGACTAAGCTAGAAACTTTTAACTTAGTATACTTTCTAATACACCAAATCTAATTAGACTAAATTCCAAACTCCTAAGTAAAAAATATCAGCAGGTTTTCATTAAGAAGTGATTTTCTTTCAATAATGTAATGATTAAGCAGTATTTATCCCATGTTAAAAATCTCTAGATTTTACATTAATAAGAATGCAAAATAGACCATGTATATATCATATTAATACTGAGAGATTATACTCACAGTAACTAATTTTATACTCTTGAATTTGGTTCACTAAGTAATATCATATACTCTAGATGACAGCTTTTCTCAAATTAAAGTTAGAGTCTTGGGTTTGATACAACTGCATTTTTCTATGGTATCTTACTGATATGATACTATTTACTGTATTGTCTTAAATTCACTAAAAAAAATATTTTTAAAGGAGTGTGGTATGCAGTGGAGACAACAGGTTTTGTAAGATGGTGTAGGATTTATATCGTTCATACCAATTTGACTCAGGTTGTTTTTATTGAAGTTATAATCTTGATAAGATGATGAAATAATTAGAATTACCCCCAAGTCTACCACTCGGAAGGTGGTATCATTGAATAATTTTTTCCTATTTCTTCAGTCTCTAAAGAAAAGTAAATTCCAGTAGGTTTCCCAAAGCCCCAAACTGAATGGCTTCCTGGTAATTTTGAGTCCAAGGACCATGTCTTTCACTTCTTTTATACCTCCTCTTACACTACTCAGAACAATGCCATGCCTGTAGATAGTGCTTAATACATTCTAGAGCAATGAATTAATTGCACATGAAGTTGGTTTGAAAGAGACCTGGGAAAGTCTGGGATAGAGGAACCGGAATACTCTCTATGTTCAAAGTACATATGAACAGATAGCTCAACACTGAGACATCAAAAATGGCAATTCTGTGTAGCAATCAGTGAAAAGAAGCAGGCATAAGAAGAAAATGACAGGCAGGCACAGAGACAGTCCAAGGAAATGAAGGCAAACTTTGACCATGAGACAAGGGCAAACTGGGGAAGGGAATGATGTCATCAGAACAACAATAGAGGAAGACAGTTTTGGCAGCAGCTTTTGAATAGACTTTGAAGAAAAAAATTAGAGAGGGGGGAAAAAGGAAACGGGAAAAGGAAGTCTGCTCAAAACTCAGCATGACATTTGCAGTGGGTGGGGAGCTTCCTGTCACAGCTTGATGTTTGAAACATCTGGTCACCTTGTATAATGAGACCTTAGAAACTTCAGCTTTCTCAAGTGATCAGATTAGAAAATGTGTGGATTGCATGGTCTAACAGTCATTGCCAGTAGACAGGCCTATCTGAAGAAAGAAAGAAAGAAAGAAAAAAAAACAGATGGAAAACAAACTTTTGCATCGAAAACATTCCTGTTGGTTTTCTTATGTTTTTACATATTTATAAACGTATATACATGCTTGATGTGTTTTTGGAATTCACTGGCTTTGTGTTAAAATTAAACTATTGTAAATTCTCTTTTAATTTAATGATTTCACATGGCAAAACTCCATTAATAGATTTACAGATTCCATACCTTGCTTCATTTACAATATAGGCCAAGGCTTTTCACAGCACAATTGTACCCTTTAGTGTTTTTATTATTTAATGAAGGCTACTTTGGAGTGAAAAACTGACTTTCAATGAGTAGGGAAACTCATAATGATACTCACTTTATCATCTGAAGGCTAACTGTTGTATGTATGTGTGGCTGTTATGGTAACAAATAAACCCCCAATCCCAGTGGATTAAAAAACAAAACTGTTTCTCAGAGGGTCCAGTACAGGCTGGCTGGGTCTTTGTACAAGCAACCTCTTGGGAATCTAGACTTCCTCAATCTTGTGATCTCTATCTATCACCTTCTCACCTGCCAAAGTCACCAGGACAGGGAAACAGAGAGACAGATAAGGCACACTGACTTTTAACTGTTTCAGCCAGGAAGTAACACATGTCACCCTGCTGTTTCCTACTGGCCAGAACTAGTCATGCGGCTCCACCCCAAAAGCAAGGGTGCCTGAGAACATAGAGAAGCACATGGATGTTCTGGGAACACAAGCTGCCTCTACTAAAGCTTCTATGAGAACGACTGGGGAAGACCATATTGGACATTCTAGCTTAATTATTTTGGGAAATATTTTTGATTTAAAGTTTTCCAGTAAGAAGGTGGTCAATCAAAAAGAGAATAGGGTAGGAACTTTAATATTCACAATTCTTCATTTTTCTGTATGACACTAAAAATTAAATATCCCGTTTGTATAATGGCAGAAGTGTAGAGACATATATTTATATCAGAATTTCTGTTCTGATTGACTTCTGTATTAAAGCGTCTCTTATTTCTCTGTTGTTTAAGAAAACTATCTCCCTCCCCTGTATCTATTCCTTAGATGTGTTATAGTTTTATTTTTAATTATTGCTTTCTAACTTTAATTTGGATATATTTGATAGCTGTTACCCAAACTGTTCTCCTTACTGACATTCCATCCTTGAGAAGTATATTACATATATTCAATGAAAATTTATAAATTACATATATTAATAGGGAAATACAGGTGAGCCAAAAGTAGGTTTACAATTGTTCCTATGGAAAACAATACAATAATTAATAAATAATAATACAATAATAGACTATCTTTTACAACTGTAAACCTAGTTCTGCCCCACCCTGTATATACTTAAGGAAACTTTATAGTTGTCCATTAATTATTAAGCTTAATGAATCTTATTTTGATTTTTTTTTATTGTGGTAAAATATACATAACATAAAACTTATCACTTTAATTAGTTCTTAAAAATCCTAACCTGAGGATATGTTTACTGATTTTAGAGAGAGGAAGTGAGAGAGACAAACATTGATGTAAGGGAGAAGCATCAATTGGTTGTCTCCTGTATGCACCCCGACTGGGGATCAAACCCGCATCCTAGGTATGTGCTGTGACCGGGGGACAAACCCACAACGGGTGTATGGGATGATGCTCCAGCCAACTGAGCCACCCAGCCAGGGCCCACCTTAACCATATTTAAGCATGTAGTTCAGTGGCATTAAATACATTCACATTGTTGTACAATCATCACCATTGTCCATGTCTGAAACTTTTTTATCCTGAACTAAAACTCTGTATTCATCAAATACTAACTCCCATTCCTCTGTAATCTATGGCACATCTTTATTGAGAGACATCAAGTGTTCAACCCATATTGTCTGTGTCCTCTTAGTCTATATACCTCATATATCTTCCTATTCCTACTTTGCATTACACTTTTTAGCAAAGCTTCACTTTTCAAAGGAAGTTTTCTTCACTGTACCTAGTGATGCTCTGGGAATAATCAGTTAGTTTTGGACCTCCAGTTACATTACTAAGATTTCCCTTTTCTACCTTGATATCCTAAAAGACTGATTTTTTAATCAGTTATTTTAAATATGGAGATGCTGTGAAGTGGTAGGCACATCATCACCAGTTTTACCATGTTTCTAAAAGATTTTTCATTTTTCTATTATAATTCTATCACTAATAATGTTATGAACCTTCACATAATAACAATAACTACTAGGAACCATTCTAAGTATTTGATACACATAATACATGATGATGCTAGTTTTTGAAATAGAAAATACAGGAAAAAAACAGGGTAAAAAGAAGGAAAAAGGTAACTCAAGTTTTGAATATGTTGGGTTTGAGGTGCCAGTGGAGACAGTGTCTCATGGAAGACAGCCAGTGGGAAATGTGAATTTGAGTCAGGAGTCAGAAGTCAGGAGCACTGCCAGGGCTGGAGGTGGATTGGGAATGAATAATATGTCTGAAAGAGCTGCAGCTGTGGAATGAATGAGACTACCAAGGGAGAGAGAGAATGCAATGCCCACTTAGCCCAGCACCAGCCTGGAGCTAAGCTCGAGGTAGGAGTAGGGATTCATCAGGCAGGAAGGCAGGAAGGCAGGAAAAGACAGTTCAGATGGAGGAAATAGTGATGGCGTGGAGCCTGCATGGTCCCTGGTAACCTCTGTTCTACTTATTGTCTCCCTGAATTTGACTGTTTGGATACCTCACCTGAGTGGATTGTGCATATTTACCTACCGTGTCTGGCTTATTAAGAGCAGTGGTTTTTATCCTGGTTGTGCAGTCAAATCACCAGAGGAGCTTTGAAAAAGTCCAAATGTCTGAGCCCCAGAATGAGAGATTCTGACTCATGTGGTCTGATAGGGGGTCAAACTTCTGCATTTAAAATACCAAGAGCGACATGTGCTGTGGAAGGAGAAGACCAGAGGAGGATCGTGTCCCAAGACAATGGCGGCGAGGCTGAGGGCCAGGGGAATGGCCAACTGGGAAAAGTGCCTCTCGAGAAGGTTAGGAGATACAGGACTGCAGAGCAGCCACTAGGTTTGCCAAACAAGTTTTCATCAGAGGCTTTGGTGGAGCAGTTTCAGTAGAAGAATAAGGAAGAATAATTGGTGGAGTAATTCCTCTGGGACACTGGAGATATTGGGATCAAAATTATGGATAGAAAGGGGAAGGATTTAAGGATGAGTGGACATGCAGATAAATTATTAAATAGAAGGGATGCAAATGGAGAGGGTAGATGCCTGCTATTTGCAATTTTCCGAGCAAAATTGCTAGCACACTCATGGGAGGCCACAGCTTTGGGGATTAAGAACATAAACTCTGGGGCCAGATTGGGAGGCTTAGATTCTGACTCTGTCATTACCTGGCTCTGTAATCTTTATGTTTCAGTTTTCTCATCTGTCAATGGGGGTCTTTAAATACTGTTTTCTGCTCTGTAGGGCTGTTGTGACAGTTAAAAGGAGTTAGTACAGTAATGTTCTTCAGCCAGCACCTGGCACACAGTAAGGACTCAGGTTTGCTAACAGCCACAGAGGCAAGAATGGGGCTCCATGGCTGGGAGCCTCTGAGGAGAATGGGAAAAGATGCCAGCCACCTGGAGCTGAAAAGGTGCTTGCTGATCAGTCACTGAGTTCCTTGGCGAAATTCAGCAGCAGGAAGAGGCAAAGGCAGGGAATCAGCAAAGTGAAGGTCCCAGAGGTTTACTTACAATAAAGGAGGTGGATATGTAGCTGGAGAGAAAGTTATGGGTTAATACAGAAATTCAACAGGGCAATCATGTTTTAGGCTTCCTGCTTCAAAGTTGATTCCACCCCATCAATCATTTTCAAACTGCTGAGGAGCCTGGTGGTTCCTCAAAGATCCCTCATGGACAATTCTTTCCATCAGAGAGACTCCATTTTCATATGTCCACACAAGGAAGGATTGGGGGAAAAGGTTCTGGAGAGGTTGAAGAAGTATGTGTTCTTTGTAAAATTTCATTGGAATAAAAGGGCGTTTCTGTCGTTTGCCTGCTTATTTGCTTTGGTTTGAAAACCACTGCCTTTTGGAGGAATGAATCTGGGATTGACAATGTAGAGACACGGACTTTGATCCTGTTGTAGCCAAGGCAGCCGTGTGGTTTGGGCTGGGTCGCTTACTTTCTTTGGGTCTCAGTTTTCTCATTTGTGAAAGGAGTGGGCAGCACTAGATGATCATTTCTGCGCCAACGGCCCCCCCTCCTTCCGGCTCTCTGGGATTCAGTAGCACAGCCGAGGTGGGTCTTTGGAGGGTTCCATGCGCCACCTTGTGGTAAAAACGGATAATGCTCTCAACAGGCTCCAGGATACTGAAAACCCAGGGAGTCAGGCAATTTTTGAAGTGGGCTTTAATTTACATACAGAAAAATCTCTCTCCAGGGACAGGGAGCCCTATTCAGGGTAAGAGTGCTCTTTCGTTAAAATAAATTGAGGATGAGCTAGACATGGAGCAGTAGCCAGCATCTCATAACAGCAACCAGAATAACTCATCAACACATGAATACTTCATGATATGCTCTGCCTGTTGGAGTGAGAAGGCCAATAACATTAGCCAAAACTTACTTGGAATCTGCTTACTTCAGTTTAATTTTTATTTATTGAAACAGTGACCTTGAAAATGACTCCATCTTCATATTTAGGCCTATCTCACGAGTTTCCCAGCACAGTGGTAAAACTGTTGTGTGTGTGTGCTATTTATGTCACTGTACTTGAGCTAAAATTAAGTCAGGGTCACTCTACAATGAGACACAACAGCTTCTTTGTCCCTAAAGTATTTTTTAAATGACTGATTAGTAACACTGGAGGTCCAGGTAAATTCAGAAGGTTATTGGAATAAAAGCTTCCAGGGATGGCCTTGCATTATGAATTTCCTACCCATGGGCAGAGAGGGAGTCTGCAACAAAGCTGTTGGGAAATAAATACTGTAGAATGATAATAGAGCAGAAGTCAGAGGGAGTCTTTCTGTCATTGTGCTAATCCTTGAACCCTTGAGGAATGAGACCCATGACTTCAGTTTTGGACTATAAAAGGAGGGACTTTCTTCAAAAAATGGAATTTATTTAAATATAAAAATTGTGTATTTATTCTTACATTTTTAAACTTCAGTCACTTTCAAAGTCCTCTCCATTTGGTGTAATACACCAATGGAAACATTTTTTCCACTGCCCAAAACAGTTTTTGAACTCATCGATTTTGATGCCTTTTAGTGCTTCTGCCTTTTTTTTGTTTGTTTCACTGCTTCCACGTTGGCAAAAAGTTTCCCTTTGAGGACCTTTTTCATCCAGGAAAACAAAAAAATGTCACTCAGTGCAAGATCAAGTGAATAGGGAGGGTGGGGCATGGGGGTCATGCATTTTTGGTCAAAAACTGCTCAACACTCAGCGCGGTGTGGGCAGGTGCACTTGTAAATAGGCACTCAACATGAAATGGGCAAATACGATGAAAGTGTCTTCAACAAAAAATTCACTGAAGCCAAACATAGCCTCTCACAACAAGGCCAGCTGGTACACTGATACAGATGGGTTCCTCGAACACTCACCTAGCAGGGGAAGGCCTGCACTACAAGGGTCCTGCCCTCCAGAAGATCATTTTATTTTTTTGTCCCCTCCCTGTACATACCCTTCCCCTAGGTTAAATTCCCTTGTCCTTTTTTTTCCCCAGCAAAGCTTCAGACTAAAATTTTACCCTACAAAGAGCTAGTGTCAAAAATTGCTTAGAAGAGCTCCTTCTTCATATTTAGTCATTTTATTTACTCTATGAAGAGATTTGTGGATTTAAACCTATAGTATCTGAAATTTATTATAAGCTGATATCAAACCAATCACCCGCTTTTCTAATGCTATAGGTCAATCTTATACTCCTTCTGTTGAACTTGTCCCTCAATCTCACCTGTAACTTCTCAGAGCATATATAATACAGTACATCATGAGAAATTTAAACTATTTTCATTCTTTTTTTTTCTTGCCTTTTTAAATTGTTGTTCTTTTACAGTTGTTCCAATCCCCCTTGCCCCATTGCTCTCGCCTGTCCTGCCAATCCCCACTCCCACAGTCAATCCCCACGCTGTTGTCCGTGTCCCTGGGTAGTTTGTAATTTGTACATGTTCCTTGACTAGACCCTTCCTCTTCTTTCCTTCCTTATCCCCCTGCCCCCTTCCTCTTCCCTTCTGGTCACTCTCAGTCTGATCCTTGTTTACATGCCTCTGGTTCTATTTTGCTTATTTGTTTTGTTCACTAGGTTCCTCTTATAGGTGAGACCATATGGCATTTGTCTTTTGCTGTCTAGGTTATTTCACTAAGCATAAAACTCTCCAGTTCTATTCATGCTGTTGCAAAAGGTAAGAGTTGCTTCTTTCTTTCTGCTTTGTAGTATTGCATCATGTAAATGTACCACAGTTTTTTTATCCACTCATTTACTGATGGGCACATTGTCTGTTTCCAGCACTTGGCTATTGTAAATAATGCTGCTATGAACATAGGGGCGCATAGGTTGTTTCGAATTGGTGTTTCAGGATTCTTAGGGTATAATCCCAGCAGTAGGAATTGCTGGATCAAAAGGAAGTTCCATTTTAGCTTTTTGAGGAAATTCTATACTGTTTTCCACAGTGGTCATACCAATATGTGTTCCCACCAATAGCGCACTAGGGTTCTCTTTCTTCCACATCCTCACCAACACTTGTTTCTTGATTTGTTAATAATGGCCATGCTGACAGGTGTGAGGTGGTATCTCATTGTGGTTTTAATTTGTGTCTCTCTGGTGGCTAGTGATGTTGAGCATCCTTTCATATGTCTATGAGCCCTCTGTGTGTCTTCCTTGGGAAAGTGTCTGTCCAGGTCCTTTGCCCGCTTTTTCTTTTTTAAGTATGTATATTTTATTGATTATGTTGTTACAGTAGTTCCATTACTTTCCCCTTTGCTCCCTTCTGCCCAGTATGTCCCTTCCCTCCAGCAATTCCACCCCCCTTATTTCATGTCCATGGGTCGTACATATAAGTTCTTTGGCTTCATCCTTTCCTATATTATTCTTAACATCCCCCTGTCTATTTTGTACCAAACAATTATGCTTCTTAATCCCTGCACCATTTCCCCATTTCTCCCCCTCTCCCCTCCCAGCTGATAACTCTCCAAATGATCCCCATACCTATGATTCTGTTCCTATTCTGCTTTGCTTAGTTGGATTTTGTTTTTATTTTTTAGATTCAGTTGTTGATAGTTGTGATTTTGTTGACATTTTAGTGTTCATAGTTTTGATCTTCTTTTTCTTAAGTAAGTCCCTTTGACATTTCATATAATAATGGCTTGGTGATGATGAGCTCCTTTAGCTTCACCTTGTCTGGAAAGCACCTCATCTGCCCTTCCATTCCAAATGATAGCTTTGCTGGTTAGAGTAATCTTGGTTGTAGGCTGCTTTTCATCACATTGAATACTGCTTGCCAGTCCCTTCCTGCCTGCAAAGTGTCCTCTGAGAATTCAGCTGATAGTCCTATAGCACCCCCTTGTAGGCAACTCTCTGCCTCTCTCTTGCTGCCCCCAGGACTCTGTCTATCTTTCACCTTTGGCATCTCAATCATGATGCATCCTGGTGTGGTCCTGTCTGGGTCCAGCTCACCTGGGACCCTTCGTGCTTCCCAGACCTGTAAGTCCATCTCCTTCACAAAATTAGGTAAATTTTTCTCACTTTTTTCAATTCTTGCTTCCTCATTCTGCACTGGTTGACTGTATTTTTCTTCCTTATGTTCCGAATCATTGATTTGAATCCCAGTTTTCTTCCCTTCACCACTGGTTTTGTGTGGATTTCCCTTCATTTCACTCAGCATAGCCTATACTTGTTACACGTTTACCATACTCAAGCATATATGTCAAGCCTGTGAGCATATTTATCACCAGTGCTTTGAATTCTGCATCTGTTAGGTTGTCTATCTCTTCATCTGTTAGGTTGGCTACCTCCTCGTTGCTTAGTTCTCCCACTGGAACCTTGATCCATTTCCCCTTTTGGGCCATACTCCTCTGTCTTCTCATTCTGACAGGCTCCTGTGTTTGTTTGCCTCTGCGTCCCAGGTAGAGATGTCGCTCCTGTTACATTGTAAGAAGTGGAGCCTTAGGGATTCATCAGTAACAGGCGACCTGTTTCACCATGTTGTGGCGCTGTATGTGGGGGAGGGGTCTGAGAGGGAACAATGCCACCTGCCCAGCACTCTCCCCTTTTCCAGGCACCTCTCCCACTTTCACACCAGACTGGCGCCTCTTTAGCTGCTTCCCTGGCCATCGTTTCCAGAGTGGGTGGGTCTGCAGATGTTCTAGGACCATGGGGGCCCTTTAAACAAGCGGACTGTGCTGAGACCAGCAGTTTCTGTCTCCACCCCAACTCCACTGGTCTGCACAGTCAGAAGCAATGAGGCTTGATTTTCTCTGGTGCTGGGACTGTGGGCTGCAAGGTTCAGTGTGGAGCTGGGAATGCTCCTCCGGTATCTCTCCCAACTTTTTAAAATGTGTGACTGCACTTTCTGCCGGCCTGCTGCCACCGCCAGTGCTGTTGCCACTGCTGTCACCACCACACCGCGTGTTCTCCACCCCAGCTCCGCCCCTCCTACCTGTCTAGATGAGTATTTCTTCTTTATATCTTTGTTTTTGGACTTCTATGCAGCTTGATTTTCTGGAACTTCTGGTTGTTTCTAGTTTGAGATAGTTGTATTCCTTCTCAGTTGTGGAGGGAGACGTACGTAGAGTGTCTGTCTACACCTCCATCTTAGCGAGAAATCTTTTTGCCCACTTTTTAATTGGATTGTTTGTCTTCCTGGTGTTGAGTCATATGAGTTCTTTATGTATTTTGGAGATCAAATCCTTCTTTATATATTTTGGATATCAAACTCTTATTTGATGTATCATTGGCAAATATGTTTCCCCATACTGTTGGTTCCCTTTTTATCTTAATGGTGTTTTCTTTCACTGAGAAGGAGCTTTTTAATTTGATATAGTCCCATTTGTTTATTCTTTCCTCTATTTCCCTTGCCCTAGAGAATGTATCGGCAAAAATATTGCTGCATGGGATATCTGAAATTTTATTGCCTATGTTTTTCTCTAAGACTTTTATGGTGTCACAGCTTACAATTAAATCTTTTATCCATCTTAAGTTTATTCTGATATGTGGTGTAAGTTGTTGGTCTAGTTTCATTTTTTTGCATGTACCGTTCCAGTTCTCCCAACACCACTTTTTGAAGAGGCTATTTTTGCTCCAGTGTATTCTTGCCTCCTTTGTCAAATATTAATTGATCATAGAGACCTGGGTTTATTTCTGGGCTCTCTATTCTGTTCCATTGATCTATATGTGAGTTCTTATACCAGTACCAGACTGTTTTTATTACAGTAGTCTTGTGATATAGTTTGATATCAGGTATTGTGATCCCTCCTAGTTTGCTCTTCTTTCTCAAGATTGCTGAGCCTATTTGGGGTCATTTTTGATTCCATATTAATTTTTTTTTCTTTTTTTTTATTTTCAGATTTAATGTGTTTTATTGATTAAAATATTACATTTGTGCCAATTTCCCTTCCCTCTGCTCCCCTCCACCCGGTGGCCCCCCTCCCTCCAGTTGTCCCCCCTTTTAGATTATGTCCATTAGTTGTGCATACAGTTCCTCCCAACCTCTCTCCGTCTATTCCATTCCCTCCTACCTTGATCCCCAATTCCTATATCATCTCCCTCCCTTTCCCCATTCCCCCTCCCTGTTGACCTCCCCCCAATATGCTTCCCGTACCCACAGTTCCTTTTCCACTCTCGTTGCCTATTTAGTTTGCCTTTGTTTCATCTCCCTAGCTTCTGTTTTTTTAAACTAGTCCCTTTAACATCTCATATAACAGTGGTTTGGATCTAATGAACTCTTTCAGTTTTATTTTGTCCTGGAAACACTTTCTCTGTCCTTCTATTCTGAATGACAATTTCGCTGGATAGAGTATTCGTGGTTGTAGGTTTTGGATTTTCATTACTTTGAATATTTCTTGCCAGTCTCTTCTTGCCTGTAGGGTTTCCCTTGAGAAGTCAGCTGATAGTCTAATTGGGACCCCTTTGTACATAATTCTTTTCTTCTCTCTTGCTGCTTTTAAGATTCTCTCTTTATCTTTAGTTTTTGACATTTTGATTATAATGTGTCTTGGAGTGGTTCTCCCTGGGTCCAGTCTCTTGGGAACTCTCCTTGCTTCCTGGACCTGCAAGTCTATTCCCTTCCCCAAGTCTGGGAAGTTCTCCTTTATTATATTTTCACTCAATTTTTCAAGTTCTAGTTCATCTTCCTCATTCTCTGGCAAACCAATGATTCTTATGTTGGGCCTTTTATAGCTGTCCCAGAGGTTTCTGATCCTCTCATTGTTGCTTCCCATTTCCTCTCGCTGCATTGGTTGACTGCTTGTTCCTTCTCCATATTCCAGTTTGTTGAAATGAACTCTGGATTTTTTTTTCTCACCATCTATCTCGTATGCGGTTTTGTTCCTTTCGTTATGAAAGTTTTTCGCTTCTTTCTTATCTTTTTCCTGCTCTTTTGTGAATTCTGTAAGCCACCTGATAACAATGGCCCAGAACTGAGCCTCTGACAGGTTTCTTATCTGTTCATCTGTCAGGTTCTCTATCTGCTGCCTGGTGAGTTGTGTCACCGGGATTTCTATAGTTGTCTGCCTCATTTTGACAGATGCGTTTTGTTTTCTTGGGCCGGCTGTCGGGGGCAGTGCCTCTGTACGCGTCATAAATCAGCGACCGGCGCCTGCCTGTCCGCGACCTATTTCACAGCCCTGTGGTGCTTTCTTTGGGGGCGGGGGTCCAAGATGGATTCACACAGTTATTCAGCTAGGAGACCGGGATCCGTCCTCCCGCCCCCCTGGGCCTCACTGTTCAAGACGATGCGGCGGCCGCTCTCCCCAGTGCTGGAGTCGCGCACCGCCAGGGGCTTGATGGCAGCCGGGATTCCTCGCCGCCCGCCGCTCCGGGTGCGACCGCAAACAGCACTGCCCTCTTTAACTCTTACCTGCCCAAATGGCACCGCTGGTTTATAACTTAATATGTTGGGCTTCCGTGTAGTTTTATTTTCTGGAATTTCTAGTTATCCTTTGTTTTGAAGTAGTTGTATTCCTCTCTAGTTGTAGAGGGAGACCTAGCGTGTCCGTCTAAGCCTCCATCTTGGCCGGAAGTCTCCCATATTAATTTTTGAAGTATTTGTTTTAGGTCTGTGAAGTATGCCATTGGTATTTTAATAGGGATTGCTTTGAATCTGTAAATTGCTTTGGGTAGTATGGACATTTTAATGATGTTAATTCTTCCCATCCATGAACACAGTATATGCTCCATTTATTTGTATCTTCCTTAATTTCTTTCTTCAGTGTTCTGTAGTTTTCTAAGTACAGATCTTTTACCTTCTTGGTTAAGTTTCTACTACCATTCTTAATAGTTTATGACATTTATACTCATTCGTATTTCCTTCTCATTTCACAGCAACAAGTGTGCATCTTCCACTTGTGTTCTGGATCTTACAACATTTTACCTGATATACCTACTATCATTCTCTTCTGTATTTCCACCTTTCCTCCTAAGCATATAATCATGTGTGTTTTGCATCTTTAAACAAAAAAAGCAAACTTGATCCTATTCTCCACTTTAGTTACTATTTTGTCTGTCCTTTTCTGGTCTGAGCCAATCCTCTAACAGAGTAGGTATGTTCTGTATCTCCATTCCCAAATCTCATACTTTCTCAAATGATAGCAGTAAGGCTTGCATATCAACCATGCTACTGAAAGTACTCCTCAAAGTTACTGATACCAGATTTAATGGATGCCTTTCAGGGCCCTCTTACTTATTGAATAAAATGATGCCAGAACAACCAGCCCCTCATGTTGGGATTTCCTTTCCTGAACAGTACCGAGGTCATTCTTTACTAATTACATATCTCAAAGGGCTAACCTGATATCTCTAATGACATCACATTAATGAAGGTCAGAAAGTCAAATGTTAATTACTGTGCTAGATGTCAAAATTTTAAATTTAGCTAAAAAAGACAAAACAACAACCCAGAAACCTCTTTGTGGCATTTAATAACACTGACTACCTTCATCTTTTATTTATTTATTTTTATCCTCCCCCCAGGAAATGTTCATTGATTTTAGAGAGACAGGAAGGGAGGAAGAAAGAGAGGGATAGAAACATCGATGTGAGGGAAACATTGATTGGTTACCTCTCAAATGCACTCTGACTTGGGACCTAACCCACAACCCAGACTTGTGCCCTGACCAAGAATTAAAGTGGCAACCATCAGCTTTGTGAATGATGCTCAACCAACTGAGCCACACTAGTCTGGGTACCTTCTTCTTCTAACTGTCTCCTCAACTGGCTTTGGTGACACAACTCTCCTAGAATTCTTTTTCCACTCTAGAAATTTCTTTTCAGTTTCCTTTTTAGGGATATGTGTGTGTGTGTGTTTGAAATCAACTGAGTACCTTCAAAGTGCCAGACATTGTAATAGTTTGTACACATTATCTCATTTAATCCTTAGAACAACCTTGTAAGGTAGGTGTTTTTAATCCTCATTTTACATGAGGAACTTAAAACTCAGAAAGGCTAATAACAATCTGAGTAGCAGATTCACACCCAGGGTCATCTGTCTTTAGAGGTCAAGCTCTTCTGCTGTTACAGTGCTTCTTCTTCATCATACTTCTCCAGCCCATACGATGGCTTTAGTACTGCTTAATTGTCTTTAACTTCAGTTGAAACATATCAGTGTGCATTAAAGAAAACACATCAAAACTGATGAATTTTTGTGTAGCCATTTTAATATTGAAGATGGAAAAAATACACATTTTCAGCATATTATGCTTTATTATTTCAGGAAAGGTAAAAGTGCAACTAAAACACAAAAAAAGATTTGTGCAGTGTATGAAGAAGGAGCTGTGCTCAATCAAACATGTCAAAAGTGGTTTGTGAAGTTTCATGCTGGAGATTTCTTGCCAGATGATGCTCCATGGTCGGGTAGATCTGTTGAGGTTGATAGTGATCAAATCGAGACATTAATTGAGAAAAATCAACATTATATCATGTGGGAGATAGTCAACATGCTCAAACTATCCAAATCAATAAAGTTATTGGTGAAAATAAAAAATGTGTCTTTATTTTATGGAAAGAACCTATGGACTTTTTGGCCATCCCAATATTATATATATATATTTCTTCTACTTACTGCTGTGCCTGACACATAGTAGATGCTCAATAAGTACTTATTGAATAATGACTGAATAAATGGATGAATGAGTAAAAAAACAGTGTAAGTGTATGATAATGTTGACTATAGTCAAAGTGTCCAGAGAAAGAAAACTATGACTCCAAAAAACCTCCGCTGCCTTGCGGCATACCTCTTCAGGGGAAAGGCTAAGGGAGTAAACCCCGACAGAAAATCCGGAGCCGGAGTCCCTAAGGCGGTTTGACGTTGTAGTCAACACCGGCAACTCCTGCAGCGCACCTGAAACCAAGCTGTATTGACTCCGTCTTTCCCTTGGGCCCTTCAGCTGCAAAGAGAGGGGGCGTCTGCTGCATGGGCAACAGCAGACCCTCCATACCCTGCCCAGGCTCTGTAGCTTCAGCTTCACTGGAGAGGACACCCCAGCGTCATCGCAAGATGTCGATTCAACATGGGAGGAGACAGATACCGTGTCACTCCCGAGTCGGACTGCACAGCCATTCTCGGCGGTGCAGATAGACTCTTGAGAAGCTACACCATCGTCTCTCGAGATGGACGGCTGCTGAAACGAAACGAAGTCAAAGTGTTATCAAAGCCCACAGAATCCTATAGATAGAGACATTAACACTCCCAACCTCAGTGCACCCTGCTCTTCTACTCGCTCATGGCACTCCAGCCACACCAGCCTGCTTTCTGTTCTTCAAACACCCCAACCTCATTTCTGCTTCAAGGCCATTGCACATGCTGTCCTCTTTTACTACAATGCTCTTACTACAGCTTATTTCACAGCTGGCTCCTTCCTGTACTTCATTGTCTGAGCTTAATCACCATCTCTTCAGAGAAACTTTCCTGACCATTCTATCTGTAGAACTCTTTCTTGCTTAACGTTTTCATGACTGCATCATCCTTTATAATTATTTTGTGTTTGCTTGATTATTTTTTATATGTGCCCACTAAAACATAAGCCCCTTGAAGTCAATTCACTTGTCCAGGGCCACCATGAAGATTAATACATGGGTGCCTAACTAAGGTGGGTAAATTAACTAAAATCTAGCTGTCCTCTCTTTATTCACCGGAGGGGCTGTCTTTTAAAAAAATTGTCCCAAGGTATTATCCAGGCCAGAAATGGACATGATTTTGTCTGTCTTGCTCAATAGTTTATTTCCAGCATCTAGAACAGTGACTGATACTTACTGGACTCTCATAAAATATTTATTGAATATCTGAAAGGGAGTTATGTCACTGCAGTACAGGCTTATACAAAGGGGGGGGTGCAAAAACCCAGAATTTGGGTACTATAGAAGTCCACAAATTTCTTCATAGAGTAAATAAAATGACTAAGTGTAAAGAAGGATCCTCTGCCACCACTGCCTCCATATTGTAGTCTCTCCACCCTGGCTCCACTCCTCCTACCTGTCTGGATGAGTACTCCTTTGTATTTTCCATGCAGCTCAATTTTCTGGAACTTCTGGTTCTCTCTAGTTTTGAGATAGTTGTATCCCTTCTTAGTTGTGGAGGGAGATGTAGTGTGTCTATCTATGCCTTCATCTTGGCTGGAAGTTCCAATACACAGTTTTTTATAAATAAATTCTGAGTTTTTTTGGGTCACCCCCTCATATTAGAGGATAACCAATGAGTTCCTAACATTGAAAAGTCTTCTGGATCCCTTAAAAAGTTAAAAATGAAATTGCCTTATGACTCAGTGATTTCACATCTCAGGCTATACCCTAAAAAGCCTGAGACACTAATTTGAAAGAATATATGCACCCCTATGTTTATTGCAGCATTATTTACAGTAACCAAGATATGGAAGCAACCCAAATGCCCATAAAAAAAGTTGTGGTACATATACACAGTGAATACTACTAAACCCTAAAAATGAATGAAATCTTATCTTTTGCAATAGCATTGTGGACCTAGAGTGTATTATGCAAGTGAAATAAGAGAATGACAACACCAAAGGTAAGATGGCGGAGGAGTGAGGAGAGGTTGCGGTTTTAGGCTCCGGAGACCCGTCTGCAGTTTGGTCTAATTGCAGACAGAACATCTCAGTGAGCAGCTGGACATTGGCGGGAGTTGAGCCAAGGCACTGCTGGATTAGAGAAAATCCATCTGGAAACAACCTGTTTAGTGAGGATAGCGGAGAAAAAGGGGACGAAACGGGATTCCTGACTGGGGCGGCTGCCCGAGCTGTGGCGGGAAGCACACAAAGGATTTTTGGTGACCACAGGCTACCCCAGAGAGGAGTCAGGGGGAGAGCGGATCTCTGCCCGCTGGCAGAGAGGGGACTCGACCAAGTGGCATTGGCGCTGAAGGATAGGAGACAGCGTGCTGACGGGTAAGTGAGAACATAATTCTCCATTATATTTTTCTCTAGTGGACGGTGGAGAGGGGAGGAAAGTTTGGGTGTGGTAGGCCGTTCTGGAGGAGCCCAGGCGCAGGGGCGCGCTAATCCACTCCTCAACCCTACCATTGGGTCGCGGGGGCGCACATAGGGAAGTGCTCTCATTCACTGGCCCAGGTGCGCGGGGCCGTGAGTCCAGGCGTCCCTCGGACACTCCCCAATGGACATAAGATCAGTGCCCCAACGGGCACAGGGAGGGCCCACTGAACACGCAGAGGACTGTGCACAGACACCCCTAGACAGCTCCCGTGGGCGCAGGGCCCCAGGCCGGAAAGCAGACCACTAGCGCAGGCTCTGTTTGTGCCCACCCAGACGGGTGAGGGAACGGGGAGGCTGCAGCACGGGAACAGCGGGAGGCGGCGACCCACGGACGCTCGATTCCACTGAGCACAAGTGTCCCCGGCCCTGCCCTAAGAGGCGAGAGACCAACTCCCGGAGCTCGGCTCAGCGGGACTGAGGGCACGGGGCAGCCCGCGAGCGCGAAAGCACCTCAGCCCGGGGTAAGTGGGAGCTCTCGGGCCGCCTGCGCGGGCAGGGTCACCTCGGCGCGAACCGGGAACCGCCGCGGCCCAGCGAAAGCAGGAGCCAATCCCGGGGAAAGCGCTCGGGCCGCCCGCGCGGGCAGGGTCACCTCGGTGCGAACGGGGAACCGCCGCGGCCCAGCGAAAGCAGGAGCCAATCCCGGGGAAAGCGCTCGGGCCGCCCACGCGGGCAGGGACACCTCGGCTTGAACGGGGAACCACCGCGGCCCGGCAGCAGTGGGCTCCAACCGCGGGGCAAACTCTCGGGCCGCCCGAGCGCGCAGGGGCTTGCGCGCAAGGGCACCTCAACTGGCTACAGTGGGCAGCAAGGTAGCGCGCCGTGCCGGCAACCGCGGGCGCGCACCATAGCGGCAACCGGGTGCGCACACCAGTCCGGCAAAAGAACAAGAACCTCTGACCTGCCACACTAGACCAGCTGCGGACCCAGAAAAAGAAGGCAACACACCAAGGCTAAAACGGAGTAAAAACATCGTTTTTTTTTTTTCCAAATTTTTTCTCCCAAATTTTTTCTCCCTTGTTCTTTCTTTCTTCTTAATAATTTCTTTTCTTTCCTTCTTTCTTTATTCTTTTCCTGGGGTTTTTGTGGGGGGGGGTTTGGGGGGTATATATATATATATATATATATTTTTTTTTTTTGGTTCAATTTTTTTTTCTCTCTTTTTTCTTTCTTTCTTCTGTATTCTTTCTTTTCTATCTTTCTTTGTTCCTTTCTTGCTTACCTTTTGGGGTTTTTTGGGGGGGTTGTGGTAAATTTTTTATTTTCTTCTCTTTCTCTCTTTCTTCTTTTCTTTCTTCTATTTTCTTGGGGATTTTTTGGGGGGGTGTTTTTCCTCCACCTCTTCCAATAATAACAAACTTTATCTCTAACGTGTTGCATATAACCTCTCCTTCTCATCCTTTCTCTTTAATAGTGGTTTATTCGTTTGTGTGTCTAGCTTAGCCCCCCTATCACTTTAAATAATACAATATAATTACTATATAAACCCAAATACAATACAATCCCACTTTCTTACTATACTATGTATTTTTCTATCCTTTTCTTCTATTTTTCTTAACATACAATGTAAATATTACTAACTGGCTTGCACAGTCTCAACTATTATTAATCTATCAACCCCTCTATCAAAAATTATATTTTTCCTCCTCAAAAACAACTCGTATCTATTCTTCTTATAGTATAAAAGCTCAAATCTCTTTACATTTATATTAATACGGGCTAGTTGGCTAACGATAGCAGGATAGAGTGGGGGATACTTTCTGAGGGTGTGGGTCTCCTGCCTGGGCTGTGTGTTTATGTCTTTAACAGCATATCCACAAAAGAACTCAAGACAAAGCAGATAGAGTGACTCTCAACCAAGTAGCCAGAAGGAAGATCCTATCAAAGAACATCTGAAATATAACCGAACAGCATAAACAAACGACATAAAGGGTAACTCAAGACCATCAGGCTCAGGATATCAAAGAGACTGCACCACTGAAACTCCCAGACCTTCGATAAAGAATATTACACCACAAAGGAGGGAAGTCAAAGCAGACTACCCCCCCAAAAAGTAAATAAATAAATAAATAAATAAATAAATAAATAAATAAAAACAAAAAGAATCCAACATGGTAAGACGCAAAAATAACCCCTCAATGAAAAGAAAAGAGGAATCCTCAGAAAGAGAGATAGACGAAATAGACATAGCCCAAATGTCAGACATGGAATTCAAAACAATGGTGGTAAAGAAGCTCAATATACTCGACATCCTTAAAATCAACTATGACAACCTTCAAGGAAGTTGCCAGCAGCTCCAAGAAAATTACAGGGAACTTGCAGAGAACTACACCAGCATAAAAAAAGACATAGAAATTGTTAACAAGAACCAGGAAGAACTTAAGAATACAATCTCTGAACTGAAAAACACAGTAGAATCAGTCAAAAGCAGACTAAACGAAGCAGAGGATCGGATTAGTGAGTTAGAAGATAATGTAGAGAAAAACTCCCAGACAATACAGCAAAATGAAAAACGATTGAAAAAATATGAACAAGATGTAAGGGAATTACAGGATAGCATTAGGAAAAATAATTTAAGGATCATCGGAATACGAGAGGAAGAAGAAAAGGAACATGGAATTGAAAATCTGATAGGAGAAATAGTGACAGAAAATTTTCTGAACCTGATGAGAGGAAAAGCTATGCAAGTCCAAGAAGCACTGAGAGTTCCAATCAAGAGGAACCCCCAAAAACCCACTCCAAGGCACATCATAGTTAAAATGGCAACATTCCAAGACAAAGAGAGAATCCTAAAAGCAGCAAGAGAAAAGCAGCAAATAACATACAAGGGAGCTCCGATAAGGCTATCAACTGATTTCTCAACAGAAACATTACAAGCCAGAAGGGAATGGTCAAAAATATTTCAAGCAATGAAAAACAAAGGCCTACAACCAAGAATACTCTAGCCAGCAAGGCTCTCATTCAAAATAGAAGGTGAAATAAGGAGTTTCTCAGACAAAGGAAGACTGAAAGAATACATCTCCACAAAACCAGCATTGCAAGAGATGCTAAAGGGACTGTTCTAAGAAAAAAGAAGGAAAAAACAAGAGAGGAGAGGAACAGAGGTACAAAGGGAAATGAATAAATACACGTCAATAATAACCTTAAATGTAAATGGATTAAATGCTCCAATTAAAAGACATAGGGTAACGGAATGGATAAGAAAACAGGACCCACATATTTGCTGTCTACAAGAAACACACCTCAAAACAAAAGATTTACACAGACTGAAAGTAAAGGGATATAAAAAAATATTCCAAGCAAACGGACCGGAAAAAAAAGCCGGGGTAGCAGTTCTCATATCAGACAAAATGGATTTCAAAGCAAGGACAATAAAAAGAGACAAAGAAGGACATTTCATAATACTTAAAGGAACAATCCATCAAGAAGATATGACTTTGATAAACATATATGCACCCAACATAGGAGCACCCAAATACATAAAGCAAATACTAGAAGACCACAAAAAGGATATCAACAACAACACACTCATAGTAGGGGACTTCAACACTCCATTATCAACAATAGACAGATCATCAAAGCAAAGAAACACCAAGGATATACAGGCATTGAACAACACACTAAACCACATGGATCTAACTGATATATATAGAACTTTTCCCCCCAAAGAAGCAAAATATACATTCTTTTCAAGTGCACATGGGACATTTTCAAAGATAGACCACATGATAGGTCACAAAACAAGCCTCAACAAATTCAAGAAAATTGAAATCATATCAAGCATCTTTTCAGATCACAATGCCTTGAAACTAGAAATCAACCTCAGAGGAAAAAATCAAAGACACCCAAACTCATGGAGATTGAATAACATGCTATTAAATAATGAATGGGTTAACAATGACACCAAAGAAGAAATCAAGAAATTTCTAGAAACTAATGATAATGAGCACACAACAACCCAAAACCTGTGGGACACAGCAAAAGCAGTCCTGAGAGGGAAGTTTATAGCAATACAGGCATATCTGAAAAGGCTAGAAGAATCTGAAATAAAAAACCTAACCACAATGCTACAAGAACTAGAACAACAACAACAAACAAAGCCTAGGGCAAGAAGAAGGAATGAAATCATCAAGATCAGAGCAGAACTAAATGACATAGAGACTAAACAAACAATCCAAAAGATCAACAAAACTAGGAGCTGGTTCTTCGAAAAAATCAACAAAATCGACAAGCCTCTAGCCAGTCTAATCAAGAAAAAAAAGAGAGAAGACACAAATAAACAAAATCAGAAATGAAAGAGGAGAAATCACGACTGATACCTCAGAAATACAAATGATAGTTAGAAATTACTTCAGACAACTGTATGACAAGAAATTTGACAATCTAGAAGAAATGGACAAATTTCTAGAAACATACAACTTTCCAAAACTAAATCAAGAAGAAGTGGAAAGTCTCAACAAACCAATAACAAAAAAGGAAATTGAAACTGTAATCCAAAATCTCCCGGCACACAAAAGCCCTGGACCGGATGGCTTCACAGGCGAATTCTACAAAACATTCAGGGAAGAACTAACTCCTATCCTCCTCAAACTGTTCCAAAAAATCCAAGAAGAAGGGAAAATCCCAAACTCTTTCTATGAAGCCAGTATTATCCTAATCCCCAAACCAGGTCAAGACACAACAAAGAAAGAAAACTACAGGCCAATATCACTGATGAACATTGATGCTAAAATCCTCAATAAAATATTGGCAAACAGGATCCAGCAATACATCAAAAAGATCATACATCATGATCAAGTGGGCTTCATTCCAGGGATGCAAGGATGGTTTAATATTCGCAAATCAATAAATATAATACATCACCTAAACAGAATGAAAGACAAAAATCACATGATCATATCAATAGATGCAGAAAAAGCATTTGATAAAGTACAACACCCATTTATGATGAAAACACTCAGCAAAATGGGAATAAAGGGAGCATATCTTAACATAATTAAGGCTATATATGAGAAGCCTGAGGCCAACATCATACTCAATGGACAAAAACTGAAAGCATTCCCCCTGAACTCAGGAACGAGACAAGGTTGTCCACTCTCTCCACTCCTTTTCAACATAGTGTTGGAAGTCCTAGCCACAGCAATCAGACAAGAAAAAGAAATAAAAGGCATCCAAATTGGGAAAGAGGAAGTGAAACTTTCATTATATGCAGATGATATGATAGTATACCTAGAAAATCCTATAAACTCCACTAAAAGACTACTCAATATAATAAGTGAATTTGGCAAAATCGCAGGGTACAAAATAAATATACAGAAATCTAAGGCATTCCTGTACACCAACAATAAAATAGCAGAGACAGAGACAAAAAAGAAAATACCATTTACTATAACAACAAGAAAAATAAAGTACCTAGGAGTAAACTTAACCAAAGAGATAAAAGACCTGTACTCTGAAAATTACATAACATTGAAGAAAGAAATTAAGGAAGAAACAAATAAATGGAAGCAAATACCATGTTCTTGGATGGGAAGAATCAACATCATCAAAATGGCCATACTACCCAAAGCAATTTACAAATTCAATGCAATCCCTATTAAAATACCAATGACATATTTCACAGACCTAGAACAAATACTCCATAAATTCATATGGAACCAAAAAAGACCCCGAATAGCAAAAGCAATCTTGAGACAGAAGAACACAGCAGGAGGAATCACAACACCAGATATCAAACAATACTACAAAGCCACTGTAATCAAAACAGTATGGTACTGGCATAAGAACAGACATATAGATCAGTGGAACAGAATAGAGAGTCCAGAAATAAACCCAGGCCTCTATGGTCAACTAATCTTTGATAAAGGAGGAAGGAACATAAAATGGAGTGAGAAGAGCCTCTTTAACAAATGGTGCTGGGAGAACTGGATAGGGACCTGCAAAAAAATGAAACTAGACCACCAACTTACACCACACACGAGAATAAACTCAAGATGGATCAAAGACTTAAATGTAAGCCGTGACACCATAAAAGTCCTAGAGGAAAACATAGGCAAGAAAATATTAGATATCTCACGTAACAATCTCTTCACGGATACATCTCCTAAAGCAAGAGAAATAAAGGAAAAAATAAATAAATGGGATTACATCAAACTGAAGAGTTTCTGCTCAGCAAAAGAAAACATCAGCAAAATGAAAAGGAAACCAACCATATGGGAAAACATATTTGCCAATGACATCACAGACAGGGGATTGATTTCCAAAATATATAAAGAGCTGATACGACTCAACATCAAGAAAACAAACAACCCAATTAAAAAATGGGCAAGGGACCTGAACAAACACTTCTCCGAAGAGGACATACAGAAGGTCCATAGACACATGAAAAAATGCTCAACATCATTAGCCATCAGGGAGATGCAAATAAAAACCACAATGAGATACCACCTTACACCAGTCAGAATGGCCATCATCAACAAATCAACAAGCAACAAGTGCTGGCGAGGATGTGGAGAAACGGGAACCCTACTGCACTGTTGGTGGGAATGCAGACTGGTGCAGCCACTATGGAGAACAGTATGGAATTACCTCAAAAGATTAAAAATGGAACTGCCTTTTGAACCAGCGACTCCACTACTAGGATTATACCCGAAGAATCTTGAAACACCAATTCAAAAGAACTTATGCACTCCTGTGTTCATTGCAGCACTGTTTACAATAGCTAAGTGCTGGAAACAACCTAAGTGCCCATCTGTAGATGAGTGGATCAAAAAACTGTGATACATTTACACAATGGAATACTATGTAGCAGAAAGAAAGAAGGAACTCCTACCATTTGCAACAACATGGATGGAACTAGAGAGAATTATGCTTAGTGAAATAAGCCAGGCAAAGAAAGAAAAATACCATATGATATCACCTAATACAGGAAACTAAAGAACAACACAAACAAAGGAACTAAATAGAACAAAGAGCAGAATAGCAGTCAATAGGGGGGAGGGGAGAGAGAGAGAAGGGGGATAAGTAAGGGAAGGGTTTAATTAAAGAGCCTGTATAAAAGACTCATGGACATGGACAACGGGGAGGGATATGATTGCGGGAGATGGGGTGGGTTGGGTGGGGGAGAGAAATTGGGGGAAAAGGGGACAACTGTAATTGAAAAACCAAAATAAAAAAAAAAAAATAAATAAATTCTAAAAAAAAAAAAAAAAAAAAGAGAATGACACCACCATATGATTTCACTTATACATGGAATCTGAAGGACAAACAAACAAATAAAATAGTAATAGACTCATAAATACAGAAAACAGACTGACAGTTGACAGAGGGGAGGAGGGTTGGGGGCTAGATGAAAAAGGTGAAAGGATTAAGAAGTACAAATTGGAGTCCCAGTAATGTGAGTGAGCTGAGTGTTTGTGTGGTCGAGTCTTGGAGACTTGTAGCACTTGCAGCATGGCTGACCAACTGACTGAAGAACAGGCCGCAGGATTAGAAGAAGCTTTTTTACTATTTGACAAAGATGGTAATGGAAATATAACAACAAAGGAATTGAGAAGCAGAGTTACTGGACATGATTAATGAAGTGGATGTTAATGGTAATGGCACAATTGACTTCCTGGAATTTTTGAAAATGATGGCAAGAACAATGAAAGACACAGACAATGAAGAAGAAATTACAGAAGCACTCTGTGTTTGGTAAAGATAGGAATGACTGTGTTAGTGCCTGAGAGCTTCATCATATGATGACAAAGCTTGGAGAGAAGTTAACAGATGAAGAGGTTGATAAGCTGATCATGCAAGAAGATATTGATAGTGATGGTCACTATGAAGAGGTTGTACAAATGATGACAGCAAAGTGAAGACATTGTGCAGAACGTGTTAAATTTATTCTACCGAAGAGTTTATTTGCTTTTCTTTGTTTGTAGTTTATCTGTAAAGGTTTACCCTACTGTCAAAAAATATGCATATATGACTCAGCAAAGTGGGAATAAAGGGAACACACTTCAATATAATAAAAGCCATATATGAGAAACATACAGTCAACATTATATTCTACAGGAAAAACTAAAAACTTTCTCCCTAAGATCAGGAATAAGACAACAGTGTCTGCTTTCACCACTCTTATTCAACATAGTAATGGAAGTTCTAGTCACAGCCATCAGACAAGAAAAAGAAATAAAAGGCACCCAAATTGCAAAGGAGGAAGTAAAACTGTCATTATTTACAGATGACATGATAGTGTACATAGAAAACTCTATAGCCTCCACCAAAAACTACGGGGCCTAATAAGTAAGTTGTGCAAAATAGTGAGATACAAATTCAATATTCAGAAATCAATGGTATTTTTATACAAAAACAATGAAATATCAGAAAGAGAAACTAGGAAAAAAAACCCCATTTACTATAGCAACAAGAAAAATAAAGTGCCTAGGAATAAATTTAACCAAGGAGGTAAAAGACCTGTACTTGGAAAGCTATAGAACACTGAAGAAAAAAGTTGAGAAAGATACAAATAAATGAAAGCATATGTTGTGTTCATGGATTGGAAGAATTATCATCATTAATATGTCCATACTACCAAAGCCATTTACAGATTCAACACAATCCCTATTAAAATACTATTGGCATATTTCACAGATTTAGAACGAATATTTCAAAAATTTATATGGAACCAAAAAAGACCCCAAATAGCCTCAGTAATCTTGAGAAAGAAGAACAAAATTGAAGGAATCATATACCTGATATCAAACTATATTAGAATGCCACTGTAATCAAAACAGTCTTGTAGTAGCATAAGAACAGACATATAGATCAATGGAACAGAATAGAGAACCCAGAAATAAACCCAAATCTCTATGATCAATTAATATTTGACAAAGGAGGCATGAGCATACATTGGAGCAAAAATAGCGTCTTCAATAAATGAACTGGACTGGTACATGTGAAAAAATGAAACTACTCCACCAATTACACCATATACCAGAGTAAACTCAAAATGAATAAAAGACTCTTAAATGTAAGTTGTGACACTATAAAAGTCCTAGAGGAAAACAGAGGTGGTAAAATATCCGATATCCCATGTAGCAATATTTTTGCTCATGTATCTCCTAGGGCAAGGGAAATAAAGAAAAAATAAACAAATGGGACTACATCAAATTCAAAGCTTTTGCATGGCTAAAGAAAGCATCATCAAAATGAAAAGGGAACCAGCTGTATGGGGAAACATATTTGTCAATGACACCTCAGACAAAGTTTGATCTCCAAAATATATAAAGAACTCATATGACTCAACACCAGGAAGACAAATAATCCAATTAAAAAATGGGTAAAGGACTTGAATAGACACTTATCCAAGGAGGACATACAGCTGGCCCATGAACATGAAAAGATGCTCAGCATCACTAGCCATCAGAGAGATGCAAATTAAAACCACAGTGAAATGCTTGTCAGAATGGCGAACATTAATAAATCAACAAACAACCAGGGCTGGCGACGATGTGGAGAAAATGGAACTGCCTTTCGATCCAGCAATTCTGCTGCTGGGCATATACCCTATGGATCCTGAAATACCAATACAGAAGAACCTATGCACCCCTATGTTCATAGCAGCACTATATACAATAGCCAAGTGCTGGAAACAGCCTAAGTGTCCATCAGTAAATGAGTGAATCAAAAAAACCATGGTACATTTACACAATGGAATACTGCACAGCAGAAAGAAAGAAGGAACTTTACTTTTTGTGACAGAATGAATGAAACTGGAGAGTTTTATGCTAAATTAAATAAGCCAGTCAGTGAAAAGGCAAATACTATATGATCTCACTTATAAGAGGAATCTAATGAACAAAACAAATGAACAAAACAGAACCAGAGGCATGGAAACAAAGAACAGACTGACAGTGACCAGAGGAGAGGGGGAAGGGGGATAATGGTGGAAAGTAGGGGAAGGGACTACTTAAAGAGCATGTATGAATGACCCATGGACATGGACAACAGTGTGAGAGTTGATTGTGGGAGCGGGGTGTGGGATGGGCAGGGGTGGGCAAAGAGGGAAAAATTGGGACAACTGTAATAGAATAACAATTAAAAAATGAAAAAACATGCATGTATAGTAATTGTGACTGCAGTCCTCCTTGTTTTCTTCCCTTATCTTACTGTCATTGTCCTGAAACTTTAGTTTAGGAAATGAATCAAGTAACATGTTGCATGCAGCTAACTCTGACTATACCTAAGCCCTTCTGCATGTCTAAAACTAGTTGGAATTGGTCAGTTGAGGGAATGTCTGGGTTATGCCTTTTTTAAAGTAGTTTTTTTAGAAACTGTCATCATGTTGTTGAAGTATGGACAGTCAACAATATATACTTGAAAGCTGCATTATTGCAAAATGGTTCTATTTTCCAGGTACTCATACACTATATTTTGGACTGCTGGTCCTGTACAAGAAACATTTTCTTTTATTGTTAACTTGATTTTTAAACATTGTTTAGCCACGTAAAGAAAATCACCTTATGGCACAGTTTGCCTCAAATCCAATCCAAGTTGTATATTTGTTTTAAAATAAAAATTTTATACCCCCCACCAAGAAGTATAACTTGGCAGTTACAGAATAGTTATAGAGATGTAGATTACAGTGTAGGGAATATAGTCAATAATATCATAATAACCAGGTATGAGGCCAGGTGGGTACTTGAAATATTGAAGGAACCACTCTGTAAAGTACATAACTGTCTAACCACTATGCTGTGTATCTGAAACTAATACAGAATAATAATGAATGCAAACCATAATTGAAAAAAAAGTCTTCTGAAGGGTTTCATTACAGGTAGAGTAAAATAAAAAATCTTTATATGGCCCATTGGGTTGGGCAAGCCCTGCCTCCAGCCTGCATCTACAGCCTCATTTCATGCCATTCTACTCCTCAATGGTATGCTAAGTTGTAACAGTTCTCACCCATTTCACAAATGGCACCCCAACCCAGATACCTTTTGATAACAAAACTCTGGTTATAACTCCAGAGCGTACAAAACACAAAGAATGCTGTTTCTTGCTATGTTTCAACCTACATGAAAGGATAGTTTGTATTTCAGGACTCAATTAAAGATGCCTTGAGCATGTGCATTTTCCCATGTGTCATAGGATGGCTTTTGGTGAGACTTCACAAAAAAACTGCCTAGCAACATTGGTTTCCTCAGGTCATGTGATCAAATTTCCCCATGAATGTTTTTGGATACCCACATAAGTGGGAATTCTGTATCAACTCTGGAGTTTCTTTGAGATGTCCTTTGATAGCTATCTCAATCACGTAGTCCCTTAAAGTAATTCCTCCTTAGATTTATTTTTGTGGATAACCCAGCTCTTTTACTAGATTCTCACTCTCACCTAATTGCATTTCACCAATCATATAATCACCTACTTGTAGCTGACTTCTTATTGTGTCCTTTCTCCCCTCCATTTTTAAAAGTGGTGGCCACCAGTCCAGGGGGGACCTCTGACCCTGGTGGTAATAGTAATGCAGCAACTGTTGAATCACTTTCTTTGAAGGTTTCTGGGCAAATGATATGTTTTCTTTCTAGTTATGTGGGTGATTGGGAATTCACTTCCTAATGATTCAACTTCCTTTTTGCAAAGGGGTGAGAGGAGGGGAAGCAAAGGCAAAAACCCTGACATCTACACTCTCTCTTGGGCTTTAATAAGATGTGTTTACTAAAGAGAAAATTTAGAACATCAAACCAAGCCAAACAAAATCCCAGGGCTAAAGTTAGATTTTTTCCTATTCACTCATCTGGAAAAAAGAAGTGGTGGTGGTGGCGGTGGGCATGGCCAAAATGACCATAATTAACATCAAGGCTATGTGATTTCTCCAAGTCCATTTCCAGTTAGCCCAATTTGGCCTGCTTTACCACATACATGCTCTTACTGATGTGCATTCAGGACTCTTTGATCTCTGATATAAATATGATGATCTCCTAGACCCTCATTAGCTTGCTTAATAATTTAAGGAAACTTGGGCACCAAGATTGGCAGTGGAGCAATTCAAGATTCAACCACAAAAAGCCTGTTGTGGAGAGATGCTTTCCTAGGACCCATTTCTCGGGAATACTTGACTGAACCAAATGGAAACCATCTGGCCAAGTGAACTTATGTCTTGAGCTAATAACACTACATTAGTTACACAAAGATTTTAAAGGCTAGGTTTTTAAAAAAGTAGAAGGACACCATAATAATCATCCATTCTTTACTTTTTTTAGTTTGAGGTCGATACTTTAGATCAAATTAAAAGTAATCATTTTCCTTTTTAAATACATTCTGCCCCTCAATATTGTTGCTTTTCAAAAGTGCACCTGATCATCTTTAATTCAATTAGTAAGATGATGAAACAAATGTTAAGAAAAAGTAGGCATATTTCCAATCCCATGAATAAATTTCCACCCAAAGTAGTTTTGGTAGAAAGTTTTATTTTATGTAATAATACATTTTAGATGGTCTGGAAGCAGCTTGGATTACTTAATGTAATAACTGTCAGCTATTAAGCATAGAACATATGCCCTCCAGAATACACAATATTCCCTCACTTATCATGGGTATTACATTCTAGACCCCCCCCATGATAGGTGAAAATCCACGGAGTAGGAACCTTACATTTATTTTAGTATTTATACATTTTTAAAGGCTTTATAAACCCTTCTCACACACTTATAAGCCATTCCCAGTCCCTTACTAACCTTTCCCACTCCTTTATTAGCCTTTTCCACACTTATAAACACTACTTATGTTCTTAAATGTATTCTACACTCTTAAACCTATGTAACTTTAACAACATACATATACAGTACCACAAAATCCCACGATATAGCAAAAAATCCATGATAAATAATTAAATATAATATTTTAAAAAATCCCATGATACAGTGAGGCCACGATAAGTGAACCGTGATATAGAGAGGGACTACTGTATATGCTAAACATTTTCTATGTGCTATATCTCATTTAATCTTTGAACCATAAATAGTTTAAATATTACTTTTGTTTTACAGGTAAAGAAATTAAAGCCCAGAGGAACTGAGTAACTTGTCCAAGGTATAATGGGTGTTAAGCTACAAAGTGGGACTTAACTAAGGTCTTTCTGATGCCAAACATATAGTCTGCATGCTATGAGCAGTATAGGCAATGGTGCTTATTTTATGATATTTCTTGGCTCAAAACTGCCATGGAGATAAAATAAACCCCACTTTTATAAAGTTATTCATCAAAAGGAGCTTAGATAAAGTCAAACATAAACAAACAACTTACTATTCTGAACAATTTGGCTTATAATGAGATAACTTGGGCCTGGTTGTCTGAGATAATACTATTTGTATACTTAGACAATGGTTACTCATGGCCAGGTCCATCCAGGAGGATTTTATATATGTCATTTTGTTCACTTTAGAGTACTAGTCCTTTGAAAATCTCTGTATTTGGTAATTTCCAGTGTTTTTTTTTTAGCTAGAATTCAGAAAACTTGTCAACTTAAAAATACCAATCAATTTTAAAAAATACAAAATTCACCAAGAGTTCTCTTATAGCCAAAATTGTTTCAATTATAGTTTATATTAGCCTGGATGTAACAATGAAAAATTGTAATGGTGGAAAATTGTAACCCACCTGACCATTAAAAAAAATTATTTATTTGTTTGTTTGTTTATTTATTTGTAGAGAGAGGGGAAAGGAGAAAGAGAGGGAGAGAAACATCACTGCGTGGTTGCCTCTCACTCGCGCCCCCAACTGGGGATCTAGCCTGCAACCTAGGCACATACCCTGATTGGGAATCCAACTGGTAACATTTTGGTTCACAGGCTAGCACTCAATCCACTGAGCCACATCAGCCAGGGCTGCCTTCTTCTTGTGGAGTCAGTTCTCACCTTCCCAGCACTTTACTATGTTCACCAACCAGGAAGCTCTACTGAGCTTTGGTGGCCAGAGTTTTTATTGGGGTTTCATTATGTAGTCACGATTGATAAAATCATCAGCCATATGATTCAACTCAATCTCCAGACTCCCTTCACTCCCCAGGGGTTGGGCTGCTCAAAGTCCAACTCTCTAATCACATAACTGATTTTTCTGGTGATCAGGCCCAAGAAGACACTAGGGGCCCACCAGAGTTGCATCATTAACATAACAAAGACACTCCTGTCTTCAAGGAAATTTCAAGGGATTTAGAAGCTTTGTGCTGACAAATTCTTTATTTTACCACATTCACTGTAAGATTGAAGCTGAAGGAGCAGCCCCTTTCTGGGAGGGAGAAAAAGTACAATGGTGAAACCCTGTGTTGACTCTTGAAGCTTTGGCTTGCAGATAGATTTATTCATGTTTTTTGGCTCATGTGAGACATGTGGCCAAGTCTGACATCACTGAGGTGGGGAGATAGATGTAATCCTCCACAGTGAGGGGCAGCAAATATTTTGAACAAATACAATATACCACAACCACTTTTATAGCAATTTTATTAGTTCGATAAATCTTTTCAAAACTCTCTACAAGTTTGCTTCTGAGGAGAAAAACAGAAAATCAGAACTTTTACTAAGTGCCTACAGTATGGCATTTTCTTTATATATGCTGTATTATATAATTATCATACTGATTATATGAGATATGAATTATTATGACCAATTTAAAGATATGGAGACTGTGTCTCAAATTATTGATTGAATCAGTTGCAAATCCAGATCTGTCAGATTCTAAAGTCTCTTTCTGGGAGCTTGCAAGATGCAGAATCTCAAGGCCTCTTCCCCCACCCTTACCTGCTGACACAGAACTGCATTTTAATAAGATTTGTAGGTGATTAGCATGTATGTTAAAATTTGGAATTAGCTTACATAAATATTTGATTTCAGAAGCTACTTGAGGTTTTATTTATTTTTTTATCCCCATTTATTTTATTTAAGCCTCATAACAACCCCATAATGTCAATACTATCATCCCCACCTCTATAGGTAAAGAAATTGAGTCTCGGGAAGATCAGTGTGCTAATGTAAGAATTGGAAAAGGTAAAGATAATTTCTTTCAGGTGAAATTTAAGCTAAAATGGCTAAAATATTGCTACTTTTAACTTTACTAATATTTAATAATCAAATAAAGCTGATGATGGTAGTAATAAAGAAAACTGCAGCTATTTGTTGAGTGCTTACAATTTGCTAAGCACTATATAAGTGCTTTATCTTATCTATATATGTAAAACTATTATATAAATGAAGTTTATTCTCTATGACCATACCAAGTAGGAAGTGTTGACAGAGTGATGGAGGGACTCAAGAGTTGGAAAATTTTAGCTTTAAATAACAGCTAATAAGTGTAGTAATCAACACACGTAAAAAGCTTTTGTTTCAGAAACTGAAGGTATGATGACCCATCTTGACTCCAGGAGACTATAAGCAGTCCATCTTTGTGCCCCAGCAAGACTACAAGCAATCAAAATGGTATTTGAGCCATTGTACTCCAGGGTGAGATGATCACCACCCAGGGCACAGATGAAAGAGTGTTGCAGCTTTTTATCTGATTAACCTTTTCCCTGAATCCCAAGCCCATTACCTATACTTTTCTTCTTCTTATAAAAAGGGTGAGTTTGAAATGGAGTGTACGATGATCTGTTAGGGTTCATAACCCACCATCTCCTTAGATTGCAGGCCATCTGAGTAAAGCGCCCATGAAGATTCAATCCTTGTTTCTGCATATTGGTTCTGGTCATGACAAGCAGCAGGATGCCAGCTTTTCCTGTTTCAAGAGTATAAATGAATCTAGAGGCTTCATTAAGATGAAATGACAAAGTTTTATTCAAGGGGTTCAAGATTTGCAAGTCTGTCAATATACCAGGTCACAACATCCAAAGTGTTCCAAAGAAAGGAGAAAAGTTAAGAGTTTTTATAGTAAAAGGTTCTTTCCTGCATTTTTAGCTTTTGAATTGGTCTGAAACTGTGATCTTACAGGTGTCAGGTGGTCTGGATAGTTTATGTCAGGTGGTCTGGATCATGGATGTCATGCTGCCTGGATTTGTGAACATTATTCTTTCCTAAGTTCTTGAGAGGGTTGTCTCTATAGCAGTAGTTTTGGCACCAGGGACAGTTTTTTCACTGGTGGAGGATGGTAGCAGGAGGTGGAGCTCATGTTACTGAACAAAGCAGGACTCATTTGTGTGGTGCCTTGGTGTATGATGCAGCCATTAGTGTTGAGAAAAACAATATTCCAACCTTGGGGGTGCTGGGAGAACTTCAGCTTGGAGCCCTGTTTTCCCATGAGGCCCAGCACTTCCCTTGCTCCCCAAAAGGCTATAAGCCAAAACCAAGACTAATAGTTTCCTATTCCTTATCTGTCAGCTCTCTCTTTCAGGATCTGGTGTACATTGTCATCAGCCTCCATATAATGTCCAGGAAAGCATGTGCCATGTTACACTGGATCATGGTGAAGTCCAGGAAGGGCACAAGTCTTAAGAGAGTGTCCTTTCCATATGTCCTGAGTTCTAAGAGTCCGGATAGAGTCCGGGACTGCAACGCAGAGTCTTTGGTGTCTTCTGAATCAGCTGGAGCAGGCAGGATCAAAGCAGAAGTAGGCCTGCTTTCTAACTAGCTCAGGCTGCAGGGCCAAATTCTGACTACAAACTGTATAGCTGCTTCTTCCTTCTCACTGAGGACCAGCTTCACTACAAACTACATAACTGCTACTTCACTACAGGTAGCATGGCTGAATACCCTCCTGGCTCATGGTTACTCCTCCTCTTCTCTTCTATACTCACTCCATCCACATGGCCCTCTCCCATGGCAGACCAGCCCTCCTACAAAGCTGCTTAGTTGCTATATCATGGCTCTCTTCCTACACACCAGACTTTCTAGCCCATTCCCCTCTATTCCCTTTCAGACCATGTGGTTTCTTTCCCTTTATCCTCAAGGCTTTCCCTAATTTTGAATGCTGACCTTGAGCAGCATACCTCATTGTTATGAAAAGTATTTTAAGCCTATCTTCTGTCCTCTTAATTGGGGACAGCATAGCTTCCCCTCAGGAAAGGCTAGTATCTTAACCCTATCACCTGCCTTTTTGCCCTGGGTTGCAGCACTTTGGAGACCCCTCCCCTGCTCTGTTACACTCAGGCTGAGTGGGGGGTAGGAGGCCACGCTCAGGCAAGCTTGTGGGCTTCACTCCAGGCAAGGTTTCTACCAGACCATGGACCCATACAGTCCGTGGCCCAGGCTTGGGACCTTTGGTCTATAGGATTTATATATATCCCTAGGCATTGATGTACAACTTAAAAGTCAAAGTCGTTAGGCTGAAGTAAAATTAAATCTATTCCTCATGTTTCAGGCCATTCTGATTTAAGTAATTTTGTTAGCTTGGCTGTGGTAACTCCATGTTGTTTCTTTTCTCTTTCCTCAAAAGACAAATATCATGAAAGGATTTGGCTTGTTTATCATGACCTAACAGGTCAAAAGAACAATGATAACAGTTGATTAACAGTTGTCAGCAAGACCATATGACAATCAGCCAGTGATTCTCAGTCAGTGGCAGGGTACCCTCTAAGGGACATTTGGAACCACAGAGCGGCTCTTTTGGGCTGTCACAATGAATGGGAGGTACAACTGGCATTTAGTGTCTTGGAACCAGGGATGCTAAATAAATATCCTGACAAGTATGGTATCCCAGTGCAACCAAATACCAATCCCTTCGCAAATGCCTTTGGCACTCTCCTTGAGGAACAGGGAGCCTGCCACAACTTTTGTACTTATAAAACAAGTTTCAGCCTTGAAGAGAACAGTACTAATTATTTCCACCCCAAAGACAACACATTCAGCTACTAAATCATTCTGACGGACCCACTAGGACACATATACTGAAAATCCAGGGACTGTGAGGCAATTAGTAATCCTTTAATGGTCAGTAATCCTTTAATACTAGGATAAAGCCCTTCTCCCCACTACCTAGAATTTCTTTCTTTCTTTTTTCTTTTTCTTTAATTAATTAATTAATTAACTAATTAATTTGGGGGGGGTCCATGCTCTGTAACAATTCCCTCCTCTCAGTCTTAAGACCCTTTATAATCTCACAAAGGACAATGGGCGAAGGTCTCATGTTCCTCTAGCTGCTTCAAGCTGAACATGGTTGTCGTCCCACTAGCTAGAATTTCATTGCAGCTCACAGATGAGAGACAAGTATAGTCTCTCACTTCTCCTGGGATGAGGTGTGACTAGTCTAATTGTGAGATTCTAATATTCACTGAAGCAGGTTTTACTAGTGGACGAACTTATGGTGTCTGAATTTCCCCTTCCCATTTTACTTGTACTGTAGGAGTATCTGTACCAGCAGCAGGCTAAGGCCTAAGTGCCCTAGGAGCCTCGCCTAGGCCGGCAGAAGGTGATGGACTCTTGCATGCTCTTCTGTTGTTTGCTCTGACACTAGGAAATGCATTTTGGATTGATCTTTTCTTGGGAGGTGATACTTCCATCTGCCCTCAGAATTGTAGGTGAAAAGGGAAGAAGCTCTACTCCTAGGCATAAGCCTTTCTGCAGCTCCACTATTAATAATTTATGTTAAGAAATTGTTCAGCTATTAACACTGTCTTTCCTTCTGTGTTTCTTCCCATTGCATGTGTTCTGTCTGTGTAAGTGGCTCAAAAGAGCTGTGAGTGGAGACTGGAGAAAGAGGGTTCTGCAGAGAGGGGGGCTGCAGAGAGGAGGTGCTGAAGGCTGTAGCTAAGAGGGAGGAACTGAACCCTGAGCACATTCAGTAGCATCAGTCACTGCCATCTGTGAAATGCTTACACTATGCTGAGCATTTTATTTACATTATTTTCTTTACTTGGAGCAAATCTGGGGATGGGTATTATTCCTGACATGGAAGCAGAAATTCTGAGATAGTAACTTGTCCAGGGCTATTTAATTAGTAGATACTAGGATTGGAATTAAAATCGTTTTCTGGACTCCAAAGATGACACTTTTAACTTTCAAAAAAGACAGTATTTTCTTCTATGTTTTATGATACAGATTTATCAACAAAGCACTTTTTTTTTCTTTTTTAGTTTATGAATAGATCCATTTTTGAGAAAAAATAATGTGGTTCTGGTAGCTTCCCTGAGAAAGCAGGGTATACTCTGTCTCTGGCAAGAATAAAAATGAGGTTTCTAAAATTTCCCAACACTTTAAACTGTACCATCTGCATGTCTGATATCTAAAACATATGTATTTTTTCCCCCCTCAACAACACAAAAGACTGGCATTTTAGTCATTTGTCAGTATGAATTGATTGCAATTCACATTTGCCAGGAGTTTTCTTGTAAAATCTGATAAGAAAGAGAGAGAGAGAAAGAATGTGAAACAGATTTGTGGGAATTATATTGATCTAGTCCAGTGTCTCTGAGTTATCTGTGTTATATCCAGTGTTAGCTCTTACTTCCAGTACCTGAAAATAGAGTGAGTAGAGAAAGAAGTGGAACAATATTATAAAAAAACAAAGTTAAATTTAGGATGTGAGAGATACGGCTAGCCAGGCCTTTTACAAAACTAAGTTTCATGAAAAGAATTGGGGAGGTGGAATCTATTCTATATTCAAAGAGATGGGAGGATGTACAGAAACTAGATCAACAGTCATTAGCGGTGGGCATGTGAAATAGTGGAGCCACTTTGGAAAACAGTTAAGAAGTAAAATGTAAATTTACTATGTGATTCAGCAATTCCTCTACTAGGTACCTACCCATGAGGAAATATATCCACACAAGGACTCACATGTGAATGTTCATTGCAACATTATTCATATTGGCCCCAAACTGGAAATTATCCAAATGGTTATCAACAGGTGAATGGATAAACAAAATGTGATCTATCCAAACAACGGAATGTTGCTCAGCCATAAAAAGGGACAATCTACTGATAAGTGTTACAACATGGATGAATATCAAAAATACTATGCTAAGTAAAAGAAACCAGATGCAAAAAACTGCATATGATAGGATTCCATTGATATGATTTTCAGAAATGGAAAATCTGTAGAGATGGTAAGCAGATTATTGATTGTCAGGGGCTGGGAGTCGTCGTCGTCGGCAGCCGTCCGTCTCAAGAGACGATGGTGTAGCTTCTTAAGAGTCTATCTGCACTGCCGAGAATGGTTGTGCAGTCCGATTCGAGAGTGACACGGTATCTGTCTCCTCCCGTGTTGAATCGACATCTTGCGATGACGCTGGAGTGTCCTCTCCAGTGAAGCTGAAGCTACAGAGCCTGGGCAGGGTGATATGGAGGGTCTGCTGTTGCCCATGCAGCAGACGCCCCCTCTCTTCGCAGCTGAAGGGCCCAAGGGAAAGACGGAGTCAATACAGCTTGGGTTCAGGTGCGCCGCAGGAGTTGCCGGTGTTGACTACAACGTCAAACCGCCTTAGGGACTCCGGCTCCGGATTTTCTGTCGGGGTTTACTCCCTTAGCCTTTCCCCTGAAGAGGTATGCCGCAAGGCAGCGGCGGTTTTTTGGAGTCAGAGTTTTCCTTCTCTGATGTGCCCTGACTGGAAGATCGAACCAGCGACACTTAGCTCGCAGGCCGACGCTCAATCCACTGAGCCAAACCAGCCAGGGAGAAGGGGCTGGGAGTAGAAATGGAGATTTACTATAAATGTCATGAGGGATCTTTTAGGGGTGAAAAAATTGTTCTAAAACCAGATTATGGTGATAGTTGCACAACTCCATAAATTTACTAAAATCATTGAGTTCCACACTTAAAATGGGTGACTTTTATTGTATGTAAATTATACCCCAATAAAACTGATTTGAAAAAGGATTAGCAGAAGTGATGTTGTGTAAGCCTAGACCTCAAGACCTTGAAACCTTCACCTTCTTCCTGCAGAAACCTGCCCTGAGACTGTGTGGGGGAGAACTGAGGCATCCAGCCAACAGCCAGCACAAACCACTGCACCTGGAGTGAGTCCATCTTGAACCTTCAGCCCAGTTGACCTCAGTGACTGCAGCTATAGGCGTGAGCTCAGGTGAGACCAGCAGAAGGAATACCCAACATTCATTAATCATGAAACATAATAAATTGTTTTATGCTACTAAAATTGATATATTGGGTTGGCCAAAGAGTTTGTTTAGTTTTTTTGTAACGTGGCTCTAGTAGTGCTTTGTTGTTTTTAACTTCATTAGAAATAACTTTGTTAGATTGTATTGTGACAACTGTCATATCAGCATGTATTTAAAAAACCTTACCAAAATTGGTGAATTTTTGTTCAGCCATTTTAACATTGAAGATGAGAGGAAATAAGCAATATTTTTTGTCATATTATGTTTTATTATTTCAAGAAAGGTTAAAATGCAACTGAAATGCAAAGAAAAATTTTGTGCAGTGTATGAAGAAGGTGCTGTGACTGATCAAACGTGTCAAAAGTGGATTGCGAAGTTTCTCAGTATTATTGACATTTTGGCCAAACAATTCTTTGCTGTGGGACTGTCTTATGCATTAGAGGACGTTTAGCAGCACCCCAGCCTCTATCTACTTGAAGCCAATAATGGAAGATAGCCGACATACCCAAAATATCCAAATCAATAGTTACTGGTGAAAATTAAAAATGTGTCTTTTATTTTATGGAAAAACCTAAACAGACTTTTTGTCAACCCAATATAATTAAATAAAAAATACACATTGGTGACCTGATATGGTAAGAGGTTAAGAACTGTATTTAAATGGTATATATATGATTATTTATTCTGCTATTTTTATTTCCTGTGTGTTTGAAAATTTTTAAATGAAAATTTAAAATAGATACACAGGAGAAAGCATACCTGAAAAGAAAAGTAGGCATTGGGGTGGCTATATATCTTTCTCTAAACTCATGTCTGCACTTTCATCCATATCAATCTTGGATTTTTGAGATAGGTCTTGAGTCACTGAAGGGGTAGCAGAAGGTATTCTAGTCAGAAGAAACACAGATGCAGTGAAATAGGAACAGGACAGAGCTTGGTTCATCTGGGGCTTAGTCACTTATCCTACTATGTGCTCAGCATTGATACACATATTGGGGATACAAAGAGATCTGCTCAGATCACTGGGAAGGAGTGGGGAGAGGCTATAAGAGGAGGTCACCTGAGGCAATGATAAACAGCCTAGAATGGGATTGGCTGAGAAGCTGAATGCCTCCAGAGTGCATGGAATTATGGACCAGAAAATTTAAAATAAAAGGAAGGCAGAGACCGGCTCTCTGGCTTTCTTCCTTGAGGATGCCTGGATGATTGTGCTGCAGCTGCCTGGGTTCCCAAGGGTGGTATTTTGGATGGGAGAAGAAATGCTGGATGCACTAGGATTGGGCTGGGCCTGGAAGAGGGTGGCAGGATTATTCTTCTTTGGGTGTTCTAGAGGGGACTACCTCTGAGACAGAAGCCTGCCATCCTTCCAAAATTGTGTACCTTTTCTATCTTATGTTATTTTCATTTGTAAACTAATCCTATAGAAATGAGATAATTAAAAACTAACAGGGAGAATGATGTGGAAACTCAGGAATTAAAGATTTTAGCCTTAATTGATAGACTTAAGTGACTAATGCATGTGGAAAGCTGTTATTCCAAAATTGTGTAGCTTTTGAATAAAGACTCCTTTCCTTTATTACCAAACCTTTGCCTCTGGGTTTTTGCCTGAAGGGTGGTGGCAGGCAGCAGGACTCCATTTGCTGTTCAGTAACACTTGGAATTTATATTTAGTGAAGAAAGAAAATAATAATAAACAAATGAATAGTATATATGGAATATCAGCTATCTGGAGTGAACCCAAGTTTTATGAGGCCTTGGAGCTTATACAAATTTAGAGCATTCATTTTGAAAATAAAAACAAAATTATCTTTTGTGGTGAATTTTACAAAAACATATAATAGTGTGAATACTTTTCTAGGTCCCTTCCCAGGGCTTTGAAGGAACCCGTGCAAGTGAGGGGTTCAATGCTGATGCTTTGTTAGTTTTGTGGGAAATCTGCTCAGATGTCTTCATTTGGGTTTCCCCAGAAGAACCAGGACAAGGATTTAAGTGGTTGTCATGGGAAATAATTCCGGGTAGGGGGTGTGGGTGTGAGACAGAGAGGAAAAATAAGTCAATAAATGTGCTTACTCCTACCCAGGGAATTAGGAAACAGTACAAAATGTAAAGGTCAGGTTTATCTCCTTTGGAGGGCAAGGAGACGGGGATATAGTTTTTACTGAACTCAGAGGGTCACTCCCTGGGGTGTTCTATTCAAAAATGATATGTGGTTGTCACAAGGTAGTTTTATTTACTTGCAGCAAGTAGAACAGACAGCAGATTCATACCCAAAGCTCTGTCTCCCTAAAGAGAGGCTTAGCCATTGCTTATATACATTATTTGGTCAATTAAACATTGATTTCTTGCACTTGCCTACTTTCATCTGGTTAAGTTTCTGTCAGCTCATCCTGTTTATAGCAACATCTATGAAATACTATGCTACATTTTAACATTAGTAAGAGAAAACATTTATAACTGTCCACATCTTGAGGTCACTATCTCCTGTCAGTCATTGGTTGCAGTTGCTCCCAGGGGCTTTGCTCCTGGGGCATTTCTGGGCTGCAGTGGGGCAGAGTGGATGCTGGCATTTGGAAGTGGGGCTGGCATGCACTGCAATATTGAGAGAGAGAAGAAAGGAGCCATGTTTTGAGGGTGTTGCTATAGTCCATCACATGCACCACTCTAATCCATTTGTGCCCTACATTAGGTTCATGGCATCCCATCACCGATTCTTCTAGGTTGGTCAAATTTTCTAAAAAACAGATTTACAGTAGAGTGGTTAAAAGCTCATGCTGCATGTTTCTCTGTTGCAATTAGTCCCCAAACTGTAACTGATACTCACCTTCTCCCTCATCTTCCACTCATTCTAGATTCCTTCCACCCTTGGCCCATATTTCTGTTGGTCTAGGCTGCTGCCCAGTGGAAAACCCAGACCCTTTCCTGGAGGGGTTTATGCTCTTGCCAGTCATGGTTGCTATACATGAAAATGACAAGTGGTGACATGATGAATCCCTAAGTTTCAGACACATTCTTCCCTGTCTCTATTGTGTAGCAGCAATTGTATTTCCTCATGATATCTAGGTCAGTTGCTTCCATCAATATAGTAGCTATGCTCTGTTTTCTGATCCACTAGCATGAGAAGCCCCAAGTGGCAGTCACAGCTCTAGGTTAAGTGGAACTCTTGCTTAGTCCCTTTGTAGAAGGTACACTTCTACAAAGGACATGTGGTCATGGAGAACCTAAAATTGTAGGGACAGAAACTGGTTCCAAGACCTGTGTACACTACCTAAGAGAAACATAGCACCCTATCATGGCCGTTGGTTCACAGTGATTTCACCCTTTCAGCATGGATAGGGTAGAAATATTATAAAGCCTATACAAATAAAAACAGATTGTTTAAAATGAACAAAACATAAGCTTAAGGAACTCTGTGTCAGGAACTAAAGTCAAAAACCAAATATCAGAATAAAATGTGCTCCTAGTGCTCTTATCATGTAGAAAATGACAAGAGTTTCAGGAGCTCTGTGCAAGGAATCAGGGACAGAGACCAATATATGTATTTTCTATGGTTGCATATATGTTTTTGTTGCATCCTGGGCTTAAGGTCTCACAAGGCTGAAATCAAGGTTTTGGCCAGGGTTTCAATCTTCTCTGGAGATAGGAGACTTCTTCTAAACTTGTTGGTTGTTGGAAGAAATCAGTTCCTTATGGTTGTAGGATGGAGGTTCTCATTTCCTTTTTCCTTCTTGAAGATTTTATTTATTTTCAGAGAGAAGAGAAGGGAGGGAGAAAGAGAGGGAGAGAAACATCAATGTGTAGTTGACTCTTGCATGCCTCCAACTGGGAATGTGGTCTGCATTCCAGGCATATGCCCTGACTGGGAATTGAACTGGCGAACCTTTGGTTCACTGGTCAGCACTTAATCCACTGAATCACACCAGCCAGGGCAGAGGCTCTCACTTTCTTGCTCTTGGACAACTGAGGACCCTTCTGATATCTTAGATGCTGCCTGCCTGCCTTGCCACATGGTCCTCTTCCTAGCATGGCAGCATGGCAGTGTGTCCCTGTGAGGCCAGCAGGGGAGTCTCTCTTATCCTCTGATTCTCTTTTTCAAGAAGGGCTCAGTGACCTTTTTTTTCTTTTCTATAACTCTCACTCAAGGATATATTCATTGATTCCAGAGAGAGAGAGAGAGAGAGAGAGAGAGAGAGAGAGAGAGAGGAAAGGAGGGAGAGAAACATTTATGTGAGATAGAAACATCAATCAGTTGCCTTTCAAATGTGCCCTGATAGGATTTTGAGCCTGCAACCTAGGTATATGCCCTGACCTGGAATTGAATCTGCAGTCTTTTGGTATACAGAATGATGCTCCAACCAACTGAGCCACCTGGCCAGGCAGGGCCCAGTGACTTTTAAGATCTCATCTGACTAGGCAGGGTCACCTAAAGTGGCTTACCTTTTGATTAACTCAAAGTCAACTGATGAGTGGCCTTAATTACATCTATAAAATCCATTCTACCATGTGACATAATATAATCATAAGAATAATCTCATCATAAATACAAGTCACCCCTATACTCAAGGGGAGGAGATTGTACAGAGCATGTACAGCAGGAATCTGAGGTCATCTTAGACTTCTTGTATAAAATTTTGCTGGTAAACACACAACAGGTTTTCTGTCTATTTCATAAACACATCTGTATTTAGAACTTGAGGAATTTCATATCAGACTTTCTTAACTGTTGTCCTCTGAGCTCTTTGGTAAAGTGTAGTATTGAACAGGATGGAATAAGACTCTTTGGGAAGGACCCCCACAGTGAAGTTGGGGGATCAGGATAAAGCCAAGGAGCTCTGTGCATTGGTTTCAGGGTGTGACTGACAGCCAGAGCCAATGGCACAGTAGTGTCAGACATTTTGCTGCCCTATTAATTACACAGATAAATAACTTTTTGTTAGGTTTCCTCATTCAAAATTGAATATGCTTTTATTCTTTTTAGGATCTTTGCAAAACTAGATTTCTGAGTTATTTTATAAAAAGTTAAATGAGTCATTTTTAATGATGACTGGAAAAAGGAAGAGAAATTATCATGGAGTTTTTAATGGAGAAAGTAATTTCAGTATCCTTTGGGGGATGCAGTTTTGAGCATATTATCCATAGAGTTCCAATGATGATTACTTCAAATATGAACCTGAGTTAAGAGAAGAAAGATTTGCTGATATTTGTGTATGAGATTCATGTACCTGAGGCATGGGAAGTGTTCAATTTACTTGTAATACCATAAATTATGCATTAGATTAACATTTTTTGTGATTTATTTTCTTACTTATTCATGTAATGGATACAATTTTTCAAAGTGAGGTTTAATATTGTGAGTGATGCAGTAGGAGGAGTAAGGATGAAGCAGATCTACTCATCCTGGGTTAAGAGAGAACATTATTTTCACAACATAAAAAATTATCCCTTTTATGGAGAGATTGAACTAAATGCCATCCTTTCTGTATTTGCCTAAGAGCTTCTCAGCATGGTGTGTTAAAAGACGTTTTGACTGAAAGTAGCAATTTAGAATAAAATCTCAGGAAACTTTTGGGGACTAAATTGGTTCCATGCTGCTAAAAATTTATAAATGACCTAACTATGGAAATAAAAAATGGTTATAAATATTATTTCTCAATTTGAAAGGATATGTGCTAGTGTCATCAAGAACTTAGAAACTTATTTAGATGCTATATATGGCATGTATGAGTAAACTATGTTGTATCCTTTATTACAAGTACCTATAAATATAGAACCCACTGTAAAAATCATACCTAGCTCAGCATGAACCCATGAATTTCTGGACTTTATGAAAAATTGTTGGAGTCCCCCTGGGAAAGTATCAAGACTTGGAGCCCCCTAAAGGCCAGGTGAAGGAAACAAAGCCTGTAAGACCTGACCAGAAAACCAGGAAAGCTGGGTGCATATGTGCCTCCATGCTATAGCCAGTGGGCTCTGGTGGGTATCAGGCCATAAGAAAATGCTTTATGTCCTTTGAAGTTTGCCTTGTCTTTTATCTCACTCAATTGCTTTATTGTACTAGTAACAGAGGTTTTAACTTTAACTCAAAATGAACTCACCCACCCTATTTTAAGGCCATCTGAAGTCTTTGTGTCCAACACACCGTCCTCTGAGGGAGATCTCAACGTTCCTTCAATTGTTATCCCCATACAATATCTGTTTTCTGTAATCAGCAGTTTAACATTGATTGATGAGCTTTATGAGCATGCTCTATGCCCTTAAGCTTACTGCACTCAATAAAAGACCTTGGAGGAAGGCAATCAAGACATTTTTCTCTCAGACATTTGCCAGTATTCTCTCCCATAGCACAAGCTGCCTGGGAAGTCTTCATTTCATCCACCACACCAGGGGATCTCTGTGGGTCAGGGGTCCCCAACAAAAAATAAAATTTATCAATGAACTTTAGAAGAAAGGAAACTCGTTCAACATTGGATCCTATGATATAATAATAATAATACTCAATGCTCATGTTAAAAATGAAGTTGTTTAATAAAATTCCACCTTAGAAACAAATAATAGAGTATTCATTTCTGGGGTACTAAACATAATTAAAAATATTTTTAAAAAACTCAACATGACAATTATATGTGTATAATTTGAGTTGGAATTACTTTGTTAAAGATTTTTGAAAACTAAGTTAGTCTGTTCTAGTTCTTGGTAGCCACTGCTATCAGGTTGCTGTTCATTGCTACCAGATCTTCTCATTTTTAAAATTATTTGATATATGCATATATTGCGAACTGAACACCATAATAAGTTTAGTTAACATCAATCAACCTTACATAGTAACAAAACATTTTTTTTGTCATGATAACTTTTAAGATTTACTCTCTTAGCATCTTTCAAATATGCAATACAATATTGTTAACTATAGTTGCTATGCTGTACCTCCTGCCCCAGGATTTATAATCTTATGACTGAAAGTTTATACCTTTTGACCACCTTCACCCATTTAATCCCCTATCTTTCCCACCACTGCTGGAAACCCCCAATCTGTTTTCTGTGTTTTTATATATATATTTATTTATTTGTAAGATTTCACATATAAATGAGATCATATTGCATATATTTGGCTTTCCCTATCTAACATTTCATTTACTATAATGCCCTCAGGGTCCATCCATGTTGTTGCAAATGACAGGATTTCCCCTTTTTTTTAATGGCTGAATATTTTCCATTGTATATATAAACCACAACTTATTCATTTATCTGTGATGGGCACTTACGTTGCTTCCATGTCTTGCTATTGTAAATAATGCTGCAGTAAACTTGAGGGTGCATATATCTTTTCAAGATGATGATTTTGTTTTTTTTGCATATTTGGTCAGAAGAGGGATTGCTGAGTCATACAGTAGCTCTGTTTTTTAATATTTTGAGGAACCCCATACTGTAGCTGCACTAATTTACAGTCATTCCTATCAGCAGTTCACAAAGGTTCCCTATTCTCCACAACTTTGTCAGCACTTTTTCCCTCCTGTCTTTGATGAAAGCCATTCTGACAGATGTGAAGTGATATATCATTGTGGTTTTGATTTGCATTTTCCTGATTAGTGATGTTGAGCATCTTTTCATGTATCTGTTGGTCATTTGGATGTCTTCTCAGATCTCATTTTTAATAGAAGCAGGAAACCTGGAGTCTGTTTTGTATGAAATATTTCCAGTTTTTAAATGTTTGCTCAATTTTTATAAAAAGTACCATTGAACCCAAAGTAAACCTGTGTGTGGCCCAATGGATAGAGAGATCTGTGCGGGCATTAATATTGATGTGAAATAGAAAGAGAGTGGGTTCAGGGCAGTATTCCTCACCTACCTGGCTCCTCAGGGCAAGCTCTTTATCTTCTGAGCTTTAGCTTCCATTCAGAACCCCAGATTTGTGGTTCCCAGAAGCAAGGGCTGGGGGAGGGAAGAATAGATTTCTAGATTCCTGGAATTAGTTTTGAACAATCTGGGCTTGTTATGCTGTCTAAAAGCCCTATACCATTAAAAAAAAACCAAACACACACACACACACAATAACACTCAGGTGTGAGAGAAACAATAGCAGGCAGCCTCATTATAAAATTCTATTTAGCATCCCTAACCTTTTGTCAAGGTCTCTCTACATATTTGTTGTGAAAAGGTTTCCTTAGCAACCAAGATCATTGACTTATTATATAAAAGAGAGCCCAGACCAGTCTTCTAACATCTAAAGATTTGATGCTGGGTTTGATTTTCCTTTCCAATAATAATCAGCAAACAGATGGCAAGAGCTGACAGCAAGAGTACAGGGGCCACAACATTTGAATACAAAGTGGGATGTGCTTTGGGCTGCGTACATGGTGGTCTCCCCTTCTCTAAACTCACTTGTCTTTCAACAGAGTCTCTTATAGCAAGGCTGTTCCACAAAAGGAAATCTGGCATTTCATTATGGCACTAGGGAAAATAAAAACGCTCATACTTCATTGAAAAATTCAAAATGAAAATAGTCATATTGAGTTCCACCTGAAAGAAAAATGTATATTCTTACAAATTGCTATCACTGAAAAAAAGAACTATAATGAGAAAAGAATGATGAGCCTCTAGGGTGATCATATTTGGGCATACTTGAGAAGACATAGCATGAAAGCTATTTCCTAATTTTTATTCTGAAATTGGTGATTTACTCAATCAAAGGGAGTTCCCTGCTTCTATGGTGGTACTTTCTTCATAAATTAGGTTGGGGAAATTTTTAGAAACACACTATTATTTTCTACAGTCCTTTTGAGATAATAAATGCCCTTCCTCTTTGCTTCCCATGGAAACAGCAACAAATGTCTCAGTCTGAGAACATGAAAGAAACATGGTCTTCCTGATCATAGGTAGCTCTGACACTAGTTAACTCCCAACAGGTTGGACCTATTTACTAATATTGTGAATAAGAAAAGCAAAAAAGGGACATAATGATAAAAATCAGACCCTTTCCTTCTTTGGCCCTTGTGTTTTGGGAGCCATTTCCCACCTCTGTCTCTTTAGTTTCTGTTTACAAAAATTTTTCATAGAATTGGTTGTTCACACTTATATTAGAAACCTTGGCACTACCAAGTTATTTAAGATTTTTTCTTGGCTGACTGACCATTAAATGAAATTTACAATTCAAGCAATGAGTTGTGTTTCTGACCTGCCACACTGTAGGTGGAATAAGGATCAGCAGCTTGGGGAATCTCATTCTGAACAAGGCTACCCCAACTCTCAGGGAACACTGTGTTCCTTCATGAAATGTAAAAATAATTAGCCCAGGATGTGCAAGGAAATTCCTTCTCTTACAGAATTCAGTATGGTTTCATAATCATCCAGTTTCTGAAAAGTCACCTGGGCATACTCAGATAATCATGGACAATTGTCAGAAGGAGACAATATACAGAGGACGTGAGATGCTCTGATTGCAGTTTTGTTTGCACCCATGGTTTGGGATTTTAAACCTAGGTGAGACTTGCTGGGTTCTTTCTTATTCATGAGTTCCCCTTCAGTGACTAACTCAAGCAGTTCCATTATTTTTCTGCCTGAAATGACCAAATTCACTTTACATTAAACCAAAAGAAAGATTGTTATGAGTTACCTTTATGGTTTTTTTCCTCACATGGAAATTACCCTGTAGAGAATGGTAAACTTCTTTTTTAGAACAGGATGCATGCACTACCCAGAAAAAGTGTGTAAAGCAAAGAAGTTTGGCTGTTGATTTGGGATCCGCCATCCAATGAAGGCTCCTTCAGGCTTGATCACTCAACGATCAGTCTTTAAGGATAAGGGGATTCACTTTCTTAAAATACTATCTTGCCTTGCATCAGAAGAACATGAATCCAAGTAAACACATACATACCACAAGGTTCTGACATTAAACAAGAGCAACATTCATATGCAGGGGCTCTTGAATTTAATGTCAGCATGCCTTTTTACAGCCAGGTAAACCTAGAAAAAAATCTGATTTTCTCTCTTTCCTAATTCTCTTTAGAGGTAATTAAGTTCTTCCTTGTGGTGCAAGATACTAAATTTTGTAAATAAATGAATATTCTCATTTCATTTTTGTGTTCTCTTTTCTGTCCCATTGAGGGTTTCTGTGAAGTGGTACACTTTAAATTGCTGCTGCCAATTTAAGGGTTTTTTGTTTGTTTGTTTGTTTTGCCTCCACTTACTTAGATAGCAGTTGGAAAAAAGTGCAATTTAAATAATTAAGACATATACCATATTTTTTGCACTATAAGATGCACCTGACCATAAGACACACCTAGGTTTAGAGGAGGAAAATGAGAAAAAAAATATTCTGAACCAAATGGTGTACTAAAATATTTAATAAAATATAATAATAATATTTCAACCATATAAAGTGAACAGCAGTCAACAGTGATATTAAGAACCATCATCACTGTCATTAACAAATGAGGAGAGACTTTAAGGTTCAAGTACTCTTCTAGTTTTCTGGGAACTCCAAGAACTCGTCATCGCTAGTGTCAGAATTTATGAACTTTAGTTGCTCACAATCACTGATATTGACTTTCTTCTCTACCTTCATACTGACCAGACGCCCTGAGATTCAGCAGTAAAGTGGGACATTTAAGCATTCCCAGGGGTTTTGCATGGGCCCGCCACTTCCTCTTCTAACAGCTGTCATCACCACTGACAGATCAAGTAATATACATGATGGTGTGTGATGCAATATTTGCTTCATAAGACGCACAGACATTTCCCTCCCACTTTTGGGGGAAAAAGGTGCGCCTTATGGAGCGAAAAATACGATACTTAAAATGAAAGGATAGGAAGACTCAGGTTCGTGCTCACCAATATAAATTGTTTCTGGTCTCAGCTGGCTTTATGAGAGATGATTCCTATTTGCTAGATGGATTATAATCTGTGAATCAAAGGATTTATGGTAATAAGGAGTTTCAGGATTGCCAACTCGGAAAGACCAAGGGCTGTGGTTTTGGCGGAGAGAACAAGTCCTTCGAAAATAGCACTAGGTGGCAGTGCCGCACCGTAAGTGCTAAGGACGTTGTCCTACACTTCAGGGCTGGAAATACATTATTTCTGTGGAGAGAGCTCTGATCATGAGGTTTGTACCTGGGAACAATTAGGGTGGCACACGCAGAGGCGGTCTTTATATGTTATATATTAGTAACCAAATTTTCTGTTAACCTTTTGTAGAGGCTGTGATTTATTAAGTCAACAAACCGTTGTCTGAAGGCCATCGTGGCTTTTATACATTTTTTTTTTAATTGGAAAAAAACCTAATAACAAAATTCAGAATTTGTTGAGATTTGTAAGATTTTATTTTTTATATTTTTAATTAATTTATATTTTTCCATTGGGTGATTAAAATTTCTCCGAGAGCGAGGAGTGTGACAACTGAATGGAAAAGTAAAGAACTGGTGGGTAGAGTGGCATCGGGTGCCAGGAGCCATGAGTTCTGAGTAAAGAGCTGGAAGGTCACTGTGGGAGGCACCTGTTCTCAACTGCAATTTGAGAGATTTGGACTGGAGACTACTGAGGTCCCTTCTCATTCTAACAAACTGATTATCTGAGTTTAAGCAGTTGCAAAGTATAGAAGCTCCTGAAGGCCATTTGATTCCAGTTCACTGTGAAGGCATATGAGTGTTGCTTTTATTTAATGTCAGAGGTCGTGTCTGTTTCTGCAATTCCAAAATACATAATGAAAACTTTTAAGTTTTAATTACAGAGACAATGGAATTGTCTATTATGGTATTAGCTTAGTGCTTTATTTTTGCTTTTGAAATTTTTTGAAACCACAGGCTTTCTGTCTGTTACATTTAAAATCATATTAGAAAGTCAGACAGAGGAAGACAAATACTTTAGATTCTCACCAATATGTGGAATATAAAAAAGACAAACACAAGAAGCAGAGAGTAGAATGATGGTTACCAGAATGGTTGATGATACTGTCTTACACATTTGAAAGTTGCTAAGAAAAATATTAAAAATCATCACCACACATACACAAAAGGTAATTATGTGAGCAGATGGAAGTGTTAACTAACCTTATTGAGGTAATCATTTCAAAATATATACATGTATCAAATCATCACCTTGTACACCTCAAACTTATATGTGCTATGTCATTATCAACTCACAAAGCTGAAAAAATGAAAATTACATTAGAATTTTTGAATCATAAATCTGACATTAAAGATATATAAAATTTTGTCTTAGGGTCATGATATATTTTGCATATGCTATATATATTCCCTTTGAATTAACTTATGAATTTTCTTTTAAATAATTTATCCATTTATTAAAGAAACCAGTTATGAGCTCTGCCTTCAAAGAGATTACATTTTCTGGTCAATTAATGGGACAAACTACAAGAATGTGTAGTAAGTTAACTGAGTGGAAAGGTAGATTTTCTGAGAGGACATAGCAGTAGAGATGAAAATTACTATCTGTAGCAACCTCACAAGAAAAACCTGACTGATAGGTTAGATAGTACAGAGATCTTTATAGAAAACATCCTTTAACAGAGGAAACAAAAAAGCATTATATGTTTGTGTTAAATATTTTTTTCTCATGAAGCCTGGAAACATACATCAAATTTTTTCAACACTCTGATTATAGATGCTATAGAAAGCTATAGAAACAATTACTAAGGACATATTTTTATAGTTGTACATGAAAAAAACCCTTTAAATACAAGTAGTTTTCCCATTCTCTGTGAAACTTCTTCCCCCCCCCCTGTTGCTCATATCCTTCCTTTAGGTGAATTATGAACCCCTAATTAGAACTGCATAGTTAACCAACATTTGAAATTAAGAACTAAAAGTTTGCATTTGCAATATAGATCATTTTAGGTTAATGCCAACTTTTGCTTATGCAAGAAATAAATCCACCAAAATCTGTCATTCATATTGTGAACAAAACAAAGGGAAAACACTCATAGAACCAGTGATTCACAGTTATTTTTGTTTGGGTGAAAAACCATCTTTTGAGAAAGACAATGGTTCACTGAACAAATGTCACAGTGCCTGGGATGACAGCTACACTCATAACTGAATGGAGGTGGAGAAAGGGTTTTGTTTTTTTTTCCCCACAAGGCCAGTTTTGATGCAATTGAAACATCACATTTATAAAACCCTACTCTTGCTGATGAGTAATCTGATTTTAAGTATGGTCCTTTGTTTGAGATACATATGTTCTGACAACTAACTCCCTTTTCCACCTCCAAAATAAAATGTTTGGAGTTTGATATTTATTTATGTTTTCTGTTCTAATCCTACAATCTGGGCTCCTCCTAAGCAACACATCCAATTCCAGCAACCAGAATGTCTTATGACCCCTTCTCCCAGGGACAATGTTCCGGGTGTTTATGTGGAATCAGAGACTCTTAGGGGTGAATATGGCTTTAAAGATCATCTAATCACCTATTTTACATATGAAATATTAGATCTTGAGTTTCATTATATATATCAAAGGTTGTGGAACTCCAACAAGAACTCAGAGAAGAGAACGTATGAGAGAATTTGTATGTATGAAGAATTTACTGCAATTATCATGGAACGCACTTTATGTAATTTTAGTCCTTAAGGCTAGAAAAGTAAAGAACACCGGTCTACATCCGACTTTGCTGGCTGTTGACTCTCACTCCCTCAACTAATTTACTCATTAGAAAAATATTTATTAAGAGGCACTGTGCTGAGGATACAAAGGGATGTAAGCATAAGTGGATTGCAACCTTAAGCTGTTATGATCTAGCTGAAGAGACAGCCATTAATTAATCACACAAAAAGATATAAATTTGTAATGGAGGGACCCTCCCTCCCAGGAATGGGAGAGGAGTGGGGAAGCGCCAGGAATGGCGCATGAGCTACAGCCGCAGTGCGCTGCCCAACCAGCTACATCGGCCCTGACAACCAGGGCAACAAGACCAGCTATTTGTGGCGGGATTCTGGGGGCAGCCTTTAAAAGCAGAGCACATGGAAATGCCGCGTGCTTTGCTCTCCCCTCCCCTGGCTGGTCGTCAGCCTCCTGGGACTCAGGTTTCTGAGCCAGTGGGCCTTGTGGGGACCCCATGGTCTGGGAGTGTACTCTGTACCCCTCCCTGAATGCTGGCTGGTGAGAGGGGCGGGAGGAGGCTTGGGCGGGTGGGTCGCAGAGGTGGTGTGGCTGGGTGGCAAGACCCATGCCCCGCTGGGGTGGGAGGCTATAGCGGTTCCCACCATTGCTGCCTCTGACACACTGTACCAACCTGTGGGGCGGAGCTTAGTGGATGGGTTGATGCTGGTCCTGGAAGCTGCGTGGCCAGGTGACAAGCCACGTGCCCTTTCCCTGCATGGGAAGCTGCGGTGGCGTGGACCACTGGAGCTGTGCTGTGTGGGTCCAGAGGTATTAAAGGGGTGAACTTCAGGATATTCCCCTCAGCCTAATTCATGTTGAGTGTAGTGGGCATAAGGGCTTTGGATAGGTGTGATCCACATTGCACACTGTCCTCTAAGGAAACCACTTTTTCTTAATGTAGAATTGGTTCCTCCTTTTGTCATTTAGTTGTTGCGGTTCTGATTGTGCCTTCTAACTCTCTTGCCAAATTGTCACCTCTAGGATACAAGGATACCAACTTGTCCAGCAATGCTATCCTCTGGACATATATGCCCCTTCCCAGGGACAACCAACTGACCTGGACCAAGATCCTTCTCCCTTGCATGAAGACTCTAGTTCACTCCAGGCCTTTTTTTGTTAGGGACTTTTGGACCAGAGGATAGGTAGGACTACGCCTCCAGCAGGAAGGAAAAACAGAAGAACGAGACCTTTGTCCATTTGCCCTTGTAAGATTACAACTGTCCAGAGTGTTAAAGGGGGGATTGTAACAGGAGGACCCTCACCCACATGGGAAGCTGCAGCAATGCTGATGCCTAGAGTTGTGTTGCGTGGGTCCCACTTGGCCAGGTACACAGATGCACTGGAGGAAGAGGACAGCGTGCCACACATAGGATGCCTGGACTCAGAGACTCCGAAGGATGCTTGAAGCCACACGGTGACTAGAAACCAGCTAAGCCACCTATATTTCTTAAAGGATGGTGCCTTTGGTGGGGAGAAGAGGTTCCTGGGTAACCTTGAACTCAGCTGGCAGAGGGTGGCAGGGTGATTTTCTTTGGATGTTTTAGAGGAAATGGGCTTTGAAGCAGAAACCTGACATTATGTCAAACTGTATATACTTTAAGTAAGAGTCCTTTTCCTTTCCACTGAACTCTGTCTCCAGAGTTTTTGCCTATTGGCGATGAGCAGTAGGACTCCACTGGTTGTTCAGTTACAAAATTATACTGATGATGGTTGTGAAGGATATGACAAATCCTTTGCATTACATCATGATGTAAAAGCAGAGTAGAGCAATTTTCCATAAACAGGTCCTTGCAGAGGCTTAGATAACCAAGTACCAACCTCTTGAAGAGCCAATTTGGAGGAGACGCTGGACCACTTGGAAGGATGAGAACAGATGCCACCCTTTGACCAATTTCTCTGAAACCTCATAGTCTTGCTTGCACATGTCTTTCTGTCATAGTTTTAACAATAGCTGTGTGAATATATTTTTCTTGAAAAAGTTGTAGAAAAGGCTTTGCTCTGTGAAATTATGCTCAAAGGGGTGACATCTTGCTTTCCTCTCTCCCAAATTTGTTGCTGAGTCTTGATAAAACTCCATAAAAATTGATTGTGACATTGGCAGGAACTTCTCTCTACTATGAACTATGGTTCTAAAAAATTAAGACTGCTTTTCTATCTGTGGGTGAATGTCTGTCCATCCATTTATCTGTCTGTCCATCCATCCTCCCATCCATTTCTCTTAGTTTTTCCCTGTTCTGACACAACTGAATTCTAAGGAAGGTTTTGTCATTGGTTATGGTGATTCTACAAATTTTGTTTGCTTATAAGACAAATCAAAGAGATTACAGAAAATGAGATGGTTTTGTTTTGACAAAATGGTGAAACCCTAAATGAGTGATGTCTTTTTTTTTCATTCCCACAGTTGTCATTATAAAGTTTGTGCAACACAATATTTTTCTCTTTTGTTGATATATTTGTAGATATATTTTCTTGCAAAAATATACATATATTTACTCATTTTTTAGTAAAAATTAAATTACTCTATAAACTCTTTTGTGGCTCTTTTTCCTTCTAGCGTTCTGTCACAAACATTTTAAGTTCAATTAATATAGCTACATGATATCTCATTGTAAGAGTGGGCCATAAGTTATTTAATTAATCTTTTTGTTGTGTATAGTTTGGAATTTCTCATCAAATTTGCTGCAATGAACATTCTTGCAAGTTTACCTTTGTGCACTTGTCCATTAATTTCCTTCTGATAAGATTCTAGAAGTGGAATTACTGCATCAAGGGCTTTTGATATATGTTGCCAAACCATTGTTTTTCACTAGGCGTGTCAATTTATACTCCCATGAACAAAACATGAGATATCTGTCTCTTTACTGAAAACTTTTCATAGCTTATTGATTAGTTTTATTTTACCATTGAAATCTTTTATTTTATTATTATTTGTATTTATTTATTTTAAAGTATATTTTATTGATTATGTTATTGCAGTTGTCCCAGTTTTCCCCCTTTGCCACCCATTGCACAGTACACTCTTTCCATCCAGCAATGCTCCCCTTAGTTCATGTCAATGGGGTATGCATACAAATTCTTTAGCTTCTCCATTTACTATACTATTCTTCACAACCTTCTATTTTGTACTTACCAATTATGCTTTTTAATCCCTGTGCCTTTTCCCGCATTCTCCCTCTTACTGCTCCCAGCTGATAACTCTCCAAATGATCTCCATACTCTATGATTGTGTTTCTGTTCTCATTGTTTGCTTAGTTTTTTTTTTAGATTCATTTGTTGATAGTTGTGAGCATGTTATCATTTTAATGTTCATGGTTTTGATCTTCTTTTTCTTAAATAAATCCCTTTAACATTTCATGTAATAATCACTTGGTGATGATGAATTCCTTTAGCTTTACCTTGTCTGGGAAGCACTTTATCTGCCCTTCCATTCTAAATGACAACTTCACTGGATAAAGTAATTTTGGCTCTAGGTCCTTGCTTTTCATTAATTTGAATACTTCTGCAAGCCCCTTCTTGCCTGCAAAGTTTCTTTTGAGAAGTCGGCTGATAGTTTTATGGGTACATCTTTGTAGGTAACTCTCTTCTTTTCTCTTAATGCTTTTAAGATTCTTTCCTTATCATTAATCTTTGGCATTTTAATTATGATGTGTCTTGGTGTGGTCTTCTTTGGGTTCAACTTATTGGGGCTCTGCTTCCTGGATTTGTATATTAGGGAAGTTTTCCTTCATTATTTTTTCAAATAAGTTTTCAATTTCTTGTTCTTCCTACTCTCCTTATGACATCCATATGATTTGGATGTTGGCATGTCTGGAGATGTCTCAGAGTCTCCTTATACTATGCTCATTTTAAAAAAATTCTTTTTTCTTGAATTTGTTCTGGTTGAATGTTTATTTCTTCCTTATGCTCCAGATTGTTGATTTGAATCCTGGCTTCCTTCTCTTCACCGTTGATTCCCTGTAAATTTTTATTTATTTCATTTAATGTAACTTTCATGTCTTCCCTTATATTGTTGCTGTACTCATTGAGTTTTCTGATCATCCTGATCACCAGTGTTTTGATCTCTGCATTTGATTGGTTGGTTATCTCTGTTTTGTTTAATTCTTTTTCTGGGGTTTTGTTCCGTTCTTACATTTGGGTCATATTTATTTGTCTCCTCAATTTGACAGCCTCCCTGTATATTAAGTAGAACTGCTTCGACTCCCTGTAAAAGGCACCTGTAAATTGTGTGGTGTGGAGCCTCAGCTAATCACCAAGGTGGGGCAACCTGCTTCACTGTTTTGTGGCTCTGTGTTGGGGAAAGTTTTGGAGAGGGGACTGTGTCACTGCTTAGCTTCTGGAGGTTTTCCTGGCTCTTGCCCCATTTCCAGTCACTTCACCCACTCCCTGTATCTGATTGGAACTGTTTCAGCTGTTGCCCTGGTGTAGAATCCCAGAGTAGGTGGGTTTGCATATGTTTTAAGACGGAATAGTCTCTTTAAGTGGAATTTCCTGAAAATCTGGCAGTTTCTTCTGCCACCCTAACCCCCACTGGTTTTTACAGCAAGAAGTTAGAGATTTATCTTTCTGGTGCAGGAATCTTGGGTTGTGTGTTCTGGTCAGGGGCTGGGATCACTTTGCTCCCAAGGTATTCCTCCTGATTTTTATCCACAACATATGAATGTGGGACTGCCCATGCTTGTTCTGCCACCACCTCTGACTCTCTGTGCCACACCGCGTCTCCGCTCTCCACCCTGTGTCCATGTCTCCACCCCTTCTACCTGTCTGGATAAAGGTGGCTTCTTCAAATCCTTGGTTGTCAGACTTCCATATAGTTGGTTTTCTGACAGTTCTGGGTGTTATCTGTTGATATTTAGTTGTAATTCTTCTTGTGATTATTCAAGGAGGTGAAACGTGTCTACTTATGCCTCCATCTTGACCATAATTCTGAAAACTTTTCCATAGTTTATTGACTAGTTACTTTTTGTACACATGTCATATGAATTGCCAGTCTATATCTTTTGGCCCATTTTATACTGAGATGTTTAGTTTTATTTTCTGGTAAGGTCCGTTTATATAGAAAGAACATTTTTTCAGTTTATCATTTACATTTTGACTTTGATAATAATGTTTATGAGTTACAAAATTATTTGCTATAATAAAACTTATAAACTTCTTCTTTTGTGGTTATTGCATCTGCTGTCATGTTGAGGAAAGACTTCCATGCTCTTAGTTTATATAGCTATTCTATATATTTTGTTCCAGTACTTTATTTTAAAATATCTATAAATGACTGGAATCTATTTTGGAATATGATGTGCATTAGTAGTACAATCTTTTGTTCTAAGATAGTAGGTTGTTAAAGAACCACTACTGGACTATTTTATTTCTCTCTGACTTAAAAAGTCATCTTTGTCATATACTATATTTGAATATATACTTGGATCTATCTGTTTTTTTGCTTTCAGTACTGGTCATTGGTCTGAGTGCAGGTGAAGATACCAATGTTACATTGTTTGGATTAATATAAGGCTGTGTTTTTTTATTTTATTTTTGCTATATTGTTATTTTATGTTATATAAAATATACATAATAGAAAATTTAAGTGCACAATTCAATGGCATTAACTATAGTCACAATGTTGTACAATCACCATCACTATCTATATCCAGCAATTTTTTGTCATCCCAAACAGAAATTCTGTACTTATTAAACAATAACTTCTTGTTCCCCATTCCCCCAGTTTCTGGTAATCTATTCTACTTTCTGTCTCTATGAATTTGCTTATTCTAAGTACTTAATATAATTGGAATCATACAATATTTGTCCTTTTGTGTCTGACTTATTTCACATAGCCTAATGTCTTCAAGATTCATCTAGATTGTAGAATGCATCAAAATTTTAATCCTTTTCATGACTGAATAATATTCTGCTGTATGTATATACCACATTTGCTTATTCATGCATCTATTAATGGATATTTGGGTTGTTTCCTCTTTTCAGTGTGTAAGCATCTGTTTGAAATGTGGTTTTATAATATCCCTAAATATTTGATAGTGTATATTTTCATTCATTTTTTTTCTTCTTAATTTTTTCCTAAATATTCCTGCATGTTTGTTCTTTCTGCTAAATCTGAAAATAATTTCATTGGTTTTCTTTCTCTAATCTCAAATGCTTTTGGAATTTTTCTTTGTGTTATGTTAAATTTATACATTAATTTTGGCAGAATTGGTGTTGTTGCAATATTTAGACTTTTCATTCAAATATTTTGGCTTGCTTCTCTTACTCAGATTTAAATAATTATGCCCTCAGTAGAACTTTGAACTTATTAATATAGCTCTTCTGTGATTTTGTTAAGACTATCTTAGGTATTTTATAGTCTTTATGGTTAATTTTAGTGTAAAAGTTTCTATTTTATTTTTTACTGTTTATTGTTGGTACAAAGGAAAGCTGCTAAGTCTTGTATATTAATTTATTTAACTAAGTGCAAACCTGAATAATGTGTTTATGATAAAATTTAAACTGTTAGTTAATATTGTAAATTGATAGTGTGCTTGGGGTTTCTCTCTGCATGGATTACTTCTGAATTTTTTTGATGTATATTTAACAGGAAGAAATTTTGCTTTAAAAGGTGGAATTGTTGCTGAACATCCCTATTATAGAGAAAAGCTGCATTTATCTTAAAGGAAGACAGCTCTTTCCTTTAGGAAAATTCTGAGTGGATATTTTGATAATGGAAGTTCTAAATGGGTTAAAGTTGAAAAAAGGAAAATGAAGCTGTCCTACCTGGTAAAACAACATAAAATAACAGGAATATTCCTAAATTCCTCTGCCATCTAAAGAATAAAGGTGTGGGGAACACCAAGGATAAGAAGAAAAGAAACCGTGGAGATTAAGGCCTCAGTGGGAAATTAGTCCCATGAAAATATAGTTGCTGAGAAATTCCTTGTAGCCCTGCCTTGGTGACTCAGTTGGTTGGAACATCCTCCCATACACCAGAAAGGTTGCAGGTTTGATTCTCAGTTGGGACACATACCTGGGTTGTGGGTTCAATCCATGGTTAGGGCATGTATGAGTGGCAACTGATTGATATTTCTCTCTCACATCAATGTTTTCTCTCTCTCTTCTTTCCTCTCTTTCTAAAACCAATAAACATATCCTTGGGTGAGGATTAAAAAGAAAGAAATTATTTGTAAGGGGATGGCTAAGGAACAGTGATATTTAGTAATAAATGGTAAATTGATTCCTGTTCTGTGTGCCATTATTATCTGTTCTAGAATATAGTGTATTAATAGAAAATTTGAGGTGTAGTGAAGCCAAAGCAAATAAATGACTGACATTGAAAAGATAGTTTGTTACTCAAGTTCCCAAGAAAAGTGGGCACCTTGCCACTTGGAGCCACATGAAAAAGCACCAGGGTTGGTCATGAAGCAAATGGAAAAGGAGGAAATATGGGCAAGAGTTTATTGTGGGCTTTTTGGGGGGTAGGTGAGGAGCAACAGTCAAGGTACGATAAATAGGCTTAGATTGCTAGTTTGAATAATCTTATTCAAAGATTAAGGGGCTGTCCATAGTTTTCTGGGGTGATTAGGGCAAGTAGATAATGGCCAAGATTGTGATAGCCCTATAAAAAGGTAGTTAGAGACTATATTGGCTGGTTTGTATTTGAAAAGCGTGCCTTTAAGAGGGGGGCTCCTCTTGAGGGGTTGGGGTGATAGGGTAGGTGGGAGATCAAGGCAAGGTATCTCAAGCATATTATTGGATTGTCCAACACAAGGCATGTCCAGTATATGTATGTATGGCAGATATTAAAGCATTGAATTTACAGAAGCTAGAAACATGGTTAACACATGGTCCTTCCCAATTTTTATAAACTTTTGGTAAAGTTCTGTTATATGCAACTGTATTACGTTATAGTACTTTGGGGAGTAAAGGAAATAGGTCTATTTTCCACGTTGCAGATGTTGCTACAGAAACTTAGTAAAATAGGAAATAAGAGTGAGAGGAAGCCGTGGAAAATATAAATTCTTTCCACCAAGAATTCTGAGAAATACTGAGGAGGGCTATGGACATCATATGGGATGGAGACTCAAGTCGACTTACTTGGAAAATAAATACTTCAAGAAGGCTGGAGGAATTGGAAGGATCCAATGGCACACTTTGGGGTTATGATGGTAGAAATTATAAATTCTGGAGGCTTTAGGAGAGTGGTTTGAAGGCTGGTCTGTTCCCAGAGAAGTGTCCCCTTGCAAAGCTCTCAGGGAGTTTTAGGATCATGGTCATAGATTTTGGGAATCTCATGAAAATCTGTGTTCTTTCTCCATAAAATGTACAAATATATATATGAAACTTCAGGACCTTAATGGAAACCTACAGCTCATCTATACATGCTGGTCCATCAACCCTGAGTGAGATATCTCTGCCTTGGAAGTCAGAGTATAAGAAACAAACACTATGTGTTCTCCTTAAATTGGTCATGACAAACTCAGTCCAATTATGCATCTTTGATAACCACACATGTTAAGTGAAAGAACTACTTTTTCTCTAGTCAGCTTTACTGGTGGGGCCCTTATCTGTAATATATTATAAAAATCACGTGGATTTAGAATGATACAGGTAGGACTTTTATTATCAATGTCAGGAGAGTTTTGTAGTATTTATTATTCAGACTAATGATTTCTTGCTACATCTAGTCAAGTTAAGGACTCTTTTTATTTGTTTCTGAGAGTGTGGCTCACATCAGAAAAATCTAGTTCCTTTTGGTCCTAAGTAGAAGTGAAAAAATATGATTACCAAAAGGGAAATTTTTCCTTCATGTTATTGAAAATTTTTCTGAGTACTTCAAAGAAGAAATAAAAATCACATAATAAAATAATGACATTTTTCTTAAAGTTTTAAGAGGTAATTTGATAACTTACTACTTGCTAATAGCTGCCTAGGGACCATCAATTAGAAATATCTATCTACTTACCTTAAGTTTCAGTAAGAAGGTATTGTGTAATAAAGAAGCTGGGTGATGGGTACATGTACATACATTATATAGTTTTCTCTGCTTTGGTGCATGTTTGAAAATTATCGTAAAATACTTTTGTTTTCAAAAAAAAAAAAAAAAAGAATTTGTTTGGTCTATGTCCTATGTTCCTGGGGTGGAGATTTTAATCCCTTGGTATTTTCCCAGTGATAGAAGTGGTTATTTGTTATGAAGGACCCTTCAGACCACACCTAAGTTTATACTAATCAGGTTATCATTGGGCCAGGCCTTAGTTTTAAGATAGGGACTGACCATTCTGGAAAGACCAAACACATAATTAGACTATTGCAACTTTGAGCCAGATAATATCAGCCCAAACTCTGGGGAGAGAAGAGGGACTGGAGATTAAATTGAATCACATGGCCATTGACTCAAACAATCATGTCTACTTAATGAAACCCCAATAAAAACTCTGTACACCACAGTCAGGTGAACTTCCCAGTTGGTGACATGTCCTGATTCCACAGGGAGAGGACATGGAAGTTCCATGTTTATGAGTATCCTAGACCTCACCCTACAGGTTTTTTCCTTTTGTCTGCTCTTGATTTGCATCTTTTGTAATAAGACTGTATTTATAAATATAGCACTTTCCTGAGTGCTACAAGTCTGTTAAATTATCAAACCTCTAGTGAGAACCTCTAGAGTTTTAACCAGCTGGACAGAATTGTGGGTGGCCTGGGAACTCTAAATCTTGTGGGTGGCATCTGAAATGAGAGGAGTCTTGTGGAGTACTGCCCTCTTAACCTGTGAAGTCTGTGCTAACTGTGGGTAGTGGGTAGTTGGATACTTAACATCTAAATTGTATTGCAGGGTTCAGGTAGACATAATTAGGGCTTCCTTTGGTTAGGTAGGTAGACAGGAACTGGCTATTCACTGAGTAGCTGATCATCTGTCTTATTCAAAATGTTGTCTGGCTAGATCTAAGAGGTATGTACTAAATAGACTATTATGAAATTTTACTCAACTGTTGGGTTCTGAAGTCTTTTATTTTTGGCTTACAAGGTAAGGATTTACTATTTTTATTGTTAATTAAAGTTTTTAAATAAAGATTCAATATATAAAATTGGCAACAAGGTTATGCGATTATGTCAAATGAAATTCTGAAGGTTTCTACAATAGAAAGGACAAGAAAGGTTGGTGAAATATTTATTAAAAAATATTCTGTGGTAAAGATATGGTTCCTGATCTTAAACATGACAAGGTTGTCACAGGTTTCCTACTGTTAACATACCATTTCCTTGACATTTGTCAGTAGTTTTTATAATGCAAAAGTTTTACTTTAAATAGTTAGACTTTTAGAAAAAAGTTTAAAGAAACCTTTGATTTATGTATTTGGCCATTCAAATAGAAAAACAAATACACATGTTCAGTTATTTTAGACCCAAAAGAAAGAATTGAAGAACAATCGTATTAAATCCATTTGTAGGTAATATTTCCCCTACATACCAAGTAGGAATAAGGGTATTCCCGGAGTTATTTTACAACTCTTGAACACTTAATGCGGTGCTACAAATCATTATGAAAGTTCCAACATGGAATATTTGTTTAGTTTGCTTAGGTAATGGATAAATACAAAGCACTAAGGAAGCACAGAAACCATGGAGCAAAGAGAATCTCTAGAGATTGCCATGAATGTTAAGCCAGCTTTAGACACATACATGAAGTAAGTGAAATTTGTCTTCAGTGCCTTTTCAGGATTTGATCTTCCCTCTAAGCACCTTTCTACCTCTTTCCAGTTTTCCAATGTTATTATGCTATCCAGGTAGACCAGAGCCTCTGTTGGGTGTTGATTTGATATGATTTCAAATCCACTTGTTTATACAAAAATGAAGTTGTTTTTAAAAGTAAAGTTGTTTTTATATGAGTGAGGTAAGTTGTGTCAGAATGTCATCATCTTGTCAGTGTTCATTATAAGCACTCATTAGCTCAGCTGCTGAGGGGATAAAATGAGGTGATCTCTAGAGAAAAATAAAATATGTGGTGAGGCAACTATGGTGAGAGGACATTTAGACTATATATACTGAAAGTTTGTAAGGATTAACTGAGAGTGTTTTGTCAGGGCAAAACTACTCTTTGCTGATGTGAACAGTGCTCTGAAGACCTTTGGGCATTAGCTCTTGCCTAGTAAAGGTGACTACTGTTTAGCAGCCCTGTGAAGGAGAACATCTTGCTGGTTAACACCAGTGTTGTCATTGCCTAGCAATGTGCTCTAGCAACAAGAGACTTTTATTTTTGTACAAGTAGCTGAACATCAGCTCTCCCTGGCTAGGTTCTCTCTCCAGAGTACCAATTTATATAACAGTTAAACCTCAACTAAATCGAGACTTTATTCCTTTCATCTCCCCTTGCCTGGAACAGTAGTGTTGTTACAGAAACAGGGGAGTCCTAAAATCCCCGGAGTTTGTGGCTGGGGGATGGGGAGAAGGAAGCAGCTTTCAGAATGCCTCCACATGCCTGAGGCTGATGGCTGGTGTCTTTCATTATGTAAAATTGCTTGGATGCTTCCAAGGCCTCAGGTGGATGGGAGGAGTCTTGAACCAGGTGATGGTATGGAAAGCACACAGAGCCTACGTGGGGCTCTGTGAATGGTCAGAACTATTGGCAACACCCACTGTGTCAGAGGACGCAGTCAGGGATATATAGGCAGCTGCGACCACTTTAGGGGGGGCACGCTCTGGGGCTGTCTCCCTCGCTGGTGGGTGTTCGCAGAGGTGCTCTGGAGAAGGAGAAGAGATCCACGCAGTTTACAGAAAGAAGACAGTTTGCAAGGAGGCTAAGAATCCAGGTGGTCCTGCATTGAGAGCTGGAGGGCACCACAGCACAGAAAGTACCTCCCTAATCAGATTGAGTGATTGGCAGCTACTGGTAAAGCTGAAGTGTGCCTAGGAAGTAGGGAAACGGTGTTTCTGACCTCCCTAAAACTGGCTAGGTTTGGTAGAGGGGAGGCAAGGATATGTGTAACTGTTAAATAAACAATTTTCTTTTCACTCAACTATAATATTCAGAGTTGTAATTCTGGCGGCGGGCAATCGGACCCCTAACTAAAGAGCCCATGGGCTTGTTTTCAATTGGAGCAGCTCAGGGGTTCTGTAACAGTGTGATTAATCTATCATTGGCTTAAAGTATGTTATTTCTTTATTGTATTATTCAGAGATATTATCCTGTATGCTACTGGCTTGTGACATGCTATTGGCTTGTGATATACTATAATTCTCACAGTGAACCTGGGTTAAACTTGGCAAAGACAGTCTCAGTCTCTGAGCATAATTTGCCACAAAACAAGGTCTCCATTCGGACTGTCTTCCCGACTCCAAAACACTCTCTTCCCTTTCTTCAAGAGTGTTCTCAATTATCATATTGAGAAGGGCTGATTAACTTTCTCAGCTGTTACTAAGCATAAATTTTATTCCTCAATTAGACTGTTTCAGAAAATGTTTCCTTTTTTTTAACCACCTGATATATTTCCTTAATCTCACCATTAATCTAGTTCCTGGGATTTTGAAGTGTTTTTGATCTTTAATTGACCTCTATTGAAATATACTTAAAAATTCTACTAGCCAAAGTCAGCTCATTGAAGGGGTAGAAATAGGCTGGAGGTTGGGGTGTGAAGTGATTATCAGGAAGTGGGTTTCTATTTGGCTGTAAAGTCTTGAAAGAGCTCTGGAAGAAGAGGTGGAAAGTTGCCTTGTCAGAATTAATTTATAAAACTCTTAATATTCAGGGATTAGGCGTAGCCATGTGAAAGAAGGTCTGGAGAAAAATAGACATATAACTGTGACTGCTGCATCCACCTAGAGGAAGAGGGGCTTGGTCAAAGTTCTAGAAATGGCAGTCAAGTCAGTGTATGATTCAGGAGACCATGAGACACAGTAGGAAAAGCCTGGACTGGTTCTCATCTCCCTTTGCCATGGGGCAACTATATGAACTTGGTCCAGTGATTTAATCGTCTTGGGTAAGGATTTTCAAGAATGACATAGAAGGCCAGACTAGATGACTGATTTCTAAAGCATTTTCCGGCTCTAACATTCTCATCTAGAACCCCACCATCTGATAATCTTGACTATATTGAATGTGATTCACTCTTTTGTGGGAAGAAAGAACAGTACAATACAATACTATGTGATACAATACAATACATAGGCTTTGAGCTCCTCCTCCAATGAAATCCATCATTTCTTAAAACAAAAAACAAACAAACAAAAAACATAACTATGCCTTCTGTTCTTGATCACATCTTCTTCAAGGGCCAGCATACTTAGCATATAACATCTTTCTCTTCTATTTTGATGGTAATCTTTTTTTTTAAACCTTTGAAATTCCTCTTGTTGTCTTTGGTTTTAAATTCAGGAGTACAGCCTCCATGGGCCTATGATCTTAGGTAATCTCCCAAAGTAGGGAGACTATGGATGGCAGTGGATCCTGGAAACAAAGTTGGAAGCAAGACTGAAATAGCAGAAGTGAGTCAGGCTTAGCTTGAGAATAGATTGATAAACTCTCCTTGGAGGAGAAAAGCAAGTACCAAGTCAGAAGCAAACACAATATTGATAGGTGAAGGAATCCTTAAACTATAGAAAACTTCTTATAATCCTAGATGTAACAGGACCCAGGGTTTGCTTTTTCCCGGGAGTGACCAAGCCAACATTTAAAAGCTGCTGCTATGTAGAAACTTGCCACCCTGGGAAGATTTTGCTCTATTGCACTTGAAGTAGAATTACAGAGCAGATATAATGGACATGTGGTTTGTGTGGGAAGGGACAGGGAGTAATGAATGATTGGCCTGAATACTTAGATATTAAAATATCTTTAAAATCATTCTGGATAAGTGTCTATTTTATCATGACAATCTTACCTCTATCCATTCTACGAAGAAATTTAACTTTTATGCAATAATTTATGTTTAGATTGTACCAGCTGGGACTTTCTCATTTTGCCTAATTGGAACAGAGCACCTACATTATCCCATTTCACTCTCACAATAACTCCATGAGATAAGTATGGGGAATGAGGAAATTAATTTCAAAAAGGTTAAATAACTTGCCCAAGACCAATTAGAATTTAACGGACCTGGGATTCAAATATAAACCCATCAGACTTAAACAAGGAAGCTTTAGTACTTATGTACTATGGTCAAGGTAGAACAGTAACTGTTTCTCTGTTAACACATTGTAAGTACAGTGGCATGAAAAGCTAAATCAAGTTTGCCTCTATTTTCACTTTTTGCCAAAATTCTCAACTTTTTTTTTTTTTTTTTTAATATTCGTGGAACTTTGTTACTTTTGGCCAAAGTTGATGCAGCCAAAATAAAAATACTCTTTGTAAAAAATATCCTTATGGTTTTCCTTACAGTGAAAATGAGTTGGCAAGAAAAATCTCTGAATATTGAGGCAAGGGTTTGTGCACATACTAATTCTCCATCCAAGAGAACGAGCTAGTGGGAAAAGTAAGTTTTTCATTGACAGCTGAGAATAGTTAACCTCTGGTGAAAAGATTCCAGTGTTCTGCCTCCCCTTTCTGGGGGGGGGGGCGGGTGTGTGTGTGTGTGTGTGTGTCAGACTAGAGGTGTAAATGATTCCAGTGTTCTGCCTCCCCTTTCTGGGGGGGGGGGGGGGCGTGTGTGTGTGTGTGTGTGTGTGTGTGTGTCAGACTAGAGGTGTAAATGATTCCAGTGTTCTGCCTCCCCTTTCTGGGGGGGGGGGCGGGTGTGTGTGTGTGTGTCAGACTAGAGGTGTGTGAGTGCCCACAGGGCAAATATGGGCAGAGAGTGCCTGATGCTGTCCCATGAGACTCCTGTGGACCCAGAGGAGTGCAAAGGGCATTAGAAAGTCTTCTGCTCTCACAAGAGGGGTAGGACTGACTTATAGAAGGCTGATGGGTTAGAAGTGGCCTCCTGTCATGAATGAAGGGAATTCATGATGAAAGGAATCAGCAGATGCTGCACAAACCATTTGAATGAGAAACCACAGCTGGAAAAGGTGCACACCACTAAAGACCCAGCAAGATGAGTTACATTATTGTGGATACCCGTGGGAGATGGAGCACCATCTCTATATACCTTGCCAGCTTAAGCACATGCACTTCTATATGTTTTGTGGCACTTATGCCCCTGGGTAAAAATGGAAGAGAAGGTCTGTGGATTTTATTAAATTGACTAAAAACATGGAGTGATTGAGCAATCACTGATTTGACTAAATTTACCTGGAAATTATTAGATTAAACTTTCTGCTATTAGGCAGTAATAAAAGCTCAGAGCAGAAATTAAATTCAGTTATAGGAAAATAAAACATAATTTTGCATATTTCAGTTTATGACTGTAAAAATCCATTCCCCTCTATGTAATAATACAGAACAAATCAGAGTACTTTCCACTTGCCTCATGTTTTTTCATAGTTTTTCATTGCTTTCTCTCTTATTTCCTCCCCTGCAGGCTGAATTTCTAGGCTATCCCTGTCAGCTTTCTTGGATTTAGAGGCCAGGAGCTCCAGAGGACTTGGAAGATGTCATGTTGTTAGTTATTATTATAATAACTATTCAGTTAAATAAAAGACCTATGAATTTGTATACAAAAATTTTTCAGATAGTTTCTATTTATTTTAGCTTTATTCACTTTTCAATAAAAGCTTTCAATTTAATTATTAATTTGGTTGTTATTTCTGGCAATTGTGGCTATAAATAAGTGTTTTCAAAGCATTATCCACAAACCACTAAGGATTTTTTCTAGTGGTAGAGCTTTTATATATGACATTGTCGACTCTGTAAGTGTTTAACCATGAAAAAATACTACTAGTGTAAATTCAATTTAAATGATAGTTTCTTCATGATTTTGGAATGATTGAGAACAAAGAATACAATTTAGACAAAACTTTTGATATCTTATTGTGATTGGATGACCAAAGGGATTGTGTTGTTATTATTTTTTAGATTTATTGATGAAAGAGAGAGAAAGACACACACACACACACACACACACACTGACTTATTGTTCTATTTATTCATGCATTCATTGGTTGCTTCTTGACTGCCCTGACCTTGTATTGAACCTGCAATCTTGGCATATTGGGCCTACACTCCAATCAACTGAGCAACCGGGCCAGCACTATTATTTGTTAATTGTAATGAAGACAGAAATCACTATTGGCGATTATAATGGTTAATTTTATGTGCCATCTTGGTTAGGTTATGGTACCTATTTATTTAAACACTGTTTTGCTGTGAAGGTGTTCTATAAATACAGTTAACATCTATAATTAGTTGACTTTAAGTCAAAGAGATTATCCTGGTAATGTGGGTGGGCCTCATTCAATAAGTTGTTAGGCCTGAACAATAAAGGAGTTTTCCCTGAGAAAGAAGAGACTCAGTAGCATCATTTCTTGCCTGAGAGTTCCCTACCTATCTGCTTCCCTATGGATTGCAGCCCCACATTCTTGTAAGCCCATTTCTTGAAAACCCTCTGCCTCTGTCTCTTAAGCAGAACCTCTAGAATCACTCTTGGTACCAAAATATGTATCAGTCATATAGCACTAAATGGTGGATCTCAAATTTTTATGTGCAATTTTATGTAGCATTACTATGTTTAGCTTTTAAATGTAATTCTGTGTTCTTTTAGCTCAATATTTGGGATGTTTGCTTTACATATCAGGGGGTAGAGCTTGCTTCTAAATGTGAAAGTTTGCTTAGCTTTCGTACAGTATAAGAGAACTGGTAAAAAAAAATTATTCCCACTTTAAAACAGGTGTTTTTCCCTATACCAGAGACATTTGGGATAAAAGAGTGGGCTGACTTCATAGAGTACTGTCTTACACTGAATCCAGAACTTATGTGTCTCAAGGTATTCTGGCGCTCCATCTGAGAGGCCATGTAACTTCCTTCTTTAGTTCTCTGCCTGTTACTCTTGAGTCAGGCAGTTTTCCTAAAGAGATTTCATTTATTTAGCAAAAAGGTTGCCTTCCCAGGACAGCCTTATTTATGAATTGTCTGTTGTGTAAACCTCTAGAGAATGGCCATCACACACTGTCATCCTATTGTGTGTAAACCATGCAGACAGCTCTACACAGATCCCTCAGCACACCATGCAGTCAGCTGGTGCAGTGTTATATTAACACACTAGTGAAGCATTGTAAGATTGCAAGCCATTTAAAAAGCACTAGATGAAGTTAAAAATTGCCCTAATCTATTAGGCCTATAGCCACTTCTGTTCAGCATGTTTATTAAGCTGTGGCTTCACAAGGTTTTGCTGTATTTATGTACTCCTTTCCTTTTCAAAGTGCTTCCCAATATGCTCTGAGATATTAATGTTGTGCAGTGATCTTGTGAGGGAGATCTGATTTGATCTCAATTTAAAGATGAAAAATGATGGCAAAATGAAAAGTTGAGGGTGAGGGTATATGTATAAAACAGGCAGAACTTTTGCCTGCACATGCCGGTGGAAGCAGATCCTCAGTTCTTTATAATTAGCTTTATAGCAGGGCTCTTCAATATTTACCAGCACCCTTTGCTGCACTTTCTTTTTAGAGAGGGTGATTATACTACCTGTATTAGTTTCCTAGGGCTACTGTAATAAAGTATGATAAATTAGGTGGCTCAGAACAACAGAAATTTATTGTCTCACAATTCTAGAGCTTAGAAGCTCAAGTCAAGGTGTTGACAGGGTCGTATTCCTGTGGCAACCTGTAAGGGAAGGAGCCCTCCTTATCTCTTTCAGCTTCTAGTAACCCCAGATATTTCTTAGGGTGTGACAGTATCACTCCAGTCTTCACACGGTGTTCTGCCCTGTTTCTTCACATAATCTTCCCTTTGTGCATATCTTTGTCTGTGCTTAAATTTACTCATAAGAACCCCAGTTATATTAGATTAGATTCCACCCTAATGACCTCATATTTACTATATTTGCAAAAACCTTGTTTTCAAATAAAATCACATTCTTAGGTACTGGGGGTAAGGACTTCAACACCCATCTTTTGGAGGACACAGTCAACCCATAATACCACCTCTTGAAAATTCTCTCTAATGGCTTCAAACATGGCATCTTACGAAACCTGTTGCTAGATGTTGTTCATCCATGGTAACAACCATCCCCAAAGCCTAGCATGAAAAGGATGCACTTCACAGAAGAGCTGTGGGGGGTCTACCCTTTCTCAGTCCCACAAAATGTGATGACATTCTATGTAAACTAGGTAGACTACAATTCTGAATAATGTAACATAAAGTATATTTCAAGACACAGGACAACCTCATTCAGCACAAATTTGATCTAACACATTCAATTAATCTTGTCAGTAATGACTTAATACAACAAGGAGATTCAATATATACATTGGAAATGGCCACTCTTGATGGCTGAATTGCTTGGCTCTCTTTCTGTTGTGTTTTTTTTTCACACCTGCCTTTGCTAAACTTGCTTCCTGGATGTGTTGTCTTGGTTCTATTCTTTCTTCTGCCATGGTTTACCTTTAGCTTTCTTTCCAAGTGAAGGTCATAGATCAGCATGATGAGGAAAATAAAAAAATGCTTACTTAGCTCAGTACAAGACAAAAGAAATGTGATAAGAAAAGTCATGCATTACATTTAAGAATAAATTTTATACTTATTTTTATTATAAAACATATATACATTTTAAAAACATGAAGAAAAATGACTAAGCATAAAAAGAAAATAAAAAGGATCCATATTTCCTCCATAATTCCAACACTGCCAATGAACATTGTTAATGGTTTGGTAAATGTTCTTCCCTATGCACATGTATAAATGTTTTGGTTTTACAAAAGTAATATTGTATTGTATGTGGGGGTTTATAATCTGCTTTTTCTCTCTTTTTAATCATCACCCAAGGATATTTTTATTGATTTTATGTAGGTAGAAAGCAGGGGTGGCAGAGAGAGAGATGGGGAGAGAGAGAATGTGAGAGGGAAACATGGATTGGTTGCCTCCTTCACAGGCCCCAACTGACCAGGAATCAAACCTGTAACTTTTTTGTCCTGGGATGATGCTTGAACAAACTTAGCCACCTTTCCAGGGCTCTTTTCTCTCTCTTCAACAACACTTTGTAAGCATTTTTCATATCATTAAAGGTTTTTTACAGCATCTTTTCATTTCATCAGTCTACAGTAGAAATAATATTTCATTGTAGGAATGTATTAAAAGAAATTTAGTCAGTCCCTTTGTATGGGGCATTTTATGGTTGTTTTCAAATGTCTTTTACAATAATCAGTGGTGCTATGAATAGGGGTTGTAGTTGATCTTTGGATGGATTCGTGCATATTTCCTTAGCATAAATTCACAGGAGTAAAATCAATGGGTCAAATTAATGCATAATTGACAAACTGCTTTCTGGAAAACTTTGATCAATTTGCCCCCCTCCAGCAGTGCTTCAGAGCACGGATCTCTTGGCATAGTTGACAATACAACACAATAGAATATAAAAAAATTATTCCAATTTGGATAATTTAAAAAAGTAACACTTTAATTCACATTTGTATGACCATCTATGCTACATAGTATAGATCAAATAAGTAAATATAAAAGATATAAATACGAGGAAATAAACACTATCATGTAATTTCCAATAAAAAGAATAGGATACTGGAACAACTGACTATTCATTTGGAAAAAGAAAAACTTTGTGAAAATTTATTGGCCATTCATATTTCTAATTTTGTGAATTGCCTGTTTGTCCTTTATCAACTTTGCATTTGGGTATAATTTTCTGCTTTGTATGGATTTGTGTTTTTTATCATTTGAAAATGTGAATTTTTATTTTTCATTAACAATGGCAACATTTCCCCCAAGTTTTCATGTGTTATTTAACTTTATTTGTGGATTTCCTTTTAATACAGAGAAGTTAAAAATTATTTTAGTCAATTTATCAATTTCATTTTTTTGTTTCTTTTAAATCATCAGTCTTAAAATTTCCTTTCCAACCTTAAAATTCTTTATATATTTTCTAATATTTTTGTGATTTTCTTTTATATTAAAATTTTAAATTCACTAGAGTTTGTTTAATGTTGTTGTAGGATATGAAGTAGTGATCTAATTTTTCCTTTTTTCCCAGATGGATAGTCAGTTGTCTCACTATTCTACTCTGTCTATTGCAAATTACATAATAATGTTTACTTCTTTATGTTTATATACTTGATATTTATTCCTTTGATTTATTATTTCATCAACATCACAATTTTAGTCACTGCAACTTTATCACATTTTTAATACCTGTGAGTACAACTTTATTCAATACTTACCTCTTTTAAAACGTTCTTTGAAATTATACTACCACATAACCTTTTCACTTATTTTAAAATGTTAAGAAAAAGCAAGAATTGTTCATATTATTGTCTTAAACTCATGTTTTCAAACTCATAGTAAAAGAGGTCCAATTTGTGGCTACCAGTGGTGAAGCAAGAAGAGGGGAAATTGGATAAAAGTGGTGAAAACACATAAACTTCCAGTTATAAGATAAATAAGTAGTAGGGATGTCATATACAACATGACTACAGTTAACACTGCTGTATGATATATATGAAAGTTGTTAAGAGAGTAGATCCTAGGAGTTATCATTGCAAAGGAAAAATACTTTTCCTTTTTTTTTTGTATTTATATGGAATGATGGGTATTAACTTGTAATCATCTGACAATATATGTAAGTCAAATCATTATGCTGCACTCCTTCAATGTATACAATACTGCACATTAATTTTATCTCAATAAAACTGGGAAAGACCTCTCATGTTTTGTTAAATAATCATGTGTTTTTCAAAATGCAATCTGGTGTTTCTTTCCCCTTTAATAATAATGGTAATTATACAGCAATAACAAGGAGGTCAAATGGGAGGAAAAAGCATAGTAATTTCTGAAATAGCCAGTCCTTGGTTTGAAAACTGACTGTCATTTATTAGCTGTGTGTCTTGGGAAAGTTAATTATTTTTTAAGAGTCTCCCTTTATTCACCAGTAAAAATAGGAATAATAGTACCATATCTACCTCCCAGAGCAATAGAGTATTAAATTGGGCATTGTTTGCTAACACAGAGCATACCACTGCTATCAAAGAAGGAGTTGAGTAAATGTTCATTTTCTTTTTCTTATACTGATCTTGAATCTATTGTTTATAAAACATTTACATATACATCATCTCTTTGACTCACAAAAATCTTGTCTCACTGGCAATCATATGGTTTCTTTTGTATTGAATTACATGATGATTTAATAAGATATGATGACACATCACTGAAACTTTTGCTACATTCTTAGGTATGAAAGCATTTAAATAATGACTTGGGGTGGCAATATATTTTTTAACTTTCCAACACGATACATGTAAATAATAATAGTGCACTATATATTTGTATATGTGTATATATATATAGTACACTTTTTAAAGAAGTGTATCTATTTTTCAAACAAAACCCATAAGTATGTGATATATTTATAGTTTAACAACTAGTTTCTACTGTATTAATAGCATTTGGTTACTATTACATTAAACATCATTTTTAATTTGAAAATTAGTAAGAAGAGAAACCCATTTTTTTTCAGTTGAGTCAAGTCACAGATTAGAGTTCATATTAAATTAGTAATTTGTATTTATAACAACTATAAAGAAAATAAAAATATAAACCAGTATGATATACTATGGTCATTAAGACTGCCTGGAGTCATTGGGACTTGAATTTGAATCTCTGCATTACAATGTAGCAGCTGTGTGACTTTGGGTAAGATGCCTAACCACTCTGAGCTTCAATTTCTCATCTGTAAAATGAAATATTAGTAGTGTTTAGAAAGAGGATAGTTTAAGGGTAAAGAAAATAACTATAGTCAAGCACTTAGCAATTAAGGGTTTAGTAAATAGTTATTATTGCTGCTGTTATTGCTGTTATTAACTGGGGAGCAGCAAAATCATGCAGCCCCATTGGAAGGGAGAATTTAAGGTAATTTAAATAAATAATAATTGAAGTATTCAAATAGTAAACTCATGGCAAGTATAATTGTCTTCCAATCAGATGGCAGCTTTTAAAAAAATCATGCCTGTGTACTTGTAGTTATTATTATTACCACAAAGTTCTAGTAACAAAAATAAAATACAAAGGCTCCAAAATTATTAGAAGGAAATATACCCATATTCACAAATAATAAGGCTGAGGTTTGTAATACTATGTAGACCAATATCCTTTTTTTAAATTTACACATTAAAACCTTGTTTTATTGTGCATACAGATCTTTCCTCCAACATTTTCAGAAGCTGTCACTAAAACTCATTTAGGATATTGAGTTTCCTGGATCCTCTCCAATCTTTTCTTCCTGCATTTAAGCCTTATACGAGCGGAGGATTTAGAGTGAATTAGAGACAAGACTTTCTTCCTCTTGGCTTTTAAGAGGACATTTTCTGGGAATCTTGGGAGAATTTGGCAGATGCTGCAGAGTGAAGTTGAGGGTATATACTTTTGGTACCCAAAATATTTCAGAGAACACAGCCTTCAAAGAGCCATATTTGTGAAATAGTAGAAGTCACCTAAACCTTCAGCAAAGGTTAGATCCTAGTTTTTGCTCCTTGAGTGTCTGCTTTGTCTTAAAACAACTGGCAAAACCTCTTGACCTTGTGAACATGCAATTCTGTGCTTGAATTAGGGAGAGATGCTTTTGCTCATGTGGTTTGGAAAGGTTTACTTTGCTGGTTGTTTTTAGAGTGTGTGAGGCACTAAATTCTGAAGGTCAGAGAAGTAAGTCATGATACATTATGGGTAACCTCATCAGCTTCTTACTTCACAGTGAGTTCAGAAGGGAGTGATGCAGACAGTGCAGTAAGTATGGTCATGATGTTCTGAGGCAGAACATTTGGGTTTCCCTACAGGTGTAATCGATGTGAAGTGAGTCATTAGTCATCACATTTTCTGGAAGAGTCAGAAGAGAAAAAGGTTAGAGTGAAATTGAAAACAGTGTTGTAATTCACTTTTGTCACCCATGTGAGAGGATGATGTTTTGCATCTGGCTTGAAAAAGTTTAGTATAACCTGATTCTTATGCGACGAACTAACTAGAAATTAATAGATGGAGAATATACGACTTTCCCAATCTGATTTAGTATTATTTATACTAGGAATGTATGAATATGCTATGTGCGTATTCATACAGGATGTCCTTTCAATATAGAGTCAGGGGAAGGAGTTGGTGGTGTACAGGCATGGGGGGGGGGAAGTGAATACATAGGAGTTATGTGTAGAATGAGTAGCTAGGCCAGATGCAAGGTAGCAGAAATCTCCTTACCCTAGGGAACTGACTATTGTCTATGCCAGGCATTTGCTAATGTGAAGCATCTGAAAGTTCAAATACTCAGTGAATATGCTAACATATTCTTCTGTTTGAGTACAAAAATCCACTTTTTCAAGGGCTAAAGAGTTCTTTAAATCAAATGTTGATTGAAATACTAGACTTTTAGCTAGCATTCACCATTTCAGACAAAGTGTTAGGTTTTCATATCTTCAGGATAAAAAGGAGTTGATATATTAGGATCTGGGAATTCAGGGTCTTTAGCACTTTCAACAAATACTTCCAAACAGCTTCTTTTGGGTAGGTCACTCCTTAGGAGGAGTGACGCCTTCCATCACACCCCTTTACCGTACAGAGGACATAGGTGAACCTTCCAGTCTGAAGATCTCCATGGTTCCACTAACTTTTCTAACTAAACATGATTCCGTTTAATGCCATTCTCTGCTTCCATAGCCTGGAAAGAAACTTTGCCACCTGGGAACTCTACTTCTCTGGCGAATACTGGGGAAAGGGGTAGGGCTGTTGTTTAGTTCCTTTGCCTCATTTATAAATAGGACGTTCTAACGTTTTGGTGCCTTCTTCATCTTCTCCCTCCTTTCCCCATGCCATTTTCAATCACACATCGGAGATCTGTCTGAAGGTTACTGTTTCGCTCTTAACCTCAGTCACCTTAGTAGAATGTAAAAATTCCTTTGAGAGAGAAGTCAGGTAAAAACAGGATAAAATTGGAATGCTGTTACCCCTTCTCCTGCCCTTCCCAATTATCCTCTCACTCCCCTCTTTTCCTCTCTCTACCCACACAGGGGGCCTTACTTGAGGTGTTCCAGTTCCCCAGTCCAGGTACCATCCCTCACAGTAAGTCAGGTTGGCGCCTGCATTTGTAACGAGCATGTTGGTACATGCGCGGCCCCAGGCACCCTTTTCAGTGCTTCCGGCCTCTGCAGTCTGGTAGTTTGGTGAGTCGCGCCCTACTCCCCGCCACTCCCCAAAGCTCCCAGATACAAAAGCCCCTTGTAAACAGCGTGGACGTTAGAGTTAGAAAGCTCGGCGAGCTTGGAAGCAAATTCCCACCTTGGGGGGTGGGCGCGACTTGGGGGTGGTTTTGGTCATTGAGACTTCGATTGTCCCGTATTCCCCTACATTGAATAGAAAGCAAACAGCGTCTGCTATCTCACTTGAGGATTTGGTGAGGCAAGGGTGCAGTACCATGCTCCCGCAGTTCTACCCCTAGGTCCCTCCTCAGCTTCCAGTTCCTTCCTTCAGCCTTCCCGACGACTTCCCTAGCCCAGGGGACCAAGGCCAGAACATTCCCAGAATAGGAAGGTTTCCTTGTCCACTGACACCAAACTCGCCTAATCAGTAAGGATCGATGACAGAAAACATCTGCAGCAGTACCCTGCCCGGGTTCAAGTCTTCCAAGCAGCTGTGTGCTCAGGCTGGACAGGTCATTAGATTGTGCTGAGAAATGAATGGGTCTCCAAAGCTAGATTTTCTGGAATTCAATGATCAAAAACCGCAAAATAAATTCTCTGCTTAGTCTTTCACTTCACAGAATGGGTTCAGTCCTTGAGGTGAGTAGTTGTGGAGAAGAGCAGGTCCCTTAGTTCCGAACTGAGTTTGCTTTCATTGGGAAGAGGGTAGGTGGCACAGCTTTTTCAAGCCAAGGGCATAGTTCAGTCTTGAGGGCCTGTGGAGTCGGCAGTTCCATCTTCTCCACTAAGTTAATGGTGTTTGTAGTTTTCCCCCTTTAATAGGCCATGAAGTCAACAAACTTCCCCACATGGTGGCTCCCTTTACTAAAGTTGAGTAGTAGATTTGTACAAGGAGTCTTGGAAATTTTCAAGTCTTTCTACAGACTGAACTCATTTCAGAATTCGCGTGGGAGGAAAGAGTAAAGATTTTAATGGAATTCATCTTTGACGTGAAGCAAGGCGGAAGACAGGAAAGCCAGAGTCAGTAATAGCTTTGGATGCTTTAGTAAGAAAGATATCTTCTCTGTTTGATTATTGGGTGATGTTCACCTCCGGCTCTTTGCTCCTGAGCTACTCTAGAGGCAGAGCTGAACATGGAACACACACATGTAAATACTCCAGCATAAATCAGTGAACATATGCAGTGGAGACAAAGGGATACATTTGTTTTGCGATAGATGTGGTTTGAAGCTTTATTATAGGCAAGCATTCTAGGGCCTCCCCAGGAATAAACTAAGAAGAAGTAGGCAGTTTCTGGTCAATAATGGCAAAGGATAAGCAAAACTTTGTCTTCCTGGAGGCAGAAATAAATCTCAGTAAGAGAGCCAGAAAGGCATTGAAGGAAGAATCATTATAATTTTGTCTCAGGAAAAGCATGCAGAACTAATATAGCTTATTTAAAGGTTAGATCCAAATCATAGTAACAGGAAACACTCCTCCTAAATTGCCATTTCCTCGAATTTTTAAGATCAAAATAATTAGCATGCACACACTAATGGTTATTGATGGTTCTATTTCCTTTTAGAAAAAAATAGATCCGAGTTCTTTTACTGGAGCAGAAATTTACAAATTTTCTTAAATTACTTGGAAGTCTGGAGGGGAGAGCTCTGGGTGGATGTGTTTTGTTTTTTTTTCTTATTACTTTCCTCTTTCCATGCCATTTTCAGTTAAAAAAAAAAATTACTGTTACCAACAGAGGGACTTCTGCTAGAAACCCTCAGCAAGTAAATTTGTACTGGGAATCTTCATGCTTTACCAGTATGTAGGCATTTCTCTAAACAAACTTAAGTTATAAATAAAGGGGTAAATATTTCTCACTCCAAAATACTTAAAATGTGAATTTTTGTGGGAAGCACAATCTCACGGTTTCAATTCTTCAAATCAGTGAGAGCCACAAAAAATATAAGTGTCCAAATAGGTCATCTAGAGTAGGAGGAGACAGAGAATGCCCTTTATTGAAATCTAAAAGAGTTGGGCCATTCTCAGCTTTAAGTGCATTTATGGATACTGCAAAGGGGGGAGTGTATCTGAACAATGGGGTACTTGGGCAATGGATTGCCACATTAATGGTACCCCTGCCATATCCCCAGATTTAGAGGCTGTGTTGAAAAATTGAATCAGGGGCAATTTTCACTGTTTATAACATCTGTGACCAGACGGGTTCAGCACTCAGAGCCATGCTCTGGATTCAGCTTTAACTCTAATCAATCTACTCATAGTCAGGCTGTCAAGAAAGCAGACTCATTAGCAATTTACTGAAAATCCTGCAAGACTTCCCTTTAAAAACAAAACGACTTCCACATTTAATTGTCTGTCTGAAAGAACATATGCAAGAAACAAGGAGATCTAAATTAAATTTATTAATAGGAGAGCTTGATGGTGTTTAATTTCAGAGACCAGAGCTCTGATTGCTAGAGGTTGATGAAAAGTAAAGAGAAATAATAGGGATGTCGTTAAAAATATGACTTTTATCATGCCCGAAGTTCTATGAATTCTTTACCCATCTTTGAGAAATGGGAAAAATTGAAAACCATCAAAATAATTGGACTTCTTAAAAATTGGATTGTATGAGTGAAGGTGTTTATGAGAAGTGGATGACTCCGGATCTTATCATCCAAGAGGAAAGCACAGAATAGTTAATATGTTCCTTGAGGGACTAGGATGCTGACGTCTTTTTCTGTTACCCGATCATTGCGTGACTGAAAAAAAAGGAAGTCATTTCATGAGCGCAACAGTGCAACAAAATAGTCTGTACTTAAAGGCCATAGGCAGACAGATGTTGACAAAGAAGTCTCTTCTAAAACCATGTTCAGATAGATTTCTGCCCACTGCATATATAAATAGGAGCAGAGGGACGGTCACCCCTGTAACCACTGGCAGTAGAATAAAAAGCCGCAGCTTCAGACGCAGCCAGAGGGACCTCAGAGCAGAGAAGGCGCTGCCGACTCTCGCAGCTGCCTGACCGGGTGGCTCCCTGAGACGCCGGCTTCGCCTTGGCCCTCTCTTCCATTCCTCTCCTTCTTTGACTTTCTCTCTTTTCCTGAATCACTCCTGTCTCCTGGTGGACCTGGGCCACTTTGTCCTCCACCGCCACTTTAGCCTGTCGCCTCCGGTTTCTTCCTTCTACATCTTTCTCCTCGCTCGCTCCGTTCTCTCGGTATCACGCTGCCTCCTAGTTCTGTGCGTCTACAAACTTTTGAACAGAATACTGGCCTCAGCAAACAAGTCCTCCAGCTCCTCCTGCTGCTCCCGTTCGTTCCTACGGCTTCTCCTCAGACATTTAACACCAGACGGCGATTCCTTTTGGGTTGTGATTCCAGCGCAGAAACTTGGAGGAACCCTTTGGTCACCTTCCTACTTGGCACCAAACCCTCTGCTAGCAGTGGTAAGAGTTGAATGAAAAAGGGGTGCGGGAGTCTCACCAAACCAAACGGCTCACTTGATTGCTTTTGCTGGCATGAGGGTACTAGTTAGCGTTCCTTCGCTATATTTCCTAACTATATACAGCGAGGCAGGGCGAGCTCGGGCTATCACTGAGGGGTATTCAACACTGGGAGCCTTCCGCTCAGTCCCTCCCCCCATCTCCGGGAGTTCTTGGGGCTGGAGGGTGGAAGGCCAGGGGCATTCTGACGGCTGTGTGCCCTCTTTCCCGTTCCTGAACAGAACGACCATGTGTAGCGGAGCAAGGCTGGCCCTGCTGGTCTACGGGATAATAATGCACAGCAGCGTGTACTGCTCACCTGACACCACCGGACTCCAGTTCCCTGGGATAAGGTAGGTGCTGGCTGTCCGGATGAATTGAGGGTGGGCTTCTCTTCCTCCGACAGTGCCTCATGATCCTCCTCCTGCGGTTCCTCGGTCCGGCTCTGACCATATCCCTAAGTGCTCCAGAGCGCCTCCGCCGCCAGCCTAGGTAGGGCGGCAGGTCCCTGGCCCCAGCTCAGCCCGAGGGCCGGTCAGACTCCACTTCGACTTGGCGCTCCTCCCCCAGCCCAAGGCAGCCAAAGGTCCCGGGTGGAACCTGAACGCTTCTTTGGGCTGGTGAAACCTATCCACCCCCAGCCCCGCCCGCGGGAAGAGGAGGGCAGGGCATGGCCCAGAGCTAGACTTTTTCCTATTTTCAGCTGGAGTTAGGAGAACCTCGGCTTGGGGAGCCAGGTTGGAAGATTGAGCGTGAAGCTCCTAGGGACTTTGCTTTGTTCCAGCTTGTTTCGCACTATCGTGGAGGGATCGCCCTCACCTCAATTCAAATTCTTTCCCTGGAGGACTTTTCTCTCAAGTTCTACATTCTCCAACTGCATTTTGAGTCTCAGGCTGTCTTGGGGAGGAGGAGTGTTGGCTGGGTACTGTTGAGGAAAAGCGATCTGAGAGAAGGAAGAACGAGTCTGCGAGGGAGGGGGAGAAAACCGGTGCAAGGGATGCGAGGAAAGAGGAAGTGGAAGCAAGTAAGCAGGCAGGACCAGGAAAGCCTTCCTCGCCCGAGGCTGGACAACCTGGGCTTTCTTCTTAATCCTGGTTTCTGATCAGTCGCGTTCCCTGCCTCAGTCCCAGAGTGCCTGGCGGGTCAGCCAGATAGCGTAAGCTTGCTTTGCAGCGCTGCGTTCGCACTCTGCGGTGCACCCGGCTACTGGCAGCCAGGAGCGAGAAGCGAGAGTTACGCCTGCAAAACTGCTTCTCCGAGCCGTACCCCAAAACGCGCCTTAGGGGCCGCTGACTTTTGATTTGGCCCAAGAGATAGATTCTGGTTTTAGTATTAGGACGCCTGCATCTGGGTACCGAAGGGTGGAGATGGCCAGCAAGACCTGAGGGCTCCGGCCAGAGGGTCGGGGCAGAGCCGCGTCGCCTGGAAATGGCTGGGTGCGAGGCGGTGAAGGGATGTGCTTGCCTTGCCCTTACCTCTCCAGGGATGAAGGAGTAAAGACTCTATCTAATCCCTCCTAGAGAGCGTGACTTGCCCCGGCAGCTTTCCGTGTCTCTAGCGGCCCAAAGCAAGGAGTTTTTGTTTTAACCCACCTCTCCCCGTCCTAACTAGGTTAGAGGCGGTAGGCAAGGGCGACTGCGAGGCCCCTGCGCTCTTCACGGTTCTCGGTTCCCTGTTGACAATTTTTCTGATACCCAAGGTTGAGTTGTGGTCCGGCCGCCCCGCCTTTCCTAACACGTTATCGAGAACTATTTATTTAGTGTACTTAAAAGCCCCATTTTACCCCCAGCTATTTTCAAAGGCCTTTTCCCTGGGCGAGAGCCAACGGAGGGCATGGATACGCAACAGAATGAGCCGCCGCCAAGCCGACTAAGTTTAGAGGCATTTGTTAGTATATGTGTCCCTGCCAGATCCTCTCCGTCCTAAAATAGAAGCTGGAGGTTCTCCGTGACCTACATCTGCGCGGGGAAGGGCTCCCCTGGGCTCAGAAGCTAGGTGGGGGTGGTTACCGGAGTTGGCAGCTGAACACCCCATCCATCCATCCTTTCTGTTTCGCTCCTGGCCTCCCCTATCGGGTCTTCGCGTTGGCCAGCGCCTCCTCTCGTAGGGCCTTTCTCGTTCCCGCCTGCTGCTGCATGTAGGGGCGGTCCTTTTCAGAAGCTAGGTGTGCGCGGTCAGCGGAGATGCCTCGGCTTCCCAGTGCCCGAGGCCGCAGCCCTGCTGGACGACCCATCACCCGGGAGTGGAGGGTTGGGAGAGCCGCCTCACGGAGTGGGAATTTCATTTGGATGCAGTTTCCTCCTCTTTACTCCTACCCAACCCCAGTCCTGGAAGAAGAGGCAGTTCTCCATGGGAGGCCTTTGGGAGGAAGGAAAATCAGAGCCAGCCCATTTTTGGGGGGATGTTGCAGAGCCGAGGAGGCAATTGTATTGACCACTCCTTGACACCCGCTACCCCTGCAGGTCGGAGAACGAGGCGTACGACGAAGCTTACGACGAGGACGGAAATCAGCAGCAGAACTTCTTTGACTTGGAGCCACCCGGGGTAGAGAGCCCCGCCTCCGTGCCGCGGGCTGCCGCAGTGCTCAACCACCCCGGGGAGATTAGGTACGTACCACCCGATTAGGACTGAGGTGGTGGGAGGGGTAGGGTGTTGTGCCCCGTAGGTTCTTTTTCATAAAAGCCTTCAAGGCTCTCTTCTCCCTGGTTTCCACGACAGCGACAGAAAGTTAGCAGCGGGCCGGTCTGTGTGAACAGGAGGGCCGCGTGGTGACCGAAAGGTCTGTGGTCAAGGGATGGCAGTGAATGCGCACCCAGCCGGAGGGGAGCGCAGTCTCCACACCTACCACCCAGGAGGGCATGAGGAACTTCTGTTCCTGGCAGTCACTTATGGGAACATCCCCAAAGAGTTATTCGGGAGTTCTGGGACTCAGGGGGCGGCGGGGGGTGGGGGTTCCTTTCAGCCTCTTGGAGCGCCAAAGAGCGAGCGTGCCTAGCGGAGGGCATGGCCAGCCACTGGGGGACGGAAGCAGTGACCCTGGATGTGCACTTTGCTTCTCCGTTAGAGATATCGCTCACGTGATCCTTAACAAGGCCTACCGCAAAGTGCTGGACCAGCTGTCCCGCAAGAAATTACTGCAGAAGCTTGTGGCCAAGGGTGTGGGGTAAGAGATTTCTAAAGAGTTAACGGGCGCGTGACGGCGCGCGCGCGCCGGGGTGGGTCTCGGTTCGGAGCGCACGCGCGGAGGTGTGGGGGGTGGTGCGGCCCTACGTTCTGCGTGCACGTGCGGCCAACCAAGGGCGAGTCTGCGTCTGCGACACAGGGTCTGCGTGGTGTGCAGAGCGGGTCCCCGGCCACAGGCAAAGGTGCCGAGGCAGCACTTGAAGTTTGAGGAGAGAGCTCGGATCCAGGAGAAAAAAGGAGAGGGCAGGAAAACCGCGGAGTTTGATCTGTTTTGAATTTAAAAAGCAAGGAAAAGAAAAAAAAAAGAAAGAAAAAGGAAAGAAAGTAGCTCTCTCAGTCATTCAAAACCTTCAAGCTTCCCGGGACGATTTGCTGTAATTTCCTTTCAGTTTAAAAAAAATTTTTTTTTACTGTTAATTCAACTTGCAACCAACAAACCCTCAAATTTGGACACGTAGGGAAACAATTTTTGCCTGTGCCAGACGTACCCAGAGCAAAGGGCTGGCATGTAGCATATCTCAGCAGAAGGCAGCATTTTAATAAAGCCCATGGGGAAACAGATTACATTTTTCGTAATGAATAATTCATGTGATGAAAAATATTGCCTGCAGTCTGTCGACTTGTATTATTGTCACGTTTTTCAACTTAGCGTGCGAAAGGAGAGTGCTTGTGTCTGACTAGGTAGGAATTGCGGATCCCATGTAAACTCCATGGCAGCAGCCGGTGTGGCATTTAGAGCTTTTCGTTATTTTCTGTTAGGACAACTCAGTGTAAACGCATGGACAGGATAATCATATCTCACGGACAGGGGTTAGGCTATAATTGTGTGCATTTGGCTAGGATCTCATACTGGGCCCCTCCTGTGAGAACTTGTTGCCAGGAAATCCTTGGTGATGGGGAACTCAGTGGGGAGGGAGGAATGAAGGGTTTCCGTCGCAGCTCTCACTCGGCTGGCTCTTACTGGCAGGGAAGGCGGTGCTGAGAGCAGTGAGAGCCTTTACCATTACTGCAGGCTCCTGCGTGGGGTGGGGCCCGCCTGCTCCCCGCAGCTATTGAACCTGTGTCTCCTGCCCTGCCACCCTCTTCCCGACCCCTGTCCTTGCAGCGGGATTCAAGGCGGCGACACCAAGGAAGACTCAGATCCGCTCTCCAAGCGCCACTCAGACGGAATCTTCACGGACAGCTACAGCCGCTACCGGAAACAAATGGCTGTCAAGAAATACTTGGCTGCTGTCCTAGGGAAAAGGTATAAGCAAAGAGTTAAAAACAAAGGACGCCGAATAGCATATTTGTAGCGATGAGTTACCAACTACCCTGTGTATACAACCCTGACACAATGAAAAGTCATTTTCCCAACAAACTGAAGTCATCGCTCATGTGTTCTTTCCAAACATGTACTTATGTATGAAGTGAAGCCATTAAATGAATATTTTGATAATACTGTTTTTCTTTTTACAAAGCACTAGAGAATGCACAGATATACTTTGTGGACCAATTATTGATATATATTATAAATATATATATTTAAGAATATATATAAGTATAATAGAGAGCAGTTCATACAAAGTGTGCACAAGGATTGAAAATTTACCTGATCTGTTTATGTATTTATATAAAATAGAAAAATAGACAATCATTGTTTAGAATATTACTCCTATTTTTGTAAACTGGAATTAAAAGGATAGTATTTTTATCCACGACAGGCCTGAAGATATTACTGCTGACCATTTGCTAATGTACATAAACAATGATGCCCTGCTCCAGGGAGATTTTGAGGTAATGATTTGGAAGAATTGCTATAGGACATTCTTTTTGCAGTGAGTCTCTGGGGCAGGCTGCTTCAATCCCAGCCCAACTCAACTAGGCACTGTCCCCCTTGCTGGGTGACAATTCTAATACTTCTGCTTTCTTTAATTCTACTTTTATGTGTATTTGTCTCTCTTTAGACTCTTAGCTCAGAAGGAAATTCTCCTGATAAAACCACAGCTCTATCTAAACTGTGCTTCTCCCGAGTTCACTCCACTCCATGGGGCAAGAGTTGGGAGATTGTACAGAGAAAGGAGACTTGGGTAGGAAGCTCCCTTTTCTGTACTTCCCGGAAACCCAATATCCCAAGGTTAGGACAATTATAACAAGGTGAAAGAAATGCAAAGTGAAAGAGGCAGAGCATAAGGCGGTAGGAGGAGGACCCTGGAAAGGGACTGTTTTGGGGCTGCCCCAGCTCTGGGATGCTGTGGCTAAGCCGAGTCCCCACCTTAGGTCACCAGCCTGACTGACTGGGTGCTGGGTGTTGGAAATGGATGCAAAGTACAATGTGTTTTTCTCCAGTGCTGTCCATGCTTCTCATCTTGTGAAATGGCCAGGATCCTCCCCTTTGAACCCTTCTCTGTAGGAGCCACCTTTTTGTTTTGTGTTTTTTTTTCTGAAGACTCCTCTTTCCTACACTCTTGCGCTGTTTAAGTGCATTCACCATTTTCCATTCACTTCTCTTTAACTTGTGAATGTCCCTTACTTTTTTGTTGTTTGATGCAAGCACTTACTGTAAAGTTTAGGAAACACTATGTAGTTAATCACTAATTAATTATGCACCAAATATGAATCTTTTGTTTCTTGTTTATTGAGTTTGTAGGTAAAATGTATTTTTCTACATTATGGCTTATTGCTTAGTAAAATTTATTTCATAAAACCAACCTTTGTCATATCAGAATGTGTAGTGTTCACATGTTGCTCAGTTTTAATAACTGATAAATCATTTAAACCTCATCTTATGTATGAGTACTATTGTATATTTGTGGTCAAGAATAAGGTAAGCAAGCTCTAACAGACCCTGAGAACTTCCCTTTGTATCCTTTCTTGGTTACAGAAAGCATGTTTGTCTGTTTCCTATCAATTTTTTGAACATATTGAGTAATCTCTAGAAACAAAAGAACTGGCACCCAACAACTAGATGAAACAACAACAGGCAAACCAGCCAAACTCCCAAATTTCAGGCACAAATTCTTTTGGATGGGGGGAAAGAAGAATGAGAAAAGATTAAACATTCGCTTGTACCGTTTAAAGGACCTTTCCTTTTCCTTTATGGATTTGATCAGTATGAAGTCATAAATCAAAGAAAACAGAATTGGATTTGCATTCCCAGGCGGGATGGATGCTGCCAGGAGATCACATTGCAAACAGTGAAAGCACAGAGGCATTCGATCTATGCCCGAGTCTTGTCTACTGGATCAATCTTTAATTCTGCAGTCTCCTCAGGCAATGTGACGCGGGGACGCAGTTTGCAGCTGTAGTGCCTTTCTTCGCCTTTTAAATCGCCACGAATCACAGATGGCTATTTAGTGGCCCTACAATGCTGCAACACATCGGCTTGCATTTTAGTCTTAATTATTTGTTTCTTGGATATTGGGCAGAGTTTTCTGTATTTGTGTCAGCTGTTAGTGGTGAACTAGGGCTCTAGTTATCTTTTTATTTGTGAAGTCTAATTTAGTGTTTTCGTGGCTAGTTGCAAGCATTTACAGTGATCATCCAGTTTAATCTTTTGTATACTTTTTAGAAATGCCAAGAGCCTTACTAATCGGGAGCAGATTTATAATATATAGTGATAATTTAGGTAGATGTTAGTCTTGAAGTTCTTATTTTGTGTGCAAATGATTATAAAAACATCTTAACCAAGTATTATTACACACATGATATCTATAACTAGGACTTTGATAACTGTTATATAAAGTGTGTAAAATTTGTATGAATAAATTTTTGTAAACAATGCAACTTCGTCTAATGTTTGGAGAAAAAAGAGATCAGGAAATAACTACTTTAAAATCTCTTAAAGTATTATACTTCCTTTACCAACCATAAGAATTTTCATGTCTGAAATATCTATCTATCTAAGCATCCATGTATTGTCATAAATGTACCTTAATATCTGCTTGATGGGTTATTGGATTCAACTAAAAATATAAAGCAGCTACTTAGAGAAGATGCCTGAGAATATATTAAGCTTATACATGGCCATGAATGTTGGGACATTTATGGGATGCACAGTTAAAATTAATTTCTATCCCCTAATGTTTATATACATTGTTCAGTATTTTAAAAATTTACTATCCAGTGGTGTAAGAGAGTATCTGGGTATTATTTACACTTCTAAAACACCAATCTAACTTTTTTTTGCAAGTTACTTTGCAGACTAAATTGGACTTGATAAAATCCTGTATAAAATGATTTAATCAATTTTGGAGGTTTTAAAATATGTTTAGAGACTTACAGATAACTATTTCTATTTAAAATGCTTTGGGTAAGAAAAAGGAAAAAGAACATGAGTAAGAGTTAATTAAATACCTTTAAAAGAAAATGTACTTCGAAGCCTAGGACAAAATGTGAAAAGTCATTTGTGAATTGTTTTATTTATATTAACAAACTTTAAAGCAAAGCCTTCATATAAAATTTTTATAAATTTCTCAGTGATACTTATTTTTGAAGTCTTTGATGATTTCTATGTTAAAAATGTTTGTATTGAAAGGCTCTTATAATAAGTCACATATCATTTAATTTAAATTGCTATACTTTCATCTTAAAATTAATGCAGTCAATTAATAAATCAATAAATATGTCACAATAGTATTAAAGGACCAGCAAAGATAAAAAAATCAGCAAGGATTCAAAAACTATCTTCAGAACTTAACTCAATATTTAAGGCCCAGAATCATATAGGGAGGAGCTTATGATCCAGAGATCCCATTTGTAGTAAATTAAAAGAAATGGATACAGTACAATTCGTATTTATATTGGGTTTTATGAGAAAAGTTTTTTTCATCTTTAACTGCACCGCACACACCCCCCCCACCCACCCAACAAGGAGATATACAGTGTGGGCCAAAAGTAGATTCACAGTTGTGAGTACTCAGAACAGTTTATTCTTGTATTATTATTAATATTGTATTATTTTCCATACGAACAACTGTAAACCTACTTTTGCCTACCTCTGGATGTAGTGTGCTAGTGTGGTAAATGGAAAAAATGAAGAAAGATGAGTTTTTTTTTTTTTGTTGGGGCTAATGACTTGTCCAGGAAATAGAGATAAGCCCCAGACTTGGCTGATTTCAAGTCAAGTTCATGTATATAGCAACTGGCTATTCTTTTATGTGGGATAACTAGAATGATGGCTTTTCCTCAGAAGGTTTGATATGTTTAGGTATCCAAGAAGTTATATGTGCCTTAAGGCTGTAAGGGCTGGAACACATTAATTCAATACAACACAACTTATTGGATGCCTAAAATGGGTCAGCCGAGCTGGTAGAGAGAGCTTAACTAACACCTGGGAGTTAAGGTAGTACTTTTCCAAAGAATATTTTTCTGTAACACAGTTACCTGGGAGACTTGTTAATCATGTTTTGTTAGGACTCTTAACAGAACCAGTGAATCTTGATTTTAAATAAAAACCTTAGGTTAACAGGTACTGAAGTCTGAGACTGCATTGATTTAGAATTTGGGATCTATATAGGGACATAAGTGTGCTGAGACTGGATGCTTTTTTTCCACATTAAATAAGTAACAGGTCATGCTATCTGCACACAGTAATAAATACATCAATGAGCCATATTCTCCTGGGATGGACATTAGTTTCTTTGAAAATCGCAACATTTTCTTTAGGTCACTCAGGCCATAGTTAGTATCATTTTACTTGTATGTTCTGGTTGGATCTGTCAAAGAAGCTTCTGGAAAGAGAGTGATCCTATAAGTAGCACACAGAAAGTTCAATCATGTGACTGATAAACTACAGAAATAATGGAAAGAAATCATTCAGCTAGCTGGTAGTAATTGTGCAGATCCAGAGTCCACCTCCAATTGCTTTATATCCAGATTTGGCTTGAGTGTATCCCCCCAACTGTTAACAGGATGATTTCACTTGGTGCCCAACTGTGACCTCAAACTCATCCCTGTTTCCACCATTATAAGACTGAGAATCAAGATCAAGTCTGAGCTCTTCTCTTTCATTGTAACCCTTTTTTTGAAGAAGGGAGATGCTCATTCCTCTTGCTGCTCCTCATGGCCTCACCACTGGCTTTTTGTAACTGGTCAACCTGCCCTGGATTATTCTTTCTTCAGCCAGGCAGTTTTAACTCCTTATCACATCTCTCTCACCAGATGTTCCAGGGGAGCTTCTACAGTCACAGGGGTCAAAGTTCTTCATTTTCTGGTCTCTCTTGGTAGCCAGTCTTACCTCCCACTGTTACTCAACATGGATCCTCCTTCTTCAGAAGGGGAGATTTTTACAGTCTTTTAAGCTCAAATGCTTCTTTTCAACTTTGGTCTGTCAACAATTCTTGCATGCCCAGAAGTCTAGCCACCTAAACATTCTGTAAGGTCCAACTCAAGTCTTCCTTTTCCAAGGATCTTCCTCAGCTTCCCAGAGTGACCACATCTTCATTCACCACCACCATCCTTGCGCTCTTTTTCTGTGACCCTTATCCTCTGTAGCACTACTTTAATACCACTCTGTTCTGCCCTTTCATTAACTGTTTTGAAAGTACATGGCTCATCTCCCTAGCTAGATGACTTCCTGAAGGGCATGGATGATACATTGCACTTTAATGCCCAACAGACTTCTGAGAACGTAAGTATCTCTTTCGAGTGATTGAAATAACCAGAGGACCTGCAGAATTCACTATTACATTTCCCCCTTTATTCTAATAGGACAGCTACAAAGCAGATACAGGAAGTGAACTTATTAATTAGATGTTCGTCATGTATCAAACTAACTCTCCCTCCAAGAAAAGCTACATAGAAAAGAATACCAAATTAATTATGTGTGTTTCTACCATAAGGGAAAATGAACTTTAAGTTCACGTGTAGGCAAAATGTTGCAATAGACTCAGCCACTTGGCCTTTATTTTTTCATTCTGGTAAAGAAGGATTATATTTTCAACCTAAAGAGAATTCACCTTATGCCTCAAGACAGTAATACCTTTTCCTGGAATAAAGGAGAAGGGTTTTCTTGAGCTGCAGACTGGGAACTGAACTGCCCTCAAAGTGATAATTTACAGAGCAGTTATCTGCAGCTCCCAAAGAAACTTTTCCCATCAACAGAAATGTAATTTGAAACATGAGTTCATAGACAGGAAAAAGGACATAATGAAAATTATTTTTAACAACAGTGAAACATGATATGTAGGTGATATCATCTGGTCTATTTTCTTCTTAGCTATATCTTTGATATATATTACAGAATCCTAACTCAGGGAGGAATATTGCCTATAACTCTAGAAGAAAATAATGTGATATGTATCTGTGCACATTTCCCCTTCTCTTGTTAACTATCTTGATTTTTTCTTTCTCGATCACATGTCCCTCATGAAGGACATGGCTTTTATGAGACACTAACTCCACTTCTAGCTATAACTAATCAGGATAATTGCACTCCGTGACCATAGTTAAGGACTAGTCATGAAGTCCATTTTAGGATAGTGGGATTGGAGAAGATTGTTTTTTTCTGGAAGCTTCTGCAAAAGTTCATTCTTTCCTTCTGAATGTATAATATAACACAACACATAAGAAGCTAGCCTTGCAGTGGCACTGACAATGTAAGAGATAGATAGGATGAACAGGAAGAAACACGTCTTTGACAACATCACTGAGTTCTTCAATGAAACCAACCCTGAAGCCTGAACTACAGCTGGGCTTTCCTGTAAATGAGCCAATAAATCCCCCTTCATTGCTCAAGTCAATTTTTGTGTTTGTTGTTTGTAATATTAGTTAGGACCTGTGTTGCAAGTAATAGAAAACCCAACTCAAACTGGGTTAGTATCTTTTCTTCAGAACACAGAAGAGAGTGTTAAGACTGGTTTACAGAGGTTCCAGTGAACAGGAAGCATTAAAATTTCCAGTGGCCCAGTGTCCAAAGACTTCACATCCTTTACTAAAATTTTACTTAATGTTTTAATATTTAAATTTTACAAAACATCTAGAAGTGAACCCTAATTACTGCTTTTAACTATAGTAAGGAATGTCCTTTGAGGAGCCTTGACTGTCTTTGCTATCAACCATGCTACTTCTTTGAACCACTAATGGCTTAAAACTGCTCTTCTCTGATTAAAAAAAAAATTACTATTTCCTATACTGAAGAAACTTGTGATAAAACTCAATAAAGAGCCACTCTGGAAGACAGCATAGTTGTTTCTTGCAAAATTAAATATACTCTTACCATAAGATCAAACAACCAGGCTCTTTGGAATTTATCAAAAGGAGTTGAAAACATATGTTCACACAAAATCTTGCACACCAGTGTTTTATTTAAAATTTCCAAAACTTGTGAGCAACCAAGATATCCTTCAGTACATGAATGAATAAATAAACTGTGATGTATCCAGACAATGAAATATTATGCAGCATTAAAAAGAAATGAACTATCAAACCATGAAAAGCCATAGAGGACACTTAAATGCATATTACTAAGTGAAAGGAGCCAATCTATAAAAGCTATATACAGTATGATACCAATTATATGATATTCTGTAAAAGACAAAACTATGGAGACAATAAAAGTATCAGTGGTTGTCACAGGTGGGGAGGTAAAAAGGGGTAGTTAAATAGGCAGAGTGGAGGGGATATTTAGGGCAGTGAAAAAACTCTGTATATTATAATAATGGATATATTATTATACTTTTGTCCAAACCCATATACAGTTGGCTCTTGAATAACACAGGTCTGAGCTTTGTATGTGGATTTTTTTTCTTTTGTATAGGTGGGGATTGCATTCACAGAGTCAACCAACCTCTGATCAAAAATGGTACTTTTCCATTCCCAACCACAATTTCACAACCATGAATTACCAACTGAGGAATAAAAATATTGTTTTTGATTTGTGGTTGGTTGAATCTGTGGATGTGGAGAGCTGACTGTACAGTCATAAGTTATATGGGACATTCTCCTATGTGATGTTGATGCCACTAACAGCCTGCCGACCCTGTTTTTCAAGGTCCAACTTGTGCAACAGCAAGAGTAAACCCTAAGGTAAAGTATTCTGGTGAGTGATGTTGATAATGAGGGAGGCTATGCATGCAAGGTGGTAGGAGGTATAAGGGAAGTCTCTGTACCTTCCTCTCAGTTGTGTTATAAACCAAAAACTGTTCTAAAAATGTCTTTAAAAAGACAGAACTCAATGGAGACTCACTTCAGTCTTCTGATGCTCTATCCTCCATTTCCCCAGGCTACCTACCTCTTTATCCCTTCACTGTTTTCTCTGGGTCGTTTTAGTGATGCTCCTTAGGCCCCTGAATGCTTTCATTTCATGACTGTCTTTTTTTTTTTTTTTTTTTTTTTTTGCCACAATTGCCTTAACACTTCTTAAACTTGAATCAAACCAACCACGTGCTTTCTCCTGGTTGCTGAGGGCCATTGGAAAAGTCTTGGTGTTCTGTTTTGATCCAACTCTAGTATAAATTTGTGATTACATATGTCTGTCTGCTGGTTATATAATGCATTAACTTCTAATAATGCACACCTAATCAGTTCTCTTTTCCATTTTCTAAACTTGTTCCCTTCACTCTTCATGATCCTCAGCCCATCCTACCCTTTTACTTGATCATTGACTTGGCTTTTCACTTTCTGAAAACAAAAGCAAAACTAAACTTCCCCAGTTTCTTTCCTTCTACCTTTACACCTTTTTTTCCACTTCAAATTCCCATTAATTCCTTGTTGCCTGTATTTCCTCTAAAACTTTATTGAAATTTCTTCACATTCAACTGTGCCATATTTTCCAAAACCAGTATCTTCAGTTTTCATCCTATGGTATCTCTTTATAACATCTCCTTTGTTCCCAAAATTTTCTTTTCACTTGGTTCCAGGGACTCGACTCCACTGTTTTCCTTTTCCCCCATATTTGCCTGCTTCTTTTCCAATCTTTTACATTGCCCCCTTTTCCTTTTTAAATGTGGGTGCCTTCATGTTCTGTCCTTCCCCCTTGCTCCTAAGGCCATACTTTTATCTTAGATGATTTCATCTATGAAGGTCTGATGGCTCCCAATCTACAGTTCTTGTGACAGAATTCAAGGATCCAACTGACATATTTATTTGGATGTCCAAGACCCTTAAGTACCTAAGCTCAATATGTTTCCAAATGAAATCATTATTCACACTTATTCATTCTCTCTGTTTTTAGCATTGCTATCCATCATGCTACCCAATCTAGATATTTTAGAGTATTCTTCCCTTCCCTCTTTATTGATTTAATTGGCTACTAAGTGTTAGGGTTTTTTAAATCCTGTTTTCTGCAGAACTCAACATTTACGAAATCTTTTGATGTTTTTGCAATAGTTTTCTAATACTTTGGCTCTACCTATTCCCTCCTAGTCATTGTCCTCTTCTTCCAGAATGATTTATCTAAAATAACGCCCTGGTCATATTATCTCCCTGTGCTGGCTTGAAAAGTTTTTATGATTTTCTATGGCCCATTGGATGGAGTCTCAAGTCTTTAGCATGTCTTTACTAATTTTCCTCCAATCTACCTTTCTCTTTTCATCCATCACCTTCTATTTGTGGCTCCCTTTCTCTAGAATGCTCTTCTATACTTTAAAAAAATGCCACTAATCTTTCATGGAAGGAACAGCTCTTTTCTTTGTTATCTTGATGCATTTCTTCACACTATTAGCATAGTACTTAGTTGCAAATATGTTTTTTGCTAATAGATTCAGAACCTAAGGGCCATAATTATTCAGCTTCCAATAGGCTTGTAGTTTCTAGCACATATTGGGCCCTCAATCACTATTTGTTGAATTGAAATTAATTCCATGAAAGTTGATGAACAATCATTCTCTACATATATATTAGAAAAAAATAATTTAAGGTATTACATGAAGGATTTTGTTTAGATAGTAGGCAGGATATAGGCATCAAAAAATACCTTCTGAATGACTGAGTCAAACTTACTCTTTTGAATACCTAAAGTGTTTATGTGCTGAGGTCGAGTGAGTGCTGCTAGATTATTTTCCTTTTGGTTTTCATATTCTCTTCTGATCTAACCAGGTGATAAATCATATGCTCTAAGGTAACATGGGAACAGTAACAGAACTTACATATAGTGGGTGTTCACTAAAGCTTGTAGATTGACTAAATGAATATGATTTCTAAGAAAACATAGTCCACCAATTTAGAGACCAAATTCCTTGAAGTTCCTAAAATATATTTGATCTTGTGCATTGACTTGTGTTTTTTTAAATATGTTTTATTGAATATGTTGTTACAGTAGTCCCATTTTTTTCCCTTTGCTCCTTTCTGCCCAGTACCCCTCTTCTCTCCAGCAATCCCACCCTCCTTAGTTCATGTCCATGGATCATGCATATAAGTTATTTGGCTTCACCCTTTCCTATATTATTCTTAACTTCCCCTTGTCTATTTTGTGTCAGCCAATTATGCTTCTTAGTCCCTGCACCATTTCTCCATTTTCCCCCCTTTCTTCTCCCAGCTGATAACCCTCCAAATGATCCCCATACCTATGATCCTGTTCCTATTCTGATTTGCTTAGTTGGATTTTGTTTTTATTTTTTAGATTCAGTTGTTGATAATTGTGAGTTTGTTGTCATTTTAATGTTCATAACTTTGATCTTCTTTTTCTTAAGTAAGTTCCTTTGATATTTCACATAATAATGGCTTGGTGATGAGCTCCTTTAGTTTTACTTTATCTGGGAAGCACTTCATCTGCTCTTCCATTCTAAATGATAGCTTTGCTGGATAGAGGAATCTTGGTTGTAAGTCCTTGCTTTTCATCACATTGAATACTTCTTGCCAGTCTCTTCTTGCCTGCAAAGTTTCCTTTGAGAAATCAGCTGACAGTCTTATAGGCACCCCTTTGTAGGTAACTCTCTGCTTTTCTCTTGCTGCTTTTAAGATTCTCTTTTTATCTTTCACCTTTGGCATTTTAATTATGCTATGTCTTGGTGTGATCCTCTTTGGGTCTAGCTTGTTTTGGACTCTCTATTCTTCCTGGACTTGTATGTCTATTTCTTTTGCCAAATCTGGAAAGTTTTTCTTCATTATTTTTTCACATAAACTTTCAATTTCTTGCTCTTCCTCCTTTCCTTCTGGCACCCCTATGATTCCAATGTTGGCATATTTAAAGTTGTTCCTGAGGTTCCTAAGCCTCTCCTCCTTTTTTTCAATTCTCGTTTCCTCATTCTGTACTGGTTGACTGTTTTCTTCTTTCTTATGTTCCAAATCATTGATTTGAACTCTGGTTTCCTTTCCTTGACCATTGGTTTTGTGTGGATTTTTCTTCATTTCATTTAACATAGGCTTCACTTCTTCCCTTATGCGTTTGCCATACTTAAGCATATCTGTCAAGCCTGTGAGCACCTTTATCACCAGTGTTTTGAACTCTACATCTGGTAGGCTGGCTATTTCCTCATCTGTTAGGTTGGCTCTCTCCTTGTTGCTTAGTTCTCCTACTGGAACCTTGATTCATTCCCTCTTTTGGGTCATACCTCTCTGTCTCCTTATCTGGACAGGATCCTGTGTTTGTTTGCCTGTGTCTTAGGTAGAGGTGTTGTACCTCTTATGTTGTAAGGGGCAGAGACTTAGGTATTCATCAGTATGGGCAACCCACTTCACCAAATTGTGGCGCTGTGTGTGGGGGAGGGGTCTGAGAGGGAACAACGTCACTCGCTCAACACTTGCCCCTTTTCCAGGCACTTCTCCCACTTCCCATATGGACTGGCACTTCTCTAGCTGTTGCCTTAGCCGTCATTCCAAGAGTGAGTGGGTCTGCGAACATTCTAGGACTGTGGGGGCCCTTTAAATAAGTGGACTCTACTGAGAGACTGGCAATTTCTTCTTCTGCCCCAACCCCCACTGGTTTGCACAGTCAGAAGCAATGAGGTTTTATTTTTCACCTGCACTGGAACTGTGAGCTGCATGGTCTGGTCTGGTGCTGGGAGTGCTCTCTAGGTGTCTCTCCCTACTTTTTAAAATTTGTGACTGCACTTTTGGCTGGCCTGTCACTGCCGCTGCTGCTGCTCCCCCCACACTGTGTCCTCTCCACCCTGGCTCCGCCCCTCCTACCTGTCTGGATGAGTATTTTTTCTTTGTATCTTTTTTTGTTGGACTTTCATGCAGTCGATTTTCTGACACTTCTGGTTGTCTCTAGTTTTGAGGTAGTTATATTCCTCCTTAGTTGTGGAGGGAGATGCAGAGTGTCTGTCTAGGCTTCTCTCTTGGCTGGAAGTCTGGACTTGTGTTTTTTGTTTTAGCTATTTAAAACTTATTAATTGTTAATCTGAAATTTTCCATTTAATATTTGTGAAGTGCAGTTGACCACAGTTAAAGAAATTATGGAAAGCAAAACTGCAATTAAGGGGGGGACTACTGTACCTGCACACAATCACCAGGTAATAACTATTTTATCAGTAGGAAAAAGAGAGTATTCCATTATCCATTACAGGTTCCTAAGGTCTGGCTCAGCTAACATAATACGAAGTACAGAGAGCATAACAAAAAAAAAAAAAAAAAGATATTCTCTGTCCATCTTCACAAGTATCTGTTTTCCAAAACTACAATCTTCAAAGATTTGAAGAGTTACAGCTGAACAACCTTGTTTCTCAAAAGCATGTGATATAATCACTGAAAAGTTGTTAAGTATTCTCTTCCTGAACTTAATACTCCCTGAGGATATGGTTCTCAGCTAAAATGGAATGCTTTTTAATTTTTTTGTTTATTGTGTTCTTTTCCTTTATTATTTATTTCCTTTATACACCCCCCCCACCCAATCACTGCACTGTTGTTGGTGTCCTTGAGTCCTTTTTCTTTTTTGCTTCATCCCTTCCCTGACTCACCCCACCCCTTCCCCTAATGCCCCTGCCCATAGCTATCAACGTGCTCTCTATTAGTCTGTCTTTATTTTGCTTATTAAGGCAGTTTTTTCATTAGATTCCACATATGAGTGAAATCCTATGGTATTTGTCTTTCTCTGACTGGTTTACTTCCTTAGCATGATATTCTCCAGGTCCATTGATGCTGTCACAAAGGGTAAATTTTTCTTCTTTTTTTATGGCCGAGTAGTATTCCATTGTGTAAATGTCCCATAGTTGTTTTATCTGCCCATCTACTGATGGGATCTTGGGCTGTTTCTATATCTTGGCAGTTGTAAATAACACTGCGATGAACACAGGGGTGATTATGTTCTTTTGAGTTAGTGTTTTGGGTCCCTTTGGATATATTCCCAGGGATGGCATGGCTGGGTCAAAAGGCAGTTCCACTTTTAATTTTTTGAGGTATCTCCATACTGCTTTCCACAGTGGCTGCACCAATGTGCATTCCCACCAATCATGCAAAAAGGGCTCCCCTTTCTCCACATCCTCACCAGCACTTGTTGTTTGTTGATCTGTTGATGATAGCCATTCTGACAGATGTGAGGTGATATCTCCTTGTGATTTTAATTTGCATTTCTTTGTTGATTAGTAACATTGAGCATCTTTTCATCTGTCTATTAGCCATTTGTATGTTCTCCTTGGAGAAGTGCCTATTCAGGTCCTTTGCCCATTTTAAAATTGTATTGTTTGTTTTTCGGTGTTGAGTTTTGTAAGTGCTTATAAATTTTGGATATTAACCCCTTATCAGATGTATTGGTGAATATGTTTTCCAATTCTGTGGGCTGTCTTTTAATTTTGTTGATGGCTTTCTCTGCTATGCACATAGTTTCTAGTTTGAGGTAGTCCATTTGTTTATTTCTTCGTTTCCCTTGCCTGAGGAGATAGATCAGATGAAATATTGCTACAAGCAATGTCTGAGGTTTCACTGCCTATGTTTTCTTCTAGAATTTTTATGGTTTTAGCCTATCATTTAAGTCTTTAATCCATTTTCAATTTACGCTTGTATGCAGCATAAGAAGGTGGCTTAGTTTAATCTTTCTGCACATATCTGTCATATTTTCCCAACACAATTTATTGAATAAACTATCTTCAACCCATTGTATGTGCTTGCTTCCTCTGTCAAACATTAATTGACTATAAAGGGGTAGATTTATATCTGGTCTCTATTCTGTTCCATTGATCTATGTGTCTTTTTATGCCAGTACCATAATGTTTTGATTACTATGGACTTGTAGTATAGTTTGATATTAGGTAACATGATTCCTCTTTGTTCTTCTTTCTCAGGATCACTGTTGCTATGCAGAGCCTTTTGTGGTTCCATATAAATTTTGGACATATTCTAGTTCTGTGAAATATATCATTGGTATCTTGATAGTATGATAATTGCATTGAATCTATAGAATACTTTGAGTAGTATGAACACTTTAATGATATTAATTCTTCCTATTCAGAAACATGGTATGTACTTTCACTTATTGGTATCATCTTCAATTTCTTTCTTTAGTGTCTTATAATTTTTCCAATACAGGTCTTTTACATCTGTTGTTAGAGTTATTTCTAGGTATTTTATGCTTTTTGTAGCAATTGTGAATGGGATTGTTTTCTTAATTTCCTTTATGATAGTTTATTATTGACATAAAAATGCAACTGCTTTCTGGATATTAATTTTGTATTCTGCTACTTTACTGAATTCATTTACCAGTTCTAGTAGTTTCTTGGTGGAATCTTTAGGGTTTCCATGTACAGTATCGTGTCTTCTGCAAATAAAGACAGTTTTGCTTCTTCCTTTCTAATCTGGATGCCTTTTATTTCTTCTTCTTTTTTGACTGCTATGGCTAGGACTTCCAGTACTATGTTGAATAAGAAAGGTGAAAGCAGATCTTAAGGGAAACACTTGTTCCCAATCTTAAGGGGAACATTTGTAGTAGTTGCCTGTTGATTATGATTCTGGCAGTGGGTTTGTCATATGTGGCCTTCATTATGTTTAGGTATGTTCCTCTATTCCCACTTTGCTGAGAGTTTTTATCACAAATGGGTACTGGATTTTATCAAATACATTTTTGCATCTATTGATGGGATCATGTGGTTTTTATCCTTCATTTTGTTTATGAGCTATATCACGTTTATTGATTTGTGAACATTGTACCAACTTATATTCCCAGAACAAATCCTACTTGATCATGGTGTAGGATCCTTTTTTAAAAAAGATTTTATTTATTTATTTTTAGAGAAAGGGGAAGACAGGGAGAAAAAAAGGGAGAAAAACATCAATATGTGGTTGCCCCTTGCATGCCCCCAACTGGTGACATGGCCCACAACCCAGGCATGTGCACTGACTGGGAATTGAACCAGTGACCTTTTTGGTTTGCAGGCCAGCATTCAATTCAATCCATTGAGCCACACCAGCCAGAGAGGTGTAGGGTCTTTTTGGTGTATTGCTGTATTTGTTTTGCTAATATTTTGTTAAGGATTTTAGCATCTATATTCATCAGGGATATTGGCCAATAATTTTCTTCCTTTTTAGTATCTTTGTCTGGTTTATGAATTAGGATACTGCTGGCCTTGTAAAATGAGCTTTGGAGTCTTCCTTCCTCTTGAATTTTTGAAATACTTTGAGAAGGATAGGTGTTAGCTCTCAGAATGTTTGGTAAAATTCACCTGTGATGCCATCCTTTTCAGGGATTTTTTTTTTCAGTTTTGGAAATATTTTTATTTTAATTTAATTTTTATTATATTTTATTAACTATACTATTACAGTTGTCCCAATTTATTTTTCTCCCTTTGCCCCCTTCCACCTGGCAACCCCACTCCCTCAGGCAATCCCCACACCATTCTTCATATCTATGGATCATATGTAGATTCTTTGGCTACTCCATTTCTTATACTGTACTTTAATTCCCCATTGCCATTCTGTATCTACCTACTTCTTAATCCCCTCACCTCTTAACCTATTCCCCTAGAGCCCTGTCCCACCAGGCAACCATCAAAAAACACTCTCCATATTCATGGTTCTACCTCTGTTCTATTTTTTGTTGTTGTTAGATTGAACTTTTTAAAAAAAAATGTTTTATTGATTATACTGTTACAGTTGTCCCAATTTCCCTTCCCTCTTCTCCCCTCCACCTGATGGCCCCCCCTACAGTTGTCCCCCCCTTTTAGTCCATGTCCATTGGTTGTGCATATAGTTCTTCTCAACCTCTTCCTGTCTACTCCATTCCCTCCTACAATGCTTCTTAATTCCTGTACCATCTCCCTCCCTTACCCTCTTCCCCCTCCCTGCTGACCTCCCTCCAATATGTTCCCCATACCTATAGTTCTTTTTCCATTCTTGTTGCCTATTTAGTTTGCCTTTGTTTCAGTTCTCTAGCTTCTGTTGTTGGTTCTTGTGATGCAGTTTTCATTTTAATGTTCCTAGTTTTGATCTTCCCTTTTCTAAACCAGTCCCCTTAACATCTCATATAATAGTGGTTTGGATCTAATGAACTCTTTCAGTCTTATTTTGTCCTGGAAGCACTTTCTCTGCCTTTCTATTCTGAATGACATTTTCGCTGGGTAGAGTATTAGTGGCTGTAGGTTTTGGATTTTCATTACTTTGAATATTTCTTGCCAGTCTCTTCGTGCCTGCAGGGTCTCCCTTGAGAAGTTAGCTGATAGTCTAATTGGGACCCCTTTGTACATGATTCTTTTCTTCTCTCTTGCTGCTTTTAAGATTCTCTCTTTACCTTTAATTTTAGACAATTTGATTATAATGTGTCATGGAGTGGTTCTCCCTGGGTCCAATTTTTTTGGAACTCTGTGCTTCCTGGATCTGTAAGTCTATTTCCTTCCTCAAGTTTGGGAAGTTCTACTTTATTATATTTCACTTAATTTTTCAATTTCTAATTCTCTTCTTTACCCTCTGGTAATCCTATAATCTGTATGTTCGATCTCTTATAGCTGTCCCAGAGGTTTCTGGCCCTCTTCTCACTTTTCTTGCTTTCTGTATTCTCCTTCCTCACTGGTTAACTGTTTGTTCCTTCCCTATGTTCCAGTTTGTTGATTTGATCTCTGGATTTTATTTTCTCACCACTTGTCTTATATGTGTTTTTGTTCTTTTCAGTATGTGTGGCTTTCAGTCCTTTCTCGTCTTGTTCCAAATCTTTTGTTAATTCTGTAAGCCACCTTATGACAATAGCTCTGAACTGAGCCTCTGACAGGTTTCTTATTTGTTCATCTGTCAGATTCTTCATCTGTTGCCTGGTGAGCTGCATCACCGGGATTTCTATAGTTGTCTGCCTCATTTTGACAGATTTGCGTTTTGCTTTGCTTCTTGAGCAGGCTATAGGGGGCAGAGCCTGTGTACTCGTCACAACCCAGTGACCGGAGGTGATCTGCAACATTTTTCGCTGAGCTGTGGCGCTTTGTTGTCACTACTGAGTGACCAGTGGTGATCCACGACCTATTTCACAGCGCTGTGGGGCTTTGTGTGGGGGCGGGCATCCAAGATGGATTCCTGCTGTTATTCTCTGCTGGGAGACCAGGATCCATCCTCCTGCCCTCTAAGCCTCACTGTCAGAGGCAATGCAGTGGCTGCTTTTCCCAGCGTTGGGGTCGCGAGCTGCTGGGGCTCGACTGCAGCCAGGATTGCTCTCCCTGCCACTGCCCTGGTGCTACCACAAACAGGACCGCCCACTTTTGCTCTTCCTACCTGTCCGAGGAGCGCTGCTGGTTTATAACTTTGTACGTTGGGCTTCTGTGTAGTTTCATTTTCTGGAATTTCTAGTTATCTTTTGTCTTGAGGTAATTGTATTCTTTTCTAGTTGTAGAGGGAGACCGAGCGTGTCAGTCTAAGCCTCCATCTTGGCTGGAAGTCCTCTACCTCTGTTCTTCTTGTTTCCTTAGTTTGTTTTTTAGATTCAATTGTTGATAGATACGTATTTATTGCCATTTCTTTGTTCATAGTTTTGATCTTCTTCTTTTTCTTAAATAAGTCCCTTTAACATTTCAATAATGAACTCCTTTAGTTTTTTCTTGTCTGGGAAACTCTTTTATCTGTCTTTGATTCTAAATGATAGCTTTGCTGGGTAGAGAAATCTTGGCTGTAGGTCCCTGCTTTTCATGACTTTGAATATTTTTTGCCAATCCCTTCAAGGCTGAAAAGTTTCTTTTGCAAAGTCAGATGACAATCTTATGGGAATTCCCTTGTAGGTAACTAACTTCTTTTCGTTGCTGCTTTTAAGATTCTCTCTTTATCTTTGACCTTTAGCATTTTAATTATGATGTGTCTTGGAAGGGGTCTCTTTGCACCCATCTTGTTTGGGACTTTCTGTGTGGTCTGTAGCTTTCCACTGGGTGTGCAGGTTCTGGGGTTTCCTTGGTAGTGCAGGCCAAGGTCAGCCCTTACCAGTGTTTTGCCTGAGGCCACCCTGCCTGAGCTATAAAGCAATCTGAGATGGTTGCTACTTGTGCTAGGCTGGAGATTCCCAGGTAAAGCTATTGTGTGAATCTAAGCTGGTTGCTGCTAGTACTGAACCTACAGCCACTTAGCAAAAGGTATAGGAGCTGTAGGCTCACTTAGGCTAGCTGTTGTTTGTTTGAGAGGATTTTGGAAGTTGTGAAGTTGAGCCAAGACTAGCCATTCATATGGAAAAGCAGGATGGGTGGGCCCATAAGTTGGGTGATATAGAGTCTCTGGGGCTCTCCAAGGCAAGGAAAACAGTGTTAGCCAGGTTGACGGAGTCTGAGATATAGCACCAGACTGCCGGCTCTGTGGCTTTGTCATAGGAAAGCTCAGAAAATGGGTAATGGTTTCTGCCTTCCCCTTTATCCTCCAGCTCTCACCTTGATGCCAGACACTTTAGTTCCTCCCTGTCTGCCTCTGGTGCCTTTCAAGTTGATTCCCCAGTCCTAGAGCTCAGAGGGAGTGAGTATGGGTAAGTCTGTGCATGGGAGTTGCTAGGGGCTCCAGAAGTTTCTTCACAAACTCAATTCCCACTGGTTTTTGCAGCCAGAAGTTATGGGGAGTTATCTTCTTGGCACTGGATCCCTGGGCTGGGGTCTTGGTGTCAGTCTGGGTCTCCTCACTCCTGAGTTATCCCTCCTGAATTTTTATCCACTATACGTGGATATGAGACCATCCCATTTCACATCTTTGCCCCTCCTGCCAGATGGTATGGATGTGGTTTCTTTAATTCCAAAGTTTTCAGACTTCCATTCAACTTGATTTCTGATGGTTCTGAGTGATGATTGTTCTATATTTTAGTTGTAATTTTCATGTGGTTGTGATGAGGCAAGCCATGTTTACCTAGGCTACCATCTTTACTGGAACTCAGTTGAGAGGTTTTTTTTTAAGTATGCTTTATTGATTATGCTGTTACAGTTGTCCCAATTTCTTTTCCCTTTGTTCATCTCCACCCAGTGACACCCCTCCCTCCAGTTGTCCACCCCCCCTTAGTCCATCCCAATTGGTTGTGCATATAGTTCTTCTCAACATCTTCCTGTCTACTCCACTCCCTCCTACTATGCTTCTTAATTCCTGTACCATCTCCCTCCCTTTCCCCCTTCCCCCTCCCTGCTGACCTCCCACCATAATGTTCTCCATATCTACAATTTTTTTCCCACTCTCATTGCCTACTTAGTTTGCCTTTGTTTAGGTTCTCTGGCCTCTGTGGTTTGTTGTTGTGATACAGTTTTCATTTTAATGTTTATAGTTTTGATTCTCTTTCTCCTAAACAAGTTCCTTTAACATTTCATATAAGAGTGGTTTGGATCTAATGAACTCCTTCAGTTTTACTTTGTCCTGGAAGCACTTTCTCTGCCCTTCTATTCTGAATGAGAGCTTCACTTGATAGAGTAATTGTGGTTGTAGGTTTTTGCTTTTCATTACTTTGAATATTTCTTGCCAGTCCCTTCTTGCCTGCAGAGTTTCTTTTGAGAAATCAGCTGATAAGTCTTATTGGGACCCCTTTGTATGTAATTTTCTTCTTCTCTCTTGCTGCTTTTAAGATTCTCTCTTTATCCTTAAGTTTTGACATTTTGATTATTATGTGTCTTGGTGTGGTTCTCCCTGGGTCCAGCTTTTTTGGAACTCTCTGTGCTTTCTAAATCTGTAAGTCTATTTCTTTCCCCAAGTAAGGGAAGTTCTGCTTCATTATTTTTTCACATAAATTTTCAATTTCTAGTTCTTCTGCTTCACCTTCTGGCAACCCTATGATTCGGATGTTGGCCCACTTATAGCTGTCCCATAGTTTTCTGAGCCTCTCCTCATTTCCCTCACTTTTTGTTTCTTCTTTCTGCACTGGTTGACTGTTTGTTCCTTCCCTATGTTCCAATTTGTTGATTTGATCCCTGGTTTTCTTGCCCTCATCACTAGTTTCATATGTGTTTTTGTTCATTTCAGCAGGACTAACCTTCATTTCTTCCCCGTCTTGTTTAAGACCTCCTGTTAGGTCTGTAAGCATTTTTATAACCAAAGCTCTGAACTGTGCCTCAGAAAGATTTCTTATCTGCTGCTTCGTTAGATTAGATATTTGCTGTCTGGTGAGCTTCGTCATTGGGATCTCTATCATGATCTGTGCCATCCTGACAGTTTTGTGTTTACCTTTGGTTCCTGGGTGGGGCTGTCATCCTCCATTCCCATCCCATCTGGACCTCACAGTCTGAGGTAATGGGGGTCTTCCTTCCCTGGCATTGGAATCGCAAGCTGATGGGTCTGGTCTGTAGCTGGGGGTGCTCCCCGGCACTTCTCACCTCCCCTTAAATACGGGTGTCTGTGCTTATCACCATCCTGCCACGGCTGCTGCTGCTGCCACCGCCAACACAGCTTGACCTCTCCACCCCAGTTTCTCCCCTCCTACCCCTCTAGACGAGCACCACTTCTTTATAACTTTATATGTTGGACTTCCATTTATTTTCTGGAACTTCTTGTTATTTCTGGTTTTGCGGTTGTTGTATTCCTTCTTGGTTGTGGAGGGAGAGGGATTGTGTCAGTCTAGGCCTCCATCTTTGCTGGAAGTCTCCGAGAGTTTTTTGATTACTGCTTCAACTTCACTAGGTGTAATCTGTCTTTTCAGATTCTCTGATTCTTCCTGATTTAGTTTTGGAAGGTTGTGTATTTCTAAAAATTTGTCCATTTTATTCAGTTGTCCAATTTGTTGGCATAGAATTCATAATATTTTCTTACAATGATTTGTATTTCTTTTGTGTCAGTTATTTCTCTTTTATTTCTGATTTTATTTTTTGGGGTCTTCTCATTTTTTTCTTGATAAGTCTGTAAAAGGTTTGTCAATCTTTTTATCTTTACAAAAAAGCAGCTCTTGAATTCATTGATCTTTTGCATCTTTTTAAAAGACTCTATTTCATTTATTTCTACTCTGATCTTTATTATTTCCTTCCTTCTATTCAATTTGGGCTTTGTTTGTTGTTCTCTTTCAAGTTCCTTTAAATATAAAGTCAGATGTTTATTTGAGCTTTTTCTTGTTTCTTAATATAAGCCTGTAATGATATGAATTTCCCTCTTAGGACTGCTTTCCCTGTATCCCACAGATTTGGGGTTGTTGTGTTCTCATTTTCAGTTTTTTCAAGGTATCCTTTGATTTCTTCCGTGATCTCATTGTTGACCAATTCATTGTTTAATACCATTTTATTTAGCTTCCATGTCTTTGTGTATTTTTTAGTTTTCTTCTTGAGATTGATTTCTAGTTTCATAGCATTGTGGTCAGAGAAGATGCTTGATATGATTTCAGTCTTAAATTTATTGAGACTTGTTTTGTGTCCCAACATGCGGTCTCTCCTAGAAAACATTCCATGTGCACTTGAAAAGTATGTATATTTTTCTGCTTTTGGATGAAATGCTCTGTAGATATCATTTAAATCTGTTTGATCTAGTGTGTCATTAAAGGCCACTGTCTCCTTGTTGATTTTCTGTCTGATAGATTGATCCATTAAAGTCAATGGGGTGTTATAATCCTCTAATATGATTGTGTTTCTGTCAATCTCTCCCTTTATGTCCATCAAGGTTTGCTTTTCATACTTAGGTGCTCCCACGTTGGGTGCATAAATGTTTACTAGGGTTATATCTTCTTGTTGGATTTTTCCTTTTATTATTATGTAGTTAGTGTACTTTAGTCAGTTTGTATCTTTGGATCTGAGGTGGGTCTCTTGGAGACAGCACATGGGTCTTGTTTTCTTATCCATTTAGCTACCCTATGTCTTTTGATTGTAGCATTTAAGCCATTTATATTTAAAGTGATTATTGATAGATATGTATTTATTTCCATTTTATTTGTAAACTATTGTCTTATTTTTTTTCTTCTGTTTTTCTTTTTTTACTTCTTCTTCTTAATGTTAGCCCTTTTAACATTTATTGCAGTACCTGTTTTGTGTTAAGACACTCCTTTAGCTTTTTCTTGTATGGTACTCTCTTTATTTTAAATGATAGCCTTGCTGGGTAAAGTAGCCTTGGTTGTATGTCCCTGCTCTTCATCACCTTGGTTATTTCATGCCATTCCCTTCTGTTCTGAAATGTTTCTGTGGAGAAATCAGATGACAGTCTAATTGGTGCTCCCTTGTAGGTAACTAACTGCTTTTCTTTTGTGGCTTTTAAGATTCTCTCCTTGTCTTTAAGCGTTGCCCATTTAATTATAATGTGTCTTGGTGTGGACCTCTTTGGGTCCATCTTATTTGGGACTCTGCACTTTCTGCAGTAGTGTGTCTTTTTCCTTCACCAGCTTAGGGAAGTTTTCAGTCATTATTTCTTCAAATAGGGTCTTGATCCCTTGCTCACTCTCTTTTCCTTCTGGTATTCCCATGATGCAGATGTTAAGCTTCATATTGTCTCAATGGTTTCTTAAACTCCCCTCATTAAAAAAAATTTTTTTTCTGCTTTGCTAGGGTGTTTTTTTCCACTTTGTCTTTCAAATCACTGATTACATCCTTTGCTTCATCTAGCCTGCTGTTTGTACTTTCCAGTGTACTATTTACTTCAGATATTGCATTCTTTATTTCTGACTGGTCTTTTTTATTGTTTTTATGTCTTTTTTATCTTGTTGAGTATCATTTTAGTCATTACTCTAACTCTATATCTGATAAATCGCTTGCCTCCATTTTATTTAGTTCTTCTGGGAAATTCTTTTGTTCTTTTGGAGGGGGCCTGTTTCTTTGTCTTCCCATTTTGGCTGCCTCTTTGTGTTTGTTTCTATGTATTAGGTAGATCTTAAAAGACTCTTGTTCAGACCTGTGTTAGACACCTGTGATTGGCCCTGTGCAATCTGTTTGGAGCTATGAGTGATCCATAGCTTGTGGCTTCCTCTACTAGAACTTGGTGTGCATAGAAAGGACAAGACTGAACATAAAGGCTGGCTTTTACCTGCACCAGGCCTGGGGAGTGTCAGCTAAAGTCTCAGAGCTCCAAGAGATCTGCCTTCATCTGCAGGCTTTCTGGTAAGCTTAAACACTGAATTGCCTCCAGCTATACTCCTTTGCAGCCTGGCTTAAGCTCCATAGTGTGGGGCATGAGGAATCCCTGCAGGTGGAGTTATTGTTCCCCCTTGGGCTGATGCTATTCATAGGGGAGTTCTCTGCCTAAGAAAGATGGCTTCTGCAGTATGAAGAATGACTAAGCACAGGGATCCTGCAGCTTACCCTTCAGGTCTCTCCCAAGAGCCACTAACCCCAGTCTCTTCTCTGGTGCTCTAGTCTACTCCTCTCTCCTTTTGCCAAAGCTCAGGGTAAATGGCTACAAACAAAATTTTATCTGTTGGCTCTTTAAAAGGCTCTCTACATTTCTAGCTGTTTATCCCTGGTAGAGAGAAACCCTGTTGCTTTTCACAGCCAGTTGTTATTTGTGTTCCTTTTTCTCTGGTTCTGGTGCTTTAGGCTGAGGGCCCACCTTGGGGTTTAGACTCCACATTTCTCAGGGGGAACCTCCCTGGTCACTGAAATGTCCCTCTGGGACTTCATTTGCCACTGTGGGAGCCCAGCCAGCCCTCTCACACCTCCACACTCCCTACCAGCTTGTTGTGGTGATGTGATTTCTTCCATAAGTCTGTAGTTACAAGTCTTTTCTCTCCAGCTAGTATTCAGTTGGTTATTCAGGATGACTTTTCTATAATTTGGTTGTAATTCCAGTTTGTTCCTGGAAGGAAATTAGTGTAGCTTCTACCTACTCCTCTGCCATCTTGGCTCTAGACTTATATGTGTTTTCAAAATTTAAACTGATGAGAAATGAAAAAAAAAAGGTTATTTGAACAATTGACATGGAACTTCCTTGAGCTGTTGGAAACTTTCCACATCACTTGTAAATGCAGATGTTCTTAGATGAGCCCCTGCTAATATCTCTTCTGGCTATTTCACTTTCAGTGTAAATAGGGATCATCAGAGAAAGGCAGTCTGACTTCTTTACTGTTATATACTCTTTTGCCTATGGAAATCAGATGCTTGATCCTTCAGTAAACTGGGGAAATAAATGATGCTCTTAGCATTAATTAGATGAAAGCTATCTTGGAATTGTGATTTTGCAGGGGTCATATCTTGCTCACACAACTTTTATAATTATGTAAGGAGCTGATGATCCCATTTGCAGATTTTGTCTTTTGATTATTAATTGTGCTTCAATTAGAGAGCAGGAAGGAGAAGAAACAAAAATGTGAACCATTTTAATTTGCTGAGTGCTAGGCATCCTCGTGGAGAGGTTGGTGAAAAACGATATTGAAACTACCAAAGCAAGTCCTCTAGATTTCCCATAAATCTTATCAGTTCATGCATTCCTCTATTATCATTAGTAATGGAGAGAGGATCCTGTCTGTTCTTACTGGTATATTTGTTTGAGATATAGTAAGGGAGTACTCCTGTTTGTTTATTTTTTAACAGTTTAAAGTTAACAATTTAGTGTGTCTTAATTTGCAGTTATGTCTCTGACATTACTATGAAAAGCACCCTACGAGAGGAGGGAAAAAAGTCAACAAATTTATGAAATAAGGTATTGTCTGATTAAACTTCAAAATAAATACTTTTTAGTTATTTTAAATAAATTATCCCTGTGTAGACTGAAATCATTTAGACTTTAGGCTTAGTTTTGTTTATTTTATTCACATTATCTAAAAACTATAGGCAACAATCACCTGATTGCTGCAAGGATACTCAAGTCTCTGCAAGTACCCTCTTTATTTTTGGTTCCTTTAAATGACCCTAAAGAAATCCTTCAAAGAACCAAGCTGGAGGATTAATGAAAATGAGCACTTAGATACCTACATATTGCAGATGTTTCCATTATTGTCCTAAGCATAACTGATCATTTTTTAGCAAAGGATATCAGAAGACATAAAGCTTTAGGAGGTTTGATGAGCATGGCTTCCCAGGTCTCCCCAGTTCCTGGGTAGAGATATGCTTGGGAGGGTAGCAATGGTAATTTGCCTGCCCAGAGGTAGGTCCAATCAGGTAGAGGGTAGCCCAAAGTAAGATATTTCCAAATCTCTTTTATCCTAAACTAAAATGCCCCAAACCCAAGTTTAACTACTATATGTGGTTAAAGTAATTGCCTTTAGCAAGCTGCCTGTGTCCAATATGCTGATTTATTTTCTCATTTTACAACCTTTGCCTCATTCTACACAGATTATGTACTAATGATGGGACACCAGCAATTTATAGTCACAAAGAATGACCTATGTAAGGATGACTGACTGAGAATAGACACAAACAGAATTAGTTACATAATTTGTGGGGTCCAGTGCAAAGTGAAAATTCAAGACCCTTAAAATTATTAAGAATTTCTAGACAACAACAACAAAGTATTAAATCAAGTGCAGGCCTTTTCTGAGCTTGGGGCTCAATGTGATTATACAGCTTGTATGGCCATGAAGCTGAGTATAGCAGGCTTAACCAGAGCCTACTCCAGACACTATATTTGTTCTTTATTTTTTAAAATATATTTTATTGATTATGTTGTTAAAGTAGTTCCAATTTTTTCCCCTTTGCTCCCCTCTGCCCAGTACCCCCCTTCCTCCAGCAATCCCACCCCCTTTAGTTCATGTCCATGGGTTGTGCATATGAGTTCTTTGACTTCACCTTTTCCTGTATTATTTCTAACATCCCCCTGTCTATTTTGTACCAACTGATTATGCTTCTTAGTCCCTGCATCATTTCTCTATTTCTCCCCCTCCCCTCTCCCAGCTGATAACCCTCCAAATGATCCCCATTCCTATAATTCTGTTCCTATTCTGCTTTGCTTAGTTGGATTTTGTTTTTATTTTTTAGATTCAGTTGTTGATGGTTGTGAGTTTGTTGTCATTTTAGTGTTCATAATTTTGATCTTCTTTTTCTTAAGTAAGTCCCTTTGACATTTCATATAATAATGGCTTGGTGATGATGAACTCCTTTAGATTCACCTTGTCTGGGAAGCACTTCATCTGCCCTTCCATTCCAAATGATAGCTTTGCTGGATAGAGTAATCTGGTTGTAGGTTGCTTTTCACCACATTGAATACTGCTTGCCAGTCCCTTCCTACCTGCAAAGTGCCCTCTGAGAAATCAGCTGATAGTCCTATCAGCACCCTCCTGTAGGCAACTCTCCGCCTCTCTCTTGCTGCCCCCAAGACTCTGTATTTATCTTTCACTTTGGCATCTCAATCATGATGCATCCTGGTGTGGTCCCATCTGGGTCCAGCTCGCCCGAGACCCTTCATGCTTCCCAGACCTGTATGTCCATCTCCTCCACAAAATTTGGGAAATTTTCCTCATTTTTTTTCAATTCTTGCTTCCTCATTCTGCACTGGTTGACTGTATTTTTCTTTCTTATGTCCCAAATCATTGATTTGAACCCTGGTTTCCTTCCTTTCACCACTGGTTTTGTGTGGATTTTCCTTTGTTTCACTTAGCATAGCCTTCACTTCTTCTCTTATGCATTTGCTGTACTCAAGCATATCTGTCAAGCTTGTGAGCATCTTTATCACCAGCATTTTGAATTCTGCATCTGTTAGCTTATCTACCTCCTCATCTGTTAGGTTGGCTATCTCCTTGTCGCTTAGTTCTTCCACTGGAACCTTGATCTGTTCCCCTTTTGAGCCATACTTCTCTGTCTCCTCATTCTGACAGTCTCCTGTGTTTGTTTGTCTCTGCCTCCCAGGTAGAGCTGTTGCTCCTGTTACATTTAAGGGGTGGAACCTTAGGGATTCATCAGAACAGGATGACCTGTTTCACCATGTTGTGGCACTGTATGTGGGTGAGGGGTCCGAGAGGGAACAATGCGGCCTGCCCAGCATTCGCCCCTTTTCCAAGCACCTCTCCCACTTCTGCACCAGACTGGTTCCCCTCTAGCTGCTGCCCTGGCCTTCGTTCCCAGAGCGGGTGGGTCTACGAATGTTCTAGGACTGTGGGGGCCCTTTGAGCAAGCAGACTCTGCTGAGACCTGCAGTTTCTGCCTCCACTACAACCCCCACTGGTCTGCACAGTCAGAAGCAATGAGATTTGATTTTCCCCGGTGCTGGGACCGTGGGCTGTGAGGTCTGGTGAGGAGCTGGGAACGTTTAAATGTGTGCCTGAACTTTCTGTTGGCCTGCCACCGCCACCACTGCTGCCACCACCACTGCTGCTGCCACCACACTGTCCTCTCCGCCCTGGCTCCGCCCCTCCTACCTGTCTGGATATTTCTTCTTTATTTTTTTGTTTGCTGGACTTCCATGGAGTTTGATTTTCTGGTTGTTCTAGTTTTGAGGTAGTTGTATTCCTTCTTAGTTGTAGAGGGAGATGCAGCGTGTCTGTTTACACCTCCATCTTTATGGTAAGTCCACTATATTGGTCCTTAAATCTTTATCCTTAGTGTATGTGTATTTTGACATGAACATAATTTTATTGTTAATTCAGCTTGCCATTTACAGTCAGGTATAGGAGAATAAAATTATTATTATGTTAAAAAAGACATAACATGAGACCTGCCCTAAAATTTTAAAGTGTACAGTACAGTATGGCTTACTATAAACACAAGGTTGTACAGCAGGTCTAGAACATTTTCATCTTGCATGATTGAAACTTTATACACATTGAATAGAGACTCTTCATTTGCCTTTTCTACCAGCCTTGGAAGCCACCATTCTATTCTCTGCTTTTATGAATTAGACCCCATTAGGTACCCCATGTAAGTAGAATCATATAGTATTTGTCCCTTTGTGACTGTATTATTGACTTAGTACAATATTCTCAAGGTTCATCAATGTAGCATATGACAGAATTTTTTTTTTTATGACTGTATGATATTCTGTTGCATGTATACGTACCACAGTTTCTTTAGGTGTTTATCTGTCAATGTATCTTTAGTTTGTTTCCGCTTCTTGGCTATTTTGAAAAATGCTGCACTGAACATTGGAGTACAAATATCTCTTCATTTTGTTTTAATCAGTCTAAATATCACTAATAAATAACTCTATTCTTTTGGAAATAGACATGGTTCAATTGTTAAATGAATGTAATAGAATAATTTTACTGATTTTATAGGGTCTTCTCTTTTGAAATGACCACCTTAGGTTACCCAGCTGGCAATGCAGGAAACAAGTTAATATTCCAGAGAACTAAACTACTGTAATTCTGGGACAATGTGAGGTGGCTCAGGCTCCATGCTGGATGCTATGGGAGGATTGTGGCATGTACTGCTACTTCACTGGCTTCCATAGGGCTGCATTCTATCAGCAGAGTAATGAAAAATACCACTCTGGAAAGGATGCTCTGAGACCAAGTAAATATTTTCCAGCAGGGCCTCTGCCTCTCCAGGAACAGAGACCAGGGGCAGTCAGCTATGAGGATATCTCTATTAAGAGCTAAGGATTGAGTTATGTGTGCTAGCGATGCTGTTAGCAACATCAGCAAGCTCTGATGATTCTGGACGCTAGTATCTTTTTGCCTAAATCTTAGTTGTTGAGGGTTTAGTTCTCATTTTTTATTAGAACATTTCTGGAGCTTTTACTTACACAATCTTGTTTTGCTTCAGGGAGAATGGGAAGTTCAGGTTGCAGCAGTTTCTTTTTGTAAGGAGCAAATAGCTTAGTTAAATATGCAGGCGGGAAGGGAAAGTGAGAGAGAAGAGTTAAGTGATTGGTGGCCCTGCCACAATACAATTTCTAACAAGCTCTAGGTACTTCTGGTGTGCTCAGTTTCCTTGCTTTGCTAATTAAATATGTGAACTGGTGAATAAGGAAGGATAATGCTTCCCTAGATAAAGACAGATCTAACTGTATAAATTTCATACAAATATTCTTAGGCTATTTGTACCTATGGAGGCTTTATTGAGCACCTAGGCATATTGTGAATTCCTTTTTTTCATTGTGATGCTAGATTAAACATCCATTTTGTTCAAAAATTTTGTGACTCTCCAGTCATCTGTGATAATGAGAAGTGGCTCCTCTTATCATATATTACATGTGTGAGCTGCTGTGGATCTTTCCTCTCTAGAGATACTGCTCATGAAGGGTCAGGATGGGGTGATATGCAGGAGCATTCAACATGGACCACAGGGATACAGCTGAGGAGGGAGGGTAGGGTACTGGGAGGGTAGGGCACCAGGAGAGTGGCAGCAAATGGAGAATATGTCCAGTGAATTAGCAAGGTGGTGCTGTGATGTATTAGTGATATTTGGGCATGAACAGGGATGGCCCTGGGTTTTATTGTGTGATCTTTTATCAGGAACTACGAATCAAGCATTTTATTGGTCTATTCCTTAGGGTATTGCCTCCAGGGTACTGTGTTTTGGTCTTCACATCTTAAAGAGCATGTGGTAAAATTGGAAAGGGACCACAGATGGGCAATGGAATTGATTAAAGGCATGAAAAATAGGACTTATGAGACGATCTCAAAGGAGATGTGGCTGTTTTATGAGGAAAGAAATACTGAAGGGATTCTTAGTAGGCTTTAAAATATTAAATATATTATTTAAATGGCTCTGATTATCTCTTCTTAAACAGACCTAAGAAAACTAATGAATGGAAAACATTTAAATTAGATACAAAGGTGTAACTTTTTCATAGGAAAGATGATTGGACATGGGAATGGGTCTCTGTAGGAAATTGAAAAATGTTTCTTTTTCACTATTTATGGACAGACTAGAGAAAACCAAATGGGTTTGATAGTCAAAGTGGGGGTCTAGACCCATGAAGCTTCTCCCCAAACCCAGATTTTGTTGTCTCAGATCTTCCTTTCACCCACAAGGTGCTGTCAGCAGCATACTCTCCCGGATTAGGAGGATCAGGTTATCTTCCTTACCCATCTTAATATTTATCTCCCTCTTAAGTTTTTCCTTTAGTTGTTTGCCCCACATTTTAGGGTACATGTACTGGTTTCCCTGATATGAGCAGTCTGTTGAGTATTATTGGGAGCATGGGTCAGTTCTGGCCACAGAGTAAGTAGAAACCCAGTGGTGGAGTATAACCACATCTGAGTGTATTGGAAGGGACCGCATCATTTGGCATAGCTACTCCTTGGCTTGATACATTAGGCAGAAAGGTTATAACAAGAAGACTTGTGGATTTTAATGATTATGGTTTGCAACCTAACTCTGTATTTACTAGCTGAGTAACCTTGGGTAAAATAGCAGTTTTTCTGAATCTCACATTCTTCCTCTATAAAATGAGGATGAAAATACTACCTAATCACTGGGATTTTATGAGATTCAAATGAGTTAGGAGGTTCTCTGTGAACCGTACATTTCCATGAAGTCACTCTTGGTCACTGGCCAGAGTTAGTCTTTTGCTCATAAGTACCTGGCTTCTAGTGTCCATGGTACTCTCCTCTGTTACTTGGTCCCTTGTGCCTAGACCCTCTGAGGCTGCTGAACTGTCCAGGTTTCTAATGTCCTCTTCCCAAGCAAGATTCAGGGCTTCTCAGGTCTCTCTATATGTGGCCTTCCTTTTGCTCATTCTCTCAGGATTTTAATCCCAAAGAAGTGACAATAATTGGGTTGTAGTGGGTTTACCAGATAAACTAATCTCTTGTCACTCAGATTTTAAAAGGGCAAACTCTGCCAGATAACACAGAGTCCTGACCCAGGTAAAATGCACAGTCTCTTTAAGAAAGGCCCTTAAAAAATGCTGGTGATGACTGGAACCCCATGTGGCATCTGCCTGTGTGGCTTAGTGTGAATGGCACTGCCTGAGGAGAAGATGGGGTAGGGGAGGGCAGGTCTTCTTGTCTTCCCTCCAACATACACACTTACATACTCATACACAGCCTCTCTGAGGAGAACGGTCAATTCATAGAGATTAGACTAGGGACAAGTAGAAGAGCTAAATTCTGAACATTTGTCAGTAAAATGATGCTGCCTCTTAAAATAGCTCAAGGATGTTTCTGTACAAGGTACATTCTGTGGATATTTGCATACATATATATGTGTGTATATATATATATATATATATATATACACACACACACACATATATTCTATGTCTATGCTGAAGATATGTCTTTAGCTACAGAATGTATAAAAGCACACATTCAAGCTCCTGCCCAAATATAAGTCATGAAACAAAAATGATTGAATGCACATAAGTTACAATATTTATGTCCTAAGGATGGCTAAACTTAGCTACAACATCTAATTTACAGTGACGTCTTTCTTTAACAAGTTTTATAAGAGGGATGATTTAAGTCAAGGAAGAGCAGTGACTCATTCACATGGTGGGCCAGTGGCTGAGCTAAGTTTAGAATAGAAGGGATGCTAGGATTTTGTGGGGCTTAGAGTTTTACCATGAAGTCATTTTGCTCTTCCACAGGTTTTTGTTTTTTTTTTAAATCATTCATTTAGGTAAAACTAGGAACTTGTAATGCAATAGAAAAATTCTAATTTTTCTTATTTAATCAGTTCACTTAATATAGCTCTCTGTTTTAGGTTCTATTTTGGGAAGCCATTCAGAGAGTTTGGGCTTAGTTTGGTTGTTTTGCAACTTACGAGATAAGATTTTACCAAGTTGATTTTTACCTTTAAATTATTGTAAAGGTAAAGACCGCCAGCAATTTGGTGGAAATGGAGGTGGAAATATAGAGATAATTGGGAAGAGTAAGAAATTCCTTTGCCTAAAAGGGAAGAGTCAATGATTTGAATAATACCTTGTTCAACATTCATTCAAAAACCTTTCATTTAATAGCAGCTAAGTTCTAGTGTGGTAAGGAAGATAAGTGATCTTCAAAGAGCTCCATTATTATGGGAGGAAGATGGAAATGCAAACAACTAATTGTGATACAGAGAGAGAGACATAACTGGAGAAATGTAGTTTAAAACATTACTGTGGGGAACTGGGAGGAGGGATCGAGAAGTTAAAGAGCTGGGAGGCCTGCACACCTTTTGACATACCTCATGCACCATGGTGTAGGACAATAGGTTGCAATCTTGACTGCATTTTTACAAATCATAATGCCTAGACTGTGATCTAGATCAATTAATAAAAATACCAGGGGTGGGGAAAATCCAGACATCAGCATTTTTAAAGCTCTTGAGGTGATTCCAAGGTAACTGGGCATCAACCATCTAAGACAAATTGTGGTTCCTGGACCAGCAGTATTAGTATCATCTAGAACTTGTTAGAAATGCAAATTCCAGGTTCCCACTTGAACCTACCAAATCACAACTTCTGGAGATGGGGTCCAACCATCTCGGGTTTCACAATCTAATTGAGCATGCTAAAAATTGAGAATCATGGGCCTGATGAGACCATTTGTTCCATTAGAGCTTCACTTTCCTAATTGACTCAGCAATTCCAAACTTCGTTGATTTTCTAACTGGGACTATTGCTACCATTACCTGACCTGGCCATGAAAAGTCTCTTCTACTGGTCTGGATAAGTCCTTACTTGTTCCATCCTGTCAGATTGAAATTTTCAAAAGGACCTTTACAGAGGGAAAGCAAAAAAGAAAAAAAAAAGAACAAATGATATTCTAAAACACAAAAGCCATTGATTGTTTAGTATACTGATAACTAAAAGTTAACTAAAGTCTATTTACTTATGCATTTAACACATTAGCTTTGAATGTCAGAGACACAAAGATATATTAGAAATGCATCTGATGTGAAGGGACTCAGGGTTTTAGGGAAAGACAGACATGAAAATAAATGCATGTGTAATGAACCCCTATGAGAGGTGCTACCATACAAATCTTGTCTTCACAGAACTCATCAACAAAGGTAGGGCCAGCTTTTGTGGAACCCAAAGCTTGTACATTTTGTGGGGGACCCATTTAAAGTAAAGAATACAACAAATATATAGAAAATATTAGGTGCAGGCCTTGAAACAAAATCTGAAACTTCCTTAACCTACTGGTAAATGTACCACTCCTTGCCACAGTTTAGGTGATAGCCTCTTTAGGGAAGGGCCTGTGTTAATGTTTGTCACTGACATATCATCTGGATAGCACAGTGCCTGGTACTTAGTAGGGGCTCAAACTATTTGTTGAATGAAAGAATATATCTATACAGATTAAGAAGGAGTCATAAACTAGTTCGCTCTTTTACCAATCTGAGAACCCTGCAACTGCAATAACTTTGGTTCGACCTTTGTTCTATGTATGGAACACCTGGGAGATCTCCTTTACATAGAGCCACCTTCTCCCTTAGGTGGTTCTCCTGAAACCCGTACACTCTGTATTGATATTTTTGCCTGGTTCTATTGTTTTCCCCTGAAGCTGGGACCAGTGAGCAAGAAAAGTCCACCCCATCCTAGCTACATGAGCCCTACTGTGAGAATTCAGTTTGCTTCTTGGAATGACATTGATACATTTTCCATTTATCTGGAAGACTCTTTGCTTTGTCTTCTGAAACCATTCCACTTGTTCTTGAGCTATAGCTCAGGGTCATCCTTACTTTAGCTATGCTTATTCATAATCCAGGTGGTAAAACTGGTTATGTCAATTGGTTAAGCTTGGCTTTCTCTTTAAAGTCTTTGGGTATAATCTGGTTTGATGTTATGTTCACTGTATGATTTAAAACTGTGGACTCCATTTTTCTCAGCAGGGAGGACTCCCTTCTTTCCTTCCTTCCTCCCTCCCTCCTTAGTGAAGTTGAGCATCTTTTCTTATATCCGATGGCTATTTGTATGTCTTCTTGGGAGAGGTGTATTTAGGTCTTCTGCCCATTTTTTAATTGGATTGTTTGTTTGTTATTGAGCTGTATGAGTTCTTTATATATTTTGGATATTAACCCCTTGTCTAAGCTGTTGTTTGCAAATATTATCTCTCATTTGGTTGGCTGCCTTTTTGTTTTGTTGTTGGTTTCTTTTGTTCTGCAGGAGGTTTTTAGTTTGATATAGTCTCATTCATTTATTTTTGCCTTTGCTTCCCTTGTCTTTGGGGTCAAATTCATAAAATGTTTTCTACAACAAAGGCCCATAAGTTTAGTTTCTATGTTTTCTTCTATGTACTTTATGTTTTAAATCTTATATTTAGGTCTTTGATTCATTTTGAATTAATTCTTGTACAAGGGAACATACTGTAATTTAGTTTAATTTTTTTTTTTTTTTTTTGCATGTGGCTTTATAGTTCTTTCAGCATAACTTATTGAAGAGGATTTTCTTTCCCATTGTGTTTTGGCTCCTTTGTAAAAAAAATTATTTGCCCATATACATGTGGTTTATTTTCTGGGCTTTCAATTCTGTTCCATTGGTCTGAGTGTCTGTTTTTCTGCCGATACCATGCTGCTTTGATTATCATAGCTCTGTAGTATAATTTAAAGTCTGGTAGTGTGATACATTTGGCTTTTTTCTTTTTTCCTCAGGATTGCTTTTGCTATTCAGCATCTTTGTTGGTTCCATACAAATATAGCATTTTTTTGTTCTATTTCTTTAAAAAATGACATTGGGATTTTGATGGGGATTACATTAAATCCTTATATTGCTTTGGGTAATATGGCCATTTTAACTATATTGATTCTTCCGGTCCATGAACATGGAATATTTTTCCATTACATTGTGTCTTTTTTCAATCTCTTTTAATAATGCTCTGTAGTTTTCATATATAAGTCTTTCACATCCTTTGTTAAGTTTATTCCTAGATATTTTAATTTTTTGGTTGCAATTGCCAAAGGAATTGCTTTTTCCATTTTTTCCTGAAGTTTCATTGTTAGGATATAGGAAAGCAGTGGATTTTTGTACATTGATTTTGTATCCACAACTTTATTGTATTTGTTTATTGTTTCTAATAGTTTTTTTGTTGAGTCTTTAGGATTTTCTATATATAGAATCATGTCACCTGCAATAAACTTTTGCTTCTTTCTTCCCAATTTGGATACCTTATATTCCTTTCTCTTGCCTGATTGCTGTGGCTAATACTTCCAGAACTATGTTGAGTAAGAATAGTGATGGTGGCATCCTTGTCTTGTTCCTGACTTTAGAGGAAAATATTTCAGTTTTTCACCATTGGGTATGATATTGGCTAAAGGTTTATCATGTGTGGCCTTTATTATGTTCAGGTACTTTTCTTCTATACCCATTTTATTGAGTATTTTAATAATAAATGAATGCTGTATCTTATCAAATGCATTTTCTACATCTATTGATAAGATCATATGATTTTTTTTCCTTTGTTTTGTTAATGTGGTGTATTACACTGATAAAAATTTGCATATGTTGAACCATCCTTATGCCCCTGTAATGAACCTCACTTGATCATGATGTGTTATTTTTCAAATGTATCATTGTATTCAATTTGTTACTTATTTTGTTTAGGATTTTTGAATCTGTATGCAGACAACTTGTTTTAACAAATTAATATTTTTTAAGCAGACATGACTGTTCTAAGTTGTTTATTAAGTAAGAATTTTACAATCATTAGTTATATTTTGTGGTAATGGTGTCACTGGAGAGTATCACATCTTCTCCAAATTCAGGGTGAGAACCATCAATAGTGTGGTGGTATGGTGGCCCTTTCCAAGGCCACGACTCTTGCTACCTGCGGATGTCAGCCCTGGCATTTCCCTGGGCTTGTGGACTGGTTTAGTGATACATTGGATGTCAAGATTCCTCTGATAACCTTAAGGATTGTATCAATGAGAATAACTTCAAAGAATTTGCATATGGAATCTTCACTAACCCAGTAAGAACTCAGGACACTCAGAGCCCCACAGTGATATCTAGCTTGCTCCTGGGCAACAGACTGAAGGCTTCAAGCAAACATTAGCAGGTCAACATCATGATGGACAGGATTGCCATAGGTCACACTTTTAGGAAGCGGGCGTTTGTGGTCATCAAAGTGCACATGAATTCCATAAATGATATAACTTTGCTTGGCCTTGTTTCCCAACTTGTGCTTATTGTCCAGGTTATGCAGGGTGGGGTGGGGGCCTGTGGAGTGCAGAGAGCTGGTGGTAATGCTAGCAGTGAACCCTGAGAAGGAAGCTTATTACATCTTACTGCTTCTTCCTCTATAGCTCCTGTATGTACAGTACTTGTAATTGCCCATCTTGCCTCACCTAATGGCTACAGCCAGATGGAAAAAAGAGGACTTAGTTCTATATTTTTCCAGCCCCAGTAAGACTACCACTCATATTTGCTTCTTCCTTCTGTGATTCCATAGTTATTTTTCAGCATTTGTTTTAGGGAGCATATTGATTTAGACCTCATTTGCATAACCGTGAGGCATGACATGACCCAAGCCAAAATTTTACTCAGTGCCTTTGCTGCTATGATTACCCCAGGTATTTCTCGTGAGGTGACTTGGCACAATTTCACATTTTCTTGGCCACACCTTCAGTAATACAGCTTCTGCAAATTTGTGACTGTGGTCTACAGGGATCTTCATATGTACTGCTTTGTCTTATTGACACTGGGATTTCTAGATGGCTTTGCTTAAATTGCTTAAATTTTCCCAGGTTGTCCTACCTGGAATTTTCTCTATTACTGGATATTAATATATTTCTATTTTATTTTTTAAATAATATTTTATTTTTCATTTACAGTTTATGTACAATATTATATTAGTTTCAGGTATACAATCAAGTGATTAGACATTTATATAACTTATTGTATAAAGTGATCACCCTTATAAATCTAATACTCATGTGGCACCATACATAGATAGATATTACAATATTATCAACTGTATTTCTTATGCTGTACTTTACATACTCATGTTTATTCTGTAACTACCAACTTGTGCTTCTTAAGACTTCTCCTTTTTTACCCATTCCCACAACACCCTCCCACCTGGCTAACATCAAAACATTGTTTGTATCTATGCATCTGTTTATGGTCTACTCCTTTGTTTATTTTGTTTTTTAGATTCCACATATAAATGAAACCATATTGCATTTGTCTTTCTCTGTCTGACTTATTTTCTTATTTTATTCAGCATAATACTCTCTAGGTCCATCGATATTATTGCAGATGGCAAGATTTTCTTTTTTTAAATGGCTAAGTCATATTCCATTGTATATATGCACCGCTTCCTCTTTATCTATTCATCTATCAATGGACACTTAGGTTGCTTCCATATCTTGGCTATTGTAAATAATACTGCAATGAACATATGGAGGCATACAAGGGGGAATATCCCCCAAACCAGAATTTATTTATAAAAACTGTATTTATTCTTATATGTTTAACTTTCAATCACCTTCAAAGTACTTTCTATTTAATGCAATACATCTATTGAGATGTTTTTTCCACAGCTTAAAACAGTCTTTGAACTTGTCAATTTTGATGCTTTTAGTGCTACTGCCATTTTTTGTTTCACCTCTCCCACATTGGCAAAACCCTTTGAGGAATTTTTTCATCCAGGAAAACAAACAAACAAACAAAAAAATTGCTCAGGGCAAGATCAGGTGAATAGAGAGGGTGGGGCATGGGGGTCATGCCATTTTGGTCAAAAACTGCTGAACACCCAGTGCGATGTGGGCAGGTGCACTCATAAATCACCCATTATGAAATGAGCAGGTGCATTGAAAGAGTCTTACCCCCCCAAATTCATTGAAGCTGAACACGGCCTCTCACTACAGTGCCAGCTAGTACACTGATACAAATAGGTTCCTAGAACACTCACCTCACAGGCAAAGCCTGTACTACAAGGGGTCTACCCTCCGGAAGTTAATTCTGTTTTCTTTGGGTCTACCCTTGTATTTTTTTTTTTGAATTAGTGTTTGGGTTTATTTGGATAAATACCCAGAGATGCAGTGCTGGGTCCTAATTTATCTCTTGTAATAGCCTTTGTTTTAAAGTCTATTTTGTCTGGTATAAGTAAGTATTGCTACCTCTGATTTGTTTGTTTGTTTTTTTCATTTGCATTGAATATCTTTCCCCACCCCTTTACTTTTAGTCTTTGTGTATTTCAATTGTAGACAGCATATTAAAGGTCTTGTTTTGTTATTCATTCAATCACCATGTCTTTTTTAAATTAAATAATTTCTTATTGTTATTCTATTACAGTTGTCCCAAATTTTGCTCCTATGCCCTCCTTCACCCACCCCTCATCCCCCTCCCACAGTCAATTCCCACACTGCTGTCGATAAACATGGGTCATTCATACATGTTCTTTGTCTAGTCCCTTTTCCTTCCTTCCACCATTATCCCTCTCTGCCCTCCCCCATCCTCTCTGGTCACTTAGAGTCTGTTCTGTGTTTCCATGTCTGTGATTTTATTTTGTTCATTAGTTTATTTTTGTTCATTATGTTCCTCTTGTAGGTGAGATCATATGGTATTTGTCTTTCATTGACCGGCTTTTACTTAGCATAATAGTCTCCAATTACATCTATGAAGTTGCAAAAGGTAAGAGTTCTTTTTTTCTGCTGCATAGGATTTCACTGTGTAAATGTACCACGTTTTTTAGATCTACTCACTTACAGATGGGCACTTAGGCTGTTTCCAGTACTTGGCTATTGTAAATAATGCTGCTGTGAACACAAGGGTGCATAGGTTCTTTTGAATTGGTATTTCAGGATTCTTATGGTATAATCCCAGCAGTGGGATCACGGTATCAAAAGGAAGTTCCATTTTTAGTTTTTTGAGGAAATTCCATACTGTTTTCCACAGTAGCTGCACCAGTCTGCATTCCCACTAACAGTGCAGTAGGGTTCGCGTTTCTCCACATCCTCACCAGCACTTGTTGTTTGTTGATTTGTTAATGATGGCCATTCTGACTAGTGTGAGGTGTTATCTCATTATTGTTTTAATTTGAGTCTTTCTGATGGCTAGTGATGTTGAATATCCTTTTATATGTCTATGGGCCCTCTGTATGTCCATTCTGGAGAAGTGTCTGTTCAGGTCATTTGCACACTTTTTAATTGGATTGTTTGTCTTCCTGGAGTGAATTGTATGAGTTCTTTATATATTTTGGAGACCAAACTCCTGTCTGAGAAATCATTGACAAAATGTTTTCCCATATGTAAAGATCCCCTTTCACTTTGATGATCTTTTTTAGCTGTGCAGAAGATTTTTACTTTGATGTAGTCCCATTTGTTTATTTTTTCCTTTATCTCCCTTGCCCTATAAGATATATTGGTGAAACTATTGCTGCGTGAGATATCTGAAATTTTACTGCCTATGTTTTTCTCTAGGACTTTTATGGTGTCACAGCTTACATTTAAGTCTTTCATCTATCTTGAGTTTATTCTGCTTTTTGATATAAGTTGGTGGTCTATTTTCATTTTTTTTGCATGTACCATTCCAGCTCTCCCAACACCATTTATTGAAGAGGCTATTTTTACTCCATTTTATGCTCCTGCCCTCTTTGTCAAATATTAATTGACCATAGAGTCACAGGTTTATTTCTGGGATCTCTATTCTGTTCCATTGATCTAAGCTTCTGTTTTTGTGCCAACACCAGACTGTTTTTATTATAGTGGTCTTGTAGTATAATTTGATGTCAGGTATTATGATCCCCCCTACTTTGTTTTTACTGAGGCTATTAGGGCTTGTTTTTGGTTCCATATAAATTTTTGAAATGTTTGTCCTAGATCTGTGAAATATGCCATTGATATTTTAATAGGGATTGTTTTAAGTCTATAGATCACTTTGGGTAGTATGGATACTTTTCTGGTGTTAATTCTTCCAGTCCATGAATTCTTCCAGTCCATGAATATGGTACATGCTTCCACTTATTTGTGTTCCTTAATTTCTTTCTTCAGTGAAAGTAGACACCCTTGTCTTATTTCTAATGTTAAGGGGAAAGCTTTTGGTTTTTGCCCATTGAATATGATGTTGGCTGTAGGTTTCTCATATAAGCCCTTTATTTTGTTGAGTTATGCTCACTTTATGCCCACTTTGCCGAGTGTATTTATCATAAATGGGTGTGGATTTTATAAAAATTGTTTTAGCATCTATTGACATCGTGTGATTTTTGTCCTTTATTTTGTTTATTTGGTGTATTACATTTATTGATTTGCAAATATTGTGCCATCCTTGCATCCCTTAGATGAATCCCACTTGATCATGGTGTATGATCTTTTTAATGTACTTTTGAATCCAGGTTACCAGTATTTTCTTGAGGATTTTGGCATCTATGTTCATCAGAGATATTGGCCTGTACTTTTCTTTCTTTGTTGTATCTTTGCCTGGTGTTGGAATTAGGCATATACCGGCCTCACAGGAAGAGTTCAGGAGTCTTCCATTTTCTTGAATTTTTTGGAATAGTTTGAGAAGGACAGGAGTTTATTCTTCCTTAAATGTTTGGTAAAATTCTCCTGTGAAGCCATCTAGTCCATGGCTTTTGTGTGCCAGGAGTTTTTCTTTCTTTTTTTTTTATTACTGCTTAAATTTTACTAGTTGTTAGCCTGTTCAGGATTTCTGCTGCTTCTTGATTCAGTTTTGGAAGATTGTATGTTTCTAGAAACTTGTCCGTTTTCCCCAGGTTTCCAATTTCTTGGCATATAGTTGTTTGCAGTTATTTCATACAATCCTTTGTATATCTGTGGTATCAGTTGTAACTTCTCTTTCATTTCTGATTTTATTTATTTGGGTCTCTCTCTTTTTTTCTTTATTAGCCTTATTAAAGTTTTGTCAATTTTGTCCATCCTTTCAAAGAACCAGCTCCTGGATTTATTGATTCTTTGAATTGTTCTTTTAGTCTCTATGTCATTAATTTTGTCCTGATCTTGATTATTCCCTTCCTTCTACTCACTCTAGGGTTTATTTGTTGTTCTTGTAGGTCTTGTGGATGTAGGGCTAGGTTGTTAATTTGAGATTGTTCTATCTTCTTTAGGTAGGCCTGTATTGCTATGAACTTCCTACTCAGTACTGCCTTTGCTGTGACCCACAGGTTTTGGGTTGTTTTGTGTACATTTTCATTTGTTTCCCAATACTTTTTATTTCTTCTTTGATCTCATTTTTGACCCATTTATTATTTAATAATGTGTTATTCAGTCTCCATGTATTTGAATGTTTTTGAGTTTTTCCTTTGATGTTGGTTTCTAGTTCTAATCCATTGTGCTCTGAGCACATGCTTGGTATGATTTCAATTTTCTTGAATTTGTTGAGGCTTGTTTGGTGTCCTACCATGTGGTCTATCTTTGAAAATATTCCATGTTCATTTGAACAAAATGCATGAGTTTTGCTTCTTTGGGGTGAAAGGTTCTGTATATATCAATTAAGTCTATTTTATCTAGAGTGTTGTTCAATGCCACAATATCCTTGTTGATTCTTGTTTGGAAGATCTATTCATTGTTGACAATGGGGTGTTTAAATCCCCTTCTATGTCTGTGTTATTGTAAATATCTTTCTTGAAGTCCTCCAAGGTTTTCTTCATATATTTAGGTGCTCCTATATTGGGTGCATATATGTTTTCAAGGGTTATATCCTCATTTTGGACTATTCCTTTAAGTACTATGTAGTGACCTTCTTTGTCCCTTTCTATGTCCTTCCTTTGAACTCTATTTTGTTTGATATAAATATTGCTATCCCAGTTTTCTTTTTGTGTTCATTAGCTTGGAATATTTTTTTCCATCCCTTCACTTTCAACCTTGTAGGTCTTTTGTTCTGAGAAGTGGGTCTCTTGTAGACAGCATATATGTGGGTCATGTTTTCTTTTCTTTCAGCTACCCTATATCTTTTAACTGGAGTATTTAACCCATTTTTTAAGGTTATTATTGATAGGTACATACCATTTTTTCTGTACCTGTGTTTCTCTCTCTGTTTCTCTCTGTCTATCTCTGTCTCTCTCTCTCTCTCTTTCTTCTTTTTATAGCAGTCCCTTTAACATCTCTTGCAGTGCTGTCTTGGTGGAGATGTATTCTTTTAGCTTTCTTTTGTCTGGGAATTTCTTTATTTTGCCTTTTATTTTAAATTAGAGCCTTGCTGGATAGAGTAGTCTTGGATGTAGGCCCTTGCTTTTCATTAACTGGAATATTTTATATCAATCCCTTCTGGCTTGTAGTGTTTCTGTTGAGAAATCAGCTGTTAGCCTTATTGGAGCTCCCTTGTACTAGCTGTTTCTTCCTTGTTGTCTTTAGAATTCTCTCTTTGTCTTTAAAATTTGTCATTTTAATTATGACATTTCTTTGAGTAGGCTTCTTTGGGTTCATCTTGATTGGCACCCTCTGTGCTTTCTGAACTTATGTGCCTTTTTCTTCCCCAAGTTAGGGAAGTTTCCCTTCATTATTTTTTCAAATAGGTTTTCTATCCTTTGTTCCTTTTATTCTCCTTTTGATATTCCTATGATGCAAATGTTGCGATGTTTCATGTGTCCTGAACTCCCATAAACTATCCTCATTCTTTTTGAGTCTTTTTTCATTTTGTTGCTCTGACTGGGTATTTCTTTCTACTTTGTCTTTCAGCTCTCTGATTTGGTCCTCTGCTTTATCTAGCCTGCTTTTAATTCCTTCTAGTGTATTTTTCATTTCAGATATTGTATTCTTCATTTCTTCCTGGTTTTTATTAATCATTTCTATGCCCTTTTCATGCTGCTATAGTTCTCACTAACTTCCTTGTAGTTATGAGTTCCTTGAGAATCCTTATAACCATTATTTTAAATTCTATGTCTAACATATTGTTTGTCTCAATTTCATTTAGCTCCTTTTCTGGGGATTCCTTATTTCCTTTTTATTGGGGTTTCTTTCTTTTTCTTCCCATCTTAGGTGATTCTTTTTGTTTGTTTCTGCATCTCAGGTTGCTCTGCTTTGCCTGCCTCTCTTTATTGGGTGGACTTCTGTGGTAGGATTTATGTGTGACTCAGTGGTGTAGTCTTTTGATCTCCTGATCTGATGCTCTAGGGTTGAGCTTTATTCAGTATATGTGGGCTCTCTTGTTGTATTTGGGCTTTCATTATTCATGGCTCATTTTTTGAGGGGTTTCCCCCTCCAGTTGCAACCCCCACCATGTCTTGTATGCTGTTGTACAGGTGCTGGTTAACAAAGCAGTACTACCCAGAAAACCAAACTCATGCCAGAAAATTACACCCTTACAGTATAAGCAATATCAACAGCAATTGAACAAAGATTAATAAAGGTGCAGAGATATTAAGAATATTATAAAATAGGCAAAAGGAAATATTAAATAAATAAAGGAGAGAAAAATGATTTTAAGTGGAAAGAGGAAGGAGAAATAATAACAGGGAATAGAAACAAGGTGAAGAAAGGGAGAATATATAATTTAAAACATAAGTAAAACAGGGAAGGGCAATGGCAAAATGGAGTAAGACAAGGTAAGAATATACTATGAGGTTTGAAATAAAGTTAAAAAGGTAGTAACCAAAGGTAATAAAATTACAGAAAAACCACAACAGGGTCAAAAACAATGACAGCTGAGCAAAGATGAACAAAGGTGGAAAGAGAATAAGAATATTATACAAAAGAGAAAACAGAGTATGAAATGTCTACAGTAAAGAAAATTTTTTTTGAGATGATAGGGGGAGGAAATATAATAGGGGTAAGGAATAAAATCCAGGCTAAGAAAGGGAAAATATAAAATTCCTAATTCAACTAAGCAAGGGCAGGAGGAAGGCAAAATGGAGTAAAACAGTGGGAGAGTAACCTATGAATTTTGAAATAAAAAGATAGTTAACAAAAGGAAATACCATTGAAGAAGAACACCAATAACCATATCATCCATGCCAAACAAGCCACAATTTATAAAGGTGGAAAGGAAATAAAAATATTATAATAAGGGGCAAAAGAATGTGAGCTGACTAAAGGAAGGAAGAATGCTTTTGAGAGGATGGAGGAGAAATAGTAAAAGTAAAGAATAGGAACATGGCGTAATGTGGGGGAAATGACAATTTACAATGTAAATAAGAAAGGGTAGAAAGAAGGCAAAATGGAGTAAGACAAGGGAAGGGGTACAATATGAAATTTGAAATAATAATAAAAGAAAAAAATACATAAAATAAAAAGTAAAAGATACGAAACAATAGTGAATTATTTGGAATACAATTGAAGCAAAAGAAGAAATGTTAAAAGGCTATACGAAAGGAAGAAGAAAATGCAAATTCTGAAGAAAAATGAGCTGAAATTTGTCTCAGCAGTTTGGTGTTCACCTTCTGACTTCTCTTTCTGGATCCACCTATGGTTTTCTATCAGCTTAAGGTCCCCGGGTAGGTCGTCCAACTTCTGGCAGCATCACCTGTATCACCTTCACTCACCTCTAGAAATAGCTTCTATTGCAATTGGGAGTGTGGCACCCATTGGTTTTCCCTGGGAGGCACTGTTAAATCTTCTGGGAAAACTGTAGGTGTGCCCCCCTGCACCTGCACCACCTGTCTTGGTCTGTGCCAGCTCTTTTCCAGTAATGTATAGTTTCTGATGAATAGCTGTCCATATCAAGGGAGGGGCCAGTCTGTGTAAGCGAGTCAGCTCTTTCCTGCTTGGTGTTGATGGCAGCTCTGTGTGGATCTGAAGCTGGGTGCGTCCCTGATTCCCCTTTGCTGCACCGATTTCTGATCTCCCTGCCTTGCTGGCCTCAGTGGAGTAGGGCCCTAGGAACCAGTGTATTTTGTCTCCCTGAGAGAAGTTCAAAATGAGCCCTTTAGGCATTTCTCTTTCTGTCTTGCAGAAATGCACTTTGCAGGGGATTCTTGAGCCTGACCTACCTGTTTTGCAGATCTTCCCTGTTGGTGGTGCTTATGATTCTGCAAGAGGTGGGGATTGGGTGCGATCTTCCCTTTCCAGAGGTTCAATCTCTGCCAGGGAAGGGGGCTCTGTCTGGCTGGAAATAATCTCAGGTGCTCATCTCCTACCCTTCCAGTTCCCAGCCCACTGCCCTCAAAGGAGAGTCCTGAACTCTCTACTCTGCGCAGCCTCCCCTGCCGGCTGTACCAGGCTGGGGCTGAGAAATCCCCTTGCTGTACATCTTTCTGCTTTCTCTGCCCAGCTGTACTCAATGGGAGCGAGCAGTGTCCCCAGTCCTTTCCTCTTGCTGGCAGTCCCTGCCCAGCACTCCTCAGCTCCCCTTTTAAAAAGTCTCTGGGCATTCCCACTGCAGCACTGAGTCACTGCCCAGCTTTCTGTACACACCACCTCTCCAAAAAGTCAAGAGTCTCTCACAGTCATGGCTGGCCACCGTCTGTCCCCACCCAACCCAGGTGCAGATAGAACCGATCTCTGTCTCTGGCACTCTTCCAGTTGGCATTTGCTGCTGTGGCTATGGGTGGGTGTGCTGCTTGCTGTGCGTGTGTATAGCCTGGATCTCCCCAACGCTGTGTATGCAAGTCACTCCTGGCCTGGGGTGGGCATTCTCTGCCTGGGATGGGAGGGAGCCACAAAGCTGTAATCTCTGACCAGGCTCTCTGTGGCTGCAGGTGCCATGGATAGGGTATTTCCCCTTCCACCTAAAAAATTTCCTTGCCGCCCATTGTGAAGCATCTTCTGTACTCCTTGACTTCTAAACTTTATATCAGCTAAGATTCTGTTGACTGTTCAGTTTATTTTTCAGAAGATCAGCCAAGTGTCCAAGTTGGGTGCAAGAGCAAGTAGACTCAGCTTCCATCTACTTGGCTGCTGTCTCTAAAATCCCTGCCATATGTTTTTTGATTGGAGCATTTACTCCATTTGCATTTAAAGTAATTTTTGATAGATATGTAGTTATTACCATTATATTATTCATATTTTTAATCTTTTTTATTGATTTTATTTTTATTTCCTATACTAGTTTTTATTTTTTTAATATTTACATTTTTAATTGTATTTTTTTCATTACCATTTATCCCCCTCAACACCCTCTTCCCCTCCACCCACCACCATTTCCCTCCCCCACAATCACCACAATGCTGTCTGTTTCCATGAGTTTTTTTTTCTTTTTTGCTTGATCCTTCCTTTTTCTACTTTTAAAGTAGACTCTTTAACATTTCTTGTGATACTGGTTTGGTGGTGAACTTCCTAGCTTTTTTTATTTTTTTTGGTCTGTGAAGCTCTTTATGCATCCTTTGATTCAAAATAATACCTTTGCTGGGTGGAGTAATCTTAGTTTTAAGTCCTGCTCTTCTTTCCTTTTTCTTTAAAATTACAGTTTATATTCAGTATTATTTTGTATGAAGTGTACAGCATAGTGGTTAGACAATTACATACTTTACAAAGTGTTTCCTCTGATATTTCCAGTACCCAAATAACAACTTATACAGTTACTATCACATTACTGACTACATTTTCTATGCTGTACTTTATATCATCATGACCATTTTGTAATTATCAATTTGTACTTCTTAATCCCTTCACCTTTTTCACTCACTTCCCTAAACCCCTTCTCCTCTGGCAATCATCAATATGTTCTCTGAATCTATCAGTCAGTTTCTCTTTTTAAAAATCATTATTTATAATGTTCTTTAGATTCCACGTGTAAGTGAAATCATGGTGTATTTGTCTGCCTCTGTTCAACTTATTTCAGTTAACCTAAATCTCTCCAGGTCCATCCATGCTGTTGCAAGTGGTAGGATTTTGTTCTTTTAAATGGTTGAATAATATTCCACTGTATATATGAACCAAAGATTTTTTATGCACTTCTCTATTGATTGGCATTTGGGTTGCTTCCATCGCTGTGCTATTATAAGTAATGCTGCAATGAAGATAGGGGTGCATATATTTTTTAAACTAGTGTTTTGGGTTTCTTCAGATATATATGCAAAAGTGAAATTACTGGGTCATAAGGCAGTTCTATCTTTTATTTTTTAAGGAAACTTCATATTCATATTGTTTTTCACAGTGGCTGCACCCATCTGCATTTCCACCAATAATGCATGAGAGTTCACTTTTCTCCACATTCTCACGAACACTTGTTGTTTGTTGATTCATTGATGATAGCATTCTGACATGTGTGAGGTGATATTTCACTGTGGTTTTAATTTGCATTTCTCTAATGGTTAGTGATGTTGGACATATTTTTGTATGCCCGTTGGCCATCTTTATTCTTTTATGGAGAAGTGTCTGTTTAGGTCTTTTGCCCACTTTTTTTTTTATTGTAAGTATATTTTATTGATTATATTGTTACAATAGTTCCAATTTTTCCCCTTTGCTCCCCTCCGCCCAGCACCCCCTCCCCAAACAATCCTCCCTCCCCAAGTCCATGCCCATGGGTGGTACATACAAGCTCTCTTGCCTCACCCTTTCATATATTCTTCTACTTCTTTTTTTTAAAATAATTAATTATTTTAACAATAAAAAATAGCAATCCCTCCCTCTCAGACTTAAGACCCTTTATAATCTTATAAAAGACAATGGGCGAACATCTCGAGCTCCTCTAGTTGCTTCAAGCTGGACATGGTCGTCGTCCTACCTACACTTGGGTCTAGAAATCCCTAATAAGAGTGGAGGTGTGGAGGCAGGGGTGGCCTTCCTACATGGGGGAGGATCGTGCAGACTCCAGGTCGGTTGGCTGTCCCCGGACAATGGCATGCTTGGTTTAACAGGCTGGCATCCTTGTTGTATTCTGGAGGCAACAGATTTTGCAACAGGGTTAAAGGACATCGTTCAATCCATAACCACTAGATGACAAAAGACAGGTATTAATTTTTCAATGTCCCACATTAGGGAAAAGAAGGGCTTCTTTGGAGGAAGGTGTGCCAGGTACATCTCACCTGTCCAAAACCCTTTTGCCCATTATACTTAGTTTGGGCTGAGGGAAATAGTTTAGATTTCTCCCCTCTCAGACCTCTTGGCTCTTTCTGTCCAAGCCATTAGGACAGAAAAGAGAAACCAGTTTTAAAGTGAAGCCCACAAACCACCCCGTTCTTCACCAACCCAGCCACTTAGTTCAGCCAAACCATTGAGTCTCAGGAGGCAGCGCTGTAGACAGGATTAAGTGAGGCCTATACGTACAGACAATCACTCAGGTAATGAGATCATAGACTTATGTCCTTTGAAAACATAAAACACATGTTAATTTATGTAACATAACCCACATACAAGTCTCTAAATCTGTAGGACTGTCTTATCGGAAAGACATCCAGTTGCAAGGCATTTGACATTCTTCTTGACTGTAAATTAAACATCTTTGATAATACCACAGACATAGTTTAATTTTCAAATGAAAACAAACTTTAAATGAAGATAAACTTTAAAGACAGTTAGCTGCCCTACTTTATAGTCTACAACTGAGCATTGTGATTTTCCTTGAATCACAATTTTTCTCCTTAAGATTACCTTCCTTGTCATTAAAGGGACTGCATTAAGTTCATTTTTAATTTATCCTGTTCATTTGCATAAACACAGCAAGAGCAGAAAATGATCACTTATGATCTTTAGTTCTGCTTTGCTAGAACTTATATGAAAGGAATATTTATTTATTTATTTTATTTTTGGCTTTTCAATTACAGTTGTCCCATTTTTCCCCCATTTCTCTCCCTCACCCAGCCCATCCCCCCTCCCGCAACCACATCCCTCCCCACTGTCCGTATCCATGAGTCATTTATACCTGTTCCTTAACTAAAGCCCTCCCTTACTTATCCCCCTTCTTTCCCTCCCACCTCCCCCGCCATTGACTGCTATTCTGCTCTTTGTTCTATTTAGTTCTTTTGTTTGTGTTGTTTTTTAGTTTCCTGTATTGGGTGATATCATATGGTATTTTTCTTTATTTGCCTGGCTTATTTCACTAAGCATAATTTTCTCTAGTTCCATCCATGTTGTTGCAAATGGCAGGAGTTCCTTCTTTCTCTCCGCTACATAGTATTCCATTGTGTAAATGTACCACAGTTTTTGATCCACTCATCTACAAATGGGCACTTAGGTTGTTTCCAGCATTTAGCTATTGTAAACAGTGCTGCAATGAACATAGGGGTGCATAAGTTCTTTTGAATTGGGGTTTTAGGATTTTTGGGGTATAATCCTAGCAGTGGAATCGCTGGTTCAAAAGGCAGTTCCATTTTTAATTTTTTGAGGTAATTCCATACTGTTTTCCATAGTGGCTGCACCAGTCTGCATTCCCACCAACAGTGCAGTAGGGTTCCCGTTTCTCCACATCCTCGCCAGCACTTGTTGTTTCTTGATTTGTTGATGATGGCCATTCTGATTGGTGTAAAATGGTATCTCATTGTGGTTTTTATTTGCATCTCCCTGATGGCTAATGATGTTGAGCATTTTTTCATGTGTCTATGGAGCTTCTGTATGTCCTCTTTGGAGAAGTGTTTGTTCAGGTACTTTGCCCATTTTTAAATTGGGTTGTTTGTTTTCTTGATGTTGAGTCGTATTAGGTCTTTATATATTTTGGAAATCAGTCCCCTGTCTGTGATGTCATTGGCAAATATGTTTTTCCATATGATTGGTTTCCTTTTCATTTTGCTGATGTTTTCTTTTGCTGAGCAGAAACTCTTTAGTTTGATGTAATCCCATTTATTTTTCCTTTATTTCTCTTGCTTTAGGAGATGTATTTGTGAAGAAATTGTTATGTGAGATATCTGAAATTTTCTTGACTATGTTTTCCTCTAGGACTTTTATGGTGTCATGGCTTGCATTTAAGTCTTTGATCCATCTTGAGTTTATTCTCATGTGTGGTGTGAGTTGGTGGTCTAGTTTCATGTTTTTGCAAGTCCCTATCCAGTTCTCCCAGCACCATTTGTTAAAGAGGCTCTTCTCACTCCATTTTATGTTCCTTCCTCCTTTACCAAATATTAGTTGACCATAGAGGCCTGGATTTATTTCTGGACTCTCTATTCTGTTCCACTGATCTATATGTCTGTTCTTATGCCAGTACCAGACTGTTTTGATCACAGTGACTTTGTAGTATTGTTTGATATCTGATGTTGTGATTCCTCCTGCTGTGTTCTTCTGTCTCAAGATTGCTTTTGCTATTCGGGGTCTTTTTTGATTCCATATGAATTTATGGAGTATTTGTTCTAGGTCTGTGAAATATGTCATAGGTATTTTAATAGGGATTCCATTGATCTGTAAATTGCTTTGGGTAGTATGGCCATTTTGATGATGTTGATTTTTCCCATCCAAGAACATGTTATTTGCTTCCATTTATTTGTATCTTCCTTAATTTCTTTCTTCAATGTTATGTAATTTTAAGAGACCAGGTCTTTTATCTCTTTGGTTAAGTTTATTCCTAGGTACTTTATTTTTCTTGTTGTTATAGTAAATGGTATTTTATTTTTTGTCTCTGTCTCTGATATTTTATTGTTGGTGTACAGAAATGCTTTAGATTTCTGTATATTTATTTTGTACCCTGTTATTTTGCCAAATTCACTTATTATATCGAGTAGTCTTTTAGTGGAGTTTATAGGATTTTCTAAGTATACTATCATGTTATCTGCATATGATAGTTTTACTTCTTCTTTCCCAATTTGGATGCCTTTTATTTCTTTTTCTTGTCTGATTGCTGTGGCCAGGGCTTCCAACACTATGTTGAATAGGAGTGGAGAGAGTGGACAACCTTGTCTAGTTCCTGAATTCAGGGGGAATGCTTTTAGTTTTTGTCCATTGAGTATGATGTTGGCCTCAGGCTTCTCATATATAGCCTTGATTATGTTAAGGTATGCTCCCTCTATTCCCATTTTGCTGAGTGTTTTCATCACAAATGGGTGTTGTACTTTATCAAATGCTTTTTCTATATCTATTGATATGATCATGTGATTTTTGTCTTTCATTTTGTTTAGGTGATGTATTATATTTACTGATTTGCAAATATTAAACCATCCTTATGCAAGGAACATTTAGGGTGACCTTTAGTCTGCCCTTCAGGGCACAGAAGCAGAACCACATACCTGGCATTCAGCCTTGCCTGTAAACACCTGTCTTTTCCAAATCCTTCAGGTTTTGCATTGTGCCTTAAGGTCCCTTCTAGCCATCTCTCAGGAAAACAACCTTCATTCCTTCCCTGGAAAGATTGTCATGGACCGAACATCCAACCAAGGTACCAGGCCTTTTACCTCGTGGGCTTTTATTACCTTTGAAAGTGAATCCCAGTTCCTCAGTGCTTTTTGGTAAGAACCAGAGCCCAAGCATGTCTCCTTTAGGAATGACATTCCAGTCAAAGTCTTAGTCAAAGAAACCTCTATTAACACCTGGTCTTATTAGTTTTATGCAAAGAAACTTATGTCATTACTTACTTGTTTAGAATGCCAAACTCTGGAGGGATCAGACAGGGAGAAAAATATACAGTGTGAAGGAAAATCCTTGTTCTCCTAATATTTACTGAACTTGCATTTCCATTCTTTATATTTTTATTTATTCCCCCACTAAAAATTTTTGTTTGTTTGTTTTTCCATTACAGTTGTCCCACTTTTTCCCCCTCTTGCTTCCCTGCACCCTGCCCCCCCTTCTCCCACATTCAGTCCCCACCCAGTTGTCCATGTCCATGGGTCACTTATACGTGTTCTTTGGCTAGACCCTTCCTCTTCTTACCCCCTTCTCTCCCTCCCATCTCCCCCTTTGTTACTGTTAGTTTATTTCTTGTTTACATACCTCTGGTTCAATTTTTCTCATTTGTTTGTGTTGGTCATTAGTTTCCCGTAATAGGTGATAGCATAAGGTATTTTTCTTTCGTTGCCTGGCTTATTTCGCTAAGCATAATTCTCTCTAGTTCCATCCATGTTGTTGCAAATTGTAGAAGTTCCTTCTTTTTTTCAGTACTTATTTATTGTCATTTTCCCACTTTGTATTCCTGTTCCTCTCTGTCTCTCTCTGTTTCTTCATCTTCTTAAAGCAGACCCTTTAGCATCTCTTGCAATGCTGGTTTGGTGGAGATGTATTCTTTTAGCCATCTTTTGTCTTGGAAACTCCTTATTTCACCTTCCATTTTGAATGAGAGCCTTGCTCGGTAGAGTATTCTTGGTTGTAGGCCTTTGTTTTTCATTGCTTGGAATATTTTTTGCCATTCCCTTCTGGCTTGTAGTGTTTCTGCTAAGAGATCTGATGATAGCCTTATTGGAGCTCCCTTGTATGTTATTAGTTGTTTCTCTCTTGCTGCTTTTAGGATTCTCTCTTTGTCTTTGAATGTTGCTATTTTCATTATGATGTGTCTTGAAGTGGGTCTGTTGGAGTTCATCGTCATTGGGACCCTTTGTGCTTCTTGGACTTGCATGACTCTTTCTCTCCTCATGTTAGGGAAATTTTCTGTCATTAGTTTTTCAAAAAGGTTTTCTATCCCTTGCTCTTCTTCTTCTCCTTCTGGAATTCCTATGATTTGGATATTATTATGTTTTATGTTGTCCTGCAGCTGTCTTAGAGCCTCTTCAGTCTTGTTCAGTTTGTTTTTTTCATTTTGTTGCACTGTCTGGAAGTTTTTGTCTACATTGTCTTCCACCTTGCTGATCTCATCTTCTGCTTCCTCTAGCCTGCTTTTAATTCCTTCTATTGTGTTCTTCAATTCAGAGATCATATTCTTCATTTCCTCCTGGCTCTTATTGATAGCTTCTATGCCCTTTCTAATGCTGGTGTAATTCTCAGTGAGTTCCTTGTAGTATTTCTGGAGTTCCTTGTAGTTTCCCTGGAGTCCTTTGTAGTTTCCGCTGAGCTCATTAAGCTTCTCCATAATCCATGCTTTCAATTCCATATCTGATAGTTGGTTCCCCTCTATTTGATTTGGCACTCTTTCTGGGGATTCTACCTTTCCTTTCAATGGCGGGTTGTTTCTCTGTCTTCCCATTTTTGTGACTTCTATTGTTTTTTGGTGCTTCTTAAAATGATCTGTACTTCCTGGATTTGCCCCTGGTGGCATCAGATCCTGTACCAGTCTGGGCCTAGGCAGCCTGCTAGAGACTTCCAGGGATCTACTGCCTTTGTCTGACTTCTTTAGTTGTTAATCTATTCAATCTGTAATTAGCTGTCAGCCTTAAGGATCGTGGGTGTGGCAGTTTAATTCCTGTAGGCAGGGCTTTTGCTTCCCCTCAGGCCACTTGAAGGAGGGCGAAATGGTCTGCCTGCAGTACTGAGGATGAGTCAGCACTGGGACCCGGTCAGCTGCTTCCCCAGTTCTCCCCTCAAAGCCATGGTGCCAAACTCTCCCTAAGCATTTCTAGTCCTCTCTGCCTTCCCTCTGTTTGAGCCCAGGGTAAGTGGGGGCCAAAATATTTTTGAATGTGATCCACTTAAGAGCTCTTTTTCTCCGGCTGTTTCTCTCCGGCTTGCAAGTAACCCTGTGCCTTTTCGCTTTTCACAGCTGGATACTATTTTACTTTCCACTCTGTTGCTGTAGGCTGGGAAGCTCAGCTGGGGGGTTAGCCCCTGCCCTTCTCAGGGGAATCCCTGGCTGCTGAGCTGTTTCTTAGTCCCTTCAGCTGCCACCCGTGTGAGCCCAGCCAGCCCTTCCACATCTCTGCACTTCCTGCCGGTCACGTTGTGATGTAGCGGCCTTTTCTCTCTCTCTGTGGTTATAAGACTTCTCTCCAGCTAGTGTTCGATTGGTTATTTCAGATGATTTCTTCAAAATTAAGTTGTAAATCCAGACTAGTTCTGGGAGGAGGTTAGAGTAGCTTCTACTTACTCTTCCACCATCTTGTTTCTCCCTTGCCCACTTTTTAATTGGATTGTTTGTGTCTTTGGTATTGAGTTGTATAAGTTTTTTAATAAATTTTGGATATTAACAACTCTTTATCAGCTGTATTACTATCCAATATGTTTTCCCATTCAATTGGATGGATGGTTTCCTTTATTGTGCAAAACCTTTTTAGTTTGATGTAGTTTCTTTTGTTTATTTTTTCATTTGTTTCCCTTGCTTGAAAAGAGATAAGAAAAAATGTTGCTAAGAGAAATGTCAGAGATTTTACTGCCTACGTTTTCTACTAGTAGTTTTAGGGTTTCTAGTCTTATATTTAAGTCTTTAGTCCATTTTTGCCCCTGGCTGGTTTGGCTCAGTGGATTGAGCGTCGGCCTGCGAGCTAAGTGTCGCTGGTTCGATCTTCCAGTCAAGGCACATCAGAGAAGGAAAACTCTGATTCCAAAAAACCTCCGCTGCCTTGCGGCATACCTCTTCAGGGGAAAGGCTAAGGGAGTAAACCCCGACAGAAAATCCGGAGCCGGAGTCCCTAAGGCAGTTTGACGTTGTAGTCAACACCGGCAACTCCTGCGGCGCACCTGAAGCCAAGCTGTATTGACTCCGTCTTTCCCTTGGATCCTTCAGCTGCGAAGAGAGGGGGGGTCTGCTGCATGGGCAACAGCAGACCCTCCATATCACCCTGCCCAGGCTCTGTAGCTTCAGCTTCACTGGAGAGGACACTCCAGCGTCATCGCAAGATGTCGATTCAACACGGGAGGAGACAGATAACGTGTCACTCCCGAGTCGGACTGCACAACCATTCTCGGCGGTGCAGATAGACTCTTAAGAAGCTACACCATCGTCTCTCGAGACGGACGGCTGCCGACGACGACGAGTCCATTTTTACTTTATTCTTGTATATGGTGTGAGAAGGTGATTTAATTTTGTTTCTTGGATGTATCTGTCCTATCTTCCGAATAGACTGTGTTTATCCCATTGTATGTTCCTGCCTTCTTTCTCAAATATTAATCGACTATAAAAACATGTGTTTATTTCCGGGCTCTCTATATTGTTCCATTGATCTATATGTCTGTTTTGTGCCAGTACCATGCTGTTTTGATTTCTATGGACTGGAAATATAGTTTATTAGGTAGTGAGATTCCTTCAATGTTGTTCTTTTTTCTCAATATTGCTGTGGTTATTCTGGGTCTTTTGTAGTTCCATATAAATTTTTGACTTATTTTTTATAGTTCTGTGTAATACACCATTAGCAATTTGATAGGAATTGCATCGAATCTATAGATTGTTTTTGGCTAGTTTGGACATTTTAATGATGTTAATTCTTCCTATTTGTGAGCACAGTATATTTTTCCATTTATTAGTATTGTATCTTCTTTTATTTCTTTTTTTAGTGTCTTACAATTCTTCAAGTACAGGTCTCTTATCTCTTGGCTAAATTTATTCCAAAGTATTTTATTTTATGTTTTTGATAATGTTATATGTAGGATTGTTTTCTTCATATCCCTGTCTGATAGTTCAATATTGGTGTTTAAACATGCAATAGATTTCTGGAGATTTGTTTTGTATTTTGTTAATTTACTGAATTTACTTACTAGTTCCAGTAGTTTTGTGTGTGTGTGTGTAAAATCTTTAGTGTTCTCTATATATAGTATTATGTTATCTGCAAATAATAATAGTTTTACTTCTTCCTTTCCAATTTGGGTGCCTTCTGTTTCTCCTTCCTCTCTGATTGCTGTGGCTAGGACTTCCAGTACTACGTTGAATAAGAGAGGTGAAAGTGAACATTCTTGTCTTGTTCCTGATCTTAATGGAAACACTTTTAAACTTTGTTGAGTATGATATTGGCTGTGAGTTTGTCATATATGGCCTTTATTATGTTGAGGTATGTTCCCTCTATTTTCACTTTACTGAGCTTTTATCATAAATGGGTGTTGGATTTTATCAAATGATTTTCTGCAATTAGCGATATGATCATGTGATTTTTATCATTTATTTTGTATATGTGGTGTAACACACTAATTGATTTGCAGATAGCATACCAACCTTGTATCTCTGGAATAAATTTCACTTGATCATGGTGTGTGATCTTTTAATGTATTCCTGAATTCGGTTTCATGACTTTTTGCTAAGGAGTTTTGTGACTATGTTCATTAGGCGTAGTGCACTATAGCTTTGTTTCTTTGTAGTGTTTTTATCTGGTTTTGGAATTATGATAATATGGGCATAATAAAATGAGCTTAGGAGTATTCCCTCCTCTTGAATTTTTTGGAATGGTTTGAGAAGGATAAGTGTTAGTTCTTTGAATATTTGTTAAAATTCGCCCGTGAAGTCATCTGGTCCAGGACATTTCTGTTGGAAATTTTTTTGATTACTGCTTTAATTTCATTAGTTGTAATTGGTTTGTTTAGGTTTTCTGTTTTTCATTCAGTTTTTGGAGATTGTATGTTTCCATTTCTTGAAGATTTTTTAATTTATTGGCATAAAGTTGTTCATAATATTTCTTATAATCATTTGTATTTCTATGATGTCAGTTGTAACTTCTTTTTCATTTCCAATTTCATTTATTTGGTTCCTAATTTATTTCTTGATGAGTCTGGTTAAAGGTTTATGTATCTTGTTTATGTTTTCAAAGAACTAGCTTTTGGTTTTATGACATTTTGTATTGTGTTTTAGATACTATTTTGTTTTTTTCTGCACTCATCTTCATTTCCTCTCTTCTAATCACTTTTATCATTTTTTTTTTGTGGTGTTTTCTTTCTAGTTGCTTTAAGTGAAAATTTAGATTGTTTATTTGAGGTTTTTCTTTTTTTCTTCAGGTAGGCATGTAATGCTATGAAGTTCTCTCTTAAGACTACTTTTGCTGTGTCCCATAGGTTTTGGGCTGTTGTGTGTTCATTATCGTTAGTTTCCATAAATTTCTTGATTTCTTTTTGATGTCATTGTTAACCCAGTTATTATTTAATGGCATGTTATTCATTCTCTATGAATTTGGGTGTCTTTGATTCTCTTTTCTCTGAGGTTGATTTTTAGTTTCAAGAGATTGTGGTCTGAAAAGATGCTTGATATGATTTCAATTTTCTTGAATTTGTTGAGGCTTGTTTTGTGTCCTATCATGTGGTTTATCTTTGAAAATGTCCCATGTGCATTTGAAAAGAATGTATATTTTGCTTCTTTGGGATTAAAAGTTCTATATATATATCAGTTAAATCCATGTGGTTTAGTGTGTTGTTCAATGTTTGTATGTTCTTGGTGTTTCTTTGCTTTGAAGATCTGTCTATTGTTGATAATGGGGTGTTAAAGTCCCCTACTATGAGTGTGTTGCTGTTAATATCCTTCTTGTGGCCTTCTACCATTTTCTTTATGTATTTGGGTGCTCCTATGTTGGGTGCATATATGTTCATCCGTGTTATATCTTCTTGATGGAGTGTTCCCTTAAGTATTATGAAATGTCCTTCTTTGTCTCTTTTTATTGCCTTTGCTTTGAAATCTGTTTTTTCTGATATGAGTACTGATACCTCAGCTTCTTTTTTATGATTGTTTGATTGGAATATTTTTTTGTATTCCTTTATGTTCAGTCTGTGTAAATCTTTTGTTTTGAGGTGTGTTTCTTGTAGACAGCAAATATGTGGGTCCTGTTTTCTTATCCATTCCATTACCCTATGCCCTTTAATTGGAGCATTTAACCCATTTACATTTAAGGTTATTAATGATATGTATTTATTCATTTCCCTTTGTACCTGTGTTCCTCTCCTTTTTTTTTCTTCTTTTTCTTTAAGCATTCTTTTTAGCATCTCTTGCAATGCTGGTTTGGTGGGGATGTATTCTTCTAGTCTTCCTTTGTCTGGGAAACTCCTTATTTCACCTTCCATTTTGAATGAGAGCCTTGTTGGGTAGAGTATTCTTGGTTGTAGGCCTTTGTTTTTCATTGCTTTAAATATTTTTGACCATTCCCTTCTGGCCTGTAGTATTTCTGTTGAGAAATTAGTTGATAGCCTTATCGGAGCTTCCTTGTAAGTTATTTGCTGTTTTTCCCCTGATGCTCTTAGGATTCTCTCTTTGTCTTTGAATGTTGCCATTTTAATTATGATGTGCCTTGGAGTGGATTTTTTTTGGTTGTTCTTCATTGGGACTCTCTGTGCTTCTTAAACTTGCATAACTTTTTCTCTCATCAGGTTGGGAAAATTTTCTGTCATTACTTCTATTAGCTTTTCTATTCCCCACTCTTCTTCCTCTTCCTCTTTTATTCCAATGATCCTGATATTGTTTTTTTTCATGCTATCCTGTAATTCCCTTGCATCTTGTTCATATTTTTTTAATCTTTGTTCATTTTGCTGTGTTGTCTGGGAATTTTTTCTACATTGGCCTGTAACTCACTGATCCGATCCTCTGCTTCGTTTAGCCTGCTTTTGATTGATTCTACTGGGTTTTTCATTTCTGAGATTGTATTCTTTATTTCTTCCTGGTTCTTGTTAATAGTTTCTATGTCCTTTTTTATGCCAGTGTATTTCTCCGTAAGTTCCCTGTAATTTTCTTGGAGATGTTGGCAACTTCCTTGGAGGTTGTTGTAGTTGTTTTTGAGGTTGTCGAATATATTGAGCTTCTTCACCACCATGGTTTTGAATTCCATGTCTGAGATTTGGGCTATGTCTATTCTATCTACCTCTCTTTCTGGGGATTCCTCTTTTCTTTTCATTGAGAGGTTGTTTCTGCATCTTACCATGTAGGATTCCTCTTGTTTGTTTTTGTTTTTTTGATTTGTGTGCTTTGCCTTCCCACCTTTGTGGTATGAGATTCTTTATAGGAGATCTGGGGGTTTCAGTGGTGAAGTCTCTTTGATCTACAGAGCCTGATGTTCTTGAGATACCCTTTATGTTGTTTGTTTATGCTGTCTGGTTATATTTCAGATGCTCTTTGGTGGAATCTCCCCTCTGACTAGTTGATTGAGAGTTACTCTGTCCACTTTGTCTTGAGTTCTTTTGTGGAGATGCTGTTAAAAACATAAACACACAGCCCAGGCAGGAAACCCACACCCTCAAAAATATCCCCCAACCTCTATCCCACTATCATCAGGAAATGAGCCAGTATTAATATAAATGTAGAGAGGTTAGGGCTTTTATACTATAGGAAGAATAGATAAGAGTTGTTTTTAGGGAGGAAAAATATGGTTTTTGATAGATTAATAATAGTAGCAAGTAGTGTCTAGACTATGCAAGACAGTAGGTAATATTTACGTTGTATGTTAATAATAATAAAAGAAAAGAGGGAAGAATGTAGAATATAGTAAGAAAATGGAATTGTATAGTATTAAATTCATATAGTAGTTCTATTCTATTTATTTACTGTGAAAGGGAGGCTAAACTAGACAGACAAACAAATAAACAAAAATTAAAGAGGAAGGAGAAGGAGAGATGGTATCAAACAAATTAAGAGACAGTTTTAAAAAATTTTTTAAAGTAAAAATTAAAACTAAAATTAAAAATAGGAAATTAAAATAAATTAAAATAAAATAAAATACAAATAAAAAAACTAAAACAGAAATAAAAATTGAAAAAATACAGAAGGAAAGTTTTTACTCAGTTCATTTTTTGTGTGTCATCTTCTTTTTCTGGATCTACTACTAGTCTAATGATGCGATCCAGAACTTCTTGTTCCTTGCAGCAGGGGTGTGCACCTGTGGTGGCTGGCGTTCATTTGGCACCTTTTGGAGCTGGCCTGGATGCTTGTGCATGCCAGTATGCATGTGTGCAAGGTGGCCTTTGCACTACCCTCAGGCATGTTGAGCTGTGCCTGGGATTTTGTGGTGGGGCCCCAGACACTTGTGCACAGTGGAAGTGAGCATCTGTGAGCCACCACCGCCCACTGTTCCTGCACTGCAGCCACCCACCGTTCCCGCACCCGCCTGGGCAGGCACAAGCAGAGCCTGTGCAAGTGGTCTGCATTCCAGCCTGGCGTCCACTGGGGCTGGCCAGGGGTGTTTGCGCAAGGTCTTCTGCGTGCCCAGCAGACCCTCCCTGCGCCTGTTGGGGCACTGATCTTATGTCTGTTGGGGTTTGTCCGAGGGACACTTGGACACATGGCCCCATGCACCTGGGCCAGTGAATGAGGGCTCTTTCCTATGCGTGCCTGCATGACTCAAGGGGAGGATTGGGGAGTGGGTGAGCGCACTTCTGCACCTGCGCTCCTCAAGAATGTCCTATCACCCCCAAACTTTCCTCCCCTCTCTGCAGTACACAAGAGAAAAATATAAAAGAAAAATTACATTCTCACATGCACAGCAGTACGCTGTTTCTTTCAGCTCCAATGCCACCTGGTCGAGTCCTGTCTCTGCCAGTGGGCAGAGATTCACTCTCCTCCTGACTCCTCTCTGGGGAAGCCTGTGGTCGCCAAAAAGCCTTTGTGTACTTCTAGCCACAGATTGGGGAGCCAACCCAGTCAGAAATCCCGTCTCATCCCTTTTTCCTCCGTTATCCTCACCAAACAGGTCATTTTCAGATGGTTTTCTCTAATCCAGCAGTGCCAGAGCTCGACTCCTACCAATGTCCAACTGCTTAGTGAGATGTTCTGTCCACAATTAGTCTAAACTACAGATGAGTCTCGGGAGCCAGAAAGTGCAGCATCCCCTCACTCCTCTGCCATCTTCCGGAAATGTCCTCTAATTTTAAATGACAGCTTTGCTCAGTAGTGTAATCTTGGTTGCTTTTCATATCATTGAGTATTTCTTGCCAATCCCTTCTGGCCTGAAAAGTCTCTTTTAAATAATCAGCTGACAGTCTTATGGCAGCTCCCTTGTAGATAACTGTTTTTCTCATGCTTCTTTTAAAATTTTCTTTGCCTTTAACCTTTGGTATTTTAATTATGATGTGTCTTGATGTGGGTCTGTTTTAGTTCATCTTATTGGGACTCTCTGTGCTTCCTGGACTTATATGTCTGTTTCCTTCACCAAGTTAGGGATGTTTGCTGTCATTATTTTTTTTCAAACAGGTTTTCAATTTCTTGCCCTCTCACTTTTCCTTCCAGCACTGCCAGGAAGTTAATGCTGGTATGCTTGAAATTGCCACAGAGGCTCCTACTTACATTATCCTCATTTTTTAAAAAATTCTTTTTTCATTTTGATGTTTTGACTGGGTATTTTTTGCTTCCTTATATTCTAAATCACTAATTTGATTCCTGGCCTTATCCACTCTACTGTTGATTCCCTATAAATTATTCTTATTTCAATTAGTTTATTCTTTATTTCTGACTTGTTCTTTTTATGCTGTTGAGGTTTTCACTAAGTTCATTGAATATTCTTATGACCAATCTTTTGAGCTCAGCATCTTATAGATTGCTTCTCTCCATTTTGTTTAGTTCTTGTTTTGAGTTTTGTTTTGTTCTTTCATTTGGGCCATGTGTCTTTGTCTCCTCATTTTGGCAGGCTCCTATGTATGTTTCTATGTATTAGGTAGAGCTACTATGTCTTTCAGGCTCAGTAGAGTGGTCTTATGTAGTAGGTGTTCTATTGGGCTCAGTGGTGCAGCCTCCTAGGTCACCAAGCTAGATGCTCCAGGTCCCCCCCACCCCCTGCCATGTGGACTCTGTGTACTCTCCTGCTGTAGTTGAGTCTTGATTGCTGTTGGCATATCAGTGGGAGGGATTTACTCCCAGGCTGATTTGCTGGAAGTCCTGGCCTAGACCACAGCTGAAGAGCTGCTGTGCAGGGCCAGAGCTGCTGGAGCAGGACTTGCTTCAGCACGGCTCTGGTGCCAGATGAGCCCCTCCTTTAGTGTCTTGCTCATGGAAGTGGCTGGGTGATACTTAGCATGGTCTCAAGATTTCCACTGGGTGTGCTGGCTTTGGGGCCTCCTGGGAGGTGCAGGCCAAGATCATCTGCCTGTGCCCCTACCTGGTGCTATCTGGCATTAACTATAAAGTGATCTACATATGACTTCTACTTGTGCTGGGCCTGAGGTGCCTATGAGTGGCCAAGCTATGAAGTATGGCCAGCTCCAGCTAGTGCCAGGCCTGGGGCCACTTAACAACTGTTACTAGGCATGCTGAGGCCTGATCCTGCTTGCTTGGACTTGTGAACCTTTGAGAGATTTTAGGAAAATCTGAAGCATGAACTGGCTTGGGTGGGTCTGAAAGTTGAATGAGGCACCATATCAGGAAATCACTAGGGTGGGGTATACAGTGTTAGCCAGGTTGTGGAAACTCAGCTACGGTGCCAAACTTCTGTCTCTGTGGGGGTTAGGGTTCAGCAAAGGAACAATGGCCTCTGCCAGCAGTTCTATCTGGTGGAAAGCTGTTCCTCCAGTCCTTGCCCTGAAGCCAGACCAGTTGCATTCTTCTCTATATTTTTCTGGTAACTTTTAAGTTGTTGTCCCAGCAGTGGAGCTTAGAATGAGTGAATCCAAGTAAGTCCATGTGTAAACCCTTTATGAGGAATGTCTGGGATTCCAAAAGTCCTCTGTCTCACTCAGCCACAATCTCCATTGGTTTTCACAGCCAGAACTATGAGCTGTGGGGCCTGTTGTGGGGCTGGGATCCCTTGCTTCTGAGAGGTGAACTTTTAATTTTTTTCTGCTGCACATGAGTGTGGGACAGATTATTCTGCTTCTTTACCCCTTCTATAAGTCTCCATGTGGCTTCTTCTGTATATTCTTCGTTATAGAATTTCTCTTTAACTAGATTTCATGTGGTTCTGAATGACTGCTATAGTTTAGTTGAATTTTTGTTGTGATTGTGAGAGGATGTGAGTACTGCAATTTCCTACTCTGCCATCTTCACCAGCAATGTGTTTTTACTTTAAAAAGATATTACATTCTGAGGTACCAGTAATAGTCTGCTTCTTTATTTGGGTGATGATTCCATGGGTAGGTTCAGTTTGTGAAAATTTATTGAACTGTACAGGTCTCTTTAAGTATGCTATACTTTAATAAAAACTAGAAAACCTATTATTATCAAAATGTGCATGTGTGTACACAAAGCCTTTTATTTATTTCAGTTTTATAGACATAAAGCTACTGGATTACAATCTTTATTTTATTTTATTTTTTTATTTATTGTTTTTCTATTACAGTTGTCCCACTTTACCCCCATTGCTTCCCCCTACCCAGCTCACCCCAAGATTACAATCTTTTTAAAGTCTCTTGCTAAATTGCTTTTAAAGTACTATATGAGTTTATATTCCCACTATCAGCCATGTCTTATTACTTAAAAAATACTTTGATAATATGTAAGCAAAACTGTTTCATTATTCTATTTTAGTATTTTTCAGTGTCCATGTAGTTGAACATGGTCCAATTTAAAAACTTCAATTATAAAAGTAACCTCTCTCTTTGTATGTTTACAGCTACATATGTGTGTGTGTGTGTATATATATGTATATATATGCAAATATAAAGTGCATATAGACATGCATATATACGTATATATGTATACAACTCATGTGTTATATATATGCATATACTCATTGTGGAAAAACTGGAAATGCAGAACAGTAGAAAGAAAAAAATCAGTCTAGATGATCTCTAAACTCTGAATGCCATGACTATAATGTCAGAAGTTTCATATCTAAGGCCATGCAGCAAGAGTCATGATAAAGAAGGCTGATATAATAAATCATTTCTAATTAGAGCCACCTTATTTTATTCCCATATAAAAGCTTAGGTACATTTTAATCTAATTGAGAGCCACCATAAAATAGTTGTTGTGGCTTGCAAGTTATATCTACTATAAACGATTAAACTCTAAGGATAAAAAGATTCTCTTAGAATTTAAACATTTAAATAATGAATATTTCACTTTTACTTAATTGTATTTTATTTAAAAGGTTACAATTACTTTGTAACTTTGAGCACCTTAGTAATCCTTGTTTTGGCACATTTTGAATGTTTAGGAAATATTTCATTTAGGAACAAGCAAAATGGAAAGTTTGATGACTAACTCAGGAGTGATTGCTGCCCAGAAGGTGCATCTTGTCCTAAAATGCATCACTGTGTTTTCACTTCTCAACTCTAATAGTCCTCCATCATTTATAATGAAGAACAAATGCCTATCGCCACTCTCTCAAATTTTCAGAGGATACTAAAGGTTGCATGTCAGGCCTTGCTAGGATGGAAACAATTCTTACCAACATGTTTGATTTCTAACCATGGATTGAAAGCAAGTACTTGGGCCAGTTAACACAAGCTTCTTAGGTTGGTTCCCCAGAAGCAGACTGAGGATTCTCAGAAATTGGTTTATGTGCTTGCTTTGGCAGCACATATACTAAAATTGGGATAATATGAAGAAGATTAGCATGGCCCCTGCACAAGGATGACATGCAAATTCATGAAGCATTCTGTATTTTTCATATGATCTCACCTAATACAGGAACCTAATGAAAAAAACAAACAAAAAGCAAAATAGAACCAGAGGCATGAAAATAAGGAACAGATTGATAGTGACTGGGGTGGGGGACAGGGGGGAAAGAAGGCAAGGGATCTAGTCAAGGAACAGGCACAAATGACTCATGGACATGGACAACAGGGTGGGGATTGACTGTGGGAGAGGGGGGAGGTGGGCAGGGCAGGGGAGAGCAATGAGGGAAAAATGGGACAACTGTAATAGAACAACAATAAATTAAAAAAAATAAATTGGTTTATTTATTAGGCAATGTCCCCTGGTAGGGGGTTTGGAAGTTTGACTTGCAAGGGGAAGAGGCCAAGTGAGGGTGCAGTACGAATAAAACTCCTATGAAGGGGAGCACTCATTTGAGTCATCTCCCACCAGGTAGCAGAGAAGCGGGATTTTAACCTCTGCACCTGTTGGTCATGCATGGATTTAGGCTCTCCGTATGGGGCATCAGTTTGGGTTCAGGCAGCTGGAATGCAAGCCACTTGAGAGATACAGATGCTTGCAGTTGGGAGTGAATGTACAGTGGGAGCCAGTGAGCATGAAAATGGTGAGGGGATCTGAAGATCTGCAAGTGGGTCATTGACAGCAACCCCTAGAAAACAGGTGAGGAAAAGGAGCTGGGTCCATTCAGGCAGAGGAGGAAGACATTGTCCATTTGAGTTGACATTCTATGGCTTTAGTTCTATAACACTGAAGAACACAATTTTTGTTTTTAGATCTGACACTTGTTTTTGACTAACTTTTGACATCTGAATCCAAAAATGACACCAGTTTTTCTCTATCACATCAACTTTTTAAGGTACAAGATATACTCCCTTTGTCCCCCAAATTATACAAAATGTACATACAAAGGAAAATAAAGAAAAAATTACCTGAATATACTGTTTATTTAGAGTTATTTTATTCCTATAAAGGCTATAGATTGTTACTGTAAGTGAAATTGTGTACAAGTAGTAAAGTTCTGCTACCAAACATACATAGTAAGGTATTTTATCTTTTCAAATAGCAGGCTAGAAAATGCCAAAATGAGATGCCTGAAAGTCTCCTTCAGTTGACAAAGCTTTAACAAATTGCTTCATGAGACCCACTTTTATGTGCAGAGGTGGGAATATAATGATCTTTCTGTCAACAAGTGGCTCATGTAGAATGTTCGGATCACCAGGTTTGAGGTCAGATGTTGGAGGCCAATTTGACTCCACCCAATGCTTCTCATGAGCTCTGCTGTCTCATATATTCAGAAAACAGGGACACTTGGTGTATCCACGTTGCTGACAAAGAAGGAAGCAGACCATCTGAAGGTCAACACAGATGATCCAGTTGTACTTGTGATATTGCAACAGATCGGTGACTCTCATTATGTCTTCATATTCTTCACGAAAACAAAATGAATGGCCAATTGGGACTGCACCAAATAAATTGCCATTCTGGAGGAGGACGCACTTCAAGCTCCACTTTGAGCCATCAATGAACAGTTGCCATTCAGTTGTGTTCTAGATTGGAATTCCCAATTCTTCCATTAAACCATGTATGTTAGGGCAATACACAAAGCCACTGTCACTTTGAAAGTACTGCAGAAATGCACTTTCTCTTGATCAAAAGTAGGATACCTTCGCCCCTTGTTCAAGCAAGTTTTTCTCATGCAGTCTTGGTGCTATGAGTTCTGAAGCCTTTTTGGATAGTCCCAAATCTCATGCCAAATTACTCAACTCATGCTGATCAAATCCCTTATGAACTGAATCATCTTCAATTTCAAAATCTTCATTGCTGTCACTTAGTTCTTCACCATACTCCTGTTTTTCAAAAGAGGGTAGTTCAATGAAAACTGGCACTGGGATTTCAGTTGCGTGAGGCACTGGGCATATAGCTAAAGGTAGACTAAGATACTCTATTTTACATCTATTTTTCTTTTAATATCCTGACATTTTCATTCTACAAAAGTAACAATCACTTGAATGATCACTGGGCTCTTGTCAAATCATAGGTATACCAAATGGCAATTTATCATGTGTTCCCTTCATCCATATCCATAAACTCTTGACTCACTGCTTGCACACCTTGTGAGAGGCCCAAGACTTCTCTTGATAACCAAGTTTTACTTTAAAATATGCAAAATAGGCTTGCCTGACAAATGTGCTGGTGTTTGTCTTTTGACTGGGAATGATGAAACTGCCAGAGATATAACAAAACAAATCAGGGTTGTTTAGGTACTTAACAATGAGAAATAGCAGAGGCAGACATGATCTGAAGGAAAGGAAATAGGTATGTATGTAAATAAAAAAAATAAATTTTGCTAACTCCTTGTATATAGACAAGAACTCAGACTACACTTCAGAATATGATTCACTATAGAGCGGCACACAACCTCTCACCACACTGTCTCATGTGTAATTGAATAGCCTAGACAAGTATGAACCTTTCGCTGATCTCCAAGGTCATCCCCCACCCCTCCCTACTCGAGGGAGGTTTTCTCTCAGCCAATGGAAGAGCACTAGTATTTTCCTTGATCCAGGCTCGATCCAGCCTAGAGTGGTCACATTAAGATAAGATGTACAAAAAAACTTGACATGATAGAAGAAAACTAACTGCAGTTTTAAAATCAGCATGCCTATTTAAGTCTAAACAACTGAAAAATCAAACTCAACAAGAATTATGTTAAAAATTGTTCCCCTGTGTAATCTTTAGAGGCACCATTTCTCATTGCCATTGTAGGCAACATCTGAGAAGACTTTTGGGTGTAGGTGAGAGAAAAATAATGACAATACTAACATAATTGAGAAAACTCAAATTTATGTTATATGCCAGGTTTAGCTACATGCTTTACAAGTATTTCTGCATTTGGTGAAGCCCATAGAATTTTAAGTTACTTGCCCCAGGTCACAAAATTAAGTTGTAACAGAGCTGGACCTTAAGTAATGAACTGAGGGCAAGTTCATGCTCTTGGTCACTGTGCAAAACTGAGCACATTATCTCAGGCCTGTGGCGCAAGGCTCTGTCTTTGTTTGGCATACACGAGGGCTCCAGAGGGTGGACATTTCTTATAAAGATGAGGGTACAATTATTTCTTATGGCATCATTTCCTTAACAACACTTATCATAACTAGCAATTATATATATTTTTACTTGTTTATGTCCGAATGCCTCAGGGTAAGCTACGTTGGAACAAGGGCCAGCCTGTTGGTTCAATGGTTATTAGCGGGTCATGGCTCAATGAGTGGCCTGCCCAGCATCCCCCACTTCCTGTGCCATGATGGACCTAAGTGAATTTGAAGATTGATTTTTCTTGGTGGCTATGTGAATCTCTTTGAGCATTGTTTTTTTTTTCTGGTGAAAGTAGGCATAATTCCATCTACTTCAAAATGATGTTGAGATGACTAGATATAATAATTATATAGAGAATCTAGCCTACAACAAGACTTAAAATATTAAATGGGATAAATGGGGCCTGCTGCAAAATATTGGGTTGACTGAAAAGTTCATTTAGTCTTTATGATGGCTTTAATTGTCTTTAACTTCATTCAAAGCAATTTTGTTAGATTTCATTGTGACAGCTGTCATATCAGTGTGTACTTAAAAATATTTATCAAAATTGGTGAATTTTCTTTCTTTCTTTCTTTTTTTTAAGTATACTTCATTGATTATGTTGTTACAGTAGTTCCAGTTTTTTCCCCTTTACTCCCCTCTTCCCAGTACCCCTCTCCCCTCCAGCAGTCCCACCTCCCTTAGTTCATGTCTGTGAGTCATGCATATAAGTTCTTTGGCTTCACCCTTTCCTATATTATTCTTAACTTCCCCCTGTCTATTTTGTACCAACCAATTGTTCTTCTTAATCTCTGCACCATTTCCCCATATCTCCCCCTTCCCTCTCCCAGCTGATAACCTTCCAAATGATTCCCATACCTATGATTTTGTTCCTATTCTGGTTTGCTTATTTGGATTTTGTTTTTATTTTTTAGATTCAGTTGTTGATAGTTGTGAGTTTGTTGTCACAAATTGGTGAATTTTTGTGTAGCCATTTTAATATTGAAGATGGAAGAAGATACACAACATTTTCAGCATATTATGCATCATTACCTCAACAAAGGTTAAAATGCAACTGAAACACAAGAAAGATTTGTGTAGTGTGTGGAGAAGGTGCTGTGACTTATCGAAGGTGTCAAAAGTGGTTTGCAAAGCTTCTTGGTACTATTGATGTTTTGGCTGAATAATTTTTTTGCTGTGGGCTATGCTATGCATTGGAAGATGCTTAGCAGCACCCCTCACCTCTACCCACTAGAAGCCAATAGCAAGAGAGAGGCAACATACTCAAAATATCTAAATCAATAAAGTTATTGGTGAAAATGAAAAATGTGTCTTATTTTACAGGAAAAAACACACTGACTTTTTAGCCCATCCAATATAACTGACATAAGTGTGGCTGGGAGAAGAGCTCTGTTATTTTCTCTCTGAGTTATAACCATGGATTCAGGTACTACAAAGAGTTTTTGGCTTTGTCTCCAAAAGCCTTGACTAGGGCCATGAATTTGTCTGAGCCCATATAGAACCACAGGCCTTGTGTGTCTTGACTGCTGTTGAGGGTTGGCAGGGGGATCCCTCTAAGTCCCATCTGCTGCCTTCAATCAGGTAGAAAAATTAGATTAGGTGTGTTGTCCCTTAGCCACATAATCTATCAGGTTCCTGGAGTGACTTCCATTAACCACTTAACATGTGTAGGAGTCAGTAACACAGGAAGAATAGTACTATTGAAACATATTTGTTCCTTATTTTTCTAGTCCTGTATTCAGAGCAGATAATTGTTGTCATGGTAACTGAAAGAAGGGCAAGTAAGAATTTTTGAGTACCCAAGATGCTTTTGTACAGGAAGAAGGGTGAAGTTGAACTGAAATGACTTAAAATAAAATATCATTTTCATTTTTCTCTCTATAGAGGGCAGATCTCATGATTGTGTCTCAATCTATTCCCCCAAAATAAGTATATTCAGACACATTTGAGTATGAAAGAAAAGAGAAAGGGAGATGGAGAGAAAAGAGTTTCTCCTATTGTCCTCTTTCTCCTTTCCAAATGATTTCATTTGTAGTATGAAGCAAAGTCCTACGAAGGGGAGCACTCATTGGAGTTGTTTCCCATATGGTTGAAGAGAAGCAGGATTTTACCCTCTCCTCCCGTCAGTTGTGCATGGGTTGAGGCTGTCCCCAGGGGGCATCAATTTAGGTTCAGGGCATGCCATTGGCTTTGCTAATGTTCAGGAACCTGCTTGTGGGAACATTTTTGTCTCTTTATTGGGCTTATGACCTGTAACCGAAACACATATCAGTTTTTAGGGAATTTATAACTCTCTTCATCTCCATATTTCCAAAACATAGAATTTAGGTTCTAGTTTTTTAAACATAGATTTGATTTAACTAAACAAACATACAAGAGTGAATTTTGTTTGCAGTTTAGTGAGGAACAGTGAGTTTTACTAATTTTTCTGACTGACCCAAACTGTGTTCCTTCAGTTTGGAATCCCTTTTCCTCTGCTTCAGCCCTGACACTCATGTTGGTATATCTTTTTGGTTCTGTCCTTTTCTGTCTCTTTCTTTTCCAAGTGCAGCAGATACTCACAGCACACTCCTAGCACCAGGGTACACTGTGCATACTCCACTCTACAACTTCCTACCATTCCTTTGGGAATCTCCATGACTTAGCTCTAGTTCCTTTATTCCTTCATGGGGCATAGCTTGCCTGATTCCAGGGTACCCTAACTCCAGAGTGTGTTTTCTTTTCTGTGTGTTTGTGTTAAAAGGCATCAGCTCCCCTAAAGTAATCTCTGTGTTTGGCCAAAAAAGTAATTACAACTAGAAACCTGAGGTTTGAGGCCCAAGGTCTGGGTGGGCAAAGGTGAGGATAAGATGTAAGGAAGAGAGGAGGCAGAGACAGAGGAGACTGTGGTGCTGAGGGCAGAGATGAGGTATTCTGCAGGCTGTCAAGTCCAGCTGGCCTCAGGATGTTGTCCTTTCTGACTCTGGAAACTTAGACAAGTTATTGAATTTCTCTCCAGTTTCCTAATCAGTAAAATAGCATAATATTAGTGCCTACTATAAAGTTTTGAGAATTGAATGGAATATTGTATGCAAATTCCTTGCTGCCGTACCAAGATATACTAAATGTTCTATAAACTTTATTATTATTTGTGAATATTATCACCACCAGAGATAAACTTTGTTGATGTTCATAGTCTGCCTCAAGAGGACCTATTCATTGGACCAAGTACCTCTATGGTAAATTTGAGAACATACGAAATCTCAGAGGTTTAAATGGGCAGGTTTTATTTCATTGAGTATATTTATTGTTTTTGAATATTTGAAGTTCAAGGAAAGACTGAAGAAAGCATTCTTAACATTTGCAAAACCAGGGGCATGAGAATAAATAGAGGTCCACAAATCATGTTTAAATTCTGAAAAGTTGTACATTAAGCTACCAAACTCTAACTGCTGATACTTTCCATCTTGACACACACACCTCCTGGCAACCTGAAGGGCAGCTTTTTATTTTTAAAACAGGACTTAAAATAGCAATCATTTATTGCCCATGTCCCCAGCTACAAAATTAGTACATGTGTATAATAACAATTGTAGTCACAATTGTTTTTTTGATCATTTATTCTATGTCAGGTACTATGCTTCAAGCTTAACATGTATTATTTCATTTAGTCTTTATAACAATTTGATGAGGTAGTTCCCATTATTATCTCCATTTTTACAGACATAAAAACTTAAGCAAAAAAAAAGAAAGAAAAGAAAGTCACCCACAATTCCATCCTCCAAAATTAACCCAAGTATTAATGCATGTTTTTCTATTAATTTTGGCAAACAGCTTTGAATGTAGAATTCTTGGCCTCCTTGGTGGTCTGTGCTGGATGGTGGCACATGGAGAGCGAGTGCTGGTCCTTGGTCTAAGGTGGGCCTCCTCTCTCCCATCCCTGGTTCTATCCTGTATGCACTCCTGTGGGTGTCCCTTCCTAATCCCCTGCCCCCAGGGAGAGGAGTGAGCTCTCTAGATGTAGTCCAGCCTCTGTTGGAGGGACCCTGGGAGGTTGTGCTTTACAGGTTCTGGAAGTAGGCTTGAGGTTGTTTGACCTGGGAACCCTGGTGTATGTAACCACACAGAAACTTCATTTCTTTAACATGTCCTTTTCTCCTTCCTTTTGATTCAAACTGGCCTCATTCAGCACCCTGACTAAACCCACTTTCCTCTACCGTGCACATTAACTCCCTTAATCATTAAGTTCTTAGGACAATGAGGTTCAAATAATCTTAGGAACAAAGCCTTGGATCTATTGACCACAGAAATAGAGTTTCAATCAAACTGAAGATAACACTTAGGCCTCAGTTGTGTTTTAGATCCAGACCTAGAAAATTGTTGCTGTATCTAGGCCAGATGCACCAATCACCTACCCTCTACCTGAGCACCACCAATCAGTAGGGACCACAACTCTGACCATGACCCTAACTACCTTAGCCACTGTGATGAACAATTTTCCCCCTATATAATGCAACTCCTACAAGCAGAGGGGAGGGGCGCAGCTCTGAGAATTCACTCACCTGTGACTCTGGATGTGGAGCCACCTCCTCAATTAATAAATGTACTTTCTTTGCTGCAAGCTCCTGTTCATGTCTTATTGGGCTTTGATACATGTAGGCAAAGAGTACTTCAGAGTTACTTCAGTCCAGTAACACTGGAGCCCTAAATACTCAGAGTGTGGTCTATGAGGGGGTGTGTGGGCTGTGGGTGTGCACATCCCTTTGGCCTTACAGACCTTCCATGGGCACTGGTGGAGGTTGCAGCTGGACAAATCAATAAGGCCCCTCTTGCCTGGGTCTATGGGAAGTACTTCCTTACTGCTACTAAGGAGAGAGAAATTTGGTAGATTAAATGTTTAAAAATTCATGCAGAACTTAATGAAGGGCTGATTAAGACATATTAATAGTCTGTATTTAACAAATACATTACTATAATTATATTGTTAGCAGAATTGCCTTTGTGGTATCAGTGTCTCAGTGCTTGCTTATAGTTTAATAAAACACATTTAGAATCAACACTATATGTTGTTGAATTAATTAAAAGCACCATTTGTGTTTTTGCTAACTAAAATGTGTCACAGGTTTCAACAGTTCTTTATTCATCCTAAAAATATTAATGGAGTGCCTACCGAGTAGATACTTGCCAGGTAATGTACTAGACACTCTAAACATTATTAATTAAATAAAGAATGACTAGAGCTGCATTTTGTAAACAGTTGACACAAGGGAGTAAGTTGGAGATCTACATTTAGAGGGAAAAGTCTAGGAATTTTTTGGAGAGAATGGAGGTATTTGGTTTTTCCAACACCACTACTTGATTTTCACTTGCTTAAAAATGTGAATTATGAAATTTGGAAACATTTCTCTTAAAAATAGCTCTTCTCTGCAAATACTAGATTCTACTCATCTTCACTTATTTTATATTCTAGATTTATGTTATAAACATATAGACATAGGTTGACTCATTTGTTTCAGGAGCCAGCTGTGTGATGCTGGCATCCAAGGGAGGGTATATAATGCTGGCCTGATCAAACACATTTAGGTGAATGCCAGCATCTCTTTCCGGTGATAAAAGAACTGGGATATGACAGTAATTCTTATGGTGTATCTTGACGATTGACACTTAAAAGATGCCTAATAAGAGTTGAATGGGTATTGTAATCCCACACTGCCAGAAATTCGATCATCAAGGTTTAGACCTCTGTTAATAGTGGCATCAGACCACTGATGTTCTAATGACTGTAAATCTAGTTCCTTCTCTGTTTTTACTCTGTGGTTGTATATATATGGAAAGCAAGAAGTGGTCTTAAAAAGAATGAGTATGTGGGGCTGGGAAGACTGTGAATAACAGCCTGATTTAGAGACATGGATATATATTCTAGCTAATTTAGAATTGTTTCTGGGCAGCATTTTCGTGTGATAGTTGAAATATTATCTGAATAATATATGCTGATAATTTACTGAAATCTTGTCAATCTAGAAATAGAGGGAAAAAGCATGATAATCAAACCACTCAGGTATCAAGGAGTGTGATTCACCCATTATCCTGCAGATGCTCTAAGGAGTCAAATAACAATGATCCTTTCATCATGGGCAATAGCCACCTTCAAGAAGTGATAATAATGTCTCTCTTTTCCCACAGTACTAGAATTCTTTAATTTCTTTGGACATATAGGCTGAAATCATATTTCATCTAGTAGGAATTTATGTGGAAAAAAATTTCTACTTTGGAAAACTGATCTTGAAATAAATACTTTTAGTCCTATTGCTTTCTTTCTATTGCCTTACAGAAGTCAGCCACATTGAGAGTTGGGGGAGGAAAAGAGGAATATTGGTCCTTCTAGTGAGAGAAGAGCAGGCCTGGGAAGGTTCTAAGAGTAGGCTCCTGGGAGGGGCCAGGATGACTTCTTAGAGAGGGATGAAGGAGGGCACTAAAAGTTTTCATTTACCTCAAACTGAATTATCCACAGGGTTTAAATCCACTTAATGCTTTTTTACTTGGTAGAGGAAGCATACGCATTAAATAGAAGAATGTTATATCATGTCTGAAGCAATTAGACAATGGAGTGTGTGTATATATGTGTGTTTAGCTTTTTCTGACTGTAAGTTGCAGTGGTTTAATAAGTGAATAAATTTACTTATTTATTTTCCAGGTTTATTGATGTATAATTGACATATAACATTGTGTAAGTATAAGGTGTATAACCTGATGATTTGATAAACATATATATTGTGAAATAATTACAGTTGAATTATGTAACACATTCATCACCTCATACAATTATCATTTTTTTTAAGGGGAGTGTGAGAACATTTAAGATCTGCTCTCAGCAACTTTCACATTTATAACATAGTATTTTGGGGTGACATTAGTTAATAAGATTATATAGGTTTCAAGTGTACATTTCTTTTCTTTTTTTAAGTATATTTTATTGATTATATTTACAATAGTTCCAATTTTTTCCCCTTTGCTCCCCTCCACCCAGCACACTCCTTCCCTGACAATCCCCTCCCCAAGTCCATGCCCATGGCTCACCCTTTCATATATTCTTCTTCTTTTTTTAAATAATTAATTAATTAGTTAAATATTTTAACACTAAAAAATAACAATCCCTTCCTCTCAGACTTAAGACCCTTTACAATCTTATAAAGGACAATGGACGAAGGTCTTGAGCTCCTCTAGCTGCTTCAAGCTGGACATGGTTGTCGTCCTACCTACCCTTGGGTCCAGAAATCCCTAATAAGAGTGGAGGTGTGGAGGGGAGGGTGGCCTTCCCACAAGGGGAAGGATCGTGCAGACTCCAGGTTGGTTGGCTGTCTCTGGACAGCGGCATGCTTGGTTTAACCGGCTGGCATCCGTGTTGTATTCTGGAGGCAACAGAGTTAAAGAACATCATTCAGTCTGTAACCACTAGATGACAAAAGACAGGTATTAATTTTTCAATGTCCCACATTAGGGAAAAGAAGGGCTTCTTTAGAGGAAGGTATGCCAGGTACATCTCACCTGTCCAAAACCCTTTTGCCCATTATACTTAGTTTGGACTGAGGGAAATATTTTAGGTTTCCCCCCTCTCGGGCCTCTGGGCTCTTTCTGTCCAAGCCATTAGGATAGAAAAGAGAAACCAGTTTTAAAGTGAAGCCCACAGACCACCCCGTTCTTCACCAACCCAGCCACTTAGTTCAGCCAAACCATTGAGTCTCAGGAGGCAGCAATGCAGACAGGATTAAGTGAGGCCTATACGTACAGACAATCACTCAGGTAATGAGATCGTAGGCTTATGCCCTTTGAAAACAGAAAACACATGTTAATTTATGTAACATAACCCACATACAAGTCCCTAAATGTGTAGGACTGTCTTATCGGAAAGACATCCAGTTGCAAGGCATTTGACATTCTTCTTGCCTGTAAATTAAACATCTTTGATAATGCCACAGACATAGTTTAACTTTCAAATGAAAACAAATTTTAAATGAAAAGAAACTTTAAAGACGGTTAGCTGCACTACTTTATAGTCTACCACTGGGCATTGTGAACTTCCTTGAATCTTGATTTTTCTCCCTAAGATTACCCTCCTTGTCATTAAGGGGACTGCATTAAGTTCATTTTTAATTTATCCTGTTCATTTGCACAAACACAACAAGAGCAGCAAATGACCACTTATGATCTTTAGTTCTGCTTTGCTGGAACTTATGCAAGGAACATTTAGGGTGACCTTCAGTCTGCCCTTCAGGGCACAGAAGCTGGGCCACATACCTGGCATTCAGCCTTGCCTGTAAACACCTGTCTTTTCCAGGTCCTCCTGGTTTTCCATTGTGCCTTAAGGCCCTTCTAGCCATCTTTCAGGAAAACAACCTTTGTTCCTTCCCTGGAAAGATTGCTATGGACCGCTCATCCATCCAAGGTACCAGGCCTTTTATCTCGTAGACTTTTATTACCTTTGAAAGTCAGTCCCAGTTGCTCAGGGCTTTTTGGTAACAACCAAAGCCCAAGCATGTCTCCTTTAGGCATGACATTCCAGTCAAAGTCTTAGTCAAAAAAATCGTTATTAACAACTGGTCTTATTAGTTTTATGCAAAGAAACTTAGGTCATTACTTACTTTTTAGAATGCCAAATTCTGGCGGGATCAGATAGGGAGAAAATATATACAGTGTGAAGGAAAATCCTTGTCCTTCTAATATTCACTGAACTTGCATTTCTACTCTTTATATTTTTATTTTTACCCCCACTAAAAATTTTTCTGTTTGTTTGTTTTTCCATTACAGTTGTCTCACTTTTTCCCCCCTCTTGGTTCTCTGCACCCTGTTCCTCCCTTCTCCCACATTCAGTCCCCACCCAGTTGTCCATGTCCATGGGTCATTTATACATGTTCTTTGACTAGACCCTTCCCCTTCTACCACTTCTCTCCCTCCCATCTCCCCCTTTGTTACTGTTAGTTTATTCCTCGTTTACATACCTCTGTTTCAATTTTGCTCATTTGTTTGTGTTGTTCATTAGTTTCCTTTAACAGGTGATAGCAGAAGGTAATTTTCTTTTGTTGCCTGGCTTATTTCGCTAAGCATAATTCTCTCTAGTTCCAATCATGTTGTTGCAAATGGTAGAAGTTCCTTCTTTCTTTCAGTACTTATTCAATGTCATTTTCCCCCTTTGTACTCGTGTTCGTCTCTGTCTCTCTCTGTTTCTTCATCTTCTTAAAGCAGACCCTTTAGCATCTCTTGCAATACTGGTTTGGTGGAGATGTATTCTTTTAACCTTCTTTTGTCTTGGAAACTCCTTATTTCACCTTCCATTTTGAATGAGAGCCTTGCTGGGTAGAGTATTCTTCGTTGTAGGCCTTTGTTTTTCATTACTTGGAATATATTTTGCCATTCCCTTCTGGCTTGTAGTGTTTCTGCTGAGAAATCTGATGATAGCCTTATTGGAGCTCCCTTGTATGTTATAAGTTGTTTCTCTCTTGCTGCTTTTAGGATTCTCTCTTTGTCTTTGAATGTAGCCATTTTAATTATGATGTGTCTTGAAGTGGGCCTGTTGGGGTTCATCTTCATTGGGACCCTCTGTGCTTCCTGGACTTGCATGATTCTTTCTCTCTTGATGTTAGGGAAGTTTTCTGTCATTAGTTTTTCAAAGAGGTTTTCTATCCCTTGTTCTTCTTCTTCTCCTTCTGGAATTCCTATGATACGGATATTATTACATTTCATGTTGCCCTGCAGCTGTCTTAGAGCCTCTTCAGTCTTGTTCAGCCTTTTTTCATTTTGTTGCACTGTCTGTGAGTTTTTGTCTACATTGTCCTCCAGCTCGCTGATCCGATTTTCTGCTTCCTCTAGCCTGTTTTTAATTCCTTCTACTGTGTTCTTCAATTCAGAGATCGTATTCTTCATTTCCTCCTGGCTCTTATTGATAGCTTCCATGTCCTTTTTGATGCTGGTATAATTCTCAGTAAGTTCCTTATAGTTCTTCTGGAGTTCACTGTAGTTTCTCTGGAGTTCTTTGTAGTTTCCGCTGAGCTCATTGAGCTTCTCCATAATCCATGCTTTCAATTCCATATCTGATAGTTGGCTCCCCTCTATTTTATTTAGCACTCTTTCTGGGGACTCTACCTTTCCTTTCGATGGGGGGTTGTTTCTCTGTCTCCCCATTTTTGTGACTCCTATTGTTTGTTGGTGCTTCTTAGAATGATCTGCACTTCCTGGGTCTGCCCCTGGTGGCGTCAGATCCTGTACCAGTCTGGGCCTAGGCAGCCTGTTGGAGACTTCCAGGGATCTACTGCCTTTGTCTGTCTCCTTTAGTTGATAATCTATTCAATCTGTGATTAGTTGTCAGGCTTAAGGACCATGGGTGTGGCCGCTTAATTCCTGTAGGCAGGGCCTTTGCTTCCCCTCAGGCTGATGCCACTTGGCCGGGAATGGTCTGCCTGCAGTGTGGGAATGAGTCAGCCCTGGGATCCAGCCGGCCGCTTCCCCAGCTCTCCCCTCAAAGCCACCACACCAAACTCTCCCCAAGCATTTCCAGTCCTCTCTGTCTTCCCTCTGCTTGTGCCCAGGGTAAGTGGGGGCCAAAATATTTTTGTATGTGATCCGCTTAAGAGCTCTTTTTCTCCAGCTGTTTCTCTCCGGCTAGCAAGAAACCCTGTGGCTTTTCGCTTTTCTCAGCTGGATACTATTTTACTTTCCACTCTGTTGCTGTAGGCTGGGGATCCCGGCTGGGGGTTTAGACCCTGCCCTTCTCAGGGGGAATCCCCGGCTGCTGAGCTGTTTCTCAGCCCCTTCAGCTGCCACCCGTGTGAGCCCAGCCAGCCCTTCCGCATCTCCGCACTCCCTACTGGTCACGTTGTAATGTAGTGGCCTTTTTTGTCTCTCCGTGGTTATAAGACTTCTCTCCAGCTGGTGTTCGGTTGGTTATTCCAGATGATTTCTCCAAAATTACGTTGTTATTCCAGACTAGTTCTGGGAGGAAGTTAGTGTAGCTTCCACTTACTCCTCCGCCATCTTGTTTCCCTCAAGTGTACATTTCTATGATACATGATTGATATAATTGCATTGTGTGCCTACCACTCAAAGTCAAATCATCTTCCATCACCATATATTAGGCCCCCTTTACTCTTTACTAAATACTCATCTCCCTCCCCTTTGGTAACCACTACACTGTTGTATGTGTCTATGAGTTTCAGTTTTATATCTCACATATGAGTGAAATCATATGGTTCTTAACTTTTTTCTGACTGACTTACTTTGCTTAACATAATATGCCCAAAGCTGATCCATGTTGTTGCACATCACAGTATTTCATCTTATGGGTGAGTATTTTAACTAAAGTCACTATGCTGTACAGTCTATCCCTAGAACTTGTTATCTTATAACTGGAAGTTTGTACTCTTTGACCAACATCTCTTCATTTCCCCCACTCCCCAGACCTAGGCAACCACTATTGTATTCTCTGTTTCTATTAGTACGGCTTTTTAAGATTCCACCTATAAATGAGATCATACAGTATTTGTTTTTCTCTGACTGGCTTATTTTACTTAGCATAATGCCCTAATGGTCTATCCATTCGATGAAAATGGCAAGATTTCTTTCTTTTACATGGCTGAGTAACATTCCATTTTATGTACATACCGCATCATTATTCATCCATCAATGGACTCTTAGGTTATTTCCATATCTTGGCTATTGTGAATAATATTACAATATACATGGGATTGTTGATATCTTTTTAATACCCTGTTTTCATTTCCTTTGACTATAAACCCAGAAGTGGAATTGCTGGATCATATATAGTAGTTTTATTTTCAATTTATTGAGGATCCTCCATAATATAGTCTTTGATAATGACTGTACCGATATACAATCCCACCAGCAGTGCACAAGGAATTTCTTTTCTCCACATCCCCACCAGAACTCATTATGTTTTGTCTTTTGATAATAGCCATTCTGACAGCTGTAGTTTTGATTTACATTTTTCTGGGGATTATTTGTGTTGAGCATCTTTTCATGTACCTGTTAACCATTTGTATGTATTTTTGGAAAAATGTCTATTCAGGTTCTCTGCCCATTTTAAATTAAAATTTTTTTTGTTGAGTTGTATGAGTTTCTTACATATTTTGGATATTAACCCCTTATAAGATAGCTCGTTTGCAATTAGTTTGCCTTTGCTTTTTTATTTTGTTGGTTGCTTCCTTCTTTGCCATTTAAGTGGGTTTTCTGCAGTGAGCAAGGTTAGAGGTTGTGAGTCTCACATGTATATTTAAGGGAGTCACTAGTGTACTCTTATGGTTGATACTGAGTGTTATTTTAAGTCTTTGAGAGGGAATGGTTCCTAAGAATAAATTTTATCTTCAAATGCATAATGCGATGAGCCAAGATGGGCCTCATGCCTCTAACTATCTCCTAAAAGAGTAAGTTCCAGGAACTGCTGCAAATGTTTAACTTTGATGAGGGTTTTGAACTTTGGGAAAGTAATTTTTTAGCTTTCCCAAACTATTTTTGTTCTGTAAGGTCTCAGGACTAAAGGTTTTATATAAATCCCAAGTTCACTGATTTGCTGCAGGATGTGATGTAAAGAGCATTACAGGCCTGGGCAGACAGAGCTGGGCTAGCTGGGCTTCATCTCTTACTTGCTGCATGAATTCAGGCAAGATTCTTATGCTCTCTGTGTTGCAGCTTCCTCATCACTATCTCACAGCCTTCTTATAAGGATAGAGATGAAGTATGTGTAATGGACTGCATTTTTGTTTCCCCAAATTCATGTGTTGAAGTCCTAATGATTGTGATGGTATTAATGCTGGGAGCACCTGGAAAGGCCAAGGGAGGGCTCAACCTGATAGATACTGAGACCAGGTTCTTGTTCCAGCCCAAGAAAGTATTCTAGAGTGTGACAGAAAGATTTAGCAAAGCACAGTAAATTTATTAAAGCAATAGTATGCACTCAAGAAGTGAGAACAGGTGACCCCAGAGAATGAGACACCCACAATGGGGTTTCGGTGGAAGGTTTTTATTAAATGTGGGCAGGAAGGCATATAGGTTGGTACTCAGCTTCTGATGCTGGTGGGGAGATCACTGGCAAGGCTCATTTTTGTCCCTCCTCTCCAGATAGAGATTTCTTTTCTTTTCTTTCTTTTTTCTTTTTCATTTTCTTTTCTTTCCTTTCCTTTCTTTCTTTTTTCTTTTACTTTTTATTTGGTCTTCTGAGGGCGAAGCAAACAACAGGTGGTCAGTGAAAGTTGTATCTGAGATGTTTCAGCAAAGATGGAAAAGGGGAGGGGTAGAGCCAGAGGCCTTTGTTCCCTTCTTAGTTTCATGCCTCGTTATCAGGAGGTGGTGCCTTTGAGAGATAATTAGGTCATTGGTGAGGGTGGAACCCTTTTGAATGGATTAGTGTCCTATGTAAAGGACCACAGAGAGCTCTCTCCTCTCTTTGTCTTGTGAGGATACAATGAGAGGTTGGAAGGTTGGCAGCCTGCAACTTGGAAGAGGTCTCACTGACCACTACCATTCAGGCACCCTGATGTTGGACTGCCACCATCTAAAACTGGGAGAAAGAAATTTGTGTTGCATATAACCCACTGGTGTGTGGTAGTTTGTTATAGTAGCCTGAGCTGGCCAAGGCAGAGATATAAAAGGGCCTGGCACAGAGTAAGTCGTCGGCAGCCGTCCGTCTCGAGAGACGATGGTGTAGCTTCTTAAGAGTCTATCTGCACCGCCGAGAATGGTTGTGCAGTCCGACTCGGGAGTGACATGGTATCTGTCTCCTCCCGTGTTGAATCGACATCTTGCGATGACGCTGGAGTGTCCTCTCCAGTGAAGCTGAAGCTACAGAGCCTGGGCAGGGTGATATGGAGGGTCTGCTGTTGCCCATGCAGCAGACCCCCCCTCTCTTCGCAGCTGAAGGGTCCAAGGGAAAGACGGAGTCAATACAGCTTGGTTTCAGGTGCGCCGCAGGAGTTGCCGGTGTTGACTACAACGTCAAACCGCCTTAGGGACTCCGGCTCCGGATTTTCTGTCGGGGTTTACTCCCTTAGCCTTTCCCCTGAAGAGGTATGCCGCAAGGCAGCGGAGGTTTTTTGCAGTCAGAGTTTTCCTTCTCTGATGTGCCCTGACTGGAAGATCGAACCAGCGACACTTAGCTCGCAGGCCGACGCTCAATCCACTGAGCCAAACCAGCCAGGGTTACAGAGTAAGTACTCAACGAATATTCACCTACTCCCCTCCCTTTCCTTTCTTTCCCCAGGCTGATATAGCACAGAGTAAAAGAGAGAGTTGACAATGCCTTCATGAATTTGAGAACAGCAGCATGGTTTTGATCCACTGTACACTTTTTAAAACAACTTTTCAAATATGATATTACATATATACACAAAATTATAGATTATATGTATACAATTTAGCAAATTGTCACCAAGTATTTACACTCATTTAGCCAGTGCCAAAATGAAGAAATTACCAGCATTCCAAAGGCCTTTTTTTGGTAAAGATAGCACTATCTGACTTCTAACAAGATAGATTATTTTGTCTGGTTTTTAAAAATATAAGCATAATTACACAGAATGAGCTCATTTGTATCTGGTCAGAAAATAACTTCTCTTTTGCCTTCCTATGTTCTTCTAGCTGAACCAATAACCAAATTAACGTAAGGCAGGTTAACAGGAGAAAATAACCAAATTTAACACATATGTACATGTGAAGATGTCATTATAATATGATAACCCAGGACACATTGGACAGTGAGGCTCCTATTTTATTCTGGAGCTACCAAGAAGGAAGTATGTATGGCAGTTTGGGACTTAGAAGGGCAGGAAGGCTATTCATGTGGAGATAGAAGAGCAAATGTTTGGAAAATAAATGTTTGCTGGGCCATCTTTAACAATGGGATACAGAGAGGACTTTGATTTAAGGCACCTTGCTAGTTTCCTCCCTGACTACCACACACTACTTTATATTATCTATGATGATAGCTCCCTTCCTGGAGCAAGCCCTTTATCTAAAATTTTTAGGCAGTTAGGGGGAAGATCAAAGGTTTTTCCTGAGTCTTTTGTTCCTTAAAAATAACTAGCTTAAAATAGTCAATATCCAAAAAGGCATATTTTGTGGTGGCAAACTTTGCTCCCTGTTAGTTCCTTTGCTCAGCGTTGTATTTGTGTTTAACCCATGTTGTTATGTATAGCAGTGGTGTGTTCTGAATCAAAGAATTTTGAAGCTAGTAGAAATCAGAGTGAATGGAGGGCCAGAGATGGTAAATAATTTGCCCAAATTTACAAAGCTTGTTAATAGTAGCGATGCAATTAGATCCCAAGCCTTCCCATCTCTTGTCCAGGACTTTTATCTGCAGTCTCTGTAAGTAGCCTACACAGTTCAAGTTCACTGGACAAACAAAGAAGGGTAGAAAAACCAATTTCAGCACACATGAGTATGTCTGAATCATTGATTTGGAGATTTCACCATCATCTTTTGATCTGATCCTCTCATTTGTGCCTCCTTTACATGAGAATGTCTAGATCTTGTGTGCCTGGATGTTATTAAGGCATGAACCAAATATACATATTAGAGTGTCAGGGTTGGGAATGGACAGTCAGAAACATCTACACTGAAATCTTGTCTTATTGGTAAGACACTATCCTAATTTTAAAAGCTTCCAGAGGAGATTCTATAATTTTGACTACTTTTTATAGGCGTGAATTGGATCTGCCTATCTAATTCCGAATATGCAATGTACTTTTATTTGAGCATAAAGGCTTATTGGTATCACTTTATAATACCATATATTTGCATATTTATAATACCATATATTACACAGTACATACAGTATCATTCAAGATGGTCCTAATTGAAATATCCTCTGGAAACCCACTATTTAAAAAAATTTTAGTTATTGATTTTAGATAGAGAGGGAGAAAGCAACATCTGTTTTTTGCTCTACTTATTTATGCATTCATTGGCTGTGCCCTAACCAGGGATCAAACTTGCAATGTTGGTGTATTGGGATGATGCTCTGACCATCTGAGCCACATGGCTAGACTCAATGTTCTTTTTTTTTTTTAATTTTTACTTATTTTATTATATTTTAAAAAATCTATTTATTGTGTTTTTCTATTAGAGTTGTCCCATTTTTTCCCCATTGCTCACCCCCCACCCTGCCCACCCCTCCTCCCATAGTCCATCCCTACCCTGTTACCCTGTTGTCCATGTTCATGGGTCATTTATACTAGTTCCTTGACTAGACACTTCTCCTTCTCTCCCCCCATCCCCCAGTCACTATCAGTCTGCTCCTTGTGTACTTGCCTCTGGTTCTATTTTACCTATTTGTTTGTGTTGTTCATTAGTGTCCTGTATTAGGTGATATCAAATGGTATTTGTCTTTTGCTGCCTGGCTTATTTCACTAAGATTAATACTCTCCAGTTCCATCCATGTTGTTGCAAATGGTACGAGTTCCTTCTTTCTTTCTGCTGCATAATATTCCATTGTGTAAATGTACCACAGTTTTTTAATCCACTCATCTGCAGGTGAGCACTTAAGCTGTTTCCAGCACTTGGCTATTGTGAATAGTGCTGCTATGAGCATAGGGGTGCATTAGGTTCTTTTGAATTGGTGTTTTATGATTCTTCAGGTATAAGCCCAGCAATGAGATTGATGGATCAAGAGGCAGCTCCATTTTTAGTTTTTGAGGAAATTCCATATTGTTTTTCACAGTGGCTGCACCAGTCTACATTGCCACCAACAGTGCCCTAAGGTTCCCTTTTCTCCACATCCTCATCAGCATTTGTTGTTTGTTAATTTGTTGATGATGGCCATTCTGACTGGTGTGAGGTGGTATCTCATTGTGGTTTTAATTTGCATCTCTCTGATGGCTAGTGATGTTGAGCATTTTCTTTCATATGCCTATGGACCCACTGAATGTCCTTTTTGGAGAAGTGTTTGTTCAGGTCCTTTGCCCATTTTTTAATTGGTTGTCTGTCTTCTTTGTGTTGAGTCTTATAAGTTATATCTTCGAGATCAAACCCTTCTCTGAGGTTTCATTGGCAAATGTTTTCAGATGCTGTTGGTCCCCTTTTCATCTTGCTGATGTTTTCTTTTGCTGAGCATAAACTCTTTAGTTTGATGTAGTCCCATCTGTTTATTCTTTCCTCTATTTCCCTTGCCTTAGGAGATATATCAGTGAAAATATTGCTACGTGGGATGTCTGAGATTTTCCTGCCTAAGTTTTCCTCAAGGACTTTTATGGTGTCATGGCTTACATTTAAGTCCTTGATCCATCTTGAGTTTATTCTGGTGTATGGTGTAAGTTGGTGGTCTAGTTTCATTTTTTTGCATGTCCCTGTCCAGCCTCCCGGCATAATTTGTTGAAGAAGCTATTTTCTCTCCATTTTATGCTCCTTACCCTTTGTCAAATATTAGTTGTCCATAGAGGCCTGGGTTTGTTTTTGGTCTCTCTATTCTTTTCCATTGATCTATATGTCTGCTTTTATGCCAGTATCAGACTGTTCTGATTACAGTAGCCTTGTAGTATGTAGTTTGATATCAGGTATTGTGATTCCTCCTACTGTGTTCTTCCTCAAGATTGCTGTGGCTATTTGGGGTCTTTTTTGGTTCCATATAAATGTTTGAAGTATTTGTTCTAGGTCTGTGAAATATGTCATTGGTATTTTAATAGGGATTGTGTTAGATGTATGTCCTTGGCTGGCTGTTGCCCGACTCTGTGGACTCATGAATAAACACCTCACTTTGCTGCTCAAAAAAAAAAAAAAAAAAAAAGAAAGAAAGAAAAGAAAAAAAAAAAGGATTGTGTTAAATCTATAAATTTCTTTGGGTAGTATGGACATTTTAATGATGTTTTTCTTCCCATCCATGAACACGGTATGTGCTTCCATTTATTTGTATCTTCCTTAATTTCTTTCTTCAGAGATATGTAGTTTTCTGAGTACAGTCTTTTATTTCTTTGGTCAAGTTTATTCATAGGTACTTTATTTTTCTTGTTGCTATGGTAAATGGGATATTTTTTTAATTTAGTTTCTATCTCTAACATTTTATTGTTGGTGTACAGAAATGCCTTTGATTTCTGAATATTGACTTTGTATCCTGCTATTTTGCCAAATTCACTTATTAGGTTGAGTAATTATTTGGTGGAGTCTATAGGGTTTTCTATGTACACTATCATGTCATCTGCCAATAATGATAGTTTTACTTCCTCTTTTCCAGTTTGGATGCCTTTTATTTCCTTTCCTTCTGATTGGTGTGGCTAGAACTTCCAAAACCATGTTGAATAAGAGTGGAGAGATTGGGCAGCCTTGTCTTGTTCATGATCTCAGGGGGAAAGCTTTCAGTTATTTCCCACTGAGTATGATGATGGCTTCAGGTTTCTCATATGTGGCCTTTATTATGTTGAGGTATGCTCCCTCTATTCCCATTTTGCTGAGTGTTTTTTTTAAATATAAATTGGTGTTGTACTTTATCAAATGCTTTTTCTGCATCTACTGATATGATCATGTGATTTTTATCTTTCATTTTGTTTATGTGGTGTATTATCTTTATTAATTTGCTAATATTAAATAATCCATGCATTCTTGGGAAAAATCTCACTTGATCGTGGTGTATCATCATTTTAATGTGTTGCTGAATATGGTTTGCCAATATTTTGTTAAGGATTTTATCATCTATGTTCATCAGTGATATTGGCCTATAGTTTTCTTTCATTGTTGTGTCTTGACCTGATTTTGAAATTAGGATAATACTGGCCTCATAGAAAGAGTTTGAGAGTCTTACCTCTTCTTGGATTTTTTGGAATAGTTTGAGAAGGATAGAAGTTAGTTTTTCCCTACATGTTTTGTAAAATTTGCCTGTGAAGCCATCTGGTCCAGGGATTTTGTGTGCTGGGAATTTTTTGATTACTGCTTCAATTTCACTAGTTTTTATCAGTCTATTCAGGCTTTCTGATGCTTCTTGATTCAATTTTGAAAGATAATGTGTTTCCAGAAGTTTGTTCATTGCATCCAGGTTGTCAAATCTCTTTCATATAGTTATTCGTAGTAGTTTCTTACTATCCTTTGTATTTCTGTGGTGCCGGTTGTGAATTCTCCTCTTTCATTTTTAATTTTGTTTATTTGGGTCCTCTCTTTTTTTCTTGATTAGCCTGGTTAAAGGCTTGTCAATTTTATTTATCTTTTCAAAGAACCAGCTTCTGGTTTTATTGATCTTTTGAATTGTTTCTTTAGTGTCTATGTCATTTAATTCTGCCCTGATTTTGATGATTTCCTTTCTTTTACTCGTTCTGGGGTTTGTATGTTGTTGTTCCTCTAGCTCTTGTAGCTGTTGGGTTAGATTTTTTATTTGATATTCTTCTACCCTTTTTAGGTAGGCCTGTATTGCTATGAACTTATCTCTCAGGAATGTCTTTGCTGTGTCCCATAGGTTTTGGGCTATTGTGTGTTCATTATCAGTTGTTTCCAGAAACTTTTTGATTTCTTCTTTGTTGTCATTGCTGACCCACTCATTATTTAATAGCATGTTATTCATTCTCCATGAATTTGAATGTTTTTGAGTCTTTTCCTTGAGCTTGGATTCCAGTTTCAGGCCATTGATCTGAGAAGATGCTTAATATAATTTCAATTTTCTTGAATTTGTTGAAGCTTGTTTTGTGTCCTAACATGTGGTCTTTTAAAATGTTTCATGTGCACCTGAAAAGAATGTGTATTTTGCTTCTTTGGCATGACAGATTCTATATATATCAATTAAGTCCATTTGATCTAGAGTGTTGTTCAATGCCTCAATATCCTTAGTGTTTTTTGCTTTGAAAACCTGTCCATTGTTGATAATGGGGTGTTAAAATCCCCTACTATGAGTGTATTGCTGTTGATATCCTTCTTGTAGTCTTCCAAGATTTTCCTTATATATTTGGGTGCTCCTATGTTGGGTGCATATATATTTACAAGGGTTATATCATCTTGATGGATTTTCCTCTTAAGTATTATGAAATGTTCTTCTTTGTCTCTTCTTATGGCCTTCTCTGTGAAATCCGTTTTGTCTGATATAAGTATTGCTACCCAGATTTTTTTTTTTTTAATGTGCATTTGCTTGGAATAATTTTTCCTATCCCTTCACTTTCAGTGTGTAGATCTTTTGTTTTGATATGGGTCTCTTGTAGACAGCATATATGTGTAGACCCACTGTTCTTGATGCCACTCCCCAAACTTGCCATGGTGCCTGCTATTTTATAATTACAGTTGTCTCATTAATTTCAGCATCTTTTGAAGGTCTCTGTTCAAATTAAATGCATTTTTATGAGCGGCATGCTTTGTGTCATCAGTATACTTTGCTGCTTAAATCAGAGATAGGAAATGTGTTTCACTGAGATACAGAATAGACTAAACTGCATCTCATATCATAGGAACTCCTATTCAAAACCAGTTTCCTTTTGTAATCATTGTTATCGCTTAAGAGAGGAAAGGGTTAAGAGCCTTTGTGCTTTGGAGAGGTGGGGGTGAGAAGAAAAGCCAGGAAAACCTGAAGTTTTTGTAATTCTTAGTGGTTGAAAGCCCCAACTCTAGAGTTAAAATGTTAATTTGCAAAGTTTCATGCTGGAGATTTCTCATTGGATGAAGCTTCATGGTTGGGTAAACCAGTTGAAGTTGAGAGCAATAAAACTGAGACATTAACTGAGAACAATCACCATTATATTACACAGGAGATAGCTGACAAACTCAAAATATCCAAATCAATGAAGTTATTGGTGAAAATGAAAAACGTGTCTTTTATTTTAAGGAAAAAACCATATGGACTTTTGGCCAACACAATACTTGTTGAGCTTAAACTATGAGCATAGGCTTGCTTCAGTAAGGATTTTACTGATGATATTGAATATAGGAACATGTAGATCTTTTCAAAGTACATTTATGGATATATGTAAATGGTTATTTTAGGTTTGAAGACAGCTCTGATATTTACACATTCTGTTCCATTGTCTGGCCTTAACGTGTCTTATTTTTAATTAAAAAACCCATTTTACCACATATGAATCACTGCCTTATCATATGACACTATCATGCTCCCCTCTAGATATTAGCTCAAATTGTGCTGGATACATCTTGGACACTGGTGAATTAGGTCTGGAACAAGAAAGTACTGAGATAGCAACCCTGACTGTGGAAATGTTCTCTGAAGAAATAGCAAGTAAAATATATATACACATGCACTTACACATTAAAGAGTGTTGTAACCACTTAGAGGAATGTTTGGGGTACTCAAGACCACCTGGAATTTACTTTTGGCTGTGGATAATCCTAACTATAGCCCTGAGTTTTAGTTCACTACCTATAATTCAGGGATAAGGGCAGAGTTGTTGTGAACATAACCTAATAAAATAAGGGCAGTACTTTATGAACCTAGAGGGGAAAAATTTGTAAAGCTCAGGGCCAGTTTGAAAAAATTACTACAAGAATGTATTGGAGATCAGAAAAAAATTAGATGTTAGGTCTTACCCTCAGAATTAGCAAACAGACAGTAGATTTTATAAAGCTAGAAACATTTTGGTAATTTAGACAATGAGGGCAAATCACACATGCCTTGCTCTGCTTTCTAAGTTCTGATAGTGTAAACAAAATTGTTAACACCTGGGCCCAGTTCACGGACTTACGCTTGTGCCATCTTGCTGGTCTTAAAATTCTGTATTACACAGGCCCCTTGTTGAAATCTGCTGCACCCAGAGGACTGCTCTGTCATCAGCAGCCATGTTGGTGACATCTTTGGTCTCAGATGACTGTATTCCAGACCGGTTCGGTGTGAACTGTCCATTAATGTGGTAAGGGAAGGTTATAGGTCTTCACTTCCCCAGGATCATTCCTGTTTCTCTTTACATTTCTATAAACTCTCATTTATAGTATTTGTCTTTCTTTGCACATGAGCACTTAAGAGGCTAGTCATGTCATTCGAAAAGCTGGAGAAATCCTTTCACGTTTTTTGTTGTTGTTGTTGTTGTTGTCATTTTTTGGTATTTAGAAGCAGTAGCTTAAAGATTCCCAGAGGGCTACAGGGTAGGTGGAAGCTATACTCATCTGATCCTGGCACCAAACCAGATTTACAGCTAAATTGTAGAGAAATAAACCCGAATAACCAATTGAAGGCTAGCTACCTGAACAAAAATGTTATAACCAAGGATTTACAGAAGAAGCCACATATAAACTGGTACAAAGGGCCAAGACGCAGAAAGGCCTGGCCCCTGCACCGACATGCAATGACTAAGAAGCCTCAAGAATATCTCAGATGCAAAACTCCCTTTCCTCAGGAGCCTGGGGTTTTAACCCCACACAGGGGTCCCCAACCCAGAACAACAGAGATGGGAAGAAAAGTCTGCATAGCATCTGATGGTGAAAATCAGCGGGGGTTCATCCTGCTTGGGAGAGAAGAGAGTCTGCTAGAGACCCAGATGCCACCTTCCCAGGGTTGAGCACTTCTGTTACAGCACCAGCCTGGGGTATGCACTGCCTGATCCTTCAACTATGGGTGACACCATTCTGTTGTGCTCAGGTCCTGCAAAGGGATCTGCTCACTGCACCGAACAGAGACCTTTGGGTTGCTTTTTTTTTTTTTTTTTTTTTTTTTAAGTGAAGCTCTTGGCAAAGACTCAGACAGTGATTGAGCTGTGTAGCTTTTGAAAGGGGACCCTTTTCCCCACCTTGAGGACACAACTGTTGTACTCCCTCCACCTGTTGAATCCCTTGGCCTGCCCTGCCACTCTGGGGTCCTGCCTTGCTGAGTTCAGTCTCAAGGGGAATCAGAGTGCCTTGCAGAGCTGGGGCTTTACAAGTGTCTTCTAGGGAGGCTTTTGTCCTGGGATCAGATGGGCATGTTCTGGTTTGTGTGGCTACATTGTTGGGGGGCACTCCAGTCTCTCCTGTGAGCTCAGCCCTATTATCCTGGGAAGGAAAAGAAGTGCCCCCCACCACCACCAATGGGAGACTTTTCGGATTGGCCCTCTCAAGTCCTGGTGGCTCTGTCCAGCTGAGCTCAGTTCTCCAGCTGAACTCGGTTCTGTGGGGGTCAGGGTGTGCTGCTTTGAGCTGGGACATTTGGCGATCTCCTTTGGAGGCTATTATGTGGGACCAGAAAAAGAGCTTGGTACCCTCCTGTGAGCTCAGCTGGTACCACTCCCAGTGGGAGACTCTTGATTTGGCTTCCTGAGCTCTGGTGGCTCCACCCTGTTGAGCTTGACCCTGCAGAGGGGATGGCTGGCTGCACCCAACCTGAACCTGTAGCATGCTTCTCCTGGGGGAACTAGAGTTGAAGACTCTGGCAGAGACTGAGACTGAGTGGTTTGTATCTGGAGTAGGTTCCATATTTGAGTGCTTGACCACATGGCTCCCAAGTAGGGGACCCACTAGCTCTGTCTTCCCTACCAAGCTCATGACCTGTGGAAGGGTCTATGTGTAGTGGCCAGCCTGGGATCACTCTACAGTCTTTCATTGGAAGGCTCTGGAGGAAGATCAGGCAACCTCTGGAGGAGGTGGAGTAGCCAATAGATGGAGGCAAACCTCAGGGAGCCATGGGCCTTTTGTACATCTGCCCCCAGTTCTAAGCTGGAGGAAGTTGACCTTTGTACACAGTTTGGCTTCTTCCACACACCCCAACCCCAGTAGACACAGTCACAAACAGTGAATAGCATGGTAGCTTCACACAAAGAACCCAGAGTGATTATGCACAATGTCTGACATTGACCTGGGCCTGAACCACACCAAAGTGGACCCTGAAACAATACAATCAGTGTTGGGCTTCAGACCACAATAGAGCTCAACCAAAGTAGCCACACAGTGGCCTACCCAAAGGGGGATTTCAGCAAGCACCAGACCCTGCTGGGAATAACTCTGCCTTGGGGGGCAGCTCCTGCACAAAGACTCATACATGGTAATCAAGGTTTATCCATATAACCAGCCAACCTGAAGGGTTAACCCCACCCACAAAAGAGCCAGCAGCATCTAAGACACAACTACAACTGGAGAGAGCACATAACACACAAGAAACATTCCCAGGGCACTGAGCACAGTTGATCTGGAAGATTGTGTCACTGAGCCCAACAAGACACTTTCATCATAACATCATCATAACAAAATTGGGAGTCATAGCAGAGCTACCTAATACACAGAGACAAAATTGGGAAACAAAGAAATATGTCCCAAATAAAAGCATAAAAGAAATCCTCAGAAAAAGAGCTAAGTGAAATGGAAGCAACTAAGGTACCAGAGGCAGAGTTTAAATCAATCATTATAAGAATATTCAAAGTACCTTAGGGGGATTATTTCAGTGAAAACTTAAATAAAGAGACAGGAAGCATAAAGAAGGACTTAGAAACTATAAAGAAAGAACCCATCAGAAATTTAGAATACAATATCTGAAATGAAGAATACACTGGAAGGAATCAACAGCAGGTTAGATGAAGCAGAAGACTGAATGAGCAATTAAGAGGACAAGATAACAGTAAGCACCCAAGCAGAGCATCACACACACACAAAGAGAATTTTAAAAAAATGAAAAAACTCTAAGAAACCTCTGGGACAACGTCAGCTGTAACAACATCTATATCATAGGAATACCAGAAGGAAAAAAAGAGTGAACAAGTAATAGAGAACCTGTTTGAAGAAATAGTGACTGAAAACTTCTCTAACCTGGTGAAGGAAAAAGTCACACCACTTCAGGAAGCACAGAGAGTCCCAATCAAGATGAACCCAAAGAGAACCCCACCAAGACATACCATAGTTAAAATGGCAAAAGTTAAATACAAAAAGTGAATCTTAAAAGCAGTAAGAGAAAAGTAACTAGATACCTACAAAGAAGTTTCCATAAAGTCGTTAGCTGATTTCTAAACAGAAACACTTCAGGCCAGAAGGGATTGGCATGAAATATTCAAAGTTATGAAATGCAAGGAACTGCAGCCAAAATTACTTTATCCAGCAAGGCTATAATTTAAAATTGAAGGCAAAATAAAGAGCTTCACAGACAGAAAAAAAAGCTAAAGGAGTTCATTACAACTAAATGAGTATTGAAAGAAATGTTAAAGAGCCTGCTTTTAGGAGAAGAAATAGAAAGAGGAACATAGTTATAAAGAATAAAATGGCAATAATCAAGTACCTATCAATAATAACCATAAATGTAAATGGATTAAATGCTCCAATCAAGAGACATAGGGTAGCTGGATGGATAAGAAAACATGACCCAAATATATGCTGTCTATAAGAGATCACATCAGAACAAAAGATATATACAGACTGAAAGGAAAGGGATGGAAAAAAATATTGCATGCAAATGCAAGTTAAAAAAAAGCGGAGGTAGCAATACTTATATCAGACAAAGACTTCAAAACAAAGGCCATAGCAAGAGATAAAGAAGGTCACTACATAATACTAAAGGATTGATCCAACAAGAGAATATAACCCTTCTAAACATGTATGCACTCAACATAGGAGCACCTGAATATATAAAGAACATCTTTATATATTTGCAGACATTAAGGGAGAGAATGATAGTAATGCATAGTAGATGATTTTAAAATCCGACTGACATCAATGGATATTTCTTCCAGACAAAAACCAACAAGGCAACAGTGACCTTAAATGACACACTAGATTGGATAGATTTAATTCATATTTACAGAACATTTCATCCCAAAGCAGCAGAATATGCATTATTCTCAAGTGCACTTGGAACATTCTTAAAGATAGACCACATGTTAGGATACAAAATGAACCAATAAATTCAAGAAAATGAAAATCAGGTCAAGCATCTTCTCTGTCCACAATGGTATGAAACTAGAAATTGATTATAATAAAGAAACTGAAAGAAATTCAGACACATCGATACTAAGCAATATTCTTAAAAAATGAATGGGTTGTCTTGGCTGGTGTGGTTCAGTGGATTGAGTGCTGGCCTGTGAACCAAAACGTTGCTAGTTTAATTCCCAGCCAGGGCACATGCCTGGGTTGCAGGCCAGGTCTCCAGTTGGGGGAGTACCAGAGGCAAACACACGATGTTTTTCTCCCTCCCTTCCCATAAATAAAATATTTTTTAAAAATGAATGGGTTAACAATGAGATAAAGGAAGAAATCAAAAGTTACCTGGAAATAAATGAAAACAAATACACAATGACCCAAAATCTATGGGACACAGAGAAAGCAGTCCTGAGAGGGAAGTTGACAACAATTACAGGCCAACCTCAAGAAGCAAGAAAAGCTCAAATAAACAATCTAGCTTTATACTTAAAGGAAATTGAAAAAGAACAAACAAAGCTCAGAGTGAATAGAAGGAAGGAAATAATAAAGATCAGAGCAGAAATAAATGAAATGGACACCAGCCAATGGTCTTTCAAAAGTTAGCATCCAGCCTACTCTGCTCTTTTCTTCACAGTATTCTAAAGGCTGTCACATCTGGACAACCATTTTCAGTAATGGGAAAACAATAGTTTTACAGTGTTATTCTCCCCACATAATTCATGGACTCTCTCTCATGGTCATGCATATCACTTCACTTCTTTTCTTCACACCATCTTCCATAGATATAAGTGGGGGCCTCTATTCAAGCAAGTGGGCTATCCATTTGCACTAAGCATGAATTCCAGGTTGAGTGTTATAAAAATGGGCTGGTGGCTCTCATCCCAGTAATTCAGTTGTGAAGAGGAATCTCATGTGAATTATCCTCAAAGAGACTATACTTGTTCCACAGAAATATGGAGACCATTTATTAATGATTATTTTAAAAACAGTAATCTTTTAAAAATTAATTTATTTTTAGTTTTTCAATTACTGTTTTTTTCAGTATTATTTTGTATTGGTTTCAGCTGTATAGCATAGTAGTTCCACAACCATAAATTTTACAGAGTGTTCCCCCTGATATTTCCAGTACCCATCTGACACCATAAATAGTTATTATAATATAATAGACTATATTTCTTATGCTGTATTTTACACCCCCATGACTATTTTTGTAACTACTAGTCTGTACTTCTCAATCCCTTAACCTTTTTCGCCTAGCTCCCCATCCCTCTTCTCCTCTGGCAATCACCAGTCTGTTCTCAGTATCTATGAGTCTGTTTCTGTTTCATTTGTTCATTTATATTGTTCTTTAGATTACATATATAAGTGAAATCATGTGGTATTTGTCTTTTTCTGACTGACTTATTTCACTTAACACAAGACCATCTACATCCATCAATGCTGTCGCAAATGGTAAGATTTTATTATCTTTTATGACTGAGTAATATTCCATTGTATATATGTACAAAGCTTTTTTATCCACTTGTCTATTGATGGGAATTCGGGTTGCTTCCATAGCTTGGCTATTGTAAATAAGGCTGCAATGAACACACAGGTGCACATAGTCATTCAAATTAGTGTTTTGGGTTTCTTTGGATATATGCCCAGAAGTGGGATTGCTGGGTCATAAGGCAGTTCCATCTTTAATCTTTGGAGGAACCTCCATACTATTTTCCATAGTGGCTTTACCAATATGGGAACAAGGGTTCCCTTTTCTCAACATCCTCACCAATGCCTGTTAGTTGATTTATTAGTGATAGCCATTCTGACTGGTGTGAGCTGATATCTCATTGTCATTTTAACTTGCATCTCTGATAATTAGTGATGTTGAGCAGTATGCATTTGGATCCTTTGTCCATTTTTTAATTGGATTGTTTGTTTTCTTGGTGTTGAGTTGTATGAGTTCTTTTTAAATTTTAGATACTAACCCCTTATCAGATGTATCATTGGCATATATGTTCTCCCATTAAGTAAGTTGCCTTTTTGTTTTGTTGATGTTTTCCTTCACTGTGCAAAAATATTTTTATTTTAAAAGTAGTAATCTTTTAAATAGGTTTTTAAAAATGTTAATTTATTTTTTATTTACATTATCTTTTGTTGTAATTTTGCTACTACCACTTATCCCCTCTATATCCTGTCCAACCACCACCCACCTCTCCCTCCGACTGCAATTACCACAGTGTTGTCTATGTCCAGGAGTTCTTTCTCTTTCTTGTCTTGTTTTGCTCAATCCCTCTATGCCCCACCCCTAATCCCACCAGAGCTGTCAGCCTGCTCTCCACCTATGAGTCTATCTCTATTTTGCTTTTTAGTTCAGTTTCTTCATTAAATTCCACATTTGAGTGAAGTCATGTGGTCATGTGGTACTGGTCTTTCTCTGACTGGCTTATTTCACTTAACATAATGTTCTCTAGTTACATTCATGCTGTCACAAAGGGTAAATTTTTCTTCTTTATAGTCATTGATTCAATGCAATTCCCTATCAAAAGCAGTAATATTTACTGTCTATACAGGGCAACACGTTTTTCACTTGAGACAAATGCTATTAATAGAACATTTTAGCAGTGATGGAAATGTTAACCTTGTGTGCTATCCAATATGATAGCCACTAAACACATATGGCTATTGATCATATGAAACACAGTGTTACTGAGGAACTGAATTGTTAACTTTTTGAATTTAATTAACTTGAAATTGCCATATAGCAGGCTAGTGGGTACTAGAGTTTTAGATTGTCCATTTTGTGATTAAATGATCTGTTGATTAAGAGGATAAGGGGTGATCATCAAGATAATGATACCAATTGAGGTCTTTCTTCAAAAAAAGTTCTATATTTCTCCAAATATTGTCTCTCTCCATTAGGCTTACATTTCTCCTCTATGTTCCTGTCCTCCACTTCGCAGCTTCCACATTCAAAGCAAGAATATTATCATCAAGTGTTTTCATGGTTTGAATGCCAATAACATAATATAAATAACCTATTGCTATTCAATAAGAAGGTTTCTAATAGCATACCATGCTTCACTATTATAGGCCAGGTGGGGGCACTTGAAACTTTCAATATAGACTGTTAAGTAAAACAAATTCCTTGTTATAGAGAAATCTTCAGAAATCTTGTTATAATAATAGGTGTGTTCCATAAAACCATGTTACTATAAATGTTTTCTAGCTTCCCTGGGAAGCAGGCTCTGAGAAAGGTTTGTGTGCAAGTAGTTTGCTGGGGAATAGTCTCAGGAGAAACACTCACAAGGGATTATGTATACAAAGCAAGATTGGGCAAAGGGGAATGTGAGCTGGGATACAGTTGTAGCATTGGCCTCAGCTCATCCCATGACATGCTCTTAAACTGGAATGGCTTTTCGAAATAGTCCCAAATTGAGGCAAAAGGACCAGGTTTTTTTTAAAATCACAAACTAGTCACTATGTGCTGGAGTACTGGCTGCACCCCCCCACCCCCCACTTTGGCTGAGGAACAAAGCTTTAACCTCCCAGCAGACCTCATTCCCAGCAGCTTGAGAAATGAGTGCCTTGGCTATATGTATCACAGTATCAATTGCAATAGATTTTAGTTTTCTTTTGAAAAGGAAACTTGCCTGCTTTCTTTCAGCTATAGGACTTTTGCAGGGCTTTGGAGTTGGTTTGAGTCCTCTGCTCAGTTGCTTAAATTTTTAGGTCTCAATTTCTTTGCTTAGAAATTGACAATAATGCTACCTATTTGTAAGGACAGCTGTGGGAAAGCAATAACAGGGCATATGAAAGCACTTAGCACAAGGCCTGATACTTGGCAAACACTCAATAAATTGTTGCTATTGTTATGATTCTAGGAATTTTTTTAAAGTATATTTTATTGATTATGTTGTTAAAGTAGTTCCAATTTATTTCCCCTTTGCTCTCCTCTTCCCAGTGCCCCCCTTCCATCCAGCAATCCCACACTCCTTAGTTCATGTCCATGGCTCATCATATAAGTTCTTTGGCTTCACTCTTTTCTATATTATTCTTAACATTCCCTTGTCTATTTTGTACCAACTGATTATGCTTATTAGTCCCTGGACCATTTCCCCATTTCTCCCCTCCCCCATCCCTGCTGATAACCCTCCAAATGATCCCCATACCTATGATTCTGTTCCTATTCTGGTTTGCTTATTTGGATTTTGTTTCTATTTTTTAGATTCAGTTGTTGATGGTTGTGAGTTTGTTGTCATTTTAGTGTTCATAGTTTTGATCTTCTTTTTCTTAAGTTAGTCCCTTTAACATTTCATATAATAATGATTTGGTGATGATGAACTCCTTTAGATTCACCTTGTCTGGGAAGCACATCATCTGCTCTTCCATTCCAAATGATAGCTTTGCTGGATAGAGTAATCTTGGTTGTAAGTTGCTTTTCATCACATTGGATACTGCTTGCCAGTCCCTTCCTGCCTGCAAAGTGTCCTCTGAGAAATCAGCTGATAGTCCTATCAGCACCCTCCTGTAGGCAACTCTCCGCCTCTCTCTTGCTGCCCCCAAGACTCTGTATTTATCTTTCACTTTGGCATCTCAGTCATGATGCATCCTGGTGTGGTCCCATCTGGGTCCAGCTTGCCCGAGACCCTTCATGCTTTCCAGACCTGTATGTCCATCTCCTCCGCAAAATTTGGGAAGCTTTCCTCATTTTTTTCAATTCCTGCTTCCTCATTCTGCACTTGTTGACTGTTTTTTTCTTCCATATGTTCCAAATCATGATTAGAACCCCGGTTTCCTTCCCTTCACCATTGGTTTTGTGTGGCTTTTCCTTCATTTCATTCATCATAGCCTTCACTTCTCTTATGCATTTGCTGTACTCAAGCATATCTGTCAAGCATTTGGACATCTTTATCACCAGTGTTTTGAATTCTGCATCTTTTAAGCTGTCTGTCTCCTCATCTGTTAGGTTGTCTATCTCCTCGTTGCTTAGTTCTCCCAGTGGAACCTTTATCTGTTCCCCTTTTTGGGCAATACTTATTTGCCTCCTCATTCTGACAGGCTCTTGTGTTTGTTTGTCTCCTGTCCCAGGTAGAGCTATCGCTCCTGTTATGGTGTAAGGGGCGGAGCCTTAGGGATTCGTCAGTACAGGGCGACCTGTTTCACCACGTTGTGGTGCTGTATGTGGGTGAGGGGTCCGAGAGGGAACAATGCCACCTGCCCAGCACTATCCCCTTTTCCAGGCACCTCTCCTGCTTCTGCACTGGACTGGTGCCTCTCTAGCTGCGGCCCTGGTCATCATTCCCAGAATGGGTAGATCTGCAGATGTTCTAGGACCATGGGGGCCCTTTAAATAAGCGGACTCTGCTGAGAGACTTGCAGTGTCTGCTTCCACCGCAACCCCCACTGATCTGCACAGTCAGAAGCAATGAGGCTTGATTTTCCCTGGTGCTGAGACTGTGAGCTTCAATGTTCGGTGAGGAGCTGGGAATGCTCCCCAGGTGTCCCTCCTGACTTTTCAAAACATGTAACTGTGCTTTCCACTGGCCTGCTGCTGCTGCCGCCGCCACCGCTGCTGCTGCTGCCACCACACCTTGTCCTCTCTGGCCTGGCTCCACCCCTCCTACCTGTCTGGATGAGTATTTCTTCTTTATATCTTTGTTTGCTGGACTTCCAGGTAGTTTGATTTTCTGGAACTTCTGGTTGTTCTAGTTTTGAGGTAGTTGTATTTCTTCTTAGTTGTGGAGGGAGACACAGCGTGTCTCTCTACACCTCCATCTTGGCCGGAAGTCCTCTAGCAATTTTATAAGACACAACTTCTGGGTTTAAGAACTTCTCACTGGGAGTACTGCAGAGTTGAATGGCAATTTTTGGCAACAGAGTATGAAAAAGCTGTGCTTCACTATTCCCTGATGAGTCCTTTCACTTCTCCTGGTCTTCCCCTTGCTCTAGCAGAATAGCCCAGAATTGGTAAAAATTGGAAAAGCCAATAGGAACAAGGCCACTGGTGTTCCTGGACCCACAGGGAAGAAAAGTCACTTGGTGAGCTCTTGATCCTTTTGCTCAGGACAAAATACTCCCAGGAAATCACAAGAGCCTTGCTCATTTATGTTTAGGTTAGTGATATAACCTTTAGAGAATTCTGGAAATGCTTTCTACACAGACATCCCCTCCTCTTCTAATTACATTTCTCTAATTTTGATGATATGTGGCATAAACATAACCCTTTACCACTTTCGAGCACTCCAGTTTTTTGACTCAGTCTTAGCAGCACAAGCAGCTAGTGTCAATAAAAGCTAGTTATAGAACCAAGGGATGCACTTTATTAATTTTATTAACACACTTTTTCAAGCTTGAGTTCAGATATAGGAATAAATAGCTGCCAACCCAGACTGCTCCAGCTGACCCCAGTTGAAGGCTTCTTGCCTTTGCTTTTGTGATGTTCCTCAACCTCTTTATCTGCTAATCTTGTGAGAGAGAGTATTGTGCAAAGCAGAGTCTTCCAGATTTGGGTTTCATAAACCAGTAGATTTTAAAAGGAAAAATTAATTTTCTAAGCGAGGACACAAAGCAGCCCCTACTATTTTTTTGTCACCATTATTTCATAAAAAAGAAGAAAATTTTAACAGAACAAAATAAGGAAGATTATCTTGAGATACAAGGCACTGTCTATAATTGAGTATATTCAGCTTACTGGAAGTCTACACTCTTTTTTTGTTGTTTTAACCTCTTGCCTCCAACAAACACAAACATGGACTTGGCCTGGTCTTGGGTCAGGTGTGGAACATCACTGGAGGTATACACCCTGGTGGTCCTCATAACCATTGAGCCTCAGAAGGGCAGTGTCCAGTCCTGTATTGTTTACTACTCTACCTGGTGCTTAATACAATACTTAGTGCATATTAAGGACTCAATAAATATTCAATAGAACAATGTATATGATTATCTGGCTGTGACCATGGTCAAGTCACAGCATTGTTGGGGCTCAGGTCTGTACCATTAGTTCTGTTTAACCCCAAGTATATGATCTGTACAACTGGAAAGTCACATTGGATGTCTGCCAAGTTTCCTCCCATTTAAATAAGCAAAAACTGAAAGCTAGGAGTGGAAAGGAATAGTAGAGTGTTTTCTGTTCCTTTTTTTTTTTTTTTTTTAATGATAATTCAACTTTTGGAGCCATGTCGACTTTTTCAGAGGCTTATTTTAATGTTTTTCTCCTGAATGTAAGTGTTGATTTTTTAATAGGTAAATTCTGCTTCTCATTGGCTCCAGGTAAGAAAGAGACTGAGTAATAATTTAAAAACTAAGTGTCAAGGGATAAGAAACTTTGCTACAATTTTTAATTAGAAGCTTAGATATTAATTTTTTTCTCTGCTTTTTTTTCCAGTAAGCATTTTTTAAAAAGATCTATATTACACATTTTGTTATTATTATTGTTATTATAAAGTGTCCCATGGCTACTATGTGTAACTGAGTTTAAAGGTCTGATAAATCTTTGATAAATGATTCAGCAGTCACCCTAACATACATATTTTGAAGCCAGTTAAATCCCAAGAGCTGGCAGCAGGCAGAGGGTTGAGTTCACATTATGTCTCTCTTTTCACATTCCTACTCAATCCACTTTCTTTAGGGAAAGCCCCTTTTTGTCATGACCAGTCAGAGGTGAAGAATAAAGAGATGGATTTCCATTAAGAATAGAGGCTTTGTATGCAATTTCTTCATCTGTTGGAATATCTGATAGGGGCAGGACTTTGCAAATGATCTCCAAGTGGAATGTATATGCACTTTGATTTTGAAAGACGTTGTCATGCAAACATTTCCCTGAGTTATGACAAATGTTTAATTAAAAAAGAATTCTTAAGATAACATATTAATATAGATTGTCTTCTTAAAACAGTCACCATGGTTTGCATCCTGTGTGCTTCTTTGGGAATAAAGAGGATTCATTTTTTTCAATTATAAAATTTCATGACTTTAAAGAATTTTTTCCATTAAAATTTTATTGAGCTGTTTACTAGTGCAAAAGTGGCTAGAACATAATGATATTATTTGGCATTAGAAAAATTAACTAGATATTATGGCATATTTAGTCTGTTATTTCAAATAGAGGTGTTGTTTATTGACACACTGACAAATAGAGACTATTTTTAAAATGTAATCTTGTCATTGGCAGTGTTATTTCTTTAAAATTTGGCAAGGTTTCCTGTCTGCTAAGAATGTCCAGGCTGTCTCCTATGTCACACAAGTTCCAAGAGAGGTCTGGTTCTAACCTCTGTTGCCATCACTTTGCTTGGTGCTAAACTACTCTAGGACATATTTTTCTAGAGCTGGAATGTGAACCCAATCTCTATTGATGTCACCATAGACCCTCATCTGTGGGCATGTATGCACATGGGAGGAAGTTAGGTAATCACAAATTACTTAGCTTTTATTAACCTCAGTTTTATCATCTGTAAAATGAGTATAAGCACATATATTTCCTAGGATGAAGATGAGGTGAGATAATGTATATAAGCACCTACCATAGTGAAAGGAACATAGTTTCTTTTTCATGTCTCCTTTTATTATTTCTATAATCTTGCATCCTAACTAGAAACAGAATCACTACTCTTAAGAATTTTTCTTCCTCACACATTTAAGCTTACCTTCAGCTTAGTGTTAGCCTGAAGAATGTAATTAGCTGGTTCTTTGTGGCCCTGCCACTGAGAGAACCTGAGGACAAGTGGCACTGCATGCTAGAATGAAGATGGCCCAGTGGGAAGATGGGGTTTTGAAAATGTCCATGTCTAAGACACTCTAATTTCACTTACAGACTGCTTAAGCAATCTGGGGCTTGTAGAAACTTCTTGGTGAAAGATTTACATGTTCAACCCACCATAAAACAGCAGGAAAGTTCTGCATTATTTTTTCTTTGTGACTATGAAGTGGAACACAGCATTTAGTGGGATTAGATCAAAGAAAATCAGAAGACAAAATTGCTGTTTTTATCAATGTATAGGCACAGTTAGGTTTCTGTATGCCAGCTCTGCCACCAGACTAGACACCACCCTGCCTACTCCTTACTCCCCTTCACCATGTGCTCTTGCTGAGCCACAATAAAAAGTCCTGAAAATGCTAAAGCAGGTAGGTAAGAGAAATCACTTAAAAACATTTTATTGATTATGCTATTACAGCTCTCAATTTTTCTCCCTTTGCTCCCTTTCATTTGGTACCCCCATTCCTTCAGCAATAACCCTCTTATTTTATGTCCATGGGTCATGCATATAAGTTCTTTGGCTTTGCCCTTTCTTACACTATTCTTTTTTAAAAGTATATTTTATTGATTATGTTGTTACAGTTGTCCCCATTTTTTTTTCTTTGCTCCCCTTTGCCCAGTACCCACTTCCTTTCAGCAATCCCACCCCCCTTAGTTCATGTCTGTGGGTTGTGCATATAAGTTCTTTCGCTTTTCCATTTCCTATACTATTCTTAAATCCTCCTCTTATTTTGTACATACAAATTATGCTTCTTAAACCCTGTACATTTTCCCTCATTCTCTCCCTTCCCCCTCCCAGCTGATAACCCTCCAAATGATCCCCATACCTATGATTCTGTTCCAATTCAGGTTTGCTTAGTTGGATTTTGTTTTCAGTTTTTAGATTCAGTTGTTGATAGTTGTGAGTTTCTTGTCATTTTAATGTTCATAATTTTGATCTTCTTTACCTTAAATAAGTCCGTTTAACATTTCCTATAATAATGACTTGGTGATGATGAACTCCTTCCATTCTAAATGATAACTTTGCTGGATAGAGGAATCTTGGTTGTAGGTCCTTGCCTTTCATCACATTGAATACTTCTTGCCAGTCCCTTCTTGCCTTCAAAGTGTCTTTTGAGAAATCAGCTGATGGTCTTCTAGGCACCCCTTTGTAGGTAACTCTCTGCTTTTCTGTTGCTGCTTTTAAGATTCTCTCTTTATCTTTAACCTTTATCATTTAAATTATGATGTCTTGGTATGGTCCTCTTTGGGTCTAGCCTGTTTGGGATTCTCTGTGCTTCCAGGACTTGTATGTCTATTTCCTTTGCCAGTTTGGGAAGTTTTCCTTCATTATTTTTTCACATAAGCTTTCGATTTCTTGCTCTTTTTCTTCTCCTTCTGGCTCTCCTATGATTTGGATGTTTGTACATTTAAAGTTGTCCCAGAGGTTCCTAAGCCTCTCTTCATTTTTTTCAATTCTCGTTTCCTTATTCTGTACTGGTTGACTATTTTTTTCTTCCTTATGTTCCAAATCATTGATTTGAACCCCAGTTTCCTTCCCTTACCATTGGTTTTGTGTGTATTTTCCTTCATTTTATTCAGCATAGCCTTCACTTCTTCCCTTATGCATTTGCCATACTTAAGCATATCTGTGAAGCCTGTGAGCATCTTTATCATCAGTGTTTTGAATTCTACATCTGTTAGGTTGGTTATTTCCTCATCTGTTAGGTTGGCTATCTCCTCGTCGCTTAGTTCTCCCACTGGAACCTTGATCAGTTCCCCCTTTTGGGTTGTACTTTTCTGTTTCCTCATCTTGACAGCCTCCTGTATTTGTTTGCCTCTATGTCTTAGGTAGAGCTGTTTCATCTGTTACATTGTAAGGGGATAGAGCTTTAGGTATTCATCAGTACAGAGAGAACCATTTCACCACTTTCTGGCGCTGTATGTTGGGGAGGTGTCTGAAGTGGAACAATGCCACTTGCTCAGCACTTGCCCTTTTTCCAGGCACTTCTTTCACTTCTGTATGGGACTGGCGCCTCTCTAGCTGTTGCCCTGGCCATCGCTCCCAGAGTGGGTGGGTCTGCGGACATTTTAGGACAATGGGAACCCTTTAAACAAGCAGACTCCGCTGAAAGATTGACCGTTTCTTCCTCCACCCCAACTCCCACTGGTTTGCACAATCAGAAGCAATGAGGCTTTATTTTTCCCAACACTGGGACTGTGAGCTGTGTGGTCTGGTCTGGTGCTGGGATCACTGCCCAGGTGTCCCTCCTAACTTTTTTAAACATGTGACTGTGCTTTCCACTGGGCTGCCACTCCCACTGCTGCTGCCACTTCCACACTGCACCCTTTCTGCCTCAGCTCTGTCCCTCTTACCTATCTGGATGAGTATTTCTTCTTTATATGTTTGTTTGTCAGACTTCCCTGCAGCTTGATTTCTGGAACTTTTGGTTGTTTCCAGTTTTGAGGTAGTTGTATTCCTTCTTAGTTGTGGAGGGAGTCACAGCATGTCTTTCCAGGCCTCCATCTTGGCCAGAAGTCCCCCATTCTGTACTATTCTTAAGATCTCCCTGTCTCTTTTTTACCTACCAATTATGCTTCTTAATCCATGCACCTTATCTCCCATTCTCTCCCTTCCCCCTTCCAGCTGATAACCCTCAAATGATCTCCATATCTATGATTCTGTTCCTTTTCTGGTTGTTTGTTTAATTTTTTCTTTTTTTTAGATTGAGATTATAGTTGTGAATTTGTTGGCATTTTAATGTTCATAGTTTTGATATTTTCCCTTTTCTTAAATAAGTCCCTTTAACATTTCATATAATAATGGCTTGGTGATGATGAACTCCTTTAGCTTTACCTTGTTTGGGAAGCACTTTATCTGTCCTTTCATTCTAAATGATAGCTTTGCTGGATAGAATAGTTCAGATTGTAGGTCCTTGCTTTTCATCACTTTGAATATCTCTTGTGAGTCCCTTCTTGCTTGCAAAGTTTCTGTCATGGCTGCCTCTGCGTACCACACTGCATCTCTGTCCCTCTTCACCCATCTCTTCCCTCCTACCTGTCTGGATGAATGTGTCTTCTTTAAATCCTTATTTGTTGGACTTTCGCACAGCTTGATTTTCTGATGGTTCTGGGTGTAGATTTTTGAGGTGTAGTTGTGATTCTTTCTGTGATTGTGCGAGGAAGTGAAGTATGTTTACCTAGGCCTCCATCTTGACTGGAAGTCACTTTTGTCACTTAATTTAAAAGAAAAAAATAGCTTCAGGTCAACTTATAGTGTTTTTAAGGATGTCTAATATCAATAATTCATTGAAAACTTTCTGAAATTCTTTCCAGTATTTTATGAAAAAATAATTAAAAGACAACATTTTCTTCACTGATGACCACTTAGATATAGTACTTGTGTTTGGTTTTGAACCCACACTGGCCATTTCTACACAGAATAGTATATGGTATTAAGCCCACATCCCCAAATACACTCCCAATATCTAGATAAGTCAGGCTGAAAATGGAGCTCTGGGTTACTCTTGATTGTGCAGGAAGATTCAGTGTTTTGAGTCACCATGAGTTTTAACAGACTGAGTAGTTTAATGAGAAAAATAGCTATTTGGTCTTGGTGTGCTTGGTGTTTTCTTATAAGATAAAGTTATTTAGATAACAATATATTTCTGCATGTCATAAACAACAATAATGTAACATAAGAAAAAATAAAGTTTCAATGGGAATATGATAATAGCTAATAAAGCTTATTTTGTGCCACTGTGCTCAGTGCTGTGTAATCCATTTATAATACTTTGTTGTAATAGTTTATTTCAGTTTCCTAGTAATTTTTATCCCCATTTCACAGATGAGGAACCTTAGGCTTGGGGAGACTTAAGAAACTTACCCATAATCACACAACCAGTGAGGGACAAAGGTTTGAGCCCTGGCAATCAGATGTCAAGCCTACATTCTACAGCTACTGAGTCTTGATTTCATTTCCTCTAAATTTGTTTGAATAACTTTTAGACATGTAGTTAAATTTTACTGCATATTCTTGGTATTTTTCTAATGTCCAGACCCCTAGACTGAGATATTTGTATGTGCATAAGAATGGGTCAATACTGATTTATTCATTCTATTAAACATGTAATATTAAAAATATTTCATCTTGATCCATATTAAAATTAATTTTTAAATTATGATCCAGCATACATATATATATACAATTAAAATATGACACAATACTTTATCATTATTACATGGAATATATTCTAATACTGTCTATTCTGTACTGTTCTGTTCTATTTTATTCTGTTCTGTTCCATTCCTCTGTTCTGTTTTTACTAAAAACAAGCCTCTTGAGGTCAACTAAATTTTACTTCTCACTAATGTGTCAGAGCATCCATTTTTAAAAAATAGTTCTTTGGCTGGATAACTTCTGCTATTCTTTAGAAATACAATACATAACATTACACATTTTAGCATCCTTCTAGAAGAGTTTTCAAATGGTGAGGAATAGCCAAGGTGAAATTAATGTTAGAGGGCCCTGAAGAAGGTGGCATTCTGTTTCTTGAAAAAAGTTCAGACTATAAATCTAGCTTCCTTTGGAACTGAGAACTTCAACCTTAGAAAGTTGGTCCCAGCAGGATAATACCTTGCATGACACAAAATCCAGCCAATCAATGAATAAAGGCTTAAAATCCTGACTAGACTGGGACAAGGGTTCTTCAAGAGTATTCTAGGATGAAAGTAATCTTGGATTTTTTAATAGATCCTCAGACAGAAACACACCTTTCACCATTCATTATGATATTGAGGGGCACTTGAGTAGCTTGTGAAGTTAGCCAGGGTGCATTCGATGCCTGGGAAATGCTGCAGTATTGACTTGCTGATCATCCTGGTATTCATGGGCAGCTGCCAACAGCAAATTAATGAAAATGAAGAGTAAAAGTAAAAGTTAGGGGAAAAAATACAATTAAGCACAGTCTGTCTACTTTGGCATTGTCAGGAATGAGTTGGTGTTGTCTTTATTTTACTACTTATTCCTCTCTTTGGGTGTAACTGATGGGAAAGAGCTTAATGCTAATAACAGTTATTTAGGTACTTCTTCAGTGCCGTATATAATCTCATTTAGTCCTTACAGAAATTTAACAGGAAATTGATTATTTATCCATTTTACCTATGAGAACATTGAAGTTATAAAGGCCAAATAGCCCTCCAAATATTATATAACCAGTAAGTAATGGACATGGGCTGGAACCAAGGAAATCTGAATTCAAAGTCTGTGCTGTGAACCATCACAAAATTCAGCTTCTCTTAATGGGTGCATTGTGGTCAGTTTCACAGGGAGGGAACAGAGGGTGAGGTAGAAGGTATCTGTGTAGTGACTGGCACTCATTCTTTCAATATTGAGCATCTTCTCTGACTTGGCACTGTGGGTGCCTTCTGTTTGCCACACGTGGGTAAAACTTTCAGACTCTGGTTCTTTCAGACTTTCATTGTCTTGGGAGCAGTTGAATATTCTAGATGCTTATATTTAGTACTTTGATGGACTTTCCAGGTGGCTGAGAAAGGTCCTGGAGAACAGGCATTACATTCAAGGTGGCCAGCTCTTTGAGGAGCATGCCTGGTGGCTGATGATGAAAAATGGTCTGGATGATCTCATGGGCCACAGGGACAGAATCAGTGGATGAAAGGTGATGCAAATACACTGAAACCATAAAGACAGTTGGTAGCATCTTGGAGGGTAGAGTAACCGAAAACTGATCACAGCCTTGGCCTAAGATTCTGGGACTAGACTTTAGTTCTCAGGACCTGAAAAGGCAGTGGAACATGAGTGATAGAGGAACTGAGCATTATTCCAGTTTTAAAATCAGCCTGTGGATCTCTAAATTTCTTTTGAATAGCAAGAGGATTGGCTAATAACTAACCTAAGTTTAGAGATGAGGACTAAGTGATTAGGTGTGGAAATGAGACCTTCAGGGGTAGTGGGATGGTTTGTCATTATGTTAGAAAAGGAGACCCAAATGAGCATTTCTGTGGGCCTAATCCACCAGGAGGCAAAATTAAATTTTAAAAATGAAAATGTTGCAAAAGAAAATAACCAAAAGACTTTGTTTTGATTTTTTGGAAATGAATAGCAATATCCTGTCAGGGAGATAATTATTAAGTGTGTGTAGGACGATGTAAGGAACTGGGAAAGCTATTAGGAAGCTCTTCCTTAAATGGTAACCTCCAAACTAATTGAAAATGAGACTAACAACAATAACTCTGATTTAATAATCATTATCTCTTTTAAGCACATTCAATGAATATAGAAAATTCAATTATTTTAACAGATTTAAAAATATTTCAACTGATTTGGCTGTTGTGTATTTTATTTTGTGGCCTAGAGCAGATGACTCTGCAAGAGCCCTGGTCATAGCTCTTGAAAAGGAAGTAGATGATTGTAAATTGATGAGTGCTGCTAAGCTCTTTGGCTCACCATTAGAGTAATGTCACCATGTGCTTTCTCCTCCAGCCTGAAGAGGGTAGCTCCCTTAGCTTGTTATTTAGAATCCTTGTGGGAGAGATCTTAGATCAAACATTTCTATTATGGAGAAGATTCCATTGATAGTATTTTTTGCTTTATTTTATTTTATTTTTTTCCCCAGGGAGATGGCCACACATGAAGAGAACCATTTTTTTAATTTGTAGAGAAACATTGCCTTCTGGATGAAAGATTACATTTTGAAAGCTTAATAATTAAGTTTTATTTCCAGCTTTGCTTGTGACTCACTCTTTCCAAATGCCTTTTTACATCATAAAATGGAACAATTAATCTCCACCTGTGTCACAGTAGTGTAATGAAAATGAGTTACAAAATGCTTGCAATATACTTTGAGCTTGTTTTGGATAAATAGAAAATATTATTATTGTGTGAAAATGATAAAGCTTAGTATATGAGTGTACCTTCTTAAGGCACTACAACATGAGAAATAGAAATGAAACCTAAAAACTTAAATTATAATATATGTTGACAGATATTCTCCTACTCTCCCAAAAGGAAATTTAAAACTCAATAACAAAAAGATATATGAGTATTTATATACAGCATTTAAAGATTCTTAAGGGCATCCACTGTACTTGCCTCCTCCTGTGACCACATCAAAATTACAACTAAACTACAGAACAACCATCATTGAAATTAGCCTATCTCAACAGAAGCCCTATAACTAAGGCTATACAAAAGAAGTCACATAAAGACTGATAGGAAGGGCACACATGCAGAATGGGTTGGTCCTACACCCATGTGTGGTAGTTAAAAATGTAAAATGATAGGGGAGCCAAGATGGCTACAGAGTAGCTGGAAGCTTCATCCACTTGCTCCCAGACCTGGACTGATCTTGCAACTAAACCACAGAGCAACCAACTTGAAAATCCATCATAAAGCTATTGAGAACATGCATGAGTGAGTGCATACACAGAAGAGAGTGTGGGGAGTATGCATGGGTGGGGAAGAGCTGCCCGCCTGCAGGGCACTTGGAAATAGGTTACCCAGGCTCTCTTACTGGAGCAACTGCTGCTGCCACTGCTGCCCAACCCAACACTTCTGGCTGCTCAGATTCCAGGTGGCTGTGGATTGGCTCAGGAGCCACGAGCCTTGAGCTTCGGGGATTGAGAGAGACAGATAGGGAGGTGCTGGCTCCAGAAATGGTGAGGTGGAAACAGGCCCACCCAAGGCTGAGAATCACTGGGGAGAGAGGCAGAGAGCACCCCACCACTGTCATGTGTTACAGTATCGCTGCTGGATTCTTCCCAGTGCTCTCCAGATGAGATGCAGAGAGAAACTTTATTTAAAACAGCTGGGGGCTCTGGCATGCTGTGGCCAGCCAAGACCAAGAGAGACTTAGTGATTTTGGGGGAGGGGGAACTTGTGGAGAACAGCCCCCCACCCCAAGGCTTGGTGCTGCAGTGTGGGAGCTACAAAGTTTTCTAAAAGAGGAGCTGAGGTGAGACTCCAGGTTTAACAGGGACTCAGTGCTTGCGTGCACATGTGTGTGTGTGCAGCTGCTCTGCAAACAAAGAACTCAGAGGGATAGAGTCACACTGAAGGGACTCTAGGACTGAACCCAACACAGCTGGTGAGCAGAGGACTGTACAGGTGGACAGTTTGGGATGAGTCTCCAGTGAGAGAGTGGCAGGCTGGGAACTGAACAGTTAGGAGCTGAATGCCTGAGATTTGCTGCAGTCAGATAGGTTCCCTCACAGACAGGCCAGCCCAACCTCCACTTGTGGGATTAACAGGCTATGCATATCAGTGAGGCCAGGCTAAAGAGCCTCCTTTAGGGAGCATTTCTCAAAGAAAGGGCTCTGAAAGGAACCTTTGCCAGACACTATGAGCTACACTGTTCCTGGCGTCCTGATCTCCTGAAACAAGCAGAGCAGAGAGATTAGAGATAAGTGCAACATGGGGTGTTCAGGGCCCTGCTCAGCCCTGGTGCCTAGACAGAGCTGCCATCTGTGCTGAGCAAGAAAAGGCTGCCTCTTTTACACCGATTGGCCCCTCACAGCAAATGGACAGCTAATTCACCATAAACCATACATTATTGGAAAGAATCTGTGACTGACCAAGATGTGTGGTGAGGGGGCAGGGATAAACTTCCACCATCTTCCCTGAAAACTGAACAGTATCCCCTGGAGGTGACACAGGATACCCATCTTCCCAATCACACCAGAGGCTATCTCTAGAGGCAGATGGAGAAAGTACTGGCAGTCCTCTCAGGTCATTAAATGAACCACTTCTGGGCTCTGGGCTGAGGAAAAGCTGGCAGAGCAGAAGAGTAGGGACCAACCAAATCTGAAAGAGATAACCACAGACTGTGGATCACTTATAGTCCCAAACAGGTGCCTAGGACCAGACTAGGACACTGTATGACATTACCAAAGGTGGATCCAGAAACAGCGGTTAACGCTGGATTCTACTGAGACAAATTCCACCACAGTCTACTTCATGATTTGGTTATTTCCTCTCCTGCATAACTTTTTAATATTCATTTCTTTTCCTTCAGCTTTGTGCTTATTATTTCACTAGTTTTTATATTTTAGTTTATTTCAGATTTCATATTTTGCTCTTCTCTTCTCTTACTCCATTGTAACTTTTTTTCTCCTTCTTCTTCTTGATTTTAATTTTATTTTTTCTCTTGCTATGACTTGTTTCTATTCTGCACTCTTACTATTTCTCTACCTTCCAGGCTCTCAAAACCATGTTTTCTTTTTTAAAAATTCTGTTCATTTATTTTTAGAGAGAGGGGAAGGGAGGAAGAAAGAGAGGAAGAGAAACATCAATGTGTGGTTGCCTCTCACGCACCCCCAACCGGGAACCTAGCTCACAACTCAGGCATGTGTTCTCACTGGGAATCAAACCAGCAACACTTTGGTTCATAGGCTGGCACTTATTGAGCACCAGCCAGGGCTCAAAACCATTTCCCTTGTCATTAGTCATTTCAGATTCTTTTCCTCATTCTTAAAATACCCTTATTCTCTCTCCACATTCACCAATCTTTGCTCATTTGTTGTTGATATGGTGGTTGTTGTTGCATTTTTTTTCAATTTTATTTCTAGATCTTCACTATTTTTGTATTTTAAACCTCAAATTTTACCATTCCCCTTTCCTAATCCATTTAGTTTTCCTCCTGCCTTGTTTTTATATTTTAAAATTTAATTTTTCCTTGTCTTAACCTGGTTTTCATTCCTCACTTAGTATTTCTTCTCCCTCTATCCTCTCAAAATTACTTCTCTTTCCTCTAGACATCTCATAAACTTTTTTATTCTTTTTTTCTTTCTTAGTCCTGTTCCACCCATATTAATCTGCTCATTTGCTGTTGATATTGCTGTGGTGGAGATTTGGTTCCCATTTTTTTACTATATGTTTTAAATTTTTTGTTTAAACCTAATACTATACTACCATTTCTTTTTCCATTCTTCCTACTTCCCTCCCTTTTTTATTTATGATGTAAATTTTCTTTTCTTTCATTCTTCACCTGTTTCTGTTCTCTACTCTTATTATTTCTCCTCCCTTGACCCACTCAAAATCATTTTTCTTTCAGTTGGTCATCTCATATTCATTTTTATTTCTTATAATAGTCTCAGTCTCTTTTCTCTTTAATTAATATTTGCTCATTTGCTGTTGATAATGTGGTTGTGGGTGGGGGTTACTTTTGCAGGTGTGGGTTTGTTTCCTGGATTGTTTGATTTTGTTCTGGCAGCACCTGTACAACAGCATACAAGATGTAGCACGTGGTGTGACTCTCAGTATGCTGGAGGAAAGGACCCACCAAAGAATCACCCAACAACAACAAAAACCCAATAACAACCAGAGAGCACATATAAATGGCATAAATGTCATCCTGAGAGCATCCAATTCAGGAGCTCAAGGAATCCCACAGATCTTCTACCACAAGAAGTCACACCACGAAGACATGGAGTCAAAGCAGATCAATATAAGGAGCAGAAACAAAAAAAGTTACCTAAAATAGTGAGACAAAGAAACAACCCCCAATCTAGAGGAAATCAGGAATCCCCATAAAGGGTGCTAATGAAATAGAGGCAAGCAAACGATCAGACATTGAGTTAAAAATAATGGTTATAAGGATGCTCAAGGTGCTCAGTGAGAACTATAAGAAACTCCATGGAAGCTACATAAAACTTACTGGGAACTATATCAACATGAAAAAAGACATAGAAACTATCAATAAGTGCCAGGAGGAAATGAAGAATACAATTTCTGAATTGAAGAACACAGTAGAGGAAATTAAATGCAGGCTAGATATAACAAAGGGTAAAATCAGTGAGCTGGAGGACAAGGTAGTAAAAACTCCCAGACAGAGCAACAAAATTGAAAAAGACTAAAAGAGAAGAGGGTTTAAAGGAGCTTCAGGACAACATGAAACATAATAATATTCATATCATAACAATACCAGAAGGAGAAGAAAAGAAGTAAGAGATAGAACACCTGTTTGAAAAAGTAATGACAGAAAACACCCCTCACTTGAAGAGCAAAAAATTCACATAAGCCAGGAAACAGAGAGGGTCCCAATCAAGATGAACCCAATGAGGCCCACTTCAAGACACATCGGAATTAAAATGGCAAAATTTGAAGACAAGGGGAAAATCTTAAAGGCAGCAAGGGAGAAACAGCTAGTAACAAACAAGGGAGCTCCGATAAGGCTATAATCAGATTCCTCAACAGAAACACTACAAGCCAGAAGGGAATGGTAAGAAATATTCCCAGTAATAAAGAGCAAAGATTTGCAACTAGCACTATTATTGCCAGCAAGGTTCTCATTTGAAATGAACAACAAAATAAGGAGTTTTCCAGACCAAAAAAAAAAAAAAAAAGTCTAAAAGAATACATTTCCACCAAACCAGCAATGCAAGAGATGCTAAAGGGACTGCTTTAAGAAGATTAAGAAAAAGAGAGAGAGAGGAACACAGATACGAAGGGGAAAAATGGCAGAGTAAATAGCTGTCAATAATAACCTTAAGTGTAAATGGATTAAATGCTCTAATCAAAAGACATAGGGTAGCTGAATTGATAAGAAAATATGACCTGCATATATATGGTCTACAAGAGACTCACATCAGAACAAAAGATCTGTACAGGTTAAAAGTGAAGGGATAGAAAAAGTATTCCCAGAAAATGGACATGAAAAAAGCTGGGGTAGCATACCTATATTAGAAAAAAAAAAAAAAGACTCCAAAACAAATGCCATAAAAGAAAAGAGGACACTACATAATACTGAAGGGAGTAATCCATTGCGATCATATAACCCTTGTAGACATATATGTACCCAACATAGGAGCACCTAAATAGATAAAGAAAAGCTTGGAGTACTTCAAGAAAGATATCAACAGCAACACACTCATAGTAGGGGATTTTAACACCCCACTGTCAACAATTGACAGGGCCTTTGAGCAAAAAATAAACAAGGATATTGTGGCACTGAACAACATTCTAGATCAAATGGACTTAATTGATATATACAGAACCTTTCACCCAAAAGAAACAAAATGTACATTCTTTTCAAATGCACATGGAATATTTTCAAAGGCAGACCACATGGTAGGACACAAAACAAGCCTCAACAAATTCAAGAAAATTGAAGTTATATCAAGCATTTTCTCAGATTACAATGGCTTGAAACTAAAAGCCAACCTCAAGGGAAAAGCTAGAAAACTTTCAAATACATGGTCACTCAATAACATGCTATTAAATAATGAATGGGTTAACAATGACATCAAGGAAGAAATAAAAGCGTTTGTGGAAATAAATGATAATGAACACACAATGGCTTGATACATATGGGACACAATGAAAGCAGTCCAGAGAGGGAAGTTCATAGCAATACAGGCCTACCTTAAATAATATAGAAAAATTTAAAATAAATAATCCAACTATACATCTACAAGAACTAGAGGAACAACAACAAGCAGCCCAGAGCAAAGAGAATGATGGAAATAATCGAGATCAGAGCAGAAATAAATGACATAGAAACTAGAAGAAAAATCGAAAGGATTAATAAATCAAGGAGCTGGCTCTTAAAAGATAAAAAAATCGACAAGCCTTTAATCAGATTCATCAATAAAAAGAGAGAGGACCCAAATAAAAATCAGAAATGAAAGAGGAGAAGTTACAACTGTCACCACAGAAATACAAAGATTGTAAGAAATTACTACAAATAACTCTACAGAAAGAAATTGGACAACTTGGGCAAAATGGAAAAATTTCCAGAAACATACAACCTTCCAAAATGGAATCAAGAAGAAGCAGAAATCCTGCATAAGTTGATAATAACTAGTGAAATTGAAGCAGTAATAAAAAAAAACTGGCACACAAAAGCCGTGGACTGGATGGCTTCACAGGAGAATTTTACCAAACAGTTAAGGAAGAACTAACTCCTTTCCTTCTCAAACTATTCCAAAAAATTCAGGAAGAGGAAAGAATCCCAAACTCTTTATATGAAGCCATTATTACCCTAATTCCAAAACCAGATAAAGACACAACAACAACAACAAAAACTACAGGCCAATATCTCTGATGAACATAGATGCTAAATCCTCAAGAAAATTCTGTCAATCCAGACTCAGCAATGCATTAAAAAGATCATATGCCATGATGCAAGAATGGTACAAAATTTGGAAATCAATGAATGTAATACACCATATAAACAAAATGAAGGACAAAAATCACATGATCATGTCAATAGATGCTAAAAAATCATTTGATAAACATAGCACTCAGTTGTGATAAAACCACTGAGCAAAATTGGAATAGAGGGAGCATACCTCAACACAATAAAGGTCATATATGAGAATCCAGCAGCCAACTTCATACTCAATTGGAAAAACTAAAAGTTTTCCCCTTAACATCAGGAACAAGACAAGGGTGTCTGCTTTCACCACTTTTATTCAACATAGTATTGGAAGTTCTAGCCACAGCTATCAGACAAGAAAAATAAATAAAAGTTATCCAATTTAGAAAGGAGGAAATAAAACTGTCATTATTTGCAGATGACATGATAGTGTACCTAGAAAACAAAATTATCTCCACCAAAAAACTACTTAAACCTAATAAGTGAATTTGGCAAAATAGCAGGATACAAAGTCAACATTCAGAAATGAAGGCATTTTTGTACATCAACAATAAAATATCAGAAAGAGAAACTAGGAAAAAAATCCCATTTACTATAACAGCAAGAAAAATAAAGTACATAGGAATGAACTTAACCAAGGAGGTAAAAGGTCTTTTATTGGAATACTACAGAGCACTGAAGAAAGAAATTAAGAAAGATACAAATAAATGAAAGCATGTACTGTGTTCATGGATTGGGAGACTTAACATAATTTAAATGTTCATACTACCCAAAATGCCCCTGGCTGGTTTTGGCTCAGTGGATTGAGCGTCGGCCTGCGAGCTAAGTGTCGCTGGTTCGATCTTCCAGTCAGGGCACATCAGAGAAGGAAAACTCTGACTGCAAAAAACCTCCGCTGCCTTGCGGCATACCTCTTCAGGGGAAAGGCTAAGGGAGTAAACCCCGACAGAAAATCTGGAGCCGGAGTCCCTAAGGCGGTTTGACGTTGTAGTCAACACCGGCAACTCCTGTGGCGCACCTGAAGCCAAGCTGTATTGACTCCGTCTTTCCCTTGGACCCTTCAGCTGCGAAGATAGGGGGGTTCTGCTGCATGGGCAACAGCAGACCCTCCATATCACCCTGCCCAGGCTCTGTAGCTTCAGCTTCACTGGAGAGGACACTCCAGCGTCATCGCAAGATGTCGATTTAACACGGGAGGAGACAGATACCGTGTCACTCCCGAGTCGGACTGCACAGCCATTCTCGGCGGTGCAGATAGACTCTTAAGAAGCTACACCATCGTCTCTCGAGACGGACGGCTGCCGACGACGACTACCCAAAACAATCTGTAGACTCAATACAATTCCTATTAAGATACCAATGGCATATTTCAAAGATCTAGAACAAATATTTAAAAAATTTATATGGAACCAAAAACAACCTTGAATGGCCTCAGCAGTCTTGAGAAAGAACAAAATAGGGGGATCACAATACCTGATATCAAACTATACTACAAGGCCACTGTAATCAAAACAGTCTAATGTTGGCAAAAGAACAGAGATTTAGATTAATGAAACAGAATAGAGAGCCCAGAAATAAACCTGTGATTCTATGGTCAATTAATATTCAGCAAAGATGGCAGAAGCATAAAATGGAGTAAAAATAGTCTCTTCAATACATAGTGTTGGGATACTGGACAGATACATGCAAAAAAAATGAAACTGGACTACCAACTTATACCATGAACCAAAATAAACTCAGGATGGATAAAAGACTTAAATATTAGTTGTGACACCATAAAAGTCCTAGAGGAAAACATAGGCAGGGATTTTCAAATATCCCACACAGCTATATTTTCACAAATATATTTTCTAGGGCAAGGGACATGAAAAAACAACAACAACAACAACAAACAGATAAACACACAAACAAAATACAAGTGGTACTGCATCAAAGTATAAAGCTGCATGGCTAAAGAAAACATAATTAAATTGAAAGGGCGTCCAATCATGTGGGAAAACATTTTACAATGTTATCACAGGCAAGGGCTTAATCTCCAAAACATATAAAGAACTTATACAACTCAACACCAAGAAGAAACACAATCCAATTAAGAAATGGGCAAAGGACCTGAACAAACACTTTTCCGAGCAGGACATACAGAGGGCCCATAGACATATGAAAAGATGCTCAACACCACTAGCCATCAGAGAGATGCAAATTAAAACCACAGTGAGATATCACCTCACATCGGTCAGAATGTTCATAATTAACAAAATAACAAACAATAAGTGCTGGTGAGGATGTGGAGAAAAGAGGGAACCCTAGTGCACTGTTGGTGGGAATAAAGAGTGCTACAAAATGCAGACTATGGAAAATGGTGTGGAATTTCCTCAAAAAACTAAAAATGGAATTGCCTTTTGACCCAGAAATTCCACTGCTGGGACTTTACCATAAGAATCCTGAAACACTAATTAAAAAAAAAAAAACACCTTATGCATTCCTATGTTCATAGCAGTATTATTTCCAATAGCCAAGTGCTGGAAACTGCCTAAGTGCCCATCTGTAAATGAGTGGATCAAAAAACTGTGGTACATTTGCATAATGGAATACTATGCAGCAGAAAGAAAGAAGGAAGTCCTACCTTTTGTGACAGCATGAATGGAACTGGAGAATATAATGCTACATGAAATAAGCCAGCCAATGAAAGACAAATACCATATGATCTCACCTATAAGAGGAACTTCATGAACCAAAACAAACAAATGAGCACAACAGAATCAAAAACATGGAAACATGGAATAGTTTGCCATCAAATAGAGGGGATGGGAGAGGGGGATAATGGTGGAAAGTAGGGAAAAGGTCTAGTTAAAGAACATGTATCAATGACCCAGGCACATGAACAATAGCGTGTGGACTGACTCTGGGAGCAGTCTATTGACTGCACAGAGGAAGACAAAGAGGGGAATATTGGGAAACTGTTGTAGAACAACAATAAAATATTAAACAAGAAAAGAAAATCTCTGGCCTAGGAGCGTACATGTGCTAGAGCAGTGCTTTGCCATTCAATAGAACTTTCCACAATGATGAAAATGTTCTGTGTATGCAGATGTCCACCTGTGGTTATGGAGCACTTGAAATGAGATTAATGAAACTGAATGTCTCATTTAGTTTAAATTTAATTAAGTACCTATTTAAATAGCTATGTTTAAGTGCAGTTGATACGACTGAGGAACTGAAAGTCTAATTTAATTTAAATTAAATTAAGTGCATATATTAAAGAAATCAAAAAGGATATCTTGGCTGCAGAGATCCCACCTGAGGAGGAAGGGCTTCCAGCCTCATACCAGGCTTCTAGCCTCATAGCAGGCTTCCAGCCCAAGGTTCCAATGCTGGGAAGAGAAATCTCCATAACTTCTGGCTGTGAAAACCAGCAAGAATTGTGGCTGAGTGAGAGAGTGTTCTGGATTCTCAGGTTTTCCTTGGAAAAGGCCTGTATACCAACTTATTCAGACTCACTTGCTATGAGCTCCAGCACTGGGACAAAAGGGCAAAAGGTGACAGGGCCATACCAGAGGAACTGAATTGTCTGCCTTCAAGGTGTTGGCTAGAGGTGCAGCTTTCTTCCAACACAAGTGCTGGCAGAAGCCATTGTTGCTTTGCTGAGCTCTTACCCTGCTGGCTCATGTGGATGCCATATCTGATTCTCCATCAACCTGGCTAACAATTTTTGCCCTGCCCTGGAGATTCCTAAGACGTCACTCCATTCAAATTGCCAGTCTAGCCAAGCTGCTTCCAGTGGCTTTTGCATACAATGGCCTGTCTTGGACCATGCTGTGGACTTTCCTAAAATCTCTTAAAGGTTCATAATCCCTGAAAAAGCAGCCTCTGGCCTCAGCTGCCCCATAACTCTTGCTAAGCAGCTCCAAGTTTAGCACTAGCTTCAGCTGGCCTCAGTTTGCAGCTTAGCCTCTCTCAGGCACCTCCAAGTTCAGAACAAATGCAGATCATTTTATAGCTCACACCAAGCGACCCCAAGCAGGGCACAGGCAGCAGTTGACCTTGGCTTGCATCTCCTAATAGGTCCTAGAACCAATATACCTTGTAACCAATTTCAGACCAGACCAGAGCACCATCTAACCACTTCCACAAAGAACACACTTAAAAAGAAGACTTGGCAAGCTCTAGGGCCTCACTAAAGTGAATCCTATTCTATAGTAAAAAATAGGTCCTCCACTGTAATCACTGCCATTCTTCATAACCATCAGCATGAGCATCAATCACTCCCATTGACATGCCAAGAGAAATCAAAGTCAACTACAATAGGAAGGGCACACACAACTCACACAAGGAACATACCTGGAACACCCAGCTTAGCTGACTAGGGAAACTGTGCCACTGGGCTCAACAGGGCACCTACTACCTAAGGCCACTTTATCAAGACCAGGAGATGTAGCAGCTCTATCTAGTACATATAAACAAACACAGGGAGGCAGTCAAAATTAGAAGACAAAGAAACATAGCACAAATAAAAGAACAGAGCAAAACTCCAGAAAAATAACTTAAAAAAAAATGGGGACAGGAAATCTACCAGATGCAGAGTTCAAAACACTGGTTATAAAAATGCTCAATGATCTCAGTGAGAACTTCAATTAAGGGATAGGAAACATAAAACTATCATTTAGAATCAGAGGTCAGATGAATTTCTGAGACGAGAAAAAGCTAAAGGAGTTCATCACCAAGAAATGAGTATTATGAGAAATGTTAAAGGGTATTCTTTAAGAAGAAGAAAAAATGATAAAAAATATGGACAAAGTGGCAGTATCTACATATCTATCAACAATTATTTTAAATGAAAATGGGTTTAATGCTCTAATGAAAAGGCATAAGTAGCTGAGTGGATAAGAAAATTAGACCCTTATATATACTATCTACAAGAGACTGACTTCAGATAGAAAGACACACACAGAGACTGAAAGTAAAAGGATAGAAAAAGATATTTTATAAATATGGAAAGAAACAAACAAATCTGGGGTAGAATACTTATACCAACAAAATAAACTTTAAGACAAAGGCAATAACAATAGACAAAGAAGGACCCAGTATTCTGTTTCTGGGTATTTATCTGAAGAAACCCAAAGCACTAAATCAAAAAGATGCATGTATTCATATGTTCATTGCAACATTATTTACAATGGCCAAGATATGAAAGCTACCTAAGTGTCCATCAATAGATGAATAGATAAAGAAGAAGAGGTCCATATATACAATGGAATATGATTCAACTATAAAAAAGAATGAAATCTTGCCATTTGCAACAAAACGGATGGACCTAGGAAATATTGTGCTGCATTAAGGAAGTCAGACAAAGAAAGACAAATGCCATATGATTTCATTTATATGTGGAATCTGGAAAACAAAATAAGTGAACAAACAAAACAGAAACAAACTTATAGATACAAAGAACATTTTGATGGTTGCCAGATAGGATGGGAGTTGGGAGTATGGGTGAAAAAGGGGAAGGAATTAAGAAGAACAAACTGGTAGTTATAAAAAGTCATAGAGACTTCCGGCCAAGATGGAGGTGTAGACAGACATGCTGCATCTCCCTCCACAACTAAGAAGGAATACAACTACCTCAACACTAGAAACAACCAGAAGTTCTAGAAAATCAAACTACATGGAAGTCCAGCAAACAAAGATATAGAGAAGAAATACTCATCTAGACAGGTAGGAGGGGCGGAGCCAGGGCAGAGAGGACTCGGTGTGGTGGTGGCAGCAGCGACAACAGCAGCAGGCCAGCGGAAAGCACAGTTACAGGTTTTAAAAAGTCAAGAGGGACACCTGGGGAGTGTTCCCAGCTCCTCATCAGACCCTGAAGCTCTGTCCAGCACTGAAGAAAATCGAGCCTCATTGCTTTTGACTGTGCAAACCAGTGGGGGTTGGGACGGAGGCAGAAACTGCCAGTCTCTCAGCAGAGTCTGCTTGTTTAAAGGGCCCCCATGGACCTAGAACATCCACAGACCCACTTGCTCTGGGAACAACAGCCAGGGCAGCAGCTACAGGGGCACCAGTTCGGTGCGGAAGTGGGAGAGGTGCCTGGAAAAGGGGTGAGTGCTCGACAAGTGGCATTGTTCCTTCTCAGACCCCTCCCTCAAATACAGTGCCACAACGTGGTGAAACAGGTCGCCCATTACTGACGAATCCCTACGGCTCCGCCCCATAAAACGTAGTAGGAGTGACAGCTCTCCCTGGGACAGAAGATTTCCAGCCAAGATGGAGGCCTAGACTGACATGCTCTGTTTTCCTCCACAAGTAAGAAGGAATACAACTACTGCAAAACCAGAAATAACCAGAAGTTCCAAAAAATAAATGGAAGTCCAACATATGAAGTTATAAAGAACTGGTGCTTGTACGGACAGGTAGGAGGGGTGAAGCCAGAGAGAAGAGTTCAAGCTGTGCTGTCCGCAGCAGCAGCAGCGATGGGCAGCAGGACAGCAGTAAGCACAGACACCCGTATTTAGGAGGAGGCAAGAAGTTCCTGGGGAGCACTGCTGGCTGCAGACCAGACCCGTCAACTTGCGATTCCAAAGCCGGGGAAGGCAGACCTCCATTGCCTTGGATGGTGAGGCCCAGAGGGGGTGGGGACAGAGGAGGAGGCTCCAGGTCTCTCAGCGGAGAGTGAACCATCTTGGAAACCATCTTGGACCCCCATCCCCACAGAAAACCCCTCAGCATTGTGAGATGGGCCGCCCAGCTGTGGTGAGTGCATGGGGCTCTGCCCCCTATAGCATAGGAGGTGTGACAGCTCTGTCCAGGAAGCAAAGGTAAACACAAAACTGTCAGGATGGCACAGATCATGATAGAGATCCCAGTGATGCAGCTGACTGGACAGCAAATATGTAACAAAGCAACAGATAGGAAATCTTTCTGAGTCTCAGTTTAGAGCTTTGCTTATAAAAATGCTTACAGACCTGACAGCAGATCTTAAATAAGATGGTGAAGGAATGAAGGCTTGTCCTGCTGAAATGAACAAAAATACATATGAAACTAGTGGCGAGGGCAAAAAAAACAGGGATCAAATCAATAAATTGGAAGATAGGGAAGGAACAAACAGTCAACCAGTGCAGAAAGAGGAAACAAAAAGTGAGAAAAATGAGGAGAGGCTCAGAAACTTATTGGACAGCTATAAGCAGGCCAACATCTGAATCATAGGGCTGCCAGAAGGTGAAGAAGAAGAACTAGAAATTGAAAATTTATGTGAAAAGATAATGAAGCAGAACTTTCCTAACTTGGGGAAAGAAATAGACTTACAGGTCCAGGAAGCACAGAGAGTTCCAAAACAACTGGACCCAGGGAGAACCACACCAAGACACATAATAATCAAAATGTCAAAACTTAAGGATAAATAAAGAGAGAATCTTAAAAGAAGCAAAAGAGAAGAAGAGAATTACATACAAAGGCGTCCCAATAAGACTCTCAGCTGGTTTCTCAAAAGAAATTCTGCAGGCAAGAAGGGACTGGCAAGAAATATTCAAAGTAATGAAAAGCAAAAACCTAAAACCATGATTACTCTATCCAGCGAAGCTCTCATTCAGAATAGAAGGGCAGAGAAAGTGCTTCCAGGACAAAGTAAAACTGAAGGAGTTCATTAGGTCCAAACCACTGTTATATGAAATGTTAAAGGGACTTGTTTAGGAGAAGGAGGATCAAAACTATGAACAGTAAAATGAAAACTGTATCACAACAACCAACAACAGAAGCTAGGGAATTGAAACAAAGGCAGACTAAGTAGGCAATGAGAGTGGGAAAAGAATTATAGGTATGGGGAACATTGTGGGGGGAGGTCAGTGGGGAGGGGGAAAGGGAAGGAATGGTACAGGAATTAAGAAGCATAGTAGGAGGAAGTGGAGTAGATAGATGTTGAGAAGAATATGCACAACCAGTGGACATGGACTAAGGAGGGGGACAACTGGAGAGAGGGTGGGTCACTGGGTGGAGGGAAACAAAAGGAAAAGAAATTTGGACAACTGTAATAGTATAAACAATAAAGCATATTTAAAAAAAAGAGAAAAGTCATAGAGATGTAAAGTACAACATAGAGAATAGAGTCAATAAAATTATAATAACTATGTATGGTTTTAAATGAGCATTAGATTTTTAAATTTATTTTTAAAGTATATTTTATTGATTGTATTGTTACAGTAGTCCAAATTTTTTTTCTTTGCTCCCCTCTTCCCAGTACGCCCCTTCCCTCCAGAAATCCTACCCCACTTAGTTCATGTCCATGGATCATGCATATAAGTTCTTTGGCTTCACTCCTTGTCTATTTTGTATTAGCCAATTACCCTTCTTAATCCCTGCACCATTTTGCCATTTCTCCCCCTCCCCCCACCAAATGATAACCCTCCAAATGACCTCCATACCTATGATTTTGTTCCTATTCTGGTTTGCTTAGTTGGATTTTGTTTTTATTTTTTAGATTCAGGTGTCGACAGCTGTGAGTTTGTTGTCATTTCAATGTCCATAGTTTTAATCTTCTTTTTCTAAGTAACTCCCTTTAGGGAGGGTGGGAAGATGGCAGCAGAATAGGTAGCAGTGTTTGCTTGCTCCCATCACAGAAGAACTTGGAGTACAAACAGGGAGAGCAGTGAGTGAGTGAGTATTTCAGATAGCGCGAACAGAGTGTTGGAGCAGTGTGAAAGAGGGCAGAAAGCTTCACCTGCACTCTCAAAGCTGAGTTGCTGGGCCTCCCAGCCTGGCGCCTCTGCCACACCGCACCTGAAAGGGGCAGCTGCAGACTGGCTCATTAGCTGGGATATGCTTAGAAACTTCCCCCTGCCATAGGCACAAGGATCAGCAAAGTCCCAGAGGAAGTCATCGAGAAGGTTTTGCTGAAAGAGCCGGAGGTGTGGGAAGATAGTGAATAGCCCAGACTGTGAGAAACTGTATGAACTGAGTCTAGGTGGGGACTCCCTGGGCTAGCAACCCTGGGCTGACAACTCTGTGTACCGGGTGCTTGCACCAAGGCTCCACCAAACAAAAAAGCAGAACTGAGCTGGGGAGAGGGGTCCATACTGGAAAGCTGCAGTGGAAATGCAGACTCAGTAGGAACCCCAGACAGGCAAGCGGTATGCACAGGCGCACAATAAGACACTTCCAGCCAGGAACTCAGGCCAGTACTGTAGCTTTGAGGCAACAAAGAGACTTTTTTGGAGAAGTGGAGACAGGACCCAAGGCTGGGCAGGGACTAAGGCCTTGCGCATTGGCTCACCAGCAGAACATCATTGCTAGACAAGCCTGAGGATTGCTGGAGGGTGCCACAGGACAAATGGGGAGAGACCCAACTCAGTGTGGCTCACAGCAGGGAGTGACAGCAGGCCCACAAGTAAGAATATAGTAGCCCCAGAATCCAGCTAGATCCCCTCACAGCTAGCCAGCGAGAAAAGAAGATTTGAAACCCATGGGATTTTGACCATAGGCGGATACATAAAAAGAAAAACAGTGCCCAAAGGTTGTACTGAGAAAATATCTTTGTTAATCTGTTTTCTACCTTTTCTCCCTCCTATTCTTCTTCCATATAACTATTATATAAACCAAATACTATACACTTCCACATTCTCACTTCATTCTGCATTCTTCCCTCCCTTTTTCAACACACAATGTAAATACTACTTACTGTCTCCCATAGCCTTGACCCTACTTGCTACTAATATTATTCTACCATCGTCCCTCTCAAAAATCATCTCTCTATCAGTTAAAACAACTCTTATCAGTTTTTCATGTAGTGTAGTAATCTTAACCTCTTTACATCTATATTAATACTGACTCATTTGTTAAAAATAGTGCGATTGTGGGTGGGGAATATTTTTGAGGGTGTGGGTTTCTTGCCTGGGTTGTGTATTTATGTTTTAACAGCATCTCCACAAAAGAACTCAAGACAAGGTGGTCAGAGTGACTCTCAATCAACTAGCCAGAGGGAAGTTTCCACCAAAGAGTAACTGAAGTATAACCAGACAGCTTAAACAAATGACATAAAGGGCATCCCAAGAGCATCAGGCTCAGGAGGTCAAAGAAACTGCACCACTGAATGCCCTAGGTCATCTATACAGGATCTCATTTCACGAAAGCAGGAAATTAAAGCAGACAAATCCAAGAAACAAAAACAAACAAGAAGCATACAACATGGGGAGACAAACAACCTCCCAGTGAAAGGAAAGGAGGAATCCCTAGAAATAGAGATAAGTGGAAAAGACATAAGCCAACTATCAGACATGGAATTCAAAAGAATGGTTATAAGGAGACACAATAAACTTTACAAACTCAGAGAAAACTACAACAAACTCCAGGGAAACTACAAAGAACACCAGGGAAGCTACAAGGAGCTTACAAGAACTACACCAGCATAAAAAAGGACATAGAAACTATCAATAAGAACCAGGAAGAAACGAAGAATACAATTTCTGAACTGAAGAACAGTAGAATCAATCAAAAGCAAGCTAAATGAAACAGAGGATCAGATCAGTGTGTTAGAGGACCATGTAAAAAAAAAATTCTCAGACAATACAACAAAATGAAAAAAACTGAGAGAGAGTGAGGAGGGTTTAAGAGAACTACAGACAACAGGAGACAAAATGACATTAGAATCATAGGGATACAAGAAGGAGAAGAAGAGACGCAAGGGATAGAAAACCTGATTGAAAAAGTAATAACAGAAAATATTCCTAACTTGATGAGAGAAAAAGTCATGCAAGTCCAGGAATCACAGAGGGTCCCAATAAAGATGAACCCAAAAAGGCCCACTCCAAGGCACATCATAATTAAAGTGGCAACATTTAAAGACAAAGAATCCTAAAGGCAGCAAGAAAAAAAACAGCAAATAACATGCAAGGAGGCTCCAATAAGGCTATTAACTGATTTCTCAACAGAAACACTACAAGCCAGAAGGGAATGGCCAAAAATATTTAAAACAATGAAAATAAAAGGACTAAAGCCAAGACTACTGTACCCAGCAAGGCTGTCATTCAAAATGGAAGGTGAAATAAGGAGTTTCCCAGACAAAGGAAGACTAAAAGAATACATCTCCAACAAACCAGCATTTAAAGACATACTAAAGGGAATGCTTTAAGAAAAAGAAGATAAACAGAGAGGGAGAGGAACATAGGTACAAAGGGAAATGAATAAATACCTGTCAATAATAACCATAAATGTATATGGATTAAATGCCCCAATAAAAAGACATAGGGTAGCAGAATGGATACAAAAACATGACTCATATATATGCTGTCTACAAGAGACACACCTCAAAACAAAAGACTTACACAGATTAAAAGTAAAGGGATGGAAAAAAATATTACAGGAAAATGGACATAAAAAAATCTGGGGTAGCAATACTTATATCAGACAAAACAGATTTGAAAGCAAAGGCCATAAAAAAAGTTGAAGAAGGGCATTTCATAATAAAGCGAACAATCCATCAAGAAGATATGACCCAGCAAATAACATGCAAGGAGGCTCCGATAAGGCTATCAACTGATTTCTCAACAGAAACACTACAAGCCAGAAGGGAATGGCCAAAAATATTTAAAACAATGAAAATAAAAGGACTAAAACCAAGACTACTGTACCCAGCAAGGCTGTCATTCAAAATGGAAGGTGAAATAAGGAGTTTCCCAGACAAAGGAAGACTAAAAGAATACATGCATCCAACATAGGTGTACCCAAAGATATAAGGAAAATACTAGAAGGCTAAAAGAAGGATATTAACAGCAACACAATCATAGTAGGGGATTTTAACACCCCATTATCAAAGATAGACAGATCTTCAAAGCAAAGAAACACCAAGGATATTGACGCATTGAACAACAGAGTAGATCTAATGAAGTTAATTGATATATATCAAAGTTTTCACCACAAAGAAGCAAAATATACATTTTTTTTTCAAATGCACATGGGACATTTTCAAAGATAGACCACATGGTAAGATACAAAACAAGCCTCAGTAAATTCAAGAAAGTTGAAATTACATCAAGCAACTTCTCAGATCACAATGGCTTGAAACTAGAAACCAACCTCAAGAAAAAAAAGACATTCAAATTCACGGAGAATGAATAACATGATATTAAATAATGAATGGGTTAACAATGACATCAAGGAAGAAATCAAGAATTTTTTGGAAACTAATGATAATGAATACACAACAACCCAAAAACCTATGGGACACAGCAAAAGCAGTCCTGAGAGGAAAGTAAGTTCATAGCAATACAGGCTACCTGAAAATGATAGAAGAATCCCAAATAAAAAATCTAACCTTACAACTAGAAGAACTATAATAACAACGAACAAAGCCCAGGATGAGTAGAAAAAAGGAAATCATCAAGATCAGAGCAGGATTAAATAACATAGAGACTGAACAAACAATTCAAAAGATCAATAGGAGTAGAAGCTAGTTATTTGAAAAGATAAAGAAAGTCAACAAGCCTTTAGCCAGGCTCATCACGAAAAAAAGAAGAGAAGACTCAAACAAAATCAGAAATGAAAGAGGAGAAATCAGGACCGATATCACAGAAATACAAAGGATTGTAAGACATTACTACAAACAACTGTATGGCAAGAAATTTGACACCCTAAATGAAATGGATGAATTTCTAGAAACATAATCTTCCCAAACTGAATCAAGAGGTAGAAAGCCTGAACAGACTGATAACAAAGAGTGAAATTGAAACAGTAGTAAAAAAACTCCCAGTACACAAAAGACCTGGACTGGATGGCTTCACAGGTGAATTTTACAAAACATTTAGGGAAGAACTAATGCCTACCCTTCTCAAACTATTCCGAAAAATTCAAGAAGAGAAAAAACTCCAAAACTCTTTCTATGAAGCCGGTATTACCCTAATTCCAAAACCAGGTCAAGACACAACAAAGAAAGAAAACTACAGGCCAATATCACTAATGAACATAGAATCTAAAATCTTCAACAAAATATTGGCAAACAGGATCCAGCAACACATTACAATTATCATACACCATGATCAAGTGAGATTCACCCCAGGGATGCAAGGATGGTTTAAGATTCGAAAATCAATAAATGTAATACACCACATAAACAAAATGAAAGACAAAAACCACATGATCATATCCATCGATGCTGAAAAAGCATTTGATAAAGTACAACACCCATTTATAATGAAAACTTTCAGCAAAATGGGAATAGAGGGAGCATACCACGACATAATAAAGGCTATATATGAGAAACCTGAAGCCAACATCATACTCAATGGATAAAAACTGAAAGCATTCCCCCTGAGGTCAGGAACAAGACAAGGACGTTCACTCTCTTCACTCCAATTCAACACAGTGTCAGAGGTTCTAGCCATAGCAATCAGACAAGGTAAGAAAATAAAAAGCATCCAAACTGGAAAAAAGGAAGTAAAACTGTCATTATTTGCAGATGACTTGGTAGTGTACATAGAAAACCCTATAGACTCCACCAATAAACTACTCGACCTAATAAGTGAATTTGGCAAAAAAGCAGGGTACAAAGTCAATATTCAGAAATCAAGGCATTTCTGTACATCAACAATAAAATGTTAGAGATAGAAACTAAAAAAAAAGAAAAAATCCCATTTACTATAGCAACCAGAAAAATAAAGTACCTAGGAATAAACTTAATCAAAGAGATAAAAGACCTGTACTCAGAAAACTACATATCTCTGAAGAAAGAAATTAAGGAAGATACAAATAAATGGAAGCAAATTCCATGTTCATGGATGGGAAGAATCAACATCATTAAAATGTCCTTACTACCCAAAGCAATTTACAGATCAACGCAATCCCTATTGAAATATCAGTGACATATTTCACAGACCTAGAACTAATACTTCAAAAATTTATATGGAACCAAAAAACACCCCGGCTAGCCACAGCAATCTTGAGACAGAAGAATACAGTAGGAGGAATCACAATACCTGATATCAAACTATACTACAAAACCACTGTGATCATACAGCCTGGTACTGGCATAAGAACAGACATATAGATCCATGGAAAAGAATAGAATGCCCAGAAATAAACCGAGATCTATATGGTCAACTAATATTTGACAAAGGGGGAAGGAACATAAAATGGAGTAAGAAGAGCCTGTTCAACAAATGGTGCTGGGAGAACTGGACAAGGACGTGCAAAAAAATGAAACTAGATTACCAACTTACACCACACACCAGAATATACTCAAGATGGGCCAAAGACTTAAATGTAAAAGTGCTAGGGAAAACATAGGAAAATTTCATATATCCCACATAGCAACATTTTCACTGATACATCTCCTAAGGCAAAGGAAATAAAAGGAAGAATAAACAAATGAGACTACATCAAACTAAAGAGTTCTTGCTCAGCCAACGAAAATATCAGCAAGATGAAAAGGGAACCAACCATATGGGAAAATATATTTGCCAATGATACCTCAGACAAGGGATTGATCTCCTAAATGTATAAAGAACTTACACATCTCTACGTGAAGAAGACAAACAGCCCAATTAAAAAACGGGCAAAGAACCTGAACATACACTTCTTGAAGGAGGATACACAGAGGGTCCATAGACATATGAAAAAATGCTCAACATCACTAGCCATCAGAGAGATGCAAATAAAAACCACAATGAGATACCACGTTACACCAGTCAGAATGGCCATTATCAACAAATCAACAAACAAGTGCTGATGAGGATGTGGAGAAACGGAAACCCTAGTGCACTGTTAGTGGGAATGCAGACTGTTGCAGCCACTATGGAAAACAGTATGGAATTACCTAAAAAAACTGAAAATAGAACTGCATTTTGAACCAGTGATTTCACTGCTAGCATTATACCTGAAGAATCCTGAAACCCCAATTCAGAAGAACCTATGCACCCCTATCTATGTTCATAGCAGCGCTGTTCACAATAGCCAAGTGCTGGAAACAGCCTAATTGCCCATCTGTAGATGAGTGGATCAAAAAACTGTGGTACATTTACACAATGGAATACTATGCAGCATAAAGAAAGAAGTAACTCCTACCATTTATGACAACTTTGATGGAAGTATAGAGAATTATGCTTAGCGAAATAAGCTAAACAATGAAAGAAAAATACCATATGATATCACCTAATATAGGAGACTATTGAACAACACAAACAAATGAACAAAATTGATCAAGGAACAGAAAAACAGTTATGGGGGTGGAGAGAAGGGATAAATAGGGGGTGGGTCTAGTAAAGGAACTAATATAAATAACCCATGGACATGGACAACGGAGTTTGGAATGACTGGGAGGAGGGGTGGGTTGGGTGGGGGGAAAATGGGACAGCTGTAATAGAAAAACAATAAAATACATTAAAAATAAAGTCGCTTTAACATTTCATATAATAATGGCTTGGTGATGAACTCCTTTAGCTTTACCTATTCTGCGAAACATTTTATTTGCCCTTCCATTCTAAATGATAGCATTGCTGGATAGAGTAATCTTGATTGTAGGTCCTTGCTTTTCATCACATTAGATACTTCTTACCAGTCCCTTCTTGTCTACAAAGTTTTTCTTTTTTTTTGAGAAACCAGCTGATAGTCTTCTAGGCACCCCTTTGTAGGTAAATCTCTTGCTGCTTTTAAGATTCCCTCTTTATCTTTAACCTTTTGCATTTTAATTATGATGTGTTTGGTGTGGTTCTCTTTGGGTCTAGCTTGTTGGGACTCTCTGTGCTTCCTGGATTTTTATGTCTATCTCCTTTGCCAAATTTGGGAAGTTTTCCTTCATTATTTTTTCATATAAACTTTCCATTTCTTGCTCTTTATCTTCAGGCACCCTTATGATTTGCATATTTGCACGTTTAGAGTTGTCCCAGAGGTTCCCAAGCCTCTCCTCAGTTTTTTTTTTCAATTCTTGTTTCCTCATTCTGTATTGGTTGACTCTTTTTTTTTTCTTCCTTATGTTCCAAATCATTGATTTGAACCCCGGTTTCCTTCTCTTCACCATTGGTTTTGTGTGGATTTTTCTTCATTTTATTTAGCATAGCCTTCACTTCTTCTCTTATGCATTTGTCATACTTAGGCATATCTGTCAAGCCTGTGAGCATCTTTATCACCAGTGTTTTGAACTCTGTGTCTGTTAAATTGGCTATCTCCTCATCTGTTAGGTTGGCTTAGTTCTCCCATGGAACCTTGATCTGTTCCCACTTCTGAGCCATGATCTCTGTCTTGTCATCTTAATAAGCTCCTGTGTTTGCCTTTGTGTCTCAGGTAGAGCTGTCGCACCTGTTATGTTGTTAGGGGCAGAGCCTTAGGTATTTGTCATTACAGGGCGACTCGTTTCACCATGTGATGCTGTATCTGGGTGAGGGGTCTGAATGGGAACAATGCCTCTTGCTCAGTACTTGCCCCCTTTTCAGTCACTTCTCCCACTTCTGTATGAAACTGGTGCCTCTCTAGCTGTTGCCCTGGCCATCGTTCCCAGAGTAGGTGGGTCTGTGAATGTTCTAGGACAGTGAGGGCCCTTTAAACAAGCAGACTCTGCTGAGAGACTGGCAGTTTCTTCCTCTGCCCCAATCCCCACTGGTTTGCACAGTCAGAAGCAATGAGACTTGATTTTCCCCAGCACTGGAACCGTAAGCTGTGTGGTCTGGTCTGGGGCTGGGATCGCTCCCCAGGTGTCCCTCCCTACTTTTTAAAATGTGTGACTGTGTTTCTGCTGGCCTGCCGGTGCCACCACTGCTGCCACTGCCACACTGCGTCCTTTCTGCCCCTCCTCCACGCCTCCTACCTGTCTGGATGTATATTTCTTCTTTATATCTTTGTTGAACTTTCCATGCAGCTCATTTTTCTGGAACTTCTGATTGTCTCTAATTTTGAGGCAGTTGTATTCCTACTTAGTTGTGGAGGGACACTCAGTGTGTCTGCCTAGACCTCCATCTTGGCCTAAAGTCTGGGTATTAGATTTACTCAGGTGATAATTTTTTAATTATATAAATGTCAAATTACTATATTTTATCCCTGAATTAATGTGATATTGTATGTCAACTATAATTGAAAAAGTAAAAAAAAATTATGAAGTTCTTAAAACTTCTTGTTGCTAACTAAAACTTTAGGTCATCATTTTCTAAAGTGTTTTTAATTTGTTATAGTTTATTTTGATACATTTTGTGATAAATTAGAATCTATTCAATGCATAATATTTTCAGTGATCAAACAAGTGTAACATATGCTAGATGAAACAACTATGTTAAATGCTAGGTTACACGAGTGTCTTTCTTTGCTTCTTCAAAAGAGAGAAATTGTAACACTACTAAAGTACTTAAACTGTCGAATGCAATTTGAAATAAATTATTATAGGCCAGAAACAAATTTAAGTAAACTCATGTTTAAAATGACTTCTCAGTTTTTTGTTGCTTGACTGTCCTTGGTAATTACTAATACTGAGATAAAATATTTTGCTACTTTTGTATACAGCTGACCCATGAACATCATGGTTTAAAGTCTGCACATCACTTATAAGCAGAATTTAAAAAAGAAACAGTCATCCATTTTTATCCTATGGTTTTGCTTCCACAGATTCAACCAACTGCAGATCAAAACCAGTGTTTTCCATCCACAGTTGGAAATCTGTGGTTGGGATGAGAAAATACTGTTTTGGATCCATAGCTGGTCAAACCCATGGATGTGAGGGGATGTCTGTAGTTAAGTTTGGGGGGAATCAAAAGTTATATGTGATGTTTGGGTGCACAGGAGTCAGAACCCCTAACTTCTGTGTTATTCAAGGTTCAACTGCACTTGCTAAGTTAAGAAAATTTAAAAAGAATACATTTATATCCTTTCTGTGGGACTTTAACAGCCTGCCTATTACATTACATATGTAAGTATGCTAAATATTTAATACATGATTCTGTTCTTATCCATATGAATATTCCCTGTATACATACATATGCATATATGAACAGAATATAATTCTATTTGAGTTGTTTTCTGGGCCTTTTTCTGCCCACATCTGAATTTATTCTTACTTTTCTACATTTGTAAGCTGTATAGAAATGGAAAATATTATAGATGACTTTAGAGGAAGAAACAATAAGTATTATTAATGGGTGCCTCATAAGCCATGCAGGTTATGTGGATGTCTCAGCTGTGAGGTGTTATGCGAATCATTTTTTGTTCCTTGGAATTAAAAGGAAATTTTGTAAAATGCCATCATAATGAAAGTTGTTTTAAAAAACAGTAATAGTTGTGTCAAGGAACGTCAAGGTTCTAAAACATTCTCTCAATAGGTGTTGTCTGTATTTGGCAAGGGTTATGAAAGTTCTGGCTGGTGAAAGCTTCCTTTTAGCTTGGTCCTAAAAGACTTGCTGTTAGGAGAAATAGCTACATTTAAGAGTGACCTCTGGAGGCTAGAGTGTGGAGTGTCACTGACATAATTTTGTTACTGTTTTTTTTAACTTTTCACTTAAAGAAATAAAGTGCTCTTTAACTGTCTCTTTGCCAGAGGTGCAGAGTGTAGCAGCTCTGTGGTACTGTCCCCAGTTTGCTGCTGCTGCTGCAGGTCCTGTCATTTTGTCTTTCCATTATGTCTTTTCAGGGCACAAGGGACACCACCAAAATGGTTCCATTTGATGATTGCAATGCTCCACTCTCTTGGGCTGTGTAGTGGTTGTTTTGAAGAGGATGAGAAAACCCTCCCTTCTGGATGAACACTGCTTCTCTATTGAGAAAGTGATCAACATTTAAAATTTCTTTTGGGGAAGGAACTGGGAAGAAAATATTTTTGTCTGGAGTTTTCTAACATATCCACCAGGAAACTATATACAATAATGTAAAGTGTGTGAGACACTCAGACATATCATTCCAAAAGACATGTCTGAAGTCCTTATTTTGGAGAGACATGTTCTACCTGTCAGTTTTTGTGCTACTCCCATCTTGTCATTTCAAGGTATTTCAAGGTATCAGATGAGACATGGTTTGCATAAGACTACTGCCACTCACCACACAGAGACATTAGTGAAAATGAATCATGTTATTTTTGGAAATATTTTGGATTCTTTATCCAAAGGAGATGCATATAAAATTATTTCTCTTCAAGTAAAACATAGGTCTATTAAAGCCAAGCATCATATATCCCAGAAAGAATACAAAACCAAGGTTTCGAAATTAAATTATTTTTATTATTGGTTTGGGATTCAGATCCTTATAATGGTTTCCCTGTTCTCAGAGTACAATGGGCAAGATTCATGGGGTCCTTGCCTGGTTCTGTCACTTACAGTGTAATAACCTTGAAGAAATCGTTGTACTCCATGTGATTTGTAAAATGGGGTAAATATATCTGGTTTTTTAAAAAATTTGATCTTCACTGGTTTGATTCCCAGTCAGGGCACATGTCTGGGTTGTGGGTCAGGTCCCCAGCTGGGGGTGCATGAGAGGCAACCACACATTGATATTTCTCTCCCTCTCTCTCCATCCCTTCCCCTCCCTAAAAAAAAATAAAGTCTTAAAAAATTTAATCTTTATTGTATTTTTTTCCATGACCATTTAGTCCCCTTAAACTTCCTTCCCCCCAATAATCACTACACTGTTGTCCATGTCCAGGAGTCCTTTTTCCTCTTTGCTCAATTTCTCCATATTCTAACCACCCCTACTTGCTGCCATCCTGCTCTCCATCTATGAGTCTGTCCCCATTATCCTTATTAGTTTAGTTTGTTCATTAGATTCCACATACGAGTGAAATCATATGGTATTTGTCTTTCTCTGACTGACTTACTTCACTTAGCATCATGTTCTCAAGGTCCATCCATACTATTGCAAAGGGTAAAAGTTTCTTCTTTTTTTAAAAATGTTTTATAGCTGAGTAGTATTCCATTGTGTAAATGTCCCATGGTTGTTTTATCCACTCATCTACTGATGGGCACTTGGGCTGCTTCCATAACTTGGCAATTGTAATAAACACTGCAATGAACATAGGAGTGCTTATAGTCTTTTGCATTAGTGCTTTGAGTTCTATTGGATATTTCCCAGAAGTGGGATTGCTGGGTCAAAGGCAGATCCATTTTTAATTTTTTGAGGTATCTCCATACTGCTTTCTACAGTGGTTGCACCAGTCTGCATTTCCACCAACAGTGCAAAATGGTTCCCTTTTCTCCACAACCTCGGCACCACTTGTTGTTTGTTGATTTATTGATGGTAGCTATGAGGTGATATCTCATTGTGGTTTTAATTTTCATTTCTCTGATGATTAGCGACATTGAGAATCTTTTCATATGTCTATTGGCCACCTATATGTCCTCTTTGGAGAAATGTTTATTCAAGTTCTTTACCTTTTTTTTAAATTGGGTTGTTCAATTTTTTGGTGTTGAGTTTTGTAAATTCTTTATAAATTTTGGATACTAATCCCTTGTCAGATGCATTGGCAAATATGTTTTCCCATTTAGTGGGTTGTCTTTTAACTTTGTTGATGATTTCATTTGCCATGCAAAACCTTTTAAGTTTGATGTAGATCCATTTGTTTATTGTTTCTTTTGTTTTCCTTGCCTGGGGAGGTATAGCTGATAAAATATTACTAACAAGCAATGTTCAAGATTTTGCTGCCTATGTTTTCTTCTATAATTTTTATGGTTTCAAGTCTAACATTTAAGTCTTTAATCCATTTTGAATTTATTCTTGTGTGTGGTGTAAGAAGGTGGTCTAGTTTCATTTTTCTGCATGTAGCTGTCCCAATTTTCCCAACACCATTTATTGAATAAACTATCTTTAGCCCATGGTGTGTGCTTGCTTCCTCTGTTGAGTATTAATTGACTATAAAGGTGTGGATTTATTTCTGGGCTCTGTATTCTATTCCATTGTCTAAGTGTCTGTTTTTATGCCCATACCATGCTGTTTTGATTGCTATGGCCTTATAGTATAGTTTGATATTAGGTAATATGATTCCTCTGACTTTGTTATTCTTTGTCAGGGTCGCTCTTGCTATTCAGGGTCTTTTGTGGCTGCATATAAATTTTTGAAATATTTGTTTTAGTTCTGTGAAATATGTCATTGGTATCTTGATAGAAATTGCATTGAATCTATAGGTTGCTTTGTGAACATAGTATGTGCTTCCACCTATGTGTATGTTTTTTGATTTCTTTCTTCAGTATCTTATAATTTTTTGAGTACAGGTCCTGTACATCTATGGTTAGGTTTATTCCTGGGCATTTCATTCTTTTTGTAGCAATTGTGAATGGGATTGTTTTCTTAATTGCCCTTTCTGTTAGTTTGTTATTGGCATATAAAAATGCAACTGATTTCTGAATATTAATTTTGTATCCTGCTACTTTGCTAAATTCATTTTTCAATTTCTAGTAGTTTCATCTGCATATAAAGACAGTTTTACTCCTTCCTCTCTAATTTGGATGCCTTTTATTTCTTCTCCTTGTCTGATTGTTGGGCCAGGACTTCTAGTACTATGTTGAATAAGAGAGATTACTTGTAGTTTTTGCCCATTGAGTATGATATTGGCACTGGGTTTGTCATATATGGACTTCATTATGTTTAGGTATGTTCCCTCTGTTCCCACTTTGCTGAGAGTTTTTATCATAAATGATTGCTCGATTTTATCAAATGTTTTTTCTGCATCCATTGATAGGATCATGTGGTTTTTGTCCTTCATTTTGTTTATGTGGTGAATCACATTTTTTTTTATTTGTGAATGTTGTACCAACCTGAATTCCTGGAATAAATCTCACTTGATAATGGCATATGATCTTTTTGATGCATTGCTGTATTTGGTTTGCTAATATTTTGTTGAGGATTTTAGCATCTATGTTCATCAGGGATATTGGACTATAATTTTATTTCTTTGTAGTGTCTATATGGTTTTGGAATTTGGATAATGCTGGACTTATAAAATGAGTTTGGGAGCCTTCCATTCTTTTGAATTTTATGAAATTGTTTGAGAAGGAGTGGTATTAGTTTTTCTTGGAATGTTTAGTAAAATTTACTTGTGAAGCCATTCAGGCCATGGCTTTTGTTTGTTGGGAGTTTTTGATTACTGCTTCCATTTCATTAGTTGGAATTTGTCTATTGAGCTTCTCTGATTCGTCCTGATTTAGTTTTGGAAGATTATATATTTCTAGGAATTATCCATTTCCACCACATTGTCCAGTTTGTTGACATATAGTTGTTCATAATATTTTCTTACAGTCCTTTGTAATTCTTTCTGTCAGTTGTTATGGCTTCTTTTCATTTCTGATTTTACTTATTTGGGTCCTTCCTCTTTTTTTTTAAAGTATATTTTATTGATTATATTGTTATAATAGTTCCAAGTTTTTCCCCTTTGCTCCCCTCCGCCCAGCACCCCCCTTCCCTAACAATCCCCTCCCCAAGTCCATGCCCATGAGTCGTACATACAAGCTCTCCTGCCTCACCCTTTCATATATTCTTCTTCTTTTTTTTAAAATAATTAATTAATTAGTTAAATATTTTAACAATAAAAAATAACAATCCCTCCCTCTCAGACTTAAGACCCTTTACAATCTTATAAAGGACAATGGATCAGTAGTAGACTGTAAAGTAGGTCAGCTAACTGTCTTAAAAGTTTCTTCTCATTTAAAATATGGTTTCACTTGAAAATTAAATCATGTCTGTGATATCACCAAAGAGATTCAAGTTGCAGGCAAGTAGAATGTCAAGTGCCTTGCAACTGGATGTCTTCCCAATAAGACAGTCTTACAGATTTAGAGACTTGTTTGTTGGTTATGTTACATAAATTAACATGTGTTTTCTGTTTTCAAAGGGCATAAGCCTATGACTGCATTACCTGAGTGATTGTCTGTATGCATAAGCCTCACTTAATCCTCTCTGCAGCGCTGCCTCCTGAGACTCAACAGTTTGGCTGAACTAAATGGCTGGGTTGGTGAAGAATGGGGTGGTCTATGGGCTTCACTTTAAAACTGGTTTCTCTTTTCTATCCTAATGGCTTGGACAGAAAGGGCCCAGAGGTCTGAGAGTGGGGAAACATAAACTATTTCCCTCAGCCCAAACTAAATATAATGGGCAAAAGGGTTTTGGACAGGCGAGATGTGCCTAGCACACCTTCCTCCAAAGAAGCCCCCCCCCCTTTTTTCCCCCCTAATGTGGAACATTGAAAAATTAATCCCTGCCTTTTGTCATCTAGTAGTTATGGATTGAATGATGTCTTTTAACCCTTTTCGCCAAATCTCTTGCCCCCAGAACACAACAAGGATGCCAGCCTGTTAAACCAAGCACGCCGTTGACCGGAGACAGCCAACTGACCTGGAGTCTGCACGATCCTTCCCCATGTGGGAAGGCCACCCTCCCCTCCACACCCCCACTATTAATAGGGATTTCTGGACCCAAGTGTAGGTAGGACAATGACCATGTCCAGCTTGAAGCAGCTAGAGGAGCTTGAGACCTTCGCCCGTTGTCCTTTACAAGATTACAAAGGGTCTTAATATCTGAGAGGGAGGGATAGTTATTTTTTACGAACCATGGGTATGGACTTGAGGGGGGGATTGCTGGAGGAGGGAGATGCTGGCTGGAGGGGAGCAAGGGGGAGAAAATTGGAACTATTGTAACAATATAATGAATAAAGAAAAGTTGGGAAAAAAAATAAAGGACAATGGACGAAGGTCTCGAGCTCCTCTAGCTGCTTCAAGCTGGACATGGTTGTCGTCCTACCTATCCTTGGGTCAAGAAATCCCTAATAAGAGTGGGGGTGTGGAGGGGAGGGTGGCCTTCCCACAAGGGGAAGGATCATGCAGACTCCAGGTTGGTTGGCTGTCTCTGGACAATGGCATGCTTGGTTTAACAGGCTGGCATACTTGTATTCTGGGGGCAACAGGGTTAAAGGACATCATTCAATCCGTAACCACTAGATGACAAATGATAGGTATTAATTTTTCAATGTCCCACATTAGGGAAAAGAAGGGCTTCTTTGGAGGAAGGTATCCCAGGTACATTTCACCTGTCCAAAACCCTTTTGCCCATTATACTTAGTTTGGACTGAGGGAAATATTTTAGGTTTCCCCCCTCTCGGGCCTCTGGGCTCTTTCTGTCCAAGCCATTAGGATGGAAAAGAGAAACCAGTTTTAAAGTGAAGCCCACAGACCACCCCGTTCTTCACCAACCCAGCCACTTAGTTCAGCCAAACCATTGAGTCTCAGGAGGCAGCAATGCAGACAGGATTAATTGAGGCCTATGCATACAGACAACCACTCAGGTAATGAGATCATAGGCTTATGCCCTTTGAAAACAGAAAACACATGTTAATTTATGTAACATAACCCACATACCAGTCTCTAAGTCTGTAGGACTCTCTTATCGGAAAGACATCCAGTTGCAAGGCATTTGACATTCTTCTTGCCTGTAAATTAAACATCTTTGATAATGCCACAGACATAGTTTAACTTTCAAATGAAAACAAATTTTAAATGAAAAGAAACTTTAAAGACGGTTAGCTGCACTACTTTATATTCTACCACTGGGCATTGTGATCTTCCTTGAATCATGATTTTTCTCCCTAAGATTACCCTCCTTGTCATTAAAGGGACTGCATTAAGTTCATTTTTAATTTATCCTGTTCATTTGCATAAACACAACAAGAGCAGCAAATGATCACTTATGATCTTTAGTTCTGCTTTGCTGGAACTTATGCAAGGAACATTTAGGGTGACCTTCAGTCTGCCCTTCAGGGCACAGAAGCTGAGCCACATACCTGGCATTCAGCCTTGCCTGTAAACACCTGTCTTTTCCAGGTCCTCCTGGTTTTCCATTGTGCTTTAAGGTCCCTTCTAGCCATCTTTCAGAAAAACAACCTTCATTCCTTCCCTGGAAAGATTGCTATGGACCGCTCATCCATCCAAGGTACCAGGCCTTTTATTACCTTTGAAAGTCAGTCCCAGTTGCTCAGGGCTTTTTGGTAACAACCAAAGCCCAAGCATGTCTCCTTTAGGCATGACATTCCAGTCAAAGTCTTAGTCAAAAAATCATTATTAACAACTGGTCTTATTAGTTTTATGCAAAGAAACTTAGGTCATTACTTACTTCTTTAGAATGCCAAATTCTGGCGGGATCAGATAGGGAGAAAATATATACAGTGTGAAGGAAAATCCTTGTCCTTCTAATATTCACTGAACTTGCATTTCTATTCTTTATATTTTTATTTTTTCCCCCCACTAAAAATTTTTCTGTTTGTTTTTCCATTACAGTTGTCTCACTTTTTTCCCCCTGTTGCTTCCCTGAACCCTGCCCCCTCTTCTTCCACACTCAGTCCCCACCCAGTTGTGCATGTCCATGGATCATTTATACATGTTCTTTGACTAGACCCTTCCCCTTCTTACCACTTCTCTCCCTCCCATCTCCCCCTTTGTTACTGTTAGTTTATTCCTTGTTTACATACCTCTGGTTCAATTTTGCTCATTTGTTTGTGTTGTTCATTAGTTTCCCATAATAGGTGATAGCATAAGGTAATTTTCTTTTGTTGCCTGGCTTATTTCGCTAAGCATAATTCTCTCTAGTTCCAATCATGTTGTTGCAAATGATAGAAGTTCCTTCTTTCTTTCAGTACTTATTCATTGTCATTTTCCCCTTTGTACTCGTGTTCCTCTCTGTCTCTCTCTGTTTCTTCATCTTCTTAAAGCAGACCCTTTAGCATCTCTTGCAATACTGGTTTCGTGGAGATGTATTCTTTTAGCCTTCTTTTGTCTTGGAAACTCCTTATTTCACCTTCCATTTTGAATGAGAGCCTTGCTGGGTAGAGTATTCTTCATTGTAGGCCTTTGTTTTTCATTACTTGGAATATATTTTGCCATTCCCTTCTGGTTTGTAGTGTTTCTGCTGAGAGATCTGATGATAGCCTTATTGGAGCTCCCTTGTATGTTATTAGTTGTTTCTCTCTTGCTGCTTTTAGGATTCTCTCTTTGTCTTTGAATGTTGCCATTTTCATTATGATGTGTCTTGAAGTGGGCCTGTTGGGGTTCATCTTCATTGGGACCCTCTGTGCTTCCTGGACTTGCATGATTCTTTCTCTCTTCATGTTAGGGAAGGTTTCTGTCATTAGTTTTTCAAAGAGGTTTTCTATTCCTTGCTCTTCTTCTTCTCCTTCTGGAATTCCTATGATACGGATATTATTACGTTTCATGTTGTCCTGCAGCTGTCTTAGAGCCTCTTCAGTCTTGTTCAGTCTTTTTTCGTTTCATTGCACTGTCTGTGAGTTTTTGTCTACATTGTCCTCCAGCTCGCTGATCCGATCTTCTGCTTCCTCTAGCCTGTTTTTAATTCCTTCTACTGTGTTCTTCAATTCAGAGATCATATTCTTCATTTCCTCCTGGCTCTTATTGATAGCTTCCATGTCCTTTTTGATGCTGGTATAATTCTCAGTAAGTTCCTTATAGTTCTTCTGGAGTTCACTGTAGTTTCTCTGGAGTTCTTCGTAGTTTCCGCTGAGCTCATTGAGCTTCTCCATAATCCATGCTTTCAATTCCATATCTGATAGTTGGCTCCCCTCTATTTCATTTAGCACTCTTTCTGGGGACTCTACCTTTCCTTTCGATGGGGGGTTGTTTCTCTGTCTCCCCATTTTTGTGACTCCTATTGTTTGTTGGTGCTTCTTAGAATGATCTTTTTTTTTTTTTTTTCTTAATGAGTCTGGTTAAAGGTTAGTCAATCTGATTTATCTTTTCAGTGAACCAGCTCTTGGATTCATTGATCTTTTGTATCATTTTTTAAAAGACTGTATTTCATTTATTTCTCCTCTGCTCTTTATTATTTTCTTCCTTCTACTCACTTTGGGCCTTGTTTGTTGTTCTTGTTCAAGTTCCTTTAAGTATGAACTCAGATTGCTTATTTTTTTTTCCTTTTTTCTTTTTGTTTTGAGATAGGTCTATAATGTTATGAATTTCCCTCTTAGGATTGCTTTCTCAGTGTCCCGCAGATTTTGGATTGTTGTGTCTTCATTTTCATTTGTTTCAAGGTATATTTTATTTCTTCCTTCATCTCATTGTTGACCTATTCATTGTTTAATAACATGTTATTTAGCGTCCATATCTGTGTATTTTTCAGTGTTCTTCTTGTGATTGATTTCTAGTTTCATAGCATTGTGGTCAGAGAAGGTGCTTGATATGATTTCAGTCTTCTTAAATTTATCGAGATTTGTTTTGTGTCCTAACATGTGGTCTATCCTAGAAAATATTCTATGTGCACTTGAAAAGTATGTATATTTTTCTGCTTTGGGGTGAAATGCTCTGAAGATATCGATTAAATCCATTTGATTTAGTGTATAATTTAAGGTCACTGTCTCCTTGTTGATTTTCTGTCTGAAAGTTCTATCTATTGAAGTCAGTGGAGTACCAAAGACTTTGCCTATGTCTGTAGTTCTGCCCATCTCTTCCTTTATGTTCATCAAATTTGCTTCACATTTTTAGATGCTCCTATGTTGGGGACATAAATGTTTACTGGGGTTATATCCTCTTGTTGGATTCTTTCCTTTATCATTATATAGCATCCTTCCTTGTCTCTTACTACAGCCTTGGTTTTAAAGTTTATTTTATCAAATATAAGTACTGCTACCCCAGCTTTTATTTCCCTTCCATTTGCATGAAATATAATTCTCCATCCCTTTACTTTTAGTCAACATGTATTTTTTTTACCTTAGATGGGTCTCTTGGAGGCAACACATATATGGGTTTTATTTTCTTATTCAGCTATCCTATGTCATCTGATTGGAGCACTTAAACCATTTACATTTAAAGTGATTATTGATAGATACATATTTAGTACTGATTTATTGTTAAACTACTTTCCTCTTTTTTCTTCTTTCTCTTTTCCTCCATCTCCTCCTCTTCCTTCTTTTAGCATGCCCTTTAACATTTGTTGCAGTGCTGGTTTTGTATTAACAAATTCCTTTAGCTTTTTCTTGTCTTGGAAGCTCCTTATTTCTCCTTCAGTTTCAAAATGATAGCCTTGCTGGGTAAATTAACCTTGGTTGTAGGTCCTTGCTTTTCATCACCTTGACTATTTCTGGCCTGAAATGTTTCTGCTGAGAAATCAGATGATAGTCTAAATGGTGCTCCCTTTTAATTACCTTCTTTTATCTTATGGCTTTTAGGATTCTCTTTTTGTCTTTAAGCCTTGTCACTTTAATTATGTGTCTTAGTGTTGGCTTCTTTGGGTCTAACTTGTTTGGGACTCTCTGAGCTTCCTGGACTTGTGTGTCTTTTTTATTCACCAGATTAGGGAAGTTATCAGTCATTTCTTCAAATAGGTTCTTGATCTCTTGCTCACTCTCTTCTCCTGGTATTTCCATGATGTGATGTTGTCATGTTTCATGTTGTCCAAAATACTTCTGAGCTTTTCTCATTTTTAAATTTATTTATTTAATTAAAAATATGCTTTATTGATTATGCTGTTACAGTTGTTCCAATTTATTTTCCCTTTATTCCCCTCCACGCAGTGACCACCCTCCCTCCAGGTGCACCCCCCCTTAGTTCATGCCCATTGGTTGTGCATGTAGTTCTTCTCAACATCTACCTGTCTATTCCACTCCCTCCTACTATGCTTCTTAATTCCTGTACCATCTTCTTCCCTTTCCCCCACCTCCCTCTCCCTGCTGACCTCCCCCTAAATGTGCCCCATACCTACAATTCTTTTCCCACTCTCGTTGCCTATTTAGTTTGCCTTTGTTTAGGTTCCCTAGCTTCTGTTGTTGGTTGTTGTGATACAGTTTTCATTTAATGTTCATAGTTTTGATCCTCTTTCTCCTACACAAGTCCCTTTAACCTTTCATATAACAGTGGTTTGGATCTGATGAACTCCTTCAGTTTTACTTTGTCCTGGAAGCACTTTCTCTGCCCTTCTATTCTGAATGACAGCTTCACTTGATAGAGTAATTGTGGTCGTAGGGTTTTGCTTTTCATCCCTTTGAATATTTCTTGCCAGTCCCTTCTTGCCTGCAGAGTTTCTTTTGAGAAATCAGTTGACAGTCTTATTGGGACGCCTTTGTATGTAATTCTCTTCTTCTCTCTTGCTGCTTTTAAGATTCTCTCTTTATACTTAATTTTTGACATTTTGATTATAATGTGTTTTGGTGTAGTTCTCCCTGGGTCCAGTTTTTTTTGGAACTCTCCGTGCTTCCTGGACCTGTAAGTCTATTTCTTTCCCCAAGTAAGGGAAGTTCTGCTTCATTATTTTTTCACATAATTTTTTATTTTCTAGTTGTTCTTCACCTTCTGACAACCCTATGATTTGGATGTTGGCCCGCTTATAGCTGTTCCATAGTTTTCTGAGCCTCTCCTCATTTTCCTCACTTTTTGTTTCCTCTTTCTGCACTGATTGACTGTTTGTTTCTTCCCTATGTTCCAATTTGTTGATTTGATCCCTGGTTTTCTTTCCCTCATATATGTTTTTGTTCATTTTAGCAGAACGAGTCTTCATTCCTTTTCTGTCTTAGTTAAGATCTGCTGTCAGGTCTGTAAGCATTTTTATAACCAAAGCTCTGAACTGTGCCTCAGAAAGATTTTGTATCTGCTGCTTCATGAGATTAGATACATATTTGCTGTCCAGTCAGCTGAATCACTGGGATCTCTATCATGATCTGTGCCATCCTGACAGTTTTGTGTTTACCTTTGCTTCCTGGGCAGGGCTGTCACACCTCCTTCACTATAGGGGGCAGAGCCCTGTGCACTCATTACAACCAGGCGATCCTTCTCACCATACTGTGGCATTTTCTGTTGGGGTGGGGGTCCAAGATGGATTTCTGCCATTCGCTCTCTGCTGAGAGACTGGGAACCTCCTCCTCTATCCCCACTCCCTCTGGGCCTTACAGTCCAAGGCAATGGGGGTTTGCCTTCTCAAGCATTGGAATCACAAGCTGACAGGTCTGGTCTGCAGCTGGGCGTTCTCCCCAGGTGCTTCTTGCCTCCCCTTAAATACAGGTGTCTGTGTTTACCACCATTCTGCCACTGCTGCTGCCTCTGGCACAGCTTGACCTCTGCACTGGTTCTGCCCCCTCTACCTGTTCAGACAAGCACCACTTCTTTATAACTTTATACATTTGACTTCCATTTATTTTCTGGAACTTCTGGTTATTTCTGGTTTTGCAGTAGTTGTATTCCTTCTTAGCTGTGGAGGGAGATGGAGCATGTCAGTCTAGGCCTCCATCTTGGCCAGAAGTCTCCTGTGTGTGTTTGCCTCTGTGTCTTAGGTAGAGCTGTCACTCCTGTTACATTGTAAGGGGCAGAGCCTTAGGGATTTGTCAGTACAGAGTGACCTGTTTCACCACAATGCGGCACTGTATGTGGGGGAGGGTTCTGAGTGGGAACAATGCCACTTGCTCAGCACTCCTTTTCCAGGCACTTCTCCCACTTTCGTATGGGACTGGTGCCTCTCTAGCTGTTGCCCTGGCTGTCGTTCCCAGAGTGGATGGGTCTGCGGATGTTCTAGGACTGTGGGGGCCCTTTAAACAAGCGGACTCTGCTGAGATACTTTCAGATTCTTCCTCCACCCCAACCTTCACTGGTTTGCATAGTCAGAAGCTATGAGGCTTAATTTTCCCTGGTGCTGGGACTGTGAGCTGCACAGTTTGGCGAGGAGCTGGGAACAGTCCCCAGGTGTCCCTCCTGACTTTTTAAAATGTGTAACTGTGCTTTCTGCCAACCTGCCACTGCCACTGCTGCTGCTGCCACCACACTGTGTCCTCTCTGGCCCGGCTCTGGCCCTCCTACCTGTCTGGATGAGTATTTCTTCTTTATATCTTTGTTTTCTGGACTACCATGCAGCTTGATTTTCTGGAACTTATGGTTGTTTCTAGTTTTGAGGTAGTTGTTCTTCTTAGTTGTGGAGGGAGATGCAGTGTATCTGTCTATGCCTCCATCTTGGCCAGAAGTCCCTAATTAATTTTGTTTTGCTACTTTGCCTAGGTGTTCTTTTCTACCTTTCTTCCAAACCACTGATTCCTTCCCCTGCTTCATCTAACCTACTGTTTATTTTTTCCAGTGTATTATTTACTTCAGATATTGCATTCTTTATTTCTGACTGGTCTTTCCTTATGGTTTCTATGTCTTTTTTCATGCTGTTGAGTATAATTACTCTGAACTCTCTATCTGATAAATTGCTTGCTTCCATGTAGGTCTTCTTCTGGAGAATTTTTTTGTTCTTTCATTTGGGGTCTGTTTCTTTGCCTTCCCATTTTGGCTGCTTCTTTGTATTTTCTGCCTTTGTTGTTAAACTGATCAGTGATATAGCCTCAAGCTGTAATTAGCAGTCTGGCCTAAGCACCACAGAGTGGAGCAGAGTATTTCTTGTGGGTGGGCTTACTGCTTCCTCGCAGGCTGATTCCATTTGAAGAGTGGTGCTCTTCCTGAGAAAGATGGCTTCTGTAGTATGGGGAATGACTCAGCAGAGGGATCCTGGCAGCTGTTTCTTCATTACTCTCCCCAGGGCACCAACCCCAGACTCTCCTCAAACATCTCCAGTCCACTCTGCCCTTCCTTTTGCCAGAGCCCAGGGTAAGTGGCTGCAAACAAAATTTTGTGCATTGGCCCTTTAAGAAGCTCTCTGTGGCTCCCTGGCTGACAGAAACTTTGCTGCTTTTCACAGCTGGATGTTATCTGTGTTCCTTTCTGGCCCTGCTGCTGTAGGCTGGGGAGCCTGGCTTGCGATTTAGACCCCATACTTCTCAGGGGGAAACCTCTGGCTGCTGAAATGTTACTCTAGAACTTCAGCTGCCACCTGTGGGAGCCCAGCCAGCCCTCTCACGCCTTCTCTGCACTCCCTACCAGTCTTGTTGTGGTGAAGTGGTTTCTTCTGTCTGTCCTAGGTTATAAGGTTTTTCTAGCTATTGTTCAATTGGTTATTCAGGATGACTTCTCTACAATTTAGTTGTAATTGCAGATTGTTCCTGGGAGAAGGTTAGTGTAGCTTTCGCTTACACCTCCACAATCTTGGTCCCATCCATAAATTTATTTAGCATTCAAAACTTTCAAACTTTAAGCAGCCCTCTACCATTCCTACACTCTGACAGATATCACTAGAGACTCCCACATCTGCAGGATATCTAAATCACACACCCCACTTCTTCAGAATCACTTTTTGTCTTTCCTGCTTACTTTCCTTCCTTTCTGCTTCTTCACTCCTTTGGCCCTTTTGCTTTTTCTCTCTCCATCAGCCCCCTTCTATTCACATTCCTTTGATCTAGTTTAGTCTTCATTGTCCATTATCACCACTCCTTTGTTGCAAATACACTCATATTTCTTTTTCTGTCCTTCCCACCTGACAACACTCAAGCTCTAGATGAAACCAGCCATCAACCTTCTCCAGGTCTACTCTTGAATGGCTTGGCATTGTTGGAAAATATCATAAAACTTGGTAGAGGAAAACACTGTATTCACCATAACCAAACATAATTGTTTTCTGTTGCATGGCAAACCTAATACTATTTTGTTTAGTAGAATCCATCCTACTTTTTTCAAGGACTATTTTATACCTATTCTATTCTCTTTAAAACTTCACACTGTCCCTCAGTATTGGAAGATGACGTTGCCTCATATTTAAAAGGAAAAGTCTCATATTCCCTTCACATGATCCACACCATAATCTATGTGTGCACCTTCTTTTCACAAGTTATGATGGAAGACATACCCCTCCTCTTATCCACTGCACTTGCCCCACATGTAGTTTGAATTCTCTTCCCTCTATGCTTTTCCATTTATCTGGATCTATTTAATCAGCATTAAAACATGCTATCATATTCCCACCAGGAACAACCACAATGACAGCGACAACAAAGATGATGATGGCAAGCAATAATAATAACTACCACCCCTCTTTGACCCTGGTCTCCCTCTCTCTCATTACTTTATAGCCTTAAGCCTTGTCTGATCATGCCTGGCTTTTGTCTTCACAATTCCATTATATCAGGACTTCCTAATGTTACTTGCATGCATTAAATTCAAGGGACTCAGTTTAATTCTCATTTTACTTTATTTCCAGCAACATGCCACATTCCTTTATTGAAATGCTTTTTTCTCTTGACCTCTCTGGCACCAGCCAATCTTGGTTTCCTCTCATCCTATGGATTCTCCCTCCCAGTCTCCTTGATCGACCTTACAATGCTGAACCCATTTCTCTTCTTCCTTTACACTTTCTGTGGGCAATACTGTTTGTATATGACTGTGGCTTCCCAATTTATAGCTTCAGCTCTGACTTCTCTTTCAGCTCTAGGCATCTATATATGACTACATTTGAGACATATTCACTTGAATTGCTCCAAATGAAATTCTTGATCTTTTCTCTCTGCTCTTTCCTCCTAACATGCTCTTCTTCTGGTAAACTTAATTTAGTGGGTAGTACCACTGTCTATTCTATTGCCCAGACCACAGCTAATTGAATTGAAATGTTGTCCCTTCTACTTCAGAAATACATATCAAGATAGTTTCCATGCTCCCTTGGCGGAAGTTGAACGCCAAACTCAAATCTAAGCGGGCCCAGGACCCCGCTTAGGCCAGTACCGCGATCCGGGCCTGTTGGGTGTTGTACACAGCAGCAGGGCAGCAGTCCAGGATGAGTGAGGCTCTGTTCCAGCAGCTTGTCCCGTTGCAGGTCATGCAGAGACTGCGAGGAGAGGTGAGGCCTGTGTTCTCCGGTGCCGGTGGGTGGCGGTTGGGGTCGGGCTGAGGGAGAAGATGGCGGCTCCAGCCAGTGGACTCTGGCCTTGGACAGGTGTCGAACAGCCGTCCCCAGGACGTGGAGGGAGCCTTGGCTGGGATGCAGGGTTCCCTCTCTCACTGAGTGGCTGTTGCCGAGGACGCGGAGATAAGGCAATGAGGAAATGGGGAACTGACCCACCGCGAGTTAATGTGGGACCGGTGGATTAGAGCCCTACTCGCTGCTTTGTCAGAAAGGAGTTCCAGCCCAATGAGGGTCGGCGCTGGCGCTGAGGCCTTGGCTCCCAGCCTTGGGTTCTGTTGGAAATACATTTAAATTTCACCTTCAGAAAAGTCAGTTTTATGGTGGCTTGCCCCTTCACTTTTCCCAGATATTAAATGACATTTAACCGGCCCAAAACAATAGCAGACAACTAGAAATTGCACCGATTTATTTACCCATCTGGCAAATACGGCCGACATGCAAAATGCCTGGCTGGGCACTGGGGCCACAGTGTCAGGAAATCGTTTGCTGTCTTTGTGGGGTTGACAGTCTCGTGCCTGCGCATGTGGTGTTTGGAGGGTCCAGTTTGCAACTGTGGCGTGGAAAGGATGGCGTTGATGGATTGAGTGATGTGAAGAGAGTCTAGAGTTGAATGAAGTCCAGAATCAGTCAGCAAGCAAGCCAGGCAAGGAGATGGCTCGAGACCCAGCAGCTGCGCCTCACAAGATCTGTGGGTATTTTCTTTGGTATTTGTTTCCCGCTAGTTCAGTGTGGTTGTTGGACATTCGTACTGGAGCTCATCTGAATCCATGTGCTGGGGAGTAAAATGTACATTGGACGTTGAAGACTTAGCATGATTATGTATGCCAAGAAGACAGTGTTTGGGGTATATTGGGTTAAATACAATATTGCTGAAGTTAAAAAAAAAGTATCAAAACCATCTCCACTTCTTAGTATAAGGGACATCATCTCTTGTAAGGGTTATTGCAATAGCTTTTTAATAGTATCCGCAATCCACCTTTATATTCCTGATTCATTGTAGTCAGAGTGATTTTTAAAAGTGAAGATTTGATCAAGTCATTGCTTCCCACTGCATTTAGGATAAACTATAAAGCAAATAAGACAGCCAGTAAGACTGCCTGGTTTGGTTCCTGCCAACTCTTGCCAGCCTTTTACATTTGCTTATGATATTCCAGCCATTAAGGCCTTGTTCCAGTTCTCAGAATGCTGCAAGCTCTCTCCTTTCTCATACACTTCCCACATGCTATTTTCCCTGCCTGGAACTCTCTTTCCCCTACTCTTTACCTGGAGAATTCCTACACTTACCTCAGATGTCAGAAATTAGGTTCCTAAGGTTTAAGTATTCTCTCATAATATTTTTTATTTTTTCATTATAGCACTTACCACAGTTTTTATCTTTATTTACGTGACTACCTGTCTTCCTACTAGACTTTAAGCTCAGAAGGCAAAGACTATTCCTTCTTTCCACCCTGTATCATCAACACCTGGCACACGGGATGGGCCCAATAATATATGCTGAATCAACAAATGATTCATAAGAAACTTTGTATCAACTGGACCTGATTATGTCAGGATGTGTTTTTTCACTTGTTCATTTATTAATTTATTCATTCAACTAATACCTGAAATTTTTAAATCCAAAGGAAGAAATTGCTCTCTGAACCTTTCCCTTCACTCTTTCATATTTTAATATTCCATAACAAGTTTCATCTATCTCCTCAAGGGCCCAGTCCCTGGCCGTGGTCACATTTGTCATTTCTGCCTGGCTCACTGGATATATCAAGTTTCAGTAAAGCATTTCCTTCTCTCTCTGTACTGCACTGCTCTGTTCCTAACTGCCCTGACTCTTCTTAATTCTTTCACAAATAATATGATTCATCTGTCAAAGGCGAGATCAGGTGTGTCCAGAGGGTCACTTACGTCATCTGTGTTTATTTTTAAACAGACATTTATTGGACAACAACTATGTGCTAGGCTTTCATAGACGTTTTCTCATTTGATTCTCACAACACCCTCTTACAGGAGTTTTTACTATTCCTACTTTATAGGTGAGAAACTTGAGGCTCATGGAATTAATCTGCTGGAAATCACAGATGAAAATGCTTTCTTTTTGTTCCGGTATGATGCTTGCATTCTTTCAAAATCATGAATTCATGTTTAAAAATGAGCACAGCCAAATGTTGAATTATGTCTGGTAATTCTTTCAGAGGACTTAAGTACACATTTTAAGGATCTTATTTTATAAAAGTAAGATGCTTGTGACCCAGAGATCCTGCAAATGATCCAGAATTTAGCTGTGCCATGTGCTTGGAGAGTGGGGGTGGGGCCATTGCACTGCGAACCAAGTCAGGCAGAAATACGGTACCACCCTTCTAGACAGACATCTGTTCAAATATAAATTTCCTGTCCATTGAGGCTTCTGCTCTATTGAAGTAAAGGTCTCGATACGGTTGAACAAGTCAATCATTGTAAACCTTGTTAGTGTGACAGCCCCCTGTGTATTGTTTAACTGGAAATGAAACACAAATACACCAAACCCCTGCAGTATCTGCTTCATGGTGCATAAATCTACTGTGCATCTTGTCACTTGAAATTTGATGGCACGCTACCAAATGGCAGAAAAGACTTCATTCTCCATGAGCTATGCAAATGATTCCAGGCTCCAAACAATAAGGTTAAAGGACACAGTCTGTCCTTTGCTCTCCTCCCCCATACCCTTCCCAGAAAGCCTTCCCTAGGGTAATTTCTTAGTGGCAACTGGTGAATTATCCAAATACAAATGACCAGTGTTCATTCAGTTCCACATGGAGATCTGGCTTCAGATGTTCTAAATAGAATTGAAATATTCTTCCTGCTTTCTGCTAGCCAAGCTGTATTATTGCTTGCAGCAAAACCTTTCTAGAGCCTTATTAAGGCATTTTAATTGCTTTCCCCAGCTTTCTTTCTCTTTTATTTAAATCTCAGAGGTGAGGGATAATCCGCTCTTAGTTAGGCTAAGATAAAGATGCTCATCTCAGTCCCCTGTTGTTTCCTCCCTCCCCTAATTTATCACACATCCATAACATAGCAAAGCCTACAGTTTGGAAAGGTCTAAACCAGTCTGTTAGTCTGCTGCTGCTAAGAGTTCTGGATTAAGGTTAAATTATTTTACCACCAGTCATATTTTCTTTGTTCGGGCTTTAAGAAGCTAGGACATTTCTCTATCTGGCTCTACTGGGAATATTTATTCATATATTATTAAAATGGAAGCTGGAAGTCTCAAGATACTATCCATTCCAGCTGCAAGTCTTGAGCAGATTAAACCATTCAAAACAAGCAGTTGGCTGTCAGAATCAGTCCTGGGTCACAGCCAAACCTTGTCAGGGCTGCCCCTGAAAGCAGGGCCCAGGTGTAGGGAAGCTGGGATAAACCATTGTGGGTCCATTAGCGGTTCATGGGAGGAGCAAGCTGGCTGAAGTCTGGAACGGTTGGGCCTTATGGGAGCACTATGAAGACATGCCATGATGAGTGATCAGAGCATCAGAAGGATGGAAAATGAAGCAAGAGTTAGGAATGGAGGCTCTACTCTCTTTAAAGCCACAGCCTACCTCATCTTTTAGGAGCATCTAAGGGAAGCTGTGAGCCTCCGAAAAGGCTGTACGTGTCTGCCAATCTCTTATATGCTCAATGACTTTCTTGGAAAGTTTTATATATATTTTAGAAAGCGAGAGGAAGAGAGAGAAAGAGAAAAACATTGATGTGAGAGGAAGCATCAATTGGTTGCCTCCCATACATGCCCTGTTCAGGAACCGAACCCACAATCCAGATTTGTGCCCTGATGGGGGATCAAACCTGCAAACTTTTGGTGTACAGGGTAATCTTCCAATTAACTGAGCCACCCGGTCAGAGCTTTCTTGGAACTCTTAATGACATTTGTTTCCTTTTTCAAATATAACTCCCCTTTATCATTCTAGTAGTCCCCTCTTATCTTTAGTTTAGCTTCTCACAGTTTCAGCTGCCTGCAGTCAACAGCAATCTGAAAATACTAATGGAAAATTCCAGAAATAAAAATGTATAAGTTTTAAATTACATGCAGTTCTGAGTAGTGTGATGAAATCTTGCGACTCCTGGACCATCCAGCTCTGTACAGGAATCATCCCTTTTCTCTGTGTCTTCACACTGTAGGTGCTCCCTGTCCATTAATCACTGGTTATCAGACCCACTGTCTCAGTATCACAGTATCTTTGTTCAAGTAACCTTTATTTTACTTAGTGATGGCCCCAAAGTGCAAGAATAATGATGCTAGCAACTGAGATGTGCCAAAGAGAATGGTAAGTGCTTCCATTAAGTGAAAAGTTATGTTTGTATATGAAAAAATGTAGTATGTATAGGTTTTGGCACTATCCCTGGTTTCAGGCATCCACTCGGGGGTCTTAGAACATATCTCCTAAAGATAAAGAGGACTATAGCAGCTCTTTTTTTTTTTATAATAAATTTGACTTTATTCATTAGTAAAATAGATCAATAATCTGACATTTATTGAGATGGGGAAACATCCTAATTCAGAAAACTATCATGAATGGTAGAAAGGCATTTTATGCTTATGCAAACTGAGGATGCAGCTTTAATACATGAAAGTATCTCAACAAGCCAACCTGGTCTTTTCTTGTTAATTGAATAGCTGAACAGAAAATCTTCTAGTTCCTAGGTAAATCATAGAGTTGATTACCAGAAGACATATTTTTGATGCATTTAATCCAGCCAGTCAGTTCTATAAATGTAAGCAAATTAGTCATTCAGCAAGTGGCAAAGACTCAGCCAGAGGACTATGGCAGCTCATTTTTGAGGAAAGGAAGAATTTATCGAACTTTATAACAATTTATTCTTATTCTTCCCTAAGAAGATATCAATGTAACTTTTGAGGAAAAACCATATTCCATACAACAATTTGATTGTATTTTAAAAATGCATTCTTATGATAAGCTCTCAAACTATCCAAGCAATGTGTAAAAACATTCTTGAACTATTTTAGATTAGACATACCTTATGAATTAAAAGCAGCAGGCTCTGTCTCGTTGATAAAGGGAGAAAATAGTCTCTCTTTGGAAGATTTTTGTCTTAGTGAACATTTGTTCTTTAGGAAAGCTATTGCTTTCTCAGAAGAAGCAATTTATTTTCTTATCTCAGGATGAGGAATTGTTGGAAAAATATTTTATATGATTCAGGAATAAGTAAATCTGTGGACTTCAAAACAGTAGCATTGTATGGGAACATACACATGCTATGTAAACTTACATAATGATAAGGTATTTTATAGACTTAATAATATTTTTATTGCTTCTGGAGCCAGAGAATGTGTTATTTCAAGTGCAGATTGATTTTCGTTAAAGGGAGCAAAGAGCAAAACATTAAGATTTCTTTTTCTGGAGTAGAACAAGATACCCCAATCTTGGTAATTATTAGTGTACAAGCCTTGCCTCTAATGTTACCCCATTAATTCTTACTTCACATCATCATCATCATCTATAATTCTCCACTATGTAATTTTCTGGCATTTTTCTTATAGGTGGTCTAGGACACTGGTGTGGGAACTCAGGCAGCCATCATTGTGCTACAAGCAGTAGTAGGCTACAAAAGAATAAGAAGACATGGCTTCTATCCAAAAGAACATTCACCTCTAGTTGGGAAGGCAGAATATATGTTCATGAAGAACATTTAAATAAGACAAATCTACAAAAAATGTGTTCATCGACATGTATAAATTACTGTATAACAATCATAGCTCCCATTTTCAAGTGAATACTATGTACTAGAAATGTTACAAAATGTTCTATAGGCCATAGTACTATCTGTTTTGCAGGTGAGGAAGCTGAGGCTCAGAGAGGTCATATGAGCAACGCCTGATCACTCAGCTAATAAATGATAACTCAGGTTTGGAATCTAGCTGGGTCTGACCCTGATGCCTGATGTCTTTCCCACTGCAACAGTGGCAGTAACTCCATAGGCAGCAACAGTGTTTGTCTCCTTCATCACCTTGCCTCAACACCCCCTACAATGATGGCACATAGTGAGTACTTAAGGAAGATTTATAGGTGGACTGACCACTGTTAAGTCATACAAAAGAATTACTCTTTTCTAAAGCTGTAAGCTTGTCATTGAACTAAATTTGTTTTCTCTGAAATAGGTTTTATGTGGTTGGATGCAAGACTTTTTTTTTTCCTTCATAGGGCATATGATTCTGCTTCCTCTGTTGAACTTCTTTTTTTCATCTTCTGCTTTTAACAAACCATGAGGCTGACTTTAGAGGGAGGGCAGTACTTGAGTAGTACTGGCTGGAGTACCCCAAGCTCTGAAGACCCACCAATGCCTGGCTCTGCAGCAAGCCAGGAGCTTTGCTGTCACTGGGGTAGGGGTGCTGTTCTCTGGACAGCTGACCTCAGAAGTTCTGTCATGCTCAGAGAGAATGGAAAGGCCTGTTGCTCTGAACCAGAGTTTGTTCTGCTTGTGGCTTCTAAGTGCAGACTGGGAAATGCGACTTATTATCCCTCATTAGAAGATCACTCTAATTTACAGACCTTAGAATGAAGTTATGTGCATGATGCACTTTTGAACTCATTACTGAGTATATTAAATCATATTGAAATGCTGTTCCTGCAGCAGGTGTACTGCTGACTGGGAGCTCAGACAGGGCCTTGGGTATGAAATGTCAGTCTGGCAACATTAGTCCCTCTTCTATTGTTGCATCTTCCACATTTTGGAACATCTGTTCATATTTGTTTATTGAGCGCTTGGGGCTCACATCCAAAATCATGCTTAACTTCATAAAATTGCTATTTTAAGGACAGTTTTTTTCACTCTGCTAAAAATGAATGATACATAATAAAATAGAACAGCTTAGGAAGGTGGGAGGGATGGTGACATTTTCACCTCTTTCATTAGCTGCAGGTGATTAGAGGACATAGACTACCCCACAGAGGAAAAATAGCCTTTGGCACTTGTGAGCTTCAGCATTCTCTGGTGACTGGCTGGACTTTCAATGTGGTCTTTTTTTTTTTTTTTAAAGTGCTCACCAGACAATATGTTTGTTGGTGAGAGAGAGAGAGAGAGAGAGAGAGAGAGAGAGAGAGAGAGAGAGAGAAAGATCAGTTGCTTCCCATAGGCACTCAGACCACCAGGGATGGGACCTGAAACATAGGTATATGCCCTGACCAGGGATGAAACTTTCTTGTGTATGGCACAGCACTCCAAAAACCACTCCAATCAGCTGAGTCATGAGGTCATGGCTTAATGTGGGTTTTAAACTTAGACCCTGGTAAGGAGAAGTTGGAAGCAGAAAATGACAAGGATAGCTAGGTGTACAGTGCCACTGCAGCTGGGGGTGACTGGCAGGGTGTTTCAGTATGCTAGTGCTGCCATAACAAAGTACTACTGTACCACTGACTGGATTGCTTAGACAACAGAAATTGATAGTCTCCCAGTTCTGGAGACCAAAAGTATGAAATGAATGTATCATTATGGCTGATTCCTCTGAGGGCTGTGGTGGAGCTGGGGTTATGCCTCTCCTAGATTCTAGTGGTTTGCTGGCAATCTTTAGAGTTTGTTGACTTCTGCTGCATCACCCTAATCTCTGCCTTCATGTCCACATGACATTCTCCCTGTGTGTGTATGTGTTTGTGTACTAATTTTTCCTTTTTATAAGGATACCAGTCATATTGAATTAGGGGCCCACCCTCATGACCTCATTTTAACTTGATTGCTTCTCTAAAGACCTGTCTCCAAATAAGGTGACATTCTGAGATGCTGTGTTTAAGATTTCAACATTGTCTTTTTGGAGGAATATAATTCAACTCATTACACAGGGTTAAGGGAATGTAAAAAAAAATTTTTTTTTTGAGTGTGTATGTGTGTGTGTGTGTGTGTGTGTGTGTGTGAAACAGAGAGATAGAAAGATATATATATATATATATATATCTGGTTCGATCTCCCAGTCAGGGCACATCAGAGAAGGAAAACTCTGACTCCATAAAACCTCCGCTGCCTTGCGGCATACCTCTTCAGGGGAAAGGCTAAGGGAGTAAACCCCGACAGAAAATCCGGAGCCGGAGTCCCTAAGGCGGTTTGACGTTGTAGTCAACACCGGCAACTCCTGCGGCGCACCTGAAGCCAAGCTGTATTGACTCCGTCTTTCCCTGGGACCCTTCAGCTGCGAAGAGAGGTGGGGTCTGCTGCATGGGCAACAGCAGACCCTCCATATCACCCTTCCCAGGCTCTGTAGCTTCAGCTTCACTGGAGAGGACACTCCAGCGTCATCGCAAGATGTTGATTCAACACGGGAGGAGACAGATACCGTGTCACTCCCGAGTCGGACTGCACAGCCATTCTCGGCGGTGCAGATAGACTTTTAAGAAGCTACACCATCGTCTCTCGAGATGGACGGGCATGGGCATCAGCATACCCTCCATATAACCCTGCCCAGGCTCTGTAGCTTCAGCTTCACTGGAGAGGACACTCCAGCGTCATCGTAAGATGTCGATTTAACACGGGAGGAGACAGATACCGTGTCACTCCCGAGTCAGACTGCACAACCATTCTCAGCGGTGCAGATAGACTCTTTTTTTTTTTTTCTGATTTAATGTGTTTTATTGATTAAAATATTACATTTGTGCCAATTTCCCTTCCCTCTGCTCCCCTCCACCCAGTGGCCCCCCTCCCTCCAGTTGTCCCCCCCTTTTAGATTATGTCCATTAGTTGTGCATACAGTTCCTCCTAACCTCTCTCCATCTATTCCATTCCCTCCTACCATGATCCCCAATTCCTATATCATCTCCCTCCCTCTCCCCACTCCCCCTCCCTGTTGACCTCCCCCCAATATGCTTCCCGTACCCACAGTTCCTTTTCCACTCTCGTTGCCTGTTTAGTTTGCCTTTGTTTCATCTCCCTAGCTTCTGTTTTTTAAACCAGTCCCTTTAACATCTCATATAACAGTGGTTTGGATCTAATGAACTCTTTCAGTTTTATTTTGTCCTGGAAACACTTTCTCTGTCCTTCTATTCTGAATGACAATTTCGCTGGATAGAGTATTCGTGGTTGTGGGTTTTGGATTTTCATTACTTTGAATATTTCTTGCCAGTCCCTTCTTGCCTGTAGGGTCTCCCTTGAGAAGTCAGCTGATAGTCTAATTGGGACCCCTTTGTACATAATTCTTTTCTTCTCTCTTGCTGCTTTTAAGATTCTCTCTTTATCTTTAATTTTTGACATTTTGATTATAATGTGTCTTGGAGTGGTTCTCCCTGGGTCCAGTCTCTTGGGAACTCTCCTTGCTTCCTGGACCTGCAAGTCTATTCCCTTCCCCAAGTCTGGGAAGTTCTCCTTTATTATATTTTCACTCAATTTTTCAAGTTCTAGTTCATCTTCCTCACTCTCTGGCAAACCAATGATTCTTATGTTGGGCCTTTTATAGCTGTCCCAGAGGTTTCTGATCCTCTCATTGTTGCTTCCCATTTCCTCTCTCTGCATTGGTTGACTGCTTGTTCCTTCTCCATATTCCAGTTTGTTGAAATGAACTCTGGATTTTTTTTCCTCACCATCTGTCTCGTATGTGGTTTTGTTCCTTTCGTTATGAATGTTTTTCGCTTCTTTCTTATCTTTTTCCTGCTCTTTTGTGAATTCTGTAAGCCACCTGATAACAATGGCCCAGAACTGAGCCTCTGACAGGTTTCTTATCTGTTCATCTGTCAGGTTCTCTATCTGTTGCCTGGTGAGCTGTGTCACCGGGATTTCTATAGTTGTCTGCCTCATTTTGACAGATGCGTTTTGTTTTCTTGGGCCGGCTGTAGGGGGCAGTGCCTGTGTACGCGTCACAATTCAGCGACCGGCGCCTGTCCGCGACCTATTTCGCAGCCCTGTGGTGCTTTCTTTGGGGGCGGGGGTCCAAGATGGATTCACACAGTTATTCAGCTAGGAGACCGGGATCCGTCCTCCCGCCCCCCTGGGCCTCACTGTTCAAGGCAATGCGGTGGCTGCTTTCCCAAGTGCTGGGGTCGCGCACTGCCAGGGGCTTGACTGCAGCCGGGGTTTTTCGCCGCCCTGCCACTGTCCCAGGTGCGACCGCAAACAGCGCTGCCCTCTTTAACTCTTACCTGCCCAAATGGCACCGCTGGTTTATAACTTAATATGTTGGGCTTCCGTGTAGTTTTATTTTCTGGAATTTCTAGTTATCCTTTGTTTTGAAGTAGTTGTATTCCTCTCTAGTTGTAGAGGGAGACCTAGCGTGTCCGTCTAAGCCTCCATCTTGGCCGGAAGTTCCCAGATAGACTCTTAAGAAGCTACACCACCGTCTCTCGAGATGGACGGCTGCCGACGATATATATATAAGATATATATAAATAATATATATATAAATATAAATATATATAAATATAAATATATATATATAATGTTTTTTCTATATTTCTGGGCTAGGTACTATAAGTGTCAGAATAAAGTGTCAACATTTTGTTGACATTATTCTGATAATATCTCCTGTACTCCCAGGATCTGAAAATGAACACAGACCCAGGGGCCCTCCTCCACTGGGGTTGCATGCCCTCCATCAGTGCAGTGCATGAGCAGGTTGCCCAATCAGCCATTATTGGTTTTCTTCTAAATACCTTCTCTAACAGCTGATAAAACCCAACATAGAATATGCGAAGTTCACTTCTCTGTCAAGGACAAATTGGCTTCTATCCACAGTAAGCTTTCAGTGAAAACGTTGGCGTTTGCTGGATTAGCACAGCATCATGTGCAAGAATATGCTTAATAAATGCTTTGTGAGGATTTATTTGTTAACTTATCAGGTATTTTTGACATTTATTTATTTATTATCCAGTGCCCAGGTGCTTTGCATAGGGTACTGGGGGGTACCTCACATGTTATGGAATTTGTAAGTCAGTCCAATCTTGAGTGCAGTGCAAGAATTCCTCCTGTAGCACTCCTAACAAGCTTATCTTCAATAATACCTGAGATAGGGAGCTCACTACCTGAAGGATAAATTTATTTCTATAGTTGGGCATGTCTATTTCTAAAAGTAGAAAGTACTTTTAAAAAAATTGAACCAGACTTCCGGCCAAGATGGAGGCTTAGACGGACACGCTAGGTCTCCCTCTACAACTATAGAGGAATACAACTACTTCAAAACAAAGGATAACTAGAAATTCCAGAAAATAAAACTACACAGAAGTCCAACACATGAAGTTATAAACCAACGGTGCCATTTGGGCAGGTAAGAGTTAAAGTGGGCAGCGCTGTTTGCGGTCGCACCCGGAGCGGCGGGCGGCGCCAAGCCCCTGGCAGTGCGTGACTCCGGAGCTGGGGAGAGCGGCTACGCAAGCCCCTGGCGGTGCGCGACTCCGGAGCTGGGGAGAGCGGCCGCCGCATCGCCTTGAACAGTGAAGCCCAGGGGGGCGGGAGGACGGTCCCGGTCTCCTAGCTGAATAACTGTGTGAATCCATCTTGGACCCCCGCCCCCAAAGAAAGCACCACAGGGCTGCAAAATAGGTCGCGGACAAGCAGGCGCCGGTCGCTAATTTGTGACGCGTACACAGGCACTGCCCCCACAGCCAGCCCAAGAAAACAAAAAGCATCTGTCAAAATGAGGCAGGCAACTTTAGAAATACCGGTAACACAACTCACCAGGCAGAAGATAGAGAACCTGACAGATGAACAGATAAGAAACCTGTCAGAGGCTCAGTTCTGGGCCATTGTTATCAGGTGGCTTACAGAATTCACAAAAGAGCAGGAAAAAGATATGAAAGAAGCGAAAAACTTTCATAACGAAAGGAACAAAACCGCATACGAGATAGAAGGAAAGGAAATAAAATCCAGAGTTCATTTCAACAAACTGGAATATGGAGAAGGAACAAGCAGTCAACCAATGCAGAGAGAGGAAATGGGAAGCAACAACGAAAGGATCAGAAACCTCTGGGACAGCTATAAAAGGCCCAACATAAGAATCATTGGTTTGCCAGAGAATGAGGAAGATGAACTAGAACTTGAAAAATTGAGTGAAAATATAATAAAGGAGAACTTCCCAGACTTGGGAAAGGGAATAGACCTGCAGGTCCAGGAAGCAAGGAGAGTTCCCAAGAGACTGGACCCAGGGAGAACCACTCCAAGACACATTATAATCAAAATGTCAAAAATTAAAGATAAAGAGAGAATCTTAAAAGCAGCAAGAGAGAAGAAAAGAATTATGTACAAAGGGGTCCCAATTAGACTATCAGCTGACTTCTCAAGGGAAACCCTACAGGCAAGAAGAGACTGGCAAGAAATATTCAAAGTAATGAAAATCCAAAACCTACAACCACGAATACTCTATCCAGCGAAATTGTCATTCAGAATAGAAGGACAGAGAAAGTGTTTCCAGGACAAAATAAAACTGAAAGAGTTCATTAGATCCAAACCACTGTTATATGAGATGTTAAAGGGACTGGTTTAAAAAAAAAACAGAAGCTAGGGAGATGAAACAAAGGCAAACTAAATAGGCAACGAGAGGGAAAGAGGAACTGTGGGTACGGGAAGCATATTGGGGGGAGGTCAACAGGGAGGGGGAATGGGGAAAGGGAGGGAGATGATATAGGAATTGGGGATCAAGGTAGGAGGGAATGGAATAGACGGAGAGAGGTTAGGAGGAACTGTATGCACAACTAATGGACATAATCTAAAAGGGGGGGACAACTGGAGGGAGGGGGGCCACCGGGTGGAGGGGAGCAGAGGGAAGGGAAATTGGCACAAATGTAATAATTTAATCAATAAAACACATTAAATCATTTAAAAAAAAAATTGAACCAAAATCTACTTTGTAATTTATACTTTGTAATGATATAATGTCTGCCCAGTTGTCTTATTTTTAGAGGCACTTAAAAATTGAAATATAATTCATGGACCATAAAATTCACCCGTTTAAAGTGCACAATTTAGTGGTATTTAGTATGTTTCCAAAGTTGTGCAACCATCACTACTACCTAATCTATCACCTCCAAAAGAAACCCTGTATTCATTAACAATACTCTTTATTATTATTGGCTTATTGTGTTCGTTTTATTCTGCACATATGAGGTCTGTCTAGAAAAAGTCCAACCATTGCTAATATAATGAGAATGGTTTACATGACATCAATGTAACCTGGCAGCCAAGGAGAGTGGACTGGAATGGGCATGTGGAACAATGATGACTTCACTGTACTAGTCAGTGGGGGGTAGTAGACATTGTTGAGTGAGCGTGTGTACTGTGTGGTCATGACATTCATACTGAGTGAGTAGAGCAACACATTTGCAGCAGATTTTGTGTTAAGCTTGAACATTCCTCCATGGAAGCTACTTGGATGATTCAGGAGGCTGCGGCTATGGGCACCTGGTGATTGGCAGCATCATCAGGGCAATGCACCCACTCATGCATCACATCTTGTTCAGAGTTTTTTGATGAAACATCAAATCATCCAGGTGACTAAACCCTCCTACAGCCCATATTTGGCTCCCTGCGACTTCTGGCTTTTCCTAAAACTAAAATCACCTTTGAAAGGGAAGAGATTTTAGGCTATTGATGAGATTTAGGAAAATATGACAGGGCAGCTGTTAGCGATTGGGAGAACTGTGTGAGGTCCCAAGGTGCCTACTTTGAAGGGGACAGAGGTGTCATTGTCCTATGTACAATGATTCTTGTATCTTGTATCTTCTTCAGTTAATGTCTACTTTTCATAGTACATGGCTAGATACTTTCTGGACAGACCTTGTAAGTGAGATCATGTGGTGCAAAAGTAGTAACAGAAACTTAGATACATAAAACCGACTGATGGCTGTCTAAAAGGTAGGGGGTGGGGTGAAAGATGGTGAAGGGTTTAATCAAAGTAAATTTACACATGAGCAACAACATGGGGACTGGCTTGGGGAGGGATGAGGGTGGAGCTGGGTGGAGGTAGGGAAAGGGAGAAAAATTGGGAACAACTGTAACAGCATAAAATAACAGTAAATAAATAAAAAGCTCTTCATTAATTCCTTTCCCCAGCCCCTGAAAACCACTACTTTTGTCTGTATATTTACCTATTCTTAACATTTCATATAAATGGAAACATACAGTATATGGTCTTTTGTGTCTGGCTTCTTTAATTTAGCATGGGGTTTCAAAGTTTATGTTGTGGCATGTAGCAGCACTTCACAGTATTCCCTCACTTACCACGGGTATTATGTTCTAGACTCCCGCATGATAGGTGAAAATCCATGAAGTAGGAACCTTACATTTACTTTAGTATTTATATATATTTTAAGGCCTTATAAACCCTCCCCACACACTTATAAACCGTTCCCAGTCCCTTATTAACCTTTCCCACTCTCTTATTAACCTTTTCCACACTTTTATAAACGCTACTTATGTTCTTAAACATATTCTACACTCTTAAACCTATGTAACTCTAACAACATACATATACAGTACCGTAAAATCCTGCAATATAGTGACAAATCAGCGATTAATAATTAAATATAATATTTTTAAAAATCCCGCGATACAGTGAGGCCACGATAAGTGAACCGCAATATAGAGAGGGACTATTGCACTTCCTTTTATTGCTAAATAATATTCTACTGTATGGATATACCATATTTTGTTTATCCATTCATCAGTTGGTGGAATCTTGGCTAGTATGAATAATGCTGCTATGAACATTAAGGTACTACACATTTTTGTATGAATGCATGCTTTTAGTTCTCTTGAGAGCGTAATTTCTGGGTCATATGGTACTTCTATGTTTAACCTTTTGAGGAACAGCCAAAGTGTTTCCCATAGTAAAAGGTGGCACCATTTTACTTTCTCATGAGCAATATATAAGAGTGCTGATTTCTCCACATTCTCACCAACACTTGTTATTATTGTTCATCTTTTTGACCATAACCATCCCTGTGAATGTGAAATAATTCCTCATTGTGGTTTTGATTTGCTTTTCCATAACCACTACTGATGTTGAGAATCTTTTTTTTCCCTTCTTTTAAACATTTTATTTTTAGAGAGGGGAAGAAAGGGAGAAAGAAAGGGAAAGAAACATCAATATGTGAGCGAAACATTGATCGGTTGCCTCTCACATGCTCCCAACCAAAAACCTGGCCTGCAACCCAAGCATGTGTCCTGACCAGAGATCAAACTGGTGACATTTTGCTTTGTGGTATGATGCCCAACCAACTGAGCCACACTGGTCAAGGCAAGAATCTTTTCAGTCTGCTTATCTGCCATTTGTATAACTTCTTTAGAGAAATACAACCATCTTAATTTTTCATTTTGAAAAAAATTTTCTTATTTATTTATTTAGTAAACATTTATTGAGCACACATTGATGTAGAGGCATGGGAGAAATTTCAGACTGAATGGTAGAGTACTTAGGTGTCTGCATGAGGGGTTTTACTAAATATAAATTGTCAAGGCCTGTGAAGCCTCAGGTGAGAAACACTTCTGAGGAGAGGGGAATGTCTAACACTCATGTGGCCTCTATTTGACCCTCTGTGGGTTTGGGTTCTCACACAGAGATCAGGGAGTCACAAATAAGACCTAGAATCATTTTTATCAACATTTCAGTGATGAACCCACAGAAATACTGTCTCTGTAAAGCAAATGGCAATGAATAGTTCAGTTCTTTTCATTTTGGGAGCTCACTGGACAAAGTCCAAAGCAAATGCTGAGGTTTGAGGCAGAGGGCTTAGCCAGCAGGAACTGGATTGAGGCATGGGCAAGGATGTTGGCATTTTCCTCTCTGCTGGATTCTAGAAGTAATCTGTGTGATAGTGTCACTGAACAGTGCTGGTGCTGTCAACAGCTTTATGGAAAGGATGTAACAGTCACAGAAGACACCACTCCTAGAGCTGGGGCAGGTTCAAAAAAGAAGGAAAATGGTGGAGAGTATATGGTAACTGATAGGACTGAGTATTGTACTAGGGAATTCCTGAGTTAGAAGAATCTGAAGGGATTCGGAGGATCCCCAAAGAATATGGAGGGACAGAGCCAAAGAAATACTAATTTTGACTGTTAATTTCACTTTACTTTTACTCCTCCACTGGCGTGGCTTGGGGGAAGTGTAGGTTACAGATAAAGAAGACATGGTCTCTTTCTCAGACGAACAAATAGAACAAAGCAGGGGAGACAAATTTCTATTTCATAATTTCTGTAGTTATCTCTCAAGTTGGCTCAGAGATTTAATTCAGACTCTGTTCTTACTCTTTAAGATATTGGCTGCTCCCATTTCCATCCTGTTGATTTTATCAAATTCTACCTTTTGTCTAGTTCCCTGAGAGTGAAGTCTCTTTCACATACTTTCTCTGAACCCAGCCTCCTGGGTGGCCCTCTCTCCTGCAGCCCATGCCTGCCCTGTTCTTCTGCATGATCCGGGTGTTGGAATACTTCTGTTTTCTCTGTTTGGGAGAGGAGAGGTTTAGGAACTTCAAGGTTGGAAGAGACTTGAGCAGAATTTTAAGGTAATGTTGGGGTTTTTCACATGGTTATGGAATTAGAAGCTAGAAAGACACAGAAGCTTGAAACGGTTTGGCATCTTTTAAAGAGCCTTCAAGTAGTTTGGTATAAGAACGGGGTACTTGTGTGAAAGTATTGAGATGAGATGAAGGTCAAAAGATTGGACACTGGCCAAATTTTGAAAGGTTAAGTATATAGGATTTTATTCTGAAGGCAAGTAGAGAACACTGATGGATTTTCTTTTCTCATTTTAACTGGGAAATAATTGCCATACATCACTGCATAAGTTTAAAGTGTATAGCATATGGTTTGATTTACATATATTGTGAAACAATTACCATGGGAGGTTCAGCTAACACCAATTTTTTTTTTATAGAGATAACAGTAAAATGGAAAGAAAAAAGAATAAAGAAAAAAGTTTCCCTTGTGGTGAGGACTGCATATAGACTGGGTGGATATATTTCCCTTGGTTTCTATTTCAAATCATTATTGTCTATTTTTATTTATGTATGCAATTTTAAATAATAAATGCAATCATATCTTTCAGTTTTATATAAGGCAAATCTCTGTTCATGCTGATATATGAAATGACACTGTCATGCTTATTTTTATTTCAAAGCACCTGACTTTTCCCCTTGAAATGATTACTTTACAAATTTAGGATAGTCTTACCTCTGGGAGTGGGTAGGGGTAAGGAAGGAGGGTGCAAGGAACTTGCCAGCTGTATTAGTAATGCTTTGTTTTTTAAGTAAAGAGGCACTATAATATTTATTTTGTAGTCTTTATACAGCTTTGTGTCTATTTAATATTGCATAATTGAAAATGGTTACTTCTGTAAACAGGAAAACATTAAAAATAAAAAGGGTAAATTGGCTGAACAATCTTAGTTATTATATTAAAAGGTAAAGCTTTAATCAGTTAATCCTGACAGAGTCCTGCATTCTTTTATTTACTTATTCAACAAACACTGAGCATTTACTGTGCTATGTGATGGAGATATAAAGTCAAATAATGTGTGTTCAGGCCCTATCAGATCTTCTAGTAGTGTGGTAAACATATTTAAACAAATAATTATGTGATACTATGTCCAGTGATACAATGGAGATATAAAAAATGTGCTACGGTACCTGAAGGTTTGTGTGCTTCTCTGTGTGCGCACGTGTAGCTAAGTATGTTAAAGCAGTCATAGAAGACTTAACAAAAAAGAGATTCTAAATCCTCTCTTTTACTTAATCCTATCAAGAGTATGCTCCCTCTGAGATTCATTCCCTGCATTGGGAGCTTATGGGAACTATTTATCCTGAAGCCTTAAGGGTTGATCTCAGAAGAGATTTTAAATAGCACAGGTGGCTGGTCTTGTTTTCACACACCTGTATTCATGCCTTTGAGGCTTCTTTTTTGAAGCACCCTTTTGTAAATTTCTCTTCAGCGCAGGACCAATCAATGCTTTACCTTAAAGAGGAGGGCTTTATTCAAATCTGTGAGATGGCAGTAACTGCTATTTTGGGTTATGCGAAGAAGGTATACGAGCCTCAGTGATTGATTCCTGCCTGGCCCTGTTTCTATTTTTTCTCCTTTAGCTCAGAAATATACAGAAGTGATCAAGGGTGGAGAGAAGGGGATATCAGTTTAGGGATTCAGTTAGACCTACCATGCAATTTGGATATGACTCCAAAACACTGTCTTGACCATGTTCACTTGGAATTTTTATAAATTGAATTTGGTGGTGATGAAACAACTGACTTAGGTTCTTGGTGTTATATTCCCCCCACAGGGGCAGAGCTGACCAAAGGTAGCAGTGAGGGGTAAGTTGAATAGGATGGGTGCCCTAGGCCTAAGATCTCACTGACTGACTGAATAACCTGCATATCTTTGTAGTTAGAGATTACATTACAAAATTCACCTACAAGAAGAAAGGGACAGGGAGGAACTGATCAGAGACCGAATCAGAAAATATTCACTCCTACTCCCCCAATGTTATTTGTGTATTTTTCTGTTTTCATTAGACTGGTGTGCTTGCCTACCTACATACCTATGACTGGAAACATGTATCATCCTCTTTCCAGCAATCTCTAGGTTAGAGAGTGTTTTGGGACCTCATTAAGTGCCTAAGATTGAAATATGTGAGACACTTGACTAGAATAGTTATGGAGAGGTAAAGCTGATAGTAATTCAAAACTTTGCACTGCATAATGCTCAGGGATGGTATCTTATTCCTGGAGAGTATTCCAAACAGTTCTTAGCTTCTACTAATAATTTTCCCAGAAGGACTATCAAGACTATCAATTTTACTTGACATCTTGTAACTGTTAGGGAAATAACAAGTGATCATTCTTAACAATTTAATTTGATAAGTAGATACCTTTTCTCATGTAAAACTGATGACATTTGAGGAGCAGTCCCAAATTATACCTTCACAAACAAAGTGCAATCAAGTTAAGAGGAAAAAAAATAGGTATTTGAGTAAAAGCAATAATAAGAAAAATGTTTCATTACTGTTTTCCTGCTTTTTCATTCATTCATTTATTCATTCATCCATTAAAGAAATATTTATTTGGCATCTAGTATGTGTTCAACACTGAGTGAAGTGTCTGTGGTTAAATAATGAAAAAATAGAAGTCTTTGCCCTGTAAAACTTATCTGATAGAAAAAATAGATATTGAATAAATAACCATCTACATTCATCATTACAAACTGTAATAAGTGCTATAAAGAAAGTATATGAAGTACTAGAGAACTTAAAATAAACAGACTTAGTTTAGCCTGCAAATCAGAGAGAGTGGTTTTTGAGCTGAAATCTGAGGGAAAAGTAGGACTTAAGTAGACAAAGAATGTGGAGTATGTCTTAGTCAATTCAGGTTGATATAACAAATACTAAAGTCTGAGTGGCTTAAATAATAAGTTATATTCTCATAGTTCTAGAGGCTGGGAAGTCCAAAATCAAAGTGCTGGCAGATTTGGGTTTGGTAGGAACTCACACTCCAGGTTGGCAGATATCTGTCTTGCTGTGTTCTCACATGAAAGAGAAGATAGAGGGGAGAGAGGGAGGGAGGAAAAGAGGGAGGGAGAGAGAGCACGCTCTAATGTCTCTTCTCATAAGGGCACTAATCCCATTCATGCTGGTTGTACCTCACCTCCTAATACCATTACATTTGGGGTTAGAATTTCACCATAAGACTTTTTGGGGGGATACACACAAACATTCAATTTATAACAGAGTTCTACAACTCTGGAATAATATGTACAAAGGTCCTGAGGTTGGAGGGAGCATGTGCATTTAAGGTACTTAGAGAGGCCAGTGTATCTGGAGCTCCAAGAGAGGAGTAGAGGGCCATACTATGAGGTTGGTGAGAAAGGCAGGGACTAGATTATTTAGGGCCTTGTAGTAAGAATTAAGGATTTTGTAATTATTCTAAGAGAATAGGAAAATCATTTGAGGGTTTCAGTCAGGGGAATAGCATAGTTATATTTGCATTTTGAAACATCACTATTGTAGTATGGAGAATGGATGGGGACAAGAGAAAATATTGGGGGGCTAGTGAGGAAGCTTTTGCTTGGAGCAGGTGAGAAGTCATCATACTTGGATTATTTGGTGGAAATGGAGATGTATACCAGTGGATAGAGTTATTTAATGATTAATTGATAGGATTTGATAGATTGGAAATAGGAGGTGAAAGAGTGTCAAGCCTTACTCCAGTTACCTGGTTTGTTGTACTTACTAGGTGATAGTGCTTATCACTATGATAAAGATCATTGGAAGAGAATCAGATTTGTGGCAAAAGTCATGGAGCTTGTTTTACATTTGAGGGAAGCATTTGAGGCATGTTTGATATTTCTAAATGGATATACGGAACATATAGTTGTATTCAAGCCTGGAGCTCAGAGGAAAGGTATGGCTGGGGATGTAAATTTGGAAGTTGTTTACATATAGATTGTTACTGAAGTCATATTTTGGATGAAGTGTGGGCTGGAGCTGATTAACTTACGCAATTTAGCTCAGCATGATTATGTGGAGATTCATAAGATTTTATCATTGAATGAAAACTTAGATATTACCTTTAAAGTTTGTTTTCCAAATACTAAAACCATTTTATTATTTCTGCTATAAAGTAACACATGCTTATTATCAAATGTTTCTGGAAAAGCTAGCCCTCCCTCTCCCTTTCCTATTTTTACAACACATGGTGAAAAGGAGATCATAGGAGATGAAGGTAGTTCATCTTCAACAGAAGATCTAGGCCTAGAACCTATACTTTTCAGCTGTGGTTATAATATATTATATTATAGTCATAAATTGTGTGTAACTGAAGAAATTATTTGATATGGAAAGTTGAGATCTTAGGAAACAGAGAAGGCATCTATTAATATTATTTTGATTATGAGAGAACCATTTCTTAACAGAAGGTCTTCAACACTCAGACATTTGTAGGCCCTGGTGATATGAGTAGTATAGCACACAGAGACATAATTTTATCTTCCCTTCTCTTCCCCCCGAAAGTTGTGGGGAGAGGTTGGAATGGAAAAGGTTAAGTCATACTTGGAACTTTCTGTTCTTTTGTACAAATTTGTAGTTTCATATCTATTAATAGTTGAATTACTGTTTTTTAAATCAATTTAGATAAATTCTGGAATTGGAAAGACAGCAATATTTTTCATCTAAGTGCCATGTCAGGGGAATGGGGAAGAGAAGTGTTAAAGACAAGAGCTCTCTTATTCTTCTCTAGAAATTAAAGGGTTGGGAGCACTTATGTGAGCTGTGGACCAACTTAGTTAACAGGAAAGCACCTGGCAGGAAAAAATGAACTGAGGAGGTAGAACAGAGTTCTGTGTCTTCTGGTTTCCCAGGACAGCCAAGAAGGGGAATCTTTAAAGCAAGGAGCTTCAAGAAATCATAAGAGATGATCTCACCCCCAAGTACTGCCGCTGAAACCAGAGAATAACCTGGTAATAGGAAGAGCTAGCCCAGAGGAGATATAACAAAAAGTTTTGGTAATTACTTTCAAAACAAGAATGAATCAGGAATTTTATGTGAGGTTGGTAGCGAGTCATCTTTGAAGAAAAAGTCTAATTAAACTCTGGACATCTGGAGCCACATTGGAAGATAGAATTCTGACCCATTACAGTAAATAGTGTTTCTTTAATATTTAGGTTTAATAAAAAGAAAATAAGATCAACTCAATTATATGTTTGCTGGTCTATTAGTAGATAATGATGCAGGCAAGTTGGTTGGTGAATGTATTGGTGTTTATTAAGCACCATTCAAAGGAGAGAAGTTACCTGGAAGACACCAGTATTTTTGGTGCATATCGTAAGTTGAGTTCCTTGGGAAGCAGACTCTGAGATGAAGATGAACATTCAGGAGTTTATTATGAAGTGCCCTTGAGAGCAACATCTGCAGAAGGAGTGGATCTTTCCACCTCATAGTATGCCACAGGAAGGAGGTGTGTGCCTTGGATGAGGGCTGGCAGTTGAGGACACTCTCCTTGCAGTACTCCTAGCAGCTGGGGAGTAAGTTCCTGGAGATGGATCTGGGGAGCGCATTACAGTGTTCACAACAGTGCCCATCTCCTCTCCTCTTATACCTGCTCACCCCTGTATTCTATCAGAAGCATAGTGACTGAAGCCAGTGAAGTATTTAGGGCCCCTTACTTGCACAGGCCCCTTCTAAGACCCTGAATCTAATTTTGTATTCTTTTTCTTGGAAATAGCCCTCTAAATGTAGAAACTTTATATAACCTAAATCTTTCCCTGATTCTGCTGCAGTTACTCTGACTTTGGGAAGGAAAAGAGAAAGAAAATTGACGTTCAAATGCCTACTCTGCCCCAAGCATCATGGTCAGTATTTTGTGTGTATTATATCATTTAAGTTTGAGAACCTTGTTTGCATTTCTCCCATGTTCCCAATCTTTGATTTTTCAGTACCTTCTTTGCAAATTCTTGTTCTTTTGCCTGGAATGTCCTTCCTTACTTTGCTTGTTTGTGGAAGCCTTTCGCATCCTTTTTAGCTCAAATACTGTCTCATCTTGGAGCCTTCCCCTTGCTTCCCATCACCCAACACTGGAATTCTCTTTCTATAGATCTTCAGATTCATTTGGGTCTCTCCTGAAATATTTTGCCGATCAACCTCTTCTAAATAGTATTGTTGGAGTCTTTCTTGACACCTGAAAAAGGGCTGGATACTTCTCAGAGTATTTTGTGGGCATCCCTCACTAAGCTTTGTTTACAGATCACAGCTGCTGTATATACCAGTGTCCCTTGCTCCTCTCTGAGTTCTGAAATGGCAGATACTGTGCTGTTCACCTTTGCATCGCCAGGCTCTAACACAGTATGTGTCGAAGAGTGGGAGTGCAATAAATATTGGTTGAGGAGTCTCCAGTCTGGAAAAAAGTCTCAAGAGCATCAAATTCCTTTCTTTTGAAAACAGAGCTCATGAAGCAACTTCTGACAAAGAATCTTGATTTCCTAGTTTCTCAATAACAGGGGGAGATGTTCTCAGAGAAAAGAAACAGGCATCTCTAGTAGCAAATTTATGCTATATAGTTTCACTGCAAAGGATAAATCAGCATTCCAGTTTGTCAATGGAACTCTTGCAAATATTTTACTCAGAGTCAACCCATCAGATCTTGAATGCTTCTAAGTTAATGGGTAAAATTGAATTTTAAGAGATGTAATAAAAGGGAGAGAATCTGGACTCTACATGGTGAATCACCAATCTGTTTACCAGATATTTTTATACATAAATGGACTGGTCTTGTATATTCTGGTTTGTAAATTCCATATAGAGAAATCATTAAATACTGATAGCATCATTCTTGATTTGTGAACAATATTTCACTATATGGATATACCAAATTTATTTAACCAGCCTGTCTTAAAATATTTATTGGGTTGTTTCTATTTTTTTGCCATAATAAACAAAATTCAGTGAACATCTTTATGAATGTATCTTTGCCAACATATCAAATTATTTACCTTAAATAAATTTTGAAAATAGAATTGCTTGGTTAAACAGTATGACTTAAAAATTCTGTATATAAAGGTATGTGTGTGTGTATATATTTTATATATTATTCATTTATTTACTTGGCAGAGATAGTCTCATGTCCTTCATCCAATTGTTGGTAGGCAACAGGTCTGCATCTCAGTGGCCCCATGTGCCTAATACTCATCCATGGATTCTGAGCAGAAGTAATGTGTGTCATTTTCTGGTGTGCCTTCTCTATGTCTTCCTTCTCCTGTCTCTTAGCTGAGTGTGAATTCCTGGGTGACCCTGGAAGCTACACTGAAGATGGTGGAGGTTCTGTTGATCAGGCTGTGTCATTCTCTCTACAGTGAGAGGATGGGAGGCCCCTGTTGCTGTTAAGATTACGCATTTCAGACTGTAGACAAGTAAGAACTACTCATTATGTGAAGCCACTGACATTAGGGGTTCATCTTTTACAACATGTAATGCTTCCTTTTCTAATACAGATTGCTTGTCCTCTAGAAAGGTTGTTCCTCTACCAACAATGTATGAAAGTGCTCCTTCTTGTTCCCTTTAGTCTTATTAACACTTCTATAGTGCTTAAAAAATTGCCATTGTAATAGCTGATAAGTGGTTGGTATTTCATTGTTGTATAATCATTCAATTCTATGAGTCCTAGTAAATTACACATGCTGATTAGCTAGTATTTCTTCTTAGCCCAGAGATCTGTGACTTCAAAAATTCCTGGAAGGCAAAAAAAAAAAAAAAAAAAAAAAAAAATCTAAGTTTTAAAAGTTGTCTTACATTCATATTTATGAACACTTGGGGATACTATATTTAAGCCAAAAAAACTGAATTAACAGAAATACGAGAGTAACTTCAATATTGTCTACTTGGAACTGCCAACAACAGCCTCACAGTGAGGCTGTGAGCCAATCTAATGGGGTGTGTATGAGTAGAAGGAGAAAAAAAAAAACTCAGTGGAAGTTGTTAACTTATTTTAATGAGTCTTGAATCCAGTGGACTAAGTGAAAATTCATCTGATTTAATTGAGTGACACTAATTGGTGAAGAGAATACAATCAAATGCAATTATTCAAAGTTCATATTTTTTTCTAATTTACCTCTGGTATTTTGCCCTTCTTCCTTTGTGCTCTGTGGGTAGACTCTAAATATAGTTTAGTATTTGTTGAAGCACACCACCACAGATTAGAGAATGCTTTGTGCTCTAGGGTTTGCTTTCATGTTTTTAAACCAAAGGTTAAGATATTTTGTTCTTTGGGTTGGATCACTGAACACAGAAATAGCCTGTGACGCATTGTAATTTTTGTTGCTAAAAACTTAAATCCATAGGGATGAGATGGTTTGCAGAGAAAATAGAATGGAGAGGAGAAGGTTTATAGGAAGAATCAGACTGGTGTGGAAGAAGCAGGAGGGAAATATGGGCTTCTACCCAACATAACAGAAGATTCTCGTAGCTAGGCCCTGTGGGTCCAGAAGCACCGAGGACCCAGGCTCATCTTCATAGTGGTAATTATGGGGCAGCAAGATCTCAAAAAGAATGGCTTCATCGTGCATAGGAGAGCACCTACCCTCAGGTTTGGGGTTCCCAGCCTTATACATAGCTCTATTTCTGGCAGAGCACAGAAACCACAGAAGTTCCTAGATCATGGAATCTGGGACAGTGGGTACCTCAGTAATAATTTATGAAGACAGATGACCTCAAGATGACCCTGGAGAGATGGGGACCAAGACATAAATTAAGTTTATTTATTAAAAAATTAATTATTTTGCACACCTGAGTCAGTGAACAGAGATTGATGCCCACTCTGTCTACATTTCCTGGGGCCAAACATCTCAGATCATTATGTGCTCATGAGGAGCCATAGTTTTATTTAATTGTATTTGTTCATTTACTCTAATTTTATAGTATTTCCTATGAGCACACATTTAAATAAGTATTCAACTAAAATAAGGTTTTCAGAGTTGGCCTGGAAAAGGGGCTTTGCAGTCAGAAGATTCCAGCAATATATAATCCCTCAGTAGGAAATTTAGATTTTAATTTCATCATTACTCGCCAGAAACCAGAGCAGATGTAGTGTGTGTATTTAACTGTAGGTAGAGTTAGGTGCAGAAAATTCTTCTTAGAATCATGAAAAGTAGGTCCTGGCCTGGTGGGCTCAGTTGGTTGGAGCATCGACCCATATACTAAAAGTCTGTGGATTTGATTCCCAGTCAGGGCACATACCTAGAATGCAGGTTTGATTCCCAGTACAAGAGGCAACCAATTGATGTTTCTCTTGAACACTGATATTTCTTTCTCTCTTTTTCTCCCCATTCCTCTTACCTCTAAAAAATTAATAAAAATATTCTCAAGTGAAGATTAAAAAACAAAAACAAATTTTAATCATGAAGAGTAGTATAAAGTGTCACTGAGCCCTAGTCACAGGGCACTAGAGTCTAAATTTTAGAAGAGGACCCCAGATTTTCCCCCTGTATTTATATCTTTGCTTAGGGGTATTTGAGATTTCAGTCATTGCATTAAGCTTTGAGCTACCTTGAAGAAACATTAGAGGGATGCTCCCAGGAATAGGGACTGTGGCTGGACCTGGCCTTAGGCTAAAGCCTTGATTTTGGGATGCTGGGCTCCTTGTCACATGAGAATGAACTGTCCCACCAAGTAATGCACCCGCTTGGTTTGATTTGAGACTTGGAGTCATCCTGGTGACGCCTAGGTGCCCATTCTACATTCTCAGTTGCTACCTCTTTCCCATGTAGTTGCATTTTGGTTAGTATTTGGAACTTAGTTTTATTTATTTTTTATTTTTATTTTTTTAAATATGCTTTATTGATTATGCTGTTACAGTTGTACCAATTCCTTTTCCCTTTGTTCCCCTCCACCCAGTGACATTCCTCCCTCCAGTTGTCCGTCCCTGCTTAGTCCATGCCCATTGGTTGTGCATATAGTTCTCCTCAACATCTTCCTGTCTACTCCACTTCCTCCTACTATGATTCCTAATTCCTGCACCATCTCCCTTCCTTTCCCCCCTTCTCTCTCCCTGCTGACCTCCCCACATAATGTTCCTCATACCTATAATTCTTTCCCCACTCTCGCTGCCCACTTAGTTTGCCTTGTTTTGGTTCCCTAGCTTCTGTTGTTGGTTGTTGTGATACAGTTTTCATTTAATGTTCATAGTTTTGATCCTCTTTCTCCTACACAAGTCCCTTTAACCTTTCATATAACAGTGGTTTGGATCTGATGAACTCCTTCAGTTTTACTTTGTCCTGGAAGCACTTTCTCTGCCCTTCTATTCTGAATGACAACTTCGCTGGATAGAGTAATCGTGGTTGTAGGTTTTTGATTTTCATTACTTTGAATATTTCTTGCCAGTCCCTTCTTGACTGCAGAGTTTCTTTTGAGAAATCAGTTGACAGTCTTATTGGGACGCCTTTGTATGTAATTCTCTTCTTCTCTCTTGCTGCTTTTAAGATTCTCTCTTTATACTTAATTTTTGATATTTTGATTATAATGTGTCTTGGTGTGGTTCTCCATGGGTCCAGTTGTTTTGGAACTCTCCGTGCTTCCTGGACCTGTAAGTCTATTTCCTTCCCCAAGTTAGGGAAGTTCTTCTTCATTATTTTTTCACATAATTTTTTAATTTCTAGTTCTTCACCTTCTGGCAACCCTGTGATTTGGATGTTGGCTCGCTTATAGCTGTCCGATGAGTTTCTGAGCCTCTCCTCATTTTCCTCACTTCTCATTTCCTCTTTCTGCACTGGCTGACTGTTTGTTTCTTCCCTATGTTCCAATTTGTTGATTTGATCCCTGGTTTTCTTGCCCTCGCCACCAGTTTCATATGTGTTTTTGTTCATTTCAGCAGGATTAGCCTTCATTCCTTCTCTGTCTTGTTTAAGATCTGCTGTTAGGTCTGTAAGCGCTTTTATAAGCAAAGCTCTGAATTGTGCCTCAAAAAGATTTTCTATCTGCTACTTAGATTAGAAATTTTCTGTCTGGTCAGCTGTATCACCAGGATTTCTATCATGATCTGTGCCATCCTGACAGTTTTGTGTTTACCTTTGCTTCCTGGGCAGGGCTGTCACACCTCGTATGCTATGGGGCGTGGGGGAGCCCTGTACACTCGTCACAACCTGGTGTTTTCTGTGGTGGTGGGGGTCCAAGATGAATATCTGCCGTTCAATCTCCACTAAGAGACTGGGAGCCTCCTCCTCTGTCCCCACCCCCACTGGGCCTCACAGTCCAAGGCAATGGAGGTCTGCCTTCCCCTGACTTTGGAATCGCAAGCTGACAGGTCTGGTCTGCAGCCGGGGGTGCTCCCCAGGTGCTTCTCGCTTCCCCTTAAATACGGGTGTCTGTGCTTACCACTGTCCTGCCGCCATCACTGCTGCTGCCATGGACAGCACAGCTTGACTTCTCCTCCCTGGCTTCGCCCCTCCTACCTGTCCGGATGAGCATCACTTCTTTATAACTTCATACGTTCAACTTCCATTTATTTTCTGGACTTCTGGTTATTGCTGGTTTTGCGGTAGTTGTATTCCTTCTTAGTTCTGGAGGGAGATGGGGTGTGTCAGTCTAGGCCTCCATCTTCGCCGGAAGTCTCCTGTGTTTGTTTGCTTTGGTGTTTTAGGGAGAGCTATTACTCCTACTACGTTGTAAGGGGTGGAGGCTTAGGTGTTTTTAAGTAATGGGCGACCTGTTTCACCACGTTGTGCCGCTGTATGCAGGAGAGGGGTCTGAGAAGGAACAATGCCACTTGCCCAGCACTCGCCCCTTTTCCAGGCACTTCTCCCACTTCCACACTGGACTGGCGCCCCTCTAGATGCTGCCCTGGCCATCGTTCCCAGAGTGGGTGGGTCTGCCGATGTTCTAGGTCCGTGGGGGCCCTTAAACAAGCAGACTCTGCTGAGACCGGCAGTTTCTGCCTCTGTCTTAACCCCCCCTTGGTTTGCACAGTCAAAAGCAATGAGGCTTGATTTTCCCCAGAGCTGGGACAGTGAACTGCTCTGGTGAGGAGCTGAGAATGCTCCCCAGGTGTCCCTCCTAACTTTTTATAATGTGTAGCTGCACTTTCCACTGGCCTGCTGCTGTTGCCACTGCTGCCACCACCATGCCGTGTCCTCTCTGCCTGGCTTCCACCCCTCCTACTTGTCTGGATGAGTATTTCTTCTTTATATCCTTGTTTGATGGACTTCCAAGCGCTTTGATTTTCTGGAACTTCTGGTTGTTTCTAGTTTTGAGGTAGTTGTATTCCTTCTTAGTTGTGGAGGGAGATGTAGTATGTCTGTCTACGCCTCCATCTTGGCTGGAAGTCTGGAACTCAGTTTTAATAATGCAGATCACACTACAGGTAGAACAAAGCAGTCCCTAGTTTGTTCCCTATTAGCAGTCAGCAAGCAACATGCCAGAGTCATGGTTGGCATTGATGTTGTCTTTGGGTGGTTAAAAAACCAATGTGATTCCTGTCCATTGAGACTTGCCACTATTTGCAAGCCTACCCTGACCATGGTCTTTCCTATTTACCTCTTGGGCCACCTTTATGTGGGACCACTGCTGTTGCTGCTTTTGTTAGGTCATAGTTCTGCTGAGGTGCTTAAGCCCTGCTCACTGTTTTTATTGCTTGTATGAACCATGGTTCCTTCACTTAGGTGACTATACAGATCCTACAGGCTGGTTGTAGCATATGCCCCAGGCTGCCCAGAAGGCCCCCTTGCTGGGATAACTTTATAAGGAGATCACCATGTCTAATGCCTATTTTCTGATTCCTGTGAAGGCCACTTCAAAGGTGGCAGGGGTCTGAGAGTTCACCTTTGTACTGTCTTTATTCTGTATTTATATCTGCTGTGAAATTAAGGATTTTTGAAGATACCTGAAGATCTGAGCTGATTTGGAATGCTTGGAGTCTCTGCTATGGTTCTTGAACTATGCATTTTTGGACTCTTGCTTCAGACCCCGTATCCAGAATCATAATGTTGAAACTTCACAGGGACCTTTGTCTCTTTTACATTCTATTTTTCTTTGACCCACAGATAAAGTTAAATTTTTTTTTGTTTTAATTGTTTTCAACTATGTGTTGGTAGATAACATAACAAAGTAGGTGATCCATTAATACTTCAAGACTCACTTCTTTAAAAGGGTTTTGGTGGGGATGTCTGGCCAATGAGAATGAAACCTCTGTTTCTGATGTAAGTCTTGGTGAGATTCATGGATAGGAACAACCCCTTTCTAACAGTAAGGAACAAGTAGTGATAGGGTTGGGGAGAGGAGGAGATAAGTCAGGACAGGCTAATGCATTAACATTGCAATCTCAGTGACTTGATGCAGTGAAAATTATTTCTTTATCATGCATAGTATTTTTGCAGATCCTGATGCTTTGTGGGGCACTCAATCCCACAGTGACTTAGGAATCTCACCTGTTCCTTTCCAATGTTTCTGTTTATCAACACATGAACTCCAGTCCACAGTGACGGGGGGAGACAGATATGGAGGTCTGTGCAAGAGCTTTTCATTGTGTTTCCCTAGAAGGGACCCATGCTACCTCTATATAGAGTTCATTGGTCAGAATTGGTCAGCCACCCTGTATAACTGTGAAGTGGCTGGAAAGGGTAGTTTCCTCCTAAAGAGGAGAGCAGACCTTGCTGTTTTTGACCAATAGTAATATTTACCCAGTGGAAGAGATGATAAAAGGACTAAGGTTTCTGTTATAGGCGGGGCTACCATGACTAGTATTCTACAGTTTTTCTCCCTGGGACCATATTAACAATTTAGCATTACTAATACATGATGTCCACCTTGCAGGCATGATTGGCTACATCTCTGCCTGAGAGTTTCTGCTATGGGGCTCATGTCAAGAGAGTGGGGAGCAGAGGGGGAAGAGTTGGTGCATTTTTCATTGGTCTCCTGCACCCAATGAAGTCTTTTCTTTAAGACTCATGAAAAGTACTCATTTTGCTTAGACCACGTGGGTGGGTATGTAGGATTCTGAAAAGCTGCTGCTGATTCCTTCAGCTCATTTAGGAGCCATCTGGAAGAGGCCTTAGGGCCAGGGCTGACATGCTATTTCCCCAGACTCTGAGAGCTGTCGCTAGGGAGCACGCGCGCACACACACACGCACACGCACACACACACACACACACTATAAATCACTTATCTCATTGGTGCTTAATTAACTTTTAAGCTTCGTAAACTCTTGAACTAGCTGATAGCAGAAGCCTGGGTGGCAGAATGCTGAGCCTTATGCTCAGCATTGATTAAGTATGAGTTGCATTTGTCACAAGACTTAATGCATGCATTAATAGAGGCAGTAGTGGTTCCCAAATGCTGGCCTGCAGACTGACTGAGTCAGAATAATCTGGGACACCAGGCAAAATACAGGTGCCCAGGCCCTATCCCAGTCCAACTCAATTGGAAATCTTTATTTCAATAAACTCTTTAGGTCATTTAGATGCACAGCCAGGACTTGGAATCCCTGCTGATGACTAGTGCTAGAAGTTTGAGGGTCTGCTAGTGGGGTTCCAGTCATGCTCTGTTGCTAACTGTGTGGACTCAATTCACTTAAGCTTTCTGTTCTCAGTTTTGGCAGCTATATCCTACATCATGATGAGACTAATAGAGGGGGGATGGGCATGGAAGTCAACGAATAATAATAGTTAAAGGAGGATTCATATTCCTCCTTTGTCTTTGTCTCTTTCTTTGATTATATTTTCTCTATGTTTCTTTCTTGTTGTTAACCTAAAAGTAAAAGGCCAAAGTGAGAGGCAACAAGCATTTAAGATCCAAAAGAATACCTATTAGGGAAGGACTGGTTCAGGCAAAAACCCAAATGGTGTTCTGATTAAGAGATGAAGGCAGGGTATATTTTTGAGAAAGGGAAGGGTAATATAATTACATGAACAGAAGGGAGGAATTTCTATAGATGTTAATACTATGGAAGGAACTTCTATAGGTGTAGATAAGCTAACATAGTGATGGTCATTCTAAATAATGTCTTCAATTTTCAGTCCTGTAGCCATATGTCTGCTTTCCTCTTAGTTTTGCAAATAGTTGTTTTCAATACAGTGCTGCTTTGGGCCCAGTCCAAAGGTTTTCTTACCTAGTTTTAACATTTTAAAGATTTGAGGAGTGAGACATGCAAGGCAGTTCCTCTGGGGTGGCAGCTCCAGCTCCATTTTGAAGTGACTTTATTTATATTATTTTTATACCTAGAACAGATATATATCCTTCCAAGTTCTCATGTAAAACTTGGCGGGGATTTGAGAGGAGAAAAATGAAACTCATTTGAAGATGCAAAGTTGTTTCTGCCTGTAGATTTTTACCTTCAGTGGAGTTTGCAGGTTCAGATAAGAATTTTTGGAAGATGAATTTATCAACTTACAGGTTTTAACATTTCTTAATATATTTGAAAAAAAGTCCTGGCTGGAAAATCAGGCACATATTCAATACATATGTATGATGTATGATACAGATTATGTAAGCAGGCTTATGCTCTGTTATTGCATTTAACCACTCCAACATTCTATGGAATCCTGACTATTTCTGGTTTTGAGATGTCAGGTATTTATTATATTAGAATTATATGAGATTACAGACTGGTACATGATCTGACACCACCAGGAGCAGATCCAGGTAGTGCAGATCAATCTAAGAGCATAAACAAATAAGAAGAGTGACACACAAAAAATTGAAAGACAAAAAACAACTCCCCATTGAAAGGAAATGAGGAATCCCCAGAAAGAGTGCTAAATGAAATAAAGGAAAGCAAACTATCAGATGTGGAATTCAAAATATGGATGATAGGGAAGCTCCATGAATGGAACGAGCTCAAAGAAAACTACAAAGAACTACAGAGAAACTACAAAGTACTTACTGAGAACTATATCAGCATTAAAAAGGACATAGAAGCTATCAATAAGAGCCAGGAGGAAATCAATAATACAATATCTGAATTGAAGAACATGGTAGAAGGAATTAAAGCAGGCTAGAGGAAGCAGAAGATTGAATCAGTGAGCTGGAGGACAACATAGAAAATTCCCAGACAGTCAAAACAAAAAAAGACTGAAAAGGAATGAAGAAGTTTTAAGAGAGCTGCAGGACAACGTGAAACATAATAATATCCGTATCATAGGATACCAGAATGAGAAGAAGAGTAGTAAGTGATGGAAAGCCTGTTTGAAAAAGTAATGACAGAAAAAACTTCCCTAACTTGATGAGAAAAAATCACGAAAGTCCAGGAAGCACGAGGGTCCCAATGAAGATGAACCCAAACAGGCCAACCCCAAGATACATCATAATTAAAATGGCAACATTGAAAGACAAAGAGAGAATCCTAAAAGCAGCAAGAGAGAAACAGCTAATAACATACAAGGAAGCTCCTATAAAGCATCATCAGATTTTTCAACAGAAACACTACAAGCCAGAAGGGAATGGGAAAAAATATTTCAAGCAATAAAAACAAAGGCCTACAACCAACACTACTCTATCCAGCAAGGCTATGGTTCAAAATGAAAGGAGTAACAAGGAGTTTCCCAGACAAAAGAAGGCAAAAAGAATACATCTCCTCCAAACCAGCATTGCAAGAGATGCTAAAGGGACTGCTTTAAGAAGAAGAAAAAACAGAGAGAGAGACAGAGAGGAACACGGGTTCAAAAGGGACAAAAGACAATGAATAAGTACCTATCAATAATAACTTTAAATGTAAATGGATTAAATGCACCAGTCAAAAGACATAGGGAAGGTGAATGGATTAGAAAGCATGACCCACGTATATGCTGTCTACAAGAGACCTACCTCAGAACAAAATATCTATACCAACTGAAAGTGAAGGGATAGAAAAAAATATTTCAAGCAAATGAATATGAAAAAAAAGTTGACGTAACACTGCTTATATCAAACAAAACAGATTTCACAGAAAATGCCATAAAAAGAGACAAAAAAGGACATTTCATAATACTTAAGGGAAAAATCCATCAAGATGATATAACCCTTGTAAACACATATGCACCCAACATAGGAGCACCCAAATATATAAGGAAAATCTTGAAGAACTTCCAGAAGGATATTGACAGCAACACACTCATAGTAGGGGACTTTAACACTCCATTGTCAACAATGGACAGATCTTCAAAGCAAAGAAACACCAAAGATATTGAGGCATTGAACAACACTCTAGAGCAAATGGACTTAATTGATATATATCGAACTTTTCACCCCGAAGAAGCAAAATATACATTCTTTTCAATAGCACATGGAACAATTTCAAAGGTACATCACGTGGTAGGACACAAAAGAAGCCTCAACAAATTCAAGAAAATTGAAATTATATCAAGCATCTTCTCAGACCACAATGGCTTGAAAGTGGAAACCAACTTCAAGGAAAAAATTTAAAGACATTCAAACTCATGGAGAATGAATAAAATGCTATTAGGTAATGAATGGGTTAACAATGACATCAAGGAAGAAATCAAAGTTTCTGGAAACAAATGATAATGAACACACAACAGCCCGAAACCAATGGGACACAAAAAAGCAGTCCCGATAGGAAAGTTCATAGCAATACAGGCCTACATAAAAAGGAGAGAAGAATCTCAAATAAAAAACTAACTCTACAGCTACAAAAACTAGAGGAACAACAACAAGGCCAAGGGTGAGTACAAGGAAGGAAATCATCAAGATCAGAGCAGGATTAAATGACATAGAGACCAAATGAACAATTCAAAGGATCAATAAATCTAGGAGCTGATTCTCTGAAAAGATAAACAAAAGTGACAAGTTTCTATCTAGGCTCATCAAGAAAAAAGGAGAGAGGACCCAAAAAAACAAAATCAGAAATGAAAGAGGAGAAATCACAACAGATACCGCAGAAATACAAAGGATTATAATAAATTACTATGAACACCTGTATGACAAGAAACTTGACAGCCTAGATGAAATGGACAAATTTCTAGAAACATATAATCTTTCAAAACTGAATCAAGAAGAAGCAGAAAGCCTGAACAGATCAATAACAATTAGTGAAATTGAAGCAGTAATCAAAAAACTACTGGCACATGAAGGCCTTTGACTGGATAGCTTCACAGGTGAATTTTACAAGACATTTAGGAAAGAACTAACTCCAACCCTCAAATTATTCCAAAAAATCCTAGAACAGGGAAGACTCCAAAACGCTTTCTATGAGGCCAATATTACCCTAATTTCAAAACCAGGTCAAGACACAACAAAGAAAGAAGACTACAGGCCAATATCGCTGATGAACATAGATGCTAAAATTCTCAACAAAATATTGGGAAACCGGATCCAGCAGCACATTAAAATGCTCATACACCACGATCAAGTGGGATTCATCTCAGAGATGCAAGGATAGTTTAATATTCCCAAATCAATAAACTTAATACACCACATAAACAAAATAAAAGACAAAAATCATATGATCATACCAATATATGCTGAAAAAGCATTTGATAAAGAACAACACCCATTTATGATGAAAACACTCAACAAAATGGGTATAGAGGGAGCATACCTTAACATAATAAAGGTCATATTTGAGAAACCTGAAGCCAACATCATACTCAATGGACAAAAACTGAAAGCATTCCCCCTGAAATCAGGAACAAGACAAGGGTGTTCACTCTCTTGACTCCTATTCAATATAGTCTTAGAAGTTCTAGTCACAGCAATCAGACAAGAAAGAGAAATAAAAGGAATCCAGATTGGAAGAGGAATTAAAACGGTCCTTATTTGCAGATGACATGATAGTGTACAGAGAAAACCCTGTACACTCCACAAAAAAACTACTCGACTTAATAAGTGAATTTGGCAAAATAGCAGGGTACAAAGTCAATATTCAGAAATTGAAGGCATTTCTGTATACAAACGATAAAATATAAGAGATGGAAACTGGAAAAAAAAATCCAATTTACTATAGCAACAAGAAAAATAAAGTACCTAGGAATGAACTTAACCATGGACGTAAAATACCTGTACTCAGAAAACTACATAACACCGAAGAAAGAAATTAAGGAAGATACCAATAAATAGAAGTATATACCATGTTCATGGATGGGAAGAATTAACATCATTAAAATGTTCGTACTACCCAAAGCAATTTATAAACTCATTGCAATCCTTATTAAAATACCAGTGACATATTTCACAGACCTAGAACAAATACTTCAAAAATTTATATGGAACAAATAAAGACCCCGAATAGTCATAGCAATCTTGAGGAAGAAGAACACAGTAGGAGGAATCACAATACCTGTTATTAAACAATACTACAAGACCAGAGTAATCAGAACAGTTTGGTACTGGCATAAGAAGAGACATATAGATCAATGGAACAGAATAGAGAGCCCATAAAAAACCCAGGTCTATATGGTCAACCAATATTTGATAAAGGGGGAAGGAACATAAAATGGAGAGAAAAGAGCCTCTTCAACAAATGTTGCTGGGAGAACTTGACAGGGACATACAAAAAAATGAAACTAGACCACCAACTTGCACCATACACCAGAATAAACTTAAGATGAATCAAAGACTTAAATGGAAGCCATGACACCATAAGGGTCCTATAGGAAAATATAAGCAGGAAATTTTCAGATATCCCACGTAGCAATATTTTCACTGGTACATCTCCTAAGGCAAGGGAAATGAGAGAATAAACAAATGGGACCACATCAAACTGAAGAATTTCTGCTCAGCAAAAGAACATCAGCAAGATGAAAAGGTAATCAACTGTATGGGAAAACATATTTGCCAATGATTCCTCAGACAAGGGATTGATCTTCAAAATATATAAAGAACTTATGACTCAACATCAAGAAAACAGACAACCCAATTAAAAAATGTGCAAAGGACCTGAACTCATATTTCTCCAAGAAGGATATACAGAGGGTCCATAGGCATATGAAAGGATGCTCAATGTCACTAGCTATCGGAGAGATGCAAATTAAAAACACGATGAGATACCACTTTACACCAGTCAGAATGGCCATTATCAACAAATCAACAAACAACAAGTGCTGGCGAGGATGTGGAGAAAAGGGGACCCTAGTGCACTGTTGGTGGGAATGCAGACTGGTACAGCCACTATGGAAAACAGTATGGAATTTCCTCAAAAAACTAAAACTGGAATTGCCGTTTGAACCACCCATTCCATTGCTGGAATTATACCCAAGGAATCCTGAAACAGCAATTCAAGAGAACTTATGCACCCCTATGTTCACAGCAGCGCTGTTTACAATAGCCAACTGCTGGAAACAGCCTAAGTGCCCATCTTTAGATTATGTATTATGTAGTGGAAAGAAAGAAGTAACTCTTACAATTTGTGACAACATGAATGAAACTAGATAGAATTATACTTAGCGAAACTAGCCAGGCAATAAAAGACAAATACCATATAATATCACCTAATATAGGAAACTAATGAGCAACACAAAGAAACAAGCAAAATTGAACCAGAGGCATGTAAACAAGGAGCAGAGTATCAGCTACCAGGAGGGAGCGGAGAGGAGAGAGACGGGGTGCAAGAATGGAAAGGGTCTAGCCAAAGAACATGTTTAAATGACCCATGGACATGGAAAATGGGTGGGGATTGACAGGGGTGTGTGTGGAGTAATGGGGAAAAAAGTGGGACAACTGTAATAGAAAAACAAAACAAAACAAAACAAACAAAAAAAGGCAGAATAACCAGTATTTCTACTAGATATTCAATAAATGTTGAATTTATACAAACCATAACTGAAGGTATGACCCCATACAATTATGGGAGACCTTAGCCTTAATATTAATGCATTCTCTAAATATTTATTTTCACTTATTGTGTGTCAGGTGCTGTGCCAGGCACTAGAATGTAATTCAAAGCCGCACTCCCCCAAAGTAGACTTTTCCTACTTTTAACAGTTGTTTAAATTATGTAGCATTGAATATTCTGTGTGATCATCAAACCTAAAGAACCAGAGAAGGGTATAGTAGCCAAATAAACTCATGGAGAGAAAGGTACTACTGGATTTTTCTAGAGAGAGAAAAGAATATATTTTTTGTAGGAGTTGAGAACCACAGTGACCAGGTCTTATTCATTCTTGTATTTATAGCTCCTGGTAGAGCACGAGGCACATGTTAGGTGCTCAGTGACAAAATGTGGGTGTAACCCATAACAATAGCAGCCAATGCTTTACGAGCTTCCTCTGAGCTAGATAGGCCCTGTTCTAAGCACTTCATATGCATTATTTTATGGATTTTAACTTACAGGAAGAGTATTCACTTTTGAGCCAGATTGCCTAGATTAAAATCTGGCTTCTGCCAGACTAGCTGTATGATATTGGGAAAAAATTATGTAAATTCTCTGTGCCTTAGTTTCCTCAAGTATTAAAAGAGGATACTATTAAAACCTCCCTTATAAGATGATTGTGAGGAATAAATGAATTAGGATTTGTTAAGCCTTTAGCACAGCTCTTTGGCACATGATAAGTACTATTTAATAGCAGCTCTTACTCCTCATTTAATTCTCACCACAACCTTATGAAGTAGGTACTAAATATCACATCCCATCCTGGAAATAGGGACCCTGAGCACAAAAAGAAAAAAAAAAAGAATTATATGAGATTAAGTGTAATAGAACTCCTTAAGTACTGAGAAGTCTTAATTAGTTTCCAATGTTGTCTGGTTTAGAATGGGACTGGCTCCTACAAAATCTGAATTTAGCACATTACTTAACAATTTTATTTTTAAAATAAAGCCATTATTTTAAATATCAATCATAATGACAACTACCATGTAACTTAACTTCTAGGCTTCTTAATAATTTTTCTCTTATTTTATAGGCCATAGTTCCCAAGAACACAGATAATCTAACACACAGCCATATAATATTATAACATATAACATTAATAAAATTTAGAAAGGCTAACAACATATAGTACTATTATCAAATATTCAGTCTGATTTGAATGTCACCAATTGGGATTCATTTTTGAATAATAATATCAATATAAATTTTCATATTTATTTTCAAACTTGAATGGGATAGCCCTATAGTAGCAGTATAAATAAAGTGCTATAGGACAGTTTTATATGTATTAATTAATTCATTTATTCACTCAACATTATTAAATAAAAATATTTAGAAATACAGAAATTTAAGTTCTGGGGGTATGGATAAAACATCCTTTACTTAGAAGATCTCACAGTCCAGTAGTAGCCAGGAAAGTAGGCAGAAAATCACAAACAGTAGAACATGTTATGATAAGAGAAAACCACATGGTGATATGAAATGACTAGGCACCATTAACAGAAAGGGAGAAATACAGGAGATGTTTTGCGGTTGCTGAATTGGAACATTTTAGTCGTATTCCACACAGGTAGAAACTTCCTGTGGACACTTGGACCCACAGATTGGTGGAGAGATTAAGGTTAGAGTCATAGCTTGGGAGATGCCATAGAGAGAAGAAAGCTGAAATTAAAGGGATACATTTTTTAAAGGAAAAAGTATAAAAATTGAGGGCAAATATTAATTTTGTATCCTGCTACTTTGCTGAATTCATTTATCAGTTCTAATAGTTTCCTGTTAGAATCTTTGGGGTTCTCTAAGTACAGTGTCATGTCATCTGAAAATACAGATAGTTTTACTTCTTCCTTTTCAACTTGAATGCCTTTTATTTCTTCTTCTTGTCTGATTGCTGTGGCTAGGACTTCTAGTACTATGTTGAATAAGAGAGGTGAAAGCAGACACCCCTGTCTTGTTCCTGATCTTAAGGGAATGCTTGTGGTTTTTGCCTGTTGAGTATGACGCTTGAAGTTGCATTTTTATATGCAAATAATGAACTAACAAGGAAATTAAGAAAATCCCATTCACAATTGCTTCAAAAAGAATAAAACACCTAGGAATAAACATAACCATGGATGTAAAAGACCTGTAGTTGGAAAATTATAAGACACTGAAGAAATAAATTGAAGAAGATGCAAATAAGTGGAAGCACATACTGTGCTTCCTGTCAATGCAATTCCTGTCAATATTCCAATGATGTATTTCACAGAACTAGAACAAATATTTCAAAGATTTTTATGGAACCACAAAGACTCTGTATAGCAACAGCAATCCTGAGAAAGAAGAACAAAGTTGAAGGAATCATGCTACCTAAGATTAAACTATACTCTAATGCCATGGTAAACAAAGCAGCATGACACTGGCATAAAAACAGACACATAGAACAATGGAATAGAATAGACAGCCCAGAAATAAACCCACACCTTTATAGTCAATTAATATTCAACAAAGGAAGCAAGCACATACAATGGGCTAAAGATAGTTTATTCAACAAATGATGTTGGGAAAACTGGACAGACATGTGCAGAAAAATGAAACTAGACCACCTTCTTCACTACACACAAGAATAAATTCAAAATGAATTAAAGACTTAAATGTTAGACTTGAAACCATAAAAATCATAGAAGAAAACATAGGCAGCAAAATCTTGGACATTGCTCATAGCAATATTTTATCAGTTATATCTCCCAGGCAAGGGAAACAAAAGAAAAAATAAACAAATGGGACTACAGTAGTCCCTCTCTATATCGCGGTTCACCTATCGCGGCCTCACTGTATCATGGGATTTTTAAAAATATTATATTTAATTATTTATTGAGGATATTTTGCTACATAGCAGGATTTTGCAGTACTGTATACATATGTTGTTAAAATTACGTAGGTTTAAGAGTGTAAAGTATGTTTAAGAACATAAGTAGTGTTTATAAAAGGGTGGAAAAGGTTAATAACGAAGCGGGAAAGGTTAATAAGGGACTGGGAATGGTTTATAAGTGTGTGGGAAGGATTTATAAGGCCTTAAGATATATATAAATACTAAAGTAAATGTAAGGTTCCTACTTCATGGATTTTCACCTATCACGTGGGGGTCTAGAATGTCGTCGGCAGCCGTCCGTCTTGAGAGACGATGGTGTAGCTTCTTAAGAGTCTATCTGCACCGCCGAGAATGGTTGTGCAGTCTGACTCGGGAGTGACACGGTATCTGTCTCCTCCTGTGTTGAATCGACATCTTGCGATGACGCTGGAGTGTCCTCTCCAGTGAAGCTGAAGCTACAGAGCCTCGAGAGACGATGGTGTAGCTTCTTAAGAGTCTATCTGCACCGCCGAGAATGGCTGTGCAGTCCAACTCGGGAGTGACACGGTATCTGTCTCCTCCCGCGTTGAATCGACATCTTGCGATGACGCTGGAGTGTCCTCTCCAGTGAAGCTGGAGATAAGTGAGGGAATACCGTACATCAAACTAAAAACATTTTTCACAGCAAAGGAAATCATCAGCAAAATAAAAAGACAACCCACAGAATGGAAGAACATATTTGCCAATATATCTGACAGGGGGTTTATACCCAAAATTTATAAAGAACTTACAAAACTCGATGCTAAAAAAATACAAACAACCCAATTAGAAAATGGTCAAAGAACTTGAATAAACATTTCTTCAAAGAGGACATACAGATGGCCAATGACATATGAAAAGATGCTCAATGTCACTAATCATAAGAGCAATGCAAATTAAAAACACAAGATACCATCTCACTCCTGTCAGAGTGGCTATCATCAAAAATCAACAAACAAGTGCTGATGAGGATGTGGAGAAAAGGGATCTATTTTGCAGTTGGTGGGAATGCAGATTGGTGCAGCCACTGTGGAAAACAGTATGGAGATACCATAAAAAATTAAAAATGGATTTGCCTTTTGACCCCAGTTCTGGGAATATATCCGAAGGAACCCAAAACACTAATTCAAAAGAACATAATTATCCCTATATGCATTGTAGCATTATTTACGATCGCCAAGATATAGAAACAGCCCATGTGTCCATCAGTAGATGAGTGAATACAACAACTATGATACATTACACAATGGAATACTCTTGGATGTAAAAAAGAAGAAAGTTTTACGCTTTGTGACAATATGTATGGACCTGGAGAATATTATGCTAAGTGAAATAAGCCAGTCAGAGAAAGACAAGTGCCATACAATTTCACTCATATGTGGAATCTAATGAACAAACTGGACTAGCAAGCAAAATAAAGACAGGAGAGGTGAGGTTAGAGTATAGAGGGATTGAGCAAAACGAAAAAAGGACTCATGAACAAGGACAACAGTGGGGCGATTGCAGGGGTGGGGAAGGGTGTAAGGGGACTAAATGGTAATGGAAAACATACAATAAAACTTTTAAATAAAAAAAAGTGAGGACAGCAAATTGGAATGAAGACAAAGATCCAGAAAGTCTCAACATATATAGATTCATATAAGAACTACTTTTCTAATAAAATATTTTTGACAGATTATTTATTTATTAGAGGATTAAGTCATTGCAATTCAGATGGTGGTATGCTTGAAAAGTCTAATCTATTTTCTACATTGGATTAGAGGATTTGAGAAAAAAAAACACAGTTTAAATTGGAAGTTAAAAAGTTATTTTGCCCCTTTTTTTGTTCTTGTTGAAATGGTGATATGAATCATCTTTTGAGAAGCTTTTTGTCTAAAATAGGTAACGTCCTGTAGATTTGCCTCTAACTGTTCTATTAATTGAACTGCTGGCATGTTTATGTTTTGAGATCTATTTCAGCACTATTGGATTCACCAGATGAAAAACACAAAGACCAGTTCAACCTAGGAGATAATCAATTTTTCATGCTCATTATCATTTAGATTAGTCTCTTTTAAAGGAATGGTAGCAGCATGACACACTTTAATGCTGAATAACACCTCATATCTAGGGAGTCAAGAGAAAGACTTAAATGCTCTAGGTGAAAATGTTAAGATCTTAAATTTCATAGTAAAAGAGACAATCAGGAAATTTGTGAAACCGATATCCAGAAAACTTGCAGTTTAATCAATATTTTTATGGTTGCTAAGCCATCATCTTTTTTGTGTGTGACTTCTGATTGTCCTGACAGAAAAAGAAAAGCCTTCAAAGCTTAAGTATTTTATTAAATCTTTCATACTTTGACACCATTCTGGACCTATGTTAATACTTTATATTGAAAAAGAAAAGACATTTTGTGTCTCTCTGAAAAATTAAAATGAAAACAGAGACCCAACTACACTGGTTTTAGCAGTTTGGGTCATTTGTGGAACATATGACAGCCTCCCAGCACAGGCCTGTACCTGTGTAACCAGTGAGTGACCTCAAGGACTTGACTATTGGGAGGTGAGGGAATCCTATGATTCTGGATTTTTGTCAACTTACTAACACTCCTAGATCTTACATTTAAAATTGGACTGTTCCAAGTAATTCCCTCTTTTATTTAAGAAAGGAATTAACAATACACAGGGCTGCCTCCTAAAAGTATAATATTCAAAGCTACTTTCTAGTTGTGCTTTATTCTTATTTTTGAAATAGCTTTTGGCCTTGGCTCTGGCTACAGGATCTACAAGCTTAAACTCGTTCTGCATCCATAGAACCCATGCTGCCCCTTCTCCCAGGGGCTTACCCATCGAAGTCTGTCCATGTGGTGTGCAGACACACGCACTCATATGGGATGCATATGCACATGCCAGGGAATATATGGCAGAAAAAAAATGACCACTTGGAAATGTGAGGACTTAAATGGAGCAACCGAGAAACACGGCTGCCTTCCCTTAATATCAGAATGCATTTTTTTTAAAGTATAGAAACTTCATTCTTTTCACCATAAAAGCTTCTGACAGTCATAAGTGTGATTTCAAAGACTGTACATCACACCAGAAGAGCTCCAACTAATGTACCCCACTGTAGTTTCAGTGGAGCTCATTAGAACAACAATACAAACCAGCTGTCCCCTGGTGTTTGGAGAAGAAATATCCAATTAACTAGCCATCATCCACCTGGTTCCAGATTTTGCCATCTCCCTATGAGCCTGTAAGGGCAGCCAGTTTGCATGAATTTCAGTCATTAAATGCAAGCCAGGGGGTGAGGGGAGATGGGGAGGATGTGTATTCTATGCTGTGGGAGGGGGAAAGGTGAAAGGCCATCTAGAGCTTGGCTATCCTGAAAGGCAGCAATGAATTAATTAAGCAGGGAATTGATTTTAAAACTATTCCTTATTTTGTGTATTTTGAAGGCTAGAAATATATTGTTTCTACAAATGCAAACATAGAACCATTTCGTAATGCATTTGTTTGGATTTTTCTCTTTAGCAATAGTAACATTAAAAGTGTGAACCACGTCTATGATGTTCGGAGGAAGGGTAGAAAGTAGGAACCATGTATCTATATTGTAATTAACCACATTCCTATATTGGAATATTTAAATTCCACTAGAATTCATCATTAAGGCTTTCCTTTGTGGATTTCTTAAAATATGATTAACTCAGAAATAAAAGCAATGACTGGAGCCCATAAGTCATTATTATTTTATCCTTTGGAATAAAGCACATAGGTGGTATCTGACCATTTAGTCCCTGGAATAAAACCCAATGCTATGGTTCCTGAAATGTTACAGGTCTACATCTTTCTGGAGCAATATCACATTTTGAATAGAGTTGTCAATAAAATAATCATTTCTGAGCATTGCTGACTGAAAAATCTGTTGTGTTACACTTTCCAGTCTCTTCAAAATCACATTTTAAAAATCCATTTTGTTACAAGATGACCAATCTCAGCTGATTTATAAGTCATGGCCTCAGAGGAAATATAGAATGCTTAGAGTTGAAGCCACAGAACAAATGTGCCAGGCTGGAAGCAGACACTTCCTGCATTTCGAACAGTTTCCAGGACATGCTTTAGAATGTGTCAGTTTATAACATTTAAGTCATGGGCAGGTGATCATTTACTTGACAGCCTGAGTATGATGTTTATTTTCCATTAAAGACTTATATTTGGGATTTACATAGACCTACCCTTTCTTTCTGGTTAAGAAAGCATATATGCATCTGATTATTTTCTGGAAATCTCCTTTTATATAATTTCATATTTTAAAATAATTTCTTTATTTTTTTTATTTTTGGTTTTTCAATTACAGTTGTCCCCTTTTCCCCCAATTTCTCTCCCCCACCCAACCCACCCCCTCTCCCACAATCATATCCCTCCCCGTTGTCCATGTCCATGAGTCATTTATACAGGTTCTTTGACTAAACCCTTCCCTTACTTATCCCCCTTCTCTCCCTCTCCCCTCCCCTAAAATAATTTCTTGAATATTTACTTCTTAAACTGGTGATATTAAAATGGTCTCATTTTAGATGGATTTTTCACCTTTATTGCTCTCCTCACTCTTAGTAATTTTGCAATATAGTTTAGAAAACATACCAGTTTCTCTGACCTAAAAGTTGTTACAGCCTGTAATGCACAAAAAATAGGCTTTTTCATGAAGTATACTTAGTGGAATTTCTTTAGAAGACTTGAAGGTTGTGTATTTTAATCCCTATGAAGTTTTAAAGTTAGAGGTTTACATACTACCCATGACCAAAAGCAAATAAATCAGTGGTTGATCGTGTATTTCTATGACCTTGAATAAGAATTGGAGGAAAACAAAGCTCCCCAAACTATAGTCACAGTCTTTTAAAATTAATATTAAAAAATTATTCTTCTAGGAGGGATCATTTGCCATTGTGAATGGATTGGTTAACACTTGATTTGAGAAGTTCTGATCAATATCTTAAATACTGTTTGGTAATTTTCATGTTTCCCTTTCCATCCTTTATAACTCAAACTTCCTGTTTCTTCAAGATATTCTTATCACATTACTTAGTGACTTTGATAGCTGTCTGAAAATTATCCACTTCTTTCTTTCCTTAGTCCTTTTCAGTGGCCCTTATTTCTGTGGTGTCAACTCTTCTAAAATTATGGCTTCATACTACTTTCTTGATATCTTAATCCTAGTCACCTTCATTTCCACTCTGAACTTCTTGATAAAGATTACTCTGAAAATAGGTGAAGTTTGAAAATTTTTTTCTGATGGTAATAGCTTCTTTACCTTTACAACCACTTTTGCTTACTCCTGTTGATTTATTTCTGCTCATAGTAACTGTCAATGTTTTTGTCTGCCCCCCATTACCTGTTCCTTCAGACTTAATTTGTTTTCCCAGTGGCTCTGATCCTGTGGTTACCCATTAAAGTGAAGTCCTCACTAGACTCTTAAAATTCCTCATCTCAGTTTACCAGCCTCTGTGTCCTTGTTTTTGCTTGATGCTTACCAAAAATTGCTAGAGAAGGCCAGGATATTACAATGAGTAAATCTACACTTATTCATGTTGGGATAAAGACCCAAATCTCTAATGAGGTCTTCATGACCTTTTGTGAACTGGCCCAGTCTAATGTCCCTCTACCCTGCTCTTAGGCTTCTGTTCCTGTTGTGATGGCCTCCCTGTAGTTGCTCAAACACATCATTCTTCCTCTTGGTTAGGGGACTTTGCTTAGTCACCCACCTTTATCTTCTCCTAGTTAATTCTTAATCAGTCAGTTGATGGCAACTTAAGTTATCACTTTAAGTGGTACTTAGATTAAGTCTCCTTATCCTTCTAGTATATCAGAGACCATGTACCTCTATCAGAGTGGTACATTTGCTTTTGTGATTATACATTTGCTCTCATTTTGATAAACACATAGACTAGAAGTGTTTCTGCTTTCTCCAGTGTACTCAAAAACTGTACCGTGTTCAATAAATATCTTCCATGGAGTAAGCATAATAAATATTTCACAAGTGGCACTTTCATTAGTAGTAAGTTCTGAAACAAATTATATTTAGACATCTCTAACTATTAGAAATGTTTTCTTTATATTAAAGTGAAATCTTTTGTCCTACTTTTGTTCCTTGGTGTCATACAAAATATGTTGATTTCCAGTGTGGTGTAATGAAGAGAGCATTGCTTAGGAGTAAGATTTAGTTGAAGCTACCATAAATAGGGGACTTACTATGTACTTGGCACCATGCTCATCTGTAAGATGGAAATAACAATAATTGCTTTACCCTACTCAATTTAAAAGGCATTTGTTGAGCACATGTTTTGTTCTATACAGTGCATTAATATTTGGGATAAAAGATGAATAACACATAAGCTGTACTTGAGGAGTTTACAGTTTATTGGAGAAGTACAAGAAAATATCTCAGGTAGGTTTTTAGTTAGGAATATGGTTTACTGAGGAATTGACTTGATATGAATATATTGGGATTCAGATTATTTCCAGCTGCTTGCCTAAGATGAAGAGAGAGGTGTTTAGCCAGAGCTTTCAGAATAGTTGTGACCTAGAAAAGTATGAAGTTCCCCTGAGAATAGGCTTGGTAGATGAAATTTTTGGAAGAATCTCAAGTTTTATCATTGGCAATTCAGGGTTTTGTTTGGGACTCTTAACTGTGGAAACTGGCTTGCCTCTCCCTCCTACCTAGAACTGAACTATGCTCTTGTTCTGTGTCATCTTCTGTGTGTACATGATTATTTTCTTCACATAATCAGTCTAATTTTTGTCTTTTTCCTGTGTCTGATGTTGTCTTCTTATAATTTCTTTTTATTTTTTATCATCACATGAGGACAGGTTATTGATTTTAGAGAGAGGGGAAGTGTGAAAGAGGGAGGGAAACATTGATGTGAGAGAGAAACATGGATCAACTGGTTGCCTCTCCTATATGCCCTAATGGACAAAACCCAAAACCTAGGCACCTCACATGACCAGGATTCAACCTATGATCTTCCGGTTTAAGGGAGGACACTTCAACCAACTTAGTCAAACCTTGTATCAACCACATAAGGACAATGCATATGTGAACTGATATCATATCCCACTGATATGATAGGGAACTCTCATGCGCTGCAGTGGGAGTATAAATTGGTACAACCTTTTTTTAAAACTGGGATTACCTCCTAAAATTGAACATGTGCATTTCTATGAGTCTGCATTTTCATACTTAGTTATATGAGGTCTGTCCAGAAAAAGTCCAGCTATTGTTAATATAATGAGAATGGTTTGTGTGACACCTATGTAACTTGGCAGCCGAAGAGTGAACTGGAATGCACATGCGTGAACAATGACAACTTCACTGTACTAGTCAGTGGGGTGTGGTAGATACCGTTGAATGAGCATGGGTACTGTGTGGCTGTCACATTCAAAATGACCGAGCAAGTAGAGCAACAAATTTGCATCAATTTTTTTGTTAAGCTTGAACATTTATCCATGGAAACTAATCTAATGATTCAGAAGGCCACAGCTGCAGGACAGTGTGCCCACTCATGCATCATGTCTTATTCAGAGTTTTTTGGCAAACATCAAATCACCCAGGTGACAGCTCCCCTAAAGCCCAGATTTGGTGCTCTGTGATTTCTGGGTTTTCCCAAAACTAAAATCACCTTTGAAAGGGAAGAGATTTCAGACCATTAATGATATTGAGGAAAATACAACTGGGTAGCTGATGGCAATTCCAACAAAAGATTTTGCAGAGTGCTTTGAACAGTGGAAGAGACACTGGGAGAACTGTGTGAGGTCCCAAGATACCTACTTTGAAGGGGACTGAGGTGTTGTTATCCTATGTACAATGATTCTTGTATGTTTTTCAATAAATGTCTATTTTCAAAGTACATGGCTGGATACTTTCTGGACAGACCTCGCATATCCAACAGAAACATGTCCATATGTTCACTAAAAGATATACACTAGCATATTTATAGCAGCACTATTTATTATAGCTCCAGTCCGGAAACTACCCAAATGTCCATCAACAGTAGACTTGATAAATGTGCTTTTTCATACACTGGTTTCTATATAGCAACAAGAACGATTTACAACAACAAACTATAACATGGATGACTTTCACTTGCATAAAATACATAACAGGCAAAACAAACCTAAGTGTTAGAAGTAAGGATAATGACTGCCCTTGTCAGGACTAATTGTTAGAGGGGAGCGCAGACTGGCATTCCTGGGGTGCTGATGATCTATTTCTTGAACTGGGTGTAAGGTGTTTTGTGAAAATTTATTGTGCTTTACACTTACTGCCTGTGTACTTGCCTGTATGTGATTTTTATATTTCAATATGAAGCTTTAAAAGTGTTGGTTTTACTGCTCCTTTTTTTTCTTCTTATTGACCTAAGGAATCCTAAAAGCAGCTTTGGTTATAAGAGTAAAATATGGAAATGTATCATTTAGGAAAGAAGCTGTCCTGATATACATTGTAAATTGGCACTTGGTCTGAACAACTGTTGCTAAGGTAGTAGGGGGGTCTTTAAATTGATGTTTCATAGAAAATAACTGTCCCAGTAATCGCAGAGCCCTTGAGATGAACTGACTTGAAATCTACTTCTCTATTTTACTTTGGTTATACTGGCTATTTTTCTTTTAAAATGGATCTGGTAGTCTTAAATACCAAATATTCCACTTCTATTTTGTAATGTGCTCTTAAAAATGCCAGGTTACACACAGAATTGGTATTGTTAAAGAAAACTGCTAGATGTTTCTTGAAAATCCTATAAATTGAGACACTAAAAAATGAATTAACTTTAAAAAAATTCAAGAATTTATTTGATTTGAATCAGGCAGAGACAAATGAAAGTGTTTATTTTCCTTCCAGTTTTATTGAGATATAATTGACACAGAACACTGTATAAGTTTAAGGTACACAGCATGACTTTATATCTGTATATATTGTAAAATATTACCACAATGAGTTTAGTTAAAATCTCTTACTTCACATAAGTTACAAAGTATTTTCTTGTGATAAAATCTTTTAGTGTCTACTATCTTAACAACTTTCAAATATACTATATAGCATTGTTAACTATAGCCATCATGTTGTACAATAAGTCACCAGGATTTATTTATCTTATAACTGGAAGTGTGTGCCTTTTGACGACCTTCATCTAATTCCTGCATACCCCACTCACTCCCTGCTTCTAACAACCACAGATCATATTTCTTTTTCTATTTACTTTTTAAAAATTTTCACATGTAAGTGAGATCATAGTATTTGTCTTCCTCTGATTTATTTTACTGAATTAACTATTAACAAAAAAATTACATGTTAAACTAAAGTTATTGTACTCTCACATATTTGGAAGGTAAATTATTTAAAAGGTCCATATAAAATTTGGAAATAACAGATATTAAAGATAACTTTTATAAACAAATGCATTTTTAAGTATATTTATTAATTATGTTGTTACAGTAGTTTCAATTTTTTCCTTCTGCCCAGTACCCCCCTTCCCTACAGCAATCCCACCCCCTTAGTTCATGTCCGTAGGTCATGCATATACATTCTTTGGCTTCACCCTTTCCTATATTATTCTTAACTTCCCCTTGTCTATTTTGTACCAACCAATTATTCTTCTTAATCCCTGCACCATTTCCCCATTTCCCCTATTTCCCCCTCCCAGCTGATAACCCTCCAAATGATCCCCATACCTATGATTCTGTTCCTATTCTGGTTTACTTAGTTGGATTTTGTTCTTATTTATTAGATTCAGGTATTGACAGTTGTGAGTTTGTTGTCATTTTAGTGTTTATAGTTTTGATCTTTTTCTTAAGCAATTCCCTTTGACATTTATATAATAATAGCTTGGTGATGATGAGCTCCTTTAGCTTGACGTTGTCTGGGAAGCACTTCCTCTGCCCTTCCATTCTAAGTGATAGCTTTGCTGGATAGAGTACTCTTGGTTGTAGGTCCTTGCTTTTCATCACTTTGATTACTTCTTGTCTGTAAAGTTCATTTTGAGAAATCAGCTGATAGTCTTATAGGCACCCCTTTGTAGGTAACTGTCTTTTCTCTTGCTGCTTTTAAGATTCTCTCTTTATCTTTAACCTTTGGCATTTTAATTATGATGTGTCTTGGTGTGGTCCTTTTGGGGTCTAGCTTGTTTGGGACTCTCTGTGCTTCCTGGACTTATATGTCTATTTCCTTCACCAAATATGGGGAGTTTTCCTTCATTATTTTCTCATGTAAGTTTACAATTTCTTGCTCTTCCTCTTCTCCTTCTGGCACCCCTATGGTTTGGATGTTGGCATCTTTAAAGTTGTCCTAGAGGTTCTTAAGCCTCTCCTTGTTTTTTTTTTTCAATTCTTGTTTCCTCCTTCTGTACTGGTTGACTTTTGTTTTCCTCCTTATTTTCCAAATCATTGATTTGAACTCCAGTTTCTTTATCTTCACCATTGGTTTTGTGTGGGTTTTTCTTCGTTTCATATGCATAGCCTTCACTTCTTCCCTTATGTGTTTGCTGTACTTAAGCATATCTGTCAAGCCTGTGAGCATCTTTATCACCAGTGTTTTGAACTCTGCATCTGTTAGGTTGGCTATCTCCTCGTTGCTTAGTTCTCCCACTGGAACCTTGATGCATTCCCCCTTTTGGGCCATATTTCTCTGTCTCCTCATCTTGACAGGCTCCTGTGTTTGTTTGCCTTTGTGTCTTAGGTAGAGCTGTTGGCCCTGTTATATTGTAAGGGGTGGAGCCTTAGGTATTTGTCATTATAGGGCAACCTGTTTCACCGCCATGTGGTGCTGTATGTGGAGGAGGGGTCTGAGAGGGAACAATGTTGCTTGCTTAGCACGTGCCCCTTTTCCAGGCACTTCTCCCACTTTTATGGGACTGGTGGCTCTCTAGTTGTTGCCCTGGCTGTCGTCCCCAGAGTTGGTGGGTCTACGGACTTTCTAGGACTCTGGGGGGCCTCTCTGCTGAGAGACTGGCTGTTTCTTCCTCCACCCGAACCCCCACTGGTTTGCATAATCAGAAGCAGAGGCTTTATTTTCCCTGGTGCTGAGACTGTTAGCTGTGTGGTCTGGTCTGGTGGTGGCGGTGCTCCCTAGGTGTCCGTCCTGACTTTTTAAAATGTGTGACTGTACTTTCCAGCAGCCTGCCACTGCAGTTGCTGCAGCTACTGCAGCTGCTGTTGCTGCTGCTGCTGCCACTACCACCACACCATGTCCTCTCCGCCCCAGCCCCACCCCTCCTACCTGTCTGGATGGGTATTCCTTCTTTTTTTTTTTAAGTATATTTTATTGATTATATTGTTACAATAGTTCCAATTTTTTCCCCTTTGCTCCCCTCCGCCCAGCACCCCCCTTCCCCAACAATCCCCTCCCCAAGTCCATGCCCATGGCTCACCCTTTCATATATTCTTCTTCTTTTTTTAAAAAATAATTAATTAATTAGTTAAATATTTTAACAATAAAAAATAACAATCCCTCCCTCTCAGACTTAAGACCCTTTACAATCTTATAAAGGACAATGGACGAAGGTCTCGAGCTCCTCTAGTTCCTTCAAGCTGGACATGGTCGTCGTCCTACCTACCCTTGGTTCAAGAAATCCCTATTAAGAGTGGGGGTGTGGAGGGGAGGGCGGCCATCCCACAAGGGGAAGGATCGTGCAGACTCCAGGTTGATTGGCTGTCTCTGGACAATGGCATGCTTGGTTTAACAGGCTGGCATCCTTGTTGTATTCTGGGGGCAACAGGGTTAAAGGACATCATTCAATCCGTAACCACTAGATGACAAAAGACAGGTATTAATTTTTCAATGTCCCACATTAGGGAAAAGAAGGGCTTCTTTGGAGGAAGGTGTGCCAGGTACATCTCACCTGTCCAAAACCCTTTTGCCCATTATACTTAGTTTGGACTGAGGGAAATATTTTAGGTTTTCCCCCTCTCGGGCCTCTGGGCTCTTTCTGTCTAAGCCATTAGGATAGAAAAGAGAAACCAGTTTTAAAGTGAAGCCCACAGACCACCCCGTTCTTCACCAACCCAGCCACTTAGTTCAGCCAAACCATTGAGTCTCAGGAGGCAGCAATGCAGACAGGATTAAGAGAAGCCTATACATACAGACAATCACTCAGGTAATGAGATCATAGGCTTATGCCCTTTGAAAACAGAAAACACATGTTAATTTATGTAACATAACCCACACACAAGTTTATAGATCTGTAAGACTGTCTTATCGGAAAGACATCCAGTTGCAAGGCATTTGACATTCTTCTTGCCTGTAAATTAAACATCTTTGATAATACCACAGACATAGTTTAACTTTCAAATGAAAACAAATTTTAAATGAAAAAGAAACTTTAAAGACGGTTAGCTGCACTACTTTATAGTCTACCACTGAGCATTGTGATTTTCCTTGCATCACAATTTTTCTCCCTAAGATTACCCTCCTTGTCATTAAAGGGACTGCATTAAGTTCATTTTTAATTTATCCTGTTCATTTGCATAAACACAACAAGAGCAGCAAATGATCACTTATGATCTTTAGTTCTGCTTTGCTGGAACTTACGCAAGGAACATTTAGGGTGACCTTCAGTCTGCCCTTCAGGGCACAGAAGCTGAGCCACAAACCTGGCATTCAGCCTTGCCTTTAAACACCTGTCTTTTCCAGGTCCTCCTGGTTTTCCATTGTGCCTTAAGGTCCCTTCTAGCCATCTTTCAGGAAAACAACCTTCGTTCCTTCCCTGGAAAGATTGCTATGGACCGCTCATCCATCCAAGGTACCAGGCCTTTTATCTCGTGGACTTTTATTACCTTTGAAAGTCAGTCCCAGTTGCTCAGGGCTTTTTGGTAACAACCAAAGCCCAAGCATGTCTCCTTTAGGCATGACATTCCAGTCAAAGTCTTAGTCAAAAAATCATTATTAACAACTGGTCTTATTAGTTTTATGCAAAGAAACTTAGGTCATTACTTACTTCTTTAGAATGCCAAATTCTGGAGAGATCAGATAGGGAGAAAATATATACAGTGTGAAGGAAAATCCTTGTCCTTCTAATATTCACTGAACTTGCATTTCTATTCTTTATATTTTTATTTTTTCCCCCCACTAAAAATTTTTCTGTTTGTTTGTTTTTCCATTACAGTTGTCTCACTTTTTTCCCCCTCTTGCTTCTCTGCACCCTGTCCCTCCCTTCTCCCACATTCAGTCCCCACCCAGCTGTCCATGTCCATGGATCATTTATACATGTTCTTTGACTAGACCCTTCCCCTTCTTACCACTTCTCTCCCTCCCATCTCCCCCTTTGTTACTGTTAATTCCTCGTTTACATACCTCTGGTTCAATTTTGCTCATTTGTTTGTGTTGTTCATTAGTTTCCTTTAACAGGTGATAGCAGAAGGTAATTTTCTTTTGTTGCCTGGCTTATTTCGCTAAGCATAATTCTCTCTAGTTCCAATCATGTTGTTGCAAATGGTAGAAGTTCCTCCTTTCTTTCAGTACTTATTCATTGTCATTTTCCCCTTTGTACTCGTGTTCCTCTCTGTCTCTCTCTGATTCTTCATCCTCTTAAAGCAGACCCTTTAGAATCTCTTGCAATACTGGTTTGGTGGAGATGTATTCTTTTAACCTTCTTTTGTCTTGGAAACTCCTTATTTCACCTTCCATTTTGAATGAGAGCCTTGCTGGGTAGAGTATTCTTGGTTGTAGGCCTTTGTTTTTCATTACTTGGAATATATTTTGCCATTCCCTTCTGGCTTGTAGTGTTTCTGCTGAGAAATCTGATGATAGCCTTATTGGAGCTCCCTTGTATGTTATTAGTTGTTTTTCTCTTGCTGCTTTTAGGATTCTCTCTTTGTCTTTGAATGTAGCCATTTTAATTATGATGTGTCTTGAAGTGGGCCTGTTGGGGTTCATCTTCATTGGGACCCTCTGTGCTTCCTGGACTTGCATGATTCTTTCTCTCTTGATGTTAGGGAAGTTTTCTGTCATTAGTTTTTCAAAGAGGTTTTCTATCCCTTGCTCTTCTTCTTCTCCTTCTGGAATTCCTATGATACGGATATTATTACATTTCATGTTGCCCTGCAGCTGTCTTAGAGCCTCTTCAGTCTTGTTCAGCCTTTTTTTCATTTTGTTGCACTGTCTGTGAGTTTTTGTCTACATTGTCCTCCAGCTCGCTGATCCAATTTTCTGCTTCCTCTAGCCTGTTTTTAATTCCTTCTACTGTGTTCTTCAATTCAGAGATCGTATTCTTCATTTCCTCCTGGCTCTTATTGATAGCTTCCATGTCTTTTTTGATGCTGGTATAATTCTCAGTAAGTTCCTTATAGTTCTTCTGGAGTTCACTGTAGTTTTTCTGGAGTTCTTTGTAGTTTCTGCTGAGCTCATTGAGCTTCTCCATAATCCATGCTTTCAATTCCATATCTGATAGTTTGCTCCCCTCTATTTCATTTAGCACTCTTTCTGGGGACTCTGCCTTTCCTTTCGATGGGGGCTTGTTTCTCTGTCTCCCCATTTTTGTGACTCCTATTGTTTGTTGGTGCTTCTTAGAATGATCTGCACTTCCTGGATCTGCCCCTGGTGGCGTCAGATCGTGTACCAGTCTGGGCCTAGGCAGCCTGTTGGAGACTTCCATGGATCTACTGCCTTTGTCTGTCTCCTTTAGTTGATAATCTATTCAATCTGTGATTCGCCGTCTGGCTTAAGGACCGTGGGTGTGGCAGCTTAATTCCTGTAGGCAGGGCCTTTGCTTCCCCTCAGGCTGACGCCACTTGGCTGGGAATGGTCTGCCGGTCATGTTGTGATGTAGCGGCCTTTTCTGTCTCTCCGTGGTTATAAGACTTCTCTCCAGCTGGTGTTCGGTTGGTTAGTCCAGATGATTTCTCCAAAATTGCGTTGTAAATCCAGACTAGTTCTGGGAGGAAGTTAGTGTAGCTTCCACTTACTCCTCCGCCATCTTGTTTCTCCAGGTATTCCTTCTTTATATCTTTGTTTGTTGGACTTCCATGCAACTCTTTTTTCTGGAACTTCTGGTTGTCTCTAGTTTTGAGGTAGTTATGTTTCTTCTTAGTTGTGGAGGGAAACACAGTGTGTTTGTCTAGGCCTCCATCTTGGCTGGAAGTCCACATTGATTTTTTAAATCATACATTCTTAGTCACTGACCTACACTAGTTTGTTAAAATATTGTGGGTCTGCACTTGTAGTTGTTTGAAGACAAGCTGAGCTTTGTTAAAAACTTCTAAGGCTTTGAGCAAAATTGATTTGAATTGGGCAGCATCCAATCTAGTAGAGGAAAAAGAGCTTCAAGGAGCTATCCTAAACAAAAGACTTTTATTGGCAGAAGAGAGTGGGAACAAGGAAGTTGCACTGACAAAAGCAGGTTTCTTAATGCAAAGTCACTTTTCTTCAGGGGATGGCAGGCATCTGTCAGGTAGATCAAGTGATTCCTGATTGCTCGGCTTAACATTCTATTTCTGAAAGAGGTAAAACTGTAATTAAGTCTTGGTTTGGTAACATGGGACTTAACATAAGCAACTCCATTTTGGGCCTGTTATCTTTTTTTTTTTTTTTTTTAACATATTCTTGTCCCAGACCTGACTCAGCAACTAAAGGAGAAACACTCAAAATACACATTCAATTGTGAATTTTTACAACAAACTTTAGTGATTCTAAGTGTATATCTGTATTGAACATGTCAACTGAGGTTGCAATTTTGACTGTAGAACTTGGCACAACTCACTGGCCTATCATGTGCATAATCAGCCTATTGACCTAATTGGGGAATGGTAAAAAGAATCATTTGGCAAGTTAGTTCTCACCAAAAGAAGTAATTTCTGGAAACAGATCTTCATTAGGATAAGATTATATAGAGCCTCATACCAAAGGCTTTTCAAGTTAAAACTGGAAGGTCTAAATTAATTGATTTGATTTCATTCATGTAATTCTCATTCAGTAAATATATTGAATGCTTAGTCCATATTTGTGCACTGCAATCCAATGATGAACAAGACTTATGGCCTCAAAAGAGTCACAGTCTGATGGGTGGTTGTCTAGTGAACAGTGTCCTGATTGCTGTGATAAGGGTAGACACATTAGACTAGGAGCGTACTTTCTAATTGCTGTGTGCAAAGTGTGCTTCAGAATGTTATGTCCTATGAATCATTCACAAGACTGAAGACACAATATAAAAAATTTGTGCCCAAAACTTTAGAGCAGCACTTTAATTTTTAAGTCCACATTTTGTTTCTTTATTTGGAAACTTCTCATTCTACATCAATTAGGCCTTTAATTTGGATCTTACTCTGTGTTTCACCAAAAGTAATGTTAGGTAATATAATGTTGGGTAACTGCATCTCTTTCTCTACTACTTTCACTTTGTGGTTGAGATACTTGAATAGCCAGAACAAGCATATTGCCTCTTTTGTGTTATCAGTGCTTAAGTTAATTTCTTAATCTGTAATAATACTTTTAGTTTATCAGTGCTTAAATTAATATTTTATTTTTTCAGTGCTTAAATTAATTTCTTAATCTGTAATAATAATATAGCATGACCTACCTTTACAAATATACCTTGCTAAAATAAGCAGTTGGGTAATGGGTAAATTCAGAAGTTTTCTGAAAAATTCTTTTATTCTCCAGCTTTTAAGCTCTCAAAATGTTATACCCATGACAGTTGGCACAATTCTTTTTAGTTGTTCCTATATGTAACTATCAACATAATTAGGGCATGGATTTTAATCACTCTGGAAAATATCCTCTTGCCCATTTGCAGTTAGCCCCATCCCACCCCCAATATAAAGTAACCTCAGATATGATTTCTATTAATACAGGTTAGTTTTATCTGCTATAGAATAAGATATTATATTTTATTTTGAGTTGTTTTTTTTTCACTCAACATAATGTTTTAAAGATTCATGCACGTAACAGTGAATATGATTAGTCTGTTCCTTTTTTATTGTTAAGCAGTATCCCATTGTATGGATATACCACAATTTGTTTACCCATTCATGTATTGGTGGACATTCAAGTTGTTTCCAGTGTTTAGTTACTATGAATACGTTTCTACAAATAAGTCTTTGTGTAGACGTATGTTTGTTTCTTTAGGGTAGATGCCTAGGAGTGAAATTATTGGGCTATATGGTAAATGTAGATTTAACTTTATAAGAAACTGTCAGATTCTTTTCCAAAGTGTTTCAACTATTTTACACTTTCAAAGCAAGATTAGTGTTTCAGTTGTGCCACATCCTTGCCCCCACTTGTTATTTTCAGTCATTTTAGTTTTAGTTGTTTCAGTGGTTATATAGTTGATCTCATTGTGTCTTTAATTTGCATTTATTTGAAGACTAATTATATTGACCATCTCGTGTGTTTATTGGCCTTGATGACATTTACTTCAGCAATACCTGATGTAATGTTTTTAAAAAAAATTTGTAAAGGAGTAACATGTAAAAATGTTAAAATTTTAAATTATACAGAGGAGTCTATAGGTTTCAAGTATACAATTATATAACACACATATGTATATTGTATTGTGCGTTCATCACCCAAAATTAAGTCTCCTTTTATCACCATTTATTCTCCTATATCCTGAGGCTGTCCTGTCTCCAATGCCCTGACTCGGTCAGAAACTCCCTGTCCAGCAGAGGTTTCAGGACCATGGCAGAAAAACAAATTTATCCAGGACACTGTATTTTGTCTGGAGGGATGGGAGGCGGCTAATCTCTCTAGGGGAGAAGAGCCCAGAAATTCCACCTCCCATGCTTTTTATTGAGGAGGGGATTCAGGAAATACTAGGTCAAGACTTATGAATCATCAATAAACTTTCAGATGCTTGGATTACAGTTGACAGTTACTGATTACAGATATCAACATAGAGAACACAGTGACCAGGCTGATTCAGGGTCTGCTAAACATCCCAATGCCATGCCGACATCAGGTGCAAGGCTTCGTACATTTTTAGCTACAAATGGTTTATAGTTAGCTAAGAGATAAGAAAAGCAGAGCAAGCTCTAAAGCATAATATGCATTCTTTAAATTTAATTCCCATGGGAACTCTCTGAGTGGCCTTTGGTCCTGTCTGCCTCATAGCCTTTTGGTTTTCCACTGAGACTTAGAGGCCTTTCTGGGGGGACCCTGGCTCACGGCTTGGGCTACAATTCCCAAAACAACAAGGAGCAGTCCCCTATAATACCCCTATACCCTCTTCTACCTTCCTCTACTCCCCTTTTCCTCTGGTAATTACCATACTGTTGTCTGTGTCTATGAGGATTTTTTTCTTAATCCCTTCACCTTTTTCATCCAGCCCCACAATCCCCATCACCTCTATCACCTCTGAGAGCTGTCAGTATGTTTTCACTCTATGGGTCTGTTTCTTTTCTTTCCCTCTTATTGAATTATTGGGGTGACACTGGTTAACAAAATTATACTGGTTTCAGGTGCACAATTCCACAACACATCATATGCACACTGTAGTGTGTGTTCACCACCCCAAGTCAAGTCTCCTTACATTGCCATTTATCCCCTCTACACCCTCCTCCACCTCTCCCTGCAACCCCCAGCAATCACCACATGTTGCCCTTGTCTCTGAGTTTTTTCTTTTTCTTTTTTCTCTTTTTTTGCTCAATTCCTTCACCACCTGTAGACCCCACCACAAACAACTGTCAGCTGACTCTTTAAGAGTCTTATCTCTGCTTGTAAGTTCATTTCATTTATTAGATTCCACGTATGAGTGAAATCATATGGTATTTTTTTTCTGATTGTCTGTTTATTTTACTTAGCATAATGCTCTTCAGATCCAGCCATGTATTTTCAAAGGGTAAGATTTCCTTTTTTTTTTTTTTTTTTACGGCTGAGTAGTATTACATTATGAAATGTACCAGAGCTTTTTTTATACACTCATCTATTGATGGGCACTGGGGCTGCTTCCAAATCTTGGCTATTATAAATAATGGTGCAATGAACATAGGGGTGCATATATTCTTTCAAATTAGTGTTTTGGATATATTCCCGGAAGTATAATTGTTGGTCCTTAAGGCAGTTCCATTTTAATTAATTAATTAATTTTTAGAGAGAGGGTATAGAAGGGAGAAAAAGAGGGAGAATAACATCATTGTGAGAGAGAAACATTGACCAGTTGCCTCTTGCACATGCTCCAACTGGGACCAGACTAGTAACCAAGGTATGTTCCCTAACAGGGAATTGAACCTGCAACCTTTTACTTTGCAGGATGATGCCCAACCAACTTAGCCACACTGGTCATGAACATTTTAAAGTTTTTGAGGTAACTCTATATTTCTTTAAACAGCACCAATATGCATTTCCACCAACAGTGCATAGGGTTCCCCTTTCTCCACATGTTCACCAACACCTGTTTGTTGACTTATTGATGATAGACATTATGACAGGTGTGAAGTGATATTTCATTGTGGTTTTAATTTGCATTTCTCTGATGATTAGTAACAATGAGCATCTTTTCTTACGTCTATTGGCCATCTGTATGTCTTCTTTGGAGGAGTGTCTGTATTCAGGTCCTTTGCGCATTTTTTAATTGGATTTTTTTGTTTGTTTTTTGTTTTTGTTTTTGTTTTTTTTTGGTGTTGAGTTTTATGTTTTTTATACATTTTGAATACTAACTCCTTATAAAATGTATCATTGGCAAATATGTTCTTCTATTCAATGGATTGTCTTTTCCTTTTGTTGGTGGTTTTCTTTGCTATGCGAAACCCTTTTAGTTTAATGTAATCCCATTTGTTTATTTTTTCTTTAGTTTCCCTTGCCTAATATCAGAAAAATATTGCTACAAGAAATGCCTGAGATTTTATTGCCTATGATTTCTTCTAGGGTTGCTATCGTTTCAAGTCTAACACTTAAATCTTTAATCCATTTTTGAGTTTATTCTTGTATATGGTGTAAGAAGGTGGCCTAGTTTCACTTTTTTGCATGTATCTGTCCAATGTTCCCAATACCAATTATTGAATGGACTATCTTTACCCCATTTATGTTCTTGACTCTTTTGTCAAGTATTAATTGACCATAAAGGCTTGAGTTTATTTTTGGGCTCTCTATTTTGTTCCATTGTTCTATACATCTGTTTTTATTCCAGTACCATGATGTTTTGATTACTATGGCTTTGTAAATAGTGTAGTTTGAAATCAGGTAATGTGATTTCTCCAAGTTTGTTCTTCTTTCTCAAGATTGCTGTGGCTATTCAGGGCCTTTTTCGTTCCATACAAATTTTTGGAATATTTGTTCTAGTTCTGTAGAATATGCCTTTGGTATCCTAATAAGAGTTGCACTGAATCTATAGATTGCTTTGGGTAGTATGGATATTTTAATGATGTTAATTCTTCCTGTCCATGAATATAGTATATGCTTCCACTTATTTCTTCAATTTCTTTCTTCAATGTCTTATAAGTTTTTAAGCACAGGTCTTTTACATCCATGGTTAAATTTATTCCTAGGTTTTTAATTTTTTTTAAAGCAATTGTGAATGGTATAGTTTTCTTAGTTTCCCTTTCTGATAGTTCATTATTGGTGTAGAAAAATGCAACTGATTTCTGAATATTTATTTTGTATTCTACTACTTTACTATGAAACTGTCTGGTCCAGGATTTTTGTTTGTTGGGAGGCTTTTTGTTTTGTAATCCTCACTTGAGAATATGTTTATTGATTCTAGAAAGAGAGGAAGGGGGAGAGAGATAGAGAGAGAGAGAGAGAGTGAGTGAGAAAATGTGAGAGAGAAACATTGTTTGGGTGCCTCCCATATGTGCTCTTATAGGAGCTCAAACCCACCACCTAGGTAGGTGCCTTGACCCAGGATTGAATCTGCAGCCTTTTGGTTTATAGGACGATGCTCCAACAAACTGAAAAGCCAGTCAGGCTGTTGGGAGTTTTCTTAATTACTGCTTCAGTTTCACTGGTTGTAATCTGTATTCAGATTCTCTCATTTTTCCTGATTCAATTTTGAAAGATTATATGTTCTAGGAATTAATATATTTTGTGTCCAGATTTCCCAATTTGTTGATATATAGTTGTTCTCAATATTTAATTACAATCCTTTGTATTTTTTTCAGTGTCAGTTGTTACTTTTCTTCTTTTACTTCTGATTTCATTTATTTGGGTCCTCTTTTTTTTCTTCATGAGTCTTATTAAATTTTTGTAAATCTTGCTTATCTTTTGAAGAACAAGCTCCTGGTTTCATTGATCATTTGTATTATTTTTAGACTCTTTAATTTATTTCTGCTGTGATCTTTATTATTTCAAAATGGAGTAGTTTTGCGAGTCACCATGAAGAAAGAGTCCAGCTCCTGGTTAAAAACCTTTGTGTAATGTTTCAGGCCTGACCATTGAAAATTTCTATAATTGTATTTACATGGCAGGCTTAATTGGCAAAGCTGATCTCCCCACACCAGACGTGGTGCACAGCCCAGGTATAGCAGTCTGTGAAAGGGTGATCATTAAGGACTCTGGATTCTCTGGTTGGTCATGCTCCTTTGCACAGCAGTGTTCTAGCCTGATGCCTCCATTTGCAGGTCTCACTATCCTGGCCCTTCAGCAGAGGTTTCCTCATAGTAGGAGAAGGGGAAGACCTTAAAGAAACTTTCCTCCATTCTGACTCAGTACCTAGTACTTTCCTACTCAGAGAACTTCTCACTCCTTTCCCCAATCTCTTGGATCCATAAAACTGTAGGAACCTTTTCATTACTTTGCAGTGAAATGACCCAGTCAGTGCTAATTCACCTGACCCTGGATGGACACTGGAGGAAAATGGAACAGGGGGAATCTGACACTTTGTCTGGTTTAGCCTCTTGCTTACTTATATTTTTGTGTTAAGTGATTAAAGGCTTGGCTGTTATTTTCACTTTGGTTTGTTGTCTTAATTGGCTATTCTGACACCTGACAGCTCAGCTCTCTACAGTCTAGGTCAAGCCCTAACAACCACAATGACAATTTGGAATTTTGGGGAACTTTTAATAGCAATCACATTGTGCTTTGCATGTTGAAAAGTAAGAATCTGAATAAAGCAGAATTTGATAGACATTGACAACATGCATCTTGTTCCTTTGGTACAGACATCAAATTTCCCTCCAGAGGATTTTCCCCCCTTGAATCAAAATATTTTTTGAATTTTTTATCTTTTGGACAAAGAATTAAGAATTTTATTAACTTCTATTTCCCTCTAAGGAATGGGAAAGTTAAAAAAAAATTTTTTTTCCTGCATATTGATTTGGAGTTTTGTTTTAAATGGGAACACGTCCTGGTTCTCAGACTGCTTTAAGATTTAGTTGAAATAAGTTTGAGGCTAACTGGAGTTCTGAAGATATCAAGAGAAATATTTGATTATTCTCCTTCATAGTGTCTATGTATTTACAAAATGTTTACATGTTTTTTATGTTTTGTGTAGTATAACTGGTCTTAGATTTTCAACATGTATATCACTAAGTTGGTGGTTATAAACCTCATATATGCTTTTATGCTACCCTTTGTTTTTTTTCTACCTTGATTTATCCTCACAAAGTCTCAGAATAATAAACAGCTCAGTAAAAATGATCTGATTTACATATTATTCAGGAGAATCACTGCAAGTTTTAGATGAAAAACAACTGATGGAAGAGAGCGCTCTGCTTTTGCCTCCCACCTCTGCAGCTGTACAGCATTGTTTAGAGACTTGCCTCATGAACCAGAGTGTTGTTGTTTTTGTCCTGTTCCATCCAGTTCACTGGGGAGGAGCTGGGGAATCATTAAGGTGAAAAATGTTAGAAAACACTATCACTGCTGTGGTTCTGTTTGCACAAAGGCAAAACAGAGTGATACAAAAGAAAGAAGAGTCTCAAACCAGAACTATGACTGGCTGGTATTTGTTCCTTTTGTCTTCTCCCTCCTCTCCTTGTGCATTTACACATTTTAAACTGGGTTACCTTTAGCTTTAGAGTGATCTTTATTTTAGAGAACTAAGAGGAAACGAAATAGTTGGACTGCCCTTTTAGAAAAAAATTCAGATCTCAAAAGAGGCAGGTCACAGCCTTTTAAAAGTTCACTTGTGGTCTCTCCCATCTAGGCCATCAGGGTAGAAAAGAAGGATTCTGGGCTGAATCTGCAGGAGTCAGAATTGTGTATATGGTTAAGTGGTTCCTTGCTCCTGAGTGCAAATTAATACTACATGAGTAACACTGAGCTATTAAATATAATATAGCAAACTTACATGACTACTTTTTCTTAGTAAATTCTTAAAAGTTTTAAAATTGAAATACAATATACTTCAGTAAACTACACAGCTCAATGAATTTTTATCTATCTGTCTACCTACCTATCTAATCTCCCGGTAACAAGAAACAGAACAACAACAAAAAAATCAAGACAGAACATTTCCAGCACTACATAAGGCTTTCTCATGACCTTTCCCAACCAATATTTTCCTGCTCTGAGGTTTCCACTATTTGGACTTCTGCTCCCATAGATTATTTTCCTATTTCTGACCTTTATGTAGTTGGTGTAATAAAATATGTACTCTTTTGCTTTATGACTTTTTCATTTATCATTATGTACCTGAGGTTCATTCAAATTTCCTCTAATACATTTTCCCAATATTTTATTTAGAGGTTTCAGACATACTGAGACATTGAAAAATTGTTCAGTGAACACACACATACTGACATCAGAATCTACACTGCTATCACCGTGCCACACCACCTATCCATCCATCAATTTGTCTTTCTTTTCTTTTAGTTCCTTTTCTTTCTTTATTTTTTTGATGCATTTCAAAGTTTGTTGCTGGCATCAGTCCTCTTTATCCCAGCCCACTTCAACATACATATCTTTCCTTCATTATATTCTTGATTTCTGAAAAGTGTTAGTAAAATCAGTGTGTATTTATGAGAAAAAAGGTGAAAATTATTGGAATACAGTACTTGAATTTAGTATTGCCTAACATTTCATAACCTGAGCTTAAACATTTTTGTCTATAATGTAGAAGCTGAGGGAGGAAGAAGTTTTGGGAGAGAAATAGGGGCCTTCTAGAACCTCAGGGAGGAAGTGGGAGGATTCAAAATTTGGAAAGGAGGATGATGAGGTGTAGCAACATAGAGAAAAAGGAATGAGATCTGGGTTGCATTTTCAGGTTTCAGAAAATAAAAAATAGTAAACAGCCCCTTCATTTAACCCTTAAAGTTTGCTCTGGCTAAGTGCATTTTGTGCAGAGGGAATTCTGCTGAAAATAACAGATGCTTTGTCAAAGCATAATGTTTGTATATAGTTATTGAGATTGAAATATTTTTTCTCAATTTTTACTTTTTTTTAAGAAGCAATTCATATGAAAAGTCTTTGTAAACTTAAAAACTATGAATGCAAATTGTTATCTTTACTCTTTTATGTGGATGTTGTAACATCTAGCATTGATAAATGCAACTACATAAATGCAATTATTTCTTTAAAGAAATGCTTTATTTATTATGCTGTTACAGTTGTCCCAATTTCTTTGCTCTTTGTTTCCCCTCCATCCAATGACCTCCTTCCCTCCAATTGTCCCCGCCCCTAGTCCATGCCCATTGGTTGTGCATGTAGTTCTTCTCAACATCTTTCTATCTACTCCACTCCCTCCTACTATGCTTCTTAATCCCTGTACCATCTCCCTTCCGTTGCCCCTCCTCGCTGACCTTCCCCCCAAATGTTCCCCATACCTACACTTCTTTTCCCACTCTCATTGCCTACTTAGTCTGCCTTTGTTTCAATTTCCTAGCTTCTGTTGTTAGTCGTTGTGATACAGTTTTCATTTTAATATTCATAGTTTTGATCCACTTTCTCCTAAACAAGACCCTTTAACATTTCATATAACAGTGGTTTGGATCTGATTAACTCCTTCAGTTTTGCTTTGTCCTGAAAGCACATTCTCTGCCCTTCTATTCTGAATGACAGCTTCGCTGGGTAGAGTAATTGTGGTTGGTAGGCTTTTGCTTTTCATTACTTTGAATATTTCTTGCCAGTTCTTGCCTGCAGAGTTTCTTTTGAGAAATCAGCTGATAGTCTTATTGGGACCCCTTTGTATGTAATTCTCTTCTTCTCTCTTGCTGCTTTTAAAATTCTCTCTTTGTCCTTAGTTTTTGACATTTTGATTATAATGTGTCTTTGTGTGGTTTTCCCTGGGTCCAGTTATTTTGGAACTCTCTGTGCTTCCTGGACCTGTAAGTCTATTTCCTTCCCCAAGTTAGGGAAGTTCTGCTTCATTATCTTTTCACATAAATTTTCAATTTCTAGTTCTTCTTCTTCACTTTCTGGCAACCCTATGATTTGGATGTTGGCCCGCTTATAGCTAGCTGTTCCATAGGTTTCTGAGCCTCTCATCATTTTCCTCACTTTTTGTTTTCTCTTTCTGCAATGGTTGACTGTTTGTTCCTTTCCTATGTTCCAATTTGTTGATTTAGTCCCTGCTTTTCTTTCCCTCACCACTTGTTTCATATGTGTTTTCATTCATTTCAGCAGAACTAGCCTTCATTTCTTCCCCATCTTGTTTAAGATCTGCTGTCAGGTCTGTAAGCACTCGTAAAACCAAAGCTCTGAACTGTGCCTCAGAAAGATTTCCTATCTGCTAATCCATTAGATTAGGTATTTGCTACCTGGTCAGCTGTGTCATCAGAATCTCTATTATGATCTGTGCCATCCTGACAGTTTTGTGTTTACCTTTGCTTTCTGGGTGGGGCTGTCATACCTCCTATGCTATAGGGGGAAGAGCCCTGTGCACTCATCACAACTAGGTGACCCTTCTCACCACGCTGTGATCCTTTGCTTGGAGGCAGGGGTCCAAGGTGGATTCCTGCTGTTCACGCTCTGCTGAGATACTGGGAGCCTCCTCTTCCATCCCTATGCCCTCTGGCCTTCACAGTCCAAGGCAATGGGGGTCTGTCTTCCCCAGCGTTGGAATCGCGAGCTGATGGGTTTGGTCTGCAGCCTTGGGTGCTCTCTAGGCACATCTCGCCTCCCTTAAATATAGGTGTCTGTGCTTACCATGGTCCCACCACCATTGCCGCAGCTGCCGCCACCAGCCCAGCTTGACCTCTCCACCCTGGCTTTGCCCCTCCTACTCATTTGGACGAGCACCACTTCTTTATGACTTCATATGTTGGACTTCATGTAGCTTTATTTTCTGGAACTTCTGGTTATTTCTGGTTTTCGGTAGTTGTATTCCTTCTTAGTTGTGGAGGCAGACAGAGCGTATGAGTCTAGGCCTCCATCTTGGCTGGAAGTTGTCTCTCAGTTTTTACTTTTAAGGTGAGTAGACAAATAGGAAAATATATAATGTATTTCTGAAATGAATGATGGCTGTAAGGGGACTTTAGAGACCACCTAGTCTTGATTCAAATTAGAGCACATGGGGAGCTTTTTAAAAACCACCACAGAGATTCTGATCTAATCAATCTAGTGTGGTGCCTGGACATTTGTATTTTTAATAAGTTCCCCAAGTGATTCTAATGTGCAGCTGATTTGAGAACTGATACAGCTCAAACTTTTGGTGCCTACTTTTGCTGATACTTTAAAAGTTCAGATGTAGGAAGATAAAGTGACCCATAATGCTTATTTCTTGGCTAACCAATGCACAGTTAAGACCAAGCACAAAGTAAAAAAATATTAGTCACCAGTTACCATCTGAAGAGAAACCTTTCCACACATATCTGTGCTTAGAAGAATATTCTATAAATGGCTTGTTTTCTGATGTCAGCAAATACAACCTATTGGGAACAGGACGTCATGCCACATGAGAATGGTAATAAAAATGGGATGATTCTGAGGGGCTTTGTTACCACTTAAGTTACTGTGCTAAATATTTTATTTTGTTTCCTTAAATTCTAACAACTATAATAGACACCTTAATCTACTTTATAGAAATTTCCTTGAGGTCACACATTGATAGAGATAAGACTCAAACTCGGTCTGATTTTAGCACTTGAACATTTTACTACTGCTTCCTAAGGAAAAACCTTCCACCACGTTTTGTTGGTTGCCCCAAGAATTAACTGCCTCTATTTTCTGTGAGAGGGAGATTTTACTACTGAAACTTTAAGAACTCTTAAATGTAAGATCCAAAGCTGCATCAGAAATGGACTCTGGTAGGTCAAGTTGATAGTATAGTAATTTTTGGTAAAGAATATGAATTTTGAAGTCAGGAGATTCAAGCTCATTTCTGAACTACATCCTTGGTATTCTAACTCTAGACAACTTAGCTTTTAAAATTCTCTCCTCTTAGTTATGAAATAAAGATAAAAATTTCTGTGCTTTATCATTGTTATGGATGTTAAAGATAATTCATATAAAGTGCTACTCAAGCTCTGACCACTGTGGCTCAGTTGGTTGGGCATTGTTCTGCAAAATGGAAGGCTGATAGTTCAATTTCAGGTGAGGGTGCATGCCTGTGTTGTGTGCTCAGTCCCCTGTCGGGATGTGTATGAGAGGCAACCAATTGATATTTCTCACTCATATTGATGTTTCTTTCCCTTTCTTTCTCTTTCCCTTCCCTATTCTCTAAAAATAAGTAAATAAAATCTTTAAAAAAATAAAGTGCAATTCGACATATAATAATTATTTTTCAACCTAATTTGGCATTTGTGTGTTTAGGATGACCATCACAGCTCTGATTATTGTGATTTGGTGGAGGTTAAGGAATAAAGAATTTAACTATTCATTAGGCTTTTGGGAAAGGAAGCTACAAATGAAGTTTTGCTAGGTTTTCATGTCCCAAAATGAATATGAATGGTTGTTTTGTACTGGAAAAACAGATAAAAATCAATATAGTTACTTTGAAAGCTGCCCTTATTTTTATTAAGGAGAGTGTACTTATAATTATTTGTAACCAGAGGTCTCATCCTCTCAGAAAGGGAGCCCATTAGTCTGCTGCAGATTTCATGCCTTAAAATTGCCTTTTGAGTCAGGGAGTTTGTTCATAAAGACACACTGTTTTGATTACTTTAAGAAAAGTAGAAAACTAATTTGCCCATTAGGTTAATTTCCAATCAACTGTTGGCTTCTTTTAAATCTTCTGTGCATAGATAGGGGCCAGGCCTCTTGCTTTGTAGGTGTAAACAAGGAGCTTCTTAATTATTCAAGGGAAAAGAGGTTGCTTAAAGAGAAATTAGTATAGTTTACTTCACTGTATTTTTTATGTTTTAAAGTGAAATTTCAATAAGAGAGTTAGATAAATTAGATGATTTTCTTCATGCTATATGGCTATATAAAATAACAAAAAAATCACTGGCATTTCTGCCAAGAGTGGTATATTTCTTTGTAGGATTTTATTTTTTCTCCATTGAGTATTCCTGATTCTTAGGAAAAAATCAACTGGAAACCTTTAAATAAAAGGAAGTGAATTTTTTAGTGTTTCAAAAAGAGATCAGGAGACAATAAGAGAAGCAGGAAGAGAGGTGAATAAATGGAGAGAATATGTCAGGCTTGGAGATGGGTTTATGTATGACTTGGTAACTGTTGAGTTTCATTATCAGTGTATTTCAATGTGGGGAACTATTATCCTTATAACAGGAATAATCAAATTTTATTCCATGGGGAGCAGAGTCACTACATGACTCCAGACTTGTAATTTAGGACCTTAGCATTTGAATTAGCATCTCTGATAAATTCATAAGCCATTAAAGACAAAAAATAAATTCAACCCCACAGCCTGACTAATACCTTCCCTGACAGATGGCCCCATTTTCTTCTCTTTCACCTAGGCATTGGTCCTCTTTTATTCTTGCTTTATAATGCCTATGTAATACCCTTTTCACCACCTAACTATGTTTCCTATTCATATCCACTTCTCACTGTTGTCACTGCTACTACTCTAGGTCTCATATGTTTCCTGAGTTACTGTAATTGCTTCCTATTAGGTTTTACTCAACTGCATGTGCCCTTCTCTAAACAGTTCCCCTTACTTGCATCTGGAGTAATTGCTTCAAAACACAAATCTTAATTCATAACCCCCTTTGCTAAGAAAACTCCAATGGGTTCCATTGCTTTTAGAATGAAGACTGTGACCTACATGGCCTATATTGTCTTACATGCTCCCTTCACTCTTCCTCTCTATTCACACTGGTCTTTCCCATTCTCTCCCAAGCATCCTTGTTTTCTCCTGTCCTGGGGCATTTGCATATGTTCTTCTCTCTTCCTGGAATGTTCTTTCCTCTCTTTGCCTAGTTAATTCCTGCTAATGGGTCATAACTTTGCTCAACTGTCTGTACCTTAGAGAAACGTTTTTCTTTTTACACAAATGTATAAAGCAAAATGCAATGGCATGTTTATCCAGGTGCCATGATATGCACTAGTGAATTCCAAGCTAACTTCAAAAGATTTTATAACACTCTGGAAACATCATTATACTCTCTAATTGACTTAAACAGACTTCTTATAAACTGTTTAAAACATTTAAATCCACAAATTAACACCCTTTGATCATTCAGATTAACCTTTCTGCTCTGAGTCAATTACATGACAAAAATAGAATAAACTTTAAAAAAATTCAGGTTTAAAATATTAAAATGGAGAAGGGAGAATACTTCTTTTTATTGAACTTACTGGGGTGACATTAGTTAATAAAATAATCTTAATTGCCATCACTACCAGCTCAAATCTGCTTAAATGTTCTCCAAGTACTGGGTAGCTCTCCTTCATTTCACATTAATGATGCAATTTTATATTTTTAAAATTTGTATAATGTGTAGCTCCCAACTAGATTGTAAAATCCAATAGTGTCTTTTTCACTATTACATTTCTAACACCTAGCACAGTGCTTGATACAGAGCAATTTCTCTAATGTCACTTGGTAAATGAAAACTTATCTTGATCTATACTTTATTTCAAGGAAGTTATATGTCTTGTAAAACACATCACTGAGCCATCAACTTATAGTTCAAGTTTTCCTTTAGTCTCTGTGCCTCAATTCTTGGCTCTCTGTCCAGAATCCCAGTCCATTCCTGTTTCTCCATCTGGTCATTGCAAGGTCTTAAATCATACATCTGGAAATCCAGTTCCTGTGCTTGCTCACTCTTTTCTCTATACCTGAGGAGTTAGCTATTAATCTGTTTTCCACCGGATCCATGTGGTCTATCCAGTTCCCAAGCTCCCACAGCCTTTGTTGTGATATTTATCTTTAAAACTCTTTAAAACTATAATTAAATATGTATAAATGTCATTCAGTGCTCTTTAATTAAAAAATTCATTTGTAACTTTACTAGTGAAGCATTGAAAACTGTGACTCAAACTGAATCAAACCATGAAAGAATACTCTCTCATAACAGAGAATCCAGAGATCTTTCAGGACACAGGCATGATGAGATCATAGGCTCAGTGATGACACCAAATGTCCAGAGTTCTTTAGTGCCTGTTCTCTGCCATCCTCAGTGTCTTCTTCATCCTAAGCCTGATACCTCAAGTGATTTCAAGATGCTCACCAGTGTCAATCAGAGCTGTGTATTTTTTGGTTCATGTCTAACAAAATAAAGAGAAAGGGACAGTTTTCCTCTCCCAAGCATACAAATTGTTTCCTTCAGTCTGATTGTACCAACTTTGGTTACATTCTCACCCTCGACCAATAGTAGTCATCAAATAATACAATGAGTTTATTAGCTTAGAAATTAATCACAATGCTTTCTGGAGTTGCCAGAATAAAGTCAGGCTTCTGCTAGGATGCAGAGATGAAGGAGTAGTCATTGGGCTGCTAACAGTGTCCACTACAAATAAGTACTATGGGCAAAGGGCTGGTAATGGCACCAAGAGAAAATGACAAACAACTTTTATAAGTTTCAGGCAACAGACAAGTAAATAAATAAATACAGTAAGAAAATCATGACTGTCAAATAGAAGTGCAAACCACAGGGAGCTCTTTTCGGGGGGCATGAGGGTGGGTGAAGGGACAGGGATATCAGTTTTGTTGTTTGTCTTATAGAGTCTTATTTTGTGGTCGATACACCCTGCTGTTCAGTAGCCCTCAAGGAGGAGGACGATTAGGTGACCACAACAAGGGTATTTAACTTTCTCTGCTTTCCCAACATAAATCTGGATGAAAACTACATTTACAAACCTGGATGAAAATTTAAACAGTTCTCTGATGAATGGTCCAGATATTTTCCCAAGCCATGCTGAATTTGGGAGAAACTCAGGTTTAGCTACATTATTCCCTTGAAGCCTATAAAATGAGACCTCATTGCTTAAAACCTGAGGGCTGCCCACATGGAAGCTCACTTGTTTCCTAACTCTTCCTCCTCTTTTTTACTTTCTCTTTAACTTGTTCCCTGTAGGTGTCCTCAGTGCCCTTCTTTTCTCCCAGATATATCTTGGCATGTTCCATGCTTCTCCCTTTCATCCTCTCAATTATTTGAATCTCAGTCCTCTTATTCTCTCCTTGTGTTTTGCTGATTTCACTGCTTCCATTGTGTAATGAATGCATGAACATTCTCTTCTGCTCTACTCTGTTGGCCTTGCAGAGGGGAGGATTGAGGGTAAGCCCATGAATGGGTATAGCTGGGATTAGGGAGAAATACCATGAGGGGTTTGACAGCCGGCTTTCTCCTTAAACCTGAAATAGCTGCCTTTTTATTAGAGAATTGATTTTCTTCTACATTAAATAATGCATTAATATTTTAAATATTAACTAAAATATTTAGAATATTTCTTCCTAACATTTTTAGGAATGATGTGGCTTGCCTTCTCTGGCTTGTAGTATAAAACACCCTCACATAAGCTCTTAATGAATGGGATCATACCCAAATTACTTCTCTTGAATCTATAGGTTTAATTTATGACCAGTGAGAGTAGGATAGGAGGATAGGAGTGGGAACTACAAAAAATTATCTGTAATCTGGTGATAAGATACAGGAATTTTCCAGGAAGAACATGATATTTGGACTGGGTGTTAAAGAGTGAGATGTATAGTTAATTAGGAAAGGTGTGAGGATGGGAAGTTCTGGGGCAGAGGGACAAGTAGAAAGAAAACATGGAAGCATAAAATTGTATATTCTGTGTAGGAAAACTTATCCTTAAAAAACTGAAATTGTATTTTGGTAATTTGGTGATTGTATCTAAATCTTTTTTTATTCTATATAAAACACTTCCTTGTGAAAATACTTTTAACTGAGATTAGTACTAGGCAAAATAAAATTGTGTTTAATTACATTATTCTAGTTTAAAAATAAAGGTAGATGATGACATTTTGTGGATCAACATCTTAAGAGTGAAGATGAGGATTGGTGGGTAGAAGTACAAAGTAATTTTTACTGAGGAAAGTTATGGCCAATAAAGGATATTTCATTTTAGTTATGTGTTAATTCTTCATGTGCCAAATTAAAGTTCCAGGCTAAGAAATTAATTTCATATCCTGACGATTTCCCCAAAGTATCAATCATTATGTGGTAATTTTCCTAATGTCTGGGAATATAAAACAAGTCATCTAAATTCTACATATTAAAATCTGATTGTACTTCTTTGCTTTTTATTGCTTCTCATCCTTTTCTCTTGCCTGTCTAATACTTTACTGCTAAATGAAATGAAAGAAGTTAATAGACACCTTGATCATTCATTCCATGGAAAGAGCAATTAAAATATCTGTAGAAAATTGTTGCAATCCTTGGTTAGATTTGGGGAGAGTTAAAAATGTGTTCTGGCCTACTTTTTGATGATAGTAGAACATTTGAAAGAAATGTAACTAAAATTAAAGGGGATACTTCCTCATCTTTGGATAGTTATTCGGTTTCCTGTTTTGTGCCTGAATCATCTAGTTGGAGAAGATGCTAAAGTAATCTGAAGTCTATAGGTAGGTGTGGTTAGAGAATGGCCATTATTGGCTTAATGTTCTCTGAGATCTTCAAAGGAAATTTTATCAAATTATGACAGGGGTCATTTGTTATTCTCTTGACCTCCTAGCTTAAATCTTGAAAACAATGTGTTTATATTCTGGCTTTATTGGCAATTACATCGAGTGCCTGACCCATCCAATATCAAATTTGGAAGAGATTTCAGACATCACTTTGTCCATCTTCTTCCTTTACTCATGGGACAGGCTTAGAGAGTTGGAAGTAATTCCAATTGCGTTTTGAGGAATAGATTGAGTAGTTAGGAAATAGAATCATTGTTTTAAGTTTCTTTGGTGTAAATCACAGTTCTCCTCCAGAGGTTAGATTTGAAAAGTCAGAAAAGCAGCAAGTAAACCTGAAGGCTAAGGAAGTATAAAGGAATATCACCCAAACTAGGAAAATTTATATTTTAATTTAGAACATGGCCTTAGAGATGTCAGGTTGGGTAGCTGATATCTCAGTATAGATGGCTCCATGGGGTGGCTGGGAGAAAATGGCCAACTGTAGTAAATGGGACAAGGGTAAAATTTAGTTTTCAGCAATCTTTCTCTTTCCTATTAATCTGCTCCACTACTAAAATTCAAGAAAGCTCAATCCTTTATTTTCAAAAAAGGCGGCCAGTTCAGGTGTTTTATTTAATAATATTGGTCTGTTCCCCCTGCCCCATCCTCAAACTTGACTGTAAAACAGATTCCACATCATGAAATTGTTTTCACCCTGACTGGCATAATCGATTGGAAATATCCTCTCAGGGAAATTTTTTGGTCTCAACATGAAATTCAGAACAAAACAAAACCTATATACATAAAATAATCGATTGGCTTTTGAAAATTTATATTATATAGAACTGAAATCATGGGAAAGGTTAATGATTTCAAGTCTCAATATGCAAATACCCTGCCATAACTTATTTAAAGAAAATGATCCTTCAAATGACCTTACTTGGAGTGTCAGTCTTTTAGTACAGAACAGCATAAAAGGATGTTGCTGCATAACAAATCACTATAAATGTAGTGATTTAAAACAAGGTCTCACAAGGCCAAGTTCAAGGTGTTGGCTGTGCTGGACTCCTATTTGAAGTTTCTGGGTAAGACTTTTCTCTTAATCTCATTCAGGTTGCCAGCAGGATCCAGTTTTTATAGGCTTGTGGTCCTTGCTAGCTGTCAGCTAAGGGCCACTCTCTGCTTCTAGAGGCAATCTGCATTCCTTCTCAAAATTCTCTCCATGTCTGAAGCCACATGGGTGCATCAAGTCCTTTTCGCACATGGGCTCTCTAACTTTACCTTCTGCCATCATCTATATAAAACTCACTTTTAAAGCATTCCTATGATTAGATTGGGCCCACCTGGTAAATTTCCATACTGCTTTATAAGGTTAAGGCTGTCCTGCCTCCAATGCCCTAGCTTGGTTGGAAACACCCTGTCCAGCAGCAGTTTTAGGACCACAGCGGAAAAACAAATTTATCCAGGATACTATATTTTGTCTGGAGGGATGGGAGGTGGCTAATATCTCTAGTGGAGAAGAGCACAGAATTCCTGTGTCCCATGACTTTTATTAAGGAGGGGATTCAGGAGATACAAGGTCAAGACTTATGAATCATCAGTAGATGCTTGGGTTACAATTGACATTTACTGATTACAGATATCAATATGGAGAATACAGTGACCAGTCTGTGTCAGGGTCTATTAAACATCTTGGTGCCTCATTGGCATTAGGTGCAAGGCTTCATACATTTTTAGCTGCAGATTGTTTATAGTTAACTAAGAGATAAGAAAAGCAGAGCAAGCTATAAAGCATAGTATGTATCCTTTAAATTCAATCCCATGAGAACCCTCTAAGTGGTCTTCATTCTGTCTGCCTCTTAGCCTTCCAGTTTTCTGTTGAGACTTAAAGGCCTCCCAGGGGAGCCTGGCTCACAGTTTGGGCTATAATTCCTGAAACCACAAGGAGCAGTCCCCTACATAAGGTAACATGGGATATTTGAGAAAAAAAAGATGGAAGAAGAGTAGATTATATTGTGCATTTTCTTGAATCAAATTGGAAATTAAACTTACATACAGAGAGGACTAGACACCTGAAATAAACTGAAGCCTATACAAAAAAGAGGCTTTTAACCAAGGATGGGAAAAAACAAAAACAACATAACTGTTAAGAAGGATGAGGTCATTAAAGGGGGCTGGCCCCCTCACAAGGGCAATGGGCTGAAACAGCATGACTGTTGGAGCTTCCCCTTGAAAGGAGAGAAGCAGAGAACACAAACCAGGGTCCCAAATAGAGCACTAGTACCAGAATCAGCAGATCACTGTACACCCAGTGATGAAAAGCCGCGGGATTTGTCTCTGCTGGGGGGAGACAAGACTCACTGGAGACAAAGGCTTTAAATTCTTAAAGGGACCAAAGCACAGATCTTGTGTTTCCAACCACTCACCTTGGGCAGAGGGAAGATGGTATGGACTACAGTCTTGCGAGGAGAGTGAAGTGTGGAAGGCACTGGAGAGTGACATAAGGGAGTGGCTGTAGAGCTTTCTGTGCTGGGATATACCTGAATTCTGTAGCAGTCATTTTGCTTGAGAAGAGCAGGCCCCTTCTGGGGGGGAAGCAATTACCATACCCTGTGGGTTACCACTTACCCCAACCTTTGGAATCCTGCTCACCCAAAACTGCGTTTTTTTCTTTTATATGGTTTGTGTTGTTTTGTTTTGTGTGGGTTTTTCTTTTTTCTTTTTTAACAAGGTTACTTTATTTTATTTTATTTATCTGTTTTTAAAGAGAGAGGAAAGGAGAAAGAGCGGGAGAGAAGCATCAATGTGCAGTTGCCTCTCATGTGCCCCCAACTGGGGACCTGGCGTGCAACCTAGTCATGTGCTCTGACTGGTAATCGAACCAGTAACACTTGGTTCGCAGGCCGACACTCAGTCCACTGAGTCACAGCAGCCAGGGTGGGTTTTTCTTTTTATTCTTTCTTTCCTCTCATCTTGCATCTTAACCTGTGCTGAGGAGACAGCAGCTTATGCAGACTCAGGGGGTGTCAGGCCATACCATATATTCTCCTGGGAGACATACTGGTGCTTCCCCCTCATGGGAGAACCATAGAAACACCCTCCCAGTTTCTGGAAGACTCAAAACCTGGACTCTGGAGGTCCCATCCAGTATCCTACTTGAGGCCTAACCCTGCTGAGTACAGGAAAATAATCCCAAACAAACTCAGACCAGTGGCTAGGGGGTTGAAGAAAGCACCAACCATCTTCCCTAAAGTCTAAAAGGCACCTGCCATGAGAGATCCATAAGTCCCATTTTCCCCATCCCACCAGAAGCCATCTCAAAAACAGTCAGGTCTATGACTAGTCTAAGGCTGACACCAGGCTGGCAGTCAGAGGCAGTCAGAGGTGGATCCAGCAGTGACTTGGGTCATTTGCAGACATACCCCTGGGCCCAATGCTGTTATAACCCAGCTGTGCAGAGCAGCTTGGCCAATTCTGGGCACAGCCAAGCCTGGAGGAACCAGCCATAAACTGTGGATCACTGGTGGCTCTGAACACGCTGCCAGTGCCTAGATGGTGACAGCACCTGACATTGACATACTCCAGCATCAGACTGCAGTAAAGCTGTATCCATAGTGAGAACCCAGCAGGCAAGCATTAAACTATGCTGAGACTAATTCCACTTCATTCTTTTTCATTATTTTTGTTATTTTTCTTTTTCATAGCCTTTTCATTAGTTTTTTTTATTTTTCTTTTTTTTTCTATTTTTAGTGTTCTATTTTTTTCTGTCATATCTCTTATTTTGCTCTTAACATTGATTACCCCATTGTTCCCTTCTTTCCTTTTCTTATTTTTATTATTTTGTCTCTTACTTTGTCCCCTTTTCCTGTTTTCCTTCTTCAATTCATTATTCTTATTAGTTTCCCACTTTTCTGCTCCCATAATCACTTTTATATCCTTTGGTCTTCTGCTATTCTTTTTCTTTTATTTCCCCTTTTATTAGGAATATTTTCTCTAATATCAGGAATATTCCATTACTTTTTCCACTTTTACTATTCTCTTATCTTTTGTTATTGAAATTGCTGTTGTGGTTGGGAGAGTTTTGCTTGTTTTGGTTTCTTTTTTGTGTTGTTTTGCTTTGTTCTGCCAGCACTGTACAACAGCATGCAAGACATGTTAGGAGTTGAGCCTCACAGCCAGCCAGAGAGGAGACCCCACCAAAAGGCCAGCCAACAATAGCCAGGGCCCAAATACAATAGGAGAGCCTGTTATCCCACACAGGGCATTCCTAGAGCATCTATATCAGGAGATCAAGGAATCTGCACCACTGGGTACAACAGGACTCTTACCACAGAAGGCTGCTCTACAAGTCAGGGAGTCAAAGAAGATCTTTCTAAAACATAGAAATAAACAAAAAGAGACAGCTAATATGGGGAGACAAAGAAACAAGCCACAAATGAAAGAAAAGGAGCTAAATGAAATCAAGGCAAGCAAATTATGAGACATTGAGTTCAAAATAATGGTTATAAGGATGCTCAAAGAACTTAGTGAGAAATACAAGGAACTTAGTGAGAACTTTAACAGCATGAAAAAGGACACAGAAACTATGAATAAGAACCAAATGGAAATGAAGAATGCAATGTCCGAAATGAAGAATAAATACACTATGAGGAATTAAAAGCAGGCTAGTTGGGGTAGGGGACTGAATTTGCCATTCGGAAAACAAGAGAGAAAAAATACCCAGTCAGAGCAATAGAATGAAAGAAGACTTAAAAAGAATGAGGAGAGTTATTTGGGAGCTCTGGGAAACATGAAATACAACAAAATTTGAATCATAGGGATACCAGAAGGAGAAGAAAGGGAACAAGGGATAAAAAACCTTTTTGAAGAAATAATGACAGAAAACTTCCCTAACTTGGTGAAGGAAAAAGTCACCCCTGTCCAGGAAGCACAGAGAGTCCCAATCAAGATAAATCCAAAGAGGCCTACATCAACACACATTACAATTAAAATGACAAAGTTTAAAGACAAAGAGAGAATCTTAAAAGCAGCAAGAGAGAAAAAATTAGTTACCTACAAAGGAGCTCTGATAAGGTTCTCAGGCGATTTCTTAACAGAAACAATATAGGCCAGAAGGGATTGATATGAAATACCCCAAGTAATGAAAAGCAAGGTCCTGAAGTCAAGACTGCTCTATCTAGAAAGGCTCTCATTTAAAATGAACAACAACAACAACAACAAAGGCTGAAGGAGTACATTTCCCCCAGACCAGCATTGCAAGAGATGCTAAAGGGACTGCTTTAAGAAGAAGAAATAGAGTACAGAGGAACACAGGTACAAAGGGAAAAAAATGGCAGTGAATAAGTACCAAAAATAATAACCTTAAATGTAAACAGATTAATGCTCTAATTGAAAGACATAGGGTAGCTAAAGGTTAAGAAAACATGAACCACATATATGCTGTCTATAAGAGACCCACCTCAGAACAAAAGATTTACACAGGCTGAAAGTGAAGGAATGGAAAAATTATTCCATGCAAATGACCATAAAAAAACGTTTGTCTACTTCTGTCTAACAAAATAGACTTCAAAACAAAGGTCATAATAAGAGTCAAAGAAAGACACTACATAGTACTTAAGGGTTCAGCCGAACAAGAGGATGTAACCCTTATAAACATATATGCACCCAATATAGGGGTACCTAAATATATAGAGAAAATCTTGGAGCACTTTAAGAAAGAAATCAACAGCAACGAAGTCACAGTAGGGGATTTTAATACTCCAATGTCAACAATGGACAGATCTTTGAGATAAAAAACAAGGATATAATGGCATTAAATGATGCACTTAATCAAATGGATTTAAGTGATATCTATAAAACGTTTCACCCCAAAGAAGCAAAATATGCATTCTTATCAAATGCACATGGATTATTCTGAAATATGGACAGCATGGTGGGACACAAAATAAACCTTAACAAATTCAAGAAAATTAAAGTAATATCAAGCATTTTCTCAGATCACAATGGCCTGAAACTTGATATCAAACTCAAGGAAAAATAAAAAACATTCAAATACATGGAGGCTAAATAACATGTTATTGTATATTGAATGTGTAAACAATGAGATCAAGGAAGAAATAAAAAAGTATCTGGAAATAAGTGGAAATGAACATACAACAACCCCAAACCTATGGGACACAACAAAGCAGTCCTGTGAAGGAAGTTCATTGCATTGCAGGCCTACCTAAAGAAGATAAAAAAATCTCAAACAACCTAACCCTATACCTAAAAGAACTAGAAAAACAACCACAAGAAACAAAACAAAACAAAACCCAGAGTGACTAGAAAGAAGGAAATAATCAAGATCAAACTAGAAATAAATGACATAGAGACTAAAAATCAATTCAAAAGATCAGTGAATCCAGAAGCTGGTTCTTTGAAAAGATAAACATGATTGACAAACCTTTAACCAGACTCATCAAGAAAAAAAGAGGGAGAACCCCCCCAAAATAAAATCAGAAATGAAAGAAGACAACTTACAACCAAAACCACAGAAACACGAAGGTTTGTAAGAAATTACTATGCACGACTATATGCCATGAGATTGGACAACCTGGGAAAATAGATAAATTTCTAGGAAGGTACAAAACTGAATCAAGAAGAAGCAGAAAGCTTGAATAGACCAATAACAACTAGTGAAATTGAAGCACTAATCAAAATGCTCTAGGAACACTGGATGGCTTCACAGGCAAATTTTACCAAACATATAAAGAAGAACTAACTCTTATTCTCAGAAAATTTACGAAGAGGAAAGACTCCTAAACTCTTTTCAAAAGGCCAGTATTATCCTAATTCCAAAACCAGGCAAAGATACAACAAAGAAAAAAATCTATAGGCTAATATCTTGGATGAACATAGATGCTAAAATCCTTAACAAAATGTTAGCAAACTGGATCCAGCAACACATCCAAAAGGTCATACACCACGATCAAGTGGGTTTTATTCTAGGGGTGCAAGGATGGTACAATATGTGCAGATCAATAAATGTGATACATCACATAAACAGAATGAAAGACAAAAATCACATGATCTTATCAATCGATGTGGAAAAAGCATTTGATAAAGTCTAGAATCCATTTATGATAAAACTCAGTAATGTGGGAGTAGAGGAAGCATACCTCAATTAGTAAAGGCCATTCACAGAAAATCTACTGCCAACCTCATACTCAATGGGCAAAAACTAAAAGCATTTCTTTTAAGATCAGGAACAAGACAGGGCTGTCTGCTATCACCACTCTTATTCAACATAGTACTGGAAGTCCTAGCCAGAGCGATCAGAGAGGAAGAAATAAAAGGCATTTAAATTGGAAGAGAGGAAGTAAGGCTATCATTATTTGCATATGACATGATATTATACATAGAAAAGCCTATAGGCTCCATCAAAAAACTACTCAACCTATTAAATGAATTTGGCATAGTAGAGGGCTACAAAACCAATATTCAGAAATTGATGGCATTTTTATACACTAATAATGAACTATCAGAAAGAGAAACTACTAGGGTGCTTACTTTGAAGGGGACTAAGGCATAATTGTCCTATGTACAATGTTTCTTGTATCTTGTACCTTCTTCAGTAAATGTCTCTTTCTCTCCCTTTTCCCCCCCACATTATGTAACTGGAAACTTTCTGGACATACCTTGCTATTTAAAGAACCCATGGTCATGGACAACTGTGAGGGGACTGATTATGAAAGTGGGAGGTGAGCTGTGTGGAGGGGGTTGAAGAGGGAGGAAGTGAGACAACTGGGATAGTGTAAAGAACAAAATATTTAAAAATATAAGGTAACGTATATAATATTTTACTGCATTTATTGGGTCCATCTACGCCCAAAGGGGAGGAGGTTATACCATGATGAGGGTCATTGGAGGCCATTTAAAAATTTATTTATTTGTTTGTTTATTTATTTTATTTTTAAAGAGAGGGGAAAGGAGAAAGAGAGGGAGAGAAACATCACTGTGTGGTTGCCTCTCACACGCGCCCCCAACTGGGAACCTAACGTGCAACCTAGTCATGTGCCCTGACTGGGAATCGACCAGCAATACTTGGCTCGCAGGCTGATGCTCAATCCACTGAGCCACAGCAGCCAGGGCTTGGAGGCCATTTTAAGAGGCTTGCCTAGCACAAAAAATAATCTTGGATTTCTGTAACCCACATAAATATTTTCCTTTAAAGTTTCAAAGCCTGAGCTAAAAATTGGACAAATGTTAGATTCTGCATGTTTTTATACATAAAGCATTTTCTGTAGATCTGTACTTTAAAGAGTTTTAAGCTTTAAAATTTTTACCCCAAATTTTCAGTTTAGTATGTATTGCTTTCTGGTAATGAATATAGACATATATTGATATAATACATATAGATAGATATATAATACATAAGGAATATAAATACTACTAATATTTTTGTCATATTTTATTTTGGTCTTTTTTTCTGTGCACATGTGTGTATCATACATTCATTTGCAGTCATATTTTTGGCCACACTATCTGTGTATTTGTACCATTAATTTTCTTTATTTTAATATCATAATGATTTCTCATTCCATGTAATACTTTTCATAAGCATGCTATTAATAGTTGCATAATAACTGCTGCCTGTTAATCTGTTTAATTTGTGCTTTTATTGATCTAGAGCAATACTAACTTTCCACAAAATGAAAAATATCCACTATATTTTAAAGATTCATGCTTCTACATTATTTCCTTAAGAGTGACTTTTTTGTATAATGAGTTTTCTTTAAGGATGCATACTACCTTTTTGTCAATCACACATATGTACAGAAGGTAGGATGTTCTCTAGTGAAGATTTAAACTCTTATACATTTTTCTTTATTTCTTTAGAATGATATGGTTAAAAATTTAATCAGTCTTTGATTTATCTTTGCTTGAAACAAATCCATTCAACAATAGCACATTGAAATACATGATTTTAAGTAATCTCTACTTCAGTTGCAAACAAAAGAAATAGAGGGTCTCTAGTAACAAGTTGCTCAGCATCAAGTTGCATTGCCATTTAAAGCAATTTTCTTTTTGTATTATGATTTTATTCTCCATTATATGAAAGTTACAGAATACTTCAGTCTCACTTTTGTGGAGTTTCTATTGTTATTTGTTCAATTTAACTTCATTAATCGCGAATGAGTACATTTTTGGTGAAAAAGACTTATTCCTTATAATATCCATGGGCTTTTATTTTTTAAAACGGTTTCTTATGTCACACATTAATTTTGAAAAGACTATAATAATAGGGTTAATATTATTGATTATTGTATTAAACTGATAGTGTTCCAAATTTGGTAGTTTAAACATTGTGAATCTGCAGTTGTTTCAGAAAAATTTGTGGAATCACAATTTACTCTTCATTTTCACTTCATATTTCACTTGCTCTGATTTTAAACTATTTAAGTCAGTAGATTAAGAGAACACAAATATATTTTGAAACCACAATGACCTCACTCCCCAAAATAGATTTCCAATGAAGAAGAGGGAGAATGTGCTTATTCTTTTATCCCCTAATTGCTTTTAGCTTCTGCAAAGGTTCTGTTTTGTTAAGGTGGTTGTTTTGAAGCATGTTGTGCTTTCTGCATCTCTTGAAATATTTACAGATGATGAATCTGCAGCCAAAAACGGTCAATAAATAGCACCTGCAGAATGTAGACTTGGTCTAAATTTGGAAGTCAGAACTGAGGACTGGTGGTTTAGATAGGTCTAGGCAATATAATTTATGGAAGAGAATTTAAAAAATCTGACATATAAACTTGAATCATATTTACAACCTAACTGCTAGATTTCTTTTTATATAGTATATTTTGTATTTTATTATAGTTTCAATTGTTTTTAAATGAAATATGCCAGGTTACCAATCTTTTTAGTAATTAAGAGATTTTGTAAATGTTACAAATTTGCAGAACTGTACCTTTAAGTTAATGTAGAGCTGAAAGTAAGGTTTCTTTGTAGTTACCACCCAGCAGGGTTGGCTGCTCTTTGTTTCTGCTCTCATCCTCCATCCAATAATGTGCTGGTAAAATATTGAATAGTAGCTTGCAAAAACAAAGAAAGAAAAGCCTTGATTTATAGTACTTGCTGATTTCCATGTAAATACTTCCTCCATGCCAAAGATTTAACTGCCAACTTGCAAAATTTCTGAAAATTTACTAATTGGCTGATGAGGTGGTATAATGAACTGGTGTAATTATGAACTGCTTTAAGTATGCTACAGTTCACCTCTGCCCAATCTGTGTCATCTCCTGACTTGTACTTGCCTGTCTCAGACATTCACACTTCAAGAACTTTTATCTTTTATGCGTCTTGATAATTTTTTCCACGTTGTTATTGTGTTAGATTCATGGAAAAGCTGAAACTTTAAGGTTTTTACATTTCTAATTTTCATGCAACAACATTGCCAACGGTAACTGCCTACCTTTGACTGGGGCCTTTGCATTTCTCCCTTTGGATTGGGAGAAAATAAGGTTTGTTATGAACTTACCACAACCCACCCTTGAAGAAATTAGTAAATGTGTGTGAGAGGGGAAAGGGAAGAGGAATTTTTAACTAAAGATAAAATTTAATGTAATGCTATTTATTTCACTTTATAGAATTTACATGAACTTCTGAAATGTAAGTACTTTGTTCCTGGCAAAGAGCAGGTTCTCAAAAAAGTGTGCTGAAGGAATGAGAGGGCTGCTAGTCTGGCATGACGACGAGTCATTTAGGCCCCTCTAGAAGCTTCAGATTTCTGAAAGTGTCTTACTGAGAGGTTTTATGATAGTGAAGCAGAATAAGAGAGAGAAAATGATGTGAAAATGGTATTATCATTCCTCTCTTACTACTCTTGTAATGAACTAGACCACAAAGTTTTGGGGCTTCGGTCCTCAGCTGTGATTAATTAGGCCTCATAAAAGCAAAGATGGGGTAGTGAGAAGTTTTGAGCCAATTATTCAATCCTGGTTAGGTCAACTAGCAAGAGAGAATGAAGACTACCCAAACTTCCATTCTCTTGCCTTTATCAACATGTTGTTTATTTACTAGTATTTTTGAGTGATTGTGATTTAATTCACCTGGGCTCCCAGAGACACATGATTTTATTGCAAGGACTTCTCCAGGAGCACCGAGGAACCTCAGTGATCATCAGAGCCATGGCTAATATTTAATACAGTGAAAACATGAGCCCCTTTACATTCTCTTAGATAAAAATTATTCTTGGGATATAGGTAGCTCAGTTTTTTGGCTTAAGTTGTGCTTTCACCATGATTACTTAGTTTTTTATTTCTTACAAATTAAAATTCAATGAAAGTGGAATTTTGGGGTGCATTTAGTATAATGGGAAAACTTGAAGTTATGTTGGCATGAAAAATTTTAGAAATTCTTATTGTATTTTTGTTCCCAGAAATAGTTGCATATTCCATCACAATTGGATTGATTTTTTGGTTATCGAAACATGAAAATAGTCTGTTTATTTCTCTGTTCCTTAGGCAGAGCTTTAGAGTCATCAATTCAAGTCAAGGCAAAGGTATTCTAATTAAATCTGAGGGAATAATTGGGTTAAAATGTGACTAAGAACAGGTTGGAAACAGATGGAGCTTGAAAGGAAACAAATTTAATCATATGGGAGATTGAAGTTGTCAATATGTATGTAACATTCTTAAACTTAAAATAAATTTCACATATTTAAAACTCCTACAGATGTCTAGTCACTTTTAACAGCTTTATTGATGTATACTGACATGCAATAAAGTACATATATTTAAAGTGTAAAATATGATACAGTCCCTATCCTCACTAACCTCAGACATCCACTGAAATATGAATATTCTTGAATTTTATATAAATTGAAGAATACAGATGTCTTTTTTGTCTGCATTGTTTTACTCAGCATAGTAATTTGGAAACTGATCTATTTAAAAAATATAGAAGCCCTTTTTTTTTTTTTCCCTAATATGAAACATTGAAAAATTAATCCCTGCCTTTTGTCATCTAGTAGTTATGGATTGAATGATGTCTTTTAACCCTTTTCGCCAAATCTGTTGCCCCCAGAACACAACAAGGACACCAGCCTGTTAAACCAAGCACGCCGTTGACCGGAGACAGCCAACTGACCTGGAGTCTGCACGATCCTTCCCCATGTGGGAAGGGCACCCTCCCCTCCACACCCCCACTCTTATTAGGGTTTTCTGGACCCAAGGGTAGGTAGGACGACGACCATGTCCAGCTTGAAGCAGCTAGAGGAGCTTGAGACCTTCGCCCATTGTCCTTTACAAGATTACAAAGGGTCCTAATATTTGAGAGGGGGGGGATAGTTAATTTTTACGAACCAGGGGTATGGACTTGGGGGGGATTGTTGGGGGAGGGTGGTGCTGGGTGGAGGGGAGCAAGGGGGAGAAAATTGGAACTGTTGTAACAATATAATCAATAAAAAACATTTTAAAAAATAAAAAAATTTTTTTTTAAAAATGGGAAAAAACATAAATAAATAAATAAAGAACTAAAAAAAAATATTTTATTTATTTATTTTTAGAGAGAGGCAAAGGGAGGGAGAAAAAGAGGGAGAGAAACATTAATGTGTGAGAGAAACATCAATGTGTGGTTGCCTCTCACATACCCCCAAATGGGATCCTGGCCCACAAACCAGCCATGTGCCCAACCAGAGACCTTTTGGTTCACAGGTGGGCACTCAATCCACTAAACTACACCAACCAGGGCCTGACCTATGTGTTTTGGTGTGAATTATATTTCATCACTTCTTATTGCTAAGCAGTACTTCATTGTATAGGATATGTTACAGTTTATTCATTCACTTGCTGAGGGACATTTGGATTGTTTCCAGTTTTTGGCTATTAAACAAACTGCTATGAAATTTTGCAGATAATTTTAGGAATGGAATAGTTAGGTCATATGGTAGGTATATGTTGAAATGTTAAAAACTGTTTTTCAAAGTGGCTGTACTATTTTACCTTCCTATTAGCAGAGTGTGAGAGCTACACTTGTTTTAAATCTTTACTAACACTTGCTATGGCTAATCTTTAATTTTGGTCATTCAAATAGATGTGTAATGGTACCTCACTGTGATTTTAACTTGCATTTTCTTAACAACAGCTTTTTGTGTGCTTATTTGCCGTTTTATATCTTCTTTGATTAAATGTCTGTTAAAATATTTTGCTGTTTTTTAGATTGGGATGTTTATTTTCTTATTATTAAGTTTTGAGAATTCTTTATGTATGCTGGATATAACTCCTCTATCAAATATGTGATTTACAAGTATTTTCTTCCAGTTTGTGGCTTGTCTTTTCATTCTCTTAAGAGTGTTTTTCAGAGCAGAAGGACTTAATTCTGATAAAGCTTAATTTATCAGTTTTTCTCTTGTGGATCATGACTTTAGTATTCAATAAACCTTTGTCTGACTCAATGCCCAAAAGATATTCTCCTATAATATTGTCTAGGTGTTTTATAATTTTATGTTTACTTTAGGTCTATGAATCATTTTGAGTTATATTTATATCATGTGAAGTATAAGTTGAAATTTATCTATTCTTTTTTTTGTATGTGGACATTCAGTTGTTCCAGTACTGGTTTTTGAATAACTATCTTTCTCCATTAAATTGCTTTTGTATCTTTTCAAAAATCAATTGAATAAATATGAGTGAGTCTCTTTCTGGGCTCTATTCTGTTTCATTAATCTATTGACTATATACCAATACTACATTATCTTAATTACTGTAGCTTTATAATAAGTCTTGAAATCAGGAAATGTGAGTCCTAAAGTTTTATTCTTGTAATAAAGTTGTTTTGATTATTTTAGATTTTACCCTCCTCTCCTATTTTCACCAATCCCGGCCCTTGCCAATCATTTTTCTACTTTCTGTTTCTGAGTTTTGCTTTTTTTTTTTTTTTTAAAGATTCCATGTATAAGTAATTCCATCCAGTATCTATCTTTCTTTGTTTGGCTTATGTCACTTAGCATAATGCTCTCCAGTTTCATCTATGTGTGTATCACGTTTTCTTTATTCATTCATTTGTCAATGGATAGTTATGTCATTTTCATATCTTGGCTATTGAGAATAATATGCAATGAACATAGAAGTACAAATAATCTGTTCAAGATAATGATTTCACTTTCTTTGGATTTGTACCAGGAAGTGGGATTGCTGGGTTGTATAGTAGTTCTAGATTAATTTCTTGAGAAACCTCCGTACTGCTCTCCATAATGGCTATACCAATTTACATTCACACCAACAGTGTACAAGTGTTCTCTTTTCTTCACATGCTTGCCAGCATTTGTTATTGCTTATCTTTTTGTTAATAAATACCCTAATAGGTGTGAAGTGATATCACATTGTGGTTTTGGTCTGCATGTCCCTGATGCTTAGTGATGTTGAGCACTTTTTCATGTACTTGTTTGGCCATTTATATGTCTTCTTTGGGAAAATGTCTATTGAGGTATTTGCCAAGTTTTTAATTGGGTTATTATTATTATTATTTTTCTATTGATTTGTACTAGTCTTTTGTATATTTTGTATATTAACCCCTTACTGGATATGTGGTTTGCACATATTTTGCTTTATTCCATAGGTTGCCTTCTTATTTTGTTGTGAAGAAGTTTATTAATTTGATGTAGCCCTACTTATTCATTTTTGCTTTTGTTGCTTTTACTTTTGGTGTAAAATCCCAAAAATTATTGCCAAGACTAATATAAAAAAGCTTACCCTCTATGTTTTCTTCTAGGGTTTTATGCTTTCAGATCTTACATTCAAGTCTTAAATTCATTTTGAGTTGCTTTTTGTGTATGGTGTATGTAACAAGGTGCTTTTCTTTTGCAGCTTTTAAGTTTCTTTTTTGTCTTTAACTTTTGACAGTTTAGTTATAATGTTTCTCAGTGTGGATCTTTCGGAGTTCCTCTTCTTTGGTATTCCTTGGGCTTTCTGGGTCTGGATGTCTGTCTTTTTCCTTCAGGTTAGGGAAATTTTCAGTCATAATTTTTTTAAGTAAGTTCTATGCCCTTTTTGTTCTCTTTTCTCCTCTGGGATCCCTATTATGCATATGTTCGTCTATTCATTGGTGTCCTATAGTCTGTTAAGTTTTCTTCTCTCTTTTTACATTCTTTTTTCTTTTTTGCTCCTCTGATTAGATAAACTTCTCTGCCCTGTGTTCAAGTTCACTGATCATTTTTTTCTATTTGATCTATTCTGATGTTGAAACCTATTGATTTTTCAGTTCAGTTATTGTATTTTTTAAAAAAGTCTCACCTGAGGATATTTTTCATTGATTTTAGAGGGAGAGGAAGGGATAGAGAGAGAGAAGAGAGAGACACACACACACACACAAAGAGAGAGAGAGAGAGAGAGAGAGAGAGACAGACAGACAGACACACACACACACACACACACACACACACACACACACAGACACATAGACACAGACATCAATGGGAGAGGGAAACATCAATTGATTATGTCCCATATGGACCCTGACCAGGTCTCAAACCTGCAACCTAGCTATGTTCCATGACCAGAAATCAAACCTACAACCTTTCAGTGTATGGGATGTTGCTCCAACCAAATGAGCCACACCAGCCAAGGCCAGTTATTGCATTCTTTAGTTCCATGACTTTTGTTTAGTAATTAAAATTATTTTCTATCTCTTTCTTAAAATTCTTACTCTCTTTATGCATTACTCTTCTAACCTTTGTGAGCATCTTTATGACCTTTATTTTAAACTCTGTATTGGATAAATCACCTATTTCTGCTTAATTGTGGTTGGTTTCCAAATATCTACCTTGTCCTTTTGTTTGGAACATCTTTGCTGTTGTCTCTTCTTCTTTTCCTCTTCTCCCTCCTCCTTCTCCTCCTCTCTGTGTTAGTCTTTGTGCATTTGATAAAAAAGCTGCTTCTCCCAGTCTTAACAGACAGACACCATGTAGCCATTTAGGAAATGAATCTTGTCAATGGTTCCATCTCAAACCTTTGTGATTGTCCAAGCTGCTGTCTTTGTTTTTATTTGCTCTCAGCAATTGAAGGTGTGCTGAAAACTGTTAGTATCCCAAAGGCATGGAAAATGCACATATGCCTCTTTAGGCTCCTGGAGGATGATTAATTACCTATTCCTTCAACTTCCCGATGCAGGGTAATTGAAAGCCAAACCTTAAGGCAACAGCTGGGAAAGTTAGGATGTGAGATATGCTGTTTAGCTCCTACCAGGAAGAAACCAGGAGTTGAGTGTTTTTGCCTTCTTATGCTGTGTTCCAGAGGTACTAGTCACTGGGAGAGTTTGTGCTCCCCAAAGAACAACCTCTTTATTTGTATCATCCTAAGAGATTTGTGAATGCTGAGCCCTATTAGCTAGCAGAGATAGGTGATTTGGGAGCTGGTCCTTCATGTGATGGCGGGAACAATTGGGGTGCTAGATATGTGGACAAACTACCAGAAAGAAGTTGGAGACTTGGTTTTACTGTTCAAGTGATCTGGGGAGACAGTAGGGGAAGTGTCTATCATCTCTTTTAGGCTCTTGGGAGGATCCTAGTCATTTCCCATATGCCAGCTGCCTTGAAGTTGTAACCTTAGGAAGTGTTGGGGAAGTTTTTTCACTCAAACTCATTCCCAGGAGAAACTGGGAGAGGACATTTTTGCCTGTTCTCTCTGCATTGTGTTCAGGGTGGAGTAGGGCAGCTGCTGGAAGTGCCTATGTACCTATTTGAAAACTGATTATTTCTGTTTAATATTTTTCTGTGGGACTTATGAATGCTGAATCTTGTTGACTATTAGGGCTAAGTGATTTGAGGGCCCATTGCTTGGGTAGTAGCTACAAAACTTGGGGAGCTAGATGTGCGGACAAGCTCCTTCCAGGAAAATACTGTGACCTGGTTTTATTGTTGGAGCAAACCAGATGGAGAAGGCAGAGACAAGTGCCCACTGACTCTTTTGGACTCTGGGGAGTATCACAGTCAGCTTTTAGGTGTCAGCTAATTGGAACTCAGATTCCCAGGCAGTAGTTGGAAAACTGCAGTCAAACCCCTTCCAGGGAAAATCCTGGAACTGTCAGTTCCCTCGGCTCTGAGCCCAGGGGTGATAGCCATGGGAAATACCCATATTCCCATTTAACAACTCCTTCTTTCTTTGCTATAACCCTGTGGGATTTATGAATGCAATCCCTGTTGCCTTTCAGAGTTAGATGATTTGGGGGGCATGTTCCTTGAGTGGCAGTCTTAAAAGCTAGTGTGCTGTGTATGTGGTTCAAGCCCTTTGCTTCTTAGAAGTAGGAGTTTGGGGGTTCCTTCCCAATTGTAAGGTGGTGTTTCAGGGGTGGGACTATGGTGAGAGGATGTCTCAGCTTTTCCTAGCTGTTTCTATATGGATTTTTTCGTATTCACCCAATGCGTAAATTAGTTTCTAGATTTCTCTCAGAGGAAGTAGCTCCATATGTAGCTGTATATTCAGAGCATCCGTGGAGGAGGGACATTTAGGAGTCTCCTATGTTGCTATTTTGGTGGTCCTAGTCTAAAACACTTTATTAATTTCTGGTTCTGCAAGATGCTTCATATGCCCCAGATCTGGGAGAACACAATGAGAACATGAAGACAGAGATTGGCGTGATGCCTGTACAAGTCAAGGAATGTCAAAAAATTTCCCACAAACCACCAGAAGTTAGGTGAGATGCATGGAACTGAATCTCCCTCACAATCCTGGAAAGGAACCAACTATGCTCTACCTGGATCTTTGGTTTCCTTCCTCCAGAACTATGAGGCAATATATTCCTGTTGTTTAAGCCACTCAGTTTGTGGTACTTTATTACAGTTGTCATTAACAATTTGATAAAGAATCCAAGAACTGGGTGTTAGGTGTGTTTATTGCTGCTAAGATGTCATTGTTTTTAAGCCCTCTCAGTGTACAAGATAAAAAACATATGTGTGTATACTAACCAATGTGTACACAAACATTTATGATTATTTCTGTATCCCTTTGTTTTTAAAAGATGTTTTTAGTGGGCATAGAATTGTAGATTGATAATTTCAGTGATTTAAAGATATTGCTTATCCTCCTCCGGCTTGCATTGCTTCTGACAAGAAGTTGACTGTAATATTTACCTTTGTTCTTCTGTACATCAGATGTTTCTTTTTTCTCTGTCTAATTTTAATATTATCTCTTTATCACTAGTTTTAAGCAATTTGATTTATGTGCCCTGGTGTGTTTTTGTTCTTCTTTTTGTTTTTTCATTTTAGCATTTGGGGTTTGTTAAGCTTCTATAGTTTTCTTGGAAACATCAGCCATTATTTCTTCAGAGACACAAACTATAAGTATATGAGGCCACTTGAAGTTCTCCATAATTTTGTGTTCAAGTTTACTAATATTTTCTTTATTTTTAAAGTATATTTTATTGATTATGCTGTTACAGTTGTCCCAGTTTTCCCTCTTTGCCCCTCTCCCTGCCCCCCACCCCCACAAATACCCCTGCCTACCTTAGTTCATGTCCATGGGTTGTACATATAAGTTCTTTGTCTTCTCCATTTTCTTTACTATTCTTAACATACTCTTGTCTATTTTGTACCTAGCAGTTAATGCTTCTTAATCCTTGCACCTTTTCCTCCATTTTCCCCCTTCTCCCTTCCAGCTGATAACCCTCCAAATGATCTCCATACCTATGATTCTGTTCCTGTTCTGGTTGTTTGCTTATTTTGTTTTTATTTTTTAGATTCAGTTGTTGATAGTTGTCATTTTAGTGTTCATAGTTTTGATCTTTTTCTTAAGTAAGTCCCTTTGACATTTCATATAATAATAGCTTGGTGATGATGAACTCCATTAGCTTTACTTTGTCTGGGAAGCACTTCATCTGCCCTTCCATTCTAAATGATAGCTTTGCTGGACAGAGTAATCTTGGTTGTAAGTCCTTGCTTTTCATTACATTGCATACTTCTTGCCTGTAAAGTTCATTTTGAGAAATCAGCTGATAGTCTTATAGGCACCCCTTTATAGGTAGTTCTCTGCTTTTCTCTTGCTGCTTTTAGGATTCTCTTTTTATCTTTCACCTTTGGCATTTTAATTATGATGTGTCTTGGTGTGGTCCTCTTTGGGTCCAGCTTGTTTGGGACTCTCTGTGCTTCCTGGACTTGTATGTCTATTTTCTTTGCCAGTTTGGGAAGTTTTCCTTCATTATTTTTTCACATCAGCTTTCAATTTCTTGTTCTTCCTCTTCTCCTTCTGGCACCCCTATGATTTCAATCTTGGCAAGTTCAAAGTTGTCCCAGAGGTTCCTAAGCCTCTCATTTTTTTTTTTAATTCTTGTTTCCTCATTCCATACTGATTGACTGTTTTTTTCTTTCTTATTTTCCAAATCATTGATTCGAACCCTGGTTTCCTTCCTTTCACCATTGGTTTTGTGTGGACTTTCCTTTGTTTCACTTAGCATGGCCTTCATTTTTCCCTTATGCATTTGCTGTTCTCAAGTATATGTGTCAGGACTATAAGCATGTTTATCACCAGTGTTTTGAATTCTTCGTCTTTTAGGTTGACTATCTCCTCATCTGTTAGATTGACTATCTCTTCATTGCTTAGTTCTCCCACTGAAACCTTTATCCATTCCTTCTTTTGGGCCATACTTCTCTGTCTCCTTATCTTGACAGGCTCCTCTGTTTGTTTGCCTCTGTGTCTTAGGTAGAGCTGTCACACTTGTTACATTGTAAGGGGGGGAGCCTTAGGTATTCATCAGTACAGGGCAACCTGTTTCACCACATTGTGGCACTGTATGTGGGGGAGAGGTCTGAGATGGAACAATGCCACTTGCTCAGTACTTTCCCCTTTTCCAGGTACTTCTCCCACTTTTCTATGGGACTTGCACCTCTTTAGCTTTTGCCCTGACTGTTGTCCCCAGAGTGGGTGGATCTGTGGACATTCTAGAACCGTGGGGGCCCTTTAAACAAGTGGACTCTGCTGAGAGACTGAAAGTTTCTTCCTCAGTCTCTACCCCCACTGGTTTGCATAGTCAGAAGCAATGAGGCTTGATTTTCCCTGGTGCTGGGACCATGAGCTGTGTGGTCTGGTCAGGAGCTGGGAACGCTCCCCAGGTGTCCTTCCCCACTTTTTAAAACCTGTGACTTCGCCTTCCACAGGCCTGCCGCTGTTGCTGCTGCTGCCACCATCACCACACCACATCCTCTTCACCCCAGCTCCGCCCCTCCTGCCTGTCTGAATGAGTATTTCTTCTTTATATCTTTGTTTGTTGGACTTCCATGCAGCTTGATTTTCTGGAAATTCTGGTTGTCTCTAGTTTTGAGGTAGTTGTATTCCTTCTCAGTTGTGGCGGGAGACCCAGCATGTCTTCTAGGCCTCCATCTTGACCGGAAGTTTCAGTAATTTTTTTTCTTATGTACTTTTACAAACCATTAGCTGCTTGATTTAACAGCTTAGCAGAGTGGCCTGGAGGTGGAATGTTAGAAAACAATTAATGGTTCATTGGAAATGGAATTAAAGCATCACTAAATTATAATAAGTGTGTTGGAAAAGATTTTGTGATAAACACAATTTACATATTACTTTTAGTATATCTTCTTGTCATATATGGCAAGGTACATTTTGACAGAACTTAACAAATTACTTAACGGTTGATTTGGTTTACCTGTGGTTCTGAACTTAAAAATAAATGCTCATAAAAATGCAATAGTAATATCTTATATTACTTTATAGTTGTTCACTGGAGTATTATAGTTGTTAAATGCTTTTGATTTAAAGAGAATTGAGTAATATGATTTTTCTTATTGACAATAATCTAAGAATAGAAAATGATGGAAATATTTGTATTTTCTCTACAATTTGCCAGTAATTTATTTTTTAAATCCTTAGTTGAGGAAATTTTTTATTGCTTTTAGAGAGAGAGAAAGGGAGAGGAAGAGAAACGTTGATGTGAGAGAGAAACAGCAATTAGTTACTTCCCTTATGTGCCCATACTGGGGATCAGGCCCATGACCTAGGTATGTGCCTTAACCAGGAATAGAACCTGCAACCTTTCAGTTACCGGACGATGCTCCAATCAACTTAGTCACACCTACCAGGGCTGGCCAGTAGTTTTAATGAGCACTTTCAAGTTAGAAAAACTGTAGCCATAGTTAATAGTTATCTGTTTACACAATGTTCAATTATAAAAATACTTCTGTGAGGCTTTCCAATAATTTTCAGTCATACTTGTGTATCAATTGTTTTTAATGTCAACACATGTAAAGAATGAAAAGATAGAAAATGTGAGATGAGAATTAAAATAACTTGACTAAAAGCAAGAAATATATACAAATACTGTAATAGTAATACAGTATCTAGTAATTCCCCCTGGCTGGTTTGGCTCAGTGGATTGAGCGTCGGCCTGCGAGCTAAGTGTCGCTGGTTCGATCTTCCAGTCAGGGCACATCAGAGAAGGAAAACTCTGACTGCAAAAAGCCTCCGCTGCCTTGCGACATACCTCTTCAGGGGAAAGGCTAAGGGAGTAAACCCCGACAGAAAATCCGGAGCCGGAGTCCCTAAGGCGGTTTGACGTTGTAGTCAACACCGGCAACTCCTGCGGCGCACCTGAAGCCAAGTTGTATTGACTCCGTCTTTCCCTTGGACCCTTCAGCTGCGAAGAGAGGGGGGGTCTGCTGCATGGGCAACAGCAGACCCTCCATATCACCCTGCCCAGGCTCTGTAGCTTCAGCTTCACTGGAGAGGACACTCCAGCATCATCGCAAGATGTCGATTCAACACGGGAGGAGACAGATACCGTGTCACTCCCGAGTCGGACTGCACAACCATTCTCAGCGGTGCAGATAGACTCTTAAGAAGCTACACCATTGTCTCTCGAGACAGACGGCTGCCAACGACGACGATCTAGTAATTAGGTTTAAAGTAACCCAAATATAAAGTACAGTCACAATTCTCAGAAAGAATAGAGGCAAAAACTCTGAGTAAATAGTTGACGCAAAGGTCATGCATCAAAGTTTATGTATTATATGTTTAACCTTTCAGAATCCCTAAGCTTTCACTTAAAGTCTGTTTCTGCATTTAGCATTAACTATCATTTCAGAAGCTGGTAGTTAATAGTCCAAAGAATTAAGAAAATAGTGCCTAGCTTGACAGCAAGGGAATAGATAGAGACCTGTAAATATAGATACATAAATTAAGGGTGCATCTGTTTGGGCTCTTCAGTGTAGGGCAATGTCCTCTGAGAGCATTATATTATTTTGCTATATATTATTTATATATTCACTTACAAAGATTAACCTGAAACATAAATAAGGACTAATAGAAAAGGGATTAAATTAAACTTTAACATAGTTAATCCACAACTGAGTTGCAAGATAAGTGAGCTGATGCACATGTGTATTCATATTGTGCTTCTCCTATGCAATGTTCACTCCACTTAGTAAGTCATTCCATTACGCTGTAGTTTGCAAACTTTCCCACTGCTTTCATTCTTTTGGAGATCAGTCAGGTGGAAGCAGACTGATGTTTTGGTGATTTTATAAATAGAGGTGGGTCAAGAGATTCCATTAATAGCAGAACTGTCCTGAATCTTTGGCCATAACTCAGATGCAATCAGAAATTTGTAAATATGGACAAATTTAAAGGCTAAAATAAAATTGCAAAAACATCTACACACTTCGTCGGCAGCCGTCCGTCTCAAGAGACGATGGTGTAGCTTCTTTTTTTTTTTTTTTTTTTTTTTTTTTTTTTCAGATTTAATGTGTTTTATTGATTAAAATATTACATTTGTGCCAATTTCCCTTCCCTCTGCTCCCCTCCACCCGGTGGCCCCCTCCCTCCAGTTGTCCCCCCCTTTTAGATTATGTCCATTAGTTGTGCATACAGTTCCTCCCAACCTCTGTCTATTCCATTCCCTCCTACCATGATCCCCAATTCCTATATCATCTCCCTCCCTCTCCCCACTCCCCCTCCCTGTTGACCTCCCCCCACTATGCTTCCCTTACCCACAGTTCCTTTTCCACTCTCGTTGCCTGTTTCGTTTGCCTTTGTTTCATCTCCCTATCTTCTGTTATTTAAACCAGTCCCTTTAACTTCTCATATAACAGTGGTTTGGATCTAATGAACTCTTTCAGTTTTATTTTGTCCTGGAAACACTTTCTCTGTCCTTCTATTCTGAATGACAATTTCGCTGGATAGAGTATTCGTGGTTGTAGGTTTTGGATTTTCATTACTTTGAATATTTCTTGCCAGTTCCTTCTTGCTTGTAGGGTTTCCCTTGAGAAGTCAGCTGATAGTCTAATTGGGACCCCTTTGTACATAATTCTTTTCTTCTCTCTTGCTGCTTTTAAGATTCTCTCTTTATCTTTAATTTTTGACATTTTGATTATAATGTGTCTTGGGGTGGTTCTCCCTGGGTCCAGTCTCTTGGGAACTCTCCTTGCTTCCTGGACCTGCAGGTCTATTCCCTTCCCCAAGTCTGGGAAGTTCTCCTTTATTATGTTTTCACTCAATTTTTCAAGTTCTAGTTCATCTTCCTCATTCTCTGGCAAACCAATGATTCTTATGTTGGGCCTTTTATAGCTGTCCCAGAGGTTTCTGATCGTCTCATTGTTGCTTCCTATTTCCTCTCGCTGCATTGGTTGACTGCTTCTTCCTTCTCCATCTTCCAGTTTGTTGAAATGAACTCTGGATTCCTCACCATCTGTCTCGTACATGGTTTTGTTCCTTTCGTTATGAAAGTTTTTCGCTTCTTTCATATCTTTTTCCTGCTCTTTTGTGAATTCTGTAAGCCACCTGATAACAATGGCCCAGAACTGAGCCTCTGACAGGTTTCTTATCTGTTCATCTGTCAGGTTCTCTATCTGCTGCCTGGTGAGCTGCACCACCGGGATCTCTATAGTTGTCTGCCTCATTTTGACAGATGCGTTTTGTTTTCCTGGGCTGGCTGTCGGGGGCGGTGCCTGTGTACTCGTAATGACCCAGCGACCGGCGCCCTTTGGCGTCACAAGTCAGCGCCCGGCGCCTGTCTGCGACCTATTTCGCAGCCCTGTGGTGCTTTCTTTCTTTGGGGGCGGGGGTCCAAAATGGATACACACAGTTATTCCGCTAGGAGACCGGGATCCGTCCTCCCGCGCCCCTGGGCCTCACTGTTCAAGGCGATGCTGCGACTGCTCTCCCCAGCGCCCGGAGTCGCGCACCGGCAGGGGCTTGATTGGAGTCGCGCCAAGCCTCCGGGCTTTTTCGCCGCCCCGCCCCCGCCGCCGCTCCGCAGACAGCTTTGCCTTCTTTAACTCTTACCTGCCCAAATGGCACCGCTGGTTTATAACTTCATGTGTTGGGCTTCCGTGTAGCTTTATTTTCTGGAATTTCTAGTTATCCTTTGTTTTGAAGTAGTTGTATTCCTATCTGGTTGTAGAGGGAGACCTAGCGTGTCCGTCTAAGCCTCCATCTTGGCCGGACGGTGTAGCTTCTTAAGTGTCTATCTGCACCGCCGAGAATGGTTGTGCAGTCCGACTCGGGAGTGACACGGTATCTGTCTCCTCCCGTGTTGAATCGACATCTTACGATGACGCTGGAGTGTCCTCTCCAGTGAAGCTGAAGCTACAGAGCCTCGAGAGATGATGGTGTAGCTTCTTAAGAGTCTATCTGCACCGCCGAGAATGGCTGTGCAGTCCGACTCGGGAGTGACACGGTATCTGTCTCCTCCCGTGTTGAATCGACATCTTGCGATGACGCTGGAGTGTCCTCTCCAGTGAAGCTGAAGCTACAGAGCCTGGGCAGGGTGATATGGAGGGTCTGCTGTTGCCCATGCAGCAGACCCCCCCTCTCTTTGCAGCTGAGGGACCCAAGGGAAAGACGGAGTCAATGCAACTTGGCTTCAGGTGCGCCGCAGGAGTTGCCGGTGTTGACTACAATGTCAAACCGCCTTAGGGACTCCGGCTCCGGATTTTCTGTCGGGGTTTACTCCCTTAGCCTTTCCCCTGAAGAGGTATGCTGCAAGGCAGCGGAGGTTTTTTGGAATCAGAGTTTTCTACACACTTATGCTTCTAATTATAGAAGAAACATAGAATTTATATTTTATATCTTTAATTTGATTTGAAAACACATTAAAATAATTCTTACCTGAAGATATGTTTACTGATTTTAGAGAAAGAGGGAGGGGGTTCATGGAGAGAGAGATAGACCGACAGACAGACAGACAGATACACCGATCAGTTACCTCCCATGCAGGCCTCACCTGGGGGACTGAACCTGCCACCTAGGTATATGCCCTGACCCAGGATCAAAGTAGCCTTTTGGTGTACATGATAACACTACAATCAACTGAACCACCCAGCCAGGGCTGAAAATATATATTTCTTAGTGTAACTAATTGTCTTCTGCGTTGATGTTTTATTTTAAGCAATATAAATTCTTTTTAAATTAAATTTATTGGGATGACATTAGCTAATATTATATGTTTCAAGTGTACAGTTCTATAGTACATCATCTATATATTGCATCGTGCGCTCCACTCAAAGTCTGATTTCTTTTCATTACCATATATATTTAATAACGTTTTTATTGATTGATTTTAGAAAGAACGAGGAAAGGGGAGAGAGAGAAACATTGATTTGTTTTCCATTTACTTATGTATTCATTGGTTGATTCTTGTATGTTCCCTGACCAGGATGAACCTGCAACTTTGACATATCATGACAATGCTCTAACCAACTGAGTTACATGACTGGGCCCTGTCATCATATATTTGACCCCCATTGTCTTCTTTAATCTAATTCTTAGTATATATTTTTTGTACCACTAGATATGGATCATCACAAACATTTAATTTTTTAGTTGAGCTCTGGAGTGACTGGAGTTTTTAGACAATAAAGTCTCATTAAAATTTTAAGAAACACTTAAAAACATAATAGGGAACACTTTAAAATTATGTTCATATACTGTGTAAACCAATAGCATATAGCACCATTACAGTACAGTTTATTAATAAATACTCTTATTTGGTGCATCATTTCAATTTATTACAGAATATAAACATGTAAAAATTATTAGGCCTTACTTCCTCCCCATACACATATACACACACTTTTAAAATTGAAACCTGGCTCTCCTCCCATGTTCTTCCCCACCAGCAATGCTCAGGCTGTAGGCTGCCCTGGGTCCCCTCCCAGCTTTAGGCTCCTGATAAGCCAGCTCCACTGTTGTCTCCTTCCAGCCACCATCATGATCATCTACTGGATGATGAGGTCTGGTAGATGATGTTCTCCAATGTCTATAAGATCCGGGGGATCCACAGACAGGCTGTGGTTGGAGGAAGAGGGGAACATCAGTGACTCGCTTATTGGTGGAAATGCCTCCGCTGAAGGCCCAGAGGGCTAAGGTAGCCAAAGCACTGTAATACCTGGTGTTGACATTGTCATGAACCATTATTTGAAGGAAACTAGCTTCAGAAAAGAAGCCTAGAAGAAGTACACAAAAGAATACATGAAATCAATCAAATGGAATCTTGAAGAACAGAGACCAGAGAGAATAAAGCCTTTTGTGACAGGGGCTGCAGAACAAATCAAGCATATCCTTGCTAATTTCAAAAACTACGAGTTCTTGATTGGTGAAAACATGCATCCAGATGGCACGCTTACTCTGTGGGAATACCTTGAGGATGATGTGGCCCCATATATGATTCTCTTTAAGGATGATTTAGAAATGGAAGATTACTAACAAATTTGGCAATTTGGATCTATCACCTGTCATCATACCTGTCTTCTTCTTTTCATCCACATGCCAGGACTAGAACAAATGGGACTGATGTTATCTTGAACTCTTCATTTATTTTGACCTTGATTTATTTGGAGCAGAGGCATTATTATAAAGGATAAATATGACATATAGTTTGCCTAAAAATAAAATGTATTTAAACTAAAGTAAAATAAAATAAAATAAAACCCATAGTGTTTTTTTTTTTTTTTTTTTTGGTTGCATTGGGCTATATTGAGGCATTTCCCCAGCAATTAGCATAGTTAATACTGGGTTCTTACTAACACTTCCATAAATATCTGTTAATTGATTTATTTTTTATTCTGGAAAGCATTTGTTTAATGAAATATATAAATATTTGAGTAGATTGAAGTGTTATTTTAAATTATGAATTTGGGGTGGAATATTTTGAAATCATCTAGTTCAACTGCCTCATTTTACAGGTGAGAAATTAGTACACTGAGAGGTTGAATGAGTTTTCAGTGTAAAGGCCAACTTTTTACCCCATTGTATAGTTCTCTGGAGCTTTCACATTGGTCAGACTAAACTTTGAAGATGGACCTGTGACTATTTGTATATTAGAACCATGGTGGGTTATGAGTCAAGATGGTGAAACAAAAGCTATTTCGTGATGCCACTTAGCCAGAGTATTATCAATTCTATCAAATGAATGCTGTGGCAATTTAGTTTTCTCATAGAACTTCTAGTAACAGTGTGGAGGTCATTATGCTTCAGTTCAGGCTATTATTTTTTTTCTAGTTAAATGATGCCTCAAAATTTTCCTATTGTGGGTTGACTCACTTTTACATAGAAGAATATAAAGGCAATTGTGGTTATTTTGCTTTTACCTCTCAAACTTTTGGGGCTGGCTGTATTTGAACTGCTGCTGGTAATTTTAGCAAAGAGATAATGCTGTGTTGTGAATATGTATATATCTATTTAATGATATATGCTCTTTGGTCTGATTTGAGAAAATTTAAACTATCTATGCTAACTTTCTTGCCTCAAAATTAAATTTCCTCCAAATTTGATTACAATTATATTAGTTTATCTAACTGAAATGAAATACTAATTTATGTATACAGGGTGCTTACTAAATCTTTTAAAAACATTTGAATTTTAAAAATGCCATAGTATAGTTTATGTTTCCACAAACACGTTTTAATAGATATTTGTTGAAATTCAAGGAATTATGAGTAAATATTTAATTTGAATATATTCTGCAACCAATAAAGTTCATTTTCCTGTGCATATCACAGTTTCTCGAGCTCAGCCTGCCTACTAATTGTTACTTATTTAAATAGTGAAATGGCTTCTTGATAACTTTTAAAATTATTTAGCTATTTAACAGAGCTCAGTCTTCGTATCCAGAAAATAGTGATGTTAAAACTTAGCATGTGATCCTAAACACTCACATTATTTCTAGTTAATGGTAATAACATAGAAATCTCTATCAATGCTTTCATATTTGTATTTAACTTGTTTTCTTTACCTTCGTGTTACCTCAGTTCAGAATTCAGAGCCTCAGAATGTTGAAATAGATCATCTTTAACCACAAAAAGCACAGCTTAGCCCTAGATTCATTTATTTTGAATTAGGCGAGGTTGGCACCATCGCTGCATAGATGAATGGCTTTTGACTAAATTGTGTTGTGTTCTCCTCAATAGGGAACAGCTTACCCCAACCCCTCCTGAACAAACACTGTCACTTTTATTACCAATCATTAATGGTTAGACATGAAGCTGGCTATTCTCTTAATGTTACCCCAGTGATTACATATTCATTTGGTGAATGTGAATAACAAATAGGCTCTGTGTCTTGTCTACTTGTGATCATTTTCAGATAACAATCTGCAGCCAGATTGTTTCTGACCCCTGACCCCATGATATTGCTTGTGTGGTATAGTCCTGTTTGTTAATTCATTCCTTGATCACATAGCCCTTATGCCTAATGCATTTTCATCACACTCTGTGGCACATTTCCATTATCCTTAGAGCCCAAACACCATGTATTTACCTTCGTCAGAGTCAGTTTGGTAGTGACTATATCAGCATATAATAATACCAGAACAAGGTTCTTAAATAAGATGGGGAAGGAAATGCTGGGCTGTATTCTTATTTCTTTACATCCTAGAGACTTAGCAGGAGAAGATGCTATGCCTACTAATTCTGTTCATAGCCAAGTGTTTTTAGAATCTTAGAATTTTCTTTTTTGTAGTTCTTCATATTGTGAATACATTGGAAAGCTAATAAAACAGATTGCCTGTAAGAGAATCAATATAAAAATAGTCTGCAAGAATGCACGCCACCGTCTGTGTTTTCTTTCCTAGAAATTGTATCCCTGTCTCAGACTTTCAAATTATTATGCTTATAAATATTAATTTATGGAAAGAAATTAGAAAAAGTGTAAAAGTGTGCTTATGAATCGTTGTCGGCAGCCGTCCGTCTCGAGAGACGATGGTGTAGCTTCTTAAGAGTCTATCTGCACTGCCGAGAATGGCTGTGCAGTCCGACTCGGGAGTGACACGGTATCTGTCTCCTCCCGTGTTGAATCGACATCTTGCGATGACGCTGGAGTGTCCTCTCCAGTGAAGCTGAAGCTACAGAGCCTGGGCAGGGTGATATGGAGGGTCTGCTGTTGCCCATGCAGCAGACCCCCCCTCTCTTCGCAGCTGAAGGGTCCAAGGGAAAGACGGAGTCAATACAGCTTGGTTTCAGGTGCGCCGCAGGAGTTGCCGGTGTTGACTACAACGTCAAACCGCCTTAGGGACTCCGGCTCCGGATTTTCTGTCGGGGTTTACTCCCTTAGCCTTTCCCCTGAAGAGGTATGCCGCAAGGCAGCGGAGGTTTTTTGGAGTCAGAGTTTTCCTTCTCTGATGTGCCCTGACTGGAAGATCGAACCAGCAACACTTAGCTCGCAGGCTGACGCTCAATCCACTGAGCCAAACCAGCCAAGGGCCGGTGCTTATGAATATTATATATGTATACCTATATGTTTAACACATACACAGTTTTGGATGAGAATTTCTTCTGTCTTGAAACATAACTTCGGTTTGAAATTTCTTTTTGGAATATGTATTAAAGTACATGTAAGAGTTTAAAATATTCTCATTTGTGATAGCTGTTTTGTAAGTCAAAGGTTAGTGATGGAGACATACATTAACAGCGGCATCCTCAGTGACTCACAAAAGCACTCAGAAATGCATTTTGCTTCTGGATAACATATGAATGTGTACATGATATACAGCTATCATATGTCAGGATATGAAAATAGAAGTAGACACTATTTACTAAGCAGGAAAGAAAAATAAGGCTAACATGACAAAGGAAAATTCTTTTAGTCAATAAAATAAACTAATATTGAAAGGAAAACAGATGGACAAATATGATTACATTTGGCCCAAGTTGCTATTCTAGTAAAAGTGAGTCATATTTCTCTTTTAAAGTGCCTTCCCTCCCATTTTTGGTGAGAAATCAGTAGTAATGCATTTCAGAAATTCCCTTTGGCTTGATTTATTGACATTGAAGCTCTATGCCTGAAGAAAATCTCTGTGCAGACCTAGTTACTTAGTACTTATTATGAGTTTTCCCCTGTGTTTTTCTAATTAAAATGACTTTCTTTAGCATACTACTTGTAGGAGGCAAATATTTGAAAATGAAGTTTGATAATTTCCTGGTCCTTCACATAGTTTAATTTCCTACATTGTGAGAGTAGTTTTAATTGGGCAACTTAGGAAAGATGGTTCTGGGAACAGTGGAATGGTGCAGTAACACTAGAAGACACCCATAAAGTCTTCTTCAGTTGTTTAGATGGAAGCAACTGAACCAATTTAAAGGTTAATTTTTTTCCTTTATCTTTTCACCTACTCTCTTGGGTTTAATGAACTGTTAACTTACTAGTAGACTTAGCATGGGAGTGGGAGTCAGCACTTCCTTATTGAATGTCAACTCAGTTGTGCCAGGAAAGACTGCCCATCCAAAAAAAAGTCTCCTACTTGCACAAAATCCTTTCAAAAGGGGGACAAAACCCTTTGTTCTACAATTAGAATTGAAATATAAAGAGGCAGTACAGCAAAATTCAACTCATACTATTGCTGTGACTAATTGTCACCACTTAAAAGCAAGCTTGGAAGAAAGGGATGAACTAAAAATATTAAAACCCTAATGCTTGGAGGGAGCAGTTAAGGAGCCATACTGGGGAAAGCATGCTAAAAGGGAGCCTGAGATACCCTGATAAAGATGTGTATGATTAGTAATTTCTAGTATATGCTCTTTGGTCAGAAAAATAAAATCATTCCACCAAGTAGATTGCCATGTATGTGTGTCCCAGGTAGGATATCTATGTAAACAAGTTAAGAAAACGCTTCTCTAGAATAATTTATTTCTTCTCTGGTAAACCTAAGACATATGATACAACAGGTGGGGCAATTTCCTCAAGAGCCTAAAACACCTTCTCTGAACCTGCAGTAGTTGGAATCTCTGCTTTATCTACATCCATTTGGAGATAGCAGTGTGACACTCATGGTAGGAAATACTCCTCATTTCCTACATGCATGTGTTCAGGCTTGTGGAATAGCCTGAGAGTGAACCTGTGACAGAAGTTGGAGCATTAGCTGGAGCCTGGTTCCTGGCCTGCTTTAAGAAGTACCTTTTACTGCTGCTGTAATTCTTCCCGATATATTTCACACATAATCTTCATCTTGTCTGTGGTCACATTATGGCAGAACTGTCCAGCCTGGCTACACATTAGAATCACGTGAAGGAGTTTTCAAAAATGCTAAGGTTTAGGTCCATCCCCCTGGGACCACTTGAATCAGGGTCTGTGGTGGTGGTTTCTAAAAAAGTTCCCAGTTAAGTCTATTTGTAGTAAGGTTGAATATTATTGTGTTTTGTTTTGTTTTGTTTTTAAATTTCTGAAGGCATAGGTGAAACTAGTTTATAGTATTCATGGATAATATCTTGGTTACTGGAAAAGGGGCAAGTGCCAAGCAAGAGGCATTGTTCCCTCTCAGACCCCTCCCACACACACAACATCACAACGTGATGAAATGGGCTGCCCTGTACTGATGAATAACTAAGGCTCCACTCCTTACAAGGTAACAGGTGTGACAGCTCTACCTAAGACACAGAGGCAAACAAACACAGGAGCCTGTTAAGATGAACGGACAGAGAAGTATGGCTCAAAAGAGGGAACAGATCAAGGTTCCAGTGGGAGAACTAAGCGATGAGGAGATAGCCAACCTAACAGATGTAGAGTTCAAAACACTGGTGATAAAGATGCTTACAGACTTGACAGATATGCTTCAGTATGGCAAATGTATAAGGGAAGAAGTAAAGGCTATGCTAAATGAAATGAAGGAAAATCCACACAAACCAATGGTGAAGGGAAGGAAACCGGGGTTCAAATCAATGATTTGGAATATAAGGAAGAAAAAACAGAACCAGTACAAAATGAGGAAACAAGAATTTTAAAAAATGAGGAGAGGCTTAGGAACCTCTGGAAGAAATTTAAATGTGCCAGCATCCAAACCATAGAGATGCCAGAAGGAGAAGAGGAAGAACAAGAAATCGAAAGCTTATGTGAAAAAATAATGAAGGAAAACTTCCCAAATTTGGGAAAATAAATAGACATACAAATCCAGGAAGCACAGAGAGTCCCAAACAAGCTGGACCCAAAGAGGACCACACCAAGACACATAATTAAAATGACAAAGGTTAAAGATACAGAGAGAATCTTAAGAGCAGCAAGAGAAAATGAGAGTTATCTACAAAGGGTTGCCTATAAGACTATCAGCTGATTTCTCAAAAGAAACTTTGCAGGCAAGAAGGGACTGGCAAGAAGTATTCAATGTGATGAAAAACAAAGACCTACAACCAAGATTACTCTGTCCAACAAAGCTATAATTTAGAATGGAAGGGCAGATAAAGGGCTTCCCAGACAAGGTAAAGCTAAAGGTGTTCATCATCACCAAGCCATTATTATATGAAATGTTAAAGGAACTTATTTAAGAAAAAGAAGATCGACACTATGAACATTAAAATGACAACAAACTCAAAACTATCAACAACTGAATCTAAAAAATAAAAACAAATTAAACAAACAACCAGAATAGGAACAGAATCATAGGTGTGGGAATCACTTGCAGGGTTATCAGCTGGGAGGGAAAGGGGGAGATATGGGGAAATGTTGCAGGGACTAAGAAGCTTAATTAGCTGGTATAAAATAGATGGGGGGGGCGGGGGGGAGTTAATAATATAGGGAACAGTGAAGCCAAAGAACTTATATGTATGACCCATGGACATGAAATAAGGGTGGTGGGGTTGCTGGAGGGAAGGGGGTTACAGGGAAGAGGGGAGCAAAGGGAAAAGAAATTGGGACAACTATAACAACATAATAAAATGTACTTTAAAATAAGGTCTACGGAAGGTGTTTTTGTACTTAAGTCTTAAAATTTGTTTTTAAATTTTGGCAACTTTCATTAAAGAAAATTAATAGATAAAGTAGTTACTTGACTGTGGAAGGAAAAACACATATAGGTTTATTTATTTATTTATTTCTCCTCACATGAGAACATGCTGATTTTAGAGAGAGGGGAAGGGAGGGAAAGAGAGAGGGGAAGGGAGGGAAAGAGAGAGGGAGAGAAACATTGATGTGAGAAACATTGACTGGTTACTCTTCCATATGCCCTGACAGGATACTGAACTCACAACCTAGGCATGTGCCCTGACCGGGAATTGAAATTGCAGCCTTTCAGTTTGTGAGATGATGCTCCAACCAACTGAGGCACTCTGGCCAGGGCCATATAGATTTATATAAATATCGTATGAGATTTACATGCAGTAGTTGTAGAGGGAGTAACAATTTCATGTTTTGATTCACTAAAGATGAATTAGGTTAACTTCATTAAATATTAGCAGTATTGTAAACTACTAATAAAATTTGGTATTTCACTTTATGAATGTGGTGTGCACACAAACTAATGTGTCTAAATAAGATTATTATGTTAAAGAAGACATGTACCCAGAAAAATTGATAAATTTATGTAAACTTTCTTTTATTCCTACTACTAGTCAAATGTCTTTAGGAAAAAAAAGTATTTAAAAACAAATCTAATTAATTCTGAAATTTTGTTTTTTAAAGATGGCAAATAGTGAAAATACCTGTATATGTTAAATGTAAATATTCCACTAACATAAAATATTAATGAGGTGATATTTGACATAGGGCAATGAGGTAAAAGGTGCAAGGAATAACTGCATATTCAGATAGTTTCCAATGTCCTGTTATGTGCATTAGGTTTTTTTTCTGTATTTAAATTTTTTCTTAAGAACAGATAACCAGGTTTGAATTTATTGAGCGAAAGTTTAAAAACATTTTTAAGACTGAAAAACATATTGCTAGTTAGTTCTGTTTGTTCATTAGATTCCATATATGAGTGAAATGATATGGTACTTGTCTTTCTCTGACTGGCTTATTTCATTTAGCATAATGTTGAAGCAACAGAGAGACAGCCTCATAGGGAGAAGGCTGACAGCTCAGGGAAGTGGGGATGGGGAGATGGAAGAATTGAACAAAAACAATTAAAAAAGAGAGAAAGAACTCATGGACATGGATGACAGTGTGATGACTGTGTGGGGAGGTGGAGGTAAAAGAGGGGATAAGGGGGAAAAATGATGATAAAAAAAAGTATTGCTAGATAAGTTTCCAAAACAGTTTTCTAATTTACACTTTTGTCAATGTATGCAAAGATCTGTTTCATGGCAAATTCTCTGTGGGCTACCAGAGCCAAAAGTAAGGCAGTAGAATTGTACCTGGCATCTGTGAGGGATTGGTTCCCAGGACTCCCATGAACACCAAAATCCATGGATGCTCAGGTACATTATGTAAAATGGAGTAATTTTTGCTTATAATTTACTCACATTCTTTTGTATACTTGCTATGTAAATAGTTGTTATACTGTGTTGTTTAGGGAATAATGGCAAGAAAAACACATCTGTACACATTCAGTGAAGTCACATCATCATAAACTTAACTACATAGTACACGTCAGCAACACTGTAATATTTTTTTTTAATATTCTCAATCCCTTGTTGGTTGAATCAGTGTACATGGACCTGTAGATATGCAGGGATGACTATATAAGGCAGACCATTTTTTTGCAGGCTCCATTTAATGGTCTGCCTCTTAAGTTTCTCCTGTAGGTCAACTCTGCTCATTGGGAACATTAGACGAGTTGATGTAGCTTTCCCTCATTCATCTTCCAGTTGTGTAGTTTTATTTTAGGATGTATACTTCTGGCTAGATGTTATTGCTTTTCCTAAATTTTTTCAGTGAGTATGAATGTGGAAAGTTGTACATGAATGTGGGCCACATTAAATTTTTATCATTAATTTTGAGAACTGTGTATGTGTGAAGGTATATATGTTTACAAGTATACATACACATATGCGTTGAATAATTCTGTCAGATATGATTTTGTAAAATAGTTTTAAAAAATTTGGAGAGGGCCAGCTGGGCACGCAGAAGACCATGCGCAGACACCCCTGGCCAGCCCCAGATGGCACCAGGCCTGAGTGCAGACCACTTGTGCAGGCTCTGCTCTTGCCCGCCCAAGCTGGTGCAGGAACGGTGGGCGGCGGAGACTCACAGACGCTCACTTCCACTGTGCACAAGTGTTTGGACCCCACCGCAAGGGGCGAGAGACCAACTCCTGGGGCGAAGCGAGGCATGCCTGACGCTAGGGTGAAGGCTACCTTGCGCATGCACGTACGCGAGCACATAAGCACCCCAGCCAGCTCCAACAGGCGCCAAACGAAAGCGGGCCACCGCGGGTGCACACCGCTGCAGCAAGGAACAGGAACCTCTGGCCTGCCTCATTAGACCAGCTGTGGATCCAGAAAAAGAAGATGACCCACAAAGGCTGAACTGAGTAAAACTTTCCTTTTATGTATTTTTAAAATTTTTATTTCTCTTTTAGTTTTTTATTTGTATTTTATTTTATTTCAATTTTTAAAAATTTCTTAGTTTTAATTTTACTTTTTACTTTTTATTTTTAAAAATTAAAAAAAACTATCTCTTTAATTTGTTTCATACCATCTCTCCTTCTCATCCTTCCTCTTTAATTTTTGTTTATTTGTCTACTTTAGCCTCCCTTTCACACAAAATAAATAGAATATAACTACTATATGAATCTAATACTATACAATTCCACTTCCTTACTATATTCTGCATTCTTCCCTCTTTTTCTTTTATTATTATTAACATACAATGTAAATATTACCTACCGTCTTGCATAGTCTCGACACTATTTGCTACTATTATCTGTCATCCCCTCTCTCAAAAATCATATATTTCCTCCCTAAAAACAACTCTTATCTATTCTTCCTATAGTATAAAAACCCTAATCTCTGTACATTTATATTAATACTGGCTCATTCACTGATGATAGCAGGATAGAGGGTGTGGGATATTTTTGAGGGTGCGGATTTCCTGCCTGGGCTGTGTGTTTATGTTTTTAACAGCATCTTCACAAAAGAATTAAAGACAAAGTGGACAGAATGACTCTCAATCAACTAGCCAGAGGAAAGATCCCACCAAAGAGCATCTGAAATATAACAAGACAGCATAAAGAAACGACATAAAAGATATCCCAAGAACATCAGGCTCAGGATATCATAGAGACTGCACCACTGAAACCCCCAGATATCCTATAAAGAAAATCATACCATAAAGGTGGGAAGTCAAAGCAGACAAATCCAAAAAACAAAAACAAACAAGAAGAATTCAACATGGTAAGACGCAGAAACAATCTCTCAATGAAAAGAAAGGAGGAATCCCCAGAAAGAGAGGTAGATAGAATAGACATAGCCCAAATGTAAGACATGAAATTCAAAAGAATGGTGGTGACGAAGCTCAATATACTCGACAACCTCAAAAACAACTACGACAACCTCCAAGGAAGTTACCAACAGCTCCAAGAAAATTACAGGGAACTTACAGAGAACTACACCAGCATAAAAAAGAACATAGAAACTATTAAAAAGAACCAGGAAGAAATGAAGAATACAATCTCTGAACTGAAAAACACAGTAGAATCAATCAAAAGCAGGCTAAATGAAGCAGAGGATTGGATCAGTGAGTTAGAGGACAATGTAGAAAAAAATTCCCAGAAAATACAACAAAATGAAAAAAGATTGAAAAAATATGAACAAGATGTAAGGGTATTACAGGATAGCATGAGAAAAAACAATATCAGGATCATTGGAATAAAAGAGGGAGAAAAAGAGGAATGAGGAATAGAAAAGCTGATCAGAGAAGTAATGACAGAAAAATTTCCCAACATGATAAGAGAAAATGTTATGCAAGTTTAAGAAGCACAGAGAGTCCCAGCGAAGACGAACCCAAAAAAACCCACTCCAAGGCACATCATAATTACAATGGCAACATTCAAAGACAAAGAGAGAATCCTAAAAGCAGCAAGAGAAAAACAGCAAATAACATACAAGGGAGCTCCGATAAGGCTATTGACCGATTTCTCAACAGAAACACTACAAGCCAGAAGGGGATGGTCAAAAATATTTCAAGCAATGAAAAACAAAGGCCTACAACCAAGAATACTCTACCCAGCAAGGCTCTCATTCAAAATGAAAGGTGAAATAAAGAGTTTCCCAGACACAGGAAGACTAAAAGAATACATCCACACCAAACCAGCATTGCAAGAGATGCTAAAGGGAATTTTTTAAGAAGAAAAAAAGAGAAGAGGAACAGAGGTACAAAGGGAAATGAATAAATACATGTCAATAATAACCTTAAATGTAAATGGGTTAAATGCTCCAATTAAAAGACATAGGGTAACAGAATGGATAAGAAAACAGGACCCACATATTTGCTGTCTACAAGAAACAAACCTCAAACCAAAAGATTTACACAGATTGAAAGTAAAGTGATACAAAAAAGTATTCTAAGTGAACGGACATGAAAAAAAAGCTGGGGTAGCAATCCTCATATCAGACAAAATGGACTTCAAAGCAAGGGCAATAAAAAGAGACAAAGAAGGACATTTCATAATACTTAAGGGAACAATCCATCAAGAAGATATAACACTGATAAACATATATGCACACAACATAGGAGCACCCAAATACATAAAGAAAATACTAGAAGACCAAAAGAAGGATATTAACAGCAACACACTCGTAGTAGGAGACTTTAACACTCCATTATCAACAATAGACAGATCTTCGAAGCAAAGAAACACCAAGGATATAGAGGCGTTGAACAACACACTAAACCACATGGACTTAACTGGTATATATAGAAGTTTTCACCACAAAGAAGCAAAATATACATTCTTTTCAAATGCACATGGGACATTTTCAAAGACAGACCACATGATAGGACACAAAACAAGCCTGAACAAATTCAAGAAAATTGAAATCATATCAAGCATCTTTTTAGACAACAATGCCTTGAAACTAAAAATCAACCTCAGAGAAAAAAGTCAAAGAGGATCCAAACTCATGGAGAATAAATAACATGCTATTAAATAATGAATGGGTTAACAATGACATCAAAGAAGAAATCAAGAAATTTCTGGAAACTAATGATAATGAACACACAACAGCCCAAAACCTATGGGACACAGCAAAGGCAGTCCTAAGAGGGAAGTTCATAGCAATACAGGCATATCAGAAAAGGATAGAAGAATCTCAAATAAAAAATCTAACCCCAAATCCTCAAGAAATAGAACAACAACAGCAAACAAAGCCTAGGGCAAGAAGAAGGAAGGAAATCATCAGGGTCAGAGCAGAATTAAATGACATAGACACCAAATAAACAATTCAAAAGATCAACAAAACTAGGAGCTGGCTCTTTGAAGAAATAAACAAAATTCACGAGCCTTTAGCCAGGCTCATCAAGAAAAAAAGAGAAGACCCAAATAAACAAAATCAGAAATGAAAAAGGAGAAATCACGACTGATACCACAGAAATACAAAGGATTATAAGAAATTACTACGAACAACTGTTTGGCAGGAAATTTGAAAACCTAGAAGAAATGAACAAATTTCTAGAAACATATAACCTTCCAAAACTGAATCAAGAAGAAGTGGAAAGTCTCAACAGAGCAAAAAGAAAGAAGGAAATTGAAACAGTAATCAAAAATCTCCCTGCACACAAAAGTCCTGGATCGGATGGCTTCACAGGCGAATTTCACAAAGCATTTAGGGAAGAACTAACTCCTACCCTCCTCAAACTATTCCAAAAAATCTAAGAAGAGGGAAGAATTCCAAACTCTTTCTATGAAGCCAGTATTACCCTAATTCCAAAACCAGGTCAAGACACAACAAAGAAAGAAAACTACAGGCCAATATCGCTGATGAACATAGATGCTAAAATCCTCAATAAAATATTGGCAAATGGGATCCAGCAATACATCAAAAAGATCATACACCACGATCAAGTGGGATTTATCCCAGGGATGCAAGTATGGTTTAATATTTGCAAATCAATAAATATAATACATCACCTAAACAAAATGAAATACAAAAATCACATGATCATATCAATAGATGCCGAAAAAGCATTTGATAAAGTACAACACCCATTTATAATGAAAACACTCAGCAAAATGGGAATAGAGGGAGCATACCTTAATGTAATTAAGGCTATATATGAGAAACCTGAAGCCAACATCATACTCAATGGACAAAAACTGAAAGCATTCCCCCTGAAATCAGGAACTAGACAAGGCTGTCCACTCTCTCCACTCCTATTCAACATAGTGTTGGAAGTCCTAGCCACAGCAATCAGACAAGAAAAAGAAATAAATGACATCCAAATTGGGAAAGAAGAAGTAAAACTATCATTATATGTGGATGATATGATAGGATACCTAGAAAACCCTATAAACTCCAGTAAAAGGTTACTCAGTATAATAAGTGAATTTGGCAAAATAGCAGGGTACAAAATAAATATACAGAAATCCAAGGCATTTCTGTACACCAACAATAAAATATCAGAGACAGAGACAAAAAAGAAAATACCATTTACTATAGCAACAAGAAAAATAAAATAACTAGGAATAAACTTAATCAAAGAGATAAAATATCTGTACTCTGAAAATTATGTAACATTGAAGAAAGAAATTAAGGAAGATACAAATAAATGGAAGCAAATACCATGTTCTTGGATGGGAAGAATCAACATTATCAAAATGGTCATACTATCCAAAGCAATTTACAGATTCAATGCAATCCCTATTAAAATACCAATGACATAGTTCACAGACCTAGAACAAATAATCCAAAAATTCATATGGAACCAAAAAAGACCTCGAATAGCAAAAGCAATCTTGAGACAGAAGAACACAGCAGGAAGAATCACAATACCAGACATCAAACAGTACTACAAAGCCACTGTGATCAAAACAGTCTGGTACTGGCATAAGAACAGACATATAGTCAATGAAACAGAATAGAGAGTCCAGAAATAAATCCAGGACTATACGGTCAACTAATATTTCATAAAGGAGGAGGGAACATAAAAGGGAGTGAGAAGAGCCTCTTCAACAAATGGTGCTGGGAGAATTGGACAGGGACATACAAAAAAAATGAAACTAGACCACCAACTTAAACCATACACCAGAATAAACTCAAGATGGATCAAAGACTTAAATGTAAGCTGTGACACCATAAAAGTCCTAGAGGAAAACATAGGCAGGAAAATTTCAGATATCACACATAACAATATCTTCATGGATACATCTCCTAAGGCAAGAGAAATAAAGGAAAAAATAAAGATATGGGACTACATCAAACTAAAGAGTTTCTGCTCAGCCAAAGAAAACATCAGCAAGATGAAAAGGAAACCAACCATATGGGAAAACATATTTGCCAATGACATCTCAGACAGGGGACTGATCTCCAAAATATATAAAGAGCCTATATGACTCAACATCAAGAAAACAAACAACACAATTTAAAAATGGGCGAAGGAACTGAACAAACACTTCTCCAAAGAGGACATACAGAACGTCCATAGACACGTGAAAAAATGCTCAACATCACTAGCCATCAGAAAGATGCAAATAAAAACCACAATGAGATACCACTTTACACCAGTCAGAATGGCCATCATCAACAAATCAACAAACAAATGCTGGCGAGAATGTGGAGAAATGCAAACCCTACTGCACTGTTGGTGGGAATGCAGATTGGTGCAGCCACTATGCAAAACAGTATGGAATTACCTCAAAAAACTAAAAATGGAACTGCCTTTTGAACCAGCAATTCTGCTGTTAGGATTATACCTGAAAAGTCCTAAAATCCTAATTCAAAAGAACTTATGCACCCCGATGTTCATAGCAGCACTGTTACAGTAGCTAAGTGCTGGAAACAGCCTAAGTGCCCATCGGTAGATGAGTGGATCAAAAAACTGTGGTACATTTACACAATGGAATAGTATGCAGTAGAGAGAAAGAAGGAACTCCTGCCATTTGTGACAACATGGATAAAACTAGAGAGAATTATGCTTAGTGAAATAAGCCAGGCAAAGAAAGAAAAATACCATATGATATCACCTAATACAGGAAACTAAAGTACAACATAAACAAACAAACTAAATAGGACAAGAAGCAGAATAACAGTCAATAGAGGGGCGGTGGAGGGAGAGAAGGGAGATAAGTAAGGGAAGGGTTTAGTTAAAGAACGTGTATAAATGATTCATGGACATGAACAGTGGGGAGGAATATGATTGTGGGAGAAGGGGTGGGCTGGGTAGGGAGAAGCAATGGGGGGGAAATGGAACAACTGGAATTGAAAAACAAAAAAATAAAATTAAAAACAATTTGGAGACAGGATTTTGTTATTTACTCTACTTCATTTTTATGGAAGTACTTACTTATACTTAGTTTCTCCTTTTTAAAATCTTTTTTATTGTTACTCTATTACATTGGTTCCAATTTTTCCTCTTTCGCTCTCCTCTGCCCACCCCAGCCCCAATCCAGCAGTCAATCCCCACACTATTATCTATGCCTGTGGGTTATTCATACATGTTCTTTGACTAGTTCCTTTCCCTTCTTTCCACCATTATCCTCCTCCCCCTCCCCTCTGGTCATTGTCAGTCTGTTCCATGTTTCCATGCTCAAGGTTATGTTTTGTTCATTAGTTTGTTTTGTTCGTTTGTTTATTTTGTTCATTACATTCTTCTTATAGGTGATATCATATAATATTTGACTTTCATTGACTGGCTTATTTCACTTAGCATAATATTCTTCAGTTCCATCCATGCTGTCACAAAAGGTAGGAGTTCCTTCTTTCTTTCTGCTGCATAGTATTCCATTGTGTAAATGTACCATGGTTTTATGATCCACTCATTTACTGATGGGTACTTAGGTGATTTCCAGCACTTGGCTATTGTATATAGTGCTGCTATGAACATAGGGGTGCATAAGCTCTTTTGAAATGGTGATTTGGGATTCTTAGGGTTTATTCCTAGGAGCAGAATCACTGGGTCAAAAGGCAGTTCCATTTTTTTGGTTTTTTGGGAGAGTCCATACTGTTTTTCACAGTGGATACACCAATATGCCTTCCCATGAACTGCACTAGGGTTCATTTTTCTCCATATCCTTGCCAGCACTCGTTTGTTGATTTATTGATAGCTTGTGGTTTATCAGGCACTGTGTTTAGGTGTTTCTTGAAAATCAGTGATAAGAGGCAGTGCCTGCCTTCTCAGGGATTTTAGCTAATGGCATCACTGGCACACAAGCATTTAGAATATAATATAATACATGCTATAATGGTGGTATGCATAAAGTTCATCAGGAACATTAGGATGGTGTGCCAATTCTTAGAATACTCAAAGCCAATTTTTTTGTGGGGATGATATTAAATTTTTTCTTGAAGGACAGTTAAATTTCCTTGATGATTAAATTAAGGAAAAAATCCCACTAGCATGAGTATTACTAAGGAATAAGGATAGAAAGGCAAATGAAGATCAAGTTATAAAAGATTTTACATACCATGTAAAGGACTTCTTCTGTTTGGGTCACTGTTCTTTCCCCCTGTTGTCCTCCCCCTAGCATCCTGATTGTATCCTCTCAATATTTGGACTTCAGATTTCTTCTTACCTTGACTACTCTATCTTCTCTTGGCCTTTGTTGATCTTCTTGGTCTTTGTCTATGGCCTGTCTGAAGCTTAGTACATTCTGTTCCTTTTCTGCTTGGAGCTACTGAATGTGGGCTGGACATCTTGTAATTCTCCAGGAAGTAAGAAAGTCACATGCATGACAACTAGGAAAATTCTTTCCTTATGGAAATAATTTGTTACCTTGGAATTGTGTTGTTTTATTATACAAAGAATTGGCTACATCACTCAATGTTTATTCTTTGCCCCAATTTCTCTTCTTATTTGAGTAATATTCTTGTCCCTAATTAGGCAGTAGATTTTTTTGTAGTACCATGGAGTATTGATACATACACAATTATCTCTGGCAATAACTGAACAGAAATGATGGCCAAACATTCTTATGACAATTTATTTTCTGCCAATATTTGATAATTAGATTATTTGTGATCTTCTATTTTTTCTTTTGTAGATTCCTTGATACTTTTACTAATTTTCCACTTTTGTCTTCTATAATCTCCCTTATAATTTCTGCACAATATTCTATCCATGTTTTTGAAGTATTGGATGAGTTTTTTTTTTAATTATGCCTATTACCCTCTGCTGCATGGTATAAAAAGTGGGACAACATTTGCAGCAACCTGGATAATTCTTGAGGGCATTATGCTAAGTGAAACGTCATACAAAGACAAATATTTATGATCTCATCTATATGTAGAATATAAAAAAAAATAAACCTCACCAAACTCATAGATACAGAAAATGCATTGGTGGGTTGCCAGAGGCCAGGGAGTGGGGTGGAGTGGGATGAGTGAAAAGGGTCAAGGTGGTCAAAAGGTATACACTTTTAGTTATAAAGTAAATAAGTCTTGTTAATGTAATGTACAGTATGGTGACTATACTGTATTGTATGTTTGAAAGTTGCTAAGATATCAGTAGATTTTATAAATTATCAGCACAAGAAAAAATTTATGTGAGATGATGGATGTTAACTAGACTTACTGTGGTGATCATTTCACAATATATACATATAACAAATTGTGTTGTACACCTGAAATTAATATATGTCAATTACATCTCAAACAAACAAAAAGTGCATCTAATCTTTTTCTCTCTAAACACTATCACGTACATTTTTGGGAAATTCTGTTTTGGCATTTAAGAAGGAAGAGCCTTTGGATGAGAGCTCAGAGTTTAAAAAGGATAACTTTGATCCACTCATCTACCGATGGGCACTTAGGCTGTTTCCAGCACTTAGCTACTGTAACAGTGCTGCTATGAACATCGGGGTGCATAAGTTTTTTTGAGTTAGGATTTTAGGACTTTTCAGGTATAATCCTAACAGCGGAATTGCTAGTTCAAAAGGCAGTTCCATTTTTAGTTTTTTGAGGTAATTCCATACTGTTTTGCATAGTGGCTGCACCAATCTGCATTCCCACCAACAGTGCAGTAGGGTTTGCATTTCTCCACATTCTCGCCAGCATTTGTTTGTTGATTTGTTGATGATGGCCATTCTGACTGGTGTAAAGTGGTATCTCATTGTGGTTTTTATTTGCATCTTTCTGATGGCTAGTGATGTTGAGCATTTTTTCACGTGTCTATGGATGTTCTGTATGTCCTCTTTGGAGAAGTGTTTGTTCAGTTCCTTCGCCCATTTTTAAATTGTGTTGTTTGTTTTCTTGATGTTGAGTCATATAGGCTCTTTATATATTTTGGAGATCAGTCCCCTGTCTGAGATGTCATTGGCAAATATGTTTTCCCATATGGTTGGTTTCCTTTTCATCTTGCTGATGTTTTCTTTGGCTGAGCAGAAACTCTTTAGTTTGATGTAGTCCCATATCTTTATTTTTTCCTTTATTTCTCTTGCCTTAGGAGATGTATCCGTGAAAATATTGTTACGTGGGATATCTGAAATTTTTCTGCCTATGTTTTCCTCTAGGACTTTTATGGTGTCACGGCTTACATTTAAGTCTTTGATCCATCTTGAGTTTATTCTGGTGTATGGTTTAAGTTGGTGGTCTAGTTTCATTTTTTTTTGTATGTCCCTGTCCAATTCTCCCAGCACCATTTGTTGAAGAGGCTCTTCTCACTCCCTTTTATGTTCCTTCCTCCTTTATGAAATATTAGTTGACCGTATAGTCCTGGATTTATTTCTGGACTCTCTATTCTGTTCCATTGACCTATATGTCTGTTCTTATGCCAGTACCAGACTGTGGTACATTTACACAATGAAATACTATGCAGCAGAGAGAAAGAAGGAACTCCTGCCATTTGCGACAAAATGGATGGAACTAGAGAGAATTATGCTTAGTGAAATAAGCCAGACAAATAAAGAAAATACCATACGATATCACCTAATACAGGAAACTAAAGAACAACATAAACAAATGAACTAAATAGGACAAGGAGCGGAATAACAGTGAATAGGGGGAAGAGGGAGGGAGAGAAGGGGGATAAGCAAGGGAAGGGTTTAGTCAAGGAATGTGTATAAATGACTCATGGACACGGACAACGGGGAGGGATATGATTGTGGGAGAAGGGGTGGGCTGGGTGGGGGGGAACAATGGGGGAAAAGTGGGACAACTGTAATTAAAAAACCAAAAAAAAAATTTTAAAAAGATAACAAATTTAATAAAGTGTAGTGGAGTTATAGATGTTTATGTGCTTAGAATTTGGGATTTGTGGCCTAAGGATCACAGGTTTTACTTTCTTACACTATCAGGATTATAAAATCACTTAGCTTTCTGGTAAGGAAAGGTTTCCTAGGTTTCCAGTTTCTTGGTGGTGGTAGGAATAGAATAGATTTGAGAAATAATACAAAAAGCAATAGAGTTATAAAAATTTCTATTCCTTTTCAGTAGAAATCAAAGAAAACCAACTATCTCTGTTCATGTTTAGATGCAATATTTAGGAATGGGTTGACTCATAATTACTGTAGAATTCTTTTTGTCAGATCTACATTACAATGGCTAACTTTACTTAGAAGACAGTTGGAAATACATATCCTATATTGAGCAGTACAATTTTGTGGAAAGAGCATTTTATTTCTAGTCAGATGTGTTTGACTCTATTTTTGCTTGTGTAACCTTGGGAAAGTCCTTTGGTATGTCTGGGCTTTTTCTTCTCATCTATGAAATGAAAGGTTACGTTAGGTAATTCTTACAGAACTTTTACAGGAAAAAATTCATAAATATATTTCAGAAAAAAGGAGGTGTCGGTAGTGGGAGACACCACCCCATGCCTCTGACCCCCTACAGGAAGACACACAAAAACATGTGGGGCAATGTATTCCTTAACTTAGGTTTGATATCTAAATAATTTAAACACTCTTCACAAAGTTTCTAAAGCTTTTAAAATTTTATATTAAGGACTTAAAATATCTTACACTATTACTTTGCATTTTTACTTTTGCTAACAAGAAGATACATGTTATTTATTTGTTATTCATACCAAACTTTTGTTAAAATGCTAATTGTTAATACTAAGCTGTGATTGTTAGGGCAAACTCATCTGCAGCAAAATACCCTGCTTTATGCTTAAGTTGTTTTGTAGTGAGAAGAATGACCATGGAATGACTCCCACAGGGACATCATCAAAGAAATTTAAGGCTATAAACACTTGGCTATCAAGGGGGCAGTTAAATAAATTTAAATGTATTTATGCCTTTGCTAGGGTGATATCATGCTGGTACATTGTATTTTTACTGGCTTAACATTTTCTAATTTAAGATGGAGGCCAAGTAAGAATATTTCTGCAATGTCACAGTGTATAATTATTGGACAGCCAGCAGGAATTTTTAAAGCAAATTTCACACTATCTCTGAGACTAGTGTCATACATTTCTAGTTTGAATTAGTTTGTGAAAGTTATTTATATAACAGACACTTTAAATTAATGAGAAGTAGCATTCCATTAATAAATTAGGCATGGAAATGTATGGTTGCAAAAGTGATATAATATAAATAGGTATGTGAATCAAATATAAAATTTTAGATTCTTATTTTCTTTTGTGACAAGTTACTTATAATTATTTTCTACCATTTATTAGAACCTGAAAATTAGCTTTTGATATCCACTGGAAAGCAAGTAGCCTGGTGTGGGCTTGGCTTACCCATACAACCTTCTGTTTTCTCTTGCTTCCCATACCAACCCAAGTCGGTTCTGTCAGCGTGTCCCATTTCCTGTAGTAATGTTAAAGTAACACTTAGCTTGGGAATTTGTGGTTATAAGAGAGGGCCTCTCATATATATCCTAAACAATATAAGGGACAAATAACCAGGATAATCCTAATATCCCTGCTACTTACTATATAATATTATTTATAGTTTCCATTCTTAAAGAGTACCTTAGACAAGACCGTGGTAGCCTGATTCTTAAGAATCCAAGCAGAAAATGAAGTTATGGTGGTAAAATCATAGCAACACAGGTAGGGCTTAGAAAATATGCACGGCCAGCAAGCAGAAAGCTGGACAGAGCAAGATTTTAATAGAAACTGAAAAATATAAAGGCTTGTTTAGAAGCGGGACCTACAGACAAGACGGGTTTGGTTAGCAGGCAGAATCTGAGTGGAAATTAAATTCAAGCCAGGGGTTTTCAGTCAGAACCACGGACAGCTCTCTAGAGCCACCTTTGAGTGATTCATAGCTGCCTTTGGAGCCTAGGTATGAACAGTGGTAATTCTTGGCTCAGTCACTACAGGCTTGCTCACATGCCACTAACATTATCACATTCTAAAGTGGATTTAAAGTTTATCCTAATTAGTGAATGATTCTTTGTGTGCACTTTAGAAATACAATAGTCAGTATAGTATAACTAGTGCATAATTTGCAGTTTTGAGATTAAACAATTATGCTTAGTATCAAGCAGTGGAAAGATATGATAATATTTTGTGAACTTCTATGAAAATTGAGAGGCAGTAAGTCATGATGGTTAAGAGTGCAGACATTCCTGGCTTTCACTATCAGCTCCCCTTTCTAGTTATCTGAGATACTGAACCTTTCCAAGGCACAGCGTCTAGATCATGAGCATACTCTATTTAAACACATGGATGAAAATAATAGTGCTGACACTAGAAGGTTATTGATATAATTAAATGTTAGTATTTATTATTACAATAATAAAAACAATAATAAAAATTATAATAGTATATGGTAGTACTGTATAATTCTACTTATTCCATCAAACTCAGTGGCCACATAATCACATGGGCCTGGGATTCTCATGAATCTTACATATGCTAGGCTTATTCGTATGAAAGGCTTTAACAAAAGTTAGTGGATACTACCTCTTACATCAGAGAAGTGTGGTAAAACCTCTGTGTGTCAGCTTATATAATAACCAATGTTAAAATACTTAATACAAATTAAAAATGGGAACTGCAGATCTAGAGGTGTAAATGTGTCTAGTGATCTCAGTTTCACTTATTTTAGCTTTGGTTGCTTCTTATTCATGTAAGGAAATACCTTAAGCAACCCTATTTGAGTCTACTGTACAGTAAAACAGTAAAAGTAATTGAATGAGCTGGGTAGAAATAGTAACAATTTTGCTATAAAAACTCATGATCCCAATAACTATTTATGTATGATTGTGGTGTCTTTGGAACTGGAATAGCTTGCATTTGAATTTCAGATCAGAAGCTTACTTCATTTTGGGCAAGCCACTGAACCTCCTTGAACCTCTGATTCTTTCTCAGCAAAATGTGGACAATAGTTATTTTGGGAGTTGCTATGAAAATCAGAGATGGCACATAGTAGGTATTTAATAAGTGGCATCCATCATTATTTAAATTAAATTAATGTAGCAATTCAGCCAGTCGTTTGCACCGTTTGCTTATATTAAAAATTCTGTTTTGCAGTTTTACCAGAGGTAAAAATTGTTTCTTTAAAGAGTTTTCTTTAATGATGACTTAAACTTTTAAAGTTAAAAAATTTTTAGGGTTAGGTTATCTAATTTAATATATAAGTGCACATTTCTATACTTTTAAATGATATATTTACTTGAAATGTTAATAGTTGCTTTGGGACATTTCCATTAACCATATTCACACTTTATTGCTTTTTCAGGTCATGTGACAGTATGTATTTCTATGTTGTACCTAAAAAGTCTACATGGCTGTTGAATTTAAACAGGATGTTCTTTTAATTAACTTTTATATTTTTGGTATTGTTATGTTTAAAATGAACTTCTCCATTCCAGGGAAATCACATTTTCCTTGGTGGGATGAATCACTGTTGACTGAATCATCTCCCTCTCAGGACGGAAGCTTGGTCTAGTGGTTCAAGCTGTGATGCGTGAGTCAGTTGTCCTGATTTCATTCCCTTTTGGCTCTTTAGTAGTTGGTTAAATCCCTTGTCCAATGGTGATGGTACCTCCCTGTGTATACCTCACAGGGAGACTGTCAGAAGTGATGAATTTTTGCATGGGAGGGTCAGGAATGGGATGATGGGGAAAAGTGAAAAAATATCAGTTCTCATTGAAAGCAACGCATTTGTTCTGTGCTTTTTCTCCTGGATCAGCATTGACTTCAGATGTTTAGTGGTAAATCAGAAGTGGTTGGATATTGGGACTTCAATTGCAGACCAGAGGAGATAATTATCTGTATAGCTCTTCTCTACTAGTGATACTGAAACGACTTAATGGGCAGTGAGGATTGATTGCTAATCTGCCTGTTAAAGCTTTTATTACAGTGGTGTTTTCCTTTTAAACATCATTCAGCTGAACATTTTCTCAGTATGATTTTATTTTCTTGACAGAAGGGGTATGCAGACCTAATAGCAAACATGTTGTTAGTACTTTATATTACTCAGCAAGATTTCAGTTGAAAACAGGCTACAGATTTTATATTTAGAAAACAGAGTACGGAGAGCTTTAAAGCAAGCTGTCATTATACAGCTATATTCAAAAGAACCCATAAAAAGAAGAGATTTTCTTTAAAAATACATCAAAAGAATTATAAATTCAGCATTAGAGTAAGCTAATATTTATTTATTAAATAAGGATATACCAAAGTACTCCTCTAAGTTTCATGATTTGATATATGGTTTATTAAAATATATAGGCAAGGTATTAGGAGTCAGTTTGTGTACATCCAGTTTTGTCTCAAAGTATTGTTTAATTTTTCCCCAACTCTAGGTTCCTTGGATATTAAATGAATATTTTTTTTCTAATGGTATTTTCTTTATCTATGCTGTTTGTGGGGGGACTTTCATCAGAACCTGAATTTATGTGGTGTCTTAGTCTGGGTTCACTGTGAGGGAGATTGTAAGACAAAGACTGGAGTGCAAGCCTTTTATCTGGGAGCTGATTCCATGGAATATGAGAGTGAGGAAGGGAGTCAGAGAAGGAATTTAAGAGTTTGTTATCAAGCAAGTTACTACAGTGTTCGACTGTAGCCCAATCTGATTGGGGATCTCTGGGGTACATGTAGAACCTGCCATAGAGTTATCCTCACAGAGGGTCAAGGAAACAAGTATTTATCCCCAACCAACAATGGCTGAGGGCCATTCTCTGGGGCATTAACTCTCTTACAGCTTATCCCTTAACAAATAGAGCATGCTCCCGTGGCTAGAAAAAGCTCACAGGCAAGGAGATACAGGTGTTCCTAAGCAGTCCTCACCACGAGAGGTGGTGCCAGGTGCATATGAGCAGGCATTGTCAGGGTTTGCCACATACTCTTTCCTTCTTGTTTATTTCTGGCAGAAATTTCTCCCAAGTCTCTGACAATACATTTGTTTTGCTTTTTCTTTGGAAGTATTGCCATGTTAGCTTATTATCTTTTTTTAAAAATTGTGGCAAAATGTACATTTATCGTATTAACCATTTTAAAGTGTACAGTTTAGTAACATTAACTTATTCACAATGTTGTGCAGCCATCATCGCCATCCATCTCTAGAACCTTATCATCCCAAACTGAAACTGTCCTCATTAAACAATACCTTCTTGCCCTCTCCCTAGCCCCTGGCAACTACTACCCTACTTTTTGTCTTTATGAATATGTCTGTTCAGAATCATATAATAGTTGTCCTTTTGTGTTTGGCTTACTTCATTTAGCATAATGTTTTCAAGGTTCATCCATGCTGTAGCATGCATCAGAATTTTATTTCTTTTTAAGACTGAATAATATCCCACTGTATGTATGCAGCACATTTTATCTCTTCACCTGTTGATGGACACTTTGCTGTTTTCTCCTTTGGCTATTGTGAGAAATACTACTATGAACAGTGGTATAAAATATCTGTTAAAGTCCCTGCTCTCAATTCTTTTCATTTATAGCTAAAAGTAGAATTGCTTAATCATATGGTAATTAATTTTTAAGGAACTGCCATACTGTTTTCCACAGTAGCTGAACCAGTTTACATTCCCACCAGTATACAAGTGTTCCAACTACTCCATATCCTCATCTACCTTATTATTTTATGCTTTATAATAATAGCAATTAAAATAGGTGTGAACTATTACTCTGTTTCTTAAAATGTATTTAACCTTACTTTATCTCTGTTCTTTGAACATCTTTGATGCATAATAAAGCACACTTTAAAAACTTTATATAAAATTTAGTTGGCCTAAAATGTTCTTTTAGATAAACATATACTTTCTATGTCATAAATTAATAATTATTATTATAGATAACTAAAAAAATATGAAAACATATGAAGTGGATAACAAATTTACATGTGTTCTTATGAATTAAATATAATTGAAGAAAAGATAACTTATCTAGTAAGTTATTAAAAATATTTATATAATGATGATTTAAAAATTTTTATTTTTCAATCACAGTTTACATTCAACACTATTTTATATTAGTTTCAGATGTACAATACAATGGCCAGATAGTCGTATACTTTGCATAGTGATCTCCCAATATTTCAGTTACCCACCTGGTACTACACATAGTTATTAAAATATTACTGACCATACTCCCCATGCTGTACTTTACATCCCGATTACTATTTCATAACTATGAATTAGAACTTCTTAATCCCTTCACCTTTTTTACCCAGTTCCCCAACTCCCTTCCCTCTGGCAACCATTAATCTCTTCCTTGTATGTGATGGTGGGTTTTAAAACTTAGATTCTAAAGTCAGACAGTCTTGGAGTTAAATCCTGACTCAATATCTGTTTGACTTTGGGAAAATTACATGACTTGCCAAAATCTGTTTATCTACCTGTAAAGATGAAAACAAAAATAGTAACTTAGGGTTGTTGTGGGATTTAGATGTTCATCATACAATGGCATCTTATCTAGCAACTAACTACAAAAGTAACTTGCTAGATCTGAAGCATGACACTATATTAAGTATATGGAGCAAAGAGACATTAATAAAGAAATCACTGTAATGAATATATATAATTGCAAACTAAGAAAATTTCTGGCAAAAAAGCACAGTTCTAGAATAGCTTATTTTTTAAAAAGGCCTGACCTAGTCATGGGTCTCAGGTTTTTCTTAGAAAGTGATGTTTGGAGGCATCTAAAGACTGAAGAGGAATTAACTGGACAAATATTGGATATGGGTAGTGATAGGGAAGTAGTGCAGGCAGAGGGAACAGTTGTTTTATAATGGATAAAAAGAGAAGATACAATAGGAATATACAGTAAATAACATTAAATTAAAGATTTTAGACTCAGAAATATATATAAAAGGGGAGATATTGAGTTCAATTTTGAAGGAGGAGGAAGATTTTGCTGGGTAAAGATGGCAGGCAGCCAGTATACCCCATGCAGAAGCAACACTTCAGAAGCTTTATCCAAATTCTTCAGAAGTTGAATTATTATTTGGTAATGGGGACCCCACCATATGAAGAAGGAGCAGTGTAGGTTAAAATGGAGAAGCAGGTGAAGCTGGATGACAAAGCATGTCAGACCCATGCAGAATCTGGACTTTTATTTGTGAATAATGGGGGCAATGGAAGGTGTCATGGAAGAATAGGACCCAATTTGCATTTTTGAAGTAAATAACACTCTGTGGGAAATGTAAGAAATGGATTAGGAGTTGAGATGAGATTGGAACCAAGAAACTAATTAAGGGGATAAGGCAATTATTTTGATAGTCCTTTCAAGAGATGAAGACATAGGATTGGAGCTGTGATTGTGAAGATGAGCAGGATGAAGAGTTTGAGAGATAGCTAAAATAGCATTTAGTTATCCATTGAGAAATGTAGAGGATGAGGGAGAGAAACTTAGAATAATGTAAACTTTCTGACTTGGCAATTGGAAAAACTGGAGATATATGGAGTAAGTGTGGCCCTCTCCCTCCTACTTGAATGTAAAGGAGGAAATGAAGTCAAAGGATTCAAACTTGGACATGTTGCCTATATAATGTCATTAGTTGAAGGCTATCTGTGAACTTGTGTAATGAGAACTTTCTGTGTTGGAAATACAAATCTGAAAGATATTTGTACATAGGTGGCAGTTGAAGTCCATGAAATATCCTCCCCACCTCCACCAATTTCTTCTTCATCTTTTCTCAAGGCTAACTACTTATACTTTGTATTTTAGCTAACAACTTACTTCACCCAGGAGGCTTTACCTCCTCCCTGAAGTTAAGTGCTCTCTTCCCACACTTTCATGAGCCTGTTGACCCTCAGCACCCTCCTTCAATGGTTATCCTCCTGGCAAGATCAGTGAGGGCAAGGACTATTCCTGTCTCATTCCCTTCTGCGTATCTAGTGTCTAGCAAGATGTTTGGCACATGGGAGGTACTTAAGTGATATATGTTGATTGATTGATTGGATACATTAATAAAGAAGATTGTTTAAGAAAAATCTGTACAGTGAGAAGAAAACCTCAGGATTAAATAGAGTGAAAGAGGGAGAAAGGGGGGAAGATATATATATATATATATCTATATCTATATATATCTATATAGATATAGATATATATATATCAAATAAGATGAGCATTTAATGTCCTTTAAGAGCCAATTATTGATCTTGACCATTAATTTTTGTTGTATTTCCCTGTCTTTTTTGGGGGGGGGGGTATGTAGTTAACAAATTCAACATAGTTATCACAGATATAAAATTTATTTTTTCTACTTAATATTTTAACAAGCATTTTCCTTATATTTGAAGTGTCTTTATTTTTTACTTAGATTTTATTTCATATTTGTAGGTTAGATAGTAAGTTCATAGGCACTTATTTTTTATATAGTGTTGCATTTTATTCATACAGAAATGGTTTCAAAATTCCTGTCACCACATCCTTATTCACTTTCTCATTCACATGTGCATGTAGTAATTAAAAAATGTAAGGTTATATGTAAAATATAAATGTTGTCCTTATGGAGCTTATTATAGGATGAAGGAGACAGACATGCAAACAATTAATTATAAAAAAAGGATAATGCATTCTCTAATAGAGGTCTATGCTAAGTACCATGAATCTACAATGAGGGAGCACCCTACAAGATGTTCACTTAAGCTAAATGCCTGGTTCAGAGTGATATTTTAAATTAATTGTAGTTGTGTTATCTTCTTAATTTTGCATAAAATACAATTATTTTTAAACTATTTTTATTTTTAAGTTTTAAAACATATGTTTTCTTATTTCTCTGTTTAGAGTGAAGGGAAACTGGCATTTATTAATTGCTGGTTAGTTACTTGGCATATACTAGGTGAAATTATTGATATTTATTATAATCTTCATTATTTTCTTTATTTTTCCATTTTTTAATTTATTTTTTAATTTTAAATTTTAAATTATAGTTTAAAGTTAATATTTTGTATTAGCTTCAGGTGTACAGCATAGTGGTTAGACAATCATATACTTACAAATTGTCCTCCTCTGATATTTCCAATACACACCTGGCACTATACATAGTTATTAAAAAATTATTGGCTGTTTTTCCTGTGCTGCACTTCACATACCCATGAATATTTTGTTACTATCAATTTATATTTAATCATTTCACCTTTTTCACCCAGTTCCCCATGCTTCTCCCCTCTGACAGCCATCAGTCTGTTCTCTATATCTATGAGTCTGTTTCTGTTTTGTTTGTTCATTTATAGTGTTATTCCACATATTAGTGAAATCATGGAATTGTCTTTCTCTGACTGATTTATTTCACCTAGCTCACAACCTCAGGTCCATCCATGTTTTTTTATGGCCAAGTAGTATTCCATTGGGTAAATGTACCACAGCTTTTTTATCCACTAATCTACTGATGGGCACTTGGGTTGCTTTCACAGCTTGGCTATTGTAAATAACACTGCAGTGAACATAATGGTGCATATATATTTTTTTGGTTTTTTTTGTTGTCTCTTTTTTTAAGCATATTTTATTGATTTTATTGTTACAATAGTTCCAATTTTTTTTCCTTTGCTCCCCTCCACCCAGCACCCCCCTCCCCAAACAATCTGCCCCCCAAGTCCATGCCCATGGGTCGTACATACAAGCTCTCCTGTCTCACCCTTTCATATATACTTCTTCTTCCTTTTTTAAAGTAATTAATTAATTAGTTAATTAATTAATTATTTTAACAATAAAAAATAACAATCCCTCCCTCTCAGACTTAAGACCCTTAATAATCTTATAAAGGACAATGGGTGAAGGTCTCGAGCTCTTCTAGCTGCTTCAAACTGAACATGGTCGTCGTCCTACCTACCCGTGGGTCCAGAAATTCCTAATGAGAGTGGGGGTGTGGAGGGGAGGATGGCCTTCCCACATGGGGAAGGATCACGCAGACTCCAGATTGGTTGGCTGTCCCCGGACAATGGCATGCTTGATTTAACAGGCTGACATCCTTGCGGTATTCTGGAGGCAACAGATTTGGCAAAAGGGTTAAAAGATATCATTCAATCTATAACCACTAGGTGACAAAAGACAGGTATTACTTTTTCAATGTCCCACATTAGGGAAAAGAAGGGCTTCTTTGGAGGAAGGTGTGCCAGGTACATCTCACCTGTCCAAAACCCTTTTGCCCATTATACTTAGTTTGGGCTGAGGGAAATATTTTAGATTTCCCCCCTCTCAGACCTCTGGACCCTTTCTGTCCAAGCCACTAGGACAGAAAAGAGAAACCAGTTTTAAAGTGAAACCCACAGACCACCCCATTCTTCACCAACCCAGCCACTTAGTTCAGCCAAACCATTGAGTCTCAGGAGACAGCGCTGCAGACAGGATTAAGTGAGGCCTATACGTATGGACAATCACTCAGGTAATGAGATCATAGGCTTATGTCCTTTGAAAACAGAAAACACATGTTAATTTATGTAACATAACCCACATACAAGTCTCTAAATCTGTAGGATTGTCTTATCGGAAAGACATCCAGTTGCAAGGCATTTGACATTCTTCTTGCCTGTAAATTAAACATCTTTGATAATCCACAGACATAGTTTAACTTTCAAATGAAAACAAATTTTAAATGAAAAGAAACGTTAAAGACGATTAGCTGCACTACTTTATAGTCTACCACTGATCATTGGGATTTTCCTTGAATCACGATTTTTCTCCCTAAGATTACCCTCCTTGTCATTAAAGGGACTGCATTAAGTCCAGTTTTAATTTATTCTGTTCATTTGCATAAACACAAGAAGAGCAGAAGATAATCACTTACGATCTTTAGTTCTGCTTTGCTGGAACTTATGCAAGGAACATTTAGGGTGACCTTCAGTCTACTCTTCAGGGTACAGAAGCAGAACCACATACCTGGCATTCAGCCTTTCCTGTAAACACCTGTTTTTCCAAGTCCTTCTGGTTTTCCATTGTGTCTTAAGGTCCCTTCTAGCCATCTTTCAGGAAAACAATCTTCATTCCTTCCCTGGAAAGATTGCCATGGACCGAACATCCAACCAAGGTACCAGGCCTTTTATCTCGTGGGCTTTTATTACCTTTGAAAGTCAATCCCAGTTCCTCAGGGCTTTTTGGTAACAACCAAAGCCCAAGCATGCCTCCTTTAGGCATGACATTCCAGTCAAAGTCTTAGTCAAAAAAATCTCTATTAACAACTGGTATTATTAGTTTTATGCAAAGAAACTTATGTCATTACTTCTTTAGAATGCCAAACTCTGGAGGGATCAGATAGAGAGAAAAATATACAGTGTGAAGGAAAATCCTTGTCCCTCTAATATTCACTGAACTTGCATTTCTATTCTTTATATTTTCATTTTTTCCCCCACTAAAAAATTTTTTTTTCCATTACAGTTGTCCCACTTTTTTTTCCCTCTTGCTTCCCTGCATCCTGCCCCCTCTTCTCCCACATTCAGTCCCCACCCAGTTGTCCATGTCCATGGGTCATTTATACCTGTTTTTTGACTAGACCCTTCCCCTTCTTACCCCCTTCTCTCCCTCCCATCTCCCCCTTTGTTACTGTTAGTTTATTTCTTGTTTACATACCTCTGGTTCAATTTTGCTCATTTGTTTGTGTTGTTCATTAGTTTCCTGTAATAGGTGATAGCATAAGGTATTTTTCTTTCGTTGCCTGGCTTATTTCGCTAAGCATAATTCTCTCTAGTTCCATCCATGTTGTTGCAAATGGTAGAAGTTCCTTCTTTCTTTCAGTACTTATTCATTGTCATTTTTCCCCTTTGTACTTGTGTTCCTCTCTGTCTCTCTCTGTTTATTCATCTTCTTAAAGCAGACCCTTTAGCATCTCTTGCAATGCTGGTTTGGTGGAGATGTATTCTTTTGGCCTTCTTTTGTCTTGAAAACTCCTTATTTCACCTTTCATTTTGAATGAGAGCCTTGCTGGGTAGAGTATTCTTCGTTGTAGGTCTTTGTTTTTCATTGCTTGAAATATATTTTGCCATTCCCTTCTGGCTTGTAGTGTTTCTGCTGAGAAATCTGATGATAGCCTTATTGGAGCTCCCTTGTATGTTATTAGTTGTTTCTCTCTTTCTGCTTTTAGGATTCTCTCTTTGTCTTTGAATGTTGCCATTTTAATTATGATGTGTCTTGAAGTGGGCCTGTTAGGGTTCATCTTCATTGGGACCCTTTATGCTTCCTGGACTTGCGTGACTCTTTCTCTCCTCGTGTTAGGAAAGTTTTCTGTCACTAGTTTTTCAAAAAGGTTTTCTATCCCTTGCTCTTCTTGTTCTCCTTCTGGAATTCCTATGATATGGATATTATTACGTTTTATGTTGTCCTGCAGCTGTCTTAGGGCTTCTTCAGTCTTGTTCAATCTTTTTTCATTTTGTTGCACTGTCTGGAAGTTTTTGTCTACATTGTCCTCCAGCTCGCTGATCCAATCTTCTGCTTCCTCTAGCCTGCTTTTAATTCCTTCTACTGTGTTCTTCAATTCAGAGATCGCATTCGTCATTTCCTCCTGCCTCTTATTGATAGTTTCTATGTCCTTTTTCATGCTGGTGTAATTCTCAGTAAGTTCCTTGTTGTTTTTCTGGAGTTCCTTGTAGTTTCCACTGAGCTCATTCAGCTTCTCCATAATCCATGTTTTGAATTCCATATCTGATAGTTTGTTCCCCTCTATTTCATTTAGCACTCCTTCTGGGGATTCTACCTTTCCTTTCGATGGGGGGTTGTTTCTCTGTCTCCCCATTTTTGTGACTCCTATTGTTTGTTGGTACTTCTTAGGATGATCTGCACTTCCTGGATCTGCTCCTGGTGGCATCAGATCCTGTACCAGTCTGGGTCTAGGCAGCCTGTTGGAGACTTCCAGGGATCTACTGTCTTTGTCTGACTTCTTTAGTTGTTAATCTATTCAATCTGTGATTAGCCATCAGGCTTAAGGATCGAGGGTGGGACAGCTTAATTCCTGTAGGCAGGGCTTTTGCTTTCCCTCAGGCTGATGCCAGGTGGAGGAGGGGGAATGGTCTGCCTGCAATACTGTGGATGAGTCAGCACTGGGACCTGGTTGGCTGCTTCCCCAATTCTCCCCTCAAAGCCAGCACACCAAACTCTCCCCAAGTGTCTCCAGTTCTCTCTGTCTTCCCTCTGCTTGAGCCCAGGGTAAGTGGGGGCCAAAATATTTTTTATGTGAGCCGCTTAAGAGCTCTTTTTCTCCAGCTGTTTTTCTCTGGCTAGCAAGAAACCCTGTGACTTTTCGCTTTTCATGGCTGGAGACTATTTTACTTTCTACTCTGTTGCTATAGGCTGGGAAGCTCAGCTGGGGGTTTAGCCCCTGCCTTTCTGAGGGGGAATCCCCGGCTGCTGAGCTGTTTCTCAGTCCCTTCAGCTGCCACCCGTGTGGGCCAAGCCAGCTCTTCCATGTCTCTGCACCCCCTACTGGTCACATTGTGATGTAGCAGCCTTTTATGTCTCTGTGGTTATAAGACTTCTCTCCAGCTAGTGTTCGGTTGGTTATTCCAGATGATTTCTCCAAAATTAAGTTGTAAATTCAGACTAGTTCTGGGAGGAGGTTAGTGTAGCTTCCACTTACTCTTCCACCATCTTGTTTTTAGGGTGCATATATTTTTTAATAGTGTTTTCAGTTTCTTTGGATATACATCCAGATGTGGAATTGCAGGATCATAAGGCAGTTCCAATTTTAATTTTAACAGTAAGCTCCATACTGTTTACCACAGTGGCTGCACCACTCTGAATTCCCACAAACAGTGCACTAGGGTTGCCTTTTCTCCACGTCTTCTTCAACACTTGTTTGTTGATAACCATTCTGACAGGTGTGAGGTGATATCTCATTGAGGTTTTAATTTGCATTTCTCTGATGAATAGTGATGTCATTTTCTTTAAAATAGCTGTGCTTATTCTTGTTTGACATAAGAGGAAATGAAGGCTCAGAAAAGTTAAATTATCTGCCCCTGATCTGTGAGTCATAAGTAAGGAGGTCAGGGAATGACTATTCAAATCAAGGTCTGCCTAATGCCAAAACTTTCTGCTTTTATTATATTCTAAATATGTAATTCAGTCTGATTCTTAAATAAAACTAGGACCTTAAAAGGGGTCTTGTATATATAGAACATCAGTGTATCTATATCATATTTCACATGTAATGTTTAAATGTTATTGTGCCCAATAAAGCTATTATTTTATTTTCCATGCTAATATGGAAATGTTATGACACAGAAGAAAATGAAATTTGTAGATAACCTGGTATCTTTTTAGTAATGGTTTTATCCATCTTTCCTATGAAGAATTTCCCCAGGTCTATTAAATAGGAGAAACAACAGGCTTATGAGTCCCAATTCTCGTAAATGCTAGACAGTAAATCTCCTAACAAATTACCAGTCAAAGGAAGGAAGAACATGGCAGTACATGAATAATGATGTTCAGTTGTTTTTTGTATGTACATTGCATTATCCCAACTAGAGCAGCATTCCTCATGCAGTTCTTTCTCTCTTCTTTTCTCTTTTCCTCCCTCTCTTTTTCTCCCCTGCCGCTTCTCAGCAGAGAGCCAGCTATAGAGTAAGGCCTTGATAAATATGTGTTCAGCTGAGAGGAGCAGGAGCCCAGGGGATGAGCTGATTTCACACTATTGTGTCAGTTGCTGAATAATAGAGTGTGGTCTGTGTGATTAATGTATTTATGTATTCGACTTGTATTAGCAATATCTTCCCTGCCATCTTCCCACCCATGTCCTCACATGCATTTGTAGAAAGGCAGTCTCTAAAGTGTGCTTTTTAATAAAACAAGCAAGAGAAGGCATGTACTGGGATAAAAGTGTTAGGGAGTTAATTGAAAATATTTAAACAGTTCATGTAAATATTCTACTTCATATGTATACACAGCTTGTGTATATAGCCAGTCAGCAGTTTCTCGGTAGCAACAGTTGAGATCGAAAGTGATATAAAATTGTAACTTTACTACATCAGCCATAGCCATGGCTAGTTTTTTTTTTTTTTTTATGTTTCTTGGGAATGTAACACACAATGGTAATTAAAAACGCCTCTATTCAAGGTCATAAATGATTTTTTTCATAGAAATGCATTGTATAAAGCAATAAACAATGATTCCTCTTAACTAAAACAATCTAGGTTGAATGAGCACTAGAAGAAATTATAAAGAATTTTATTTTGGTTACCAGGAAGAGAGACAAAATATTTTTTGGTGATTCTTCAATCTTCTTTTTAACTTCTTTGAGATATGATTTAAACACAAAAGTTTGTACATACTTGATGAGTTTGGGGACAAGTATGCGCCTGTGATACTGTCACCACCATCAGGGCTATAGGCATATCCATCACCTGTCAGTTTCTTCCTTTTCCCTTTATTATGATCATTTTTGTGTGTGCTAAGAACACTAAGATTTACTCTTTTTTAAAAATTATATTTTGTTTATGCTATTACAGTTGTCACAAATTTTCCCCCTTTGTCCCTCTCCACTCCCCTCGACCTTGGGCAATCCCTACACCATTGTCCATGTCCACGGGTCATGCATGTATGTTCTTTGGCTACTCTATTCCCTATGCTGTACTTTAGCTCCCCATGACTAATCTGTAACTATCAATTTGTACTTCTAAATCCCTTCACCTTTTTCACCCACCCTACCAACACCCCTCCAATCTGGCAACCATCAAAAACATTCTCTGTATTTATGATTCTGTTTCTGTTCTGTTTATTTGTTTATTTTGGTGTTTTAGAGTTGGTTGTTGATAGTTCTCTCTGTAGACTCTTTTGGGTCAAAGCCAGGGCTTTGCTAGTGTTAAAGACCTCCACCTTCTGGGTTAACAGTGAGGGCTGTCCTTGTCCTTGAAGTTGGCTTTCTATACTCTACCCTCAACTGTCTGATATATCCTCTGTCTCTTTACCTGATGGAATGGAAGAGGTAGTATTTAATTCTTATGGAAAAGCAATCATTTTTGGCAGAGAAGGTTTTGCTGTAAGTATCACATGGAAGACTAACTCCTTCAGGAAATACTTCTGACATAGCCTGGTACCTGGGAACAGAGATTCATATGTTTCTTTACTTTCAAGCAATTCATAGCCAGAGATATGCTATACTGCTAATATCAGAGGGCCTTTTATTTTAAGCAATATCAATCAGTTGGTAACTACCATGTGTGTTTTATTTAATCATGTCTATTCATTCAATTTAGGATAACAATTTAAAGGACACCTTTAATTTTTTGTGTGTGTTTTTATTTTTTGATAACTCCTAGCTCTTTTTGAAATTTCACTGACTCAATAATGGATGGAGATAAACACTTGACCCAAAGTCATTTTGTGCATTTACCTGCTAATGGACAGTCATACTCTTTTTCTGGGAATTTGGGTGAGGAATTCAGACCAGTTATTTAGCAGTGACCTAAGGCTGTATATGTGGCCATGAAGACTTCAGGCTAATGGTCATGTGGGAACTCTGATTGCTTGACTTGGTCAAATTCTAACTCTAAACATTGTTATGATCAAAAGGATCTGGTATTACTATTGGCATCAGAAAATGGGGAACAGAAAACTAATAAATATCTCCTCACATTTGCTAATATTTGAGAATTTGCTATATTATTTACCTGTTTCACTATTTCGCTGACTTTTTTTCCCCTCTGCTAACAGTTGTGAATTTAAGAGGCTAGGATTATTTAGGTAAGTAACCTTAGTTATCTAGATGCAAGAATCATATGGTCATTCCTAGAAAAATATAATAAAGAGTTCTCAAAGTAGGCTAGTTTTGGAACATGCTTAGAATGAAACTGGTACACATCATTGTAAGGCAATTTGCTAAGGTCATCTATTGCCCCAGAGAATGAACTACAAGATAATGAATGAATAAGCAGGGAGCATTCCTATGGGTAAGGAACACCAGGCCAGTTTGGAAGAACATCATGTGTAAATCACCACATTTCTTCCATATCTATAGTTGGTGGTACTGACATCTTGTTCCTCAGAGCAGAAGTTAAACTCTAGAGGTGTGGGAGGGCTCTGTTCTCCTAAAAACATGAAAACTATTCCTAGAGGCTCTGAAATTACATATGGTTAAGTAGAGGCAATAAAACCGAAGCCAATTGGGACAGCCTCAAAGAGTAGAATTTTCTATTCTATAGGGGAAAATAATGGCTACCACTTATTGTGTGCCAATATGTGCTGAAGTGATATTAGGTAACAAGATTATTTCTGTCCTTACAGTAAACATGCAATATAAGTATTATTATTTCTATTTTACAGACCAGGAAATTAACATCTAGAGAGGTTGTCTTATTATTTGCTAGTGAATGAAATAAAAACCCACCCCTTTTGACTTTAGTGAAAGTCTTGAAAAAACCCTGTTTTGTCAAGACTCTGGAGGATTTCTTATAATTTTTCAGTAAAACCCAGAACGCATCATCTATGCTTTATTTTTGGAGCAACAGAAAAGTCCTTAGATCTATCCTAAGACAAACAATAAAAAACTCAAATACCATATTGTTACTAACTTTTAAAGCAACCAATTTCATCATGCCACACTTTAATGAAAACATTCAGTGACCAAGATGTGGAAGCAGCCCAAGTGCCCATTAGTAGATGAGTGGATAAAAAAAACTGTGCTACATTTACACAGTGGAATACTACTTAGCTGTAATAAAGAAGGAAATCTTACCTTTTGCAACAGCATGGATAGACCTGTGGAGTATTTTGCTAAGTGAAATAAGCTAGTCAGAGAAAGACAAGTACCATTTGATTTCATTTATGTGTGGAATCTAAGAACAAAATAAACTAAGAAACAAAGTGGAGATAAACTCATGGATACAGAGAACAGATTGATAGCTGTCAGAGGGGAGAGGTTTGGGGGCTGGGTGAAAGGGGTAAAGGGATTAAGTAAAGAAAATAAAGAAAGACTTATGGACACAGACAACAGTATGGTGATTACCAGAGGGAAGAGGAATGGGGGGAGGTAGAAGAGGGTAAAAGGGGGATAATGGTAATGGAAGGAAACTTGACTTGGGGTGGTAAACACATAATACAATACACCAATGTATTGTAGAATTATATGCCTAAAACCTATATAATTTTATTAACCAATGTCACCCCAATAAATTCAATTAAAAATAAAACAAACATCCAGTGAGTCCCCTAGAGAAGGAAGTCTATGCTATTTAGATTGACATTCAAATCTCTTGGCCCAAGTGGTATCTGAAATTGTCAGTATGAACCAATCCTTTCTTTGTGGACTTCTCCCACTAGAATTCTAATCTTGGGCTGCACCTAAACCTGCCATTCTGCTTTTCTCTTTGCTTTACCATCACCCAACCATCATCACAGCTTCCACCACAATCCTCCTCTATTCTTTGAATTTTTATGTTTTTGTCTATATTTCTTTTATGGCTAAACATATTATGGCATATTGTAATTATTTAAGAACCTCTTCTAGAGTCCATACATCTGAAAGAAGGAGCACATCTTAAATAGCTTTCTTTTCTCATAGCCACTCAAATATTTTATGCAGTGACATTTATAATCAAGTTAACAGATTGTCACTGGATATAATTATCGATAATAGCTACCACTTATTGAGCACATAGAATGTACAAGATACTGGGTTACGCATTTTATATAAATCATCCTCAATCCTCGATCCATGATAACCATGCCGAGGAGGAAGGAGCTGAAGTAGCTGGCCTGTGATTCTGTTTTCCCTGGTCATGAGGGAAAACCTGCTGGGAAGAAAAAGAGAAGGTAGGTGGCCCAGTATAATTTTCTTATCAACATAAAGAAAATGGACCTCCAAGGGGAAAGACTAATGATATTTTCTAAGAAGATATTTCTAACTCATGGATGTCTTGAGTAGGATATTCCTGGTTTACGACTGTTTATGGTAAGCAAACCAACAACTGATGGACTTATTAAGCATGGTTCTCTAGTGAATATCATGATGTCATACAACTACCTGGAGGTATAAGATAGGAGTGTTTCATATGCTCCCCACTATGTCGAGTTTCCTTAGAGATCTCATCTGTCATTCTGGGCCAGAGATCACATGTCCAAAGCAGGCAGAAAGAATCTAGGGTGCCAGGTAATGTCTCAGACTTATCCCTGCTTTGCCTCATAATTGTTTGTGCCTCCTGGAACTTGTGAATGAATATGCTATGTTACATGACAAAGTGGAATTAAGGTTGAAGATAGAATGAAAACCACTAATCTGCTGACTTTAAAATAGGGAGATTATCTGGATTATCCAGGTGAATTTAGGGTAATCACAAGGATCTTTAAATGTGGAGGAGGGAGGCAGCAGAGTCAGTTTTAGAGTAATGCAAGGTGATAAAGACTCAGCCAGTCATTGCTGGCTTTGAAGATAGAAGTGGCTACAATCGAGGGAATGCAGGCAGTTTCTAGAAGCTGGAAAAGGAAATGGATTCTTCTTAGAGCTTCTAGAAGGAATGAATGCAACCCTAACAAGATCTTGATTTTAGTCCAGTGCAACCTGCATCAGACATCTGATCTCCAGAACTGCAAGATAAATTTGTGTATGTTAAACAACTAAATTTGTGGTAGTTTGTGGTTACAGCAGCAATAAAAATTGTAATACAATAAAACATTTTATATATCTCCATTTGTAAGATTACTTGCCCAAGCTGACATGACTATTAAGTGCATTTAAAGCGTGCATTAAAAAAAAAAAAATCCTCAGCTGAGGATGTTGATTGGTTTTTTAGAGAGAGATGAGGGGAAGAAAGAGACAGACAGACATTGATATGAGAAATATCGGTCGGTTGCCTCCCATACATGGCTGACTGGGGATCAACCTGCAACATAGGTATGTGCTCTAAGCAGGGATGGAATCCACAACCTTTTGGTGTATAGGACACAACACTCCAACCAAGTGAACCACCCATTCAGAGCAACTTAAAAGCCTGCATTTAAAGCCAGGTTCATCTGACCCCAAAGTCTGTGCTTTTCAGCTGTTTTTCTTAAGTTTTTCTCTTATTAAAGGATGACCCTATGCAATTTTCTCTTGGATAATAGTTACCATTTCTGGTTTTCTGTTTTTATTTATAACACTTACATCTGTTATATTCAGGTTTATTTGCTTCCTAGTAGGAGGAATAATTCCCACCTACTGTCATGCCAAGCAGAGACAGGGGTTTTGATGGAGCTTAAAAAGTAAACTTAAGATCACTTTGAATATTATAATAATTTGAGCTATAGGTGTAAAGGTGATTCAGATTCAGAAGTCATATAAATTAAAAATATTTTCAAATCTTTGAGAGGGACGAATTTCTCACCTGCCTAAGTAAAATAAAGTTAAACTTAAGTTATATAAACATGCTAGGTTAGTATGGCATGGCCTTAGACATTATGTCAAGAACAATTTTTACTGTTTATGAGATTAGGTAAGAAGCATTTTGAGTCAAAATAATGCTTGTTTAAATTCAAGCTTTTACTTACTTGTGTTATCCTGGAATAATTATTGCTTAGCTTTAATTTCCTGATTTTTAAAATGGGGATAGCATTACTAAGTAAGGGTCAACATGAGAATTCATGTGGAGCACATTGTAATCCCTAAAACATTATACAAATATAAGATGTAATAATTATTATTGTTATGAGATTTGAGAGATAATATATGAGTCTTTGTTTGAATAATTACTGGCTGATCAAGGAAAAATTATGAATCAGTTTCAATAACACATTATTATTAGCTTTTGCAAACTAATTTAGAGCATAGAAATCCCTCAGTGTTCAGAACTTGTAACATTTATTGTTTATAATAGTAATTTATAAACCCGACTACCTATCAACATCATAGAAGGAAATTTAAAAGAAATCCTGGGCCCCATGCTGAATTCTCCTATTTCATGTTTTTATAATTAAAAAAAATTTAATTCCTGATGATTCTGGTTACTATGCAGGTTGGGACACCACTAGTATGTGCGTCTTTTGATATTCAGTAGGTAATTTTTCATGTTTTAAGACATTTTCTTAGTTATGTTGTGAGCTTTGTATTTCAACTAAAGTGGCTTGCATCAAATATTATTGCTGCTGATGTTTACATAGGGAAAAGTACTAAATTTCTACAGGCCACAGTAGTGGTTTGTATTGCAATTATTTGAGAAATAATAACAGATTTTTAATTATTCATAACACATGCTTAGAAAATGTGGAACTTGATAGAAATTATCTTCTTTAATTACCTTTTTTCCTTTCCCAGATAAAGAAACTTAGGCCAAGAAAAGTTAAAAGGCTCATCAAAGGTGATGTACTAGCCACTAGGACTGGAATTCCCAGACCTTGCCTTCTTCCTCTATTCATGTTGTAGAAAGCATAAATGAAATTCGCAAGTAGTCAAATTCCTAACCTTTGCAAAGGTTACTAGAATTCTTAATTCTCTTTTACTAAAATTCATAATAAGTGGCAAAATGTACAGACTATAATTTAAAAATTTCCCTTTGAATAGTATATGGTGGATGTGCTAAGTGTCTACAAAATTCAAGAAATAAAGGAGAACAATCGGAATCAACGAGGGTGTTTGGAACTTCAATTATTTTATGCTGTTTTTTTCTTTTCTACCATATATTACTCAGCAAGGAAATTACTGCAATGTTGACCTCCTTTAACATTATTAATAAAACTGGTCCAAATGAAAGTGAATAAATTGGACATTAATATGTGTAATAAAAATCATGAAGAAACAAAAGAAAAATTCAACCTTACTAAACAATGAAGTGCTTTTATAGTTATATAGTTTTATATATATATAGTTATATATATATATATAAGTATATAGTTATAACAATATTATTAACTATATTTCTTATGCTGTACTTTACATTCCCATGACTCTTTTGTAACTACCAATTTGTACTTCTTAATCCCTTCACAGCCATTCTTGGCGGTGCAGATAGACTCTTAAGAAGCTACACCATCGTCTCTCGAGACGGACGGCTTCCGACGAATCCCTTCATCCTTTTCACTCAGCCACCCAACCTTTCTCCCCTCTAGCAGCCATCAGTTTGTTCTCTGTATCTGTTGAGTGTTTCTATTTTGTTTGTTCATTCATTTTGTTCTTTAGATACCACATATAAGTGAAATCATATGGTATTTGTCTCTCTGTGTCTGCAAGTCACCCATTTTATAGATGAGGAAACTCAGTTTGGACAGGGACTGGTCTGATCACATTTTGGTGACATGCAAGTAGAGCTTGGATCCTTAGTACCCAGGCCAATAATCTTCTCCACTACCAAGCTCTTCTCCATCAATTTTTGCATAAGAAACCTCTTGAAGGAGGATAAAGCTATGCAATTTTGTCCTGACAGGATATATGAAATACAGAAGGGACAATGTAGAGACTATGAGGAGAAATTATTTAATGGACCAATTCTGTATATTTGAGCCTTAGATGTGTTTTCTTAGCAAAAGCTGGTAGAGTAGTTCTTTTTTTACTGGCTGTTCCCTTGAGTTACCTTGTCCCTAGCTCCATGAAGTCTCTAAATGTTGAGGCCTTGAAAAATTCCCTTAATTTACTCTGCTACAGAATGGATGGCTCTGCATTTCAGGTGCTTCCTTTTTACTTCTAAAGGACATCTGGTTGTTGATTTAAAAACAGAAAAAAGAGTCATGGAATCCACCAAAGGCAATCAGCCAACCAAAGGCTCAGCTGGTTCATATTTTGTCCATTGTACTTGCTCTATCCTTCAGATTGCAAAGTGTAGTGCATATAAGAATTGATAAAAACTGACAGAATAAGTCAGATATTTTATTTTTTACAGTGCTACTAGTTTACTTAAATTCCTTTGAATCATTATCAATAGCAATGTATCATTAAAAGCAAAATGTTGAAGGTACTCTGTCTTAATCTGTTCAGGCTGCTCTAACAAAAATATCATAGACTGGGTGGTTCACATAAGCATTCATTTCTCTCAGTTCTAGGGGCTAGAAAGACCAAGGTGAAGGTGCTGGCAGATTCAGTGTCTGGTGAAGACGTGCTTTCTAACTCATAGTCAGCCATCTTCTGTTTGTATCTTCACATAGCAAAAGGAGCAAGGGAGCTCACTGGGGTCTCTTTCATAAGTCGTCGTTGTCGGCAGCCGTCCGTCTCGAGAGACGATGGTGTAGCTTCTTAAGAGTCTATCTGCACCGCCGAGAATGGCTGTGCAGTCCGACTCGGGAGTGACATGGTATATGTCTCCTCCCGTGTTGAATCGACATCTTGCGATGAAGCTACAGAGCCTGGGCAGGGTGATATGGAGGGTCTGCTGTTGCCCATGCAGCAGACCCCCCCTCTCTTCGCAGCTGAAGGATCCAAGGGAAAGACGGAGTCAATACAGCTTGGCTTCAGGTGTGCCGCAGGAGTTGCCGGTGTTGACTACAACGTCAAACCGCCTTAGGGACTCCGGCTCCGGATTTTCTGTCGGGGTTTACTCCCTTAGCCTTTCCCCTGAAGAGGTATGCCGCAAGGCAGCGGAGGTTTTTTGGAGTCAGAGTTTTCCTTCTCTGATGTGCCCTGACTGGAAGATCGAACCAGCGACACTTAGCTCGCAGGCCGACGCTCAATCTTTCATAAGTACTCACCTAATATCATCACACTCAGGTTAGGTTTCACCATAAAAGTTGTGGGGGAGGCCAACATTAGTTTATAGCACATTCAAATAATTTAGGATCTTATTTGAAAGGCTTGTTAAGTCTGCACTAATGAGATCTTGATGTAGTTCTTGTCCTCCAAAGCATGTTCTAATAACCTCACCTATTAGATACTTGATATCTGAGGACAATCTACTAGGAAAAAGAGAATGAGAAAGTGTCTTGATGTTGCTTTTGAACAGCAAATAATTGTTTTGTTTTACTATGTACATTTATTTCACGTGGCTTCACACTGCATTTGCATAACAGGCATTCTGCTTTAAAAAAGAATAATAGTCAATATAGCTTAGTTATTTAAAACATGGTTTCTGGTGCCAGATTACCACTGGGTTCACATCCTCGCTCTATTATATGCTCTCTGTTTCACCTTGGGTAAGTTTCTGAAGCCCTCTGTGTCTCAGTTTTATCATTCATAAAATGGAGGGAATACTGGCATTTATTTTATACAAATATTATAGAGGTGCAAGGAGTTAATATATGTGACACATTTAGAGCAGGGTCAATAGAAATATGCTTAATGAATATTAGATATATTTATTATGTTTATTTGGCATTATTAGTGACTAAATTTGGCAATTAAGCTTTTTTTTTCTGGCCACTCCCTTTTCCAAAATGAAGAACAAAATCTGCAGTATAACCCATAAAGGAAAATTTGGGACTCTGTATGGAAACAAAACTGATTATCTTTCTTGGTAAAAGTGGGATCTAGGTAAAAGTAGGAAGAGAGAAGGAAGAGAGGACCAAGTGAGAACAAGGTTAAGTATCTTCTCATCTGGATTAAAGACATAAGTTGGGGGTGAATCTTCTAAATAGATTCTTTAATATTAATTGATACCAAATTACTCTGTGAGTATAATTTTAAACTTTCTCATTATTAGGAGGGCCCTGCCTTCTGGTTTGTGGTGCACTGCACATGCTATGGTAAGGAAATTGATAGAGGTTTTTTTTAAATTTCAGAATGAAATTGGAATTTTAGACACTGCCAATTCAGTGAGATTTTTATGTTTGAGATATGGTTATTATATTAAGGAGAAGACCTATGGTGGGCATTTTGTAATATGTTTTCAATTATTGTAAAATGTTCTAAGATGAGCTTTTAAAGAAGTTTTGCCGAATATGGACTATAAAAAGATTCATGGATATAATAATTTTCTGAGGTGCTATAAGTTGTTGTAAAAATACCCAATTAGGTAGAATATTCTTTTAAAAAAACAACCCCGAAACAAAACTCAACTGAGGTGTTTTTTTTCTTCTTTTTTTCTGCTATTGACTCTCATGATTCTACTCTAGTGAAACAAATTAAAAATGTGTGTTTCTTAAAAAATTATGTACTGGGTTGTTTATATTGCTGTGTATATCTTCAGAAAGGTTTTTAAAGTTCTATGAGGACCACTGAAGCTCAGCATTTCATTGGTCACAACCTATTGCATGCACTTCTCTTGAATATGCCTGTGTGGCATATAATCATGATTGTTCTTTGACAGGTCACATCTTTTTTAGACTAAAACCAAATAAAAAAAACCCATTAGATATAAATATAAAAATGAAATATATATTTCAAATACTCCATTTTTGCTAATTGCACTAAGGCAAAGGAGATAAAAGCTATGTTTTCTCATTAATTATTTAGATTTAGGGTATTAAATAAGAATAACAATTGCAGGAAAAACAATATAATTGTGAGAGTGATTCCATATTACCTTCTTCCACTTTTGTTATACATAGGATTGAGTGAACTGAGGTTAAATGAGAGACAGAAATCTGTTTTAAATACTGTAGATAAAGGAATTTGAATGATCTTTTATCTGCATATGTATTAAAAGCAGTTCATATTACCTTGATGTAACCAAGGTCCTGAGAATTCAAAAACCAGATAGTCTGTGATTTCTTTTTTTCTTTGGGATAATTTCATGGAGTTGTAGATCAGAAAGAGATCTGCAAAGTATTACATCCATCACTTATTTCCCAGAGGCATTGTATTGGAAATTCTATTAGAAGACAGGGCCTCTCCAAATGTGGCTTTTAGAAGTTTTTGTTTTGTGTCGTGACTCAAAATATGGCAACTTCCTTTTTGTCTAGCATTCTGGTACTCAAATCTTTCTCTCTTTTTCAATCTTCAGGGAAAGTAGAAAACAGTTTGATATACTTTAGAAAAAAAAATTCATAGTGTTACCACTGACCTTCTGTCTTTTAAAAATCTCCACATATTCTGCAGTTCATTGACCCTTATGAACACTCATGCACCTCAGGACTTTGGGATTTGAAGAAAAACAGCCGTGTGTGGTTGTCTGATTAGAGGCAAATGCATGCGCATAATATTTGAATACTCTGGAGCTCAGATATATTTATAAAGGCTGTTAACACAGATTGTGGTTTTTACCTCCAGAGTAGACTTGAAGACATATTTCCTGAAAATATAAACCCCATATAATACTTATAAGGAACTTAAATATCTAAACCTTATGGCATGTAGTAATAGATATGAGTGTTATATCTTCAGGAACTGAAATTGTTCAAGTTAATACAAATAAGATGTGTAAAACCTGTCTGCACAATAGGTAAGGAGTGACATTATTTGTAGTAAATTTTTCAGCACATAGGCCATTATACATCACTGGACTGCATCTATCTCCAATAATAGCTTGGCCTAGCAAGAATAGAGATTATGTATTATACTGATTCTTGATGAAAAAGAGACTCTAAATATTCTCAGGCTTCTTGTTTGCTTCTCCATAACTCTTTCATTATAACTGAATGCACTGAAAGAAAAATTGAACAAGATTGTTAATTTCCTCTTGATGGAGTAATGAACTGTTTCATTTTTTTTTCTCCTTAAATTAGAAATCCCCTTACAGAGAACAGACTGATGGTTGCCAGAGTGAAGGGGGTCGGGGGAACTGGGTGAAGAAGGTGAAGGGATTAAGAAGTAAAGACTGGTGGTAACAAAATAGTCATGGGGATATAAAGTACAGCATAGGAAAGGTAGTCAGTATTGTGGTGGGGGCCTGTGTATTGTGCCAGCTGGATGCTGGAGGTGTTAGGGGAACACTTAGTGAAGTTGTGTGATTTTCTGGCCACTGTGCCATACACCTGAAGCTGATACAAAGTGCTGTTGAATGTAAACTGTAATTGAAGAAATTGAAAAAATTTAAAAAATACATAATAAATAAATAATTAAAATAATAAATAAATAAATAAAATATAGTAAAACAAAAAAATAGAAATCCCTTCATGTACCATTTAAGTAAAACACACACACACACACACACACACACACACACACCAAAGAGCTTGGTAAATAAATTTTTAAAAATTAAAAAATAAAAGAAAAATTAAATAAATTGGAAAAGTTAATGGAATGCTGCAATGTGGGACTAATTAGAATCAGAAGAAACCTGGACTAAAAATTAACAAACAGAATCAAGTCCTGTTCTTAACACAGGCTAATTTTTGACCTTAAGTAAATGAATTCAACTATTTATCCTCAAGTTTTTAATTGGTAAAAAATTTCATGTATGTGTGTGAATGCATGTGGGTGGTGGGGTAATTAGTGGGTTCTAGTCTAAGGTGATACCCCCAAGCAGCATTTTTATTTCTCACAATGACTTGGGACTTATTGGCACTCACCCTTTGCAAGTCTGGGTTGGAAAACATCGTGCAATGCACAGAATCATCTTACACAGTGAAGAATTGTGCTGCCTGAAATGCCAGTAAATTCCTGCCCGAGGATGTTGTAGATAATTCTCTAGTATCTCTTCCAGTTGCATATCCAAATTACACAACTAGTAAAAACAATAGTAGATTAAGTAAAAAAAAGCAAGTGGGTGAACTCAAAACTAGAATCATAAAAACAACACTTAAAACTTTTACAAAAGCTTGAGGCAAAGGTAGTTTATATTCTTATTTACTAGGAAAGGAAACTGTCATTTATTGATGTTTCTGTCCCAGCCTTTTCCCCAAATGTAATCACATACATTTTAATGAGAACTATTCAATTTAAGTGTTTTACCAAGCATGAGCCTGAAGCTAAGGGAGGGTGAGCAACTACCCTAAGATCAGACTGTAAATGGCAAAACCAAAATATTAACATGACCCTATCTGGCTTCAGACAACTCTTTCTGCACATTATGTTCTCTTGAAAATGGAAAGTAGTAGAGATTAAGCCAGAAAAGTACTTGTGTGTTGAGAACCAGACATTATGGACCTTTCCCCCTCATTTTTTGAGTATTCAATACTCTTTCTTGCCACTAAGCCTTTGTGAAGACTGCATCCTTTTTTCTCCTCCTCCTCACCTGGCCTACTCACCTTGATTCTCAGGTCCTGCTTGTGCTTTGCGTCCTCTGTGAGTGTCCCTGACCACATGGAACCTACTCAGGTGCCCTACTTTGTGCTCCTACACTTCCTCAGTCATATATACTGTTTGGTTACTGCCGCTGCTTGATTCACTGCTACGCAGGAGGTAAGCTTCATAAGGACAGAGGTCCACTTTTCTCATTTCCTGGCATTTTTTGTACCTTACAAAATATTTGTTGAGTAAAGGGATGAAAATAAGACAATGTTGCAGTTATTTTAAGAAAAGAAGTGATATTACTCGTGAACAGTTTGAATATTTGTTTTTTAACATTAGGTTACAATTCATTTTATATAAATATATAATTTTTATATTACATTTATTGTTGTAATTATAGTGTACATTTCTAAAACTCATTCCTTCTACTTATGTTTTCTTTCTCTTGTACTTTTACTTTTTGATGTCTTTTATGTTATCTTTGTATTTATTTTTGTTCTTTAACATGTTATGTATATAGTTAAATGTATGACACTAATTTATTCTGGGGGACAGAGTAGCAGAAAAGTAGAGTACAGATTATGGAGCCAGGCAGCCTGAGGCTGACAATCTTGGCTCCACCACTGACTGGCTACATGGCTTTTGACAAGTCACTTGCCTTTTCCTTACATGTAAAAAATAAGGAAATAGGATCACTTATCCTTTATGATTGTTTTGGATGGTCAAATAAGGTAATACATGTAATATGTAATATATAAGTAAAACTCTTAAGGGGCTTCAGGAAAAGTACTATACAATATAAGTACAGTTATTATTATTATATTTCTCTTTAATTAGGACTTTTTAGGTAATTATTTTTTTGAAAATGTGCGTAATTAGAAAGAGGGGAATGCTTAAATTTGATAATTTCCATTCAAGCGAATTTTAAATAGAAAAAATTTTGATTAATGTAATCCAAGGAAATTTATGCCAATCAGTACCAATGCAAAGAAGCAAAAGGCATGCTTATTTTTCTTTTAGGATGAATTTAGGAGAGAACATCCTAGAAGAGGACATCAGACATCTGGTGCCATTTCCTTACTCCACCTTTGTTCTTACCCACCTCCTTTGTGCTGTTACTGTCAACTGTAGGTTTTTCCATTTCTCAATGAAATGGTGAGTTTGAAGGCTGGTAAGTCAAACAAAGAGCAAGTTCTTGGGGCTAATTTTGGTGATATATTTTTGCAATGTGGCTATATGCAACTTTAGTACTCCGTTTGAGAAAGTTCCTAAACATTCTCAATGATAATTTAACAAATGGCTCATACATACCTGAAGGATTTACTAGATCCCCAAAACCATTCTCTGTTTTTGGCACTGGACCTAGATGAGGCCTCACAAAAACGAATTTGATACATATTCAGAACCAAGACTTCAATGCTTCTCATTAATTGTTTTAATGTATGGCTCACTGTTCATCTTTATATTGTAACAGTTAATAGTTGAGAATTATAATGCTTGCCTCAGTACTATTTTTTATTAGCCTTGGGTTGTCATGCAACTCTCATGGAAACCATGTTTAATCATACAAATAAATCCTAGTTAGTCAAGTGTCTATAAGGATTTCCTGAAGTGTGAAATGCTGGATTAACAATCATATATACGCATTGTGTAATTCCCATCAGATTATGGATATTCTGAGAGGTGAGGAATTTTAGTTTAAGCAGTATTATTTTTTCCCCACTTTTGGAAGTCTAGAGTTTATATTTTTACTAAACTATCAATATCCAAACTGCCAAATTATTATGCTATAATGTTAAGAGAAAGCTAAAACTAAAATTATTCAAAACACTATACGGAACAAGTAATAGCCTGCAACAAAAAAAAATCAGAGGTTAGAAGAAAACCTACATGATGGGACTAATGACATTCTCCATTTTTAATAGATGACTTCTAATTAATGACATTCTCCATTTTTACTTGCTTTGTGAGAGCACATCTTATATTCTTAAATTGTATGCAGGTGTGGAAATAAATTAGAAGAAAATGTCCTTTGGAAAATGAATCATATTGGTAGCAAGTACTGGTTGGGGTTTGTTTTAATGCTTACCAAATGAATGTCATTCTAAGGCTATATTCATTTATAATTATATGATGGTTATATCTGAGTACTCTTGCTATTTAGGAATTGGATAAATATCTATGTTCCATAACTGTGAATATATTTTATATGACATTATATAAAAGCTAAGATTTCTCAGATATAATAAGTGTTATGGCTAATTTGGTCATTACAATCACAGGAATGTTTTGAAACATCTCTCTGCTCCTCAGTGGTTAAAGAAAACCACAAATAAATTAAATAAGCTGAAAAAAGACAGAAAGAAAAAGATATATTTACTAAGCTTTTTATATTAACCTTTTAATTTACCATTTATGGGTCTTTCCATTTTTTTCTTGTGGCTTTGAGTAACAATCTGATGTCACTTTTTTGTTCCAATACAGCTTTATTTTTTCCCACCTCTTTTGTGCTTTAATTGTCAAATACATTGCATTTATAAATGTTATATGCCTTACAGTTATATACAGTTAAATTATATACAGTAAAGTGAAGACATGTGCAGTAAAACTGTCTTTTATAATTACCTACAAAATTGCCTCTACTTGCATTTGGTTTCATATAGATTCAAATTGCTGTCTGATAATCTTGCTTTTAGTTTAAACAATTTCCTTTTTAAAAATAAAGTGCTTGCAGAAGGTTTTCTCAGTTTATGTTTATCTGAGAATGTTTTCCCCCTTTTCTTCTGGTATTCCCATTATGCATATCTTGGTGTGCTTAATGGTGTCCCTTCTTTCTCTGGGGCTCTGTTCATATTTCTTTATTGTTTTTTCCTTTGTTTTACAGATTCTATAATTTCTATCAATTTCTCTTCAAGTTTTCTGATTCTTTTGCAATCTCAAATCTTCTGCTGAGTACTTTTAGTAAATTTTTTATTTTTGGTTATTACACTTTTTGATTTTTTTATTTCTTTGTCTTTATAATTTCTATTTCTGTTGATATTCTCACTTGGTGAGACATTGTCGTCATATGTTCTTTTAATTCCTTAAGCATGGTTTTCTTTATAACTTTGAATATACTTATAAGAGTTGCCTTGAAATCTTTGTCTTCTAACTCCAACATCTGAGTTCCCTCAAATATAATTTCTCTTGCCCGCTTTTCCTTGTTGTGTATGGGTTCCTGTTTCTTTAAATGTCTCATATATTCATGTATACACTGAGTGAACTCTGGTTATGATCCCTTGTACCCCAAGACTTGTTATTGTTGTTTGTTCCCTTATTTGTTTAGTACTTTGGCTGGACTAGGTTGGTTAGATCTATTTCCCCTGAAATGTTCAGCTTCTGTTGTCTCTTCAGAGGGCATAGCCTTGGGCATGCACATAGTTTTCCTGACTACCAGGGATAATTTTGGGTTTAGGCAGGTTCTCTTTAACTGTCCCTTTACTCATTAAAGGTTTTGATCTTCTTCTACTTATATTATATTCATCTGTATATTCTACTGATTGCTAGCTGATTGCTTTATCATTTTTGACAACACCCTAGGACGTTGATTGCTCAGTCTTTGAGGCTTGTTGTGACCCTCCTCTCAGAAGAATCTCTGTCTTATGGAGCAGGAATTGATTAGGGATGGAGAACTTACTCTTCACTTGCTGTCCTAACTACATACCCCTCATGGAGACAGGGCTCTGGTAGGAAGAGGCAAAAACTGGTGACTCTGCCTCTTGCCACTACCATGTATGGATCTTCTGAAACTCACTTCTGGGGAGAAAGGAAACTGCTGTTATTCACCAGCTGCCACATTGTCTCTGGGCTGGGACGCTGGGGGACATGGGAGCTTCCACTTGACTCCCAAGCCCATTGGGGCAGCTTAGCTGTGCAAGAAAGGAGGACTGAACTCTCCATCAGTGATTCTGCCTGGTTCCATTCTAATTAGCAGGAATTAATGCAACAGCACAGGTAGCATAGAGTTATGGAGAAACGGGAACTACTAAAGTGCACTGCTTGCTGAATCCACTGGTATAGTTCTGTCCCAGGGAGCTGGGGAGATGGAAACTGCTACTTAACTGCTAACCCACTGGGCTGCTGAAACAGCTCTCAAAGCAGAGTTGCTGGTTGGATAGTCCCAGGCTCAAATGCCACAGCCTCACACTGTTCTTATTGTGTTCCCATAGATTTTGTTGAATAAATGCTTCTGGATTCATTGCAAGCTCTTTGATCAAGCTCCAGAGACTTTGAATATTTATTTTTTAAATTTTGGACCTGCTTATCTTTCCAGGAGAAAGATTTCATTGCATTCCTCACAACATCATTCCAGAAGTCCTGCCTCACCACCCACAATTAAATTATATAACCAGCTAGCAGAGCTAAAACAAAGAGGAAATATGTATACAACAAGTGATTATAATTTTAATAATTTAAAATCTTATTTTTAAAGCATTTCTTGCATATGAAAAAATTTTCCAAGTAATTAGCCATTTTACCTCTACTAGGGCACAAAAATGTAGGTTGGGAATTATTATCTTTCTGTTTTACAAATGACCGAAGTGTAAGTACTGGAGGTATGTGACTTGCTTATGTGACAGTTAGTAACTGGCCTAAAGAAAACTCAAACCAGATCTTAACTAAACTTGGTATACCCTGAGACATTGGCTGAGTGGCCTAAGACCCAGCAATAGCACTGAGTTTGAAACTGTATTGGTCTGGTGAACACCACTTTCCCTACCTTTTGACTTACTGTAAACCTATCACATGCAACTGAAATGCTGCCAGAGGCTCTGTAAGTGACTGAGACTACCAGGCAACCAGCAGGCAAAAGCAGGTGAGGGTCATTCTTGGGGTGCCTTGGTTCTTTTGCTCATATGTGCCCAGGCGTGGTGTGGTAAAACTGGCCTTGGTGTGCAGCCTGGTCTTTCCTGCACACACCGAAGCCCAGCACAGGGAGTCACAAACTGTGGATCACTTTGTAGCTCCAAACAGGTTGCTGAGAGCCAGTCACATGCAGCAACTGAACATTGGTCTGCACTGTAGTGCTTTCCAAGAGGCTCAGAACCAATGCACACAGTAGCAAGATTCAGACAATATCATAGCAGAATCCAATACCCATGATAAGTGGCATATTCAAGGGGAGATCTTGGCAGGCATAAAACCATGCTGAGGCAAATTCAGCTTCGTGTGATCAGCACCTGCACAGCATCTCATACACTGTGGATGAGGTTGATTATCACAGTGAGATAGCCAAAAGGTTGACCCCATGCAAAAATGAGCAAATAACATTCAAGACTCAGTTACAATGGGAAGGCCCACATAAGCCACACAAATGACATTACTGGAGCATCAAGCTTAAATGAACAAGAAGACTGTGCCACTGGGTCTCACAGGACATGTACTACATAAGAACACCCAACCAAGCCTGAGAATCATAGCAAATCTACCTAATACATAGGAACAAGCACAAAGAGGCACTCAGAATAGGGAGACAAAGAAACATGCTGCAAATGAAAGAAGGAAAAAACTCCAGAAGAAGAGCTAAATAAAATGGAGGCAAGCAATTTATCAGATATAGAGTTCAAAAAATTGTTATAAGAATGCTCAAGGAACTTAGAGAGTACTGTAACAACATTTAAAAAAGGACATAAAACCATGAAACAAACCAGTCAGAAATGAAGAATACAATCCCTGAAATAAAGAATACACTAGAAGGAATAAACAGGATGTTGAATGAAGCAGAGGATTGATTCAGTGTTTTGGAAGACAGGGTAGCATGTAATACCCAGAGCAGCAATAAGAGAAAAGAATTTTAAAAAATGAGGATAGTTTAAGGGACATTTGGGACAAAACAAAGTATAACAACATCTGCATCATAAGAGTACCAGAAGGAGAAGAGAGAGAGCAAGGGGGTCTAGCACCTATGTGAAGATATAATCTCTGAAAACTTCCCTAACCTGATGAAGAGAAAGGACACAAGTCCAGGAAGTGCAGAGAATCCCCAGAAAGTCTGATGAACATAAAAAGGCCTGCACCAAACCACATTATAATTAAAATAACAAAGTTTAAAGACAAAGAGAGAATCTTAAAAACACCAAGAGAAAGCTCCAATAAGACTCAGCTGATTTCTCAACAGAAACATTTTAGGCCAGAAAGGATTGGCATGAAATACTCAAAGTGATGAAAAAGCAAGGACCTACAACCAAGGCTACTTTACCTGCCAATACTGCCTTTAAAATTGAAGGAGAAATAAAGAACTCCCCAACCAGAAGAAGCTTAAAAAGTTTATTATCACAAATCAATATTACAAATTAATTAAAGGGTCTTTCTTAAGACAAAGAAGAAAAGAAGAAGGAGAAGAAGAAGAAGAAGAACAAGAGGAACATAGTTAAATAAATGGCAATAAATAGGTACCCACCAATAATCATTTTGAAGGTAAATGGCTTAAATGTGCCAATCAAAAGACATAGGGTATCTGAATTGATAAGAAAACAAGACTATATATGCTGTCTACCAGAGAATCACCTCACATGACGGAGATATACACACAGGCTAAAAGTAAAGGTATGAAAAAAGATATTTCATGCAGATGAAAATGTAATAACCTCAAGTAGTAATACTTATATCTGACAAAATAGACTTTAAAACAAAGACTTTATTAAAAGACAAAGGATGCTACACAAAAATAAAGGGAATGATCCAACAAAACCCTTATAAACATTTAGGCACCCAATATAGGAGTACCTAAATATATAAGGCAAATCTTGTTGGAAATAAAGGGAGAGATTGACAGAAGTACTGTACTGTCATAGTAGGGGATTTTCACACCCCATTGATATCAATGAATAGATCTTCCCAACAGAAAATCAGCAAGGAAACAGAGGCATTGAATAACACATTAGACGGATCTAATTGACATCTTCAGAGCATTTCATCCGAAAGCAGGATATACATTCTTTTCAAGTGCATATGGAACATTTTCTAGGATAAACCATATCTTATTACACAAAAGAAGTTTCAATAAATTTAAGATTGAAATCATATCAAGCATCTTCTTTGATGACAGTGGTAGAATCTAGAAATCAATTACAAGAGAAATGCTGAAAAACACACAGACATGGAGGGTAAGTAACATGTTACTAAACAACGAATGAGGTAACAATAAGATCAAGAAAAAAAATGTATACCTTGAAACAAATGAAAATAAGAACACAATAACCCCAAGTCAACTGGACACAGTGAAGCAGTCCTAAGAGGGAAAATCATAGCATTAGAGACCTACCTCAAGAAACAAACATGTCAACTAAATGATCTACCATTACACTTAAGGATCTTGAAAAGGAAAAGCAAGTGAATAGAAGGAAGGAAATAATAAAGATCAGAGCAGAAATAAATGAAATAGAGACTAAAAAATAATGCAAAAATTTAATGAAACCAAGAGGTAGTTCTTTGAAATAATAAACAAGATTGACAAACCTTTAACCAAACTCATAAACAAAAAAAAGAGAGGATCTAATTACATAAAGTCAAAAATGAAAGAGGAGAAGTAACAACTGACACCACAGAAAAAATAATGAAGGAAAACTCCCCAAATTTGGCAAAGGAAATAGACATACAAGTCCAGGAAGCACAGAGAGTCCCAAACAAGCTAGACCTAAAGAGGAACACACTAAGACACATCATAATTAAAATGCCAAAGGTTCAAGATAAAGAGATAATCTTAAAAGCAGTAAGAGAAAAACAGAGAGTTACCTACAAATGGGGTACCTATAAGACTAGCAGCTGATTTCTCAAAAGAAACTTTGCAGGCAAGAAGGGACTGGCAGGAAGTATTTAATGTGATGAAAAGCAAGGACCTACAACCAAGATTACTTTAACCAGCAAAGCTATCATTTAGAATAAAAGGGCAGATAAAGGGCTTCCCAGACAAGGTAAAGCTAAAGGAGTTCGTCATCACCAAGCCAATATTATATGAAATGTTAAATGGACTTATTTAAGAAAAAGATGATCAAAACTATGAACATTAAAATGACAACAAACTTACAACTATCAACAACTGAATCTAAAAAATAAAAACAAAATACAACTAAGCCAACCAGAATAGGAACAAAATCATAGGTATAGGGAGAGGGAGGGGGTGAAATGGGGAAATAGTGCAGGGATGAAGAAGCATAATTGGTTGGTACAAAATAGGGGAGAATTAATAATATAGGAAAGGGTGAAGCCAAAGAACATATATGCATGACTCATGGACATGAACTAAGGGGGTGGGATTTCTGGAGGGAAGAGGGGTTATGGGCAGAGGGGAGCAAAGAAAAAAATTGGGACAACTGTAACAACATAATCAATAAAATATACTTAAAAAAAAGACCCTCCTAACTAATGAAAGTCCTAGACCAGATGGCTCACATTAAAATTTACCAGGCACTCAAAGACCTAACACTATCCTTCTCAAACTATTACAAAAAAATTCAAGAAGAGGGAATACTCCCAAGCTCATTTTATGAGGCTAGCATCCTAATTCCCAAAGCAGAGAAGGCCACTACAAACATGAATATTATAAGCCAGTGTTCCTGATGAACATAGATGATAAAATCCTCAACAAAAGATTAGCAAACTGGATCTGATAATACATTAAAAAGATCATACATCATGATCAAGTGGGATTCATTTTGGAGATGCAATTTGATACAATATCCACAAATAAATAAATGTGATATACCACATAAACAAAATAAAGGATAAATATCACATGCTCATATCAATGGAGACAGAAAATGCATTTGATAAAAACTAGCACCCATTTATGATAAAAACTCTCAGTAAAGTGGGAATAAAGAACATATTTCAATGTAATAAAGGCCATATATGACAAACCCACAGCCAACATCATTCCCAGTGGGTAAAAACTAAAAGCACTTCTCCTAAGGTCAAGAACAAGACTGGGATATGTGGTTTCATAACCCTTATTCAACATAGTACTGGAAGTCCTACAACAATCAACAAGAAATAGAAATAAAAGGCATCCAAATTGGAAAGTAAGAAGTAAAAAGTAAAATTGTCATTTGCAGAAGACATGATACCTTATATATATAATCCTAAAGAGTCCACTAAAAAACTACTAGAACTGATAAATAGATTCAGTAAAGTAGCAGGATACAAAATAAATATTCAGAACTTAGTTTTATTTCTCTATACTAGTAATAAACTATCAGAAAAGAAAACTAAGAAATCAATCTCATTTACAATTACATAAAAAAATTAAATACTAGGAATAAATGGAATAAATTTAACCAGTGGTCTATTTATTGTAAAAGACCTGTACCTAGAAAATCATAAGACATTGAAGAAATAAATTGAAGAAGATACAAATGAGTGGAAGCAGATAACCATGTTTGTGGATAGGAAGAATTAACTTCATTAAAATGTCCATATTACCCAAAACAATCTATAAATTCAATGTAATTCTTATGAAGATACAAATGACATATCTCACAGAACTAGAACAACTATTCCAAAAATTTATATGGAACCACAAAAGACCCTGAATAGCCACAACAATATTGAGAAAGAATGACATGGTTGGAGGAATCATGGTACCTGATATCAGACTATACTACAAGGCCATAGTAATCAAAACAGCATAGTACTGGCATAAAAACAGACATAGAGAGCAATGGAACAGAATAGAAAGCCCAGAAATAAACACATGCCTTTATGGTGAATTTATATTTGACAAAGGAGGCAAGAACATACAATGGGGTAAAGTTAGACTCTTGAATAAAGGGTGTTGGGAAAACTAGACAGATATGTGCAAAAAATTAAAATAGACCACCTTCTTACACAATATATAAGAATAAACTCAAAATAGATTAAAGACTTGAATGTTAGACTTGAAACCATAGAAATCCTAGAAGAAATCAGGCAGTAAAATCTTGGGCATTTCTTGCATCAATGTTTTTCTGATACAACACCTTAGGCAAGGGAAACAAAAGAAAAAATAAATAAATGGGACTACATCAAACTAAAATGTTTTTCACAGTAAAGAAAACTATCAATAAAGTGAAAAAGCCCACTGGATGGGAGAACATATTCTCCAATGATACATCTTATAAAGGATTAATATCCCAAATTTATAAATAACTTATAAAACTAACTCCCCGCCCCCCCCAAAAAAAACCAAACCAAAAGTCCATTTAAAAATGGGCAAAGGACCTGAATAGGCACTTCTCTAAAGAGGACATACAGATGGCCAATAGACATAAGAAAAGATGTTCGTTGTTACTAATCATCAGAGAAATACAAATTAAAACCACAATGAGTTATCACCTCACACCTGTCAGAATGGTTATTGTCAATAAATCAACAACAAATGTTGATGAGGATGGGGAGAAAAGGAAACCCTAGAGCACTATTGGTTGGAAGACAGATTGGTGCAGCAACTGTGGAAAGTATGATAATATGGAGTTTCCTCAAAAAATTAAAAATGTTATTGCTTTATGACGCAGTGATTTCACATCTGACAATATATCTGTTGCAACCCAAGACATTAATTCAAAGGAATACATATACCCTACTCTCACTGAAGCATTATTTACAATTGCTAAGATTTGGAAGCAGCCCAATTTACACAATAGAATACTTACCAGCTGTATAAAAGAAGGAAATGTTGCCTTTTGTGACAACATGGATGGGGAGAATATTACACTAAATGAAATAAACCAGCCAAGGAAAGACAAGTACCATATGCTTTCACTTATATATGGAATCTAATGAATAAAATAAACTAACAAACAATATAGAAACAGACTCATAGATACAGAGAACAGACTGACATCTATAAGAGGGGATTGTGGTCAGGCTGCTGGGTGAAAAAGGTGAAGGAATTAGGCAGAGAAAAGAAAACCTTATAGACACCAGCTACCCAGTATGGTGATTACCAGAGGAAAAGGTGGTGGAAGAAATGGAAGGTAAAGGGGGGATTAAAGATGATGGAATGAGGCTTGATTTGGGATGCTGAACATACAATACAATATAGAGATTATGTGTGATAGAATTGTACACCCAAAACCTGTATAATTTTCAGAACCAATGTCATCCCAATAAATTCAATAAAAATTTAAAAAAGAAAAAAATACTTTGTGTAGTCATTAGATTCATAGACTTTTCAGATTATAATTGGAGATGTAAAATACCCAATTTCTTTAAGAGAATAAAACAATTTACTTTTAAGTGGTAGATAATATTTTTAAGAAATTATTTTTGTAGTTAGTAGAAATTTGGAGCTGGAAGGAAAAGATAATTTAATTACTTCAGTTTCACAGAAGAGGAAACAGAAGCTCAGAGAACAGTGGCCAATGGCAGCATTAGAAGATCTCAATTTTTCTGACTCCTACATGCTTTCTTACATTTTTAACAAGACAGTTTATACTAACAAACATCATCAGGAAAAAGCTTAACAAGTTTTTAACTGATTCATTTTCCACACAATTGGTATGGGGCTCAAATAGTGACTTTTGGGCTTTAAATATGTGCTGTTTGAAATGCCAACTTTATACAGTAAGAATATGAAGATGATTTCTCTTTCCTGGAAATTTTAGGTTATCTGGGATACAACACAAGGGCTGCCAAGTCACCCAGAGCACATTCAAAAGCATGCCAAGGCAGGCGCCTGCTCAGCCTAGGCTCCTGTGTCTCTGTGGGCCTCATTAATTTGATGCACTTTGCTTCTATGACAAAAGAACACTTGCCTAGTCAATTACTTGCACCTGCTTGCAACACTCATCTTCTCACACTCCCCCTCTCCTTTCCAGTCTGGAAATAACTGGGAAAGAAAAGCTTATTTGAAAGGAGAAAACTCCAGATGTTTCCCCTTTGCACCCAGTAAAGGGATGTAGATTTCCCTCAAATAAGTAAAGGTGAACTTATTTAAAATATAAAAAAATTTTTGCAATATATGAGAACATCCAAGTCTTTAAAAATTTTTAAAAATTTTCAATTACAGTTAACATTCAATATTATATTACTTTCAGGTGTAACTGGGAACACCAAAGTCTTAAGAAAAGGCAAACCCTTTGGTATAATTTTCACTTATCTCTTTCTTGTCTTTTTAATGGAGGTCTTTTGTTTATTTCCACTCACAAGATAAGCAATTTCATTTCTCTAAGCTAAAAACATTAGACCAGTTAATACTGTAATTCTAATATCTGCTGCTTGGAATAGTTTTATTTCAGAATGACATTAACATTCATGTACTTATTTCTTTTTTATTTTAGAATCTAAACTGTAATCCCTTCACTTTCCATAGGGAGGTAGGGCTAAAGTGAAAGTAAGGATGAGTGAAAACAAGGCTTTCTCTTTTAATGTTATATACTAGAAAGTCAGAATCTCAATATTTCCTTCAGTCTTAAAGAGTTTGAGGACCCCTTATGTAGGAATTACATTTGCTTCTATTTTAGTAAAAGAAAATTTTACTGTGAAAAAGAAAAGAATTTGCAGTTAACTTAGTTTTCTTTTTTACTCACATGCCATCTATTTAAAACTTAGTGTTTCTTTTTTTAAATATTATTTTCTATTTTTCCTGATATTTTATAAGTTCAGTTCCTCCATCTGTGTTCTTAGTTCTATTCTCCCTAATCTCCTTGAATTTTGTATAATAAATGTTTATTGAGTTCAAAGTAAGTAAACACCACAACACTATAAAAAATTAAAATTATTTCCTCCTATTTTATAGATGAGGAATTGATTTTGAATAGGTTGAGTAGCTTGTGCAAAGTCTTATGCAGAGTAAGTGATTGAGTTGAGAATCCCATGACTAACATAAAGACCTAAGCTTTGATCCATGGTGATAAACTATCAATTCTAGTTCTTCTATCCTCTTTCACTATTTTATTCTTTCCCCAAACTTCTGAGCACTTTCCAGTATCTCCTTCCTCAAACCAGTAACAGAAATTTCTTCTTTAGACCCTACCCCTCAAGTCCATCTTTTTTTTCTTTCTCATTGTTCAAAATCATGAAAAATTAATGTATACTTCTTCACCTCTATATCTGCTCCTCAGTCCACTGCCACTTGGTTTTGACCTCTTTTACATGAGAGTGAAAAGATATTTAAGTGCTAAATCATATAATTTTTTTAAAAAAATATTTTGAGTTTGAAATATAAGTGCAAGGATCTTAAGTATGCAGTTTGACTAATTTTTACATATTTATACAGCACTTAGATCAAGTTATAAAATATTTGCTGCACTGAAGAAGGCTCCTTCATGTTCCTTGATAGTCTTACTCTTTTTTTTCCTTTTTCTTTTTGTATGTTTTATCATTTATGCTGTTACAGTTATCCCAATTCCTTTTCCCTTTGCTACCCTCCGCCCAGAAATCACTCTCCCTCCAGTAGTCCCCCGCTTAGTCCATGTCCATGCGTCGTGCATAAAACCCTTCTCAACATCCCCCTGTCCATTCTGCACCCTCCTACTATGTTTCATTTTTTAAAAAAATTAATTACTTAATTTTTTATAACAATAAAAAATAACAATTACCCCCTCTCAGACTTAAGACCCTTTATAATCCCATAAAGGACAATGGGCGAAAGTCTTGTGCTCCTCTACCTGCTTCAAGCTGGACATGGTCGTCCTCCTGACTACCTTTGGGTCCAGAAATCCCTAATAATAGTGGGGGTGTAGAGGAGGGTGGCCTTCCCACATGGGGAAGGATCTTGCAGACTCCAGTTCAGTTGGCTGTCCCCAGACAATGGTGTGCTTGCTTTAACAGGCTGGCATCCTTGTTGTATTCCAGCCACTTAGTTCAGCCAAACCATTGAGTCTCAGGAGGCAGTGATGCAGACAGGATTAAGTGAGGCCTATATGTACAGACAAACACTCATGTAATGAGATCATAGACTTATGCACTCTGGTTCAATTTTGCTCGTTTGTTTGCATTGTTCATTGGTCTCCTGTATTAGGTGATATTGTATGGTATTTTTCTTTCATTGCCTGGCTTATTTCACTAAGCATAATTCTCTCTAGTTCCATCCATGTTGTTGCAAATGGTAGAAGTTCCTTCTTTCTTTCTTTCTGCTACATAGCATTCCATTGTGTAAATGTACCACAGTGTTTTTATCCACTCATCTACAGATGGGCACTTAGGCTATTTCGAGTAGTTGGCTATTATAAATTGCTCAGTTATGAACGTAGGGGTGCATAGGTTCTTTTGAATTGGTGTTTCAGGATTATTCAGATATAATCCTAGAAACGAAATTGCTGGTTCAAAGGCAGTTTCCATTTTAGTTTTTTGAGAAAATTCCATACTGTTTTCCATAGTGGCTGCACCAGTCTGCATTCCCACCAACAGTGCACTAGTGTTCCCTTTTCTCCACATCCTCACCAGCGCTTGTTTGTTGATTTGTTGATGATGGCCATTCTGACTGGTGTGAGGTGGTATCTCATTGTGGTTTTTATTTGCATCTGTCTGATGGCTAGTGATGTTGAGCATTTTTTCATATGCCTTTGAACCCTCTATATGTCCTCTTTGGAGAAGTGTTTGTTCAGGTCCTTTGCCCATTTTTCAATTGGGTTGTCTGTCTTCTTGCTGTTGTACATATAAGTTCTTTATATATTTTGGAGATTAATCCCTTGTCTGAGGTATCACTGGCAAATATGTTTTCCCATATGGTTGGTCCCCTTTTCATCTTGCTGATGTTTTCTTTTGCTGAGTAGAAACTCTTTAGTTTGATGTAGTCCCATCTGTTTATTCTTTCCTCTATTTCCCTTGCCTTAGGAGATGTATCAGTAAAAATATTGCTACATGGGATATCTGAAATTTTCCTGCCTATGTTTTCCTCTAGGACTTTTATGGTGTCACGGTTTACATTTAAGTCTTTGATCCATCTCGAGTTTATTCAGTTGTGGTATAGTTGGTGGTCTAGTTTCATTCTTTTGCATGTCCCTGTGCAGTTCTCCAAACACCATTTGTTGAAGAGCCTCTTTTCACTCCATTTGATGTTCCTTCCCCCTCTGTCAAATATTAGTTGGCCACATAGACCTGGGTTTGTTTCTGGGCTCTCTAGTCTGTTCCAATGATCTATATGTCAGTTCTTATGCCAGTACCAGACTGTTTTGATTACTGTGGCCTTGTAGTATAGTTTGATATCAGGTAATGTGATCTCTCCTACTGTGATCTTCTTCCTCAAGATTGCTGTGGCTATTCAGGATCTATTTTTGTTCTATATAAATTTTTGAAGTATTTGTTCTAGGTCTGTGAAATATGTTGCTGGTATTTTAATAGGGATTGCATTGAATTTATAAATTCCTTTGGATAGTACGGACATTTAATGATGTTGATTCTTCCCATCCATGAACATGGTATATGCTTCTATTTATTTGTATCTACCTCAGTTTCTTTTATTCAGTGTTCTTTAGTTTTCTGAGTACAGGACTTTTATGTCCTTGGTTAACTTTATTCCCAGGCACTTTATTTTTCTTATTGCTATAGTAAGTGGGATTTTTTTTTCTTGTTTCTATCTCTGATATTTTATGGTTGGTGTACAGAAGTGCCTCCAATTTTTGAATATTGACTTTGGCTATTTTGCCAAATTCACTTATTAGGTCGAGTAGTTTTTTCATGGAGTCTATAGGGTTTTCTATGTACACTACCATGTCATACGCAAATATTGACAGTTTTATTTCATTTTTTCCAATTTGGATGACTTTTATTTCTCTTTATTGTCTGATTACTGTGGTTAGAACTTCCAAGACTATGTTGAATAGGAGTGGGGAAAGTAGACATCCTTGTCTTGTTCCTGATCTCAGGGGGAATGCTTTCAGTTTTTGCCCAATGAGTATGATGTTGGCTTCAGGTATTTTGTATGTCGTCTTTATTATGTTGAGTTATGCTCCCTCTATTTCCATTTTGCCTAGTGTTTTCATCATAGATGGGTGTTGTACTTTATCAAATGCTTTTTCAGCACCTATTGATATGATCATGTGGTTTTTGTCTTTAATTTGTTAATGTGATGTATTACATTTATTGATTTGCAAATATTAAACCATCCTAGCATCCCCGGGATGAATCCCACTTTTTGTGGTGTATGATCTTTCTAATGTGTTGCTAGATCTGGTTTGTCAGTATTTTGTTGAGGATTTTAGCATCTATGTTCATCAGCGATATTGGCCTGTAGTTTTCTTTCTTTCTTGTGTGTTGACCTGGTTTTGGAATTAGGGTAATACTGGCTTCATAGAAAGAGATTGGGAGCATTACATCTTCTTGTATCTTTTGGAATAGTCTGAGAAGGGTAGGAGTTAGTTCTTTCCTAAATGTTTTGTAGAATTTACCTGTGAAGCCATCCCGTCCATGGCTTTTGTGTGCCTGGAGTTTTTTTATAACTCCTTCAATTTCACTAGTTGTTATTGGCCTGTTCAGGCTTTCTGCTTTTTCTTGATTTAGTTTTGGAAGATTATGTGTTGCCAGAAATTTGTCCATTTTATCTAGGTTGTCAAATTTCATGTGATACAGTTCTTCATAATAATTTCTTACAATCCTTTGTATATCTGTGGTATCGGTTGTACTTTCTCCTTTTTCATTTCTGATTTTATTTATTTGGGTCCTCCCTCTTTTTTTCTTGATGAGCCTGGTTAAAGGCTTGTCAATTTTTTTTATCTTTTCAGAGAACCAGCTCTTAGTTTTATTGATCTTTTGAATTGTTTGTTTAGTCTCTATGTCATTTGATTCTGTTCTGATCTTGATGATTTCCTTCCTTCTACTCGCTCTGGGCTTTCTTTGTTATTATTATCTAGTTCTACTAGCTGTAGGGTTAGATTTTTTATTAGAGATTCTTCTATCCTTTTCAGGTAGGCCTGTATTTCTATGAACTTTCCTCTCAGGACGGCTTTCGCTGTATCCCATAGGTTTTGGGTTGTTGTGTGTTCATTATCATTTGTTTCCAGTACCTTTTTGACTTCTTCCTTGATGTCATTGTTAACCCATTCATTATTTAATAGCATGCTGTTTATTCTCCATGAGTTTGAATGTTTTTGAGTTTTTTCCTTGAGGGTGATTTTCAGTTTCAGGCCATTATGATCTGAGAAGATGCTTGATATAATTCAATTTTCTTGACTTTGTTAGTGCTTGTCTTTTTTCTTTTTAATAATTTGTTTATCTTTTTGTTTGTTTAGTTATTTATTTATTTTTAGAGAGAGGGGAAAGGAGAAAGAGAGGGAGAGAAACATCACTGTGTGGTTGCCTTTCACTTGCGCCCCAACTGGTGACCTGATGTGCAACCTAGTCATGTGCCCTGACTGGGAATCGAACCAGTGACACTTGACTCGCAGGCCGACGCTCAATCTACTGAGCCACAGCAGCCAGGTGTTGGTGCTTGTTTTGTGTCCTACCGTGTGGTTTATCTCTGAAAATATTCCATGTGCAATTGAAAAGAATGTATATTTTGCTTCTTTGGGGTGAAAAGTTCTATATATATATCAACTAAGTCCATTTGATCTAGAGTGTTGTTCAATGCCTCAATATCCTTCATTTTTCTTTGCTTCAAAGATCTGTCTATTGTTTACAGTGGTGTCTTATAATTCCTTACTGTGAGTGAGTTGCTGTCTATATCCTTCCTGAAGTCTTTCAAAATTTTCTATACATATTTGAGTGCTCCTATGTTGTGTGCATATATGTTTACAAAGGTGATATTTTCTTGATGAATTTTTCCCTTAAGTATTATGAAATGTCCTTTGTCTCTTTTCATAGCCTTTGCTGTGAAATCTGTTTTGTCTGATATGAGTATTGCTACCCCAGCTTTTTTTTTATGTCCATTTGCTTGAAATATTTATTTACATCCCTTCACTTTCATTCTGTGTAGATCTTTTGATCTAAGGTGGGTATCTCTAGACAGCATATATGTGGGTCATGCTTTCTTATCCATTCAGCTACCTCATGTGTTTTGATTGATGTATTTAATCCATTTACATTTAAGGTTATTATCGATAGGTACTTATTCGTTGTCATTTTCCCGCTTTGTGCTTGTGTTCTCTGTCTCTGTGTTTCTTCATCTTCTTAAAGCAGACCCTTTAGCATCTCTTGCAATGCTGGTTTGGTGGAGATGTATTCTTTTAGCTTTCTTTTTTTCTGGAAAACTCCTTATTTCACCTTGCATTTTGAATGAGAGCCTTGCTGATAGAGTATTGTTGGTTGTAGGCCTTTATTTTTCATTGCTTGGAATATTTTTTGCCATTCCCTTCTGGTTTGTATTGTTTCTGTTGAGAAATCTGATCTGATGATTACCCTTTTTGGTGCTCCCTGGTATGTTATTAGTTGTTTCTCTCTTGCTGCTTTTAGGATTCTCTCTTTGTCTTTCAATGCTGCCATTTTAATTATAATATGTCTTGAAGTAGATCTGTTGGGATTCATCTTCATTGGGACTCTGTGCTTTCTGGACTTGTGTGACTTTTTATCTTATCAAGCTAGGGAAGTTTCCTGTCATTAGTTTTTCAAACAGGTTTTCTATTCCTTGCTCATCCTCTTCTCCTTCTGGTGTTCCTATGATACAGATACTATTAGATTTCATGTTGTCCTGCAGCTCTCTTAAAACCTCTTCATTCTTTTTTCATTTTGTTGCACTATCTGGGAATTTTTTTCTACATTGTCCTCCAGCTTGCTGATCCGATCTTCTGCTTCCTCTAGCCTGCTTTTAATTCCTTATACTGTGTTATTCAATTCAGAATTGTATTATTCATTTCCTCCTGGCTCTTATTGATAGCTTCTATGTCCTTTTTCATGCTGGTGTAATTCTCAGTAAGTTCCTTGTAGTTTCCCTGGTGTTCCTTGTAGTTTCTCTGGAGTTCTTTGTAGTTTTCTTTGAGCTCATTGAGCTCTTTGAACTTCTCTATAATCCATATTTTGAATTCCTTGTCTAGTAGTTTGCTTTCTTCTATTTCATTTAGCACTCTTTCTGGGGATCCCTCCTTTCCTTTTGATGGGGGCTTGTTTTCCCATCTCCCCATTTTTGTGAATCTTCTTGTTTGTTGCTGCTTCTTAGATTGATCTTCACTTCATGGATCTGCCCCTGATGGCGTCAGATCATGTACCAGTCTGAGCCTACGCAGCCTGTTAGAGACTACCAGAGATCTACTGCCTTTGTCTGTCTCCTTAGTTGTTAATCTGTTCAATCTGTGGTCAGCTGTCAGGCTTAAGCACTGAGGGTGGGGCTTTTGCTTCCCCTCAGGTTGATGCCACTTGGAGGGGAATGGTCTGCCTGCAGTATGGGGAATGAGTCTGCACTGGGACCCGGTAGGCTGCTCTCTCAGTACTCTCCTCAAAGCCATTGCCCTCAATTCTCCCCAAGCATCTCTAGTCCTCTCCGCCCTCCCTCTGCTTGAGCCCAGGGTAAGTGGGTGCCAAAATATTTTCATACATGATCCGCTTTAGAGCTCTTTTTCTCCAGCTGTTTCTTTCAGGTCAGCAAAAAGCCCTGTTACTTTTTGCTTTTCAGAGCTGGATGCTATTTTAGTTTTCCCTCTGTTGCTGTAGGCTGGGAAGCCCAGCTGGCAGTTCAGACACTGCCCTTCTCATGGGAACCCCCAGCTGCTGAGCTATTTCTCATTCCTTTCAGCTGCCATCCTTGGGAGCCCAGCCAGCCCTTTTTTGTCTCCTCACTTCCTACTGGTAATGTTGTGATGAAGCGACCTTTTCCATCTCTCCGTGGTTATAAGACGTCTCTCCAGCTACTGTTCAGTTGGTTATTCCTGATGATTTCTCCACAATTAAGTTGTAAATCCAGAATGGTCCCGGGAGGAGGTTAGTGTAGCTTCCACTTACTCCTCCATCATCTTGGATCTCAATAGTCTTACTCTTACCCTCATTCAGAAATGCCCCCAATTTTGACTTCTATAACTACATATTAAGTTAGCCTAATTTTTGTAATGTGTACTTTACCAGCTTTTTAAAATTTTATTTTTCAATTACAGTTTACCCTTAATATTATTTTGTAAGTTTCAGATGTACAGCATGGTGCTTAGACAATGATATGCTTTACAAACTGATCCCCCTGATATTTCAAGTACCCACCTGGCACCAGATATAGTTATTGCACTATAATTGATTTTGTATATATGCTAATCCTGAATTTTCTACAAATAGAATCATATAGTTGTGGCTATTTTTATCTGATTTTTTTTTTTTTACTCAACATTATGTCTAGTAGGTTTTACAATGTGTTATGTTTAGTAGTTCATTCTTTTAAATTGCTAATTAGTACTAAAGGTGTAAATAAGTCACAGATTCCTTATTTTTTCTACTCTTGATAGAGATAAGCACTCATCTTCTTTAAAGATATACATATGGGTGGAATTGTTGGCTCATAGACTATGCATTTCTTCAACTTTATTAGATCTTATAAATAGCTTTCAAAGGTGATTTTTATCAATATACATTCTTATCAGCAATGTATAAGGATTTTAGCTTCTCTGTATCCTTATTATTACTTGGTATTGTCAGTTTTCTTTTAGATGGTATTGTTTTTAAAATTATATTTTGCAAATGTTCCTTCCTAGAATATAGAAATATAATTAATGTTTTAAAAAAGATTTATTGAAACACAATTCACCTAACATACAACTCACCCATTTTAAGCGTACAGTTCAATGGCTTTTAGTATATTCACAGAGCGGTGCAACCATCACCATAATCAATTATAGAAAATTTCATCACCTAAGAAGAAACTCCACTTCCCTTAGCCATAATACTTCATTCCCGCATTCTCCCTCTCCATTCCATCCAACCCTAGGAAACCACTAATCTACTTTCTATCTCTGTAGATTTATACTTATTCTGACTTTAGTATAAGTAGAATTGTGCACTGGGTGATCCTTTGTAACTGACTTCTTTCACTTAGCACAGTATTGTGAGGGTTCATGCATGTTATAGCAGGTATCAGGACTTTATTCTTTTTATTGACAAATAATATTCGATTTTATCCACATTCCATTTATTCATTCATTCAGTTCATAAACATTGGATTGTAACTCTGGATTGTGATTCACTTTTTTGGATTTTGGTTGATTTGTGTTTCCTTTGTTTCTTAGTTCTTTGATGTGTTTTAAACAAGCCATAATTTGGTAGCTTAAGTGAATTTTTTATGTTGTTCAAGTGAGAGTGAGAGTCTTTTTTTTTTTTTTAATCACCCGAGAACTTTTATTCATTGCTTTTTTGAGAGAGAGAGAGAGAGAGAGAGAGAGAGAGAGAGATTGAGAGAAACACTTCTGTGAGAGGGAAACATCTATCAGACCCCCACCACCACCAAATGTGCCTGGATTAGGGATGGAACCCCACTACCTTTTAGTTACAGGATGACACTCCAACCAACTGAGCCAACCAGCCAAGATGAGAGTGACAGTATCTTGCAGTATTTGCATCCAAACTAGAAGCGAAACCAGAATTTTGAGATACTTCTAATTTTTTCTGTCATAGTCATCTGAAATGTGAGGTGTTTTTATGTTTATCTCCATAAGTGAGGAAATGTATACTGTGTGAAGTTCAATGATTTGTCCAGGGTTAAATAATTAGTACAATTTTCATTTAAAACCAGCTGCTTTTACTCCAAATTCAGTGCTTTCACCAGTCACTGTATCTTTTGGGGCTTAGAGAGAAAGAGAGGTAAGAGTGATTCATACTTCAGAATGAGTTGAGAGAACCATTGCTTGGTGTTGGATTGTCAGGTATTCTATTACTAAGAAGGTGGACTTTAAACTGGTCTATATTAAAGTATGTTAGGAAGCATTCCATGAATTTTTCTGTTTAGAGTCTTGATTTTGATCCTGATTTTGCTGTTCTTTCTAGCAGCTGGATAAGCAGACTTCAGAGGTTACTCCAGTTAGGTAAAGAGCAACTGTTCTCCAAGGCCTTACCTCTGATGTGACTCATTAGCCTATTAGCAAATGGCTTAGCAGAATTTTTGAAGAACCTACACTTCTCAGCCAAGATTCCTGAGACCTAGAGAGAAAAATGCTTAGCTACTTATACCTGATACACAAGTTAACTCCAGTTTTGAGGAAGAATTTCTCAGCTATAAAAATTCAGTATAAATGTCATGATATTCTTGAAGAATATGTACTAGTAATCCTCAAAACTTTATATTTTAAGACTTCTAAGCTAAAACCTTTCATTTACTATGGAATATAATTAACATGAATGTGTGCCTTGTTCCATCTTTGAATTTTCAAAGTGAAGTCTGATTTCTCAATTTGAGATTAATTTTAAAAAATGCTGATGTGTATGTTAAAGGTAATTTTTTCATTTTTTCTTTTCTTCTCCCCATTCCCTTGCATATTTTCTTCATTGTGGCTTCCCGTGCCTCCTGCTTTGGCTTTAAACCTCTCTACATAATACTCAAAGGGAAATACGATTTTATCCTGCTCAACTCTAATAATCCTACAATCTGTATGTTAGGAAGAAACATACTAATGGGTAAGTTCTGTATTCTTCACTTTCTTCTCTCCCTGTCACCCACTTTTCCTCTGCTCTCACTGATCAGCTTAAATGAAGAAGATGGTAAAAATGCACTTGTTATAATAAATATATATAAAATTATAATAAATAAGTGCAGATCTGTTGTCTGTAAAGTTAGAATGATATTTTTAAAAGGCAGATAGTGCATATTTGAACAGATAGTTCCCCTGCTGGCAAATGCCTCAGTGGCTCTTCATTGACCTGAGAAATCAAACTTTTCTGCCTTACTTGATATATATCAGTGGTTTGTAACTTTCCTAATGCAGCGACCGTTTAATACAGTACCTCATGTTGTGGTGACCCCCAACCATAACTAAAACATAGTGATTAATCACAAAAACAATATGTAATTACATATGTGTTTTCTGATGGTCTTAGGCGAATCCTATGAAAGGGTCCTTCAAGCCCCAAAGGGGTCATGACCCACAGGTTGAGAACCACTGATATATATGTTTCTTCATGGTATGGGGCAGCTCATTCTTCAAATCACGCAATAGGCTCCAGCCTCACTGTGCTCCTCACCCATCATAGTTTTTGCTAATCATACTTGTGATAGCACAGTTATATATTTGATCCCTTATCCTTTAAAATTTCTCTCCAGAATGTAACGTGAGTGACCACTTCTTCCTTTTGAGAACAACTCTGCTCTCTTTGCTCCTATAGCAACTTTCTCTCTGGTGCTTCTCCTAATCACTTGCCACTCTGTCTCAATTTCAGTTCTGGACATGTTAATTTTAAAATGCATCTGAGACAGCCAAATGGGGATCATAAGTAAGTATTTGCATATCTGGGTCTAGAACTCCCCTGACACCTCTTCCTCAGGCTCCTTGTTCAACTGAACTCCAAATATTGGAGTTCTTAAACTCCTGGCCCCAAGACTTCTCCCCTCCCCTCTGTCTTTTCCTTCCTCTTCCCTTCCTCTCCTCCCCTTTCTCTTTGACAATAACTTTTGCAGCTTAAGACAATTCATATATGTACATCTCTAGCCAGTGCTTCTCCTCTGATCTATAGACCTTCATACTCAAGGTTGTGTGAGAAATGTATACATTTTTTGACCAAAATGTAAGCTCCACAGGAATAAGACCTTGTCTTGCTTATTCACTATTGCATCTATGTTACTTTGAAAGAGAGCTTGAGACTCAAGAGATGCTAAAACATTCAACTGGATAAATGTTAAGTGTCACCCATCTGTGATGCTTCATGTATGTGAAGTCATGTGAATCTTCTTTAACTGATGACTAGCAATTTCACCCACCACCCCAGTAGGCCTGTGGATGAGTGTGTGGATGGTACAAACCAGGCACTGAGGCTGCTGGTGAACTGGGAGTCACTTTGTGGAAGATTGCTGACTGAGGTTGTAATTGTCATTAAATTTAATTTAGCTTTCTAAATTGTGTGAATATATCACAATTTTATCTGTTTATTTTCTGTTGGTGGATATTTAATCTGTGATAAAAGAAATTTGGTTTCTTTTCTCTGCATCCTTGCCAGTACTTGTTTGCTGATTCATTGATGATAGCCATTCTGACAGGTGCGAAGTGATATCTCATTGTGGTTTTAATTTGCATCTCTGATGACTAGTGATGTTGAGCATCTTTTCATATGTCTATGGGCCACCTGTATGTCCTTGGAGAAGTGTCCATCGGGTCCTTTGCCCATTTTTTAATTGGATTGTTTGTCTTCCTGGTGTTGAGTTGTATGAGTTCTTTATATATTTTGGATCAAAAACTACGGTACATTAACACAATGGAATACCATGCAGCAGAAAGAAGGAAATCCTTCTTTGCAACACCGTGAATGGAACTGGAGAATATTATGCTAAATGAAATAAGCCAGTCAGTAAAAGACACATATCATATGATCTCACCTATAAGAGTAATTTAATGAAAAAATAAACTAATGAACAAAACAGAACCTTCGGCATGGAAATATGGAACAGACTCAAAGTGTACAGAGGGGAGGGGGAAGGGGGATAATGGTGGAAAGAAGGGGAAGGGACTAGACAAATAACATGTATGAATCACCCATGGACATGGACAACAGTGTGGGAACTGAATGTGGGAGTAAGGGGTGGGATAGGCAGAGGAGGACAAAGGGGGAAAAATTGGGACAACTGTAATAGAATAACAATAAAAAGTGATAAAAATACTGCTACAAAGAACTAACCAGTTATTTGTAATTTTTAACTGTTCTGTGATTGTAAAATATAATTCATAGACCTTCCCAAAGAGAAATGTTTCCTATTCAAATTATTATAAAATCAAATTAAATGCAAACTATACAGAGAAGTATGGTCATGTATATTGTGGAAGGTTCTCTCTAGCAGACAAAATGTCCTGGAAGTGTTTTCTGAACAACTGAATGAGGTTAGAAGTAGGATGAGAATATATATTTTTATATCTTTTCTTTTATTGTCTTTTAAAATCCATATAATTTACAAAAGTGTCTTTTATTACATATGTTAATTATAATTAATAATTACATTAGGAATATTTATGAATATACTCAACTCAAAAACTAGAACACAAGACCTTTCAGCTACCTATTACTTCTCTTCCCTCTGCCATCTTCCTGTCTCCTTGTCACCCTTATCATTCTTTGCCACAGAAGCAACCACTACTCTTAAATTTATATTTTTATTGCATTATTTAAAATGTAGTTTTATCATAATTATGTGTATGTTTGAATATACCAGTTAGCTTTACTTATTATTGAGCTACATAAAAATATATCATACTCTATATAATTTATTGGAACATGCTTTCTTGATGAACGTTATGTTTTCAAGTTATTATTACTTGTTTTAGGTTGTTGTAATTTATACATTTCATTGCTGTATGAATATGCCACAATTTTATTTGCTTATTCTCTGTCAATAGACATTTGCAATGTTCCTGCTTTTGTGCCATTAAGAACATTGCTCCACTTCCTGCCAAGATGGAGGCATAGACAGACATGCTACGTCTCCCTCCACAACTAAGAAGGAATACAACTACCTCAAAACTAGAAACAACCAGAAGTTCCAGAAAATCAAATTACATGGAAGTCCAGCAAACAAAGATATAAAGAAGAAATACTCATCCAGACAGGTAGGAGGGGCAGAGCTGGGGCAGAGAGGACTTGGTGTGGTGGTGGCAGCACTGACAACAGCAGGCCAGTGGAAAGCACAGTAACACGTTTTAAAAACTCAGGAAGGACACCTGGGGAGTGTTCCCAGACCCTTACCAGACCGTGCAGCCTCTTTGATTTTGACTGTGCAAACCAGTGGGGGTTGGGACAGAGGCAGAAACTGCTGGTCTCTCAGCAGAGTCCGTTTGTTTAAAGGGCCCCCACGGACCTAGAACATCCGCACACCTACCCACTCTGGGAACAATGGCCAGGGCAGCAGCTAGAGGGGCGCCAGTCTGGTGCAGAAATGGAAGAAGTGCCTGGAAAAGTGATGAGTCCTGGGCAAGTGGCATTGTTCCTTTTCAATCCCCTCCCCTGCATACAGTGCCACAACGTGGTGAAACAGGTCACCCGTTACTGATGAATACCTAAGGCTCCATCTCTTACAGCCTAGTAGGAGTGACAGCTCTTCCTGGGACACAGAAGCAAGAAAACACAGGAGACTTCTGACCAAGATGGAGACCTAAATTGACATGCTCTATTTCCCTCCACAACTAAGAAGAAATACAACTACTGCAAAACCAGCAGTAACCAGAAGTTCCAGAAAATAAATGGAAGTTCAATGTATGAAGTTATAAAGAAGTGGTGCTCATCCGGATGGGTAGGAGGGGCGAAGCTGTGCTGTCCACCACCACAGCAGCGACGGAGGTAGGAAAGCAGTAAGCACAGACTCCTGTATTTAGGGGGAGGCTAGAAGCGCCTGGGGAGCACCCCTGGCTGCAGACCAGACGCATCAACTTTTGATTCCAAAGCTGGGGAAGGCAGACCTCCATTGCCTTGGACTGTGAGGACAGAGGGGGTGGGGATGGAGGAGGAGGTTCCTGGTCTCTCAGCAGAGAGTGAATGGCAGGAAACCATCTTGGACCCCCAGCCCTGCAGAAAATGACACAGCGTGGTGAGAAGAGTCACCCAGCTGTGATGAGTGCACAGGGCTCTTCCCCCCATAGCGTAGGAGGTGTGACAGCCCTGCCCAGGAAGCAAAGGTAAACACAAAACTGTCAGTATGGCACAGATCATGATAGAGATCCTGGTGACACAGCTGAACAGACAGAAAATATCTAATCTAACAAAGCAGCAGATAGGAAATCTTTCTGAGGCTCAATTCAGAGCTTTGGTTATAAAAATGCTTACAGACCTAACAGAAGATCTTAAACAAGATGGGGAAGGAATGAAGGCTAGTCCTGCAGAAATGAATGAAAACACATATGAGACAAGTGGTGAGGAAAGGAAAACCAGGGATCAAACCAAGAAATTGGAACACAGGGAAGAAACAGTCAACCAGTGCAGAAAGAGGAAACAAAAAGTGAGGAAAATGAGGACAGGCTCAGAAACCTATGGGACAGCTATAAGCGGGCCAACCTCTGAATCATAGGGTTGCCAGAAGGTGAAGAAGAACTAGAAATTGAAAAATTATGTGAAAAGATAATGAAGCAGAACTTCCTGAACCTGGGGAAGGAAATAGACTTACAGGTCCAGGAAGCACAGAGAGTTCCAGAAAAACTGGACCCAGGGAGAACCACACCAAGACACATTATAATCAAAATGTCAAAAATTAAGGATAAAGAGAGAATCTTAAAAGCAGCAAGAGAGAAGAAGAGAATTACATACAAAGGCATCCCAATAAGACTATCAGTTGATTTCTCAAAAGAAACTCGCAGGCAAGAAGGGACTGGCAAGAAATATTCAAAGGGATGAAAAGCAAAACCCTATGACCACAATTACTCTATCCAGGGAACCTGTCATTCAGAATAGAAGGGCAGAGAAAGTGCTTCCAGGACAAAGTAAAACTGAAGGAGTTCATCAGATCCAAACCATTGTTATATGAAAGGTAACAGGGACTTGTTTAGGAGAAAGAGGATCAAGACTATGAATATTAAAATAAAAACTATATCACAACGACTAACAACAGAAGCTAGGAAATTGAAACAAAGGCAGACTAAGTAGGCAATGAGAGTGGGAAAAGAATTATAGGTATAGGGAATATTTTGGGGAGAGGTCAGCAGGGAGGGGGGAGGGGAGAAGGGAAGGAGATGGTACAGGAATTAAGAAGCATAGTAGTAGGGCATGGAGTAGATAGGAAGACGTTGAGAAGAACTATATGCATAACCAATGGACAAGGACTAAGGAGGCGGACAAGTGGAGGGAGAGGGGTTACTGGGTGGAGGGGAATAAAGGGAAAAGAAATTGGGACAACAGTAATAGCATAATTAATAAAGCATATTAAAAATATTTATTTAAAAAAAGAACATTGCTCCTATACAAATTTTAAGAAAGTAATCTCTTTTAAAAATAGTTTTTATTTATAGTTTTTAAATTTATATTTAATGACATTATATTATTTTTCTTTAATAAAGTTTTGCCTATGAAAATTTACCAATGTCTATACTTTTTTAACATGTAAAGGATTAGTATTCTTGTTACTTCCTAAAAAGAACCTTATTTTCTCTTATTTCTGGACCTTTACATTGCTATTGCTCTATTTTGAAGAACTTTTGCCTCCCTCTCCCCGACTCCCATTTATTTGCATGAGTATTTCTTATTCATCCTTCAGTATTTGATGTTGCTTTGTCCAGGAAGCCATCCTGACCACCCCAGGTTGTGGTAGATATCTCCAATCCCTTTCACATCGTCCAGAAAACTCTACAGTTTCCTTTTCAAGACCCTCATTATTTTCATATGCATTATGCATTCTGTTTTACTTCTTTGTCTCCACCACTAATGTGTACATTTGGCATGGTACATATTTTGCCTCATTTTGTGATCCCCAGAAGCCATCCCAGGGCCTGGCATGAGATAAATATTCAATAAACGTTCGTTAAATAAATAAATGGAAAAAATTGCTAATCTCTCACCTTCTGCTCACCAAAATTATTGATAAGGATATCTTATTTTGTTGATTTCAAAGGACAACTATTTGTTGGTAAGTGGAATATGTAATAATGCTTTCCTTTTGGCCCAGCTGTTACCAATTTTAATGCTGTCAGCTATCAAAGATGGAGATTAGCAAAGAATTAAACAAATTGGGCCACCATTCACTTCCTGTCTACCTTATTCCATGGAGATACTTTCCATAAAGATAGCTATTGATTTCTACTGTTAGACTTCCAGGAAAGCCAGCAATAATTGCTTTAGGAATTTTGTCCATGAATATTTTCTTTTAATTTCCTAGGAGCAAGACCAGCTGCTCCCCTTCTCTCAACACAAAATTAGAGAGCTGGTAAAATTAACATATTCATAAATACTTTTTAAGAAACGTATGATTTCTCTGACTTTGGGGTGGTGAAGAATAAGAAGCAAATTACAAAAGTAAAGTTTCTAAAGGAGTTATATATTATGTAACATACAATCTGTAGGTATATAAATCAGTAAAGCAATGACAGAGATAGAAAATATATTTGCTTTGTGAAAACACTACCATTCTTATTTTTTAAATATTTAATGTTTTTCATGGTTTGGTAAACCTGTAAGTGTGTTTGTCCTTCTTCTTAATTAGCAGCAATTGGAAGAAATCTAATCATTAAAAAAAATTCTCTGCATCTTTTAACTCCAGTTTTTACCCCATTTCTTATAAATATCTGAAAGTTGAATAAGAAACTTTAGAATTGGAATGAAATAAACATTTAAAAAACTGTATAACCAATAATCCACTTTGTATAAGATAATATATGGGCAGCTGTGGTATGCAGTTTTGTTATTTGACCCTATATTGTTATTATTTAACCATTTCAGAGGTATGTTTTATTTTTCATTAATTTTTAAATTTTTAAAATTTAATCTTTATTGTACTTTTTTTTTCCATTACCAATTAGTCCTCTGATACCCTCCTTCTCCCAGCAATCACAGATGTAAGTTTTAGAAACATTTAAGAATTGATTCACAGGCCCAAGAAATTAAAAAAACTGGGATATTTGAATTAGCAGTAGGATCTTTTTTATTTGTCGGGGTTTACATCGTAATTCAAGAAAAGTAAATTTTCTGTCTCAAAAATAAACTAAATATCATCCATTTTGTTAACGCGTAGTATTACTATGTTGGAGCTGGTTTCTATCAACTCATAAGAGCTGATTCTTTCCAAGTCAGCATTCAGTGACATTACATTGGTAGCTTAAAATGGGCTGTGCCAGGAGTATCTCTGCACCATGGAAATTGGCAAATGCTACCAAATAGGAGCTTCCCGCTGTTGAAGACTTCATTATTTATCATTCACTAGACTTCATTGCATGGAGTAACCAACTGTATTTAAAAAAAACTTATTTGTTTCCAGTATCCTTCCATTTGAGGAAGCACTCTGTCTCAATTAATGTGATTCTGGTGTGGCTCTCAGTCCCAGAACCCCCATCCTATTAATTACACAGGTGGATTACAATTTTTATCTGTTCTGTGAATATATCTTCTGCGTATGCATTCATTATCTTTAGGAGATGTTGTTTTACTACTTATTCTTTCTTTTCTTATTATAATTTTTCATGGAATTTGAGAGATTCAAAAAATATGCTGTGGCCACTGGCCTCTCTCCATAATTATCCTCCTTAATTACATTTTAAACAGATGATTAATCCAAAAAGAATTTTTGCATATAAAGTTATTAAAGTTGTTTCTTGAACTGGAGACAGGTTGATAATAGCTGTCAATAATATGCATATATTAAAGTTCTCATGTTGCCTCTCCTTGGAGATTCATGCCCTGTAATTTCTTTTTCCAGAAACCTTCTGTTATATTTACTATATCCCTAGATAAACTTGATAATTTGAGGCTCACCTGTATTTTGTATGTATCTGAGCCTATTAAGAATAATAATTAAGAATACTAATTCCATTTTAAAACACCTCTACTTAGTGCAAAAAGTTTTTCATGTTAAAGCAATTTTAAATGTCTTTTCTTAAGCTTTATATCTTTGTGAAAGTTACTTTGGTCATATCACGAAAATAATTCTTGGTGCCTAGGAAGTCAAAATAACTTAAGCAGAAAAATATATTTTATTTTGAAAACATTAAAATAAAGTGAAAGTGTGAGGGAAATTTTAGGCTGCTATGGCATCTCATTAGGTGTTGTTTAAGGAAAATACGTTGTTTTTAGTCTTATGACAGATTTAGGAATTTTTTTAATTTGGAAAATTAAAAATATGTGCTTTTGTGTTTAATTCTGAAATTCATGTACTTGCAAAATATAATGCTTATTGTTAAACTATATTTATTTCTTTTTTATCCTCTCTCATTCAAAAGACAAATAAATCTATAATCTCAGTCTTATATAGAAACAAAATATCAATGAACTTTTTGGTTAGTTGGAACTGATGAAATCTTAAAAGGTAATACAAATGTTTTTGTTTTTATGCATTTATGTTCCAGTAATTCATCTCAGGGCAACAGAGAAAGAAAATTATATATGTCAAACTACTTTCAATGATACTGTTTTAACAAAATTTTTGTTGATGATCAATTCCACATATTTCTCTATTTTAGTAGTTTTGTTTATTGATTTTTCATCAGATATTAAAAAATGACACATTGTGATCCTTTGTTCACACACCCTACTGACCTCCTTTCTTAATCCATATAATAATGATATTATCTTTTAGAATCAACTCTGTTGAATGTAGTTATATACAATAAATTCACTTACTTTAAATGTTCAGTTTGAAGCACTTTGACAAACCCCTATACCTGCATAACTACTGTCAATTTAAGATTGGGTACATTGTCATGATTACGTAGCTTTATATTAAGCCTTAAGTCCAAATATGGTAAAATATCCAACTTTATGCTTATATTTCAAAATTTATTTGGCTGTTTGGTCACTGGAATTTCTATATTATTTTTTTGAATCAGTTTATCAGGTTTATCGACAGAGCCTGTTGAGATTTTTGTTGCATTAAATTTATAAATGCCTTTGGGGAGAACAGACATCATAACAGTATTGAGTCTTGGAGTTCAAAGTATGGCATATTTTATATTCATTTAGCTCTTGAGTTTTTCTCAGCAATGTTATGCAGTTTTCAAGGTACAAGTCTTGTACATATGTTAAATTCATTTTTAGTTCATGTGTTTTTATGAGAGTATGAGTAATATTTTTAAAACTTTAATTTCCCAATTATTCCATCACTAGTACGTAAAAATACAATTGATGTTGTATGTTGATGCTGAATCTTGTGACTATTCTATTTAATTAATTGATAATCATAGATTTTTGGTAGATTATTTAGGTTTTTATGTTATGTGAATAATGACCATTTTATTTCTATCTAACTTATATATCTTTAATTTATCTTATTTTTCTCTTTCTTTTTCCTCTTTTTGAACATGGTGGAATCTCTAGTACAATGTTGAATGGTAATGGAGAAAAGTAAGGCCTTCGCCTTATTTTGAAATTTGGAAGAAAGCATTCAGTCTTTAACCATTAAGGGACGACCTTGCCTGAAGGCCTTTTATATGTTTTTAACCTGGCTGAGGAAGGTTTTTAATTTGCTTAGATTAAATAAATAAATAAATAAATCAGTGTTCAATTTAGTCAAATGCTTTTTCTGCATTAGAAGGATTTTGTGATTTTTGACCTTTATTCTGTAAATGGAGTATCACATTTGATTTTTCACATATTAACCTTGTATTATTGGTATTATGTCAAAGTCTTTCAACAGTAAACTTTCATTTCTTGTCTTATTTTATTTTTAAGGCTATAAAACATTTTGATTTTATATAGTCAATTGCCTTTTAAAGAAAACGTAAAGTCTTTTATATTGACCCACACATTATCTGTAATTTCTGGCATTCCTCATTTCTTTGTGAAGATCTTCATTTCCATCTAGTGTCATTTCCTTCAGCATAAAGAACTTGTTTTAACATTTCTTATAAATCAAAGTCTGATCATAATTAACTCTTTTAACTTGTGTTTTGTGAATATGTGTTTATTATACCTCCATTTTTGAAGGATATTTTCAGTGAATATGGAATTGTGTGCCTTTCCTAATTTTTCCTCTCTATTTTCAGGGATTATAGTTCTTTACTGCCTATTTCCCAATTCTGAAAACAGTTGTTTCATATAGTTAGTTCACTTTTCTAGGTGTTGATAGTGGGGCAGTTCAACTCATTATGACTGGCAGTGCAAATTCTGACAATTATATTTTCATTTTGCTATCTTCAGAATGTTTATTTCTTCTGTGTTATGTGGAAAAGTAATTGAAATAAAATCTAAAGTTTAGTTGGAGTTAAACATTCACTTAAAATGGACAACCAGTTACATATGATACTCTAAGGTCTCCCTCATCATTTGCTACCTATGACTGCATTTTGCTAGAGTTCCCACCATTCTCCTTAGCACTTATATTTAGAATGTCAGGTTATGATACATCTTTTTTGTTCATTAAAGGCCTCACTTGTCCTTTTTTATACTGCTTTTCTCTCCTGATTTCAACAGGATCAGGTTTTACTTTTATTTTCAGAATTATCCCAGTTTTCTAGAATTGTCTTAATGATATCTTCTCACCCTGGTCATTGCTGAAGTAGATACATAAGAACACTGGACTTAGATACACACAAGACAGCACTATGCTTCCCCACATCACCACAGCTGTATGGTGATGGGAAATTTGCATAATTTCTCTGAACATACTCACCTATGGAATCAGAGTGCGAGTACACCTTCTTATCTCAAAAATGGTAATGCACAAATATAAGGTTTAAAGCATGTTATCTTTGTCCTCATTCATATGACAGGGTCCCACCTGTACCATTTGTTTTGCTTTCTTACTAGAAAATTATTTTCTTATGCATCACACATAACTTACATATTGTCTCTTGCCCCATAACATTAATTTAAAAAACTTGTCTTGAAAACACTGAAAGGGATGTCAGTCCTTTGTGACTCATTTGGAGCAAGGTGCACCTGACTCTCTTCAGCAAATTCACACACACCTCCTCTGCTTGCTCAGTTGGTGGGCTCTCAGGAGCATGAAGGTTCTTAAGTTCAGGACTATTAACTTATAGTGAGTCTGTGTTCCAATGATTTTCTTTAATTGTTTGGTATTTAGAACCCATTTCTCAAGGGACATGTTATTCTAGAACATAGCTAGACAAGATCACATTTTCTGCATACATAATAAAGCTGCACTATAGGGATGAACTGAAATAAATAAGCTGACATTTGTATAAGAGATATTTGAACTATGAAGATTAAAGGCAGTTTTAACCTAAACACTTGGATCAGAGGTACCTTCGATAGCTGTAATTCCCTAGGTCTGATTCACTTGCAGGTAATTTATTTTTAAGAAGCTCATGCTAGCTGATGAGTATTTTTTGCATCTTAGCTCCTACACTCAGAACAAGGCAATGGATGTTTTGCTTCATTCTGGATGTTGCTGGATGTTGGAGGTAATTATAGTTAGTTTAGGTCATGAGGATGGGCCCTTATGATAGAATTAGTGCTATGTGAGGATACAGCAAAAATGCAGCCCTCTGCAAACTAGGAATAGAGTTCTCACTAGGTAGCAACTTTGCTGGCACTTGGACTTCTCAGCTTTCTCACAAGTGTGAGAAGTTGTGTTGTTTAAGCTGCCCAGTCAATGGTATTTTGTTATAGCAATGTAATATTTTTTGTAGCAATATAAATATGTGTACATTATTTATATAGCACTTTTACATTGTACAGCAGTATAAATATGTCATAAATTAAGAATAAATTGAATAATTAAGTAAATATACCACTTCCCCCTACCACACATGTTTCTTTTAAAAAATATTTTAAAATATGCTTTATTAATTATGCTGTTACAATTGTCCTAATTTCCTTTCTCTTTGTTCCCCTCCACCCAGTTACGACCCCTCCCTCCAGTTGTCCATCTCCCCTTAGTCCATGCCCATTGGTTGTGCATATAGTTCTTCTCAACATCTTCCTATCTACTCTGCTCCCTACTACTATGCTTCTTAATCCTGTACCATCTCCCTCCCTTTCCCCCCTCCCCCCTCCCTGCTGACCTCTCCCCAAAATATTCCCCATACCTATAATTCTTTTCCCACTCTCATTGCCTACTTAGTCTGCCTTTGTTTCAGTTTCCTAGCTTCTGTTGTTAGTCGTTGTGATACAGTTTTCATTTTAATATTCATAGTTTTGATCCTCTTTCTCCTAAACAAGTCCCTGTTACCTTTCATATAACAGTGGTTTGGATCTGATGAACTCCTTCAGTTTTACTTTGTCCTGGAAGTACTTTCTCTGCCCTTCTATTCTGAATGACAGGTTCCCTGGATAGAGTAATTGTGGTCATAGGGTTTTGCTTTTCATCCCTTTGAATATTTCTTGCCAGTCCCTTCTTGCCTGCAGAGTTTCTTTTGAGAAATCAACTGATAGTCTTATTGGGATGCCTTTGTATGTAATTCTCTTCTTCTCTCTTGCTGCTTTTAAGATTCTCTCTTTATCCTTAATTTTTGACATTTTGATTATAATGTGTCTTGGTGTGGTTCTCCCTGGGTCCAGTTTTTCTGAAACTCTCTGTGTTTCCTGGACCTGTAAGTGTATTTCCTTCCCCAAGTTCGGGAAGTTCTGCCTCATTATATTTTCACATAATTTTTCAATTTCTAGTTCTTTTTCTTCACCTTCTGGTTACCCTATGATTTGAATGTTGGCCTGCTGTCCTATAGGTTTCTGAGCCTGTCCTCATTTTCCTCACTTTTTGTTTCCTCTTTCTGTACAGGTTGACTGTTTGTTCCTTCCCTATGTTTCAATTTGTTGATTTGAGTCCTGGTTTTTTTGCCCTCACCACTAGTTTCATATATGTTTTGGTTCATTTCAGCAGTATTAGCCTTCCTTCCTTCCTTATCTTGTTTAAGATCTTCTGTTAGGTTTGTAAGCATTCGTATAACCAAAGCTCTGAACTGAGCCTCAGAAAGATTTCCTATCTGCTGCTTCATTAGATTAGATACATATTTTCTGTCTGTTCAACTGTGTCACCAGGATCTCTATCATGATCTGTGCCATCCTGACAGTTTTGTGTTTACCTTTGCTTCCTGGGCAGGGCTGTCACACCTCCTACACTATAGGGGGCAGAGGCCTGTGCACTCTTCACAACGGGGTGACCCTTCTCACCACGCTGTGGCATTTTCTGTGGGGGTGGAGGTCCATGATGGATTCCTGCCGTTCACTCTCTGCCAAGAGACCAGGATCTTCCTCCTCTGTCCCCACCCCCTCTGGGCCTCAGAGTCTAAAGCAATAAGGGTCTGCCTTCCACCAGCATTGGAACTGCAAACTGACGGGTCTGGTCTGCAGCCAGGGGTGCTCCCCAGGCACTTCTCACCTCCCCTTAAATATAGGTGTCTGTGCTTACTGCTGTCCCATCGCTGTTGCCGCTGCTGCTGCTGCCAGCACAGCTTGACCTCTCCACCCCAACTTTGCCCCTCCTACCCGTCTGGGCGAGGACCACTTCTTTACAACTTTATACATTGGACTTCCATTTATTTTCTGGAACTTCTGGTTATTTTTGGTTTTGTAGTAGTTTTATTTCTTCTTAGTTGTGGAGGGAGATGAAGCATGTCAGTCTAGGCCTCCATCTTGGCTGGAAGTCTCGTGTGTGTTTGCATCTGTGTCTTAGGTAGAGGTGCTGTTCTATAACTTGAATTTTTCCTCCACATTCATCCATATTTGTTTGAATCCTGCAAAGTAAGTCCAGACATTTTTATCTGATCCACTGTTTTTTGGACTTACAGTAAGGTACTTGCTTTTGAAAACTGCCACATCACATTATTGCATTTTATTCTCCATAGCCACACTTGTGAATAGGGGGAAAAAAAACTTTCCTTGGCATTAGGTAGAGTAGAGTGAGTCTGTCTTGCTGGCCATGGGGAATTGCTGGAGGGATAACTGAAACACTTATTAAACTTAAGATATAACTCCATCGGTACTTGATAGTAATTCAGATTATTGCCAAGTTTTAGCAGGACCAGGATTTTTCTCATGACTGTGGGACTTGCACTCTGATGAGTACAACAAAAAGTGTAGTAAAAACAGCTTTATTCCATATCTTTTTCTTTGTACAATTTTGTATTTAATTTCTAGAAAGTAGAAAAGTAAATCTAAGTGAAATAGGAAAATGTTATTTTACTAACCCAAGTCATTTCCATGAGATACATTTTAAATCATTAACATACGTCCAACAACTTTTTATGTTCTTGCTTTTCTTAGTATTCTTGTTATGTAGAAGAGGTCTGGTGACCAAGTGACTGACACACTGTGGGATTTCTCCTTTGGCATGTGAGGCAATGCAAGTAATATGGGAACAAGTGGAAGGAGGATTTGAAGGATGGGATCGAGATTGAAACATGGAAACTCTGTAAGGTGTTCTCTCTTTTCTAGTCATCCATAAGATGAGCTACAGCCTGACCACTCCTGAGAGCAAGTGATAACCATAAGCAAAGATAGCTATATGTGTGTTACTCTCAAACTTCATTTGCCATTTGTTTAACTTGAATTTTTATTAAAATCTTGTTTACCTACTTCTGTTTTATCACATTCATGCTCAGAAAATTAAAACAAGACAAAACAAAACATCTTACCTAAGCATCTGGTTAGAGCTTTAAAAGAGAAAATCACATCCCCCAGGATTAAGCACTGCTGATTAGGATGATTGTTGAGATATTCCCCAGGGAAGATAAATCTGAGCATTTAGAAGTTCACAATGATTCCTCCTCCCCTAGACAGTCTTTCTCCATTACTAACCTGGCAGGTCTAGCTTAATTTTATTAAGGGAGAAAACTTGTGCATGTGTGTGCTGAATGTGAAAAAAATAGTAACTCAAGAAATAAAGTATGTTCTCCTCCCAGTTTTTAAGTTTTTATGTTTTGGAGTAATTTCAATATGAAACTGGTTTACGTGAGGAATACTGCTGAGAGACCAAAGAAGATTAGTGTCACAAAGCAATATAATGTCCTATAAAACATGGAAATAACTCTCACAATTCCAGTAGGTACCATTTTTAGAACCTAATTTTTAAAATAGAACTGATGGTTTCATTTAACCTCTATTCCTACAACAAAGTTTTGTAGACTTACTAGGGTTTACTAGCTCATATAAAGCTTATATATTTTTGTTTCTTCCTACAAAATCAAGGTATTTTTTGTTTTTTGTTTTTTTTGTTTGTTTTTTTGTATTCTGACATCAGCTCCAAAGTAATTGAAGCCTAGGAGAAAAAGTGGGTCTACTACTTGTGTTACTGATAAGATTTTCCTGCTCTGCCTCAGTTTTCTTTCTCTCCTAACCATTTAATCCCATGTATTTTAGATGAGGAGTGTAACCTTGATCTATGAAAATGTGTTTTTGTCCTTTGAACTGAGTTGGCATATAGTTTATGCCATTTGAAATACTTTAAAAAGCATTTCCTGCTGTTCTTAATACATTTGATCATTTTGGTAATTTTTGCCCAAGTCACTTTTCTCACAAACTCCTCAAAAAACCTTCAAGAATAGAATAAGAACAAGAGATTAGACTCCTAGAGCCAGTAAAGATTGCTGCTGAGTTAGACATTCTCTCTCTCTCTCCCTTTCTCTCTCTCTCTCTCTCTCTCTCTCTCTCTCTCTCTCTCTATATATATATATATATAATAAAATATCTAATACTGTACCATGCCAAGTTTGTAAAGAAAAAGAAAACACATGATCCTATTTTTATAGCTGAAAAAGCATTTGATATATCTTTCATTTTGATAAGAAACTTTTACTGCAATGTAATACATTAACACAAAATATACTTAACATAATAAAAATATGTAGTTATTGTTCCATATTTTTTAAAAGAACAGCATCTAAACATCTAGAACAACTAAAAACAATTTTTTTACATTTAGGAATAAAATAAAGATGTTCATTTTGAGATTGTTCCTAATGAATTCCAGCTAACAATAAAATTAGAAAATAAAGTGAGAGGTATAAAAGTTATAAAAGAGAAGAAAAATAAGTGTTTTAGGAAATATGGTTATATGCATTAAGAACCCAAGTGAGTTACCTGAAAAATCTGTTTGAAAAATAAGAAAATTCAATGAAGTGGCTGAGTACATTAAGGAAACATTAATAGTCATCCCATATACAAAATAAAATTAGACAGAAAAATATAACTGAAGGGAAGCCCCTATTAACCATAGCTACAAATTTAATAAGAACTGTAAAATATACCAATGGAAAAAAATTTAGAATACTACTAAGTTTTCCAAAAAGACTTAGATAAATAGAAATCTGTCATTTCATTTTCTTAGCTATAGAAATTCAGTATCACTGTGATATTTATTTTCTTCTAATAAATTTATACTATAAGTTTAGCATTTTCTTGAATATCTGTACTAAGAAAGTTTTAAAATAAACTATACAAACTAATTCTAATTTTCTTATATTAAAATAAACTTGTACATATTAATTTTTAGGAAAATTCTGAAAAATAAGTAAAAATATTATTGCTTTTTATATGTACTGAAGGGATAGATAGTCGTGTAGGATATTAAACATACCCTAATGACATAATTACTTAAAGGTTGGTATAGGTACTTGTATAGATAATGTATATCTCAAATAATTTGCTATTAAAAGATGCTGTTGAAAAGTCAGTGGTAGAAACATGAATTATTCAATAAATGATGCTGGGACAACTGCATAGCCATCTGGAAAAAAATAAAATTGGCTTCCATCCAAATCTTATATGTGGCAACAATTTTAGTGTAAAAATTAATTAAAAGTAGTAGGAAAAAAACATAGCAAAAATAAAATAATTAGAAAATAAAAGCACTTCTCAATGTCATATAAAACCCAGAAATCATATAATAAATAATTCATAAATTTTAAAATAAAATAACACTTTCATGGCAGAAACTAGTATAAATGAAATAAGAAATTTAAAAATACTTGTAATATATTTTAGGCAAAAAACTAATTTCTTTACTATACAAGACTTTCTACTTATTAATAAGAAAACAATAACTAATCCAATAGAAATAAGATAAAGTCATAAACACATAGTTCATAGAAAGAAATTATAAGCGACTCAAACTTATAAAACCATATTTGAGTACTTTAAAATAGAAATTAAATATAAATTAAAACCACAGTGAATTAGGTGAATATGCTATTAGCAAAGATGAACAAATAATGCAAATTTGTATTTATGTGATATGGCTTAATAATAGAACTAATAATAGTTAACATTTTTTGATTGCTTACTTGTGTCAGGAACTGTTCTAAGAGTTTTACCTGTATTAATTCCTCCCAATGATTCTGCAAAGCAAATTCTATTATTATTTCTATTTTAGATGGCAAAATTTAGGTCTAGAAGGATAAGTAACTTGTTTAGTCATGAAGAAAGGAAGCGTCAAAAGTAGAACTTGAACCCGGGAGACCTAGCTAAGACATATGCAAATATTATACTCAGCTGTTGCCCTCCAGTTGGTCTTATAAATACATAGTTGCTTTAACTCTGAAATTCCACTGTCAGTTCTTTCCCCTACTTATTTACTCACATATGTACAAAATGATGAATGGACAGATGTTCACTGCAGCCTGTTTGTGATAGCGGTAGATTGGAAACAAAAGTTAATCAATAGGAATTTGTTATATATACTATGGGAATCCTAGGAAGCTAAAAATAAAATAAGGAAGCTTTTAAATTTTGTTACATGTATATATATTACCATTTGTGTAAAAAATAACATGTGTGTGTCCTTATATTAGAATACCTCTGGAAAGATGCACAAGAAATTGGTCATTGTAGCTTTCTTGGGAAGAGAAATTGGAAATTGGAATAGAAAAGAGACTTACTTTTCATTGTATATCCATTGGAGTTGTTTAAATTTTGCACCATGTGAATGTATGATTCACTGAAAAATGAGCTACACTGATATAACTTTTACATGTTTTTTGGAAATGGCTTCACCAATACATTGAAACACTATATAGAGAGGGGAGGGGCATGCACCCCTCTTGGGGATAGCTGCCTTTAATGAGAGCAGAAGTGATGTCTGTGGATGGTGCTGAAGCAAATCAGATGTTCATATGTATTGAACTGGGCTTCCTCTCTGCTTACAGAAACATTTTTACATCCTTATAAAGGATGTTCAGGTAATGTTGATGATTGCCCTCTCTGTTTTCACCTGTCTACGCAGCCTATATAAACACTATATTCTTTAGCTGCCTGTACACCTGGTATTATGCATATCTGCTAGGCCTCCTTGAGACACATTTTTCAAACACTGTCTTTCTGCTCAATTCTGCACCCTGTCATTATTCACTGTTTTGCCTTATTCATCCAGAATCTTTGTTATTTTTCTCTCTAACACCAACCACAGTCTCCAAGTATGGAATCTTAGAACACTCAGAGAGAACTTAAATCTAAATATTTCTTCTCAAGGAAATGATGTAAAGGTCAGAGTGGCCTTTTCCTTGCCCAGTGAAGTGGCTTCCTCTGTATGGACCCAGCTATTCCCCTCATGATTCTGATCTACCTCCTTCCTGGAGGGCTTCATTCTGTTAAATGGAACTGAGAAGGGCTTCCCAACATTCTAGACAGAAATTTAAAAATTATCTTACAGTATAAAGATGTGATGAATTAGATGAGAAATTAAGACATAGCATTGATGCAAATAAATGTTTGTTTTCTTATTCAGTCTAAGTTTGGCTCTAGGCACTCTTCTGGTTCATGTCTGAGTTTTTTAGCTATGAGCAATGAATGTAGCAGAGGTGTTCTAGAGAAATAGCTTCCCTTAGTCACCTTGATATAAATGTCTCCATTATGGTTATTTTAGTATTTGTGATGCAGCGGGGACCATGTTCTTTAAAAAAAAGATGACGGAGATTCTGGGCTATGAAAACAGGATTGGACATTGGCATTGGTCAATAATTTGTGAAGGTGTCTGTTTTCCAGCAAATCAGGATATAGTCTCAGTAGCATCAGTCTTCTTGGTACTTAGGGCAACAAAACTCACTCACTGCATTTAAAAATTCACAGATGCCTTATGAATCAATGAAACATTTTAAAATTGTCAACTCATTATTTTTAAGTTAATTTTAGATGGTTGATCATAATGGATAAGTATATTTAAAAATGAATGAAAATATGACTGCATTTTATCATTGTAACACTTATGAATATGCTAGTGTAATTAATGATAAAAGCAATGTCCATAACATTAAAGTACATGAGCAAAGTGTTATTATTATTGGTCCTGGCAATAAAGTACTTATTTCAGAAATCATCTTTGATGCCTGGTACATGCAAGGCACCATAAGACTGATTAATGCTTCTTTGCTATTGCATTCGCAGTAATTTTGTAGTATATATTTTATAATATATTAAAATTAATTTCAAATGAGTTAAAGGTGAAATTTTAAAAAGTCAAGAAGAAAATATTATTGAAAACAATATCTCCAAACAGAAAACCAGTGAAATCATGAACATAAACATTCAATAGTTTTAAACAAATTAAATTCTTATACTTCAAAATAATCACTTTGAGCCAAATTTGAAAAAAGAATAAATTGGAGAAAATAGAAGTAACTAAAAATTTTAATAGATGTTAATATAAAACAATTATGCTTTTATTAATAATGCTACAATGTATGTTATTTCTAAATCAAGAGAAGTAAAAAAAAGTTCTTGACTTAATAGTGATTATATTTTTAGAATCTAAAAAAAATCAGAATACTCACTTAAAAATAAAATTTTTATGCTTTCTTTTACATGAAACTCTTAAATGGATTCAAGATAAATACCTAAATCCTTATTTTGGCTTATGAGGTCTTACATATCCACATCCCTTCCCAACCTTTAAAAAAACTCTCTCTATTTAGCCTCATCTCTGGCCACTGTTCCCTAACACCTCTTCTTCAATAACTAAAATAACCCAAATATTTAAGTTTTCTCTCATCTTCTTCCTTGTTTTTGTTTCTATGTCTGAGGAGATGGGAGAGGTTGTATTAGGGTCCCATAGTGATAACCTGAACTCAGATAATTCTGATCTATCTCCTTGCCTTGCCATGTTGTTGCAAGTCCCTGAATATCTAGACCTACTTTTTGGTTTCCTTATTCTGCCTGTACCTCTTTTAACTCTCCCTTCATTCAAGTTTCTTCACATTCCAGGGGAGGTTGACATGTTTATTCATATCAACCTGAATAATACAGCACTCAAAACTCAAAATTAGGAAGTGTTAATATTTTTCATATTTTCTTAAATTGTTAAAAATTATCTTCATTGAAGAATGATTTATATACAATAAAATGCACTCACTTTGATTATATACATAGTGTGATTAATTTTGGCAAGTGTGTATATACCTGTGTACCCACCAACACAAGGAAGGAAAGAGGCAAGTCCAATACCTCCCAAAAGTTCCTTGTGCCCTTTCTTTGCCAAACCTGCCACCCCAGGCCACCCAAGCAATATCTAATCTGTTTTTTGTTTCTGTAGATTAGATTTGTGTTCTAGAATTCAATTAGATGGGATCATATGATATGTAGTCCTTTGTATCTGACTTCTTTTGCTCAGCATAATGTTTTTGAGATTCATTCATGTTGTTGTACCTATCAGTAAATCATTTCTTTTTAGTGTCAGGTAGTGTTCAGTTATATGAACATATTATATTGTGTTTATCCATTCTGTTGATGGTATTTGGGTTGTTTTAACTATTATTATTTTGACTATTATTGATAAGGCTGCTGTGAATATATATCTACAAATCTTCTTGTGAACATATGTTTTTACTTATTTTTGGAGGCAAATAACTAGAAGGAGTCTTTCAGGGATATATGGTAAGTGTCCAACTTTAAAAGTAGCTGGTATGGCCTGTCAAGATGAGGAGACAGGCCCAAAAGAGGAAATGGATCAAGATTCCATTGGGAGAACTAAGTGATGAGGATATAGCCAACCTAACAGACATAGAGTTCAAAACACCAGTGATAAAGATGCTCACAGGCTTGACTGATATACTTACGTATGGCAGAGGCATAAGGGAAGAAGTGAAGGCTATGCTAAACATGTGGAGGGTTATCAGCTGGGGGGGGAGAAATGGGGAAATGGTGCAGGGATTAAGAAGCATAATTGGTTGGTACAAAATAGACAGGGGTAGTTAAGAATAATATAGGAAAGGGTGAAGCCAAAGATCTTATATGCATGACCAATGGACATGAACTAAGAGGGGGTAGGATTGCTGGGGGAAGGTGGGTACTGGGCAGAGGGGAGCAAAGGGGGGAAATTGGAACTACTGTACCAACATAATCAATAAAATATACTTAAAAAAATAATTCATCTGAGTATGTCCAATTACTCTATGAATAAATAGTGGTTACTTTGCAGAAGTTATTAGGATAAAAATAAGCCAACTTTGCCTTTGAGCTACATTCATTAAATACTTATTTAAATGGTTATATACAAATTGTTATATACAAATTCCTACCTCAGTTGAGAATATGAATTTCAATAAAATCATAAAAGAGGTAAAAGATAAAGGCTTATGTATATTTAGAGAATATATCATGTGTAGTAGGCCAGGAATAACAAAGGCTTCAGGTAGGAGCAGGCATGAGTGATCAAGGAGCAGAGTAAGTAAGCAGAAAACTGGCAAGAAATGTGGGAGGAGAGGAAAGTATGAAAGGTGTTTTCAGGCCTCCTTGGGTATTATGAGGACCTTGACTTTGACTCTGAAGTAAGGGAACAGAGAATGGAAGGTTTGGAGAGAGAAATAATATCGTAGTCGGCGGCGGTGGCAGCCGTCCGTCTCGAGAGACGATGGCGTAGCTTCTTGAGAGTCTATCTGCACCGCCGAGAATGGCTGTGCAGTCCGACTCGGGAGTGACAATCCCTGCCACACTTGTTACAGGTGAAGGCAGATGGCTGTTGTCGCTGCTGTTGACGCTGCTTCCGCCTTGATCTTTTCTGGACCGCCTCCTCGTTGCGCGCAGCCTCTGCGCGTCACGTACCTTGTCTGACCGTGAGCCTCCAGGCTAGGCGGTCATCTGCTTGAACTTCCCATGTGTTGAGATTGATGGAGCATTGTGTCATGTCCTTTTTGCAGATGTCTTTGAACCGCAGTTTTGGGCGCCCTGTCATCCTCTGGCCTTCTGCTAGCTCGCCATAGAGGAGGTCTTTGGGAATACGGCCTGCATCCATTCTTTTGACATGGCTGAGCCACCTGAGGCGTCTCTCACTAAGAACTGGATGCAAACTGCTCATGTTGGCTCGCTTCAGCACCTCGGTGTTGGGGACCTTATTCTGCCAGGCGACATGCAGGACGCATCGCAGGCACCTCATGTGGAAGCTGTTGAGTTTCCTTTCGTGCCTTGCATAGGTGGTCCACGTCTCGCTGCCATAGAGGAGAGTGCTGAGTACACAGGCTTGGTAGATGCACAGTCTGGTTTTCTCAGTGAGGCTGGAATTGTTCCACGCTCGCTGGTTCAGTTTGGCCATAACTGTGGCTGCCCTGGCGATTCTCCGGTTGACCTCCAAGTCGACTGACAGCTCGAGATGGTGGAACCGAGGTAAGTGAAATCGTTGACAACCTCCAGGGTGTATCCGTCGATGGTGATGCATGGGGGAGTCCCCGTGCCTTGAGCCATAACATTCGTCTTCATCAGGCTGATGGCTAGTCTGAACTCCTTGCATGCATGGGAAAGGCAAGTGACTAACTGCTGGAGTCCCTCTTCGGAGTGTGATGTCAAGGCTGCATCGTCGGCGAAGAGCATCTCACGGATGAGCACCTCTTTGACTTTGGTCTTGGCTCGTAGACGGGCCAGGTTGTAGAGCTTGCCATCAGAGCTGGTGTGAATGAAGACACCCTCGCTGCAGTCCTTAAAGGCGTATTGGAGGAGCATGGAGAAGAAGATCCCGAACAGCGTAGGCGTGAGGACGCAGCCCTGCTTTACTCCGCTGCTGACTGGGAAGGCCTCAGAGGTTGCGCCGTTGTAGGACACCGTGCTGTGCATGTTGTCGTGAAAGGACATGACCACAGCAAGCAGATGTGGTGGACAGCCAATCTTCCGTAGCAAGCTGAAGAGTCCGCTTCGACTGACCAGATCAAACGCCTTCTTGAGGTCGATAAAGGCGAGGTAGAGTGGTTTATGCTGCTCGTGACACTTCTCCTGCAGCTGGCGTAGGGAGAAGATCATGTCCACTGTTGATCGGCCAGCTCTGAAGCCACACTGGGACTCTGGGTAGACGCGGGAAGCAAGGGTCTGCAGGCGGGCAAGAGCGACCCGGGTGAATACTTTGCCGACGACGCTGAGGAGAGAGATGCCCCGGTAGTTGTTGCAGTCGCTGCTGTCTCCTTTGTTCTTGTACATGGTGATAATGTTGGCGTCTCTCATATCCTGGGGGATGTAACCCTCCTTCCAGCAGAGACAGAGTAGATGGTGGAGCGGCTGTAGCAGGACTGGTTTCCCGCTCTTTAGGATTTCTGGAGGGATTCCATCGCTTCCTGGTGCTTTCCCGCAAACGAGGCGGTCGATGGCTTTGCTGAGCTCTGCCGCAGTAGGTGGGGTGTCTAGCTCCTCCATGACTGGTAGGTCTGGGATGGCGTTAAGAGCAGTGTCTGTTACAGTGTTCCTCATTGCGTACAGCTTGAGGTAGTGCTCGGTCCACTGCCGCATTTGCTGTTCCTGGTCAGTGATGGCCTCACCTGTCTTGGACTTAAGGGGGGCGATCTTGAAGGGGATTGGGCCTGTTGCCTTCTTGATACCCTCATACATTCCTCGTGCGTTGCCTATATCGGCGGCTTCCTGGATGCTTCTGCACAGGTTTAGCCAATAGGTGTTGGCACAGTGTCGGGCGGTCTTCTGGACTTTGTTCCTGGCAGCCCATAGGGTTGAAGTGTACTGGGAGTGGGCGTGGCCTTGTAAGCCAGTAGGGCCTTCCTCTTAGCCTCGATCATGGGTTCCATTTCTTCCCAGTGAGCCTCGTACCAGTCAGCGTTCTTCCGCTCTTTCTTCCCGTAAGCAATAATGGCGGAGTTGTATATGGCGTCGCGGAGACGTGACCAATTGAATTCGATAATGTCATCTGCCGCCATTCCCTCGCTGAGTGCATCTTCCATCCTGTTGATGAATTGCTGGGTCTTAACTGGGTTGCTGGCACAACTGGTGTTGATGCGTGGGCGACCCTTCATCTTGGAGTGGTGCAACCTCTTCGACGTTATGCGCACCTTGCTTACCACGAGGGCATGGTCCGTGTCGCAGTCTGCACTGTGGTAGCTGCGGGTGAGGAGGGTGCTGCCAATATCCGTTCTTCTGGTGATGACGAGGTCAGGCTGGTGCCAGTGGCGGGAGCGGGGGTGCCTCCATGACACCTGGTGGATCTCTTTGCACTTGAAGAATGTGTTTGTCACGCACAGGCCGTGGTGACACAAAAGCTCAAGCAGTCGCTGACCATTCTCATTGATCTTTCCTCTCCCAAAGTTTCCGAGGCAGGTGGGCCAGGCCATGTGGTCGGCTCCTACTCTTGCGTTGAAGTCTCCAATGAGACTTCAACAGGCTCTGTCTGGCAGCTGTGTTGAAAATAGACTGAAGAGAGACAGGGTTGAAATCAGGGAGATGGTTAGGAGGCCAGTGCAATGGTCCAGGCAGGGGCTGAGTAGGACTTGGGCCATGGTAGTAGCATATGATGCAGTGTGTAGATGATGTTTTATTGAGTTGTACTCTTGAAACGTATGGTTTTGTGAACTTTTGTCACTCCAATAAGTTCAATAAAAATGACATAAATCAGCAAAATCTAAAGCAAAAGTTTATGTTATTTCATATATTCATGCCTGAAGTTAACTATACTAGAGGGTCAGTATTCCCTTAAACCTTAAATGGTGCTCTCTTGAGGGCAGCTACCCAAGTACCCAGCTACACAGGGTTTGCAATACTAAGAATGCTTTAGTACAGTTTCTCAAACTGTTGTTTATGGATCAACTTCCACAAAATCCTCAGGATGCTAATGAAAAGGGTTGCTTGAGGCCTTCCTTCAGAACCACTGAGATAGAATATCTAGAGAACATATTTTTTAATCAATTTTAATTCTGGATATAGCATTAATTGGATTAGGACAAGCAATTCTTATCAAGATAGTGAACGTAAAATCTTAGTACAACTGAAGACTTTTGCTCATTAATGTGTTAACTTATTCAATAATTATATATTGAGTGTCCACTATGAATCACACATTAGGAATAAAAATATGAATATGAAAGTAATCCGAGGAGATCCAAGATGGCGAAGGAGTAAGTGGAAGCTACACTAACCTCCTTCCAGGACCAGTCTGGATTTACAACTTAATTTTGGAAAAACCATCTGGAATAACCAACCAAACACTAGCTGCAAAGAAGTTTTATAACCACGGAGAGACAGAAAAGGCTGCTACATCACAACTTGACAGGTAGGGAGTGTAGAGACGCAGAAGGGCTGCCTGGGCTCCTACGGATGGCAGGTGAAGGGACTGAGAAACAGCTCAGCATCTGGGGATTCCCCCTGAGAAGGGCAGGGTCTAAACCCCCAGCTAAGCTTCCCAGCCTACAGCAACAAAGTGGAAAGTAAAATAGTATCCAGCTCTGAAAAGCGAAAAGACACAGGGTTTCTTGATAACCAGAGAGAAACAGCAGGAGAAAAAGAGCTCTTAAGTGGATCACATACAAAAATATTTTGGCCCCCACTTATCCTGGGCTCAAGCAGAGGGAAGGCAGAGAGGACTGGAGACGCTTGGGGAGAGTTTGGCGCGGTGGCTTTGAGGGGAGAACTGGGGGAGCAGCTGAACAGGTCCCGGTGCTGACTCATCCGCAGTACTGCAGGAAGACCATTCCCCTCCAAATGGCATCAGCGTGAGGGTAAGCAAAAGCCGAGCCTACAGGAATTGAGCTTCCACACCCACGTTCCTTAAGCCTGACGGCTAATCACAGATTGAATATATTAACAATTAAAGAAGACAGACAAAGGCAGTAGATCCCTGGAAGTCTCCAACAGGCTGCCTAGGCCCAGACTGGTACAGGATCTAACGCCACCAGGGGCAGATCCAGGAAGTGCAGATCATTCTAAAAAACACCAACAAACAATAGGAGTCACAAAAATGGGGAGACAGAGAAACAACCCCCCATCGAAAGGAAAGGTAGAATCCCCAGAAAGAGTGCTAAATGAAATAGAGGGGAGCAAACTATCAGATATGGAATTCAAAACGTGGATTATGGAGAAGCTGAATGAGCTCAGCGGAACCTACAAGGAACTCCAGAAAAACAACAAGGAACTTACTGAGAATTACACCAGCATGAAAAAGGACATAGAAGCTATCAATAAGAGCCAGGAGGAAATGAAGAATACAATCTCTGAATTGAAGAACACAGTAGAAGGAATTAAAAACAGGCTAGAGGAAGCAGAAGATCTGATCAGCGAGCTGGAGGACAACTTAGACAAAAACTCCCAGACAGTGCAACAAAATCAAAAAAGACTGAACAAGATGGAAGAGGTTCTAAGACAGCTGCAGGATAACATGAAATGTAATAATATCCATATCATAAGAATTCCAGAAGGAGAAGAAGAAGAGCAAGGGATAGAAAACCTCTTTGAAAAACTAATGACAGAAAACTTCCCTAACATGAGGAAAGAGTCACACAAGTCCAGGAAGCACAGAGGGTCCCAATAACGATGAACCACAACAGGCCCACTTCAAGACACATCATAATTAAAATGGCAAATTTCAAAGACGAAGAGAGAATCCTAAAAGCAGCAAGAGAGAAACAACTAATAACATACAAGGGAGCTCCAATAAGGCTATCATCAGATTTCTCAGCAGAAACACTACAAGCCAGAAGGGAATGGCAAAAAATATTTCAAGCAATGAAAAACAAAGGCCTACAACCAAGAATACTCTACACAGCAAGGCTCTCATTCAAAATGGAAGGTGAAATAAGAAGTTTCCAAGACAAAAAAAGGCTAAAAGAATACATCTCCACCAAACCAGCATTGCAAGAGATGCTAAAGGGTCTGCTTTAAGAAGATGAATAAACAGAGAGAAACAGAGAGGAATACAAGTACAAAGGGGAAAAATGACAATGAATAAGTACTTAACGGTAATAACCTTAAATGTAAATGGATTAAATGCTCCAATCAAAATACATAGGGTAGCTGAATGGATTAGAAAGAATGACCCACATATATGCTTTCTACAAGAGACCCACCTTAGAACAAAAGATCTACACAAACTGAAAGTTAAGGGGTGGAAAAAAACATTTCAAGCAAATGGACAAAGAAGGACATTTAATAATATTTAAGGGAAAAATCCATCAAGAATATATAATCCTTATAAACATATATGCACTCAACTTAGGAGCACCCAAATACGTAAGGAAATTTTTGAAAGACTCCAAGAAAGATATAGACACCAACACACTCATAGTAGGGAACGTTAGCACCCCATTGTCAACAGTGGACAGATTTAGAAGCAAGAAAACACCAAAGATATTGAGGCACTGAACAACAGTCTAGATCAAATGGACTTAGTCAATATATATATACTTTTAACCCCAAAGAAGCAAAATGTATATTCTTCTCAAGTGCACATGGAACATTTTGAAAGATAGACCACATGGTGGAACACAAAACAAGCCTCCACAAATTCAAGAAAATTGAAATTTTATCAAGTATCTTCTCAGATCACAATGTCTTAAAATTGGAAATTAACCTCAAGAAAAAACTCAAAAACATTCAAACTCATGCAGAATGAATAACATGCTATTAAATAATGAATGGGTTAACAATGACATCAAGGAAGAAATCAAAAAGTTTCTGGAAACTAATGATAATGAACACACAACAACCCAAAACCTATGGGATACAGTGAAAGCTGTCCTGAGAGGAAAGTTCATAGCAATACAGGCCTACCTAAAACAGGTAGAAGAATCTACTAAAAATTTAACCCTATAGCTACAAGAACTAGAGGAAGTACAACAAGCAAAGCCCAGATCAAGTAGAAGGAAGGAAATCATCTAGATCAGAGCACAATTAAATGACATAGAGACTAAACTAACAGTTCAAAAGATGAACATAAGTAGGAGCTGGTTCTTTGTAAAGTTAAACAAAATTGACAAGCCTTTAACCAGACTCATCAAGAAAAAAAGAGAAAGGACCCAAATAAATAAAATTAGAGGAGAAATGACAACCGATACTACAGAAATACAAATAGTTACAAGAAATTATTATGAACAACTATATGGCAAGAAATTTGACACCCTAGAGGAAATGGACAAATCCCTGGAAACATATAGTCTTCCAAAACTGAATCAAGAAGAATCAGAAAGCCTGAATAGATGAATAACAACTAGTGAAATTGAAGCAGTAATCAAAAACTCCCGGCACACAAAAGACCTGGACCAGATGGCTTCACAGGTGAATTATACAAAACATTTAGGAAAGAACTAACTCCTATCCTCCTCAGAGTATTCCAAAATATACCAGAATAAGGAAGACTCTGAAACTCGTTCTATGAAGCCAGTATTACCCTAATTCCGAAACCAGATCAAGACACAACAAAGAAAGAAAACTACAGGCCAATATCACTGATAAACATAGATGCTAAAATCCTCAACAAAATATTGGCAAACCGGATCCAGCAACACATTAGAAAGAACATACGCCACGATCAAGTGGGATTCATCCCAGGGATGCAAGGATGGTTTAACATTCACAAATCAATAAATGTAATACACCACATAAACAAAATGAAAGACAAAAACCACATGATCATATCAATAGATGCAGAAAAAGCATTTGATAAAGTACAACACCCATTTATGATGAAAACACTCAGCAAAATGAGAATAGAGGGAGCATACCTCAACATAATAAATGCCATATATGAGTAACCTGAGGCCAACATCATACTAAATGGGCAAAACTGAGAGCATTCCCCTGGGGTCAGTAACAAGACAAGGTTGTCCACTCTCTCCACTCATATTCAACATAGTCTTGGAAGTTCTAGCCACAGCAATCAGACAAGAAAGAGAAGTAAAAATCATCCAAATTGGAAAAGAGGAAGTAAAACTGTCATTATTTGCAGATGACATGATACTGTACAGAGAAAACCCTATAGACTCCACAAAAAACCCTCTCAAACTAACAAGTGAATTCGGCAAAATAGCAGGGTACGAATATTCAGAAATTGAAGGCATTTCTGTATACTAACAATAAAATCTCAGTGATAGAAACTGAAAGAAAAATTCCATTTACCATAGGAACAAGAAAAATAAATTACCTAGGAATAAACTTAACCAAGGAGGTAAAAGACCTGCACTCAGAAAACTGCATAACACTGAAGAAAGAAATTAAGGAAGATACAAATAAATGGAAGCATATACCATGCTCATGGATGGGAAGAATCAATATCATTAAAATGTCCATACTACCCAAAGCAATTTATAGATTCAATGCAATCCCTATTAAAATACCAATGACATTTTTCACAGACCAAGAACAAATACTTCAAAAATTTATATGGAACCAAAAAAGAGCCTGAACAGCTACAGCAATTTTGAGGGAGAAGAACACAGTAGGAGGAATCACAATACCTGATATTAAGCTATATTACAAGGCCACGGTAATCGAAACAGTCTGGTACTGGCATAAGAACAGACATATAGATCAATGGAACAGAATAGAGAGCCCAGAAATAAACCCAGGTCTATATGGTCGACTAATATTTGACAAAAGGGGAAGAAACATAAAACAGAGTGAGAAGAGCCTCTTTAACAAATGGTGTTGGGAGAACTGGCCAGGAACATGCAAAAAAATGAAACTAGACCACTAACTTACAGCATACAACAGAATAAACTCAAAATGGATTAAAGACTTAAATGTAAGCCGTGACACCAAAGAAGTCTTAGAGAAAACATAGGCAGGAAAATTTCAGATATCCCACGTAGCAACATTTTCACTGATATATCTCCTAAGGCAAGGGAAATAAAGGGAAGAATAAACAAATGGGACTACATCAAACTAAAAAGTTTTGCTCAGCTAAAGAAAACATCAGCAAGATGAAAAGGAAACCAACCATTTGGGAAAATATATTCACCAATGAAATCTCAGACAAGGGATTGATCTCCAAAATATATAAAAAACTTCTATGACTCAACACCAAGAAGACAGAAAACCCAATTAAAAAATGGTCAAAAAGCCTGAGCAAACACTTCTCCAAGGTGGACATACAGAGGGTTCATAGACATATGAAAGAATGCTCAACATCACTAGCCATCAGAAAGATGCAAATAAAAACCACAACGCGATACCACCTCACACCAATCAGAATGGCCATCATCAACTAATCAACAAAGAACTTGTGCTGGAGAGGATACAGAGAAATGGGAACCCTGGTGAATTTCTGGTGGGAATGAAGACTGGTGCAGCCCCTATGGAAAACAGTTTGGAATTTCCTCAAAAAACTAAAAATGGAACTACCTTTTGAACCAGCGATTCCACTGCTAGGATTATACCTGAAAAATCCTGAAACACCAATTCAAAAGAACCTATGCACCCCTATGTTCATAGCAGCACTATTTACCATAGCCAAGTGCTGGAAACAACCTAAGTGCCCATCTGTAGATGAGTGGATCAAAAAACTGTGGTATGTTTACACAATGGAGTACTATGTAGCAGAAAGAAAGAAGGAACTTCTACCATTTGCAACAACATGAATGCAACTTGAGAGAATTATGCTTAGCGAAATAAGCCAGGTAACAAAAGAAAAGTACCTTATGCTGTCACCTATTACAGGAAACTAATGAACAACACAAACAAGTGAGCAAAATTGAACCAGAGGTATGTAAATAAAGAGTAGGCTAACAGTAACAATGGGGGAGGCGGGAGGGAGAGGAGTGGATAAGAAGGGGAAGGGTCTAGTCAAAGAACATGTATAAATGACCCACAAACTTGGACAACTGAGTGGGGACTAAATGTTGGAGAAGGAGGGGACAGAGTGAAAGGAAGCAAGAGGGGGGAAAAAAGTGGGACAACTGTAATGGAAAAACAAACAAAAAAATTTTTAGTGGGGGAAAAAATGAAAATATAAAGAATGGAAATGCAAGTTCAGTGAATATTAGAAGGACAAGGATTTTCCTTCACACTGTATATTTTTCTCCCTATCTGATCCCTCCAGAGTTTATCATTCTAAAGAAGTAAGTAATGACATAAGTTTCTTTGCATAAAACTAATAAGACCAGTTATAATAGAGACTTTTTTACTAAGACTTTGACTGGAATGTCATGCCTAAAGGAGACATGCTTGGGCTCTGGTTCTTACCAAAAAGCCCTGAGGAACTGGGATTGACTTTCAAAAGTAATAAAACTCCACGAGATAAAAGGCCTGGTACATTGGATTGATGGGCGGTCCATGGCAATCTTTCCAGTGAAGGAATGAAGGTTGTTTTCCTGAAAGATGGCTAAAAGGGACCTTAGGGCACAATGGGAAACCAGAAGGATTTGGAAAAGACAGATGTGCACAGGCAAGGCTGAATGCCACATATGTGGCTCAGCTTCTGTGCCCTGAAGGGCAGATTGAAGGTCACCCTAAATGTTCCTTGTGTATGTTCCAGCAAAGCAGAACTAAAGATCATAAGTGATCATTTGCTGCTCTTGTGTTTATGCAAATGAACAGGATAAATTAAAAATGGACTTAATGCAGTCCTTTTAATGAAAAGGATGGTAATCTTAGGGAGAAAAATCGTTATTCAAGGAAAATCACAGCTCAGTGGTAGACTATAATGTAGTGCAGCTAACCGCTTTAAAGTTTCTTTTCATTTAAAATATGTTTTCACTTGAAAGTTAAACTATGTCTATGGTATCATCAAAGACATTTAATTTACAGGCAAGAAGAATGTCAAATGCCTTGCAACTGGATGTCTTTCCAATAAGACAGTCTTACAGATTTAGAGACTTGTTTGTGTATTATGTTACATAAACTAACATGTGTTTTCTGTTTTCAAAGGGCATAAGCCTATGATCTCATTACCTGAGTGATTGTCTGTACATATAGTCCTCACTTAATCCTGTCTGCATCACTGCCTCCTGAGACTCAATGGTTTGGCTGAACTAAGTGGCTGGGTTTGTAAAGAATGGGGTGGTCTGTGGGCTTCACTTTAAAACTGGTTCCTTTTTTCTATCCTAATGGCTTGGACCGAAAGGGCGCAGAGGTCTGAGAGGGGGGAAACCTAAAATATTTCCCTCAGCCCAAACTAAGTATAATTGGCAAAAGGGTTTTGAACAGGTGAGATGTACCTGGCACACTTTCCTCCAAAGAAGCTCCCCCCTTTTTTTCCCTAATGTGGGACATTGAAAAATTAATCCCTGCCTTTTGTCATGTAGTAGTTATGGATTTAGTGATGTCTTTTAACCCTTTTGTCAAATCTGTTGCCTCCAGAATACAGCAAGGATGCCAGCCTGTTAAATCAAGCATGCCGTTTCCTGGGACAGCCAACTGATCTGGAGTCTGCACGATCCTTCCCCATGTGGGAAGTCCACCCTCCCCTCCACATCCCCCACTCCTTTTAGGGATTTCTGGGTCCAAGGGTAGGTAGGATGACAACCATGTCCAGGTTGAAGCAGTTAGAGGAGCTTGAGACCTTCACCCATTGTCCTTTATAAGATTATAAAGGGTCTTAATATCTGAGAGGGAGGGATTGTTATTTTTTATTGTTAAAACAATTGATTAATCATTTATTTATTTAAAAAAAGAAAAATATATGAAAGGGTGAAGCGGGAGAGCTTGTATGTATGAACCATGGGCATGGATTTGGTGGGGGATTGCTGGAGGTGGGGGGTGCTGTGTGGAGGGGAGCAAAGGGAAAAAAATTGAAATTATTATTACAATATAACCAATAAAATATAATTTAAAAAAGTAATCCTACTACTCAGGAATGAGCAATTAATTTGGGAGAAGACAGATAAATAAACTTATAATACAATGTGATAATCTTAAACCAGAAGGTCTTTGGTGATTATACAGGATGAAAGAGGGAATGGCTTATTGTTTGACTGGGTTAGGAAAGGCTTTACCACTGGAAGACCAAACAAGGTTTTGTTCACCAGAGGCAAGGAAAAGTTGTACCTAACAGAAAATTAACATGTGGAAGAGCTTTAGATGTACCAGGCAAATTTTGGTTCATTGAGATAGTACAAAGCCAGTTTCAGAGGAAGGGGACAGAATCAATTAGAAATGGACAACTTGGGGGAAGATTTCCAGGCTACTCTAAAATTTCTGAGCAAAGTTGTACCATGATGATAATATTATTTAGAGATTATTCTAGGGATTATGGATAATCAGGCTAAATTAGAAATAAGGTTAGAAATAAATAAAGAAGCATTTTTATACCAGGTGTATAGAATACAGGGTGCAATCTAAATGAGGAGTTGTACAAATGAAACAAGAGGTTAAAGAGAGTGGCATTTTAAAGCAAGAAATATTAGCATTTGATGAATCTATTCTGATCTAAAACTCATCCATGAAATTATCTACTTTTCTATATTCATAGCTCAGGACTCTATCATTTTTAAAAGCTCAGTTTTTTCCATTTTTTGTGCATTTTTATCTGTGACAAATACATACTTCTTTCTTGGTGTAGTTATTTATCTAAATACTATAATTTTATTAATACATCCCAAATATGTGGCATGTATGGAAATATCTTAGCATTAAGTTGTTGATTATACCATAACAGATTTAGGAAGAATGTATTTTACTGATAATTATTTTGTGTCCTGCAGCTTCATTAAGTTCCTCATCCAGACTTTAGGAAGATACATGAACTGCATTAATGATGTATTGCCTAGTAACAAGAGTGTTTAAGTGAAGGATGAAATTACTAAGGAGCAATCTGTATGAATGATGGGGAAAGTGAGATAATGAAGTGTGGAGCCTCTTTGACACCATATATCAATTGAGGATATGCAAATTAGTTTAAGAATTAAATGTTTGGAACTCAAATCTTTCATGGAGAATTGCTTTTTCAGTTAGCAATTAATAGAATAAAAGTAACCTATTCTTAAAGAGATACTACATTAGAATGATTATATTTTTGATGTAGAAGTGAGCTGCATAGATGTGAAATTCCTTAGTGGCTGTAGAATAGGGGTCAGCAAACTGTGGCTTCAGGCCAAAACCAGCCCACTAGCTGTTTTTGTAAATAATGTTTTATTGGAACACAGTCACCTTCATTCATTGGTGTATAATCTATGGCTCACTTTTTGCTATATTGGTAGGTTTCAACAGTTGCAACAGAAGCTATATGGTCGACAAAGCCTGAAATATTTACCACTTGTCTTTTAACTGGCTCCTGCTTGAGTAATAAGAAGTTTGCTCACTCCTGCTCTAGAAATAAAAATAATTATAATACTAGAAGAGCACAGAGGAGGGCTTTCTGTTCTAGTACCTGTGAAGCTCCACTTTTGCTCCTCCCTATTCCTATATAGAAAGATAAAAATTATATCCTTCCCTAGTGTCCTTCCTACCTGTAGGCATTAAGGTTGAGCCTCTTGTCATTGAATTAGTTTCCTGACCTCAACTTCTTTCCTACCACTTTTGCTTTCTACTCTAAGCCACACTGGTCCTTGTTCTGTTCCTTAAGTATGCCATGTTTGTATTCACTTCAGGACTTTTCAACAACTTGAAACACTTCCATTATGTCTTTAAATGTATGGTTTATTATCCTTCAGTTCCCCCTTAAACCTCATATGTTCAGAGAGGGCTTTTCTGACCACCCTATGGTCCTCACACCCCATTACTCTTGAACTCATTCCTCTATTTTTCCGTTGCATGGATCACCATATAGAATTATTTTGTCTGCTTTTTAAAAAGTTGTCTATTTCCATTAGTAGCCTGTCAGCTTTAATACCCAGAGCAGTGTTTGGCACATGAAAGGTCTCAGTATTTGTTGATGGTGGCTGCTGAAATGCTCTGCTATGAGGAAAAGTTGACACTGTAGTACAGAGACAATAATAGAGCCTAGATCTAGATTCAGAAATTTATTTATCCTTATGCAAATTAATGTGTGAAAGGTTCATAATTTCACATATACATAAGGTCTAAGTTTACTTTTAAAATATTGTAGGAAATCTCAGTAGCCTTGCAAATGAAAATGATTACCTTAGTATAGTTTTTGTAATTATTAATATTCTATTTTATATGCAAATACCTTATACCTTCCTCAGCTCTAAATTTGTATCTGATACCTACATTATTTTATCTTAGTAATCATTTTTGGATGTGTCAGTTTTCAGGGGTACGTTAACCTAGGAATGAAAGTGGAGTTATATAACAAGTGAACAAGTCTTTTCAATTATCACTAATTTTATGTATTTGTTTCATCATTTATACATGCACAAATATACATGCTGGAAATCTTATTGAAACGTAAAATACCTACCTTTTTATTGTTTATGCTATTAATCCATGGTGTCTTTACTGGATATTAAAGTAACCCTCTTTAGGAAATAAAGCTCATTTTACATTTTCTACTTTAATTTTCAGATAAATTTTATCTACTTTGACATCTTATTCTCATCAGCTAACAAATTAGGATACAAAATCCAGGTGGACAATTCTTAGTGCTAAAGAAATAGCTATTTGACCCCAATTAAAGAGGTATAGCTTGGCAAAGCTCTAGTGCTTTCATAAATTTGATGAGGTAGTTTTGGATATTGTTAGTATGGTTGAACAATTGTCTTATAACAAAGAGTTAACAAAGAAAAAATGTATTTCAGCTAGATTCCCATGCTCAAGATAGTCAAAAGGGAGTGCAAATTACAATATATGTATTGCAGTAAATTTGAACTTTGTCAATGTTCAACCTGCCAAATTCAAGACAAAACAGTGTTATTTGTTTATGTAATGTGTTAACTTATGAGATATTTGGGGCTGGGCACTTAAATGAATATGTTGTCACTCTTTAATTAGTAATCTGTTGGAGTACTCTTTAGTAAATTACTCCTACAGTGCATTAAATGACCTCCTCTCAGAAGGGAAGAATAAAACCAAAACTTGGCATCCTCAGGTACTTAATTTATGATCATCATTAATTTTAGCAATTAAATATATGACTCATTCTTTCATTTAAAACTGAAATTATAATGTTTTGTTCTGACTGGCATTATCTAGATTTACAGTGCTGTCTACATAGTTCAGTCCAGTTCCATATCCCCTAGAGCTGAAATGTGATACTATTTTTAGTCCATAATTTGTTGTGTTGGATTATTTGGTATTAACTGAACATTTCTGTTAAGACACTTTCCTCAATATCGCAGATCTCTTTTTTATGGACTGAATCGTGTCTCCCAAATTCATGTTAAAGCCCTAATCCCCAATATGACTGTGTTTAAAAATAGGACATTTAGGGAGATAATTATATTTAAATTAGGTTATAAAGGGGGACCCTAATATGATAGGACTGTTGTCCTTGGAAGAGGAAGAGACATTAGAGATTCTTTTTATTTCTGGACATGCACAGAGAAGAGGCCATTTGAGGATACAATGCTGTCTTCAAATCAAAAAGAGAGGCCTCTCTAGAAAACAGTCCTGCTAGCACCTTGATCTTGGGATTCTTGTCTCCAGAATTGTGAGGAAAAAAATTTCTGTTTAAGTCACTTGGTTTGCTGAAATTTTTTTGTGGAAGCTCTAGCAGACTAATACACTCTGTATATTAAGAAGGACGCTTGCTATGCCTTATACTCTTGTAAGTGGCTAATCAGTGATACTGAGGAGCACTATATAGGAGAAATCACAGTGCAGTCCTTGAGAAACTCAAACCACCATTTAAACCTTTGAGAATCAACATACCAACAATAAATTAATGTGTACTGGAACCACAACCTAAAACTTTCCACTGTTGGTATGGGTTTGGTAAAAACTTGTTTAGGCCACATTCAATATGGCTCAGGTACTAAAGTGCCTGAAGAATCTGATTAAGAGCCATAGAATCTCCAGCCAATATTATCAAGAGCTCCCAAGGCAATGCCTTAGTGAACTTTTGGTATAATACCAACCCATTTATAAAGGTAAAGGGGACATTACAAAGAAATGAAATGTTAGACCATTTTGCAGGACCTTGTAGGAGGTCAGTTTTAGGATGGAAGGGTCACAAATTGGGTACAACATACTGGGATGAAGGAATACTGAGGTGTATGCTGTGGGGTCCCAGGATAGTTGTTCAATTTCATGTTAGTTTCCTTATAATCCTATGCTTTCTGCTAGAAAATAATTGTAATTCGAGATTCTTAAATTTTTTCATTAATATTCTCTTAGGTTTTTTCCTCTCTCATGTTGATTGTGTTGTAGATCAAAATTACCCAGTCTTAGAAATGTGCTGGGAATGAGTAGGAGGACTCAGTCTCCCTAAGCACATTCCTTCTCACCGAGGAACTTTCAACAGTTTTCAAAACTAGGTTGACTTCCCTACCAACTTGTGCTTCCAGCTCCACCTCTTTAGTCTTACTCGCTGATGTAGATCCTGGAGAGTTGGTCAAAGCTAGATTATACAGGGGCTTGTGGATGAGGTTGATAAATTGGTATTTTTCTCTCTGTAGTGAGAAAGCTGTGCAATGACATTGTCGTCGTCATCGTCGTCGGCAGCCGTCCGTCTCGAGAGACGATGGCGTAGCTTCTTGAGAGTCTATCTGCACCGCCGAGAATGGCTGTGCAGTCCGACTCGGGAGTGACAATCCCTGCCGCACTTGTTACAGGTGAAGGCAGATGGCTGTTGTTGCTGCTGTTGATGGTGCTTCCGCCTCGATCTTTTCTGGACCGCCTCCTCATTGTGTGCAGCCTCTGCGCGTGACGTACCTTGCCTGACCGCGAGCCTCCAGGCTAGGACTTGAACTTCCCCTGTGTTGAGATTGATGGAGCATTGTGTCATGTCCTTTTTGCAGATGTCTTTGAACCGCAGTTTTGGGCGCCCTGTCATCCTCTTGCCTTCTGCTAGCTCGCCGTAGAGGAGGTCTTTGGGGATACGGCCTGCATCCATTCTTTTGACATGGCCGAGCCACCTGAGGCGTCTCTCGCTAAGAACTGCATGCAAACTGCTCATGTTGGCTCGCTTCAGCACCTCGGTGTTGGGGACCTTATCCTGCCAGGCGACATGCAGGATGCGTCGCAGGCACCTCATGTGGAAGCTGTTGAGTTTCCTTTCGTGCCTTGCATAGGTGGTCCACGTCTCGCTGCCATAGAGGAGAGTGCTGAGTACGCAGGCTTGGTAGATGCGCAGTCTGGTTTTCTCAGTGAGGCTGGAATTGTTCCACGCTCGCCGGTTCAGTTTGGCCATAACTGTGGCTGCCCTGGCGATTCTCTGATTGACCTCCAAGTCGACTGACAGAGAGCTCGAGATGGTGGACCCGAGGTAAGTGAAATCGTTGACAACCTCCAGGGTGTATCCGTCGATGGTGATGCATGGGGGAGTCCCCGTGCCTTGAGCCATAACGTTTGTCTTCGTCAGGCTGATGGCTAGTCCGAACTCCTTGCATGCGTGGGAAAGGCAAGTGACTAACTGCTGGAGTCCCTCTTCGGAGTGTGATGTCAAGGCTGCGTCGTCGGCGAAGAGCATCTCACGGATGAGCACCTCTTTGACTTTGGTCTTGGCTCGTAGACGGGCCAGGTTGTAGAGCTTGCCTTCGGATCTGGTGTGAATGAAGACACCCTCGCTGCAGTCCTTAAAGGCGTATTGGAGGAGCATGGAGAAGAAGATCCCGAACAGCGTAGGCGTGAGGACGCAGCCCTGCTTTACTCCGCTGCTGACTGGGAAGGCCTCAGAGGTTGCGCCGTTGTAGGACACCGTGCTGTGCATGTTGTCGTGAAAGGACATGACCACAGCAAGCAGATGTGGTGGACAGCCAATCTTCCGTAGCAAGCTGAAGAGTCCGCTTCGACTGACCAGATCAAACGCCTTCTTGAGGTCGATAAAGGCGAGGTAGAGTGGTTTATGCTGCTCGTGACACTTCTCCTGCAGCTGGCGTAGGGAGAAGATCATGTCCACTGTTGATCGGCCAGCTCTGAAGCCACACTGGGACTCTGGGTAGACGCGGGAAGCAAGGGTCTGCAGGCGGGCAAGAGCGACCCGGGCGAATACTTTGCCGATGATGCTGAGGAGAGAGATGCCCCGGTAGTTGTTGCAGTCGCTGCGGTCTCCTTTGTTCTTGTACATGGTGATAATGTTGGCGTCTCTCATATCCTGGGGGATGTAACCCTCCTTCCAGCAGAGACAGAGTAGATGGTGGAGCGACTGTAGCAGGACTGGTTTCCCGCTCTTTAGGATTTCTGGAGGGATTCCGTCGCTTCCTGGTGCTTTCCCGCAAACGAGGCGGTCGATGGCTTTGCTGAGCTCTGCCGCAGTAGGTGGGGTGTCTAGCTCCTCCATGACTGGTAGGTCTGGGATGGCGTTAAGAACAGTGTCTGTTACGGTGTTCCTCGTTGCGTACAGCTCAAGGTAGTGCTCGGTCCACCGCTGCATTTGCTGTTCCTGGTCAGTGATGGCCTCACCTGTCTTGGACTTAAGGGGGGCGATCTTGAAGGGGATTGGGCCTGTTGCCTTCTTGATACCCTCATACATTCCTCGTGCATTGCCTATATCGGCAGCTTTCTGGATGCTTCTGCACAGGTTTAGCCAATAGGTGTTGGCACAGTGGCAGGCGGTCTTCTGGACTTTGTTCCTGGCAGCCCGCAGAGCTTGAAGTGTACTGGGAGTGGGCGTGGCCTTGTAAGCCAGTAGGGCCTTCCTCTTAGCCTCGATCACGGGTTCCATTTCTTCCCAGTGAGCCTCGTACCAGTCAGCGTTCTTCCGCTCTTTCTTCCCGTAAGCAATAATGGCGGAGTTGTATATGGCGTCGCGGAGATGTGACCAATTGGATTCGATAATGTCATCTGCCGCCATTCCCTCGCCGAGTGCATCTTCCATCCTGTTGATGAATTGCTGGGTCTTAACTGGGTTGCTGGCACAACTGGTGTTGATGCGTGGGCGACCCTTCATCTTGGAGTGGTGCAACCTCTTCGGCATTATGCGCACCTTGCTTACCATGAGGGCATGGTCCGTGTCGCAGTCTGCACTGTGGTAGCTGCGGGTGAGGAGGGTGCTGCCAATATCCGTTCTTCTGGTGATGACGAGGTCAAGCTGGTGCCAGTGGCGGGAGCGGGGGTGCCTCCATGACACCTGGTGGATCTCTTTGCACTTGAAGAATGTGTTTGTCACGCACAGGCCGTGGTGACACAAAAGCTCAAGCAGTTGCTGACCATTCTCATTGATCTTTCCTCTCCCAAAGTTTCCGAGGCAAGTGGGCCAGGCCATGTGGTTGGCTCCTACTCTTGCGTTGAAGTCTCCAAGGAGATAAAGAGCGTTACTTCTGGGTATCTTGGATAACGCTTCATCCAGTGCATGGTAGAACTGTTCTTTCTCTTCGGTGGTGGCGCAGAGGGTTGGGGCGTACGCGCTAAGAATGCTGACTGGGCCGAAAGTTGTTGACAATCGGAGGGTAAGTAATCTCTCTGTGCCTCCTGTGGGTGGCTCTATGGAGTTAACAAGCGTGTTCTTCACAGCGAACCCAACACCGTGCTGTCTTGGTTGGTCCGGAGACTTCCCTTGCCAGTAGAAGGTGTTGTTGGTTTCTCTGATAGTTCCGTTGTCGGCCAACCGGGTCTCCTGTAGAGCCGCAATGTCGATGTTTAGTCGTGCCAGTTCCCTGTCGATGACGGCGGTTTTCCTGGCACCATTGATCCACGGAAGGTCTTCAATAAGTCCAGGACACAAGGTCCTGATGTTCCAGCTAGCGAGGCGAAGAGCTGGAGGCTTCTTTCTTGTTTGCTTGGAATTGCCTGGTGCGAGTGTTTTGTGGCCCACTTTTCAAGAGACGCCTCTCTGATCCCCACACACCCAGTGGGGCAGGCGAGCCATGGCGAGACGACACCTAATTGGCTGGGGGCTGCCCAGCTTGAGGCGGGCGGTAGCTGTCCAGTGAGGTGCGATGACCCCTCCCACCGTCAGAGGAGACCCCTGGCGCTCGTTTCCTTCGCCAATCGGATGAGCTTATAACCGGTATCTGTCTCCTCCCGTGTTGAGTCGACATCTTGCGATGACGCTGGAGTGTCCTCTCCAGTGAAGCTACAAAGCCTGGGCAGGGTGATACGGAGGGCCAGCTGTTGCCCATGCAGCAGACCCCCCCTCTCTTCGCAGCTGAAGGATCCAAAGGGAAAGACAGAGTCAATACAGCTTGGCTTCAAGTGCGCCGCAGGAGTTGCCGGTGTTGACTACAACGTCAAACCGCCTTAGGGACTCCGGCTCCGGATTTTCTGTCAGGGTTTACTCCCTTAGCCTTTCCCCTGAGGAGGTATGCCACAAGGCAGCAGAGGTTTGGAGTCAGAGTTTCCCTTCTCCTTAGCCTTTCCCCTGGAGAGGTATGCCGCAAGGCAGCGGAGGTTTTTTGGAGTCAGAGTTTTCCTTCTCTGGTGTGCCCTGACTGGAAGATCGAACCAGCAACACTTAGCTCGCAGGCCGACGCTCAACCCACTGAGCCAAACCAGCCAGGGGTATGTTTCAAATCATTGATTTGAAAACCCCAGTTTCCTTCCCTTCACAATTTGTTTCATGTGGATTTTTCTTCATTCCACTCAGTATAGCCTTTATTTCTTCCCTTATGCATTTGCTGTGCTCGATCATGTCTGTGAGTGTTGTTATCACCAGTGTTTTGAATTCTGCGTCTATTAGGTTGGCTATCTCCTTATTGCTTAGTTCTCCTTCTGGGGCCTTGATCTCTTCCCTCTTTTGGGCCATACTTCTCTGTCTCCTCAACTTGACAGGCTCCTGTGTTTGCCTCTATGTCTTAGGTAGAGTTGTCACACCTGTTACATTGGAAAGGGGGGCCTTAGCTATTAATCAGTGCTGGGTGACCCGATTTACCACCTTGTGGTGCTTTATGTAGGTAAGAGGTCAGAGAGGGAATAATGCTGCTTTCTCAGCACTCGCCCCTTTTCCAGTCACTTCACCCACTTCCTGTAGGCAACTGGTATTCCTCTAGCTGTTGTTCTGGTGATGGTTCCCAGAGTGGGTGGGTTTACAGATGTTCTAGGACCATGGTGGCCCTCTAAACTGACTCTCATTTTTAGGGAGAGGAAAAAGAGAGAAAGAGAGGGAGAGAAACCTTGATGTGAGAGAGAAACATTGATCAGTTGCCTCTCACAAGCACCCTGACCAGGGAGCAAACCTGCAAACCAGACATGGGCCCTTGACCAGGAATCAAACCTGCAACCCCCTGACTTATGGGTGGACGCCCAACCAATTGAGCCACACTGGTCAGGGATAACTCATATTTAATACTACTCCTTATTATTATATATGCAGCTACTTCCTTATTGATATTTAGGTGATTTATTTTATTACTACAATGAATAAATATCCTGTAGATATTTTTTACAAATATATTCTTATACAGCCATCCCAAAGTCTTTTGATTTCACATAACACTATACCGTGGTAGCTGAACTGATGGTCTGACTGAATAGCTAGATGGAGTGACTGATTGAATGAAATCCTATTTCTGTTGTGTACGATTTCAAACAATAACTACATTTGAAACTCTTATTTTACAGCCCCGGCCACACTTAACCTTTCTCAGTCTGAGAGGTTCCCTTTCTGTCTCTAAACTTCTCTGTCCCTTAAACGACCCTTGTACTCCAGTCCAAAAGGTTTCTAGTAAGTCCTCTGACCCTAGTCCTACACCTGCTGGCTATGTAACCTGGAGAAGCGATTTACCTCCATTTATTTCACATCTAGTTATCAACTCTCCACATATCTCTTGCAGGTTGCATTGAAAATATGTTTGTGCTTCATATTTCTAGCTATTGTATACACCATCATAGCATTTTTTCATATCATCTACTTAAAGATTTAAGTTCCTTTTGTCCAGATAATCTACATTCCTGAGCTCCTTGCACCCTACAGATCCAAACTGCCTCCCACCTGGGGAATACATTTCTGCCACTAAAATCTCCTCACCCTCCCCTACTCATGTCATATTTTTCTCTGCTTTGGTTCTCTGTTCATTCTGACCCTCTTATCAATTCTCCAGGGTCAGCAATGACGTCTAGTTTTAAATGTAATGTACTTTCTTATCTTCATTTCCCTCAACTTCTCTAGGCCTTTCTCCAGGCTAAAATCCTTCTTCTTGAAATGCTTACCGGTATTTTGGCCTGAATACTATTCCACTGTAGGTAGATTGCCTGGCAGAAGAGAGGCTCAGTTGAGTTATTGCCTCTAGGATTCAGTTCCTCTTCTGCCTCAACTGGCCTTTCTATTATAGTGATATCATGGTCAATAAAGTATTGGAACGAGGGAGATGCAGTATTTGAGATTGTGATTGATAACTTTATTTAAAATCACAATTGCATGACAACTGGGATTTATCATAAACTCCAGCTCCCTACACACAACAAAGTATAGATCTGTCCATGGTGCTGAAAGACTTAAACTGGACTGTTCCACTAATTCAATTAATGGCATTCTTATTTTGGAAAACTGCTAATATGAACTTTACATTTGAATTTTTACATTTATTACTTATAAACTTAGACCATCTAAGCTACTGAAAAAACTAGCAATAAGTCAGAAATATAACTTATAGAAAGACCCACAAAATATTCTCTTTATATTCCCTACACTAAAATGTACAAACAAAACAAAACAGAAGTGAGAAGTTTTTTGAATTTTTATCAGAATATAACAAAGTAAATCTAGTATTATGGAGAACAGATATAAATAATCTAGAGTTTAATTAACTCTATCTTATCCCAACTTATATACTATCCTTTTTAACCTCACCAGACATTTTTTCCATAGTTAATCTTCATTCAGTTGACATTGTACAATTTACATTTTAAATAATTTTTTTGGAATAGGTTGTAGCCGGTCAAGGTTGAAAACTGGGAGACCAGTTATTGTGCTCCTGTAAAAGAGGTAAGAAATCACGGTGCTTGGATAAAGATGGTAGTAGTAACCTTGGAAAATAGTGGAAGGATAAGGGTAATATTTTGGAGGTAGAGCCAACAGAAGTTTCTGGTGAACTGAGTGAGTGGCTGGTAATACAAAAAGAAAAGGCAGAATGAGGACAACATCTGTATCTGGGGCTTCAGTAATTGGGTAGTTGTTTCATATACAGGAATGGAAAATGCTGTGTGCAGCAGGTTTTCAGGGGAAAAATTAAGTATTCTGTTTTGAAAATGTTAGTTTTAAGATTCTTATTAAATATCCAGGTCAGCTGCTTAGACACACTAGCATGGAGCTCAATGAAATGGTCCAGCCTAGAGATACAAATTTGCAATTCCTACATTTAAATGCCAAAACATATTTCTTGGCATGATATACGTTGGCATTCAAAGTAATGGGGATGGGTGACCTGGGAGGAGGAATTAAGGCAGATGTAAAAATGGTTAACCCATAACCCTCATTCTCAAGGAACACAGGTGAGAATTTTCATATATAAATATATATAAAGAATTATATATAAATATTTATCTCAGTATGTAAATGCCTTAATAAAACTCCAAAGGTTTACCTGCCTCCAACTTCCAATTTTGTTTTTTTTAACTGTAGGTAATTCATTCCCTAATAAAGTAGTTGAATCCATAGCCAAACTTCAGCTTTCTTCCTACTTTTCTTGTCTGAATTAAGTTAACCTAGAATTAGCAGGGATAGTTAAACCTCCTGTTCTCTCAGTGAGAACTGTAATCATTACCTTGTAAAGCTATTTTCTGAATACCTCCTAAATATGTTGCTTCAGAATTTTCTTGTAGTTTGGCAGATTCTGTGATTTAAAAAATATGTTATACTTGAGTTACAGATTCTCTAGAGGAAAGAAATCTACAATCATAGACATACTGGTACCCTTCCTACCTCCCCTGATGTTTGCAGACATTTGCTCAAATAATGGGAATTTTCATCTTTCCTGTTCTGTTAATGAAAAATGAGTTCACAAGACAGTGAAAATAAAGGCAGTAGAAGGAGAAATGGTAAGGTGGGAACAGTATTTTATAATTCTCAAGAGATAAGAAAAAAACATCTCATTAAAAAAATTAAAATGTGCTCTTTGAAATAAGATTCCAACTTTCCTTTTAAGATTTGATGTTCCTTCACTAAGAATGCCTTCTTCCAGTTATTTTCTTTTGCTATTTTTTTCCCTCATAGCAGTATTGTTTTTAATAGAAAAAATTTGAAATAACTCAAATGTCCCTCACCATTAGAGAGTATAAATAAATTGTGGTATGTAAATACAATGGAATAAAGCACAATAATGTAAAATGGACAAATCAGTTCTTGCAACAACCTGGAAAAATCTCACATATTTTATAATATTGAAATTAAGAAGAGATACAAAATACATTGATATCATGTTTGTTTATATAAAGTTCAAAATCAATGTCTGTCACTTACTTTCAAACATTTCAGCAAATAAAATATCTGTCTATATCCACCTGTTCAGATATAAAGAAAACGTGGCAAATTGTTAGCAAATAAGAATCTATGTAGGAGTATATAAAGCTTTATTTTATTATTTGTTACTTATCTTTAGGTTTGAGAATTTTCAAAAGAAAAGATTAAAAAGAATTCAAAAATTAGATAAAGCTGATTTATATTGTTTAGGAGTAGTTTCTTCATCTGGGTGATAGATGTATAAGTTTTCTTTATAATTATTTATTAAACTATACATATATTTTTTATATATTTTTCTGTATCTATATTTCACAAAAAAAGGTAAAAATAGGATGGTATATGTAAAAATACTCTGAAAGATAAAACTGGTACACACATGTTAAACATTATTATTTAAAAACAAACTTTTTGCTTTATAACAACCAAACATAAGTATGGGGGCTTTTGTTATATGGGTCATTTACGTAAGATCAATTTATTTAAAGGACTTACTGAGGACCTATTTTTGAGGCTAACAATAATGTCATCAGATTTTCTATGAGCTAATTCTTATACAGTCATCAATTCTGAATCTTGCTTACTTTGTTATCAGTTAGTATATTCTTCTAAATAATGTCCATGAACTGCACTATAATGCCCTGATACTCATTTTGGCAAATATTCTAGCATATGCTACTTAAAATTTTATCATAAAAACCCTGGGTGAAAGTTTATAATTATTCAGATATCATACACAATTTATATTATCCATGCATTAATCTTGCCATTTTCTATAGGTTTCTCCAAATCCCTTATTAGGATTTGATAGTGTATTTTAGTAAAACCCCCAAAATCAAAAGTTGTTCAGAATTTCATGTTTTCTAACTGACTTTTAATATAAATAGTTATAAACAGTCATCTTCTGAGTCATCTAAACAGTAGGAAAATGAAAATTATCACTCCATTTCTTCTGGTTCTTTATAAAACAGATTAACAATACCTTCTTTCTTTCCATATTTTGCACAAACTTCAAGTTCACAGGCACTTGATCTACACATTACGTGATAAAAATCCTTCACTGTCTTTTGTAAACATTTAACATTTTTAGGCTTTGACAATGTTTTCTTTTTTTTTTCTTTTTTTCTTTCTTTTTTTTTTTTTTTTTTGGTTTTTCAATTACAGTGGTCCCCTTTCCCCCAATTTCTCACCCCCACCCAACCCACCCCCTCTCCCACAATCATATCCCACCCCGTTGTCCATGTCCATGAGTCATTTATACGGGTTCTTTGACTAAACCTTACTTATCCCCCTTCTCTCCCTCTCCCCTCCCCCCTATTGACTGCTATTCTGCTCTTTGTTCTGTTTAGTTCCTTTGTTTGTGTTGTTCTTTAGTTTCCTGTATTAGGTGATATCATATGGTATTTTTCTTTCTTTGCCTGGCTTATTTCACTAAGCATAATTCTCTCCAGTTCCATCCATGTTGTCGCAAATGGCAGGAGTTCCTTCTTTCTTTCTGCTACATAGTATTCCATTGTGTAGATGTACCACAGTTTTTTGACCCACTCATCTACAGATGGGCACTTAGGCTGTTTCCAGCACTTAGCTATTGTAAACAGGGCTGCTATGAACATAGGGGTGCATAGGTTTTTTTGAATTGGGGTTTTAGGATTTTTCAGGTATAATCCTAGCAGTGGAATCGCTGGTTCAAAAGGCAGTTCCATTTTTAGTTTTTTGAGGTAATTCCCTACTGTTCTCCATAGTGGCTGCACCAGTCTGCATTCCCACCAACAGTGCAGTAGGGTTCCTGTTTCTCCACATCCTCGCCAGCATTTGTTGTTTGTTGATTTGTTGATGATGGCCATTCTGACAGGTGTAAAGTGGTATCTCATTGTGGTTTTTACTTGCATGTCTCTGATGGCTAGTGATGTTGAGCATTTTTTCATGTGCCTATGGACCTCCTGTATGTCCTCTTCAGAGAAGCGTTTGTTCAGGTCCTTTGCCCATTTTTTAATTGGGTTGTTTGTTTTCTTCATGTTGAGTCATATAACTCTTTATATATTTTGGAGATCAGTCCCCTGTCTGTGATATCATTGGCAAATATGTTTTCCCATATGGTTGGTTTCCTTTTCATCTTTCTGATGTTTTCTTTTGCTGAGCAGAAACTCTTTAGTTTGATGTAGTCCCATTTGTTTATTTTTTCCTTTATTTCTCTTGCCTTAGGAGATGTATCCATGAAGATATTGTTACGTGGGATATCTGAAATTTTCCTGCCTATATTTTCCTCTAGGACTTTTATGGTGTCACGGCTTACATTTAAGTCTTTAATCCATCTTGAGTTTATTCTTATGTGTGGTGTAAGTTGGTGGTCTATTTTCATTTTTTTGCACGTCCCTGTCCAGTTCTCCCAGCACCATTTGTTAAAGAGGCTCTTCTCATTCCATTTTATGTTCCTTCCTCCTTTATCAAAGATTAGTTGAACATAGAGGCCTGGGTTTATTTCTGGGCTTTCAATTCTGTTCCACTGATCTATATGTCTGTTCTTATGCCAGTACCAGACTGTTTTGATCACAGTGGCTTTGTAGTATTGTTTGATGTCTGGTATCATAATTCCTCCTGCTGTGTTCTTCTGTTTCAAGATTGCTTTTGCTATTCAGGGTCTTTTTTGGTTCCATATGAATTTATGGAGTATTTGTTCTAGGTCTGTGAAATATGTCATTGGTATTTTAATAGGGATTGCATTGAATCTGTTTTCACTGTTTTTAAGCAAAGGTTTTAAGGAAGATTTTGGCTAATGGGTAATGCTCTAACTCACACAAATCTTATTATTCAACATGAATTCTCTTTAAGACTGTTTTAATTGGTACTTTTATACCAAGCGTTTCCATATATTTTCATATTTAAAATAATAAATGTATGTAGTATCAATAGTTACAAAGTTATTTCAAATAAGTTATTTTATTTTGGAGACTCACATGTATTATATTTGAAAAAACCTAAACTCTTAATAGATTATTTTAACACACTTCTAGAAAGTGTTTGATTAAGCTGACAAAAATTTAGAAGCTCAAGTATTTATTAAGACAATAAGCTTGACCTTATAGTAACTAAAAAGGCAATTCATACTGGTTTCAAGAACATATGTAAAGCTGATCACATCTGATCACAGAATAAGCAAAAAAAAGTTTTAACAAATTCCTAAGACCAGATAACAGGCAGAACAAGATATCTGGGTATTGCTATAAAATTAGATATCAGTTGGGATAATCCAACTCTCTTTACATTATTCACACCATATAGGCCAGGGAAACCAAATAACATTGCTCATAACCTACAGAGTGAGAGAAAGTGAACTCTGTAAACCTCAATTTTTATGTAAGTTTGAAAATGAATGAACATCAGATGATTCATCTTGGAGCCCTATCTGGAGTGCAATCTGGTGGGTAATTGCATAGAAGAATGGAAAGAACAGTGAGTACCCAACATTGCAGAACAAACTGTCGGAAGGGAAGAGACCCTCTTAGAATGGGGAAATACTCATAACAGTTCTGATCAGAGCATGGGATACATGGAAATCAAAATCAAGGGACTTGACAGATAATGTGGAACCAGAGAAGTCTTGAGAAGGTAACTTAGAAGGAGGTATGTCCTTTTGAGACTTAGTGCAAAGGTAAAGAAAACATCAAATGGTGGAAAAGTTCTAAGAAAGCAGATAGCATAACACCTTTACTTCAAAATTTGTGCCACTCATTTAAGTCAGGTTTTATTGAGGCCTAACGTTCACGAGGGAATATTCACTCTGATTACATGTTAAAAGTTACTGATGTTTGGCACTTAGTCACATGACCACAGCCAAAATCAAGACATAGAACATTTTTTTCTATCATATTTCTTGTATTTATTTATTTATTTATAGAGAGAGGGAAACTGAGGGAGAAAGAGGGAGAGAAACATAAATGTGTGGTTTTCTCTTGTGCACCCCCAACTGGGGACCTGGCCTGCAACTCAGGCATGTGCCCTGACTGGTAGAACATTTTTACCAGCGCACAATTTCCCTCTTCGTGGTCAATTCCCTTATCACATCCCCAGCTCATGGCAACCACTTATAGTTTTATGTTCCTATAGTTTTGTACTTTATAGCATATTATATAAATAGATCATGATATGTAACCTTTTGAATATTTTATAATGCTTTCACTTAGTATAATGATTTTTAGATTCATCCATATTGTGGCATGTATCTGTATATTTAAAAATTGCTCAATAATAATCAATTGTACGTTTATACCAAAACTATTTATTGACAAGCTGATGAACATTTGGATTGTTTCCAGATTTTGATGACTATGAATACTGTGAATAAACTACTTATAAATAGTCATATAAACTTTTTGGTGTGAACAGGTATCTCTAACAACATTCAGAATAACTGAGGAGGAAGTGAGCCAAGTATGGAAGAAATGTTCATCTTCTAGGGTACGAAGTGATCAGCTCCCCTTGTTCAACTTTGTATTTGCTTGTGAAAAGGAATCTTATCTCTTAAAGTTTCTATACTTTATATTCTCATTTGACCTTTCCCTCAGAACATAGTCCTCAGAATCTGTGAGGTACATCATTAATTTTGGAGAAAGTTGATAGATACTTGGATCTATTCATACCAATGAACCTCTTTAGATTCACACAGTCAGGTTAAGGTTTTTTAAAAACCACTTTATTGAGGTGTGATTGACATGCAGAAAGCTGTACATATTTAATGTAAACTGTTGAGTTTAGACATAAGTATATACTTGTGAAACCATCATTATATCTATGTCATAACATATCATCACCTCCAAAGGTTTTTTCCTGCCCTTTTCATTATTATAATTTTGTATAAGTACATGTAACATAAGATTTACCATTTTAACAAAACTTCAAGTATACAATGCAGGTTTGGCTCAGTGGATTGAGCGTCGGCCTGCGAGCTAAGTGTCGCTGGTTCGATCTTCCAGTCAGGGCACATCAGAGAAGGAAAACTCTGACTCCAAAAAACCTCCGCTGCCTTGCGGCATACCTCTTCAGGGGAAAGGCTAAGGGAGTAAACCCCGACAGAAAATCCGGAGCCGGAGTCCCTAAGGCGGTTTGACGTTGTAGTCAACACCGGCAACTCCTGCGGCGCACCTGAAGCCAAGCTGTATTGACTCCGTCTTTCCCTTGGACCCTTCAGCTGCGAAGAGAGGGGGGGTCTGCTGCATGGGCAACAGCAGACCCTCCATATCACCCTGCCCAGGCTCTGTAGCTTCAGCTTCACTGGAGAGGACACTCCAGCGTCATCACAAGATGTCGATCCAACACGGGAGGAGACAGATACCGTGTCACTCCCGAGTCGGACTGCACAGCCATTCTCGGCGGTGCAGATAGACTCTTAAGAAGCTACACCATCGTCTCTCGAGACGGACGGCTGCCAACGATGACAATGCAGTATTGTTAACTAGAGGCTTTATATACTCTACGTTATAGATCTCTAGGACTTACTCATCTTGGATAGCTGAAACTTTCTACTCTTTGACTAATACTCCCTGTTCCCTATCCTCAATCCAGTCCCTGACAATCACGATCTACTCTTTGCCTTTGAGTTTGACTATTTTGAATTTTTTATGTAAATGAATTAGGCAGTATTTGTCCTTCTGCAGTGGCTTATTTCACTTGATATAATGTCCTCTAGGTTCATCCATATTGTTGCAAGTGGCAGAATTTTCTTCTTTTAAAGGCTAAATAATATTACATTGTATGTATATATGACATTTAAAAAAGTCTATTCCTCCATTGATGGTTTCTTTCATGTCTTGGCTATTGTGAATAATGCTGCAATGAACATGAAAGTGCAGATAGCTCTTAGAATTACAAATTTCAATTCTTTTGGATACCTATCCAGAAATGTAATTGCTGGATCATATGGTAGTTCTATTTTTAAGTTTTTGAGTAATTTCTAGGTTGAGTTTAAATAACTCAGGCTTAGTTCTTTGGACAGGAGAAACTTCAATATTTAAGTGGATAATTGCTCTAATCTTGATCTGGCCTTTATGTCTACCTTTGGTAGAGATATTAGCTAATACTTATACTATTCGTTCAATAGATACTATGTTGGTAAAAACAATTTTTTCTTTCTCTTTAACAAAATCTTTTTAAACCAGTATTTCTCTGGAATTGTATTCCTTTTATGGTTTCCTTGGTGATGGCATGCTTGTAACATGAAATTCATTGTTGCTTTTCACCTCATGCAATCCATTTATGCTGCTCTTGACAATCCTTCATTGCTTTACTTTATTTATTATTATTGTTGTTTTTAAATAGGGCCCACTTTTGTGTGCATTAAGGAAATAATTGTTTTAAGCAATTGAAGTAAATGACTTTGATTCTTCAATTCCTGCACAGCAGAGCCAGGTAGCTTAGGAATCCAAAGCAAGAATAGAAATCGTGATGAGGCCTCCTATGCAGCTTCTCCAGCTCTGAAACAGCTCCTGTATACACTGATTGCTTGCGAATGCAACTGGCTAGGTTACATAGAAAATAAACATAATAAGTTTTTATTTCCCATGGTAATACACCAACAGCTACATCCGGCTTCTAATAGTTTGCAATTCAGCAATAATAGTGTGGTTTAGTTTGGTTTATTGAAGACATAAAAATACTTGGCAGCCTGAGGCTGGAGTGAGTGGTTCAAGAGAAGATTCCAACAGGGACCACAGGACCTGTGCATGGAAATGGGTATACTCGGCACTTAGCAGCTATGATTTATTCATTTAGTGAAAAGCAGCATCCCATAAACATGATTTATGTAATTATAGAGGAGGGAATTTGATCTCTAGTTATATAGAATGGCGCCTTAGAATTTTGTTGCACATATCTTACCTTTTTAATAGCATTCCTTTTGGCTGAAGTTATTTCAGCTCACTTTTCTCAGAAGAAAACTCTTTATTTTTATAAAAACAAAGTAGAAAAACATTAAGTTTCTTACTAACTGGCTTGAGAGCTCAGGCTTTCCAGATGTCTGCTGTAAAAATGAAGGATTAAAAAAAATCAGCTGAATATCTTAAAACAAGCAAACTATATGGGAGTAATTTTCTATTAAAGTATATTTTCCAGAAGTGAACATTGAAAACTTTATTCAGATTGAAAAATATTCATTAAACATTAGATTCCATCATTCAGCAGCAGAAATATTAGATAACGTTGGTAATAAAACCACTGTATTTTTATTCATCTTTCGTATCAATGAAATAAAATAATTCAGTGTTTGAGAAAACCTGGGAATCATGAGCTCTATTTTCTAACTCAGGTATATCACACACCCGATTGTGTGAGTTTGGAGAAGTTTCTTGGCTTTCCCTAGCTTTGGTTTTTCCATCTACCAAATAAGTTGAAGATGTTAACATCTGTCTCAATAATGCTACACCACAAGTGTGTTTGTTATAGGATCAAATAGGACAGTGTATGCAGATGTGGTAAGTCAATTGTAGAGAATTTTGAAAGCTCTTTATTATTATGTACAAAGTATGCCAGTGGCTATTAATAAAATCTGTTCTTTAAGGTGCTCCTTCACTGGTAATGGTGGAACTCCACAATTCCACACACATTTTCTGTGAGCTTCTTTATTGCTAAAATACAGGTTGTAAATAGTGATGAATTGGATATAGGGGTTGTCTGTTACTATAGCTGAGAAGAGATATTGTGAGAGCAGTGCAAAAATCCAGGTTTATGACTGAGTTCTTTTCATGTGAGATTATAGACAATCTACTGGAATTCTTTAAATCTCAGTTATCTTGTAAAATGTCTGAATAAAACCCACTGATATTATGCCACAAGGTAGTCTTTATCAAAAGAAGCAATGCATATGAAAAGTCTTTGTAAACTTAAAAACTACAAATGCAAATTGTTACCATTACTGCTTTATTTGGATATTGTAACCTTTAGCATTGATAAATGCAAGTACATAAATGCAATTATTTCTTGATAAAAACTTAATCTTGTACTGGTAGAGGAGATAATACCTTCTGTTTATTTTCTGTGAGAAATAGCTTTCAATATAATTGTAGTAAATAAAATCTGTAATGCATTTATAAATCTTTATTTAGTCAGAGCCATGACTATTTCATACAGTGACCTTTTCTTTTGAAAATGATGAGTCTTCTTTGTAAATAAAGACTTTAGGAGTTTACAAACCAACAATTGAATCATCCCTTTAAGAAAGCACAAATAGAATATTTTTTCCAAGTGCTTATTTAAGAACCCATGTGCGAAAATCCATAATTTCAATATAGATTGGTTGGGAGAGTGGGCAATAGAATAATCACTTTATAAAGTTATTCAATGCTCCTTAAGAGCTTTAAGGATTTTAAACAATAGCTATATTAACTGATGAAATATGAAATAAGCATATTGATATAATGTATAGTTAAAACTAAAGGTTGCAAGAATGCTAAGGGGAAGAAGTGGATTTTTCACTTTAATAAGATGAAAAGCTTTTACAGGATATGAAATAATTTAAATCTACACAGATATGTTAAAATCTTGAATATTGAATCAATGCAGAGATATATATTTAACTGTATTTTTATTGTGATGAAATAGATATAAATTATTAATGCCTTAGCAAAATTGTGATGTCAAATAAATATTCAAAAACAAAATTACAAGTAAATTGGATCAAAAAATAACATAAGAATATATTGTATTCACCTTAACTGACTAACATTATAAATACATTATTTGGAAAAACTTCTCCTTGTGTTACGGCAGATTCAGCAAGAATTAACCACTCGGAGACAATGGATAGGGAAAGCAAAAGGTTTATTTGCGGGCGGCTGGGCTGAGACTCTGTCTCCAAAATGGCACTGACCCCGTATGGGGCTTAAGGCAGGGTTTTATACTCAAGGTTTGGTGGGGAAAGGGAAAGAAATGAGGAGGGTATCAGGAGCAAGTCAGCAAGTCTGTTGCAACTGGGGGACGTGGCGCCAGAGCTGGTCAGTACATTCCAGGATGTGGGTTCTGTATGGCCAGAGTGGTCCGTTAGGCAACCCCGGGTGCAATTAACTGCTGAAAACGCTGCAAAGGAGAGGTCAGAGAAAAACTAGATTAAAGGCGAAGCTGGTTGTGGGGGTTGCTTCCATTACACTTGTTCAAACTACTGTTAAAAGTAATTAAATATTTGAATGCCAAAAAGTAAATTTTATGGTAGCATAAAACAGACCATGTTGACAGTGTTCTTAAAAATATAACTCTTTAATGGGTGCGGAGTTTCAGTTTGGGATGATGAAGAAATTCCAGCAATGGATAATGGTAATGGTTGCAAAACAATATCTATGTACTTAATGCTACAGAATTATACACTGAAAAATTATTAAAATGCATTGAAAGAGTCTTCAAAAAATTCACTGAAGCCAAACGCAGCCTCTCACAACAGTGCCAACTGGTACACTGATACAGATAGGTTCCTAGAACACTCACTTAGCAGGAGAAGCCTGTACTGCAAGGAGTCTGCCTTCCAGAAGATAATTCTGGTTTTTGGGGGGTACCCCTTCATATATTGTATCTTCATAAATTTGATTAAAGATAATGATAGTAATGGATTATAGCCCTGTTAAATAAAAAGCATGAGACCATACTGATATAAATGAAAATATTAAAAGTTTGGTGAAGAACAAATCTTATGTAGTTTCAAAGTACTTTCACCCAAAATGCTAATTCATTACAGAGAGAAAAATCATACTTTTATAATGCAAAAACCTGGCAGAAAGCACCTGAATTAAGTGATCAAAGTACAGCACCAGTAATGGGCAAAACAAAAATCAAGTCTACCTGATAAGATTGAATGAGAGGAACATAGCACTTGTCATAATCCTGTCCAAGGTGTTTTTTTCAGTATTGAATCATAAGGAAACAGCAGAAAAATTCAAATTAAGGAACAGCCTCCAAATAACCAGCTTGGGATCTTCTTCATTTTTTTGAAAGTATATTTTATTGATTATGCTGTTACAGTTGCTCCTCTGCCCCCAGTATCCCCCTCCCCTCCAGCAATCCCACCCCCTTTAGTTCATGTTCATGGGTTGTAAATGTAAGTTCCTTGGCTTCACTCTTTCCTATATTATTCTTAACTTTCCCTGTCTATTTTGTACCTACCAATTATGCTTCTTAATCCCTGCACCATTTTCTCATTTCTCCCCCTTCCCCTGCCTAACTGATAACCGTGCAAATGATCCCCATACCTATGATTCTGTTCCTATTCTGGTTGTTTGCTTCCCCGCCTTCGCCTTAAGTTCTGTTGTTTATAGTCGTGAATTCGTTGACATTTTAATGTTCATAATTTTTTTTAAAATAAGTCCTCTTAACATTTTATATAATAATGGTTTGGTGATGATGAACTCCTTTAGCTTTACCTTGTCTGGGAAGCACTTTATCTGTCGTCCCATTCTAAATGATGGCTTTGCTGGATAGAGTAATCTTGGTTGTAGGTCCTTGCTTTTCATCACATTAAATACTTCTTGCCAGTCCCTTCTTGCCTGCAAAGTTTCTTTAAGAAATCAGCTGATAGTTTTATAGGCACCCCTTTGTAGGTAATTATCTGCTGTTTTTAAGATTCTCCCTTTATCTTTAACCTTTGGCATTTTAATTATGATGTGTTTTGGTGTGTTCCTCTTTGGGTCTAGCTTGTTTGGGACTCTCTGTGCTTCCTGGACCTATATGTCTATTTCCTTCACCAAATTTGGGAAGTTTTCCTTCATTATTTTTTCACATAAGTTTTCAATTTTTTATTTTTTCTCTTCTCCTTCTGGCACCCCTATGGTTCGGATGTTGGCACATTTAAAGTTGTCCCAGAGGTTCCTAAGACTCTCCTCATTTTTTTAATTCTTGTTTCTTCATTCTGTGCTAGTTGACTGTTTATTTATTCCTTATGCTCCAGATCATTGATTTGAACCCTAGTTTCCTTACCTTCACCATTGGTTTCGTTGGATTTTTTTCTTTGTTTCACTTAGCAAAGCTTTCACTTTTTTCTTATGTGTTTGCTGTACTAGCATATCTGTCAAGCATCTTTATCAGCAGTGTTTTGAACTCTCCATATGTTAGGTTGGCTATCTCCTCGTTGATTAGTTCTTCTAATGAAACCTTGATCTATTCCCTCGTTTTGGCCATACTTCTCTGTCTCCTCAACTTGACCACCTACTGTGTTTGCCTCTGTGTCTTAGGTAGAGCTGTCGCACCTGTTATGTTGTAAGGGGCAGAGCCTTAGGTATTCATCAATTCTGGGTGACCTGTTTCACCACATTGTGGCACTGTATGTGGGGGAGGGGTTGAAAGTGAACTATGCCACTTCCTCAGCACTTGCTCCTTTTCCAGGCACTTCTGCCACTTCCTGTATGGGACTCATGACTTTCTAGCTGTTGCCATGCCATGGTTCCCAGAGTGAGTGGGTCTGTGTATGTTCTAGGACAGTGGGGCCTTCTAAATAAACAGACTCTCCTGAGAGACTGGCAGTTTCTTCCTCTGCCCCAACTCCCACTGGTTTTCACAGTCAGAAGCAATGAATCTTTATTTTCCCAGTGCTGGCACCGTGAGCTGCGTGGTCTAATCTGGTTCTGGGAGTGCACCTCAGATGTTCCTCTCTACTTTTTAAAATGTGTTACTGAGCTTTCCACATTCTGATTACAGCTGCTGTCACCACTGCTGCTGCCTCTACACTGCATCCTCTCTGCCCTGGTTCTGCCCCTCCTACCTGTCAGGAAGAGTATTTCTTCTTTATATCGTTGTTTGTTGGACTTCCATGCAAATCAATTTTCTGGCACTTCTGGTTGTCTCCAGCTTTGAGGTAGTCATATTCCTTTTTAGTTGTGGAGGGAGATGCAGCTTGTCTACCTACTCCACCCTCCATCTTAGCCCTGGGATCTTTTAAACTGTCATGGTCATAAAGATCAAAGAAAGATTAAGGAATTGCTCCCAACGGATAGACTATTATCTACAAATAGATAATACATAGATTTTGATGGAGATTCTTTTCTTTTTAACTTTTTTAAAATAAAAGATGTTATGGAGACAACTGGTGAAACTTGAATGGTTTCTAGGAATTAAATGTTAGTGTTCAATCAATGTTAATCTTGATTTTTGGTACCTGTATGATGATAGTGAAGGAGACAGTCCTGGTTTGTAGGAATTACTGACTGTCTGTAGGACTTACAGATTGATGTTGCATCAAATTAGCAACCTCTCAATTAATTGAAGAAAAATGTTTCCTTGTATTGTAATGGAAATACTTCTATAAATCTGAAATTGAAAAAAAATAGTTTTAAAAACTTTAATTTTTGCTTCTTTTAAGGTTATTCAAGTGTGCAGCATTTTGATTCAAATGACTAAAAATTGTATTTCCTTAAATCACTTGCCCTTACAGAAGATTAAATGTCTTTTCTCATCTTCTCACTGAGGATCTTCATTTTTAGCTTATTTTGATTTTTCTTACATTTTTACTTCAGGTTCCTAGTAGTTTCTATGAGTCTTTTTTGAATTTCAATTATGCATGTTAATAGATCAGTATTTTTGCATGTGCTTTCAGATGCCTAGGTATTAGAAGGCTACAGATGATTTTCAAGTTTTGTAAGAAATGATATTTACTTCAAATCAGTAATTTTCAACCGCTGATCTTTTTACTGTATATGTTTAGGTATGTTCCTTCTATTTCCACTTTGCTGAGAGTTTTGATCATAACTTGGTGCTGAATTTTATCAAAAGCTATTTCTGCATCTATCGATATGATCATGTGGTTTTCATTATTCATTTTGTTTATGTGGTAACTTATGTTTATTGATTTGTGAATGTTGTCCCAACTTTGCATTCCCATAATAAATCCTACTCGATCATGATGTACAATCTTTTTGATGCATCGCTGTATTTGGCTTGTTTATATTTGTTGAGGATTTTAGCATCTATGTCATCAGGGACATTGGCCTATGGTTTACTCTTTGTGGTGTCTTTATATGGTTTTGGCATCAGGATAATGCTTGTCTCATAAAATGAGTTGGGGAGCTTTCCTTCCTTTTGAGTTTTATGGAACAGTTTAAGAAAGAGAGGTGTTAGTTCTTCTCAGAATGTTTGGTAAAATTTACCTGTGAAGCCATCTGGTCTAGGGCATTTGTTGGGAGTTTTTTTGATTACTGCTTCAATTTCATGAAGTGTAATCTCTCTATTCAGATTCCTTGATTCTTCCTGATTTAGTTTCGGAAGAGTGTATGTTACTAGGAATTTATTCATTTCACCCAGGTTGACCAATTTGTTGGCATATAATTGTTCATAATATCTTCTTACAATGTTTTGTATTTCTTTGGTGTCAGTTGTTATTTCTCCTCTTTCATTTCTGATTTTATTTCTTGTGTCCTGTTTCTCTTTTTTTCTTGAATTTGGTTAAAGGTTTGTCGATCTTGTTTATCTTTTCAAAGAATCAGCTCTCGTATTCATTGATCTTTTGTATCTTTATTTTTTAGATTCTATTTCATTTATTTTTCCTGTGATCTTTATTATTTCCTTATTTTCTACCCATTTCTGGCTTTGTTGTTCTTTTTCAATTTTGTTTAAGTGTGAACTTACATTGTTTATTTGAGCTATTTCCTGTTATTTGAGATAGGCCTGTAATGTTATATTTTCCCTCCTAGGCTTGCTTTTCCAGTGTCCTACAGGTTTTTGATTGTTGTGTCCTCAATTTTATTTGTTTCATGTTATCTATTGATTTCTTCCTTAATCTCATTGTTGACCCATTCATTGTTTTATAACATGTTATTTAGCTTCTATTTCTTTGTGAATTTTTGTGTTCTTCTTGTGATTGATTTATTATTTTTAAGGTATATTTTATTGATTATGTTGTTATAGTAGTCCCATTTTCTTTTCCCTTTGCTACCATCTTCCCAGTATCCCCCTTCCCTCCAGCAATCCCATCACCCTTAGTTCATGTCCATGGGTCATGCATATAAGTTCTTTGGCTTCACTTTTTCCTATATTATTCTTAACTTCCCTCTGTCTATTTTATACCAACCAATTATGCTTCTTAGTCCTTGCACCATTTCCCCATTTCTCTCGCTTCCCCCTCCCAGCTGATAACCCTGCAACTGATCCCCACTCCTATGATTCTGTTCCTATTCTGGTTTGCTTAGTTAAATTTTGTTTTTATTTTTTAGATTCAGTTGTTGATAGTTGAGTTTGTTGTCATTTTAATGTTCATAGTTTTGATCTTCTTCTTTTTCTTAAACAAGTTCCTTTAACATTTCATATAATAATAGTTTGGTGATGATGAACTCCTTTAGCTTACCTTGTCTGGGAAACACTTTCTCTGCCATCCCATTCTAAATAATAGCTTTGCTGGATAAAGTAATCTTGGTTGTGAGACCTTGCTTTTCATCACATTAAATACTTCTTGCCAGTCCCTTCTTGCCTGCAAAGTTTCTTTTGAGAAATCAACTGATAGTCTTATAGGCACCCTTTGTAGTTAACTCTCTGCTTTTCTCTTGCTGCTTTTAAAATTCTCTCCTTATATTTAACCTTTGGCATTTTAATTATGGAGTGTCTTGGTGTGGCCCTCTTTGGGTCTAGCTTGTTAGGGACTCTCTGTGCTTCCTGGACTCGTATGTCTATTTCTTTTGCCAAATTTGGGAAGTTTTCCTTCATTATATTTTCAGATAGCTTTCAATTTCTTGTTCTTCATCTTCTCCTTTTGGCATCCCTATGATTTGGATGTTGGCACGTTTAAAGTTGTCCCAGAGGTTTCTAAGCGTCTCCTCAGTTTTTTCAATTATTGTTTCCTCATTCTGTACTGGTTGACTTTCTTTTTTTCCCTTATATTCCAAATTATTTATTTGAACCTTTGTTTCCTTCTCTTCACCATTGGTTTTTTGTGGATTATCCTTAATTTCACTTAGGATAGGCTTCACTTTTTCCCCTATGCATTTGCCGTACTCAAGCATATCTGTCAAGTCTGTGTGCATCTCTATCAGCAGTGATTTGAACTCTGCATCTGTTAGGTTGGCTATCTCTTCATTTGTTAGGGTGGCTATCTCATTGTTGCTTAGTTCTCCCACTGGAACCTTGATCTGTTCCCTCTTTTGGGCCATATTTCTCTGTCTCCTTATTTTGACATGCTTCTGTGTTTGTTTTCCTCTGTGTGTTAGGTAGAGCTGTCATACCTGTTATGTTGTAAGGGGTGGAGCCTTAGGTATTCATCAGTACAGGTGACCCTTTTCACCACGTTGTAGCGCTGTGTGTAGGGGAGGGATCTGAGAGGATACAATGCTACTTGTTCAGCACTCGCCCCTTTTCAGGCACTTAACCCACTTCCGTATGGACCTGGTGCCTCTCTAGCTGTTGCCCTTGCTGTTGTTCCCAGAGTGGGTGGGTCTGCGGACATTCTAGGGCCACGGGGGCCCTTTAAACAAGGGACTCTGCTGAGAGAATGGTAGTTTCTGCCTTCTCACCAACCCCCACTGGTTTGGCCAGACAGAAACAATAAGGCTTTATTGTCCTCTGAGCTGGAACTGTGAGCTGTGGGTTCTGGTCTGGTTCTGGGAGTGCCCACAAGTGTCCCTCTCGACTTTTTAAATTTTTGACTGTGTTTTCTGCTGTTGACCTGCCGCTGCTGCTGCCACTACCACACCACGTCCTCTCCGCCCTGGCTTCGCCTCTCCTACCTGTCTGGATGAGTATTTCTTTTTTATACCTTTGTTTGACTTCCTTGCAGCTTCATTTTCTGGGGCTCCTGGTTGTCTCTAATTTTGAGGTAGTTGTATTCTTTCTTAGTTGCGGAGAAAGACGCAGCATGTCTGTGTAGGCTTCCATCTTGGCTGGGAGTTCTTATGATTGATTTCTAATTTCATAGCATAGTGGTCAAAGGTGCCTGATATTCTTTAAGTCTTTTTAAACATATTAAGATTTATTTTGTGTCCCAACATGTGGTCTATTCTAGAAAATGTTCCATGTGTACTTTAAAAGTATATATATTTTGCTGCTTTGAGATGAAATGCTCTGAAGATATCATTTAAATCCGGGACTTCCGGCCAAGATGGAGGCTTAGACGGACACGCTTGGTCTCCCTCTACAACTAGAGAGGAATACAACTACTTCAAAACAAAAGATAACTAGAAATTCCAGAAAATAAAACTATACGGAAGCCCAATGTATGAAGTTATAAACCAGCGGCGCCCTTTGGGCAGGTAGGAAGAGCGAAAGGGGGTGGTGCTGTTTGCGGTCGCACCAGGGACAGCGGCAGGGAGAACAATCCCAGCGGCAGGGAGGACAATCCCGGCTGCAGTCAAACCCCCGGCAGCTTGCAACCCCAACGCTGAGGAAAGCAGCCACCATATCGCCTTGAACAGTGAGGCCCAAGAGGGCGGGAGGACGGATCCCAGTCTCCTAGCGGAATAACTGTGTGAATCCATCTTGGACCGCCGCCCTCACACAAAGAGCCACAGGGTTGCGAAATAGGTTGCGGATAGGCGCCGGTCGCTGGGTTGTGACGACAAAAGGCCACAGAGCGGCGAAAAAGGTTGCAGATCGCCGCCGGTCGCTGGGTCGTGACGAGTACACAGGCACTGCTCCTTATAGACAGCCCAAGAAAACAAAATGCATCTGTCAAAATGAGGCAGACAACTATAGAAATCCCGGTGGCGCAGCTCACCAGACAACAGATGAAGAATCTGACAGATGAATAAATAAGAAACCTGTCAGAGGCTCAGTTCAGGGCCACTGTTATCAGGTGGCTTACAGAATTAACAAAAGATCTGGAAAAAGATGAGAAAGAATTGAAAAACACTCATACTGAAAGGAACAAAACCACAAACGAGACAGATGGTGAGGAAAAAATATCCAGAGTTCAAATCAACAAACCTGAACATAGAGAAGGAACAAACAGTCAACCAGTGCAGAGAGAGGAAACGGGAAGCAAGGATGAGAGGATCAGAAACCTCTGGGACAGCTATAAAAGGCCCAACATAAGAATCATTGGTTTGCCAGAAGGCGAAGAGGATGAACTAGAAATTGAAAAATTGAGTGAAAATATAATAAAGCAGAACTTCCCAAACTTGGAGAAGGAAATAGACTTACAGGTCCAGGAAGCACAGAGAGTTCCAAAACAACTGGACCCAGGGAGAACCAATCCAAGACACATTATAATCAAAATGTCAAAAATTAAAGATAAAGAGAGAATCTTAAAAGCAGCAAGAAAGAGAGAAGAAAAGAATCATGTACAAAGGGGTCCCAATTAGACTATCAGCTGACTTCTCAAGGGAGACCCTGCAGGCAAGAAGGGACTGGCAAGAAATATTCAAAGTAATGAAAAGCAGAAACCTACAACCACGAATACTCTATCCAGCGAAATTGTCATTCAGAATAGAAGGGCAGAGAAAGTGTTTCCAGGACAAAACAAAACTGAAAGAGTTCATTAGATCCGAACCACTGTTATATGAGATGTTAAAGGGACTGGTTTAGAAAAAGGAGGATCAAAACTATGAAATCTAAAATGAAAACTGCATCACAAGAAACAACAGAAGCTAGGGAATTGAAACAAAGGCAAACTAAACAGGCAACAAGAGTGGAAAAAGAACTATAGGTATGGGGAACATATTGGGGGGAGGTCAACAGGAAGGGGGAACGGGGAGAGGGAGGGAGATGATATAGGAATTGGGTATCATGGTAGGAGGGAATGGAATAGACAGAGAGCGGTTGAGAAGAACTATATGCACAACTAATGGACATGGTCTAAAAGGGGGGGACAACTGGAGGGAGGGGGGCCACCGGGTGGAGGGGAGCAGAGGGAAGGGAAATTGGGACAAATGTAACGTTATAATCAATAAAACACATAAAAAAAAAGATATCATTTAAATCCATTTGATCCAGTGTGTTGTTTAAAGCTGCTTTTGTTGATTCTCTGCTTGGAAGATCTATCTATTAAAGTCAATGAGGTGTTGAAATTCCCCACTGCGACTGTATTTCTGTTGATCTCTCCTTGTATGTCCATCAAGATTCACTTTACATATTTAGGTGCTTTTATGTGGGATGTGGAAATCTTTACTGGGGTTATGTACTCTTGTTGCATTGTTTCCTTTTACATTTTGTAGTGTCCTTTTTAGTCTCTTACTATAGCCTTGGTTTTAAAGTCTATTTTTCAGATGTAAGTGCTGCTACCCCAGCTTTTCTTTTCTTTTTCACATGCATGAAATAGCATTTTCCAACCCTTTATTTTTCATCTGTGCATATCTTTTGATCTAACATGGATCTCTTGCAGGCAGCATTTATATGGGTCTTGTTTTCTTATTTATTCAGCTACTCTGTCTTCTGGAGGGAGCATTTAAGCCACTTACATTTAGATGATTATTTAGATAGGTGTGTATTGCCATTTTATTGTTAGACTGTTTTCCTCTTTTTTTTTTCCTGTCTTTTTCTTTTCTTTTCTTTTTTTTTAATGATTTCCTTGAAAAGGAAGCCCATTACCTACATTTATCTCCCCACCCCTACTTTATCCAGACCTGTAACCGGAGTTATGTGTCTTTATAGCAAAGAAGATAAAGAACAAATAAAGCTTTACCAGTTGGGTTGATGTTGTATTCATGAAAAGGACTAGAAATCTTGTTGATTTACATTGGAAAAATCTAGAGGATATGTAAAAGAACAGATTTTTTGGTGCACGTTAAAGGCTGAAACATTTTTAGATCACTGGTACCAGTTACTAAGATAAAATTGTATCTTATTTATTTATTTATTCATTTGTTTATTTATTATCTTTTACTTTTTAAAATATTTTTATCTTTAAGTATATTTTATTGATTATGTTGTTACAATAGTTTCAATTTTTTTCCCCTTGGCTCCCCTCTGCCCAGTAACCCTCTTCCCCCAGCAATCCCACCCCCCTTAGTTTATGTCCATAGGGCATGCATATAAGTTCATTGGCTTCACCCTTTCCTATGTTATTATTTTTTAATTAATTTTATAACAATAAAAAATAACAATTCCCCCATCTCAGATTTAAGACCCTTTATAATCTTACACAAAACAATGGGCAAAGATCTCGTGCTCCTCTAGCTGTTTCAAGCTGGACATGGTCATCGTTCTACCTACCCTTCAGTTCAGAAATCCCTAATAAGAGTGGGGGTGTAGCGGGGAGGGTGGCCTTCCCGCATGGGGAACGATCTTGCAGACTCCAGGTCAGTTGGCTGTCCCCGGACAATGGCATGCTAGGTTTAACAGGTTGTCATCCTTGTAGTATTAGACAGTCACTCAGGTAATAAGATCATAGGCTTATGCCCTGTGGTTCCGTTTTGCTCATTTGTTTGTGTTGTTCATTAGTCTCCTGTATTAGGTGATATATGATATTTTTGTTGTTGTTATCTGGCTTATTTTACTAAGCATAATTCTCTCTAGTTCCATTCATGTTGTTGCAAATGGCAGGAGTGCCTTCTTTCTTTCTGCAACATAGTACTCCATTGTGTAAATGTACCCCAGTTTTTTGACCCACTTATCTACAGATGGGCATTAAGGTTGTTTCCAGCATTTGACATATATATGGGTACATAGGATTTTCCTTTGTTTCACTTAGCATAGCCTTCACTTCTTCCCTTATGCATCTGCCATACTCAAGCATATCTGTCAAGCCTGTGAGCATCTTTATCACCAGTGTTTTTAATTCTGCGTCTGTTAGGTTGTCCATCTCCTCATTTGTTAGGTTGGCTATTTCTTCATCACTTAGTTTTCCCACTGGAACATTGATTCATTCCCTGTTTTGGGCCTTACTTCTCTGTCTACTCATTCTGATGGGCTCCTGTGTTTTTTTGCCTCCGTGTCCCAGGTAGAGCTGTCACTCCTGTTACATTTTAAGGGGCGGAGCCTTAGGGATTCATCAGTACAGGGCGACCTGTTTCACCACGTTGTGGCGCTGTATGTGGGGGAAAGGTCTGAGAGGAAACAATGCTACGTGCCCACCACTCGCTCCTTTTCCAGGCACTTCTCCCACTTCTGTATGGGACTGGCGCCTCTCTAGTTGTTGCCCTGGTTGTTGTTCCCAGAGTGGGTACATTTGTGGATGATCTAGGACTGTGGGGGCCTTTTAAACAAGCAGACTCTGGTGAGAGACCAGCAGTTTCTTCCTCCACCCCAACCCCTACTGGTTTTCATAGAAGCAATGAGGCTTGATTTTCCCCGGTCTGGGACGGTGATCTGTGAGGTCCACTGAGGAGCTGGGAACGCTCCCCAGGTGTCCTTCCTGACTTTTTAAAACATGTGACTGTGCTTTCTGCCAGCCTGCTGCTACCGTCACTCCTACCGCCTCCACACTGCGCCCTCTTCACCCTGGCTCTGCCCCTCCTACCTGTCTGGGTGAGTATTTCTTCTTTATATCTTTGTTTGCTGGACTTCCATGTAGTTTGACTTTCTGGAACTTCTGGTTGTTTCTATGTTTTAGGTAGTTGTATTCCTTCTTAGTTGTCGAGGGAGATGCAGCGTGTCTGCCTATGCCACCATCTTGGCCAGAAGTTCGGTTATATCTTCTTGATGGATTTTTCCCTTAAGTATTATGAAATGTCCTTCTTTGTCTTTTTTTATGGCCTTTGCTGTGAAATCTGTTTTGTCCGATATGTGTATTGCTACTCCAGCTTTATTTTCATGTCCATTTGCTTGAAATATTTTTTTCCATCCCTTCACTTTCAGTCTGTGTAGATAGTTTGTTCTAAGGTTTTGTTTCTTTTAGACAGTATATATGTGGGTCATGCTTTCTAATTCATTCAGCTACCTTATGTCTTTTTATTTGTGTATTTGATCCATTTATATTTAAGGTTATTATCGATAGGTACTTATTTATTCTCATTTTTCCCCTTTGTACTCGTGTTCCTCTCTGTCTCTCTCTGTTTCTTCATCTCCTTAAAGCAGACTCCTTAGCATCTCTTGCAATGCTGGTTTGGTGGAGATGTATTCTTTTAGCCTTTTTTTTTTTTTTGTCTTGGAAACTCCTTATTTCACCTTGCATTTTGAAAACGAGCCTTGCTGGATAGAGTTATTGGTTGTAGACCTTTTTTTTTTTTCATTGCTTGGAATATTTTTTGCCATTCCCTTCTGGCTTGTAGTGTTTCTGTTGAGAAATCTGATGATAGCTTTATTGGAGCTTCCTTTTATGTTATTAGTTGTTTCTCTCTTGCTGCTTTTAGGATTTTCTCTTTGTCTTTCCATGCTGCCATTTTAATTATGATATGTCTTGAAGTGAGTCTGTTGGGGTTCATCTTCATTGGGACCCTCTGCTTCCTGCTCTTGCATGGTTTTTTCTCTCCTCAAGTTTGGGGAGTTTTCTGTCATTACTTTTTCTAACAGGTTTTCTATCCCTTGCTCTTCTTCTTCTCCTTCTGGAATTCCTATGATACGGATATTATTAAGTTTCATGTTGTCCTGCAGCTGTCTTAGAACCTCTTCAGTCTTTTTCAGTCTTTTTTCATTTTGTTGCACTGTCTGGGAGTTTTTGTCTAAGTTGTCCTCCAGCTCGCTGATCTGATCTTCTGCTTCCTTTAGCCTGATTCTAATTCCTTCAACTGTGTTCTTCAATTCAGAATTGTATTCTTCATTTCCTCCTGGCTCTTATCGATAGCTTCTATGTCATTTTTCATGCTGGTGTAATTCTCAGTACGTTCCTTGTAGTTTCCCCGGTATTCCTTGTAGTTTTTCTGGAGTTCTTAGTAGTTATTTTTTTTTTAGCTCACTGATTTTATTGAGTTTCTCTATAATCCATATTTTGAATTCCATGTCTGATAGTTTGCTTACTTCTAATTCATTTAGCAGTCTTACTGGGGATCCCTCCTTTCCTTTCGATGGGGGGGGGTTGTTTCCCCATCTCCCCATTTTTGTGGCTCTTCTTGTTTGTTGCTTCTTCTTAGATTGATGTTCACTTCCTGGACCTGCCCCTGGTGGCATCAGATCATGTACCAGTCTGGACCTAGGCCAACTGTTGGACACTACCAGAGATATACTTTTTTTATTTTTCTTAAATCAAGCCCTTCAACATTTGTTGCAGTATAGGTTAGTTGTTAACAAACTCCTTTAGCTTTTCTTATTTGGGAAGCTCGTTATTTCTCCTTCAATTTAAAATTATAGCCCTACTGGGTATAATAGCCTTTGTTGTAGATCTTTGTTTTTTGTCCCCTTTATTATTTCATGGCACTCCCTTCTGGCCTGAATTATTTCTATTGAGTAATCAGATGCCAGTCTAGTTGGTGCTCCCTTGTAGGTAATTACTTGTTTTTCTCTTGTGGCTTTTAGGATTCTCTCATTGTCTTAAAACCTTGTCTCAGGATAGGCCTCTTTGGGTCCAAATTATTTGTGGCTTTCTGAGCTTCCTGGACTTGTATGACTTTTTCTTTCACCAGATTATGGAAATTTTTGGTCATTACTTCTTCTAATAGGTCTTGATCCCTTGTTCACTCTCTTCTTTTTCTGGTATTCCCATGATGTGGACATTGTTATGTTTTATGTTGTCCAAAATGTTTTTTAAAATCTCCTCATATTTTAAAAATTCTTTTTTGTTTCTACTGCTATGCCTGGGTGTGTTTTTTCTTCCTTGTCTTCCAAAACACTGATTCTGTCCTCTGCTTCATCTAACCTACTGTTTATTCCTTCCAGTGTATTATTTATCTCAGCTATTGCATTCTTTATTTTTGACTTGTTCTTTTTTATGATTTCTATGTCTTTATTCATACTGTTGAGTATTTTTATAATCATTACTCTAAAGTATATAATAATTTGTCTGCCTGCATTTCATCTAGTTCTTCTGGAGAATTCTCTTGTTCTTTCATTTGAGGTCTGTTTTGTTTTTTCTTCCCACTTTGGCTGCTTCTTTATATTTTCTAACTTAAATGTTAAACTAATCAGCCATTAAACTAATGAGCTATTTATGTAATCAGGCTGTAATCAGCAGTCTGGCTTAAGAACCACAGAGTGGGGCAGAGTAATTTCTGTGGGCAGGGCTATTGTTTCTCCTTAGGCTGATGCCACTTGGAGAGGAGTACTTTGCCTGAGAAAGATGGCTTCTGCAGTATGGGGAATGACTTAGGGTAGGGATCCTGGTAGCTGCTCCTCTAGTTCTCTCCCCTGAGCCACCAGCCCCAGATTCTCCTCAAGTACTCTAGTCCACTTTACCCTCTCTCTGCCAGAGCCCAGGGTAAGTGGCTGCAAATGAAATTTTCTATGTTGGTCCTCTGCATCTCCAGCTATCTCTTTATGGAAGACAGAAATCCTGCTGCTTTTCACAGCTAGATATTATCGGAGTTTCTTTCCAGCTCTGGTACTCTAGGCTATGGAGCCCAGCGTGCGGTTTAGACCTCAAGCTTCTCAGGGGGAAACCCCCCAACTGCTAAAATCTCTATCTGGAACTTCATCTTTCACCCTTGGGAGCCCAGCCAGCCTTCTCGTGCCTCCCCCATACTCCCTACCAGTCATGTTGTAGTGAAGTGTTTTCTTCTGTCTGTCCTTGGTTATAAGGCTTCTCTTCAGCTAGTGTTCAGTTGGTTATTCTGAATGATTTATCTATGATTCAGTTGTAATTCCAGATTGGTCCTGCAAGGTTAGTGTAGATTCCAAATACTCCTCCGCCATCTTAGATTGACCTGGGTCTATTATTAAATCTCAGGATTCTTAAATTTGTTGTGGCTAGTTTTGTGTTCCAAAATATGGTCTATCCTTGGGAATGTTCCATGTGCACTAGAGAAGAATGTATAATCTGGTGTTTTGGGATGAAAGGCTCTGTAAATCTCTATTATGTCCATTGAGTCTAATGTGTCTTTTAAGGCTGACATTTCTTTATTTTCTTTTTGGATAATCTCTATGTAGCTATCAACAAGGTATTTAATTTCATACTGTGATTGTGTTTTTGTCAGTTTATCCCTTTAGTTTTGTTAGCAGTAGCTTTACATATTTTGGTGTTCCCTGATGGGTGCACATTTATTGAGAAGCATTATGTCTTCTTGATGTAGTGTCCCTTTTATCATTATAAAGTGATCATTTTTGTCTCTTGTTTCATATTTTATTCTGTATTCTATTTTTTCAGGTTTAAGTATGGATACACCTATTTTTCTGTGGATGCCATTTGCTTAGAGGATCATTTTTTTATCCTTTCACTTTGAATCTACAGGGTAGGTTTACAATTGTGAGTAGGCAAAAGAGAGTTTGTTCTTGTTTTGTTTTATTAATTATTTTATTATTTTCTGTAAGAACAACTTTAAACCTACTTTTGCCACACCCTGTATATTTGTCTTTGCAGCTTAGGTTGATTTTTGTTTTATTATCTAGTCTGCTACTCTGTGGCTTTTTATTGGTGAATTTAGTCCATTTGCATTTAGGGTAATTATTGATGTATGAAGATTTCCTATAACTATTTTATCTTGTTTTCTGCTAAGTCTGTGACTCTCATGCTCCTTTTCCTTTGTTTTTCTGTATATTGTTTTTGTTTGGTGGTATTCTATAAATTTTTTCCTGTTTACTCCTTTTTAAATTTGTGTGTATGTGTGTGTGTGTGTGTGTGGTTACCATTAGATTTGTGCAAAAAAAGTTTCATATGTAGTCTTTTTTCTTCTGAAAATGTCTACTCTCCACCCACCTTTGCAAATTCAGATCTTTTTTTTTTAATGTGTTTTATTGATTACAGTGTTACATTTGTTCCAATTTCCCTTCCCTCTGCTGCCCTCAACCCGGTGGCACCCCTCCCTCCCCTTGTCCCCCCCTTTTAGTCCATGTCCATTGGTTGTACATATAGTTCTTCTCAACCTCTCTCTGTCTATTCCATTCCCCCCTACGATGTTTCCTAATTCCTATACCATCTCCCTCCCTCTCCCCCATCCCCTTCCCTGCTGACTTCCCCCCAATATGCTCCCCATACCTATAGTTCTTTTTCCACTCTCATTGCCTATTTAGTTTGCCTTTGTTTCAATTCCCTAGCTTCTGTTGTTTCTTGTGATGCAGTTTTCATTTTAGATTTCATAGTTTTGATCCTCCTTTTTCTAAACCAGTCCTTTTAACATCTCATATAACAGTGGTTTGGATCTAATGAACTCATTCAGTTTTATTTTGTCCTAGAAACACTTTCTCTGCCCTTCTATTCTGAATGACAGCTTCGCTGGATAGAGTATTCATGGTTGTAGGTTTCTGCTTTTCATTACTTTGAATATTTCTTGCCAGTCCCTTCTTGCCTGCAGGGTCTCCCTTGAGAAGTCAGCTGATAGTCTAATTGGGACCCCTTTGTACATGATTCTTTTCTTCTCTCTTTCTTGCTGCTTTTAAGATTCTTTATCTTTAACTTTTGACATTTTGATTATAATGTGTCTTGGAGTGGTTTTCCCTGAGTCCAGTTGTTTTGGAACTCTCTGTGCTTCCTGGACCTGTAAGTCTATTTCCTTCCCCAAGTTTGGGAAGTTCTGCTTTATTATATTTTCACTCAATTTTTCAATTTCTAGTTCTTCTTCTTCGCCCTCTGACAATCCAATAATCCATATATTCGATCTCTTATACCTGTCCCAGGGGTTTCTGATCCTCTCATCATTTTCCTTGCTTCCCGTTTCCTTTCTCTGCACTGGTTGACTGTTTGTTCCCTCTCTATGTTCTGGTTTGTTGATTTGAACTCTGGATTTTATTTCCTCACCATCTGTCTCATATGAGGTTTTGTTCCTTTCAGTATGAGTGTTTTTCAATTCTTTCTCATCTTTTTCCAGATCTTTTGTTAATTCTGTAAGCCACCTGAAAACAATGGCCCTGAACTGAGCCTCTGACAGGTTTCTTATTTATTCATCTGTCAGGTTCTTCATCTGTTGCCTGGTGAGCTGCGCCACCGGGATTTCTATAGTTGTCTGCCTCATTTTGACAGATGTGTTTAGTTTTCTTGGGCTGGCTAAAGGGGGCACTGCCTGTGTACTCGTCACAACCCAGCGACTGGCGGCGATCTGCAACCTTTTTCGCCGTGCTCTGGCCCTTTGTCGTCACAACCTGGCGACTGGCAGTGGTCCAGCAATCCTTCTCACTGCGCTGTCGCACTTTGTCATCACTGCCCAGCGACCAGTGGCTATCCGCAACCTATTTCGCAGCGCTGTGGCGCTTTGTTTGGGGGCGGGGTCCAAGATAGATTCCTGCAGTTATTCCGCTAGGAGACCGGGATCCATCCTCCCGCCCTCTGGGCCCCACCGTTCGAGGTGATGTGGTGGCTGCTTTTCCCAACGTTGGGGTCACAAGCTGCCGGGGTTAGACTGCAGCTGAGATTGCTCTCTCTGCAGCTGTCCCTGGTGCTACCACAAACAGCTCCGCCCCCTTCGCTCTTCTTACCTGCCCAAAGGGCGCCGCTGGTTTATAACTTTGTACGTTGGGCTTCTGTGTAATTTCATTTTCTGGAATTTCTAGTTATCTTTTGTTTTGAGGTAGTTGTATTCCTCTCTAGTTGTAGAGGGAGACCGAGCATTCGTCTAAGCCTCCATCTTGGCCAGAAGTCCAGATTTCTGTCTTCTATTTAGTTCTGGTGGAGCATCTCTGCTGGTGCATCTGTGTGTGCATCTCTGTGCTCTCTCGCCGAGGAGCACGCGACCTTGCAGCCTCAGCAGCCCACAGCCAATGGCTGCGCTGGTGCCACACGCAGCCTTTAGGAGGGAAGCTGAAGCTGGGCTGCCCAGATCTTTTTTAAAGTATATTTTATTGATTATATTATTACAATAGTTCCAATTTTTTTCCTGTTGCTACCCTCTACCAAGCACCCCCCTCCCCGAGGAATCCTCCCCCAAATCCATGCCCATGGTTCATATATACAGGCTCTCCCGCTTCATCCTTTCATATATTCTTCATCTTTTTTTAATAATAAAATTATTAATTAATTATTTTAATAATAAAAAGTAACAATCCCTCACTCTCAGATATTAAGACCCTTTATAATCTTATAAAAAACAATGGGCGAAGTTCTCAAGTTCCTCTAACTGCTTCAAGCTGGACATGGTTGTCATCCTACCTATCTTCGGGTCCAGAAATCCATAATAAGAGTGATGGTGTGGAGGGGAGGGTGGCCTGTAGGTCAGTTGGCTGTCCCTGGACAACAGTGTGCTTGATTTAACAGGCTGGCATCCTTGTTGTATTCTAGGGGCAACAGATTTGGCAAAAGGGTTAAAAGACACCATTCAATCCATAACTACTAGATGACAAAAGGCAGGGATTAATTTTTCAATGTCCCACATTAGGGGAAAAAAAAGGGCTTCTTTAAAGGAAGGTGTGCCAGGTACATCTCACCTGTCCAAAACCCTTTTGCCCATTATACTTAGTTTTAGTTTGGGCTGAGGGAAATATTTTAGGCTTCCTCCCTCTCAGACCTCTGGGCCCTTTCGGTCCAAGCCATTAGGATATAAAAGAGGAACCAGTTTTAAAGTGAAGCTCACAGACTACCCCATTCTTCACCAACCCAGCCACTTAGTTCAGCCAAACCATTGAGTCTCAGGAGGCAGCGATGCAGACAGGATTAAGTGAGGACTACATGTACAAACAATCACTCAGGTAATGAGATCATAGGCTTATGCCCTTTAAAAACAGAAAACACATGTTAATTTATGTAACATAACCCACAAACAAATCTCTAAATCTGTAGGACTGTCTTGTTGGAAAGACATCCAGTTGCAAGGCATTTGACATTCTTCTTGCCTGTAAATTAAATATCTTTGATGATACCACAGACATAATTTAACTTTAAAGTGAAAACATATTTTAAATGAAAAGAAACTTTAAAGATGGTTAGCTGCACTACATTATAGTCTACCACTGACCATTGTGATTTTCCTTGAATAATAATTTTACTCCCTAAGATTACCATCCTTGCCATTAAAGGGACTGCATTAAGTCCATTTTTAATTTATCTTGTTCATTTGCATAAACACAATAAGAGTAGCAAATTATCACTTATGATCTTTAGTTCTGCTTTCCTGGAACTTATGCAAGGAACATTTAGGGTGACCTTCAATCTGCCCTTCAGGGCACAGAAGCTGAGCCACATACCTGGCATTCAGCCTTGCCTGTATACACCTGTCTCTTCCAAGTCCTTCTGGTTTTCCATTGTGCCCTAAGGTCCCTTCTAGCCATCTTTCAGGAAAACAGCCTTCATTCCTTCCCCGGAAAGATTGCGGTGGACCGCACTATCAACCATGGTACCAGGACTTTTATCTCGTGGGATTTTATTACCTTCGAAAGTCATTCCCAGTTGCTCAGGGCTTTTTGGTAACAACCGGAGCCCAAGCATGTCTCCTTTAGGCATGACATTCCAGTCAAAGACTTGGTAAAAAAAAAACAAAACAAAAAAAAAAAAAACCTCTATTAACAACTGATCTTATTAGTTTTATGCAAAGAAACATATGTCATTACTTACTTCTTTAGAATGCCAAACTCTGGAGGGATCAGATAGGGAGAAAAATATAGAGTGTGAAGGAAAATCCTTGTCCTTCTAACATTCACTGAACTGGCATTTCCATTCTTCATATTTTCATTTTTCCCCCACTAAAAATTTTTTGTTTGTTTTTCTATTACAGTTGTCCCACTTTTTTTCCCCTCTTGCTTTCCTGCACCCTGTCCCTCCCTTCCCCCACATTTAGTCCTCACTCAGTTGTCCATATCCGTGGGTCATTTATACCTGTTCTTTGACTAGACCCTTCCTCTTCTTACCCACTTCTCTCCCTCCCACATCCCCCATTGTTACTGTTAGTCTACTCCTTGTTTACATACCTCTGGTTCAATTTTGCTCACTTGTTTGTGTTGTTCATTAGTTTCCTGTAATAGGTGACAGCATTAGGTATTTTTCTTTCGTTGCCTGGCTTATTTCACTAAGCATAATTCTCTCCAGTTCCATCCATGTTATTGCAAATGGTAGAAGTTCCTTCTTTCTTTCTGCTACATAGTACTCCATTGTGTAAATGTACCACAGTTTTTTGATCCACTCATCTACAGATGGGCACTTAGGTTGTTTCTAGCACTTGGCTATTGTAAATAGTGCTGCTATGAACATAAGGATGCATAGGTTCTTTCAAATGGGTGTTTCAGGATTTTTCAGATATAATCCTAGCAATGGAATTGCTGGTTCAAAGGGAAGTTCCATTTTTAGTTTTTTGAGGAAATTTCAAACTGTTTTCTATAGTGGCTGCACCAGTCTGCATTCCCAACAGCAATGCACCAGGGTTCTCATTTCTCCACATCCTCTCCAGCACAAGTTGTTTGTTGATTAGTTGATGATGGCCATTCTGACTCTTGTGTGGTGGTATCTCATTGTGGTTTTTATTTGCATCTTTCTGATGGCTAGTGATATTGAGCATTCTTTCATATGTCTATGGGCCCTCTGTACATCCTTTTTGGAGAAGTGTTTGTTCAGGTCCTTTGCCCATTTTTTAATTGGGTTGTTTGTCTTTTTGGTGTTGAGTAGTATGAGTTCTTTATATATCTTGAAGATCAATCCCTTGTCTGAGATTTCATTGGCGAATATATTTTCCTTTATGGCTGGTTTCCCTTTTATCTTCCTGATGTTTTCTTTAGCTGAGAAAAACTTTTTAGTTTTATGTAGTCCCATTTGTTTATTCTTTCTTTTATTTCCCTTGCCTTAGGAGATATATCAGTGAAAATGTTGCTACGTGGGATATCTGAAAATTTTCTGCCTATGTTTTCCTCTAGGACTTTTATGGTGTCACATTTAAGTCTTTGATCCATTTTGAGTTTATTCTGGTGTATGGTGTAAGTTGGTGGTCTAGTTTCATTTTTTTGCATGTCCCCGTCCAATTCTCCCAACACCATTTGTTGAAGAGGCTCTTTTCACTCCATTTTATGTTCCTTTCCCCTTTGTCAAATATTAGTTGATCATATAGACCTGGGTTTATTTCTGGGCTCTCTATTCTGTTCCATTGATCTATATGTCTGTTTTCATGCCAGTACCAAATTGTTTTGATTACCGTGGCCTTGTAGTATAGTTTGATATCAGATATTGTGATTCCTCCTACTGTGTTCTTCTTCCTCAAAATTACTGTAGCTATTTGTCTCTTTTTTGGTTCCATATAAATGTTTGGGGTATTTGTTCTAGGTCTGTGAAATATGTCATTGGTATTTTAATAGGGATTGCATTGAATGTATAAATAGCTTTGGGTAGTATGGACATTTTAATGATGTTGATTCTTCCCATCCATAAGCATGGTATATGCTTCCATTCATTTGTATCTTCCTTAATTTCTTTCTTCAGTGTTATGTAGTTTTCTGAGTACAGGTCTTTTACCTCCTTGGTTAAGTTTATTCCTAGGTACTTTGTTTTTCTTGTTGCTATGGTAAATGGGATTTTTCTTTCAGTTTATATCTCTGAGATTTTATCACTGGTGTACAGATATGCCTTTGATTTCTGAATATTGACTTCGTACCCTGCTATTTTGCCGAATTCATTTATTATTTTGAGTAGTTTTTTTGTGGAGTCTATAGGGTTTTCTATGTACACTATCATGTCATCTGCAAATAATGACAGTTTTACTTCCTCTTTTCCAATTTGGATGCCTTTTACTTCTCTTTCTTGTCTGATTGCTATGGCTAGAACTTCCAAGACTATGTTGAATAGAGTGTAGAGAGTGGACATCCTTGTCTTTTTCCTGACCTCAGGGGGAATGCTCTCAGTTTTTGCCCATTGAGTATGATGTTGGCTTCAGGTTACTCATATATGGTCTTTATTGAAGTATGCTCCCTGTATTCTCATTTTGCTGAGAGTTTTCATCATAAATGGGTGTTGTACTTTATCAAATGCTTTTTCTGCATCTATTGATATGATCATGTGGTTTTTTTGTTTAATTTTGTTTATGTGATGTATTACATTTATTGATTCGTGAATATTAAACCATTTTTGCATCCCTGGGATGAATCCCACTTGATCGTGGTGTATGATCTTTCTAATGTGTTGCTGGATCCGGTTTGCCAATATTTTGTTGAGGATTTTAGCATCTATGTTCATCAGCGATATTGGCCTGTAGTTTTCTTTCTTTGTTGTGTCTTGATCTGGTTTTGGAATTAGGGTAATACTGGCTTCATAGAACGAGTTTGGGAGTCTTCCCTCTTCTTGGATCTTTTGAAATAGTCTGAGGAGGATAGGAGTTAGTTCTTTCCTAAATGTTTTGTATAATTCACTTGTGAAGCCATCCGGTCCAGGTCTTTTGTGTGCTGGGAGTTTTTTGATTACTGTTTCAATTTCAGTAGTTGTTATTGGTCTATTCAGGCTTTCTGATTCTTCTTGATTCAGTTTTGGAAGACTATGTTTCCAGGAATTTGTCCGTTTCCTCTATGCTGTCAAATTTCTTGCCATACAGTTGTTCGTAATAATTTCTTACAATTCTTTGTATTTCTGTGGTATTGGTTGTGATTTTTCCTCTTTCGTTCCTGATTTTATTCATTTGGGCCTTTATCTTTTTTTCTTGATGAGCCTGTTTAAAGGCTTGTCAATTTTGTTTATCATTTCAAAGAACCACCTCCTACTTATGTTGATCTTTTGAATTCTTAGTTTGGTCTCTACGTCATTTAATTGTGCTCTGATCTTGATGATTTCCTTCCTTCTACTTGATGTGGGCTTTGCTTGTTGTTCTTCCTCTAGTTCTTGTAGCTATAGGGTTAAATTTTTTATTAGAGATTCTTCTAGCTTTTTTAGGTAGGCCAGTATTGCTATGAACTTTCAGGACTGCTTTCGCTGTATCCCATAGGTTTTGGGTTGTTGTGTGTTCATTATCATTAGTTTCCAGAAACTTTTTGATTTCTTCCTTGATGTCATTGTTAACCCATTCATTATTTAATAGCATGTTATTCATTCTCCATGAGTTTGAATGTTTTTGAGTTTTTTCCTTAAGGAAATTTCCAATTTTAAGCCATTGTGTTCTGAGAAGATGCTTGATATAATTTCAATTTTCTTCAACTTGTTGAGGCTTGTTTTATGTTCTACCATGTGATCTATCTTTCAAAATATTCCATGTGCACTTTAGAAGAATGTACATTTTGCTTCTTTGGAGTGAAAAGTTCTGTATATATTGACTAAGTCCATTTGATCTAGACTGTTGTTCAGTGCCTCAATATCTTTGGTGTTTCTTTGCTTTCGAAGATCTGTCCATTGTTGACAATGGGGTGTTAAAATCCCCTACTATGAGTGTGTTGCTATCTATATCTTTCTTGGAGTCTTTCAAAATTTTCCTTACGTATTTGGGTGCTCCTAAGTTGGGTGCATATATATTTATAAGGGTTATATCTTCTTGATAGATTTTTCCTTTAAGTATTATGAAATATCCTTGTTTGTCTCTTTTTATGGCCTTTGCTGTGAAATTTGTTTTGTCTGATATAAGTACTGCTACCCCAGCTTTTTTTTCATGTCCATTTGCTTGAAATGCTTTTTTCCATGCCTTCACTTTCAGTCTGTGTAGATCTTTTGTTCTAAGGTGGGTCTCCCGTAGACAGCATATATGTGGGTCATTCTTTCTAATCCATTCAGCTACCCTATGTCTTTTGATTGGAGCATTTAATCCATTTACATTTAAGGTTATTACCGATAAGTTCTTATTCGTTGTTATTTTCCCCCTTTGTACTCGTGTTCCTCTCTGTCTCTCTCTGTTCCTTCATCTTCTTAAAGCAGACCCTTTAGCATCTCTTGTAATGCTGGTTTGGTGGAGATGTATTCTTTGAGCCTTCTTTTGTCTTGGAAACTCCTTATTTCACCTTTCATTTTGAATGAGAGCTTTGCTGGGTAGAGTATTCTTGGTTGTAGGCCTTTTTTTTTCATTGCTTGGAATATTTTTTGCGATTCCCTTCTGGCTTGTAGTGTTTGTGCTGAGAAATCTGATGATAGCCTTATTGGAGCTCCCTTGTATGTTATTAGTTGTTTCTCTCTTGCTGCTTTTAGGATTCACTTTTGTCTTTGAATGTTGCTGTTTTAATTATGATGTGTCTTGAAGTGGGCATGTTAGGGTTCATCTTCATTTGGACCCTTTGTGCTTCCTGGACTTGTATGACTCTTTCTCTCCTCATGTTAGGGAAGTTTTCTGTCATTTGTTTCTCAAAGAGGTTTTCTATCCCTTGCTCTTCTTCTAGAATACCGGTCACGTTGTGATGTAGCAGCCTCTTCTGTCTCTCCACGGTTATAAGACTTCTTTCCAGCTAGTTAGTGTTCAGTTGGTTTTTCCAGAAGATTTCTCCAAAATTAACTTGTAAATCCAGACTGGTCCTGGGTGAAGGTTAGTGTCGCTTCCACTTACTCCTCCACCATCTTGGATCCCCCGCAAATTCAGATCTTTACCCCATCCCTTTTTATGTTTTGTTGTCACAAATTTTCCCCATTTATACTGTGAGTTTATTCCTGAATTGCATTAACTATTTTTTCTCTCTTCTAATGTTTAACCACCTTTAACCTTTATGTGATAATTAAAAAAGGGTGTAATATCCTGCCTGTTTGTTTTTGATCTTACTCTTAGTTTTGTGAACTTTTGTGCTTTGTTCCAAGTAGAATAACCTCCTTGAGTACTTCTGGTGTTAAATTCCCTCAGTATCTGTATATGTGGAAAAATCTTTACTTTCTCTTTATATCTAAAGGATAACTTTGTTGGATATGTTATTTTTGGCTGGTAGCTTTTCTCTTTCATTCATTTGAATATTTCATTCCACTCTCTCTTAGCTTATAGTGTTTATAATGAGAAATCCAATGATAATCTAATGGGATTTCCTTATAGGTTACCATTTTGTTTTCCCAGGATGGCTTGGGAATTTTTCTGTTGTTAATTTTTGAGAATGTTTATACAATATACCTTGGAGGATCTGCTTTTGGATTGAGATAATTAGGTGTTCTCTTAGCTTCTTGGATTTGAGGATATAGGTCTTTCTGTAGGTTTGTAAAGTTCTCTCCCACTGTTTGGATAGGTTTTCCTTTCCCGTCTCCCTCTCTACCTCTGGTATGCCCATTATTCTTATGTTGCTCCTTCTGATAGAGTCAGATAATTATCATAGAGTTCTTTCATTTTTTTATTCTCATGTCTCTTTCTTCTTCCTGTGCATCATTTCTAGAGTTCTATCTTCAATATCACTAATTCTTTCCTCAATTTTTTCAGCTCTATTTTGTAAGCCTGCTAGTTTATTCTTAATCTCTTTTATTGAATTCTTCATCTCCAGAATTTCTACTTGGTTCTTTTTAAAGTTTCTTTCTCTTTTGGTAATGTAATTATTTTGTTAATTGATTTCATTTCTGAGTTCATTGGACTGCCTATCTGTTTTGTTGTAAATCTTTAAGTTTTTTCAGAGCTGTAATCTTGAATTCTCTGTCATTCAAATAATATATTTCCATATCTTTAAGTTTATTTTCTGGAGCTTTAAAATTTTTCTTTCTGAGCTGCTTTGTTACTTTGGCTGTTCCTGGTATTTGACAGATTTCTTCTTTGTCCTATTTGTGTATAATTAGCATTTCTCTAGTATATTGATATGAAGTCTTTCTATTGTTTTCTGGTAGGTGGCATTGAAGCACAAGTTTTCTTTTGCACTGTTCTGGCTTTTATATCCATGTGGAGTGGTGGAAAATGTCCTGTATTCCCTGGGAAGGTGGGCCTTTCCTCTGTGTTCAGGTCACCTTAGTATCAAGGGACCAGCCCTTTGGGGAAATGTTGTGGGTAATAGAGAGTTCTAAATCCATGAACTCCCAGTGCTGTTTTCTATAGTCAGATGTCAGCAGTGTGGCTTTCATGGGTGTGGGTGAGTTGAGCTCGAATAGGCTGGCTGCTGCCTTTGTTGCTTTGTTCTCCCAGTAATGGTGATTGGCAGACCTCAGCAGCTTACCTTCTATCTCCACTTAGGCCTTTTGTGTGATTTTTTATGTTTATAAGGCTAGAGCTTAGATTGTGTTTATTGTTTGTTGCAGCTATAGATTTCAGAGGCTAAAATTTCCTCTCATGTCTCTTTCTCTTTTTTAAATTTCCTTTGCTGTATGTACTAGGTGTTCCCTAGAGACTTCTTATATAAGGTCTGACATGTGCAGTTCTTCAGTTATATTCCCCTGTTATTTTCTAGGTGTTCTACTGATATGTGAAAATGTGTGGTTGGAGGGGAAGCATTCTATCATTCTTTGATTAGGTTTATTGTCTTTAAGGATCCTCTGCCCCTGGGTCTGACCTTTACAAATGCTTCTAAGTCTCCACAACCTTCCTTAGGTGAAACAGGAAGAGTAAAAGGGCTTCATCTAGGCATATCTCTTTCACTATGTGTAGGGCAAGAGCAGGCTGAAGTTGGATATTTATTTTCCCCCAAGTTGGATAGTTTCTGGTAAAACCCAAGTCACTTAGGCTCTGGTAAAATAGTTTCCTTTGAGGAAATATCTTATGGAGAAGAACAGAAATCTCTGGACTTACTTATTTAACATGGTTACTTTTCTTCTTACCCTGCCCAAAGCACAAGAGGATTTTTTCCCTAATCTGTACCCTGGAGGAAAAACTCATAAAAGTGTGGGGCCTGCCTAAGATTGGGCCACCCTGGAGTGCTTAAGTCTCAGACTTGTTCACACTAATCCTCCAGCAATTTTTGAAATTATAATTTAGATTTTCCTATCCCAGTACTGGTTCCCATGGTGGCTTCTGCTCTTAGGTTTCTGCTCCAGTAAGTTGTGATCATCTGTGTGTGTGTCTCTAATTATTGGGCAGTGGTTTGCAATATGATCTCAATTATCTGATAGATCTAAGCAGACTTGATTTTCAGTTCATTATTTTTTTCTTGTTTTGTGAAAGGGAATAATGGCTTTCAAGCTTCTTACATGCAGGATTGGAGACTGAAAGACTTCCTCTATTTTAAAAATATATATTAATAAGTTATTTTAAATTTCTTGGTCTGGATTTTCAAATTTATTGCTTATTCTCATATCTAATAATTTTTAATTACACTGCAAACATTGTATATTAAAGAGTTAAAAAGGCTCAAGATGACCTTATTATCCACCAGAGAGGTGTCTTACTTTCCTCTGCTAGGCATTTAAGATTTAGGATTTGATCACTTTAACCTCAGAAAGGACTGAACTTGATTTAAGAGGAGTTACAGTATTAATAAAGTGCAATTTACTTATTTCTTTTATGTCCTTTAAGGAACCTTCTAGACTTCTGATTAAGTGTCTTTAAAGTGTTTGTGTCTACATTCTGGAACAGATTCAGGAGATTCAACTCTGTATTTCTAATTTTCCCAGGTCAGAGCTTCAAAGCCTAGTCCTGTGCAGCTTCAAAATATGGCAAATGTCTGTACTGTGAGGCTATAAGTTTACTATTACCTTTAGAATCTCTCTTGCTAACTCTTAGGCCTCCAATAGTTCTAAAACTTATTAAATGTACTTTAGGAGAAATAAGCAACACATTTGAGGTCCCCCAGGCTTGAAATTTATTAGTCTAGCTCCACAAGGCCACTAAAATCTTTTTGCTTTTCTTTTACCTCTAGCAGAAAATTTTTCTTGGGTTATACCTGATCCTTAGCCTACTCTCAGAATTGGTAAATGCCCATAGATATGCTCACCTGAGAAATGTTCTCTTTTCTCTGGAATTTTAGTTTATTATATTTTTCTAGTTGTCTTTGCAGGAGCATTCTCTGTCTTAGAATAGTCACAGAAGATGTGGAAACTTCCAACCCCCAGGATTTTGCTGCGGGATCAAGATAAAATGTGTTCTTATTCAACAATACCATTTTTTTTTTACCAGCTTCTGTTCCTAGCAACTGTAGTCTCTGAGTCATAGTGATTAGAGGTACTACTAAGGTAAATAAGAAAATGACACTCCTACTAATATTCCATATAATAGAGAGATAGCTCTTAAGTTTTATAAATTGATATATACTTATATGTGTTTATAAACAAGGCAATAGAAATTTCTTTTTCTTATTTCAAAGTATCCAGAGTACTGTGTTTATAACATCATAACATTAAAAAGTCACTGATTGCATTTTCAAGCAAGTTCCATAAGCCTAATTGCTATTAGGAATTTTGACTACATTGGCAAAAATTTAATCATTGGCAAAGGTCAGTTTTTTTTGGCTCTGGATGGGGTTGGTTTATATCTTTTTCATTAACAATGTGTCAAGTCTGGCTAGTCAGGCATAAGAGCAGAAACACCATGTGTTTTCTATTCTCTTTTCCACTATATTCCCATCTTCTGGCATAGTTCTTGATAAATATCTATTGGTGGTAAGAGAAATTAGAAAAGTTAAATGTGGCTTAGGAGTGGTAATCTGGTTTTAGGGAATAAGATGAGCCACTTCACTGATAAGAAAAGATTCAATACAGGTTGATGGTGTTTGGAGGTTGTCATCTTTTTATTGAGTTTGCATTTTCAATTCCATATCTTGAAGAAAAGAATAGATTCTCCCCACCCCCCCCCCGTATTTGATAGGGTTAATACTTGTTTCTCCATATAGCCATATAGCATAATACAGATTTTTATATTCTGTCCTTTTAGTTTAGAGATATCCTACTATGGTTTAGTTTAAAGTAAATCATTATTAAATTAACAATAATTTTCCTACATATCTTGGTCCTAAAGCTCTTACAGAAGATTATGAGAAGAGGTTGAATGTAGGTATACAGAATTACATATTTTACTATAAATAGTTTTGATTAAGAGGATGTATGTATCTTAACACATTATTGCATATTGTCATTTATTGGGAAAAAAGTCTTCCCAAGTGTGTTAGTAAAGAAGAATACTCACAGCTGTTTCCATGCTGGCTATTTAAATAGACTATTTTTTAGATAATGACAATAACTGATATTTGGTAAGGTATTTATTTATTCTGGTTCTTTGTCTCTTAGTTCATAAAGAACATGGTTGGTTGGTTCTCACTGTTACCATCTTTCTCGATTCTCACTAGGGACTCTGTCTTCTGCTGTCATGCTTTCAGCTTTTTAATGGAGATACTTGTTACACAGATTGCCTCCATTTTCTGCTTGGGGGAATGGTACACTGCCTCACATTCTGCTCTAACGTGTTCTTGTCCTATAAGTATCATTCTTTTCTGCTCTGCATTTTGTGGGTTTGTAATTTATTGGATTGTGCATATCAATGTGCTTTGCATATGCACAGTATTTCTAAGAAATATGGGAACCTTCTTACACTGGAGTTATTATGGACCTGAAATGGTCCTGATAGTTATCTGCCATAGGGGAGATTTACAGGTATTATGAACCAAGGTTAAACAATTATACTTTGGTCTGGAAGGAGAGCTGTCATATAACCTTAAAGCCAGAGTCTCCAAAAAGGTGTATACTTTTTAATCAAGTCACTCATCAGAAAAGAGGAAGAAAAGAGCACTTTTATAATTGTCATTGAAATTAGTGAAGAGGTAAGTATAATTAGAAAATAGCAACTGACTACTAAAATTAGTGTTCACTACAGGACACATGAATCACTCCAATTTCACATAGAAAGGGGTTTACCAAGGAAATTTAAGTGTGTAAAAGGACTTACAAGAGCAGAACATCATAGTTGTGAACCAAACTAACAGAATTCTGCCAGCTGCTGTTTGCTTCCACAGTTATTGCTAGTACAACTAACTTTCAACTCACAAAACTAGTGAGCGGACCCTAAGGCACTTATTGGAGTACCAGAACTGCTCCCCTTTTTAAAAAATATTTTATTGATTATATTGTTACAGTAGTCCTAATTTTTCCCCTTTGCTCCCTTCTGCCCAGTATTGCCCTTCCCCCAGCAATCCCATCCCCCTTAGTTCATGTCCATGGGTCATGCATATAAGTTTTTGGGCATCATCATTTTCTGTATTATTCTGAACTCCCCCCTGTCTATCTTGTACGAACCAATCATGCTTCTTAATCCATGCACCATTTTCCCATTTCTCCCCCTTCCCCCTCTCAGCTGATAACCCTCCAAATGATCCCTATACCTATGATTCTGTTGCTATTCTGGTTTGCTTAGTTGAATTTTGTTTTTATTTTTTAGATTCAGTTGTTGATAGTTGTGAGTTTGTTGTCCTTTTAGTGTTCATAGTTTTGATCTTCTTTTTCTTAAATAAGTCCCTTTAACATTTCATATAATACTGGCTTGGTGATAATGAATGCTTTTAGCTTTACCTTGTCTGGGAAGCACTTCATCTGCCCTTCCATTCTAAATGATAACTTTACTGGATAGACTAATCTTGGTTGTAGGTCCTTGCTTTTCATCACATTGAATACTTCTTACCAGTTCCTTCTTGCCTACAAAGTTTCTTTTGAGAAATCAGCTGATAATTTTATAGGCACCCCTTTGTAAGTAACTCTCTGCTTTCTCTTTCTGCTTTTAAGATTCTCTCTGTATCTTGAAACTTTGGCATTTTGATTATGATGTGTCTTGGTGTGGCCCTTTTTTGTTCTAGCTTGTTTGGGACTGTCTGCTTCCTGGACTTGTATGTCTATTTTCTTTGCGAAATTTAGGAAGCCTTCCTTCATTACTTTTTCACATAAGTTTTCAATTTCTTGTTCTTCCTCTTCTCCTTCTGGCACCCCTATGATTCAGATGTTGGCACATTTAAAGTTGTCCCAGAGGTTCCTAAGCCTCTCCTTATTTTTTTCAATTCTTGTTTCCTCATTCTGTACTGGTTGACTATTTTTTCCTTCCTTATGTTCCAAATTATTGATTTGAACCCCGGTTTCCTTCCCTTCACCATTGGTTTTGTGTGGATTTTACTTCGTTTCACTTAGCATAGCCTTCACTTCTTCCCTTATGCGTCTGCTGTGCTCAAGCATATCTGTCAAGCTTGTGCGCATCTTCCATCATCAGTGTTTTGAATTATGGGTCTGTTAGGTTGGCTATCTCCTTGTTGCTTAGTTTTCCCACTGGAACCTAGACCCGTTTTCTTTTTTTGGCCATACTTCTCTGTGTCCTCATCTTGATAGGCTCCGGTATTTGTTGGCCTCTGTGTCTTAGGTAGAGCTGTCACTCCTGTTATGTTGTAAGGGGCAGTCTTACTTATTGGTATTTGTCAGTACAGGGCGACATGTTTCACCACATTGTGGCACTGTATGTGGGGGAGGGGTCAGAGAGGGAACAGTGCCACTTGCTCAGCACTTGCTCCTTTTTCCAGGCACTTCTCCCACTTCCATATGGGGCTGGCACCTCTCTAGCTGTTGCCCTGGCTGTCGTTCCCAGAATGGGTGGGTCTGCAGATGATCTAGGACTGTTGGGGCCCTTTAAACAAGCGACATCTGCTGAGTGATCAACAGTTTTTTCCTCTGCCCAACCCCCACTGGTTTGCAAGTCTGAGACAATGAGGCTTGATTTTTCCCTGGCACTAGGACCATGAGCTGCATGGTCTGGTCAGGAGCTGGGAGCGCTCCCCAAGTGTCCCTCCCCACTTTTAAAAATGTGTAACTGTGCTTTCCACCAGCCTGCCACTGCTGCCACTGCTGCTACCACCACACTGCATCCTCTCCACCCAGGCTCTGCCCCACCTACCTGTTTGGATGGTATTTCTTATTTATATCATTGTTTGTTGGACTTCCATGAAGCTCAGTTTTTTGGAACTTCTGGTTGTCTCTAATTTTGAGGTCATTGTATTTCTTCTTAGTTGTAGAGGGAGACCCATAATGTCTTTCTAGGCCTCTATCTTGGCTAGAAGTCCCCTAGAACTGTCTTAACTGTCATGTCATCATGATATGGTTTGCCAGTAACAATAGTTTTTATTTTGGAAATCTCATTTGAGGATATCCAAGTAGTGGAACCTGATTTACATCCAGAACTTTAGTTGAAGAGAGTCTGGAAATTGTAATTTGTAAGTCTCTAGGCTTTTCCAAAGATAAACAATAAATAAGTAATTTAGGAGACTAATCCACAGCATCTACCAAACTAGTATGCCCAGGAAATATAAATTTACAAACATTTAAATAATTATTTAGATTGACTACAACCAAATTCAGCAAGAGATACAATAGATGTGTAATACTCCACATCATTTGCAAGCACAAAGATATAGTCTAACTCCTTTATGCAAAACTTAAGCCCATACTTCTTGAATTCCTATCCTTTGCTTATCATGCATACCTCTCCTCAACCCATGCAGGCCTCCCTTGAAGCAAAGTGATATTAATTAGGGGTGTGCCATTTCTTTTGGTAAAGGGCCAGAAAATACAGTTTCCTCCTCCCCTTTTTTGTTTTGTTTTTACAACCCTTTGAAAATGTAGAAGTCATTCTTAGCTTGAGGGCTACACAAAAAAGAGGCCATTGTCATTAATTTGCTAACCCTTATCCAGACAATATATTGCTCTACTTTTAATTCATAGTTACTTTATTAGCTTCAGCCTTTTCTCATCGTAAAATCCTTTATGAGAAGATGGTTCTGTTACCAGGACAACCAAGAATTAGGCCTCTTCAGTTTATTGTAAACTGAATTCCTGCTCCATTGTTTATTTCCAACTTCATTCCTTGCTTACCTCACACAGAGTCACAAGAAAGAAAATATATTGCTGTCTTCTTCTCTGTAACTAATCATTCTTTCAGAATAACATGGAAATTTAAAAAAATTATTTGGCTTAATCCATCCTATTTCTGCAAACTAATCCTGACACATTAGTTTTCTTCAAAAAAAATATTTATTTCTGATCAATATTATCCAACATCATACCTCCCAAATAACCTAAAATAAAAAAACATCATGGGTTGTGGCGAAATTGCTGTAGATAGTGAAATAACTGAATACTGTTAATTAATTTGAAATCAGATGCATCAAAAAGAAGAAAATATACATATATTGTCCCTGAACATTTTCAAAATAAAATATATGATAATTCAACAAACTATCCAGGTTGTAGTTTATCTCCTATGTGAAACACTATTCCTCATGTTAAAATACGGAACATAATCTGTGGTTATTGGGAAAAAAAGAATGATGTTTATACAGCTTAGATATAAGTAAGTCATGAGACATCAGTGACTATAATCAGCATATGAATTCCTGAAAGATAAAGAATGATCAATACCGCCTATTAAACTCTCATTTCTTGGAATACTATACACTTAAATGTTTAAATTGACATCTTGAAAAGTTTTATAATGATCAAATTAAACTGACATGTGATGAATAATTTTTAGATTTATGAGGCCTCAAGAATTAGACAAGCATGAAGCATGTCATTTTACCTAGTTATTTAATAAATTATTTTTAAATGTTTCTAACTTTATTTGAGAAGAAAAATTATGACCTTTATTCTCAGGCACCCACAAACGCTGTTCTTCATGAGATTTTTCAAAACTGCGGACACCTGTGGTGTGTTGGATTCATGCCCTGGGGCCTGAGGCACTTACTGTATTTTTCACACTATAAGACGCATCTGACCATAAGATGCACCTATGTTTAGAGGAAGAAAACAAGAAAAAAAGACATTCTGAACCAAATGGTGTACTAAAATATTTAATAAAGTATAACAGAATAATATTCAACCATGTAAGTGAACAGCAGTCAACAGCAGTGTTAAGAACCATCACCACTGTCATTAACAAATGAGGAGAGACTTTAAGGTTCAAGTACTCTTCTAGTTTTCTGGAAACCCAAAGAACTCATCATCACTAGTGTCAGAATTTATGAAGCTCAGTTGTTCACAATCACTGATATCACTTTCTTCGCTATCTTCATACTGACCAGACGCCCTGAGATTCTATAAAGTGGGACATTTAAGCATCCCAGGGGTTTCACATGGGCCTACCTCTTCCTCTCTAACAGCTGTCACCACCACTGACAGGTCAGGTAATACACATCACAGTCTGTGATGCAATATTCGCCCATAAGATGCACAGACATTTCCCCCCACTTTGGTGGGGAAAAAAAGTGCATCTTATGGGACAAAAATACGGTACCTATGTGAGCGAGGCTTCCTTGACTTTTAAACTTTTCTAGAGATTCTAGCAGTGTGAAATGACACACATCTCTATTTTCTGTCTTAGGTTTGGAATGATTTCTTCTCTTAAAAATAACACACTGATCTTTTCTAAATTGAATTAACCTAATAGCATTCAAAAACTGACAAACATAATATGCTTGTTTTAAGGCAGAAGTGGATTAGTCAACAGAATCATATCTCTAGTCAGGTTTAAATTAAGTTATAAATTCTAACCAAACAGTGCATGCTGGAATAAGTCATATTATTAGTATGCATAGTCATACTGATCTCAATTGTAAGTGACACAGGCTTTTTCAGTAGGGAGATACAAAAGTTTATAGTTGAAGAATCTTTTTTCATGTTGTGGTACAGAGATTGTTTTCCTTTGATTACATGGCTCCCTGAAGCCTTAGCCCATTTTGTTACATTGTTGTAGTCACAGGAACAAATCACTCTCTTCATTTTTCTATACCATCTTTTAGGCATATTATTATTTAATGTCTTTTTTTTGGCCTAGTTATTGCTTGTTATAACCTGCATCAAAGCAAAAGGGACAAAACTCAAATGCATCAAATGCTTTTTAAAAAACAACTTTTTATTGAGGTATGTAGGAAACACCTTTTATTACTTATTTATAGAATTATTTATAAAGGAATAGTGATAATACTGACAGAAATGAGGACTTAAGAATTATCTATAAATTTTATTTGTACTATTTACAGATACAGAAAATTAAAAGTCAAATACATTTTCATTTGCTAATAAGAATTATCATTTTAAGATATTTGTTTTATAAAATCTATTGAGTTATCTGTTTGCTATATTCTGTCAGCTCTTTGAATGCCACCAGTAGAATGTGGTAGACTTGATGCTGCCCAAGTTCTGAGGCAAGGTCATAAGATGCCTTGAAGCTTTTCACCAGATCTCTTGGAACATGTGTTCTGGGAGAAGTCAGCCACCAACATGCTGTGAACAAATGTCTAAGGTAGCCAAGCAGTGAGGCCACATGGAGAGACAGAGATGCATGGATGTTCTTCAGCTATTTTAGCCAGCCCAGCTGAGATGAAGACAGTGCATAAAGATGCTATCTTGGATTTCTAGGCCAGTTAAGCCTCAAGTTAGCTCCAGCCTGATTGCTGCTTAACTGAATCCAATGAGAGACCCCAAGTGAAAACCACCCTGTTCAGTCCCATCAACACACGGAACTTTTAAGGGAATACTAAAGTGCTGGTTTAAGCCACTGAGTTTTGGGGTGTTTTATTATTACAGCAATATATAACCAAGGCACAGATATAAGCTATTTGTTTTTTGGTTTCCTTTTTAGGCATAACATTTCTTTGCTTCTAGTGAATTTTGCATTTAAATTTTTGTGAATTTATTTATATTCCTGCTGTCTTTGTTTTGTATATACAATTCTCTGCTTAGAAAATCTGAATGAAGGTGTTTGTGTGTATTTTACCCTATTATATAAATGGGTCTTAAAGAGCAACTAGATTCACTTTCTTAAAGAAAGTGAATATATTAAGTAAATACTTTGATCAGCAACAACTCTGCTATAAATCTGGTAACTTAATATCATTTTGAGATAGCATGCACTGAAACACCTAAAAGCAATAAAGCCAAGCTTTCAAAGAGAAAAACAGTAGCAAAGAAAACTAAACTAAAAGGAGACTCGATAAGAAAAATATCTAGCAAAGAGAGAGTTGGTAAGAGGGGTATTACTTTAGCACTAAAATTTCTTAGATAACTGTTGGTTAATGTCTTCTCTCAATAAATATATATTTTAGGGCAGGCAGCAATCTAATTTATGGGAAGAATGGAAAATTCATGTGTGTTAGTAAGACTGACAGATATGTAGCATGATAGCATGGAGACATTTTTATCTTTAAAGTATACAGAACTGGAAACAAAACCCCAACATGTAGTGTTAACCTCAGAAATAACTTGATGTTCATTTAGAGTTTCACCAGGGAAGATGTTCCAGCTATTGAACTGGGTTTACTAACTTGCTATACTAAGAGTGGTCCCCTAGTAAATTGGAAATAAGTTTTACCTGTGTCAGATTTAATTTATTAGTCTAGACATAGCGAACAGTTGAATTTAATAACTACTAAATATGTGTCCACATATTCTTAGTATTTAATATTTCTGGATTCTTCAAGGAGAAGGGTACAGGTCTTAAAAAAGCTAAATGATACAGTAAAGTATCAGCGTTCTTACTGCAAAATCATTCCTTAAAAATTACAGGTATCCTATTTTTTAAGTATTAGGATAGGTGTATAGGGCATAGGCAACTAAATTTGCTGGCAGTGTGTAGCAAAGGTGGTGTCAGGGTAGCTGAGAATAGAGTTTAGTCCTTTAGAGTGAGTAAATTATCAGGATGACAAGAGAGTAAAGTAAGGGGTGCAGAATGCATTTCAAGTAAAGAAATTATTCAGGAAAGGGCCAAAATGTCTTACATGTTGCCAGATACTTTATGTGAACATCTAATATAGTACTTAATATATCATGATGTAAAATCAGTTTATTATTGTCTGCTTTTTTCAATAGATTGTTAGCTTGAAAGACAGAGACAATATGGCACTTATGTTTGGCTGCCTATACCTAGTCTCTGGCATCTAGCAGGCATGCAATAATTACAATTAAAAAAATGAAGAAGTTAACAAGTGCAAAATCCCTATTTTATAACACAAATTTTAATAATCTGGTATATATGTACCTATATATATATTTTATATTTAGAGTCCCCATTAAATTGTAAATTCTTTTAGGGAAGGGAATTGTCCCTTATTTTTCTTCCTTTGAATGATGGTTGACCCATTTATAAGGTTTGGACCCTATAAATGCTGATTGGGAAACAAACTATAGTTTTCTTTACCTTTTAAAACCAACCAAGGCCTAATTTAAGCCTCTAAGCTCATCTGAAATACTGAAATATTACAATAAAATATCTAAAGCCAGCATAATTCTAAATTATAAACATGAGGTGGTCATATTTCTATATTTCTGGTTGCCTAGAAACAAAGATGTGAAGTTATATGAGGTTATAAGAGCTTGTACCAATAAGATTATGTATGCAAAGTTCAGCCTCCCTCCTCGGATTTGAAAGGCATCCATTCTGGAGAGCATCATGTAACAATGAATTTTCATTGTTTCAAGTTTGCAAAGCTTGGCCTTCTTTTGTTGTAGTACTTAGCCAAAGAAAATAATTCTTCATGTAAAGTAACCACAACAGATCAATAACACAACTGCTCTATATTCATTACTATATAATAAATATTTTCAAACTTTAAACAATCAGCTTAAACATGTAGTGCAGAGGAAAGGGGAAAGATTAGGAGAAAGTTGATATTTGGCAAACCAGTATTGTCAACATACTGGAATTAAGGTAATTTTGACCTTTTGACAAGTAACCAAAGAGTGAGTAGAGGTGGTGTAGCAAGGCTGGGTAGTGGGCTATTTAACTTCTACTTGGAAATGCCTTTTTCCTGCTCTAGTCATGAATGAATAGATAAGTAAGCAGTATGATATTATGAGGATAATAAGTTGGGGGTCAGGAGTCCTAGGCTGTACTTTTGGCCTTAGACATTTATATACATAAATAACAACAATCCTGTCCACATGAAAAGAAAGGCAATTCTGTTGATGTTACCTTTTTTTATTGTTTTTTTTTTTCCCGGAACTTTTGCAAGAGGAGAATAGGTTAGATGGAAAAGAGAAGGTTACAATCAGCTTCTGAAATAAGAGGAGGAAAATTGGACGAGCTGTTTTGGGAAATCAATGAACATTTAGCAACTGTTTTGGACACAGCTGGGAGCAGCTTTCTGGTTGTCTCCAGTTTTGAAGAATTGTATTCCTTCTTAGTTGTGGAGGGAGATTTAGGATGTCTACCTATGCCTCCATCTGGCCAGAAGTCACCCCAGATTTTTTTTTTGTGTGTGTGTGTGTGTGTGTGAGACCATTATTCAGCTTACCACATCTACTGTTTGGAATCCAGTATACATTACCCTTTTAAAGTGCTCAAGAGAGGAGAGAGAAAAAGAATTGTTGTGGCAGTGGTAAGAAATCTCTTTAGTATACATTTACTAAGAAATATTTAGACTTTGAAAGTTGTGAGTCTTTTTAATGTAAAAAATTACTCTCAAAATTATTTTTGAATGGCCCATGGGCAAAAGAATCCCTTCTTTGGCGATTTGCTTCTGCAAAACACTTTCTGGAGACAATGATGTAATAACCAGTTTTCACCAAATAAAACACTGATTCTTTTATACTATAAGCAATTACTCTTATAAATATGTTGCTTGCTCTATTAATTTTGTTCTCTATTATATATTGCTTTGTGTTACTACCTATATTATCTTTACATTTGGTTATCTAAGCTACAATTGATCACTCTTTCTCAATATCCCTGAAATAATTTTCAATATTCTGAAAATAATCACCAATTCTTTTCTCTGATAAAAATGATAATAGATATAATTAATGATCCTATTTTATTTCTAATCATTTTATATTTACTGTTTAATATGATCTTCATAAACTCTTGGAAGCTATTGTTTATTAATATCCCCATTCACATATTGGGAAACAGACTGAATAAGAAGTAAATTATTCAAAACTACACTGCTAGTGAATGGCAGAACCAGATTTTAAATTAAGTATAACTAATGTCCAAATTGGTAGTGTTTTAATTATATATCACTATAACAAATGTTTGTGAGTTAAAATATCATAGGTTTAAATATCAGAAAACTCTGCATATTCTTGAATGCTTTTTAATAATGTAATTCTAAAAACAGTTTAAAGCAGCAAAATTTATGAGAAGAGACCCCCCCAAAACTAGAATTATCTTCTGGAGGGCAGGCCCCTTGTAGTACAGGCTTCCCCTGCTATGTGAATGCTCTAGGAACCCATCTGTATCAGTGTACCAGCTGGTGGTGTTGGGAAAGGCTGTGCTGTTCTTCAGAGAACTTTATTTGAACACTCTTTCAATGTGTTTTGCCCATTTCATGCTGGTTGGGTTACAAATGCACCTGCCCACACCGCACTGAGTGTTCAGCAGTTTTTGACCAAAAATGGCATGGCCCCTATGTCCCACCCTTCCTATTCATCTGATCTCTCCCTGAGCGATTTTTCCCTGGATAAAAAAGTCTTCAAAGGGAAATGTTTTGCCAATGTGGAAGAGGTGAAACAACAACAACAAAAAAAATGGCACAAGCACTAAAGGCTTCAAAATTGCTGAGTTCAAAAACTGTTTCGAGCAGTGGAAAAAATGTTGCGATCGGTGTATTTCATCAAATGGAGAGTACTTTGAAGGTGACTGAAGTTTAAACATGTAAGAATAAATACACAGTTTATAAAATAAATTCCAATTTCTTTGGGGTTCCTCCTCGTAAAATATGGAGCATAAAAAAAGCTGAAGAGGATTTGTTAGCTCTTGGAAAGACAGCTTCAGTATCCCTTCCATGTGTTAGGTAATTTAAAATGCCTGTGTTTGGAAAGATTTTATTCATTCTGTGTTTGTTGCAAGCATTTCTCCTCTGTCATAAATGTTCCATAGGTTTGGCAAAATAAATTAGAGCAAAAATTTTAAAGTGTTTTTAAAAACATGTTCATTCTGCTTTAAGAAGTAAAGTTTTAGAAGTTTAACAGTTGGGCATCCAGATTTGAAGAAGAAAATAAAACAGTATGTTAACATGCCAACATTTCATTTTGAAGTACAAAATATAATCCAAAATCAGGAAAAGGTGACAATTTGTAAAATCACTATGATGCTGATATATGATAAAATGAATTCAATTTTTAATATGTAACATTTTATAGGGTTCTAAGTAAGGATCTGAAATAGATACAATCATTTAAGTAGTCTTCATTTCACTTACGAAAAATATTCTAAACTGGGACACATTTAGCAAATGTATCCCGAGAAAATATTTCTGATTCTGTTGAGGAATTAGTGTATTGGTGATTTTAATTGATGAAATGACAAGAGTTTTAGATATACTTCAATATAAAAAGGAAGAGAAAACAAAATATTTATTTATATCCTAGTTAAAATTTGAGACTTTACATTAATTTTTACTGTTCCTGGAAATCTCTTCCTTTTTCTTTTTTCTTTTTTACCAGTACAGATTCTTCTCATCCTCTAATTAGACTAACGTTGCTCATGTGCCTATATTCTGTCCTGCATTATGTTCAACAGAGAAGGAAAACTCTGATTCCAAAAAAACCTCCGCTGCCTTGCGGCATACCTCTTCAGGGGAAAGGCTAAGGGAGTAAACCCCGACAGAAAATCCGGAGCCGGAGTCCCTAAGGCGGTTTGACGTTGCAGTCAACACCGGCAACTCCTGCGGCGCACCTGAAGCCAAGCTGTATTGACTCCGTCTTTCCCTTGGATCCTTCAGCTGCGAAGAGAGGGGGGGGTCTGCTGCTTGGGCAACAGCAGACCCTCCATATCACCCTGCCCAGGCTCTGTAGCTTCAGCTCTTAAGAAGCTACACCATCGTCTCTCGAGATGGATGGCTGCCAATGATGATTATGTTCAAATGCCTCATCTCATTTTATCTTCCAAAGAACTATCTGACATGGGTACTATCATTTCCTTTTACAGATGAGAAGAAATAGAATCAAGAGATGAAATGATTTTCCAAAATCATAACACTGACAAGTGACAGAGGGCAGATTTAAAATTACATTTGAGTACAAGGTTGTTTAAGACTTATTTTTTAATCCGCTTCAGCATGTGATCGTCTTCATTACTGAATTCCAAATATATTTATAGTCTTCTTTGTGTGCTTTAATTCTTGTTTATTAATGTTATCTTCTAAACTCTGAAGTTATCTGTGCTCTAATGTTCATTACAGAATTATTCGCAATAGGCAAGATATGAAAGCAACCTAAGTATATTTCAACAGAAAAATGGACAAAGAAGATGTGATATATATTTATATGTGTGTACACACACACACACACACACACACACACACACACACTCTCTCTCTCTCTTCTCTCTCTCTCCCCCTGGAAAAAGTCCAGCCATTGTTAATATAATAAGAGTAGTTTGTGCGACATCGATGTAATCTGGCAGCCAATGAGAGTGGACTGGAATGTGTACTTGTGAATAATGACAGCTTTACTGTACTAGTAATGGGGGTGATAGATACTGTTGAGTGAGCATGTGAGCATGTGTACCATGTGGCTGTTGCATTCAAAATGACTTAGCAAGTAGAGCAATGAATCTGCATCACATTTTGCATTAAGCTTGAATATTCCTCCACAGAAACTTATTCAGATGATTCAGATGGCCATAACTATGGGCCATAACTGGCCCATAACTGGCCCATAACTGGCAGCTTCATCAGGACAATGCACCCTCTTATACCTCATGTCTTGTGCAGAGTTTTTTGCAAAACATCAAATCACCCAGGTGACTCAGCCCCCCTACAGCCCAGATTTGGTGTCCTGTGACTTCTGTTTTATCCCAAACTACAATCACCTTTGAGGGGAAGATATTTTAGACCATTGATGAGATTCAGGAAAATATGACAGGACAGCTGATGGCAATTCGGAGAACCATGTGAGGTCCCAAGGTTCCTACTTTGAAGGGGCCTTAGGCATCATTGTCCTATGTACAATGTTTATCATACCTTGTATCTTCTTCAATAAGTATATACAGATATAAAATTCCATACATGAGAAGGAAAGAAATGATGTTATTTGCAACAGTCTGGATGAACCTAGAAGATATTATATTAAGTGAAATTAGGCAAAGAGACAGAGAACAATTATGTATGATATCACATACATGTGAAATCATTAAATATTTGAATTTATAGAAACAGGAAGTAGAATGGTGGTTTCTCAGGACTAGAGGGGTAGTGGGGATGAGAAGATGCTAGTCAAAGGCATATGCCTTTTGTAATGAGATGAATAAAGTATGGAGACCTAATTTACAGCATGGGAACTATGTTAATAATACTAAAAGGGTAGACCTTTAGCATTCTCATGCACTCAAAGGTGAGTATATGAGGTGATGGATATGTTAATTAACTAGCTTGTGGTGATCATTTTATAAGGTATATGTAAGTCATATAATCATGTTATCCATTCTAAATATATACAATTGTATTTGTCAATTGTGCCACAGTAGAATTGAGAAAATATCAATAACATAACCTCTATCTTATGACACTGATAAAAGAACAAACTAAACTTATGAAAACAAAAGAAAAAGACTAAAGATTAGGAGAGAAATGAATTAGATCAAAAAGAGAAAAACAATAGAGAGAGAAGATCAATATACTCAAATATTTTTTGTAAAGACCAATAAAATTGACAAATTTTTAGCTAAAGTTACCAAGAAAACAAGAGAGAAGACCTACATTACCAAAATTAGGAGTGAAGAAGAGGCATTACTACTGACCTTACATATATGGTGAAAGATAATAAGTTAATATTATGAACAACTCTATGCCAACAAAAATAATTTAAATGAAATAGAAAAATTCTTAGACACAAAATAACAAACCTCACACAAGAAAAAGAAAACTCAAATACACTTTCACAAGCAGAGACTGAAATTATAATTTAAAATGTTTTTTCCAAGAAAACTCTAGCCGTGCTTTCTCAGTGAATCTTATTAAGTAATTAAAAAAGAATTAAGCTACTCCTTCAAAAACACTTTCAAAAAATAAAAAGAGGAGGGAACACATTTTGGTTCATTCTGTGAGGCCAGCATTACCCTGACACCAAAATCAGACAAATACGTCACAAGAAAAGATATAGACCAATATCTTTATAATTGTAGGCACATGTGCTTAACAAAATATTAGCAAACCTAACTCATCAACATTTAAAAAGAATTATACACCATGTACAAGTGGGATATATCCCAGGAATGCAAGGTTGGTTTAGTATCTGAAAATCAGTTAATGTAACACACCATATATGAATAGAGGACAAAAACACATGATCATTGCAATAGAAAAAAACAACAACATTTGAATTCATCACCAATACCCATTTACAAAATATTTATCAGTCCAAAAATGGAAGAAAATTTCCTTAACCTGAAAGTTCATTTATGAAAAGCCTACAGTTTATACCATACTTAATGGTGAAATTGAGTACTTTCTGCATATGATTAGGTATACGATAAGGATGTTCAAACTCACCACTTCTATTTAACATTGCACTGGAGATTCTAGCCAGGGTAATTAGGCAAGAAAAAAAAAAGTCATTCCAATTGTGAAGAAAGAATTAAACGATCTCTATTTGCAAATGGCATGACCTAGTATATAGAAACTATGAAAGAATACACTAGCGATTTTCAACTGGCATGTTGTGGCATGCTGATGTTCTGCAAGAATTTTAAAAATATACGATACCTGACTATTTAGTCTAAGGCCCTGACCTCTTTTCCCTTAGACTGTCAAAAAAAAAAAAACAAACAAAACAAACAAAAAAAAACGATAGCAGTCAGCTTCCAGAACGGCACAAGCCTCTTTGGTCTCCCTCCTCGTCCCCTGCTGCCAGCAGACTAAATCATTGAAGATAAAACTTTTTCAAGTGTCCTTTGAGCCCCAGACAAAACACTGGTATCCAGAGATGTGACTTTGAATTCTTCTAGACTGTTCTGAAAAATCAAATTTATCTTGAATGTGCAATTTTTAAAATCATTATTCCAAGTGAAGAGAAGATGGCAGAGGAGTGAGGGGAGGCTGTGATTTCAGGCTCCTGAGACCAGTCTGTAGTTTGGACTAATTGCAGACAGAACATCTCAGTGAGCAGCTGTACAGTGGCAGAAGTTGAGCCTTGGCACTGCTGGGTTAGAGAAAAACCATCTGGGAACAACCTGTTTAGTGAGGATGACGAAGGAAAAAGGGACGAGAAGGAAGAAGGGACGAGACGGGATTCCTGACTGGGGTGGCTGCCTGAGCTGCAGCTGGAAGTACACAAAGGCTTTTTGGCAACCACAGGCTTCCCCAGAGAGGAGTCGGGAGGAGAGCAGATCTCTGCCCGCTGGCAGACAGGATTCGACCAGGTGGCATTGGTGCTGAAAGACAAGAAACAGTGTACTGCTGTGTAAGTGAGAACATAATTTTCCTTTATATTTTTCTCTTGTGAACTGCAGAGAGGGGTGGAAAGTTTGGGGGTGATAGGACATTCTTGAGGAGCACAGGCACAGAAGTGCGCTCATCCACTCCCCAACCCTTCTCTTGGGTCGCGGGGGCGCGCATAGGGAAGTGCCCTCATTCACTAGCCCAGGTGCGCGGGGCCACGCGTCCAGGTGTCCCTCAGACACACCCCAACAGACATAAGATCAGTGCCCCAACGGGCATAGGGAGGGCCCACTGGACATGCAGAAGACCATGCACAGACACCCCTGGCCAGCTCCAGTGGGCACCAGGACGGAGCACAGACCACTTGCTCAGGCTCTGCTCGTGCCTGCACAGGCGGGTGCAGGAATGGCAGGCAGCTGTGGCGCGGGAACAGCGGGCGACAGTGACTCACAGACGCTCACTTCCACTGTGCAGAAGTGTCCGGGGCCCCGCCCTAAGAGGCGAGAAACCAACTCCCGGAGCGCAGCTCAGCAGGCCTGAGACTAGCGCTCGGGCTGCCTTGCATGTGCATGGGTGCTCACGCAAAAGTACCTCGGCCAGCTCCAACAGGTGCCAAAGAAACGTGCTGTGCCAGCCACCATGGGTGCACACCGCTGCTGCAAGGAACAGGAACCTCTGACCTGCCTCATTAGACCAGCTGTGGATGCAGAAAAAGAAGATGACACACAAACGCTGAACTGAGTAAAAACATTCCTTTTACATACTTTTAAAATTTCTATTTCTATCTTAGTGTTTTTATTTGTATTTTATTTTACTTTAAATTTTTTTCATTTCTTATTTTTAATTCTAAATTTAATTTTAATTACAATTCTTTCTTTTTCTTTCTTAAGGAAAGAAAAAAATCTATATCTCTAATTTGTTTCACACAATCTCTCCTTCTCATCCTTCCTCTTTAATTTTTGTTTGTTTGTGTGTCTAGTTTAGCCTCCTTTTCACTCTAAATAAATAGAATATAACTACTATATAAATACAATAGTATACAATCCCACTTTCTTACTATATCCTACATTTTTCCCTCCTTTTCTTCTATCGTTATTAACATACAATGTAAATATTACCTACTGTCTTGCATAGTCTCAACCATCATTAATCTATCATCCCCTCTCTCAAAAATCGTATTTTTCCTCCCTAAAAATATCTATTCTTCCTATAGTATAAAAGCTCTAATCTCTCTACATTTATATTAATACTGGCTCGTTGGCAGACGATAGCGGGATAGAGGGTGGGGGATATTTTTGAGGGTGTGTGTCTCCTGCCTCAGCTGTGTGTTTATGTTTTTAACAGCATCTCCACAAAAGAACTCAAGACAAAGTGGATAGAGTGACTCTCAATCAATTAGCCAGAAGGGAGATCCTACCAAAGAGCATCTGAAACATAACCAGACAGCATAAACAAATGACATAAAGGGTTCACCAAGAACATCAGGCTTAGGAGATCAAAGAGACTGCACCACTGAAACCCCCAGATCTCCTATAAAGAATCTCATACCACAAAGGTGGGAAGTGAAAGCAGACAAATCCAAAAAACAAAAACAAACAAGAAGAATTCAACATGGTAAGACGCAAAAACAACCTCTCAATGAAAAGAAAGGAGGAATCCCCAGAAAGAGAGGTAGATGGAATAGACATAGCCCAAATGTCAGACACGGAATTCAAAACAGTGGTGGTGACGAAGCTCAATATACTCGACAACCTTAAAAACAACTATGACAACCTCCAAGGAAGTTACCAACAGCTCCAAGAAAATTACAAGGAACTTGCAGAGAAATACACCAGCATAAAAAAAGACATAGAAACTATTAACAAGAACCAGGAAGAAATGAAGAATTCAATCTCTGAACCGAAAAACACAATAGAATCAGTCAAAAGCAGACTAAATGAAACAGAACATTGGATTAGTGAGTTAAAAGATAATGTAGAGAAAAATTCCCAGACAATACAGCAAAATGGAAAAAAGATTGAAAAAGTACGAAGAAGAAGTAAGGGAATTACAGGATAGCATAAGGAAAAAACAATATCAGAATCATTGGACTTAAAGAGGGATCAGAAGAACAAGGAATAGAAAAACTGATAGGAGAAATAGTGACAGAAAATTTTTCCAACCTGATGAGAGAAAAAATTATGCAAGTTCAGGAAGCACAGAGAGTTCCAATGAAGAGGAACCCCCAAAAACCCACTCCAAGGCACATCATAATTAAAATGCCAACATTCAAAGACAAAGAGAGAATCCTAAAAGCAGCAAGAGAAAAACAGCAAATAACATACAAGGGAGCTCCAATAAGGCTACTGACCGAATTCTCAACAGAAAACACTACAAGCCAGAAGGGAATGGTCAAAAATATTTCAAGCAATGAAAAACAAAGGCCTACAACTAAGAATACTCTACCCAGAAAGGCTCTCATTCAAAATGCAAGTTGAAATAAGGAGTTTCCCAGACACAGGAAGACTAAAAGAATACATCTCCATCAAACCAACATTGCAAGAGATGCTAAAGGGAATGTTCTAAGAAAAAAGAAGAAAAAAAAGAGGAGATGAACAGAGGTACAAAGGGAAATGAAAAAATACATGTCAATAATAGCCTTAAATGCAAATGGATTAAATGCTCCAATTAAAGGACATAGGGTAACGAAACAGAAAGAAAACAGGACCCATATATTTGCTGTCTACAAGAAACACACCTCAAAACAAAAGATTTACACAGACTGAAAGTAAAGGGATATAAAAAAATATTCCAAGCAAACCGACATGAAAAAAACCTGGGGTAGCAGTACTCATATCAGACAAAATGGACTTCAAAGCAAGGGCAATAAAAAGTGACAAAGAAGGACATTTCATAATACTTAAGGGAACAATTCATCAAGAAGATATAACACTGATAAACATATATGCACCCAACATAGGAGCAACCAAATACAAAATGAAAATACTAGAAGACCACAAGAAAGATACTAACAGCAACACACTCATAGTAGGGGACTTCAACACTCCATTATCAACAATAGACAGATCTTCGAAGCAAAGAAACACCAAGGATATACAGACATTGAAGAACACACTGAACCACATGGACTTAACTGATATATATATAGAACTTTCCACCCCAAAGAAGCAAAATATACATTCTTTTCAAGTGCACATGAGACATTTTCAAAGATAGACCACATGATAGGACACAAAACAAGCCTCAACAAATTCAAAAAAATTGAAATCATATCAAGCATCTTTTTAGACCACAATGCCTTGAAACTAAAAATCAACCTCAGAGAAAAAAATCAAAGACACCCAAACTCATGGAGAATGAATAACATGCTATTAAATAATGAATGGGTTAACAATGACATCAAAGAAGAAATCAAGAAATTTCTAGAAACTAATGATAATGAACACACAACAGCCCGAAACCTATGGGACACAGCAAAAGCAGTCCTAAGAGGGAAGTTCATAGCAATACAAGCATATCTGAAAAGGATAGAAGAATCTCAGATAAAAAATCTTACCCCAAAGCTACAAGAACTAGAACAACAAAAACAAACAAAGCCTAGGGCGAGAAGAAGGAAGGAAATCATCAGGATCAGAGCAGAATAAATGACATAGAGACTAAACAAACAATCCAAAAGATCAATGAAACTAGGAGCTGGTTCTTTGAAAAAATATACAAAATCGACAAGCCTCTAGCCAGACTTATCAAGAAAAAAAGAGGACCAAAATAAACAAAATCAGAAATGAAAGAGGAGAAATCACGACTGATACCACAGAAATACAAACGATAGTAAGAAATTACTACAAACAACTGTATGGCAAGAAACTTGACAACCTAGAAGGAAGGGACAAATTTCTAGAAACATATAACCTTCCAAAACTGAATCAAGAAGTAGAACGTTTCAATAGACCAATAACAAAGAAGGAAATTGAAACAGTAATCCAAAATCTCCCTGCACACAAAAGCCCTGAACTGGATGGCTTCACAGGCAAATTTTACAAAACATTTAGAAAAGAACTAACTCCTACCCTCCTCAAACTATTCCGAAAAATCAAAGAAGAGGAAAAATCCCAAACTGTTTCTATGAAGCCAGTATTACCCTAATCCCAAAACCAGATCAAGACACAACAAAGAAAGAAAACTACAGGCCAATATCACTGATGAACATAGATGCTAAAATCCTCAACAAAATATTGGCAACAGGATCCAGCAATACATCAAAAAGATCATACACCACGATCAAGTGGGAATCATCCCAGGGATGTAAGAATGGTTTAATATTCACAAATCAATAAATATAATACATCACCTGAACAAAATGAAAGGCAAAAATCACATCATCACATCGATAGATGCAGAAAAAGCATTTGATAAAGCACGACACCCATTTATAATGAAAACACTCAGCAAAATGGGAATAGAGGGAGCATACCTTAATGTAATTAAGGCTATATATGAGAAGCCTGAAGCCAACATCATACTCAATGGACAGAAACTGAAAGGATTCCCCCTGAAATCAGGAACAAGACCAGGCTGTCCACTCTCCCCACTCCTATTCAACATAGAGTTGGAAGTCCTAGTCACAGCAATCAGACAAGAAAAAGAAATAAAAGGCATCCAAATTGGGAAAGAAGAAGTAAAACTATCATTATATGCAGATGACATGATAGTATACACAGAAAACCCTATAAACTCCACTAAAAGACTACTCGATATAATAAGTGAATTTGGCAAAATAGCAGGGTACAAAATAAATATACAGAAATCTAAAGCATTTTTGTACATCAACGATAAAATATCAGAGACAGAGACAAAAAAGAAAATACTATTTACAATAGCAACAAGAAAAATAAAGTACCTAGGCATAAACTTAACCAAAGAGATAAAAAACCTGTACTCTTAAAATTACATAACATTGAAGAAAGAAATTAAGGAAGATACAAATAAATGGAAGCATATACCATGTTCTTCGGTGGGAAGAATCAACATCATCAAAATGTCCATACCACCCAAAACAATTTACAGATTCAATGCAATCCCTATTAAAATGCCAATGGAATATTTCACAGACCTAGAACAAATAATCCAAAAATTCATATGGAACCAAAAAAGACCCCGAATAGCAAAAGCAATCTTGAGACAGAAGAACACAGAAGGAGGAATCACAATACCAGACATCAAACAGTACTACAAAGCCACTGTGATCAAAACAGTCTGGTACTGGCATAAGAACAGACATATCGATCAGTGGAACAGAATAGAGAGCCCAGAAATAAACCCAGGCCTCTATGGTCAACTAATATTTGATAAAGGAGGAAGGAACATAAAAGGGAGTGAGAAGAGCCTCTTTAGCAAATGGTGCTGGGAGAACTGGATAGGGACTTGCAAAAAATGAAAATAGACCACCAACTTACACCACACACGAGAATAAACTCAAGATGGATTAAAGACTTAAATGTAAGCCGTGACACCATAAAAGTCCTAGAGGAAAATATAGGCAGGAAAATTTCAGATATCCCATGTAACAATATCTTCACGGATACATCTCCTAAGGCAAGAGAAATAAAGAAAAAAATAAACAAATGGGACTACAGCAAACTAAACAGTTTCTGCTCAGCAAAAGAAAACATCAGCAAGATGAAAAGGAAACCAACTATATGAGAAAAGATATTTGCCAATGACATCTCAGACAGGGAACTGATCTCCAAAATATAGAAAGAGCTTATATGACTCAACATTGAGAAAACAAACAACCCAATTAAAAAATGGTCAAAGGACCTCAACAAACACTTCTCCAAAAAGGACATACAGAAGGCCCATAGACACATGAAAAAATGCTCAACATCATTAGCCATCAGGGAGATGCAAATAAAAACCACGATGAGATACCATTTTACACCAGTCAGAATGGCCATCATCAACAAATCAAGAAACAACAAGTGGTGGCGAGGATGTGGAGAAATGGGAACCCTACTGCACTGTTGGTGGGAATGCAGACTGGTGCAGCCACTTTGGAAAACAGTATGGAATTACCTCAGAAAAACTAAAAATGGAACTGCTTTTTGAACCAGAGATTCCACTGCTAGAATTATACCCGAAAAATCCTAAAATCCTAAAACACCAATTCAAAAGAACTTATGCACCCCTATGTTCATAGCAGCACTGTTTACAATTGCTAAGTGCTGGAAACAGCCTAAATGCCCATCTGTAGATGAGTGCATCATAAAACTGTGGTACATCTACACAATGGAATACTATGCAGCAGAAAGAAAGAAGGAACTCCTGCCATTTGCAACAACATGGATGGAACTAGAGAGAATTATGCTTAGTGAAATAAGCCAGGCAAAGAAAGAAAAATACCAGATGATATCACCCAATACAGGAAACTAAAGAACAACAGAAACAAACGAACTAAATAGGACAAAGAGCAGAATAGCAGTCAATAGGGGGGAGAGGGGAGGGAGAGAAGGGGGATAAGAAAAGGAAGGGTTTAGTCAAGGAATGTGTATAAATGACTCATGTACGTGGACAAGGGGAGGGATATGTTTGTAGGAGAAGGGGTGGGCTGGGTGGGGGAGAGCAATGGGGGAAAAATGGAACAAATGTAATTGAAAAACCAAAAAAAAAAAAGAAAGAAAGAAAATGACAACAGCCAACCAAGAATAATTGTCTGATGTGAATGAATAAAATTATACCTATTTTTTTGGTCAGGTGAGAAAACATAACAAATATTTTGGTGTGCCACAGAATTTAAGTAATTAGTTTATGTGTTCCATAAGATGAAAATTTTCAAAATCACTGGAATACACTAAAAAGCTTTCAAACTAATTATTTCAGCAAGGTTGCTGGGTATAAGATCAATATACAAAAGTAAATTGCATATCTATCCACTAGCAATGGGAAATTCTAAAATGAAATTAATAATAGCATCAACACTTAAAATAGTGTCAAGGAATTTAGAAATAAATTTTACCAAGGATGTATAATAATTGCACACTGAAAACTATGAAATATTGCTGAAAGAAATTATAGAAGACCTTCATAAATGGAAAGCATGTTGTATTCAAGAACCATAAATCTTAATATTGTTAAGATGACAATACTCCCCAAATTGATCTACAGATTTCAGATTCATCACAATCCTTATAAAAATTATACTAGTATAGGTGGATTTTTGTAAAAATTGAAAAAATGATCCTAAAATTCATATAGAAATTCAAGGGACCCAGAATATCTCCAACAGTCTTGAGAAAAAAGAGAAAAAGTTGGAGGAGTCATACTTCTTGATTTCAGAGAGTAGTACAAAAGTAGAGTAATCAAGAAGGTGGTATTGCAGTATAGATAGACATATGGGCAAGTGTAATATAATTAAGAGTTCATACATAAACCTTCGCATTTAAAGTCAATAGATTTTCAACAAGGGTGTCAAGAATATTTATTGTAGTAAAGAATGATTCTGGGACAAATGAATATCACATGCAAAATAACATAGATGAGTTCATTCTTTACACCATATACAAAAATTAAATTCAAATAAATCATAAATCTAAATATAAGAACTAAAACTATAAAATCTTAAAGGAAAGAAAGGAGTGAATGTTAGTAATCTTGGGCTAAGCAAACTGTCTGAGATGTTACACCGAAAGCTTAAACAACAAAAGAAAAAAATTGATAAATTGAACTACAATAATATTAAAAACTTGTATCCACAATATAAAAAAATATTCTTACAAGTCCAAGATATTAAGAATAACAAATAAGTTACATATGAAAATGAGAAAAGGGTCTGAAAAGACGTTTCTCCAGGAATATACATAGATGGCCACATTGCATCTGAAATGATGCTCGCCTTCATTAGCCATGAGGTAAATGTAAATCAAAATTATATTGTGACACCACAATAAAATATAAAAGATAATAAAAGTGTTAGTAAATATGTGGAGAAATTATAACATCACAAGTTGCTGGTGGGAACGTAAAATGAGGCAGATGCTTGGAGTACAGTGCAGCAGTTCTCAACATGTTAAATACAGAACACCAGGTGCCCCAGCAATTCCACTTCTAGGTATGTACCCGAAAGAAATGAAACATGTCTTCACAAAAAATAGTGTTTATAGCAAAATTATTCATAATAACCAAAAAGTAGAAACAATCTTAATGCCAATCAATTGATGAATGAATAAATCAAATGTTATGTCCATACCATGAAGTACAACAGGTTCTTGAATAATGTCATTTTATTCAATATCATTGTGTTCTGATGCTGATGAGATGCTTTAAGACCTCAATTCTTGTTTATGTCAATTAGCTTATGATAAAATTGGTTCCATTATGTGTTGTTTAACCACAGTTCCAAAAACCTATCTACAAGGTTAAGTGAGGACTTACTGTATTATTAAGCAATACAAAGGAATGGTGCCCTAAGGCATGCTGTAACATGGATGACTTTGAAAACATGTTAACTGAAAGAAAATCACAGAAGACCACATATTGTAAGATTTCATTTATACAAAAATCCAGATTAGGCAAGTCTATAAAAATGAAAAGTAGATTAGTGGTTCTCTAGGCTTGAGGTGCGGGGAGTGGGAAGTAGGGGAGTGACTGCTAATGGGTACATGACTTTTGGGGGGTGGCAAATGTCCTAAAATTAGATTGAAGTCATAGTTGCACAACTCTATGAACATAATAAAATATATTGAATTGCGTACTATAAATGAGTAAATTACATGGTTTGTGAATATATCTCAAAGCTGTTTTTCTTAAAGGCCATGTGTAGAGGGAAAGTTGGAATTGAAAGCCAACTTTTTATTTCAAAAGAAATAACTAGTCTAAGGGGGTTAACAATACAGACCTACACCACAGACAATAAAGATAGCAGATTGGGTCAGAATAAATTCTAGGAGTCTCAAGGGAATCCCCTAGAAATGGACAAAAACTGAAACTTCAAATACTAGAACTGTTAGGAAATAGTGGGCTTACTTAGCACTGAGTTTTACTTATGATTGGCATAGAAGGTAAGTCACGAGCAACAGCATACCTGGAAGGCCTGACTTTTTCAGACATAACAATTAGGGCTCTTTTTCCCATTCTGAGATGCCCTTGCCTAGAGGATCTTTTCTTCCATTTCTTTTTTTATATATATAATTTTTATTTTGTTTTTCAATTACAGTTGTCCTATTTTTTCCATTTCGATCTTAATTGATTCCTGTAGTTCTTTTTTCTGAAAACATACATTGTGTTCTGAAAAGAAAGCAAAGCTTAGAACTCTACTGTAATAATTACAGTAAGAAATAAAATAAAAATATATATGGTTATATATTTTTCTAATTCTGTCTATGTGCTTAATTTTAATTTTTTAAAAAGAATTCCTTTTCAACTCTCCAAAAAACCTAATGGCATTTTTAAGCCTATATTTTCTCTTATCAAGTAGAGAATAAGTTATATAAAGCTTTTATTTTCCTTGGAAAAACCCTAGTCCATGAAGATTTCCAAACTACACTTACACACCCTTTAATGAGGTAATTATTTTGCCAAGTGTTGGGCTAAGAGGTTTACCATGTGTGAAACATTGAATTAAATTGATGCATAGTAGATATGGCATTCATTTAGCTTTCTTACTAGTTTATTAGGTTTGATCCTCTGAAATATTTACCACTTAGTCATAAGCCTTTGAATTTGCTTTAATAAGTCTAGCCCTTTACCAGCCTCTTTTTGAAAATGGTATCATTTCTTACCCTGGCCATCAAATGATCATGAGCCACATGCTAATAATGCATTTTTCTTTTGGCCAGTCCTGGGAGGAAAAATAAAACCCACTCCAGTCAATTATTGCCATAGAATTTTCTTTTAAATTATGAAGATGTATGATGAAGTTTGGAAAAAAATTATATATAAATCTACGACTTGATATTTTTAAAGATAAAATTCATCCAAGATTTCTGAAATGTTACATAGCAATATATTTCTTAAAACTAACACAACTTTACACACATTTTATGTAGTGTCTCTGTGGCTTCATTGAAGCATATTAGTAGGAGCTAAAATTATTGGAATTTAGAAAAAGATTAAAAACTAAAACAAAATTAAAGAAAATTAACTATTGTATCTAGATTCCCATCATGTTCTGCAATCATTGTTTTCTAACCCAGAATATTGGTCTGAAATGCTGAAAATCCTTCACTTATTAACATTCAACTTGAACAAAGAGTAATTCAATGTAGAAAAAGCAACTCTATTTTCAATTTCTGATATAAATTATTTGTTCCTGCCATCAGACATGGCAGGAAGCTGCCACTCCTCATTTTCTTTCTCCACGTGGTCTAATGTACCTCACTTGCTCTGTAGCCTCAGAAAACACATAAGCAAACTGGACTCTTACAGTATAATCATTTAAAGAAACAACAAAATTAGTCACCAAAACAATTGGCACTAAAAAATAGCTTCACATAGGAAACAAGTTTCATTCATATTTGTCTTTCAGGCATCTAATTCTCTTCTGGCTCCCTCTGGCTCCTCTGATGACAGAGTGGATCTTTTCCCATAAAAAAGACAAAAAGACTGGGTAACTGTGAAACAGACTGAAATGAATCATATTCACAGTAAAATTCTCTCCTGATGTTTGGTCCAATCAGCTGCTATAACTATTGTGCTTAATGGATTTAATTCTGGTCTTGTTAGAAAAGCAAAATTAACATGACTAGAAAGATCATCTATATTTATGATTATTTTAGTGCATTGAATAATATATGGGTTTATTGATTTTAAGGACCTTTTACAGAAAACCCAATACGTTTTTGTTTAAAATAATTTTAAAGGTGGAACCCTACTTTTTCTGAACTAATGCTGGAATAAGTAAGAAACACCATTTTCAATTCCCACTGATACCAATTTTCACAACATTCTCCTAGAATTTTCCCTGACATAGAAACACAGATGAACCACCTATAACGTTTAGAAATTCTCTTCTTGTCTTCTAGAAAGTTCTTTTGTCCTTATGTATGTGTGTATATATTATGCATGTATGCATTAATGTGGTGGGTCGGTTATTTATTTGTACCCTCACTTTATTTTAGAATGGATAAAAGGTGACTTGTGAGAATAGGAATAATATACTAAAATTACAGAAGTTAATAATGGCAGTGAGAGATTAAGTACAAATGAATGGAACATAGATTGGAGATAACAGTGTGGCCATGGCATGCATAGCTTAATAATCTATACACTTGTTAATGAGTGAACTATTTATTTTACTCTACAGCCAACATAAAAAGGTAAACCTGGTTATTTGCACAATTCACAGGGACCTTAAAATAAAATCAAACCAATTCTTCAATATATATACTATTAACTTTGATGTTGAGACCAATCTGTCAATTCCCCTTAGATTTCTTTTTTTAAGTTAATATCCGTGGATAGCTTGCTTAGGTGCATATTTAGAGACTTTTAAATAAAGATGTGAAGAATTGGGTTGGATACAATGCATGGAACAAGCATGGAATTCACATTTGGAACCCCCCAAGAGGGCAGGGGTCCAGCCAGGTTCTGTGGGGACTGCCCATGGGTCAGGGGGCCTAGGAGCTCAGCTACCTTCCAGGGTGGTTGCAGGGCATGCAAGTAGAGCAGCAGTTCCTCCAGGGTGGTGACTTCCAAGGCCTGCCTGGGACAGCTGCGTGGCGGTGGCCTTACCAGCACACGTGGTGCTGGGCCGCCTGCGTGCGTGTTCTTGTTGAGTGTAGGGCCTGGTCCTGCCTTGGTGGTATTCCCATTCTGGTCCTACTCCCAGGGACCCTTGGTGTTGCGAAGCTCCAACCTTCTGCCCTGGGAATGCGCCCAACCGCTGAGGCTGCACGTGTCCCCAGATGGGTACTGCCCGCTGTCCCTAGGCCGGCTGGTCCTCGCTCCCCGGCTGGGGTTGAGGGGCAGCTGGAGTTTTCCCTTCTCTGCCCACTGTGCACCGCCCCCCCACCCCCCGGCTCACTCAGGTCCCCTCGGGAGGCCTGCCGTCCAGGTACTCCGCAAGACCACTACCTGGGGCTCCCTGAGGGCTACCGTGGGGGAGGGGGGGGCTCACCTGAAGAGAGTGGACGTGGAGAGGCCCCAGGCCCCGAAGCTCACCTTGGTCATGCCCTCCTTCCAGCCAGCCGTCCCTAATGGCAACAATTTTAACTTTTAAAGGAAGCTGCTCTGCCTTGGCAGTGCGCACAGACAAGCCTTCAAGGATAGGTCACCTCCCTCTCTCCATGTCCTACATCTCCAGCCTTACTGGACTCAAAGTCTCCCGGGGTCCCTGCACACCTCGGTTATTCTGTGACTGTCTTTCCCTCCGTCCCCTCAAGGAAAAAGTGGGAGATGAGAAGCTTGCCCCCTCAATGGGCCGGCTTTATTTTGAGCGGAGGTGGCACATTCCACTCCCACTCCCCACTGCCCCAGCCAAGCTGCCTTAACTCACTCCTCTGGGCTTCCTGCCTAGACTGGGCCCCGGGTAGGCTACAGGCCAACGGACATATGCGGCTGGGGCCATGGCACATTGTGTAGAGTCCTCTGGTCTCCTGGGGCTTGCCTCCTCCTACTGTGTAGCAGCCTTTGATTCTTAATATAGCTGTGTTCCCATAAAGAAAAAAAAGAAGAAAAAGAATAGAAGTAAAAAAAAAAGAAAAAAAGAATTCACATTTGGAGAAGCAAAGGCAGAACTTCTGTTAGCCCGATGACTTCAAGATTCTTCAGTACAGCAGCAATCATGCAGCTTACCAGTTGAAAGGCAACTGGATGGATGTTCTTGGGATAGAAGTTAAATAACTTTCAATTTTAATGAATTTCTATAAATCATTTGATTAAGTGTACTTATTTCAATTTAATAGGATAAAGGAAGGAAGGAAAATAATACACATCTTAATGATTTATCAATCATTTTAAGTAGGAATAGAGTATGAACAAGTAAGTCAGATCCTATGCCATTAGTTTCATTAATAATATAGCCAAATGAAATTTTCATATGTGTTTTATATGATGTCTTATTCTTGAGAGTACAATTTATACTAAGGAATAAACTACAGTCCTTGTCATATTAAAAAAAGGTGGCTATGGTGCAATCTAATAACATTCTTGAGACATTGCTTTTATAGAGTAATTTTTCTTTTCCTGAACCAAGAGTTTTTGGGGTATTGATTTATATTGCAGTTGTTAATATTGATAATGTTGCTTCAACATATTTGAATAGCCAATTTATAAAGATTAGGCAATATATAAATAGTAGCTATGTGGCAAGGTTTTTATTGGGGGTGGGGTAGAGGGTCAGGATGAGTTCTTTTCATCCTGTCCATATGCTAAAGATCCCTGTCCACCTTTGTATACCATATTTATTGATATAGTTAAAAAACAAATATCTAGATTTTTTCATTTGTACTAATGATACACATGTGTGAAAAATCTCATTCTTATTTAACTTTGTTTTTAAATTTTGTTTTACATCATACTTGTAATGTTTAGAAAGGTCTGATACCTTCTCCAAACTGAAAAAAGGAAATGCCAGTAGAATTTCCTAATATGTTAGATTTGGGTTATGAGAGAAAGTGGAGGATGACTCAAAGTTTTGACCTGAGCAATGAAGAAGGATGAAGTTGCCATTTACAGAGATGAAGAAAACAGTGAGGAGGGAGGAAAAACAGATTTTGGAAGAGAGATTGAGAATCAGTTTTGGATAAGTTCAATAAGTCTCTGTGACATCCAAGTGGAAACTTTGAGAAGACAATTGAATATATGGAATTCAGGAGAGTAGTTTGGTCAGGAGTTATAAATTTGAGTCCTAATGTATAAATGATGTACATTGAAGACCAAAGACTAAATAAATGAGTGTAAGAAAGAGTGCTCCAAGGGCTGAATCCTGAAGCATTCCACTTTTAGGAGGTTAAAAAAACGAGGACAAATCAGCAAATATGATTGAGATATGACCAGTGATGTAAAAGCAAAACCAGAGAAGCAAGGTGTCTTGGAAGCCAAATGTTGAAGACATTTTAGGGAGGAGTATGTGATCAACTGAATCTAAATATCTGCATGATGAAGTAGGAGAACTGAGAATTGGATTTAGCAACATGGAGATCATTGGTAACATTGGCAAAAACAGTTTTAGTAGAGTGGTGAGCAGAAAGCCTGACGAGTTAGGGTAAGAGAAGAAGAAAGAGAAATCTGAGATGGTAGACATCACTAACATTGGAGGAAGTTATATTACAGTGAGAAGCAGAACAATGAAATTTGGAAAGGGAAATGGGGCCAAGAGCAAAACAAATTTATGGTGGGAGAAATCAGAGCATATTTTTGTGCTGATAGGAATGTTCTGGTAGAGAGGGAAAATTGAAAGAAAGTTACTGAAAGATGCTTTTGGGTAAGTGAGATGGCATGGGTCCTAGCAAAGGCATTGGCCTTGGTCGTATACAGGCAGTTTACTTGTACCTCACAGAGAGGGAGGACAAAGAAGGGACTGGTGCTTATAGATAAGAGTCACGGTGAAACAGGAAGCTAAGTCTTCAGCTGAGAGTGAGGATTTGGGAGGAGATGTTGCATGTTTGAGGAGACAAGAAATGACATACAATAGTTATCTTAAATATGTGGTATAATTACCATGTTTCCTTAAGAACCCAATCCAAATTAATGCTCATAATTTCAAGTGAGGTAGTCGGCATCCTTGTATTATATATCTTTTTCCAGCCATGTCCGTTGTCTGTGGAGGTAATTGTGGTATAGAAAGCATTATTTTTAAGCAAAGTTGGGGTTTCTGTGTATTAATTATTTTTCATTTAGGACTATTATCTAAAAAGCTCAGAAGTAATAGGAGCATTTTCCATTGTGCTTTACATGGCATCAACTTATTCATTCATTTATTAAATATTAGTGTTAAGCTTCATGATTAGTAAAATAGACATGATTCTTGTCTTCAGGGAGTCACATATAGCATATGCTAAATAAATGTTTCTGAAAGAAAAGGTATCAGGCCCAGATGACAGAGGTTTGGCATGTGGAAGGCCAGGACAATCTCCTAGACTGAAAAGTGAAAAACTGTTTAGAAAATATTATACCTAGGTACTAAGAAATTATTTGGGGCTCAATTATTTCTAATATTTTAAGTCAGAAGTTCTTAAATTTTAGCCTCGGGACAGTTTTATACTCCTAAAAGCTTATTTTTGAACAACAGAAATGTTTATTTCTCTGTCTTGTAAAAGAAGTCCCAAGGTGTGGTCCAGGAGAGGGAAGCACTTTAGTGTAAGAGATCTACATTCCATCACTCTTGCTGTTTTAACCAGCCTTTGCATGTGGCTTTCATATTGCAGGACAAGGTGGCTGCTAGAGGCCCAGTCAGGAGGAAGGGAGAGGTAGTGGCAGCAGTAGGGGCTGTTCCTTTCTTTAAGGACTCTTCTTAGAAGTCACACACAATACTTCCATGAAAATTATAGGCAGTGTAGTCACCCCTAGCTGCAAGAGTGGCAGGAAAATTTAGCCTTTGTTGGGGGTAGTTATGTTATCAGACAAAAATCAGGGAAAGTGGGAAAACTGAAGGAGAGGATGAATATTGTTCCCCTTTCTGGAACTTTGCTAATGTTCTCTCAATTTTCCAGAAAACTAGTGATGTTTCCATAGATAGTGAAAGGCCTTCTGTACTCTATCTCATTCACAGCACACCAAGGGTACATATTTCATGTCCAAAATCACACTAGGATACATGCAAATAAATTCAGAGGTAACTCACAAGGATGGTGTGAGAAATGAGACCCTTCATCTACCCCAATTTTGATTAAAAGAATTAAATGGACCTGTCAAATGAAGAAAAAGTCAGGGAGCTAGTAATGTTGAGGACACCACAAAGGTTTTGTTTATGCAGTTGTATTTATTTACATTTACATATTAGAAATTAAAAGCAAGACATTTAAAATATTTATTAATTCATGTAATCATAACAATAAATCCATTATGTGCTTACATAATTAATGCACTTCTTATGAGAAATAATTATGTCTCCCAAACAAAAAACGCTCGGTGTCAATGTGATACTGTTTTACTTTTTTATTTCCTAACTATTTCTGATGTAATAGATGTAGGTAGGCTCCTTATATCTGTTTCTTGTTGAGAACATATGTCACATAACTTCTGGAGAACTCTGTGGTATGCCTGTGAGAGAATGAGAGCAAACAATGCAAATAGAAACTTATTATTTTTATACAGATAATTTTGACTTTGTGGGCACTCTTAAAGAATTTTGAGTGTCCCTTGGGGATCCCTGAGAAGAAACGAGCTTTTAAAATGCCTACTCTCAGTAATAGCTCATTAAAAACAGTAAAAAAACATCATGGCCATCAGTTATAAAAGTAGTATGGTCATAGGAAAAAAAATTGATCAACATTTTAATTAGAGTGAACAAGAAATGACTGATAATTTGTCTCTTTTTGGTTGTCTATTTCTTTTCCTTTAGTATGTTTCCTAAAAACACAGAACTGGTAAAATTTAAGGGGATCTGGAATTCAACTATTTCAATTCTTCACTGTGCAATCCTGGAAGCTGTGGTCTAAGGAAGTGACAATCTGTGGTCTAAAGGATGGTTAGGGATGGCTAACTGTTTTAAAATAAAAAATGTAAATTTACTAATTTGAGCTGTTTTCAAAACAACTTCACAGAATTAATATAAAATTTGCGTACTTCAAATAATATGACTTATCATCTAGATCTGATGAACTATCCATCCTTGAAACAATTCTAATTTTTTATTGGAACCTTCTACTCACACACAACAAATTATCAGATTATCAAGAGGTAGCTGCTTAGAGAAGAGACAGAAGGTCTGGAAGGAATTAAGTAGTTGCTGTTGAATTTTCTTTGTAATTTTAAGTCATGAAGCTATTGTGGTGTAATAGTCACTTGCTTCAAGACATCAAAGTCAAAAAAGAATGAAAAGATTGGAAAAGAATACGAAGTCATTACAGAGTTTAGTTTTCTAAAATCTATTTTCTTTACTATCTGTGACAAAAAATGTCCATTATACAAACAAATGTTATTTAATGGACAAAACTCAGAGATGCTACAAATCTTCTTTATTCATTGCACACTTTAATTACAGAATAAGAAACAGCATAAATCTCAAATGTATCTTTAAAAGAAATGCAAATTCAATATGAATATTATTATCCAATACTAGAAGCAGCTGATATGTATCTATATGTATATATCTGTCTTTATCTATCTATCATCTATCTATCTAATCTACCTATCATCATCAATTCCCCCATATTTCAGTGTTATATCTGGAAGAAGGAGCAAATATTATCTACTTATTAAAAAGGATTGTCATTTATTAACCAGAATATTTTCATGATGGCAGTAGCATATACACAGCAAACTAGCTAGATATTTAAAACCTTTAAGTATGAAATTGGAAAAAAAAAAAAAACGGGATAAACATGCCTTCAGTATTCTTTCCCTGCTAACTTTTTAAGATAGGCATTTTTGGGGTGTGTGTGTGTAATTTTTATGATGTTGGTACTTACATGAGAGAGAAAAGGAAAATTAACTGTCTCAACCTTGCTCAGTCTTGAGGTCTTTAGCTATTACCAATTGTTTCTTCGAAGGTACAACATAGTAACTTGTCTCATGAAATGGCCACCTTCAGTAAGGCTATATAGATTTTCACTAGGTTAAACAAGGTGAAAGATGCATATAAATGAAACATTTAGTGAAGACCTGTAGAACAAACAACATTCATTCAACAAATATTTGAGCACCTAGTACAGTGATCGGCAATCCTTGTGGCACATTAACACCACCAGGGAAGATTTTAAACAACACCACAACTTCCTGGCAGCATCCCAGATCAATTAAATCAGTGTCTTTAGGGTAAGGCTCAGCAATCAGTATTGTTTTTTAACTCTCAGGTAATTCTAATCTATTAAAATTGCTTGGCTAACTGAAGATAAACAAATCATTGTCCTTCAAGGAGCTCACAGGCTAGTATGGAAGACAAATATATATGTAGAAAATTTCACTAATTTATCATGTAAGATATATAATATGCTTTTTAAAGCGATTGTTCTGAGAATTATACATACATATGTTAATTTATAAACCCTATGAATTTATCATTATTTTACAGATGTCAAAATTAAATTCAAAAAGGGTACTAAATTGTCTAAGGTCACATGATTGTAAATGGCACAATGGATGTTCAGTTTAAATTCTCTGAGTTCAAAATTCAGACTCTTTCCACTATGGAACACTGTCTCTTAGAAGGCTTCTAAGTCGTAAATGCACTTACATTGACTCTAGGGATGAACAGAGCTGGGTACTTGGGTAAGGAGATAAAGGGATTCCAAGGTGTGCCAAAGACACAGAGGTATGAAAGAACATGGCTTGGTTGGAGATTTGGCAGAGTTCCATGTATCTACCTAGAGTGCTCACTAATATGTTTGGGGAATGATGCTAGTTGAAACTGTAAAAGTGAGCAAGGATTATGTTATGGATCTTAAATTATTTAAACATTAAAATATTAAGGAAAAATAAAGTGAATTTATAGTGACTTACAGTGAATGCCCATCATTTTGTCTTCCTAGCAACATTTTTTGTCCTGGGAACATTCCATGGCCATTTTGAAGATGGCCTACTCTTTTCCCTAATCGTGTCAGTGCATGATTCTTACATGCTCTTGTCTGTCATTTCCTGATTTTGATGCACTCTATTGGCTCAGGAGTGTACCTATGACAATCCAAGTCATTTCCTAAAGTTTTCTAACCTAGATGTGAGGAAGAAAGTCCCCTTCACCTAACAGATGCTGTGGAATGTGAAGCCCAGGAGCTGCTGGCAACCATTTGCTGTTTAATGAGAGGAAAGACAAAAAACACCCACATTCATGGAAAAGCTGAGACAGAGTCCTTGATTGTGACTATCCTTTAGGTTCATATTTATTTCTAATTGTAATAATTAAGATATTCTATGTTATTTTGGTATAACTAACAGCTCCCAAATCTCAATGGCTTACCAGTTGCAACAGCATGGATGGACCTAGAGGACATTATGGTAACTGAAATAAACCAGACAGAAAAAGACAAATACCATATGATTTTACTTATATGTGGAATCTAAAAAACAAAGTAAATGAACAAACAAAATTAAAAGAGACTTATAGAGACAAACAAACTCACAGAGGCCAGAAGGTAGGGGTATTGAGGGACAAAATAAAATAAAGTGATTGGATTAAGTACTAATTGATAGTTACAAAATAGGTATTGAGACATAAGGGAAGGCATAGGGAATATAGTTAATACTTTAATAACAATTGATGGTGCAAGGTGGGCACTTGAATCATTGGAAGGAACACTTTATAACCTATATCTGCTGTACACCTGAAACTAATACAAAATAGTATTGAATGCAATTGAAAAAAATTCAGAGTTGTTTCTTGACCATGCTCATATCTGACATGGATAAGTGGAAGGCTCTGCTCATCAAAGGCATGTAGGGACCCAGGTTTATAGAACAGACGCATCTTTTAAAAAAAGTCCTCTCCTGTGGATACATTTATTGATTTTAGAGAGAGAGAGGGAGAAAGAGGGAGAGAGAGAGAATGGTGTGAGAGAGAAATATTGATCAGTTGCCTTTACCGGGGACCAAACCCTAGGTATAAGCCCTGCCTGGGAATTGAGCCCATGATATTTTGGTGCATGTGACAATTCTCCAACAAGCTGAGCCACCACAGCCAGGGCTGGAGCTGATTCATTCTAAACATTGTTGTTCATCATAATAGAGGAAATGAGTCAGCTCTACAGTTTCTTTTTCTAATAATTAAATGTTCAAGCCCAGAAATATCATACATCTTTTTGTTTACAAACTCATTGACAAGGAGTAGTTAAGTTGTATCGCTTAAACACAAGGAGCCATTAATACATGCCATATGGCCAGATTGGGGCAGAACCAGAAAATACTTGATCTAACAACACTAATGACTATCATATTAACTCTTGCACATATTGTTTTTTTAATTATTCACATTCCACAAGATGTCATATTATCCCTTCGATGAATTCCCCTTTTAATTTAAATTAGTATAGTAATTTTTACTTTCATGAAGTAATGAATGTTTATAAAGTAAATGATGCTAAATGCTTTTAAGTAAAGCAGTTCTCCCATCCCTTGGGATATTAATCTCAAGAGAAAATACTTTTAATTCTTTTAGGACTTCTTCCCTTTGCTGCCACTTACTTTTTTGATAGCTCCTCCATTTTGCCCAAATGTGTCAATATCGCTTATGTAAAACACTTTCATGGGCCAGGCTTTTTCTTTTAGTATGGATATAGCTGATAAAAAGATGTTAAAATATTTTTGTTGTTGCTTTTTCCTTTTATATCATCTTTGAGGGTTTATTGAAAACAATTCTTTACCATTTTTATGGAGTTTCAGGTAGAAACAGAAATATGTCATGTTTGTTTACATTCCCCATTCCCTGACTTCCTCTATATTATAATTGGGTTTCACTCAATTGAGATTAAGGGAGACCCAGCAAATATGGAATTCTTTAAGTCTGTTGGTCTTCAAACTGTGTGACAATAACATAGTTCTGTGGACTGAAATTAAAAATAAATTATTATTATACAAATTATTCCCAGGAACTATAGTATATTTTCTTGTTGTACTAAGAAAGCCAAGCTCCAGTTAATAGGTGGAAAATTTGGTTTGATGAATCTATAAAGTATTCTCAAATTGCATTTATTTTTATTACACCATTTCTAAGATTCTTTCTACCTGGCTCAGGAATTACAATACAAAAGTTAACCTAGCACTGGGACTCAATGAGAGAATAAATTTTTCAGTCTTGTCAGGTCATTGATTTTCTGACACTGATTTATATTTCCCTAGGCTTCAGAAATCTTTCCAACTTTTATCCCTCTTTTCCTTTATTTTGTTTTGAAAATCCTTCTGGGAATCTCATAGATTTTTTTTTCAATAAGTGTTAGAAGCCACTTGAGAATCTTTCAAAGCATAAAAGAAAACAGAGTAAAGGACAGAGTTTGTTCTCAGAACAGCATACACTATCTTGTATATACAGAACCTAGTTAGATTTTATAGCTATTTGTGATTATTCCACAGATGATAATTAAAAGAAATGTTATACTTTTATGATAGTCACAGTGACTCAAAGAGAAAAAGCCTCTATGATTGACTTTTTTCCAATGCTCTGAGAAAATGCTATAGGACTGGGAATATATGTTTACATTTTTACTTTGGAGATTTGTTAGGTTGATATGGTATGCATTCCTTTTCTGTTTCCATTAGGAGTATTGTATTAATGGTAGACTTGAGGCACCTCAAATATAAATATTTATTGAACTAGACTGCTTCTAGCTTAATCAAAATTTACAGCATGCTGCATTGAATTTTATGCACACCTATGGTTGCACATAAACTTTTGTTATAGCAGTGAGACACTGTTCTCCTTAAAAATTAAAATGAAATGATTTAGACAACAAGAATTTGGTTGATAGACTAATTTTTATACCGACTTTTCCTCCAGTACCTTTGTTAGATGCTATTAATCTAGTACTTTATATTAAGAGAGCTAAGAAGTTTTTTTTAAGAATGATGGGATTATGGGCCACCTGTATGTCCTCCTTGGAGTAGTGTCTATTCAGGACCTTTGCTCATTTTTCAGTTGGATAGTTGGTCTTCCTGGTGTTGAGTTGTATGAGTTCTTTAAATATTTTTGAGATCAGGCCATTGTCCAATTTATCATTTGCAAATATGATCTCCCATTCAGTTGGTTCCCTTTTCATTTTGATGATGGTTTCTTTAGCAGAAGCTTTTTAGTTTGATGTAGTCCCATTTGTTCATTTTCCCCTTTATTTACCTTGCCCTAGGAGATATATTGGCAAAAATATTGCTCTGTGCTATATCTCAAATTTTCCTGCTAATGTTTTCCTCTAGGATTTTTATCGTATCATGACTTATATTTAAGTATTTTATCCATTTTGAGTTTATTCTGGTGTATGGTGTAAGCTGGTGGTCTAGTTTAATATTTTTGCATGTACCAGTCCAGTTCTTACAACACCATTTATTGAAGAGGCTATCTGTACTCCATTTTATGCTCCTGCCCCCTTTGTCAAATATTAATTGACTGTCAAGACTTGGGTGTATTTTGGGGTTCTTTATTCTGTTCCATTGATCTATGTGTCTATTGTTATGCCAGTACTAGACTGTTTTGATTACAGTGGCCTTGTATTATAGTATAGTTTGATATTGGGTATTGTGATCCCTCCTACTTTATTCTTCTTTCTCAATATTGCTGAAGCTATTTGGAGTCTTTTTTGTTTCCATATACATTTTTGAAATATTTGTTCTCTTCTGTTTTTCTTGTTGGGTGAATACAGCTGAGACATTACAGGAATATAAGTTTCAGAGTAAAGACATTATATTTTAGGAAAGGTAAATATGGATAATGAAATAACCCAACATGTATATGTTAACTTACAAAACACCCATTTACCTATATGAGTAGAGACACTTTTATGTGTGCTACATTGGGTACTTCTAGATCATCTCCATAGAAGTAAGTGTTATACTGCAACAAACTGAAATGATTTTCATTTTATTTATTTATTATTTTTAATAATCATCCAGTTTTTAAAAACATTTTATTCATTTCTTTAGAGATAGTGAAAGATAGGGAGAAAATATTGATGTGAGAGAGAAACATCAATCAGTTGCCTCTTGCAACGCAGGCATGTACCCTGACCAGGAATCCAACCTGTGACTCTGCTTTTTGGGATGATGCCCAATCAACTGAGCCACACTGACCCTAGGCAAAATGATTTCCTTTTAGTTTGGGTTTTATATATAGAAAAAGAAGAATGAAAATTATCCATTCTCATATTTTCTCACCCTGACATTCAAAATACAATACTCTAGTGACTGGGGTTTCTCTTATAATATAGGCTTGATGTTGGGTATGAACTACCTGCTCTAGGACCATGAATTGACCCTGTTGTACCCCCTTACCCCAACTAATCATGTGTTTTTAGTAGTTTTCTGAGTAAATTGTAAAGGTTTAAGTTGGAGCTCATAGTATTAGATGAACAAGCAGAAGGGTACCATAACAGCTTACCATTTTCAGAAACTGAGATACAGAGAGTTCTTTTCGCTCATGTTCAACAGAAGTAGGTATTGCCTTCACTGTTCGTTTTCTCAGATCTTCTAAGTCATAATTAGTACCTTCTTTTTTTCTCATCAGTTTATTTATTATGATGATCTAGCTGGGGAAATGGAAAATTAATTAATATGTATTCTGTGGCTTTAGCCTACTTAGTGTAACAAACTTTGACTAGTCATGAAGATCAGCATAATTTTATGGCTAGGTCCTTATGACTAGTTCAAATTATTTCTGGTTTGTTCATTTATTTAAAAAATACTTATTTAGGGCTATCAACAGATATTTATCAGCGCTTGGATACAGCTCTAAACTATATTGATGAACTGAGGATAGGCTATAAACTGGAGGTACATTTTAGGTGGGAAAGATAATAAACAAAAAATATGTAGCATGTTGGGAGGTGATAAACACTAAGAATAAAAATAGAGCAGGGCAATGGGATCAGATGCTGCTTTGTGTGGACTGGAAAATTCCCTTTAATAATTTGTCATTTGAACCAAAACCCAAAAGAAGTATAAAAGGAGTCATATAGATAAATGGGAGAGAATGCTTCTGACAGTGGGTACAGCAAGTGGAAAGGCATTGGGATGGGTTTGTGGTTGTCAGAGTGGAGGCACAACAAAGAGGCAAGTGTGGCTAAGATGGAGATAGAGAGGTGTGATGGATGAGATAAGGGGTGCAGGGAGCTGGGAAGAGAGCAGGTACTATATTGTAGTCTTGATAAGGTATTAGATTTAGTCCTGATCATTTAAGCAAGATGAGATTGGAGGTTTTGGATTTGGAAATGTGAGGACGCTAATGTCCTTTCTAAAAAGAGTTTGGTAAAGTAATGACAAAAAGGATTGATTAGAGTGAGTTCAAAAAAGAATGGGATATATTTGAGTAGAGAAATGAGAACATATGATCGCCAACTTAACAATTTGCCTCAAATGATTTTTCAGATTTTATGATGGTGCAAAAGCAATATGAATTCAGTAGAAATTACACTTTTAATTTTAATATTTTCCCAAGCTAGCAATATGCAGGACATTACTATGATTCTGCACAGTGGCAGTGCGCCACAGCTCCTAGTAAGGAACTCGATCAAGAGGGTAAAATAATCAATACTCTAAAGCAGCAATTTTCAACCAGTGTGCTACAATAATTTTCAAAATATCCAATACCTGACTATTTAGTCAGGATCATGCACTAACTTCTTTTCCTTTAGATCGTCAAAAAAAAAAAAAAAAAAAAAAAAAAAAGACAACAGCTAACACAGCAATGGCCGTCTGATGTGAATGAATCAGAATTATGACTATTTTTTGTCAGATTGGCAAAACATACACCCTTCTGGTGTGCTACAGAATTTTAGTAATTAGTTTGTGTATACCACAAGATGAAGGTTTAAAATCACTTTTCTTTTCTTTTTTTACTTTATTTTATTGTATTTTATTTTATTTCTTTTTCATTTCCATTTTACTTTTATTGATTATAATGTTACATTTGTTCCAATTTCCCTTCCCTCTTCTCCCCTCTACCCGGTGGCCCCCCTCCCTCCAGCTGTCCCCCACTTTTAGACCATGTCCATTAGTTGTGCATATAGTTCTTCTCAACCTCTCTCTGTCTATTCCATTCCCTCCTACCATGCTCCTTAATTCCTATATCATCTCCCTCCCTCCCCCCCTCCCCCTCCCTACTGACCTCCCCCCAATATGCTCCCCATACCTATAGTTCTTTTTCCACTCTCGTTGCCTGTTTAGTTTGCCTTTGTTTCAATTTCCTAGCTTCTGTTGTTGTTTCTTGTGATGCAGTTTTCATTTTAGTGTTCATAGTTTTGATCCTCCTTTTTCTAAACCAGTCCCTTTAACATCTCATATAACAGTGGTTTGTATCTAATGAACTCTTTCAGTTTTATTTTGTCCTGGAAACACTTTCTCTACTCTTCTATTCTGAATGACAATTTCGCTGGATAGAGTATTCATGGTTGTAGGTTTTGGGTTTTATTACTTTGAATATTTCTTGCCAGTCACTTCTTGCCTGCAGGGTCTCCCTTGAGAAGTCAGCTGATAGTCTAATTGGGACCCCTTTGTACATGATTCTTTTCTTCTCTCTTGCTGCTCTCTTTATCTTTAACTTTTGACATTTTGATTATAATGTGTCTTGGAGTGGTTCTCCCTGGGTCCAGTTTTTTTGGAATTCTCTGTGCTTCCTGGACCTGTAAGTCTATTTCCTTCCCCAAGTTTGGGAAGTTCTGCTTTATTATATTTTCACTTAATTTTTCAATTTCTAGTTCATCTTCTTCGCCCTCTGGCAAACCAATGATTCTTATGTTGGGCCTTTTATAGCTGTCCCAGAGGTTTCTGATCCTCTCATCATTTTCCTTGCTTCCCGTTTTTTCTCTCTGCACTGGTTGACTGTTTGTTCCTTCTTTGTGTTCTGGTTTGTTGATTTGAACTCTGGATTTTATTTCCTCACCATCTGTCTCGTATGTGGTTTTGTTCCTTTCGTTATGAGTGTTTTTCGCTTCTTTCTCATCTTTTTCCAGATCTTTTGTTAATTCTGTAAGCCACCTGAAAACAATGGCCCTGAACTGAGCCTCTGACAGGTTTCTTATTTGTTCACCTGTCAGGTTCTTCATCTGTTGCCTGGTGAGCTGCGCCGCCGGGATTTCTATAGTTGTCTGCCTCATTTTGACAGATGCATTTTGCTTTCTTGGGCCAGCTATAGGGGGCAGTGCCGGCACCGATCCGCAACCTTTCTCGCCGGCGCTTTGTCGTCACTGCCCAGCGACCGGCGTCGTTCCACAACCTATTTCACAGCGCTGTGGCGCTTTGTGTGGGGGCGGGGGTCCAAGATGGATTCCTGCAGTTATTCCGCTAGGAAACCGGGATCCGTCCTCCCACCCCCTGGGCCTCACTGTTCGAGGCGATGTGGTGGCTGCTTCTCCCAGTGTTGGGGTCGCGAGCCGCCGGGGTTTGACTGCAGCCAGGATCATCCTCCCTGCCACTGGGATTGTTCTCCCTGCCACTGTCCCTGGTGCAACCGCAAACAGCACCACCCCCTTTCACTCTTCTTACCTGCCCAAAGAGTGCCGCTGGTTTATAACTTCATACGTTGGGCTTCCTTGTAGTTTTATTTTCTGGAATTTCTAGTTATCTTTTGTTTTGAAGTAGTTGTATTCCTCTCTAGTTGTAGAGGGAGGCCGAGCATGTCCGTCTAAGCCTCCATCTTGGCCAGAAGTCCTAAAATCACTTTTCTAAAGTGTGTTAGTATATATATATATATGGTTGAAATCTAGAAGAGATTTGAGTCTCATTAACCTGGACTCTGGGAATAGATTTTCCTTGTGGGTATCTACTAATTCCAAAAGACATGGCCAATGGGCTGAAATAATGAATCTAGAGCACTGACAACTTCATGAGACTAGTAATGGAAATGAAATTGGAGTCTTTTAATGGTCTCTAACCCAGTCTTTTGTTCATGATGGAACTCTGAATCACTACACACAGTTAGGAGTAGTAACAAAAGAGCTCCTATAGGGACTTAAGTCCTGCTTAAAATCACCTCACTTTCAATCTCAGTGATTATATTAAGATCTTTTGGGGCTGCCACCTACAAGAATCAAATTTAGATTCTCTGTGGAGGAAGATAATATTCATTTGTGCCTTACATTACTTCTACAATGTCATATAAAATGCCTGGCACTCAACCAAAATATCCAAGCACAGACTTCCGGCCAAGATGGAGGTGAGGACAGACACACTGTGTCTCCCTCCACAACTAAGAAGAAATACAACTACCTCAAAACGAGAAACAACCAGAAGTTCCAAAAAATCAAACTGCATGAAAGTCCAGCAAAAAAAGATATAGAGAAGAAATACTCATCTAGACAGGTAGGAGGGGTGGAGCTGGGGCAGAGAGGACATGGTGTGGTGGGGGCAGCAGAGGTGGGCTGGTGGAAAGCACAGTTACACATTTTAAAAAGTCAGGAGGGACACCCAGGGAACATTCCCAGCTCTTAACCGCACCTTGCAGCTCACCATCCCAGCACCGGGGGATATCAAGCCTCACTGCTTCTGACTGTGCAGACCACTGGGGCTTGGGGTGGAGGCAGAAACTGCTCGTCTTTCAGCAGAGTTCACTTGTTTAAAGGGCCCCCATGGTCCTAGAATGTCCACAGACTCATTCACTCTGGGAACGACGACCAGGGCAGCAGCTAGAGGGGTGCCAGTCCAGTGCAGAAGTGGGAGAGGTGCTTGGAAAAGGGGCGAGTGCTGGACTGGAGGCATTGTTCCCTCTAGGGCCCCTCCCCCACATACAGCGCCACAACATGGTGAAACAGGTCGCCCTGTACTAGCGAATCCCTAAGGTTTCACCCCTTACAATGTAACAGGTGGGACAGCTCAACCTGGGACACGGAGGCAAACAAACACAGGAGCCTGTCAGAATGAGGAAACAGAGAAGTATGGCCCAAAAGGGGAACCGGATCAAGTTTCCAGTGGGAGAATTAAGTGACAAGGAGATAGCCAACCTAACAGATGCAGAATTCAAAACACTGGTGATAAAGATGCTCACAGGCTTGACAGATATGCTTGAGTATGGCAACGCATAAGAGGAGAAGTGAAGGCTATGCTAAGTGAAATGAAGGAAAATCCACACAAAACCAATGGTGAAGGGACTGAAACCAGAGCTCAAATCAATGATTTGGAACATAATGAAGAAAAAAACAGTCAACCAGTGCAGAATGAGGAAGCAAGAATTGGAAAAAAGGAGGAAAACTTCCCAAATTTTGCAAAGGAGATGGATATACAGGTCCAGGAAGCATGGAGGGTCCTGGATGAGCTGGATCCAGAGGAGACCACCCCAGGATGCATCATGACTGAGTTGCCAAAGGTGAATGATAAAGACAGAGTCCTGGGGGCAGCAAGAGAGAGGTCGAGAGTTGCCAAGGGGGGGGGGTGCCTATAGGACTATCAGCTGATTTCTCAGAGGACACATTGCAGGCAGGAAGGGACTGGCAAGCCACATTCAATGTGATGAAAGGCAACCTGCAACCAGGATTACTCTGTCCAGCAAGGCTATCATTTGGAATGGAAGGGCAGATAAAATGCTTCCCAGACAAGGTGAAGCTAAGGGAGTTCATCATCACAGAGCCATTATTATATGAAATGTCAAAGGGACTTACTTAAGAAAAAGATCAAAACTATGAACACTAAAATGACAAGAAACTCACAACTATCAACAACTGAATCTAAAAAATAAAAACAAAACCTAACTAAGCAAACAAGAATTGGAACAGAATTCTAGGTATGAGGATCATTTGGAGGGTTATCAGCTGGGAGGGGGTAAGGATAGAAATGGAGAAATGGTGCAGGGACTAAGAAGCATAATCTGTTGGTACAAAATAGACAGGAGGGAGTTAAGAATAATATAGGAAAGGGTGAAGCCAAAGACCTTATATCCATAACCCATGGACATGAACCAAGGGGGGTGGGATTGCTGGAGAGAAGGTGGGTACTGGGCAGAGGGGAGTAAAGGGGAAAAAAATTGGGATTACTTTAACAACATAACAAATAAAATATATTTTAAAAAAATATCCAAGCACATGAAGAGATAAGATAATGTGACTAATATCAAGGAATAGTATGCAATAGAAAAAGATTCAGAGAGAATCCAAGTTATAGTGTTATTATAGTCTGCCTTTAAGAAAACCATGCCAAATACATTTACTGATATTAAAAAATGTTTGAGAGTGCTTACAGAGGGCTGTAAAGACTAAAAATGAAGAAAAGAGGAAATCCTAGAGTTTTAAATTTTATTATTTGAAATTCAGAATAGAATTGATTAGTTTAACAACAAATTATACATCACTGGAGGGAGAATTAATGAACTAAATGATAGGTGAAAAGAAATAAAGAAATGGCTAGTCTGAGTCGTGGAGTGATGAAAGGATGAAATACACAGAAAAAAAGTGTAAGAAATATAGGAAGTACTGTGAATATAATCCCAGGAAGAGTTGAGAGAGCTTAATCAATATTTGAAAAGTTGAAGGCTAGGAATTTTTCAAATATATTGAAAACATTAAACTACAAATTAAAGAAACCCTACAAACTCTGGTAGAACAAATACAAAGAAATCTATGCCTTGTGATAGCACAGTAAAACTAGAAACCAATCACACAGAGAGAGCTAAAAAGTACTATCCATATGTCTGGAAATTTAAAAAAATAAGAATTTGCTCTAAATAATTTATGGGTCAAAGAAGAAAATAATGATATGGTAATTAGAAATGGTAACTAGAAAATATTTTGAAATCGATGATAAAAATAAGGCAGCCCCTATGGAAAACAGTATGGAGGTTCCTCAAAACAATAAGAATAGAACTATGGTATGACCTAGCAATCCCTCTTCTGGGTATCTACCTAAATATTTAAAAACATATGTACCCCTATATCTACTGCAGCATTATTCATAACAGTTAAGGAGTGGAAACAATCGAAGTGTTCTTACCGATAATTGGATGAAGAAGATGTGGCACATATATACAATGGAATACTACTCAGCTATAGAAAAGATACAACATTATTGTTTGTGACAACATGGATGGATTTTGAGGGTATCATGCTAAGTGAAATAAGTCATGTGAAAAGGACAAGAATCATATGATTTCAATCATATGTGGGATATAAAACAAATGAACAAAACAAACAAACTCATAGACACGGACAACAGTATGGTGATTACCAGAGGAGTAGAAGGAGAATGAGGAGGGTAAAAAGTGTCAAATATATGGTGATGCAAGGAGACTAGACATTGAGTGGTGAGTACACAGTGATGAATATACAGATGATGTATTATAAAGTTGTATACCAGAAGTTTATATAATGTTATTAACCAATGTTACCTCAATACATTTAAATAAAAAATAGGGAAAACACAAACAAACAAACAAAAGTCAAATGATACATAGGATACCTTCTAATATTAAAATCTGCAACTCATTATGAAGATGTAAGTATCTATGCACCAAATTTTTATATAAAAGGAAGAATAAACATAAAGTTCCTAATTCAGAAAGTTAATAAAGGATTGGCAAAGGACACTCAAAGAATGTACAAGAGGCAATTACTAAAGATAAAAGATATTAATGCTGTGGAGAATGGAAAAGCATCTTATGGCATACATAAACAAATTACTAATATTCTACAGCACACCAAAAAATATATTTTTGCCAATCTGACAAAAAATAAGCATTTAGAGAGGACTGAGCTTTATATTGCATGCTCTAGTTCATAAAAAAACAAGAAGTGTGAATGTTTTACTTGTATATTTAAATGATTAGAAAATGTTTACACTTTCACTATGCTGTACAGCTGAAAATAATACAAAATTATATCGAATGTAAACTGTAATATAAATTTTTTTTAATTTTAAGAAAAGGAAAGAAATCTTTTACACATATGTAAAGACATTTTAAAAAGTCTCTTAAGCCTAGGTGCCTTTTCCCCATTTTTGCTTTTTAAAATTCCTCTTCTGTTACTGATATGTTTAAACTTTAACTTGAGTATCCTATAAACTTGTAAGTACATCTTATTAACTTTGTTTTTCAGTTACTAAAGATTTCATAGAAAATCCCTTAAAAATTGAAAAAAAGAAAAAAGAAAAAAGGGTTAACTATTAAGGTATTTAGATATCCATATTTTCTGTAACACTTTCCTCAGCCAATTACCAATGTACTAGTACCTTCACTATTGGGTCAATTAGGTCAATCTTTGAGAAATTTAAGTATTTTCTCACCACATAGAGTCAACCTGTACCATATTTCCAAAGAAATATTTGCACATGAAAGCTCTCCATTTTACTTTTCATGTTTCCACTTTTTTTACGTTAATACCATCTAAGAGAAAACACAGGATCAATTGCAGCTACATCAGGGTAGATTTATTTTAGATGATGTTACTAAATATACTTTACTGATGCTAAATGTTAAATGGATTAGTTAATCCAGTTGTAGAAAACAGAATTAAAACACATAACTTCCTTTGTTAGATTTAATAACTAATTAGCATACTCAAAATATTTAGAGATTTTGTAACATACTATGTAATTCTTTCAAAAAGAATCTGTGTCAATTATTCTACTAGCCTGCTCTGTGTTTGGGCTAAAATTGGGCCTGGGGAATTTTTTCAGGTAGTATCAATTTTCCATTATTTAAAATGAAACAAAACAATGTAAGATGTTAGACTATGAAACTGCTGTCTTACTGTTTGGGGATAAGTAATCATGAAATCTTAGATAAGGAAAAGCCAGGAAACATATTGGATATCTGGGCTCTAAAATGAGAATATATTGTCAGCCTTCATATATCAAGGTAAGTGACTTTAGAGTTTTGATTTCAGACTTCTTCACTATTAACGAATAAAGCGATAAAAAATGATTTCGAAAAATGAGTGCATTTGTGAGAAGAGAAAAATCTTGAATGCCAAATATTCAGGACTTAAGAGGCAGTTTGAACTAACCAGCATTTCAGAGCTAAACTCAAGCCAGGCAGGGAGAGCTGTTGTTTGCCTAGGTTATGCTGTTTCCTGCAGATGCAGGTCTGAAGATAGATGTGCAGGCTTGTCCATAGGCACGCTTTAGCTTTGGTGTCTTCCTGTTGCCCTTGTCTGAGTTCTTCCTTTTCCTTCTAGCTAGGTCTCTTTTCCCCATGTCATCACAATGGTCACAGTCTTGTTCTGAGCTGTCTCCAAAGCACTAGAGTCAGAAGGGCCTTGGTGACTGAGGGCAAAATTACTGGACTTTCTCTTCTGTAAAAATGGGGAAGTAATATCCACTTCATAGGTTTGTTGTCAGGAGTAAATTGAATAATGCACTTTGCTCTAGCTAGTAGAAAATTCTACATTCTGGTAACTTTGACAACTTTATGTCTGGGGGAGGGGTAGGAGTCACTGGGAAAGGGCTGCTATGTTAAAATAGGCAATGATTTTCCTCTTTTTCTTTGACAGACAATCAAAATGTTTCTTCATTTAGATAAAATCTCTTTATTTGTTTTTTTGTTACACTGATGAAAAAGCCAAGATCCAGTTCTGGAATGGATAGATCTTTAGTATGTGAGGAGCTAAACTATACTACACAATAAGAGAATACAGTTGACCTTGGAACAACAAGGAGGGGAGAGGCATTGACCTTGTGGCGGTCAAAAATTCACCTATAACTTAACATTTTTTTTTATTGTTGTTCTAGTACATTTATCCTAATTTCCCCCCATTGCTCTCCCCTACCCTGTTCACCCCTGCTCCCATAGTCAGTCCCCACCCTGTTGTTCATGTCCATGGGTCTTTTATATTTGTCCCTAGATTAGACCCTTCCCCATCTTTCTCTCCTTCTTCCCCTTCCCACTTCCCTCTTGTCGCTGTCAGTTTGTTTCTTATTTTCATGTCACTGGTTATATTTTGCTGGTTTGCTTTTCATTCATTAGGTTCTGCTTATAGGTGAGATCATATGCTATTTGTCTTTTGCTGCCTGGCTTATTTCACTAAGCATAATACTCTCCAGTTCCATCCATGCTGTTGGGAAAGGTAGGAATTCCTTCTGTCTTTCTGCTGCACAGTATTCCATTGCGTAAATGTACTACAGTTTTTTGGTCAGTCGTTTACTAATGGGCACTTAGGCTGTTTCCAGCACTTGGCTATTGTAAACAGTGCTGCTATGAGTATAGGAGTGCATAGGTTCTTTTGAATTGGTGTCTCTGGATTCTTAGGGTATAATCCTAGCAGTGGAATTGCTGGGTCAAACGCAATTTCATTTAGTTTTTTGAGGATGTTCCATATTGTTTTCCACAGTGGCTGCACCATTCTGCAGTCCCACCAACAGTGCACTAGAATTCCCTTTTCTCCACATCCTTACCAACACTATTGTTTGCTGACTTGTTAATGATGGCCATTTTGACCTGTGTGAGGTGGTATCTCATTGTGGTTTTAATTTGCATCTATCTGATGGTTAGTGATGTTGAGTATCCTTTCATATGCCCATGGGCTCTGTATATGTCCTCCTTGGAGCAGTGTCTGTTCAGGTCCTTTGCCCATTTTTTTAAGTATATTTAATTGATTATGTTGTTACAGTGGTTCAATTTTTTCCCCCTTTGCTCCCCTCTGCCCAGTACCCCACCTCCCTTCAGCAATCTCATTCTCCTTGGTTCATGTCCATGGGTTGTGTATATAAGCTCTTTGGCTTCCCCTTCCTTTGCTCATTTTTTAAGTTGGGTTGTTTGTCTTCCTGGTCTTTAGTCATATAACTTCTCTATATATTTTGGAGATCAAACCCTTGTCTGAGGTGTCATTGGCAAATACGTTTTCCCATTCAGTTTCTTTTTATTTTGCTAATGTTTTCTTTAGCTGTGCAGAAGCTTTTTAATTTGATGTAGTCCCATTCATTTAGTCTTTCCTTTATACCCCTTGCTCTAGGAGGTACATCAGCAAAATATTGCTGTGTGGGATATCTGAAGTTTGCCTGCCTGTGTTTTCCTCTGGGACTTTTATGGTGTCACGACTTATATTTGATCCACCTTGAGTTTATTCTGGTGTGTGGTGTAAGTTGGTGGTCTGGTTTCATTTTTTTGCATGTACCTGTCCAGATTTCCCAGCACCATTTACTGAAGAGGTTATCTTTACTCTATTTTATGATCCTGCCCCCTTTGTCAAATACAGTAGTCCCTCACTTATTGTGGCCTCGCTGTATCGCGGGATTTAAAAAAATATTATATTTAATTATTTATCGCGGATTTTTCACTATATCATGAGATTTTGCGATACTGTATACGTATGTTGTTAAAGTTATGTAGGTTTAAGAGTGTAGAATAAATGTAAAGTTCCTACTTTGCGGGGGTGCCTAGAACATGATACCCATGATAAGTGAGGGAATACTGTATTAATTGACCACAGAGACATGGGTTTATTTCTCTTTAGGTTTCATTGATCTATGTGTCTGTTTTTATGCCAGTACCAGACTGTTTTGATTAAAGTGACCTTGTAATATAGTTTGATATCAGGTATTGTGATCCCTCCTACTTCGTTCTTCTTTCTCAAAATTGCTGAGGCTATTCAGGGCCATTTATGACTCCATATAAATTTTTGAAGTATTTTTTCTATATCTATGAAATATGTCATTGGTATTTTATGGGGATTGTATTGAGTCTGTGGATTGCTTTGGGTAGTATAGACATTTTAATAACATTAATTCTTCCAACCCATGAACACGGTATATGCTTCCATTTATTTGTATCTTATCTAATTTCTTTCTTCAGTGTTCTGTAGTTTTCTGAGTAGAGTTCTTTTACCTCCTTGGTTAAATTTATTCATAGATATTTTATTTTTCTTGTTGCTATAGTAAATGAGATTTTATTTCTAGTTTTCCTTTCTGATACTTTATTGTTGGTGTACAAAAATGCTTTTGATTTCTGAATATTGACTTTGTATCTTGCTATGATATTTCACCAAATTCACTTATTAGGTCAAGTAGTTTTTTGGTGGAGCCTATAAGGTTTCTATGTATCCTATCATGTCATCTGCAAACAAGGATAGTTTTACTTTCTTTATTCAAATTTGGATGCCTTTTATTTCTTTTCCTTTTCTGATCATTGTGGCTAAAACTTCCAAAATTATGTTGAATAGAAGTGGTGAAAGTGGACACCCTTGTCTTGTGCCTGGTCTTAGGGGAAAGCTTTTAGTTTATCCCCTTGAGTATGATGTTGGCTTCAGGTTTCTCATATATGGCCTTTATTATGTTGAGGTATGCTCCCTCTACTCCCACTTTGCTAAGTATTTTTATCATAAGTGGGTGTTGTACTCTATCAGATGCTTTTACTTCATCTATTGATATGACCGTGTGATTTTTATCTTTTATTTTGATTATATGGTGTATTACATTTATTGATTTGTGAATGTTGTACCAATCTTTCATCCCTGGGATGAATCCCACTTGATCATGGTGTATGATATTTTTAATGTGTTGCTGGATCCGGTTTGCCAATATTTGTTGAGGATTTTAACATCTATGTTCATCAGCAATATTGTCCTGTGGTTTTCTTTCTTTGTTGTGTCTTTACCTGGTTTTGGAATTAGGATAATACTGGTCTCATAAAGAGAGTTGGGGAGTCTTCCCTCTTCCTGAATTTTTTGGATAGTTTGAAGAGGACAGGAGTTAGCTCCTCCCTAAATGTTTGGTAAGATTCACCCATGAAGCCATTTAGTCCAGGACTTTTGTGTGCCAGGAGTTTTTTTATTACTGCTTCAATTTTGCTAGTTGTTATCAGTCTATTCAGGCTTTCTGTTTATTCTTGATTCAGTTTTGGAAGATTATATGATTCTAGAAAATTGTCCATTTCTCCCAGCTTGTCAAATTTCTTGGCATATAGTTGTTTGTAGTAATTTCTTACAATCCTTTGTATTTCTGTAGTATTGGTTGTAATTTCTCCTTTCATGTCTGATTTTATTTATTTGGGTCCTATATCTTTTTTTCTTGGTGAGCCTGGTTAAAGGCCTTTTGATTTTGTTTATCTTTTCAAAGAACCAGCTCCTGATTTTATCGATCCTTTGAATTGTTCTTTTAGTTTCTATGTCATTTAACTCTGCTCTGATCTCAATTATTTCACTGCTTGTCCTCACTCTGGGCCTTGTTTGTTGTTGTTATCTAGTTGTTGTAGCTGTAGGGTTAGACTTTTTACATGAGACTCTTTTATTCTTTTTAGGTATGCTTGTATTGCTATGAACTTCCTCTCAGGACTGCCTTTGCTGTGTCCCATAGGTTTTGGGCTGTTGTATGTTCATTTTCATTTGTTTCCAGAAACTTTTTGATTTCTTCCTTGATCTCTCACCTATAACTTTTGACTCCCCCAAAACTTTACTACAGTTGACTCTTGTATCTGGGGAAGAAAAATGTATTGGGAAACCACAGTTGAACCCTAGATATGAAGGGCCAACTATAGTTATTGAAAAGAATCCCTTATAAGTAGATCCACACAGTTCAAACCCATGTTATTCCTATTTCAATTCTATGAGAATGAGTCTTCTCTGTAGCATCAATCTTTTTTCTATTCTATATTTTAACTGGCATATTGTACTTATTCTAGCTGTGAAAGAAATAACCACCCTTCCCTCAAGAAAACCACACATACACCATGGAGAAGCCAGGCTCTGTGAGTAGAGTGAATTGACAGACCTGCCCATTATAAGCTGCTGAGTTGCTGCCTCAACCTTAGGGAAAGCCTGGTAAGTGAGGGGAAGGGAACTTATGAGGGAACTCTAGGTAGTTGGGGATAGCTTATGGCCATCTACTTATACTAGTCATTATCTAGTTCTCAGTATAATGCATAGGTTAAGGTTTCCTTTCTATTCTGTTATTCACAGCTTTGGGGCTAAATCTTAATATTCTGCTAAATTTTAAAAGTTCCAACTTTGCTTTGGGGAGGGGCTTGTGTCTGTGTGTCTTACTGAAAATAGAAAATAGGCTAAGAGATGACTTGCTTGGAGACATACTTGATGAGACAACAAGTTTCTGAGGTGATAATTAGGACATATTTGTCGAAGATACACTCTTTAGGGATTCCAGAGATATTAAATTTCTGAAGTCAAAGAGAATGTAGATTTGGATTATTGTTATTTGGGCATAAAACAAGTGGATTGTTGGGATAAATACTGTCTGCTTGAGAGTATTTTGTACTTCAAAGAGGTTTTCCTAGGATGGAAGGAATGGTTTATAGCAAAAAAATGGATCAAGAATGGTGAAGTGATATCTATTGTTAATATGTTAGGGACATTCAATTCCTAGTGACCCCCCCTCCCATTAAAATTAAACAAGACACTCCACTACTTACTTTTAAATTGGTTCTTGTTTTGTCCCCAAAATAAACTGGACCTCTGGGCCTCAGAGCCTGGGTCTCCTGATGCCTTCCATCCCTTCAAAAGCGTTTGAAGCTATTGAAGAGTTAGATCTGTAATTATTAGCTTTATTCCTGAAGTTACTTTTTATCTAGCCACTTAATGATAGGAATGAAACATTTATTTTTGCCACCATCCTGTGCTACTAGATAGAAAATTTATTTTAGAGTAAACTTTATACCTATAATCCTCATTCTACTCTGTCATCTCCTAACCTTGCTCATACCCATTCTGGGCTCTAATAAAATGTTGTTGAGTAAATTTTGTGAGATATTGAGAATAAGAATAACACTGCTGATGCTGAGATGTTACCAATAGGACTCAGAAGTCTCCAAGAATTTCTTTGTGAGTGACCCTGTAACCTTGGGTGTGTCAGGATTTCAGTTACAGAAACAGGGGCTATGTTGGGAACTTCAAGAGGAATGGCCTTTGCCTTTCCAATTGGTATGTCCCACCATTGATATGTAGAACTAAGGGGTATTTCTGACTTTAAGGCTAATAAAGTCAGTAAAAGAAGACTTTGCACTGAAAGCTCACGGATGGCCAGGAGAGTAGTATCTAAAGAATATGAAATGGGCTGATTGTCAAAGTGTCCATATTGTAGAATTCAAATTCTAGTGTCAGTTGATAGTTATATGAAATTTAGGAATCTATGTTAGGATTATTGAAGGAAAACTTAATTTATTTTCTGTTCTGAGGAAAATCCTGGGTTTTTTTCTTTCTTTCTGAATCTTTAAGTGACATTTTCCCTCTACATCATTGCTTGGCATAATGAATTTTGATCTAAGATGGCATGTGAAAATATAAGTGTTTGCTGAAGTCAACAAAATTTTGATGTATTTTATAATGATTTAAATGCCTGGTTCTCCTGGTTATCCAACATCATCTGAAGATTATTGTTACTTGACAATCTTATTTTCTAGTTATAAAATAATGTGAAATTATTCTATTGTGAGTAGTGTGCCTCTCTAGGGAATTTATACCTATAATACAGGAGGTCGAGCCTGGGGATCTTGACTGCTCATTCGAATAAGCTGAAAACACCACAAGGAGGACTGGATGGAGCAGACATAGCCTTTGTTACTCACATTACAGGGAGAACAGAAGGCGACAGATCAGCAAAGCAGGACTGCACCTCCCTGAGTCTGAGACTAGCTTTAAGGGGACCCAGACAAAGGGGGTACATGTTTGTATGTGACTCTAAACTACATTACCTCAGTGTGTATGTGCAAAGACAAGAGGTCAAGAAGGAGTTATACAGGACAAGAAGGTGCTCTCAAATAGAGATAAGGAGGGAACTAAAATCCATTTTCAAAGCAATACACATTCCTTCTGGCCAGGGGCCCTCTGGTCAACCTTCCATTATGGGGGTTGGAGGAGCCATGTCCAGCATGACCCCACAGTGCCTTGTAACCCATAATAGTCTCTGACCTCTAAAGTTGTTACAGAAGAAATACAGACACCCTGGAAAAGAAGTGGTAACCAAATTTATTGAAAGAAATCTCTTTCTTACATTTTTTAACTGCCAGGCTAATTCAGTAACACTTTTTATTAAAATTGCAAAATCATAGGACTTGAAGTTTGCCCTCTAAAACTTATTTTATTTTTTAAATCCTCATCTGAGGATATGTTTATTGATTTTAGAGAGAGAGGGAAAGGAGAGCAAGAGAGTGAGAGAGACATTGATGTGGGAGATTAACAATGATTAGTTGCTCCCATATGTACCCAGACCAAGTATCGAACCTGCAACCTAGATATGTGTCCTGATGGGGAAGAACCAGCAATGTTTTGGTGTACAGGATGACACTCCAATCAACTGAGCCACTGTCAAGGCCTGTCCTATAAAACTGTTATCCAATGAGAGATTTGATAATTTAGAAATATTATGGTATTTTAAATTCAACATATGGGAAGGGAGAATTAATTGTCTCTTAAAACATTATTAATTATTGAGGCTTTGAGGCACCAGGATATCCTGCTTTGCAAAATCCAGAATTCCAATTCTATACATTGGTTAGATTTTGGGTTATTTGGCTGTTTATAGTCTCCATGGTTATTTTCCAACACTTTTTACACTTAATCTGAAAAACAAGTCTTTTCTTCCACATTCTCCCCACACTTTTTTTCTTGTAGAAACTGTTTTGGATGAAACATAATGGTTAAATATATTGACATATATCCTGGTATTTATGTTTGCAAACAAATATAATTGTTAGCATTATGGTTTATTATTTTCAGGATTAAACCTTACTAATTAAATTTTTAAAAAACATTAAAAATAAACATGTATTTTCTCACATCACTTTCCTTGTTTTAATTATTATATATGAATTTCCTTAATCTAATGCATAAGATTCTTCATGATGTTTATGTCAGTAAACACTGGAAAAATATGACATATTGTTTAAACTAAATTATAGTAACAAAGGCAAACATTTAATTAGTCCTTACTATGACCTGAGTACTTTCCAAATGTTATTTGATTTAATCTTTACAATAACAGCCTGAGATAGGCAATATCCTCATTCCAAATTTGTAGATGAGGAGATTAAAGTCTAGAGAGGTTAAGAAAATTTCGCAGTCACACAGCCAATAAATGATGAATTTAAAACTGGTATCCAGATAGGTTTGCTCCCATCTCACACTCTTACATACTATGTGTTTTTTCACTTAGTAATTCTGTGTACGGGGAGCATGTCTTTGGCTTTTAAATTGTCTTGAAGTCATGTATTAAATAAATGGATTATGAGTGAGCATGGACTTTTGTAATTAAATTCTCTTATGGAGTATTCTTGATATGAATATTACTGATAGTAGATAATTATGTTCATAATTTTTTTTTGTTAGAGAACTGCTCTGATGGGTGTTGCAGAAGGATTTACCCTGATGGCAGATTGTAGCTATATGCGCAACTGGGACTTTCATCACCTGAATCCCTGACTCCTATGCACTCTACTGCAGTAACCTGGTTTGCTAGTCATCATAGATGACAGCCTAAGAGATTCCTTCTTGCTACTTTTTGGGATACTTACTCAAGAGGCAGTTTCTCTTATATTTCCTCTCTTATATTGAATTTTTTCCATTACTGCACTGCTCTAAAACCTAGGAACTGCACTAACCAGACAATTTATGGCAATCTCCTTAAATGCCACTTAGTATAAACAAGATAAGGCAGGTCCAGAAGACCAGCAAGCCTCATCAAGGGGGAAATTCTGCTGTCTCCTGACATTCCTGCCTCTAGTCTAGAATGAGGTAGAAAAACACTGGCCTAGGAATTAAAGATGCAGTTTTTAGTACCAAATCTATCCAAAAATTCTTGTGGGACCGCAGACAAATTTGATCACTCTGGGCATCAGTTTCCTCATTTGTATAACAGAGATAACAGCAATTGCCTAACTTTACAGGGTTATGATCAGAACTAAATATAGTAATGTATTTTGAAAAAATATAAGGCACCATATAAATAAAAAGTATTTTGTTTCTCTGCAGCAATACAATGCAATGAGGTGTAAGAAAATGAAATTAGTGTCCAGGATCTGTGCATTTGTGCATCCTTTCTAGGCAAGAAGACTCTGATTGCTATAGGAAATTAAATCAAGGATAGGTTTCTAAGAAACTTGGCCTTTTCTCTTGGATCTCTATCAGGACATTTTGTTTCTAAGTTTGGTTTTCAGCTCAGTTGACTACAGTCTTCACTATGTAGGCACTACTACTAGGACAAAAGGAAAAGATATCTGCCATACTTCATGTGTATGGGAAGTGTGAGGCTTAAACTAATTACTTATAAGGGCAACAAAGAGATCCCAAAAAGCAAAGATCTATAAATGTTCTGGTTTGGAATAACTGCTTTGCAGTAGGCAGAATTTTAAGATGCATCTGCTTCCCATTTGCCCTGAGATTTCCTGCTCTAATCTCTGGAACTGGGAATATAATGAGCTATTATGTCCACAATTATGTATGTACTCAATGTTGCTTATTGATTGACTTTGAATTAATCAAAAGGGAGATTATACAGGTGGGATTAATCTAATCACATAAGCCCTTTAAAAAAGAGAATTCTCTAAGGTTGGTAGCAGAAGTCAATGAGATTCCAAGCATGAGGTGGATTCAACCTGCCCTTATTAGTTTAAAAGCTGGAGGGGGCTGCTTGACAAGGAATGGGATGGCCTGTAGGTGCTGAAAGTAGTGCCAGCTCACAGCCCACAAGAAAACTTCTATTTCAGTCTTAAAACTGCAAGAAAATGAATTCTATCAGCAACCTGAATGAGCTTAGAAGTAAATTTTTCTCCACAGCTGCCTGGCTGACAACTTGATTTTGGCTTTGTAAAACCCCTAAGTAGAGAATCTAGTCAAGCCTGCCTAGGCTGACCTACAGAACTATGAATGAGTGTCATAATTTGTTAGGCAGCAGTAGAAAATCAATACACTATTGCCGTTATATATGTTTCTACATTCCAGTTTTCTTTCTATTTTGACTCGTTTGGCTCTACCATTGCAAATTGTCTTCTGTCTTCCTTACTGACATGGTTAGGAGTTCATTGTCTTTTGACTTCATCAGTCACAAATATAGCTAACTTGAATATGGATGACAAATACTCATGCATTCTTTTATTCACCAAATAGCTATTAAGTGTCTATTATGTGCATAGGGTTTTCTAGAGAGTATGGATAGAATAATAAAATTTATATTTGTTCTCATGGAGCTTACCTTCTGGTAGGTAAACAGGTAATAATAAAATAAATATCAAACTATAACAGTAGGTATTGTGAATTGTAAGAAAGTGTGATTGGAGAGGTAGTCAATGGCCAGATATTTTGGCTATGGTAAAGGATTTACATTTTATTAAGAAGTTATCAGAAAGTTTGAGCAGGGGAGGGGAGTGACCAGGTCAGATTTTTTTTTTTGTAAAAGGGTCACTTTGGCTGCTCTATGGATAATGTACCAAATTGGGTGATGGGGAGTTGGAAGGCAGGGTGGGGGAGACAAGGGGATAAGAGGACTGGGTGAAAGGCAGAAGTCCAGAGGAGATGTGATTGTGGCTAGTACTGTGTGTCAGTGGTAGAGATGATAAAAACTGACTAGAGTTGAAATACATGCGAAGGCATAAGAGTAGTTAAACAAACAAACAAACAAACAAAACTTCAGTTCTTGAATATCAGTGATCAAGTGGTGGCTCTTGAGCAATCTACTGAACTCCTTTACTCCCAACTGATCAAGTACTACTTCTATATTCCAGCTGGCATTCAGAAGATTCCAGTTTTGACTTGGCATCACATATATATGATTTATTTTCTCCTTAAAATAGCCATATTTAGTAGGTATCTTTAACAACACCCAAAATTAAATATATACATATACATACAATGGTTATATTACCAGGTGGTATATGATGAGTGCCATGCTCTAATATTAGGATTCTAAACTGGGAGCTGCATTTTTAGCTGAAGTGACCACATTGGGTACCCTTATCTCTATTTGTCAGGTGCCTGAATCTGGCACGTTTGTTTTAGGCCTCTATACCTAATACATTCTCTCCCTCTCCTTTATGCAAAAACCTGAGAGTGATTATAAATTGAGTGGAAAACATACTTCTGTCTTTTGAATTGTTCTCTGCTGAAAAGTTTTATCATGGATGTAAGAGACAGATTTGCAATCTAAAATAGTTTTTACCTTTCATTCCAGTATTATTATGAGGCTTATTTGTGATTCAAGGCTGTTACAGTGTATCAAATAGGTAAGCAATGTCATTTTCTTGTTTTAAGCAGTAATGGCATACTTGATGCCTTCACTCTCAATTTCACTGCTGATTTAGGAGCCTCGTGAAGACCCATCTGGCAGCATCTTGTCAGCCAGAGCCAGCTGGTGAGGCCAAATGGTGATGTGGGCTCACATTGCATTTTCCCAGCCTTGCATCAAATTCGTGTCACTTTTTGGTGTATACCAAGCAGATATATGCTCACAAGTAGTCTGCATTTGTAGGCATATTAATTCAACCCCTATGACTAGAGTGGAGAAAAAAAGAATGGTAAATCACATTAATATTCTGCCATTTTCCAGAACTATTAAAAACTTCTTAAACTCGATAAATATTTAACTCAGTTGACAAAGTTAAAGCCATTGTTAATGATGTCCCCATGTCTTTGTAATTGTACCTGAATTTCTTACCTTTCTTCAGAGGTCCATGGCTTCCTAAATAAAGCATACATGTTCCAAGGCATCAAATGAGCATTGGATGTTTCAATCAGAGAGTTTCAAATTGAATCTGAATCTGCGACCCACATTTGATCTTGGTCAAATCACTTACATTCTCATTGGAAAAATGGAGGATAAGATGATCTGCTCTCTTATAGGTATTGTTACAGAAAATAAATCATTAAACCTTCTGCATGCAAGTCTCCATCTCAGAGTATTTTCCAGAAAATCTGATCTGAGTTAATAGAAGTGTAATACATAAGTACATTACATATCCATAGAAATATATCAGATTTTACCCAGGCTTTCTTGGGTGATGGGGCTTTGGATGATTTTAATTTTCTAATTAATATGGTTACACTTCTATAAATGTTCAACACTGATCATATATTACTATTAGAATTAGCATAAAGTAATAACTGATATAAAGTTTAAAAAGTTAAGAATACTGTATTTGAAGCCAGAAAATTTAGGTTCTGTGGCTAAAATACTGGCAGTATGGTTTTGTCAGTCACTTAACAATTCTTCTGTAACAGTTTTGTCTTCTGTTAGATATGGATGGTGGTGAATATATAGCCTGGATTTGTTTTGAGGAGAAACATGATAAATACAAAATACTTAAATATTTGTAACACACTATATAGATGTAAACATCTGTAATGTACTGCAGAGATGTTATTTATTTTTTATTTTAGTATTTCTTGGAACTGTTTTCTATTCTTTCTACTTTTATATGTTGACACCAAGTGAGAGTGGTACTGGCTTAAATGTCCAAAAGGATCACAATATACATTTTATTTAACTTTTAAGTAAAGTTTAGAGCTGGATTAATCACTCCCCTTAATGAGACTGTATCCAGATTAGAACTTTGACATCTTCATTAAGGTAAAGGAAATCAATATCTTGTGTGAGTTTTGCAAAGATTATGTATATCAGGTCTATGATTACTTCTGCTACTCAAAGCTAGAACATTCAGTGCCTCCAAAATAAATTATAGCCAAGGCATTCCGTTAACTTGGGACATAATAAATGAATGCTCTATGAAAATTTCTGGTTTTATGTTACTTCTTGAAAGAATTCTGCTTGCTAGAAAATCTAGTAAGGTTGGAACACTTTGGATCATACTTAAAAGAGCCTTCAGATTATTTGTAGGCGGCAGTACAAGTTCATGCAGTTATTAAAATCTTGTCTGCTTTCAATGTGGAAAGCATCTGTTCACTATTGTTGAAGGAATTCTTCTCAAATCAAATTTGTGATAATTACCTATAGAACCAATATTCTTCTGTAGCCAAATTAGTCTGGTTTTGGTCAAAATTAGTATTAAAAATAGCATGCATTTCTATATCTAGTACTTAACTAGTTTTCTCTTCTGTTATGAATAATAAAAGGAGACAAAGCATATCTAATAAAGGCATAATTGAGACTAAAGCTGATGAGACTCTTTTTACACCAGTTGTTCATTACATGCAGTGGAGATTTGTGTTCACAGAGAACTGTAAGTAATTTAGAAAAAGCATGACCCATATAGAGTCATGTGTGTTGAACATATGAAAAAATTTCACATAGAAAATACTACCTAAGAGTTCTTAAACACAAGAAATTATTTCTTGGTGGAGTTTTCTTGTTAGGAAAATTTTTAGAATGGGAAAAACAGGTATCCCTTCTCAGATTGGCAAACTCTTAAAGCCAAAATAGTAAGAGAGCATTTCTGTGGATCTCCATTATTATAACAGGGAGCAGATACTTCATTGACAGTGGACTATCATTTTCTGATTGTAGAAACTATTTATTACCCATGTCTTTGAAACTTTCTGTGGCATCTGGTATTATATATAGTTCTCTATAGTTAGGGAATTGGTTACAAGGATAGAGAAATAACTTATTGTTAGAGTATATGGCCAGAGCAGATGAAAAATATGAATGCTACTGTGAAAAAGCTAAAAAATCAAGAAGGGAAAGAGTTTAAGCCTCTAAAACCTTATTGAAAGTCTTCTTTTCTTTTCTTTTTTTTTTTTTACTGTGTTTTTTTAAGTATATTTTATTGATTATTTTGTTACAGTAGTCCCAACTTTCCCCCCTTTGCTCCTGTCTGCCCAGTACCCCCCTTTCTCTCCAGCAATCTCACCCCCCCTTAGTTCATGTCCATGGCTGTGCATATAAGTTCTTTGGCTTCACCCTTTCCTATATTATTCTTAACTTCCCCCCTGTTTTGTACCAAACAATTATGATTCTTAATCCCTGCATCATTTCCCCATTTATCCTCCTTTCCCCTCCCAGCTAATAACCCTCCAAATAATCTCCAAACCTATGATATTGTTTCTATTCTGGTTTGCTTAGTTGGATTTTGTTTTTATTTTTAAGATTCAGTTGTTGACAATTGTGAGTTTGTTGTCATTTTAATGTTCACAATTTTGATCTTTTTCTAAATAAGTCCCTTTGATTTTTCATATAATAATGGCTTTGTGATGATGAACTCCTTTAGCTTTACCTTGTCTGGGAAGCACTTTATCTTCCCTTCCATTCTAAATGATAGCTTTGCTGGTTAGAGTAATCTTGGTTGTAAGTCCTTGCTTTTCATCACCTTGAATATTTCTTGCCAGTCCCTTCTTGCCTGCAAAGTTTCTTTTGAGAAATCAGCTGATAGTCTTATAGGCACCCCTTTGTAGGAAATTCTGCTTTTCTCTTGCTACTTTTAAGATTCTCTCTTTATCTTTCACCTTTGTCATTTTAATTATGATGTGTCTTGGTGTGGTCCTTTTTTGGTCTAGCTTGTTTGGGACTCTGTGCTTCCTGGACTTCTATGTCTATTTCCTTCACCAAATTTGGAGAGTTTTCCTTTATTATTTTTTCATTTAAGTTTTCAATTTCTTGCTCTTCCTCTTCTCCTTCTGGCACCCCTATGGTTCGGATGTTGGCACATTTAAAGTTGTCCCAGAGGTTCCTATGCCACTCCTCATTTTTTTCAATTCTTGTTTCCTCATTCTGTACTGGTCGATTATTTTTTCCTTCCTTATGTTCCAAATCATTTATTTGAACCCTGGTTTAAGTCCCTTCACCATTGGTTTTCTGTGGATTTTTCTTCGTTTCATTTAGCATAGCCTGCACTTCTTTCCTTATGTGTCTGCCATACTTAAATATATCTGTCAAGCCTGTGAGCATTTTTATCACCAGTGTTTTGAACTCTGCATCTGAAAGGTTGGCTATCTCCTTGTTTGTTAGGTTGGCTATCTCCTTATCACTTAGTTCTTTCACTGGAACCTTGATCCGTTCCCTCTTTTGGGCCATGTTTCTCTGTCTCCTCATCTTGACAGCCTCCTTTGTTTTTTTGCCTCTGTGTCTTAGGTAGAGCTGTCGCTCCTGTTACGTTTTAAGGGTCCGAGCCTTAGGTATCATCAGTAGAGGGTGACCTGTTTCACCACATTATGGAGCTGTTTGTGGGGGAGGGGTCTGAGATGGAACAATGCTACTTGCTCAGAACTCACCCCTTTTCCAGGCACTTTTCCCACTTTGTATGGGACTGGCGCCTCTCTAGCTATTGCCTTAGCTGTCGCTCCCAGAGTGGCGGGTCTGCGTATATTCTAGGACTATGGGGGCCCTTTAAACAAGTAGACTCTACTGAGAGACCTGTAGTTTCTTCCTCTGCCCCAATCCCCACTGGTTTGCAAAGTCAAAAGCAATGAGGCTTTCTTTTACCCAGTGCAGGGATCATGAGCTGTGCGGTGTGGTCTGGTGCTGGTCAGGTATCCCTCCCTAGTTTTTAAAACATGTGACTGCACTTTCTGCACACCTGCCACTGCTGCCACCACCACACCACAACCTCTTGCCTTGCTCCGCCCCTCTTCCCTGTCTGGGTGAGTACTTCTTCTTTATATCTTTGTTTGTTGGACTTTCATGCAGCTTGATTTTCTGGGACTTCTGGTTGTCTCTGCTTTTGAGATAGTTGTGTTCCTTCTTAGTTGTGGTTGGAGACACAGTTTGTCGTCTAGGTCTCCATCTTGGCTGGAAGTTGAAAGTCTTCGTTTCTTTAAAAAATATTTTATAAAACTTCAGTTTGTTTTTTTACACAGTTTATTGACATATCATTGACATATAAGAAACAGCACATACTTAAAGTATACACTTGGATAAGTGTTGACATATATGTACAACCTTCAAACATAATGAAGATATATATCATGCCCCACATTTCCTTGTGACCTCTTTTAATTCCTTTCTCCTTCCTGTCCCTTGCTTTATCTCCTAATAATCACTGATCTGCTTTCTGTCACTGTAGATTAATTTGTATGAAGTTGATATTTATATAAGTAGAATCATAAAGTATGTGCTTTTTTGTCTTTTTTTATATAGCATAATTATTTTGAGGTCTATTCATGTATTGGATGCATCTATAGTGTTGCGTATATCTATAGCTTGTTCTTTTTCATTGATAAATTGTTTTCATTGTATTGATTTTTTACTATTTGTTTATTCATTCAATAAACTTTTACATTGTTTTTCCTATACTTTTTTCTTTATCAAGGAAAGAAAACATTAAAAGGAACACTATGATGAATTTAAGTTTAACCAACAAAAGCAAGTAGTCAAATGCCAGTTGGAAGAACTATGGAAGAAAGTGGGCATATCCTCACTGAATTTTTTTTAACCTGGCTAGACAAGTATGTATCTAGAATTCAGGAAAGTAGATTTCAAAAGTTTAGATAACATACAAGTACACATCTACTTTATTACTAGAAAAGTATAAACTAGAAAGCTGAAATTGCTAAAATAAACAGAGAATCAAATAGGTAATGGTTCTATACAATGGGGTAGTGGCTTCTATTACAACACATTGAATACAAAAGCAGATTTAAGAATCCAAATGTCTTCTATTAAGCCAGATTTTAAAGAGATTTGCAAATAATGTTTAAACTCTATTCATTATATTTTTTGAAAATTAATTTTTCTAAAAATATGATATTGATGTTAATATAGAATTAGCTTATTATTTTTATTTTTAATGGTTTAATAAATATTTTAAAATTTCTCAATGAAAATTTCTAATATGATAAATATTAATATACATAGTGCATATAAACTAGAGTTCTTTAGGTTTTTTATATTTTTAAGAGTGTAAAGGGAATGTGAAATCAAAAATTTTGAAGAAATGTGGCAATGGAGCTTTATTTAACACTCAAGCAAAAATCTTAGGTGGATTTGCCTTGTCAAGGGGTGACTTTTATCTGTGAAATCATTCAACAACCCAAGCTCCTTCCATCTTGTAGCTTCTATATGCTCTAGGGCCTCCTGTCACATGCATCTAGCAAGCAAAACAGGAAAGAAATATTAGGGGAAGTGTGCCCACTTCTTAAAATTCTTGTCAGGAAAGAAGCAAACATCATTCCCACTCACATTATGTTCTTGAGAACTTACTGGGAATATAGCCTATAGTGAAGCAGCCATTTCCCTGATACAGAAATATTTTGGGAAGAGGAGGGCTGATTTTGGTAAATAATTAGCAGAATAGTGGTTTAAATAACATTATTTTATGTTTTCTCTTGAGTAGAAAAAGAAAATGTAAAATTCTTGGGCATTTTAATGACAGAGGTCATGACTTACTCTTGTATCTTCTGGACTTGAATGCCATACTTGGGAAAGTAAATGCTAATGATGTTTGTGGAATGAGTGGCTGACCCACTGAATGAATATATGGGTTAAAAAGGTTAATTTTAGAGGAAGAAAAGAGGGGAGGAAGAAAAGACGAGAGGAAGAAAAGAGGAGAGTTCTATGTGGTTGGCAGAGGAGGAGAATTAGGCGGTTTACAAAGAGAAAGGGAGAGGAAAAGAATCTCGCAGTATTGCAGATAGAGGGGAGATCCATGCTTTCTTTGCAAGGAAGCTGGGAACTCCACAGATCTAAATCCACATGATCTTTAAATAAATAACCCTTTTCCTTGTCACAAAAAAAGAAAAAAAAAAGGTTAATTTTAATGAAATACAATTTATAAGAAATGGTGATTTTTTTTGCTTTTTTTCCTTTTTTTATTGTTATTCTACTACAGTTGTCCCAATTTTTTGCCTTTGCCCTCCTCCACTCATCCCATCCCCACTCCCACAGTCCATTCCCACACTGTTGTCCATGCCCATGGGTCATTCATACAGGTTCTTTGACTAGTCCCTTACCCCCCTCCCCACTCCCCTCTGACCATTCTCAGTCTGTTCCATATTTCCATCCCTGTGGTTCTATTTTGTTGGTTGGTTTATTTTGTTCATTAGTTTCCTCTTACAGGTGAGATCATATGGTGTTTGTTTTTACCAACTGGCTTATTTCACATTGCATAATATTCTCCAGTTCCATCCATGCTTTTTCTTCTTTGTGGAAAAGTATTATTTTCAAACTTTAAAGTGTTACATTTCTAATAATAAAATTGGGAGGTAAAGTTGAGATATTGAATAAAGTTACCAAGTTAAGTGAATGTGTGGGCTTGATGGGTTCTGTTTATTCCCTAAAATTGGTAAGATTATATTCAATTGGAACACATAAAGTCTTGCTTTTGGGTTTGAATGACTTACTACAAAGGTAGTAAAAAGACCAATTATAATACTAGTTTAAGTAAAATTTTACTTAGTTAAGTTAGTTGATCACAAGTCCAGTATGAGATGAGGTTTGAAATGGCTGCTAAAAGATACAGTACAGGTATAGGCAGTGCTAATATAGGCAGAAGTAAATTTGGGAACTAAATAGTTCTTTTTCATTGTGCAATTCTGACCTCCTCTGGAATATGAGGTCATTATGGACCCAGAATTTAAAGAGCAAGTTTGACAAATAAAAGGACAACCATTTTGTTAAGAAATCTAAAAATCGTGTTTGTAGGAGGGACAGTTTTAGTCTGGAGAACATTTATAACTGAAAAGTGAAGTTACAGGGTGGAATAAATATTTAGAAATATTTGAAAGTTGTTATTGAGAAGAAGGATTAGACTTATTCTCTAGGTAGATTTTTAGAGTAGAGTAGATTTCTCAGTCTCAGCACTGTATACATTTTTGTCTGAATAATGCTTTGATATGCAAGGCAGTCCTGTCTATTACAAGATGTTTAGCAGCATCCCCTATCTCTATCCACTAGGTGCCAGTAGCACTCGGGGCAATCAAACGTGTTCTATATTGCCAGATGTCCTCTGGTGGACAAATCCCCATCCCTTGTTCCTTTGGTTGAGAACCAGTGGGATAGAACAATGAACAAATACTAATGGGTATCCATAAGTGTACCTATAGCCATATTCAATGTACACAAATTTCTCTCAACTAAATCTCATCGTAGTGGTATCTTTGCCCTGTGCAGTAGTTGAGCATCTCATTAATGGATCTGCTTGAGCTGAAGCTTCTTGATTGTATATCAAATATATTCTTGAGTGAATGGCTTCTTTTGATGTGAGGTTGTATTTATTTATTTATAACTTCTCATTAAACTTTAGATTCTGTAATTTGATGACAGTTCAGGTTATAATCTACCTCTCGGAAGTTACCTACTGGTAACGTACTGTGATTAGTATTACATATAGGTGAATATCTTTAAGTATCAAAATAAAGTTGACCAGAATTATTATATATTATTCAATATAAGAAATATGGTTTCAGTATAAAAGTATGGAGTGGAAGGAGATTTTAATCATGAGATCTTTTATTTTATCTTGCTTCAATGACTCTAGGTATTTTTCTCAATTTTCATGCCTAAATACCTCATTATTCAACAGAGAAAATAGTCTAGGTCCTCAGTACTTGCCCCCATTTTTTGAGACTAAAATGAGATATGACTTGTGAAAATACCTGGCAATACATGCAGTGGTATATAAAATCATTAAAATAAAATGATTCCGTTGCATTTGTTGTTTTGCTCAGTACTTTATATAATTTCTTCTCAGTAATAATAAATTTCAGAGGGCGTCAGACACTATACTCAAATGGTTTTTAAAGAAAATATGGCTTTCATATACATTTTAAAAATCACTACTATAATACACAATATTATGCTGTAGTGAGCCTATTATTTATGAATTGAATAAGTTATGAAATCAGAAGTTCTGAGGACACTCTTAATGGTCTCTTGGATTAGCACATCTTTCAGATTTGTACATATCATGAACATAGTTACCACACAGGTCTAAGGTGAAGTGTGGCAGTTCAGCCCTTGCAAGGTCAAATGATGCACCGGTATTTTTTGGCAATAATTGCATTAGTCACTGAGCTGGTCAGCATGTTTCAGACCTTGCTCTAATTGACCTATGACAAAGAAATTTTTTTGTTCTGTCTGGCCACTAATAAATCACTATTACTGCATGAGAAAGAAATAGGATTTCATATTTAGCAGTGCCTGTGTCATTTCCTTACTGATTTTAATGTTTGAGAGATGTATAGAATTTTACTGGAGTGAAAAGGGAATAACAGACAGATAGGCTGTCATGCTTGATATAAAAATGCATATGGAGGCCTGACAGGTAATATCTTCTAGCCCATGCCATATTATTGAGTACATTTTTAAGAATTTACATATGAAAGATCTGTTTGAGATCAGTTTTCCATCTGTGACCTGACATATAGATGAACATCTAGTGTTTTATTTTAAAGCCACTATTTTACACTTAATGCATATGAATAAAATGAAAGCATAGACTTCTCCATTCTTTAATCTTCTCTAAACTCTCCTTACTGATGGATAATTATAAGACTTCTTTGTGGCATCTACTTTGTAAGAGGAATGATAGCTATTATTGAAGGTCACTCAAAAAGAATTCATAATTTATTGATAGTATTGATGGTTATTTAATTACAATTGTAGTATATATTTTGCATGTCCCTATTTCTCCTTCTATCTCACCATCAATCTTTTCCATAATGATACTTCTTATCTGAAGAATATATGGTTTATAGTTGTATTGTAATGTAAGCAAGAATTTTTGAATTGCGGAGATAGGATGATTAATTTTACTTTTGTTGCTTTTACATCTAGCAGTTCACATTGTGCACTTTTTTTTGAATTGGGGTAATCATCAATTTGGAAGTATTTCAGATATGGTAAAAATATAAGACTGGAGTTGAACATTCTCCAAGAGAATATATTTGATAACTTTATTTCATTGTTATGTTTTAATTGATAACTTTTGATTGAACTAATCATAAAGGAAACAAACCTTTTAAAAAAGATTGTTATTTATTTTTAGAGAGAGGGGAAGGGAGGGAGAAAGAGAGGGAGAGAAACATCAATGAGTTGCCTCTTGTACACACCCTGACTCAGGACTGAACTCACAATGCAGGCATATATATTCCCTGACCAGTGGTCCTTCTCTTTGCAGGACAATGCCCATCTGACTGAGCCACAGCAGTCAGGGCAAGGAAACAAAGCTTTAAAAAGCTTGATTGTATTTCTCAGGTTTGCACTTTCTACATTTGTGTTGTCACTGGTCTATTATTTTCTCCCCGTTATTATAAAACCATATGTTCACATTTTAAGGAACATTTTAAAGAAAAATATCTAATAATTTCAATAACTGAGCACAACTATTTAAAAAATATTTCCTTTTAGTCTTTTTTTTTTTGGTGAATATACATCTATGGTTTTGTATTGCTTTTCTTTAAGATTCTTATATTAGGTAGTTTTAAGGTTTCTACAATTATTATTGTAAATATCTACAGAATAGTTATTCTGTTAGATATCACATTAAGATTTACTTAATCATTTTCTCTAATCTTATCTTTTATTGATTTTTAAAAAATAGTTTTGATAATACTTTAATGATTTTGTTTGCCTGGTTAGCTGTATTTTTTTCTGCTGAATTAATTACTTATCAATATTTTATGACTTGAAATGTTATAATTTTGCAGCCAGAAACAGTCAGGGACACAATTTTATATTTCCACAACTGTATGTGAATGTATTAGGTTTAGCACATTATCAAAATTCAGTGTCAATATTTTTTTCATTTTAATAGATATAAAATAATATCTTAATAATGTTTTACTTTTCATTTCTTTTATTATACAAAACCAAGACTGAATATTTTTTTAAGTTATTAATAAATTTTTATATGCTCTTTAGTGTGAATTCTCTCAAAATCTTGAGTGTTCTTGGAGCATTTAAAGAAACTCTTTATCTTGTATGGGTCCTGACACTGTATTTCATAATTAATCAAGTACTTTCCCAAACTGGCTTTCTTTGATACTTATTCTCTTTTTCTTAGACTAAAATATAGTATAAATTTTTTGGTAGTCTAATCTATCAGTTTTCCCTTCATAATTTTGTTATTGCAAAATAGTTTTCCATTTCAGAAATGAACTTTGTGGTACATTTCAGTAGAGAGAATAAATTCATGTAAAATATTTCTAAATCCTAGTTTATGAAGATAGGATCAGAATTGTTTATCAAGATGGCTTCATCAGTGAATAGGCACTTTTGAAAACAGAATTAAATATTATGTTATACATATTTATGAGCTGTTTGAAAGTTGAAGGTTAGAGCTATTCTTGGTATGGGTATCTGTTTTATTTGGTTAGAATGATTCATTTACCCAAACAAAAGGTAAATTACTGGAAGGATATCAGAAGGTCACTGAATGGAAGGGAGATATTGTTACAAGCTATATTTGAAAGATACAACTACCATACCTATTTAATTTTGTACATGGTGTACTTGAGTATGCTATATAATGGTTTACAGAGATTAACTTGGTAGCCACATATTAGATTAATAGGGGAAAGAAATGGGTAAGGAAATGATAGAAAGAAATTTGGGACCAAATGAATGATAAAAAGAAATGGAAAGCTTGCACCTACAAAATATTTTGTTCAAAAAATAAGCAAAACTTAATCACTACTGGATATAAAGCATGGATTAGAAGATTTAAAATTATTCTAAGACTTTAATCCTGAGTTGTTGGAATAATAGTGTGACAATAACACAAGTGAGTATGTTGAAAAGTCTAATTTTATGGGATACACAAAGGTAGTAACTTTATACACTTGAAGTTTGACATGATGTTTGAGCTTTCAAATGTTGATGCCTTGTATAACATTGAAATGCAGAGTAAACATAACATACATAAAAATACCTCTGGTGAGACAAATAGGGTATAGAAATACATATTTTGAGATTACCATTATATGAAGGAGAGTTTAACCCACAAAATAGAATACTTAAACTGAAGGAATAATATAGAAATAAATAAGCCTAAACTCATCGACTAAATCTGGTTTTTTTTGCAGTTTATTGTATAGAAAAAATAATTGTGTTTTTGGAAAACCATGAATTATCTATAGCACACCCTTCCATGTAATCAGATTCTAGCCCTGTTCACTGTCTTTGAGCTATGCCACAACTCTTCATAAGCTGTATATCACTGCTAGATATGTAGCTGCTGTTCTTTGATTTTAACTTACTCTCTTGTCTAAGAAAAATCCAGTTTTGACTTCATTTGTATGATTCTCAATATTTTTTAAATATAAGTTTGCACTCTTTTGACTTTCCCTTTGAATCTGTTTTATCATCTGCCTTGGAACCTCATATCTTGTGAGTAGGAAAATTATTTCATATATGTTCATATTTATATTTGTATATTGTTAAAAATTATTCTTACACTTGTTAAAACTGTAAGAAAGACTTTATTCAGGACTATTGTGATAGTGTTGAGACTGTCTTAAAAGGGTAGGGAGATCAGGCTCAACTCTGAAAACAAGGACAAGTAGAGATTTATAGCCAAGGAACAGGTTGAGAGCAGTCAGTGGATGAAAAATTACTAAGAGAAGACATGAAGGGTAGGGGGAATTCTTGTTAAATTTACCTTACAGGATTCTTGCTAAGGGTAAGGTAGGATAATCAGATATCACTTGGGGGATGGTGGGAAATGAAGAATTTGATCATATATTGAGGGTGGTCATATATCCAGGGAGGGAGGATTCTGTCTAAACTGGCATAGCAGGATTTTGCTATAACTGGGATATAGGCTTGAGGATTAGGCTTAGTTGATGAGAGGGCTCAAAGGTACCTGATTAAAGTTTGACCAAGGAAAGAGCCTTTCTCTTTGTAAACCATAATTTTACTTCTTCTAAAATTTATTCTAATAGATGGTAGAAGGATAATTTAACTTGCTAAAGAAGAACCTAAAGTTGTGTCACAATGGTAAACCAATTTGGCCAAGAGTGAAACAGAAAAAACCAAATAAAAAAAGAACAATGAATGTATATTTTGCCTCTTGACAAATTATGACAATTCTTTGAACAATTGTTTTTTATTAGTAGAGGTAGGAGGATGCCTGCTTTACAGAGTCATGTGCAACTTAATGCAGTAATGTGGGAGATGTTTTCCAGTTTGGAAAATGATTTGTGAGCATGAAATTATGACTACATTTTAGGATTCAAAACAAACCATGAACAAGAGCATGGAAGAGACTTCCAACTGCCTCATAATAATCATTCTTTCCTTTCTATGTCATAGAACCTTGACTTTTACTTGGATGAACTACTGCCTACTCTTAGTCTATATCTCTCAGCCTGTTTAATCACTTAGTATGAGTTACATTCATAATAACTGAGCCAAAATGTGAGATATGGTTTTAAAAGATTTTTTAAATCCCAATTTCATTTATTTATTTATTTATTCATTTATTTATTTAAATTGATTTTTTTTCCCTTGGCTAGGGACTAAAATCACACTTTTTAACTGTTCAAGGCTGCACTTGCTTTGTAATTCAGTTACTTTTGTCGAAAGTGCTCTGTATTTAAGATGGTGGCATAGGTAAGCACAGCTCACCTCTTTGCACGACCACATTAAAATTACAACTAAAATATAGAACCATCAGAAATCAAGCTGAATAGAAGTGTGACAACTATGAAATTAAAGAAACCACATCTATCATTCATTGAGGCAGGTAGGAGAGGGCAGAGGTGCAGAATGGGTTGGTCCCACATCTACGTGTGTTAGATAAATATTCAGGAGGAATATCTCAGGAAGTGAGGAGTCCCAGCCCCACCTCAGTTCCCCCAGCCCAGGTTTACAATGCCAGAAAGATAACTTTCCATTGCCTCTGGCTGCAAAAACTAGTGGGGACTGAGTTGGTGAAAGAAACTGCTGTAGTTCCAAGCAGTTCTTCTTAAAGAACCCACTTATGGACTTACTCAGGCTCACTCTCTCTGAGCTCCAGACCAAAGTAGCAGCCTGAAAGACACCTGTGATATCCAGGGAGGAACTGAAGTGTTTGGTGTCAAGTCAAGAGCTGGGAGACAGCTTTCTCCCAGACAGAAAGGCAGAAAGAGGCCATTGTCCTTTTTATAAACTCTTCCCCAACAGAGCCACAGAGCTAGCAGGTGGTGCCATATCTGAGACTCCAACAACCTGGTTAACACTGTCCCACCCTAGAGATCCCCTGAAGCTCCCTCCCACCAAATTTACAGGCCCACCCCCAGCTTTCAATAGTGACTTGTCCATATGAATAACTGGTCTTTGTTTATGCATCACAACTTCCTAAATCCTCTCAAACAAGCCAGAGCCGACCTCAGTGAGCCCCCATACCCCATACCTCTTTCTAAGTGGCTGCAGGACCAGCACTAGCAACAACAAGCCTAGATTCACAGCCTGGCTTCACCTGGGAACCTCTAGGCCCAGCACAAATAGCAGACATCTCAGATTGCTTTATAGCTCATGCGGGGTGGCCCTGGGGAGAACACTGGTGGGTGTTGACCTTGACCTGCATCACGTGGGAAACTCCAGAGCATGTATACCCAAAGGACAGCTACAGACTATGTTGGAGCACCACCACCATGCCCCTGCACAGCTGATTCACTGCAGGGGGCAGAGGTTGGTGGTCAGTGGTCACAGCCAGTCTTTGCAGCTGACTGACCTGGGTAAGTCCCTCCCATTGACCTGCTAATGGAAATAAAGCCTCAACTACAAGAGTAGGGTGTACTCAGCCCAAATGGAGGGCATATCTTGAGTCCCCAGCTTGGGTTGTAAGGGAGGCTGTGCCACGGGGCTCTACAGGACACCTACTACATTAGGTCACATTACCAAGACAGGGAGTCATAGCAGCTTTACCTAATATACAGAAGCAACACAGGGAGACTGCCAAAATCAGACAAAGAAACATGGCCCAAATGAAAGAACAGATCAAAACTCCACAAAAAAAAAAAAAATTAACAAAATGGAGATAAGCAACCTATCAGGTGCAGTGTTCAAAACACTGGTTATAAGGATGCTCAAGGAACTTAGTGAGGACCTCAATACCATAAAAAAGATCCAGTCAGAGATGAAGGATACACTAATTGAAATGAACAACTTACAGAGAAACAACAGTACAACAGCAGAATGGATGAAGCTCAGAATCAAATCAGTGACTTGGAACATAAGGAAGAAAAGAAAAAGAAAAAAGAAAAAACAACCCCCGAAACAACCAATCAGAATAAGAAGAAAAACTAATTCAAAAAATTGAGGATAGGATAAGCAGCCACGGGTGCAATTTCAAGAGGTCCAACATTTGCATCATAGGGGTGCCAGAAGGAGAAGAGGAAGAGGAAAAAATTGGAAATCTAAATGAAAAAATAATGAAAGAAAACTTCCCTAATTTGGTGAATGAAATAGACATGCAAGTCCAGGAAGCACAAAGAGTCCCAAACAAGCTAGACCCAAAGAGGACCACACCAAGACACATCATAATTAAAATGCCAAAGGTTAAACAGAGAGAGAAACTTAAAAGCAGCATGAGAAAAGAAGATAGTTACCTATAAAGGAGTTCCCATAAGACTGTCAGTTGATTTCTCAAAAAAAAAAAAGACTTTGCAGGATAGGAGGGATTGGCAAAAAATATTCAAAATCATGAGAAGCGGACACCAACAGATAAGATTGCTCTGCCCAGCAAAGCTATCATTAGAATTGAAGAGCAGATAAAGATCTTCCCAGACAAGAAAAAACTAAAGGAGTTCATCATCACCAAACCATTATTATATGAAATGTTAAAGGGACTTATTTAAGAAAAAGAAGATCAAAACTATGAACAACAAGATGGAAATAAATATATATCTATCAACAATTGAATCTAAAAAACAAACTAAGCAAACAAAAAGAGCAGAGACAGAATCACAGATACGGAGAGCATTTTGGTGGTTGCCAGTCAAAGGGGGTTGTGAGGGAATGAGTGAACAGGTGAGCAGATTAAGAAGTACAAATAGGTAGTTAAAGAATAGCCCTGGGGATGTAAATTACGGTATAGGGAATGGAGTAGCCAAAGAATTTATATGCATAACCATTGACAAATGGCCATGAACAATGGGGTGGGGTTTGCCTGAGGGACTGGAGGGTGCTAGGTGGAAGGGGACAAAGAAGGAAAACATGGGACAACTGTAATATCATAATCAATAAAATATTTAAAAATAAAATAAACTTTTCTGAAAAAAAAATGTGCTCTGTATTCATGTAGACTATGCCTTTCAGAAATGTTTTACAGTACAAAGTTTTCATTGAAAAATTAATAGAAAAAATAGGTAAGTTTATATTTCCTCTGATTTTTATTTCACTACTGTTATCATCTGACTTACCTCCCATAACTAGGGCATTTAAAAGAATATACAATGTCAAGGGAACAAGGAAAAAAGTGAATTGTATCTTTCAGTCATAATTTGCTCTGAAATCCTGAAATTTGCTCTGAAATCTTTAAATTTTTAGATAGCATTTCAAAACAGCATGAAAATTAATTTTTAACTTTGCTACTTCATTAATATACTTTTAAAATGGTGGTAAGCTTTATTTTTACTCAACTTGAAATCATCAGAATGAATATGAGTAATGTACACCATTTAGTCAAATGTCCGTTTGAGGCCCAGAATTATCCATGGAGTTTTCATAAAGGCCCAGATAATTGTGCAGTTAGACACTCACTAATATTAGAAGTATATTTTAAAACCTTAAGGAAACAGGTCTTGGACATTTCTACTAGGTAATTCTTCTCTTTCTGTTTACTTTTCACTTCATTCATTATTCGTGGGTGAGAAAATTTTACCTCTCAAATATTCTCCCCACAAGATTGCTCCATTTTGTAAATTCATGTAGGGTATGCTATTATTTGCTTCTAAATTTTTTATCTTCTTGGTATTTTTATCATTGTTGCTCATTCAAGTTAACAAAGCATCTCCTCTGGGTCTGTGCTTCCCTGCTAAGGTCAACATAAAAACAACAGGATAAAGAAATTTGATATGTTTTGGTTATGTTCTAACTAACATAAATATGAATATATTGACTGTTTCACCATCATTTGTGTTTTAATGCATCAGTTCACTGAGACTTGTTTTAAAAGGGCATATTTTCTTTTTTCACAATCTTCCTTCCTGAAAGGGAATGCAAATGTCTGAGCCAGACACCAATCCTAAAATGCATTGATATATAAACTCATTTCAACTCAGGAAAGATATTAGAGAAAAGTAATATGGACTCATTTATAATGATTCCCTTGCTTTAGGAAATAATTAATTTTGGAAACTAAGAGATATAGGGTGACTAAGTTTCTCCTTAAAATAGTTCACACCTAGCAAGAATTATGAGATGGATAAAGGTAGTAGTTCTAAGTGCAGAGGATAAGACTGGAGATTTAATATATTCATAATTAGATCATAGAACAAGGAATGGACGAAAATCTAGTTTTATCCAAGAATTTTATGATCTATCACATAGTGTTTTACTTGCATAAATGCATATAAATTTAAAAAGTAGAGTTCTCTCTCTTTCTTCTAATTCTCACCAGTTCTCTTGATTGTGCCATATTTGCGGTTTCCTCGCTGACCTCTTACTGCACTTTGCATACCACAGCACTTTCCTAGGACATACCACCTATGAGCTGCCTTGGCTACTTGATGATTATATAAACAGGACTTATTTTCTTTTTAAAAAACATTAAAAATTTTTAAATATTATAGTTGACATTTAATATTATATTAGTTTCAGGTATACAGCATAGTAATTAGACATTTATATAATTTGCAAAGTGACTCCTCAATAAGTCTTGCACCCACCTAACACCATGTATAGTTATTATAATATTATAGACTATATTCCCTAAGATGTACTTCATATCCCCCTAATTTGTAACTGCCAATTTGTTCTTAATCCCTTCGCTTTTCTTCACCCAGACCCTTGATCCTCCTCCTATCTGGCAATCATGTTTGTTCTCTGCATCTATAAGTTTGCTTTTGTCTTGCTGGCTAATGCATTTTGGGTTTTTTTAAGTGATGAAATCATATGGTATTTGTCTTCCTCTGTTTTACTTACTTCATAGAGCATAATATCCTCTAGGTCCATTCATGTTGTCACAAATGGTAATACTTCATTCTTTTTTATGGCTGATTCAATTCATTCATATTTAAACTAATTATTGATAGATATGTAGTTTTTATCATTTTATCAATTGTTTTCTGAGTGTTCTTGTAGTTCCTCTCTGTTCATTTCTTATTCTTTTGCTCTCTGGTGCAATTGTTACCACTTTGAATGCAGTGTGGCATTCTGCATCCCGGGAAATAATGTTTTGAGGGCAGGGCATGTGGGAAAGGGAGTTATCTTCCAATTATCTGTTCTACCTTATTTCTACACTTTAATGTCAGTTGAGACTCCATAGTATGTTAATAATTATTCCTAGTGTTCCTCCATGAGTAGTCTGAGATGAGAATAAGTGCATGTATTTGTTGGGTGCCCATGCTAAGAGGAGGGCAGCAGAACTTGAGATTTTCCAAGAAGTTGTACAAAATATATGTGTAAAATTATTGTAATAATAGCTTCCAAACATGATGCTTCACAATGTTAAATTACTGCTTTTCTAAGCTAGGGGTGGAGTTTATTTATCTACTACTTTGAATTTGGGCCAGCATTATGACTATTTTTTTGATCAGCAGAAAATGGTAGAAATGACATCGTTTAAGTTCATATATATATATATATATATATATATATATATATATATATATATATATATATATATATATATTTTGTTGGTAGCCGTCCGTCTCGAGAGACACTGGTATAGCTTCCTAAGAGTCTATCTGCACCGCCGAGAATGGCTGTGCAGTCCGACTCGGGAGTGACACGGTATCTGTCTCCTCCCGTGTTGAATCGACATCTTGCGATGACGCTGAAGCTACAGAGCCTGGGCAGGGTAATATGGAGGGTCTGCTGTTGCCCATGCAGCAGACCCCCCCTCTCTTCGCAGCTGAAGGGTCCAAGGGAAAGACGGAGTCGATACAGCTTGGTTTCAGGTGCGCCGCAGGAGTTGCCGGTGTTGACTACAACGTCAAACCGCCTTAGGGACTCCGGCTCCGGATTTTCTGTCGGGGTTTACTCCCTTAGCCTTTCCCCTGAAGAGGTATGCCGCAAGGCAGCGGAGGTTTTTTGGAGTCAGAGTTTTCCTTCTCTGATGTGCCCTGACTGGAAGATCGAACCAGCGACACTTAGCTCGCAGGCCGACGCTCAATCCACTGAGCCAGCCAGGGCTGATATATATATTTTATTTTTGGTTTTTCAATTATAGTTGTCCCATTTTTCCCCCATTGCTCCCCCCCCGAGCCCACCCCTTCTCCCACAATCATATCCCTCCCTGTTGTCCATGTCCATGAGTCATTTATACACGTTCCTTGACTAAACCCCTCCCTTACTTATCCCCCTTCTCTCCCTCTCCCCTCCACCCCCCCATTGACTGCTATTCTGCTCTTTGTTCTATTTAGTTCTTTTGTTTGTGTTGTTCTTTAGTTTCCTGTGTTAGGTGATAGCATATGGTATTTTTCTTTCTTTGCCTGGCTTATTTCACTAAGCATAATTCTCTCTAGTTCCATCCATGATGTTGCAAATGGCAGGAGTTCCTTCTTTCTTTCTGCTGCATAGTATTCCATTGTGTAAATATACCACAGTTGTTTGATCCACTCATCTACAGATGGGCACTTAGGTTGTTTCCAGTACTTAGCTATTGTAAACAGTGCTGTAATGAACATAGGGGTGCATAAGTTCTTTCGAATTGGTGTTTCAAGATTCTTCGGGTATAATCCTAGTAGTGGAATCTCTGGTTAAAAAAAAAAGGAAGTTCCATTTTTAATTTTTTGCAGTAATTCCATACTGTTTTCCACACTGGCTGTACCAGTCTGCATTCCCACCAACAGTGCAGTAGGGTTCCCGTTTCTCCACATCCTCACCACCACTTGTTGTTTCTTGATTTGTTGATGATGGCCATTCTGACTGGTATAAAATGGTAACTCATCATGGTTTTTATTTGCATCTCCCTGATGGCTAATGATGTTGAGCATTTTTTCATGTGTCTATGGACGTTCTGTATGTCCTCTTTGGAGAAGTGTTTGTTCAGGTTCTTTGCCCATTTTTAAATTGGGTTGTCTGTTTTCTTGATGTTGAGTCATATTAGCTCTTTATGTATTTTGGAAATCAGTCCCCTGTCTGTGATGTCATTGGCAAATATGTTTTCCCATATGGTTGGTTTCCTTTTCATCTTGCTGATGTTTTCTTTTGCTGAGCAGAAACTTTTAGTTTGATGTAATCCCATTTGTTTATTTTTTCCTTTATTTCTCTTGCTTTAGGAGATGTATCCGTGAAGAAATTCTTACATGAGATATCTGAAATTTTCTTGCCCATGTTTTCCTCTAGGACTTTTATGGTGTCATGGTATACATTTAAGTCTTTGATCCATCTTGAGTTTATTCTTGTGTGTGGTGTAAGTTGGCGGTCTAGTTTCATTTTTTTGCAAGTCCCTATCCAGTTCTCCCAGCACCGTTTGTTAAAGAGGCTGTTCTCACTCCATTTTATGTTCCTACCTCCTTTATCAAATATTAGTTGACCATAGATGCCTGGGTTTATTTCTGGACTCTCTATTCTGTTCCACTGATCTATATGTCTGTTCTTATGCCAGTACCAGACTGTTTTGATCACAGTGGCTTTGTAGTATTGTTTGATATCTGGTGTTGTGATTCCTCCTGCTGTATTCTTCCATCTTAAGATTGCTTTTGCTATTCGAGGTTTTTTTTTGGTTCCATACGAGTTTATGGAGTATTTGTTCTAGGTCTGTGAAATATGTCATTGGTATTTTAATAGGGATTGCATTGAATCTGTAAATTGCTTTGGGTAGTATGGCCATTTTGATCATGTTGATTCTTCCCATCCAAGAACATGTTATTTGCTTCCATTTATTTGTGTCTTCCTTAAATTCTTTCTTCAATATTATGTAATTTTCAAAGTATAGGTCTTTTATCTCTTTGGTTAAGTTTACTCCTAGGTACTTTATTTTTCTTGTTGCTATAGTAAATGGTATTTTCTTTTTTGTCTCTGTCTCTGATATTTTATTGTTGGTGTACAGAAATGCTTTAGATTTCTGTATATTTATTTTGTACCCTGCTATTTTGCCAAATTCACTTATTATATCGAGTAGTCTTTTAGTGGAGTTTATAGGGTTTTCTAGGTATACTATCATGTCATCTGCATATAATGAGAGTTTTACTTCTTCTTTCCCAATTTGGATGCCTTTTATTTCTTTTTCTTGTCTGATTGCTGTGGCTAGGACTTCCAACACTATGTTGAATAGGAGTGGAGAGAGTGGACAACCTTGTCTAGTTTCTGAATTCAGGGGGAATGCTTTTAATTTTTGTTCATTGAGTATGATGTTGGCCTCAGGCTTCTCATATATAGCCTTGATTATGTTAAGGTATGCTCCCTCTATTCCCATTTTGCTGAGTGTTTTCATCATAAATGGGTGTTGTACTTTATCAAATGCTTTTTCTGCATCTATTGATATGATCAAGTCATTTTTGTCTTTTTTTTTTAGAATGTCTAAAATTGTTTTTTCTTTTATTTTTTTAAATTTTTTTTATTAAGTATATTTTATTGATTATATTGTTACAATAGTTCCAATTTTTTCCCCTTTGCTCCCCTCCACCCAGCACCCCCCTTCCCCGACAATCCCCTCCCCAAGTCCATGCCTATGGATCACCCTTTCATATATTCTTCTTCTTTTTTTAAAAAAAATAATTAATTAATTAGTTAAATATTTTAACAATAAAAAATAACAATCCCTCCCTCTCAGACTTAAGACCCTTTATAATCTTATAAAGGACAATGAACGAAGGTCTCGAGCTCCTCTAGCTGCTTCAAGCTGGACATGGTCATCGTCCTACCTACCCTTGGGTCAAGAAATCCCTAATAAGAGTGGGGGTGTGGAGGGGAGGGTGGCCTTCCCACAAGGGGAAGGATCGTGCAGACTCCAGGTTGGTTGGCTGTCTCTGGACAACGGCATGCTTGGTTTAACAGGCTGGCATCCTTGTTGTATTCTGGGGGCAACAGAGTTAAAGGACATCACTCAATCCGTAACCACTAGATGACAAAAGACAGGTATTAATTTTTCAATGTCCCACATTAGGGAAAAGAAGGGCTTCTTTAGAGTAAGGTATGCCAGGTACCTCTCACCTGTCCAAAACCCTTTTGCCCATTATACTTAGTTTGGACTGAGGGAAATATTTTAGGTTTCCCCCCTCTCAGGCCTCTGGGCTCTTTCTGTCCAAGCCATTAGGATAGAAAAGAGAAACCAGTTTTAAAGTGAAGCCCACAGACCACCCCGTTCTTCACCAACCCAGCCACTTAGTTCAGCCAAACCATTGATTCTCAGGAGGCAGCAATGCAGACAGGATTAAGTGAGGCCTATACGTACAGACAATCACTCAGGTAATGAGATTGTAGGCTTATGCCCTTTGAAAACAGAAAACACATGTTAATTTATGTAACATAACCCACACACAAGTTTATAGATCTGTAGGACTGTCTTATCGGAAAGACATCCAGGTGCAAGGCATTTGACTTTCTTCTTGCCTGTAAATTAAACATCTTTGATAATGCCACAGACATAGTTTAACTTTCAAATGAAAACAAATTTTAAATGAAAAGAAACTTTAAAGACGGTTAGCTGCACTACTTTATAGTCTACCACTGGGCATTGTGATCTTCCTTGAATCTTGATTTTTCTCCCTAAGATTATCCTCCTTGTCATTAAAGGGACTGCATTAAGTTCATTTTTAATTTATCCTGTTCATTTGCATAAACACAAAAGAGCAGCAAATGATCACTTATGATCTTTAGTTCTGCTTTGCTGGAACTTACGCAAGGAACATTTAGGGTGACCTTCAGTCTGCCCTTCAGGGCAGAGAAGCTGAGCCACATACCTGGCATTCAGCCTTGCCTGTAAACACCTGTCTTCTCCAGGTCCTCCTGGTTTTCCATTGTGCCTTAAGGTCCCTTCTAGCCATCTTTCAGGAAAACAACCTTCGTTCCTTCCCTGGAAAGATTGCTATGGACCGCTCATCCATCCAAGGTACCAGGCCTTTTATCTCGTGGACTTTTATTACCTTTGAAAGTCAGTCCCAGTTGCTCAGGGCTTTTTGGTAACAACCAAAGCCCAAGCATGTCTCCTTTAGGCATGACATTCCAGTCAAAGTCTTAGTCAAAAAAATCGTTATTAACAACTGGTCTTATTAGTTTTATGCAAAGAAACTTAGGTCATTACTTACTTCTTTAGAATGCCAAATTCTGGAGAGATCAGATAGGGAGAAAATATATACAGTGTGAAGGAAAATCCTTGTCCTTCTAATATTCACTGAACTTGCATTTCTATTCTTTATATTTTTATTTTTTCCCCCCACTAAAAATTTTTCTGTTTGTTTGTTTTTCCATTACAGTTGTCTCACTTTTTTCCCCCTCTTGCTTCTCTGCACCCTGTCCCTCTCTTCTCCCACATTCAGTCCCCACCCAGCTGTCCATGTCCATGGATCATTTATACATGTTCTTTGACTAGACCCTTCCCCTTCTTACCACTTCTCTCCTTCCCATCTCCCCCTTTGTTACTGTTAGTTTATTCCTCATTTACATACCTCTGGTTCAATTTTGCTCATTTGTTTGTGTTGTTCATTAGTTTCCTGTAACAGGTGATAGCATAAGGTAATTTTCTTTTGTTGCCTGGCTTAATTTGCTAAGCATAATTCTCTCTAGTTCCAATCATGTTGTTGCAAATGGTAGAAGTTCCTTCTTCCTTTCAGTACTTATTCATTGTCATTTTCCCCCTTTGTACTCGTGTTCCTCTCTGTCTCTCTCTGTTTCTTCATCTTCTTAAAGCAGACCCTTTAGCATCTCTTGCAATACTGGTTTGGTGGAGATGTATTCTTTTAACCTTCTTTTGTCTTGGAAACTCCTTATTTCACCTTCCATTTTGAATGAGAGCCTTGCTGGGTAGAGTATTTTTGGTTGTAGGCCTTTGTTTTTCATTACTTGGAATATATTTTGCCATTCCCTTCTGGCTTGTAGTGTTCCTGCTGAGAAATCTGATGATAGCCTTATTGGAGCTCCCTTGTATGTTATTAGTTGTTTCTCTCTTTCTGCTTTTAGGATTCTCTCTTTGTCTTTGAATGTTGCCATTTTAATTATGATGTGTCTTGAAGTGGGCCTGTTGGGGTTCATCTTCATTGGGACCCTCTGTGCTTCCTGGACTTGTATGATTCTTTCTCTCTTCATGTTAGGGAAGTTTTCTGTCATTAGTTTTTCAAAGAGGTTTTTTATCCCTTGCTCTTCTTTTTCTCCTTCTGGAATTCCTATGATACGGATATTATTACATTTCATGTTGTCCTGCAGCTGTCTTAGAGCCTCTTCAGTCTTGTTCAGCCTTTTTTCATTTTGTTGCACTGTCTGTGAGTTTTTGTCTACATTGTCCTCCAGCTCGCTGATCCGATTTTCTGCTTCCTCTAGCCTGCTTTTAATTCCTTCTACTGTGTTCTTCAATTCAGAGATCGTATTCTTCATTTTCTCCTGGAAATTGATAGCTTCCATGTCCTTTTTGATGCTGGTATAATTCTCAGTAAGTTCCTTTTAGTTCTTCTGGAGTTCACTGTAGTTTTTCTGGAGTTCTTTGTAGTTTCTGCTGAGCTCATTGAGCTTCTCCATAATCCATGTTTTAAATTCTGTATCTGATATGTTGCTCCCCTCTATTTCATTTAGCACTCTTTCTGGGGACTCTACCTTTCCTTTCGATGGGGGGTTGTTTCTCTGTCTCCCCATTTTTGTGACTCCTATTGTTTGTTGGTGCTTCTTAGAATGATATGCACTTCCTGGATCTGCCCTGGTGGCATCAGATCCTGTACCAGTCTGGGCCTAGGCAGCCTGTTGGAGACTTCCAGGGATCTACCGGTTTTTCTGTCTCCTTTAGTTGATAATCTATTCAATCTGTGATTAGCCGTCAGGCTTAAGGACCGTGGGTGTGACAGCTGAATTCCTGTAGGCAGGGCCTTTGCTTCCCCTCAGGCTGACGCCACTTGGCCGGGAATGGTCTGCCGGTCACGTTGTGATGTAGCGCCCTTTTTTGTCTCTCCGTGGTTATAAGACTTCTCTCCAGCTGGTGTTCGGTTGGTTATTCCAGATGATTTCTCCAAAATTGCGTTGTAAATCCAGACTAGTTCTGGGAGGAAGTTAGTGTAGCTTCCACTTACTCCTCCGCCATCTTGTTTCTCGTGATTTTTGTCTTTCATTTTGTTTAGGTGCTGTATTATATTTATTGATTTGCGAATATTAAACCATCCTTGCATCCCTGGGATGAATCCCACTTGATCGTGATGTATGATCTTTTTGATGTATTACTGGATCCTGTTTGCCAATATTTTTTTTGAGGATTTTGGCATCTATGTTCATCAGTGATATTGGCCTGTAGTTTTCTTTCTTTGTTGTGTCTTGACCTGGTTTTGGGATTAGGATAATACTTGCTTCATAGAAAGAGTTTCGGATTTTTCCCTCATCTTGGATTTTTCGGAATAGTTAGAGGAGGATAGGAGTTAGTTCTTCCCTAAATGTTTTGTAGAATTCACCTGTGAAGCCATCCGGTCCAGGGCTTTTGTGTGCAGGGAGATTTTGGATTACTGTTTCAATTTCCTTCTTTGTTATTGGTCTGTTGAGACTTTCCACTTCTTCTTGATTCAGTTTTGGAAGGTTGTATGTTTCTAGAAATTTGTCCATTTCTTCTAGATTGTCAAATTTCTTGCCATACAGTTGTCTGTAGTAATTTCTAACTATCATTTGTATTTCTGTGGTATCATTCGTGATTTCTCCTCTTTCATTTCTGATTTTGTTTATTTGGGTCTTCTCTCTTTTTTCTTCATCGGACTGGCTAGAGGCTTGTCAATTTTGTTAATTTTTTTCGAAGAACCAGCTCCTAGTTTTGTTGATCTTTTTGATTGTTTGTTTAGTCTCTATGTCATTTAGTTCTGCTCTGCTCTTGATGATTTCCTTCCTTCTGCTTGCCCTAGGCTTTGTTTGTTGTTGTTGTTCTAGTTCTTGTAGCTTTATGGTTAGGTTTTTTATTTGAGATTCTTCTATCCTTTTCAGATATGCCTGTATTGCTATGAACTTCCCTCTCAGGACTGCTTTTACTGTGTCCCATATCTTTTGGGCTGTTGTGTGCTCATTATCATTAGTTTCTAGAAATTTCTTGATTTCTTCTTTGATGTCATTGTTAACCCATTCATTATTTAATAGCATGTTATTCAATCTCCATGAGTTTGGGTGTCTTTGATTTTCTCTCTGAGGTCGATTTCTAGTTTCAAGGCATTGTGGTCTGAAAAGATGCTTGATATTATTTCGATTTTCTTGAATTTGTTGAGGCTTGTTTTGTGTCCTATCATGTGGTCTATCTTTGAAAATGTTCCATGTGCATTTGAAAAGAATGTATATTTTGCTTCTTTGGGGTGGAAAGTTCTATATATATCAGTTAGGTCCATGTGGTTTAGTGTGTTGTTCAATGCCTCTATATCCTTGGTGTTTCTTTGCTTTGATGATCTGTCTATTGTTGATAGTTGAGTGTTGAGGTCCCCTACTATGAGTGTGTTGTTGTTGATATCCTTCTTGTGGTCTTCTAGTATTTGCTTTATGTATTTGGGTGCTCCTATGTTGGGTGCATATATGTTTATCAATGTCATATCTTCTTGATGGATTGTTCCTTTAAGTATTATGAAATGTCCTTCTTTGTTTCTTTTTATTGCCCTTGCTTTGAAATCCGTTTTGTCTGATATGAGGACTGCTACCCCGGCTTTTTTTTCATGTCCATTTGCTTGGAATATTTTTTTATATCCCTTTACTTTCAGTCTGTGTACATCTTTTGTTTTGAGGTGTGTTTCTAGTAGACAGCAAATATGTGGGTCCTGTTTTCTTATCCATTCCGTTACCCTATGTCTTTCAATTGGAGCATTTAATGCATTTACATTTAAGGTTATTATTAACGTGTATTTATTCATTTCCCTTTGTACCTCTGTTCCTCCCCTCTCTTTTTTTTTTTTCCTCTTCTTTTTTCTTAGAACTCTCCCTTTAGCATCTCTTGCAATGCTGGTTTGGTGGAGATGTATTCTTTCAGTCTTCCTTTTTCTGAGAAACTCTTTATTTCACTTTCTATTTTGAATGAGAGCCTTGCTGGCTAGAGTATTCTTGGTTGTAGGCCTTTGTTTTTCATTGCTTGAAATATTTTTGACCATTCCCTTCTGACTTGTAATGTTTCTGTTGAGAAGTCAATTGATAGCCTTATCGGATCTCCCTTGTATGTTATTTGCTGTTTTTCTCTTGTTGCTTTTAGGATTCTCTCTTTGTCTTGGAATGTTGCCATTTTAATTATGATGTGCCTTGGAGTGTTTTTTTGGGGGTTCCTCTTCATTAGAACTCCCTGTGCTTCCTGAACTTGTATAACTTTTTCTCTCATCAGGTTCAGAAATTTTTCTGTCACTATTTCTCGTATTAGTTTTTCAATTCCATGCTCCTTTTCTTCTCCCTCTCTAATTCCGATGATCCTGATATTATTTCTTATCATGCTATCCTGTAATTCCCTTACATCTTGTTCATACTTTTTCAATCTTTTTTCATTTTGCTGTATTGTCTGGGAGTTTTTCTCTACATTATCTTCTAACTCACTAATCCGAACCTCTGCTTCATTTAGTCTGCTTTTGACTGATCCTACTGTGTTTTTCAGTTCAGAGATTGAATTCTTCATTTCTTCCTGGTTCTTGTTAATAGTTTCTATGTCTTTTTTTATGCTGGTGTAGTTCTCTGCAAGTTCCCTGTAATATTCTTGGAGCTGCTGGTAACTTCCTTGGAGGCTGTCATAGTTGTTTTTAAGGTTGTCGAGTATATTGAGCTTCTTTACCACCATTGTTTTGAATTCTATGTCTAACATTTGGGCTATTTCTATTTCATCTACCTCTCTTTCTGAGGATTCCTCTTTTCTTTTCATTGAGGGGTTATTTTTGCGTTTTACCATGTTGGATTCTTCTTTATTTTTTTATTTTTTGGGTGATTGTCTGCTTTGACTTCCCTCCTTTGTGGTGTGAGATTCTTTATCGGAGATCTGGGGGTTTCAGTGGTGCAGTCTCTTTGATCTCCTGAGCCTGATGTTCTTGGTTTACCTTTATGTTGTTTGTTTATGCTGTCTGGTTATATTTCAAATGTCCTCTGGTAGAATCTTCCTTCTGGATAGTTGATTGAGAGTCACTCTATCCACTTTGTCTTGAGTTCTTTTGTGGAGATGTCAGTTCAGCCTTGGTGTGTCGTCTTCTTTTTCTGCGTTCCCCAGCTGGTCTAGTGTGGCGGTTCAGAGGTTCTTGTTTCTTGCAGCAATGTTGTGTGCCCGTGGTGGCCGGCACGGCACGCTTCCTTGCCGCCGGATGGAGCCAGCTGAGGTGTCCTTGCGTGCGCGCCTCTGCACACCCAGTGCAGCCCGAGAGCTTGTCCCACAATTGGCGCCTATTTTAACAGGGCCAAGGTGTTTTCGAGCTTGCGCTGGGTGTCCTTGTGCACGCGCCCCTGCACGCGCGGGTTGCCTGAGAGCTTGCCCCGCCATTGGCACCTATTGTCACTGGGCCGAGGTGTTTTCACGCTCCAGTGCCCGTGCCCTTAGTCCCACTGATCTGAGCTCTGGGAGTTGGTCTCTCGCCAGTGGAAGTGAGCGTCTGTGAGTTGCTGCCGCCCGTTGTTCCCGTGCTGCAGCCGTCTGCCTTCCCTCACCCATCTGGGCGGGGATGAGCGGAGCCTGAGCTAGTGGTCTGAATTCTGTCCTGAGGCCTGGCACCCACTGGAGCTGGCTAGGGGTGTCTGCGCACAGTCCTCTGCGTGTTCAGTGGGCCCTCCCTGTGCCCGTTGGGGCACTGATCTTATGTCCATTGGGGAGTGTCCGAGGGGTGCCTGGACTCACTGCCCCACACACCTGGGCCAGTGAATGAGGGCACTTCCCTATGCGCGCCCCCACGACCCAAGGGTAGGGTTGGGAGTGGATGAGTGTGCCTCTTTGCCTACGCCCTTCAAGAATGTCCTACCACCCCCAAACTTTCCACCCCTCTCCGCAGTCCACTAGAGAAAAATATAAAGGAGAATTATGTTCTCACTTGCCAGGCAGCATGCTGTCTCCTGTCCTTCAGCGCCAATGCCGCTTGGTCAAGTCCCGTCTCTGCTAACGGGCAGAGATCTGCTCTCCTCCCGACTCCTCTCTGGGGTAGCCTGTGGGCCAAAAAGCCTTTGTGTACTTCCATCCACAGCTCGGGCAGCAGCGCCAGTCAGGAATCCCATTTCATCTCCTTTTCCTCCGCTATCCTCAGTAAACAGGTTGTTCCCAGATGGATTTTCTCTAATCCAGCAGTGCCATGGCTCAACTCCTGCCAGTGTCCAGCTGCTCACTGAGATGTTCTGTCTGCAATTAGCCCAAACTGCAGACAGGTCTCGGGAGCCTGAAAGAGCAGCCTCCCCACACTCCTCCGCCATCTTCCCTCTCCCATTTAAGTTTTAAATCTGAGGCTGTAAGAGGCCTTGCAGCTTTTGCTCTTATTTTCTCTTGGGACATCATCATTATCAGGAATCCAAAATAGGAGATGTTGTAGAGAGATCCAATAACAAGTTTCCCAGACATATAACTGAGGCTATTTTAGTCCCTCTAATACCAGGCAAGTGGACATGTAATTGAAGATGCATAGTAATCAGGTGAAACCAATGGAAAAACCAACCAGCTAAACCTAGAACACACACAGAATTATGAGTCAGACTATATTGTTGTAAGTCCTTGGCTATCGGGCGTTTGCTATACATCAATAGATAACAGAGGTGATTGGGCTTAACAGACGCTTCAAGGAGAAAAACTAGACAATTGGAAGAGATAACTGGGCAAACGTGTCATGAAGGTCTGGGTGTACTTAATAGGAAGCCAGTTTAGGCATGGGTATTTAGCATTAGGAACTTAGTCTTAGGAATGAAGTGGGAGGTGAGTAGAACATATATGAAAACAAAAGAGGGACCTAACATATGGTGGTAATAAAGACCCAGCTATTTAAACTGATGTGTAAGGAAAAGAACATCTCTAACATGTCTTATTTTGGTTCATAGACATGCTGCATACTGAACTAGGCTCTTAATTCTCCAGGTTAAGATAATAATTGAATCTAGACCCAGGTAGAAGGCAGGACATCCCAACTATCCAGTTACTCTAAAACAGTAAACATTTCTTTAAATATTATTTTAAACAAAGTTTAATTATATCATTTTGTTAAAAGTAATTTAAGTTAGCCTTAGTTCCCTGGCATCTTATCTTTGTGTATTAATTTGTCTAATATTCATTGAAAACAGACATAAGACAAGGCCCCTGTTCTCCTGTAGCTTACAGTCAGGGTGCAGTGGTAGGCAATAAACATAGGAGGTAGTTATAGGACAGGGAACATCAGGATGCAATTAAGGGATAAACATGTGACAAATAAGAAGGAGCTGAGAGGACTGGTGCATCTGGACCTTAGTGAGAGGGACTAAGAAGAAAAGGAGCAGTAATGTGTAACATTTATACATTTGATGATATAGAAAATTTTCTATTACTAGAATTACACTTGCCTAAGGTGAGAATTCCAAAGTTATTTGTTGAAATAAACCAACTATCCATATTTGTGATGTGAAATGTTGAATGTAAAAATACTTAGAAAGAACTGTTTGTTATTAAGACCTGTTAAAAAAAAGACTATGGAAAAGAACCACTTTTAGAATCAAACAATTTGATTCCTACTTATTAATTTCAGATAGCTAAGTATTGTCACTTAACAAGACTCCTGATTTTTTACGCCTTTTAAAAAGTTGCCGAAACTTGCTGGCTTACTATCTGAAATTTTTATAGGCGTTTTTGATATACAGTTTTTTTTTTTCATAAAGAGTAAAATATCAATAAACTTGGTCCTTGTTAGAACAAAACATAGTTAATAAAATGTGGTGTTTTATAGAGCCTTCAGTTAGTAGGTATCAGCAGATATGCACTAAAATGGGGTGAACTAAAAAGTTAAAAATGAGTGATTAGAAGAACTAAACAGAGAACTTAATTGGAGCCATTTGTTAACCTGATGATAAAATCTGTTCCTCATCAAATAAGTCTTTCTGTGTGACTGTGAAAAGGTATTTTTAATATTACAAACATAAATGGTAAAATAACTCAACACTGAGGGAACAGAAGAAAATTCAGAGTACTCTCAAATCAGTGTAATAATCAACACCAACTATTATTTAGAGAATATAGGTAGTTACGGTGGCACAAAATCAAAAGGCATTTTCTTTTCATATAGTTGATGAAGAATTAAAGTACTTTAACCTACACTGTAACTTTATTAGCTATAAATGTTTAGTTTAGAAACAATAATTAGGAAATAATACAGAAATAATAAAGTCAGTGTAAAGATAATTGCAATAAATTCTTCTGCTTCAAAAGAAGTCATGGGTGAGAGCTTTTGTATCAACCTCTGAAATAAAATATCAATACAGTTATATGAGACAGAAACTAGTTTTATGTTGTACATTATGGTTAAAATAAAGCCTAAGGGACTGCAGGAAGGTAGTGTGGAATGGTGGTTCTGAGAGTAAATTCAATCATACAGCAGCAACTTATTAGCTACATCATCTAAGACTAGTCTATTAATATTTTTGAGCCCCACTTCCTCATCTTTGAGATGGTAATGATAATAATATTTATCTGGGTGTGTTTTATGAGTTACATGAGATGATATGTGTAAAATCATGTGCACAAGAAATTGTAGCAAGTAGTCAAAATTAGTAAAGGGAGACACAATACAGGATTCTCAAATATGGTCTTTTGAAGATAGCATAATTTCTATATAACAAGATATACACATAGTTTTGATGAGTTTGGAAAAATGTATACACTCACCAAAAACCCAATCAAGATAAACATTTTCATCACCTCCAAATTTTCCTTGTGATTTTTTTGGAGTTAGTACCCCAACACTTCCTTTGCCCCTGGCACTGGGTGATTTGCTTTCTGATGCTATAGTTTATATTAGCCTTTTTTAGAGTTTCATATAAAAAGAATTATACACTATGAACTCTTTTGTGTCTGGCTTTTTTCATGCAGCCAACTGCTTTTGTGATTCATTCATTTGTGTATCAATTTTTTGCTGCCTTTTATTGCCAAGTAGTATTCCCTTTTATGACTATGTGTGTTATGTGCTGTTGAGTCTGCTCCAATTCCTGGTGACTCTGCTCAACTCTTGTAGACTCATGCCTCTGGCTTTCTTTTTTCTCCAATGTTTTCAATATTTTATTTAAAATATTTTAGTTTATATTTTTAGGATTCATATTTTTGTATACATTTATAGTTTATTTTAAAGACTTTTAATATTTTATTTTTTGACTCTATAATAATTTATTTATATTTTCTGCCATTAATGAACATTTGATAATTTCCAGTTCTTGCTTTTCATAGACAACCATACTTCTATAAATGCTTTTTTAAAATTGTTTTTCTATTACAGTTGTCCCATTTTTCCAGCCATTGCTCTCCTCTAGCCCACCTCCACCCACAGTCAATCTCCACCTTGTTGTCCATGTCCATGTGTCATTTATACTAGTTTCTGGACTAGATCCTTCCCCTTATTTGCTCCTGTTTCTCCCTCCTTCCTCCCCCATGGTCACTGTCAGTCTGTTACTTGTTTACATGCCTCTGATTCTATCTTGCTCATTTGTTTGTTTTGTTGATTAGGTTCCTGTGGCTTCTTTTATGGAGTCAGTCCACCTCAGGTTTTCTCTTTTCCTCCTGCCTTCTATTTTTCCCAGCATTGTTTCTTTTTTAATTTAATCTTTATTGCATTTTTATTACCATTTAGTTCCCTAATACTCCTCTTCCTCCAGCAGTCACCACACTCTTTTCCATGTCCATGAGTCCTCTTTTTTTTTTGTTCAATATCTCCAACCCCCTAACTTCCCCCCACCACTAACTATCATCTGCTCCAATTAATGTTAATAGGCATTTTACTTATATTGTATCCAGGCATGTAATATTTAAAAATAGACATTTTTTGAAGAAGATATAAGATACAAGAAACATTGTACATATGCCGTCTCAGTTCCCTTCAAAGTTATGACCGTCTTGAGGGTGTCTCATTCATTGGTAGTGGTTTGAATCAAGTCATTAGCAACTGCAGCACGATGTTCCTTCTGTTCTGGTAGCAGAAGCCACAAAACAAAATTTTCCATGACATATTTTATGACAAGATTCCATGTGAAACTCTCGGACACAATAGTTTTCGGAATCCCCAGATCAGCTTCTACTTCTCGCACTGTCAGTTGCCAATCTTTGTTGATTGCAGCTTGTACATATTCAACAATCTCAGGTGTTCTGCTTATTGCAGGCCTGCCAGAATCTGGATCTTTTTGAAGCATTTGTGCCATACTTTTATTTGCACTGCTCTCATTGCATCATCCCCAAAAGCCTTCTGAATCATCTGAATAATTTTCACGGAAGAATGTTCAAGCTTAACGCAAAAGTTGATGCAGATTCATTGCAATACACACTCAGGCATTTTGAATATGACTGCCACGAAGTACACATGCTCACTCAATGGTGTCTACTGCCCCCACTGACTAGTACTATGAAGTTGTCATTGTTCAAGCATGAGCATTCCAGTCCACTTGGCTCAGCTGCCAGGTTACATTGATGTCCTGCAAACCATTGTCATTATATTAACAATGACTGGACTTTTTTCAGACAGACTATACATGTTTTTTCTTCTCTTGGTAAATATCAAAAGATCAATTAATAGAATTTCTGTGTTTCATTTTATAAGAATGCTTCACTTTATATGAAATGGCCAAACTGTTTTTTCCCCAGTGTTTAAACCACTTTGGGTTCTTACCATTAATGTATGAAAGCCCCAACTGCTCCATATCCTCTCTGTCCTGTCAGTCCTTGGTATGGTCAGTTATTTTGAGTCTAATCATTCTACTGGGTGTGGAGTGGTATCTCATTACAATCTTAATTTTATTTCCTTAGTGGCTAATGATATTGAGTATATTTTAATATGTTGATTAGTCATTCATATAACTTTTTTAGTAGTGTCTATTCAAATATTTTGTGCAGGACTCAAACCATGTAACCCTTGGTCTATAGCTTGGTGAGACATATTTTTGGCTTGATTTGCCTTAGAGGTAGAGTCCTTAGTCCAAGATGTGAGAAAGTTCTATAAAAAGTGAGAAGGAACAAAGATAAACCTAATGTTCCATCAATCAAGTAGGAACATATCAAATTTTATAGATGCTTCAAGACTTTAAATTGTAATGGCATGTGAGGAAAATTAGACATTAATTCTTGTATATTGTCATGTTTGACTACTATAATCAATGCAAAAATATACTTGGTGATTCCTTAATAAACACATTCTGTTGTAAAGTCTTGCGCATTTTCTACATGAGGTCCAAGCAAAATCTAGGTAATGTAACTATCCATTGGAGTTATCAGAATAAAATAGAATTAAGGTTGTGAGGGAAAGAAATACATGGTTTAAATTTTCTTCCCCCTCCCTCCCTTCCATCTCCCCTGCAGCTCCTCCCACTTAATGTTTTCTTCCGCTTTCTTTCCCTCCCCAGTGTGGTTGGGGAAAATTTATTGGAGCAACTGCAGCTAACTATTGACCTTCCCCTTAACTTCTCTTAACTGCAATTAACTCAATATTTTTGGTTAGTTTTATGTCCAAAGAAAATATTTTTCAGTAGATAATACTGTTTCCCATGTGTGATAAAACTGACAAATTACACCTATGCGAAGCACTGTGTTGGCTGTACTATTTCTGTGAAGGCACTAAAGCAAGTTCATGTAATTTCCTGGGAATGTTAAAATGTCAGCTCTGAGTGCTTTCTACAGTGTTTATGTTTACTCAGGTGCATCTGTGCCACAGAAAATGTGAGAAGAGATGCACGCTTTGTTTTTAGTTCGATCGTTATAACTTTTTTGGGTCTGAGGGAAATATATTCTTTAAGTAGAAACTTAGATACTCCTTACCCAGGTGTGCTAAAGCTGTGCAGCCAATTCAGGGACTGCTAATGGGATAGACTGTCTCACATGGAAAACTTTGTCACTGCTGCTGGGGCTGGGGGAGTTTGAGAACCAGTGGCACATTTGGAAACTTTATTTATGCAGAAGTTAACTAGTCTAAAAATTACACCTAATTCCATCTCAAAAGAAATATATTCTGTATTAACTTCTAAATGAGTCAAGCTCCATTCTCATTCTTTTCCCTAAGAAATTATAATGGTTCATTACTGTTTTTTTTTTTTTACTTTATATAAAAATATACAAGTAAATGAGTTAAAATATTTCGTTCTTAGCTCAAAGATACTAAGTGTTAACTTAGGATCCCACTTATAGGCTGATTCATAACACAAATTCAATAATATGAAGAACATGAAGAGAATGAAAGTAGAAATTTCCATGACACTTTCCATTTTCATTACTTGGTTCAGAATAATTTATTCCTAGTTGAAATTACCTGTACAAAAACTGATTTTTACAAATGGATTTGGATGCAAATTGATTGTATCATAAATAATTAGAAAAATATACATAGGGGAATTTCAATATCTTCTTAAAATAGAATCACAATATATTCTAGGTTGAATATCACTTCAAAAGAAAGTGTCTAGAATTTTTTATTGGCAATTTTATTTTGAATTTTTCCTAAGAATTGAAGGCATAGTCTATATTAGAAAAATCTGAAGCATGCTAGAGGGCACATATTGACAGCTCTTCTAAAATGTTTTGTTATGAAAGATCTATGGGTTAAAAAAAAAGCACTGCCAGAAATCGATGTTGTTCTGTTGGAGAATATTAGCTCATTTCCTTGTGAACTGCATCTCCTAGATTTTCAAGGGTTTCTGAGTTTTTAATTAGGAAGAAATTGTTCTTCTTCATCTTAATATGTCATCTGTGTCAAATTCTAGGTTTATTTTACTTTGACCCCTGATTCCTGGCTTTGGTTTGTGCCTTTTAATCTCTACTGGAGATCAAGACATGCACAGAACAATGGCTAGCTCTTCACTCTCTCATATGATAACTGGACCTATCTGACGTGAATTACATCATGGGAAATAACAATTTTAAATGATAGCCATTCCCGCATTTCTGGAAAATATCAAGCTTCTAGATATTTAATATTATTTGTTGTTTTACCTAGGTTTTGACTTTTAAATGCACTTGAAATTTTTCTTTTCATATACTTATTTTTTAAATCGTTATTTATTGTTATATTATTACATTCTCTCAATTCCTCCCCCCTCCCTTTGTGCTCCTTTACCCATCTTGCCCCTGCTCCCACAGTCAACTCCCACACTATTGTCCATGGGTCATTCATACATGTTCTTTGTCTAGTTCCTTCCTTTTCCTTCTACCATTATCTGGCCCCCTCCCTTCTGGTCACTTTCAGTCTGATCCATGTTTCCTTGCCTGTGGTTCTATTTTATTCCTTAGTTTATTTTTAAGTCTAGTATTTACAGGCAAAATGATAGATGTGTGAGATTTACTTTAGAATACTTCAGTATGCCAGCAAATCTTGTTTCATTCAAATCTGTTTTTCTACTCTCCCCTGATTTTCCCTTTGTTAAGAAAATACATTTCTCTGAGTCTGTTTCACTCTGGATTCCATGGAGTTTTGGTCATCGCAGGGTACTGGAAGATTGGAAGGCATGAACGGTGAGGGAAGCCAGAGTATCCCACTCCAAATTACTCTTCTCTGGATGTGAGTGATCTCCTCTGTAGCTCCTAGCCTAACTGAACAACTCCCAGAATGGTCCCAGCAGTGAATCTTCTGATATTCTAGCTCCTACCAGAGGTCCCTGACATCTGGGCTCTGATAACATCTCTTTCCGTTGTCCTTCCAACACTAGGGTTGGTCGCCTGTTGTCCATTTCTATGTGATTTCAGATCTCCTTTCAAACTTCTCAGACCTTCTGTCACCTGCAAAGCCAATCTATTTATTATTTTATTATTTTTTCATGCTCCCCATTTTACTTTATTTTATTTTTTACTTTTTATTGCATTGAAACCAACCCATTTATATTTAAAGTCCTTATATTTGAAAACCAAAGTGGTTCTTATTTCCTGGCTGGACCTTGTTAACATGTCACCAAACAAACAAACAGAAAGGTGAGAGAACCTTCCATTTCTGATAGATGGTTTAAGCCCACTCCAACCAGATCCACCTGCTGATGACACTTAGAAATTTAGAACAAAATAAACAACAACATAAAGACTCTGAGAAATAACATAAAGCACAGATTTTGGAGAAGGATCATGACTTGGAGAAGTCAAATGCTTGGGGGAGGACATACTCTTTATTTTTTCCTCTCATTTTCCTCACGGGCAGGATCCTTCAAGAAGCTGTACATGTACAGTGGCACATACAGCTAAAATGGATATAAATATCATCTTTTTGAACAGAAGAATCAGGAAAGAGAGCCTTGGTTGACCAGAGAGTTTGGGGGAAATCACTAGAGAGGAAGGGAAAGAGAGAGGGAGAGAGAAAGGGAGAGAGAGAGAGAGAGAGAGAGAGAGAGAGAGAGAGAGAGAGAGAGAGAATCTCCTAATTCTGTGTATTAACCTGAACTAATGTCAGACTAACCCCTGAACTATGCATCTATGTATACATGGAATGCAACCATTAAACTGTAGCCAAGGCTTAGGAATCTTAACTGAAATTTGAATCACCTGAACAAATTGGCTAACACAGGCACAGAACAGACTCAAACCAATGCAACAAAGGTTTAAAAAAACTAAATGGAAATTTGAACTAGCCCTACAGAAGGCAAACAGACCTTAAGTTTTATCTAACCTGGTTGGATGCCTACTAAAATAGAAACATCAACATCTTCCAGAGTGTTATAACAGGACCTATCACTAATGCAATATAACATTCATAATGTCTAGAATAGAATCCAAAATTACTCAAAATGAAAAGAATCAGAAAAATATGACCAATTCCCAGGGGAAAAGTAAATTTGTATGTGTGTGTGTGTGTGTATGCATGTGCACACACCAACCACTAGATGACTCAATGTATCAGACAAGATTTTAAAGCAGTTATAACTATGCTCTCTGAGGCCAAGAAAAGTGCACTTGATATCACATAGTTATTGTATATTATTGGCCTGGGGGTGATGATAATTTTCAGGATTATAGTTCTGAATTGCTTTTTTATTGTGGTAAAATATACATAATACAAAATTTACCATTTTAATTACATTTAAGTGTATAGTTCTGTGTCATTAAGATGGTTGTGCAACCATACCATCCACCTCAAAAACGTCCACGAAACCAAACTAAAATTCTGTACTTATTAAACAATTAAACATTAGAGATAACTAGGGAGGGTGTTTTTCTTTTTGTATAATTAAAAATTTAAAGCTGACAAATATTCGGTGTCAACTGTGGCAATGGAAAAATTGTGGTCTTTCATTTAATTTTCAAATCTAAGTTCACAGACTCTGAGCCCATTGTTATAGGTGAGCAGGGAACCTCTTGAAGAAGAATACTTCAATGCCATTAGAAGTATATAAAATAAACACTTTACAGATCCTTTCATAAAACAAACAAACAAACAAACAAAAAAATACACCTGATGCTATTTGGAGATTGACTTATTGACTTTGTGGTAAGTAAACAAGATTGGAGTCTTTTTTTTTTTTAAGTATATTTAACTGATTATGTTGTTACAGTAGTTCCAATTTTTTTCCCTTTGCTCCCCTCTGCCCAGTACGCCCCTTCTCTCCAGTAATCCCAACCCCCTTAGTTATGTCCATGGGTTGTGCATATAAGTTCTTTGGCTTCACCCTTTCCTATATTATTCTTAACTTCCTTGTGTCTATTTTGTACCAACAGATTATGCTTCTTAGTCCCTGCATCATGTCCCCATTTCTCCCCCTCCCCCCTACCAGCTGATACTCCTCCGAATGATCACATACCTATGATTCTGTTCCTACTTTGGTTTGCTTAGTTGGATTTTGTTTTTAATTTTTAGATTCAGTTGTTGATAGTTGTGAGTTTCTTGTCATTTTAGTGTTCATAGTTTTGATCTTCTTTTTCTGAAGTAAGTTCCTTTGACATTTCATATAATAATGACCTGGTGATGATGAACTCCATTAGCTTTACCTTGTCTGGGAAGCACTTCATCTGCCCTTTCATTCCAAATGATAGCTTTGCTGGATAGAGTAATCCTGTTTGCAGGTTGCCTTTCATCACATTGAATACTGCTTGCCAGTCCCATCCTGCCTGCAAAGTGTCCTCTGAGAAATCAGCTGGTAGTCCTATAGGCACCCCCCCTGTAGGTAACTCTCTGCCTCTCTCTTGCTGCCCCCAGGACTCTGTCTTTATCTTTCACCTTTGGCATCTCAGTCATGATGTGTTCTAGTGTGGTCCCCTCTGGGTCGAGCTTGCCCGGGACCCTCTGTGCTTTCTGGACCTGTATGTCCATTTCCTTTGCAAAATTTGGGAAGTTTTCCTCATGTTTTTCAATTCTTGCTTCCTCATTCTGCACTGGTTGACAGTTTTTTTCTTCCTTATGTTCCAAATCATTGATTTGAACCCCCATTTTCTTCTCTTCACCATTGGTTTTGTTTGGAGTTTTCTTCGTTTCACTTAGCATAGCCTTCACTTCTTCTCTTATGTGTTTGCCATACTCAAGCATATCTGTCAAGCCTGTGATCATTTTTACTACCAGTGTTTTGAATTTTGTGTCTGTTAGATTGTCTATCTCCTCATCTGTTAGGTTGGTTAGCTCCTTGTCACTTAGTTCTCCCACTGGAACCTTGATCCATTTCCCCTTTTGGGCCATACTTCTCTGTCTCCTCATTCTGACAGGTTCTTGTGTTTGTTTGCCTCCACGTCCCAGGTAGAGTTGTCACTCCTGTTATGTTGTAAGGGGTGGAGACTTAGAGATCATCAGTACAGGGCGACCTGTTTCACCACGTTGTGATTCTGTATGTGGGGGAAGGGTCTAAGAGGGAACAATGCTGCCTGCCCAGCACTCATGCCTTTTCCAGGCACCTCTCCCACTTCCACACTGGACTGGCACCCCTCTAGCTGCTGCCCTGGCCATCGTTCCCAGAGTGAGTGGGTCTGCGGATGTTCTAGGACTGTGGGAACCATTTAAACAAGTGAACTCTCTTGAGGACAGCAGTTTCTGCCTCCACCCCATCCCCCACTGGTTTGCATAGTCAGAAGCAATGAGGCTTGATTTTCCCTGGTGCTGGGACCATGAGCTGAGAAGCCCAGTGAGGAGCTGGGCACGCTCCCCAGGTGTCCCTCCTGACTTTTTAAAATATGTGTCTGTGCTTTTTGCCAGCCTGCCACTGCCGCCGCACTGCTGCCACCATACCGCATCCTCTTCTCCCCAGTTCCGCACCCCCTACCTGTCTGGATGAGTATTTCTTTTTTATATCTTTGTTTGCTGGACTTCCATGCAGTTTGATTTTCTGGAACTTCTGGTTGTTTCTAGTTTTGAGGTAGTTGTATTCATTCTTAGTTGTGAAGGGAGACACAGTGTGTCTGTCTACACCTCCATCTTGGCCAGAAGTCTCAAGATTCCAGTCTTAATTGATGTTGATATTAAGGGACCTAAAACAATATCATGGTCCTTCAGGTAGACTGTGGTTTTGGCCCAAATTTATTTCAAAGCATATTCCTCTTGTCTTTAGGCTCATTTATAGTTCTTTTCCTCATATTTTGAAAGTATAATTAGGATAGTTACAATTAGCAACTTGCAGGATCTTCTGACTTGTATTTGTCTGTTTATGGAATGATGACCATTATCATACAAAGGGCCCTTTCTGCTACATTATACACTGTTGACCCCTCACTCTGTTCTTAAAGTCTCCATTTTCTTGGTTTTCATGCCACGATCTTGTGTTTCTATTTATTCTTTCTTTTGGAGTGCCCCAAGTATGTTAGTTGAAGCCCTTGAAAATGTCCTCCCCTGTACTGGTCATGATGGTTAATGTGAAGGGCCTGGAGAAAAGGTCAGTCCTTCAAGCAGAACAAACAGCAAATGTGAAGACTCTGATATGGAAATACAATCAATATCTTCTAGAGACTGAAAGAAGAATATTGTGCTTGAAAGGGAAGAAGGGAAGAAAATTGTAGAAAAAGGTAAAGATGTAAATGTAGAAGAATAAGATGAAGCATCAGGTACTTAGACCATAATAGATAATGTGTATATTATTTTAAGTGTTACTTATTAGTACATGACGGAAGTGCGAGCAGAGGCAGTTGACGTGCAAAGGAGGTTAGAGATTAGCAAGAAATATTTAGGAGGTGAGTAAAATGTAAAAAACACTGAATATTTGTTGAATGTGGGCCATAAAGGGGGAAAAGGATTCTAGGATAACTCTTGGGTTTCTGGTTTGAATGACTATGGTTATGTCATGGTAATATCATCTGAAAAGGAAGGAACAGAAGTAAGAACAGGTTTCAGAGAGAAAGAAAAATGAGCAAGATTTGAACATGCTGTATTCCAAAGCAATATACCACTGTTATATGTTTATGTTAGAATATTTGTACATGTAAATACGTAAATATTTGACTGAAAACTAAAGCAGTAATTTAAACAAGATAGAAGATATTTCTTTCTTATATTGATATTTAGAAATAATATAGGGCTGACTTGTGCATGGCTCTTAATTTATAAAGGTGATTAAATGACAATGTGGAGAGGTCATTGAATGAAAAGTTTGTTATTTATAGTTCCACTAGAAATGAGAGGAATGGCATGCCATGCAGGGCCTCATGGGAGAATCACCAGTTGTTCAGAAGGCAGAAGCAGAAGCAGTGGGAAAGAATAGGTTACGGCTTCACTGGATTTTCTATGGGGAAGACATGGCAGGGCTGGGGTAACAGTTTACAGTTGCCTAGTTTGAATAATTCTGGTTGGCTCTGGAGGAAAGGAGATGTCCTTAGTGGTTTGGTATCTGAGACTGGGTTGATTTGGGGAGGAGAAATATTGTCTTGGTGTGTGAGAGTTAGTTAAGATGGTAGTTTGGGATGTGGACCCACTATTGGTTGTTTTGCATATGAAATGTATGTTAGCAGGTAAGTTGTTCATTGTCTTTAATAATTTGCTAGCCCCACCCTATCTGGTGTGGCTCAGTGCTAGGTGTGTCATCCTGTACACCAAAGGGTCCCGTGTTCAATTCCCAGTGAGGACACATGCGTAGGTTGAAGATTCAATCCCTGGTGCCTATGGGAGATAGCCAAATGATGTCTTGCTCTCTCTCCCCCACCCTTCCTATTTTTCTAATATCACCAAATATATCCTTGTGTGATGATTGAAAACCAAAAAAATTAACTAGCCCCTGGAGTACCAGTCTCCTCAGCCAGCAAGTTCCTCTGAGATGTTAAACATCATAAAATAAAGAACACGGTTAATACAAGGGCTGGTAGAGAAGCTACATTATTATTAATGACTGCTATCTTGTTAATCCCCTATAACATGAACCAACCTCAGGGCCAACAGAGCTCCTTCACCTCAAGATATCTTATCTCCATTCAATATAGTGGGAGGGAGTGAGGATGAGCATGCTTCCTTCCTTCCTTTAAGGATGTTCTGGGAGGTGTCATAAACCAATTTTCCATTGGTGAACATCTGAGGAACAGTCTATGAAAGTAATGATTGACCTGGAATAAGTATAAGAGCTCAAGATCAGAAACATGGGAGCTCAGTGAGTGGCTATGTTAGAGTGAAAGGTCAACAATGTATGTATGATATAGCAGAGAGAGTGTTTTCTGTATAGTCTCTGTAAAGGATAATCATCATCATAGCATTTTTAAGGGAAAGATAAGAGTTAATAATAGAGAAAGAGGAAATAAAGATGGCAAGCATGGACTTCTCTTTCCTGAGGGCTGGCTAACAAGGAAAAGTAAGGAATTAGAAAACACACAGAATTAAGAAATTTGTACGGCAGATTTTAGGTTGATGATTGTTAGTGCAATCTGTCTAGAATGGGTAATAAATATATTTAGGAAAATTAGAGACCAACTGGTAAACAAAAGCATAAATATTCAAATAATAATTGAATTCTTTGTTTCAAAATGTATGATGGCTTATAGTGCACTGGCATAGCTAAAATAGTGAATGGCTAAGGTGCAAGTAATTGAAGACACATCTATTTCTGTATGCCAAGCTGATGGCTGGGTGGGTGTAAGCAGAAAAGGAAGGCTATGTCATTTGTGTTTAATTTGGTCATATAAGCAACTACCATTTTTTCCCCTAATGAGGTGGTTTTATAAATATGAGTTTAGCAGGATGTTTCTTTCTTGTACTTTGTATATTCTCCCAGAGGAAATGTTTAACATGAGATATTATTTAGAAAGGTAGTGAAAAATCAATGTGATATATTATGAAAGAGAATGTGAGTCCATCTCTAAATAAAAATTTTTAAGGAAGGTTTCATTGGGAGTACTCCATTATGTAACCTGTCAGAGAGTCTCAGTGCCAAATAGGCAGAATTTAAAGATGATTAAGTGACTTAAATATTAATGTGACTTCTACTTTCACAGGCAACTAAATTATTTGTATTCAGCTGGCATTTCTTATTGTTTAACAGAAAAAAATACCCTCTCATTTTCCTTATAATACTCAAGTATTCTTAATTATGTCACTGATCTTGCTACAGCTGCTGCACTTGACATCTAATATATCTATTCTAAATTGGTTTATAGTTGAATTTTGAAAAGATCAATAGACTCGTTTACACTGACTCTCACTCTGTCACTAAAACGTGCCTTTACATGCAAAGAATGAGATTACCAGATTTGATTCACAACCTCTTGACTGTCTCAAAAACAGCAGTTCACCTGGAATACATATAACAAATGAAGAATTAAGTTAGGAGTACTGGTTGGTTCCTACACTCTCATCTGTGCCTAGTCTACATCAACAAGTAAACGAGATGTTGATTTTCTTACCATTAGAAAACACTCTTGTTTGGATTTCTTACCCCCAGAAATAAACTCTTAACTGTCACTATTATCAATAATAGTAATAGTAATAGTAATGATTTTGATATAATTGGGTGCCATGTTATTTACATGATTACAACTTCATATGGGAAAAACTACATCAGTAGGTATTCTTTTAAATTTAACTTGAAGAATTTAAGGGAAACTGATTAAGAAAATTACATGTCTGTGGAACCCATTAAGGATTTCTTTGAGTACATTACTAGATTCAATTTAGTATGTAGTTATTGAAAGGAAATACTATAGCATTATTTGCTTTTTAGTTGTGCATAAAATACACATAGGATAGACTCTATTTTCTCAAGTAAATTCTAATATTTCAAGTAACTTTTAATTTAACAAATGTCTAAATATTCTAAGATAGTTGCACTAAGATAGCAATTAATTCCAAAGGGGCTTTTGCAGATGGCTTACATGGATGTGGGGGATATTTAAATTGTTCTTGAAGGAGAGGCAAATCTCCTGTAAGCAGAGGGGTTGGTGGTGTTTTAAGATAAGGATATAACAACAGCAAACAAAATGTAGTATTAAAGGGCATGTTATACTTGTGAATTGCTCCAGTACAAATGGAGTAGAAGGTAGAAGATGAGGGGAAGGGGAAAGCGGTAGTTAGAGTATGGAGACTTTAATAACAAGGCCATGAGCTTGAAGTTAACTTCAGGTAAACAGAATGTGAAGGCCACCATTTTATGCATGTTAATAAGAATCAGCATGATTAATGAATAATATAAATTAATGACAAATTGCTCTGAACATTCTCAAAGTCATAAAATTAACTATATATCCCATGTAAACTAAATGTTAATATCATTATACTTCCCAGTCCAAATCTCTGAATCAGAAGATCCAAGTCTTACTTCTAAGTCTTTCAGTGATTTGTCTTATGAGTTGAAAAGTTATTTTACATCTGAGTTCCAGATTCTCGCCTCTACAATGGAAATAAGTTTTTGAGGATCAATTGAGGTTACAAAAGCACTGTTTGTTGATATAAAAAAGCAGTAAATAGGTATAAATTAGCTGCCAAACACAAGTGCACAAAAGTATAATTTACTTGTTTTAATTTTAATTATGAAAAATGTCATATATATAAAAAGGATACATTACGTCTATGTATGGTTTACATAATAATAAAACTGCTACTCATGTGCTCACAACCAATAATTTGATGTCTCCAATTACATTTGCCTTAGTCACTTTTAGATCAAAAGCATTCCTTTAAAAAAACTTTTATCAGATATTTCTCTAAATATTTTTACATTTTGTATTTCTGATATTTACATAAATTAAACCACACTATAGGTATTCTCCTGATTTGTTTTGGGGGGTATAATATTAAGTTTTTAAGATTCATCTGCATATTTAAATTTACGTTTATTCAATTATTCAAAAAATATTTGTTGAGCCAATTGTGTGCCAGATGGTGGGGGATCAACAATGAATAAAACAGACAAAAACTCTTGCCTTCATTGAACTTATTTTCAAGTGGAGAAATAAAGTAAATAAACATAATAAGTAATTTAGCAACTTACTTAAAAATTAATACTGTAAAAATATAGCAGAAGAGGGGAAACAATAACGTTTAGAGGTGAGTACTGTAATTTTAAGTAGAGTGGTCAGAGTAAGCAACCCTAATAAAGAGATATTTAAGCAAAGATAGAATAAGTTGGAGGGCTAAGCCATGTAGGTAACTAACTGGAGAAAAGAGAACACTCAAGTGCAAAATCTCTAAGGTTCTCATGTGTCTGGCATGTTTGAGGAACAGCAAGTAGGCTAGCATAATGGAAGTAGAGTGAGTGAAGATTAAAGCTGGAAGAAGATGAAGTCAGAGAGGTCATGGAGCCTGATATGTAGAATCTCCTAGACAGTTTTAAGAGTTGTACCTTTTTCCCCCCAAGGGAAATGGAGAATCACTGCAGGATACTGAATAAGAAAGTAATGTGGCCTGACTTACCATTGAAAAACCACCAATCTATTTGCCACAAGTTGACAAGTGTGGAAGCAAAACATAACAAAACTCTGATTTGTAAGCTATTGCAGTAAAATTTTACAAAAATGATGGTCAATTGGGGCAATTGCACTAGAGATGATGAGAAGAGATGGGTTTGCATATATTTTTGGTGACAAATTGAATATCAGGTGATAAATCAGAAGAGAAATCAAAGATGAATCTAAAAATTTTGACTGAACAATTGAGAAGATGGAATGATTGTAAGCTGATATGGGAAGATAGGGAAGGATGTAGATTTTTGTTGAATATCAGAAATTCAGTTTTGGACATTTAAATCTGAGATGTTTCTTAGACACTTAAGTAGAAATACCAGGTGAGAAGCTAGAAAAGATCTGCATCTGGAGTTTAGGAGGAAGGTCTCAGCAGAAGATATAAATTTGGATAAGCTGACATTTTGATGAATCTCAGGTTGTGAGACTGGATAACATCGCTGATGAGGAGAAGAAATGATAGCTGAATACAGAGCCCAGAAATATTCTAACGTTAAGGTGTTAGAAGAAGTAAGAGGAGAAACTACAAAGGAGACTGAGGAGAGACCTGTGAGGAAGGAAGAAAACCAGGAGTTGTATCCTCGATGCTGAGCAAGGAAAGCATATTAAGGAGTAGTAAATAATTGTGGCAGATGCAGCTGACTGGGTAAATAAGATGAAAACTGAGAACTGACACTAGATTTATAAGTGTGAACATCATCGATTATCTTAAGAAGGATGGTTTTAGAGCAGTGGTGGTGGGGAAGTGAGTATCTGATTAAAATGGATTTGCAAGTGATGAGAGGAGTATCAGAGGAAGCCAGTATGTTAAGTTAAATGTTTGGGGGACTATACTGCAAAGGGAAGCAGAGAAATGGGGTGGTGACAGTGGGGGAAGTGAGTCAGGAAAAGGTTTTTAAGATAGGAATGTTAACAGCATATTTATATGCTGATGGAAATGTTCCAGCAGAGAAAAGAAAAATTGAGATTACTATAAGAAATGTAGACTTGCTTATGTGACATCTATGAGTAGATGAGAGGAAATGGATTCTAGGGAATAAATGAAGAATTAGTTTTACAAAGGTATATGGGCAGTTCATTTAAGAAAATAAGAAAAAAGGTAGGGTGGATGGGGTACAGCTGCTAAGAGGTGAGTAGATTTTCTAAGAAGATCTGTGGAAGTATTCTGATGGCTTCAGTTTTCTTGGTGAAATAGAAAGGTTATCAACTGAGAGTGGGAATGAGGTAGGACTATTAATTTGATAGCCAAAGAAAAAGTTATATTTAAAAAGTGGAGTGATAATGGATTGAGAAAATATTATATAATTGGACAGTATTAAGCTTATGGTTGTGAATTTAAAATGGAAACTCTAGCATGGTTGTAAGTTTTCCCCTAGTCATGTTTTGTTTGAAGAGTATTAACATACATGTTTTCAAAGCATGATCCTGATCATTGAACGTCTTTTAAAAACCTTTAGTGGCTTCCCACATACTTAAAACCCAAATTCCTTATCAGGACCTATAACTCTGATATCACTTTTCCTTTATTCACAATACTCTAGCCTTATCGACCTTTTCCTAAACTGCAATTTTGGATCTTTACCTCATCAATTAGGCTTTTGATAAAATGCCTCCAGTGATCATTCTAGTCTCTCCTTATTTAACATTTTTTCTCTGTATTGTTTTATTTTTGTCATAGAATTCATTGCTATTTGAAATCAGGCTACCCATTTATTTGATTTTTTAAAAATCTCTTTTCTCTAGTTCATATATCTAAAGAACATGTGTTAATTCTATATTGCTCTCTCTGAACGCTCAGTAAGTCTCATACAGAGTATGTAGGTATCAGTAAATATTGATTGAGCATAACCTGCTGAAGTGTCAAAACAGTAAGGATAAATTTTCTTAATATTTCCAGGGCCAAAAAAAATTTCTTTCACAAAAGAATAAAATTGGACACTTAAACCATACATAAAAATTAACTCAAAATGAACAAAACAAACAAATGAGGAAAATAGAGTCAATGACATGGAAATAAGAAACAGAGGGGAGGTGGGATGTTGAATAATTGGGGAATTAAGGGGAAGGGTTTAATCCAGTGGTTCTCAACCTTCCTAATGCCATGACCCTTTAATACAGTTCCTCATGTTGCGGTGACCCCCAACCATAAAATTATTTTTGTTGCTACTTCATAACTGTAATTTTGCTACTGTTATGAATCATAATGTAAATATCTGATATGCAGGATGAATTTTCATTGTTACAAATTGAACATAATTAAAGCATAGTGATTAATCACAAAAACAATATGTAATTATGTATGTGTTTTACAATGGTCTTAGGCGACCCCTGTGAAAGGGTCATTCGACCCCCAAAGGGGTTGCAACCCACAGGTTGAGAACCGCTGGTCCAGTCAAAGAACAAGTATAAAGGACCCATGGGCATGGACAACAGGGTGGGGACATTGACTATGGGTCTGGGGAGGGTTGGCAGGGCAAGGGAGAGCAATGGGGGAAAAACTGGAACAACTGTAACTGAACAATAAAATTTTTAAAAGAGAGAAAAAAGGAATTAAGAACTAAAATATAAGACATACCATTGTATAACTCCTAGAAGAAAATATATGGAAAAATCTCCTTGACATTGAACTTGGCAATGATTATTTGGATATGACACCAAAAGCACAGACACCAAAAGCAAAATAAACAAGTGAAACTATATCAAACTAAAATATTCTGCAAAAAAAAAAGAAACAAAAGAAATCATCAACAAAATGACAATGCAACCTAAAGAACAAAGAAACTATTTGTAAACCATATGATTTATAAGGGGTTGAATCCAAAATATACAAAAAATTTATACAGCTCAGTAGAAAAAATGCATAATTAAAATATGGACAAAGGACCCAGATAAACATTTTTCCAAAGAAGACATACTAATGGCCAACAGGTATAGGAAAAGATATGCAACATCACTAATCTTCAGGGCAATGCAAATCAAAACCACAATGTCATCACCTCACACCTGTTACAATGGCTATTATAAACAAGACGAGAGGTAACTAATGTTGATGAGGATATGCAAAAAGGGAACCCTGTACACTATTAGTGGAAATGTAAATGGGTACAACCATCATGGAAAACAGTATGGAGGTTCCTGAAAAAGTTAAAAATAGAACTACCATATGATCCAGCAATTTTACTTCTGGGTATATTTCCAAAGAAAATGAAATTGTATCTTGAAAAGATATTTACACTCTCTTGAATAGCCAAAATATGAAAGCAATTTAAATGTATATCTATAGATAAATGGATAAAGAAAATGTGAGTATATCTATTATATATACTATATGTTATATGTATAGTATATTATTTATATTATATCGTCGTCGGCAGCCGTCCGTCTCGAGAGATGATGGTGTAGCTTCTTAAGAGTCTATCTGCACCGCCGAGAATGGTTGTGCAGTCCGACTCGGGAGTGACACGGTATCTGTCTCCTCCCGTGTTGAATCGACTCTTGCGATGACGCTGGAGTGTCCTCTCCAGTGAAGCTGAAGCTACAGAGCCTGGGCAGGGTGATATGGAGGGTCTGCTGTTGCCCATGCAGCAGACCCCCCCCTCTCTTCGCAGCTGAAGGGTCCAAGGGAAAGACGGAGTCAATACAGCTTGGCTTCAGGTGCGCCGCAGGAGTTGCCGGTGTTGACTACAACGTCAAACCGCCTTAGGGACTCCGGCTCCGGATTTTCTGTCGGGGTTTACTCCCTTAGCCTTTCCCCTGAAGAGGTATGCCGCAAGGCAGCGGAGGTATTTATATTATATATACAATGGAATATTATTCAGCCGTATAAGAAGGACATCCTGCAATTTGTGACAATATGGATAGACATGAAGGGCATTATGCTAAGTGAAGTAAGTGAGACAGAATAGAATTTTTTATATTGACTCAGGGAAGTGGAGATGATAGTATTTTTTTTGCTCAAAATTAATATATATTGAGATGCACATGGGTATTTATCCCTCAAAGTTCATTCATTAAAAAGTTTAATAATGACATATGTGCCTGTACCTGTGCTAGGTATGGGGGTTAGATACAACAGTGACAATACTTTTTCTCTGTTATTCTATAGTTCAGAGTCCATTTTAAATGTTTAATTTAAGTTGTCTTCTTCCTGCTGTCTAGCATGATTTTACTGTTCTGTTATTTGTGTGCCTGAAGAAACTAAATATTTGTGAAAGCAAAACATAATTTAGAGAGTAAGTCTTTCTCCCCAAACCTGAAAGTGAGTCCCAAAAATTAAAGAGTAACTTCTATTTTTTCTAGGGATATCTAAATTTTCTTCATTGTCTTTAAAAAGGTTGATAAGTCTGTGTATGTGTATGCTTGGCTCTCATATGCTCATTCTCTGTGTTTGTATGTACATTTCATATATATATATGCACAACTGTTCAAGGACGAATCAGTAAATCTCGTCGGCAGCCGTCCGTCTCGAGAGACGATGGTGTAGCTTCTTAAGAGTCTATCTGCACCGCCGAGAATGGCTGTGCAGTCCGACTCGGGAGTGACACGGTATCTGTCTCCTCCCGTGTTGAATCGACATCTTACGATGACGCTGGAGTGTCCTCTCCAGTGAAGCTGAAGCTACAGAGCCTGGGCAGGGTGATATGGAGGGTCTGCTGTTGCCCATGCAGCAGACCCCCCCTCTCTTCGCAGCTGAAGGATCCAAGGGAAAGACGGAGTCAATACAGCTTGGCTTCAGGTGCACCGCAGGAGTTGGCGGTGTTGACTACAACGTCAAACCGCCTTAGGGACTCCGGCTCCGGATTTTCTGTCGGGGTTTACTCCCTTAGCCTTTCCCCTGAAGAGGTATGCCGCAAGGCAGCGGAGGTTTTTTGGAGTCAGAGTTTTCCTTCTCTGATGTGCCCTGACTGGAAGATCGAACCAGCGACACTTAGCTCGCAGGCTGATGCTCAATCCACTGAGCCAAACCAGCCAGGGCAGCGAATCAGTAAATAAGCTTAACCAAATTGAGCACTTTTCCCATAGATCTTCTCCATAGAACCAAGAAGAGAGGAGATTCACACACTTGGAGCTGATGACCTCCTGGGTGGGTGACTTGTAAAGACTCCCTCTAAAGCTACTATGGCTATTGTACAAAAGGCTTGTTCCAGGGGATGCACTTGGATAATGGAATTGCTTAATTGGTTCCAAAAGTGACTTTTTAAATATCCCCCATAGAGATATTCATATTTGGCCAAATTTTCATGAGTATTCATTAAATGCCAGGAACTATAAGTATGGTATACTTTATTTTTTCACTTAGTATTCAGAAGCCTATGAGGTAGATACTATCATTACTATCAGTCATATATGAGTAAACTGAGGTTCAGAGATGTTGAGTAAGTTGGCTAAGCTGGTGCAACTAATAAATAGGAGAACCAGGACTAAGACACAGGTTTCATGAGGCCTGAACATTTATGATTTTAATGGATAATACTAACATACGATCTCCTCAGTTTTCCTCAACTCTTAATCTTTTCTCTTCATGTTCTCCCTTTTTTCTTTTTCTTTTTTTATTGCTGTCATTTACTTCCAGATACAAGAGTAATGATGAGAACTGTTTCATCAGAAGCTTGATAAATTATATGACAGCTCTAAATATGACACAGAATATTAAGTGACTAACTGGTAAGAAGCTATAATTATTAAAATTTAACCAGATTTCTGAAAAAAATATCTTACTAATATTGAATCAAATGAAATTATCAGACAGAATGATTCACATTTTATTGGGTTTGCTTTCTAGATGTCTTGAGAAAGGCCACATGGTGGAAGGGAAGAGTGCTACAACAAGAGTCAGGAATCTTAGGCTTGAACTCATTTCAGCTAAAACTAACCTGAGAACAAAGTTTTCTTTTGAAATCTAATTTTATTTTTTTAAATATATTTTATTGATTAATGTTGTTACAGTAGTACCAATTTTTTCCCCTTTTTGCCTCTGCCCAGTACCCCCTCCCCTCCAGCAATCCCACTCCCCCTTAGTTCATGTTCATGGGTCACACATGTCAGCTCTTTGGCTTCAGCCTTTCCTATATTATTCTTAACTTACCCTGTCTATTTTGTACCAACCGATTATGCTTCTTAATCCCTCCACCATTTCCTCACTTCTCATCCTTCGCCCTCCCAGCTGATAGCCCTCTAAATCATCCCCATACCTATGATTCTGCTCCTATTCTTGTTTGCTTATTGGATTTTGTTTTTATTTTTTAGGTTCAGTTGTTGATAGTTCTGAGTTTGTTGTTATTTTAATATTCATAGTCTTGACCTTCTTTTTCTTAAGTGAGTCCCTTTGACATTTCATATAATAATGGTGATGATGAACTTCTTTAGCTTTACCTTGTCTGGGAAGCACTTCATCTGCCCTTCCATTCAAAGTGATAGCTTTGCTGGATAGAGTAATCTCGGTTGTAGGTCTTTGCTTTTCATCCCTTTGAATACTTCTTGCCAGTCCCTTCTTGTCTGTAAAGCTCATTTTGAGAAATCAGCTGATAGTCTTACAGGCACCCCTCTGTAGGTAACTCTCTGCTTTTCTCTTGCTGCTTTTAAGATTCTCTCTTTATCTTTAACTTTTGGCATTTTAATTATGATGTGTCTTGGTGTGGTCCTTTTTTGGTCTAGCTTGTTTGGGACTCTCTGTGCTTCCTGGATTTGTATGTCTATTTCATTTGTCAAATTTAGGAAGTTTTCCTTCATTATTTTTTCATTTAAGCTTTCAATTTCTTGCTCTTCCTCTTCTACTTCTGGCACCCCTATGATTCAGATGTTGGTATGTGTAAAGTTGTCCCAGAGGTTTTTAATCCTCTCCTCACTTTTTTTTTCAATTCTTGTTTCCTCATTCTGTACTGGCTGACTAATTTTTTCTTCCTTATGTTCCAAACCATCGATTTGAACCTCAGTTTCCTTCCCTTCATCATTGGTTTTGTGTGGATTTTCCTTTGTTTCATTTAGCATAGCTTTCACTTCTTCCCTTATGTGTTTGCCATACTTAAGCATATCTGTCAAGCCTGTGAACATCTTTATCACCAGTGTTTTGAACTTTACATATATTAGGTTGGCTATCTCTTCATTTATTAGGTTGGCTATATCCTCATTGCATAGTTCTCCCACTGGAACCTTGATCCATTCCCTCTTTTGGGCCGTACCTCTCTGTCTCCTCATCTTGACAGGCTGCCATGTTTATTTGCCTCTGTGTCTTAGGTAGAGCTGTCGGACCTGTTATATGGTAAGGGCCAAAGTCTTAGGTATTCTTCAGTACAGGCGATCCATTTCACCACACTGTGGTGCTGTATGTGGGGGAGGGGTCTGAGAGGTAACAATGCTGCTTGCTCAGCACTCGCCCCTTTTCTAGACACTTCTCCCACTTCTGTATGGGACTGGTGCCTCTCTGGCTGTTGCCCTGGCCATCATACCCAGAGTGGGTGGGTCTGTGGGCATTCTAGGACCATGGGGGCCCTTTAAATAAGCAGACTCTGCTGAGAGTCTGGCAGTTTCTTCCTCCACCCCAACTCCTACTGGTTTGCACAGTCAGAAGCAATGAGGCTTTATTTTCCCCAGCTGTGAGCTATGCAGTCTGGTCTGGTGCTGGGAGTGCTCCCCAGGTGTCCTTCCCTACTTGTTAAAACATGTGACTGCCTTTTCTGCCACTGCTGCTGCCACCACCACATTGAGTCCTCTCCTCCCAGGCTCCGCCCCTCCTACCTGTCTGGGTATTTCTTCTTTATATGTTTGTTTGTTGGACTTCCATGCAGCTCGATTTTCTGGAACTTCTGGTTGTCTCTAATTTTGAGGTAATTGTATTCCTCCTTAGTTGTAGTGGGAGACACAGTCTGTCTGTCTAAGCCTCCATATTGGCCAGAAGTCTGAAATCTAATTTTCAAAGCTTGTAAGGTCACTTCCATCTGCAACCTAAAATTTAACAACTTGGGAACACTATTAGTTCATTCAGAGCAGCAATTTTCAACAGGTTTGCCATAAGAGTTTTTAAAACATGCAATATCTGACTATTTAGTCAGGGGCAGTGACCCCTTTTTTTTTAGATTGTCAAATAAAAAAATGACAACAGCCAACACAACAATAATCATCCAATGAGAATGAACCAGATTATACCTATTTTTGTCAGATTAGCAAGAAACATATTTTTGAGTATGCCAGAGAATTTTAGTAATTAGTTTATGTGCACCATAACATAAAAAAAGGTTGAAAATCACTGATTTAGAGCATCTCAGAGGGGTCAGTATGATTCTTATACAACCTGTAATTATATTAAAAATCAAATTATACTATGCATGAAGTAAATTCAGGTTTTCGAAAGTCAGACTGAGCAGTGAAGAGATTAAAATAGTAGATTTCATGTTGTTGCTGACTAAATTTATCTATAGGCTTAGGTCTTTATAAGTTTTCAATTTATGTAATGGGTAAAAGATTAGTGATATTGGAGGTGATGGTACTTGTTAATTCTAAGATAATTTAGTTTTTATAATCTGAAACATAGAAATTGCTTATTCACTGTACTGCACTGGATGAATGGAGAAGACTCTGGGCCAAAGTACTGTCAGGGCATCTGTGTCTCTTCTTGAAGTTGGGAGTTGAAGAGCACAACTCCCAACTTCACAAAATATCATTTGGTTTGCATGCACTCTGCCTTTCATGAGGGCTAGAGGATGTGTGTGGCATATGGAAATGCGTAGGAGAGGAAATAATTCTGATGCTAGAACCTAAAATAACTCTGATGCCAGAACCTAGAATAGGAAATGTATTCAAATCCTACACTTTTAGAAGGGCAAAGATATATTAATGCATAACTGTTGCTTCTATTCTTGATACTGTAATTTTAATTCAGTTTTATACAAACAGAAGAGGAAATGCTTCTGTGATCTTAGCTCTGAATGGTATTTCTGTCAGATTTTTACAAAAGTTTCCTTTAATCATATGACTTAGTGTGAGGAATATATTCTGAAATAAAAATATGTTATGGGTGAAGTCTGAATAGGACACATTTTTCTCAGATTTTATCACTTCACCACTGGTGTAAATATTGTGAACTAAAACAAGGGGCATATGGTTTAAAACTCAATAACACAGGCATTGAGAGCATCACAGTACATCTGCTTAATAGCCTGGGTAGTGCTTGCAATACAATTTTTTAAAATTTACATATGTTGTTCAATCTCACTCTTCTGCCTCTGCAGAGAGATCTTTAAAAAGTTCATCTCCTCATCTGTGACTGTTCAAGGATCTGGGTGTGCAGGCATTTCCATAGAAGACCAGGAAGGTATAAGAGGCTTATGTATTGTCATAGATTCATGTAGACAATCTTCAGAAAAGACACTTCCAACATCCTCAGAAGAGATTACTTACCAATGAAGAAAGTGGTAATGTCATGCCTGTGTCACTTTGAGATATCATCATGTCTAGGAGTGGAAACCGAGCAGGACCAGAGTTGTACTTCACATATCTTTCTAGTTTTTGCTGTAGGTCTTTTACGTCCTCCTTCAACTTCTGAATACACTCTTTATTTTGAACAAGCTCTTTGTTTCTGTACATATAGCTGTCCATATAAATGATCTGTGGTAATTCCAGCTTATTGCGAATTTTTTCTGGCTGACCAAGGGATTGATTGTACTCAAATTTTGAGAGTTCAAAGGTTAACACTGGATGTAGTTTTGTAAACCAACACTCCTCTCCATACTTCATTGAATGATTGGAAGGAAGCAGCTCAAATTCACCCTCTACCATGGCCCCTTCTAAACACTCTAAGTTATGATAAATATTTACCTGAAGGGGATACTGTCTGAAGGTCTCACTGTTAGAAAAGGGCTTTCCTTTACAAACCTCTTCAGTGAGGAAAATACTATAGAATATCCGTGCCATTGTATTTTCATATTTGTTCCTGAGATTGCTGTTAGCATTAACAGCTAGCTGGAACACATTTTCTAGACAATCTAGGAGATTGTTTGTGAATTCACTCACATCTTGCTGCTGTTCCTTAGTTGCTTTGAATGTTCCCTTTAAGAGATCCAGGGCTGCTGAAGGGTTAACAAATTTGCAATTTTATCCCATCACCAGAGCAAACAAATATTGAAGCTCTTGCATTTCTCTTTTCTGTATGACTTGGACAATTTTCAAATACATTTGTGGCAGACTGTGACTGAGGACAAGTCTTGGAAGTTCAGATAATTGAAAGAGAGTCTGAATAACAGCACTAAAACAACATGTAGTGCTAACATTTTTCAGCCCAAATGACCAATCATCAACTCACCTCCAGTCATTGGGATTGGGGTTTTCTCCCCAGATTTCACAGTGTTTTCTCTTTGAGTGTTTAGTTTCTGCAGAGGTTGCCTTGTCCTTTCTTTTTTTTCTCTTTTTAAAAATCATCTCTCTGTTGATCCCTGGGGCACAAGTCAGAGCCCCCAGGATCAGGAATGTCTCATCAGCCCCTGAAGCCAGCTCTTCTGGGGCCCTGTCACTCCCCTGTTGCCTCATCCTTTCTATTAAGATTTCTTCTACCAGCCTGAACTTTGGGGGACTTCAGTAGACTCAAAGCAATGGGAGTCTGAATATCATCCTTGTTTTCATGAGTAAGACCTATTATTTTTGCTAACATATATATACATATATATGTGTGTGTGTGTGTGTGTGTGTGTATATATATATATATATATATATATATATATATATTATTGGCAAGACTCCACTTTATTTCATGTGATTCTTTAGCAATAGTGTCTTGACTGGGTTCCTTAACTCTATTATTAGTGAGTAAACTGACTGCTAGAGTGATGTCACCATTACTGGCCTTCAGAGCTTCATGAAGAAACAAAGGGTTCTGAATGCCTGTGATTTCTCTCAGCTCGTTTAACAGAATTTGGCAGCTTGAGTTGGTGATCAGTTGCTCTGGCCACATCATTTTGCTAGGGCTTTGCAGCAACAGCAGAAAGCCACCATCCCAGCCTTACAGGAGGCTAGAGAAGAGGTCTTCCTGCTACCAATCTTGTATCCCTTGGGTTCAGGGCATTATTGAGACTTTCCTTTGTCTTATCATCAGGACAGGGTTTTGAGGTCACTTCCCTTCTCTCCATCACCAAGCTGTTCCTAGTTCCTGGTGAAACCTAATTATGCAACACATTCCTTAATGTAAGGGATCTCAAACCATTTGCCTAACTGTTGGTACTACAGGTTCAACTGCATGATGGTACAGTAATTTATGGAAACATTTAGGGGTCCTTTTCCCCTGCAGTCTAAAATGTACATAGACCACACACAGTTGCAGTAAAATATCAATTTCTCTAAAATATTACCCAGTGGGCTCCCTCCAAGAGTCAAAGCATAACAGCTCCTGATGATCTGGATATACAGATCCATAAGTATGAACACAATGAGAATCCGGCAAACTGGGAACATATAAACACAACTAGCATCGACTCCATTCTTCTAAACTAGTGTGCAGAAGTGAGTTTTCTGCCAACTGATCTCACAAACACTGATCCTCAATTAATGGCCTCCCCAAAACTCAGCTAGTTCTCACCTGGACCCTGGTTAGCAACCTTAAAACTCAAGTGTCCCTCTTTCCCAGAGGCTGTTCCCTTCCCAGACCCATTTACTTTCCATCATGCGCGTATGCAGAGAAATTCCCAGCAACTGGGAAGCCCCACAGTCCAACAGCTTGTGGGTGGGGCCAGGGAATTGACCTGACATGAGTAACTAGGGCTCCATGTTGGAAGCCACTATTATAACTGAATCACCACTGGGGTCCTACCACTCGCAGCCCATGGGCAAAAATTCTGGAGGTGGAAGTCTGGTTGAAATGAAAATAATTTTTAAAATTTAAAATATACACAACAGGTTTCTTGATGGGGGCCACCCCCAACCAGAGGAACACACAGGCAGCTGGCAGGTGACTGCGGACTCAACAGGCCCAAGTTTCCTCCATGCTCTGCCCACTGCTTAGTGCCTCCAGTGCTCTTGGTCAGGCCCAGAATGGTTGGGGAAGGAGGCGGGGCCTGCACACTTGGCTACGCTGGGGCAGTGAACAAAAGGCCTCTACTGTCATAGGCCACTGGTGGGCAGCAGCCATTATCATTTCCCATCTAGAGAAGGGATATAGGACTTGCCCAGCAGCCATGCTCCCTGAGCGCATGGGTCTCTTTACTGTAACCTGCTGCACACCCGGTCAGGCAGATACTGGAGCACTTGGGCAGGGGCATGGGGAATCATTACAGCGAGGCCCCTCCTCCCTCTGAAACAGCCCGCAGCTGTGGACCCACAAGCCAGGGGATGGGGGAGCAAAAGTATGCAGAGTTTCCATGAACTTAGATTGTAAAGACCCTCCTCCCCTAATTATCCCAGTGGTGAAGTAAATGGAAGAATATGCTCCTCCCATCCAATCACCTCCCTAGCTTTTGGCGCCAGCTCTATAGGTCTTTCTTTGCTGTGTCATGGGTGCCCCATCCTGGTTGCTGGAGCGATGCACACATGAGCGGCCTCCGGCACTTCTCCACCCCTCCCCATTTTCATTGCAATTAAGCTGTGACTTCTGAGACACCTAGAGGGATTGCCATAATCTTCACATGGCATCTTCTCCTGTCACATTGACTTCTGATACCATTAAGTCTATCATATTATATCACCTAAATGACAAGATTGCTTGTACTGCATCCTGTTTAGTGGTCTTTTATGGTCTACGTCCCACTCAAACCTGGCAGACTTTCCTGACACTCTTGAATGAGTCAGAACAGTATTCCTGAGGGAGGAAAATGTTGCCCACAGAACCTGAAGAAGGCTACTGGTCTTCAAGCTTCCATTTTAGTGGGAAGAAGCACATGATACAATAGTTTTTGTCCTTATGTTTGAGGGGAAGTCCCAACATGCTCCAGGCCACTGGAGTCCTAAAAATGTCACAGATCTGTTGAGTACTATACATGGTTTATCTCTCACTGTTGAACTTATTTGCCTTTTTTTATTTAGCTGGGCTAATTATCATGAGATCATTGGTATAGTGGATCAATGGTATGTTCTCCAGAATGTCAATCCCACCCAGGTCCCAATCAGGGGTCTTATCTTTAAGTAGTGCATTTGCAAAAGAATTCCATCTTCTCTTCCACTCTGTAATCAAGTAATTCTTATCCTCAGCTTTTTATGCTCTGTGTCTACAGGATATGAGAGCCCTTAGATGTTGCCTGGGAGGCCCTCTGGCTTTCATATTTTGCCTAAATTAGCAATTAACACAGTGTTTCAATAGCTCCCAGTAAGAAGCTGCCAATTTCATATTTCTTATAATTATTAGTTCTTACCCCTCAACATCTCAAATGTCTCCAGATACATTTTCTTCTACCCGTCCTCAATGTCAGTTCAACACTGGTTTAGATTACCCACTACACATGATCCCAGTTTACTAACCTACTTCAGAAAGCCAGGCTCTCAGGACCCCACTTTCCATCAATGATGTTGTGCACATTGCCAGCCAGTGAGTGACCCACAGCAGGATTCCAGTTTAGAGTCTGCTTCTGTGGCCTACTTCAGGTAATAAGCCCCACAGTTTTCTAAAGAACAGATCATATAATATGTTTACACACTGGTGATGATTGGTAAACAACATTGGTAAAGAAGTGAGTAAAACAGACTTAGGCAAAGGGCAAAGTTGAATTGTGATGCACATTCAAAAGAGATTTCAGATGGTCTTCCAGCAAGCTCTGTAGGTAGGATGGCCATTCAGAAATACCAAATTGAGATAAGACATCTTGGCCTTTATAGCCTCCCATGCACATTGAACAATTAGTCATTGCATATGGACCACCCTTAGGGAGGGACTAACTTTTGGCGAGGAAGTTCTCTTCATCCAAGGGAAGTTCTCTTGATCCAAGGGCAATTCTTGGGGAGCAATTTAACTGTAAGCCCTCAGCATTCAACACCACTAGCAACTGGGGGAATAAGTGCCCTAGTTCTGAAAAAATGATTTGGTAGGGACACTATAATCTCCACTAGAGGGAGAGAAGCAAAAAACAGTAGAGAGCTTTACATGTATTTTTAAATCTATCTATCCAATTATCTATCTATCTATCTATCTATCTATCTATCTATCTATCTATCTAATCTATCATCTATCTATCTTATAAAGCTAAAGTTTAATTTTTTTGCAAGGTGTATATTTTTTATTTATTTTAAAAATTATATTACAAAATAAATGAATTAATGGAAAAGGAGAGAAGAAAGGAAAAGAGAAGGAGGAAAAAGAAGAAACCATTTTTATTTAACTCAAATAAAAATCTCTGGCAAAAATTAAAAATGCCCTTAGCAAACAAGGCAGGTAAAGTGGAAATTGCTATTACTAAAACCTACATTTAATTGCATCTATAAATCTGCATCTTTGTTATTAGGTCATGTGATTATGAAGGAAAAAGTATAAAAAAATCAAATCACTTTGAAATCGCATGAAAAACTGTGGCTTGCAAAGGCCAATGGAGTAAACATAAGACATCAAACACAAGCCAGCAGGAAAGAATGTTAAAGCACCCTGGCTGTACCTAACATTTGATTGTTAAATGATATTCTCTCTACATGAAGAAATCACAGATTTAAAGGGCAAATAGAAATATTTCTGATGTTATTTTTGGAGCATGTGATATTTTGCATGTCAGTATCTGGAGATAACTTTAAAAGCAGTGGAGTAATTGGAGGAAGCAAACAAAAATATATACTGTTGTCATGGAGGTTCTAAAATATACCAGTGACTTTAATAAAATAGCAATTTTTGTTTTCATTTGTGAAATTGCAATTTTTATAATTAATTTGATTGTAAAATGCTGGGGAGCTACCAAGTCATCAAACCTTTTAAACAAAAATATACTTAGAGAAAATCAAACTATTATAAATTTGTCAATACCTTATTGTGACAGCCCATACAAAAACAGACATTATCAGAAAAGGTTCTTGAAAAATACCATGAAAATCAATAGTATGAGAAAATCCACTCATTTTCTTTTTCCATTTTCTGTAATGCTTGCTCTCCGTACAACCTCTTCTCTCATCTTCTTTTATTTCTCATCAATTCATTTATTTATTTATAAATTCATCACACATTAATGGAGACTATAGCATTCAAGATTGGTCAGTAAACAGAAACCACTGTAGATATTTTGACAAGAGAAGTATTTAATATGGATTACTAAAGTAGGAATTTGTTAGAAATACCAGAGGAACAAGCGGGGAAAATTGTATTATTGAAAGATCAAAAACTGAAATGAAACTGCTCTTGTGACCACTAGAACCTTTTTTCACATGCACCCTAGCTGCATAGCTGCAAAAAAAACCTATGGTTGTCTTCTGGCTATAGTCAGCTCTTCTCTGGTGTTACCACATGCCTGGTAAGTGCACACTAGGCTACTACTAGAGTCTGAAGAAAAATAATGATTTCTAGTTTACATTTCCCTTCTAATCTCATAAAAGTGCCTAATTGGCAGTCCCTATACTGAAACTACTGTGAAGAGAACTTTAGTCTTTTAGCACATGAAATATGAGGGTAAGAGCAGAAGGGCAAGAATGGTGCTAATTACTAAAACCAGCAACATCTGGCACATTTCATCCCCTGATGACTTAGTATTATAAAAATTCCAGAAAGAGCAAAATTGAAACTATCAGATTAGTAAGGTAGTATTTAGTATGTGTTAATTGTGCATATCAGAACAGTTCACAAACTGGGAACTTTTAAATCCAAAACTGATATGCAAATCAGAGGTATGACATTACAGGATGGGTTATAAAATGAAAATGGGAAAGTTGTTTAACCCTTACAGTAGCTGGTTATTACAGTGGGTTTTTCTAAATACAGGGAATTGATGAAAAGTGATTATCTTCCCATTTTAGGGAAGATGACCATTTTTTTAATGATTATCAGAGTCATGTGTAAGAAATGGAAAGAAGGGGAAGGGACTAGACAAAGAACATGTATGAATGACCAATGGACATGGACAACAGTGTGGGAATTGACTGTGGGAGTAGGGGGTGGGATGGGCGGGAGGGCAACACGAAAATATTGGGACAACTGATAGAGTAACAATAAAAAAGGATTTAATAATAAAGAGATAAATATTAAAACATAAGAAACAAAACAACAAAAAAGAAATAACCTAAGTTAAGTTGTGCTTATGTTCATGAAATAAGCTTGATTTAATTTTGTTTACTAGGCTTAAATGCTTTTTTTTTTCATGGAATTTGAAATCTGGTCTCCTTTTTGCATTTAATGTTGATAGCACTCACAACTCTTTTTGGCATGTTAATTGCTCCTAATCTTTGAATGTTAGTTGCAACCATTCTTCTTAAAAAAAAAACAAAAAACAAAAAAAACAATGGCCACAACGTTTAGAAAAGCATGGTGGCCATGAAGTCCCATTAGTCACTATGTTAATATTGGAGTTTTGTTAAGTCCTTCTCTTTTTAGTAACAATTATATTTGTGATTAAATTTTACACTCTAAAAACTGAATTATATAATTATACTTCCAGAAAAGATGGAGTAACAGTGATGGATTTACATTGTGTTTAAAATAATTGAAAAAGAACAAAATGTATGAAACTGTGACTCTCATAATTGGAAACCAGGCAACAACGTGATCCCTGAGATAAAGAAAACAAATGAGATGAGATCTAAAATTGCCTAAGCTACTAACTAGAGAAAGTTACTAGGTCATTTCATAAAGAATAAGAAACTAGACAGTGCACAAGTTGAGAGGACAGAGCTGAAAGTATGGAAATTTCAGGGCAGAACAATGAACGGGCAAGAGCTGCACTGAGAGAGAACTCTGGAAATCATCAGAGTACCCTCAAATTTTCAGTTTGGTACTAATTGGTGCATGTGTTTGGCAAAACTACTCAAGGTTGGCAATAGAGTGAGCAGTACTTAAAGCCAGGAGTAGTATGGCTGTTCCAAATAGCAAGAGTGGAAAACCTGATGATTTACTGAGCATTTGGTAGAATGTAAAGTGTCTTGCTTCAAGTAATAGGAAAAACTAATTTTTGACTACATGCTGCAAGACATCAAAGCATCAATTTCCAAATAACATTAATTTATCCCAGAACAAAGCTCTAAAATATTTATAGGCATACGAAAGTATATAGCAACCAACAAGTCGACATTCATAATATTTAGCATCCAATTAAAATTTACTAGCCAGACAAAGAAGCAGAAGAATACAATTCATAATTAGGAAAAAAAATCACTCAGTTGAAACTGACCTAGCAATGACACAGATGATAGAATTAGTATATAAGAATATTACAATCATAATTATGTTCCATAGATTCAAAAAACTAGGAAAAAGAATAAATGTTAGGTATAGACAAGGAAGATATTAAAATAAAACCAAGTAGCATGTCTTTATATGAAAATTACAATTTCAAGATAAAAAATAGACCCCCCTACACAACTATATCTTGTATATAAAAAACTCATATAAAGGCATATATACAGTAAAAATAAAGCGATAGAAAAAATATAACAAGCTAACATTGATCAAAAGAAAACAGGTTTAGTGATATCAATTTCAAACAAAGCTGACTTCAGACCCAGAGAAATTATTAGGGATAAAGAGAAGTATTTCATAATAATAAAAAGATTAATTATCCAAGAATACATCATAATACTTAACATGAATGCATCCAGCAACATAGTTGTTCAAATTATGTGAGACAAGATCTGACAGAACTACTAGAAAAAACATGTGAGTTAATTATTATAACTGGCAAATTCAATGCCCTTATATCAGAAATGGACTGATCCAGCCCACAAAAAAATCAACAAGGACAGCGGAATTCAACACCACTATCAAATAGCAAACCAACAGTATATGACTAATAGCTATGAACTACTTCATTGAACAACAGCATAATACACATTCCTCTCAAGCTAACATAGATGATTCATCAAAATCGACCATATTTTGGGCCATAAAATACACCTTCATGTATTTAAAAGAATATCAATTATATGTCTGCTCTGAGACCTCAGTGGATTTCAACCAGACATCAATTACAGAAAGATAGCAGAAAATCTCCAAATAGATGGAGATTAAACAACATATTTCTAAATAACACATGGGTCAAATAAAAAATGTCAAGAAAAATTTAAAAATCTTTTGAACTAACTGAAAATTTGCTGGATTTAGCGAAAACAGTGCTTAGAGAGAAATTGATGCATATTTAAAAAAACAAGAAAGATTTAAAATCAACAATCATAGCTTCCACTATAGGAAACTAGAAAAAGAAGAGTAGAGAAATCCAAAGTAAGAAGAGAAAAAGAGGTAATAAAAATTAGAGTGGAAGTCAATGACATTGAAAACATGAACATATGAATAAAATAAACCAAACCAGAAGTTAGTTCTTTAAAAAGATTAATAAAATTGATAAGCCTCTAGCAAGAGTACTAAGAAGAAAAGAGAGAATACAAATTACTATTACTGGATGTGAAAGACAGGACATCCTTAAAGATTCATTAGACATTAAAAGCGTAATAAAGGATACTATGAACAACAATATGTTCACAAATTTGGTAATATAGATGAAGTGGATCATTTATTGAAAAATATAATCTGCCATAACTCACACAGGAAGAAATAGATAATCTAACAGGCATATATATTACAATAATTAGTCAATAATTAATAACCTTTCAAAACAGAAGCACCAGGCCCAGATGGATTCACTGATGAATTCTACCAAATAGTTAAGGAAGAAATTATACCAATTAGGTACAGTCACTTCCAGAAAATAGAAGCAGAAGAAATACTTTCTAGCTTTATGAGGGCAACATTACCCAAATATCAAAAGCAAATTACAAAAAAAAAAGAAAAATACACATCAATATCTCTCATAAATACAGACACAACAATCCTTAGCTGAATATTAATACATCAAATCTAATAATGTGTAAAAACAGAATTACATGCTATGACAAAGTGGGATTTATCTTAGGTGAGCAAGGCAACACTCAAAGATTGATTAATGTAATCCATCGCATCAACAAAGAAATCACATGATTATATCAATAGATACAAAAAAATTTTGACAAAATTCAATACCCATTCATGATAAACACTCTCAGTAATATAGATAGAGAAGAACTTCCTCAACTGGGTATGGAATATCTTTAAAAACCTATAGCTAGTGTCATTCTTAATGATAAGAAACTTGAAGTTTTCCCACTAACATCGGGAATAAGGCAGAAATGGCTCTTCTTACCACTCCTTTTCAGCATTATATCAGGAGTCCTAGAAAATGCAACAAGACAAGAAAAATAAATAAAAGGTATACAAATTGGAAAGAAATAAAATTGTCTTTGTTCAGAGATGGCATAATTATTTATGTAAAAAATTTAAAGGAATAGACAAAAAGTAATCCTGGAATTAATGTGATTACATTAAAGTTATAAGAAACAAGGTTAATACACAGAACTCTATCATTTTCCTATATACCAGCAATAAACAAGTAGAGTTTGAAATTAAAAACAAAATATATTTACACCAGCACACTGCAAAATGAAACACTTTGGTATAAATCTGTCAAAATATGTACAAAATCTATATAAAGAAAACTGCAAAACTCTGATGAAAGAAATGAAAGGACTAAGAAAATAGATATTTTGTGTTCATGGAGAAGAAGATTCAATATTCTCAAGATGACATTCCCCCCACAAATTGTTCTAAAATTTCAACATAATCTTTAAAAATATATATTTTCAATTACAGTTTACATTCAATATTATTTTGTATTAGTTTGAGGTGTACAACTTAGTGGTTAGACAATCATACTTTATAAAACATTCTCCTTAATATTACCAGTACCCAACTGGCATCATACATAATTATTACAATATTATTGAATATGTTTTCTATGCTGTTACTTTATAACCCCTTAACTGTTTTTTAACTACAAATCTGTACTTCTCAATTTCTTCACCTTTTTAAGCCAGTGCCACAACACCCCTCCCCTCTGGCAACTATCATTCTAATTTCCATATCTATGAGTCTGTTTTGGTTTTGTTTGTTCATTTATATTGTTCTTTAGATTCCACATATAAGTAAAACCATATGGTATTTGCCTTTCTCTGACTGATTAATTTCACTTAGCATAATACCCTCTGGGTCCATCCATGCTATAGCAGATGAAAATGTTTTATTCTTTTTTATTGCCAGGCAATAGTCCACTGGATATACAAGGTCTTTCCCGAAAGTATTCATCCATGTAATATGAAAAAGAGACATTAATTGAAGAAGATACAAGATACAAGAAATATTTTACACAGAAAAATGATGCTTCAGCCCCCTTAAAGTAGGCACTTTGGGACCTCACACAGTTCTCCAGTTCTCTGATCTTTGTTGATTGCAGCCCATACACGTTCAACTTCTCAATTGTTCTTGCTTGTTGTAAACCTTCCAGAACATGGATCACTGTGAATATATTCTTGACCATCTTTGAAGCATTTGTGCCACACTTTTATTTGCACTGCACTCATTGCATTGTCCCTGAAAGCCTTCTGAACCATCTGAATAGTTTCTTCAGAGAAATGCTCAAACTTAATGCAGCATTTGATGCAGATTCATTGCTCTGCTCCCTTAGTCATTTTGAATACCATAGCACATATTTTCACTCAATGGCACCTACAGCACCCACTGATGAGTACAGTGAAGTCATCATTGTTCACAATACACATTTTAGTTCACTCTCCTGGGCTGCCAAGTTACATGGATATCGAGCAAACCTTTATCATTATGTTGACAATGCTGGACTTTTTCTGGACAGAACTAATATGTACCTCCACATTTTTATCCATTTGTCTATTGATGGACACTTGGGTTGCTCCCATAAATTGGCTATTGTAAATAATACTTCAATGAGCATAGGAGTAAATGTATTATTTTTGGATTAGAGTTTTGGGTTCTTTAGATATATACCTAGAATTGTAATCGCAGTTCCATTTTAAATTTTTTGAAACAACTCCATACTGCTTCTCACTGTGGCTGCACCAGTCTTCATTCCACCAACAATGTACAGGCTCTCTTTTTCTTTACATCCTTGCCAACACTTATTGTTTGTTGATTTATTGATGATAGCCATTTTGACAGGTGTAAAGTGATATCTCATTGTGGTTTTAATTCATATTTCTCTGATGATTAATGCCATTGAGCATCTTTTCATGTGTCTATTGGCCATCTGTATGTCCTTGGATAAGTGACTACTCAGGTCCCTTGCCCATTTTTAATTGTATTTATTTTGGTGTTTAGGTGTATAATTCTTTATAAATTTTGGGTATTAATCCCTTATCAGACATATCATTGAAAAACATAGTCTCTCGTTCAATGGGTTCTCTTTTCATTTTGTTGATGGTTTCCTTTGCTGTGAAAAAACTTTTTAGTTGAGGAAGTCTCATTTGTTTATTTATTTTTTCTTTTGTTTCCCTTGCCTGAAAAAATCAGAAAAAAATATTATGAGAGAAATGTCCAAGATTTTACATATGTGTCCTTATAGGTGTTTTATGGTTTTGAGTCTTTCATTTAAGTCTCTTTGCATTTTGATTTTTATTCTTATAAATAACGTATGAAGGTGATCTACTTTCATTATTTTTGCACCTATCTGTTAAATTTTCCAACATCATTTACTGAAGAGATTGTCTTTACCTCCTTTGTCACATATTAATTGACCATACAGGTGTGATTTGTCTGGACTCTCTATTCTGTTCAATGGATATGTGTCTGTTTTTATGCCAGTATAATCATGTTTTGACTACTATAGTCTTGTAGTTTAGTTTGATACCAGGTAGCCTGATTCCTCCAAGTTTGTTTCTCTTTCTCAAGGTTTCTGTAGCTATTCTGTGTCTTTTGTGATTCCATATACATTTTTGGAATATTTGTTCTAGTTCTATGAAATCCATCAATGGTGTCTGATAGAAATTACATTGAATCTATAGATTGCTTTGGGTAGCACAGACATTTTAATGATGTTAATTCTTCCTATCCATGAATACAGTATATGATTCCACTTCCATGTATCTTAAATTTATTTCTTAGGTGTCTTATAATTTTCTGGGTACAGGTCTTCTATCTCCTTGAATAAATTTATTTCTAGGTATTTAATTTTTTTGATAATTGTAAATGGGATTGTTTTCATAGTTTCCCTTTTTGATACTTCATAATTGGTGTATAAAAATGCAACTGATTTATGGATATTTCTTTTGAATCCAGTACTTTTTTGTAAAATCTTTAAGGTCTCTATATGCAGTGTCATTTCACCTGCAAATAATGCCAGTTTTACTTCTTCCTTTTAAATTTGGATGCCTTTTATTTCTTCTTCTTGTCTCTGATTACTGTGGCTTAGGCTTTCAGTCCATTTTCACCACTATTATTCAACACAATCTCCATCAAACTCCCAATGAGTTATTTTGTGAATATTGACTAGCTCATTCTAAGATGTATATGGAGAGGTAAAAGATCCAGAATAGCCAACACGATATTGAAAGAGAGGAACAAAGTTGAATGATTGACATTACCCAACTTAAAAATATGCTATTAACACAGAGTGATCAACACTAACCTCCTCCCAGGACCAATCAGGACTTACAACTTAATTGTGAAGAAATCATCTGGAATAACCAACTGAACACTAGCTGGAGAGAAATCTTCTAACCATGGAGAGAGAGAAAAGGCCGCTTCATTACAACGTGACCGGTAGGAAGTGTGGAGATGTGAAAGGGCTGGCAGGGCTCCCATGGGTGTCAGTTGAAGGGACTGAGAAACAGCCCAGCAACCATGGGTTATGCCTAAGAAGGGCAGGGTCTAAACCCCCAGCTGGACTTCCCAGCCTACAGCAACAGAGCAGAAAGTAAATAGCATCCAGCTGTGAAAAGCAAAAAGCTACAGGGTTTCCTGCAAGCCTGAAAGAAACAGCTGGGTAAAAAGAGCTCTTAAGTGGATCTTGGTACCCATTTATCCTGGGCTCAAGCAAAGGGAGGGCAGAGAGGACTAGAGATGCTTGGGGAGAATTTGGGGCAGTGGCTTTGAGGAGAGAACTGAGGGAGCGGCTGACCAGGTCCCAGTGCTGACTCATTCCCTATACTGCAGGCAAACCATTCCCATTCAAGTGGCATCAGCCTGAGGGGAAGAAAAAATTCCCACCTGCAGGAATTAATCTGCCCCACCCTTGGTACTTAAGCCTAATGGCTGATCACAGATTGAATAGATTAACAACTAAAGGAGACAGGCAGTAGATCTCTGCTGGTCTCCAACAGGCTGTGTCTAGGCCCAGACTGGTACACTATCTAATGCCACCAGGGGTAGATCCAAGAAGTGCAGATCAATCTAAGAAGCAGCAACAAACAAGCAGAGTCACAAAAATGGGGAAACAGAGAAACAACCACCCATTGAAAGGAAAGGAGGAATCCCCAGAAAGGGTGCTAAATGAAATAGAAGTAAGCAAACTATCAGACATGGAATTCAAAACATGGAATATAGGGCAGCTCAGTGAGTTCAGTGAGGTCAAAGAAAACTACAAAGAACTCCAGGGAAAATATAAGGAACTTACTGAGACTTACACGAGCATGAAAAAGGACATAGAAGCTATCAATAAGAGCCAGGAGGAAATGTGAATACAATTTCTAAATTGGAGAACACAGTAGAAGGAATTAAAAGCAGGCTAGAGGAAGCAGAAGATCAAATCAGTGAGCTGGAAGACAATGTAGAAAAAACAATTCACAGACAGTGCAACAAAATGAAAAAAGACTGAAAAAGAATGAAGAGGTTTAAGACAGTTGCAGGACAACATGAAAAGTAATAATATCCATATCATAGGAATTCCAGAAGGAGAAGAAGAAGAGTAAGGGATAGAAAACCTGTTAGAAAAACTAATGACAGAAAACTTCCCTAACTTGAGGAGAGAAAAAATCATGCAGGACCAGGAAGCACAGAGGGTCCCAATGAAGATAAATTCCAACATACCCACTTCAAGACACATCCTAATTAAAAAGGTAACATTGAAAGACAAAGAGAGAATCATAAAAGCAGCAAGAGAGAAACAGCTAGTAACATACAAGGGAGCTCCAATAAGGCTATCATTAGATTTCTCAACAAACACACTGCAAGCCAGAAGGGAATGGCAAAAAAATATTCCAATCAATGAAAAACAAAGGCCTACAACCAATAATACTCTATCCAGCAAGTCTCTCACTCAAAATGGAAGGTGAAATAAGGAGTTTCCAGACAAAAGAAGGTTAAAAGAATACATCTCCACCAAACCAGCATTACAAGAGATGATAAAGGGTCTGCTTTAAGAAGATGAAGGAACAGAGAGAGAGACAGATAAGAACACAGGTACAAAGGGGGCAAATGACAACGAATAAATACCTATCAGAAAAACCTTAAATGTAAATGGATTAAATGCACCAATCAAAAGACATAAGGTAGCTGAATGGATTAGAAAGCATGACCCACATATATGCTGTCTACAAAAGACCCATATTAGAGCAAAAGATCTACACAGACTGAAAGTGAAGGGATGGAAAAAATATTTCAAGCAAATGAACATGAAAAAAAAGCTGGGGTAGCAATACTTATATCAGGCAAAACAGATTTCACAGCAAAGGCCATAAAAAGAGACAAAGAAAGACATTTCATAATACTTAAGGGGAAAATCCAACAAGAAGATATTACCCTTGTAAACATACATGCACCCAATATAAGAGCACCCAAATATGTAAGGAAAACTTTGAAAGACTTCAGGAAGGATATAGACAGCAACATACTCATAGTAGGGGATTTAACACCCCATTGTCAACAATGGACAGATCTTGGAAGCAAAGAAACAGCAAGGATATTGAGGCATTGAATAACACTCTAGATAAAATGGACTTAGTTGATATACATAGAACTTTACACCCTGAGCAAGCAAAATACACCTTATTTTCAAGTGCACATGGAATATTTTCAAAGATAGACCACATGGTAGGACACAAAACAAGCCTCAACAAATTCAAGAAAATTGAAATTATATCAATCATCTTCGCAGATCACAGTGGCTTGAAACTGGAGATCAACCTCAAGGAAAAAACTCAAAGACATTCAAACTCATGGAGACTGAATAACATGCTATTAAATAATGAATGTATTAACAATGACATTAAGGGAAAAAAACCAAAAATTTTCTGGAAACAAATGATAATGAACACACAACAACCCAAAACCTATGGGATACAGTGAAAGCAGTCCTGAGAGGAAAGTTTCAGGCCTACCTGGAAAGGATAGAAGAATCTCTAATGAAAAATCTAATCCTACAGCTGCAAGAACTAGAGGAACAACAAGAAACAAAGCCCAGAGTGATTCGAAGAAAGGAAATCATCAAGATAGGAGCAGAATTAAATGACATAGAGACTAAACAAACAATTCAAAAGATCAATAAAACCAGGAGCTAGTTCTTTGAAAAGATAAACAAAATTGAAAAGCCATTAACCAAACTCATTAAGAAAAAAAGAGAGAGGACCCAAATAAATAAAATCAGAAATGAAAAAGGAGAAATCACAACCAATAACACAGAAATACAAAGGATTGTAAGAAATTATCACGAACTGTATCACAAGTAATTTGACAATCTAGATGAAATGGACACATTGCTAGAAACATATAATCTTCCAAAACTGAATCAAGAAGAAGAAAAGAGAGCCTGAAGAGACCAATAACAACTTGTGAATTGAAGCAGTAATCAAAGAACTCCTGGCACACAAAAGCCCTGGACCAGATGGCTTCACAAGTGAATTTTACAAAATATTGAGGAAAGAACTAACTCCTATCCTTCTCAAACCATTCCAAAAGATCCAAGAAGAAGGAAGACTCCCAAACTCTTTCTATGAAGCTAGTATTACTTTAATTCCAAAACCAGGTCAAGACACAACAAAGAAAGAAAGCTACAGGCCAATATCACTAATGAACATAGATGCTAAAATCCTCAATAAAATATTGGAAAACTGGATCCAGCAATACATTAGAACGATCATACACCACGATCAAGTGGAATTCATCCCTGGGATGCAAGAATGGTTTAATATTCACAAATCAGTAAGTGTAATACACCACATAAACAAAATGAAAGACAAAAACCATGTGATCATATCAATAGATGCAAAAAAAGCATTTGATAAAGTACAACACTCATTTATGATGAAAACACTCAGCAAAATGGGAATAGAGGGAGCATACCTCAATATAATAAAGGCCATATACAAGAAACCTAAAGCCAACATCATACTCAATGGACAAAAACTGAAAGCATTTCCCCTGAGATCAGGAACAAGACAAGGATGTCCACTCTCTCCACTCCTATTCAACGTAGTCTTGGAAGTCCTAGCCATAGCAGTTAGACGAGAAAGAGAAATAAAAGATATCCAAATTGGAAAAGAGGAAGTAAAACTGTCATTATTTGCAGATGACATGATAGTGTACATAGAAAACCCTATAGACTCAATGAAAAAACTACTTGACCTTATAAGTGAATTCAGCAAAATAGCAGGGTACAAAGTCAATATTCAGAATTTAAAGGCATTTCTGTACACCAACAATTAAATTTCAGAATAGAAACTAAAAGAAAAATCCCATTTACCACAGCAATAAGAAAAATAAAGTACCTAGGAATAAACTTAACCAAGGAGGTAAAAGACCTGTACTCAGAAAACTACATAACACTGAAGAAAGAAATTAAGGAAGATACAAATAAATGGAAACATATACCATGTTCATGGATGGGAAGAATCAACGTCATTAAAATGTCCATACCACCCAAAGCAATTTATAGTTTCAATGCAATCCCTAGTAAAATACCAGTGACATATTTCACAGACCTGAATCAAATACTTCAAAAATTTATATGGAACCAAAAAAGACTCTTAATAGCTACAGAAATCTTTAGAAATAAGAACATAGTAGGAAGAATCACAATACCTGACACCGAACTATATTACAAGGCCATGGTAATCAAAACAGTCTGATACTGGCATAAGAACAGACATATAAATCAATGGAACAGAAAGAGAGCCCAGAAATAAACCCAGGTCTATATGGTCAACTAATATTTGATAAAAAGGGAAGGAACATAAAATGGAGTGAAAAGAACCTCTTCAACAAATAGTGTTGGGAGAACTGGACAGGGACAAGCAAAAAAGTGAAATTAGACCACCAACTTACACCATACACCAGAATAAACTCGAGATGGATCAAAGACACAAATGTAAGCCATGACACCATAAAAGTCCTAGAGGAAAACATAGGCAGGAAAATTTCAGATATCCCATGTAGCAATGTTTTCACTGATATATCTTCTAAGGCAAGGGAAATAAATGAAAGAATAATCAAATGGGACTACATCCAACTAAAGAGTTTCTGCTCAGCAAAAGAAAACATTAGCAAGATGAAAAGGGAACCAATAATATGGGAAGATATATTTGCCAATGATACCTCAGACAAGGGATTGATCTCCAAAATATGTAAAGAACTTATATGACTCAACACCAAGAAGACAGGAAACCCAATTAAAAAATGGGCAAAGGACCCGAACAAACACTTCTCCAAAGAGACTATACAGAGTGTCCATAGGCATATGAAATGAAAGAATGCTCAACATCGCTAGCCATCAAAGAGATACAAATAAAAACTTCAATGATACACCACGTCACACCAGTCAGAATGGCCATCATCAACAAATCAGAAAATATGTGCTGGTGAGGATGCAGAGAAAGGGGAACTTTAGTGCACTGCTGGTGGAAATGCAGATTGGTACAACCGCTATGGAAAACAGTATGGAATTACCTCAAAAAACTAAAAATGGAACTGCCTTTTGAACCAGCGATTCCACTGCTAGGATTATACCCCCAAAATTCTAAAACCCTAATTCAAAAGAACTTATGCACCTCTATGTTCATAGCAGCACTGTTTACAATAGCTAAGTGCTGGAAACAGCCTAAGTGCGCATCTGTGGACAAGTGGATTAAAAAACTGTGGTACATTTACACAATGGAATACTATGCAGCAGAGAGAAAGAAGGAACTCCTGCCATTTGCGACAACATGGATGGAACTAGAGAGAATTATGCTTAGTGAAATAAGCCAGTCAAAGAAAGAAAAATACCATGTGATATCACCTAATACAGGATACTAAGGAACAACACAAACAAATGAACTAAATAGAACAAGGAGTAGAATAACAGTTATTAGGGGGGAGGGGGGAGGAGGGAGAGAAGGGGGATAAGTGAAGGAAGGGTTTAGTCAAAGAATATGTATAAATAATTTATGGACATGGACAATGGGGGGTGAATATTATTGTGGGAAAAGGGATGGGCTGGGTGGGGGGTAGCAATGGGAGAAAAAATGGGACAACTGTAATTGAAAAAATTAAAAAATATAAAAATGATCAGAAACATGGTATTTAATAGTGAAATAATGAAATATTTCTTTAATTGGAAATGTGCATGTCCATGATAGGTCCTTCATACATGTTTTTTGACTAATCTCTTCACCTTTCAATCAGTTCCTACCACTGCCACCCCTACCTCTCTTGCAGCTGTCAGTTTGTTCCATGATTCTATAACTTTGGTTCTATTTTGCTCATTAGTTTATTTTGTTCATTAGATTCCTCTTATAAGTGAAGTTGTATGGTATCTATCTTTCACCAAATGGCTTATTTCACTTAGCATAATGTTTTCCAGTTCCATCCATGCTGTCATAAAAAGTACAAATTCTTTCTTTCTTTCTTTTTGCTGTGTAGTATTCCATTGTGTAGATGTACCACAGGTTTTTTTTTATCCATTCATCTACTGCTGGGGACTTATGCTGTTTCCAACACTTGGCTATTGTAAATAGTGCTGATATGAACATGGGGGTGCATAAATTCTTTTGAATCAGTGTTTCGGGATTTTCTTGGGTATGTATTCCCAGCAGTGGAATTGCTGGGTCAAAAGGCAGTTCCATTTTAAATTTTCTGAGGAAGTTCCATACTGTTTACCATAGTGGCTTCTCTAGTCTGCAATCCCAGCAACAATGCATGAGGGTTCTTTTTTCCCCCACTATTGCCAACATTTGTTGGTTGATTTATTAATGATGGCCATTTTTGGCAGATGTGAGATGATATCTCAATGTGCTTTTAATTTGCATCTCTCGGATGTCTAGTAATATAGAATATTTTTTCATATGTCTATGGGCCATCTGTATGTCCTCCTTGGAAAAGTGTCTATTCAGGTCCTTTGTCCATTTTAAATTGGATTGTTTGTCTTCCTTGTGTTGAGTCATGTACTTTATTTTTTATTTTTTTTTGTCTGATATATCATTGGCAAATATGTTATTCCATGCAGTCCATTCCATTTTCATCTTGCTGATGTTTTCTTTAGCTGTGCAGAAGCTTCTTAATTTGACATAGTCCCATTTGTTTAATTTTTTCTTTACTTCCTTTGCCCAAGGGGATATATTGGCAAGAATATTGCTACGTGAGTTATCTGAAATTTTTCTCCCTATGTGTTCTTCTAGTATTTTTATGGTTTCACAATTTATATTTAAGTCTTGGACAACAGTGTGGGAATTGGCTGTGGAAGTCCGGGGTGGGCTGGTTGGAGGGACTCAAATGGGGGAAAATTGAGACAACTGTAATAGCATAAATAATAAAATATTTGTTTAAAAGCTTAAAAATAAAGTTGATGATCTTGGATGACATGGAAATAAATGTTCCTGTGCTGAAAAATAAGCCATTGATTGCATAAAAGGATAATTGTGAATTTTAGAATAAATGTTGATCATCTTTTCATATTATAAAATATGCTAATTTATAAAAAGAAAATATTGTTATAGTTGTAAAAAATAAAAATGGAAATGTGATAAGAATTCCCATCTTACTAGTTCCTTTCAACATTATACTATATACTCTACACAGTACAAGAAAGCAAGTAGAAGAAAAGGTAATAAAAATTAGAAATGTAGGAACTAAATTGTTTTTTATACTCACCCTGGGACATGTTTATTGATTTTATTTTATTTTTTGCCTTTTTTATGTTGTTCTTTTACAGTTGTCCCAATTTTTCCCACATTGTTCTCCCCTTCCTTACCCCCCATCCCTGCTCCCATAGTCAATCCTCACCCTGTAGGAACTAAACTTCCATTATTCTCACAAAAGAGGACTGTGAAATAAAGTAATCCAAAGACTTTATGGACAACTTATTAGAATTCATTAACTGGAGTTACCATAATCATAGAATACAAGTCAATATGCAAAAACCAATTTTATAATTTAAACTAGAAACACATAACTAAAAAATTGATATTAAATTTAAAATTTTTAAATTGAGCTTAAAAGTTATAATTTTCAATTGTATTTAAAATTTTGAAAGAAATAAGTCAAAGTATTTCTACACTGCAAATTGTAAAATGAGAAATCTAAAAAGGTAAATTAAGTGATATACCATATTAATGGATTGAGAGACACAATATAAGAATATGTTTTATTAGTTAAAAATTGTTGTTTAACAAAATGTCCCCACATTCTATGACTTAACATAACAACTACTTATCACTATTCATAAATCTATTAATCTGTTAGTCATAGGGACAGGTCTACTGATCTAGGTCATGCTTAGCTGATCTGGACTGCTTCTCACATATGTATCTATGGTCATTGGGTGGATCAACTGGAGTCAAGTTGATCCAGAATAACTTCAGGAACATACTGAAAGCTGTGCAGCTTTCACTTTGGTAACCGGTGTTACAGAGCCATTTGTCTCTCATTATTAAGTAGGTCATCCTGAGCTTGTTCATGTGGTGGTTTGTCAGGGTTCCAAAAGAGAGAATAAACACAAAGCTTCTTAATGCTTTATGATGGTACCACATAACATCGTTTCCACTGCATTTTATTATCTAAAACAAGTCATATGCCTTGCTCAGACTCAGAGGTGTTAAATCTTGATAGGATGAACTGCAAGGATTCATTGCAAAAGGATAGCTATAGCTAGAGATGAAAAACTGTGACATTTCTTCTTTCTACAACAGATGTTTGTTCTTTCCAAATTTGTTATCACTTCAATGCATCACAATACAGATCCTGTGGCTTTTTTTTTTGTTGTTGTTGTTGTTTTGTAACTTAACAAGTGGGTTGAGAGATTCACTTAGAAATGTTAATGGCCAACAACTGTCCAGGTGATCTTAATAAAAATCACTAAGATGGAGACCTACACCTGTAAGTAGAAGGACCTACAAAGTTGTGGTAATTTAGAAAATACGTTATTGACAGAAGGATGTGTGTCACCTCATTTGTAACAAGTTTGATTCACAAGGAAGCATGGAAACAAGTTTTTCTCTACATTGTGCTGAGTCAATTGAATACTTATATAAAAAGAACAAATATGAATCCTGCTGAACACCACACACGCCAGCGCGCACACACCCCAATGAAGCAGACTGCAGATATAAATGAAAAAGATAAACAATAAATCTCTTTTTAAAAGACATTGGAAAACATTTTTATGCTTTAGCAGTAGACAAATAATTCTTCAGCAGGATACTAAATGTGCTAACTATAATTGAAAAAATGAGAACTTCAACTACTTTAAGATTAAGAACTTCTGTTCACCAAATACAACATTAAGAATGTAAAACAATAAATCATAACTACAACAATAACTACCATTATTGCTGTAACTCAATAAAAGTAGACAAACAACCAAAAAAGAAAGTACAAAAGGCTTAGAAAAACACTTCACAAAAAGCAGATATACTAATACTTCATGTGTATATAAAATGTACACAAAACATTATTAGTGATCAAGGGAATTTAAATTAGAACCAAAATGTACTACACAAATACCAGAATGACATAGAATACTGAGTGTTGGAGAGGATTTGGAACTTCCAAAACTCTTTTATAATGCTAAATTGTGTGTAAATTGTACAATTACATTGGAAAGTATTTATTGATACTTGCTAAAAAATTCCACTTCCAAGTAATTACTCAGAAATAATTATGCTAACTATAGATAGCAACTTTATTCATAATTATCCCAAAATGATAACAATAAAAATATCCAGAAATAATAGAATGAATAAGTAACATGTTATTTATTCACATAATGGAATACTTTGCAGAAATAAGAATGTACAAATGGTAATTATATCCAACAACACGAATGAAATGCTCACATATAATGCTGAATCAAAGAAGCCAGAAACAGAAGACTTGTCGGCAGCCGTCCGTCTCGAGAGATGATGGTGTAGCTTCTTAAGAGTCTATCTGCACCACCGAGAATGGCTGTGCAGTCCGACTCGGGAGTGACACGGTAACTGTCTCCTCCCGTGTTGAATCGACATCTTGCGATGACGCTGGAGTGTCCTCTCCAGTGAAGCTGAAGCTACAGAGCCTGGGCAGGGTGATATGGAGGGTCTGCTGTTGCCCATGCAGCAGACCCCCCCTCTCTTCGCAGCTGAAGGATCCAAGGGAAAGACGGAGTCAATACAGCTTGGTTTCAGGTGCGCCGCAGGAGTTGCCGGTATTGACTACAACGTCAAACCGCCTTAGGGACTCCGGCTCCGGATTTTCTGTCGGGGTTTACTCCCTTAGCCTTTCCCCTGAAGAGGTATGCCGCAAGGCAGCGGAGATTTTTTGGAGTCAGAGTTTTCCTTCTCTGATGTGCCCTGACTGGAAGATCGAACCAGCGACACTTAGCTCGCAGGCCGACGCTCAGTCCACTGAGCCAAACCAGCCAGGGCTTAGAAACAGAAGACTACATACTATGATTCCACTTACATAAAGTTCAGTAACAGGCAAAATGAAACTATAATGCTAAAAGCCAAAACAATGGTTCTTTTGGGGAGGACTGTGACATGAGAAGGTCTGTGGCAATGGTAATGCTCTGTTTACTGAAATGAGCTAGAGTTCTGGGAGAAAAAAAGAGAAAGAAAAAGCCAACAATATTTAATCATACCTAAAATATTTTAGAATAGGTGATCAAATTGTATAGAATTTGAGATATATGACATAATCCTTATTTTAGATATGGTTTCATAAACTGATAAATCTTTATAAGTGTATGCTCTTATGATATTTGCTCATCAACTCTTTTGTTGTTCTCTAGTCATTCCATAATACCATATACTTGTCTGATCTGTAATCTTAATTTATTATCCAAATTGTGGCTTTGCTGGATTTGGCATCACCATTTTGTGTAATTATTTGAAAATCTATCTCTTTAGACAACATTAAGGTCTAATTTCCAATTGGAGGAAGTGCATTTTTTATTTATTCATTCCACAATTTAATGGGAAAGTTTTGAATGTTTTTCCCATTAGGAAAATAGGCAGATGGATTTATATCAAAAATCATCCTTGCGCTGGAATACAAAGGCTTAAGACCTTTTCTTTTTTGCCTTTCTTTAATTGTTGTTCTTTTATAGTTGTCCCAATTTTTTTCCTGTTGCTCTCCCCTGTCCCTGTGCCTGCCCCCCCACAACTCCCCACAGTCAATCCCCACCCTGTTGTCCATGTCCATGGGTCATTTATACATGTTCCTTGACTAGACCACAGAGCACCTGGCCCAAGGGCACAGTGTTTCCTGTAACACCAAATTAGCGATGCATTTATAGGAGCTGAGAAGGGAGCTGTAGAAGTGATGTTCTGTGGCTCCTCTGATAAAATTGTGCCCATGTACTTTGGAGACTTGTTAGTTATATCCAACAATGAAATACTCATCATTTTATTTTCCTTATGAATTTGTCATTAAGGAATAAGGGGCTGTTGGGTGACTCTATAAACAAAGCATATATGAATAGACACAGATATATATGTATTATAGATATAGATATGCATAAATCTATTTACCTCTGTGTCTATCATCTGTCTATGAAAAAGAGTCACCTAGCTGTATTAGAGAATTACTATTATTAATATTGTGGGATTTTGAATGTTGTGACATGTACTGCTATTTATATGCTTAGATTTTAAAGATAGAACAACAATTAAAAATAATCTTTAAGACAATTGAATGTACTCTTATAATATCCCCAGTATATTATTTTTCCAAATATGAAAGAGGTTGTTGAAGACCGGCTTACTTAGTTAATTTATAAAACTCTGTTTAAATTTCTTTCAGCGTATCCTCATTTCAGGAGAAATAAGAACCTTCCAATAAACATGTCCCCTCCACAACACACAAACACACACACATGCGCGCACATGCTAAATAAAAAGAAGTTATCTAAGTGATATTTATCTTGGAGGCTCTAATAGCCATAAGAGAAAAGTTCCCCTCTCACTAACCACTCACCCCTACTCTCAAGCACAGCGTTCTCTTAATGCCAGGGATTTTTGTTCAAACAGACATGGTTGGTGTGTCGGCAGCCGTCCGTCTCGAGAGATGATGGTGTAGCTTCTTAAGAGTCTATCTGCACCGCCGAGAATGGTTGTGCAGTCCGACTCAGGAGTGACACGGTAACTGTCTCCTCCCGTGTTGAATCGACATCTTGCGATGACGCTGGAATGTCCTCTCCAGTGAAGCTGAAGCTACAGAGCCTGGGCAGGGTGATATGGAGGGTCTGCTGTTGCCCATGCAGCAGACCCCCCCCTCTCTTCGCAGCTGAAGGGTCCAAGGGAAAGACGGAGTCAATACAGCTTGGCTTCAGGTGCGCCGCAGGAGTTGCCGGTATTGACTACAACGTCAAACCGCCTTAGGGACTCCGGCTCCGGATTTTCTGTCGGGGTTTACTCCCTTAGCCTCTCCCCTGAAGAGGTATGCCGCAAGGCAGCGGAGATTTTTTGGAATCAGAGTTTTCCTTCTCTGATGTGCCCTGACTGGAAAATCGAACCAGCGACACTTAGCTCGCAGGCCGACGCTCAATCCACTGAGCCAAACCAGCCAGGGTAAAACATGGTTGGTACAGATGTGATAATTAACAACAAATTACTCTTGAACCATGGCTTGGCCTTTACTGAGCCTCAATTTTGCTTCCTTTGTTCTCACTGGGTATTTGAGTAGGATTAGTTAGATATTAAAATATATTTTGAAATCAAGATGCATACCACAGCAGTTCCTCCTGCGACTAGAGTTTGCTCAGTTTTCTTATAGTGATGAATATAAGAATGTAGACTACACTCAAGTATGAAATATGTGAAGACAGGAACTTTTATCCCTTTACTCCCAAGTGCCCATTGCCTAGAATAGCACATTATAATCACTCAATAAAAATTGTTGAATAAATAAATGAATAGTGTTTATACTCCACTCCTTCCCATGAAGCAGCTATAACTCTCCAACCATCCTTTCCCCCAAGATTATGACATCAGAGCTGCACTGAGAGCAGCCTTCCTTCATCAGTTCGGCTTCTTAGTATTGCTGGGAGACAAGATTTGGCAATCCTGTTTTTATGGCCAGTCAGTATTTAAAAGCCAAATGTATAACCTGAACTCTAAACATCACTGTGGCTCTTTACATCTTTTGCATGAGGACCAAAATAATAACAATATTTGTCAAGAAATCTGCAATGCACATACTCATCTCTGCTTTGTTTTTCCTGATTCCCTAGCAATGCACTGAAAATGCTTTTTGGAGGTCTTTGTATTAGTAAAAGTAATCTAGCAGTTGTAATTTATAATGTCCAAATCTTAGTGGTTTAGCAGAAATGTATTTTTGTTCTCATAAAGTTCAACTGGAGGATTGAAGGGATGGTAAAGTGCTCCAAAAGTGAGTTAGGGATTCCTTACATCCTTCTTTCTTTCTCTAGGATCTTAGAGCCCCTCTGCTATATCTTCTGACTCTTACTTGCAGACAAAGGGAGTGAGATTCACACATAATACTTTTGGGGGGGTTAAACAGGATATAGCACCTATCATATCTGCTCACACTCTATTGGTCAGAGCTTACTCAGATGATAATAAATATATAATTGCAAGTGATACTGAAAATTGGTTTATTTGTGTGCCCAGGAGAAAGAGGGAGTGTGCTAAGCAGCTAGTCAGTTTCTGGTATTGGGATCACTGACTTCTATATTAACAGAGTTTGAATTTTTATTATAACATTGAACTCTGAGGTATATTTGTTACTAACCACTATCTTCTTGGAACAATCTTTCTGTGAATTTCATAATTTTTATTTTCTTCCTTCGACTATTATTAGCTATTTATTCTAGGTTACTTTTGAGAACTGTTTTTTTTCTGCTCAGTCTTTAAAAGTCAAAGCCATAATTCCAAAATTCTCCATCATCATCCCTCTGAGCTTTTTACTCTAAATTTAATTCCTAAAGCATCTTAAAGAAAACCTTTGTTTCGACATCTCCTTTACACTTTGGGGATTTTTAAATCTGGCCAAGAACTCTTTACTGCATTCTAGATCCATATTTCTACAACCTAATGAATACTTCATTTTGGAAGGCCCCCAGATACCTCAAGTCAATCACATTGATAAAAGAATCATTAATTTTCACCAAATTCCTTCTGCATCACCTAATTTGGTGAATACAATATTCCCTCACTTATAACAGGTATTATGTTCTAGACCCCCCCGTGCAGTAGGAATCTTACATTTATTCTACACTCTTAAACCTATGTAACTGTAACAACATATGTATACAGTACCACAAAATCCTGTGATATAGCGAAAAATCTGTGATAAATAATTAAATATAATATTTTTAAAAAATCTCGTGATACAGCGAGGCCACAATAAGTGAACTGCGATATAGAGAGGGACTACTGTAGTACTATTCTTTGCCTTATACTGTAATTTCATATTCTTTCTTTTTACACACCCACTTCTCAGTTAATTTTATCAGTTCAGTTACCAAATTTTGTAATTCCTAGCTTTTTTATATATTTTTGAAGCCATCATTTTTCTCCACTGCCTGAATTCAGGCAGACATCAGTTCTTGCATGGGTTTTTAATCTCTGCTTATTAGCTGCTCTCTCAGAATTGGGCATAGTCTTCCTTCAACTCATTATCCACATTGAGAGTCAGAAGGAAGTGGGAAAGAGCTTTCAAGAGAGAGCAGTTAGGAAGAACCAAATTAGGATGCACAACTGACATTATGGAATGGAGGATTTCTGAGAGAAAACTGAGAGCTGAGCAGACTGATGCCTAGGAAAAGAAGAAGGACATCAGAGCCAAGTGCATCATTTCTGCACAAGGTTCATCATCTGAACATTGATTATGGTAAGATGATGGGCTAAGTGACAGAACTAACTAGGCACTTCTGTGATTGAGCAGAGCAGCGTCAGAAGCACAGAGAAGAACAGGACAATTGGGGCTTGATGAATGTGGATCAGAGTCGTAAACAAATTGGAATTATGCAAAATGCGAGAACCAGAGTGGCCTGGGGTATAAACTGTGAAGCACCTTTCTTAGATAAGCTCTCAGTCAGCTCTGTTAAATGGCCAGAATGAGAATTAGTGTGTGGAAGCTTCAGAGAGGTAGATTTCTGCTCATGGCAAGGAATACCTTTTACTTGTAAGAACTGGCCTGTGAAAATGTGGGCTGCCTTGTAGTGAGTTTCCAGTGAGTGAAAGGGTTAAAAAAGAGACTGCCTGTGAAGCTATTGCAGAGACTATTTCTGTATTACATGATGTGGGAACTAGACAGTTGCTAAGCTCACTTGTAACCCTCAAATACAGTATTATAAAATTTTATCTTCTTGATTTGAAAGTTACAATTTGGTTTTTACTGGGCCATGTGACATTCTTTCACATCCCTGTTCCTATAAAACAGATATTAAGTTACAGAACTTCTGTCCTATTCTGCTTGTGTGCATGCCCCATACCCAAAGAAAGGGTTTTTACCTTAGTCCCATTTGTACTAAAATGAATACATCATTTAGTGTGCTCTCCCCCACCACTTCCTGATCAAATTGAGCTGCCATTTATCTCAACCCATTAATTCCATCAGATTTTGAGTTTGACTAGGTCTTTTAGTTTAAAAGGAAAAATGAAGGGGACCTGGAATGCAGAGACAAAATGTTAGAAGTCAGCTTTGGCAAACAGATACCTAAAACTCAATGACCCTTCATGTGAAGACCAAGTAACAGTGACACAAGATGTAACTCGGGAAGCTTCTTGCTGAGAAGATTGAGCTTCTTAGATTTGTTGTCAAATGTAACATTTGGAAGTGGTAAGTCACTGCAGGAGCTTGTGTGCTTGGCAACCACATTTTTTGCCTGGATTGCTGGCAATACAAGCTGTGGCTTCATAGTTTCATATAGTTCTGATGGGAACATATGAGCCATCAGTGACTGATCATTTTGGGAAAATCTGACAGAAAACAGATATTTTCCTTACTGTCTCTTCCTATAATGAAGTGAACAGAAGCTGAACGATACAAAGTTGTCTCATTTATTATACAGATGACTCACATACTTTCTGAGTCATGCCAGTAAAAATCACTGTATCACTAACAGAAATGGGCATAAGAAAAATTTTGCTCAGTGTCCTCCTCCCTCCAGTCCTCACCTCTTCCTGACTGGGATATCATGATGCTGTGCAGATCTGCCCTTCTGCTTGGAACTAGGACAGTACGTCATTTCATTGCAGAATGACTTTTCTGGCTATAGATATAACCTTCAGGATAGGATGCTGTTAATTAACCCTGTCCATGACATTATGAAATTAACAGCCCCTGTATTTAAGTAACATATTATAGCTTGTCATTCTCATGATTTAAAATGATCCTGTTCTTTCATCCATCAGGTAAAACAAAGATGCAGTAGAAACCTGTACAGAACAGATGCCTCCATAATTGTGCTGTTAAAAAGAATGTGCTGTCATGCTCTGCATTATGTCTCTTTTCTATCTGCTTTTTGTCTGGTTATGCCTAAGTGGCAGCCATCTTTTCTCCTCAGCTTACTTATAAAACTCTGTGTGCTAGAGAATTGTCAAGAGTTTAAATGAAAGCAAAATGTAGTTGAGTGATATCATTGTAATACTTTGCCCAGTTAAACACTCTGTGAATTTACTATATTGGTCAGGGACAAAATTTATTTGGATTTCTTTTCCAGAATATGTGTAAGTGAACTACCTCTAGGTTGACAATAAAATCCTAAACTAATTTTGCATTAGTGTGTAATGATAAAAATTGACTTTAGAAAAATACATTTGGTTTATATCTATGAGATTTCCTAAAGGGTAAATTTTTCTACTTATTAAGAGCAGGTGTTCACACTTCAAATGTTTTTATTTTGTTTTATCCATCTAACTCCTAGGTGAGTGCAGAGATTTAGGCACAGGGAAAGGAAATTATGTACCTGAGATTGTAGGGGAAAAATTTCCACTGTGATTCCTAGGCCTCCAACCTGGTATTCTATAAGCACTGAAATCTGTACATTATTATATTTTCACACATGATGTTCTTGTGATATTTATTCTGGTGAAAAGTTATTCATTGAGAAAAATATTCTAATTCTTTCTTGTGTATTTTACATTCTCCTCTTGAAAAATTGAAATCATCTGTGCTTAACTGTTAACATTTGTAAAAAATTTCTCTTACTGCACTCACTAACCTTCCTTTCCTCTGTATCACATAATTTTATGTTCACTAGTGAAAACCTGGCCTATGGATTCTTGAAGAAGAGAGCAGGAAGACATCTATGTGAATAGATATTGATACTCTTGCAGACTCAAATTATGTATAGAGGGTCCTTTTTAAATGTAAATCAAGCTAAATATTTTAAAAGATATTGATAACTGTGGATTGATCAATAGGATAAATTAGATATGACTACTTGTTGACTCATCTCTTAGTCAATTAAATTTACCTTATCTAGAGTTCCAAATATATGTTCTATTAGATTTGATTTCTGTGAGTTTTTCTTATAAAATAAGGTTTCACTGTGGAAAAAAAAAAAAACTCAGGAAATGCCAGATAATGTATTTTCCTACTGAGAAATTTATAATGCATATTTACATGGTAGATTTTCTGGGATGTTACATAGTCAAGAAACTTTTTGATTATGTATAACTTTTTAAAATACAACATTTTTTCCCCTTGCCATACCATACCTATTGACATACTGAAGAGTTAGTGCCCCATAAGACATTTTTTAGGAATCTCAGAACTAAAATTTTCATCCAGTGGATATAGAATCATTTCTAAAAATTATTACTAACATTGAAAGTATGGACGTTTTGGTGAAACATAAATTATATTTTCTACATGAACTGACATAATTTATTTGAATAATTAATTGCTGCTTTCAAAAATAATGAAAGAAACTTAACTGTGAGCATTTTAAGAGTAAGTAGTATTTATATTTGTATTCCTATCACCTAGCACAGTACCATTTGTCAAAACTTAATCTTTGCTGAATTAATAACAGAAAAGAAAAAGATATCTGAAGATTTTAGATTACCTTAGACACAAAGTGTTCACTTGAATGTTAGATAGTTAAAATCTAAACCAGTCTATCCAAAATGGTATAGTTTCTTAAAATAGCCTGTTTTCTTTTATGAAATAATTTTAGTCACCAGTAGAGCCTCATTGAGAATGGATACATTCTGTTTATATTTTTCTAAGCTAAGAGAAATGTAGAACCATTAAATAGCTATGATAGCTATTTTATAAAAGACTAGCCAGCTTTATTTTTTTAAGCATGACTATTTTCTATGAGACAGTATTAATTAAACATATTTTTTTCTTGATATTTTGAATGGAAGTCATAGATGTATTAAAATTTCTATCACTTCAGTGAAAACAAGTACATAAAATTTTCCAGTGAATTTTTTTGTTATTGTTTATGTTTTAAAGCATGTATGTATGTATATATAACTCATGTAATTATTGTCATGGTATTGAATATGTGGTCTGGCCTGGCAAAACAGGAACATGACATGACAGTAGCCAATGTAATAAAAATCTAAGGTTAATAATAATTTAGTGTTTATAGTAATCCAGGATTAATTATTCCAGTTCATTCTCTATTTTTCTTTTGATACCTTAAGGCCTTTTGTCTATTTTGTTTTATGTTTTAACTTCAGGTGAATAAAATCACATTAAAACAAGAAGGAAGATATGTTCCGAGTAGAGTAGTGGGCAGTGGTATTGAAGCTGTGTGGGGAATTGTGGTCTGACAACACTCTCTCCTTAGATTTGTAGGTCTTGTGAATATATATATATTTGGCATTAAAGTGGTGGATTGGCTTCTTAACATAGGAAATATCATTGTGTGTTAATACAAGAGAGAAAAAGCCCAGGCTGATGAAACTATCTTTCAAACTGTTGACTGTACAGTAGATTATTGTGCTATATAGATCAGAGAAAATTTTTGACCCTTTGGACCCATGCTCTTTACTTGGCCTCATTGAATTATTTACTCTTCAGTATTGCCTTTTTTTCTTTCTTTATTTTTTTTTCCCCTAGTAGTTATTTAACTATAGTGTCTAATCATTTTTCTGTTCAAACCTCTGGGTGGTTTCATTCTATTTTTACAATATTTTAGTCATTTCAATAAAACTTTTCTCATTTATTATTATCCAGCATCTGAAATTGTACATCTTTCTTAAAACAAAATTAGAAGAGAATTAACAATCCCCTTTCATAGTCTCCTCATTCACTATTTTATTAAATATTTTAAATACTTTTAATTCAATTATTTGTTTTATACAGGGTGGGGCAAAACTAGGTTTACAGTTGTTCATATAGAAAATAATATAATAATTAAAAATAATGATATAAGAATAAACTCTGTTTCACATACTCCAAACAGTAACCTACTTTTGCCCCATCCTGCATTTTTTTGCATATGTAAATGTACTTACATAAATATACATACACATGTATGTATATAAAACTCTTTATAGTTTTATTTTAAGCTTCTCAAAGAACAGACTATTTATTTAGCCTGAATTTTGAATGGGTTGATATATCGGGTATATCAGATGACTCATAGTGCCATGATAAGTACTCCATATATATGGTAAGTATCCTAATGATTGTTGACTCACTATTGATTATACATATTATATTAAGCCAATTTATCCTCAGCTTTATTTTTCTAAAGCCACATAGAGGTTAAATGGAGGGATCTGTGACAGCATTTTATGTGTTTATCATATGATTTGGTCACATAACCTAACAAAGCTGTATCAATATACCTTTCAGTCGTCGTCGGCGGCGGCGGCGGCAGCCGTCCGTCTCGAGAGACGATGGTGTAGCTTCTTAAGAGTCTATCTGCACCGCCGAGAATGGCTGTGCAGTCTGACTTGGGAGTGACACGGTATCTGTCTCCTCCCGTGTTGAATCGACATCTTACGATGACGCTGGAGTGTCCTCTCCAGTGAAGCTGAAGCTACAGAGCCTGGGCAGGGTGATATGGAGGGTCTGCTGTTGCCCATGCAGCAGACCCCCCCTCTCTTCGCTCTTCGCAGCTGAAGGGTCCAAGGGAAAGACGGAGTCAATACAGCTTGGCTTCAGGTGCGCCACAGGAGTTGCCGGTATTGACTACAACGTCAAACCACCTTAGGGACTCCGGCTCCGGATTTCCTGTCGGGGTTTACTCCCTTAGCCTTTCCCCTGAAGAGGTATGCCGCAAGGCAGCAGAGGTTTTTTGGAGTCAGAGTTTTCCTTCTCTGATGTGCCCTGACTGGAAGATCGAACCAGCGACACTTAGCTCGCAGGCCGACGCTCAATCCACTGAACCAAACCAGCCAGGGTATACCTTTCAGTCGTCGTCGTCGGCAGCCGTCCGTCTCGAGAGACGATGGTGTAGCTTCTTAAGAGTCTATCTGCACCGCCGAGAATGGCTGCGCAGTCCGACTCGGGAGTGACACGGTATCTGTCTCCTCCCGTGTTGAATCGACATCTTGCGATGACGCTGGAGTGTCCTCTCCAGTGAAGCTGAAGCTACAGAGCCTGGGCAGGGTGATATGGAGGGTCTGCTGTTGCCCATGCAGCAGACCCCCCCTCTCTTCGCAGCTGAAGGGTCCAAGGGAAAGATGGAGTCAATACAGCTTGGCTTCAGGTGCGCCGCAGGAGTTGCCGGTGTTGACTACAACGTCAAACCGCCTTAGGGACTCCGGCTCCGGATTTTCTGTCGGGGTTTACTCCCCTAGCCTTTCCCCTGAAGAGGTATGCCGCAAGGCAGCGGAGGTTTTTTGGAATCAGAGTTTTCCTTCTCTGATGTGCCTTTCAGTACATATGGGATATTAAAACAATGATATAAGAAGGCAAAAGACAATGGGAGAAGTGCGTTAAACTTTGTATAAAATCTTAATGTTTTATGATTATGATACAGTAATGAATTTATTAAACAAATGAAGTGAATATTTATTGATTGCCTATGCAGTGTCAGGCACTAATGACTTACTATGTACATACTGTGAGAACAACAGAGACATGATTACACCTTTTTTGAGACTTACTGTCTATTTACGATGCATAAATGAATATATGGCAAAATACATTAATATACTTCCTATAAAATGGTGGTGGATAGAGCATTTCAGACAAAGATGGCATAAAATGCAAAGGCTATGAGTTAGAGAGAAATTTGGGGGCATATTCTAGGAACCAAGAAAAAAAGGTTAGAAAGGCTAATGTGACTGGAAGGTAACAAACAAGGGGAAAATGGCAAAAGATGAAGTAGAGATTCAGTTATGCAGAGTCTTGGTCTGCGATAAGGAGTTGAGATTTTAGTCTAGGTATAATAGACAACAATAAAGAGTTTTCAAACAAAGGAGTGACATGATTACATTTATGATTGTAGGGTTTCATATTTCTGTGTAGAAAAAATGATTTGGTGGGCATACAGAGTAGAAGCAGAGGTAACTCTTAAGTACATTCATGCCAGCCATGTTGATTTTTAATTTTAATTTTATTATTTATAATGCAGGTGACTAACTTCAGCTTTGATGGCCCAGGCATTCATTTCAAAGACACACGTGCTTCAAAGAGAGCTATCTCCAATAAACACATTGCCATCCATATGACTAGATAAAGAGCCAGGTGGCCTTCCCCTACTGAGGCTTCCTTCTTTGTTTTAGAGATTTTGGTTGATTTTAATAACTCACTCTTTGGGGTACATTTTTTTCTCTTCCCATGCTTTAGATTTATGTTCTTATGTTTTAAATTCACCAATAAAGAGTAAGTCTACTACAAAACCTGGTCTAGGTCCCTGCCCTTAACCCCAGTAAAAGCAGCATGTTAGACATGTATGCTCTCTCATTCTCTCTGTACTCATGACCTTGACCTCACTGTGTGGCACCAGGTATATTGTATAATTTCTAGGTCTTGTAAGTAATAAACTTGTATCTTTTCAGAGTTTCCTGATGATAATTGCTGAAGAGTGTTTTGCAATCATAATAAGAACCACAAGGGTTGTCCAGCCACATTGATTATGGATAGGCTGAGACCAGTACAAGATACTTGGTTAGGGTGGTAGCTATGGAAAAAGAGAGAAATAGATGAAGTAGAGAGAAATTTTTGGAGGTAATATGGTAGGATTCATTGTTGGTGAAATATAGAGGATAAAGGTTTTCTGTACTGAGTGATTATATGATTAGCAGTACTATTTATTTAGAGAGAAACAGATTTGTTGATTTGGTTAGTGTAAGTTCCATTTGGTCTTGCTTCTTTGCACTTTCTATTTTAAGATTTCTATGAGATATCTAAGTGGAGATGTAACTCTATGATCTCTCTATCACTCTATCAATCAATCATCTAACTGCTCATTTATCAGTATATGAGTCTAAGGCTTAAAAAGGACAAGTCTAGATTGAAAATAGAGTGTAGATAGAGAAAAGTCAGTGGGATTTTGGTAAAGAAGATGTCAGTCAAGGAATCTGAGGAGTAGCCAGAGGGACAGGAGAAAAGCTAGGAAGTATAGTGATGATACAGAGAGATCTGATTAAAATCAATCATAGGGGAGAAGTAGGAGGGGCTATAGGAGGAGGTTGCTGAGGCAATGGAAAGCAGTCTAGGATGGGATTGGCTGAGAAGCTGAATGCCTCCAGAGCCAATGGAAATAAAAAGAGGGCTCGCCCTTTGGCTCACAAGCTTTTCTGGCTCTTGAGTTAGCGCTCTCTCTCTCTCTCTCTCTCTCTCTCTCTCTCTCTCTCTCTCTCTCTCGCTCTCTAGCTCTCAAGCTCTTCTTCCTCAAGGATGCCTCAATGATCATGCTGCAGCTGCCTGCACATCCCAATGGATGGTATTTTGTATGGAAAGGAACTCTGGGCACAGCCTATCGGATTGGCCTGACAGAGAGTGGCAGGTTTATTCTTTGGGTATTCTAGAGGGAAGAGGCTCTGAGGCAGAAGTCTGTTGTTTTTCTAAAAATTGTGTAGCTTTTGAATATCATGTTGTTTTAGTTTGTAAATTAACCCTATAGAAATAAGACAATTAAAACTAATCGTAAGAATGCTAGAAAAACTCAGGTGTTAGTTTAGCCTTAATTGATAGATTTAAGTGATTGAAGCTGTGACTTGATAGGCTTATGTGAATGCTTTTACACTAAAGACTCCTTTCATTTATCACCAAATCTTTACCTCTGGAATTTTGCCTAGAGGATGGTGGCAGGCAGCAAGACTCCAACTTGTTTGGTAACAGTGTTACAGAAGCCTAGAGGGGAAAATATTCTAAGGAGGAATAAATGGCCATGTTTACCAAATGCTGACTCCAATTTAACCTGGGGCCACTGATAACCTTGACAAGAACCATTTTAGTGGAGTTTTGGGGTGCAACCCAGGTAAGTATGCAATGAAAAGTAAATACAAAATGAAGAAGAGGAGACAGAGTGTGTGGATAATTCTTTTATTCATTTATTCTTGCAGAGGAGAGTAGTGAAGTGAGATGGAAGCTGATGTGGAATATGGGGATTAAGAGAGGTTTACTTGTGGTTAATAAAAACTATTCATATATGTTAAAAATATGAGGCAATTTACACATTGTGAGATATTTCATAGGAACAGAGAAATCTAAGAAATAGCCAGGATTTAACTCCTGTTGAGTAGTAGTTAAGTGTGTTTATTAATGCAGACCATCTCCTATCTCTTTATCACCACAATAGCTGATTATAAATGTAGGTTATATTTATAATAATGATCCATTGAACAACTGCTTTTGAAGCAGGTCTCTTATTTTACACAGCTACAAGCATCTGGAACAATCATGGGAAACAGTAACACATTCTCTTAAGATGACCTCTGTGAATAACAAACTTAAAAAAAAAAAGAAGACTGTAATGTCACTTAGTGACTCTAGCTGCAACGGAAATAGAATATTTTTGATTCATTAATTCCAACTTATCTGTCTCTCTAGCTGGTGTTTATAGTGATGCTTCTGGAACCCTAACACTGTTGTTGCCTTTGCCTTTCAAGTCATTCCAGAACTGTATTATTAAGGAAGAAGCAAACTGGAATAGAAAATCTTCTTTTACTTTGATAACAAGCAGAGTTCTGCAGTTCTCAGACACCTCAACATTATGGCAAGGGTGACAGGAAAGAAGACATATATTCAGAGGCAACATCAGCTGCCCATGGTCCCAAGGCCTTCTTTCTCAGTGGTGTTGGCCAAAGTCACCACCAGCACATGTGCTTTCTCTGGTAGCCTCAGAGCAGAGATGGTACCAACAGTGTTTGGCCCTCCTGAAGAGGAAAATACATCCATAGCATCTTTTTTTATATTCTGCATAGCTTATTGCCTTTACCAATGGGTATGCCAACCCAGGGTTTGGCGATAAAATATTTAAAATTTTTTTCTTGCCATTTGAAAGTGTCTCTGAACCCAGAACTATTCACATGAATTTACCTTTTTTCTCTTTAATCATTAATGTTTTGAAAGCTTCTACTTGGACTATGAGTTCAAGCAAAGCAAAAACTTGCCTATTAGAATGCAGAACTCAAAGAACTGTCAAATGCAGAAGGTCTTCTATGGACCAACTGTTATCTACCCCTCAGGATGTTTTCAGATGACACATAATTTGACATGTTTTTATAGATGAGGATGTAGTTCCTTATCCTAGCCAGAGAGAGGTTTGGGAACCAACTCAGCTACATGCCCAAAAGATAAGGGTCAGTTCCCTCTGTCAATGCACTGAAGCACTGTCTCCTCAGTCAGGGATGGTTCCCAGTGGCAATATTGTAAAGATTTCTGCTACTTGACTGTAGGTGGGGAGGGCCTATCCCTTCCCATTTGACCTCTTCAAAATATGTTGTCAAATTTTATCTACAGGGAAGTCAAAGAGAAGAAGGCAAACCTTGCTACACAGTAAATTGCTTCCTCTAGGTAGCTGCAGTAAAATCTTTAATGTGGAGTTGTGGTATGTGCTTGATTATTTGTCCTTGAACTCCAGGGAATTGTCTACAGGACATTTGGGAATGAAAGACATCTAATCAACATGTTTGCTGTTGGGTTTAGGATTCCTGATTGTTAATACAGAGGTGCCTCTGCTGTTTTATAAAGGTCATGTTGTCACATAAATCTTCTCTGCAGAGGCTCATTTACTGAAAGGTGATGGCTTGAGGAAGAACAGAGTAATATGAGAGTTTCAGGCAGATGCATTTAAATGCATGCCTTCGATGAGTTGGGAATGAAACTGGGAAAGCATCAATTCTATTCCTTTAATTTTTATTTTGTACCTCACTTTTTTATAAGATGAACTGATAGAACCATAAAACAAATGAATATAGTTAGGTGAACTAATTTAGAAATGATAGACTTTTAAAGCTGATTATTAAATTTACCTTAATGCAAATATTACAGGCTTTTGGAATGTTAGCCATTATTCATTCTATGTGTGTGTGTGTGTGAAATGATTAAAGCAAAAGGACATTTGAAAAATGAAAGCTCTTTTTGTTCTCTGCTATCCATTCATGTACATGGCTTAGAAATGAAAATAATATTTTGATGTTATTTTAAATTGTTGTTAGTGGCAAAGTTTTTTAACCAAAATAGGAAATACTAATTGAATCAGGCTTTTTTGTTTGTTTGCTCTTTTTTGTTTAACAGGAGGGTGAGACCTTAGTATTCTATCAAGCCAAGTCATTGTCAACATCATGGAACTAACACTACCCTAGGAGTCAGTCTTTGTTATATCCATGCATGGACCCATTGGCTGCTAAAATTCATCCAAGGAAGCACTATACTTATCTGTAGCCATCAGCCTACGTCCTCCTCACTTTTTCTAGAACTTGCTACTCTGACCATATTTATGAATAATACAAGCCCTTAGATTTAAAGTTTATTTTTTAAATTGAGGTATAATTAATATATTCTTATACATAAGTTTTAGCTTTCTTCTTTTATAACATCTGATTCTCAACACTATTCTATTGACTGTGGCTTCATTCGCTGGCTCTTGCTATCCCTGACTTTATTGGGTAGAACTGAGTATAAGCACACGCTGTTTTGGGGCCTCTGATTCCAATTCTGACTCAAATATAGCCCTCATGACTTCACAGAGCATGCACAGAGATCATTATTTATTCTATGTTACGTACCAACAATAAAATTATTTAAACCCCTTTGTGAATAGTCACTGAGTGTAGCTCCAGGTGTCAGTGCAGTCACTGAAGTTTGGCAGTGAACTAAAAATTTCCATCCCATACTAGCCACTGGGTCTGCTGCATGGGCAACAGCAGACCCTCCATATCACCCTGCCCAGGCTCTGTAGCTTCAGCTTCACTGGAGAGGACACTCCAGCGTCATCGCAAGATGTCGATTCAACACGGGAGGAGACAGATACCGTGTCACTCCCGAGTCGGACTGCACAGCCATTCTCGGCGGTGCAGATAGACTCTTAAGAAGCTACACCATCGTCTCTCGAGACGGACGGCTGCCGACGACGACGACTAGCCACTGGGGTCGGCATATGTATCTTAAAAGAATGACCAAAAGGTTAATCAGAAGATCAGCGTTAACCCTATTACCCACATAATAATCTTCTAGAATTGCTTCCGTTTTTTAACAGTAAGTTTGAAATATATATTGAAGAGAATAGCCAGGATAAGGACCACAACTTTTCTATAAGCGGTTCTCAAAATGTTGTCCTTTTACGGGATCCATGAGATAAGAATTATTTTCATAGTAATCCTAGGATGTTACTTCTTCATTTTCATTCAGTCATGAATATACAGGAGTTTCCAGGGACTGCATGAAGTGATGATACTGTTGCTGTACAACTAAAGGAACATTTGCTTGTGTAGTCCTGGTTTTAAAACTTTTCTCAGTTTTAGTTTCTAACATGCTAAATAGCTATAGATATAACCTGTAGATACTTTGGGATCTTTGCTTATTTTTAAGAATATTAAAGAATTCTGAGACCAAAAAAATTGAGAATTTATGATCTGGGTTATTGAAATTCATGCCCTGCTTCTTGAATTTAGGATCTAAAAGATGAATTATTTCTCAATGTTTTCTCTCTAAGGTTTTCATTTCTATTTAAACAAATGAAAATTTGACTTGTTTAGAATTTTTTCTTTCAAGGAAACAATAAGAATTTTCAAAGGGGTGAAATTATATGAATTATATGGTATTTTTAACACATATATAACAAAATAATTAGGTGGTAACTTCAGATGTCAGACTCCACAGCAATAACAAGATTTGCACAGTGCCAGTACCTTACTTAAGCTGTATGAGCTTCAGTTTCCTCATCTGTAAAATGCAGAAAATAATTCCAGCTATGTCAAGTGGTTGCTAAAGAGATAAGTGAGATAGCACATTTTAAACATTGAGCAGAATAGCAGTCAATAGGGGGGAGGGGAGAGGGAGAGAAGGGGGATAAGTAAGGGAAGGGTTTAATTAAAGAGCCTGTATAAAAGACTCATGGACATGGACAACGGGGAGGGATATGATTGCGGGAGAGGGGGTGGGTTGGGTGGGGGAGAGAAATTAGGGGAAAAGGGGACAACTGTAATTGAAAAACCAAAAAAAAAAAATAATAATAATATGACCTATAAATTTAGGTTACTTACTGGTTGGACTATTTATTCTAACTCTAGAAAAAAGAATAGAAATTGGAGTCCTAATTATGTGCCATGTTCAATTATTGGAGTTATTTTAATCCCAAAATGTGCTTCCACATTATGAACACTCACTTTTACTCCAACTTATAGTCCTAAGATTACTATTAAAAAACTACAGTACAGACAAGTGACTTTCTGTATGGTAAGGTCTGGTTTGCTGAGTATAATGATTAGTGACATGAACCTGAAGAAGCTGCTATAATTGACATAATCCAAAGTAGCAATCTGATTATAGTACTCTCTATTGAGCTTTCATTTAAACTAATTCTATCTTGAACTTGGGAAATGATGTCATGGTGTCTTACCATATACAAATTAAAAGCCGTATCCACTGATATTTTACATGAGATATTTTGAATGGAGAATTTGGATGGCTTTTGTGTTCAGATAATGTACAATTCAATTGGAGAAAGGGGGGTCTTTTGGTTACAATAGGATGGATTTGGACCGTAGCCTCAGAACTATCTGAATTCTTCCTTCAACTAGTTCTGACAGAGGAAAAATGAATTCAAAATATGTTATTTACTGGTCTCTATCCAACCAGGAGAGCATCTGATGCCATCTACAAATTATTCCTTTGCTTAGAATATATAGGTCATAGTACCAGAATAAAGTCAGTTAAAAATACGTATTTTGCCTGATTTCAGTCTGGGTTCAAACTAAAACCTTTGTCCTTAAACGACTGATGTAAAGGACTACCAGTCAAGCATGTACTCATCAATGGAGAGCAGAAGAGAGCTCATAACTGAGTAAGGGAGTAGCTTTGGCCACCAGCCCAGATCTTTACTTGGTACATCTTTCTCCAGGTGCTGCCTTCAGTTCAATCACTTGGATTGGAGAAGAGAACCTCATCCAAAGAGAAAAGAAACATAGAGAACAAGAGCTGCTTTTTTGTCCACAACTGTCAGTGATATGAAGAGTAGGAGAGCCAGCCACATGCTTGCTGACCTCTACCTTCAAAACATAGGCTCATAAAATGTACTGCCCTGGCTGGTGTGGCTCAGTGGATTGAGCACCAATCTGTGAATCAAAGGGTCACTGGTTTGATTCCCAGTCAGGGCACATGCCTGGGTTGTGGGCCAGGTCCCCAGTTGGGGGTGTGCGAGAGGCAACCACACATTGACGTTTCTCTCCCTCTCTTTCTCCCTCCCTTCCCCTCTCTCTAAAAATAAATAAATAAAATTTAAATAAATAAATAAATAAAATGTCCTTACATAGTAGCATTTCTCCTTGAAGATACATGGAGTTAGAGTGCCAGGATTTGAGCCTAGATGTGTCTGTTTCCTTCTCTTATTCTCTTTTATAACCCATTTGCATTTACAGAGCCCATCAACTTATGACTCTGGCTTTTAGTGTCTACCATTCTCTGTGCATGGGCCCCTGTCTCCACTCACTCCTCAGTTCCCCTTTCCTTCCACTTCTCTGTAAACCTTTCTTTAAAACAAACTACCTCTTTAAATCTTCCTTGATTTTTATCTCCTTTTTTAAAATTTAGTACCTTGAATATAGCTTCATTATGGCATATAAAATGTTTTATTGTAACCATTTTTGTGTTTTATGTTTTCTCAACAGCCTGTGATATTTCTAAGAGTAGGGTCTGTCTCTTTTCACCTGAGAATATCTTCAGCATTGCACAGTGTCTCAAACAAAACAGGAACAATAAATGCTTGGCCGGACAAATATATAACTGAATGAATAAATATTGCATAAAGAAAAGCAATCACAGTCATTTGCAAAATTCTATCAATTATGCTGAAGGCTGACATGAGCAAACATGTATCTTTGTCTCCTTCCCACTAGAATGTAAGCTTTATAACAAGGGTTTTCATGTGATATGTTCACTGTTGTGCACCTTGTACCTCAAACTGTGCCAGACTCATAAAATTCATTCAACAATTGGGTATTGAGTAAGTTAATTTCACTGTATCACTAATTCTTAGTATCTTGTGTAAGAGGAGAATGTTTTCTCCAAAGTCCATTTTATCCCTTTAGGTCAATTTGTTCATTGAAATTTTTGAGTGTGAAATATGTGCCTAGTACCATGATAAGTACTGGGACTAAAAACAAGTGAGCCTTAAGCAGCTTACATTTTAATAGATGATTACTGGTAGTGTCAATATAGTTACTTTTTATGAGATACACTGATGAATAAAATAGTTTCATAGTATCAAGATAACTTTTAATTTTATAAATTCTTTCCAAATTTTACTGATTAAAGTGTGGTCTTCCTCAGGAGTTATTTATGTGGCAGAGTATTAGTTAGTCAACATAAAGGAAGTGGTGGCAATTACAATGTGACAACATATTGTACCATTGTAACATCTTTCTTTTGTGAATTCATAACAATTTCTGAAAACTTGAAGTTTTGAAAAAACTTCAAGGGAGTTCTCTGTTAATATGAAAACGTGCGTTTACATTTCCTGGAAAACAATCAGTATCATAGTTAATATATCTAAGAGAAATTTTTTAAATAAATATCCCATAAAATCAGTATTTTTAGTCACTGTTTATAACAATCCTCTACTGTAATTTCCAAAAAGCACGAGCAAGGTGCCATTTTTAGTTTCTATGTGTTTTATCTTAAACACTATTTCCATAAGTCAAGAAAACAGAATGAAATGTTTGATGTTAAATTTAAAAAAATTGATATTATTAAGAATTGCTTAGAAAACCCAGTGATTTTTCATAAAAGGATTAGTTTTAAGAGAGATAGTAGTACTTTCTTTTCTCTCTCTCTCTCTCTCTCTCTCTCTCTCTCTCTCTCTCTCTCTCTCTCTCTCTCTCTCTCTCTCTCTTTTGTCTATCAACCTTGTTTATTGTGAGTTTTGGTACAGGGGACTAGGTATTTGAACTCCATTATAGCTGTGGTGAATTTTGGATGATGTTATAACATCTTGGTCCTGGTTTTTTAGACTGTGAGTACTAATGGCCAGTGTTCAAGAATATAATTTATATCAATTCCAGTGTGGTTTGTGATTGAACTGGCAGTGTGGGTTGTATATATACCTCTACTTAAACACTTATTGTTTTAAATCATATTTAGAAATAAGCACCACTAAATTACAAAGTACTGCTGGAAAAGAGATGTAGCTTTTTGCAGATTCTCAAAAATTTTTGGTAGGATGCTGGTTAAAAATTGAAATTAAATCCATATCTCCAAGCCCTTTAAATAAAACAGCACATTTCTGGAATGCCAACTTATTTAGAAGGTATGGATCTCAAACATTGTTTTTGCTCATCCTTATTTTAATTTCTTAATGTGGCCCCTTCTTAACACACAAACCCAGAATAAAAAGGTCATAACTTACATTCTCAACTGTAAAGCTGACAGTGATACCAGTTAACATGTATTAGCCTAACTTGTGCAAGTCCCAATTTGCTGGCAGTATTGTAGCCTTCACAATGAAAATCAATGAGTTAAATTGGCTAGAACAAATAGGGTGACAAAGGGTAATGATGAATGGCAGGAAGAGCAAGAAACCTGCAATTTAGGAACCAATAAAGTCCTTGTAGTTAGCACTGCAAAACAACTTGATGAAACATATTAGCTAGTTAATTATATGTTTTAAAAGTGGTAGCCAAGGATTTTATTGTTTTCTCCTGTGAAGTTAAAAGAAGGGTTCTTTATTGAGTATTTTGTTTGGATGAAAAATTGGGATCTCATTTAAATGAGAATTATGGAGGAAGCCATTTACCAAGGGCATTTAAAAGATTGGGCTTGGTAATTGGAGGACTTCCAGGAATAGGTTTCATTTTCACCACATTGAAAACAAATCAATTGCTTATTAGCAGTGTAGCTCTGTAAACAAAGTGTTCTTTTTGATGCTGATGGCAGATGTGTATTATAGATCTATCTGATTCGATAAATACACACTGAATATGATGCTTCACCATTGAGCATTTGCAGGAAAGAACAAATTGTACAATCTTCACATCTGAATCAATTTTATAGTTAGGAAGCCATAAAAGAGTGTACAGGTATGGGGAGTAAAATTTGGGGAGACAGGATTTCCCAGAACTTTTACAAGTAGACCCCCCTCCTGGGACCCTGTGATATCAGACTTGATTGAGGCTTGAAGAGAGTAAAATTAATGATTGATGTTTTGTGAGGCAAACCATCAATTTTGCAGGTCCATCCTTACTGTCATTTTTGAGGTTTAATGTCAAGTGTTGAATAGTCTGATGACAAACAACTAGTAAGTGATAAGAAAACTTTATATTAACTCAAATTCTGAGGGTCACTGAAAATATTTCAGGCTGCAATATACTTAAACAATTATACCAGATCATACAGCTACACTCCATTATCCATCATGGCATGAGGCTCCAGGAAACTCCCATTATACAAATCAGAGGATTTCCAGAGAGAACCTGGAAATGACAGGATGGGGAAGCCTGCCCCAGCATGTTGACTTGGGTTATGTTTATGTGTCTCAGAGTTTCTTCTGTGTGATATTGAACAATTGAACAACAGGTAGGTGTATAACAATGTTGCTGTTGCAAAGCAGGAAGAGCTTTACAGATACATGACCAGTGAGATTATACACTTTCTGGCATTTAGAAGGGTCCTATATTAGTTTAATCATTTGCCATCACTTTCTTGAAACTTTACTGTTTGAACAATAAGTCCAGCAAATTATACAGCCAGTTCCGGCAGGAAGTACCCTGTGTAAACATTTACATTTATAGACATACAAAATGTGTGCCATACTCAGCTCATCTTTAATCATTCCAAGACATTTTATCATTGAAGACAAAAGGTAACTCTACAAGTGGCTAACTAATTCAGCATTTTCCACTAGTTTCCCATTTTCTTTTCAGGATTATTATGTAGGTGGAATTAAGTATACATGCTAACAAGGATTTTTCTTTAATTATTTCAAGTATAATGAGATTGTTAGGCTGTTCAAGGCTGTATCATTAGCAAACTGATGTTTGAGGGTCTCTACAATAAAATCTCAAAGAATCACAAGAGAAACTTGAATATAAAAGACATGTCAAAAGTTACTCAAAAAGTTGTTAAAGGGCAAATAAACCATTAAAAATAAAAATGTAAAAGACTTTTTGGAAAGTTACAATAAAAATAGTAAAAAAATTATGCTCCTGATTTTAACATATCTGATTGTAATTTTTAAATTAATTTGCCAAATATAAAATCAGTGAAATAATAAAATCAATAGAATTTATCCTGGTATCCATAAATTAATGGTAAGAAAACAATTTTCAGATTATGCCAAAAGTAGTGATTCACTAAAAAGATGAGAAAATTTTCATATAAATTAATGAGAAGGCTCTTAACATGAAAATCCAAGTATTCTGGGGTTTTGGTCAAGATGGCAGTGTAGGTAAATGCAGTACTCAAATCCTGCCACTTACAGCTAAATTACAGAACAACTATCATTCAGAACCACCTTAAATCTAACAGAATTGAAGTCCTACAACTAAGGATATAAAGAAGAAGCCACACTGAGACTGATAGGAAAGGCAGAGGCTCCATAGGGTCTGACACTAAACACACATATCAGATAAAAATCAGGAGGGATATCTCAGATGCAGAGGTCCCTCAGAGAAGTGAAGGGTCCCAGCACCACACCAGGCACCCGAGCTCAAGGTTCCAGTTCCAGGAAGAGAAGTCCCCATAATTTCTGACTGTAAAAATCAGCTGGGATTGTGGCTGATACAGAAGGCTGCTGCAGTCGCAAGCATTCCTTTTTAATGGTCTGTGCACAAACTTACTCAGACTCACTTGCTCTGAGTTCAATCCCTGGGACATTAAGGACATATTGGGTGGAACTGAGTAGTCTGGCATCAGGTGAGAGCAAGAGGAACAGCTTTCTGTCAGACACGGGTACTGACAGAGGCCATTGTTCCTTTTCTAGGCCCTCCTCCCCACAGAGCCAGTAGGCTGATACCATATCTGAGTTTCCATGAACCTGGTGAGCCCTGTTTGCCCTGCCTTGGTGATATCCTAAGATCTCGTCCCACCCAACTTCCAGTCCCAACATAAGCTATTTACAGTGGCTTTTCTATACCCACAGCCTGTCTTGACTCATGTTTTGGACTTTATAAAATCTCTCAAGCAGTATCTGGCCTTGGTATGTTGTGTACCCCTTGCTATATGGTCCTAGACCTGGCACTAGCAGCAGCTGGCCTTGACTCACAGCTTGACCTCTCTTGGGCATTTCCAAGCCCAGCAGAAGTAGCAGCCATCTTCAGATTGCTTTGTAGCTCATGCTGGGTGTCCAAACTAAGCACAAGTAGCAGCCATCTTTAGATTACATTGTAGCTCATGCTGGGTGGCTGACCTTGGCTTGCACCACTTGGGGGGTGCCAGAGACAGCACACCTGGTGGACGACTTCAGGTCACATTAAACAGCACCTGACCACTTCCACAGGGAACATACTAATGGGGCAGACTCAGCAGGCACCAGAGTCCTGCTGAAGAAGGTCCTACTCTTTGGGGTCAGACCATGCACAGCCAATCCTCCATGGTGGTCACAGCTGGTCCTTAAAACTAATGAGCCTGGAGGTAAATCCATCCCACTGATGTGTCAACAACAATCAAAGCTTATTTACAATAGGAGGATAAACAGCCCACACAGGGGGTGCACCTGGAGTGTCGAGCTTGGGTGATCTGCAAGGCTGTAGCACTGGATCTGGGACATCTACTACATAAGGCCACTCTACTGAGCCTGGGGTATATAGCTGCTCTACATAGTACATAGAAACAAACACAGGGGGGCAGCCAAAATGAGGAGACAAAGAAACGTGTCCCAAATGAAACAACAGAACAAAACTCCAGAAAAAAGAACTAAAAATGGAGACAAGCAATCTACTAGATACAGAGTTCAAAACACTGGTTATAGGACACTCAATAAACTTTGTAAGAACTTGAATGGCATGAAAAAGGACATGCAAACCACAAAAAATAACCAGTCATAAAGGAAGGATACACCAACTGAAATGAAAATCAACAGTAGAGTAGATAAAGCCTAGAATTAAAGCAGTGATTTGGAATATAAGGAAGCAAAAAACACCAAATCAGACCAACACAAAGAAAAAAGAATCCCCAAAATGAGGATGGTGTAAGGAGCCTCTGGAACAATTTCAAGCATATCAACGTTTGCATCATGGGGGTGCTGAAAGGAGAATAGAAAAAACAAGAATTTGAAAACCTATTTGAAAAAATAATGATGGAAAACTTCCTTAACATGGTGAAGGTAATAGACATACAATTCCAGGAAGTGAAAAATCCTAAACAAGGTGAACCCTAAGAAGCCAACAAAGACACGTAATTATTAAAATGCCAAAGGTTAAAGACAAAGAGAGAATCTTAAAGCAGCAAGAGAAAGGCAGTTATTTACCTACATGGGAGCTTCCATAAGACCGTCAACTGATTATTCAAAAGAAACTTTGCAGGCCAGAGGGGATTTCCAAGAAATATTCAAAGTGATGAAAAGCAAGGAACTATAACCAAGACTACAGTACCCAGAATAGCTATCATTTAGAATCAAAGGACAGATAAAGAGCTTTCCAGACAAGAAAAAGCTAAAGGAGTTCATCACTACCAAACCAGTACTACAAAAAATGTTAAAGCATCTTCTTTAAGAAAAAGAAATAAAAAGATCAAAATATGAATAATAAAATGGTAGTAAATGCATCTCTACCAACAATTACTTTATATGCAAAAGAATTAAATATTCCAATCAAAAGACATATGGAGGCTGAATGGATAGCAAAACAAGACCCTTATATATGCTGCCTACGAGACACTCATTTCAGACTGAACAACACACAGACTATAGTAAGGTATGGGAAAACATATTTTACAAAAATGGAAACCGACAAACAAACAAACAAAAAGCTTATACTTGTACCAAACAAATTAGACTTTAAAACAAAGGTTCCATAACAAGAGAGAAAGTAGAATTCAATTATTCCACTTCTGGATTTTATCTGAAGAAACCCAAAACACTAAATCAGAAAGACATATGAATCAACATGCAATGATGCAGCATTATCTATAATAGCCAAGGTGTGGAAGCAATAGATGAATAGATAAAGAAGAAGTGGTGCATACATATAGTGGAATCTGACTCAGCAATAAAAAAAATAATGAAATTTTGCTATCTGCAACAACATGGATGAACCTAGAGGGCATTGTGCTGAGTAAAATAAGTCAGACAGAAGAGGACAAGCATCAAATGTTTTGATTCATCCAACCTACTGTTTATTTCTTCTAGTGTATTTTTCATTTTAGATATTATGTTCTTCATTAATATATATTTTTTATGCTTGCTATCTCTTTGTTGAAGTTCCAGTAAGTTTCTTGAGCATCCTTATTACTGTTTGTTTGTTTGTTTTTTTAACTCTATATCTGGTAAATTACTTGTCTCTATTTCGTTTAGCTCTTTCTCTGGAGATATCTCCCATTCTTTCATTCGGAGCACGTTTCCTTGTCTCCCTATTTTTGACTGCCTCTTTGTGTTTGTTTGTATCTATTAGGAAGATCTACTATGACTTCCAGTCTTGGTAGGGTGGCCTTTTGTAGTAGGAGTCTTGTGGGACCCAGTGACACAATCTTCTGATCACCTGAGCTTGCTGTTCCAGAAATGTCTCTTATGTGGGTAATGGGTGTCCTCCTCTTGCATCTTGATTGATACTGGCCCATTGTTTCATGAGGTTCACATTTGGGCTGGCTGACTGTGAGGATTAACCTTTGCCTCCATGTACAAGCTGCTGTGCAGGTGTTTACCACACTAAGCTGAATTCCCCTTAGCAGGGTCTGGTGCCTGATGAGATCTTCTATTGGATATACCACTTGTCAAAGTTGTTAGTTTCTGCTCTGATCTTGTCTGTATCTGGCTACTGAGTGCATTTGTTCTGGGGCCTCTTTGAAAGGACTTTAATGCAAACTATTGTCAGATACTGCCTGTGACTGCTCCTGGGCAACCTGTTTGGAGTTACAAAGTAATCCATAGTTTATGGCTGCCTCTGCTGGGCCTACGTGTGCATGGGAATAACTAAGCTGTGCAGTAAGGCCATTTTTTTAACAGTGTAGGCCTGGTGGCAGGTCAGAAAATGTTTTAAGGAACCTCAAAAATCTGCCTCCACTTGCCTCTTCCTGTTGGTTGTCTTTTAGGTTCAGTCACTGAAAGAACCTCTGGTAGTACTGGAGTTCCATGAGGAAGGTTTTTAGTAGGAGCAAGTGGTATTCACCAGATCAATACAGGTGCAAACTTGATGCTAGTGTCGGTATGAGGCCACTCAGCAAATGTCCCAGGGTATAGCAAGCCTACCTGCCACCTACTAGGTGCTTGCACACCTTTTTGGTGGAGTGGGCTCTGAGGGAATCATAAGGGTATGGCCAGTAAAGTTTATCAGCACAAACAGAGCAATATTTGGCCATGTAAAGGGAGGGCTCTGCACTGGTTGGTTTTGAGAAAAAAAAATGTCTCCCATCCTACAGTCACTCATCTCTGTCTATCCTAAATTCTGCTCTGACCTTGGCATGATGGAGCGATTAGGAGTTGGGTAGGAAGGACTACCCGGAGCTCCAAGATTGAAGCTAACAGATCTCCTATGAGGAGAAGGCACCAGCCAGGTTCACAGAAAAGTGGAGGGAATGGTCCCCACCAAAAAGCAACACAACTCAGTCACTGACACCTCAAGTCTGCCTAGACCTCTACACCCTGGCCTAGGCAGCTGACTCCTCAGCAGCATGCAAGATTTGCAGGGTGGGGCTACAAGGGAGTCCAGAAGGTGGGGCTATTATTACATTCTCTTTGGTTGATGCCATATGTTGGAGAATGCTCCACCTACGAAAGATGGTCCCTGTGGTATGGAAGAGTGGCTCAGCACAGGAATCCTGGAAGCTGTCCCTTTAGTTTTCTACCCAGAACCAGAAACACCAGTTTCTTCTCAAGCAACTCTAGTCTGCTCCTCCAGAGTCCAAAGTAAGTGGCTGTGAAGGACACTTGGTGTGTTAGCCCTTTAAGAGGATGCCTGTGTTTCTAAAAGACTTTTGTCTCTCGCTGGTGGATAGAATCCCTGCTGATTTTTAACTGCCAGATATTAAATGGGGGCACCTTTTTCTGGCTTTGGTGCTCTGGGTGTAGGAGCTGGCTTTGGGTTGAGATACCACGCTTCTCAGGGTGAACCCCCACAATTGGCATATCCCTCTGTAATCTCAGCTGTCACCTCTGGGAGCAGGACCAGCCATTTTCCATCTCTGCTCTTTTTACCAGTCACAGTGTGGCTTCTTTTGTAAATTCTGGTTATAAGGCTTCTCTTCAACCAGTTGGTCATTTATGTTTATTGCTCTATATTTTAGTTGTAATTACAGTTTGGTCTTTGGAAGAGGTGAGTGTAACATCTACCTACTTCACCGCCACCTTAGATATCCCCATAAATTGATTTTTAACCTATCTTTATTTGGAAATCAGAGATCAAATACACAAGAAATTGGAATATACAAATATATATGAAATATATAATTGGAATATATATAGTAACATATATAATAATGAACCTTCACATGGCTTCTAAATAAAGATTGAGCATATGACTACAAAAGAGATGTCATAGAAATTTTCAATACACTTTACTTTTTGATTTTTAAAATTGTATTTTTAATTATGCTAAATACTCATGACATAAAATTCATTCACCATCTCAATCATTTTTAAGTGTACACTGTTCAGTAATTTTAAATACATTCACATTGTTGCACAACAAATCTCCAGTACTCTAGTCCCTACCAACCATCATTCTACTTTCTATTTCTATAAATTTGACTGTTATAAATAAACTTATATAAGTGGAATTATACAATATTTGTCTTTTGTTGGTGACTGGCTTAATGTCCTCATTGGTCATGTGTTATGATTTCTATCCTTTTTAAGGCTGAATAATATTCTATTGTATTTATATACCATACATATTTATTCACCCACTGATGGACACCAGAGTTGCTTCCACCTATTGTCTATTGTGAATTATGCTGCTAAAAAGATGAGTATACAAATATTGCTTCAAGACTTTGCTTTCAGGGGGGACCAAGATGGCCGTGGAGTAGGAACAGTGTTCTCAGCTCGCTCCTGTTAAGGAGACAATCCAGGAGGAACAAACTCGGGGAGGAATGACTGAGTGAGTGGGAATATCTGATAACGTGAATGGGGAAGAGATCGTGGCAGCAGCGTGGAGGGGGGTGGAGGGGTTTATCACAAACTGCAGGCTGAGTCATTCTGAGACTCCATGCGTTTGCAGTATCAAGCCGGAGAGCTCACTAGCCGGGAGTGAATTCTTGTAGGGAGTTAGGGAGAGGATTCAAAAAGCCAGAGGAGTGAGAGAACAGTGAACAACCAGGACTGGGAGAAACTGTGTGACCTGAGTCTAGAGAGAAACATCCTCAGCTGCAACCTCCGACGGAAAGCTCGGCATCCTGGGCGCACCCAGCACTTGCGCTAGGGCCCTACAGAACAAAGGAGCAGTTTTGGGGCTAGGAGATGGGCCGCATAGAAAAGCTGTTTCGGAACTCCGGACCGGGGGAGAACTGTGTTCTTGAAATCAGTGTTTGCTCTTTAGTCGCGCTAGAATCCCACAGAACAAAAGGCAGGTCTGGGGCTAAGAGAGAAATAGGATGCGCAGGGTGTGTAAGTAGGGAAGAGGGCGGAGGCGGAGGTTCTGGAGGGGAGACGGTTTTAGGGAAAGGAGAAGGGCCTGCGGGGAGGGGCTGCTCTGAAGCTCCGAACCGGGAGAGAGCTCCGGGGAAGGAGAGTGCTGCGCTGACCGACCACACTAGAGTCCCACAGAACAAAGGGACGGTGCTGTGGCGGGAAGAAAGATAGAGCGCGCAGGCCGATAGACAGGGAAGCCAGCGGAAGCGGTAGCTCGGAATAGAGAAAGTTTTGGGGCAAGGAGAAGAGCACAGGCAGGAAAGCCACTGCAAAGCTCCAGACTAGGGGAGAGGCCCTGGGCAGGAAAGGGCCACTGGGCCCGGCACTTTGACCGACTGTGCCAGAGTCCTGCAGAACAAAAGGACGATCTTGAGACAGGGAGAGAGGTGGGGTGCGCAGGCATATAGACAGGAAAGAGAGCAGAAGCTGTAGCCTGGGAATAGAGACAGGACTGGAGGCAGTGCGGGGATTGCTGGCAGGCACAGGCTGGACCAACAGAGGGAAGGAGTAGCTGGACAAGCCTGAGGAGGGCTGAGGCTGCCTCAGGAGGGGACAACTAAAGGCAACTCACAGCAGAGCGGTGGTAGGCCCACGAAAAAAAGACTAGCAACCCCAGAATCAAGCAGAACCCTCCCACAGCCAGCCAACCAACCAGAAAAGATTTGAAACTCATGGAATTTTGAATAGGAGCAGACTCAGGAAGGAAGCAAGGAAAAACCAAAAAAACAAACAAACCAAAAACACCCAGAGACTGTGCATAAAAGTTGAATTGAGTTAAAATCCTCATTCTTTTATCTCTCACTCTCTCTCTAACTACCCCTACCATCAGTCCCTTCTTATTCTCGCTCCTTTTCTCCCCTCCCCTTCCCCCCTTCTCTCCCCTTAGCATTCTCCCCTGCATCCTATTCTCAGTTAATTTTATAATTTTAAGTTCTCTCCCTTTCTCACCCTCTCCTTTCTCTGCGCTACTCACCTTCAACTTTATCAAATTTCTTTCTTTATTTTGTCCCCCTTCAGTCTACATTCATTTCTCTTTCATCTCTTGTCCTTATTTTCCTTCTCTCCCTATACATAATCTCTCTCTCTCCCTATTACACTTTATATTCTAATCTCTTAATATTCAAATTATAATTCTAATCTATCCCTCTCTCCCTTTACTCTCCTATTCTTACCCCTTCTCTTTTTCTACCCCCCCCACTTCTTTCCCTACCTCTTGTATTTCTCTCCTTCATCCTATCTTTTGCCAACTCTTCAATTTCAATCCTCCCCTCCCTAATATCTCCTCTTCCTCCTGATTTCCTTCCCTCCTATGAGCTCTTTTCCTCCCAAATCCTCTTGCTTTCCTATCTCCTATTCCTCTCTCTCTATATTCACCTTTTCTCTCTATCTTGCAACTTTATATCATGTTTTAATCTCCTAATCTTTTTTATAACATATAATTTAAAAAAGAATTTTAATCCAGTCCCCTCTCTTCTACCTCCCCTTCTTCTTTTGTTCTCTCTCCTACCCTTCTCTTCTCTACTTTCTCTCTCTCTTTCCTCTCTCCCTTCCTGTCTTGCTATTTTCTACTCTGTATTTTTATCCTTAAAAAATTCTCTCTCAATCTATTTCCTACCTTCTAACCTCCCCAGCCCTCTCTTTCAATTTCTGGCTGTCTGTCTACCTGGATGTCTGTTGTGTCTACCCTACCTCCCACGCTAATCATATAGTATATACCGATTATATAATCCTAATAATATACACTTCCACTTTCTCTCTCCACACTGTAACCCTCCCCTCCTTTTCAAACAGACAGTGTAAGTGTTGATTGCTCTCTTACATAACCTTGATCCCAATTGCTAATATTAATACTCTATCAACTCCAGCTCAAAAATTACCCTTCCTTCATTTAAAACAACTCCTTTCTGTTTCTCCTACGAAATAAGAGTCCAGTATCTCCAAAAGTTTATTAACACGGGCTCATTTGCAGCCTATAGTGGGATTGTATTTGGGGGAGACATTGGAGGGTGTGGGTTTCTTGCCTGGGTTGTGTAATTATGTTTTAGCAACACTTTCACAAAAGATCTCAAGACAAGGTGGGCAGAGTGACTCTCAATCAACTAACCAGAGAAAAAGATCCACCAAAAAGTAGCTGAAATACAACCAGACAGATTAAAGAAATATCATCAAGGACAACACAGACAGAGATCCAGGAGGGCGGAGGAGTAAGTGGAAGCTACACTAACCCCCTCCCAGGACCAGCCAGTGCTGACTCAGCCCCAGTACAGCAGACAGACCATCCCCCTCCAAGTGGTGTCATACTAAGGGGAAATAAAAGCCCTGCCTACAGGAATTAAGTTGCCACACCCACGGTCCTTAAGCCTGACGGCTGATCACAGATTGAGTATAGTAACAACTAAAGAAGAGAGACAAAGGCAGTAGATCCCTGGAAGTCTCCAACAGGCTGCCTAGGGCCAGTCTGGTACATGATCTGACACTACCAGAGGCAGATCCAGGAAGAACTGATCATTCTAAGAAGCACCAACAAACAAAAGGAATCACAAAAATGGGGAGACAGAGAAACAACCCCCCATCAAAAGGAAAGGTAGAATCCCCAGAAAGAGTGCTAAATGAAATAGAGGGGAGCAACATATCAGATACAGAATTTAAAACATGGATTATGGAGAAGCTAAATGAGCTCAGCGGAAACTACAAAGAACTCCAGAAAAACTACAGTGAACTCCAGAAGAACTATAAGGAACTTACTGAGAATTATAACAGCATCAAAAAGGACATGGAAGCTATCAATAAGAGCCAGGAGGAAATGAAGAATACGATCTCTGAATTGAAGAACACAGTAGAAGGAATTAAAAGCAGGCTAGAGGAAGCAGAAGATCGGATCAGCGAGCTGGAGGACAACGTACACAAAAACTCCCAGACAATGCAACAAAATGAAAAAAGACTGAACAAGACTGAAGAGGTTCTAAGACAGCTGCAGGACAACATGAAACGTAACAATATCCGTATCATTGGAATTCCAGAAGGAGAAGAAGAAGAGCAAGGGATAGAAAACCTCTTTGAAAAACTAATGACAGAAAACTTCCCTCACATGAGGAGAGAAAGAGTCACGCAAATCCAGGAGGCACAGAGGGTCCCAATGAAGATGAACCCCAACAGGCCCACCTCAAGACACATCATAATTAAAATGGCAACATCCAAAGACAAAGAGAGAATCCTAAAAGCAGCAAGAGAGAAACAACTAATAACATACAAGGGAGCTCCAATAAGGCTATCCTCAGATTTCTCAGCAGAAACACTACAAGCAAGAAGGGAATGGCAAAAAATATTCCTAGCAATGAAAAACAAAGGCCTACAACCAAGAATACTCTACCCAGCAAGGCTCTCATTCAAAATGGAAGGCGAAATAAGGAGTTTCTCAGACAAAGGAAGACTAAAAGAATACATCTCCACCAAACCAGCAATGCAAGAGATGCTAAAGGGTCTGCTCTAAAAAGATAAAGAAACAGAGAGAAACAGAGAAGAACACGAGTACAAAGGGGGAAAATGACAATGAATAAGTACTTATCAGTAATAACCTTAAACGTAAATGGATTAAACGCTCCAATTAAAAGACATAGGGTAGCTGAATGGATTAGAAAGAATGACCCACATATATGCTGTCTACAAGAGACCCACCTTAGAACAAAAGATCTACACAGACTGAAAGTAAAGGGATGGAAAAATGTATTCCAAGCAAATGGACATGAAAAAAAAGCCGGGGTAGCAATACTTATATCAGACAAAACAGATTTCACAGCAAAGTGCATAAAAAGAGACAAAGAAGGGCATTTCATAATACTTAAGGGAAAAATCCATCAAGAAGTTATAACCCTTATAAATATATATGCACCCAACTTAGGAGCACCCAAATATGTAAAGAAAATTTTGAAAGACTCCAAGAAAGATATAGGCAGCAACACACTCATCGTAGGGGACTTTAACACCCCATTGTCAACAATGGACAGATCTTCAAAGCAAAGAAACACCAAAGATATTGAGGCACTGAACAACACTTTAGATCAAATGGACTTAGTCGATATATATAGAAGTTTACACCCCAAAGAAGCAAAATATACATATTTCTCAAGTGCACATGGAACATTTTCAAAGATAGACCACATGGTAGGACACAAAACAAGCCTCAATAAATTCAAGAAAATTGAAATTATATCAAGCATCTTCTCAGATCACAATGCCTTAAAATTGGAAATCAACCTCAAGGAAAAAACTCAAAAACATTCAAACTCATGGAGAATGAATAACATGCTATTAAATAATGAATGGGTTAACAATGACATCAAGGAAGAAATCAAAAAGTTCCTGGAAACCAATGATAATGAACACACAACAACCCAAAACCTATGGGATACAGCGAAAGCAGTCTTAAGAGGAAAGTTCATAGCAATACAAGCCTACCTAAAAAAGCTAGAAGAATCTCTAATAAAAAATTTAACCCTACAGCTACAAGAACTAGAGGAAGAACAACAAGCAAAACCCAGATCAAGTAGAAGGAAGGAAATCGTCAAGATCAGAGCAGAATTAAATGACATAGAGTCTAAAGTAACAATTCAAAAGATCAACAAGAGTAGGAGCTGGTTCTTTGAAAAGATAAACAAAATTGACAAGCCTTTAGCCAGGCTCATCAAGAAAAAAAGAGAGGGAACCCAAATAAATAAAATCAGAAATGAAAGAGGAGAAATCACAACTGATACCACAGAAATACAAAGAATTATAAGAAATTATTACGAACAACTGTATGGCAAGAAATTTGACAACCTAGAGGAAATGGACAGATTCCTGGAAAACTATAGTCTGCCGAAACTGAATCAAGAAGAAGCAGAAAGTCTGAATAGACCAATAACAGCTAGTGAAATTGAAGCAGTAATCAATAAACTCCCAGCACACAAAAGCCCAGGACCAGATGGCTTCACAAGTGAATTCTACAAAACATTTAGGAAAGAACTAACTCCTATCCTCCTCAGACTATTCCAAAAGATACAAGAAGAGGGAAGACTGCCAAACTCGTTCTATGAAGCCAGTATAACCCTAATTCCAAAACCAGGTCAAGACACAACAAAGAAAGAAAACTACAGACCAATATCGCTGATGAACATAGATGCTAAAATCCTCAACAAAATATTGGCAAACCGGATCCAGCAACACATTAGAAAGATCATACACCACGATCAAGTAGGATTCAACCCAGGGATGCAAGGATGGTTTAATATTCGCAAATCAATAAACGTGATACACCACATAAACAAAATGAAAGACAAAAACCACATGATCATATCAATAGATGCGGAAAAAGCATTTGATAAAGTACAACACCCATTTATGATAAAAACTCTCAGCAAAATGGGAATAGAGGGAGCATACCTCAACATAATAAAGGCCATATATGAGAAACCTGAAGCCAACATCATACTCAATGGGCAAAAACTGAGAGCATTCCCCCTGAGATCAGGAACAAGACAAGGATGTCCGCTCTCTCCACTCCTATTCAACATAGTCTTGGAAGTTCTAGCCACAGCAATCAGACAAGAAAGAGAAATAAAAGGCATCCAAATTGGAAAAGAGGAAGTAAAACTGTCATTATTTTCAGATGACATGATAGTGTACATAGAAAATCCTTTAGACTCCACAAAAAAACTACTCAATCTAATAAGTGAATTCGGCAAAATAGCAGGATACAAAGTCAATATTAAGAAATCGAAGGCATTTTTATACACCAACAATAAAAACTCAGAGATAGAAACTGAAAGAAAAATCCCATTTACCATAGCAACAAGAAAAATAAAATACCTAGGAATAAACTTAACCAAAGAGGTAAAAGACCTGTACACATAAAACTACATAACACTGAAGAAAGAAATTAAAGAAGATACAAATAAATGGAAGCGTATACCATGCTCATGGATGGGAAGAATCAACATCATTAAAATGTCCATACTACCCAAAGCAATTTATAGATTCAATGCAATCCCTATTAAAATACCAGCAACATATCTCACAGACCTAGAACAAATACTTCAAAAATTTATATGGAACCAAAAAAGAGCCCGAATAGCCACAACAATTTTGAGGCAGAACACAGTAGGAGGAATCACAATACCCGATATCAAACTATACTACAAGGCCACGGTAATCAAAACAGTCTGGTACTGGCATAAAAACAGACATATAGATCAATGGAACAGAATAGAGAGCCCAGAAATAAGCCCAGGTTCATATGGTCAACTAATATTTGACAAAGGGGGAAAGAACATCAAATGGAATGAAAAGAGCCTCTTCAACAAATGGTGTTGGGAGAACTGGACAGGGACATGCAAAAAAATGAAACTAGACCACCAGCTCACACCATACACCAGAATAAACTCAAAATGGATCAAAGACTTAAATGTAAGCCGTGACACCATAAAAGTCCTAGAGGAAAAAATAGGCAGGAAAATTTCAGATATCCCACGTAGCAACATTTTCACTGATATATCTCCTAAGGCAAGGGAAATAAAGGAAAGAATAAACAAATGGGACTACATCAAACTAAAAAGTTTCTGCTCAGCTAAAGAAAACATCAGCAAGATGCAAAGGAAACCAACCATATGGGAAAATATATTCGCCAATGACATCTCAGACAAGGGATTGATCTCCAAAATATATAAAGAACTCATACGACTCAACACCAAGAAGACAGACAACCCAATTAAAAAATGGGCAAAGGACCTGAACAAACACTTCTCCAAAGAAGACATACAGAGGGCCCATAGACATATGAAAGTATGCTCAACATCACTAGCCATCAGAGAGATGCAAATTAAAACCACAATGAGATACCACCTCACACCAGTCAAAATGGCAATCATCAACAAATCAACAAACAACTTGTGCTGGAGAGGATGCGGAGAAATGGGAACCCTGGTGCATTGTTGGTGGGAATGCAGATTGGTGCAGCCACTGTGGAAAACAGTTTGGAATTTCCTTAAAAAACTAAAAATGGAACTGCCTTTTGAACCAGCAGTTCCATTGCTAGGATTATATCCAAAAAATCCCGAAACACCAATTCAAAAGAACCTATGCACTCCAATGTTCATAGCAGCACTATTTACAATAGCCAAGTGCTGGAAACAACCTAAGTGCCCATCTGTAGATGAGTGGATCAAAAAACTGTGGTACATTTACACAATGGAATTCTATGTAGCAGAAAGAAAGAAGGAACTTCTACCATTTGCAACAACATGGATGGAACTAGAGAAAATTATGCTTAGTGAAATAAGCCAGGCAACAAAAGAAAAATACCTTATGCTGTCACCTATTACAGGAAACTAATGAACAACACAAACAAATGAGCAAAATTGAACCAGAGGTATGTAAACAAGAAGTAGACTAACAGTAACAAGGGGGGCGGGGGGGGAGGAAAAGAAAGGTGTAAGGGGATGGGTCAAGTTAAAAAATATATATATATATGAATGACCCACAGATAGGTGCAACTGAGTGGGGACTAAATGTGGGGGAGGGGAGGGACAGGGTGCAGGGAAACAAGAGGGCTAAAAAAGTGAGACAACTGTAATGGAAAAACAAACCAAAATTTTTTAGTGGGGGAAAAATGAAAATATGAAGAATGGAAATGCCAGTTCAGTGAATATTAGGACAAAGATTTTCCTTCACGTTGTATATTTTTCTCCCTATTTGATCCCTCCAGAGTTTGGCATTCTAAACAAGTAAATAATGACATAAGTTCCTTTGCATAGAACTAATAAGACCAGTTGTCAACAGAGGTTCTTTTTTTTTTTTTTTTTGACCAAGTCTTTGACTGGAATGTCAAGCCTAAAGGAAACATACTTGGGCTCAGATTGTTACCAGAAAGCCCTGAGGAACTGGGAATGACCTTCAAAGGTAATAAAAGCCCGTGAGATAAAAGGCCTGGTACCATGGTTGGTTGTGCGGTCCACAGCAATCTTTCCAGGGAAGGAACGAAGGTTGTTTTCCTGAAAGATGGCTAGAAGGGACCTTAAGGCACAAGGAAAGACCAGAAAGACTTGGAAAAAACAGGTGTGTAAAGGCAAGGATGAATGCCAGATATGTGGCACAGCTTCTGTGCCCTGAAGAACAGACTGAAGGTCACCCCAAATATTCCTTGGGTAAGTTCCAGCAAAGCAGAACTAAAGATCATAAGTGATCATTTGCTGGTCTTGTTATGTTTATGCAAACGAACAGGATAAATTAAAAATGGACTTAATGTAGTCCCTTTAAAGACAAGGAGGGTAACCTTAGGGAGAAAAATTATTATTCAAGGAAAATCACAATGATCAGTAGTAGAGTATAAAACAGGGCAACTAACCGTCTTAAAAGTTTCTTCTCCAGATTTAGAGACTTGTTTGTGGGTTATGTTACATAAATTAACACGTGTTTTTTGTTTTCAAAGGACATAAGCCTATGATCGCATTACCTGAGTGATTATCTGTACGCATAAGCCTCACTTAATCCTCTCTGCAGTGCTGCCTCCTGAGACTCAACGGTTTGGCTGAACTAAATGGCTGGGTTGGGGAAGAATGGGGTGGTCTGTGGGCTTCACTTTAAAACGGGTTTCTCTTTTCTATCCTAATGGCTTGGACAGAAAAGGCCCAGAGGTCTGAGAGGGGGAAAAACCTAAACTATTTCCCTCAGCCCAAACTAAGTATAATGGGCAAAAGGGTTTTGGACAGGCGAGATGTGCCTAGCACACCTTCTTACAAAGAAACTTTTTTTTTCCCTAATATGGAACATTGAAAAATTAATCCCTGCCTTTTGTCATCTAGTAGTTATGGATTGAATGATGTCTTTTAACCCTTTTCGCCAAATCTGTTGCCCTCAGAACACAACAAAGACACCAGCCTGTTGAACCAAGCACGCCGTTGACCGGAGGCAGCCAACTGACCTGGAGTCTGCACGATCCTTCCCCATGTGGGAAGGCCACCCTCCCCTCCACACCCCCACTCTTATTAGGGTTTTCTGGACCCGAGGGTAGGTAGGACGACGACCATGTCCAGCTTGAAGCAGCTAGAGGAGCTTGAGACCTTCGCCCATTGTCCTTTACAAGATTACAAAGGGTCCTAATATTTGAGAGGGGGGGGATAGTTAATTTTTACGAACCAGGGGTATGGACTTGGGGGGGATTGCTGGGGGAGGGGGGTGCTGGGGGGAGGGGAACAAGGGGGAGAAAATTGGAACTGTTGTAACAATATAATCAATAAAAAACATTAAAAAAAAAGACTTTGCTTTCAATTCTTTTGTTCTCTTTAAAGATTGTTTTTGGCTAATCTAGGATCGCATAAACTTTAGGATCATTTTTCAAGTTCTACAAAAAGTACTGTTTTATTTTTCCCTATCCTGTGCCCTATGGTTGGTCCTATGAGTTTGGTGTTTTTATATTATATATAAATGAGATTTGATATATTTGTCTTTCTGTCTATGCTTATTTCATTTACCATAATGTCCTCCAGGTTTATCCATTTTGTCACAAATGGCAAGATTTTCTTCTATCTCATGAGTGAATAATATTCTAGCGCATACCTATAGCATATTTTCTTTATCCATTTATCTGTCAACAGACACTTAGGTTGTTTCCATGTCTTAGCCACAGCATATACTGCTGCAATGAACATGGGAGTACAGCTTATCTCAAGAGACTGATTTTGGATTTGTTTCCTTTGGGGATATATATAGATATATATTCAAAATCCATTATTATATATGTTTATCTATATCAATCAAAAGTGATATTGTACCCCTGGCTGCTGTGGCTCAGTGGATTGAGCATTGACCTGTGAGCCAAGTGTCGCTGCTTCGATTCCCAGTCAAGGCACATGACTAGGTTGCACGTCAGGTTCCAAGTTGGGGGCGCAAGTGAGAGGCAACTACACGGTGATGTTTCTCTCCCTCTCTTTCTCCTTTCCCCTCTCTCTAAAAAAATAAACAAACAAACAAATAAATAAGTAAATTATTTTTTAAAAAGTGATATTGCTGCATCATATGTTAGTTTTATTTTTAATTTTCTGAGAACACTTTATACTCTTTTTATAATAGCTGTATCAATTTACATTGCCAACTGTACAAGTGTACTTGTGTACAACAGTGTACAAGTGTACTAATATCTTTCATCTTTTCCAAATTTGAATGGAGTAGAAGTTTGATGAAGAGGTAGAAGTTTAAGCCTCCTCTTTTAGTAGGGCTTTGAGACCAAACACAGAAGCTGGGTGACTTCACGCCTGACAGACTTATCATTTGTTAGACCACCTGAAGTCTTGAAGAATGAAACTCTGCGAGACTGAAGACTTGGATAATATGAGATTTTCAAATTTCCTGCCTGTGAGACATTTAGACTGTGAGACTAAATATTCAAGACTGTGAGACTGTGTGAGTGCATGTCTATTAGATTTCAAGATGTCTTTGCATTAAGGCTTCTACTATATTCTAATTTGACATGTGAGCTCATAAGTTAGTCAAAAGTTCAGCCTGTTTCTCTACATCTGAGAAAAAGCTACTCTTTTTTTTTTTTTTTTGTAAGGCTTCAACAACTGGCCCAGGTATATAAACATCTTTTGTTTTTGCTGACTTGGAAATGTCCTTCCTTTCAAAGTTCACTTCTTTTACCTTTCTTTGTGTCCATAGTTCTTCATTGACATTAAAAACTGGTATCATCTTGTTTTGATGAAGATGAAGGCCTTTTAAAATATTCTGTTCTGTGAATTATTAATCATTATAACTAAAAATTTCAATGCTTCACAACCACATTTAAAAATATGAAGTTGTCAGGAGGGAAGATGGCAGAGGAGTGAGGGGACGCTGTGTTTTCAGGCTCCCGAGACCCGTTTGCAGTTTGGGCTAATTGCAGACAGAACATCTCAGTGAGCAGCTGAACACTGGCAGGAGTCGAGCCATGGCACTGCTGGATTAGAGAAAATCCATCTGGGAACAACCTGTTTAGTGAGGATAGCGGAGGAAAAGGGGACGAAATGGGATTTCTGACTGGGGTGGCTGCCCAAGCTGCGGATGGAAGTACACAAAAGCTTTTTGGCAACCACAGGCTACCCCAGAGAGGAGTCAGGAGGAGAGCAGATCTCTGCCCACTGGCAGAAACAGGACTCGACCAAGTAGCATTGGCGCTGAAGGACACGAGACAGCGTGCTGCCGGGCAAGTGAGAACATAATTCTCCTTTATATTTTTCTATAGTGGATGGTGGAGAGGGGAGGAAAGTTTGGGGGTGGTAGGACATTCTTGAGGAGCGCAGGTGCAGAGGCACGCTCATCCACTCCCCAACCCTATCCTTGGGTCCCGGGGGTGCACATAGGGAAGTGCTCTCATTCACTGGCCCAGGTGTGTGGGGCAGTGAGTCCAGATGTCCCTCGGACACTCCCAAACAGACATAAGATCACTGCCCCAATGGGCAAAAGGAGGGCCCACTGAACACGCAGAGGACCATGAGCAGACACCCCTAGCCAGCTCCCGTGGGTGTTGGACCCCAGGCCAGAAAGCAGACCACTAGTGCAGGCACTGTTCATGCCCACCCACATGGGTGAGGGAAGGCGGGTGGCTGCAGCACGGGAAGAGTGGGTGGCAGCGACTCACAGACGCTCACTTCCACTGAGCACAAGTGTCCAGGGCCCCGCCCTAAGAGGCGAGAGACCAACTCCCGGAGTTCGGCTCAGCGGGACCAAGGGCACGGGCGTGTAAGCACGAAAACACCTCAGCCCAGGGACAATAGGCGCCAATTGCGGGGCAAGCTATTAGGCCACCTGCATGTTCAGGGGCGCGCGCGTGCGCGGGGACACCTCAGAGCGAACGCGAAAACACCCCAGCCCGGCAACAATAAGCGCCAATCGCGGGGCAGGGGCTCGCGCGCAAGGACACCTCAGCTGGCTCCAGCGGGCAGCAAGGGAACGCACCGTGCTGGCAACCGCGGGTGCACACTTTTGCAGCAACCGCGGGCACACACCAGTGCTACAAGAAACAAGAACCTCTGAACCGCCACTCTAGACCAGCTGAGGATGCAGAAAAAGAAGGCGACACACCAAGGCTAAAACGGAGTATAAACATCCCCCCCCCTTTTTTTTTCCACTTTTTTTTCGCTCTTTCTTCTTTATTCTTTCTTTTCGTTCTTTCTTCTTTTTTGTTGTTTTTTTTCCCTTTCAAAAGAAAAACAAATTTTATCTCAAACGTGTTGCACATAACCTCTCCTTCTCATCCTTTCTCTTCAATCGTTGTTTATTTGTGTGTCTAGTTTAGCCCCCCTATCACTTTAAATAATAGAATACAATTACTATATAAACCCAATACAATACAATCCCACTTTCTTACTATATTATGCATTATTCCATCCTTTTCTTCTATTTTTATTAACATACAATGTAAATATTACCTACTGGCTTGCATAGTCTCAACTATTATTAATCTATCACCCCCTCTATCAAAAATAATATTTTTCCTCCCTAAAAACAACTCTTACCTATTCTTCTTATAGTATAAAAGCTCTAATCTCTTTACATTTATATTAATAAGGGCTCGTTGACAGACGATAGCGGGATAGAGGGTGGGGGATATTTTTTGAGGGTGTGGGTCTCCTGCCTGGGCTGTGTGTTTATGTTTTTAACAGCATCTCCACAAAAGAACTCAAGACAAAGTGGATAGAGTGACTCCGAACAAACTAGCCAGAAGAAAGATCCTACCAAAGAACATCTGAAATATAACCAGACAACATAAACAAATGACATAAAGGGTAACTCAAGAACATCAGGCTCAGGATATCAAAGAGACTGAACCACTGAAACCCCCAGATCTCCCATAAAGAATCTCATACCACAATGGAGGGAAGTCAAAGCTGACCATCACCCCCCCAAAAAACAAACAAATAAATAAATAAAAACAAAAAGAATCCAACATGGTAAGATGCAAAAATAACCCCTCAATGAAAAGAAAAGAGGAATCCTCAAAAAGAGAGATAGATGAAATAGACATAGCCCAAATTTCAGACATGGAATTCAAAACAATGGTGGTAAAGAAGCTCAATATACTCGACATCCTTAAAAACAACTGTGACAACCTCCAAGGAAGTTACCAGCAGCTCCAAGAAAATTACAGGGAACTTGCAGAGAACTACACCAGCATAAAAAAAAGACATAGAAACTGTTAACAAGAACCAGGAAGAATTGAAGAATTCAATCTCTGAACTGAAAAACACAGTAGAATCAGTCAAAAGCAGACTAAACGAAGCAGAGGATCAGATTAGTGAGTTACAAGATAATGTAGAGCAGATTCAGGAAGGGCAGATCATTCTAAGAAGCACCAACAAACAATAGGAGTCACAAAAATTGGGAGACAGAGAAACAACCCCCCATCGAAAGGAAAGGTAGAGTCCCCAGAAAGAGTGCTAAATGAAATAGAGTGGAGCCAACTGTCAGATATGGAATTGAACACATGGATTATGGAGAAGCTCAATGAGCTCAGCAGAAACTACAAAGAACTCCAGAAAAACTACAGTGAACTCTAGAAGAACTATAAGGAACTTACTGAGAATAATACCAGCATCAAAAAGGACATGGAAGCTATCAATAAGAGCCAGGAGGAAATGAAGAATACGATCTCTGAATTGAAGAACACAGTAGAAGGAATTAAAAACAGGCTAGAGGAAGCAGAAGATCAGATCAGCGAGCTGGAGGACAATGTAGACAAAAACTCCCAGACAGTGCAGCAAAATGAAAAAAGACTGAACAAGACTGAAGAGGCTCTAAGACAACTGCAGGACGACCTGAAAAATAATAATATCCATATCATAGGAATTCCAGAAGGAGACGAAGAAGAGCGAGGGATAGAAAACCTCTTTGAAAAACTAATGACAGAAAACTTCCCTAACATGAGGAGAGAAAGAATCATGCAAATCCAGGAAGCACAGAGGGTCCCAATGAAGATGAACCCCAACAGGCCCACTTCAAGACACATCATAATTAAAATGGCAACATTCAAAGACGAAGAGAGAATCCTAAAAGCAGCAAGAGAGAAACAACTAACAACATACAAGGGAGCTCCAATAAGGCTATCATCAGAATTCTCAGCAGAAACACCACAAGACAGAAGGGAATGGCAAAAACTATTCCAAGCAATGAAAAACAAAGGTCTACAACCAAGAATACTCTACCCAGCAAGGCTCTCATTCAAAATGGAAGGTGAAATAAGGAGTTGCCAAGACAAAAGTAGGCTAAAAGAATACATCTCCACCAAACCAGCATTGCAAGAGATGCTAAAGGGTCTGCTTTAAGAAAATGAAGAAATAGAGAGAGACAGAGAGGAACAGGAGTACAAAGGGGAAAATGACAATGAATAAGTACTGAAAGAAAGAAGGAACTTCTACCATTTGCAACAACATGAATGGAACTAGAGAGAATTATGTTTAGCGAAATAAGCCAGACAACAAAAGAAAATTACCTTATGCTATCACCTGTTACAGGAAACTAATGAACAACACAAACAAATGAGCAAAATTGAACCAGAGGTATGTAAACAAGGAATAAACTAACAGTAACAAAGGGGGAGATGGGAGGGAGAGAAGTGGTAAGAAGGGGAAGGGTCTAGTCAAAGAACATGTATAAATGACCCATGGACAACTGGGTGGAGACTGAATGTGGAAGAAGGGGGGGCAGGGTGCAGGGAAGCAAGAGGGGGAAAAAAGTGGGACAACTGTAATGGAAAAACAAACAGAAAATTTTTTTGGGGGGGAAATAAAAATATAAAGAATAGAAATGCAAGTTCAGTGAATATTAGAAGGACAAGGATTTTCCTTCACACTGTATATTTTTCTCCCTATCTGATCCCTCCAGAATTTGGCATTCTAAAGAAGTAAGTAATGACCTTACTTTCTTTGCATAAAACTAATAAGACCAGTTGTTAATAGAGGTTTTTTTTTTCTTTTTTAACTAAGACTTTGAATGGAATGTCATGCCTAAAGGCGACATGCTTGGGCTTTGGTTGTTACCAAAAAGCCCTGAGCAACTGGGACTGACTTTCAAAGGTAATAAAAGTCCACGAGATAAAAGGCCTGGTACCTTGGATGGATGAGCAGTCCATAGCAATCTTTCCCTGGAAGGAATGAAAGTTGTTTTCTTGAAAGATGGCTAGAAGGGACCTTAAGGCACAATGAAAAACCAGAAGGACCTGGAAAAAACAGGTGTTTACAGGCAAGGCTGAATGCCAGGTATGTGGATCTGCTTCTGTGCCTTGAAGGGGAGACTGAAGGTCACCGTAAATGTTCCTTGTGTAAGTTCCAGCAAAGCAGAACTAAAGATGATAAGTGATCATTTGCTGCTCTTGTTGTGTTTATGCAAATGAACAGGATAAATTAAAAATGAACTTAATGTAGTCCCTTTAATGTCAAGGAGGGTAATCTTAGGGAGAAAAATCACGATTCAAGGAAGATCACAATGCTCAGTTGTGGACTATAAAGTAGTGCAACTAACCGTCTTTAAAGTTTCTTTTCATTTAAAATTTGTTTTCATTTGAAAGTTAACCTATGTCTGTGGTATTATCAAAGATGTTTAATTTACAGGCAAGAAGAATATCAAATGCCTTGCAACTGGATGTCTTTCCGATAAGACAGTCCTACAGATCTATAAACTTGTGTGTGGGTTATGTTACATAAATTAACATGTGTTTTCTGTTTTCAAAGGGCATAAGCCTACAATCTCATTACCTGAGTGATTGTCTGTACGTATAAGCTTCACTTAATCCTGTGTGCATTGCTGCCTCCTGAGAATCAATGGTTTGGCTGAAGTAAGTGGCTGGGTTGGTGAAGAACGGGGTGGTCTATGGGCTTCACTTTAAAACTGGTTTCTCTTTTCTATCCTAATGGCTTGGACAGAAAGAGCCCAGAGGCCTGAGAGGGGGGAAACCTAAAATATTTCCCTCAGTCCAAACTAAGTATAATGGGCAAAAGTGTTTTGGACAGGTGAGATGTACCTGGCATACCTTCCTCCAAAGAAGCTCTTATTTTCTGTAATGTGGGACATTGAAAAATTAATACCTGTCTTTTCTCATCTAGTAGTTACGGATTGAATGATGACCTTTAACCCTGTTGCCCCCAGAATACAACAAGGATGCCAGCCTGTTAAACCAAGCATGCCGTTGTCCAGAGACAGCCAACCAACCTGGAGTCTGCACGATCCTTCCCCATCTGGGAAGGCCACCCTCCCCTCCACACCCCCAGTCTTATTAGGGATTTCTTGACCCGCGGGTAGGTAGGACGACGACCATGTCCAGCTTGAAGCAGCTAGAGGAGCTCGAGACCTTCGTCCATTGTCCTTTATAAGATTGTAAAGGGTCTTAAGTCTGAGAGGGAGGGATTGTTATTTTTTATTGTTAAAATATTTAACTAATTAATTAATTAATTTTAAAAAAGAAGAAGAAGAATATATGAAAGGGTGAGGTGGGAGAGCTTGTATGTATGACCCATGGGCATGGACTTGGAGAGGGGATTGTTGGTGCAGGGGGGTGGTGGGTGGAGGGGAGCAAAGGGGAAAAAATTGGAACTATTGTAACAATATAATCAATAAAATATACTTTAAAAAAAAAAGAACATAATGTAGAGAAAAACTCCCAGACAATACAGCAAAATGAAAAAAGATTAAAAAAATATGAACAAGATGTAAGGGAATTACAGGGTAGCATGATAAGAAATAATATCAGGATCATCAGAATTAGAGAAGGAGAAGAAAAGGACCATGGAATTGAAAAACTGATAGGAGAAATAGTGACAGAAAATTTTCCGAACCTGACGAGAGAAAAAGTTATACAAGTTCAGGAAGCACAGAGAGTTCCAACGAAGAGGAACCCAAAAAAACCCACTCCAAGGCACATCATAGTTAAAATGGCAACATTCCAAGACAAAGAGAGAATCCTAAAAGCAGCAAGAGATAAACAGCAAATAACATACAAGGGAGCTCCGATAAGGCTATCAACTGATTTCTCAACAGAAACATTACAAGCCAGAAGGGAATGGTCAAAAATATTTCAAGCAATGAAAAACAAAGGCCTACAACCAAGAATACTCTAGCCAGCAAGGCTCTCATTCAAAATAGAAGGTGAAATAAGGAGTTTCTCAGACAAAGGAAGACTGAAAGAATACATCTCCACCAAACCAGCATTGCAAGAGATGCTAAAGGGTATTTTCTAAGAAAAAAGAACAAGAGAGGAGAGGAACAGAGGTACAAAGGGCAATGAATAAATACACGTCAATAATAACCTTAAATGTAAATGGATTAAATGCTCCAATTAAAAGACATAGGGTAACGGAATGGATAAGAAAACAGGACCCACATATTTGCTGTCTACTAGAAACACACCTCAAAACAAAAGATTTACACAGACTGAAAGTAAAGGGATATAAAAAAATATTCCAAGCAAACAGACCGGAAAAAAAAGCCGGGGTAGCAGTCCTCATATCAGACAAAACTGATTTCAAAGTAAGGGCAATAAAAAGAGACAAATAAGGACATTTCATAATACTTAGAGGAACAATCCATCAAGAAGATATAACATTGATAAACATATATGTACCCAACATAGGGGCACCCAAATACATAAAGCAAATACTAGAAGACCACAAAAAGCATATCAACAACAACAACACACTCATAGTAGGGGACTTCAACACTCCATTTTCAACAATAGACAGATCATCAAAGCAAAGAAACACCAAGGATATACAGGCATTGAACAACACACTAAACCACATGGACCTAACTGATATATATATAGAACTTTCCACCCCAAAGAAGCAAAATATACATTCTTTTCAAATGCACATGGGACATTTTCAAAGATAGACCACATGATAGGACACAAAACAAGCCTCAACAAATTCAAAAAAATTGAAATCATATCAAGCATCTTTTCAGATCACAATGGCTTGAAACTAGAAATCAACCTCAGAGAAAAAAATCAAAGACACCCAAACTCATGGAGATTGAATAACATGCTATTAAATAATGAATGGGTTAACAATGACATCAAAAAAGAAATCAAGAAATTTCTAGAAACTAATGATAATGAGCACACAACAGCCCAAAAGCTATGGGACACAGCAAAAGCAGTCCTGAGAGTGAAGTTCATACCAATACAGGCATATCTGAAAAGGAGAGAAGAATCTCAAATAAAAAACCTAACCATAAAGCTACAAGAACTAGAACAACAACAACAAACAAAGCCTAGGGCAAGAAGAAGAAACGAAATCATCAAGATCAGGGCAGAACTAAATGACCTAGAGACTAAACAAACAATTCAAAAGATCAACAAAACTAGGAGCTGATTCTTCGAAAAAATAAACAAAATAGACAAGCCTCTAGCCAGTCTAATCAAGAAAAAAAGAGAGAAGACCCAAATAAACAAAATCAGAAATGAAAGAGGAGAAATCACGATGGATACCTGAGAAATACAAATGATAGTTAGAAATTACTACAGACAACTGTATGGCAAGAAATTTGACAATCTATAAGAAATGGACAAATTTCTAGAAACATACAACCTTTCAAAACTGAATCAAGAAGAAGTGGAAAGTCTCAACAGACCAATAACAAAGAAGGAAATTGAAACAGTAATCCAAAATCCCCTTGCACACAAAAGCCCTGGACCGGATGGCTTCACAGGCGAATTCTACAAAACATTCAGGGAAGAACTAACTCCTATCCTCCTCAAACTGCTCCGAAAAATCCAAGCAGAGGGAAAAATCCCAAACTCTTTCTATGAAGCCAGTATTATTCTAATCCCCAAACCAGGTCAAGACACAACAAAGAAAGAAAACTACAGGCCAATACCACTGATGAACATAGATGCTAAAATCCTCAATAAAATATTGGCAAACAGGATCCAGCAATATATCAAAAAGATCATACATCACGATCAAGTGGGCTTCATTCCAGGAATGCAAGGATGGTTTAATATTCGCAAATCAATAAATATAATACATCACCTAAACAAAATGAAAGACAAAAATCACATGATCATATCTATAGATGCAGAAAAAGCATTTGATAAAGTACAACACCCATTTATGATGAAAACATTCAGCAAAATGGAAATAGAGGGAGCATACCTTACATAATTAAGGCTATATATGACAAGCTTGAGGCGAACATCATACTCAATGGACAAAAACTAAAAGAATTCCCCCTTAATTCAGGAACTAGACAAGGTTGTCCACTCTTTCCACTCCTATTCAACATAGTGTTCGAAGTCCTAGCCACAGCAATCAGACAAGAAAAAGAAATAAAAGGCATCCAAATTGGGAAAGAGGAAGTAAAACTTTCATTATATGCAGATGACATGATAGTATACCTAAAAAAATCCTATAAACTCCACTAAAAGACTACTCGATATAATAAGTGAATTTGGCAAAATAGCAGGGTACAAAATAAATATACAGAAATCTAAGGCATTTCTGTACACCAACAATAAAATATCAGAGACAGAAACAAAAAAGAAAATGCCATTTACTATAGCAACAAGAAAAATAAAGTACCTAGGAGTAAACTTAACCAAAGAGATAAAAGACCTGTACTCTGAAAATTACATAACATTGAAGAAAGAAATTAAGGAAGATACAAATAAATGGAAGCAAATACCATGTTCTTGGGTGGGAAGAATCAACATCATCAAAATGGCCATACTACCAAAAGCAATTTACAGATTCAATGCAATCCCTATTAAAATACCAATGACGTATTTCATAGACCTAGAACAAATACTCCATAAATTCATATGGAACCAAAAAAGACCCCGAATAGCGAAAGCAATCTTGAGATGGAAGAATACAGCAGGAGGAATCACAACACCAGATATCAAACAATACTACAAAGCCACTGTAATCAAAACAGTCTGGTACTAGCATAAGAACAGACATATAGATCAGTGGGACAGAATAGACAGTCCGGAAATAAACCCAGGTCTCTATGGTCAACTAATATTTGATAAAGGAGGTAGGAACATAAAATGGAGCGAGAAGAGCCTCTTTAACAAATGGTGCTGGGAGAACTGGATAGAGATCTGCAAAAAAATGAAACTAGACCACCAACTTACACCACACACGAGAATAAACTCAAGGTGGATCAAAGACTTAAATGTAAGCCATGACACCATAAAAGTCCTAGAGGAAAACATAGGCAGGAAAATATCAGATATCTCACGTGACAATTTCTTCACGGATACATCTCCTAAAGCAAGAGATATAAAGGAAAGAATAAACTAATGGGACTACATCAAACTAAAGAGTTTCTGCTCAGCAAAAGAAAACATCAGCAAGATGAAAAGGAAACCAACCATATGGGAAAACATATTTGCCAATGACATCACAGACAGGGGTCTGATTTCCAAAATATATAAAGAGCTAATATGACTCAACATCAAGAAAACAAACAACCCAATTTAAAAATGGGCAAAGGACCTGAACAAACACTTCTCCAAAAAGGACATAAAGAAGGTCCATAGACACATGAAAAAATGCTCAACATCATTAGCCATGAGGGAGATGCAAATAAAAACCACAATGAGATACCATTTTACACCAGTCAGAATGGCCATCATCAACAAATCAAGAAACAACAAGTGCTGGCGAGGATGTGGAGAAACGGGAACCCTACTGCACTGTTGGTGGGAATGCAGACTGGTGCAGCCACTATGGAAAACAGTATGGAATTACCTCAAAAGATTAAAAATGGAACTGCCTTTTGAACCAGCGACTCCACTACTAGGATTATACCTGAAGAATTTTGAAACACCAATTCAAAAGAACTTATGCACCCCTATGTTCATTGCAACACTGTTTACAATAGCTAAGTGCTGGAAACAACCTAAGTGCCCATCTGTAGATGAGTGGATCAAAAAACTGTGGTACATTTACACAATGGAATACTATGTAGCACAAAGAAAGAAGGAACTCCTGCCATTTGCAACAACATGGATGGACCTAGAAAGAGTTTTGCTTAGTGAAATAAGCCAGGCAAAGAAAGAAAAATACCATATGATATCACCTAATACAGGAAACTAAAGAACAACACAAACAAAAGAACTAAATAAAACAAAGAGCAGAATAGCAGTCAATAGGAGGGATGGGGGAGGGAGAGAAGGGGGATAAGTAAGGGAAGGGTTTAGTCAAAGAACATATATAAATGACTCATGGACATAGACAACGGGGAGAGATATGATTGTCGGAGAAGGGGTAGGCTGGGTGGGGAAGAGAAATTGGGGAAAAGTGGGACAACTGTAATTGAAAAACCAAAAAAAAAAAAAAATGAAGTTGTTAGGGACTCAGGTAATACATAATAGCACATCATGGCTTCATTGAAATTAGAGATCTTTTGTTGAGATACTAGTACAATAGAATTTTATTTAAAAGAAATGGCAGGGACCAAAATATTTAGCCAGTAGCAATTAAAAGACATATAAAGAGATCGAGGAAATTTCTAGAACTCTTAAGGATAATTAGGCAAATAAGGAAGACAAACATCAGAAAAATAAGTCAGAGAGAACTCTAAGTGTCTGCCAATACAGTCTCATAGAGTTCATTACCCTGACTTTTGGTGTTGGCAGCTATTGACAAGTATTTGGAAAATTAGTTAAGGAAAGTACAAAATTAGAGTTAATAGCTATTAATGAACAATAGAAGTACCCATCTCCCCAGAGCCTGAGCCAGTCAGGACTAAAGAATTGTTGAAACATAAAAGTTGAAGCAGAGAGTGAGCATGTTGTCTAGGATAGATGGTGAAGTGGATATCAAACTAACAAATTACATTAGTCCATCTAAATTGTTATTAGATGCATGGAGAGTGGATAAAATTTTGAAGTGGTAAGGACAAAGAGGAGGCCATAATGTAAAAAGGAGATGGAAGTAGACTCTTTTCTTAGCAAAAATTTGAGGTGCTGTTGAGAAATAAATCAAAGAATAAAGAAAGTACATGAGATTGGCCAGATGACTAAGGAATAGAGAGGGCTGCAGTGACCTCCTATTAGCATGAGTATTCTGGGAATTAAACCCTCCCCTTCTATATTAAGTATAGGTGCAGCTTACTAGTTCCAGTACTTTACTGGCTTATGTAGTCAATATTCCATATACATTTGGTTTGATTCTCATTAACACGGACACTGGATAAAGTAGATAATGTAAATTTTATTGTTGTTGGAAGTGAGTAGGATTGGGTAGGATTGAGAAGAACTGAGAAGTAGAACAAACTACTGGGTAGGTCTTTGTAAAAGTACTTAAGTTATCTTTTGGATAATTTTCTAAATAAATAAATATTATAATTACCAGAAATTCTTGTCTTGAAAACACAAAACAAAAAATTATATAAATACATATTTATTTACTTATATATAATATATGAAATGATATATAGCCTTCTTTCCATTGATGAACAGGAAATAACTTGGAGGCATCATTCTTTGGCTTAGAATATTTTATCTTACTTTTCAAGTTTATAAAAATTAATGATGTTTTAAAATTTGCCTTTATCATCAATTTCCATAATTTGATGAATATATTATGACTAATAATTTTACTTTTTCATGTAAAATTTTCATATTGTGGTAAATAGCTAAAAGTTATCTTATGAATTAATCACAAAATATTTAGCATCTAGTTTAACTTTTTTGTCAGTGCTGAAACATTATTTTCTGTGACTCAAAATATTAAAAATTTAATGGAACTCTCTGGTGTTATTGTGTATGTTGTTTCCCATTGCTTTTTCTTTGAGCAGTTTTTCTACAAGGAAGCAATATAGGAAATAAATCTTATTTTTACCAGACATTGGGTTTCATTTTTGTAAATGTATCTTAGTGATTTATTATGCATAGGAGAAAATGGATAATTGGTGATGGACTAAGGACAGAAGAACAGAAGAATATATTATGCATGGCACCTTCTTTCTAAGACTTTGTGCTAACATTATTCCAGAATTTCACCTTGAAGACTTATGAGATAATCTGCTACCATGGGATATTAGTTCTTTTCTATGAGCAATACAGATATAGCACAGAATGCTGAAACTATTTAAGATTAAAGTAAAAAGTTCTAGATGAGACAGAAGTGTGTCCAAATCCAAGTTCTTGAGTGTAGCACTATAATTTTGGGTGAATTACTGAATTGTTCTAAATTTAATCACCAATCTGTAACATGAGAATCATAGAAGTAGTCACCTTATAAAGTGTAATTTTGAATATTGACTGAAATAATTATATCATTTTTTGGCATGTAGAAAGCAACATGTATATTACACATCATTATTATTACATTATCATCATCATATTCAAATATCAAGTGATTTTTCTGACACAAGTACTAGTCATAAAATAATTGTCTTGTTAACTTGATGCTAGTATAGTTTTCAAATGTTCATTTTCATATTTTACCAATTCCTTAGTGATTAAAATAAGAAGAAATTTTTTCCCCTTTGCTCCCCTCTGCCCAGTACACTCCTTCTCTCTAGCAATGCAACCCCTCTTAATTCATAACCACAGGTTGTGGATATAATTTCTTTGGCTTCACCCTTTCCTATATTATTCTTAAATTCCCCCTGTCTATTTTGTACCAATCAATTATGCTTCTTAATCCCTGCACCATCTCCCCATTACTTCCCCTCCCCCCTTCCAGCTGATAACCCTTCAAATGATCCACATACCTGTATTTCTGTTCCTATTCTGCTTTGCTTAGTTGGATTTTGTTTTCAGTTTTTAGATTCAGTTGTTGATAGTTGTGAGTTTGTTGTCATTTTAGTGTTCCATAGTTTTGATCTTCTTTTTCTTAAGTAAGTCCCTTTGACATTTCACATAATAATGACTTGGTGATGATGAACTCCTTTAGCTTTGCCTTGTCTGGAAAGCCCTTCATCTGCCCTTCCATTCTAAATGATAGCCTTGCTGTATGGAGTAATCCTGGTTGCAGGTTGCCTTTCATCACATTCAATATTCCATGCCAGTCCCTTCCTGCCTGTAAAGTGTCCTCTGAGAAATCAGCTGATAGTCCTATAAGCACCCCCCTGTAGGCAACTCTCCACCTCTCTCTTGTTGCCCCTAGGACTCTCTCTTTATCTTTCACCATTGGCATCTCAATCATGATGCGTTCTGGTGTGGTCTCCTCTGGGTCCAGGTCACCTGGGACCCTTTGTGCTTCCCGGACCTGTATGTCCGTCTCCTTCAAGAAATTTGGGAAGTTTTCCTCCTTTTTTCCAATTCTTGCGTCCTCATTCTGCACTGATTGACAGTTTTTTTCTTCATTATGTTCCAAATAATTGATTTGAACCTGGTTTCCTTCCCTTTACCATTGGTTTTGTGTGGATTTTCCTTCGTTTCACGTAGCATAGCCTTCACTTCTTCTCTTATGCGTTTGCTGTTCTCAAGCATATCTGTCAAGCCTGTGAGCATCTTTATCACCAGTGTTTTGAATTCTGTGTCTGTTAGGTTGTCATCTCCTCATCTGTGAGGTTGGCTATCTCCTTGTCGCTTAGTTCTTCCACTGGAAACTTGATCTGTTTCCCCTTTTCGGCCATACTTCTCTGCCTCCTCATTCTGACAGGCTCCTGTGTTTGTTTGCCTCCATGTTCCAGGTAGAGCTGTCATTCCTGTTATATTGTAAGGGGCAGAGACTTAGGGATTCATCAGTGCAGGGTGAACTGTTTCACCATGTTGTGGTGCTGTATATGGGGGAGAAGTCCGAGAGGGAACAATGCTGCCTGCTCAGCACTCACCCCTTTTCCAGGCACCTCTCCCACTTCTTCACCAGGCTGGCACCTCTCTAGCTGCTGCCCTGGCTGTTGTTCCCAAAGTGGGTGGGTCTGTGGACGTTCTAGGACAGCGGGGGCTCTTTAAACACGTAGACTCAGCTGAGAGACTGGCAGTTTCTGCCTCTGCTCCAACCCCCACTGGTCTGCACAGTCAGAAGCAATGAGGCCTGATTTTCCCCAGTTCTGGTACCGTGAGCTTCGAGATCCACTGAGGAGCTGGGAGTGCTCCCAGAGTGTCCCTCCTGACTTTTTAAAATGTGTGATTGCGCTTTCTGCTGGCCTGCCGCTCCTGCCACCACCACACTGCATCCTCTCCACCCCAGATTCACACCTCCTACCTGTCTGGATGAGTATTTCTTCTTTATATCTTTCTTTGCTAGACTTCCATGTAGCTTGGTTTTCTGGAACTTCTGCTTGTTTCTAGTTTTGAGGTAGTTGTATTTCTTCTTAGTTGTGGAGGGAGATGCAGCATGTCTGTCTACGCCTCCATCTTGGCCGGAAGTCAGACCAAATATTTTTATAACATGCATATGCCTTGGATAATAATCTAAGAGACCTAGACTTTGCTTCTAATATGTGACTGTACCTCAAATGTGAGGTCACATAATGCATATCATAGTATCTGACCTTAATTGCACCCCTAATCTGGTTAGCATTATATCTAAATTCTTCTCTGCGTCTGAATTTTGCTTTTTACTCCAGTGTCATACTAGTTTTCTATGACTGATTAATCACTGAAGTCTTTTAGTAGTTTGTCACCTTGCTAAAAAAAATTCACTTAAAAAGCATAGCATAATTATTTGTTAATAATATCAGTCACCTAAAATAGTTGATTAACTTTTAAAAGTCTCATGGAGAAGTCCCCATGGGTTTATCTTGGCTGTCGTTGGACACTAGAGACACTAAGTAAGAGAAAGGCTAAGTTTTCCAATGTTCCCATCACATTACAAACACACACAACCAAACTATGAATAGTTAGGGAGTAAATAAGGGAAATCAATCTTTTTTTCTTTTTCTACTTGGCCCTCTGACTTTTGGCTGGTGGCTCCCATTGGCTGAACTCCACATGAAGCCAGACATCCAGGGGACCACACTTTCAGGGTACAAGTCAAGGGAGAATGGAAATAAATGGTAGACTGGATGATAATTAATGCATAGTATGATTCCTTACCATTATTCTAATATTATTTTTCTGTCACAGGGAATGGGGTTCTAATATCCTGCCTACATTAGTTTCATTTTGACACCTGAGATGTCCTTAACTTTTTATTTTATTTTATCATAATCTCTTCACCACACTGGAATCATCTGCCTATAGTGCTGAATAAAAGTTACTAAATTTTTACATTTTACTTTTAACATTATTTCATATTTGTTTCAGGTGTACAGCATAGTGGTTAGACAATTATATCCTTTACAAAATGTTCCCCCTGATATTTCCAGTATCCACCTGGTACCATAAATAGTTATTGATGTCAGAATGTCTATCATCAACAAATGCACAAATGAGAACTGTTGGCAAAGATGTGGAGAAAAAGGAACCCTTGTACACTGTTGGTGAAAATTCAGGTTGGTGCAGCTACTATGGATAACAGGTTCCTAAAAAAGTTAAAAATGGGCTGCCCTATCACCCAGTAATTTCATTTCTGGATATTTATCCAAAGAAAGCCAAAACACTAATTCAGAAGAATATATTCACCCCTATGTTCACTACAACATTATTTTTTAACAGCGAAGATATGGAAGCAACCCAAAGGTCCATCAATAGATGGATGGATAAAAAGGATGTGAGATTATATATATATCATGGTGTATATATTTTTATTTATTTTATGGTGTGTACATATATATATCATGAAATATGTATATATACACACACATATACCATGAAATATTACTCTTTGTAAAAACGAATTAAATCTTACCATCTGTGAGAGCATGAATGGACATAGAGTGTATTATGCTCAGTGAAATATATCAGAGAAAGACAAATTTATGATTTCACTTACATGTGGTATCTAAAGAAGAAAATAAGCAAAATAGACATTGACTTATTCACTCATTCAACAAATATTTTTGAACTCTTACTGTGGACCAACCACAATTACCAAAGGTAGATATCTAGGAATGAATAAGACAAATAATTTTCCTTAGCTCATGGAGTTTACATGTTATAATAAGGGTGACACACATTTTATAAGCAATTGCACAAGAAAATATTTAGTTGCAATATAGATAGTGCTAGGAACCTAATGAAGGATCAATTAGGCCATATAACAAAATAATATGATCTAGTTTGGAGAACATTTAGAAAAATGTCTCTCGGAAATGATGATATTTTAGATGCTCCTTCAAGGATAAGTGGGATTTGAGTAGAAAAAGGGTAAGATGTAAGGAGAGAACATTCTTAACAAGTGTGAATGCACTGGGTTGGGGAAAGAGCGAGACTTATTGAAGGCTCTGAAAGCAATTGCAATATCATGAATGATATAATATAAAAGCTGAGAAATATTTTTTAAAAATTTTGTTCATCTCCAATGTTTTAAAGGCAATTACTGACATTATCTGCTCTATTACTGATGAAATCTAATGTAAATAGCCCAGGTGATTTTTAGAGTTATAATCAGTTGGAGATTTACCCAAACCCACTTGGACTTGTAGATGTTCTTTTTTTTAAAGTATATTTTATTATTATATTGTTACAGTAGCCCCAATTTCTTTTCCCTTTGCTTCCCTCTTCCCAGTACCCCACTTCCATTAAGCAATCCTACCCCCCTTAATTCATGCCCATGGGTTGTGCCTATAAGATCTTTGGCTTCACCCTTTCCTATATTATTCTTAACTTCCCCCTGTCTATTTTGGACCAAACAATTATGCTTCTTAGTTCCTACACCATTTCCCCATTTCTCACCTTTCCCCCTCCCAGCTGATAACCATGCAAATGGTCCCCAGACCTATGATTCTGTTCCTGTTCTTGTAGTTTGCTTAGCTTGTTTCTGTTTTTATTTTAGATTCAGTTGTTATTATTTAGATTGAATTTGTTGTCATTTTACTCTTCATAGTGTTGATCTTCTTTTTCTTAAATAAGTCCCTTTAACATTTCATATAATAAGGGCTTGGTGATGATGAACTCCTTTAGTTTTACCTTGTCTGGGAAGCACTTTATCTGCCCTTCGATTCTAAATGATAGCTTTGTTGGATAGAGTAATCTTGGTTGTGGGTCCTTGCTTTTCATCAAATTGCATACCTCTTGCCAGTCCCTTCTTGCCTGCAAACTTTCTCTTGAGAAATCAGCTGATAGTCTTATAGGCACCCCTTTGTAGGTAACTCTTTGCTTTTCACTTGCTGCTTTTAAGATTTTCTCTTTCTCTTGAACCTTTGGCATTATAATTATAATGTGTCTTGGTGTGGTCTTCTTTGAGTCTAGCTTGTTTGGAACTCTGTGCTTCCTGGACTTCTATGTCTATTTCCTTCACTAAATTTGGGAAGTTTTTCTTCATTATTTTTTCACATGTTTTCAATTTCTTGCTCTTCTTCTTCTCCTTCTGGCATGCCAATGATTTGGATGTTGGCATGTTTAAAGTTGTCCCAGAGGTTCCTAAGCCTCTCCTCATTTTTTCAATTCTTATTTCCTTATTTTGTTCTGATTGACTTTTTTTTCTTCCTTATATTCCAAATAATTGATTTGAACCCTGGTTTCCTTCTATTCACCATTGGTTTTGAGTGAATTTTTCTTCGCTTCACTTGACATAGCCTTCATTTCTTTCCTTATGCATTTGCCATACTTAAGCATATCTGTCAAGTCTGTGAGCATCTTTATCACCAGTGTTTTGAACTTTTCATCTGTTAGGTAGGCTCTCTTCTTGTTTTTTAGATTGGCTGTCTCCTCATTGCTTAGCTCTCCCACTGGATCGTTGATTCCTTCCTTCTTTTGGGCCATACTTCTCTGTCTCCTCATCTTGACAGGCTCCTATGTTTGTTTGCCTCTGTGTCTTAGGTAGTGCTGTCACACCTGTTATGTTGTAAGGGACAGATCATTAGGTATTTTTCAATAGAGGATGACTTGTTCCACCATGTTGTGGCGCTCTGTGTGTAGGGGGAGGGGTCTGAGAGGGAACAATGCCACTTGCTCAGCACTTGCCCCCTTTCCAGGCACTTCTTCCACTTCTGTATGGGCCTGGGACCTTTCTAGCTGTTGCCATGGCCATAGTTCTGAGAGTGGGTGGCTCTGTGGATGTTCTAGGACTGTAGAGGCCCTTTAAACAAGCAGACTCTGCTGAGAGACTGGCAGTTTCCTCCTCTACCCCAACCCCCACTGGTTTTCAGTCAGAAGCAATGAGGCTTTGCTGTTCCTGGTGCTGGAACTGTGAGCTGTGTGGTCTAGTCTGGTGCTGGGAGTGCTCCCCAGGTGTCCCTCTCGACTTTTTAAGATGTTTGACTGCGCTTTCTGCTGGCCTGCCACTGCCGCCATTGTCACCGCTGCTGCTGCCAGCATACTGGGTCCTTTCCACACCAGCTCTGACCCTCCTACCTGTCTGGATGAGTATTTCTTTTTATATCTCTGTTTGTTGGACTTCCATGCAGCTCAATTTTCTGTAACTCCTGGTTGTCTCTAGTTTTGAGGTAGTTGTTTTCCTTATTAGTTGTGGAGGTAGATGCAGAGTGTCTGTCTAAGCCTCAGTCTTGGCCAGAAGTATGGACTTGTAGATATTCTTTCTGAATCAGTTGAATGACTTAGCACCAAATGTTCTTATCAGTAATGATAAGATATTATTTCAATATATTTATGTTCATTTTTCTTTGTTATCTTTATTTTTCCAATTCCCTAAAATCTTTTGTTATGAAGTCCATCTTTTTCAATTTTTATAAATTTAACTTCTAGATTAGCTTGTGGAAACACTTAAAGAAATGCTTTTATATATCCTGTAATTAAAATAAACACATGTGGCAGGTAAACATACACACAAGTATAGTGATGAGAGATGATGTGCTGAGTTTAGAGAGGAGATGTAAAAGTTCTGGCTGAAATATGTCAGGTATTCCTATGTGTGATTTGCAAGCACTCAGGTGAGGTGGCTCTGTTTGAGCTGTTTCTCTTTGTTGTGGCCCTGTGAGCCATCATGTACACTCAGAGCATTTCAGGGAAGGGCTGTTGTGTAACTGGAGCAACCTCCCATGTACAATCTCCATTCGTAGGGTCACTCTGTTTGTATGCCATTTGCTTTCATAGTTACACCAGATTCTGCTTCTATATTTATGGTCTTAGGGTTTCACTAGGAGTGACACAAATAGGATGATTTTATTTTTTAAGATAATGTTCACCAAAATCTTATTGAGAGGCAATTTATACTATCACTAAGTTAAAGTTAGCATTGAAGCAATCTTATGAATAATAGCTAAACTTGGCTTGATGCTTATTAGCAGTTCTTAGGCACTTGATCAAGCCAAGCACACATTCTTTAGAATAGCTCATTTTTGTAAATGTGTGTGTATTTGTTTTTGTTTTTGTCTTTTCTCTTCTTACTGCCTAATGTATATTATTGAATAAGTGCAATACAAACTTTTTAAGCATGCAGATTTTGTTACTTCTTCTCAGCTTTGACAGCATTTTATTTATTGTTCTATTGTATCACTCCATGCTCTTGTATTAAGTATGCACATTTATTTATTGCAAATGTTTTGAGAAAAAAGGAGGTGTATTTTTTCTATAGTATTGCTTATGGTACCCACATGGCAGATAGTGCGCACTCTGCAAATGTGTGTGAAATCAGTGGAAATTCTCAGATGCAAGTTAATTGACAGGTTGTGTTACAAAATCATGATAGCATTGCTGTGTTCAGGCAACAAAGAAAGACTGACCATGCTAGAGGAGCCACATTCTGAATTCTGTGAAAGCTACATTGTCCATTTTAGTATTCAATGTCAACACAAAGTTTGTTTAAATATAGATATTTTGACAGAGAAGCTTAGACACAGACAACAATATGGTAAAAGCCAGGAATGGGGTCAAGGGATGGGTGGAGGAGTGCAAAAGGGGTTGGAAATAGGGAACATCTATAATAGTGTCAATAATAAAAAATAAATTTAAAAAAGGCAGAAATTATCAACAGATTGTTGCTGTAGTAGAAGATAGAGAGGAAAAGGTCAGAAGTAACATGGGAACCCAAAACTGTATAATCACTAGTATTTCCCTTTAACCTCTAGTTGTAATTTTAGGAAACCCAACCCTTCATTTCAGTACCAGTTGGAAAGAATCACATATTTAATCCTATACCACTTGGACCACTGTAATTACTTCTGGCAACCAAAAACATATTCCAAGTCCTCAAGAAAATACAGGTATTCTTTATTCATCTTTCAAAAGACCTTCTTGTCAATTCTGTGATTTTTTTCCTTGAATTTTCTCCCTCATTTATTTATTTTTTACCTCTCTTTCCTGAAGCTTAGTGTGATGTTTCAGTAAATTTCTGTGTATTATAAATTTTGTATTAAGGACAATGTATCTACTTTTTAAGATCAGTTGCTTTTCACAACTGTAATCTAGTAATTTTATTTTGCAAACATGTCTCCTTCCCACAAGTATTGACAATGCCATGAGTGAGAACGAGCAAAGAGACACTAATCTGATATACGAGGTCTGTCCAGAAAAGATCCAGCCTTTGTTAATATAATTAACGAGAATGGTTTATTGATGTAACCTGACAGCCAAGGAGAGTGGATTGGAATGCACGTGTGTGAACAAAGAGGACTTCACTGTACTACTCAGTGGGGGCTGTAGATTCCATTGAGTGAATATGTGTACTGTGTGGCTGTCGCATTCAAAATGACTGGGTGAGTAGGGCAACAAATCTGCATCAAATTTTGCATTAAGCTTGAACATTCTTCTGCAGAAACTATTCAGATGGTTCAGAAGGCTTTCAGGTATGATGCAATGAGTGCAATGCAAATAAAATTGTGTCACAGACACTTCAAACATGGTCTAGAATCTGTTGAAAGTGATCCATGCCCCGGAAGACATGCAAAAAGCAGAATATTTGCGAATGTTGAACATGTACCAGCTGCAATCAATGAATATTTATGGCTTTTCTCAAAACTAAAATCACCTTTGAAAGAGAAGAAGTTTCAAACCATCGATGAAATTCAGGAAAATATGACAGGGCAACTGATGGCTATTTCAGTAAAGAATTTTGCAGACTGTTTTGAACAGTGGAGGAGACACTGGAAAAACTGTGTGAGGTCCCAAGATGCCTACATTAAAGGGGGATGAGGTATCATTGTCTTACGTACACTGTTTCTTGCATCTTTTTCAATAAATGTTTCTATTTTTCATAGTACATGACTGGATACTTTATGGACAGACCTCACATTTCATTTGAATAGAAGTATCTATGGTATTTGAAAATTTAAAAAGTCTCATTTTTTATTATTATCTGTTATACTTATGAAATTCTTGGTCGCACTGACCACTTAAAAAAACACTTCTTTCCCCAAATTCAAAAAATAGCAATTATTTCTTATTTACAGCTACACTCTTATTAATGCCCTTTGGAAAAGGAAGGCAATACATTTATATTGATTGCCTACTAATTACCAAGCACTTTTGATACTTTATCTCAATTACAGAGGTAAGAGTACTATTTACTCAGATATGTTATTTAATTTCTTTTAGGAAACAGTTAGAAAGGGTAGATTCAAGACTTGAAATCAAACCCATTAGACCCATTGCACTATAACCCATAGCCTCTTTAATGCATTTATTTATTTGGAATATACTTCCTTTTCTACCTATTCACATATAATGCATCCATGCAAACACTCCTTCCCTGTCATGTAAGACATTTTTTAATATCAGAAGAAGTCCCAGTACATTTTCCCTTCTCTATATTCTTATAGCACTTATGGTATGTACCACAAATTTGTGTTCTTATTTCTTTATGGGTTAATGTTCATCATTTCACATTCACAGCTAGATTTCATGTTCCCTGAGATTAGTGACCTTATGAGGAATCTGCAGCACATGCATAGCCAATAGAATTCTCTTTAAGTTTGTGGTTTTCAGGACTATTTCAAGGATGTAGAATGAATATAGAAGGCTTGCAGACATTTTTTCAAGATATGTGAGCAACTGAATGTGACATAGGGATGCTAAAAAATAAGTATATGAAACTCTGAGACATGAAATTTTAGACTGAAGAAAATATAGCAAGGTTTTATTTATCTAGATATAAGATACACAGAAATGTAAGAGTGAAGTTAGTATGTACAGAGAAAAGATGGCTATTAAGACCAGAACTGGGCATAAAGCCTTATGCCTAATGTTATTTTTGCAAGGATGTCCTGTGGACAACTTCTTCGAAATTATTCCTGAAAGATAGAATTTCTGATATCAAGGCTATGTGATTTATCAGGCATAAGAGTACTCTGGTCCATTTGAAACTCTCTTTTTGCCTCTCTATCTCTGTCTCTCTGCTACCCTTGGTACTTTTCTCTCTCTCTCTCTTACACACACACACACACACACACACATACACACACACACACACTCTAACCAGTTTGCTAAACTGAGGTTTTCAGAAGAAACAAATTCAATTGCCTTATGTAGAATAAACTCAGAAGTAACTATGTTCAATATTGTTCTGTATCAAAGGTGTGATTGCCAAATTTTATACCTGTTTCTTATTACCTTCTCCTTATACAAATAACTTACTTATTGTATGGATATATTTTTTCAATGGCCACAGAAAGTATAATAATAATCATAAATAGATATAATAACAGGAAAAATGTAATTAAGACATGTCTCTGCTTAGGGTGAGATTGCTTTCACCATTTTCAATTGCTCACATTAAAGAGAGAACATGAAATAGGACTCAAAGGAGCTATCTTAGATCACATAAAACAAATAGAAAAGGAAAGGCAGGTTTACATATCCAAAGCCCCTGCCACAACATGGTGAAATGGGTGTTGGTACAAATGAATACCTAAGGCTCTGCCACTTACAACATAACAGGAGCAACAGCTCTACCTAAAACATAGAAGCAAACAAACACAGGAGCTTGTCAAGATGAGGAGACAGAGAAGTATGGCCCGAAAGAGGGAATGGATCAAGGTTCCAGTGGGAGAACTAAATGACGAGCAGATAGCCAACCTAACAGATGCAGAGTTCAAAACACTGATGATGAAGATGCTCACAGGTTTGACAGATATGCTTAAGTATGGAAAACACATAAGGGAAAAAGTGAAGGATATGCTAAATGAAATGAAGGAAAATCCACACAACACCAATGGTGAAGGGAAGAAAACTGGGGTTCAAATCAATGATTTGGGACATACAGAAGAAAAAGACAGTCAACCAGTACAGAATGAGGAGAGGCTTGGAAACCTCTGGGACAACTTTAAACATGCCAACATCTGAATCATAGGGGTGTCAGAAGGAGGAGAGGAAGAGCAAGAAATTGAAAGCTTATGTGAAAAAATAATGGAAGAAAACTTCCCAAATTTGGCAAAGGAAATAGACATACAAGTCCATGAAGCATAGAGTCCCAAACAAGCTGGACCCAAAGAAGACCACACCAAGATACATCATAATTAAAATGTCAAAAGTTAAAAATAAAGAGAGAATCTTAAAAGTAGCAAGAGAAAAGCAGAGAGTTACCTACAAAGGGGTGCCTATAAGACTATCAGCTGATTTCTCAAAAGAAAGTTTGCAGGCAAGAAGGAACTGGCAAGAGGTATGTAATTTGATGAAAAGCAAAGACCTACAACCAAGACTACTCTATCCAGCAAAGCTATCATTTAGAATGGAAGGGCAGATAAAGTGCTTCCCAGACAAGGTAAAACTAAAGGAGTTCATCATCACCAAACCCTTATTATATGAAATGCTAAAGGGACTTATTTAAGAAAAAGAAGGTCAAAACTGAGAACACTATAATGACAACAAACTCACAACTATCAATAACTGAATCTAAAAAATAAAAACAAAATCCAACTAAGCAAAGCAGAATAGGAACAGAATTATAGGTATGGGGATCATTTGGAGGGTTATCAGCTGGGAGGGGGAGGGGGGAGAATTGGGGAAATGGTGCAGAGATTAAGAAGCATAATTGGTTGGTACAAAATAGACAGGGAGAAGTTAAGAATAATAAAGGAAAGGGTGAAGCCAAGGAACTTGTATGCATGACTCATAGACATGAACTAAGTGGGGTGGGATTGTTGGAGGGAAGTGGGTACTGTGCAGAGGGGAACAGGGGAAAAAATTGGTAGTATTGTAACAACATTAATCAATAAAATATACTTAAAAAAACTAGATGAATATAAAATAACAGCAGTGACTACAGAATTGACTCCAAAATCCTATTATAATAATTCAGTATAAGAATACTCACTATTGCAAATTGTTCTTATATTAAATGTACAATATGAGATCATGGACAGTATTTTTCAAACTTACACTCATAAGAGGATCATAAAATTAATGAATCATAGAAAACATTAAAAAATAAAATAGACTAGACTGTACTAGGATAAAATACAATAAAAGATTAACTAAATGTGGTAAGGATAGGCCTTTCTTTGTAAAAGAAAAATAATTTTTGTTTATCTATTACTATTTGTTCAGCCATTTATTCAGAGCTCATGTATGGGTCATTATTAAAATGTGTTAAAGATAGTGACTTTTATGATTGGAAATCATGGAAGGTATTGCAGTGGTGGTGACATTTTGGCTGATTTTTCATTAAGAAGTAGAATATTTTAAGACTAAAATAAAGAGGGGTAGGGAAAAGAGTTGGTATTGTAGACAAGAAGAAATAACATTTATAGAGGAAAAAATAGAACTTGCCAAAATTATTACTCTGTTACTAATATATAAAAAGTCTGTGAAAACATATTTTTTTAACACTGTCACTGAGATATAATTTACACAAAGGACAATTCACTCATTTAAAGTATACAAGTTAATAGTTTTTAGTATATTTACCAGACCTGAGCAATCATCACCATAACCAATATTAGAACATTTCCATCACCTAATAAAGGAACACAATGCCTTGAAGTAGTCACCCCCTCACATCTGCTATTCTTCCTCTTTCCACTTCATCCCAGGGCAGCCACAAATGCACAATTTGTCTCCATAGATTTGCCTATTGTGGACATTTCATGTAAGTGGATTGTAAGGTTATATTGTTTTCAGATGTTAAATATACCTTGCATTCCTGGGATAAATCCTACTTCATCATGGTGTGTAATCCTTTTTTACATATGTTAGATTTTGTTGAGGATTTTTACATTTATATTCATAGAGATCATGGTCTGAAGTTGTGTTTTGTTTTTGTTTATTTTCTGCAGAGGTTTCTGGTGAAAACTTTTATTTTAAATTGCAAGACTTGTCACAACTTAAAATATGTTCATAAGCATTCTCTATATGTGGTGGATTCTGAGCCCTAGAATAGTTTGGTATCAATAGGTTCTTTATGAGTTTATTCGTGAGAAGAGAATGAAAAATTAAAATTAATACAGGAATCTCACTCTACATTTTCTGAAGTTCGTCGTAAAAATTAAAGAGTGCTGAATACCTGTAATTTTACAATTTGAATTCAGGAATTTTTAACTAGTCCTTTAGTTGGAATGTACTCATAGAATCTGGAAGTCATTCTGTCTTTTGCATGCTTATATCTAGTATGGGTGGACTCATCATTATGATCATGTAAACATTCTGTAGTCAGCATGGGGGTTATCAAGTAGAAGGGACAATGATTTTATATTGTTACTTACTTTAAAATAATTATTTCTTCCTGATTTTGAAGCATAATCCTTTTGAGGTTGTCTTTAGTTTCCCAATGACCACTCATAAATGGTTTACTCCTGTCCTTTTTCTAAACTTTTAATTAATTTATTTTTATTGCTAGAAACTTCTTTTCTTTGCCAGATTTATTTTGCATGTTATCTTTGTGCCTTGCCCTGCCTACATTTCCACTGTGACTTCACAGCAGGGTATACATAGTCTTGATATATTGTCCGCCTCCCACATGTCCTCAAAGCATTTGTAGTGGTCATTAGGCTAACAAGCATATGTGCTATGGTGCTGAGTGCTATAAAAATAATCAATGGAATTTCAACCATCTGGTTACTTTTCTAGCGAAGACATTAACTACCTCAAGTTAAGGGTAGGCACAATTTGTTCCTCCTGAGCAGTTACAAAGCCAACAGTGCTTCCTTTGCAAGAACACTGCAGGAAAGTGGACATAAACCAAACATTTGGTTTAGTGGCAGATTCTCTGTAATCTCATCTCATTAGCCTGACTCGTTTCCTTCTTTGGGACTTCTAGAAGTTAGAGATTTCACTTAAATTGCATCAGCATTTCAAAAAATGTCTGTAATGGCCTCACCAATATCTTGACTCTGAATTTGTAAGCAGAAGGTGGCACTTTTAGTCTTTTCTGATTACATACACTGTTTTCTCATATCCTGGTCATTGAACATTGTGTTCTCTGTCTTTCCAATGAAACTTTGAAAAATGCTCAGTAACAAATCTTTATGCTATACATTATCCTTAGAGTCCTGTATTTGTCACCTCCTAACCTATGGGAATTTTCCAATGATAACTATTGACCTTATCTGCAGAGACAGGCACCCAGCACAGACGAACCAAGGCAATACTTTTCTATGATAGTGTACCAAGTTCCCCAACTTACTAGAGAACAAGAAATAAACCACTGCTCTCTTCAGAAGAGAAAAAAGAGAGAGCCACAAGAAAAATAAAAGCTTTTTGCTCCCAATCTCCTTTCTCTCCTTTTGTGAATCACTTGCCTTACATTCGTTAGCAGAGCCCCACTCTTTCTTCTTGTTCGGGTTTGGTTTCAGGCCAAAATTTTAAGAATCTCTTGATATGCATTTTAGTTCTCTCATGTGCAAAAATACTAATTTGCTTTCCATAATCTATGCCTTCATAAATAATAAAACTGTGACTTCAGGGTTCCATATCAATCCAAGTAGAATTTCTCTCTCTGGTATATATTTTAACAGGCAGGAAGATGTTGGTCAGGTGAAAAGTACCAACAGAAATGCTGATTTTATTTTTTTTTTTTAAGCATGCTTTATTGATTATGCTGTTACAGTTTTCCCAATTTTTTCCCTTTGTTCACCTCCACCCAGTGACCCCCTTCCCTCTAGTTGTCCCCTTTTAGTTCATGCCCATTGGTAGTGCATAGAGTTCTTCTCAAAAACTTCCTATCTACCCCACTCCTACTATGCTTCTTAATTCCTGTGCCATCTCTCTCCCTTTCCCTCCTTCCACCTCCCTGCTGACCTCCCCCCATAATGTTCCCCATACCTATAATTCTTTTCACACTCTCATTGCCTACTTAGTTTACCTTTGTTTCAGTTCTCTAGCTTCTGTTTTTGGTTGTTGTGATACAGTGTTCAGTTTAATGTTCATAGTTTTGATCCTCTTTCTCCTAAACAAGTCCCTTTAACATTTCATATAACAGTGATTTGGATCCAATGAACTTCTTCTGTTTTACTTTGTCCTGGAAGCACTTTCTCTGCCCTTCTATTCTGAATGACAGCTTCGCTGGATAGAGTAATTGTGGTTACAGATTTTTCCTTTTCATTACTTTGAATATTTCTTGCCAGTCCCTTCTTGCCTGCAGAGTTTCTTTTGAGAAATCAGTTGATGGTTTTATTGGGACCCCTTTGTATGTAATTCTCTTCTCTCTTGCTGCTTTTAAGATTCTCTCTTTATCCTTAAGTTTTGACATTTTGATTATAATGTGTCTTGGAGTGGTTCTCCCGGGGTCCAGTTGCTTTTGAACTCTCTGTGCTTCCTGGACCTGTAAGTCTATTTCCTTCCCCAAGTTAGGGAAGTTCTGCTTCATTATTTTTTAGCATAATTTTTCAATTTCTAGTTCTTCTTCACCTTCTGGCAACCCTATAATTTGTATGTTTGTTTGCTTATAACTGTCCCATAGGTTTCTGAGCCTCTCCTCCCTTTCCCCACTTTTCATTTCCTCTTTCTGCACTGGTTGACTGTTTGTTCCTTCCCTATGTTCTGATTTATTGATTTGATTCCTGGTTTTCTTTCCCTCACCACTAGTTTCGTATGTGTTTTGTTAATTTCAGCAGGACTGGCTTTCATTCCTTTCCCATCTTGTTTAAGATCTGCTGTTATGTCTGTAAGCATTTTTATAACCAAAGCTCTGAACTGTGCCTCAGAAAGATTTCCTATCTGCTGCTTCCTTAGATTAGATATTTGCTGTCTGGTCAGCTGTGTGATTGGGATCTATATCATGATCTGTGCAATCCTGAACAGTTTTGTGCTTACCTTTGCTTCCTGGATGGGGCTGTCATACCTCCTATGCTATAGGGGGTGGAACCCCATGCACTCATCACAACCAGGTGACCCTTCTCACCACACTGTGGTGTTTTTGTGTGGGGGTGGGGGTCCAAGATGGATTCCTACTGCTCACTCTCCACACCCTCCGTGCCCCACAGTCCAAGGCAATGGGGGTCTGCCTTCTCTGGCATTGAAATCATGAGCTGATCGGTCTGGTCTTCAGCCGAGGGTGCTCCTCAGGTGCTTCTTGCCTCCCCTTCAATATGGGTGTCTGTACTTCCCGCTGTCCCACCGCCATTGCCTCTGCTGCCACCACCAGCACAGCTTGACCTCTCTGCCCCGGCTTCTCCCCTTCTCCCCGTCCGGAGGAGCACCACTTCTTTATGACTTCATACATTGGACTTTCATTTATTTTTGGGAACTTCTGGTTATTTCTGGTTTTGCAGTAGTTGTATTCTTAGTTGAGGAGGGAGATGGAGCATGTCAGTCTAGGCCTCCCTCTTGGCCAGAAGTCTCCTGTATGTCACTGATTTTCTTTTATTTATCATATGGAAGGCATATTCACGTTGCTCTAACCAAGCTATCTTATATGTAGATCTCTTTTTCTGTTTACCCCGACCCCCATGAGTCTGCACCTGATTCACTTAGAAAATTGGGGAGAATTTTTTGACTTCTGCATGAATTGCTTGCATAATTAGTAGGAAAGACAAAACTATATTCCTTTCTTTCTGTTGTATTAAGAAACACAGTGAGGACACATGACCCCAGTTTTTAAAATACTTGGTCTTTGTATGGAAACATATTTATTACTATATTATTATTATTTCCTCATCCTATGAAAATTAATAGTTAACAGGCAAAGAAATAGCTTAACTCTCAGGTAAACATACTTCTTAAAGTCTTTTTTATTTCTTCAATTAAGTACACCTGAAATTGTATCAACAGGAAAAATGCTCTTTGCCATGAGCATTACTGAAAATAAAAATGGCAACTATAGATCACTAATGACTTAATACAGGCAGGCAAATCCATTAGCCAACACAGCTTTCCTAGTTTTTAGAATATAATTTTGCAGTTTAGACAAAAGCCTGCCAATCAGTTACTGCTTGCGATATAGCTGAGTTTCAGCCGAAGACATTTGAACTTCCTGATACATTTGTAAATCTGGGGTAAAAAATTTTTGTTAATTAGGGTAAAATAACTTAAATGTAAAGAATCTCTCATTTAAAAATATTTATTGATTTGCTATTGAATTAATTTATTTAATAGGCTTAGTTTATTCAGTCTTATGAGAATGAGTTCTTATTTTTACTTGACTTAGAATTTTAAAAGTGAGTTGAGATCCTATTTCTCTCCCTGAAGAAATAGCTGAAATAATTTGGTTACTAGATATTAATTTAGATAAAAATCCCTCTTTTAATCAAACTGTTCAACAAAATTAGGGTTGGGAGCAGATGTTTTGGCTTTAGCAGGCCCTTGTTTATTGTGTAAGTTTCTGGCTCATTGGTCACAGGAAACACCTCAATTATTCACAATTCCTATCTTTATCTCTTTTTATTTGTTATCTTCTAAATTGGCATTAGACAATTAGAAGAAAGAAAAAATTTAGACCATTTCCCATAAGATACAGATAATCTTTTTTTAAAAAACATTATTTATTTATTTGTTTATAGAGAAAGGGGAAAGGAGAAAGAGAGGGAGAGAAACATCACTGTGTGGTTGCCTCTCACTTGTGCCACCAACTGGGGACTTGATGTACAACCTAGTCATGTGCCCTGACTGGGAATCAAACCAGCAACACTTGGCTTGCAGGCTGATGCTCAATCCATTGAGCCACAGTAGCCAGGGCTCCAGATGATCTTTTTTGCAGGCAGTTTTATTTCTTTTCATTGTTGTATTTCCTTGTAGCTATTATTTTAGTTACGGTGCTACTTAACTTCTTGATTTTTTCCTTCCTTTGTTCACCTAGTATTATGACTCCCCTACATCTTTTATAGTTTCTTGTTTGTTCTGTCCTAATATTTATGAGAACTTCCCTTTTTGTGACTTGGTTACCTAAATAAAGTGCTACAGTGACTTACTGTGGAAGATTGAGAGATATGTTTCTTTGAAAAAGAATTTTGATGGTACATAGATGTGGGGATAGAGATGGATAAGCCCCCCTTAAGGAGAAAAATTATGATATTTGCTTCTTTTATTTTTGTATAGCATTTAATATACTGAAAAGATATAGCAGTAACCTAACAAATCTTTAGTTAATTGAATTGAACATTTCCAGCGGTGTTTCTAATATCTGAACTGATAATGGAATTTCTGCCTCTCCTAAATGTGCCAGAAAGCTTCAGATAGGCTTTGGATGTACCCAGTAATTACTGGGATATTTTAATGGTTTATGACAAACAATGGTGCAGCATATTTCAAATAGTGATTTATAGTCAGCACATTTAGCTCAGCCATATTTACTCTATAGGCATTTACTAAGCTTTGCATCAGATACATGATAACCAAGATGCTATGCCTACCTTCAAGGGTCTCACAGTGTATTAACTGTCCTTAGCCAGCTTCAGGTGTTCTGTTAGAGATGAAGGTATTATTGACAAAAAAGAGTAAAGCATTCTGGGGACAATGTTTTTGATATACTTGAGTATACATTTTACTTCAAAATTTAATGGCAAACCTGAGCACTGTTACATTGTTGTGCTTACCTTATTCCTAAAAGTACTATTGTTTATTTTGATTTTTAAAAATTTACTTCTCCAGTTACCCAGCCAATTTATTTATTTTCTGTGTTAATATAGGTAAAGATAGTCCTTACATATGGCAAGTTAATGACCTAAGTATTTACCCTTATTCCATATTACACTTTTTCAACCTGGCTGTTGAATATAACATCATTGCCTTTTATTTGCAATTGTTTCTAAATCTATGTAGTTGCTGAAATACACTATAATCCCCTGATAGTTGGAAGTAAAGTGCAGTGTTGTTGATTTGACCTCTAGATGGTTGGGGTTAGTGATAGCATTTACATGATAATAATAGCATTATTTTAGTGAATAGACTTTTGTCATATTTAATATCTGCTGGGGTTTTTAAATTCTATTTTTAATAGTTTGAACATTACATAAGACAGAATGAGATGCTGATGCCATATGAGTTTAGATAACTTGTAATTATAACTCAAAAACATAAAACAGTTTGAGCACAAATATTGGTTGGAGGAACTAGATGAAAAAGGTGAAGGGATTAAGAAGTACAAATTGTTGTTACAAAATAGCTGTGGGGATGTAAAGTCGTCGTCGGCAGCCGTCCGTCTCGAGAGACGATGGTGTAGCTTCTTAAGAGTCTATCTGCACCGCCGAGAATGGCTGTGCAGTCCGACTCGGGAGTGACACGGTATCTGTCTCCTCCCGTGTTGAATCGACATCTTGCGATGACGCTGGAGTGTCCTCTCCAGTGAAGCTGAAGCTACAGAGCCTGGGCAGGGTGATATGGAGGGTCTGCTGTTGCCCATGCAGCAGACCCCCCCTCTCTTCGCAGCTGAAGGGTCCAAGGGAAAGACGGAGTCAATACAGCTTGGCTTCAGGTGCGCCGCAGGAATTGCCGGTGTTGACTACAACGTCAAACCGCCTTAGGGACTCCGGCTCCAGATTTTCTGTTGGGGTTTACTCCCTTAGCCTTTTCCCTGAAGAGGTATGCCGCAAGGCAGCAGAGGTTTTTTGGAATCAGAGTTTTCCTTCTCTGATGTGCCCTGACTGGAAGATCGAACCAGCGACACTTAGCTCGCAGGCCGACGCTCAATCCACTGAGCCAAACCAGCCAGGGGTAAAGTATATATAGTTAATAATATTGTATGGTGCCAGGTGGTACTGGAAATATCAGGAGGAATTGCTTTATAAAGTATGTGATAGTCAAACCAGTATGCTCTACACCTGAAACTAATGCAGAATAATATTGAGTGTCAGCTTTAATTTAAAAATAAATTTTAAATTGAAAATACAAATATTATGTATGAGATACTTGGTGTACACTCCATACTTTACCATATTTTAAATTTTGAGTGAAAGAGTTAGTACTGGAACTAAAACTCATATATTTTTAATATTGCTGTACTGTAACATGCAACTAAAATGGAATAATTGTAGGCTCCCATATTTTTAGAAAAACAAAATTAACAGATGCTGTCTACTCTGTAATGTACAACTACAGATTATATGAATTTCCCTCAATTACAAGCATAATAATTTTAAACTTCATTTTGACATTAAAGTATTTTTCAAAGTACATCAAAGCATGATTTCTAGTTGCCCTACTATCTGAACTGGTTTGAGAACCTGTGCTTTAGATTTTTTCTTTTAGTTAGCTAAATTTATTGAACACTTGCTACATGATAAACATTCTTTCAACACCATTAATACAGTGGTTTATAAATCAAAGACATAGTGTCACAGAGCTTTCATTTTAATGGGTGGGGTAAATGATGAGCTAGTACATGAGTAAATAAGTTTAAAATAGTGATAGATGCTATCAGAACATACACTGAAATCTCACTCATTCTTCATTAACTTTAAAATAAACAATAATATTCAATGCTGAAAGCTCCTGTTTTTATTTTATAATTACTCATATTAAACTTTGTTAACAACACAAGTGTAATTTTTTGAAATATATATCAACAGATATTGTGTAAATATAAGGTGTACAATATGTTAATACATTTATGTATTGTAACATTTTTGCTATCATGACAATTAGTATTTCTGTCATATTACATAATTATTCTTTTATCTAGTATCTTAGCAAGTTTGGTAATTGAAATACAATATTTTTGTGTTCTTATTTGCACATAACAAATAATTCTATGTCTCTGTGTGTGTTTTCCTCTAGTGATGAATAAAACAATGTATTCCTGGATACATCTTTAGTGCAGGTTTACTTCACACAGCTATTTAAGTACTCATGATAATACTGTGTTATTGCTCTTCAGAGTGGAAAGACTTAAGCAGGCACAGAGCAGCTTTGGGAGGAGTTAGCTAGAAACTTCTAGAGCCATCAGGGTTCACTTTCAACCATAACATACTGAGGCCCTCCTCGTTGTCCAATTCTTAAGTCTTCAATTATAGTAACTCAGTTTTTCTGGATAACAAAAGATACAAAATAAAAAAATATTTGCATTATTTGCCATGCTGATTTACATCCTGAAACCATTCACCTGAGAATAATATAGAAATGTAAAATATATTGTGGGTTTTTAAGCTGAATATTTTATTTTTGACACTGGAAACTCTTTAAATTTCTTTCATGAAGGACAAAGGATATATTGGACCATTTGAAAATTACTTTGGGAAACTTATTTAGAGCCGTACTTCTTCACCTGAATGTTCATTTGAATCACTCAGGGATCTTATCTTGTTAAAATGACAGTTTGGTTTTAGTAGTTCTAAGGAGGGGTCCAAGAACCTGAATTTCTGTGGAGTTTCTAGAAGATGCTAATATTGCTGGTCTGTGGATCACAATTTGAGTAATAAGGAACAGTAAAAAAAAATTTTAGCCCATGGACACAGACAACAATGTGGTGAAGGTCAAGGGGCATGGCAAGGAATGGGTGGAGGTGGGAAAGGGGGAGGGAAATGGAGAGCATCTGTAATGTTGTCAACAACAACAAAAAAATTAATTAATTAAATTAAATTAAAAATATATTTTTTTGCTTTGAAATTAAATTATCAACCAAATATTTTCCAAATCATCAATGGAATAAAGTAATTAAGTGGTATATGTTCAGAAACTCTAGCCTTTCCTTAGAAAGATTGCCTTTTTTGTATTTTTTAAAACCTTAAAGAGCATCCTCTTTTATTAATGCTAGAATGAATGGGTAAGGAGAGGCTGGATGACTTAATTGATCTGATAAATCCAAAATAATTGCTAATGACTTGCTATCTCTGAGTTAAAAGGTAAAAGCAGCATATAGTAGACTTACAGGTAGTGGCCTTTCTTAATTTTGAGTGACATATTGTAAGTTTTTCTCCTCTTCCCCTCCCCTATTTTATGAACATGTCTGAGTTATTTTTGTCTTCCTTGGGTAAATTTTTGGAGAGAGTGATTCTTCCAGGAATATCCCAAGATTTCAGTAATGGGGAGAGGAGTCACTAAGAGAGGCCAGAATTGGCAGAAGGCATCCAGCCCTCCTTTCTTTTCCTACCTTCTTAAGAAACTCTTGTGTTCTCTTTGTATTGCATGTTGTAGCATCTGAAAGATCCGAGGACTCCATGTCACATGTATTCTCCATGTATAAACCCCTCAGACTCTTCTGCCTGGAATTAATGTGAGTATATTCACTTCTTGGATGAAAGAGAAAGAAGTCCAAGTATGGCTCCAGATCCAAGCCATATTTCCCAACGCAATCTAACTATGGGTTACTATAACTTTGGATGATACAGGAATTCTCTTTTGTTTTCTTATCAATTCTTACACAAGTAGTTGAGGGAAAGCTGTGGTAATTTTTCTTATTCGAGCACTCCAAAACTTCCCCTTTTAGTACATTTTCTATTTCTTGCCCCTCATCATATTCTATCTTCAGCTTCTCTTTATTTGAAGGGCACCAAGTTTCTCTTTCTTTGAAAATATCAAAAGTCCCTTTTGACCCTGTTGAGGGTACACATAAATTTTTTTTGTTGTTGTTCTTGAATGAAGCTCAAAAAACGAGGAAAAATTATTCTAATTGGGTTAATCTAGAGTATAAGAACAGACAAAAGGAAAGTATTGACATATACAATTAAAGTAATACAGTGATGTTGGGAGGAAAGTAGCATAAGTAGGTATCTCTCAAATGGTAGAACAAAATATCCTGGAGATTTAATCCTTAATTAAATTAAAAATTAGGTTTAATTAAATACACACTAATAATCACCTGGAAAAATGCTGCAAGAAAAGTAGTGATGTCAAAGTTCTACAGACTTCAGCATATACATCCCCTTAGGAAAAATTCAATAGAAATAGTATATTACAAATAGACACATATTTAAAAAATGATATACTTAGGAGTACTGTTCCTAAATGGTTAAAAATCACCCACTCTGTGCCCTTTACTAAACCTGTTTTAGAAATTTCCTTGGAATTATTGCTAATTTCACCATTTTAATTTATTTGGTCCCTTGTGTTCCCCTATTCAATCATCTAGATAATTTTTGGTTTCATTCCTGGGCCTTCACTATTTTCCATGATTTCAAATATTTCTTATAATTATTTAACGTATACACACATTCTATGATAACTTTGGAACAAAATTGGTTCAGCTCAAGAGATATACTAGATTGTAGGCTCCATGAAGTCAGTAGGGCTTCTTTGTGTTCATTATTGTAACCTGCCATAGTAGACAGTCTATTTTAGAATTTTTCCTCAGATATATCTCATTCCAAAATATTTGGCATGTATGTTTTCTTTTTTGAGAGTTTAGTAGAGGTGAGAAACTATCCATTTTAGAAAAGCATAGGTTATGAAGATCTTTAGAATTTCTTTATCATGAAGTTATATTGAAATTGGCTATAGAATTAATATATTGATGCTCATGTATAAGTTCAATTAGTGAAAATACAAGGAAGTTTACTTTGTCTATATTCTTAGCTACTGTTGAATTTTTAAAGAGAGCTGAGAGTAACCTTATTTATTTCTGGTGGCCAAAGGCAAAGCATAATATAGTGGTGTGAGTTATAATCCTTCTCAACTTCCCAGAAGGTAAAATCTTTTACTTGATCTTTTCTTAACAAGAACAGAGCTTTCAAAAAGTACATGCAAATGGAAGGATATAAATCAAAGTTTTATTTGTTTGACTATAGTTTAAACATCCTAAGTTTTCACTAAACATTATTAGCAAGTTTAGAATTAAAATTCAGTGTTGAAAATATCAACAAAATATTAGGAAAGCAAGTGACGGCATTTGGTATGCACCATTACTTTAATAGTGATCACTTCTACCTGACTGATATTCTACGAAGTGTCAATACACATGGTTCTGTATATGTGATATATATACTTCTTACTATCCTTTAATAGTTGAATATTAATGTTGTGTTTTATTGATTCATTTCTTGGTATTATAATAATTTGAAAATAATATCAAACAAGTATTAAGATTACTTGCAAATATTTAAAACTTTACCCATTGAGTCAATTGATGGTAACACTCTAGACTTGATTTGCACAACTGAAATTATCATCAGGTAACATATCATCAGAGACATATGGGATGATACACAGAGAACAGCTTTCATCAAGGACTCTTTCACATTACAAAATTTCTAAGAAGTGATAAATTATGCAACACAAAATTGAGCTCTAAGCTTCAAAAAGTTAAATTGTTATAACTTCTAATGTATAGACTACTAAAAGTAAGATCTAACATTATAAGGAAAGTGAAAGTCTATTAGTAATACTGGTTTTCTGCCAACAGAAAAAAACATATTATCAATGAAAAGTTATGGTAGGGAAGGGATTTCCTGGAGTAGAAAATTAAGAAAATGTGACATGTATGGAAATTTTAGAGATAATGTTAAATTTATGATAAAACTTTAAATAAAAATTGTGAGTTTACCAAAAACAGGTCAACCGAAGGATATAAAATATATATGAAATTCATCATCAAATAAAAATTGTTAGCTTATCAGAAACAGGTTGAAGGATATAGAATATATATGGAATTCATCATATATATGTGTGTATATATTGTAGAGGGCAGGATAAATGTATTATTTCTATATTTTTTCTCAGGTTGTTGGGAATCAGAGATTAAGCTAAATATAAGAACATATTTTAATTTATGATCTCACTATTGAGTCTTATAAATGTATGGAAATTTAGGAGTCAATTGTTAGAATTTTAAGAATGTAAATGTTGCAGTATTTAGTGATTGTTACAAATGTTTCCTCAGCTTAATAATAAGACAACCGGTTATAAAATTCATATAAGATGCCATCAGTATACAGCAAAAGCTATTTTCTAATTGAAAGGATTTTATAATTTAATTGATGCTTAGGGCCAATTTACAAAGGCTTAAAATAAGTTCACTGCCAAAAATTGAATTTGATTTTAATAAAATGCAGCACTAAAATAACACTGCTGGAAGAAATATAAAACCGAGTAGCATGACCCCAAAGGTTAAGATGAATTAGTAGAGATTTTACTATATACAGGCATGGTCAAAAGTATGTTTACAGTTATGAGTACAGTTATTTTTGTATTACTATTTATTAATTATTGTGCTATTTATTTGTATTATTTGTCTTTTTCCATACAAGCAACTGTAAACTTACTTTTGTCCACCACTATATTGTCACACATTTCTTTGGACACTGTTTAATAAGGGCTAATGATGAAGAGTTAAAAGTCTGAAACACTTTCAAAACTGTCAGTTCTTCACAAGCTACTAAACATGTAGATTTAAAATACTGGCAAATGTTCCATATATTTTTTAATGAAAACAAGGCTTAACAATGGGAATATTGTGTGGTTTATCAAAAGGACATTGAACTGTTATTGTACCATATTAGTTGTGATTGAGGAATTTCTGGAGAAGCCTAAAAAAATTGGAAGTTGTATCAAGTGATTCTTTAAATATGCATATGATGGTGAATAAAATGTTGATTATGATTTTTTAACTTAAGTTTTTGTTTGAAATTTCTTTACTGTTTTCCATTTGTTAGATGAATTACTTTTTTATTTTTTAATTAATTAATTAATTTTTAAAATATGCTTTACTGATTGTGCTGCTACAGTTGTCCCAATTTCTTTTCCCTTTGTTCCCCTCCACCCAGCAACTACTCTCCCTCCAGATGTCCCCCCCCGCTTAGTCCATGCCCATTGGTTGTCCATATAGTTCTTCTCAACATCTTCTTGTCTACTCCACTTCCACCTACTATGCTTCTTAATTCCTATACCATCTTCCTCTCTTTTCCCCTTCCCCTTTCTTGCTGACCTCCCCCCATAATGTTCCCCATACCTATAATTCTTTTCACACTCTCGTTGCCTACTAAGTTTGCCTTTGTTTTGGTTCCCTAGCTACTGTTGTTGGTTGTTGTGATACAGTTTTCAGTTTAATGTTCATAGTTTTGATCCTCTTTCTCCTAAACAAGTCCCTTTAACATTTCATATAACAGTGGTTTGGATCTAATGAACTCCTTCAGGTTTACTTTGTCCTGGAAGCACCTTCTCTGCCCTTCTATTCTGAATGACAGCTTCGCTAGATAGAGTAATTGTGGCTATAGATTTTTCCTCTTCATTACTTTGAATATTTCTCACCAGTCCCTTCTTGCCTGCAGAGTTTCTTTTGAGAAATCAGCTGATAGTTTTATTGGGACCCCTTTGTATGTAATTCTCTTCTCTCTTGCTGCTTTTAAGATTCTCTCTTTATCCTTAATTTTTGACATTTTGATTATAATGTGTCTTGGTGTGGTTCTCCCGGGGTCCAGTTGTTTTTGAAATCTCTGTGCTTCCTGGACCTGTAGGTCTATTTCTATCCCCAAGTTAGGGAAGTTCTGCTTCATTATTTTTTAACATAATTTTTCAATTTCTAGTCCTTCTTCTTCATCTTCTTGCAACCCGATGATTTGGATGTTGGCCCGCTTATAGCTGTCTGATAAATTTCTGAGCCTCGCCTCATTTTCCTCACTTCTTGTTTCCTCTTTCTGCACTGGTTGACTGTTTGTTCCTTTCCTATGTTCCAATTTGTTGATTTGATTCCTGGTTTTCTTTCCCTCACCACTAGTTTCGTATGTGTTTTTGTTAATTTCAGCAGGACTAGCTTTCATTCCTTCCCCGTCTTGTTTAAGATCTGCTGTTATGTCTGTAAGCACTTTTATAAACAAAGCTCTGAACTGTACCTCAGAAAGATTTCCTATCTGCTGCTTCATTAGATTAGATATTTGCTGTCTGGTCAGCTGTGTCACTGGGATCTCTATCATGATCTGTGCCATCCTGACAGTTTTGTGTTTACCTTTTCTTCCTGGGCAGGGCTGTCACACCTCCTATGCTATAGGGGGTGGAATCCTGTGCACTTGTCAAAACTAGGATTTTTTCTGCAAGTGTGGGGGTACAAGATGGATTCCTACCATTCAATCTCTGCTGAGAGACTGGGAGACTCCTCCTCTGTACCCACCCTTACCAGGCCTCATAGTTCAAGGCAATGGGGTTCTGCCTTCACCGGCATTGGAATAGCAAGTTGATGGGTCTGGTCTGCAGCCCTGGGTGCTCCCCAGGCACTTCTTACCTCCCCTTAAATACAGGTGTCTGCTTACCGCTGTCCTGCTGCCATCACTGCTGCTGCCACGGACAGCACAGCTTGACCTCTCCTCCCCAGCTTCACTCCTCCTACCTGTTTGGATGAGCACCACTTTTTTATAACTTTATATGTTGGACTTCCATTTATTTTCTAGAATTTCTGGTTATTGCTGGTTTTGTGGTAGTTGTATTCCTTCTTAGTTGTAGAGGGAGATGGAGCGTGTCAGTCTAGACTTTCATCTTGGCTGGAAGTCTCCTGTGTTTGTTTGCTTCCATGTCCCAGGGAGAGCTGTTTTTTCTACTACATTATAAGGGGCGGAGCCTTAGGTATTTGTCAGTAAATGGGTGACCTGTTTCACCATGTTGTGGCGCTGTATGCAGGGGAGGGGTCTAAGAAGGAACAATGCCACTTGCCCAGCACTCGCCCCTTTTCCAGGCACTTCTCCCACTTCCAAACTGGACTAGTGCCCCTCTAGCTGCTGCCCTGGTTGTGGTTCCCAGAGTAAATGGGTCTGCAGATGTTCTAGGTCCATGGGGGCCCTTTAAACAAGTGGACTCTGCTGAGAGACTGGCAGTTTCTGCCTCTGTCTCAACCCCCACTGGTCTGTACAGTCAAAAACAATGAGGCTTGATTTTCCCCGGTGCTGGGACAGTGAGCTATGTGGTCTGGTGGGGAGCTTGGAACGCTGCCTAGGTGTCTCTCCTAACTTTTTAAAATGTGTAACTGCACTTTCCACTGACCTGCCACTGCTGTTGCTGCTGCTGCCACCACCACACTGTGTCCTCTCCACCTGGGCTCTGCCCCTTCTACCTGTCTGGATGAGTATTTCTTCTTTATATTCTTGTTTGCTGGATTTCCATGCACTTTGATTTTCTGGAACTTCTGGTTGTTTCTAGTTTTGAGGTAGTTGTATTCCTTCTTTGTTGTGGAGGGAGGCGCAGCGTGTCTGTCTATGCCTCCATCTTGGCTAGAAGTTAAATGCTCTGTCTAGAGGAATTCTTTTTAAAGACTAATCAAAACTATAAGATGATGGTTTTAACCCTTTATTAATCATAACCTTTATGAGAATAAGTTAAAAGTTATAGACTTCTCCTTATGAAGTACACTTAATTATAGATAAAATATTTAGCATATAATACATTTTATTTTACTGAAACATACCTATTTCACAAAAACACTACCTAATAAAACTTTTATTTTCTAAAAATTGTTTTGTTTTTTAATTAAAAATTCAATGGCAAAAATAAGAATAACATAAATATAAGTTTTACAGATGGAGTAAAGTAAAATTAAGCTTTGCTTCTTGGTAATATTTAATAAAAAGTGTTGCATTTTGGCTGATTGAGTGGTTAAAATAGAAAGTCAGCTTTGATATGGCAAAGTTCATGTTATTATTGATACCCAGGTGATTTTGAATTTTTAATTCAGATGACACTTAGCATGCTACGTAAAACACAAGAGTTTTAGCAAAAATAGAATTTTCAGAATAAATTAATTAAACAGTATCAGGATGTTGATGTCATTACACAACTGAATTTGTCTTCAGGTGCCAATTTAGAATGACACATACAGGACAACCTTGAACCAAGACTCTTTCTACCTTACAAAATTTCTCTGAAGTAATGAAACATGTAACCCACAGTTTAACTTTAAGAACAAAAATTATGATTAAATCTTGATGTTTTATATAATTATACTCTCTGACTCTCTAAGGTGCAGAGCAGATAACAGAATCATATTTTGATAGTTTCCTTAGGCAAAGAAACTGGCCCATTTATGATAGGGGGAAACTTAAGAGGAAAATAAATTCTAGCTTCTTCAAAGCAATATTATCTATTTATTGAATATCTCATCCATGTACACAGAGATTAATTTTTAAAGTAAAAGTTGCCTAATTATTTACCTTAAAGATAGAACGTGAATTATATGTAATTTTCCCAACTAGCCAAGTTCTTGAGAAATATTAAACCCTTTAATTTGGTGGTAATGTAAGTCATTGCTTCTCAGTAGTCACTGTTGTTGCCATGCATTATGACAATTCATAATTTCTGCTGACTTTCAAGATCTATGTCATGGGACCAGGCTCAGTATTGGATACAAAGCAGATGTGCTATATACCTTGAATCTATGTTCTACAGAAATAACAATATATTCTAAAGCAGTGCTTTTCTTCTTAAAAAATATAACATCACAGAAAAAGGATTGGGGAATTACATGCATGGGAAGTCTGAATAATTGGTAGAAGCTTCCTACCATATGACAGTGTTGATTTTGAGACCCAGACATCATTTAATGAGACCCATCTTCAACCTTTTCTTTCCTGATCAATCCTTTTAAGAATAAATAATTTTTTCAAGTTATCTTCAGTCATTCATATCCACCTTCTTTAGTTAATAGCAGGGTTTTGAAAACACTGGTGCTTAAAAACAGGACTTTTATATGTAAGAAAATTTTAAGTTTTACTAAGTTCTTAGCTTTTTCAATTTAAACACTCTTCTTATGAAAACAATTCTTACTTTCCATTATGTTTTTAGGACTGACAGAAATAAAGAGTACCTTCAGATTTGTCTTGCTGTTCCAACTTCTTTGGAAAGGCTTTGTGACATAAATACCATGCCTTTCATTTCTTTTTATCTTCAATGATGAAAGTAAAACCCACAGAAACATAAATTCTATAGTACTCAATCTTTGAGATTTTCCTATTTAAGATAGGACTCATAGAAACAGAGAAAGAGTCCCAGAATCATAATGTAAATGCTTACCTTATTTTTAATCCTCTCATTTATTATTAATTCATTCACTATTTTAAAGCATATACTACGTGTTAAAAACTGTGCTAATTTCTGGCTACTTCTGCAGACAGGCAGACATAGTGTCTATTGCTGGAGTGGAATTTAAAGGAATTTAAAGAGGAGTGAATAAGCCTTATCACTAGAACTCTGTACAAGCTGTGATGTGCCTATACTTGACCTACCCTGGTGCACAGCCCAGTCTTTAGAATCCAGGAGACACTTCTTGGAAAAGTGACATTTAATCTGTGCTCTCCATGATCTAAATGGGCCAGGTAGAGTGGGGACAGTATGAAAATATTATCCATCATCTTCTGTAAAAACAAGGATTCATTTTATATAAGAACTTTTGAAAACTCCAGGTGCTATATTAAGAGACCTTAAATAAGGAAATTTGAAACACTTTGCTTTTTCTGAGTCAGGTCTGCTCTATAGATTCCATTATATCCCAATGGAGACAAACTATTCAATAATTGATGCTGGAACAATAAGCTAGATATTATTAAAAAATCATTTAAAAATAATCCTCATTTTGCCTTAATAATGTCTGTTGGTATGTTTATAATAAACTAAGTAATTTCAACTACTTATTCCTATTTCTTAGCTTTTTTTTTTAATTCATTGGTTTGTCTTTTGATTCATGTGGCAGTGTTGAGACTAATGCTAATTATATTAATTATAAAAATTGGTAACATTTATATAAAAAGTTATATATTTTATTGAATTCAATGCATGCAAGACACCTATGAGGTGTTTACTCTTTTGAACTTTTGAAATAAATTGTACAGTGTTCTTTTTCCATGTTCTTAAATAATTTATATGCTATGAGAATTATGAGTTTCTTAAAATTTTGAAATAATTTAAGTCATTTAGCCTCTGAGCTTATTTGAGAGCAAATTGACCCATGGAGAGTTTTGTTTTTTTTTTGTCTTTTTTTGGTTTCTCTCTCCATTATTTTTAAATTATTCAACTTTTCTACTCCCTATTGAATCAATCACAGAAAGTTATCAATATGGAATTTTCAAGTTTATTAGCATAGCATCATAAATATTTGATTATAATTAATTTCTTTAATTTGATATTTTTATTTTAAAAAAGCAGAAGTGAACACCAGAGAATGTTAAATTATAGGTTCGGTCACTCAGCTAAGATTTATTGGGCTCTCCAACCAGTCCACATGTCCCAGGAGAGGTGGCAGCTCTGGTGACGGGGTTGAGTGTTTCCTAGGGGTCTGGATGGAGGTCAGTGCTGCCACGGACAGTCCCTGTACAACCAAGGAGCAAACTGGCCCCTGGTGGGTCCTGTCTAAGAGAGGAGCACAGGTTGGAAGAGAGGGTGCTGTCACCCCATTTCCATGAGAACAAGGACCTCCCTACTCACTCTGTATAAATGCTGCCCTACCGGCCCCCAGTAAGGCGGCCAAGGTCAAAAGCACCCCGGGAGCAAGAGGTCATTCCACAGGAAGGCTCAGCTACTAAGAGTCAAGGCGCCATGGCTGCAAAGGTGGAGCCCTGGCTCATGTTCTGAGCTTCTGCGCAGCCAAGGAGAAAAGGGCTCAGGGGTAGAGGCTGCTTCTGACCAACAGAAGCCTTCCGCTGCTGGCCCTGCCCTGGCTCCCAGCCATCTTCACATGAGGGACCCCAGTTACCAGAGGGGGTCCTCAACAGCAGTTCTTCACGTGACCGGTCCTCCCAGCACCGGTCCTGGCTGTGCCGGGCACTGTGTGCTTGGATGGTGGAGGGGTGGGGGCGGGGCACGCATGTGGGAGCCCCCTGCTCTCAGTGAGCTGCTGCTGAGCGGGCTTTGACTTGCTTGTCCTGGAACCCTGTGAGGAAGCGCGGGATGCGGTCCGAGGGGATGGCGAAGAAGGCGCCGCTGCAGCCAAGTCCGGATCCATGCCTGCGCGCCACCGACACCATCCCGCCGTGCACACCCAATTCCTTTTGGTTCTAAGTCCAATATGCCAACTCTCAAGGATCAGTTGATTGTGAATCTTCATAAGGAAGAACACCCCCCCCCCCCAATAAGATTACAGTCATTGGGGTTGGTGCTGTTGGCATGGCCTGTGTCATCAGTATCTTAATGAAGGACTTGGCAGATGAACTTGCTCTTGTTGATGTCATGGAAGACAAATTAAAGGGAGAGATGATAGATCTCTAACATAGCAGCCTTTTCCTTAGAACACCAAAAATTGTCTCTGGCAAAGACTATACTGTTACTGCAAACTCCAAGCTGGTTATTGTCACAGCTGGGGCACGTCAACAAGAGGGAGAAAGCCGTCCGAATTTGGTCTAGTGTAATGTGAATATCTTTAAATTCATCATTCCTAATGTTGTAAAATACAGTCCCAACTGCAAATAGCTCATTGTTTCCAATCCGTGGATGTCTTGACCTATGTGGCTTGGAAGATAAGCGGCTTTCCCAAAAACCGTGTTATTGGAAGTGGTTGCAACCTAGATTCAGCTCGGTTCCGTTATCTAATGGGGGAAAGGCTGGGAGTTTACCCATTAAGCTGTCACAGGTGGGTCCTTGGGGAGCATGGAGACTCTAGTGTGCCTGTGTGGAGTGGAGTGAATGTTGCCAGTGTTGCCCTGAATACTCTGCACCCTGAATTAGGCACTGATGCAGATAAGGGACAGTGGAAATAAGTTCACAAACAGGTGGTTGACAGTGCTAATGAGGTGATCAAACAAAGGCTTCACATCCTGGGCCATTGGACTATCTGTGGCAGATTTAGCAGAAAGTATAATGAAGAATCTTAGGCGGTGCATCCAATTTCCACAATGATCAAGGGTCTCTATGCAATAAAAGAAGATGTCTTCCTTAGTGTTCCTTGAATCTTGGAGCAGAATGGAATCTCAGATGTTGTGAAGGTGGCTCTGACACCTGAGGAAGAGGCTCGTTTGAAGAAGAGTACAGGTACCCTTTGGGGGATCCAGAAGAAGCTGCAGTTTTAAAGTCTTCTAATGTCGTACCACCTCACTGTCTAGGCTACAACAGGATTTTAGTTGGAGATTGTGCATATTGTCCCTTTTATCTGATCTGTGATTAAAAACATCAATTTCCTAAAGATAGAAATGATAATGGTCCATAAAACCCTGCATCTGTATCCTGATGCTGGAAGGTACTTATCTCGTGTAGCCCTAACCTGGTTAGTGTGAAATAGTTCCACCTCCTCAAAGGCACCACTACCAATGTTGCACACACTACAGTTGCCCTTCAAACGGGGTGTGTATTAACTCTGTGCTTTATAACTTGTGGTTCCTTTACCAAATATGCCTAGTCCAGCTTTTTTTCTCCAGTCAGTCCCATCCTGGGATCCAATGTATAAATCTAATATTGCATGTCTTGTGCATAACTGTTCTCACGGATCTTATTTTGTGTACCATATGAATCAGACTAGTGTACATTGCCATATAGTGTAAAATGAAAAGTCTACATATAAATAATGCAGCCAACTATCCAAGTGTCATACCGACTAAAACACCAAATAAACCTTGAACAATGAAAAAATAAAATAAAATAAAATATAAAATATATTAAATTCTCATTTTCATTTGTAATATTGTCTCATAATTTTGTTTCTCTTTTCTGTATTAGACTTGTTTATTTTTCCCTAAGAACTGGCTCTTAATAGCAGTTATACTCTTTCTATAATGTTTTCTAATCCACTGATTAGAAAATTGTAGAATTTTCTTAGACTTGTAAAATTCATTTGCATTGACTTAATATAAAAATTTACAATAATGAATATGATCTGAGTACAGCTTTGCCATATATCATGTGATTAGCTTTTTAAAAATAGCATATAATTGGGATTTTGACATTTATTAATTTTTTTTGTTCCTTCAATAATTAGTATGTAAGTTTAAAATACAATTGGTTGTAGCTTTATTTATTAAACTCTTGTTTTTTCTTTATTTTCTGATTTTTATTGCAGAGTTTTCATGTAAACTTTCTATTTTGATGAGTCTAATAAAATTTCATTAGGTTACATGATCAAAATTTTAAATCATTCCATTGACTTTTAATAAAATGCATATTTCCTATTTGAGTATAGCTTTTAACAATTAAATCACCTTGTTATACAATTGTAACATAATATGAAATATATATTATAATTTAATATACTATTGTTATTATGTATATTATATCTACACATTTGAGTATATAATATTCAAATATTAATAATATATTATGCATTTTTTGTATCCACACTGTAATTATTTTTTTCCCTTCTAGATAAGTCGGGGGTAAATAGCTCATTTATCTTTTTCTTTTCTGAGTCCAACTTTTCACCTAAGTGTTGTTCTGTTCTTTGCTTACTGGAAACTTATCCTGGGGGTTACGTACATCATTTATTACCCTTTTTTGTTCCCAGTACTATTAGCATTTTATACTTCACTGTTGTTTCTTAGATATTTCATTGAGCCTGTGTCAAAGACCAGACCAAATGCTGTGAGTTAGTTTTCTTTTTCATTTCTTTTTTATTTTTGTCAATCCTCATTGAGGATATGTTTATCAATTTTAGAGAGCAGGCGGAAGGAAATTAATGTAACAGTCACTATACTACAAATAAAATGGCCACAGGCATGGATACATGGAACAGACTGACAAATCTCAGAGGGGCCACCCAGCAGGGCCTTTTTTCCCTTTTTGCTATAGTTACACATTCCTCCATTCACTTTACATATATTTATTAAATCTCTACTATATGCCATATGCAACATGATTTTGAGTTGTATATTTATCATGACATTGGAACAACTGTAATAGAATAACATTAAAAAATAGAAAGTTGGGAGAAACAAGATGGCGGAGGAGTAAGTGGAAGCTACACTAACTTCCTCCTAGAACTAGTCTGGATTTACAATGTAATTTTGGAGAAATCATCTGGAATAACGAACCGAACACCAGCTGGAGAGAAGTCTTATAACCACGGAGAGACAGAAAAGGCCGCTACATCACAACGTGACCGGTAGGGAGTGCGGAGACGTGGAAGGGCTGGCTGGGCTCCCACGGGTGGCAGCTGAAGGGGCTGAGAAACAGCTCAGCAGCCGGGGATTCCCCCTGAGAAGGGCAGGGTCTAAACCCCCAGCTGGGCTTCCCAGCCTACAGCGACAGAGTGGAAAGTAAAATAGTATCAGCTGTGAAAAGCGAAAAGCCACAGGCTTTCTTGCTAGCCGGAGAGAAACAGCAGGAGAAAAAGAGCTCTTAAGTGGATCACATACGAAAATATTTTGGCCACCACTTACCCTGGGCTCGAGCGGAGGGAGGGCGGTGAGGGCTGGAGACACTTGGGGAGAGTTTGGCACGGTGGCTTTGGGGGGAGAACTGGAGGGGCGGCTGGCTGGGTCCCAGTGCTGGCTCGTCCCCAGTGCTGCGGGTGGACCATTCCCCTCCAGGTGGCGTCGGCCTGAGGGGAAGCAAAAGCCCTGCCTACAGGAATTAAGCTGCCACACCCACAGTCCTTAAGCCTGACAGCTAATCACAGATTGAATAGATTAACAATCAAAGAAGACAGACAACAGCAGTAGATCCCTGGAAGTCTCCAACAGGCTGCCTAGGGCCAGACTGGTACATGATCTGACGCCACCAGAGGCAGATCCAGGAAGTGCAGATCATTCCAAGAAGCACCAACAAACAATAGGAGTCAAAAAAATGGGGAGACAGAGAAACAACCTCCCATCAAAAGGAAAGGTAGAATCCCCAGAAAGAGTGCTAAATGAAATAGAGGGGAGCGAACTATCAGATATGGAATTCAAAACATGGATTATGGAGAAGCTGAATGAGCTCAGCGGAAACTTCAAAGAACTCCAGAAAAACTACAAGGAACTCACAGAAAATTACGTGAGCATGAAAAAGGACATAGAAGCTATCAATAAGAGCCAGGAAGAAATGAAAAATACAATCTCTGAATTGAAGAACACAGTAGAAGGAATTAAAAGCAGGCTAGAGGAAGCAGAAGATCGGATCAGCGAGCTGGAGGACAACCTACACAAAAACTCCCAGACAATGCAACAAAATGAAAAAAGACTGAACAAGACTGAAGAGGTTCTAAGACAGCTGCAGGACAACATGAAACGTAATAATATCCGTATCATAGGAATTCCAGAAGGAGAAGAAGAAGAGCAAGGGATAGAAAACCTCTTTGAAAAACTAATGACAGAAAACTTTCCTAACATGACGAGAGAAAGAGTCACGCAAGTCCAGGAAGCACAGAGGGTTCCAATGAAGATGAACCCCAACAGGCCCACTTCAAGACACATCATAATTAAAATGCCAACATTCAAAGACAAAGAGAGAATCCTAAAAGCAGCAAGAGAGAAACAACTAATAACATACAAGGGAGCTCCAATAAGGCTATCATCAGATTTCTCAGCAGAAACACTACAAGCCAGAAGGGAATGGCAAAAAATATTCCAAGCAATGAAAAACAAAGGCCTACAACCAAGAATACTCTACCCAGCAAGGCTTTCATTCAAAATGGAAGGTGAAATAAGGAGTTTCCAAGACAAAAGAAGGCTAAAAGAATACATCTCCACCAAACCAGCATTGCAAGAGATGCTAAAGGGTCTGCTTTAAGAAGATGAAGAAACAGAGAGACAGAGAGGAACACGAGTACAAAGGGGGAAAATGACAATGAATAAGTACTGAAAGAAAGAAGGAACTTCTACCATTTGCAACAACATGATTGGAACTAGAGAGAATTATGCTTAGCGAAATAAGCCAGGCAACAAAAGAAAATTACCTTATGCTGTCACCTGTTACAGGAAACTAATGAACAACACAAACAAATGAGCAAAATTGAACCAGAGGTATGTAAACAAGGAATAAACTAACAGTAACAAAGGGGGAGATGGGAGGGAGAGAAGGGGTAAGAAGGGGAAGGGTCTAGTCAAAGAACATGTATGAATGACCCATGGACATGGACAACTGGGTGGGGACTGACTGTGGGGGGGGGGCAGGGTGCAGGGAAGCAAGAGGGGGAAAAAAAGTGAGACAACTGTAGTGGAAAAACAAACAAACAGAAAATTTTTTAGTGGGGGGGGGAATAAAAATATAAAGAATAGAAATGCAAGTTCAGTGAATATTAGAAGGACAAGGATTTTCCTTCCGATAAGACAGTCCTACAGATTTAGAGACTTGTATGTGGGTTATGTTACATAAATTAACATGTGTTTTCTGTTTTCAAAGGGCATAAGCCTACAATCTCATTACCTGAGTGATTAATCCTGTCTGCATTGCTGCCTCCTGAGACTCAATGGTTTGGCTGAACTAAGTGGCTGGGTTGGTGAAGAACGGGGTGGTCTGTGGGCTTCACTTTAAAACTGGTTTCTCTTTTCTATCCTAATGGCTTGGACAGAAAAAGCCCAGAGGCCTGAGATGGGGGAAACCTAAAATATTTCCCTCAGTTCAAAATAAGTATAATGGGCAAAAGGGTTTTGGACAGGTGAGATGTACCTGGCACACCTTCCTCCAAAGAAGCCCTTCTTTTCCCTAATGTGGGACATTGAAAAATTAATACCTGTCTTTTGTCATCTAGTGGTTACGGATTAAATGATGTCCTTTAACCCTGTTGCCCCCAGAATACAACAAGGATGCCAGCCTGTCAAACCAAGCATGCCGTTGTCCAGAGACAGCCAACCAACCTGGAGTCTGCACGATCCTTCCCCTTGTGGGAAGGCCACCCTCCCCTCCACATCCCCACTCTTATTAGGGATTTCTTGACCCACGGGTAGGTAGGACGACGACCATGTCCAGCTTGAAGCAGCTAGAGGAGCTCGAGACCTTCATCCATTGTCCTTTATAAGATTGTAAAGGGTCTTAAGTCTGAGAGGGAGGAATTGTTATTTTTTATTGTTAAAATATTTAACTAATTAATTAATTAATTTTAAAAAAGAAGAAGAAGAATATATGAAAGGGTGAGGCGGGAGAGCTTGTATGTACGACCCATGGGCATGGACTTGGAGAGGGGATTGTTGGGGAAGGGGGGTGCTGGGCGGAGGGGAGCAAAGGGGAAAAAAAAATTGGAACTATTGTAACAATATAATCAATAAAATATACTTAAAAAAAATAGAAAGTTAATAAAAGCTACATCGCAGAAGATAATTCTTTGAATTGAAAATTAATGTGACAGCCACTACACTACAAATAAAAAAGACCAGAGGCATGGATACATGGAACAGACTGAAAGATCCCAGGGGGGAAGGAAATGGGGAGGACTGGGAGAGATTAGTCAAAGTACATATGTATGTGCATATACTCTTATCCCAGGAACCCAGATAACAATGTGGTGAAGGCTAGGAGTGCAGAAGCTGGGTGGAGGGGTCAGTGGGAGGGAATGGGGAATATCTGTAACAGTGTCAATGATTAAGAATAAAAATGGGAGTGTTCCATTGAGAATACATGAGTCTATGGAGCATAAAATGTGGAGGATATCAGACTTCAGGTACAATGATGCACAAAGCTCTAGGAGGAGTAAACCCACTAAAAATCACATTTGTACTGAATGATTACAACTGGACCACCAGGACCACTATAATTGGCCTATATGTCTGTTTTCTGTTTTTCATTTTTCTTGGGCTTCAGGCCTGAGCATTATTTGCTGTATTTTCCGTTAAGCCACCCTGACCAAAAGTCAGTAGCTGAGTCAATCTCTTTTTAATTACTCTTAAAAAAACCTTTATTATTGTATTTCAATGTGCTTCTAATCTGGGGTTTTTCTGCCACTAGTTCTACCCACTTCAAGAAATTCTTCTCTATACCCAAGATTCAGTAATCTCTAAAATACTTCACATCATTCAAAAGCCTGTAATGGTACCTAGCTAATATAGTTCAAGCTCCCCAGCTGGATGTTCAAGGTTTTCCATAGTCTTGTTTCTCAAGACTTTTCTTACTTTCAATACACAGGCTTCAAATATTGTCAAATATACAACGTACTCCTTTGCTTATCCTTTCATTCCTTTGATTCGATTGTTTTAATTTTGGTCAGGTATAAACAAGAACACGTTTATAAAATATTATGAACAAACAACTGTATCTTTAGAAACCAGTTCTCCTGAAGAAAAATTTTTATTTACTTCTCATCCATGTATCTAGTGATCTAGCTGAACACATTGGTTGCTCTCCCTGGCATAAGCATTTCTTTTTTCTTTTTTCATATCTAATTTTTTATTATGAAATATAAAGCTATTTTGAATTAAAGTACAGTTGTTATACAATATTACATTATTTTCAGGCATATAACATGGTGAGATTTCACATTTATATATTTTATGAAGTGATAACCACAAAGAAGCCTACTATCCATCTGTCACCATACAAAGTTATTGTGATATTATTAACATTCCCTATGCTGTACTTTATGTTCCCGTGACTCATTTATAGTATAACTATAAGTTTGCACCTCTTAACCCCCTTTATCTTTTGCCCAAACCCCCACCACCCAATCCTCTGGCAATTATCAGTTTTTATGTATCTTCAGGTTGTTTGTTTTGTTTGTTCATTTCTGTGTTCTTTTTTTAGATTTCATAGACAAGTGAAATGATATAGTGTTTGTCTTTCTCTGACTTATTTAACTTAGCATAATACCCTCTAGGGCTGTCAATAATTACTTTAAATGGGAATTGACTAAGTGCTCCACTGAAAAAACATAGGGTGATTAAATGGATAAAAAAATAAACAAGACCCATACATGTACTGCCTATATGAGTCTCTAGAGTGAAAGACACATGGAGACTGAAAGTAAAGGGATAAAAAAGATATTTCATGAAAATGGGAATAAAAAAATATGCTGGGATAGCAATATTTATATCAGATGATGTAAGTTTTAAAACAAAGGCTACATAACAAGAGACAAAGAATGACCCAGTAATTCCACTTCTGGGGGCTTATCTGAAGAAAATGAAACATTAATTTAAAAAGATATATGCACCTCTATGTTCACTACAGCATTATTTACAATAGCCAAGTTAATGAAGCAACCTAGGTGTTCATCAGTAGATGAATGGATAATGAAGAAGCAGATATATGTACACACATGGGGATATTACTCAGCTATGAAAAAGAAGGTTTTATGCATTTTTGAGAAAGAAGGTTGTTACCTGCATTGTAAGAAACTCCTCTTCATTTAGAAAATATCTACTTGTGTTCAACTATTTTATAAACACCAAGTTCTTTTAAATGACACTCCAAAGAACTCAATACTGCACTGACTGGGTAGCTCAGTTGGTTAGAGCATTGTCTCCATATACCAAGGTTGCAGGCTTAGTCCCCTGTGAGGGAAAATACAAGAAGCAACCAATAAATGCATAAATAAATGAAACAACAATTTTATGTTTCTCCCTCTCTCTCTCAATCAATAAATTTTCAAAAATTGACAAAAGAAATTAATTCTTCATCAAGTGCTTTTTCAGCATCTATTGATATGATCATGTGATTTTTATCTTTCATTTCGTTTAGGTGGTGTATTACATTTATTGATTTGCAAATATTAAACCATCCTTACATCCATGGGATGAATCCCACTTGTTTGTGGTGTATGATCTTTTTAATGTGTTGCTGGATCCCATTTGCCAATATTAGTTAACTGAAATTTCTAGGTTGGGAAACTAGGTGGTTAGAGATTCCCCCAAATTAGACAAACACATATTGATAACTTATTATTTGGAGGTATTATACAAGGCATGAAGAGTGGTTAAAATGAAACAAATAAAAAAAAGGCATGCTTTTGTCCTGAAGTAGCTCACACTCTAGTGAGAAGAATGCTGGGCTCTAGCATAAGACAATATATAAAAACCTTGAGGCCAGGGTCTGGGTCTTATCTGCTGTTATGACTTAATATATAATAAGTATTCATTATTTGTTGGCCAAGCTAAGATTGGGAGAGAGGGAGAAAGGGATGAAAAATTAAGCCCTCTGCATTTGTTATGCACAATAACTGATTTTCTCTGTTATAGTCTTTTTGACATAAGGCATAATATGTCAGACAGTGGGCTTTATATATAATTTCCAGCAGTTTTTTCCTCCCACTGCTTTATTGCCTGTTTCACGATTGATTTGAAGGCTTCTTTACACTTTTCCTTCAGATAAGTGATCTCTGAAACACAAAAACTGCCCTCAATCTGAAAACAAACTCTTGACTTAACAATAAACCCTGAATTACTATTTCTCCAGCCACTGAATGTCAGTGGATGTTTTGAAGTTTCTTGCCCTTATTCTTGTAAGTATCACAAGAATATTGAAGCTGTTTCTGCCTTTGTGCACAGGCATGCACATCTGAGAGGGAGCAGAAACTGATGCTCAACTGATGATGTTGAAAGAAAAAAAGTTCTTTCTTTCTTTGAATAAACTTTCAGTCAAAGAAATAAAACCCACAGGCAGTAAGAATGAGGAAATGTGTTTAAAAATTGTGAAATTTACTTTAGCAAAAATAGTCTTTAAAAAATAGTTTTATAAAAGTTGAAGTTAATGAAGTACATTAGCCCTCTGCCATTTTAACTTGGTCTGTATATTTTTTTTCCTTATAAGTCTTAATGACTCTCGCTTTCTAAACCAGAAGCAAAAGCAATTATTTACCAATCCAGTTGGAGTCTGTAAACAGTATATAGATATTTATGTATACAGATCCACCAATATTGATAAAATATTTTTATAAATCTCTTGTGAAGCAATGGAAAAACACTGAAAAAATGTATTCACTGACTGGAGAAATATGATTCAACCACAAGTGTTGAGCAAAATGGACACAAAAGTAGGACAATAATAGTTCTTTGATTGCTTTTGCTAATAAACTTTTCCATTTCCTTAAAACAAAAGAATTGCTGGTTCATTTTTAATGTGGCACTCCTGATGCATACAAAGTATTATGTGCTTTTAGAAAAAATAAATAAATATAGATGTGTGCAATGTCCCACTTTCTCTCATGCTTATTATTTCTAAATCTCAAAGAGAACAGACTGGCTGAAAATTGCATTACAACATGTTCTTATAGGGAGTAGATATATAGCAAATATATAACACTAACAATAAATGAGCTACACAGATTAAAGTAATAGCTTTTTTTTTAAACTTAGTACTGACTCTTACAAAGTTTCCCTTTAAATAGTTTCAGTCATACTTAGTATATTGTAAGCTCATGATCAGAAATCTATACTGTAATATACTAATAAGAAATATAAAGAATAATTGGAATTAATGGGATAATAATGGGAAAATTACATTAGTTATTTTTTTTTATTATAAAAGTTACTTATAGAATATTGACTATCGACAAAGTTATAGTGAAAAGAACTTACTTGTGGTAAACTCTACCAGTTATAACTCTGAAATCTGTTGCTGTGATTGAATTTATTGATTGAGCACCCAACCAAGAATCAAATGTGTTAGCTCTTGGCTGGAACTGAAGTGTTTGTGTGTGTGTGTGTTTGTGTGTGTGTGTGTGTACTTTAATAACTTCCTAGGAAATGAGTGAGAAAATGAGAAAATCCAGAATTAGCCCAGATATCAGTTTCTCATGTTCTATTCTGCTCATCATAGGGTCTATAAAAAAGTATTTAATGTGGAATTTTCCAAAGGTATTTGACCACAGGATTCTTTGTGTATGTGAAATTCCCAGCAACTTAAAATTAGTTATCAACAATGACAAATCATTGTTAAATGCTGGTCTAGTCCAGACTGCTAGAGAGTTTTCATAAATTACAAGAAAAAGTGTTTTTTCTTAGTATATACCCTGGTGATTAAAAACAGAGTCTCTGAAGATAGACTGTCTGGTTTAAACTACTGGCTCTACTACTTGTTTGCTCTATGATCTCTGGCAATCCACCTAACTACTTCTTGTCTTAGTTTTCTCTTGTTATGATTGTGATAACAAATATAATGACATCTTAAGACTGTTGTGAGGTTTGAATGAATTAATATATAAAAAGCACTTAGTATAGTGCCTGACACATTGTATACTAGCTATTTGCTCTTTTTGTTTTTTAGTGGTAGTGGTAGTATGGTATCAGCCCTGACATTTAAGCACAATAGCCCCAAATTTTAATATTATTCTGTTAATAACAACATATTGTTTGAATATAAATTCTTTACTTCTGAAATTTTGTTTTAAAAATAAATAAAAGTATTTAAGTTATTATTTTCTTGCAAATGTTAATTGTAAAGCTATTAAGTACCTGGTAATATTCTTGCCATTGTACAAAAGAAATGATCGATAATATTTAATATGAGGCCTTAGAACTTGTAACCTAAATTAAGGTAAATTTTCCATGCAATTGGATTAAAATCTGCCACTAAAATCCATATAGTCATACAGGTCTTTCAATAGTATCAACAAAACAGTTTCTTAAATCTTTCATGTAGGCATGAAAAAATACTTGCAGGTATCTCATTTTTTTTGTCCCTAAACCTTTCCTTTTGTTATTATTTTTTAATTTTATTATTCAATTACAGTTTAATATTATTTTGTATTAATTTCAGGTGTATAGTATAGTGGTCAGATGATCCTATACTTTACAAAGTGATTCCCCCAATATTTCAAGTACCCACCTGACACCATATGTAGTTATTACAATATTATTGACTATATTCTTTATGCTGTACTTTACAACTCCTTGACTACTTTGTAGCTACCTATTTATTAGTTCTTTCAGGTATTTCAGGCCATTCTTTGGATAAACCAAGATGCCAGAGGGGTAAGAGGTTACTTATAGGTGAAATGAGCTAGGAAACTTTGTGAAAAAAGTAGCATTGGAGCTAGATCTTGAAGAACATTTTTTATTTCAATAGCTCTGGAGGTAGAAAGTAGAGTGGTAAGGAATAGTAGTGAAGACAATGCATTTGGAAAGAAGAAGTGATAGAAACAGATGTGCAGATGGGGGAAGGTTGTAGTGTATGGGAAATACCAGGTTAAGTGTCAAAAGTAATAAAAGTTATTAAATTTTATGCTAGTTAAAATCTCAAAGACCCACAGCTCGATATTACTAAATAAAATTGTTTTAATCTTTTTTCCCTAGTCTTTCCAAAATATGTTTGATCTTTAAAATTTTTGCAAATATTGAACAAGAGTGTTTTTACAGTCCATTAAAATCAATAATATAAAAACAAATAACCAATGCTGAAAAGTAATTACTAATTTTATTTATATGCAAAGAACTTAAAAATTACATGTCCTAATTAATATCAGATAATGCGAAGTGAACTTACCCATAAGTGCCTGGATCACATAAAGAAACAGTGGAGAACTAAAATTACAGTTACTAACAATACATAGTTTTCAGCCTTGGCTGGACTGTTGCATACAGTAGGAAAATGTCCAGAAAGGAAAAGGATAAGTTACTACGACCAGGAACAGCCCTCCTCTTTGATTGAGCTTTACAGAAACTCTCACAGAATGGAAGAAATTAACTGTCTTGAAGACATATTCCCAGAAATAGTCTGCCCCAAACTGTGGTGTGAAGAAATATTACTGATAAAGTTACAGTGCTTACTTAGGTGATATCAGGAAAAAGCCAACCTAAATGTAATCAATGAAGAAATGCTCTCTCTGGGGCACAGATATATTTTATTACTGCATGATGAAATAAGGAACGCAATGAGTGAATAACAAGAAAAAAGAGAGGAGGCATGGGCATCCTAAGTGTGAAAAGAGAGACTTGGAGAGTAAGAATGTGTCAGACTGTCACCAAAACTATTCAGGAGTGAAAGTTCCACAGCTGTAGTGAATCCATGTACCTTTCTCTGGGTACTTCCAGGACACAGATCTTGGGAGGCAGAGTGCTGATTGGTTGGATTCAGCAGAGAATTTTTGCAGGGAATAACCTGTACAAATAGGCTATCAGTGGTATTAAATAGCTATCATAGGAATAAATTCAAAATACGGAAGGTTCCCAAGTTATGATAGTTCAACTTACAATTTTTTTACTTTATTGTTGCAAAAGTGATATGCATTCACTAGAAACACTACATCAATTTTTTAAAAATCCTCAACTGAGGTTATGTTTATTGATTTTATAGACAGAAGAACAGAGAGAGAGAGAGAGAGAGAGAGAGAGACAGAGACAGAGAGAGACAGAGAGAAAGCTAGAGAGGGAGCAAAAAGAAATATCTATCAGTTGCCTCCTACCCATGCCCCAACCAGGGATCAAACCTGCAACCTAGGTATGTGCCCCAACCAGAAACTGAACCCACAACCTTTTGGTATGTGGAACAATACTTCAACCAACTGAGCTACCCAGCTAGGGTCATTCATCAAATTTTGAATTTTAATCTTTTCCTGGGCTAGCAATATGTGGGATGATACAGTATTCCCTCACTTATCATGCGTATTACATTCTAGACCCCTCCCCCCATGATAGGTGAAAATCCATGAAGTAGGAACCTTACATTTATTTTAGTATTTATATATATTTTAAGGTTTTATAAACCCTTCCTACACACTTATAAACCATTCCCAGTCCCTTATTAACCTTTCCCACTCCCTTATTAATATTTTCCACACTTTTATAAACACTACTTATGTTCTTAAACATATTCTACACTCAAACCTACGTAACTTTAACAACATATGTATACAGTACCGCAAAGTCTGGCGATATAGCAAAAAATACGTGATAAGTAATTAAATATAATATTTTTTAAAAATCCTGCAATACAGTGAGGCTTCAATAAGTGAACTGTGATATAGAGAGGGAATACTGTACTCTTGTGATGCAGGGCAGTGGCAGTGAGGGATTTTGCTCAATGGTAGGTTAAAATAAATGTTCTGAGCACATGAAAGGTAGGCTAGGCTAAACTATGATATTTGGTAGGTTAGGTGTATTAAATGCTTAATTGACTTATGATATTTTCAGCTTACCATGGGTTTATTGGGATGTATATAGTTTGGCTCAGTGGATTGAGCATCGGCCTGCGAGCTAAGTGTCGCTGGTTCGATCTTCCAGTCAGGGCACATCAGAGAAGGAAAACTCTGACTCCAAAAAACTTCCGCTGCCTTGCGGCATACCTCTTCAGGGGAAAGGCTAAGGGAGTAAACCCCGACAGAAAATGCGGAGCCGGAGTCCCTAAGGCGGTTTGACGTTGTAGTCAACACCGGCAACTCCTGCGGCGCACCTGAAGCCAAGCTGTATTGACTCCGTCTTTCACTTGGACCCTTCAGCTGCGAAGAGAGGGGGAGTCTGCTGCATGGGCAACAGCAGACCCTCCAGATCACCCTGCCCAGGCTCTGTAGCTTCAGCTTCACTGGAGAGGACACTCCAGCGTCATCGCAAGATGTCGACTTAACACGGGAGGAGACATACCGTGTCACTCCCGAGTCGGACTGCACAGCCATTCTCGGCGGTGCAGATAGACTCTTAAGAAGCTACACCATCGTCTCTCGAGACGGACGGCTGCCAACGACGACGGATTGGGATGTAACCCCATTGTAAATTGAAGAGTATCTTCATACAAAGGTTATTTCATCAGACCTGAAAACTATCTGACTCTTATGCAGTTTGATCACACAACTTTTTGCTCAGCAGACTTCTGATTTTTAGTATCTCCTAAGAAACAGGGTAACTGAGCTTCTCAGGTGTATCCAGGAGTAATAGTTACAAAATGAATAACCTGACCAGCAAAATGATTAAAATATGGGCATTATGGTAAGCAGAATAATGCTGCCTTATTAATTATTCACACACCCCAATTCCTGGACCCCTGTGGATATGTTACAATATATGGCAAAGGAACTTTGTAGATGGACTTAAGGTGAAGGATCTAAAATACAGAGAAATATGAGATGTTAAAGGGACTGGTTTAGAAAAAGGAGGATCAAGAAAATGAAATCTAAAATGAAAACTGCATCACAAGAAACAACAGAAGCTAGGGAATTGAAACAAAGGCAAACTAAACAGGCAATGAGACTGGAAAGAGAGCTATGGGTACGGGGAACATGTTGGGGAGGTCAACGGGGAGGGGGAATGGGGAGAGGGAGGGAGATGATATAGGCATTAAGGATCATGGTAGGAGGGAATGGAATAGACAGAGAGAGGTTGAGAAGAACTGTATGCACAACTAATGGACATGATCTAAAAGGGGGGGACAACTGGAGGGAGGGGGGCCACCGGGTGGAGGGGAGCAGAGGGAAGGGAAATTGGCACAAATGTAATATTATAATCAATAAAACACATTAAAAAATAAAATAAAATACAGAGAAATCCTGGATTATCTGGTCTCACCCAAACTAATTACATGAGCCCTTGTAGCACAGAACTTTCTCTGGCTAGAATCAAAAGAGATGGAGCAAAAGAGGAAGTAGAGAGAAAAGTCAGATTGAAAAAAGGGAAGTCAGAGAGATTCTAAACAGGAGAAGGATTCCACACTCTCACTTGGCTCTGAGATATAGGGGCTATGTGTGAGGATTAGAGAAAGGTCTGGAAAAGCAAAGGATTGGACCAACTGACAGTCAGCAAGGAAAGGAAAGAGAGACTTTAGTTCCATAACATCAGGGAACCGGATTCAACTGACCAGCAGAATGAGCTTGAGAATGATTCTTCTCAGGATCCAATATCTTGGTTTTGTTACGGAAACAGAGGAGTCCAAAAATCCCCAGAGTTTGCGGCTGGGGGATGGGGAGAAGGAAGCGGCTTTTAGAATGCCTCCAACATGCCTGAGGCTGGTGGCTAGTGTCTTTTTTATGCAAAATGGCTTTAATGCATCCAAAGCCTCAGGTAGATGGGAGGAGTCTTGAACCAGGGGACTGTATGGAAAAAGCACACAGAGCCTACGTGGGGTTCTGTGAATGGTCAGAACTGTTTGCAACATCCACGGTGTCAGAGGATGCAGTCAGGGATATATAAGCAGCTGCGGACATTTTAGCTCTCTCTCACTCTCTTGCTTTCTGGCCCCCTCAATGCAGCTTGGTGAAGGGACCTTCTCCATGCGGAATAAAGAAGCTAAGTTCTCTATGTGGCTTGGAGAAGGGGTCTCCAGGCTGCTTTAAGAGGCTCTCACCATGCGGTTTTGAGGAGAGGAGATCCATGTGGTTTGCAGGAAGAAGGCAGTTTGCAAGTGTTAGAAACAAGGACATAGTGACTCCCAAACCAGTAAGAAGTCATTAGTAACAAAGGGCAAATGTAATTAGAGGATCTCTGAGAAGGGAGCTGACAGCACCGGCATATCTACAAACCACAGAAGGGGCAATTAGATAACCGTGTTAGATTGTAACTCCGGAGTAACCAGTAATGGAGAAACGGGGAAGAAGGAGAGGGGAGGGGGAGCTAATTGCGTTAGGGCAGGGAAGCTAATCGCTCTCACTTTAGGGCAGAGAAGATAATCACTTTAGGGTGGCAATTTTAGGGTGGAGAAGATAATCACTTTAGGGTGGCAATTTCAGGGTGGGGAAGCTAAGACTATAAAACCAGTTTCCTTTGTCTACTTGGCGCGCACATTCTCCTGGCTGTGGGGGTGCGCCCAGCTCTGCAGACTCGTGAATAAAGGCCTCGTTTTACTGCTCAAGTCCTGTGTCCCAGTTTTTATTGTGAGCGTTTCTCACACAAGGAGGCTGAGAATCCAGGCGGTTCTGCATTGAGAGCTGGAGGGCACCACAGCACAGAAAGGACCTCCCCAATCAGAATTGAGTGATTGGCAGCTGCTGGTAAAGCTGAACTGTGTTTGGAAAGTAGTGAAACGGTTTCTCTAAATTTCCTAAAACTAGCCTGGTTTGGTGGGGGGGGTGGGGGGGAAGCAAGGATATGTGTTTATGGGTGTTTTAAAGAACATAAGACTTAACAGAAATCTGCAAATAACTAAATCTATATAACTGTTAAATAAATAATTATTTTTCTTTTCACTAAACTCTGGTATTGAGAGTTATAATTTTGGCGGCAGGCAATCGGGCCCCTAACTAAAGAGCCTTGTGGGTTTGTTTTCAATTGGAGCAGCCCAGGGGTTCTGTAACAGTTTTAATTTGTAAAGCTGAGAGCAAAGAAGCTTGTCAATATAACTCAGGCTTCTGACTTTCAGAACTGTGATATAACAAACCTGTGCTGTTTTATGCCATAAAATCTGTGATAATTTGCTACAGCAACAACAGGAAACTAACAGAGGACTCATATGTTAGCAGTAACATGTCTATAAAAATGTCTGCTTTAAGGCAGACAAGCTTCATTCGTAAACAAAGTATATTTAGGCCTTCAAATCACTGTGATAAAACCATATGCTTTCTATTGAATTCTGCATAGCAGCCTTCAAATGCCCCTTTCAGTTTCAACTTTCCTTGAAAATTCCCTAATCCAATTGTGTCTTGTTTCATGCTTGCCACTTACATTTTACCTATTTCTGACATCAATGTTTCTGTTCATAATTTGTCTACTTTGTCTTTGTCTCAATGACTCAGTTGGTTACCTGTTCAACACTACTATTGTTTGTTATCCCAAGCTGATTGATTTGATCCTTTATCCCAGTCAGCCTAGCACTCCCTCAGGCATTGTTTTGTCATTTTATCCAATGTCTGGGTCCCTGATAATTTTCTGTTGTGAGTTGGGGAGACATTCACTAAAATTGGCCATTACTGCATGAATGATGTCATTGAGATTCTGAACAGGCAAAATTGAGATTTCAGTGGTAAAGCTGTTACCAGGTGTTGTTCACCTGCCTGTGATTTGTCTCTTACTAGTCCTGCCCTTGCATACATTGCATAATTTAATGTTTTCCCAGCATGCTTGGGACTCTTCTAATATCTACTTTTCCTCTTATGTTAGACTCTATATTAGTTATTCTACGAGAGTTATTGTAGTTGCTTGAAGAAAAAGTGTAGGTAAGATTGAGAAAGGGTAGAAAAAGAAAACTAAAAGCCAAGAAAAGTGAGCAGCTTAGGTTGTGTGCTGGAGCTTGAGTTAAGAAGTGTAACTCACAATATTGAAAAACATGCCAAAGTAGTAGAGCTTTCATCTTGTTTATTTCCTTTTATTTTCTTTAAAATATGGTATAGATGAGGGGGTAGTTATATTTCCTTCTTTCATTGTTCTGTTTACAGAAGTTATGGAATAGGGAAATAATCTAGCTTTGTACTTTATAGTAAGAGCTCTTTCCTTTTATTAAAAAATAAGACTTTATATATTTGGGGCTGAATAAAGTTTTACAAAGAAAATATTTTTACAGACTACAATTTATGTTAAAGTAATATATATAGTATTTACAAAAGTAATTTAAAGCCATTATCATAACTTGCCAGAATGGAAGTGGTTTCATAAAAAACTGGATCACCACCATGGATATTAGCTAAATTTATTCTGTGAAAAGCACTTACTGAGATCACATAGGTAGCTCTTTCCCTCAAAGGATTTGAATTTATACTTTTAAAAATGTAGTATTTTATAAAGCACAAAAGAAACTCGATATCCCATCTGACCCTAACACCCTGCTATTAGGGGAAGCTGAAGATAGGACTCAAGGGTGGGAATGAGGAAGGGTTGAGTCTTTGTGTCCTTTCTCTCAGCTTCATAAAGCCCCAGGTAACAAATAGTTGCCTGTAGGGTTTAGGCCTGAGGAACACAATTGCAAGAAAATATAAATTCAGAAAATATCCCTGTAACAGAAAAACTCAGGTGCAAAGAATTGTGTTTGTAAATTATTTCAAAGCAAAGACTTTGCCTGCATCAAAGTAGGCATTCTATAAAAGTTTGAACTAAGTTAAGGAACCAACACATTTCTTAATGTAGAGTGTTACTTCACCCTTTTATCTAAAACTGTTATAAAATTATGTATCTTGTTATTAAGGCTGAGTCTAGCCTATGGGGGTGGGTAGAGGGGTGGATTAAGCCTTCCTACTTCAAAAAGTCACTGTTGATCTTATTACACTTTGAGCACTCTTTAATTTGTGAGTGAGAAATGTTTTAATATTGGATTGTAAGTCAGGGGAAAAAAAAAGTGAAATCTAGACTTCATTCTATTCAGCTTAAATGATTGCCTCAGCTTCAGGCTTAAAATACAAGTGATGAAGGACTAAGGTATATGTATTAGTCAGAGTTTTCCAGAGAAACAGAACCAATAGGATATTTATTGTATTACAATAAGATATACATATGATTTTATAATATTATATACGGTGGGGCACTCTTCTTCATAGCTGGCACCTATTAGCTATAACCACACAAGGGGAAATGAAGGGACTGGGAGCTTTGTAAAGTTTCTTTTATAAAGGCTCAAATTCAATTCATGAGGGCTCCACATTCCTTGACCTCATCTCCTCTCAAAGACTCTATCTCTTAATATCATCACTTTGGGCATTAGGTTTCAGCATATGAGTGGGGATTGGGGAAAAGGTACAAACATTCAGAGTATAGTTCCAGTCCCAGGAAATTGTGTGGCTGTCATATCTATGAACCTCTTTAAAGATGGGGCAGCTATGAGAAGTGCTTAGGCAATGGCAGTAAAGATAGGAGCTGGCTCTCCAGCTTCCCTTCCAGAACATCATAGAAAACCTTTGATTTCGGCAAATCATATCTGTTCCCTAATTTTTGTTTTAATTGTGATAAGAGTAAAACAATTCAGAAAAATTTAATAAATATATTACTTCGATAACTTTCATCTTTTCAAAATACATATATGATCAAGTTGCAAAAATATAAAAGGATATATTGCATCCTTTCATTAAAATATTTAGTTATACAAATTCAAAATTAGGATTGCAATGTAGCTATAAAAATACCATAAAATATAATGCTACCATAGCTGAGGTGACATTTTGCATAGTTGAACCTACTTTAACAATAACCTAGAGAACTTTTAAGCAAGCTCTTATTATAATAGTTCCCTCTGAGAAAATGGCATCCTATACGGGGTAGATTTTGGGGAACTGAAGCTTTCTAAATCCAGATTACTTTAGGAGTGTGAATTACTTCCTTGAGACACAGGGAAAGGAAACCTATGGCTTGTTTTGATTCTGCATATTGGGATGAGGAATGTTCTTGGAAAAATAAATCTCTGCTTAAGGTAGGATCAGAAAGTGTCCTGACAGTTATTACACTGAGTGCTCAGGAGTAAAAATGAAGGAATGAAAATCATCAGACTGCCCATCCACAAGCCTAGAAGAGAATAAGAACTATAGACTATTTTTTAAATCTAGAATTACTGTTAAAAATATCTAAACTTCTACAATCATTTTTGTTTCTTATATTTGTTGTTTTTATATGCTAGACCTCTTATTGTCTAACATAAGCAAAATCCTTAAAGACAGTATATCTGTGCATTTGATTGTTTTACTTTATTTTATTTTTCAAAAGAGCAAGAGATAGGCCAGCTGAAAAAGCTGTATTTCTATAACTAGGCTTGTGAGAAACACAGAATAATAAGTGAAAGTGTTGGTAATAGCTTTTAAGAAGAGAAAGGAATAGTCTGTATGTTGTATAGATTTTAAGGGAGGAAATGAGTCCCAATTGTTTTCAAAGCATAGAGGTAATTCGGGCTAACCATTTCCTAAGATCCAAAGTATCCTAAAAATAAAAAAATAAACTAATGACATTAGTGGCTTTGGGTCCCATGGTACAACCATAAAACAATATTATTAGGTCACTTGTAATCAGTCATTTAAAAGGAAAAAAAATCAACACAATTTATTAGCTAGATCTTTGAATTAGACAACAAGGCTGCCTGACTAGAGCTTTCCTTATAAATTCATTAAAGTTATGCCAGCTGAAACTTCATGATTACCTGTTATCTTTGAATAATATCAGTTTTCTTTTTGCTGCTAGAGCTACATACAATCATAGATAATAATTTCACATACATGTGATGACAAATACCTAAGATATATTCAGAGTACTTAATTAGATATTAAGGATTAATTTGATTGACTGTGACCATTATCTCATTGAAACACTATAGCAAAATCTGCAACTATTTCTAACACTTTATGGGTCATATAAAAAAACTGTCTGCAGCCAATAGTATATAAATTAGTTGATAAAAGTAATATGTTTTTAAGGGACAACAAACGTCCAATATCAATCCAAAATTAAATTTAAATTTAATCTAGACTCTGGGAAACTGATAAATAACCCTCTTAATTATCAAACAAGCCTAATTCATACCTAATCAATAAAGAACTCTCTCAGGGAAGCCTTGGTAAATATGAGTGAAGACTGCTGATTTTGTAGGGCAAATGTTATTTTTGAAAATGTTTTGAGTAGTCATAAAAATGCCCAATAACCACTTTATCCATAGTGCAGCTGTCTTGTTCTCTGTAGAACTCTGTTAGTGTTTGGTTATCAAAGTCACGTATTCATAGAGATGAAAGAGCACTGTCTGTCTGGTTTTCATACATATAGTTGACGGGTAGTAGCTGTCGAGGGAAAGAATTGGGTATTTTAAAATCCAGATTCATTCTGCCTTTATTCATTCACTTATTTATTTTCTTGTACCTTTTGTCTTTATCTCTCCCTTTTATCACTGCTTACACGATACTTAATAGGTCAAAGATTCCTGCAAAATGTTACCTGTGAATTTTGTCAATGGAATGGAAATTAACAAATGGTCTTCAGTCTATAATGGTCTTAAAAAGGCTACAAGAATCTTAAAAGGTTACAATGGCATTAAAAGGCTACAAAGGTAAAAACAAAACCAAGTGAAAACTCATAGTCCATACTCTGAAAATGAAATATATCATTGCTTCTGAGTTCTGTTAACCTATTCTGATGATTTCACTTTTTTTTTTTTTCTTAAAATCCTCACCCATGGATATATTCATTGATTCCAGAGAGTTAGGGAAAAAGTCATCGATGTAAAAAAGGTTGACTGCCTCCCTGCCTCCCTTTCATGCCCCAATAGAACCTGCAACCCAGGCATGCGCCCTGACTGGGAATCAAACCCTCAACCCTTTGCAGTACGACATTATGCTGCAGCCAACTGAGCAACCTGGTCAGGGCTGATTTTTCATTCACTTCTTTTGTATCTTCTGTTTTTTCTATCAGGTTATGATACCAAACTTCCATGACCTATTTTAATCCAACACATCTAATTATGTACAGATATTATTAGGACTTTTGAAGGACACAGAAAAAAATGAAAATGTTTATGTTATGTTTCAGAATATGTATCTTAGCCATGTACATTAAATTCAATATTACCCCTTACATTTTTTCTGGATACTTTTAATATACATTATTCTTAAAAAAGAATGAGCTAATATTCTGGAGCCCCTAAACATCTTGGCCTTACCTTTCACCTTTAGGCAAGTACTTTTGCCCCAACTAGGTAATTTTTTTATGGAGTATCTATTCTTTTAGTTTTATACTTCTCTCTATTAAATTTGTTATGGTGATATTGGTTAATAGGATCATGTATGTTTCAAGTGTATATTTCTATGATACATGATCTGTATATTGGCATGTTTGCCCACCAACCAAAGTCAAATAATCTTCCATCACCATATATTTGACCCTTTTACTTCTTTTTTTTTTAAAGTATATTTTATTGATCATGTTGTTACAGTAGTTTCAATGTTTTCCCCTTCACTCCCCTCTGCCCAGTACCCACCTTCCCTTCAGCAATCCCACTCCCCTTAGTTCATGTCCGTGCATCATGCATATACATTCTTTGGCTTCACCCTTTCCTATATTATTCTTAACTTCCCCCTGTCTGTTTTGTATTTACCAATTATGCTTCTTAATCCCTGCACCATTTCCCCATATCTCCCCCTTCCCCTCCCAGCTGATAACCCTCTGAATGATCCCCATATCTACGATTCTGTTCCTATTCTGGCTTGCTTAGTTGGATTTTTTTTATTTTTATTTTTTAGATTCAGTTGTTGATAGTTGTGAGTTTGTTGTAATTTTAATGTTCATAATTTTGATCCTCTTTTTCTTAAATCCCTTTGACATTTCATATAATAATAGCTTCGTGATGATGAGCTCCTTTAGCTTTACCTTGTCTGGGAAGCTCTTTATCTGCCCATCCATTCTAAATGAAAGCTTTGCTGAATAGAGTAATATTGATTGTAAGTCCTTGCTTTTCAACACCTTGAATTCTTCTGCCAGCCCCTTCTTGCCTGAAAAGTTTCTTTTGAGAAATCAGCTGATAGTCTTATAGGCACCCTTTTGTAGGTAACTCTCTGCTTTTCTCTTGCTGTTTTAAAAATTCTCTCTTTATCTTTAACCTTTGGCATTTTAATTATGATGTGTTTTGGTGTGGTCCTTTATGGTTCTAGCTTGTTTGGGACTCCCTGTGCTTCCTGGACTTGTATGTCTATTTCCTTCACCAAATATGGGGAGTTTTCCTTCATTATTTTCTCATACAAGTTTTCAATTTCTTGCTCTTCCTCTTCTCCTTCTGGCACTCCCGTGGTTTGGCTTTTGGCGTGTTTAAAGTTATCCCAGAGATTCCTAAGCCTCTCCTCATTTTTTTCAATTTTTGTTTCCTCATTCTGTACTGGTTGACTGTTGTTTTCCTTCTTATGATCCAAATCATTGATATGAACCTCGGTTGCCTTCCCTTCACCATTGGTTTTGTGTGGATTTCCTTCATTTTATTTAGCATAGCCTTCACTTCTTCCCTTATGCATTTGCCATACTTAAGCATATCTGTCAAGCCTGTGAGCATCTTTATCAGCAGTGTTTTGAACTCTGTAGATGTTAGGTTGGCTATCTCCTTGTCGCTTAATTCTCCTACTGGAACCTTGATCTATTCCCCTTTTTCGGCCATACTTCTTTGTCTTGACAGGCTCCTGTGTTTGTTTGCCTCTGTTTCTTAGGTAGAGCTGTTGCTCCCATTACATTGTAAGGAGCAGAGCCTTAGGTTTCTCATCAGTAGGGGGCGACCTGTTTCATCATGTTGTGGCACTGTATCTGGGGGAGGGGTCTGAGAGGGAACAATGTTGCTTGCTCAGCACCTGCCCCCCTTCCAGGCACTTCTCCCACTTTGTATGGGACTGGTGCCTATCCAGTTGTTACCCAAGCCATCGCTCCCAGAGTTGGTGGGTCTGCAGACACTCTAGGACTGTGGGGGCTCCCCAAACAAGTGGACTCTGCCAAGAGACCAGCAGCTTCTACCTCTGCCCCAATCCCCACTGGTCTGCACAGTCAGAAGCATTGAGGCTTTACTTTCCCTGGTGCTGGGACCATGATCTGTGTGGCCTGCTCTGGGGTCTGGTGCTGGGGTGCTCCCCAGGTGTCCCTCCTGACTTTCTAAAATGTGTGACTGCACTTTCTGGCAGCCTTCCTGCTGCCACCACTGCTGCCACCACCATAGCGTGTCCTCTCCGCCCTGGCTCTGCCCCTCCTACCTGTCTAGATGAGTATTTCTTCTTTATATCTTTGTTTGTTAGACTTCCATGTAGCTCAGTTTTCTGGGACTTCTCGTTGTCTCTAGTTTTGAGGTAGTTGTATTCCTTCTTTGTTGTAGAGGGAGACGCAGCGTGTCTGTTCTAAGCTTCCATCTTGGGATGAAGTCCCCTTTTACCACTCCTTAACCCCTCTTCCCTCTGGTAACCACCATATTGTTATCTGTCTGTGTCTATGAGTTTCAGTTTTATATCCCACCAACTAGGCAATTTTTATTCTTCAGTATTTCACACCAATGTTCTTGCTATTTCCTGATTAACAAGAAATCATCTAGACTAAATATGACACAAACCTTCCCTATATTCTTTGAATTTCTTTATATATTTTTCTCAGTGTAGAAAATTTACTATTAAAGCCCCTTGAGTGGGGAGGGAGGAAGTCTTGCAGACAGCACCATGTGGGAGTCAAGCTGCTTCTTAATGTGATCTCAGTAAGTTCCTTATTTCTTTTTACAACTTTTATTTTTACATTTTTAAAGTTTGAAAAATAAAGTAAAACAAATGAGTTGTCCCTGTGTACTTAAATTACCCCTTTCACTCTCAAAATATTCTTGTTTGGGCAATAAATTATATGTCTATACAATTGATAAAGATTGCAACTTTTTCAAATACTTTATGGTAGTGATACTTGTTAGTATCTTTTTCCAGAGCAACTATAAAATATAAAATGACCCGGTTTGAGTTTCATCTCTTCTATTAAGTGGTAATTACCAGGAAGTTGTAGCAACTACTAGGAGACAAAAAATGAACAATGAAGAGATAAAACATGCAAATTAGGCAGTAATCTTCTGAATACCTCAGAAATGACTGTGTTATTTTGCTGTCATGCAAGCAGGCATGTCAGAAATCTGATTATTTATTCCATAATTTGTGTGCCTGGTTATTATTATAATAAGTTTTTTTCCCCTCTTTCCTGTCATTGTGTTCATATGTATGGTCACTTGCTTCTTTTTAACTTGATTAGTTAATTACATTATTTTTCAGAGATAGTAATACCAAACAGTCCATTTGCTCCTCTATGCTTTTTAGCCCTTTTATAATTAGATGGGGTCATGGAGACCAGTTCCAGCCAAAAATTGTGAGAGGCATGCTCAGTGTCATTTTCAGGCTAATGTTTTGTAAAGGGTTGTTGCCATTCCATCTAGTGCACATCCTAGAGTCACCATTGAGCTATCTACAACACAGCACCTGCCCATCTGTAGGGGACATGCTGTGATTACAAAACACCCTTTGGTACTTGAAGCTGCAGAGATTTGGAGGTTATTGGTTACACTAGTATCATCCAGCCTGTCCAGACTAATACAGAAGCTGGTACCAGGAGAAGTATGCCACTATGACAAACAAGCCAAAATCTCCAAGTATATGACTGAGTTTGGTGGCCACTGAGATTATAGCTATTAATCTAAAAAGGTAGAAGTCTGTTTTTAAAATAAGATTTTTGAATTTTAAACTGTTTTTAGATTTAAAGAAACAATCTGTTTTTGCAGAGGAGAAATATTTTATAAAATTGAACCTTGTGGTAATTTGGGAAGCATATGTGGCTCTCTGGGACGATCAAGCATTAATAATGTGTGCTGGTTGCTTTTTGGTTTTATTTCACAAGATATTACAAGGAAGAGGTAATTTCAGCAAAGGAATTGTCCATTTGGAGCTTAATGAAAGGAGTGAATATATTAAGGCCTCTCTCTGTTAAGAGTGTATTGCTTTGACACCCAGCTGCAATAAGTTTGAGAAAGCCTTTTTGAGAAACCTACTCAGTACAACCTTTCAACTAATTAAAATGCTTACAGGTGAAATTAAACTAAGGATTGGAACCCAGAAGAAAACACTTTTAAAAAAACTGAAGCCCAAGGGACTCAATATACCACCATTAAGTTTAGACAGAGTGAGAGTTATAGGAGTGAGAAAGCAAATAAATATTTCATAGATGAGAATTACATCTCAAAGAGAATGTTAGATGCATTTACTGGCACCTCAGGCTAACGGGAGTGAACTAGATAAGAAACTCTGTTAAGTTTTTGAAACAATTATATTGCCAAAAAACCCACTGAACTAAGGCTTTTATCAGTTTTAGGTTAGGTTAAGTTATGCTGTGGCAACAAATAGCTGAAAAAATGCTAGTGGCTTACAACAGGAAAAGTTTATTTCTCCGTTGTACCATGTGACCATCACAGTTGGCTGTGACTCTGCTCCAGGCTGTCTGTACTCTGGGTCCCATTTGGAACAACCACTCTTCGGTACATTGCAAATCAAAGTGGCAGAAGGCAAAGAGGGCATGGGGGCAGACCCTACCTTAGATGTAACACATGCCACGTCTCATGTGATCTTGGCTAGAACAATGATAAACAGAGAAGGACATGTGATTCCCTTGCATGGAAGGCAGTGAATATTGGGGAACAGTAACGGAGATCACTACAGGCTATCAATATTCTATGAACAGGAATTGGGCTCAGAATGTTGCACAGACACAATGAAAGTTATTCTTCCCAATGCCTGATTCAGATGTGGACAAGGCAAGTCAACATAAGAAATCAAGGATCATTTCCCACCCCATCTGAGGGTGCTCTCACAAACATGTGTGTTCAGTGGGATTTTGGAATTGGTACAAGAAGTCACTACTGTGCATTTCTTGTTTTTTACTCCAGATGGAAATTTCCTACTATTGTTTTTTATTAGAGAAGCAATAGCAGGTTTTTATAGTCCATAAACTTCTGGACCTAGGAAAACTATATATGTGCTAATACAGAGAAGACTGCATATCACCCAGAGACCCTGGACTTTAAGTTAAGTCTCTGACAAGCTGGAATTTTTGTGTGGTTTCCCTTGGGAGGCTGTTAAAAATGGCCCCTATGTTGGAAAAAGAGAGTAAAAGGATATTTGGTAACTAGAAGGGTAAACTGGACCCTAGACAGAGCTGTACTTAGCTATAAATGCTCTGTTTCAAATGCTCATTTAATATTCCATATCCTCCTCCATTTCCACCCATGTTACTGATGATGAACAATGAACTGAGAGAAGAAGCAAAGTGTCATTTTTGAGGTTCAGCTAATGAAAACTCACTCATGATCTGTAGCCTCTCTTTTCTTGATGGGGAGACAGAGCATGTTTATTTTTCTAGGTAGTATAGTTCAAGAGAAAAACCCTCTGATGGATCCATCTCTGAGTCCGCTTGGAGTAGAGCCTTCTATCAACCTGCATGAGGCGTGAGCCATGAACTCTTGAGTGTAAAATAAACCCTCCTTATGTTAAGCACCCATACATTGGAAGCAGTTACTTCCTAAAGCATACGTTAGCCTATTAAGTTATATTTATGAAGACACTCCTATTTACTCATCTCCCTGATCTTGGGAGGAAAAATAAGTATCAAAGGGTAACAGTAAGGAGGCAGACATATACCTAAGTATATGTGCTGTGTTTCAAATGTAGCAAAATGCAAATAGAGGAATATGTTTTCCCTTCTCACATAATGGTGCATCAGAGGTTAGATACACTCAGGAAAGGGTTACTGAAAGGATCCTTTGAGAATTCCATAATGGGCACTTGCTCTTTGTTCGTTCCTTCTAATCAGTGCAAAATAGCAGGTTGTGGGTTCCCTAAGCAAAAGCACAGACATTTAATCACATGAATGCACACAGATCCAAAAGAAGAATTAATTATTAATGATGTTGTGGTTAGGCTCAATTTCAATTAATAAATAATTTATAATGCTGTATACAAGAAAACCACATTATAATAAAAAATAAGGTAAAAGCTTAGCAGAAATCTCCAAATCAAAATTTAAGAGGTCATTTCTCAACATTGATAATCCCTAATGTTGTAGCATTCCAGTCAACCCATTTCTGCTTATTCACAGCAACACTCATAGAACAGAATGAGTTAAAGTATTTAAAGGCAGACCTTATTTTATCATGCTTTGATTTATTGTGCAACTGAACACAGGTCCTGCTGCCTGCCACTACGAAAGCCAGGTGCTGATGTAAAGTGAACTGGTTTATTTGCAGATGCTGACCATCTGGAAGATGGAGACTCGTCTCAAAGCCCACCTCCTGGAAGATGGGGGCAGAGGTTTTCATAAGGAGGGAGAGGGGAACAAAACAAAGAGATCAAGGGAGGGGGTTGCTAATTTGTCTACTTGCAGACTAGCACAGTCCATTTCCAATAAGGCAAGTGATGGTCCACTGTGCATCATCCTGGTTTAGTCATTCTGGCTTCCCGTTGTCCCAGTTTCACGTCATCCTGACTCTACAATTGAAGGTCAGCAAATCTGGAGCTGGGATGCTTGAAGGTCAGGGCCTGTACCTTCTGAAGTTAGTTCCTAGGGTTCTTATACAAACATACTATTTATCTACAAGCTACGTATTAGAGTCAGCACTTAAAGAAACAACAGCAGAAGAATAGAGGGGTGGGTTACAATTTCCCAGTGCTACAATTTCCCACTGTTACAATTGTGCTTCGCAGATACTGTGTTTTGACAGATTGGAAGTGAGACCCTCTACCAGATGATGGTTAGCATTTTATAGAAATAAAATATTTTAAAATTAAAGCATGTACTTTTTTTAGACATAGTTTTTATACTTAATAGTCTACAGTATAATTTAAAAATAACTTTTATATGCACTGGGTAACCAAAAAAATTTATATGACTTGCTTTATTGTGCTATTCACTTTATTGTAGTGGTCTGGAACCAACAATTTCTCCAAGCTCTGCCTTCATTAATATTTAAAAATTTCTTTTCATAAGTATATTATGGTTTGTTGTAAAAAGGACATAATTCAAGTTGTAATTTGGCCTGATAACATGAAAATTTGTACCACCCAAAACGTTTTCACCCAATACATAGAAAGGCAACAAACAAACTTATTACTGCTGTCAGTTATGCTTAAACAGTGACAATCTTTCAAATCCCCAAACCATGTTAACACAAATTAACCATTTAAAAAGATAATGCTAGAGTAGATGCCATTCTCACCTAATGGTCCATCTGCTATTCTTGACTAATATATGTGACAAGTTGCTTACCCAGAATTCACTAGCACTTAGACTTTGAGAGAAAAAGAGAATATCATTATAGGTGTTGTTTTGTTTTGATAAGTGCTTGCTAAATATTCCTGTGGTCATCTCCCTTCAGAGCTATAATGCTCAATTCTGTGCTACTGTTTTAATTTCATTCTTATTTCATGGTATATATGTGATAGCATTAAAAACTGCTTATATAAAAGTAACAAATGAAGTAAGAGAAAATAAGAGCCTTGCTCTGACTGGTGTGGCTCACTTGGTTGGATGTCATTCCACAAGATGAAAAGTCACCTGTTCATTCTTGGTCAGGGCACATACCTCAGTGGCGGGTTTGGTCCCCAGTCAGGGCACATACAAGAGGCAGCTGGTGGATGTTTCTCTCTCATATCAATGTTTCTATCCCTCTCTTTCTTCCTCCCTTCCCCTCTCTCTAAAAATAAATAAATATTTAAAAAATCTCAATAAAAAGCTGAAAATATTTTTAAAAGAGAGAAGATAAGCCCCATGAAAGCCTCTGGTTCTACATTTCATTACTCAGTTTTAGCCTTCTTTGTTTTCCTCTGAGTGCATTAAATAGATGCAATAGTACCAATGACTCAGATAAGAGATTTGTAAAATTTGTAATATACATTAAGATCTTATAAAGTTAGTGTTCTATAATATAAAATGGGTTAAACTTTAAGAGCTATACATCATTTGTATATAAAGAATTACAAGATAGGCAGTTAAAATTGGTCAACCTGTGTTGATGTATTTGCTGAACATTAAAAACAACTTTTCTTCTAAGGAAATTCCTTATGTTGACACTTCTGCAATAATCTCTAGTGTTTTACTGCCTAACTAATGGGCAAGGATTTCTTTCAAATGATAGATTCTTGTGATTGGTGACAGAGGACTCTGGGCTTAGAATCAGCATTTCTCACTTGAAGCTCAGGTGAATCCGGCATGCATGGTCCCAATCCACACCTTTGTTTTATAGATAAAGGTAAAAGGTGACAGAAGACAGCTGGATGGGAAGAGAAGAACCTCCAAGAGGGGTCAAGTACAATAAATTAAAAAAAAAATCATTGGTAAAGAAAACTTAAAGGAAAGGAAGTAAAAAATAGATGAAGTACCTGAGAAGTAGTTAATAAATAGAAAAAAGCTAGTCTATAAAACCTGTATAGACTTGAAGCAAAATTAACAAATGTAAGAGAATGAAGATAAAGAAAGAGGATAACATTGCTTTTATTATATTTGTTTTTCTTTTAGATGTTGTATCGTTGGGTTTTTAATGTTTTTCTGCCCTCTCCACTTCCACTGTCCCAGCTCTCCCCTGCTTGTAGAAATAACTTTTTTTCTTAACAGCTATTCTTTGACACTAGTTTCTTGTGTTAGGAAAGTCTAACTCAGAAACAATAAAAACGTAAGTGGGGAAAAATTACCCTCCTTGACTTATGGTTCCTAATCTTGGGGCACATATAAAGTTGGAAACAAATTGGAGGAATTCATAGACCTGTTAATCTAATCCACTGGATTAGTTGTGTTTTTCATTTTCTCCTGGAATTTTAACACAGAATAGTTTAAGCACCCTGGGTTAAGAGCTTGGCCATCTTTTTATCAGTTGTGAAATCTATTTTAGAAAAACAAACAAAGAAACAAACAAACAAAAAAAACCCACATCCTTTTTTAATAACAAAGATACAGAAAAGTACATTAAGCAAATTTAAAACTTAACATATTTATAGAATAAAAACCCTTGGGACTACCCAGTTCAAGAACCCCATCCACAAAACCTCAAGGAGTTCCTTCCTAGTTGCCACTTCACTTTCTACACTAAAAGAAACCACTATCCTGACTTATGGGAATCAATCACTTGCTTCTGAAAAAATGGTTTTAGCATACATGTGCATTCTAAAACACTGTATTTCAGTTTATCTCCACGCACATGTATTAAGTCTAATTTTTCCTTCATCTTGTTTTTTGTTTTTTTTCCACCTGTTGAGCTTCTTATAATCTGAGTGCTGCTGATTTGATACCAATATGTTTCACAATTCTCTAAATTCTTTGTAACTTGGTGGTTATATCTAAAACTTGATTAGATTGTTTTCTTTTAATTTTTTTAGCAGATTAACTTAATAGCTGGTGATGTATTCTATTATCAACTTACCTCTTTTTTGGGATGTTAGTAACCTTTGGTGTGTGATGCCTGGATCCATTAATTCACTGGGGAATGGAAATAATGACATTTTTAATTCCATCACTTTGGCTTCACTTATTAGTTGAAATACTTTTGTGAAGAGATTTTTTTCATTCATCTACAATTTTGTTATTCAGTGGTATAGTTATTATAAAAAAGCTAAGATACATGGCTTATTCTTTCAAGATAATTTTTAGATTCCTAGTGTTACAGAAACAGGGGAGTCCAAAAACAAACCCCAGAGTTTGCGGCTGGGAGATAGGGAGCAGGAAGCAGCTTTCAGGATGCCCTTGCATGCCTGGAGCTAGTGGCTGGAAACATTGTTGCAAAGATCCGCTTACTTCCAAGACTCAGGAAGATGGGAGGGATCTTGGACTGTGGGCTGGTAGGGAAGAAGCAGACAGAGCCTACGTAGGGTTCTGTGAATGGTCAGAACTGTTTGCAACACCCACTGCGTGAGAGGACACAGGGAGAGAGAGGAGGCAGGGAGCAAGAGAAGCAGCTGCGGACATATTTTGGGCTGACTGTGGCTCTAGGAGGCTCTCTCTCTCTCAGGCTCTCTCTGGCCCTCACACCCTCACTCTCTGGCTCTTGTGGGCTCCCTCCATCTGGCTTGGAGAAGGGATCTCCAGGATGCTTTAAGAAGAGGCTCTTGCCAGACTGCTTTGAGAAGGAGAGGAGATCCACGCGGTTTGCAGGAAGAAGGCAGTTTACAAGGAGGCTGAGAATCCAGGCGGTCCTGCATTGAGAGCTGGAGGGCACCACAGCACAGAAAGGACCTCCCCAATCAGAACTGAGTGATTGGCAGCTACTGGTAAAGCTGAACTGTGCCTAGGAAGCAGGGAAATGGGTGTTTCTGACTTTCCTAAGACTGGCCAGGTCTGGGAGGGGGAGGCAGGACTTTGTGTAAATAAACAATTCTTTTTCTTGTCACCAAACTCTGGTATTCAGAGTTATAATTCTGGTGGCGGGCAATCGGGCCCCTAACTAAACAGCCCATGGGTTCTGTTTCAATCGGAGCAGCCCAGGGGTTCTGCTACACTAGCATTCCCTAAAGTTAAACAATCAATCTTGTCTTTAAATTACAAACTCATAGACTTAGACATATTTGCTGTTTCAATTTGTCCTAACTAATATCTTTATTGGAGCTTAAATTATCTTAATTATTTTTTCAGAGCTTTCTAAAGTTAGCTTCTAAGTCATTTCAACATGACCTTAACAAACTTTGAATTTCTTTCTATCTGATGAGAATGACGGTCTTAGATCAATTCTATATCACTTTCCTGTTTTCTATTTTATTGACTTCTGTGGTGACTTATTTTTCTTTCTGTATAATAAATTTGCTTATATTTCTCTAATTTCTTAAGGTGGGAGCATAGATCATTAATTAGAAAAAATCATTTTTTAAGACATGAGCATTAATGCTATAAATTTCCTTCTAAGCAATGCTATAGCCCAAACTAGTAAGTTTTAATGTGTTGCGTTCTTACTTTCACTAAAGTTATATGCAGTAAAATTTACTCTTTTTGTTGAATAGTTCTGTGATATTTGGTAAATGTATAAAGTTGTGTAACCACCACAAGAGAGATTTAAAGTAGTTACTTTATTTTAAAAAATGCTCTTTATTATACAAAACTTCCTCACATCTCCAACCTCATTCAAGAGCTAATCTTATAGTTGTATCCTTGCAAGAATATCAAATAAAAAGAATCATACAATATGTGCCTTTTTGAATCTGGCTTCTTTCATTTAGCAAAATGCATTTTAGATTCCTCTGTGTTGTGTTGTGTTGATCAGTTGTTTATTACTTTCTACTGATGAACATTATGGCATTATATGGATGTATTTCAGTTTGTTTATCCATTTTCTAGTTGAATGATATTTAAGGTTTTTTTCTGTATTTGCCTGATATAAACATTCATTAATAGAATTTTATATTTTCATTATACTTGGACAAATATATGAGAGTAGACTTGCTGGGTCACATGGTAAATATACATTTACTTTATTGGAAATTGACAAAGTTTTCCCAGAGTGATTATATTATATGAGGTTGCTCTGCATCTTCAACATGTGATATTTTAGGTTTTAAAAAGTTATTCTGATAGATGTATAATGTCATCTAATTATGGTTTTAATTCACATTTCCTTAGTGACTAAAATTGAGCATATTATCATGGACTTATTTGCTGAAACATCTTTTCATGTTTTGTCCATTTTTATGGTAACTTTTTCCATTAAGTTTTGAGAGTTTTTGTTAATATATTTGGAGTAGAAGTCTTTTATCAGATATGCGACTTAAAATATTGTTCCTAGTACGGGACCAACTTTTTCATTTTATTAACAATGTCTTTGAAGAGCAGATATTCTTATGAAGTCCATTTATCAGTTTTTCTTTTATGGATTAAGCTTTTGATGTGATATCTGTGAAATATTTGCCTTAAATAAAGTCTAGAGATTTTTCTTTTATGTTTTCTTCTAGAAATTTTATAGTTTTAGGTTTTGCATTTTTGTTATATGTATTTTCTTAGCAAAAGTAGTAGTGGAAGGGGAAATTTAAATTGAAGTTATAAAGTAGTAGATGCTTTGTAGGAGGATTGAATCCTATAGTATATATCATAAAGGGTAAAATCTTACTATTCATAGTATAGCCTTTTATGTTTTTTCAATATTTGTGAAGATTGTTTAAAACAAAAATAGTATTGCAGTGTAATACTGTCTAGAGCTTGCTTTTATTAGTGTTTTACAACACATTTATCTTGGACAGTTTGTCATTTTAGTACAAATAAATTTGTTATGGTTTTCAATGACTACATAATAATGCATACATACATTGAACAACTCTCATTTTGATGCTAGCATTCTTCTTCTTGTTTCCTTCCTTCCTTCCTTTTTACCCTCACCCAAGGATATTTTTCATTTCTTTTAGAGATAGAGGAAGGGAGAGAGAGAAGCATCAATAAGAGAGAGAAGCAACGATTGGTTACCTCCCCTATGTGCCTGCAGGTATGTGCCCTGACTGGGAATAGAACCCATGAACTTTTGGTTTACAGGAGGAAACTCCAGCCAATGGAGCCACACCAGCCAGGGCTTATTCCTCTTTTCTCTCCCTCTCTCTCTCTCTCTTTTTAAGTATCACTATAGACATACAAAATATTTTTATTGTTATTTTTCTTACAACCCTTACATTGGTTATGTATTTTGGCTGCTGGCAGCTCCAGGAAACTGGTCCTGTGTCCTTTAAACACGACCCCACTAATCATTGAGTAATCCCTTGCACTCTGGAACTATGAACTCTTCCAGGTTCTCCTACTTTTTCTGTAACACATGTGGAATCAACAATACTGGTTATTCTGGTTATAAGGTGCTCATTGTTAGTGAAGTGTCATTCTTCTAGTCCCTTTCAATGGATAAAGCTTTAGGAAATATACATTTTGTAATATATCATGAATTCATACAGATATTTCCAAGCCAAATGTAATACTAAAGTGTTTCATTACCACTGTTTTTAAAGTTTGTTTTAATCTATTACTTACAGTGAAATCTTTGACTATAGTGCCATTATTATATTTGCATATTAACTTTAGTCTACTTTACAAATATTCACACATAAGGAATAGCTTTATAATTACACTACTAATATTTCCACCAGTAACAAACTTACTAAGTGTAGTTTTAGACCTTTGTGGATTTATTTTATTCCTTGGAATAGTACATTAAGTATTGTACTCAAAAGCTCTTTTTAATTAAGTATTTTCTTTTCATAGTCAATATTATCAATTTGTAATGGAGTTAGGTTTCTTTATTTCTCTCTCTATATAGTTTAAAGTTTTTCTCCTCTTTGATTTAATTTTATTTTTGAATATGTAAAATATTATAAAGCATTTGCTATGTTTCAAAATTTTAACTATATAAAATTGTGGTACATTTATTTCCATTTTTATCTTGCCTTGTTCCCATCTACTCCTACAAGTATCATTTTTATTAGTTTATAGCTTTTCTTTTCGCCCCTCCTTCCCTCTCTCCTTCTTCTCCCCCTCCTTCCCTTCCTCCCTCCGTCCATCTTCTGTTTTTTCACTTTTTTTGGGGGGGGGCACCAAAGTCATATATTATATACATTCATTTTTACCTTTTTACTTAATGATATATTCTGGTAATCATCTATATCAGTTTATAGAAACCTTTCTTATTTTTTTAATGGCTGCAGAGAATTACATCATGTGAAAATACCTAAGTTTATTCAACAAATGTCCTATGGTTAGACTTTTGGGTTATATAAAAAATTTTAACTATAAATAATATTTTCATGATTATTAAAGATGCATATTTTAGGTTCTCCAACAATTTAAATTAGTTTATACCTCCGTCAACAATGAAAGGGGTATTGGAAGCACTGATGAGCCCTGGCCTTCTATGAAATTGACAGTATGAGAAAAAACAAGATGCAGCAGCCTGAGATTCACAAGAACAGGGCCTTTTACCCTAAATGTACTTTTTGGACAAGTATGGGGCTAGCAGGAGAGTGCTCCTCCTCTGCTCTCTTCTGAGGGTGAAACTGGACTTCCCTTCCCACTAACACCATGCAAGGAACAGGCTTCTCTCCAACACCACGTTGGCATTCCACATGTTTATTGACAAATTTAGGGTCATGAGGCATCAGTGTTAAGGGAAGCCACTCTTCCCTTACTCTTAACAGACTACTCTCAAAAATCCACTTTGTTCTGGCGTTATTCCAAAACAGGAGTTGAAATTATGCAAACATTCTGAGGCATGCAATTATGCCACAAAGGGATTGAGCTGTCACGGCCTACCCTGTTCATAAGGATAGGGAGAGACTTACTGAGAGTAAAAGGACAAATGAGGCATGTCACTATTACTACTCCATGTTTCCAATGAAGATAGGTGGTTTCTCTTTTCTTTAAAAAGAGACAGGTATTTACTTTCTTTGTCATTGTAAAATATTTCACTTTATGCTCTCCCAGTATGGTTTTATTTGATTGTGCTCCACCCTGAGGAAGAAAATAATGAACAAATTCTTCTTTTCTTAAATATATGTGCACTTAACTCTATTAGAAATGACATACACATATGTCAGTTTGTTGCTGTAATGAGCCACCAATATCTATTCTCCCAAGTACTCAGCCCTGAAGTGCCACTGGAGATTTGTAAAACTATTCTGAAATATGGACTGTAAGATAAAAATGAAAAATATATTTAATATATCTAGGTCAACAATATATGTGTATTTGTTTTGAAGACCCTAAAACAGAAGCACCAGAAAGTGATAGTAAATGTTTTTAAAAGTCATAATGGCTTTCCTTTCCCCAGTGGTGATTAAAAGTTTGCTGTAGTATATATTGGGGAAAGATAAAGCTTCACAAAAAAATGTGAATGCAACCACATTTGCCAGTTTTTACTATTTCTTTCCAGTTTGCCACTGGACTCTTAAATAGTTAATGCTGTATGTATACATCACTTCCTATCAGTTAGAAACAACCTATACTTAGAAATACCTCATTTTAATTAAAAGACTGTTATTCAACTAAGAGGTCTTAACAGGACAATCTTTTGTGTCAGCTGCCTGTTCTGACTAAAGATTAATCAGATAAAGTAATTTGGGGGATTAGCAAGTAGACTATTTTTAATCTTTGTTAATATTGTTCTTTTTTTCCTACTATTTGTAAATAGCAAATATACCAGTTGTAAAAGAATAGTATTAGATGCCATCTACTAGGTGTTATCTATGACTGAATATTCCCACAGAATTTGACATTGTGCTGTAAGGTGCATATTGTTTTGCAAACAAATTTCCATCAAGAAAATAAAAACCAGATGAAAACAACAAGAGAAAGGCTCTTTCTTATGGATTAATTACTCCAAAACATACACAAACAAAAACCACTTGGAGCTCCAATTAAAGCATTAAACAACACATCAATGGTTTTTATCCAAAACAGATTAGGAGCCACTTAGGAGAAGTATTACACATAGCAAAGTGCAAATGGGTCTCAGGAAAGGTGGTGACATTCCAATAAGAAAGTTAGTATTTATCTTTGATCCCTGGAACTTTCATGGTACCCAATAATCCTTATACAGGAAAAAATGGCTCTCTTCCATGGATGCTGCCCATTTTCAGAAGCCTCTCTATGGAACTCCTGCCTGGCCATTGAGGAACCAGCCAGGTTCCTACAATCCCCACTTAATTTGAGAACTTTACTTTGAACTTCTAGTGAAATGGAAAGAACATGATGCCTTCCCTGGTCTTATTCTTGGACATTGTCCCTCCAACTCCAGTGAGCCTTTTATTCTAATCTGTTTCATCCTTGTATTTCCTCTTTTACGATCCATCACTTCCATTTGCTGTTTCATCTCTTCTCACTATTTCCTCTGAAGTACAATTATATAATAAACAATAAGTACAAACAAAAAAATTCCCTTTAACTATTAGATTTCACTTATTATGTTACCATCCGTATTATGACTTTATCTTACTACTATTTTTTCCTCAAATTAGTAACTTCCCTTGAAACCTTATAATAACATCTAATTTGGAGTTGGGTTGTGGGTGATAGTTTATTATTCTAAGTCTTTATTTCAAGTAAAGATTATTATTTATTTACTTGCCTGAAGGAAGAAAAAAAATCAAAACAAAATATAAGACCTTCTTGGAGTTTCATGATTTGGGCTATACCTCAGCCTCATTCCCTTATTGTGGTGAAAAACTTCCTAGTTGACATTTACCCCAGACCCTTGCCTTCTTGACTCATAGCTCCTGTCCACACGTTGCCTTAAACAGACTCTGCTGCATCACCTGAGCTCCTGCCAATTTGAACTTGACTTCTCTGAATTTTCCATACTTTCTTCCCATCACATACTCCTCCATTCTTTGACTTCATCTCTGCTCACTCTCATATTTTCTCCTGATGAATAGTTTCAGCTTTTTCCTCCTTTATGAATCTTTTTAAAAAATTTGTCCTTCTTCCGCCAGTATATTCTGCCGGTGCTGATCTTTGAGGATGTGGGCTATGCTCTATCTCTTTCTGCTTTATGCCACAGCTAGATGGTAAATGCCTGTTTGTTCAGTGAATGGATAAGTGAACAAATGAGGGAATTAATGGCCAAGGATGTTTAGGCACTTCATAATCTAAATCTCCAGTTCTGGAAGGTGTAGAAGTTGAAACTCCCTCCCCAGCCAATAAGCAACAGTAGATGTCAATGACTTGCAAAATCCACTTAATGGAGGTCCATGTGGTTTTTTCAGTCTTTATCAAAATTTCTCAACTCATACATTTTTCCTTCTGACTTCTAACTTGGCATTCAGGACTCCTCTCAATTAGAAACTCAAACAGGTACAGTAAGGACAATAGGCAAAGGTAGAAAGAGGCAATATGGATTGCGGTCAGGAGTACATTTCAGTTTGAGCCCTGGCAAAGTAAACCTTCAGGATTAGTATGATTGGCTTCTACTTCTCAGTTTCTAAAATTATTTCCTCATACCATCATGTTTATCAGAACTTTTGGCACATGGATGAGAAGAAACAAATCTGGAAAGGGATTAAATGAAATGCCAAATATGAATCGTATGCTGAGACTTCTTGCTATATTCTGTTTTATATTAAATCCTGAATTGGGGTCATGGCTAAATATATATTTTCACACACTCAATTAATAAATTCATTGCTAGGTATGTAGATGTTGCATACATGTCTTGGAGTTGGGATCAAAGAAGTTCATTTTCAGGGAATCAGTTATTATAGCACTGATTTTGTTGTGGAAGGAAAAAAGACATCAATCTTCAGTTTCACTTAGCAGTAGATAGCAAAAGTGTGAGTACTGTACAACTATTTAAACACCTTGCTTTACTTTTCTGCAGCTTTCCATGTGAAATTTTTAGTAAGATGAAACTTTAAATCAATAGCTTATGCCTTTTTAATGTTTTTTAGCCTTCTCAGAAAGAAAAAAAGACAACTTTTTTTGGTTTTAAATCTTGACCTTTGAGAGATTCCAAAAGCAACCATTATTCTTAAGGTTGAATAATTAAAGGCAAACCTACTAGATGAAACAGGCTGGTCCTCATAAGCCTCTGAGATTTTTTTAAACTACTTCTAGTAGTTATTCTCATCATTTTGCAAAGGTTTCAATTTGTCTAATTTTGAGAACTGACTTTAGAATTATAACTCTGCATTTCTTTCATCATATTCTATTTTCTTTTAATTGTATAATATTTATATTCCTTGCTCAAAGTCAGCTTCACAAAAAGCAAGGACTCAAAGAAATCTGCAGTAAGTTTCATGTTAATGAGAAGTAATGTAAAAATGTCTCCATTTAACACTATATTCAGTAATTAATATTATTCATTTTCAAGTACTCACCAGAATGGGTGTTTTTTGTGATTGTGTATGAGTTTATATAATATAGAAATATCAATATGTTGTTAGCTTCATTTATAAGTTATATCTAATATCTCATCTGTATTTTTAAGAATGATAAGAAATTTGTTCTGAAAATAAGCAGGCCTTTTGTGTTATTGGGGAAAGATTTTTTTCAGCCTAAAGTTTGTTATTCAGATAAAGTTATAATGTGTTTTTAGGGTGAATTAGTAATGTGAAAGCAATGGAGAATGTCTTTAGCCACAAAAGTATATTAAATATATTAGGTTCATATTGGTTAATAAAATTATATAGGTTTCAAGTGTACAATTCAATAATACATCATTTATATACTATATTTTATATTTACCATCCAAAGTCAAATATCCTTCTATCAACATATATTTGACTCTCTTTACCCTTTAGTACCTCCCCCTCTGCCTCTTTCCCTCTGGTAACCATTATAGTATTGTCTGGGTTTAAGAGTTTTTTTTTTTTAAATTTGTCACATTCAATTTTATATTCCACATATGAATTAAATCATATGGTTTTTGAGTTTTTCCATCTGACTTAGTTTTCTTAGCATGATATTTTCAAGATCCATCATGTTGACGCCAATGAAAATATTTCATGTTTTCTTATGGCAGAGTAATATTCCATTGTATATAAGTACCATGTCTTCTTTATCCAATCATCCACCAAAGGACATTTTGGTTATTTCCATGTCTTGGCCTCTGTGAATGATGCTATAGTGAACATAGGGGTACATATATCTTTATGAATAAGTGTTTTCAAATTCTTCAGGAAGATATCCAGAGGATGGATTTCTAGGTCATATGGTAACTCCATGTTTAATCTTTTGAGGACCTCCAAACTGCTTTTCATGATGGCTGTACCAGTTTACATTCCCACCAGTAGTGAATGGTGGTTCCTTTTCCTCTACACCATCTCTAACACTTGTTTGTTATTACTTGTCTTATTGATGATAACCGTTCTGAGGTTGTATCTTACTGTAATTTTGATTTGCATTTCCCTAACAGCTAGTGAAGTTAAGCATTTTTTCATATATCTGTTGGTAATTTGTATGTCTTAGTAGGAGAAGTGTCTGTTCAGGTCCTCTGCCCATTTTTAAATTGGATTCCTTTTTGTTGTTGTTGAATTGTACGAGTTCTTTATATATTTTGGATATTAACCCCTTGTCAGAGGTGTTGCTTGTCAATATTTTCTCCCATTTGGTTGATTGCCTTTTTGTTTTGTTGTTGGTTTCTTTTGCTGTGAAGAAACATTTTAATTTGATATAGTCTCATTCATTTACTTTTGCCTTTACTTCCCATGCCTTTGGGACCAAAGTCATAAAATCCTCTCTAAGACCAAGGTCAAAATGTTTATTACTTATGTTTTCTTCTGTGTATGTATGTATATATGTATTATTTTTCTATTAGAATTGTCCCACTTTTTCCCGATTGCTTCTCCTCACCCTGCCAATCTTTTCTCCCACAGTCCACTCCTACCCTATTGCCCATGTCCATGGGTCGTTTATACTTCTTCCTTGACTGGACCCTACCCCTTCTTACCCACCTTCTCTCCTTCCCACCTCCCCCATGGTATCTGTTAGTCTGCTCCTTGTTTACATGCCTCTGGTTCAATTTTGCTCATTTGTTTGTATTGTTTATTAGTTTCCTGTATTAGTTTCTTGTATCATATGGTATTTGTTTTTTATTGTCTACCATATTTCACTAGGCATAATTCTCTCTAGTTCCATCCATGTTGTTGCAAATGGCAGGAGTTCCTTCTTTCTTTTTGCTGCATAGCACTCCTTGTGTAAATGTACCACAGTTTTTTGATCCACTTATCTACAGATAGGCACTTAGGCTGTTTCCAGTACTTGGCTATTGTAAATAACATTGCTATGAACATAGGAGCACTTAGGGTCTTTTGAATTGGTGTTTCAAGATTCATCGGATCTAATCCTAGCAATGGAATTGCTGGTTCAAAAGGCAGTTCCATTTTTAGTTTTTTGAGGAAATTACATACTGTTCTCCATAGTGGCTGCACCAGTCTGCGTTCCCACCAACAGTGCATTAGGGTTCCTTTTCTCCACATCCTCATCAGCATTTGTTGTTTGTTGATTTATTGATGATGGCCATTCTGACTGGTGTGAAGTGGTATCTCATTGTGGTTTTTATTTGCATCTCTCTGACGGCTAGTGATGTTGAGCATTCTTTCATATGTCTATGGACCCTCTGTATGTCCTCTTTAGTGAAGTGTTTGTTCAGGTCCTTTGCCCATTTTTTAATTGGGTTGTCTGTCTTCTTGGTGTTGAGTCATATAAGTTCTTTATATATTTTGGAGATCAATCCCTTGTCTGATATATCATAGGCAAATATGTAATCCCATACAGTTGGTTCCCTTTTCATCTTGCTGATGTTTTCTTTTACTGAGCAGAAACTCTTCGGTTTGATGTAGTCCCATTTGTTTATTCTTTCCATTATTTCCCTTGCCTTAGGACATATATTGATGAAAATATTTAGGTGGGATATATAAAATTTTCCTGCCTATGTTTTCCTCTAGGACTTTTATGGTATCACATCTTACATTTAAGTCTTTGATCCATCTTGAGTTTATTCTGGTGTTGATGTAAGGTGGTGGTCTAGTTTCATTTTTTTTGCATTTCCCTGTGCAGTACACCCAACACCATTTGTTGGAGAGGCTCTTTTCACTCCACTTTATGTTCCTTCCCTCTTTGTCAAATATTAGTTGACCATATAGGCCTGGGTTTATTTCTGGGCTCTCTATTCTGTTCCATTAATCTATATGTCTGTTGTTATGCCAATACCAGACTACTTGGATTACCATGGCCTTGTAGCATAGTTTGATATCAGGTATTGTGATTCCTCCTACTGTGTTCTTCCTCAAGATTGCTGTGGCTATTCAGGCTATTTTTTGGTTCCATATAAATGTTTGAAGTATTTGTTCTGGGTCTGTGAAATACACCACTGGTATTTTAATAGGGATTGCATTGAATCTATAAATTACTTTGGGTAGTATGGACATTTTAATGATGTTGATTCTTCCCATCCATGAACATGGTATATGCTTCCATTTATTTGTATTTTTCTTAATTTCTTTCTTCAGTGTTATGTAGTTTTCTGAGTACAGGTCTGTTACCCCCTTGGTTAAGTTTATTCCTAGGTACTTTAGTTTTCTTGTTGCTATAGTAAATGGAATTTTTTTCTAATTTCTAACTCTATATTTTATTGTTGGCGTACAGAAATGCCTTCAATATTTAAATATTGACTTTGTACCCTGCTATTTGTCCCTGGCTGGTTTGGCTCAGTGAATTGAGCGTCGGCCTGCGAGCTAAGTGTCGCTAGTTTGATCTTCCACTCAGGGCACATCAGAGAAGGAAAACTCTGACTCCAAAAAACCTCCGCTGCCTTGCAGCATACCTCTTTAGGGGAAAGGCTAAGGGAGTAAACCCCGACAGAAAATCCGGAGCCGGAGTCCCTAAGGCGGTTTGACGTTGTAGTCAACACCGGCAACTCCTGCGGTGCACCTGAAGCCAAGCTGTATTGACTCCGCCTTTCCCTTGGACCCTTCAGCTGCGAAGAGAGGGGGGGTCTGCTGCATGGGCAACAGCAGACCCTCCATATCACCCTGCCCAGGCTCTGTAGCTTCAGCTTCACTGGAGAGGACACTCCAGCGTCATCACAAGATGTCGATTCAACACGGGAGGAGACAGATACCATGTCACTCCCGAGTCGGACTGCACAACCATTCTCGGTGGTGCAGATAGACTCTTAAGAAGCTACACCATCGTCTCTCGAGACGGACGGCTGCCGACCCTGCTATTTTACCAAATTCACTTATTAGGTCCAGTAGTTTTTCGTGGAGTCTATATAGTACACTATCATGCCATCTGCAGATAACGACAGTTTTGCTCCCTCTTTTCCAATTTTGATGCCTTTTATTTCTTTTTCTTGTCTGACAGCTGTGGCTAGAACTTCCAAGAGTATGTTGAATAGTAGTGGAGAGGGTGAACATCCTTGTCTTGTTCCTGATCTCAGGGGGAATGCTTTGAGTTTTTGCCCACTGAGTGTGATGTTGGCTTCAGGTTTCTCATATATGACCTTTATTTTGTTGAGGTATGCTCCCTCTATTGCCATTTTCCTGATTGTTTTCATCATAAATGGGTGTTGTACTTTATCAAATGCTTTTTCAGCATCTATTGATATGATCATGTAATTTTTGTCTTTCATTTTGTTTATGTGGTGTACTACATTTATTGATTTGTAAATATTAAACCATCATTGCATCCTTGGGATGAATCCCACTTGATTGTGGTGTATGATCTTTGTAATGTGTTGCTGGATCCGGTTTGCCAATATTTTGTTGAGGATTTTAGCATATATGTTCATCAGTGATATTGGCCTGTAGTTTTCTTTCTTTGTTGTGTCTTGACCTGGTTTTGGAATTAGGGTAATACTGGCTTCATAGAAAGAGTTTGGGATTCTTCTCTTTTCTTGGATTTTTTGGAATAGTTTGAGAAGGGTAGGAGTTAGTTGTTCCCTAAATGTTTTGTAAAATTTGCCTGTGAAGGCTTCTGGTCCTGACTTTTGTGTGCCAGTAGTCTTTTGATTACTGCTTCAATTTCACTCGTTGTTATCAATCTGGTCAGGCATTCTGCTTCTTCTTGATTCAGTTTTGGAAGATTATATGTTTTTAGAAATTTTCCATTTGATCTATGTTGTCAATTTCAATGACAAGCATACAGTTGTTCATAGTAATTTCTTACAATCCTTTGCATTTCTGTGATATCAGTTGTGATTTCTCCTCTTTCATTTCTGATTTTGTTTATTTGGGTCCTTTCTCTTTTTCTTGATGAGCCTGGTTAAAGGCTCGTTGATTTTCTCCATCTTTTCAAAGAACTAGCTCCTGGCTTTATTGATCTTCTGATTTGCTTGTTTCGTGTCTATGTCATTTAGCTCTGCTCTAATTTTTTTTGGTTTTGAAATTTCTCGTTTATTTCTAGAAATAGATTGTTTTATTTTTTACTTATTTAAAGTATATTTTATTGATATGTTGTTACAGCAGTTCCAATTCTTTTTTCCTTTACTTCCCTCTACCCAGTACCTCTATTTCCTCTAGCAATCCCACCCCCCTTAGTTCATGTCCATGGGTTGTGCATATAAGTTTTTTAGCTTCACCTTTTCCTATATTATTCTTAACTTCCCCCTGTCTATTTTCTACCAACCAATTATGCTTCTTCATCTCTGCACCATTTCCCCATTTCTCCTCCTTCCCCCTCCCAGCTGGTAACCCTCCAAATGATCCTCATACCTATGATTCTGTTCCTATTCTGGTTTGCTTAGCTGAATTTAGTTTTAATTTGTTAGATTCAGTTGTTGATGGTTGTGAGTTTGTTGTCATTTTAATCTTCATAGTTTTGATCTTCTTTTTAAAAAGTAAGTCCCTTTAACATTTCATATAATAATGGTTTGGTGATGATGAACTCCTTTAACTTTACCTTGTGTGGGAAGCACTTTATCTCCCTTTCCATTCTAAATAATAGCTTTGCTGGATAGAGTAATCTTGGTCATAGGTCCTTGCTTTTCACCATATTGAATACTTCTGCCAGCCCCCTTTTGCCTGCAAAGTTTCTTTTGAGAAATCAGCTGATAGTCCTATAGGCACCACTTTTTAAGTAACACTCTGCTTTTCTCTTGCTGCTTTTAAGAGTCTCTCTTTATCTTTAACCTTTGACATTTTAATTATGATGTGTCTTGGTGTGGTCCTCCTTGGGTCTAGCTTGCTTGGCACTCTCTGTGTTTCCTGGAGTTGTATGTCCATTTTCTTCATCAGATTTGGGAAGTTTTCCTTCATTATTTTTTCACATAAGCTTTCAATTTCTTGCTCTTCCTCTTCTCCTTCTGGCACCCCTATGATACAAATGTTGGCACACTTAAAGTTGTCCCAGAGGTTCCTAAGCCTCTCATCATTTTTTTCAATTATTGTTTTCTCATTCTGTACTGGTTGACAGATTTTTTCTTACTTATGTTCCAAATCACTGGTGTAAACCTTGGTTTCCTTCCCTTTACCATTGGTTTTGTGTGGATTTTTCTTCATTTAATTTAGCACAGCCTTTAATTCTTTCATTATGCATTGGCCATACCTAAGCATATCTGTGAATCCTGTGAGCATCTTTATCACCAGTGTTTTGAACTCTACACCTGTTAGGTTGGCTATCTCCTTATTGCTTAGTTCTCCCACTGGAACCTTGATCCAACCCCCCTTTTGGGCCATACTTCTCTGTCTCCTCATCTTGACAGACTCCTGTGTTTGTTTGCCTCTGTGTCTTAGGTAGAGCTGTTGCAGCTGTTACATTGTCAGTGGTGGATCCTTAGGTATTCATCAGTATGGGCGACTCATTTCACCACGTTGTGGTGCTGTCTGTGGGGGATGGGTCAGAGAGGGAACAATGCCACTTGCTCAGCACTTGCCTCTTTTCAAGGCACTTCTCTCACTTCTGCATGGGATTGGCGCCTTTCTAGCTATTGCCCTGACTGTCATTTTCAGGGTCTGTGGACATTCTAGGACCATGGGGGCCTCCTAAACAAGTCAACTCTACTGAGAGACTGGCAATTTCTTCCTCTGTCCCAACCCCTACTGCTTTCACAGTCAGAGCAATGAGGCTTTATTTTCCTTGGTGCTGGAACCATGAGCTGCACCGTCTGGTCTAATAATAGGTGCACTCCCCAGCTGTCCCTCTCTACTTTTTAAAACATGTGACTGTGCTTTCTGCTGGCCTGCTGCTGCCGCCGCTGCTGCCACCACCACACCACATCCTCTCAGCCTCAGCTCCGACCCTCCTACCTTTTGGATGAGTATTTATTTATATCTTTTTTGGTTAGACTTCCATGCAGCTCAATTTTCTAGACCTTCTGGTTGTCTCTAGTTTTGAGATAGTTGTATTCCTTCTTAGCTGTGGAGGGAGAAACAGCGTGTCTGTCTAGTCCTCCATCTTGGCTGAAAATAGAAATAGATTTCTGTTTTGATCTTGATGATTTCCTTTCTTCTACTTGCTATGGGCTTTGTTGTTGTGTAATTTTTTAAAATGTCTTACACTTAGGTCTTTGATTCATTCTGAGTTAATATTTGTGTGTGGTGACAAATAGCAGTCTAGTGTCATTGTTTTGCATGTGACTTTTCAATTTTTCCAGCACCATATATTGGAGAGGCTTTCTTTTTGCTATTGTATGTTTTTGGCTACCATTTCAAAAATTATTTTTTCATACACATGTGGATTTATTTTTGGGTGGTCATCCTTCTTCGTTGGCTTGTGCTTCTGTTTTTTCTGTTTGTTTGTTTTTTGTTTTTGCCAATAGCATGCTGTTTTGGTTATTGTCACTTTGTAGTACAATTTGAAGTCAGGGAGTGTGATACATCTGGCCCCCCCACCTCTGGATTGCTTTAGGTATTTGGAGTCTTTTGTGGTTCTATAAAAATATGATCTTTTTTTGTTTTATTTATTTAAAAAGGTCATTGGGATTTTGATGGGATTTTATTAAATCTGTATATTGCTTTGGTTGACATGTGTTTTTGGTAAGTTTAACCAAAGAACATTTATTGAAAGGATATCTAGGGATCATAGAATTGGTAAAAGACCAGAAGACAAGGCATAGTAGAAATCAAGAAGGAAACTGAGAAAAGCAGTGATTACTTTGAGTACATTGAAAAGAGAAACTTCTTTAAAATGTTCCTTTTAATAGAGTAGAGAAAAATAGATCATAGACAGAAACAAATATATAAAATAGTTTTAACCAATAATTAATTATTCAGATTATCTTAAGAATTAAAAAATATCAGAAAGAAAAGGACAAAATTCTCAAAGGAAAATATATGTAAAGGAAATGAACAGGCAATACACAAAAGAAGAGATTCAAATGTATAATATAAATAGGACGCTCAACTCCACTAAAAATTAAATAAAACTTAAAATGAGATTTTGGTTCATATTCATCATTTTGATCAAGGATATGTGTGAAAAAGCTGAATGTTGGTGAGAATCTGGTCTAAGAACATTGCTTATACACTGCTGGTAGAACTGTAAACTTGTTAACTTTGTAGAGTGACTTGAGTTAACAGTATCTGGTAAAGCTTAAAAAAACTTTCTACTTGTAGATATGTACTCTATAGTAACTCATATATATATTCATATGAAGATATGTATAAAAATGTTAATGGCAATTTTTTATCTAAAGGCAATAATATTGAAAAACATAAATGTCCATAAACAGGAAAATAAGTTATTTTTAGAATATTAACCTACTAGAAGATTGTCAAAGGGAGAAAATTAGAGTTACCTGTGTTAACGTGGATACATTTCTAAAGTGTTTTCTTGAGTAAAATAAGTTGCAGAAGAACGTGTGACATTTGAGCCATGGAAAAAGGCCAAAGTGATTTGTTCTCTCTATCCACGAAACCACAGCCCTACCTTTAAAGCCATTCAACTGATTAATCCAGGCCCCCCAGTTTTCCAGGATAATTCCCTTGCTTAGAATTAATTGACTAGGGACTTCAATTACATCTGCAAAATTGACACCACATCAGACAATAATTTTGTTGAATAACTGGGAATTATACCTAACCAAGTTGACATCTCAAAAAAATCATCACAATGATATTAATAAAATACTTAAAGTTTGTATGAGTTAGATTTAAAAGTCTGAGTTTTCTATAGTATTATAGGGAATATAGGGAAACAAACACATGGTGGATTGGGAGTGGGTACCTGATACTATTAGCATGTAGTGAGCATTCACAAAATAATTATTGGATAAACAAATTAATATATTTGAGTGAAACAGGCTCTTGGAGGTCAGCTGTATTTTCTATAGGTGCTTTTATGAAGTTGTTGCTAGAGACAACACAAAAAAGAACTGCCAGTTTTAAGCATTGTTTTTCTCAGGCTTCAGTCACACTGTGACAAAAACATGGCTTTCACACTCATCCCTAAAGCATTTCTCTTTTCATCTTTTAATAATATTGTATGAGAGAAAAGTTTCTTAGCCATTTGATGTCTTTTTAGATATCAATAGGTGAAAGAACAGGACTCAAGGCAAAAAGTCGAACAAGATTAGTCAAGTAACAGCCAGTAAATCTTACTAACTTACTACAACTAAGGTTTACTTTTCACCCACAAATGTTCACTAAGGGTAAGCTGCAGCCTCTGGTCTGTCATTCTTACTGTCCTTACTCTAGAAGCCAGCTGGACAGAGGAAAGTTCATGGGTAGCACCCATTGGCTCTTACTGCTTCTGTCTAGAAGTAACATATATCACTTTTGCTTACATGTCATTAGTCAAATATAGTCACGGCCCAGCCTGACTTGAAGAGGGCAGGGAAGACAAGTGCTCCTGCAGAGAGGTAAACATTATGTCCTCCATTACACAAGTAAGCCATAGGCCTTCACAGAGCCTAGAAAATGCTTATGTACATTAAAGATAACAATGAACACTGTAACTCTCCAGCTAAGGCTACTGTATGTAGTATTAACCTATTTATTAGAACCTAGACAGAACCTTTCCTTCTATTAATGAGAAGGCAATATAGTATAGTTAATTAAATGCATTGACTGTGATGTATTGCTGTTTGAGTTCAAATTTTACTCCTGATTAACCAGTGGCCTTGGGCAAAGTGCTTAACCTTCTTAATCTTCAATTGCCTCAGTAATGTATGTGTGTGTGTGAGGATTAATGCACATAAGTCACTTATGTCTTCAGGGATAATGGAGTTTTGAGGAACACTGGAAAACAATGTTCTGGGGTTTTGAGTCATTGGAGCACAAAAAAGCAAATTTTATTCCACGTGATTAAATGTCAAAAGTTCAAGGTGTGGTAGTAGGTAGGTGTTATTAGAGGTACTAATCAAAGTTATTGAGGAAATCAGAATGAGCAAGGCAAAGTGTGGCTCAGGGGCCAGAAATGAGGGAAGTAGGGCAGCCAGAAAGACTGACCCAGGGGAGCACTATATTTCCATTATAGTTTGATAAGCCAGCAAAACTGAATTATTTGAAACTTGTCTTAAAACATTAGTAAAATCCATTTATTTCATTAGTTATAATAGAATAATCTTTGATTGTTGTAAATTTAAAGGGTCAACATGATAGTTGCCTGATAACTTGAATTCTTATATTAATGGAATGCTCTGGAAGAGCATTTTACAACTGGCTAATATCTGTCATGCACCAGTCTCTACATTATTTTAGGAGCATTTGTTTTTTCCACTGATTTTAACAATCTTTCCTTATGCTGTGAAACAATAGCTAAGAATTTTGCTATAGAGGAGATGATGCAGGACTCAAATGTTGGAAAAAGTTTAGTTTCATGTAATAGCTAATAAACTTAGTAATCAATGTATATAAAAAGCTTTTTTTTCCGGAACTGAAGATATGACCCACCTTGACTTCCGGAGACCATAAGCAGTTCCACCTTTGTGCTTCAGGAGAACTGCAAACAATTCAAGACAGTATCTGAGCCATTATACTCCAGCTCTGTAGCTTCAGCTTCACTGGAGAGGACACTCCAGCGTCATCACAAGATGTCGATTCAACACGGGAGGAGACAGATACCGTGTCACTCCCGAGTCGGACTGCACAGCCATTCTCGGCGGTGCAGATAGACTCTTAAGAAGCTACACCATCGTCTCTCGACGGATGGCTGCCGATACTCCAGGGTGAGAGGACCACAGCCCAGGACACAGATAAAGATCACTCCCTATGGCACAGATAAAGACCACCACCCAGGATACAAGTAAAAGAATGCTGATACTTTTATCTGATTAACTTTTTCATTGAATTCCAAACCCTTTACCTACACTTTTCTTCTCTTCATAAAAAAGATCCATTTAAAATGGAATCTAAGACAGTCTGTTAGGGTACAAACCCACCATCTTCTCAGATCGCAAATCATCTGAAAAAAGCATCCATATAGATTCAATCCCTGTCTCTGCTTTTTGGGTCTGGTAGGTGATAGGAAGCACAAATTCTGGCTTTTCTGGTTTCAGAGAGAGATAGCAAAACATACCAAATTTGTGAAATGTTTTTGGAAGTATTGTTAATTTATCTTTTTAAATTGATAGCTTTGAGATTTGTCATTATTTCTAAAGATTTAAATGTACACTCTACTGATTATGTGTTGTTTTTATAGAATGTTGCTGTACAGAATTAGTGAATCCTATAATTATTTTTTGGGTTAAACATTTTTTCACTGGAATAAATAATTTTTACTTATTTAGGATTCAAGGTTTTGCTTCTTTTTTATGTGAAGATTGATTAAAATTTTATATTACTGTTGTATAATTTCCAAATAAACAAAACATGTTTCTTCCATTCCCTCAAAATAAGAGCTCTAGAAAATGAAAATAATCTCTCAGAAAAGTAAGATACATCTTTATTAAAACATCAGTAAATTTGTCTTGGAATTTAAATTTCTAAATCAAGAGATTAACCTTTATGGAATTGAATAAAACTGAATAATTTGCATAATAATTGATTTCTCTGCATTTCTAACAATATTTAGACCTATTGTACTCTCAGCTTAAAAGTATCATATTCCTTTGAGACTGGGAACTTAAAAATTCTATACAAAAGAAATTGAAAGAAGTGTCCTATTCTTTATTCATAAATCAATATAAAATTTAATCATGCTAACGAAGGGATACCTTGAATGATCTGGTTCTCTGAAAATCTTCAGCATCATCTGAAAACTAAATAATTGCTGCATTATTCATGGCAATATTTAGTATTTTGTTAAGGCTTCCACTCTCAAAAGGTAGTAGATCATATTGTATGGAATAAACACATGGAAGAATTTTGGAATATATGTTAAGCAAATTAATGCTGGCACTGTCTATCTCTTAGGTAAAATAAGCTCCCTAAGATTAGTCCTTTTGAAGCCTCAAAGTAAACTGAATATCAAACTATCGACTTCCAATCAGATATGTCATTGCCTTTTACTTTTTCAAGAAGACAGTATATATATTATAATATTACATATATTTATATATTATGCCTATTTTATATATACTATACATATATATAAAATATAAAATTACATAAATGTATGTACAATTATATATACAGGATAAGGCAAAAGTAGGTTTACAGTTGTGAGTATAAAAAGAGTTTATACTTCATTATTTATTAATTGTATTATTTTCCATATGAACAATTGTAAACCCACTTTTTCCCCTTCTTGTTTATTATATATATTATATATATATGCTATACATATTATATATAGATATATACTATATAAGTATGAGTTTCCTAATATAAACATTTATAGCCCAATAAATGAAGAAGAAAGCTAATCATTTATTATTTCATGCTCAAAGTTCATGATCAGTATTTTGGGGAGGACTCAGAGGACTTTGCTATTTCTATTGTTACTGAACCAAAAAGGGAGCACATCTGCCTGCCACCACAGAAGCTAACCTCATGAGGCAGGTGCTGATACAAAAAGAAAGAGAATTTTGTTCAGGGGTTGTGCAATCTGGGAGAGTGGTGGAGTCTCCATTTTCAGAGCTCATCTCCTCCATAAAACCAAGGCAAAAAGCTGTGTCCAGACTTCCTGCTCCAATTTAAAGCACAGTCCTTTGAAGCTTGCAGAGAGATGCTAATCAGTCATCTAGGTATTTTAGCTTGTTCCTGGCTGCGGCCGTTCCGGGCTCCCCGTTGGAATCCATGGGCCAGGTGGCTGCTAGGGCTATAAGATCGTGTGTTCCAAATGAGAGAGTAGATTAATGCACAGACAATTGCTTCACCAGGTCATCAAGGCAGGGAGAGAGAGCTTCCCTCCTGAAGGCCATGGTCCACGTGGCAGTGAAGGCCATATGGCTCATGGAGAGAAAATGCAAGTATACCTTGGAAGTCCAGGTCAGGAGCAAGAGTGATGAGCAAAGAGAGAGTCTGTTTCTTTGCTTCCATGGGACTACATTAATTTCAGGTGTGGGATGGGTCAGGTGTTTTCCCAAATTACCAGTGAACTTCCCAAATTTTTGCCTGCTTGGGGTGGGGCAACCTTCCTACCCGTATCTTCCTTCCCCAGGCTAGACCGGCAGGCCTCTTTGGTCCAGCACCTCCCACACACCATTTTGACTTCTATGGTGCACGGGCTTGCCTCCCTAATAAATAGAAAACCATCAACTAAATATGAAAAACTGGTCCTAACCTCAATCTGGTCCCAACCCCAATCTGGATCCAGAGGGGCATGGAAGGGCTTTTCACATGCTCAATATAAGAACCCCTCCCTGCCACCATCTTGGCAAGTGGGGGAGACCCCCTTGGCTCCTCCACATCCAAGGGCTTCCCGGCTTCCCCGCTTTTGCAACCTTGGGATTCATTACAGTGGCTCCACCATCCCCTGCCATCTTGGATGGGGCAGTTGCATGGTTGAGATGCCGGGCTGCCTGATGGTCCTTGCAATGATCAGCTAATCCTCAGCCTCTGAGATGGTGGACTCTGTGCCCCATCTGCAGAGGGGCACCCCTGCCCCCTGAAGCTTGGCACAGTCTGCTGAGTGTCATGTGCCTCAGTTCACCAAGAAGGGGTGAGTCGATGGTATGGGCTTGTCCACTGGTAACACTATTATCATGGTAGATATTGATTAAGAAATATAAACTACAATTATTTGTTTTCAGGCTAAGATTGAAACTTGCTTTGAAATATTTGTTCTTTCTCCTGAAACTTCTTTCTCTGTGTGGACATTGAAACATTTGAACTTGATCTTTGTCAAACATTTGACCCTTTTGCCTTTTTTATTTTCTGGATAAACCTAGGTCTGGTAAATGTTTCAACCCTATGAATGGATTATGACTAAATCTTCACTGGACTCTTTTAATACCTATTTGCCATGCATTCTGAAAGCATACCGCCAAATTTACCCATATTTAAAGTTGATCCTGGTGAACACTACATGATAAAATTGGCTGTTGTACGTTATAATTATAATCATGTAATAATTTCTCTTTCATATGACTAATGGTATATTCTATCAACACATGTCAACACAAAGCTCTCTTTCAGTGAACTCCCATATGACCTACTGTCTATAATACATATCACACACTTTAGTGCTTTGCTTTGTAAATATTGGTAGGTACATCTCATTCATCATTTAAGAGTGCAAACCCTGGAGGGCAAGATTGATATTATACACATTGAATTACATTTTCTATTGTTCCTAATAACTCAGACAACATTTTAACAATAGAGGAGCTTAAAAAGTTTAGTCAATAAATGAAACAGAAGAAAGAAATGATAATTTATGATTACATTTATTCTAAATGTTTAAATAAGATAAGCATATATTTGCTTTTAAATTAAAAAATAAATTTGTTAATGAAGTTAAGTGCAAATTTTTGCTCCAACAAAAATATTTTACTTCTAATGTAAAGTCCAGATTATTTTAAAATCTTATATGCTACCCTGGCTAGTATGGCTCAGTGGATTGAATTCCAGTTTATGAACCAAAGGGTCACCTGTTTGATTCCCAGTCATAAGAGAAAATTAGTCCAAATGAGCTGGATAGAAAACAAAAGAAATACAAAAAGGGACATGTGACATGACTGCCATATTTTTACTTAAAATTTTTACTAAGAATTTTTAAACTTTAGCACCTTGACTTTGACCAATATCAGTGGTTTTTATGAGCATATTTCTTTGGTGGGTGTTTCAGTTGTTGGCACTTTAGGGGATGCTTGGTTTTACAGATTTTTTAAATGAAAAAGACTATGGCTCAGATGGAAGAATTCAAGATGGGAAGAGAGAGAAGAATAGATAATATTCTCAAACTTCAATATGCTAATAGATTATATTTATCTATGGCTTACTTCCAGAAATTCTAATTTAGTATCTCTGGAGAGGAAGCTAGAAATTTAGTCTTTTAAATAACAATCTTGGTAATTTTGATTCTGACAAAATTTTGACACATGAACAATATTTTGAGAAACATTGAGCTCTGGTGTAATGCCCAAAAAGAATGGATCTGTCTGAATTACTGTAACCAAGGGCATGCCTGTGTGCAAGCATTCGGAGAGGAAGTGGGTGGGGTTTTGTTCTAAAACTAACAAGGCAGTCAGAAAGCAGTATTTGTTTAGACAACATGTTTTTATGAGCTGGGTACGTGTCTAGACCCTTTGGAACTAAAAGGCAAAAACTCCTTACTCTTGTGGAACCTAGATTTTAATGGTAAGGAAAAACAATGTAAATAAAACATTAATAAATAGATGATATAGTGTGTTAGAAGGAGAAAAAGCCTATGAAAGGAAAAAACAAAATTGGATCAAGGTATAAAGACCAGCAGTGCTTAGGATATAACTTTTAATTTTAAATTGAGATGTCAGGAATAAGCCTTACTGAGAAGGTGACATTTTAGCAAAGACTTGAAGAAGTTGGGAAATTGACCATGGGGCTCATTGAAGAACTAGCATTCCCGGAGGGACTTGGATGAGCCCTCAGGGAGGAGTTTAATTGGTGTGGAACTGAGTGAAGAAAATGAGAGGGAGGGAGAAGAATTAACTGGAGCTAGGGAATATAAAGCATTTTAAAGACTGGTGTTTTATTCTGAAGAAAAGCAAGAGTCATTGGAAGGTATTTATTGAATCATATTATCTTTCTGATGTTATTAAAGAGTCTCTGACTATGGCTTGGGTTGGGGTGCAGGATATTAATGGATATTTGGGAGAAAGTCAGAAGATGACCAATGGTGGTGGTAAGAATTACTAGAAATCTGGATATATCTTGAAGAAGATTTAAAACATTTCTTGATTGAGAAAATGTGTGATATAATAGTATGATAGAAGGGAATAGAGAATTATTTCAATGTGCTTAGTCTCAGCTACATGAGAGGATAAAGTTGTGATCAACTGAAATGAAGAAGACTTAAGGAGAGAAGACCATAAAACCCTCCAGTTGTCTGCTATTCCCAATAACATAATTTAGCATGTTCAGTACTATAAGACATGGATTTCCCTTTTTATGTACTATGTAGGAGTGATTTGAGCAATTCATTGAACTCCTGTTTCCTCATATTTAAAATGAAATAACATCTGTTCTATCTTGTAGTTTTGTGTAACAACTGTGATTTATTTGAAGGTTTTAAGATTTTATAACTTTTCCTAGACTTAGTAGTTCTAAATTATGTTTTAATCTTCTCAGTAGAAATGCAATAAAATATAATGGTGTTACTTGTTTTGCACCTAATATGTGCCAGGCATTGTATAAAAAAATTTGAATGTACTATTTTTAATTCTTATAACAATTTAACATATACAGTACTTTATAGATGTGGAAATAAACTTCAGAGGATGTAAGAAACTTGCCAAGTTTAAGCTAATAATAAATCACATAACTATCATTTATATTCAGACTCTTTTTCTATAAGATGCAGCCTCCCTAATAAATAGAAAATCATCAACAAAATATGAAAACTTATGGTTCTATTTTTTTTAATTCTAAAAATAGTATTATTGTGGCAAGTAGCAGCGAGTCTAAGGGTAAAAAAAGACCTAGAATATGCAGAACCAAAACATAATTGTAAAACAAGGCAAATTTTAATATTTTATGTGTAGAAACAATGAGAATAAGATAGCTGAGATTAATAAGACTATTTCAGTCATATACCCTGGAATTATTTTTCTGGTAATTGAGGGAATTCAATGTGTTCTATGACCTTTCCTAAAGTATAAAGACCCTACACCTTATCAAATTCATGTAGTAAAATATGACTATGAACTTCTTTAGGATTTCCTTCTAATAAAACTAATGGCATATGTACAAGGCATATTTTTATTTACTTGATGGACTGTCACAATGAGGTAGACTATATAATTTTTATAATAGTAGAGGGGGAAGTGAGGTCATTTTAAGGACTTTGCTTGATATAAATTTAATAACTGACTTTAATATTTTGTTTTCGTTTTCTCATTTGTTCTTTTATAACATTATTTACCACTCTTTCCCTTTCCTCTTGAAGGAAGATAAAAAATGCTTTTATTTTTGAATGGGGGAGCAAACAGGAAATATTGTGCCTATTTAATAGTCTCTGCAATTCATAAATGTCCCTCCTTTTGCCTATTATTTTCAGTGCTTACAGTGAAGTTGGATTTTAAAACTATTACTTTGATTTGATGTTTTGATATTTTTTGTTATTAAACCAAACAAAATTAAGGAAATTAATTATTAATTAGTAGTTCTTTTTATATTTTAACATGACACTAAGTACTGTTTTCTGTTTTGTATTTCCTTCAGTATTACTCACCTTAAAGATTTTTATTTCTCCTTTTATCCTCCCACAGACTTATTTCAGAGTCATTAATCTTCTACTTTTTATTAGAAGGAAACAAATCCTTTAACATATTTCTTTCAAGTCCTACAGGTTATGTGTTATGGTAATACATTAAACTTCTGCTTCTAAATACCCTTGCTCATTGGGATACACCCTAGGAGGCCAGGGACAGCTAGTCTTAGAATACCCTTAAGAGTAGGGTCACAAACATGCTATTTAATACATGATAAACTAATCATGGTATTACACAAAATCCCCTCCTAACTTCTTTAGTTTCAATTACCCTTTTTTATTAAGTAGCCGTATTTATTATTATTGTTATTTTAATATGATAAAAACTAATATAAGAATTTCCTATTTCATTGTCTATTTCAACCTATGAGAACACTTTGGTAATGATACAAAAGGTATAATTATCCCCCCCCACAAAAAAACATCTATCAAATTTCAAATGACTATTATTTAGCCATTGTTTATTGCATCAAGGTCCTCTGGATGATTATTATCCTTATTCAGGATCTCCTACAGCACTATCTTTCCTAACCCCATATGCCCCACCGGGTATCAACACAGTCTTCACGATTATCATCAATGCCTAGTGTGACCCCTTGATCTGGTTCTGCACTTACCTTTGTAATCTGGAGCAGTGCCTGCAATTTGGCATCTTGTCTGTGATTATTAATAGCTTCTTCCTGTGTACCCTGCTAAATGTTACTACTATTTATTTATAATTTTATTAATTTATTGGGTTGACATTGGTTAATAAAATTAGGTAGATTTCAGGTGCAGAGTCTATATTATCTGTACATTGTATTACATTCACCACCCCAAGTCAGGTCTCTTTCTATCACCATTTGTCACTCCTTTACACTCTTCTACCTCCCCTTACCTACTTTTCTCTCTGGTAATCACCATACTGCTATCTGTGTTTAGAAGGTTTTTGTTTGTTTGTTTGTTTAATCCCTTCACCTTTTCACTCAGCCCCCCAATCCACATCCCTCTGACAGGTGTCAGTATGTTCTCTCTCTAAGTCTGTTTCTATTTTGTTTGTTAGTTCACTATATTCCATATATAAGTGAAATCATAGGGTACTTATCTTTCTCTGACTGGCTATTTCATTTAGCATAATACTCTCCAGGTCAATCTATGCTGTTGCAAAAAAGTAAGATTTCCTTCTTTTTTATGGCTTAGTAGTATTCCATTGTGTAAATGTACCAGTTTTTTTAATCCACTCATCTAAGTGATGGGAACTTGGGCAGCTTCCAAATCTTGGCAATTGTAAATAATACTGCAATGAACATAGAAGTTTATATATTCTGTCAAATTGGTGTTTCAGGTTACTTTGAATAAACCCCCAGAAGTGGAATCGCTGGGTCAAAAGACAGTTTCATTTTTAATTTTTTGAGGAAACTCTATACTCTTTTCTACAGTGGCTTCACCAGGCTGCATTCCCAACAGTGCACAAAGCTTTCTCCACACGCTTGTCAGCACCTGTTGTTTGTTCATTTATTGATGATAGCCATTCTGACATGTGTAGGTGATATCTCATGGTTATAATTTGCATTTATCTGGATGTTCTCTTTGGAGAACTGTATATTCAGGTCCTTTACTTATTTTTAATTGGATTTTTTTGGAGTTGAGTTTTATAAGTTCTTTATAAATTTTGGATATTAGCCGCATATCAGATGTATCAGTGGGATGTCTTTTCATGTGTTGATGGCTTCCTTTCTTGTGCAAAAACTTTCTTGTTTGATGTAGTCTCATTTGTTTGTTTTTCCTTCTGTTTCCCTTGCATGAGGAGATATATTAGAAAAAATATTGCTATGAGAAATGCCCAAGATTTTACTGCCTATGTTTTCTTCTAGATTTTTATGGTTTTGAGTTGTTAGCTTTTAAGTCTAAACCATTTTGAGTTCATTCTTGTGTATGGTGTAAGAAAGTAGTCTAGTTTCTTTTTTTTTCTTTTTCTTTTTTGCATGGATCTGTCCAGTATTTCCAACACCCTTTATTAAATAAATTATCTTTACCCCATTTTATATTCTTGTTTCCTTTATCAATTACTCCCAAAAAGGTGTGGTTTATTTCTGGGCTCTCTGTTCTCTTTCATTATCTATAAGTTTGATTTTATGCTGGTACCATGCTGTTTTGTATATTATGGCCTTGCAGTATAGTTTGATATCAGGTGCTATGATTCCTCCACCTTCTTCTTCTTTCTCCAGATTGCTTTGGCTACTTTTTTTTGTGTGTGTGTGGTTCCATATACATTTTTGGAATATTTGTTCTAGTTCTGTGATAGTTCATTATTGGTGTATAAAATGCAACTTATTTCTGGATAAGTGCTATTCTTGTCTTAGATATGTGTAATTAAGTTAATCCAGTAAAAAACTAATCCTACATGAGAGCTAAAATTCGGAGATAAGTTGCAGAATTAGAGTTTTTGCAAATTCATTTTCATTATTTATATATTTAATTTTGATAAATGAATCAGAACAAATTTAACAGCATGAGTATACTTACATATATTATATTAAATTATGTTTATACATGCATATATCCAGAAAAAGTGAGCATTGTAGTATGATAAGCAATTTTTAGATTTATATTATAATTAATTTCCTACTTGTTAATTCATATTTTATCTGCTAGTCCTCATGAGCAGGCATTCGTTGATGAATTTAAAAATAAGATTTATGGACTTGTGTGAATGTCCCGGCCTAAGGATAAGGCGATGGATCCAAGTTGGTGGAGCAGTAAGTGAAAGCTACACTAACCTCCTCCCAGGACCGGTCTGGACTTACAACTTAGTTGTGAGGAAATCATCTAGAATAACCAACTGAACACTAGCTGGAAAGAAGTCTTATAACCACAGAGAGACAGAAAAGTCCCCTTCTTCACAATGTGACCGAAGAATATAGGAAAGGGTGAAGCCAAAGAACTTGTATGCATGAACTAAGGGGGGTGGGATTGCTGGGGAAAGAGGGGTACTGGGTGGAGGGGAGCAAAGGGGGAAAAATTGGAAATATTGTAACAACATAATCAATAAAACATACAAAAAAAATACGATGCTTTCCCTTTGCCCACTTGAACAATCCTGGGTATTGTTAATACAATCAAAGAATTCTTGGGTAAGGTGATTGACAATATCGTCATCGTCGTCGGCAGCCATCCGTCTCGAGAGACGATGGCGTAGCTTCTTGAGAGTCTATCTGCACCACCGAGAATGGCTGTGCAGTCCGACTCGGGAGTGACAATCCCTGCCGCACTTGTTACAGGTGAAGGCAGACGGCTGTTGTTGCTGCTGTTGACGCTGCTTCCGCCTCGATCTTTTCTGGACCGCCTCCTCGTTGCGCGCAGCCTCTGCGCGTGATGTACCTTGCCTGACCGCGAGCCTCCAGGCTAGGCGGTCGTCTGCTTGAACTTCCCATGTGTTGAGATTGATGGAGCATTGTGCCATATCCTTTTTGCAGATGTCTTTGAACCGCAGTTTTGGGCGCCCTGTCATCATCTGGCCTTCTGCTAGCTCGCCGTAGAGGAGGTCTTTGGGAATACGGCCTGCATCCATTCTTTTGACATGGCCGAGCCACCTGAGGCGTCTCTCACTAAGAACTGCATGCAAACTGCTCATGTTGGCTTGCTTCAGCACCTCGGTGTTGGGAACCTTATCCTGCCAGGCAACATGCAGGACGCGTCGCAGGCACCTCATGTGGAAGCTGTTGAGTTTCCTTTCGTGCCTTGCGTAGGTGGTCCACATCTCGCTGCCATAGAGGAGAGTGCTGAGTACGCAGGCTTGGTAGATGCGCAGTCTGGTTTTCTCAGTGAGGCTGGAATTGTTCCACGCTCGCCGGTTCAGTTTGGCCATAACTGTGGCTGCCCTGGCGATTCTCCGGTTGACCTCCAAGTCGACTGACAGAGAGCTCGAGATGGTGGACCCGAGGTAAGTGAAGTCGTTGACAACCTCCAGGGTGTATCCGTCGATGGTGATGCATGGGGGAGTCCCCGTGCCTTGAGCCATAACGTTCGTCTTCGTCAGGCTGATGGCTAGTCCGAACTCCTTGCATGCGTGGGAAAGGCAAGTGACTAGCTGCTGGAGTCCCTCTTCGGAGTGTGATGTCAAGGCTGCGTCGTCGGCGAAGAGCATCTCACGGATGAGCACCTCTTTGACTTTGGTCTTGGCTCGTAGACGGGCCAGGTTGTAGAGCTTGCCATCGGATCTGGTGTGAATGAAGACACCCTTGCTGCAGTCCTTAAAGGCGTGTTGGAGGAGCATGGAGAAGAAGATTCCGAACAGCGTAGGCGCGAGGACGCAGCCCTGCTTTACTCCGCTGCTGACTGGGAAGGCCTCAGAGGTTGCGCCGTTGTAGGACACCGTGCTGTGCATGTTGTCGTGAAAGGACATGACCACAGCAAGCAGATGTGGTGAACAGCCAATCTTCCGTAGCAAGCTGAAGAGTCCGCTTCGACTGACCAGATCAAACGCCTTCGTGAGGTCGATAAAGGCGAGGTAGAGTGGTTTATGCTGCTCGTGACACTTCTCCTGCAGCTGGCGTAGGGAGAAGATCATGTCCACTGTTGATCGGCCAGCTCTGAAGCCACACTGGGACTCTGGGTAGACGCCGTAACAGATTGACGATATAAAGATGTAATAAAGATATCAAATTCCCTAAAAAAAATTCCTAATTCATAAACTTAAAAAAGTTGATGCATATTTGGTTACATAAAATTTTAAAATGTTTTAGTGGAAAAAGTCATTTTCTTAAACAAAAATTAGACAGATTCCTAATATTTAATATATGAAGAGGTCTTCAAAATTGACAAAAAGAAAAAAATATAGGGAAATTGGTTAACTATCAAAATTTACAAAGAAGCAAATCTAGGAGCAGGAGAGGTTTATTTTCATCAGACAAGCATGAATTTGAGTAGTTTAAGACCATCTATTGCTAGATGTCTGTTTTTAAATTAAATTTATTGGGGTGACATTGGTTAATAAAATTATGTTTCAAGTGTACAATTCTTTGTTACATGATCTGTATATTGCATTGTGTGTCCACCACCCAAAGTCAAATCTTCAGTCACCATATCTTTGACTCCCTTTACCTTTAACTACCCACCCCAGTGTCCTCCTTCCCTCCGGTAACCACCATACAGTTGTCTGTCTGTCTTGTTTGTTTATTTGTTACTTTCAGTTTTATATCCTATGTATAAGTGAAATCATATGGCTATTAACTTTCTGACTTACTTTCCTTAGCAGATATTCTCAAGAGCCATCCATGTTGTCACAAATGGCAGTATTTCATCTTATGATTAAGTAGTCTTCCATTGCATATATGTACAACCTCTTTTTAAAATTGACAATACCTATTAAAATTTAAAAATAAGTGGATTATTATCTACTGACTTATGAGAACTGAGCACTATGTCCCTTAGTTTATAAACAAAAAGTAGTTGAAATTAGACAGAGAGAGTAGAAATTACTACATTTTTGTTATTTCATATATGCTATCAAAATATTTGTCGAGTTGTAGTTCCATTGAGGGAAATAAACTAGTTCCCTAAACATGAGTCAGTGAAATTAGTGATCGAAAGTGTCCAGGATATTGGTTTAGACTCATTTTTAATTGTTTTTACTGCATACCTTATGAAAAATAAGTTAGAAAAATAATCATCAGAGATTAATAAATAGCTTATAATAAAAATAGCAGCATATCTTTTTTAAAAAAAACCCTGACTGGTGAGGAAATATTTGAAAAACTAGAATGCACTAAAAACAGCAGGCCCAGATGGCGTGCACAATAGGGTATTAAAGAGAACCAGCTTGTGAACTTACCAAACTAAGCTGCTTCAGTCAGCAATAAATCATGGATATCTGAGTGGGATGATCCCAGTCCATTTTACAGAGGAATAAAAATTATACAACCCAACCAGATTGAAAGAAGAATAACAATGAACTTTGTTGGAGAACTATATACATAAAGAAAAATATTTTTTACAAACACATGGGAAGCAACTATACATTTAATAGTAAATAAGTAGAAGCTCTGAAAAATAAAACCAAATAAAGTTTAGATTTTGCTTTCCTAAAAATGAAGTAAGTGATTCTATTTGATACTGTAGGTTTATTTAGATGCACAGCCTTTACAATTACAAAGCAGCAAGGCTGAGACAAGAATCTCAATTTACTTAATTTGGAGAATTCAATTCATCTTATTTTAGGAGACATCTTGGAAAATAGTTGAATATTTATTGAAATTTTTTCCCAGTAGTTGAAAAATGGGTCAAGAATATTGACTAATACCAATAGCAGTATATTTAATGTGTTTTATTGATACTTTTAAAAATAAAAATGTGGATATTTACAAAGATATGTATGCATTTGTGAAAATAATACAGCTGTATTCTCCTGACATGTAGTAGACATAGTATTTAAAAAATATATACATTGTATTTCTAATACAACTTTTTTGTATTGCTCACAGTAGATAGATTGTAATCCCCTGCTTTATCCTCCCAATGACCTTTACTCCTCTGTTTACATGGAGTATGAATTATTATTCTTGCTAAATGAGTCTGTTCACTTTTCTCTGAGTAATAATTTTTAAAAAGGGTGTATATGGGGTGCAGGTGCGTGGTACACCAGGGTGGAAGGACCTGTCATGCACACATACTCACAAAATTATTGAGTGGAAAAGACACAGAACTGCAGTTAAGAAGAGTTATTTTTCTTCCTTCCCCGATAAAATTGTGATTAAATAATACAAGAGATAAATAAAGACAACCATAGTCATCTATAAATATTCACCATGTTACATTTTCTTCAGTCTATCAGGTAAGTTATTTGTAATCCACCCTGCAGTGTGTCCCCATTTGACATATGAGTACACTGAGTCCAGAGAAACTTGAAGTGCTTCAGGGCAGGTCAATTCTAATCATAACAGAGCTTTTGGTTAAGATACTACTGTGTTCTTTCTATCTTAAAATACAACAGATAATGAGACTGTCCAAAGGCCATCAGATTCTCCTCTAAGCTTATGAAAAAATGTGCAGTTTCCTCAATAATGTGGCAGGGAGATGGTGCTTTTTTCTTTTTCCCTAATTCAAGGGCTTTGGGAGGATATATGTTCTATGGTATGGGAGATGTGTTTTCAACTTGAAAGGAAGCTACTATGTTTAGCAAAGGGAACAGTTGAATTAGGAGGCTTTAGGAAAGAGAACTTTATAAAAGGAAAATATAAGATGTGATTGGATGATGACGAATATAATAGAATCTTTCTTTTTTGGTTAAAACCTACAACATGATGACTTTTTGTAAAACTAGATACACTTCTCATCTCTTAGTGTATATTGCAAGTCCTCTACCTGTGTGGATGTGGCACTGTTAGGCTCTGCGGGGATCCAAAAAGGCAAAACAGTGAGACAGATGGAAATTTAAGTCTACTACTTGGAAAAATAAGAAGTAAAAACAGGAAAGGCCAAGTACATGATCTTTTGTTGTTTGTGAGGGAGAGGTTTTTGATTCAAGGTCACTCTCTTTTATTGAAGTCTCTTCGTTCAGGTCATTTTCCCCAAGTACAAAGACTCACATATTATTCCTTCTTCTTGTCCTGCTCTGCTCTCTCCCCCAGGAGCCTCTTAGATGAACATAAACATAAGCTGAAAACAACGCAAACATCTTCTGGATGTTCCTTCTTTTTCTTTCTGAAGCTAAGGTTCATGCATGCACAATCTAGGACAATACAATGCATGAGTTACATATATCTAAAGCCTATATGCTTTACAGTGCACCACAAGTCTGGTTTATTTATTGCTCTTGTGCATTGCTTTGCATGAGCACTCATATATTTTCCTGTCATTTGGCTCCCCTTTTGTGATCTTCTGGTGTGCCAGTTCCTGGCTGCAGCATGGCTCTTGTTTCCTTTTCTAAGTCATCTGAGAAACAACTAGACTAGCTCTCTTTAGCTGTAAAAAAGGTTAGAAAAGAATTTGGCTGAATTTAGATAGTCTCAGATAGCTCCATTTTCTTTGTGATTTCGGGAGGTAGGGTATACCCTGCAATAATATAGAGGTTTCTACCACTATCTACACTACTTTCCTCTCATATCAAGCTAGCTCCTGTGACAAGTGGCAAAGGCTCCATTTTGACCACGAATATATTAAACTGGAGCAATCTGTGTTCATGTTTACAAAGATATCACTGATACTACTTCTAAAGACTTTCTAGCCTGGTTCAGGGCTAAGTCCCTTTTCTAACTTGAGTTAGTACTTTGTGGTGTGGTCTGTATTGTGGCTCCTCTCAGTCTCAGCAAGGCCACTGCAGTGATAGCTCCCGACAGGTAGCAGTTTGGGAAGTTGTGTTGGAGCGTAACATCACATGGTGAGAGCTACTTTTGTTATTTTTCTTCACTTCTACTGTTGAGCCTTTAAAAAATGAAGTAGGTACACGGAAAGGAGCTTACTTTGGCCAAGGGCTCTCAGTAAAAAACATATTCAGGAGCTGAATGATAGTCAAGAATATTCTTCCTTTACCTGTAGAAGCTTCTAAGTTCTCCCTTGGCAGTGAGTGCTTCTCAAAATGGAGATTGTATAAATATTTCAACGTCATGTAGCCTGAAGGAGGCACTAAATAGACCCTCAACATTGCCTTACAAAACTTGATCCCTAAGCTGTCATGAAGGTTCCTTTTTCCAGCCCTAGGAAAAATTCTTTTGATGCCCTACCATCTTTGTCAAATAGCTTAAATTCTAAGTTCTTTTATTTTAGAAATCAAATGCTCATACTTCTCAGCAAGCTGGCTCGCATACATTTTCTGATGATTAGCTAGATAATATGATTTCATTCAGTGTTAGGAATTCCACTTTATTACAAAATATTAATATCACCAGGCAGATCAATTACATAGTGAGGCTAAGAACCATGCTGTGTGAATTTCCCATAAAATATTATTACCCTGTGAACTGAATAATAAGATTCCTTAATATTAACAAATTTAGTAGAATACAGATATTAGTCTAGAATTGTATAACTATTTTAGATTAAATTTCTTAGGGCTCCTCAGGAAACCCAGAATGATGAAGACAAAGAAAAGTGAGTTGTGATCATTGTTAGAAATATTTTCAGCTCCCAACACACATGGCCAACAATTCAATAATATTACTTATGTTAAGAATATGTAACCCAAACACTATAAAATATTTTCATAATATTTTATTATTCTCTTTTTATTTACATTTTTATGCTTAAGCATAATTAAATTGAAAACTCTTCAAAAATGTACTATTTCTGAGGAAGTTTGTTATTTAAATAATCAATGAGGAAGAGTTAGGAGATAATCTTGTGTCTTGTGTCATGTATAATTTGTATTTGAATAAAGTTGGACTTATTTTTGAATAAAGTTGGACTTACATGAACACTAACATTAAATCTAACTTAAGGTTAACAATTCATTGTTTTTCAAATGTAAAATCCAACTATGGGTATAATAAGATTATTGATATTGCAATGCTGGATATAAATGTATATTTACAATTTGATGAACTTGTATATTAAATCAGTATGGTTCTTAACACCAAAAAAGGAAATTGTTAGAGGTTGTGCTACATTTAAAAGAACCTTTAAAAAACTGCTGATAAATTCAATTATTTCAATGTAAGTACATGTGATAAAAATATTTGCCTATCTTGCAAAAGATTTCAAATTTTTATTTTATATTAACCAATTGATAATGTGTTGTAGTAGCTAAATCAGCAAAACTCTAAATCAGACTTCATTTCAAACAATGGCTATGCTCTTTACCAGGTCTCTGACAGTGGACACATTCATTCTTGTCTCCAGCTGTTTCCCATTTATTGATATAAAATTTTACAGTGACTGGGACATTAATTGCTTAGTGGATCTCAAATTTTATCATCATTGTTAGTTAGAGCAATCAACTGTTGTGCCCTTCACCTTGAATAGATTTTGCACTCCTCCTTACATATCTGTATTATCCTGTGATAGATAAGAGCTGGCTACAAACTCTTTACTATTTCTCCCATGGACAAGTGGGGATTTGTTTTTCTCTTTGAATTTGAGATCAGTTTTGTGACTGTTGGACCAGTAGGATGTGTCAGAAATGATGACACACCTGTTTCTGGGTCAGCCTCAAGGGACCATGATGCCCAGGATATTTGCTCTTGAATATCTGAGCCACCGTGTAAGAAGACCATATACTCTAAAATCAACATACTTTGTGAAAACCCAGGAATCCTTGTGTGGAGGCCCATGTGGATGAGAATCAAGGCCACTGGTCAAAAATTCTAGCTGAGATTCCCTCTAAGAGTGAGTACAGTATTCCCTCACTTATTGTGGGTATTATGTTCTAGACCTCCCGCGATAGGTGAAAATCCACGAAGTAGGAACCTAACATTTATTTTAGTATTTTTATATATTTTAAGGCTTTATAAACCCTTCCCCCACACTTATAAACTGTTCCCAGTCCCTTATTAACCTTTCCCATTCCCTTATTAACCTTTTCCACACTTTTATAAACACTACTTATGTTCTTAAACATATTCTACACTCTTAAACCTATGTAACTTTAACAACATATGTATATAGTACAACAAAATCCCGCAATATAGCAAAAAGTCTGTGATAAATAATTAAGTATAATATTTTAAAAAGCCTTACGATACAGTGAGGCCGTGATAAGTGAACCATGATATAGAGAGAGGGACTACTGTACCAACTTGCCAAGCATGCTGTTAAGCTACTGTGGTAGTTGAATTTTCCTGCTCCAGTGGATCCTCCCCCCTGACCCACAGTGCTATAGACAATACCCTGATTTTCTTGAGCCATGCCAAATTGCAGAATCATGAGCAAAAGAAATGACTGATGTTCTTCTTGGGTAGCAGCAATAGATAACTGGAACATTTGCCAATCTTTTGAGGTTCACTCTTAAGTTCCACCATTCTGGTACAGCATTGTCCACATACTTTTGCATACTCTGATGTTCCCCTTTACTATATTCTATAGCTTTTATTATCTATACTACTATTAATGTTATTTAATTAAAAATAAAGACTTGATATAAATATTTAAAGATTTTTATTATTTTCATAAGTGTAAATATTTAAATATTTATTGATATTATTTAAAATAGATATTTTTGCTCTTTAAAAATATCATTTTAAAGATTTCCTTTGTGTAAGCTATTTCCTTTGTGGTAGTATATACTGTGTATAGTATATACTATACATATGAATGCTAAAAAGGCTTTGGATTTAGTAATAGTACTGAATCTTATCAGAGACAATAACGTTCTTTTTAAAACAGAGTAAGTTATTTTTGTATTAATATTACCCCAAATGTACAAATGGAGATAATATTTCTCACATTATTTCAATGACTAAGCTAGTACCATACCTGACATGTAGTAGGCTATTTCTGTCATGAACTCACAAATTTATGCACTTGGGGTTGATCCAATATCATCAGCTAGGAGGGGATATGGCCATTTTTCACAGTTCTAATACAAAACATTCATCTCCTTTGTTCAGTTTTTAAAACTATACTTGGCTTTTTTATTTTCTCACACAAGTATTACATAATTGGTTTGATGACTTGTGCATATTCACTTCCAAAAGTCTGTCTGAGAATTGTTTTCTTTCATATTGCAACCATTTTCTGACCAATAAGATGAGAATATTGTAAAAAGAGAATAAGTGAATCACTTAATTTGGTAGAGGAAAAAAAGACTTTTGCATGTACTTCTTAAGGAATTAAAAGATGTTTTCTATACAGGTTAAGATTCAGAGAAATTTTTTTCCTTCAAATGCATTTTTAAATGAAAATATAAGATATTGTATTTTTTTGGAAAGCAGTTGGATGCCTGATCAGGCTTTGCCCAACAATGTGGTTTATAAAATGAACCTGTTAATTCATTTTTCATCATTACCAAGTTATCTCTTTTAAATTGATTTTGTATTCAGGAGTATAAAATATATCAAGTACTTGCTTGGACCTTTTATCCTCATAACAATAAGTCAAAAGAATTCTCCATTTTTTTAGACAAAAATGGTGAATTCAGTTATTTGACCTCCTGCTCATATGAGTCTAAACATTTTTAAGTTTAATCATATTTATATCTTAAATCTCTTCTGTTTGTAGTGTCACTAGAAACATTAAAAATTTGGGTAATACATTTTTCAGAATGAAGAATAGAAAACTGAATTCAATAAAGAAATTAGATTTTAACAAAATTTACCTGGCTAACTCTTTACCATTTTTCTGGTCTCTGGTTGGACAATATTTTTCCTGGAATCCTTTTCTAATTCCCTAAGGCTAATTTTGGTGACATTTCTATGTGGCCATGAAATTCTGAGATCTGGCCTTGCATTAAGTTTTTTTCCATTTTGTTGCATGTATTTATTGGTCTCTTTATTAACAGAGAGTTAACTATGATTACAGAAATTCTGTCTATCTTTTTTTTTCTCTGAGGATGTATTGATAATAATGAAACAAGCTGAAATAGATGTGGACTAAGGAAATTCTTGGAGACATTGGTCCTGAGTTCATGATTCTTTCTTTGATTTTGAGTCAGGCCACCTAGTGTCCTCAATTATGTGTGCCAAAAGCTATCATTTTTGAACTCTTTTGAATTAGATTTTTATCCTTTATAATAAGAAAAACCTATGACTAATAATTTTGGTATTGGTCAAACTGATCAGTTAAGATTGGAGTATTAATGTGTTTAGAAGAAATGCATTTCTATATTTATTGAATGTCTACTTTTGCCCACTGCTATTTTATAATCTGTCTCAGGTTTCTGAGACAGAGTAGCTGTCTTCAAGGAGGTTGCATACTAGTGAAAGAAATGCTGCACTACTATATACCCCAATGCAAAAGTGCTGGTACAAAATATTTCATTACAAAGGGGAAAATTAGCTCTATAGAAAAAATCTTTGGGGATTTGGATAAAAGCTGTGAGGAAAATTTTTTATTGTAATATATTAAGCCTGCATATTGGCACAAGCAGTGGTGAGCTGAAGCATTTTCAAAGAGCCTTACAAGAACCAACTTAATTTTTTAGGAATTTTGAGAACCAGTTATTGAACATAGTCATTAAAATAATATATATATAAACTTAATATTAGATAAACTGTTAGAAACACAGAAAAAATTTTCTCACAGCTTATTAATTCTTAATTATTTAATTAGGTTGATATATAATGGTGTTGCTACTGTCCTTATATTCTCAACTCCATGTTATAGTGGTTGTTTGAAATTGGCCTTGGTGGTAAGACCTAAAAATTGATGTATTGTTTTTATACGCTATTATTTTTATTTTATTTTATTGTTAATTAATTTTATTGTCTAAACTTTTTAAGTGATGAACAACTGTTAATAAAGCAAATTATATTTAAAATATATTGTATCTATAGGTTTTACATTGAAATAGTACAAAAAATGAGAAAGAATTTTTCCAATATTTCAAAAAAGTTTTGACATACGTCTTGCTGTTTCACTTGTATCAGTAAATAAAATCCTCAGATGATATTTATGTTACAGCAACATTAATTAATCACATATAATCATAGGTTAGCTATGAATATATAATGATTGTTTAACAAAAATCAGTGAAATAATTCTGAAAAAATCAAGTGGCTATTTGTAATTTGAAGTAAATTGTATTGTTTATTTTATTATTATTGGTAATGTATGTGCTATTCATTCTCTGTAAATCAACATAACAAAGTTGTGTGTGTGTGTATATATATATATATATATATATATATATATATATACAGATTTTATATATATTTAAATGGTAATTACTAAACATTTACTAACACACTACAAAGAGAAGAATGCAAGAGTTTAAGAAAACAAACATAGTTGATTACATTGATTAGTGAATTTTTCTCTTTAGTATCCTCCTACAGAGTCTCCATGTTATTTTCCAGTTCCTCAGTGAAATTGCATGATAAATTATTAAGTAAATTATATGTGTATATGTTTAAATATGTTATACATGTATTGTGTATATGTGTATGATTAAATTATAATTAACCCCGAAAAGTACAGAAATTATAAGTGTACAATTCAAGAACATTTTATAATATTATAGTGTGACCATCCCCTTCAGATAAAGACAGAGAATATTTCCAGCTACCTAGAAATTTTCCTGGTGCCTTTCTTTATAGTCAACATAGTCACTATTTTCATATCTGTCACTATAGATTAGTTTGGACTGTACTTGAAATACTTAATAGAGAAATATAGTATGTTCTCCTTCATTTTTGTCTTCTTTTCCTCACCATTATGCTTTCATATTTGTTGCTTACATCAGTAGTTCAATTTTTAATTGCTCTGTAGTATTCCATTGAATGAAAATGCCTCAATTGTTTTATCCTTTCTCCTATCAATGGACAATTTTTGTGCTTCCAGTTAGAGACCATTCAGATAAAAATGTTTACCCCTAATGGCCTCTGACAAAACAGAATAATTAGTTTCCATTGTGTTAACTTGTTAGTCAGAGAGTACAAGCATGGACTATCGCAATTATAGAAAAAAATTTCCCAGATCAACAACATTGTCTTTAGATCCAGACCTTCCAGTAGCAGTTGTTGAAAAGATAATAAAGGCATCATACAGAAAGACCGATTTTTTTTCTTTTCTGTTGAGGGTAAGTTTTATGTTCTTATATTTTGTAACTGGTAGAAAATTTATTATTTTGAAAACTATATCATTCTAAAAGCAACAGTGGATTGTGTAAATGTGTCATATAAAATATGAAAGTAGAAGGAAAAACATTAATAACAGGTGGGTAGATATGAAGTCCCTTCAAAAAAATATTTTAATAGTTGAGTGTTTTACAGGCTGAAGAAAAATATGCATGAGACTTTTGATGACTATCTGTTTGTAAGTTCCTGAGCGTCAGAAATGACAAATGGTGTTGCATAATTTGTTTATTATAATCGCTGTGTTCTTTATCCAAGAAAGGCTAGTAGTATACACAATTTCTCAACTAAAACCATAGTATTGAGAATGGATAATTTCATAATGATTGATTAATTGATCTTCATGAACCTCACTCGAGGGCTTGACGTTTCTAGCTTCTCGATATCCATTTTTTTAGTTTATCGATATTTAATCTGTTTTCTAATTTTTTACCCTTTAATAACATCCATGCAGTTTTCCCCATTTAAAATATTCCATTAGTCTCTATATAATTTTATTTATGTACTCCAGTGCCTATTCTAAAACAAGAGAAAGCTTTTTTCTCTTGCAGTACCACTGATAGATATTGATTGTTTTAGAAGCTAAACAAGGGTGATAAATGGACAAGAAAATGCCTGTGAGTACCACATCCCCACCACCAATTTCTGATATCTAAGTCCTTTTACATGGATGCAGAAGGAGCTCTTTTAGATAACTCAGTGGTCTTTAGCATGCCACCTATGTTTCATAAAGTTTTATAGGAACATGGTCACACCCATATGTATTGTTAGTGGCTGCTTTCTTGCTACCATGGCAGAGTTTAGTAGTTGTGACAGTGATATGCAGTGACTTTATAGCCCACATATACCTAAAAGATATGCTGTCTAGATTTTTACAGAAAAAATTGGGTAACCTCTGAGTGAAATGAAATGTAAGAGAAAATTTTATGGCACTCTTTGCTTTTCTCAGTTGTGAAAAGATGACCAATTACCACACATGCATATAAACACATGCACACACTTTCATTTTATTGCCAAGGAAGCAAGTATCAAATGAGAGCAGAGAGTAATTATAGTATCTTCTGTATATACTGACATTTCTACAGTAAATATAGTATGAAATAAATTTGTTTTGTTTTATATACTGTTTTAGAGTTTGGTTATTCTACATAATCATTTAATTTTATGATAGCAGCCTTATAAAATGCATAGTATAGACATTATTAGGTTTACTTTCCTTGTGAAAAATTTGGAGTTCTAAGTTAAGAACTTCATTAAACACCCAGCAAATAAATGTAATGAGCTTATCCCTAAATTCAAGCTTATATTTCTGTAAGTCCTCTTTTGGTGGGAAAGCTGTTCTGTGTTTATTTTACTGTTTTCTCTTTCTAGGAATATGGTAAGACTACATTTACTAACATTTCTTATGGTTAATTTAGGTCATACGACCAAGGTCTGATCAGTGAATTGTGGATTAAAGTGATGTAAGATATATATAGATCTTGTCCTTAAAAACATGGATATGATCGTGGGAGAGGAGATGGGCTGGGGGGGGAGCAATGGGGGAAAAATGGGACAGCTGTAATTGAAAAACAAAAAACTAAAAGATAAAAAAAAAAAAACACATGGCATGTCACCTGTCAGTTCCTTCTTCTTTTGCTCCCCCAGATAGAATAGCCGCAGGATAAGAGATCTCTTTACCTTTATAACTTGCACTAGATTTTGTAAGGGAGAAAGAAATCTTGTTTGGTACAAGCCACCAAGATTTAGGGGTTATCTATTATTACAGCATAGTCTAACATATCTTTATCAATATATAAATAAAATTTCCACTTGAATTTCTTTACCACCTTAAATACATTGTATTTTTTAAAATACTTAGTCTCTTCAAGTTTAACTTTACACCAACCCCAAATGTACCCTTGATCTGATAACTTTTTATAGTTTTACACCATTTCTAAGATAAGCATGAAATCTTTCTAGATTCTTTCCTTTCGTTTGACTCTGAAATTCATCTTTGCCCCAGCTCTTAAATTGATCACTTACCTACATGTTTCTAGTAATTTTACTGACTTATTACCCTAATAGTTTTCTAATTAGAAAATTAGGTAATCTAATGATGAGACTTCTGTTTTTTTCCTTTTATAATCTATAGTTTTATATTATATTTGTTGCATGTTTAAGAAAACTGTTACATAGTGGTGTAATACCGATCACTTAGGATATCTCTGCTGTGGTTTTTGAGTAGATAGTCCATATCAAACTAAGAAAATGTTCTTATAGTATAAGTTTGCTATGATTTAAAAAAATAAATGGCTATGTTTTATTTTTATTGAATTCTGCATAATCCTTCAAGTATCACTGTCTTTGTTCAAATGTTCGTGTATTTAGCCTTCTCTTTTGGGTCCACATAATACTTTTTGCAGGTATTATTACATTATATTGTTATTTTTTTCTTTTTGTTGTCTTTAAGACTTGTGAATTTTAGTGAAGAAACTTTGTTTTTCTTGTTTTTATGTACCTGGTACTCAAAAGAGTGGCTGTTACAGAGTTTACAGCTTCAGTATATGGGCAATACATGTGTTAGTTTTCATTTCTGCACCTGCTAATTGTATAGAATATAAAAAATACTTTGTTGATCAGGAGAATGGGTTTGAATTCTGACTCTGCAAGGGCCTGATTTAATACGTACTAAATACAACAGTTTATTAGTCTTCCCATCACAACTTTGGTGAGTGTGTGTGTGTGTGTGTGTGTGTGTGTGTGTGTGAATACATGTGCAGGTGTGTGTGGGATTACTCTGTTATCCTTATTTTGGCTGTTGGCTCCCCTGTGTTAGTTCCCAAGGTTTTTGGTAATGCAATCATAAACCCATCATTTTAAACAATGTAATCACAAACTGTTACCTAAGGGGGTTATTCAAAGTTAGATTAACTGGGGTTCTACCATATTACTTATTCTCCAGTTCTCTGCTGAGTCCATATCCCTATTCTTAGATCTGAGGACCAACTGTGCTAACTGGACCTTGACATCCTACACAATTACTTCCCCCAAGGGTTGGGTCATGATGATGAATTCCCTATTTAAAGTTATTTGTTTCTGCTGCTGGCTTACCATTCATTATTTAGAAATCAAGTTGTTGATCAATGTCCATAACCATGGTTGGACATGGAGCAGGGGAGGTACTAAATTGTGGACCAAATTCACAGTTTGGTTAGTTAGTTTTAGCCACAGTTTACTCCTTTCAGCATTCTAGGCTGCTGTTGATGTCTCAGTGTGGTCTGTGGCTCTATAGGTTATGTTTATGGGGCCAGGAAATGAAGTACTAATAATGAAGTTCTAGAAGAGATCTGCTATTCTTAGAACAAATGTCAGAAAAAGAGAGAGGACCCAAGTAAGTGCTTTATTCTCAAAGAAACTAAAGATGCATACCTAGAATTTCATCATGGAGGGGAACCTCAAGGACCCATGTGTGGGAACTGGGATGTTAGGTTGGAGTTTGGTCTTTGGAAACAGGGCCGTTACTCATAGGAGCACTGTTCTGCTACAAGGATAAGACAACTACAAAGGATCTTAAACCTCATGATACTAGCCTTGAATAAAATAATCTCCAAACCAGTGATAGAAAGAGCTGCCTCAGATGTTTGAAACCTGTGTAGGGAGTGAAAACCTGATGAAAACTCTTTTGATCTAAGAAATTATAAGGGATTAATTATTGCTAAAGAAATAATATAGTCATAGATACATCAAAAAAATTAAGAAATAGACTACACTGTCACAATCACTAAATTGCAATTAGAGAATGACCTGTGTATAAAGACATTCCCTATTCTATGCCAAAGGTTATTAGTGAGAAGTTATACAATGAACGACACATATAGTAATCATTTAGGATGTTATTTTCCAGGTGTCTAGGAGCACCAATCACAGTTGGAGGATTTGGCATGTTGTCTCCCATGCCTGATTTTTGCTAAGTATCATTACACCTATGAAATTTTGTGGGTCCCATAAATTGTATTGCTATTTCACCCATTCTTTACTTACACATTTATTTAACAAATATCTATTGAGCATTTATTCTGTTCCATGTAGAAGCAAAAGAAAAGATAGCACTTCTATAGACCCAGGAAAATTACAAATTTGTCTAACAACAATAACCCAGTGGTAATGAATATATAAAAAATATGCTTCATAGAGGTTGGGTCAGTGCAATCCCAAAACAAGTTTGAGGAGGCTATACAACTGAAGTTGCACCCAGGCTATACTTAAGGGAATACCAGATACTAAGGTAGTAAGATTTAGTACCTGTTACATTGGTTCTTTTGGAATTACAAAATATGTGTCAACGTGCTAAACTTTTTGAATGGGCAAGAGGAGTCTTTATCTAGGAAGGTGATTTAGAACTCCTGGAAAATTTCACCCCCCATGTAAAGGCCCTATGAAAAAAAATAATCCCTTTGTAAATTATAAATAAACAGAAAGTTTAATTTTAGCCCCCAGTATAACTGGAGATCCTATTAGTCTTCTACCCAGTGGGATCAAAGAGGGTATCCCAGGGATATGAGTCATAAACAGTTAGTGTCCCTGGGAAAGGAACACCATGCACACTGTGAAAACTCTGCTGTTGTTCAATTAGTGGTAGCTAGATATGCTTTCCAAATAGAAATCATTTTCTTCCTTTCTTTAAATAAAAAGAAACATAAAATCCCACAGATAGGTAGGTAGACAAGAAGAATAAAAATAGTAATTAATGTAAAAGGGTCATTCCCTCAATTGCAGGTCATTATGTTTCTCATCAGAGGATACATTGGAAGAGAACATGTGCAATGAATCCCTCTGTCCTGATGCTTCTTAACCTTACAGCTAAGACTTCTCACCTGATTTGTTCAGTCCTGCTTCACTCTTTGGTCCTAGGCATGAGAATTCCCAAATTCCCTACTCAAAATTCCTTTGCTCATTATCATTCATTATTTTTTTGGTATGCCTTTCACTGAGTTTGTGCTCTGGGTCCTGCAATTAGATGTTTGTTCTATAACTGACTGAGCTCACAGTATATAGCAGTTCTGGTAAAAACATATGTCTCATTTCTTGATGCTTTAAGCTATCATTTGGTCCCTTGAATATAGTGCAGTGTTTCTAGAAATGGGCTATAACAAATTGTCACAAGTTTTTCTGGGTATTAATTCTATTCTAAATTTCAGCAGTTTTGGTGTTCATTTCTGATGCCAATTACACTTCCACTAGGTTCTACACACTACTCTTCCAAATCCATGATGGCATCTGCCACTAAAGTCTATTCCTAGTTTCTGGATCATAGTTATGTGACCTAGGGAAAGTTATTTAATCTCCTTGAGGTTCAGTTTCTGCACATAAAATGATCAGGTTAAACAACAGGATTCCTAATGTTGTTTGATCTCTTTCAACTCTAGCTATGTAGAGAGAGCATCCTGTAGCTCTTGTTAAGAGGGCATGTTTCAGAATTCAATAATGCTAGCTACCTTGCTATTCTGTCCCAAGCTGACATTACCCAAAACTATAAATGCATTAGTTTCCTATTGCTGAATAACCAATGAAAAACTTAGCTGCTTAAAACATTACATATTTTCTGTGGCTTATGACTCTGGGCACAGCTTCTGAGTCATACTCATGTTCTCACAAGACCACAGTTTAAGTGTAGGCTGGGACTGTGATAACTTCTGGGTCTTGAGGCCTTCTTTCACAGACATTAGTTTGTTGTAGGATTCAATTACATGTGGTTGTAGGACTGAGGCTCTCAGCTCTGAAAAAGTGCCCACCATTCTCTGCCATGTGATCCTATCCACAGCAAATAATAATTTTTTTTCTTCAATGGCAACAGATGAGTATCTCTGCTACTCCTTCCATTTCTGACCTGTAGACAGTCCTTTAAAAGCTGACTTGATTGGGTTGGGGCCAACCACAATTAACACTCTTTAGACTAACACAAAATTGACTGATCCTGGACCTTAATTATACTTACAGAATCCCTTCATCTTTGCCATAAAATGTGATAAAATCAAGGGAGATCGTCGGCAGCCGTCCGTCTCGAGAGACGATGGTGTAGCTTCTTAAGAGTCTATCTGCACCGCCGAGAATGGCTGTGCAGTCCGACTCGGGAGTGACATGGTATCTGTCTCCTCCCGTGTTGAATCGACATCTTGCGATGACGCTGAAGCTACAGAGCCTGGGCAGGGTAATATGGAGGGTCTGCTGTTGCCCATGCAGCAGACCCCCCCTCTCTTCGCAGCTGAAGGGTCCAAGGGAAAGACGGAGTCGATACAGCTTGGGTTCAGGTGCGCCGCAGGAGTTGCCGGTGTTGACTACAACATCAAACCGCCTTAGGGACTCCGGCTCCAGATTTTCTGTTGGGGTTTACTCCCTTAGCCTTTCCCCTGAAGAGGTATGCCGCAAGGCAGCGGAGGTTTTTTGGAGTCAGAGTTTTCCTTCTCTGATGTACCCTGACTGGAAGATCAAACCAGTGACACTTAGCTCGCAGGCCGACGCTCAATCCACTGAGCTAAACCAGCCAGGGCAGAATCAAGGGAGATATATTCCATAATATTCACAAGTCAGGCCCATACTAAAAGGATGGCATGTATATACAGGGCATGTATTGATATATCCCAGGGATGGAATCTTGAGGCATTTGTAATTCTTCCTACCACAATAATTATATTCACCTTGGAAATGGATATGTTCCTCATTTTGCCACATTAATCCGTTGTTTATTATTTAAGCAGACTATCCCAAACAATTTATGACAAGTATTTATTATTATTTAATATTTGTAAGCATTATTGGAAAATCGTGTATGCTCTACAATGTCTGCTGTAAGCAGAAAAAAAGTAAAAAGGCAGTATGCTTTTATACATGTTTTAAACTGTTTGTCATATATTATGTTGGTATTAGGGTTTCATGATGCAATTTTATTCTCATGTATAACAGTAAGCTTAATATAATATTTACATGCTCCCAGATAAGTAGTCTATGGCAGTAGTCTAACCAATAATATTATTGGTTATTTCACAAAGAAAAACTGTCAGACTTCTGGCCAAGATGGAGGCCTAGATTGACATGCTCCATCTCCCTCCACAACTAAAAAGGAATACAACTACTGCAAAACCAGAAATAACCAGAAGTTCCAGAAAATAAATGGAAGTCTAACGTATGAAGTTATAAAGAAGTGGGGCTTGTCTGGGCGGGTAGGTGGGATGAAGCCAGGATGGAGAGGTCAAGCTGTGCTGGTGGTGGCAGCAGCGACGAAGGTGATGAGACGGTGATTAGCACAGACACCCATATTTAAGGGGAGGTGAGAAGAACCTGGGGAGTACCCCTGGCTGCAGACGAAACCCATCAGCTTGTGATTCCAATGCCAGGGAAGGCAGACCCTCATTGCCTTGGACTGTGAGGCCCAGAGCGAGTGTGAATGGAGGAGGAGGCTCTCGGTTTCAGCAGAGAGTGAGGAGCAGGAATCCATCTTGGACCCTGACTTCCACAGAAAATGCCACAGTGTGGTGAGAAGGGTTGCCCAGTTGTGATGAATATGCGGGGCTATTCCCCCTATAGCATAGGTGGTGTGACAGCCCTGCCCAGGAAGCAAAGGAAAGCACAAAACTGTCAGAATGGCACAGATCATGATAGAGATCCCAGTGATGCAGCTGACCAGACAGCAAATATCTAATCTAATGAAGCAGCAGATAGGAAATCTTTATGAGGCACGTCAGAGCTTTGGTTATACGAATGCTTACAGACCGAACAGCGGATCTTAAACAAGACAGGGAAAGAATGAAGACTAGTCCTGCTGAAATGAACAAAAAACATACAAAACTAGTGGTGAGGGAAAGAAAACCAGGGATCAGATCAACAAATTGAAACATAGGGAAGGAACAAACAGTCAACCAGTGCAGAAAGAGGAAACAAAAAGGGAAGAAAATGAGGAGAGGTTCAGAACCCTATGGGACAGCTATAAGTGGGCCAACATCTGAATCATAGAGTTGCCAGAAGGTGAAGAAGAATAACTAGAAATTGAAGAATTATGTTAAAAAATAATGAAGCAGAACTTCCCTAACTTGGGGAAGAAAATAGACTTACACATCCAGAAAGCACAGAGAGTTCCAAAAAAACTGGACCCAGTGAGAACCACACCAAGACACATTATAATCAAAATGTCAAAAATTAAGGATAAAGAGAGAATCTTAAAAGCAGCAAGAGAGATGAGAATTATGTACAAAGGGGTCCCAATAGGACTATCAGCTGATTTCTCAAAAGAAACTCTGCAGGCAAGAAGGGACTGGCAAGAAATATTCAAAGTAATGAAAAGCAAAACCTACAACCATGCTTACTCTATCCAGTGAAGCTGTCATTCAGAATAGAAGGGCAGAGAAGGTGCTTCCAGGACAAAGTAAAACTGAAGGAGTTCATCAGATCCAAACCACTGTTATATGAAATGTTAAGGTACTTGTTTAGGAGAAAGAGGATCAAAACTAAGAACATTAAAATGAAAACTGCATCACAAGAACCAACAACAGAAGCTAGGGAACCGAAACAAAGGCAAACTAAATAGGCAACAAGAGTGTGAAAAGAATTATAGGTATGGGGAATATTATAAGGGGAGGTCAGCAGGAAGGGAGAAGAGGGGAAAGGGAGGGAGATGGTACAGGAATTAAGAAGCATAATAGGAAGGAGTGGAGTAGACAGGAAGATGTTGAGAAGAAGTATTTGCACAACCAATGGGTATGGACTAAGGGGGATGCAACTGGAGGAAAGGGGGTCACTGGGTGAAGGGGAACAAAGAGAAAAGAAATTGGGACAACTGTAATAGCGTAATCAATAAAGCATATTAAAAAAAAAAAGAAAAAGATAAGCTGTCTACCATACACACAAACATATAATAATATTAATGTCATATGAGGAAGAAGTCATTTTCTAATTCCCCATGTTGTCAGACCTTGTTCCCTGACATTTATCTGTTTTATCTCATTTATCCAGCAAACATTTTCTGAGATCCTATTATGGCGGAAATGCAATACTAAGCCCTGATGATATTCGAGTGAATATGACTATATATCTTGGAAAAGCAAAGTCTACTAGGAAGAGATATAAACCCAATATTAGAGTGCAATATGCATTAATAGAATGGAGCTATATTCAAAAAATTTAGATTTGGAGAGAAAATGCTATCAACTCGAAGAAGCAAGTTAAAACAGGTTGAAGACTTCATGCAGAGGTCACATTTTATCATAGTCTTCAAGGATGAGCTAAAGTTCATATGTGAACAGGAGGAAGCACGGGGATGTCTGGTTGGTGGGAATTTCAGTAAGAAACAAGTCATTTGAAGAATGTTCCACACTGTTGCTAACTCCAATCAGTGGGGTCTGCGGCATTGCAGATGATGGTGAACAAATTCACATGGATTCTATGAATCCTGTGGAAAAAAAGAGACAGAGTTGCCACTCTCTCAGTGAGAGCACATTGACCCTTGCCTAAACAGGCTTTTATTATTGTTCTTGGAGGGTTACATCCAAGAGAGTCATAAATTATTATACTAAAGTTACTTTAAGTGGTTATTATTTACAGATAAAAAAAGAAGAGAATGTTGTGCATGCAAGGGGATGATAAGGATGGCTGAACAGGCCACATTCTGTCCTCAAAACAGCTTAGAATAGACCTTAAGAAGTTACTTCAAGGTTATATACTAAACATCTGTTGTTCTCAACTTAGGGTGAGAGAGTTTTAGCAAAAGCAAGGTTTTAAGCAGTCTAGATACAATGCAGGTCTGATCCCCATGGGAAAGCCGATTTGTGGGCCTGGCTCCTGTGTGCCACCTTGCGCCTCTTGGTTTCCCGAATCAGGGTTGAGCTACATTAACCATTGATACATGGACCAGTTCCCTATACCACATGACACTTAAGATTGGGCTGGGGTCAAATAATGAAGGTCCTCATTTACCATGGATGCATCTAGACCAAATAAGAGGCTTATTAAAATATAGTTTTCCTGCTCTGTTTCTGTATCCTATCCACCTTTCTAAGGTGACATATGTAGAATCACCTGTTGTCCCCTTCAATGCTCATTATTCACAAGTACTAAGTCTTTTAACGTGGCATTTTAGACACTCCAAAATCCATTTCCACATTTCTTATGCAATATTTTTAATCTAATGATTTTATTCCCTTTCTTAAAACTTTACAGGTATTTCTTTTTTCCCATTTTACTTAGAATAAAAGCAAATTCCTTACCATGGCCTTGAAGATCCGACCTACTTTTTTTGCTTTTATACCAAATCCCATAACACACATGATTAAGTTCCATATTATTGAGATGATGCAGTGATGGCTTTGAACTGGCAGCTTTTAATTCTTCTTGAAACACTTTCTCCTCAGATTTTTATAGGCTGGTTCCATCTCTGCTCAAGGCCTCAACACAAATAATGTCAACTTCTTAAAAATGTCTTCCCTGATTCTACAATATAAGTAGCCCTCCTCCACCACCTCACAGTTGGCCCCATCACTCTATTTAATTATTTTTCTTAATGTTTTCATTTTTTAAATCGTCTTTCCTATATATCTTTATTTTAGTTTTAAATCTATTCTCATTAGAATGCAAGTTTCTAGGTTGTGGTCCCTACTGTATCTCCAGTGCCACAACAGTGCCTGCCTCTCATATATTTTGGACCTCAGTAAATATTTATTAAATGAATAAGCATGGATCGTATTTCCCTTTATTGTTCATTCTGTTGCTCCTTAGAGAATGTCCTCAGTAGTGCATGGAAAATCCTTGGCTGTCATAGTCTGTTTGCTTGTCTCATACTGTCCCATTGGGCTGCTTTCTGCTTCATTATATTTCTCTTCATTAAAGGTAAGCAGAAATTATATTTTAGTTCCCACAACATATGGATAAAATAGTACTGGATGTACTTCCTATTTTGTTGATTACTAATTTAAATTATTGACAAAAGGATATTTTCTAGAGTATCTATTAAATTAGTCTCTCCCTGCTCTCCCGTGCCTGTGGCAGGCACTGCTAAAAATGCTATATATGATGATCCTTGTTGGTGTCTCTCCTTCAGGAGCATTTTTCACTATTTATCACAGTATATCTGTAAAGAATTAGTAAATTTCAACTGAAATACATTTATAGTACATCAAGTCCAAGAGTTAAATTGGGAGCTACACTGTGACCTTGGAACAATCTTTATTGATCCAACTAGGCTTGAATAACATCAATCACAATGTACTGACAGCTACTTGATATTTTTTGGCTATGGTGAGACTTTAACCAACGTCTTTAGGTTCTTTTCTCACCTGTCTCCTTGTCTGCCATCCTCTCTCTGCTATCAAAATCCAGTCATGGCAAGGTCTGTTGACTCAGGGCCACAGGCCTATTCATAAATATGATAAAAAAAGTGGATGATTTCAATCTGGCCTTTGCCTTTTTAATGCTGCTTTGCATGATGATGCCAAAGCAGCTGCCTTCATCTTTTTTAAAAGTATATTTTATTAATTATGGTATTATAGTTTTCCCCTTTGCCCCCATCTGCCCGGTACCCCCCTTTCCTCCAGCAACCTTAGTTCATGTCAATGGGTTGTGCATATAAGGTCTTTGGCTTCTCCATTTCCTTTACTACTCTTAATGTTACCCTGTCAGAGAGGGAGCAGCGCTGGTTGCTCAACACTCACTTCTTTTCCAGTCACTTCACCCTCTTCCCCTATGTAACTGGCACCCCTCTAGCTGTTACCCTGGTGATGGTTCCCAGAGTTGGTTGGTTTGCTATGTTCTAGGACCATGGGGGACTCTAAAAAATCTCTCCTGAGAGATGGGCAGTTTCTTCTTCTGCCCCAACCCCCACTGGTTTTCACAATTAGAAGCTATAAGGTTTTATTTTCCTGGCACTGGAGACAGGAGTTGCACAGTCTAGCCTGGGGCTGTGATCACTTCTCAGGTGTGCTTTCCAGTTTTTATAATCTGGGAATGCTTGTTCTGCCAGTCAGTCACAGCCACTGCCTTGCCACCACCACCACCACTTCACCTCTGCCACACTGTGGCCTCTCTGCCCTGGTTCCCTGTCTCTGCCCCTCCTACCCATCTGGATGAATCTTTCTTCTTTAAATCTATGGTTGTCAGACTTTCATGCAGTTGAATTATCTGGCAGTTCTGATTGGTTTTGTTTGTTTGTTTGTTTTGAGGTAGTTGTAATCCTTATGGCTGTGCAAGGAGGTGAAGCATGTCTACCTATGCTTCCATCTTGGCCAGAAGCTCTCTAGTGTGCTGATCTTTGATAAAAATGCATCTACTCCTGACCACCTAAAATTTAAATAATTTACTTTAAAAAATATAGGAATGGAGCACAATTTTTTGGTGAAAACTTTATAGTATGTTTTTCTCTTTGCTTTTTTTAGAAGACTGTTTTGGAACTGGAAATCCACTCAGATAGCATTTTATCTGTACCGATATCTTAAAATAACTCATTAATTCTGCCTAGGCAAATATACTTTCTTCATCTCCACTTTTTTTGCCAAATGAATCATAAAAATTATGGTGGGTACCAGAAGAAACCATTTGGGAGATTGTGTGATTTTAGTATACTTCCTTTGTAAACTTTTCTCCTCTAATCAGAATAGTTTCTTCTTTTGTTTATAAATCTATTGCAGTTTTCAATGAACTAGAATACATTGTAAAATGAACACTTCTTAAATGCTCCACACTATAACTTTGAAATAATTATGTATATTATGATTTGTATTTCTTCACATTTATATCATCTCTTGATTTCATCACTATTGTTTTCATGGCCTTATCTTTTTTAGTTAATAATATCCTTCTTTAACCAAAATAGTTAAAATGACCTCTGTATAAGAGGCAGAATATTATAATTCTGATATTTCAGATCGACGCAGAATGAACCAGGGATGACATTTAAAACTTTGTATGACTGAAATATAAATTTTAATTAAACTTTTATCTTCTCATTGCTAGATTTTCTAATTGTATTTATATAATAAGAAAAAAGAGCTTTCCAAGGAAGCCAAAATAATACATATACATTCTTAAAGTACTAGACAAAAATTGTGAAGCATAATAATTTGTTTCAGCCCTATAATTGAGAACACTTTCCTTTGTTTTTCAGGTCCTGTGTGAATTTTGATTTCTCTCTATCACACATATCATGTCATTATTCATTTTATTCATTCTCCACCCTGCCTGCAGCTTACTGTAAGGTAAAATGGTGACATTTTATTGGTATTTCTGAATGTAGATCAGCTTCCTTATGCATGGAGAAAGTAAAATATATATGTTCTTTTGATGTCTCAAAGCACTTTACTTTTCTTGGCATATCTTATACCTCCAAAAAAAACCTCTAAATTATTACTGATTGGTCAGAAGAATGGAAAAATTGTTAAAAATGAATATTTAAATTAATCATGAAAATATAACTATTTTGTTGTTAGATGCACCTTTATGCAGTAATAACAACAACAAAGAATGTTTCAGTGTTTTTGCTTTAGATTTAACCATTACTTCAAAATGTTCTTTCATTGTTTTGTGTACTGCTGTCAATTTACTGAGAACAAATTAATCAAATGAATTAAATTTGTTTTACATTTTATTTTCTTCAATATATCTTGTGTCTGTAATATTCATCAAACTTAATTCTATTTGTATATTATGTCCTCATTGTATTTCTTCTTTATGAAATCTATTTTTTCCCTTCTTGCTGTCTATTAAAGGCTGGTATCTGCTGCCAGGAGAAGAAGAATGGGCAGAAGAGAACCTAGAACTCTCGTCGTCGTCGTCGGCAGCCGTCCGTCTCGAGAGACGATGGTGTAGCTTCTTAAGAGTCTATCTGCACCGCCGAGAATGGCTGTGCAGTCCGACTCGGGAGTGACACGGTATCTGTCTCCTCCCGTGTTGAATCGACATCTTGCGATGACGCTGGAGTGTCCTCTCCAGTGAAACTGAAGCTACAGAGCCTGGGCAGGGTAATATGGAGGGTCTGCTGTTGCCCATGCAGCAGACCCCCCCTCTCTTCGCAGCTGAAGGGTCCAAGGGAATGACGGAGTCAATACAGCTTGGCTTCAGGTGCGCCGCAGGAGTTGCCGGTGTTGACTACAATGTCAAACCGCCTTAGGGACTCCGGCTCCGGATTTTCTGTCGGGGTTTACTCCCTTAGCCTTTCCCCTAAAGAGGTATGCCGCAAGGCAGCGGACCTAGAACTCTATACTTCTGCATTCTAGTGAGTATTACTTATTTAAAAAATAAGCCAACCTTTCTTCTAAAAGTTTATGGTATAGTCTTTTATTATGGGAGATACACTTTTCTTTTTTGGTGCCACAATGGATCAAAAGAAATTTCAATACAAGAAGTATTTATTGCTCCCTGAAAAAATCTAATAACAGAATGAGATAACTTTCCCAATACTAAATTGTGTTCCCTACTTCTAATTTGAATTTTAAGCTGTGTACAAAATGAATTTCTGCACTATTTACCATTTTTAACATTATTCACTCTTAAAATGTGGCTACTGGAGGTAGAGTAACTGTAATAAAAAACATTGGAACCTTATTTCACATGGGTTTTAAGAACAAAGGGTGCAATAATTCTTAGAAGCGGTAACACAGGGAACTGTGGCCCAAATTTCCTGAATTATTTTCTAGCTAAGTGCAGAATGTACTTCCACCACTTTTATGTATAAAATAACTCATATCTTTATAATTGTATAATATTTTAGATACTAAAAATAAGCTGTCACATACAACCTTGGTTTCTTAAATAAAAATAGAGCATAGCTTCCTCAAGTTAGATCAGTTGGAAGGAAGCATATGCTCCCAACACTGAGCTCCATGACTGGATCTTCTACTTTGCCAAATGTTCTCTTTTTCCCTGGGGGGAAATATGTTCTCATTCTGTGTCAAATATTTTTGCAAGGTCTACTTAAAACTATCTCAATGTAAGTTCTCTAATTGGATACTTCAGTTTAATTTTATATTTCTTCTAATTTAGTTGAAACTTATTTCTAAAATATAGCTTATTTGATCTAATAAAAATGTTTTCAAAGATTAAGCAGTGATATTTCCAGACATGACAAAAACAAGTAATGATATTTAAACTGTCAAAATATCCTGATATAAGTGTTACAAAGGAAATATTTTCTCATTAACAAATTTAAAAATAATTGGTTCGAAGTCACTCAGAATTTATTTAATCTACTATATAAATGTGTGTATATCTCCATACATACACATATATGAGCTATTTGAAAGTAATTTGCAGACTTCATAGCACCTGAAGCATGCATATTTCTTGCATTAAAGATTTGCTTACATAAGCACAATGCTTTTATCACATCCAAAATAAATAGTATTTATTCAATATATTGACTCTGAAAGTTCTCTTGTGCCACCTTCTAGGCAATCTCCACCTCCAATATGCAACTATAACCGATTCCTATCACGTGGATTAGTTTTTTTTTTTATTTATATAATTGGAATCATACAGTTGTGTTTATGGCCTCTTTCATTAAAATAATGCTTTTTGCCCTGACTGGTGTGGCTCAGTTGATAGGGTGTCATCCTGCAAAGCAAATGATCACTGGTTTGATTCCCAGTCAGGACACATGCCTGGGCTAAAGGTTCAGTCCCCGGTTGGGGCATGCAGGAGAGGCAACCAACTGATATTTCTCTCTCACATTGATATTTCCCTCTGTTCCTTTCTCCCTCTCTCACCCTCTCTCTAAAAATAAATAAATAAAATATTTAAATAATAATAATAATGCTTTTCAAATGCATTCATATGACTCTGTGTATGTTTAAATTTATTAGAAACTGCCAGAAAGTTTTACACAGTGATTGTTTCATATTCCATTCTTATCAACAACGTACCAAAGCTTCATTAGGTCTACATCTTTACTACTATTTAAAGGTAACACTCACTTTTGCAGCCCCCGGGGGCCATGCAAGAACTCTGGCTACTGTGAAGCCTCCATACTGCGAGAAATCTTAGGCTGGGAGTGAGGTCATGTGTAGGTAGGTATTCTGCTCAACAGCTCCAATGAGCTGAGCCTTCAATCATCCTACTCTCAGGTACCAAATGTAAGTAAAGATGTCACCAAGCAATCCCAGCCTCAGTCATTGAATTTCTCCAGCTGTTCCAGTCTCCCCAGCTCAGGACCAGACACTGTGGAGCAGAGACATGGCCTCTCCATATTCTCTGTCTGAATTCCCAAACCGCAGAATTCATGAACGTAATAAAATGGTCACTTTATACCACTTAGTTTTAAGTGTTTTGCTACACAGTGTCAGACATTTGGACACATTGCGCTTTCATTATCAGTCAGTTTGAAATATTTTCTAGTTTTTCTTGTGATCTCTTCTTTGACTCATGGATTAGCTAGAAGCACGATATGTCAAACATTTTGGGATTCTCTAGACATCTCATTATTTTCATTTCTAATTTAATTATGTTATGTTCATGGAACATGTTATAGATAATACAGGCCTCCAAAATTTATTGAACACTTTCATGGCCCAAACATGATATTTCTTGGTGAATGTTCTAAATACACAGAAAAGAATAATGTGCATTATGTAGTTATTTGGTTTATTTCTTCTATAAATATCAACTGGTTTCAAATTACTTGAGAGTGCCGTTCATATCTTCTATTTTCTTGCTGATTTTTCAGTACAGGTGTCCTATCAACTACCAAGAGAGGAATATTGAGATCATTAATAATAATTTTGGATTTTGTTTTTCTCTTCAGTTCTGTGAAATGTTGTGTTTTGTTTCTTAAATCCTGATTATCAAGAGCATATGCCTATAGAATTTTCCCATTTTTAAAATAAATTTACACTTTATAATGATAAAATAACCCTTACTCTCTCTGGCAAACCCTTCATTTTATAGTATGATTAGTGCAGTATTTTTTAAAACTAATATAAAGCAAGTTTCTTATACTATATGCATAGTATATCTTTTCCATTTACATACTTTCAATCTATTTTGGTATGTATTTTAAAATTTACTTCTTATAAATGACATAGAATTTTGCTTTTTTTTTTCTGTTATCCAGTTTGTATCTGCTTTTTTTTGAATGGTCCGTCCATTAACATTTAATGAAATTACAGATATGGTTTGCTTTAATTCTACAATTTTTCTATTTGCTTTTCATTTTCCTCTGATTTATGTCCCTATTTTAGTTCCTCTTTTGTGAGTTAATCAATTACTGTGTTAGAATTTTTGTTCTTTATTGGATCTCCTGTTACAGTGGAAGATTAATAAAATTAAGACTCTGCCACAAGTGGGTGAGAAATACTTATAAAGAAGACCAGCAACATAGTCATAGATGATTGACTGTCCACATTTCTAGTGTTGTGGTTCAAGATAATTCTTTAAAAGTAAAGAGGTATCTACATGCAAAAAAAATCTAAAAACAGACCTTACACTTTTCTTTAAAATTAGCTCAAAATAAATCATAGCCCCAAATGAAAATCACAAGATTACAAAATTCCTAGAAGATAACATTGTAGAATATCCAAGTGACATGGCATTGGGAATGACTTTTTACATATAAGACAAGAAAGTGTGATCTATTAAAGAAAAAATCGGTAAGCAAAACTTCATTAAATCAACAACTTCAGAAGTGTCCTCTCTGAAAACTATACCATTAAGAGGAGAAAAAGACAAGCCATAGACTGGGGAATGTATTTGTAAAAGATATATCTGATAAATAATTGGTGTACAAAATGTAAAAAGAATACTTAAAGGAAACAATAAGGAAACAAATCACCAGATCAAACATTGGACAAAAGACCTAGTGGACACCTCACCGAAGAACATATACAAATGACAAATACACATATGAAAGGATGCTCAACATTATTTTTGATTAGGAAATTATAAATTTTAAAAAGCAGTAAAATATCACTACACATCTATAAGAATGGTGCAAATCCAAAGCACTGACAATACCAACTGCTTGCGAGAATGTAGAGCACAAGAAACTCTCATTTATTGCTGGTGGGAATACAAAATGGTGCAGCCACTTTGAAAGAGTCCAGCAGTTTCTTAAAAAACTCAACATATTCTTACCATATGAATCAGAAATTTGTGCTCTCTATTATTTATCCAACTAATGAGAAAAGTTATGTCTATGTAAAAATCTGCAAATGAATATTTATAACAGCTTTACATGTAATTGTCCAAACTTAGAAGCAACCAAAATGTTCTTCAATAGTGGATGGATAAACAAACTATGATACATCCACACAATGGAATATTATTCAGCAACAACAAAAAAATCTGCTATCAAACCACAACCAACACAGGGAGGAATCTTGAAAGAATTTTGCTAAACTAAAAGTAATCAGGAACTTGAGAGCTAACAAAATGGGCAAAATTTTGGCTGGGTCTTTTTCTCCAACTTTATTAAGATATAATTGCCCTACCTGAAGCCAAGCTGTATTGACTCCGTCTTTCCCTTGGACCCTTCAGCTGCGAAGAGAGGGGGGGTCTGCTGCATGGGCAACAGCAGACCCTCCATATCACCCTGCCCAGGCTCTGTAGCTTCAGCTTCACTGGAGAGGACACTCCAGCGTCATCGCAAGATGTCGATTCAACACGGGAGGAGACAGATACCGTGTCACTCCCGAGTCGGACTGCACAGCCATTCTCGGCGGTGCAGATAGACTCTTAAGAAGCTACACCATCGTCTCTCGAGATGGACGGCTGCCGACGGAATTGCCCTAAACTATACATATTTAAAGTGCACAGTTTGATGAATGTTGACACATGAATATACTTGGGAAACCATTACCATGGTGAAGATAATGAACATATCTATTACCTCAGAGGTTTCTTCATGCTCATGTAATCTGTATCTTCTGCTGCCCCTGTTCCTGTATTTGTAGGCAACCAAGAAATAAGCTTTGAGGAATGAGGTGGTGACATGGTCATATTTATGTTTATAAAATAAAACACTGTTAAAAGTATAGAGTAGGAATAGAGGTGGGACCTGAGTAAATAATAGTAGACCAGTTAGAAGGTTATTCATGTAACTCCTGACTTTGGTTCAACTAAGGTGGTGATGGTGTTGATGTTGAAATAGAAGGATTTAAAAGGTATTTAAGATTATGTAATAGGACACTGTTGCTGGGTGAATAAGAAAAAATTTGAAAGAAAAGTTTTAGGTTTCCAATTTGCATAATTGAATGAACGGTAGTATAACTACAAGAACTAGTGTGAAGAGATGAAGATCTAGTTTTGTTACTTTTGAGTCATTCAAGAGACAATATGAAATGCATTGGAGTATAAGGGAAATGGAAGGGTGTGAATTACAGGTATTTTTCATTAGACCATGCTGCCTCATTTTAACTTTTTATTCTATTTCATCCTAATGGAAATGAAATATGATGGTTGAGTTGGGGTAAGAAAAAAATGTGATCATAGTCCATCAAAAATATTATTTTATTATAAAAAGAATGGAAATTGCAGATAAAACTTGACTTTCAGATTAGTGTGCATTTATTTCTCTATATGAGATATTTCTTCTTTTACATTCAACATATTTTCTATAAGTATTTCTTCAGGTTCATATGCTAATTCAAGTCCAATATTAACAACAAAAGCTTGTTTGTTTTTTTTTATTGCTCTGTAGAAAATTAACCCATTTTGTATCTAAGTGATATTATTCTCAGTTAAATTTTAGTTCTTTTATTACATTTCCAAAATATATCTAGTCACTGAAATATACTTTAAACAGGTTTTAACATCTTGAGTCCCCTCATTAATTAATAAGTTGAACAAAATCTTTGGCAAACATCTGCTTGATAATTTTATGCAAGTCATGTTTTAATTTAAAAAATTATCCTTTAATAATGTCTTCAGAATACTCGTTCTAGTTATAATTTGTAAAATATTTTCACCAATTGGTAAGTAACTCTCCTGGGAATAAAGTAGAAATTGAGTAAGGCTGTAAAGGCACTAACATCCATTGCTTTTTAGTACTTTACAAAAAGGAGGAATTTTATGAAAAGTATCATTCAAAATCTTTCACTGTGTAACAGGGTCAATTACTTTTTCTGTAAAGAGCAAGACAATGTATATTTTAAACTTTTAAGGCTGCATAGCATCTTATCATATGCTTCTCTGTATTTTTAAATAATTCTTTAAAATTAAAAAAAAATTCTTGGTTTACAGGACTCACAAAAACAGCCTGTGGGATATAGTTTGCCAATCCCTGCTATAATTTGTTCAGCTTAATGATTTGCTAAAGTTAGAGTATTCTATGCAACATTGCTAGGCAGGCAATTAGCATAATATTTTTATTCTCATTTTTATCTTTTAACTCCATCTTATAGACCATGTGTGTAGTCCCAAAATGTTTTTTCACCCAATGATTAGTTTTTAAAAAACAATTATTACACTGTCAGTTGCATGCTATTATAGACATTCCTACTTAGAAAAACTGAATTACCTAATCTGATTAAATACACAATAGAGGGAAAATAATAGAATTTTACATTTTGGAATGTATGGACAAAAAATGAATTGACTGACTGAGTCATAGCTGATAGGATCAATTTAGAAGCCATGGAATAGTCTTTCAAGAAGCATATATATACATATATACACATACACACATATACATTTTTGACTCATGATATTTCTCAGCTTGGAATGGTTTTATTCTTCCTATGTATATTTTACAAATACATATTCATAATTCAATAGCTTCACTTATTGGTAAGTGATTAAATTGAATATGTAAATATTGGGATTATTTTCTGCAAGAGAAAAATATTTCAAGGGATTATTAGCACACTGATAATGTGTTGAAATGGCTGGTTTAGAAATCTGAGTAGTGCGCTCTAAAAGAATTATTGAACAAAATGCCAGCTCTCAATTGCTTTAGTGTTTATTGGATTCACCATTGTATGCAGTTCATTGGTTTGTGATTTTGTGTCAAAAAACCCGCAACAAAATTATATTTGTTTTTTAGAAGGTCATGATTGAAACCACCGCTGATTGTAACTCATAAACACCAACTATTTTAATCAACTTAATAGCTATTAGCATAAATAAGACACTCTTGCATTTTGAGAATTGTGGTTCAATAAATATTCATGGGAGCAGATCTAGAGGTGTTCCATCATGGGACAATAGGTAGGAGGAGCCTGGGAAATACCAGGGGGAGGACCGGTGAGGAGTTTTCAGAGTTTGTGAAAACTAGTGTTAAGTCTGTGTCACAATTGAAATATGTTTTTTATTCTTTAATATGAAGTTCAACAAGTAGTTTCCATTTCAAAGAAGATAGTAGTATTAGAGTAAACTTTCATTGTTACATCAGAGTATGAAAAATTTCAAGTTGACAGAGCCTGGTTTAGGATGGGCTAGTGGGAAAGTTATTGTGGAAACCAAAAAGAAAGTTGGTTCAGTTTAAAAGAGCCACCTTCATTTCTCTTCAAAATCCATAGTTTTTCCAATTAAACTGCAGAAAACATTTCTTTTCCTGTCTTATATAATAATAATAATTATTATTTTTGTAGTGGAATGAGAGACATCTCACAAGATTGGTGGGAGAATGTCGAGATCTGAAGGCAACTGGCAGTGCCATTAAAAGAGAAAACAGAAAAAGACTTATAGTTCAATAATACCACTTTGCATCATGCACAGCTTCAGATACATCACAGAGAACTGTTGTTAATGTGTAATCACAGTCTTGGTGGTGCTTTCTGTAATAAAATAAGAAGTCTTGCCAGAGGCTTTAATATTAAATTGTATGTCTCTAGATATCATTTCTATTATTCTAATTTGTTACTTGACATATGGAATCAACCATATCTTATTTTAAAAATTATTTTGAGACAAAATCTACCATTCTGTTTTCCTAAGAATATTAACAAAAGTACTTAGACTTCCAACATTTTTTTGCAAAACATCTATGTGTAAATGTCCTGTGACCTTCCCTCAAAGAATCTTGTGAGTTATGAAGCTGAGTAGATATCATAGGTATGTGTAGATATGTGATATATAAAGATCAGTTTGAGTTTGCATGCAGTTATAGTATTCTATAATGTATTTATTAAAAAGCATACATTTTCCATTAGTTGGAACTAATATACTCTGAAATAAGTAGCTTTCTCAAAGAATGCAATTTTATTACTCTTAAGAGCACAGTAAAAGTTAAATATACTTAACAATGCTTTCACTGTACCCAGTTCTCAAAATTCTGTAAGAATAGATAAAATGGAATAAGTATGTTATATTTTATGTAAATATAATTCTGAAGGACTTTAAAATATATAAACATAGAACATTTTAAAGTATGTAAATGTTTTCTATGAAATTACATACTTATAAACAAATAGCTTATCCAAAGATAAATTAGGCTCAAATTTCATGTGTGTACAACTTAAATTTTTTCAGAATAAATATATTTAAATGAAAAACACCATTATATGATTTAGTTTTAAAAAGAAAGTTGTTTTTTTTTAATAAAAGGAGAGAGCGTTACTCTTATTTTTCTCTAAAATTTAGAAAAAGAATGTTTCAGGTTATAGGAGGCAACTCTTACATTAAAGTTATACACACAAGGAGAAATGATTGATCTTTTTCCTCCATTTCAATATTTTTTTAGTCCTGACCTTGTCTGGCTCAGTAGGTTGGGGGTTGTTGGGAAAGTGAAAGGTGGCCAGTTGGATTCCGTCAGGGCACACTGATTTGGTCCCTGGCCAGGGCATATGCAAGAGGCAACTGATCAATGTTTCTCTTCCACCCTTTCTCCTTCTCTTACCCTTTTTCTAAAAGTAAATAAATAAAATGTCTTTAAAAATACATATTTTTAAAGAACTTAACTTGCCATAGTTGAGAATGGGTCAATACTGAAACACCAACTGAGGTGAGAGCATAAGTATCTATGAGGTATAGCAGGGGTTGTCAAAACTATAGCTAATGTGCAACATTGCATCTATCATCTGTCTTTATAAATAAATATATTAGCACACATCCATACCCATTCAGTTAGCCTTTTTTCTATTAATACTCTCACACTACAATGTCAAAGTTGAGTAATTGCCACAAAAATCATATAGTCCACAAAGTATAAAATATTTATCCATCTCTAAAATAATTTTGCTGCCCCAAGGAGACAGCCCAGTTTGTCCTGATCCAGAGGTAAGGGCTGTGCACCAGAAGTCTGGCCTAGACTATTTCAAAAAAGAAGAAACAGAAAGGGAAAAAACATTAGATCCTTCCAAGGGTACTGATCCAAAGGTGCCCCCAAAAGCAAAGTCCTGGATGCCTAAGTGCATGACCAGAAGGCTGATGCATCAGCTTGAAAGGATTGTTAGTACCTTAACCTGTTTTCCATGCACTCAGCTTATAGGTTTCTCTGTACCTATGCCACTCCAGGCTCTGACCTTGGCACTTGCCATCAAGGCCTGGATATTCTTCAAGTCAGCATGTCATCAATTACCAGGTCCCTTGCACATCAGAGATCTATGTTCACTAAAGTGGTCAAATTGCTGATTCCACCAATGAAGGTTTAAGCCTGATGATGATTAGGTCTGAGGACATGATTAACTTTAAGAAGATTTACAAAACCCTTAAGGAAGATGAGGACATCCCATTGTTTCCTGTGCAAAGTACATGGATGCAGTCAAGGAGAGAACCCAGTTAGCTCAACTGATTAAGAAAGCTGAATATTGGAAATTCCTGGCTGGTTTCAATAACTCTTGAATTGAGCAGGCAGCAGCTGCCCTTGCAATTGAGATGGATGGAAAAATGTATAAGGGAGGAAAAGCAGCCCAGCAAAAAGAGTGTCAGAGACAAAAGTAGATGAAGATTCTGAAGAAGAAGCTATGCCATTTATTCTTTCAACCATTGTTTAAAAATGACCCGAAACCCAAGTATCCAAATCAGTCTAACAAACTGCCTGCACTCATGCCTTCCCCAGGAAATGGTGAGTCTGCTTTGAGCTACCTCTCCTAACAGAAGAAGAAGCCAAAGCCAAAAGCAAAAGAACAGCAGCAGGAAGAGCCACAGTCAGGTATGAGTGCAAGTTAACAGCCTCCCACCTCAAGTCAGAGACTGCTAGTGACCACACATTGCATCCATGTTTTCTGGTTATATGGAAAAACTTCCACCTTTTATTTCACTTCACTGTCAACCTGATCATAAAATTCTCTCTCTTACACACAACCCTTCCAAGCAAACAACAAGAAAGAAGCCTCCGGCTCTTCGCCTCGCTAGCTGGAACATCAGGACCATGTGCCCCGGACTTACTGCAGACCTTCCGTGGATCAAGGGTGCCAGGAAAACCGCTGTCATCGATAGGGAACTGGCACGACTAAACATCGACATTGCGGCTCTACAGGAGATCCGGTTGGCTGACAACGGAACTATCAGAGAAACCAACTACACCTTCTACTGGCAAGGGAAGTCTCCGGACCAACCAAGACAGCACGGTGTTGGGTTTGCTGTGAAGAACACGCTTGTTAACTCCATAGAGCCACCCACAGGAGGCACAGAGAGATTACTTACCCTCCGATTGTCAACAACTTTCGGCCCAGTCAGCATTCTTAGCGCGTATGCCCCAACCCTCTGCGCCACCACCGAAGAGAAAGAACAGTTCTACCATGCACTGGACGAAGCGTTATTCAAGATTCCCAGAAGTAACGCTCTCTATCTCCTTGGAGACTTCAACGCAAGAGTAGGAGCCGACCACATGGCCTGGCCCACCTGCCTTGGAAACTTTGGGAGAGGAAAGATCAATGAGAATGGTCAGCGACTGCTTGAGCTTTTGTGTCACCACGGCCTGTGCGTGACAAACACATTCTTCAAGTGCAAAGAGATCCACCAGGTGTCATGGAGGCACCCCCGCTCCCGTCATTGGCACCAGCTTGACCTCGTCATCACCAGAAGAACGGATATTGGCAGCACCCTCCTCACCCGCAGCTACCACAGTGCAGACTGTGACACGGACCATGCCCTCGTGGTAAGCAAGGTGCGCATAATGCCGAAGAGGTTGCACCACTCCAAGATGAAGGGTCGCCCACGCATCAACACCAGTTGTGCCAGCAACCCAGTTAAGACCCAGCAATTCATCAACAAGATGGAAGATGCACTCGGCGAGGGAGTGGCGGCAGATGACATTATCGAATCCAATTGGCCACGTCTCCGCGACGCCATATACAACTCCGCCATTATTGCTTACGGGAAGAAAGAGCGGAAGAACGCTGACTGGTACAAGGCTCACTGGGAAGAAATGGAACCCGTGATCGAGGCTAAGAGGAAGGCCCTACTGGCTTACAAGGTCACGCCCACTCCCAGTACACTTCAAGCTCTACGGGCTGCCAGGAACAAAGTCCAGAAGACCGCCCGCCACTGTGCCAACACCTATTGGCTAAACCTGTGCAGAAGCATTCAGGAAGCCGCCGATATAGGCAACGCACGAGGAATGTATGAGGGTATCAAGAAGGCAACAGGCCCAATCCCCTCCAAGATTGCCCCCCTTAAGTCCAAGACAGGTGAGGTCATCACTGACCAAGAACAGCAAATGCGGCGGTGGACCGAGCACTACCTCGAGCTGTACGCAACGAAGAACACCGTAACAGACACTGCTCTTAAAGCCATCCCAGACCTACCAGTCATGGAGGAGCTAGACACCCCACCTACTGCGGCAGAGCTCGGCAAAGCCATCGACCACCTTGCTTGCGGGAAAGCACCAGGAAGCGACGGAATCCCTCCAGAAATCCTAAAGAGCGGGAAACCAGTCCTGCTACAGCCGCTCCACCATCTACTCTGTCTCTGCTGGAAGGAGGGTTACATCCCCCAGGATATGAGAGACGCCAACATTATCACCATGTACAAGAACAAAGGAGACCGCAGCGACTGCAACAACTACCGGGGCATCTCTCTCCTCAGCGTCGTCGGCAAAGTATTCGCCCGGGTCGCTCTTGCCCGCCTGCAGACCCTTGCTTCCCGCGTCTACCCAGAGTCCCAGTGTGGCTTCAGAGCTGGCCGATCAACAGTGGACATGATCTTCTCCCTACGCCAGCTGCAGGAGAAGTGTCACGAGCAGCATAAACCACTCTACCTCGCCTTTATTGACCTCACGAAGGCGTTTGATCTGGTCAGTCGAAGCGGACTCTTCAGCTTGCTACGGAAGATTGGCTGTCCACCACATCTGCTTGCTGTGGTCATGTCCTTTCACGACAACATGCACAGCACGGTGTCCTACAACGGCGCAACCTCTGAGGCCTTCCCAGTCAGCAGCGGAGTAAAGCAGGGCTGCGTCCTTGCGCCTACGCTGTTCGGAATCTTCTTCTCCATGCTCCTCCAATACGCCTTTAAGGACTGCAGCGAGGGTGTCTTCATTCACACCAGATCCGATGGCAAGCTCTACAACCTGGCCCGTCTACGAGCCAAGACCAAAGTCAAAGAGGTGCTCATCCGTGAGATGCTCTTCGCCGACGACGCAGCTTTGACATCACACTCCGAAGAGGGACTCCAGCAGCTAGTCACTTGCCTTTCCCACGCATGCAAGGAGTTCGGACTAGCCATCAGCCTGACGAAGACGAATGTTATGGCTCAAGGCACGGGGACTCCCCCATGCATCACCATCGACGGATACACCCTGGAGGTTGTCAACGACTTCACTTACCTCGGGTCCACCATCTCGAGCTCTCTGTCAGTTGACTTGGAGGTCAACCGGAGAATCGCCAGGGCAGCCACAGTTATGGCCAGACTGAACCGGCGAGCGTGGAACAATTCCAGCCTCACTGAGAAAACCAGACTGCGCATCTACCAAGCCTGCGTACTCAGCACTCTCCTCTATGGCAGCGAGACGTGGACCACCTACGCAAGGCACGAAAGGAAACTCAACAGCTTCCACATGAGGTGCCTGCGACGCGTCCTGCATGTCGCCTGGCAGGATAAGGTCCCCAACACCGAGGTGCTGAAGCGAGCCAATATGAGCAGTTTGCATGCAGTTCTTAGTGAGAGATGCCTCAGGTGGCTCAGCCATGTCAAAAGAATGGATGCAGGCCGTATCCCCAAAGACCTCCTCTACGGCGAGCTAGCAGAAGGCCAGAGGATGACAGGGCGCCCAAAACTGCGGTTCAAAGACATCTGCAAAAAGGACATGACACAATGCTCCATCAATCTCAACACATGGGAAGTTCAAGCAGACGACCGCCTAGCCTGGAGGCTCGTGGTCAGGCAAGGTACGTCACGCGCGGAGGCTGCGCGCAACGAGGAGGCGGTCCAGAAAAGATCGAGGCGGAAGCAGCGTCAGCAGCAGCAACAACAGCCATCTGCCTTCACCTGTACCAAGTGCGGCAGGGATTGCCACTCCCGAATCGGACTGCACAGCCATTCTCGGCGGTGCAGATAGACTCTCAAGAAGCTACGCCATCGTCTCTCGAGACGGATGGCTGCCGACGACGACACACAACCCCCATAGCAGGAGGGACCTCAGGCAGATTTATGTTGTTGTGAAATAAGAATTCTATGCAGCAGATTATGTATTTCTGTATTTCAGTGTTTACAATCTTATATGTTTGTCTTGAGTTCCTTAATTAAAAATAGTAGAACCAGAAATAATAAATTTTTTTTTTCTTTTTTTGACTAAGTTGACTAATTCACAGGGTGGAGAAGTTATTCTGCCATGAAAGTATCAACAGTAAATGGATAAACTGTTGCTTGTTAAGGCAAAAAAAGATACATTCAAGGTCTGAGAAATAGATTACTTGAAGAATTAAGGCATTGAAGAGTTCCTTTGTGGACAAAGAAGTTTAGAAAGCCATTCTAATGTCCAGGACAGGAAGCAGGCACAGAAAATTGCTGAGAAGACACTAATATTTACCTCAGATTCACTGGGAAGATTAAGCAGAAAATGAAGGTTAAATCAGAGTTTTAAATGGCCTGGCCTGGCTATATGTCGAAGGAGTGCTAAAGAAAACAAATCATGGACAAAGAAATGAAGAAAACCAGAACAACACAGGAATAAATAGAAAATAACAATAACAAGGTAGAAAAAAATTTAAAAAACAAACAGAAATTCTGGATCTAAAAAGTACATTAATGGGAATGAAAAGCTTGCTAGAGGTTTGAACAAGAGATATCAGAAGGCACAAATAAGAATCAGTGGACTTGAAGATATCAGGTGAAATTATCTTGTATAAAGAATAGAAAGAAAAATGCAGAAAAATAAACATAGCCAAAGGAACCTAAGGAATACCATAAAACTGACAAGCATGCTCAGAATGGAAATCCAAGAAGGAAAGGAGAGAGAAAAGAGAAGACAGAATATTTGAATGAGTCACAATTTGACAAAAGGCATTAATCTATATGTCCAAGAGATTCAAAGAACTCCAAGAAGTATAAACTCAAAGAGATCCACAAGACACATTATAATCAAGGTGTCAAAAGACAAACACAAAAAGAATCTTGAAAGCAACAAGAAAAAAGCCATTTGTCACTACAAAGGAGACTTCAATAAGAATATCAGCCAGTTTATCCTCAGAAACCAGACACCGGCAAGCAGTGGATGATATATTTAAACTGCTGAAAGTTAAAAACTCAACCAAGAATTCTATGTCTAATAAAACTGTTCTTCAAAAATGGGATACATTAAGACATTCTTAGGCAAAAAATATGAAAGGAGTTTGTTTCTAGTAGATATACCCTACAAGAAATGCTAAAAGGAGTCATTTGGGAAGAAATTAAAGAATGCTAAACAATAACTTAAAATATGTACAGGAATAAAAACATTGGCAAAATTCATATGTAGGCAAATAAAGAAACTAGTATAATGATTTATAATTTCTCATTTTTTAAAATCTAAGATTGAAAATACAAATTCATGAAACAGTAATTGCAGATCTATTCCAACAAGCGCACAATGGATAAAGATGTACTGACAACAATAACATAAAGAACTATATAAAAATTGAGTTTTTAATACAAACAAGATTGTCATAAATTTAAAAGATTGTAATTCCAGGGGTAATCACTGAAAGAATTACTAAAACATATACAGAAAAGGAAATGAGAAGGGAATCAAAATGATAAACTACCAAAAAATCAAGTGAACATGAAAGACAGCAACTTTGGAGGAATCGTCATCGTCGGCAGCCGTCCGTCTCGAGAGACGATGGCGTAGCTTCTTGAGAGTCTATCTGCACCGCCGAGAATGGCTGTGCAGTCCGACTCGGGAGTGACAATCCCTGCCACACTTGTTACAGGTGAAGGCAGATGGCTGTTGTTGCTGCTGTTGACGCTGCTTCCGCCTCGATCTTTTCTGGACCGCCTCCCCGTTGCGCGCAGCCTCTGCACGTGACGTACCTTGCCTGACCGCGAGCCTCCAGGCTAGGCGGTCGTCTGCTTGAACTTCCCATGTGTTGAGATTGATGGAGCATTGTGTCATGTCCTTTTTGCAGATGTCTTTGAACCGCAGTTTTGGGCGCCCTGTCATCCTCTTGCCTTCTGCTAGCTCGCCGTAGAGGAGGTCTTTGGGGATACGGCCTGCATCCATTCTTTTGACATGGCTGAGCCACCTGAGGCGTCTCTCACTAAGAACTGCATGCAAACTGCTCATATTGGCTCGCTTCAGCACCTCGGTGTTGGGGACCTTATCCTGCCAGGCGACATGCAGGACGCGTCGCAGGCACCTCATGTGGAAGCTGTTGAGTTTCCTTTCGTGCCTTGCGTAGGTGGTCCACGTCTCGCTGCCATAGAGGAGAGTGCTGAGTACGCAGGCTTGGTAGATGCGCAGTCTGGTTTTCTCAGTGAGGCTGGAATTGTTCCACGCTCGCCGGTTCAGTCTGGCCATAACTGTGGCTGCCCTGGCGATTCTCCGGTTGACCTCCAAGTCAACTGACAGAGAGCTCGAGATGGTGGACCCGAGGTAAGTGAAGTCGTTGACAACCTCCAGGGTGTATCCGTCGATGGTGATGCATGGGGGAGTCCCCGTGCCTTGAGCCATAACATTCGTCTTCGTCAGGCTGATGGCTAGTCCGAACTCCTTGCATGCGTGGGAAAGGCAAGTGACTAGCTGCTGGAGTCCCTCTTCGGAGTGTGATGTCAAAGCTGCGTCGTCGGCGAAGAGCATCTCACGGATGAGCACCTCTTTGACTTTGGTCTTGGCTCGTAGACGGGCCAGGTTGTAGAGCTTGCCATCGGATCTGGTGTGAATGAAGACACCCTTGCTGCAGTCCTTAAAGGCGTGTTGGAGGAGCATGGAGAAGAAGATTCCGAACAGCGTAGGCGCGAGGACGCAGCCCTGCTTTACTCCGCTGCTGACTGGGAAGGCCTCAGAGGTTGCGCTGTTGTAGGACACCGTGCTGTGCATGTTGTCGTGAAAGGACATGACCACAGCAAGCAGATGTGGCGGACAGCCAATCTTCCGTAGCAAGCTGAAGAGACCGCTTCGACTGACCAGATCAAACGCCTTCGTAACGTTGATAAAGGCGAGGTAGAGTGGTTTATGCTGCTCGTGACACTTCTCCTGCAGCTGGCGTAGGGAGAAGATCATGTCCACTGTTGATCGGCCAGCTCTGAAGCCACACTGGGACTCTGGGTAGACGCGGGAAGCAAGGGTCTGCAGGCGGGCAAGAGCGACCCGGGCGAATACTTTGCCGACGACGCTGAGGAGAGAGATGCCCCGGCAGTTGTTGCAGTCGCTGCGGTCTCCTTTGTTCTTGTACATGGTGATAATGTTGGCATCTCTCATATCCTGGGGGATGTAACCCTCCTTCCAGCAGAGACAGAGTAGATGGTGGAGCGGCTGTAGCAGGACTGGTTTCCCGCTCTTTAGGATTTCTGGAGGGATTCCGTCGCTTCCTGGTGCTTTCCCGCAAGCGAGGCGGTCGATGGCTTTGCTGAGCTCTGCCGCAGTAGGTGGGGTGTCTAGCTCCTCCATGACTGGTAGGTCTGGGATGGCGTTAAGAGCAGTGTCTGTTACGGTGTTCTTCGTTGCGTACAGCTCGAGGTAGTGCTCGGTCCACCGCCGCATTTGCTGTTCCTGGTCAGTGATGACCTCACCTGTCTTGGACTTAAGGGGGGCAATCTTGGAGGGGATTGGGCCTGTTGCCTTCTTGATACCCTCATACATTCCTCGTGCGTTGCCTATATCGGCGGCTTCCTGAATGCTTCTGCACAGGTTTAGCCAATAGGTGTTGGCACAGTGGCGGGCGGTCTTCTGGACTTTGTTCCTGGCAGCCCGTAGAGCTTGAAGTGTACTGGGAGTGGGCGTGACCTTGTAAGCCAGTAGGGCCTTCCTCTTAGCCTCGATCACGGGTTCCATTTCTTCCCAGTGAGCCTCGTACCAGTCAGCGTTCTTCCGCTCTTTCTTCCCATAAGCAATAATGGCGGAGTTGTATATGGCGTCGCGGAGACGTGGCCAGTTGGATTCGATAATGTCATCTGCCGCCACTCCCTCGCCGAGTGCATCTTCCATCTTGCTGATGAATTGCTGGGTCTTAACTGGTTTGCTGGCACAACTGGCGTTGATGCGTGGGCGACCCTTCATCTTGGAGTGGTGCAACCTCTTCGGCATTATGCGCACCTTGCTTACCACGAGGGCATGGTCCGTGTCGCAGTCTGCACTGTGGTAGCTGCGGGTGAGGAGGGTGCTGCCAATATCCGTTCTTCTGGTGATGACGAGGTCAAGCTGGTGCCAATGGCGGGAGCGGAGGTGCCTCCATGACACCTGGTGGATCTCTTTGCACTTGAAGAATGTGTTTGTCACGCACAGGCCGTGGTGACACGAAAGCTCAAGCAGTCGCTGACCATTCTCATTGATCTTTCCTCTCCCAAAGTTTCCAAGGCAGGTGGGCCAGGCCATGTGGTCGGCTCCTACTCTTGCGTTGAAGTCTCCAAGGAGATAGAGAGCGTTACTTCTGGGGATCTTGGATAACGCTTCGTCCAGTGCATGGTAGAACTGTTCTTTCTCTTCGATGGTGGCGCAGAGGGTTGGGGCGTATGCGCTAAGAATGCTGACTGGGCCGAAAGTTGTTGACAATCGGAGGGTAAGTAATCTCTCTGTGCCTCCTGTGGATGGCTCTATGGAGTTAACAAGCGTGTTCTTCACAGCAAACCCAACACCGTGCTGTCTTGGTTGGTCCGGAGACTTCCCTTGCCAGTAGAAAGTGTAGTTGGTTTCTCTGATAGTTCCGTTGTCAGCCAACCGGGTCTCCTGTAGAGCCGCAATGTCGATGTTTAGTCGTGCCAGTTCCCTATCGATGACAGCGGTTTTCCTGGCACCCTTGATCCACGGAAGGTCTGCAGTAAGTCCGGGGCACATGGTCCTGATGTTCCAGCTAGCGAGGCGAAGAGCCGGAGGCTTCTTTCTTGTTGTTTGCTTGGAATTAACTGGTGCGGGTGTTTTGTGGCCCACTTTTCGAGAGGCGCCTCTCTGATCCCCACGCACCCAGTGGGGCAGGCGAGCCATGGCGAGACGGCACCTAATTGGCTGGGGCTGCCCAGCTTGAGGCGGGCGGTAGCTGTCCAGTGAGGTGCGATGACCTCTCCCACCGTCAGAGGAGACCCCTGGCGCTCGTTTCCTTCGCCAATCGGATGAGCTTATAACCGGTATCTGTCTCCTCCCGTGTTGAGTCGACATCTTGCGATGACGCTGGAGTGTCCTCTCCAGTGAAACTGAAGCTACAGAGCCTGGGCAGGGTGATATGGAGGGTCTGCTGTTGCCCATGCAGCAGACCCCCCCTCTCTTCGCAGCTGAAGGGTCCAAGGGAAAGACAAAGTCAATACAGCTTGGCTTCAGGTGCGCCGCAGGAGTTGCCGGTGTTGACTACAATGTCAAACCGCCTTAGGGACTCTGGCTCCGGATTTTCTGTCGGGGTTTACTCCCTTAGCCTTTCCCCTGAAGAGGTATGCCGCAAGGCAGCAGAGGTTTTTTGGAGTCAGAGTTTTCCTTCTCTGATTTTAGAGATGTCCTTCCTCTTTCCTCCTTTACAGGTTTTTGACATGATTTTTATGATTAGTGAGGTCTGACTTTCTCCTGTAAAATGTGTCTTGTCTCCAGGATGAGTTATTGATTAGATTCTTCTGTCCTTTGGAAAGAGGCAAAGCATGAAAGCAACATGAGTTGTTTGCAGCGTACACTCTGCAAGCTGGCCATTAGCCAGGTTTCCTCACAGTTAGGCAACATGCCTTTGTCCCACATGCATGGCCCGTGGACATGAACAAAGTGAGGTGGGATTGCTTGGAGGAGGGGTGCTCAAAAATAGAAACAACCAGAAGTTCCAGAAAATCAAACTGCATGGAAGTCCAGCAAACAAAGATATATAGAAGAAATACTCATCCAGACAGTAGGAGGGGCGGAGCTGGGGTGGAGAGGACATAGTGTGGTGGTGGCAGCAGTGGCGATAGCAGCAGGCCAGCAGAGGAATACAGGAACAACAAATATATGACACATAGAAACAAATATCACAATGACAGAGGGAAGTTATTTCTTTTTTTTTCCATTTTTCAATTGTTTTTCTATTACAGTTGTACCACTTTTTCCCCCACTGCTCCCCCTACTCCACCCACCCCTTCTCCCACAGTCAATACCCACCTGGTATCCATGTCCATGGATCATTTAGACTAGTTTTTTGACTAGACCCTTCTGCTTCTTACCCCCTCTTCGTCCCCACCCCCCTACCCCATGTCACTCTTAGTCTGCTCCTTGTTTCCATACCCCTAGTTCAATTTTGCTCATTTGTTTGTATTGTTCATTAGTTTCCTCCGTTAGGTGATATCATATAGTGTTTGTCTTTCATTGCCTGGCCTATTTTGCTAAGCATAATTCTCTCTAGATCCATCCATGTTGTCACAAATGGTAGGAGTTCCTTCTTTCTTTCTGCTGCATAGTATTCCATTGTGTAAATGTACCACAGTTTTTTGATCCACTCATCTACAGATGGGCACGTAGGCTGTTTCCAGTACTTGGCTATTGTAAATAGTGCTGCTATGAACATAGGGGTACATAAGTTCTTTTGAATTGGTGTTTCAGGATTATTTGGGTATAATCCTAGCAATGGAATTGCTGGATCAAAAGGCAGTTTCATTTTTAGTTTTTTGAGGAAAATCTATACTGTTGTCCATAGTGGCTGCACCAGTCTGCATTCCCATCAACAGTGCACGAGAGTTCACTGTTCTCCACATCTTTGCCAGCACTTGTTGCTTGTTGATTTGTTGATGATGGCCATTCTGACTGGTGTGAAGTGGTAACTCATTGTGACTTTAATTTTCATCTCTCTGATAGCTAGTGATGTTGAACATTCTTTAATATACCAATGGGCCCTGTGTATGTCTTCTTTGGAGAAGTGTTTGTTCAGGTCCTTTGCCCATTTTTTAATTGGGTTGTCTGTCTTCTTGGTGTTGAGTCATATAAGTTCTTTATATATTTTGGAGATCAATCCATTGTGTGAAGTTTCATTGGCAAATATGCTTTCCAATACAGTTGGTTCCCTTTTCATCTTGCTGATGTTTTCTTTTGCTGAGCAGAAACACTTTAGTTTGATGTAATCCCATTTGTTTATTCTTTCCATTATTCACCTTGTCTTAGGAGATATATTGGTGAAAATATTGCTACGTGGGATATTTGATATTTTCCTGCCTATGTTTTCCTCTAGGACTTTTATGGTATCATGGCTTACATTTAAGTCTTCTATTCATTTTGAGTTTATTCTGGTGTATGGTGTAATTTAGTAGTCTAGTTTCTTTTTTTTTTTTTTTTTTTTACATGTCCCTGTCCAGTTCTCCCAGCACCATTTGTTGAAGAGGCTCTTTTCATTCCATTTTATGTTCCTTCTCTCTTTGTCAAATATTAGTTGACCATATAGACCTCGGTTTATTTATGGGCTCTCTATTCTGTTTCATTGAGCTATATGTCTGTTCTTATGCCAATACCAGACTGTTTTGATTACAGTCTCCTTGTAATAGAGTTTGATATCAGTTATTGTGATTCCACCTATTATACTCCTCTGCCTCAAGACTGCTGTGGCTATGTGGGGTCATTTTTGTTTCCATATAAATTTTTGAATTATTTGTTCTAGGTCTGTGAAATATGTCATTGGTGCTTTAATAGGGATTGCATTGGGTCTATAAATTGCTTTGAGTAGTATGCACATTTTAATGATGTTGATTCTTTCCATCCATAAATATGGTATATGCTTCCATTTATTTGTATTTTCTCTAATTTCTTTCTTCAGCGTCATGTAGTTTTCTGAGTACAGGTCTTTTACCTACTTGGTTAAGTTTATTCCTAGGTACTTTATATTGTTGCTATAGTAAAGGGGTTTTTTTTTTTTCTAGTTTATATCTCTGATATTTTACTGTTGGTGTACAGAAATGTCTTCAATTTGTGAATATTGACTTTGTACCCTGCTGTTTTGCCAAATTCACTTATTAGGACGAGTATTTTTTTTAAGTGTATTTAATTGATTATGTTGTTACAGTTGTCCCAATTTTTCCCCCTTTGCTTCCATCTTCCCAGTACCCCCCCTTCCCTCCAGCAATCCCACCTCCCTTAGTTCATGTCCATGGGTCATGCATATAAGATCTTTGGTTTCATCCTTTTCTGTATTATCTTAACATCCCACTGTCTGTTTTGTACTAACCAATTATGCTACTTAGTCCCTGCACCATTTCCCCATTTCTCCCTCTCTCCATTCCCAGCTGATAACGTTCCAAATGATTCCCATACCTATGATTCTGTTCCTATTCTCGTTTGCTTAGTTGGATTTTGTTTTTAGTTTTTAGATTCAGTTCTTGATAGCTGTGAGTTTGTTGTCGTTTTAGTGTTCCTAGTTTTGATCTTCTTTTTCTTAAGTAAGTCCCTTTGACGTTTTATATAATAATGGTTTGGTGATGATGAGCTCTTTTAGCTTCACCTTTTCTGGGAAGCACTTCATCTGCCCTTCCATTCCAAATGATAGCTTTGCTGGATAGAGTAATCCTGGTTTCAGGTTGCCTTTCATCACATTGAATACTGCTTGCCAGTCCCTTCCTGTCTGCAAAGTGTTCTCTGAGAAATTAGCTGATAGTCCTATAGGCAACCCCCTGTAGGCAACTCTCCACCTCTCTCTTGTTGCCCCCAGGACTCTGTCTTTATCTTTCACCTTTGGTATCTCAGTCATGATGCGTCCTGGTGTGATCCCCTCTGGGTCCAGCTCACCTGGGTCACTCTGTGCTTCCCAGACCTGTATGTCCATCTCCTTCACAAAATTTAGGAAGTTTTCCTCATTTTTTTCAATTTTTGCTTCCTCATTCTGTACTGGTCGACTGTTTTTTTTCTTCCTTATGTTCTAAATCATTGATTTGAACCCCAGTTTCCTTCCCCTCACCATTGGTTTTGTGTGGATTTTCCTTCATTTCACTTAGCATAGCCTTCACTTCTTCTCTTGTGCATTTGCCATACTCAAGCATATCTGTCAAGCCTGTGAGCATCTTTATTACCAGTGTTTGGAATTCTGCATCCATTAGGTTGTCTATCTCCTCATCACTTAGTTCTTCCAATGCAACCTTGATCCATTCCCCCTTTTGGGCCATACTTCTCTGTCTCCTCATTCTGACATGCTCCTGTGCTTGTTTGCCTCCACATCTCAGGTAGAGCTGTTGCTTCTGTTATGTTGTAAGGGGCGGAGCCTTAGGGATTCGTCAGTACAGAGCGACCTGTTTCACCAAGTTGTGGTATTGTATGTAGGGGAGGGGTCCGAGAGAGAACAATGCTGCCAGCCCAGCACTCTCCCCTTTTCCAGGCACCTCTCCCACTTCTGGACTAGACTGGTGCCCTTCTAGCTACTGCCCTGCCATTGTTCCCAGAGTAGGTGGGTCTGTGTATGTTCTAGGACCATGGAGGTCCTTTAAAGAAGTGGATTCTGCTGAGACCGGCAATTTCTGCCTACACCCCAACTCCCACTGGTCTGCACAGTCAGAAGGAATGAGGCTTGATTTTCCCTGGTGCTGGGATCATGAGCTGCGAGGTTCGGTGAGCTAGGAATGCTCCTCAGGTGTCCCTCCTGACTTTCTAAAATGTGTGACTTCGCTTTCTGCTGGCCCACCGCTGCTGCTGCTACTGCCGCCACCACACCACATCCTCTCTGCCCTGGCTCCACCCCTCCTACCTGTCTGGATGAGTATTTCTTCTTTATATCTTTGCTGGACTTCCATATAGTATGATTTTCTAGAACTTCTGGTTGTTTCTAGTTTTGAGGTAGTTCTATTCCTTCTTGTGCACTTGAATAGAATGTATACCTTGCTTGCTTGGGGTGAAAATTTCTATATATATCAACTAAGTCCATTTGATCTAGAGTGTTATTCAATGCCTCAATATCCTTGGTGTTTCTTTGCTTCAAAGATTTTGTTGACAATGAGCATGTTGCTGTCAATATTCTTTTTGAAGTCTTTCAAGAATTTTCTTATATATTTGAGTGCTCCTATGTTGGGTGCATATATGTTTACAAGTGTTGTATCTTCTTGATGGATTGTTCCCTTAAGTATTATGAAATGTCCTTCTTTGTCTCTTTTTATGGCCTTTGCTGTGAAATCTGTTTTGTTTGACATAAGTATTGCTACCCCTGCTTTCCTTTCATGTTGATTTGCTTGAAATATTTTTTTCCATCCCTTCATTTTCAGTCTGTGTAGTCTTTTATTCTGAGATATGTCTCTTGTAGGAAGCATATATGTGGGTCCATTCAGGTACTCTATGTCTTTTGATTGATGCATTTAATTTATTTACATTTAAGATTATTATTGATAGGTACTTATTTATTGTCATTTTTCCCCTTGTACCTGTGTTCCTCTCTGTCTTTATCTGTTTCTTCATCTTTTTAAAGCAGACCCTTTAGCATCTCTTGCAATGCTGATTTGGTGGAGATGTATTCTTTTAGCCTTCTTTCACCTGGGAAACTCCTTATTTCATCTTCCATTTTGTCTGTCTCCTTTAGTTGTTAATCTAGTCAATCTGTGATCAACCATCAGGTTTAAGCACCAAGGGTGAGGCAGATTAAGCCCTGCAATTGGGGCTATTGCTTCTCCTCAGGCTGACATCTCTTGGAGGGGAGTGGTCTGCCTGCAGTATGGGCAATGAGTCAGCGCTTGGACTAAGTCGACTGATCCCTCAGTTCTCTTTTCAAAGCCACCGCCCCAAACTCCCTTTAAGGATCTCTAGTCCTCTCTGCCCTCCTTCTGCTTGGAGCCAAGGGTAAGTGGGTGTCAATATATTTTTCTATGTAATCCCTTTAAGAGCTCATTGTCCTCAGCTGTTTCTTTCAAGCCAGCAAAAAACAAACAAAAACAGAAACAAACAAACAAAAAACACCTTAGGCTTTTTACTACTTAAAGCTGGATGCTGTCTTACTTTCTGCTCTGTTGCTTTAGGTTGGAAAGCCCAGCTGGGGGTTTAGACCCCTACCTTCTCTGAGGGGACCCCCAGCTGCTGCACTGTTTCTCAGTCTCTTCATCTGCCACCCATGGGAGCTCAGCCACACCTTTTGAATCTTTGGACTTTCTACCAGTCATATTTTAATGAAGCCTTTTCTGTCTATTCGTTGTTATAAGGTTGCTCTCCAGCATGTGTTCAGTTGGTTATTCCAGATGATTTCTCCACAATTAAGTTGTAATTCCAGTTGGTCCTGGTAGGAGGTTAGTGTAGCTTCCACTTACTCCTTTGCCATCTTGGATTAGAACTTATTAATTTAAGGTAAATAGACCAAACTTTTTAAAATGAAAGGTAGAGACTGTTAAAATTGATTTTAAAAACATGACCCAACCATATGTTGTCTACAAGAGACTCACTTTAGATCTAAAGATACAGATAGTTTTAAAGGAAATGAATAAAAAGGATATTCCATCCAAATAACAATGAAAAGAATGATGGGTTGGCTATACTAATATGAGGGAAAAATGTTTTAAATTAAAAAAAACTGTTACAGGGGACAAAACAACATTATATGTTGATAAAAGAGACACTTTTTAAAAGAATATAAAGCAATCATAAACACCTAATGACATAATCCCCAAATATATAAGTCCAAATGACATAATTAAAGGGACAAACACACAATTCTATGATAATAGTTGGATATTTCAATATTACAATTTCAATAATATATGAATCAACTAGAGAAAAGATCAGTGAGGGAATTGAGAACTGAAATAATAGTATAAACTTTATATAACAACAGTGGCATTCATGTTCTCAAATGTTAATGAGTCGGTTTCTAGAACAGATCATATATTAGCCCCCAAAAGAAGTCTCAATGAATGTGACAAGTTTTAAATTATATAAAGTATGTTCACAATAATGAGATGAAATTAGAAATTAATACTGAATGAAAACTGGAAAATTTGCCAATATATGGAAATTAACATATTGTTAAGGAACTAATGAATAAAAGAGGAAATCACAAGGGAATGTATTGCAGAAAGTGCTTCAATGCAAGTGAAATAAAATGACATCACACTAAAATATATGGGGTATAGCAAAAGCAATGTTCAAATGAAAAGTTACACAAACTAATAACTACATTAAAAAGAAGAAATATAAAAAGTAATTAACTAAGAAAAAGAGCACAAACTCACAACTATCAGAAGGAAGAGAATTTAAAAAATTAGAGTGGAGATAAATGAAATGGAAAATAGGGAAAACAATAGAAAAAATCTACAAAACTGAAAGTCATTAAAAAAAATCAGTAAAATAGACAACACTTTTGTGAGACTAACCCAGAGAAAAAAACTACATTGTTACTAAAAATCACAGAAATGTTACTACTGACCTTACAGAAATAAAAATTATTATAAGACTATAACAAAAAATTGTGTACCCACAAATTAAATAAACTAAATAAAAGGGATAAATTACTAGAAACATACAAATAACTAAAACTAACTCAACAACAAACAGATAATGTGAACAGATCTACAACAGACAAAATGATTGATTTAGTAATAAAAACTCTCCCAGTAAAGAAAAGACTTAAGACATACAATTTAACTGGTGATTCCTATGAGTAATTTAAAGAATACCAAATGTTCTCAAAATCTTTCAAGAAATAGAAGAGGAAAAACATTTCCTAAGACATGCCATAAAACTAGAATTAACCAAATACCAAAGTCAGACAAAGTCCTCATAAGAAAACAAAAACACAAACTATTATAAAGATTGTAAACTTCGACCAAGTGAGATTTAGCCTGGAAATACAAGAATTGTTCAACAACAACAACAAAGGCAAACAATATGATACACCACATTAATAGAATAAGAACAAAGAACACGTGACATTTCAATTGAACAGAATAGGCATTTGACAAAATCCAACACACTTTCATGTTATAAACCATTAAAAAATAAGAAATAGAAAGGGAATTATTTAATATGATAAAGGGTATATATGAGAAAACCCACAGTTGATGTCATATACTATGATGAAAGACTGAAAGCTTTCTTCTTAAGATCAGAAACAAGACAATAATGTCTACTTGCTCCACTTTTATTTTAACAACACACTGGAGGTTCTAGCTGGAACAATTAGAGAAGAAAAAGAAATATAAATTAGAAAGGAAGAAATAAAACTATGTAGTCACAGGTGACATAATTTTACATAGGGAAAATTCTAAAGAAAGTACATACACAAAAAATAGTTAATAAGTTCTGCAAAGTTGCTGGGTATAATATTAGGATTCAATGTTCAACTTTATTCCTATATACTAATAACAGAAAATCTGAAAGGAAAGTAAGAAAACAATTTTATTTATATAGCATCCTAAATAATAAAATACCTAGGAATAAACTTAGCCAAACTTGTAAGCCAAGTAAAAGGCCTGTATCCTAAAACTACAAAACATTACTGAAATAAATTTCAAAAAGCCAAATGATATTGAAAAAAAAATGTTGGAGAACTCACACTTTACAATTTCAAAACTTAGTATAAAGCTAAAACATCAAAACAGTGTGAAACTGGCATAAGGATAAAATTATTAACCATTGGAATAGAGCTGAGAATCCGGAAATAAATCCATGTGTTCATGGTTAACTGATTCTATAAAGAGGAGTCTCAAAAATACTCAAGGGAAGAATAAATAGCCTCATCAACAAATGGTGCTGGGACAAGAAGAAATCCACATACAAAGGAATGAATTGGATCCTTCATATCATATACAAAATTAAAATGAGTCAACAACTTAAATATAAAAGCCAAAATTATAAAACTCTTAAAAGAAAACAAAGATAAGTCTTTATGAGTTTGGATTACACAAAAAGCACAATCAACAAAAGAAAAAACACAGGCTAACTGGATTTCATTCAAATAAAAAACATATATGCATCATAGGCCTTTATTAAAAAATGAAACATCATTCTTAGGTATATGATATATTTGCACATCATATACCTAAGAAGGATGTAGCACTCACAATATATAAATAACTTCTGCAAATAAACTACTGAGCAAACAATAATCCAGTTTAAAAAATATGTAAAGGAGCTCTGGCTGGGTGGGAGGTTCATTTGGTTGGAGTCCTATTCCACACACCAAAGGGCTTTGGGTTCGATTTCTGGTTAGGTCACCTAGGTTTTAAGTTTGAGCCTGGCTGAGGTACATACAGGAGGCAATTGATTGATGTTTCTCTCATATCAATATATTTTTTCTCTCTGTCAAATAAATCAATAAATTAAAAAATAACATATCCTTGAGTGAGGATAAAAAAATATGCAAAAGACTTAAATATTTCTCCAAAGAAGATATATGAATGGCTAAAAAGTGCAGGAAAATATCTCAATATTATAATTACTGGGGAAATGCAAATCAAAACCACAATGAGATACCACTTTGCACCCCCCAGGATAGGTATAAATTGAAAAAAAAAAAAAAGCAAATATTGGGGAGGATGTGGAGAAATTGTTACTCTCATGTATTGTTGGTGTGAATTGTGCAGCCTCTGTTCAAAGTAGTTTGGTTTTCTTCTAAAAGTTAAACATAGAAATACCATTAGACCCAGAATTCTATTCCTACGATATACACTCAAATTGGCTGTAGTAGTTATTTTACTTTTTGTATGTGTATCAAGTCACCATGTTGTGCACATTAAAAATATACAATTTTATTTAAATAATAAAAAATTTAAAAATGCAACTCGATTATTTTTTAAACTCAATTTGGAAAACTCAATTTTGAAAAATACTTGTACATGAATATTCAGAACAGTGTTATTCATAATATCCCAATAAGGTAAAAACAATGTAAACATTCATCAGCTACTGAATAAATAAATAAGATGTAGTGAATATACACAATGATTTATTATTTAGCCATAACAAGAAATGAAATATTGATGCATGCTACAACATGCATGTTACAACATGGATGAACCTTGAAAGAAGTAAGACTCAAAAGATCACATATCTAGAGTAGGTTAAACAGATGAACAGATTGCCAGTTGCTTGGTGTTATAAGGAAAGGAGAATGGGGAGTGACAGCTTTTAATAGATAAAGTGTTTTGGAATCAAAAAAGTGTTTTGCAACATTATATTAGTGGTGGGTGCAAAATGCTGAGAAGGTAATTCATGCCACTGAATTGTACACTTTAAAATGTTTAATTTCATGTTATATAATTTCATCTTATTTAAAACAAAAAGTTCTGGAAATATATTGATTAAGATTACAAATTAATTAATAAAGCTTTTATAAATATCTAGAAAGGTATCATTTGTTCACTCATTTGCACAACAAATATTTATTCAATGTCTTCTATATGCTAAGTATTATTTTAACTTTAGATGTTATAGTGTATATTACCTAAATAAAGCCCTTACTTTTAGGGGATTAAATGTTAGTTGGAGGAGACAGAAGATAAGTAAATAATTACATAGTAATCCAAGTAGTGATAAGGTTTATGAGGAAAAATAAGCATGGTAGAGAAATAAAGAATATATAATGATTGTGTTTAGATAGCATATTGATATTCCCAGCACTTAGAAGAAAGCCAACACTTCTGTCAAATAAATACGGGAAAATAATAAATAAGTGAATAAATGGTCACCTTCAGAAAATGCAGGTGAAAGATTGATAGAATGAAAAAGTATTTAAAAAGGAACAAAGTAAATAATCATCACATGTAGGAAGAGAGAAAAACATAAGACAGAATGAATCCCAATTAAAAGAGGACAGGAATTGTGTGGAAGAGATCACAAAACAGCTTTACACCTGGATTTTATTTCCAGCTCTCTAGGGTCTGCAGTGGTGCATGGCTTTGACCCTGTGAGTGCACTGGAATACATTGGATAATTGATACATTGCCAGCACATAGCTCAGTGTTTGGCACATCATAAGTGCCATAAAAACATAGTTCTAATTATATGTAGTTTCAAAGACTCCGGAAAAACATTAGTGCCCAAGAACACGTCAAGAATTTGATGAGTGATTTGAGTTCTAACTTATGACATTGATTTATATTATTATAGAATTATTTTGTGTCTTAACATTTTCAATTATTTTAAAATAGAAATGCTCCTAGGGGTTATTACACTACACTTTTAACCTTATTACATTTGCAGTTCAGTTTTGGGTATATATATTTATGATATTCATTTTGATAACACACTATGAGAAGCAGTCAGGTTGAAAAAATTAAATTTTTTGATTCCTTATTGAAATTGAGGGATGATGAAAACTTAGACTACCAACAATAAATTGGATTTACTTCTAAAAATTGGGAAGGGATAGCACCAGTTAACAACATTCAGGTCCCTTGTGTCTTGAAATTAGACTAGAATATATATGATCTCAGAGTCTGGGGAATGTTTTTTTGGATTCTGAGGATATTTTAAAGTATATTCATGTAAATAACCAGGATGTATGCTTTCAGTTGCAGCTTTCCTTCTGTCCTTGCAACTTGATGATCCTGTGAATCACTAGAGAGACTGTAAATAACAAAGCTATTTCTCCACTGAGTTGCTAACCAGATTCCTTTATTCATCCCTCAGCAGAAAATCAAGAAGTCATATTTATTCTACTCATTATGGAATCCGTGGATGAGGTAGAAAATAACCTTGCAGAATGTACAATCTAGGCAACTGGCAAGAAATGCTTCCTGTCTTATTCAAAACATAAAGGCTCTTGTTTTGTTTTGTTTTCCTGGGTCACAGATCAATACAATGTCTAATGGATGTTGTCTACTGATTCCACCAAATGGATAATAACCATGTACTGATTCCAGATAAGGGTGCTTAAAGAGAAAATTGCTGCAGTGAAAGTTTTATTTCAGCAACTGTTCCCAAAGTAACTATTAACTTATATGATATTAAGACCTTTACTCTATACTTTCCTCATCTCTTCCAATTGACTCTTTTCCTCTGACTCACTTGTTTGATCCTGTAAGTCATTGACCTGCTTACCATTCTATAGGCCCAAATATTGAATGGTATCCACTAACTCACATCCTTGGCTGGGTCAGGCTGCCTTTGCTCTGAGAAATCACTCAGAGAATAGTCTGAGATTTTACACCAGATTTATTGAAGGAAGGGAGGGAAAGGGGGTTAGAGGTAAGAGGACAACTCCCAGACCAATTCAAGGGCCCATTGGAGCAAGGAAAGGGAAAAAGGAGACTCCCAGTCCGCCTTGAGGACCTGTTGAGTCTTGTGCTTGTTCGCCTGCAGGCGTCATCTCCACACCTCTCCAAACACACATTTCAGTTAGGGTCAATTTACTCATAAACACATTTGGCAAGTTATTTATATCTCCCTGCCATTTCCCCACCAGGCCAGTCAATATATCATGCTAGGTTCATCAAGATTTCTTCTGAGAATGAGCAAAGTCTGTTTTCATTTCCTATGGGAGAAACTGGGACCAGGTTAGTTTGCATATGTTTCATTTGCATACATCAAAAGTCTGAGCAGGCATTCCCACTACTCCCATGTTCTGACAGGCTGGGCCTCTCAGTTTTGATCCAGAAAGACTACCTAGATTAGAGGAACTGCCTAGATTGTGAAAAGCCAGAAATACATGTTTTATTCCTTTGTGATCTACTTCTGGATTTCTAAATTTAAATAGCAATAAGAAAAACAAAACACACAAAAACAAAAAAGTTAATTTGACTCTTGCCTCTGCCAGTTTTTAAACATTTGAGAAAATTATTTAATCTGTTAATTTTCTCATTCATAAAATGGTAAAATAATATCTATTTCACATAGCAATGAATACAAGTGAGAAAAGATGTAGACTACTTCATAATTTAAAAAATCATATGGGTTTAATGCTTGGAACTTAAAAGTGAGAATTTTTTTAGTTTGGTAATTAAAAGCAGACTGAGTAAAAGATGCATGCCTTTTCTTAACCAGTGGTCTCTAAACTTTGGGGATTGTATATATCATCAGAAAAAAGTGAGCACAAAGTTTCAACAACATATATACTTGTTTATTTGTAAATTACATCTCTACTCTACTGACAGATCAACTTTTAATTTTATATTATCTTTATTTCAATATTTAATTTTACTGGCTAATACAGTATTTTAAAAATATAACAAAATAAGGGAGTATGCCTGATGGAGAAAACATTAATTTCCTTCCATTGCTTGCTAATAGTTGATTCAGTAAGAGAGGAGGGAGCAAATGAAACAGTTACCTGGGGGAGTAAGTGGCATATTTCCACCAGTTTATTGGTAATGGGGATAAAATAGAAGAGAAATCGCTTTTGCTAGGTGCATGCTTAGTAGACGCCAAATAACAAAGTGGAACTGTGAAACATGTGCAGCAGGAGCCAGGATGGCAACCATAAAAGGGTGAGGGCACTAGCCTGGCAAAAATCTGGGGACAGAGATTGGATGGGAGAGGCACAAACACAAGTCCAGGAAAAGCCAGGTAAGAGTTTGTATAGTTTGAAATAAAGCCTGATCTTTTCCAAACCCAAGGAAATATAAAGAAGCTTGACAAAGAGCTCATTCTGTGCTCTTTTAGAACTCACCCATGCCTTTTCTTATCTCAGGCACGTACACTTTGCCTTCTTTTCTCTGAAACTCTAAAGAGCTCCATGAGACTTGCAACCAGGGGAGCAGTAATTGGAGGTTTTGTAACTTCCTTCCTTGAGTCCATGCAGTCACTACACAGCCTGCACACTCTCCCTCCAAGAGTGTACTGTTGCTTTGTGCTGTAATAATGTTGCCACTATTATTTAAAACTCCTATGTGAGTTTCTCTGAAATTCTTTGTCCACAATACCACAAAAGAACCTAGTAGCAGACCATGCCAGTGCACATCTGCCTTAATTCCAGTCCTGCTGTGGTAACAAATGGACTTCATGTATAATGTTCTATCTTTGGAATATGTTTGTATTCCAGTCAAAGCAGCCATTTTGTCAAGATTTTGTGTATGCTTTATTCATAATCCTATTGAATAGAATTTGGGACGTTGCTAACTGCTGCATACATCTTTTCTGATTCTGTAATTTCATTAGAAAAAAAAACTAGCAAATTTATAAAATAGCTGAGAAATGTGAAAAACATCTACTTTCTTAATCTCAAGTAAGCCACCTACAACAAGTACTTGTTGCATGGTTTATTTTTTCAAATTTCTACAATGTTGTTAATATATGTTAAAAAATGTTTGGTGACAAGTGTATTTTAGTTAGTTACTATATTGTTTTTGGTATATTATTTCATATATTTAAAAAATTATTTTGTGAGAAAGCAAATGCTAACACCATAAATTATATGTGGCCATCTGTCATTTATTTCAGTAAGAAACTCTATGAGGCTTCCTAGTATTTATTATTAAATGTAGGGAGATATTACATTAAATATCATGTGATTAAAATATAACACATGTTCAAATACAAAATATTTGATTTGAAATTTCATAAGTATGACTTATAATAAGGATGACTTTCTAATTTAATATAGAAATGGAGATAGTTTTGATAGTAAAAATATGTGAAACTTAAAGAGGGCATTCCTCAACTTGATAAAGAATAACTGCAAAAACACTACAGCTAATATACTTTATGGTTAGAATTAAATACTTTTCATTAAGATCAGAAACAAGGCACAAATGTCCTATTTCACCACTCCTATTCGACATATTAGAAGTCCTAACTAATGCAATAAGGCAAGAAAAGGAAATAAAAAAGTATACATATTGGGAAAGAAGAAATAAAATTGCTTTTGTCCACAGATGACATAATTATCTATGGAGAAATTTTCAAATAATTTTTGAAAAACCTGTTGAAATTTAAAAAAGTCTAATAGTTATGTTTAACAAATTATGTGCATGATTACATGTGGAAAAAAACAAGCAAACAAATAAACAATAACTCTGATGAAAGAAATAAAAATATCTAAAGAGATTTTCCATGTCTGTGGATCAGAAAAATCAATATTTTAAAGATATCAATTCTTCCCAATTTGATTAATGAATTCAACATGATCCTAATAAAAATCCTAGCACTCTACTTTGGGGAAAGCCTCAGACCAAATGTACACTTCATGTGGAGAGGCAAAAGACACAAAAAAGCTAACAAACTGAAGAACAAAGTTCTTCATGACTTAATGTAAAATTATAGTAATCAAGACAGTGTTATTCTGACTAAAAGGAAAACATATGGATCAATAGATTAGAATCAAAAGCCCAGAAACAGACACACATAGACAGAGTCAACTAATCTTTGACAAAGTAAAAAAAAAAAAAAAAAAAAGCTTTTTTTGGGGGAAAGGGTAGGTTTTATTTAACAAATGGTGCTGCAACAATTGGACATCTAAATGTGAAATAAATCAATCAAGCTAGGTAAATTACACCTTTCTCAAATATTAATTCAAAATTATTCACACTTGAAATATAAAACACAATATATACTATTAAATTTCTACAGGAAAACGTAGGAGAAAATCTGTGTAACCTTGAGTTTCAATCATGAGTCTTTAGATACAACACCAAAAGCATGATCCATAGGAGAAAAAAATTGATGTTAGACTCTAGTAAAATTAAAATTTTCTTTTCTGTAAAACACACTGTTAAAAGAATTAAATGACAGTCACATACTGAGAAAAATTGTTTTAAAAACACATCTGAGGAAGTATTCAAAATATATTAAAAAGACTTTAAACTCAATAACAAGAAAATAACAACCCAATTAATAAACACATAAAATATCTAAATACATACTTTACCAAAGAAAATATATAATGACAAACAAGTATTTAAAAATACTCAACATCATTTGATACTAGGGAATTACAGAGTATAAAGACAATGAGATAGCACTGAACATGAATTATAATGACTGAAATCTAAAAGCTGACATTACCAAATACTGGTGGGGTTGCATGGCAACCATTTGAAAGTTTGGTACTTTCTTATAAAGTTAAACAGTCTTACCATACAGTCCAGTAAAGGAACTACTTGGTATTTACTCAACTAATTTAAAAACATATCTATGCAAAAGTCCTGCATGTGAATATTTTATAAGCTTTATTTATAATAACCCCAAACTGGAAGCAAACAAGATGTTCTTCAGAGGTGAATGGGTAAAGAAAATTGTAGTATGTACAGAAAATACAATATTATTTAGTGATAAAAAAATAGTTATCAAACCATGAAAAGGATAATGTGAATTGTAAAGTGGAAAAAAAACAGTCTGAAAAGACTACATACTGTATGACCCAATTTTATGACATTTTGGAAAGGCATATTATAGAGAAAATAAAAAGGCCAGCATTGACAGAGGTTTGGAGGAAATGATAGAAGGTTGAATAGATAAAACACAGGGAAATTTTAGGGCAGTAAAATTATTTTCTATGATACTTTAACGGTGGATATATGACATAAAACATTTGTCAAAACCCAAAATGTTAGAGCAAAAATAGTTCATTTTAGTGCATAACAATTCAAAAAAAATTATTTATTAGATTGGTGTATCCCAGGAAGTAATGCAGAGTAAAACATGAGAATCCAATTGCATTACAAATATAAGAAGCAACTCCCTGAAAACTAGGGCAGGAAAAGATATTGACTAAAGTAATTCTGGAAATGAGAAGAATCTGTGAAACTAATAGCAAAGTAATGCACATAGTCGCTGTACTGTAGCTGATAAAGTCGTTTTCCACAGGTGTGTGGGTTAACAAGTCTGATACTACTATACATGTATACTGGAATTCAACACAAGTAAAAGGATGGTGGATGGTGGGAGCCTGATTTCTCACTGTTGGATTGAGACTTCACAGATAAGCTAGTAGAGAAAGTTGAAATGATTTATGTGGTAATTAATCAGAGTCAGAAACATCAGTAAACTTAAGTTTAGCAAAATATATATACAATTGGTTTTATATAGAAATACTTATAGATATGCGTATATTTATGAGTTGGTACACATACATATTTCTATGCTCTAGCTGACAAAACTTAAAAGTAACAACACCTCAATGGCAATAAGCAAACTCAATACACATCTTGGTTTTAAAACTGCTCTTTAATTAGAGGAACCTGAGCTCCTTGGAGAAATGACTGATTCTAGGACTGGAGTATATAATACAATGTGAGCCTAGTAGGATCAGAAAACAAGGAAGTGCTAAAAAGAATTGATAAAGTGATTGGAGTATATTGAAAAGCACAGTGACAAACTTTAAGATCTCCTAAGGTGCAAAAGTGGAACACTTTGAGCAAAATTAATGATAATAAAAATAGTAATAATAATGTAGTATTGGATTATAATCCAAATATAAAATACATATCCGTAAATCCATACTGATATACGTGATTAAATAAATTTATGAGCAAGGAGAAGAGACAAATTGCCTTTGCCAAATAATTCTAAATAACTTACACAGATACTCTGCTCTTAAAGAGGGAAGCATAACTTCTACTGTTCCTACCAAGACTTAGTAGATTTTCTTGAGTGAAAATTGACCTGTTTGCTAATATGCAGTTAGAGAAATTTATAAAAATTTTAAATGCTATTTAAAAATAATTGTTACCAGTTAAATTGTTGTTTATATGGGTAGAGGTTTTTCTGAGCAACATATTCTGTCATTTTTGAAGTTGCTTCTATAGCAGACTTACATCTGAAACTATGTAAGGCAGAAGACAATGGAGAGTCAGGGAACTAAAGCTTTTTCTGACCTGATAACCAGGTAGAGTCTAAGTGCTTCCAGATCCACAATTCTTATCGCTGCTTCTTCTGATTAGATATTTTATCCCCTTTATCTGAATATCTTTCTTATTCTTCAAGACTTCATTGAGTATTTGCCTCATTCTCCTAGCTAGAAGTAACACCTCTAACTTTAAACTTGCCTAGAGGTATTTCTTCATTTTCTCATATAATACTGCTCATTTCCTAATGTTAAACATGCACTTCAACTCTTCTCATTTTTCTCTTAGATTGCAGAGTCCTAATTTTCATTCAGGTCATAAATGCATTTAACCACTAACTTTCAATACTATGCCACCTTTGTAGCTGAATTTGTGAATAAATGCTGTCCAATGATATAAATGGAAGAATATCTCTAGTGCACAGAGATGCACTTTAGCATTCCAATATTCATCTTTTTTTCTTCTTCCTGGAACTCTGGAGCTTGTGTGTTGGACCATGACAACTGTTAGAAAGCAAAGCATGTGTAACCAGTATTAGAGAAGAAAAACAGAAAGTGGTGGAGTCTCTAATAATTTTATGAAATTGACAGGCCATCTCTAAATTTTCTACTGTTTGATGTTTTTTAGTAGTAAATCTTTGATTTCAGTTCCTGTTGCTTTGGGTTTCTATTATATTCATAAAATCTAAGAAAAATATTCAAACAGGTTTTGATATAGTTATTTATGAGTGTATCTTTTCCCTTATTGTTCTGAAAATTCTTTGAAAATAGGGAAATAACATACATATCAAAAAGCTTTATAGAGTATACTCTATAAAGTATACTCATGGTTGTGTATGGGTGTGAGTATGATATGGAAGGGATTAGGGAATTACTGCTAATGTATATGGGGTTTCTTTTTGGTGTGATAAAAATATTCTCATATTAGATTGTGGTGATGGTTATACAATCCTGTAAATATATTAAAAATAATGAATTCTATACTATAAATGAGTAAATTGTATAGTATTTGAATTATATATCAACAAATCTATTTTATTTTTAATTTAAATTTTATTATTATTATTATTATTATTATTTGTTTTTCTATTAAAGTTGTCCCACTTTTTCCCCCATTGCTCTTCATTGCCCTGGGCCCCACTCCCAGAGTCAATCCCCATCCTGTTGTCCATGTCCAGAGGTCATCTATACTAGTTCCTTGACTTGACCCTTCCCCTTCTTTGCCCCCTTCTCCCCCTCTTTTCTGGTTACTGTCTGTCTGTTCTTTGTTTCCATGCCTCTGGTTATATTTTGCTCCTTTGTTTGTTTTGTTCATTAAGTTTCTCCTATAGGTGAGATTATATGGTATTTGTCTTTTGCTGCCTGGCTTATTTAACTTAGCATAATAGTCTCCAGTTCCATCCATGCTGTCACAAAAGGTCAGAGTCTTTCTTTCTGCTTTGTAGTATTGCATTGTGTAAATATACCACAGGTTTTTGATCCACTCATCTAGTGATGGGCACTTAGGCAGTTTCCAGCACTTGGCTATTATAAATAACATTGCTATGAACATAGGGGTGCATAGGTTCTTTTAAATTGGTGTTTCAAGATTCCTGGGGTATAATCCCAGCAGTGGAAATGCTGGGTCAAAAGGCAGTTACATTTTTAGTTTTTTGAGGATACTCTATACTGTTTTCCAGTCACTGCACCAGCCTGCATTCCCACCAACAGTGTGCTAGGGTTCAGCTTTCTCCACATTCTCACCAGCTTGTATTGTTTGTTGATTTGTTAATGATGGCCATTCTGACCTGTGTGAGGTGATATCTCATTGTGGTTTTAATTTGCATGTCTCTAATATTGAGCATCCTTTCATATGCCTATGGGAAAGGGGGGCCACTTTCAAAGTATATGATTGTCTAACCACTATGCTTTATATCTAAAACAAATACCAAATAATATTGAATGTAAACTGTAACTGAAAAATAAAATTTAAAAAGTCATCAAATTATATACTATAAATACATGCAGTTTATTGTATTTAAATTATATCTCAAAGAATTTAAAAAGAGAATATTCAAATCCAAAATTTAATTTTAGTGTTCAGACAAAAAATGTTAAATAATTCTGAATGCTACATTTTTATTCTTAGCAAATACTTAGATGTTTTTTTCATATAACATTGTTTATTTTTTATGTCTTGTCATGACCAGGATTTTTAGTTCCTGACTTTAAATAGCTATAAAGAGAGTTGTTATAACTTTTTTTCAAGAAAGACTACAATAATTTTAGTTTAAAATTACCTTTAGGGAACCAGGAACCAAGTTAACCCAATGACACCTAACACACTGATAGAGAATCTGATATGACAGAGGTCAAAAACAGGAGATAGTTTGTTAGATGAAGATTGCTATTAACAGGATTTATTTGGAGAAAAAAAGATCACCTTTCAGTTTCAGTAGTTGCTCATGTGATTGAGTTTGGCTCTAGGAAGGATTAAGTATTTTAGATAGTTAATATTGATTTATAGATATCTTCTCTTCTCTATGCAGAAAGACAAGTTTCTTTCTACTATAAATATTTTTTTAAATTACAGTAAACTCTGAAACTATTTCCAGAGTTGGAGTGACTATATTTTTCATGTTCCTTATATGAAGTAAAGAACAAATTTTTGCAACAGGTAACAGACAGAAAATTTTAATATTAATACTATATGATTAACAACCAAATGAAAAAATATAAGTACATATATATTATATGATTTAGATTAAAGAAGAAACACACATAGCCAATACATCTATAAGAAAGTTCTAAATTTCAGGAGTATTTCAATAAAACAATTGTATATTCTTTTCTCCTACCAGTTTGGCAAAAACTGAACACACACATACACACAGAGATGCTGCGTTGGCACCAGTTGCAATGCTCTTTGTTGGACTGCTACCCTTTACACTGGTGCTTTTTAGTTCTGTTGCGTGGCTGTCTTTTTCTTGAATTTCTCATTAGCACTATCATGGGTTGCAGCCTCTGTACCCTGAGTCATTTTTTACTAGAACTGGGGAGGATTCAATCATGAGGAAACCATATATCAAGGCAGAAATCCAGCCTCAAAATCTTCCTTATTCAGAAACAGAGGAACATGACTGCTCAATTCTTTATTCTTTAACAGAGGAGACCTGCTAGAACATAAATGTCAATCTACATATATTTATAGCAGAGTCTTACTTTTAATGCAGGCATTACAAGATTTTGGAAAAAGATATGTAGTGCTCATTGTCTTTTATTAAATAAAATAAGGCCAAAATAGAATTTTGGCATGAGCAAAAGACAGTGTTAAACATCTTCATTGATTTTACATTTTATTTACCATCACTGACATGATAAATTCTAAACACTATATTTTTGTAATGTGGTAATAATTTTTTCTAAGCAGTTAAAACATTATAGGATAGTATGGTTATGCTATAAATCTTTGTGCTCATTTTCTGCTGATTAAGCAAACTTTGATTTTACAAGTGAAAATATAAGGAAATTTTAGTTAAAAAGGTGAAGGTTATGATGTCAGAAAGAAAGCATAAGATGATCCAATACTATTTCTAATTAATCTCAAGTGTAAATTAATAAAGGAGGAAGCAAGTAATTTTTAAAATTAAAAAAAATTAATTGCCTGTATTTCTGAAAATTTTTAACAAATTGAGCACCTGAAATTTAATGCAAATGTTATTTTTAGTTAAAAATGGTTCTTTATTACATACTAGTTCATTCTCATTAACTTATCATCCTGTAGCCACACAGGCCCTAGTTGTTTCTTTTGTGTGTGTGTGTGTGTGCTGTTTATTGTATGTACATTAAATTATAATTTAAAACTCCCATTTTGATTAGGTATTACACATTTTAAAGTTACTTGAATTTTTACATGCTCAGAACTATTTTTTTGTGAAAATGAAGATGAACACTTCAAGTAATTCTAAAATAAAGATTTTTAAAATCTTTATTTTGATAAATTAGCTTAAGTAGTTTTAAATATATTTTTGTGAATCTGTTAAGAAAGTAATAATAATTTATTTTTACATGCAAAGGTCACATTAAAGTCCACAGTGCTTTATCTGTTTCTTATGAGTACACAAAAAATGTTAAAGCTTTGAAAAATCATAGCTACACATAGACATTAAGTTGGGGAAAGATTTCTTGGAGAGAGAAAAGCAAAGAAGAAGAATACAAGTATTCAAGAATGAAAATCTAAATGGACACCTAGAGGGATGGTCTTTATACCCTTTCCTATTTCCATCATCCTTACAAAAATACCAATACTTACAGACTTTTCTTAAGAATGAAAAGAATGCTTTCATAAAGTTGATTAATAGAGTGCTAATGGGATGATTTCAGATTATCAATAAAAGGGAGTTGATAACTGTTGTAGAATAGAGACCCTAAAATACTGGCTCTGGAATTTATCAAGAATGTTGACATTAGAGATACCAGGAAAGTTTAAGAATATTAAAAGACATATTGATTAAGGAGATCTAAGGCAAGCCACATGAATCTGTATTTTAATCTTAAAAACATATCCAGGTTGCGCTGATTTTTACTATGTTAACCTTGAGCAATGTTAAGCTTTTCTAAAAAGCCATATGGATGTTTAGAGATACTTTTACTTTTTCTTAAACGTATTTGACCATAAATCTCCTTCTACCTGCATCTCAAAGAATTGCTATTTTATGGGACACATTTTGAGAAATGCTATCCACAGGGTTAAAAGCTAACTGCTGTGACTATGAGATTTGGTGGAAAAATGGGCAGTTACTACCAGATTTAAACATAATAGAGATAGAGATATTCATGTACAGATATTATTCTTTACATAGTCTAAAGAAAAATGAGAGAGCATGGGCATTCAGAGAGAATGTAAAATATAATAAAGGCCAGAATGGGATTTTTGTTTGTGAGGCTGTTAAAACTGCTATCTTTGTTTAAAATTAGTATGGATCATTCCTTCTAGAAGCAATTTCAGTATGTAACCAATTGAAAGATTCCTCACTTGTGTAACAGGCTCTGTAGGAATGACTGGGAATCTATTCCTGTCCACAGTGAGTTTGGAGTAGACTCTAACAGTGGAAGCAGATGAATCGCAAGTGCAAAGAGTGATACTGGCAAACAATTGTTGGGATCAAAAAGAGAGAGTGTTAATTGCGGTCACTTTGCTTTTTTAGAAAGTACTTCATTGTTTGTTGTCATTTTACTGTTCATGGTTTTGATCTTTTTTTCAACAAGTCCCTTTAACATTTTATATAACATTGGCTTGGTGCTGATAAACTCCTATAGCTTTACTTTGTCTGGGAAGCACTTTTTCTGCCCTGCCATTGTAAATTACAGCTTTGCTGGATAGAGTAATCTTGGTTGTAGGTCCTTGCTTTTCATCACTTTGAATACTTCTTATTAGTCCCTTCTTGCCTGCAAAGTTTCTTATGAGAAATCAATAGATAATCTTATGGGAACTCCTTCATAGGTAACTCTCTTCTTTTCTCTTGCTGACAACAAACTCAAAACAATGAACAACTGAACCTAAAAAACAAAAACAAACTAAGTAAGCAACTAGAACAGGATCAGAATCATAGATACGGAGATCATATCTATGGAGATCAGTGAGGAGGATGAAGGGGGAAAATGGGGGAAATGTACAGGGATTAAGAAGCATAATTGATAGGTACAAAATAGACAGGAGGGATTTAAGAATAGTAAAGGAAATGGAGAAGCCAAAGAACTTATATGCATGACCCATGGGCATGAACTAAGAGAGGGGATTACTGGAGAGAAGGAGGAGTACTGGATGGAGAGAGGCAAAGGGAAAAATTGGGACCACTGTAATAGCATAATCAATAAAATATACTTTAAAAACCCAATGTTCAATAATAAAAATTGGTGCAAATATTGTGAATATAACATGGGTATGAGGTAGTTACAAGGATAGAAAATTGTAGAGTATATATTAGAGCTAGAGCAGTGGTCAAGTTGTTTTGGGAACTGTCCAAGGGAGGTGGGCTTGTTTTTTTTCTCTCCCATTTTTCTTTATATTTATTATTGATGCTATTACAGATGTTTCCATTTCCCACCCCCCTTTGCCTACCTCCACCCAGCCCTCATCCCACCCTCCCTCTGGCCATCACCACACTGTTGTCTGTGTCCATGGGTTATGCATGGGTTGTCCATGGGTTGGCTAATCCCCTCACCTTCTTTCACTCAGTCCCCCACCCCCAGCAGCTGTCAGCCTGTTCCATGTGTCCATGCCTCTGTTTCTATTTTGTTCATCAGTCGTTTTATTCATTAGATTTCATGTATAAGTGGTATTTGTCTTTCTATGACTGCCTTATTTTTCTTAGCATAATAATCTCCAGGTCCATCCATGCTGCCACAAAAGGTAAAAAAAGTTTCTTATTTTTTATGGTTGTGTAGTATTCCATTGTGTAAATGTGCCATAGCTTTTTTATCCATTCATCTACTGATAAGCACTTGAGCTGTTTCCAGATCTTGGTTATTATAAATAATGCTGCTATGCAACTGATTTTTTTATTTTTATTTTTTCTTATATTTTTCCTTTGCTTTTCTTTCATTTTTCTTCTTTCCTGCCTTCTTCTTATCTCCTTTGTTTTCTCTCCTCTTTTTTTTTTTTTTAATTCATTTTCTTTTCTTGTGCGCTTTATGTACTAGAAATATCCCTGGAGTGACTAGAAGAAAATCCACAGGTTGCTACCAGGAGGAAAGAATTGCTTCACAATTTCTCCCTCTGTTCACTGTGGTTGTGTATTCTCTATGCACTGTTGACCTGACATTTGTTCTAAGACTCCACTATACACACTTCCTCTGTGTTCTCACAATACTCCGTGGAACCTCTGTATTTATATTTACAAATCTAGATTTTGATAAGTGTACATGTATCCCTCAAGTAGATTTTTAGTGCTTTTAAAACAGGAATTGTATGGCATAACTAGTACAATGCTTGATACATACTCAAAAATTATAATTGCTCTGAATAAGGAGACATAAATAAAATAATTAAAATAAAGAATGTTGTGGCTATGTTTTACCTACATTTTTAGATCTGTGCTATTTGCCCACAATAAGTTGTCAATTACCAAGCACATATGTGATAATGTTTTACTGGGCAAATACACCAGTGTTCCTAGAGAGAGTCTCAGGTCACTAAATAAGGGGACGGCCCTCTTATTCTCCTAAAATATTAGCAGTCCCTAAGGGTAACCTAATTCAAGTTGAATGTAAACTGCACAGAACAGACTGGTTGAAAAGTCAGATATATAATGCCATGAAGCATTTTACTCAGGCTTATTAAAATTCTGTTTTGAGTGTATCTGCTTCAACGTTAGGACATCATAACTGAAACAAGATGTGGCCTGACCAGCAATCCAGAGGAAATCAACTGAGTCATTTTAATGCAATAAAATATTTGTCAATTATCTGTTACATGCAAGGAGTATAGGTGGATGTAAAGAAACCTGAGTCACTTTATATGAAGCAAAATTGAAATCTGGGTTGGGAAATGAAGTAACAGATTTCAAATCTCTGATGAGATTCACTCTTGTAAAAAGGACATGTACATTTCCGACGAGACAGGTAAAATGGAGATAAATGCAATAAGGGTTTTAGCAGGAAGGACTGTAGCTTCAAATAACCTTCCAAGGACATTTACCAAATGGGGACTAGGATGGCTATTTCTAGGGAGATGTATTTAAGGTGAGGTAACTCCTTAGCTGAAATCTTTTCAACAAGTAAAAGGTGAGATTTCTGGACCTCCCTTCTGGCTATGTAATTCTGGGATATTTTAGTTTTTTTAAATGCCCCTCTACCAGGGGCCTTATTTCCTTTTTTTTTTTTTTTTTTTTTTTTCAATTTAAAATTTAAAGCATTTGCAAGGAGTATGTATCTTCTCATGAGGGTGAGAAATTCAAATCTTCTCCAGGAGTATCTACTTTAGTAACAATTCCCTATTTTAAGTGAACTCATGAATTTCTTCAGGGTAAATACAGTCATTATAAGAGGAAGTGGTGCAGGGTTTAACTATGAGGGAGATGATATATCAGGTTGGTGCAAAAATAATGTCTGATTTTGAGGTCTATTTTAAAAATGAAAAAGCCCATGATTATGAAAATATTTATTTGTTAATATAACCTCCTTTGCTTTCTAGAACTTCATTCCATCTATCAACTGGCTTATAAATGCCACGCTTGTAAAATCCTTTAGGTTTTGAAGCAAAATATGAATCCAACTCATTTTCAACCTCTTCTTTTGATGTCAAGCTAAGACCATCAAAATGGTCCTGTAGTCCCAGAAACAAGTGATAATCAGAAGGAACAAGGTGAAGAGAATATGGAGGATGAAGCAATAGTTCCCAGCCAAGCTCTTTCAAGAAATTTTGGTGAATCAAGATGTGTGAGGATGAGCATTTTCATGATGGAAGATGACACCCTTTCTGTTGACTACGGAGGGTCACTTTTGGTTCAAAGCTGCCTTCAAATGACAAAGTGTTCACAGTAAAGACTAGCAGTAATTGGTTGATTATTGTCTTAACAGTTCGTAATGGACAATTTCTTCCATATCCCACCATACACTCAACATGATCTTCTTTGGATGAAGTCCTCCTCTTGGTTGTTGAACTCCTCTTCCTCCTTGACTGATCCATGATTTTGTGGATCATTTAGTGTTATGGTAAAGGATCCATTACCTAGCCTCTCTAACAAGCCTATCAAAAAATGGTGCCTGCAGGTGTGGCGAAAGCAATGATTCACAATAAGCAACAGGCTGTTGTAGATTCTCTAGAGACAGTTCGTGTGTGACCCATTTTCCAACTACTGAAACCTTTCCAATTCTTTTCAGTTGGCATAGCATGATTGTATGGGATACATTAAATTATTCTGCAAGTTCCCTAGAGGTAATGGTGGGGTTTTCTGCGACAACAACTTCCAACACTTCAGAATCAAGTTTTCTTTGGGTGATCCTCTTTTGGCTCGTTTTTCAAACTGAAATCCCCACTTAGAAAATGAGAAAACCACCTCCTGCAATTTCTTTCAGTCACTGTATCATCCCCATAAGTGCTCTGAATAGACTTTGCTGCTGTACTTGCATTGGCACCTTTATGAAACTTATAGAGTGAAATACTTCTAATGTGGTTTTTAGATGGGATTAACATGGGTGCAAATATTGTGGATGATTATGAACAATTCTTTGATAGTCTGAAAAAATAAGGTATAAATCAGTCATTGTGATATCAAAAAATTATGAGGCACAAATTTAATAAATACTATCTAAAACTTTCTTTTTACAAAGTCGGACATTACTTTTGCACCAACCTTATACAATACAAAAGCAGACCTCCCTTTTGTAGTGCATATCAACATTGTCTTTCTTTATGAAAGAAAAAAAGATTGAAGATAATACACAGGCTTTAGAATAAAAATAAAGTCCAAATGCACTTTGATTAAAAACTTATAAAATTTATACTTCAACATTTATACTTAGACAGTCTTAAACAACCAATATTGAGAATGGTTGTCATGCCTTCATCCTTTCCCTTTTATGTTGAGGCTTTCTGTAGTATTAAAATCAGATTAAGTCAATTTCCAGCTGCTTCTGAGAAATTTGCTAATTACATTCATATACTCCTTCCCACTTTGTCACACATGCTCCTGAATATGCCTCAAACCACACTGGGCAGTGAGCCCACTGCACTCATACTGTGCCTGTTGGCACTATGTACTTCCCAATGGTTTTATTTGTGAGTGTGGGTCCTACCCAGACTGTGGGGCAGACACAGTAATTACAGGAGTGGGAGAAAAAGGAAAGCTTGAAAACTTTTGCCATTAGCCATCACACAAGTTCAATAAACACAAGACAAGCCCATTAATTTGAATTTGTCAGCTTTCCAGGTATATATTAAGTCCAGGTTGTTAATTCTATAATATTTTTAGAATGTGCACGGACTTTGCATATATTTAACCCAATAATCCTCAAAACAACTTGGTAAGTGAAATGGAATTGAGAGACATCCTTGGATGTCTTTTCTTTGTTTCTTGTACTCACCAGTTTCTAAAATAGATTTCAAGCCTTTTAATAACTGAAATTAAAATTCTTCTTAAGTGATGAGAGAATGCATCATTTATATTCTATATACTCCTATTACATATATAGAATATAAAATAAACTCTCAGTTCCTTTTTATAACACTAAATATTAATGATATAATTGGTCTAAAATGTTTTCTTATGTCTAATTTTAATCAATAGTATCAATCTGAATCTCAATACAATATTTTAACTAAAATTTGAATAAAATTGAAAAACCTATAATAGAACATGTTGAATCTCCTAGTTTATAAGATCTGTCAAAATTGATAGTTTTAAACTTAAACCTTCATTTATATTCTATAAATCTGATGACCCCATAGGCAAGGGAAGTAAAAGCAAAAATAAGAGAATGGGACTATATCAAACTGAAAAGCCTCTGAACAGAAAAAGAAACTATCAACAAAACAAAAAAGGTAACCTGATATTGAGTTATATGAACTCTTTATATATTTTGGAGACCAAACCCTTGTCTGAGGTATCATTGGCAAATATGTTTTCTCATATAGTTGGTTCCATTTTCATTTTGTTAATGTTTTCTTTAGCTGTGCAGAAGCTTTTTAGTTTGATGTAGTCCCATTTCTTTATTTTTTCCTTTATATCCCTTGACCTAGGAGATATATCCATGAAAATATTGTTGTGTGGGATAGCTGAAATTTTACTGCCTATGTTTTCCTCTAGGACTTTTATGGTGTCATAACTTATACTTAAGTCTTTTATCCATCTTCAGTTTATTCTGGTGTATGGTGTAAGTTGGCGGTCTAATTTCATTTTTTTTTTTTTTTGCATGTACCTTTCCAGATCTCCCAACACTGTTTATTGAAGAGGCTACTTTTACTCCATTTTATGCTCCTTGTACACCAACAATAAAATACCAGAGACAGAAACTAGGAAAAAATCCCATTCACTATAGCAAGAAGATAAATAAAATACCTAGGAATAAACTTAACCAAGGAGGTAAATGACCTGTACTTGGAAAACTACAGAACACTGAAGAAAGAAATCAAGGAAAACACAAATAAGTTGAAACATAAACCATGTTCATGGATGGAAGAATTAACATCATTAAAATATCCATATTACCCAAAACAATTTATAGATTTAATGCAACCCCTGTTAAAATGACAATGACATATTCCACAGATCTAGAACAAATATTTAAATAATTCATATGAAACCATAAACGACCCTGAGTAGCATCAGCAATTTTGAGAAAGAAGAACAAAGTAGGAGAGTTTACAATACCTGATATCAAACAATATTACAAGGCCACAGTAATCAAAACAGTCTGGTACTGGCATAAGAATAGACACATAGATCAATAGAACAAAATAGATAGTCCAGAAATAAACACATGTCTCTATGGTCAGTTAATAGTTGACAAAGAAAACAGGAGCATAAAATGGAGTAAAAATAGCCAGGAAGACAAAAAGTCCAATTGAAAAATGTGTAAAGGACCTGAACAGACACTTCTCCAAGCAAGACATAGAGAGGGCCCATAGACATATGAAAGAATGCTCAGCATCACTAGCCATCAGAGTGATGCAAATTAAAACCACAATGAGATAACACCTCACACCAATCTGAATGGCCATCACTAACAAATCAACGAACAACAAGTCCTGGTGTGGATGTGGAGAAAACAGAACCCTAGTGCACTGTTGGAGGAAGTACAGATTGGTGGTCAACTGTGGAAAACAATATGGGATTTCCTTAGAAAACTAAAAATGGAACTGCCTTTTGTCCCCGTGATTCCACTGCTGGGATTATACCTGAATAATCCTGAAACACCAATTCAAAAGATCCTATGCACCCCAATGTTCATAACAGCATTATTTACAATAGCTGAGTACTGGAAACAGCCTAAGTGCCCATCAGTAGGTGAGTGGATCAAAAAAATCCCCCAAACAGTGGTATATTTACACAATGGAATACTATGCAGCAGAATGAGAGAAGGAATTCCTACCCTTTACAACAGCATAGATGGAACTGAAGAGTATTATGCTAACTGAAATAATCCAGCTGACTAAAAACAGATACCATATGATCTCACTTATAAGTGGAACTTAATGAACAAAACAAACAAATGAGCAAGATAGAGCCAGAGACATGGAAATAATGAACATATTGACATCAACCAGAGGGGAGGGGTGAGGGGGATAAGGGAGGAAAGAATGGGAAGGGTCTAGTCAAGGAACAAATATAAAAGACCCATGGACATTGACAACAAGGTGGGGACTGACTGTGGGAGTGGGAGGGTAAGGGGAAATAAGAAGGGAAAATTGGGACTACTGTAATAGAACTACAATAAAAAGGAGAAAAAAAAAGACAACCAACCAAATGAGAAGAATTTGCAAACAACGTCTCCAAAAAGAGTTAATATCCAAAATATATAAAGGATTTGTACATCTCAAAAGAATTTTTAAAAATCTAATTCAAAATTGTCAAAGGACCTGAACAGATTCTTTTCCCTAGAAGACATACAGATGGCCAACAAACAGATGAAAACATGCTCAACTTCACTAGCTATAAGGTAAACACAAATCAAAACCACAATGAGGTACCACATCATAGCTATTAGAATGGCTATTATCAATAAAACAAGTCATAACAAGTGTTAGGTTGTGGAGAAAAATAACACTTGACCACTGCTGATGGAAATGTAAATTAGTACAGCCATTATGAAAAACAGTTTGGAAGTCTTCAAAATATTAGGAACAGAGTAGGATGATAGCTAATGGGAGGAGGGAAGCGGATGGAGAGATTAAGCAAAGGTAATAAAGAGCTCATGGACATGGACAACAGTGTGGTGATTGTTGGGGGGAGGGAGGTAATGGAAAAAATACAATAAAAATAGAATTGTTATTTTTTATTGTTATAAAAATTAATTATTAAAAAAATAAGAATATAGGAAAGGGTGAAGCCAAAGAACTTGTATGTACAACCTATGGAAATGAACTAAGGGGTGTGGGATTGCTGGGGGAAGGGGGGTACTGAGCGGAGGGGAGCAAAGGGGGAAAAATATTGGACCTATTGTAACAACATAATTAATAAAATATACCAAAAAAATTAAAAGCATTGCATTTCTAATTAAAAAGCTAATAAAAGACCAAAGAAATTAAATTTAAAAAAATAAAAGAAATTTGAAAAAGGAAGATGTAAATGTGTGAGATGATGAAATAGTAATTATTGGACACTTAAAAAATCAGCTAACATATGACCCAGCAACCTCTCTTCTGGCTATCTACCCAACAAATTTGAAATTATTTGTTTATAAAGATATATATATATAACCCTGCAATGGGGATCTTCTGGTGGTAAATTTCCTCAGTTTCTGTATGTCTGAAAAAGTCTTGATTTCTCCTTCATATCTAAATGATAGTTTTGTTGGATGTATTATTATTTGCTGGTAATTTTTTTTCTGTGGTTTAAATATTGGATTCCACTCTCTCCTAACCAAAATAAATAAATGAACAAACAAGCAAACTAAACAAACAAAAATTTATAGACACAGACAATAGTATGGTTTTTACAAAAGGGAAGGTTGATGGACCTTAAGAAAGGGTAAAGGGGGTCAAATATATGTTGACAGAATAAGATTAAACCTTGGATGGTGGGCATAGAATGCAAGATACAAATGACATATCCTAAAATTGTGCACTTGAAACCTATATGTTATTAATTAATGTCACCCCAATAAATTTAATTAAAAATAACAGGAAGGAGGTGTTCTGAAAAAAGTGTAAAAATGATATAAGTACCCCTATGTTATTTATGGTGACCAGACATAGAAATAATCTAAGTGTCCTTCAATGGACGATTGGAAAAAGATGTAGTACATATATTATATACACAGTAATAGCACTTACCCTTAGAAAAGATGAAATACTGCCATTTGTGACAATATGGATGGGTCTTAAGAATATCATGCTAAGGGAAATAAGTCAGACAGAAAACAACAAGAACCATATGATTTCACTCATATGTAGCATACAAAACTGAAAGCAATGAATGAACAAACAAACAAAATTCATAGACAAAGATGACATTATGGTGTTTATCAGGTAAAGGTGTAGGGATGATAGAAGAGGATAAAGGGGGTCAAATATATGGTAATGGATGGAGATTAGACTTTGGGTGGTGAATACACAATGCAATATACAGATGACATATAATAAAGTTGTACACTTGAAATATATATAATCTTATTAACCAATGTTACCATCCCCAAAATTAATAAAATTTAAAAAAACTGAGTTTTTTTAAAAAATAATTATTTGTTTTTTGTTTGCTTTATTTTATTTTTAGAGAGAGGGGAAAGGAGAAAGAAAGGGAGAGAAACATGACTGTGTGGTTGCCTCTCACTCATGCCCCTAACTGGGGACCTGATATGCAACCTAGTAATGTGCCCTGACTGGGAATCAAACCAGTGACACTTGGCTCACAGGCCGATGCTCAATCCACTGAGCCACAGCATCCAGGGCTAAAAACTGATAGTTTTATTTAGAAGTTGTATGCCCTTTACTTTTTTAGAGTTAGTGCAAGCCTTCTAGGACTTGAGATTAATTCAAAGTTGCATATATATATATATATATATATATATATATATATATATATATATATGTATATATCAGAGAAGGAAAACTCTGACTCCAAAAAACCTCCGCTGCCTTGCGGCATACCTCTTCAGGGGAAAGGCTAAGGGAGTAAACCCCGACAGAAAATCCGGAGCCGGAGTCCCTAAGGCGGTTTGACGTTGTAGTCAACACCGGCAACTCCTGCGGCGCACCTGAAACCAAGCTGTATTGACTCCGTCTTTCCCTTGGACCCTTCAGCTGCGAAGAGAGGGGGGGTCTGCTGCATGGGCAACAGCAGACCCTCCATATCACCCTGCCCAGGCTCTGTAGCTTCAGCTTCACTGGAGAGGACACTCCAGCGTCATCGCAAGATGTCGATTCAACACGGGAGGAGACAGATACCGTGTCACTCCGAGTCGGACTGCACAGCCATTCTCGGCAGTGCAGATAGACTCTTAAGAAGCTACACCATCGTCTCTCGAGACGGACGGCTGCCGACGATATGTATATATATATATATATAAATATATATATATATATACATACTACATACCCTGGCTGGTTTGGCTCAGTGGATTGAGCGTCGGCCTGCGAGCTAAGTGTCGCTGGTTCGATCTTCCAGTCAGGGCACATCAGAGAAGGAAAACTCTGATTCCAAAAAACCTCCGCTGCCTTGCGGCATACCTCTTCAGGGGAAAGGCTAAGGGAGTAAACCCCGACAGAAAATCCGGAGCCGGAGTCCCTAAGGCGGTTTGACGTTGTAGTCAACACCGGCAACTCCTGCGGCGCACCTGAAGCCAAGCTGTATTGACTCCGTCTTTCCCTTGGACCCTTCAGCTGCGAAGAGAGGGGGGGTCTGCTGCATGGGCAACAGCAGACCCTCCATATCACCCTGCCCAGGCTCTGTAGCTTCAGCATATATACTACATAAATATAGTTTTATTCCAGTGTTTTTCAATGTATGAACTATTTTTTTAAAATTATTTGATAATTCTTATTAAGGAATCTTAGATTCTTGAGTGAGTGCCACTCAAAACTTACTAAATTAGAATGTCTGGAGCTGGAGCCAAGGAATCTAGATTTAAAAAAAAAAAATTTCCCCTTGTAACTTAAACATACTAATACTTGGTTTGAGGGCCACTGACAAGAATCAATGGAGAAGCCAGGAGCCATTAAATAAGCTGGTTTAGGGAGAAGTAAATGTGAATAAGAACAAGAACAACTCAGGCTGAAGATCAGTATATGAAAGATAGAAAACCAAATACTGTTTTCTCCCTTTTTGTTTAAAAATATTTTACTTTCTGTGCAGAGCTGATAGTAACATACAAAAAAAAATGTCATTTTCTAATTCAAAATAAAATGAAAATGCAGGAAAGGAGAGCATTTAAAGAATAAATAATTTGTGAGAAATACATTTCCACATGGAAAACAAAGCTATTAATAAGTTGATAATTAAAGGCAGGTTAAAGGAATAGGAGAGGGTATCATTTTCCATTTCCAGCTATAGTTTTACTTCCTTTTCCATTAAAAAAATAAAGCCAAAGTTAGTTTCAGCTCATTGTATATCCACATGTTTATATTGATTTGTTAAAATTATATAATAAGAGATCACCTCCCATAAATACACAAACGCTAAATTTTACTTAATTAATTACATATAGAATTAAAGAATCTTTAACATTTGGATTGCAATACCCGCTATAATTTTGTAAAATTGCTCTAATCAAATAATCTTTTGAGGAAGATTTCCTTCTATCTCAGTTTTGCTTTGCATTTACATAAGAATTTTGTTGACATTCTCCAAATATTTGCTTCTAAGAAAAAGGGAAAATAAAATAATTACACTTTCAATTTTTGATATGTATAAGTGGTAAAATATTTGATATGAAGCCAATGTGAGATGATAAATAATTCATGTAGTCTGTTGGTAATTGGTAATGTGAAATGGGAACCACGTAAATGAAATGTAACACTTTGTTATCATTTGCCCCAATGTAATATATTTTATAGACACTAATGATACACAAACAGTAAGTTTAATGATGTTTTGAATGCTGATTATACCCTAAAATAAGCTTCAAGTCCTACAAATATACCAGAAGTAATCACACCATGAGCTATTTTTTGAAATAAACATTACAGGATGGCTTAAGGTCAATTTAATTAAATATATATGGATATCGTTTTTGCAGTTGCATGTATTAGTTATTGCTCAGCCATTTAAATCTGTTTACTTTTCAAAAATTCTGTTCTAGAAAATAATAAAATGTAGTGTGTCACCAATTAGTGTCACCGTTCCTCAAGTTAATTAACCTTTGATTTCAATCAAAGGTCACATCTGCAAATTTCCATTTATTTGGGGGATGGTGCTATTTTCCAGAACCTCTGGTTGGATTTAGGATTTTTTGAATGGGTGGTTAGACAAGGTACACTATTACATCAGAGAGAAGCTACTCATTAGAGTAAAAGTAGATAAAATAGATTAATTAATGAAATAAATGATATTTAAAAAAATAACTTTTTCTTAAACATCTAATTTTGTTTTGAGAGTTTTCACACCATCTGAAATTTAGGAAGATTTTTTGTTATCAGCAAATTTTCCCCTATTGTTTCATGGAAAAGTAGATAGTGAATAGATAAGATAGACTACAGTTAGAAAAGGACAGTTGATTATGTTTGGTCATACCTAGAATGTTTTTACTTATCTCATTGGTCTATGGCAAGCCATAACTTCATGAAATGAAGACTGTTAAATCTCAGTTAGCAGAACAAGAAAAAATCAATTTTTAATCAGTGAAACTGAATGTTGTTGCTTCACTGAACTGACTGGGCAGGTTGCTTATAATACTAAGGGTGTTGTCACCTAGCTGCAGCCATAGTGGCAATCTGAATAGAAAGTGGGGTCTCAAAAGCCTTTTGCCAGATGGGAGATTTTATTTATTCCTGGCAACCAGATGCCACCAACTTCTCTTTCTGACAAGACTGTTTACTGATTTTACATGGAAAGTTGATGTTTACTATAGCTCATGTTTATTGAGAATTTCAACTCCCAGGTGAACAAATGGATTCTCACTTAATAACAGCTAATTAACACAAAACCAACCTTATTTTGTGATTCAAGAGAACTATTCAGCTGACTCTTTCCCTATTTCATTAGGAAAGTGCCATGGCCGTGGTTGCTGAGAGTTGGTGGTGGATGTGCAGGGCTGAAGGAGGCAACAGCATACAGGTCTTACCTGCTTGACTCTGGAGCCGGTCTTGAGGCAGCGCAGCATGTGATGCCAGCAAATGGTAGAGCTGGGAGGGGACCTTTCAGTCCACTGAAGCCCCAATCCTGGGATCCCTAAGCCTTGGAATAGAGTCTTTATCAGAAGTGCTGAAATCTGATTAAATTGTATGACTGACAACATCGTTAGTCTGAGAGCAGTCCCACTGGGAGTGGTCTCTGGAATCAGAGTTTCCAGTTTTCTCTCAGAGACACTCTACAAGCATCATCCCAAAACTTGAACAGCAACTCTATCTTTACTCCACCAATAGAAGAAATTTTATACATAACCACCTGTGAAACAGATCAAATCAGTGTAGTTCAGAGAGATCTGGAACTTCAGCTTCTACCCCCTGCAGCTTCGTGGCAGCATCATCCTATTTCCCTAAAGTCTCAGCACTAGACTAAAACTGCTTCAAAAATATGTCATCTGTACCCTGTCCTAATGCACACTGCACAGTGAAGCAGATGGTCCCCCAGCCAGACCACCATATGTGTCGTTAAGCCACATAATCCATGTTCTTTGCCCCAAGCAAGAGAAAGTCGTCAGACTTCTCTGCATCTCTGTGTCCATCTATAATTTGATTCCTTGTTAGAATGTGTCCTCTTATCATGCAGATCCACACGTTATATGTAATCACAGAAAAGAGAAGTGCATTTCATTAAGTCAGATTATAGAGCAAGTTTTTGTTTCTTAGCATTTCTCTTACTACATATGTACATTGCAACATGCTCAGAGGGGACACAGTTTAATTATCTGTAACAAATTTAATATATTTGTATAAAAATGGCTGTAAATCAAAATCCATATAGAAGAATGAGCAGCATAGCCTTATCACATGTAGGGTAGCAAAAGTGGTTCATGTAGTCACTACCATAGGAAAGTTGTGGAGTGAACCAGATCTTGGTTTGTTTCTTGGTTTTGTTACTCACTGGGAAGTTAGTAAATTTCTCTAAGCTTTGGCCTCTCATGTATGAAATGGAGGATGTAAATAATGCCTACAGATATGACTGTGATGAGGATTGCATGAGATATGTATGTAAAGACCTTAGCATAGTTTCTAACATATTTTGAGTACTTATGAATATTTGGTATTTTATATTACTAAAATTATTATAGTTATTTTAAATCCTCACCCAAGGATATGTTTTTATTGATTTTAGAGAGAAAAAAAATGAAAGAGAGAGAGACAGAGAAACATCAATGAGAGAGAGAAACATTGATTGGTTGCCTCCCATACAAGCCCCAACCATGGATGGAACTTGGAGCCTCTGTATGTGCTCTGACTGGTAATCGAAACTGCAACCTTTTAGTGTATGGAACAATGCTTCAACCAACTGTGCAACCTGGTTAGGATTTAAATTATTTTTAATAGTGATAATCAAATCCCATTTTCTCAATACATAGACTAGCTAGATAATTATATTAATTTCCTAATGCTACTTTAACAAATTACCACAAATTTAATAGCTTAGAACAACACAAATTTATTCTCTCACAGATCTGGATATCAGAGTCTAAATTCAGTTTGATTGGGCTAAAGTCAGTGTGTCAACAGAGCTGGTCTCTTCTGTTCACTGACTCTAGGGGCGAAAATATTTCCTTGCCTTTTTTACCTTCGACAAACTGACTACATTTCTTATTTGGTAGTCTCTCTCTTCATCATTAAAGCTAGAAGTGCAACATCTTTTAATCTCAATCTCTCTCTCTGTGTGTAGCTGTCTCTCTCTCTCTATCTCCTTTTTTCTTTTTTTTAAGTATATTTTATTGATTATAGTGTTACAATAGTTCCAATTTTTTCCCCCTTGCTCCCCTCCGCCCAGCAGCCCCCTCCCCAACAATCCCCTCTCCAAGTCCATGCCCATGGGTCGTACATACAAGCTCTCCTGCCTCACCCTTTGATATATTCTTCTTCTTTTTAAAAAATAATTAATTAATTAGTTAAATATTTTAACAATAAAAAATAACAATCCCTCCCTCTCAGACTTAAGACCCTTTACAATCTCATAAAGGACAATGGACGAAGGTCTCGAGCTCCTCTAGCTGCTTCAAGCTGGACATGGTCGTCGTCCTACCTACCCTTGGGTCAAGAAATCCCTAATAAGACTGGGGGTGTGGAGGGGAGGGTGGCCTTCCCACAAGGGGAAGGATCGTGCAGACTCCAGGTTGGTTGGCTGTCTCTGGACAACGGCATGCTTGGTTTAACAGGCTGGCATCCTTGTTGTATTCTGGGGGCAACAGGGTTAAAGGACATCATTCAGTCCGTAACCACTAGATGACAAAAGACAGGTATTAATTTTTCAATGTCCCACATTAGGGGAAAGAAGGGCTTCTTTGGAGGAAGGTATGCCAGGTACATCTCACCTGTCTAAAACCCTTTTGCCCATTATACTTAGTTTGGACTGAGGGAAATATTTTAGGTTTCCCCCCTCTCAGGCCTCTGGGCTCTTTCTGTCCAAGCCATTAGGATAGAAAAGAAAAACCAGTTTCAAAGTGAAGCCCACAGACCACCCCGTTCTTCACCAACCCAACCACTTAGTTCAGCCAAACCATTGAGTTTGAGGAGGCAGCAATGCAGATAGGATTAAGTGAGGCCTATACGTACAGACAATCACTCAGGTAATGGGATCGTAGGCTTATGCCCTTTGAAAACAAAAAACACATGTTAATTTATGTAACATAACCCACATACAAGTCTCTAAATCTGTAGGACTGTCTTATCGGAAAGACATCCAGTTCCAAGGCATTTGACATTCTTGCCTATAAATTAAACATCTTTGATAATGCCACAGACATAGTTTAACTTTCAAATGAAAACAAATTTTTAATGAAAAGAAACTTTAAAGACGGTTAGCTGCACTACTTTATAGTCTACCACTGGGCATTGTGATCTTCCTTGAATCTTGATTTTTCTCCCTAAGATTACCCTCCTTGTCATTAAAGGGACTGCATTAAGTTCATTTTTAATTTATCCTGTTCATTTGCATAAACACAACAAGAGCAGCAAATGATCACTTATGATCTTTACTTCTGCTTTGCTGGAACTTACGCAAGGAACATTTAGGGTGACCTTCAGTCTGCCCTTCAGGGCACAGAAGCTGAGCCACATACCTGGCATTCAGCCTTGCCTGTAAACACCTGTCTTTTCCAGGTCCTCCTGGTTTTCCATTGTGCCTTAAGGTCCCTTCTAGCCATCTTTCAGGAAAACAACCTTCATTCCTTCCCTGGAAAGATTGCTATGGACCGCTCATCCATCCAAGGTACCAGGCCTTTTATCTCGTGGACTTTTATTACCTTTGAAAGTCAGTCCCAGTTGCTCAGGGCTTTTTGGTAACAACCAAAGCCCAAGCATGTCTCCTTTAGGCATGACATTCCATTCAAAGTATTAGTTAAAAAAGAAAAAAAAAAAACCTCTATTAACAACTGGTCTTATTAGTTTTATGCAAAGAAAGTTAGGTCATTACTTACTTTCTTAGAATGCCAAATTCTGGAGGGATCAGATAGGGAGAAAAATATAGAGTGTGAAGGAAAATCCTTGTCCTTCTAATATTCACTGAACTTGCATTTCTATTCTTTATATTTTTCCTCCCACTAAAAAATTTTCTGTTTGTTTGTTTTTCCATTACAGTTGTCTCACTCCCTTCCTCCTCTTGCCTCCCCGCCCCCCGCCCCCCCTCTTCCACACCCAGTCTCCACCCAGCTGTCCACGTCCATGGGTCATCCATACATGCTCTCCAACCAGACCCCTCCCCTTCCCACCCCCTCTCTCCCTCCCATCTCCCCGCTCGTTACTGTTAGTTTATTCCTTGTTTACATACCTCTGGTTCAATCCCGCTCATTTGTTTGTGTTGTTCACCAGTCTCCTGCAACAGGTGACAGCATATGGTAATTTTCTTTTGTTGCCTGGCTTATTTCGCTAAGCATAATTCTCTCTAGTTCCAATCATGTTGTTGCAAATGGTAGAAGTTCCTTCTTTCTTTCAGTACTTATTCATTGTCACTTTCCCCCTTTGTACTCGTGTTCCTCTCTGTCTCTCTCTGTTTCTTCATTTTCTTAAAGCAGACCCTTTAGCATCTCTTGCAATGCTGGTTTGGTGGAGATGTATTCTTTTAGCCTTCTTTTGTCTTGGCAACTCCTTATTTCACCTTCCATTTTGAATGAGAGCCTTGCTGGGTAGAGTATTCTTGGTTGTAGGCCTTTGTTTTTCATTGCTTGGAATATTTTTTGCCATTCCCTTCTGGCTTGTAGTGTTTCTGCTGAGAAATCTGATGATAGCTTTATTGGAGCTCCCTTGTATGTTATTAGTTGTTTCTCTCTTGCTGCTTTTAGGATTCTCTCTTTGTCTTTGAATGTTGCCATTTTAATTATGATGTGTCTTGAAAAGGGCCTGTTGGGGTTCATCTTCATTGGGACCCTCTGTGCTTCCTGGACTTGCATGATTCTTTCTCTCTTCATGTTAGGGAAGTTTTCTGTCATTAATTTTTCAAAGAGTTTTTCTATCCCTTGCTATTCTTCTTCTCCTTCTGGGAATCCTATGATATGGATATTATTACGTTTCATGATGTCCTGCAGCTGTCTTAGAACCTCTTCAGTCTTGTTCAGTCTTTTTTCATTTTGTTGCACTGTCTGGGAGTTTTTGTCTAAGTTGTCCTCCAGCTCGCTGATCTGATCTTCTGCTTCCTCTAGCCTGTTTTTAATTCCTTCTACTGTGTTCTTCAATTCAGAGATCATATTCTTCATTTCCTCCTGGCTCTTATTGATAGCTTCCATGTCTTTTTTGATGCTGGTATAATTCTCAGTAAGTTCCTTATAGTTCTTCTGGAGTTCACTGTAGTTTTTCTGGAGTTCTTTTTAGTTTCTGCTGAGCTCATTTAGCTTCTCCATAATCCATGTTTTAAATTCTGTATCTGATATGTTGCTCCCCTCTATTTCATTTAGCACTCTTTCTGGGGACTCTACCTTTCCTTTCGATGGGGGGTTGTTTCTCTGTCTCCCCATTTTGGTGACTCCTATTGTTTGTTGGTGCTTCTTAGAATGATCTGCACTTCCTGGATCTGCCCCTGGTGGTGTCAGATCCTGTACCAGTCTGGGCCTAGGCAGCCTGTTGGGGACTTCCAGGGATCTACTGTCTTTGTCTGGCTTGTTGTTAATCTATTCAATCTGTGATTAGCTGTCAGGCTTAAGGACCGTGGGTGTGGCATCTTAATTCCTGTAGGCAGGGCCTTTGCTTCCCCTCAGGCTGATGCCACTTGGCCGGGAATGGTCTGCCTGCAGTACTGGGGATGAGTCAGCACTGGGACCCAGCCGGCCACTTCCCCAGCTCTCCCCTCAAAGCCACCACACCAAACTCTCCCCAAGCATTTCCAGTCCTCTCTGTCTTTCCTCTGCTGGTGCCCAGGGTAAGTGGGGGCAGAATATTTTCATATGTGATCCGCTTAAGAGCTCTTTTTCTCCAGCTGTTTCTCTCCGGCTAGCAAGAAACCCTGTGGCTTTTCGCTTTTCTCAGCTGGATACTATTTTACTTTCCATTCTGTTGTTGTATGCTGGGAAGCTCAGCTGGGGGTTTAGACCCTGCCCTTCTCAGGGGGAATCCCCGGCTGCTGAGCTGTTTCTCAGTCCCTTCAGCTGCCACCCGTGGGAGCCCAGCCAGCCCTTCCGGGTCTCCGCACTCCCTACCGGTCACATTGTGATGTGGCGGCCTTTTCTGTCTCTCCGTGGTTATAAGACTTCTCTCCAGCTGGTGTTCGGTTGGTTATTCCAGATGACTTCTCCAAAATTACATTGTAAATCCAGACTAGTTCTAGGAGGAAGTTAGTGTAGCTTCCACTTACTCCTCCACCATCTTGTTTCTCTCTCTCTCCTTCTATCGTCACATCACCATCTCTCTCTCTGTCTGACCTTCATTTCTCCCTCTCAGAAAGATCTATGTGATTATACCCAGGCCACAGAATAATCCTCTCATCTTGATAGCTACAAAGTCCCATTTATAAATAAGATAACATATTTACTGGTTTCCAGGATGAGGACTTTGACATCTTTGGTTGCACATTATTCAGCCTACCACAGTAACTGAGACTGGCTAGTTGTATGACTCATGTCTCAATGCTCACAGCTAAGGTTTTATTCTGCTATAGCACTTTGTCTCTTATTGTAAATTTAGTCTAGTTTTATTTTGAAAAAACACTCATAGACTCATTATTATTTTTAGTTAACATATCTAATATATATGTATAATTTTATTATAGAGAAAAATGTGAAAATTTCCCCTCCCATTCTTATCCCAGATGTAATCACTCTAATTGTTTCATGGACAAACTTCTAGTATTCTTCTATGCATTTACATAATAAGTACATTTTACATAAATGTATATAAATGCTCATTTATCTTTTTGGGTCTTTATTTTTTTGTATGAATAGGATCTCACCATAAGTAGAACTGTCCCTTTTGTAAAAGATTTTAGTTTTGGGAAAAGCCAGAAGTTGTAGGGTGCCGATTCTGGGATGTATGGGGGCTGAGTCACCTGGGTGATTTGATGTTTTTCCAAAGAACTCTGCATGAGACATGATACATGAGCAGGCATGTTGCCATGATGAAGCTGCCAATTATCAGTTGCCCATAGCTGTGGCCTTCTGAATCACCCAAATAGTTTCCCTGGAAGAATGTTCAAGCTTAATACAAAATTTAATACAGTTTCATTGTTCTACTGGCTCATTCAGTTTGAATGTGATGGCCGCATAGTACACATGCTCAATCAACAGCATCTACCACCACTACTAACTAGTACAGTGAAGTCATCATTATTCATGTGTGCATATTTCAGTCCACTCTCCTTGGCTGCCATGTTATATCAATGTTGTGGAAACAGTTCTCATTATATTAACAATGGTTAGACTTTTTCCAGACAGACCTCATACATGTGTTTGTGCACATGTGAATGTATTCATAATGGTGTGTTTGTGAGTGTAGTATGTATGTGTACACATGTGTGTATGAGAGTGTTTATACCACCATGTCTTCAATTACAAATAATATTCTCAATTTTTATCCCAATTTTATAGGAGATAATTATTTTGTATTGGTTTTAGGTATATAACACCATGTGGTTAGACAATCATATACTTTATAGTGGTCTCCCCAGTATTTCCAGTTTCAAACATTGTTATCAAAATATTATTGACCATACTCCCTAAACTGGACTTTAAATTTCTGTGACTATTTTTAACTACCAATTTGTACTTAATCCCTTTACCTTTTTCACGCATTGCCTCAACCACATTCTTATCTGCCAATAACAACTCCACTCTCTGTATCTTTGAGTCTGTTTCATTTTTCTTTTTTTGAAGTATATTTTATTGATTATGCTATTACAGTTGTCCCAATTTTTTCCCCTTTGCCCCCTCTGCCCCATACCCCTCTTCCCTCCAGCAATTCTCCTTTAGTTCATGTCCATGGGTCACGTATATAGGGTCTTTTGACTTCTCCATTTTCTTTACTATTCTTTTTTATTTTATTCTTTATATTCCACATATGAGTAAAATACTATTGTGGCTTTAATATGTTTTTCTTGAATTAATAACATTGAATATTTCTTTTTTAATTATTGTTTTTCAATTACAATTGTCCCATTTTTCCCCCACCCAGCCCACCCCTTCTTCCACAGTCATATCCCACCCCGTTGTCCATGTCCATGAATCATTTATACATGTTCTTTGAAAAAACCCTTCCCTTATTTATCCCCCTTCTCTCCCCCACCCTCCCCACAATAGCTGTTGTTCTGTTCCTTGTTCAGTTTTGTTCATTTGTCTATGTTGTTCCTTAATCTCCTGTATTAGGTGATATCATATGGTATTTTCCTTTCATTGTCTGGCTTATTTCACTAAGCATAATCTCTCTAGTTCCATCCATGTTGTCGCAAATGGCAGAAATTCCTTCTTTCTTTCTGTTGCATAGTACTCAATTGTGTAAATGTACCACAGTTTTTTGATCCACTCATCTATAGATGGGCACTTAGGTTGTTTCCAGCATTTAGCTATTGTAAACAGTGCTGCTATGAACATAGGGGTGCATACGTTATTTTGAATTGGGGTTTCAAGATTTTTCAGGTATAATCATAGAGGTGGAATCCCTGGTTCAAAAGCCAGTTCCATTTTTAGCTTTTTGAGGTAATTTCGTACTGTTTTCCAAAGTGTCTGCACAAGTCTGCATTCCAACCAAAAGTGCAGTTGGGTTCCTGTTTCTCCACATCCTCACCAACACTTGTTTTTTGTTGATTTGTTGATGATGGCCATTCTTACTGGTGTGAGGTGGTATCTCATTGTGGTTTTTATTTGCATCTCTCTGATGGTTAGTGATGTTCAGCATTCTTTCATGTGTCTATGGACCCTCTGTGTATCCTCCTTGGAGAAGTGTTTGTTCAGGTCTTTTGCCCATTTTTTAATTGGGCCGTCTGTCTTCTTGGTGTTGAGATGTGTAGGTTCTTTATATATTTTGGAGATCAATCTCTTGTCTGAAGTATCATTGGCAAATATGTTTTCCCATATGGTTTGTTTCCTTTTCATCTTGCTGATGTTTTCTTTTGCTGAGCAGAAATTCTTTAGTTTGATGTAGTCCCATTTGTTTATTTTTTCCTTTATCTCTCTTGCCTTAGGAGATGTATCGGTGAAAATATTGCTATGTGGGGTATCTGAAATTTTCCTGCCTTTAGGACTTTTATGGTGTCACAGCTTACATTTAAGTCTTTGATGCATCTTGAGTTTATTCTGATGTGTGGTGTAAGTTGGTGGTATATTTTCATTTTTTTGACGTCCCTGTCCAGTTCTCCCAGCACCATTTGTTGAAGAGGCTCTTCTCACTCCATTTTATGCTTTTTCCCCCTTTGTCAAATATTAGTTGACCATATAGTCCTAGGTTTATGTCTGAGTTCTCTATTCTGTTCCATTGATCTATATGTCTGTTCTTATGCCAGTACCAGACTATTTTGATCACAGTGGCTTTGTAGTATAGTTTGCTTTGGCTATTTGAGGTATTTTTTCGTTCCATATAAATTTTTGAAGTATTTGTTCTAGATCTGTGAAATATGTCATTGGTATTTTAATAGGGATTGCATTGAATCTGTAAATTGCTTTGGAAAGTATGGACATTTAATGATGTTGATTCTTCCCATTCATGAACATGGTATTTGATTCCAGTTATTTGTATCTTCCTTAATTTCTTTCTTCAATGTTATGTACTTTTCAGAGTACAGGTCTTTTATCTCTTTGGTTAAGTTTATTCCTAGGTACTTCATTTTCTTGTTGCTATAGTAAACGGGATTTTTTTTTTTAATTTCTATCTCTGATGTTTTATTGTTGGTGTACAAAAATGCCTTAGATTTCTGTATATTAACTTTGTACCCTGCTACTTTGTCAAATTCACTTAATATGTCAAGTAGTTTTTTAGTGGAGTGTATAGAGTTTTCTATGTATACTATCATGTCATCTGCAAATAATGGCAGTTTTACTTCCTCTTTCCCAATTTGGATGCCTATTTCTATTTCTTGTCTGATTGCTGTGGCTAGAACTTCCAACACTATGTTGAATAGGAGTGGAGACAGTGGACATCCTTTTCTTGTTCCTGACCCCAGGGGGAATGCTTTCAGTTTTTGTCCATTGAGTATGGCATTGGCTTCAGGTTTCTCATATATAGCCTTAATTACATTGGGGTATGCTCCCTCTGTTCCCATTTTACTAAGTATTTTCATCATAAATGGGTGTTATACTTTATCAAATGCTTTTTCTGTATCTATTGACATGATCATGTGATTTTTGTCTTTCATTTTGTTTAGGTGGTGTATTACATTTATTGATTTGTGAATATTAGACCATCCTTGCATCCCTGGGATGAATCCCACTTGATTGTGGTGTATGATCTTTTTAATGTGTTGCTGGATCCTGTTTGCCAATATTTCGTTGAGGATTTTAGCATCTATGTTCATCAGTGATATTGGCCTGTAGTTTTCTTTCTTTGTTGTGTCTTTACCTGGTTTTGGGTTTACAGTAATGCTGGCTTCATAGAAATAGTTTGGGATTTTTCCCTCTTCTTGGAATTTTTGGAATAGTTTGAGGAGGGTAGGAGTTAGTTCTTCCCTAAATGTTTTGTAAAATTTGCCCATGAAGCCATCCAGTCCAGGGCTTTTGTGCACTGGGAGATATTTTATTACTGTTTCAATTTCACTCCTTGTCATTGTTCTGTTCATGCTTTCTCCTTCTTGATTCAGTTTTGGAAGAGTATATGTTTCTAGAAATTTGTCCACTTCATCTAGATTGTCAAGTTTCTTGCCATACAGTTGTTTGTAGCAATTTCTTACAATCCTTTGTATTTCTGTGATATCGGTTGTGACTTCTTTTCTTTTGTTTCTTATTTTGTTTATTTTGGTCCTCTCTCTGTTTTTCTTGATGAGCCTAGCTAAAGGCTTGTCGATTTTGTTTATTTTTTCAAAGAACCAGCTCCTAGTTTTGTTGAGCTTTTGAATTGTTTGTTTATTCTCTATGTCATTTAATTCCATTCTGATCTTGATGATTTCCTTCCTTCTACTCCCTCTGGGCTTTGTTTGTTGTTGTTGTTCTAATTCTTATAGGTGAAGGGTTAGATTTTTTTGAGAGTCTTCTATCCTTTTCAAGTAGGCCTGTATTGCTATGACCTTTCCTCTCAGGACTGCTTTTGCTGTGTCCCATAGGTTTTGGGCTATTGTGTGTTCATTATCATTAGTTTCCAGAAACTTCTTGATTTCTTTTTTGATGTCACTGTTAACCGTTTCATTATTTAATACTATGTTATTAATTCTCTGTGAGTTTGAATGTCTTTGATTTTTTTTCTTGAGGTTAATTTCTAGTTTCAAGGCACTGTGATCTGAGAACATGCTTGATATGATTTCAGTTTTCTTGAATTTGTTGAGGCTTTTTTTGTGTCCTATTATGTAGTCTATCTTTGAAAATGTCCTATGTGTATTTGAAAAAAATGTGTATTTTGCTTCTTTGGGGTGAAAAGTCCTATATATATCAGTTAAGTCCATTTGGTTTAGTGTGTTGTTCAATACCTCAATACCCTTGGTCTTTCTTTGCTTTGAAGATCTTTTTATTGTTGATAACAGGGTGTTAAAGTCCCCTACTATGAGTGTGTTGCTGTTGATATCCTCCTTGTACTCTTCTAGTATTTTCCTTTTATATTTGGATGCTCCTATGTTTGGTGCATATGTTTACCAAGGTTATATCTTCTTGATGGATTGTTCCCTTAAGTATTATGAAATGTCATTCTTTGTCTCTTTTTATGGCCCTTGCTGTGAAATCCGTTTTGTCTGATATAAGTATTGCTACCCCAGCTTTTTTTTTTCATGTCCGTTTGTTTGGAATACTTTTTTCCATTCTTTCACTTTCAGTCTATGTAAATCTTTTGTTTTGAGGTGTGTCTCTTGTAAACAGCATATATGTGGGTCATGTTTCCTTATCCATTCTGCTACCCTATGTCTTTTAATTGGAGCATTTATCCATTTACATTTAAGGTTATTATTGACATGTATTTATTCATTTCCCTTTGTACCTGTGTTTCTCTCCCTCTCTCTCTCTCTCTCTCTCTCTCTTTTTTTTCTTTTTCTTAAAGCATTTCCTTTAGCATCTCTTGCAATGCTGGTTTGGTGGAGATGTATTCTTTTAGTCTTTCTTTGTCTGAGAAACTCCTTATTTCACCTTCCATTTTGAATGAGAGCCTTGCTGGGTAGAGTATTCTTGGTTGTAGGCCTTTATTTTTCATTGCTTAGAATACTTATTGCCATTCCCTTCTGGCTTCTAGTGTTTCTGTTGAGAAATCAGTTGATAGCCTTATCGGAGCTCCCTTGTATGTTATTTACTGTTTTTCTCTTGCTGCTTTTAGGATTCTCGCTTTGTCTTTGAATGTTGCCATTTTAATTATGATTGCCTTGGAGTGGGCCTTTTGGGGTTCCTCTTTATTGGGACCCTCTGTGCTTCCTGGACTTGCATGACTTTTTCTCTCAACAGGTTAGAAAAATTTTCTGTCATTACTTTTTCAATCAGGTTTTCTATCCCTTGCTCCTCCTCTTCTCCTTCTTGTATCCCTATGATTCTAATGTTGTTTAGTCTCATGTTGTCCTACAGTTCTCTTAAACCCTCTTCATTCTTTTTAAGTATTTTTTTATTTTGTTGTATTGTCTGCAAATTTTTTTCTGCATTGTCCTCTAACTCACTGATCCAATCCTCTGCTTCGTTTAGCCTGCTTTTGATAAATTCTACTGTGTTCTTCAATTCAGAAATTGTATTCTTCATTTCTTCTTGGTTCTTATTAGTAGTTTCTATGTCCTTTTTTATGCTGGTGTAGTTCTCTGTAAGTTCCTTGTAGCTCCCTTGTAATTCTTTGTAGTTTCCTTGGAGGTCCTTGTAATTTCCCTGGAGGTTGCCATAGTTTTCCTTGAGATTGCCAAGTACACTGAGCTTCTTTATAACCATTCTTTGAATTCCATGTCTGATAGTTGGCATATGCCTATTCCACCTATCTCTCTTTATGGGGATTCCTCCTTTCCTTTCATTGGGAGGTTGTTTCTCTGTCTCCCTGTGTTGGATTCTTCTTGTTTGTTTTTGTTTATTAGATTTGTCTGCTTTGATTTCTCACCTTCGTGGTATGAGATTCTTTATAGGAGACCTGGGGGATTCAGTGGTGCAGTCTCTTTGATCTCCTGAGCCTGATGCTGTTGGGATGCTCTTTATGCTGTTTTTTTAAGCTGCCTGGTTGTATTTCAGTTACTCTTTGGTGGTTCCTTCCCTCTGGCTAGTTGATTGAGGGTCACTCTTCCCACCTTCTCTAGAGTTCTTTTGTGGAGATGCACTTAAAACATAAACACACAACCCATGCAAGAAACACACACCCTCAAAAATATCCCCCACCCACAATCCCACTATTGGGAGAAAATGAGCTAGTATTAATATAAATGTAGAGAGGTTAAGACTATTATACTAGAAGATAAACAGATAAGAGTTGTTTTAAATGAAAGAAAGATGATTTTTGAGAGGGAAGATGATAGAATAATAATAGTAGCAAGTAGGGTAAAAGCTATGCAAGACAGTTTGTAATATTTACATTGTATGTTAAAAAAGAGAGGGAAGAATGCAGAATGAAATGAGAAAGTGGAAGTGTATAGTATTAGGTTTATATAGCAGTTATATGCTATATGTTTAGTGTGAGAGGGAGGATAAACAAAACAGACAAACAAACAAAAACTAAAGAAGGATAGGAGGGAGAGAAAGTAGGAAACAGATTAAAGAAAGAGTTTTTTTAAAAAGGGAAGAAAAGAAAAAAGAAAAAAGGGAAGAAAAAAAAAGGAAAGGGAAGAAAAGAAGAAGGAAGAAAAAAAAAGAAAGTTTTTACTCAGTTCAAACTTTGGGCACAGTCTTCTTTTTCTAGATCCACCCCTGGTCAAAATTCTGTTGGTTTCAAATCTTTTCTGGCTGGCTGGTTGTGAAAAAATCTGGCTGGTTTCTGTGGCTGTTTTTCTCTCACTCATGGGCCTGCTGCAGCTTTCTGCTGTGAACCTCACTGAATTGGGTCTCTCCCTACTTGTCCTGCGGCACCCTCCAGCAATCCTCTGCTGGCAAGACAGTGCACATGTCCCTAGTCCCTTATCCCTGCCCGGCCTTGGGTCCTGTCTTCACTCCATCTCCCAAAAAGTCTCTGTGCTCCAAGCTGCAGCACTGGGCTGTGTCCATCCCTGGCTGGCAGTGTCTTATTATTTGCCTCTGCGTACTGCTTGCCTGCCTGAGGTCCCTACTGAGTCCGAATATTTCTAATACTTTTTAGAAAAATGGATCAAATATGGATCAACAAGGTATTCAATAAAATTCTTTTACCCTAACTGGTCAAATAATAAGCCACATGACAAGTCTCTGTGTGTATTTCACAACAGTATGCGCTAACATGACTCCACATTACATAGTGTACATAAGGTTCTTCTTCAATCAATTCTTCAGTCAATGAAATATTTATTGAAAATTAATTTTACATCTGAAAACATTTTTTATATAGTTATTTTTCTCACCATGCTCCCTTCATCCAGTCTTCTTTATTAAACAGGATTTGGATTAGTAAGTTCACTATTCCTTTATAACTGCTATAATTGAAGTTCTTATTTTCCCATATTTTCATATTGGTTTGCATCTCTCACTGATTATTTTAAAAGAATTAAGCTATTACACAATACACAATTTAAGATGCTTAAGGTTTTACCAATTAGCTTTTTTATACATAAAATGACATCAGGATGAAACTAATTTATCTGTGTACCATGATGACCTTTAATACAATTAGAAACAAGCTGCTCAAAATAATGACAAAAAACATCTAATTTGCACTAGCTTAACGTTGATGGAAATTCAGTGAAATCTGGTGTCCTTTTCTATCAATATCTTTTGAATATGGTATCTGGAAGCTCAGTGGCATTGATATGTGAACTTGTGTGTATCCTTTGATTACAATCTGTTATGAGGATTCAATTATATTTCATTGGTAAAACAAGTGGCCGTTATAACGTGAATTATTTTAGAACTGGAGTTTTCAATTATTTGAGTGAGTTTCTGCTTCTGTTATATTGGGGACAAAATTTATACTATAAGCCATCAATTAAACATTAAATTGTGTATTTAAAATAAGCACATTTTGACCTTGATATTGTACTCATAAACTAACAGGAATCCATACTGAGGAAATGTAGGTGCTCAGGGAATATCTCCAAGGGCTTGATATTTGAGTTGATATCTAAATGACAAGAACAAGGAAGCCATGGTAGAATTTGATATTGAGTATTCCTGGCAGAGGGACAGCAAGGGCCAACATCCTAAGTCAAGAATGAGCCTAGTGTTTAAGAAACAGAAGTCCAGATGTAACCATAGCATAGTGGACACTGAGGAGGTTAAAATATTAAATAAGATGAGTATAGTGAGCCTAGCTGGACAAGGTTGTAAGCACAGTGGAACACTGTTAAAGGGTTTTTAGAGGAGGAGCAATATGATTCTACCTGCATTTTGAAAGGACCACTTTGGTTATTATATGGAGATTGGATCATGGTGATCAAAAACAGAAGCAGGAAGATAAGCTGTGAGTTGTGCAGGAGAAAGATAATTATAGTTGGACTAGAATGATAGCAATAGAAATAGACAAATATGGAGAGGGTCTAGATAAATATTACAGATGATCTTGATAATACTTGATTGGTTGTTGTGTGTAAGGAAAGGAATAAATTGAAGGATGACTCCAGGAGTTTTGGCTTAAACAACACCAGGGGTAGATAGTGGGGCCATTTACAGAAGAAGGGAGGATTAGCAATGAGGTAGATTTAGCCCTTCTTTTTGAATATGTTAATTTTGATAATCCTGTAAGTAGTTGCAGATACCAAGTAAGTAATTAACAGTTAAGACCAAGAGGGTGAGAGTAGGGAGAGGTGGGGAAAGGGAGAAAAAATGAGAACAGATGTAACAGCATAAACAATAAAAATAAAATGTAGAGAGAAACGCTCAGGTTAGACAGAGCACTCAGACCTTGGGGTTTAACTCTTGCCTTCCTCATCTGAAGTATCCTGCTTATTTCCTGGGCGGTGACAACCGGTGGCTGGAAATTCACCATGTCTGTTCTGAAGCTGCATGCCAGAGAGATCTTTGACTTTCATGGGAATCCCACTGTTGAGGAGGATCTCTACACTTCCAAAGGTCTCTTCAGAGCTGCTGGGCTCAGTGGCGCCTCAGCTGGCATCTATGAGGTTCGGGACAATGACAAGACGCGCTACCTGGGGAAGGGTGTCTCAAAGGCTGTTGAGCACATCAATAAAAGTATTGCGCCTGCCCTGATTAGCAAGAAACTGAGCGTCGTGGAGCAGGAGAAGATCGACAAGTTGATGATCGAGATAGAACGGAAAATAAATCTAAATTTGGTGCAAATGCCATTTTGGGAGTGTCCCTGGCCGTCTGCAAGGCTGGGGCTGTTGAGAAGGGGGTGCCCCTGTACCGCCACATTGTGGACCTGGCTGGCAATGCAGAGGTCATCCTGCCGGTTCCGGTGTTCAATGTCATCAACGGAGGTTCCCTACACTGGCAACAAGCTGGCCATGCAGGAATTCATGATCCTCCTCGTTGGCACCACAAACTTCAAGGAGGCCACGTGCATTGGAACAGAGGTTTATCACAACCTGAAGAACCTCATCAAGGAGAATACTGGAAAGATGCCACCAACGTGGGGGACGAAGGTGGCTTTGCACCCAACATCCTGGAGAACAAAGAAGCCCTGGAGCTGCTGAAGAATGCCATCGGCAAAGCCAGCTACACCGACAAGGTTGTCATTGGCATGGATGTAGCTGCCTCTGAGTTCTTCAGGTCAGGAAAGTATGACCTGGACTTCAAGTCACCCGATGACCCCAGCAGGTACATCAGTCCTGACGAGCTGGCCAACCTGTACATGTCCTTCATCAAGGGCTACCCAGTGGTGTCCATCGAAGACCCCTTTGACCAGGACGACTGGGATACGTGGAGCAAGTTCACTGCCAGCGCTGGAATCCAGGTGGTGGGGGACGACCTCACAGTGACGAACCTGAAGCTGATTGCCAAGGCCATGGGCGCGAAGTCCTGCAACTGCCTGCTGCTCAAAGTGAACCAGATTGGCTCCGTGACCGAGTCCCTGCAGGCGTGCAAGCTGGCCCAGTCCAACAGGTGGGGAGTCATGGTGTCTCATCGCTCCAGAGAGACTGAGGACACCTTCATCGCTGACCTGGTGGTGGGGCTCTGCACTGGGGAGATCAAGACTGGTGCACCTTGCCGATCTGAGCGCTTGGCCAAGTACAACCAGCTCCTCAGAAATGAAGAGGAACTGGGCAGCAAGGCCAAGTTTGCCGGCAGGAACTTCAGAAACCCCCTAGCCAAATAAGCTCTGGGTGGCGAGCCCCGCAAGCCCTGTAGTCACTAGTCGGCCAAGTAGATCTCCGCTCCTGACGTCTGCACGGGCAGCTCCAGGTTCCCGCTGATCCTGCAGCGGCCCTTCCCCTCCCTGTGGTGAGCTCACTGCTTCCTTAGATCTGCAGCGAAGGCCAAGCCCAACCCTCTGGAGCCCTGATGGGAACCCCAGCCCCATAGTCCTGTGATTGGGCCAAACCATTATTTTTCTCACCTCGCTTCTCAAGTATCTGGAGCCACGTGTATCTGTGTTGTGATCTCCGAGGTGCCCACAGTGAAGCACCCCAGTGGTTTCATGTGCAGAATTAAAAGGCTTCAGTGTCAAAAAATAAAAATAAAAATAATAAAATGGAAAATGACATAGATTTTTTACATATAATGTATTGAATACATAATAAACACAAATTTATGTGAGAAAAAACCTTAGTTAAGACCACCACTTCACAGGGAAGTCTGGGCTAGAGTTACAAAGTTTTAATTATGAGCATATCAATAGCATTTAAAGCCACATTAAGATGTGAAATTAAAATTTAAAAAATAACTTGAAAGAGACATTGAAAGGCATAGGTTGACTCCTGAAATTTTTCAACATTTAGAGTTCTAGTAGCAAGAGAGGAAGAAGTAAAAGAAGAGGTTGAAAAAGTGAAAAGTAGCTAGATGAAAGAAGAGAGGAAGTTTCACAAAATACAAGAAACAAGAGGGAAATATGAGAGAGCGGTCAAGAGTATTTAATAAGAGGAGTATTGGGAAAAATCTATGTGAATTAGCAGTAGCAGGTAGATATGATTTTGATAGGAACAACTTTAATGTATTGATGAGACTAAATAATTGGAATGTTTGGGAGAGTGACTGGGAGTAGAAAATGGGTTTGTAGAAAATGCCTCCAAAACTTCAGGAAGAGGAGTAGAGAAATGGTGCAATAGCTAGAAAAGGATGAGTCAAGGAAGTTATATTTAAACTTGGGAAAGTCTGGAGTGGATTTCTACACTTATGGCAGTGATCCAATATAAGCATAGTGGTAATGCAAGAGAGGAGATAACCAAAAAGTAAAGGCCTTGGAAAGAAAATATAAGATATTACATGAAGAAAATATAAAGGCATTGATCTTTGCCAAGGTATTTCTCCTTTGAAGGAACTGATTTGGCTTAGATTTATAGAGTTTGCCATGCAAATATGTAGCATATTTTTTAATGAGGCCTTCAATATTTCAGTGGAATATGATGCAAAGACCTTAACTAAAAGTGGAATGGGGATTAAGGATGGCAGAAGATTAGAAAAAAGAAAGATGTATGAAATGTTTCTTTCTCAAAGTAGGAAAGCACTAGGAAGCATTGAGACCTTTTGCAGTTCAAGATGATGAATTTATAGTAAGATCAATCTGGACAGTTTCAAGATTCATGTAAAATTTCTCTGCATGAGTTATAGACACAAGCTGAGTTTATATCTTGGCTTGTGAATTTTCTGGGTGAGTGTAATGGAAGCAAAAACAGTTTGCAGGTTGATGGAATTTTTAGTTGAAGGTGGGTTAAGAGGATATGAGGTCTAGTGTATGTGGTAGGCCCAATGGATTAGAGTCAAAAAGAAGTTAAGGTATTTTTCCATTAGACAACTTGACAAAATGAGCAGTAGCAATAAGACTTTTATGATTTAAAAAAAAACTATTTTATTTATTTACTTTTTAGAGCGGGGAAGGGAGGGAGAAAGAAAGGGAGAGAAAAACCAATGTGTGGTTATCTCTTGTCCACCCCAAGCTGGGGACCTGGCCAACAACCCAGGCATGTATCCCAACTGGAAATTGAACCAGCAACCCTTTGATTTGAAGGCAGGTACTCAATCCCCACAGACCAAGACATTTATGTTTTGAGGTAAGATCATTTCTGGTTATAGCTAGACCTAGGATGTAATGGTTAGAGAATATGGCTGACGTACAATGAAGGAAAAGGATCCAGGAAACACATTCATTCAGTCAACAAATATATTTTAAGTGCTTCCTGTGTACCATGCATTTTTTTAAGCCACAGTTTTATAGCAGTGACTAAACGGACAATAACTCTGTGTGCCAATAGATTTTACATTCTAGTGGATAATAGAGATGACAAACCAAGACATACATAATGAATTGTCAGGTGTGGCAAATGACCGAGACTGAGGAAAGAGGAATGGCCAGAGCCCTGATAAGGTAGAATGTCTCATCAGTCATGATAAAGAGTATGATTTTTTCCTTAGTGTGGTGAAATGCCACCAGAAGATTTTTGAGTGTGTGTGTATGTGACTATGGTGTGAAGGTCCTGGAGGACGTGATTAGATTTACATTTATAAATGGATCACTAGGGCTACTACCTGGAACATAGACCTTTAGTGGTCAAGAGAAAATGCCTGTTCAAAAGCTTCTGCTCTAGTCTAGGCAAGAGATAAAGGGTCTCCTCTATACCAGGTAGCTAGAGTGGAAGTGAGCAAAAGAGGTTGAATTCAGGCTGTATTTTGAAGTGGAATATCAAATTGTCAGATTCTTGAGAAGTAGTGTTTGAGAGGTGACTCTCTGTGATCTCCTTAGCTCACTCAACCCCAAGAGATCATTTCTGCACAATAGCCTGACATGGTCAAATTCAAATTTGGCAAATCTCTTCACATTTATGATTGCACTTAATCATCATGACAGCTCAGTGTGGTAGTTTTCACTAACCATCACGGACCTTGTAAGATGTAGAGAAGAAGTAATACAAGAGGCATTAAATTTACAGATTACAAGAGAATACTGTATTTATTTTGGAGTTAAATTTTGTCTGTTCTGAAAAATTCACAGGAGAGTGTACATATTTATGGTTAAAAGTCAGAATACTAACAGTTTTATTCCATGAGGAATTAAAGAAATAAGTATGACTATTTAAAACTTCACAAAATGTTTTCTACCTACAGAAAAATGTAATTTTATTTCACAGGTCAATGTTTTTTGTGCACATAGTTCTTGATCTTGCTCACAGATTGTAAGACCTTTCAAAAATAGAAAAGTTGTAGTTGAGCAAAGTAATCTCAATTTAAAATCATTTTACTTTTTGAATATTCTTCAGCATTTAAAACATAAAATTCTGTCACAAAGCAATGACCGTCATTGGCTCTCATTCCTGTTTTCCCAAACACAAGTCTCTTTTCTGGCTGAGCCACAAGAGTAATTAAAAGCATTCTGAGAAATTAATCAAAATGGGGTTGGAATAAGATCAAGCACTCAAGGAGCTGTGAAGTCAGAATATTAGAGAGCCATTCTTGTAAATATTAAAATTACTTAAATTCTGTCAAGAAATGTGTGATGAGGAGATTGTGACCCAGGTCTTAAAGACATCAACAAAGGAAAAGAATTGACAAAGAAGCCAATAAAAGCCAATGGTGGTGAGAGCAAAGTGTTAAATGCTGATGGCATATGTAGACCTCAAAGCAGTAAGCATTTGTATATGAGTAAGGGGGGTACTTAATAATACTGTAGTGTGCCTGGAAAGGAGGAAGCTGCTCAGTCCACTATGTGGATGTCAGTTTTAAAAAATATGTGAACATAAAGACTTTCTATTTGATAGGAAGTACAGTCAGAAGATGGCCTACATTTAGTAGAGCAAGGAGATGGAGGCAACTTGCAGAAAACAGAAGATATAGTGGAGTATGCAGGACATGGAGTAAGAGATTAAGTGGACACAGTACAAATTTTTATTTCCTCATTTACCACTTGAAGCAAACTGGATCCCAGAAGTAATCATTTATTCAGGGTCATAGGGCTTCAGGTGCCAGTAGAATTTGGCTGTTTATGCAATTTTATGACACCAAAACTGATGTTCTCTGTAAGAAATACAATGCTAACTCAGTATAATGTCATATAAATGTTATAATTTACCATGTTTAAGCCAATACAACATAACAGTACAGACACTTAAAAATGCTTTTGATGGTAATATGGGGACAAATTCTCTACCCCTCTTATGAGAGGTCTCAGTGTGCTGATAAATATGTTAACTGACTCTAAGAAAACATTCAAGGGCTGGTCAGGGAGAACTCTGGATTTTGAAAGCTTTTAAAGCCAGCTTTAGAACATGCCTGGAAAAAAATCAAGGGGAAAATATACTTGGAATGTTTGAGTAATTTGCAATGTGATTAAGAGCCAGCTTTGACACCAAGCTATGATGATATACTGTAGATTCAAGAAAAGTACAGTTTTGTATCATTGGTGTATTTGCTGTATCAATTTTAATTATTTCAATTTTGTTCTTGTTTAACCATAAAAGTATTTTAATGTTAATTCTTATCAGAGCAAAATCTAGATTTAATTTTTTTTTAAAGATTATCTGGGGACTTGTGGCCAAGATGGAGACCTAGACAAACATGCTGCATCTCCCTCCACAACTAAGAAGGAATACAACTACCTCAAAACTAGAGACAACCAAAAGTTCCAGAAAATCCAGCTGCATGGAAGTCCAAAAAAAAAAAAAAGATATAAAGAAGAAATACTCATCTAGACAAGTAGGAGGGGTGGAGCCAGGGCAGAGAGGACGTCGTGGTGCAGTGGCAGCAGCAGTGGCAGTAGCAGCAGCAGGCCAGCGGAAAGTGCAGTCACATGTTTTAAAATGTTGGGAGGGACACCTAGGGAGCGCTCCCAGCACCAGACCAGACCATGCAGCTCATGGTTCCAGCACCAGGGAAAATAGAACCTCATTGCTTTTGACTGTGCAAACCAGTGGGGATGGGGGGTGAAGGAAAAAATTACCAGTCTTTCAGCGGATTCCACTTGTTTAAAGGGCCCCCATTCCTAGAACGTCTGCAGATCCACCCACTCTGGGAATGATGGCCAGGGCAGCAGCTAGAGAGGTGCCAGTCCTATGTTAAGTGGGAGAAGAGCCTAGAAAAAAGGCGAGTGCTGAGCAAGTGGCATTGTTCCCTCTCAGACCCCTCCCCGACAAACAGCACCACAAAGTGGTAAAAAAAGCTGCCTTCTACTGATGAATACCTAAGGCTCCGCCCCTTACAACATAATAGGAGTGACAGCTCTACCTAAGACACAGAGGCAAACATATACAGGAGCCTGTCAAGATGAGACAGAGACGTATGGCTCAAAAAATGGAACAGATCAAGGTTCCAGTGAAAAAACTAAGCAACGAGGAGATAGCCAATCTAACAAAAGAGAAGATAGCCAACCTAAGAGATGGAGAGTTCAAAACACTGGTGATAAGGTGCTCACAGGCTTGACAGATATGCTTAAGTATGACAAACACATAAGGGAGGAAGTGAAGGCTATGCTAAATGGAATGAAGGAAAATCCACACAAAACCAATGGTGAAGGGAAGGAAACCAGCATTCAAATCAATGATTTGGAACATAAGGAAGAAAAAAACAGTCAACCAGTACAGAATGAGGAAACAAGAATTGAAAAAAATGAGGAGAGGCTTAGGAACCTCTAGGACAACTTTAAATGTGCCAATATCCAAACCACAGGGGTTCCAGAAGGAGAAGAGGAAGAGCAAGAAATTGAAAACGTATGTGAGAAAACAAAGAAGGAAAACTCTCCAAATTTGGTGAAGGAAATAGACATAGAAGTCCAGGAAGCACAGAGAGTTCCAAACAAGCTAGACCAAAAACGGACCACACCAAGACACATCATAATTAAAATGTCGTAGGTTCAAGATAAAGAGAGAACCTTAAAAGCAGCAAGAGAAAAGCAGAGAGTTTCTTACAAAGGGGTTCCTATAAGACTATCAGCTGATTTCTCAAAAGAAACTTTGTAGGCAAGAAGGGGCTGGCAAGAATAACTCAAGGTGATGAAAAGCAAGAACTTACAACCAAGATTACTCTATCCAGCAAAGCTATCATTTAGAATGGAAGGGCAGGTAAAGTGCTTCCTATACAAGGTAAAGCTAAAGGAGTTCATCATTACCAAGCTATTATTATATGAAATGTCAAAGGGAGTTACATAAGAAAAAGATCAAATTATGAACATTAAATGACAACAAACTCTCAATTATCAACAACTGATTCTAAAAAATAAAAAACAAAATCCAACTAAGCAAACCAGAATAGGAACAGAATCATAGGTATAGGGTAGGGACCATTTGGAGGATTATCAGATGGGGGGGGAGAAATGGGAAAATGGTGCAGGGATTAAGAAGCATAATTGTTTGGTACAAAATAAACAGGGGGAAGTTAAGAATAATATAGGAAAAGGTGAAGCCAAAAAGCTTTTATGCATGACCCATGGACATGAACTAAGGGGGGTGGGATTGCTAGAGGAAAGGGTGATATTTTGCAGAGAGGAGCAAAGGGAAAGAAAATTGGGATTACTGTGACAACATAATCAATAAAATATACTTTTAAAAAAGATTATCTGGTCAAAGCGTGGTGAATAGAGTGTGTGGGGTTGTCATAACAACTAGCACACACACCAACAAGTAAAAATCTCCATGAACTCGAGGAACCAAGTTTTCCATGGTTCAGAATATAAATTATTTTTTTTAAAACACAACTTCAAGTTCTTCAATTATTTGGAAAGAGAAATAATATATAGTATAGTTTCATATTTTAATAAACTTTTCTCCAGCTAGCAGGTCAGAGAAAAATAAAACACAGGTGACAACAGACAGGGGGGATGACAAAGCTCTGATCTAGTCCAGAGGGTCCTGGAGCAGCTTGCAATTTGGGTGCATTAGTACATGTGAGGTGGGCTAAGTTTTGGATTTAGACCTAAATTGGAGTTGATTGTCTACAGAAAAGGTAAAACTTTAGCTCTCCTCAACAAGCAGGCAGCCAGGTGACTCTATCTTACCCACCCTAGCAGGTAGAAGATACCTATTCTCTGGAGAAACTGAACTCAAGATGCTTGAAATGTGGGGGTTTGGCTTATTGAAGCTAAAGGGATTAATTGAAAAATTTCATAGGCACAATGAAACATCCAGGATGTCCTTTATCCTAGCTCCAAGGATACAGGCCATCAGTCGGAGGGTACCCTGTGTGGGCACCACTTGAGAACTTCTCCGTCCCATAGCTCCCTTGGTGCAGATGAAAAAACTGACTCAGAAATAAATTGTCTGAGAAGAGAGAAGGGTGAGTGTCTCATAGGAGATCACTGATCACTCTTTCCTCAGTTAGGTTTTATATTGAGTTTGCTACATGCAGAAATGCATGGGGTAAGCATGCAGACCTCCACCAAATGGTAGGGAGTAACAACAAAGGGAAACATATATCAGCATAGGGAGATAGGTAGCAAGACTGTGAGGCACCAAGGCATATCATAGAAGTCCAGATGCCTCTTTTCACTTAAACATTTTGTTTTCACATTCTACTGATAAGATTTTGGGGCTACACAGAGCAAGTAGGCATCATCGGCTTCAAAGAGTACATTGCATTCTTATTCTACTTCTAAAATGCCCCAGAATGTGAGACTGGAAGTATGGTATGTGGGGCACATTTGCCAGCCAGTTAAGGCTTATAGGTCAATATTCTGGTTCTGGCTCTACACAGCCACCACCACCCTCTGTACCATACATACTGGTCTCCCATACATCAAGGATATTGTCTTCCAGTCCTGACTATGGTGGTTCAGTTGGTTGGGTGTTGTCCTGCAATAGGAAAGGTAGCCAGTTCTATTCTCAAGGCACATGCTTGGGTTGTGTATTTGTTCCCATGTTGGGGCATGTATGAGAGGCAACAATTAATGTTTCTCTCATGCATTGATGTTTCTCTGCCTTTCATCCTCCATCCTTTCTCCTTTCTCTGAAAAGAAATAAATTAAATCTTTAAAAGCAAACAAACAATATGACCTTCCAGTCACCAGAGTAAGAAAACAGATTATTTTCTGAAAAGACCGCTCTAGAAAAAGACTTTATTTCTCACTTTTGAGATCTTATGACATCTGAGGTAACCTAAGACAAGTGGTTGCTCTGCTAGATCACTTTATGGTACTGTTTATCAATTGAAAAGTTCTGCCATGCTCCTCTATCTCCCATGGGACCTATAGCACCTCACTGAAATGGGAATTTAAAGGCAAGTGTCACAGAATATTTAAAAATAAAAATAAAAAATTCTAATATCAAGGCCAAAACCTAAAATAAACAGGGAAAAATAACGTGAATCAAGATGACTCAAGAAAGCCAAATGCAAACTTTATGAAACAATTATTCATATGTTTAGTTTGATAAGAATAAATAACACATCTGTGAAATGAAAATAGGATATGGTAGATTTTTAAAATCATTTTGAAAATTAAAATTATGATACCCCAAATTTCAAAAAGTCAATAGAGGGCATTAGAAGATTTTAAAATAATTCTCCTGGAACTAGAAAAAACACAAAGAAAGTAATAATAAGAAGAAAAAGGTTTTTAAAAGTAAATATTTCCCTAGAAGTTCAAGAAGCCTCATAAAGAAAGGATAGGAAGAAATGGAAATAATGCAATTTTAGGTGAAGTAATTAAAATATTTTTTAATTGAAGGGAAGTTTTCAAATTTAAAAGTTTGCACAGGGCAATGAATGAAAGAAATGCATCAAACCACATCATTTTGAGATTTTTAGAATGTTTTTAAAAAGCAGATTAAAATATCTCCCAGAAAAAAAAAAAAACAAAAAACGGATGGCACACAGTTAAACAAATGGGAAAAAAAATGGCCAATAGCAACCTACTGTAGTAAAATCTGTAGAAAACCTTCAAGAGTTTAAAACTGGCCTCAGTACTATCCTGTTCTGAACCATATTCTTAATCTCTCTGTGTTTATTTTTATTATCTGTAACATACTGATAATAATACCACCTACCCAATAGGGTTATTGAGATAATTAAATGAGATAATGCACAAAGTGAGTTCTCAACATTAGCTATTTTTTATATTGATCGTATGATTATCATACTTTGTCAACAAGCACTTATTACTAGAAAATCGTCTAGGAAATTATAGATGTGGAATGTCATCATTTAAATTTTTATGAAATAAGTAAGGACTTACTAAACATGAGGTAATAATGGAGGAAAGATTGAAATAATTATTATATATATATGAACATATAAAATTAGAGCCAATTATAATAATTACAAATGTAATAATCAAAAGATAAATTAGAAAACTAAAATATAACTGCAGCAATCATGTGGCAGAGGGTAAAGTAGTTAATTTATAAAGAACATTTTTAGTCAATAAAAAAATCTATACATTAATAGAAAATGGTTAAAGGATCTAAACAAAAAATTATAGGAAAATTTTAAAAACTATGTGAAACCAATTATCTATAAATGTAATCAAGTTAAAAAAATAATGGGTTGATATTATTGATATAGGAATTTGGCAAAAATCAACATTAATAACCCATTAACTTCTCTATCATGCCTTCATTACTGTCTATTGCATTATTTGTTCAATACGTACCTTTGTTTAGTATGTCCTTTTCAAGTAGGCTCTAGCCTCTGTCAGGGCAGAGATCTTGAGTGTTTTGTTCAATGTGGTTTCCTCAGTATAGCCAAATCAGGGGTCAAACTGCTTGGTTCCAGCCTCAGCTCCCTCAATCCTGAGTCATGGGTGGGGAGATCCACCCTCAAGGCTGCTCTGAGCCTCCACATAAGAGAAGTTGGGCAGCAGAGCAATGTTGTTGGGTGCTCCAGCCCAAGACAGAGATTTCAAGCAACAAAAGTGGTGCTGGCTGAGTCAGAAACTGCAGTGAGTCAACCCTTAGTGTCAAGGGTATGTGGCATGTGGTATGGTTCCCACTTAGACGTTTTTTAGAACGTTGAAGGCTATTTGGGTGCCCAGGCCACCCTAAGGTCAGGGACCAGCATATAAATATGCATTAAGTACTTAACATTTGTTGACTGACTAAGAAAATGCTATTGTAGTGTACAAAGCAGTCATAGAAGTAGACGGTGTGTGTGTGTATGGTTTTTAAAACATTTTAGAAATCTGTAAATCCATATATTAAGAGTCATTTCATAACCTTTGACTCAGCAATTTTTTCTTTGTTGAAATCCATCCTGAAAAGTCATCAAATAAGTATTTATTTATAAATGTGTTCACATCAGGTTTTTAATAATAATTGAAATCACTTAAATGCCTAAAAACAAAATAAAGTTTAAAGAAATTAGGATTAAATATTATGTCACCATTAAACTCAACAATTTCAAAATCCACTTAATGATCTGGAAAGTATTAATGATATGTTAAATGAAATTTGCAAAGTGTGAAATTATACAGAATTTGAGACAAATGTTTAAAAGCACATATATTTAGTAAGGAACTGCACTAAATTTGTTAAATAATAATTTTCCCTCAGTGTGGGATTATGATAGATTTAATTTATGTATTTCCTAAAACATTGTAAAGCATTTAAAGAACTTAGAGCCATACAATAAACATTAATAAATCAGTAGGAGACAGGTAAAGACAGTAAGTTATAAACATGCTTTGCACATGTATGATTATTTCCTAAGGGGATGATTACCTTAGATTTTAATTTGTTTATGCTAGAAACTAGATACATTTTTTATAAAAGAAATAACTTGCCTGTCAGCAGTCCATTGCTTGGTCACCTCCAATTATGCTCCTCTAGGAAAAGGAAGAAGTACTGGCTGATTTCCTGTTCAGATAAGCCAGTGCCTGGGACTGCCTGTGGACAATGCAAAGCCCTCCTCTCTGACAGCAGGACACCAGGGTAGCCACTATATAGAGGGAGACCTGCCCACCATTGTAATGCAAGACAGGCTCACACACAGCTTGAGTGAGAGAGTACAGTTAATTCAAGGGCAAAAATTTGTATTCCAACAATTTAAAGGTGCTGGAACCACCAAGGTTGTTCTCTGGTTAATTCATTATTTAGGCTGTTGATTCCCCATATATCATTAAATAATTATTTTAAATTGTGTTAAAATAAAATGCAGAAATTAAACAAGCAAACAAACAAATAAAACAAAACTCATAGACACAGACAACAGTATGGTGATTACCAGAGGGGAAGAGGAAAGGGAAGTGGAAGAGGTAGAAAAGGGTACAGGGGGGATAAATGGTGATGGAATAAGACTTGATTTTGGGTAGTGAATACTTAAGACAATATATAGATGATGTATTATAGAATTGTACACCTGAAACCTATGTAATTATATTCTGTCACACAATAAGTTCAATAAAAATAAATAAAATAAAATAAGTGGTAAACACTAGGTTAAATTATTATAGCACTTCTCTTCTAGGAGTCCTTCATAAACTAATGGGTCTTATAAATCTGAGATGGAAATACAATCAGCAGATTTTCTAAAACTTAATAGTCTCCTGAGCCTATTTTTTAAATAAAACTTTTCTAATGAACAAAGTTATTTAGGATGTGATTACCTTCGTTTTCCCTCTAGAACTCTAAATATAGATATTCATCAGGAAGAAAAAATAATTTATCCTAAAATTTCCCTATCAGCCTTTTTGGAAGAGAGATCTGAATTGGGTAGTTGTAGGATTACCAGGGATGTTCAAGGTAAAATTTTGACAAGAGGAAAGTTGAGGTGTATGGGTTCAATGTGCACACTGGTATTCTAAGAATATCAAATTGAGAGAAAATTGAATCATATAAAATGCTCAAGCCACAAAGGCAGAAAAAGGTGGAAGACAAAAAAAAAAAAAAAAAAAAGGAACAAAGAACAAGGGCAACAAATAGAAAACAAGAACAAATGTGGTAGGTATTAAACCAGCTCTCTCAATAATCACTTTGAATGTTAATGGTTTAAATGCAACGATCAAAAGGTAGCAGTGGCCAGCTCTCAAGAAGTTGGTAGACTCTAGCAAGGGAACCAAGAATGAGAAACTCAGAAAATGCAAGGTTAACATAATGTCAATTGTTAACTACAGAATCCTATAGAACTGCCATGAACAAGATTTTGAAAGATTTAGATGCGTAATTACTTTTGATTCCTATATCATCTTACCTTTATAATGAAATTATTAATTCATTAGTCTTACATTATACACCACTGCAGTATTTATTAGAAAAAATAGTAATTTTTATGTTTTATTAATTAAATGTATTTCCAACTGTACTCCTATTTTATGCTAAAAGAGTATTGAGAATCTAATCTAATCTCCCATAATAATAAATCTTATATTCTGTTTATTATTATTTTTATTTCTTTTTCTTAAATTTTAATTAATTTATTTTTTGGTTTTTCAATTATAGTTGTCCCATTTTCCCCCATTTCTCTCTCCCACCCAGCCCACCCCTTCTCCCACAATAATATCCCTCCCCGTTGTCCATGTCCATGAGTCATTTCTATATGTTCTTTGACTAAACCCTTCTCTTATTTATCCCTCTTCTCTCCCGCCCCCTTCCCCCCTATTGACTGCTATTCTGCTCCTTGTTCTATTTAGTTCTTTTGTTTGTGTTGTTCTTTAGTTTCCTGTATTAGGTAATATCATATGGTTTTTTTTTTTTTTTCTTTGCCTGCCTTATTTCACTAAGCATAATTCTCACTAGTTCCATCCAAGTTGTTGCAAATGGCAGGAGTTCCTTCTTTCTTTCTGCTACATAGTATTTCATTGTGTAAATGTACCACAGTTTTTTGACCCATTCATCTACAGATGGGCATTTAGGCTGTTTCCAGCACTTAGCTATTGTAAACAGTGCTGCTATGAATGTAGAGGTGCATAAGTTCTTTTGAATAGTGTCTTAGGATTTTTTGGGTATATTCCTAAGTAGTGGAATCGCTGGTTCAAAAGGCAGTTTCATTTTTAGTTTTTTGAGGCAATCCCATACTGTTTTCCATAGTGGCTACACCAGTCTACATTCCCACCAACAGTGCAGTAGGGTTCCCATTTCTCCACATCCTCGTCAGCACTTGTTTGTTGATTTGTTGATGATGGCCATTCTGACTGGTGTAAAATGGTATCTCATTGTGGTTTTTATTTGCATCTCCCTGATGGCTAATGATGTTGAACATTTTTTCATGTGTCTATGGACCTTCCGTATGTCCTCTTTGGAGAAGTGTTTGTTCAGGTCCTTTGCCCATTTTTTAATTGGGTTGTTTGTTTTCTTGATGTTGAGTCATATTAGCTCTTTATATATTTTGGAAATCAGTCCCCTGTCTGTGATGTCATTGGCAAGTATGTTTTCCCATATGGTTGGTTTCCTTTTCATCCTGCTGATGTTTTCTTTTGCTGAGCAGAAACTCCTTAGTTTGATGTAGTCCCATTTGTTTATTTTTTCCTTTATTTCTCTTGCCTTAGGAGATGTATCCATAAAGATACTGTTACGTGAAATATCTGAAATACTGCTGCCTATGTTTTCCTCAAGGACTTTTATGGTATCATGGCTTACATTTAAGTCTTTGATCCATCTTGAGTTTATTCTGGTGTGTGGTGTAAGTTGGTGGTCTAGTTTCATTTTTTTGCAAGTCCCTATGCAGTTCTCCAGCACCATTTGTTAAAAAGGCTCTTCTCACTCCATTTTATGTTCCTTCCTCTTTTATCAAATATTAGTTGACCATAGAGGCCTAGATTTATTTCTGGACTCCCTATTCTGTTCCACTGATCTATATGTCTGTTCTTATGCCAGTAACAGACTGTTTTGATCACGGTGGCTTTGTAGTATTGTTTGATATCTGGTGTTGTGATTCCTCCTGCTGTGTTCTTCTGTCTCAAGATTGCTTTTTCTATTCAGGGTCTTTTTTGTTTCCATATGAATTTTTGGAGTATTTGTTCTAGGTCTGTGAAATATTCCATTGGTATTTTAATAGGGATTGCATTGAATCTGTAAATTGCTTTGAGTAGTATGGACATTTTGATGATGTTGATTCTTACCATCCAAAAACATGGTATTTGCTTCCATTTATTTGTATCTTATTTAATTTCTTTCTTCAAAGTTATGTAATTTTCAGAGTACAGGCCTTTTACCTCTTTGGTTAAGTTTACTCCTAGGTACTTTATTTTTCTTGTTGCTATAGTAAATGGTATTTTCTTTTTTGTCTCTGTCTCTGATATTTTATTGTTGGTGTACAGAAATGCCTTATATTTCTGTATATTTATTTTGTACCCTGCTATTTTGCCAAATTCACTTATTATATTGAGTAGTCTTTTAGTGGAGTTTATAGGGTTTTCTATGTATACTATCATGTCATCTTCATATAATGATAGTTTTACTTCTTCTTTCCCAATTTGGATGCCTTTATTTCTTTTTCTTGTCTGATTGCTGTGGCTAGGACTTCCAACACTATGTTGAATAGGACTGGAGAGAGTGGACAGCCTGGTCTTGTTCCAGATTTCAGGGGGAATGCTTTCAGTTTTTGTCCATTGAGTATGATGTTGGCTTCAGGCTTCTCATATATAGCCTTAATTATGTTAAGGTATGCTCCCTCTATTCCCATTTTGCTGAGTGTTTTCATCATAAATGGGTGTCGTACTTTATCAAGTGCTTTTTCTGCATCTATTGATATGATCATGTAATTTTTGTCTTTCATTTTGTTTAGATGATGTATTATATTTGTTTATTTACAAATATTAAACCATCCTTGCATCCCTGGAATGAATCCCACTTGATCATGGTGTATGATCTTTTTGATGTATTGCTGGATCCTGTTGCCAATATTTTGTTGAGAATTTTAGCATCTATGTTCATCAGTATATTGGCCTGTAGTTTTCTTTCTTTGTCGTGTCTTGATCTGGTTTTGGAATTAGGGTAATACTGGCTTCATAGAAAGAGTTTGGGATTTTTCCCTCTTCTTGGATTTTTTGGAATAGTTTGAGGAGGGTAGGAGTTAGTTCTTTCCTAAATGTTTTGTAAAATTTGCCTGTGAATACATCCAGTCCAGGGCTTTTGTGTGCAGGGAGATTTTGGATTACTGTTTCAATTTCCTTCTTTGTTATTTGTCTGTTGAGACTTTCTACTTCTTTTTTATTCAGTTTTGGAAGATTATATGTTTCTAGAAATTTGTCCATTTGTTCTAGGTTGTCAAATTTCTTGCAATACATTTGTTTATAGTAATTTCTTACTATCGTTTGTATTTCTGTGGTATCAGTCATGATTTCTCCTCTTTCATTTCTGATTTTGTTCATTTGAGTCTTCTCTCTTTTTTTCTTGATGAGCCTGGCTAGAGGCTTGTCGATTTTGTTTATTTTTTCAAAGAACCAGCTCCTAGTTTTGTTGATCTTGTGGATTGTTTGTTTAGTCTCTATGTCATTTAATTCTGCTTGATCTTGATGATTTCGTTCCTTCTTCTTGCCCTAGGCTTTGTTTGTTGTTGTTGTTCTAGTTCTTGTAGCTTTAGGGTTAGATTTTTTATTTGAGCTTCTTCTATCCTTTTCAGATATGCCTGTATTGCTATGAACTTCCCTCTTAGGACTGCTTTTGCTGTGTCCCATAGGTTTTGGGCTGTTGTGTGTTTATTATCATTAGTTTCCAGGAATTTCTTGATTTCTTCTTTGATGTCATTGTTAACCCATTCATTATGTAATAGCATGTTATTTATTCTCCATGAGTTTGAATGTCTTTGATTTTTTTATCTGAGGTTGATTTTTAGTTTCAAGGCATTGTGGTCTAAAAAGATACTTGATATGATTTCAATTTTCTTGAATTTGTTGAGGCTTGTTTTGTGTCCTACCATGTGGTCTATCTTTGAAAATGTCCCATGTGCCTTTGAAAAGAATGTATATTTTGCTTCTTTGGGGTGGAAAGTTCTATATATATCAGTTAAGTCCATGTGGTTTAGTGTGTTGTTCAATGACTGTATATCCTTGGTGTTTCTTTGCTTCGATGATCTATCTATTGTTGATAATGGAGTGTTGAAGTCCCCTACTATGAGTATGTTGTTGTTAATATCCTTCTTGTGGTCTTCTAGTATTTCCTTTATGTATTTGGGTGCTCCTATGTTGGGTGCATATACGTTTATCAGTGTTATATCTTCTTGATGGATTGTTCCCTTGAGTATTATGAAATGTCCTTCTTTGTCTTTTTTTTATTGTCCTTGTTTTGAAATCCGTTTTGTCTGATATGAGGACTGCTACCCCGGCTTTTTTTTCTGGTCCGTTTGCTTAATATATTTTTTTATATCCCTTTACTTTCAATCTATGTAAATCTTTTGCTTTGAGGTGTGTTTCTTGTAGACAGCAAATATGTGGGTCCTGTTTTCTTATCCATTCCGTTACCTTATTTATTTTATTGGAGCATTTAATCCATTTACATTTAAGGTTATTATTGACATGTATTTATTCATTTCCCTTTGTACCTCTGTTCCTCTCCTCTTTTTTTTTTTCTTCTTTTTTCTTAGAACGTTCCTTTTAGCATCTCTTGCAATGCTGGTTGGCTGGAGATGTATTCTTTTAGTCTTCCTTTGTCTGAGAAACTCCTTATTTCACTTTCCATTTTGAATGAGAGCCTTGCTGGGTAGAGTATTCTTGGTTGTAGACCTTTGTTTTTCATTTCTTGAAATATTTTTGACCATTCCCTTCTGGCTTGTAGTGTTTCTGTTGAGAAATGGTCAATAGCCTTATTGGAGCTCCCTTGTAAGTTATTTGCTGTTTTTCTCTTGCTGCTTTTAGGATTCTCTCTTTGTCTTGGAATGTTGCCATTTAAATCATGATGTGCCTTGGTGTGGGTTTTTTTGGGTTCTTCTTCATTGGAACTCTCTGTGCTTCCTGAACTTGTATAACTTTTTCTCTCATCATGGTGGGAAAATTTTCTGTCACTATTCCTCCTATCAGTTTTTTAATTCCATGCTCCTATTCTTCTCCCTCTCTTATTCCGATGATCCTGATATTATTTCTTCTCATGCTATCCTGTAATTTCCTTACATCTTGTTCATATTTTTTCAATATTTTTTCATTTTGCTGTATTATCTGGGAGTTTTTCTCTACATTATCTTCTAACTCACTAATCCGATCCTCTGCTTCATTTAGTCTGCTTTTGACTGATTCTACTGTGTTTTCAGTTCAGAGATTGAATTCTTCATTTCTTCGTGGTTCTTTCTAATAGTTTCTATGTCTTTTTTTTTTTTGATGGTGTAGTTTTCCATAAGTTCCCTGTAATTTTCTTGGAGCTGTTGGTAACTTCCTTGGAGGTTGTCATAGTTGTTTTTGAGGTAGTCGAGTATATTGAGCTTCTTCACCACCATTGTTTTGAATTCTGTGTCTGACATTTGGGCTATGTCTATTTCGTCTACCTCTCTTTCTGGGGATTCCTCTTTTCTTTTCATTGAGAGGTTATTTCTGCATCTCACCATGTTTGATTCTTCTTGTTTGTTTTTATTTTTATTTTTGGGTTTGTCTGCTTTGACTTCCCACCTTTGTGGTATGAGATTCTTTATAGGAGATCTGGAGGTTTCAGTGGTGCAGTCTCTTTGATCTCCTGAGCCTGATGTTCTTGGGTTACCCTTTATGTCGTTTGTTTATGCTGTCTGGTTATATTTTAGATGCTCTTTGGTAGGGTCTTCCTTCTGGCTAGTTGATTGAGAGTCACTCTATCCACTTTGTCTTGAGTTCTTTTGTGGAGATGCTGTTAAAAACATAAACACACAGCCCAGGCAGGAGAGCCACACCCTCAAAAATATCCCCCACCCTCTATCCCGCTATTGTCAGCCAACGAGTCAGTATTAATATAAATGTAGAGACATTAGAGCTTTTATACTATATGAAGAATAGATAAGAGTTGTTTTTAGGGAGGAAAAATATAATTTTTGAGAGAGGGGATGATAGATTAATAATGGTTGAGACTATGCAAGACAGTAGGTAATATTTACATTGTATATTAATAACAATAGAAGAAAAGGATGGAAAAATGCAGAATATAGTAATAAAGCCCCTGGCTGGTTTGGCTCAGTGGATTGAGCGTCGGCCTGAGAGCTAAGTGTCGCTGGTTCGATCTTCCAGTCAGGGCACATCAGAGAAGGAAAACTCTGACTCCAAAAAACCTCCGCTGCCTTGCGGCATACCTCTCCAGGGGAAAGGCTAAGGGAGTAAACCCCGACAGAAAATCCGGAGCCAGAGTCCCTAAGGCGGTTTGACGTTGTAGTCAACACCGGCCACTCCTGCGGCGCACCTGAAGCCAAGCTGTATTGACTCCGTCTTTCCCTTGGACCCTTCAGCTGCGAAGAGAGGGGGGGTCTGCTGCATGGGCAACAGCAGACCCTCCATATCACCCTGCCCAGGCTCTGTAGCTTCAGCTTCACTGGAGAGGACACTCCAGCGTCATCGCAAGATGTCGATTCAACACGGGAGGAGACAGATACCGTGTCACTCCTGAGTCGGACTACACAACCATTCTTGGCGGTGCAGATAGACTCTTAAGAAGCTACACCATCGTCTCTCGAGACGGACGGCTGCCGACGACGATGACGAGTAATAAAGTGGGATTCTATAGTATTGCATTTATATAGTAATTATATTCTACTTATTTGGAGTGAAAGGGAGGCTAAACTAGACACACAAACAAATAAACAATGATTAAAGAGGAAGAATGAGAAGGAGAGATTATATGAAACAAATTAGAAATATAGTTTTTTTTTTCCTTTCCTCTCTTCTTTTTTGTCTTTTTTAAGGAAGAAAAAAAAAAGAAAAGAGAAAAGGAATGTTTTTACTCAGTTCAGCCTTTGTGTGCCGTCTTCTTTTTCTGCGTCCCCAGCTGGTCTAATGTGGCGGGGCAGAGGTTCTTGTTCCTTGCAGCGGTGTGCACCCATGGTGGCTGGCATGGCACACTCCCTTGGCGCCCCCTGGAGCCAGCCAAGGTGACTTTGCGCGTGTGCCCCTGTGCACGCAGGGCAGCCAGAAAGCTTGCTTCAGGCCTGCCAATCTGTGCTCCTGGGAGCTAGTCTCTCGCCTCCCAGGGCGGGGCCCCAGACACTTGTGCACAGTGGAAGTGAGCGTCTGTGAGTAACTGCCACCCGCTGTTCCCGTGCAGCAGCCACCCTCTGTCCCTGCACCCATCTGTGCAGGCACAAGCGGAGGCTGAGCAAGTGGTCTGCATTTTAGCCTGGCGCTCACTGTAGCTGGCTAGGGGTGTCTGTGCATGGTCTTCTGCGTGTTCAGTGGGCCTTCCCTGTGCCTGTTGGGGCACTGATCTTATGTTTGTTGGGGCGTGTCCGAGGGGCACCTGGACTCTCGGGCTGCACACCTGGGCCAGTGAATGAGGGCACTTCCCTATGCGGGCCCGCACAACCCAAGGGGAGGGTTGGGGAGTGGATGAGCATGCCTCTGAGCCTGCGCTCCTCAAGAATGTCCTACCACCCCAAAACTTTCCACCACTCTCCGCAGTCCGCAAGAGAAAAATATAAAGGAAAATTATGTTCTCACTTGCACAGCAGTACGCTGTCTCCTGTCTTTCAGCACCAATGCCATCTGGTTGAGTCCCATCTCTGCCAACGGGCAGAGATCCGCTCTCCTCCTGACCCCTCTCTGGGGAATCCTGAGAGAACAGGGGTCCTGTGACAGCGGCTCTGGGTCAGTATGTGGTTATCACATCTTTGGTTCTTAGGATGGAGAAAACTGTCTTCTTTCGTAATAAAAGACCTGGCAGCTTTCCGGCCACTCCTCTTCCTCCCACGGTTCTCGAACAGACCACGCCCACGCCGCCCTTCCACTCTCCTTGCTGAGATCTTCTGTTTATTATTGATCTTAGGTTTCCACTTTATAATTTAATTTTCATCAATGTGATTTGTATTTAAAGAGTTTTAACAAACATATGACTTCCCATGAAAAATTAAAGCTGCTTTGACATCTACTTGAGATATTGTATCCTATGCTGATAAACATTCTCTTTGTTTTCAAGCTCTCTCTATGTAATATATTTGGGCATGAAAACAGAAGTTGCTTCATAGATGTGCCCCCTCTGTTTCACTAAAACAAAATTGGCATAGAGACATTGTTTCATCTAGAATGCAATATTAATAAATAAACATGTGTGATGCAATATAGGGACAGAGTCTTATACTGTACTGCAATTCGATATATTCAATAGAAGAGTCAAGTCTCTTATATGGTCCTATCAAGGAGTTAGTTACTGCTGATGTACTTTATTCCTAAAGGAGGCTAAATCACTCTATCAGAAGACACACAGAGGCCACATCAATATACTAACATTTTCCCTCATACTTTTGATCATGTAAGATCTGGCATGCCCAAATCAGGGAAGGAAGAGATGGAAAATTGAAAGAGAATATAGGTAGTAGCTGATATTAATTGTGGTACAGAGTCATATATTTGAGATAATTTTATATCAGAAGTCATGTACAAGAAAAGTGGTACACATTCACATCCAGAAAAGAAGCCAGTCAGTTTAGCAAATGGAGTTCAGGCTTACCCTAGCTCTGCAGAATCAGTGCCATCTAGTGGTAATCACGAGTACAAGGTCACGCAGGAACCCCATTCTGGCCACATCCCCAGCACCATCAGAAAGAAATACTTCATAATATAGCGCAGGCCACAAAGAACATTTATAATTATTCTTACTCTAAAAGATGTTGTTTTGGCTCATATGCTGCATTTCTGTAATCTATTCTGAATCTATTCAGCCACTAGGCCCAAGCCATATCACTTATAAAACAGAATCAGCCTTCTGGTATACATACCTGCTTCCATCATGTTGGATGGCATGTTTCATCACAATCTGAGTCCTATATAGTGCCAATGTATACTTAAAACAGATTCCTAGACTCATATTTGCAACACATACTTTGAACTTTGCTTAGAAAAACAAACTTTGTTTATAAAAACAAATTTACTCACATTCAAATTTCAGCTCTAAAACTAATTATATGGTTTTATACAAGTCATTTAAATTTTCTAAGCCTTATCTTCCAAAATCTTTCAAATATAAATTCAATAGCCATTTAATGTTATTATAGATATATTTACATAAATAAAATTATGTATGTAAAGTTCTAGACATGTAATATATGTTCAATAAATAACAGCTATTAGTATTTGAAAGTTTTCAAAAAAGGACAAGATGCATTATTAGACATTTTCATCTCACTAAATAATTTGTAACTTCATAAGAAAATCAGAATTTTGACTGCATATCCCACTTACATATTAGTAAAGCCACCTATATATTAGTAACTCAAGGCATATGTATGGGAATGAAAATTATGTCAATGTTTCAGGCTCAGAGCATCCCGCCTTGCTCTCCCTTCCTTGCAGTTCTTATGTTCGCCATTTTTGTGTTTATGGCATATGAAGAGGTTGAATTTCATCCACAGCTATTACACTGTTTACTCAGCCACATGTAATCACCCTATTGCTATTTTAGAACTGCCTTGACTACACTGTCTCATAAATTCAGAAGGCAAATTAATCACACATTCTTGCTAAGTGAGCTCTTTCCATGACCCTTTCATCGTAGTATTCCATTTGGCATATGTCACCTTAAAAGTAACTCTTCCTAATGGTGGCAAAAACTAAATCTTATGCAGTGATTGGACTTGGATGAAAAGTTGTCAGCAATTGGTTTACTACTTAAGAGCTACTGTCCATCTTAACCTAATTTTCTCTCTTCCTTTAAGTGGCTACCACCATTGTTCTTGTTACCAACAAGAAACACAAAAATTGCTGTACTTAGAACAATCTTAGCCAGTCAGAAAATGGTCTTATGTCCTGAGTAATTAATCTGGAATGTACTGGGGAGGCTAACAAGCTTTACAGAAACTATTGATAAGTATGTGCACCTGTTCTTTCATATGAAACTCAGTGATATTTTCAAAATAAGTAGAGATTTATCTTTAGAACAAGTAGCACCTGGGCTCTTCTCATTACTTCTTATCACCAATGGTTGAGCCTTGGGAAAAGAGAAAGTTTATTACACAAAGTAGATGATAGGCTGAATTGTGAGCTAAGGCTGCAGAAGGATCCTCTCTCACAACAAGATGGATTGTATTGCTTAGTGTCAGGAAAAAAAATGTGTCTGTAAGGAGAGTAAATAACTCTAAGTTTAAATCTAAAGATAGAAGAATGAGAAAGGAAAATACCCAGGAAAATAGGAATTCAGAAGAGAGGATAGTGCAAGAATTGATGGTGAGTAACAACCAAAGAGACAAAAAAAACCAAAAAAAAAACCAATGCCTCAGACATTCAGATACTCATTAACAGCACAGCCAGAAGAAGAAGAAAAACATTTTAGTTTAAAATAGGAATACTATAATAATCTATAAGGTATATTTATGGAACTAAGAAGAGAGACTTCGAGATTGGAAGGGTTGTCCTACTTGTACTGAATGATACAAGGGTGAAAGGACATGATTAAATATAAAATGTAAGGAAAACAGCAATTACATAATTGTGGGAGTTTACTGTAAATACCTGCATCGTGTTCAACACAAAACTAGAATAAGTGGGAGTAATGAGATTTCAATGTCCTCAAATGCTCCTAAATATCATATATTTTTTAGACATTATATAAACATAGATTGTTTTCACAAAATATTCAATTAAATTTATGAATGATTAATTTTGCCTACATATTTTAATTTAATTTATTATAGTGACATTGGTTAATAAAATTATGTAGATTTCAGGTATACAATTCTATAGTATATTATCTGTATATTGTATTGTGTGTTCACCACCCCAGTCAATTCTTCTTTGATCTTTTTACCCCCCTTTACCCTCTTCTATAACCCCAAACCCATTTTCCTCTGGTAATCATTATACTGTTTTCTGTATGTGAATTTTGTTTTTTGTTTATCCCTTCACCTTTTTCACTGAGCCTCCTAACCTCCCTCCCCTCTGAGATCTGTCAGTCTGTTCCCTGCCTCTATGAATCTGTTAATATTTTGTTAGTTTATTTTGTTCATTCGATTCTGTGTGTAAGCAAAATCATATGGTATTTATCTTTCTCTGACTGGCTTATTTCACTTAGCACAATATTTTCTAGGTCCATTCATGGTGTTGCAAAGGTAAAATTTCTTTTCTTTCTTTCTTTCTTTCTTTCTTTCTTTCTTTCTTTCTTTCTTTCTTTCTTTCTTTCTTTCCTTTTTCCTTTCTTCCTTTCTTTTCATTTCTTCTCCACTCATCTACTGATGGGCACTTGGGCACACTGGGCTGCTTCCAAAACTTGGCTATCGTAAATGAAGCTATAGTATATATATTCCTTCAAATTAGTGTTTTGGTTATCTTAGGATATATTCCCAGATGTGTGATTGATGGGTCATAAGGTAGTTCAATTTTTAATTTTTTGAGATATCTCCAAACTGTTTTCCACAGTGGCTGCACCAATCTTTATTTCCATCAACAATGCATAAGGGTTCCTTTTTCTTCATATCCTCACCAAAACCTGTTGTTTGTTAATTTACTGATGATGGCCATTCTGACAGGTGTGAGGTGATATCTTGTGGTTATAGTTTATATTTCTCTGATGATCTGACTCTGCCTGCCAGCTGCCTGTTAGGCTTACTTATTGAAAAAGCCTCTGGCAATATGTGAGGTAGGTTCTCAGTGACTTACCAGGTAGGGGTGATTGGTGTTCATCAGATTAATACAGATTCAAACTCAGTGCCAGTGTGGGGTCTGAGGCTACTCAACAAATACCCTACAGTATACCAAGTCCAGTTGCTACCCACTGGGTACTTGCACAAATTTGTGGGGGGTAAGGTTTCAAGGAGTTTTCAGTGTGAGGCCAGAAGAGTTTATTATGCCCAAACAGACCAAGATTTGGCTGGGTGAAGAGAAGTCCCTGCATCAGTAGAGCATGTGAGGGATAAGTATCTCTATTCTAGCGCCACAAACTCAGTCTGCCCCAGATTCTACAGGGAGTGTGATCTCAGCAGGGTGAGGCCACCAGGAGTCAGCAGCATGGGCTTAGTGAATATCTTGTGAGGGAAAGGTGCCGATCAGGCTTGGGGGAACATAGGAAGAGTGGTCTCTGCTCCAGACCCACACATCTTATTCTGTCCTGGGTCCTGTCGAGACCTCAGAAGAATGGAGCCACTGGGAGTAGTGAGGATGGTGTTGCCAAGGACTTGAAGAATGGGGTTAGCAGATATCCTCTGAGGTGGAGGTCAAATCAAGTTTATAGGAAAGTGTGTGTGGGGGGGGGGTGGCCTCTGCCCACCTCCACACAACTCAGTCACTGACATTTCCTGAGTCTGCCCATAATTCTGCATGAGAGATCAATCAGCTGACTACTCAGCAAGGCATGAGCTTTGTATGATGGGGAGAGACAAAGTCTAGGGGTGGGGTTCTTGCTTTCCCCCATGCTTTTGCCATATGAAAAGGAATGCTCCATCCAAGAAATATGGCATCTGTAGTGTGAGAGAGGGACTTATCTCAGGGATCCTGGCAGCTGTCCCTTCAGTTCTCTTCCCAAAGCCACAAACCTCAGTCTCTCCTCAGGTGATTCTACTCTACTCTGCCCTCCCTCTACTGCAGGATCCCAGGGTGAGTGACTGAGAAAAAGATTGTATGCATTGACCCTTTAAGAAGGTGCCTGTGTCTCTAGCAGATTTTTGTCACTTCCCAGTGGACAGAATCCCTGCTGATTTTTATTGTCAGGTATTAAGTAGGCACCTCTTCCCAACTCTGGTGCTCTGAGCTTGGGAATCAGCTTTGGGTTGAGAGCCCATGCTTCTCAGGTCAAACCTCTGCAGCTGAGATATTGCTTTAGAATCTCAGCTGCAGCTCATGGGAGCAGGGCCAGCCCTTTTCACATCTCTGTCATTCGTGTCAGTCTCAATGTGACTTCTGTAAATCCTTGGTTATAAGACTTCTCTTCAGCTAGTATTCAGTTGGTTATTCAAGAGGTTGTTCTGTATTTAAGTTGTAATTCCAGTTTGGTTCTGGGAGGAGATGAGTGTGTAAGATCCACCTACTTTGCCACTGTCTTGAATCTTCTGTCATATCGGTTTTACTAAAAATGGTCCACCTAATACAATAAATGCCCAACCTGTCTTTTATCTTTAGAAGGTAGAAGAAGCAAGTAAAAGAAGTGTTGTTCCAGAATTAATTTCGGCTGACAAAAAAGAATTATAAGCCTTGTTGGGAGAAAAGTCTTTTTATGTTCCTGCTATACATATTAGAAACTTTAGATTGCCTCAAATTGAATAAAAATACAGTTTAAAATACTTAGAGATTCTACAAGTTTTATATACATTGAATATCATTGCTCTAGGTCTTTTATTTTGAGTACTGTTTTACTCCTTTATGTAAGAGTGCCATTACCTCTACCTCTTACTTGACATCCTAATTTTCTCTAAATTTCTGTTTTTAAAATAATGTTGCAATAAATGTTGAACACTTGTTTCCACACATATACAAGCAATGTCTTAGGCTAACCAGTAGAATTCCTACATCCTGAGTTATGTGTGTTTGGATTTCTAGATATTGTCAGATTGTCCTTTATTGCTATGAGGATGTAATGCTCTTGTCAATAAAGTATGAGAAGCTTCATTACTACTTAGATTTACAAACCCATGATATTCTCTGACCATTTAAGTTTAGTTAAGCTAATTATTTAATCTTTTCTTTTACTGATTTTTAATGATGTTGAACTTTTTATATATGTACATAATTTTCTCTCTGTGAATTGTTTCTTGACATATGTGCTCATATCCTTTTGGGGCTTTCTCATTTTTATGAGAAAGATTAAAATAGGCTTGGCCATTACCTTTTAGTTTGCTTGTTTTTTGTTTTGTTTTAAGAAGTTTATATTCATTTAGAAGAATTATCCACAAATGCATCCTCTTTGGTGCTCTTCAATCATCCCAATATTTTATTATGTCAATATTCAAATACATAGCAAAGTTAAAAGACTTTACAGTGAAGAATCATATACCTACAACATAGATTCTACAATTAACATTATACTAAACTTGCTTCAGCATATATTTATCTAACTATTCATTTATCTAATTATTAATGTACTACATAAAGGGAAGTCTGAGCTGGACCTTAATTAATAAATAAATAAACCAAATGCAGGAGAAGGTCATTCACGGGAGAAGGGCCAAACAAAAGAGAGAAATACAGTTAAGAGAAATATGACATAATTATTCATTAATCAACAAAGGTTTAATGCAAACCACTAAGCGTTAGGCACTAAAGAGTTGCTGAGGACACAGGGGTGAAGAAAACAAACACACCCTCCCAGAACCCAGAATCCAGTGGTCACTAGACATTGAACATGGAGTTGCAATGTGATAAGTGATATAAAAGAGACTACTGTGAGAGACTCAATTCTGTGTAACACAGTGAGATATGACAAAAAGCCACTCTGATAAAATGATGTTAAGCCAGTATCTGTGATAAACAGGAAAAAAAATGAGAGGTGAAATGGGGAGAAATGAGAAAGAAGTTGAAAGAAGTCCATATAACTCTTTGGCTGTGAAGAGGAGAGAACATCTGCAGAGCCCTGAGGCAGGAGAGAACATGGCACATTTGAGAAGCCTAAGCAAGTAAGTATGGCTTCTGGGTAGAATAAAAAGAGGAAAACAGCAAATTAAGGTTAAAGAGGCAGTCAGAGGCTGATTTTGCAACACCATTTTTCCCTGATATCTATAGACAATAGTAAATGTTTGTTCATTCTTCCCTAAAAACAATCGGGTGACAAAAACAGAACTGAGAATAGAGGTACAAGTATATAAAAAAATATATGTTAAACAGGTGACCAGACCTTCCTCCTTTTTGCTCTCTTCCTCCTTTCCCTCCTCCGTTCGGGTCACTGTCAGTCTGTTCCTTGTTTCTATGCCTCTCATTCTATTTTGCTAATTTGTTTGTTTTGTTCATTAGGTTTCTGTATTAGGTGAGACCATATGGTATTTTTCTTTCACCGCCTGGCTCATTTCACTAAATATAATACTCTCCCCGTCCATCCATGTTCTCACAAAAGGTAGAACAATGGAGAGAAAACGGGACAATTGTAATAGAACAATAAAAAAAGGAAAAAAAAAAAAGATGAGATTCTATAATGGAAATACATCCAGATAGATAAATAGATACAGATTGACAAATATAGATAGAGAGTTAGAAAGATAGCTGTAAGATATGTACTAGGGAAAGTGGGCATGATCATTTTGGTTGGGATTAGGTTGGGTCATTATGCATTCACATAAAAATTTGCGTAAGATTTGAGCCTTGAGAAAGAAGGTGTCTTAAAGTAGTCAAGCTATTCATACCTGCTTTGGCTATTCTCATACATACCTGGAGATGCTAACCTATCATCAGCTTCCTGTTTCTTTGTAAGTTATTTTGCTGCTCATTTGATGTATTTTTTCTCAAAACAATGACACAAAATAATGAGTCTATGTTCAGCAGGAGCTGTCAAATTAGCAACATTGCAAAAATAATCAGAGTAAATGGATTGTAGTGTTCATTCTCTAGCAATGACTATTCCTCTGCGGAGCCATTAGTAAAACCAAGCAATTGGATCAGTATGCAATTTTAATGACCTCAGGATTACACAGATGGAAAATTACATGGGAGGTGTTTTATTTATTATTTTTTGGGAAAGAGAGACATTTGCCCTCCTTTTCCTAAAACACTAGACTCTTTATTACTATGAGTATTTGGAGTAAAGTCATAGAAATAATCAGCATTAGAATTTTTGGAAGGTGATATTTACTAGTGATACCATGGGACAGGTCACATACAATTTTCACAGATGAGTACCCCAGGTTATTTTAATTTAATTTAATTTTTATTTTTTATCCTCACCTGAGGATGCGCTTATTGATTTTAGAGAGAGAGGGAGGGAGAGAAAAAGAGGGAGAGAAAGAGAGGGAGAGGGAGAGAAAGATCAATGTGAATGAGAAACATTGATTGGTTGCCTCTCATATGCACTCTGACTGGAAACCAGAACCAGCAATTTAGGCATGTGCCCTAACTGGGAATTGAACCCATGACCTTTTAGTTTAGAGAATGATGCTACAAACACCTGAGCCACACCAGACAGGGCTGATTTTATTTTTAAATTAAGAAGGAACAACTTAGTTAACCAGGCATAAATTAGGATTATGAATATGCTAGATGGTTTTAAGAGGCCTCCAGGACCATACTTAGTTTCAGTTTCTACACATGTAAAAAGGGCTGGATGGATAATTACAATATATGATTATTTCTTTATTACCCTGCCTTTTAAAGCTGCTGAATTACAGATATTCAGATACATACATGTTTATTATTCTTTTTTCTTAAGGTTTTAATCAAACCTTAAATACTTCTGTTAAACACAGAACCAAACCTTTTTTTCTTTTTTTTTTTTTTAAGATTTTATTTATTTACTTTTAGAAAGAGGGGACGGGAAGGAAAAAGAGAGGGAAAGAAACATCAATGTGTGGTTACCTCTCAGGCACTCCTAACTGGGGACCTTGCCCTCAACCCAGGCATGTGCCCTGACTGGGAATGGAACCAGCGACTATTTGATTCACAGGTTGGTACTCAATCCACTGAGCTACACCGGCCAGGGCAAAACTCTTTTTTTCATTAAACAGAAATGGAGTCAACAATTGACTAACCCAACAAAGATATTCCTAAGCATTAATCTTTTAGTAAAAATTCATTAGAAAATAACAGGTGGCAGGCATTGTACCAGAGTCTTTAGATATTTTAGTAAATAAGAAACACAGATCTTATCTTCATTACATAAGAAAACCAATGGAATATAGTTGGACATAAGGTATTATAATCCCTTATACTTTGTTCTTTCTCAAAATTGATGAGGCTATTTGGGATTGTTTATGATTCCATAGAAATTTTTGAAATATTCATTCTATATCTGTGAAATATGTCATTGGTGTTTTAATGGGGATTGCATTGAGTCTATATATTACTTTGGGTAGTATGTACATTTTAATAATGTTAATTCTTCCCATCCATGAACACATTATATGCTTCCCTTTATTTGTATCTTCCTTAATTTCTTTCTTCAGTGTTCTGTAGTTTTCCAAGTACAGGTCTTTTACCTTCTTGGTTAAGTTTATTCCTAGGTACTTTATTTTTCCATTGCTATAGTAAATGGGATTTTTCCCCCAGTTTCTGTTTCTGATATTTCATTGCTTCCATACAAAAATGCCTTTGATTTATGAATATTAATTTTGTATCCCACTATTTAGCCAAATTCATTTATTAAGTCGAGTAGTTTTTTGGTGGAGCCTCTAAGGTATTTTATGTACACTATCATGTCATCTGCAAACAATGATAGTTTTACTTCTGCCTTTCCAATTTGGATGCCATTTATTTCTTTTTCCTGTCTGATCCCCATAGCTAGAACTTCCAATAATATATTGAATAGAAGTGGTGAAAGCAGACATCCCTGTCTTGTTCCTGCTCTTAGGAGGAAAGCTTTTGTTTTTGCCCATTGAGTATAATGTTGGTTGTAGGTTTCTCATATATGGCCTTTATTGTATTGATGTATGCTTCCTCTACTCCCACTTTGCTGAGCGCTTTTATCATAAATGGATGTGGCACTTTATCAAATGCTTTTTAAGCATCTATTGATATAATCATGTGATTTTTGTCTTTCATTTTGTTTATGTGATATATTACATTTATTGATTTGTGAACATTATACCATGGTTGCATCCCTGGGATGAATCCCACTTAATCATGGTGTATGATCTTTTTAATGTATTTTTATATTTGGTTTGTCAATATTTTGTTGAGGATTTTAGCATCTATGTTTATCAGAAGAACCCTAGTGTATAGTTGGGGTGAATGAAGACTGATGCAGCCACTGTGGAAAACAGTATGGAATTTCCTTAAAATACTAAAAATGAAATTGCCATTTGATCCCACTGCTGGGATTATACCCTAAGCACACTGAAATACCAATTCAAAAGAACCTGTACACCTCAATGTTTATAGCTACTTACAATAGTCAAGTGCTGGAAACAGCCTAAGTGCCATAAGTAAATGAGTGGATCAAAAAATGATGGTACATTTACGCAATGGAATACTATGCAGCAGAAAGAAAGAAGAAATTCTTACCTTTTGGGACAGCATGGATGGAACTTGAAAGTATTATGCTAACTGAAATAAATCAGTTGGCAAAAGACAAATACCATATGATCTCACCTATAAGTGAAACCTAATGAACAAAAAAAAAAAAAAAAAAAAAAACACAAATGAGCAAAATAGAAACAGATACATATAAACAAGGAATGGACTGACAGTGACCAGAAGGGAGAGGGGAAGGGGGGAGGAAGAGAATGTGGAAAGAAGGGAAAGGGTCCAGTTAAGGAACTAGTATAAATGACCCATGGACATGGACAACAGGGTGGAGATTAACTTTGGAACCTGTGGGATGGGGTGGTGGGCAGGGCAGGGGAGAGCAACAGGGGAAAAATTGAGACAACTGTAATTGGACAACAATGAAAGAAAAGAAAAGAAAAGAAAACTAATGGAGAAAAAACAAAACATACAAAAATATGAATTGAACCTCAGAAAGGTCAAGTAAAGAGAAAAGAGAAATATAGAAAAAGTAGGACATATAGAAAATAACAAAGGAAGGCAATATAATCAACTCCAAATATACAAATAATCACAATAAATGTAAATTGACTAAAGTGACAAGTTAAAAGCAGAGATTTCCAGATTTAATAAAAGAAAATTAACAACATGACATTTTAAACTGACACAACTAAAACACAAGATTATAAAATGTTGAAATGAAAAAGGATATAGTAGACAAATATAAAATATGTAAGAAAGTATTTGCATGAGACAAAATAGTCTGTAATAATAAAAAGCATCATTAATGATGGGATAACTCTCTATGGATAAATACAATACTTCAGTTCAGTTGGAAAACATAAAAATTCTAAATTGGTACACATGTAACAAAATCTCACATTGTACTAGAAATATTGGATAGCCATAATAAAATTATTAATTGTAGTTCTGGTCATGTCACTCAGTTGGTTAGAGTATCATCCCTGTGCACCAAAGTTGTGGGTTTCATTCCAGCTGGGGGTCAGGGCACACACAAGAATCAACCAATGAATGCACACATAGGCGAAACAACAAAATCTATATTTCTCTCTCTTCCTCCCTTCCCCTCTCTCTCTAAAATAAATAAATAAATAAATAAATTTAAAAACAAACTAGTTGTACACTTTTAATAAATAAAATGTGGGGAATATAAATTATGTCTTAATGAAGCTGTTTAAAAATATAAAAAAATATGTAAACAAGGCGTAGACTAACAGTAACAAGGGGGGAGGCGGGAGAGAGAGAAGTGGGTAAGAAGGGGAAGGGTCTAGTCAAAGAACATGTATAAAAGACCCATGGACATGGACAACTGAGTGGGGACTGAATGCGGGAGAAGCGGGGACAGGGTGCAGGGAAGAAAGAGGGGGAAAAATATAACAAAAGTATTTAAAGGAAAAGTTTGGTTGACTTGTACAATGATTGCAAGAGGTTTCACTATGTCCCTTACAACTTTATATTGTTATAGTATTTAAAGTTGTGTTTAAAAATGTAGAGGTAAGAAACATAAAAATCCCACACCCAATTATTAGAGAATCAAAATATTTTTATGCTTTCATGGAAAAAATTTTTAAATTGGGCTATATTTTATTTTATGTTTTATTTATCCTCATACAAGGTCATTCCTTTCATGCTTTTAGAGAGAAAGGGATGGGGAGGGAGGGAGTCAGGGAGGGAAAGAAGGAGGAGGAAAGAGCGAGGGAGAGAGAAACATCATCTGGTTTCCTCTCGCATGCAGTACACACCCTGACTGGGAATTGAACTTACAACCTAGGTATGTGTCATGATTAGGAATTGAACCCTCAAGCTTTCTGTGTAGGGGAGGTCATGCCAATCCACTAAGCCACACTGGCTATATTTTAGTGAAAAAGGAAATCTCAAATTTTTCAGGGTCATGCATACCACATTATTTTGAATCCATGAAATTAAGTTAGAATTAGTAACAAAAAGGTACATTTAAAAATTGGACTTTAACTTCTGGACAAGATGGAGGCATAGATAGACACAATGCACCTTCCTCCACAACTAAGAAGGAATACAACTACCTCAAAACTAAAAACAACCAGAAGTTCTAGAAAATCAAACTGCATAGAAGTCCAACAAACAAAGATATAAAGAAGAAATACTCATCCAGACAGATAGAAGGGGTGGAGCTGAGGTGGCGAGGATGTGGAGTGGTGGTAGCAGCAGGATGGCAGAGAGTGAAGTCACATGTTTTAAAAAATTGGGAGGGACACTTGAAGAGCATTCCCAGCTCCTCACCGGACCTCGCAGCTCATGGTCCAGCACCAGGGAGGATCAAGCCCCATTGCTTCTGACTGTGCAGACAAGTGGGGGTTAGGGTGGAGGCAGAAACTGTCAGTCTCTCAGCAGAGTCTGCTTGTTTAAAGGGCCTCTATGGTCCTAGAACATCCGCAAACCCACCCACTCAGGGAACGACAGCCAGGGCAGCAGCTAGAGGGTTGACAGTCTGGTGCGGAAGTGGGAGAGGTGCCTGGAAAAGTGGCGAGTGCTGGGAAGACAGCATTGTTCCCTCTCGGACCCCTCCCCCACATACAGCACCACAACGTGGTGAAACAAGTCGCCCTGTACTGATGAATCCCTAAGGTTCCACCACTTACAACGTTACAGGAGTGACAGCTCTACCTGGGACGCAGAAACAAACAAACACAGGAGCCTGTCAGAATGAGGAGACAGAGAAGTATAGCCCAAAGGGGGGACCGGATCAAGGTTCCAGTGGGAGAACGAATCGATGAGGAGATAGCCAACCTAACAGATGAGGAGATAGCCAACCTAACAGTCGCAGAATTCAAAACACTGGTGATAAAGATGCTCACAGGCTTAACAGATATGCTTGAGTACAGCAAACACATAAGATAAGAAGTGAAGGCTATGGTAAGTGAAACGAAGTAAAATCCACACAAAACCAATGGTGAAGGGAAGGAAACCAGGGTTCAAATCAATGATTTGGAACATAACGAAGAAAAAAACAGTCAACCAGTGCACAGTAAGGAAGCAAGAATTGAAAAAAAATGAGGAAAACTTTCCAAATTTTGTAAAGGAGATGGACATAAAGGTCCGTGAAGCACAGAGGGTCCCGAGTGAGCTGGACCCAGAGGAGACCACACCAGGATGCATCATGATTGAGATGCCAAAGGTGAAAGATAAAGTGAGAGTCTTGGGGGCAGCAAGAGAGAAGTGGAGAGTTACCTACAGGGGTTTGCCTATAAGACTATCAGCTGATTTCTCAGAGGCCACTTTGCAGGCAGGAAGGGACTGGAAAACAGTATTTAATGTGATGAAAGGCAACCTGCAACCAAGATTACTCCTCAGCAAATCTTTCATTTGGAATAGAAGAGCAGATGAAGTGCTTCCCAGACAAGGTAAAACTAAAGAAGTTCATCATCACCAAGCCATTATTACATGAAATGTCCAAGGGACTTACTTAAGAAAAAGAAGATCAAAACTATGAACACTAAAATGACAACAAACTCAAAAAAACTACCAACAACTGAATCTAAAAAATAAGAACAAAATCCAGCTAAGAAAATCAGAATAGGAACAGAATCATAGGTATAGGGGTCATTTGGAGGGTTATCAGGTGGGAGGGGGGATGGGGAGAAATGGGGATATGGTGCGAGGATTAAGAAGCATAATTGGTTGGTACAAAATAGAAAGGGGAAGTTAAGAATAATATAGGAAAGGGTGAAGCCAAAAAACTTATATGCATGACCCATGGACATGAACTAAGGGGGGTGGGATTCCTGGAGGGAAGGGGATACTGAGCGGAGGGGAGCAAAGGGGATAAACTTGGAACTACTGTAACAACATAATCAATAAAATATACTTTAAAAAATTGGACTTTAAAAACACAAATTCTGACTTATTTATCAGAATTATTTATTTATTATTTATCAGCTAAATAAGAATTAAAATCTGAATTAAAAATATCTGAGAATAAAAGTAACATGCTACTTTCCTGAAAATCTGGAATGTAGTGAAAGTAGTACATCAAGAAATATTTTTATACTTAATTGCTATATTAGAACAGAAAAGGGGCAAAAAATGAGTTGTGTCTGATTTAAGAAGTTAGACAAAGGAAAAAAGCAAACACAAAGAAAATAGAAGGAAAACATAAAGATAACAGAGTTAAATGAACTAGAAAACAGAAATACAATAAAGAATACCAGAAAAGCTACATGTTGGTTCTTTGAGTTAACTTGTAAAATTGACAAACTTCTGGCAAACCTGAACAAGATAAGGTGTTACAAATATACATATGAGGTACAAACAAAGAGAAATTAAAAATGCATGAGATTAAAAATTAAGGGGATACTTTAAAGAGCATTGAGTCAATAATGAAAATGTTAACGCAATGATCATATTTCCATAATAGTAGAATTTACCAAAACAGATTTAAGAGTAAGTAGAAAGTCTTCACATCCCTATAACAATTAAAGAGCTTGAATAAGCTGTTTAAAATAATTCTAGCCCTGGCCGGATGACTCAGTTGGTAAGAGTGTCAACCCATACACAGAAAGGTTGTGGGTTCCATCCCTGTCTATGTGCCTATGGGATACAACTGATAGATGTTTCTTTCTCACATTGATGTCTCTCTCTCTCTCTCTCTCTCTCTCTCTCTCTCTCTATATATATATATATATATATATATATATATATCTTCCTTATTCTCAATCTAAAAATTGGTAAACATATATATCCTTAGGTAAGGATAAGAAAAATAATAAAGTAATTTTTTAAAAAATACACTAAACCTAAAAGGTTTTTAAAAGTGACTGCTACCAAATTTTCGAATACAAAATCCTACAAACATATATACATTTTTTCAGATACAGAAAAATAACAGCAGTTAATTTACTATACAAAGCCAATCCCATTTAATATTATTAACAATAAAAATTTCTTTTAAAATAAATACAGCTATTATAAAAAGGATAATGACCAACTTACTTTTAATATTTTTAATATTTTGAAGGGTGTAAGAACTGGAAATCTTCTTATGAGATCTGTCCAGAAGGTATCCAGCCATGTAATATGAAAAAGAGACATTTATCAAAGAAGATACAAAATACAAGAAACATTGTACATAGGACAAGGATGCTTCAGTCCACTTCAAAGTAGGCACTTTGGGACCTCACACAGTTCTCCCAGTTACTGTAAGCTGCCGCATTGTATTCTCCTAAATCTCATAGACACTCTGAAATCTCTTCCCTTTTAAAGATAATTTTATTCTGGGGTAAAAGCCAGAAGTCACAGGATGCCACATCTGGGCTGTAGGGGTTGAGGGACTAAGTCATCTGGGTGATTTGATGTTTGGCCAAAAAATTCTGCACAAGACATAATACATGAGTGGGTGCTTTGTCGTGATGAAGTTGCCAATCATCAGTTGTCCATATCTGTGACTTTCTGAATCATCCAAATCATTTCTGCAGTAGAGTGTTCAAGCTTAACACAAAATTTGATGTAGATCTGTTGCTTTACTTGCTTAGTTATTTTAAATACAATAGCCACGGAATACACATGCTCACTCAATGTCATCTGCCACCCCCACTGACTAGTACAATGTAGTTGCCATTGTTATGCATGTGCATTCCAGTCTCCTTGGCTGCCAGGTTACATCGATGTTGTGCAAACTGTTCTTGTTTTATTAACAATGCTGGATGTTTTCCAGATGGACCTTGAATGTCAGTCTCAATTTCATGATTTAAAAAGAAAAGAAAAAAAACCTATGATCAGTTCAATTAACTGGTGAGATAAATGAAGTCAAGGGAATATTTGAAAGTTGGTGGGGATAAGCCAATCAGAGGAAAAAAGATGAAGTGGGAAAGACAGTAAAAAATTCTAAGACTTCTGGCCAAGATGGAGGCTTAGACAGACACAATGCGTCTCCCTCCACAAATAAGAAGGAATACAACTGCCTCAAATCTAGAAACAACCAGAAGTTCCAGAAAATCAAGCCTCAAAGAAGTCCAGCAAACAAAGATATAAAGAAGAAATACTCATCCAGACAGATAGGAGGGGCAGAGCTAGGGCAGAGAGAACGCAGTGTGGTGGTGGTGGCGGCAGCGATGGCGGCGGCGGCAGTGGTGGCAGGCTGGCAGAAAGCGCAGTCACACATTTTAAAAAGTCAGGAGGGACACCTGGGGAGCGCTTGCAGCTCCTCACCACACTGCGCTGCTCACAGTCCCAAGCCTCATTGCTTCTGACTGTGCAAACCAGAAGGGGTTGGGGTGGAGGCAGAAACTGATGATCTCTCAACACAGTCCACTTGTTTAAAGGGCCCCCGCAGTCCTAGAATGTCAGCAAACTCACCTACTCAGAGAATGACAGCCAAGGCAACAGCTAGAGAGGCACCATTCGCATACAGAAGTGGGAGAAGTGTCTGAGCAAGGGGCGAGTGCTGGGCAAGTGGCATTGTTCCTTCTCAGACCCCTCCCCCACATACAGTGCCACAATGTGGTGAAACATGTTGCCCTGTACTGACGAATCCCTAAAGCTCCGCCCCTTACAACATAACGAGTGACAGCTCTACCTAAGACACACAGGCAAACACACACAGGAGACTTCCAGGCAAAATAGAGGCCTAGACTGACCACTCCATGTCCCTCCACAACTAAGAAGAAATACAACTACCACAAAACCAGAAATAACCAGAAGTTCCAGAAAGTAAATGGAAGTCCAACGTATGAAGTTATAAAGAAGTGGTGCTTGTCTGGACGGGTAGGAGGGGCGAAGTTGGGGTGGAAGCTGTGCTGGTGGTGGCAGCAGTGGCAATGACAGCGGGACAGTGGTAAGCACAGACATTTGTATTTAAGGGGAGGCAAGAAGTCCCTGAGGAGCACTCCTGGCTGCAGACCAGACCTATCAGCTTGTGATTCCAATGACAGGGAAGGCAGACCCCCATTATCTTGGACTGTGAAGCTTAGAGGGGGTGGGGATGGAGGAGGAGGCTCCGGGTGTCTCAGTGGAGAGTGAATGGCAGGAATCCATCTTGGGCCCCCACCTCCACAGAAAAAGCCACAATGTGTGAGAAGAATCGCCCAGTTGTGATGAGTGCCTAGGGCTCTGTACCCTATAGTGAAGGAGGTGTGACAGCCCTGCACAGGAAGCAAAGATAACACAAAACTGTCAGGATGGCACAGAGATCTTGGTGATGCATCTGACCAGACAGAAAATATCTAATGTAATGAAGCAGCAGATAGGAAATCTTTCTGAGGCACAGTTCAGAGCTTTGGTTATAAAAATGCTTACAGACACAACAGCAGATCTTAAACAAGACAGGGAAGGAATGAAGGCTAACCATGCTAAAATGAACAAAAACATACAAAACTAGTGGTGAAGGAAAGAAAACCAGGGATCAAATCAACAAATCAAAACATAGGAAAGGAATAAACAGTCAACCAGTGCAGAAAGAGGAAACAAAAAGTGAGGAAAATGAGGAGAGGCTCAGAACCCTCTGGGAAAGCTATAAGTGGGCCAACATCTGAATCATAGGGTTGCCAGAGGTGAAGAAGAAGAACTAGAAATTGAAAAATTATGTGAAAAAATAATGAAGCAGAACTTCCTTAACTTGGGGAAGGAAATAGACTTACAGATCCAGGAAGCACAGAGAGTTCAAAAAAAAACTGGACCCAGGGAGAACAACACCAAGACACATTATAATCAAAATGTCAAAAATTAAGGATAAAGAGAGAATCTTAAAAGCAGCAAGAGAGAAGAAGAGAATTACACACAAAGGGGTCCCAATAAGATAATCAGCTGATTTCTCAAAAGAAACTGCAAGCAAGAAGGGACTAGCAAGAAATATTCAAAGTAATGAAAAGCAAAAACCTACAGCCATGATTACTCTATCCAGCGAAGCTGTCATTCAGAATAGAAGGGCAGAGAAAGTGCTTCCAGGACAAAGCAAAACTGAAGGAGTTCATCAGATCCAAACCACTGTTATATGAGATGTTAAAGGGACTTGTTTAGGAGAAGAATGATCAAAACTATGAACATTAAAATGAAAACTGTATTACAACAACCAACAACAGAAGTTAGGGAACCGAAACAAAGACAAACTAAGTAGGCAATGAGGGTGAGAAAAGAATTATAGGTATGGGGAACATTATGTGGGGAGGTCAGCAGGGAGGGGCAAGCAGGGAAGTGGGGGAGATAGCACAGGAATTAAGAAGCATAGTAGGAGGGAGTGGAGTAGATAGGAAGATGTTGAGAAGAATTATATGCACAACCAATGGGCATTGACTAAGTTGGGGACAACTGGAGGGGGGCGTCACTGGGTTAAGAAGAAAAAAGGTAAAAGTAATTGGGACAACTGTAACAGCATAATCAATAAAGCATATTTTAAAAAAAGAAAGAAAATTCTGGAACAAAGTCCTGAACTAGGTGGACAGGATGAGACCTAATGGACAAGTGGAAGAATTGACTCTGGGTAGATATTCTAGCTAAAATGATGGAAAGGGCATAAGGATACAGATGTGGGGGTAGGAATGTATAGCCCTTTTCTGATTGCTTCATTTCTCTTTATAAGGAAGTGCGTGCATGTGGCTTGTTCATAACAGGAACTTAATGACATTTAAACCATATGTTAATAAAACAAGATTATTTTCATACATTCTGGATATCAGTGAGTATAGTTAATTCCTGAAAATAAAATAATTCTGGTTGAGTAGTTAGGCTTGTTTTGAACTGCTCTTTTGCAACTTTCCCACGGAGAAAGTTTCATAGTTTCTTTTTAAAGCTCAACGAGTATGTGACTACATGGCACAGGGTTTGGGAGCCAAGATGAAGTAAAACTCACTTCACTCCTACAATTTGTAAATCTTAGTAAATTTTGTGAAATCTCATTTTATTTTATTTTATTTTATTTTTTTAAATTTATTTGTTTGTTTATTTTATTTTTAGAGAGAGGAGAAAGGAGAAAGAGAGGGAGAGAATATCACTGTGTGGTTGCCTCTCGCTCGCACCCCCAACTGGGGACCTGACATGCAACCTCATCATGTGCCCTGACTGGGAATCGAACCAGCGACACTTGGCTCGCAGGCCGATGATCAATCCACTGAGCCACAGCATGAAATCTCATTTTAAATGCACTTATGCCATAGTGCTGCTGGGAGTATTAGATAAAATTTATACAAACACTTTATTATTTAGGGCTCAATGAGGAAAACAAATGCCATACTATGTATCTCAGGTCTGAGAAATGTAATATAATAATTTGGGTTTTAATGATTTGTGGAAATGCTGGGGAAATTGGGTTTATAGAAGCTTCTCCTGAAATTAACCAAGTCAATAGTGAAGATCTCGGTTGTAATCACCAAACTAGGTGGTTCTCTCTACTCACCAGGAAGCTGCTGTAATTTTTTGAGCCTCTCTGAGAGGTCAACAATTGCTTTGGTCTTATGTGGCAAAGTGGATGGGAAGCTGCTATAGATCTCTGGTCTGCCCAGACCATCTTGCTGCAGCTGCCTCCCAAGAAAAATGGGTTCTTTTTTACTTTCACTTTACAAATCTCCTGTGAGTTCTTCTCATTGGTAAACAGAACCATGCAGGGAAGGAGATCCTGGGAAACATAATTCACAGTTTTAGAAGGGAGTAGTGGTGGTGCTAGTCTACCTTGTACTTAATTGGTGGTGGGTGTAAAAGAAATTGCTAAGTAAGTGGTAGCTGCCTTTATTACCACACAACATAATTCTCATAGGGTGTCTATGTCACAACTTCATTGTACACTTACTTTAAATTAGTGAAATTAGGAAAAAGAATTGCAACATATGTTCATTTCAAGTTTAAGACTTTAAGAGAGCCCATTTTAAACATTTGCTTGTTTTGACATGTGAGAGAAAATCACCTCAAATTGTGGTTACTATATGACAACTGCACATGTTAAAGATTTCACTTTTAAAGTATTTATTGTGCATCTTGTATGCAAGCTCTGCATTATTTGACTGGAGGAAAACCAAAATAGGTCTAAAATACAGTCCTTGTTACCAAGAAATTTTTTAGATTTATTGGAGAACTTACGCTTGATAATGAGAACGAATAATTCAATTGCTAATTTCCCTTGGTATTCCAGTATATATTTATTTATTTAAATTTTCTCTTGACTTCTCTTAATTTATTTGTATTTTTATTTTGGAGATCTTATAGTCAGGGAACAAAATGCCAAACATGCTTAGATGATATCATATATATGAAATAAACATTTCTGCCATAACACTATCAGAACTAGAATGTTCCATAAACTTATTTAATTAGAAATAACATTTTTCTTAAATTACCTCTAATAGTTAAAAAAATGTTGGTTTCTTTTTCTAGAATATTGAGAAATGCTAAGCAAATTCATATTCACTTGAATATGACTTTTCCAGGCTATTTTTATTTTGCATGCATTTGTTCTCTCAGCCTGGAATACATTTCCCTCTTTTGCTATCTTGCAAGACCCTACCCAGTTTTCAAAACTTGTCTTGAGCATTGTCTCTTGTAAAGAAACCAACCTCATCTCTTCCAGCCAGAATTAGATGTTTTCTTTAGAATTTTTCCCAAACTGCCAGAGCATATGTCTATCACATTGTGTTACAAAAATGTATGTTTTCATGCCATTGTCACTGTTAAAATCCCCATCTCCACCACTGCACACTGATCTCCTTAATCTATAGACAGTGGCCTGTTCCTCTTTGTATCCTCAATGCCTATTTCATTATAGATCCTTGTATTAATTTCTTATTGCTGTAGCAGAAAAAGTCACCCCATTTTTAGTGACTTAAAACATCATGAACTTTTTTTTCTTATACTTTTAAAAGCCAAAGTAAGAAATGGATCTGACTGGGCTGAAAATCAGTATTAGCAGGGCTGTGTTCTTTCTGAAGGCTCTAGGGAGAATCCATGTCTTTGCCTTTTCCAGCTTCTATAGGCTATCGCCATTCCTTCACTCCTGGCTCCTTCCCCATCTTCAAAGCCAGTGTAGTGTCCTCAAATCCCCTCTACCTCTTTTACTTATAAGGATCCTGGTGGTTACACTTATCCAGGATAATCTCCAAATCAAGATCCTGAACTTAATCATAGCTGTCAAGTCCTTTTGTCATGTGAGTTAGCATATTCACAGGTCATAGGGATTAGGATATGGACATCTCTGAGGGTGCTTACCACAGTGTCCAAATTAAGTCTGCTCAATGAATGGGTATCCCCATATCTGAGCCATATCCATCTTCTGAATAATGATTTCTTTGTATCCTCTGGACTTCTTTCAGCTGTGTATAAGTTTTATGGCATGAAGTACACAACTTTGTGTTTTTCTAAATCTGAATGCTGTGTGTTGTTTAGATACCCTCTGTAAGTATTGATTTCAGTTACATTTCCAATAGAAACAGCATCATTTGCCTCTCCTAAAAAATAGAAATACTGTAAAGTTTAGATTTTAATTTTTTACGAATGTATTAGGTTTTCTCAAGTCTCATTTTTAGCTCCTCTCCTGCAGGGCAACGTAGAAATACTTTGTCAGACTTAGAGGAAGAATGAAGAGGTACAGTTAGTGTTTGATTCAAAAAACAAAATGAGCTATTATCACATAAACACCCAGAGATTAGCTGTTCTTTCTCTCCTTCAAATCTTAAAATTATAAAATGACAGAGAAAATGTCAAAATACAGCGGTCCGGTCTGCACGACCGGTGGGAGGGAATGCAGCTTCTACCATGGCTTCTACTGTGGCTGTGCAAGCTCTGTGCATAGTAGCTCGTCTCATCCCAAAGGCTTCTCCCTCCAGCCCAGTTCCTTCAGGGCATCTGTGCTAACTACACTTTCTGTTCTTTCATTGTCAAAACATGGCTGCGGCTGGACCATCCCTTCGTGTGGACTTTTGATGTATCTTAATGAATTATATGCAAATTAATCTGGTCCCAGTTTCTCCCATAGGAAATGAAAATGGACTTTGCACAGTCCCAGAAGAAATGTTGGTGGACCTAGCATGACATATCAACTCAGAAAAAGTAGGGAAATGTAAATAAGCTGTTGAATGTGTTGATGGGTAAATTCACCCTAACCAAAATCTATGTTCAGAAACAGGTGGAGACAGCGCCTGCAAGCACAAGGCAGAAAACTCCAACAGGCTCTTGAAATGGTCTGAGAGTGCTCTTTTCTCTTCCCTTAATCATACAGGTCCTTCCTTGAGTTGGTCTGGGAGTTTTCTTTTTCCTCTAACTCCTTTTCCTTCCTTCCTTCAATAAATCTGGTGTAAAATCTTAGACTGTTCTCTGGGTGTTTCTCAGAGCAAAGACAGCCTGACAGGAAATGTAATAGTATAGTTTCCATATTCTTTTGCCTTGTTTCTGCAACTTTCCTTCAAGTTTTTTGCTCTCACCCACTTTTTGTCCTTTTTATTTTCTATTTTTCTTTTTGGTTACATTTGCATTAAAATAATTCTCCACAATGCTTCTCTGAAATTCTCTTACCTGTTTTTTAAAAATTTCTTCTTGAGATTGTTATTTCTTAGCCACTGTCTATTTTAATCTCTTAAAGAACCCAAATAAAAAAGTTCCCTTATTACTTCATTTAAAATAACTTTCTCATCCGCAGCTTATTCAAAAATATCTATTGACTATATAAAGTTGTTCTCAATATTAATGCTGTTACTAAAGCCCAAATTGTCAGCATCAATGTCAAAATAAATATCAATAAAAAGCTGTCATTTATTTCCTTTTAAATCACCAGAGAAACAGTGACAAGTTGGCATATGAGATAAAAACATTTGAATGTGATGATAAGAATATGTAAGCCTCAATGGTGTCAGTTTAAAACCAGTTCAAATTTTAGCAGAAATTATTATTTCAAGTCCGTGAATTTATACTTGGCAAATTCAGGAAAGCTTTAGAGTCATGAAAGGAAATCGAGGTAGAATGAAGAAGAAAAAACTCACAATGGACAAATGAGTAATTCACATAGCAGCTACCTTATTGATTTTCAGCAACCTGGGGAATCTGTTCTGCCTTCCTGACACTGACTCCCCGCTGCTGAGCTGTGGTGCGGTGATCAGGTAATATAGGCACAGAAACAAATGTCACACACACAAATCCTGACATGTGACATAAGGAATTACAAATCACTAGTTTTGTTTGCCAATAAAGTAAGAAACAAAATTTAAAAATATTCCATGTGGCCACTAATATTGATCATGACATTGGAAGAATTAGCTGGCATAATTAAAAGAGAGCAAAAGGGGACATAAACCTTGGAAAAGAAGAGGTAAATGTATCAGTTTGTCCAAAAAGTTCCTTTAGTTTTTTTCTGTAAAATAAAAGACACGTTTCATTTTCACCAATAACTTTATTGATTTAGATATTTTGAGTATGTTGGCTATCTTCTGCTATTGACTTCTAGTGGGTAGAGGCCCAGGGTGCTGCTAAACATCTTCCCATGCATAAGGGTCCTGCAGCGAAGAATTATTTCCCTAAAACTTCAATAGTACCAAGAAAATTTACAAACCACTTTTCACATGTTTGATCAGTCACAGCAACTTCCCCATACACTGCACAAATCTTTTTTTGTGTTTCAGTTGTGTTTATACCTTTCTTGAAATAATAAAGCATAATATGTTAAAAGTATTGCATATCTTCTATTTTTGATATTAAAATGGCTGTACAAATATTCACCAGTTTTGATAAGTTTTTTAAATGCCTGCAGATATGACAGCTGTCACAATACAATCTAACAAAATTGTTTTGAATGAAGTTGAAGACACCTAAGCACTAGTAGAGTCACCATTCAGAAAACAAAACAAAACAAAAAACAACTAAATAAATGTTTTGCCAAACCAATATTTCTATTCACAAAGCACATGCTTCTCTTTCAGAAACACTCAAGACAATGATGTTTGCTTTGTTCTAAAACGATCTAATTTTATCCCAACTCCCCAGATACTAACAAAAAGTTTGGCTTCTCCCAAGGCATTGTTTTATGAGAGGCAAACGCAATTTATCATAATAAATTATTATAATTTACTGGAAGATGCTCATTGCTTATATCCTTTCATTTTACCATGGTGCATAACTTTTGAATGTGAAAATATTACCCATCTAGTGTAATATTTCAAAATTTAAAATTTTGATGTTTTTAAAAATGTGTGATGTATGTGCTCAGATGCATGTATAAGGGAATGGACATACATAATATTCACTGTAATTTTTTGTGCCTTTTATACAAATTTAAAAAGATTAAGAGCAGAAGTAGCATAACAGAACATTGGGAGAACTTGGTAAAATATAATGAATATTTTAAGAGTTACTCCTAGTAAATTATTTGTAAGGTATTAAGCTTATCCCAAATATACAAACATTATAGACTCTTAAGAAGCTACACCATCGTCTCTCGAGGCTCTGTAGCTTCAGCTTCACTGGAGAGGACACTCCAGTGTCATCGCAAGATGTCGATTCAACACGGGAGGAGACAGATACCGTGTCACTCCCGAGTCGGACTGCACAACCATTCTCGGCGGTGCAGAAAGACTCTTAAGAAGCTACACCATCGTCTCTCGAGACGGACGGCTGCCGACAAAAAGGCCATCTTGTAGTAGACACATAACCAGAAAAATTCAGATATAAAAAGCCGCTCTTTATTGGTTGCTACATGTGGCATTATCTTCTAGATGTTTTCTTCAGTTGCTGAATATAGCTGAAGGCACAAGAAAATTATTTTATATTTTTATTTGGCTAGTTACACTATTGATATTATTACTTTGTAACTGCATATGATTTTCAGTTATTATGACTTCCAGCGAATCAAATGAGATAATAAACTAAAACAAATTCATAGATTCTTTCTGTGTTAAATTCTGGACTGGTCTGAGTATATGAAGATTTATATAAAATTAATTTAACAGTAATTCAATAATTCTTCAACTTTTAATTCTTTGTTTTTACTATTACTTAAAATAATCATATTTACGTATATTTTGTTAATAGACCATAGCATTAATTAAAGTTTTTAAACTTTACTAGAACATTAACAATTAAAATTATAGATATTTTTATCTTATTTTACATTAATTGAAGTATATCAATATTATATTTTAACAATGGATCTCTCATTATTTTTCATCTTAGAGAAAGATCACTGCTTCAATTAATTGCTTTTTAAAAATATTATAGTTAACAACCAAGAACAGTCTTTTTCTCCTCTATTCTCTACTTTTTTGATAATTCCCCCAATAACTTGCTCTAGAAACTTTCTGAAAACTGCCATGCAGCTTGATGTCATAAAATATAAAGGTTAATTTGCTTAATTGCTGAGACTTTAATTACAACACATCAGTTACTTAGGCTGTTTGACATTTCCTGTAAATTCTTCTAATTAGGAAACCCTTAGAGATGCCTATGAAAGATGAAATAACCCAAATGTGTTGGCACAGACAGATATTTTTCCACTTACTGAATGAACTCAAAACATCATAAACATTTGGAAAAACTTAAGAATTATAATTGTACAGTTAAAATGTTGAGTGGTGTGACTTCAAATACTTTCTGGGTTTGTTGTGAATGCTTTATACTACATATTTGTTGGAAGGAGAATGTGCTTGCATTTATATACAAAAATAGAGAAGAAGAACTGATTAAAAGTATGTTACAAAAGAGGATCCATTTATTAGACTGGAAATTTAAAAATTCAGAGTTTATATTCAGGAAAAAATGATTATTTTAGATATCAAAATTAAACAAAAAAATCACATTTTTAATAATTTTTATTTTTACCTAGAGTGGAAAGGATTTCTTTCAGCATGTAACATAACTATGTAATATAATGAACAAAAGTACAGGTTAACAACCTACATTATAGTCTACTCAATATGAAACTCCTGTAGATTTTGTCATGGATAATACTGTAATTGAGTTATCAAAAAATCCTGCCAAATATCTAATTACTCATACCAGCTATGCCATATGTTTTCATCTCAACACACCCTATCACCATAAAAAGTGGACATTTAATCATGGATAAGACACAAATATTAGAATGTTAAATTCAAAGGGATTTTTAACTCCAATTTTGACCTTATTCTGAATCACTTGTTCTATGACTAAGAGTATAGGTATGAAGTAGAAACAGAGGAATGGGCTGATGTTGTACTCATGGTCAGAATCGAGGCTGAGAAAGCAGAAGGTGCTGGGAAGCCCTGGCTGTTGCTCTAGGACTCAGACACTTCATGCCTAGAGCTGAGATTATGAACTGGCACTTTCTGGCAAATGTAGAAAACAAGACCAGATTAGGTTTCTGAGTTGTTGTGTGGCCAACAGTAACATTACTAATAATGATAAATAACATTTATTGCTAACTTAATATGTCCAGGAAGTATTTTGAGCCCCTAATTCTTACTCTGATCATGAGCCTGTAGTGTATGCATGAGTATTATCCTTATCTACACATGGGGAAGGTGAAACACAAGGAGTCTGAGAATACTGTCAAGGTCACATGGCAAGCTCGTGTCTGAGTCTTATCTTCTGCTAAACTTTCACCTTCAGGAGGGTAACAGAAAACGTTGAAGTTAGATCATCAGGTCTGAGGCAAGTGTTCAGAAATTCAAAACACTGAGCAGAGTGCTAGGCTGAAGGTTGAATTTTGCCATTCAGAAGAGTCCATAGGCACAGATAAGAACAACATTTCCAAGTACACACTCAAGTAAGAGTTTAAGATTTGAAGGTAGCAGTCTAGAGTGAAGATAAAAAAAGAATAGATGTGTAATTGGAGCCAGTGTCTCAAGACTCTTACCGGGCAGCTGATACAAACACAACCATTAAATCTGATGGTTGCTATCCCAGGAAATGTGTTGTCTGATTTCTGCCTTAGTAGTCTTACCAATGTGATGAGAAGTGTGAGTGTAGGTGACTGCTTCCAGGGAAAAAGAAAATTGTTCTGATGCCATGTAGCAAAGGAGTAATCTATATTTTAAAACTTTTACTAACAAAAAATTCCTTTTTTTTTTACTTAATGCTTTTTATTTTCTATTTCAGAATCATCCATAATACCACATTGCATTTAATCATCAGGGTGCTATAGGTAGACTTTTATTGACTGTGACAATTTCTGAGACTTCTTGTTTTTGTTGACTTTGACAATTTTGAGCAATATTGGTCAGATATTTTGTAGAATTCCCCTTGATTTGTTTATTTTTTCTCATGATTAGACTGATATCATGGGTTTTGAAGAGGAAGACCAAAAAGATAAAGAGTCATTTTCATTTCATTATATCAAGGATTCATACTATCAACCTGACATCAGTGTTCATATTAACTTTGATCACTGGGCTGTGGTAGTGTTGGTCAGGGTTCTATGGTCAGGGTTTATGTTAGAACATAAAGTTATAGTTTCTTCTCCTCTTCCATACTCTACTCTTTAGAGGGAGGTCACTATGTACAATGCCTAGTTAAAATTTGTTTCTTCTGTCCATTAATTATTTGTTCAATAATTTTTAAGTCCTGTCTGAACTCATGGATGTTTGTTTTATATTTTTAATAACAATTTTACTTTGCTTTATTTATTTTGTTCCTCAAATTATTTCAGCTTTGGCCTTGGGAGCCCTTTTAATTGGCATCTGTGTCCCTTTGAAATACTCATCACTTTGTTTTTATTCTGTTTGTTGTCATTATTTGTCTGTTTGTTAGTACTTCCTTACTTCTTAACACCACAAAATAGTTTATGATCATTTTTTATATTCCCTGCCCCAGTCTTAGATTAACCTATTTCTCCAAAGTGACTCAATTGTTTTTCACTTCTTCTGGAGTGTTGTTTTCTCTAGGACCTTTCAGTTGACTGAGAATTAAGTACATGAATCTATATTCTAACACACACACACACATATGATTTCTATATTAAGTTAAACATGATTTCGCATGGATTGTCCTATTTATTACTGCATGGATCACTCTATCCCTCTTTCTTTTCTTCAAGGGAACCTTCTTCTCCAGTTAGAAACCAGGCTCCCACCATCCACAATCCATTCACAGTATTGTTTAATTCAAGTATGCATGACAGTGGTTACTTAACAGTTAATCGATATACCCTTTGGAAATCTTATTATTTAGAAGACAGTGCTTATCTACAGTTTCTTTTTCCTGTAATCTTAGATACTTAATTCATTTCCAAAGTTACTTAGGTCAGTACCCTTTTCCCCATCTTGTTTAGTGTAGTTGTTTTGTACATTTGTAATATAGTTAAACTCTTTTGTCATATTATGTCTTCTCTCCTGGGATCCTCAGACCTGCTACATAAATTTCTTTAAAAAATATGTATGCAATAAGGTTATAGCACTCTCTCTGCTGTAAAATTCTGTGAGTTTTGATCAAGTATGGTGTCATTTATCAACTATAGTTTACCATCGTAAAAATCACTTGTGCTTGATGTATTTGTTCCCTATCCAATGAATCCCTGTCAATCACTGATCTTCCTACTGTCTCTATAGTTTTATTTTTAAAGTTGGAAGCTTTGTAAAAGCTTCATGTGTGACATGATTGACCATATAATTTATTTAAAGTGTCACACATAAAATGTTCAATAACCAAACAGAGCAACCATTTCCTTCATAGAATTCCTAAATTACGTTACTTTTATTCTTATAGAAACATGCATAGAGTTAAATAAGTAGTCTAAATAATACCAATATAGACACACTACTAATTATAAAGATGATTATTAATTTTAATTTATTTGAGGGATTCTTTGATTAACCTCTTCTGTCATTGAAATCTTTGTTCCAAAGGATGGGTCAGGGTTTTTCTTACTTATTTTTTATCCTAATATCTACCAGAATGCTTGTCACACAGTAGGCATTTGATAAATCTGTGTTTAGTAAGTAAATAAATAAATCCTTTATTTATGATTAATAAGAAGGAGACACTGTGCTTTATGTAAACTTACTCTAATCCTCACAGCAACCCTGAGTGTTAGGTGCAACTGTCCTATTTAGCAGATGAGGAAATAAACTGATAGTCATATTATGTTAGTTCCCCATGGTCACGCAAGTAGAAAGATCTTCCCTAGTCAACAGTGTCTACTATGTTTACTCATTCATGGCTTTTTCATACAAGATGCTTTATGAGAAATATTGTTAAGACTTCTGGCCAAGATGGAAGCCTAGACAGACACACTGGGTCTCCCTCCACAACTAAGAAGGAATGCAACTATCTCAAAACTAGAGACAACCAGAAGTTCCAGAAAATCAAGCTGCATGGAAGTCCAACAAACAAAGATATAAAGAAGAAATACCCAGACAGGTAGGAGGGGCAGAGCTAGGGCAGAGAGAACGCAGTGTGGTGGTGGTGGTGGCAGCGACGGCGGTGGCAGGCTGGCAGAAAGCGCAGTTACACATTTTAAAAAGTCGGGAGGGCCACCTGGGGAATGTTCCCAGCTCCTGACCAGACCACACAGATCATGGTTCCAGCGCCAGGGAAAATCAAGACTCATTGCTTCTGACTGTGCAAACCAGTATGGGTTGGGATGAAGGAAGAAATTGCCAGTCTCTCAGCAGAGTCCACTAGTTTAAAAGGCCCCCATTGTCCTAGAACATCTGCAGACCCACCCACTCTGGGAACTATGGCCAGGGCAACAGCTATAGAGGTGCCAGATCCATACAAAAGTGGGAGAAGTGCCTGGAAAAGGGGCAAGTGCTGACCAAATGGCATTGTCCCCTCTCTGACCCCTCCACCACATACAGCACCACAATGTGGTTAAACTGGGTGCCCTGTACTGATGAATACCTAAGTCTCTACCCCCTATAACATAAGAGGTGCAACAGCCCTTACCCAAATCACAGAGGCAAACACAGAAAGATGAGGAGGCAGAGAAGTATGACCCATAAGTGGAGGAAGATCAAGGTCCCAGTGGCACAAATAAGCAATGAGCAGATAGCATGCCTAATGGTGAGGAGACAGACAACTTAATAGAAGCACAGCTTAAGGCATTGGTGATTAGGATGCTCACAACTCCGACAACAAAGATTAAACAAGACAGGGAAAGAATGAAGGCTATCTTGGCTGAAATGAAGGAAACAAATGGTGAAGGAAAGGAAACAAGGGATCAAATAAACAAATTGGAACATAATGAAGAAACAGTCAACCAATACAAAAGGAGGAAATGAGAATTTAAAGAAATGAGGAGAGGCTTTGAAACCTCTGGTACAGCTATAAACGTACCAACATCTGAATCACAGGGTTGCCAGCAGGTGAAGAGAGAGAGCAAGAAATTGAAAAATTATGTGAAAAAATAATGAAGAAAAACCTCCCCAATTTGGGGAATGAAATGGACATATGGGTCCAGGAAGCACAGAGAGTCTCAAACAAGCTAGGCTCAAAGAGGACCACACAAAGATACATCATAATCAAAATGCCAAAAGTTAAGGATAACTTAACGGACTGCACAACCATTCTCGGCGGTGCAGATAGACTCTTAAGAAGCTACACCATCGTCTCTCGAGACGGACGGCTGCCGACGACGACGAAGGATAAATAGAGAATCTTAAAAGCAGCAAGAGACAAGAGGAGAATTACTTACAAAGGTTGTCTATAAGACTGTTAGCTGATTTCTCAAAAGAAACTTTGCAAGCAAGAAGGGACTGGCAGGAAATATTCAGTGATGAAAAGCAAGGATCTACAACTGAGGCTACTCTATTCAGCAATGCTATCATTTAGAATGGAAGGGCAGATAAAGTGCTCCCAGACAAGGTAAAGCTGAAGGAGCTCATCATCACCAAGCCATTATTATATGAAATATTAAAGGGAGTTTTTTTTAAGAAAAAAGATATCAAAACTATTAACATTAAAATGAAAACAGTATCACAACTATCAACAACAGGAGCTAGGGAATGGAACAAAGATAAACTAAGCAGACAATTAAAGTAGGAACAGAATCAGGTATGGGGATCATTTGGAGGGTTATCAGCTGGGAGGGGAAGGGGAGAGGGGAGAAATGGGAAAATGGTGCAGGGACTAAGAAGCATAATTGGTTGGTATAAAATAGACCAACCAATTTAAGAATAATATAGGAAATGGTAAAGACAAAGCACTTATATGCACAACCCATGGACATAAACAAAGGGGGGTGTTGCTGGAGGGAAGGGGGCTACTGGGAAGAGGGGAGAAAAGGGTAAAGAAATTGGGACAAATGCAACACCATAATCAATAAAATATACTTTTAAAAAAGTATCTAAGGTAATGAATGTGTGGTACCTAACACAGTGCCTGAAACATAGTCGTCGTTGGCAGCCGTCCGTCTCGAGAGACGATGGTGTAGCTTCTTAAGTGTCTATCTGCACCGCCGAGAATGGCTGTGCAGTCCGACTCGGGAGTGACACGGCATCTGTCTCCTCCCGTGTTGAATCGACATCTTGCGATGACGCTGGAGTGTCCTCTCCAGTGGAGCTGAAGCTACAGAGCCTGGGCAGGGTGATATGGAGGGTCTGCTGTTGCCCATGCAGCAGACCCCCCCTCTCTTCGCAGCTGAAGGGTCCAAGGGAAAGACGGAGTCGATACAGCTTGGCTTCAGGTGCGCCGCAGGAGTTGCCGGTGTTGACTACAACATCAGACCGCCTTAGGGACTCCGGCTCCGGATTTTCTGTCGGGGTTTACTCCCTTAGCCTTTCCCCAGAAGAGGTATGCCGCAAGGCAGCGGAGGTTTTTTGGAGTCAGAGTTTTCCTTCTCTGATGTACCCTGACTGGAAGATCGAACCAGTGACACTTAGCTCGCAGGCCGACGCTCAATCCACTGAGCTAAACATAGTACATATATAATAATTAGTAGTTGCCTAATTCAGTTCCCATCAGGTAGTTATTTGATTATAGAAGTATAAATTAGCAAAGGAGCCTAGACAGAGATGGATATGTGTGAAGGACTGATGTCTTCTGTTTAGTATAGTGTATAATTTCATAAAGTTTTTATGTTTTGTTTCAAAGCAATTTTCATCATGATCACCCTTGAGATGCCCCTTCCCATTGCTACTGCATTTAAAGAGTATAGAAAGCAAGTTCCAGAGAGTGCAGAAAGAACAAAGAAAAAAAGTCAGTTTAAGCTTATATTTATGCCACTCTTATTTGTAAGAAAGCAAACAAATCCAACTAAATTTTAGCTTTTTTTCTTTATATTTGACAAAAGCAGATATTTTGTGTATATATGTTCTAACTGAAAGCTAAGCTCCATGTTGTAACATGAGAAATCACAAAGAGACCTCTAGGTATTTGTTATTAACAAAGTGTCCATTTGAATTCAGCTGAAACTTGCATGTAAAACAGCCAGAAACTCAGAAGAGGGTCATTGAATGGTAAAGTATCTAGAAAATGAAAAAAAAAAATAGTTAAGAGGATAAAAGCAAAGATCTGTACCTACAGCTATTTATCTGTGGTGAAGATGGTCAATAAATTATAAGAAAGGTAAGGAAGTGATAGAAGGTAATATCAGAACCACATTAACTAGTACCTGTTAGGTGCCAATTATTTGGGGTGACTTTGCTGAAACAGCTCAGTTAAGGATTCTATCTTTATGGAATCCAAAATCTGGTTGTAGTTTGTTGTGGATATTGCCAGGGTAGCCCTACTCTGAGAAATTGTCCAGAGACTGCTGTGGGAACAGATAACTGGTTTATTGAGGGAACAAAGAAAGGGGGAAGGGGGTTAAGGGGAAAGGCAATTCTCGGGACTGACTCAATGGCCCATAGGAGCCAAGGAAATGGCGACAGGGGGGCGGGGCATAGCTCCTGTAGGAGCAAGAGAAACAGCGGTGGAGGAGGTCGGGGTAGCTTCTGGTCCTCCTTGTGGGCCTGTAGGAGCAGGGAAATAGGGAAAAGGTAGCTCCGGGTCCTCCTCGAGGGCCCGTAGGAGCAAGGAAATTGGGGAGGGTGATTCCCAGTCCCCCTCATGGGCCCATAGGAGTTGCCACTGGCACTTCAGCAGGCACCTTTTATTATACGCCTTTTGGTAAGGGGGAGTTTGCTTATTGACATATTCAGTAGGTTATTTACATCTCATTGCTTTCCCCTTCCCACACCAGCTTAGTTAATATATGGGGCTAAGTCTATTAGCATTTCCTCTGGGAAAGTTTTAGTCCATCAACATATCTTTTGGGAATGGCTAAGTCCAGGGCCAGGTTGATTACCAAAGTCCAGGTGTATATGATCTAACAAATATGTTTATCTATAGTTTCATTGCCTTACAAAGAACAATCCGTAGAGGAGATTCAGTTACTTTCATTAATGTATTTCATATTTTTTACAAAATTTACCCCCGAGAATTGATAAAGAAGGCTCTCATATAATAGTTTGTTGTGTTATCGATTCTAGCCCTGACTATATATAACGTTTCAGCTCCACATACCGTCGTCAACTATCTACTATCTGGCTTGATATTTTTAGTTCTTGAAAGGAAAAAAAAATAATGCACTCCCCTCTTTCCATAATTGTAGTTAGGATCACACAGCATTATGTTCAAACATCAATGGCTTTGGGAATGACCATTTACCATTAAAAGAGGCTGTGAGTGAATGCACTGCCTATTTTCTTGAAATGTATCAACTTTAATTGTATTTGAAATTTTACATTTCCATCATTCTTTGGCATCATATAATCATTTCTTTACCTAGTGTTTTAATGAAAAAAATAAAAGAAACCCTTATCTTTGCCAGCTTCTTATCTTTTATTGTCTTTATAGCACTCTAACAGGAGTTTAATTTGTGATACCCTACTTTGCCATATCAAATTGTTTTGGGTTTTTAATCTGTCAAGTTCTGGCCAGATCTTTTGATATTTAAGTTCATTAAAGACCTAGTGAGTGGATGGTGGTGGGCAGTGCACATTTCAAAACAACCATGGTAACAAAACCATTTGAGAGGAAGAATGTTGGCAGTGCAATGCTTGTTCTGGACAAGAGAAAATCAGGGTAAAATAATCTGTAGGTAAATCTACATAGGCTGTAATGGAAGAGAAGTTAAGTTTACTTACATTTATTCTCCAGAAACTAGAATAATGATCATTAGATATAAGGTAAATATAAGATAACTTTGGCTTAAAATTTTCTAAGATTTAGGATTGGCTGCAGAAGATCAAACTAACTCAACAGTAGCAAAGTAGCAAAATCAGTAATGATATGTGTTTAAGCAAGATAATATCATTATGTATCCCCTTGTGCACCAACATCCCTTCTTGGATGTCTGATAGGTACTTCAAATGTAACACGGCCCCAAACAAATTCTGGATCTTACCAATCTGCTCCTCTTTTCTACTTTTCCAATCTCAATGATAAATTGTTCAGGCTGAAATTTGCGTTATTCATAGCTCTTCCCTTTCTTCTTATTTTTCACATCCAATACAACAGCAAATTATATGGCTTAACATGCATATTAAATACAGAATATCTCACCACTTCTGTCCATTTCTCATCACATCTGTAAGTAAAACCTCACACTTATCTATTGTCTCTTGTTTGTATTGTTGCAATGGCTTGTTAATGATTTCCGTGCTTCTGTATGTGAGCTCTGAAGTCCATTCTCTTCAGAGCAGCCAAAGACTTTTTAAAAATATATATCCGATCATGCAAGTTCTTTGTTCAAACTCCTCTGATAACACACTGTTTCACCTGGAATAAAACTCAAAATTCTTACCATGCTTTAAAATAAAGTCCCATGCTACTGCATATTTGAGTAACTCTAGCACCACTTCCTACCCTCCTTCCCCACTTTCAGATCTCTTTGTTGTTCTTAGAATCATGAATATTCTTGGCACAGAGTCATTGTCCTCATTGTTTCTTCTGCCTGGAATATCTTATCCCAATTACCTGCATGGCTTTCTCTCTTTTTTCAATGAATGCTCTGCTCAGCTATCACTTTATCAAAAGACATTTTCTGAATCATCCTTATTACATAGTACAGTCACTACACATCACCCCTATTTCCATTTTCTTCACAGTGTCAACTAACTGTATACTTTTGTCTATTTGTTTAGTATCTGAATCTCATAATTAGGATATAAATTCCATGGTGTCTTTTGTTTATTTCTTATTCCCAGACTGAAAATTTGCTATCCCATAGATGTTAAAAAATATTTTTTTGGATAAATGTTAAGGAAAGTATTTCAGCCTGAGTAAGAGGTTGGAAATCATGACTTACTAAGGTTCATTCTAAATCTGCAATTCTGTTATCATCACCAAGATATATATTTTGTTTATTCTTCAGTTGGTTATCATTTGACAATTAATTTGGGCATTTTCCAACACACTCAAATTTCTCATGAAATTCATTAATCTTATGGAAAATGTTTGTTGTTATGTTATAAAATGTTGAATCCTTTTAACTTCTATCATCATTTTAACCATCTAACTATTTTAATAAGGAGCCTTTTGAGCACAATAATAAGAAAGTTATAATGACACTTTAGCAAGCAACTTTATTAGTAGGATTACTGCTCAGACCATTTTTCACAAGAGTTTCAACTTAACAGAAATACAAATGCTATTATTATCCCTCTAAGTTCATAACACAGGGGATATCTATATACATATCTATATAAGTATAAAATACATATGTAATATATATTTATAGATTGTATCATTACTTTTTGTTTTGGAAGTTCACAATTTCTTCAAGAAACATGAACCTAAGAAGCATTCTTTTAGATGGATCCTTAAAAATCAGTGGGATATATTTTTTACGTAGATCAGCAAGTTCTTTTCCAGATACCTAAAGATAAGTGTCCTATTGTTCACATTGTATTTTTAGAGCCCATCATTGTCTAACGATATGAAAAAGACAGACACTAAAGAGGCTAAGTCTCCTGAGATCCAAGATGGCGGGGGAGTAAGTGGAAGCTACACTAACCTCCTCCCAGGACCAGTCTGGATTTACAACTTAATTTTGGAGAAATCATCTGGAATAACCAACGGAACACTAGCTGGAAAGAAGTCTTATAACCACGGAGAGACAGAAAAGGCCGCTACATCACAACGTGACCGGTAGGGAGTGCGGAGACGCGGAAGGGCTGGCTGGGCTCACACGGGTGGCTGCTGAAGGGACTGAGAAACAGCTCAGCAGCCGGGGATTCCCCCTGAGAAGGGCAGGGTCTAAACCCCCAGCTGGGCTTCCCAGCCTACAGCGACAGAGTGGAAAATAAAATAGTATCAGCTGTGAAAAGCGAAAAGCCACAGGCTTTCTTGCTAGCCGGAGAGAAACAGCAGGAGAAAAAGAGCTCTTAAGTGGATCACATACGAAAATATTTTGGCCACCACTTACCCTGGGCTCAAGCAGAGGGAAGGCAGAGAGGACTGGAGACACTTGGGGAGAATTTGGCACGGTGGCTTTGAGGGGAGAACTGGAGGAGCAGCTGACTGGGTCCCAGTGCTGACTCATCCCCAGTACTGCGGGTAGACCATTCCCCTCCAAGTGGCGTCAGCCTGAGGGGAAGCAAAAGCCCTGCCTACAGGAATTAAGCTGCCACACCCACAGTTCTTAAGCCTGACAGCTAATCACAGATTGAATAGATTAACAATCAAAGAAGAAAGACAACAGCAGTAGATCCCTGGAAGTCTCCAACAGGCTGCCTAGGGCCAGACTGGTACATGATCTGACGCCACCAGAGGCAGATCCAGGAAGTGCAGATCATTCCAAGAAGCACCAACAAACAATAGGAGTCAAAAAAATGGGGAGACAGAGAAACAACCTCCCATCAAAAGGAAAGGTAGAATCCCCAGAAAGAGTGCTAAATGAAATAGAGGGGAGCGAACTATCAGATATGGAATTCAAAACATGGATTATGGAGAAGCTGAATGAGCTCAGCGGAAACTTCAAAGAACTCCAGAAAAACTACAAGGAACTCACAGAAAATTACGTGAGCATGAAAAAGGACATAGAAGCTATCAATAAGAGCCAGGAGGAAATGAAAAATACGATCTCTGAATTGAAGAACACAGTAGAAGGAATTAAAAGCAGGCTAGAGGAAGCAGAAGATCGGATCAGCGAGCTGGAGGACAACCTACACAAAAACTCCCAGACAATGCAACAAAATGAAAAAAGACTGAACAAGACTGAAGAGGTTCTAAGACAGCTGCAGGACAACATGAAACGTAATAATATCCGTATCATAGGAATTCCAGAAGGAGAAGAAGAAGAGCAAGGGATAGAAAACCTCTTTGAAAAACTAATGACAGAAAACTTTCCTAACATGACGAGAGAAAGAGTCACGCAAGTCCAGGAAGCACAGAGGGTCCCAATGAAGATGAACCCCAACAGGCCCACCTCAAGACACATCATAATTAAAATGGCAACATTCAAAGACAAAGAGAGGATCCTAAAAGCAGCAAGAGAAAAACAACTAATAACATACAAGGGTACTCCAATAAGGCTATCATCAGATTTCTCAGCAGAAACACTACAAGCCAGAAGGGAATGGCAAAAAGTATTCCAAGCAATGAAAAACAAAGGCCTACAACCTAGAATACTATACCCAGCAAAGCTCTCATTCAAAATGGAGGGTGAAATAAGGAGCTTCCAAGACAAAAGAAGGCTAAAAGAATACATCTCCACCAAACCAGCAATGCAAGAGATGCTAAAAGGTCTGCTCTAAGAAGATAAAGAAACAGAGAGAGACAGAGAAGAACACGAGTACAAAGGGGAAAAATGACAATGAATAAGTACTTATCGGTAATAACCTTAAATGTAAATGGATTAAATGCTCCAATTAAAAGACATAGGGTAGCTGAATGGATTAGAAAGAATGACCCACATATATGCTGTCTACAAGAGACCCACCTTAGAACAAAAGATCTACACAGACTGAAAGTAAAGGGATGGAAAAATGTATTCCAAGCAAATGGACATGAAAAAAAAGCCGGGGTAGCAATACTTATATCAGACAAAACAGATTTCACAGCAAAGTCCATAAAAAGAGACAAAGAAGGGCATTTCATAATACTTAAGGGAAAAATCCATCAAGAAGATATAACCCTTATAAATATATATGCACCAAACTTAGGAGCACCCAAATATGTAAGGAAACTTTTGAAAGACTCCAAGAAAGATATAGACAACAACACACTCATAGTAGGGGACTTTAACACCCCATTGTCAACAATGGACAGATCTTCGAAGCAAAGAAACACCAAAGATATGGAGGCACTGAACAACACTCTAGATCAAATGGACTTAGTCGATATATATAGAAGTTTTCACCCCAAAGAAGCAAAATATACATACTTCTCAAGTGCACATGGAACATTTTCAAAGATAGACCACATGGTAGGACACAAAACAAGCCTCAACAAATTCAAGAAAATTGAAATCATATCAAGCATCTTCTCAGATCACAATGCCTTAAAATTGGAAATCAACCTCAAGGAAAAAACTCAAAAACATTCAAACTCATGGAGAATGAATAACATGCTATTAAATAATGAATGGGTTAACAATGACATCAAGGAAGAAATCAAAAAGTTTCTGGAAACTAATGATAATGAACACACAACAACCCAAAACCTATGGGATACAGCGAAAGCAGTCCTAAGAGGAAAGTTCATAGCAATACAGGCCTACCTAAAAAAGCTAGAGGAATATCTAATAAAAAATTTAACCCTACAGCTACAAGATCTAGAGGAAGAACAACAAGCAAAGCCCAGATCAAGTAGAAGGAAGGAAATCATCAAGATCAGAGCAGAATTAAATGACATAGAGTCTAAACTAACAATTCAAAAGATCAACAAAAGTAGGAGCTGGTTCTTTGAAAAAATAAACAAAATTGACAAGCCTTTAAGCAGGCTCATCAAGAAAAAAAGAGAGAGGACCCAAATAAATAAAATCAGAAATGAAAGAGGAGAAATCACAACTGATACCACAGAAATACAAAGGATTATAAGAAATTATTATGAACAACTGTATGGCAAGAAATTTGACAACCTAGAGGAAATGGACAGATTCCTGGAAACCTATAGTCTTCCCAAACTGAATCAAGAAGAAGCAGAAAGTCTGAATAGACCAATAACAGCTAGTGAAATTGAAGCAGTAATCAAAAAACTCCCAGCACACAAAAGCCCTGGACCGGATGGCTTCACAAGTGAATTCTACAAAACATTTAGGAAAGAACTAACTCCTATCCTTCTCAGACTATTCCAAAAGATACAAGAAGAGGGAAGACTGCCAAACTCATTCTATGAAGCCAGTATAACCCTAATTCCAAAACCAGGTCAAGACACAACAAAGAAAGAAAACTACAGGCCAATATCGCTGATGAACATAGATGCTAAAATCCTCAACAAAATATTGGCAAACCGGATCCAGCAACACATTAGAAAGATCATACACCACGATCAAGTAGGATTCATCCCAGGGATGCAAGGATGGTTTAACATTCGTAAATCAATAAACGTAATACACCACATGAACAAAATGAAAGACAAAAACCACATGATAATATCAATAGATGCAGAAAAAGCATTTGATAAAGTACAACACCCATTTATGATAAAAACTCTCAGCAAAATGGGAATAGAGGGAGCATACCTCAACATAATAAAGGCCATATATGAGAAACCTGAAGCCAACATCATACTCAATGGGCAAAAACTGAGAGCATTCCCCCTGAGATCAGGAACAAGACAAGGATGTCCGCTCTCCCCACTCCTATTCAACATAGTCTTGGAAGTTCTAGCCACCGCAATCAGACAAGAAAGAGAAATAAAAGGCATCCAAATTGGAAAAGAGGAAGTAAAACTGTCATTATTTGCAGATGACATGATAGTGTACATAGAAAACCCTATAGACTCCACAAAAAAACTACTCGACCTAATAAGTGAATTCAGCAAAATAGCAGGATACAAAGTCAATATTAAGAAATCAAAGGCATTTTTATACACCAACAATAAAAACTCAGAGATAGAAACTGAAAGAAAAATTCAATTTACCAGAGCAACAAGAAAAATAAAATATCTAGGAATAAACTTAACCAAGGAGGTAAAAGACCTATACTCAGAAAACTACATAACATTGAAGAAAGAAATTAAAGAAGATACAAATAAATGGAAGCATATACCATGCTCATGGATGGGAAGAATCAACATCATTAAAATGTCCATACTACCCAAAGCAATTTATAGATTCAATGCAATCCCTATTAAAATACCAGCAACATATTTCACAGACCTAGAACAAATACTTCAAAAATTTATATGGAACCAAAAAAGAGCCCGAATAGCCACAGCAATTTTGAGGAAGAAGAACACAGTAGGAGGAATCACAATACCTGATATCAAACTATACTACAAGGCCACGGTAATCAAAACAGTCTGGTACTGGCAAAAAAACAGACATATAGATCAATGGAACAGAATAAAGAGCCCAGAAATAAACCCAGGTTCATATGGTCAACTAATATTTGACAAAGGGGGAAAGAACATCAAATGGAGTGAAAAGAGCCTCTTCAACAAATGGTGTTGGGAGAACTGGACAGGGACATGCAAAAAAATGAAACTAGACCACCAACTTACACCATACACCAGAATAAACTCAAAATGGATCAAAGACTTAAATGTAAGCCGTGATACCATAAAAGTCCTAGAGGAAAAAATAGGCAGGAAAATTTCAGATATCACACGTAGCAACATTTTCACTGATATATCTCCTAAGGCAAGGGAAATAAAGGAAAGAATAAACAAATGGGACTACATCAAACTAAAAAGTTTCTGCTCAGCTAAAGAAAACATCAGCAAGATGAAAAGGAAACCAACCATATGGGAAAATATATTCGCCAATGACATCTCAGACAAGGGATTGATCTCCAAAATATATAAAGAACTCATACGACTCAACACCAAGAAGACAGACAACCCAATTAAAAAATGGGCAAAGGACCTGAACAAACACTTCTCCAAAGAAGACATACAGAGGGCCCATAGACATATGAAAATATGCTCAACATCACTAGCCATCAGAGAGATGCAAATAAAAACCACAATGAGATACCACCTCACACCAGTCAGAATGGCCATAATCAACAAATCAACAAACAACTTGTGCTGGAGAGGATGCGGAGAAACGGGAACCCTGGTGCATTGCTGGTGGGAATGCAGACTGGTGCAGCCACTATGGAAAACAGTTTGGAATTTCCTCAAAAAACTAAAAATGGAACTGCCTTTTGAACCAGCAATTCCATTACTGGGATTATATCCGAAAAATCCTGAAACACCAATTCAAAAGAACCTATGCACTCCAATGTTCATAGCAGCACTATTTACAATAGCCAAGTGCTGGAAACAACCTAAATGCCCATCTGTAGATGAGTGGATCAAAAAACTGTGGTACATTTACACAATGGAGTTCTATGTAGCAGAAAGAAAGAAGGAACTTCTACCATTTGCAACAACATGGATGGAACTAGAGAGAATTATGCTTAGCGAAATAAGCCAGGCAACGAAAGAAAAATACGTTATGCTGTCACCTATTACAGGAAACTAATGAACAACACAAACAAATGAGCAAAATTGAACCAGAGGTATGTAAACAAGGAGTAGACTAACAGTAACAAGGGGGGAGGGGGGAGGGAGAAAAGGGGGTAAGAAGGGGAAGTGTAAAATCAAAGAACATGTATAAATGACCCACAGACATGGGCAACTGAGTGGGGACTGAATGTGGGGGAAGGGAGGGGCAGGATACAGGGAAGCAAGAGGGGAAAAAAAAAAAAAGAGAGACAACTGTAATGGAAAAACAAACAAAAAAATTTTTTTTAGTGGGGTGAAATGAAAATATGAAGAATGGAAATGCCAGTTCAGTGAATATTAGGACAAAGATTTTCCTTCACGTTGTATATTTTTCTCCCTATTTGATCTCTCCAGAGTTTGGCATTCTAAACAAGTAAGTAATGACTTAAGTTTCTTTGCATAGACCTAATAAGATCAGTTGTTAATAGAGGTTCCTTTTTCTGAACAAGCCTTTGACTGGAATGTCAAGCCTAAAGGAGACATGCTTGGGCTCATGTTGTTACCAAAAAGCCCTAAGGAACTGGGAATGACTTTCAAAGGTAATAAAAGCCCGCGAAATAAAAGGCCTGCTGCCATGGTTGGTTGTGCGGTCCACAGCAATCTCTCCAGGGAAGGAACGAAGGTTGTTTTCCTGAAAGATGGCTAGAAGGGACCTTAAGGCACAATGGAAAACCAGAAAGACTTGGAAAGGACAGGTGTGTACAGGCAAGGATGAATGCCAGGTATGTGGCCCAGCTTCTGTGCACTGAAGAGCAGACTGAGGGCCACCCTAAATGTTCCTTGGGTAAGTTCCAGCAAAACAGAACTAAAGATCATAAGTGATCATTTGCTGCTCTTGTTATGCTTATGCAAATGAACAGGATAAATTAAAAATGGACTTAATGTAGTCCCTTTAAAGACAAGGAGAGTAATCTTAGGGAGAAAAATCAGTATTCAAGGAAAATCACAATGATCAGTGGCAGACTGTAAAGTAGGGCAGCTAACCGTCTTAAAAGTTTCTTCTCATTTAAAAAATGGTTTCACTTGAAAATTAAACCATATCTGTGATATCACCAAAGAGATTCAAGTTGCAGGCAAGTAGAATGTCAAGTGCCTTGCAACTGTATGTCTTCCCAATAAGACAGTCTTACAGATTTAGAGACTTTTTTGTTGGTTATGTTACATAAATTAACATGTGTTTTCTGTTTTCAAAGGGCATAAGCCTATGACCGCATTACCTGAGTGATTGTCTGTACGCATAAGCCTCACTTAATCCTCTCTGCAGCGCTGCCTCCGGAGACTCAACAGTTTGGCTGAACTAAATGGCTGAGTTGGTGAAGAATGGGGTGGTCTGTGGGCTTCACTTTAAAACTGAATTCTCTTTTCCATCCTAATGGCTTGGACAGAAAGGGCCCAGAGGTCTGAGAGGGGGGAAACATAAACTATTTCCCTCAGTCCAAACTAAATAAAATGGGCAAAAGGGTTTTGGACAGGAGAGATGTGCCTAGCACACCTTCCTCCAAAGAAGCCCTTTTTTTTTTTTTTTTTTTTTCTCCTAATGTGGAACATTGAAAAATTAATCCCTGCCTTTTGCCACCTAGTAGTTATGGATTGAATGATGCTTTTTAACCCTTTTTGCCAAATCTGTTGCCCCCAGAACACAACAAGGATGCCAGCCTGCTAAACCAAGCACGCCGTTGTCCGGAGACAGCCAACTGACCTGGAGTCTGCATGATCCTTCCCCATGTGGGAAGGCCACCCTCCCCTCCACACCCCCACTCTTATTAGGGATTTCTGGACCCAAGGGTAGGTAGGACGACGACCATGTCCAGCTTGAAGCAGCTAGAGGAGCTTGAGACCTTCGCCCATTGTCCTTTACAAGATTACAAAGGGTCTTAATATCTGAGAGGAAGGGATAGTTATTTTTTACGAACCATGGGTATGGACTTGGGGGGGGATGCTGGGGGAGGGAGATACTGGGTGGAGGGGAGTAAAGGGGAAAAAATTGGAACTACTGTAACAGCATAATCAATAAAATATATTTAAAAAAAAAAAAAGAGGCTAAGTCTTGCTAAGTGGTACCATAGATCCATCCAACCATTTTTTAAATTTATTCACATTTATTATATTTATTATGAAAGAACACTACTATGGGTCACAAAAATTCCTCGTGATACAGTGACTTAAAAAAGTTTACAATCTCTCTGAGAAACATGAAAATGGAACCAACAAACTGTGCTTTTCTTTTTCTTTTTTCTTTACATTTTTTTTGCTATGGTCATAGTGACTACAGATTTAGGGAATGAATAAATTCATTTTTCTCTATTGACATAATTAATGTTCATTTTTCAGCTTTGTTAACAGGTGAAACTATATTTCTTCATAATCTGGATGCAAAAATAATTATTCACACTGTTAGTAACTTGAACACTGGAACACAATTCAGGTTTTTATATCTGTTAATTTAGTCACTCCTTGAACCATCCCACAAAGTCCAAAATACTTGTACTATAAAACATCTTAAAAGTTAGGCACATTATAAGATTTTTAAAAATATAATCTAAGCAAGAACAAAATTATTATATGAGAAATATTGGCTGCAGTAAATATAATTCTCAGTTTGGGTCTGGAAATGATATGGCACTTTCTTATCACAATAGAAATAACTTCTGGTAGCATAATTTAACCAGTAACCAATGATTTCATGGCTACATTGCCAACTGAGTCATTTACTCTTTTGTTTTCTGGTGGTAGTAAAGTACCAAGAGTGAAATAATCTTAAATGAGACAATGTGGTATAGTACATAGAGAAATCAAATTCATGTCAGGAGACTTGAGTACTGATTCTAGCTTTACCATTAATTTTCCAACCAATAGTCTGTTTTCCATCATGTAATAGCCTTCCCTGGATTGTCCCATTTTTAACTGATTAATAAAAGGATAAACTTATCTTTAAGTTAGCTCACAGCCCATTCTTTTGTTCTAAAATAGGATGTTCCAACAAAAACTAGTGCAAATAACTCAAAAGTATCTTCATTGTTTTCACTTAGACCTAGCTGCACTTCAGTGAAATGCACAAATTCCAATCCTAATCTTGAAAACTCTAGCCAGTCTTGTCAAAATTTTTTTCTATGATGATGGAAGTGTTCTATATCTAGACTCAATATAATAGGTAACTAAACATTAGGCTATTAGGCACACGAAATGAGGCTAGTGAAAAAAGGAACTGAGTTTTGCATATTTTAATTTAATTAACTAAAAAATAAATAGACATGGAAGTTAGTGATTAGCTTACTGGGCAGTGCATCTAAGGCCACTGTGTATAATTAGTATATAAAGGCGCTGATAACATTCTAGGTTAAAAAAAGACAATGCCCATTGGATCTCTTTTCAGATGTTTTGTTTCATATTTCCACTTTAATAAAGCACTATTATTTATTGAAATGAACTCCTAAAGAAAACCAGAATACTGATAAAAGGAAAACATTAGATATAATGGAGGTGATCACCCACCAATGCCACAGTTTTCTGTATGCTTTCAGTGTCATTTATATTAATTGGAAAGGATCTCTTTTTCCCCATTAACCTTTTAAGTCAGGAGAGTGATACTTTTAATGGTGCTGCACTCTTTATTATTTTTTTTCTTGAACATACTGGAATATCATTATAGCTTAAATTAGGAAAGTACTTTAAGGAACATGAGATTAGTGTGTATCTTTTCCATTTCTTTGTTGAGCATCACATAGCCTATTTTTCAGAATGTTGACTTATATAAATATGTATTAAATGAAATAAACTTTGAATAAATAAATCAAAATGACTGTATTTCAAAAATATGAAATATTATAAATTTATTAATAGCTCTAAAGGAAGTGACTTAGGCAATTTTATAATTAATAAATCAGTAATAAAATATGAATACAAATACCTAATATTATTGCATTTGTTACAGAATTGTTATCACTGTCTTTTTTTAAAAAGTGTATTGTATACGCTTTAACTCTGAGATATATCCCTGGGCTTTCATTCTTTCATTCAATAGAGGACACTAAGGATCATGTAGATAAACATGAAAGTTAAAGAATTAGCTCTAATGAGAACAGAATTAAAATACTTAATAAATCTAATTGATTAGCTATACTTACATAACATATAAAATGGTTGTGACCAAAATATATACAAATGAAAGATTCTTATAAGCATCATATATTTTTTATTCATCAGCAAATATTTGTCAAATATCTACTTTGTCCTGATACTCTGAATATATGGTGAAAAATATCATAATTTCTACCTCTAAGGAGTTCACAGCTCAATAAAGGGACAAAAATAGGTTATTCAATATAAAGTTATTTTGATATTTGAGATAGAGGGAAAGGAACAGAGAACCCACATTGTCATTTAGATTAAAAAATACACAATTGAATATAAGAGAATGTTCAAAATATATATTAATCTTTTCATGAATTATGAAAAGGTTAAAACAAATGGTAAACACATGCAAAAATTCAGGTTAATAATCAGTCCTGGGGAATTACACAGGGGTGGGAAAAAGTAGGTTTATCATTATGAGTACATGAAACACAGAACTTGTCTTGTATTATTATTTGTTAATTATTGCATTACTTTCCATATAAACAACTGTAAACTTACTTTTGCCTACATCTATACAGATGTGAAGAACAAAGCAAAAATATACAACTTTACAGAAGAGAATATATTTATGACCTTTATGTACAGACAATTTCATTAAGACTTAAAAAGCATTAATTATAAAAATTATTTAAATTTAGCACAATAAAATTATGAGTCTCTCTTCATTTTAAAGACCTTAAAATAAGGGGCCAGGAAAGCCACTGTAAAGAAATGTTGGCGTAGAAAGTTTCAGCTGTACTTGTGAGAGACAATAGGTGCTACACACATAACAGAGAAGCACTTTATAACCAAAATCTTACAAATCAGTGAGGAAGAGACAGGCCACCCAATGGGAAATGGAGGAGACTTGATTAGGGACTTCAAAAGAAGGAAAACTGAATAGCTAAAAAGAATAAGAAAAAAATGACAGATTCTCAAACTAATAACCAGGGAATACCACTACACATCTTCCAGAATGGGTAAAATTAAATCTAACAGTAACAAATATTTTGGAGGATATGGAGCAATGGGCACACACATACATTGCTGCAAGTATAAATTGATACAGCCAGTTTATAAAGTTGAAAAAACATAGTATGCTTGCCTCAGATACCCACTCTTGAGTATATACTCTAAGACAGGCATGCACATGTACATTAGGGGACATAAACTGGAATGTTTAGCCCATGTTTTATCATACTTTCAAATTAAAAACAACCCTTATCCTTTAAGAGTAGAAAAACCTGGGATATTCATGAAATGACATGTAATATAGCTATGTAATGAGTGAACACTAAAAATTTAACATTGAGTGAAAAGTATAAAGGTCAAAAGAAATAATAGTATACAATAATGCTTAGGCATTAATATGGAGATGGTAAAATTAAAATGAAAGGCAGGGGCAGGATTGTCATCAAATTGACAATTGTGGTTTACTTTAAGGAGAGGGAAGAATTTTTTGATTGAAACAAAATATTCTTGTTTGTTCTAAATTGTTGTCAATTTACTGTTTCTTATCTTAGCTAATTGGAAGGATTCAGAGGACTGCATGGTGTGAATATAAGTAAGCCTTTAATGAAGGTAAAGGATACGGTACAGCATGAGAGGAACGTACTACATGTAATTATCAAGGTGCCAGGCTTTCAAGCACAGTCCATAGAGTCCTTTCTTACAGCACCAGGTGCATTTTGTGTTTGGAATATGAACCACCAAAAATAAGTGCAAGAATTTCCTGAGCAATATGTAAAACCAAAACTCTACAGTTGGGTCTTCTATGCTCTGCTGATCATGTGACACATCCAGGCCATGGAGCTGGTTACACCAGGGAAACCATGAATCTACACAGCCCTAAACAATGTGAACAAGGTATCCCAGGCTCCAGGGGATTTCTGGTTTTAAATACACACATATACCAGTACCTATACCTAGTTTAATTTAAGATTCACTCTGTGTTGTACATTCTAGGAGTTTGACACATACATAACATCATGTATCCATCATTATAGTGTCATACTGACTAGTTTCACTGCCCTAAAAATTCCTCATGCTCCACCCATTTCATTCTTATTGTAGCTATGTTTTAGTACGAGACTTCCAGGTGTCTTCAAAGATAAGAATAGAGCTGTTTCATCCACATAAGTTAACTCTTATATAGTTGTGGTTATATGCATGTGTATTTAGGCTGGATATGTATATTATATATACTTTAAAAAATTAGTAGTTTTAAGTTACAAGAAATTCAGCAGAAAGTACAGTAAGTACCTGTATATCCCCACTGCTCCGCTCACAACTTACTTCACTATTAAATCTTATATTAGTTTTAAATTTGCTACAATTAGCTAACCTATATTGATACATTATTAACTAAAATCCATATTTAATTTAGGGTTCACACTTTGTGTTGCACATTCTAGGGGTTTGACATATACATAAAATCATGTATCCATCATTATAGTGGCATACAGAATAGTTTCACCACCCTAAAAATTTCTCATGCTCCATCCATTCATTCTAGGACCTATCTCCCTACACTTGTGTCAACCACTAATCTAACACTGTCTAGTTTTGATTTTGCAAATGTCATATGGTTATAATCAAACAGTATGTAGCTTTTTAAGGCTGGCTTCATTTACCAAGCAATATACACTTGAGTTCCTCCATGTATTATTATTACTTGATTGATCATTTCTTTTTAGGGATGAATAATAATCAATGTATGGAAATACCACAGTGTCTTCAAATACTTTTTGAAGAGTATTTATAGTTCCTTCCAGTGATTGTCAATTATGAGTTAAATGTTCATGAGTGAGTTTTTGTGTGAAAAAAACTTTTTCATCTTTTAATATTTTTGCTGAAATGAATGGTAAGGCTATGTTATTTTTGTAAAAGACATAAAATAAATAAGGCCAAATGTTTTCCAAAGCTGCTGTTCCATTTTGAAATTCCACTACTGATACATGGGAGCTCCTCTTTCTCCACATCCTGATCTGATATTGTCAGCTTTTTAAAGCAAAATTTACCCATTCTATTGGCTTGTAGTAGTATCTAATTATTATTTTAACATGATTTTTTAACAGAAAAGGACGTTGACCATCTTTTCGTGTGATTATTAGCTATCTGTATATTTTCTTTGATGTCTCTTCAGATCCTTTGTTTACTTTTTGGTTAGGTTATCTGTTTTCTTATTTTTGAATTTTGACAGTTCTTTGTATATTTTGGATACAATAAAATATGTTTTATAAATATTTTTCTCCAAGTGTGTGCCTAATCTTTTTATTCTCTGGAGTATATTTCATAGAGCAGAAGTTTTTAATTTTAATAAGGCCCAACTTATTGTTGTGTGGCTAATCCTTTTATTCTCTGAAGAGTGTATTTCATAGAGTGGAAGTTTTTAATTTTAATAAGGCCCAACTTATCATTTTATATATTATGGGCCATGCTTTGGTGTTGTAGATAAAAATAAATTGCCACATCCAAGGTCACATTTACCCCTAGGTTATTATCTCAAGTTTTTTTAGTTTGACATTTTACCTTTATGTCTATAATCAATTTTGAGTTAATTTTTGTGAGAGATATAAAGTTTGTCTCTAGATTCATTTTTGACATCAGGATATACAGTTTTTCCTTCAATGTGTTGAAAGTGCTACCCTTTCTCAATTGAATTGCCTTTGTTCTTTGTCAAAGATTATTTGACTATGCTGTGTGGATCTATCTCTGGGCTCTTTATTCAGTTCATTGATCTAGTTTTCTATTCCTTCACCAATATCATGGTCTTGATTACTGTAGCTTTATGTCTTGAAGTTGGATAGTTGAATGATCAGAAAACATTGGTGGACATAAAATTCTCCTAATATTTTATAATTAGCATCTTATTTTCCATGGAAACAGGGAAAGGGCTCCTCTTTCATGTTTGATATTAGTAATTTGTCTCTTCTCTATTTTTTTATTGTATAGCATGGCTGGAGGTTGATAAATTCATTTAATCTTTTTAAAGGACTTGCTTTTGTTTTATTGATATCTCTGTTTTTTTGCATTATTTTAATTTCATTTAAGTTTACTCTATTTTTATTAATTATTTTCTTCTGTATGCCTTATGTTTATATTTATTTATTTTTTCTACATTTTTAAAGTAGAAGTTTATATTAATTATTTTAGATCTCTCTTCTTTTGTAATACAGGGATGTGTAAATGTAGATTTACAGTTGATCATATGAAAAATAATACAATAATAAATAAATAATAATACAAAAATAAACTCTGTGTTTTGTGCACTCACAACTCTGAAACTATTTTTTCCCACCCCTGTATATTTATTTAATGCAATATATTTCTATCTAAGCACCACTTCTATTGCATTTCACAGATTTAGACAAAGCTTATTTCATTTTTTTAGTCCAAAATACTTTAAAATTCCCTTTGAGATTGTTCCTTGATTCATGTGTTATTTAGAGGTATGTTGTAATATCCAAATATTTAGGATTTTTCACTATCTACCTATTATTGATTTGTAGTTTAATCCCATTGTGCTGAGTATATTTTGCATAATTTTTATTCTTTCAAATTTGCTAACATGTGTTTTATGACTTAATGTACACTATCTTTTTTTTTTTAATTTTGTTTTTTGATTTTTCAATTACAGTTGTCCCAATTTTCCCCCATGGCTGCCCCCCACCCAGCTCACCCCTTCTCCCACAATCATATCCCTCCCCGTTGTCCATATCCATGAGTCCTCCATACATGTTCCTTGAATAAACCCTTCCCTCACTTATCCCCCTTCTCTCCCACCCCCGCCCCCCTATTGGCTGTTATTATACTCCTTGTGCTATTTAGTTCGTTTGCTTATGTTGTTTTTTTAGTTTCCTGTATTAGGAGATATCATATGGTATTTTTCTTTCTTTGCCTGGCTTATTTCACTAAGCATAATTCTCTCTAGTTCCATCCATGTTGTTGCAAATGGCAGGAGTTCCTTCTTTCTCTTTACTGCATAGTATTCCATTGTGTAAATGTACCACTGTTTTTTGATCCACTCATCTACAGATGGGCACTTAGGCTGTTTTCAGGACTTAGCTACTGTAAATAGTGCTGCTATGAACCTAGGGGTACATAAGTTCTTTTGAATTAGGGTTTTAGGATTTTTCAGGTATAATCCTAGCAGTGGAATTGCTGGGTCAATAGGCAGTTCCATTTTTGTTTTTTGAGGCAATCCCATACTGTTCTCCATAGTGACTGCACCAGTCTACATTCCCACCAACAGTGCAGTAGGGTTCCCATTTCTCCACATCCTTGCCAGCATTTGTTTGTTGATTTGTTGATGATGGCCATTCTGACTGGTGTAAAGTGGTATCTCATTGTGGTTTTTATTTGCATCTCTCCGATGGGTAGTGATGTTGAGCATTTTTTCATGTGTCTATGGATCTTTTGTATGTCCTCTTCAGAGAAGTGTTTGTTCAGTTTCTTTACCCATTTTTAAATTGGGTTGTTTGTTTTCTTAATGTTGAGTCATATAAACTCTTTATATATTTTGGAGATCAGTCCCCTATCTGAGATATCATTGGCAAATATGTTTTCCCATATGGTTGGTTTCCTTTTCATCTTGCTGATGTTTTCTTTTGCGGAGCAGAAACTCTTTAGTTTGATGTGGTCCCAATTGTTTATTTTTTCCTTTATTTCTCTTGCCTTAGGAGATGTATCCGTGAAAACATTGTTATGTGGGATATCTGAAATTTTCCTGCCTATGTTTTCCTCTAGGACTTTTATGGTGTCACGGCTTACATTTAAGTCTTTGATCCATCTTGAGTTTATTCTGGTGTGTGGTGTAAGTTGGTGGTCTAGTTTCATTTTTTTGCAAGTCCTATCCAGTTCTCCCAGCACCATTTGTTAAAAAGGCTCTTCTCACTCCATTTTATGTTCCTTCCTTCTTTATCAAATATTAGTGGACTGTAGATTCCTGGATTTATTTATGGGCTCTCTATTCTGTTCCACTGATCTATATGTCTGTTCTTGTGCCAGTACCAGACTGTTTTGATCACAGTGGCTTTGTAGTATTGTTTGATGTCTGGTATTGTGATTCCTCCTGCTGTGTTCTTCTGTCTCAAGATTGCTTTTTCTATTCAGGGATTTTTTGGTTCCATATGAATTTTTGGAGTATTTGTTCTAGGTCTGTGAAATATGTCGTTGGTATTTTAATAGGGATTGCATTGAATCTGTAAATTGCTTTGGGAAGTATGGATGTTTTGATGATGTTGAATCTTCCCATTCAAGAACATGGTATTTGCTTCCATTTATTTGTATCTTCCTTAATTTCTTTCTTCAGTGTTATGTAATTTTCAGAGTACAGGTCTTTTATCTCGTTGGTTAAGTTTACTCCTAGATACTTTATTTTTCTTGTTGCTATAGTAAATGGTATTTTTTTATGTGTTTCTCTCTCTGATATTTTATTGTTGGTGTACAGAAATGCCTTAGATTTCTGTATATTTATTTTGTACCCTGCTATTTTGCCAAATTCACTTATTATATTGAGTAGTCCTTTAATGGAGTTTATAGGGTTTTCTATGTATATTATCACATCATCTGCATATAATGATAGTTTTACTTCTTTTTTCCCTATTTGGATGCCTTCTTTTTTTTCTTGTCTAATTGCTGTGGCTAGGACTTCCAACACTATGTTGAATAGGAGTGGAGAGAGTGGACAGCCTTGTCTAGTTCCTGATTTCAGGGGGAATGCTTTCAGTTTTTGTCCATTGAGTATGGTGTTGGCTTCAGGTTTCTCATATATAGCCTTAATTATGTTAAGGTATGCTCCCTCTATTCCCATTTTGCTGAGTGTTTTCATCATAAATGGGTGTCGTACTTTATCAAATGCTTTTTCTGCATCTATTGATATGATCATGTGATTTTTGTCTTTCATTTTGTTAAGTGATGTATTATATTTATTGATTTGCGAATATTAAACATATTCCTTGCATCCCTGGGATAAATCCCACTTGGTTGTGGTGTATGATCTTTTTGATGTATTGCTGGATTCTGTTTGCCAATATTTTGTTGAGGATTTTAGCATCTATGTTCATCAGTGATATTGGCCTGTAGTTTTCTTTCTTTGTCATGTCTTGACCTGGTTTTGGAATTAGGGTAATACTGGCTTCATAGAAAGAGTTTGGGATTTTTCCCTCTTCTTGATTTTTTTGGAATAGTTTGAGGAGGGTAGGAGTTAGTTCTTCCCTAAATGTTTTTTTTTTTTTTTTTGCCTGTGAGTACATCCAGTCCAGGGCTTTTGTGTGCAGGGAGATTTTTGATTACTGTTTCAATTTTCTTCTTTGTTATTGGTCTGTTGAGACTTTCTACTTCTTCTTGGTCCAGTTTTGGAAGATTATATGTTTCTAGGAATTTGTCCATTTGTTCTAGGTTGTCAAATTTCTTGCCATACAGTTGTTTGTAGTAATTTCTTACTATCGTTTGTATTTCTGTGGTATCAATTGTGATTTCTCCTTTTTCGTTTCTGATTTTGTTTATTTGGGTCTTATCTCTTTTTTTCTTGATTAGCCTGGCTCAAGGCTTGTAGATTTTGTTTATTTTTTCAAAGAACCAGCTCCTAGTTTTGTTGATCTTTTGAATTGTTTGTTTGGTCTCCATGTCATTTAATTCTGCTCTGATCTTGATGATTTCGTTCCTTCTCCTTGCCCTAGGCTTTGTTTGTTGTTGTTGTTCTAGTTCTTGTAGCTGAAGGATTAGATTTTTTATTTGAGATTCTTCTATCCTTTTCAGATATGCCTGAATTGTTATGAACTTCCCTCTCAGGACTGCTTTTGCTCTGCCCCATAGGTTTTGGGCTCTTCTTTGTTCATTATAATTAGTTTCCAGAAATTTCTTGATTTCTTCTTTGATGTCATTGTTAACCCATTCATTATTTAATAGCATTTTATTCATTCTCCAATTAGTTTGGATGTCTTTGATTTCTTTCACTGAGGTTGATTTTTAGTTTCAAGGTATTGTGGTCTGAAAAGATGCTCGATATGATTTTAATTTTCTTGAATTTGTTGAGGCTTGTTTTGTGTCCTACTATGTGAACTATCTTTGAAAATGTCCCATGTGCATTTGAAAAGAATGTATATTTTGCTTCTTTGGGGTGGAAAGTTCTATATATATCAGTTAGGTCCATGTGGTTTAGTGTGTTGTTCAATGACTGTATATCCTTGTTGTTTCTTTGCTTCAATGATCTGTCTGTTGTTGATAATGGAGTGTTGAAGTTTCCTACTATGAGGGTGTTGTTCTTGATATTCTTCTTGTGGTCTTCTAGTACTTGCTTTATGTATTTGGGTGCTCCTTTGTTGGGTGCATATATGTTTATCAATGTTATATCTTCTTGATGGATTGTTCCCTTGAGTGTTATGACATGTCCTTCTTTGTCTCTTTTTACTGCCCTTGCTTTGAAATCCGTTTTGTCTGATATGAGTACTGCTACCCCAGCTTTTTTTTCATGTCCGTTTGCTTGCAATACTTTTTTGTATTCCTTTACTTTCAGTCTGTGTAAATCTATTGTTTTGAGGTGTGTTTCTTGTAGGCAGCAAATAAGTGGGTCCTGTTTTCTTATCCATTCCGTTACCCTATGTCTTTTAATTGGAGCATTTAACCCATTTACATTTAAGGTTATTATTGACATGTATTTATTCATTTCCCTTTGTACCTGTGTTTCTCTCCTCTTTTTTTCTTTTTTCTTTTCTTAATACATTCCCTTTAGCAACTTTTGCAATGCTGGTTTGTTCGAGATGTATTCTTTTTGTCTTCCTTTGCCTGGGAAACTCCTTATTTCACCTTTCATTTTGAATTAAAGCCTTGCTGGGTAGAGTATTCTTGGTTGTAGACCTTTGTTTTTCATTGCTTGAAATATTTTTGACCATTCCCTTCTGGCTTGTAGTGTTTCTGTTGAGAAATTGGTCGATATACTTATCGGAGCTCCCTTGCATGTTATTTGCGGTTTTTCTCTTGCTGCTTTTAGGATTCTCTCTTTATCTTTGAATGTTTGCATTTTAATTATGATGTGCCTTGGAGTGGGTTTTTTTTTTGTTCCTTTTTATTGAAATTCTCTGTGCTTCCTGAACTTGCATAACTTTTTCTCTCATCAGGTTGGAAAATTTTTCTGTCATTATTTCTCCTATCAGCTTTTCTATTACTCATTCTTCTTCTTCTCCCTCTTTAATTCCAATGACTCAGATGTTGTTCTTCCTCATGCTATTCTGTAATTCCCTTACATCTTCTTCGTACTTTTAAAATCTTTTTTCATTGTGTTGTATTGTCTGGGAACTTTTTTCTACATTGTCCTCTAACTCACTGATCTGATTCTCTGCTTCATTTAGCCTGCTTTTGATTGATTCTACTGTGTTTTTCAGTTCAGCGATTGTATTCTTGATTTCTTCCTGGTTCTTGTTAATAGTTTCTATGTCCTTTTTTATGCTGGTGTAGTTTTCCATAAGTTCCCTGTAATTTTCTTGGAGCTGTTGGTAACTTCCTTGGAGGTTGTCGTAGTTGTTTTTGAGGTTGTCGAGTATATTGACCTTTTTCTCCACCATTGTTTTGTATTCCATGTCTGACATTTGGGCTATGTCTATTTCATCTACCTCTCTTTCTGGGGATTTGTCTTTTCTTTTCATGAGAGGTTGTATCTGTGTCTTATCATGTTCGATACTTGTTTGTTTTTGTTTTTTGGGTTTGTCTGCTTAGACTTTCCACCTTTGTTTTATGAGATTCTTTATAGGAGATTTGGGGGTTTCAGTGGTGCAGTCTCTTTGATCTCCTGAGCCTGATGTTCTTGGGTTACCTTTTATGTCATTTGTTTATGTTGTCTGGTTATATTTCAGATGCTCTTTGGTAGGATCTTCCCTCTGGCTAGTTGATTAAGAGTCACTCTATCCACTTTGCCTTGAGTTCTTTTGTGGAGATGCTGTTAAAAACATAAACACACAGCCCAGGCAGGAAACCCACACCCTCAAAAATATCCCCCACCCTCTATCCCGCTATCGTCAGCAAATGAGCCAGTATTAATATAAATATAGAAAGGTTAGGACTTTTATACTATAAGAAGAATAGAGAAGAGTTATTTTTAAAGAGGAATAATATGATTTTATGAGAGAGGGGATGATAGATTAGTAATAGTAGCAAGTATTGTCGAGACTATGCAAAACGGTAGGCAATATTTACATTGTATGTTAATAATAATAAAAGAAAAAGAGGGAAGAATGCAGAATATAGTAAGAAAGTGGAATTGTGTAGTATTAGGTTAATATAGTATTTATATTCTATTTATTTAGTGTGAAAGGGAGGCTAACAAAACGGACAAACAAATAAACAAAAATTAAGGAGGAAGGATGAGGAGAGATGATATGAAACAAATTAAAGAGATAGTTTATAAAATTTTTTAAATAATAGTAAAAATTAAAATTAAAATAAAAAATAAGAAATAAAAGAATTAAAATAAAATAAAATACAAATAAAAAACCTAAGACAGAAATAAAAATTTAAAAATATATATATACAAAAGGAAAGTTTTTACACAGTTCAGCCTTTGTGTGTTGTCTTCTTTTTCTGGATCCACAGCTGGTCTAATGAGGAGGGCCATGGGTTCCTGATCTTTGCAGGTTTGGCGCCTGTTTGGAGCTAGCTGGGGAGCTTGTGCATATGTTAGCCTCAGGCCTGCCAATCTGATTCATGCCCCAGGAGTTGATCTCTCGCCCCTTGGGGCAGGGCCCAGGACACTTGTGCACAGTGGAAGTGAGTGTCTATGAGTCGCTGTCCCCTGTTGTTTCTGTGCCGCAGCCACCCGCTGTTCTCGCACCCACCTGGGCAGGCATGAACAGAGCCCGTGCAAGTAGTCTTTGCTCTGGCCTGGCGCCCACTGGGGCTGGCCAGGGGTTTCTGTGCACGGTCTTCTGTGTGCGCACTGGGCCTTCCTTGTGCCCATTGGGGCACTGATCTTATGTCTGTTGGGGTGAGTCTGAGGGGCACCCAGACGTATGGCCGGTGACCTGGTTGTGTACCTGGGCCAGTGAATGAAGGCACTTCCCTGTGCACACCAGCGCTACCCAAGAGGAGGGTTGGGAAGTGGGTGAGCACACTTTTGCGTCTGCGCTCCTCAAGAATGTCCTATTACCCCCAAACTTTCCACCCCTCTACACAGTTCACAAGAGAAAAATATAAAGGAAAATTATATTTTCACTTGCACAGCAGTACGCTGTCTCCTGTCCTTCAGCGCCAATGCCACCTGGCCCACTCCTGGCTCTGCCAGTGGGCAGAGATTTGCTCTCCTCCCGATTCCTCTCTGGGGAAGCCTGTGGTCTCCAAAAAGCCTTTGTGTACTTCCAGCCACAGCTCAGGTAGCCACACCAGTTAGAAATCTCATCTCACCCCTTTTTCCTCAGCTATCCTAACCAAACAGGTCATTCCCAGATGGTTTTCCCTAATCCAGCAGGGCCAGGGCTCGACTCCTGCCAATGTCCAGTTGCTCACTGAGAAGTTCTGTCTGCAATTAGTCCAAACTACAGATGAGTCTCAAGAGCGAGAAGGCGCACCCTCCCTCACTCCTCCGCCATCTTCAACCCTTGCCTTAATGTACTCTATCTTGATAAATGTTCCCTGTTAACTTGAAGAATGTATATACTGCTGCTTTTGAATGAGGTATTCTATAAATGTCAATTAGATTCAGGTATTTTAGAGAGTGATTATATATATATATATATATATATATATATATATATATATATATACACACACACACACACACACACATACACACATATACATACACACACAAATTTTCTGTCTACTGGATATTTTAATTACTAATAGATAAGTATTAAAATTTCTGACTGTAATAGTAAACCTATCTTTTTCTATTTGCATTTCTACTAGGTTTTGCCTCACATTTTGATGCTCAGTTGTTAAGCAGATACACATTAAAACTGTAATTTCTTTTGGGGGGACTGGACCCCTTTATTTAATTACATAATTCTCTACTTTATCCTCAATAATATTCCTTGCTCTGGAGCCTGTTTTTCCTAAAGTTAATAAAGCTACTCCAGCATTCTTTTAATTAGTGTTAGCATAATATATTTTTCTCCATTCCTTAACTTTTAACTTGTGTTTTTGAGTATAAGTATTTTCTTTTGGACAACATATAGTGCAGTCTTATTTTTTATGCACTTGGTTCCTGTTTATAGTTGATTGATTTAGTTTATTCACAGTTAAAGTGATTATTTGCAATTTATACTTTTTCCCTACCTCATAGAAGTATTAGAATTTTTTAAAAAATCATCACTGGGGGAACCAGCTAGGGTTCCTGGAGGTAAAATCACAAAAGCATAGAGTTCCACCTACACTGGGCAGCTCCCCAGAAGACCAGCTTGATCTGGCCTACACTCAGCCTCCAGCAATTCCTCAACTACTATTCCTGTTACTGGCTCAAGTTTCTACTCTCAGGAAAGGAAGACTCTGTATTCGTCCTACCTTTCCAGTTTGGAAGGTGCAGCAGTTTGCCCTATGATGTCAATTCTCCAATGGATCTAAGATTTGTTCAAATTTTTCTTGTTGTGAGAATGAGAGTAAGAAATTCCAAGAATTTTCCATGTTACAACAGATTAACCCTGTGATGATTTTCCTGTGATGGGGAATTAAGAAATGCTATGGTGAAATAATTTCCCCAAGGTCATATAAGTTGATCTACACTTTTATGTATTATATTTGATAATTTTTTAAAGTTAGAAAAAAGATCCTGATACTTTAAGACCATTCCATCTTCCAGGGAAAAGAAAATTGTTACATAACAATAGATTCTGAGTCACATCCTGGTTAAGTTATTAAACTTGGAGGATGAACAAATTATTTTTTATAGCTTCATGCAGAAAGTCAAGTTGCATGACCAAAGGGAAAAAGTGTAGGTAAGTCTCAGATTTTTCTAAAACCATGTTAAAAAATGTAATACAAAGAAACCATGTCTACACATTTGTGACACAACATGTAATCTAAGATTATTATATTCAGTCAAGAAGTCATTGAAACATATGCCCATTCTTAAGAATGGGTGAACTTACATATTAAAATACCCATGTACACGGTCAATTAAGAAATATGTTTGATGATATTTTTCTGTCTAGTAAAAAGACGAGTCAAAATAAAGTTAAGTTCCGGGCCAGTGTGACTCAGTTCGTTGGAGTGTCATTCTGTACACCAAAATGTCATGGGTTCAATTCCCAATTAAGGTATGTGCCTGAGTTGCAGGTTCAGTTCCTGATCAGGGCTTGTACGAGAGGCAGCTGACTGATATTTCTCACTCACATCGATGTTTCTCTCCCTTTCTCTCTCCTTCCCTTTCCCTCTATCTAAAATCAATAAGCATGTTCCTGAGTGAAGATATAAACAAACAAACAAATAAATAAAAATAAATAAATAAATTTATACATAGAAGAGCCATAGTGAATTGCTCGATGTGGAGCAAAGGAATCATTCAAATATAAAATTAAGACTAAGCTGTATGAGAATTATAGCTATGAAAGAGAATGTAACTGTCATAAACTTTGTTAATATTAAACAATAATAAAACCAACAATAATAATGGGGGCAAGGAAGAAATATTACCATAATAATATTTTGAATTTTTCATATCACTGAGTCAGTCAACAGTGCCCCAAGCAATTTCATATTTCACTACTAGAAAAGGCAGAAAATAATTGATATCTGAATATCTAGAAATAAATATGTTCATGAAGTTAGGGAAATTGAAATAAACCTGGGAACAGTACCATGATTTTTAAGCAAGTATCTTGGCAAAGGAAACATTTTCATTGGCCAGTTTAGAGGAATAAAATAATAACATAGAAGGCTAACAGGTTCATTAAACAAGAGGATGTAGCTATTAATGAAAAATAAGTCTCAGCTATTGTTATTTGATCAATAATAGGAAAATTTTAATGAACATACTTTTTGTTTGCATCTTCTCCCCTGTTCTTTAATTTTAGCTATTTTTGTGACCATCAGCTTTGCAAAAGAACATCTCATCTCTCCTGTGTTATGAGTCTGTTTGGCTTCCTAAAATTTTTCTGAAATTTTCAGTTCTGTCTTTGTTTAATTCGCCCAAGAATTAATTCCATGCCCCCTTCTCAGTTCCATTTGACCAGCTGTTCTTTGACTTCCCCTATAAACCAATTCTTTAGCAAATTAATTTTGAATTTTAACTCTTTACTTGTTGACTAAATCTAATCTTTGATTTCCCAAAACAAGAAAATTTCCCTTGTTTTTCACAAATTCTCTTTTGTAAGCAGAGTTCTCTTAAATGGAATCAGTCTCTCCTTGATCGCTACATTACCTAATTGTGGGTCCTAAACACCTGCCTTCCAGATGCTAGAGCATATTTAGCTTTGATGCAAAACAAGTGAATTTCCAAATAGTATTCCATGCACACATGCAAATCAGTATAAAATACATACAAAACTTCAACCTCTGCAGCATTTTCTTCAGAGTTTATTTAGTTCCCTTACCCTGTGTCTGGTGGTTATGGGTCTCATGTCCTACTGAACATCCATCTACATTTTATTGGCCAAACAAGCTACATAACAATGTAAAACTCTGAGGAGATGAGGAAGAACAAACCTTTGATGTGCTCATAAGGAAAGAGAGATATATCAGTAAGTAGCACCTGTGACAGGCAGAAGAGACATTATGCAATATGGTTCAGCCAAAAGGCATTCCCCTAATTTTTCTAGCTATGAATGGCCCAGTATTCAAAGTTGAAATGTGTCTTAAAATTATTGAAAAATTTCCTAATTTTACAGATTAGTAAACTAGTGTATAGAGTTATTTTGTGACTTTCCCAAGATCATATGGGCAAGGTTTGGGACAAATTCATAGTTCTGCCCCTCAGACTATTATACTGTACCATTAGTACATCTAGAAAGGTGTGAAGATTGTCTAAGAACATTTTATATTTCAGCCCCAACCGAAACTATGGGGCCCACTTTCATATCTGTGTAGTTGGCAGCAAATAGAAAGGTCCTTCTCAAGATGTTTGCTTAGAAATTCTAAACTTAAGAAAGGAATTCATTCGTGGGACCTCTTTACAAGAGGAAAGAAAATATAAAATAATTGACATAAAATATGAGGAAAACTATTCCTAAGAGAACTACCTTTCAAAGTAGCATCTTTAGAAGATAACTTGTCTTGAGCAACATGCTTATGGAAAGTGAATCACATTTTGCTATTAGGCATTTTGGTGTTTTATCTTGTTCACTTTTCCCAAAGATGACAACCAACAATTAAATTAATATTATCCTATGTGCCTAAGAATAATTTAGTCACATGAGGGGCTTTATATATATATATATATATATATTTTTGAGCAACATGTTGTTCATACAACTACAATAAATAAACAGTGAGGACTTGGCTGGTTTGAATTTCTATCTGTTTTTCCTAGAATATTGCTTGCTTGCTTTATTTTCTTGGACAAACCTGTTTACTTCTGCAGGTATCAACATCCAGATTTGCTAACTAAAGTAGACTATATAACCTCTAACATTTCTTATAATAAAATTCTGAGGTTATGACTTTTGCTATTTTCCATACAAATCATAAACCAAATAAATATCAACCCATTAAAAAATATAACCCTTTATCCATGAGTAAAGAGACCAAGTTTTTCTTGTTAGCTGTTTTATCCCTTGTACAAGACACATGCTTAATACATAGTTGGTGCTTATTCAATATTTATTGAGTTAATTAATTAATTAATTCATGAAAGAATATGGTAACTGTCATACCTCAATTGGTTGATAAAGCTAAGAGTAGAACTAACTTATTTTGACAGTACACTACATTATTTCATTTTATGGCTGGGTGGATTAGAAATGAGCAACTATGATGGACATGCAATTAATGAAAATTTAAGAAACCTTAATATTGTCAGAACATAATTCAATACTGTTAATATATGTATCCCAGAGTGTTGAGATTTTTAATTAATGTGGTTGACATGTAGTTGGAAAGATATGTATGACGTGCAATGAGCAGGCCACTTTTTTTTAATATTATAAAATCCTCAGAGCTAGAGACAATCTAATTGAGAATACTTTTGACCAGAGAGAAAATTGAAGAACTATGATTTTTAGATGAACAAACCCCTTAATTACAAGTGTTTGTTTATCAGATGGGAAATTTCTATGATGCTTAATTTATTGACAGAAGATCAAGCTTGTACTTAGAATGAATGTGGTCATGTTGTTGCAGACATCTCCTTGAAGCCCATAATGATTTTTCCAACCTCTCTGTAAATTTAGGGCACTCTATTTACCACCATCTCCCAAATGTGCACAAATGTGATCTCTAACAATAGTAGGTTCTGATAGCATTACTTATTTATAACACAACCCAGTGTGTAAAATAATGCTAAATATATTATGTCTATTCTCAAAAATTCTAGCCATTGTTAATGTAACAAGAATAATTTGTGTGACATAGATGTAACCTGGCAGCTTAGGAGAGTGGATTGGAATGCACATGCATGAACAATGATGACTTCATTGTACTAGTCAGTGGAGGTGGTAGATGCTGTTGACTGAGCACATTTACTGTGTGGCTGTCACATTCATTATGACTGAGCAAGTAGAGCAATGGATCTGCATCAAATTTTGTGTTAAGCTTGAACATTCCTCTCCAGAAACTATTCAGATGATTCAGAAGGCCATAGCTAAGGGCAACTGGTGATTGGCAGGTTCATCACCACAATGTGCCTGACCATTCATATCTCTTGCAGAGTTTTTTGGCTAAACATCAAATCACCCAGGTGACTCAGACCTACTATAACCCAGTTTTGGCACCCTTTGACTTCTGGCTTTTCCCAAAACTAAAATCACCTTTGAAAGGGAAGAGATGTTAGACCATTGATGAGTTTAGGAAAATATGACATGGTAGCTGATGGTGACTGGGAGAACTGTGTGAGGTCCCAAAGGGATTACTTTAAATGGGACTGAGGCATCATTGTCCTATGTACAATGTTTCTTGTATCTTCTTCAATAAATGTCTTTATTTTACATAGTACAGGGCTGGATACCTTCTGGACACACCTCAGTAGAATACAGTCCTCTCACTAACTATTTTAACAACCAGCAATAGTTTATGTATCAAATACACAATTACTAATAAGAGGGAAAATGCTACATAGTGATGGTTTAGTATATGTAGAATATTTGAATTTCCCAAATAGACGTACAGGTACTGGAGTTAGTTCTTGCTCTCAGTTTAAAACTTTACTTACTATTTTAAAGAGTTTTGTGTTCAATTTTAAAATGAACTAATTGGAAGAGCAGATATAAAATGACACAGGGTAGCTATCTGGTATGTGTGATACTCCTAAAGAGCTCTATGACTCCTTAGACAGAGTTTGAAATGTTCAGCCCTAGTCTAGTTAATAGTTATGAGGGACTTTAATTTAACTACACATACAATTAGTTTATTCATTATGCAAACATTTATAGAATTTTTGGTCCATGCAACACTGTGTTAGGAACTATAAACCTCAAATGAAATGTAAGATGTCTATCCTTGTGCAGTTTTCACTTAAACTCATTTGTTTTCTTTTTAAATTTTTATTCATTTTTACTGTGAGTATCAGGCCCTATAATTTACCCAATTATGATTTAAAGAGTAGCTGAAGATTCTAAACTCATAGGTATGTTTATCTCACCTCCCCCTTGTGTTTTCTAGATTTGACATTACTGATGATTACTATGAATCAGTCCACACTAATTACCAGAGTAAATCTGAAGGCCCTAAAACTGCATACAAGATTTTGTGATTACATCCTCATACATTTTTCTGAAAAAAGAAACTTAACTCCTGCAAACAATTAACATCCCTACTGTAGGTATAATAAACATTTTAATGTACTATGCTTCAGGTCATCTAAGAGCAATATATCGAATGGCTCTAAGTACTGTGAATTAAGCAGTAAGTTAATAGTTATTAGTTCTTTTGAGGATAACCACAATTGGAGACTAATTTAATGCAAAACAAAAATAAAGATTCTGCATTGAGTCCTTGTTCTCAGAGTGCAATCCACAGTGTTGAAAAATTGCACCTGATGTGTAAAAAGAAAAATTGACTTATTTGTCTTTTTAAAGTATAACATTCTTTTTTTAGCATGTCTAATATGATATAATTCACGTACCATAAAGCTTGCTGACATAAAATGTGCATTCAGATGTTTTTACCCTATTTACAGACTTGTGTAAACATTACCACAGTCTAATTATAAGTCACTCTCCATTCTGCCTCTTTCCAGCCCCTGCCAACCACTAACCTACTTTCTTTATTGTCTATTCTGGATATAGGCAATGGACTTGTTTAATATGTGGTCTCTTGTAGCTGACTTGTTTCAATGAGCATAATCTTTTCAAGATCCATCCATGTTATATCGGGCATCAGTAATTCATTCATTTTTTACTGTTGAGTAGTATTCTATTATAAGAATTTACCAATTTTGTTTATCCATACATCTGTTGACAGACATTTTGGTTGTTTTCACTTTTGGATATTATGAGTTATAATGTAGTTATGAACAGTAATATACAAGTTTTGTGTAGACATTTTTCATTTCTCTTGGGAATGGGAAACACAGGAGTGTAATTATGTAATTACTGGGTCCTATATTAACTCTAGGCAGAACATTTTGATGCACTGCCAAACTGCTTTTCAAAGAGGATGTGCCAGTTTACATTCTCATCAGGGAAGTATAAAGGTTCAAAGCTCTCCACAGCCTCACTAGCTGCTCAGCAGTTGCCACTGTCTGTCTTTCTTATTGTAGCCATCCTAATGGCGTAAAGTGCTATCTCATTGTGGTATTAATTTGCATAAGTTTAATTCTCTTTTTTATTTCAGATTTCCTGAATAAGACTCTTTCTAAACATAATGGTATGAATAAACCAAATCCCAGCTTCCAACCCATTGAAGTCAGCACTGAATTTTAAAGATAATAAATATCCTGAAAACTTAGATATTTACAGTTTGTGCTTTAACTTGCTCAAATACAGGTATTTCAAATATGCTACTGAAAAGACTTCCATACAGCAGCTTGTTTGACTTTAACATTAGACCATGCCTGAAGGATACTAACTTTTGCTTTGGCCATTCGCTTCCTTTTTTTCAAATTTCAAGTTATTTCATTACATAGTGACATTAACATGTTATTTAGAAAATTGTAGCTTTATGTTCTTTTCCGGATTTGCTTGTGTTCTTTTCTTCATAAGAAATAACTTCTTTATGGTATTTTCATCAGAGCATTGCTTTGGATAGTTTTATAATTTTCAAAAATCATAAAGGTTCCTTTGCAGCTTAACTTCAGAGCCTGCTGAATGTGTTTACTGCTCTCTATCCTAAATATCTTATGTCTTTACAGAAGCTGCTGTGCAAGGCACAGGCTACTGAGTCATTTTCAAAATACAGAGTATAGGGAGCAGGTGTTCAGTTGTGAGTAATGGAATAAAACAAAGTTACAAACTAGGTCAGTTAGTAACATAGGGTACATAAATTGTATTTCTAGAATCACAGTTAAGTTTGTTTATATAATTTTCAAATTATTTACTAGAATGCTCCATCCCTTAGAGATGAATTATACCTGTGATAAGACATCTCATACCATATATGTTCATCTCGATCATATTTCCTGATGCATAGAAGCCATAGCAGGTTCCTCATTATCTCTTTCTCTTTAAAATAAGTAAGATCCCATAAATATTTACTTGTGAGAATATGCAGTGTACTCACTCCACAAATCGTGACCTTTGAATCCTGGAATAGCTTACCAAAGGGATTTATACAGGAAATATATTTGATATCCCCTTAAGTACTAAAAGAGACAATAAATTAAAAGGAAGAAACTACAAAATACTATTACATATTATACTATCATATATTATTTTAGCATCATACTTGACAGTTCTTGAAAAGGCATAAAGTTCACTTATGCAAGCCCATGCAACATGAATGTCATTACCATAATAATGAATATTTATTGATCATTTCTGTACAATAAGTATTTTGTAAATATAATATATGTGTAAATATATATTTAAGTAATCCTATGAAGTAAGTACTATTAAGGCCTCTTCATTTTACAGACAAAGAAATGCAATTGAAGGGTCAAGTAATTTGCACAATGTCAAATTTTGATGGAGCAAGAAGTCAGAATGCAAATCCAGGCAATCAGGTTCTAGAGGTCATTTTCTCAAACACCCTGCAATAATGCCAAAATATTGATTCCACATTCTATTCAAAATGAGCAATTAAGCATAAACACTTACCTCCTCCTTCTTACAAAATCCCAATGAAAATACAATGAAGTTGAATGAAATGGAAAAAATAGTCTCTAATAATACTGAAGAAAAAGGTCTAGAATAACAAAGATATTTTAATGAATTTCTGGAATAAAGGAATATAGGGAAGTACATTGACAGACTGCAAAGGAGAGAAGACAGTCCAAAAAACACTGAGGAAAAATCTGAAGTAAGAGTAGAAGCTATTTTTCTGTCATTAAAATAGCTTGGATACTCAGGGAACAGGAAGGATAAATTCAGTCAGTGGTTGAGAGGCGGTCTGCAGGAAGAGCAGCCAAACAGCCCCGAGCCTCCACCCTTAGAGAGGGACAGCAGGGCCAGTGGTTTCTGGGTAAAGTAGCCTGACATTGACTTAACTGACCGGGGATCATGTGCCTTACAAAACCTAGGCTCCTGGTTCTGGCACTGAATAAAGCACAGTCTGTCTAAGATTCAAGACTGCTTTCCATAAAACAGCGATGACAAGTAGATATTTGCTTCCTATGTACACAGATGCCAAGGGGAAACATATGTACAAGTCTCCTGAGGAAATCCAGAATAGTTTCTCAGATTGTCAGCAGAGTTCTTCATGAATATGACTGGATAAGCAGGACTACCAGAGAGCTGAGAAAGGTAGCACAAAGAAGTAAACCATATTAAATAAATGAAGGAACTGGACCTCGAAGGAAAGAGGTTATAAATAGAACACAGAAGAAGACTTTAGGATATAGAATTAAACAACAAAGAGATGGAAAATATTAGAGACAAGAAATGGAAGATCAATTTAGAAAATTTAGTTTTCATTTAATTAAGACCACTATACAAAGTATACTGAGAGAGTGGAGTAGAGACAGTAATGAAAAAAAAGCAGTTACGGTTCTCAAGGAAGAAAAAGGTAGGTGTTTATTATCTAAAAGAATTATAAAAAATACACAACTAAATATCTCCTAGTGAAACAGCAGGACCTCAAAAATCAATAGATTATCCCAAATAGCTTCCCAAGAAGAAATACAAAACACAACAGGTTGTTTATAAAAGAATGAATAACAAATAGGAATTAGATTTTGTTAGTAATCCTAGAGTCTGTAAGAAAATGGAATAGACCTCTATGTTTTGAAGGACAATAACATTGTATCTAATGTGTATATATATATATATATACATATATATATATAATACATATATTCGTCGTCGGGAGCCGTCCGTCTCGAGAGACGATGGTGTAGCTTCTTAAGAGTCTATCTGCACCGCCGAGAATGGCTGTGCAGTCTGACTCGGGAGTGACACGGTATCTGTCTCCTCCCGTGTTGAATCGACATCTTGCGATGTCGCTGGAGTGTCCTCTCCAGTGAAGCTGAAGCTACAGAGCCTGGGCAGGGTGATATGGAGGGTCTGCTGTTGCCCATGCAGCAGACCCCCCCTCTCTTCGCAGCTGAAGGGTCCAAGGGAAAGACGGAGTCAATACAGCTTGGCTTCAGGTGCGCCGCAGGAGTTGCCGGTGTTGACTACAACATCAAACCGCCTTAGGGACTCCGGCTCCGGATTTTCTGTCGGGGTTTACTCCCTTAGCCTTTCCCCTGAAGAGGTATGCTGCAAGGCAGTGGAGGTTTTTTGGAATCAGAGTTTTCCTTCTCTGATGTGCCCTGACTGGAAGATCGAACCAGCGACACTTAGCTCGCAGGCCGACGCTCAATCCACTGAGCCAAATATATATAATATATAATATTCATATATAATATATATATAATATTCACATATAATATATATAATATTCACATATAATATATATAATATTCATATATAATATATATGAATCTATGATTAGTTATAAATCAAGTATAAGGGCAAGTAGAAATGTTTTTGCAATATGTGAAAAGTAAAAACTTTAATACATACACCCTTCTTTTAAAAAATATAGTCCAGAAAAACTGAAAAAAAAAGATTCAGAATAAGCAAGTTCTCATGAATCAGATTAATGTCTTTTATTTATTTTTTTAAATTTTCTTTATTTTTAATTATATAGGGGTGACAGTGGTTGATAAGATTATATAAATATATCATCTGTATATTGTATTGTGTGCCCACCACCAGTCAAATCTTTTTCTATCCCCATATGTTTGACCCCCTTTACCCTTTACTGAGGCCCAAACCACTTCCCTCTGGTATTCACAATACGACTGCTGTCTATTTCTATGAATTTTTGTTTGTTTTTCTTATTTGCTCATTTGTTGCTTTCAGTTTTATATAACACATATGAGTAAAATCATATGGTTTTTAACTTTTTCTGACTTATTTCACTTAGCATATTTTCAAAATTTATCCATGTTTTTGCTAATGGCAGTATCTCATCTTTTCTTATGGCTGAGTAGTAGTCCATTGTTTACTTATCTGTACCTGTTTACTTATCTGTACCACATCTTCTTTATCCAATCATCTAGTGAAGGACACTTGGTTGTTACCATGTCTTGGCCACCAATAATGATGCTGCAATGAACATGAGGTACATATATCCATGTGAATAAATGTTTTCAAAATTTTAGTGTAGGTTAGAAGAGGAGTTGCTAGGACATATGGTAAGTCTATCCTTAATTTTTTGAGGAGCCTATAGAATAAAAATGTATCAGATTTGCATGGAACTACAAAAGACCCCAAAGAGCCTAAGCAATCATGAGAAAAAGAATAAAGCCAGAGGTCTCAAAGTCTCTAATTTTAACTTATACAACAAAGTGATATTTATGTCTTTAAAAAAGGAGCCAATAGATCCCTGTCCTTTCCACCATGTGAAGACACTGAAAGAAGCCCCAAGTCTACAACTCAGAGACAGCCTTCACCAGAACCTGGCTGTGCTGGCCTCCTGGCCTTGGACTTCCAACCTCCAGAACTGTGATAAATGCCATTTGCTTACAAGCCACCCAATCTGTGATATTTTGTTATAGTAGCCTGAATGGACTAAGTCACCTATATTCATATACTAAACATTGAATTATTATTATGAAAAGTGCAATAATTGCAAAATTTGATAACATACAAATGACATTTTTGTTAACAAAAAAGAGCAATGGGGCACTGGATGTCAGTGTGTGTGTGTGTGTGAGCATATTTCCAATGATAAACTATAACAGGCTTGCTGTATGAGGCCATCTTTCCCTACCTGCTCAATTCTTAAGTTAGATGTATCATCACCTTCCTAACTACAATGCATACCTACATGCACTGCACTGAATGCCAGATGTAGTCAATGAATATCCCTATAAAAATGAAGAGAAATAGGTTATTACTTTTAAAATACTTTTATTATAGACTAAAAAACAATAATATATTTTTATTTATTCATTTACTGACACCCAACCTTTTTGTTCTTATTAAATGAACCTGGTAGGGTATGATCAGTAATTAATTTTAAAGATAAGGGTTAATATTGCCTTGTATGCAAGTTGGAACACTTGGTTCTCAGGTATATGTCTACCAACTCAATTCAAATAACATTTATATTGATGATAATGAGAATGCAGAATACATTTAGACTGCCTTTTCTTTTTAGTATCAAAAATACCATCTTTAAATGGTAAATGTATATGTGAAATTAAAATTTATAAACTGGGCATAGACTGCTACTTAAAAAGTCTCTAGAGATTAATGTTTTCCCAATTCAATAACATGTAATATTATTACTTAACAAGATTATGCAAAGGGGTAAAAAGACAAATGTTTATTGGGATAAAGAACATTTGAGTCTACTGTGCTGAAAGAAATCAAGAAATTTTGATTGACTGCTATTTTTGTTTTGTCTTGTTTTAATTTTATTTTTTCCATTATCACTTATCTTCCTTATACCCTCTTCCACCTCCCCTCAGTCCCCCCTCATCACCACACTGTTGTCCATGTCCATGAGTCCTTTTACTTTTTTACTCAGTCCCTGCACCCCCTTCCCAATAGCTGTCTGTCTCTATTTTGCTTTTTAGTTCAGTTTGTTCATTAGATTCCACATATGAGTGAAATCATGTTATTTGTCTTTTTCTGACTGGCATATTTCACTTAGCATAGTGGTCTCCAGGTCCATCCATGCTGTTGCAAAGCATTACATTTCTTTCCGTTTTACAGCCATGTGTAAATGTACCACAGCTTTTTTATCTATTCACTTACTGATGGACAACTGGGCTGCTTTCAAATCTTGGGTATTGTAAATAATACTGCAATGATCATAGGATGTTTATATTCTTTTGAATTAATGTTTCAGGTTTCTTTGAATAAATTCCCAGAAGTGAACTCTCTGGGTTATAAGACAGTTCCATTTTTAATTTTTTGAGGTATCTTTATAATGCTTTCCACTGTGGCTGCACCAGTCTGCATCCCCACCAACAGTGCACTAAGGTTTCCTTTATTCACATCCTTGCTAGCACTTGTTGTTTGTTGATTTACTGATGATAGCCATGCAGACCAGTGAGGTGATATCTCATCGTGGTTTTAATTTGCATTTCCCTGATGATAAGTGATGTTGAGCATCTTTTCATATATGTATTGGCCATCTATTTTAAAAAGTGTTATCTGTGTAAAAGTAGTTACTTGGGTTTTCAATATGCATTTCTTGAAAATAAGCTTGGAAAACACTATTAAAAAATATATCAGGAAACAGTAACTCTTTAAAGATATAAACCATTTTTTTAATTTATTTTACCAATTATCTGTTCCCTTTCTTTTTTAAGTATATTTTATTTATTATATTGTTACAATAGTTCCAATTTTTTCCCCTTTGCTCCCCTCCACCCAGCATCCCCTCTCCCCCAACAATCCCCCCCCCCAAGTTCATGCCCATGGGTCATACATACAAGCTCTCCTGCTTCACCCTTTCATATATTCTTCTTCTTTTTTTAAAATTAATTAATTAATTAATTATTTTAACAATAAAAAATAACAATCCCTCCCTTTCAGACTTAAGACCCTTTATAATCTTATGAAGGACAATGGGCGAAGGTCTCGACCTCCTCTAGCTGCTTCAAGCTAGACATGCACGTCGTCCTACCTACCCTTGGTCCAGAAATCCCTAGTAAGAGTAGGGGTGTGGAGGGGAGGGTGGCCTTCCCACATGGGAAAGGATCATGCAGACTCCAGGTTGGTTGGCTGTCCCCGGACAATGGCATGCTTGATTTAACAGGCTGGCATTCTTGTTGTATTCTGGACGCAACAGATTTGGCAACAGGCTTAAAGGACATCATTCAATCCATAACCACTAGATGACAAAAGACAGGTATTAATTTTTCAATGTCCCACATTAGGGAAAAGAAGGGCTTCTTTGGAGGAAGGTATGCTGGGTACATCTCACTTGTTCAAAACCCTTTTGCCCATTTTACTTAGTTTGGACTGAGGGAAATATTTTAGGTTTCCCCCCTCTCAGGCCTCTGGGCTCTTTCTGTCCAAGCCTTTAGGACAGAAAAGAGAAACCAGTTTTAAAGTGAAGCCCACAGACCACCCCATTCTTCACCAACCCAGCCACTTAGTTCAGCCAAACCATTGAGTCTCAGGAGGCAGTGCTGCAGACAGGATTAAGTGAGGCCTATATGTACAGACAATCACTCAGGTAATGAGATTGTAGGCTTATGCCCTTTGAAAACAGAAAACACATGTTAATTTATGTAACATAACCCACATGCAAGTCTCTAAATCTGTAGGACTGTCTTATCGGAAAGATATCCAGTTGCAACGCATTTGACATTCTTCTTGCCTGTAAATTAAACATCTTTGATAATGCCACAGACATAGTTTAACTTTCAAATGAAAACAAATTTTAAATGAAAAGAAACTTTAAAGATGGTTAACTGCACTACTTTGTAGTCTACCACTGAGCATTGTGATTCTCCTTGAATCATGATTTTTCTCCCTAAGATTACCCTCCTTGTCATTAAAGGGACTGCATTACGTCCATTTTCAATTTATCCTGTTCATATGCATAAACACAACAAGAGCAGAAAATTATCACTTACGATCTTTAGTTTTACTTTGCTGGAACTTACGCAAGGAACATTTAGGGTGACCTTCAGTCTGTCCTTCAGGGCACAGAAGCAGAACCACATACCTGGCATTGAGCCTTGCTTGTACACACCTGTCTTTTCCAAGTCCTTCTGGTTTTCCATTGTGCCTTAAGGTCCCATCTAGCCATCTTTCAGGAAAACAACCTTCATTCGTTCCCTGGAAAGATTGCCATGGACCGCGCATCCATCCAAGGTACCAGGCCTTTTATCTCATGGACTTTTATTACCTTTGAAAGTCAATCTCAGTTCCTCAGAGCTTTTTGGTAACAACCAAAGCCCAAGCATGTCTCCTTTAAACATGACATTCCAGTCAAAGTCTTAGTTAAAAAAAAAAAACAAAAAAACCTTTATTAACAACTGGTCTTATTAGTTTTATGCAAAGAAACTTATGTCATTACTTACTTCTTTAGAATGCCAAACTCTGGAGGGATCAGATAGGGAGAAAAATATACAGTGTGAAGGAAAATCCTTGTCCTAATATTCACTGAACTTGCATTTCTATTCTTTATATTTTCATTTTTTCCCCCACTAAAAATTTTTGTTTTTGTTTTTTTCCATTACAGTTGTCCCACTTTTTTTCCCCCTCTTGCTTCCCTGCACCCTGTCCCCGCTTCTCCCACATTCAGTCTCCACCCAGTTGTCCATGTCCATGGGTTATTTACACATGTTCTTTGACTGGACCCTTCCCCTTCTTATCCCCTTCTCTCCCTCCCATCTCCCCCTTTGTTACTGTTAGCTTATTCCTTGTTTACATACCTCTGGTTCAATTTTGCTCATTTGTTTGTGTTGTTCATTAATTTCCTGTTACAGGTGATAGCATAAGGTATTTTACTTTCGTTGCCTGGCCTATTTCGCTATGCATAATTCTCTCTAGTTCCATCCATGTTGTTGCAAATGGTAGAAGTTCCTTCTTTCTTTCAGCACTTATTCATTGTCATTTTCCCCCTTTGTACTGGTGTTCCTCTCTGTCTCTCTGTCTCTGTTTCTTCATCCTCTTAAAGCAGACCTTTTAGCATCTCTTGCAATGCTGGTTTGGTGGAGATGTATTTTTTTAGCCTTCTTTTTTCTTGGAAACTTCTTATTTCACCTTCCATTTTGAATGAGAGCCTTTCTGGGTAGAGTATTCTTGGTTGTGGGCCTTTGTTTTTCATTGCTTGGAATATTTTTTGCCATTCCCTTCTGGCTTGTAGTGTTTCTGCTGAGAAATCTGATGATAGCCTTATTGGAGCTCCCTTGTATGTTATTAGTTGTTTCTCTCTTGCTGCTTTTAGGATTCTCTCTTTGTCTTTGAAATTTACCATTTTAATTATGATATGTCTTGAAAAGGGCCTGTTGTGGTTCATCTTCATTGGGACCCTCTGTGCTTCCTGGACTTGCGTGACTCTTTCTCTCCTCATGTTAGGGAAGTTTTCTGTCATTAGATTTTCAAAGAGGTTTTCTATCCCTTGCTCCTCTTCTTCTCCTTCTCGAATTCCTATGATATGGATATTATTACATTTCATGTTGTCCTATAGCTGTCTTAGAACCTCTTCAGTCTTGTTCAGTCTTTTTTCATTTTGTTGCACTGTCTGGGAGTTTTTGTCTAAGTTGTCCTCCAGCTCACTGATCTGATCTTCTGCTTCTGCTAGCCTGCTTTTAATTCCTTCTACTCTGTTCTTCAATTCAGAGATCGTATTCTTCATTTCCTCCTGTCTCTTATTGATAGCTTCTATGTCCTTTTTCATGCTGGCGTAATTCTCAGTAAGTTCCTTGTAGTTTTTCTGGAGTTCTTTTTAGTTTCTGCTGAGCTCATTGAGCTTCTCCATAATCCATGTTTTGAATTCCGTATCTGTTAGTTTGCTCTCCTCTATTTCATTTAGCACTCTTTCTGGGGATTCTACCTTTTCTTTCGATAGGGGGTTGTTTCTCTGTCTCCCCATTGTTGTGACTCCTATTGTTTGCTGGTGCTTTTTAGAATGATCTCTATCTGTTCCCTTTCTATTTCTAGGGTTTAAAAGGAAGGTTTTATGAGAAATCCTTCAGTTAAGGAACATGAATCACAATCATTGATTTAAAAACTCATATTTGAAGTAGATTTGGATTCAGTATTAGAAGTAAAAAAGAAACAATATCTACTGAGTGATTCTTATATTTTGGGTTGAACATCCTGCCATTAGCTTGGACAGCCACTCATACATAGGATACAGGGCTCTGCTAATAATTAAAATGTTGATCTTGATTAATTCCTGATATTTCTTAGTCTACATTCTATTTTGACTGGAAACATATGTATAACTTTGAACCACCTATATTAGGTCTCCTTTTGACAGTATACAGTTTTGTATATATCTTTTTAATTTTTTAAATTATAGTTTTCATTCAATATTATCTGTTAATAGTTTCAAGTACACAGATTGTGGTTAAATTTCATTGGTAGCTAAATATTAATTAAGTAAGAAAAAAAGGGAGTCAGCTGTTATTAAACATAATAAATTAGTGGGCAGAAGCCTACTTGCTTCACCAGAAAGTCACAGTTCATATACTCCCCAGGGACCCCCCATGACCACATATCTCTGGGGGAAGGATAGAACAATAAATGAGGGGATAAGCACATGTGCAATAGGATCCAAGATTGTGACCATAGAGGACTGTATGTCTAGCCTGGGAAGGAAATAGATTGGTTAGGGGTGGACCTATCAGAAGCAAGCCTAGGAAAGCTTGGGAAGTACACTGGTTAGCTTAAAAAGAGCATCAGGTTTGAGATAGTAAAATCAGCTTTTCTCTTTCTCTTGGGTACACATGCTTGCCCAGTTTGTAGCCATGATCTCTCCATAGCAGCTTGTGGAACTAGTGACCTGGCAAAACAGACTCCTAATGCAGACCCCAGCTGGGATGCAGCCAGGAAAAAAGCTGGACTGCACTAAGCTTTAATATGGACTAATTTTTGATGTGGCACAAAGTGTCTGGACACAGATGCTATTCTGGGTCTTATGAAGGCAACATTGGACTTCATCCGTGACAGGACAGATGAGATTGGGCATTGGAAACCCAAGGTAACTACTTCAAATTTGAATCAGGTGCCCAAATAAATCTCATCACCAGACTTCATCCTGCTGCAAGGATCTATTGTAATGCTCTCCTTGAGACACCAAAAGCACCTCACTTCCACCAGCAACAGTTAGACAATCATATACTTTAAAAGTGTTCCCGCTGATAGTTCCAGTATCCATATGGCACCACACACAGTTATTACAATATTATTGTCTATATGTTCTGTGCTGTAATTTACTTACCCATGACTATTTTGTAACTGCCAATTTGTATTTCTCAATTTCTTCACCCAGTCTCCCAACTCTCCTCCCCACTAGAAGCCTCAGGCAAGTAAAACAAAAGAAAAGATAAACAAATGGAACTACATCAAACTAAAAAGCTTTTTCCACAGCAAAGGAAACCATTAACAAAATAAAAAGTATCCAGTTTTCTATATTGGCCATGAGTCATTTGGTAGATCAGGCTAATTCCTCTTGGTCCTACTTAAGGAATCAAATAGATATTTGGAAAGTTTGGTTGGGAGGGGTAGAAGAAGGAAGGCAAAGAAGACTCCTGTAACATGCTAAAAACTAAGGAACTTTCACTGTAATAGAGGTCAGAATCCAAAACCCTTTTAAATATTACAATGTACATTGGATGTACAAATATAATACAATGGCATTTTTAACTTAATATTTATTCTTAGTCATAAGATACACTCAAAATAAAAATGTAATATTACACATAAAATATAAGTTAAACCAATGAATACAGAATGATCTTTGATAAATATACCCCAAGTTAATATAAAAATTTTCTCAGTTCATTTAAGAAAGTACTTTTTTAATTATTAAGGGTCCAGGACTTAAGCTATTAGCTCATTTATATAGCTTCAATAGATGCCAAGGGAATATAGATACACCTGAGAAGAGCAGAAAAAAATGAGTCTATTTATAGTCCAGAGGAATCAGAAGTAAACATTTATGGGGCACTCAAAAGGACAACAGAATCAGGAAAAATGGGGCACATAACTTTCAAGTTCAATGAATTGTGATTTTTTTTCTGTGACTCATAATATAATGCTGATGACTCAGTGTCTCACTGTTTACTAACCTCAAATAACACCTGTGCCTCTATTACTGAATTTAGGACTCCTGAAACCATATATACTCAAATAATGTAAATGTTTCTGGCAAAGAATATGCTTTCCTTTCAGAAGGTGCAAGAAGTACTGATGCAGTAAGAGACCACAAACGGTGGCCTCTAATACCACACTCCCTTGTGCACCCCAACTTGCTTTCAAGTGAACAAGCTAACCTTATGATTTATCATGAACTTTGAAAAGTTACTATCTCAATAGCTTTGTGTGTAAAAGCCAAGTATTTCATCGAATGCAACCCCCCAAAAAAGCCTAATTGGAACAATTGACCTCAAGAATCTTATTCATGTTGGGTCCTCATCAATTTAATATACATCTATCTACTTTTATTAAGTATTATCTCTATCCATGTGCACTTTAGTTATGCTATTAGCAAAACATCATTGCCAACAGAAATAAAATTTTGAAGAATGGACTTGTGTGTCCTGTTACAGCATCTAGTAAAGAAGTCCAGATTTACATTTGTCTTCTAAGTCACCAAAGGAAATTTGATTAATCACAAAGAGTCTAGAGTATTTTTAAAATATGCTCCTTGACAATTTCTTTGTTCTATGAATAATATTAAAAGAGATAGTATAAAAATTTTGTTTTAGGGACTTCTGGCCAAGATGGAGGCATAGACAGACAGGCTGCATCTTCCTTCACAACTAAGCAGGAATACAACTACCTCAAAACTAGAAACAACCAGAAGTTCCAGAAAATCAAACTTCATGGAAATCCAGAAAACAAAGAAATAAAAAAGAAAGGTAGGAGGGGCAGAGCCATGGCAGGGAGGATGCAGTGTGGTGGCGGCAGCAGTGGTGGCAGTGGCAGGATGGCAGAAAGTGAAGTTACACATTTAAAAAAGTTGGGAGGGACACCTGGGGAGCATTCCCAGCTCCTCACCGGACTCCCAGCTCACGGTCCCAGCACCATGGAAAATCAAGCCTCATTGCTTCTGACTGTGCAGACAATGGGGACTGAGGCAGAGGAAGAAACTGCTGGTCTCTCAGCAGAGTCTGCTGGTTTAAAGGGCCCCCATGGTCCTAGAACATCTGCAGATCCACCCACTCTGGGAACAACAGCCAGGGCAACAGCTAGAGAGGCATCAGCCTCATACAGAAGTGGGAGAAGTGCCTAGAAAAAGGGCGAGTGCTGGGAAGGCAGCATTGTTCCCTCTCTGACCCCTCCCCTACATACAGCGCCACAACATGGTGAAAGAGGTCACCCTGTACTGATAAATCCCTAAAGCTCCACCACTTACAACATAACAGGAGTGACAGCTCTACCTGGGACACGGAGGCAAACAAACACAGGAGCCTGTCAGAATGAGGAGACAGAGAAGTATGGCCCAAAATGGGAAATGGATTAAGGTTCCAGTGGGAGAACTAAATGACGAGGAGATACCCAACCTAACAGATGAGGAGATAGCCAACCTAACAGTCGTAGAATTCAAAACACTGGTGATAAAGATGCTGACAGGCTTGACAGATATGCTTGAGTGTGGCAAATGCATAAGAGAACTGAAGGCTATGCTAAGTTAAATGAAGAAAAGCCCACACAAAATCAATGGTGAAGGGAAGGAAACCAGGGTTCAAATCAATGATTTGGAATATAAGAAAGAAAGAAACAGTCAACTAGTGCAGAATGAGGAAGCAAGAATTGAAAAAAATGAGGAAAACTTTCCAAATTTTGTGAAGGAGGTGGACATACAGATCTGCGAAGCACAGAAGGTTCTGGGTGAGCTGGATTCAGAGGGGATCACACCAGGACACATCATGATTGAGATGCCAAAGGTGAAAGATAAAGACAGAATCCTGGGGTCAGCAAGAGAGAGGCGGAGAGTTGCCTACAACGGGATACCTATAGGACTATCAGCTGATTTCTCAGAGGACATTTTGCAGGCAGGAAGAGACTGGCAAGCAGCATTCAATGTGATGAAAGGCAACCTGCAACCAGGATTACTCTATTCAACAAATCTTTCACTTGGAATGGAAGGGCAGATGAAATGCTTCCCAGTCAAGGTAAAGGCTAAAGGAGTTCATCATCACCAAGCCATTATTATACAAAATGTCAAAGGGACTTACTTAAGAAAAGGAAGATCAAAACTGTGAACACTAAAATGACAACAAACTCACAAATATCAATAACTAAATCTAAAAAATAAAAACAAAATCCAACTAAGCAAACCAGAATAAAAACAGAATCATAGGTATAGGGATCATTTGGAGGGTTATCAGGTGGGAGGGGAGAGGGCGAGAAATGGGGAAATGGTGCAGGGATTAAGAAGCATAATCGGTTGGCACAAAATAGACAGGGGGGAGTTAAGAATAATATAGGAAAGAATGAAACCAAAAAACTTATATGCATAACCCATGGACATGAACTAAGGGGGGTGGGAATTGCTGGAGGGAAGGGGGCAGAGGGGAGCAAAGGGGGAAAAAACTTGGAACTACTGTAACAACATAATCAATAAAATATACTTTAAAAATTTTTGTTTTACCCATATAGTGAATAAACTTTTTTTCAAAGAATAAATATTACATGATTTTCTTTAATTAAAGTCATAAAGTCAAACTGTGCATATATAAAGCGTAAGAATTCAAGTTTTCTTAAATTTAATGAAGCAAATGATACTAAATTAGTTAGCAGGCTTTTAATATTAACTACATTGTAAGAGCCTTATTTTGAATGTCTTCAGAATTATTTTGCTTATCTCACAAGGATATTGAGGCAGCTCATAACACCTAATATGAAAGATCATAGCACCTCACTTATCCAGACATTTTTTACCTGGACAAGACACTTTTTTTAAGACAAAGCCAGCATCATGAAAATTAGAAAATGTGTCCAGAAATAGTCAAATATACAACTCAAATTTTATCAATTTGCTGTTAGAATACCTTTCCAGACATATTGAAAACAATGTACTTTATTTTATGCATATATTTTATAGCCTTGGTCATGATGAAAACAAACTGGTAGCATGAGTCCAACTGAAACCTGTAATGAATAAGAAAACTAAATAATATGAAAGCCAACTCAAGAACTCAGAATATAGAATGAAAAATAGAGAAATGTCTGGAAAGACAACATGAAGGTAAATAAAACTTGATGTTTTCTCAGGACAATAAATATAGAATTTTCATTTGAAATATATATATATAATTTTCCAGAAAGATCAATTGTTGAGAAATTAACATTACAGACAGACAAGGAACTACAAACTAAGTATAGTTAATTAGGCACTCCAAAAATGTCCTATATGTATATATTATGTATGCATGATCTTTCTACCTAGTAATTTTTAGTTCTTATAAGATATGAATATATTGTCTGCTTATTTTGAATTTCTTCACAAGTCTAAAATGCAATATGAAATAAAAATATTTTTAAAGCTTTTGATGACTTCTAGATTTAGTTCCAACATGTAAATAGCTCAGAAGTTATCACTCCTATCTTTGCGAGAAAATAAGAGCTGAAAAAAATGCAAATCAGTGACTTTTCATGAAAACATCCAGTTACTGCGGTTCCAGAGCAAATTGTCATCTGGGAAACTGGAGACACAGGTGAATCCAGGAAGCTGAGACCTGCTTACTTGAAGGAGAAGATGCTAGCATCATAAACTGGTAAGAACAAATAAATGGTAATTTTTATAAACTGTGGGAAGCTGTGTATAAATAATACTAAGAATGAGAAACACCTACAGGAGGGATACATTCTTAGAGAAACCCCAGGATCATGTAGCTTTCCCTTTAGGAAATCCATCAGGATCCCTTGGTGAGTCCCACAATGATCCACCTGTAGCCCTGGCAGGAGGGAAAGAGTGATTATTGTAAAATGTGCCAAGATACCTCTCCACAACAAAGTCCTTTTGTAGGACTTTTCCAGAGCCTTATCTCAGCCGGGGGAAAGACATTATTTGCAAAATCTCCCTTTAGCTTTTCTTTCTCACCTAAAGGAGAAAAAACAGTCAATTAGTCAACAAGCTTCCGGGTGTCAAAAATTATGAACACTGCAATTAAATATGGGATTGAGGGTATGGAGGAGTGCTATACTTAATTAGAAAAATGTTGATAAATATCACATCTAAGAGACTCAGGGTCACTCAAAGACTGATATTTAATCTGAAAATTCTAGAAGTTTCTCCCTTCCCCACCCAATAGGACTCTAATATAATAACAATAAGTTACAATTGAAAGAGTTTCAAGACACAGACTCTACCTGAAGAAAAGTATTAGGGAAGCCCAAAGTCAAGAGAGGAAGCAAACGTAAGTGCACAAGAGGAATCTGAAGCTTCTGGCACCTACACAGATACAACAAACATTAAATATAGCCCAGATGCTAGGCAGTATATAAATTATCACACTAAAGGCCTATTAACTTTAGTTAGTTTCTATTATCCAATGCAACACGTCCAGCTTTAAACAACAACAACAAAAAATTACATATTATGTCAAAGGCAAGAAGAAATAGAGGACACAAAGATTACATACTGCATATAGAAAAGTGAAATGAATGACAGTAATATTACAAGGGGTGTGAGGGAGGAATTGAAAATACTCTGATATAAGTTACCTATACTCTTGTGAAACATAGCCATGTTATTGGAAGAATGGCTTATACCAGTTATGTGTATTGTAAATACAAGGCAACCACTTTTCAACAAGACATATAATTGATTTGATTTAAAAAAATGTAATTGAATTAAAAAATGCTCAATTAAAATAAAAGATGGCAGAAAAGGAATGGGGAAAATTAAAAGAACAAATTCAATAAATATAAAAGTTATGAGCAGGGTAAATATTACTACAACTATATCAATATGACCTTAAACATGAAGGAGACAAACACATTTATTAATAGAAAAAGGTTGTCAGAGTTAATTCAAAAATACTTTTGTTGTCTACAAGAAACCCAAATTTAATGTAAAGAATTAAATAAAGTAAAAATAAAATATATATTATGCTAACAATAATCAAAAGAAAGCTGGAGTATCTATGTTGATTTCATAAAAAGTAGACTTCAAAACAAGGAAACGTATCAGCTATACAAAAGGCATTACATAATGATAATGAATCTGTTTTCCAAGAAAGTACAACAGTCTTAAAAGTACATGTACCTAACAACATAGCATCAATATACTTGAAACAAAAACTGATAAAATTGAGAGAAGAAATAGAGAAATCCATTATTATATCTGGATACTTAAATACTTGTCTATCAATAATTAATAAGTCAATCAGGAAGAAACTTAATAAAAATATAGTTTAATTGGTGTACCATCAATCTACAGAGTCTAATTAATATTTATAGACCACATCAGCCCACAGCAGAAAAAATACACATTTTAATCAATTTTACATGAAGCATTCACTGAAACAGACTACATTATTGATCATAAAACATGGCTTTACAAATTTAAAAAATAAAAATTATACAAAGTGTGTTATCAATGGAAGTAAACAGAAATCATTAACAAAAAGTACTGGGAAATATTTAAATGAAGTTTAAATGATATTATTCTACATTTCTAAATAACACATAGGTCAAAAAAGTATCAGGGGGATTAAGACATATATTGTATTAAATAAACATCAAAATTATACTTATAAAATTTGGGGGACAGAGTGAAACAGTCCTCAGAGAGACACTTAAAACATTAAATGCATGCATTAGGAAAAGAAAGTTCTAAAATCAGTAACCTAAGCATTCACTTCAGGAAATTAGAAAAATAAGAAAATGTATGACTAGGACAATCAAATAAAGAATAATGAAACTTTCAGCAAGAATGAATAAAATTGAAACAGAAAAACAAAAGTGAAAATCAGTGAAACCAAAGCTAGTTTTATGGGGAGGGAGAGAGAAAATGAGAGAGGGAGAGAGAGAGAAGAGGAAAAGAGAGAAGAAGAGAGAATAAAGGAAAGAAGATGAGAAGTGTGGGTAGGAGAATAGAGGGAAGACATGACTTATCTTCATCAGAAATGAAAGAAGTTTTATTATTACCAATCTCACAAACATTTGTGTTCACAGTTTGAAAATTTATTTAAAATGAGCTAATTACATGAAATACACAAACTACCAAAACTAAAACAAGGGACTGTAAATTACCTGTATATATATCCATTAAAGAAATAGAATAAAGATTTATTGGTAAATCATAGTGTACATACAAGGAAGAAATGATGCCAATTATCTACAGTCCTTCCCAAAATCTAGAACTCAGTCTCTAAGTTTATCATTACCCTAATATCCAAAGCAAATAAAATATTAGAGGAAAACTGCAGACATAGAGGAAAACTGCAGACATGTTTCTCATAAAGATGGCTATAAAATTAGCAATAAAATAGTAGCAAATGGAATCCAACCATATAAAAAGAATCACACACTATAACAAAGTGAGATATCGTCCAATAACACAAGGCTTGTTCAACATTTGAATAATCAGTCAAAATAATGCACCACGTAACAGGCCAAAGAAGATAAATCATATGATTATATGAACCAGTGTTGAAAAATTATTTGGAAAAATCCAACACTTGTGATAAAAATTCCAAGCAATCCAGAAACAGAGGGGAACTTACTCAATTTAATAATGAATAATGAATACAAATAAATCTAGACAAAAACCTTAAGCCCTTCAAAACAAATCAGCTCAAACTATATCACAGACCTAGATCTAAAACACAAAACTACGAAACTCCTAGAAGATAATGTAGAAAAAAATTGAGATGTGTTTGGAGTTAGTGATGATATTTTAGATACAATACCAAAGACATGATTATGAAAAAAATTGGTAAGCTAGACTTCATAAGAATTAAAATTTTCTTCTTTGTAAAATACACTTTCAATAGATTAAAAACTAAGCTACAGACAGGAAAAAATATTTGCAAAATGTACAAAGAACTCTAAAAACTCAGCAATAAGAAAACAAACAACACAATTTAAAAATAGACCTGAACAGACACCTCACCAAAGAAGATATGCAAATGGTAAATAAGCATATGAAAAGATGTTCCACATCATATGGCATCAGAGAAATGCAAATTAAAACAGCAGTGAGATAGAACTACAAACCTATTAGAATGGCCAAATTCCAGAACACTAACAACACCAAATACTTGTGAAGACATGGAACAACAGAAACTCTGATTCATTGTTGGTGGGATGGAAAATCATACAAACACTTTGGAAGACCTTTTGGAGGTTTCTTACAAAACTAAACATACTCTTATTATACATACAGCAGTTGCATTCCTTGGAATTATGCCTTCAAAAACCTGCACAACCAAGATGTCCTCTAGTAAGTGATTAGATAAATAAACTGTGGTACAACCAGACAGTGGAATATTACTCAGCACTAGAAAGAAATGAACTATTAATCATGAAAAGACATGGAAGAATCTTCAATAAAGTTTTCTAAAGGAAATCGGCCAACCTAAAAAAGCTATATAGTTTATGATTCTAATTGTATAACATTTGGGGGAATGTAAAACTATAGAGACAGTAAGCTAGTCATCTTATTTTGTTTTTCCTTTCTTATAATAGTCAATCTCTTGACACCTTTATTAATACTGACTTAATTGCTATTGATAGTGTGATTGTGTGTGGGGGTTATTTTTGTAGGTGTGGGTTTTATTCTGGAGATGTTTGGTTTTGTTTAGCAGCACCAGTACAACAATATACAAGACACAGTGGTTGGAGTTACTCCCAGTTAGCCAGCTGGAAAGAAGGACACACCAAAGAATGACCCAATGACAACCCAAACTCAATCACAACCAGAGAGCAAAGATAAATGGCATAAAAGGCATCCCAAGAGCATCAATTTCAAGAGATTAAGGAGACTACACCCTAGAATCTCACAGGTCTCTTACCACAAAAGGTCACACCATGAAGACAGGGAGTCAAATCAGATCAATCTTAGAAGCAGAAACAAACAAGAAATTACCTAAAATGAAGAAAAAAAGAAACAACCCCCAATTGAAAGGAAAGAAGGAATCCCCAGAAAGTGTTAGATAAAAAAGAGGAAAGCAAACTATTCTCACTGAGTTCAAAATAATGATTATAAGAATGCTCAGTGAGCTCCAATGATAACTACAAAGAACTCTAGGAATGCTACAAGAAACTTACTGTGAATTATATCACCATGAAAAAGAACATAGAAACTACCCATAAGAGTGAGGAGGAAATGAAGACTACAATTTATGAAATGAAGAACACAGTAGGAGAATTAAAGCAGGCTAGATGAAGCAGAGGATTATATCAGTGAGCTGGAGGACAAGGTAGAAAATAACTCCCAGACAGTAAAACAAAACAAAAAATGACTGAAAAAGAAAGAAGAGGGTTTAAGAGACCTGCAGGACAACATAAAACATAATAATATCCATATCATAGGAATACCAGAAGGAGAAGAAAGGGATCAAGGGACAGAAAGCCTGTTTGAAAAAGTAATGACAAAAAAGTTCCCTAAATTGATGAGAGAAAAATTAATGCAAGTCCAGGAAGTACTTTTGGTCCCAATCAATATGAACTCAAAGAGGTCCACTATAAGACACAGTATAATTAAAACATCAAATTCAAAGACAAAGAGGGAATCTTAAAGGCAACTGGGTTGAAACAGCTACTAATATACAAGGGAGTTATATAAGGCTATCAGATAATTTTGCAACAGAAACACTAGAAGCCAGAAGGGAATGCCAAGAGATATTCCAAGTAATGAAAAGCAAAGGCCTGCAACCAAGACTACTCTACCCAGCAAAGCTCTCTCACTTAAAATGGAAGGCAAAATAGTTTCCCAGACACCCCCCCAAAAAGACTAAAAGAATACATCTCCACAAAACCAGCATTACAATAGATGATAAAGGGCTACTTTAAGAAGAAGAAGGAAAAGAGAGAAAGAGAGGAACACAGATACAAAGGGGAAAAATGGCAAAAAACAAGTACCCATCAATAACAATTTTAAATGTAAATGGATTAAATGCTCCTATCTAAAGACATAGGGTAGCTGAATGGATAAGAAAACATGACCCATATGTATGCTGTCTGCAAGACACCTGCCTCAGAATAAAAGATCTACACACATTGAAAGTGAAGAGATGGAAAAAAATATTTCAAGCAAAAAAAAAAAAAAGCTGTGGTAGCAACACTTAGACAAAATAGACTTCAAAACAAAGTTCATAAAAAGAGACAAGGGGAATACTTAAGAAAATAATTCATCAAGAAGATATAATCCTTGTAAACATATAACACCCAACATAAGAGCGCCAAATATATAAGGGAAGTTCATAGCAATACAGGCCTAACTAAAAAGGATAGAAGAGTCTCAAATAAACAACCTAACCCTACATCTACAAGAACTAGAGGAACAACAACAAACAAAGCCCAGAGAAAGTACAAGGAAGAAAGGAAGATCAGAGCAGAATTAAATGACATCCACACTAAAAGAACAATAAAGAGAATAAATAAATATAGGAGATGGTTTTTTTAAAAGATAAACAAAATTGACAAGCCTTTAACTAGGCTTGTCAAGAAGAAAGAGAGAGGACCCAAATAAATAAAATCAGAAACAAAAGAGGAGAAATCACAACTGATAGCACAGAAATACAAAGGATTGTAAGAAATTACTATGAACAGCTATATGCCAAGGATTTGGACAACATGGATGAAATGGAAAAATTTCTGGAAACATATAATCTTCCAAAATTGACTTAAGAAAAAGCAGAAAGCCTGAATAGACTGAAAACAACTAGTGAAATTGAAGCAGTAATCAAAAAACTCCCAGCACACAAAAGCCCTGAACAAGACAGCTTCACAGGCAAATTTTACCAAACATTTAGAGAAGAGCTAACTCATATTTTTCTCAAATTATTTCAAAAAATTCAAGAAGATGGAAGACTCCCAAAACTCTTTCTATGAGGCCAGTATTATCCTAATTCAAAAATCAGGTAAAGGTACAACAAATAAAGAGAACTATAGGCCAGTATCACTGATGAACATAGATGCTAAAATCCTCAAAAAAAATATTGGCAAACTTATCCAGAAATATATTAAAAAGATCATACACTATGATCAACTGGGATTCATCCCAGGGATGCAAGGATGGTATAACAGTCACAAATCAATAAACATAATACAACACAAAAACAAAATGAAAGAAAAAAATCAGATAATCATTTCAACAAATGCTGAAAAAGCATTTGATAAAGTACAACACCTATTTATAATAAAAACACTCAGCGAAGCAGGAATAGGGGAAGCAGACCTCAACATAGTAAAGGCTGTATATAAGAAACCTACAGTCAATATCATATTCAATGGGTGAAAACTAAAAGCTTTCCCCCTAAGATCAGGAACAAGACAAAGGTATCCACTTTCACCACTTCTATTCATCTTAGCACTGGAAATTCTAGCCACAGGAATCAGACAAGAAAAATAAATAAATGGCATCCAAATTGAAAAGGAGAAAGTAAAATGGTCATTATTTGCAGATGACATGATACTATACATAAAAAACCCTGTAGTCTCCACCAAAAGACCACTCAGCCTAATAAGTGAATTTGACAAAATAGCAGGGTACAAAGTTAATATTCAGAAATTGTAGGCATTTTTGTACATTGACAGTGAAATATCAGAAACAAAAACTAGGAAAAAACATTCCATTTACTATAGCAACAAGAAAAATAAAATACCTAGGAATAAACTCAACCAAGGAGGTAAAAGACTTGTACTCAGAAAACTATATAACACTGAAGAAAGAAATAAAGGAATATACAAATAAAGGGAAGCATATACCATGTTCATGGATTGGAAGAATTGACATCATTTAAATGTCCATACTACCCAAAGCAACCTATGGATTCAATGCAATCCTATTAAAGTATCAATGACATATTTCACAGAATTAGAACAAATATTTCAAACATTTATATGGAACCAAAAACAACGCCCAAATTTTTGAGAAAGAAGAAAAAAGTAGAAGGAATCATAATGCCTGATATTGAACTATATTACAAGGCCACTGTAATCAAAACAATTTGGTACTGGTGTAAGAACAGACACATAGATAAATGGAACAGTATAGAGACTCCAGAAATAAACCCACATCTCTATGGTCAATTAATATTCGACAGAGGGGTAAGGAGGATAAAATGGAGTAAAAAGAGCATCTTCAATAAATGGTATTGGAAGTTCTGAATAGGTACATGCAAAAAAATGAAACTAGACCACCAACTTACACCATACGCCAGAATAAACTCAAGGTGAATAAAAGACTTAAATGCAAGCCATGACACCATAAAAGTCCCTGAGGAAAATATAGACAGTAAAATTTCAGGTATCCCATATAGCAATATTTTCACTGATATATCTCTTAGGGCAAAGGAAAGAAAAGAAAAAATAAACAAATGAGATTACATCAAACTAAAAAGTTTTTGCTCAGCTAAAGAAAAGATTATCAAAATGAAAAGGGAACTAATGTATGGAGAAACATATTTGCCAATAATACCCCAGACAAGGGTTTGATCTCCAAAGTATATAGAGAACTCATACAATTCAACACCTGGAAGAGTAACAATCCAATTAAAATATGGGCAAAGGACCAGAACAGACATTTCCCTGAGGAGGACATACAGAGGGCCCATAGGCATATGGAAGAATGCTCAACATCACTAGCCATCAGAGAGATGCAAATAAAAACCACAATGAGATACCACCTGTCAGAATGGCTATCATTAACAAATCAACAAACAAGTGCTGGTGAGGATGTGGAGAAAAGGAAACCCTAGTGCACTGTTGGTGGAAATGCAGACTGGTGCAGCCACTGTGGAAAACAGTATGGAATTTCCTCAGAAAAACTAAAAATGCAACTGTCTTTTGATCCAATGATTCAACTGCTGGGGTTATTTCTTAATAATCCTGTAACACCAATTTAAAAGAATCTATGCATACCTATGTTCATAGCCATATTACTTACAATAGTCAAGTGTTAGAAACAGTCTAAGTGCCCATCGGTAAATGAGTGGATCAAAAAACTGTGGTACATTTACACAATGGAATACTTCATGGCCGAAAGAAAGAAGAAACTCCTACCTTTCAAGACAGCATGGATGGAACTGGAGAGTATTATGCTTAGTGAAATAAGCCAGGCAATAGACAAATACCATATGATCTCACCTATAAGAGGAACCTAATGAACAAAACAAATGAAAAAAATAGAACCAGAGGCATGGAAACCAGGAACAGACTGACTGACCAGAGGGCAGTGGGGAATGAAGAAGAGGGGAAAAAAGGGGAAAGGTCTAGTCAAAGAACATCTATAAATGACCCATGGACATGGACAACAGGGTAGGGATTGATTGTGGGAGTTGAGGAGGGACGGGTCAGTGGAGAGCAATGAGGGTTAATTGGGACAACTGTAATGGATCAACAATAAAAATAAATAAATAAATATATTACTTAAAAAAATAAAAAATAAAAACACTATCAATTCTATGACTCCACCCAAGTAATTTTTCTTTATATTAATTTAAATAGGACTAAAATATTAATTTTGGTAAGACCGGAATTTTGAATTATATAAATTGTATAATAAATAGCACAGTTATCTCATTGTATTATTAACAGAAGCATGTGTAACATGTGTAGAATTGATTTTGATAGGTGTTTGAATTCTCAAATTGTATAATAATTATAGTTTATGAATTGTCTCTATGTGTTATTTCATTTCATTTGATTCAATCCCAAAGTTAAGATATATATTTTCTTTTTTCCAGAAGAAAAACTTCAGTAAGTAGAGTTGTCAGAGGGGACACAATCATCAATAGCAAAACAATGGTTTTAACCCAGACCTCTAACTTCCATTCCAGAGGCAAAGTGGTGGGAAATGTGGCAAACTCAAGGATCGCCTCACCTTAGGCCATCTTAGAGGCATGCAGGAACATGAGCTCTCTATAAAACAAGATTACCTGCTTTTTTTGGTGGCCATTTTCCTTAGAATGTGATTAAAGTACAGAATATTCATCATTCTATACTTTTCGAAAAGAAAGTTTTTAAATAAAAGTCACCAGAAACATTTACATAAAATGAATAAATGTTTCTAAAATTCTTGGAGAAATACATTTCTAAAGAGCAAAAGTACACAATTTAGTTTAGAATTTATAATTGTTTCAGAGTAACTTAAACATAATATGCTAAACATTCCAACAAGTTACACTTGATCAGGAAGAGTTTATTGTTCTACATGAATGAGAGTAAAAAGTAAAGAATGCAGGGTGAAAAATAAATGATAGAGGGACATATATGCACGGGTATTTGACAAGAGCACTTCAAATCACTTATTTAGAGGTTTAAAAAGCTATAGAATCCCTGCTTTGATATCAAACTGAAAGAAGTTTTAAGTCCAGTAGCAGGCACTTTATACACTTAAAATGGTATTAAAACGACCTTATAAGGAAAGAATTATTATTAGTCACATTTACAGATGAAGAAATTGAAGCTTGGGTAATTTAAGTAGTTTTCTACATTAAGAACTACCCAATGTGGTATAAAATGTTTGTGTCTAAATATTTTATTTAACTTTCACAATCTTTTGATATTTTTGTCATTTATTGTATATCCTATGTTCTGTTTTATTATCTTTCCCTTTGAAAGTAACTTGATTGTTTCTTCTTCGAGATTTATAAAATTAAAAATTAAACTAAAATAGATCTAGGTTCTTTAAAAATCAGTTCTGTCTGGTACTTTCAGTGATTCATATATTCAAAATAGATATTTTTGTGGAAAACATTTCTTTTTTATAATTTTTTGTCTTGTTTCCATTTTATTTTATCTCACATCAGTTACTTTCAAGTTATTCTTTGCTCTTTATATTATGTATGTGTGCATATGTATTTCTGAGGTTATTGTCATCTCCTCATGCATTTTGAAACAACTCTAGTTGGTTTTTATATCATTTGATTAAAATATTTGATTGGATATTTGATATTTTTCTCTGTGAAAATTTGAAGCTGTATGTTGTGCACCCTTATGGGTTATAAATATTGTGGAAATTTGTTGTTTTATTTTTTTTTAATTTTTGTTCTTCCAGCTGCTTTTTAATTTCAAAATAACTCTTAGTAGGATTTATTTTTCTCTCATGTTTAGTGGTCTTTTGTCTTTTGAATACTTCTTTTTTCAAATTCCTGACTTTAATTGAATGTAATAAAAAGATACAATGTCACTTAGGTTCCCATTAGGTAACAGAGTTCTAATCAGATGTTTCAACAGAAAGAACTTCAAGGAAAGTCTTACTTTCAAAGTGTAGGCAGGGTAAAGAAAGACAAGTGTTCAGAGGCCCCAATATTAGCAACTTTGGGAAACCATTGCTGTCTCTTAGACGTTAAGAATCTAAGGACAGAACAATATTCTGAGGCTTCCTGTGACTTGGAGTTTTAGAGAAGAGACCAACATGACAGATTATACAATGAGACAAGGATTTGGCTAGACCATTGCCAGAAGCAGAGTCCCAAAGGAGTAAAAGGAAGAAATATTCAAAGACCCTGTTTCTCTCTCTGTCTCCCTTCTCCTGCCTGTGCTTTCAGGGGTGTGGACATTTGGAAGCCAGACATCAGGATGTTTGGGTTATGCGATCCATAGGGGTCAGTTCAGGTCTCTGGGAAAAGAGTAATTAAGAATGAGATCAGAGCCCTGACAGGTGTGGCAAAGGTCTGGTTTGATTCCGGATGAGGGCACATGCCTGGGTTGCAGTTCTGGTCCCTGCCAGGGTGTGTGCAATAGGCAATGGATTGATGTTTCTCCCCTTCTCTTTCTCCCTGCTTTTGCTCTTTCTAAAAGTAAATAAATTAAGTCTTAAAAAATAGAATGAGGTCAGAAATGATTCTTGAGAGCAAAATGAAAACTGCCTGTATGCATGCTTTCTAGAAAATAACTGCTTCTAATTGCAAATCATTTACAAATTATGCTCTTTTTCTTTTTTCTTTAGTATTATACTGACTCTTTTTTGTGTGGTGCCAAGTTCTTCAGTTTCTTATTTTCATTTAATTTTTACTCATCTTCATTTATTGGGCTATCTCTAAAGTCCTGTTAATATTATGTATTAATAGAGTTTATGGCCTTTCCATTATCTATTCAATGTTTAACTGATTTTCACTAATATTCACCTAATTTCTACACCAGATCTGTATTATTTGTGCTTAATTTCTTGATATATATTTTTGTCATGTTTTACTGTCTTGTTTTGTGTAGATGTTCTAGCCTGAGAAAAAAATTCCTTGAGCCTACTACATGATTTTCTCACTATGAATATCTTTTCCATACATAATCTAAAGTTGTCATTTTTTTCTTTCCTTACAGAAAGTGGTAATTCCTACGACACTTTAGTCCTTGAATTATTTCAAGGTAGTGCATTTTCAACTCTGCTACCTAATGAAAAGTGCTTCTTATATTTCACTTTCTTATTCTTTTTGTTGCTTATACAAATTGATAACTAACAAGAGGAAGGATTAATGAGGGAAATTGGATCAAGAAACAACTGTCTATCATAGAAAACAGGTCCCATGAGTGAACATGTGTGATCGTGTGTGTGTGTGTGTGTGTGTGTGTGCATGCATACACACACACATGTGTGAAGTCTTTACCCAATGGAGGGTAAAAAATCATATATGCATAGTAAGACAATGCAATAGGTAGATTGCCATTTTACAAAGGTCATTAAATTTCTCTGACTTCATGTAGATGTAGGAAGAGAAAATTCCCCGGGTGCCTGGCAACTAGCTACTGAAAAGCAGTTCTACTTTCAGAAGTGTTTCAAAAGAAAAGGAGGCAAGATGGAAGAGTTTGCACTAGCTATTACTGGCTTTCTGCTATCATTATTTCTTATTCGCTTCAACCAGTTCTCAGTTACTTATTGCTGCAGGGATAAGAAATTTTTTTTCTTTACTTCCTTTCTTAGGAGATATAGCCTAGAATAGATTCTAATTTCTTCAAGAAATTAGGATAGAAAAAAATTCTCTACTGGGCAGTAGTAAGAATCTACCTACTTTCCTCAGCCATTTCTTGAATATTTTTGGACTTAAATTCAAATAGTAAATATGTTTAAGAAATGAATGTAAAATAAATATCACATTTTATATTAATATCATTATTTTTCATTTGAATTTTTAAGATTGTGTTTTACATGCTGAAAACCTAGATGATAGATTTTTCTTCAAGAATATTTAGGCTCACATAGTTTATTGTTTGAGAGACTGGTTTGGGGCCTTACAAAATACTGACTCTTTTATATGGCATGGGATAGCATTATTTCCCTGGAGAAATAGCACTCGTTTTGAAAAAAAAGAGAGAAAGAACTTGTGGACATGGAAAACAGTGTGATGATTGCTGGGGGTAGAAGAGGGTATGGGGGAATCAATGGAAATGGAAAAAGAGCAATAAAAAATATAGTGATAACAAAAAAAGTAAAGAAACTTTTTTCCCCCATTGGTTCTGTATGACTGACATCTGAAAACATTTTTTATAATCTCAATATATCTATGAAGTAATATTTCATAACTCTCCTTTTAAATTTATTTTTTGATGCTTAAAAATATTTTTCATTCTCTAATCCTCGCTACCTGCCCCAAATTCTATATGCCTACAGATTTTAAACATTTTTGATAATCACAGAAAAAAGTACAAAGTTAATAATTTTATAATTACTCCAATTCCTAAGGTAGAGTTATAGCAATCAATAACTTTTGTCTCCATACCATCTGTTGGTATTTAGTCTGATTACTTACATTTAAGGACAGAATTTTAAAAGAAAAGTACATTTTAATAGGTAACTGTAGCAAAATCTGGGAATCTACAATATAATGTATACAACCTCAGAGAAAAAAATTTGTTGACAGGTTACCCTGCAGGATTAATACAACTATAAAAAGAGAAAGCATATTTTTGAAATTCCAAACAATGAAATAGCCTACAGGGGAAAATAAGCTAACATCTTTCCATCTTTACAAATTGCTGACCAATAAATCAGAATTTAAATGTAGCTGACTAATGATTATATGAGGCTTGAAGCAATAGAATCCTCATTTTCATATTAACAGGCATTTATAGAAATAATTCTGACATAAGTCTGCATATGTTTAACATGATAAATTACACCAGTAAGATTGATGTTTTTAATGTATAAAAACATGTTATAACTTATAAAAATACATATTTGCTTACTGTAGAGAAAATTCAGCATTGACTTAAAATTAAAATTAATTTTGAAATGTATGTAGTCATTCTTAAAGCATATAAAACTTTTTCAGGGGATGGGAAACATAGTAGATTACTAGGTTTTAGAAATGATAAAATTTACTAAAGGCAAAGATAATATTTCATTTTCTTAATATCAATTGGATTATAGATTTTTCAACAAGGTTATTGATCTTTTTTATGTCATCCTACAGTTTCATTTACAAAACCAGTGAAGGGCATATTCTCAGAATACCATCTTTGACTCTTTTCAAATATATTGAAATGAGAAGCTAAATTGTAATGATACAGCAAAAGAGGCCACTGGTATTAATATAGGTAGCAAAGATCCAATCAGGTGGTATTGACTTCAGAGAAATTTCCAAAGCCAGTTGCTGCCTAAGAGTAGTTGCCACTGACAAAACCTTAAAATGTTCTGTATTCACAGGTGGGCATTGTCATTGCTGCATGTCATAATTGGGACCTCTTGCAATAACTCAACAAGGAACAAGGCAGCCCACAAATGCAAAAATTTGACTCATGAAACATAACTAGCTGAAGAGCAGTGAAATTAATATATGTGTCCAAAATGCTTTCAGAGAATTGAGGCCACAGTACACACCGCACCCTAGAAATATGGCAAGGAAGGAGACAGAGAGTAATCTTAGCCAAGGTTGACTTAAATGATCCAGAGATACTAGAGCCATAAACTAGGGAAATGACAGAATATTAATTTTGATGATTTTCCAGGTTGTGAGTGTGGACTCTCAGAGAATGAGAAATTACACAGGGCCCAATATTTTGAGAGCTATAATACTCACAGTTTTTATTTCCAGGAACACTACCAGATTCTCACAGTGAAGAGATAAGTAAAATATTGTCATTTTTTTTTGGCTGAAAAGGGACAAAGTCAACACATTAGAATGTAGAGAAGCAACATATGCCACCTCATTATGTGTATCTTTGGCAATAGGATTATTTTATTTTCAAGAAACAAAAGATTTAGGAAGATACTTTGACTTTCTCCTTTACTGTCAACAAGAATTTAGATAAGAGCCAGCTCCAGGAATGGAGCAATCCCCATACATAACTATAGTATAATATAAGCTAGGTGTAGTGGAAGAGACTCTGAAGGACCTAGAGATCAGCGTCCACTTCGTGACCCTTGTAGTCTCTGCATGACCTAGTAAACATTTGTTTAAGCAAACATTTGCTTTTCCATCTTCATGTGAATTGCTTTCCTATCCTTTGGAGTCACAAACCATTACCTCTTTTTCCTGAGGTCAAGACGGCATAAACGACTCAATCATTGGGCCCCTTATGATTATGGAACTCCCATATGTATGTACATAATTAAATTTGATTATTCTCTTCTTTTAATCTGTCTCAAGTCAATTGTTATTCCATCCAGAAGAATTTAGAAAGGTAGAAGGAAATTTCTCCCTCTCCACTCCACCTCATAACAGAAGTATGCTTAGGGCTTTCTCCTTAACAAAGGCCTGCTCTGTAGGGGAAAAGAAATTACAGAGCCTTATCCAATCTCAGGGTAAGGCAATTATGTGGATCCAGTATGCTCAAACCTTCCTGTTTCTCCTAAGGTGGTGGAAAAGAGCTACACAAGCTCACTAAAAGCCTAAGATTTAACCACAGAATTATAGAAAATTATCTACCCATATTTTACCACCATATCAATAGTGTCCTTATTATAATAACAGTGGATACAAATGAGACACCTGCAAAGCACAGATTCCTTTTAAGAAAGAGATCTTTAGGTAACCTCAAAACAACAGGAGAGGAAAAAAAAAATATACCAGAGTAAATAAAAATCTCTGACCCCTAAAACTACAGCAAACATTTAACACAACTTGGATCCTAGCTGGATAAACATATAATTTCACACCATAGTTTTACTGCCTTAGTTCCTGTTACTTCCTACATCATGTCTAGATTCTAGCAAAATTAACCAGGCATGATAAAGGCATCATCACTCCCCAAAACCTTTTTGTTCATCAACTGCCACTCTCAAGCCCTTCCTCTTTATAGTCATTATCAAACACAAATTATAATTTAAGGATATTATGACAGTATACTTTAATTTCCCTTACCCTATACATTATATATATAGGTTTAAATTATATGTAGTTATAAATTCATATAGTTTTAGTAGAATGGATAGAGTGAGGGTAAATAAAATATTCCAAAATCAGGTAGTGATGATGGTTGCAGAACTCTGTGAATATACTAAACATTTCATTGTATATTTTAATGTGAATTTTAGAATATGTACAATATATCTCAATAAAAATGATACTGTTTGAAAAGCTCACAAATCTACTTTATGTCTATAAAAATTTCCTTGTTCTGGACATTTGAATTAAATGATGTCATACAGAATACTGTCTTTTGTAGTTGCCTTCTTTCACTTACCATAATATTTTCAAAGTTCATTCATTGTTAAAAATAACAAAAACTGTGGAATCAATTTACATTTAATGGTATCACATATGAATTTCATCTGCTTTTGTTTTTTTATATCTTTTATCTATTTGTTCTTCTTCTCATATATTACTGCCTTCTTTTGTGTAAAATAGATATTTCCTAGTGTACACACTAGAAGGATACACTAGAAGAACACTTTGGGGAAATAACATTTTTTAATATTAGAAAACAATGTTATAAATTGTACATTATCAAAATTAAAACTTTTGTTCTATAGAATATACTCTACTAAGTAAATGAAAAGACAAACAATAGGCTTGAGAAAATACTCAAAATCTTTTGAGGACAATGAGGGTGATCTTAAGAAGAATCATGATTCAAGGAAAATCACAGAGCTCATTGGTGGACATTGGTCTAGTGCAGCTGTCTTCAAAGTTTGTTTTCATTTAGAAGTTAAAAATGGATTTGTGACATCATCAGAGATGCTCAACTTATAAGTAAGAAGGATCTATGAAATTGTCACTGTTTAGCATCATTCCAGAAAAACTCTTGCAACCTAATATCTTCTCAAAAGGTAGCCTTGTGGGCTCAGAGAACTAGTTTGTTGGTCATTGTGTGGATTAACCCATATGTTATCATTTCTGTTTTCATAGGGCATATGTTTATGACCTCCTTATGTAGATGGTTGTTTATACACTATAGGCCTCACTTGGGAAGCCCATCTACATTGCTGCCTCCTGAGACTCAACAGGTTGTCTGGACTAAGTGGTTGGTTGGTAAAGTATGGGGCAGTCTGTGGGCTTCAGTATACAACCAGTTTCCTTTTCTTCCCTAATAACTTGCACAGAGAGGGGCCAGAGGTGTTAAAAAGGGAGGGAAATTCTACTTCCCCTCACCCTGAGATTAGTATAGTGGTCAAAAGGGCTTCAGACAGGTATGAAATGCTTTACATACCTTCCTCCAAGAAAGCCACTTTTCCTTAATTGGAGACATTGTAGAATTGGTCCTACTAATGTCATTTAGTGTTTATGGTTCTGATTGTGCCTTCTAATTTTCTTGCCAAATTTGTCACCTCCAGATTATGACAAAGATACCAACTTGTCCAGCAATGCCATTCTTTGGACATTGTGTACAGCACTTTCCAGGGACAGCCAACTGACCTGGACTTTGCAAGAATCTTCATCCTCATGTAAGGCCTCCCTCCACTCCAGACTCCCTTTCTGTTACGGATCTCTGGACCAGGCAATAGGTAGGACTATGCCCATGGATAGCAGGAACTAGCTACAGAAGAATGAGACCTTTGCCCATTTGTCTTTGTAAGAATACAAAAGTCCAGAAGTGTTAAATGCGGAAAAGTAGTGAGTGGCCACAGGAGGAATTTGCTGAGGCAATGGTAAGAAGTCTAGTATAGTATTGGCTTAGAAGCTAAATGCCTCCAGAGCCAATGGGAATAAAGAGGGCTGGCTCTCTCTGGCTCTTGGGCTCTTCTTCCTTGTGGCTATCTGGATGATCGTGATTATATAAAATACTCCTAAAGCTCAATAAAGAAACAAACAAACCAAATTTAAACATGAGCAAAAAAAAAAAAAAAAAAAAAATCACAGTAAAAGAGTTGTGAATGACTGATAAACAAATAAGATTTTCAACCTCATTAGTCATAAGGAAAATGCAAAGAACAACTACAACATTTGGGAACAGAATTTTCATTGAGTTATATCTGACACTTGTTTTTGACTAACTTTTGGCATCTAAATCCAAAAGTGACCCCAGTTTTTCTCTCTCACATCAACTTTTTAAGGTATAGAATACCCTCCCTTTGTCCCCCAAATTATACAAATGTACAAAGAAAAATATAGAAAAAATTACCTGAATGTACTGTTTATTTAGAGTTATTTTATTCATATAAAGGCTATATATTATTACTGTAAGTCAAATTATCTAAAAGTAGTAAAGTTCTGTTACCAAACATACATATTAAGGTACAGTAGTCTCTCTATATTGTGGTTCACTTACCGTGGCCTCACTGTATCGTGGGATTTTAAAAAATATTATATTCAATTATTTATCGCGGATTTTTTACTATATTGCGGGATTTTGCAGTACTGTATACGTATGTTGTTAAAGTTACGTAGGTTTAAGAGTGTAGAATATGTTTAAGGACATAAGTAGTGTTTATAAAAGTGTGGAAAAGGTTAATAAGGGAGTAGGAGAGGTTAATAAGGGCTGGGAATGATTTATAAGTGTGTGGGAAGGGTTTATGAAGCCTTATAATATATATAAATACTAAAATAAATGTAATGTTTCTACTTCACGGAATTTAACCTATTGTGGGGGGTCTAGAATGTAACACCTGTGATAAGTGAGGGAATACTGTGTTTTATCTTTTCAAACAACAGGTTAGCAAATGCCAAAATGAGATACTTGAAACAGTCTCCTTCAGTTGGTAAAGCTTTAAAAATTGCTTCATGAGACCCAGTTTTATGTGTAGAGGTGTGAATATAATGTTTTTTCTGTCAACAAGTGGCTCATGTACAATGTTTGGATAACCAGGTTTGAGGTCAGATCTTGGAGGCTAATTCGACTCCACCCAATGCTTCTCATGAGCTCTGCTGTCCCACATACACAGAAAACAGGGATACTTGGTGTAACCACGTTAGGGATACTTGGTGTATCCATGTTGCTGACCAAGAAGGAAGCAGACCATTTAAAGGTCAACACAGATTATCCAATTGAGCTTGTGATATTGCAACAGATCAATGACTCTCTTTATATCTTCATATTCTTCACGAAAACAAACTGAATGCCCAATTGGGACTGCACCAAATAAATTACCATTGTGGAGGAGGACACACTTCAAGCTCCACTTTGAGCTATCGATGAACAGTCACCATTCAGTTGTGTTCTAGATTGGAATTCCCAATTCCTCCATTAAACCATGTATGTTATGACAATATACAAAGCCACCATCACTTCGAAAATACTGCAGAAATACACTTTCTCATGCATTTCTCTCGCAAATTTTTCTTGTGCAGTCTTGATGCTAGGAGTTCTGAAGCCTTTTGGATAGTCCCAAATCTTGTGCCAAATCATTTAACTCATGCTGATCAAATCCCTTATGAACTGAGTCATCTTCAATTTCAAAATCTTCATCATTGCTGTCACTTAGTTCTTCACCATACTCCTGTTTTTCAAAAGAGGGTAGTTCAGTGAAAACTGGCACTGGGATTTCAGCTGAATGAGGTACTAGGTGTATACTGATGGTAGACTAGGATACTCTATTTTACATTTTTTTTTTTTTGTTGTTATATCCTGACATTTTCACTATACAAAAGTAGCAGTCACTTGAATGATCTCTGGGCTTTTGCCAAACCATAGGTATACCAAACGGCAATTTATCACATATTTCCTTCGTCCACATCCGTAAACTCTCGACACAATGCTTGCACACCTTGTGAGCCCAAGACTTATCTTGATCACCAAGTTTTACTTTAAAATATGCAAAATAGGCTTGCCTGATAAATGTGCTGATGTTTTTTTCTTTGACTGGGAATGGTGAAACTGCCACAGATATAACAAAATGAATCAGGGTTGTTTAGCCACTTACAATAAGAAATAGCAGAGGCAGACATGATCTGAAGGAAAGGAAATAAGTATGTACGTAAACAAAAAAAGAAATTTTGCTAACTCCTTGTGTACAGACAAGAACTCATACTACACTTCAGAATATGATTCACTATGTAGATCGGCACACAACCTCTCACCACACTGTCTCATGTGTAACTGAATAGCCTAGACAAGTATGAACCTGTCACTGGTCTCCAAGGTTGTCCCCTACTCCTCTCCACTTGAGGGGGTTTGCTCTCAGCCAATAGGAGAGCACTAGTGCTTCCCTGGATCCAGGCTCGATTCAGCCTAGAGTGGTTTCATTAAGAAGCGGTACAGAAAAAACTTGACGTTATAGAAGAAAACTAACTGCAGTTTTTGAAATTAGCATGCTTATTTAAGTCAAAACAGCTGAAAAATCGAACTAAACAGGAATTATGTTAAAAATTACACCCTTGTATAATGAGACAACATCTGATACTAATCAGGAAGTTAAAAAAATTTTAAAACCTTATAATGCCAAATGTTGATAGAAATATGAAGCAATTGAATATCTTAATATTGCTGGCATAAAATGATAAAATCATCTTAAAAATGTGTTTTTTCATTTTTTATATAAACATATACTTGCCATTCAATCCAGTAATCCTACTTCTGAGTTTTTAACCAGAGCAATTAAAATACTGTATCTGCCTACATGTGTAATTTTATAGAAACATATAAGTTCTTTATTCATAATAGCTGAGTCAATCAATAAATTGAGTTATATTCACACAAAAATTACTACTCAAAATAAAATTTATTAAACCATTTAGGATATGCACAATTTTGTGTGTATGAGGTCTGTCTTGAAAAAGTCCAACCATTGTTAGTATAATGAAACTAGTTTGCGAGAAATCAATATAACCTGGCAACCAAGGACATGAGCTGGAGTGCACAGGTGTGAATGATAATGACTTTGCTCTACTAGTCAGTGGGGGACATAGACGCTGTTGAGTGAGCATGTTACTATGTGATTGTCACATTCAAAATGACTGAGCAAGTAGAGCAATGATTTAACATTGAATTTTGGTTAAGCTTGATCATTCCTCCTTGGAAACTATTCAGATAATTCAGAAGGCTGCAGCTATGAGCAACTAGTAATTGGCAGCTTCATCAGGACAATGTACTTGCTCATGCATCACATCTCATGCAGAGTTTTTTGGCCAACATCAAACCACCCTGATGATTCAGTATTCCTACAGCCCTGCAACTTCTGGATTTTCCCAAAATTAAAATCACCTTTGAAAAGGAAGAGATTTCAGACCTTTGGTGAGATTCAGAAAAATATGATGAGACAGGTGATGGTGACTGGGAGAACTGTGTGAGGCCCCAAGGTGTCTTCTTTGAAGGGAACTTAGGCAACATTGTCCTATGTACAATGTTTCATGTATCTTGTACCTTCTTCAGTAAATGTCTCTATTTTTCATATTACATGGCTAGATACCTTCTGGACAAACCTTGTATACTCAACCCTCAATAAAACAAAAAATAAGAAAAATAAACATCACTGTAAACAAAAGAGAATGAGCTGCTAAATTCAACAAGTTGGATAAATTTTAAACATCATTTTGAACAAAAGAATCCAGTTACAAAATGTTACCTAAAATATAATCCTTCTTCTTTTCAAGAAGAATGGCTGCTGAAGATCGAGGAGCAGAGGGATGTCCTGGCACAGAAATTCCATCAACCACTCTCCGTCTCTCCCCAATGGCTCCCACTCCAGACCCTCCTCAGGTGACTTTAGTCTTTGATGTCCTACCTTTGCCAGAGCCCAAGGGTAAGAAATACCATCCTGGACTTCTGGCCAAGATGAAGGCCTAGACAGACACGCTGGGTCTCCCTCCACAACTAAGAAGAAATACCACCACCTCAAAACTAGAGACAACTGGAAGTTCCAGAAAATCAAGCTTCACGAAAGTCCAACAAACAAAGATATAAAGAAAAAATACCCATCCAAACAGGAAGGAGGGCTGGAGCCAGGGCGGAGAGGATGCAGTGCGATGGCAGCAGCAGTGGTGGCAGCGGCAGGCTGACAGAAAGGGCAGTCACACATTTTAGAAAGTCAGGAGGGACACCTGGGGAGCAATCCCAGCACCAGAATAGACTGCACAGGTCACAGTCCCAGCGCTGGGGAAAATAAAGCCTCATTGCTTCTGACTGTGCAAACCAGTGGGGGTTTGGTGGAGGAAGAAACTGCTGGTCTCTCAGCTGAGCCCACTTGTTTAAAGGGCTCCCATAGTCCTAGAAAATCCACAGACCCACCCACCCTGGGAATGACGTCCAGGGCAACAGCTAGAGAGGTGCCAGTTCCATATGAAAGTGAGAGAAGCACCTGGAAAAGGGACAAGTGCTGATCAGATAGCATTGTTTCCTCTCAGACACCTCCCTTACATACAGCACCACAACGTGGTGAAATGGGTCACCCTGTACTGATGAATACCTAAGGTTCTACCCCTTACAACATAAAAGGTGTGACAGCTCCACCTAAGACACAGAGGCAAATAAACACAGGAGCCTTTCAAGTTGAGGAGACAGAAAAGTATGGCCCAAAATTGGGAGCAGATCAAGGTTCCAGTGGAAGAACTAAGCAACAAGGAGATAGCCAACCTAACAAATGAGGAGATAGTCAACCTAACAGATGCAGAGTTCAAAACACTTGTGATAAAGATGCTCACAGACCTGACAGATATCCTTAAGTATGGAAAACGCATAAGGGAAGAAGTGAAAGCTATGCTAAATGAAATGAAGGAAAATCCACACAAAACCAGTGGTGAAGGGAAGGAAACTGGGGTTCAAATTGATGATTTGGAACATAAGAAAGAGAAAAACAGTAAACCAGTACAGAATGAGGAAACAAGAATTGAAAAATATGAGGAGAGGCATAGGAACCTCTGGGACAACTTTAAACGTGCCAACATCCAAACCATAGGGGGGCCAGAAGGAGAAGAGGAAGAGCAAGAAATTGAAATCTTATGTGAGAAAATAATGAAGGAAAACACCCAAACTTGGCAAAGGAAATAGACATACATGTCCAGGAAGCACAGAGAGACCCAAACAAGCTAGACCCAAAAAGGACCACACCAAGACACATCATAATTAAAATGTCAAAGGTTCAAGATAAAGAGAGAATCTTAAGAGCAGCAATAGAAAAGCAGAGAGTTGCCTACAAAGGGGTGCCTATAAGATTAACAGCTGATTTCTCAAAAGAAACTTTGCAGGCTAGAAGGGACTGGCGAGAAGTATTCAAGGTGATGAAAAGCAAGGACTTACAACCAAGATTACTCTATCCAGGAAAGTTATCATTTATAATAGAAGGGTAGATAAAGTGCTTCCCAGAGAAAGTAAAGTTAAGGAACTCATCATCACCAAACTATTTTCATATGAAATGTCAAAGGGACTTTCTTAATAAAAAGAGAATCGAAATTATGAACATTAAAATGACAACAAACTCACAACTATCAACACTGAATCTAAAAAATAAAAACAAAGTCCAACTAAGCAAACAAGAATAAGAATAGAAGCATAGGTATGGAGATCATTTAGAGGGTTATCAATTAGGAGGGGGCAGGGGAGAAATGGGGAAATGGTGCAGGGATTAAGAAGCATAATTGGTTGGTACAAAATTGACATAGCAAAGTTATGTATACTATAGGATAGGGTGAAGCCAAAGAACGTATATGTATGACCTATGGACATGAACTAAAGGGGGTGGGATTGCTGAAGGGAAGGGGGGGGTACTGGGCAGAGGGGGGAAAGGGGGAAAATTTGCAATATTGTAACAACATAATCAATAAAATATACTTAAAAGGAAAGAAAAAAACTTCTTGTATGGGATACTAGAATAGGCAAAAGTAATTTACCTTAAAGAAAACAAATAATTGATTCATGGAACCAAAGACCAGAAACACAATTAGTAAGTGTCTACCATGTAAGATTTTCCAATGTATTTAATTTTTTTTCTTTTCCATTAACAAAGCCCTCCTTCATACTGACAACAGTAATGGTTGCTAGTGATTGTGATAGATGGCAGACACTATATAAACATGGTGCCAGGTAGTTCTGTTGCCAGCTTGGTTGAGATGGGAATCATGTCTGTGGATGCCCTTCCTTGTACAGGTCCAGGTTTGAGTTGGCCAAAAGAAAAGAGAAGTGAAGCAGCAGCCATGACTCTCTGAAGGTCCTTTAGATCAAACACAAAGGTTAGTGGAGGCTTCCAGCAGTTGTCTTGCCCAGATTTTTACCTAAGTCTTCTTCCTGCTGACCAGTAGGAAGATTCACCAACAAACTTGACTTTGACAAAGAGGAGAACTAACAGCACAAAGTTGAGAGCTTCCCAAAAGTCTCTGTGAGCTTCCCTGTCACAGTCTCACTTAGAGTTTGGCTTGGTTCTTCAGGTTTTCCTGCAAGCAATAATTTTTCTCTAAACATCCAGTTACTTACTCTAATAATTCATTTTCCTGGCTCTCTTGACAACTGTGTAAGTCTAATTCTGATCATGAATCCCTAATCCCATATCGCTCATAATACTGTGTTACCCTAAACAAAAGCTGGAGCATATATCTCCCTCTCAACACACACACATGCACACTCACATCTTCGTTGTCATGAACACTTAAAAAAACAAAACGAAACATGTTATCTTGCAGGGTTTTTTTTTTTGTTTTGGGAGGATTTGCCTTTTTAAAAACATATACGCACAAAGGTTAATAATGTAAAGGATTTTAACTAAAAAATGACTCAGGTAATAATAATTGAGTACATTAAGTGTTGTTCATAAGCCTATTTCCTTCGTCACTCATTAACTCTGACTCTGAATTTCTAACTTGTATGCAGTAAGGATCCAGATTTTATTTCAGATTCAGTTAATACTGAAAGTGCCACCAGAACCCACCAGGGCATTCTCTCATCTTTTCTCTTCCATTTTACTCTCCATATTACCATAATTTGGGCCGTATTCCCAAAGACCTCCTCTATGGCGAGCTAGCAGAAGGCCAGAGGATGACAGGGCGCCCAAAACTGCGGTTCAAAGACATCTGCAAAAAGGACATGACACAATGCTCCATCAGTCTCAACACATGGGAAGTTCAAGCAGACGACCGCCTAGCCTGGAGGCTCGCGGTCAGGCAAGGTACGTCACGCGCAGAGGCTGCGCGCAACGAGGAGGCGGTCCAGAAAAGATCGAGGCGGAAGCAGCGTCAACAGCAGCAACAACAGCCATCTGCCTTCACCTGTAACAAGTGCGGCAGGGATTGTCACTCCCGAGTCGGACTGCACAGCCATTCTCGGCGGTGCAGATAGACTCTCAAGAAGCTACGCCATCGTCTCTCGAGACGGACGGCTGCCGATGATTACCATAATTATTCATTCAAGAAACATTTATTGAATACAGGTTTTGTTCCACATATTACTGAAAAATGGCGTCAAGGACTTCACAATAGTGAGGCAATCAGAGAATGGGGGAAAAAAGCTTAAAAAGAAACATGTGCATGGTGCTATGGATTCACTAACAAGCGACTGACTAAATGCATAAAGAGTGGATTTTTCAAGGCAGCTGTTTTAGATGACTGAAAAGTTATTAAAATAAATATTACTATAAATACCTAAAGCCGATTTGTGTGAGGTTTACTTTTTGTGTCACATATCTTAATTTTCTTTGTATAAGTAAAAGCTATTCTTGGTAAGATTCAGAAAATAAGCAATTTATATAAAATTAAATTCTGTCCATTTTTCAAAAACACAAATATCTATTTCATAGTTATCTAGCGATGTTATTTTTTTAAAATATTCTATCACTTGTTCATTTTATTGAGATATTTATCATTAATTTTCCTGATAGTTTTATTAACTCCATAATATGGTCCCTATAAAATTGTTTTAAGTTCTTCCTCTATAATACAGGTTTCATTTTTTTCTAAGTTTGTCACTTACTGTTTTGGTTTTCATGTTTTAGTCTGGATCACTACAATAAACAGATGGTACACCCAAATTGTTTAATTTTTAAAAGTTTACAAGGCTATGGACATGGTAAAGAGACCAAGAAAAGGATAATGAAACACCCAAGGATTAGCCACAGCAGGAAACTGTTACCCTTTCTAGCCTGGAACAGCTACTGGGGAAACAATGCTATAGAGTTGAATGTGAGCTGGAACCATGAAAGGGAGACCTTCTGGTCTTCTGCTGGTGCCACCCAGACAGTGGTAGCAGCTAAAAGCTGGAATGTCATGGGAGCCCTGTGTTGTAATTAATAGAGGTCATTTTCTGGAACACAATGTAGAAAACTGGAAAGATGAGCCACAATAAATCTTTGATTCATAGAAATTCTTATTTTTCACACAGCTCGCACTTTTTCAGTTTCCAATTTCATCTTTAAAATACCTTGTTCACCAAGAGACAATGTAAGTTTTTTTCTATATTTAGTTTTTTTTAAAGTATATTTTATTGATTATAATGTTAGAGTTGTCCCAATCTTTTTCCCTTTGCCCCCTTCCACCTGGTGCCACCCCCTTCTCTCCAGCAATCTCATGCCCCTTAGTTCATGTCTGTGAGTCACATAAATAAGTTCTTTGGCTCCACCCTTTCCTTTGCTATTCTTAATAAGCCCTTGTCTATTTTGTTCCTACCAATTATGCTTCTTGATCCCTGCACCATTTCCCCCCTTTCCCCATTCCCCCTCCCAGCTGATAACCCCCAAAATGATCCCCAAACCTACAATTCTGTTCCTGTTCTGGTTGTTTGTTTAGTTTGTTTTTGTTTTTATTTTTTAGACTGTTGTTGATAGTTGTGTGTGGTCATTTTAATGTCCATTGTTTTGATATTCTCCTTTCTCTTAAATAAGTGCCTTTAACATTTCATATAGTAATGGTTTTGTGATGATTAACTCCTGTAGCTTTACCTTGTCTGGGAAGCACTTTATCTGCCCTTCCATTCTAAATGATAGCTTTTCTGGATAGAGTAATCTTGGTTGTAGACCCTTGCTTTTCATCACTTTGAATACTTCTTGCCAGTCCCTTCTTGCCTGCAAAATTTCTTTTGAAAAATCAGCTGATAGTCTATGGAAATTCCTTTGTAGAAATTTTCTTTTTCTTGCTGTTTTTAAGATTCTCTCTTTATCTTTAACCCTTGGCATTTTAATTATGATGTGTCTTGGTGTATTCCTCTTTGAGTCTAGCTTGTTTGGGACTCTCTATGCTTCCTGGACTTATATGTCTATTTTCTTCAGCAAATCAGGGAAGTTTTCTTTCACTATTTTCCAAATAAGTTCAATTTCTTGCTTTTTCTCTTCTCCTTCTGACATCCCTATGATTCAGATTTTGGTACATACAAAGTTGTCCCAGAAGTTCCTAATCCTCTCATCATTTTAAAAAATTCTTGTTTCTTCTTTCTGCTCTGGTGAATGTTTATTTCTTCCTTTTATTTCAAATCATTAATCTGAATCCCAGCTTCCTTTCCATCACTGTCGGTTCCCTGTATATGTTTCTTTATTTCAATTTGTATAACTTGCACTTCTTCCTTTATTTTTTGGCCATACTCAAACATTTCTCTAAGCATCTTGATCATCAGTGCTTTGAACTCTGTATCTGATAAGTTGCCTATCTCTCTTTTGTTCACTTCTTTTTCTGTTTTTTTTTTTTTATGATCTTTGATTTGGGCCATATTTCTTTGCCTCCTCAGTTTGGCAGCCTTCCTGTGTTTGTTTCTGTGTATTAGGTAGAGATGCTTGACTCAGTGTCTTGGTATTGTGGCCTTATAGGGTCCACAGCCTTCCCTACCACCCAAGCTGAGTACTTGAGGTATGTCCTTCGTGTGGGCTAAGTATACCCTCTTCTTGTAGTTGAGCCTTGGTTACCATTGGCAGATCAATGGGTGGAATTTACCCAGGAAAGTCTGCTGCAAGGACTGGCCAGGACCACTGACCACCAACCTCCACCCTTTGTGGAGGATAAGCTGTGCAGGGGTAGGTTGGCAGTACTCCGATGTGGTCTGCAGCTGTCCACTGGGTACACTGGTGCTTGGGTTTTCTGGGTGGTACAGGCCAAGGTCAGCCCTAACCTGTGTTTTGCCTGGGGCACCCTACCTGAGCTATAAGGCAATCTGAGATGGCTGCTAATTTTTCTGGGCTTGGAGATTCTCAAATGATGCTAAGTTATAAATCTAAGTTGTCTGCTGGTAGTGCTGGGCCAGGAAGTCATTGAGGCCAGCTGTTGCTTGTTTGATAGAATTTAGGAAGTTATGAAGCATGAGCCAAGACCAGTCATTCATATGGGTGGGTCTGTCATTTGGGTGGGGCAGAGTCCCTGGTGATCCCCAAGGTAGGTCAAACAGTGTTAGCCGGGTTAATGAGGAATCAGATATGGCACCAGTTTGCTGGCTCTGTGCAGGAACAATTTACAAAAAGACTATGACCCCTGCTTGCCTTGATGCCAGACACTTTAGTTCCTCCCTATATACCACTGGTGACTTTCAAGCTGCTACCCCAGTGCTGGAGCTCAGATGGGGTGAGTCAGAGTAGGTGAATCTGTGTGTGGGTTCTTTAAGATAAACTGCTTGGGGCTCTAGCAGTTTCTTCCACCAACTCAATTCTTGCTGGTTTTTGCAGCTAAAAGTTGTGGAGACTTATCTTTCTGTCACTGAAACCCTGGCTGGGGTGTTGGTGTGGGGCTGGGGCTCCTAACCTGAGATATCCTTCCTGAATTTTTATCCACCACATGTGAGTGTGGGTCCAGCCCATTCCATGTCTCACCCCACTTACATGTCTGTATGGATGTGGTTTCTTTAATTCCGTAGTTGGCAGACTTCCATTCAACTTGATTTCTGACAGCTTTGGCTGATAGTTGTTCTATATTTTAGTTGTAATTTTGATGTGGTTGGGTGAAGAGGCAAGCCACATTTGCCTATGCTGACATCTTGGTCAGATCCCTTAGGCTTAAAAAAAAAGAATATAATAAAAACTAAAAAATAGGTTTTTCTAAATATTTATTTTACACTGTCTTTTGTGTTCTAGGAAATGATTTAATGAAAGCAAAGACGTACACCGCTTCCTCTACTTGGAGAACAGACTCAGATGTTCTCTTTTTAAAAATATGGCTGCACCAGAGACACTGCCAATTTCTTCTTTGTCTTAAAAATGAGTAGCTGAATTATTTATACCCATTGAGCAATCCAGATAAAATGCCTGCTAACTTGACTTGACCTAGCTTTAGTTAAGCTTCTCTTCACCCCCACCCCCTAGGTCCCTTATCTTTGACTCACCCCTGAGCAAGCATTAGAATTCACAATGACCTCATGTAAGATCAGGCGGTTGCTCATCTCACTTTTTCAAACCTGATTTTTTTTCTTGCCTTGTTTAGTCTTTTCTATAAAAGAGAAACCTTTTCCTGCCTGAACTTTGAATCACTTACAGATCTTATTGTCCTTATGGTCAGTCAGAGAATAAAAGCCCTTTCTTTGACCTTTCTCCCACTTCCAAAGATCCCTTAATTTATTGTTATAGTTCTGCTTCCCAATCCCAATAATCCTGGTGAATAAAGTTTCTCTTTACTTAAATGTAAATTTGATTTTTATTTGACTGCACTTTTGCCCTTGGTCATCTTCAGGGCTGCTACAGTCCTAATTCATTGAACAAATATTTTGCAGCAGCAAGTCTGTGCCACTACTCTGCTAGATACTGGGGATACAGGGAAGAGAAAGGCAGAGTCCATCCCTTAGTGCATTTACAGGATTATTAAAATGCAACACAAAAGTGCATTCAGAAAATAAAAACAGTTATTATGTACAGATGATGGGCACTTATCCATGAGCAAGGTAAATCAGAGGATGTTTTCAGAAATCAATAATGTTTGAGGTAATCAAAACATTATAGAATATAATCAATTCAGAAAGGTATATTATAGGCCATAAATACTGTTTAAAGTTGGAGATTTCAGAGATTAGTATAGCTGAGCTAGTCGAGAAAGGCTTCATTTGTGAGGTGTGCCTTAAAGAATAGTGAAAATGTAATGGCATAGGAAGAGTGGTAGATGTTTTAGCAAAGTTGTATGAGCATAGGGTTATGGAGCAGAATGTGTATGTTGTGAGGAAAGAAGAATCAATCTTAATCAACTTTGCATTTCTCTACACACAGCATACTTTCAGCACCCACTAGAATCCACACCTGCATTTAGCTGATAGCATGTCATAGATATCATGTCTCCTTTACTCACTATATTAATTATTTATTTTCATATAGGCATCTGTTTGTAGATGTCAATGCACTAGAGAGCACAATGATTATACACATTTTTTCCCAAAGCAATATTCAAATGACCAATGGCTCTATTTTCATGGTGACATCAAGTACTTTAGTTGCAATGTGTAGCAATTCATGTTCCAACACTGATCTGACACCAGATAATTTCAGTCATCACCACAGAAAGTCCTTAACAATTTTATTAAGTCCATATGCTGAACATATTGTGTCTGAGGTGGACTGACTGTTATCCTGAGAATGGAGCACATTAATCAGTTTGTTTTCTGCTGATGACAGGTCTGCAGTGATGGTCCCACTGACTTTGGCCTTATGGTTAATTTCTCGCATTATAATGTGATTTCTACCTTGGTAATCCAACAGATGGTTTCTGTCTTCCTGTCCTGGATATTGTGAGAAAGTGGGTCATAATCAGAGCATGGCAAAGCCACTGTTGAAATTCTGAGAGATCATGAGCATCTTCATATATGTGCACAAATATGAGGTATTTCTGGCCCTCCCTGACAATTTACCAAGTTTAATTGCAGTGGCCCCACATCTCTGGCTCAGCTTCATGCCATGCTGATGAGCAGGGATTGTGGAGACAGATATTCCTGGGCACAGACAGTAGTTTTATTTACCTTCTTTCCAGTGTTGTTTACTACATTTTGCTAGGCCTTGTGATGGGAAGTTTTCTATTTCCTTCTAAAGCAGAAAGTAAATTTTTTTCCCTTCTTGACATAACTATCTGGTGTGCTGGCCAAACTTTCACATATGAGATGTGTCAGGTGATGAACTACAGTTTTAGAAATAGATGCACCTTTTAGCATGAGTAATTTTGATTGAGTAAAAATTTCACATAAAAGCCAGCCAGATTATATGAATGTTATTTGGTTTTATAAAAGCTTTACTAAAATATTGCATTTTAAACATCAATAAACATATTTAAATATTGTCAACCTTTCCTGACATACAGTGAGAGATGATCACCTTACTTTTTATCATCTCTCATCATATTTCACAGTCACTCTCTACAGTAAGACACTTAAAGTCAGTTTAAAGCATACCTTATTTTAGCTTTATTGGAAACCTTTAAATATTTAATCATTATTAAAGCAGAAAGAGATGCTCTTTTAAATATGGTATATACTGAATTCAATTGAACATATTTTCAGAAATAATATTTTGACCCTTTATTATGTTATTTCTAAATATTTTGTAAAAAATATCTCCAATTTATAATATAAATTCAATGTGAAAATGGGTTTTTTATTAATGTATACAACATGCACGCATTTTACCAGAAAATTTTAATTCTTGTTTATGTGATAATATTAAGTGACAAAGCATAAATTATAAATCTTTACACATATATATCCAAAGAAATCCTTGAAGTTCAAGCATTTATGATGACAAGAATATGACTTTTTAAAATAAAATTTATAGTTTTATACTGTCATAACTGAGTAACCTTGGATTATAGTTCAAGTATTACCTGGAGGCCTGTGGCTTATGTGAATAGTTTTATTTTCAAAATAGAGAGTGGGTACCATAACCAGCTCCTGTAGAAACCCCACCTAAAAGTTTTTTTTTCTTTCAGTGTGGAGACAACACTGCTGAACAAATGACCTAACTAAATTCACATCCAGAACTGTCTTAAAATGTATGACATATACTCAGAGTACCTAATACAGTGTCTGGCACATAGCAGATGTTCAAGTTGATCTTATTGTCTTCTTGTAAATAACAGGATATCTGCTTAAAGTTCCAATTTCTTTTTTAATGTATGCATATATTAATAACATAAAATTGATTTATTAAAGGTGGTCAGGCCAATTCTCTGGCAAAATTGCTCAGCCCATCCCTCCAGGCTCAATAGTATCACTTTCAGAAAAACTTAAAAATAATATACAGCTTTTCAATAATTTGTCTTTCTCCGGCTTTTCTATTCTAACATCTCAATACATTACTCCACACAGCATGTACTGTAGTTATTCTGCACATCTGTTGTTTCACTTTGATGACTCTGTGGTTTTGTTTGTTTGTTCTGCTTTCTAAAATACCACCTGAAACTGTTGCCTATTATCCTAGTCATCATTTACACCTACGCCTCCACTACTACTCCTATTCTATGGCCTAGACCAATCTCCTCCTCAGTCAAAACTAATCCTTCCTTCCCCTAACTGCTCAGATTATTTTCCTATATGTAAATCATAGCTATTATTTTAGGCTGTCTTTTGTTTTAGTATTTTTATGCTTGTTTCATTACAATAAACTTCATCATGATGGGTAGGACTTATTCTGTTTGTGTTCTTCACAATGTCTCATCCTCTTGTGCTTCTAAGGAAGAACTAATAATCATTCAAAAGAGAATGAAAGAATGAATGCACCTGAGTAATTACATTTAATAAGATATTTGCAAATTTTATAAATATAAATTTGTAGACATACATACATATTTGCTATAGTTTTCTATTTGTTTAACTGTTACTGAGAGCTAAAATTCACTGGTTCATTTTATTTTACTTTTTATTGTGGTAAGATGTACTTAACCTAGAAATTGCCATTTTGACTATTTTTAAGTTCACAATTCAATAGTATTAAATACATTCACATATTTTGCAACCATTGCCACCATCCTTCTCCAGAACATTTTTTGTCATTCTAAGCTGAGACTCTATACCCACTATACACACACATCACTTTATTTTATAATTATATCAAAATATATATTCTATGTAAGGATTCTTAGAACATTCATGTGTATCTCCATTTCTAATATTGTGGAATAGTCATATCAGGAGATGCACTCTAAGATATTTAAGCCAGTTTGTGTAGAAATGTGAGTTGTGTAAATTTATAAATTAAGGAAGTAAGTGAAACTCTCAGGTGAAGTTTGAAATAAGCAAACTAGAATAAATTATGAAATGAATGCTTGAATGAGAAACAAAATAATATTAATGGAACTCCATATATCTAAAATGTTTCAATAAATGTACTCTGTGATTAATGCTTTTACTTATTCACATATTTTGTGAATAGACCTAAGTGTATGGTACAAGTTTATCATTGATATTACAATGTAGAATTTAAAATCCTTGAAAGAGCAACAATATATTTAGAACTCAAATATATTTGTTAGGTGAAGACAGACACATGTTTCTAAACACAGACTTATAGTTATTGCTCTCAATTAGGCTTTGGTCATGAACAGTATTCCAAAATGGAAGCAAGAAAAAGGTATATTTGGTTTTAAGATTTCAAAATATTAATGTGCCAATGTAAGGGTAATAACGTTTATTATCTGAAAACAGCTTGGTGCAACATAAACTTATATAAAAATTTTCTCAAAAAACCTTCCTGTCAACTGAAAGAATTTGAAGTATGACTCAAAAATGGTATGTTGAATATCATGACCATATGTTGTAAAGCTCCTTACAGATTTATTTTGAGTGTCAGAAGCAATGAAGACTTTATGATAAATATGTTTCAGTAAGTTTTCTAAATTATATCTATCAAAAACTGTGATTACAAATATGAATTTATCTTCATTTCCATATAAAAAGTTCTTATTTAGGAACGCAAGAAACTTTAGTTCTACTTGGAGATATCAGAGAAGTTTCACAAGAAAGGAGACAAATAAACTGAGTAGAAAGCATAGGATCTATCCTGGAATTGCAAACAATGAGAAATATATCCGAGATCAAGAAATAGAAATACATAGCCAGGCAAGTGAAAAACGATTTACAGTGTTGCTTAATCCTGAGTCGTAGAATATTACCATAACGAATTGTTATCTTTTTACATGTTTTCTTTCCAAAAAAGCTGAGAATATATTGAAAGACTAGACCAGGTTTTTATTATAGTATTTCCCACGGCTCTTACCATGTTTATAATATTGTGTGTAATCAATAAATGTTTTTATAAGAATTAAGGCAAAAAAAACTTCTAAGCATAGAAAAGAGAAGGAAGTATCTGGAAGTCATGCCCTCACAGCTTACATAAGGAACCCTGTCAAGAAAGCCATGAAGAGCATTGTAAGGATAGTTCAACTATGTGGAGAAATAAAAATGCAAGAAAGGATTACAATTACATTAATATGTATTTTATTTTCAACAGGGTAATATATCTGTGAAATAACATTTCACCTTGTGAAATTTTTTTCCACCTCCCTAAATTATATTGGGTACTGTTATTAATAATAATAGCGAATATTTACTGATTGAGTACCTGATGCCCTTCATTGTTCTCAGGATTTTTAGGTACCAACTCACTTATTTCTCATATTTGTGATGTGGGTACTACTATTATCCACACTTTACAGGTTTAAGTATTACAGTGTAGACAACTTAAGAAACGTGTACTGAAGACATTAATTTGTGGAGTCAACTTCTGAACCCTAGCATTTTGCTCCAGGCCCAATACTCTTAATCATGACCTTATACTGTCACATATAGTGTTATTGATAAAATTATCCCTTTACTCGTATTACTGTTTTTACTTCAAGTGACCTTTGATGGGAGTGAAAAGTTGTAAGACTGGGAACTGCTAACAAAATTCTGACCAAAGATTAACTTGATATCTCCTGATTCGCTAAATCCTGCAGTCCCTGCACCTGCAATATTTTGAACGCCAAAAGTAATTCAATAAGTATTTATTAAAATATACACATGCTTACATATGTACATAAGTATCTTACATCTTCTCAATATTTAATAACAAAAGAAACACTTTAACACATTTTAAGTGTTTTGGAAGGTAGATGAGCTTCTATTAATATGCAAATAGAATTCTCCTACCAAATAAGTCAAGGCGACCAATTCAGTTTATTTTTGAAAGTGTGAGTTGTTGTGAATATAGGGACATGTATGTGTACATAAATCTATTATATATGGATGTACACACACATATCCATACACATATGTATGTTATACACCAGTAAGAAAATACACTATGTATTATTTTCTTAGTTTTGCATATAAAAATGATATTTATATAGATTGTCTTGCCCAGATTCACATGGCATGTTGGAGACTCCATGTCAGAGAAACCCATGTCTTCTCAGCTGAGACCTAAGATCATATCAAACAAAGGAAAGCCATTCCTTTGGCTTTGCTAAATGTCTGGCTGTGCTGCACCCTCAAAAAAAGAAAAATCAGTAAGCACAATAAAATGGTAGTTTCTAAATTTTAGGGTTACTTTTTACACAGCAATAAACAGAAACTAGAATAATGTACAGAGAAAATAAAAGTTGTTATTTGCTCACATTTTAATAACTACATGGAATTTTAGATTTTTGCCATGTTAAATAATAGAATTTGATATTTCCCACATGTTTTTCAGTATTATGTTTATTTTTCCAAAATTTGCAGGATTGTAAAAAGATACAATTACTAGAGCTTTTTATTTCTTGAAGTGGAAAAAATCACTCTTGTTGTTTTGGCCATACTTGTTCATTGAAATTTAAAACAACTCCTGTAATAATCATAATGCTTATTTTTTTAATTTAAAAATAGATTCTCACAAAATAATTTTTGTGTTATATTTCTATTTTTAAAGTGGAATTGTAGCTCTTAAAATGCACATTAAAATATATTTTGTGAAATAGTGAAATGTGGAATTATGACACCATATAAAAAATTAACATTTTATATATCTGAAAAGCAGCTTGGCTCAAACATAAACTTATGTAAAAATTTTCTTGCTGCAATCAAATAAACATCTTTCAGATATCTAGAACTATTTGAATATGCTGGTGACCGTGTACATTTCTACCTATTTTTCTAAGTATTAAATTATATATACATTTAAATAAAGTGATTATGAAACACCAGAATTAATTTTAACATAGTGACATTTAGTCATGTTTACATTTACATTGAATGTATTTATTGTCAACTTCTTGATTTTAGAGAGAAAAAGAATATAAAAACACAGCATTACTTTTTAAAATTTATTAAATTACTTCATCAATTAAGAATTTTGTGAAATTGGGTACCATTCAAAATTTTATTTCATAGATACATCAATCATCATTTGGAAGACACATTTCTTTTCAGGACTTTGATTTCCATATATGTGAGGAAGGTGTGAGAGTTTTGGATAAAGCATCTTGTGGGGGGAAGCCAGTGAATAATATCATGAGAGTTGGAGGATTCACACAGTATGCATTTACTGCTTCCATTCTTTCTCTGAACCTGAAATGTGCTCTTTGTTCTTCTAAGCTAGTGACCTACAAGCTGTTGAGCAAACAATAATGAGGTGTTTATAGAAAGGTGAAACTACACTCTGGCATGCAAATGAATGAGTCAGAATATCAAACTCTAGGTGAGGAGGTGAGAGGATTAAGAAGTACAAATAGGTAGTTAAAAAATAGCCTTGGGGATACAAAGTACAGTATAAGAAATGGAGTAGACAAAGAAGTTATAGAAATGACCCATGAACATGAACGATGGTGGGGAAATTGCCTGAGGGAGTGGGGGTGCTGAGTGGGTGGTGGGGTGGGGGTCAAAGGAGGAAAAATCAGAAAAACTGTAATAGCATAATAAATAATATATTTTTTTTTATTTTTAAAATATTTTGTTTATTTACTTTTAGAGAGAGGGTAAGGGAGGAAGAAATAGGAGAGAAATATCAATGTGTGGTTGCCTCTCACATTCCCCAATCTGGGGACCTGGCCCACAACCCAGGCATGTGCTTTGACTGGGAATCGAACTCGTGACCCTTTGGTTCACAGGCCGGCACTCAACACACTGAGCCATACCAACCAGGGCAATAAAATATAATTTAAAAAAAACTATTTACCTTTTCTATTCAAGAGTTTGCAGAACTTTTTAAAAATATTATCTCCTTGCCAAATATGGAGTTTACAAAATTGGCTAGGAAATAAAACCAAAGAATGTATAATACTATTCACTCTAGAATTTTCATGACTATATTTATAATTCTCTTCAGGAAGATTTTACTCCGGAAATCTCAATTGTTTATTCTTATCTAAGTTTTCTCTCCAAGTTGTGTATTTTGTATTTGGCATATAGAGATTAAACCATCTAACATCTTGCATACACATTGATTAAGTAGCAACACATTGTTTAAGTAGCAATACATTGCTGAAATATTCTATTAAATTTTAATTTATAGAGTTCACATTCCATGATACTCTATAAATAAGAGAGTAAATGACCTCTCAGAAAAATATTTAAGAGCCTGCTGTGTTAATCCAGGAATCTATGCCTCTGGACTGGTGGAACAGACATAGTAACTGAAAAATTGGATATTTTTTCATGAAAAAGTGCAAGTGGCAGTAGTTGCCCTGTCAAAAGAGTAGATATCATCATCCACAAAGAAATAAGACACCAAAGTCACTCTTATTGCTAGGTAGCATAGTTGAAGAATATCAACTTTTACCCTTATTCTTGATTCCTCCATCATTTTAGCCTTCAAAATAATTTAATAGAAATGTGCTAAAGAAGGTTAAGGTGGACCTCAGAGTATTTTTCTCCTTTTGAAAAATGACAAAACTGTCAATATTTTTCTTGATATTATGATGAATTCTATATTCATTACCAAAATAATATCTTCATGCTTTCCTGCTTTGTTGTAATTATAATCTAGGTGAGAAAATAAATTATTTACTGAATGCAAAATAAGTGTCATGTTCAATGAGATAGTTGCATTACCAGTCTGAACACGGAGAATTCAAGTTTTAGTTTTATTTAATCACCCAAGATCTTATATTCATAAGCAATGGAACAGGGATTTAAAACCAAGTTGTTACTGTCCTTGTTTAAATTCAAAGCCCATGTTCTTTCCAGTATTTCATGCTGCCCCAGTAAAATGTTTTAAATTAACATTACTGGTTAAAATGTCTATAAAAGAAAAGAACCTGGAGAACATTATGCTATGTGAAATAAGCCAGTCAGAGAAAGACAAATACCATAGAATGTTACTCATACGTGGAATTTAATGAATAAACAGAACTAACAGCAACATAGAGACAGACTCCTAGATAGAGAGTAGGATGCAGTTATTGGGGGGGGGGGCAAAGGTAAGGGGGTAGAGGGTTTGAGCCCAAAGGAAAAAGGACACATGGACATGAACAATAGTATGGTGATTGTGGGTGAGGAGTATAAGGGAGATAAATGGTAATGAAAAAGTACAATAAAAAATAGTAAAGAAAGAAAGAAGGAAAGAAAGAAAGAAAAAGAAAGAAAGAAAGAAAGAAAGAAAGAAAGAAAGAGAGAAAGAGAGAAAGAAAGAAAGAAAGAAAGAAAGAAAGAAAGAAAGAAAGAAAGAAAGAAAGAAAGAAAGAAAGAAAGAAAGAAAGAAAGAAAGAAAAAAAAAGAAAGAAAGAAAGAGAAAAAAAAAAAAAGGATAGGGGGAGCTGCCAATAGCCAAGAGCCCACTCTTTCTAACAGGGTGTTATCTGAGGAAGTCATCAAAAGATCTTTCCCCAATTGTGTGAGCTGATGAGTGACAGGTCCATAGGCTCCTGGACTTGAGATGGTTGGAAGAAAGTTCTCAATTTTTCTTTTCCCTGAAATCTCTTTAATCCCAACACAATTCTGACCTTAGAAGGAAAGACACTAAAGCTACAATACAACATCTCTCCAAAATATTTAGATACTGACAAGAACCCAGAGTCACTGTGGTGATGACTAGCTGTTCACCAAAGACAGGCTCCACCTTCCAGAGGATGCTAAGTGACAAACCGCTGAGCAAGGAGCTAAATTTCCCAAGCCCACTTAGAACCATGTATAGCTACCATATGACAATTCATTCCGATGAAATGGTACTAGAAGGGATAGTTTTCAAGTTGGAGTTAGAATCAGCTGGGGCATTTTCATTCTGGTATTTTCCTCTCGCAGGTTGGATGCAGCGAGTTCTGGGTTCCCTAACAGCTAAAATATCTACAATTTGACTGGAGCCTGCGTCCTTACATTAGTATAAGGAGGAACTCCATCTACTGTCAAGGGACTTCCGTACTGCACTGTAAACTTCAACTAAATTTAATTTTTTTAAAGTATTAATTAATGCTACTCATTGCAGCTAATGTTATCCTAATATATAAAACAACCAAAGTAATTAGAATATCACCAATTACAATAAGGATGAACAATAGAACTGGAAGAAGAAAATATCAGCTATGTATATGCAAATGAACACTCAGCTGAATCACAGGAAACAGAGTGGTGTAATTCCAGGTTGAATTAAGCTGATTTGCATGATTGAGGACAAAGTCACCAGCTCAAATTCTAGCTTAATACAAACTGAACTTTAGGCTTCTGCTAAATGTTTTGCTGGCCTTTACATTGCTCAGCCTCAAGACATCTGACACGTGAAAGGTCAACTCTCACCACACACTTTTTACCTGCTATGTTCTAAGTAATGTGCTGAAGGTACAATGTGAAGAGAAAGTGATTCAACTTCAGATCTCACAACTCTGGTAACCCATCTATAAACACAGCAGCCTAATCAGAATGCCACTGTGCAGCTTCCCATCTGATCCACTCACGTTTTGGCCGTTTCTCTCCAGAGCTGGCAGTCTACAAATGAAGGCAAAGGTTAAGAGCAATTTCCTGACACTTCCCCCTTCTGTCCCATGACTGGATAGTTTCAACTGTCACTTATTGATATAGCTGGCAGAACTAGTGTGCTCTTTAAGCACAGTTGTTCCCTTGTAATCTCTGTGTATTCATTCTCAGCCCTGGATGTATGTGATGATACCCATCTGTCAATTCTCAGCAAAGGAAGAACTATAATCCCATTTCAGGAACTGAAACTTGCCATCTGCTGAGGAGTCAACTGTGCCTTTTTAGATATTTCACTAAATTAATTAAGAATGTGAAGACATTATCTCAAATTTGGTGAGCTGCTATGAAGTTATAAATTAAATTAAGCACAAGGCTGGTGTTCTCACTATGAGACAATCAATTTTTTGTGTGGGTATTTGTTGATGCAGCAATTCTTCTGGGAAGAGAATTAAAAATATTTTCTTTAATTGAAATATCTGTTTATTACTTGCACAAGACTAAGCACTTGGCATGAATGGATATAAAAATTTAGTATTTAATATCAAGTATATGGCTCTATTTTCCACATTTTTTAAATGTACAGTTCCTCCAGCTGCTCAGTCCATCCCTGTCCAGTGAGTCTCTAGAATACAAATTTTAATATGAAAGAGGTTATGGTTATTAGAGAAAATTAAAATTACAGAAAAGTGAATATTGAACAAAAATTACCCTTGATCTTAATTTTAACTGTTTTCTAGGTTTCCAACTAAGTTTTTTATATACATATTTGTACATGATGAAATGCATTCTGTGCACATATATATGCCCTATTTACTGAAATTTTCAAATTAGTTTTTCATTTTGCTTTATTATTACAATTTTTTTTTGTTTGCTATCTTCAAGTGTGTCAGGCATGTAGCCAACTCACTTGCAATTTCTTCCGCTTAGAATGATCGTCCCCTAGCTATAATGATGTTTTCCTCTTTCATTTCGGATAAATTTTCATTCAAATTTCACTTTCTCAATGGCATATACTCTCCTTTATTGTTATCCTAGGCTTTAATCCCTATTCAATGTATTATTTGTTAATTGTCTCTTCCTCTAGAATGTTGGTAATGTTTCCATAGCGTTTATGGGATTTGGGGCTGTAGTCTTCTCTCTGGTAAGATAATGCTTCTTTGTCTTTTAAAAAATTTTCTGGAAGGTGTTCCATTTGCCAGGTTTCATTGTCTCTTCTAAAATCTACTAAAAACATTAAAATATTCTTCAAGAGAAATAATGACTATTATGAAATCACATTATTTCCTAGAAGCTCAAATCTTGAAAGGGTGGTCTGATAAGCACCTACTACAAAAAGGAGGTTTTAACCAGTAGTAACACCAATGGATTACTTGGAAGTGCACATTTTTAATCCTTTGTGCAATCTCCATCAAACTTGCCATAAGCCACCCGAAATAAACCACAATTGAAGTGTGCCTGCAACTCAAACCAACTACACAAACTCCAATTCAGCTACTCATCTCAAGCTATAACAGCTTGCCAATTCTGGAGCTTCCTCTTGGTTTGCAGATATTCTAAACTCTGCTGTTGCCAAACTAGGACTTCTTGAAATGCCTGTATCATCAGTATAGCTCAAGCATAGGTGTGGTGTGTGCATGTGTGTATAGTGTGCATTTACAGAGACATAGAAAACTCCACTGAATACTTTAGATGTGGGACAGAGATAACTTTTCTAATAATTGAGAAACTGGAGATAAAGCTTAATAAATTATAAAATGATGAAGATGCTGCTGTTCATAAATATAATTTATTTTTGTTGGATTTCATTTTAGTTTGCTTCTTCATTTTTGACTAGTAAGAAGCTTAATATTATAATTAAATAAATAAATTTAGGGAATGTGTTGGTTATCCTTCATAGGCTGACAATATTCTTTATTCTTTCAAAATTAGTATTTTGGTGACATTCTCAAAAAGACAAACAGGAGAAAAATATCTAAACCAGTCAGCAATAATTACCCCACTATCATTATTACAGTATGGCCATGTCTCCTTATGTCTGGAGATTTCTTTATTGCTTGTTAGACCTATTTGCTGTTTTGCTAGAACAGCTCACTGCCCAAACAATTTTATTCTTTCAAGAAGTGAAGTTTTGCCACATATTTTCTTGTAAATCCATGATCTACATATACCAAGTCACATGACGTACTTAGAACAATAGTCCATCTGGCTGGTTGCCATGGAAACAGGTGTAATCAATTCCAGCAAAATGAACTGAACACAGTAAATGATAATATGCAAGGAAGTCTATGAGGATTTCTAGTTTACCACTGGTCTTTGAACACCAGTTATTTGGTGGACCAAATAACACTATGTATTCTGTATCAATGGCATGCATAACTTTACATTCTTTTTCACTGTGCATGCCATCTTCTTCTGTGCTTCGTTTTACATAAAACAAATAGAACATATCACCTACAATATTTTCATAGGACCTAACACATACTAAACATACTAAGTGTTCAATAAGTGATAGATTGAAACTTTCTTCAAGAAAACAATTTTTTCTCTTTGATTCATTCAATTTTTTTCCACTAGGCTCTTTTTATTAAACTGAATTCAATCAAATATGAGCAGAAAATTAAAGTGAGAATATGCTCAGGGTAAACCAAAGTTCATGAGGCTGATATCAGTAAATGGACACAGGGCATAACAAAGATAAAGTACTAAGTTTCTGCGTATACAATAGTCATTTTGGGGCATCTCACCATTAGCATTAATAGTTGACTACTGAGTCACATTTCAACTAAATCATGCAACTTATCTTTTCTTTCATTAACTTATAGGATTTGAAACTAAAACCAATTTTTCTCTCACTTTTTCTTTTCAAGACAATATTGTATGGTATTTAGAAAAACTAAAAGCTTATCTTAGCTTACTTTCTTCACCTCTCTCTAATATAATGCTTTATATATTTTGTTTTTATATACATATGTCGCTCTTGCCCGCCTGCAGACCCTTGCTTCCCGCGTCTACCCAGAGTCCCAGTGTGGCTTCAGAGCTGGCCGATCAACAGTGGACATGATCTTCTCCCTACGCCAGCTGCAGGAGAAGTGTCACGAGCAGCATAAACCACTCTACCTCGCCTTTATTGACCTCACGAAGGCGTTTGATCTGGTCAGTCGAAGCGGACTCTTCAGCTTGCTATGGAAGATTGGCTGTCCACCACATCTGCTTGCTGTGGTCATGTCCTTTCACGACAACATGCACAGCACGGTGTCCTACAACGGCGCAACCTCTGAGGCCTTCCCAGTCAGCAGCGGAGTAAAGCAGGGCTGCGTCCTCGCGCCTACGCTCTTCGGAATCTTCTTCTCCATGCTCCTCCAATACGCCTTTAAGGACTGCAGCGAGGGTGTCTTCATTCACACCAGATCCGATGGCAAGCTCTACAACCTGGACCGTCTACGAGCCAAGACCAAAGTCAAAGAGGTGCTCATCCGTGAGATGCTCTTCGCTGACGACGCAGCTTTGACATCACACTCCGAAGAGGGACTCCAGCAGCTAGTCACTTGCCTTTCCCACGCATGCAAGGAGTTCGGACTAGCCATCAGCCTGACGAAGACGAATGTTATGGCTCAAGGCACAGGGACTCCCCCATGCATCACCATCGACGGATACACCCTGGAGGTTGTCAACGACTTCACTTACCTCGGGTCCACCATCTCGAGCTCTCTGTCAGTCGACTTGGAGGTCAACCGGAGAATCGCCAGGGCAGCCACAGTTATGGCCAGACTGAACCGGCGAGCGTGGAACAATTCCAGCCTCACTGAGAAAACCAGACTGCGCATCTACCAAGCCTGCGTACTCAGCACTCTCCTCTATGGCAGCGAGACGTGGACCACCTATGCAAGGCACGAAAGGAAACTCAACAGCTTCCACATGAGGTGCCTGCGACGCGTCCTGCATGTCGCCTGGCAGGATAAGGTCCCCAACACCGAGGTGCTGAAGCGAGCCAATATGAGCAGTTTGCATGCAGTTCTTAGCGAGAGACGCCTCAGGTGGCTCGGCCATGTCAAAAGAATGGATGCAGGCCGTATCCCCAAAGACCTCCTCTACGGCGAGCTAGCAGAAGGCAAGAGGATGACAGGGCGCCCAAAACTGCGGTTCAAAGACATCTGCAAAAAGGACATGACACAATGCTCCATCAACCTCAACACATGGGAAGTTCAAGCAGACGACCGCCTAGCCTGGAGGCTCGCGGTCAGGCAAGGTACGTCACGGGCAGAGGCTGCGCGCAACGAGGAGGCGGTCCAGAAAAGATCGAGGCGGAAGCAGCGTCAACAGCAGCAACAACGGCCATCTGCCTTCACCTGTACCAAGTGCGGCAGGGATTGTCACTCCCGAGTCGGACTGCACAGCCATTCTCGGCGGTGCAGATAGACTCTCGGGAAGCTACGCCATCGTCTCTCGAGACGGACGGCTGCCGACGACGACGACGACGATACATATGTCATTAAATTTATATATAATCAGGGTCACCAACATTGCTAATTATATTAAATGTATTTTATGAAGCAAACATATTATTTGAAACAAAATTATTTTTAATGAAAACAATTGTTTCTTAAAAAATTCTTATTGGTTGCATCTACATAATATTTACTATTATTTTAGTACCTACATCATATTTTATTATGTCCATCCACTGGATTATTACTCTGTTGTTGGGTATTGAGGTAGGTGACACTATATCTTCACTATAAATAACACTATAATAAACCAGTTTGTATAACTAATTATCTAAATCACCTATATATTTCTTATAAGTTATATATGTAATTCAGTTGATTTATAGGAGCAAAGTATATATTTTTGTGTATTTTATCTCTTTCAATTTTATCTTTTAGATCACCATCCTAAAGTTTTCTTTATGCAATGTGCTTTTTTTTCATAATTAAATACTTAATAAATAGTTTATTTATTTATCATTAAATTCATATATACTAAATCAGAACTTTAGACAATCAAGACTATGATGGTAATACATGGATATATTGAAGGAGACTATCTGCACAGATCTGACTGTTTTGTAAATAGCATAATCATTTCATAGCATACCTTAAATGTATAGTGTTTATCAACTCTTCTCATAAAAGATAAGTTCTACTTAATTCTATACTTGAAGCATTATAAATCCCAAATTAATAAAACTTTACTGCATTTGAGGACCACTCTTTAGCTAAGAAACTGATTGCTTCAACAATTTGTTTCCTATTTACATACGTACATTCAGGTGTCATATGTTTGTGCAGTTTTTATTTTAAAGTTTAATACAATGTACTGTTAGTAACTGGTCCACAAATTTACTGTGCAAAATAATTCTTCAGTTTTATTATAAACTTATAGTTCTGTTGATTTTATTGTCCTCCCCGAGTATATATAATTCTCATGTGTGGGAGAAAAACATTGGGACCTTAAATCAAAGTGATTATTTTTACTCTTTTGCTGAAGGTTCATATTTAAATATCAAACACAATGTTAATTTATGCCATTTGAGATACTTTAAGACTATATTCTGCCCCTTTCACCCTTATAGAAATGTGATGCATCATTTCTGAACAATTTAGAGAAAAATATAACATTTCCAGTTAACCCTTTCATTTATTAAGTTTCTCAATAAGTCTTTGTGAATTTACTGGTTTCTAAAACTGGCCTTAAGTAAAGTTCTGAAATCTAGGTAATTACCAGGAACCATGTAACCCAGCCCACAAAGGCACTTCAAAATATCTTAGACTTTTTCACCTTAACAGATTGTACCAAATACTAAATTTAGGTGTGGAAAATCCTGATATACAGTTTAGATGCCTAAGGCAATTCCAGATTGTATGAAGGAGACTTCAAGTTTTGTCTTGTGGGTAAATGATGGCTATTCTCAAGGACTTCTCAAACTGATGTTATCATTGCAACCCAATCCTTTACTAAACTAAAGAAGCTGAATAATAAGGATATCTTTACTAACATGGCACTAAATATAACTAACAATTTTTTAATCTGAAAAGATTATTGTAAGAAGTTCTGAAAGAGTAGAAAAACTAAGGATTAAGGGCTTAAGAATATATAAAATTTAAGTATTAAATCTTTCACACAAACATTTTCTCTTTACATGAAAGGTACTAAATAAGTTATATTTAAATGTCCTATTTATAATATTTTTTTAAAGATCAGATACTGTTCATTTCAGAGAAAATTAGAATTATTTAAAATATTAGGGGTAGGGCTAAAAATGAGTTATATATCCTGAAATTCAAGTTACATTAAAATCCAAATATGAAACAAACAGAAGTATAATTTTTTTCAAAGAAAATACTCACTACTTCCTCTCCCAAAGAAGGCAAATTACACTACAAAAAACAAATCTACATGCACTAAGATTTCTTCTTGCTTTGATACATGTAAAAAATAGAATTTTATATTGTCTAAATTTTTAGGATTATATGGTAACAAATATATAATTCTACTTTTATGAATAGATCAAGTAGGGATAATGTTAACATGATTAGTTGTCTAACTGGACAACGCTTATTCTTACTCTTTAGCTTTTTTGCATATGTAAAGCATGATATAAGATGTCCTGCTTTGCCATGAATGATGCAACCATTTTGGGGTTGATCTTGTCAAATCACACAGGTTCCACAGCATAAGGGGAAACTAGATTCCGCACTTTCATCTTTGTCTTGTATTTCTTCCCTCTCAAGCTCTTCAACAATTTCTTGGCTGCTATAAATGATTCTATAAGTTGATGGCTGTGAATAATCCTCACTTTCTTGGGACTGGGAGGCTTGTGTGATCTCTTCATCATTTTTCTCAACACACAATTTTCTGGAATCATTCAATGTGGGTGTTTTGTTTTGTTTTCAGGGGTATCAAACACTTTATTTGTGTTGAGTTTTCTAGTTAGATTCTCTCAAGATTTTTCCTTTTTTAATCAGGTTTCATGCTGGATGTTGTACAATGGGCTTGGACAATGTATGATGACATATATCCACAATTATAGTATCACACAAAGTATTTTGACTAACCTAAAAATCTCTGTTCCATTTATTCTTCCCTCTTCCTTTCCCCTGGCAACCACTAGTGCTTTCACTGTCTCACAGCTTTGCTTTTTCCAGAATGTCATATAATTGAAATCCTAATTTGTAGCATTTTCACATTGGCTCTTTTAACTTAGTAATATGCATTTATATTTTCTCCATGGATTTTCATGGCTTGATAACTCATTTCTTTTTAGCACTGAATAATATTCCTGTGTCTATAGATATCATAGTTTATCATTTCATCTACTGAAGGACATCTTGATTGCTTCCAAATTTTGACTGTTATGAATAAAATTGCTATAAACATCCACATGTAGGTTTTTGTGTGAACATAAGTTGTCAGTTCCTTTGAGTCAATATCAAGGAGCAGGACTGCTGAACAGCATGGTAGAAATTTAATTTTGTAAGAAATCTCCAAATTGTCTTCTAAAGTGGTTGTACTAATTTGCACTTCTACCGGCAATCAACAGGAGTTCCTTTTGCTCCACATCTTTACCTGTATATGATACTGTTAGTGTTCCACATTTTGGCCATTCTAATAGGTTTGTAGTGGTATCTTATGGTTTAATTTTTTCCTGATAACATATGATATGAAATGTCTTTTTATATGCATATTTGACATCTATATATCTTCTTTAATGAGATACCTCTTATGGCTATTAGCCTATTTTTAAATCACATTGTTTTCTTATTGTTAGTTTAAGAGTTCTTTTTACATTTTAGATGAATCCTTTATGGGGTTTGTTTTTTCTTATTTTTCAGTTTTATTAAGAATAACTGACAAATAAAATTGTAATATATTTAAAGTACACATTATTATAATTTGCTGTGAAAGGACCCCGCCTATTCAGCTAATCAACACATCACTCACCTCTCATGTTTATCTTTTTTTTCTTGAGAATATTTAAGTTCTATTCTTTTAGGAAATTTTCTACAGTCAAAATATTATACATTTGATCCTAGGACTTACAGCTAAAAATTTCTATGCTTTTACCAACTTTTCTTGATTTCCCCCACTTCTCAAGCCCTGGTGATCACTTTTCTGTTCTCTGTCTCTATGAGTTTGACTTTTTATTTAGTTTCCACATATAAGTGATACCGTTCAGTATTTCAGTATTTATCATTCTCTGCCTGGCTTATCTCAATTGGTATAATTCTCCAGGTCCATCTATATTGTCACAAATGGCAGAATTTTCTTCTTTCTTGTGGCTAAATAATATTACATTTGTGTTTGTGTTTGTGTGATTTTGTATCACATCTTTTTTATCCATTATTTGATTTATGGACATTTAATTGTTTTCATATCTTGGCAATTGTGAAGAATGTTGCAGTTAAGGCAGGAGTTCAGATACCTCTTATCTTTTATTTCTTTTGGATATATACCCAGAAGTAGGATTGCTGGATTATATGGTCATATGTGTCTTTTCCAAATATTTTCTCCCAGTGGATGTCTTGTCTTCTTATTCTCTTAACACTGTGTTTCAGAGAATAGAAGTTTTTTATTTTTTATTTTAATAAAGTAAAACTTATCAATGGTTTCTTTTACAAATCAGGCTTTTGGTGCTGCATTCCTATTGTCTTAAGATCTAAAGTTTATTGTATTTTTTGAGGGGAGCATATGCTTTGTTATTAATTATACTTGTTGATCGAGGTGTTTTAATAGCTTAATGCAGAATCCATTTTGTTAACATTGTAATCCTGCTAAAAATATTGTTCCTTGTTACACATAGAATTATGTGTATGTAGATAAATATAAGAATAAGAGCTACCTAATTATTAGATTAGGCTTACTAATTGAGTTGTTTAGAAGTCTGATATTGCTGCTTAGCTTTATTCTCTTGTACCTTCAGTTTATGAGTGTAGTACATTAACATTTTCAAATGGAATTGGTGAAATAATATATATATATTTTCTTTGTCATTATATCAGTTGATACTTAGTATGTTTTGAAGATGTATTATATTGTGTATATATTTTATGATGTTTATTTTATATTTTTCTCTTATTTCATATATATCTGTACCCATGTAATTTGTATGTCCACATAATAACAACAGCCAAAAAAAATCCAACTATTGTTAATTTAATGAGAACAGTTTGCACAACATCAATGTAATGTGGCAGCAAAGGAGAAAGGACTGGAATGCACAAGCATGAATGATGACAACTTCACTCTACTAGTCAATTAGGACAGTAGATGCCATTGAATGAGCATGTGTACTGTGTGGCCATCACATTCAAAATGACTGAGCAAGTAGAGCAATGAATCTGCATCACATTTTGTGTTAAGCTTGAATATTTTTTTGTGGAAACTATTTGGTTGATTCAGAAAGCTTTGAGGGATGATGCAATGAGTGCAACACAAATAGATGTGTGGCATAAATTTTTCAAAGATGGTCAATAATCTGTTGAAAGTGATCCATGTTCTGGAAGGCCTGCAACAAGTAGAACACCTGAGAATATTGAATGTATACGACCTGCAATCAAGACAGATCAGTGACTGACAGTGCAAGTAGAAGCTGATCTGGGCATTCCGAAAACTACTGTGTCTGAGATTTTGATGCAGGATCCTGGCATAAAATGTATCAAGGCAAAATTTGTTCCATGGTTTCTGCTACCAGAGAAGAATAAACACCTTGCTGCTGTTGCTAATGACTTGATTCAAACCTCTACCATGAACCAGATAGTCTCATGAGGGTCATAACCAGAGATGAATCATGGGTCTATGGGCTATGATCTGGAAATGAAGGCTCAGTTGTCCCAATGGAAGTCACCTGGTTCTCCATGCTCAAAGAAGGCACAGCAAAGTTGCAGCAAGATCGGGACATGTTAACTGTGTTTTTTGATTGGGAGGATATTGTCCATCACAAGTACACCCCTCCAGGCCAAACAATTTTAATAAGGAGGACTACCTCAATGTTCTTCATCTGTTGAGAGATGCAATACAATGAAAACGGCCTCAGCTATGGGCACCTGGTGATTGGCAGCTTCATCATGACAAAGCACCTGCTCATGTATCACATCTGGTGCAGAGTTTTTTAGTGAAACATCAAATAACTCAGGTGTTAGCCCTGATAGCCCAGATTTGGTGCTCTGCAACTTCTGGCTTTTCCTAAAACTAAAATCACCTTTGAAAGGGAAGAGATTTCAGACCATCAATAAGATTCAGGAAAATATGACAGGGAGGCTGATAGTGATTCCAACAAAGAATTTTTTTAAGTATATTTTATTGATTATGTTGTTACAGTAGTTCCAGTTTTTTCCCCTTTGCTCCCCTCTGTCCAGTACACCCCTTCCCTCCAGCAATTCCACCCCCCCCCTTAGTTCATGTCCATGCATCATGCATATACATTCTTTGGCTTCACCCTTTCCTATATTACTCCTAACTTCCCCCTGTCTACTTTGTATTTATCAATTATGCTTCTTAATCCCTGCACCATTTCCCTATTTCTCCCTCTTCCCCCTCCTAACTGATAACTCTCCAAATGATCCCCATACCTTGACTCTGTTCCTATTCTGGTTTGCTTAGTTAGATTTTGTTCTTATTTTTTAGATTCAGTTGTTGATAGTTGTGAGTTCATTGTCATTTTAATGTTCATAATTTTGATCCTCTTTTTATTAAGTAAGTCTCTTTGACATTTCATATAATAATGGTTTAGTGATGATGAACTCCTTTAGCTTTACCTTGTATGGGCAGCACTTTTACTGCCCTTTGATTCTAAATGATAGCTTTGCTGGATAGAGTAAACTTGGTTGTAAGTCCTGCTTTTCATTACATTGAATATTTCTTGCCAGTCCCTTCTAGCCTGCAAAGTTTCTTTTGAGAAATCAGCTGTTAATCTTATAGGCACCCCTTTGTAGGTAACTCTCTTCTTTTCTCTTGGTACTTTTAAGATTCTTTCTTTATCTTGAACCTTTGGCTTGTTTGGGACTCTGTGCTTCCTGGACTTGTATGTCTATTTCCTTCACCAAATATGGGGAGTTTTCCTTCATTATTTTCTCACATAAGTTTTCAATTTCTTGCTCTTCCTCTTCTCCTTCTGGCACCCCTATGGTTTGGATGTTGACATGTTTAAAGTTGTCCCAGAGGTTCCTAAGCCTCTCCTCATATTTTTCAATTCTTATTTCCTCATTCTGTACTGATTGACAGTTTTTCTCTTTCTTATGTTCAAAATCATTGATTTGAATCCCAGTTTCCTTCTCTTCACCATTGGTTTTGCGTGGATTTTCCTTTATTTCATTTAGCATAACCTTTACTTCTTCCCTTATGCGTTTGCCATACTTAAGCATATCTGTCAAGCCTGTGAGCATCTTTATCACCAGGATTTTGAATTCTGCATCTGTTAGGTTGGCTATCTCCTTGTCGCTTAGTTCTCCAACTGGAACCTTGATCCATTCCCCCTTTTGGGGCATACTTCTCTGTCTCCTCACATTGACAGGCTTCTGTGTTTGTTTGCCTTTGTGTCTTAGGTAGAGCTGTCACTCCTGTTACATTGTAAGGGGCAGAGCCTTAGGTTTTCTCATCAGTAGAGGGTGACATGTTTCACCACGTTGTGGCGATGTATGTGGGGGAGGGGTCTGTGAGGGACCAATGTCGCCTGCTCAGCATTCGCCCCCTTTTCAGGCACTTCTCCCACTTTGTATGGGACTGGCACCTCTCTAGTTGTTGTCCTAGTCATTGTTCACAGAATGGGTGGGTCTGTGGATGTTCTAGTGCAGTGGGGGCCCTTTAAACAAGTGGACTCTGATGAGAGACCATCAGTTTCTTCCTCCGCCCCAACCCCCACTAGTTTGCACAGTCAGAAGCGATGAGGCTTAATTTTCCCCGGTGCTGGGACTGAGAGCTGCACAGTCTGGTCAGTAGCTAGGAATGCTCCCCAGGTGTCTCTCCCCACTTCTTAAGACATGTGACTGCACTTTCTGCCAGCCTGCCGCTGCCTTCGCTGCTGCTACCACCACACTGCATCCTCTCCACCCTGGCTCCACCCCTCCTACCTGTCTAGATGAGTATTTCATTTTTATATCTTTGTTTATTGGACTTCCATGCAGCTCGATATTCTGGGACTTTTGTTTGTCTCTAGATTTGAGGTAGTTATATTCCTTCTTAGTTTTGGAGGGAGATGCAGCATGTCTGTCTAGGCCTCTGTCTTAGCTGGAAGTCGTTTTTCCAACAAAGGATTTTACAGAGTGTTTTAAATAGTGGAAAAAATGCTGTGAGAACTGTGAGTCTCAAGGTGCTTACTTAGAAGGGGACTGAGTGTCATTGTTCTATGTACAATGTTCCATGTATCTTGTGTCTTCAATAAATGTCTATTTTTCATAGCACATGACTGGATACTTTCTGGACCAACGATACACACACACACACACACACACACACACATGATATGTATTTATTACATGTATGTAATATACAATATAATTTTACATACTTATTATTTATCTATCTATCTATCATCTATTTATCATCTTTCTTTCTCTCTGTCTAGTCATTCATCTCTCTCTGTATCTTTGTCTCTTCCGATCTATCTGTTATGGAGGAGAGATAGAGACCTGAGTCAAGAGGATTCCTCTCTTGCCTCAGTTCTTGTCTCACCTATGAGAGAATAATTCAAGCAAGACACAAACACATATAGTGGAAATGAGATAACAAGTTTATACACTTGAGCAAAAAGGTACAAGCAGGCACTTGGGTAATCAGAATGTCCTGACTATTGGGGTTTGGGGGTTATATACCTCAGCTGGTTTCTAGGTTTCCACTCCTTCCGCCCTTTGGGAACAATGCACAGATACAGGGCTTTCTCTCTCAGTTAGTAAAGGCTCTTTTTCTTAGTGAAATTCTTATAGAATCTCCCTTTCCCAGCATAGAATCTCAAGGACTACCCCTCACCCTGTACTATTCTTGCTTGTGACTGTTCAGAAGCACTCCCCCATCCCCACCCCCTTCCTCAGCACAGTCTCAAGGACTCTCCTTTGTTCTATGCTATTTTTGCTTGTGTTGCTCAGGATACCTAGGGATCTTAGCAATCTGAGCTCAGGACTGCTGAGTTAATTGATAAGACATGTCTTCCTTTTGCTTCTACTCTCCAGTATTGTTTTCTGTTAGATTGTTATGGTAAGGGACCTGTCTTTATTTCTGCTCAGGCCACTCATTCCTAGCTGCTACCTAAAATATCTATCTATCTAAGTTATCTACCTATCCAAATGTAATAAAATATATAGTTTTTTTGTACTTATTCCATATTTAGGTTTAAATTTATTTTTACCTTGTCATATGTTAAGACAACTAACCCAGCTTTCTTTTATTTATATTTACCAGGTATAATTGTCCAGTTTTTAAATTTTCAGCCTTTACTATTACTTTTTGATAAATGTGTTCTTTTAATTTTATTACATCTATTGTGATTTTAAGTTAAACTTGAGAATCACTGTCTTTGAATTAAGTTTAACCAATCTTTCTTTTAATCATTATTTTAGTAATATTTCTTGGCATCTTTGTTCACACTTTTTATTTATTGTATTTTCTTTTTCTTTTCTTTTTTTTTCTATTCTCACTTTCTGTTGAATGATCAAGTTCTCTTCTCTTGGGTTTATGTCTTAAATAAAAATAATAAAGTATATGATTTATTTTTATTTTATTTATTGTCTGTGATTTCTTAAACCTATCCTTACTTTTGATTTGTCCCTAAAAATATAAGAATTTTGACACTCGAGTATAGATCCAAGATGATAAATGTTTAATTGCACCAAAAAATATATATACAAGAGAGTTATAGCAGCTTTTTAATTATAGTACCTAAATCTAGAAACAACTCAAATGCCCATAAATATATGGTTTTAAAGATTTTGATATAGACATATAACACTATACTATGTAGTATTTCATTAACAACTGATATATACAATAAAACAATAAAAACAGAATAATAAATAATAGATAACATAGAAATGATAAATATGTAATACATATTTAAAATAAATAATAAAAATTGTTAATAATAAAGTTCTGCTATATGCAATAAAATGACTGAATCTTTCCATTGTAATTTTTAGCTACACGTAGCAGATACAAAGTGTGTAACTCCGTCGGCAGCCGTCCGTCTCGAGAGACGATGGTGTAGCTTCTTAAGAGTCTATCTGCACCGCCGAGAATGGCTGTGCAGTCTGACTCGGGAGTGACACGGTATCTGTCTCCTCCCGTGTTGAATCGACATCTTGCGATGATGCTGGAGTGTCCTCTCCAGTGAAGCTGAAGCTACAGAGCCTGGGCAGGGTGATATGGAGGGTCTGCTGTTGCCCATGCAGCAGACCCCCCCTCTCTTCGCAGCTGAAGGGTCCAAGGGAAAGACGGAGTCAATACAGCTTGGCTTCAGGTGCGCCGCAGGAGTTGCCGGTGTTGACTACAACGTCAAACCGCCTTAGGGACTCCGGCTCCGGATTTTCTGTCGGGGTTTACTCCCTTAGCCTTTCCCCTGAAGAGGTATGCCGCAAGGCAGCGGAGGTTTTTTGAAGTCAGAGTTTTCCTTCTCTGATGTGCCCTGACTGGAAGATTGAACCAGCGACACTTAGCTCGCAGGCCGACGCTCAATCCACTGAGCCAAACCAGCCAGGACGTAAAAGGTTAGGAATAATCATACTGTACTAATCTATTTTCTTCTCTGGGGAAAGACTGGCTTGGGGCAAGAGAGAGGTTTCTGGATGTTGGTAATGTTATTTTTCCTGATGTTGATGCTTGTAATATTCTTTGTCTTGATCTGGATAGTAGTTACATTTATAAATATTTCCAAGTCGTATACTATAATTTATTCTTGTGTTTTAAAATATATATTGTTTCAAAAACATTTAAGAATAAATGCTTAACTCAAACTTTTTTTCTTACTGCTATTTCAACCTACCCCTTATCATACAACCTACAACCACTCATTTTTCAGATACAAACAACTCAAAATACACTCAATGCTCTGAATGGATTGCTCAGTTTTTTTTCTTTTTTCTTTTCTTTCGTTTTTGTTTTTGTTTTCTGAAATCCACGTATCTCTTTGGTTTTTCTAGGATTGAAATTTGTTGAGGAAGTCAATGGCTGATTCTTGTTTATCATCATGAAATCAACCATCAGTTTCTAAAGTGAATCTTACATGTACTTTCAGTGACCTTTGATATGCTAAAATACTGTCCTAAATGAAAATAAAAATGTTCTCTTCTACAATGAATGCTGTAGTATTCTGGGTCTCATGTACTATATTAGATTTTGGATTCATAATATATTTTAAATTGTATACTTTGTATATTATACCTCATTTGTTTTAAAATGTATTCATTTCAATGCTAGCAAAATCAAGTAATGTCTAATATGTGTTTATTATTTGTATTTCCCTTTGAGTCACTTTATTGTTCATGTTCTTTGCACATGCATCTATTAACATTGTCATGCTGTTCTTATGATTGGGAATAAACATGTCACACTTTTAAGTTATACTGTTTCTTAGTTTGATAGTCATAAGAAATAAATGAAAATATTTTGAAATGTTACAAACTCAAATTGAAGATTAAGGAAACCAGATCTGTCTCTGATGAAGCAAGGAGTGAGGAATATGATATTTTAATTATGGAAATCACATATGCTTCTACATCCACAAGGTGCAAATATTATATATAGTTTATTCAGTTCAGAACATAGATTCTAAGTCAATGGTGTTTTTGTTCAGAAAAAAAGCTAAGATGCTGGGAGTTTCTACTTTTTTGTAGTCTTACTTTACTTGGCGTGATGTTGGCACTGGGACATCTGTCAAGTACAACAGATGTTGCTAGGAACAGAAAATTCTCAGCAACCAAGTTTCAATCTGCTGTTTGCATATACTGCTGAGCACATAGACTGTAGTTTTATTTCACCAGAAGAAAGACAGTTTATTTCATCTGCAAGTGTATTCTCTTTTCAGCTACTAGAGAAAGGACAAAAGTTGATTTTCTTATTGCTAGTTAGGTAATATAAAAAGAACAATTTCCACAAGAAATCCACTGCTCTAAATGCTTCCCTCTAAGAGAAGATGTTAAGCTATATTTTTTTATAGAGACAGATTCATAGAGAGTAGGCTGACAGCTCAGAGAGGAGAGAGTGTTGGAAAGGGGAGGAGGGATCAAGCATAAAACAACAACTCATGGACACAGACAACAGTGTGGTGATTACAGAGAAAAGAGTGTGGGTGGAGGTAGAAGATGGTATATGGAGATAAATAATAATGGAAAACATGCAATAAAAATGAATTGTTAAAAAATAAAATGTAAAATTGGACTCCACTGAACACAAGAGTGGCTTTTGGTTATATGATAAGATTAGGTACATGAGGCATTAACCTCATTGAGCACATTCTTTAGAATTATGGAGACAGAGTTATCTAAAAACATGGCTTGATATTACCTGGTTATGGTGACTTGAAGTAAATATTATAAATAAATACCACATAACTTTTAAAGATGTACCCAATGTCACTGTCCTTACTGGAAAACTCATAGTAAAAGATATTTACTTTTGTAAAGAAGCCTAGAACTGGGAGTTGTAGGAAGAAGGAGGAAAAAAATAAAGAAATATTATATATATTGTAAAATATAAACTATATCATAGTCTTAATATCCTATTTTTTAGTAATTAAATTCAAATCCCCTAAGAGGTAAGAGAGAACCTGGATGAGTATGAACCATCACAGCAGTAGCAAGATTTTTTTATCTCAATTTTTATTGTAAGAAGATATATAACAAAATTTTCCATTTTAATTGTATTTAAGTGTATAACTCAGTGGCATTAATTTACATTTACAATATTGTGCTACCATCTGTACTGTATATTTCCAAACATTGTCATTATTTTAAAGAGAAACTGTAACCAAAATGTAATAGCTTTCCATTCCTTTTACTGTGCAGCTTAAAGTGACCTCTAATCTACTTCTTATCTCTGTGAAGTTTCATACAAAATGGAACCATACAATATTTGTCCTCTTGTGTTGTTTATTTCACTTAGCATAATGTTTTCAAAGTTCTTCCATGTTGTAGCATGTATTATAACTTCATTTGTTTATAAACCTGAGTAACACATCACTGTAGGTATTTTTTCATTCATTTACCTGTTGATGGACACTTGGGTTGTTTCTGACTTTCATTATTTGACTTTAATTGTTTATTACAAATAATGGTATAGTAAACATTATCATGCAAATACATGCCTGCATTTCTGATTTCTTTATTATTGTTTTTTTCTTTAAGAAGTACTAGAGTGACTTTTTGCACTTCTTGGGATTGTAAATTGGTGCAATCACTTTGGAAAACAGTATGGTGTTTCCTTAAAAAGTTAAAAATATTGCCACCATGTGATCCAGCAATTCCACTTATTGGTATTTACTCAAAGAAAATAAGACAATTATTTGAAAGGATACATGCATCTCTGTACTCATTTCAGCATTATTTACAATAGCTAGTATATGGTACCAACCTAAGTGTTTATGGATAAAAGAATGAATAGATAAGATGTGGTACATGGAACATTACTCAGCCAGAAAAAGAGAATGAAATCTTGCCATTTGCACCAACATGGATGTACCTATAGGGTAGTATGCTCAGTGAAGTAAGTCAGACTGAGAAAGATAAATATTGTATAATTTCATTTCTATGTGAAATTTAAAAAATAAAACAAGACAGTATAAGACACAGAGAATAAATTGATGGCTCCCAGAAAGGAAGGGTAAGGAATATGCAGAAAAAGTGAATATGATTAAGAGGTGCAAACAACTAGTTATAAAATAAATAAGTCACAGAGATGTAATGTACGGCACAGGAAATATAGTGAATAACATCATGGTAACTTTGTACAGTGATATGATTACAAGACTTATCATAGTGATATACATATTAAATCACTGTGTTTCATTAGAATCAATCACCAATTGTCCATAGCTTCAGCCTTCCAAATAATTTCTGCAGAGGAATGTTCAAGCTCAACACAAAATCTGAAGCAGATTTGTTGTTCTACTTGCTCAGTAATTTTGAATGTGACAGCCACACAGTACACATGCTCACTCAACTGCATCTACCATGTCTCCTAACTAGTACAGTGAAGTCATCGTTGTTCACACATGCACATTCCAGTCCACTCTTCTTGACTCCCAGGTTATATAAATGTCACATAAACTGTTCTCATTATATTAACAATGGCTGGACATCTTTCTGGACAAACTGCATGCATGTCTTGCTAAGCACTTGAGACATATTTTTAAATTTTAATTTTTATCATGTATGTGAGGATAATTCCATTATTATCTTAATTTTACAAGAGAAAAAGCAGGGTTATTGACAATATCAAGTTTACAATGCCATTTCTAGCAGAGCCAGGATTCACACACAACATTATCACATTTTTAGTTATCATCCAAAACATCTTTGTTTCCAGTTGAATTTAACAAATGAAAATATAAATAAGTATATGATTATCCTTCAGCTCTTTAACTCATCAAATCTGATCTAAAAGCACACAATTTTAGGTCTGGAAGGGATAGATTAACACACTAACAAATTTAGGTTGAGATGAAAAGTTAAATAAGTCTTCAGAGTAGGCTTGCATTAGAGTTCAGAGGTCATTTAAATCAACACTTTACTTTTTAATTTTACAGTCCCTTATTTTCTCTGCTGTTTAGAAAGCCAAAGAAAATGATTTATCTACTTACATTGCCTCTTGCAATGTGATGCGTAATGGCTGCTTTTTTTATTATGATTTATTAGCAATTGTATGAATACCCAAGGACTAACAACAGGTGTTGAACCATTGCAGTTTGCTTGAGAGTGGTGAGGCAGGGAGTTAATTATTCATAGATTAAAATGTTTTCTCTTCTAAATCATAGATCTTTTCCTAAGATATTTCCACATGGGAAAGAAACATTTGTCTAAATCCAGGTGAACAGATCTTGGGACCCTATGCTCTTATGTAAAACCATGTCCCTTTAGATCAAACTGCAACTCCTGCTTAACAGTTGTAAACTTCTATTAGCAAAAGGTAAAAGTACCTCAGGTCATCATATAATAAATGAGAAATACTATTGATTCTTTTTTTTCTACGTGACACTAAAATCTAATACCACTACTTTTGTAGCTTGTAATTTGTCGCCTCAGTAGAGCAATTGAAGTTGAGATAATTTAAAAGCACCAGTAATGTGAACCTTAAAGATAGATGATATTTAAATATATTACTTTGTTATTCATATAGCTCTAGAAAAAAATTATACACAAGTAATTGATTTAGAGGTGAAGCATGATATAGATAACCTTGTTTTTCTAATCGCTATAGTTACATTTATTTCCCTTAAGTTCCCAACAAATCAGATGCATAGGCAAATATTATCAATTGTTCAGTTGTATTTGAAATATGACTACTTTTCCTAAATTCCTATTGCCTTATTTCTAACACCCAACAGCTCTTGGCTAGGTTACAATGATAGTCTTCACATTACTCCTCTGCCTTCTCCAATGGACCTACTATAAGTTATTCTTTATATAGTAGCTGGAGTGATTTTTTTAAAATAAATAAAGTTATACCAAATCTGTGTTTAAAATCCTTTTGGGCACCATATGGTATCTGTGATAAAATCCTGTATTTTCACCCCATCTCCAAGGCTCTTGTTCGTCTTGGCTCTTCCTGACACTCCTTACTCAGCATGTGTCAGCCATTATAGCATTCTCTCTGCTTATCAAAGTGACCAAGTTCACTAATGCCTTGGAGAATTTCCCTCTGCCACTTCCTCTTCCTGGGATGATATTTTATTAGATCTTTCATGGTTGACTCCTTGTCATTCAGATCACAACTTCTATAGCATCTCATGAGCAACAGCTTTCTTGACTGCCCAGCCAAAACAGATGATTTTAATCTCAGCATCCTGTTCAGTTTTACAGCAATCATCACTTCCTGTATTATCTCATTTATTTATTTTTATTGTATTTTTTCCATTACCATTAATTCCCCTTATACCCTCCCCCCTTCAATCACCACATTGTTCTCTATATCCATGAATCCTTTTTCCTTTTTGCTTGATCCCTCCACCCCCTAACCACCCCAGCTGCCATCCTGCTCTCTATTTATGAGTCATTTATTTTTTATTGTGTGTCTTCCATTATTAAAGTGTAAGTTTCTCAACAACCTAGAAGAGTGTCTGATATATGAGGCTCTCAACATGCTTGAAAAGTGAGTTTAATTATACATTAGTTAAGAGAAAATACTATAAACAATATAAATATTATATATTATTTCAATGGTTTATAATAGTTTAAGTGTAATTAAAAAGATTAGAAAGGACTATAATAAAATATTATCCATAGCTCTATGGTAAGATTTTTTTTTTATTATTATCTTAGCTTCAGGATTTCAATTGTCTGTGTTATAACAAGAAAAAATTTTAAAGAGAACTAAGACACTGGCAAGAACTTTACACAGTATTAAAAGTGGCTTCTGAATGAATTATGGTTGAATTTTCTCTTCCACATCAAATTTTGCTATGCTTTGCAAATTTCCAAACATGTGCATGGCTCAATTTTATGATCAGTCAACAATTAACCTTTTATTTAAAAAACTAGTGATGATCAGATATATTATAAATAAAAGCCACCTAATGTAACAAATACAAAAAAGTTACATAATCAGTTGTCTAGGAATGCTGGTATCTATTGACATGCATAATGCTGAATTAAAAAGGATGCAAATTCCTTTCACACACCTTCCTAGATGGTAGTGTCTGTTTCTCTCCTCAAACCTGTGATTTTTTTGATGATAAAGTATAATAGAGCTGGCACTAAGCCAGTTTTGAGCCAGCCTATAACAGGAATGTAGTCTCTTCCTTGCTCTCTTGGACCCATTGAGGAACTCTAAGTTAGTTAACTATAGACTATATGGAGGAAAAGGAAGATGTCCATCTAGTTCCCAGCAGTTACAGCCACTAGTTATTCAAATCTCCCCAGTTAAGGCCCCAGTAACCATGAAACAGAAAAAAAGGCTGAATGAATTACTGACTTATGAAATCAAGAGATAAAATAAAAACAAATTGTCATTTAAAGTAACAACTTTTGGGGTGGTCTTTTATGTAACATTGGAAGAATTTTAAAAATTACTCAAGAAACAGTGTTGAAAAAGTGATCTGGAGGATCATCTTAATTGATATCTCAATAGAGACAAGGAGAAATTTTAAAGTTGGGGTTTTTTTTTTTTTTTTGAGAATTCTGAGTGATTAGACCATTCTGCTCCCTATTTTGTAGCTTTTCATCTCCTCATCCTGAACTTCCCAGAAAATATTTAAAACTGAAAAAGAAAAGATTAGGTTATTTTGGGGTTAACTAGGAAGGCCAAATGTTGTATTCTTCTTTTCTAAAGTCAGTTTTGATACTCAAGATATTTAATAAAGTAGATGTATAAAAGTGAAACAAAGAGAGGGACTATGTCAAACTGGGAGACCTTTAGGAAAAACAAACAGTAAAAAATAAGTCAAGGACATCAGCTTCTATCTGATAAAGCGAGGAAAATGAGTCCATTCAATTGAAAACAAGCAAAAGGAAATAACAAAGATCAGAGGGGAAAAAAAACTTAATGAAATAGAAAATAGAAAAAATAAGCAAAAAAGAAAATTAAAGAAACAAAAGTCTGGTTCTCTAGGAAGTTAATCAAATTGATAAAACTGTACAAAAATCCATCAGGCAAAAAAGAGATAGAAAGATGATAGACTTAGAGATAGAGCTGAGGTGGGAAGACAGATGGTAGAAGGGGAGAGAGAAATGAGAAAGGGAGAAAGAGAGGTAGAGGGAGAGGTAGAAGGAGGAGACAAATTACTATGATGTGAAATGAAGGAGGTGACATCAGTACAGATTCTACAAATGTTAAGAAGATAATAGGGGAATGTTGTAAATAACTGTTTGTCAATAAATTCAAGTAAGCAACTTAGGTGAAACATACAAACTAGCAAAATTAATTTAAAAGAAAGCAAATAATCAGAATTATATATTTCTATTAATAAAATTAAATGCTTTCCACAAAAACAAATAAAATTCTAGACTCAGAAGACTCAATTGGTAAACAAAACACTTAAATGGAAATAATATTAATTCTACTCTAAATTTTTACCCAAATTAAAGAAGATGAAATACCATCCAACTAATTTCATGAGGCCAGAATTACCTTGATGCTCAATCCAAAAAGAGAAATACCTGTATAAGAAAAGAAAACAGAAGAATTTTCCTTATGAATATAGATACAAAATTTCTTAACAGAAGCTTAGCAAATAAAATAGAACAGTATATAAATAACACATCATTACCAAATGAGTTTTATTCAAGAATGTAAGTTTAGTTTAACATTTGAAAATCAATGTAACCCAACATTCTGAGAAACTACAAAAGAAAATCAGTATGATTCTTTCATGTTGTTTAATGAAATAATTTAGTAAAATCTAACATCTATTATGATTAAAAGCTCTTCAAAAACTAGGAATAGAAGGAATCTTTCTCAACTTGATAAAGAACTTTTATGAAAACCTACAAATTAACATATTTAATAGTGAAAGACTGAATGCTTCCCCCTAAAATCAGAAAGAAGATTTTTATCTCTCTTACTACTTTTATCTAATGTTTTACTGGAGGTTCTAGCTAGTTCAAAAGAGAATGAGAAAAAAATAACTAATTCAGATTGGAAAGAGGTTAAACTCTCTATTCACACATGACATGATTATCTATGTAGAAAATTCAATGGACTCTACTAAAGAAAAGCCTAACTACTTTGTTTAGTAATAATTGATTTCAGCAAAGTTGCAGGATAAAGGGTCACTATACAAAAATTAATTTATCTATTTATATATATGATTGAGAAATAATAAAAAATTAAAATGAGATTTTACCATTAAAAGTGTATAAAACCTATACACTGCAAATTGCAAAGAATTACTGGAAGACTCTAAAGAAGACCTAGAAAAAAAGAAAGACATAATGTTTTCATGAATAAGAAAATTCAGTATTTTTAAAATGTCAAGTATCCTTCAATTGATCTAAAAAATCAATGCAATCCCATTCAAAATCTCGGAAGTTGATTTTATATATATACAAATTGACTGTTCTAAAACTCACATGGAAATAAAAAGGACCTAGAATAGCCCAAATAATTTTGAAAAAGAACACGACCTGATTTCAAGCCATTAAAAAACTATAGTAATCAAGACAGTGTAGTAGTAGTAGTAGTAGATTAAAAATGGATAAACAAATCAATGAAACAAAATAGAAAATCCAATAATTGATTAAAATTCATGGACAGATGACTCTTGAAACATTTACAAAGGCAATTACGGAAAAAGGATAGTCTTTCCAACAAGTGGTGTTGGAACAATTGGATGTCTATATACAAATAGACAAACTTTGACCAATGCCTTTATATCCTATTGTAGAAATGAAGTAAAAATATTTCATAGGGGGAAAAACCCAACAGCATGAACTTTGCAGATGATTCAACCTTCTTTCATAATAAAAACAGTCAGAAAACTGGAAATAGAAGGAAACTTTCCCATTGTAACAAAGGTCATGAAAATGATGTCAGCAACATAGTGGCTAGGACATCACTCCTTTAACAATAAGGGTCATATTTTTAAAAACTCACAGCTAATATCATACTTAATGGTGAAAGACTGAAAGCTTTTATCTTAAAATAGGGAATAAGACAAGCATGTCCATTTTCCCCCCTTCCGTTCCACATAGTATTGGAAGTTCAAGCCAGAATTATGAGACAAGAAAAGGAAAGAAGGAGCACCCAAATATTTTTTTTAAGTAAAATATTTTTCTGTTTACAGATGACATACTCCAACATGTGGAAAACCCTAAAGATGCCACAAAAAAAACCTGTGAAATTAATAAGTTAAGCAACATTAAAAGTTACAAAATCAACACTTAAAGATCAGTTGTTTTATGCAATAACAAAAGAAAATTTTTAAAAAACATGTACACGAATGTTCATAGCAACTTTATTTTTAATAGTTGAAGACTAGAAACAACCCAAATGTCCACTCCTGCATAAAATCAATCTTCCTAAAAATAGAAGTACAATCTATTTTGTGACTATTTTCTATATGCTCTTATTGATATTTTTTGGATACATGGGAAAGAAATTTATTCAAGATTTAATTTTTACTTTGCTTTGAATAACATTTCTTACTATGATTTGGATCCCAAGCCAAATATCATAGCTTTCAGGTTTTCCTTTCCAATTGCACTTCTAGGTGTCTGTTTTTGTCTTTCCTTCTTATAATGATACAATAAATTTATTTTCATTAATAACTTAATAATTATCTATAAATCAATTGTTCTACATCACTTTATTTATTTTTATTAAATTAATTGGTGTGATATTAGTTAACACATTATACATGTTTCATGTGAAAAATTCCACCACACATCATCTGTATACTGCATAGTGTGTTCACTACCTTATCTCTATCCAACATCATTTATTCCCCCTATATCCTCCTTCATCTCCCTCTACCTAACTCCCCCGGCAATCACCACACTGTTTTCTGTGTCCACGATTAAGCAAAAAAGAAAAGAGAGAGAAAGAACTCATGAATACATTTCATTTAAAAATAATCTCAATTATTTAATTATTTATATAATTCAGTGCTAAATCCTTATCTTGAATATAATTTTATAGTTTTCTATCTTAAAACAATATATTTTTCTACAGGCATATGTTTTCGAATGCTAATCCATCATAGCTGGCACACATGGGGTAGGGGGCTGTCTTTTGCTTATTGGGGTCTCATTAGTGTACCTTGACTATTGTTTTCTGATAAAACTACTAGATATACAGAAAACAATAAATTATGAATAAACCATTTATTTTTAATCCATTTATTCTGTTCTTTGCCCTAGCAAAACATATCACCTTTCTGTCACTTTTTTCTTCTTTGTCCCCTTCCTTCTTCAGAGAAGGTGAACAATATACGGGCTTGTACAGTTTTAGGCCATATTTCATAATTTTGAAAATGACAAAAGGAGCATGGCTAAACTTTCCTACCCAGTATGTAGGCTTTGAAGCTCATTAAAAATCTGGTGGCTTCTGAATTAATTTGTGGGTCCCTACAGTGATGGAAATTGCCTCTTTTCAGTATTATTGACTGACAAAGCAGGTGATAACTTGTTTGCGTCATTTGAACAAGTTCATTAGTTTCCCATAATGGCTGTTGCAGGTAAACACTCCAATATTTAATTAGCAGGCTCTCTTTGGTAAGCTTATAAACAATTATAGGACCTTCTTTCTTCCATTTGTGCTCAGGACTCAAATTTTTTTATGGCCAGTTTGACTCATCTCCAGTCAATGGTTGTATGCCTGATAGCTGCCAATAATAACTAGTAGAGCAATCACCTATATTTTGTTCATAACCTAAAAATAAGATTCCATCAATCCTCAAAATTAACTGTCTGGGCAGCAGCTGTTTTAAGCCTCTCCAATCCAAGTCGTTAAGCTGACACCAGCTACTCTAAATCTTCTGTGTAATTGCCTAATAAATTGAAGCAACACATAAATGTTGAAAATGTCTAAACTGAGTACCTAATGTGTTCCATTGACAATAACCTGGTGCAACTGGACATTCCATATCAATATATGTCAAGTACTTGCCATCAGCTTGTCCCCAGAGACATAAAGGTTACTGAAGATATAGTTTCTACCTTAAAATAGTAGTGGAGTAAATAGATAAGCATTCAATCATAGTAATTTTAAAAAATTAATATAGTGAGACTCAGAGAGATGTTGTATATTGAGTAGTAGGACTTTGGAAAGTTCAGGATAAGGAGAGAAAAAAAACAAAGCCAACTGTAAGTTCATAGCCTAGAAAACTAAGGAAAGGTCAAGGACTGGAGGTCAAAAAAACTATTACTTTTAGGATTACAAGAGTCTAAAAGCTCTGATAGGATACATGAAATTTCAAGTATAAGATTTTATAGATGCAACAATATTTTAATAATAAGAAAAAGCACCATGTTCCCACATGAGAGGGTGTAGAAAGGGAGTAAAGGTATAAGTGCGGTAGAAATTAAGAGGCTGGGAAATCAGGTGGTTTTGGAGTTATAATAGGTTTAGGAGTTGGAGTAGAAAGGAAAATGAATTTGGCCACATGCTCTGGGGAAACCTAGAAACTTATATATTGGTAATGAAAATAAGAGATGGGGTATAAATATATATTATATATGTCAAGACTAAGAGTCTGTTGAGCAAAAGTTGCTAATATTAAATGTTAATTTTTCTTCTTGGGTTTGGGGTGGGAAATGATGCCATTACACTTGAGAGTATTTTGAAGTCAGAGAATTGCTGGATTAATTAAATCCAAATAGTGAAATATTTTTTGAAAAAATCAGGGCTATATAAAATCTCTTTAAATTAGCCTAAGGAGTCTTAGATACTACTAACAAATCACGAAGATAGAAATGTATTGTGGAGCCAACGCTGTTCCTTTACTGAAAAAATATGGTGTGTAAAAAGAGCCTGGCCTGGCCACAGGATGGTTGGCAAGCACAAACACCAAACAGGAGAATAATCTAAAAACAAAACTGAATCTAAATGCTTAATAGTAACATGTGACAGAGATCTTTGAAGAAAGGCAGTCAGTAATAAGCCACACATCATTTTAGAGTTGTTGCAAAAAGTTCACTTTATTCTTTCATATAATTTCCACTAGGGCAGCAATTGTGGTTGTTTTATTCACTGTTGCATCACTAGTACAATGCCCTGGAAATGGGAAATACCTAATATGTGTATATTTAATAAACACAAATAAAATTATCTTGATCATATTAAGAATATATGTTAATTGAATATATATTGTTTGTCAGGAATGTTACTAAACAATAACTTACATTATTCCATTTAGTCTATACATGTATGAGGTATAATCATCAAATTTGAGATAAGGAAACTAAAAGATGATATTACACAGGCACATAGTAAGACATAGGGATGGAACATGGGTAGGAGGGAAGAAAATGTATCTTTGATGGTAACTTTGAATTACAGGGATAAAGGCTCAGAAGGTTGATGGAGACAATGGAGGGACATTAATGAAAATAACCAAACTCAGAGATCCAACTGTAGCTTTGGTGAGACACATGTACAACTTCCCAGGTATAGCAAAAAGCAAGGATCATGTGAGTCAGATGTAGTGGCCTGCCACTTGCAAAGAATAGTCACTCTTCCTGTTAAAAAAATAAAAAGGACATTAAAGGGGAAAATTAAAATAACAGTTTTTAAGGCTTCATGCAACTGAAATTTGATGTTTAAAAACATGAATCATTTACTTTTGATTCAACAATTCAATCTCAGATCAATATTTAATTAGTATTACTCAGCTGTACTTGAATAACTCTGTGAAAAATACCTGTTTAGTTTAAATCCCACTCTGCAGAAATCCTTATCATTATTGTTTTTATTTAAACTTCTCTTTAAATCTCATAATGTAATATTTGTTTCAGCCCCAAGTTATACCTTGACATAGCCTTTGGCTTATCAAAGATTTGTTTCTGGTTTTACCAGGCAAGAGCACATTTACAAACTTAGACATGTATGATGAGGTGCACTTCCTTGGATAGCACACCCCTTCCCCCATTTGAACTGATCTTCGGAGCCTAATTTTTCTTGTAACTTCAGGGTTTCTGTTGGTCACCTGTTTGAGAACATTCAAACAATTTCCACGGATACTCTGTTTGAATTCTGGAAGCAGAAATAGAAACTTCTGAACAGTTGCTCACACTGGTGACCTTGTTAGCCTTCGCAGAACACATGCGATATACCCCTTGCTCTGTACTGGATCAGTTGAGTCTTCCACACTTCCCACCCTGTCATGTTATGCTAGCAATAATAATAATTTAAGGTCTGCAATGAATTCAATTATAGTTACCTTTATATTATGTGCTTCCTCTACTCCTATTCCCATTTTTTATTTCCCTTCACACCTGTTTTTTATTTCTTCACCAGAGGACTTTTTTTTTTTTTTGCTTGTAGAGAGAAAGGAAGGCGGAGAGGAAGGAAAAGAGAGAAACATCAATGCAAGAGAGAGAAGCATCCACAACCATTGGTTGCCTCCCCTGTGCATGCCCAGACCATAGGATAGTACCCGCCTGGACCTGGGATCAAACCCACAACCTAGGTATGTGCCCCGACTGGAAATCGAACCCACAACCCTTCAGCTATAGCTAATGCTTCAAACAACTGAGTCACACCATCCAGGCCCAAACCTGTTTTACTATGACCTGTATAATGCACAATTTCTTATAAATAAAGACACCTATTTTATTAATTCTCTGTTCTATTTATTCCTTTGGCACAAAGGAAATCCAATGTTTCAAGACACAACTTTCTAGGCAACCAGCACTCCTGAGTTTGAGCTTTTTATTTCTATTTCTGTCATCTGTTGATTAAATGGCTATTCTCATAAATCATCAAGATATTTTGTCCTTTACTTCCTCATCTTCTTCCTTATTCCAGCCACCTCTCTCTTCTCTATTCCATGTTCTCTACATGTCCTGTGCTATTTTAAAATTCACATGAAAGAGCCATTTAATATTATGGCCTCAAAATTTGTGACCTCCTCAATATATGCTACTGTTTCTTGTTTAAAAATTCTATTCTCTCCCAAAGTCACAAGTTTTTTGTTCTATTGTTTCATAATATTTTATAATATTGCCTTTCACATTTAGATCTTAATTACACTAGAATTGAATTTATGTATTGTGAAATGAGTCTAATTTCATATTTTTCTGTAGCTAGATTCTTAATTGCTGTTCTGTTTATTGAAAAATAGATCTTTCCCCAAAGATCTGAGATTCTAGCTCAGTGATAAGGAAGATCTACTGACCATAGGTAAATTTGTTTCTGGCATTGTTAATTCCATTGACTAATTTGTCTATGCTTGTATTAATAGCATACTGGTTCACTTACCATAGCTTTATGGCAATTGTTGGTATCTATTAAGGCAATTCTCATTTCTTTGTTATTTTATAGATTTTTTAAAAATTTTAGACCCTTACCTTTACTATATCAATTTTAAAACCAATTTTTCAGACTTCATAAACAACATGTTGAGGTTTTATTGGAATGTCATTGAAATTTTAAATCACTTAGGGAAAACTGACATCTTTATTATACTGAGATTTTCAGTTCGTAGGCACAGTATATCTCTCCATTTAGATTCTCTTAAATACTGAATAAAGTTTTATAGCTTTCTCTGTAGAATTTTAGAAACCTTGTGTTTTGGCTAATTCCTATGTCATTTACAGTCTTCCTTACTATGATAAAATGGTATTTTTAAAAAAATTCACTTTTCTGTTTTTCTTCTGGATAAAAATCCATAAATAATAAACTGAGATAATTATAATAATGTGTGCTTTCCCTTGTAAAAAAATAATAGTACTGTTTATTAACTTAGCCTTGGTGAGCCTACTGGAATCCACAGTATAATGTTTATTAGAATTGGTGATAGTTGATAATCTTGTCTTATTCTCTATATTACGAGAACTATTTTGAACTTTTCATGTTTAAGTGAAATGTATGTTGTAGGTCTTGCCTAGATATTCTTTAATAGGTTAAGGTTACTGCTTTTTTGATAATTTTTACTATAAAAGAATGTCATATCATATTCTTTCTAAACTAAGCTAATGGATGAGTTATATTTACAGAGTTTCCAATGTTGATCAGTCTGTATATTTTTGGTAAACAGTTACTTTCTACTTCACATTGTTGGATTCAGTTGCTAATTCACACAGTTGTTCAGGATTTTTCATCTATGTTTGTAAGTGAAATTGGCAAGCCATTTTTTTCTCTTAATGTCTTTATTTGATTTAGATATAGAAGATTTCTAGATTCAAAGAGATATAGAGAATGTTTTTTTTTTCTGTACACCGAGGTAATTAATATAAGATTGGAATTATTCAGGTTTTCTCTTTCAAAATGTCACTGATTTCTGAAGTTATATATGCTATTTTAGAAATGTGTCTATTCCATCTAAGTTTTGAATTTTACTGTTGCTTTAAATTTTTCACAGAATTCTATTCTGTTATTAACGTGTTTATATCTCAGTTGTAATCTTTTTATTTTTAAGTATTTTTTTTTTCTCTCTGACTCTACTCTTTCTCCTTTTCTTCCTCTCTCTCTCTCAAGTCTTGCCAGAGGTTTGTCAATTTGATTAGTCTTTTTATAGAATCAACTTTTGGCTTTGATAATTTTATTTATTCCATGTTTGTTTTCTGTTAATTTAATGACTGCAGAATACACATGTATTTACAGAATATTCACATTTTTGTTTGCATTTTTATATTGTTATTGATGTATCAATACTTTTCAAGAGCATATTTTCTAAAATTTAGATTTAGTTCATGTTACTAATTACCTTAAAGGTTATTGCTTCGTGTTACCTAGCTATTTAATCTTTGCTTACTCTGAAATTAAAAGTTTTTCTCCTAGCTATTCTAAAAATTTTGGATTTTTAGCAGTTATGTCTAGGTGTATGTTCCATTTTGATTACATTTTTGTGTATGGTGTATGATAAAGGTCAAGGTTCACTTATTTCTTATATGGGTTATATCAGTAATTTATGTACTTATAGAACAGTACTGATAACTATTGTTTTATAGTAAATCTTGAAATCAGGATCAAATTTTGTTCCTCAGTTGATATTTGATTTTATGCCCCATGAATATAATATCATGAAGGCTATATATGAGATCTACAATTTAGACTGTTTCTTATTTTGTCCAACCTGGCTACCACTACTGTTGAATGTCCAGTCTGCCAACAGTAAATACCATTGAGATCCTAATATGACACCATTCTCCAGGGGACTACACAGCCACCTGGTGGGTGGTTAATTATATTGGCCTCTTCCCGCTGTGGAGAAGGCAAAGATTCACCCTCACTGAGCTAGGCACATATTTTTCAAATGTATTTGCCTTCCCTGTCATAATGCTTCTGCTATTACCATCATCCCTGTACTCACAGATGCCTTAGACATCATCATGGTATTCCATACACGCTTGTTCTGACCAAGGAATTTATATCATGAACAATAAAGCTATATATTTAATGGCAACATTTTTCTCTCTAACTGGTTTATAAAATATAATGTGAAAGCTATGACATAGTCTATGGATAAAATACAACTCATAAGATCAGGGACTATGTTTCTGCTTCAAACTGGGCAAACAAACATAGGAAAAGACATTAGAGTTTACAGTTAGGAAAACTTGGCTTGCTTTTTCACCTTAAGCAATTGATTTAACCATTTCGGGGTTAATGCCAATTTCCCTATATTCAAACTTAGGTAAATAATGCCGGTATTTACAATAAATGAAATGTACCCAGCACATTGATATGAAGTATTTGCTGGTTGAGTAGAGAATGTAAACTTTTATATTTTGAATTTATGATAATATTGTTGACTATAATTGAGTATTTCCTGTGGAATTGATCTGATTAATATCATTGAGGAGAAGTAGGAGGGGCTGTAGGAGGAGTTTGCTGAGGCAATGGAAAACAGTCTAGGACAAGATTGGCTGAGAATCTGAATGCCTCCAGAGCCAATGGAAATAAAAAGAGGGCTGGCCATTTGGGCTCATGAGCTTTTCTGGCTCCTGAGCTGACTCTTCTCAGGGTCTGGCTCTGGCTTTCTAGCTCCTGGATGGGCTTTCTTTGGCTAACAAGCTCTTCTTCCTCAAGGATGCCTGGATGACTGTGCTGCAGTTGCCTGAATTTTCCAACAAACAGTATTTTGTATGGGACGAAAGCCCGAGTACAGCTTAGGATAAGGCTGGCTCGACAGAGGTTGGCAGGTTTATTTTTTGGGTGTTCTAGCGGGAACAGACTCTTAGGCAGAAGCCTACTATTCTTCCAAAATTGTGTAGCTTTTGTATTATGTTGTTTTAGTTTGTAAACCAACCTTATGGAAACTAACAGGGGAATGATAAGAGAGCTCAGGTGTTAGTGTTTAACCTTAATTTATAGGCTTATGTAATCAAAGCTGTGACTTGATAGGATTAAGTAACTGCCTCTGAATCAAGGCTCCTTTACTTTATTACCAAACTTTTGCCTCTGAAATTTTTCTTAGGGGGTGGCAGCATGTAGCAGGAATGCAACTTGCTGTTCTGTAACAGAATAAATGTGTTACTGATGTCAGGAGCCATCTAGCTTGCTGTTCAACTCTAGGAAATGCCTTCATCTGAATCATCACTGCTTTGTATTAAGCATGTTGTCCAGTTCCAGAGATAGAAAAAATAGCAGTAAGTTCAAATCCTTAATCCTCTAATGGGCATATATGTATTTCTTATTCTGGAAAGAATTTTTGCTATCATTGTTACTGAACTGTACCTTGCAACTGAAAAGAATAATTTAACCACTTTTCAGGACATTAAATTAAGGTATTTTTTGTTGGATTTCTCTTTTTGCCTTGGTATAAATGTTCCAAATAGATGCTAAATATATATACATATATATATACATGTTTAAATATGCATATACATATATAATTATACATATTTGATCAATTATATATTGATCAATTAATAATATTAGATATGTGTACATATACACATTATATAAAATATATAATATAATTAATTTATGTATATATATAAAATTTCAAAGTATTAATTTGCTAAGTATACACTTAAAAGTATACAATCAACTGGATTACTCATTTGTAGACCTTTGGAGGTCCAAATGGTCTACAGTGGTAGCCATTTTATACTGATTAAGTGTATTTTGGGTCCTGATATTTCCCTTGGTACTGTGAAGAAAGATTCTGTGCTTCTTCGCAATTATAAAGGAAAGCAAAAATACAAAAAACTTTAACACATTAGTTCTATTTATAAGGACCCAAAAAACAAAAGAGTTGTTATGTTTTAGTAGTATAGAGCACAAAAAAGATGTATATAACATAATATTGGCTCTTGTTTAAAGCTCTGATTTCCTTTAGGCAGGTAACATACCTTTATATGTGTTAGGTTAAATATTTTTTATGATTATTCATACATATATAAGCGCATATGAGTTTCATTACTTTTTTTTACCCCTCAATTAATAATCTAAAGTAATAACTAAATACATGCTCCTTTATACATTTTGGGGGGGTTATAAGACAGAATAAGTATAAATATGTATATTAATATGTAAGTATAAATTAAGTGAAAACGTGTAATTGAGTTCAAATCCAGAGGACATAATTGAAATTACTTTAAAGGAATTTAACAAATTGATAAATATAAAAAATGATAACTTAAAAATATAATTCCATTAATAAATAAAGATTCTTTAATAATATCAATTTTGGTTGTGTTTATATTAAAAAAATTTATATAAAGTGACAAAAGCATTATAACAAGATGTCTTTGATAAAAACCAAAGATATTTCAGAGCTTGGTGATCTACTATAGTCTGTTTATAAGTTTTTTAACAACAGAAAAAGCTTTAGACTTGAATTTGGAGATTTATTTCCAGTTCTGGGATTATAAGAACCCTAGAGAAAATAATAGTCTGCTTGTATCTCATTATCCATATTTTAAAGCTGGAGTTATACTAAATGAGTGTTAAAGATCTATTTAGCTCTACAAACTAGACTCATCTGATAAAAGTGTTTCAAAGCAAATTAGACAATCTAGGAAACGCTATTCTTAAGAAAATATCATGCTTGCACATCTGTATCCCTCACTAGCTTACAAACTTCACCAGTGAAAGATTGTGACATATTTTAGTATTCCAATGAAAAACACAATGTCTACCATATATTCGGTGCTCAGTAAGTGTGGAATAAATTAATTAATGTCATTGCAGGAAAATTAACATCACAAAATAATGTTTCAATGTGCCTTTATAAAGGCTTAATTTTTCATTTAAAAGAAAGGTAACCTAACAAGCACTCACACACATTTGAACCTCGTTAAGACTTACAGGACAGGTGGATAATGTGAGAAGTTTCAGATGGTTACTGTTAAGTGAGATATTAAAGACTGTGACATTATAAGGGGTGCAAACATTCAACTAAAACTATAAAACCCCAATTATAAGATCACGTGTAATTTAAGCAGTGTTTTCTATCATGACGCTTATTCTTCTCACAGTACTAATAATCTGGACTCGGGGCTAGATTTAATAAAATTAATATTTGTTACTACTGCTTTATTAAAGACATCCCTTGGAAATGACAGTTTCTTTTTGTTCTTTACTGCAAGTACTTACTACAAATGGCAGTGAAGAATACGGTGTCTGCTAAAGCAGTTCATTTGCCACTACCTTAGTCTGTGATCAGAGAAGGAAAACTCTGATTCCAAAAAACCTCCGCTGCCTTGCGGCATACCTCTTCAGGGGAAAGGCTAGGGGAGTAAACCCCGACAGAAAATCCGGAGCCGGAGTCCCTAAGGCGGTTTGACGTTGTAGTCAACACCGGCAACTCCTGCGGCGCACCTGAAGCCAAGCTGTATTGACTCCGTCTTTCCCTTGGATCCTTCAGCTGCGAAGAGAGGGGGGGTCTGCTGCATGGGCAACAGCAGACCCTCCATATCACCCTGCCCAGGCTCTGTAGCTTCAGCTTCACTGGAGAGGACACTCCAGCGACATTGCAAGATGTCGATTCAACACGGGAGGAGACAGATACCGTGTCACTCCCGAGTCGGACTGCACAGCCATTCTCGGCGGTGCAGATAGACTCTTAAGAAGCTACACCATCGTCTCTCGAGACGGACGGCTGCCGCCGCCGCCGACGACTAATAATCTAGACCTTTAAAATCACTTGGCAAGACAGGTTTCTTGCTTGCTAATTATATTCCACATTTTAAAGACAAACTTTCATATAAAATTGAATAACTCAACTTTTCAGCTGAGAAACAAAGTCTAGTGTTTGCAATTTTATTAGTTTTCTTTTTACACTCCTATTTAAAACTAGTTTTTAAAAAAATTTAAGATATGCAGATAACACTAAAAATCAACAACTCATACTTTCTCATGAAAACCTTAATTTGGGCCTTTAATTTTGAATGTATTCTGTCACTATTCTTATTACTTCAATGCTACTGAAAACACACAATATGCATTCTGTATGGGTAGAAATGAAACATCAAATATTAATTAATTTTATAGAAAATATTTCATGCTATTAGGACTAATTTCAAATTTGACATTACTATACTTCCAGGCCCCAATTTGAAAGTTTTATTCTTTAAGAAAACAATATGGCATCTGTTACATATGGCATTTGCTCACTAACTTCAGCTGAGTTGACTTTACCTATTTCCCCACCTGGAAACCACTGTAAAACAATAATGGGATTGAGAAAAATGAACATTTGTTCTATGTGTCACTAATATAGAAATAAGTTATGACTATTAATATTTTATAGAAAAAATAGCCAAGTGTATAGATCTTATTGAATGGGTTAAACTTGCCTATTAAAGAAAATGACTTTAAAATTTGATAATAAAGAAATATCCAGCTCTTCCTTATGCAACAGTCCAACTTCAAACAAAAAAATTCAAAAGGTCTAAAACTAAAAATATATCAAGTACTTCAGAACAGTAAGAGAGCAGGGGTTATAACCACAGCAAGATCAGGATCAAGTCAGGAAAGTCCAGTATTTTTGTTATTCTTTAACTTTGTTTTTGACCATCACCCAAATAAACTGAACAAGGTAACACAAAGGCACAAGAATCAGAAAAAAAAGGAAGGAAGCTATATATCTTTCTTTTTTACTTATTTTTTTTTTCTCACCACCTAAAGTCAAATTATCTTCTGCCATCATATATTTGGCCCCCTTTACCTTTCACTCCTCTCCCTTCCCTCTGGTAACCACCATACTGCTGTGTGTATCTATGAGTCTCACTTTTATATCCTCTATATAAGTGAAATTATCTGGTTCTTATCTTTTACCAAGTGACTAATTTTTTTAGCATAATATTCTCAAGGTCCATCCATGTTGTTGCAAATGACAGTATTTTATTATTTCTTGTCGGTGAGTCTTCATGTTTTGGTCATGAATAATGCTGCGATAAATATAGGGGTGCATATATCTTTGTGAATAAATGTTCTCAACTTTTTTGGGTAGACACCCAGAAGATGAATTGCTGGATCATATGGTAACTCTAGTCTTAATTTTTTAAGGAGCCACCATACTGTTTTCTAGAGTGACTGTACCAGCTTACATTCCCAGCAGCAGTCAATAAGGGTTCCTTTTTCTCTACAACCTCCCTAATGTGTTATTTCCTGTCTCATTGAAATTAGCCATTCTAACAAGTGTGAGGTGGCATATCATTGTAGCTTTGATTTGAATTTCCCTAATAGCTATTGAAACTGAACCTTTTTTCATATATCTCTTGGCTATTTAGTTATATGTCTTCTTGGGGAAGTGTCTTCAGATCCTCTGCCCATTTTTTTAATGGGATTGTTTTTTTGTTTGGTGTTGAGTTGTATGTGTTCTTATTATATTTTGTATATTAACCCTTTGTAGGAGCTGTTGTTTGCAAATGTCATCTCCCATTTGATTGGTTGCCTTTTTGTTTTGTTGGTGGTTTATTTTGCTGTTCAGAAGCTTCTTAGTTTGATATATTCTCATTCATTTATTTTTGTCTTTCTTTCCATTGCCTTTGGGGTTAAAATAATAAAATGTTCTCTATGACCAAGGCTCATAACTTTAGTATGTAAGTTTTCCTTCTTTGTAATTTATTGTTTTTGATCTTATATTTAGGTCTTTGATCCATTTTGAATCAAATTTTGTACATGGTGACAAACTGTAGTCTATTTCATCCTTTTGCACGTGGCTTTCCAATTTTCCCATCACTATTTATTGAAGAGGCTTTCTTTTCTCCATTGTGTGATACCTCTGACTTTGTTCTTTTTTTCCCAGGATTGCTTTTGTGGTTCCATACAAATCTGGTAATTTTTCATTCTATTTCTTAAAAAAAAAAAAAAAAAAAGACATTGGGGTTTTGATGGGGATTTTATCAAATCTGTTTATTGCTGTGGGTAATTTTAACTATGTTGATTCTTCCAATCCATGAACATGGAATATGTTTGAATTGCATTGGTTCTTTTTAAATGTCTTTTAATAATGCTCTGTAGTTTTCAGTACATAGGTCCTTCACACACCCCCTGTTAAGTTTATTCCTAGGTATTTTAATCTTTTGGTTGCAAGTACAAAAGGAATTTTTTTTCATTTATTTTTCTGAAGTTTCGTTGTTAGTATACAGGAAAACAGTGGATTTTTGTACATTGATTTTGTCTCCTGAAAGTTTACTCTTTTTGGTTATTGTTTCTAATAGTTCTTTGGTTGGGTCCTTAGGATTTTCTATACACAGAATCATATCATCTACAAAAAGTGAATTTTTACTTCTTCTTCCCAATTTGGATGCCTTTTATTTCTTTCTCTCGCTTGATTTATCTGGCTAGGACTTCTAGAACTATGTTGAATTAATGGTGAGAGTGGGCATCACTGTCTTGTTTCTGATTTTAGAGGAAAAGCTTTCAGTTTTTCACCATTGAATATAATACTGGTTGAGGGTTTGTCATATGTGGCCTTTATTATGTTGAGGTACTTTCAGTCTATATCCATTTTATTGAGTGTTTTAATCATAAATTGATGTTATATCTTATGAAATGCTTTTTCTGCAGCTATTGATAAAATCATATATTTTTCATTCTTTTTTTGTTAATCTGCCATATTGCATTGATCAATTGCATATGTTGAACCATCCTTGTTCCCTTGGAAGGAACTTGACTTGATTGTGATATATTATGTATTATTTTATGTGCTTTGCTAGTATTTTGCTTAGGATATTTGAATCTGTATTCATCAGAGATATCGGTCGGAAGTTTTTTTTTAGCATATTATTCTTCTGAGATTTTGGTATCAAGGTTATGTTGGCCTCATAAAATTGTGAGGAAGTATTGCCTCTTATTCAGTATTTTACATTTCAAATGGCAAACCATATACTTTTATTTCCCAAGAAAATCAAATGATAAATCCAAGCAGTAAAAGAATTCAACATGCCGTGGCCAGTGTGGCTCAGTTGGTTTGAACATCATTCCATAAACAGAAGGGTCACAGGTTTCAATTCCCAGTCAGGGCACATACCCAGGTTGAGGTTCTGATCCTAGGTCCAAGCACGTATGAGAAGGAAACCAATTAATATTTCTCTTTTACATCAATGTCTCTTTCTCTCTTTCTCTGAAAGCAATGAAAAAATGTCCTAGGGTGAGGATTAAAAAAAAAAAAAAAGGAAAGAAAGAATTCAGTAAGTACACGAAGTTAACTTACACAAATTAATAGCATTATTTTGAACAAATAATAATCAGTTAAAAGTATTGTATGTGAAAAAGATTCATTTATAAGGGCAAAAATATAAAATATTAGGGATAAACTTGGCAATGTATGTTCAAAATCTATAGGAACAAAACTATAAAGCACTACTGAAAGACACAAAGGTGGCCTTGAACAAAGGGAAGGATGTTCATTATTCATTGTTAGGATATTTCAACATCGTCAAGAGATCAATTAGGCTAGTTTACTTAAAATTGAATATAATTCCAATAAAAATTTCAATGAGCTATTTTATGAAGACATAAAGTTGAATCTTAAACTCAAATGAAAAGATAGACAATATTTAATAGGAACATACTAAAGAGAAAGTGCTGTAAGAAGGACCAACTCTGCTAGATTTAAAGCATAATATGTCACTGTATAATTAAATGAGAGTAATACTACCACATGTATAAACATATCAATGAAATATAATAGAAAGAGAGCCAACTACATATAAATATCTAGGATATTATAAAGGTGGCTTCAAAACAATGGGGGCAATCATAGCCTTTTAAGTTAATACTTCTATGAAAACAGTATAGCCATTTGAAAGAAGATAAAATAAGATTGATTTCTCCATATCATATGTAAACATAAACTTCATATGGATTAGAGGTCTAAATGTAAAAAATAAAACAGTATAGTTACTGCAATAAAACATGGTTGGATCTCTCTATAGACTGTGTATAGACAAAGCTTTTCTGACTATGATTAACATTCAGGATGCAACAAAAGAAAAGTAAGTTTGACTAAGTAATGATAATATAATAATAATAATTACAGAAATAATAAAATCAGCATATTAAAGACAATATATGCAAAGTCAAATGACAAACTGGGAAAATATTTACTACACATATAAAGTGTTAAATCCTAAATTTATTTTTAAAACTTTTGTAATGAAGGTAAAAGAGCAAAAATATTATAGAGAAATGGGCAAAGGACATTAGCAAACAACTCAGAAGGACAAATATAAAAATAACCCTTAAGCATGTGAAAAGATTGTCAACTTCACCCATGATAAGAGAAATGCTAATTAAAACTACAAGATACAACTACATACATGTTAGTAATTAAAATGACTGACCATATCAAGTGTTGGAGCAGATGTGGTAGATCTCAAACTATATACATTGCTGTTGGAACAAAATTTTTTTCCCTTAATCCCTTCACCTTTTTCATAAAAAATTCTTTTTAAAAGTGAGTATTATTTTGCCCTGGCTGAATGGATCAGCTGATTGGAACATCATCCCATACACTGAAAAGGTTGTGGGTTCAGTTTTCAGTCAGGGAACATACCTGGTTTGTGGGCTTGATCCCCAGTCAGGATGAGCAAGGGATGTTTCTATCTCTCTTGCTCTCTCTCCCTAAAATCAATTAAAAGAAAAAAAACAAAATAAAACACATCCTCAGGTGAGGATTAAAAAAAGTGGGTATTGTTTTAAGTCACTAAGTTTATAGATAAATTATTATGGAGCAAGTGTTCATAGTATTGTGTCTACTTAAAATCCACTCTGAGTTTTACTCCTAACTTCTTTAAAAGACTGCCAGATTTTAAGGAGTTAAAGTTATAGTTACCATATGGCCTATCCATTCCCCTCCTATGTATTTACTCAAAAGAAATGAAAACATATTATACATAAATGGCCATAATCCCTTTATTTATAATAGTCCCAAACTGGAAACGACTCATGTCCATCAACTGGTGAAAATATAAACTCTAGTATATTCATACAATTGAATACTTCTCATAATAAAAATTAAGAAACTATTGATGCATGTTACAACATGGATAATTCTCAAAATAATTATGCTGGGTGAAAGAAGTCAGATAAAAAGAATACATAGTATCTGATGTCATTTACATAAAATTCTTGAAAATGTAAACTAATTAGCAACAAGAGGCAGATCAGTGGTTGTCTGGTGATGGTGAGGACATATAAGAAGGTGGGTATAATTACAAAGGGGTATGAGGACACTTTTTAGGATTATAGATATGTTCACTAGTGTCATGTGAGGGATGGTTTCCTGACTATATACATATTAAAAACTCAGCAAATATACACTTTAAGCACACTTTAATGTATGAATATTATATTTTGATAAAACTATCATGAAGAAAACCTGACAAAGGGATATAATTTTTTACACATCAAATCAGCAACAAGAAAAAAGAGAAAAACAATAATATACTCTGTTGGTGAGGCTTCAGCAAATCAACCACTTACAATACCATTAAATATGAAAAATGTTCCAATCTCTAAAAAGGAGAATTTGGCAATAATTGACAAAATTAGCAATTATACCAAAAATAAGCATCCAACAAAAAGAAAATACATCTGCACTTTGAAGCCTTATTTGTAATTGTGATGTACTGAAAGCTACATAATATTTAGATACATAAATGCAATGAAGTTCCATACAGCTATAAAAGATTAAGAAGATGTTAAGATCGATATAGGACTTCCGGCCAAGATGGAGGCATAGACAGACATGCTGTGTCTCCCTCCACAACTAAGAAGGAATACAACTACCTCAAAACTAGAAACAACCAGAAGTTCTAGAAAATCAAACTGCGTGGAAGTCCAGCAAAGATATAAAGAAGAAATACTCATCCAGACAGCATCTCACTTTGGAAGGTCATCCTGAATCTCAAGCGGTTTGGGTGGAGCTGATGCCCCTCCTGGCTCCAACGTGCATGCAGGACCCATTTCCAGGGGTTTGAGGCATTCTACACTCCTGGCTGCAGTGACTGGCTCAGGACCAAATGTGAGACCCAACTCAGGCAACTAGATTCAGTCCTGGTTTTATTTTCAGAGACTATGGTGGAAAAGTCATTCCCTTTCATTAGGGATTGCTAACCTAGTATGATATAAGCCTAACTTTCTAGTGATCACTGGAAAAATCCTGCCTTCATATGAAGCTAACACAGAGAAAAGACAGAAGCTAGAAAATAAATAATATATAAAAACAGACTCATAATAATAACATTTTAGTAGCAGATTTCATCCTGAAACTAGGATAAAATAATTTGCTTTTTGACTTCAGCAAGTTGAGGAGAAGCAGAGTTTGCCATGCCAAAATAATGACTTTCTGGATATTGGTTATTTTAAGGTGATTATTTTGAAGAACCCAAACACTCAGAGAAAACCTTTGACCTTTCCCCTAACAGCCTAAGAGGCTTTAGATAGAGGACCTGCATCAGAAGGGAGCTATCATCATAGATAACTGTAGTTTAATATGAACTAGGTGTGATAGACAAGGAGGAACCTAGCAGGGCCCTTTGATCCAAGCCCTCTTTGTATCCCATTGTTCAAGATGGCCCAGCAAACATTTATTTACAAAACTTTGCTCTTCTATCTCCATGTGAATTACCTTCCTCCCCTTTGAAGTCCCAAGCTACACACACCCTTCTCCTTACCTCAGTAATGGCAGAAACCTCACCTATCTGATCTGTTGATCTGTCCTTGGAACCCCCTTATTCTTATGAAACTTCATATACATTATCTGTTATTTTGATCATTTTTTCCTGTTAATTGGTCTCATGTTATCTCCTGGTTGGCTTTTTAAAAAATTACCTCAGTGCTATTCCTAATAAAGGAAAATTTGATAATGTGAAAAAAAAAAAGATGTGTAGATCTCTATTTAGTAATATGAAATGAAGAATTAAATAAAAAAGAACCAAACAGAGCAAAGGATATATATTGCACAGTACCTTTGGATAATCTTGAAAGATGTTAATAAATGAAAAAATGAAGCACAGATATAAAGATCTGTTAGGAAAAAGTCCAGCCATTGTTTATATAACAAGAACAGTTAGTGCGACATCAATGTAACCTAGCAGCCAAGGACAGTGGACTAGAATGCACATGTGTGAACAATGACAACTTCACTATATTAGTCAATAGGGGCAGTAGATGCCATTGAGTGAGCATGTGTACTGTGTGTCCATCACATTAAAAATGACTGAGTAGAGTAATGAATCTGCCTCAAATTTTGCATTAAGCTTAGACATTTTTCTTTGGAAACTGTGGTGATGAGTCAGATGGCTGCAGCTGTGGGCAACTGGTGATTGGCAGCTTCATCATGACAACACATGTGTTCATGCATCACACCTAATGCAGGGATTTTTGGTGAAATATCGAATCTCCCAGGTGACTCAGCCCCCTTATAGCCCCAGTTTGGCTCCCTGCAACTTCTGGCTTTTCCAAAAACTAAAATGATGATCTTTGAAAGGGAGGAAATTTCAGACCATTGATGTGATTCAGGAAAATACATTGGGGCAGCTGATGATGATTGGGAGAACTGTGTGAGGTCCCAAGGTGCCTACTTTGAAGGGGACTGAGGCATCATTGTCCTATATACAATGCTTCTTATATCTTGTATCTTCTTCAATAAATGTCTCTATTTTTCATATTCTGTAGCTGTATGCCTTCTGGACATACCTTGTATGGTTATGGCTATAAAAACATGTAGAAATAATAAAGCAAAAAACATGGAGCCACTACCTACAATAATTAGGGACAGAATCTGAGATGGAAGGGGTATGGTAGAAAGTAACACTTCTCTTAGTACATATTTTTGTGTAGGTTTGATTTTGAAAGCACATTTATTCTACATGTTTAAAAAAAAAGTATTAGCCAACAAGAATGAGAAGGGGGGAAACTAAAAACTGGGAGCGAAGTGAAACAAACAAATATTGTAACTACACTGGAAGTAAGAAAGAAAAGAGAATGCTATTTAAAATATTTATGAACACAGCATTTGACTATATACCTTCAGTCTTGGGCCTATTGGGATATGAAGTGTGGAGAATTGCAAACAAATCTTGAATTACCTCTAGTAGTATTTTTTATTTATTGTATGTGATATGCATTTAACTGTTTTAGATGTGTGTAAGGATTAGAGAAAATGATTAAATATGTTTAAGTTGTTAGGAGCTAGAGTTCCAGCTGAGGAAGTAATGGACCTACAAATATGGAATAAAAAAGGCAAGAAAGAAAACTGTAGGGATTACATTGATAATAACTCATGGTTTCTAAAATAGGTATATTATGTGTATTTGTATGAATATGTGTGTATATGTACCTGTATGTGTATTTTTCAAGCTCTGTCCATTGAAAAGGCCAAGAAACAAAAACACACCAGTAATAATAAGCACATTTGACACCCAAGTCTTGGTCTCTGAAACCATTTACACTTAAAAGAGCCATAAATCTTCAGAGAAATTATTAATTCTGGGGCTAGAGTAGGATAGAGGTAAGTGCCAGGAAGTGCTCAAAGGAAAGAAAGTGATAAGGTATGTTATAAAAATGCAAGAGTCATATTAAAGAAGATCTCACTGAACAAATTTGAAGCAATTTGATTACCAAAATAATTGAGTAATCAATTATAACAATTGAAAGATGGTTTATGAATCAAAATCCAGACCTATAATATTTATAAATATAAATGTATAGTAAATAGATACGTAAATAAGTGAGAGACAGTGAAAGGCCCTTGTTTACAGAAGAATGCTAAAGGCCAACTAATAAATGTGAAGAGAATGCTAGATATGAAAAATCATCACTTGACAATCATCATAACAAAGACTGGATCAGGCAAGAATTGTTGATGGATGCTATATCTAGGAGTAAATTTTGATGAGGAATCAGATGTTTGCATTATTTCAACTTGTCTCTCCACCAACTGCTTATTAGTTTCAAAGGAGGAACAAGGCAGTAATCATTCGGTGGAGGGTAGGTAACATCTTAATCAGACAGTCAAAATTAGCATTATCTATGAGACTCAGATGTATATCATGTGCTTCAGATATGACAGTTTAGAAAATATACAACAACATCTATGAATATACAACCTCAATGTAATAATGATGACAATATCAGACAAATACCAAATGAACAATGTTGTATGAAAAAAGAAAAGATGGAGGCTTTATTTTTCAAAAAATGTTAATGTCATAAGAGATGTAGTCTGTGGAAGTGTGGGGAAATGTTCCTAACTAAAGAAGGTTAAAGACATGGGTAGTTAAGTATAATACTGACCTTAGACAGAATCATGTTTTGGAGGGAACAGTTACACTATGATAAACATCAGTAGGTCAACTGACAAAATTGGATTTTATATAATGGATTAGACAGTTATTGTATCAAGGTGAATTTGAGAAATTGTATTGCTGTTTTTAGGAAATAGACACTAAAGTGTTGAGTAATAAAAGGCTACTATATATATTATGATATAAAGCTTAACCTCAAATGGTTTAGAATAAAAGATACACACACACACACACACACACACACAGCATTATATTTTATAAAGAGTACTGTGTGTATAAAAAGTACTTTTAAAAATTGTTCAGATTTACTTTATGGTCTAGGATAGGATAAAGGTTTATAAATCTTACACATGTGCTTATAAAGAATGTATGTTCTGCTGTTATTGGACGCTGTCTTATAAATATCATTAATATATTTTTTCCAAATTATGTTGTTGGATTTCCCATATCTTTGCTGATTTCTCTTTTGCTTCCATAATATAACAATTATTGGAAGAGGTATCTTAAAATTTTCCCTATGACAGAACATTTGTTAATTTCTTTTGTGGTTCTCAAACTTTTTGTTTGATGTAGCTTTTACATGAGGTGCACATAAGTTTAGAATTGTTATATAGTGCACATAAATTGTTTTATTAATATTTAATAACTTTCCTTAACTTCCATAATACTTTTTCTGGTATTTATATAAGCTATGCAATTTTGGTTTTGTTGTGTTTCTTGTGAACAACATAAAGCTGTATATATTTACCCAGTATGCCTTTTAACAAGATAATTACTCCATTTACACACTCACAGTTGACTACAAATTTATAAAAGATCATTATCTATTTATTTTCATTTCTGCCACATATTTTTAACTTTTGTCTGCATTTTATCATTTTTTTCTTTTTTCTTCCTTTGAATTGAAACTCATTTGCCATCCATATTCTGTTCTGTTTTATTCTTTAAGTCAACCCTTAAATTTTTAATATGCATATTTAACTTTGATTCTAGCCTTAATAACTATCTTTGCTTTCTTCTCAAACAGTACAAAAACCTGCTTTTAAAAATTAGTGTTCAAGGACATGTATGGCTTATTTATTGAAAAAAAAAATTAGAATTGTTACACTGGTTTGAAGAACTGCCAGTTCAGCATCACTGTTACAGAAACAGGGGTGTCCAAAAACAAACCCCAGAGTTTGCGGCTGGGGGATGGGGAAAAGGAAGCAGCTTTTAAGACACCTTTGCATGCTTGGGGCTAGTTGCTAGTGTCTTTGTTATGCAAAATGGCTTTGATACTTCCAAGGCCCAAGAAGATGGGAGGAGTCTTGAATTGTGGGGATGGTACAGAAGGAGCCTACAGAGCCTGCGTAGGGTTCTGTGAATAGTTAGAACTGGTTGCAACACTCACTGCGTCAGAGGACACAGTCAGGGATATATAAGCAGCTGCAGACATTTTAGCGGGGTCTCGGTCTCTTACTCTCCCTCTCTCTCTCACTTGCTCTCATTCTCACTCACTCTTTCTCTCGCACCCCCTCCATGCAACTTGGTGAAGGGGCCTTCCTCATGCAGATTAAAGAAGCTGAGTTCTCCATACGGTTTTGAGAGGACTCTCCAGGCCACTTTAAGAGGCTCTTGCCATGCAGTTTTGAGAAGGAGAGGAGATCCACGCAGTTTGCAGGAAGAAGGCAGTTTACAAGGAGGCTGAGAATCCAGGCGGTTCTGCATTGAGAGCTGGAGGGCACCACAGCACAGAAAACCTCCCCAATCAGATTTGAGTGATTGGCAGCTACTGGTAAAGCTGACCTGTGCCTAGGAAGTAGGGAAACAGTGTTTCCGACTTTTCTAAGGCTGACCTGGTTTGGTAGGGGGAGGTAGAACTATGTGTTTGTGGGTATTTTAAAGAACATAAGACTCAACAGCAGAAATCCACAAATAACCTAAATCTATTTAACTGTTAAATAAACAGTTCTTTTTTTCTTTTCACTAAACTCTAGTACTGAGAGTTGTAATTCTGGCAGCAGGTGATCGGGCCCCTATCTAAATGGCCTGTGGGTTCTGTTTCAATCGGAGCAGCCCAGAGGTTCTGTTACATCACTACCAGATTATGCTATTGGGTCAATCAGGAGTTGTCAGAGTAATACCTGAAATTATACTTCTAGAGTTGGGTCTGTAGTTGAAGGTTAAAGATCATCAAAGTGGGAATATTTGTTCATTTAAAGAGTTTCTTCATTATTTCCACTAAAATATGAAAGAAGACTATAACCAAAGATTTTGAAAATGTTGTAAGGAAAAGCCAAAGTATATAAACAATGGGAGTTTGGGGGTGATGAGCAGGTGAGACCAGGCACAACTAGATGAGAGAAACACAGAATCAGGAAATGGGGCCAACACAAAATAGACTTCACAATTTGCCTATGTTGTCTCCACAGGGAGCTTGGAAATGAGAGTTTGTGGAAAAATAAATTTTTAGAAGTGGTTAACATTTTCTTAGACCAACACAGAAATTTCAACAAGTTATTTTTTATTGCTTTTGTGAAATCCAAATGACATGAAACCAGCCCTGTTTATAGGCAGAAGTGGTCAACAATTTGGGATCAGGTCATGGACTACTTTATGGTTCATAAGTTCTGGAAAAGGATGCAGAGGAAATGTCAAGCCACATGTACAATTAAAAACATAAATGCAACATCTATTAAGGACAAAAAATAAATTGAAAAATATTATTTTAATTGGCAGAGACTGTAAAAATAAACTGCTTGAGCTTATCTCAGCCACTAAGGTGGAAATAATTTAGGGATGATCTTTTATAGGAATGAGCAGATTTATTTGTGGTTTTAATTGGGACTTACACATTATTCATTTATTTAACGTGAGAATAATATTTAAAAAAGAAAATATATATGAATATAAACATTTAGATTTCTAGTAAAGGTTTCTATAAAGTACACTCCATGAAGTAAAAAGTAATGAGTTTTATTATAATATACTATAATAAAAATAAACTCTTGCTGCATCTATCTTGACTAATTAAAAACAGTTAGATTTTCTATCACAAACATTTAAAATTTTTGAGGGCAAGACGCTTGTGGTAATGACCTGGGAGATGGAATGAAAATGTGGGACTACTTGAGAGAGACTCTGGGTCCCTCGGAGTGGATGAAGAAACTACTCAGACACTCACCATCTGAGGAAGGAAGGGAGGGGGTTTTCTCTGAGTAAAATCACCCTGTTTCTTTATTAGCCAGGGTTTTTATCTACTTTTTACATGGAAAATGCATAAGGAAAAACATGCAGTCCCTCACCAAATGGTTGGGAGTAATTACAAAGGGAAATGCAGATTAATACAGGGTTGAGGCTCCCAGGTATTTTACACAAGTTCAAAACATTTACTGTCGTTCTGCTTTTTCACATCCTACTGATAAGAATTTGAGGCTGTTTAGAGAAAAACAGAGCAGGTTCCCTTTTCCTTAAAAGCCACTTTGTATTTCTAGTATATCTTTAAAATCTCCTGGAGGGTAGGATTCTGGGCAAGCCTGGAAAACAACCTGCCAGCTAAGGGCCCAGCTGGGGGGGGGGTGGCTCTGCACAGCAGTTAAAAGTCTTTTACACCAAGCCTGTCTGTTTCCCACATCTCTCCATGCTATCTGTCCCCCACAACTACTTGAGAGAGACTCTGGGTCCCTCGGAGTGGATGAAGAAACTACTCAGACACTCTCCATCAGAGGAAGGAAGGGAGGGGGTTTTCTCTAGTGGAAAATCACCCTAGTTTCTCTATTAGCCAGGGTTTTTATCCACTTTCCACATGCGGAAGTACTTAAGGAAAATATGAAGCCCTTCCCCAAATGATAGGGAGTGAAAGGGGAATGCAGATCAATACAGGGTTGAAACATTCAGGTATTTTACACAAGGTCAAAAGCACTTCCTCTTACTTAATCATTCTGTTCTTCACATTTTAGTGACAAGGATTTGAGGCATTACAGAGAAAAACAGAGCAGGTTCCCTTTTCCTTAAAAGCCACTTTGTATTTCTATTCTATCTTTAAAATCCCCCAGAGGGTGGGATTCAGAGCAGGCCTGAAAGACAACCTGTTGGCTAAGGGCCCAGTGGGAGGCGGCTCCACACAGCGGTCAGAGTCTTTTAAACCAAGCCTGTCTGCTTCCTACATCTCCCCATGCCTGTCTGTCCCCCACAACTACTAACATTTTCTTAAATTTATCATTCCACCTCTGACATCTCTGCTTAATAAGTAATTATATTTTTTAAAAATCTCACACAAGGACTGGTCTATTTTATCTGACTGTTGATAATGACTACTTTTTCCTTTTTTTCAAGTGTAAATTTTTGTTGTGCTTTGACTTCAGCATGCAAAAATTTGAAGTAAGCCACACGTTCTCATCCACAATTTCTTGGTTCCAACTCTGTGCAAAAACGGAAAGAAATGGAAAGAAGGGAGGAAGAAGAAAAAAAGAAGAAAGAAAAAGAAAGAAAAAAGGAAGAAAGAGAGAGAGAGAGAGAGAAGAGAGAGGAAGAGGGAGGAGGAAACAGAGAGAGAGAGAAAGAGAGGGAGAGAGGGAGGGAGGGAGGGAAGGAGGGAAGGAGAAAGGAAGTAAGTGAGGAAAATAAAATGAAAGGAAGAAAAATAAAAAAATGTTCCGAGACAGAATTCAGGAGAGAGGTTGGTCAAATTGTGGACTTTGACCACTTCCTCTGGAAGGAAATTCAAAATGATCTGACCTAATTCTTCAATTCTCATTTGCTGTTTAGTTTGAGCTTTCATTTGTTTGGTTATACTGTGTCTCAGTATGGTCTTCTACGTGGTTTTCCTGCCTGGCATTCATTGGGTATCTTAAATGTGTAAATGTATGTAACAAAATTGGGAATTTTTGGACATAATTTTTTCAAATCAAAGAGGGGGTGTGTGTGTGTGTGTGTGTGTGTGTGTGCGGTGGGAGGGGGAGGGTCCATTCTATCATTTCTCTTATCTGAAACTCCAGTTTCTTTTATGGTAGATGCTTTGATATTATCTGTAGTGGGCCCCTCAGGCTCATTTTTCTCTCTGTTCTTCATATTTTATATTTCTACCTACTTATCTTCAGATTCACTTACTCTTACCTCTATCACCTCTAATCTGCTGTTAAGTTTCTCCAGTGAGCATATTATTACAAGTATTGCAATGGCCATTTCTAGAGCTTCCATTTGATCTTTTAAAAATTATTTTTATTTATCTGAAGATACTTCTTGTTTTTTTGTAATTAATCACAAGCCTTTTTATTTTTTTACATTTTCAAGAATGGTTATAATAGTGGCTTTACAATTCTGTCCTGTTGATTCCAACATGTGGTTCATCTCATTTTATTTTCTCTTGAGACCATATATCATTATATTAATTTATTAGCTGTCATATTTTTAATTGCACAGTGGACATGACACAGGTTATGAGGACATTGGATTCTGTTATTTATCTGTGATTAATGTTATTTTGTTTGTTTTATCAGGTAATTACGTTGATTAGACTTGAACTACAAATTCTTCTTCTTGAATAGCAGCTCTGATCTGAATTTAGATATTAGCTGGGTGATTTTGAGTTCACTTTGGACATTTATCATTGTGGAATCAGCCATAGATGGTGTTAGATTGAATTGGGTGACCCCATTCTAGTCCTTTCTCTTTGGCCATTGTTCTTTTCTCTAGTGCCCATGTTTTCCCAGATTTCCTCTTTTGAAACACAAGGAAAGAAATACTGCATTTTTTTCCACCAATGCCCTTACCAGCCCATATGCCATGCCAACTGTATCTAGCTCATACTGAAAATAGGCTAAAACAGAACAAAAAAATGTAAATGTACAACTTATAATTCCTCTTCTGTGTTTATATACTTCTTAACAAAATTATCCATGCTTAATTAAATGATGCTGTGTTAATTATTATGTAATTAAATATTTATTTTCTATTTACCTAAAATCTTTAATAATCAAGTTTACCCTTTTTAAGAAATTAAATTTCTCTTTTACACATTATTTTCCCACTGTCTTTTGTCAGTTTCTAGTTTATTTTTCTCTTGTCAGAGAATATATTATGTAATATTCTACTTTCTAGAATTTGTTTATGTATTCTTTGTGATAAAGTATCAGGCCAATATCTTAAATTTTCACAATATTTAAATTAATTTTTAATCACTGTAAGCAGGTTGATATATATTATCATTGATTTTGTTTGCCTGTCAAAATCTTATATTGTGGTTACTCAATCACTTCCTTTCTGAGAGAGATAAACTAATATTTCCTTTTCCTATAATATTTCTATGGACTTTTCTTGCACTTTATTACAATTTTCTCTTTAAATATTGTCACTGATACATTATTTATTACATATATTTATAATATACATCAAATATATCATTTTAATATAACATTTGTTATAATAAAATGCCATTTATGTTATCAGTTATACATTTATCTCTAATTCAACAGTTTCATATATCAAATTATTATTTCAGTAATCTAGTCACTACATTTTTCAGTTTTTTTTCATTTTGTAGATGTAATTTGCTTTGTGTATTCTTCATAAATAACACAGCTTCATTTTTTAATCATCTGAGAATTATATTCTTTAAGTGGTTTGGTTTTTTCTGTTTATGTTATTTGTTCAATTTATTTTTATTTTATATTATGTTTTAGTTTTTTTTTACTCTTCTATTTTTCTCTGTATTGACATTGGGTTAGTTTTTCTCCTATTGACTTGAAGTATTTATATCACATTTTTAATTGTGACAGAGACTACTGCTTGGCAATCTTATATCTATATTCCCTGATTTTATTCAGGGGGCCATGCACATTGTTAAGAAACTATTTTTCTAGCTTATGTTGCAAACAGATATTGTATAACTAAGTTCTGGTTGAGGGAATATAAATAGAAGTAAGTGTAGTGTAGGATTTCTGGAAAACTTCTAGAAAGAAAGGTTACCTGTACTTCTGTCATTTCTTATTTCAGGCAACTGGAATATGAATAAAGTGGCTGGATGTTGAGAAGTTCATTAAAAAATAGAATGAAAAGGAAAAAGTCAATATATATTTGACCACAAAATTTATAATGGAAAAATACTTTTGTTCTTAAGATTTTAACAATAAATTAAGTTCTTGTTCTTTTAAGCTGGACAAGAAATTTGGCAGTTTGTAGTTGTTCTAAGTGGTGGAATGGTGACTCACATGCCATGTTATCAGGCAAAACCATTTGTCCTCCTAAATGAAAATAAATGCTGAAATAAAGTATCAGTTTATTGAGAGAGATCCTCTTAGAGGGTATCAATTCAACATAACATCTTTATAAAAAATTGAATATTTCTTCAAGTTTTTATTCTTTATATTTAACTCTGTTTATGTAATTTTTCCCAACAGTTTCCCAAATGAATAAACTGTGAAGAATGAAGTGAATATCACTATACTTTTTTCCATATATATCTGTACACACACACATATACATATATATAGTGCATCATACACATACACACAGGTGATGTACATGAATATTAGGAAATCAAATGGCATTTTTGGATGCATTTATCATAAATATATAGGATTTCAAAAATTATTACAAATGTTCTCCTAAAAAATGAAAACCTAAGACGTCTAAAACAGTTCTGAAGACAGGTCAGAGGAATTTCACTGCTCAATAGGAACAGGAGCGTTTTATGGTAGAAAGTATTTCCTGGTGGTTTTGTCAAAAATTGAAGCTCCTTTTAAACTTCAGTGAATTGGATCATACCCTTCCACACCACCTGCTCCCAAATAAAACTCTAAAAGTCTTTTTTTGTTTCATGAGATATTCTTAAATTCATCTTAACTGAAATCTTAGCCAAGTTCATCTTAACCAGGTTTCAGAAAAAGAAAAAGAGAAAGCAGTTACCAGAAAAAAAACATTGTTGAAAGCATAGTTTTGCGAGTGCAGGTAGCTAGTTAGATATATATAAAGGAGAGAGCAAATGGAATCAGACATTAAGAATAATAAACTAAGGAGTTCAATTAGATATTAAGATCACGCATTAAGTCTTATTTGCTAGGAAGCCACAGCATTCAGGGGCTCCCCAGTGGACCACTGAATCCTCTGCTCTTAAGGACTTAATCCCTAAAATGGACAGGAAATATCTCCCTGGAGAAGAGCCATCAGGTATCAGGATTATTGGGGGAGCAGGGGAGAATTCCTCTGCTGGGCACATGCCCAGTAGAAGCCATGATGGTGCTGGGAGAGGTAAGCACATGCATAGTAGAAACCAGATGACATAGCAGAACTTTGGGATGTTCACAATAGAAGCCAAGATGGTGACCATAAAGGAAAGGCATTTAATGTGGGAAATAGACTGGATTGGTTAGGGGGATGGCCCACCACAAGCTCATGAAGGATTGGGAAAGAGATTGGTTAGTCTGAAAGAATGTCTGGTATTTACCAAAGCTGAGATAATATAATAAAAGTTTAACAAAAGTCTCTTGCTAGCATGCTTTTATTTGCCTGTTCATTTGCACATTCTGTCTCTATAGCATTTGCAGGGACCCAAGTGCAAGCTCCAAGCACAGACATGAGTACAGCTGCACAGTGCAGGCCAGAGTGAAGCTGGCAACAGTGACTAAGCTAGCTGGATGAGGAGAAAGACTGAACTGGAATAAGGTTTGGCATGGACTATACTGAACTGAACTACACCCTGCTGTTGTTGGATCAATGGAATAGCATTTCTGGATCTTGCCCTTCTGGGCTTGATGAAGACAAGGCTGGACTCCTTCCACAGCAGGATGGAGCTGAGCCCCCTAGTCATGAATTAGACACTGGGAACCTGCAAGAAGTCTTTCATTTCTACTCTAATGAATCTTACCACTATAACTCATCCTTCCATGTGTGGGTCACCAAAATGCTTTTCTTGTGACTCCATAGAAGAGCCCTATTTTCACCAGCAACAGTTTTATTTCATTGTGAAAACTGCAAAAATCACAAGCATACATTTGCCAGCAAGAGCTGTCATAATTTTTATTAATATATTTAACTATCATGAAAAAATTTAAAAAATAGTTCTCCTTTTACATTATAGTTTCTACCTCAAACTATTATGTTGATTGTCACAATCCAAAAGTAGCTGCCTCATAAAATAAGGAACTCTAAAAATGAGTTTTACATGCCAAAAATTTAATAATCTTCCAATCTCCTCTCAATCTTAAACAGCTAACCTTTTGAACATATAAATGGAAGGTTACACGTTCATCTCTCTCTTCCTTTAGTCTACTGATGGTACCTGGAAACCACTTTTGCAAGGTATTATCAAGCCCCTGTCCCATTAGAGCTCCAATGGTAGTCACTCAGCATAACTTTTTCTTAATTAACTATCTTCCCTCAGGGTAACATCTCTACTTTTCCTTTGTTTTCATCTGTAACAATTTAGTTAGTTCTGCCTCAGGCAATCATCTCATACAATAACATCTTCTTCAGCACCCTTCTTCATTTTCACTCCCTCACATTTTACTCAAGAGAATAAAGACCGAGTTTCTGACTTCATTCTGTCTGGAATCTGCAGGCTTGCCCTGGAGACAGAGAGCACCCATGGAGATGATCTCTAGGCCAGTACTGTTGTAGAACATTCTGTAATGATGGAAGTGCCCTTTAATATGTGACTACTGAGCATTTCAAACAGGTTCAAGTGACTGAGAAAATAACTTTTTTTAACTTATTCAATTTAGATTTATATTTAATTTAATATATAAATTAAAAGTAAAATTTTATTTTATTAAATGTGTATTACACGATTAATTTAAAGTTTAATTTAAAATTAAATATCTACAAGTGGCCTAATTGCAGCCTATTTGGACATTGCAGCTTACCCCATGCTCAAGGTATTGAAGTGTAGGAGCTTGTTGTCACAGCTCAGTCCTCTTTTCTCCTCAGTCTTACCATTCTCCCCTGTAATTGACTGCATCCAAAGTATGGTCTCATTGTTCACGCTGATAAGTCCAGAATTCTAGTAATGTTAGGGTACCTCCCATCTCAATGCTGTTTCTTTTCTTCTCTGAACCTCGTCCACCAAATATTTTATGAGCATAACATCTGATCAGCTGCAAAATTAAGTCAATTCTCTTTGGAGATTTATATTTCTTTATGTACATCAATGTTGCTACTAAACTACTTTAGTCTGCTTAGCATTAAAGAAAACTTTCAGACACTCTGAACTTCAGTTTATCTTAACAGTTTTGGTTTGTTTTGTTGAAATGTCTGCTTGACATCCTTATCTTCCCAACTTCGGGAGGACCTTCGAATCCTTTGAATTTTTTTTTTTTTTTTGAGGTAGTGATCTAAATAGGACTGGAGATAATACCAGCAATACATAGGTAAGTAGTCAGTGAAGAGACCAAAATTCTGCCATCCTAAGCTTCTTTTTTGGGATATTGATTTTTAGCTGTTTATTAAGAAACAGAGGACTCAAAACCTTTGACCCGCCTGCCTTTCTTGCCAAAAAGATTTAGGGAAACCTGCTTCAGGAAGATCTTAGGATGATGCCTTAGCCTAATTTAAATTAAGTATGGTAAAAAAAAAAAAAAAAGAGGGGGGCTTCAAGCAAGCACTTGTTAGCTAGATGCACCCTATGTCCCATTGTTTCCAAGTCACGTAGCAAGAATTTTCCTGCCATGTGTTTCAGTCTTCCTTAACTACCTGTAAATCACCAATTTTCACTTCTGAAATCTAAGAATCATTCCTCCCACCCCTTTTCTCCTTTGTTGAAAATGTCTTATATACTCAATGTTGCCTCACTGTTATTGAAATTTTATGGACTTATCATGTCTATGTGAATTCCCATGAGCATGTGTTACCATAGGTAGTTAACTAGCTATTAACAAAAAGGGGAGCAAAGAGTTTAATAAACTGGGGAGCATAAGCATGTTTGCTTCACTAGGAACCTAAAGCTTTACACCCCAGGGAATCATAGCATTGCTCTGCCAAGGAAATTAACACTCCTCCCTTCCCCACTGTAGAGCATATTGTTGGGGAAAGCCAGAGAATGTGCAGGACTGCAGAGACCTGTTTGTCTAACCACAGAGTGTGGACCTGTCAAAAGCCTGCAAAACCATGAGAAGATGATTGATTATTTTGAAAAATCGCCTGGTTTGTCCCAAACTCAAACTAATATAACTTCAGGGGAACAAAGAAACTCTCTTCTCTTCTCTCTCACCCACTTGGTAATGCATTCATCCTGTTTATTTGCGCTCTCTCTCACCTAGGAACATGTGACCATATGAGTCTAGCACCTACTAGGGCCCAGCCTGCAGAAGACTTTGTGGGCTTCAAAAGTCTTAAAAGAAATGGAAACTCTGGAAACTGGCTTTTGTTTTAGTCTTGCTGAGGACACAGTTGGACTTTTTCCATGGCAGGACAGATGGAGAGGTGACACAGGGGTAGCAACAACATGAATAAATCATCTTGTCACAGCACAATCTCCCATGTGTGTGTCTTTGGAATGCTTTCCTTGTAATACCATGGAAGAGCTTGATTTCCACCAAAAACACATATATTAAACTTTGATTTTCTCCTGTTAATCCATATTTGTTAATTTAGTGATTAGCCCAGCCAGAAGAAATTTAAATGTGGGAGGGAAGTATTAGTATTTTTTAGCTCTCACAGCAGTCACAGATGTGGATGTGTGGTCTTACTACCTGGAATATGACTTTCTCTCCTGTTTTCAATTTATAATTTATCTACAACTGAAGATGAGTTAAAGGGTAAGATTACTAATTTTTATTGACACTAATAAGTCCAAAAGTCATGCCTTAATAATCTCAAAGTTAACCAGTAAGAGCATGGTAAAAGCATAAATTATATACAAATACGTAGAGGGAAAAATGAAATAATAGAAAATACATGATAAATACAACAGCAAGTAGGAAAATAGAACAGATGATACAAAAAGAAAACAAAAAACAGGATGGTAAATTTAAGCGCAAATCGTCGTCGTCGTCGTCGTCGTCGTCGTCGTCGTCGTCGGCAGCCGTCCGTCTCGAGAGACGATGGTGTAGCTTCTTAAGAGTCTATCTGCACCACCGAGAATGGCTGTGCAGTCCAACTCGGGAGTGACACGGTATCTGTCTCCTCCCGTGTTGAATCGACATCTTGTGATGACACTGGAGTGTCCTCTCCAGTGAAGCTGAAGCTACAGAGCCTGGGCAGGGTGATATGGAGGGTCTGCTGTTGCCCATGCAGTAATTATGTGGACAAAAAAAGGGGTCCTATGGAAAGTAACCTTACAGGTTTCTGATTACAAATTTCTAACTGGGCTGGTCATGGTGGCTAGTCAGGCATCAGCTATACAACTTCTTTAGTAAGAGACTTATTTTTACCTTAAGCAAGCCCTGTCCATTGTTTCTGTGAATCTAGACTAACATACGTTTGTAATGCCTCTTTTCAGGTCCTTCCTTCTAAAGCATGACCACATTCAAGAGAGCACATAATCTTAACTATCCTGTAATCTGATTCCAGCCTTCCTTTCTCCCACCTTCATTAGTTCCTTAATTCTCTTTTTAATCTCAAATACATACAAGAAACTGCAGTTATTATTCTCTGAGACATTTAAGATCTTGCTCCCTAGAGTATGTCACCAGTTTGGCTCAAATAAACTCTTATAAAAAATTCTCTATGGGTTTGGATGTTTCTTATGTTAATAATTATATTAAATATAAAGTAGGCTAATCTCTTTTAATAAACACCATATTGTGGGACATAGGTATGTATGGTGCAGAGGGCTGTAGCCACTGTGTGGAGCCGGGACTAAAACAGGGGCATACATATTTGTATTCATTTTAAAAAGCAAGAAAAATCTGTAGATAAACTATTAAAATGAGCAAATAAGTAAGGTCACTAGGTATAAGATCAGTATAAAAAGTCAGTTGCATCTTTATATACTAGACAGAAACAATAAATGAACTAAAAATAGATACTATTTATCATAACTTCAAAGAACACCAAATACCTAGAAATAATAAAATATGTGTAAGATTTTGTGGTTGCTTAAAAACATATCTGGAAATTCTTTGATAATTCTCCTATGGAAGAATGAAGTTTACATCTCCTTCTCTTGAATTTGGACTGGACTTTGTTACTTGCCTATTACCATTAAAAGACAATGGAAGTGACACTCACTGTAAGACTAGTGAAGCTGGGTCACAAGGGCCCTTGTGTTTCCACCTGGTTCTCTTAAAACTCTCACTTTCTGGCTACTCCGTGACGTGATGCTTCAGCTCAGAAACCAGCTACTGAGCTGTGAGGTGCCCAAGCCATGAGCAGCCATGGATAGGTGCTCTGGTCAACAGTCCCAGTCTTACTAGGCCAGGTGGCAGGTATGCAAGTGAAGATGATTGTAGAGTCTTTTCATCTGTGGCCTTATACACACACAAGAAGAGACAAGCCACCCTGTTATGCCCTTTCTGAATTTCTGACTCACAGAGGACATGAACAGCTATAAAGGTTTCAATTTCTCCGCATCCTCACCAACACTTGTCCTGTTTTTTCTTAATACTAGCCTTCGCAATATGAATGAGATACTATCCATTGTGGTTTAAGTATGTCTTTGATTTGCATTTCCCTGATGATGTGTGCCATTGAGCACCTTTTCATATACCTGTTGGCTGTTTGCATGTCTTCTTTAGAGAGTTATCTATTTAAATTCTTAGCTCATTTTTTTAAAATAAGGATTTTTGTCTTGTTTTGCTGTTGAGTTGTAGAAGTTTCTTATGTATTTTGGAAATAACCCCTTAACAGATATATCATTTGCAAATATTTCTTTTGTTCATTGTTTCCTTAGTTCTGCAGAAGCTCTTTAGTTTGACGTAGTCCCACTTGACTATTTTTGCTTGTTGCCTCTGCTTTTGATGTCATATCTATAAAATTATCACCAAGAACAATATTATGAAGGATTTCTCATGTTTTCTTCCAGGAATTTTACAGTTTTAGTTTAGTTCTATGTTTCTGAGGTATATGGATTGTTTTAAGCTAATGGCAACTGTAGCTTTAGGTACAGAGAAAAATTTACCTGTCCCTTAATTACCTGAGAGAACTTGAATTAGGAACATTTTCCATAATGGAAAATTGTCAGAAATAACCTCGTTTGACCTGTTTGTAAGGCAGAACAAACATTTATTGACTAAGGATTTACTTTTATCATCTTGCAATGACCCTTTGAAGCCTCCAAAGTACATTGCCACATCCTTAGCTTAGAATGTCTTATATAGCTCAGCCCTCCCCCCTTCTATCTCAGAATCTCTCAAACATGTGGGGTCTCTGACTCTCTCATGCATGTGGGTTCCCATACATATGTATGTATTACATTTGGCTGTTTTCTTGTTAATCTGTCTCCTGTCAATTTATTATTATATCTGCCAAAAAAACCCTTAAGGGTAAAGACATTTTTGTCCTCCCCTACAGGTCTTAGTTTCAAATATTTAATTGGATTTTATTGATTTTTATTTGACTTGTCTGGTCTTCATGTATGTGACATACCAATAAAAACATTTATTTTGAAATGGATCTTTGGTGAGGAGGTAGAAGCAAATTCAAATGGTTTTTGAATGTATTCTCCTGAATTACTGTTACACAAGATTTCTGTAAATAAGTCTTACTCAAACAAGTCTGTGTTATCATTCAAGAGTGATATGAAAAAAATACATGATCTGAACAATAAAACTGAGAATTCTTGGACAACAAATTCACTTTGGAAAAATTTCACAAAGTTTTGCTCAGAAATGAAAATATTAGAATTATAAAGAAAGAACACTGAACCAAGAAGTGTATAAATCTATAGGCAAAACTCAACAAACACTGGCTGTATAAAAATTAAGTGATAATGTGATTAAAAATAAACTAATATGATGACAAAAGAAAAATTCTGAAATGTCATTAAATAATTTACAACAAGCCATAAGATAGAAGGAAGGGGCAAAGATTAATTAGTTAACAGAGTCACTTGCAAAATACAATAAAAGACAGCCCAGATTCTTGAATGTATGTTAAAACTTTGAATCAACTTCCAGGTGGCTATATTAAAAGAAATAGCCAACCACCAAATGCCACTGCATCCAGCTTTGAATGAACTTTCCACACTTTTGCCCACTACCAATCCAGAATAAGAAATATTTTTTCCTTAAGGCTATGCACCTATCCTAGAGATGCCCCCGCTTCATCTTTTCCTTCCCCTGGAATCTATAGCCAATGTAAATTCTTTCAAAAAAACTTACAACTTTCTTCACCAAACCCATTGTACAAAAGAACTCAATCAGCTCCAAGATGGCGAATGTGTTCATCTTTATCTAACCCTTCTGCTTCTGGTGTTTTAAGACTGTATGTCCCAGAACCTGGTCCTTTTTGTGGCTGTATATGGCGCATAAATCCTCTCATGCAGAAAAGTTTTGGTCAATGAAGTTTTTTTAACAACAATCAGGAAAAATTAAGTTAAAAATAAAATTTGAAAGTAGAGGCAGATTTTATTTTTTTAGTTGGATTTTTGTCTATGTATGTGTGTTGAGTTCTATAAGTCTTTTATAAGTTTTGGATAATAATCCCTTATCAGATGTATTGGTGAATATGTTCTCCCATTCAGTGGGTTGTCTTTTCATTTTGTTTATGATTGTCTTTGCTGTGCAAAACATTTTAGTTTGATATAGTCCCATTTGTTTATTTTTTCTTTTATTTCCCTTCCACAGGGAGATATATCAGACAAAATATTGCAATGTCATAGATTTCACTATATTTTCTTCTTGGTTTTTTATGGCTTTAGGTCTAACATTTAAGTCTTTAACAATTTCCAGTTTATTTTTGTGTGTGGGGTAAAAATGTGGTCTAGTTTCATTTTTCTGTACATATCTGTCCATTTTTCCCAATATCATTTATTGAATAAACTACCTTTAGTCCATTGTATGTGATTCTGCCTCTGTCAAACATTAATATACTATAAAGAAGTGGGTTCATTTCTAGGCTCTCTGTTTTGTTCCATTGATCTATGTGTCTGTTTTTATTCCAGTACCATGCATTTTGATTACTTTAGCTTTATATAATACTTTGATATTAGCTACCAACAATTCAATTAAAAAGTGGGCAAAGGACCTGAATAGACAATTCTCCAAAGAGGACATAAAGATGGCCAATGGACATATGAAAAGATGCTCAACATCACTATCAGAGAAATGCAAATTAAAACTGCAATAAATATCACCTCACACCAGTAAGACTGGTCATCGCAAGCCCTGGCTGCTGTGGCTCAGTGGATTGAGCTTCGGCCTGCGAGCCAAGTGTCGCTGGTTTGATTCCCAGTCAGGGCACATTACTAGGTTGCACGTCAGGTCCCCAGTTGGGGGTGCAAGTGAGAGGCAACCACACAGTGATGTTTCTCTCCCTCTCTTTCTCCTTTCCCCTCTCTCTAAATAGAAAATAAATAAACAAATAAATTATTAAAAAAAAAAAAGAATGGCCATCATCAATAAATCAACAAACAATAAGTGCTGGTGAGGATGTGGAGAAAGAGGAAACTTGGTACACTGTTGGTGAGACTGCAGACTGGTGCAGCCACTGTGGAAAGCAGTATGAAAATAACTCACAAAATTAAAAATGGAACTGCCTTATGACCTAGCAATTCCATTTCTGGGAATTTATCCAAAGAAACCAGAAACACTAATTCAAAAGAACATAAGCACCCCTATGTTCACTCAAGCATTATTTACAATTGCCAAGATACGGAAGTAGCCCAAGTGCCCATCAGTACATGAGAAATAAAACAACTATGGGACATTTATATAATGGAATGCTAATAGGCCATAAAAAAAAAGAATAAAATTTTACCCTTTGCAACTACCTAGATGGACCTAGAGAATATTATACTAAGCCAGTCAGAGAAAGACAAATACAATGTCATTTCACTCATATGTGGAATCTAATGAACAAACTGAACTAATAAGCAAAATAGAGCAGGCTGACAGCTCTGGGGTGGGGGGTTTAGGACTGGAGGGATCCAGCAAAAATGTAAAAGGACTCATGGACATAGACAACAGTGTGGTGATTGTGGTGGGTAAGTGGGTATAAGGGATATGAATAATAATAGGAAAATACAATAAAAAGTAAACTAAAAAAATAACAAAAAAATAAGGCAAGATATGGCATACCAAAGGGATAACAATGGAATTGTTTAACTAATTTTTAAGACAAAGTTATTGAGGTATAATTACTATATTAAAAATCTGCATTTATTTATAGTACACAATTTGGTAAGTTTGGCATATGGGTATACCTATGAAACCATTACCACATTATAGATAAAAGTCAATGTTAGAAAACAAGAGAGCAAAGAAGAAAAGTAGAGGAAAGACATTATAAATTGAAAATACAAAATGATGGTTAAAACTTCAAATATATTGGCTATTAAAATTTTTACAATGAGATGAACTTAATAATAATAGAAATATATATGACCAATAAAGCCATAATATCAGCTATATGATGTTGTTCAAAGGTCATATCTAAAACAAAAAAACAAAAATATTGAAAATGGGTAGATGAAAAAAATCATAACTGACAACTACTAAATTTTAAAAATCACCCAAGATATAGACTTGAAAGCAAAAAGAATTATTTAAAGAAAACAAAGATATTATAAAAATAAATAGGTATATTCAAGAGGAATTAAGCCCTGGCTGGTTTGGCTCAGTGGATTGAGCGTCGGCCTGCGAGCTAAGTGTCGCTGGTTCGATCTTCCAGTCAGGGCACATCAGAGAAGGAAAACTCTGACTCCAAAAAACCTCCGCTGCCTTGCGGCATACCTCTTCAGGGGAAAGGCTAAGGGAGTAAACCCCGACAGAAAATCCGGAGCCGGAGTCCCTAAGGCGGTTTGACGTTGTAGTCAACACCGGCAACTCCTGCGGCGCACCTGAAGCCAAGCTGTATTGACTCCGTCTTTCCCTTGGACCCTTCAGCTGCGAAGAGAGGGGGGGTCTGCTGCATGGGCAACAGCAGACCCTCCATATCACCCTGCCCAGGCTCTGTAGCTTCAGCTTCACTGGAGAGGACACTTCAGCGTCATCACAAGATGTCGATTCAACACGGGAGGAGACAGATACCGTGTCACTCCCGAGTTGGACTGCACAGCCATTCTCGGCGGTGCAGATAGACACTTAAGAAGCTACACCATCGTCTCTCGAGACGGACGGCTGCCGACGACGATTCAAGAGGAATTTATGCAAAATCAAAAATTGTATATACCACTAAAATAGATTCAAGTAAGTAAAACTTAAATTGACAAGTTTTGAGAACAAACTAACACATTCAAAATTAAAGTGGGAGACTTCAGGATATCTTTTTCAGTAATTGATAACAATCAGACAAAAAAATTAGTAAGGGTATCAAGAAATTCTCAACAGAATTAAGTTTGATATACTGGCAAAATGTTGAATTCAATAGGTTCTATTCAGTGAATCTAGGTCCTTTTCAAACACACATCAATCAGTTGCTCAACTGATTATGTTGATTATGTTGATAACATATTAATCCATAGAACAAGTTTCAACATACTTCAATAAATTAGCTCTCATACAGACAATCTTATCTCAGCACTATTAAGTTAGAGATCAACAATGTAAAGGTAAAAAGTCCTTATGTTTGGAAATTTATAAACAGCCATCTAAATAATTAATCAAAGAAGAACTCACATTGAAAATTAGTATTTTATTTTTTAGTGCTAGCTCCAGGTCTATTTTGATTTCTGTCATATATCTTCAAATCTAATTGCTTATTTTAACCTTCGCAAATGTGTTTCTAGAGTGGCTTCAGTGATGCAAGCCCAGCATACTTTTAGGAATTCCTGGGAAAATTTTCTAGAGCTTTCTTTCTGTGCATTTGCCTCATTTCTGGTGTGTTTTAATGAAAATGCACTGCTTCAGCCACTCCCAGTCCTGACTGACCTTCCTTTTCTCAGGATGACAGCTAACTCTACTTGGGCTCTGTGTGCAAGATAGAGCTAGCTCCCTGCTGGAAAATGCCTTAGGGCAGAGAGCTATTGTTGGCTCAGCAAATTCCTTTTTCTTTCAGTGAACACAACCTTCTGTTACCTGTGGTAAATGTCTAAAAATAGTTGGTTTTTTTATTTATATTTATTATAGTATATATTTATTTTATATAAAAAATATGTTTTATTTGTTTACTAGCATTCTCTGATGAGAGAGCTAACGTAGTCTCCTCAATGGGGTTAGCCTTTTACAGAACAGAGAAAGAGCCAAAAATTGTTTCCAAGTGTTTCTGCTTTCTATCCAAAAAATTGCTGAGTGAAGATCTTTCAAAATATGTATGTGTGTGTATGTATGTGTGTGAGTGTGTGTTGACAGAGGGCCGTATAAAGGGAGAAAAATACAAATTGATATTTTAATAAAATATTCTGGCTAAAACCTTTAGTGATTGCTACATTAATTTTATATTACTTTTTTAGTTTTCATTTTTGGCACAGAACATTATTGAAATATGACATTATTGTAATAATTTTTTTGTGTCAACTTGACTGAATCGTGAGGGTGCCCAGACATTTGCTTAAACATTATTCTGGCTGTTTGTGAGGGTGTTAACATTTGAGTCAGTAGACTGAATAAAGCAAATTGCCCTTCTCACTGAAATCTTGAATAGAATAAAAAGGCTCAGTAAGGGAGAATTTATTTTCTCTCTGCTTGACTGTCTTCTAGCTGGGACTTCCATCAGTTTTTGCCTTTGTACTGACTTGTATAGGGACTATACCATGGGTTCTCCTGAGTTTCCAGCTTGCTAACTGCAGACGTTGGGACTCTGTCTCTATAACCATGTGAGCCTATTCTTATAAAAAGATTTATTTGACTAATATAAATATTGTATAACTATAACTATAAATACATAAGACCTCTTATTCCTATTGCTTCCTTTTCTCTGGAGAACCCAGCTTAATACAGTGTCTTATTGAATGAGTTCAATTCCATTGAGTCCTTTTGGCCAACTTATGTTGGTGTGTTTATAATAATTTGCACTATCTTTTGGGTACTGCTCTGATCCCTCCACTTCACAGTAGAGCTACCTTTGGGAATTTTAGGGAAAAGAAAATAAGAGGGCTATAAATGGAAGAAAGCCAGGCTTATAAGTTATCATGTGGTTGAGTATGTGATGCCTATATATATACCTACTACTACAATTTGGAGTCTTGATAGGACTGAATTGATCTTGAGTGTTCAGATGAAACATAATACAAATACATTCTTCTGTCAGGAAGATAACAAAAAGACAGTATCAACTCAGTGCAAATTTTCTCAGCATAGCAGTCTTCTGTTAATTGTGAGCATGAGTTAATGTATATTTTGAATTATATTGTCAATAAAAACAGATAAATATTTTTGAGAAACCCAATTCCCAATGAATGTGAATATTTATTTTTACTTTTTATTGTTGATATTGTCACAAATGTTTCCCATTTCCCCATTGTCCCCCCAACAGTTTTTAAAATTTTGTAGTTACTTTTTATATTTGAATAATTAGCAATATTCACTGTTTTTTAGCATTAACATTTTACTCAAGGAAGCAAATTACAATTACTGTGAAAACACTTAATAAATATTTTAATTAAAATATTTACATCCATAGTGGAGAAAGACAGTTTTCAATTTGACTCATATACTGAAATTTACTAGGACTGTGCCCAAGAATATAATTGTAAAATTCAGTTACCTTGTATCTGTCTATATTTTTTAGTATGTCAAAAGATATTTACTATGGAAATAAAATAACTTAATGATGCATATAGAGATTTTTAATGGTGTTTGCTTGTAAAAGTATATTTCTATCAAATGCAATAAAGTCTTATTTGTTTTTTCTAGGTAATATGAACACTGAGTAGCTTTCATTCTAAAGTTACAACTGAAGATAAGGAGAAAAAGAGAGTTGGTCCTGAAGAAAATTTATTTCCTAATTTTGTTTCAATTTTATAGTTATTCAGTTATACATGCTTGAAAAAATACTGTATTGTTGCTAGAATTATTTTTTCCAAATAAATTTTTTTAAAGGATTGCTAAATAAATGCAATTTAGAGGAAGATCTACTGAATTACGCATTGCTTAGGAAGAAAATGTTTATCTCCCTTAGTCATTAAGTGAAGTCAAATATATGAAACAGAGGTCTGAATGGCTAAGAGTATACTATCTTAGAAAGGAAGAAAAGAGACAAGACAGAGGGAAAAGAAGTTTGGAAGGATTTTAAGAGTAATTGTTTCATACTTCATATCTTTCACAATGTCTACTATAGTGCTTTCCACATAGTAAATGTTAAAATGTTTTGGCATCTCTCAATGGTACAAAGAAAATAAGGCATTACAATTTAGCCCATTGGATATATCTGTAGTTTATTTAAAAGATATTATTATTATTTATTACTGGATATAATTATATCACTGACATATAGCTTAGGATCAGAGAACTGGTTTGGAATAAAAATCCCTGATGGTTTTGAGAATAAAAAATGAACCTCAGAAATAAAAGTAACCTAGAGAACAAAGATGGTGAGGGCCAAATAAATATTAAGGCTCCTTATTCTTTAAGAAAATACAGTGATCTACCAGGATCCTGGCATTAAAACCAAAAATTTAAAACAACTTTGAAGCTTGCGCACTGTGAGAGGACAGAAAGTCAGCTCACCTGCCCAGGTTGGTGAAGAAATGACAAGAGACATCAGCTGCAATCCTCTACTTGCCAGGTGAGGAAGCAATGTTGACAAACTGGAAATGTGCTGATAAAGGAACTAAGCAAAGGACAATTGTAATTTTTTTATTGTTTTACTCTATTACAGATTTCCCCATTACCCCTCCTCCCAAAAAACTATGCGCACCTGCTCCCCACCTTTGCCCCCATTTCCCTCTGACATCACCACACTGTTGTCTGTGTCTATGGGTTATGCATATATGAGTACACTGTATGTTCTTTGGCTAATTGCTTTCACCTTTCTTTCATCCAATCTTCCCCTCCCTTACTCCTCTCTGACAGTTGTCAGTCTGTTCCTTGTGTTCATGCTTCTGTTTAGATTTTGTTCATCAGAACAAACCCTGGGTGATTGTTAGCTTTTTAAATCAACCACACAATTAACATTTTTTGGTTTTAAAGTTTCTTTGTTAATCAAATTTATGTGAACAGACTTGTGGCCATAGTGCTCAGCAAAGTTATGCTGGTATGCTGAATAAGATATGGTGCTATGTTGAGTAAGATCACTGCCTGAGTGATATGACATCTAATAAACAAAATGGGAATTTGAGAAACTCTTAATTTGTATGTTCTGATTCTGGAATGGAAGTGCTAAGAATATATTATATTTAAATAATTGTTTTTATTTTAAAGTGCTTATAGTACCATCTCATTTTACTTATAATCTAGAAGTTTCATACACACACACACGCACACACACACATATATATATTTCTGTCTCAGACTGCCAACGGTTTCTTCTTTTTAAAGTACATTTTATTGATTATGTTGTTACAGTTGTTCCAATTTCTTTTCCGTTTACTCCCCTCCTCCCAGTACCTCCCTTCCCTCCAGCAATCCCACCCCCCTTGGTTCATGTCCATGGGTCATGCATATAAGATCTTTGGCTTCACCCTTTCCTGTATTATTCTTAACTTCCTGTCTATTTTGTACCAACCAATTATGCTTCTTAATCCCTGCACCATTTCCCCATTTCTCCCCCTAACCCCCTCCCAGCTGATAACCCTCCAGATGATCCCCATACCTATGGTTTCTAATCTTATTCTGGTTTGCTTAGTTGGATTTTGTTTTTATTTTGTAGATTCAGTTGTTGATAGTTGTAAGTTTGTTGTCATTTTAACGTTAATAATTTTGATCTTCTTTTTCTTAAATAAGTTCCTTTAACATTTCATATAATAATGGCTTGGTAATGATGAGCTTCTTTAGTTTTACCTTGTCTGGGAAGCACTTTATCTGCCTTTCCATTATAAATGATAGCTTTTCTAGATAGAGTAATCTTGGTTGTAGGTCCTTGCTTTTCATCACCTTAAATACTTCTTGCCAGTCCCTTCTTGCCTGCAAAGTTTCTTTTGAGAAATCAGCTGTTAATCTTATAGGCACCCCTTTGCAGGTAACTCTCTGCTTTTCTCTTGCTTCTTTTAAGATTCTCTTTTTATCTTTAACCTTTGACATTTTAATTATGATGTGTCTTGGTGTGGTCCTCTTTGGGTCTAGTTTGTTTGGAACTCTCTGTGCTTCCTAAACCTTTATGTCTATTTCTTTCACAAAATTTGAGAAGTTTTCCTTCATTATTTTCTCACATAAGCTTTTCATTTCTTGCTCTTCCTCTTCTCCTTCTGGCACCCTTATGATTTAGATTTTGGCATGTTTAAAGTTGTCCCAGAAGTTCCTAAGCCTCTCCTCATTTTTTCAATTGTTGTTTCCTCATTCTGTACTGGTTGGGTGTTGTTTTCTCCTTATGTTCCAAATCATTGATTTGAATCCTGATTTTCTTCCCTTAACCACTGGTTTTGTGTGGATTTTCCTTCATTTCAGTTAACATAGCCTTTACTTCTTCCTTTCTGTATTTTCTGTACTTAAACGTATCTGTCAAATTTTAAGCATTTTTAATACCAGTGTTTTAAACTCTATATCTGTCAGGTTGGCTATCTCCTTGTCACTTAGTTCTATCATTGGAACTAAGATGAAAAATAAAGCAAAAATAGTATTTTGTAGCTCCATTTGTTAAAACTTTTCAAAAAATCGAAACTTTGTTAATAACAGCTGGAAAATAATTTTTATAAATTCTGGATTACTTTCACATAAACCTTCCACTTTATAGTTATGAAATAATTTTGTTATACTTTTCTAATTCATTTTAATTTCACTGGGATGTCACTTTGTTGCATTATTGATATGTAGGGTTCTTTTTTTTTTTTCAGTTAGAAAAATTTTGTGTCAAAACATTTAATTGGTGTTTTAAAAATTATTTGAAAAGTTAAAGAATAGCCATGATTGGTGTGGCTCAGTTTGTTAGCATGTCTTCCTGTAATTATGGGTTCAATTCTGGGTCAGAGCACATGCCTGGGTTGCCAGTTTGGTCCCTGGTCAGGGCATGTGCGAGAGGCAACCGATTGATGTTTCTCTCTCATGTTGATGTTTCTCTTCCTCTCTTTATCCCTCCCTTATCCTCTCTCTAAAAATAAATTTAAAATCTTTTAAAAAATGATATATAATAAAACATGAATCTGCTTGGCACTTTTGGTATGCTTTAAATAGCAAGAAATATTTTATAAAAATTACTCTATATAACATAAGTTCAAAATTTTTATTTTTTCCAACGATTTTAATTTTTCTTTATTTGAGAACCTTTTATTAATTTGTAAACTATTCTAATGTATCTCACACCTTTTAGATAAAATCTAATTGGTTTAATAGCATTTAATTAAGAATGATTGTAACATTCATTTACATGTTTCTTGTTAAGATATTTCTATTTTTCCAAATAGTAATGGCTATTCTTGACTCTTTGAATTAAAATAAATATTCAAATGAGTTAGTAACTTCTATAAAAAGGAGTCATTAGGAGTATTTATTTTGACTACATTAAATCTGCAGAATAATTTGGAAGAATTAGTATTTTTACAGTCCATAAACAAAGTATATTTCTCTATAAATTTAGATTTTCTCTAATTTAGCTCATTAAGTTTATGTAATTTTCTCTGTAAAAATAACTTTTAGTTATTTGACTTTTCAAATAATTTTAATAATTATATTTCTATTTGTTGCTGGTATGTAAGTGTTCCATTTATTTTGGTATACTAAACTCATATCAACCATTCTTTCTAAATCCACTCTTTAATTCAATTTGAATAGAAACCATGGTAGCAGACATCCATATAGTGTTAGTTGTTAATGGTCATGAGGGAATGATTTCAATATTTCATCAACAGGTATGTTATCCATATTTTTTGGAAGACATTTATTATCAGATTAGTGATGTGTTGAGTTTTAAGAGTTCTTTATATATATTTTGGATATTAACTCCTTGTTGGAGCTGTTGTTTGCAAATATCTTCTTCCATGCAGTCAGTTGCCTTCTTGTTTTGTTGGCAGTTTCTTTTGCTGTGCATAATATTTTTAGTTTGATATAGTCCCATTCACTTATTTTTTTATTTACTTTCCTTGCTTTTGGGATCAAATTCATAAGATCTTCTCTAAGACAAAGATCCATAAATGTAGCACCTATGTCTTATTCTATATAAGTTATTATTTCAGGTCTTATATTTAGGTCTTCAATCCATTTTGAGTTAATCTTTGTAATATATGGAAAAAACAGTAGTCTAATTTCATCTTTTGCTTGTGGTTTCCCAATTTTCTCAACACCATTTATTAAAGAGGATTTCTTTTCCTTATTGTGTGATTTTGGTTCCTTCGTCAAAAATTATTTGCCCAATTTTCACTGATATATCTCCTAAGGCAAGGGAAATAAAGGAAAGAATAATCAAATGGGACTAGATCCAACTAAAGAGTTTTTGCTCAGCAAAAGAAAACATCAGCAAGATGAAAAGGAAATCAACCATATGGGAAAATATATTTGCTAATGATACCCCAGACAAGGGATTGATCTCCAAAATATATAAAGAACTTATACCACCGAGAAGACAGACAACCCAATTCAAAAATGGGCAAAGGACCTGAAAAAATACTTCTCCAAAGAGGACACACAGAGGGTCCATAGGCATATGAAAGAATGCTCAACATCACTAGCCATCAGAGAGATGCAAATAAAAACCACAATGAGATACCACCTCACACCAGTCAGAATGGCCATCATCAACAAATCAACAGACAGCTTGTGCTGGTGAGGATGTAAAGAAAAGAATCCTTCGTGCACTGCTGGTGGGAATGCAGACTGGTGCAGCCACTATGGAAAACAGTTTGAAATTTTCTCAAAAAACTAAAAATGGAACTGCCTTTTGAACCAACAATTCCATGCTAGGACTATATCTGAAGAATCCTGAAACACCAATCCAAAATAACCTATGCACTCCTATGTTCATAGTAGCACTACTTACAATAGTCAAGTGCTGGAAACAACCTAAGTGCCCATCTGTAGATGAGTGGATCAAAAAACTGTGGTACATTTACACAATGAAGTATATGTAGCAGAAAGAAAGAAGGAACTTCTACCATTTGCAACAACATGGATGGAACTAGAGAGAATTATGCTTAGCAAAATAAGCCAGGCAATGAAAGAAAAATACCTTACGCTATCACGTATTACAAAAGATTAATGAACAACACAAACAGATAAGCAAAAAAGAACCAGAGGTCTATAAACAAGGTATAGACTAACAGTGACAAGGGGAGAGGGGGGTGGGAGAGAAGGGAAAGAAGGGGAAGGGTCTAGTCAAAGAACAAGTATAAATGACCCATAGACATGGACAACTGGGTGGGGACTGACTGTGGGAGAAAGGGTGGGTAGGGTGCAGGGAAGCAATAAGAAAAAAAAAGTGGGACAAATGTAATAGAAAAACAAACAAATAAAAAAAATTTTTAGTGGTGGGGGGAAGAAAATATAAAGAATGGAAATGCAATTTCTGTGAATATTAGAAGGACAAGGATTTTCCTTCACACTGTATATTTTTCTCCCTATCTGATCCCTCCAGAATTTGGCATCCTGAAGAACTAAGTCATGACATAAGGTTCTTTGCATGAAACTAATAAGACCAGTTGTTAATAGAGGTTTTGTTGACCAAGACTTTGACTGGAATGTCATGCCTAAAGGAGACATGCTTGGGCTCTGGTTGTTACCAAAAAGCCCTGAGGAACTAAGGTTGACCTTAAAAGGTGATAAAAGCCCATGTGAAAAAAAGGCATGGTACTTAGGTTGGATGTGCAGTCCATGACAATATTTCCAGGGAAGGGATGAAGGTTGTTTTCCTGAAAGATGTCTAGAAGGGACCTTAAAGCACAATGGAAAACCTGAAGGACTTGGAAAAGACAAGTGTTTACAGGCAAGGCTGAATGCCAGGTATGTGGCTCAACTTCTGTGCCCTGAAGGACAGACTGAAGGTTACCCTAAATGTTCCTTGCATAAGTTCCAGCAAAGCAGACTTAAACATCATAAGTGATCATTTGCTGCTCTTGTTGTGTTTATGCAAACAAACAAGATAAATTCAAAATGGACCTAATGCAGTCCCTTTTATGACAAAAAGGGCAATTTTAAGGAGAAAAATCGTTATTCAAGGAAAATCACAATGTTCAGTGGTAGACTATAAAGTAGTGCAGCTAACCATCTTTAAGGTTTCTTTTCATTTAAAATATGTTTTCACTTGAAAGTTAAACTATGTCTGTGGTATCATCAAAGATATTTAATTTACAGGCAAGAAGAATGTCAAATGCCTTGCAACTGGATGTCTTTCCAATAAGACAATCTTACAGATTTAAAGACTTGTATGTGGGTTATGTTACATAAATTAACATGTGTTTTCTGTTTTCAAAGGGCATAAGCCTATGCTCTCATTACCTGAGTGATTGTCTGTAGGTATAGGCCTCACTTAATCCTGTCTGCAGCGCTGTCTCCTGAGACTCATTGGTTTGGCTGAACTAAGTGGCTGGGTTGGTGAAGAATGGGTTGGTTGGTGGGCTTCACTTTAAAACTGGTTTCTCTTGTCTATCCTAATGGCTTGAACCGAAAGGTCCCAGAGGTCTGAAAGGGGGGAAACCTAAAATATTTCCCTCAGCCCAAACTAAGTATAATGGGCAAAAGGGTTTTGGACAGGTGAGATGTGCCTGGGATACCTTCCTCCAAAGAAGCCCCCCCCTTTTTTTTCCCTAATGTAGGACATTTTTTTTTTTTTGCTCATTGTTTTTTATAAGATTATAAAGGGTCTTAAGTCTCAGAGGGAGGGATTGTTATTTTTTATTGTTAAAATAATTAATTAATTATTTTAAAAAAGAAGAAGAATATATGAAAGGGTGAAGTGGGAGATCTTGTATGTGACCCATGGGCATGGACTTGGGGGGTGATTGCTGGGGGAGGGGGTGCTGGGTGGAAGGGAGCAAACGGGAAAAATTTGGAACTATTGTAACAATATAATCAATAAAATATACTTTTAAAAAGTTAATTATTTTTTGTTGATTTCTAGGATATTAATTTATTTTTTCTTTCATTTTCTTTCTTAACTTCCTTTGTGTACAACCTCTCTTTCTCTTGTAGCTCCTTGAAATTAATCTTTTGAAAACTGACTTTCAGTTTTTCTTATTTAATACTATAAATTTTTCTCTAAAGACAGTTTTAGCTGCATTACACACAGTTTGCTATGTATTAATTATTTTTAAGTTCACATACTTTAAATTTTATTTTGATTTCTTATTTGACCCATGGACTATTTTGAATACTTACATAATTTCCATATATTTGTGGGTTTTCTACTTCTTCTATTATTAATGTCTAGCTTAAATCCACTGACATCAGAGCTATTTTATGTTATTCCTTTGATATTTATCAACACTTGTTCTGTGGTATAGTATGTGAACAATTATTGCAAATGTCCCACATGTGCTTGATAGTAATATATAGTGCAGTTGTGGGATTTGGTATTTTATATATAAATTATTTAATATTTTTATGTCTTATATCTTTCTTGATAAAATTGCTTTTATATTTTATCAGTTACTGAGAGATTTTGTGACAAAATTCCCTTTTATGTTTGTGAATTCACCTTTGCTTCCTTTTATATTTTGCCCTATGCAGTTTGAGGCTATATGCATAGATGTGAATAAATGTACATCATCATACTGAATAAACCTTTTAACAAATTTTCTTTCTTTATCTGTCAAGGTCACACTGGTAGTTGTGGCAAAACTGACACTGAAAATTCAATCCATAGCAAATATTAACTATTTATTTAACACTGTCTATGCATGGCAATGGGTCAGGATTTGATCCAAGCCAATTCAAGCAGCTATTTCATAAAGTCTTAGCCTTAAGGGGGACAAGCACACCACTAAGGACATCTTTTTTGACAGAACTTTTTTTCTTTTGTTTTTCATATCAAGTGAAAAAGATATCCAAGAAGAACAAATTTTAATTATTAACAGTTTTGAAGCGATGAGTTAGAACACCTGAGCTTAAAAGGTATTTCTTATCTACTTATTAAATGAACCACTTACATTTATGTTTCCCTTATTCTGAAAAAATCAGAATAATCATAAATAAACAGTTTTGACAACAGCTAGACAATACAGATGAGTTATAAATGTAGGCTTACATATTAAATTGTAGACAAATTTTTATCCTAACTATAATTCCTTTTCCCTATGGAAAACAACTTAAATATTTATATATAGATAATTGAATATTGTTTTGTAATGAAGCTTTTAACCACTGTATTGGGTACCGGCCACGTGTTAAACATTTATTATAAGTTACTGTATGAGTCCCTTCTCTCTAGGTGTAAACAATTCTGAAACTTCATCTTATTTTAAGATCACAGGAAGATTTCAAGATAAAATTTGCTACTGGACAGGATTTTTAAAAAACACCGAGCTACAGTAAAAGTGACTTGACAAAAAGTCCTTCCTTTGGAGACAAAATAGTCAATTTCTCATCTCTGATTGAAAAAATATAAGATCCAGAATAAGAAAAATAGGTGGTTCTCAATTACATCTAGAGTCTTAGCTGCATGTATAAACAGAGCATAGAATAGACCCAGCAAAGCTATTTACATAGGAACACAGAAATAGAACATTTGGGTTTTTAAATGGTAGCAAAAGCATTTAGAAATTTAAAAGTATTTATTTAAAAATATAGATTCTCTAAATCAACTAATGGCATTACAACAAATGTTGAGAAGAAGTAACACAGATGACAATTATTAATTTATAGATGGCCTTATTCCTATCTGGCTGAAACCACCATCACTTAAGACTGGGAGTGTAATTTCAAAAGCAGGAAGCCGTCCCAGATGGCACACCAGATCTACTACAAAATACATTTCAAGAATCATTTACACTGTAAGAATAACATTTGGGGAACTTGAGATTCACTTTCCTTTCCATGCACCAGCATCATTCTCAATTGGGGCATTCTTTCTTTGAAACTATCCAAGTTATCCAAGCTTGAAGATTGTAGAATCATCTGTTTAAGACCATAACTTAAATAAAATGAACAAATACATGCAAAGCATTTCTAGGCATCCTAGGAGAAAAATAAGATTAAAATACATGACACATATTGCTATACTCTGGTGTCATATAACGGTACAGATATGCATACAAGTCTGTGGTTTCCAGCTTCAATCTGGTTCTCAGTGCAACATGGCAATCATTTAGAGATTCCAGTTTCACTTTCTCTCTTTTTCCCATCAGGGCAACTCCTAATGCATAACAATCCTTCATATGGTCCCCAAACTATTCCTATTCTTCTTACTCTCAGGAGGTGATTATACTTTCTACTTTATGGAGAAAATAGAGGATTCATCTAAACTGCAATATTATTTTTCTTTACATTATTTCATTCCTAGTGGAAACATTTACTTTTTAAAGTCAAGTTACTCTCTCCATTTGTATCTTGAATGCTCATTCCTCTAATCTCCATTGCAATTTAAAATTACTTTATCTTTTTAAGGCGTTAACCTCCTTTGCACTGTCTTCTTTTCATTTTCTATTTTAAAAGTAATCTTCCTCTAGTCACCACTCTTTTATAGTCATGCTTCCTGAAAGTATGACCGATGTTTACTTTTTTCTATTCCTTCATCCCATATATTCTTTTTTTAAACATAATTTATTTATTTATTTGTTGTTTTGTTTATTTATTTATTTTTAGAGAGAGGGGAAAGGAGAAAGAGAGGGAGAGAAACATCACTCTGTGGTTGCCTCTCACTTGCGCCCCCAACTGGGAACCTGACATGCAACCAAGTCATGTGCCCTGACTGGCAATAGAACCAGCGACACTTGGCTCACAGGCCGACACTCAGTCCACTGAGCCACAGCACCCAGGGCTTATCCTATGTATTCTTTAACCCAATACATTCTGCTTTCTGCAAACATTATTCTACCTACCATCCCTGCCAGTGTTCATTTTATCTATCCTTCTTCTCACTTTTAGTTCTGCTGAGCCATTATCTGTGCTTGAAACCGTCTAGTCCCTTGCATTTATGGAGTGTTCTTTCCAGATTCTTCTTCCACTCCTCTGTTCAAATCTCCTGTGAAGGTTCCTCTTCTTGCATTTGCCTCTGATTGTGTTCCTCCAGTGCCAAACTTAACCTTGTTCTTATCGCACTCTTTACTGATTATCTCTCCTACCTTGGTGGTTTTGAGAACCACAGATATACATCTGCACCTTTTTGAGACCCTAATGTATTCTTACTTCTAGAGAGCTCATATCAGCATTCTCTAAATATTTTAAATTCAATATGTGAATTTGTTATCATGCATCTGAGCTTCAAAACTAAACCTTCATAATAATAATATTAGTGGCTAAATATCTTGAAGAATATCCTAAATGCCTAGTATGCATTGTCACTATTAGCTTTATTTTCAGATGAGTGCAATGAGACAGAAAAATATTAAACAGCTTACCCAAGTTTACATGGCTAGTAAGTGAACAGGTGGCTCTTGGGTCAATGCTCTTAACCATGACATACTATCATTCATAAGTCTCTGCCAATTCAATAGACTAGATTTTCATTATTTTTACCTGATAGAATACAATACCCTTCTAAATGGTCTAACTCTAGTTTCATCTCCCTCCAATCTGTTCTCTACATGGCTGCCAAAGTTATTTTTTTTAAAGATAAATATGGCATTAAAATCATTCACTGGTTTCTTTTTTTAAATATGTTTTATTGATTATGCTGTTACAGTTGTCTCAATTTCTTTTCCCTCTACTACCCTCCACCCAGTGTCCCCTCTCTCCAGTTGCCCCCCCCTTTTAGTCCATGTCCATTGGTTGTGCATATACTTCTTCTCAACCTCTTCTTGTCTATTCCATTCCCTCCTACCATGCTTCTTAATTCCTGCACCATCTCCCTCCCTTTCCCCCTTCCCCCTCCCTGCTGATCTCTCCCTATAAAGTTCCCCATACCTATAATTCTTTTTCCACTCTCATTGCCTATTTAGTTTGCCATTGTTTCAATTCCCTAGCTTCTGTTGTTGGTTCTTGTGATGCAGTTTTCATTTTAATGTTCATAGTTTTGATCCTCCTTCTTCTAAACCAGTCCCTTTAACATCTCATATAATAGTGGTTTAGATCTAATGAGCTCCTTCAGTTTTACTTTGTCCTGGAAGCACTTTCTCTGCCCTTCTATTCTGAATGACAGTTTCACTGGATAGAGTATTTGTGGCTGTAGGTTTTTGATTTTTATAACTTTGAATATTTCTTGCCAGTCCCTTCTTGCCTGCAGGGTCTCCCTTGAGAAATCAGCGGATAGTCTAATTGGGACCCCTTTGTACATGATTCTTTTCTTCTTTCTTGCTACTTTTAAGATTCTCTCTTTATCTTTAATTTTTGACAATTTGATTATAATGTGTCTTGGAATGGTTCCCCGTGGGTCCAGTTTTTCTGGTACTTTCTGTGCTTCCTGGACCCGTAAGTCTATTTCCTTCCCCAAGTTAGGGAAGTTCTGCTTCATTATTTTTTCACATAATTTTTCTATTTCTAGTTCTTCTTCTTCGCCCTCTGGTAATCCTGTAATCTGAATATTCATTCTCTTATAGCTGTCTCAGAGGTTTCTGATCCTCTCCTCACTTTCCTTACTTTTTGTTTCCTCTTTTTGTACTGGTTGACTGTTCCTTCCTTATGTTCTGATTTGTTGATTTGATCTCTGGATTTTATTTCCTCCCCACTTGTCTCGTATGTGTTTTTGTTCATTTCAGTATGAGTAGCTTTCTTTCCTTCCCTGTCCTGTTCCAAATCTTATGTTAATTCTGTAAGCCACCTTGTAACTATAGCTCTGAACCGAGCCTCAGAAAGGTTTTTTTATTTGTTCGTCTGTCAGGTCTCACATCTGCTGCCTGGTGAGCTGCATCACCAGGATTTCAATCATTGTCTGCTTCATTCTAACAGACTTGTGTTTAGCTTTGCTTCCTGGGCAGGCTATAGGGGGTGGAGCCCCATGCACTCATCACTGCCCGGCGACCAGTGGCAATTGGCAACCTTTTTCGCTGCACTGTGGTGTTTCATGTGGGGGCGGGGGTCCAAGATGGATTCCTGCCATTATTCTCCACTGAGAGACTGGGATCCATCCCCCCACCCTCTGGGCCTCACCGTCTGAGGCAATGGAAGGGCTACCCTTCTCAGCGTTGGAATCGCGAGCTGCGGGGTCTCGATTTAAGCTAGGATTGCTCCCCTGGCGCTTCTCGCAGTCCGGCTGCTATGCCCGCTGCTACCACAGACAGGACCATGTTTTCTCGCCCCTCCCACCTGTCCGGACAAGCACCGCTGGTTTATAACTTCAAACACTGGGCTTCCATGTAGTTTTATTTTCTGGAATTTATGGTTATCTTTTGTTTTGAGGTAGTTGTATTCCTTTTTAGTTGTAGAGGGAGACCGAGCGTGTCAGCCTAAGCCTCCATCTTGGCTGGAAGTCCATTCACTGGTTTCTTATGACCCATTACAAGGTAACAGATATTTAACATTGATTACCAGATCTTTCAAAATACCAACTATGTTATTTTGTTTCTGTTGTTGCATCTGAGTTGTCCTTCCCCTTGTGTGTTCACCTGGAGAGCATTTCCTTATTTTCAAAGACTTTGATCAAATGTAAACATCATGGTCTCATACCTGATTATTCATTTTTCTCTTACATTCCTATAACACTTTGTCTATATTTTTATTAGAGTGTGTAATAAATTGTTAGCATGTCTCTCTTGCACTAAACTTTTAAACCCTGATTTGTTTGTGTGTATGTTTTATCAACACCAAGCATATTGCCTACCATATAGCAGGTATTTAATATGCTTTTTTATGTATGTATGGCATGAAGGAAGGAATATGGAAAAATTGAAGAGCAGGTTATTAAGTACATATTTCTAAATATTTAAAAGCAGAAATAATAATTGGAATACAATATTAATTTATTTAAATAAACCAGAAAAATACATAATGACATGTACTTTTTAATAGGGTTAATTGATTCATAAAAGCTACCAAGTAAGTACAGAATTAATTGAGATTATGAAAGGAATTTGCCCAAAACTTTCTTATATCCTTGCTAGTGTGGAAGATAAAGCTGGATGAAATAATACTAAGTGAATTCATAGCTGGTTCAATTCATTCTATGAATTTTTTTTTTTTTTAGTGAAAAGAAAAAGAATAGTTTATTTAACAGTTATATAGATTTAGTTGTTTGCGGATTTCTGTTGTTAAGTCTTATGTTCTTTAAGACACCCACAAACACATATCCTTGCCTCCCCCCCCCCCACCAAACCAGGCTAGCTTTAGAAAAGTTAGAGAAACCATTTCCCTACTTTCCAAACACAGTTCAGCTTTACCAGCAGCTGCCAATCACTCAAATCTGATTGGGGAGGTCCTTTCTGTGCTGTGGTGCCCTCCAGCTCTCAATGCAGGACCACCTGGATTCTCAGCCTCCTTGCAAACTGCATAGTTGGTCCTTTTGTAATCCACATGGTCAGCCTCAGCCTCAGTCAAATCTGCACAGTCAGCCTGGCTAAAATGTCTGTCTATGAATATTTTGATTCTACATTTTTTAAGCCCTGTTGAGAGTTCTTACTTACATTTTATTATGTTTGTTGTTTTTTGTTTTTCTTTAATTAATAAAGTTTTAAAAGACAAGTATGTCAAATTTGTGCTGTGACATAAAGCTGTAAGAATACTGTAAAAATGGAAAGAACTAAGATTTTAGAATTAGACATACTTGGGTTTAAATTTCATGACAACGCATACTTACTTTGTGGGACCTTAATCTGGCTGACGATAGCTTACCTTATATGTAACAAGAGAATAATAATCTATAATTCATAGGTCTGTTGTGGGTATTCATTATATAAGACTTATGATCATTGAGAAATTAGAGACATTAAAGTGTATCTTTCAGTATTCAGCTATGATTTTAAAGAAACATAATCTTTAAAATGTGCTCAGTTAGTCCTGAAACTAACAGTCTAATCTAACAAAATAACTGTTAATTCCTATGCCTTCATTTAAATATCAGCTGTCATGCCCTGCTCTGCCTTATTAGCTATTCATATAAGATCAGAAGTTTTAACTGAGACCAAACTCATTATTAGTAAACAATGAGGCATGATTGTCATATAAAAAATAACAAACTTAATTTTAGCCTATATAAACACAAATATCGCAACTAGAACAATTTATGAGAAATTTCCCACCCTACTTTGTTATATTAGTCAGTCCACAGCTGGCATATCATGTTCCTTTATGGGTGCCAAAGAAGTGTGACTGGAAACCATGTCATGCAAGAGCCATTTAAAGATGCAATGTTAGTCCCACCCAAAGACAAACTGAGAAGCATTATCTCTGTCTTCCCATTTTTAAGGGATATTATGTGAACTAAATACTAATTTTATGCAGTGTGACCTGACACAGAAATTACAGATATTTGATGGAGGAAATGTCTCCCTAATATAAATAAGAAACTTACATTTAAGAATTTCCAACATCAGGCTATTTTAAAATTCTGTATGCTCTTTGTCACTGTGTCCCCAGGAGTGTTCAGAGAGTGCACAATTACTAGTCAGGCCATGCTAGAAGAATTTATTGTACTGAGTTGGAGGTGAAAGAGACAAGCTCTGAAGTCTAACATGTTTTGAGAACCTGTGAATTTTTGTAGCTGTACAGAGCCTGCATATTTTTAACTGTTTTTGTACGTTAAAAAAGGATACATTAGGATATATGCATCATATGTCTCTAAGAACTAGTTGTAGTAGAATTTTGCTGTGGGTTTATAAGCTTGAGCTTCATTCTCAGCTTTTCCCCTTGCTAATTTGTGACCTCTGTCAACTAATTGACCTCTCTGAATTTAGTTTCTTGTTTGAAAAAAGAGGAAACTGAAAGGATGTCTGACAAGACTAAAGCCAATAGAGTATTTTTAATGACTATTTCTGGTACACGTTAGTTCTGAATACAGACCTTGTTTTGCTTTTACCTTTGGTGTTGTGAGTATATGTGAAAATTAAATTATAACATTGGAGAAATATTCCTGCCAGATGAGTCATTGACAGGTGGCAAATCAGTAAGAGTCTGCCACATACATTTTAATACCAGGCAGGCTGTTGGAAGCAGTTTTTTTTTTTTTTTTTTGGCTAATATTGTTGGCATGTGCAAAGTACTTGAATTCTCAGCTTATTTGGTGCAGGCATGTTACTAACATGAACTGCATAAGATGTAGTCAAAGGCCACATTTTCTCACACCATCCCAGCCTGCAGAGAGAACACAGTGTAATTTTGCAGAGTAAATCAAGGCCAGAACAGTAGAGGGTTTTCCAATATTGTTGCTTACATTCAAGGGCAGGTGTTGCTTAGGTAACTGCTCTACACTGACATATGCCGTGACAGAGTGCATGGCGGTAGTAATAGCACTGTGCACGCTAAGATCTCTGACAGGCTTGAAATAAAGACATCTGTTTCCCTTAGGAAAGTGTTAGACAACGTGGTTTACATAGAGGCACTATTTAAATCTGAGGCATAAGAATTTTGAGCTTAGTCAAAATAATAAATGATGGTAGAAAATTATTTCATTCTTTTTTTTAATGTGTTTTATTGATTATAATATTACATTTGTGCCAATTTCCCTTCCCTCTGCTCCCCTCCACCCGGTGGCCCCCCTCCCTCCAGTTGTCCCCCCCTTTTAGATCATGTCCATTAGTTGTGCATACAGTTCTTCTCAACCTCTCTCTGTCTATTCCATTCCCTCCTACCATGATCCTTAATGCCTATATCATCTCCCTCCCTCTCCCCATTCCCCCTCCCTGTTGACCTCCCCCCAATATGTTCCCCGTAACTATAGTTCTTTTTCCAGTCTCGTTGCCTGTTTAGTTTGCCTTTGTTTCAATTTCCTAGCTTCTGTTGTTTCTTGTGATGCAGTTTTCATTTTAGATTTCATTGTCTTGATCCTCCTTTTTCTAAACCAGTCCCTTTAACATCTCATATAACAGTGGTTTGGATCTAATGAACTCTTTCAGTTTTATTTTGTCCTGGAAACACTTTCTCTGTCCTTCTATTCTGAATGACAATTTCGCTGGATAGAGTATTCGTGGTTGTAGGTTTTGGATTTTCATTACTTTGAATATTTCTTGCCAGTCCCTTCTTGCCTGCAGGGTCTCCCTTGAGAAGTCAGCTGATAGTCTAATTGGGACTCCTTTGTACATAATTCTTTTCTTCTCTCTTGCTGCTTTTAAGATTCTCTCTTTGTCTTTAATTTTTGACATTTTGATTATAATGTGTCTTGGAATGGTTCTCCCTGGGTCTAGTTTTTTTGGAACTCTCTGTGCCTCCTGGATCTGTAAGTCTATTTCCTTCCCCAAGTCTGGGAAGTTCTACTTTATTATATTTTTACTCAATTTTTCAAGTTCTAGTTCATCTTCCTCGCTCTCTGGCAAACCAATGATTCTTATGTTGGGCCTTTTGTAGCTGTCCCAGAGGTTTCTGATCCTCTCATCGTTGCTTCCCATTTCCTCTCGCTGCATTGTTTGACTGCTTGTTCCTTCTCCATATTCCGATTTGTTGAAATGAACTCTGGATTTTATTTCCTCACCATCTGTCTCGTATGTGGTTTTGTTCCTTTCGTTATGAGTGTTTTTCGCTTCTTTCTCATCTTTTTCCAGATCTTTTGTTAATTCTGTAAGCCACCTGATAACAATGGCCCAGAACTGAGCATCTGACAGGTTTCTTATCTGTTCGTCTGTCAGGTTCTCCATCTGTTGCCTGGTGAGCTGTGCCACCAGGATTTCTATAGTTGTCTGCCTCATTTTGACAGATGCGTTTGTTTTCTTGGGCCGGCTGTAGGGGGCAGTGCCTGCGTACGCGTCACAATCCAGCGACCGGTGCCTGTCTGCGACCTATTCCTGTGGCGCTTTCTTTGGGGGCGGGGGTCCAAGATGGATTCACACAGTTATTCCGCTAGGAGACCGGGATCCGTCCTCCCGCCCCCCTGGGCCTCACTGTTCAAGGCGATGTGATGGCTGCTTTCCCCAGCGTTGGGGTTGCGAGCTGCTGGGGGTTCGACTGCAGCCGGGGTTGTTCTCCCCACCGCTGTCCCAGGTGCGACCGCAAACAGCTCCGCCCCCTTTCTCTCGTCCTTCCTGCCCAAAGAGCACCGCTGGTTTATAACTTAATATGTTGGGCTTCCGTGTAGTTTTATTTTCTGGAATTTCTAGTTATCCTTTGTTTTGAAGTAGTTGTATTCCTCTCTAGTTGTAGAGGGAGACCTAGCACATCCGTCTAAGCCTCCATCTTGGCCGGAAGTCCTATTTCATTCTCTTCTCACCTTGTTTTCCCAGTACAGAAGAGTGAGTCTGAACTAGATTGAATGAGTTGGTGGAATAGCTGCCCCTTTATTATCTCTGTGATAAGGTATTAAGAAGTGAAAGTTCTTCAAAAGCTGAATGGAAGGTCAGAATGAAAATAAGAAATTGTGTGTCATTTTCTTAAAATCAGAAGTTAATGATATCTTCTGAAAGCTCTCAAGGTTCTGCTTAATCCCTGACTGAATCTGAACTGGCTGTTCATCTCTCTGTGCCCCATCCTTTCAACTGTGAACTGGAGCTTACTTATCTATATCTTAGAAGTGTCATTGTGACTGTACGATAACTTGTGATTTCAGAAAAATAGATTCCTTCTCTGCAGGATTCTATATTGTGCCTGATATAAGGACTTTTGCTCTGAGTATAACCACCCCTGGACCCACCAGTGTACCTCAAGGTTAAGAGGATGCTCAGATGACCCAGCTGTTTTCACAAGGCATAGAAGCCAGCATGTGATTGACAGTCTCACCATGTGGAAGAAGAGAATACTCAGTTAATGAAAGTCTTTTGTTATCAGAGAAAAAGAGAAGTGAAACTAAGCAAACAAAACTGCAGATATCCACTATAACCTTTAAAAAAGACCTCATTTTACTTTTTTATTAACCTAAATTTCTTACTTTTAATGTCTTGGGCTTTTAAAGTACATACTTTCTAAAAATGTTTTGTGTCAAAAATAAGAGATGATTATCAAAAGAATACTTTTCTCTGGGGATTTCAAAAGATGTTTGTTACAGTTATTTATGGTATATTTGATAGATCCGATTTTTTTTCATTTATTCATTGTCAAGTATTTTCAAACAAATAAGATATGTGAATTGCCTTAGGCCCATTTTGTACTCAATTGGTTTCCATTCTATTATTTTTTTGACATTGAGACCTGAACCAGAATTTGACTTGTACAGCTACTAGCACATTCCAAAACATCTAGATAGCATGTATCTGCGGCATTATCTCCTACTTTTATTTCACCTCTTCTTGAAATTTTGAGCACATAGATATATGAAAAACTACAATCTCAGAATCTATTGTTAACAGAGCACTTACTCTGTAAGTCTCCCCATATCCTCTAAGGATGCTTGTCTTGGAGGAGCTGCAGTTTCCAGATTTCAATGTGTTACTGCCACAACCACTCCTTCACTGCTCCTCCACCACCACCTCCTAAAATACCACTGCCAAAGCTGATCCTTATCATACAGTTGCTCTCTGAAATCCCAATCTCTGGGAAGATGAATAAAGAGAAGAATCAGGGACATAAAGAGGAGACAATTTCCAGAGCAGCCCTTTCAAAGGAAAGAAACCAGCATCCCATTTTGTGTTGCTAATCCAAGGACAGATCCAACCCAAGAATATAAAAAAATCCAAAGTTAGAAGTTAATTCTGCTTTATTTACTTTATAAGTGATTCTTGTTTTATTTTTATTTGCAGTGTCAAAATGGTAATCCTTGAGCCTGGTTTACCTTATTTAATTTTTCATCTTTTGGGTGAGAATTTGGGATAGCTGCCTTAAGAGCAACTAGTATAACTCTATTTAGAATTTAATGATGTTAATGATCTATGTGTGGTTTATGAAAAACTATTAACGTTTTTTGAAGTTTTCTTGAAATAATATTGGGCATTAGTTGATGGGTTTTACTTTTATTTTTAAACTTCTTTATTCACTAAGTTCTGATCTTCACATATAAATACTTTTAAAAATACTTTCTCTAATCTATTTTATTTATATGTATCTATATATACATATATTACATATGTATAAAATAGATATGTATAAACACATTAATTTTTAAAATTCTCAATTCTTAGTAATTCATAACTTTTTACACTTTAGCAGTTTTACTATTTCACCTCATGAATTTCAATCTTTAATTTCAATATATCTTTTACATTTTTAATTTTATCTCAATGGAATTTAGTTTTTTATTCTTTAAAACTTACTTTGTAATAATTTTAGATTCAGAAACTTTGCAGTACATAGATTTCTCTATTCCTTTCACTTCCTTGCCTAAGAAAGACCTCACTTAATGATGGAACCTTATATAACATCATACATTTATCATTGTTAAGGTATTAACATTATTACAACCATAATAACTAAACTTCAAACTTTATTTAAATTACACTAGGTTTTATATTATTATTTTTTGTTGTTGTTGCTTTTTCAGGATCTAAACAGTGTATCACATTGCATTTTTTCATATCTCCTTAGTTTCCTCCAACCTATGACAGATTTTCAGTCTTTTCTTGTTTTTTCAATACATTGGCATTTTTGAATGTTACTTGTCAGATGTTTTGTGGAACATTCTTCAGTTTGGGTTTGATTGGTCTTTTCTCATGATAGACTGTGTTTATGGGTTTCTACAGAGAGCTCTACAGGTATAAAGTGCCTCCTACCTCATCATATCAGGGACTTCATGAAATTCACATAACACGACTAATGTGTAATTTGATCACTTAATTAAGATGGTATCTGCCAGGTTTCTCTACTGTAAAGTTAGTCTGTTACTAAATATCAGTTGCATTTTTACACATGAATTATAAATTTTCTGGGAAAAATATTAAAAACTAAGTCCATTTACAAGTTCACCAAAAACCATTCAAATGCCTAGGGATCAAGTTAACCAAAGAGGAGGAACACATGGACACTCAAAATTAAAGACATTGATAAAAGAAAGAAGAAATAAATAATGCTAAGATATTTCATGCTTATACATTGGAAGAAGTAATATTGTTAATATGATTGTTCAACTCTAAGTAATCTACAGAATCAATGTGATTTCTATCAAAATTCTGATGACATTATTCACAGGAAAAGAGCAAATAATCCTAAAATTTGTGTGGATCCACAAAAGATCCTGAATAGCCAAAAACAATCTTGAGAAAGAAGAACAAAGCTGGAGGCATTATGCTCCCTGATTTCAAACTATATTGCAAAGCTATAATCAAAAAAAGCATGGTATTGGCATAAAACAGACATATAGATCAATAGAACTGAACAGAGGGACCAGAAATAAAACCACACATATATGGTAAAATATTACAATTTGCATTATATTTGGTTAATTCACTAGAAAGGAGCCAAAAATATACAATGATAAAAGGACAGTCTCTTCAGTAAATGGTATTGGGAAAACTAGACAGTCACAGGCCAAAGAATTAAACTAGACCTCTATCATGCACCATTCTCAAAAGTTAACTCAAAATGAATTTAAAAAATTAAATGTTATACCTGAAATCATAAAACTCTTAGAAGAAAACAAAGGTGATAAGTTTCTTGACACTGGTCTTGTCAGTGATGTATTGGGTTTGACACCAAAAGCAACAGCAACAAAAGCAAGTAAACAAATGGAGCTACATCATACTAAAAAGCTTCAGAGCAGGAAAGGAAACCATCAACAAAATGGAAAGGCAACACATTGAATGAGAGAAAATATTTGCAGATCATATATCTGATAAAGGACAAATATCCAAAATATATAAAACTCATATAACCCAATAGCAAAAAAAAAAAAATTGGTTAAAAAGCGATCAGAATATATGAATAGACTTTTTTCCCCCCAAAAAATATACAGATGACCAGCGGGTACATGAAAAGGTATTTAACACCAGGGAAATGCAAATCAAACTCACAATAAGATATCCCCCCACATCTTTAAATTGTCTTATAAAAAGACAAGAAATAACAAATGTTGGTGAATATGTGAGAAAAGGGAACACTCATGAACTGTTGATGGGTATGTAAATTGGTGCAGTCAGTATGGAAAACATTATGGAGGTTCTGCAAAAAAAAATTAAATTCAACCCTGGCTGGTGTGGCTCACTGGATTGCCAGTTCGCTGGTTCAATACCCAGTCAGGGCACATGCCTGGGTTGCAGGCCAGATCTCCATTTGGGGGCATGTGAGAGGCAATCACAGATTGATATTTCTCTCCCTCCCTCTAAAAATAAATAAGTAAAATCTTTAAAAAAAATTAAATCTAACAATTCTACTTCTTGGTACTTATTCAAAGGAAATAAAAGCACTCAAAAAGATACCTGCATCCTTCTGCTCACTGTAGGTATCTTATATATACGTGTTCTATATATATATTATATATATATATGTATATAATTATTTAGCAATAAAAATGAAGGAAATGAAAATGAAGGAAATATTGCCAATTGCAACAACATAAATAAAACTTGAGGGCAGTTTGCTAAGTGAAATAAGTCAGATAAAGACAAGTATGATATGGAATCAAAAGCAAGACAAAACAAAACCCAGATTCATAGATGCAGAGCACAGATTGTTGGTTGCCGAAAGTGGAGATGGTGCTGGTAAGTGAAATGGGTGAAGGTGATTAAAAGACGCAAACTTTAATTTATGGAATAAATAAGCCCTGAGGATGTAATGTACAGCATGATGACTATAGTTAATGGTATTTACTGTGTACTTGGAAGTTGCTAAGCAAGTAGATCTTAAAAGTTCTCATCACACACACACCAAAAAAAATTAGTTTAAATTATGTATATGATAGATGTTAAGTAGACCTGTTGTGTTGATCATTTCACTATATTATATATATATGTATATATATATATAACAAATCATTATGTTTTACATCTGAAACCAATATATGCCAATTGTATTTCAATTAAAAATTTAAAAAAAATTGATCATTTAGTTAAGATTGTTTCTGCCATGCTCTCCACTATAAAGTTAAATTCTTTTCCCCGTTCTATTCTTTATTCTTTTTAAAATAAACTATGTTTAAGCATAGTTACTGATTTATAGCAGTAACTCCCTGCCCTCACACATGGCTGACTTTTCTCATCATCAATATCCACGCCACCCCAGAGCAGTCTGTTTATTACAGTCAGTGAACCCATATTGATTCATCATTATCACTCAGAGTCCATACTTAACATTAGAGTACACTCTTGGTATTGCACCTTCCAAGGGTTTAAAAAATTGTACAATGACATTTATCCACAGAGTATCATCCAGAGTATTTTCACTGTTCCATAAAATCTGATGTGCTTTGTTTGTTCACTGCCCCCTTAGCCGAACCCCTGGCAACCACTGATCTTTTCACTGTCTCTAAAGATTTGCTTTTCCTGGAATGCCATGTAGCTTTTTCTTTATTATTTGAAAATAAATCACTAAGTCCTGCTCAAACTAAAAACCAGACTTAAGCTTCACCTCTTGAAGGGGGTAGTATCTACATTACATTATTTAAAATTCATCTATCTGGATGCTTGTTTCTTCTCTCCCTATTATTTATTTGTTAAATCACTTATATCAATGTGAACTAATGTATATTTATATTATCATATGGGATAAGATCCAACACTAGATTTTTAAAAATGTGTTGCTCAAATTCTCTAGCTTTTGCCAGTGGGAGATTTTTCAAGTTGGCATCTGTCTCTTTTGGACAAACCTCATTCTTTGTTATTTGTTACATAATAATGTATTTTGAAGTATATCTATAAACTAAAGTGACTTAAATATGGAACAAAATGGTTACTATTTCACAGAACTTGTATTATATCTCAGACTCTTGATTTACATCTTTTAATTTTATTAAATAATAATTCTCTAACAAGGGAATTATATTAAGTTGTAGATTAGGAAACCAAGACTTGTTTTTGTGTAACTGCAAATATTATATAACTAACAAATAGTAAATTTTGAATATAATACTAAGTTCATCTGAATCCCAGGCAATCTACTATGAGTTGGGAGAAGCATGGCTAAAATAGAGGGTATATTAAACACTGATAACCAAGAATATACTCCTTACAACTTTGTAGCAATAGCTGAACTTCATTTTTGCCCTTTCCATGTTGGGGAATTTCTATTTTTCTATGATATAGATATTTAGTGGCAATATAGTAGCTAAATGAATTAAAGTCATCACTGATCTTTCATTGCATGCTCTGTACTTTTCCAATTAATCTATTTAGCCTCAATTTGATCTCTGTTTCTCTGCTGGCTGTTTTCTTCCACATTATTTATTTTTGCTCTAATTGTTATTGTGGATTGGTTCTTTTAATATAGAAATTTTATCCTTTAATATATAAATTATATATATAAATTACACTTCTTTAAAAACATTTTTTAGTTTGAATTCTCACTTATGAATATTACAAACTAGTAGGGATAAAAAGAGGAGATAGATTTTTCCTCTAATAATTTCCTTAGGTGACACTTAGGTTTTAAATTTAAACCAATCACATGATATTATCTATAAACTTGCTGACTAGAGAAAGTAATTTAAAAAAAAAAAAAAACCAGTTCATAAGTCTATCTGAGGTGGTGGTGGCAGTAGCGTATTGGGTCCAGAGCCAAAGAGCCTAGCAGTATCATACATTGTAAAAGAACGGCAGTGTTTCAGTATATGGCGGCCTGCAAACTCTGAAGTTGGCAGTGGTGAGTTTCAAAATCTCATATACACACTGGTGCTTATCCTGGCAACAGTGATGGTATCCAGCGTCAATAGTGACAACCATGCCATTGGTAGAGTCAGGATATTATCACCAGATTTATCAGATGACATGATTTCATCTGAAAAATCAGTCATTTGGCTTGCATCATTTTGGTCCATTTTCAAATTTGCTTTTTCAGCGTTTGTATTTATTCTGTGAGATTGCTGGTCCTCTTTAGTTTCCAAGGTAACTCAAGCAGAACTCTGTGACTAGGACAGATGGGAGGAGAATTTAAAAATAAAATATCACCCTCTAAAATTTCCAAAAGAAACAGGGAGAAAAATTTTCAGGTGTGCCCTAGTCATGCTGCTAATCGAATTACCTTATATTGATTTTAAAAAGACCTTCTTCAATTAATTGCTCCCATACTAATTAAGAAGCTTGAATTGCACAATAATAAAATTTTTCAACAGTTTCACCTGCCCAGACCAGGAGTTCTGGTGTGAATTCATCATCTTCAAATCTGTGTTTATAAGCTTGAAATGGAAAATTTTCTGTAAATATATCTTTGAGCAAAAATGAGTTACATGATGCACAGTAAAGTTCCAAGTAGAAGAGGAACTTAACAAATGATGATCATAAAGATCTGTGTGCTAAGGAAAAAAAATTAAAACTTTAAAATACTTAAGGCATTTAACAATAGGAAATTATGATAATATATTTTAAATATTGAAAAGACACTTTTTAAAAACTGCCTTCATTTTTCTGCATGCATTTCTGCAGAAAAATCTTAGTGTTTATTCCTTCTTTGGATGCCTAGCTCTGTATTTTGTGGTACCAATTACAGAATGGGTAACCGTAATTGTCTCCTGCATGCTGCCTCGGCCAGAATGCCAGCTCAATTATAGGAGGTTTGTGGTTGCCTCGTGGGTTAAGTGATGGAAAATTGGAAGCTAAGATTCACAGTAACGCAAGAGAGGACATAGACTGCAAAAACGCTCTGATTCTGAAAAGTACACCTGCAAAGGACTGCATACACATGCCCTGAAATCCTACTTGTGGGGAGCCCACATACTGCATTATTGGCAATTTTGCCCTGTTTTACCAATTCATTCCTTTAGTACGCTGAATTAGATGATGAAGGACTCTTGGGTTTGAAGATAATCTATTAACTAATTTATACTTCTTAAATTACTTCTAGATAACAAATAATGTAATCTTTATTTAGAGACAATAAACCTTGATTAATTGTCTGGGGTATGTCCATTTTATATCAGAATGAGAGGGAAAATAATTGCTGAAGGTCATAGAGTTTTTAAAGCACATAGTTTATTTATGCACATTATCTCATTTAATCTTCATAGCATCTCTGTGAAGTAATCAGGTAAACTGGCCTAATTCTCATTTTATTGAAGAGATTATTGAGTTTCAAATATTTGAATGCACAACATAGAAGAAAAGCGAGGGGGAAAATCTTGAAACCAGGTGTGAGGGAGATGGGCAGGGCTTGCAGCAGAGAGCACCATGTATTGAATAAACTATCTTTAGCCCATTGTATGTGCTTGCTTTCTCTGTCAAATATTAATTGATTGTAAAGTTGTGAGTTTATTTCTGGGCTCTCTATTCTGTTCCATTGTTATGAGTGTCTGTTTTTATGCCAGTTCCATGCTGTTTTGACACTATGGCCTTATAGTATAGTTTGATATTAGGTAGCACGATTCCTCCAACTTGTTCTTCTTTCTCAAGCTTGCTGTTGCTATGTGGGGTTTTTTGTAGTTCCATATAAATTTTTGAATTATTCCTTCTAGTTCTGTGAGATAAATCATTGGAAACTTGATAGGAATTGCATTGAGTCTATAGATTGCTTTGGGTAGTAGCATGGACATTTTAATGATGTTAATTCTTCCTATCCATGAACACAGTATGTGCTTCCACTTATTTGTATCTTCGTCAATTTCCTTCTTGGTGTCTTATAATTTTCTGAGTTCAGGTCTTTTATATTCTTGGTTAGATTTATTCCTAGGTATTTCATTCTTTTTGAAGCAATTGTGAAAGGGATTGTTTTCTTAATTTCCCTTTTTGTTAGTTCGTTATTGGCATATAAAAATGCAACTAATTTCTGGTATTAATTTTGTATCCTGTTACTTTGCTGAATTCACTTATCAGTTCTAGTAGTTTCTGAGTGGAAGCTTTAGGGTTCTCTGTGTCCAGTAGCATGTAATTTGCAAGTAAAAACAGTTTTACTTTGTCCTTTCCAATTTGGATGCCTTTTATTTCTTCTTTGTATCTGATTATTATGGCTAGAACTTCCAGTACTATGCTGAATAAGAGAGGTGAAAGCAGACATCTCTGTCTTGTTCTCAATCTTAGGGGAATGCTTGTAGACCACCTTCTTACTCCACATATAAGAATAAATTCAAAATGGATTAAAGACTTAAATATTAGACCCCAAACCATAAAAATCCTAAAAGAAAACATAGGCAGTAAAATCTTGGACATAGCTCATAATAATATTTTATTTGATATATGTCCTCAGGCAAAAGAAAAAAAGAAAAAATATGCAAATAGAGCTAGATTAAACTAAATAGTTTTTGCACAGCAAAGGAAACCATCAACAAACTAAAAAGACAACCTGTAGAATGAAAGATGATATTTGCTGATACATCTGATAAGGGGTTAATATCCAAAATTTATTAAGAACTTACAAAACTCAACAACAAAAAAACACACAACCCCATTAAAAAATTGGCAAAGAACCTGAACAGACACTTCTCCAAGGAGTGCATACAGATGGCCAATAGACATATGAAAAGTGCTCGATGTCACTAATTATCAGAAAAATGCAAATTAAAACCACAATTGAATATCACCTTACAACAGTTAGAATAGCCATCATCAATAAATCAACACACAAGTGCTGGCAAGGATGTGGAGAAAGGAAAACCTTCTTGCACTATTGGTGGGAATGCAGACTCACTGGTGCAGCCACCGTGGAAAGCAGTATGGAGATATTTCAAAAAATTAAAAACAGATCTCCTTTTTGATCCAGTGATTCCACTTCTGGGAATAGATCCAAAGGAACACAAAACACTAATTCATAAAAACATAAGCACCCATATGTTCAATTCAGGGTTATTTACAATTACTAAGATATGGAAGCAGTCCAGGTATCTACCAGTAGTTGAATGGATAATACAACCATGAGACATTTACACAATGGAATACTACTCAGCCATAAAAAAGAAAATGTTACCCTTTGGGACAGCATGGATAGACCTGGAGAACATTATGCTAAGTAAAATAAGACAGTCAGAGAAAGACAAACACCATATGATTTCACTCATATGCAGAATCTAGTGAACAAACTGAACTCAAGCAAAGTTGAGACAGACTCATATGTAGAGAACAGGATGACAGCTATCAGAGAAGGGGTGAATAAGAGGTTGAGGAATTGGGCAAAAAGGAAAAAGGACTGACAGACATGGAAAACAGGGTGGTATTGCAGGGGAAGGGGGGATAAGGGAGATAGATGATAATGGAAAAAATACAATAAAACTGTCTTCTACTCAAAGCTTTATTTCAAACTTCCTTTCAGCTTTCTCTGTTGAGTACTAATTTTGTTCTTGTTGTCAACCAGTTCTTAGTCATTGTCATTGGCAGGTTCAGCAGCTGCAAGGGTGAAATATTTTGACAAATACTGAACGTCATATACTTTATACTGTGGATCAGCTTGGATGTTTTTTAGCTTCTTCAGATGGTTCTGTAATGGAGTTATATTTAGAAATTTCCCAGTGTGGTGCAAAAGCCTCACAGAGAGGAAGTTTATAAACTGCAATTCTACATGAAGAAGAAAGGCCAGCTGCTCATCCTGCATGATTCCTCCTTGGTTTTTGTATTTTCCTAGCTAGACCTTTCAGGCTTTCTACTTACAAATTTATCTTCAGAATAGTGAGTGATGACAAAGATTTGAATTTATCAGCATACTTCCACTCAGTGCGGAGAGAAGTCTTTTAAATACTGAGATAATATATCAAGGAAAAAAATAAAATGACCATAAGGGAAGATGAGAAGTAAAGAGCATGTTTGACTATGGTACCAGCAGCCAAATGTTTTATTTTAACTTATTCATTTTCCTAAAAAGATGTTCTCATATCCTTGTTTGGTTTATGCAAAAATCTTTAGGTTAGAAAACTGTTAAAACTTTCCATATTTGTACCATCTTGAATTTTTTGGGGAGTGCTACAGATAAATTACAATTTTTCCTCTTGCAGGAAATTAAAATATAATGTGTGAAGACCTTTTAAATAAGATTTAGTCAATTATTTTTAGATTTATTTTTGACCCTGTTGCATATCAACAAAATAGGTGGCAAAATAATATCAGATAATTACTAGAAGTTATTCATTATAAACTATAGCGGTCAACATTAGGAGACAACCGATATAATGAGAAAAGATACTTCAGGTTATTTTAAAAAGATATTATAAAGTTTTCCATTTCATTGACAGTTGTAGTGACATTTGCAAAGCCTAAAATTGAATTATGCCAGCTCTGCCTACACATTCAGAATAATCCATGGGAAGGCTAGCTCATGGGTAACAAATTCTCTTTCCAATACTGTATGAAGTAATGTCAGGTGCCATCTCCTATTGACTTTGTTCTCCTAATCAAATAGTGCATTCTATTGTCTTTCATTTTAGCTGTTAATGCAAATGAAAAATTGTATTAGTTAGAGAGGTTGATTAATATAACTTGCTATTTGCCAGCCATTGCTCAAAACATTTCACATATATTTATTCATTTTTAAGTATATTTTATTAGTTATGCTGTTACAGTTGTCCCAATTTTTTTCCTTTTGCCCTCCTCTGCCCAGTACCCCTCTTTCTTGTAGCAATCCCTTCCCCACTTAGTTCTTATTCTTCGTTGTGCATGTAAGTTCTTTGGCTTTACCCTTTCCTATACTATTCTTAACATGCCCCTATTTTATTTCTACAAATTATGCTTCCTGATCCCTGCACCATTTCCTCCATTCTCCCCCTTCTCCCTCCCAGCTGATAACCCTCCAAATGATCTCCGTACCTCTGATTGTGTTCCTGTTCTGGTTGATTATTTAGTTTTTTTATTTGAGATTCAGTTGATAGTTGTGAGTTTGTTGTCATTTTTATGTTCATAGTTTTGATCTTTTTCTTAAATAAGTCCTTTTACCATTTCATGTAATAATGGCTTGGTGATGATGAACTTCTTGTCTGAGAAGTACTTTATCATTCTAAATGGTAGCTTTGCTGGATAAAGTAATCTTGGTTGTAGGTCCTTGCTTTTCATCATGTTGAATACTTCTTTCCAGTCCCTTCTTGCCTGCAAAGTTTCTTTTGAGAAATCAGCTGACAGTCTATGGAAATTCCTTTGTAGGTAACTCTCCTCTCTTGCTGCATTTAAGATTTTCTCTTTATATTTCATTTTTGGCATTTTAATTATGGCATGTCTTGGTGCGGTTTTCTTTGAGTCCAAATTGTTTGGGACTCTCTGTGCTTCCTGGACTTGTATGTCTATTTCCTTCATCAAATCAGGGAAGTTTTCTTCATTATTTTTCAAATAAGTTTTCAATTTCTTCCTCTTCCTCTTCTCCTTCTGGCACCCATATGATTCAGAGGTTGATACATTTAAAGTTGTCCTCTCCTTGTCTTTCTCAATTCATTTGTGTTCTTTCTGTTCTGGGTGAATGCTTATTTCTTCCTTTTATTCCAAATCATCGATTTGAATCCTAGCTTCCTTCCCATCACTGTTGGTTCTCTGTATATATTTATTTCACTTTGTATAACTTTCATTTCTCCCTTTATTTTGTGGCTGTACTCAATCATTTCTCTGGGAATCTTGATCACCAGTGTTTTGAACTCTGCATCTGATAAGTTGGCTATCTCTGTTTTATTTATTTATTTATTTTTGTAGGGGAGTTGTTCTTTCTCTCATTTGGCCTGTATTTCTTTACTTCCTCCATTTGGCAGCTTCCCTGTTTTTGTTTCTATATATTGGGTCAAGCTGCTTTGTCTCTGTGTCTTGATAGTATGTCCTAATGTATTAAGTGTTCTGTAGGTTCCAGTGGCACAGCCTCACCTATCACCCAAGTTGTGTATTTGAGGTACACCCTTTTTGTGAGCTGAGTACACCCTCCTCTTGTAGTTGAGCCTAGGTTGCTGTTGGCAGATCAATGGGAGGGATTTAGCCAGGTAGGTCAGTTGCAAGGAGTGGCTATGACCACTGACAACCAGCCTTTGTCCCCTGTGGAGGGTCAGCTGTGCAGGGGAAGGGTGACGATGCTCTGATATGGTCTATAGCTGTCCACTGAGTACACTGGTCCTGGGGTTTCCTGGATGTGCAGGCCAAGGTCAGCCCCCACCTGTTTTGCTGGGGGCATCTTGCCTAAACTATAAAGCAATCTGAGATGGTTGCTATTTGTGCTGGTCTTGGAGATTTCCAGGAGAAGCCAAGCTATGAATCTAAGCTGTCTGCTGGTAGTGCCGGGCCAGGAGATCACTAAGGCCAACTGTTTCTTATTTGATAAGATTTAGAAAGTTGTGAAGCATGAGCCAAGGCCAGCCATTCATATAGAAAAACAGCTTGTGTGGGCTCATAAATTGCATGGGGCAGAGTCTCTGGAGATCTCCAAAGTGGGTCAAAGTGTTAGCCAGTTTGATGAAGTCTTAAATATGGCACCAGCTTTCCAGCTCTGTGGGGGGAGAGTTTAGAACAAAAGACGAAGACCTCTGTTCACCTTGATGCCAGACACTTCAGTTTGTCCCAGTATACCACTGGTGCCTTTCAAGCTGCTTCCCCAGTGCTGGAGCTCAGAGAGAGTGAGCCTGAGTAGGTGAGTCCATATGTATGTTCTTTACAATGAACTGCTTGGAGCTTCAGCAGTTTCTGCCACCAATTTAATCCCCACTGGTTATTGCAGCCAGAAATTGTGAAGACTTATCTTCCTGGCACTGGACCCCTGGGCTGAAGAGCCTGGTATGCGGCTGGAACTCCTTGCTCCTGAGATGTCCGTCCCAAATTTTATCCACCACATGTGAGTGTGGAACGAGCTCATTTTGTATCTGTGCCCCTTCTAGCCATCTTGATGGATGTGGTTTCTTTAATTCCATAGTTGTCAGACTTCCACTTAACTCGATTTCTGACAGATCTGGTTGATGGTTTTCTATATTTTAGTTGTAATTTTGATGTGGTTGTACAAAGAGGAAAGCCACATCTTCCTATGCCACCATCTGACCCTGCTCACTCATTTGTTCCTCACAATCCTAGGTAATAGGTTCTCATTTTACAGATGTAAAAATTGAGACACAGAGAAGCAAAGAAATTTGGCCAAATTTGCATAGTAGGTAGCAGAGAAAGGTTTTGATTTCTGGAATCCATACTCTTGATCACTATAGTCAATGCTAATCCTTGAGCTCTGCTTAAAGCAAATGGCTAATGTCTCATCACTATAGGATTGTATGTAGCTGTAAGTGGCAGAGAGTCATAAATGACAGTGGATTAAATGAGATGCTTACTTCTAGCTCATGAAAAAGATGACTGGATGTTGGCAGTCTAGCAAGTGTCTTTTACTTCATGTCCAGGATGTTGCTCAGGTTCCAGTCATCACTGGAAAAAAATTGGGAAAAGGGGGCAATAAAGGGCATTTTTTGGAAGCTTTACGTTCCACCTCTGCTTGAATTCTATTGGGCATAACTTAGTCACATGGATACATCTAGCTTCAAGGAAGGCTGGGAAATGTAGCATTTATTTACACAGGCAAGTGCCCAGTTAGAATTGGAGTTTCCATTAAGAGGAGATAAGGACTAGTGGAGAACAGATATCAAAGAATTCTAAGTAATTGCTGCCACATCCAGAGCATAACTCTTGAGTTTTTATTTGTAAGCTGGATACTAGTAAAATCTACAAACTTCTCTAATAATTTAATTAATTAACTTGACTTTCTCTTCTCATTCATATAATCAGTTCCTTTGGTTATGTCTCCAACATTCTATTTCTTAAACCCCTGTGCAGTTAAAAGACAATCTAAGCCACAAACCCTCAGTGTGATTATTATCATTCTCCCTCCCAAAGACTGTTAGTCTCTTGTCATTCCCCCTACCAATCTTTTCCACTGTGCTTTCAAATGATGTTAAGTTATATTATTTTTCAGTGCTTTCTGCCTCTTCTTCTTACCTGAAGCTAACATTGCTTTGACACTGAAACATCCCTTGAAGAACTTTTGAATAAGGGGCCATTCTTTCTTCTCTTTCCACTGAGTCACGAAGAAGAGAAGTCAAGATGTTCCTTCCTTGCATTCATCCCTTTGTATTAACAGACGACTATATCTTCCAGTCCACAAAGCCCAATGCTGTGCTCCATTAACCTTCCAGAGAAACTCTCACCTTCCTCAGTGACTCCTCCTCCTGCTCTCCACTTCTTCCTATCATGTCTCCAGAGTGCCTTCTTGCTTGTCATGATATTTTAGACACTGAAGCCATGGGAATGGTATTAAACTAGGAACATGCTAGAAAATAATGCAGTTTGAGTAAGAGATGTAATATGTTAGTCTAATAATATGTACTTCTTATAAACTAGGCTTGAAAAATTGCATGTTCCATCTTGTAGAGCTGTAACAATTGCATTTGTTCTTTATAGGACAGGACTTAATTTTGTGAAGACTAAGACTATAGACCTCTGCAGATGGATACCATTTCATTCTTACATAAATTATCTGAGTCTCTGATGCATAGAAACAGTCTTGCAGAGTTTCAGATAAAGAATTTCCAGAAACAGCATTCCATATTTACCTTAACATTATATTTTCCAATGAACATAGCCCTGAATCTACTTTGCTGTCTGGAAATGATATTAAACTCTTTACACACAAACTTGTTTTACTTCAAGCTGAACACTGCTTGATAAAATTATCTAAACTCTTCAATTCCTTATCCCAACCCCAAATTCTATAATAACTTTATCTATTTCTCTGGGGAGAGGCATTCTAATTTTCATAGGGTATCTTCCATTATTGTAATAAACCAATAAGTCCTACTTTTTAAAACTATACATTGGTCCCAGGAGTCATCAGACAGACTATTATAAGCCTTATCATGGTGCTAAAATCCTGAGGTCTGTAAGATGTCATAGATTTTGTAAGCTAATTCTATTATGTTATAATAAGACCCCAAGGAGTCAAAGCTAATAATCTGGTAAGTCCCAGTGTAAGTTTCCAGGAAAGAACTACAAGTACAGAGGAAGAAAGGTACAATGGTAAGTACTTCGAGTTGGGTGTTACATAAATATAAAATTTTGTCTTGGCTTTAGTCATTAAAATTATATGCCGTTGGTTGTTACTTAATCTCTTAAACTTTGCTTTTCTTCTCTATAAAGTAGGAAATAATAATACTTACAGTATTGTTGTATGGATAAAATGTAATTTATTCACCAAAAGGTTTGGCAGATGATCCACTCTCAATGAGTGATAGGTATTATTGTTTTGAACAAAGCACTTCATTTATAGCCAAAGAGAAATGGACTCAGATCTCCACATTTCTATTTATAGATTTTCAAAATATTTTAGGCAACTTATCTCACTTTGTTTCATATGCAGAATGTGAATAAGAATGCAAACTGACAGAGTTGCTATGAAGTATGATAACATAATAAACATGTCCAGTATAGCATCTGCTAAGCAGAAGGCATTCCATTAATGTTACTTTTCTTTTTCTTTCTACTCTTGTTTTATAGTTATGCTTTGAAAAATACAATAATTGAAAAGAGTGCAATTTGAAGAGAATAATATTTTGGTTAGTATGTATATGTTATATGTGAGTAGGTCTGTTTTCTGCTCCTTTTCATATATTATATCCCTAGATGTCATCTGGAGCAGGTACTATTCCTACAGTTGTGTGGTCATATGTGCATGCAAACCATTCTCTAATATGTTCTGATAATGTGTGTGTGTTTGGGATAGTGGTGATGGTGATATTCTCCTAGCAATTCCAAATATCAGCTAATCTCTATTCAACAAAGTAAAGGCAGATACATTAAATATTAGAAGTGTTTAAACACATTTTATTTGGGTCTGGTAAAAAATATAAAATATAGAGTCACAGATAGAAGGTTGAACACAGCATCCTAGTCAATTTCTTTTGCCCTTTGCACCAGCAAGAATTGTAGACTCTTACCTATGACATCCCACATGAATATTTTCTTCCTCTTTTTAGATCCTTTGTTTCATATATCCTGATTTCCCTTGGTCTAAGTGACTCAAGACCCCTCACTCAAAATGTACAAAGTTCCAAATGTTCTATTCTGTCTTATACATACTTTGGCATTTTCTGTGATCCAAAGTTATTCATTCATTTGTATGCAGCCATTAGATATAGCCTGAAATTAACATTTATTATTTTAAAGAAGCTTCAAAGGGATTTTATTTTAAAGTTGGAGCAAAGGTATCAACATCATTTTTGCAAAGAGGAATCTTATCTATTTTTGTGCCTGAAAGTTTCCTTTCCATCTTTAGATTTCTTCATTCTGCTTTGCTGTGTGTTTGAAACTAACAACCTCTATAAGAAGCAATAAAAATAAAAACAGACACAGGCCAGTTAATTACTTTATGTCAGTTATTTTAAATTTCTAGTGCTAATTTTGATTTCAAGGTATCTTTCAGTTACCAAAGAAATTAAGTATAAGGTGAAAAAAAATGGGTATAGTACTATATGTATATTATAAAGGAGCCACTCTCTGATTCAGAATAGTAGATAAGGTCTGCAAGTAAGGTGTTGTGTGTTTATTTCTCAAAGCATGGAGAAATTAGTTTATGGACCATCTCTATTTTATACTCTAGCTTTTCCAATATTTTTACAAGGAGTCATTCTTCATAAATCCATAGATTCTGGGAGTATTTTAATAAGTGATCCTTAACAAGAAACATTCTAGAGACATCCTCAGTCTGGGATCACTTTATATTTTTAATTTCAGAAATTTTATAATATAGATTTTCAAAATTTAAATGATACAAAGTGATAGACCCTGGAAATTCTCTCTTCTATTCTTGTTTGTCAATGTGAGTGATGGTATTGAGATCAAAATCTTGTTCATCCTTTGGAGTCACTTTAAACTTAGTTCCTGGCCTGAAATTCTTCAGAAAATCCAAATAAATTTAAGTTTTCTTGCAAACCCATATGAAGCATAATTAAGACTTAAATTCTCAGGTCAGGCCCTGTCTGGTGTGGCTCAGTTTGTTGGGTGTCATTCTGGAAAGCAAAAGGTCACTGATTTGATTCCCAGTCAGGGCAAGTTCAGTCTTAGGTCGAGGACCTTATGAGAGGCAACCAATCAATGTTTCTCTTTCACATTGATGTTTCTCTCCCCCTCTTTCTTCAAGAAAGACTTAAATTCTCAGGGAAGACCTTTTTACCCTGAAATCAAAATGACTCTAGTTTTCCTAGTGGGTGGATAGTCTACTCCCCTACAAACATACACATAACTCTTTGCATATCTGGCTTTATGGGGAAAGAAGGCTGAGAGGGAGGAGTTGCTCTATTAATGTCCCAAGCATAGGCTGCCTCTGTTTAGTCTTCTATATTTTCAAAACCCATAAAATGAGGAAAAACTAAACTTGACTTTATGCTGTTCAACAAATGGCTTTGAGTGTATATTACCTCTACTTAGTCACTGGCTGGTTTGGCTCAGTGGATTGAGCGTCGGCCTGCAAGCTAAGTGTCGCTGGTTCGATCTTCCAGTCAGGGCACATCAGAGAAGGAAAACTCTGACTCCAAAAAACCTCCGCTGCCTTGCGGCATACCTCTTCAGGGGAAAGGCTAAGGGAGTAAACCCCGACAGAAAATCCGGAGCCGGAGTCCCTAAGGCGGTTTGACGTTGTAGTCAACACCGGCAACTCCTGCGGCACACCTGAAACCAAGCTGTACTGACTCCGTCTTTCCCTTGGGCCCTTCAGCTACGAAGAGAGGGGGGGTTTGCTGCATGGGCAACAGCAGACCCTCCATATCACCCTGCCCAGGCTCTGTAGCTTCAGCTTCACTGGAGAGGACACTCCAGCGTCATCGCAAGATGTCGATTCAACACGAGAGGAGACAGATACCGTGTCACTCCCGAGTTGGACTGCACAACCATTCTCGGCGGTGCAGATAGACTCTTAAGAAGCTACACCATCGTCTCTCGAGACGGACGGCTGCCGACGACGACGACTTCACTTAATTCTGTGTCCCACAATTATTATATACTTGTTTTTAGTTTAAGTTCCTTTTTCTCAGCTCACAAATCCATGAAAGAAGATTTGTCTGGATTTCTGCATTCCAGGTTGCTGGAAATTGTAATTTTCCTTCCTAATTCTTGATCCTTGCATCTATCCATATAGGAGGTTTTACAAACGCAAGTTTTGGGAGGAAAAGCAACTCTCTTGATTCAATGAATTGAATTAAGGGTATTTTTATGGAATAATAAGATTGCCTTTTTGTGTGTAAAAGGAAGGAAAATAATTTCTTCATCTTTTCTATTTAACCTTCTTTTTTCTTCTTTCTCTTTCTTCTTCCTCTAAAGATTGAGTTTCAGTTCATGCTATATCCCATTACTTTTGAAGAATATTATTCAGTGATTTCTATTTTAGAATATTTAGGTTATTATTAGACCAAAGTCTTGCTGGTTTATCTATTTTTTTGCCTTACTTTTATCATTCTACTCATAATAACTCACAATTTTAATTCAAATTACTATTGTTTTATACCATAGTTTATGAATAGCTTATAATGACAAACAAAATATAATCAATTTTACAGGTGTAATTTTTTATTTGAAATATGTTGTAGTGCTATGATTTGAAGCAATACATTATTAAGTTATATAACTTAATTCTAAGTAAAATAAACGTACCATGAAGCAAATTTATAAAACTGAGATAAACATTAGGAAGGAATAAAAATATCCCATAAGACTTAACCTCAGGTACTAATAAACTTTTGTTTTGTGTGTTTCTTAATTTTAACCAAATTTGCATTTTAATTGTGGAGTCATTTAGTATATACCATTTTTTGCTTACAGTTTTTAAAACCTATCTATTTAATATTATTGTATATTCTTTACAGCCCTGGTTTAATTTGTTGTAGTCTGTTATTACATGTACATAATACTTTCTTTTAACTGAACTCCTTTTGTTGGAGATTTACAGTTATCAATTATTAAATATTTTATTTATGTAACACTTTGCACTTAAATACATCTTATATGTCTGTATTTCCTTAGTGTGAATATTTAGAAACAGATTTCCTGGGTCCAAGGGAATTTTAAGGTTTTTTTGTATGTTGTTATACCTGTGAATATTCCCCAGGAGGATAGTAGAATTTAATTTCTTTAAACACTTATTAGTAACAATAAATATTAAGCTTAAATTTTTCTCCTCTAGTAAATCAATCATGTGCATTATTACTGAGGTACATTATTTTAGTAATTTACCAAAATAAAAAAATAAAAAACTGTGGCAGAAGTGTCAAACTTACTTCTGTAATATCACCTCTAAAGGTTCAGAGAACACTGTGTGAAATAAATTCTTTTTGAAGATAAATAGCAGTTGAAAGAAGAGTGATCATCTTTCTAAGTCTCTTTTCCTACTTTATGTTTTTGTGTGTAGTTTTCAAATGTACTCAACCATCATTGTAGAGTCCTTATTCATTCTTTCTACTTGCTTAAACTTCAGCAATTTGAAAAGTTCAGAATATTTGGTATATACTATTTTTAACTAATTTTAACAAGGTTCACCATTTCGGTACATTTTAGTTTACTCATGATGTAGCAGTTAAAAACTTAGGCTCTTGAGTCCTGACTGAGTTTATACTTCCATCTCCAACAATTATCTATTGTAGACCTTGAGCAAGTTTCTGGACTTTTCTGTGCCTCAATGTCTGTATATTTAGAATAACTATAATAATAGTAATGTACCACATACAGTTGTTTTGATGAGTGGACTAATTGTTATGTGTAAAACTTTGAAAGGAATATCTGGCATGTTAGCTATTATTGCTGCTGCTGTATAATGGATCAAAATTTTTAATTTTAATATGGAAAATATAGATATTTTACTCACCCCTCCCACTCTAGGGTTCTGATAATGTATATGAACAAGAATTGTAGACTGCTCATTTTATTAATATAAGTATCACAATATATCAAGGGAAAGTACTGGCAAAAGCTAGCTAAAGACATCTTGGCTTAGGTTTAAAGATGAAGAGAAACTAGAAATAGGTTTATCTTACTCTGAATGCTCTTATAAGTTTATAAAGAGATGAAAGAGGGAGGGGAGAGAGAGAGAATGAGGGAGAGAATGAGAGAGAGAGGAGAGAGAGAGAGAGACCTGTCCCTTTTCAAAGCAGATTGAGGACCTTCAATAACAGTAGTGAGAATGGCACCCACACAATCACAAAAGATCCAGAATGACAGAGACAGAAAGTTCAGGAAAAAAAAAAAAAAAAAAAAAAAAAAAAAAAACAAGCATGAAAGAAATGAGAGAAACCTTATTATAGAAGTGTATCTGAACCACTAGTGATGTAGCCCAGTAAATATGTCAAATTCTTCTCAATAAGATTGGCCACTACAGCCCTGGGAAGGTGTAAATAGATGTATTGAGAGAGGCTAGATATATTCTCTCCAATATAGCCTCAAGAGTCCAGAAAAGTTCTGTCTTCTGTGGCCAGAGGCTAAAACATGAGAAGAGACTATGCACTTCATTTTCCTCTACTACGAGAATTTAAATTTAGATTTAAAAGATTATAATGTCATGAAAGTCATGGCATAGCCGTCATGGAGTTTACTGTTTACAGTGTGGACACAGCAGAAACTCTCAGCCTGCTCTCTGTGCTGAGACAATACAATAAGTCATGAATGATGGAAGGTTCAGAGTGATGTTGTCTCATGACTTTTGTGTAGCTTCAAGTTTGTTGGAGCTTAATTTCTGCTGCTATGGCAACTGTCCTGACAGCGCAGACTCTCAGTGATTTCCTGCAGGCAGAATGACAACATATCTAAGAAAAGTGATACTGTCTCAATTACCATCAATCAATATTTATTGAACTCCAGCAGCCTATCTTGAGCCACATTAGGAGCTTGCACTGAGTGTTGCCCCCAGTTTGCACATGGTTGAACTGAGACATGGGAGGTCAGACAGGTAATGCAGAGTGGCTCCAGAATACAGGCAAGAATTAAGGCTATAAATTCTACAGAATCAGGGATTTAGTGATTGAATCACTAGGGCCTTGGTGAAAATTTAAAAACATTCTAAATGTCAGGATCTGAATCAAAGGAATTTAGGTTCCAACAGAAATAGTAACATTGGAATTAAGTACTCTCAGAATACACATTTGATAGATTCATTTTTCTTAATGTTCTTTCTAGTCTTTTCTACTGTTTGATACTTCAGATTTTTATTAAAAAAATATCTTTTTATATTTCTGGAGTCTTTGTTATTTACCAAGTATTTTACAGAACCACTCAGCTTGAAACATCTACACATCAGGGTAAAGTTTCTGGATAAACTCATTCTGTTGGGATTTGTGTCTTAATTATTTTGTCTCTGCCATAAGCCATTTAGCCACCTCTTCACCCTCTATTTTTGTGCATGGCAAGTTGCTGGAACAAAAGATCCCTAGGCAGCCTCAGATGTGTCCTTTAATCTTTCCTAAAGTTTCTTCTTTTCTGAACTTATAATACCTCTTAGAGTTCACATCTCTTGACTCTACTGCTTTTTCTGTTTCTTCTCCTATGAGCAAATAAAAATTAAAGTAAAATAGCATCAAAACCCAATATCATGCTCTTCCCACCCACTGCTTCTCTTGTCTAGAATTTTTGTTGCCTTTACTAACTTTATTTTCTTGGTCCTGATTGTACTTATTCTATAAGACTTAAAGTGCCTCCTCCTCACTGAAGCTTTACTTCATTTCCTAATGTCCAGTTAACGCACACTCTCCATTTACACTACACTTAAAACAACAATTTACTTACAGTATTTAATCCTTTATATTTATTTAAATGATTTTTCTCTGCATTTCCCTGAGAGCTCTTTGACTGAAGTAGGTACATCTCATCTATCTTGGTATTTTCTACTTTAAACTCAGTGACTGGTATCAGTACAGATATTTTTATTGACAGGATGAACAATAAAATAAAAGATTTAACAAAGAAAAACCCTCTCTAAAACCTTACGATTTCACTCCTTCAGAGTGATATACAACTTTACATCTATAATCTACTAGAGGGCAGGAACTGGAGTTAAAAATCTCACACTTGTTGACTATAGGTCAGCATATGATAATATACTAAATTAATATTAGTTGATATTACTACATATTAAGTCAGTTTATAATGTTGAGTTAAAATTGTTACTTACTAGAGAATTCCTGGATCCAGCAAATGGTTCAATGGCTCCAGTTCTCAGCAGTCAACAGTAACATTCACAGAACCTGTGAAATATCACTGCTGCCCTTCAGTTTTATGCAGAAATAAAGGCTTTTTCACTGGAGGAGAGTTAATGTTTTAAGGCATTCTCCTAGCATCTAAATGACTACATCTTTACTCTAACAATAAGCTCATAGGTTGTTTTTTAAACCTACTTATCTTTTTAGTTTTTCAAATGAGGAAACTGAAGAAATAGAGATGCACATGTGTTTGTCTGTGGAAACTTATTAACATTTTAATGGCATTATCATATTACCTATTAGTATTTTGTTGATATCATCATCAATTCATTCATATTCTTAAAAAACCCACTTTATTGCAGTATGATATGTAAAGAGCTGTACTTATTTAATGTAAACAACTTCATGAGTTCAGGGATTAGTATTGCCTCCCTTGAAACTGTCACTACCATGAGAGTCATAAACATATTTATCACCTCCTAAAGCTTCCTCCCAGCATTTCATTGTGTGTGTGTGTGTGTATGTTTTGTAAGAACATAGCATAAGGTCTACCCTTTTAGAAAATTTTAAGCACACAGTAATGTATTGCTAGCTCTAGGCAATGGATGGTATAGTAGATTTCCACAGCTTATTTATTCTGCATAACAGAAACTTTTCACCTTTGACCATCACCTTTCCATTTCCCCTTTCTCTAAACTCCTGAATATCACCATTCTACTCTGCTTCTGTTAGCTTATTTTATATTCCATCTATAAGTGTGATCATGCAGTATTTGTCTTTATGTGTCTGGCTTATTTCTTTCACTCAGCATAATGTCTGTCTTCCAGGTACATTTATGTTGTCACAAATGGCAGTCATTCTTTCTTTTGTTTAGAATAAATAGTATTCCATTGTATGCATATATGTACCATGTTTTTTATCCACTCATCTGTCTCTGGACATTTAAGCTGTTTCCATACCTTGGCTATTATAAATAATGCTGCAATCAAGATGGGAGTGCAGGTATCTCATTTAGACCTTGATTTCAATTCCTTTATTACCATTTTATTCTGACTAGTACAAGAAAGGTGGAAAGTTTGAAAATATTTTTCTCAGTTTTAAATTATGTATTTTTTCAACTTGGGAACATTTGATCCAAAATGACAGACAACAGAGAAAAAGGTAGTTTCCTCCATGTATGCTGGCACTTTGATTGGTGGTGCTGTTGCAAGGATTGATTGAAAATGGTAGTAGGAAAAATAATTAGCTTTTTAAAACATCTTGTACATAATTTTATCATCTGTCTGTGGAATTTCATGATACTATAACATAGCAAATATATTTAATATATTCTAATGTGAAATTTAAGCAATTTCAAAATTAAACATAATAGGAAGTTATTTGCTATTTTGATTTATATATGGACCATTTTTATCCTTCACATGTTAACTTGATATTATATAGCTTGCTCATTAGAAAGAAAGCTAGCACTCAGAAAAAAAAATTAGAATTAGATGTTAAAGCTCAGTTTCTGATATGTTGGTTAATTACTGAGCCATGCTCTCTCCACTGTATATTTGTGTCATGATCATTAGCTCTGACATTTACATTTGTACATTTGTAAGCCTACGTTTATTTTAGTCATTTTTATAATAGTGCTAAAATATTCAGAACATTGCATTAAGTCAAATAATATGAAGCTCCTAATTTTTTTACCCTTTAATTTAAAAAAATCCTATTAATTCCAACAACAACAAATGGAATGTTTTAGAAAAAATTAAAGGTAGAGAACCAAGGTTCTTAAATGTTGCATTTCTTAAATCCTAAATGAAAGAGAGCATTTAAAATATAGCTATTGTCTCACAAATGTAGCCTTTCAGTTCATGATATTCTCTGGTTAAATATCTTCAAGCACTTTGAAACATAAGCATGCTGAGTGACTGTATTTTTGAACATATTGAAAGCACTGTTCACCATATTTTACCATTAGGTTCCAATATGTTTTAATGCCATGAAGACCCAGCTGCTTCTTTCTCCAAAACCTGCCAGAAGATTCATTAAGGAGCACTTTCTTTCATGCATTTGTTCTTGTTCCTTCAACTATATAATACTTTAGCATATGTCATCCCCCTGCTGACCTTAGGTGGTATTCAGAATTTGATGATTTGAACAAAGGACTGTGTTTTTCTTTTTTCCTCCTTTTCTAGAGTGAATGCTAAGCAAGCATAGCTATATTTTAGGAAATACAAGGATTTAATTTAGAAATTATTATTAATAGCACAGGCCAAAGGGGAAAAATATAACAGTTGCACACAGAGGACACTCAAGGTCTGACATCATCTAACTGTGACTAGCAAGCAATGGTTTGATTGACAGAGGGTAAGAGAAAACACTGTAATATAAAATGGAAGATTTTCCATGGTCAGTTTTCAACTATAAAAATAAGAAAAATTGAGGAAGGAAAGAAATCTCGTCCCTAAAATTTTGATAAATTTTAATAAAATTTAATGTCATAAAAATAATCACAGTTAAAAATGGTAAAATTTATTTATAACCTTGTATTCAATCAATAAATGTTCATTTTTTTGCCTTATATGTGTCAACAATTATCTTAGATATTAAGTATAAAGTGCTGTGTTAGATGGACAAACTCCCTGACTGTATAGAGCTTACTGTATAGCTATATTTTGTCAGTATTTAGGTTTTCACAGCTGACATTGTTAAAGATTCCTGTGGTCTAAGATTTAAAGGGAACATTGATATACATCCAATTTACTTATTTATGACTTTTTAATAATCTTCTGTTATCCCTCCTCCATAGCTAGAGAAATTTCATTTATTTTGTTCAGCAGAGTATTCTGGATATAAGAAATAGGGAAAAAATCTGCATAGAAAAAAAGAATAAGAAAAGTATAGTCATATTTATATTTAATATAATATCAAGGAATCTAATAATGAGTATGTTTTCATTGGCTTCTGCTTTAAATTCCTAAAATTTTAACTTCCTTTAAATAATCAAGGCTAATGTTAAGACTTCTCTGAGAAGAAAAGATCCCCCCTCCTTATAATTTTTTTTGAATAAGAGTATTAATAAAAGGAAACTAAACACCAGAATAGGATATCTGACAAATGTCCATTTATGTTTAGTTTTTAAATATCTCCTGTGATGAAAAACTCCTTTTCCTTTTCTGAACACTTTTTTGGACTCTGTTTTTTTTTCAACATTGCTCCTGCTGCTATGGAAATTATTAAGGGTTTTATAGACAAATAAGCTAATAAATAAAGAAAATTATAATAACACCACACAGTTATCTCATGATACTTGCTTATTCAGTAGAATGTCAAAAGAAATACATGTCCTCAAGATAGTCTTAATCTAGAGAACTGAACTATGTATGCTATAAATGTACAAGACCCCATATGTGCTGTGACAGTAGAAAAGATAATTAGTGGCTATTACATTAGGTTACTGTGATCAGATAATACCTCACTGATTTTTTTTTGACATTTTTTTTGTTCAATTACAGCCATTCCAATTCTTCCCCCACTGTTTTCCCCTGTCCCTCCTGCCCCTGCTCCCACAGTCAATCTCCACAATCCCCACCCTATTGCTCATATCTGTGAGTCCTTTATAGTTGTTCCTTGATAAGACCCTTCCTTTTCTTTCCCCCATTACCCCCTCCTTCCTTCTCTCTGGTCACTGTCAGTTTGTTTCTCACTGATTCTTAAGGGCTGAATAAGTATTAAAGTGGTAGATCTTTGAGGACAAATTTGGGTAGAAACAGGGAAATGAGAATACACAATATTTGTTCAAAAGCAATAAGAAGAATGATCTGGCATATGATGGGGTGGCAGAGATTGAAGTATAGGCTTTATACATCAATTTATAGGTGCTATTAAAGTTAAACCTGGAGATAATAGAGAACTAATGACAGTTGATGAAGACAGAATGATGCATAAATCTGTAACAGAAATTAACATAGAGCTGCCCAAAAGTGGTGTAGATAATAAATTTAAGGCAGTGTGGTGCTGGTAGAAATTACATATGAGTTATATTCACATACATATTAGGAAGAAAATAAAATGTGATGACTAATTTGGTATAAAGTGAGGTTTGAGACTGGCCAGATAAGCACCTTAATGAGCTCACTAAGTCAACTAAAGGGAAAAAGAAAAACTGCAATGCACGATTACTTTCTTTTAACAGGATTTTAAAAATGCAATAAGAGGAATAATATCATAGGATGGTATATTAATTAACATATCTTTAGCCCTACTTTGTTTTCTTTACACTTTAGCTTTCTTTACCACTTGCTTCTTAACACAAAAAATAGCAATTAGTAAACTTTACTAAGGTTAGTATTATCCTTCTAACCTTAAACTGAACGTTATATTAAAAGTGTCTGTTTCAAACAAGACAATGAATCAGCTAGACAAACAAATGATTCTTAATGCTATTGATTAAATTTCATACACTCTGTTCTTAAAGAATCATTAATTATCCATTCAGGAGAGAGTCCTTACAATGTCTCCAAATGAGCTATTCATATTCTAATTAATATGAAAAATTGTTTCTGAAGTTTGTTAAAATTTTTACTTATGTGGACTGTATGCAACTGCAGCTCAGCCAGGTGGGAAACTGGAAGTTATCATTAATCAACATTTTAAATTATGCACAAGTGATAAAGACTTAAATGAGGCTTTCAGCAGCTGCCATTTTATTTTAATCCCAATATTTATTTTTAAGTTTATCATATTTTATCAGTTATGTTGTTAAGATTATGAATGAAGGATAAATTTTATAAAATACTATCTAAGTTATATAGACAATTTATGCAAGTGCACTAGGAAATTTTTTTTAATAGAATTGTAGAATAAGCAGTGTTCATTTTTTAAAAGTTGAGCAACATTTTTGTGTTTGATTGGGTTACTCCTTTGAGGAACAGTTTTGACTTATTGCATTTAAATAAAAAGGAAGAAATCATGTATAAACCTCCTAAAAATAAGCTTATAATAAATTGTAGATTAAATTGTGGATGATGATAACTTATAGGCTTTTTTAATATTATGAATGTTTCATATTTTTAAGAAAAAGGGTCACTGTTTTACTGATAATTTTAACAATGAAATATGCCAGTTGCAAAAATGCTGGAAGATAAGTATTTATGATTGTTAAAAGTTTTTTCAAGTTCTTCCTATCCTCATTAAACTTTGATATATTAAGACTGTCTATACATTACAAACCCTGACTTATAAAATGGAGTTTACCTTTTGTCAATATAAAAGTCACACAGATTATATATGGTCTAAATATTAAATCTTATATATAATGTACTTTATATAACAATAATATGTTTATTTACCCTGCATTTACTATGTGTTAGATACTTTACATGTATTACCACTGTTATCTCTATTTTGTAGATAAGAAAATTGATGTGGTCAGAAACCAACAAAAGTACTGAAGGACACACCAAAACAGGTAAAGCAAAAGTAGAATCAAATCTTATTAGTCTAAGTCTGGAGTTCATATGCTGAATTATCTCTATCATGCTAGCAATACTCTTCTCAAATTCACATCCCACACTAATAAAGGAGTTGCCCTTAATATTCCATTGGAGATTAATAGTTAAAACATTTTAATTTTATCCATAATGATAGGTAACATTCAGTTTTACTAATTGATTTTTTTAAATATGAAAGACATAATTGATGGCAAAACCTAAAAGGTTCACTAATGTCATTACTGAGGCAGGAGAATAGATGGGACAGCTGGGAGGAGTATTTCTAAAAAACAAAATCCTCCTCCAAAATTACTGGCTCATATTAACACAGAAAGTATCTTGAGCTACAATACATTCCCATTATTTGTCCTTTTTGTGACATCCATATTAGGCAAGAACCAGGACCATTACATTATGGATTCTAATTTTGAGGCTTCAAAATTGACTATTTATTACAGTGTAGTCCCAAAAGAAAATATGTATTTCAGAGTCAGTTGCAACATTTAAAACAACAAAAGGAAATGTATAACATTTATTTTAGTGACTTTTGAAATGTAATGATCTTTAGAGCAAATTGAATTTCAAACCCTATCTCTGAACTAGAATGAAGAAGCATAATTTTGTTTTGTCATCTTCTCATGGAATTAGAATTTACTTAGTGAAATCATTTCAAAGAGATCTCAAAGTAAATAAATCTATAAGGAATGGGGAATTACTCTGTCTTACAGCATTTAAAAAACAAACATTTTTCCAGAGGTATAAATAGAAAATCAGATATGCATCTTCACTTGTATTTAAGTTACACGGCCAAATTTGGAATCTTTAAAATATCTTTGGTTTTTTTAAACAAGCATATTGATTGTGAATAAATATTCCCAAAGATAAACAGAAAATTATGGTAGTAAAAATTAAGTCAACTTGGGTTTCTCCCTCTTTTTTTCTGAGTTGACTCCCGTTTTCTACTGAAAAGTTCTCACATTAATTAAATTTGAATGTTCCTTTTACATATGTCAGAAAATAAGACCACGACAAAGAAGAAAATCTCACAACCAAGACTAGTGGTAACAGACGAGTATATTCTAGGAGCAGTGATAGGCTAATCTACCTGGAAGGGATAGTGGAAAGGTCTTTTGTCTTCTTGCAGGGATTTTAAAGCTGAGGATTCCACATAAGATGGTAGAAGCTGGAACAGAAAAGTCAAAGTGCTAACTTTAATTAGGTAAACTATTTGAAATAAATTGTTCAACTTTGCATGATGGGGAAGGTTGTGCTACATCTATATTTTATAAATATATATGTAAAATTAAAGTTTTATAATTTTATATACTATTTTTTACCACTGGCATTTCCTTTTTCATTAACCCTTCTCCAAAACCATGGCAGTTACTGGTTACATGATACTCAATTGTATAGATGTATAATTCTCTTAATCAAGGATTTTGGGTTTATTTTCATTTTATTGTTTCTAGTTTTATAAATAATATCCATATAATTTATAACCTAAGAAGAGGTTTTCATATACATCTATATTATTTAATTCTTAATATCCCACTAAGTACAGACACTTACCTTTTCCCTGTGACAAAACTTTGTGTTTAAAACTTGCTAAATTTTCACAGTTTAGATAGTAGAGTGGCTACTTGAACCTATGGGCTCTGACATGAGAGACTACATATGTTTTCCTAACAACATGCCCTTTTTATATTAATGAACTAAAAGACAGTTTTATAAATGTAAGGAAACCATACTGGACGCCTTCAGAGCAAGACAGATGATAGGTATAAAGCTATAGATGTGTCAGCACTCCTAAAGGCATAGGAAATGAACTGAATGTCCCCACTCTCCCAATACACATACACTATACACGCACACATACAATCCTGCAATGCAACAGCACCACCAATCAAAGTGCCAGCATACATGGAGGAAACTACCTTTTTCTCTGTTGTCTGTCATTTTGGATCAAATGTTGAAAAAATACATAATTTAAAACTGAGAAAAATATTTCAAACTTTCCACCTTTCTTGTACTAGTCAGAATAAAATGGTAATAAAGGAATTGAAATCAAGGTCTAAATGAGATACCTGCACTCCCATCTTGATTGCAGCATTATTTATAATAGCCAAGGTATGGAAACAGCTTAAATGTCCAGAGACAGATGAGTGGATAAAAAACGTGGTACATATATGCATACAGTGGAATACTATTTATTCTAAACAAAAGAAAGAATGACTGCCATTTGTGACAACATAAATGTACCTGGAAGACAGACATTATGCTGAGTGAAAGAAATAAGCCAGACACATAAAGACAAATATTGCATGATCACACTTATAGATGGACCAGGCTAGCAAGAGTAAAAGATTGGATTGCCCGATTAGTCTCTCAAGCTTAATATCTAAGGCCTATCTCAGATACCTCTGCTCTCCCACCGCTTGCAAATGTGGAGCTGAGGACCTGGTTTATGATGACGACAGAATCTAGGCATTAATAAATGCACTGCTATAATCTCATTGTTTCAAGATGCCTACTATATGTGGCTGAAACTGGCATTCTTATATTTATTTTCATTCAGCTGAGGGGAAATTTCTGCAAAATAGGAATTGCAAAAGTCATCTTATTTATCCCTTTCTTTCTATCAAAAGTCACCTCCAAGCTGCCAGACTCTCATAAAAGAGGGCTGCCACCTGTGATAGGATTGGTGGTAGGAACTGGGAGTTCCCTCTACACATTCTGCTGTTCCTTCACTTGTGAAAATTATAGCAAGGCACTTCTCTGTCTAAGCACACCACCCCACCTGTGCTCAGGAAAAGAAATTGTCACTTGCACTTAAGAGAATCCCAATACTCTCCCTATGGTTGCAAAAGGTGTTATATTGGATACATTGACTATTGGGTTGGGTCAACAAATGCTTGAGTCCCTTTAGGTCATCAGCGTCCCCAAAACCTACAAGAAATCGACACAGTGGTTGGTTGCTTCTCAGCCACAGGTTACTTTGAAGCCTCAGATATTATGAAAAGAAAAGTTAGACATCTTGTGGGATTCTGACTTTTTATTTTCTTACTGAAAGGAAAAGCACCGGGCTCGAGTGCATTAAGAAAACACTGAAAGCAGAAAGTCTTGCCATGGCCTCAACTGTTTTTCTCTGTGTGTGCACGTTACTTTTTTCTCCACCGCAGTGAGAGAACCATGCCATTTGAAATAAGGGCATATTGCCTCCTGAGGATGGAGAATTAGTTTTCATGTTTGAGAGAGGCCTCTGAAACCACTAAGCCTTTGCCCACTTAACAGCTATGAGCAAGGGACCTGAGAATACTGCTAGAATACAAAGCTACACTTTAGCTTTAGAAAAATACTCTATAGAAAAACTATAGTTCTGCCTCTTTTCATGTTTTGTACAAAAAAAAGTAAAATGCTATTAATGTTTTTTTCCCCATACTAACCTTGACTGAAGTCTTCCTCCTAACATAAATCTTTGTGTTCCAACTAATATAAATACTTAATGATATGGAAACTTTGTGTTCTAATTGACTTCTGCAAATATGTGCATATATATATTCTTCTACATTCTTGAATATTTCAGACATTCTACAACTTCAAATACTTGCTAGATATTATTGAATATATTGATAAAACACTGATAAAGACATTTCTCTTCTACTTGGTAGCCAGCCTTCCTCCCTTTGAGTGTATTTGAAGTTACACAATATACATCTGATAAATTAGTCAGTCAGTGTGCTGGGGGTAAAAGTGGAGGAAAAGGAGCACAAAATAAAATAAATTATTTTATTCTTTTTTTAAGTATATTTTATTTATTATATTGTTACAATAGTTCCAATTCTTCCCCCTTGCTCCCCTCCACCCAGCACCCCCCACAGCAATCCGCCCCCCAAGTCCATGCCCATGGGCCGTACATACAAGCTCTTTCACTTCACCCTTTCATATATTCTTCTTCTTTTTTTTGAAATTAATTAATTATTTTAACAATAAAAAATTAACAACCCCTCCCTCTCAGACTTAAGACATTTTATAATCTTATAAGGGACAATGGGCGAAAGTCTCGAGCTCCTCTAACTGCTTCAAGCTGGACATGGTCGTCATCCTACATACCCTTGGGTCCAGAAATCCTTAATGAGAGTGGGGGTGTGGAGGTGAGGGTGGCCTTCCCCCATGGGGAAGGATCATGCAGACTCCAGGTTGGTTGGCTGTCCCCGGACAACGGCGTGCTTGGTTTAACAGGCTGGCATCCTTGCTGTATTCTGAAGGCAACAGATTTGGCAACAGGGTTAAAGGCACCATTCAATCCATAACCACTAGATGACAAAAGGCAGGTATTAATTTTTCAATGTCCCACATTAGGGGAAAAAAGGGCTTCTTTGGAGGAAGGTATGCCAGGCACATCTCACCTGTCCAAAACCCTTTTGCCTATTATACTTAGTTTGGGCTAAGGGAAATATTTTAGGTTTCCCCCCTCTCAGACCTCTGGGCTCTTTAGGATAGAACAGAGAAACCAGTCTTAAAGTGAAGCCCACAGACCACCCCATTCTTCACCAACCCACCCACTTAGTTCAGCCAAATCATTGAGTCTCAGGAGGCAGCGCTGCAGACAGGATTAAGTGAGGCCTATATGTACAGACAATCACTCAGGTAATGAGATCATAGGCTTATGCTCTATGAAAACAGAAAACACATGTTAATTTATGTAACATAACCCACAAATAAGTCTCTAAATCTATAGGACTGTCTTGTTGGAAAGACATCCAGTTGCAAGGCATCTGACATTCTTCTTGCCTGTAAATTAAACATCTTTGATGATACTACAGACATAGTTTAATTTTCAAATGAAAACAAATTTTAAATGAGAAGAAAGTTTAAAGACAGTTAGCTGCACTACTTTATAGTCTATCACTGACCATTGTGATTTTCCTTGAATCACAATTTTTCTCCCTAAGATTACCCTCCTTGTCATTAAAGGGACTGCATTAAGTCAACAAGAGCAGCAAATGATCACTTATGATCTTTAGTTCTGCTTTCCTGGAACTTATGCAAGGAACATTTAGGGTGACCTTCAGTCTGCCCTTCAGAGCACAGAAGCTGAGCCACATATCTGGCATTCAGCCTTGCCTGTAAACATCTGTCTTTTCCAAGTCCTTCAGGTTTTCCATTGTTCCTTAAAGTCTTTTCTAGACATCTTTCAGGAAAACAACCTTCATTCCTTCCCTGGAAAGATTGCTGTGGACTGCACAACCAACCAAGGTATCAGGCCTTTTATCTCATGGGCTTTTATTATCTTTGGAAGTCAATCCCAGTTCCTCAGGGCTTTTTGGTAACAACCAGAGCCCAAGCATGTCTCCTTTAGGTATAACAATCCAGTCAAAGTCTTGGTCAAAAAGATCTCTATTGACATCTGGTCTTATTAGTTTTATGCAAAGAAACTTAGGTCATTACTTAATTCTTTAGAATACCAAACTCTGGAGGGATCAGATAGGAAGAAAAATATAGTGTGAAGGAAAATCCTTATACTTCTAATATCCACTGAACTTGCATTTTCATTCCTTATATTTTTATTTTTCCCCCATTAAAATTTTTTTTGTTTGTTTTCCCATTACAGTTGTCCCATTTTTCCCACCTCTTGCTTCCCTGTACCCTGCCCCCCTTCTACCACATTCAGTCACCACCCAGCTGTGCTTGTCTGTGGGTCATTTATACATTTTCTTTGACTAGACCCTTCCCCTTCTTACCCCCTTCTCTCCCTCTCACTTCCCCCCTTGTGACTGTTAGTTTATTACTTGTTTACATACCTCTGGTTCAATTTTGCTCATTTGTTTGTGTTGTTCATTAGTTTCCTGTAACAGGTGATAGCATAAGGTATTTTTCTTTCATTGCTGGCTTATTTTGCTAAGCATAATTCTCTCTAGTTTCATCCATGTTGTTGCAAATGGTAGAAGTTCCTTCTTCTTTCTGCTATGTAGTACTCCATTGTGTAAATGTACCACAGTTTTTGATCCACTCATCTATAGATGGGCGCTTAGGTTGTTTCCAGCACTTGGCTATTGTAAATAGTGCTGCTATGAACATAGGGACTTATTCATTTTCATTTTCCCCCTTTGTACTTGTTTCTCTCTGTTTCTTCATCTTCTTAAAGCAGACCCTTTAGCATCTCTTGCAATGCTGGTTTGGTGGAGATGTATTTTTTTAGCCTTCTTTTTTCTTGGAAACTTCTTATTTCACCTTCCATTTTGAATGAGAGCCTTGCTGGGTAGAGTATTCTTGGTTATAGGCCTTTGTTTTTCATTACTTGGAATATTTTTTGCCATTCCCTTCTGGCTTGTAGTGTTTCTGCTGAGAAATCTGATGATAGCCTTATTGGAGCTCCCTTGTGTGTTATTTGCTGTTTTTCTCTTGCTGCTTTTAGGATTCTCTCTTTGTCTTTGAATGTTGCCATTTTAATTATGATGTGTCTTGGAGTGGGCCTGTCGGGGTTCATCTTCACTGGGACTTTTGTGCTTCCCGGACTTGCATGACTCTTTCTCTCCTCATGTTAGGGAAGTTTTCTGTCATTAAGTTCTTCGAAGAGGTTTTCTATCCCTTGCTCTTCTTCTTCTCCTTCTGGAATTCCTATGATACAGATATTATTACGTTTCATGTTGTCCTGCAGCTGTCTTAGAACCTCTTCATTTTTGTTCAGTCTTTTTTCATTTTGTTGCACTGTCTGGGAGTTTTTGTCTAAGTTGTCCCCCAGCTTGCTGATCTGATCTTCTGCTTCCTCTAGCCTGCTTTTAATTCCTTCTACTGTGTTCTTCAATTCAGAGATTGTATTCTTCATTTCCTCCTGTCTCTTATTGATAGCTTCTATATCCTTTTTCATGCTGGCGTAATTCTCAGTAATTCCTTGTAGTTTTTCTTGAGTTCTTTGTAGTTTCCGCTGAGCTCATTGAGCTTCTCCATAATCCATGTTTTGAATTCCATATCTGATAGTTTGCTCCCCTCTATTTCATTTAGCACCCTTTCTGGGGATTCTACCTTTCCTTTCGATGGTGGGTTGTTTCTCTGTCTCCCCATTTTTGTGACTCCTATTCTTTGTTGGTGCTTCTTAGAATGATCTGCACTTCCTGGATCTGCCCCTGGTGGCGTCAGATTGTGTACCAGTCTGGCCCTAGGCAGCCTGTTGGAGACTTCCAGGGATCTACATCCTTTGCCTGTCTCCTTTAGTTGTTAACCTATTCAATCTGTGGTTAGCCATCAGGCTTAAGAACCAAGGGTATGGCAGCTTAATTCCTGTAGGCGGGGCTTTTGCTTCCCCTCAGGCTGACGACACTTAGAGGGGAATGGTCTGCCTGCAGTACTGGAAATGAGTCAGCACTGGGACCCTGTTGGCTGCTCCCCCAGTTCTCCCCTCAAAGCCACCATGCCAAACTCTCCCCAAGTGTCTCCAGTCCTCTCTGCCTTCCCTCTGTTTGAGCCCAGGGTAAGTGGGGGTCAAAATATTTTCGTATGTGATCCATTTAAGAGCTCTTTTTCTCCAGCTGTTTCTCTCCGGCTAGCAAGAAACTCTGTGGCTTTTTGCTTTTCACAGCTGGATACTATTTTACTTTCCACTCTGTTGCTGTAGGCTGGGAAGCCCAGCTGATTGTTTAGACCCTGCCCTTCTCAGGGGGAGCCCCCCAGCTGCTGAGCTGTTTCTTAGTCCCTTCAGCTGCCACCCGTGGGAGCCCAGCCAGCCCTTCCATGTATCCGCACTCCCTACTGGTCACGTTGTGATGTTGTTACAGAACCCCTGGGCTGCTCCAATTGAAAACAAACCCATGGGCTCTTTAGTTAGGGCTCCAATTGCCCACTGCCAGAATTACAACTCTTAATACTTCAGTTGCGTGAAAAGAAAATTGTTTATTTAACAATTACACATATCCTTGCCTCCCCCCTACCAAACCTGGCCAGTTTTAGGAAGGTCAGAAACACCGTTTCCCTACTTTCCAAACACAGTTCAGCTTTACCAGTGGCTGTCAATCATTCAATCTGATTGGGGAGGTCCTTTCTGTGCTGTGGTGTCCTTCAGCTATCAATACAAAACCACCGGGATTCTCAGCCTCCTTTCAAACTGTCTTCTTTCTGTAAACTGCGTGGATCTCCTTTCCTCCAGAGCACCCCTGCGAACACCCACCAGCGAGGGAGACAGCCCCAGAGCGCGCCCCCCTCAAGTGTTCACAGCTGCCTATATATCCCTGACTGTGTCCTCTGACGCAGTGGGTGTTGCCAACAGTTCTGACCATTCACAGAACCCCACGTAGGTTCTGTGCGCTTTCCATACCATCCCCTGGTTCAAGACTCCTCCCATCCACCTGAGGCCTTGGAAGCATCCAAGCAATTTTGCATAATGAAAGACACCAGCCACCAGCCTCAGGCATGTGGAGGCATTCTGAAAGCTGCTTCCTTTTCCCTATCGCCCAGCTGCAAACTCTGGGGTTTGTTTTTGGACTCCCCTGTTTCTGTAACAATGTAGCGGCTTTTCTGTCTCTCCGTGGTTATAAGACTTCTCTCCAGCTATTGTTCGGTTGGTTATTCCAGATGATTTCTCCAAAATTAAGTTGTAAATCCAGACTGGTCCTTGGAGGAGGTTAGTGTAGCTTCCACTTACTCCTCTGCCATCTTGGATCCCTTAAATTATTTTATTCTTGACTGTTAAGAGCTCATAACCTATTGCTGAAATTAACAGGCACATAACACCCTAGTATAAAATTTAAGTTTTTGGCATTTCTTGACTGTTCTTTTTTATTTTTGCTAACACCTATTTTCTTCACAGCTTATATTCCTGTTCCATGTTATTCCATGTTTTAGTTTTATTGAGGTATAAGTGAAAAATTGTAAGATATTCAAAGTACAGAGTGTGATGATCATTTTACCATATTTGAACACTATGGACACAGTTTCCTCGTTTGAAATTTTTTCTCAACTGTCTTTGAGATCTTCTCATCCCCTAGTATCTGTTGCAATTTCCTTTGTATCTCTCTCTCCCTCTTTCTCTCTCTCATACATAGACATCTTTAAACATAAAAATTATTATTTTCTCAAAATAGTACATATAATTATATTATGTAAATACTGTATTTTATTTCTACTTGACATTTAGTGTTAACTTGTGTCGAGCATGAATTTTCAAATTGCAATTTAATTATATGTTTATATACAGCTGTATTAACAACCACAGTGAAGGAAGTAGTGTGTGTAAAAGGTTTGGTAGTTGTTGTTTTAAGAAATCAAGGTACATATGTGATTTAGAGGATAGAGATAAGTGAATAAATACATTCATAAAATGTCAGTTTCATTGAAAAAAATTTTTTCAGGGATGGAAAGCATCAAAGAGTCCCTGCCTCCAGCTTGAGAAACACACATAGCTGTAACATATTGATAAAGTGTCTGCTTTGGAATCGTATTAATCTTGGCTCATACTGAATTTCTCGGGAGCTCCAGTGCCTTCTCTCAGTACATGTGGATTGTATAATTTACAAGTTTCTTGTCCAGATTAAGATGTAAGGGTCTAGTGAGGACTCTACAGAATGTTAAAAAGTGCTAAGCTCAGGATCATATAAAATTTATGGAATGGGCTTAGAGTCATGTGGTGGCTACACCCTCTGGTCCTCTGGGTCTTGCTGGAAGACAGGAAGATTTTGACATAAAAACTGTGAACAAGGATCTGGACCTGTTCAACCTTCACCCAAGAAGGGCAGTCCGTTGTCTCTCAGGGTGTCTCACCCCCTTCCCTCAGCATCCTACACCTTTGGGTTCTGAAGCTTTTTTCAGTCCCCAATTTTGCTCAAGATTTTTAGTTAACCTATAGTTCATTAACTGATGCAGCTATTTTTAATTCATAATTTTCACAACAATCAACCCATACTTAAAAACAGTATAACCACAGCACTTGTTGAGTGGAAACAGAATCAGTGCAAATTGATAGAAAAAATGCAAATTGGGAGTAGCAAAGGAGGTGTTGGTCAGATTGACAATTTGCTCTTCAGTGCTGGTGTCCTTGAAACGCTGCTAAAATCATATGCTGTAGGACAGTCACCTAAATTCCTAACTCTGCTGGCCAAAGGTCTATGACCTCCTCAAGGTAATCAGGGAAACTGGCATATGGCTACTATCTTTCCATTGCCTTCCTGCCTCTGGTAAATCGTGGAACTGTTCCTCTTTCCCTGATTAGGAATGAGTTTGACATGGGATGAGTACAGTAAAGGTTTAGCATTGCTAAAGTTTTCACTTTTTATTAGGCTACCTCAAGGTAGAGGAAAATTTCTCTCCCTGCCTCCTTCCCTCACTTTCTTCATTCTTTTCTCTAAAATCCTCATTTAAAAAATGCCACAAAGAGATAAGTACTTTCCTATCACAAGAACTATATAATGAGAAGGAAGCTATTTAGAAAGCTTAACAAGTCATGGCTTTTTGCCCCTACATATAAAAATTAATTACATAGATGTAAAGGCATGCTTTCCCCCAAACCTCCTCAATCTCCCCCAAACCTTCTCCCTCTCCAGGCATTTAGTAAGAAAAATAATGAGCAGAGGTAGATAAGCCAGGCAGAGAGCACAATATGAGAATTTCTGGAGGTGTTGCCAGTGGGTTTCTGCCACAGGATTCTCAAGAACACAGCTTATGAGATTTTTTTCTGACTTGATGTGGAGGAGGAGCAGTTTCTTCCGGCACCTCAGTGTCCTCATGTGCCCCATTTACTCATAAGCAGACAGCATCTAAAAGGCAGAAAGGAGAAACCAGCATGTGTTACTGGCATCATGTTGTATAACATTTTAGTAACTAAATAATATCATTTGAGAAATGTGGTTTTTAAAATGAGACTATTAAAACTTAAGAAAATATTCTAAGCTGGGATCTGTGAGTACCAAAGCTAATTGGTAGTAGCGCTGAGATTCCATTTTTTATGATGTACTTTTAATCTACACAAGAAACCAGTGAAAATTGATGTCAGAAATTGAATCCACATTAATATTTTAAAAGTCAAACACAATCATGCATATCTGAAATTAACCAAGCAATACATGAGATCGAATGAGATGAATTTTTGTATAAAGGAAAAAATACAAAAATCCTAAAAATATTTTATATGTAACATATATATTTTATATATAAAACAAAGAAACCAAAATTACACCTTAAGATATTGAACCAAGTTTCATATTGATGTAGTGGCTTGTTTATCTATTTGTTCAAATAAGAAGAATATATTTTTTAAGCTGGTTGAACAAAATCTCTAAGCCCAGGGAGTTTATAACAATTCAATGTATTGAAGTACCTGTTGCTATGGATACAACCATTGTCACTGATGATAACTGTAAAAATGGCACAATCATGCTGAGAAATTTTACACTGTTACTGACCAATACATATCCAGTGTTTGTAAGGTATACTATTTTTATATACATTATTTGGTTTTACATAACAATGCCTTAACTTAAATGGCTAGGGGTTCCTACCACTCCAGCTTTTGTAGTATAGAATTTTAAAAATTCTATCAAAGGCAACCTTCTATGCATATAATTTTTGCTTAACTATTGTCCATTATGTTCTAATTTTGTTCACAGAATAGAGATCTTAATGTATTTGTTATATAAATGACATTTCTTTTCAAGTGAGATGACATCATCCTAATATTTGAAGTACTAAGTGTGTGATTTAAACTGATAGCATTATGGTTCAATAGTGTGTGTTCAGTGAAGTTTTACAGAGTCTTAGACATGTTATTAGTCCCCGAGTCTCCTTTAAACAATAAATAAAGTAGGGATAATAATATTATCCAACTCCTAAATTGTTTGTGAGCATTAAATGGGATAATTCATATGATCTTAACATAGCCCCTAACCCAGGGAAAAATTCAGTAACTTATTAGTGTATGGGAAGAATCACTAGCAATCAACTTTCCAACACTTTAAGGTAAGCCAAGTAACAAGCCAAGAAAAACTCATCAATGACTAAGCATATGAAATATTAAGTTAGCCCTGGAAATAGAGATAGATGTCTATGGCTATGGATTTAAATATTAGTCATCTGACTTTAATATTTCTCCAATAATTAACAGTTAATTTTGACTAACCATTCAATCTCACTAAAATATTTGAGGAAACTTTATTAGTAGCACAACCTATACACACAGATCCTATTTTCTTTTCCTGTTATGTCTTGTAACTCAAACAACAGTATATCTGAAGTTTACCAGGTTACAGGAGCTATCAATCTTTGCCTGAATTAGACAGTGCTATGGAAAGCACAGAGTGAAAGTTGAAGAACAGTAATGGACCTAGTCTGCACCACAGTGCTTCTTTTCTCTTTTTGCTTGACCTTGGCCTGGAGACTTACCCTCCCTAAAGGTCAGCTCATGTATCTGCACAATACAAATAATACTTTATTTGGTAGTTGTGACAAGAAGACATAATGAATATAAAGCTTCTAGTAAGTAGCAGATACTTTATTAATTCTACTTGTTATTTTTAACAATAGAAAAAGCTGGACTTCTCATTGTTTTCCTAATTTCTCTCTATTTTATCACCTTTTGCCCTAATAGTATCTGTAATTTAACTTCAATATTCTTCATTTATCTTTATTTTTTAATTGACTTGAGAGAAACACAGAGACAGAGAGAGACAGAGTTAGAGAGACATTGATTTGTTATTCACTTATTTATGCTTTCATTGGTTGATTCTTGTATGTGCCCTGACCCAAGATCAAACCTGCAACCTTGCGGTATCAGGACAATACTCTAACTAACTGAGCTACCTAGCCAAAGCTTAATATTCTTTAACTGTAATCAAATTGAGTAAGAAGACCTGTAAAACTGATCTCAACCTTCCTGTGGTTCAGTGGCCACATCTAGTTTTGATTCACCTATCATTTTTTCTCTTTTATACTAGTAACAATTCCTTCCCCAAAGTGCTATATATGTGTGCACATTTTCTCACATTAACGTTCTAATAGTTAGAAAGGTTCACTTCTTACTCAGGTGAAAGGGAAAAACAGACATGTCAGAATAACTGGATTTGGTAGGAAGTGGGTAGGTTAACAAATATTGTTACAGCTTTCCTTGAAGAATACCACCTCATATATTCCCTCCATCTACCTTGGCCATTGAGGATCATTGCTCTTACACAGAAGGAAGCTTAACAGACATATATGTGCTATTGGGTAGTTGGATGGGAGGAAAGTACTTGAGTGAATAGGCTTCCATAGCTGCATGGAACCAAGATCTAAAGATCTCTCGTGTCCGGATACTATGCATTCCACAATCAGACAAATGGTGTCTGGAAGAGAAGTACTACAGAGAAGAGATGTTCATGGGATAGAAAGAAGTAGGAAATGGTAAAAAAAAAAAAAATCCTGAAACCAAATTCTCATAAAGTAACCAGAGTAATAACCAGAGAACAGAATGATTTACTAGGAAATTTGTGAATTATAAAATAAAGGTGAAAACTTGAAGAAGGAAGAAAAAAGTATGTGACCATGTACACTGTAGAATGTATAATCTGGAGAAAAAAGATGGCGGAGGAGTAAGTGGAAGCTACACTAACTTCCTCCCAGAACTAGTCTGGATTTACAACGTAATTTTGGAGAAATCATCTAGAATAACCAACCGAACACCAGCTGGAGAGAAGTCTTATAACCACGGAGAGACAAAAAAGGCCACTACATCACAACGTGACCGGTAGGGAGTGCGGAGACGCAGAAGGGCTGGCTGGGCTCACACGGGTGGCAGCTGAAGGGGCTGAGAAACAGCTCAGCAGCCGGGGATTCCCCCTGAGAAGGGCAGGGTCCAAACCCCCAGCTAGGCTCCCCAGCCTACAGCAACAGAGTGGAAAGTAAAATAGTATCCAGCTGAGAAAAGCGAAAAGCCACAGGGTTTCTTGCTTGCCGGAGAGAAACAGCTGGAGAAAAAGAGCTCTTAAGCGGATCACATACAAAAATATTTTGGCCCCCACTTACCCTGGGCACAAGCAGAGGGGAGACAGAGAGGACTGAAAATGCTTGGGGAGACTTTGGTGTGGTGGCTTTGAGGGGAGAGCTGGGGAAGCGGCCGGCCGGGTCCCAGTGCTGACTCATCCCCAGTGCTGCAGGCAGACCATTCCCGGCCAAGTGGCGTCAGCCTGAGGGGAAGCAAAGGCCCTGCCTACAGGAATTAAGCTGCCACACCCACGGTCCTTAAGCCTGACAGCTAATCACAGATTGAATAGATTAACAACAAGCCAGACAAAGACAGTAGATCCCTGGAAGTCTCCAACAGGCTGCCTAGGCCCAGACTGGTACAGGATCTGACGCCACCAGGGGCAGATCCAGGAAGTGCAGATCATTCTAAGAAGTACCAACAAACAATAGGAGTCACAAAAATGGGAAGACAGAGAAACAACCCCCATCGAAAGGAAAGGTAGAGTCCCCAGAAAGAATGCTAAATGAAATAGAGTGGAGCCAACTATCAGATATGGAATTGAAAGCATGTATTATGGAGAAGCTCAATGAGCTCAGCGGAAACTACAAAGAACTCCAGAAAAACTACAGTGAACTCCAGAAGAACTATAAGGAACTTACTGAGAATTATACCAGCATCAAAAAGGACATGGAAGCTATCAATAAGAGCCAGGAAGAAATGAAGAATATGATCTCTGAATTGAAGAACACAGTAGAAGGAATTAAAAACAGGCTAGAGGAAGCAGAAAATCAGATCAGCGACCTGGAGGACAATGTAGACAAAAACTCACAGACAGTGCAACAAAATGAAAAAAGGCTGAACAAGACTGAAGAGGCTCTAAGACAGCTGCAGGACAACATGAAATGTAATAATATCCGTATCATAGGAATTCCAGAAGGAGAAGAAGAAGAGCAAGGGACAGAAAACCTCTTTGAAAAACTTAATGACAGAAAACTTCCCTAACATGAAGAGAGAAAGAATCAATCATGCAAGTCCAGGAAGCACAGAGGGTCCCAATGAAGATGAACTCCAACAGGCCCACTTCAAGACACATCATAATTAAAATGGCAACATTCAAAGACAAAGAGAGAATCCTAAAAGCAGCAAGAGAGAAACAACTAATAACATACAAGGGAGTTCCAATAAGGCTATCATCAGATTTCTCAGCAGAAACACTACAAGCCAGAAGGGAATGGCAAAATATATTCCAAGCAATGAAAAACAAAGGCCTACAACCAAGAATGCTCTACCCAGCAAGGCTCTCATTCAAAATGGAAGGTGAAATAAGGAGTTTCCAAGACAAAAGAAGGTTAAAAGAATACATCTCCACCAAACCAGTATTGCAAGAGATTCTAAAGGGTCTGCTTTAAGAGGATGAAGAATCAGAGAGAGACAGAGAGGAACACGAGTACAAAGGGGAAAATGACAATGAATAAGTACTGAAAGAAAGGAGGAACTTCTACCATTTGCAACAACATGATTGGAACTAGAGAGAATTATGCTTAGTGAAATAAGCCAGGCAACAAAAGAAAATTACCTTATGCTATCACCTGTTGAAGGAAACTAATGAACAACACAAACAAATGAGCAAAACTGAACCAGAGGTATGTAAACGAGGAATAAACTAACAGTAACAAATGGGGAGATGGGAGGGAGAGAAGTGGTAAGAAGGGGAAGGGTCTAGTCAAAGAACATGTATAAATGACCCATGGACGTGGACAACTGGGTGGGGACTGAATGTGGGAGAAGGGAGGGACAGGGTGCAGAGAAGCAAGAGGGGGAAAAAAGTGAGACAACTGTAATGGAAAAACAAACAAACAGAAAAATTTTTAGTGGGGGGAGAAAATTAAAAATATAAAGAATAGAAATGCAAGTTCAGTGAATATTAAAAGGACAAGGATTTTCCTTTACACTGTATATATTTTCTCCCTATCTGATCCCTCCAGAATTTGGCATTCTAAAGAAGTAAGTAATGACCTAAGTTTCTTTGCATAAAACTAATAAGACCAGTTGTTAATAACGATTTTTTTGACTAAGACTTTGACTGGAATGTCATGCCTAAAGGAGACATGCTTGGGCTTTGGTTGTTACCAAAAAGCCCTGAGCAACTGGGACTGACCTTCAAAGGTAATAAAAGTCCACGAGATAAAAGGCCTGGAACCTTGGATGGATGAGCGGTCCATAGCAATCTTTCCAGGGAAGGAACGAAGGTTGTTTTCCTGAAAGATGGCTAGAAGGGACCTTAAGGCACAATGGAAAACCAGAAGGACCTGGAAAAGACAAGTGTTTACAGGCAAGGCTGAATGCCAGGTATGTGGCTCAGCTTCTATGCCCTGAAGGGCAGACTGAAGGTCACCCTAAATGTTCCTTGTGTAAGTTCCAGCAAAGCAGAACTAAAGATCATAAGTGATCATTTGCTGCTCTTGCTGTGTTTATGCAAATGAACAGGATAAATTAAAAATGAACTTAATGCAGTCCCTTTAATGACAAGGAGGGTAATCTTAGGGAGAAAAATCAAGATTCAAGGAAGATCACAATGCCCAGTGGTAGACTATAAAGTAGTGCAGCTAACCGTCTTTAAAGTTTCTTTTCATTTAAAATTTGTTTTCATTTGAAAGTTAAACTATGTCTGTGGCATTATCAAAGATGTTTAATTTACAGGCAAGAAGAATGTCAAATGCCTTGCAACTGGATGTCTTTCCGATAAGACAGTCCTACAGATTTAGAGACATGTATGTGGGTTATGTTACATAAATTAACATGTGTTTTCTGTTTTCAAAGGGCATAAGCCTACGATCTCATTACCTGAGTGATTGTCTGTACGTATAGGCCTCACTTAATCCTGTCTGCATTGCTGCCTCCTGAGACTCAATGGTTTGGCTGAACTAAGTGGCTGGGTTGGTGAAGAACGGGGTGGTCTGTGGGCTTCACTTTAAAACTGGTTTCTCTTTTCTATCCTAATGGCTTGGACAGAAAGAGCCCAGAGGCCCGAGAGGGGGGATACCTAAAATATTTCCCTCAGTCCAAACTAAGTATAATGGGCAAAAGGGTTTTGGACAGGTGAGATGTACCTGGTATACCTTCCTCCAAAGAAGCCCTTCTTTTCCCTAATGTGGGGCATTGAAAAATTAATACCTGTCTTTTGTCATCTAGTGGTTACGGATTGAATGATGTCCTTTAACCCTGTTGCCCCCAGAATACAACAAGGATGTCAACCTGTTAAACCAAGCATGCCGTTGTCCAGAGACAGCCAACCAACCTGGAGTCTGCACGATCCTTCCCCTTGTGGGAAGGCCACCCTCCCCTCCACACCCCCACTCTTATTAGGGATTTCTTGACCCAAGGGTAGGTAGGACAACGACCATGTCCAGCTTGAAGCAGCTAGAGGAGCTCGAGACCTTCATCCATTGTCCTTTATAAGATTGTAAAGAGTCTCAAGTCTGAGAGGGAAGGATTGTTATTTTTTATTGTTAAAATATTTAACTAATTAATTAATTATTTTAAAAAAAGAAGAAGAAGAATATATGAAAGGGTGAGCCATGGGCATGGACTTGGGGAGGGGATTGTCGGGGAAGGGGGGTGCTGGGTGGAGGGGAGCAAAGGGGAAAAAATTGGAACTATTGTAACAATATAATCAATAAAATATACTTAAAAAAAAGTATTTAGAAGTACAGGAATAGGCCTCAAATTTAAATTTGGACTGAATAATTATATGTTTTTACAAACAAATATCTTATACACCCTATAGCGTATCACACTGGCATAATATCTCTGAATCACTTTCTAGGTGCTAACCTGGGAAGATAAAGATACAAATGTACACACACACACCATTTTATGTATTTGGTTTACACATACAAGATTATTGTAACAATATAATGGTCATGAATGCAGCATATGGGAAGTTTCCAAGACTGCACTATGTTCTGTATATTATGAACTTTAATTAAAAAATTAACGTGTAACTTACATTTTCTTAAATTATACCTCAACTTCATGATTTTGGAAATAATGTTTGACTTTTGGCCTTCCTATATGTTTATAGGTATCAGTCAACTCAAATTATCTTTGTTAATATTTGAGCACTCTTTTTAAAATATATATTGTTTAATAAAGGGATGCACAATAAACTGTAAATATATACAACTTGAAGAAGAAAAAAAAAGAATGTATAATCTAATTGGAAATAGAGATGGAATATGGACAGAAAATTATTGTGTAGCCAGTAAACAGTAAGTAGGTATCCAATTCTTAGTGAAAAGTACAGGCATATTTTACAGTAATCCACTCATTAACTTATTATTATTATAATTTATTATTTTAATTTCAGAAAACATAAAGAAATAAGACATTCCATACTTTGGTGATAATATAAATTGAAAAAGTTCACAAATAACCTTTAAGCTATGCTGTATTTTTGAAATTGGGAGCAGAAAATAGCTTCACACACACATACAAAAAGCATATTTTAACTTGACTTTGCCTTTCATGCTGATTTTATTTTTTCAAGTGAAAATGGTGAGAAATGTTTTTAGACTAAGAGAACAGTATGATTAAAATTACAAAGGTATGACAGTATATGACATGTTCAGGAAACCACAAAATTCCATTGTGGTTGTGGAATAAAGTCAGCTGGAAAAGATGATGAGACCTCAGTCTGGACATGTAGATCAGAGCCAAATATTGAAAGTCATTATGTAACATCTAAGATGTTCAGATTTTATATCATGTAAGAAAGGAGGTCTTTTGTGTTTTATATACTTGTTTTATTTTGTCTTAATCCATATCAAATTTGTTGATTTCAAATGATTATGTGAGAAATGTATATTTGAAATTTCCTATCCTAGAAAGTTAGGTACTGTTGATAGTACCTTATATTCTCCCAGTATTTATATTAATTTATAAAAAGAGATAGCTTGGTAATGGAAGCTCAAGTCCCCCCTCTCTAAATAGTGTAGCCATGTTAGAAGCACATGGTTCAACTGCTTCCTATTTGTAATGGAATAGATATGTGTAAACACACACGCACAAAAATCATATGGCATGTATAGAGATATATAAAGCACAACTTTAAGATGTTGCTTCAAGCTGGAGAGATCAGGGTAAGCTCTGTAGATAGGTAGCATAAAAATATAGACTGACTGACAACAGTGTAGTGATTGCTGGAGGGAGGGGGTGTTAAAGGACTAAATGGTAATGAAAAAATACAATAAAGATTAAATCAAAAAATTATTTGTGTAGGTCTCATGTCAATATATTTTGAATTCCTAAAGCCTTAATAGCCAATGAATGGTTGTTTACCCTCTGTAACTGATATCCTAAGTTTTAAGTAAGAAATGTCTCGAACTGTATCCATGGGAAACTCTTATCACTTACTCTTTAGAATTCACACTTACCCACTCACTACTACTGTCTCACCATTTTGGGATGAAGAGTTAGGAGATACTCAGGGTTACCTAAGCAGTCAGTGATGGGACTAGGCTTACTACACAGACTTCATTCAGTTATACCATGATATCCATTTACAGCCCCTTAAAAAAAGATGTCAAGACCCATTAAAATAAATGGAAAAAGTTGTAAGCACAAGTATATTGTTAAAGCATAATTTTTCAAAATATTGAAAAACCTGTTTTTTATACAAATATAACATGAGCACATGTCCAAGATGGTATTAAACTCATGACATAATAAGCCGGTAAGATGGCAAAACCAGCCTAAAGAGCATGTTAAAGAAATGTTAAGATAACTAAGTTTGGTAGAAAACTAGTTACAATAAGCTATAATTATGAGTTTTATATGTTACACCATAATGGAATTATTTTAATCTCTACCAGACAAAAGTATTCCAATTAACCTCTGTTCCAATTAAGTTGTAAAACAGCCCAGTCATTATTGAGTTAATCAAAGGTCCAACCCCAGCCCTGAGAGAATATCCAGTAATACTTTCCTATTTTCAAATTCCAGGTAATTTTTCTCACAGTGATTTATAAAGCTCCCAACTTTTACCCCAGTTATCTTTTTTGAAGATTATATGACAGTGTTGATTTATCTCTAGTACAGAATCTTTCAAACATAAATAGCCATAATTCTGGAAACTAATATTGACAGGACACACACTCAAGTTTTAGTTTCTTGGATCTTAATGCTGTTTTTAAGATCACAGCTCCATTAAAATGTGCTCGAGAACTTGTTAGAGTAAATTCCACATTCTGCATTTATATTTAGTCAGAAAGCTGAAGACAGATCTCTAACAAAGAACACAAGGAAAAAGGTGGAACTAATTGAGCTTCCTTTAAACTAGGAATAATTCGTTATTTCTTAAAGGACCAAGGAAGTGGGTGTGAGCTGATTGCACTGGAATATGCACTTTTGAAACTCATGATTTCTTCACCTCATTCATTCACCAATATATTTATCTACTAAACATTTTTTGAGAAACTAATAAAAGCTACTTGCTACTGAAGATGTTATCATTTATAAGAGATTGTATCATTCTTTAATGAGAATGTTCCAAAATGGTGGCAAATAGTATTCACTGTGTATTTCATGCTTTTAGTCACCTACTTGGTGGCATATTTATAGTTCAGTCCCTCAGCTTTCCTCAGAAGAAGATAAAGCTGTTTTCTCCTGTCAGATGTGGAGCCACTTCAGAATGACTAATGAAATAGTTATAGATATGTGTTTTTTAACAGTAGAGTTGTTACTTTGTAATTGATGTTAGAAAATTTAAGATATCTAGTCTCAAATTCTACTCATGGAAAGCTACTTATTACTTACACCTTAGAATATACCCTGACACTGTAAAGAATACAATCTCACTGTTTATGAATGAAAAGTTATGAGTTACTCAGGGCCACATAAGAAACTACACGATATACTTTAAAAGGACATCATTTTTAAAAAGGATAAATGACTATAATGCTAGCTCTACTAGACACTGATTTTTGTCTTGGTTCTCTGTTGTACCCCTAACACCTAAACACTTTGACAACAATTATTTTTACTGTTTCTTAAATGCCTGACACATAAGGAAACACTCTAAACATTTTTTAAAATACTTTGCATCACAAGACTCAGATTCATTCAACATGTGAAATTCAAGGTGAATATATACTCGGTCAAGATGCAAAATATAGAATGATAAATGTTCACTCAGCACCTGAAATTAAGTAATAAGCATCTAATATAAGAATATTATATGTATAACATGACTTAATTTAATGTAGTTAATATATTTAATAATTACAACTGCATTGTATTAATCATAATATATAACTTTGCTTGTGTTATTTCACAGTGAAACTGGGTGGATTATTAGATCTTTAATAAATGCAGTTATAAGAATTTTTTCATAATGTAAAATGCTCTGACAAGATAATTTCTTTTTCATTTTGCCAGAAAGAAATATGCTAAAAAATAACTTTGAAATCCTCCTAAGTGAGGAATACAACCTTTTCCAGAACCAATGAGTTTTATTTCTTTCAGAAAGTTGTCTAAAAGCTTTATCTTCCAGGTAAGGGGTATCTAATCAGACCCGTAATATATGAAAGGTTAAAAAGAAAATGTTCCTGATCCCTAGTGGTGGATGTCTTGAAAGGGAATCATCTGAAACCAGCCCTGACTGATAATATGTGGCCAGGGGACCACCCTGCCTATTGGCAACACACAAGGACTAGAATCCAAGATAAAACCTTGTAGTCAAATTTAGCACCCACAGAATGTGGTTTTCTATTACAGACATATGGTCATTTGTATCAACATTTGGATCAAAGAATCATAGCCTTAGGAAAGGATATTATCACTTGCAGGAAGGTGAATAAACCACTAAGTAGCAACTGCAGCTGGATACTGACTTTTTTTTTTTTCAAAGTCTTTCTCAATCTAAAGATTAATTTATCATGTTGGCCACTGTGGCTCAATTGATAGGACATTGTCTGGCGTACCGAAAGGTTAGGTTGCTGATTCTGTTCCCAATCAGGGCATATACCTGGGCTGCAGGGTCAGTCCTGGGTCTGGGGACCTACGAGAGACAACCTGCTGATACTTCTTTCTCCTCCTTACTCTCTCCCTAAAAGCAATGAAAAAATATATATGTATGTATATCCTCAGGTAAGGATAAGAAAATGATTAACTTATTGATTTATTCTTACTCAGAAAATATCAAAAAATAAATAAAGAGCAAGCACTGCATTTATTTGCAGAAAATCAACCTCTCTCTCTCTCACTTTCTCTCTAGCAATCAATAGAGGACTAGAGGGGTCCCTGATCAAAGTCGCTCATTCAATTTTCTAAAGTGAATGGCAGAATCTTTAAAATCCATTTAGAACAATTAGTAATTATATAATAAATATATAATTTTTATTAAAAAATCTAATCTTTCTAAGATGAGTGTTCAAATTTTAAAGTGAAATATCTTTCTTTTGTCTTTCGGCATTTTAAACATTTTGAAAAATAGACCCCAACTTTTACATGAAGTAGAGCCATATTAATTTCCTTCTTGGATGGCCAAGAAGGTTTATGGCTTCTTAACTTCTTAAAACATTTTTAAAAGAGGTGAAGCATGCAAAAAAAGTGGAGGTTTATATATTTAATACATTTTATATATTTAAAATAGTCAACATCTATAAATGTCCCATGGACATGAACAATAGGGTGGGGATTGACTCTGGGAGGAGGGTGGTTGGGACAGGGGAGAGTAAAGGCAAGAAATTGGGACAACTATAAAAAAACAACAATAAAAAAAGACAAAAGACAAAAAATAAAATCTAACATATATGTAAAAAAATAAAATAAAATATTCAACTTTATATATATTTATATTTCAGTGCCTTGTTTTTTGGATTTTTTTTTTTTTTTGGTATTTTAGGTGATGGTGGCTAGAGATAAGGGAAAAATCCTGTTTATTCACTGTGTGGACCTTAGGTAATTAAGTGTAAGGCAGTAAATTAACATTTCAGATTCAAGAGATGGAAATCAGCGTAAAGGGCTGTTCTAATCATAATAGTATTCATTTATATTCTGATAATCCCTCACTGCTTTTCAGCTGCACCGAGTATAGTTGCTTTTGTTTCAAAAGTTTGTATAATGGGGAACACTTAACTACTAATGAGGGGTGGACAAAAATTGCCCAACCCCTGGTTAAGTTTGGTCACTGCTCTTTAGGAGCAAGATGATCATATTTCCTCCTTTATGATTGAGACAACTGACAGTGATTACAACTACTCCTGTATTTTTTTTTTTTTTTTTTTTTTGGCAAACTAAGACGTACTTTCTAAAAATTAACATCTGTTCTAGAAGTTAATTATTAAATAGAGTGCATAAATTTTTTCTACAAATAAAAAGAAGGATAAAATGCTTCACAAATTGTATACTTTTGTTGTTGATACATAATTTCCTGTGGGGATAGAAAATGGACAAGTCTTGTAATTCCATGATTCAGAATCCATGCTGTTGCAAAGAAATTTTAGGGTTTTTAAATAATATAAAGAAAAAAGGATGGCTTAAACATCCTGAGTCAAAAGAGACTTTTTGGCATGTTCCATTTTAAATGATAAATGTGGTCAAGGAATGGCCTCTTAAAAAAGTCAGAAGGTGTACTGCTTCTGTTAAATTGGATACTGCTGCTTTTGTAGGCTATAAGAAAGTGGCATAAATATAAATACTTAACATCAATGGATGAATTATTTTATAAACAAAGTTAAGAAATTAGGCTAAATGGTTACTAAATATTTTTTTAGGCAGGGCAGGGGTATGGGGGAGAAGGTGGCAGAGTAACCAGCAGCCCTATCTGCTTGCTCTCATCATGGAATGAACTTAGAGTGGCTTTCAGAGAGGGAAAACAGAAATTGGAGTGTGGGAATAGCTCTGGAGAGGACAAAAACCGCAGTTTGCACTTTTAAGCTGGGTCACCTGGCTGTCCTGCCCAGCGCCTCTGGCTGTACCATGTAAGATCAGCCGCAGACCAGCTCATTAGCTGGGATCTACCAGGGGGAAGAGAGAAGGCCAGGGCAGTCTGGAGGCCTGGAAGCTGCTCCTGTCATAGGCACCCTTTCCAGCAATGTCTGGGAGGTTCTCAGCGAGAAAGTTTGGATGAAACTGTCCAAGGCTCAGGAAGACAGAGGTCAGCTCTGACTTTGAGAGACTGTGTGAATTTTGGAGGTGAGGATAGCACAGAGATCGGGGCCCACAGGTACTGGTGCTGAAGCATGGGGGCCACATTGAGAGTCTTTTAGAAGGAAAACTGAGGTGGGGCCAACACTCAATAGGGACCCCTGGACTTGTAGGCCTGTGTGCAGGCACAGTGGTTCTGCTAAACAAAAACTCCTGGTGCTGCAACTTGGAAGCCACACAGAGACTTTTGGAAGAAGAGCTGAAGCAAGACCCAAGACTTGGCAAAAACTATAGGCATGCACGCCAGCTCGTAGGCATAGTGGTACTGCTAAACAAAAATGGAGCAGTCTAGCGGGTACCACAGGACCAGTGGGTGGGACCCAACTCTGTGCAGCTCACAGCAGAGCACTTCAGTAAGGCAGAAGGTCAGCAGACCCATGAGCAAGGGAACAGCAGCCTCAGCATCCAGCTAGATCTCCTCACAGACAGCCAAAAAAAAAAAAAAAAAGATATGAAACCTATGGACTTTGACCAGGGGCAGATCCAGAAAGAGAAGAAAGTGATAAAAAACAGATATTACTGGGAGAATTCCACTGCAGTATTTTTAATGAGTTATTTTCTTGTCCTCCCAATTTATGCATTTTAAGTCACTAGTTGTTATAGTTAATTCCAAATATCATATTTTGTTCCTTTCTTCTATACTCCACTTTAACATCCAATTTCCTCTTCTTTTCTTTTAAATTCTATCTTCTCTCTTATTACCACTAGTATCCATTCAGCATTCATACTATTTTTCCCCTTTACAGCCTCTCAAAACCATTTTTCTTGTCATTAGTCATCTCAGATTCTTTTTCTTGCTCATAAAATAAATTTATTCTCTCTCCACCTTGATCAATCTTTGTGCATTGATTGTGATATGGTAGTAGTTGTGGCATTACTATAATTTTGTTCATATATTCACTCTCGCGGTACTTCAAATCTTGAATCCTATAGTCCCCATCTCCTATGCCATTGACACCTTCCTCCAGTCCTTTCCCTCTTTCAGCTTAAATTTGAATTTTTCTTCTCCTCTCCTAGCCTGGTTTTCATTCCTCATTCTTAGTATACCTACCCCCTCTATCATCTCAAATTCACTTCCCTTTCCTTTAGACTTCTCTTAAGCTTTTCTTTCTTTTTTTATCTCCTCTTATTCCCATCCCACCTATATCAATCATAGCTCAAAGGTTGCTCGTAGTATGGAGAGAAACTTTTTCTCTAATTTGTTTCTTACTTTTTCTTCCTTTTCTTATTTTTCTTTATTTTTTGTTTTGTTTTGTTTATGTTTACTCTTGCACTAAATATATATTCCATAACTTCTGTTTAAGCCCAATACTATATGCTTCCCTTTTTTACTTCATTCTTCCTTCTTCCCTCCCTTTTTAAATATCTAGTGTAAATGTTATTTACTGTCTTGCATTGCCTTTCCCCTATATGCTACTATTATTGTTCTTCCCCTTCCCCTCTAAAAAATCATTTTTACTTCAGTTAGTCAACTCTTGTCTGTTTTTCTTTAGTATAATAGTCTTACTCTCTTTACATCTATATTAATACTGGCTCATTTGCTGTTGATAGTGTGATTGTGGGTGGAGGATATTTTTGAGAGTGTGGGTTTCTTGCCTGGGTTGTCTCTTTATGTTTTAACACACCTCCACAAAAGTATTCAACATGTGGTGGGCAAAGTGGCTCTCAATCAGCTAGCTTGAGGGAAGTTCCCACCAAAGAGCAACACAACAACAATCAAAACTGAAATACAACCAGAGAGCCCAAATACACAGCATAAAGAGCATCCCAAGAGCATCAAGCTCAGGAGGTCAAAGAGACTGCACCAATAAATTCCAAAGGTCTCCTATTAAAGAAGGTCACACACGAAGGCAGGAAATCAAAACAGACCAATCTAAGAAACAAAAACAAATAAGAAGTGTCACATAAAATGGGGAGACAAAGAAACAATCCCCCAACAAAAGGAAAGGAAGAATCCCCATAAAGAGAATTAGATGACACAGAGGCAAGGAAACTATCAGACATGGAATTTTAAAGAATGGTTATAAGGAGGCTAAAAATACTCAATAAACTCAGAGAGAAAACTGCAATGAACTCCAGGAGCATTACAGAGAACTCCAGGGAAACTACGAAGAACTCCAGGGAAGCTACAATGAACTTACTGAGAACTATACCAGCATTATAAAAGACATAGAAACTACCAATAAGAGCCAGGAAGAAATAAAGAATACAATTTCTGAACTGAAGAACACAGTAGAATGAATCAAAAGCATGTTAGATGAAGCAGAGGATTGAATCAGCAAGCTGGAGGACAACGTAGAAAAAAATTTCCAGACAGTGCAACAAAATGAAAAAGGACTGAAAAAGAATGAAGAGGGTTTAAGAGAGCTGCAAGATAACATGAAATGTAATAATATCCATATCATATGGATACCAAAAGGAGAAGAAGGGGAGCAAAGGATAGAAAACCTGTTTTAAAAAGTAATGACAGAAAACTTCCCTGACATGAGGAGAGAAAAAGTCACACAAGTCCAAGAAGCACAGAGGGTCTCAATGAAGCTGAACCCAAAGAGGCCCACTCCAAGACACATCATAATTAAAATGTTAAAATTCAAAGAAAATGAGAGTATCCTAAAGGTAGCAAGAAAGAACCAGAAATAACATACAAGAGAGCTCCAATAAAACTATCAGCAGATTCCTTAACAGAAACACTACAAGCCAGAAGGGAATAGCAAAAAATATTTCAAACAATAAAAAACAAAGACCTACAACCAAGAATACTCTATCCAGCAAGGCTCTCATTCAAAATCAAAGGTGAAATGAGTTTTCCAGATAAAAGAAGGCTAAAAGAATACATTTCCACCAAACCAGTATTGCAAGAGATGCTAAAGGGCCTGCTTTAAGAAGATGAAGAAACAGAGAGAGACAGAGATGAACAAAGGTACAAAGGAGAAAAATGGCAATAAATAAGTACCTATCAATAATAACTTTAAATGTAAATGGATTAAATGCACTATCAAAAAATATAGGGTAGCTGGATGGATTAGAAAGCATGATCCACATATATGCTGTCTACAAAAGACCCACCTTAGCACAAAAGATCTACACAAACTGAAAATAAAGGGATGGAAAAAAGTATTTCAAGCAAATGAACATGAAAAAAGTCAGGGTAGTAATACTTATATTAGACAAAATAGACTTCACAACAAAGGCCATAAAAAAAGACAAAGAAGGACATTTCATAATACTTAAGGGAACAACCCATCAATAAGACATAACCTTTGTAATTATATATGCACACAACATAGGAGCACCCAAATATGTAAGGAAAATCTTGGAGGACTTCAAGAAGGATATCGACAGCAACATACTTATAGTAAGGGACTTTATCGCCCCACTGTCAACAATGGACAAATTTCCCAGGCAAAACAACACAAAGGATATTGTGGTACTGAACAACATTCTAGATCAAATGGATTTAATTGATATATACAGAACCTTTCACCCCAAAGAAGCAAAATATACGTTCTTTTCAAATGCACATGGAATAATTTCAAAGATAGACCACCATATAGGACACAAAACAAGCCTTAGCAAATTTTAAAAAATTAAAATTATATAAAGCATCTTCTCAGACCATAATGCCTTGAAACTAGAAATGAACGTCAAGAAAAAGATCAAAGAGGATTTTTTTTTAATTCCATTTTTTGGTTGCCTATCTTTGTTTCACAGATTAGTTAGTCTTTGTCTTTTTTGTTTTAAATTGCATTTATTTATGTTGGTTTCTGCATAATTTTATCACTCCATATTTCCTGATTTTAAATATTAAATTCTTGTATAACTGGTAAAATAGAAAAATGATTTACTTATGTAATCATTTTGGACATAATTTCATTTTAAAAATCCTTAATTACCCATAAAAATACCCCTTTTATTTTTTTTTTGTTTTTTAGAATACAAAATAGTTTCTTCTAATTATAACCTCTCATTATCTTTGTTTAACCACGGTGGAAACTTGGGAACTTGCAAGTACATTCTCTTCTGGCCTTTTGGTGTTCAGTGTGTCAAAAGGATTAACCAATTAATTGAATCATTAAATATAAATATGTGTCAGACTTTGTCCCAGGTGCTGACATATACAAAAAGAGCAATATGTAATTCTTATCCTTTAAGAAATGTTAGTCTGATATTCAATATTTGAGTCATGTGTTGATTGTTGTGTTGTTTTTTTGCCTAATCATGACAGGATGGAGAGACTGGGAGCATAAGGACAGCATTGCAAGCAGATAAGCAGCATAACCGGTGCATGATGACAAGCACCTGTCATGCAGGAGCTGGTGTACAACTGGCTGGACTGACAGAGGATGGCTGAAAGTTAAGTAGGAGCCATATACAAGAGAACCTTTAATAACATGTTAAAGAGTTAAGATTCTTGTCAGACAATAGCTAATGATAAAAGGAGCAGGTATAGAAGGAAATCAATTAGAATAAAGTTTAAGAATATTAATCTAACATATTGGTTGATTGGATATGGGGCTCAGGGAGAGGGAGAGGTGTAGGATCATGATCCCCGAGTATCTGATATAGATGATTAAGAAAATGATGATGCCATTGATGGAATTACAAATTAAATGAGGAAACCTCATTTTCAGGGAAGTTGTTGACTTTAGTTTTTGGCATGTTCAACTTGAGTTTTCTGTGAAGACTACAAGTGAAAATACCCCACTGATATTTGACAGAAACTTTATGGTCCTGAGTGAAATGTACCAATTCTTGTATTCAGGGAAAGAATAACAGGGTTCTAAGCCTTCCTCTCTTTCCTAATAGTTGAATAAGTCAGTATTGCTCTCTGAGCTTCAGTTTCTTTTTCTGCAAAGAGAGGTACAAAAATAGTTTTATATTTTATCTTCTCTTCTGTAGTTATTGGGCTGGCCAAAAAGTCTGTTTAGTTTTTTTCCATAAAATAAAAGACACATTTTAAATTTTTACCAATAATTTTATTGATTTGGATATTTTGTGTGTGTTGGCTACCTCCTGCTATTGACTGCTACTGGGAAGAGGCCAGGGATGCCGCTAAATATCTTCCAGTGCATTAGACAGCCCCACATTAAAGAATTACTTGGTCAAAATATCAATAATACCAAGAAACTTCTCAAACCATTTTTGACACACTCAATCAGTCACAGCACCTTCTCCATACACTGCATAAATCTATTTCTGTGTTTCACTTGTGTTTTTACCTTTCTTGGAAGAATAGTGCATAATACACCCAAAATGATGCATTTCTTCTTCCATCTTCAACATTAAAATGGCTGCACAAAAATTCAGCAATTTTGATGTTTTTTTTAAATGCGCGCTAATATGACAGCTGTCACAATACAATCTAATAAAATTATCCGAATGAATTTAGAGACAATTAAGCACTACTAGAGTGACCTTATGGGAAAAAAATGTAATGGATTTTTTGGCGAACCCATTATAAAATTAGTTGTGGGAATTGACTGTGCAGGACTTTTTTTTTTTTTTTACCATGTTTATAGAATGAAAACATTACATAAATCCCATTCTCAAGCTATAAAAAGACTGAACTGAAGTCAGTAGTAAGAGATAATGACTCAGTTCATAAATTTACTCTTAGATAAAGAACATGTACTTGTAAAAAGTATGTCATGATTTGGTGTTCAAGAAAAAATAACCATTATTGATTCCAGCTTCTTTGTCTAGATGTGTTTAATTTATCAGTACCACTCAGATGATCAGAGTAAGAGCAGACACAAAATCCAAGACATAAAAGAGTTATTGAATGCATACAAAGGTATGTGATGGGTAAATGCGTATTTTAAAATTTCATGAAGAAACTTGGATGAAGCCCGAAATGAATGTAAAGATATACCTCACTCCTGGAAAGAAAGAAACAGTGTAATGCTCTTATTTTCTCATAGATTAAAAAACATGTTTATTGTGAATATTAGCAAAACCACTAGGACTTCTTTTTGCTAGAGGAGGAGACAACAGATAAAGAAAATATACATATTTTTGCTATTTCCTACTATGCTCACATTTTTACAACTTTTTTTTCCCCTCCCATTATACCAAAAGAAAACAAAATTGAAAGAAAAGATACAGGTCAAAAAATACAATTTAATGAATTAAGTAAATTTCTAATACTTCCACATTTAAACTACAGCAAATGCCTGTGCAATACAGCAAAACCTTAGAAAAGACAAGGAGGCATGTTGAGAATTATAAATATTATGTCAGATCTGAGAGATATTTTCCCAAAGGTCAATATTAGAATACTGAATATCCAAGAATTAGTTTGATTGATAAGTTTGGCTAAAAACAATGATAACTTCTGTGTGGTAAAAAAAAAAGTCATAAATAGTCAGAAGATAAATTATAAAACAGCAAAACATATTTTCAACAAATCCCAATTTTCCTAATAGGTACAAATGTCTAACAAATCAACAAGAAATTCTATTAATGAGACAACAGTGAAAAAAGGAAACAACTATTTGTTGAATGAATAACAATGACTTAAAAACATATAAAATATGATTGAGATAATGCAAAGATTAACAGTCATATACACAATATGAATGGTGTGTGGAAAATAGGCACTTTCACATGACTGTAAATTTTTGAATAATAATTTGGTAATAATGTATTTGTTGCTCTACAAAATATTGATGTATATAACACACATCACAACCCATCGGTCTTCCTTTAGGATTTAGAAATTGGAAGGGAGCAGTAAAGCAAAGGACTATCTCTTTTTATTTTAAAACTTGCTGGTTTCAATCAAGTTCATCTCTTGCTTTGATTTTAAAATTTTAAAATGTGCATATTAGTTGAAAACAGCACCAAAGGAATCAATTTTAAAAGTTGTTCCAAGTTTAATTTATTTAGTCATTTCTTCCCTGTTGCACCATTCATTCAACAATTTTTTTTAATGGTTGCCATGTGCTAAACATTTTATGAGTTGGGTGTATAGCAAAAATGTCATGTAAGATTCCAATGGACATATTCTAGAGACAATAAGCATATTCTAGATGCAGAAGAAAAGAGAAAGAATTTCAAATAGTACATGCTATCAAATAAATCAATTAAGATTGGGATGATGAGGATTTTATTTTGAATATCATGGTTAGAGAAGGACTCACTAAGGATATGGCCTTGGGGCTGAGACCTGAATTAGAAGAACCAGTGAGTGAAATGATATTCATTAAATAGAACTTTCTGGGAGTATGTGTATTTTCCTTTTTTTGACAAGAAGTGAATCTTGTCATATATTCTATCATGTGGTAAGTCTTTGTTACATAATTACTAAAAGAAATATGTTATTTATCCCATAGTATATTCTGACAAATGCATCTCTTTACATTTAAGTAGATATGTTGTATTTACCTGATAAAAAGAGTTATTAAATAAAATGACTTTTAAAAAGCTTGCCCTTACACACACAAAATTACACATATTATGATTCATCCCCATGGTTATATATCTAGCAAAAAATTAGATTAATGGTAATGAATGTGTTAATAAGACATAGACTATTTAAGCATAAATCTTATGAAAATTTGTCTATGATTATCAGCTTGCCAGGAAACAGCAAGATGGTTTGGCAAGTTATCTAGATTAAAGGCAGATGTCAATATTTTATTTTGATCACTCAAGAATGTTCAAGAGTAAATTTTAACTGATGACACAATTAATATAACACATTCAGATTGTTCTTTTCTTTTTTGTAATATTTTAGATTTGGATGATTTACTTGTTAATTTTTACACTCAGATGTAGAGAGTGTTGTGTCTATCAACTGTACATTTTATAATGCACTATCGCTGTTAGTCCATATAAACCCCTCCTTTTTATTTTCTGCATGTGTACATGTATATTTACTTGTGATTATGCATGTATATATTCATGCATGTGCTAATGTATGGAAGTATGTATAAATGTTTACATTCTTTTTTATCCTCATTCCCCAGACCCATTCCTTTATCTTTCATAAGTAACTATTATAATATATTTGATATGTATTATTATTGAAAAATTTGCATTAAGGTTTTGTGAGAATTTACTTTAATTGATTAAATATAATATAGAACTTGCTTTTTTCTTGCTTATAAACTCAGAAATATATTTGAAGATCTATATATCTATTAGAGTTAGTCCATTGCTTCTAAGACCTTCCCAATATTTCAATAAAACCTACTTAGCTCCACTCACTAATGATTGTAACAAGAAGCCTCTGGCTTCTTACAACCACAGCTGATTTTAAAATTTTTTTCTTTATGACTGGTATAAGAATTTCTCAAGGTGTATATTCAGAAGTGAAAAGCTGAATCACTGGTAAACACATCCTTAGTATCATTTTGGGCTGTTAATATTTGGCATTATTAAACTTTCTATCTTTTTTTTCCAATCTGATGAATACAAACTAATACATCATTAATGTTTTTATTTGTATTTCTCTAATTACTAATGAATCTAAATATCAAATTATATGTTGTTAACATTTTGGGGTTCAAATTTTATGAATTGCCCTTTGATATGATTCAACTATTTTTCTATTAATAGTTCTTGGTTTTACTTATTGATTTCTTTTTTTTTAATATATTTTATTGATTATACTGTTACAGTTGTCCCAATTTCTTTTCCCTCTGCTCCTCTCCACCCAGTGACCCCCCTCCCTCCAGTTGTCCCCCCCTTTTAGTCCATGCCCATTGGTTGTGCATATAGTTCTTCTCAACCTCTCCCTGTCTACTCCAGTCCCTCCTACTATGCTTCTTAATTCCTGCATCATCTCCCTCCCTTTCCCCCTTCCCCATCCCTGCTGACCTCTTCCCAATATGTTCCCCATACCTATAATTCCTTTTCCACTCTCATTGCCTACTTAGTTTGCCTTTGTTTCGATTCCCTAGCTTCTGTTGTTGGTTCTTGTGATGCATTTTTCATTTTAATGTTTATAATTTTTACCCTCCTTTTTCTAAACCAGTCCCTTTAATATCTCATATAATAGTGGTTTAGATCTAATGAACTCCTTCAGTTTTACTTTGTCCTGGAAGCACTTTCTTTGCCCTTTTATTCTGAATGATATTTTCGCTGGATAGAGTATTTGTGGCTGAAGGTTTTTGATTTTCATAACTTTGAATATCTTGCCTGCAGGGTCTCCCTTGAGAAATCAGCTGGTAGTCTAATTGGGACTCTTTTGTACATAACTCTTTTCTTCTCTCTTGCTACTTTTAAGATTCTCTATTTATCTTTAATTTTTGACAATTTGATTATAATGTGTCTTGGTGTGGTTCTCCGTGGGTCTAGTTTTTCTGGAACTCTGTGCTTCCTGGACCTGTAAGTCTATTTCCTTCCCCAACTTAGGGAAGTTCTGCTTCATTATTTTTTCACATAATTTTTCTATTTCTAGTTCTTCTTCTTCGCCCTCTGACAAATCTATAATTTGAATGCTTGTTCGCTTATAGCTGTCTCAGAGGTTTCTGAGCCTCTCCTCATATTCCTCACTTTTTGTTTCCTCTTTCTGCACTGGTTGACTGTTCCCCCTCTATGTTCTCATTTGTTGATTTGATCTCTGGTTTTCATTTCTTCACCACTTGTCTTGTATGTGTTTTTGTTCATTTCAGTATGACTAGCTTTAGTTCCTTCCCCATTTTGTCCCAAATCGTTTGTTAATTCTGTAAGGTGCCTTATGACTATAGCTCTGAACTGAGCCTCAGAGATATTTTCTATTTGCTCATCAGTTAGGTTTCTTATCTGCTGCCTGGTGAGCTGCATCACTGGGATTTCAATCATGGTCTGCTTCATCCTGACAGTTTTCTGTTTACCTTTGCTTCCTGGGCGGGCTGTAGGGGGCAGAGCCCCGTGCACTCATCACTACCCAGTGACTGGCGACATTTTTCACTGCTCTGTGGCACTTTGTGTGGGGGCAGGGGTCCAAGGTGGATTCCTGCCATTACTCTCTGCTGAGAGACCAGGAACCTCCTTCCCCATGCCCTTTGGGCATCACAGTCCAAGGCAACGGGGTATCTTCTTTCCCCAGCATTGGAATCCCGAGCTGCTGGGTCTTGACTGCAGCCGGAATTGCTCCCCTGGCATTTCTCGCAGTCCTGCTGCTATTTCTGCTGCTATTGTGGACAGCACAGCCCGACCTTTACGTCTCGATTCCAATTTCACCCCTCCTACCCATTCAGACGAGCATTGCTGGTTTATAATTTCATACGTTGGGCTTCCATGTAGTTTTATTTTCTGGAATTTCTGGTTATCTTTGGTTTTGAAGTAGTTGTATTGCTACTTAGTTGTGGAGGGAGCTAGAGCATGTCAGTCTAAACCTCCATCTTGGCTGGAAGTTGATTTCTTTTATATCCTAAAGATATCCTTTGTTTGTTTTACATATGGTGATTATCTTTCTTAACCTGTCATTTAAAAAATAATTTTTCCCATTGCATTATTGATTGAAAATAAATCCTTAACTTTTATAATTTTTTATTCTTAGTCATTTTCGCCTTAAAGTTTGTGCTTTTGGGGTTTTATTAAGGAATTCTATTTTGAAAGATATTCTTTTATATAAGAGAATTTGGTCTTCAATCAATCTAGAATTCTCTTTTCTATGCAGTATAATTGGGATTTTCTTTATATGGGGAGCCCCGCATCTTTTTCTCAAAATTATTTATTTTCCTCCTGATTCAAATGCTATGCTTTTTAATCAATAAGTTCACATAGATATTTGTGGAACCTATTATGTTCCATTGGAATATTTAATTTTTCCCAAGTATCATGCAGTTTTATAATACTGTGGCATGTAATATGAACTAGTATCTGCTAGTGTCAGCCCCTGTCCTCTGCTCTTTCTTTCAGAGTTTAGTTAGTTATCCAGGAATCATTTTTCTTTCATGTAAGTGTTATCTTGAGTTTAATAAATAGCAGAAAAAGATCCAGATATATTTGTCCTTGGGCTCCACTTAATTTTATATTAATTTGGGGGTAAGTAAAGAGTAAAGAAATAAAGTGCAGTCCCCATAGTCATGCTAAGAAAAAATTACTTTAGTCAGAACAGGCAGAAACATGAGGAATAGATTTAATTTAGTATAAAGGAATGAATTTTATACAGTATAGATAACCCTCTGTAATAATTTAGGAAAGAATGTTCACATATCTAGAATGGCAGGCATCTATTATTCAGACCACCTGACATCTATTATCCAGATTATCTGACAGCTGGAAGATCACCATCTTGAATCAACACAGAAACTGAGAATGCAGAATTGATTCTTCTCAAGAATGTAATGTTCTCCAATAAAACCTTTTTTCTTTTCTTTTGAACACTTGGGTATTATTTGATTGTATTTCCAAATTTACATATCTTAAGACTCTTCATTAAAACTGTCACTTAGTTCTAGTGAAGACTCCTAATTCATTTATGTTTGGTGGACACAAAAATCCAACACTTTATTTATTAAAATGTTCCCATCCCAGAACATGAAATTTTTCTCAATGTATTAAGATATAATTTATTTATTTATATAGTTTTTAAATTTTCATCATGAAAGCCTGAAAGCATTTTTGCTAAATATATTTTTAGCTGTGTCATAGTTTAATTGCTATTGTAAATGGTGTATGTTTATATCTAGATGGTTATTATGATTGTAGATAAATAATATTAATTTTTATAAAGTAATTTTTTACCCTGTAAATTTACCTTTTTTAAGAGTTCTAATAATTTTTGTTGTTTTACATATTTAGAGACAAATAATTATAGTATGTGTAAATAATAATAGTTTTTTCTCTTTTGTTCTTATCATTGTGCAGAAATCTCAGTATTAGTGATCAGATAGATCTTAATCTTATTTCAAGCTATAAAGTAAATATTTCTAAAAAATTTTCATTGAAGATAGTATTTTCTATTGATTTTTTGAACAAATAAACTTGTAAAAAGGTTAACATCTAATACTAGTTTGATAAGTTATTTTAATCATATGTAGATTAAACTTTATCAAGTATTTTCTCTATTAAGAAAAATATGTGTAAATACTATCCTTTTACATATTTGAAAAGTGTATCTAGTTTACCTAGACTTCAAGTGTTAGCATATTATTATTTATATTTACTATTTTTCAATTAACTTTTGTCTAAAGTAATTTTTTGTTTTTAATTATGTATTTGGTTTATTTGAAAATTTTTCTACTTTGTATTTACTCCCAGGATGGAAGATGGTTGGTAGCTTGCATTACATCATCTGAAGACTTGAATGAGTCTGCATGATCCATATTTGAGGTACCTCAATCATATGGCAGACAAGTTGGTAATACCAGTAGCTAAGGATATCAGCTCTTCTCTAGAGTGGCCCCTCTATGGGACTGCTCTCATTCCCTCATGGCCTCATAGAAGGCTGCCCTAGCATGAGATCCAAGAAACCAAAGCAGAAGCTACAATACATTGCATTTTATAATGTACCTTCAGAAATCACACATTTTCATTTGTGCCATATTTTATGGTTTACACATTCACAAGGGCATGACTCAACAAGGATCATCTTGGAGACTAACTTCTATATATTGGTAGGAGGAATTAACTATTTTTTGGACATGGAAACTCTTAAAAATACTGGGACCAATGTGTTTATGACTTTTATTTAAGATGAAACTTCAGATATTAACAAAAAGATTGTTTGTAAAAACAACTCTTGACACATCAAATGTTGAAAATATTTCTGAGACTCCTGATAAATTTTATTAAAGCAAACCCTAAAATATCCTTGAAGTCAAAGGTATTCTCTTATAAAGATAACAAAACTAGATGTTTTTTTCTTGGATGACATAGGGTTACAAAGGATAAGTTCTACTGACTTGTCATCTTAATAGTAAAATTTAACCCAATATATATTGACTTATCAAGGTTTCTGTGGGCTTGTTATGAAATTTTAAATTACTCTAAATATGATATTGGTAATTAATTTAAAATAAGAATAGGATTATTATTTATCAGATTTTTTTTCTAAATTTAAAAAATCCAGGTCAGTCTAACCTTTCATAAATTTATGTTATACCTAATTTGTGTCACTCTGAACATTTATGTGATTGTTATTTGTTTATTAACCATATTCCATGCCATCCTTTCTTCTATGGACAAAAATAAATTCACAATTCAGTTGCATAAAGTGTGTACTCCCTCTCTTTTTTTATACATTTGATGGAGCATAATGATAATATGACATCATCATGTTGATGGTGACAAGAATGGTGATGATGGTAGTGATGATGTGATGGTGTGATGGGAATAGTTATGATTATATGCTTGATTCATCTGTGCAACATTTTTAGGATAAGAAGCGCTTCTCACTGGTGTTTTTTCCTCATGGTTATTTTAAATAGATACTTATCTCATTTTTCATGTTAAAAAAAACTATAGTTTAGAAAGATTAAATAATTTACCCACTTCGAAATAAGGCAAATATTTCTTTTAAATAAAAAATTAGTTCTTCTGGATGACTATTAAGTATGAATGCAAGTTCATTAATTGTAACAAATGTACCACTGTAGTAGGGGATGTTGATAACACAGGGAGAGAATTTTTATCATAATTCCTGTTGAGTTCGATTTTTCAGCTGTTTTACACTTAAATAGGCATGTTGGTTTCAAAACTGCAGTTAGTTTTCTTCTACCACATCAAGTTTTTCTGTACAGCTTATCTTAATACAACCACTCTAGGCTGGATCGAGCCTGTATGGAGGGAAGCACCAGTGCTCTCCTATTGGCTGAGAGCAAACCTCCCTCAAATGGGGAGGGGTGGGGGATGACCTTGGAAACCAGCGACGGGTTCATACTTGTGTAGGCTATTCAGTTACACATGAGACAGTGTGGTGAGAGGTTGTGTGCCACTCTATATAGTGAATTGTATTCTGAAGTGTAGTCCAAGTTCTTGTCTGTATACAAGGAGTTAGCAGAATTTATTTTTTTATTTACATATGTACTTATTTCCTTTCCTTCAGATCATTTCTGCTCCTACTATTTCTCATCATAAGTGTCTAAACAACCTTGATTCGTTTTGTTATATCTGTGGCAGTTTTACCATTCGCAGTCAAAGGATAAACACCAGCACATTTATCAGGCAAGCCTATTTTGCATATTTTAAAGTAAAACTTGGTGATCAAGATTAGTCTTGAGCCCCTCACAAAGTGTGCAAGTAGTGTGTTGAGAGTTTATGGATGTAGACAAAGGGAACATGTGATAAATCGCCATTTGGTATACCCATGGTTTGGCGAGAGCCCAGAGATCATTCAAGTGACTCTTACTTTTGTAGAGTGAAAATGTTAGGATATAACAAGAAAAATAAATGTAAAATAGAGTATTTCTAGTCTACCATCAGCTATATGACCAGTGCCTCATTCAGCTGAAATTCCAGTGCCAGTTTTCATTGAACTACCCTCTTTTGAAAAACAGGAGAATGGTGAAGAACTAAGTGACAGCAACGATGAAGATTTTGAAATTGAAGATGACTCAGTTTATAAGGGATTTGATCAGCATGAGTTGAATGGTTTGGCACAAGATTTGGGACTGCCCAAAAAGGCTTCAGAACTCTTAGCATCAAGACTGCATGAGAAAAACTTGCTTGAAAAAGGAGCAAAGGCATCTTACTTTTGATCAAGAGAAAGTGCATTTCTTCAGTACTTTTGAAGTGATGGTGGCTTTGTGTATTGCCATCACATACATGGTTTAATGGAGGAAATGGGAATTCCAATCTAGAATGCAACTGAATGGTGACCATTCATCAATAGCTCAAAGTGGAGCTTGAAGCGTGTCTTCCTCCACAATGCCAATTTATTTGGTGCAGTCCCAATTGACCATTCAGCTTGTTTCCATGAAGAATATGAAGACATAAAGAGAGTCATTGATCTGTTGCAATATCATAAGCACAATTGGATCATCTGTGTTGACCTTAAAATGGTCTTCTTCCTTCTTGTCCAGCAACATGGATACACCAAGTATTCCTGTTTTCTGTGCATGTGGGACAGTAGAGCTCATGAGAAGCATTGGGTGGAGTTGAATTGGCCTCCAAGATCTGACTACAAATCTGGTGATCCAAACATTCTACATGAGCCACTTGTTGACAGAAAGAACACTATATTCCCACCTCTGCACATAAAACTGGGTCTCATGAAGCAGTTTGTTAAAGCTTTGCCAACTGAAGGAGATTGTTTCAAGTATCTTGTTTTGGTGTTTCCTAGCCTGTTGTTTGAAAAGATAAAATACCTTAATGTATATGTTTGGTAACAGAACTTTACTACTTGTACATAATTTGACTTACAGTAACAATATATAGCCTTTATATGAATAAAATTACTCTAAGTAAATAGTCTACTTGGGTAATTTTTTCTTTATTTTCCTTTTTATGTACATTTTGTATGATTTTTGGAAGGGGGTATTCTGTACCTTAAAAAGTTGATGTGATAGAGAAAAACTGGGGTCATTTTTTGAGTCAGATGCCAAAAGTTAGTCAAAAACAACTGTCAGCTCTAACTCAATGAAAATTGTGTTCTCCAGTGTAATAGGTGAAGTTGTGTAGGTTAGAGGGAAAATAATATATGGGAACCATCTGTACATCCTTTTTAATTTTGATGTGAACCTAAAACTGCTCTATAAAAATGCAGACTAAAAAGAAACTACTTTATAGCTTTATATCATACTTACAGAGTTTTCCAGATGTCAACATTATGAAGTATTTCTCTTACTTTCTGTTTTTTGTTCTTTTTTCGTTTTTTGGAATTCAATTTTCAAAGTCTTTACATTTATGTTCTCATTTTAATTGTCCAATAGAAGAGAGATTGGTATTATCATTATCTCAGTGTTATAAATAAGGAAATTAAAAAGGGAAGTATCAAGTCATTTGCTTAATGTCATTTATTCAAATTGTTTAATTCAAAAAGTATTATTTGCTATTTCATGAATTAGTAGAAGTGACAGTAATAATAAGCTAGCTTCACATTCTTTTTCACTGTAAAAATTGTCATTTGATATATAACTCAATGGTTCAAGTCCCACAGAGTTCTGCTTGAGATTCTTGCCTGAACAAATTTTTCACACAGCAATAATTTAGTTTGTGTAATTGAAGAGATTAGCAATTTCCTTATGAATCACTTTCTAAAGACAAATTGGTTTTGTATGATAGATTATAATAATTCACCCTCTACTTTAATCAAGGAATAAAATACATATCATCTTTGAGGTTTTAGAATTACCTTTTGGTTCCAAATATTTATAATTCTCAATAAAATTTTGTGTGTTTTGAGTTATTGGGAGCATTATAGTATAAAAATATTCTCAAATTATTTTATTGTTTATTATTAAATAAAGACAGACCTTTTACAATATTGATTTTCTTTCCTGTATAATTGCTTATCTAGTTGCTCAGTATTTTAAGTACTCATTGCATCAAGGGATTAGAAAATCAACTGTAGATTGTTAGGGTCATAAATTCTAGTGACACATTTTGATTAAGAAGAACAATAGAATCTGTAGTGTATGCTTTGGTACATTGGACAAATCCCTCAATTTTGTAACTGAGACATTTACTTGCATGGAGAGGTAATAAACAATATATTATAAAAATATATATCATGATAGCTATAAGTTCAAATGCAAAAATAACGCTTGGGTTGGGAACACAGAATGCTTGTGATTGGAACAGTGGGGGACAAAGGGTTATGTTTTTGCGTTGTTATTGGAAGGATTCATTAATACTGTGATATTAGCCAAAGCCTAAAGGAGATGAGAGAATAAGCATTGAGGAAATGAATAAGGGGTATAAGTGTTCCAGTTAGAAGGAACACTTATTCACTTTCATGGCTTCTAATAAGAAATCTGCTGTGTTCTTATCTTTGTTCCTCTATAATTGAGGGTTTTGTTTGTTTGTTTTGTTTCCTTCAAGATGTTACCTTTTCGTTTTTCTTCAGTTTGAATACTATAAGTTGAAATGTATTTTCCTTTCCTTTCCTTTTTTTCTTTCTTCCTTCCTTTCCATCTCTCTCTTCCCGCACCCTCATCCTTTTCTCATTTTCTCTCCCCCTTTCTCTCCCTCTCTCTTTCTCCTGCTTGGTGTTCTTGGCTTCCCTGGTTCTGTGATTTGGCATCTGCATTAATTTTGGAAATTTCTTAGTCATTATACTTAAAAAATTCCTTTTGTTCTATATTCTCTTGGTATTCCAATTATTCACATGTTAAACCTTTTGAAGTCATCTAACATTTCTTGGACACTTTTTTTTATTGGTTTTCATTTGTTTCTTCTTGTTTTTTAGTTTGGCAAGTTTCTTTTGATGTAAATTTCAGCTTAATGATTCTTTCCTTAGCCATATCCAATTTACCAATAAGCACTTGGAAGTCATCCTTTATTTCTGTTGTTACCTTTTATTTTTTATTTTCATCATCTCCTTTTGATTCTTTCTTAGTTTCTCTCTCAGATTTTATTAGTCACCTGTTCTTGCATGATAATTTACTTTTCCATTAGAGCCCATTATATATTATCCATAATTACATTAAATTTCCCATCTCATAACTCCAGAATCTGTATTACATCTGAATATGGTACTGATGCATGATTTGTCTTTTCAATTTGTGTTGCTGTTTGTTTGTTTTTGTTTAACATTTTGTTATGTCTTGTAATTTTTGTTGAAAGCTGGATATGATGTATCAGGTAGTAGGGATTGAGGTAAACAGGTTTTAAGTGTGAAGATTCATGTTTAATGTCTGCTCTAACTATAAGTTCCAAAGGTTTCAAATTCCTTCGTGTGTTTTTGTTTGTTTGTTTGTTTTTACTTGAAATGTTGATAGCATGTAGAGATGATGTTTGGAGATTTTGGAAGGCTTCTATAGGTGAATTACAGTGAAGACATGATTTTGGAGTAAATATCTGCCATTACCACTAGATACCTACTTTCCTTTCAAGAAAAACCTTTTGGCTGCTTGCTTTTGGGGCTTAGTAGAAACTGAACACTTATCAATGAGCCACCATGTTTCCATGCAACCTGATCTGAGGTAACCTCTCTTCTAAAATCTCTGGTTTACAATCCAGCCCTCACACCTGTGCTATATTCTACTAGACCTGATTTCCCAGTATCAGGAGACATTCTGATTTAATTTCTACAAAGAATTTAATTCTGCTTTCTTCTAGGGATGGGAGAGACATAATTGTCTGGCTCACTAGAATGCAGGTGCGGATCTGAATGTCTCATCTTTTGGTATAAGAATTTTCAATCAAGTCCACCTTTTACAGGACTTTTCTTAACCTCTTTTTTCAGGAAGTATTGGGACTTGTTTTTCACTGGAGATCTTTGAAAAATACCCTTTAATTTCCTAGGCACTCTAACCTTTTATGACTACTCCACCCATTCTGTGTCTTCTGAAAAATAAATTAAATATTTTAATATGCTTTTTATTACCTCTCATTGCCTTTGTTCTTGATAGTTAATTTTATTTTTTATTTTTCTATGATTTTCTCATAGGTGAGGAAGAAAATAAGATAAAATCATGTAGCCAATTTATCTTATTTAACCATGCCTCTGTCTTTTTAAAAATGAGACTAGTGCCCTTTCCAAAATTGTAAAAAGTTTGCAATGGGGTAATATAAAAGAAAAAATATAAAGCTATTAGACTTTGTGACTAGCACAGGGTTTATTAATATTAGTTATGCAGGAAAAGGAAAAGTATTTTTAGTATTATAGCGATTAAGAATGAGCAACAGAAAATAATCTAGGTCTTTTTATTGTGTTTTATAACATTTGGACAAAATTTTCACTTGATGGTATGGCTGTTTTCCTTTTTTTTAGAATGAAAGCTTGATGTTTGCCTTCATAATCGATTCTTATTTCTTTTAATTTGGAGTTGATACGTTTTTACTGCAAATGGCAAATGAGGTCAAAAGACATCCCAGGACACAAGTCTTCAATCTTCTACAAGATACTCTCTGACACTCAGGAACCTGGTGAGAATGATCAGGAGAAAGACAGTGAGGAAAGGCTAATCACTTGCTTAAAATGATTTGGCTGTTAGGTTTACGATATTGGTGATTTATTAGGTCCTTGTCAGTGAAAACCCTCTAGAAGTCTAAAAGAATACACAGCCATCTAAATAGAAGCCTAAAATCAGAAATTCTACTTCTAGCCTAGGGGAGAGTTTCTATTCTGTTACCAATATATGTTTCTAAGACATTTCCAATTCTATATTTTTATAAGTAAATCAGGAAATATATGAGTCATGTTTGTGTAACATGGAAATAGAAGCAATGCAAAATATTTCACAGGAGAGAATAAAAAATCACAATACCTCAATAAGTTGGCTTACAGGAATAATTTAAAATAACAATAGACAAAGAATAGTGATAACCAGAGGGGATGGCAGTAGGAGGGAAATGAAGATAAAAGGCATCAAACACAAGGTGATGGAAGAAAAAAGGGCTTTGCATGGGGAGCACACAAGAGTATACAGGTATCATGTTATAACCTTAAATACCAAAAAATTTTTATAATGCTTCTAACCAGTGTTACATCAATAATTTTAATTGTAAAAAAATAGAAAATGATAAGTGTGTCATCCTTTACATTTTCAAAATTCAAATTAATAATATCTACTATTTATTGAGAGTAAAAGTCTTGTGCTAATCCAAATTATTATGCTAAGCACAGACATAAAATATTTTTTTAATTGTAGAAGTCTAGTCAAGAAGTATTTTTTGAGCATTAACTATGGAATGGACCTAGCTCTATATTACATCTTAATATACATTAGTGAACAAAATAACTAAATCTCTTTGCTCCTGTATAGGCCTAGAGGTGAGTATATAATGCTATCATTCCTACTTTTTTGAATGGAAAGACATGGTCTCTGTAAATCAAAGTTCTCAGAGCAAGTAAAGTGGCAGTAATGGATTCAGTCTAATACCTCAGTATTATATAAGTTAAATTTTAACAAAATAAAATAATTACAGAAAGAAAAGAAGTGTACTTCTGGCCTAGATGGAGGCTTAGACTGATGTGCTTTGTCTCCCTCCACAACTAAGAAGGACTACAACTACCACAAAACCAGAAATAACCAGAAGTTCCAGAAAATAAAGCTACATGGAAACCCAATATATGAAGTTATAAATAAGTGGTGCTCGTCTGGATGGGTAGGGGGGGCAAAATCGGGGCAGAGAGGTCAAGCAGTGTTGTCGATGGCAGCAGTGGCGACAGCAGCGGGACTAGGAGATGCCAGGGGAGCAGTCCTGGCTACAGCTGAGACCCGTCAGCTCGTGATTCAAACGCTGGGGAAGGCAGACCCCCATTGCCTTGGACTGTGAGGCTCAGAAGGAGTGGGGATGGAGGAAGGGGCTCCAGGTCTCTCAGTAAAAAATAACGGCAGGAATCCATCTTGGACCCCCACCCACACACAAAGCGCCACAACTCGGGTTGTGACGAGTGCTCAGGGCTCTGCACCTGATAGTGTAGGAGGTGTGACAGCCCCAGCCAAGAAGGAAAGATAAACAAAAATGGTCAGCTTGGCAGGAATAATGATTGAAATACCAATTGTGCAGCTAACCAAAATGCAGATATGGGAATTGACTGATGAACAAATAGGAAATCTTTCCAAGGCTCAGTTCAGAGCTGTAGTCATAAGGCAGCTTACAGAACTAACAAAAAATATTGAACAAAATGGGAAAGGAATGAAGGCTAGTCATGCTGAAATGAACAAAAACACATACGAGACAAATGGTGAGAAAATGAAAACCAGAGATCAAATCAACAAATCGGAACATAAGGAAGGAACAGTCAACCAGTGCAGAAAGAGGAAACAAAAAGTGAGGAATATGAGGAGAGGCTCAGAAACCTCTGGGACAGTTATAAGTGAATGAACATACAGATTATAGGGTTGCAAGAAGGTGAAGAAGAAGTAGAAATTGAAAAATTATGTGAAAATTTAATGAAACAGAACTTCCTAACTTAGGAAAGGAAATAGACTTACAGGTCCAGGAAGTGCAGAGAGTTCCAGAAAAACTGGACCCAAGGAGAACCACACCAAGACACATTATAATCAAAATGTCAAAGATTAAAGATAAAGAGAGAATCTTAAAAGCAGCAAGAGAGAAGAGAATCATGTACAAAGGGGTCCCAATTATACTATCAGCTGATTTATCAAAGGGGACTCTGCAGGCAGGAAGGGACTGGCAAGAAATATTCAAAGTAATGAAAACCAAAAACCTACAGCCATGAATACTCTATCCAGCAAAGCTGTCATTAAGAATAGAAGGACAGAGAAAGTGTTTCCAGGACAAAGTAAAACTGAAGGAGTTCATTAGATCCAAACCACTGTTATTTGAGATGTTAAAGAGATTGTTTAGAAGGAGGATCAAAATTATGAACATTAAAATGAAAACTGTATCACAACAACCAACAACAGAAGCTAGGGAATTGAAACAAAGGCAAACTAAGTAGGTAACAAGAGTGGAACTCTCTGTGCTTCCTGGACCTGTATGTCTATTTCCTTCCCCAAGTTCGGGAAGTTCTGCTTTATTATATTTTCACTTAATTTTTCAATTTCTAGTTCTTCTTCTTCACCCTCTGGCAATCCTATAATTCATATGTTTGATCTCTTATAGCTGTCCCAGAGGTTTCTGATCCTCTCCTCACTTTCCTTGCTTTCTGTTTCCTCTTTCTGTACTGGTTGACTATTTGTTCCTTCCCTATGTTCTGGTTTGTTGATTTGACCTCTGGATTTTATGTCTTCACCACTTGTCTTGTATGTGTTTTTGTTCTTTTCAGTATGAGTGGCTTTCAATCCTTTCTCTTCTTGTTCCAAATCTTTCTTAATTCTGTAAGCCACATAATGACTATAGCTCTGAATTGAGCCTCTGATAGGTTTCTTATTTGTTCATCTGTCATATTCTTCATCTGCTGCCTGATGAGCTACATCACTGGAATTTTTATAATTGTCTGCCTCACTTTGACAGATTTCTGTTTTGCTTTGCTTTTTGGGCAAGCTATAGCGGGCAGAGCCCGTGTACTCATCACAATCCAGTGACTGGCGGTGATCTGCAACCTTTTTCACGGCACTGTGGTGCTTTGTGTGTGGGCAGGGGTCCAAGATGGATTCCTGCTGTTATTCTCGCTGGGAGACTGGAATCTGTCCTCCCGCCCTCTGGGCCTCACCGTCCGAGGCAATGTGGTGGCTGCTTTTCACAGTGTTGGGGTCGCGAGCTGCCGGGGTTGGACTGCAGCTGGGATTGCTCTCCTTGCCAATGTCCCTGGTGCTACCACAAACAGCATCGCCCACTTTTGCTCTTCCTACCTGTCTGACAGGCGCCACTGGTTTATAACTTTGTAAGTTGTGCTTCCGTGTAGTTTTATTTTCTGGAATTTCTAGTTATCCTTTGTTCTGAGGTAGTTGTATTTCTTTCTATTTGTAGAGGGAGACCAAGCATGTCAGTCTAAGCCTCCATCTTGGCCAGAAGTCACTGGTCTCAAATCTTGATGCTGCCTAGTAACTATGTGACTTTGGGCACATGTTTTGCTTTTATGGCCAGTTTTTTTATTGAAAAATCAAAATCAAAATGAAGATTATATGAGATATTATGTAACATAGCACAGGTCCAAGCACATTATAAATACTCAATAAATGGTAGCTATTAAATCATGGGCCACACTAAAACATGCATATTATTGAGAAAAGAGAGATTTTATTTATTTATATATTTTTTCCTTTTTATTGAATTTATTGGGATGACACAGTTAAAAAATATACAGATTTCAGGTGCACAATTCTACAACACATCATCTCTACACTGTATTTTGTGTTCACCACCCCCAAGTAAAGTTTCAGTCTACCACCAGTTATCCCCCTATGCCTTCCTCCATACACTGCTTGGATATATCAGGGTGTTTCATTTAGTTCTGAGATCCACAACTGAAAAAAATTAACATAAATAAGAATAACAAAAGGAGAGACTATGATATTAAAGAAAGAAATATCCAGCTATTAATTTGTAAATTATACACTTGTAATAGAATGTATTTCAGGCACTGTGCTGAAGACTATCACATGAGAAATGCTGTTGAAGAAGCAAAGGATGGAAAGCCTTGAATCCCCCTCTGTGTGGACATAATTAATGCCTCTAAACAACTGTTGGATGTGTTGATTAACTGAATAGTAAGAGTCCTTTAAAGATTTATAGGTTTATCAAATCATCATAGTGTACACTATAAATATTACAAATTTATTTCTCAATTATATCTTAATAAAGCTGAAAATAAGAAAAAAGCACATCTCATAAAGGACTTATCCAAAATGTACAAAAAATTCTTAAAACTCAACAATAAGAAAACAACTTGATTAAAAAATAGGCCAGTAAGTATAACAGATATCAAAGAAGACATACAGATGGCAAATATTCATGTGAAAATGTATTTCATATCATATGTTATTAGGGGAAAAAAGACAAATTTAAACAATAAGATACCACTATAAACCTATTAGAATGTCCAAAATCCAGAACACTAACCTATATGCAGGTGAAGACATGGAGCAACAAGAACTCCTATTGATTGCTAGTAGAAATGCAAATCAGTACAGACACTCTAGAAAATAGTCTAATGTTTTCTTACAAAACTAAACTCTTATCATGTGATCTAGTAGTCACACTCCTTGGTATAGATGCAAAGAAGTTGAAAACTTAGATTCATACAAAAACCTGTATGTGGATGTCATAGCAACTTTATTCATAACAGCCAAAATTTGGAAGCAATCAAGATATCCTTCAGTAGATTAATGGATACACTGCAAAATCTATAGACACAGGAATATTATTCTGTGCTAAAAAAAAAAGGAGTTATCAAGCTATGAGAAACAATGAAAAAAACAAATGAATATTACTGGGTTAAAAGAAGTCAATGTGATAAGGCCTCTTTTTGTATGATTATAATTATATGACATTCTGGAAAAAGTAAAGTTATGAGACAATAAAAGGATCAGTGGTTGCTGGGGGAAAAGAAGAGGGAAGAGTAGGTGGTACAGAGAAGTTTTAGGATAGCCAAAGTATTTTATGTGATACTATAATTTTGGGTACATGTCATTATAGATTATCTAAGCCCATTTAAGGTACAACACCCAGTGTGAACCCTGATGTAAACTATGTATTTTGATTAATTATGATTTGCCAATGTAAGTTTATCAACTCTAACAAATGTACCCCTCTGGTGGGGAATGTTGGTCACTGGGGAGGCTGTGCATGTGTAGGGCAGGGGGTATATAGAAAATCTCTATATCTTTCTATCAAATTTTCTATGAAATTAAAACTGTTCTAAAAATATAAAATCTAAATTAAAAAATAAACTAAATAAAATTTATATATCTTTATAAAAAACAAAAGCATAAGGAGAACTAAATATTTAATGTTTAGAAGGTATAAAATGTATTAAGCCATATGTTTAAAAAATTCATAATGTAAAGTTTTAAAAACATGTTTAGAAGTGATTGATAAAAAATAAACACTACAGGTCAGTGTTTGTGCCTCAAAGCTAAAGTAGTAAAAAGTCATTATGGAATCACAATGAAGACTTTAGCTGAATATTATGATAAATTCAAAATAAACATGTCTCAAGACTGAACCAGGTGCCAAGATTGAGGGAGATTAGGCTGATTCTATGAGAAGGTTGATTCAGCTTTTTCTCTTGAGCTGGTCAAGTTAGCACATGTTCCAAGTCTGTAGAAAAAAACAAAAACACACACACAAAAAAACTGATCATTTCAGCTTTTTGTTCCTTTAAATACTACATAATATTGTCTTGAAAATAAAAAATTAGAAAAACGTTGGTTTTAGTTTGGAATCCTAGAAGTTTATGAAAAAAATGATAAGTTGCATAATTTATATGGTGCATGATTCAGTAGTCAACTATTTATGCTGATAGTGAAATGCCCAATATATATTGTATATGCAGAACTTCAAATTTCATTATTATTACACCGTGTGTCCATTATTGACATCAGCCTCATAAACTTTGTTTTGCTCTGAGAATATTCTCATTTGCATTTTCTGTTCATATTCTATTGAATTCAATTTAGTAAAAGATTATGGAAAACATGGTGGAAAAGGATAGAATTAACCAGAAACAAGATTGCTTTCTTGATGAAAGTTTTAAATTATCATTTATTGAATAATTAATATGTGTTAGGTCATAGGTGTATATTCTAGGTGATATATTCTATTTATATTTTGTAAAACCAAGCACAAAAGAAGATGACATGTGCAGCGATAAGCAACATGAAGATATGCATGCCATTGATACAGAATGCATGCTGTTATTTGGTATGCCAAAGACCAATGATGAGCCAGGAATCCTCAGAGATTTGCTTGCATATTATTATTCATGTATTAATTTATTATTGCCACAACTAATTATGCCTATTTTCATGGCAACCAGTCAGATGGAATATTGTTCTGAGCAGATTATGTAACTTGGAATATGTAGATTATGGATTTACAAAAAAGTATGAGAGAACTTTGTTTCTTGAAAAAATAAAACTTCGGGCAGTGAGCAGTTCTAGCAACACAATAAACACAGGTCTAATGAGAAATAAAGAAAATTTATTTTTCCAGACACAAGGGGATGTAATACTGAGCTCCTTGTTAGCCAAAAAAGAGGAAACAAACTAAAATAAAATCAACAAAAGTAAACTATATTTATAAGCTTCAAAGTCCTTTCCCCTTTTACTTTATTAAGTTCTATCTCTAGTCTCTCAGTTACTAGGAAAGCCTCTCAAATCTTCATAGTAGTTTTCCATGTGTCTAGAAATGTCCCAACACACATACACACACACTCACACACACACATACACACACACTGAGCTGGACTGATGATGCAGGTATTACAAGAAGTCCTAGTTGGCAACAGCAGAGCTTAGAACACCTGTGAATTAAGAGGCAACTCTGGAACTAGCATGATGTCATACCGTGGGGTGACTAGCCAAACTGGAAAGTTTGGGTAGGTGAATTGCTTTGTAATTGATCTGAGTGGCAAGCACACTTACATTGTGGTCTATTTCAAAAAGCTTATGGAATGTCTGATGGAGATTGTACAAGATTAAAAATTCACATTTCCAGATAACCCACTGGTATTGGTGCTGGTTAAAATATCTTCTCTTGTAGCAGTCAGATTTCAGATGACCCTTTCAAGATATGAGCTTCTATAAAATATTGTGATTGCATAATAATCTAGATATAAAGTAATTAAAGGTAATTGTTCTAAAACATATTTTCTTGGAGAATATTTTAATGTCTTTAGGAGTAGGTTTTGAAAGATATGATGAAATCTGGCAAATGGAGCATTCTTCAGAAATTAAAAAAAAAAATACAAAGAAGCTTTATTTGACCAGAGTGAAGACAGCAGCCTCACATCCCCAAAATGCTTTGGAAATATTACAAACATTCTAGGAGAAGAGACAAATAATAAATAATTTAAATATGTGGTATAACAAAAGTATTAGATAGTAATTAAAGCCTGGGATAAAAAGAAAGGAGGAGTTATGGCATTGACAAAGTGAAATTTGATGAAAATCTATCCTAAGTGAAAGAGGAAAGCATCATAATAGCTTGGGGGAGATAATTTCAGACAGATGAAATGGCAAGCCAGTTGACTACATGCCTGACACATTTGAAGATAGCAAACAAAAATGTTTGTAATAAGTAAAATGAGAAACTAGTTTGAAAATTTTAATAAATGGCATATATTTGTGCATAGTATTCATTTCATCATGTATAAATATGTATAGAAAAAGTCTAGTTGAAAACCTAGAAAATGATTTAAAAGTAAAATCAAGGCTGATTTTTGTTCAATTTTACTTTTCTTTAATTTTAATTTTTCTTTAACAACCATAGCTTCTTTTCACATTAGAATTTGTATTTTAAAGACTTACTGGACAGGGATGGATTGAGCATCTGGAAGAACTGTACATTTGTAAAATGTGGAACATAAAACCACATACCTGATATTATACACCAAATGCTTGTATCCATTCATGCCAAGTTCTTAGTCTTGTACAAGTAATAAAGAGACATTTCAATAAAATAAAATAGTTTTAATGATCTTCCCAGAAGAATTTCTCCACCTACGAATAGCCACACAAGAAACTGTCTCATAGTGAGAACACCAGCCTTGTGCTTAATTTAATTTATGACTTCATAGCAGCTCACCAAATTTAAGATAATGTCTTCACATTTCTTATTAATTTAGTAAAAAGGCACAGTTGATTCCTTAGCAGATGGCAAGTTTCAGTTCCTGAAATGGGATTATAGTTCTTCCTTTGCTGAGAATTGACAGATGGGTATCGTCACATACATCCAGGGCTGAGAATGAATACACAGAGATTACAAGGGAACAACTGTGTTTAAAGAGCACACTCTAGTTCTGCCAGCGAAATCAATAAGTGACAGTTGGAACTATCAAGTCATGGGGTGAAGAGGGAGGTTGTCTGGAAATTGCTCTTAACCTTTGCCTTCATTTGTATACTGCCAGCTCTGGAGAGAAACAGCCAAAACGTGAGTGGATCAGATGGGAATCTGCACAGTGGCATTTTAATTTGGCTGCTACGTTCATAGATGGGCTACCAAGGTTGTGAGATCTAAAGTTGAATAGCTTTTTCTTCACATTACCTAGAACATAGCAGGTAAAATGTGTGTGGTAAGAGTTGAACTTTCACATATCAAATGCCTACATGTAGCCACAGACTTATCCACACAGAGAACTAAGTCTGAACAATGTAAAGGGCAACAAAACATTTAGCAAAAGCCCAGCCTTCAGTTTGTATTGAGCTAGAATTGGACTGAGCTGGTGACTTTGCCCTCAATTGTGCAAGCCAGCTTAATTCAACCTGGAATTACACCAGTTCTTCTTCCAGTTCTGTTTATCTTCATTGTAATTGGCGATATTTTAGTGACTTTTGTTGGTTTTATATATTAGGATAGCATTAGCTGCAATAACTAGCATTGATTAATACTTTAAAATTTTACATTTCGTTCAAGTTTACAGTGTACTATGGCAGTCCCTTGACCATAGATGGATTTCTTTCTTATACTAATTTAAAGATTCAGGCTCCTGTACATTGTGGCTCTGTCAGCTGCAAGGGTCCCCAGAACACCGTCTATCCAACCTGTGAGGGGAAAAAGAGAATGAAAATGCCCCAACCAATTCTTATAAACTTCGAGCTGAAAACTATCCCTGCTAGTCCCATAATGGGCATGAACTATCATATGGTAGCCATATATGGTGCCATGTGGGACTAGGAAACGTAGTCCCTTTGCTTAGCACTTTGTCACGTAGCATTCTCTGAAATATGGAACCTCTCTTTGTTGAACAGCTAGCATCTCCACCACAGTGACTCTGACTGAATTCTTGTCAGTATCCATAAATTTTGGTCAGATGTATCAAAGTTCTAATCTTTTTCTTTTAGGGTCAGAACTGTGCTGGGGTTAAAGAGATTTCAGAGAAAAGAAGGATTGAGGACTTTCTTCCAACCATCTCAAGTCCTCACACAGTTGAGGAAGGATTTTTTGCTGACTCCCTCAGACAACACCTTGTTAGAAATAGTAGGTTCTTGACCGTTGGTGACTCCCCCAACCCTTTTCTTTTCCTTTTTTTTTTTTTTTTTCAGAAACACATAATGTCATTTTCTTTTTTAAAAAATATTTTATTGTAATTTTTCCATAACCATTTATCTCCTATATACTCCCCTTCCCCCACAATCACCACACTGTTGTCCATGAGTCCTTTTTTCCTTTTAGCCCAATTCCCTCACCCCCTCACCCTTGCCTCCACCTGTGTAGCTGTTGATCTGCTGTCTGTCTAAGAGCCTATCTCTATTCTGCTTGTCAGTTCATTTTGTTCATTAGATGCCACATGTGAGTGAAATTATATGATATTTGTCTTTCACTGACTGGTTTATTTCACTTAACATAATGTCCTTCAGGTCCTTTTTCTTTATAGACATTTACTTGTAAAGTTTTTCAAAAACATTTTCTGGGGCAGCATGAAATGGTGAAAAGAGCATGGGCTTTGAATTTAAATAGAACCAAAACAACTTGGTTTTTAATCCCTGTTCCATTACTTATGAGTATAAGATCTTGGGTGAGTAAATAAAACTAAGACTTGATTTCTCTTGTTCAAACTGGTAAAGCACCTAATCTCATTGAACATGACACTTGTTTTGTATTCACTAAATAGCTTCTATTTTCTCACCTGGATTATGATTACAGCAAAGCATTATTAGTAAGGTAAGCTTCAAAGTTGTTCTTTTGATAATGAATATATCAAAAGTCACCATAACGCTCACCATAATATCAGGAAAAATGGTGACAGTTTGGTCATTTTTCAAATGGAGAGAAATACTTTGAGGTCCACTTTAGCCTTCTTTAAAACATTTCTATTAAATTATTTTGAAAGCTAAAAAATGGAGGAATCAAGAATAAAGATAAAAATGGATATTCTTCAACTCTGTTACCTAGGAATAAGAGTGACTTTGGTGTCTTATTTCTTTGTGGATTATGAGATCTACTCTTTTGGCAGTGCAACTACTACCACTTGCACTTTTCCTGAGACAATATCCATTTTTTCAGTTATTATTTCTGTCTCACCAGTCCAGAGGAACAGATTCCTGGATTAACACAGCAGGCTCTTGAATATTCTTCTGAGGGGTCATTTACTCTTGTTGATAGAGTATCATAGAATGCGAACTTTATAAATTAAATTTTGATAGACTAGTTCAACAATGTATTGCTACTTAAACAATGTGTATGTAAGACAATGAACAGATTAATCTTCATGTGTTCAGTAAATTTTTTCTTCAAAATACACAATTTGGAGAAAAAATTAAGATGGAATAAACAATTGAGATATCTGGAAAAACCATCTTCCTGAAGATAATTAAAAATTTAATCATGAAAATTCTAGAGTGAATTATATTGTATGTTCTATGATTTTATTTCCTAGCCAACTGTGTAAATTTTGTGTTTGGCAATGAGATATAAAAGAAACTTTGCAACTCATTGAGTAGAAAGTAGACTTTTTAAAATCAAAGTTTGACATTCAGACTCATTCATTTGCATGCCAAAGAGCATTTTCGCATTTCTATAAGTACCCAATTATTGTTTGTTCAGCAGCTTGTCAGTCACCAGGTAAAAGAGCATAGAACACATTTCAGGCCCAGAGAAATCATGAAAAGGTTAAACACTGTGAATCTTCCAACTCTACAGTTAACATTCTCTGGCCATCCCTGCAAGTTGCTTCATCAAAAAAAGAAAAAAAAGAAGTAAACTCTCACACCTGCCTCCTGTAGATTGGAATCAAAATGCTGATTTAAAAACGGGAATGTGTTTTTAATATGGTGATCAATGCAGTCATAAAATAAAATTTTGAAAGTTGTATAATTTCAAAAAATTCTTAATTGTAAACCAATTATAATGAATTTTACAATGTGTTTTTACCATATTATATTCTCTGTGCATCTGAAAGCAAAAAATTGACAATAAATACATTCAATGTAAATGTAAACATGACTAAATGTCATCGTGTTAAAATTAATTCTGGTGTTTTATAATAGTTTTATTTATATTTACATATAATTTAATACTTAGAAAATATGTGGAAACATACATGATCATCAGTATATTCAAATAGTTGTAGAGTTCTGAAAGAAAATATTTAACTATTCAGTAAAGTCAAGATGTGAAAACTGTTAATAGTTTTATATTGTGCCATATTTCTGTTTCTCTATTTCACAAAAAGATATTGCAATTTGTGTTTCAAGAGCTATAATTCTACTTTTAAAAATGAAAGTGTAACACAAAGAATTATTTAGTGAGAATTTATTTTAAAATCCAAAAATTTAAGCATTATGATTATTACAGTAATTGTTTAAAATTTCAATGAACAGGTGGCCAAAGCAGTAGTTATTTCCCATTTAAAAAAATAAAAGCCTTTCATAATTGCATCTTTTTACAATTCTGAAAATTTTGGAAAGATAAACATCATATTAAAAAAACATGAGGAATATAAAATTGTGTTACTTAACATACCCAAAATTTATAATTCCATCTAATTATTAATAGGTGAGCAAGCAACAACTTTTATTTTCTTCGTATGTTTTCCTAGTTTCTGTGGCTGTGTAACAAATCATACTGAAATTTTAAAACTACCATTTTCTATTTTGTCTGTCAGTTTATTTTGTTCATTAGTTCCACGTATAAGTGAGAACATATTGTATTTGTCTTTCACAAACTGGCTTATTTCATTATGCATAATAATCTCCAGGTTCATCCATACTGCTGCAATAGTAAGAGGCCCTTCACAAATAATAAAATTAAATAAATAAAAGCGGCAGTTTTGTTATTCTTATTAATTTGAAGGGGGAGGGGTTCAGACATTTAGCAAAGCCCAAGGAATGGCTTTCCTTTGTTTCATGTGATCTGAAGGCTCAGCTGGGAAGACCTGGGTTTCTCTGGCATATAATCTCCAACATGCTGTGTAAACTTGGGCAAAACATCCTATATAAATATAATTTTCTAATCTGTAAAACTAAGAAATTAATACATAGCATTTTTTCCTTAGTTATGTGTTACATATATATGGATGGATGTGTTTGTACATCCATACAGATTTGTGTGCGTATAAATGTACAGAAGGTATCCAGCCTTACAATATGATAGAGACATTTATTGAAGAAGATACAAGATACAAGATACATTGTACACAGGACAATGATGCCTACATCCCCTCCAAAGTAGGCACCTTGGATCTCACACAGTTCTCCCAATTGCCATCAGTTGCCCCATCACATTTTCCTGAATTTCATAGACAGCCTGAAATCTCTTCCCTTTCAAAGGTGATTTTAGTTTTGTGAAAAGCCAGAAGTTTCAGGTTACCATTTCTGGGCTGTAGGGGTCACATGGGTGATTTGATGTTTTGCCAAGAACCTCTGCATGAGATGTGATGCATGAGCAGGCATGTTGTCATAATGAAGCTGCCAATGATGTTGCCCAGAGCTGTGGCCTTCTGAATGATCCGAGTCATTTCTGTAAAGGAATATTCAAGCGTAATACAAAATTTGATGCAGATTCATTACTGCACTAGCTCAGGTATTTTGTATATTATGGCCACACAGTATACATGCTCACTCAGTGGGATCTACTGCTCCCACTGACTAGTACAGTGAAGTCATATTGTTCACCCACATGTGTTCCAGTCCACTATCCTTGGCTTCCAGGTGACATCGATGTTGTGCAAACCATTTTCATTATATTAACAATGGCTGGACTTTTTTTCCAGACAGACCTCATCGTATATCTTTCTTCACATTAATCACACTGAATTGGTCACTTTCACTTATTTGGTAGGACAATTCTATTTACATATTAATAGTTCATCTACCTCCCAAAGCCCTCACAGTGTGTTAAGGTGTTTCCAATGTTAATAAATATTGAGAAGAAGTAAGATATTTATGTATATATGTATGCATGTGTCATGTCGGGGTGACCATAGCCAGGATCATCTCCTCCACATGCATGTATTTTCATTTGCTTAGGTCAGTCTTACCTAAAGATAATTTCTTAGTGCGTAAGTGTTATGCCATCACATAGCTCAGACTGGCTGGGTGCCACCTTTGTTAACTTCATGTATATATACGGTCCCCTGCTGTTCAAGGGGTGTGGATGATATTGGCTCCCTAAGCCCTTGCCAGCCACCACAGGACAAGACTAAAGGAGGATGAACTTGGCTCCCTAAGTCCTTGCTGGCTGCCACAGGACAAGAGTGAAGGCAGATGCTTGCCGCCATGAGAATTATAAGGCAAATCCTGTTCCTGTCCAAGCCCACAGGAGTGAGATTAAACTAGTATGACTCCCTCTCCAATGCTCCATTGTCGTTTTTCAGTCTCTGCGAATCTAAAGTAACCTTAGCTGGAGTTGAACTCCTGTGATGATACAGCATATATGTATTTTAATAAAATATTCATTGAATTACTTTTAGAATTCTGAATAATTGCCACTGCCAGGGACTGCAGGATTTAGCACATCAGGAGATGTTAAGTTAATCTTTTGTCAGAATTCTGTTGGCAGTTCCCAGTCTTACAACATTTCACGTCCATCAAATGTCATTTTCAACATGATAGGGAACAGAATAAGATCGTGATTAGAAGTATTGGCTCTGGAGCAAAATGCTTGGGTTCAAAAGTTGACTCCACAAAATAATATCTATGAGGCAAACTTCTTAACTAATATATACTATAATCCTTACATCTGTAAAATGGGTATAATAGTAGTATCTACATAACAAATGTAACAAATGAGTTGGTACATAAAAAGTCTGAGAACAGTAAAGGCCAGATGGTACTAATCCAGTAAATATTAGGTATTATTATTAATGTTATTATTATAATATAATTTAGGGAGATGGAAGAATATTACAATATTAAATGTTATTTCACATATTTATTACACTGTTGAAAAATTTTAAAAACATGTTATTATAATTTAATCTTATCTTGCACTTTAATTTCTTTACATTGTTGATATGTCCTCATAATGTTTTTCATGGCTTGCTTTCTTTTTCTTTTTGAGGTGATAATGGGTTTAATATATTGAGTTAAATAAAACATTATTAAAATTCATTTTTTCTGCTTATTTTTATTTTATTTTATTTTACTTTCAGATATAAGAACGTTTTATTGTTTGCATTACCATTTATCCCCCTTATTTGTACCCTCTTCCACTGCATTCACCTCTCCCCCCCACAATCATTACAGTATTGTTCATGTGTCCCTTTTCTCTTCGACTTCATCTTACCACCCCCTAACCTCACCCTGAGAGTTGTCATGTCTTTCTTGACAGTGTTCCTGACATCAGGTTTGAGTGGGCAAATTGCAGATACATACTTTTTTTATGTTTTCTACACTTAGAGGTCTTTCTATCTTAATTCTTATTAAAATATTTATTGATTGCACACAATATTCTGAACATTGTGATAGCCATGGAGAATATTATAATACAAACACAGTCTAGGCTTCCAGCCAAGATGGAGGTGTAGACAGACACACTGCGTCTCCCTCCACAACTAAGAAGGAATACAACTACCTCAGAACTATAAACAACTAGAAGTTCCAGAATATCAAACTGCTTGAAAGTCCAGCAAACCAAGATATAAAGAAGAAATACTCATCCAGAGAGGTAGGAGGGGTGGAGCCGGGGTGGGGAAGATGCAGTGTGGTGGTGGCGGCAGCAATAGTGGCAGCAGCAGGCCAGCAGAAAGCACAGTCACATGTTTTAAAAAGTCAGAAGGACACCTATGGAGCATTCTCAGCTCCTCACCAGATCTAGCAGCTCATGGTCCCAGCACCAGGGAAAATCAAGCCTCATTGCTTCTCACTGTGAAGACCAGTGGGTTTGGGGTGGAGGAAGAAACTGATGGTCTCTCAGCAGAGTCCTCGTGTTTAAAGGGCCCCCACAATTCTAGAACATCCGCAGACCCACCCACTCTGGGAACGATGGCCAAAGCAGCAGCTAGAGGGATGCCAGTCTGGTGCAGAAGTGGGAGAGGTGCCTGGAAAAGGAGCGAGTGCTGGGCAGGTGACATTTTTCCCTCTTGTACCCCTCCCCCACATACAGCACTGCAATGTGGTGAAACAGGTTGCCCCATACTGACAAATCCCGAAGGCTCCACCCTTTACAACATAACATGAGCAACAGCTCTATCAGGGAAGTGGAGGCAAACAAACACAGGAGCCTGTCAGAATGAGGAGACAGTGAAGTATGGCCCAAAAGGGAAAACAGATCAAGGTTCCAGTGGAAGAACTAAGCAATGAAGAGATAGTCAACCTAACAGATGAGGAGATAGACAACCTAATAGACGCAGAATTCAAAACACTGGTGATAAAGATGCTCACAGGCTTGACAGATATGCTTGAGTATAGCAGACAGATAAGGAAAGAAGTGAAGGCTATGCTAAGTGAAATGAAGGAAAATTCGCACAAAACCAATGGTGAAGGGAAGGAAACCGGGGTTCAAATCAATGATTTGGAATATAAGGAAGAAAAAAACAGTCAACCAGTGCAGAATGAGGAAGGAAGAATTGAAAAAAATGAGGGAAACTTCCCAAATTTTGTGAAGGAGATGGACATACAGGTCTGGGAAGCATAGAGGATCCCGGGCGATCTGGACCCAGAGGGGACCACAGAGGATGCATCATGATTGAGATGCCAAAGGTCAAAGATAAAGAGAGAGTCTTGGGGACAGCAAGAAAGAGGTGGAGAGTTGCCTACAGAGAGGTGCCTATAGAACTATCAGCTGATTTCTCAGAGAACACTTTGCAGGCAGGAAGAGACTGGCAAGCAAAATTCAATGTGATGAAAGGCAACATGCAACCAGGATTACTCCATCCAACAAAGCTATCATTTAGAATGGAAGGGCAGATGAAGTGCTTCCCAGACAAGGTGAAGCTAAATGAGTTCGTCATCACCAAGCCCTTATTATATAAATTGTTAAAGGGACTTACTTAAGAAAAAGAAGATCAAAACTATGAACACTAAAATGACAACAAACTCACAAGTATCAACAACTGAATCTAAAAAATAAAAACAAAATCCAACTAAACAAACCAGAATAGGAACAGAATCATAGGTATAGGGATCATTTAGAGGGTTATAGCTGGGAGGGGAAGAAATGGGGAAATGGTGCAGGGATTAAGAAGCATAATTGTTTGATACAAAATAGACAGGTGGAAGTTAAGAATAATATAGGAAAGGGTGAGGCCAAAGAACTTATATGCAAGACCCATGGATATGAACTAAGGGGGTTGGGACTGCTGGAGGGAAGGGAGGTACTGAGTGGAGGGGAGTAAAAGGAAAAAACTTGGAACTACTGTAACAACATAATCAATAAAATATACTTTAAAAAAAGATAAAGACAAAAAAGAAAAAACCCTACAGTCTAATCTTTCAATATATTCTGTGTTTTGGGAGAGAAAAGCATCTAAAAAAAATAACAATTTGTTTTACTGATGTTCCACTACTCAGAAATAAGCATAATACTCTAGGAATGTATTTCACTTTCCTAGATGTGTATTTTTATTTCTTGACCCTGCATATTGTTCTCATTTGTTTGCAATGTACTCTTACCAGGATAGGTCATTTGTTTGAAATGTGGCTCATTATTCACTCTTCTTGTTGAACATCTCTTACATCACCAAGTAGAGTTAAAGTTTCTGTGTTCCTAAAAGAAAACTTTTAATATGGGAATGAAAATGAATTCATAAGTATTTATAATCACAATTTTAGATAGATATAATTTAGAAGACTTACTGAAGTATTTTTATCATAATGCCTTCTCTGCTTCTCACACTCAAAATTAATCTGTAAGGAGTTTTACAATGTATTGCCATGATATCTAACGCATCATTTTTGAGTTTTACCTCAAATCTCAGTTGACAAGGAAACATTTTTAAGAACATTAGTTACATAATTTTCTGTTTGTGCCAACTGCTTTTCAGATAATACATGTTATCACCCATATACTGTTGTATTAATATTTTGAAATCTCAAAACAAAATATAGCTTTTTACTCCTTCCGTTTTGGAATATTGTTTGTACTGAGGCCTAATTATGAACAATGACTGTCGGTCTGTGTTTAGAAACATGTGCCCTGTCTTCACCTAACAAATATATTTGAGTTCTAATTATACTGTTGCTTTTTCAAGGAATTTAAATATTATATTATAAATTCAATGCATAAGCTTACACCAGACACTTAGGTCTATTCACAAAATATATGAATAAGTAAAACCAGTAACCACAGGATATTTTTATTGAAAATTTAGATATATGTAGCTCCACTAAGATCATTTTACTTCATTCACATAAAGGCATTCATTTCATGATAATTTATTCTAGTTTGCTTCTCTCAAACTTCAGCCCAGTCTCAGTTACTTCATTAATCTATAAATTTTACATGACTCGCATTTCCACAGAGACTGTCTTAAATACCTCAAAGTGCATCTCCTGATATGACTACTCCATAATATTAGAAATGGAAATACAAATGAATGTTTTAAGAATCCTTATGTAGAGTATCTGTTTTGATAGCAACTATAACATGGTGTGTGTGTTTGCGGGTACAGAATCTCAGTTAGAAATGACAAATGTTCTGGAGAAGGATGGGGCAATAGTTGCAGAAAAATGTGAATGTATTTAACACTACTGAATTGTACACTTAAAATGGTTAAAATTGCAAATTTCAGGTTAAGTACATCTTACCACAATAAAAAAGTAAAATAAAATGAACCAGTGTGTTTTAGCTCTTAGTAACACTTAAACAAATAAAACTACCATAAATATCTCTATATATATATCTATAAATTAATTTTTATAAAATGTGTATATACTGTAATAAATTTTTTACTCAGGTGCATCTGTTCTTTTATTCTTCATTGAATTATTATTAATTATTTATTATAGGCACAGCAAGATGAGGCATTATGAACAGTACAGAGAAAAATAGATCTTAATCATTCTAATGGATATTACTATAAAAAACAGTCACAGAAGTACTGAACAGTCATAGGAAGGAAGGATTAGTTTTGACTGAGGAGGAGATTGGACAAGATCATAGTCAGGAATAGTAGCGGAGGCCTAGGTGTAAATGGTGACTAGGATAATAGGCAACAGGTTCAGGTGGTATTTTAGAAAGCAGAACAAATAAACAAAACCACAGAGTCATCAAAGTGAAACATCAGATGTGCAGAATAACTACACTACATGCTGTGTGGAGTAACGTGTTGAGATGTTAGAAGAGGGAAACTGGAGAGAGCCAAATCACTGAAAGTCTGCATAATATTTTTGAGTTTTTCTGCAAGTGATACTGTTGAGCCTGGAAGGATGGGCTGAACAATTTTGCCAGAGAATTGACCTGACCACCTTTAATAAATCAATTTTATGTTATTAGTATATGCATACAGTAAAAAAGAAATTAGAACTTAAAACACGTATCCTGTTATTTACAAAACAATGAGATCAAGTTGAACATCTGCTGTGTGTCAGACACTGTGTTAGGTACTCTGAATATAATGTCATACATTTTAAGACAGTTCTGGATGTGAATGTAGTTAGGTCATTTGTTCAGCAGTGGGATCTCCAAACTCCAATAAAAAACACCGTGAAAAATTTACATTGACCCACAGGCTTCCAGATAATATTTAAACTTCCCCTAAAAACTGCTCAATTCTAACAATACAAAACTATAAATTTTACTTTGGAAAGTCATATTCTTGCCATCCTAAATGCTTAAACTTTGAGAATTCTTTTGGACATATATATGTATGTATATAAAATTTATGCTTTGTCACTCAATACTATCACATATCGGAGAATTTTAATATTTTGATAAAATTCCTGTTTGTTGTATACAGTAGTCCCTCTCTATATCACGGTTCACTTATCACTTAAGCAGGGACGTAAAGTGCCTCCTTTCCAGGCAACTGTTTCATACACTTACAGCATGTGCTATGCTTACAAAGAAGGGACTCAGTATTCTTTTTTTTTTAATATATACACAAGTTTATTTATTCAACATATAAACCACTACCCAAAGCCAAAACATTAAGTTCCATTTTAATTAGATATACTGACTCAAAAATATATAAAGACCTTCAAATTTTCCATCTTCTAAAACAGGGGTTGGCAAACTTTTTCTGAAAAGGACAAGTTAGTAAATAATTTAGGCTTTGCTACAGTTACTCGAATAAACCATAGATAATATGTAAATGGATGAGTACATCTATGTTCCAAGAAAGCTTTATTTATGGACATTGATATTTGAATTTCATGCAATTTTCACAAGTCATGAAATGTTAGTCTTTGATTTCTTTCTCCAAACATTTAAAAATGCAGAACCCATTACCAGCTTGCAGGATACATAATAAACAGGCAGCAGGCCAGATCTCAGCCATGTACCATAATTTGCCAAACACTGCTCCAAAATACCTTCAAAATTCAGTCACTTCAAAATTTCAAATCATTGCTTCCAGGAGATTTAAAGTAATTATTTACATCTTCATGAGTAACTTCTTTTAGAGTGGCTGGGTTCCACTTTGGACTCTGGTCTTTCTCTATTAAAACTGCCCTAATGCCTTCATGGAAGTCATGACCTCTCATACAAGCTTGACTCAGCCAATATTCCATAGTTCAGACTTCTTGCAAGGTCTTTGAAAACCCCTCTATGAGTTGCCTTAATATGATCTTTAGAGATGTTGGAGACATTTTATTAATTACCTTCAACTACTCTAGGGCAAAAGATGAACCATCCCACTGTAAGGATCCCGTGATCCTCATTGTATCACGGGATTTTTAAAAATATGATATTTAATTATTTATCACGGATTTTTTGTTATGTCGTGGGATTTTGCAGTACTGTATATGTATTTATATGCATAGTATTTATGATTTTAATAATTTTTGCCTAAAATTTTTCAAAAAATATTTAAAAATATAATAAATGATTCTAACATTAAAGGAATATTAAATTGAAATAAAATCTGCACACTGTTTACTGTATGTATTTTTTTTGCAGACAAACACATACATTACGCTGAACACAAGATGTACACTCAAGCTCGTTTGCCTACGTGGAATTGTATACAGCACACAATTGGCTGATTGATGGAAGGCGACCAACCAGAGCATTTTCTTGTGTATCCTGGGCACTGATTGGCTCAGTAACCATAGTATCAGTCTGTCTGCTATCCCACACTGTGCGCATACTTTCAGCATCTCGCCTTGTCCACTTCACTCCTACTGTGCGTAGTTTTGCTATGTGGTGTTGTGTTTTGTGAAATTTTCCTTAAAGACTGAATTTATTGCAAGCCATGCTATGCCACCCAAATGTTCTGCACCTTCTAAGGATTCTGGCAGTGAATCCAAGTGCCAGAGGAAGATGCTTTCCATAAAAGAGAAGGTGGAACTTCTCGACATGTTGAAGGAAGGGAGAAGCTATGCGCCTGTTGGCCACCATTATGGGATCAACAAGTCTACAGTTCGCTATATAAAGAAGAACGAGAAGAATATCAGGTCTACAGCATCAACGACTTTCAACAAAACAGCAAAGAGGGTGGTTACTTCCCGCAATAAGGTAATTGTGAAGATGGAGTCTGCATTAGCTGTGTGGATAAATGATTGCAGAAAAAATAATATTTCGCTGGATACAAACACCATCTGGATGAAGGCCAAGCAACTGTATGGTTGCTTAGCAGCAAAAAAGGATGATCATGATGGTGATGAGAATAAAGAAGAGGACAACGACAATAATGCTGAAGCAGGACCTTCAAGTGCTTCTCCAACCAGACCAACCCCATTCAGTGCCAGCAAGGGCTAGTTTGACCAATTTCAGAAACACTTTGGACTCAAGAGCGTTCCTCTGCATGGAGAGGTTGCCTCTGTGGATAAAGCTAGAGCCAAGGAGTACATGAACAACATGTTCAAAGACTTCATCAAGGAAGGAGTCTATAAGCCAGAACAAGTTTTACACATGGATGAAACGGTCTTATTCTGGAAACAGATGTCATCTTGCACTTTCATTCTGAAAGAAGAAGCAAAAGCCCCTGGTTTCAAGTCCCAAAAAGATAGGATAACTTTAATCATATGTGGGAATACTGTGGGCTTTATGATAAAGCCAGGGCTTAATTATAAGTCCAAGAACCCAAGGGCCCTAGAAAACAAAAATAAGAATGTGTTGCCTGTGTATTGGGTGCACAACCCTAAGGCTTAGATCATGAAACTCCTCATGACTGATTGGTTTCATCAATGTTTTATCCTGAGGTTAAGGTTTATCTGGCAGAGAAAGGCCTTGATTTCAAAGTGCTTCTGATAATGGGCAATGCTGGAGGCCATGCTGTCGACCTGACATATGATGGCATCAAGATAGACTTCTTGCTGTCGAACACCACATCGCTCATTTAGCCAATGGATCAAGGCATTATTCACGCTTTTAAGGCTCTCTACACCTGAAATGCCCTGCAAAACCTTGTTGAAACTATGGACTCAGATGAAGACTTCTCGCTAAAGGTGTTTTGGCATGAGTACACAATTGCATCATGTCTCCAAAATATTCAAAAGGCCATAAAGGAGATGAAGAGTGAGACTTTGAATGCCAGCTGGAAAAAATTGTGGACAGAAGTGGTCCATGATTACAAGGGATTCTCTCCTGATGAAATCCTTCACTCTGTGATGGATAAGGCCATGAAGCTGGCAAAAATACTGGGAGGAGAGGGCTTCAGTGACATGACTACTGAAGATGTAAATACCCTGATCAATGTGCACTCTCAACTGTTGACAGACGAAGACCTGGAGGAGCTGATTATGTCAGCAAGTGAAGACGAGAATGAGGAACAGGATGAACAACGGGTTGAAGAAGAGGAGGAGGTTGGTCTAACACTTGATCATCTTGCAACTATGGTCAGAATGGCCAAAGAACTTCAATGAGTGGCTGAAGAAAGGGACCCCCATAGGATTCATTCATTTGTTGCAGTTTGCAAATTCAATCGACAGTGCCATGTCAGTCTACAAAATCATTCTCAATCAGAAGAAAAAACAGAGCCAGCAACTCCCCATAACTATGTTAATCACTCAAACGAAGAGGTCAGTTACGCCTATGCCTTTAGCAGAAGTAGAAGTTACAGCTGAGGCTGGTTATGCTTACACCTTTAGTGGAAGTAGAAGTTACAGATGAGGCTGAAGATACTACTGCATCACCTGAAGAATTGCCTGATGAAGTGGTGCCTTTAGAAGAGCTGTAATACTCTTCTTTGCTGTGCATTTCATTTATCTCATCTTCATTGCCTTCATCGTCATCAGTACTGCACAGCTAATTCATCATCTTCATCATTCAAGTTGTAGTATACTTCACTGGTGAGTACCTATATAAAATTTTTACAGTACTGTATATATATGTTGTTAAAGTTACATAGTTTAAGAGTGTAGAATATGTTTAAGAACATAAGTAGTACTTAAAGTGTGGAAAAGGTTAATAAGGGAGTAGGAAATGTTAATAAAGGACTGGGAACGGTTAATAAGTGTGTGGGAAGGGTTTATAGAGCCTTAAAATATATATAAATACTAAAATAAATGTAAGGTTCCTACTTCGTGGATTTTCACCTATCGCAGGGTGGTGTAGAACATAATACCTGCGATAAGTGAGGGAATACTGTATATTATTACCAAACATTGGATTAATGCGATAAATTGGAGATACATTTCTTTGAAATATTTAGAAATAAATTACAACACAGGGTCAAATTATTCTGAAAATTTTTTCAGTGAACTCAGAATATAACATACTAAAAAGAACATTTTTTTCCTGTTTTAATGTTTAGATGTTTAAAGGTTTCCATCAAATGTTAAAATAAAGCATGTTTTATTATGTAATTTTATGGGTCAATGCAGAAAGTGACTATAAAATATGAGGGATGGTAAAAAGTAAGTTGATCATCTCCCATTTAATGTCAGGAAAGGCTAACAATATTGAAATATGTTTATTGGTGGTTAAATGCAGTATGTTAGCAGCACTTTCCAAATAACGTTTATATAATCTAGCAGGCTAATATGTGAATTTTTTTACTCAATTAGAATTGCACATTCTAGAAGTACATTTATTTTCAAAACTTCAATTTTTCACATGGAACATCTCATATGTAGAAGTTTGACCAGCAGACTGGCTGGTAATGTAAAGAGGAAAAAAGTTACTTTCTGCTTTAGAAGAAAATAGAAAACTTTCCATCATGAGGCCTAACAAAGTGTAGTAAACAACACTGGAAGGAAGGTAAATAAAACTGCCATCTGTGCCCAGAAATACCTGTCTCCACAATCCCTGCTCATCAGTATGAAGCCGAGTCAGAGATGTGGGGCCACAGCAATTAAACTTGGCAATTTGGCAAGGAGGGCAAGAAATACCTCATTTTTGTGCACATATTTGAAGATGCTCATGATCTGGTGGAATTTCAACAGTGGTTTTGCCATGCTCTGAATATGATGCACTTTCTCATAATACCCAGGACAGGAAGGTAGAATCCATATGTGGATTACCAAGGTAGAAATCACATTATAGTGCGAGAAATTAACCATAAGGTCTGAGTCAGTTGGACCACCTCTGCAGACCTGTCGCAAGCAGAAAATAAACTGACAAATGTGCTCCATCCTCAGGATAACAGTCTACCTCAGACACAATATGTTCAGTTCAGCATATGGACTTTATAAAATTGTTAAGGGCTTTCTGTGGTGATGACTGAAATTGTCTGGTATCAAATCAGTGTTGGAGCAAGGATTGCCATTCATGGTAACTAAAGTACTTGATGTCACCACAAAAAAAGAGCCATCTGTCATTTGAATCTTGCTTTGGGGAAAAATGTGTGCAATGGTTGTGCTCTCCAGTGCCTTTAGATCTAACACTATGAATATAGTAAGTAAAAGAGACGTGATTCCTATGGTACATTATAAGTTACACATAGGTGTGGATTCCAGTGGGTGCTGGAAATGCAAAGATTAATTAAGATTGATTTTTCTTTCCTCCCCAACATACACACTCTGCTCCAGATCACTGTGCTTATAAAACTTTCTTGAAACATCTATCAATATTTTTATGACATTACATTCTCACTATATTTTTAAGGCGCACCTCACCTTTCTACAAATAAAGCTGTTGCCGACTAGTTCAGCTATACTCATCCAAATATTTTCAACTTTTAACAGTGTTTACTGCCTGAAATATACTTTTATGCATTGATTATATTCTATAATATATTTTAATTATCTCAAACATAACTGATTTTTTAAAACATCATTTGATTTACCTTGCTCAAGAATAAGTGTTCTGTACACAGTAACTTTTTGGGTTTTGTTTTATTCTGACAGCCCTTATTGTGCTGCATTTTAATAATCCTATAAATTCATGATAATAATGGACAATATCTTTCTCTTCACTCTATTCCCAGCATCTAGCAGAGTACTGGTACAGTGTTGCTGCTGCATAAATATTTTTTCAGTGAATGAGGGCTCCTTTCCCAAACTGTAGCAGCCCTGAAGATGATCAAGGGTAAAAGTGTTGTGAAATAAAAAAACAAATTCAAATTTAAGTAAAGAGAAAGTTTATTCAATAGGATTATTGTGGCTGCAGAGCATGACTATAACAATAAATGAGTTTTTTTTTTTTTTTAAGAGAGGGCTTTTATGCTCTGACTGACCATGTGATCATAAGATCTGTAAGGGATTCAAAGGTCAAGCAGAAAAAGAATTTTGTCTTTATAGAAAGGACAAAACAAGGTAAAAAAATAATAATCAGGGTTGAGAAAGTGAGATGATAAGCAATGGCCTGATCTGACTTACGGAAAAGTTGTTCTGAATTTTAATACTTGCTCAAGGGTGAGTCAAAGTTAAGCAGCCTGGAGATGAGAGAGAGGAGAAGCTTAACTGAAATGTGATCAAGTCAAGTTAGGTATTTCATCTGGATTCCTCAGTGGGTACAAACAATTCAGCTAATAATTTATAAAGCAAAGAAGAAATTGGCAGTGTCTTTGTTAGGTGCAGCCATATTTAAGAAAAGGGGACATCTGAGTGTTTTCTCTAAGTCATATGAGGAAGGATAGTTCTTTGCTTTCATTAAATCATTTCTTAGAACGCAAAAGATGGAGGAAATTTATTACCTGTTTCTTCTTTCCAGGAGCATTCAGATAAAATTTAGCACTATCAATATAAAGTAATAATTTGGTCCAAAGACTGCAACAACTCTTAGCACTTGCCAGGCAGTACACTTATTTCTGACTCTTACTTGTTAGAGGTATAAAATATAGCCTTAATTTGGTAAATTTTATAACTGGGAGAGAACTGTTTGAAGAGAAGGAAAATCAAGAGTGAAGTTTTCAAATAAAGAACAATGAATTTATGTCATCTCTAGGTAAGGAAAGTATTTTAAAGATAAAATTGGAAACTAAAACAGTGCTAGTTGAATGTATGAAAAATTGAAACTTCTATGAATCAAGAATTTTTGTAGCTTATCTTTGCTCTTCTTTACTTCATTTGTATTCCTGGAGAGCGACCTCTATTAATTACAAGTTGAGGCTCCCATTGTGTTCTAGCTTCTCAATTATACTGGTCTATGGGTGGTACCAGCAGGAGACACAGAAGGACACCATTTCATGGTTCCAGCTCACATTCTGTTCTATAACATTGTTTTCCCAGTTGCTGCTCCAGACTAGAACGGGTAACAGTTTCCTGCTGTGGCTAATCCTTGGGTGTCTCATTAGCCCTTTGTTAATCCATTAACCACGCCCATAGTTTTGTAAACTTTAAAAAATTAAACCCTTTGAGTGCACCATCTGTTTTCTGCTGTTATCCAGACTGAAACATCATAGCCAAAACAGCAAGTGGCACACTTAAAAGAAAATGCAACTTGTATTACAGAGGAAGAGCTTATATCAATTTTACAGGGGCCATATTATAGGGTTCTTAAAGCTATGAAGAAAACTAATGATAATTATCTCAATAAAAATGACAAAGTGACCAGGACATTAAAAATTAATATAACTAGATAAGTATGAAATAGATATTTGTGTTCTTGAAGTATGGACAGAATTTTATTTTATGTAAATTGCTTATTTTCTGAATTTTCCACCAGGAATAGCTTTTACTTGTATAAGAAAAATTAATATATGTGACACAAAAAGTAAACCTCACATAAATTTGGTATAGGCATTTATTGTAAGGTCTAGTTTAGCAACTTTTTAGTCCTCTTTAATGTCTGCCTTGAAAAACCCATGCCTTATGCATTTAGTCATTCTCTTGTGAGTGAATCCATAGCATCTTGCACATGTTTCTTTTTATGCTCTTTTTTGCATTCTATGATTGCTTCTCTATTGTGAAGTCCTTGAGGCCATTATTAAGTAATGTCTGGAACAAAATCTGCATGCAGTAAATGTTTCTTGAATGAATAATTATGGTAATATGGAGAGTAAAACAGAAGAGAAAGGATGAGAGAATCTCCTGGTGGGTTAGAGTGGTACTTTCACTAATAATTGAATCCGGAAAGTCTAGAGCCCTATTGCATACATTTAATATAGCCAATTGTTATTACCTGAGTTATTTTTTAAGGTCATTTACATTAGTAATCTTCATATGTGTGTTTTTAAAAAGGCAAAATTCTGCCAAATAAAACCATGACTGTGAAGATGTAAATGTGTGTGTGTGTGTGTGTATGTGTGTGTGTTGTGTGTCTGTGTTGAGAGGGAGATGTATGTTCCAACATTCATTTAGTCAGGGTAACAGAGTACTATGAGTGATATGGGATGGGAATTCACTATCAGAATTAGACTTATACAGCTGTCAAAGGAGCTAGGAAAATGAATGATCAGAGTAGGTACCAGGACGTTTAGAGAAAAAATCACTGCTTGTAGGAACACCTGAAGAACCAAGTCAAACTCTAAGTGGAACTGTGACAAGGAAGCTCACAGAGACTTCCAGGAAGCTCTTGCCTTTGTGCAAGTAGTGCTTCCATGGGTTCACAGTCAAGAGTTTGTTGGTGAATCTTCCTATTGGTCAGCCGGAAGATGAGTTTTGTAAAAATCCAGGCAAGACAATTGCTGGAAGCCTCCAGTAACCTCTGTGTTTGAGCTAAAGGACCTTCAGAGATTCATGGCTGCTGCTTCACTTCTCTCTTCTTTTGGCCAACTCAAACCTGGAACTGTATAAAGAAGGGCATCCACAGATGTGTGATTCCCATCTCCAAGCTGGCAACAACCCTGCACTGTGTTTATGTAAAGTACCTACCATCTATCACAATCACTATTAACCATTACTATTGCCATTACAAAGGAGGGCATTGTATAAAGAAAAAAAAAAATTTTAAACTACATTGGAATAGCATTCATATTAAAGTAAGACATTCACTTTCTATCTGTGTTTCTCACCTCTGGTTTCAGCAACCAATTATTTGTTCTCTTTAAGATAAATTACTTTATCCTATTTTAGGACTTCATACAATAAAAGTATATTTTATGCACTATTCTGTGACTGATTTCTTTTGATCAGATAATACTTTGAAATTTATCCAATGTGCATTTAGCAGCTCATTATCTTTTATTTATTTAGCTTTGATTTTGATATTTTTATTTTTATGTTTTATTGAGGTTTGAGTATATACATAAAACCATGCCTGTCCTAACTGTATGGTTTTGTGAATTTTCTTTTATTTTGAATAATAATTTCTGTGTAATATAGCTCAATTTATTGATTTACTCAACTATTATGAATAAAGAATGTATAAATATTTCTATAAATTTTTTATGTAGACATATATTTTAATGGGTCTTGGTTAAATCCTTAAAAGTGGGATTATGGATTACATGGCAATTACATGTTTAACATTGTAATAAACCAAAAAACAAATTTTCAAGATGATTATGTCATTTTACACTAGCAATACTTAAGATATTCAGTTGCTTCACAACCTCACAAATATTTGGTATTATAAAGTTAAAAAAATGGTTTTTAACTTGCTAATGAGTGTCAGGTGTGGTGTCTCAGCTGTACTTTGCATTGCTTTGATGACTAATGGTGTTGAACATCTTTTTTCTGTTTATTAGTCAGTCACATCTCTTGTCCTGTGAAGATGTTTTGCTCGTTTTTAAGTTTGGTTCGTTTGTTCCTTTATTGAGTTTCAAGAGTACTCTATATAATCAGGATAAAGTTCCCTTGTCAAACTGAAATTTTGAGTACTTTCTTCAGCCTATGGCTTGACTTTTCATTTAGTTAGCAGAGCATATTCTAAAGAGCCAAAAATTTTAACTTTGATAAAGTACAATTTAGGTAATTGTTATGGTTTATAACTTTGTTTACTAATTTAAAAAATCTTTGTTACCCCAAAGTGTTCTAGTATTTCCTTCTGGTGTGTACACTAGAAAATATCTATTTTACACAAAAGAAGGCAGTAATATAGAAACAGAGGAATAAATAGACAAAGGAAATAAAAAAAATAGCATATGAAAATCTGATCATTAACCACATTAAATTTAAATTGATTCTACAGTTTTTATTTTCTATAGCAATGAATGCACTCTAAAAATATTATGGTAAATGAAAGAAGGCAACCACAAAAGAGAGCATTTTGTATACTTTATTTATTTGAAATGTCTAGAACAGGGAAATTTTTAGAGACGTAAAATAGATTTGTAAGCTTTATAAAAAACATCGGCTTTATTGAGATGTAATTTACACATTCTAAAATTCACCTTTTTAAAGTATACAATTCAGTATTGAGTATATTCACAGAGCTCTGCAACCAACCACACTATCATTTTGGAATAATTTTATTACCCTTATCTATTTTTAAAATGTACATTTTATATCTACATATATTATAAACCTGAATATATATACATAGTGTATAGGCTAAGGGAAATGAAAATATATTGTTGTAAGATTCTTAAATTATAATTTGATAGGGACTATAGAGAGCAAGGGATGGGGAGTGACAGCTGATTGATAGGAGTTTCCTTTTGGGGTGAAGATGCCTTTAAGATGCCTGGTTAATTTTATTGGTACCTGGACATGATGTAAGCAGTAATAGGAAGTAAAGCAATAAAACTATAGTGTGAAATTTTACATTTATCCAACTAGGTTCCAAGCTGTATTAAATGTTTGCTGTAGTTATAGTGGTCAGTGGTTTCAATTTCCCCTGTTTTTCTTGTTTTTGTCTCTCCTGTTATTTTGGGATTACCCCAAAAAACAAATTCTTTAAAAAAAAATCTGTGCTTCACAAGCTTTCATTTGTATCCACTGTTATTACAGTAAGGGCACTGTTGATGTGGTGGTAAAATGTGGGGAGATAATTTTGTATAATTCCGTGGTTAAATCCCAAGCTTTTAGTGAGCCTTTGTAACTCTTTTCCACCACCTTAGGAGGAACAGGAAGGTTTGAGCATACTGGATCCACATAATTGCCTTACCCTGAGATTGGATAAGGCTCTGTAATTTCTTTTCCCCTACAGAGAAGGCTTTTGTTAATAATGTTAAGGAGAAGACCCTGAGCATACTTCTGTTTAGGGGGAGTGGGGAGGAGGCAGAAATTTTCTTCTACTTTACTAAGTTTTTCTGGCAGGCTTAATAATTAAATTGACATGAGACAGATTAAAAGAAGAGAATAATCAAAGTTGATTATGTGTATACATATGGGAGTTCCATAAGCTTATGAGGCCCAACAGTTGTGTTTATATGCCATCTTGACTTCAGGAAAAAGAGGTAATGGTTTGGGACTCCAAAGGGGAGGAATGTAATTCACGAGAAGATGGAAAAGCAAATGTTTGCTTAAACAAATGTTTGCTGGGTCATGCAGAGACAACAAGGGTCACAGAGTGGACACTGATCTCTAGGCTCTGTAGAGTGTCTCCCACCACACCTAGCTTATATTATACTATAGTCATGTATGGAGATAGCCCCCTTCCTGAAGCAGGCCTTTATCTAAAATCTTTTAGACAGTAAAAGAGAAGGTCAAAATATTTTCCTGAGTCTTTTGTTTCTTGAAAATAAAATAATCCTATTGCCAGGGATATACATAATGAGGTGATAAATTTTGTTTCCCTACATTCTAATGGGTTGACTTTGTTCCTTCTCCAGCCAATAGAATGGCAATATTTTACTTGTTTTTTTCACCATGAGAACCTGGTTGTGTTCCTGCAGATAAAACACACAAGTATGGTAGCCCTCAAAATATTGGACCCTCTGTAATTTCTCATTCTCATGAGAGTCCACAATCACAACCCAGGAAATCATCAAAGTTAACATTCAATTGTTTCTCTAGTTTATGGCTCTAGTATACTCTGGACCAGCTAAGCTGATCTTGGCTAAGATTCTCTGTCTCCTTCCTTACCACATTTCTAGGGTGCAGTGTGTACTGTACTGTGTCCTCAATTCTCTGAAAGCATTTTGGACACATATATCAATGTCATAGCCCTCTGGCTAGTTATGTTTCACGAGTCACATTTTCTGCATTTGTGGGCTGCCTTGTTCTTTGTTGAGTTGTTACAAGAGGTTCCAATTATGACATGCAACAATGACAATACCCTCCTGTGAATACAGAATACTTCAAACTTTGTCAGTGGCAACCACCCTTATGCAGCAGCTGGTTTTGGAAATTTCTTTGATGTTAATACCACCTGATGTAGTCCTTTGCTACCTATATTAATACCAGTGGCCTCTTTTGCTGTATCATTACAACTTGGCTTCTTATATCAATATATTTGAAAAGAGTCAAAGGTGGTATTCTGAGAACATCCCCTTTAATGGTTTTGTAAATAAAACTGTAAATGACTTATATATATAGGATACACACACACATACACACACACACATACACATACACACATATACATATATCTGTTGAAAAATATGAAATCAAACTGATATTAAGAATATGGAATGTTATATTTGCTTTTAATAAAATTTATCATTTCTAAAACATAAGAATCTATCCTCCTCACCTACTGCCTAAAAAAGTTGATGATTTCAGAATGACTACATATATTTCAAAATTAAACCTAATTTTTAAATCAATGCTACATTTTCTCTACAGTAAGCAAATATGTATTTTCAGATCTTGTAAGACCTTTTTATTATGCATTAGAAAATTCAATCTGACTTACTGGTGTAATATATCATATTAAACACACACAAACCCATGACAGAAATCATTGCTATAAATGTCTGTTAATATGTAAATGGGGATTCTGTTGCTTCAAGCCTCATAAAATAATTAGTCAGCTCCTTTTAAATTGTGATTTATTGATCAGCAATTTCTAAAAATAGAAAACGTTAGCTTATTTTCCCCTGTAGGTTATTCCATTGGTAGGAGTTTCAAAAATAATGATAGCGGAAAGCCAGTAATAACTAGTGCAAACTCTTCCATCTTGCCTCCTTTTCTTTTGAAACTCTTCTGAAAGTAGAACTGCTTATCCGTAGCTGCCAGGCACCTGGGGAATTTTCACTTTCTACATCTACATGAAGTCAGAGAGATTTAATGACCTTTGTAAAATGGCAATTTATCTATTGCATTGTCTTACTACACAGATATAATTTTTCACCCTCCACTGGATAAAGACTTCACACATGCACATACATAAACGCTCCCACATGTTCACTTATGGGACTTGTTTTTTATGATAGACAGCTGCGTATTGATCCAATATTTCTCATTAATCCCTCCTCTTGTTAGGGCTACCAGATCATACAAACCACAAAAATGAGTAAGATGGAAGTGAAATATAGGAAGCACTTCTTATTACATAACAGAATGTTAAGCAAATTATCTTGAAATGATTCAAGGGTTAAAGTATTCTAGAAATTATCACTTTTGTAAGGAAAGAAAAAATAATGGCTTCAGATTATGTATGGATAATATATTCATGTAGTAGACTCAGGGAATTCTTCCTCATCTAAAAATAAATTTGTTTTATTTTTAACTTTATTTTTCACACTATTACAGATGTCAGGATTTTTTCCCCCTTTTCCCACCTCTACACAGCCTTTGACTCCCTTTCCTTAGGCCTTCACCACATAGTTATTTGTGTCTATGGATTGTGTGTGTATGTTCTTTGGCTAATCCCTTTATCTTATTTTATCTAGGAATATATCCTAAGAATTATGAAATATCAATTGAAAGAATATATGAGGTCTGTCCAGAAAAAGTCCACCATTGTTAATATAATGAGAATGGTTTGCATGATATCGATGTAATCTGGCAGGCAAGGAGAGTGGACTGGAGTGCATGAAAATGAACAATGATGACTTCACTGCACTAGCCTATGGGAAGCCGGGGTGCTTGGTGGTGGCAAATGTAGCTCAGCCCCAGAGCAGAAAACCACTGGGAGCATGGTGGCATGCAGGACCCACTCCACACACCAGTTTTCCCGCGTAGAAAGCTTGCTTTCTGCTAAAGGACTCCCTCATCCTGGGCTGAGAACAACAGATGTTCAGCGTGTAACCTTGAAGCAGTTTCTTAGGGCCTATTCTAGGCCAATTTCTAAGAACAGGATGTGGCTAGACAAGTTATCCTTATCATCCTTGCATGTGTAACATTCCTTTCTCTAATATGTAAGAGTAATAACCATATAAGGCAATGATTGGCACTATGATTCACACTTTTCTTGGATGTAATCCACCTAAGAAATCAATAAAAGCCTGTTAAAGGAGGGGCAAATGGTGCTTTCTTCTTGAGAAAGTGGCCAGTTCTGTCCCCTCTTCTCCACAGGATTCTTGCGCTTGCTGTGCATTTATTCCCTCATCCACAATGCCGTGGACTCTGCTGGTCAGAGGTCCATGACACTAGTCAGTGGGGGTGGTCGACACCACTGAGTGAGCATGTGCACTGTGTGGTCATCGCATCCAAAATGACTGAGTAGAGCAAAAAATATTCATCAAATTTTGCGTTAAGCTTGAACATTCCTCTGCGGAAACTATTCTGATGATTCAGAAGGCTGCAGCTATGGGCAACTGACGATTGGCAGCCTCATCAGGACAATATGTTCATTCATGAATCACATCATGTGCAGTTTTTTGGTGAAAGGTCAAACCACTCAGGTTACTCAGCCCCCCAATAGCCCAGATTTGGCACCCTGTGACATCTGGCTTTTCTAAAAACTAAAATCACCTTTGAAAAGGAAGATTTCAGACTGTAGATGAGATTCAGGAAAATATAACAGGGCAGCTGGTAGTGATTTGGAGAATTGTTTGAGGTCCCCAGGTACCTACTTTGAAGGGAACTGTGGCATCATTGTCCTATGTACAATGTTTCTTGTATCTTGTATCTTCTTCAATGAAAGATTATATGGCTGGACACCTTCTGGACAAACCTCATATGGTGTAAGAAAGTGGTCTTGTTTTGCTTTTTTTGTTTGTTTGCCTTTTGTTTGTTTGCTTCTTGTTTGTTTGTTTATGTATCTATCCAATTTTCCTAACCACATTTATTGAATAGATTATATTTCACCCATGGTATGTTTTTGCCTACCTTGTCAAATACTAATTGACTATAAAGGCATGGGTTTGATTCCAGGCTCTCTTTTCTGTTCCATTGATTTATATGTCTGTTTTCATGCCAGTACCATACTGTTGGGGTTACTATGGCTTTGAGTATAGTTTGATATCAGGTAGCATGATTCCTCCAACTTTGTTCTTCTTTCTCAAGATTTCTGTGGCTATCTGGGATCTTTTGTGGTTCCATGTAAATGCTTAGAATGTTTTTTCTATTTCTGTGAAATATGACATTAGTGTCTTAATAGAAATTGTGTTGAATCTATAGGTTGTTTTGGGTAGTATGGACATTTTAATGATGTTAATTTTTCTTATTCATTAACATGGTATATGCTTCCATGTATTTGTATCTTCTTCAATTTTTTTCTTCAATGTCTTATAATTTTCTGAGCATAGTTCTTTTACATCTTTGATTAAATTTATTCCAAGTTATTTTAATTTTGATGCAATTTTAAATGAGATTGTTTTTTTAGTTTCCCTTTCTAATAGTTTATTGCCTATTATTGATGTATAAAATGTAACTAATTTCTGGATATTTATTATGTATCAGCATAAACCACTCTACCTCGCCTTTATCAACCTCACGAAGGCGTTTGATCTGGTCAGTCGAAGCGGACTCTTCAGCTTGCTACGGAAGATTGGCTGTCCACCACATCTGCTTGCTGTGGTCATGTCCTTTCACGACAACATGCACAGCACGGTGTCCTACAACGGCGCAACCTCTGAGGCCTTCCCAGTCAGCAGCGGAGTAAAGCAGGGCTGCGTCCTCGCGCCTACGCTGTTCGGAATCTTCTTCTCCATGCTCCTCCAATACGCCTTTAAGGACTGCAGCGAGGGTGTCTTCATTCACACCAGATCTGATGGCAAGCTCTACAACCTGGCCTGTCTACGAGCCAAGACCAAAGTCAAAGAGGTGCTCATCCGTGAGATGCTCTTCGCCGACGACGCAGCCTTGACATCACACTCCGAAGAGGGACTCCAGCAGCTAGTCACTTGCCTTTCCCACGCATGCAAGGAGTTCAGACTAGCCATCAGCCTGACGAAGACGAACGTTATGGCTCAAGGCACGGGGACTCCCCCATGCATCACCATCGACGGATACACCCTGGAGGTTGTCAACGACTTCACTTACCTCGGGTCCACCATCTCGAGCTCTCTGTCAGTTGACTTGGAGGTCAACCGGAGAATCGCCAGGGCAGCCACAGTTATGGCCAAACTGAACCGGCGAGTGTGGAACAATTCCAGCCTCACTGAGAAAACCAGACTGCGCATCTACCAAGCCTGCGTACTCAGCACTCTCCTCTATGGCAGCGAGACGTGGACCACCTACGCAAGGCACGAAAGGAAACTCAACAGCTTCCACATGAGGTGCCTGCGACGCGTCCTGCATGTCGCCTGGCAGGATAAGGTCCCCAACACCGAGGTGCTGAAGCGAGCCAACATGAGCAGTTTGCATGCAGTTCTTAGTGAGAGATGCCTCAGGTGGCTCGGCCATGTCAAAAGAATGGATGCAGGCCGTATTCCCAAAGACCTCCTCTACGGCGAGCTAGCAGAAGGCCAGAGGATGACAGGGCGCCCAAAACTGCGGTTCAAAGACATCTGCAAAAAGGACATGACACAATGCTCCATCAATCTCAACACATGGGAAGTTCAAGCAGACGACCGCCTAGCCTGGAGGCTCGCGGTCAGGCAAGGTACGTCACGCGCAGAGGCTGCGCGCAACGAGGAGGCGGTCCAGAAGAGATCGAGGCGGAAGCAGCGTCAACAGCAGCAACAACAGCCATCTGCCTTCACCTGTAACAAGTGCGGCAGCACTCCCGAGTCGGACTGCACAGCCATTCTCGGCGGTGCAGATAGACTCTCAAGAAGCTACGCCATCGTCTCTCGAGACGGACGGCTGCCGATGACGATGATTATGTATCATGTTGCTTTATGGAATTCATTTATTAGTTCTAGTATTCTTCTGTGAAATCTTTAGAGTTCTCTGTATGTTATTATGTTATCTGCCCTGGCTGGTTTAGCTCAGTGGATTGAGCGTCGGCCTGCGAGCTAAGTGTCGCTGGTTCGATCTTCCAGTCAGGGCACATCAGAGAAGGAAAACTCTGACTCCAAAAAACCTCCGCTGCCTTGCGGCATACCTCTTCAGGGGAAAGGCTAAGGGAGTAAACCCCGACAGAAAATCCGGAGCCGGAGTCCCTAAGGCGGTTTGACGTTGTAGTCAACACCGGCAACTCCTGCGGCGCACCTGAACCCAAGCTGTATCGACTCCGTCTTTCCCTTGGACCCTTCAGCTGCGAAGAGAGGGGGGGTCTGCTGCATGGGCAACAGCAGACGCTCCATATTACCCTGCCCAGGCTCTGTAGCTTCAGCGTCATCACAAGATGTCGATTCAACACGGGAGGAGACAGATACCATGTCACTCCCGAGTCGGACTGCACAGCCATTCTCGGCGGTGCAGATAGACTCTTAAGAAGCTACACCATCGTCTCTCGAGACGGACGGCTGCCGACGATTATGTTATCTGAAAATAATAAGTTTTACTTCTTGCTTTCCAATTGAGGTACATTTTATTTCTTCTTCTTGCCTGATTGCTGTGGCTAGAACTTCCAGCACTATGTTGAATAATAGTGGTGAAAGCAGATATTCCTCTCTCTTCCCAATCTTAAGTAAAATGTTTTTAGATATTGCCTATTGAGTATGATGTTGGCTGTGGGTTTATAATACAAGACCTTTATTACACTGAGGTATGTTTACACCACTCTGACTTTGTTGAGAGTTTTTATCATAAATGGGTGCTGGATTTTATCAAATGCCTTTCTACATCCATTGATATGATCATGTAATTTCTTTCCTTCATTTTGTTTATGTGGTGTATCCCATTTATTGATTTGAAAATGTTGAACAAAGTTTTCATCACTGGAATAAATACAACTTGATCATTGTGTAAAGTATTTTTAATGTGTTGCTGGATCCCATTTATTAATATTTTTCTTGAGGATTTTAACATGTATGTTTATCAATAATATTGGACTATAACTCTCTTTCTTTGTAGTGTCTTTATCTGGTTTTGGAATTTGAATAATGCTGGATTCATAAAATGACCTTGGGAGTCTTCATTCCTTTTGAAGTTTTTGGAATAGTTTGAGAACAATAGGTGTTAGTTCTTCCTTGAATGTTTGGTGAAATTCACTTGTCAAACCTTCTGGGTCTAGGAATCTTGTTGGGAGTTTTTTGAATACTACTTCAACTTCATGTTATAATTAGTCTGTTCAGATTTTCTGTTTCTTCCTGATTCAGTTTTGGAAGATTATATGTTTCTATGAATTATTTATTTCATTCAGATTGTCCAATTTTTTGGCATATAGTTGTTCATAATACTTTAAGTTCTTTGTATTTCTTTGCTGTCAGTTATTATGTCCCTTTTATTCATTTCTGATTTTATTTACATCCTGTATTTTTTTCTTGATGAGTCTGGTTAAAAGTTTGTCAATCTTGCTTATCTTTTCAAAAAACCAGCTTTTATTGATCATTTGTATTGTTGCTTTTTTGTTTTTGTTTTGTTTTGTTTTAAATTCTGCTATTTTGCCAAAGCCACGTTGAACAAAATAGTAAAGGTCTCTGTTTGAACAGAGCCTAGAACCTACTTGAAAAGAATATAAATATTAAATAAAGGAACATGTTAAACAATAAAATTAAGTATGATAAAGATATTATTAGGAAGTTATTGAGTTATTGATGTCGACTTTGCCAAATGCCATTGGTTGGTCACCTTCAATTATAGTCTTCTGGGGGAAAAAAAAAAGACTGTCTGATTTCCCATCCTGATAACCCAGTGCCTGGGACTGCTCAAAAACAATGCAAAGCTCTCCTCTCTTATGGCATCAGGGTAGCCTCTGGACAGAGAGGGAGATCTGCCTACCATTCTAAAGCAAGACAAGCTCATGCAAAGTTTGGGTGAGTTCATACAAGATAATATAAAGACAAAATTTTATATTCTAACAATTTAAAGACATATGGAACCACCAGGATCAGTTAATTTATTGTTTAGGTGTTGAGTCTCCAGTTGTCATTAAATAGTTATTTTAAAATTTGGTGTTAATTGGTAGACACTAAGTTTTATTATTGTAGCACTTCTAGGAGCCCTTCATATGCTAAAGGGTCTTATAAATCTCAGGTATAAATATGATTTGCAAATAATTTAATAGTCTCCTTGGCCCATTTTTTCAATGCTTTTCTATGGCACAAAGATATTTAGGAAATGATGGCCTTAATATTCTTTTTAGAACTCTACACCTAGCTCTCTATCAAAAAAAAAAAAATTATCCTAAAATGTCCCTATTGACCATTTTTGAAGACAGGTCTGAATTAGGGTAGATGTAGGAGTACCACAGATGATCAAGGTAAAACTTTGAGAAGGGGAAGGTTGAGGTGTGTGGCCTCAGTGTGCAAAAGATATTATTAAAAAATGTATTTGAACTTATTGTAAATGTATATTGCAAACTCTAAGGCATGCACTAAAAAAAGTTAGAATGAAGAAATAAATCTGATATTCTAATATCGAAAATTGAATCATATAAATAAAATACACATTTTCTATTTTTACCAATGACTTTATTGATTTGGATATTTTGATTATTTCAACTGTCTCCCACATGGTATAACATTGATTATTCTGAATTAATGTCTCAGTTTGTTTGCTATCATCTTCAACTGGTCTATGTGACCATGAAGCATTGTCCAATGACTATTTTCCAGGCTGAAACTTTGCAAGCCACTTCGACACATTTGATCAGTCACAGCTCCTTCTCCATTCACTGCACAAATCTTTTCTTGTGTTTCGGTTATATTATTACCTTTCTTGAAATAGTAATGCATGATATGTTGAAATTGTTGTGTATATTATTTCATCATCAATATTAAAATGGCTGCACAAAAATTCACTAATTTTGATTTTTTTAAATGCATGCTGATAGGACAGCTGCCACAATACAATCTAACAAAATTGTTTTGAATAAAGTTAAAGACAACTAAGCCCTACTAGATCCATATAATGGAAAAAACTAAATGAACTTTTTGGCCAACCAAATAAAATGCTTAATTAAAACCACAAAGACAGAAAAAGGTAGAAGACAAACATAGGAACAAAGAACAAGGGCAACAAATAGAAAACAGTATCAAACATGATAGGTATTAATCAAACTATCTCAACACTCATTTTGAATATCAACTGTCTTAATGTAACAATCAAGAGGTGCCTATGGCCAGGTCTGAAGAAGTCAGTAGACTCTAGCAAGGAAGTCAAAGAAGAGAAAATCAGAAGGTACAAGACTAAAATGAAGAGAATCACTAACTACATGATTCTATGCAATGTGCATGAATAGGTCTTGAAAGATTTAGACACATAAAATTTATTTGCTTCCTGTAGTATTTAATCTTTATAATAAGATTATTAATTAACCATACCTACATCATACACCAGTATAGTATTTATTTAAAAAATAGTAGATATTCATTAAATGTTTTATTAGTTAAATATATTTTCATCTATACTCCTATTTTATGCTGAAACAGTAATGGGAATAAATCTAGTCTTTTATGATAATAAATGACATATTCCATTTATAAATGGTCTTTGGTTTCTGCCTTGTAATTTAATTTTCATCAATCTGATTTATATTTAACAAACACGTGGTTTCTTGTGAAAAGAAAACTTTGGTTTGACATCTTGTTTGAGATATTATGTTCCTATGTTGATAAACATTCTTTTTGTTTTCATGCTCTCTTAGAAGTGTTTCTCTCATAGAATGGCTCCTCCTCTGTTTCACTAAAACAAAATTGGTTTAGAAACATTGTTTCATCTAGAATGAAATATTAATAAATGAACTTGTGTGGGCAATAAAAGGACAGTTTTATTATGAGATTCAGTTTTATTCAGTAGGAGTATCAATTCTCTCATTCATTTGGCCCTATCAAGGAGTTAGTTACTGCAAATATACTTTATTTCTAAAGGAGAGTTAATCACTCTATCTGTGGATATCACAATATCAGAAGATACATGGAGGTCACATAAATATGCTAACATTTTCTTTCACACTTGACCCAAGCTCTGGTATGCGCAGTTCAAAAATACCACTGAGATAACTAGTTGGGGAAGGAAGTGATGGAGACTTGGAACAGAACATAAATAGTAGCCAATACTAAATATGATTTCAAATCAGACATTTAAGATAATTTTATATCAGAGAGCATGTACAAGAAAAGTGGTGCACACTCACATTCAGCAAAGAAGGCAGTCAATTTTTCCAGTGGAAACTAGCTCAGGCTTACCCTAGCTCTGTAGAATCAGTGTCACCTAGTGGTTAAGCAGAAGTACAAGGCTGCACAGGAACTCTATTGTGGCCACATCTCCAGTTTCCTAGAAAAGAACTACTTCATAATATAGTGCAGACCATAAAAACCATTTCTAATTAGTCTTTTTTTGAAGAATACTGTTTTGACTCATATACTGCACTGCCATAATTCTGAATCCATTCAGCCACAAGCCCAAGCCCTATCACTTATAAAACAGCATCAGCCTTCTGATATACATACCTGTTTACATCATGTTGGCCAGCATGTTTTATCACAAGGTGAGTCCTAGATAGTGCCAATGTATGTTTAAAACAGATTCCTAGACCTATATTTACAACCCAGACTTTGAGCTTTGCTTAGAAAAGCAAACTTTGCTTAGAAAAACAAAGTTCACTTACATTTAAATTCGGCTGTATAACTAATTATATGGCTTTGCACAAGTTATTTGAATTTTCTGAGCCTTATTTTCCAATTGTTTAATGTCATAGATATATTGACATAAGTAAAATTATATATGTAAAGTTCTAGACACACAATTCACATTCAAGAAATAATAGCTATTGTTATTTTAAAATCTTTGTAAAAGGAAAAGATGCATTAGAAAACATTTTTGTCTCACTAAAAATTGTAATTTCATAAAAAATAAAATCAAAATTTTGATTGCACAGCTTACAGGGTTTAAAACGCTGCCTACATATTAGAAACTCAAGACATATGTATGAAGTGAATGGAAATTATGTCAGGGTTTCAGAGCCAGATCATCCCCTTTTGTTCTCCCTTCCTTTCAGCAGCTTTTATGGCAATAGTATTCACCTTTTTTATGGCATTCCTTCAAAAACTGGAATTTTAAGCATAACATATGAAGATATTAAATTTTATTCACAGTTATTACATTGTTTACTCAGTCACATGTAATCACCCTATTGCTATTTTACAACTGCCTTGATTGCACTGTCTCATAAATTCAGAAGGCAAATTAGTCACATATTTTAGCTAAGTGAGATCTTTTTCTGACCCTCTTATGCTAGTATTCCATGTGGGATTATCACCTTAAAAGTGCTTTCTGAATGGTAGCAAAAAATAAATTTTATACAGTAAATGTACTTTGATCAAAGCTGTCAGCCATTGATTTACTACAAGTCATTGTCTTCACCTAATTTTCTCTCCTTAAAGTGGTTACCACAAAATTGTGCCTTGAAGTTCTTGTCACCAATGTGAAATGTGAAATATACAAAAATTTTATATAGAACAAGTTTAGCCAGTCAAAAAAATGGTCTTCTGTCCTGGGAAACGAACCTGGAATGTACTGGGGAGGCTAAGAAGATTTATAGAAACTACTGATAACTATGTACTCCTGCTCTTTTATGTGAAAATTGGTGCTATTTTCCAAATAAGTAGAGAATTATCTTTAGAACAAGTAGCACCTAGGCTCTCTTATTACTTCTCATCATCAACAGTTGAGCCTTGGGAAAAGAGAAAATTTATTACATAAAGTAGATGATAGGTTGAATTGTGAGCTAAGGCTCCAGAATGATCCTCTCTTGCATTGAGCTGGATTGTACCTCTCAGTGTCAGAAAAGAATGTGTTTGCAAGGAGGCTAGGTAATTCTAAGTTTAATCTAAAGACAGAAAAATGAGGGAGAAAAATACCAAGCATGATAGGAATTCAGAAGAGAGAATAGTGCAAGAATTGATGGTGAGTAACAACCAGAGGAGAGAGAACATGCCTCAAATATCCAGACATGATGAACAGCAGAACAGGGAGAAGAAAATGACATTTTAGTTTTTAACAGATGTAGTATAATAATATATGAGATGTATCTAGGGGACTATAGGAGAGATTTCAAGAATGAAAGGGTTGTTCTTCTTTTACTGAATGATACAAGGGTGAAAGCACACAGTTCAATATAAAATGTGAGAAAAACAGCAGTTACATAAGTGTGGGAGTTTACCACAAAATTCTATATGTTGTACAACACAAAACTAGAATATGTGGGAAATGTGGCAGTGATGAGATTTCAAAGTCTTCAAATATCTCTAAATGTCATACTAGTTTTACTAAAAACAGTCTACCTCATATAATGCACCTCCAAAGTCTTACACTTTAGAGTAGTGTAAAAGTCTTACACTTTTAGGAGGTAGAACAAGCAACTAAAAGAGTGATGTTCCAGATTTAATTTGGGCTGAAAAAAATTATAAGCCCAGTTGGGAGAAAAGTGAATAATTCTTTTTTAAAGAATTTATTAATTTATTTTTAGAGAGGGGGAGGGAAGGAGAAAGGGAGGGAGAGGAACATCAATGTGTGAGAGATACATCAATTGGCTGCCTCTCGCATGCCTCCAACCAAGTACCTGGCCTGCAACCCAGGCATGTGCCCTGACTGCGACCCGGAGAGGCAACTTTTCTGTTTGTGAGATGATGCCCAATCCACTGAACCACACCAGTCAAGGCAAAACATCTTTTTATGATCCTGCTACCCAGTTTAGAAACTCCAGATTACCTCAGATTAAATTAAAATGCAGTTAAAATGTTTGGAGATCTTATGAGCTATTGTCAGTGTTGAGTATCATTGCTCTAGTTCTTTTATTGTGAATATTATTTTATTTCCTTGTATGAGTGCCATAATTAAGTTTACCTTTAATTTGAAATCTGAGTTTTCTCTATATTTCTGCTTTTAAAATAATGTTGCAATAAACATTGACATGTTTCCATGTGTACATGTACAAGAGGTGCCCTAGACTCCACCAGTGGAATTGCTACATCCTCAGTTATGTGTGTATTTCTAGATATTTAAGATTGTTCTCAGTAGTTTAGAAGAATTTAATGCTCTCTTCAGAAAAGTGTGAGAAGTTTCATTAGTCTATATATTCACCAACACATGATATTGTCTGCAGTAATCTAATGATTTAATCTTTTATTTTACTAATTCTTAATGATGTTGAGCTTTTATATATGTTGGTTACTTATGTTCTTCTCTCTGTGCATTGTTTCTTGATGTATTTGTCCATATTCTCTTGTGAAATTCTCATTTTTATTATTATTTTAAAGAAATTCTTTATGCATTGCAATTATTATCCCATTTTTGGCTATGTGGAAAACAAATATCTCCTGCCAGCATGTATTCTTTTTATTGTATTTTATGAAATTTTTATGAGTCAAATTTTTAATTAAAGTCAAATTTTATAAACAAAGATAATATTGTATCAGCTATCTAGTTTGTCAGTGCTATGTTTGGAAAATATGGAGAATTATTTAGTGACAGTAAAATGAGAATAAAATGAGAGCTAGAAATACTGAAATGATGCTTAAAATGTATCAATTTTTCTTGTTTTTATTACATTTCTTCATTTGTTTTGTCACTATATCATTTAGCTATTCTAAGAATCATGCTATGTAACAAAACAAACTTAGTGGCTCATAACAATGAGCATTTTTTGTTACATGCATAGGTCTTATATTAACTGGAGTTGGCTGAAAATTGTGCTTCAGTCTGTGGTCTGGTTGGGATTGGCTTCAGGTCAAAGGTTAGGTTCAGGTCAGCTTCATATCGTTCTGGAATCAGCATTTATTTTGGACATTATCTCATTGAAATGATAGATGCCGAGGAGAAAATCACACTCTTCAACCATATTTTTTTGTTGTTGTTGATGTATACCTTTTATTTCATTTTATCCCCTATTATAATGATTAGGTACTCCCATCTTGTTTACTTTTTCAAGTATATTTTATTGATTATGCTGTTACAGTTGTACCAATTTTTTCTCTTTGCTCCCCTTTACCCAGTACCTCCCTTGTCTCCAGCAATTACCCTTCTCCATTAGCTCATGTCCATGGGCCATGCATATAAGTTCTTTGGCTTTTCCATTTCCTATACTAGTCTTAATGTCCCCCTGTTTCTTTTGTATCCACCAGTTATGCTTCTTGATCCCTGCACCTTTTCTCCCATTCTCCCCCTTTGCCCTCCCCACTGACAACACTCCATATGATCTCCATATCTATGATTCTATACCTGTTCTACTTGTTTGCTTAGTTTGTTTTTTGTTTTGTTTTAGGTTCATTTGTAGATAGCTATGAGTTTGTTGTCATTTTACTGTTCATAGTTTTTATCTTCTCTTTCTTAAATGCATCCCTTTAACATTTCATATAATAAGGGCTTGGTGATGATGAACTCATTTATCTTTACCTTGTCTGAGAAGCACTTTTTCTGCCCTTCCACTCTAAATGATAGCTTTGCTAGATAGAGTAATCTATCTAATCCTTGCTTTTCATCACTTTGAATACTTCTTGCCAGTCCCTTCTTGCCTACAAAGTTTCTTTTGAGAAATCAGCTGACAGTCTTATGGGAACTCTTTTGTACATAACTCTCTTCTCTTGCTGCTTTTAAGATTCTCTCTTTATCTTCAACCTTTGGCATTTTAATTATGATGTGTCTTGGTGCAGTCCTGTTTGTGTCTAGTTTGTTTGGGACCCTCTGTGCTTCCTGAACTTGTATGTTTATTTCATTCACCACATCTGGGAAGTTTTCCTTCATTATGTTCTCATATAAGTTTTCAATTTCTTGCTCTTCCTCTTCTTCTGGCACCCTTTTGATTCATATGGTGGCATGTTTAAAGTTGTCCCAGAGTTTCCTAAGCCTCCCCTTGTTTTCTTTAAATTCTTGTTTCTTCATTCTGTGGTGACTGTTTATGTTTCAAATCATTGATTTTAACCCTGGCTTCTTTCCCTTCACCATTGGTTTTGTGTGGATTTTTCTTCATTTCACTTAGTTTATAGCTTTCACTTCTTCCCTTATGCATTTGCCATATTCAGTCATGTCTGTCCAGTCTCAGCATCATTATCACCAGTGTTTTAAACTCTGCATCTGTTAAATTGGCTATCTCTTCATCATTCAGTTCTCCCAGTGGAGCCTTGATCTGGTCCCTCTTTGAGGCCATACTTCTCTGTCCCCTCAATTTGTCAGCCTCCTTTGTGTGCCTCTGTTTTAGTAGAGCTGTTGCACCTGTCACATTGTTAAGGGGCAGAGCCTTAGGTGTTCATCAGTACTGGGTGGCCCATTTCACCACCTTGTGGTGCTGCATGTGGGGGAGGAATTAGAAAGATAACAATGCCACATGCTCTGCAGTTGTCTCTTTTCCATAAAGTTCTCCCAGTTTTTGTATGGGACTGGTGTCTCTCTAGCTGTTGCCCTGGTTGTGGTTCCCAGAGTCAGTGGGTTTGCAGATGTTCTAGGACCAGAGGGGCCCCTTAACAAGAATCTCATGAGAAACAGGCAGTTTCTTTCACTGCCCCAGCCCCTACTGGTTTTCATAGCCAGATGCAATGTGGTTTTATTTTTCTGGTGCTAGAACCATGAGCTGCGTGGTCTGGCCTGGAACTGCAATCACTACCTGTGTGTCCCTCCTGGCTTTTATAATGTGTGACTGCTCTTTCCAACAGCTGGCCACAGTCACTGCCTTGCTGCCACTGCTGCCGTTACCAAAGCCACCACACCGAGTCCTCTCCACCTTGGCTCCTTCTTGTCTGCATAAGTACTGCTTCTTTATATCTTTATTTGTTGGACTTCCATGCAGCTTGATTTTCTGATAGTGCTGGTTGTTTTTTGTTTGTTTGTTTGTTTGTTTGTTTGTTTTGAAGTAGACGTAATTCTTTTTAAGGTTGTGGAAAGAGTTGAAGCATGTCTACATATGCCTCCATCTTGGTTGGAAGTCCAGGCTTCTCAGCCATATTTTAATGTCTCTGTTTTTATCACCTCCTGATCACACTTATTTGGCTAAAACAAATCACATGACTAATTTGAAAGGGGAGTGGAAAATTATCCGCTGACCCCAAAGAGAAGAAGAGGTAGTGAATCTTTATTGAACAATATTCTTGTCTATTAAAGTTAGCTTATATATTGGAGAGTATGCATTTTGGGGCTGTATTTTTCTGGATGGACATAAAAGAACATACTTTTAATCATTATTTTGCATATACATGTGATTGTGATTCCTTAATAATTTCACTTTATATATATTTTGAATTAAGAACTGATTTATGTGCCCTTATGTTTCCTCATTGTCCTTCCCTCATTCTTTATAAGAAATTATACAGAATCTAGAGACAAAATAGGCTTGGCCATTACCTTTTAGAGATTTTTGCTTGTTTGTTTTAAGAGTTTATATTCATTTAGAAGATTTATCTACAAATGTATCCTCTTTGGTGCTTTTCAATCATTTCTGCATTACATCAATTTACTCTGAGATAACATTCCTAAATTTTATTATGAAAATATTCTAATATATAGTGAAGTGAAAGGATTTTACAGTAAAGAATCATGTACCTACAGCCTACATTCTACAATTAACATTATATTAAACTTATTTCAGCACATATTTTTCTAACTCTCCATCCCTCTATTCATGCATTTTATGTGATATAAGTAAGTTGCAGCCCTCACTACACAGTTTGCTAAATGCCTCAGAATGCATACCATTAACTGGAGCTCAATATCTGCAAAGAAATGCACAAATCTTAAGAGTACATTCCATGAGGTTTGCTGAGTGTCTAGGTTATTGCATTCAGTTCTAGTTGAGCAGGAAGCCTTCAAGCTCCTAAAGCTCAGTCAAAGTATGATGAGTAGAGAAAATAAGGCCATGGACAGTTCTACAAAGGGACAATAATAATGACTCTAGAATCCATGTACTTCATATCTGCTGGTGTCCCTATCATCTAAGCTATAGAACTTACAAGCCATCCTCAAATCAGAGGAAAATGTGTTACTCACAGAGTGAGATATTTATATTCAGTAGATATTACCAGTTGACCAGAAGTGCAACTACTTGCTCTCAAAAATTAATTTCATAAATACAACTATTGGAGAAAAATTAAATAATATTTTATAATAAAGATAGCTCAAAAGGGCAAATAATATTGGGGAAAAAGGAAAACTTATCTGTTTCCACACAATGTTTAAAAGAACAGTCATAACAGCCTCACTGTAAATGTACAGTATTCATCACCTTCCTTTTTTCCCTCAGTTCTTTTCTATGGATGATTATGAAAAGATTAAATATTGAGTGGCAGAATTTCTAATATAATCCAAATCTCTCATTTTTCTTTTCAATACTATTTTGGAGCATCTATGTTATTTTCAGGTATGCTATATTTTTATTTGGCCATATAATGTAGAAAAAGCAAATATGATCCCTGTGAGGAATCAAGAGGTATCAGAGTTTTATACAAGTGCTATATGTAGTTAAAGCTACATTCCTGTGTATCAAGGACTTGTACAATGTGCATTGGGAACACAGGAGAGGGGCATAAACCAAGGCAAGGTAGAGGGTGGGAGAGAAAGGGGGTTAGGGAAGACCTCTAGGAGAAGAAATGTTGGGGCAGGATCATGACAAATGAATAAACCAAATCCAGGAGAAGGTCATTAAAGAAGGAACAAACAAAACAGAGGAATATAGTTAAGAGGAACATGACATAGGTATTCATGTTTTGTTTGATTTAACAAAGATTTAATGGGAACCACTAAGTTTCAGGCACTAAATGTTACTGAGAACACAGGGGCAAAGAAAACACACCTTCACAGAATCCAGAATCTAGTGGTCACTAGACATCGAACAGGCAGTTAGAATGTGATAAAGGATATAAAGGAGACTATTGTAAGGGGCTTAATCTTGTGTATACACAGTGAGATATGCCAGAAAGCCATTCTGATAAAATGATTTCAAGCAGATATCTGTGATAAACAAAAAATAATGAGAGGTGAAATGGGGAGAAAGGAAAAAGCAGTGGAAAGAAGTCAATATAGCTGCTTGGTTACAAAGAGGAGACAACATCTGCAGAGCCCTGAGACGGGAGAGAATGTGGCACATTTGAGAAGCTTAAGCAAGTAAGTATGGCTTCAGGGAAGAGCGAAAAGAGAAAAAAAAAGCAAAGGAGGTTAGAGTGGCAAGCTGGGGCCTGATTTAGCAAGGCCTTTTTTTTTTAAATCATTTTTTGTTATTCTATCAGTTATCCCAGTTTTTTCCACAGTTTGCCCTCCTCCACCCATCCTACGTCCTGCTCCTGAGTCCATTCTCACCCTGGTTTGGGATTTTTGTTATTATGTATCCATTGTCTATTTTAATCTCTTAAAAAACAAATAAAAAAGTCTCTTATCACCTTTTTAAAAAATAAATTTAAAATTCACATTTTATTACAAAGACATCCATTGACTTTGTATTGCTGTTATCAATATTAATGCTGTCACTACAGCTCACATTGTCACCATCAATGCCAAACTAAATATCAATAAAAGGTGACATTCATTTGCATTTAAATCACCAGAGAAATAGTGACATGTTGGCATGTAAGATAAAAACACTTGAATGTGATGATAAGAATAGGTAAGACTCATTATGTCAGTTTAAAACAAATTAAAATTTTAGCACAAATTATTATTTAAAGTCCCTGAATTTATATTTGGCAAATGCAGGAAAGTTTTGAGGTCATGGAAGGAAACCATGGTAGAATGAAGAAGTAAAAACTCACAATGGACAAATAAGTAATTCATGTTGCTACTATCCTATTGATTTTAGCAACCTGGGGGATCTGTTCCATCTTCCTAATGTTTTGACTCCCCAGCTTCTGTGCTGTGGTGGGGTGGCCAAGTAATTTAGGCACAGAAACCAATGTCACACACAAACTTCCCCTAACACATGACATAATAAATTAAAAATCACTAGTTTTCGTTGCCAATAAAGAAAAATATTTTAAAATATCCCAAATGGCCACTAATATTAAACATGACATTAGAAGAATTAGCAAGTATAACTAAAAGAGAGCAAAAACAGGCACAATCATTGGAAAAGAAGAGGTAAATGTATTTCTATTTTCAAAGCACATAATTCTCTTTCAGGAAAATTCAAGACAATCTATTGATGTTTACTCTGTTCTAAAATTATCTCATTTTATCTCAACTCCCCAAATATGGACAGAAAGTTTACCATCTCCCAAAGCACTGTTTTATAAAACACAAGTTGGATTTATCATAATAAATTATTATAATTTACTGGAAGATGCTCATTGCTTATATCCTTTTATTTCTCACAGCACACAATTTTTGAACATGAAAATATTACCAATCCATAGTAGATGGGTAATATTTTTAAATTTCAAATTTTGATGTTTTTGAAAATCTCTGATTCTAAGATTAATTTTAAAATGAAAATAAGAGTTGTCTGGACTTATTTAAAAGTATATGTAGTTTTATATAAATGTAACCAGAGGAAAATATCTGTTCCTTCATATGGGTGCTTTGACCAAGAAACTTGTAAGATGTATCATACCTATAGCTTCATATAGATTACTTGAGAAAGGTGTGTCACCTTGTCAACTTACCGCTTTAAATTCACACTAGCAGTATGAATTTTAAATTTCTGCTCAGATGTAAGGATAGGAAAAAAAAAATATATATATATAATATTCACATTAATTTTTCCTGCCTTTTGTAGAAATTCAATAAATTAAGAGCAAAGATAGCAGAACATTAGGAGAACTAGGTAGAATATATTGAATATTTTTAAAGTTACTTCTAATAAATTATCTGTAAAGTATTAAATTTATCCTAAATAGATAAACATTGTGGCCATCTTGTGATAGTTCATATATAAACAGGAAAATTTAGATGTAAAAAGCAGCTCTTTATTAACTACAACATGCTACACTGTCTTCTAGATAATTTTCTTCAGTTGCTAAACTTAGCCAAAGGAACAGAAAAAATAAAGTTCGTCTATTTATTTGCATAGTTACACTACTGATATTTTTACTTTACAACTAAACATGATTTGTGTTATTGTGACTTCTAGTGAAACCAATGAGATAATAAACTGAAATTCTTTCTGTGTTAAATTCTTGACTGTTCTAAATTTATAAATATTAACATAAAAATTAATTTATCAGCTATTTAATAATTCTTTATCTTTTAAACTATGTAATTTTACTATCATTTAAAATAATCTCACTTACATATGTTTCATTAATATATTATAGCACTAATTGAAGTTTTTAAATTTTACTGGAGCATTAAAAATTAAAATTACAGATATTTCCTTCACTTTATTGTACGTTAATTGAAATAGATCTCTCTCAGTATTTTTAATATTAGAGAAAGACAACCTCTTTAATTAATTGCTAACTTAAAATATAGTAAAAAGCAAAGAACTATTTTTTCCCTCTATTCTCTAGTTTTTGACAATTCCCTCAATTACATGCTTTAGAAACTTTATAGAAGCTGTCATGCAGCTTGAACTTGTAAAAATATAAAGGTTTAAGATGGTACCTCTTTGCTCAACCACATCAATATTACAACTAAAATATAGAAAAACCATCATCCAGAACCATCAGATCAAGTTAAATGTAAGTCTGACAACTATGAAATTAAACCACATCTTTCGAGATGGCTGGGAGGGGCACAGATACAAAATAAGCTGGTTCCACACCCACGTGTGGTGGATAAAATTTGGAACAAACATCTTAGGAGCAAGGAATTCCAGCCCCACAATTCCAGTGCCAGGAAGATAAGTCCCAACTTTAAGCTGCAAAAACCAGCAGGAATTGAGTTGGTGGAAGAAACTGCTAGAGCCTCAAGCAGTTCATCTTAAAGAACCCATACACAGAATAACCTACTCAGACTCACTCCCTCTGAGCTCCAGCACTGGGGGAGCAGCTTGAAAGGCACCAGTGGTACACAGGGAGGAACTGAAGCATCTGGCATCAAGGCAAGCAGAGGCCATAGTCTTTTTTCTAGACCCTCCCCCAACAGAGCTGGCAAGCCGGTTCCATATCCGAGACTCCGTCAACCTGGCTAACCCTTTTTGACTCACTTCGGAGATTCCCAGAAACTCCAACCCACTCAATTAATGGCCCACTGATGCTGCTTTTTCATATGAATGGCTGATCTTGGCTCATGTTTCACAAGTTCCTAAACCCTATCAAACAAGCCACAGGTGGCCTCAGTGAGCTCAAGGCCTGGGACTACTGGCAGACAGTTTAGATTCACAATTGGCTTCATCTGGGAATCTCCATGCCCAGCACAAGTAGCATCCATCTCAGATTGCTTTATAGCTCAGGCACGGTGCCCCAGGCAAAACACAGGTGGAGGCTGACCTTGGCCTGCACCACCAGGAAACACCAGGACTAGTGTACCCAGTGGACAGCTACAGACCACCGCAGACCACCACCACTCTGCCCCTGCACAACTGATCCTCCACAGCGAGTGGAGGTTGGTGGTCAGTGGTCACAGCCAGTCTTGTAGCTGCCTGGTCTGGGTAAATCCCTCCCACTGATTTGCCAACAGCAACCAAGGCTCAACTACAAGAGGAAAGTGTACTCAGCCCACATGAAGGGTGCACCTCGAGTACCCAGCTTGGGTGATAGGGGAAGCTGTGCCACTTTACCCTATAGAACACCTACTACTTTAGGACATATTACCAAGGCATGGAATCAAAGCAGGTCTACCTAATACACAGAAACAAACACGGTGGGGGGGGTGGGGCTGCCAAATTGAGGAGGCAAAGAAATATGGCCCAAATGAAAGAACAGAACAAAACTCCCAAAAGAACTAAATGAAACATAAATAGCCAGCTTATCAAATGTAGAGTTCAAAACACTGGTGATCAGGATGCTCAGAGAAATGATTGAGTACAGCCACAAAATAAATGAATAAGTGAAGGTTATACAAAGTGAAATAAAAATATACAGGGAAACAACAGTGGTGGGAAGGAAGACAGATGCAAATCAATAATCTGGAACAAAAAAGAATAAATAAACACTCAGAAGGTAAAGAAGAAAGAAAAATTGAAAAAAAATGAGGAGAGGATTAGGAACTCCTGGGACAACTTTAAATGTGCCAATATTCTAATCATAGGGGTGCCAGAAGGAGAGGAGGAAGAGCAAGAATTAAAAGCTTAAGTGAAAAAATAATGAAGGAAAACTTCTCAAATTTAGCGAAGAAAATAGACATATAAGTCCAGGAAGCACAGAGAGTCCCAAACAAGCTAGATCCAAAATGGACAACACCAAGACACATCATAATTAAAATGCCAAAGGCTAAAGATAAAGAGAGAATCTTAAAAGCAGCAAAAGAAAAGCAGACAGTTATCTACAAAGGAGTTCCCATAAGACTACCAGCTGATTTCTCAAAAGAAACTGCAGGCAAGAAGGAACTGGCAAGAAGTATTCAAAGTGATGAAAAGCAAGGACATACAACCTAGATTAGTCTATCCAGCAAAGCTTCATTTAGAATAAAAGGGCAGATCAAGTGCTTCCCAGACAAGGTAAAGCTAAAGGAGTTCATCATCACCCAGCCCTTATTATATGAAATGTTAAAGGGACTTATTTCAGAAAAAAATATCAAAACTATGAACATTAAGATACAACAAACATACAACTATCAACAACAGAACCAAAGAAAATAAAAAATAAAAACAAACTAAGCAAAAAACTAGAATAGGAACAGAATCATAGGTATGGGAATCATTCGGAGGGGGAAATGGCACAGGGATCAAGAAGCATAATTGGTAGGAACAAAATAGACAGGAGGATAAGAATAGTATAGGAAAGGGTGAAGCCAAAGAACTTACATGCATGACCTATGGACATGAACTAAGGGAGTGGGATTGATTGTGGGAATAGGGGTACCAGATGGAAGGGTGCAAGGGAAAAATTGGAACAACTGTAATAGCATAATCAATAAATATACTTTAAAAAGAAAAATATATAAAGGTTAATTTGCTCAGTTGTGGAGACTTTAAGTACAACACATCAGTTACTATGCTGTTTGATATTTTCTGTGAATATTTCTAATTAGGAAACTCAGAGATTCTTATGAAAGTAAGTGAAATAACTGAAATGTGTTGGCACCGATATTTTTCCTCTTACTGAGTGAATTCAAAACATCATAAACATTTGGAAAAACTTAAGAATTATAATCTCACAGTTAAAATGTTGAGTTGTGTGACTTCAAATACTCTCTGTTTTTGTTTTGATTACTTTATGACCCATATTTTGTGGAAGAGAATGTACTTGCATATGCAAAAACAAATTGTGATTAGAAAAGAACAACTCATTAAAAATGTATTACAATAGAGGATACATATATTGTTAGACTGAAAATTCAGAGTTTATATTAAGAAGAAAAAGAATTACTGTAGATTTCAAAATTTAAAAAATAATCATATTTTATTTGTTGAATTTTTTTAAATCAGAGTGGAAATTATTTGCTTCAGCATGTAACATAACTATTATAATGTCAAGAAAAAAATAAAAGTACAGATTGACAATCAGCCTACCGTTTAGTTTACTCAATATGACACATATGTGAACTACATCATGGATAATAATCAGGTTAGCATAAAACCCTGCCAAATCTCTAATCACTCATACCATCTATGCCATATGTTTTTATCTCAACACACCCTGTCATTAAAAAAAGTGCACACTTAATCATGGATAAGATGCAAATATTAGAGTGTTAAACTTGCAGAGATTTTTACTGTTATTTTGACATTATTTTTTATTCATTTGTTAAATGAATAAGAGTATAAATATGAAGACCCTATTTGTCATTAAAAAAAAAGACACTTTGCTAACAAATAACTAAGTTTTAACTACAAACCCGGTATCTATTGTGTAGTAGAAATAGAGGAATGGGCTGATATGGTACTCATGGTCAAAATCGAGGCTGAGAAAGCAGAAGATGCTGGCGATGCCCTGGCTGCTGCTCTAGGACTCAGAAACTTCATGCCTGGGGCTGGAGTCCTGAGCCAGTGCTTTCTGGCAAATGTAGAAAACAAGACCAGGTTAGGTTTCTGAGTCGTTGTGTGACCAACAGTAACAGCATTACTGTTAATGACAAATAACATTTATTGCAAATGTAATATGTCCCATGCTGTATTTTGAGCCCATAATTCTTACTCTGAGTGTGAGCCTGTGATGTATGCATGAGTTTTGTCCTTGTCTACACATGAGAAAGGTGAAACACAGGGAGTCTGAGAGTACTGTCAAAGGCACATGGCAAGCTGGTGGTATATTTGACTATTTCTGGACACTTTTGCTAATATTCATGTTCTTGGATTTGTCCTAAAAAAGTGCTATTTCCAGGTAAGAACTGTCTAAATAAATGAGGTGTTACTTTCTGTCATATTAGATGCTCTGAGCTACCTCAAAGTCCTTGTGATATAAGCAAAATAACTATGAAGACATATAAAGTAAGACCCTTACAATTTGGTTAATATTCAAAGCTTACTAATTAATTTAGTATAGCTTGCTTCACTAAATTTTTGATAATTTGAATTCTGATGCTTGTTATATGCAAAGTTTGACTTTATGACTTTAATTAAAGGAAATCATTTAACATCCAGTCTTTGAAAGGAAACAGTTTTTAAAGAACAAAGGAATTGCCAAGGAGAGTATTTACAAACACACATGGGGCTCTCAGTGACTGTTCAAAATTCCTTTGATGAATTATAAAACAGGTGTAAATCTTGACTTCTTTAAAAGATGCTGTATCAGGACATGCAAATTCATTCCTCCAAATCTTATTTCTGTTGACAATGATAAATTTTTCTAATACTCCCCATTTTCCTCCATTTTCTCCATTTTAGTTTTGCTAATAACATAACTACAGTTCATTTGGACAGAGGTAATACTTAATAAAAGTATATGGGTCCATATTAAATTGTTGAGGACCCAACATGAAGAAGATTATTGAGGTCAATTGTTCCAATTAGGCTTTCACTGGGGATTCAGTTCCATGGAATACTTAGCTTTTATGCACAAAGCTAATTGAGAAAGTCATCTGTAAGACTGATTTTTAGAACTTACTGATAGTAATACAGATTTATTTTAGAATTGTTAAGGATAGCTCATTCACTTGATGGAAAGGTTATGTGCATAAAGGAGTTTGGTGTTAGAGGCCACTGGTGGTGGTCTCTTACCGCATCACTACCTCTCAGGATGTGAAAGGAAAGTATGTTCTTTGCCACAAACCTTTAAATTTTGAATATATATGGCTCCAAGAGTCCTAAATTCAGAAATAGATGCACAGGTGTGATTTGAGGTTAGTGAACAGTAAGAGACTGAGTCACCAGCATTATATTATATGAGTCATAGTTAGAATAATCACAATACATTGAACTTGAACGTTATGTCCTCATTTCTCCTGATTCTGAATACCTTTTGAGTGCCCCATAAGTGTTGACTTTTTATTCCTCTGGACTGTAAATAGAGACTAAGTTTTTTCTTCTCTTCTTAGGTATATCTATCATCCCTTGACATCTATTAAAGTCCTGATCCCTTACTTAAAAAAAACAACACACTTTGGTTGTTAAATAAACATGAGAAAATTATGAAATTAACTTGGATTATATTTATCAAAGATTATTCTGTATTCATTTATTTAACATATTTGATTTGTAGCCAATGCTTCATTTTGAATCTACATTATGACAAAGAATAAATATTAAGTTAAAAATACCATTGTATTGTCTTTGCACCTCCAGTGTACATTGTAATGTTAAAAGGTTTTTTTATTCTTATTTATATTACCATGGAAGTTTCTGAGTTTTTAGCATGCTGCAGGAGTTTCTTCCCACCCCTTCTTTGACCCTGCCAACCAAACCTTCTGAATATCTATTTGATTCCTTAAGTGAGACCAAGAGAAATCAACCTGATCTATCAAATGGCTCAAGATCAATAAACAAAACTGGATACTTTTCATTTTGATGATTTCTTTTGCTGTGCAAAACTTTTTAGTTTGGCATAGTCCCATTTGTTTATTCTTTCTATATTTCTTTTGCCCAAGTTGCTAGTGGGATGGAGAGTTAGGAAAATGGGTGAAAAATGTGAAGAGATTGAGAAGTATAGACTGGTAGTCAAAAAACAGTCATGGGGATATAAAGTACAGAATAGGAAATATAATCAATAATATTGTAATGGTGCCAGTTGGATATTGGAAATATCAGATGGAACAGTTTGTAAAGTATATTATTGTCTAACCATTAAGCTGTATACCTCACACTAATACAAAATAATATTGAATGTAAAATATAATTGAACTAAATTTTTAAAAATTAAAAAATATATTTAAGTAGAAAACCAGATAGTGTCAAGGAGAGACCCAGTTTTGGTGATCCCAATTTGCACCTATGTCTCCAGTCAGAATAAAACATAACCTAGGAAATTTTAGGAATTTGTCAAGATCAATCTTCTAATTATTTTCAGAGCCCTGTATTTTATGTATGCATGACTGTCCAAATTAGTGGTACAATGTTCAACCCTATATATGAGAATCCCAGTGAGAAAAGTACCATTTTCTTTTATTCACTAGATACTGTTTCTACCTCTAATACTAAATCCAAACCTGCTTTAAAATATGAGTTTTTAATTCAACAGTAGTTATTCTTATTCCCCAATTGCATAATTTTTATAAAACCTTCCTGTCAACACTTTATATTTGACAATATATTGGTCAAATAAATTAGAATATGCTTTGTATTTTTAAAGAGTTGTGAACATTAACAGTTAAAGCTTCCTAATCAACCTTTTTCCTTACCAGTGTGACCCACATTTGTTTTTTTTAAAATGTATATTGAAAAGCCAGTTAACTACTCTTACACAGAAAGCACATTTAAAAATAGCAAAGTGTAAAACTTCTTGAATTTCTTTCAGCATTGTAGTCCAAAATGCTCCAAGAAACTTTATTTGCTTTTTCCCTTAGCTTACTTTTGTTAAGAATAATATTATAAGTTTAATTGAAATTTGGGAAACATTAACTTCTAGAGACCCTTTTAAGTGGCAGCCTATGCCCAGTTCATAAATTGTAATTTTACATGTACATTTACCAGTTAAAGTTTTATTTTTTTGGTACTAAAAAGAGTAGGTTGTCTGAACATATTGTGTAATCTCATTATCATCAGTATATAAATGCTATCTGAATGGAGTCTGTGTGTCTGTACATATGAGGTCTATCCAGAAAAAGTGCAGCCATTCTTAGTATATAAAAAGAATGGTTTACACAACATCGATGTAACCTGGTAGCCAAGGAGAGTGGACTGGAATGTGAGTGCGTGAACAATGACAACTTCACTGTACTAGCAGGGGCAGGGGTAGAGGCCACTGAGTGAGCATGTGGGTTGTCTGGCTGTTGAATTCAAAATGACTTAGCAAGTAGAGCAATGAATCTGCATCAATTTTGTGTTAAGCATGAACATTCCTCTGCAGAAATGATTTGGATGATTCAGAAGACCACAGCTATAGCAGCTTCATCACAAGATGCCTGCTCATGCATCACCTCTCATGCAGAGTATTTTGATGATCACAAAATCATCCATGTGAGTCGGCGCCACTACAGCCCAAATTTGGTGCCCTGTAACTTCTGACTTTTCCCCAAAACTAAAATCGCCTTTGAAAGGGAAGAAATTTCAGATCAAAGAGAGTTTGGGAAAATATGACAGGGCAGCTGATGATGATTGGCAGGATTGTGTGAGGTCCCAAGGTGCCTACTTAGAGGGGGACTGAGGCATCATTGTTCTATGTATAATGTTTCTTGTATCTTGTATTTTCTTCAATAAATGTTTCTATTTTTTCAGATTACTTGGCCGAATACCTTCTGGAAAGACTTTGTATACTTGAGAACAAAATATTGGAACTTGCCAGAAAGGCAATATTAACCCTTATCTTTAAAATTAATTACTTTCTTTGATGTTTTTCCTGGATTTTTAATTATATATTTTTCATTATTACTTAGTCCCCTTGTACCTCCCTCCCTGCTGTAATCACTACACTTGTCCATGCCCAAGAGTCCTTTTACCTTTTTGCTCATTCCCTCCACCACTATTTTCTCCCACCTTTGCTTTCATCTTGCTCTCCATCTACGAGTCTGTTTCTATTTTGTTTGTTAATTCAGTTTTTTCATTAGATTTCACACATGAGTGAAATCACATGACATTTGTCTTTCTCTGATTGGCTTATTCCACTTAGCATACTGTTCTCCATGTCCATCCATACTATCACAAGGGGTAAAACTTTCTTCTTTTTGTGGCCAAATAGTATTCCATTGTGTAAATGTCCCATAGTTGTTTCATTCACTCATTTGCTGATGGACACTTGGGCTGCTTCCATATCTTGGCAATTGTGAATAATGCTGCAATGAACACAGGAGTGCTTATGTTCTTTCAAATTAGTATTTTGGGTTCCTTCAGATATATTATCAGAAGTGGGAGTGCTGCATCAAAAAGCAAATAAAAAATAATTACTCATTATATCTCAGCTGGTTCATTTGATAATAATGAAAGAGTCAGGTGTCAGTGAATGAATAAATAAAAATTTATCACTAAAAATATGGAGAAAATTATTGTCTTTATTCTATAATAAGAAATATTTTAAAAGTAATAACCTATTTTCCTTCATTTTATAAGGATATTCATTGACTATATCTGGCATTCAGTGCAATGCACATAGGTCTGCATTGCATTTAGGAAGGTGATGAGACATCTAACTTAAATTTGAGCAGGTGGAGAAAGATGGCCCCATACAGCAAGCCTGTTATAGTTTATCATTGGAAACATGCTCACATATGATTAACCCCTCACAGAAGCCATTTTGATTACAAACTATTAAACAAAAGTAAACTTTCCAATTTAGGTTTTGTTAATATTTCTGAGCTTATGCCACCAATAATTTCAGTGAGGTTTTGAAATTTGTTCAAGATGCCTTAAGTTTCTTCATAGTTAACTACTTATGGATTAGTGTAAAATTTGACTAGTGAATTCAGATGTTGCAATCTTTGAAATTTAACAGGAATATCATTTATTAAGAACTAGAGTTGTATCTGCAACCACTGTTATGTAAAGGGAAAAGGAAAGGAAGAATAGCCTTAAAATCATATTAAATTACTTCAATTCAACTAGTTGGATTTGCATGTCCCTTCCTTCTTTGATTTTCTAGGCTTTAACAGAAATTTTTGTCACATATCTGGGAATGACCTAAAATGAGCATGAATAAAACCTGTTTCTGTATATATCACCAGACTCACCACTGGATCCAAAAGTATGGTAGTACCAGAGGGAAGGGGGTTGGGCGTTAATAAAGGGTAAAAGGGGTCTAGTATTAATATATGGTGACAAAAGAAGATTTGACTTTGAGTGGTGGGCACACAGTGCAGTATATGGATTATGCAGCATAAAATCGTATGCTTGAAACCCATATAATATTAAAACCATTGTCAGAGCAATAAATTTAATTAAAAATAAATTAAAACTAAGAAATAAAATAAAAGGCATTAATCTAATTCTTGAGAGCTTGTTTGTTCTTATTCTCAATTTTTCCTTTTTTTCCTGAATATATCTTTTTTTTTTTAAAAAAAGAAGGGTGCATGGTGCTTAAACTTTACTTGTTTTTGCATATTGCAAAAATATTTCTATTTGACCTTTCATTTGATTGATAACTAATTATATTTTCAGATATATATTTTAGATTCAAAGTTATTTTTCTTCAAAACATTGAAGCTTAATTCCATTTTCTTGCAGACTCTAGGATTACGAACAAGATGTCTGATGTGCACTGTTCTTCATTTCTTCATAAACAACCTGCTGTCTTCTGTGTTTCTTCTTCGGAAGCTTTTGGGATAATCTATTGATCTTTGAGGTCCTGCTGTTTAACCAGGAGATATTTAGTTGTGTGTCTTTTGTAATTCTTTTAGGTAATGAAGACATCTTTTTCTTCCTTGGGAAATGTAAGCTGCTCTTTTTATTTCTATTAATAACCTAAAAGCTTTAGAACTCCAAAGTGTTCATTTATTTTTATTGTATTTTTTCCATTACCATTTATCTGCCTTATACACCCCTCTTCCAGTAATCACCACACTGTTGTCCATGTCCATGAGTCCTTTTTCCTTTTTGCTCAATCCTTCCACCCCCTAATCTCCCCGCCGCATAACTGTCATCCTGCTCTCTGAGTCTGTCTCTATTTTGCTTGCTCAGTTTGCAGTGGTCCTAGTCAATGAAAACTGAATTTTCTGAATTGATCTTTAATCTCTTTGCTTGTTTCTAATATTTTCCATCTCTTTGTTGCTTAATACTATATCCTAAAGTCTTCTTTAGTGTTCTATCTATAATCTCTTTTCTTTCAGGTCCAGTTCTTTAGTTTATTTAACATGGTTTTTCTCTTTGTGCTACCTTTCTCAGCTCTCTGGTAGTCCTGCTTATCCAGTCATATTCACGAAGAACTCTGCTGACAATCTGAGGAGCTGTTCTGGATTTCCTCAGGAGACTTGTAAGAGTGTTTCCCCTTGGTGTCTGTGTACATGGGAAGCAAGTTTCTACTTGTCATCGTTGTTTTATGGAAAGCAGTCTTGGCTCTTAGACAGAGTGCACTTAATTCAGTGCCAGAACCAGGAGCCTAGGTTTCCCCAGGCAAATGAACCCAGGTCATTTTAATCAATGTCAGACTGCTTTACCCAGGAACCACTGGCCCTGCTGTCCCTCTCTAAGGGTGGAGGCTCGGGGCTATTTGGCTGCTCTTCCTGCAGACCGCCCCTCAACCACTGACTGAATTTATTCTCCTCCCTGTTTCCAAATATCCAAACTGTGCTTAGTGCCTGAGAAAAATAGGTTCCACTCTTATTCAGGATTTCTCCTCAGTGTTTTTTGAATTATGTTCTCTCTTTCAGAATGTCAATTATGTCCCTATGCTCTTTTTTCCAGAAATTCATTAAAATATCTGTGTTATCCAAGACCTTTTTTTCCCATTATGATTACAGACTACTTTATTTTCATTCATCTTAATTGTATTTTCATTGGGATTTTGTAATGGAGAGGAGTAAGTGTTTATGCTTAATTGATCATTTTGAATAGAAAATTTGGAATCAATATTTTGGCATTATTGCAGGGTGTTTAAGAGAATGGGCTCTAGAACCTGGTAGTCTGAATTTGTAGTCTGACTATTTGCCCCATCCAAGTTTAACACTGTGCAAATTAACCTTTTAATTGCATTTCTTTGTCTGTAAAAGGCAGAGGTCTTAATAGTACTTACTTCATAGGGTTGTTTATTTATATATATATATACGTATATTTATATACACACACATACATATATCATATTTACAAAATGTTTATTGTACAGAAATGATCAATAATTATTAGTTATTATAGTAATGACATTCATGTTGCATGGGCTTGCATAAATGAACTTTATACCTTTTCAAGAATTGTCAAATATGATGCTAAAATAATATATTATAGTACAATATGTAACAGTATTTTTGTAGTTTTTTTCTTTTTCTTTATTTTCTCTTTAATATGTTGCTTGTACAAATCCCTTTGATGAGCTATTCCATGTAAAGGTCACAATTTGTGAAAGGAGTACACTGCATCTTATGAGTAAATATTTATGGGTTCTTAGTTATTTTATTTTATTTTTATTTTTTATTTTAAAAAGAAAGAGATAATGAGTAAGCTGCCATGGCTTTTATGTATCAGAAAATTTGAAATGAACACATATGGTGTAAGATGTCTTATGGCACCTCTATGGATGGGGCATTCTAGTAATGAATTTGAAAATTAAACAAATTTAAGTATGGTTCTGGAAATACAGTTTATGTATCTTATGTTACTAACAACCCAGTTTGTAACTTTGTTTTATTACATTACTCACAACTGAACACCTGCTCCCTATACTTTGAATTTTGAAAATGACTCAGTAGGCACAGCATCGTCTATCAAGACACAAGCATTTAAGACATAGAGCAGTAAACACATTCAGCAGCTGCAATGGAACCTTTATGATTTTTGAAAATTATAAATCTATCCAAAGCAATTCTCTGATAAAATACCATAAAGAAGGTATTTCTTATGGAGAAAACAACACAAGCAAATCCAGAAAAGAACATAAATCTATAATTTTCTAAATAAAAAATGTCACTATATAATAAAGTAACTTGAAATTTGAAAAAAATGAAGAGAATGGCTAAAGGAAAAAATTATTATCTTTCAGGCATGGCCTAATGTTAAAATCAAACAAGTTGCTGTAGAGAAGTGTTTTTAGTAGCATATTTGAAATACTTGTATTTACAGCAAGCTAAAGCACAAGCTATAAATATCTAAGTTTTCAGGATATGTATTATCTTTAAAGTTCAGTGCTGACTTCAATGGGTTGGAAGCTGGGATTCAGTTTTTCATACTATTATGTTTAGAAAGAGTCTTATTCAGGAAATTTGAAATAAAAAAGAGAATTAAACTTGTGCAAATTAAAACCACAATGAAATAGCATTTTACACCATTAGAATGGCTACAATAAGAAAGACAGACAGTGGCAACTGCTGAGCAGCTAGTGAGGCTGTGGAGAGCTTTGAACCTTTATACTTCCCTGATGAGAATGTAAACTGGCACATCCTCTTTGAAAAGCAGTTTGGCAGTGCATCAAAAAGTTCTGCCTAGAGTTAACATAGGACCCAGTAATTACATAATTACACCCCTGTGTTTCCCATTCCCAAGAGAAATGAAAATTGTCTACACAAAACTTGTACATTACTGTTCATAACTACATTATAACTCATAGTATCCAAAAGTGAGAACAATCAAAATATCTGCCAACGGATGAATGGATAAACAAAATTGGTACATTCTTATAATGGAATACTACTCAATAGTAAAAAAGGAATGAATTACTGGTGACTGACAGAACATGGATGGATCTTGAAAAGATTATGTACAATGAAACAAGTCAGCTACAAGGGACTGTATTAAACAAGCCCATATAGATGAGAAATCCAGAATAGGCAATAAAGAAAGTAGGTCAGTGGTTGCTAGGGGCTGGAAAGAGGGAGAATGGAGAGTGACTGATAATTAGACTGTGGTAATGTTTACACAAGTCTGTGAATAGGATAAAAGCATCTGAATGCACATTTTATGTTGGCAAATTTCATGGTATATCAATTATATCTCATTAGACATGTTTAAAAAGAACATTATGCTTTAAAAAGACAAAGGAGTCCATTTCTCTTTTTACACATCAAGTGCAACTTTTAAACAGTATGGGTTGCACTCTGAGAACAGGAACTTAATTCATAATCTTTATTTTTGTTTTTCATAAAGAGTCAGTCTCCAATGGTGATTGTCCTTAAAAGAAAAGATAACTATTACCTTACTGCTTAGTTCATTAGAGCCACACAATATATTGCTTTTAGATGTCCTGAGACATAGTACATTAAAATATTTATAAATCTACAGCAGGAATACTAATTGTTTGGAGGCTTAAGTTTCTTTTTTTAGAAAAATTCATTTGGATGTAAATCACAAAATCTTGTATGCAGTTATAGGGTCTTCAGGTTGACTCTGGTAATTACTTAGTATGGACTAATTCATAGTAATCATCAGTAATGTCAAGTCTAGAAAACAAAATGGAGAGGTGAGATAAATATACATATGAGCTCAGAATCTTTGGTTACTTTTAAAATCATCATTGGTTAAATTAAAAGGTTTGGTCCTCACAATAAAAATGAATAAACAGAAAGAAAAGAAAAACAAATAAGCTCAAGTATAAGCTGCACAAGGACAGACTTCTTAAATTTCATTGTGAACCTTATAATACCTAGAAAAATATTAAACAGATCAAAAATTCCATAAATGTTTGTGTAATGTATAAACTAATTTTATGTGTACATGAACTGATATCCCTCATAACTATTGAGTAGCCTCAGACTGAACATTTCAAACTTGCTTTAAGGAGTCATAGAGCTCTACGGAAGTAGTATCACACATACCAGATAGCTAACCTGTATCATCTTATATCTGCTTTTCTAAATGGTAATTCATTTAAAATTAAAGATAAAACTTTTAAAAATAATAAGTGTAGAATCGAGAACAAGAACTAACTCCAGCCTCTGTACCTCCATTTGGGAAATTCAAACATAAACTAAATCAGCACTATGTAGCAATTTTCCTCTTGTTAGTAATTGTGTATTTGAATCATGAACTATTGCTGGTTGCTAAAATAGCCAGTGGGAGGATTGTATCATATAATTCAGCATTATTTTACATACTGGGTTATTGTGTTATAAGTAAATAATGCTATCAGAATTTATTATTGTTAGGGTGGATATCACAGTTGAGCATGCTTGAGAGTTGGTTGTCAACATGGTGCCCTAAATTTACAGAAAGTTTGGAAAAAATCACCATGGACCACAAGGATATGTCAGCAACAACATGATCACATTAATTCTGACTGAATACAAGCTTGATCCTCTGTCAATGAATTTAGCATCATGGAAATTTCCCGTGTGATAAACAAAAACTTGTAATTAAGGGACTTATGCATCTAAAACATCTGAGTGTTTCAATTTCCTCTCTGGTCAAGAAAGTATCCTTGATTAAATTATCTCTAGCTCTGAAAATTTATAAGAAAAAATAGCCTACTGCTTGCATGTTATACATATCTTTCCAAATCATGTCAATCAGAATAATTAAAAACTTAGCACTCTGAGGCCGAGAGGACCGTGGTTTGGTTGTGCGTGGAGGGAAGGACCCAGAGTTACCGGTATTGGCTGTGCCTGGGACCATGGATGTGGGCGAACTTCTGAGCTACCAGCCCAACAGGGGCACAAAACGTCCCCGCGATGATGAAGAGGAAGAGCTGAAAATGCGTCAGAAACAAGCTGGTACCCGAGAACGCGGCCGCTATCGGGAAGAGGAAATGACTGTAATCGAGGAAGCCGATGATGACAAAAAAAGGCTGCTTCAGATTATTGACAGAGAGGGCGAGGAGGAAGAGGAAGAGGAAGAACCATTGGATGAAAGCTCAGTGAAGAAAATGATCCTTACATTTGAAAAAAGATCATACAAAAACCAAGAGTTGCGGATCAAGTTTCCAGACAATCCAGAGAAGTTTATGGAATCCGAGCTGGACCTAAATGACATCATTCAGGAGATGCACGTGGTAGCCACCATGCCAGACCTGTATCACCTTCTGGTGGAGTTGAATGCTGTTCAGTCTCTTCTCGGGTTGCTTGGACATGATAATACAGATGTGTCCATAGCTGTGGTTGATTTGCTTCAGGAGCTAACAGATATAGACACCCTCCATGAGAGTGAAGAGGGAGCCGAAGTTCTCATCGATGCTCTGGTGGACGGACAGGTGGTTGCGCTGCTCCTGCAGAATCTGGAGCGCCTGGATGAGTCTGTGAAAGAAGAGGCGGATGGCGTGCACAACACTCTGGCTATTGTGGAAAACATGGCTGAGTTCCGGCCAGAGATGTGTACAGAGGCTGCCCAGCAGGGGCTTCTGCAGTGGCTGCTGAAGAGGCTGAAGGCAAAGATGCCTTTCGATGCCAACAAACTGTATTGTAGTGAAGTGCTGGCCATATTGCTCCAGGACAACGATGAAAACAGGGAATTGCTTGGGGAGCTGGATGGAATCGATGTGCTTCTTCAGCAGTTATCCGTGTTTAAAAGACACAATCCTAGCACTGCTGCGGAGCAGGAGATAATGGAGAATTTGTTTGACTCACTCCGTTCCTGCCTCATGCTCAGTTCCAATCGTGAGTGCTTCCTGAAGGGCGAGGGTCTTCAGCTGATGAATCTCATGGTCAGAGAAAAGAAGATCTCACAGAGCAGTGCCCTGAAAGTGCTGGACCACGCTATGATTGGACCTGAGGGCACAGACAATTGCCATAAGTTTGTTGACATTCTTGGCTTACGAACCATCTTTCCCCTCTTTATGAAATCTCCCAGGAAGATCAAGAAAGTGGGAACCACTGAAAAGGAACACGAAGAGCATGTCAGTTCGATCCTGGCTTCCCTCCTGCAGAACCTGAGAGGGCAGCAGCGAACCCGACTTCTGAATAAATTCACTGAAAATGACAGCGAGAAGGTTGACAGACTGACGGAGTTGCATTTTAAATATCTGGATGCAATGCAGGTGGCGGACAAGAAGATTGAAGGGGAGAAACATGGCATGGTCCGGTGTGGGGAAATCATAGACAATGACGTCGAGGATGAGTTCTACCTCCGGCGCTTGGACGCAGGGCTCTTTGTCCTCCAGCACATCTGCTACATCATGGCGGAGATCTGCAATGCCAGCGTGCCCCAGATTCGTCAGAGGGTTCACCAGATCTTAAACATGAGAGGAAGCTCCATCAAAATTGTGAGGCACATCATCAAGGAGTATGCGGAGAACATCGGGGACGGCCAGAGCCCGGAGTTCTGGGAGAGCAAGCAAAAGTGCATCCTGGGCCTGCTGGACAACTTCTAGAGCCCTGGCCTTGTGCGACGGGGACACTCCGGGCCTTCCTCCCAGTTTCCGCACAGCTCCCTGACTTTCAGACAAATTAAAGCTAGTTTAAAAAAAAAAACAAACAAACAAACAAACAAAAAAACTTAGCACTCTGAGATACATGCATTGACTGTATTGGATTATGTTCTGACACTATTAAATTTTGTTAAATTTTCATTAATTTCTTGTCCATCGTAAATGCTCATTTCTGTTCCAACCAGCCATAAAATGTACTGTCAGAATACGTTGGTTCTACTCCCAGCTTTATCAGTCAATTAAAGTATGACAGTTTACATGTTATTTCACTAATTTATTAATTATTCAGTAAGCAACTATTATGTATTAAGCATATATCTTTTACAAAGAATACAGTAGTAAACAAGAATAACTTGGACCCTCTCCTCATGAATAATGGGTTGAGTTTTTGTAATGAGTTGATGTTTATTTCTTTTTATGATTTGTGTGGAGCTTAGCAAGAGTCATAGCCTCAGAATTTTATAATTACAAGAAACCTTAGAGATTATACAGCTCTATCAATTTAGTTAGCAAATGTGGATGATGAGACTTTCAGTAGTAAACAAGTTTGTTCAAGAAAATAAAACAAGCGATCAAAGATTTAGGAAAAGCAAATAGAAATTAAGACTAGCAAAATCCTCACTGTTTATTTATTGTAGTTGTATAAGTAACATGTTGCTAAAAATAAATAAATAAAGCACCTCATGTGAGTAAATTATTCTTAGGCACCTAGGATAATCTTAGTTTACTTGTTGGTTGTCATCTTTGGGAAATGTGAACAAGATAAAACACCAAAATGTGATTCACTTTCCATAAACATGTTGCTCAAAACAAGTTATCTTCTAAGGATGCTACTTTGAAAGGTAGTTCCCTCAGGAATAGGTCCCCTCATATTTTATGTCAATTATTTTATGTTTTCTTTCCTCTTGTAAAGAGTTCTCATGAATGAATTACTTTCTTTGATTAAAGATTTAAATTTTTAAGGAAACATCTTGAAAAGGACATTTCTATTTGTTGTCAGCTACACAGATTTGAAAATGCAGCCTCATATTTTTGTGGGGGCTCTGAAATAAAAAAGGTGCTTGGATAATCTTCACACCTTTCCAGATATACTACAGGGTGTAGTATAACAGTCTGAGTGTCAGAAGTGTGAGTCCCAAACATTGTCCATTTGATCTTGAGCAAGTCACAAAATGACTCTTTATACTAGTTTACTAATCTGTAAAATGAAAGAAATTTGTAACAATCTTAAGACACCTTTCAACTCTGAATACTGTGTGATTACACCTGGAAAAATTAGGATAAATGCCTATTGATTCAACCATATTGCATAATGCATATTCTGGTTGTCACTAAAGCTATTCATTGATGTCTGTCTCTTCTTTATGAGCACATCATAGGTTTGTTCTTCATCCATTTGAAGTTATACATTGCTATGTGGCTTGTTTGTCTAATAAAATGTAAATGGGACATGAGACCAGACACAAGTGTAAGGGCACTCAATAAATTCTGAAGTAAATGCTGCAGGGATTGAAGCTTTGCATGTATTTTATGCTGATTGGCATGTGTGCATGGAATACTATTTATAAGTTTGTTTGTTTTGCCTCAAAGCTAGATATGCTCTAGCATCTGGAACGGCAAGTAAGTTTAGGCCCCACAATTAGAAATCAAGTGTAGAAATCAAACAGAGACTGCTTCTGTTAGTGAAGACTCTGCTTCATTAAAGAGAATTTACAAACAAAAGAAAAATTTGTTGTTATGGGAAACCAAGGATTAGATTTAGTCAACAAGAAATGATGAAATACTACACAGCAGTAAAAAAGAAGGAACTCTTACCTTTTATGACAGCATGAATGGACCTGGAGACTATAATGCTAAGTGAAATATGCCAGTCAGTGAAAAACAAATACCATATGATCTCACTTATATATGGAATTTAAAGAACAACGTAAATGAATGAAAAAATTAGAAACAGTAGCATAGATACATGGAACAGGCTAGCAGCTGTTGGGTTGGGTGGGGGGTGGCCAGCATGAAAGAAAGTGAAGGGATTATCCAAAGAACATATATACAGGACCCCTGGACATGGACAATGGTGTGGGGATTACCTGAGGGAGTGAGAGTAGAGCTGGTTGGAAGAAAATAAAAGAGGAAAAAGCAGGGACAACTATAAGAGCATAAATAATGCAATATAATTTAAAATTACTTAATTTGCTAAAGAAATGGTTTGTAGGGAAAGTAGAGAAGCAAATGGTCAACTGGAACTGAGAAAAGAACATGGAATTAATTTGGGGGTGAATAAAAGAGGCAGAACTGAAAATTTCAGAAAATTATCAGAAAGCACAGGTGAGGTCAGATGTCCTTCTGTGAAGCTGAAGGTCACAACAATAGCTGGAGTTAAAGGACAGGGAAAACAATGCAAACAAGAAGTATATTCAATAAAAATTTCCTGTTATTGGTCAAATAACAATAGCAAGACTTACATTTCATTATTAGCTATATCCTCTTCTTTAATAAGTCTGTTAGCCTCCTATGTTACTATGTTATTCCTTTAAAATGGCCAGTTAAAATGTTTCCTTGGCCTAGATATTTGCTTAAAAATTATGATACTGTTCTAAATTTCATTTCAAATTCTTCAACCCCATACAAATATTTACTTCTAGATATTCAGAAAGAAATCATTTTTTGCTACTTCTTTTCTAGTTGTAAGATATGAAATTGCTTGGGGCACTGTTGACTGATTCAGTGATATGAAAAACTGAGAATATTATTATGGTTATATTTCTTCCTTGCCCCCATTCTTATTAACTTTATTGTTATTTAATATTATCAAAGTTTATGACAGTTACATTCTCTTTTATGGCCACAATCATCACTGTGCTTAGACTTAAATTCATATTTGAATGATTCCTTTGCTCAACACTAAGCAACTCACTATGGCTCTTACATTCATAAATATTTTGACTCATCTTTTTATTAAACAAAAATTATCACCAAACATATTTCTTAAATCGCTATGTATGCGGATATTTTAATAGCTAAGTTTGCCCATTCTTAAGAATGTCTGACCATATGTTTCAATGATATATTGACTGAATATAATATTCTTATATTCGTCGTCGGCAGCCGTCCGTCTCAAGAGACGATGGTGTAGCTTCTTAAGAGTCTATCTGCACCGCCGAGAATGGCTGTGCAGTCCAACTCGGGAGCGACACGGTATCTGTCTCCTCCCGTGTTGAATCGACATCTTGTGATGACGCTGGAGTGTCCTCTCCAGTGAAGCTGAAGCTACAGAGCCTGGGCAGGGTGATATGGAGGGTCTGCTGTTGCCCATGCAGCAGACCCCCCCTCTCTTCGCAGCTGAAGGGTCCAAGGGAAAGACGGAGTCAATACAGCTTGGCTTCAGGTGCGCCGCAGGAGTTGCCGGTGTTGACTACAACGTCAAACCGCCTTAGGGACTCCGGCTCCGGATTTTCTGTCGGGGTTTACTCCCTTAGCCTTTCCCCTGAAGAGGTATGCCGCAAGGCAGCGGAGGTTTTTTGGAGTCAGAGTTTTCCTTCTCTGATGTGCCCTGACTGGAAGATCGAACCAGCGACACTTAGCTCGCAAGCCGACGCTCAATCCATGTCCCACAAATATGTAGACATGGTTCCTTTGTATTATAGCTTAAAACATGGTTGTAGGAATATTTGAGCTTGCTTATACTCTTCCCCTTCAGTCATGCAATTGATTTTGTTCATGAAGTCATAAAAAAATATTTGTTCATTCTTCAAGTTTAATAACTCAACAAGGATGTGTCTCAGAATCTATTTTTTTTTTCAGGAGTTTATTTAAGCAAAACATTGATAGGAACAGGGCAGTACCACACTGACTCTAGCTTAGGTTTTGGTTGGATTAAGTAGGCTACCAAGGCATTAGCATGACCTCAGTCTAACAGCCTCCTTGTTTAGTTACTTTTGCATATTCCATGATTTGTGTAAAACAGAATTTAGCATTCCATATTAATACATTTTTAACATGATGATAATTTTTCATTGTTAAAAGCATTGCAATGAGCAGTCATGTACATAACGTCTTCACTTTCTGTCCAATAATATTTGTTGGATACATTTTTGGTATTAGAAATATTGCACCAATATTTCCATTTTGTGATCTTTACAAATACAGTTTCAGAAACCAGGCAAGATAAAATCATAACTTGTTCTGAGCTAAAAAAAATTTTTTTTTTTTTGGTTTTTCAATTACAGTTGTCCCCTTTTCTCCCCATTTCTCTCCCCCACCCAACCCACCCCCTCTCCCGCAATCATATCCCTCCCCATTGTCCATGTCCATGAGTCATTTATATATTTTCTTTGACTAAACCCTTCCCTTACTTATCCCCCTTCTCCCCCTCCCCCCTCCCCCCTGTTGACTGCTATTCTGCTCTTTGTTCTATTTAGTTCTTTTGTTTGTGTTGTTCTTTAGTTTCCTGTATTAGGTGATATCATATGGTATTTTTCTTTCTTTGCCTGCCTTATTTCACTAAGCAAAATTCTTTCTAGTTCCATCCATGTTGTTGCAAATGGCAGGAGTTCCTTCTTTCTTTCTGCTACATAGTATTCCATTGTGTAAATGTACCACAGTTTTTTGATCCACTCATCTACAGATGGGCACTTAGGTTGTTTCCAGCACTTAGATATTGTAAACAGTGCTGCAATGAACATAGGGGTGCATAAGTTCTTTTGAATGGGTGTTTTAAGATTCTTCAGGTTTAATCCTAGTAGTGGAATTGCTGGTTCAAAAGGCAGTTCCATTTTTAATCTTTTGAGGTAATTCCATACTGTTTTCCATAGTGGCTGCACCAGTCTGCATTCCCACCGACAGTGCAGTAGGGTTCCCGTTTCTCCACATCCTCGCCAGTACTTGTTGTCTGTTGATTTGTTGATGATGGCCATTCTGACTGGTATAAAATGGTATCTCATTGTGGTTTTTATTTGCATCTCCCTGATGACTAATGATGTTGAGCATTTTTTCATGTGTCTATGGATCTTCTGTATGTCCTCTTCGGAGAAGTGTTTGTTCAGGTCCTTTGCCCATTTTTAATTGGGTTGTTTGTTTTCTTGATGTTGAGTCGTATCAGCTCTTTATATATTTTGGAAATCAGTCCCCTGTCTGTGATGTCATTGGCAAATATGTTTTCCCATATGGTTGGTTTCCTTTTCATCTTGCTAATGTTTTCTTTTGCAGAGCAGAAACTCTTTAGTTCGATGTAATCCCATTTATTTATTTTTTCCTTTATTTCTCTTGCTTTAGGAGATGTATCCGTGAAGAAATTGTTACGTGAGATATCTGATATTTTCTTGCCTATGTTTTCCTCTAGGACTTTTATGGTGTCATGGCTTACATTTAAGTCTTTGATCCATCTTGAGTTTATTCTCGTGTGTGGTGTAAGTTGGTGGTCTAGTTTCATTTTTTTGCAGGTCCCTATCCAGTTCTCCCAGCACCATTTGTTAAAGAGGCTGTTCTCACTCCATTTTATGTTCCTACCTCCTTTATCAAACATTAGTTGACCATAGATGCCTGGGTTTATTTCTGGACTCTCTATTCTGTTCCACTGATCTACATGTCTGTTCTTATGCCAGTACCAGACTGTTTTGATTACAGTGGTTTTGTAGTATTGTTTGATATCTGGTGTTGTGATTCCTCCTGCTGTTTTCTTCTGTCTCAAGATTGCTTTTGCTATTTGGGGTCTTTTTTGGTTCCATATGAATTTATGGAGTATTTGTTCTAGGTCTGTGAAATATGTCATTGGTATTTTAATAGGGATTGCATTGAATCTGTAAATTGCTTTGGGTAGTATGGCCATTTTGATGATGCTGATTCTTCCCATCCAAGAACATGGTATTTGCTTCCATTTATTTGTATCTTCCTTAATTTCTTTCTTCAATGTTATGTAATTTTCAGAGTACAGGTCTTTTATCTCTTTGGTTAAGTTTACTCCTAGGTACTTTATTTTTCTTGTTTCTATAGTAAATGGTATTTTCTTTTTTGTTTCTGTCTCTGATATTTTATTGTTGGTGTACAGAAATGCCTTAGATTTCTGCATATTTATTTTGTACCCTGCTATTTTGCCAAATTCACTTATTATATCGAGTAGTCTTTTAGTGGAGTTTATAGGGTTTTCTAGGTATACTATCATGTCATCTTCATATAATGAATAATGATAGTTTTACTTATTCTTTCCCCATTTGGGTGCCTTTTATTTCTTTTTCTTGTCTGATTGCTGTGGCTAGGACTTCCAACACTATGTTGAATAGGAGTGGAAAGAGTGGACAACCTTGTCTAGTTCCTGAATTCAGGGGGAATGCTTTTAGTTTTTGTCCACTGAGTATGATGTTGGCCTCAGGCTTCTCATATATAGCCTTAATTATGTTAAGGTATGCTCCCTCTATTCCCATTTTGCTGAGTGTTTTCATCATAAATGGGTGTTGTACTTTATCGAATGCTTTTTCTGCATCTATTGATATGATCATGTGATTTTTGTCTTTCATTTTGTTTAGGTGATGTATTACATTTATTGATTTGTGAATGTTAAACCATCCTTGCATCCCTGGAATGAAGCCCACTTGATCGTGATGTATGATCTTTTTGATGTATTGCTGGATCCTGTTTGCCAATATTTTATTGAGGATTTTAGCATCTATGTTCATCAGTGATATTGGCCTGTAGTTTTCTTTCTTTGCTGTGTCTTGACCTAGTTTGGGGATTAGAATAATACTGGCTTCATAGAAAGAGTTTGGGATTTTCCCCTCTTCTTGGATTTTTCAGAACAGTTTGAGGAGGATAGGAGTTAGTTCTTCCCTGAATGTTTTGTAGAATTCGCCTGTGAAGCCATCCGGTCCAGGACTTTTGTGTGCAGGGAGATTTTTGATTACTGTTTCAATTTCCTTCTTTGTTATTGGTCTGTTGAGACTTTCCACTTCTTCTTGATTCAGTTTTGGAAGGTTATATGTTTCTAGAAATTTGTCCATTTGTTCTAGATTGTCAAATTTCTTGCCATACAGTTGTCTGTAGTAATTTCTAACTATCATTTGTATTTCTGTGGTATCAGTCGTGATTTCTCCTCTTTCATTTCTGATTTTGTTTATTTGGGTCTTCTCTATTTTTTTCTTGATTAGACTGGCTAGAGGCTTGTCAATTTTGTTTATTTTTTCGAAGAACCAGCTCCTAGTTTTGTTGATCTTTTGAATTGTTTGTTTAGTCTCTATGTCATTTAGTTCTGCCCTGATCTTGATGATTTCGTTCCTTCTTCTTGCCCTAGGCTTTGTTTGTTGTTGTTTTTCTAGTTCTTATAGCTTTATGGTTAGGTTTTTTATTTGAGATTCTTCTATCCTTTTCAGATATGCCTGTATTGCTATGAACTTCCCTCTCAGGACTGCTTTTTCTGTGTCCCACAGGTTTTGGGCTGTTGTGTGCTCATTATCATTAGTTTCTAGAAATTTCTTGATTTCTATTTTGATGTCATTGTTAATCCATTCATTATTTAATAGCATGTTATTCAATCTCCATGAGTTTGGGTGTCTTTGATTTTTTTTATCTGAGGTTGATTTCTAGTTTCAAGGCATTGTGATCTGAAAAGATGCTTGATATGATTTCAATTTTCTCGAATTTGTTGAGGTCTGTTTTGTGTCCTATCATGTGGTCTATCTTTGTAAATGTCCCATGTGCATTTGAAAAGAATGTATATTTTGCTTCTTTGGGGTGGAAAGTTCTATATATATCAGGTAAGTCCGTGTGGTTTAGTGTGTTGTTCAATGCCTGTATATCCTTGGTGTTTTTTTGCTTTGATGATCTGTCTATTGTTGATTCAGAATCTATTTTTATGTACCAATTGTTTTTCTGGAAGATGGAATTGTCTTTTAAGCAACAGGATATTTTTAAAACTTTTAAAAATTATAAAATATAACTGATAAAAGAGTGTAGATCAACTTATATGACTTTGGGGAAATTATTTCACCCTAGCATTCCTCAATTGCCCATCACAGGGAAATAATCACATGGAAAATTCCCAAGTCCTTATTCTCACTCTCACAAGAAGATAAACCTGAACAAGCTGAAAATCAACAGATCTTCTTAGATCCATTGAAGAATAGACATCATAAGGCAAACTGTTGCTGGCTCTCCCCGTCCCTTCCCGCCGACCCCCCCACTCCCACCCCCCGCCCCTGCCACCCTACCAAACTGGAAAGGCAGCAGAATAGAGAGTCATGCCTTACTGGGAATAGAAACTTCTTGAGCCAGTAACAGTAACAGTAGTTGAGGAATTGTTGAAGGCTGAGTGTCAGCCAGATCAAGCTGGTCTCCTGGGGAGCTGCCCAGTGTAGGTGGAACTTTATGCTTCTGTGATTTTACCTCAAGGAACCTTAGCTGGTTATCATAGTGATGGTTAGAAAAAACATTTCTCATGCTTCTATCAGGTGGGGGGAAAAAGAAAACATGTTGTAAATAATTACTTCATCTGTGAATGGGCTAAATCAATGAACTATATAAAACAGTAGCCAAGTGCATGAAAAGGAAAAATAAAAAATAAGATTCCATTATATGTTGTCCACAAGAAACTATTTAAACTCAAAAGCACAAAATGATTAACAGTTAAAAGATGGAGGGAATATACCATGCTAACACTAATCAATGGATGCTGGAGTAGCTTTATTAATTTAAGAAAAAACAGACTTCAGAGCAAGGAAGACTATAAAGCATAAAGTAGAGAATTACATAATTACACAAAGGGGTAGGGTCTCCAAAAAAGAAATAATAGTCTTGATGTGTATCCACTTAACAACTGAGCATCAAAATGTGGGGCAAAAATTAATAGAACTGCAAACAGAGATAGATCTACTATTATAGTTAGAAACTTTAATACCCATCTATCAGTAATTAATATCCAGTAGGCAGAGAATCTGCATAAATATATAAATACATATATATATTTAAACTAATAATACCCTAAAACAAAAGGATCTAGTTGACACTTATAGAATACTGTAACTGAGCAAACCAGGGCCCATCCATGTGTTGCCCTGATTCATGACCCAACAATTAGTGTTGAAGGAAATAGGTTTTTACTTACATGATTCCAACCTTGGGAAGCAGGGAGTACTCCTACTTGAAGCCCTGTTCTCCCATGAAACACAGCACTTCCCTTGCTCCCCATCAGACTATAAGCCAAAAGCATGTCCCAAAGTTCCCTATCTCCTTATTAGTACTGAAGCTGGCTGCACAAACAGTCCTTCAGTCCCTCTGGAAGGTGCACTTGACGGTTTCAGAGTTGCCATACTTTCACAGCAGCTCTCTCCTTCTGGATCTGGGGTACATTGTCCTCAGCCTGCATGTAGTAGTCCAGGAAAACATGTACCGTGTTACACTGGATCATGGTGAAGTCCAGGGAGGCACATGTCCCAAGACAGTGGCTTCTGTGTACATTCTTCAGAGAAGCAGAAGTCTGCATTTCTGATCACAGTTCAGTTCCAAAGGAACTCCCATAAATTCATGCTTGGTTAGGCTGGTTCCTGCACAGCTCAATCAGCTTTGCTGGATCCCCACACAGCTCCATCAGCTCTATTCTTATACCCTTTCCTCAGCCCACATGGCTGCCTTCCTTACTACATGACAGAATCTGACTCCCAGCCAGCATGGCTTCTACCTTACACACCAGTCTTCATGGTGGACCACTTTACTACAAACTGTATAGCTGCTTGCTGGTTCCTCTCTCAGACCTCATGGCTGAATTTCCTTCTCTCTTTCAGCCCACTCTTATTTTAAATCTGACTCAGAACTTCCTACGTGACCCCATATTTGGTACCCCCTACAATGTGCTACTTCTGTCAGTTTCCCCAAGTCTTTTACCTTCTTTCAGCTGCCATGTTTAGTCAGGGAAAAAGTTCTCTATGACACAAGGGCTTCTGACTCCCTGCTTTTCACAAAGGTACTGTATAAGCTCCCCTGGCTACTTTAGGAGTCACTATAGACTCTGAAAGTCACTAGTCCTCTTGCCCTGGGCAGCAGTCTACTTCCCTTCAGGAAGGACACAGCTATCAACTTGCCATTGGTATGGAAAGTATCTTAACCAGAGTTATCATCCACTGCCCTTCCCTCCAACCATGGGCTGTGGGGAATTTCTCCTAAGTTCTTGGGACCCCTCCTTGGCACCCTGTTACAATACCTCATTCAAAAGCAGCAAAATACACAGTCTTCAACTTCACATGGAATATTCATCAAGATAGAGTACATTATAAGGCATAAAACACATGTTAGCAAATTTGAAAGAATAAAAAATATGCAAAATATACTCTAAGCACAATGGAATTAAACTAAAAATTAATAACAAATAGATGGTGAAAAAATCCCAAATATTTGGAAATTACAATATACTTCTAAATAAAATAAAAAATAATATTAAAAAAACTTTTAAATGTTTTGGACTAAATAAAAATGAAAAAATATTATCTAAATCTGTGCAATGAATTGGTGCATGAAGGAAAATATATTGAATTGACTAAAAATACAGGGGTGAGAAAAAGTAGGTTTAGAGTTGTGAGTGTGCAAAACAGTTTATTCTTCATTATTCATTAATTATTGTATTATTTTCCATGTGATCAACTGTAGAAAAGAAGACAATATAAAATTATTAATGTAAAGTTCTACTTTCAGAAACTACAACAAGAAAATAAATATAAACTTAAGGCAAGCAGAAGAAAAGAAATAATAAAAATAGAGCAGAAATAAAATTGTAAATACAAAAACAACAGAGAATATCAGTAAAAACAATAGCAAATCCTTTGAAAACATTAAATAAATTTATCAACCTCCAGCCATACTAACCAAGAAAAAAAAAAAAAAAGATACAAATTACTTGTATCAGACATGAAAGAGGAGTTATTGCTACTGATCCCATGGACAATAAAATGCTAAAAATAAAATATTATGAAGAATTTTATGTCTACAAAATTTATTTGATGACTGAACTACACAACTTCAAGACTTTATAAAGCTGCAGTAATCAAGACCATGATATTGGTGAAGGAATAAACAAATAAATCAATGAACTGAATAAAGAGCCTAGAGATGGAGCCACACAATATAGTCAAATAATCTTTGACAAAGAACAAAGGGAATTCAATAAGAAAGGATAGTCTTTTCAACACATAGTGCAGGAAAAATTGTACATCCTTGAGTCAAAAACAAATCTAGAGACAAACCTTATAACTTCCACAGAAACTAACTCAAAATTGATTATAGACCTAAATGTAAAATGCAAAACTATAAAATTTTGAGATAATAAACTAGGGGTAAATATGACCTTGGGTATGGCAATTAGTTTTTAGGTACAACACAAAGTATGGCCCATGAAATAGAAAATTGAAAAGTTGGGCTTCATTAAAATTTAAAACTCCTACTCTGTGAAGCACACTGTTAAGAGAATAAAATGATTATCCACACATTGGGAGAAAATATTTGTAACACAAATATCTAATAAAGGACTTATATCCAAAATATACAAAGAACTGTTAAAATTATAAAATAAGAAAACAGAGAACCCAATCAAAAAGTAAACAAAAATCTGTACAGACACCAAAGGAAATATACAGGTGGCTAATAAGCATATGAAAAGATGATCACCTCTTTTGCTATTTGAAAATTGTAAGTTAAAATAACAGTGAGACGTTATTACAAATTAATTAGAAAGGGTAAATTTTGCTTTATAAAGCCGACAATAGCAGATCCTGGCCAGGATGTGGAGCAAGAGGAGCTCTCATGTATCAATGGTGGGAATTCAAATTGGAACAGCAACATTGGAAAATGTTTAGCAGTTGTTTTTTTACAAAACTAAACATAGCCTTACCATTTATTCAGCAAAAATGTTAATAGATTAAAAAGTTATGTTCACACAATACCTTGCACATAAACATTTAACTCATAATTGACAAAAACTGGAATGAACTATAAATGCCCTTCAAAAATTAGGTTAATTTTGAAGACACTATGGTATTTCCATACATTAGTTATTATTTACTACTAAAAAGAAATAATCCTTCAAGCCATAAAAAACATGGAGGAAGTTAAAATGTATATTACTTAGTGAAAGGATCCAACTTTTAAAAGCTCATACTATTTTATTATAACTATATGACATTCTGGTAAAGGTAAAACTCTAGATATAATGTTAGATTAGTGGTTGACAAAAGTACAGGGACATAGGGCCAAGAATGAATGGATGGAGCATGAGGAATTTTTAGGGCAGTGAAACTATTCTGTATGACACTATAATGATGAATACATGGTGTTATGTATGTGTCAGACCCCTAGAATGTACAACACAAATAGTGAATCCTAAATTAAACTAGGGAAACTAGGAATAAGTAGTGGTATATATGTGTATTTAAAACCAGAAACTCCCTGGAACCTGGGATAGCTTGTCTGCACTGTTTAGGGCTGTGTAGATCCATGGTTTCACCTGATGTAACCAGCTGCATGGCCTGGATGTGTCTCATGATCAGCAGAGTATAGAAGACCTAACTGTAGAGTTTTGGTTTTACATGATTTCTCATGAGACTATGATTTCTTGCACCTCTCTTGGTGGTTCATACTCTGAACACAAAATACAGCCTGCTCTGTGAGAAAGGACTCTATGAACTGTGCCTGAAATCCTGGTACCTTGATGATTACGTGTAGTACTTTCTTCTCATGCTGTACTGTATCCTTTACCTTATTAAAGGCTTACTTACATTTATACTATGGAATCCTCTGAATCCTTTCAATTATCTAAAATAAGAAACAGTAAATTGACAACAGTTTAGAACAAATAAGAATATTTTCTTCCAACCAAAAATCCTTCCTTCCTCCCAAAGAAAAAATAATAGTCAATTTGATGATAATCTTGCCTCTGTTTTTTGTATAATTTTACCATCTCCATATTAATCCTTACATTGTTTAGTGTTCTTTCCTTTGACCTTTATGCTTGTTTCATCCAGTGTTGTACTATTAATGTTCACTCATTTCAGAGTTAATACTATTATGTCATTTTATGAATATACCAGTTTAACTATTTTACTATTAAAGGATATGGATTGTTTCTAATTTGAGAGATGATAAAACCTGTCCTAAACATTTTGGTTTATGTCCCCTAGTGCACATGCACATGGCTGTCTTAGGGTATATACTCAAGTGTGTGTATCTGAGGCAGGCATCGTATCTTTTTTCAACATTACAAAACAATGAGTTTCCAAAGCAACTGTATCAATTTATACTCCCAGCAGCCTCTGTGGGTTCCCATTTCTCCATAACCTCCCAAATATTTGATACTGTTAGATTTAATTTTATCTACTCTGGCAGATGTGTAGTAGTATCCCATTGTGATTTTAAATGCATTTCCCTGGTTATTAGTTAGTTTGAGAATCTGTCATCTTTTTCTCTTTTTTTTCTTTTTAGTTATTTAGTTTTCTTCCTTTGAAATCCCAAACCCAGTCCCCTCCATTTTCCCACTGGGTCACCTGTCTATTTCTCACTGATTTGTAAGTGGGTTTTGGGTATAAACCACCTCTCCGTTACATGTGAAGCATATATTGTCTCTCACCAGTGCAGCTGAAACTGTTTGTATCACATTTCTTTATGGTGACTTTCTTTACCCCTTACTTTATAGTCTTTTATAGTGAAGAAGAGACTCATAAGTTTAATGAATTTATTTTAAATTTAAACATAATATATAATTAATGCTTTTTAAGTTTTCATGAGGAAATTATCTATACATAAAACTCATGCATATATTCTCTTCTAATAAGCTTTATTTTTTAGCTTTCTTTTTCACATATACATGGGTAAGAAAGCACAGGTTTACAGCTGTTTGTGTGAGAATAATGTAATAATTAATAAATAGTAATATAAAAATAAACTCTGTTTCTCTTACTCACAGCTGTAAACCTACTTTTGCTCATCCTGGTATAATTTTCCTGAACTGATTATTTACCTAAATTTTTACTATGGCTATCAATTGTTTAAGCCATTTCACAATTCTTGAAAAAGACTAATATATATTTGTCAAACCTCCAAGTCAGGTTGTCAAACCTCCTTCTTTTTTCCAGCACTCAGAAGAATAAGAGAGGTAAAGTTGAAATCTCTGACATCCCTTTATTGCAGATATTACAGCATCCACAAGTGCACCCAGCTGCGGGCCTGAGCTGGGACCACCAGCCAGCTGCAAACTACACTCGCGCCACTCACTGCATAACTGTCACGGCTCACTACCGCACTCCCATCGGGGTTCCTATCCCTTATATATTTTGCATAGGCGAAGCCAGCTACTAGCCAAAATATGACATCAATGCTTATTTAACTGTGAGGGTGCTGCGCATACGAATCTAATTACTATCTCTATGCAGCCCATGCCTGGGCATCTGGGGTGAGGGAGCCTGACAGACTCTATTGTCCTCACAGTATTCTTGAACATTCTCTTCTCTTTTATTGTGTATTTTTAAATCTTCATACAACATGGATTCTCTCTCTCAAATATCATAATGGCTTGTTATTGGATAATTTCTTTTTGTCTCTTTTTTTTTTTGTCTCTTTTTTAAGTTGTGAACTTCTTAGAGGCGGAAAGTATGATATTTTCCTCTAAATTTTCAGAATACCAGGACAAGGTAGACATTCAATAAATATTTGTAGATAAATAAAAAATATATGATGCTTATAAGAATTTTTCATTTGTATATATTTTGAGTCACAACCATTTTGTTATTTTTTATTTATTTTTTTCTCAGCATAAGTATTTTATTTTTTCTATTTTTTAATTGTTCTATTACAGTTGTCCCATCTTTCCCCTATTGCTCTCTATAGCCCCACCCACCTTACCCCTCGCCCACAGTCAATTCCTACCCTGTTATCCATGTCTATGGGTTGTTTACATTTGTTCCTTAACTAGACCCTTCCCCTTCTTTCTCCCCTTCTTCCCCTCCCCTCTCCCCTCTGGTCACTGTAAGTCTGTTCCTTATTTCCATGCCCCTGGTTCTGCTTTGCTCTTTTGTTTTTTTTATTAGGTTCCTGTGTTAGGTGAGATCATGTGGTATTTTTCTTTCACCACCATGAGTCACAACCATTTTATAGGCCATATAAGTGTAGCTAATCAATTAGATTTATTAATTATTCTAATGTTTTTTCATTAGAGGTAATCATGTAAATTTTCACATTCATTTGTATCTTATTCTCCTCCATAGATGAGAGCCCAGGGATACATCTCAGAGTTAAAGCATAAATAATACTCTTGCAAGAAAGACAGTAACAACAGTAGTTCTGTCACAAATGCAGTAATATTATAAATTTGTATTCATATTTTGCTATTGATTTATTAATTATATAATTGTCCTTTAAATTTTATTTTAACTTTTTTAGAGCTTATGATAATTCTTTTATTTTTATATTTTTGAATTATGGAGTCATTTTAACTTATTTATTCAAAGTTTACTTCATTTAATACATATTTATACTGGTCAACATTTTGAAAAATAGACTATGATGCTCTACAAAGAAATGGAAAAGGTACACTAATATCATATCATTCAAAGTATCTTTCTAATTTAAGCTATAATGACATTCCAGTACGTTCAAGAAAAAATGAGCAGAATGCAGTGTATCACTGCACTGACTTAAAATATTAATGAAAAAATGATCATTTCCAATTAATATAAATGGCATTGAAAACATAGAGAAAAGTGTAGCCTTCTTGATTGATCACTTCCATTAAAACCAATGTGCTCTCAATGGTTTCATTTTATTGGCATTCTGATTTTCTTTAGTTGTTTGTTTCAACAAATGAAAGTGGTTTATTAAAATGCAAATATGGAACCAAACATCTGAAAAGAGATACAATGGGAATTGTCTTTTTTTAACTTACAATGTTATCAGCTCCTTTATATATACTAATTATACACAGTGGCCTTAGATGCACTGCCCAGTAAGCTAGTCACTAGCCTCAATGCCTATTTATTTTTAAATTTATTAAATTAAAATATGTAAAACTCAGTTTCTTGGTTGCAATAGACTCATTTCATGTGCTCAGTAGTCTAATGTGGCAGGTGCCTACTCTACTGAGTGTAGATATAGAACATTTCCATCATCATAGAAATAATTTTTAGACAAGACTGACTAGAGTTTTCAAAAGACTGGAATTGGAATTTGTGCATTTTATTGAAATGCAAATAGGTCTGAATAAAACTCATAAAGGTACTTTTGAGTTATTTGGAACATCATATTTTAGATCAAAATTAAATGGCCTGTGAGCTCATTTGGAGATAAGTTTATCCTTTTATTAATCAATTAAAGATAGGATGACCCAGGCAATCCTATTATGTGGTGGAAAACAGTCTATTGGTTGGAAAATTAATGGTAAAGCTGGAGTTGGTACGCAAGTCTCCTGACAAAGTTTATTTCTCTATCTGCTATACTACATTGTCTCAGTTAAGATTATTTCACTCTTGGTACTTTACTACCACCAGAGAAACAAAAGAGTAAATGACTCAGTTGGCAATTCAGCAATGAAATCGTTAGTTACTGGTTAAAGTATACTACCAGAAATTATTTCCATTTTGATAAGAAAATACCACATCATTTCAAGACACAAACTGAAGATTATATTTACTATAGTCAACATTTTAAATATAACAATTATTTTCTTGCTTGGATTATGTCTTTAAAAATTTGATAACATGCTTACATTTTAAGATATTTTATAGTGCAGGTATTTTGGATTTTATGAGATGGTTCAAAGACTGACTGATTTGCCAGACATAAAAACCATAATTTTGTTCCAGTGTCCAAGTTGCTAACAATGTGAATAAATATTTTTGTATCCTTCTCATGAAGAAATATAATTTTATCTCTTAACGCAGCTGAAAAAATGACCATTGATAATAAGTCAACAGAGAAAAGTGGATTTATTCATTCCTTAAAATGTACTCACTATGACCATGCATTAAACACAATGTAAAAAATAACAGAAAACAAAGCAAACAAAACAAAAAAGAAAAACACAAGGTGTGGATCCATTTACATGTCTCCCAAAGACATTGTGAATTACTTTAGGTCACTGCATCACCAGGAATTTTGGTGGCCCATAGTAGGAATTCATTCATAATAAATGCAAATAAATTTTAAAGTGGGTGAGTAAATCTACAGTACCATGTAGTAATATTTAGCCTCTTTACTCTCTGCCATTTTCATATCTTTAGGTGGTAATGGGATCCAAAAATACAATGTGAACAATATGTTTTTAGGTGTCTGGAAAGCAATTTGCTATTTTATATGAAAAACATGTTCCACTGGTTTTTAGAAATCCATTTAAAAGAACTTGTCTTGGCTTCATATGTCACATAGAGAATTTGTTAATTTCAAAAACAAAAATGAGTTAATGTATATTATATATAATTGATATGCATATATAGTTAATACGTAAAATGCATATATATATATATATATATATATATATATATATATATATATATATATATGTATATGTGTGAACCCTGGCTGGTTTGGCTCAGTGGATTGAGCGTCGGCCTGCGAGCTAAGTGTCGCTGGTTCGATTCCCAGTCAGGGCACATCAGAGAAGGAAAACTCTGATTCCAAAAAACCTCCGTTGCCTTGCGGCATACCTCTTCAGGGGAAAGGCTAAGGGAGTAAACCCCGACAGAAAATCCGGAGCCGGAGTCCCTAAGGCGGTTCGACGTTGTAGTCAACACCGGCAACTCCTGCGGCGCACCTGAAGCCAAGCTGTATTGACTCCGTCTTTCCCTTGGACCCTTCAGCTGCGAAGAGAGGGGGGGTCTGCTGCATGGGCAACAGCAGATCCTCCATATCTCCCTGCCCAGGCTCTGTAGCTTCAGCTTCACTGGAGAGGACACTCCAGCATCATCGCAAGATGTCGATTCAACACGGGAGGAGACAGATATCGTGTCACTCCCAAGTCGGACTGCACAGCCATTCTCGGCAGTGCAGATAGACTCTTAAGAAGCTACACCATCGTCTCTCGAGACGGACGGCTGCCGACGAGGATGTATATGTGTGTGTGTGTATGAAGGTCTTCCCAGCCCTTCATGTAATATGAAAAATAGAGACATTTACTGAAGAAAACACAAGATACAAGAAACATTGTACATAGGACAATGGCACCTCAGTCCCCTTCAAAGTAGGCACCTTGGGACCTCACACAGTTCTCCCTATCACCATCAGCTGCCCCATCATATTTTCCTGAACCTCATCTATGCTCTGAAATCTCCTCCCTTTCAAAGGTGATTTTAATTTGGGGATAATCAGAAGTTGCTGGGCACCAAGTCTGAGCTGTAGTGGGGCTGACTCACCTGGGGGTTTTGATATTTGGCCAAAAATCTCTTCATGAGATGTGATGCATGAGTGGGTGCATTGTCGTGATGAAGCTGCCAGTCACCAGTGACCCATGGTGGTGGTCTTCTGAATCATCTGAACAGTTTTCACAGAGCAATGTTCACACATAACACAAAATTTGATGCAGATCTGTTTCTCTACTCACTCAGTCATTTTGAATGTGATGGCCACACAGTATACACATCACTCAATGGCCTCTACCTACCCCACTGACTGGTACAGTGAAGTCATCACTGTTAAGGCATGCACATTGCAATCCACTCTCCTTGGCTGCAAGGTTACATTGATGTTACACAAACCATTTTTTTATGTTAATGATAACTGGGCTTTTTCCAGACAGACTATATTTATATATATATGACTTAGAGAAATAATAACAATATTTGTATTTCTGTTAAGTTGAAACTACTGTGAAAAATGGTCTTGAGTGGCAATCCTACTAGTCAAGTGGCGTGCCAAGTGTCATTATAACTTCCTTATCATTGTATTCCTAAGGATCCTCGGAAAAAGAATTAGATATTTAACATGATAATGACAGAAAATTAAAAGAATCTAACATTTTGTATTGGATTGGCCAAAAAATCCATTACATTTTTCCATAGATGGCTCTAGTAGTGTTTAGTTGTCTTTAACTTTATTCAAAACAATTTTGTTAGATTGTATTGTGACTGTTGTCATATCAGCATGCATTTAAAAATTATATCAAAATTGTGAATTTTTGTACAGTCATGTTAATATTGAAATGAAAGAAAATGTACAAAATTTTTAGCATATGATGCTTTATTATTTTAATAAAAGTAAAAATGCAACTTAAATGCAAAAAAAAAAAAGATTTGTGCAGTGTATGGAGAAGGTGTTGTGACTGATCAAAAGTGGTTTGTGAAGTTTCTTGGTCCTATTGACATTTTGGCCAAAAAATTCTTTGCTGTGGGGCTGTCTTATGCATTGGAAAATCTTTAACAGCACCCCTGGCCTATACTCACTAGAAGCCAATACAGGGAGATAGCCAACATACTCAAAATATCCAAACCAATAAAGTTATTGGTAAAAATGAAAAATTTGTCTTTTATTATATGGAAAAATGTAATAGATTTTTTGCCAACCCAACAACATAACAACCTGGTGTGTCATTAATATTTTCCATAAAATTAATGAGTCATAAGAAATTTGGAGGTGTTGAAAAATCCCCAAATTAATTGTCAGTTGAAACCAACTGAAGAATAAACAAATATATTTCTTGGTAGTGATAACAAAATTGCAGATTTAGGAGGGACCTTAGTAACTCATGATTTCCAATATCTTACTCATGCTGAAATATTTTCCATAACATTTATTCAAAAAATATTTTTGAACATGTATGAATAGCAAACATTTAGGATTGGCAATAAAATAGTCAACAAAAAAGATCATGGAATTTATACTTAATTATTAGGTTCAGAAACTAAACAAACAGACAAAAGTATAACAAGTTAGATGACACTGTGTACAAAAGGGAAATAGGGGTAATATGTAGTGGCTGTACTATGTGATAAGGAGGATTTAGAGATGTCTTTTTTTTTTTTTCAGATTTAATGTGTTTTATTGATTAAAATATTACATTTGTGCCAATTTCCCTTCCCTCTGCTCCCCTCCACCCGGTGGCCCCCCTCCCTCCAGTTGTCCCCCCCTTTTAGATTATGTCCATTAGTTGTGCATACAGTTCCTCCCAATCTCTCTCCGTCTATTCCATTCCCTCCTACCATGATCCCCAATTCCTATATCATCTCCCTCCCTCTCCCCACTCCCCCTCCCTGTTGACCTCCCCCCACTATGCTTCCCTTACCCACAGTTCCTTTTCCACTCTCGTTGCCTGTTTCGTTTGCCTTTGTTTCATCTCCCTAGCTTCTGTTTTTTAAACCAGTCCCTTTAACATCTCATATAACAGTGGTTTGGATCTAATGAACTCTTTCAGTTTTATTTTGTCCTGGAAACACTTTCTCTGTCCTTCTATTCTGAATGACAATTTCGCTGGATAGAGTATTCGTGGTTGTAGGTTTTGGATTTTCATTACTTTGAATATTTCTTGCCAGTCCCTTCTTGCCTGCAGGGTCTCCCTTGAGAAGTCAGCTGATAGTCTAATTGGGACCCCTTTGTACATAATTCTTTTCTTCTCTCTTGCTGCTTTTAAGATTCTCTCTTTATCCTTAATTTTTGACATTTTGATTATAATGTGTCTTGGAGTGGTTCTCCCTGGGTCCAGTCTCTTGGGAACTCTCCTTGCTTCCTGGACCTGCATGTCTATTCCCTTCCCCAAGTCTGGGAAGTTCTCCTTTATTATATTTTCACTCAATTTTTCAAGTTCTAGTTCATCTTCCTCATTCTCTGGCAAACCAATGATTCTTATGTTGGGCCTTTTATAGCTGTCCCAGAGGTTTCTGATCCTCTCATTGTTGCTTCCTATTTCCTCTCGCTGCATTGGTTGACTGCTTGTTCCTTCTCCATATTCCAGTTTGTTGAAATGAACTCTGGATTCCTCACCATCTGTCTCGTATGTGGTTTTGTTCCTTTCGTTATGAAAGTTTTTCGCTTCTTTCATATCTTTTTCCTGCTCTTTTGTGAATTCTGTAAGCCACCTGATAACAATGGCCCAGAACTGAGCCTCTGACAGGTTTCTTATCTGTTCATCTGTCAGGTTCTCTATCTGCTGTCTGGTGAGTTGTGCCACCGGGATCTCTATATTTGTCTGCCACATTTTGACAGATGCGTTTTGTTTTCCTGGGCTGGCTGTCCGGGGCGGTGCCTGTGTACGCGTCACAAATTAGCGACCGGTGTCTGTCTGCGACCTATTTCGCAGCCCTGTGGTGCTTTCTGTGGGGGCGGGGGTCCAAGATGGATTCACACAGTTATTCAGCTAGGAGACCGGGATCCGTCCTCCCGCCCCCCTGGGCCTCACTGTTCAAGGCGATGCTGCGGCTGCTCTCCCCAGTGCCCGGAGTTGCACACGCCAGGGGCTTGATTGGAGTCGCGCACACCAGGGGCTTGATTGCCTCCGGGATTTTTCGCCGCCCCGCCCGCCGCTCCGCAAACAGCTTTGCCTTCTTTAACTCTTACCTGCCCAAATGGCACCGCTGGTTTATAACTTCATATGTTGGGCTTCCGTGTAGTTTTATTTTCTGGAATTTCTAGTTATCCTTTGTTTTGAAGTAGTTGTATTCCTCTATAGTTGTTGAGGGAGACCTAGCGTGTCCGTCTAAGCCTCCATCTTGGCCGGAAGTCCTAGAGATGTCTTTTTGATAAGCTGATAGTTGAACAAAGGCATTCACCAGCATGAATGTGTAAGTCATGCAAATAATTAGGATAAGAACTTCCAGGCAGAAGGAATAGGAGGTACAATGATTATGCCAAGAATATTTGCTATTCTAAGAAAAATAAAGAGGTCTGAAAGTGGGAATGGGTTGTAGGAGGTGATGTTAGAAAGTTACTCAAGCATGCAACAGTATGGTACTTCATTTTAAGACATGGTAAGAATTTTGGATTTTATTCCAGGTGAAATGGTATGTTATCAGAAGGATTTGAACAAAATATCATTGGCTGCTCTGAAGAGAATGAGTTTCAGAGGTCACATGCAGAAGCAGGGAAATCATTAAGAAGCCATCACAACAGCATGAACAAGATATGATAGATAAGCATGGGGTTTTACTTACATGATAAGAAACAGAGAGAAGTGGTGAAATATTCTGTATTTAATATACATGTTAATCCATAGAATTTGCTCTTGTATTAGATGTGAAAGATGAGAAAAAGGGAAGTGTTATGAATGATTCTTCAATTTTGAGCTGAACAATTCAGCATTGAGATTGGAAGAGGAGAGGAAAAAAATAAAAAAGAAGAGGGAGAAGACTCAGAACTTGTTTGGGAGCATGTTAAATTTGAGATGCCTTTTAGACATCCAAGAAACGGTGTTGGTATACAACGGGAAGATGTCATTTTGCTTAAACACTTACCATTACTAATTTAACTATTTTTGTATTAGTCTGATCCCATGCAGCCAATCATAATTGTTAGAAAATTTTGTTAAGCCAAAGTTATCTAACATCTACTTTATACCTAGTGATCATTATTCTAGTCTCTGGAGAATAAATATAAGTAAATTTAACCTCTCTTCCATTGTAGCTATGCAGATTTACATACAGATAATTTTACCCTAATGATCTTGTCATTGCTAAGCATTCTATTCCAAACATTCTTCACCTCAAATGATATTTCTAGTCAAAGTTCTGAAATGAGTGCTCTCCCCACCACCACCATTCAGTCACCAGGTATTTAATGAGGATGTGTATCAACTGGTCTGGCCAGAATTTGACAGATGGAGTTTCTTTGTGCATCTTTTATAGAGATAAAATTATTTGTATCTTCTTTATCTTTCTTGTGTCATTGTAAGCTCATTATGTTTTATAGCCTGCACATTGTTTAACTGTCTAAACAATACCCTTCAAAACTGATAATTATAATTCTGATATTTTCCTTCTGTTCTGGTTAGCATTTATTTCTAACTTTAATATTTCTTAGGAAAGACACCAATCTTTTCTAAGAACACTATTCCTGTGCAGTGGGTTTTTAAGAGAAAAGTATTAATGTGATTAATATGATTACCTAGAAACCAAAAAATGATTCAAAATAATAGAGAAAAAGGAGGAAATAAATGAAAATATCATCAATGATTATATTTGTATTAGATGAGAGAATATCTAAAGTGTTAAGTGCAACATTGATTTGATGAAACAATCTTTGTCATTAAAGAATTCTCTTTAGAAATGTAACCTTAATTGAAGATTAGTTACTGAATTACTCTACTATATCTTTATCATAATTACAATGTGACTTTTACATTAGTTTACTCAGCAATTCTCTTGTTTTCTTCACTACAAAAGGTCAATGTATATTCCCACACATTTCTTTAATATTTATGTATAAAAAGCTTTTCATAGATTCTAATATTTTTAGTAGCAAAAAATTGACTGCCATATTAATTCAACAATTACTTGATTTTTGAAGAGAGAGGATTTGATATACAATATTGTTAACAGATTAGATCTTTGGTTGAATATTCTTCTTTTACTTATATACTGGAAAATTTTATAATACAGTGAGTTTACAACTCTTACTGTTAGAAAAGGTTCTACATGGCTAAAAAAAGCATAATCAAAATGAAAAGGGGACCAACTGTATGGGGAAAACATATTTGCCAATGATACCTGACACAAGGGTTTGAGCTCCAAAATACATAAAGGACTCATATGACTCAACACCAGGAAGACAGACAATCCAATTAAAAGTTGGGCAAAGGACCTAAACAGATACTTCTTCAAGAAGGACATACAGAGGGCCCACAGACATAAAGGGATGCTCAGCATCACTAGCCATCAGAGAGATGCAAATTAAAACCAAAATGAGTACCACCTCATACTGGTAAGAATGGCCATCATTAACAAATTAACAAACAAGTGCTGGTGAGGATGTGAAGAAAAGGGAACCCTAGTGCACTGTTGGTGTGAATGCAGACTGGTGCAGCCACAGTGAAAAACAGTATGAAATTGCCACACACATGCACAAAAAAACAAAACAAAAAAAAAACAAAAACTAAAAATGGAACTGCCTCTTGATCCAGCAATTCCACTGCTGGGATTATACCCAAAGAATCCTGAAACACCAATTTAAAAGAACCTATGTACCCCTATAGCAGCATTATTTACAATAGTCAAGTGCTGGAAACAGCCTAAGTGCCCATCATTAATGAGTGGACCAAAAAACTGTGGTACATTTACACAATGGAATACCTTTCATGACAGCATGGATGGAACTGGAGAGTATTATACTAAGTGAAATAGCCCAAATGGCAAAAGACAAATACCATAGGACCTTACTATAAAAGGAAGATGATGAACAAAACAAACAAATGAGAAAAATAGAACCAGAAGCATGGAAATAAGGAACAGATTGACAGTTACCAGAGGGGGTGGGGGAGGATGATAAGAGGAGAAAGAATGGGAAGAGTCTAGTCAAGGAACAGGTACAAATGACCCTTGGATATGGGCAACAGAGTGGGGATTAACTGTAGAAGAAGGGGAGATAGGGCATGGGAGAGCAATGGGGGAAAATCGAGATGACTGTAATAGAATAACAATTTTTTTAAAAAATATAATGAACAGTTTGGGTTTGTTCATTTTGAACAGAATAACATATATTCAGATGTTTGTTTTTTAAAGCTGCTTTGTGTCTCTGAAATCTTTCCTGCTATCTTTTCAACTTTGTTTCTTCTGAAAAACAAAGTTACTAAATTTAGAATCTAGCTGCATTTTACAGCAAAAAGCAAAAAAGAGGAGGAGGAGGAGGAAGAAGAAGAAGAAGAAGAAGAAGAAGAAGAAGAAGAAGAAGAAGAAGAAGGAAGAAGAAGAAGAAGAAGAAGAAGAAGAAGAAGAAGAAGAAGAAGAAGAAGACGAAGAAGAAGAAGAAAAAGTTGTTTTACTCTTGTAACTTAACATTATTTATTTTCCAGAGATTGTTCTTTACATCAGTCTTACTATTATTTTTGGTGTGATCTCACTTATTTTTAAATATTTTCAGAGTTCTTGCCTCATGCACCTGAATCATTGTTTTGTTTTATAGCTTATTAAGAACTTTTAATAGCTAAAATATTTTCATTTTTAATTTCTAGCTGAACAATGTCACTAAGTAAAGGATTAAAAACCCAAAATAATTTGACATGACAGAGCAGGGTATCACAAATTAAGATCCTATTAGACTGCTTTAAAAAGACTAAAAAGTAAAAGGTGAACAAAGATAAGGTTTCTTCTAACTATTTTTTATTAAACACTAGGCAAAGAAAATGATTATATTATGTAATTGAATGATAAAGCTGTAAAAATTTTAAGTGCAATTAAAATGCATACAATTCAGAGAAAATAGGCAGTACATTTACTCACAGCCTCTTTTTCTGGCTGGTAATCATTCCCAAAGTTATCGATGCTTGGGCAGAATGCTGTGTGATCCTAACTAAAACTATAGGAACAATATGTATATTTTTAATTTCAAGAATTACAAATATGAGGCAATATGTTAGATTGTTAATGATGGCTTAGTGAGTGAAAATGTCATGTATAGTCAGGGCTGGTGTTGATAACATGACAAGCAATTGTATAAGAGAAATTTTAATTAATTCCCAAAAGGGAAATTTTGGAAAAAAACATCAAAGAAGTTAATTGAAAGTAACCAAATCTCCTTTATGGAATTTTCTATATGAGATAATTAAACTGTATATAAACATATTCACAACAAACTACAACCAGATTGTAGACTCCATGAAGATGGAATCCTAGACTGAAGTCTTTCTGCAGTCACCTCAAAATAATCAACACCTAACAGGTACTAGTTAATGCAGTTCTAATATTAATTTCTATCCCTTCCTTCAACTTTCTAATAATTTATTAAGTCTCTTCACAAAAGATAAATGACTATAGATACAGAACTTTTCCTTTATCTTCTTAAACCTTCATTTCATTTTCTTGATACTTGACCATTCTGTGACACTCTTCTGAGTCTCTGGCTGTTTTATATGCAAGTTCAAGCTGAATCCAAATGAATAATTTTTACTAATGACAAAAACCTAGAGGTCTCTTTTTGATTTTTCACAGTTCAAAATATGGAGCTTACCCTTCAACTTAAACATATATCTTTTGTTATCTTTGCTTCAAGTAAATGTAAAAAAAAAAGTTTAAATTTAGTTGGATTTGTTTTCTTTCATAATAATAGAGGCATCAAGATAAGCTGAAAATGGCTTTCTATTTCTTTGTTCTTTCTGCACTCGTTGGACTTGCTGTGTGTACTTCCTAAATGAGAAAGGGTACCTCATGGTTTATCACAATAAAATTGCTTTAAAACAAAAAACTTTATAAAAAATTAACTATACTAAATATAAGATATTAATTCTTTCACAGGCTTATAAATTTCCTTTGTCTATAGCTACTGCTTAGCTATTTGTTATCCATTTCTGTGTAGATCACATTACCAATTTACATCTCTATAATCAAATAACTACCTGATGGGAACTTAATTAGGCAACTTCTAGTTATTATATATTTACTATGTGCCAGGCATTGTGTTAAGTAAGTACCACACATTCATTACCCTTGGTACTTAGAGACTTATTCTGTGAAAACTCTACCTTGCCCCAGAAAAGTTAATGAAACTGCCAAGAAAGAGCTTGAAAGATGAATGTGATTTTCAAATTATTCAGGGGTATTTTTGATACACTGAATATGATAATCTTCATTAGAATAAAAGTTCAATGCCCTGACTGGTGTGGCTCAGTGGGTTGTGCATAGTCCTACAAACCAAAAGGTTGCCAGTGAAGGCACTTGCCTGGGTTGCAGGCCAGGTCCTTGGTTGGGAGCCCATGAGAGGCAACTAATTGATGTTTTTATTGCACATCTATTTTTCTCTCTCTCTTTCTTCCTCTATTCACCTCTCTAAAATAAATAAATAAATATACAGATGAATAAATAAATAACTTTTTAAAGAAAGAAAAGTTTAATAGTTTAGCATATTTTTTGCACTATAAGATGCACCTGACCATAAGACACACCTATGTTTAGAAAAGGGAAACAAACAAAAAATTCTGAACCAAATGGTGTACTAAAATATGTAATAAAATATAATAGAATAATATTTCAACCATGTAAAGTGAACAGCAATCAACAGCAGTATTAAAACCATCATCACTGTCCTTAACAAGTGAGAAGAGACTTTAAGGTTCAAGTACTCTTCTAGTTTTCTGGGAACCCCAAGAATTCATCATCACTAATGTCAGAATTTATGGGGGCCCTTAATAACAGGCATTGAGGGAAAACTCTGACTTCAAAAAAAAACCTCCGCTGCCTTGCGGCATACCTCTTCAGGGGAAAGGCTAAGGGAGTAAAGCCCAACAGAAAATCCGGAGCCGGAGTCCCTAAGGCGGTTTGACGTTGTAGTCAACCCCGGCAACTCCTGCGGTGCACCTGAAGCCAAGCTGTATTGACTCCGTCTTTCCCTTGGGCCCTTCAGCTGCGAAGAGAGGGGGGGTCTGCTGCATGGGCAACAGCAGACCCTCCATATCACCCTGCCCAGGCTCTGTAGCTTCAGCTTCACTGGAGAGGACACTCCAGCGTCATCGCAAGATGTCGATTTAACACGGGAGGAGACAGATACCGTGTCACTCCCGAGTCGGACTGCACAGCCATTCTCGGCGGTGCAGATAGACTCTTAAGAAGCTACACCATCGTCTCTCGAGACGGACGGCTGCCGACGACAACGACGATGAGTAGTGGTAGTGACAAAGTTGTCAACTTTTTGTTCCTTGATTCCCTGAATTAGTCTGTATTAAATTTCATCTGTATTAGTTATTCAGCGTTCTTCAGAGAAATAGAAATAATACACACACACACACACACACACCAGACATGGGGAGAGAGAGAGAGAGAGAGAGAGAGAGAGAGAGAGAGAGAGAGAGAGAGAGAGATTTATTATTAGGGATTAGCTTATGTGATTATGTGATTATGAAGCTGAGAGTCCCCTGATCTGTTCTCTGCAAGCTGGAAACCAAGAAAACCAGGGCATAGCTCCAGTCTGAGTCCAAAAGCCTGTGAACCAGGAGAAGTAATGATGGGAGTTCCAGTCCAAACCTGAAGTCTGGAGAAGTAGAAGGTTGATGGTATAAGCTCCAGTCTCAGTACTGGAGAAGACTTACCACAGTAGTCGGGCAGATTGTGATATAAATATTTAAGATAATTGAGGTCATCAAGAGTGTTATCTTAATCTTAAATAATGGCTTGTATCATACACTTTATAATCTAAATATATCATTATTAAATGTTATTATTTTCTAATATTTACTTGTTTCTTTCCACCATTTTGGAGCCTGTAGAGGTCTGCTAGGAACAGGACTTCTCAAATAACAATTATATCTGGAAGACTGTGGTCCAAGGCCATGTATGCTCACTATTAGTAGGGTCCTGGAACCAGAAGGAGCACACAGTCTTCATAAAATTAAAGATGTTATGCTTGAGAAGAAACTGAATTCTGTCTAGGCAAGAGATGTGCTTATGTATACAAAGTAAAGAACAACACAGTGACTTCTGGCAGCAAACTAAACAAAACCAGAGTTATCTGGAGAAAGGTAATTTAAACAGTGACCTGGTTCATGCCAACTTTCTGCTAAGGTCACTTGACACAGATTCCCAAGGGTTTAAACATATGAAAAGTAAATAAATAAAAGTGGATTTTTTCTGTTTTAAAAACAAAAGATTTGTTTGCAATAATAGAGCTACTGTTGAGTTAATTATGAAGAAATAATTCTGCATTTTTAATGTAAAAATTTTCCCACTCTTTTGAAAAGTGTAATTAGTAATTTCTCTCACCAGTTGCATAAAATTATATCAACAGCCAATAACATTGACCTAGTAATTTCTTATAGATGTGTAACAATTATAGCTTATGAATTGTCTCCATGTGTTATTTCATTTTATTATATCCCAAACCCAAGATATACCTTTTCTTTTCTCCGAAAAAGAAAACTTGAGTAAAGAATCTTGTCAAAGGAGACACAACCATTAATAGGAGAACAGTGGTTTTAATGCAGATCTCTAACTTCCATTCCAGAGGCATAGTGGTGAGAGATATGGAAGACTGAAGGACTGCCTCAGGCCACCTTGAAGAGAGGTGTGTGGAAGAAGAGCTGACTATAAAACAGCTACTTTTATCCATGGCCATTATCCTTAGAATGTGATCAAAGTGCAGAATATTCATCATTCTCCTATACTTTTTGAAAAGAAAGTTTCCAAGTAAAAGTCACCAGGAACATTTACATAAGATGAATAAATGTTTCTAAAATTTATTGGGAAAATATATTCTAAAGAGAAAAATACATGATTGAGTTTAGAATTTATAATTGTTTCAGACTAACTTAAATATAATATGTTAAATATTCCAACAATTTGCATTTGCTTAGGAAAAGTTTATTTTTCTACATGACAGTAGAAAGTATGTAAGGACAAAAAATAAATGATAGAAGGATGTATGAGGTCTGTCTGGAAAAAGTCCAGGCATCGTTGATATAAGAACAGTTTGCGTGACATTGATGTAACCTGGCAGCCAAAGAGAGTGGACTGGAATGCACCTGTGTGAACAATGATGACTTCACTGTACTATTTGGGTGTAGGGGACAGTTAGTAGACAGCATTGAGTGAGCATGTGTACTATGTGGCCATTGAACTCAAAATGACTGAGCAAGTAGAGCAATAAATATGCCAAATTTTGCATTAAGCTTGAACACTCCTCCCCAGAAACTTTTTGGAAGATTCAGAAGACCACACTGTGGGAAACTGGTGATTGGCAGCTTCATCACAACAACACACCTGCTATTGCATCAAGTCTTGTGCAAAGTTTTTGGTGGATCATCAAATGACTCAGGTGACTCAGCCTCCCTTCAGCCCAGATTTGGCACCCTGTGACTTCTGACTTTTCCAAAAATTGAAATCATCTTGAAAGGGAAGAGATTTCAGATTGTCAGAAAATACAATGGGGCAGCTGATGGTGATTGGGAGAACTGTGTGAGGTCCCAAGGTGCCTGCTTTGAAGGGGGCTGAGGTATCATTGTCCTATGTACAATGTTTCCTGTATCTTGTATCTTCTTCAATAAATGTCTCTATTTTTCATATTACATGGTTGGATACCTTCTGGATAGACTTTGTCTACCTATTAAAATGGATAAAGTCAAACAAACTTACATTATCTAGTGCTAGTGAGGATGTAGCACACCTGAAAGTCTCATACATTTCTGAATGAGGATGTAAGATTATAAATGTCATTGAAAAACATTTGGCAATTTCTCACAAAGATGAAACTACACTAACCCTTACAAACCAGAAATCTCATCCATAGATTTTTTTATCCAATGAAATGAAAACCTGTCTTCACAAGCCTATATAAAAATATTTATAGCAGCTTTATTGTTAATTGTCATAAAATGGGAATAACTCAAATATCCCTAAAATAAGAAGTGGATAAACAGACTTTGGTACATTCATAAAATGGAATGTTACTCAATGACATCATGGATTAATCTCAATTGAAATGTGTCAAGTGAAAGAAGTTAGACTCAAAGACAACACGTTATGATTTCATATGTGTTTTTCTGTGCTAAAATTTGCCTGTTCTAAGGATACCAATTATTAAATTAGAGCCCACATTAATCCAGTGTGACCTCATCTTAACTTCATTACATCTACAAAGACCCATTTCCAAATAAGTTCACATTCATAAGTACCTGGGCTTATAATTTGAAAATATATTTAGGTGTGACAGAGTTCAACCCACAACAGAGAAGAAATGGGTAGAGCAACAGAATGTTCAATATAGCCAAGAAAACAACAATCCCACCTATACTTTCCAGGAAATCTATTAATTCATTTGGACCAATAAGATATCTTAACACCTCTGCACACTCCAGTGCCCTTGTCTGTAAAGGCAAAATTTGGACAACAGTACTTGATTTCTAGGGGTCCAATGTCATTGGTACTGTTCTACCAGATCACTGGGAATAAATATAAGTAAACAATGATTCCATGCCTAAATATTGATTTCAATTTCAGTCACATTTGTAAATTCTAGAGAAATTTCTAAATCTATTCTGTTTGGAATTATGAACCACTAAGCACTATTGAGTTCAGTAACATTTTAATTCTGTTAAATTATACCAATGACTAAGGAAAATATGGTATTGTTATGTAATAACAGGACAAATTATTTTCTTTCTTTAAATATTCACAAGAAATATCCACAAATACTTTACACCTGCAAAAGTAGTTTAAAAATATATTATTTTAATTATCCTTCTTAAGTGATCTGATCATTTCTGTACAAAACAATCATTTAAGTCTATTTTTACAAGGATTTAAATTCCCTTTTTATGATTGCTGTTTAAAGAGTGCAGACAACATTTTTAATTGTGGATGATCTCATTCTTTCTTGAATGTTAGACAATCCATGTAAGGCCTTTGAGAACTTTGTGCTTCATTCCAAGTTCCTTATACTTGCTTTGACCTCATTGTCTCACTCATATAATTTTTAAAAAATAAGATTGTTTTTATAATGTTTTACAATATTTGTACAATGTCTAAATCATAAAATTTTTATCGCTTTTCTTAACTTCATTTATAAATGAAAAAAATAGACATTTGTTTTATACATATAAGTTGTAAAGTCTGTTCACAGACAATTCTAAAAATTTTAAGGAAATTTTAACTTTTGACAAAGTAACAATCACTATACTCAAGTGGATTTTTTTGCTCTGCATATGAGAGAATATTGGGCAAATTATAATATAGTATCTTGGCCTTTATAATATCTGAATAATTGCCTCATTTAATGTACATCAGAGGAAGTTTAAATATAAAAATGAAAACAGTTTAGGGAAAAACATAGCAAAATAAAAAAAAGACTAAAAATTATTAAATGGTATTTGCTGGCAAAAAAGTTTTATTATATAGTAATTAAATTAGATTTATGAAGCAGTTCAGTAAAAGACTGTTTGGTCATGACCTTTTGTGTTGCATGGGATAATTAATTTATCCAGTTTAAAAGAAAAAGACTCTCACGTTGACTAATTGACTAATAAGACTCAGCAATACTAAAGGTACAATGAGTCTTACACATGACTAGATCTAGGGCTACAGATGAGTTCAAATTTCTATCATCCTCTGTATTAATCTATTCTTCTCCGTGGGTCTTCTCTACTTTCTTCTCAATACTTCATGAAAATTGTGTCCACCAGCACCTTAAAAAGCTTGAAATAACAATATTTTAATGTTGTTAGTGGAATTAGAATTTTTTTTCTTGATAACTTGAGAAAATATTCCAAAATTATTCCAGTTTGAAAGGTTTCAATTGTGTGGCCTTTTCTGGAACCAGAGATCTCATACACGTTAAATCATAAGAGGTAAAATGACACATTTATTATTTTCATTTAATACATAGGAAATTAAGAAAAACAAAGTGAAGACCATGTAAACATATATGGCATACTTGAGTAGTCAAAATCCAGTTTCTCCAATTTCAAATCCTATTTTCTAAGGAACTAATGAATAAAATATATACAACTTATAAAAAACAGATGAAAGTAAGCATGAGTGTTCTACTTTCCCTGAACAGTTAACATAACTGATATTATAATGTTGTCATTCATAGTATGAATGACCTTTTGGTTAATCAATTATTATTATTTATTGATTATGGAGAAGGTACTATAAAATATACATAGAGGTAAAAAGATCTGGCCGTGCTTTCATTTAGCTTAGTTGGGTTATGCATTAAACATTTTAAACAAAAGTGTATATGAGAAGAGCTAAAGGATTGGCAGAGAAGAGAGAGAAAATAACAGTGCACAGGAACAGGGAAACAATATAGATTTAGGCGATTAAAATTGTAAAAGGCATCTCAGAGTGCTGGCAAGGTATGAGTTTAAAGCATTTATAACACAGTAGAGTTGAAATGCATTATTGATGAGAGAATTGAGATAATGTGATCAAAGTAAGTGGAAAATAACAAGTGAGAAAACTAAAAAATGAAAAGACCTCTAGGATTATTTTATGTGGTGCTGTACAGTAATTTCAAGTCTGTAGTTATCATCTGTAAAATAAACAGATTAGATCATAATTTTAATTTCTCTTAAAATGTTAATGATAAGACTTATTACTACTAGCAAAATTGAATTAGTAATCAAAAAGCTTTCAATAAACAAAAGTCATGGGTCAATGACTTCACAGTGAATTTTACCAAACATTCAAAGAAGAATTAACACATATTTTTTCAAACTATTCCAAAAACTTCAAGAGGAGTGAATGTTACCAAGGTCATTTTATGTGGCCAGCATTACCTTGATCCCAAATCAGACAAAGACATTCAAAAAAATTATAGGCCAATAATAACTCTGATGAGCATAGATGCAAAAGTTTTCAGCAAAATATAAGCAAATTAAATGCAGCAATATATTTGAAAGATCATACACCATGATCAAGTGGAATTTATTCTGGGGATGCAAAGTTTGTACAATATCCACAAATTAATTAATATGATACATCACATAAACAAAATAAAGGATAAAAGTCATATGATTATATCAATAAATGCTAAAAAAGAATTTGACAAAAACTAGCATTTATTTATGATATAAACTTTCAGCAAAGTGGCAATAAATGAAACATACTTTAATATAATAAAGGCCACATATAATAAACCCACAGCTAAGATCATACTCAATAGGGAAAAGCTAAAAGTGTTCCCCTTAAGATTAGAAACAAGTCAAGGATTTTCATTTTCACCACTGTTATTCAACATAGTACTAGAAGTCCTGACCACAGCAATCAGACAAGAAGAAATAAAGAACATTTTAATTAGAAAAAAAAAGCATTGGAACTGTCATTATTTGCAGATGATAAGATACTGTATATCGATAACCCTAAAAATTCCACCAAAAAAAAATACTAAAACTGATAAATGAATTCAGTAATGTAGTAAAATACAAATTATAATATTCAGAAAGGGAAACTAAGATAACAATTTTATTTACAATTGCATCAAGACAAAAGTAGGAATAAATTTAACAGAGAAGGTAAAATACATGTACTCAAAAAAATGATAAAATATTGAGGAAAGCAATTGAAAAAGATACAAATAAATGGAAATATATATTGTGCTTGTGTATAGGAGGAATTAATATTATTAAAATGTCTGTACTACCCAAAACAATTTTTAGATTTAATGCAATTCCTATCAAAACTTAAATTACATTTTCACAGAACTAGAACAAATAATTCTAAAATTTATATGAAACCACAAAAGACCCTGAATAGCCACAGCAATCTTGAGAAAGAAGAATAAAGTCAGAGATATGATGCTACTTTATATCAAACTATGCTACAAGGCTATAGTAATCAAAACAACATGATACTGGCATAAAAACAGACACATACATAAGTAAAACAAAATAGAAAGCCAAAAATCAATGCATGCCCATATGATCAGTTATTATATGGCAAGGAAAGCAATAACATTCAATGGGTAAAGACAGTCTATTCAATAAGTCGTCGGCAGCCGTCCATCTCGAGAGACGCTGGTGTAGCTTCTTAAGAGTCTATCTGCACCACCGAGAATGGTTGTGCAGTCCGACTCGGGAGTGACACGGTATCTGTCTCCTCCCGTGTTGAATTGACATCTTGCGATGACACTGGAGTGTCCTCTCCAGTGAAGCTGAAGCTACAGAGCCTCGAGAGACGATGGTGTAGCTTCTTAAGAGTCTATCTGCACCGCCGAGAATGGCTGTGCAGTCCGACTCGGGAGTGACACGGTATCTGTCTCCTCCCGTGTTGAATCGACATCTTGCGATGATGCTGGAGTGTCCTCTCCAGTGAAGCTGAAGCTACAGAGCCTGGGCAGGGTGATATGGAGGGTCTGCTGTTGCCCATGCAGCAGACCCCCCCTCTCTTCGCAGCTGAAGGGTCCAAGGGAAAGACGGAGTCAATACAGCTTGGCTTCAGGTGCGCCGCAGGAGTTGCCGGTGTTGACTACAACGTCAAACCGCCTTAGGAACTCCGGCTCCGGATTTTCTGTCGGGGTTTACTCCCTTAGCCTTTCCCCTGAAGAGGTATGCCGCAAGGCAGCGGAGGTTTTTTTGGAATCAGAGTTTTCCTTCTCTGATGTGCTCTGACTGGAAGATCGAACCAGCGACACTTAGCTCGCAGGCCGACGCTCAATCCACTGAGCCAAACCAGCCAGGGTAACTATTCAATAAGTAGTGTTGGGAAAATTGGACAGATAACATACAAAAAATTAACTAGACCAAATTCTTATGTCATATACAATAATAAACTGAAAATGGATTAAAGACTTAAATTCTATAAAATCCTAAAACAATAAAAACGCTAGAAGAAAACATAGAAATTAAAATCTTAAACACTGTTCTCAGTAATATTTTTCTGACATATCTCCTCAGGCAAAGGAAACAGAAAACTAAAAAATTTTTGCACAGTAAAGGAAACCATCGACAAACAGAAAGACAACCTACCAAATAACAGAATATGTTTGCCAGTGATAATTTGGATAAGGGGTTAGTATTCAACATTTATAAAGAACTTATGCAACTTAACACCAAAAAATATATACAATCAAAATTCGGCAGAGGACCTGAATAGACAATTCTCTAAAAAAGATATACAGAGGCTAGTGGTAATATAAGCAGATGTTCAATCATCAGAGAAATGCTAATTAAAACCACAATGAGATATCACCTCATATCTGCCAGAATGGCTATCATTAAGGTGCAGGCATTAAGAAGTACAAATGGGCAGGTACAAAATAGACAGGGGGGCATTAAGGATGGTATAGGAAAGGCAGTAGCCAAAGAACTCATACACATAACCCATGGACATGAATAAGGGAGAGGATTTCTAGAGGAAATGGGGGTACTGGGTGAAGGGTGGCAAAGGGGGGAAATTATGCCAACTGTAATAGCAAAATTAATATAATTATTTTTAAAAAAACAAGTGTTGGCAAAGACATAGAGAAAAGGGAAGCCTCATGCACTGTTGGTGTGATTGCAAATTGCTTCTGTCACTAAGGAAAACAGTATGGAGAGTCCTCAAAAAGTTAAACATAGAACTGCCTTATGATCCAACAATTTCACTTCTGGGTATTTATACAAAGAAATCCAAAACACTAATTCAAAAAGTTTTATGTACCCTTATATCCATTGTAGCCATATTTACAATAGCCAAGATATGCAAGCAACCCAACTGTCCATCAATAGACAACTGGTTAAAGAAGACATATATATACACAAGGGAGTATTAGTCATGGAAAAGAATGAAATCTTACCATTTATAACAACATAGATTGACCTAGATGGTATTATGCTAAGTGAAATAAGTCAGACAGGGAATATAACAAATACCATATGATTTCAGGGGAGAGCAATGGGGGATAAATTGGGACAACTGTAATTAAACAACAATAAATATTTTTAAAGAACAAAATACAAAACCAAATAAAATAGAAACAGATTTATAGATGCAGAGAACAAATTGATGGTTGCCAGATGGGAGGGAGGCTGGGGAGATGGGTGAAAAAAGTGAAGGGCCTAAGAATTACAATTTGTCAGTTACAAAGTAGTTGTGGGGATATAAAGTATAGCATAGGCTATAGAGTCAACAGTATTGTAATTACTATATATGGTGCCAGGTGGGTACTGGAAATATCAGGGAGAACACTGAGTAAATTACATAAATGTCTAACCAGTATACTGTATACCTGGAACTGAAATAAAATAATATTGAAAGTCAAAAATTATTATTATGAGTCCAATTTATAAGATTCTTCAGGTACTACTTCTAATAATAGCTTTTTCCCTTCTGTATATAGAACATACTTTCATGTTTTTTTCATGTCTAATAATCCTTTGTTAAAAACTGCCCCCTTTAAATAATATAATATGGCAGGTTTTGTTGCTGTTGTTGTTTGTTGCTATTATTTTTATTACTGTGGTTTGTTTGTTTAATGACTTTCCTGAATGGATTTAGTAAAGACTGAATTCTTTGATGTATGCAGTTACTGTGGTCTTTACTTGATGAACTTGGTGGTTACCCAGTGATTGAACATTTGTTTCTTTACAAGCTTTGAACCAATATCTACAACCCTTTCTGTTGGTGGTATCCCTTTAATACTCTGATAGTTCACAACTCTTCCAGACCTTCACTTCCTTCATGGGTAGAGCCTCAAATGCAGACATGATAGATTAGGGCCTTCTCGGGCCTTTCCTGGGTAGGCAAACAACTCTGTACTTGTATGTGGAATTCTCAATCCTCAGAAATAAGTCATCACTTTTCAAAGTCTTCTATGGGCATCTAATTTCTACATTTACTTGTGAGTTTCTCGGACAGCCTCATGTTTGCCCCAACTGGTAACACCACTGCAGGAGGCTGCAGTGCGAAACAATGGTTGCAGATACTTTTCACTGAATAATTTGGGGATGGGAATTCCCCCCCAAAAATTCTCATGCTGCCCAGTGCGGGTCAGTTGGTTGGAGTGTCACCCCTCATAACCAAAGGCTTGTGGGTTCAATCCCTGGTCCAGGTGCACATGGAATCCCTGGTCCAGTAACCTATGATCTCAGTCCAGGCACAGATCCCCGGTCCAGGCTCAAAGGGCAACCAATCACTGCTTCTCTCCCACATTGATCTTTCTCTCTCTCCCTTCCTCTCTCCATTCCTTAATCTCTAAAAGAAATGGAAAAAAAAAAAGTCCTCAGGTGAGGGAAAAAAAAAACAAAACAAAAAATCTCTGAGTCAGTTCAAATAAAACAAACCTTGTAAACAGAGAGTTGTTTTTCTTCCCACACACAATTGTCTAATTGTCAGGTCAGTCAACTAATGACAGCTCTCTGGGATGGGCTTTTGGTGGAACTCTAAACCTCTTCTAGCCCCCTTAGTGCCCTTTAGGCTGCTGATTTTACAGCTGCCATGCTTGCAAGCCTGTTGGTGTTTAAGGCTACTGTGGAACTGGGGAAAGGAGGAAAGGAACAGAACAAGTTGAAGTGCTACACAGCTTGTATTTTACTGAGCTTCAGTGATTTTTCTTGAATAAACACACCTTACATTGTTTCAAGATTTTGCTTAATTTCCAGAATTCTGAAAAAGTCGATTTTGACAGTTTCTTGTTGCTTTTAAGAAACAGCAGATTTTGTGGTATAATTTCTCTGCCATTCTCCTGGTTGGAGGCATTAGCAGGTATTTTTTAATAGTGTGTTGCTCTGAGAGTTCTGTAGCAGAACACAATTTGGCAGATATTTCAGAAAACATATTCTTGTAGGAGTACTTTCTATATTCTTTTCTTGGAACATGCCCTGTCCAAACAGTAATTTAAATGTGAAGTCCAAATTCAGGTGAGGAATTTTATATTGAGAAATTCTCAATGGAAACCTTTTCTATTTGTAGTCTAGGCTGGGGCAGGTGTGAGTCTTTGTTGCTTTCACATGATAGTTTTTTCTAAACCATCCTTCCAGTGAGTATGGCCATAGAATCAAATGGCCTCCACTACAGCAGATTGGGTTGCGTAATACCCTGTTCTCCAAACATCATCTCACCACAGTTCTCAAAACAAATCTGTTCTTTCCAGGATTTTTTCTTGTTAAGGGTGGCCACTGTAAGATCCAATTGATATAACTGGGGGGAAGGGGCATTGCTGTTGGCTACTCATTCTGTTCGTGCTCATATGGACAAAGTAATTTGTGCCTCCGCTAGAGTATTTTCTCCTGATTCTTACTACATAATCGTGCATCAATCCAGAGGTCAGGTTTCTTGGTGATGGGTGCATGCTTATCCAGTTTTGTTTTTTTTCACTTGCTTATTTATTCTTCCTTTTGTCCTTTATTGGAATTTTGAGAATTCCAAATTCTATTCTAATTGGAGTAGTCTGTGAGTGTTATGCAGGAGATAGGTCCTAAAACATAATAACTGTCCTAACAACATCATTCATCTTGGACTCACTCAGGCAAATAAAAGGAAAGTAAAAGTAATAAATACAACTTTCTGTCCCTACTTATGGTCCTGTAGTCCTGAAGTGTTTGATGCTTTATGTGAAGACTGAACTACATTTAGTTCTAAATTGTATCAATTAAGGTGTATCTCTTTATTCATCTCCAATATTGGATCCTGCCTCATTTGTGATCACACTGGCTAACTTTGACACATCACTTAAAATTTCATTTGGTCTTCCAACAACTTTCTGAAGTAGAAATTATTATGAAGTTCATTTCACAAGCAAGAAAACTGGTTTAGATAATTTGGGTAGGTATGCCAACAGCAAATTCTAGAGTCAGCATTCATAATCATATCTTTATTTTAAAATGTCACATGACATTATTAAAAAATAATAATGAATACATTGCAAATAAAGCAAGAGATCCAATATATGCATTTGCATTGGAAGGAAAATAGTAACACTGTCTTCATACACAGATAATATGATTGTGTAGAAAAATCCAAGGAAATCTACCAAAAAATTCTATGAATGCTAATAAACTGACTTTAGCAAAAAAGCAGTATATTTTATATGAAGAACTAATGAGAAGTATATTCTTCTTAATTCACTCCTGCTCTGGAAATAACTTCTGAGCTTACTGTAATTTTTTACTTTTCTAGTGGAGAGAAGCTTGTCTTCCTGCAGAGAGAAAAAAGATGTATAAATCTGTGTTTACTATCCTAACTACTTATATTCTTTCTATAGGCAAATTCAATTAAATGAGCAACTACTAAAGCTGAAGGGTTATTTTTTTCCCCAAGTAAACTGTGCTAGTAGCAATCTTCAAGTTATCTCCTGTTTTTGAAAATTTTTATACCTAATTTTCTATCAGAGTAAGGTGTCATTAGGTTAGTTCGGCTCCTGGTTCCCTGAAAGTAATTCTGAACTAAAATTATTGTAGTCTTTCCCGGAAAAGAGCTGTAACAATCTCTTTATAGATCTTTCAGATCAGGAACTAAATCCTGATCATGACAAGACATTAAAAATAAACAATGTTATGTGAAGAAAACATTTAAATATTTGCTAAGAATAAAAATATAGCATTTAGAGTTATTAAAATTTTTCTTTGAACCCTAAAAATAAACTATGGACTTAAATATTTTCTTTTTAGCAGCTTTAAAATAAAATTTATATACAATAATCTGCATGTACAATATAAGTTTTTAAATTTTTATTTTTCAATTACATTTTAAATACAATATTATTTTTATTAATTTCATATGTAAAGCATAGTAGTTAGACAATCATATACTTTACAAAGTGGTCTTCTTGTTATTTCAAGAACCCACCAGCATTTAACTTTTTATGTGTATATGCCCTTGAAATCATCACTACAATTGGTAACAAATATATTCACCATCTTCAAAAGTTTTTTATTTTCTTCATTTAATTCTCATTCTATACCCAGGCAATCATTGATGGTATTTTTTTTTTAAATCCTTACCTGAGGACACGTTTATTGATTTTATAAAGAAAAAATGGGAGAGAGAATTGGGGTAGAGATGGGGGGGTAGAGAGAAAGAGAGAGAGAGAGAGAAACACTGAAGTGAGGATGTGAGAGAAACATTGATGCACCCTGACGGGGAATCAAACCCCCAGCCTTTGGGTGTATGAAACTATGTTCCAATTAGGGCACAATTGATGGTCTTTAATAAAGTGTGTATAAAAATATTTTGCTCCATTTTTTTATTAGTTTGCATGATATCTCTTAAGTTTTGAGAGTTCTTTACAGATTCTGAGTATTAGTCCTTTATTACATATATGCTTTACACTTATTTTCTACCAGTCTGTGGCTTATTGTGAAATAGCATTTTAAAAGAACAGAAATTTTTAATTTTTATTAAATCCAATTTATCATTTTGTATATATATAAGTTTATCTTGCCATATCTCAGAAGTCTTGGCTAATGCTAAATCACAAGACTTTTTCTATCTATTTTTCTAGAAGTTTTATAGTTTTAAATTTAGCCCAATAATTTATTTTGTGTTAATTATTACATATAATATAGCTTATGGATCAATGTTTACTTTTTTAAACTATGGTTATCCAATTGTTTAAATGGCATTTGATGAATGCTGTTCTTTCTTCACTGAATTGCCTTCACACCTCTTCAAAATCTATCTGTCCATATATGAATGTCTGTTATCTATTTTGTTCTTGTAATTTATTTATCTATCGTTGCCAATACCGAAAGTGCTTTGAAAACAACTTTGTTATTTTCTTTACAAATTTATTTGGTTTAATCATGGTCCTTTGAATTTCCACATTAATTTTCAATTATTTTGTCAACATTTACAAAAATGCTTGATGGGATTTGATTGTTATTGTATTAAGTCTTTATACCAATTTGGGGAGAATTTACATCTCAACAATACTGAATCTTCCAATTTATAGATGGTATGTCTCTTCTTTTTTTTTTTTTTTTTACATCTCTTCATTTATATAAGTCTTTACTTTCTCTCAGTGGTGCTTTATATTTTCAGTGTGCAGGTTTTTAATATCTTTTGTCAGACTTAACCATACATATTTCATGTTTAATACTACTGTAAATAGCACTTTTAAATGTTTCATGTGTGATTGTTTGTTATATAAAAATATAATTGATGTCTGTTAATTGATATAAGAAGAAATATTTGCAGCAGATAATGGGCAGAAATTTTTAACATTCATACTATATGAAAAATACATAAAAGTCAGTTCAAAAAAAGATGAACCACCAAACAAAAAAGATTTTTAAAAGTATATACATTATAATATTTAGATTAAAGAAAAAACACAAGTAGCTAAAAATATGAGAAAGTTCTAAATGTCAGGAATATTTCCATAAAACAATTTTATATTCTTTTCTCCTATCAGTTTGGCAGGCGCACACACAGATGCTGCATTGGCAACAATTACAATGCTCTTTGTTGGACTGCTACACTCTCCACTGGTGCATAGCTGTCTTTTTCTTAAACTTCTTGTTAACACTATCATGGGTTGCAGTAACTAAATCTAGTAGAAACTAAATCATTTTTCACTAGAACTGGGGAGGGTTCAATCATGGGGAAACCATGTATTCGATATCAAAGTCTTCCTTATTTAGAAACTTTTTGATTCCTAAACGAGGAACATGACTGTTTAAAAATCTTTATTCTTCAACAGAGGAGAACTGACAAAAATAAATGCCATCTATATATTATATAGTAGAGTCTTAACCTTTATTGTAAGAGTTAACAGATTTTGGAAAAAGGTGTATAGTGCTCATTGCCCTCTATGAAATAAAACAAAAGCCAGAGTGAGATTTTGGCATGAGAAAAAGATTGTGTTAAAAAAAGATAGTGTTCAGTATATTGATTAGTTTTGCATTTTACTTACCATCACTGACATGATAAGTTACAAACAGTATGTTTATCCTGTGACAATATATGTTATTTTATTATTTAAAAATTTTAAATATGTTTATTGATTTTAGGGAGAGAGGAAGAGAGAAAGTGCCTCAAGCAGGAAATGAACCTCCAACTGAAATATGTACCCTGACTGGGAATGGAACCATCACTGTTCTGATGTAAGGAATGATGCTTCAACAAACTGAGCCACACTGGCAAGGGCTTTTCCTAAGCAATTAAAACAATATAAGATGAGTTCAGTTATACTATAAATCTTCTTTTTACTCATTTTCTGCTGATTGATTAAACTTTGATTTTACAGATGAAAATGTAGTATCTTTACTTAAAAAGATAAAAGTTGAGATGTCAGAAAGAAAGCATAATATTATAAAATACTGTTTATAATTAATCTTAAGGATAAATTTATAAAGGAAGCACATAATTTTAAAATTAAAAAATATTTTAATTGCCTTATATTTCTGATAATTTCAAATAAAATGAGCAATTAACATTCAATGCAAGTGTTATTTTAGTTTAAAATGAGTCTTTAACACATACTAGTTCTTTCTCTTTAACTTATCTCCATGTAGCCAACTAGGCCCCAGATGTTTCTTTGTGCTGTTTATTGTACACTAGACCACAATTTAAAACTCACATTTTGATTATGCATTACTTGATTAAATTTACTTGAATTTTTACCAGCTTCAAAATTATCTTTCGGAAATGAAAAAAAATGAAAACTCAAAACTGTTCTAAAATAAATATTTTTTCACAATTTTTATAAAGTAGCTTAAGTAGTTGTAAATATTTTTGTGAATTTATTTAAAAAGTGATAATAATTTATTGTTACCTGCAAAGATCAATAGCTTTAAAGTTCATAGTACTTTCCTTTTTAATTAATTTATTTTTATTGCTTATACTATTACAGTTGTTAATAGTATTTTCTTCACCTGTTTCTCATTAGTATACAAAAAAATGTTAAAACTCTGAAAAACCATGGAACCATGGATACACACCCACATTAAGTTGGGGAAAGATTTCTTGGAGAGAGAAAAGCAAATAAGAATATACGTGTTCATGAGTGAAAATTTAAATGGCCACCTAGAGGGACTGTCTTTATTCCATTTCCTATTTCCATCATCCTTACAACTATACCAATAGCTACAGACTTTTCTTAAGAATGCAAAGAATACTTTATAAAGCTGATTAATAGAGTGCTAATGGGGTGATTTCAGATGATCAATAAAAGGGGATTGAGGAATATTGTAGAATAGAGACCCTGAAATACTGGCTCTGGAATCCAACAAGGGTGATGACATCAGAGATCCTAGGGAAGTTATCAAAAAAAATAAAGATTTATAAGATATATTGATTAAGGAGGTCTAAGGTGGGCCCCATGGATCTGTATTTTAAAGAAGTACATTACTCTGATCTTTAAGCTTTTTAAAAACCCATATGGATGTTCAGAGACTTCGTTTAATTTTTCTTATTTGACCATAAATCTCCTTCTACCAGCATCTCAAAGATTTGCTATTTTATGGGACACATTTTTTAAGTGTATTTTATTGATTATGTTGTTACAGTAGTTCCAATTTTTTTCCCCTTTGCTCTCCTCTGTTCAATACCCCCTTTCCCTCCAGCAATCCTACCCCCCTTAGTTCATGTCCATGGATTGTGAATATAAGTTCTTTGGCTTAACACTTTCCTATGCTATTCTTAACTTCCCCTGTCTATTTTGTATCAACCAATTATGCTTCTTAATCTCCACACCATTTCCCCATTTCTCCTCCTTCCCCCTCCCAGCTGATAACCCTCCAAATGATCCCCATACCTATGATTCTGTTCCTATTCTGTTTGCTTAGATGGATTTTGTTTTTATTGCTTAGATTCAGTTGATAGTTGTGAGTTTGTTGTTATTTTATGTTCATAATTTTGATCTTCTTTTTCTTAAGTAAGTCCCTCTGACATTTTATATAATAATAGCTTGGTGATGATGAACTCCTTTAACTTTACCTTGTCTGGGAAGCACTTTATCTGCCCTTCCATTCTAAATGATAGCTTTCCTAGATAGAGTAATCTTGGTTGTAAGTCCTTGCTTTTCATCACCTTGAAACTTCTTGACAGTCTCTTCTTGCCTGCAAAGTTTCCTTTGAGAAATCAGCTGATAGTCTTATAGGCACTCCTTTCTAGGTAACTCTCTGCTTTTCTCTAGCTACTTTTAAGATTCTCTCTTTATCTTTCACCTTTGGCATTTTAATTATGATGTGTATTGGTGTGGTCCTCTTGGGTCTAGCTACTTTGGGACTCTGTGCTTCCTGGACTTGTATGTCTATTTCATTCACCACATTTGGAAGTTTTACTTCATTATTTTCTCATATAAGTTTTCAATTTATTGCTCTTCCTCTTCTCCTTCTGGCACCCCTATGATTCAGATGATGCAATGTTTAAAATTGTCCCAGAGGTTCCTAAGGCTTTCCTCATTTTTTTCAATTCTTTTCTCATTCTGTACAGGTTGACTGTTTTTTCTTCCTTATGTTCCAAATCATTGATTTGAACCCTGGTTTCCTTCCCTTCACCATTGGTTTTGTGGGGATTTTTCTTTCTTTTATTTAGCATAGCCTTCACGTCCTCCCTTATGCATTTGCCATACTTAAGCATATCTGTCAAGCCTGTGAGCATCTTTATCACCAGTGTTTGGAACTCTTCATCTGTAAGGTTGGCTATCTCCTCAATTGTTAGGTTGGCTATTTCCTTGTCACTTAGTTGTCCCACTGGAACCTTGATCCATTCCCCCTTTTGAGCCATACTTCTTTTTTTCCTCTTCTTGACAGGTTCCTGTGTTTGTTTGCCTCTGTGTCTTAGGTAGAGCTATTACTCCTGTTACATTGTAAGGTATGGAGCCTTAGGTATTTGTCAGTAGAGGGCTGCCCATTTTACCACGTTGTGGCGCTGTATGTGAAAGAGGGGTCTGAGAGGGAACAATGTCGCCTACTCAGCACTCGCCACTTTTCCAGGCACTTTTACTTCTGTATGGGATTGGCGCCTCTCTGGCCGTTGCCCTGGACATTGTTCCCAGAGTGGGTGGGTCTGCAGATGTTCTAGGACCATGGGGGCCCTTTAAACAAGTGGACTCTGCTGAGAGATCAGCAGTTTCGTCCTTTGCCCCAACCCCCCACTGGTTTGCTCAGACAGAAGCAATGAGGCTTGATTTTCCCCAGTGCTGGGACTCTGTGCTCCACAGTCTGGTCTAGTGCTGGTAGCACTCCTCTGGTGTCCCTCCCAACTTTTCAAAACATGTGACTGCACTTTCCACTGGCCTGCCACTGCCACTGCTGCTGCTGCCACCACCACCACACTGCATCCTCTCTACCCCGGCTCCACCCCTCCTACATGTCTGAATGAGTATTTCTACTTTATATCTTTGTTTGTTGGACTTCCATGCAGCTTGATGTTTTGGAACTTCTGGTTGTCTCTAGTTTTGAAGTAGTTGTATTCCTTCTTAGTTGTGGAGGGAGACCCAGCATGTCTGTCAAGGCCTCCATGTTGGCCGGAAGTCATGGAACACATTTTGAGAAATGCTTTCCACAGCATTAAAAGCTATTTGTTGTGAGTATGACATGTGATGGAAAACTGCGGAGATACTAACAGATTTAAACATAATAGAAATAGAGGAATTCACGTGTGGATATTTTTCTTTACATGTCTAAGGATAAAAGACCCAGACAGAGCATGAGCATTCAGAGGCACTGTGAAATACAATAAAGGCCAGAATGTGATTTTGTCTGTGAGGCAGTTAAAATTATAACCAGGGCCTAAAATTAGTGTAAATCATTCTTTCTAGAAGTAATCTCAGTAAAAAATCAACTGAGCCCTGGCTGGTGTGGCTCAGTGAATTGATCACCAGTCTATGAACCAAAGGGTTGCTGATTCAATTCCTAGTAGGGGTACATGCCTGGGTTGCAGGCCAGGTCCCCAGTTGAGGGCACACCACACATTGATGTTTCTCTCCTTCTCTTTTTCTCTCCCTTCCCCTCTCTCTAAAAATAAGTAAATAAAATCTTTTTAAAAAATCAATTGAAAGTTTTCTCACTTGTGTAACATGCTCTGTAGAAATGACTGGGAATCTATTCCTGTCCCCAGTGTGTTTGTAGTAGACTCTAACAATGTGGGGCAAATGAATCTCAAGTGTGAAGTGATGCTAGCAGACAATTCTTGAGATCAAAAGGAAGGAGTGTCAGTCACTGCCACTTTGCTTGGTTATAAAGTATTTCACAGAAGACCCAATGCTCAATCGTATAAAAACTGCTTCAAATATTGTGAATACAGCATGACTCTGAGGTAGTTAGAAGGAGAGAAGATTGTGGACTGTGGAGCTACATGCTAGAAGTAGGCTAGTGGTCAAGTTTTTCCAGGAACTGTCCCAGGGGAGATGGTCTTGTTTTTGTTTCATTTCCCCCCTTTCCTTCTTTTCTATCCATTCATTTTCTCCTTTCCTGCCATGTCCTCTCCTCTCCTCTCTTCCCCTTTGTTTTCTTTCATTTCTTATACCTTTTCTTTTCTTGTGTTTTATATGCCAGAAATGTCCCCGGAGTAACTAGGACAAAATCCACAGGCTGCTACCAGGAGGAAAATATTGCTTCACAATGTCTCCCTCTGTTCGCTGTTGTTGTGCATTCTCTACACACTGCTGACCTGACAGTTGTTCTAACTGAGACTCCACTATGTACATTTCCTCCGTGTCCTCATGATACTCCCTGAAACCTGTCTTCATGTTTACAAAGCTGGATTTTGATGAGTATATATGTGTCCTCCAAATAGATTTTTAGTACCTTTAAAAGAGGGACTGTGGCCCTAGCTGGTGTGGCTCAGTGGATTGAGTGCCAGCCTGCAATCAAAAGGTCACCAGTTTGATTACTACTCAAGGCACATGCCTGAGCTGCAGATCAGGTCCCCAACTGGGGGTATGCAAGAGGCAACAACACATTAATGTTTCTCTCCCTCTCTTTCTCCCTCCCTTTCCCTTCCTCTAAAAAAAATTGTTTTTAAATAAAAATAAATAAAAGAGGGATTGCACACATTTACATTTTGTACTTAGTACAATGCTTGATACACAATATGTACTCAAAGATTATAATTGCTGTGAACTTGGCTACATAAATAAAATAATTAAAAGAAAGTTGTAAAAACAGTTTATCCAGATTCTTAGACCAATGTTTTTGCCCACAATCAGTTGTCAGTTACCAACCCCATACCTGATAATGGTTACTGGGCAGATATACCAGTGTTCCCAGAGAGACTCAGGTCACTAAATAAGATGACTCTCTTAAAGTATTAGCATTCCCTAAGGGTGTCTTAATTCATGTTGAAAGTTAACTGCACAGAACAGACCGGGTGAAAAGCCATATATACACACACACATATGCATTCTGCTCAGGGCTATTTATTTATTGCTGAGGATTATTTAAACCCTCTTTTGAGTGTGTCTGCCTCAACTTTAAGCCCTCATGTCTGAAACAAGTTGTGACCTAACTAGCAGTTGAGAGGAAATCAAGTGAGTCAATTTAATGCATTAAACATTTATCAATTATCTGTTATGTGCAAGGAGTATAGGTGAATAATTCAAATATTGAGAATTTTTTAAAAAATCTAAATAAACCTGGATCACTTTACATGAAGCCAATCTGACCTCAAGGTGGGGGATTGAAGTAACAAATTTCAAGTCTGAAGAGATTGTTTATCAGAAGGTTGCAAATGTTTCCACAGAAGACAAATAAAATGGAGATAAATGCAAGAAGGATTTTAGCAGGAAGGACTGTAATTTCCAATAACTTTCAGGGTTATTTACCAAATGGGGGCTAGGATGGCTATTTATTAGGAGATGTATTCAAGGTTGAGGTAATTCTTTAGTTGCAATCTTTTCAATAACTAAAAGGCTAAATTCTTGGAGCTTCCTTCTGGTTATATAATTCTGAAATATTTTAGTTTCTTTTAAAGCCCCATCCACAAGCAGCCTCCTTTCTTCCTTCCCTTCTTTCTTTTTTTTAATTTAAAGTATAAAGCAAAGAACATGTACCTTTTAATGAGGATGAGAAATTCAAATGTCCTCCAGGCAAATCAACTTTAGTAAATTTCTCTATTTTAAGAGACCGCACAGATATCACCAGAGTAAGAACAGCTACTAAAAAATGAAGTTACACAAGGTTCAACTATGGGGGAGATGATATACATTACAAAAACACATCTTTCTTTTGTACTGTGTATAAACATTGTCTTTCTGTAAAAAAGAAAAATGAAAACACCCATGATAATATGTCCACTTTAGAATAAAAAAGAAATGGCCAGCTATTCTTCTCAAGTGTTACCACTAAACTCTGATTAAAAACTTGTGTTAGGGCTCTGACCAAGTGGTTCAGTCAGAGCATTGAACCAATAATGCCAAGGTTGTGAGTTCCATTCCCCGTCGGAACAACAAATTGATCTCTCTCTCTCTTTCTCTCTCTCTCTCTCTCTCATAGAACTCACATAAATTTTATACTTAGACATTTACACTTAAATAGCCAACATTGAAAATGGCTGTCAATGACATACCCTTGATACTTACCCCTTTATGTTGAGGCTTTCTGTAGTATTAGGTACCCTCAGGTGAAACAAGTTTCCTGCTGCTTCTGGGAAATTTGCACACACTGTGCCAATTACATTCATATACTCTGTCCCACTCTGTCACACATGTTACTGACAATGCCTCAAACCACACTAGGCAGTGATCACACTGCACTCATGCTGTGCCCGATGGCACTGTGTATTTCCCAATGGTTTTATCAAGTGTGGGTCCTTAATAACATGGTAGTTACAGGAATGAGAGAAAAAAAAAAAAACTTGAGGACCTCATTGTCATTTTCCATCACATAAGTTCAATAAACACAAGACAAGTCCACTCACTTGAATTTAGTAACTTTTCCCATATAAAATCCAAATAGGTAATTCTATAGTATTATGGTTTTGCGTATATATAGTGAATAATCCTCAAAACAACCCAGTTAGTGAAATGAAGCTGATTGACATCCTCGGATGTCTTCATTATTCCTGAAAATAACAATACAAGTAACCTTTACTTACCAATTTCTTCAATAGACTTCACAGTTTTTAAAAACTGAAATTGAAATGTTTCTTATTGAAACTAGACTGGAAAGCAAATTGTTTGATGAGAATGAAGTTCTTAAAGCAAAGAAATGATGTGGAAATTCTAATTATTCATCTATATTTTTACTTAGTGCATGTTCAAAAATTAGTCTACTGCATATATAGAATATAAAATAAATTCTCAATTTCCTATTATAAATTTACTTCCTAGTTCATTAAATAAAAATATGAAGCCAAAGTTAGTTTCAGCTCATTTTATCTCCATCTGTTTGTATTGATTTGTTAAAATTACATATTGAAATGAAACAAACACCTCCTGTAAACACACAAACCCTAAATTTTGCTTAATTAATTACATATAGAGTTATAGAATCTTCAACATTTGAATTGAAATGCCCTCTATCACTTTGTGAAATTGTTCTAATCAAATAATCTTCTTCTGAGGAAGATTTCCTTCTATTTCAGTTTTGCTTTTCATTTACATAAGAGTTTTATTGGCATTCTCTAAATATTTGCTTCTAAGAAAAGAAAATATAAAAGATTATACTTTCAATTTTTGATATATACAATGTGGTAAATTATTTTATATAAAGCTAATGTGAGATGATAAATAATTTATGTAGTCTAATGGTAATTGGCAATGTGAAGTGGGAACTACATAAATGAAATGTATCTCTTTGTTATCATTTGCCTAATGTAATATATTTTATAGACACTAATGATACTCAAACAGTAAAGTTTAATGATTTTTTGAATGCTGATTATACCTAAAAGATGTTTCAAGTCATACATATATACCAAACTGATGACATGTGAGCTATTTGTTGAAATAAACATCACAGGAGAGCTTAATATAGATATGGAAATATTTTAGTTGCACATAAATAACTAATGCTCAGCAATTTAAATGTGTTTAAAAAATAAGTTCTAAAACAATAAAATGTAGTACGTCACCTATTAGTATTACTATTCATCAAAATTAATTAACCATTGATTCAATCAAAGGTCACACCTGTAAACTTTCATTTATTTAGGGGGCGGTGCTATGTACCAGCAACTGTGGTAGGACTTAGAATCATTTAAGCTGGTGCTTAGACAAGGTACACAATTATAGCAGAGAGAAGCTAGTCATTAGAGTAAAAGTAGATAAAATAGATTAATTATATTAATGACATTTGAAAATATTTTACTTTTTTCTTAGACAGCTAATTTTGTTTTGAGAGCTTTCACACTGTCTTTCATATATAGGAAGAGTTTTTGTTATCAGCAAAATTTCCACAATTATTTCATGGGAAAGCAGATAGTGAATTAATAAGAGAGACTACACTTTAGAAAAGGACAGTTGATTATGTCTTGTCCATACCTAGAGTCTTTTTCCTTATCTCATTGGTCTGTGGTACATCATAACTTTGTGAAATAAAGATTGTTAGATCTCAACAGAGAAGAAAGTCTTCCATTTTTAATCAGTGAAACTGAATGTTGTTGCTTCACTGAAATGACTGGGCAGGTTGCTTATAATACTGAGGGTATTGTCATCTAGCTGCAACCATAGTGACAGTCTGAATAGGAAGTGGAGTCTCAAAAGACTTTCACCAGATGGGAGGTTTTATTTATTCCTGGCAACCAGATGCCACCAACTTCTCTTTCTGACAAGACTGTTTACTGACTTTACATGGAAAGTTGATGTTTACTATAGCTCATGTTTATTGAGAATTTCGACTCCCAGGTGAACAAATGGATTCTCACTTAATAACAGCTAATTAATACAAAACCAACCTTATTTTGTGATTCAAGAGAACTATTAAGCTGACTCTTTCCCTATCTCATTAGGAAAGTGCCATGGCCGTGGTTGCTGAGAGTTGGTGGTGGATGTGCGGGGCTGAAGGAGGCAACAGCATACAGGTCTTACTTGCTTGACTCTGGAGCCAGTCTTGAAGCAGCGCAGCATGTGATGCCAGCAAATGGTAGAGCTGGGAGGGGACCTTTCAGTCCATTGCAGCCCCAATCCTGGGATCCCTAAGCCTTGGAATAGAGTCTTTATCAGAAGTGCTGAAATCTGATTAAATTGTATGACCTGACAACATGGTTAGTCTGAGAGCAGTCCCACCAGGAGTGGGCTCTGGAATTGGAGCTTCCAGTTTTCTCTAGAGACACTCTACAAGCATCATCCCAAAACTTGAACAGCAACTCTATCTTTCCTCCACCAATAGAAGAACTTTTATACGTAACCACCTGTAAAATGGATCAAATCAGTGTAGTTCAGAGGCATCTTACCACTTGTAGCTTTGTAGCAGCATCCTATTTCCCCAATGTCCCAGCACTAGACTGTTCAGTGAAGCAGGTGATCCCCAGCCAGACCACCATGTGTGTCATTAAACCATATAATGGTTTCCCAAACAAGAGAAAGACACCTGACTTCTCTACATCTCTGTGTGCATCTATGAAATTGATTCTTGGTTAAAATGTGTCCTGTTATCACACATATCCACAGATATATGTGATATATGTAATCACAGAAAATTAAAGCCGGCTTAATTAAGTTAGACTATAGGATATGTTTTGGTTTCCTAGCATCATTTTCTTTACTACATATGTACATTATAGTATGTCCACCGGGGACACAGAGTTTAATTATCTGTAACAAATTTAACACATTTGTATGACAATGGCATTAAAATCAAAGCCATATAGAAGAATGTGCACCATAGCCTTTCCACATGTAGGGTAGCAAAAGTGGTTCATGTGGTTGCCACCATAGGAAGGCTGTGGAGTAAAGCAGATCTTGGTTTTCTTGGTTTTGTTACTATTGGGAAATTACTAAATTTCTCTAAGCTTTGGCCTCTCGTGTATGAAACGGAGGATGTAAATAGTGCCTACAGGCAGGACTGTAATGAGGATTGCATGAGATATGTATGTGAAGCCCTTAGCATGGTTTCTAACATATATTGAGTATCCTTTAATATATATTTGCTATTTTAATTATTAATAAATTATTTTGGATATTAGAAATCCAATCCTATTTTCCCAATTTATAGGCTAGATAACTGTATTAATTTCTTAATTCTACTGTAACAAATTACCAGAAATTTAGTGGTTTAGAACAACACAAATCTACTACTCACAGTTCTAGAGCTCAGAGTCTAAATTAAGTCTGATTGGGCTAAAGTCAATGTGTTCATAGGGCTGGTTTCTTTTGGAGACTCTGGGAGAGTAATCATTCCCTTGCCTTTTTCACACTCTACAAGCTGACTACATGTCTTGTGATCTCTTTTTCCATCTTCAAAGTTAGAGGAGTAGCATCCTTAAATTTCAATCTCTCTCTGTTTTTGTGGTTGTCTCTCTCTGTCTTTCTCCTTCCATTGTCACATTATCTTTTGTCTTTGACCTTCATGCTTTCCTCTCATAAGGATCCATATGATTATATCTAGCCCACACAATAACCCTCTCATCTTGAGACCTGCAAAGTCCTGTGCATATACTTGTATAATGCCACATATTTACAATTTTCCAGGATGAGGCTTTGACATCTTTGGGTGCACATTATTCAGCCTACCACCATAATTGAAACTGGCTAGTTGTATGACTCATATCTCAAGGCTCACAGCTAAGTTTTTATTCTGAGTTAGCACTATGTCCCATTGCAAATCTAGTTTAGTTTTTTTCAAAAAAAAATTCATAAACACTTATTTGTTATTATTTTTAGTAAATACATATTATACATGTATATGTAATGAAATTACAGAGAAAAATGTGAAAGTTCTTTCCCTCCCATTCTTATCCCAGATATAACCACACTAATTGTTTCATGGTCAACCTAATAGTATCATTCTGTGCATTTACATAATTATTACACTTTATATAAATGTATATAAATGGCCACTTCTCTTTTTGGGTCTTTTATCTTTTTGTATAAATAATATCTCACCATAAGTACTACTGGGTACAATCATCTCAACAGTATGATGAATACATGTGTTTGTACTATCATCTCAACAGTGTGATGAATACATGTGTGTGTGCACATGCAAATGTATTTATAATGATGTTTTTGTGAGTATAGTGTGTGTGTATGCGTGTGTGTTAAAAATCTAAAGTTTTGAAAACCTAACCAATATACAGTTCAACTAATGATATATAAGAGTGCTCATACCACCATGTCTTTAATCACAACTGATATTCTAATTTTTGTCCCAATTTCATAGAAGAAAATAAGTTACTGAGGTATTTTTAATTTTAATTTAGTTTTTAATCTTTTATAATTAAAGCATTTTTTATGTTTCAATTATAGTTTACTTTCAAAATTATTTTGTATTGGTTTCAGGTATACAGCTCAGTATAGTTAGACAATCATATACTTTACAGTGTCCCTCCCAGTATTTCCAGTCCCATACAATGTAGTAGCAATATTCCTGATTATATTTTCTAAGTTGTACTTTACATCACTGTGACTATCTTGTAACAGCCAATTTGTACTCCTTAATTTTTTCACCTCTTTCACCCAGTCACCCAAACACCATCCCCTCTGGCAACCCCTGTCCACTCTCTGTGTCTATGAATCTTTCAATTTTTAAAATTTTGTTTTTTAGATTCCACATATAAGTGAAATCCTATAGAGGTTTTAATATGTGTTTCTTGATTAGTAACATTGAATTTTTTAAAGTATATTTTATTGATTATGTTGTTATAGTAGTCCCAATTTCTTTTCCCTTTGCTCTGCTCCACTCAGTACTCCCCTCCTCTCCAGTTGCCCCCTCCCTTACTCCGTGCCCATTGGTTGTACATATAGTTCTTCTCAACATATTCCTATCTACTCCACTCCCTCCTACTATGCTTCTTAATTCCTGTACCATCTCCTTCCCTTTCCCCTCTTCCCCCTCCCTGCTGACGTCCCCCCATAATGTTCCCATATCTATAATTCTTTTACCACTCTCATTACCTACTTAGTTTACCTTTGTTTTGATTCCCTAGCTTCTATTGTTGGTTGTTGTGATATAGCTTTCCTTTTAATGTTCATACTTTTGATCCTATTTCTCCTAAACAAGTGCCTTTAACATTTCATATAACAGTGGTTTGGATCTGATGAACTCCTTCAGTTTTACTTTGTCCTGGAAGCACTTTCTCTGCCTTTCTATTCTGAATGACAGCTTTGCTGGATACCGCAATCATGGTTGTAGGTTTTTGCTTTTCATTACTTTGAATATTTCTTGCCAGTCCCTTCTTGCCTGCAGAGTTTCTTTTGAGAAGTCAGCTGATAGTCTAATTGGGACCCTTTTGTATATGATTCTTTTCTTCTCTCTTGCTGCTTTTAAGATTCTCTCTTTATCCTTAATTTTTGACAATTTGATTATAATGTGTCTTGGAGTGGTTCTCCCTGGGTCCAGTTTCTCTGGAACTGTGTGCTTCCTGGACCTGTAAGTCTATTTCCTTCCCCAAGTTCTGGAAGTTCTGCTTCATTACTTTGTCACATAATTTTTCACTTTCTAGTTCTTCTTCTTCACCTTCTGGCAATCCTATTATTTGGATGTTGGCCCGCTTATAGCTGTCCCATATGTTTCTGAGCCTCTCATTTTCCTCACTTTTCATTTCCTCTTTCTGCACTGGTTGACTGTTTGTTCCTTTCCTATGTTCTGATTTGTTGATTTGATCCCTGGTTTTCTTGCCCTCACCACTAGTTTCGTATGTGTTTTTGTTCATTTCAGCAGGACTAGCCTTCATTCCTTCCCCGTCTTATTTAAGATCTGCTGTTAGGTCTGTAAGCATTTATATAACCAAAGCTCTGAACTGCACTTCAGAAAGATTTCCTATGTACTGCTTTGTTAGATTAGATATTTGCTGTCTGGTCAGTTGTGCCACCAGGATCTCTATCATTATCAGTGCCATCCTGACCATTTTGTGTTTACCTTTGCTTCCTGGGCAGGGCTGTCACACCTCCTACACTATAGGGGATGGAGTCCCATGCACTCATCACAACCAGGCAACACTTCTCACCATGCTATGGCATCTTCTGTGGGGGTGGGGGTTCAAGATGGATTCCTGCCATTAACTCTCCACTGAGAGCCTGGGAGCCTACTCTTCTGTTCCCCACCCCCTCTGGGCCTCACAGTCCAAGACAATGGGGTTCTGCCTTCCCCGGCATTGGAATTGCAAGCTGATGGGTCTGGTCTGCAGCCAATGGTGCTCCCCAGGTGCTTCTCACCTCCCCTTAAATAAGGGTGTCTGTGCTTACCGCTGTCCCACTGCCATTGCCACTGCTGCAGTGGCCAGCACAGCTCAATCTCTCTGCCTTTGTTTTGCCCCTCCTATCCGTCCAGATGAGCACCATTTCCTTATAAAATCATACATTGGACTTCCATTTATTTTCTGGAACTTCTGGTTATTTCTGGTTTTGTAGTAGTTGTATTCCTTCTTAGTTGTGGAGGGAGATAGAGTGTGTCAGTCTAGGCCTCCATCTTGGCCAGAAGCTTCCTGTGTCACATTGAATATTTTTAATGCTTCTTTAGAAGGATGACTCAAATATGGATGAACAAAGTATTCAAAAAAACCCTCTTCCTCTAAATGGCCAAATAATAAGTCACATGACAAGTTTCTGCATGAATTCCACAATATTCACTTATGGCCTGACTCCACATTATATAGCACACACAGGGTTCTTTTGCAATTATCTCTCAGTCAGTAAAATATTTATTGAGATTTTATTTTGTGTCTGAAAACATTTTTGTATATGGTTATTTTGCTCACCATCCCCTCTTCAGTCAGTATTGTTTGTTAAACAGGGTTGAGATAACTGAGTTCATTGTTACTCTATAACTGTTATTATTGTAGTTCTTATTTCCCGATATTTTCATTTTCATATTGGTTTGAGTTTCCCTCTGATAATTTAAAAAGTATTAAGCTACTACACTACACTATGCACAATTTTTGATGCCTAAGACTTTACCAATTAGTGTGTTTATATATAAAATAACATCAGGCTGAAACTAATTTACCCATCTATTATGGTTCCTCAGGAGATTGATGATGACTTTTAATACAATCAGAAGCAAGTTACTCAAAAGAATGACAAAAAAGACATCTAATTTGCACTTGCTTAATGTTGATGGAAATTCAGTGGAATCTGGTGTTCTTTTCCATCAATATTCCTTGAATGCAGTCATTTAGAAGCTCAGCAGCACTGATATGTGAACTAGTGTGTATTCTTTGATTATAATCATGTTGTCAGAATTCAATTATGCTTCACTGGGAAAAAAAAAAGTGGCTGTTATAACCTGAATCATTTTAGAACTGGAGTATTCAACTACTTGAGTGAGGTTCTGCTTCTGTTATATTGGGGACAAAGTTTTACAATAAGCAAGCAATTGAGCTTTATATTATGTATTAAAAAACAGATATTAACACTGATATTGTATTCATAAGCCCCTAAGAATTCATACTGAAGAAAGTTAGGTATTCAGAGAATATCTCTAAGGGCTTAATATTTGAGTTAGGAGCTGAAAGACAATAACAAGGCAGTCATGTTAAAATTTGAAATTGAGTATTCCTGGCAGAGGGTCAGCAAGGGCAAATATTTTAAGACAGGAAAGAGCATGGTTTTTAAGAAACAGAAGTATAGATGAGGCCAGAACATAGTGAACACAGAGGTGATTAAAATAAGATAAGAATGGTGAGCCTAGCTGGACAAGATATAAGCACAGTGGAACACTGTTAAAGGGTTTTAGAGGAGGAGCAATATGATTCTATTTGTGTTTAGAAAGGACCACTTTGACTGTTGTATGGAGCATGGACAATGAGGATCAGAAATAGTAGCAGGAAGACCAGAAGCTATGAGTTGTACAGGAAAAAGATTATTATAGCTGGACTAGAGTGATAGCAATGGAAATAGGCAAACATGGAGAGAGTATAGATAAATATTATAGGTGAAGTTGATGGTACTTGATTTGTTGGAGTAAGAAAAAATAAGTTAATTAATTAAAATATGACTCCAGGAGTTTTGGCTTAAACAATAGTAGAGGTAGATAGTGTGACTATTTACAGAAATAGAGAGGATTAACAAAGAGGCAGATTTAGCCTTTGTTTTTGAACATGTAAATTTTGATAAGCCTGTCAGTTGCAAATATCAAGCAAGCAATTATTAGTTAAGTCCAGTACTACATAGGGAGGTCCAGGCTAGAGTTACAACGTTTTAATTATGAGCATATTGATGGCATTTAAAGCCACAGTAAAAAGTGAAATTAAAATTTAAAAAATAAATCGAAGGAGACATTGAAAAGGGTGAGGCTGACTCCTAAAGATTTCAACAATTAGAGTTCTAGTAGTAAGAGAGGAGGAAGTAAAAGAACAGGTTGAAAGAGTTAAAAGAAGCCAGATGACAAATGAAAAGAGAAAGTTTCACAAAGGACAAAAGAGGGAAGTATGAGAGAATAGACAAGAGTATTTAACAATCCATTTGAATTAGCAGTAGCAAGGTAGATGATAAGAACAACTTTAGTTTACTGATAAGACTAAATTCTAATCGGAGTGTGTGGAAGACTGACTGGGAGGTGAGACAGCAGAAAATAGGTTTGTAGAAAATGCTCCCAAAACTTCAGGAAGGGAAATAGAGAAATGCTGCAGTAGCTAGAAAAGGATGAGGAATTAAGAAAGTTATATTTAAATTTGGGAAAGTCTGGAGCGGGTTTCTACACTTATGGCAGTGATCCAATAGAAGCATAGTGGTAATGCAAGAGAGGAGATAACCAAAAAGTAAAACCCTGGGAAAGGAAAGGTGATATAAGATATGACCTGGAGAACATAAGGCATTGACCATTGCCAGGGTATTTCTCCTGTGCTGAAAGAGGAAGAAGAAGGTAACAGATTCAGTTCAGATTTATAGATTTGGCCACGAGGATATGTATCACATTTCTTTGTAAGGCCTTCAGTATTTCAGTAGAATATTGTTAAGTGCAAAGGCATTAACTAAAATTGGAACTGGATTTTAGGAGGGCAGAAGATTAGAAAATAAGGAAGAGGGGTGAAATATTTCTTGCTTAGAGTTAGAAAAAAACAGCAGAGCTTTCCAGGAAGGGCTGAGAACCTATTTGTAGTTCAAGATTATGAATTTGTAGTGATATTAATTTAGACTGTTTCAAGATTCTTGTAAAATTTTGCTGCATGAGTGTAGATACAAAGAAGGTAAGAGTTTTAGATCTCAGCTAATGAATTTTCTGGGCTAGTATAATGGAAGCAAGAAAAAGTTAAGGTATTTTTCCATTAGACTACTTGGCAAAACAAGCAGTGCAGTAATACACTTACGTTTTGAGGTAAGATGGTTTCTGGTGATAGTGAGACCTATGTTGTAACCATGAGAGAGTATAGCTGATGTGCAATGAAGGAAAAGGACCTAGGAAACACATTTGTTCACTCATTCTGAGTAAACAAATATGTATTTTAAGACTTTCCTGTGTGCCATGCACTTTTTAAAGCCATAAGTTATAGCAGTGACCAAATCAGACAACTCTGTGAGTGAGACCAAGACATACATAATAAAGTGTCAGGTGTGACTAATGACAAGAACTGAGGCAAGAGTGATGGCCAGAGGCCTGATCACTCATGATAAAGAGTACGAATGTTTTCCTTCATGTGGTGGAACACAAGAAGAGTTTTAGGTATGTATGAAAGAGGGGGAAGGTTGGAAAGGACATCATTAGATTTACAATTACAAATGGATCACTAGGGCTACTTCCTGGAAAATAGACTTTTAGTGGTCAAGAGAACATACTTGTTCAGAAGCTTCTGCTCTAGTCTATGCAAGAGATAAAGGGTCCCCCCTATACCAGGTAGTTACGGTGGAAGTGAGCAAAAGGGGTTGAATTCAGGCCATATTTTGAAGCTGGAATATCAAATTGTCAGATTCTTGAGAAGCAGCATTTGAAAGGTGGCTCTCTGTGACCTCTTCAGCTCATTCAACCCCAAGAGATCATTTCTCCACAATAGCCTGACATGGTCAAATTCAAATTTGGCAAATCTCTTCACATTTCTGATTGCATTTAGTCATTATGACAGCTCTATTTGGTAGTTTTCACTAACCATCTTGCAAATTACTATACATCATGGGACTCATAGGATGTAGAAAAGAGGTAATAAAGGAGGCATTAAATTTGCAGATTACAAGAGAATACTGTATTTATTTTGGAGTTAAATTCTGTCTGTTCTGAGAATTTCACAAAAGAGTGTATACATTTATGGTTAAAAGTCAGAACACTCTATACGGTTTTATTTTGTGAGAAATTCAAGAGATAAATATGATTCTATTTAAAACTCCACAAAATGTTTTCTTCCCACAAATAGACATTGCTTTCATTTCACAGGTCAATCTTTTTTTGTGTGTGTGCACATAATTTGCTCTTGCTCCCAGATTGTAAGACCTTTCAAAAATAGAATAGTTGTAGTTGGGCAAAGTAATCTTGATTTGAAATCACTTTTACTTTTGGAATATTCTTCGGCATTTAACACATAAGATTCTGGCACAAATCAGTGACTGTGATTGGCTCTCATTCGTGTTTCCTCAAATATAAGTCTCTTTTCTGGCTGAACCACAAGAGTATTTAAAAGCATTCTGAGAACTTAAAAAAATTGGAATAGAGTAAGGTCAAGGGTTCAAGGGGCTAAGAAGTCAGGGTATTAGAGAGCTGTTTTTGTAAATAATAAAGTTAAAGTCCAGTCAGGAAAGGTGTGATAAGGAGATTGTGACCCAGGTCTTAAAGACACCAACAAAGAAAAATAATTGACAAAGAGGCCTGTAAAAGCCAGTGATGTTGAGAGCAAAGTGGTAAATGCTAATGGCATAGGTAGACATCAAAGCAGTAAGCACTTCCATTAGAGCAAATAGCAGGGGGTGGGGCATAATGATATGGTAGTATGTCTGGAAAGGAGGAAGCTGCTCAGTCCACTATGTAGGAGTCAATTTTAAAGAATAGGTGAAAATAAACACCTTGTATTTGATAGCAAGTATATAATCAAGGGATGGCCAGTGTTCAGTTAGAGCAAGGAGATGGAAAGAACTTTTCAGAAAAAAAGACCAAAGATGTAGAGGAGTGTGTTGGTCATCGAGGAAGAAATTCAGTGAACACAGTGCAAGTTCCTACTATCTTCATTTCCCCCAGTGAAGCAAACTGAAGCCCAGAAATGATCATTTATCCAGGGTCCTGGGGCTTCTAGGTGTTTATAGAATTTGGCTTCTTATGAAATTTTATGACTCCAAAACCCAATGCCCTCTATGAGAGATATGAGGCTAACCCAATGTGATATCAAAAATGCTATTATTTACTATGTTTTAGCCAGCAAAGCATTATAATACAGACACTCAACAATAATGATAATATGGGGATGAATTCCCTACCCTGCTTATGATAGGTCTCAGTGTTCTGATAGATATGTTGACTGCCTCTAAGAAAATCCTTCAAGGCCTGGTCAGAGTGAACTCCAACTGTTGACAGTTTTTAGTGCCTGTTTAGAACATGCCTGGAAAAAAAGCAAAAGAAAAAGAAAGAAAGAAAAGCTTGGAATGTTTGACCAATTTGCAATGTGATTAAGAGCAAGCTATGAACTCAGTTATAAAGAGACACCATGCAGAGGCAAGAAACAATGCAGTTTTGTATCAGTGGTATTCTCCCCATAAACATACTCATTTTTAAAGTTTGTTTTTCTAAACCAAAAAAGTATTTAAATGTTAATTCTAACCAGAGTATAAAATCTAATTAAAAAAAAAAAAAGCTTATCTGGTCAAAAGGTGATTGATAAGAGTGCATTGGGTTGCCTTAGCAACTAGCTCATGACAATCAGTAGAAATCACTATGAACTCAAGAGGTCAAGATTTTTATGGTTCAGAATATAAGTTATTTTAAAAATCAGAACTTTCATCAACTATTTTTAAAAAGTAATAATTTTTATAGTAGTTTCACGTTTTTATATTTTAAAGTTTATTTAAATTATTTCCTTATTATTTTTTCATCATCATTTACCCTCCCTTATATTCTCTTCCACCTCCACCCATCCCCTCCTCTGACACAATTAACATACTGTTGTCCCTGTTCATGAATTCTTTCTTTTTTTTCATTTTTTGCTCAATCCCTCCACCTTCCCAACCCTCCCCAGAGCTGTCAGCCTTCTCTCTATCTATGAGTCCATCTCTTGATTTTTAGTTCAGTTTGTTAATTAGATTCTGCATATGAGTGAAATTGTATGATATTTGTTTTCTTGATTAGTTTATTTCATTTAGCATAATGTTCCCCAGATTCCTCCATGCTCTTGCAAAAAGTAAAAGTTTCTTCTTTTTTTTGGTCAAATAGAATTCCATTGTGTATTTGTACCATAACTGTTTTTTCCATTCATCTACTGGTGGATACTTGGGCTGCTTCCAAATCTTGGCTAGTATAAATAACACATCAATGAATATAAAAGTGCATAATAGTCTTTTGAGTTAGTGTTTCCAGTTTCATAAGACATATTACCAAAAGTGGAATCTCTGGGCCATAAGGTTGTTTCTTTTTTAATTTATTGAGGTATCTCCATACTGTTTTCAACAGTGGCTGCACCAGTCGGCATTCTCACCGACAGTGCACGAAGGTTCCTCTTTCTCTACATCTTCATACCTTTTGTTTGTTGATTTATTGATGATAGCCATTCTGATAAGTATGAGGTGATATCTCAATATGGTTTTAATTTGAATTTCTGTGATGACATTAATGACATTGAGCATCTTTTCATATATCTATTGGACATCTGTATGTCCTCTTTGGAGAAGTGTCTGTTCAGGTCCTTTGCTCATTTTTAATAGGATTGTTTGTTTTTTTGGTGTTGAGTTTTATGAATTCTTTATAAATTTTAGATATTAATCCCAATCAGATGCATCATTGTTTAACGTGTTCTCCCATTTAGTGGGTTACATTTTCATTTTGTTGATGGTTTTCTTTGCTGTGCAAAAATTTTTGAGTTTGATATAATTCCATTTGTCTATTTTGTCTTTTATTTTCCTTTACCAAGGCAATTTTTGTTGTTTTGAGGCTAACGTTTAAGTCTTTAATACATTTTGGGTTTATTCTTTTGTGTGGCATAAAAAAGATATAGTTTCATTTTCTTCATGTTTCTCTCCAATATTCCCAACACCATTTATCGAATAAACTATCTTTAGCCCATTGTGTGTTTTTGCCTTCTTTGTCAATATTACCTGACTATAAAGGTGTGGGTTTATTTCTGGGCTCTCTTTTCTGTACCATTGATTTACATATCTGTTTTTAAGCCAGTACCATGTTGTTTTGATTACTCTGGCCCCATAGTATAGTTTGATAGTAGGTCGCATGATTCCTCCAACTTTGTTTTCTTTCTCAGGATCATTGTTCCTGATAAATGAATTCAATAAAGTAGCAGGATACAACAGAAATATCCAGAAATCAGTTGCATTATTATCTGTCAATAATGAACTATCAGAAAGGAAAACTAAGAAAACAATCCCATTCATAACTACTTCAAAGAGAATAAAATACCTAGAAATAAATTTAACCAAGGGTGTAAAAGACCTGTACTCAGAAAATTATAAGACACTGAAGAAAGAAACTGAAGAAGATACAAATAACTGGAAGCATATAGCATGTTTGCTTATGTTATGGATAGGAATAACTAATATCATTAAAATGTTCATACTACCCAAAGTAGTTTCATATTTTAATACAGCTTATTTTTTCTGGCTAGCATAGCAGAAAAAACTAAAACCTAGGTGCCTACAGAGAGGGAGAATAATATAACCCTGATTTACATCAGAGGGTCCAGGAACAGCATGCAATTTGCATGCATCAGCAACATGTGAGGTGGGCTGTCTTGGATCTAAACTCAAGTGCAGGTCAATTGTCCACAGTAAAGATGAAACCTTAGCTTTTCTCATCAAGCAGGCAGCCAGGAAACCCTCTTTACCCCACCCCAGCAGGTAGAAGATGTCTATTATATGGAGAAACTGATCTCAAGATTATTGAAATGTGGGGGTGAGTCTTATTGAAGATATGAGATTAATTGAAAATCTGTATAGAAATCATGGGACTCCAAGGGTGTCCCTCATCCCTGCTCCAAGAACAGAGGCCATCAGAATGTTACGGGGGGGGGGGGAGAACCAAGAGGCCATCAGAATGTTAGTGGGGGAACCAAAAAAAAAAAAATGGAATTATCTTCTGGAGGGTGGGCCCCTTGTAGTACAAGCAGCCCTCATTAGGTGAGTGTTCTAGGAACCCAACTGTATCAGTATGGTGTTGTGAAAGGCTGCATTCAACTTCAGTAAATTATTTTTTAACACTCTTTCAATATGTTTTCCCATTTCATGATGGGTGATTTAGGACTGCATCTACCCACACTGCACTAAGTGTTCAGCAAGTTTTGACTAAAGACAGCATGACTATCATACCCCACCCTCTCTATTCACCAGATTTGCCCTGAGCAACATTTTTCGCCCCAGATGAAAAAAGTCCTCAAAGGAAAACATTTTGCCAATGTGGTAGAGGTGAAACAAAAAGTGGCAGAAGCACTAAAAGGCATTAAAATCAATGAGTTCAAAAACTATCTTAAGCAGTGTAAAAAATGTCTCAGTAGGTGTGTTGCATCAAATGGAGAGTACTTTGAAGGTGACTACAGTTTTAAAATGTAAGAATAAACACATAATTTTTGGTAAATAAGACAAGTTTTGGGGGTCCCCCCTTGTGTGTTCTTTCAGTCACCAAAGCAAGATAGCAAAAGATTACTTTCTGAAAAGACTGTTCTAGAAAAAGATTTTCTCACTTTTGAGATCTTCTGACATTCGAGGTCACCTAAGACAAGAGGTTGCTCTGCTAGATCACTTTATAATAATGCCATTAATGGGAAAGTAGCCCCTGGCTGGTTTGGCTCAGTGGATTGAGCGTCGGCCTGCGAGCTAAGTGTCGCTGGTTCGATCTTCCAGTCAGGGCACATCAGAGAAGGAAAACTCTGACTCCAAAAAACCTCCGCTGCCTTGCGGCATACCTCTTCAGGGGAAAGGCTAAGGGAGTAAACCCCGACAGAAAATCTAGAGCCGGAGTCCCTAAGGCGGTTTGACGTTGTAGTCAACACCGGCAACTCCTGCGGCACACCTGAAGCCAAGCTGTATTGACTCCGTCTTTCCCTTGGACCCTTCAGCTGCGAAGAGAGGGGGGTCTGCTGCATGGGCAACAGCAGACCCTCCATATCACCCTGCCCAGGCTCTGTAGCTTCAGCTTCACTGGAGAGGACACTCCAGCGTCATCGCAAGATGTCGATTTAACACGGGAGGAGACAGATACCGTGTCACTCCCGAGTTGGACTGCACAGCCATTCTCGGTGGTGCAGATAGACTCTTAAGAAGCTACACCATTGTCTCTCGAGACGGACGGCTGCCGACGACGAATGGGAAAGTCCTACCATGCCCCTGGATCTCCCACGGGACCTATAGCACCTCACTCAAATGGGAATTTAGAGAAAAGTGTCACAGGACATTTCAGAAAATCCTCTAATATCAAAGCCAGAGCCTAAAATAAACAGGAAAAAAATAACTTGGAGCAAGAAAATGATTGAAGATAATCAAAGCAAACTTTATAAAACTATCATTAATATACTTAGTTTGATAAGAATGAATAGCATGTCTATGAAATGAAAATAGAATTTGGTAAATTTTAAAAATCAGTTTGGAAATTAAAATTATGATACCCAGGGGGTGGGTTGGGTGGGGGAGAGAAATTGGGAGAAAAGGGGACAACTATAATTGAAAAACCAAAAAAATAAATAAATAAATAAATAAATTACGATACCCAAAATTTAAAAATCAATAGAAGGCATTAGAAGATTTTCAAAATAATTCTGAAACTAGAAAAAACGAAAACAAAAAAAAGTGATGATAGGAAGAAAAATACTTTTAAAAAATTAAATATTTCTCCAGAAGATCAAGCACCCTCGTTAAGAAAGAATAGGGAGAAAAGGAGAAAATGCAATTGTAGTAAAGTGATAAAAAAAATTTTTAGTTGAAGAAAGGAAGTTTTTAAATTTAAAACATTGTTCAAGTCAGTGAATGAAAGATATCTATCAAACCACTTCATCTAAATATTTTAGAATTAAAAAAAAAATACCGATGGCACACAGTTAAACAAATGGGATAAAGAATGGCCAACAGAAACTTGCTGTAGTAAAATCTGGAGAGAAACTCCAAGGGTTAAAAGGCGATACCTGGTCCTGACCAAATTCTTATTTATTAATTTTTTATTCTTATATTTATTTAATTTATTGAGGGTGACAATGGTTAATAAAATTATATAGGTTTCAGGTGTGAAATTCAATAATACATCAGTTGCATATTGTACATGTGTTCACCACCCCAAGTCATGTCTCCCTCCAACACCATTTGTCCCCCCTTTACCCTCTTCTAAATCCCCCCACCCCTTTCCGTTGTAATCACCATGCTGTCATCTGTGTCTATGTTTTTTTCTTTCTTAATTCATTCACCTTTAACACCAAGCACCCAACCACAACCACTCAAACACCTGTCAGTCTGTTCTCTGTCTCTATAAGTCTGTTTCTATTTTGTTACTTTCTTTTATTCCCTATATTCCACATATAATAGAAATCATGTAGTACTTGTCTTTCTCTAAGTGGCTTATTTCACTTGGCACAATAATCTTCAGGTCCATCCATGCAGTCACAAAAGGTCAGATTTTGTTCTTTTTTATAGCTGAGTAATAATCCACTGTGCATGGCCCTGGCTGGTTTAGCTCAGTGGATTGAGCGTTGGCCTGCGAGCTAAGTGTCGCTGGTTCGATCTTCCAGTCAGGGTACATCAGAGAAGGAAAACTCTGACTCCAAAAAACCTCCGCTGCCTTGCGGCATACCTCTTCAGGGGAAAGGCTAAGGGAGTAAACCCCGACAGAAAATCCGGAGCCGGAGTCCCTAAGGCGGTTTGACGTTGTAGTCAACACCGGCAACTCCTGCGGCGCACCTGAAGACAAGCTGTATTGACTCCGTCTTTCCCTTGGACCCTTCAGCTGCGAAGAGAGGGGGGTCTGCTGCATGGGCAACAGCAGACCCTCCATATCACCCTGCCCAGGCTCTGTAGCTTCAGCGTCAGTCGATTCAACACGGGAGGAGACAGATACGATGTCACTCCCGAGTCGGACTGCACAGCCATTCTCGGCGGTGCAGATAGACTCTTAAGAAGCTACACCATCGTCTCTCGAGACGGACGGCTGCCGACGACAACGACGAATCCACTGTGCAAATATACTACTGCTTTTTCATCTACTGATCTACTGATAGCACTTGGGCTATTTCTAGATCTTGGTTATTGTAAATTATGCTGCAATTAATGTAAAGGTGTATTTATACTTCTGAATTAGTGGTTTTTGATTACTTAGGATATATTCCACCAAGTGGGATTGCTGAGTCATAAGGCAGTTCCATTTTTAATTTACTGAGGTAACTCCATAATCTTTTCCACAGTGGCTGCACCAATCTGGATTTCTAGCAATAGTGCACAAGGATTCCCTTTTCTCCACATCCTCACCAACACTTGTTGTTTGTTGATTTATTGATAATAGACATTCAGACAGGTGTGAGGTGATATCTCATTATGGTTTTAATTTTCATTTCTCTGATGATTAGTGACACTGAGCATCTTTTCATATGTCCATTGGCCATCTGTATGTACTCTTTGGGGAAGTGTCCATTCAGGTCGTTTGCCTAGTTTTTAACAGGACTTTTTTTTTTTTTTTGGTGTTGAGTTTTATAAGTTCTTTATAAATTTTGGATATTAACCCCTGATCAGATGTATCATTGGCAAATGTGTTCTCCCACTCAGTGAGTTATCTTTTCATTTTGTTGATGTTTTCTTTTGCTGTGCAAACACTTTTTAGTTTGGTGTAGTCCCATGTGTTTATTTATTTACTTGTTAAATTTTCTTTGTTCAAGGATATATATCAGAATAAAATATTGCTACAAGAAGTGTCTGAGAATTTATTGATGTTTTCTTTTAGACTTTTTTATTGTTTTGAGTCTAATATTGAAGTCTTTAAACCATTTTTGAGCTTATTCTTTATATATAGGTGCTATCTTATTCAGATTTTAATTTACATTTTCCTAAAGATTAATAGTTGAGTTTTTTATTTGGTGTGTGCTTGTATGTCTGCCATTATTCTCCTTGCAAAACACCCTTCAAATCTTTTTTACCTTAATTTAATTTAGTTGTATTTTTTATTTTTTTATTATTGTGTTTTGAGCATTTTTCATTCTTTCTGTATATGTTTTTAAAAAATAATTTGCAAATATAGTTCCCACTTGTGACTCACCTTTTTACTTTTGAGTTTTTCACAAATAAAAAGGTTATTAAAGCTAATAAAGCTGACTTAGTAACTTTTTTTCTTATGAATAGTGTTTTGGTTACCTGACTCGAGGTTATAAGGATTTTATTTCTCCTGAAATATTTATGGTTTTAAGTGTTTAATTTAAATTTTAATATTTACTTTGAGCTTTTTTAAAACAATTTTATATCCAATTTTTCCAGCACTATTATTCAAATGATTGTTATTTTCCCACTAAGTTATCTTTGTTCTTTTGTTAAAATCAGTCACTGATGATTACATATTTTCTTTTCTTGATAATTTATGTTGTTCATTGATCTGTGTATCTATCCTTTAGTGATATCTCTATTAAATTGAGCATATTGGCAATTTTTATCTTGTAACTTTTTGTTGGAGATTTGTCAGTTAATGTTTATTTTTAAAGAACTATTTTTCTTTTTCAGTGCTTTTCTTTATTGTTATTATTCTGTTTTCAATGTCATTAATTTCTGCTATCATTTTTATTATTCCCTTATATTTGGTTTGGCTTTATTTTTCTCTTATTTTTTGGTTTCTTGGGGTTCAGAAACCTAACACTGATTTTGTACCTCTCCTTTCTTCTAATGTAAGCATTTAGAGCTATAAATTTCCCTTTCATCACTACCTTAAGCTGTTCCCCACAAACTTTGATATGCTGTAATTTTATTTTCATTGAGTTCTATGTATTTTTTTAAACTTTGCAACTTTTTTATTTTTTACCAATGGGTTGTTTAGGATTGTGTTATTTAATATCAAGGTGGTTCAGATTTTTGCTGTAGTCTTTCTAGTATTGATTTCTAGTTTGATTTTATTATGATAGAATATACTCTATATATTGTAAACTATTTTAAATTTATTGAGGTTTAATTTATGACTAAAAATATAATATTCTTTGTGATTGCTTCATGAGCACTTGAGAAAAATGTGGATTCTGTTGTTGAGCAAAGTATTTTAGAAGTGTCTAGTAAATATTATTGGTTGATGGTGACGCTCATTTCAGCTATCTCTAGTAATATTTTTTGTCTATTAGTTCTATCTATTGATGTGAATGGATGTTAAAGCCCCACAGATAATTGTGAATTTATTTATTTCTCTTTTCAGCTTTATCAGTTTTTGCTTCATGTATTTTTCAAGTGCTGTTATTTAAAGCTTATACAGTAAAAATGGCTTTGGTTTTTGTTAGACTGATCTTTTTATTTATATATACTATCCCTCTTTCTCCCCTAGTAACTTTTCTTGTTTTCTTTATCTGATATTAAAATAACAAGCTATGCCTTTTTTACTTCTAAAATAATGTTATGGTGATATATCTTAATCCAACTTTTTATTATCAACAGACCCAGATTGTGTTTGAAGTGTGTTACATTTAGATGGCACATAGTTAGGTAATCGTTTTTTATAAACTCTGCCAATTTCCATCTTTATTTGGTGCATTTAGGTCTTTTACATTGAAAGTAATTGTTGATATCTTACAGATTATATTTGTCACTTTATTATGTTTTCTGTTGTTTCCCTCTCTTTTTTGTTCCTTTTCTTGGCTTCCCGTGTTTTTTAAATAATATTATGTTCTTTTATTTATATATATTTCAATATACTTTCTATTATTCTCTTAGTGGGTGTTCTATGTATTTCAATATGCATAGGTAACTTACAGCTTATTGGTATAAGAGTTTTACAATTGAGTAGTGTTGAAACCCTAGTTCCATTTAGGAGCTTTACCTTCCCACATTTTAAGTATAATTACTTCAAATATTTCCTCCACATACACTGAGCATCACAATAAATATAGTTTTGCAAGTGAAATATGTGAAACTCAGGGAAATGGTATTCTATTACAATTACCCTTATTTCTTACACATTCCCATTTCTTCCTTACTTTGTGGGTTTCCAAGCCTTTTGTTTGTTTTAATTTCCTTACTTTTTGGAGCACTTCTTTTAGCCAGTCCTTAAAAATAGGTCTGCTGATGATAATTTTTTTTTTACCTCTTCCTTGTACTGAGAATGTGTTTCTTTGCCCATTAATTACTGGAAGGTAGTTTCTTTGGATATAGAATTGAAGTTCAATATCTTTTTAGCACTTGAAAAGTGTCTTGCCACTTTCTATGGTCTCTGTGGTTTCAGATGATAGATCCATTGTCATTCTAATCAGTATTCTTTTATAAATAAATTATAATTATTTTATGGTTGTTTTAACATTTTTTTCTTTTGTCTTTAGGTTTCAGAAATTCAATCAAGCTGTGTTTTGACACATGAGGGCCATCTGGAAAAAGTCCAGCCATTGTTAATATAGTGAGTACAGTGTGAGACATTGATGTAACCTGGCAGCCAAGGAGAGTGGACTGGAATGTGTATGTGTGAAAAATGATGTATTAGTTAATGGGAGTGGTAGACGCCATTGAGTGAGCATGTGTACTGTGTGGCCATCACATTCAAAATGACTGAGTAGGACAATGAATCTACATCAAATTTTGTGTTAAGCTTGAACATTGCTCTGCAGAATCTATTTGGATGGTTCAGATGGCCACATCTATGTTCAACTGGTGATTGGCAGCTTTATCACAAAAATGCACCCATCATGCATCATGTCTCACGCAGTTTTTTTGCAAAACATCAAATCACCCAGGTGACTTAGCCCCACTGCAGCCCAGATTTGGTGCCCTGAAACTTCTCGCTTTCCCCAAAACTAAAATCTCCCTTGAAAAGGAAGAGATTTCAGACCATTGATGAGATTCAGAAAAACGTGACAGAGCAGCTGATGGCAACTGGAAGAACTGTGTGAGGTCCAAAGGTGCCTATTTAAAGGGGACTGAGGTGTCATTGTCCTATGTACAATATTCCTTGTATTTTGTATCTTTTTCAACAAATGCCTCTATTTTTCATATTACATGGCTGGATACCTTCCAGACAGACCTCTTTGGGGTTAACCTATTTCTTTGAGTTTAACCTATTTGCTTTTTTGCTGTTTCAAGAATATTTAGGTTTATATATTTTTCCAACTTTTGGAAGTTTAGCCATTATTTCTTAAAATAGGTTTTTATTTTATTTTTCCCACACTCTTTGCAGATGGACCAGCCCTATGCTGAGGTTGCTTCCTCTGCATAGACCTGTAGCATATTTTGTCAGGTCTGACTCATGACTATTTGATATTCTTTAAAGAATGGAAAGAGACATAGAGGAAGGTGAGATGAAGAGATATAGATAGCTACTATGATTTTTATACTATTTTAACACTTAATTTTTATTTTAAAAAGAGGTTATGGTTTACACATAGAACCTTCTATAAGGAATAGTATCTACTAAGAATTTAATAACACCATTTTGCTTTAATTGTGAATATGTTTTAACTTATATGATTTATATTTTAAATATATATATAACATTATTGTTTACACTATTTCAGATGTCTCTGTCCCCCCTCTTTTCCCACCTTCCTCTTGCCCCCTGTCCCCTTCCCTCTTAATAGAGAAAAAGATTACACACTGAAATCAGCACAATTTTTTAGCATGCAATTCAATGAGTTTTAACAAATATATACAACACATTGAGATACAGAAAATTTTTTTCTCCTTAGAGGATCCTAATGAGTCTCTATACCCTGCAGGAATCTAGTCTTTTAATTTATATCAGAACTGGTTTTGCTTACTTTATTAATATTTTTATGGAAAACAAAGTTTTTTAATTGAATTTATTGGGAAATATTGATTAACTAAATTATATAGGTTTCAGGTAAACAATTCTATAATACATTATATGTCTATTGTATTGGGTTTACCATCTCAAGTCATGTCTCCTTCCATCACCATTTATCCCCACTTTACCCTGTCCTGCCTCCACCCACCCCTCTTTCCTTGTAATTACCATATTCTTGTCTGAGATACAGAGAACAGATTCAGTTGTCAGAAGGGTTGGGAGCTGGGGATAGGGTGAGAAAGGTGAAGGGATTAAGCCAAGAAAAAAAGTCAAATACTTTTTCAGTTTCACATTCTTTCTTCTCTCCCTTTGTCACACTGGTGATGTATATTTTGGATCTTTTGTTTCTATGTGCAGATTTATAGATCCTATTTTTTAAGTCTATTTCTCTCTGTGGTTAAGATTGAGGAAGTGCTATTGATTCGTCAATTCCACTGATTCTAACTTCTCTCATCTCAACTTTACTATTGAGTTTTTCCAGCAAGCTTTCTTTTTTTATTTCAGTTATTGTATTTTACAGTCCTATAATATCCATTTGGTTCCTTTATAATTTTTATTTCTTTTCTGGGGTTTTATATTTTTTTACTTGTTTAAAAAGAATTCATAATTAATGGTTGAAACAATTTTAGAGCGGCTGTTTCAAAATCTTTATCAAAATACTCCAACATCTGATTCATCTTGATATTAATGTCATTTGTATTTTCTCATTAAAGTTCTGATTTTCTTGACTTTTGACATGACCAGTGATTTTTTTATTATATCTTGACATCTTGAATATTACATTAAGAAGCTTTTGATCCTATTTAAATCTATTTTATCAGACAATTGCTTCCTTAGGATTAACATATAACTCTGGTCTAATTTGTGGGCTGTAATCCAATGAAAATTTAGTTTTCTGAGCCCTTGCAACTTTTTCTGGTTCCATCTGAGCACCTGTTGGATTCCTCCTGGAAAGCTTTTCCTTACTGCACCCAGTTATTTTAAGGTGTTGGGTTAGATGTTCCTTGTGTCCTGATCACTCACTCAGTGCTAGTGCACTTTCCATTCTCTTATTTCTATTGTGCAGCAAGAAGAAGGAAGTGTCTACGTGAGCCACCCTCTGCTTTTGGGTAGAGGGTCAGGAGTGCCAGAGTCTGAGTGGCATTCATCCTCAGTATATGGATCTGAAGACCTTGGACCTGGAGACCTGGATTATCTTCTTCGATTGGATAAAGGGCTTGGAGACCCATGGCCTGCTGGTGCTGCTGCTGGCAGGTTGGTCTGCTGCAGCCAGCACATGTGGGTGGGGTCAAGGAGTGGGTTAGTTCATACAGGTGGGTTCCCACTGTTGCTGCTGTCATTGAGTATCAGTCTTCCTACTGAGTTCTTGAAGGATTTTCTTTCCAAGTGTTTTAACCAGAGGCACCAGGTCTTGGTGGTGGTGTTTTACTAGACCTCTTGAGAGTTCTGAGTTGCAGGCCTCTCTGCTTCCTGATGTCAGGCATATAAGAAAATTAAAAATAATCCAAAGCAATAAAAGTATAATAGTAAGAAAAATAAAAGTAAAGAAGAAAATGAGGAATGAAGGAAGGAGTAAAAGACTGTATAGTTTAATATGCTTAATAGCATCAAAAGATAAATATAAACAAGGTTTGTCCAGAAAAAGTGCAGCCATTGATAGTGTTATGTGAATGGTTTGCATGACATCGATGTAACTTGGCAGCCAAGGAGAGTGGACTGGAGTGCGCATGCATGAACAATGACAACTTCACTATACTAGTCAGTGAGAGTGGCAGATGCCATTGAGTGAGCATGTGTACTGTGCAGCTATTGCATTCAAAATGACTGAGTGAGTAGAGCAAACAAATCTGCATCAAATTTTGTGTTAAGCTTGAATTACTTGGATGACTCAGAAGGTTTTCAGGGGTGATGCAATGAGTGCAGCACAAACAGAAGTGTGGCACAAATGCTTTCAAAGATGGTTGAGAATCTGTTGAAAGCGATACACATTCTGGAAGGCCTGCAATAAGCAGAACACTTAAGAATGTTGAACATGTACAGGCTGCAATCAATAAAGATTGGAGACTGACATTACAAGAACTAGAAGCTGATCTGGGGATTCCAAAAACTACTGTGTCTGAATTTTTGATGCAGGATCTTGGCATGAAACATGTTTGGCAAAAGAGCAAAAGGAACATCTTGCTTCAGTTGCTGATGATTTGATTCAAATCACTACAAATGAACCAGATATCCTCAAGAAGATCATAACTAGAGGTGAATTGTAGGCCTTTGGCTATGATCCAGAAACAAAGTCCCAGTCATCCAATGGAAGTCTGTTGGTTCTCCGTGTAGAAGAAGGCACAGCAAAGTTGAAGCAAGATCAAGACCATGTTAACCATGTTTTTTTGTTGGAAAGGTGTTGTTCATGATGAGTATGCCCCTCCAGGCTGAACAATTAATAAGGAGTACTATCTCAATGTTTTTGATGGTTGAGAGATGCAATGCGAGGAAAATGGCAACTGGTGATTGGCAGCTTCATCACGACAATGCACCTGCTCATGCAGCATGTCTTATGGAGAGTGTATTGGAGAAACATCAAATAACCAGGTGACTCAGCCCCACTTGAACCCAGATTGGCATCTTGTGACTTCTGACTTTTCCTGAAACTAACATCATCTTTGAAATGGAAGTGTTTTCAGACTGTCCATGAGGTTCAGGAAAACACGCTTGGGCAGCTGATGGTGATTCCAACAAAGAATTTTGCAGTGTTTGGAACAGTGCACAAGACACTGGGAGAACTGCATGGGGTCTTAACGTGCATACTTTGAAGGGTACGGAAGCATCATTGTCCTTTGTCCAATGTTTCTTGTATCTTCTTCAATAAATATCTCTATTTGTCACAGTACATGGCTGGATACTTTCTGGACAGATCTTGTATAATACACATTTATAATCTTAAAGTAAAACTTATGAAGATTAGCTTAGAAATTTTTAGGGTATGTTATTATTCTGGCCAAATTAATTCATTAAGATGAGTATGGTAGTTTAATAAAGCATATGTTCATCAATATCACTTTTCAAAATGGAAAAATAAACTATAAATGGGTTGATATGTTCTCCTAATTTGAACAGAATGGTCTTGTAATTCATACATTAAATTTTAAACAACGAATATTTTTTATACATTAACATCTCTAGATTATTTTTCATATTTTAAATGCAAAATTGCCTATATGTAATCACTGATATTCCTAATAATTGCCTACAAACTAATAGTGCTTTTTAACAGCATCATGTAAACATAAAGAAATGTTGGTTTTGAAATTATTTGGATGTATTACTGATTCCTGCTCTCAATTTTATAATGGGTGGAGTTTAGACTTAAGAGTGATGTTACTATTGAATAAAAAACATAAAAATCATAAACATTGAATTGAGAACATATGAAAAAATAGTCTATTTAAAATAAAAACCTAAATTGATATTCTTAGGATTTGTACTTCTTTATCGTATTTGAACTGTAAATCAAAAACAAAATTAAAGTTTTTTAATAAAATGTTCAGAAGAAAAGTTTTGATTATGTCTAACAGCAAGATTAAACATGTTGTGGTAAAACAATTACGTTTTGCATACTACTCCCCACCTCTGCTATACACATGAATATCTGCACAATTTTTAAAACACCATTATGTTTAAAATTGGGGGACTGCCAGCAAATTTTCATTGTTTAGTTAAGTCTTGTTCAGATATCCTATAAAACCAGTTATGTCTCTCAGGGGAAATCCTTCTCTGGCTATGATATTGAGAAGTCAGTTTTATTTTTTTAACTATACCCTGAGTCTAACTCCAGATCCAACTGGAATCTTCTTATGATTTTTGTTTTTCTGGTAATTAGCAAATGACCAAGGTGTTCCTTGCTATTTTAACTATCTAGAGAAAATTTATTTATTTTCTTATATACAATCCATATACTGTCTCCTTTGAAAGACTTATCAGAATGCCACATGAAACTAAAGATTCACCTCACAATATGTGTTTCCTTAACATTCAGGTCATTCCCATGCTTATCTTTCTCTCTACACTAGGTTTGTCCAATAGAAATAAAAATGTGAACCATTCATGGAATTTAAAATTGGATGTGGTGGGGTGGTGAGATGAAGCAAAAAAGAAAAAATTCATAAACACGGACAGTTGGGGTGAGGATTGCCTGGGAGAGGGAGGGTTGGGGAAGGTGGAGGAGAGTAGAGGGAGGATAAATGGTGACAGATGCACACTTAACTTAGGGTGGTGAACACACAATATAGTGTATAGATAATGTGTTTTAGAACTGTGCACCTGAAACCTGTATACTTTTGTTTACTAGTGTCACCTAGTAAACAAATAAAAAGGAAAAAAATGTAAAAATAAAATTCTTCAGTATTTATATTTAAAAAGGTAAAGTAATTTTAATAAAACATTTCATTTAAATAACATCTCCAAAATGTTATCTTTTTCATTTCAATATGTTATCAGTATGCAAATTATTGACTAGCTATTCTACATACTTTCTTTCGTATTAAGTGTCTTCAAAATCTAGTGTGCATTCTACCCTTACCACACATTTCATTTTGGACCATGCACATTTCAGATGCTAACTAGCCACATGTGCCTAGTAGCTACCATATGGGCCAGTGTAGCTCTACACTGTAAATGGCATAAATTTATTCATTGAGCCTTATATACTTATGTATCTTTTTTCCTTAATTCATTCCCTTTACTTTGAAAATTTATAAATAATTTGAACCTACTTATTCACACTTACAATTCATGCTCTTTATATCCAAATACCATTTTCCTCCTGAGTCCTTGCTGAAATACATTTGCATAGATCCCCACTGCCAGCAGCATAACTACTGAATCATTTACTGAATACTTTCTATGTGTAAAACATGACATTAATTATTTCTTCTGCAATATCTAACATTTAATTCCTACAAAATACTATGAAATATATAGTATGGGCCCCTTTTTACGGTGAGGGATCTGAGACTTACAGAGATTGAATAACTTTAACATAGCTATTAAGTGGTCATGCTAGGATGCATCTCCAACCCTGGTTCTTCTCCACTACCACTGTCATATCAAAGAGCCACGAACAGTATTGCCTTGATCCTCTGTTATGATAGAAACCTTCTGGAGGATGACTGTAAGAGTATCAATATGAAGTTGTCTGAGAAGTGGTTACAGAAAAATGAAAAAATGTCAAAAAAGGCCAACATCCAAAGTAACATTGAAAACCATCTTCCCATATGGGATGAAGTCTTTATTAGTTTCCATGAATTTTTTTTTCCTTTTTTCTTTCCTTCATAATGCTAAATAGTGCACATAAATATGTTATTGCAACTCTGAGCTTTTGCTAGTTCTGAATTATATATTGAACTTCAAAGTAACTCCACTCTTTCATAAATAAACATGATTTTTGTATCTGTATAAAATTAATGAATATAGACTTGCATGATCTTCAATTATATTTAAAGTAGAAATGAGATCAAAAGCAAACATTTGCCAATATGCAGCTTTTTTGCTGTAGTCTGTAATTTCATTAGTTATTGTTGGATATTTTATATTAAAAAATAACAGATTATAACTACATTGTAGAAAACACTAGGGGAGAAAATCTACTAAATGTAATAATGCCTGCCTTATAATGTTAGTTTCACAGATCTTGTCATTCTAGTTAAGGTTAGATCACTTATTTTCGTTCTGATTGCTTCCTGATGATATTCAACATTGGGAAGGAAAATGCACTTTTGAATTTAGCCTTATAGGAACAGATAAAAGATTATGAGATCATGGGTTTGTGCAGGGCTGGATGTGCAAATCTTCTGCAATAGTTAAACTTTCTATTATTAAAATAAAAACAGGCCTTTGATGTATCACTAATTGGTCTTAACACCATTGAAGAGGTGCTGAAATCAATAGGCAAGAAATTTATCACAGTAGGTGGGAAAGGATAGCTTTGAAAACCACAGTGTGCTTTGAGAAGTCCAAAAAAGAAGTCAGCACTCAATTTCTCAATATTTAAGACAGAGACTCATTACATATGCTATAAACCTACTGGATATGCTTGCTCATTCAAAGAAATTAAGTTGTTACTTAAGTTTTTGTTTTTATAGACAGAACTCCTTGCCTTGACTATTTGTTGTATGCAATTCATTCTGACAATGTGCAGTGAAAGATGTAGTAACAAAGATAATTTTTCTGTGGCAATTTGTGCACATTTGAATCAATATTTGTATCATAAATTCATGAAATAAGGAATCAGGTCAGATAATTTCCCTAAAGAATAGAAGATCTTGAATTGGTTTGTTTGACTATTTACTTTCTCAGTGTATGCCTTTCTAAAATCATGTGTTTTTTTTTCTAAATTGGTCAATAAAATAACCTCTGCCAACTCATGGAAATAATATAGAATTCCACTTTTACTACTAGAAATTACATATATCTGTCTTCATTGACTATAACTGACTAAAAGAAATAACATTCTTTCTGACTTCTGAGAACTAACTTATATATAGAACTTAATGTTCTATGTATAATCAATGTTTAACTCAGTAACAGTAACACTTTAACATTAAGACAAACACATCTGCTCCCTGCTCAACTAGGTGACTAATGGATGTATTCATTTATATTGTTATAAGTATAACCTGTTATGCTGGAACTGACCCACCACCTTGCCCTCATTTATACTATATTCTAAACAACTGTGTTAATTAATCCATCTACCCTGTCCTATAATCAGAAATTACTATTTTAAGCATAAAACTCTCACCCCCTCACCTTCCTTCATAAGTAAGAGAATCCAGGTACTATATACATGTTTAAGAGTAATATTTTCTGTTTATATCAAACTTCTATGCATGGCTATACTCAGTATCAGTGTATTTCATTGTATTCTGCAACATTCTAAATTCTCTTTTCCAAACCTATATATCCATTTCTTAGCCACCAAATTTAAACTCATAATATCATGGGGATCCCTTGTAAAATTTTCCCTTTATATGTTTTATTTCTTCCTTTCCATGAGCATTGATAGCATTTCACCTAAACTTATCACTTTGAATCTAAATTATTTTAATCATATCTTATCAATTATATACATCTCTCTCTCTTTATAATTATTCTTTCTGACACCAGTTACTGAAGTAATGCTCCCAAGTCCAGAATGGCTCACATATTTCTTCCCAGAGCTAAATCTGGGCAGTCCTTAGAAGGTGTCTCAAGATCGCTTTTGCTATTCGGGGTCTTTTTTGGTTCCATATGAATTTTTGGAGTATTTATTCTAGGTCTGTGAAATATGTCTGTGTTGAGAAAAATTGTAAGAACCTACAGAAAAAGAATAAAAATAAATGAAAAATGGAATACAAAACAAAGAAGGAGGGGAGAAGAACAGATTAAAGCATCTAAAAAATATAAATAAAAATTATAAAGGCAGATATTATTTTACCTAGGATGTTTCTTATATTAGTTTTTAATAATTCCCAAACTATTCCTCATCTGACATAAGGATCAATGTACAATGTTTAAAAATATATGTCTTTGTTGTTTGAAAGACTCCAAACATAGCTCTAATATGTTTATTTAATCAATAAATGTTTTTGATCACTGACAGTGTTACAGGAGCTTAAATATGTATCATAAAAACTGAATTTGTTTATTTTAAACTGACATAGCTCATTTAGATTTTTGTATACAGACTTTTATTTATAGAAGGTGCTCAATAAATTTAAAATATCACCTAGTCAACATTCCCAAATTCTTTTTTTATATATTTTTTGTTTTGTTTTTCAATTATAGTTGTCCCATTTATCCCTCATTTCTCTCCCCCACCCAGCCCCCCCCTTCTCCCACAATCATATCCCTCCCCATTGTCCATGTCCATGAGTCATTTATACATGTTCTTTGACTAAACCCTTCTCTTACTTATCACCCTTCTCTCCCGCCCCCCTCCCCCCTATTGACTGTTATTCTGCTCTTTGTCCTATTTAGTTCGTTTGTTCGTGTTGTTCTTTAGTTTCCTGTGTTAGGTGATATCATATGGTATTTTTCTTTTTTTGCCTGGCTTATTTCACTAAGCATAATTCTCTCTAGTTCCATCCATGTTGTCACAAATGGAGAGAGTTCCTTCTTTCTCTCTGCTGCATAGTATTCCATTATGAAAATGTACCACAATTTTTGGATCCACTCATCTACATGTGGGCACTTAGGCTGTTTCCAGCACTTAGCTATTGTAAACAGTGCTGCTATGAACAAAGGGGTGCATAAGTTCTTTTGAATTAGTGTTTTAGGATTTTGGGGGTGTAGTCCTAGCAGTGGAATCGCTGGTTCAAAATGCAGTTCCATTTTTAGTTTTTTGAAGTAATTCCATACTGTTTTCCATAGTGGCTGCACCAGTCTGCATTCCCACCAACAGTGCAGTAGGGTTCCCATTTCTCCACATCCTCGCCAGTACTTGTTGTTTGTTGATTTGTTGATGATGGCCATTCTGACTCATGTAGAATGGTATCTCATTGTGGCTTTTATTTGCATCTCCCTGATGGCTAATGATGTTGAGCATTTTTTCATGTGTCTATGAACCTTCTGTATGTCCTCTTCAGAGAAGTGTTTGTTCAGGTCCTTTGCCCACTTTTTAATTGGGTTGTTTGTTTTCTTGATGTTGAGTCATGTAAGCTCTTTATATATTTTGGAGATCAGTCTCCTGTCTGTGATGTCATTGGCAAATATGTTTTCGATATCATTGATTTCCCTTTCATCTTGCTGATGATTTCTTTTGCTGAGCAGAAACTCTTTCATTTGATGTAGTCCCATTTGTTCATTCTTTCCTTCATTTCTCTTGCCTTAGGAGATGTATCCATGAAGATATTGTTATGTGAGATATCTGAAATTTTCCTGCTTATGTTTTCCTCTAGGACTTTTATGGTGTCACAGCTGACATTTAAATCTATGATCCATCCTGAGTTTTTTCTCATGTGTGGTGTAAGTTGGTGGTCAAGTTTCATTTTTTTTGCAAGTCCCTGTCCAATTCTCCCAGCACCATTTGTTAAAGAGGCTCTTCTCACTCCATTTTATGTTCCTTCCTCCTTTATCAAATATTAGTTGACCATAGAGGCCTGGGTTTATTTCTGGACTCTCTATTCTGTTCCACTGATCTATATGTCTGTTCTTATGCCAGTATCAAACTGTTTTGAACAGAGTGGCTTTGTAGTATTGTTTGATATCTGGTGTTGTGATTCCTTCTGCTGTGTTCTTCTGTCTCAAGATTGCTTTTGCTGGACTTATGGCCAAGATGGAGGTTTAGACGGACATGCTCGGTCTCCCTCTACAACTAGAGAGGAATACAACTACCTCAAAACAAAAGATAACTAGAAATTCTAGAAAATAAAACTACACAGAAGCCCAATGTATGACGTTATAAACCAGCGGCGCTCATTGGGCAGGTAAAAGAAGCGAAGGTGGGCAGTGCTGTTTACAGTAGCACCAGGGACAGCGGCAGGGAGAACAGTCCTGGATGCAGTCAAGCTGTAGCAGCTCCCAACCCCAATGATGGGAAAAGCAGCCACTGTATTGCCTCAGATGGTGAGACCCAGAGAGCGGGAGGATGACCTGAGTCTCCCATTGAAGAATAACGGCAGGAATCCATCTTGGAACCCCACGCCCACACAAAGCGCCACAATGCCATGAAATAGGTTGCGGATCACCACTGGTCGCTGGGGAGTGATGACAAAGTGCCACAATGAGGCAGTAAAGGTTGCTGATATGCCACCAGTAGCTCGATAGTGACGACAAAGGGCCACAGCATGGCGAAAAAGGTTAGGAATTGTTGCCGGTCGCTAGGTTGTGACGAGTACACAGGCACTGCCCCCTATAGCTGGCCCAAGAAAGCAAAACATATCTGTCAAAATGAGGCAGACAACTATAGAAATCCTGGTGGTGCAGCTCACCAGGCAACAGATGAAGAATCTGACAGATGAACAAATAAGAAACCTGTCAGAGGCTCAGTTCAGGGCCATTGTTATCAGGTGGCTTATAGAATTAACAAAACATTTGGAAAAAGACAAGAAAGGATTAAAAACACTCATACTGAAAAGAACAAAACCACATATGAGACAGATGGTGAGGAAATAAAATCCAGAGTTCAAATCAACAAACTGGAACAAGGAACAAACAGTCAACCAGTGCGGAGAGAGGAAACAGGAAACAAGGAAAATGAGGAGAGGATCAGAAACCTCTGGGACAGCTATAAGAGACCGAACATAAGAATAATAGGATTGCCAGAGGGCGAAGAAGAAGAACTAGAAATTGAAAAATTAAGTGAAAATATAATAAAGCAGAACTTCCCGAACTTGGGGAAGGAAATAGACTAACAGGTCCAGGAAGCACAGAGAGTTCCAGAAAAACTGGACCCAGGGAGAACCACTCCAAGACACATTATAATCAAAATGTCAAAAGTTGAAGATAAAGAGAGAATCTTAAAAGCAGCAAGAGAGAAGAAAAGGATCATGTACAAAGGGGTCCCAATTAGACTATCAGCTGACTTCTCAAGGGAGACCTTGTAGGCAAGAAAGGACTGGCAAGAAATATTCAAAGTAATGAAAATCCAAAACCTACAACCACAAATACTCTATCCAGGAAAATTGTCACTCAGAATAGAAGGGCAGAGAAAGTGTTTCCAGGACAAAATAAAACTGAAAGAGTTCATTAGATCCAAACCACTATTATAGGAGATGTTAAAGGGACTGGTTTAGAACAAGGAGGAACAAAACTATGAACACTAAAATTAAAACTACAACACAGCAACCAACAACAGAAGCTAGGAAATTGAAACAAAGTCAAACTAAATAGGCAACGAGAGTGAAAAAAGAACTATAGATATGGGGAACATATTGGAGGGAGGAGAGCAGGGAGGGGTAAGGGGGTAAGGGAGGGAGATGTTACAGGAATTAAGAAGCATAGTAGGAGGGAATGGAGTAGACAGGAAGAGGCTGAGAAGAACTAAATGCACAACCAATGGACATGGACTAAAAGGGGGGTACAACTGGAGGGAGGGGGGCCACCGGGTGGAGGGAAAAAAAGGGAAGGGAAATTGGGACAACTGTAACAGTATAATCAATAAAACATATTTTTTTTTAAAAAAGATTGCTTTTGCTATTCGGGGTCATTTTTGGTTCCATATAAATTTTTGGAGTATTTGTTCTAGGTATTTGAAATATGTCATTGGCATTTTAATAGGGATTGCATTGAATCTGTAAATTGTTTTGGGTGGTATGGCCATTTTGCTGATGTTGATTCTTCCCACCCAAGAACATGGTATTTGCTTCTATTTATTTGTATCTTCCTTAATTTCTTTCTTCAATGTTACGTAATTTTTAGAGTACGGGTCTTTTATCTCTTTGGTTAAGTTTACTTCTAGGTACTTTATTTTTCTTGTTGCTATAGTAAATGGTATTTTCTTTTTTGTCTCTGTCTCTGATATTTTATTGTTGGTGTACAGAAATGCCTTAGATTTCTGTATATTTATTTTGTACCTGCTATTTTGCTAAATTCACTTATTATATCGAGTAGTCTTTTAGTGGCCCTGGCTGGTTTAGCTCAGTGGATTGAGCGTTGGCCTGCGAGCTAAGTGTCGCTGGTTCGATCTTCCAGTCAGGGCACATCAGAGAAGGAAAACTCTGACTCCAAAAAACCTCCGCTGCCTTGCGGCATACCTCTTCAGGGGAAAGGCTAAGGGAGTAAACCCTGACAGAAAATCCGGAGCCGGAGTCCCTAAGGCGGTTTGACGTTGTAGTGAACACCGGCAACTCCTGCGGCGCACCTGAAGCCAAGCTGTATTGACTCCGTCTTTCCCTTGGACCCTTCAGCTGCGAAGAGAGGGGGGGTCTGCTGCATGGGCAACAGCAGACCCTCCATATCACCCTGCCCAGGCTCTGTAGCTTCAGCGTCATCGCAAGATGTCGATTCAACACAGGAGGAGACAGATACGATGTCACTCCCGAGTCGGACTGCACAGCCATTCTCGGCGGTGCAGATAGACTCTTAAGAAGCTACACCATCGTCTCTCGAGACGGACGGCTGCCGCCGCCACCGAGTCTTTTAGTGGAGTTTATAGGGTTTTCTATGTATACTATCATGTCATCTTCATATAATGATAGTTTTACATCTTCTTTCCCAATTTAAATGCCTTTTATCTCTTTTTCTTGTCTGATTGCTGTGGCTAGGACTTCCAACACTATGTTGAATAGGAGTGGGGAGAGTGGACAGCCTTGTCTAGTTCCTGATTTCAGGGGGAATGCTTTCAATTTTTGTCCATTGAATGTGATGTTGGCTTCAGACTTCTCATATATAGCCTTAATTATGTTAAGATATGCTCCTTCTATTCCTATTTTGCTCAGTGTTTTCATCATAAATGGGTGTTGTACTTTATCAAATGCTTTTTCCGCATCTATACATATGATCATGTGATTTTTGTCTTCCATTTTGTTTAGGTGATGTATTATATCTATTGATTTGTGAATCTTAAACCATCCTTGCATCCCTGGGATGAATCCCACTTGATCGTGGTGTATGATCTTTTTGATATATTGCTGGATCCTGTTTTCCAATATTTTATTGAGGATTTTAGCATCTATGTTCATCAGTGATATTGGCCTATAATTTTCTTTTTTTGTTGTGTCTTGACCTGGTTTTGGGATTAGGGTAATACTGGCTTCATAGAAAGAGTTTGGGATTTTTCCCTCTTCTTGGATTTTTTGGAATAGTTTGAGGAGGGTAGGTGTTAGTTCTTCCCTAAATGTTTTGTAAAATTCGCCTGTGAAGCCATCCGGTTTAGGGCTTTTGTGTGCAGAGAGATTTTTGATTCCTGTTTCAATTTCCTTCTTTGTTATTGGTCTGTTGAGACGTTCTACTTCTTGATTCAGTTTTGGAAGGTCATATGTTTCTAGAAATTTGTCCATTTGATCTAGGTTGTCAAATTTCTTTCCATACAGTTGTTTGTAGTAATTTCTTACTACCATTTGTATTTCTGTGGTATCAGTCATGATTTCTCCTCTTTCATTTCTAATTTTGTTTATTTGGGTCTTCTCTCTTGTTTTCTTGATGAGCCTGGCTAGAGGCTTGTTGATTTTGTTTATTTTTTTGAAGAACCAGCTCCTAGTTTTGTTGATCTTTTGGATTGTTTTTTTAGTCTCTATGTCATTTAATTCTGCTCTGATCTTGATGATTTTCTTTCTTCTTCTTGTCCTAGGCTTTGTTTGTGGCTGTTGTTTCAGTTCTTGTAGCTTTAGGGTTAGATTTTTTATTTGAGATTCTTTTATCCTTTTCAGATATGCCTGTATTGCTATTAACTTCCCTCTTAGGACTGCTTTTGCTGTGTCCCATAGGTTTAGGGCTGTTGTGTGTTATCATTAGTTTCTAGAAATTTCTTGATTCATTCTTATATGTCATTGTTAACCCATTCATTATTTAATAGCATGTTATTCGTTCTCCATGAGTTTGGGTGTCTTTGATTTTTTTCTCTGAGGTTGATTTTTAGTTTCAAGGCATTGTGGTCTGAAAAGATGCTTGATAGAATTTCAATATTTTTGAATTCATTGAGGCTTGTTTTGTGTTTTATTATGTGGTCTATCTTTGAAAATGTCCCATGCGTATTTGAAAAGAATGTATATTTTGCTTCTTTTGGGTGGAAAGTTCTATATATATCAGTTAAGTCCATGTGGTTTAGTGTGTTGTTCAATGCCTGTATATCCTTGGTGTTTCTTTGGTTTGATGATCTGTCTATTGTTGATAATGGAGTGTTGAAGTCCCCTACTATAAGTGTGTTGTTGTTAATATCCTATTTGTGGTCTTCTAGTATTTGCTTTATGTAACTGGGTGCCCCTGTGTTGGGTGTATATATGTTTATCAGTGTTATATCTTCTTGATAGATTGTTCCTTTAAGTATTATGAAATGTCCTTCTTTATCTCTTTTTATGGCTTTTGCTTTAAAATCCGTTTTGTCTGATATGAGGACTGCTACGCCAGCTCTTTTTTTTAGGTCCGTTTGCTTAGAATATTTTTTTATATCCCTTTACTTTCAGTCTGTGTACATCTTTTGTTTTGAGGTGTGTTTCTTGTAGACAGCAAATATGTGAGTCCTGTTTTTGTATCCATTCCATTACCCTATGCCTTTTAATTGGAGCACTTAATCCATTTACATTTAAGGTTATTATTGACATGTATTTATTCATTTCCCTTTGTACCTCTGTTCCTCTCCTCTTTTTTTTTCTTTTTCTTTTCTTTTTTTTCTTAGAACATTCCCTTTAGCATCTAGTGCAATGCTGGTTTTGTGGAGATGTAATCTTTTAGTCTTCCTTTGTCTGAGAAATTCCTTATTTCACCTTCCATTTTGAATGAGAGCCTTGCTGGGTAGAATATTCTTGGTTGTAGGCCTTTATTTTTCATTGCTTGAAATATTTTTGACCATTCCCTTCTGGCTTGTAGTGTTTCTGTTGAGAAATCAGTCAATAGCCTTATCGGAGCTCCCTTGTATGTTATTTGTTGTTTTTCTCTTGCTGCTTTTAGGATTCTCTCTTTGTCTTGGAATGTTGCCATTTTAACTATGATGTGCCTCGGAGTGGGTTTTTGGGGGTTCCTCTTGATTGGAACTCTCAGTGCTTCCTGGACTTGCATAACTTTTTCTCTCATCAGGTTGGGAAAATTTTCTGTCACTATTTCTCCTATCAGTTTTTCTATTCCTTGTTCTTCTGATTCCTCTTCAATTCCAATGACTCTGATATTGTTCTTCCTTATGCTATCCTGTAACTCCCTTACTTCTTCTTCGTACTTTTTCAATCTTCTTTCATTTTGCTGTATTGTCTGGGAGTTTTTCTCTACATTATCTTCTAACTCACTAATCCGATCCTCTGCTTCTTTTAGTCTGCTTTTAACTGATTCTACCGTGTTTTTCAGTTCAGAGTTGAATTCTTCATTTCTTCCTGGTTCTTGTTAATAGTTTCTATGTATTTTTTTATGCTGGTGTAGTTCTCTGCAAGTTCCCTATAATTTTCTTGGAGATGTTGGTAAATTCCTTGGAGGTTGTCATAGTTGTTTTTAAGGTTGTTGAGTATATTGAGCTTCTTCACCTCCATTGTTTTGAATTCCATGTCTGACATTTGGGTTATGTCTATTCCATCTACCTCTCTTACTGAGGATTCTTCTTTTCTTTTCATTGAGAGGTTATTTCTGCATCTTACCATGTTGGATTCTTCTTGTTTGTTTTTATTTTTTGGGGGGGTGTTGTCTGCTTTGGCTTCCCACCTTTGTGGTATGAGATTTTTTATAGGAGATCTGGGGGTTTCAGTGGTGCAGTCTCTTTGATCTCCTGAGCCTGATGTTCTTGGGTTACCCTTTATGTCATTTGTTTATGCTGACTGGTTATGTTTCAGATGCTCTTTGGTAGGATCTGCCTTCTGCCTAGTTGATTGAGAGTCACTCTATCCACTTTGTCTTGAGTTCTTTTGTGGAGATGCTGTCAAAAACATAAACACACAGCCCAGGCAGGAGACCCACACCCTCAAAAATATCCCCCACCCTCTATCCCGGTATCGTCAGCCGAGCCAGTATTAATATAAATGTAGAGAGATGAGAGCTTTTATACTATAGGAAGAATATATAAGAGCTGTTTTTAGGGAGGAAAAATTTAATTTTTGAGAGGGGGGATGATAGATTAATAATAGTTGAGACTATGCAAGACAGTAGATAATATTTACATTGTATGTTAATAACAAACATCAGGAACATCAGGACCATGTGTCCCGGACTTACTGCAGACCTTCCGTGGATCAATGGTTCCAGGAAAACCGCCATCATCGACAGGGAACTGGCACGACTAAACATCGACATTGCGGCTCTACAGGAGACCTGGTTGGCCGACAACGGAACTATCAGAGAAACCAACTACACCGTCTACTGGCAAGGGAAGTCTCTGGACCAACCAAGACAGCATGGTGTTGGGTTTGCTGTGAAGAACACGCTTGTTAATTCCATAGAGCCACCCACAGGAGGCACAGAGAGATTACTTACCCTCCGATTGTCAACAACTTTCGGCCCAGTCAGCATTCTTAGCGCGTACGCCCCAACCCTCTGCGCCACCACCAAAGAGAAAGAACAGTTCTACCATGCACTGGACGAAGCGTTATCCAAGATCCCCAGAAGTAACGCTTTTTATCTCCTTGGAGACTTCAACGCAAGAGTAGGAGCCGACCACATGGCCTGGCCCACCTGCCTCGGAAACTTTGGGAGAGGAAAGATCAATGAGAATGGTCAGCGACTGCTTGAGCTTTTGTGTCACCATGGCCTGTGCGTGACAAACACATTCTTCAAGTGCAAAGAGATCCACCAGGTGTCATAGAGGTACCCCCGCTCCCGCCACTGGCACCAGCTTGACCTCGTCATCACCAGAAGAACGGATATTGGCAGCACCCTCCTCACCCGCAGCTACCACAGTGCAGACTGCGACACGGACTATGCCCTCGTGGTAAGCAAGGTGCGCATAATGCCGAAGAGGTTGCACCACTCCAAGATGAAGGGTCGCCCACTCATCAACACCAGTTGTGCCAGCAACCCAGTTAAGACCCAGCAATTCATCAACAGGATGGAAGATGCACTCGGCGAGGGAATGGAGGCAGATGACATTATCGAATCTAATTGGCCACGTCTCCGCGACGCCATATACAACTCCGCCATTATTGCTTACGGGAAGAAAGAGCGGAAGAACGCTGACTGGTACGAGGCTCACTGGGAAGAAATGGAACCCGTGATCGAGGCTAAGAGGAAGGCCCTACTGGCTTACAAGGCCACGCCCACTCCCAGTACACTTCAAGCTCTACGGGCTGCCAGGAACAAAGTCCAGAAGACCGCCCGCCACTGTGCCAACACCTATTGGCTAAACCTGTGCAGAACCATCCAGGAAGCCACCGATATAGGCAACGCACGAGGAATGTATGAGGGTATCAAGAAGGCAACAGGCCCAATCCCCTCCAAGATCGCCCCCCTTAAGTCCAAGACAGGTGAGGTCATCACTGACCAGGACCAGCAAATGCGGCGGTGGACCGAACACTACCTCGAGCTGTACGCGACGAGGAACACCGTAACAGACACTGCTCTTAACGCCATCCCAGACCTACCAGTCATGGAGGAGCTAGACACCCCACCTACTGCGGCAGAGCTCGGCAAAGCCATCGACCGCCTCGCTTGCGGGAAAGCACCAGGAAGCGACGGAATCCCTCCAGAAATCCTAAAGAGCGGGAAACCAGTCCTGCTACAGCCGCTCCACCATCTACTCTGTCTCTGCTGGAAGGAGGGTTACATCCCCCAGGATATGAGAGACGCCAACATTATCACCATGTACAAGAACAAAGGAGACCGGAGCGACTGCAACAACTACCGGGGCATCTCTCTCCTCAGCGTCGTCAGCAAAGTATTCGCCCGGGTCGCTCTTGCCCGCCTGCAGACCCTTGCTTCCCGTGTCTACCCAGAGTCCCAGTGTGGCTTCAGAGCTGGCTGATCAACAGTGGACATGATCTTCTCCCTACGCCAGCTGCAGGAGAAGTGTCACGAGCAGCATAAACCACTCTACCTCGCCTTTATCGACCTCACGAAGGCGTTTGATCTGGTCAGTCGAAGCGGACTCTTCAGCTTGCTACGGAAGATTGGCTGTCCACCACATCTGCTTGCTGTGGTCATGTCCTTTCACGACAACATGCACAGCACGGTGTCCTACAACGGCGCAACCTCTGAGGCCTTCCCAGTCAGCAGCGGAGTAAAGCAGGGCTGCGTCCTCGCGCCTACGCTGTTCGGAATCTTCTTCTCCATGCTCCTCCAATACGCCTTTAAAGACTGCAGCGAGGATGTCTTCATTCACACCAGATCCGATGGCAAGCTCTACAACCTGGCCCGTTTACGAGCCAAGACCAAAGTCAAAGAGGTGCTCATCCGTGAGATGCTCTTCGCCGACGACGCAGCCTTGACATCACACTCCGAAGAGGGACTCCAGCAGCTAGTCACTTGCCTTTCCCATGCATGCAAGGAGTTCAGACTAGCCATCAGCCTGACGAAGATGAACGTTATGGCTCAAGGCACGGGGACTCCCCCATGCATCACCATTGACGGATACACCCTGGAGGTTGTCAACGACTTCACTTACCTCGGGTCCACCATCTCGAGCTCTCTGTCAGTTGACTTGGAGGTCAACCGGAGAATCGCCAGGGCAGCCACAGTTATGGCCAAACTGAACCGGCGAGTGTGGAACAATTCCAGCCTCACTGAGAAAACCAGACTGCGCATCTACCAAGCCTGCGTACTCAGCACTCTCCTCTATGGCAGCGAGACGTGGACCACCTACGCAAGGCACGAAAGGAAACTCAACAGCTTCCACATGAGGTGCCTGCCACGCGTCCTGCATGTCGCCTGGCAGGATAAGGTTCCCAACACCGAGGTGCTGAAGCGAGCCAACATGAGCAGTTTGCATGCAGTTCTTAGTGAGAGATGCCTCAGGTGGCTCGGCCATGTCAAAAGAATGGATGCAGGCCATATTCCCAAAGACCTCCTCTACGCTGAGCTAGTAGAAGGCCAGAGGATGACAGGGCGCCCAAAACTGCGGTTCAAAGACATCTGCAAAAAGGTCATGACACAATGCTCCATCAATCTCAACACATGGGAAGTTCAAGCAGATGACCGCCTAGCCTGGAGGCTCGCGGTCAGGCAAGGTACGTCACGTGCAGAGGCTGCGCGCAATGAGGAGGCGGTCCAGAAAAGATCGAGGCGGAAGCAGCGTCAACAGCAGCAACAACAGCCATCTGCCTTCACCTGTAACAAGTGCGGCAGGGATTGTCACTCCCGAGTCGGACTGCACAGCCATTCTCGGCGGTGCAGATAGACTCTCAAGAAGCTACGCCATCGTCTCTCGAGACGGTCGGCTGCCGATGATGATGTTAATAACAATAGAAGAAAAGGAGTGAAGAATGCAGAATATAGTAAGAAAGTTGGATTGTATAGTATTGGATTTATATAGTAGTTATATTCTTTTTATTTAGACTGAAGGGGAGGCTAAACTAGACACACAAACAAATAAACAACAATTAAAGAGAAAAGATGAGAGGGAGAGATTGTATGAAACAGATTAGAGATATAGATTTTTTTAAGGAAGAAAAAAAAAAGGAATGTTTTTACTCAGTTCAGTCTTTTTGTGTCATCTTCTTTTTCTGTGTCCACAGCTGGTCTAATGAGGCAGGTAAGAAGTTCCTGTTCCTTGCAGCAGTGGTGTGAGCCCGCGGTGGCTGGCACAGCGCGTTCCTTTGGCGCCTGTTGGAGCTAGCCAAGGTGCCTTTGCATGCATGCCCTTGAGCGAGCAAGGAAGCCTGAGAGCTTGCCTCAGGCCTGCTGAGCTGCATTCCAGGAGTTGGTCTCTGGCCTCTTAGAGCGGGGCCTTAGACACTTGGGCACAGTAGAAGTGAGAGATTGGCGCCTATTGAAACTGGCTGAGATGCTTTTGTGCTCGTGTGCCCATGCAATTGAAAGGTGGCCCAAGAGCTAGCTTTAGTCCTGCCGAGCCGCGCTCTCGGAGTTGGTCTCTCACCTCTTAGGGCAGGGCCCTGGACACTTGTGCACAGTGGAAGTGAGCGTCTGTGAGTTGCTGCCGCCTTCTGTTCCCATGCCACAGCCACCGGCTGTTCCCGCACCCGCCCGGGGGGGGGGGGACACGAGCAGAGCCTAAGCAAGTGGTCTGAGCTCTGTCCTGGAGCCCACTGGAGCTGGCCAGGGGTGTCTGCACCAGGTTTTCTGTGTGTCCAGTGGGCCCTCCCTGCTCCTGTTGGGGCACTGATCTTATGTCTGTTGGGGCATGTCCGAGGGGCACCTGGACTCGCGGCCCTGCACACATGTGCCAGTGAATGAGGGCACTGCCCTTTGCGCGCCCCCGCGACCCAAGGGTAGGGTTGGGGAGCGGATGAGCATGCCTCTGTGCCTGCGCTCCTCAAGAATATCCTACCACCCCCAAACTTTTCACCCTTCTCCACAGTCCACAAGAGAAAATATAAAGGAAAATTACATTCTCACTTGCACAGCAGTACCCTGTTTTTTGTCTTTCAGCGCCAATGCCACCTGGTAGAGTCTTGTCTCTGCCAGCAGGCAGAGATCTGCTCTCCTCCCAACTCCTCTCTAGGGAAGCCTGTGGTCGCCAAAAAGCCTTTGTGTAATTCCAGCAGCAGCTCAGGCAGCCACCCCCATCAGGAATCCTGTCTCTTTCCTTTTTCCTCCGCTATCCTCACTAAACAGGTTGTTCCTAGATGGTTTTTCTCTAATCCAGCAGTTCCAAGGCTCGACTCCTGCCAGTGACCAGCTGCTCACTGAGATGTTCTGTCTGCAATTAGTCCAAACTACAGGCGGGTCTTGTGAGCCTGAAAGCGCAGCCTCCCCTCACTCCTCTGCCATCTTCCTTTCAAATTCTTATTATATTTTAATTTTGATCTTAGAGATGGGGAAGAAAGGGAGAAAGAGAGAGAGAGAGAGAGCAAAACATCACTTGAATGCCTTCTGTACATGTCCCCACTGGGGACTGAACCTGCAACCCAGATATGTGCCTGGACCAGGAGTTAAACCAGCAACCTTTCAATTTGTGGGACAATGCCCAACCAACTGAGTCACACCAGTCTGGGCTCTTTCACAAATTCTAATTCTGTACCACCAAATGTAAAGAATGATTATGTATTCTACTTATGCTGCTGATAATTGTCTACTCTTGCATTTTTAGGTAAGATTGTTTTCTATTTAAAAATAGATTTATTGATATATAATTCAAATACTGTACAATTTACCAATTTAAAATGTAGAATTAATTGGTTTTACTATATTTGCAGGATTGTATAACCATGACCACAATCTAATATGAGAATCTTTTCATCACACCAAAAAGAACCATATATATATTAGCAGTAATTCCCTATTTGCTTCCATTTCACACCCCACCACTAAACAACAACTAATATACTTTCTGTGAAGATTTGAAGATTTTTAATATGTATTCTATGTCCCTTATTTTGAAGAAATTTTCAGAACAGTCAGAGAAAAGATACACACATAAATAACTATGTTGATTATTATGTGAATACTATCCTTTTATTTTATGACTATAACAGAAAACCTAAAGAACAGGTACTGAAATGATTTACTAGATCACATTAAAAAAGTCAACATGTAAAAACTCCAGGGATGGTTTGTCAATTACATGAAATTATTAGAGACTCCACCACCTTCTGTTTTTCTTCTCTAATACTGGGTACACATGCTTTTCTTTCTAACAGTTATGTTATGGTCCAACATGCAAGCACCAGAGTTCCAAGAAGAAGGAAAAAGATAAATATTGGAACACTAAAGTGTACCTCTTTCTTTTATGCATTCTTTTTTATATTATTGGACAGCATTTAGTCACAAATTCAGCTACAAGAAAAATATTTAAATTGGATCATACAGTAGATAGTTTTTTCAGACTGGCTTTATGCTTACAGTATGCTTTTCATGGTTTGATAGTTTTTCTTTTTATCACTACATAATATCATATTTTTTGAATGTATCACAGCTTTATTTATCTATTTGCCTATGAAGAACATCTTGGTTGCCTCCAATTTGAGGTTTATAAATAAAGCCTATAAAATATTTATTTGCAGGATTTTTGCATGGATATGTTTTTTAATTAGTTGAGTAATCACCAGCAGATCATGGTTAGTAAGGTAAGACTATAACTTTATAAGAAACTACCAAACTCTTTTGAAGTAGTAGTGTCATTTGGCAATGAATAAGAGTAGTTGGTAATGTCATTTATTTAGATTTCAGCAATTACAGTAAATGTGCAATGGTTTCTCATTGTCCTTTTAATTTGTTATTCCCTAGTACCAAACAATTTTGAGCATTTTAAAACACTTGTTTGTGGAGATGGACAATGGGCTGGGGATTTACTATGGGAAAAGGGGTGGGCAGGGTCGGGGGGGGAGCAATGGGGAAAAAGTCGGACAACTGTAATAGAAAAAAATTAAGTAAATAAATAAATAAACACTTTTTTGTCATTTGTATATCTTCTTTGGTGAAGCATGTATTCAAATCTTTTGCTTATTTATTATTTTATTATTACTGGGTTTAAGGTCTTTTTTACATATTTTGGATACTTCCTCAAATATGTTTTAAAAATACTTTTTCTCAGTCTGTGACTGTCATTTAGTTCTCTTAACAGTGTGTTCCACAGGGAAGAAATTTTTAACGTTATTAAAGTCTAACATCAATTTTTTTTCTTCCTTGGATCATGATTTTCTTATGATTGAAACTCAAGAAGCATAATTGGTAGAAACAAAATAGACAGGGGGATGTTAAGAATAGTATAGGAAAGGGTGAAGCCAACGAATTTACATGAATGACCCATGAACATAAACTAAGAGGGGGAGGGTTGCTGGAGGGAAGGGGTGTACCGGGCAGAGGGGGGCAAATAGAAAAAAATTAGGACAACTGTAACAGCATAATCAGTAAAATATACTTAAAAAAAAACTCAAGCTTACACAAATTTTCTCCTACACTTTTCTGTAGAAGTTTCATAATATTGTGTTTTATATTTAGAGTATGGACAATTTTGAGTTAATTTTTTTAAAAGGTGTAATTTGTCTAGATTGATTGATTTTGCTTTTAGATATTCAATTTTTGCAGCACCATTTGTTGAAAAGCTATTATTTCCCCTACAGAAATGTTCTTTCTTCTTTCTTTTCTTTTTTTGCTTTGCCAAATGTTGGTTGATTATACTTGTGTGGGTCTGTTTCTGGGCTTTTTATTCTAACCTATTGATCCATATATTTTTCCATTTATCCTTTGACCAATTTCATACTGTCTTGATTACTACAGTTTATAGTAAATCTTGAAGTCCGGTAGTGACAGTCCTCCAACTTTGTTCCCCAGTTTATGTTTGGTTTTTAGTGTACTTGCCACTCCATATAAAGTTTAGATTTCATTTATGGATTTCCATGAAATTGGTAGCTAGAATTTTGATCAAATTAGGAATAACTGATATATTAAAAATATTGATTTTTCTTATTGATGGACATGGAAAATTTTGCCTTTCTTTAGATAGTTGTCTAATTCTTTCATCAGTTTGATTGTCTGCTTATTTTGTTCACATATAGATCCTGAACATGTTTTGTTCACCTTATAACTATCATCTTTAAAAAAAATTTTCAATAGGTGTTTTATAAATGCTTTGGGATTTTATCCATAATCATGTGACCTATGAACAAAAGCAATTTTATTTCTCCTTTCTTAATCTGTTTACTTTTAACTTCTTTTTCTTGCCTTATTGCATTAGTTCAGAGTTCCAATATGATGTTGAATAGGAGTAGTAAAATAGGACATCTGTACCTTGTTTCTGATTTTATGAAAAAAGATTTAAAATCTTTCCATTATGAATGATATGAGCTGTAATGTTTTTGTATATATTCTTTACCAAGCTGAGGAATGCCTCCTCTATGTTTTATCTGCTTTTACTATCAAAGAATCTCAGTTTCTATATTAAATTAGTCATCCATATTATACACCATAATTATTATGAGATTTTAATCAAACATCCTGAATATGGAGGCAAATGCTATATTTTAAGCACATAATATTTAATGTAATATTTTCCTAAATTTAATAGTAAATACTAAGAAGACTCATAGAGTTTCTTACTGAAATAAATGACAGATGGCCACATATGATTAATGATGTTATCATTCATCTTGTCTTAAAATATATTTAAATGGATTAAATAATATACAGAAAATTATGTAAATGCATTTATCACTAAGGTTTGTTTAAACTGTATTAACTACATTTTAGAAATTTGAAAAAATAAATAATGCAACAAATACTTGATGTGAATGCCTTGCTTGAGAATAAGGAAAGCACACATTTTTTACATTTTTCAGTTCATGGATTTGCTAGTTTGTTCTAATGAAATTGGTGACTCAGAGAAGATATATACAGCAGTTAGTAACTTCCCAAATTATATTAATAATGTTATAAAAAAACTATAAGTAATATTCTGATGGAGTGGCTGCTTTCACTGGAATACAAACATATTCCAAAGAGAGAGCATTACACATGAAATCCATTCACTGAATCAATCATAAGTAAGCAATGGTAGGAAATGAGTGTTTCCTCCATTGTGTATACTGATTTTGCTATATTTTTGAATATATGAGCCAATAAAATTAAATATTGAAATAAAGAGAACAAAAAATTAAAAGTTAATTTGCCAAAGTGTTGATGACACCACTTAAACATTTCTATGTTGTTTATACTTTAAAATTTATAAGTCTCAGTAGAATGGTCATATAATTTACAAATAAACAACTATACATGTGTTGTTGAAAGGTTGTGCTCACTTTCTTCCTAATAGATATATACAATCACAAAAGTTTAGAGTCCACTGGTTAAAGAAAAGTCATGCATGTCTTACTCTGCTTTTAGTTACCAAACTTAAAAATTCTTACTTTTAGCTGAAAGCTTTAAATCACAAAGTATTTTTGAAATTATGAAGCTGTCTATATCTTTTCTCAACCTTTTTGATTACTACTAGGTGAAATAGCTATTACTTTAGTTTTTTATGAATGAGGAAGTCAGAAGGTTAAATAATTTTCTCAAATGTTTAAAAATTGGCAGAGGCAAGAGACAAATTCATCTTCATTTGTTTTTGTTTATTTTCTTTTCCTTTTTTTTTCTTATTGCTATTTAAGTTTAGAAATCCAAAGGTAGATGATGGATGAATAAAAAAGTATATTTCCAACATTCCACAAAATACTTGTTCCTCCAATGTGGGAAGTCTTCCTAGATCAAAATTAAGATAGGTCAATCCAAGAATATGAATTAGTGGCTACTATTTGGGCCTATAGAATGATGATCAGAGCAATATAGATAAGAGAATATAATCCAAAAGAGAGGATTGAACAAGTGAGTCAGAGCAAAAAGGGCATTTGGAAGAGATGAGAAAAATGTGGAGTAAGGTTCTTGAAATCATATAAATTAACAGTTATTTTGCCTATGAACAGTTGCTGAAATAAAACTTACACTGCAGTAATTTTCTCTTTAAGCACCCTTATTTGTAACCAGTACATGGCTATTATCCATTTGGTGGGACCAGTAGACAACATCCATTAGACATTATATTGATTTATATCCCTGGGAAATAAAGCAAAACAAGAGCCTTAAGGTCTTTGATAAGACAGAAATCACTCCTTGCCTGTTGTCTTGATTGTACATTCTGCAGGTCAGTTTCCACATCATGCATGGATTCCATAATGAGTAGAATAAATGTAACTACTTGTATTCTGCTGAGGGATGAATAAAGAATCTGGGTAGCAACTCATAGGAGAAATGGTTTTGTTATTTATATTCTGTCTAGTGATTCACGGCAAGAAAAGCATTTTTGGTCACCCATGAGGATGGATGAGATCTAGTGGTAAGATTTACTCAGGTGAAAATGAAAGGCTACCCTGAGTTTCCAATGTCTCATCTTTGTCCATACCACCATGAAAAAGGTCTAATCTTGTGTTCATGAGGGCCATAAATGAGGTCAATGTCCACAGATTCTGTGCCATATTAAAGCTTAGTCCTTTGGAGCCTGCACCATCTTCTATGGGCTCCAGGTGGCTGTTAGGCTCTCATGACTGCTATGAAATGAAAGTTCAGGATCAAGCTAGTGTTTGGGGTTGTCGAGGTGAGGGGAAGGGAGAGAAGATGAGAAAGGGGGAAGAGGGTGAAAGATAGAAAGAGGGAGAAAGTGAAAGAGAGAACAGGAGAGCAAGCAAGCTCTTTGTTAACTGGGATCATAATATCTTGAGCTTCGGAAGGACCAGGCACTTTTTCAAAATAACCAGTCAATTTCCCAAGCTTTCACAGGCTTTCACTGGGTGCACATTCTAACCAATCTACTTCCTAGATGTTTTGAGGTTCTGTGTCCCCTTGGCCAATCCAATCATTTTCCCAGGTCACAATGACAGGCTTCTATGATCTCTGTCTTGACTCCTACTGTGTGTTTACCTACCCATTTATATTGTTCTATTCCTCTCCCACAGTGATCTGCAGGGCATAGGGAATGGACCAGTAGTTCCCTGGGGATCTGTGAAGCTATAACTTCCTGATTAAGCAGGCTTATGCTTCCTAGTTGATTATGGCTAATAAGGTATGTATCCTTTGCTCCCTTGCTTTATTAATATCTAGCTATTTATGTAACAATAAATGCTAGGGGTACTTCTATTATAACATAACTGAAAATTTTAAGACAGAATAATTCTCTAATAATATGAAATAACGTCAAAATGTAAATCTCAAATTAATCCTCTAATTCTAGAGGTGTTCTTGGGCACTAATGTTTTTCCAGTCTTTAAAACTACATATAGTTAGGACTATGTTTTTGTGGTATTTATGATGTGGAGAGCACTAAGCTATGTGCTGTCTGTGTATCGAGTATCCAATTTATTCCAGTGCACTCTCAGGGTCACACCACTGCAAACCCTAGAGAACTGGAAATAAAATCCAGGTGTAAAGCTATAAACCTTCTGTGATCTGTTCCATACAATACTTGTTTTCTTTTAATTGGGCTTTCATTCTGTGTTACGATTTCTCTCTTCCTACAATGTGGAAAATGAGCAAAAAATACACGTGATAATTATCTCATATTTGATGATTATTTGCTAGATTCCTTTTTCAGTATATGAAGGTTTCATCTGCATTTTCTGAAGGTGACCATTATTTGCTTGTTTATTATTTTATGTTATTTATTTGATAGAAGTGGTGGCTTTGTTCTAGGTGCTGAATATATAATACATATACTATCGAAAATAACACTCCACCATTCTACATTCTTTATTCCTTTACCATGCTTATCTTTTATAAACCTTATCATTAATTGAATTACTATGTAATCACTTACTTATATTGTCTCCTCCAACTAACATGTAATCCCAAAAAAGTAAGGACTTTATTTGGTAATCCAAGCTATACCATATAAAGTTTAAAATAATGCTTAACATATAGAAGATGCCAAATTAATATTTGTTGTATAAGTGGATGAACAAATAAATGCTATCTTTAGTATTTTATTATAGAAGATAAAATATTTATAAAATCCTTGTAAATTAATTTTTAATCTTGGTCAATCAATATATGTCTAGATATTTTTTAGTTAAGATAAAATTTATATAACATAAAATTAAACACTTTAAAATGTTCAATTTAATGGCATAAATTACATTCACAATATTTTGCAGCCACCACCTATACCATGTTCCAAAACACTTTCATCACCCCAAAAGAAACCTTTTACCCAGTAAATGCTGTCACTCCCCATTATTCCCCCCCCAATAACACCAAGCAAGTGGCAATCTGTTTTCTGCCTCTGAATTTGCCAACACAGGTTCTGTGATCTTTTTAGTTTGACTTCTTTCAAGGTTCATCCATGTTGTATCATGCATACATCAATAATTCATTCCTGGGTGATTCTTACAGGCCCACAAAGAAGACCAGGAATCACCCCTCCCCTATTCCCTTGCTCCTATGGGCCCACGAGGAGGACCGGGAACAAACTACCACCCCCACCCTGCTGTTTCCCTTGCTCTTACAGGCCATTGAGTCAGTCCAGGAATTGCTTTCCCCCTTAACCCCCTTCCCCCTTCCTTTGGTCCCTCAATAAACCAGTTATTTGCTCCCCCCCAAAAAAATTTATTCCTTGTGAGATTAACAACTAAAGGAGACAGACAAAGGCAGTATATCTCCAGTAGTCTCCAACAGGCTGCCTAGGCCCAGACTGGGACACAATCTGAGGCCACAGGGGCAGATTCAGGAAGTTCAGATCAATCTAAGAAGCAGAAACAAACAAGAAGAGTCACAAAGAAATGGGGAGACAGAAACAACCCACCATCAAAAAGGAAAGGAGGAATCCCCAGAAAAAGTGCTAAATGAAATAGACATGGAATTCAAGATATGGATTATAAGGAAGCTTAATGAACTCAGGCAACTCAAAGAAAACTATGAAGAACTCCAGAGAAACTACAGGAATGTACTGAGAATTACACCACCATTAAAAAGGACATAGAAGCTATCAATAAGAAGAGCCAGGAGGAAATGAAGAATACAATTTCTGAACTGAAGAACTTGATAGAAGAAATAAAAAGCAGGCTAGAGAAAGCAGAAGATCAGATCAGTGAACTGGAGGACAACATAGAAAAAAATTCCCAGACAGTGCAACAAAACAAAACAAAACAAAACTGAAAAAAAAATGGAGAAGTTTTAAAAGAGCTTTAGAACAACATGAAATGTAATAATATTCATATCATGGGAATATCAGAAGAAGAAGAACAGGAGCAAGGCATAGAAAACCTGTTTGAAAAAGTAATGACAGAAAATTTCCCTAACTTGATCAGAGAAAAAGTCACACAATACCAGGAAGCACAAAGAGTCACAATGAAGATGAACCCCAACAGGCCTACACCAAGACACATCATAATTAAAATAGCAACATTGAAAAACAAAGGGAGAATCCTAAAAACAGCAAGAGAGAAAGAGCTAATAACATACAAGGGAGCTCCGATAAGGCCATCATCAGATTTATCAACAGAAACACTACAAGACAGAAGGGAATGGCAAAAAAATATTCCAAGCAACAAAAAACAAAGACCTACAACCAAGACAACTCTACCCAGTAAGGCTCTCATTCAAAATGGAAAGAGAAGTAAGGAATTTCCTAGACAAAAGAAGGCTAAAAGAATACAACTCCACCAAACCTGCATTGCAACAGATGCTAAAGGGTCTGCTTTAAGAAGATGAAGAAACAGAGAGAGACAGAGGGGAACACAGGTACGAAGGGAAAAAATGAAAATGAATAAGTATCTATCAATAATAACCTTAAATGTGAATGGATTAATGTACCAATCAAAAGCTGAAATCATGACCCACATATATATTGTCTACAAGAGACCCACCTCAGAACGAAAGATCTATACAGACTGAAAGTGAAGGGATGGAAAAAAATATTTCAAGCAAGTTGATATGAAAAAAAAGCTGGGGTAGCAATACTTATATCAGATTTCACAGCAAAGGCCATAAAAAGAGACAAAGAGGACATTTCATAATAGGGGAAAGGTACATCAAGATGATATAACCCTTGTAAACATATATGCATCCAACATAGGAGCACCCAAATATATTAGGAAAATCTGGAAGGACTTCAAGAATGATACTGATAACAAAACAGTCATGGTAGGGGACTTTAACACCCCATTATCAACAATGGATAGATCTCCAAAGCAAAGAAACACCAAGGATATTGTGGCATTGAACAACACTCTAGATCAAAAAAACTTAATGGATATATATAGAATTTTCAACAAAAAGAAGCAAAATATGCATCCTTTTCAAGTGCACATGGAACATTTTCAAAGATAGACCACACTATAGAACACAAAACAAGTCTCAACAAGTTCAAGAAAACTGAAATTATATCAAGCATCTCACAGATCACAATGGCTTGAAACTAAAAATCAGCCTCAAGACAAAAACTCAAAACATTCAAACTCATGGAAAATGAATAACGTGCTATTAAATAATAAATGGTTTTAAAATGACATCAAGGAAGAAATCAAAAATTTTCTGGAAACAAATGATAATGAACACAAAACCTATGGGATACAGTGAAAACAGTCCTGAGAGGAAACTTCATAGCAATACAGGTCTACCTAAAAGGGATAGGAGAATCTCAAATAAAATATCTAACACTACAGCTACAAGAATAAGAGGTACCACAACAAACAAAACCCAGAGTGAGTAGAGGGAAGGAAATAATCAAGAGCAGAGCAGAACTAAATGACATAGAGACTAAACAACCAATTCAAAAAATCAATAAAACCAGGAGCCTGTTCTTTGAAGAGATAAACAAAATTGATAAGCCTTTAACTAGGCTCATCAAGAAATAAAGAAAGAGGGCCAAAAAAAAAATAAAATCAGAAATGAAAGAGGAGAATCACAACCAATATCATAAAGACACAAAGGATTGTAAGAAATTACTTTGAGCAACTGTATCACAAGAAATTTGACAACCTAAATAAAATAGACAAATTTTTTGAAACATACAGTTTTCAAAAACTGAATCAAGAAGAAGCAGAAAGCCAGGAAAGATAACAACTAGTGAAATTAAAGCAGTAATCAAAAAACTCCTGGCACACAAAAGCCCTGGACTGGATGGCCTCACAGGTGAATTTTACAAAACATCGAGGAAGAACTAACTCCTTCTCAAACTATTCCAAAAAGTACAAGAAGAGGAAAGACTCCTACCCTCTTTCTATGAGGCCAGGATTACTCTAATTCCAAAATCAGGTCAAGACACAGGAAAGAAAGAAAACAACAGGCCAATATCGCTGATGAATATAGATGCTAAAATCCTCAACAAAATATTAGCAAACTGGATCCAGCAACACATTAGAAAGATTATACACCATGATCAAGTGGGATTCATCCCAAGGATACATGGATAGTTTAATATTCACAAATCAATAAATGTAATACACCACATAAACAAAATAAAAGACAAAAATTACATGATCATATCAAAAGATGCTGAAAAAAGCATTTGATAAAGTACAATACCCACTTATGATAAAAACACTCAGCAAAATGAGAATAGAGGGAGCATACCTCAACATAATAAAGACCATGTACAAGAAACCTGAAGCCAACACCATACTCAGTGAGCAAAAACTGAAAGCATTCCCCCTGAGGTCAGGAACAAGACAAGGATGTCCGCTTTCTCCACTCCTATTCAACATAGTCTTGGAAGTTCTAGCCACAGCAATCAGACAAGAAAAAGAAATAAAAGGCATCCAAATTGGAAAAAAAGTAAAACTGTCATCATTTGCAGATGACATGATAATGTACATAGAAAACCCTATAGACTCCATGAAAAAATTACTTGACCTAATAAGTGAATTTGGCAAAATATCAGGGTACAAAGTCAATATTCAGAAATCAAAGGCATTTTTGTACACCAACAATAAAATATTAGAGATAGAAACTAGAAAAATATCCCATTTATTATAGCAACAAAAATAATAAAGTACCTAGGAATAAATTTAACCAAAGAGATAAAAGACCTGTGCTCAGAAAACTACATAACACTGAAGAAAGAAATTAAGGAAGATACAAATAAATGGAAGCATATACCATGTTCATGGATGGGAAGAATCAACATCATTAAAATGTACATATTACCAAAAGCAGTTTATAGATTCAATACAATCTCTGTTAAAATACCAGTGACGTATTTCACAGACCTAGAACAAATACTTCAAACATTTATATGGAACCAAAAATAGCCACAGCAATCTTGAAGAAGAAGAACACAGTAGGAGAAATCACAATACCTGATATCAAACTATACTACAAGGCTGCTTTAATCAAAACAGTCTGGTAATTGTGTAAGAACAGATATATAGATCAATGGAACAGAATAGAGAGCCCAGAAATAAACCCAGGCCTATACAATCAACTAATATTTGATAAAGGGGGAATGAACATAAAATGGAGAAAAAATAGTCTCTTCAACAAATGTTGCTCAGAGAACTGGACAGGGACATACAAAAAAGTAAAATTAGACGACCAACTTACACCATACACCAGAATAAACTCAAGATGAATAAAAGACTTAAATATAAGCTGTGACATCATAAAAGTTCTAGAGGAAAACATAGGCAGAAAAATTTCAGATATCCCATGTAGCAATATTTTCACCGATATATCTCCTCCAAAGATAGGGAAATAAGGAAAAGTATAAACAAATGGGAATACATCAAACTAAAGATTTTCTGCTCAGCAAAAGAAAACATCAACAAGATGAAAAGGGAACCAACCATATGGGAAAACATATTTGCCAATGATACCTCAGACAAAGGCTTGATCTCCAAAATATATAAAGAACTTACATGACTCAACACCAAGTAGACAGACAACACAATTAGGAAATGGGCAAAGGACCTGAACAAACACTTCTCCAAAGAGGACATACAGAGAGTTCAGAGGTATATAAAAGGATGCTCAACATCACTAGCCATCAGAGAGATGCAAATTAAAACCACAGTAAGATACCACTTCACACTGGTCAGAATGGCCATCATCAACAAATCAATGAACAAGTGCTGATGAGGATGTATAGAAAAGGGAACCATAGTGCACTGTTGCTAAGAATGCAGTCTTGTACAGCCACTATGGAAAACAGTATGGAATTTCCTCAAAAAACTAAAAATGGATCTGTCTTTTGATTCAGCAATTCCATTGCTAGGTTTATATCCAAAGAATCCTGAAACACTGATTTAAAAAAAACCTATGCACCCCTATGTTCATAGCAGTGCTATTAAAGTACTTAAGTGCTGGAAATAACCTAAGTGCCCATCTGTAGATGAGTGGATCAAAAAACTGTGGTACATTTACACAATGGAGTACTATGCAGCAGAAAGAAAGAAGGAACTCCTACTATTTGCAACAACATGGATGGAACTGGAGAGAATTATGCTTAGCAAAATAAGCCAGGCAATGAAAGACAAATACCATATAATATCACTTAATACAGGAAAGTAATGAACAACACAAGCAAATGAGCACAATTGAGCCAGAGACATGTAAACAAGGAGCAGAGTGATAGTGACAAGGAGAGATGGTGGATGGAAAGAAAGGGGGTAAGAATGAAAAGGTTTAGTCACAGAACGTGTATGGAATTGACCCATGGACGTGCATAATGGGGTGGGGATTGACTTAAGGAGAAGGGGTGGGGAGAAGTAATGGGAAAAAAGTGGGACAATGCTAATAGAAAAACAATTTAAAAATAAATACATAAAAATATTTTAAGAAGGTCAAAAAATTAATTATTTTCTTGTTATGCCTAAATACATCATAGTGTGTATACATTTTATATATTCAGCAGTCAATGAATGTTTAGGTTGTTTTCACCTTTTCTGCATATTGTGAACAACATTGCTATTACATTTGTATACAAGTATTTTTCAAAATTGAGTTTTCCAAATTGTTTCAAAAAGAATTATCATTAAAAATGTTTTATTTAAGTAAAAATTATATATTTTTAATGTGTACAGCATGGTGAATTAATATCCATACACAAAGTAAAATAATTACTACAACCAATTTGAGTATCCTATGAATGAAATTGCTGGATCTTATGGTATTTTTATGTTAAACTTTTGGAAGAGCAAACTGTTTTGAACAGAGGTTGCACCATTTTATATTCACACCAGCAATGTATGAAAGTAACAATTTCTCCACATCTTTCCTAAAGTTTGTTTTGGTTTTTTCAATTTATAGCCATCCTAGTGGGTGTAAAGTGGTCTCTCCTTGTGATTTTGATTTTCATTTCTAATAATTATAATATTGAACATCTTTTCATGTAATTGTTGGGCATTCATATATCTTCTTGGGAAAAAAGTTTATTTAAGAACTTTGAATATTTTTAAAACTGTTATTTGTGGTTCTGCAATTTATTTGAAGAAGTTATTTTTTATTTATAATACACTTTTTATTTGGCATGACTTCAAATTTATAAAACCACTACAAAGATAGTACCCTTCACCCAGTTTTTCCTAATGTTACATTAACAATTCATGTAGCTATAGACTTTTGTCAAAATTAAGACCTTAACATTAGTAAACTACTCTTAAGTAAGCTACAGACTTCATCCAGATTTCACCAGATTTTCTACTAATGTTCTTTTTCTTTCCCGGGCTCCTATCCAAGACACCACATTGCATGTAAAGGGTTTTCTGAAATACAACTTGTGCCATTTCTTAAGCCATCTGTGTGAATGCATAACTTAGGGGAATATATACTTGCCAGAAGCTGGTGATTTTCACATCTTAGCTCATAACATGTCATTCAACTGATTTTTAAATTTTACTCAAGTATATCCCAAGATTTCCCCTCCCCCACTCCCTGTGCTTACTTATTCCATACTTTCCCAGGATAGTGTTGGGGTTCACGTTATAATTTTTTATAGTAACTTAATCACCATGGCACTTTAGTTCTTTTTTTAATATATATTATTTTATTGTTCAATTACAGTTGTCCCAATTTTTCTCCGTTGCTCTCCCTTGCCCCCCCAGCACCCCCCTGCCACGCTCCCACATCAGTCCCCACCCTGTTCCCTATATCCATGAATCCTTTATACTTGGTCCTTGACTACACCCTTTGCTTTCATTCACTCCTTCACCCCCAACCCTTCTGGTCGCTATCAGTCTGTTTCTTATTTCCATGTCTCTGGTTCTATTTTGTTTGTTTGTTTGTTTTGTTCATTATGTTCCACTTATAGGTGAGATCATATGGTATTTGTCTTTTACCACCTAGCTTATTTCACTTTCCATAATACACTCCATTTTCACCCATGTCGTCATGAGGGTAGGAGTTCCTTCTTTCTTTATGCTGCATAGTATTCCATTGTGTAAATGTAGCACAGGTTTTTTGATTCACTCATTTAGTAATGGACACTTATGCTGCTTCTAGCACTTGGCTATTGTAAGTAACCCTGCTATGAGCATTGAAATTCTGGATACTAGAGCCTTCTCGGATATATGATTTGTAAGTTTCTTCCTCCATTCTGTGGACTGTCTTTCTACTTTCTTTTTCTTTTTTTCTCTTTTATGCATTTTCTTTCTTTTTTTTTTTGTAATTTTATTTTTTAGTTTTTCTACTTTCTTAATAATGGTCTATGATGCAAATGTTTTTTTTATTTTAGTGAAATCCTATTTATATTTTTTCTCTGTTTTTGTGCTTTTGGTATGATACAATGTCACAAAAACTTATCTCTTTTTTTTCTTCCAAGAGTTCTATAATTTCAGCTGATATTTATGACTGACTTTAAGTTAACATTGTATATGATGTAATTTAAGGAAAAAAAGTCATTCCTATGTATGTGGACTGTTTGCTGACTCTTGACTATTTGTTCTTCCCTTGAATCTTTTTTACACTGTTGAAAAAAGTCAATTCACTATGGACACATGGATTTATTTCTTGATTCTCAATTCTATTCTACTGGTTATCAGGTTTACTATTAGGCCAGTTTCACACTGTTTCGATTCTACAGCTTTATGGTAAGTTTTCAAATTGAAAAAGGGTGAATTCTTCCATTTTGTTCTTTTTTAAGATAATTTGGCTTTTTGGGGTCCAAATGAATATGAAGTATTTGTTTTTTCATTTTTGCATAAATAGTCAATGGAACTTTGATAGTGATTATATTAAATCTGGAAACTATACTTTAGAATGTATTATAATAATAAAAAATGTTAAGGCTTTAAATCTATGAATATAGAGTGTATTTTCATTTTTTTAAATTTCAGTAATTTTTTTGTAGTTTCAGGGTAAAAGTCTTTCACTTGGTTCACTACTTTAAATAAAATTATTCCTAGGTATTTTATTATTTGGGATGTTATTATAAATAAAATTATATTTTATTTTTCTTGTTAGATTTTTTATTATTATTGTATAAGAATACAAGTTAATATTGCATGATGATATTAAATCCAGCAACTTTTCAGAATTTGTTAACTATTTTTGTGTGATTAATTTACAATTTACCATATAAAATTGTCAGTTGTGACTGCATATAGTTATACTTCTTCTTTTCCAACATATATTCCTTATTATCCCTTAATTTTTTTGGCTAGCACTTCTAGTATGTTATTGAATATAATTGGAGAAAGTTGGCATCATTGTTTTGTTTCTGATCTTAAGGCAAGTCTTTCAGTCTTTCATCATTGAATCTGACATTAGCAGTGGGTTTTTCATAAGTGCCTTTTATCATATTAAAGAATTCCCCTTCTCTTCATACTTTATTAAGGGTTTTTATCATAAAAAAGTGTTGGATTTTGTCAAATGTCTTTCCTATTCAAATGAGATGGTCATGTGTTTTTGCTCTTATTTTGTTAATGTAGTACATGATATTAATTGGTTTTTATTTGTTGAACCACTCTTGTTTTCCTGGGATAAGTCTCATGTAGTCAAGATGTATAATCTTTATAATATGCTGATGAATTTTGTTTGCTAGTATTTCATCGATATGTTTTGCAACTGTATTTATAAGGGATATTAATCTGTGTTCTTTTTTTCTTTCTTATGAGGTCTTTGACTAACTTAGGTATCTGGATAATTCTAGATTCAAGGAATAGAAGAAAAAATGTTCTTTATCTTATATTTTTTTGAAGATTTTGATATTTGGTAGTAATTCTACTTTAAATGACAAGTAGAAACCACCAGTGAAATTATATGCCCAAAGTTTTTCCTTATTGGGATAGATTTTATTACTCAATCAATTTTTTTACTTGTTATAGATCTGTTAATATTGTTGTTCAACCCTGGCTGGTTTAGCTCAGTGGATTGAGCGTCGGCCTGCGAGCTAAGTGTCGCTGGTTCGATCTTCCAGTCAGGGTACATCAGAGAAGGAAAACTCTGACTCCAAAAAACCTCCGCTGCCTTGCGGCATACCTCTTCAGGGGAAAGGCTAAGGGAGTAAACCCCGACAGAAAATCCGGAGCCAGAGTCCCTAAGGCGGTTTGATGTTGTAGTCAACACCGGCAACTCCTGCGGCGCACCTGAACCCAAGCTGTATCGACTCCGTCTTTCCCTTGGACCCTTCAGCTGCGAAGAGAGGGGGGGTCTGCTGCATGGGCAACAGCAGACCCTCCATATTACCCTGCCCAGGCTCTGTAGCTTCAGCGTCATCGCAAGATGTCGATTCAACACAGGAGGAGACAGATACCATGTCACTCCCGAGTCGGACTGCACAGCCATTCTCGGCGGTGCAGATAGACTCTTAAGAAGCTACACCATCGTCTCTCGAGATGGACGGCTGCCGACGACGACGACGAATATTGTTGTTGAGTCACTTTTATTTAGTTATGCTTCTAGTTATTTATCCATTCAATTTAATTTAATTTAAGGGCATACAATTGTTTGTAATGTTCTCATAATAATTTTTATTTCTGTAAGTAGGTAGTAACATTCCCACTATATTTGTGATTTTAGTAACCTGTGTTCTTTTTTTCTCTTGGTTAGTATTACTGAAGTTTTGTCAACTTTATTGATATTTTCAAAGGACAAACTTTTGATTTTGTTGATTTTCTCTATTGTTTGACAATTTTCCATTTTATTTGTCTGCACTGTAATTTTTTAAAATTTTCTTCTGGTCACTTGGGATTTAGCTTACACTTTTTTTTCTAAGGGGAGATATTTCTTTTTAATATATATGCTTACTGGCATACATTACTATCTAAGCACTACTTTTGCTGTATTCCCATATACTTTAGTATGTTGTGGTTTTGTCTCATTTGTATTAAAGTATATTCTACAGTCCCTCATGATTTCTTCTTTTATTCATTAGTTATTTAAGAATGTGATGTTTAATTTCCACATATTGATGAATTTTCCAGTTTTTCTTCAGTTATTGATTTCTAATTTCATCTAATTGTTATGAACATATTTTCAATAATTATGAACATGTCAAATTTATTCAAACTTTTTCTGTGATCTAATATATGGTCTATCCTAGGAAATGACTCATTTATACTTAAGAATATGTATGCTGCTATTATATGGAGTTTTTTGTATTTGTCTATTAGGTCCAGTAAGTTTATACTATTATTCAGATTCCTTATTCTCTCATTGATCTTTTTTCTAGTTGTTTCATATATTATTGGAATTATAATATTGAAATTTCTAACTATTATCATAGAGTTGCATGTTTGTCCCTTCAATATGTCAAGTTTTGCTTCATATAATTTGGGAGTATGTCATTAGGTGTGTATATGATTGTTATATATTCTTAAATAAGGATCTCATTTATCACTATATACTGTCCCTTTTGTCTCTTGTAAGTTTTTTAACTTAAAACCCATTTTTTCTGATATTAGTATAGTCATCCCAGAATTCTTTTGTTTTTATTTGCATAGAATATCTTTTTCATCCACTTACTTCCAGCCAATTTATGTCTTTGGATCTAAAATAAATCTCTGGTAGACAACATATGGTGAATCATGTTTTTAAAATCTATTTGACAATCTCTGCCTCTCATTTAAAGAGTCATTTACCTTACGTTAATTAATGATAAAACTTAAGTCTACCATTTTGTTATCTGTATGTCATATTTATTTGTTCCTAAATTCCACCATTGATGCTATTTTTAATGTTTAGTTGCTTTTGTGGTAGTTTGTCATTTTGATTCTCTCCTGATTTTCTTTTCTGTATATATTTTAGAAATTCTCTCAATGGTTGCCCTTAGCATCATAACTAACTTCTTAGATTTATGACAATCAAGTTTGTATAAAAAATGCCATTTCTATATAGTTCTTTATGTTTTTGTTGTCAGTAAATCTTTATCCATTATTTGCATATTGGCATAGATTTATAACTATTGTTTTGTGGATTTTTGTTTTAAATCTCAGAGTTTAAAAAGACATTATCAAAAATTCTATACTGATTTCTGTATTTAACTATATATGTGATTTTACCAATGCTTTTTTTCCCTCTACATAATTTTAAGTTACTGTTTAGTGTCCCTCAATTTCTTCCCAAAGGACTCCCGTTAGCATTTTTTTTCCTGAGAATATTTTAATGTCTTCAATTTTTGAAGAACAGTTTTATCAGATATAGAATTCTTGGTTGAATTTTTAACTTTCAGCATATTAAATATATTATCCATTCCTGCTGCTATCTGATTTCTGAGAATACATTGGCTGAGGTTTCTTTTCTAATGACAAAGGGCTTTTTTCCTGCTGCTTTCAAGATTCTCTTTGAGTTTGTCTATGACAGCTTGATTATAAATGTCTTCTAGATCTCTGAATTTATCCCTCTTGGAGGTTTTTTTGTTTGTTTGTTTGTTTGTTTATTGAGTCTTCAGACATGTAGAATAATACTTTTCATCAGATAGTTGAGCTGTTTTTCCATTAAACATTTAAATATTTTCTTCTCTATTCTCTCTCATTTCCTTCATATACATACATTATATACCTATTGTTCAGCTTTATGATATCCCACAGGTCCCTTTGGCTCTGTTTATTTTTTTTACGTTTTTTTTTTTCTTTCTATGTTTTACCCTAAATAATTTCAGCTGACCTGTCTTCAGGTCCACTGATTCTTCTTTGTGCCTGCTGAAATCTGTTGCTGAAACCCTGTAGTGAGATTTTCATTTCATTTAATGTACTTTTTGGATGCCGAATTTGTTTTTCTTTATTTCTATCCTGTTATTGACATTGTTCATGTATTGTCCTGGTTTCTGTCAGTTCTTTGTCCATGATTTTTTTTCTGTAACACACCTTCAACACTTAGCCAGTCCAGGCCATTTACAACTTTGCTTTAACCTTCATTTTCTGCTTACACTAAGCTAACCAGTCAACCTGAGATCAAAGATTAGTGTCTTCTCAGCAATTTTCTGCACCTGCACTCTGTCCTGGTCATATAAATGGCTTTCTAAAGTTCTTTGTCTACACAAGAGCTTTTCAATGCATTAATTCTTCTAAGAATCTATCATCCCTATTTTGAGTGTGTCTATTTGTGCATTAACAGGTGTTGTTTTTATTATTATTATTGTTCTTATTAATTATTTTCCCCAGATAACTATAGGTTATCCATTAACTTTTTGATACTTTCTCAAACTGATCTCTGTAGAGTCACTTTTCCACTCTGGGAACTATCCAAATTAGATGTGAAAGAAAGCATTTTTAAATAATCACTCAGGCAGCCCACACACAGGTCAAAATCGACAAATAATACAGTTATTTGTGAACCAGGTTGCTCAGTTCTCTCCAGAATCAGGGACAAGGATTCCACACTAGGCATGTAGGCTGCTTTCTTTGAGACTACCACCAGTCCAGACAAGGGATAGGATGAAAGCAAATAAAAATGCAGCAAATTTTTCTTACCATTTGTAAGTTGTTTATTTCTTAATTCAACATTAACATAGTTTCTTTAAACCGTTGACTGTTTTCCAGATAAGTTTTTATTCTGTCAGGTTTTGCTCCTTTTTCAACATTTCATACAAGGGCTCACCATTTTCACCAACATTATCCCAAGAGCTTTTAAATTATTTAATTCAAAATTATCTACTGAACATATTCTCTGAAGATCATAACTAGAAATTTAAAGGTACTACTATAATTTTCTGTATTTTTATAAGACTTAGAATATTGTTGACCCTATGGAAGATTCTCAATAAAATACTGGGTAATTGATCAAACTCTTTATTGTATTTTTTTAACATATAAAATTAGTATCGCAGGTGCATTGCTGTTTGTGTTTGTTTTTTTCTTGTTTTCTAATTCTGCATGTAAGCCAATAACTCCTGAAAGCTGCTTTTTTATTTTAGTCATTAGCCTAAGTCTTTGAAAAATTCCTACACATTAAAGGTCTGCAAAAATATTTTGAAGAATCAGATATTAAATATTTTATACTTTGAGGGCCATATCATTTTTATGGCTACCACTCCATTTTAAAGTTGTAGAGTAAGAGCAGTAATAGAAAAAAAGGTTACCTGAATAGGTATGGCTGTGTGTTAACACATTTACTGATAAAGTGAGATAGTATATTGAATGTTGCACACTGACTGTAGTTTGCCAACCATTGCTTTAGTTCATAGATACCTATGCTCCTAACCAGCTGATAATTTAGTATTGACACATTCTCAGCTATGGCAACTTAAATAGTTAAAAAATATTTAGGACTTCCAGCCAAGATGGAGGCATAGACAGACATGCTGCATCTCCCTCCACAAATAAGAAGGAATACAACTACCTCAAAACTAGAAACAACCAGAAGTTCCAGAAAATCAAAGTGCATGGAAGTCCAGCAAACAAAGATATAAAGAAGAAATACTGATCTAGACAGGTAGGAGGGGCAGAGCCAGGGCAGAGAGGACACAGTGTGGTGGTAGCAGCAGTGGCAACAGCAACAGGCCAGCGGGAAGTGCAGTTACACATTTTAAAAAGTCAGGAGGGACACCTGGGGAGTGTTCCCAGCTACTCACCAGACTGCACAGCTCACAGTCCCAGCACCAGGGAAAATCAAGCCTCATTGCTTCTGACTGTGCAAACCAATGGGGGTTGGGGTGGAGGCAGAAACTGCCTGTCTCTTGGCAGAGTTTGCTTGTTTAAAGGGCCCCCATGGACCTATAACACCAGCAGACCCACCCACTCTGGGAATGATGGCCAGGGCAGCAGCTAGAGGGGTGCCAGTCCAGTGCAGAAGTGGCAGAAGTGCCTGGAAAAGGGGCAAATGCTGGGCAAGCAGCACTGTTCCTTCTCAGACTCCCTCCCCTGCATACAGCACCACAAGGTGGTGAAACAGGTCATCCATTACTGACAAATACCTAAGGCTCCACCCCTTACAATGTAGTAGGAGCAACAGCTCTCCCTGGGACAAGGAAGCAAACCAACACAGAAGACTTCTGGACAAGATGGAGGCCTAGATTGACACGCTCCATCGCCCTCCACAACTAAAAAGGAATAAAACTACCACAAAACCAGAAATAACCAGAAGTTTCAGAAAATAAATGGAAGTCCAACCTATGAAGTTATAAAGAAGTGGTGCTCATCCGGACAGGAAAGAGGGGCAACGCTGGGGAGGAGAGTTCAAGCTGTGCTGTCTATGGCAGCAGCAGAGATGGAGGCAGGACAGCTGTAAGCACAGACACCCGTATTTAGGGAGATGTGAGAAGCAGCTGCGGAGCACCCCCAGCTGCAGACCTGACCCATCAGCTTGCAGTTCCAAAGCTGGGGTAGGCAGACCTCCATTGCCTTGGACTGTGAAGCCCAGAGGTATTGGGTACAGAGGAGGAGGCTCCCAGTCTCTCAGCAAAGAATGAATGGAAGGAATCCATTTTGGACCTCCACCCCCTGCAGAAAATGCCACAGCATGGTGAGATGGGTCGCCCAGTAGTGACGAGTGCACAGGGATCCGCTCCCTATAGTGTAAGAGGTGTGAAAGCCCTGCCCAGGAAGCAAAGGTAAACACAAAATGGTCAGGATGGCACAGATAATGATGGAGATCCCAGTGACACAGCTGACCAGACAGCAAATATCTAATCTAATGAAGCAGCAGATAGGAAATCTTTCTGCGGCTCAGTTCAGAGCTATAGTTATAAAAATGCTTACAGACCTAACAGCAGATCTTAAACAAGACAGGGAAGGAATGAAAGCTAGTCCTACTGAAATGAACAAAAACACATACGAAACTAGTGGTGAGGGAAAGAACACCAGGGATCAAATCAACAAATTGGAACATAGGGAAGGAACAAACAGTCATCCAGTGCAGAAAAAGGAAATGAAAAGTGAGGAAAATGAGGAGAGGCTCAGAAACTTATTGGACAGCTATAAGTGGGTCAACATCTGAATTATAAGATTGCCAGAAGGTAAAGAAGAACTAGAAATTGAAAAAGTATGTGAAAAAATAATGAAGCAGAACTTCCCTAACTTGGGGAAGGAAATAGACTTACAGGTCCAGGAAGCACAGAGAGTTCCAAAACAACTGGACCCAGGGAGAACCACACCAAGACACATTATAATCAAAATGTCAAAAATTAAGGATAAACAGAGAATCTTAAAAGCAGCAAGAGAGAAGAAGAGAATTACATACAAAGGGGTCCCAATAAGAATATCAGCTGATTTCTCAAAAGAAACTCTGCAGGCAAGAAGTGACTGGCAAGAAATATTCAAAGGAATGAAAAGCAAAAACCTACAACCATGATTACTCTATCTAGCAAAGCTGTCATTCAGAAGAGAAGGGCAGAGAAAGTGCTTCCAGGACAAAGTAAAACTGAAGGAGTTCATCATATCCAAAACCACTGTTAAATGAAATGTTACATGGACTTGTATAGGAGAAGGAGGATCAAAACTATGAACATTAATATCAAAACTGTATCACAACAACCAACAACAGAAGCTAGGGAATTGAAACAAAAGCAGACTAAGTAGGTAACGAGAGTGGGAAAAGAATTATAGGTATGGGGAACATTTTGGGTGAGGTCAGTAGTGGAGGGGGGAGGGGGGAAGTAGAGTAGATAGGAAGATGTTGAGAAGAACTGTATGCACACCCAATGGGGATGGACTAAGGGAGGGGCAACTGGAAGGGGGGGGTCACTGGGTAGATGGGAATAAAGGGAAAAGAAATTGGGACAACTGTAATAGCATAAACAATGAAGCATATTAAAAAATGAAATAAAATAAAAAGAAAGGGGAAAAAAAGCTCTAGAAGTTACCAAACAAATAAATCAAGAGATTTTGTTTGCTGGAAAAAAAATTTTTTTGAATGGAGGAAAAATATAAAATTGTATCAATTCTTCTCTTGGGAAAAAGAATAACCTCATCTCATTTTATTAAAGAAAAATAATTCTTTTTAAAACTAAAACATATGATGGTGTTTTTTATTTAAAGATATTTGTTCTGAAAAAAAATTAACTTGTACATGTGAAACTTGAGCCTAACATCTATGGATAGGCTATTTGTTCAGTAAATTTTAATTTCATAGAAAACATTTACATATTTCAAAATGGTCTGTCTTTATACATTTTAAAGCCCTTCAAACTATATTTACATAAAACATAAATTTTATTAGTTTCATTTTACCTTTTCTTACAGAATTTTAATGTTTTGAATACACTAAAAAATTGTTAAGTATATTTGATTTATACTGCATTCCTAGAGTAACAAAATTGCATTCTTTTAAAATAAAAAGATATTTATTTCAAAATGTATTAGTGCCAGTTAATGGAATGTGGATATTTTGAAATAAATACATCATAGAATATTAGAATTACATGAAAATTCAACTGACCATTATACATTATATTATCTACCCATCCTATGATGTCTACTCAGCTTCATAACTCATAGATTCTTAGAAGACAGGTCACAGGACATTTACATGTAGATGTTTTAGAGACAAATGTTAAAAGTTAAGTTATTTTGTTATTATTCTTAGAAAAACAGAATCATAGATTTTTTCTTAAAATAACTAAAAAGTAAGACATTGTTGACTCCATATGTCAAGGAACAAGTTAGAAAACTAGATCTGATATCTAGGGACATACAATAAAACTTAAGATTAAAGCCTCTGGCAAGACTTCTTATTTTATTACAAAAAACACCATTAAGATGGGAAAGAGGAAAATTTTGGGACAAATGTAATAGAATAACAATAATTTTTTTTATTGTGCATGATTATGCATAGCAATGGTTCTCTGTGATGTGTCTGAAGCTGTGCATGATGCAAAGCGGTATTACTTAACTACAAATCTTTATTGTTTTCCCTTTTAATGGCACAGCCAGTGGCCTTCATATCTCTGCATATTCCCAACAACTTTGAGAGGTTTCTTTCATCCAACTACAAAAAAAATCAGATAAGGCAAGAAAAGAAATATTTTCTGCAGCCTTTAATTGAAAAAACTACCAATTTTAAAGAGAGAAAGGAAGGTGGCTCTTTTTAACTGAATCAACCTTCTTTTTTGGTTTCCATGAGAACTTCTCCACTAGCCCTCCCCAAAGCAAGCTCTGCCAACTTGAAATTTCCTATACTCTGATGTAACAATAAAAGTTTACTCTAATACTCTTATCTGCTTTGAAATTAAGACTAATTTACTTGTTGGGTAATAATAAAAATACATAATTAAATAATAAAAATACATATTTTGATTATGACATTAGTCAACACCAGTTGTTCTCAAAAAACCTGAAAACTTCTTATCTGTCTTCCCTCTAGTATTTCTGATATGCCTCATACCTGTTGTTCCATGATGGAGTACCTCTTGATCTGCTTTCATAGAACAATAACCTCAAACCTTTGTTATTTATTGAATTCCACTTCTCAAAATGCAACAGTATCTTATTTATTACTAACTGATAGCTAATTAATCTCATAAGAACAGTTGGAGTTTATGGATAACAATCAACAGTGGTTTAAGTATGATCTTCTACAAATATAATTTTATTATAGAATATTTGACAAAAAAAATCACAACCCAATGAACTGTATACAATGAGGAAATAAACACTAGAGCAGAGGAGAGCTGGCATTTTGTTTAATAGTTTAGAGCACAAAACCTAGACCATCTCAATACAGTTTTGGTATACTAATAATCCTTTAAAAAAATTTCTCTTGCAGGAAATAATTTTAATATTACACATTCAGTTTACTCACCAATAGCTCCAGATATAAGGACATAACTACATTATAAGTATTTGTTTTCAACAAATACATGGAAAGAAGAAAGAGCACTCCAAGATAAGAAATAGTATGAGCAAAAAAAGAGGAAAGAAAGAAAGAAAGGAAGGAAGGAAGGAAGAAGGAAGGAAGGAAGGAAGAAAGAAAGAAAGAAAGAAAGAAAGAAAGAAAGAAAGAAAGAAAGAAAGAAAGAAAGAAAGAAAGAAAGAAAGAAAGATGAAAGAAAGACGAAAGAAAGAAAGAAAGAAAGAAAGAAAGAGAAAGAAAGAAAGAAAGAAAGAAAGAAAGAAAGAAAGAAAGAAAGAAAGAAAGAAAGAAAGAAAGAAAGAAAGAAAAGAAGGAAGAAAGGTAGAAAAAAAGAGAGAAAGAAATATTTGCTTTTTGAAAGATTGTTCTATTGGGGGACTTCCAGCCAAGATGGAGACCTAGACAGAAACGCTGTGTCTCCCTCCACAACTAAGAAGAAATACAACTACCTCAAAACTACAGACAACTAGAAGTACCAGAAAATCAAGCTGCATGGAAGTCCAACAAACAAAGATACAAAGAAGAAATACTCATCCAGACAGGAAAGAGGGACGGAGCTGGGGCAGAGAGGAAGCAGAGTGGTGGCAGCAGCAGTGGCAGCAGTGGCAGGCCACTGGAAAGCAGAGTCACACATTTTAAAAAGTAGAGAGGGAGATCTGGGGAGTGCTTTCAGCCCCAGACCAGACCCCACAGCTCATATTCCAGTGCCTGGGAAAATAAAGCTACATTGCTTCTGACTGTGCAAACCAGTGGGAGTTGGGGCAGAGGAAGAAACTGCCAGTCTCTCAGAAGAGTCTGCTTCTTTAAAGGGTCCACACAGTCCTAGAACACCCACAGATGCATCCACTCTGGGAACAACATCCAGGGCAATAGCTAGAGAGGTGCCAGTCCCATACAGAAGTGGGAGAAGTGCCTGGAAAAGGACAAGTGCTGAGCAAGCAGCATTATTCCCTCTCAGAACCCTCCTTCACATACAGCACTTCCCAGACAAGATAAAGCTAAAGGAGTTCATCATCACCAAGCCATTATTATATGAAATGTTGAAGGGACTTATATAAGAAAAAGGAGATAAAAACTATGAACATTAAAATGATAACAAACTCACAAATATCAACAACTGAATCTAAAAAATAAAAACAAAATCTAACTAAGCAAACCAGAATAAAAACAGAATCATAGGTATGGGGATCATTTGGAGCATTATCAGTTGGGAGGGTGAAGGGGGAGAAATGGGGAAATGGTGCAGGGATTAAGAAGCATAATTGGTTAGACAAAATGGGGGTAAGTTAAGAATAATATAGGAAAGAGTGAAGCCAAAAAACTTATATGCATGACCCATGGACATGAGAAAGACCAATTCTTTTTGTTGTTTGCTTTTCTATTACAGTTGTCCCATTTTCCCCCTATTGCCTTCCCCTATCCTGCTCACCCACCCCTCTCCCACAGTCAATCTTCACTCTGTTGTCCATGTCCATGGGTCCTTTATACTAGTTCCTTGACTAGACCCTTCCCCTGCTTTTCTTCTATTTGCCCCTCTTCCCTCCCCTCTGGTCACTGTCCATCTGTTCCTTGTTTCCATGCCTCTAATTATATTTTGGTCATTTGTTTGTTTTGTCCATTAGTTTCCTGTAGTAGGTGAGATATATGGTATTTGTCTTTCACTGCCTGGCTTAATTCACTAAGCATATACTTTCCAGTTCCATCCATGTTGTCACAAAAGGTAGGAGTTCCTTCTTTCTTTCTGCTGCATAGTATTCCATCGTCTAAGTGTACCACAGTTATTTGATCCACTCATCTACTGATGGGCACTTAGGCTGCTTCCAGCACTTGGCTATTGTAAATAGAGCATCAACTTACATCATACACCAGAAAAAACTCAAGATGAATCAAAAACTTAAATGTAAGCTGTGACACCATAGAAGTCATAGAGGAAAACATAGGCAGGAAAATCTTAGATGTCCCATCTAGCAATATTTTTGCCAATATATCTCCTAGGCCAAGAAAAATAAATAAAAGAATAAACAAAGGGGACTACATCAAACCAAAGAGCTTCTTCTCACTGTAAGAAAACATCAGCAAGATAAAAAGGGAACCGACTGTACGAGAAAACATATTTGCCAATGATACCTCAGACAAGAGTTTGATCTCGAAAATAGATAAAGCACTTATATCACTCAACACCCAGAAGACAGACAATCCAATTAAAAACAGGCAAAGAACCTGAACAAACAAACACTTTTCTAAGAAGGACATACTTAAAATCACTAGCCATCAGAGAGATGCAAATTAAAACCACAATGAGATACCACCTCACATCCATCAGAATGGCCATCATTTATGAATCAACAAACAAGTGCTGGAGAGGATGTGGAGAAAAGGGAATCCTACTGCACTGTTGGAGGGAATGCAGACTGGTGCAGCTATTATGAAAAACGGTATGGAATTTCCTCAAAAAAAAACTTTAAAAAGGCCAATTCTTTCTCTAAAATATTACTAATAGTATTTTTGTTTCTTTGACAAAAGAAAAATGGGATGGTTTACAGGGGAATAAGTGACATTTATAGTTGCTATTTCAAATTGGAAATAATACATGAAAATTTTTGGCCTCGATTTTATTTCTATTATTTAAGACTGCAATCATAAGACTAGAATAAAAGATAAAAAACATCAAAATTGGAAAGAAGGAAACTCATTATTTTCAGATGACATGATACTGTATATAAAAAAATCCTAAAGATTCCATGAAAAACTACTAGAATTAATAAATGAATTAATTAAAGTAGCAGAATACAAAATAAATATCCAAAAATCAGTTGCATATTTACACCAATAATGAACTATCAAAAAGAAAACTAAGAAAATAATTCATTTACAATTGCATTTTAAAAAATGCCTAGGAATATATTTAACCAAGGAGGTAAAAGAGCAGCATTCATAAGATTATAAGATATTGAAGAAATATACAAATACTAGTTAAGTGGAAGCATAGACTGTGCTCATGGAAGGAAGAAACCATCATTAAAATGTCCATACTACCCAAAGCAAAGTATAGATTCAGCACAATTTCTATCAAAATACCAATGGCATTTCTGACAGAACTAGAACAAATAATCCAACAAATTTACGTGGAACCACAAAAGACCTAAAATAGTCAGAGTAATTTGAGAAAGAAGAACCAAGATGGAGGAATAACACTACCTGATATCACTCTATACTGCAAAGCAATAGTAATCAAAAAAAAAAAATGTTGAAAGCTCAGAAATCAGCCATGCCTATATGCTCAATTATATTTAGTAAAGGAGGCAAGCGCATACAATGGTGAAAAAACAGTCCATTCAATAAATGCTATTGGGGACATTGAGCAGACCACCTTCTTATACTGTATACAACAATAAACTCAAAATGGATTAAAGATTTAAATGTAAGATTCAAAACCATAAAACACCAGAAGGAAACATAGGCAGTAAAATGTGTGACATTACTCTTAGCAATACAGTACTTTTTGTGATATACCTTCTTAAGTAAAAGAAACAAAAGTAAAAATGAACAAATGGGACTACATTAAACTAAAAAGTTTTTTGCACAGCAAAGGAAACAACAAAACAAAAAGATAACCTACTGAATAGAAGCAGATATTCACCAAAGATACATCCAATAAAGGGTTAATGTCCAAAATTTATAAAGAACTCATACAACTAAACACCAAAAGAAAAAAATCCAATTAAAAAATGGGCAAAGAACCTGAATAGACACTTCTCAAGAGGACAGAGACCAATAGAGATATGACAAGATGCTCAATGTCACTAATCGTCATAGAAATTCAAATTAAAACCAAAATGAGATATCATTTCACACCTGTCAAAATGGCTATCATAAACAAATCAACAAACAGGTGTTGGCCAGAACGTGGAGAAATGGTAGACCTTGTACAGTGTTGGTGGGAATGCAAACTAGTGCAGCCACTGTGGTAAAGAATATGAAGGGTCCTCAAAAAAGTATAAATATAACTGCCTTAAGACCTAGAAATTCCACTTCTGGGTATATATCCAAAGAAACCCAAAACACTAATTTGATAGAATGTATTCACCCTTATGTATATTGCAGCATTATTTACAAATGCCAAGATATGAAAGCAGCCCCAGTGCCCATCAATAGACAATTGGTTAAAGAAGAAGTGATACATATATAAAATAGAATATTACTTAGCCATAAAAATTAAGAAAATCTTATCCCTTGTAACAGCAAAATTATCCAAGATGAAATAAGTCAGAGAAAGACAAATGCTATGTGATTTCACTTATATGCAGAATCTAGAGCGAAATTAATGAACGAACAAAACAGAAAGAGACTGATAGATACAGTGAACAAACTGATGGTTGCCACAGGGATGGTGGTTGGGGGTCTGGGTGAAAAGGGTGAAAGTTTTGAAAAGTACAAACTAATAGTTACAAAATAGTAATGAATAGTAATGAGGATGTAGTAACTATGTATGGTTCCAAGTGAATACTGGAAATATCAGGGGAACAATTGTAAAGTATATGATTGTGTGATCACTAAGCTGAAACTAATATAAAATAAAATTGAATGAAAACTCTGAGAGTTTATGTCATATCAAAAAAATGAGTGCAAAAATTATAATTTAATGCTGAGTAAATTTTCTGTGTATTTTTCAGTAAATTAGCAGAGAATTATATAAAAATTATATTTTATAAGTACCTAATTATACTGCCTAGCACATAGTAGGCATTCAAAAATATTTATGTAAGAGCTGAATAGCATATTGCCGACATGCTAGATGTAACTTAATTGGTATTAAGTACCTATTATAATTCTGTAATTAAAATAGGTAGTTATAAGAAAATGAATGAAACAGTTCCAATTAGTAAGTGAAGCATGAATACAATGAACTAGAATATAAGTCAGAAGTATATGAAAACTGCAACGTATTAATAAACAAAAGAAGAAGCAATTCTGATTAGAGGGGAAAGGTTTACAAGGGAGTTAAACTAGAAACACACACACGCAAAACAGAAGCATTCCATTTCTTTCCAAGATGTTTTCTTCTTGTATCCATGAGCAATTTTTATGATTCATTTGGCAAAAAAAAAAAAAAAGGTGATGGGACGAAGAAAGTATATTTGCATTACATGAGTGGTTTCCAAGTTCCAAAACAGTCTTCTTAAAATAAAAATCTACATGGAAAGTTTTCACCATAAAATTGTGCTCCATTCCTGTACTTTTAAAAATAAATTATTTAAATTTTATATGGTAAGAAGAAGATGCATTTTTATCAAAGAGCAGGGCAACTGCTTTTACATCATCATGCAAAGTAGCATAAAAAAGGCAAAGGCCAGCCTGGAAACATCACATCCTCTTTCTGTACCATATTTATGAAGGGCCAGTGCCCCTGAGTCAACAGATCTGGTCATTATGAATTTTGATAGTGGAGAGAGGATGGCAGACAAGGAGACAGATGAGAAAAAAGTCTAAAGATGTCAGTGAAAGTCACCATAGACAAAAAATATCAGGTAGCTGTCAGAGTACATTGCGATTGATGTTATTCAAGCCTAGTTAGATCAATGAAAATTGCTCCAAGGTCACAGTGTGGCTCCCAATTCTACTCTTGGACCTGATGTGCTCTAAATTGTTCTTAAGTTGTTTACTAATTCTTTACAGACACACTGTGATAGATAGTGCAAAATGCTCCTGAAGGAGAGATGCCAACAAGAAGCATCATATGTAGCATTTTAAGCCATGTCTGCCACAGGCACAGGAGAGCAGGGAGAGACTAATCCATTATATACTCTAGAAAACATCCTTCTGTCAATAATTCAAATTAGTAATCAACAAAATAGGAAGTACATCCAATATTATTTTCTCTATTTATTGTGGGAGCTAAAATAATTTCTGCTTACCTTTAATGAAGAGAAATATATAATGAAACAGAAAGCAACTCAACAGGACAACATGAGACAAGTAAAGAGAAAATGATAACTAAGTCTTTTCCATGAATTACTGAAAAAGTCCTTCTCTAAGGAGCAATGGAATGAACAATGAAGGGAGAATTTCATGCTTTTCAACTTAAATATATACTGAGTGGCTAATTTATGACAGGCAGGCACTGTTGCTCACCTTGAAGATACAGTAGGGAGCACAACCTAGGAGCTTACATTCTAATGATAATAGATTAAAAATTAAAATAAAGTGTAGGAAGGACTCTTTCACAAAATGAACACGTTAAGAAAAAATAATTAAATAGGGTGATGTGACCAACTGTGAGGTGGTGGGATAGGGCTACTTATATTGTAGAATCAGGAGAGACATTTTTAAGAAGTTGACATTATTTGTGGTGGGGCCTTGACCAGTGATGGAACCAGCCTGTGAATATCTGAGGGAAAAGTATTTCAAGCAGAATTAAAAGATGCCTGTGTGAAGTCATTGCTACATCATTTCAATAATATGGAACTGAACCATATGTGCTGTGGGATTGGGTCTAAAAGCAAAAACTAGATCAGGTCAGATCTTCAAGGCCATATCAAGGAGTTTTATTTTTACTCTAAATAAAACTAAAGTTTTAAGAAAGAGAGTAAAACAATCAGATTAAAAACATTAAACAAGAAGCATGCAAATGGATTTCAGAGTGCCCAAAATGACAAGTTAGAAAATTTAGTTCTTGTGAATAATGAGCATTGAAGGGGAGAACAAGTGTTTCTACACATGTCACCATAAGGAGATGAATAGAATACAGAGATAAAGCAGAAAAAACTACACTTTTAATAAGCTTTTTATTTGGTCTAGATGCACCATGGTAAATGAGGACCTTCATTATTTAACCCCAGCCTAACTTTAAGTGTCATGTGGAGCATTCTTCAAATGACTTTGTGTCTTACTAAAACTTCCACCAACCTAACATCTCCATGACTCTTCCTGTTCACATACAAACTTTTTTGCTCATCCTTTAAAACTAAGCTCAAATGTGACCTCTGCATGAACTCTTCAACCTGTTTCAACCTGCTTCTTCAAGTTGATAGCATTGTCTCTCCACATCTATATTCTTTGAATATAGCTCCATTCTGCTAATTCCATATTGCACTCTAATATTGGGCTTCATAGTAGATTTTGCTCTTCAAAGATATATAGTCACATCCACTCTAATATCATCAGAGCTTAGTATTGTACTTCCACAATAGTAGGAACTCAAAAAATGTTTGCTGGATGAATGAGTTAAAACAGATGTGTCAGGGAACAAGGTCTGACAACATGGGGAAGTAGCAAATGACTTCTTCCTCATCTGACATTAACATTATTATATGTTATATGTTTTTGTGTATAGTAGACAGATTTTCTTTAGGCAATAACCAATAATATTATTGGTTAGGCTACTGCCATAGGCTAATTATCTGGGAGCATGTAATTATTATATTACACTTACTGTTATCCATGAGAAGAAAATTACATCATAAAATCCTAATACCCACATAATATGACAAACACTTTAAAACATGTATACAAGCATGCTGCCTTTTTACTTTCTTCTGCTTACAGCATACACTGTAGAGCATACATTATTTTCTAATAATGCTTAAAAATATTAAATAATGTCAAGTACTTGTCATAAATTGGGATAATCTGGTTAAATAATAAACAATGGATTATATAGTTAATGTGGAAAAATGAGGAACATATCCATTTCCAATGTGAACAGAATTATTGAGGTAGGCACAATTATAAATCCCTCAAGATTCCATCCCTGGAATATATCAATATGTACCCTGTATATATATGCCATCCTTTTAGTATGGGTCTGCCTTGTGAATGTTATGGGATATATCTCCCTTGATTTTATCACATTTTATGGCAAAGATGAAGGGATTTTGCAAATATAATTAAGGTCCAGGATCAGTCAATTTTGTATTAGTCTAAAGGGTGTTATTGTGGTTGGGCCCAACCCAATCAAGTCAGCTTTTAAAAGAGTGTCTACAGGTCAGAAATGGAAGGAGTAGCAGAGATGCTTATCTGTTGCCCATGAAGAAAAAATTATTACTTGCTGTGGATAGGGTCACATGGCAGAGAATGATGGGCACTCTTTCAGAGCTGAGAGCCTTAGTCCTACAACCACAAGAAATTTAATCCTACAACAAACCAGTGTCTGTGGAAGAAGGCCTCAAGACCCAGAGGTTATCACAGTCTCAGCCTACACTTAAACTGTGGTCTGGTGAGAACATGAGTATGACCCAGAAGCTGTGTCCAGAGTTATAATCCACAGAAAAGGTGTATTGTTTTAAGTAGCTCAGTTTGTCATTGGTTATTCAACAATAGAAAACTAATGCATTCATAGTTTTTAGTAATGTCAGCTTGGGACAGAATAGCAAGCTAGCTAGCATTATTGAACTCTGAAATATGCCCTTTTAACAGCTACAGGATGCTCTCTCTACATACCTAGAGTTGGAAGAGATCAAACCATATTAGGAATCCTGTTGTTTAACCTGATCATTTTGTTTGCAGAAATTGAGCCTCAAGGAGATTAGGTAACTTGCCTTTAGGTCACATAACTATGATCCAGAAACTAGGGATAGACTGTAGTGGCAGATGCCATCATGGATTTGGAAGAATAGGAAGTAGAACCAAGTGGAAGTGTAACTGGCATCAGGAAGAAACACCAAAACAGCTGAAATTTACAGTAGAATGAATCCCCAGAAAAACTTGTAACAATATGTTATAGCCCATTTCTGGAAACACTGCAATATATTCAAGGGATGAAACAGTAGCTTAAAGCATCAAGAAATGAGACCCATGTTTTCATCAGAACTGCAATATAAACTGTGAGCTCAGTCATAGAACAAAAGTCTTATTGCAGTAACCAGAGCACAAATTCAGTGAAAGGTGGAGTGAAAAAATAATGAATGATGATGAGCCAAGAAGTTTTGAGTAGGGATTTTGGGAATTCTCATGCCTAGGACCAAAGAGTGAAGCAGGACTGAACAAATCAGATAAGAAGTCTTAGCCGTAAGGTTAAGAAGGATCATGACAAAGGGATCCATTGCACATGTTCTCCTCTGATGAGAAACATAATGACCTGCAATTGAAGAAATGACCCTTTTACTATTTTATTATTCTTGTCTACCTACATATCTATCGAATTTTGTTTCTTTTTATTTTAAAATAAAAGGGAATAAAATCACTTCTAGATGGAAAGCTTATCTAGCTACCACTAATTGGACCACAGCAGTTTTCACGATGTGCATGGTGTTGCTTTCCCAGAAATACTGAATGTTCATGACTCATATCCCTAGGGTACCCTCTTTGATCCCCCTGTGTAGAAGACTAAGGGGTTCTTCATTTATATTGGGAGCTAAAACTAAGCTTTCTTTTTATTTATAATTTACAAAGGAATTATTCTTTAATAGGGTCTTTATGTAGGGGGTGAAGTTTTCCAGGAGTTCTAAATCACCTTACTAAATAAATTCTCCTTTTGCCAATTCAAAAAGTTTAGCATATTGACACATATTTAACAATTCCAAAGGGACCAAGGTAACAGGTACTAAATTCTTATTACCTTAGTATCTGGTGTTCCCTGGAGTATACTCTGTATGCAACTTCAATTGTATATCCTCCTCAAACTTGTTTTGGGATTGCACTGACCCAACCTCTATAAAGCAACTTTTTTATATTCATTATCACTGGGTTACCATTGTTAGACAAATTTGTAATTTTTTTTCTGTGTCTATATAAGTGCTTTCATTTTCTTCCTATATTTTCTTTTGTCTCTATATAAAACAGAATAAATGCTCAATAAATATTTGTTAAATAAATGCATAAGTAAAAAATGGGTGAAATATAAATACAATTTATGGGAACCACACACAGTTCCTAGGTAGTAATGATACTTAGCAAAAATCAGGCATGGGAGACAACATGCCAAATCCTTCAATGCTGATTAGTGCTCCTAGACACCTGGCAAATAATCTCCAAGATGATTACTTTATAGGTTCTTCATTGCATAATTTCTCACTAACAACCTTTGGCATAGAATAAAGAATGTATTTATACATAGGTCATTCTCTAATTGCAATTTAGTGATTGTGACAGTTTAGTCCATTTCTTAATTCTTTTTCATATATATATATGACTGTATTATTTCTCTAACAATAATTAGTCCCTTATAATTTCTCAGATCAAAATAGTTTTCATCAGGTTTTCACTCCCTACTCAGGTTTTAAACATCTGGGGCAGCTCTTCCTATCACTGGTTTGGAGATTATTTTATTCAAGACTGGTATCATGAGGTTCAAGGTCCTTTATAGATGTCTAATCCTTGTAGCAGAATGGTGCTCCTGTTAGAAACAGCCCTGTTTCCAAAGATCAAACTCCTACCTAACACCCCAGTTCTCATACTTGAATCCTGAGGTTCCCTTCATAAAAAAATTCTAGGTATGCATCTTTAGTTTCTCTGAGAATAAAACTTACTTTGGTCTTTTCTTTCTTTCTGACATTTGTTGTAAAAATAGCAGATCTTCTCTAGAACTTCATTTCCTTGACCCATAAACATAAGCTATATAGCCACAGACCATACTGAGATATCAACAATAGGCTAGAATGCTAAAAGGAGTTAACTGTGGCTAAACCTAACTAACCAAACATTTTGGTTCACAATTTAGTACTTACCCTGCTCCATGACCGACCATGTTTATGATCATTTATCACCAACTTGATTTCTAAGTAATGAATGGTAACCCAGCAGCAGAAACACATTTTTAATAGGGAATTCATCATCATGGTCCAACCCCAGGGAATGTAATTGGGTAGTTTGTCAAGGCCCAGTTATCACAGTTGTTCCTCACATCCCAGAACAGGGGAGTAGACTCAGCAGAAAACTGGAGAATAAATAGGGAATACATATAGGATGCCAGTTAAACTGACTTTGAAAAAACGCTCTGGGTAAGAGGACAGTTTTGATTACATTATAAACACCTAACACTGCTTAAGATTACAGCTTTATGGTTGCATAACCAAGAACTTTGGGAGCTAACACAGGGTAACCAAAAACCAGCATAAGGATAACAGAGTATCCCCTCAACACATACACACACACCACAAGGTTGTGATGGGAAGAGTAATAAACTATCATATTTACTTCTTATCAGATCAGGCCCTGCAGAGTCAGAATTCAAACCCATTCTTCTGACCCATAAAGTATTTTTTATTATTATATACAATCAGCAGGTGTAGAAATAAAAGCTAACATTTAGTGCACATATACTGAAGACAGAAACTCTAACAAAGCCACTCTTTCGAGTATCAAGGTCATAAAGACAAAAACAAAGTTTCTTCACTAATTCATAAACTTTTAAAGATGATAGAAAAATAAACAATAGTTATAAAAAGTGATAATACCTGCAAAAGTTATTATGTGGAGCCAAAGGAAGAGGATATATATATAAACATTTTAACAAAAGTGGTGATACTTGAAGGATTATGCAGAATTTAATTTAAAAATGGCAGTTTATTATTTTAAAAGTCATAGTAAACTTATCCTAGGAGGAAATTTTCTTAGTTTAATACAGAATATTTACTCAAAAACTACAGCAAACATTATCCTTTAGTGAAACCTAAAAACCTAGGGTGATCATTATTACAACACTACAATACTTTTCCAGGGGCCATAACAAGTAAGACATAAAACTATAGACTTTAAAAGAAAAAAACAAAATTTGCATCAATCAATTATATAATTTTCATATTAAAAACCTACCAGGGCAAACATCAAAGAAATGACTAAACACCTAGATGAGTGATATATTTAGTTTGGCCAAAGATGGTTTAAAAGTCAGGAGAAAGGAAAGAATCTAGAAAGACTCCATGCTTATCATAAAATGGGTTAACCTATAAAAGTTACAAGATCTAGGATACATCTGGGGTGGGTGTAAGATTGAGCTTGAAAAGAATGAGTCTGATTTCTTAATACAATATATTCAAGGTGACTAAGACATTCAAGTGGAGATCACATTTATATATTATTAAGAATAGATTAGGTTATGTTATAATAATAGATAACACCCAAATCTTGGCAGCTCGTACCAATCAAGATATCATTCTCTCTCACGAAATCTTGTGCAAGTTGCAAAATTAGAGACCTCTCTCGTCTTACAGCTATACTATCTGCGGGAGCAAAAGAAGAAGGAGTTGATGACTGGTACGACATGCTTTTTAAGGACAAGATCCATATGTATCTTACATCATTTTAATCCACAATTCATTGACCAAAACTCGGTCATATGACCCAACTTAACTGTAAGAAAGGTTGGAAAATGTAATCTTTCCATATTCCTAGGAAGAGTAAACAGTACAATAAACACAGAACAGCTTCCCCACTATTTGAGTTTAGAAATGAGATTCTCATTACATTGATTTTCTAGGTATTTAATGAAGTTCTAAAATTAGAACTCCATTTTTTTCACATGGAAGAAATATAATACTATCAACATTATGTATTTTATAAGGCTGTTCTCATAAAATTAAATGATTATGTGGAAGAACTAAACTCTTAAACAGTAACTAAAATAAAACAAATAATTTATTTTATACTATATTTACCCTAGAAATGTCAGTATATTCAGAAGATACTACAATTACTCCTTGCTCTTGCTTGATACTTGCTTCCTGTGCAGTAAAATGAAAGTGTATGTGTGTTTACATGCATGTGTGGTAGTTGGTCATCTTTTCACAACTGAGAACAGCAGAGTGCCAGACAGTTTTCTCTTACATCTCATTTCTATTGCAGATTAGCAAAATTTTTCTGTGAAAGATAGATAGTATGTCTTTAGGCTATACATGGGCTATGAGGTCACTGCAGCTCACTCTCAGGACTACTAAACTCTGCCATGAAAGCAGAGAAAGAAAGCAAGAAAGCAGCCATTAACAATACAAATAGGAAGTGGGTGTGGCTGTGTTCCTACAAAACTTTATAAAACAGCCAGGGCAGGGTTTTTCAGGTGTTTGGAGCATCATCCTGTACTCCAAAAGGTTGTGGGTTTAATTCCTGGTCAGGGCACATAACTAGGTTGTGGATTTGATCCCCGGTTGGGGACATACAGAAAACAACCAATCAAAGCCTCTCACATTGATGTTTCTCTCTCTCTCTCTCTCCTCTCTTAAAAAATGATCAATTAAATAGGATTTTATGAAACATGGGTGGCATGCTGAAGACCACTGATTTATCAAAAAGAGCTCCTTCTGCATCCATGTAAAAGGACTTTGATATTAGAATTTGATAGCAGGGATGTGGTGCTCAAAGGTATTTTCTTAACACTTCAACACACTTGTTTTTTAGCCTCTAAAACAATACCCATCAGTGGTACTGGGTGAGCAAAAAAAGTTTCTTTCTCTAGGATAGGCACTGGGGTACATAAATAATCTTATACAGAGACTGATGAAATATTTTAATAGGGAAATCTTCATGGATGCTATTAAAGAGTAAGAATTAGAAAACAGATTATACATAAAACTAAAGCAATGGAGATTGAGAAGCTAGAAATGTCGAGTCATAGGGTGAGGCTCTTGAAAATCTATCAGTCAATCATTATGAAATTATCCATTCTCAGTATTATGGTTTTTAGTTGAGATTTCTGTGTACTATTAGCCTTTTTTGGATAAAGGAACACTGTAATTATAATAAACCAATTAGACAACACCATTTGCAGTTTCTGATGCTCAGGAACTTATAAACAGACTAGTTGTCAAAAGTCTCATGTATAATTTTCTTCAGCCTGTAAGACACTCAACTGTCAAAATATTTATTTATGAAGGGACTTCATATTTATCCACCTGTTATTAATGTTTTTCTTTCCAGTTTCATATTTTATGTGATGCATTTACACAACATTCTGTTGCTTTTAAAATGATATAGTAGTTTTCAAAATAATAAATTCTCTACCAGTTACAAAATGTAAGAACATAAAACTTACCCTAGGCAGAAATTTTTTTAAAAGGAGGAATAACTTTATTATCTTCACAATAGCTGCTAAAGGAAGGTCTTGTCCAAAGACAATGTTATTGGTCTGGGAAAATTTTTCTATAATTGCAATAGTATGTGCTTGTACTTTCTGACTAATAGGATAACACAATGGAAATTAATTATTCTGTTGGGTCAGAGGCCATTACCAGTAAAAAGACAACCTGTGAGAGTGGGAGAACCTCTTTTCACTTCTCTGCCCACAGGTTGCTGAGTGATGTCAACTTAATCACTCTTATTATATTAAGACAATTGTATTTTAAATGACTTTATACTTCTTTAGCATTAGTGTATAATTTCTCATTCTCTGCCTTTTGATTATTTTCTCTCTCATTAAGCTAGCTGCTCATTGATCTTATACTCAACCCTTTGGCAACTGGAGTTCTGAAATCTCTCTGGCTAATTACATTTGCTGTGATTCAAAAATAAACTGGTGCTGGTGAGATAGGTGCAAACTTTACTTAATGGGCATATTATGAATTTATAAACCCCCTTATTCTCACCTTCATTGTAGTTTTCTTACAAAATTTATTTAGGATATTTTTCTATAATCAAGTTTATAAAAACATTGCATTCTTAAATTTAATGTAAACCTCTGTTGTGGTGGTCTTATGTTATATTTAATGTGTTATTGTATATCTGTTATTTATAGCTATAAATCCAATTCCTTAAACAGCATTTATTGATTACCTACTTTATGGAAAGCATTGTTGTAGCAACAATGGCAGATACAATGAGGTGAAATATAAAGAACTATGGTGATTAGAAAGAGCTCTACATTAAACCATAGATGAAAAGGACTATAACTGAGCTTTAAACAAATTCTGTCATAGTGGCAAAAAAAGAAGATAAATGAATTGATCGAATTATTAATTTTGAAAATAATTAACAATTAAGATTAATCAGAACATTTTTCCAAACAAATGCTCCTGCTACTCCTGTCTTATATATTGCCATTCTCATCATTATTCATTAATTTGTCTAGATCTGAAGGTTAGCATTGTTGTTTGGAATGTACAAGTCCATAACTTAAAGTGAGAAGATTTGGGCTCAAAATGTGCCTTCCCTAAATAATAGCTGTGTGACTTCAGGCAAGTTATTTAATCTTTCTGAATATCAATTTCCACATGAAAATGGGAGATATGTATTCTTAATTATCTACTGGCTTGTGGTGAGGATAAAATAAGATCATATGAATCAAAGTTTATGTACTCACATTACTTTTAACAAATGTGAGGTGTTTATCTTTCATTCCCACAACATTTATACTACAATCAGTATTATTTTAATTCAGTAAAATTTTATAATTGAAAACCACAAAAAAATGGGGACAAGTGAAGAGCAGAGTTAGAATCTGTTCCTGAATCATCCATGGACAGAGAAGTTACAGAAAAAAGATTTTTCCTTCAAGATGGTAACAGAGTGTGGGGAGAAGAGGAGACAGATCACAGCTCTCATCAAGACAGCCTTGCTGTCCCTGTCCATGGGTCATTTATACTGGGTTGGGATTGACTGTGGGAGAAGGGGTGGGCTGGGTGGTGGGGGAGAAATGGGGGAAAAAGTGGGACAACTGTAATAAAAAGAAAAAAAAGGAAAAGAAAGAGAAGTACATTTTTAGAAGTAAAAAATGAAAACATTCATCATAAGCTGATTAATAGCAAATTAAATACTACAGTATATTGTTCAGGCAGAAGGAAAATAATATGAGATGAAAAATTAGGACTAAAGAAAAAAATAAACAATGATGTATAATATAAACTCAAAGTAAATGTGAATAATTAATTGTAAATGTAAAAAAAAAAGAGAGAGAGACAGCCTTGCTTCCCGGGTGGCAGCAAGCATTGGTACCTAGGCAAAGGAGGGAGTGCATGAGCTCTTATAATGTTTTTTTTTTCAAGAATTTTTGCCAAGATTCTGTTTTATATCATCTCTGAAAAGTTAGAATATTAATGTAACTCTTTCTTTTTTTTAATCCTCACCTGTGGACACATTCACTGATTTTAGAGAGAGGCAAAAGGAGGAAAAGGAGGGATGGGAGAAGGGAAAGTGAGAGAGAGAGAGAGAGAGAGAGAGAGAGAGAGAGAGAGAGAGAGAGAGAGAGAGAGAGAGAGAGGGAGGGAGGGAGAAAGAGAGAGAGAGAGAAATGGATGTGAGAGAGAATCATCAGTTGGTTGCCTGTCAAATGCACCTCAACCAGGGACAAACCGGCAACCTACATGCATGCCCTGAATGAGAATTGAATCCACAACATTTCGTTGTAGGAGATGATGCTCCAACCAACTGAGCCACACTGGTCAGGACTGAATATTAATGTTACACTTAATTGGGAACTCAATTATTTCAATTGTCTCAATAATATATTGATAGCAAGATTTATCCTCTAATGAGGAAGGCAATCCAGGATCACTCAGTGTATTTAGTTGACTTGTCCCTTGGATCTTATTTAATTTGGAATCATTTTCCAGCTCTTATCTTTGTTAGACTGAATTTTTCAAAATATATTTTATTGATTATGCTGTTACAGTAGTCCCAATTATTTTCCCTTTGCTCCCCTCTGCCCGCCACCCCTTCCCTCCAGCAATCACATCCCCCTTAGTTCATGTCCATGGGTAATGCATATAAGTTCTTTGGCTTCACATTTTCCTATATTATTAACTTCCCACTGTCTATTTTATACCAACTGGTTATGCTTCTTAATTGCTGCACCATTTCCCCATTTCTCCTCCTTCCCCCTCCCAGCTGAAACCCTCCAATTGATCCCAAAACTTATGATTCTGTTCCTATTCTGGTTTGCTCAGTTGGAGTATACTTCTATTTTTAGATTCAGTTGTTGATAACTGTGAGCTTGTTGTCATTTTAATGTTCATAGTTTTGATCTTCTTTTCTTAAATAAGTCTCTTTAATATTTCAAATAATAATGGCTTGGTGATGAAGAATTCCTCTAGCTTTATCTTGTCTGAGAAACACTTTATATGCCCTTTCATTCTAAATAATAGCTTTGGTGGATAGAGTGATGTTGGTTGTAGGTCCTTGCTTTTCAACACTTTGAGTACTTCTTGCCTGCAAAGTTCCTTTCAAGAAACTAGCTGACAGTCTTATAGGCACCCCTTTGTAGGTAACGCTCTGCTTTTCTTTTGCTGCTTTTAATATTCTCTCTTTATCTTGAAACTTTGGCATTTTAATTATGATGTATCTTGGTGTGGTCCTCTTTGGGTCTAGGTTGTTTGGGACTCTGTGCTTCCTGGGCTTATATATCTATTTCCTTTGCCAAATTTGGGAAGTTTTCCTTCATTATTTTTTCACATAAGTTTTCAATGTCTTGCTCTTCCTCTTTTCTTTCTGGCAATCTTATGATTCAGATGTTGCCATGTTTAAAGTTGTCCCACAGGTTCCTAAGCCTCTTCTTATTTTTTAGAATTCATATTTTCTCATTCTGTACTGGTTGACTATTTTTTTCTTCCTTATGTTCTAAATCATTGATGTGAATCCTGATTTACTTCCCTTCACTATTGGCTTTGTGCGGATCTTCCTTCATTTCATTTAGCATAGCCTTCACTTCTTCCCTTACATGTTTGCCATACTTAAGCATATCTGTCAAGCCTGTGAGCATCTTTATCACCAGTATTTTGAACTCTACATCTGTTAGGTTGGCTATCACCTTGTCACTTATTTCTCCCACTGGAACCTTGATCTGTTCCCTCTTTTGGGCCATACTTCTCTGTCTTCTCAACTTGACAGGCTCCTGTGTTTGTTTGCCTCTGTGTCTTAGGTAGAGCTGTCACTCCTGTTATATTGTAAGGGGTGGAACCTTAGGCATTTGTCAGTACAGGCGACCCATTTCACCATGTTGTGGCACTGTATGTGGGGCAGGGGTCTGGGAGGGAACAATGACACTTGCTCAGCACTTGCCCCTTTTATAGGCACTTCTCCCACTTCCATATGGGAGTGGAGCCTCTCTAGCTGCTGCCCTGGTTGTGGCTCCCAGAGTGGGTGTGTCTGAGAACATTCTAGGACTATGGGGGCCCTTAAACAAGAGGAATCTGCTGAGAGACCAGCAGTTTCTGCCTCCAACCAAACCCCCACTGGTTTGCACAATCAGAAGCAATGAGGCTTTATTTTCCCCAGTGCTGGAACTATAAGCTGTGTGATCTGGTCTGGTGCTGGGAGCGCTCCCCAGGTGTCCCTCCCTACTTTTCTAAACATGTGACTGCAATTTCTGCTAGCCTGCCACTGCTGCCACCACCACACCATGTTCTTTCCACCCTGGCTCTGTCCCTTTTACCTCTCTGGATTAGTATTTCTTCTTTATATCTTTGTTTGTTAGACTTTCATGCACCTAAAATTTCTGGAACTTCTGGTTGTCTCTAGTTTTGAGGTAGTTGTATTCCTTCTTTGTTGTGGAGGGAGACACAATGTGTTTGTCTAGGCCTCTATCTTGGCTGGAAGTGTCTGAATTTTTTTTAAATGCACATCATTTACTTATAAAATGCCTCTTACTATTTGATATTTCTCTTGATGTGACATAATAAATACCACAATTCCCAATTCACCATCTATAGTTAAATGAAGAATTTAATAGAAGAATCAAGAAAGCATTCACAGGAATTCTCAAACTTAAGCCAGTCAGCTTTTTTTTTCTGAATAGTCTCCAACTAAAAACACAAAAATGTGCATTGATAGGAGAAAGAATAAATCAATCAAGGCATTTTCATTCAATAAAATACTACAGAGCAATAAAAATTAACTACTGATGCAAGCTACAAATATAAAAACATAACATTTAGTGAAAGAGGACAAAAATAATAGAGGATATAGTGTATCTATCTATTCATATGTATTTCAAGAACAGTCCAAACTAATATATGGTGACAGATATGAAAACAGTGACAAACTCTGTTGACCATAAAGAAAGGGCACCAGGAAAATTTCTAGGTAGCTGGAAATGTTCTCTATCTTTATCTGAAGGGGTTGGTCACACTATACAATTATTAAAAGTTATTGAACTGTACACTTGTAATTTGTGTATTTTTTGTGTTAATTATACTACAATCATACACACACACACACACTATATTTAATATATTTTAAAATATACACACATAATTTGCTTAATAACTTATCATGAAATTTCCCTGAAGCACTGGCATATAACATTGACACACTGAAGGAGGTAGAAGGGAGAAAAACTCACAGATTAATATAATTTACTGTGTTCTTTTTATTCTCATGCTCTTCTGTTTGTAGTGTGATAGTAAATATTTAATAATGACTCTAAAATATATGATACACACACACAACTTTATGTTTGATTCACAGAGATCAAATAGCACATACCTTACAAATAATAGTAAATGTACAGTACAATTTATTTCAAAATACAAATAGCCACTTGATTTTCTCAGAATGAGATTTTTGTTGAACTCATATCCATAACTAACCTATGGTTTCATGTGATTAATTAGTGTTGCTGAAACATAAATATCAATTGAGTATTATATTTACTGTTAAAAGTGAAGCAACTAGACATAAGTCAAAACTTTTGAAATATTGGAATGATACTTTCTCAATTTTTGTACTATTTCACTGTAAAAGCTAAAGATACAATATATTTTAAATTTAATATGCTCTATTAACATTTCTTCATCACTTATTAGTTTAGACAAAATTAACAATAGAATAAAATAAATAATAGAATATAAAAAAATAGAAATAACATAAATAAAATCAATGTATCAAGCATTCATTTGTAGTGTTGGTCAGTTTTCAATGTTTAGATCCTCCCACCAAGGCCAATTTCAAAGTACCACCATGACATGACTAAACATAGAGCTGGGAATAAAAGGGTGGTAGCAACACCATTATGTAGTATTTCTACCATACAGGTATAGTAGGTGTAAATAACTTCAAAAGCATATCAAGAACTAAATGTAGTTAAATAATTAGAAATTAATAAATTGTGAGAAATTACTTCTTTATTTCCAACAGTTTATCTAATTTTAAGTTTATATATTTTAATTTTTTTTTAATAATTTTTTTAAAGATTTTATTTATTTATTTTTAGAGAGAAGGGAAGGGAGGGAGAGAGAGAGAGAGAGAGAAACATTAGTGTGTGGTTGCCTCTCACTCGCGCCCCCCAACTGGGGACCTGATGTGCAACCTAGTAATGTGCCCTGACTGGGAATCGAACAGGCAACACTTGGCTCGCAGGCCGACGCTCAATCCACTGAGCCATGGCAGCCAGGGCTATATATTTTAATTTTTAATATTGACTGTATTCAGTAACTGGTTCTCAAAATTCCTAAAAAATTATCAGTTCTTGCAAGCCTGTTTTAGGTGGTTTAGTTCATCACTACTCCTGTCAATATGCAGGCTTACTATATAATAGTAAAACAATTTCCTCAAAGGTTTTAGCCAAATCCCCCAAATTTCTTTCTATAGAGCTAATTTTTCCCCTGTGCAATTTGACATCATGTACCAGCACTTTCTGCATCAGGGTCTATAGTAATAGAGCATTTTCTTCATTAGTGTACAAGCTCCTTGAACACAGCTGCTCTGTATCAGGAACCTGTATACTCCCAGAATGTAAAATAGCAGTGGGCAAAAGTAGATAGTCAATAAATATAGAAATGCATCTCTTCTAAACACATTAATATTCCAATCTTAAATGATCAGTTTCACCAATACCAAAATTATTAGTTGTGGATTATTGGCATTATAAAAGATAGAAATCCAATTAAAAGAGGTCAAAAATAATTATTTTTGGCACACGTAATTGGGAAAGACATTAGGTGGCCTGGCTCAAAACCAAAGAAAGAATCATGAACCCAGGACCAATGTCTCCAAAATATCCTTGCTCCACATCTGATTTCTGCTTGTCTCATTATCACCAATGTATCTTTAGAAAAAGAAATCTCTGGCATTGTACATAGATTTATTGATTCATTCAACAAATATTTACTTATTATCTGCTGTATGTATATATCTGGTATCGTGCTTAAGGTTGTTAATATCATGGTAAAGAAGATGGACAGAATTTTCATTCTCATACCTGTCTCTATTATTGAAGAGACCAATAAATAATTATAATAAAGTGGGAAAAACTTTATGCAAGGCAAAATCTCAGTATTTCATGGACACAAAAAATAAAGGCACAAAAACTAGCCTTGGGAAGTCAGAAAAGAATTCCAGAAGTATTGTCCAACCTTAGATCAAAAATATGGTAAAGAGTTAGCCAGGTCAGTTTTGTTAAAGACTAGTTTCTTTACTGAATCCAAATTTCTATTCTTCATTCTAGAAATATATTGCCCAGTTTTTAATGTTTCCTGTGACACTACAAACCGGAGAGATTTAAGATATAATATGACTAAATTAAAATATTTTAAACTATGAGCAGAAAGTCAAAGAACTGAATTCAACAGTTTTGCCTAAGAAAATGGAGAAATCTTTTTACTTATTTACCATGATGAGAAAATGTCCAAGCTAGAACTTGATATCTCTTTTCCTTCTGAACACAAAATCAATTTAAAAGAGATTAAGTGAGTAATGATGAAAAAGAAATTAATTTAGCAGACTCATCTTATAAACCATGTTGTTGGGGAAAGCCTGATTAACATTCAAGTACTTTCCAAAAAATACAGAATTATGTTTTTATTTAAAAAACACACTTGAAGAAAAAAACTCTGAAAATCTTAAGCTGTGGGGAAAACCTCTTTTTGTTTTTGTTAAGAACTACATGCATAGATTTTATTTTTTTACTCTACCAAATTAAGTATTCATTTATCCTTTTTTTTTACAGCATTTGCATCATCTAGGACAGAAAAAGGTTGAAATGTGAGAGTAAACAGTTCTCAGAGAGAGCTTAGGAATTGATAAGCAATAGTTTGTTCACTCCAGTTAAGGGAAGATTGGAAATTTGACAGAGTTCATTCATGGCAAAAATGAAAACCCTATACAGAGCATTAACTTGATATAAGTATATAACAGTAGTTTTATTAAAACAAGTGTACAATACTTGTGTGAGAAAAGCATAAACATAACTACAATTTTAAAAACTGACTGAGAAAAATAGATGGATGTTATATATTGAAACTGTGAAAAATGGCCATATTCCTTCTTAATTGATGATACTGGGTCAACCCCAAGTGCATTCATTGCATGATGCAGTCTGAAAAATGTGTGAGCTCATGACAGAAACTGACTACTATATGTCAGGTATGGTGCTAGCTTAGTAATTGAAATAACATGAGAAATATTATCTTCATTTTTACAATTAGGATAATAGTGATGCAGAAATAACTTGCTCTGTTTGAAAAGCTATTGTCTCTAATGGGATTCAAACCTATTTCTAAATCCAAAGCCTTTTTCATTTTCCCTGACATATAGGCAATAAAAGACTGAAAGAGAATAATGAATACATAATAATAAAATACAAAACAATAAAATAAAATAATATTTTTCTATGAAGCTCCTCTTCCTAATAGTATTATTGTGAATTCCGTAAAGTAGTACATTTCATGATATTTTGGTGGATGTATGAGAGCTAGTTTGCTAATATTCTTAGGAATGGCTAAATTATGAGTCCCATCATCACATTAAGTACATATAACTGATATAAATCTCCATATGACATATATACATATTATAAGGTAGTTCTATTATAGAAAAGTGTAATTCATGAGTAGTCTCACTTTTAATGAGTTGTTCACTTCATCACAATTATCAGCTTAATATCCTATCTGCAACAATTCAGTATGTTTTATTTTTTAATAATTTATTTATTTATTTGTTTGTTTGTTTTTAGAGAGAGAGGAAAGGAGAAAGAGAGGGAGAGAAACAACTGTGTGGTTGCCTCTCACTCGCGCCCACAACTGCAGACCTGATGTGCAACCTAGTTATGTGCCCTGACTGGAAATCTAACCAGCAACACTTGGTTTACAGGCCGATGCTCAATCCACTGAGCCACAACAATTCTGTATCTTAAATATAAGGCTGCATTACTCCTTATGAGTTAGACATTGATAGATTCCCTCAATGGCCCAAAATTCTACCAGCTGAAGTAGTTTCCTCCCTCCCTCTATAAACTGACAAATGATGCATATTCATTGGGATCTGTTGTAAAACCTTTTTCTCAGATATCACTGGGGAACATAATTTTCATTGAGTTAGATCTGATACTTGTTTTTGACTAACTTTTGGCATCTGAATCAAAAAATTACCCTAGTTTTTCTCTATCATGTCAACTTTTTAAGGTACAGGATACCACCCCTTTGTCCCAAAGATTATACAAAATGTACATACAAAGGAAAATAAAGAAAAAATTACCTAAATAGACTGTTTATTTACAGTTATTTTATTCATATAAAGGCTATATATTGTTACTGTAAGTCAAATTGGATAAAGTAGTAAAGTTCTGCTACCAAACATACATATTAAGGTATTTTATCTTTCCAAATGACAGGCTAGGAAATGCCAAAATAAGATACTTGAAACAGTCTCCTTCAGTTGGCAAAGCTGTAACAAATTGCTTCATGAGACCCCAGTTTTATGTGCAGAGGTGGGAATATAATGTTCTTTCTGTCAACAAGTGGCTCATGCAGAATGTTTGGATAATCAGGTTTAAGGTCAGATTTTGGAGGCCAATTTGATTCCATCTAATACTTCTCACAAGCTCTGCTGTCCGACATACACAGAAAACAGGGATACTTGGTGTATCTGCATTGCTGACCAAGAAGGAAACAGACTATTTTAAGGTCAACACAGATGATTCAATTGTGCTTATGATATTGCAACAGATCAATGACTCTCTTTATGTCTTCATATTCTTCATGAAAACAGACTAAATGGCCAATGAGGACTGCACCAAATAAATTGCCATTGTGGAGGGGGACACACTTCAAGCTCTGCTTTGAGCTATCAATGAACAGTCACCATTTAGTTGCATTCTAGATTGGAATTCCCAACTCGTCCATTAAAACATGTATGTTATATCAATACACAAGGCCACTGTCACTTTGAAAGTACTGCAGAAATGCACTTTCTCTTGATCAAAAGTGGGATGCCTTTGCTCCTTTTTCAAGCAAGATTTTTCTCATGCAATCTTGATGCTAGGAGTTCTAAAGCCTCTTTGGATAGTCCCAAATCTCATGCCAAATCATTTAACTCATGCTGATCAAATTCCTTATGAACTGAGTCATCTTCAATTTCAAAATCTTCATCATTGCTGTCATTTAGTTCTTCACCATACTCCTGTTTTTCAAAAGAGGGTACTTCAATGAAAACTGGCACTGGGATTTCAGCTGAATGAGGTACTGGGCATATAGCTGATGGTAGACTAGGATACTCTATTTTACATTCTTTTTGTTGTTGTTGTTATATCCTGATGTTTTCACTATACAAAAGTGTAGATCACTTGAATGATCTCTGGCCTCTCGCCAAACCATAGGTATACCAAATGGCAATTGATCACGTGTTCCCTTCATTCACATCCGTAAACTCTTGACACACTGCTTGCACACCTTGTGAGGGGCCCAAGACTTATCTTGATCACCAAGTTTTACTTTAAAATATGCAAAATAGGTTTGCCTGACAAATGCACTGATGTCTGTCCTTTGACTGAGAAGGGTAAAACTGCCACAGATAGAGCAAAACAAATCAGGGTTGTTTAGGCACTTACGATGAAAAATAGCAGAGGCAGATATGATCTGAAGGAAAGGAAATAAGTACGTATGTAAATAAAAAAAATAAATTCTTCTAACTCTTTGTATACAGACAAGAGCTCGGACTACACTTCGGAATATGATTCACTATATAGAGGGGCATACAACCTCTCACCACACTGTCTCATGTGTAACTGAATAGCCTAGACAAGTATGAACCTGTCACTGGTCTCAAATGTTGTACCCCATCCCTCCCCACTTGAAGAAGGTTTGCTCTCAGCCAATAGGGGAGTACTAGTGCTTCCTTGATTCAGGCTCAATCCAGCCTAGAGTGGTCACATTAAGATAAGCTGTACAGAAAAAATTTGATGTAATAGAAGAAAACTAACTACAGTTTTGAAATTAGCATGCATATTTAAGTCTAAAATAGCTGAAAAATTGAACCCAACCGGAATTATGTTAAAAATTGTTTCCCTTTGATACAGCCCTTGCTCTAGAAAAAGTCACATGTAATTTTGGACATTGGCAGACAATTCCACTTAATCCACCCTATAGAACTACTAATTTCTTTGACAACTTCTAAGGCTGCCCAGCCTTAGAATCCACATTACCAAAATATGAGTGACAGGAGAAAGCAGTTCGTTTTATTTCCCTACCGCACTCAGTTTCCACATTTTATATTTGCTTCTTTCTCTCCCAGAAGTCTTCACTCTCACACATTTCTTCTTCCTTGTAGTATCATTTTAACTTCTTTGGAGGTTCATTTCATTACTTAGCTGCCATTCTTTTTGCTCCCTTTCATGTAGATATATTTTTTAAAGAAAAGAACAAAATAGTCCTTTCACACAAATACATCTATATACACAATACACACAGTATTTAATAAGTGAGATTAATGGCAGAATAGAGATGACAAGAAAGATTCAGTAACCTTGAAGATAAAATAATAAAAATAATCAATCTAAATAACAAAGAAAAATATTTTTTAAAGAAATAGAACTTTGGGAACCTCTGTGACAATATCAAGTTTTCTAATGTACATGCAAGTTAGAGGTGCCTAAAGTATATAATAGAAAGAATGATGTAGAAACAATATTTCAAATACAGAGTAATAATGGGAAAATTCTCACACAATATTCAAAATTAATAGTACATTTCATGTACTAATTTTTTCTCACTTAAAAAGAAAAAGAAGTAAAAGATAAAATTAATCAACCCAATGATAACTGTAGGTTAGAGCAGCAATGAAAGATAGAGAACCATATGCAAGTTGAAAAGCCAGTCCAAGTTTTCTTGATGCTCTCCTTTTCTAAGACTTTGGAACTGGTTTCAAATTTTGCATAATTTCATTCAATGTCATCTATTGACATATCATTTATACTTATGTTTCTTAATTCTTTTAGTGGTTGTCACAGGATTTAAGATATATATTAATAATCTAAATCCCCTTTAAAAAAACACTCTACAGCTTCTTGAATAGCATGACTACCTTAAAACAGAGTATTCCAAATTCTTACCTCCTATCTCTTGCAACACTTTATTTTCCTTCACTTATCCACATGCTATAATCAGCCAATATATTGTTACATCTACCTTCAAATAAACTGTTACCTTTTAGATCAATTAAGAATAATAATAAAATTTTATCTTCATTTATTTTTTCTGTGATGCTTTTCTTATGATATGTAGAGCCAAGTTTCTAAGCTATATCATTTATCTCCTGCCTGAAGAACTTTTAACAGTTTTGTTTTGTTTTGTTTTGTTTGTTTGTTTGTTTGTTTTGCAGAATAGGTGTCCTAGTAATAGGTTTGAGAAACCCATTAAGAGGATAATATCACTGAGCATATACAACACCTTTCCAGAGAATATCCATCCATGTAATATGAAAATAGAGACATTTATTGAAGAAGATGCAAGAAATATTGTGCATTGGACAATAAGGCTTAGTCCCCTTCAAAGTAGGCACCTTGGGATTTCACACAGTTCTCCCGATTGCTATCAGCTGCCCCATCATATTTTCCTGAATCTCACTGATGATCTAAAATGTCTTCCCTTTCAAAGGTGGTTTTAGTTTTGGGAAAAGCAAGAAGTCCCAGGGTGCCAAATGTGGGCTGTGGGGAGGCTGAGTCACCTGAGTGCGTTGATGTTTCACCAAAAACCTCTGCACAAGATGTGATCCATAAGTGGGCATGTTCTCATTATGAAGCTACCAATCACCAGTTGCCCATAGCTGCAGCCTTCTAAATTATCTGAATAAATTCCATGGAAGAATGTTCTAGTTTAATAAAATATTTGATGCAATTCATTGCTCTACTCTCTCAAGCATTTTGAATGTGATGGCTACACAGTACACATGCTCACTCAACCGTATCTACCACCCCCACTGACTAGTACAGTGACGTTGTCACTGTGTCCATGCATGTGCATTCCAGTGCACTCTCCTTGGCTGCCAGGTTATATTGATGTTGTGCATGCATTCTTGTTAAATTAACAATAGCTGGGCTTTTTCAAGACAGACCTCATATGAAGAAATGCTCAATGTTACTAATAATCAAAGAGATGCAAATTAAAACTACAATGAGGTATCGCCTCACACCTGCAAGAATGACTATCATCAATAAATCCACAAACAAGTGCTGGCAGGGATATAGAGAAAAGGGAACCTTGTACACCATTGGTGGAAATGTAGACAATGTAGCCACTTTGAATAAGAGTTATGGAGTTTTCTCAAAAAATTAAAAGTGGAACTACCATTGGACCCAGTGATTCCACTTATATATACTAAGAATCCTGAAACACAGAGACATCCAGCCAAGATGGGGGCATAGACAGACACACTGTGTCTCCCTCCACAACTAAGAAGGAATAAAACTACCTCAAAACTAGAAACAACCAGAAGTTCCAGAAAATCAAAGATGTAAAGAAAAAATACTCATACAGACATGTAGGAGGGTTGGAGCCGGGGCAGAGAGGATGCAGTATGGTGGCGGCAGCAGCGGTGGTGGCAGCGGCAGGCCAGCAGAAAGTGCAGTCACATGTTTTAAAGTCAGAAGGGTCACCTGTGGAGTGTTGTTACCAGCTCCTCACCGAACCTAACAACTCATGGTCCCAGCACCAGGGAAAATCAAGTCTCATTGCTATTGATTGTGCAGACCAGTGGGAGTTGGGATGGAGGCAGAAACTGCCAGTCTCTCAGCAGAGTCCACTTGTTTAAAGTGCCCCCACAGTCCTAGAACATCCAGATCCACCCACTCTGGGAACGATGGCCAGGGCAGCAGCTAGAGGTGCACCAATCCGGTGCAGAAGTGGGAGAAGTGCCTGGAAAAGGGGCGAGTATTGGGCAGGCGGCATTGTTCCCTCTCGGAACCCTCCTCCACATACAGCGCCACAACGTGGTGAAACAGGTCACTCTGCACTGACAAATCCCTAAGGCTCCACCCCTTACAACGTAACAGGAATGACAGCTCTATCTGGGACATGGAGGCAAACACACACAGGAGCCTGTCAGAATGAGGAGACAGAGAAGTAAGGACCAAAAGGGGAAAGGGATCAAAGTTCTAGTGGGAGAATTAAGCGATGATGAGATAGCTGACCTAACAGATGAGGAGATAGAAAACCTAACAGATGAAGAGTTCAAAACACTGGTGATAAAGATGCTCACAGGCTTTACAGATATGCTTGAATATGGCAAATGCATAAAAGAAGTGAAAGCTATGCTAAGTGAAACGAAGGACAATCCACACAAAACCAATTGTGAGGGGAAGAAAACCAGGGTTCAAATCAATGATTTGGAACATAAGAAAGAAAAAACAGTCAACCAGTACAGAATGAGGCAACAAGAATTGAAAAAAAATGAGGAAAACTTCCCAAATTTTGTGAAGGAGATGGACATACATGTCCAAGAAGCACAGAGGGTCCAGGGCGAGCTGGACCTAGAGGGGACCACACCAGGAAGCATCATGACTGAGATGCCAAAGGGGAAAGATAAAGACAGAGTCCTGGGAGCAGCAAGAGAGAGGCAGAAAATTGCCTACAGAGGGGTGCCTATAGGACTATCAGCTGATTTCTCAGAGGACACTTTGCAGGCAGGAAGGGACTGGCAAGCAGTATTCAATGTGATGAAAAGCAACCCCCAACCAAGATAACTCTATCCAGCAAAGCTATCATTTGGAATGGAAGGGCAAATGAAGTACCTCCCAGACAAAGTGAAGCTAAAGGAGTTCATCATCACCAAGCCATTATTACATGAAATGTTAAAGGGACTTACTTAAGAAAAAGAAGATCAAAACTATGAACACTAAAATAACAACAAACTCACAACTATCAACAACTGAATCTGAAAAATAAAAACAAAATCCAACTAGAACAGAATCATAGGTATGGGGATCATTTGGAGGGTTATCAACTTGGAGGGAGGAGGGGAAGAGTTGGGGATATGGTGCAGGGATTAAGAAGCATAATAAGTTGGTACAAAATAGGGGAAGTTAAGAATAATGTAGGAAAGGGTGAAGCCGAAGAACTTATATGCACAATCCATGGATGTGAACTAAGGGGGATGGAATTGCTGGAGGGAAGGGGGGTACTGGACATAGGGGAGCAAAGGGGAAAAAATTGGAACTATTGTAACAACATAATCAATAAAATATACTTTAAAAATAAAAAATAAAAAAAGGAGAATTTGAACTTAAATTTTGAGAGAGTATAAAGAAAATATAAAATGTTAAGTAATTTTGTTGTACCCGACTTACTTCAATAATGTAGATGTTGAAAGTGAAATAATTCTTTTTTTCCAGAACCCATACATGATCCGTCCAAATACAGTTTCTAAGCCTAAATTAGCATAGCTTGAGACCACTCATATATTTGTCTTACAATATAAATGTAATGAGGATTTTGATTGTTTATTTGTTTTTTTTAACCCTGAAAGAACTTGTACTTTATTCTTACATTATTTTACACATGAGAAGCAGGAAGTGAAGTAACTGAGGATTACATATAACCAGTCAGAGGCAAAATTAGAAATAAAACCCAGGTTCCTTGAGTTATACTGATTAGAGCAACTTGTTGAAATTCAATTCTAAGTACAAATTATATTTTAATAATTTTGGTAGTAAATTAATCTATAACTCGATAAAAGGAAAATTAACATTCCTTCTAAGTGGTTCAAAATTCTCCATTTTTTCCTGTTCAGTCTTACATCTGATTTCTTGCTGAAAGACCCAACTGATGTTGAAATGGCTCAGTTTTTCCAGGACAGGCTAATTTAACTGTGGAAACCATCTGGTTCTGATGATATGCCTGGTTTATCCCAGATAAGATGCTGACTTTCTGGCTAACAAGTGTAGACCCTCTATCTACCCTCTATCTTTCTCTAAGATAGAGTCCTGAAGTCCCCATAAAACTGGTATGGGAGGAAATTTCCACCCATCATATTTTATTTTTCCCTTTATTTTTATTTAAGTTACCCTTACATGCAGAAGAAATTCCCAAAAGATTCTTACTTGTGACCATCTATATTCTTATAATGAATCCTAAGTTATCATCTCCTAATACATAAAACTTTGAGAATGGAGACAAGAGTGCAAACAAGTTGGAAAAAAATTCTACTTCCTTTGTGGGGGATAAGTTTAAAGCTCACAAGTGTAAGAGCAAGAATGTATAAAAGTGAAATATGTCTTCTCACCAGGCAGTTGAAATGAAAGGGCCCATTAAACTCAAAGCTGTAAGAAATAAATGCAAAGTGCCCTTTCTCTATTCTTGTATTGTGGCAGCTTCAACATCACGACATTTGTTGGCATATTTAATACCAGATGATTCACTCTCATTCAAATTTCCTCTTTGTGTGCAATTTCAAAGTTTTACTTTTAACAACCACTTCCTCCAGTTTCTTAGTAAAAAACATTTTGGTGTGTTTATAGTAAATTAATCAAGATGGTTAATTATATGGTTGTCAATAATAAAATAAAACTACAAATGTCAGAAAGTTTCTGGAGGGATTGATTGTTCTAACAGAGTGCAAAATAAAATAAACATAATATATGTCATAAAAGATGTTAGATATGACCTTAGAGGGGGGCTATTGGAATAATCTTTTTGGGTTGTTGTCACTTCAATCTGGTAAGTGAAGCTACTTAAATGGATCATCAATATTCATGTTATTGGGTCAGGGAACCTGAGAGGGAAACAACTGAAGAAGAAGGGACTAAAACATTGACATTCAGGGAACATTCAAATAGGGAGGAAAATATTATAGAAAGAGAACAATGTTCTTGGGTTAGCTGTGTTAGATAAAATGAATATTCTGAAACCAAAGCTCAGAGATGCTGTGTGTCTAATAGCTTGAGAAACTGACCATTCTCCATGACAAAGGCAAGTTTTCATTTGCACCATCTCCTTTGTAATCTGTCACTACATACATGGAAACCAAACAACACAACTTTAGCAAAGCCCCATTCACTTATTCTAAATCATAAGACCACTCATGGCTTTTGTCCTCATGGAATTTGCAGTCTAATTCAGTGATTTTCAACCAGTGTGCCACAAGAATTTTTAAAATATGCAATATGTGACTATTTAGACTGGGGCAATGACCTCTTTTTTTTAGGTTGTCAGATAAAAAAAATAACAACAGCCAACACAGTGATAGCTGTCTGATGTAAATGCCCTATCTTTTTTGCTTTCTTTTTTGTTTTTTTTGCATTTTTTATTTTATTTTATTGTATTCATTTCCATTACCATTTAGCCCCCTTATACCCCCTACCCCCTGCAATCACCACATTGTTGTCTGTGTCCCTGAATACCCTATCTTGAACTGTAAGTATATAAGTCATATAATAGAGTTGCATCTTATTGGTCACATTGCATAATAAGGTTCAGTCTGATTGGTTAAATTTTAGTATCAGAAATTCTTATATATGAGCATAGGCACCTAATTTTTTTTAGTCACTTTGGAGCAAAAATGGTATGTAATTACTATTATTTTTGTAAATCAATAAAAATTATAACTATTTTTGTCAGCTCAGCCAAAAATATATTTTGGGTGTGCTACAGAATTTTAATAATTAGTTTATGTATGCCATAAGGGGAAAAAGGTAGAAAATTGCTGGTCTAATTATATGATCCATAAAAAATTACCACATACTTAATTAGATTTTAAAACAACTTATTAGCTCATGTTTCTGTAGGCAGAAGTCTGGGTGGACTTAGGCTGCATTTTATGCTCAGCGGATCACAATACTAAAATTAATGTTTTAGTTGGGTTTGGTTCTTACATGGATGCTCTAGGGAAGAATCTACTTCTAGGCTCATTCAGTTTGTTGGCAAATTTCAGTTCCTTATGATGGTAGGACCGAGAGCCTTGTTCCCTTGCAGGCTATTGGGTGGCATTTATTCACAGCTCCTAGACTCTGTCTCTGATCCTTACATGTGACCTTCTCCATCTTCAAGCCAGTGACAGTGTTTGTAATCTTACCATGCTTCAAATTCCTTCACTTCCCTTCTGCCTTTTTCTTGCTCCTGGACAGAGAAAGATCTCTGCTATTAAAAGTTTCTATATCAGATCAGGCCTGCCCAAATAACCTCCCTATCTTAAGGTCAACCATGCCATATAACATAACAGAATCAGAAGAGTGATAGCTCATCCTTTTCATAGGTTCTAGGGATTAGGGCATGGAATATGTCTATATTACACAACAACATAAATATATATTCAACATTTTGTACAATATTGGAATTTAATCATTATTGGGTAGAAATTTTCTGAAGTCAACCAAGGCTGAGCAGAGGCGGAAACTAAGCCAGCGGACAGTTCATTCAGAATATTCAGGAGCTGAAACAGGTGTGATCTTGCTCCAAGAAAAGGAATCTAAAGAAATCTATGGAAGGTCGCAAGACTTGTTACTAGTACTTCATGAGTTAGTTGAAGAGAAACCACCAGAGACATTCTGAAAGGTGTGATTCAAGAAGGTGACAGAAATAAAAAAACTAGAATGCTGCAATGCCCAGGAATGATCCCTTTTCCCTTCCTGGCTCTGCTTTTCCCAAGTATGCCCATAGCTTACACTTGACACATGGGGTATAGAGCTCCTGACTATCCTCCACTCAGACAAATATCTTATACAGTATGTAGGTATTTGCCATTTATTTTGGAAACCAACACATCACATGAAATATTTTATGAGAGTATCTTATCTAAGTGGAGAGAAAATTTCTTGACCCTAAAAAGTACAGTATTTCCTCACTTATCATGGGTATTACATTCTAGACACCCGCCCCCTACTCTGCCCCGCAAAAGGTGAAAATCTGCAAAGTAGGAACCTTACATTTATTTTAGTATTTATATATATTTTAAGGTTTTATAAACCCTTCCCACACACTTATAAGCCATTCCCAGTCCCTTATTAACCTTTTCCACAATTTTATAAATACTACTTATGTTCTTAAACATATTCTACACTCTTAAGCCTACATAACTTTAACAACATATGTATACAGTATTGCAATATCCCACGATATAGCAAAATATCCGTGATAAATAATTAAATATAATATTTTTTTAATCTCATGATACAGTGAGGTTGCGATAAGTGAACCATGAAATAGAGAGGAATTCCTGTAGTGGACATGTACTGTATTCATTGTGCAGGTGATATCTAATCCTGCCTCTTCTCTTTTTAGCAAACCCCAGACTGCTGCTTTGGGAAGCCATCCTTCTCCTTATGAATTTCTGCTATGTGGTTTGAAGGGTACTTACACTACCTCTTTCTCCAATTGTAAATATATCCTCTGTGTCACAGTGATAGAATTAGAGATAGAAACTTACCCAGGAACAATGCATTAAGCTAGGTTAACAGAGACAAAAGCAAAACCTTTTGTTCTATGTTGGGAGGAAGAAAGATTTTCCTTTTTTACATTTACACATTAGTAAATGTAAATGTTACTGAACAGCAAGTTGGAGTCCTGCTGCTCACCACCACTGTCTAGGCAAAATTGCAGAGGCAGAGCTTTGGTGATAAAGGAAAGAAGTCTTTATTCAAAAGCAGTCACTTAATTACATAAGACTATCAATTAAGGCTAAACTCTAATACCTGGGTATTCCCATCTTTTCCCCTGTTAGTTTCTATAGGTTTAGTTTACAAACTAAAACAACATAATACACAAAAGCTACACAATTCCAGAAAAATGGCACGCTTCTGCTTCAAAGCCTATTCTCTCTAGAACACCCAAAGAATAAACCTGCCACCCTCTGCCAGCCAGCCGGATCCTAGGCTGTGCCCAGAATTCCTTCCCATCTGAAATACTGTCCATTGAGAAAATGCAGGCAACTGCAGCATTCTCATCCAGACATCCTCCAGGAAGAAGAGCCCGAGAGCCAGAGCTTGGGAGCTAACCAAGGAGCCAGAGCCAGAGCCCTGAGCCCAAACCTGAGAGAGAGCCAGCTCAGGAGTCAGAAAAGTTCATGAGTCAAGAGCCAGCCCTCTTTTTATTTCTATTGGCTTTGGAGGCATTCAACGTCTCAGCCAATCCCACCCTACACTGCTTTCCATTGCCTTGGCAAACTCCTCCTACAGCCCCTCCTATTTTTCCTCTATGATCTTAATCAGATCTCTCTGTATCAAGTGCAAAGTAAGCAGCTTTTACTACTAAGAAGGAAGACATATGAGGATAAAAACTCACTTACCCACTGTGTCACAGGCCATGGTCAGGAATTTTAAAATAAGGCAGCAGCCATCTTCAGGAGAAGAACCATGTGGTTTTGAAAGGCAGAAAAGAATGCAATGCTCTTTGTAAAGGGAGAAAGCCACTCGGTTTGCAAGGAGCTAGAGGGAAAGCCATGCGGGAGGAGGAAGAGAAGGAAGGAGCAGCTATGCAGTTCATAGGGATAATTTGACCATGTGGCCTAGGCTAGTAAAAAAGCTAGGCTGCTGCTGTTTCAATTTGCCAACTTCAGCGGACTCCAAGACACCAAGAACTCTGCTTTGCAGACCTGGACTTTGTGAAGTTTTCTGGACTTTACCATGATCCAGTGCAACATAGCACATGTTTTCCTGGACTATTATATGGAGGCTGATGACATTGTACCTCAAATCCTGAAAAAGAGAGCTAACAGATAAGGAGTGGAGAACTTCTGGGCATGTTTTTGGCTTATAGCCTTTTGAGGAGCAAGGGAAGTTCTGGGTCCCATGGGAGAACAGGGCTCTGAGTTGAAGTGCTCACAGCCCTCCCCAGGTTGAAATATTATAAATAAAGACCTGTTTTCCTCAACATATATTGTTGGGTTTTACTCCAAGGTGCCACGTGGAAGAACCCCCTTTTGCTCAGTAACACGTCTTCTGTAACCTGACTTGGCTGTGCTAATACATGACTGTGCTGAGATAATTGATGAAGTTTATTCTAGCAGAATTGATTTACAGGACCATCCCCTTGCAGACAGAAGCAGTTACATGGATGAAGGAAACAAAAAGCCTGGGTATGCAATTGTGATTCTTGAAGGAGTAGTAGAAGCCAAGATTTTGCCAATGGGAACCTCTGCTCAGAAAGCTGAACTGATTGCACTGACAAGGCACTGGAATTGTCACACAAAAGAAACTGGATGTGTGTATTGACTCAAGGTGAGCTTTTCTAATTTTGCAATCACATGGTTCCGTGTGAAAGGAAAAAGTATTGTTAACCTCCAATAAGAAGGAGATTAAGCATGTGCAAAAATTTTTAAATTATTAGAAGCTGTTCAGGTACCTTTATAGGTGGCAGTTATACAAGTGGCCAGGGGAAACAATCTGACTGGCTGAGCAGCCAAAGAGGCTGCTAAGGAAACATTTATAATGCCTTTGGTACCTGTTCTAGATTTGTGACAAATTTGACCCTGAATATCTTACTGCAGACTTAGAAAAAGCTGAGAGCTGGGGTTTTGATGAAGAAGGAGCTTATAGTGGATGAAGAAGGAATAATAAAGGAGTTATATTCCTTCCTGAATATTTAGTAAAGTCAATCATGAAGGATTTGCATGAGGCCACTCACTATGTAAGGACTCATTAACCACGTATATTAAACTATGGCCCACAAGTCTAGAATTTCTAAAGCCAAATGGAAAATAATTGCTAGATATATTGGGTGCCAGAACAACCCCAAGACAGATCCCCATCAAACAAAGAAGGGGAAAAATACCAAGAGCAGTGTCCACTTGAGGACTGGCAAATAGACTTTACCCACATGCCAAGCATCTGAGGATGGAAATATTTGCTAGCCTTTGCTGACATCTTTTCAGAATGGGTAGAATCCTATCCTATTAGAAATAAGGAATCCTCATGTTACAGAGTGGGGGTCTCCAAAAATCCCCAGAGCCTGCGGGTTGGGGGATGGGGAAAAGGGAACAGCTTTTAAGATGCCTTTGCATGACTATGGCTAGTAGCTAGTGTCTTAGTTATGCAAATGGTTTGGTTCTTCGAAGGGCCCAAGGAGATGGGAGGAAATTTGACTGTGAAATAGTGAGGAAAGAGCATACAGAGCCTGAGCAAGGTTCTGTAAATGATCAGAACTGGTTACCACACCCACTGCATCACAGGATGCAGTCAGAGATTTAAACATAGGCAGCAGACATTTTAGCAAGGAGAACTCCATGCAGCTTGGAAAGCAAAGGGAGAACTCCATGCAGCTTTGAAAGGGAGAATACCATGCGGCTTTGAAGGGCAAAGAGAGAACCGAACCGTGCATGATCCAGTACAACACAGCACATGTTTTTCTGTACTGTTATACAGAGGCTAATGATATTGTATCCCAAGTTCTGAAGCGACAGATGACAGATAAGGGATGGGGAACTTCTGGGCATGCTTTTGGCTTCTGGACTTTTTGGGGAGCAAGGGAAGTTCTAGGTCTTGTGGGAGAACAGGGCTCTGAGCTGAAGTGCTCACTGTCCTCCCCAAGTTGGAATATTGTAAATAAAGACCTGTTTTCCACAACACTAGCTGTTGAGTTTTATACCAAGGTGCCACATGAGAGAACCACCTTTCTCTCTGCAACAGTTTTGGTGACCTCAGATGGGACTAATGGAACCTGTAGCCAGATTCGCTCTGTAACACTTGAACGTAGTGAAAGCCTTACTGAAGGAAATAACCCCTCACTTTGGCCTCCCTGGCAGCACCCAGAACAATAATGGATATGCTTTTGTTTCAGAAATTACATGGAAGGTTAGTAAATTTTTAGGAATCAAGTGGAGATTCCACATGGCATGGAGACCTCAGGCTTCTTGGAAGGTAGAGTAGATGAATCACATCTTAAAAAAAAAAAAAAAAACCAAGCTGTGCCAACAAACTCATCGCCATTGGGATGAAGCTTTACCTATTGCCCTGTTCAGGATAAAAGTGGCTCCTTGAAGTGGGATTCAATTGAATCCTTATGAAATTGTGTACAGGAAACCATTTCAGGCTATGATTGGGGTGGGAGATATAGATATAGATCAAAAGGTGAAGGGAATGACAATGTACAACATTTAAGTCAGACCTTAGCTGTAATTAATGACTTTGCTTGTATTAGAGGCCACTCCCCTACAAGTTTGTTACATTTCTTTGAGCCTGGAGATGAGGTGCTAATCAAGACCTGGAAGACAGGATCTCCAGAAAACCAACTAGAAGAAAAGTGGGCTGGACCTTGGGATGTACTTCTCACCACCCCCACCACAGTGAAGTTGGCAGAAATAAAGCCTTGGATTCATCGCACCAGAGTAAAGAAAGCACCAGAGGAACAATGGACCACCGAGCCTCAAGAAGACCTGAGAGTCATCTTTCGAAAACAATGACATATTCTTTTCATTACTTGTTGTTTAACCCCATGTTATGGAGAACTTGTTTCTTTCAAATGAGATTAAAATATTTGGGTATATTTAGCAAAAAGATTTTAAACATCTCTGAATTTTGTATTGCGAGAGGAACTTATGTTGAACAAACTTTCACTACATGCCTTATAAGGGCTCCCTTGGAAAGTCTTTGAAATTATGCTTTAAGTATATCAATAAGAAAATAAACTACTCCAATATTTATAATTGGGAATCTGTGGTAACTCTAACAGACAGGAAAATGTTTTCCTTAAGTCACTCATGTAGCCCCAGCTGGAAAATGTGCACCTTTTGTCAAATGTGCCAAAAAGCTGTTTTGTGCCTTATCATAGCATTTTGTTGCATGCAATGTGCCCCCTTATGTGGATCTACAGTTAAATGTATTCCTAATGCTAAGATATGTGCTCAACAACAAAATGAGTATTTCCAAATGAAACTGACCTCATAGAAATATGATAGCTTAAACTTTTTTTTAGTTTCAGGTAACAGCTAATAAGCTTAGTAATCAATGTATGTAAAAAGCTATTGTTTCAGGAACTGGAAGTGTGACTCATCTTGACTTCAGGAGACCATAAGCAGTTCCACCTTTGTGCCTCAGGAGGACTTCGAGGAGCAATCAAGATGATATCTGAGCCACTGTACTCCAGGGTAAGCCAACCACCACCCAGAACACAAACACCACCACCCAGAGCACAAGGACCACCGCCCAGGACACAGATGAAAGAATTCTGCAGCTTTTATCTGATTAACATTTTTTTCTAAATTCCAAACCTTTTACCTACACTTTTCTTCTCCTTATAAAAAGGGCCTGTTTAATGGCATTGAAGATGGTCTGTTATGGTACAAACCTTCCATCTTCTCAGATCACAGACCATCTGAATAAAGCACCCATAAGGATTCAATCCCTGTTTCTGCTTTTTGGGTCTTGTAGATTACAGGCAGCATGAAAACCAACTTTTCTGGTTGCAATATGATGAGGTATATAAAAATAAAATAAATAAATAAAAGAATGAAGTTAAATACATGAGATCTTGTGTTTTTAAGTGTCCCTGCAACATGTTTAAAAAGTATTCCAGTTTCAAAGAGTGTCTTTAATGGAATTCATTACATTTAAAGAGTTTTTTTGTTAATGCAGAGCAAAACAACTACAAAATTAAATTTGAGAAAGAATTAAGGGAGAAAGAAAACTTTTAATTTCTTAGCTCGCTGGAGAGAAAGTAACTTCCATTTTCATTTTTTCAATTTTTTCTCATCACATTTGATTTGTTAGCAATAGAGGAAGCTTCCATTTTTCAACTTCTCTGCAAGCATTATGCCACTTCATTAGATATATGTAAGTCAGTATTTCCATTCTGATAATAAAGTGCTTGAAACCCACAAGAACACCTACATAATATTTAAATTGCTCTACCAATTTCTGCTGGGTGCTAAGTGAAGATATCACATTTGTCAAATGGTATAATCATCTTCTACCCTGAAGCAAGAGCTGAGGGAATCTCACAGATGCCAACCAGCACTGAAACAGCAAAATTTGCTGAGGGTTAAAGGTAGTAGCATGAAAGATTTGTGAGCAATCACTCATTGCTGAAATTAGCTGAAAAACCCAAGTATTTGGCTCATTAGCATAAAGAGACAATAGGATTTACAGCCTAATTAGAAAACGCCCCCAATATGAAAAAAGTTGATTGCCTTTTGGATTGAAATGTATGAGCCAGAAAGTTAAGTCTGACGTCTGGCCAAGATGGAAGCCTAGAGAGACATGCAGCATCTTCGTCCACAACTAAGAAGGAATACAACTATCTCAAAACTAGAAACAACCAGAAGTTCCAGAAAACTGAGTTGCATGGAATTCCAACAAGCAAAGATATAAAGAAGAAATACTCATCCAGACACATAAGAGGAGTGGACCCAAGGTGGAGAGGAAGCAGTGTGGTGGCAAAAGTAGTGGCGGCTGGCAGTGGCAGGCCAGCAGAAAGCACAGTCATACATCTTAAAAAGTAAGGAGGGACACCTGGGGAGTACTGCCAGCCCCAGACCAGACCCCACAGCTCCTGGTTCCAACACCAGGGAAAATAAAGCCTTATTGTTTCTGACTGTGAAAACCAGTGGGGGTTGGATTGGAGGCAGAAAACTGCCAGTCTCTCAGCAGAGTCCACTTGCTTAAAGAGTCCCCATGGTCCTAGAACATCCACAGACCCACCAATTCTGGGAACGACAGCCAAGACAATAGCTAGAGGGACACCAGTCCCATATGGAAGTGGGAGAAGTGCCTGGAAAGGGGCCAAGTGCTGAGCAAGTGGCATTGTTCCCTCTCAGACCCCTCTCCTACATACAGCACCACAACATGGTGAAACCAGTTGCCCTGTACAGTTGAATACCTAAGGCTTCAACCCTTACAATGTACCAGGTACAACAGCTCTACCTAAGACACAGAGGCAAACAAACACAGGAGCCTGTCAAGATGAGAAGACAGAGAAGTATAGCCCAAAAGAGGGAATGGACCAGGTTCCAGTGGGAGAACTAAGTGATGAGGAGATAGCCAACCTAACAGATGTAGAGTTCAAGACACTGGTGATAAAGATGTTCACAGGCTTGACAGATATGCTTAAGTATGGCAAAGGCATAAAGGAAAATGTGAAGGCTATGCTAAATGAAACGAAGGAAAATCCACACAAAACCAATGGTGAAGGGAAGGAAACTGGGGTTCAAATCAATGATGTGGAACATAAGGAAGAAAAAAACAGTCAACCAGTACAGAATGAGGAAACAAGAATTTTAAACAATGAGGAGAGGTTTAGGAACCTCTGGGAAAACTTTAAACGTACCAACATCTGAATCATAAGGGTGCCAGAGGAGAAGAAGAAAGGAAGAAATTGAAAGATTATGTGAAAAAATAATGAAAGAAAACTTCCTAAACTTGGTGAAGGGAATAGTCATACAAGTCCAGGAAGCACACACAGAGTCCCAAACAAGGTAACACCAAGACACATCATAATTAAAATGCCAAAGTTTCAAGATAAAAAAAGAACATTAAAAGCAGCAAGGTAAAAGCAGAGAGTTACCTACAAAGGGGTACCTATAAGACTGTCAGCTGATTTCTCAAAAGAAATTTTGCAAGCAAGAAGTGACTGACAAGAAGTATTCAATGTGTTGAAAAACAAGGACCTACAACCAAGATCACTCTATCCAGCAAAGCTATCACTTACAATGGAAGGACAGATAACGTGCTTCCGAGACAAGGTAAAGCTAAAGGAGTTCATCATCACCAAGCCATTATTATATGAAATGTTAAAGGGACTTATTTAAGAAAAATAAGATAAAAACTATGAATGTTAAAATGCAACAAACTCACAACTATCAAGAACTGAATCTAAAAAACATAATCCAACTAAGCAAACCAGAATAGGAGCAGAATTATAGGTATGGGGATCATTTGGAGGGTTATCAGTTGGGAGGGGAAGAGGGAGAAATGTGGCAATGGTGCAGGGATTAAGAAGCATAATTGGTTGGTACAAAATAGACATGGGGAAGTTAAGAATAATATACGAAAGGGTGAAGCCAAAGAACTTATATGCATGATGCATGGACATGAACTAAGGGGGGTGGGATTATTGGAGGGAAGAGGGTACTGGGCAGCATAGAGCAAAAGGAAAACAAATTGGGACAACGGTAACAGCATAATCAATAAAATATACTTAAAAAAAGAAAGTTAAGTCTTTCAAATTTGTTCAAGTAATTAATCTCTTTAAGTCTCTGACTTGTCCTCTGCAAAACTGGGATAATAGTACCTACCTAATAGAGTAATTATGAGGATAAAATAAAATCTTGTAATATATTTCTAAAAGAAAGTTTATATGAGAGTTCATATTTTGTGTACATTGAGGATAATTGTTCCAGGTAGAATATAATGTTCTTGTAAGAAGGTAGATTATCCATTGCTTATTCTCAGTATTCTCAGGATTCTTTCAGGGCTCTTTTTTTTTTTTAATGTCTATCTTTTGCATCTTTGGGGTATTTTGTCACTTGTGAAAAAAAAGTTCACCAAATTACACCATACTCCAGAATAAACTCAAGATGGATAAAAGACTTAAATGTAAGCCATGACACCATAAAAATCATAGAGGAAAACATAGGCAGGAAAGTCTCAGATATCCCATGTAGCAATATTTTCACCAATATACCTCCTAGGGCAAGGGAAATAAAGGAAAGAATAAACAAATGTAACTACATCAAACTAAAGAGTTTCTTCTCAACAAAAGAAAACATCAGCAAGATGAAAAGGGAACCAACCATATGGGAAAACATATTTGCCAATGATACCTCAGACAAGGGATTGATCTCCAAAATATATAAAGAGCTTATATGACTTAACACCAAGAAGATGGACAATCCAATTAAAAACTGGACAGAGGACCTGAACAAACACTTCTCCAAAGAGACTATACAGAGTGTCCATAGGATAGGCATATGAAATGAAAGAATGCTCAACATCGCTAGCCATCAGAGAGATGAAAATTAAAACCACAATGAGATACCACTTCACACCTATCAGAAAGGCCTTTATTAAATCATCAAACAAGTGCTGGCAAGGGTGTGGAGAAAAAGGAACCCTGGTGCACTGTTGATGGGAGTGCAGAGTGGTGCAGCCACTGTGGAAAACAGTATGGAATTTTCTCAAAAAAACTAAAAATGGAACTGCCTTTGATCCAGCAATTCCATTGCTAGTACTATACCCAAGGAACCCTGAAACACCAATTCAAAAGAACCTATGCACCTGTATGTTCATAGAAGCACTATTTATAATAGCCAAGTCCTGGAAACAGCCTAAGTGCCCATCGGTAGATGAGTGAATCAAAAAACTGTGGTGCATTTACACAATGGAATACTATGCAGCAGAAAGAAGGAACTCCTAACTTTTGCAACAACATGGATGCAACTGGAGAGTATTATGCTTAGTGAAATAAGCCAGACAGCAAAAGATAAATACCATATGATCTCACCCAATACAGGAAACTAATGAACAAAACAAATAAATGAGCAAAATAGAACCAGAGGCATGGAAACAAGGAACCGACTGACAGTGACTTGGGTAGAGCTGGGGGGAATGTGGGGAAAGAAGGGAAAGAATATAATCAATGAACTAGTATGAATGACTCATGGACATGGACAACCGGGTGGGAATTGAATGTGGCAAGGGAGGTGGGTTGGGCAGGGGGAGTAACAGGGGAAAATATAGGGCAACTGTAATAGAAAAACAATTTTAAAAAAATAATAAAGTTAACACTAAAAAGAAAAAAACAAGTTCATAGAGAAAAGCTCAAGTGTTAACCTCACCTCTGTATCCAAACCCCAGCCCTGTGGCTAAGGCCTGGTATGTGCTGAATGTCATCTCTGTTAAATGAATGTCATACTATTAAATAAAATTTTTCTTTTTGCATAAGTGTGGTTGCTATACATTACTCCTGACTTAGGAGTATTCTATTCCATCAATCTCTACATTTCACAGTTAAATAACTTAAACACCCTTCTTATTGCTCATCTCTTAAAAAATAAAAAAAATGTAAAATATAAACTAAGTCTTTGAAGTGTAGATGGCGGTAAAGATGTCAAAGTATCTTGGCAAAACTCTTTAAGTGAGAGTCAGAATGCTTGACTGTGCTCAAGATACCCATGCTTTGTATAACCGTGAAATAAATTAATTCTCTAAAAATAAAAGGCATTAATAGTATCTTCTTCAATGTTATGATGAAGATTAAGCAAAATAATATATGTGAAAAAGCTTTGCAACTGTAAAGGGCCATTCATAGATAAGGAACTACCATTACTGATAGTTTAGTTTATTTATTTTAGTTAATTTATCATATGACTAAACAAATATGTAGCAGCCACCCAACAAACTATGTCAAATTTTCAGACTTTGTGTCAAGATTTTTCTGGATTCCAAATCCAACTCAGGCTTAAACAGCAAAAAGGAAAGATATTGGCAGGCATGGTATTAAAAGCTCAAGGAACAGAGTGATGGCTTCATAATGGTTTAATTTGGGGCATTAAACTGCACTGAACACTTGTAAACTCTGACAAGGCATGGATGCCCATGTAGACTCTCTTCTTAGCCTAGTCACCCTATTGTGGAAAGACAACTCTATTTACAACATCACTTCAACACTAATCAATCAAGGAGATAAGTGAAAGCTTTATTTTCTCAGTGCTCTGAAAATATCTCCCTGTGAGATTGTATGCTTCCCATGGGAAGAAAGAAGTCATTGAGACTATGAAAAAGGAGAAATCCTGATTGTCACAGGCTCTGGAAGAAGGAGTGGGAGTGAGTGCTGCTCAAATCACAAGGATGATTCCGCAGCAGGGTGCGGGGGATAAAGCTGCCAGGAGAAGGGTAAATGAATACTAGATGGCTAATACAGCTGGTGACCACTAGAACTTTTTTCAGATTGTATCACTGAGCAAGTTTAAGGATAGCCATTCGTGTTAGAATGAAAGAAAATATGGCAGTCCCTAGTATGTCACAGGATTCCTGGAGTTACCTGCAGCCCATATTCACCCCAAGGGGTATTTTGTAGCTGTTTTCATCTCGCCTTCCTTTCCCCTCAGTTCTCTATACCACTATGGTCTTATGTTTCAATACCATTTCCATATATTTTCAGTGTTACACCCCATTTGTAATCTGTTCTTCATATGTTGAAGTAATCCCTTTCCTTCCTGAGCACTCACTACTTTTAGTCCCTTCTGTGACTAAATGTAGATGAGGAAAATAAACTGTTTAATCTTGGATTATATTTAGAAAATGGTAAATAAAGAAAAGGAACCTTTTAAATACAAGTAAAGGGCAGGTATTAATTTCCTGTGCATTGATCTTCCAATATCCCTATCTGATAGCCTCTGTTCCTACCACTGGTCTCACCTTGTGCCACATCCTGCAACACTGAACTGCTTGGAGTCCCACACCCAAGTCCCCACATTTGGTTTATGCCTCTAATCATGTTTCATTGGCCTAGGCCTCATTTCCCACCTTTCTTTATCTGGCTAAATATTTATGTTTCTTCCACACTTAGCTCAACCTCCAATATCATAAAGTAGCTTATTTGAACTCATCTCTTTTCTTCCTCTATCTCACTATGCATACTTTTCTCAGAAATTACCACATTTTGTTGAAATTTTTGGTTTGTGAGTCAGTCTCAACCACTAGTCCCAATAATCATTTGAGAATGGGAACTGTCATCTATATCTCTTAGCACAGTGACTAACAGGAGTAAGCAGTCAATGATGTTGGTGGTTGAAATATGTATCTATTGATTCATTCATTGTTGTAATTTTAGCTTATAATCTTTAAAAAGATACACTTACTTTCTCACTGGGTCTAGGAATGCAAATTATACCAGTAACCAATTAATGTGTGATAAATAGTTGTTGGTGGTGTTTTCTTAGAAAACACATTTATGAGTAATTTACAGAGAGAAGATTTAGTAATAAACATGGATTTTTAAATATTTGTCCTTACCCTTAAAATATATTAGGGAAAACAGTGAGATACAGGGAGAAGGAGCCAGAGAAGGAGAAAATAAGAAAAAGAGAAAGGACAATTAGGGAATAATATGAAAGAGTCAATAAAAAAATCTGAAATAGGATTATTTGAAAATTTGATTTTTAGAAGAGTTGCACACATTTTAATGCTGTTTACTTGAAAGTAAAACTGAAATAAAATTATCTCAACAATTAAAAATGAGAACCATAAATTATACACATCATCTTGAGTGTCTGTAAATGATTTGTATGCCCTATGGCAAGCATGCTCCATTGGGTACAATTATATGATTGTTTATTGAATAATTGCTCTCCTTGTCAAATGTTTGATTGAATATTTGCCTGCACCCTATAATATTTTCACTGAGTAATTGTCTGCTGTGGGTAATACCTTCACTCAGTAATTGCTTGTTCTGAATAATATTTTCACTGAATCATTTTCCATTCAGCATATTTTATTGAATGACTTTTTTGTTGTGAGTCATGTTACCATAAGTTCACTGAGAATTACTTGCTGGATTATATATTTGTGTTACTTGGGAACTAGAGCTGCATTCTTACCCTGCAGCTGCTCTAGGCTGGTGATTAGAGGTTATGTAACAACTTTCTGTTTCTAAAGTTGTTTTCCAGTGGTGTGGGACTTGGACACTGAACTTAGTGCTCAAAGTTAAATAAAATAAAAGTTCTGCTTTTGTAGAAGCAAATAACTTATTTTAAGGAAAATGAAGAAAGCTAATCTTCGTGACACAGGTAGAGATTAAGAAGAAACATCATAGATAAGCTGTTCCTGAGATTCATTTGGAGGTTTCTGGAGTCTAAAATTTTAATGAGACTGTAAGACTAACCAATTTGACAAAATATACTGTGCCAAGAGAGCTAATAACTCTGTATTTAATGCCATTGAGCTAGCAGTGGACTTATCTTTTTTCCCTCCAATATCACCTAGTTTAAATAAGATATAAGTAAGCACTGTGTCACAAAGCAAGCTCCAGCAGAAACCCTCTCTTTCTGGCTGGAGGAGCAAAAAGGGGAACTCTTAACACTCACAGAAAACATAGAAATCCCCCCTTTCACTCTTTTCTCCCTTTTTTTTTCTGTTCTCTTATACTTTACCTTCCAGTGAATTCCCCTCTGGTGGTCACATTGAGCAGTAAAGGGGCTAACAGGAGCCAAATCTCTGAGGGATGGGACCTTTCCTTTCCAACGGGAGTAGCTGATATTCCCAGAATGCAATTTTTCTGCCTTTTTTTGGGGGGGGGGGGTTGGGCCCAGAGGATAACCCAAAGATAAAAGTGTTCAGAGAAGTGGGGCAACTAAATCTTAAGGTTTTGGCCAGAATCCAGAAAAAAAGGAGCTCCAGGGAACCAGAAAACACTAAGGAGATAACAGAAAGAAAGGGAGGGGTTCATGAAAGCAATCCCATAAAGCTGTTTTTGAAATACAGGGTCCAGCTCAGAGTCTTACATACAAGGATCTGATTCTAACTGATATATCAAAAACTTGGTGAACTAAACTAAGATAAATTATCACGGGTTACTGACTGAACATGGGGTATGGCATAACCTAGACATAGCTGAAGGGTATTACCAAGGCTTTAAAAACTGAACTGACATTAGAACCACAGTCTACAGAAGACAAATAGAAATTTATGGCCTGAACCTAACAACTTGTCTATCATAAAAAATACTACATTCTCTGTAGAATTTAAAAAAGACACAAGTTTTATAATTTAATATTCAAAATGTCCAGGATACAATGTAAAATTACTCAGAAACAAAGAACCATGAGAACTTACATAGAGAAAAGAGAATTAGCAGACACTAAAGAGATACAAGGAACAGACCGGTGGTTGCCAGAGACGTGGGCTTTGGGTTAGGTCAAATGGAGGAAGTAGGTCAAAAAACACAAAATTCCAGTTATAAAATAGATGTCATAGAATATAATGTACAGCATCTTAATTACAGATAATACTACAGCTATATTGCATAGTTGAAAGCTGCTATAAGAGTAGATCTTAAAAGTTCTCATCACAATAAAAAGCTTGTAACTATATATGGTGACAAATATTAACTAGAATTATTGTGATCATTTTGCAATATACAAATGTCAAATCATTGTTGTACACCTGAAACAAATATAATGTTATATGTCAATTATACCTGAATAATAAAAAACATACACCTCACAATAAATAAATACCTTTTCTAAAATTCTGAACACTTAATGTTTAAGAGTTGCTATAATCCCATTTATGTAATATCTAGAATGATGCTTGAAATGCAATGTCTATTTTAAGGCACAAAATAACCAGGCTGGCATTATGTTTGACAAATTAGTGGCCTAATTAATTGTTCTTTTGTTACTTATTTTAATATCATGATTAGTAGAATTATGTTGACACACTTAAACTAAAAAGGGTAGAATGCAATTCTCATTCAGCATCAGTTAGTTCTATTTTCCCTCTCAGGCAGATTAGGCTGTATTTATGCATTCTCCTTTCCAAGAAGGAAAGACAAATTGTCCTTTCTTCTTCCTCTAATAATGTTCATCAATACTTATTCTAATAAGATTTACATGAGAACATTAACAAAAGAAAGTTTTATAGAAGTTCTTTGAAAATTTCTTGGCTCCATTATCATCATGATAAATAATGGGAAGAATTTTACATACCTAAATTGTGTTAGTCAGACGTACCATATCATCACATTCCTTAATTACCTTTATTTTAATCTATAGAATTTAAATCAGATCAAACAATTAACTTTTTATTTTAAAATGTTCATGTTATATTATTCTGCAGTGAAGTAATTGTAATTTAAAAAAAAAACAGTTTTATCAATGCAAGTTATAGGAATCATATGATGTTAGAGAGCTACCAAGAGAAATCATGGTTTGAAGATGATATTTATTATCAGATAAAAGTCATCATGACTTCTTCTCTGTGATTTTAGGTCTGCAAGTAGGGCGTTATTCAAGGAGATATGAGGAAATAGGAGGAAGTTTTAGACTCTAAAAAAAATGGATTGAGGCAAAAAGCATCGTGATAGTGAAACAAAAAATGTCTTTTAGGATTGAAATAGACATGGAATTATGTCTGACAGTAGAGACAAGTTTCTAAGGCTAGGTATGTCTATGTCAACCACACTTTTAAAACGGGGATGACAGAGGTGCCTAACTGATAAGATTTTTTAAAAAATTAATGTCATGATTACCTTGAAATGGCATTTAAGCAGATGCAAAGAAAAGAATAGTAGATCATTGGTAATAAAACTGGGCCAAAGTAATTAATCCCACCCTAACTTGCAATACGAGATCTCTGGAATTTAGGTGAGTCTACATGAAAACTAAGGTTCAGAGGAGTTAGAAAGACACAGTTGAACTTCTGGCCAAGATGGAGGCATAGACACACATGCTACATTTCCCTCCACAACTAAGAAGGAATACAACTACCTCAGAATTACAAACAACCAGAAATTCCAGAAAATAAAACTACATGGAAGTCCAGCAAACAAAGATATAAAGAAGAAATACTCATCCAGACAGGCAGAAGGGGCGGAACCGGGGTGGAGAGGACGAGGTGTGTTGGTGGCAGCAGCAGGCCAGCGGAAAGCACAGTCACATGATTTAAAAAGCCAGGAGGGGGGCACCTGGGGAGCATTCCCAGCTCCACACTGGACCTCACAGCCCAAGGTCTCAGCACCAGGGAAAATCAAGCCTCATTGCTTCTCACTGTGCAGACCAGTGGGGGTTAGGGTGGACCCAGAAACTGCCAGTCTCAGAAGAATCTGTTTGTTTAAAAGGCCCCCATGGTCCTAGAATATCCGCAGACCCACCCACTCTGGGAATGACAGCCAGGGCAGCAGCTAGAGGGGCACCAATCTGGTGCGGAAGTGGGAGAGGTGCGTGGAAAAGGGGTGAGGGCTGGGCAGGTGACATTGTTCCCTCTCGGACCCCTCCCTCACATACAGCGCCACAACATGATAAAACAGGTTGCCCTGTACTGACGAATCCCTAAGGCTCCGCCCCTTACTACGTAACAGGAGCGACAGCTCTACCTGGGACATAGAGGCAAACAAACACAGGAGCTTGTCAGAATGAGGAGACAGAGAAGTATGGCCCAAAAGGGAAAATGGATCAAGGTTCCAGTGGGGGAACTAAGTGACGAGGAGATAGCCAACCTAACAGATGAAGAGATAGACAACCTAACAGACACAAAATTCAAAACACTGGTGATAAAGATGCTCACAGGCTTGACAGATATGCTTGAGAACAGCAAATGCATAAGAGAAGAAGTGAAGGCTATGCTGAGTGAAACGAAGGAAAATCCACACAAAACCATTGGTGAAGGGTAGAAAACCATGGTTCAAATCAATGATTTGGAACATAAAGAAGAAAAAAACAGTCAACCAGTGCAAAATGAGGAAGCAAGAATTGAAAAAAATGAGGAAAACTTCCCAAATTTCTTGAAGGAGATGGACATACAGGTCCGGGAAGCATGGAGGGTCCTGGATGAGCTGGATCCGGAAGGGGCCACACCAGAACGCATCTTGACTGAGATGTCAAAGGTGAAAGATAAAGATAGAGTCTTGGGGGCAGCAAGAGAGAGGTGGAGAGTTGCCTACAGGGGGTGCCTATAGGACTATCAGCTGATTTCTCAGAGGACACTTTGCACTCAGGAAGGGACTGCCAAACAGTATTCAATGTGATGAAAAGCAACCTACAACCAAGATTACTCTATCTAACAAAGCTATCATTTGGAATGGAAGGGCAGATAAAATGCTTACCAGACAAGGTGAAACTAAAGGAGTTCATCATCACCAAGCCATTATTACATGAAATGTCAGAGGAACTTACTTAAGAAAAAGAAGATCAAACTATGAACATTAAAATGACAACAAACTCACAACTATCAACAACTGAATCTAAAAACAAAATCCTACTAAACAAACCAGAATAGGAACAGAATCATAGGTATGAGGATCATTTGGAGGGTTATCAGCTGGGAGGGGGGAGAGGGAGAAATGGGAAAATGATACAGGGACTAAGAAGCATAATTGGTTGGTACAAAATAGAGAGAGGGATGTTAAGAATAATACAGGATAGGGTGAAGCCAAAGAACTTATATGCATGACCCATGGACATGAACTAAGGGGGGTGGGATTGCTGGAGGGAAGGAGGATACTGGGCACAGGGGAGTAAAGGGGTAAAAAATTAGAACTATTGTAACAACATAATCAATAAAATATACTTTAAAGCAAGGAAGAAAGAAGAAAGAAAGGAAAGAAAGAAAGAAAGAAGAAAGAAAGAAAGAAAGAAAGAAAGAAAGAAAGAGAGAGAGAAAGAAAGAAAAAGAAAGAAAGGTACAGTCTATTAAAGCCCACAGATTTCACAGAGGAAGTATGTTCATCGAAAGGAGAAACCATGCAGTCCAGGTGCTTGAAATAGCCATTGGGTTTCAAATGTCTATTTTTACTCAGTAGTTCTTTCATGTCTTGGAAATTCATGTACTATAGGATGGTCTCTAAATTTTGTTGACACTGTTAAACATTTTTCACATTATATTTTTTCAAAAGAAAAGTGTTCCTCTTTTTAAATTTTGTGCATTTTTTGCATACTTCTTAGACAGTTTGTTAAGTTATCAGCTGTTCTTTATTAGTAATGCATGTTCTACTCATTTGACAATACCTTTTTGAATTTCTTTTTCTTCATATTTTAGTCAATGTTTTCAGCTTCTGGGTGATGTGTTAGCAACTTTTATGTACCCTGGGTTGCTTTTATAATTTATAAAACATTTTAAAAATAGTTGTTTACTTTATTTTACATTTTTATTTAAATTTATTTCCATCTAATTTTAACCATTTAGCAATGTGTTCACCACTTTTGAGTATGCCTTCTTTACATCTAAGCAGTATTTCTCATTTAAAAAAACTACACCTATATTAAAGATGAAGCCTATTTTTAATTGTTTTTTTTTCCTAAAAGGTTAATAAGATTTTAAATACTACTATTGTACATGACAGTGTAAAACCATATGATCAGAATCTGCCTAGATCATTAAGGCTCTTATGCTCAGAGGCATCATTATATACTATACCTTATTTACACTAACATATTGTCATTGTTATTTCCAAAATTTGACATTTTTTATGAGTGAACAAGGGATCATAGACTGAAATAATTCAAAGGGTGACTAAAATACAGCCAATTTGTTATTTCTACAAGTTCAACTTTTACAAATCTACTTTTTAATCTTTTAGCAATTTTCTTCAAACTGCCGTTGTCTCATAGTCAGTAACATCCACACAAGATTAAAAAAAATTTTTTTTAATTGTAGAAAGAAGAATCTTGCCTGATCACAGCAGCAAAGCCACAGTGGGGGGGGGGGGGTAACATGTTGTAAAGGAAAATATAAAGGCTTTGTGTCAGACTTGAGGTCTTATGTCTATTCTGTTACATACTAGCTACCTGGCCTTGGATAATTTAAGTTTTTCTATAAAATAGGAGAAAAATGATTAGTATTAAATAAAGAGTGTATATAAAAATACTATAACATGCAATATTCCATTAATGCCAATTCCTTTTTCTTCTCTCACTCTCCTTCAAGAAATACACATATAAAGCACTACACAATTAAAACACTATGGTGGAAAGGGGTGGGCTGGGGGGGAGCAATGGGGGAAAATATGGGACAAATGTATTGAAAAACAAAAAAAATAAAAAGTTAAAAAATACAAACAAAAGCAACAACAAAACACTATGGTGGAAATCTTTGGAGATGCAAATATAAATAAGTGTGAGTTAAAGAAGTCTACACCAAGTGAAGAGGTTAAAAATAACACACCATCTTTTCAAAAAGTCAATAAGCCATTTAGTCTAATGATACACAATAAATACTGTTTCCCTGATGAACTGGTTAAGTAAGCCAGCTGGTTAATGGAATGGTTTAACTTTTCATTTTTGACCAGCCCTGCCCTGCCAGGTGAGAGACAAGCCTAGATTGGGTTTGGGAGGAAGGAGAAACGGCCTTTATTCAGCGGAAGCAAAGGACATTGCCTAGGGAAAGACAGGTGGGAAGCTAAATATCATGTCCCTCTAAACAAATGTACAGCAGAACCAAAAATTAAAGGGAAGTGTTGTTACCAGAAAACTGGCCCCAAAGTACTAGTTCTGGAGAGGAGGGTACTGGAACAAGTCCAAAGACAATGAAGTCCCTCAAGGAAGACTGAGAAGCCCATGGTTCGAGGCTGGGTACTCTTTTTTTTTTTTTTTTTTAATAATTTATTTGTTTGTTTATTTATTTTATTTTTAGAGAAAGGAGAAAGGAGAAAGAGAGGGAGAGAAGCATCACTGTGTGGTTGCCTCTCACTCGTGCCCCCAACTGGGGACCTGATGTGCAACCTAGTAATGTGCCCTGATTGGGAATTGAACCAACGACACTTGGCTCACAGGCTGATGCTCAATCCACTGATCCACAACAGCCAGGGTGAGGCTGGATACTCTTAAGGTACAAGGATCTTTGGGGAAAAGCTCAAGATCTCTGCAGCAAATAAATCCCCAAATTAACTAGAAGTGTTTGGCCCTGGTTGTATCACTACTGTTAAGTTTATCCCATTCTGTGAGAGGATATACTTACTAATAAATCTGGCAAAAGCAGTAAAATGCATCTCTGTCCACATATACATTGAATGTCACAGGAAAATAAGTTGGGCAATGTTTTACTCAGAAGAGTCCAATTTTCAAATGTACTCTTAACCCTTGGTGCTTGCATGATATTAGCAGGACAAAATTAAAAGAAAGCTCCTTTATCCAAGCTAACCCTGTTCCTATCTAAATACATTAAAGGTTGCTTGTCCTTCATTACAGCTCGATTCCAGATAAAAAGCTTTAGTGTTCAGCATAGATAAAACAGACTAGGCTATGTTATCTTGTTCTCTATGTCCATGATTCTTCCAAAATACAAGGAGTACAAAATATGAACAAGTAACTGATGGAGATCAATAAATTTTATATGCTTAGGGAGTGAATACAGTTGCCTTCCTAAAATCAAATATGGTTTATTTTCCATCCATTGGAGATTAAATTTAGAGTTCTCAAAGAATGCAGAATCCATTGATTATTAGATCATCCTGACCTGAGACATGAAAAAACCAGAACTGGATTTCATAATCCACAGGAAAAAAGAGCATGGTATGAGATGGACAAAGGAAAGAATGTTCAAAGAGACAGCTTCTTTCATTCTTGTTTGGCCTGCTTCATTGTGAGATGGCACTTACTGGGCTGGGCTCTTTCATCTACACTAGTCAATTACTTCTCCATTTATATAAATGAGGAAGATAGAGGGCTCTGAAAATTAAATGATTTCCTCCTAAATTGTAGAGCTTACACATAGCATATTGTATGCTGAAATGAAAAGTTTTCTAACTCCAAAATTGTCATTTTTCATCATTTTGCTAGTTCTTTCTCCAATTTCCCCCACTTCTTACTGGCCTCTTCCGACATGTCTCCTAGATCCATCATTTTGAAATTACTATTCCTTCCAATATAATGGTTTGAAAGGATGTAAGTGAGGTAAGTATATATGTCACATACCTACAACTTTAAAAGCACAAAACTCTATTCAGAAATATGGAGATGCTCTTGTACCATAAAGTCTCAATTAAGTTCTTAGTTTGAGTGTAACGATGAGTCACTGGCTTTCAAATGTGTAGAGGATAGAAACAGGAGAGGTGAGGTGATTATATCAAGCTCCCCTGGGGAATACAGTCAAATGTTTCAAAATCTATGGGGCAGTGCCAAGTGACTGAGACAATGGGTGAGCAGGGAACATGTTGATGAGAGTAATTTTAAAAGTTCCTGGATTCATTATATATCTCTGTGTAACAAATTACCTCAAAACTTAGTCACTTTAAAAAACAGGCATTTATTATCTTATAATTTATTTGGGTTGTGAATCTGGGCACAGCTTACCTGAATTCTCTGCTTCAGGGTTTTTCACATGGCTGTAATTAAGGAGCCAGCAAGGGTTGGTCCATATCACATTCAAGGGGAGGGAATTACACAGAAATGTATGACCAAGAGGAAGGAATTATTGGGATCATTGGGGTCCATGCCAGAAGCTGCCTATCACAGTTCCCTTGGAGACTGTAATACTCTCTTTCTAGTCCCTTCTTCCTCTCTGGTTCCTTTTTAAATCTAAATGACAGGCTGATTCATTACCAGTTTAAGTCATCACTGAAAACACTTATAATAACCTGAAAAGAAAACTTGGGATTGTCCATTGTAGAACTGGTTTGTGGACAAGGCGCAAGGTTTCGGGGTTTTACTCATGTTCTTTGTTTTGAGGATGGAAAGAGCTAACAAGAGGTAAGGAAATTTGAACTATGAGTGAAAAGGGAATTCTATTTAATTTATCCATGTCATTCCATTTTTTCTATTGACAGAACTTATTAACAACTGCATATATATTAAATAAATATAAATATACCTGATCCTTAAAATTTCATGGTCATTTTGTTAACTTTTCATCAGAGACCACAAAAAAAATCTGACCCAGCCAATTAGATTGTATGTGTAAACACCTGAAGTCAGTATTAATAATACCTAAGTTACTTCTTTAGATAGCCCACTAATTGTTTTTGTCCTTTGGTTTCCATGGTAACAAATCTTTACTTTAGCTGTTCAGGATAAAGTGATGCACTGGGAGTCCTTGCCTGAATTTATACATTGTGAGCAATTCCGGACTCTGGATCATTATGGGCATCTGAAAGAAAAATGTCTTTCTTCAGGGTTAGCATGCCCTGGCTGCTGTCATTGTCCCAAAGCACCTTCAGTATCTGAGTAAATTTTTATTAAAATCTCAAAAGAAATTTATGGTAACTCAGTTATTAACAAAAGAAAAATACTTCCAAAAATGCTGGAATTTTTATGCCATTTGACTCAGCACACAGCTCAAATAAATATTGCTTTGCTTATGGTGATGCTATAAATTCTGAAGGAGAAATTCTATAAGGCTGCTATTTTTTGAAGTTTTTATATATTTAGGCTTGCCCCTGAGCTAGACTTCTGTATTGAGTCCCATTGCTGGAACTATAATTGATCTAGTGATTTCCTAGAGCACCATGCCTAGCAGGGAGTAGCAGTGGGTGCTGGATTCAAGCCCACAGAGGTCTGCTGTGGCCAAGGACTGGACACCTGGCTCTGCCAGGGCAACTTTACTAAGAATTCTGGAATCTGGGAAAGCTCCACTGCACTTGTGGAATCCAGTCCAGTGCCCATTCCTAGAATTTGTGGGGCCTCCAGACGCCCACCTCATGATTGAATGAGCACTATGGTTCTAGATACCCTACACATCAGTGAATTCCAACACCAGTTAAAATCTAATGTTACCCAGCTCATAGGATTTTGCATGCCTCTCAACCCCCCTCCCTGCTACTCACTCTAAGTGCCTGACATGCTTGTTTCTTTTATTTATTTTTCTTATTATTGAATTTATTGGGGTGATACTGGTTAATAAAATTATACAGATTTCAGGTGCACAATTCTACAATATTGTGTTTTCACCATCCCAAGTCAAGTCTCCATCCATCACCATCTATCCCCCCTCTTTATACCCTTCTCCACTCCCTCCTCCCTGCCTCACCCTGCCAGCAGGTAGTTCTCCCAAATCCCAGCCCCACAGTGCTCTGTCCTTGCCTGACTCAGTCTCATGCTGGATGTTTATTCTGCCTGTCCTTTTCTTGCCCCTGATTTCGGAAATTTCTTTCAGACCTCAACTGACACCCACTTAAAGAGAAGTTTCCTGAATACCCATATCAAACTCCATATTTTCTCCTATAGAAATCAATTTATTTTATCCACAACTCTAAATACTTTTGTAAATTTTTTATTGTTGTTCTATTACAGTAGTCCAATTTTTCCCCGGTTGCTCTCTCCTGCCCCGCCCATCTCCGCTCCTCTCCCAGTCAATCCCTGCTCTGTTGTCCATGTCCATGGGTCATTTATACTAGTTCCTTGATTTCACTCTTTCCCTTCCTAAGTATTTTTTAACTACTTCTTATATGTCTGATGTTTAATTTCCTCAGCAGAATGCAAGCTCTGGGAGCACAGAACAATACCTGTCTTGTTCATTATTATATATCCTCAGTGCTTAGCACAGTACCTGACATATAGGAATCATTAAATAAATAAATTCATATTGAATGTTGGATCACTCACATTCAAAGTGAATTTAACTCATTTTGAAAGCTCATTGTAGTCTGAGTGGGTATAGTCTATGTGACCATTTCAGAGGCAAAGTATTGAAGCTGAATCTGAAAGGAATATATCTATGTAAAAATGAAAAATTTTGAAATGTATACATAGTAATATCCTATTTATTTGTTTCCATTGGAATGAATAGATCTACCATTTAGGAGAAGAGTGTGGTTAAGACAGGGGCCTATTTGTGTCTACATAGTGTGTGTATATGAAAGTCTTTGTAAATTACCAAGCACATTTCAAGGAAGTTTAATTTTTTGCTATAAGAGTATAATCCAAGGCTGGTATCTGAGTGATATTTCTGAAACTCCTGATACTCTTGAGAAAAAAATCCCAAGGTGGCAAGAAATTGACAAGCAGCACAGGAAGCTAAAGGAAATGTATTTTCACTTATGGAGAATCCTTGAATCGTTTGATACATATTAATGAAATAGAAACAGTTTAGTGTACTGCTACCACTTTATCATTTATTTATCCTTTATCTAGTTCTTCCTGAGGAGAAAAAATGAACTTGGAATGGGGTAGTCAGGGTGGGGGATGTGAATCAAATTAAAGATGTTAGGAGTTTGAATTCTGGCTTATCCACTTACCAGCCACATGATCTTGGGCAAGTCAGCTTTTCTGAACCTAATATGCAAAAGGTTTTGGTAAAGATCATACAAAATAAGAAATATAGCCCTGGCTGGTTGGCTCAGTGGATTGAATGAGGTCTGGGAATCAAAGTGTTGCTGGTTGGATTCCCAGTCAGGGCACATGCCTGGGTTTCAGACCAGGTCCCCAGTTGGGTGCATGCAAGAGGCAACCACACATTGATGTTTCTCTCCCTCCCTTTCTCCCTCCTTTCCCCTTTCTCTAAAAATAAATAAGTAAAATATTTTTTAAAAAAAAGGAATGTAAAGAGTTTTGTAAATTACAAAGTGATGTAGAGAAATAAGGTGTATTGTTTTTTGCTAACAATGAAAAAAACCTGCCATTTCTTAATTTTTGTCTAAAATTTTCACTTTTTATCTCTTTTATAGTTAACAAATTCTATTTGTTTAAATACTGTGTATATTACTTTTGTCCCTGCAGGATTTATGAGGTGCTAACAAGTAGATTTAGATCTGCCAGTCATGACTCACTCTAAAATGGAATATTTGCCTTTTAAAATCCTCTTGATTTATTTTATATAAAAAAGCTTATGTGAACTTTTGGCTTTGTGTTCAATTGGAATATTATTGATTGATCGTGTATGTTTTCTCTCTATCTTTTTTTTTCAAATTTGACACCATCTCAATTTATCCAGGAAACTTTATGTTGTCATGAACTTTTGTTAATCATGGCCTTCGTATACTTCAATTCTCAGAACTTCTTTCAGTTCTATTTACAGAATGCATAAAACCTTTACAAAAAAAGCTCTATTCAGAGGTTTTTCAGGAAGAAAGGGAGAGGTGAGAAAACTCAGTCAAATTACTTAGCAACCAATCCCTAACAAGTCTTCTACATAATGTTTCTCATATGTATCACTTTGAAGCTACCTGCCTGGTGGGCTGTCCCTATCATCTTGTGCATGGATTCTTGGAACCATAGGTCAACATCCCCCTACCTTTCCTTTTGTTACTGTCTTGATCTTCCATTCCTATTTTAGTAGATTAGAGGAGTCCTTTATGACTCTTAATGTGTACCTTTCACTGCTCTCAGTAAGGGAAAGCTGAGCATCAATCACCAGGTAATCCAATCTAGTGCAATCACAAAGACCACAGCTGACGGTGCCAGTGATGGCATCTGACCTAAGAGTAGCCAGGTTATCATCTTATTCACATCTCATTAAATGAATTTATGGGACGTTGCTCCTAAAATACTACAATACTACCTGTCAATTAGAGCCCCTCTTGAGAAGTTTGAATATGAGGCATTTCAAAGGAGTTCAGAATCAGAAGTGGGAGACAGCAGCTAGAGAACACACTGACAAAAAGCAGTAAGCAGAAACCAGTAGTATACATAAGGAATGGAAGTATACAATGGTGATTTTCAGTAATAACAAGAGGAGAAGAAAAAGGTGGCCCAGACCCTCTGGTCAATGATAACCATTCCTGAAGCAAGAACTATTAGAGTGATTGTTGAGTGCCTTTTATTGCCATCAGAGTCATACAGCTTTGGCTTTAAATTCTTCCTCTCTCTGTATCCTAAAAAGTATCTAAGTGTTTAGTATTTAATATTTGGTATTTAAACAAGACTTTGGAGACCTCCCCATTGTCAGACATTATCGAGTGTGCCTCCTTTCTTGAAATGGATGAGAACAAAGTTGACACTTCTAATACTGCCTATTACTGTAATCACACTCACATCTTGTACACTGACTTCAGTAAATGACTCCCTATCTTGGTGCTTCACCTGGTAATAGAGTCATAGCATACTAGACCTCCTATTATGTTTTCTTTAGTAATTTCATGGACTGGGTTCTGTCTCTTAAATCTTGATATTTTGGTTGGCTTTTCATTATTTCTGCCAGATTTTCCTACTGCCAGCTGGCTTGCTGGACTCTACCTATTACCTGCTGCCAAGTTCTCTGAATTCTTGTTCCACCCACCTGAAAGCAGACCTTCCAGATGGTGAAGTGTAGGATAACCTGTAGGCGGCTCACCAGATGATGCAGGCTTCCTGTCACCTACTCGCTGCTTTCCCACATTGCCTGCTGCATCCTGCAATGCTTCATTTCTGACCTGCCCTGGGTGTGACCTATCTTGATAATCAGTGTACCCCTAGACACTATATGTCTATAATACTGTGTATTACACTGCTCATTAGAGGTGATTTCCTTTCCATGTTATGCCAGGTAATTACAATAACTCTTAACTGGCATGATATATCAGGTTGCTCATCCTTTCAATATATCCTATAAGCCACTTTTATTAGTATTTAGATGAAACTTCAGAGACTTGCACATATTTAAAAACCATTACATAAAATACTTAAATGGAATTTCTTATCCAGGAATTTCAAGGTCTTCTCCCATTTCTTTCTCCCTCCGTTTACATGAACTCTCTGGCCCAGCTTGAAAAGTTTTACTAACTACTTTCTAAAATTCCTTTAGCTATGCTTTTTTCTTCTCCCTGAGTATTATGTTCTGCTATATTGCAATATCCTCTATTGGAATATTACAATATATTACAACATCTAGCAATTGGAATTCTACTCAAGTATTATATAATTTATTAATTTAACCAAGAGACAGGTTTGAGTGACTATCACTTATCACATACAATATCAGTTGGTAGTTATTTAAAGAGATATATGACTGCTTGTCCTCAAAGAGTTCACAATCTGAGCAGGAGAGTAAACCATGAAGCAAAGAAATGACTGAAGAATATACAACAAGGAGACCACCAATAGGAAAAGACTTTAAATTCTATCTATCACCATAAAGAGAACAAACAGAAGTTTCAAGAATGGTCAGCCTTCATCTAAATCTTTAATGATTATATAAATATTAGTCTGTTCATAAAGATAAAGACTTTGTAGTAGATGAAATAAGTTATAGGAGCAAAAGTGTAGTTATTAAGATGCTATGTTGTATGTATGTCGTCGTCGTCATCGTCGGCAGCCGTCCGTCTCGAGAGACGATGGTGTAGCTTCTCAAGAGTCTATCTGCACCGCCGAGAATGGCTGTGCAGTCCGACTCGGGAGTGACATCGTATCTGTCTCCTCCCGTGTTGAATCAACATCTTGTGATGACGCTGAAGCTACAGAGCCTGGGCAGGGTAATATGGAGGGTCTGCTGTTGCCCATGCAGCAGACCCCCCCTCTCTTCGCAGCTGAAGGGTCCAAGGGAAAGACGGAGTCAATACAGCTTGGCTTCAGGTGCGCCGCAGGAGTTGCCGGTGTTGACTACAACGTCAAACCGCCTTAGGGACTCCGGCTCCGGATTTTCTGTCGGGGTTTACTCCCTTAGCCTTTCCCCTGAAGAGGTATGCCGCAAGGCAGCGGAGGTTTTTTGGAGTCAGAGTTTTCCTTCTCTGATGTACCCTGACTGGAAGATCGAACCAGCGACACTTAGCTCGCAGGCCGACGCTCAATCCACTGAGCTAAACCAGCCAGGGCAATGTATGTATGTACAGTACAGCAAATATCAGAAAGGAAGTCATGGTGTAAGACAGAGGTGGAAAGAGGAAATACAAAAATCAGATTACTGTGTCTTGCAAATAGAAAATTACATGGTCAGTTTGGAGTATTAGAAATGTTAGGCACATTTCTCCTACCCGCCCCTTGTTGCTACAATTCTTGCTTCTTCCTCTCCTGTCAATTATATAGATATCATAAAACCCAAACTCTTCTTCTGTATCACTACAAAGCTGCTTCTTCATCCCCATCCTTATTTTCCAACCACATCTTTTTTAGTATTTAATAATTTCTTGCCCACCTCATGTTGGAAGCACCTATTTTTTAAAATTATAACAGTAATTCATTCAACAAATGTTTATTCTCAGTGGATAATGTAGCGTGCCACCAGATCTCCCTTTAGGACCTAAGCACTAATTCCTCAGTCTCCAGAAATGTTGGAAACTGATGACTCACCTCTATGACCTGTCTAGTAATCTAATTCTGTAGAAGGCAGGAGCCTTTTCAAACATTTGCTCCCTTTCCAGGAAGAGTTAGCATCCAATAATTGGTCATGTGTGAGTACAAAGGGTGCTCCCTCTTGTCTGCACTCAGGACAATGCTGAAGGTCCATACCAGCTCCAGAAAAGCCTGCATCCAGTTAAGATGCAGATTGCAACTGCACCTCAGATCAACTCCTTCTACCCATTTATGCTTCCCCAGTCTCCCATAAGTATTAATTCTGATAAACAAACTCCCAAATAAACTTTCTGGATGCAAATCTCAGAGTCCACTTCTCAGGAAATACAACCTGTAACATTGTTTAATGCCAATCATGGTGCCAAAAAGGAAAGATCTGAATAATTTTTTATTATTAATATTTTAATAGCACATCCAATATGCTATAAGCAGTGTCATGTCTGGACATGCTGAAAAGAGCAGGACATGACCTGGGTAATGACAGTACAGCCTCCCAGGTCTGGAGGCAGGAGAGCCTGCCAAGGAGGAGGCCTGCTGGTTCTCCATCAGGATAAGTATAAGCTGAAGCAATCTTGTTTTACCCAGTCTGGTAATTTATAGATCCAGAAGGCTGTAAAATCACTTTTTCTCAGATACTTGAAAAGCAAGGTTAATTCCTTGTACCAAAGCGGTGATTATGGTCCTTTTTAGAAGAAAGGCAGGCCAGATGATGTCTTAAAGTTATTTTCAGGAAAAACATTAATGTCAGTATTAAAATTGATGCACGGTTGGAGAGAGACGCTATTTTGGTCTTGATCAAGGATGCATTAAGGTCCTCAATAAATTGCTTGGGATATTTCCCGGTACCAGAACTTTATTGTGGGCAGGCATCACATCTCATGTATATTAAGCCTACATATTGGTACTATTTTTAATAGTTTTCTGACCAATAGATTGTGTAGTAATGACAGTCAGTTATAATCTTATGTTGAAACCACAAATCTGCTATTTAAGAAGAAGGGTTATTCAACAACAGCCGCCAGCACTTTCATCAAAAGAGATGATAATGGTTTCCCCCCGACAAACAGCAAACCTGCTGTACCACCCTGAGCTGCTTTTAGAGGGATGTGGGTTTTCATGCATGTTCTCTGACACTGGCGTTGTTTATCAAAGTGACAGTGTGACCGTTTTTCCTAAAGCTTAAAATGGCACAGTGATGATCATTACTTTAGTCTATTTTTTAGTGCACCATAAGATGCTTAAATTGCTGGTGTGATTTTGAAGTCAATCTTTATTTATAGTAAGAAGTCTCCCATGGTATAAGGATTGGTCATTCATAAAGAGCTAAGTAAAATAGCTACTCATAGGCTGTACCAATAAGGAGTTAGATACTCAATTTAGAAAGTAGAAGTGAAATAAAAACTAGAACTTGTTAATTTCCTCTCAAACTTTTCATGGTCTCTCTTATATTAACATTCATGTAAATAAAGTCATTTTTCTTTTATTAGCTTAAAAAGTAAATTCTCCAAACTTACTAATTCTATACAGATATTTCAAAAATCTTATTCCTTTACCATTCATTTAATGAATATTCATCTTTTATATTCTATGAGCCAGCATTGCTGGGAAGGGACATATGTATAAAGAACCCTGTATTATAGATTCCATTTCAGCAGTGTGACCCTGGATGGTTTCTTCATTGTTCTTTGCCAGTGATAGAAAATAGGCATTCCATAATTGCTTGTTGAATAAATAAGCAAGACATGGTCTCTGACTTCAACAAATTTATGGCCCAATAGGAAAATTACCTCTTACTCAGTGTTTAATGTGTGAAGAGGCCTGATTTTCCAAATTTTCACTCAGAATATGACCCAACTTCTGTCTGATCTTAGAACAATAAACATCTTTCAGTGCTCTCATTCTTTTCAACTCCACCCACAGTGGGGTAAGAGCCAGATCCTGTTCTCTGGGACACTGACCAGTACCACCTAAATGTCTACCTCTATTGTTTGCTTGTGCTTTTCCCAGGTGAGGAGATGAGAAACTATCCTGAAACAAGAGTAAAGAATATCAGCTCAGAAAATATGCTTACAAATGTATTGTAAATTCAAGGATCACGGCCTGAATTGCCCATTTCCTCTCTTCTTTGCATTTTTACAATTGCAGCTCTACTTTGAGACACTCCTAATATCTAGGAGAAAGAATGATGGGTTTAAAAATTGGATTTGCATTTGTACAGGGAAAATAAAGAATTATCTTCTTATTTTAAATGATAACACAGAGGTTTTATTATTTCCATTTTAAAGATGAAAATGTTGAGTCTTATAGAGGTTAGGAACTTGTTTATATTTATAGTTTATTGGCAGCATATTCAGTACTCAAATCTGTCTCATTTCCTTCAAATTCTTGCTCTTACAACATGACTAGTGTTATCTCCATTTTTAGAGATGAAAATCCTAAAATGAGAGAAATTAACTGATTTATTCAAGATCACACTATTAATATACAACAGAGCCAGGATTACAACCCAGATGTTCCACAATAACGTGTATTTTCTACTGTGGTGGTATTCTATACTACCTATTCATCTTCTCATGTCTTGGATTTCCCATTCACCTAATGAAAATGCTAGTCTTAGAATTGTTTCATGGAACCAATGGAGTTAAAATTCCAATTGAAGAAAAGATTTAATTATTTAACATTACTATAAAATAGAATTTTTATTTCCAAAAAACTTATCCACATTTTACTTATAATTTTATTATTTGGTTTCAAAATTAATTTCAGAGCTATATTAATACTACAATAACAATGGTAATCATATAATGTATTTCAACCAATGCCACATGTAAATTTAAAGGTTAATGAATATTTCTGTGATTATCACAATAGAAAAACAATGTCTTCAGAGTAGAAAATGCCCTAACTAGTTCCCCGGTATTATAGAGGAGCTAGAATACCTACAAAAGTGCCTACCAGTTTCCTGGGAATGTTTTTCTCCACAGCTGGGTCTGGCCTTCAAAACTGCCAGAGAATATCTGTTGTAGATTCTCTGTATGAAAACAATTAACCTAAGGAGAGTAAACAAGGATAAGAGAAATTTCCCTTGGTAGACACAAACACTCCCATTTGACTCATAATAATGAGGTAGTACAGACAGTCTAACTGTATTGACAGAAAATATTTTATATTTGCAGTCCATATTATTTTTCTTGCCCCATTCAAAATTCACTGCCTTGTGGGTTTTGTTTTTTTTTTAAAGAACCAGAAATCTCCACAACAGCAGCCACAGTATCAAAACTACATTATAGTTTTGAGTTTGGAAATTTTCAGCATAAAATCTCAGGTTTTTTTAAGCCAAAGTATCATGTGTAAGTTTGTTCAGAGACTTTGAATGGTCAATATTGCATAAGCATAGTTAAAGCTGATAACTACATGTTAAATCTTTTTTTTTAATGAAACATAAATATGTATTCAAAGAATACTTTAACTCAAATAATTTCTCATATAAAAACTAAAAACTAAGAGTAGCAAAATATGCATCTCCACAAACTTAGACTGAGAAACTTTTGAGGTCATGATCTCATTTTTAATGTTTACATCTCTGGCAATCTTATAATGTCTTTATTGAGAATATTTTTACTCTAAATAAAATCTATAACACTACTGAATTGATTTTCAAGAATATCAGCTAATATGCTAATGTTTTGTCTTCACCCTCTGATGGTACATTAGGGTGGTACCAAGGTGCTTGGTCACAGAATGGTTCTCTTAGAGACTTCAGAAAAGGAATTTCAATTCCAGTGACAAACAGATCACATAATCTATCTTGGAGAGAAGATGGCTGCGGAGTAGATAGCAGTGCTGTCTGCTTGCCCCTATCACAGAAAGGTTTAAAGTACAAACACAGAGACAAGTGAGTGAATGCGAATTTCAGACAGCGTGAGCAGGGGAGTGCAAGAGCAGAGCAGAAAAGGGCAAAAGACTCCCCCGAGCTCTGAAGGGGAGTCGCTAGGCCCACCAGCCCAGTCGCTGGGCCGCCGAGCCTGCGCTGCTGCTGCAACCGCACCTCAGAGGGGCAGCTGCAGACCAGCTCACTGGCCCAGATCTGCCTGGAAACTGCTGCTTGCCATAGGCGCTGGGACCAGTGGAATCCCAGAGGGAGACAATAGGAAGGTTTCCTTGAAACAGCCAGAGGTGCAGAAGGACAGTGATCAGCTCAGACTGTGGGAAGCTGTGTAAACTGAGTCTGGGTGGGGAACCCCTGGACTGGCAGATCTGAGCTGGGGGGTGAGGTGGGGGGACACCACGCCCCGGGTGTGCACATCGCGGTGCCACTGAACAGAAAGGAGCGGAACTGGGCCGGGGGAGCTGTGACAGAAACGCAGGCTCAGTGGGGGCCCAGGTGGGCCAGCAGTGTACACAGATGAATGGTGAGACACTAGCAGCCAGGGGCAGACACAGCCCGGTGCTGTGGCATGGAGCATAGAGACCTCTTGAGAGGAAGAGTGAAGACAGGAACCAAGGCTGGGAGGGGACTAGGAACATGCGCACTGGCTTGCCAACAGAACAGTGTTGCTAGAGAAGCCTGAGGACTGCTGGAGGGTGCCACAGGACAAGTGGGGAGAGAACCAACCCTGTGGCTCACAGCAGATAGTTACAGTAGGCCCTCAAGTGAGAGAAAAGCAGCCACAGAAACCAGTCAGAGCTCCTCACAGCCAGCCAACCAAGAGAAAATTTGAAACTCATGGAATTTTGATTAGGTGTGGGTCCAGAAAAAGAAGACTGCACAGAAAGTCTGAACTGAGTAAAAACATTTTTTTATTTTAATTTTAATTTTATTTTTTTAATATAATTTTCTTTTTCTCTTTAAACTATCTCTTTAATCTGTTTTATACCATCTCTCCCTCCCATCCTTCATCTTTAATTGTTGTTCGTTTATTTGTCTGTTTTGTTTAGCCTCCCTTTCACACTAATTATATGGCATATTGTCGTCGGCAGCCGTCCATCTCGAGAGACGATGGTGTAGCTTCTTAAGAGTCTATCTGCACCGCCGAGAATGGCTGTGCAGTCCGACTCGGGAGTGACACAGTATCTGTCTCCTCCCGTGTTGAATCGACATCTTGCGATGACGCTGGAGTGTCCTCTCCAGTGAAGCTGAAGCTACAGAGCCTGGGCAGCGTGATATGGAGGGTCTGCTGTTGCCCATGCAGCAGACACCCCCTCTCTTCGCAGCTGAAGGGTCCAAGGGAAAGACGGAGTCAATACAGCTTGGCTTCAGGTGCGCCGCAGGAGTTGCCAGTGTTGACTACAACGTCAAACCGCCTTAGGGACTCCGGCTCCGGATTTTCTGTCGGGGTTTACTCCCTTAGCCTTTCCCCTGAAGAGGTATGCCGCAAGGCAGTGGAGGTTTTTTGGAGTCAGAGTTTTCCTTCTCTGATGTACCCTGACTGGAAGATCGAACCAGCGACACTTAGCTCGCAGGCCGACGCTCAATCCACTGAGCCAAACCAGCCAGGGCAATATAGCATATAACTACCATATAAATCTAATACTCTACACTACCACTTTCTTACTTCAGTCTGCATTCTTCCCTCTCTCTTTATTTTATTATTAACATACAATGTAAATATTACTTACTGTCTTGCACAGTCTTAACACTACTTGCTACTATTATTACTCTATCATACCCCCTCTCAAAAATCATCTTTTTCTTCATTTAAAACAACTCTTATCCATTTCTCCTATAGTATAATAGCTCTAACCTCTTTACATTTATATTAATACTGGCTAATTTGATGCCGATAGTGGGATAGAGGGTGGGGGATATTTTTGTGGGTGTGGGTTTCTTGCCTGGGCTGTGTGTTTATGTTTTTAACGGCATCTCCACAAAAGAACTCAAGACAAGGTGGGCAGAGTGACTCTCAGTCCACTAGCCAGAGGGAAGGTCCCACCAAAGAGCATCTGAAATATAACCAGACAGCATAAATCAATTACATAAAGGGTATCCCAAGAACATCAGGCTCAGGAGATCAAAGAGAATGCACCACTGAAACTCCCAGATCTCCTATAAAGAATCTCATAACACAAAGGTGGGAAGTCAAAGCACACAAATCCAAAAAACAAAAACAAACAAGAAGTATCCAACATGGTAAGACACAGAAACAACCTCTCAATGAAAAGACAAGAGGAATCCCCAGAAAGAGAGGTAGATGGAATAGACATAACCCAAATGTCAGACTTGGAATTCAAAAAAAAAATGGTGGTGAAGAAGCTCAATATACTCGACAACCTCAAAAATAACCACGACAACCTCCAAGTAGGTTACCAACAGCTCCAAGAAAATTACAGGGAACTTATGTAGAACTACACCAGTATAAAAAAGGACATAGAAACTATTAATAAGAACCAGGAAAAATGAAGAATACAATGTCTGAACTGAAAAACACAGTAGAATCAATCAAAAACAGGCTAAACGAAGCAGAGGATTGGATTAGTGAGTTAGAGGACAATGTAGAAAAAAAATTCCCAAACAATACAACAAAATAAAAAGAGATTGAAAAAATATGAAGATGTTCTAAGGGAATTACAGGATAACATGAGACAAAATAATATCCAGATCATTGGAATAAAAGTGGGAGAAGGAGAACAAGGAATAGAGAAGCCGATAGGAGAAGTAATGACAGAAAATTTTCCTAACCTGATTAGAGAAAAAGTCATGCAAGTTCAAAAAGCACAGAGAGTTCTAATGAAAAGGAACCTCAAAAGGCCCACTCCAAGGCACATCATAATTAAAATGGCAACATTCAAAGACAAAGAAAGAATCCTAAAAGTAGCAAGAGAAAAACAGTAAATAACATACAAGGGACTTCTAATAAGGCTATTGATTGATTTCTCAACAAAAACACTACAAGCCAAACAGGAATGGCCAAAAATATTTTAAGCAATGAAAAACAAAGGCCTATAACCAAGAATCCTCTACCCAGCAAGGCTCTCATTCAAAATGGAAGGTGAAATAAGGAGTTTCTCAGACAAAGGAAGACTAAAAGAATGCATCTCTACCAAACCAGCATTGCAAGAGATGCTAAAGGGAATGCTTTAAGAAGAAAATGAGAAAAAAAGAAGGAGAGGAACGCAGGTACAAAGGGAAATGAATAAATATATGTCAATAATAACCTTAAATGTAAATGGATTAAATGCTCCAATTAAAAGACATAGGGTAAGGGAATGGATATGAAAACAGGACCCACATATGTGCTGTCTACAAGAAACACACCTCAAAACAAAAGACTTACACAGACTGAAAGTAAAGGGATGGAGAAAAATATTCCAAGCAAATGGGCATGAAAAAAAAGCTGGGGTAGCAATACTCATATCAGAAAAAACAGATTTCAAAGCAAGGGCCATAAAAAGAGACAAGAAAGGACATTTCATAATATTTAAGGGGACAATCCATCAAGAAGATATAACACTGATAAACATATATGCACCCAACATAGGAGCACCCAAATACATAAAGAAAATACTAGAAGACCATAAGAAGGATATTAACAGCTACACACTCATAGTAGGGGACTTTAACACTCCATTATCAACAATAGACAGATCTTCGAAGCAAAGAAACACCAAGGATATACAGGCATTGAACAACACACTAAACCACATGAACTTAACTGATATATATAGATCTTTTCACTCCAAAGAAGCAAAATATACATTCTTTTCAAATGCACATGGGACATTTACAAAGATAGACCACATGATAGGAAACAAAACACGCCTCAACAAATTCAAGAAAACTGAAATTATATCAAGCATTTTTTCAGACCACAATGCCTTGAAACTAGAAATCAATCTCAGAGAGAAAAATCAAAGATACCCAAACTCATGGAGAATGAATAACATGATATTAAATAATGAATGGCTTAACAATGACATCAAAGGAGAAATCAAGAAGTTTCTGGAAATTAATGATAATGAACACACAACAGTCCAAACACTATGAGACACAGCAAAAGCAGTCCTGAGAGGGAAGTTAATAGCAATACATGCCTACCTGAAAAGGACAGAAAAATCTCAAATAAAAAATCTAACCCTGAAGTCCCAAAACTAGAAAAACAACAACAAACAAAGCCTAGGGCAAGAAGAAGGAACTAAATCATCAAGTTCAGAGCAGAATTAAATGACATAGAGACTAAACAAACAATTCAAAAGATCAACAAAACTAGGAGCTGGTTCTTCAAAAAAATAAACAAAATAGACAAGCCTTTAGCCAGACTCATCAAGAATAAAAGAGAGAAGACGCAAATAAACAAAATCAGAAACGAAAGAGAAGAAATCATGGCTGATACCACAGAAATACAAAGGATTGTAAGAAATTACTACAAACAACTGTATGGAAAGAAATCTGACAACCTAGAAGAAATGGACAAATTTCTAGAAACATATAACCTTCCAAAACTGAATCAAGAAGAAGTAGAAAGTCTCAACAGACCAATAACAAAGAAGGAAATTGAACAATTAATCAAAAATCTCCCAGCACACAAAAGTCCTGGACTGGATGGCTTAACAGGAGAATTTTACAAAACATTTAGGAAAGAACTAACTCATACCGTCCTCAAACTATTCCAAAAAATCCAAGAAGAGGGAAAAATTCCAAACTTTTTCTATGAAGCCAGTATTACCCTAATTCCCAAACCAGGTCAAGACACAACAACAACAAAAAAAAACTATAGGCCAATATCACTGATGAACATAGATGCTAAAATTCTCAACAAACTATTGGCAAAACGAATCCTGCAATACATTAAAAAGATCATATACCACGATCAGGTGGGATGCATCCTAGGGATGCAAGGATGGCTTAAGATTCACAAATCAATAAATATAATACATCACCTAAACAAAATTAAAGACAAAAATCACATGATTATATCAATATATGCAGAAAAAGCATTTGATAAAGTACGAAACCCATTTATGATGAAAACACTCAGCAAAATGGGAATAGAGGGAGCATACCTTAACAAAATTAAGGCTATATATGAGAAACTTGAAGCCAACATCATACTTAATGGACAAAAACTGAAAGCATTCCTCCTGAAATCAGGAACAAGACAAGGATGTCCACTCTCTCCACCTCTATTCAATATAGTGTTGGAAGTCCTAGCCACAGCAATCAGAAGACAAGAAAAAGAAATAAAAGGCATCCAAATTGGGAAATAAGAAGTAAAACTATTACTATATGCAGATGACATGATAGTATACATAGAAAACCCTGGAAACTCCACTAAAAAAACTACTTGAAATAATAAGTGAATTTGGTAAAATAGGAGGGTACAAAATAAATATACAGAAATCTAAGGCATTTCTGTACACCAACAATAAAATATCAGAAACAGAGACAAAAAAGAAAATACCATTTACTATAGCAACAAAAAAAATAAAGTACTTAGGAGTAAACTTAACCAAAGAGATAAAAGACCTGTACTCTGAAAATTATGTAACATTGAGGAAAGAATTAAAGAAAGATACAAATAAATGGAAGCAAATACCATATTCTTGGATGGGAAGAATCAACATCATCAAAATGGCCATACTACCCAAAGCAATTTACAGATTCAATGCAATCCCTATTAAAATACCAATGACATATTTCACATACCTAAAACAAATAATTCAAAAATTCATATGAAACCAAAAGAGACCCCGAATAGTCAAAGCAATCTTGAGACAGAAGAACACAGCAAGAGGAATCACAACACCAGACATCAAACACTACTACAAAGCCACTGTGATCAAAACAGTCTGGTACTGGCATAAGAACAGATATATAGATCAATGGAACAGAATAGAGAGTCCAGAAATAAATCCAGGACTATATGGTCAACTAATATTTGACAAAGGGGGAAGGAACATAAAAGGGAGTGAGAAAAGCCTCTTCAACAAATGGTGCTGGGAGAACTGGACAAGGACGTGCAAAAAAATGAAACTAGACCACCAACTTACACCACACACAAGAATAAACTCAAGATGGATCCAAGACTTAAATGTAAGCCATAACACCATAAAAGTCCTAGAGGAAAGCATAGGCAGGAAAATTTCAGATATCCCACATAACAATATTTTCACAGATACATCTCCTAAGGCAAGAGAAATAAAGGAAAAGTAAACGAATGGGACTACATCAAACTAAAGAGTTTCTGCTCAGCAAAAGAAAACATCAGCAAGATGAAAAGGAAACCAACCATATGGGAAAACATATTTGCCAATGACATCACAGACAGCTGACTGATCTCCAAAATATATAAAGAGCTTATATGACTCAACATCAAGAAAACAGACAACCTAATTAAAAAAAGGGCAAAGGACCTGAACAAACACTTCTCTGAAGAGGACATATAGAAGGTCCGTAGACACATGAAAAAATGTTCAACATCACTAGCCATCAGAGAGATGCAAATAAAAACCACAATGAAATACCACTTTACACCTGTCGGAATGACCATCATCAACAAATCAACAAACAACAAGTACTGGCAAGGATGTGGAGAAATGGGAACCCTACTGCACTGTTGGTGGGAATGCAGACCGGTGCAGCCACTGTGGAAAAAAGTATGGAATTACATCAGAAAACTAAAGATGAAACTGCCTTTTGAACCAGCAATTCCATTGCTAGGATTATACTTGAAAAGTCCTAAAACCCTAATTCAAAAGAACTTATGCACCCCTATGTTCATAGCAGCACTGTTTACAATAGCTAAGTCCTGGAAACAGCCTAAGTAAGTGCCCATCTGTAGATGAGTGGATCAAAAAACTGTGGTACATTTACACAATGGAGTACTATGTAGCAAAAAGAAAGAAGGAACTCCTGACATTTCTGACAACATGGATGGAACTAAAGAGAATTATGCTTAGTGAAATAAGCCAGGCAAAGAAATAAAAATACCATATGATATCACTGAATACAGGAAACTAAGGAACAACACAAACTAATGAACTAAGTAGAACAAGGAACAGAATAACAGTTATTAGGGGGGAGGGTAGAGGAGAGAGGGAGAGAAAGGGGATAAGGGAAGGGTTTAATCAAAGAACATATATAGGTGACTCATGGACATGGACAACAGGGGGCATGTGATTGTGGGAGAGGGGGTGGGCTGGGTGGGGGAAAAAATGGGACAACTGTAATTGAAAAACCAAAAAATAAAAAAATTTTAAAAGATAAAGAGAGCACATAATATGAAAAAAAACTTAAAATAATAAATGTATTAAAAACATATTTTAAAATAATTTCTTGAGAGAGCAAGAAAGCAAAGAATGTTCATAAGCTGAAAATAGAAAAAGAAGACACCTGGGAAAAATTTTTTAAAAGCCTATGTAGCAGGAACTCAGATCTCTGGGAGGGATCATTCTTCCATGCCCCTCCGTCCAGGTGTCCTGTGATTCAGGAGACAAGCTGGTCTTGTCTCCGCTTGTGGCTTTAGGCTGTCCAGGCCACTGGGTCATGGAATCTTGAGAACAAAGAGGTCTGCTAAGTACTCCATCTGCCTCCCTGTAGATAACATCTTAAACTGGAGCCAGCCTTGAGGATTAATGGGTCTGCTTTGTATCCCTGATAGTTGCTATCTAAACCATAAGTTACCCTGGCTGTACTTTACACGTGAATTATACATTGTAAAAATTCTTTCACTGTTGGCTATAAAGCTCACCCCCCTTATTCTATTTTTAGTAACTCTTGAAATTCTAATAAAAGGATGGTAAAGCTTCTCGCTCTTTGCTGATGGCCAGAGCGTGCTACAGCCTCCCGATCGTTTTATCATTCTGCTTGCTGGAATTGCCTCCGCGTCTCCGATCATATTCAACACTACAGCCTAAAGCCAATTCTTCCCTGGGAAGCATATGCTTAATTATAATAATATTAGCCTCTATTTTGACAGCAGTGCAGACCATGGGAACTAAGTAATAAATCAAGGGCTACTCATAGTGAAGGGTCTAGTAGAATATCTCTGCATAAAATTGAGATTTTGGGAAATAAACAAGAATTAAATCTACCATTCTGAAGGGTCAACAAGCTAGCTTGTTTTTCTAAAACTCTCAAATAATTTGTAACATAACTTTTCCCTCAAAATCTGAGTTTATTAGCCTAGATTCAGACTATCTTCATGGTCAACAAGATTTTCAAGTGTTCCCAAGTTGACAATGATATCAGGTAACTAATGGGAGCCAACAAAAATGCCCTTATAGAAATGCAGGCTTCAAAGAATTATCACAACTAAAGTTTTAAGGACTATGAGCCCATAGTAAAAAAAACACGAAATATGTCAACAAATAAAGTGTAATCAGTCAGAGCCAGAAAAAACAAAATACTAGCAAATATTTCAGATATTGAAATTTATCTGAAAGAGAACATAAAACAAGTACTTTTCATGTTACAATGAAGTACTTATTAAAATTATGAGCACCCTTGCAAGCGTGTATACATTAAACAGTAAGGTTTGAAATAAGTAAAATATAATTTTTAAATAAAAAATAAAATAAAATGTAAAACTTATTTGACAAATTAAAAATAGATACAGCTGAAGAAAAGTTTAGTAAACCAGGAAATAATTGCAAAGGAGTTATTCTGGAAACAGCATAAAGTTAGAAAAATATGGGAAATATAAAAGGGGTTAGTTAGGATGGATGAGAAGGTCTTACATATGTCTAATCAGAGAACCAAAAAGATACAGTAGAAAAAAATATCAGCCCTTTTCCCCAGCTGCCATTAAGGTGCTCGGTTCTTCCGGGGAAGCTAAGGCTGCATTGGGGTGAGGCCCTCACTCCATCCGGCGACTAGCACCACGCCCGGCAGCGCTTGCCGAGCACTCGCCTATACCATGGCCTCCATCTCGGAGCTCGCCTGCATCTACTCGGCCCTTATCCTGCATGACGATGAGGTAACAGTGACGGAGGATAAGATCAATGCCCTCATTAAAGCAGCTGGTGTAAATGTTGAACCTTTCTGGCCCGGCTTGTTTGCAAAGGCTTTGGCCAATGTCAACATTGGGAATCTCATCTGCAATGTAGGGGCTGGTGGACCTGCCCCAGCAGCTAGTGCTGCACCAGCAGGAGGTCCTGCCCCCTCCACTGCTGCTGCCCCAGCTGAGGAAAAGAAAACTGAAGCAAAGAAAGAAGAATCGGAGGAGTCTGATGATGACATGGGCCTTGGTCTTTTTGACTAAACCTCTTGTAACACATTCAATAAAACTGAACTCTAAAAAAAAAAAAAAAAAAAAAAAAATCATAATAAGACAATAATAAAATAAATAAATAACAAGTAATTTCACTAAATTATGGAAAGACACAAAACTTAAGATCTCAGAAACCCATTGATGGCCTTAAATAAAAATACATATATAATCTGTATTTACTTGTTAGTCAGGAGAAATTTTTTAAGAAACTGTAAGGTACTAAATGCAGGTGTGATATCTAAAGAAGCCTGAGATAAAAGAATGATTTTAAATTGAGAGCTACAGTAGAAAACAAAAGCAGTGGAAGATTCCTAAGTGTGCATAAAAAAAAAAATAAATATCAATCTAGAATTCTGTACAAGCAGAGCTACCTTTCAAAAAAAGATGAAATTTTATTTGTTTTTAGCCAAACAAAAACTAAGAGTTCCCACAAACTCTCACTAAATAAAACTAAAAGTTCTGCTTCATGCAAAAATAAAATTACTTTAGAAGCTCTGAGATGAAAATATAGAATGGTGAGCAGTGATATTGGTAAATCTATAAAACATTACTTTTAAAATAATAATATCTAATATATAGCATTAAGAAAAACACTAGACATTAATACAATATAATTTATTTGGGGAGTTGTGATCTCAGTTAAAGCATTTCAAGGTGTCAATATATTTCAAGTAGTGAATAAAGACATTGATCAACTTTATACATTGTTTAGTTAAATATGCATATGAAACTATCTAGGTTAATCATTAAAAATAAATATAGAGAGCATAATTTATAAAACAGTAAAGTATAATAATGGAGAGTCAATGAGAAAAATAAACCAACAAAATAAAAGAAACAAATAAAAAAAGAAAATCAAACAATCCAAATGAAGACAAGAAGTAAAATATAAAGCAAAAAAGTCAAAAAATAAAAAGTAAAAATTAAGGTCTAGGAATAAATTCAAGTATATCAGTAATTATAAAGGAGATAAAATAATTTGTTTAAAAAAGCAAAAGTACCTTACCAAGTTTTTTAAAAATCCAGCTGTAAGTTACTTCTAAGAGACCCCATTAAACACATGTAGACACAGGAAGATAGAAAAAATATATGTACCAGGAAAATGCAAACCAAAGAAAACTTGTGTTGCATTATAAGTGTTGTGTAAAATAAATTTTGAAACAAGGCATTAGTAAATCTAAGAAAAATAACTGCTTAAAATTAAGTCCATTAGGAAGATAAACAATTCTAAACTTTATGCATAATAAAACCTCAAATTATACCATCCAAAGTTGACAGCTCTGCAAGAAAGAGACAAACTCCAATTCCAATGTCATAATGGAAAATAGTTAGACATGTATCCAGAAGTAATAGATTAAGCTGACCAAAAAATTAGTAAAATCCATAATATTTGAACACTATAATTAATAAACTTACTGTAAAGAACATATATAACATTATATCTAACAATGAGAGATACAATATTTTCTAAGCACATAACAAATACTTATTAAAATTTACCAAATGTCATTCCAGAAAGCAATACTCAACAAATTAATGATAGACACCCTCACAATGCAATTAAATTAAAAATCAATAAAAAGAAAGCAACTAAAATTTTTCTTATACATGAATTTTGAAAACATATTTTTATATATTTATGGACCAAAAATATTATCTATCAACAAACTAAATCTAGCATTGTATTAAAATATCAAATATAGCACAAATAACAAGTTGATCTAGAAATGTAAAATTTGTAATATAAGGAAATCCATTAATGAATATTACCATAATAATCAATTATGAATTATAAAGTCAGTTATAATCTTAACAAATGCAAGAAATGTATCCCACAAATTTCAATATCAGTTCATGATATTAAAACAAACCTTAATAAATTAAGAAGAGAAAGTTTCTTAGCACAACAAAAATCTTCAAGAAACATTTTAAACATATGGCAATGAAAATATTTCCTTTAAAATCCAGAACCAGCTAAGGATGCATACCATCACCATTTATGTTCAATAGTGAACTGAAGATTCTATACTGTGTAGTAGAACAGGAAAAGAAATCAAAGGTATAAGGATTAAAAAGGAAGAAACCAGGCTATGGCTGTAGGAGAAAATAAGAGTGTCTACTTTCTAATAGACCAGCGGTTCTCAACCTTCCTAATGCCACAACCCTTTAATACAGTTCCTCATGTTGTGGTGACCCTCAACCATAACTAAAGCATAGTGATTAATCACAAAAACAATATGTAATTATATATGAGTTTTCTGATGGCCTTAGGCAACCCTGTGAAAGAGTCATTCGACCCCCAAAGGGGTCGCAACCCACAGGTTGAGTACCACTGCAACAGACTATCCATCCGGAATCCACAGATGATCATTACAAGGATCATTCACACATTTTATATTCACAACATATTTGACATTATCAAAAATAGTAAACAATGCAAAAACAAAAAACCTGGTTGTTTAATCAACTCATGAAAGCAGAGGAAACACTGGGAGGATATTAATTTCACCTCTTTAAATCATGTAAATGTAACCTTCCAAAAACACTCCAAATAACAATTTCTGTAGAACATTGTCTTTGTTATTATAGTTTTGAGGTCTCCTCTCTGAAAATCCCTATAGAAATCAGAAATATTGGTGATATTCTGCTCAGTCCTCTTACTATTCTTTCAATAGGAGAAAAAAATGTATCTGGTCCTAGGAAAACATAAATGAATAAGACATGCCATTTCTATATAACACAAATAATAGAGCAGTAAGATGATAAAGATGTTCCTACACATCCCAGTGTTATTGCTCTAGATATATTAATGACAAGAAATGATAAGAGACATATCACAAATCTTATATGAATACATGCATATAGAAACCAGTTCCCAATGTCTCCAGAATTGCAATCTTTTAATAACACTCAATAGTTCATGAAAATGTTGCCTAACTTACCTTATTCGAAATTATACATTCTGATTAAATGTGGATATTTAAATTTTACTATAATCACTTTAATTTAATATATTTTTAAATTCAGTTATTTCCAGGAACTAATATTGTATACATATTCTAACTTATCATTCCATTAACCCAACCTGTGGGCTCAGACCACTATGAACATGACTTGTCTTTCATTAGGATGAGAAAAGATGGATGATATCTGACCAGAACAAGGCATGTGAAATGGCTGATTAAATCTTCACTGTCAGGAGGCTGATTGTTCTGAACTCCGTGGGAATTTTCTAGAAGCTTCCCCTACAACGGGCAGGGTGTTATTAGGCAGAACTATAGTTCCGTGCTTTCCTGGCATACAGAACATTGGTCACTACATATGGTCAAGGTTGTCTCAGCTGAATGGTTACACCTGTGGTTCCTATAACTTTTACACTATCCCTATCTTGCAGCACTATAGACAGTACAGCCCCATAGACAGTACAGCCCCAAGTATATTCTAATTGGCATGTTGGCATTCCAGATAGCCCCAACTACATACAAATTGTCAAATACAAAAATAAGAGAAAGTATCCCTGACCTGTGTGGCTCAGTTGGTTGCAGCATCATCCCATAAACCAAGAGGTTGCAGGTTTGATTCCCAGTCAGGGCACCTGTCTAGGTTGCAGGTTCAAACCCAGTTGAGGTGCTTATAAGAGGAAACTGATTGATGTTTTTCACATCCATGTTTCTCTCTCTCTCTCATTCTCTTTCCCTCTCTCTAAAAATCAATAGGCATGTCCTCTGATGAGAATTTTTAAAAAAGAGAAAAGGTAGAAAGGAGCTTTCTCAAGATTATTTACCTGATGAATAGTCAGTGTAAGAACTAGAATATTTAACATTCTCTACCTGAAGCGCCCAAGGATGAGGGAGGAAGAAGGAGAAGAAGGTGGAAGAAAACAGTCACAGTAAAATGAAAAGCATTATAGGTAAATGGTTAAAAGCTTGGCCACTACCTGAGTTTGGAATCCTGGTTTTGCCAGTTAATAACTCTGTGACTTTTGATAAGTTATTTACTCTTTTCGGCTTTGGTATCCCCATTTGTAAATGCAGAGACTCTAGCCTCATAAGTTTATAAAAACTGTAGTGCTCAAGAAAATGGTAAGAGTTTAATAAATATAAGTTATTTTCTAGATTTTATCAATATCTAATATTTTCAAGAATACTACTAGACCTCTTCCTGAAATAAATTATGACATAAAAAGGTTTTCAGTTTCACATAACACAAGCAGTTAAAATATGAAAAGTCCTGTCAACCAACTATTTTAACCACATTTTTCCCCTCCAGAGAACAGATGGGCTTTTGAAGACCAACTTGAAAGTGAATAAATAGATTCACTCTTTTGGCTTCAGGCAATTAAGTCTTAGACACCAAAGGGTTTTTATGTTACTTTTTTTTTTTTAAAGGATTGTTACTTATATTATCCATGGAGTAATCTCTGCAACAAAATAACGAATTGTCTCAACTTGAAGCTAAAACATAGTTCAGAAATAGATTTATGATAAGCATCTTTCAGGCTCTATTATACAATAGCCAATATGCTATTCAAATGTGGCTATTTAAATTTAAATTAAATTAAAGTTTAAGTTCAATTCCTAGTCATGCTAAACACATACCAAGTGCTCAATAGTCACATGTGACTAGTGGAAATAAAACATTTACATCACCAAAGAACTTTTTATCGAATAGCATTGTAGATGATGAACTGGGATATCTGGTGTCACTTGCAGGTAATCTTATCTCATTAGTAAAGACCATTAGAAGTCGCTAGTGAAATAAATCTTCAATTTAGAGTCTAGTTTAATAATTAAGAAACCTTATTTTACAATTACATATTTGCATTCATTATTCCCAGGCAAATTTTATAGGCTACCACATCGTTATGTTCTAGTTCTAATATCAGAAAATTACAAAGCACTATATGTTTTATGGCTAGTTGATCATTTGAAACACACATAAGAAATTTCCAAAGCCATCATTGCTTAGCATGATCACATATTATCTATGCAAATGATACTGTCCAGACTCCACAAGTAAAGTCTACAGAGCAAAAATGACATTAAGTTAAACTTATATTCAGAAATTTGTGCTATGAAGGCAGATAATCTTAACTGGTAAAACTGTAAAACCAATTCCTTAGTCTAGGTTTTTCTGAATAAATGTTTCTCATATTTAAATGTACTACTTTAACATATTCTTTCCTTAACTTTAGCTCGTTGTAGCTGCATTCAGTGTTTTAGTTTCATTACAAATATCATCATGAATCACAGCTCCAGCTTCTCCTGGCTGCAAAACAGGCAACTGCACACAGCATGCATCCCCTTGAACTGGCCTTCCCAGGCTCTGGCCCTCTGGACCACTGGCTGGGTTAATACATTAGCTTTCAAAGCCTCAAAGGAATCCAGCTTGCTCCTAGGATCTGCCCTGACACTATTTAAATATCTTAATCTCATCTTGACTTCCCTGGAGATGGGGAATTACAATAAACCCTATGTAGTTGAGCACTAAAAAGAATGTCAAGAAACTAAAAGCACCTCTTATAAAAATAAAGGGGAGGGAGTAGGAAGGACAGTAGTCATTTTCAGAGTTTGAGATTTCCTGAGTGCTGTTGTGAGGTAGTGATGAGGGAGCTGGAAGAATTTAAAAGTCAGAATTAATAGTTAAAAGAAGCTGTTTAGGGGTTTTCTAGCTCAACTTCCTACTTAACAGATGAATAAACTGAAGTTCAGAGAAGATGAGAGCATAAAGGTACAGTACAGTGATTAAAACCATGGACTATTGTAGTCATAAAATCAAATGCTGGCTCTACTACTTAGTGGCTAAGTGAAGTCTGGCAAGCTTAATCTCTCTGAGTCTCAATTTTCTCATTTATATAGGGAAATTATGATCCAATAACTACCACATAACTCATTTGCAAGAATTAAATGAGATAATATATGTCAAGTGTTAGAGCAGATACTGACAAATCTAAGTTTTCAACTCATGGAGGTGATAACGATGATGGTGACAATCATAATTATAATGTGGTCACCCCAAAACTATCTTCGAGCTAATAAAAGAAATAAAATTGAATTCAAGTTTTGAACTGCTAGTCTAATGCTCTAAGCTGTGCATCAGCTGCCTGCACTAGTCCATCCATAAATACAACTTGCTAGTAGTTTACTTTTTATATGAAAGACAGCCCTGGCTGGTTTAGCTCAGTGGATTGAGCGTCGGCCTGCGAGCTAAGTGTCGCTGGTTCGATCTTCCAGTCAGGGTACATCAGAGAAGGAAAACTCTGACTCCAAAAAACCTCCGCTGCCTTGCGGCATACCTCTTCAGGGGAAAGGCTAAGGGAGTAAACCCCGACAGAAAATCCGGAGCCGGAGTCCCTAAGGCGGTTTGACGTTGTAGTCAACACCGGCAACTCCTGCGGTGCACCTGAAGCCAAGCTGTATTGACTCCGTCTTTCCCTTGGACCCTTCAGCTGCGAAGAGAGGGGGGATCTGCTGCATGGGCAACAGCGGACCCTCCATATTACCCTGCCCAGGCTCTGTAGCTTCAGCGTCATCGCAAGATGTTGATTCAACACGGGAGGAGACAGATACTACCATGTCACTCCCGAGTCGGACTGCACAGCCATTCTCGGCGGTGCAGATGGACTCTTAAGAAGCTACACCATCGTCTCTCGAGACGGACGGCTGCCGACGACGACGACGATATGAAAGACATGAATCTTATCAAAGACTCTAGAAATGAACTTCTCTAAGATTGTCAGATGGTACACAGAATAAAGTCACCAATCTTCATAATTTCTCTTTGCTATGAATCTATTATTTAGTTATCAACAGCCCATTTCAGGATGAGGTTATAAAGAATATGGTTCTTTATTCTGGATGAAGCTGAAGTCCCCAAAGCCTGGCTTGCGTCATGGCCACACACCTTGTTTTTCCTGTTAGAAACTATTATTTCCCTGTTTTACTTTGTTTTGACTTAAGTTGCACTGTATCCATATGTTGTTTTCTCTGCCCTCTCCAGGTCATCCCATCCTAGCTCACCAGATAGCAGCTGTTCTTGTCTCCTGCAGGTGTTTACTCTTCGTCTGTGCCCAAACTAGCGCCACAGCAACCCAATTCCATGTAAAAATTTGGCTGTTTCCTAGAACTTCACTGTTGTTTCCTTGCCCCAAAATATCTGAACTTTGTACCTTTTTAGATCTCAGTTTTAATTAAAAAATAAAATGGATAATTTGCATTGCATATCCTGAAGTACCAAGGCAACAAAAGCAAGGACTCTTGGGGAAAGGTATCTTTTTTCCAGCTTTTATATTCATTTCAGAGTTAAGATCATCAACCTAAAATATCCACTAAAATGGAACTTGTGCCTCCATTCAAATATATGTAGATATTTACACTTTTCTTGAATTTTGGAAAACCTTCTTATAAAAATCTATCTATTTATCTATTCCCCAGTCTTGTTCAGGAATCTGTATTTACAATGTTGCATGCAAAATTGGAAAAGTATTCTACAAATTGATCATATGCCGTATGTTTCTGAGTAGTAATTAGCAGCTCCCTCTTCTATCCTAAGAACATCTGGCTGAGTTTCCTGACAAACTATTTAGAGCCATAACATCACTATTACCTAGATCTTGATCCTCTCTTTCACCATTAATATATTTATTTAAAATCTATAATTTAAAATGTATCAATAAAGCTCTGAGCATTTCTGGAGAGACATCCCAGAAGAAAAGTCAAGATGTCAATGTTAATTTTAGATTATTTTATTGGTCAATCTACCAAATGTCAGATTGCTAGATTTCCACACTGCCCCTGTAATGGCACCTTGATTTGAAAAAAGCCCCTAGCATGCAAGAAGAGTTTCTCATCATCATCTTGGAAGGAAAAACAAAAACAAAAACGCTCTTTACTGATGAGAGAATGAGTAAAGAGAAAGTAGAGGGTTTTGTTTTTGTTTTTGCCACTTTATCTCTCTGCCTCTGATGTCCAAGAGGAAATGTCCAGTGCCCTAGAATTCAAGGGGCATGTCTTCTTAGCCTGCTTCTTATGAACAAAATCATACCATTTTGAACAATGGAGGCAATTATTCATCCTGGTAATATTAAAGCTAAAAAATCTTTTTATGCTTTTCATATTATAAAGACCTCAACAAACTTAAGGGATACACACAGACCTGGAGCAGAAAGGTAAAAAGCTCTGTAGAATAAATTTTATTTTCCAGATTGGAAACTGGAGAGAAATTGTCATTTGCCTGAAACAAGTTTTGCTTCAAGTAAGACAGCTATACATTAAATTAATTCGTGCTTATAATTAGTATATTTGTGAACAAGACCAACAGCTTGTTGTTCATACCAATAAAATGTTTCAACAAGCTCACTTCACCTTTATAATGCCTGAACATCTGAGGCCATTACCTAACCACAGTTAGTTATTCAGGATGTTCTATATTTAGTCATGTAGTACTACTACCTATGACATGTTTTGCATAATCATTCAAGGCACTGTTAACCTATATAACATTCTTTTATTTCCATTTACCATTCATGTAGAAACTTAGTCAACTATTATTAGAATTAGTTTCTTGAAAGATCCATGGAAGCCTTGGAGCAAATAATACTTTCAAACAAAAGAATATTTCCTTTGTTAAGCCTTTCACTTATGTTATTCTTAATGAAGACCTTGGCATAATTTTATTATTAGTGGTAAAGATTGTTCTCCCATGTATATCCTGACTAAAGTGCTTTCTTTTATAGTATTCATTGCACAGTAATTTCATATACAAATCTATATAAAACATACTAGGCACATAGTGAAAGTTGCAAAATAATTAGTAGTAAGAGAACATCATAAAGGTACATGTCTATTCCACTGCTAGCAGCTTCAACATAAACATCTATTCCACCTACATTACATTGCAAGCTTAACCCTTTTTACAACATGAGATTTTTTTGTGGGTATGTAAGAATGAAAAAAAAATCATGAACTTTTCCAATATTTTTATTAGAGAGAGAATATCATTAAAATGATATTTCCTAGCTTAGAGCCCAAGTTTCCTTTTGAGTTCAATAGTTATATTGGCTGCTAGAATGTAAAGTTTATCAAATGAAGCTCCCTTCTTACCAATCAAGTGGATAAAATAAAGTCTTTGCCTACAACTCAGTTATTTGCTCTTAAAACCCTTTCAATTTAATCTATGACAAAAGTGTCCAGTAGGCTAATTTCTGTCTTTATAAAGTAAGTCAACTAATTTGATTTCTAACTAGTTTCCAAAAGTATCAATTATGTTAAAAATAAATAAAATCTTTTGGAAAATTCAAATCGAACCCAGTATATAAACTGTCAATGAATCAAGGTCTTTAAATCTTAAGACTAGAAAAGATTATATAATGTGCTGTTCCACTTTGGGTCCATGAAGCACTAAGGATTCTAGGGAAGTGTCTTTAGGTTTGTCTTTATCATGTGCCCTGTAAGTGGAACATTTCAACTAGATTCAATACCTCAGCTCTAATCTATTCTATGTATTAGGTTTCAGAGCATTATTTTGAAAGGGGTTTTGCAAATGTTTCACTTTGGATCTATATCCTCCATCAACTTAGACTAGTCAGTGCTTAGGGAAAGGGCAGGAAGACAAAGGTTTTATTTTTGCTCTTCAACTCATGAGTCTTAAAATGTACACTTTGGAGGTCTTCTCGGAGAAGTACCATCCCTTAGAACAAACTATTGAGTAGCATATCTGCTAAACATTTTTACCACTTTCTTGAAAACACCACTGTATGTAAGAGGCCTGTGGTTTATGAAGTGTCAATATATATGCCAGAGAGAGTGGCAGGCATTTTGACAATAATTTTACAATGTAGATATTATCCTGGGATTCAGAGAGATTGACTAACTTCTCCATATGCTCAGAAGTAGATTCAAGCCTAATTTGATTTTCAAGCCATGTTCTCTGTGAAACATGGTTTTGCATAAGCATGTAATTTTTTCTAAGTAGAAAGCAATGTAAAATTTTATGGATACATAAACTGATCAATGTTTATAAACTATAAAGAACAAAACAAGCAAATTATATTTATCACATAGGATGGAAAACTTCAGTTAATGCACAATTTCTACTGTATATAAAAACCAATAATTATCTTTTATAATTGATTTATTTTTAACCCGTAAATGTGGGGAAATGTGGTAATGGCCAGAGAGAAGGAGGGGGAAGTGAAAGTGGGAGGGGTGCAAAGAGGGAAAAGATAAGGGCATCTGTAACAGTGCAAACAATACAAACAAAAAGTAAAAAGCATGTATTTTAAATCATTTTTTATTGCTATTCTATTACAGTTGTCCCATTTTTTTCCTCCTTTGCCCTCCTCTGTCCATCCCATCCCACAAAAAAAGCATTTATTTTTAATGGAATCAATATCTCCCCCAAGGGGACAAAATTTGATTTTGAGAGACAAAAAATCTTAATTATTACAGTGGCCCTGAAAATAAGCACAGTAGGTGAGCAGATATAGAGTATATCTGTGGTTTTTAAATTTCATGGTGAATAAAGATAAATAGAAAAAGATTCTAAAAATGTTTCTTGGTTGAAGATGAGAGGGTGATAAAAAGAAGGGTGAGATACTTCTACGTAAAGAGACTACATTTAATATTTCTCTTTTAGATCATTTGAATTTTATTGTTTAATATCATTCTTTTTTATAAGTATTTATTGAATTTTTAAGTGTACAATGATGACCAAAAAGAATATAACCTCTATCATCATAGCACTTATGTCCTAGTGCTTGTCTGTCTTGCTTTTGTCTAAGTTTGGTTTATTTAATACTTTCATCCTATGTTTTTTATTGAATTTATTGGGGTGACATTGGTCAATAAAATTATATAGGTTTCAGGTGTACAATTTTATAATACATCATCTGTATATTCTATTGTGCCTTCAACACCTCATGTCATGTTTAATACCATTAATTATCATAATTTTTTAACCTTTTTATCTTATTTCTATCAATTTTATTGCTTTGTTATTTTGTATGCCTTTTTTCTTATCACAAGAACAAATGAAACTAATAGATTACTATCACTATTCTTAAGCAAGATAGGTCAAGGTTACTGTTTAAATTGGAAAATATTAAATATCATATGCATATAACCTACTTAAACTACCTTTCATTTAGAAACCCAGCTGGATTGGTTTTTGAGACCAAGTCCTTATAAACATATTTAAAAATAACTTTTATTTCAAAGAAGGCAAATGGATAAGTATATTTCCTTATACTGCACAACCTTGCCTTGGGGAATATCTTTCATTTTTTATTTTTAAAATGTCTCAATATTGCTCACAGAGATTTGGCTCCAGGGTATGGAGAAAACCCTTGTAATATTTGCCTTTTAATCCACAAAAAAAGCAATGTCAGTTCTGGGACCCATATCAGGCATAAGAAAGGCTAGAGACATTATAGAGTATCTACAAATGGAGTAAGAGGGAACATTGCATTTAATAGATGCTATAAGATTTGTAAGACCCTTTTAATTGTTTCTGTCTCCAAATACCCTAAAATGTCAGTTTCATTGCAATTAATGAGTATCAAAATATGTTCTAGCCAAGACAAAAGATTGAAAGGGTCAGCAGACTCAAGAATTGGCAAACTGTAAAATATTGTTTAAATATATATATATATATATACATATATATATATTTTTTTCAGAGAAGGAAAACTCTGACTCCAAAAAACCTCCGCTGCCTTGCGGCATACCTCTTCAGGGGAAAGGCTAAGGGAGTAAACCCCGACAGAAAATCTGGAGCCGGAGTCCCTAAGGCGGTTTGACGTTATAGTCAACACCGGCAACTCCTGCGGCGCACCTGAACCCAAGCTGTATTGACTCCGTCTTTCCCTTGGATCCTTCAGCTGCGAAGAGAGGGGGGGTCTGCTGCATGGGCAACAGCAGACCCTCCATATTACCCTGCCCAGGCTCTGTAGCTTCAGCGTCATCGCAAGATGTCGATTCAACACGGGAGGAGACAGATACTACCATGTCACTCCTGAGTCGGACTGCACAGCCATTCTCGGCGGTGCAGATAGACTCTTAAGAAGCTACACCATCGTCTCTCGAGACGGACGGCTGCCGACGACGACGACAACGATATATATATTTTTTTAAATTTGCCTTCATAAAGCAGAACACACGATGCTTGGCCAGCCCTCATGAAGACAAACTATGGCCTAATCAGGCAACCATTTTCTTTTCATTTGTTCCTACAAAGATCCTCCACTTACTCAGAAAATAATTTCCTGATATTTACACAATATGAAGTTTTCTTGAAGAGTAGCAATAAGTCTATTTCTTAAACAAATTTATGTAAATTCACTCTATTCATAATACCTAATTCAGTCGTTTCTTTCAACAAAACATTACTAAATGCCTACTGACCAGCCCATGTGAACAGCCCCCTACACCACAAGATGCAGGTGATGTTTAACTTCAAAGATCTAACTTTAACTCTTCTTGAATCTTACAAAACCTCTCAATGAGAAGTCTTAGGAGATACAATAGGTGATCCTTCCTGAGAAATACAAATTATATTTTCTTAGGCTATTTCCAAAACAATGATCCTTTTAATATAAAGACATGATTTTAGGAGCATTCTGTTTGGGCTGCAGGTCTTTTCGATTATTTTCTCAAACAATACGCCAAAGAGTTTAGCTTGGCTGGGCTCATCTCAAGAATGAGTTTTAGACTAGAAGTTACTTTTCTTTTGTTGAATGACAGAATCCTTATCAGTCAGCTCTGCTCTATCTCATATTTCACAGCTGCATGAAAGAAAGAAAGAAAGAAAGAAAGAAAGAAAGAAAGAAAGAAAGAAAGAAAGAAAGAAAGAAAGAGAGCCTCATAATATGATTTTACAGAGAAGAATCCCACAAACGAATTTTTTAGTAGACTGAAGGCAGCTAATGCCTGTTTCCCCTCTGTAAAGGCTTAATTCTTTGTAGAGAAATCTTAATAGCAGGAGGAGGCTATAAATAAAAATAGAATTTGTGGATGATTCAAATCCCTCTTCCAGAGAGAGCCCAAGAGAATACTTGTTTTATCTTGACAGTTCTTTGCCCTCTTACAGTCTGTGTGGCTCACAATTAGTTTTGATGACCCAAATGCCTTGCATGATAATGGTCTTGTCACAACTTTAGCCATAGATAATGTGGTCAGGAAGAGTTCTTTCCCCATTGGTCAATTTTCTAGGGCTTGCTGTGTGAAAACACCTTGTCAAGTTATGTGCAGACATAATTAATTATGCTTAATAGAAGCCCATGGGACTTTAGCTGATTTTAATGCCTAGAATATTTCTATTAATCCTAGATCTGGTTTTGAATTTACATTTGAATCTAAATCACATGCTCTCAAAACTCTCTAAGAATTACTTTTATGTCCTAGATTCTAAGATGAAAAAACAGATCTGTGTTATTTTAATTGTCCTCAAACTGATTCTAATAAATACTTTTATTATACAGTACTCTTTTAAAAAGAGAACAGAATATAATTTTCAGGATGAGGAGATAACAATATTTATCTCATTTATTTTTCATTTCATAACTTTAATGAATACATTTATTATTATAATAAAACTAAAATATATTGATTGATTATAACGATGCAAGTATAATTATAGGAACTAATTAATTCACACTTTATATAGCACTAGCTACATAATTCAAAGCACTTGAAAAAACAAAAATAAAGGTCTTTTTTGCCCTCTAAAGTGACATTGAGTTAATTTAGGAGAAAAACAGTTACACTTTTCATCCACATGGACAGCAACAATTTAGATGAATTCCAGAAGTATAAAGAAGAAAACACATTATAGCTATTACCTTGAAGATGATAAACTTGTTCCTAAAGCTAGATAAATAGAGATAATCAGCCCATAAGAAATAAAAGATACAGTGGATATTGGGTTGCTTCCCCACTTCCTCCTTCTTCATAGAACCAAAATCACCTGTAGGTCCTAAACTTCTTCCTTTTCCCAGAATTTCCATAGGCCTCAGGAGAAACCTCCTCTCCTCCCAGGTCTTGAAATGGGTTTAATAGCTACAGGCAATCCCAACCTGTTGCCAGTAATTTATTTAGGAATTGGTTTGTGGCTTATTTTCAACAGTGGTTCCTGAAAAGTGGTTTATGGGCAGCTGCTAGGAAAATTCTTCCTCTTCCAATAAATTTTCTAAAACAATCTCCCCTTTGTTTTTATGAATGCAGCCATGGATGGAAGTGAAGCCAGGATGTCTACAGATATTTTTACCAGCCTGAGGAAGAAGAGAATGTACTGAGGAGGATTGAGAAAGAAAACAGAAATAAAACCAACATATAGGAAGCCTGACCAATACCCTGTACCCAGACACCCCAATGAGTGAGCTAATACCAATTTTATTATGTAATTTGATTTGGGTTTCTGTTACCTACAACTGAAAGGATGCTATTGGATACAAAAGTTTAAGACAAGGACCACTGTTTCACAATTACTGAAATATGAAGTATTACAACCATTGCTTTATGTTAAATTACTGATTTCAAGGAGCCCATATTCAAATGGAATATTTAGGCATATTAAGGCATATCTCTTAGACTAAAATATTTGTATGGTATCATTGGCACTCCTAGCAAGAACTCACTAATCAGCTTAGTTATCACCTAGAGGCAGGGATGATTTCATTAATTAAACATATATATATATATATATAATTGAATGGGTTCTTTGTGTTCATACTACTCAAGGCAATGTAGATACAGTAATGAACTACACAGATAAAAATCTCTGCCCTCACGAAGTTTATGTTTTAGAGGAGGAAGCAGCTCATAAAACAATGCATTTTAAAAACATGTAGTGTGCCAGATGGTGATGTGTTAAAAAATAAAAATATTCCAGCACAGAAATAGAGCCTGAGGATGAAAAATAAGATCTAATATTTTCAAAAAGAGAGCCAGGGAGAGCCTCACTTCTCATTAACATTTTAGCAGGTACTTCAAGGGAGCAATAGGGTGCTATGGCAGAGATGATGGAGAGTGGGAACCTTCTTGCCTTTTCATGTCCCAGAAATAGCAGATAGCAAGGGATACTGCAAGGCTGGGCAGCAATGAGAAGGGGAGGGTAGAAAGCAGATCAGAGAGGGAACCGGGTCAAGGTACTTATAACAGAGTCCCAGCCAAAGTCTACAGCAATAATATGCAAGTTGTTAGAAAATGCCTGGTTATATGTATATTTTGAAAATAGAGCCTAACAGCCTGGTACTGGCATAAAAACAGATGCAGAGATCAATGGAACAGAATAGAGAGCCCAGAAATAAACCCACACCTTTATAGTCAATTAATATTTGACAGAGGAAGCAAGCACATACAAGGGGCTAAGGATAGTTTATTCAATAAATGGTGTTGGGAAAATTGGACAGAGCCATGCACAAAAATGAAACTACACCACCTTCTTATACCACACACAAGAATAAATTCAAAATGGATCAAAGACTTAAATGTTAGACCAAAAACCATAAAAATCCAAGAAGAAACCACAGAGAAAAATCTTGGACATTGCCCATAGAAAATTTTTATCACCTATATCTCCCCAGGCAAGGGAGACAAAAGAAAAAATAAACAACAGAAACAAAGTCAACAAAAGAAAAAATAAACTAAAAAGTTTTTGCACAGCAAAGGAAATCATCAACAAAATAAAAAGACAACTTACAGAATGGGAGAACATATTCACCAATACATCTGATAAGGGGTTAATATCTAAAATGTATAAAATACTTACAGAACTCAACACCAGAAAAACAAACAATCCAATTCAAAAATGTGCAAAGGACCTGAAGAGACATTTCTCCAAAGAGGACGGACATACAAATGGCCAATAGACATATGAAAAGATGCTCAACATCACTAATCATCAGAGAACTGCAAATTAAAACCACAATGAGATACCATCTCACACCTGTAGTATGGCTGTCATTAATAAATCAACAAACAACTGCTGGCTAGAATGTGAAGAAAGGGAAACCCTTTTGCACTGTTGGTGGGAATGCAGGCTGGTGTAGCCACTGTGGAAAGCAATATGGAGATACCTCAAAAAATTTAAAATGGATCTTCCTTTTGACCCAGGGATCCCATTTCTGGGAATATATCTGAAGGAACTCAAAACACTAATTTGAAAGAACATAAGCACCCCTATGTTAATTGCAGCATTATTTATAATCACCAAGATATGGAAGCAGCCCAAATGTCTATCAGAAGATGAGTAGATAAAACAACTATGGAGCATTTACACAATGGAATTCTACTCAGCTATAGAAAATAAGAAAACTTTACCCTTTGCAATAGTATTGATGGACTTGGAAAACATTACGCTAAGTGAAATAAGCCAGTCAGAGAAAGACAAATATCATATGACTTCATTCATATGTGAAATCTAATGAACAAACTGATCTAACAAGCAAAACAGAAACAGACTCATAGATGGAGAGCAGATGATATCTATAGGAGGTGAGGGGAGGATAGGGCTCAAAGGAGAAAGGATTCATGGACACGGAGAACAATGTGGTGATTGTTGAGAGGGAGAGGGGCATAAGGAGATTAATTGGTAATGAAAAATAATACAATAAAGATTATTTTAAATTGAAAATAGAGGCAACAGCATATGTTGTTGGATCAGATGTGAGATATAAAAGAAATACATCAGTCAGAGATAGCTCCAAGATTTTTTTGACCTGAGAAGCTAGAAGGATAGATGTAGCATTAACTGAGAAGAGTATGAGAGAATATAATTCTTTGGAGGAGGAAGGAAGTCAGAGTTTGGTTTGGAGCTTCCTAAATTTGAGCTGCCTATTAGAAACCCAAGTGGAGACTGATGTCAAGAAATCAGCTAATTCCTGAAGACAGGATTCTGAAGTTCAGGAGAGAGCTCCAGGATGAAGTTATAAACTTAGAAATTATTAGTGTATAGTTGGAACTTAAAACCATGAAATTATCTGGAAAGCAGAGGTAAGCTGCAAAAATAAAAGATCTAAGAAATGAGCCCTCAGAAAATGTGACATAGAACAAGTTTATCTATCTCAGGAGAGGGGCTCAGGTAAAGCTGTTGCAACATAAAAAGAGAAAATTCTCATTTCTTTTTAAAAATATTTTATTTTTTATGCTATTACAGTTGTTCTACTTTTCCTCCTTTGGCCTACTCCACCCAGCCCACCATCCCTTAGGCAATCCCCACACTATTGCTCATGTCCATGGGTCATAGATATATGTACTTTGGTGAATACCTTCACCTTCTTTCAACCAGTCCACACCTTGCCCCTCCCCTCTTATAATTGTCAATCTGTTTCATGTGTCTATGCCTCTGATTCTACTTTGCTCATGAATTTATTGTGTTTATTAGATTCTATGTATAGGTGAAATCATACGGTATTTGTCTTTTGCTGACTGGCTTATTTAATTTAATATAATAGTTTCCAGATCCAACCATGCTGTCATAAATGGTAACAGTTCCTTCTTTTTTACCACTGTGTGGTATTCCACTATGTAAATATACCACAAATTTTTTTATCCACTCATCTACTGATGCGAACTTAGGCTGTTTCCAGATCTTGGCTATTCTAAATAACACTGCTGTAAACATAGGAGTGCATATATTCTTTCAAATTGGCGATTTGGGATTCTTAGGCTATATTTTCAGAAGAAGAGTGGCTGAATCAAAAGGAAGTGAGAATTCCTATTTCCAACTAGCCCAAAAAACTTTGAAAAACAAGGATAAAGGAAATGGGACTCAAATGAATAAACGGTTGTCCTTGTAACTTTTTAATTCTCCCATCTATAAAGCATATTAACATCATACAAAAGTTCAATGAAACCTTGCTTTTGGTGGGTCTCTTGTCTCTGCTTTCTTCCGCACATTGACTTTAGATTTAGGAAACTACCAAGGTAGTCACAGCCGCCTCAAACCTCATAGCCAGACTATTGCCAAGAACAGATAAACAACTACCTCTTAGAAGAGTAAGAAATGACGAGGAGCTAGAGAGGTTTATTTCAATGAATGGGTGACACAGAAGTTGACAACATAATCAAGAAGGAAGTGAGTTATGCTCTTGAGCTCATTAAACATAGAATAAATTGTTCAAGTACTCTCTAGTGGCCTTTTTTCTTCTATTGTTTGCCTTAACACAACCAGTCATTAAAGGACATTACCTGATTTTTTTTTTTCTTAGTTTACTCCCTATGGACCTCTATCACTTGCTCAAATTTAAACCAATTGTTTACTGGGCTTACTGCACAGCTTTCATCATGGAAATGCACTTTATTACTCCCTTGGACATATTTGGTAGATCCCTTAAAGAGATTGTTTCCTCTAAGGCACCAATAAAACATACCAAACTAGATCCTATGCTGATTCTTAAACTAACGAATGGCAAAGAGATGGGATAAGCATCACTAAACTAATAAGGATGACTTATGGCTTTGATAGGTGCCTCTCCGAGGAGCTAATGTTTAAGGAAATCAGGATTTGGTTTTCAGGGTGAAAGAGAAAATTGGATGTTGAGAAAGCAGCCAAGAGTATCTGATACAATAAGGTTAAATAAAAGCTCTATTTAGAGAAAGGGGGGGGGGAGAACTAATGAGTTATAGAAAAAAGAAAATATAATTGCAAAAAATTAAACAGCTATCCATTTTATTCCAAAAGTTCTAACATTATGATATATGAAATAATTGGAAGATAGAGTTGGATTTTTAAAATCACTTTTAGCACAAACATTTTGATTTCATTACTATTTTGATTTTAAACCCTTGTGAATTGCTGTAAAACATCATAAAACATCATTGCTTTTGAGAATTCTTAATATTTAATTAATGATAATCTTAGAACATAAGCTGGTTGATGTGATATTTTAAACATTACACTGCTGATTTGAGGTTAATGTAAGATCAAATGTCAGTTGATGGCAATTTGATAGGCTTCAGATTATAAATTACTTTACTTAGGCTTATATCAGAAAACATCTGATTCTTAATGTGTAATTTAATGGAACTACTACTAAAATTAGAGTATGGACACAGCCATATTAATCATAGATTGAATAAATGTTGGTGTTGTCAGTCCTAAAGGCAGTTTATAATTTATCACATATTTTTTCTCTCTTTAAGTGAGAAAACTCTAAATTATGCTAATAAAAGCCATAAAGCATCCTTCCAAATCTCAGCCATTAGCTCATCAACCCTGTATCCTAGGTCCTGTAAATTTTGACCTTCACTTCATTTGTGTCTAATTGGATCTCTATAGCATTAATTGCATTTAAGAAGGTTAATTTAAGAAGGCAGAAAAACACTGCATATTATACATGTGCAGAAATGTCATTTGGATAGGAAAACACTTCTTTCATAAAATATTTTTTTGTAAATAAATATAGACATATATGGAATGATTTACTCTTTCTTTTGCTGGCTTAATAATGACTAAATGTAATCCCCCATCTCTTTATATCTGATAGACCATTGACCTAAAATACATTGCTGCTATTGATTTTCTATTGGACGAGGTTAATAGTGTGTTTGTTCTTATGTGCTTTTAATTTCAATATGGTGTTTATTTCTCTGCTCTTTATCAGTGTTGTTTTTTATAAAAAATTATTTACTAAATCAGATTATCATTATTTATGTAAGTGATCAGGTTTCTCTAGTAATGAGTCTATTGGGTATAGCAGAGTTATTTTTTCTCAGAAAAGATATCTCTTGTTCTTTTTAATTTTAATTTAAAACATTAATCTCTCCTCAATTCCTTAAAGATAAGTTCTAATTAATTATCAGGTTGCACCAAGTAAAAGTAATGCAAATCCTTAAAAGGTAGAAAATGGATAAACTTACACATTATGAACTCATCACCTGAATCTTTTTCTTTATTTAAAATAGCTTTTTCAAGGACAGAGTTGGTATAATTCATAAGAATTATTATATCATTTTTTCTTTGGAAGTTTGAAATATAGAGTTAAAGCCAGTTTCTGAGAAAAGCTATTATCACCTGACAAAATAACTTATGGGGCAGTGATGAAGAAAACATTAATTAAAGTTCTCAGATTTATGTTCTCTAGTCATCTTTGCTGAACCTTCCTGATTGCAAATAGATTATATAGTGCTGACTCTCTGGTAATGGATGAGTCATCCTTAGAACCTATCTTAGGCATCACACAGTGAATGTCTTCTTTCATATAATGATTCACTTTGTATTTATGAAGAAATATTTTATCATTATTTACAGCCCAAATACAATAATGCACATAGTTCAAATTTTTAGTTTAAAGAAAACTTAATCAAACTATGACTTAAAAGTAATGCATACTGCCAACAAGATTACAGTATGAAAATGGAGCCATGTATGGTAGCATGAGATACAGTGTTATATCTAGAACACAACACATGTATCTAAAACAAAGCCTTTATTCATTGTGATGGCAGATTCTGCTCTGTGCAATAAAATGGTTGCCTGATGTGGGTTAGAAAAGTTCTTTCCTGAGCAAAAGCACTAACCAGACAGTCTGTCCTCCCATTAGCAGGCACTTCTCTTCATCATTCCGTCAGTCTTGTCTAATCTTGTCTCTGTAGCTGTAAGCTGCTTCCACTGTTGCACACCTGAGTCTGGCCTAGCCCAGCATGAGTAAGAAGCAATGTAATTATTCTAAGCTCAGGAGAATATGAACAGTCTACCCCCACTCCACTCCCAGTGCACAAAAGTGAGGACCTGGAAAGCTTTATTTCAGGGAATATATCCACTACTAGAGTTAGTTCCCTTGACCGCTGCTGAGATTCTAACTTTCTTTGTAGGCAAGTTTATCCAAGAAACAATCACCTCTGACACTAATTTTTCCTTCACTGACTTTGTGAGTCACAGTAAGATAATATAGAAGTTGGCAACATAATTAAGAGAGAAATGACAGAAAATAAAAAGACCTGGTGTTTTCCTAGGACCAATAGAGCACTGAATAGATTTTTCCAACTTTTCCTAATTGCCTCTCCCTTTTCCTTATACAGGCTACCTTAACATCTGCAGTCTCTCAAGAACATTACCAAATTTATTTAAACTCTTCTTCTTAGTTCCTCCCTTATGATCCTCTATCCTCCTTCTCAACTTGAACCAATGGCTTCTGGGGCCTACTGCCCAGCTGTCTTCATAAGAACATGTCTCCTTACTCTCCAGAGTAAGATAAACACTTTCCTAGTGGCCATATGGTGTTCTTTCTTGATTTGCTCCTCATTTTTCTGTAGTCCATCTTTAAGTAACTTCTTACATAAGATTTAGGAAGTGAAGGAGGTAAACTTTCTGATCCTTTGACTATCTGAAAATGTTATCTCCTTATACAATTGATTAAAAGTTTAACTGAATATAAAATTCTAGGTTAATAATTTTCCTTCAAATTTTTGAAACTGTGGCATTCTTATCCTCCAGCACAATGTCCACCTGATGAGAAGTCTGATGCAGTTTCAATTCCCATGTTCTCTTGTATTCTAAAACTACAAGTTTCAGTCTCACCCAGCCTCCTCTTTGACTTAAGAACCACAGCTGAGATGAAAAATCAACTCTAAACAATCTTAAAGATGTCTAATCCCTCCCAAATTGTGTTAAAAAAATGAGTTAGCTTCTCTTTAACACAATTGTACCACCACAGAAACTTATCATGGCACCTCCTTGGCATGAAAAAATCTGAAGAAATTGCTGGATTGTATTTTCATAATTATGTATCATGAGTAAAGCTATTGTTTACCCAATTAACCTGCTTTATACCTTGTTTCCTAAAACAGGTATCAAACACTCACATAGCACTCTCTATACATTGTAAAGTGTTGTAATGCTCTATGAATATTAGCACATATAATTCTCAGAAAAACCCTGTGATAAAGATACTAGTAATACCTTAATTTTAAAGATAAGAAAACTGAGGCACAGAGGAATTAAACCATTTATAAAGAATACACAATTGATAATTGGCTGATTCAAGTGTCAGGGTTTGTATCCAGGAAACCAGAGCATTAAGCTGTGTTGCCTCAAAAGCTAAACATATGAGACTCCTTAAACATTACCCTACATTGTGCATACCCAATAAGCATTTGAACATTACAAACAAATACAAATCCTACATGAAAATATAATTCTATTTATATCCCCATCTTGATCAAAGTATTTCTTCTTAAATTTTCTAAGTTCTCGTCTACTTAGCATTCAATATATTTGGAGCCTTCAATAAGTGTTAAGTTGATGTCATGGTGCTGACATGTTATAACCCTTGAAATATAATGAGCCCCTTAGTTAATTCAAAACATGTCTTCCTCTATTTTACAGATAGATCAAGTCATGATATTCAAGATTTTAAAATTCCCAGAAATTCAAGATGCCAGATATCCTTTTCAATAATAATGTGTGTATTGATCTATGGTGAAGGTGCCGCACGCACCCTAGGCTCCGTTAGAAGCTGTTCTGTTCAGCAGAGGCTTCGTGACCACAGCGGAACAAACCTTTACCCAGGACACTTTGTTATGTCTGGGGGAAGAAAGGTGACTGCCTCTCTAGTGGAGACCAGCAATTAGACCTTCTTGCCTCATGCCTTTCATTGAGGAGGATACACATGGGAGATACAAGGTCAAGATTCATGAATCATCAATAGTTTGGAGGCATTAGGGTTACAGCTAACAATAACATATTACATGTATGAGTACAGGGGGCACAGTGACCAGTTTGTGTTATGGTTTATCAAACATCTTGATGCCATACTGGCATTAGGTGCAAGGTTTCATACATTCCTATCTAGAGACTGTTTATGTTATACTACAGATAAAGAAAGCAGAGCAAGTTCTAAAGCATAAAAGCATAATAAATATTTTTCAAATCTAATTCCCACAGAAACCCTCTGAGTGGCTTTTGGGTATGTCTCACACAAAGCCTTATGTTGAAACTTAAAGACAGACATGACCAGAATGCTGGCGGTAGTCATGCTCAGGCCGGGGCTACAATTCCCTAAACCACAAGGAGCAGTTCCCTACACTGATCAATATTTCATACTGAAACTTACACCTTTTCACTGGGTTTTTGTTTTGAATATTAAAAAACAAACTTAATGGGTAATACTTTGAAGTATTTTTTTATCTTCATGTCTTCTTTTCACTTTTCATTTTTGCTCTTCTGCATCCAAGCACCAATGCCTTCCTTCTGAAACAATTCTGATGCCTCTGGTCCATGTGACCAAATTGCCCATTCTACCTCTGGCACTTCATAGCTATAAGACCTGACACAAATGTCCATCCTCTCTGAAAGTCAGTTTTCTTAATTATAGAGGAGTTAGTAATAATTCTTCCCTTGCAGATTTGTTGTGAGAATTAGAAACAACACACATGAAGGATTTGATTCAGAATAAGAATTAAACAAACAACCCTCATTCTGTCTTAGTACTGTCTTTATTTTAAAAGTGCATTGTGTTCTTAAGTGCAAATGGCTTAACTAGGAATTTTACTATAAAGCAATGTTAGGTCTGAAAAAAAAGTGAAATGATTCCTGAAGTTAATGTTCTATATTCCAAGCCATGAAAATAAGTTTAAGTTCTCAAGAATGAAATCTGTTAAATTACTCATTTGAAATGAAATCAAGCTGAGAGAATACTAAGAAAATTTTAAAGATTTCTTCCCAAGTGCAGATCTCTAATTATTACTGTTGAGCAAATTCTTTTCTCCCCTTGTACATATTAACAACCACATCTTAAAATTTTTTTCCACAACCCTGCTAGTCAAATACACATGTTTAGTGTTCCCATTTTAGATGGATCTTCAGAGTTTCAGTCTTTCTTTGAATAACTAAACTATTCTGAGGGTCCCAGGGTGATTAGTTTTCTCCAAGTTATTAATTAAAAAGAGGTATAAGATATACCAAAAACAATCATATGTAGACTACTCTAAAATATCCAACTTTTCTAAGTTTGGTCTTGATTTTAAGGGTCTTAAGAAAAAGTCTGAAATGATTATAAATAGGGTGTCTTGGTCTTTGGTATTCCCCATTCAATCAACCTGAAAGACAATGACACTTAACGAGTTTCAGTTCAAGGCAGAAAAATGGTGTCTTCTCATATGCCAAGAATAGTGCCCACCAAATGAGTTTTTTTTCCCCTACACAGTAATACACTTGTGTCTTACACTCTCTATTGGACTCCTGGTAAGCAACCATTCCATTAGGTCAATGGGATCAAGGACTCATTAATTTATTCAAATCTCCAATAAAGCCTCCCCATTCCTAACCACATATATAAATGCAGTCAGATTTCCTTACATACGCAGAAAAATAAATGTCTTGTTCATTACTAACATCAAAAAGAAACATTAGCAAGATAACGTTCATGCCTCGTATGTTAGGAAAGGAAGTGATGCTAGAAATGTCTGCTAAAAGTCTTTTCTTCTGTGTGTGTTGTTTTTAAGGCAGACTTATAAACACAAATACTCTAAAGTGCCCTTAAAAATTGCCTGTATAAACTCTTTTAACTTCACAAGACACTGTTTTATTTAAGTTTTGCTTTAGATTAGTTTTACTAAGTGCTTTTAATTCTTTTTAAAAAGTTAATATAACCATGTGTGACACATAATATTGAATTGTCAGAATATAAAACCTTTTACCAAACAGTTCTTTTTCTAACAATTTAAACTAAGGAATCAATCTAAAATGGGTCCAAACAAAAATCCAATTTCATCATCACATAAGTATAATATTGAAAATTCAGGTATAATATATTTATAGAATATTTGGGTATCATTTAAATTAGTCAAGGTAACACTTCGATATGATAGAGTACTAGATCTGTTTAAATCCTGTTTCCAAAAAAATATTACTGATATAAGGAAATGTTAACAAGTTAAAAATATGTAAAAGAATATATGGCCCAATTACATATGTACTCTATATATCTGTGTGCACTTGTACATATGTAATATATATGCACATATTCAATAATTTGTTATACTGATATATAAGTAAATAAATATATGTAAAATACTGAAAGGATATATACCAAAATGTCAGTAGTATTGTTTCTTCATAGTGTAAAAAAGTTTACTATTCTTCCTTTTTATAGATATGTTCCATGGGCCATACAATGTACATGTATTTTTCTCATTAAAAATTGTTTTGATTTCGGGGGAAAAAATACTCAGTGGGACATTGAAATAAAAAGTTCAATAACATTGTGCCAATGGCTTTGGTAGTTATGACAAAGAGAGCTAACTGTCTTTTGATATGTGTTCTGTGTTTATTTAATGGCAGAGAAATAGAAAATACAACTTGATGCCTAGAATTATTTCTGCCTTTTCTAGCTTCCCTTGTAGCTAGGCAAGGTGATGTGGCTTAGTCAACCCAATAAAATGTAAGTAGAAATGCTGTATGGAGCTTCCTGGAAATCCATTTATATAGGAACTGATGAGAAAGGAGAAGCTTTTTTATTTCCCCCCTCCCTTTTGCATTTCCTTCTACTCAAGTCTGCAACAAAGGAGATGACCTTGAAAATGCAGGCTGACTAAAATGATGAAGCTTAGCCCAAGAGGAAACTTAGGTCCCTCTTGTCCATGAAGCCACTCAATCACCACTAGGCTGTTTTTATGAGGAAAACAAATAAACATGTATTTTGTTTAAGCTACGTTATTTGGAGACTTCCTTCCTGTGAACCCACTATAAGCGGTCATCACAACACTGGTCACTGGCAACCTCAGCAATTATACCAATGGGCAGCAGTAGGCAAAACTGCCTTTAGCAACAATCAGAAGAATAGATGTCATATTTGTCCTCAGAGAACCAGAGCATAAAGGGGAAGAAAAAGCAGCAGGACCAACACAGAGCCAAACCTGAAGTAAAGCGGCTGGCATTTCCACATAACACATAGCCATTCCTTACTGATAATATTCTTGCCACAGCTTAGTAAACCTTTAAATAACATAGTTCACTTCATCTGTTTATTCCTCCTGCTATACAAGTAAAAATCCCTAAGGATTCTTTTTTTTCAAGCTTTCTGCATAACTTTAATATAAAATTAATAATTTTTATGCATGATCATTGGTTGGCAGTGCTTAGTTTCCCCCTTTCAAGCTATACAATTTCATGTTTAATTAATATATTACAGTATTTTTAAATTACTAAAATTTTATCAAGTCCTAATGAAATTTCAGAAGTGAAATCTATACTAGATTTAATTTATGACAATTTAATTGTATGACTACTCATGCAGGCACTTTGGTTTTCTTTTGTCTAATACTTCAAGTCTAAAGTTTTGAAAACACAATGTAACATTTTTAGTATCTAATTTCAAATGATAGTACAGTACAGCATTTCTCTCTTTTCCATTCTATAAACTCTGACTCTCTGCCCCTAAATTTACCATATTTACCAGGTTCAATGGTTAGATCTTTGCTTCATCTTTCTATTATTCTGGTTATCTTTGTGGGGCTGGACTTCTTTATTGAATCTCTTTCTATAGTGGTTAAATCTTGCAGGCTTGTCCTTCCTGGGAGCTGGATCTCTTCTTCATACCTCCAGTGGCTGGATAGTATTCTTTCTGAAGCTGAGATGGTGGCTGTGCCTGGCCTGCCTCTCTATCTCTGCTATCAGAGCCAGCTCTGCCAAAGCATTTGCTCATCACAGCCCTCAAGATACATTTAGACCACTTGCTTCCAACTCCTAGAGTTAGTTTCTCTGATAACTACTGAGGTTCTAAACTTTTTGTGCAGTCAAGCTCACCCAAGAAATAATTACTATGATAGCAATTTTTCCTTCATTGACTTTGTGAATCAGTCACAGTAAGATAATTATGCTTTAGTAATAACACTGAAATAAAACTAAATGGCTTAAATTTTCCAGAACTGCAATCTTTCCTGTGTTGGCCCAGCCTTATCAATAAGTGATTCTGCAATAACCAAGGCATGAAGAGGGAGAAATGGGAGAATAATGCAGAGTCACATACCAACAATTAAATGTTTCATTAACCAAAAGTAAGTTACATAGTCACGTTTAACTCCAAGTGGCTGGGAATTTTAATCCTCCAGTACACCCTGAATGAGAAGAGAACCAAATATTAGTGGATGGCTAATACCACACCTTACTAGTTGTAATATTTACATCATTAATTTTCATTATTAAGATCATCAGAGCATTATTTATTAAAAAGAACCATACAAAAATATTAATTGCTAAGACTTATTGTACACTTACTGTACCACACACTCCTGAGAACCTTTCATAAATATCTTACTTATTCCTCAAAACAATCCTAATCACAAAAAAAAAAAACATTTAAAGAGATGGAATTGAGGCCCAGAGCATGTAAGCATAGCTCTTCAGTGAGAAATACAGAATTTAATCCAAATATGTATGAATCTAAAGGTTTTCAAATTAATAACACTAAAGATTTATAGTACAAATCTGAAAGAAATTTTGTATCCACATTCAAAACCCTGGTAGACATATCTTTAAGTATGTAACTTCTAGGAGAGGTTGTTTAGTATATTACCTAAATAAAGCCAAGCTGGGCCAATACAAACGAGGAGATTCAAGTTTAGGTTCAAAAACTGAGAGAATCAGATGAGTTATAACATGCGTGCATGAACAGTGATCAAAGACAAACCTTTGGTGACCCAGATGAGCCAGTCAGAACACAGAGAGCAAGTCAGGTTCAGAGAAATTAGTTAACAATAATGTGTAGAACATAAGACCTGAGGTGCCCAAGAACAAAGTTTTGGTCCACTTTAGCAGAAACAATAATTCCATGGTCATTAGTCACTTTCTACCCCAGAGAAGAACATAATTCTGAGCATTAACTACCAATATATAATTTTATAATGTGATATTTCATTCAGTATGGGTACTAGATAAGGTCCTGAAATAAAAGTAAATTTAGAGAGGAAAGTGTCATGCATGAATTATATATGTATATCATATTTTAGAGTAGCAAGGGGTTCAAGAAGAAAGGGTTTCAGAGTTCTCCACTATCTTAGTTTGAGTTGCTATAATAAAGTCTCATTGATCAGGTGTCTTCAACAACAAATATTTATTTCTCATAGTTCTGTAGTCTGGGAGAGAGCATAGTTGGGTTCTTGGTGAGGGTTTACAGACAGTCCTCTTCTTCATAATATCTTCACATGTCAGAAAGTCAGCTAGTTCTTCTTCTCTTCTAATAGACACTAATCTATAATGATACTTTTTAAAGAACAACAGAAGACACAAATTACCAATAAATATCAGAAGTGGAAAAAGGACTAACACTATATATAAAATATATATTAAAAGAATAATAAGAAATTTTATATATAGCTCCATGCCATTAAATTTGATAAATTAGATTAAATGGACTGACTCACTGAAAGATGCAAACTACCAAAGCTCAAGTTTTGACTATTAAAATTTAATTCATAATTTTTTCCCACAAAGAAAACTTGGCTTCAAGATGGCTTCATTGATGAATGCTACTAAACAGTTAAAGATGACATGACAAAATACCAATTTTACACATATAGTTCCAAAAAGTGGAAGAGGACAAAATAGTTCCCCACTTATGTACTGAGGCAAGCATTAATCAGCTATGAAACCCAGATAAAGACATTACAGTTGGGGGGAGGGGGTGAAATCTGAAGACCATCCCTCATGAAAGTAGATGCAAATATCTCAACTAATTAGTGAGTCTGATCCAGCAATGTACAAAAATTACAATACATCACGACAGGTAGTTTTATCCCAAAATGCAAGTTTAGTTCAACATTTAAAAATCAATCAATGTAGTACCCTATGTCAACAGACTACCAAAGAAAAACTATATGATCATTTCAGAAGATGCAGAAAAAGCTTTTGAAAATGTACAATATCCATTTATAATAAAACTTCTCAGCAAGCTAGCAATTGAAGGAAACTGCTTAAACCTAAGAAGGACATCTTTGAAAAAACTACAATTAACCTAACAGTTAATGATGTTACCCTTTCCACCTCTTCAAAAAAAATTCAGAAGCAAGACAACAATATTTAATGAATATATCTGCTTTAATCATTTCTATTCAACATAGGACTGAAAGTCCGAGCCAGCACAATTAGTAAAGAAGGAGAAATAAACATATCCAAATTGGAAAGGACAAAACAAAGTCATTGTTTTCACAGACAACACTATCGTCTACTTAAAAAACTCAAAGAAGTTAACAAAAATATATAATATATAGCAACAAACATTTGGAAGGTGAAGAAACTATCCATAATAGCTTTAAAAACATGAACTAATTAAGTATAAATCTAACAAAATATATGTAAGATCTTTGTTCTGAAAACTAGAAAACACTGATGAACAATATCAAAACAAGTCTTAATAAATAATAAAATATACATGTTGATGGACTGGTAGACTTAATACAATAAAGATGTCAGTTCTCTCCTAATTTATTAAGAGATAAAATTATAGCCCAAATTCAAGCAGGTTTTTGAAGAAAATAAAAGCTGATTTTATAATGTATGTGTAAAACCAAAAGAACTGGAAGAGCCAAGCAATTTTGAAAAAAAAAAAAAAAAGAAAAAGTTGGAGGACTTAAACTAATTGGTTTAAAACTAAGTAGGAAGAAATCATCAAAAGCAATGTGGTATTCGAAAATTGATAGATATATAGATATATATAACTGCAACTAAAGAGCAAGTCCAGAAATAAATATTACACTCACCTGCCTTTCCTGCTTCCTCACTGGCTACTCAACCTGCTTTGCTGATTTTATCCCTAACTGCTTAATACTGAAGTGTCTTCAGAGTGCAATCCTGGACTTTTCTATTGATAACCATTTATTTAGGGATTACAATCCATCTCATAGTTTAAATATCATCTACGTGCTTCTGATCCCTCCCCTACACTTCATAATTCTCTATTCAATTATCTTCATTTGGTTGTCCAATAAGTATTGCAAATTTAGTATCTCTTTAAAAATATATACTGATCTTTTGCCCAAAGCCTGCATCTTATAGACATCCCCATTTCAGGTTATGGGAGATACTTACATCCTGTTGTCTACAAGAATAAATTTAGAGTAATCTCTTGTACCACATTTACTCTCAAGGGTTACATCAGTCTATCAGCCTGTTACAAAAATATAATAGTCACAATTCAATTTCTTCTTACAGCTTCTGTTGCTACAACTTATCAAAGTCACTGTCACATACTGGTTTCCCTTTTTTTCTCTCTCCCTTGTTCCAATCCTGCCAATATGTCCCCCACAGAGCTAGAATGATCCTATTATAACTACCCATATTTTTCGCTCCATAAGATGCACTTTTTTTCCCCAAAAGTGGGGGCGGGGGGAATGTCTGTGTGTCTTGTGGAGCAAATATTGCATCACAGACTGTGATGTGCATTATAGTGGTGACAGCTGTTAGAAGAGGAAGTGGTGGGTCCACACAAAACCCCTGGGGATGCTTAAATGTACCACTTTACTGCTGAATCTCAGGGTGCCTGGTCACTATGAAGATAGCAAAGAAAGTGATATCAGTGATTGTGAGCAACTGAGCTTCATAAATTCTGACACTAGTAATGATGAGTTCTTGGGGGTTCCCAGAAAACTAGAAGAGTACTTGTACCTTAAAGTCTCTCCTTATTTGCTAATGACAGTGATGATGGTTCTTAATACTGATGTTGACTGCTGTTCACTTTACATGAATGAAATATTATTCTGTTATACTGTATTAAATATTTTAGTACACCATTTGGTTCAGTTTCTCTTTTCTTGTTTTCCTCCTGTAAACCTAGGTGCATCTCATGGTCAAGTGAGTCTTATAGAGCATTTCCTTCTTCTGCTCATAACTCTCCAATGACTTTTCATCTCATTCAGAGTAAAAAAGCAATGTTCTTAAAATGTCCTTCCATTTTCTACCTAAGTTAGGCCACTATTTATCTCTTTGAACTCATTTATTAATACTCTTGTGCTTGCTCACACTGTTCCAGTCACTCTGGCCTTTTGCTGTTCTGGAACCAAGCCAGGCATCTCCCTTATCCAGGCCCTTGCATTGTGATTTCCTATGTATAAAATACTCTGCTCAAAGATAATAGCTCACTCCCTCAACTTCTTTTTTTTTTCTTTTATTTTTTGGTTTTTCAATTACAGTTGTCCCATTTTTCCCCCATTGTTCCCCCCCATTCAACTTCTAAAGGGTGCTTAAACATTATCTTTTCAGTTAGGTCCTCTCAGATCTCCATAACATTTTCCATTCCCATTCTGTCTTAGTCAATACAGATTGCTAAAACAAAATATGTCAGAGCCTGGTGGAGATTAAAAATAACAGAATTCATTTCTCACAGTTCTGAAGATTGGGAAGTCTAAGATCAAGGTTCTAGCTGTTTTAGCTCCTGGTAAGAATCCTCTTCCTAGCTTTCAGGTGGCCACCTTCTTTCTGCATCCTAACATTGCAGAGGGAGGGAAGAAGGGAGGGAGAGAGAGAGAAATGAGAACTCTGGTCTCTCTCCATATAAGGACACTTATCTCATCCCATCATGGGACTCCATTCACCTCTAAATCTAACTATGTCCCAAAAGTCCCACCTCCAAATACCCTTACATTGAGAATTAGGGCTTAACATAAAATTTGGGGGGAAAACAAACTATCTTTTTGATGCTCATAATACTTAATAAACTATATGTTTTATTTATAAATATATATAAATATATACATATATACAATACAAATAGACATATAAATCTTTAATTGTTGGTCTCACTTCAGTATTATATACACTCTATAGGAGCAGGAATATTTTATCTATTTTATAAAAGTGGTTGAGAATAAATATTTGTGAAATAAATGACTAAATGATTCTTAGATTTTTCTCTATGATATATGAAGACATTCATAGAGATATACCAAATGGACTAGAAAATAGTCTTCTACTTAATGAGTATTTAAGGAATGTTTACTGTTTAAAAGTTCAGTTTGTTTCCACAATGCAAATGTGTGATTGATTTTTCCCTCATAGAAGTTTCTAATTCATTGAAACAAGTCCTTAATTGTCATTTTTCCTCCCACATAATACCACATGTATACAAATTTGACTGAATTTGGTTTTCTAACACAATTTTTGCCTTCACTAAATACATACTCGCTATGGAAAGAAAAACACATCTTTCAAACAACTAAGAAAACTTCATGTTTCACTCTCATATATTCCAGTGAACTTACGTTAAAATAGGAAACAACTTGAGATAAAGGTACATATCATATAATGAAATATAGGGAACTACTTATATAGTAATATATTACAGATTTATTAATATAAAGAACTTACCTTTTTATTTCTATTCTTCATCTTGTTCTATTTCTTTTATTGGAAATGCAAATCCTCCTATATCTATTTGTCATCTTTAATATTAAAGAGGCTAAACTTGCCATTTAAAATGTACAGCTTAAAAATCATATAATAAAATGCATGAGGATTTATGCTTATAAGAGGGTTTTACAAGTTTTATCATTCTCAAAATAGTTGAGTTGGATCTATAATAGACCAGAAATCTTATTAATTCTGTTGAATATTTTTGTCCACAATAATAATATTAAATGATTTTTTAATAATTGAGGTTACTAACCAAAACTTATTAAAATGTACCTTGTGTGATAGTGAACCATCACTAGCAGGTCAGATCAAAATGATACCTCTAGGTATCTCATCCTGAATTCTGGACTTGCAGCATAATAATTAATTAAAACATTATAATTGTGTGTTCATGCAGGATGACCTTAAAATTCAGAATAGCAACTTAAAGTACAAAAGGTGGGAGAGAACAAACTGGAACTCTGAAAAAGTGTTTATATATTTTTAAAACTTAAATCAACTTTCTATTTTAAGTTTTAAACAGAAGTTTTTTAATGTTAGACTTTTAAATAATGTAGCTTCAAGCAGTTTAACAATGAAAAGTAATATTACAAAAATTACCACAGTTCTGAGGACTTATTTTAGTATCCTTTATGAATTCTGTTTGGCAAAGAGATTTAGAAAATATATTAAGTAATTTTTAAATTTATATTAATAAGAAAAATACAAATGTTTACTATTACTTAAAGTTATTAATGATAGCAATCAATAAATAAGATTAAAACAAAGTTTAAGCATAACAAGTATTTATGTTCTCTCTTCTTCTAAAATTCTAAGACTTGCATGAATATAATTTACAAATATTAAGACTATTGGCCAATTATTTCTGACTTGGAGGAGGAACACAAATTCATAAGCGCATATTCTTAAAACATAATTAAATGCCGGGATCATTAAATCAAAGGACCATGATGGAAACTGGACTCATTCTCTGCTTGGTACATATCAAGTATCAATAAACCTAATTAAGAGTGTGAAATAAAAATATGAAAGAAGTAAGGTACAGACAATAAGAAACATCAGTGAGAGTTGCTTAGGAAAGTTTCTGTACTAAAATGTAAGTGATTAGATGATGTTAAAATTCAACCAAGAAAGTATTAAAGATGGTATTCTGGCTTAAAATATCATTCCTAATGTATGTCATTCTAAAATTTCAGTTCATTCCTCTTACTTAGGGTATTGCTAAATAGTTAAATTACATATTTTTCAAATTTAAAGCTACTCCATAAGGTTACATATTAAATTTTGATTAATAAGCTTCAAAAAAGGAAAGTGTATAGACTCTGAGAGGTAAAGTAGGACCCAGTAAAAAGAAGGTGCAATTTACATTGCAAGGAACTTCCATTTCACACCTTCAAACTTTTAAATTGACTTTAATGAGTGAGATTGATTAATCAAATTATATAGTTTTAGGTGTACAATTCTATAATATATCAGCTGTATATTGATTGTATTGTGTGTTCACCTCTTCAAGTCAAGTCTCCTTCCATCACCATTTATCCCATTTACTCTCTCCTACCTGCATTTTCTCCCCTTTGCCACCGCCTACCCAGCACCCACCCTGGCCTTCACCACATTGTTGTCTCTGTCCATGGGCTCCACATATATGCATGCACGTATGTTCTTTGGCTAATCTCTTCCAGTCTCCCACTCCCTCCCCTCTGAGATCTGTAAGTCTGTTCCATGGATCCATGCCTCTGGTCCTATTTTGTTTGTCATCTTCAAACTTTTGATATATGTTGCAAACTGGGAGATTAAGTTCTCTCCTACTTCTAAAATTAAATGTCTCACTAATCCAAAGTATCCTTAATGGTACCTTTGACTTCTTCTCATTCAACTACCATCCTATGCATTGTCTCCTAAAGCCTAATCAACAGTTTAAAATCTGTGTCACTTCCTAAGGAGCCTAAGTTGACACTCCCAAGACCCTAGCTTTCACACTCAAATATTTTTGAGTAGTAGTTAAAATTCAAAGAGACATCGAGAGAATGGAATATCAAGAAACACAAAAAACATGTGTTTGGAGTACAGTTAATTCATGACTGTCATTTACTTATCTAGCCCTGGTAAGAATCTAACAATCCCTTTCAGAAGCTTCATTTCCTGTTACTTGCCATTCTAATAAAAGATGTATTGTTAAAAAAGAGTAAATATTAGCATATATTTTTAAGCAATTTTTACCCCTCATCCAAAAGATCATGCTACTAGCACCATAGCAATAGATACTAATTCTCCAATTATCGTCTTTATTGGAATTTTTTTCCCCTTAGTCAAAGAAGGAGGGTGATTGTACAAATTTGCAATAGACCAATGAACTTTACTTTGGTTAATGTGAGAAACATAAAATATTTTCTAAAAGGTGTTATGTGAAGATGTGGCAAGATTATAGTTCAATGTTAATGCTGTACTTTTACTGGGTTTCTTATCATGTCTGTGTTTCATTTGCCTCCCCAGAATAGATTTATTATAGAAGACCAGTTTACTCCACAAACATCAGTAGACTGAAATATGAGATTTAATCCATCAAACCCTTCTGCCCACCAGAGAATGCTTTACGAAAGTTTTCCCAGTGAGGTGGCTAAACCAAGAATCCTGGACTGATTTGCTTAAATTGAAAAAATTCCACCCTTATAAGCAGACCAGAGGAAGCTAGAAAGAAATTCAATCACTCTGTATACATTAACAGATTCCTGACCTTGGTTAAAATCCAAATAGTGAGTAGAGAATCCTCTGTTTCTCAACTGGGGAAGAAAAAGTCATTGAATTACATAATAGCAATGCATCACTGATCAGGACTCTTCAGGTCCTCGTTAGTGAAAGGAGAAGTTGTCTTTGCCATGAGATCCCTGATGTCATTTAGCCGCTTTTCACAACAATCCTCCAAAACGACCCTATTCTTCCTGAACCTGTGTGTTCACTCTCTACCTGACATTTATTTTAATTCTCCCCCATTTTGGCTCTGTCATATCTCTACTGGTTCTTTTATCCCCTTATCATGAAAAAACGAACTCATTGCAATTCTCTCCTGTCCACTCCCCAGCTGTGTGCTTCTTTCTTATTTTTATCTCAGATGCTAAAATATATGGAACGCATGCACAAATACATAGGAGTACAAGTGCTGGTGAGTGTGCGCACACACACACGCACACACACACACACAGCCCCCCAAATGATTTTGTCCAAATGCAGGTGGTGCGTTCAGGTGAAAGATATTTGTCCCTAGATACCAGGTAAGTTTTTATTGTGACAAATAATAAAGGAAGCAATTTATTATTGTGCCAAAATAATAAAAATTTATTCTATAAATTGATACAGGTTTGTCTGTTTACTTCATAAAGCAGTATTTATATTCTCTACTCCTAACAACTTTCAGAAAGACTTAAGGGACTAACCTAATTACAATAGAACACTTACATAGTGTTGAACTTCTAAATACTATACCTTGTTACTAAAAATAGCACTATAATATGAACAATAATCTATATCATGAAGCTTTTGACCTGGAAAAATACGTATTACAGTGTCTTGCTCTTGTATTCTTTACATATTTTAATGCACATTCAAATCTTCAGAATAAATGAAAATTTTAACCATACACTGACATAATATGCTAAATTAAAATAAAAGAGCATAAGGAGAGGTAAGGATGAATAGGTAAAACATCAAGGATTTTTAGGGCAGTGAAACTACTCTTCATGATACTATAAAATTATACATTTCTCAAAACCCGCACAATGTACAACACCAAGAGTTAATCCAAATGTAAATCATGGACTGGACAATAATGACATGTCAATGTAGGCCCATCAGCTGTAACAAATGTACCACTTTAGTGAAGGAGGTTGATTGTGAAAGAGGTAGAGATTATATGAGAACTCTCCATATTTTCTGCTTAATTTTTCTGTGAACCTAAACTGCACTGAAAGAGGAAAGTCCACTTAAAGTGGTAAAAAAAAATAGAATAAAAATGAGACATTGGCCAAGAAAAGAAATGTGAAAAGAAAAAAAGCCTAACAGCACAGATAAAGAAGGTGTGTGTTTAATCATTTCCCTGTTTTGATGAGTACCCACATTAAGTCCAGTTTTCAACAGAGGAAGATTATTTGAGTTAATGCAAACGTATAGATGGATGCTTATTTCTAAATGAGTTGCTGCACCTTTTTATTCTTCCATACTCGTGTATTACTGATGTGAGAAGAGTTTCCTAGTGCCCCTTAGGTGACTTTTTCTTCTATTATCTACCATTAGAGATCATAAAACCTCTGAGAAAACAAAGATGAAAAACAATAGAAAAAAAATCCTTTCTCTAATCAATTATTAACACCTTAGGTTAGCTAATTAGCATATGGCCAGCCACAGGGAGGAATAAAGGGCACTATGCTTAGAAAATACACACTATAGAGAATAGGAACTGAAATCCATGGAGGCCCAAGGCATTGTTCCCATCGCACTGGCAAAGCTTGCTCCTCTCCAGGCTTTCCAAGGAAGATGCATCTGAGAGGAGGAGTCTCTCAAATCTGAAGGTCAAGGAAGGCCTGGGCAGCTGGGGTCCAATAAGTGTGGGTAATTCAGAGAGCCAGGGAAGTAAATGCCTCTCTTAAGTCCCTCACTTTGACATTAAAGTTAAATGTCCCTTCTTAGTCCATCCTCACCCTGGAAGAAGTGACTGGCCTTCTGGCCACCTCCTGGAGCTCTTTTAGATCTTTGACAGGAAATGCTTTAGTTAGAGCCTGATAAATAGCAACACTTAATAAGTGTTTGCTGGGTGAATGAAAATATTTTAAGAAATATCACTTCTAGATTTGGCAATTCCTCTCTGATTTGAAATCAATAGCTAAATATGTTTTCTTTTGTACTCTCCACATTGAAACTATGGTCACAAATATCAACTGTTTATGTTTAATGTTTCTAGGTAATAATTTTCTCTCCTAATGAATACTTTTCTCTTTCTCTGAGTCATCATTCTTTTCCAGCTTTTTAGAAAATACCCTCTGGTTCTACTTCTAAAATTAGTTGAAATCTAAAGGTTTATTTAAGGAAATAGCTTCATGTAAGACAAGGAGTCTTTTTGCTCATTTCTCAGGGCCCAGGACCACCACACAACACTCAATCCAGACTTTCAATTTCAATCAAGCAAGCACATTTCAATACTTTAAACTTCAGCTCATGTATCATCTTTTTGTAAAGCTTTAACAAATTCAGCAAAATAATTGCAATTTCTTCCCCTTAATTATATCATATGTGTGTAAACTCACAAGTTTACCAAAAATAGTCTTAGAAAAATTATTAATACTTCTCAGAATTTGCATTATTTCTCAAAGACTCAGCCCTCTCAGTATTGAAGACAGGAATAATGAATAAAGCATCACACTGTAGACATATATCACCAACCAACTTCTGCAATTTAGTTTCAAATCTGTAAAAGATGTAATTGCAGTAGGTAACATGAAGTTAATCACCTCTTATTCACATTTTCAGATATACCGCACATATAATTAGATTGTTGAGTGCATTTGAAGTTCACAAATTCAAGCCAGAGATGATCCACTTTAAAGATACTCTAGGTAACTAAATCTAGGCAAGCAAAAGCAGAGAACATCAAGGCTTTGAGCAAAGGAATCAAAGGTTATGTTTTATTGTATTTCAATTCAATGCTCAATAGGTTGATATCTAGACAGGTAGAAAACTAGATAGAAATATATAGCTAGATCTGTTGAATACAAGAACAAAAGGTTAAGTACAAACTCGCTAGTATCGCAACAAAAGGTCATATTTACCCTGATTTTTAATTAAAACTAAGACCAGAATAACAAATGTTCTGTGAATGTTGGGGTATAGCACACACATAATTATAAAAGACTATTAAAAGACTTTGGGCCTATATTTCCCAGTTTCTTCCTCTTACATCAAAGTAGTCTATACATTATTATAATAGGATTCACCAATTTAGTGAAAGCTCCCCATCTTGTTCCTTTTAATATTGTTGCAGCAATTATAAATGAAGGCAAGGAAAAGACAATTATTTTTGAGTAAAATGCTAACCACATTAATTTGCAAGTCTTATTAGTATCTCTTCTAGAAAATCACAAGTAGCATAAATAGCATGTATGTGAAATTGTCATAGTAAAACTGCAAAGCCTTACTTAATCTATCTCTACATCATTCAGGAATAGTTTCTAGTACATTTTTATGGCAATGATTGAAAAATACCATTCTTGAGTGATTTTTATGCACTGTAATTTCAAAATCTCTTATTTCTCCCAACAAAACTACATTAAGGTAAACCAATTAGGCCAAATTCTATTTCACTGGCTAAGTCAATCATTAAAGAAAAATTAGGTATATGGCAAGGGCTTTAAGTGTATCAAAATATAATTCAAATGCATGTATCTACTGAATTGATGCTAAATGTCATTTTTCTCCATCATATATCTGATAAGGGGTTAATACTCAAAATATAAAGTCATACAACTCAATAGTAAAAAAAATTAAACAATGTGATTAACATATGGGCAGAGTAACTGAACAGACGTTTTTCCAAAGAAGACATACAAATGGCCAACAGTTACATGAAAAGGTATTCAACTTCATTAATTATTAGGAAAAAGCAAATTAAAACCACAATGAAATATCACCTCATGACTGTTAGAATGACTATCATCAAAATAATAGGAGAGAACTATTGTTGGGAATGGTGTGGAAGAAAAGAAACATTTGTGCCCTGTTGGTGGGAAAGTAAATTGGTACAGTCACTATGAAAAACATTATGGAGGTTCCTTAAAAAGCTAAAAATAAAACTGCCCTTTTCTTCTATAAGAGCAGAAACTGGACCAAAATCCTGCATCTATTCACTGGGTGGCACATTGGAGCATGGGCCTTGATTATTAACATTGTAGATTATCTGAATTACCTAATAGTATCACATGTAGCCTTAAAAAATAAATTTTAAAAAAAGACAAAATAAAAAAGGTCACTTTCTCTAACTTCGGGGAGAAAAATATCTGAAAAAAAAAATGAAGGTCAATATTTTATTCAAGGTCTTTCATAATTTGTATCAACCTCATTTCCTTCTTCTACTATACCCTAGATCCCAGCTCCATCAAGTTACTTAACAGGGGTCAGAATCCTCTGCAGAGGGAGGTATTACTCTTCTACTCAGATCACTCCTTTCCTGACAGATAATATCCTAGTCAAGTTTATGGCAAAGCTCATCATCGTCTCTGGGAAGACTTCCCTACTGCTTCACTCCTCCTCATTTGAATCAACCAATTTATGACTCTTTGCCTTTGCTCCCACAAAATCTGTTCATACCACTTTTATAGCAAGCCTCCTTTTGTCTCAAGGTTGGCTGTGGGCTATGTAACCCCATCTCTGCTGATACGCACAATGCTACAAAGACCAAACTGCCACTATCTCTTTGTGGAACACAGTAGGAACTTCTTGAATGTGAATTTTATTAAACAAAAGTCATTCAGAGAGGGTGCTATCTCTCATTTTTATTACTTTTGAGTACCTTTTATAAGATATAAAACATTACTCCTATTCAGTGTAAGTATGTGTGAAGCAGAAGCACCAAGACTTCTTTTTCTGCAGGAACCCTGTCCCACCAAGTGATCAAAACACTTAGTGCAATGTTAGTGTGGGTGAACCTCCAGAAGCCATCTCAGCAAATGCCTGTTCTACCAGCCCAGGCCTCATTCTTAGCATGCTGATACAGAACACAAACATGTCAGGATGTACCCAAGAGGTCCCTAGAACATGCTACTTACTCCCTGGAGCCATCTATCACTGAGCCTTGCTAGGTCCCCTATATTCTCCAAGGATTCCCTTCTCCTCCTTCTTTAGTAATGTTAGTTTCCCTGTATCCAGTACTAGTTTAGTCTTCAAGTTTATACTGTCAGTTAAACCACATAGAAATGTTGGCTAAAATGTAATCAAATAAGATTTATATTTAGGCAAATTTGGAAGAAAGAAAGGAAATCTCTAGGTGCCAGAAATGAAATGGGAACTCAAAAAGCAATCAGTTTGCATCTTGATCTAATGGGGGCCATGGAAACACTGATTCTAAAATTAGTCCTCAGCTCCTGTGGATAAACATGAGGCCTGGCAGCCTGGGGAGGCAGGTAGCTGACACTTACATCCCCACATATACCCAGGGCCCTGGAATGATGAACCCCTCTATAAACAGGGTCCTGGAAACCCTCTTATTGATCATCCTCCAGAGAAACATGAAAAACTGTTTCTACTCATGGCTCTGGGTTTTAATTGTATTATCAGAAACAAAACTCCAAATCTGCAATTTATGTAAGTATTAGGAAACATTTAAATATCTAGGTGGTGTAGAATTCTCAAGTTCAGATATCAACTTAAATACTACTACCAATTTAATGAGAATTCTTTGAAATCTTAGCAGAAACAAAGGCAATACTATTCTTGGGAACCAGCTCTATAATCCAGGATGCATTAATTTCCATAGTTAAGGAAACATCACCATTTAAGAGGTGTTTTCAGTCAAAAAAAAGAAGAAAGGTATAAAACAGGGAGAAAATGAACAACCAAGAGTAGTGTATCACAGACAACAAAAAACAAAAAGAGAAAGGATTAGCACCCTCAACAGTTTGATTCAAGAGAGCAATCCGAAAGTTTAAAATGTTTAGAAAATTGACAACACTATAAAAAATGATTAAACAATAACATAAAAGTTGGAATTATAGTAAAAGGTAGCCAAAAAAGTTCTCATATAAAATAAAAAATGCATCTCTAAGTAATTTTTAGGTCAAAGAAGTCATAATGTATATTAGAATCTACTGAGAATTACATGACAATGAAAACACTATGTATCAAAATTATAAGTACAGCCAAAACTGTACTTCATGTAAGATATGTTGCTTCAATGCATATTTTAGGGGAAAATGAACTGAGCATTCAACTCAAAAAGCCAGATAACAACAACAAAATAACCCTAAATATGTGAAAGTATAAAATTTATCAGGATTTAATGAAATAGAAAACAAAACAAAACAAAAAGATATAAAATAAGAAAAAGGTTTAAAATAAAAAGACTAAGAAATATGGATATCTCTGAGATGTCTCCCACCAAAAAAAAGATAAGGCACATATAAATAATATTAGCAGTGAACATAAGGAGAGATTAAAATATAAAAACAATTCATTAAACACTATCAGAACAACTTTATGCTAGTAAATGCAAAAAATTAGAAATACAGAAATTTTGCCAAGGAAAGTATAAAAGTAGTGAAAATATCTCATGAAAAAATAAAAAATGAAAAACTTGTGACCCCTAAAAATTTGAATATAACCCATAATTCAAAAATAATTTGAATTTTGCCCACTAAAATCACTGGCAAAGGCAGTTTTACAGATGAGATTATAGGAATAATTCAGAATAAAGATACCAATACTATACATAAACTGATATGGTAAGTATAAAGTGAAAGATGATACTGAACTCAATTCATGATATAACACAGACTTTAACAACAACCAATCAGAGAGGCCAATCATGAAACAGAAAAAAGTATAGTCCAAACTGCTTTAAAACATAAATGTAGAAATCCTAAATAAAGCATTAGCAAATCAAATCAAGCAATATATTATAAAAGTAATTGTACATTGAGACAGTTTATAATAACTAATAGTTAATGCCAGAAGTAAAAGAACATATTTAAAAGATATTAGAAAACTTATTAATGTAAAGCACCATAAGAGTACATTAAAAGGCTAACCTATTCTATTATTTTATATTATGCAGAGAAAGACATCAATAACATTCAACAGCCATTCATGACAAAAACCCTTAGATAACTAGGAACAGAAAGAAAACATGTTGAAAGAGGTGTCTCTAAAAATACATAGCAAACTATAAACTTAGTGAAAATTGGAAGCATTTTCTCCTAAATTTAAGATAAAGATAATAGCTGCTATTACTTGTATCAACATGCTACTGGAGGTACAGCACTATGTACATTTATAATTGAATTTGCTATTTATGATTAAATTTTCTGTTTGACAGAAAACATAAATAATAGTGCCTTAAATAAGATTGTATGGTTTTTTTCTTGCTTAAAAGAAATCCTGATGTAGTCAGTACTGACCTGAAATTACAACTCCATAAATTTATCAAGCCCCAAGTTCCTTCTTTCATTTTGTTCCACCATTCTCAGCATTTGCTTGCACTCTCAGAGGTACTTCATGATCCCCAAATGGAGACTGTAACTACAAACATCTTATCCATGCTCCAAGCATCAGAAAGGAAGATAAAAGCATGAGGATGCACTTATAACAGGAATCATTTGCCCCTTAACTTCCTGGAAGTCCAACTCGACTACTTCTATATACATCTCAATGGCCATCCTGTATGTGAGGAAGCCTGCAAAATCTAGTCTTTTAGCTGGACATAGTTTATCCCCAGTTTCTAAAAAGGAAAGATGAATGTATTTAATAGATAGTAATCCTGATAGACCAATATACAGGAAAAAGGAAATAAGAAGTATAAGTGGAAAAGAAGAAATATATTTGTTTTATTTGTCAAGAAAATGGTTGATTATCTACATAGAAAACGCAAGAGGATCTAGAGATAAAATAATTAATAAAAGAGAACATAAAAACAAAAGTTACTATAGAGTACTTTCATTTAGAAAATGTAGTTTCATAGCAATATTATATGCATATGAAAACATAGTAATAGGAAAAACGCAATAAAAGATGTGTAAAGAATAAAATGTTAAAGATACAAAAGACCTAAATAAGTGATGAAATAAACTATTCCTACATGAGAAACCTTAATATTTTAAACCTATCAATTGTCCCCAAAATTAATCTAATAATCCATAAAATCCAATCAATTTCCAAAAGAATTCATATGAAATAAACAAAATTTATATGGAAGAACAAACTGCCCATTATAGGCAATGCAATTAAGAAGAAAACTTAGATAGCAAAACCTCCTCTAACAAATGTCAATATATTATAAAGCTGTAGTAATTATTGTAGCGTAGTAGAAGTACAAGAATAATCGAACTGACAAATAAAACAAAGGGTCAAGAGACCAATCCCACTCATATTTGAAAATTTGACATAATATAGAGACAGCATTGCATAATGTAGAAGCAACAAACCATTTAATAAATCATGTCAGGATAATGATTAGCTACACAATGAATAAATAAACTTAAATTTTTACATCACAGCATAAAAATAAATTATTTTAAAAAGAAAACATTGAAGGAGGCAGCCAATCAATGTTTCTCTCATGTCAATGTTTAACTCACTCTCTCACTCTCCCCATCTCTCTTTTAAAAAATTGATAAATTTAAAAGAAGCAAAATACCAAGACAATCTATACACTGGAAGAATATATTTGCAACATAAAATGGAACAAGAATTGACAACTCAACTATACCATAAATGCTTAATAACTAATAGACAAAGAACAAATGACCTAATAGAATTGTAAGGAAACAGCAAGTGGGGTTCTGCTCCCCACCACCACCCTCTAGGCAAAACTCCAGGGGCAAAACTTTCGTGATAAAGGAAGAGTCTTTATTCAAAAACAGTTACTTAAGCCTATCAAGTCACAGCTTTAAACACTTAAGCCTATCAATTAAGGCTAGACTCTAACACCTGAGTTCTCCTATCATTCACCTGTTAGCTTCTGTAGGGTTAGTTTACAAACTAAAACAACATAATACAGAAAAGCTACACAACTCCAGAAGAATATTAGGATTTTGCCTCAGAGCCTGTTCCCTCTAGAACACCCTCTGCCAGGCCAGCCCAATCCCAGGCTGTGCCCAGAGTTCCTTCCCAAACAAAGTACCATCCCTTGGGAAATGCAGGCAGTTGCAGCACAGTCATTCAGGCATCCTTGAGGAAGAAGAGCCTGAGAGTCAGAGCCAGAGCCAGAGCCAGAGCCTGAGCCCGAGCCTGAGAGAGAGTCAGCTCAGGAGCCAGGAAAGCCTGTGAGCCAAAGAGCCAGCCTTCTTCTTATTTCCACTGGCTCTGGAGGCATTCAGCTTCTCAGCCAATCCCATCCTAGACTGCTTTCCATTGCCTCAGCAAACTCCTTGTACAGCCCCTTCTAATTCTCCCCAGTGATCTTAATCAGATCTCTGTATCAGAATAATGGGCAAAAAGACAATTTATATCACAGTAAATCTTAAAGTCTGATAAACAGGGATAGCAAGTAAAAACTCTTAAAGAATGTTCTTTTATATTTACCCATTTTGCAAATATTTAGAAGTCTAATACCAAGGCTTGACAAGGACATAGGAAAGTAGTAATTCATGTATTTATCTGTTGGGGGTACAATTTGGAGAATAATTTGATAAAATCTTAAGAGGTAGGTATTTTCAACCCAGTGATTCACTTTTAGGCATATCCTAGAGAGACTCAAATGTGTGTAAGATCTTTAACAAAATTAATGGCATACAGTTTACTAGAGAAAAAAAAACTTAAGACAAATTTGAAGGGTGTGCTATTGGAAATTACTGTGAGAATGAATAGATAGATTACTGTATATTAATACAATAGAATTATATATAGCATTTTAAAACAAGTGACTACATTATCATGAATACGTTTTTAAAATATAGTTTCCTAGAATAGGCAATACATGAACGTAATTCATATTAAATTTTTAGTGATATCTCAGGTCCATTTCTGTTTTTCAGAAGGCAAACACTGAGGGCTTCTAAGGAACAAAGAAAAATGGGTCCTGAAAGAGCAAATAAAGGTCACAAGTTTCCCTAAAACTAAAAACGCTCAAAATAAGGCCAAACCATGAAAACTTAGAACTGCCTATTGTTCTCTTCATTTAATGTGAAGAAATGGCCTGAAGTGACATTCTAGCTCTGTATCTGCTATGTCTGCCACACATGGTCCTGCCTTTATAAACATGAGATATCATATGAGTATATCCCCACACTGGAGGCCCCTTACTTTATAGCTTCCCCTTACTTTATAACTCAACAGATAGTAGTGTCTTCAGTCAAAAAATCAGAAGGAAATTTTATGTTTTCAGCATTTTCTACAACAACAACAAAAATTAAGTCAAATGTTGTTCTTACTCTTGAATTTGATAATTGATTTTATTTGGTAATGATGATGTTTTTCAATTAATGAAATAGCAGATTCAATCAAATATGCTGGATTTTCTGCAGCAATGCACGGAAATCATAAAAAGAAAAAATCTTTCCCTACAATAAAATAAATGTAAGTCAAATTATAATTGAGCTTTTTTCAAAAAGACATAATATTCTTAAATATATAAACTGATTATATAATAAAGCAATGTTCATTGAAATACTTAGAAAATTAAAATATACTTTGAATGAAGAAATTACAGAATGATATGTATACAACTATTGTTATGTATAAGCTTTAAATACACATAATACTATATGTTGTTTATAAATACTTACACATGTGGCAAAAATATTAAACTCACAAACCTCAGAATAGTGATTACATCCAGGAAAATAAAGAAATCAAAAGCTTTATCTCAAAAAAATAAGCAAAAATATCTAAGCAAGAGAAACAAAAAGTTATCACGCAAAATCTCATATAGATGCAAGGATGTCTGTATTTTATATCATTTTCTATACCCTTGTAAGTTTTAAGGAGTTATTTTAAAAAGAAAATGAGTGAAAATTAAAAATATATGTTTATCATAAAATCTTTTAAGAAATATAAAATAATCATAAGAAGAAAATGATCACTTTTAGTGTTTTATTATATTTCCTTCTAGGCAGTTTCTATAAATAGTTTACATAGATTTTATTGCCATTTTCCTGCTCTGTTTTTTTGTTTACTTAATACAATATTATTGCATTTTCCATGTTGTCATATTGGTGGCACAATGTCACATTAAATGGTTGTGCAATCCTTTATCCAGCCAGTCTATTTGGAGCATTTGACTTTCTCTAATTTTTCTTGATTATGAAAAAAATTAATATAAAAACGGTTTCTGTACTGAGCTTTACTGTATTACTGATTACTCTGAAGGTTCTAATTTTTTAAGAAGCTTTAAAACTTATAAGAGCTTAAAAGTTAACCTTGGTAAGTATGGTAGAGATTCAAAACTTTTCTTTTTCATTTTAAATATTTTATTTTTTATGTTATTATGGTTGTCCTACTTTTTCCCTCTTTATCCTCTTCCACCCAGCCCACCCCCTACTTCCATAATCAGTTCCCTTGCCATTGTCAATGTCCATCTTAATTTTTAAAGAATGGGTACCAAAATGTACTATTTTGAACAAAACTCAAGCTCCTTGTTAAGTGGTCAGTTTGTGTGATATAGGACCTTATCTGCTTTTGCAACTTCTACAACTCACTCTAAGTGGTGCAGTGATTACCAGATGACTTAAAATAACTGGATCTGTCTTCATGGGAGAATCTGGGCAACGGTCCCCCAGGACACCATTTCTTCTACAGGATAAATTGCACATACCTCAGGAGGTTGCCCCCAAAAGAGCTGTGATGTGATGTGTGATGTTGTGATTATAAAATGCTAATATGTAAGATTAGAATATATCCAGAATATGCAAGAAATATATCTTATCAAAAACAACATATAAGCCAACAAAAAGAAAATATATTATTATTTAATATTTACTATTTTTTTAATCCAGCATGAGGATCATATAATGCATAGAAATTCTAAATATCATTTCTATGTAGTGACAGAAAATTCAATAACTTTAGCAAAAAAAGATTAAAAACTCTTTTCCTATTAATATAGGTCTGTGGCAGAAATGAGTAAAAAGTTTTATCTGTTCACGATTACATTTTTCTTAGCAAACTTTTTAGTAAATATTAAGTCCTAAATTTCAAAAGATGAAAGTAAAGAAAAATGTGCTTCTCTTTAAGCTTATAATAAGAAAAAGATAAAATAATAAAACATATGTCCCTAGTTTTTACAAGCAACATTTATATTGGACTTTTTTTTTTAATTTTATTTTTAGTTATTCAATTACAGTTGTCCCATTTTTCGCCCATTGCTCCCCCCTCCCAGCCCATCCCTTCTCCCACAATTATATCCCTCCCCGTTGTCCATGTCCATGAGTCATTCATATATGTTCCTTGACCTGACTTCCCTTGCTTATCCCCCTTCTCTACCTCCCCCCTCCCCCCTACTGACTACTATTCTAGTCTTTGCCTATTTAGTTCGTTTGTTTGTGTTGCTCTTTAGTTTCCTGTATTGGGTGATATCATATGGTATTTTGCTTTCTTTGCCTGGCTTATTTCACTAAGCATAATTCTCTCTAATTCCATCCATGTTGTCGCAAATGGAAGGAGTTCCTTCTTTCTTTCTGCTACATATTATTCCATTGTGTAGACGTACCACAGTTTTTTGATCCACTCGTCAACAGACGGGCCCCTAGGCTGTTTCCAGCACTTAGCTATTGTAAACAGGGCTGCTATGAACATAGGGGTGCATAAATTCTCTTCAATTAGGGTTTCAGTATTTTTCGGGTATAATCCTAGCAGTGGAATCACTGGTTCAAATGGCAGTTCCATTTTTAGTTTTTTGAGGTAATTCCATACTGTTTTTCATAGTGGCTGCACCAGTCTGCATTCCCACCAACGGTGCAGTAGGGTTCCTGTTTCTCCACATCCTCGCCAGCATTTGTTGTTTGTTGATTTGTTGATGATGGCCATTCTGACAGGTGTAAGGTTGTATCTCATTGTGGTTTTTACTTGCATCTCTCTGATGGCCAATGATGTTGAGCATTTTTTCATGCGTCTATGGACCTTTTGTATGTCCTCTTCGGAAAAGTGTTTGTTCAAGTCCTTTGCCCATTTTTTAATTGGGTTGTTTGTTTTCTTGATGTTGAGTCATATAAGCTCTTTATATATTTTGGAGATCAGTCCCCTGTCTGTGATATCATTGGAAAATATATTTTCCCATATGGTTGGTTTCCTTTTCGTCTTGCTGATGTTTTCTTTTGCTGAGCAGAAACTTTTTAGTTTGATGTAGTCCCATTTGTTTATTTTTTCCTTTATTTCTCTTGCCTTGGGAGATGTATCCGTGAAGATATTGTTACGTGTGATATCTGAAATTTTCCTGCCTATGTTTTCCTCTAGGACTTTTATGGTATCACAGCTTACATTTAAGTCTTTAATCCATCTTGAGTTTATTCTCGTGTGTGGTGTAAGTTGGTGGTCTAGTTTCATTTTTTTGCACGTCCCTGTCCAGTTCTCCCAGCACCATTTGTTAAAGAGGCTCTTCTCACTCCATTTTATGTTCTTTCCTCCTTTATCAAAGATTAGTTGACCATAGAGGCCTGGGTTTATTTCTGGGCTTTCAATTCTGTTCCACTGATCTATATGTCTGTTCTTATGCCAGTACCAGACTGTTTTGATCACAGTGGCTTTGTAGTATTGTTTGATGTCTGGTATCGTGATTCCTCCTGCTGCGTTCTTCTGTTTCAAGATTGCTTTTGCTATTCGGGGTCTTTTTTGGTTCCATATGAATTTTTGGAGGATTTGTTCTAGGTCTGTGAAATATGTCATTGGTATTTTAATAGGGATTGCATTGAATTTGTAAATTGCTTTGGGTAGTATGGCCATTTTGATGATGTTGATTCTTCCCATCCAAGAACATGGTATTTGCCTCAATTTATTTGTATCTTCCTTAATTTCTTTCTTCAATGTTGCATAATTTTCAGTGTACAGGTCTTTTATCTCTTTGGTTAAGTTTATTCCTAGGTACTTTATTTTTCTTGTTGCTATAGTAAATGGTATTTTCTTTTTTGCTTCTGTCTCTGAGATTTTATTGTTGGTGTACAGAAATGCCTTAGATTTCTATATATTTATTTTGTACCCTGCTATTTTGCCAAATTCACTTATTATATCAAGTAGTCTTTTAGTGGAGTTTATAGGGTTTTCTAGGTATACTATCATGTATACCTAGCGATAGTTTTACTTCTTCTTTTTCAATTTGGATGCCTTTTATTTCTTTGTCTTGTCTGATTGCTGTGGCTAGCACTTCCAACACTATGTTGAATAAAAGTGGGGAGAGTGGACAGCCTTGTCTAGTTCCTGATTTCAGGGGGAATGCTTTCAGTTTTTGTCCATTGAGTATGATGTTGGCTTCAGGCTTCTCATATATAGCCTTAATGATGTTAAGGTATGCTCCCTCTATTCCCATTTTGCTGAGTGTTTTCAACATAAATGGGTGTTGTACTTTATCAAATGCTTTTTCTGCATCTATAGATATGATCATGTGATTTTTGTCTTTCATTTTGTTTAGGTGATGTATTATATTTATTGATTTGTGAATATTAAACCATCCTTGCATCCCTGGGATGAATCCCACTTGATCATGGTGTATGATCTTTTTGATGTATTGTTGGATCCTGTTTGCCAAAATTTTATTGAGGATTTTAGCATCTATGTTCATCAGTGATATTGGCCTGTAGTTTTCTTTCTTTGCTGTGTCCTGACCTGGTTTTGGGATTAGGGTAATACTGGCTTCATAGAAAGAGTTTGGGATTTTTCCCTCTTCTTGGATTTTTTGGAATAGTTTGAGGAGGTTAGGAGTTAGTTCTTCCCTAAATGTTTTGTAAAATTTGCCTGTGAAGCCATCCGGTCCAGGGCTTTTGTGTGCAGGGAGATTTTGGATTATTGTTTCAATTTTCTTCTTTGTTATTGGTCTGTTGAGACTTTCTACTTCTTCTTGATTCAGTTTTGGAAGGTTATATGTTTCTAGAAATCTGTCCATTTCTACTAGGTTGTCAAATTTCTTGCCATAGAGTTGTTTGTAGTAATTTCTTATAATTGTTTGTATTTCTGAGGTATCCGTCGTGATTTCTCCTCTTTCATTTCTGATTTTGTTTATTTGGGTCTTCTCTCTTTTTTTCTTAATGAGCCTGGCTAGAGGCTTGTCAATTTTGTTTATTTTTTCAAAGAACCAGCTCCTAGTTTTGTTGATTTTTTGGATTGTTCGTTTCGTTTCTATGTCAATTAATTCTGCTTTGATCTTGATGATTTCCTTTCTTCTTTTTGCCCTAGGCTTTGTTTGTTGTTGCTGTTCTAGTTCTTGTAGCTTTATGGTTAGGTTTTTTATTTGAGATTCTTCTATCCTTTTGAGATATGCCTGTATTGCTATGAACTTCCCTCTTAGGACTGCTTTTGCTGTGTCCCATAGGTTTTGGGCTGTTGTGTGTTCATTGTCATTAGTTTCTAGAAATTTCTTGATTTCCTCTTTGATGTCATTGTTAACCCATTCGTTATTTAAGAGCATGTTATTCATTCTCCATGAGTTTGGGTGTCTTTGATTTTTTTCCCTGAGGTTGATTTTTAGTTTCAAGGCATTGTGGTCTGAAAAGATGCTTGATAGGATTTCAATTTCCTTGAATTTGTTGAGGCTTGTTTTGTGTCCTATCATGTGGTCTATCTTTGAAAATGTCCCATGTGCCTTTGAAAAGAATGTATATTTTGCTTCTTTGGGGTGAAAAGTTCTATATATATCAGTTAAGTCCATGTGGTTTAGTGTGTTGTTCAATGCCTGTATATCCTTGGTGTTTCTTTGCTTGGATGATCTGTCTATTCTTGATAATGGAGTGTTGAAGTCCCCTACTATGAGTGTGTTGTTGTTAATATCCTTCTTGTGGTCTTCTAGTATTTGCTTTATGTATTTGGGTGCTCCTATGTTGGGTGCATATATGTTTATCAGTGTTATATGTTCTTGATGAATCATTCCTTTAAGTATTATGAAATGTCCTTCTTTGTCTCTTTTTATTGCCCTTGCTTTGAAATCCGTTTTGTCTGATATGAAGACTGCTACCCCAGCTTTTTTTTCAGGTCCATTTGCTTGGAATATTTTTTTATATCCCTTTACTTTCAGTCTATGTAAATCTTTTGTTTTGAGGTGTGTTTCTTGTAGACAGCAAATATGTCAGTCCTGTTTTCTTATCCATTCCGTTACCCTATGTCTTTTAATGGGAGCATTTAATCCATTTACATTTAAGGTTATTATTGACATGTATTTATTCATTTCCCTTTTGTATCTCTGTTCCTCTTCTCTTTTTTTGTTTTTTCTCTTCCTTTTTCTTATAATATTCCCTTTAGCATCTCTTGCAATGCTGGTTTTGTGGAGATGCATTCTTTTAGTCTTCCTTTGAGAAACTCCTTATTTCACCTTCTATTTTGAATGAGAGCCTTGCTGGGTAGAGTATTCTTGGTTGTAGGCCTTTGTTTTTCATTGCTTGAAATATTTTTGACCATTCTCTTCTGGCTTGTAATGTTTCTGTTGAGAAATCAGTCGATAACCTTATTGGAGCTCCCTTGTAAGTTATTTGCTCTTTTCCTCTTGCTGCTTTTAGGATTCTCTCTTTGTCTTGGGATGTTGCCATTTTAACTATGATGTGCCTTGGAGTGGGTTTTGGGGAGTTCCTCTTAATTGGAACTCTCAGTGCTTCTTGGACTAGCATAGCTTTTTCTCTCATCGGGTTCGGAAAATTTTCTGTCACTATTTCTCCTATCAGATTATCAATACCATGCTCCTTTTCTTCCCCCTCTCGTATTCCGATGATCCATAAATTATTTTTTCTAATGCTATCCTGTAATTCCCTAAAAATATGGAACACTTCACGAATTTGCGTGTCATCCTTGCGCAGGGGCCATGCTAATCTTCTCTGTATCATTCCAATTTTAATATATGTGCTGCTGAAGCGAGCACTATATTGGACTTTTTATGTGTTTCTGTTATTGTCATGGCTTTTTAAAATTTTTTTGGAATGGAATGTGGATACCATCCAACTACATTAGAGCAAACTCTAGTGGTAAGTGGTTAAAAAGTCTTTGCAAGAACCTTCCTCTTAGAGTTTTGCAGGAGTAATTATTTTTATTATGTTCAAAACTGTCTTAGCAAAGCCAGGAGAACTGAACAGAAAAGTTTTTCAGGAGCAGGGACACAGAACTCTTCAGGAATTCCCCATTATCAAGCCCTTGCAATCAAACCTGCAGCAGACACCCTTAGCAACTGTCACAGCAACCAACCACACTTTCTTATGGCATAACAACCCTTAACTTTTCATCTGAAAAGCTTTTTACAAACATTAAGCAATTAACAGGAGTTAGCAGACATAAATACCAATAAACAAGTAGAGCAGGAATGCTGTTATATAAAATCCCTAGCTGAGATGTGTTTACACTTTTGCAATTTACAATCTAATTTCAGTAAATGCCATACTCTGGAACAAAATTTAAAGGTCATAGCTATTAATGACATTAAGCTCATTTATTATTAAAGAGTAGGTGCATTATAAATTCTAAATGAAATTCTGTAGGAAATTTATGCTCTACCCTCCTCCACAAGGAAAGAAAGAGAATAAAAATCATTTATGTGAACCCTGTTTTGTGAGCCAATAACAGGTGGAAATCCTTGAAAGAGCATTCTTCTAAAAACTCAGTCTCCTCAAATAAGAACCATGGAAGCAACGTGTTAGGGAATGAACTGACGGAATGAAATATGATGCCTATTGTCACTGGATTTGTTCATTTTTGGATTAACATCTATTTTTAGAAAGATAGTTTACCTTTATAGGTGTCATAAGTAACAATAATGCTACTAACTCTTGTTATTATGGGCAAAATTAATCATTAGCTTGAGTGGAAAATAAACCTCAAAGGAAAACATGTGTCTTAAAATATTTAATTTCTCTGCATCTATTGATCAAGATGAAATTTAGATACTTTCTATGGCTACAATAACCAAACGCCCAGAGTAAAATATCAGGTAAATTATGAAACAAAAAGTTGAGATGCCTTACCTCGCTCATTCATTCCTTCTACATTGCAAAGTTGGGTACTGTTCTAATAGGATATTACTAAAATTGACCACTAATTGACTGTACAGTAAGCAAGCACATTATCATTAAAATTTGCTTAGTATACTAATTATTTTATATATGTAAATATAGGCATTGCTATACAGTCTTTTCTGCGCTGCTATTCTCAAAACTCTCAAAGAATAAGAGAAAGGGAATGCAACTATACAATGCAAATCAAACAAAAATAAAATTTATCTTTAGTATCCTCTGAAAGTTTTGTAGCTTTATTTGCCTTTACAAAACAGATTTTCTTCTAGTATATTACATTCCTCATAACTAGTATTGAGAAATACAAAGTTTAACTTGCAAATATTCTGTAGCAATAATTATAGCAATGATCTGGAAAAACCTTAAACCAGCAATAATCTAGTTTAATAAGTAGACTAGCCAAAAATTAAAACACCTAATGTAAGAATTATATGATTAAGAGACAGGGTACATATTATAAGATCAGATAAATTTGACTACAAACCTTGTTTTGAGGTTTGAGAACTTGAATCTAACTTTCAGATTCAGTTTCTTCATGTGTAAAAAACTGGTATTAAAAGCCTTTAAGAATTAAATTATCTAGGACTTCCAGCCAAGATGGAGGCATAGACAGACACGCTGTGTCTCCCTCCACAACTAAGAAGAAATACAACTACCTCAAAACTAGAAACAACCAGAAGTTCCAGAAAATCAAACTGCATGGAAGTCCAATAAAGATATAAAGAAGAAATACTCATCGAGGGGCAGAGTTGGAGTAGAGAGAACGTGGTGTGGTGGTGGCAGCAGCAGCAGCAGCGGCAGGCCAGCAGAAAGTGCAATCATACATTTTAAAAAGTCAGAAGGGACACCTGGGGAGCTTTCCCAGTTCCTCACCATACCTTGCAGCTCACAATCCCAGCACCAGGGAAAATGAAGCCTCATTGCTTCTGACCGTGCAGACCAGTGGGGGTTGTGGTGGCAGCAGAAATTGCAGGTCTCAGCAGAGTCTGTTTGATTAAAGGGCCCCCACAGTCCTAGAATGTCCACAGACCCATCCAATCTGGGAACAGCAGCCAGGGTAGCAGCTAGAGGGGCACCAGTCTGGTGTGGAAGTGGGAGAGGTGCCTAGAAAATGCGTGAGTACCAAGCAGGTGACATTGTTTCCTCTTGAACCCCTCCCCCACAAACATGGCCACAACGTGGTGAAACAGGTTGCCCTGCACTGATGAATCCCTAAGGTTCTGCCCCTTACAATGTAACAGGAGACAACTCTACCCTGGATGTCAAGGCAAACAAACACAGGAGCCTATCAGAATAAGGAGACAGAGAAGTATGGCCCAAAAGGGGGAATAGATCAAGTTTCCAGTGGGAGAACTAAGCAACGAGGAGATAGCCAACCTAACAGATGAGGAGATAGACAAGCTAACAGCCACAGAATTCAAAACACTGGTGATAAACATGCTCACAGGCTTGACAGATATGCCTGAGTATGGCAAACGCATAAGAGAAGAAGTAAAGGCTATGCTAAGTGAAACAAAGGAAAATCCACACAAAACCAATGGTGGAGGAAAGAAAACCAGGGTTCAAATCAATGATTTGGAACATAAGGAAAAAGAAAAAAAAAAAAAGTCAACCAGTGCAGAATGAGGAAGCAAGAATTGAAAAAAAATGAGAAAAACTTCCCAAATTTTGTGAAGGAAATGGACATACAGGTCCAGGAAGCACGGAGGGTCCTGGGTGAGCTGAACCCAGAGAGGACCACACCATGACGCATCATGATTGAGATGCCAAAGGTGAAATATAAAGACAGAGTCTTGGGGGCAGCAAGAGAGAGGCAGAGAGTTGCCTACAGGGGGTTGCCTCTAGGACTATCAGCTGATTTCTCAGAGGACACTTTGCAGGCAGGAAGGGACTGGCAAGCAGTATTCAAAGTGATGAAAAGCAACCTACAGCCAAGATTGCTCTATCCAGCAAAGCTATCATTTGGAACGGAGGAGCAGATGAAGTGCTTCCCAGACAAGGTAAAGTTGGGGGGGCTCGTCATCACCTAGCCATTATTATAAGAAATGTCAAAGAGACTTACTTAAGAAAAAGAAGATCAAAACTGTGAACACTGAAATGACAACAAAATCACAACTATCAACTACTGAATCAAAAAGATAAGAACAAGACTTCCGGCCAAGATGGAGGCTTAGACGGACGCGCTAGGTCTCCCTCTACAACTAGAGAGGAATACAACTACTTCAAAACAAAGGATAACTAGAAATTCCAGAAAATAAAACTACACGGAAGCCCAACATACGAAGTTATAAACCAGCGGCGCCCTTTGGGCAGGTAAGGGGAGCGAAAGGGGGCGGTGCTGTTTGCGGTCGCACCTGGGACAGCGGCGGGGAGAACAACCCCGGCTGCAGTCAAAACCCCGGCAGCTCGCGACCCCAACGCTGGGGAAAGCAGCCACCACATCGCCTTGAACAGTGAGGCCCAGGGGGGCGGGAGGACGGATCCTGGTCTCCTAGTGGAATAACTATGTGAATCCATCTTGGACCCCCGCCCCCAAAGAAAGCACCACAGGGCTGCGAAATAGGTCGCGGACAGGCGCCGGTCGCTGGATTGTGACGACAAAGCACCACGGCACAGCAAGAAAGGCTGCCGAATGGCGCCGGTCGCTGGGTCATTATGAGTACACAGGCACTGCCCCCTACAGCCGGCCCAAGAAAACAAAACGCATCTGTCAAAATGAGGCAGACAACTATAGAAATCCCGGTGGCACAGCTCACCAGGCAACAGATGGAGAACCTGACAGATGAACAGATAAGAAACCTGTCAGATGCTCAGTTCTGGGCCATTGTTATCAGGTGGCTTACAGAATTCACAAAAGATCTGGAAAAAGATGAGAAAGAAGCGAAAAACACTCATAACGAAAGGAACAAAACCACATACGAGACAGATGATGAGGAAAAGAAATCCAGAGTTCATTTCAACAAACTGGAATATGGAGAAGGAACAAGCAGTCAACCAATGCAGCGAGAGGAAATGGGAAGCAACGATGAGAGGATCAGAAACCTCTGGGGCAGCTATAAAAGGCCCAACATAAGAATCATTGGTTTGCCAGAGAGCGAGGAAGATGAACTAGAACTTGAAAAATTGAGTGAAAATATAATAAAGGAGAACTTCCCAGACTTGGGGAAGGAAATAGACTTACAGGTCCAGGAAGCACAGAGAGTTCCAAAAAAACTGGACCCAGGGAGAACCACTCCAAGACACATTATAATCAAAATGTCAAAAATTAAAGATAAAGAGAGAATCTTAAAAGCAGCAAGAGAGAAGAAAAGAATTATGTACAAAGGGGTCCCAATTAGACTATCAGCTGACTTCTCAAGGGAGACCCTGCAGGCAAGAAGGGACTGGCAAGAAATATTCAAAGTAATGAAAATCCAAAACCTACAACCACGAATACTCTATCCAGCGAAATTGTCATTCAGAATAGAAGGACAGAGAAAGTGTTTCCAGGACAAAATAAAACTGAAAGAGTTCATTAGATACAAACCACTGTTATATGAGATGTTAAAGGGACTGGTTTAGAAAAAGGAGGATCAACACAATGAAATCTAAAATGAAAACTGCATCACAAGAAACAACAGAAGCTAGGGAATTGAAACAAAGGCAAACTAAACAGGCAACGAGACTGGAAAAAGAACTATAGGTACGGGGAACATATTGGGGGGAGGTCAACAGGGAGGGGGAGTGGGGAGAGGGAGGGAGATGATATAGGCATTAAGGATCATGGTAGGAGGGAATGGAATAGACAGAGAGAGGTTGAGAAGAACTGTATGCACAACTAATGGACATGATCTAAAAGGGGGGGACAACTGGAGGGAGGGGGGCCACCGGGTGGAGGGGAGCAGAGGGAAGGGAAATTGGCACAAATGTAATATTATAATCAATAAAACACATTAAAATAAATAAAAAGATAAGAACAAAATCCAACTAAGCAAACCAGAATAGAGACAGAGCATAGGTGTGGTGACCACTTGGAGGGTTATCAGCTGGGAGGGGGGAGGGGGAGAGTTGGGGAAATGGCTCAGGGACTAGGAAGCATAGTCAGTTGGTACAAATAGGCAGGGGGACATTAAGAATAATGTAGGAGAGGGCGAAGCCAAAGAACTTATGTGCACGACCCATGGACATAAACTAGGGGGGGGGAGTATTGCTGGAGGGAGGGGGTTGTTGGGCAGTGGGTAGCAAAAGGGAAAATAATTGGAACTACTGTAACAACATAGTCAATACAAGATACTTTAAAAAAATTAAATTATCTAATTATGTGAAAGGGTCAAATAAAGTATATGACCAATAGAAGCTATAGGAAGGGAAGGATGATTGAATGGATGGTTAGAAGATGGATGATGAATAGAGATGACAAATGATGATAGATAGATTAGATAGATGACAGACATATTAACAGATGACAGGTAGATGATAGATATAGATTAATAGATAGATATAGATAGATAGATAGATAGATAGATAGATAGATAATAGCTAGATAACCTCCCTTTATTAACCGTTCCCTTTTTATGACAACTTTAGACCATGGATTGTCACAGTTATCATCAACAATGATGGTAACTTTACCTGAAATCAGTATCCAATATTAGCATCCTTAGAAGATTTGAGGTGGGGGAACAAGGAGGAATAAAGGTAACCACAGAAGTTCATCTTTTCCCTCCAATGTATGATGATAAGTAAAACATTATGAAACTTCAAAGGCTCTGACCTAGAAATACTATTCTCTTCTCTTACTGGTAAATACCATGGGAATTTCTTTAGCATACAAAATTTACTGTCTCTATTACAGTATGCTTCAAGTGTTGAGAAGCAACATAGCACAGTAGTTAAAAGCCTGGGTTTTTGTGGAATTTCCTCAAAAAACTAAAACTGAAACTGCCTTTTGAACCAGCAATTCCATTGCTAGGATTATACCCGAAGAATCCTGAAACACCAATTCAAAAGAACCTATGCACTCCTATGTTCATAGCAACACTATTTATAATATCCAAGTGCTGGAAACAACCTAAGTGCCCATCTGTAGATGAGTGGATCAAAAAACTGCGGTACATTTACACAATGGAGTATTATGTAGCAGAAAAAAAAAGAAGGAACTTCTACCATTTGCAACAACATGGATGAAACTAGAGAATTATGCCTAGTGAAATAAGCCAGGCAACAAAAGAATAATACCATGTGATATCATTTAATAAAGGAGACTAATGAACAACACAAACAAAAGAGCAAAATTGAACCAGAGGTATGTAAACAAGGAATAGATTAACAATGACAAGGGGGGATGGAGGAGGGAGAGAAGGAGGTAAGAAGGGGAAGAGTCTAGTCAAAGAACAAATATAAATGACCCATGGACATGGAGAACTGAGTGGGGACTGGCTGTTAGAAAAGGGGTAGGGAGGGTGCAGGGAAGCAATAGGGAAAGAAGTGGAACAACTGTAATAGAAAAACAAACAAAAATTTTTAGTGGGGGAAAAAATGAAAGCAAAATATATTAGTAACTGAGCCAGCAAATCCCCCCCAAAAAAACGCTCATGTGTAGGAAAGTGAACAAAAGAAAATATAAAAAATGGAAATGCAATTTTAGTGAATATTAGAAGGACATGGATTTTCCTTCACACTGTGTATTTTTCTCCCTACCTCATCTCTCCAGAATTTGGCATTCTGAAGAAGTAAGTAATGACATAAGGTTCTTTGCATAAAACTAATAAGACCAGTTGTTAATAGAGGTTTTGTTGATCAAGACTGACTGGAATGTCATGCCCAAAGGAGACATGCTTGAGCTCTGGTTGTTACCAAAAAGCCCTGAGGAACTAGGATTGACTTCTGAAGGTACTAAAAGTCCACAAGAAAAAAGGCCTGGTACCTTGGTTGGTTGTGTGGTCTGTCCATGGCAATCTCTCCAGGGAAGGAATGAAGGTTTCTTTCCTGAAAGATGGCTAGAAGGGACTGTAAGGCACAATGGAAAACCTGAAAGACTTGAAAAAGACAGGTGCTTATAGGCAAGGCTGAATGGCAGGTATGTGGCTCAGCTCCTGTGCCCTGAAGGGCAGACTGAAGGTCACCCTAAAGGTTCCAAGATCATATGTGAACATTTGCTGCTCTTGTTGTGTTTATACAAATGAACAGGATAAATTAAAAATGGACTTAATGAAGTCCCTTTAAATGACAAGGAGGGTAATCTTAGGGAGAAAAATCACTATTCAAGGAAAATCACAATGTTCAGTGGTAGACTATAAAGTAGTGCAGCTGTCTTTAAAGTTGATTTTCATTTAAAGTTTGTTTTCATTTGAAAGTTAAACTAGGTCTGTGACATCATCAAAGTTGCTTAATTTACAGGCAAGAAGAGTGTCAAATGCCTTGCAACTGGATGTCTTTCCAATAAGACAGTCCTGCAGATTTAGAGACTGGTTTGTGGGTTATGTTGCATAAATTAACATGTGTTTTCTGTTTTCAAAGGGCATAAGCCTATGATCTCATTACCTGAGTGATTGTCTGTATGTATAGGCCTCACTTAATTCTGTCTGCATCACTGCCTCCTGAGACTCAATGGTTTGGCTGAACTACGTGGCTGGGTTGGTGAAGAATGGGATGGTCTGTGGGCTTCACTTTAAAACTGGTTTCTCTTTTCTATCCTAATGGCTTGGACAGAAAGGGCCCAGAGGTCTGAGAGGGGGGAAACCTAAAATATTTCCCTCAGCCCAAATTAAGTATAGTGGACAAAAGGGTTTTGGACAGATGTGATGTGCCTGGCACGCCTTCTTCCAAAGAAGCCCTTTTTTCCTTAATGTGGGATACTGAAATTTTAATACCTGCCTTTTTTCATCAAGTGGTTATGGATTGAATGATGTCTTTTAACCCTGTTGCCAAATCTGTTGCCTCTAGAATACAACAAAGATGCCAAGCACACCGTTGTGTGAAGACAGCCAACTGACCCGGAGTCTGCAAGATCCTTCCCCATGTGGGAAGGCCATCCTCCCCTCCACACTCCCACTCTTAATAGGGATTTCTGGACCCAAGGGTAGGTAGGACAATGACCATGCCCAGCTTGAAACAGCTAGAAAAGCACGAGACCTTCACCCATTGTCCTCTATAAGATTATAAAGGGTCTTAAGTCTGAGATGGGGGGGACCGTTATTTTTTATTGTTATAAAAAATCAAATTAATTAATTAATTAATTTTTTAAAAGAATAATATTGGAAGGGTGAAGCTAGAGAACTTGTATGCATGACCCATGGACATGAACTGGAGCTGGGGGGGGGCGATTGCTGGGGGAAGGAGGGTACTGGGTAGAGGGGAACAAAGGGGAAAAAATGGAGCTATTGTAACAATATAATCAACAAAATATACTTTTTTTAAAAAAAACTGGGTTTTTAAATCATGGGTTTAAATCCTGGCTCTACTACCTATGAACTCACCTTAGGCAAGTGGCTATTACTACCTGTGTGACCTTACATAACTTACGTAACCTCTCTATGCCTCAATTTCTTCATCTGTACAATAAGCTTTGTTATAATATTTATTTCCTAAGATTGTTGTGACAACTCAAGACCAAGTGAATCGATATATTTAAAACCCTTTAAAAAATAAAAGTGTTTATCATTATCTTTCTCTGCAAGTTTTCAAGCTCAGTAGAAAGATTTAGATCAAGCACTTTTCCAGGGATTTTACAAAAATATTTTACTTATAAACCACTTTGTGGTGTATTAAATTTCAGAAAAGTTAAAAATATCTTACCCAATATTCAAGAATTGGACTCTAGGCCTCACAAATTCTGTGAAGGTTCATTACTCTTTTAAATCAATGGGAATATCTGCAGTATATATTATATATGTTATGGGAAAGTAAGGAACAAGTTGCTGGAAAATACAAAAAAATTAGGATATTGTATTCAGGGTTCTGTACAGGAAAAGGGAATGCCCTAGAAAGATAACAAAGAAGAAAGACTCAGGGATCAAACCTCATCTGCATTTGACTGAGTCTTTGGTCCTTAGAAAAGTGGCAGGGCCATCCTATAGTCATGCTGAACTTGTCTTTCTCTATCACTTGCCCTGGTTACCAAATCCCTCTCAGTTTTTGACCCCTCCCCCAACACACTTGCTTTGTTTAGGCCTTTATCATTTCTTCTCTCAGTTACTATATCTTAACTGGTATTCCTTCTAGACTTTATATTCCCAATCCTCCTTCCATACAGCTACTACATATTTTAATATATTTCTAGCCATGCCACTCCTTTACCTAGTAACCACCAGTTATACCTCATGGTCCTTAGAAGAAGTCCAACCTTCTCTGTAAGAAATATAAAGTCATAATCATCTACCTCCATCTACTTATCCAACCTAATCTTTCACCCACCTCTTCCTTTGAACTTGAACTTTTGTTGTCATCCTCCACTGAACATGGCATGCATTCTCTAACCACTGGCCAATATTCCAAAGTATCTGGAACTCCCATCCTCCTGTGTAACCTCTCAAAGGTCCAATTTCCTCATTTGAAATACAAGAGCAATGCTATTAGCTTGCAGAGTTGTTACACAGTAAATAAGATGTCATGCATATAATAGCCCACTGTCTAGCATTTAATAGGCACCCTACTAAGGCTAATTTCTGCCTGATCCAAATATCTGCAAAATTTATGTTAATAGTGCCACTTCAGCTGTGCCATGAGATTGTTTCTTAAGTTAATGAAATAAACCCATACTCACTATTACAGGGATCTGTAATCATTTCAAAGTTTCTTCACCTTCCAGTTATTGTAGGGAGCTTCCAGAAGATGTCTTATATGTGTTGAGGAAGAGAAATTAATTCATAATTACTTATATTCTTCTCTCTCCCTTGGGTTTGGTTCTCTGTTTCTGCTGATAACAACCAAAGCCTTCCCTGCTGCAGCCAACTCACTAGTATTTGTTGATCTCCAACTGATACCACAAAAGATGTGCTGCACTAAGCTCAATGGCATGGAGGAGATTCCAATGATCCAAAACAGGGTGTTTTTTTGTTCAGAAGCTGCTCTGACTACAATGTAAGTAATTCTTCACATCCTCATTTTTGTGCTATTCTCTTTTAGCATCTATTAGAGATTCTTGTAAGCATAGTTCTTTTCTTTTACAACAACCCCTTTTTCTCTAGAGTTCAACCACAAATCTGTAAAGTCCCTTGTGATAGGCTGAATGCTTGTGCCCCACAAATTCATGGGGGCACACTGCCTCATGAATTTGGGGGTGGCACAATGTGCTGGTATTAGGAAGTGAGGTCTTTGAGAGGTGATTAGAACATATGGGGAAAGTACTCATGAATGGAAACAGTGCCCTTAGAAAAAGACCCCTAGCAGCTCTCCTACATTTCTGCCACATGAGGACATAGCAAGAAGACTGACATCTATAAATGAGGAAGCAGGCCCTCAGGAGACACAGAATCTGCCAGTGCCTTGATTTTTTAAACATTTTTTATCGTATTTTTCCATTACCATTTAAATCCCTTATACTGCCTCTCAGAACTATGAGACAAAAATGTTTGTTGTTTAAGCCACCCAGTCTATGGTAGTGTTGTTATAGCAGCCTAAATGGACTAGGACAGACTTGTATTAGTCTGCTGGAGCTGCCATAACAATATACCACAGAGTGGGTAGCATAAACTATGGAAGTTTATTTTTTCATAGTTCTGGAGTCTAGATGTCCAAGATCAGGATATCAGCAGAGTTGGTTTCTGGTGAGATTTCTCTCCTCTGTTGGAGAAACTACCTCTTCATTGTGTCCTTACATGGTCTTTTCTCTGTATTCACTGGTTTTATCAGAACATTAGTCCTATGGGATTAGGATTCTATCCTTATGAACTTATTTAACCTTAATTACATCCTTAAAGGCCCTACCTCCAAATACAGTCACTTTGGGGGTTAGGGATTTAATGTATAAATTTGAGGTGGAGGGGGATACAATTCAGTCTATAATGGGTCTGAAATAGAAAACTGGACAGTGGGCCATACATAAAATTTGCCATCCGCTCAAATAATCAATAAATTATTCTTAGACCCAACTTATGCTCCCTCAATTTCTTTTCCTGTGGAATGACTTATCTCTTCTTAAGTTCTTAATTTGATAAATAAGCCTTTGAGATAAATTAGGAACAAAATGCCTTATTTGTGATTTGATAAATTGGCTTCTGTGACCCTACTTCACCCATCCCCATATATGCCCAAACATACCTGAATCAGCTTGATCTCCAACATTCTCGCGCACACGCACACACACACTTTTGGTTTCTCTATCACAAAGATAAACAACCAAGGTGATAATGATCTAGGGTCTTGCTAGTTCATGAATATGAATTATAGAGAAAATGAAAGTTTCAGACACACACACAACAAAGTCAATCACTTTTTGAATATTTTTTTTTAATTTTGTTTTTTTCTCTGTCTCTCTTTTTCTTTTTTTCTTTCTTTCTTTCTTTTTTTTTTTTGGTCATTTCTCCGCCCCACCACCCAGCTCCCCACCCCTGACAGCTATCAGCCTGCTCATTATCTCTGAGTCAGTCACTATTTTGCTTGTTAGTTCACTTTGTTCATACATATGGGTGAAGTCATGTGGTATTTGTCTTTCTCTGACTGGCTTGGTTCACTTAGCATAATGCTTTTCTGATCCATACATGCTATCCCAAAGGATAAGATGGCCATTTTTTTTTGTTGTCGTTTTTTTAAGGCTGAGTATTATTCCATTTTGTAAATGTACTACATCTTTTCTATCCACTCATCTACTGATGGCCTCTTGGGCTGCTTCCAAATCTTGGCTATTGTAAATAACTCTGGAATGAACATAGGGGTGCATGTATTCTTTTGAATTAGTGTTTCAGGTTTCTTCAGATAAATTCCCAGAAGTGGAATCACTGGGCTATAAGTTTGAATTTTTAGATGTTTACTTTGTGCATTTTTTCAATCATGTGGCCTAAAAAGTTTAGTAATTCACTATCCAATGCCCTAATATAATACAGAAGAAAATTTTAGGCAATGAAAAGAATGAAACATATCAACTGACAACCCCTCTGATATTATGACACAGTTGTTTTTCTCTACTATTTGGCTCTTAAATAGGAGTGTTCATAGCATAAAAGATAAAAATGTAGCTTTGCACATGTATAAATTTATGTCTGAGGAGGTTAGATTCTGGTGCTAATGAGGGAAAATCCAGAAACTTAATCCTCAGAGATTAGTTATATGCACACAGAGAAAAGCTTCATTCCCTGATTTACTACCTTAGTTTCACATAAACCTGTACTACCTGTCAGAAAGGAAACTAAGCTAAAAATGTCTAGATGATATTTCATTCTGCAATCATTAATTGAACTTTTTTGGTGTCCCAAGCTCTGTGCTGCATATGGGGACAAAAATATAAGTAAGCCATAACTCCTGCCTTCAAGAGTCTTGCTGTCTAGTGAATATTTGCTAAAATTTATTTGCATTACTGAAAAATAAACAAATATTTCACTAATGTGGCTATATTGGGCATGATATATGTACTTCGTACAGTACCTTGCAATTAGCAAGCATTTTTATATAATTATCTCCTTTTATCTCTCAGTAATGCTTATTAGTAGGTGTCATTAATCCCAATTCAGAGATTAAAAAATTCATTATTAAATAGTTGAAATAACTTATCTAAGGTCATAGAACAAGTGCATAAACTTAGCCCTTCTCTTAAATTCAAGTTCTATGTCTTGACTAACTTATGTTCAGAATGGTTTTAAAGGCTTCCATTGTTTTATCTGACTGTATTGTTTTCTTTATAATTTTTAAATTATCTGCCAATGTCAAAATGTGTTTTTTTAATGACAAAACTTCTGATCACTTCAATAATGACAACAAAATACAAACATAAAGTCAATGCTTAAATAAAACCAATTTATAGTCAGTTTGTCCACACTAACTTGGTTTTCCATAAAATAGTCTGAATATTCACAAAAGCATAAGCCAAAAAGACATTTTAAAAATGAGAGTATTTCCCTCTTTGTCGTAACAATGTGAACAATTTGCCATCAGTAATTAATTTTTATATTGATACTAAGTGACACTTGGAGAATTTCTGCTCTTTGTTAAACTCATAGGTGTCAAAATGTCTGCTGAAAGTTTTATGATAAGAGTTCTATATTTGCATAATGCTTTATTTCTCATTTCACACACTCCCTTCTGAGAGGGGAGTTAATGGAGGTGTATTGGAAAGTAGCCCAAGTACACAGGCAGCTTATTGGCAATAATTATGTCAAGTAAATCCAGCTGCCTTTTGGAAAATGTGAGGCAGAGGTTTTCACGCTTGACCATATACTGAAATCACCTGGGAAGCTTTAACAATTCTGATGCCAGGTCCCATTCCCAGAATTCTAATTTACTTGATCTAGGGTGCAGTCAGTTATTTGGGATTTCTGAAAGCCATCCAGGTGATTAAAGGTGCGCTCAAGCTTCAAAACCATTGCCTTGAGACAGAGTGTCGTTCCTGGACCCAAGCAAGCTGGGAATTTGTTAGAAATGTAAACTGAGGACTCCATCCCAAATCTATTGAATCAGAACTCTTGGGGTGGGCCCAGGGTAAAGTTTAGGAACCACTATCCTTACTGGAAAATAAGAGGATAGTAATAGGTTATTTATAGACACTATAAAAATAAAAACACTCCTTTAAACAAACAATAGGTTTTAGTAAATCTCAGGTATTTGAAAAGACTAACTATTTTGCACAAATGTTATAATATTTGCCATCTCTTTGCAATAAGCAACATTCAGAGAAAGAAACTCCCTTCCCTTGATCCCTTTCAATTTCAAGTACAAAAGGAAGCAGATGTTTAGTACTGCAGAACAAGCCCTAGGCATTGTCAGTAAGAGAATCAATGATTACTGAATGAAGGGTGGCCACTTCACATTCTCATGAATAGGTATCTATCTGCTACCGTATCAACAATTTTACTCTGCTGACTTGTTTTGACTAATGACCAAAAAATGGAAGTGGCTTTCTCAAACAGAAGGGGAATGGATAACATAAGAATAATAATCATCTTGCTACATCCACCTTAGGGTATAAGTATGAATGTTCTTTAATTTTTCAAGACTACAAAATACTAATATAATTAAAACATAATTTTTCAAACACTACAAAAGATTTTTATTTCTTTTTACCATATTTTGTGATGCCTTAGTTATATGGTGTTTTGATACAAACCACTTGGTAATTTCAGACACTGTTTACCAAGAGACCACATCACAATAAATACAAAAAGCTCTCATCATCATGGAATATTTTGCCAATTCACTCAAGCAAAAGAACTCTGTCAATGAATGAAAGAAAGCCTTTTTAAATACTCCCAATATTTTTCTTTTGTTAAAAGAAAACAAAAGAAAAAGAACACCCCTATAGCTGCATTATACCTATCATTGAGATGAAAACTCCACCTGTATACTTTTTCAGATACTTTATTTCTTTGTCAGGAAATGTCTGCTAGATTAAGAACTCCTCTCATCACAGAACTACCTGCTGCTGTTCTGATCCATTTGCGGTGAGTACATCCTTGGCAGCTCTTCAAAAGGATCAAATGATCAGCACTCTGAGAGACTTTCTTTAGAACTGAGACTTGCCAAAACTTCTAAGAATGTACAACAAAACTTTTAAGGACACATTTAAACAGAAGATGATATCTTAAAACTCATTTCATTGCCTTCTAGCCTCAGAATATGGTTGGCTGAAGTAACTAACACAGTTACCATTCCTCTAAGATCAGGAAGAAACACTAGATTTAAGAAAATAATGATAATGAGTACTATATACATAGCTGAGCTGAAAGGAAAATGGAGAGTAGTCTTTAACTTTTGTTTATGTTTTCTCTCAGAGCCCACATCCATACCAGGAAACTGTGCTGCCTGTGTGTATGTCATTAACACTTCTACAGCTACCATGCTGGTTAGGTTTCATCATCTTGATCCTGGATTACTTCAGTACCTTCCCAGCAGATCTCCCTGTTTCTACCCTTGCCTCTACAATCTATTCCCAATGCAGACAGAGCCAAAGTGGTCTTTTTAGAACATAAGTCAGATCATGTCATTACTCCCTTCGAAGCTTAGATGAAAAGCCAGTCTATACTCTGCCTCTTAACAAATCAGAACTAGTAACAGTGGTCCCATGTTATTTCTGGAATGCATTAAGCATGTTCATTCACACATGGAAGCCTTTACTTTGCTGTTTCAACTGTGTGAAACATCTTTGCCTAGAAAGCTGCTTGGCTCACATCATTTTCTTTAAGCCTTTGCTCAAATTTTATGTTTCCAGGAATCTTACCCTGAAAACACTACTTGATACTGCAATTTGCCTCCCTTCCTCCACCATTTCTGATCCTTTTATCTAGCTTTTCTTCTTGTTGCCATCAAATCACTTATCACTTTTTAGCATTGTATGTACCTTTTTTTAATAATTCATTTTTATTGCATTTTTTCATTACCATTTATCTTCCCTATACCCTCTTCCACCTCCATCCTCCTCCTCCACCCTCAGCAATCACCATGATGTTGTATGTTATTTATGATAGCCAAGATCTGGAGGCAGGTTAAGTGTCTATCAGTAAATGAACAGATAAAACAGCTATGGAATTATTCAACCATAAAAAGGAATACAGTGCTAATACATGCTACAGAAGAGATAAACCTTGAAAAATGCTAAGTGAAAGCAGCCAGAGAAAAAGTCATATATTGCATAATTCTATTTGTATAAATTATTCAAAATAGGCAAATCCACAGAGACAGAAAGCAGATAGGTGGTTGTCAGTGGAGGGGCTGGGGAGTCCGAGGTAATAGGGGGTCACTGTTTATTAAGCATGGGATTTTCTTTTGGGGTGATGAAGATGTTTTAAAATTTAATAAAGGTTGTAATTGTGCATTGTGAAAATACTAAAAGCCACTGAATTGTACACCTTAAAATGATCAACTATGTTATATGAAGTTCACCTCAATTTTTAAAAATCAACATAGCAAAAATAGAAGTGTTATATATTAGAAACAACTAATTTTTAAAGTCTCCTACAGAATACTAACCAACAATGTAAAACCACTACAAACAAATCCTGCAAAAGACACCACAGACCTTTATGAAACAAAAAATTATAAAATATATTAAATTAAAAAAAATTATAAATAAATAAGTGGATATATAGACCATGGTCATAGACACAGAGATTCTATATAATAATCCTTCAGAATTACTTCACAAATTTGGTTTAATTCTTCCCTAACCATGGCAGATTTTTATGAATCTTGAAAAAATATTAAAGAAGGCCAAGAGTAGTCAAGATAATATTAAAAAACATAAGGGATGGGAACTTGCCTTACCAGAAATATAACATATTGAAAATTTAAAACTATAAAGACATTGAGCCCTGGCTGGTGTGGTTCAGTGGATTGAATGCCAGCCTGCAAACAAAAGGGTCACTGGTTCAATTCCTAGTCAGGGCACATGCCTGGGTTGCAGGCCAGGTCCCCAGTTTGGGGCATGCAAGAGGCAACCACACATTGATATTTATTTTCCTCTCTTTCTCCTTCCTTTCCCCTCTTTCTAAAAAATAAAATAAAATAAAATCTTTTAAAAAATGACATTGAGACAGAGATATATAAGTAAGCCAATAGAACTAAATCAAGAGCTAAAAAAATCAGATCTACATTTATATGGAAACTTGGTGTATGATATGTGGCTTTCAAATCTGTGGAAAGGAAAGGGCACTATGAGAAAAATACTATTACTAGAAAAAATAAAATAAAACTAGATCTTTAGAAGCTCTGAAAGGCAATATGCAGATTTCTGTGTTTGAAGTGAAAAGAGATGATGTTGGGCACAAAAATTCAACAAAATTAAAGAAAACACAGAAATTTAGCTACATTAAAATCATTGTCTGACAAGAAAAATCTCAAATAAATAATCTAACTTTACACTTAAAGGTACTAAAAAAAGAACAAGAGACTTCTGGTCAAGATGAAGGCCTAGACAAACATGCTGTGTCTCCCTTCACAACTAAGAAGGAATACAACTACCTCAAAACTAGAGACAACCAGAAGTTACAGAATATCAAGCTGCATGAAAGTCCAACAAAGAAATAAAGAAGAAATGCTCATCCATACAGGTAGGAGGGGTGGAGCCAGGGCAGAGGAAGCAGTGTGGTGGTGGCAGTAGTGGCGGTGGTGGCAGCAGGCTGGCAGAAGGCATAGTCACACATTTTAAAAACTTGGGAGAGACACCTGGTGCTCCCAGCACCAGACCAGACTACACAGCTCACAGTCCCAGTGCCAGGGAAAATTAAGCCTCATTGCTTCTGACTGTGAAAACCAGTGGGGATTGGGGTAGAGGAAGAAAATGCCAGTCTCTCAGTAGAGTCCACTTGTTTAAAGGGCCCCCACTGTCCTAGAATGTTTGCAGACCCACCCACTCTGGGAACAGTGGCCAGGGCAACAGCTAGAGAGGTGCCAGTCCCATACAAAAGTGCGAGAGTGCCTGGAAAAGAGGCAAGTGCTGAGCAACTGGCTTTGTTCCCTCTCAGACCCCCTCCCCAACACACAGCACCACAACGTGGTGACATGGATTGCCCATACTGACAAATACCTAAGGCTCTGCCTCTTACAATGTAAAAGGTGTGACAGCTCTACCTAAGACACAGAAACAAACAAACACAGGAGCCTGTCAAAATGAGCAGACAGAGAAATATGGCCCAAAAGAGGAAAGAGATCAAGGTTCCAGTGGGAGAACTAAGCAACAAGGCTAACCTAACAGATGAGGAGATAACCAACATAACAGACATAGAGTTCAAAACACTGGTGATAAATATGCTCACAGGCTTGACAGATATGCTTGAGTATAGCAAATGCACAAGGAAAAAAGTGAAGGCTATGCTAAATGAAATGAAGGAAAATCCACACAAAACCAATGGAGAAGGGAAGGAAACTGATTTGGAACATAAGGAATAAAAGAACAGTCAACCAGTAAAGGAGGATGAAACAAGAATTGAAAAATATGAGGAGAGGCTTAGGGACCTCTGGGACAACATTAAACATACCAACATCTGAACCATAGGGGTTCCAGAAGGAGAAGAGGAAGAGCAAGAAATTGAAAGCTTATGTGAAAAAATAATGACAGAAAACTTCCCAAATTTGGCAAAGGAAATAGATGTACAAGTCCAGGAAGCACAGAGAGTCCCAAACAATCTAGACCAAAAAAGGACCACACCAAGACACATCATAATTAAAATGCAAAACGTTCAAGATAAAGAGAGAATCTCAAAAGCAGCAAGAGAAAAGCAGAGTTACCTACAAAGGGGTGCCTATAAGACTGTCAACTGATTTCTCAAAAGAAGCTTTGCAGGCAAGAAGGGACTGGAAAAAAGTATTCAATGTGATGAAAAGCAAGGACTTACAAGCAAGATTACTCTATCCAGCAAAGCTATCATTTAGAATGGAAGGGAAGATGAAGAGCTTCCCAGACAAGGTAAAGCTAAAGGAGCTCATCATCACTGAGCCATTATTATATGAAATTTCAAAGGGACTTACTTAAAAAAATAAGATAAAAACTATGAACATTAAAATGACAACAAACTCACAAATATCAACAACTGAATCTAAAAAATAAAAACAAAATCCAACTAAGCAAACCAGGGTAGGAACAGAATCATAGGTATGGGGATCATTTGAAGGGTTATCAGTTGGGAGGGGAGAGGGGGAGAAATGGGGAAATGGTACAGGAATTAAGAAGCATAATCAGTTGGTACAAAATAGACAGGAGGAAGTTAAAAATAATATAGGAAAGGGTGAAGAAGCCAAAGAACTAATATGCACGACCCATGGACATGAACTAAGGGGGGTGGGATTGCTGGAGGGAAGGGAGGTACTGAGCTGAGGGAAGCAAAGGGAAAAAAATTGGGACTACTGTAACAACATAATCAATAAGATATACTTTAAAAAAGAAAAAAGAACAACAAACAAAACCTGGAGTAGAAGAAACTCAAAACATTAACTTGAAAAATATATGCACCCCTATGATCATTGCAGTATTATTTACAATAGGCAAGATTTTGAACAGTCAAGTGTCCATCAGTAGATGAGTGGATTTTTAAAAAGCAGTATATTTACACAATAGAATACTACTCAGTCTGGAGAGTATTATGCAAAGTAAAATAAGCCAGTCAGATTAAGACAAATACCATATGATTTAACTTATTAGTGTAATCTAATGTACAAAATAAACAAACAAAATAGGAATGGACTCAAACTCACAGATATAGAGACTGACAGCTGTCAGTTGGGAGCCATGGTGAACTCACACAATAGAATGAAGCAGTTAGTATGACTCAACTAGATCAACATATATCAGTACAGGTGCTGTAGAATTCAAAATATGATGGGAGATGAATACATAAATAAATACATTAATGTGTGATGGTGGCAAATAAATATATTGCACATAAACATAAAGGATTTAGCAAGCACACAAAGGAGGAATGTTCACTTCTACTGAAGGTTAGGGGACTCTTGAAGGTGCTTAGAAAAGTGATGAAATATTTTTCTCCACCAATGAGAAAATTCAAGTCAAATGCATTGATTCACATTTTAGTACATGCACAATTATAGTTATATTACATCTGTACAAGGAAACTGAGCCACAGTTCTTGGAGCCAAGATTCATCTCTGTGATTTTAATCTCTGTGCCTTGAAAGAACTTGGGTATACCTAGGGCCTGACTTTGGCCCCTAAGTATAACAATAGGGCTAAATTTACTAGAGTATAAATTTGGTGAAAGAGGTCATGGAAAGTCAATTCAAGTGGATCCTTAAGCTGCATACCTGTCCCAGATGGACAAACCAAGGTCAATTGCTCTGAACTTTGTAAATCCCAGATATTTTTTATTGTATCAGGACACTACTTCCTCATATTGTGCTGCTGACTGTTTTTTCAAAGTTCAATCTATATTCAGCTCTTGGGGGAAGATTTATTTCCTTCAGAATTTAGCAAAGAACACTCCAACTTATGAGTGCAAATTCTTCCTCATGTATTTACATAATCTAGTAGTACTTAGGATGTGATCCATTTATTGCTTTAGAGTCATCTTCTACACCCACAAATAAAGGACTTAATGGTTACTCCAAAAGTACGGCAAGCTTTCAAGCTTTCTCCAATAAATTGGAAGCCTTATATTCTCAAGTTAGTATTCTACACAAGGTGCAGCAAGATCACTGTTTTACCAATAGCTATTGTTAAACATAGAACATGATTGCAGCTAGTGTGTACTTACCTTCAGCATTGACTCCAAAGAACAATAATTGGGTAAGAGTAATGGGATTGCATAATTTCTCATCTGATTCACTACACTTTGTTGTATATATGTCAGAATTTATACTTTTATTTAACATTTAGAGAAATAATATTTAGTTATAAGGTCAATGTGCACCTTTCAATGGAAGTATTTTATTTGGTTTAATTTCATCATCAGAGACAAATGGGCAATTCCAGGATAATTACAATGTCATTGAATCTTTTACAACATTGAGATGTCTCCAAAGTTTAAAATTAGTTCAACATACATGTACACACACATACATTAAAGGATCCAACGTATGTTAAAATTAAAATTTGAGCCATTTTTAAAATGTTTAATCATCACGTTTTTTATTTCTTAGTTTCCCCAAATGCAAGAGGAAAAACCAATAAGAAACAAGAAGAAGAATTTCTGGAAAAATACTTAACATTAGCATAAGATTTTCTGTAAACATCTTCTATCATTACAAATGTTACCAAAAGGCATCACAAGAGCCAGAATACTTTCAACAATAAAGGAGGTACTTTTAGCAATTGTGCCAGGAAATAGGCATTATTTTGCACTATACAAGTCACCAGGACATATTGTACATCCCATATGAATGTATACATGGTGATACATATGGGCACACCTCATTAAGGCATTAGGGGTATATTTTGTAATCATTTTATCTGAAAACATTCTGTAGGAAATTACATTGCTCAAAGTTTAGATGATCTATGAATACCTTTCTGTGGCTTACTTTTATGGCCATAGTGGGCATTTATTAAGACCCACTTAGAAATTGTTCTAAATTAAGATTGTCATGGCCATGCTTTGGGAATCTCAGTCAGTCATCTGTTCATTCATGTGCTGGAATAAAATCAAAATTATTTTTAGGGGAAACCTTGGCTTATTCCTCAGTGCTTACTCAGTGTATCACTCTGGAGCTGGAACATTCTTACTAACACATGCAAATTTATAGGTCTGATGGAAAAATGCAATATCAAAAAGATAAAATACAAATATTAGACTGGGAAAGAAGATGTGCAAAGGAGAATACAAGAGCTCCTACAATGTGGCACTCCAATAATGCTTGTGGGTATATGGGTCTGCATTTAACACAGACTGCCTGTATCCCTAAATGCTTATTTGAGAGGATAACGTCAAATTCACTGGTACCTGACACTTTTAGTTAAAAACTTGAGAGAAAAATATATCTTACAGCACTGTCTTAATTGTATGTTTTCTGTTCACTCTTCAAAAACTTGAAAATTTGTCCATTAGAAGACCATGGACAAATTTTTTATAACTGGTTTGCATTGTTTCAGCTGTTTATATAATTTTCCCACTGATTTGTTCTGCCAACAGCCTTCACAGTCTTAGGAAACTTATGGCATTTATTTTTGAGGATACTGTTCACTTTATAACCACACCCCTCCCTTGTGGCTCATGTTTCTAGGTGTTGGCTGCTAGAGGTCTGAGGACCAAATCTGTGGCCCTCTAACAGTGTTTGCAAACTCATAACACGCATCTGTGTATGAACTTCACCTATCATTATCGCCCATGATTCTAACCTTTATTTTCTCTTTACCATATTTCCTTTGCTCATAAAAGTCCTTCTGTACTGTATTTGTGTTTGTGGGTTTGGGTAACAAGATAAGAAATATATAGATACACAAATACATACATACATTCAAAAGAACAAAAGAAAACCTATAAAACCACCTCCATAATTTTTCATCTGTAAAATGAAATTGTTGAGTATTATAATCTCCTAACCTCTCTAGTTATAATTTAATATAATTCTAAATTTTTGTTTCTCAAACTGGCTTGACCTCTGTTTTCTCTTAACACATAGAAGCTGATTCTATTCTTCAGTGTCCTCATCTGTAAGGGCAGTAATATTTTATTTTAGCCATATTCCTTACCATTAACTAAAACAATATGAGCTCTAGAATAGAGTTTGTTTTTCTTTCCATAATCCTTATTAAAAGGAGCAAGGACACATGTTAACTATACTCCAACACTCAAAAATATCAATTTGAGTCAATTCCTGGTAAACTGCTATGGTTGAGCGATGCCTCTCCACACAGACACATCCACAGTGTTGACTTCATATTAACCTAAAGAAATCTCTTTCATTTTTTAAATATGTTTTATTGATTATATTGTTACAGTAGTTCCAATTTTTACCCCTTTTCTCCCCTCTGCCCAGTACCCTCCACCCCTCCAGCAATCCCAACACACTTAGTTCATGTCCATGGGTCATGCATACAGGTTCTTTGGCTTCACCTTTTCCTATATTATTCTTAACTTCCCTCTGTCTATTTTGTACCAACTGATTATGCTTCTTAATCCCTGCACCATTTCCCTATTTCTGCCCTTTCTCTCTCCCAGCTGATAACCCTCCAAATGATCCCCATACCTATGATTCTGTTTCTATTCTGGTTCGCCTAGTTGGATTTTGTTTTTATTTTTTAGATTCAGTTGTTGATATTTGTGAGTTTGTTGTCATTTTAGTGTTTATAGTTTTGATCTTCTTTTTCTTAAGTAAGTTCCTTTAACATTTCATATAATAATGGCTCGTTGATGATGAACTCCTTTAGCTTTACCTTGTCTGGGAAGCTCTTCATCTTCCCTTCCATTCTAAATGATAGCTTTGCTGGATAGAGTAATCTTGCTTGTAAGCCCTTGCTTTTCATCACATTGAATACTTTTTTCCAGTCCCTTCTTGCCTGCAAAGCTTCTTTTGAGAAATCAGCTGACAGTCATATAGGCACCCCTTTGTAGGTAACTCTCCACTTTTCTCTTGCTGCTTTTGAGATTCTCTCTTTATCTTGAACGTTTTGCATTTTAATTATGATGTGTCTTGGTGTGGTCCTTTTTTGGTCTAGCTTGTTTGGGACTCTCTGTGCTTCCTGGATTTGTATGTCGATTGCCTTTGACAAATTTGGGGAGTTTTCCTTCATTATTTTTTCACATATTTCTTGCTCTTCTCCTCCTTCTGGCACCCCTATGATTCAGATGTTGGCTCATTTAAAGTTGTACCAGAGGTTCCTAAGCCTCTCCTCATGTTTTTCAATTCTTGTTTCCTCATTCTGCACTGGTTGACTGACTTATTCTTCCTTACATTCCAAATCATTTATTTGAACCCTGGTTTTCTTCCCTTCACCATTGGTTTTGTGTAGATTTTCCTTTTTTTCACTTAGCATAGCCTTCACTTCTTCCATTATACATTTGCCATACTCAATCATATCTGTCAAGCTTGTGAGCATCTTTATCAGGAATTCTGCATCTGTTAAGTTGGCTATCTCCTCATCTTTTAGGTTGACTCTCTCCTTGTCGCTTAATTCTCCCACTGGAACCTTGATCCATCTTCTCTGTCTCCTCATCTTGACAGGCTCCTGTGCTTTTTTGCCTCTGTGTCTCATGTAGAGCTGTAGGTACTGTTACATTGCAAGAGGCAGCGCCTTAGGTATTAGTCACTACAGGGTGATCTGTTTCACCACGTTGTGGTTCTGTAGGTGGGGGAGGGGTCTGAGAGGAAACAATGCCACTTGCTCTGCACTCAACCCTTTTCCAGGCACTTTCCCCACTTTCGTATGGGACTGGCACCTCCCTAGCTGTTGCCCTGGCCGTTGTTCCCAGAGTGGGTGGCTCTTCAGAGGTTCTAGGACTATGGGGGCCCTTTAAATAAGTGGACTCTACTGAAAGACTGGCATTTTCTTCCTCTACCCCAATCCCCATTAGTTTGCACAGTCTGAAGCAATGAGGCTTGATTTTCCCTGGAGCTGGGACTGGGAGATGCTCGGTCTGGTGAGGAGCTGGGAACGCTCCCCAGGTGCCCCTCCCAATGTTTCAAAACATGTAACTGCGTTTTCTGCCAGCCTGCCGCTGCTGTCACTGCTGCCACCACCATACCACATCCTCTCCTCCTTGGCTCCACCCCTCCTACCTGTATGGAAGAGTATTTCTTCTTTATATCTTTGTTTGTTGGACTTCCATGCAGCTTGGTTTTCTGGAACTTCTGGTTGTCTTTAGTTTTGAGGTAGTTGTATTCCTTCTTAGTTGTGAAGGGAGACCCAGCATGTCTTTCTAGGCCTTCATCATGGCCTGAAGTCTGCTCTGATTCTATTTCATTTTTTTAATTGAATGTATTGGGGTGCAATTGGTTTATAAGAAAAGGTGAAGAAATCTATTTCTTACTAGTCACCTCCAAATCAGCATAAAATGTTAATTCTGGTATTTTCTGCATCAAGAGCATAACAGAAGCAAAACTTCTTTACTTTTTAATAGATGAACTGATACTATTTCATCACTGACAGACTAATTCAGTTGAAAAAACTATGAGGCGAAATGGAAAATCACTGCAGGCCAGGCAGTGTTAAAGAAGCAGCAGAGTCTCGGTTATGAGCACAAACTGGCAAGTCATACTGCTTATATTCAAATTCCAGCTTTGCCACTTACTAGCTCATGACTCCATCGGTTACCTCTGGTTTCTCATCTCTGTGTCTCTATTTTGTCATCTATGAAATAGGGATAAGTTGATATAACAATCAAATTAGTTAATGTAAGGAAAGCAACAAAACAATGCCCAGAACATAAAAGCACAGAATCAATGTCGACTATCATTATTCAACCACAAAAGCTACAGAAATTAATGGGTTAATAAGTAATTCCCTCAACAAATTGAGCTATAATTGCTCGTACTACAAATACAAATACAACAAATTTCTTTTGAAATAGGTTGTCTATTTCTTATTTGGACAGTAGTACTACTAAACAGTGAGAAGCATAGAATATAAGATTATGAAAATATCATTTGAATTACATGCCAGTTTTCTCCTGGTAAAATAAAAGCATGACAGTCACCAATATTTTTAAAGATGTAAGGCAATGCATGCATTAAGTTATGTTAGAATTTCCCTATATTTATTTTTGTAAGATATTTGCATTGACCCTTGTCTTTTGAAGATTAACTAAAACAAATGATATGAGTAAAGGCGGATCAGAGTTTTTAAGACATTATGATAACAATAATAAAGAAATATATGGCTGAAGTGAACATCTGGTAAGTCAATTTCCCATTCTTGGCCCAATTTATTGACATTTGCATTTCACGGATGTTGATACAGACTGAAGAACTAGTGAAACACATGCCATTTCTTGTGAATTATGCTTCATGATTGACATTATGCTATCTAAGCAACTATGTCATGAGAAAAATATTAACTCATTAAGTAAAACTAACTATAAACTTTGCCTTTCAGTTTCTCAAATGAATAGCATCCAACTTCTTTTTTCTAAGAAATGTTAAACTAGCTATTTGTGTCCAGAGGAAATGGTTATTTATTTATTTGTGCTTAATCCCTTCACCTTTTCAGCTAAACTCTACAATCCCCCTCCCCTCTGACAACTGTTAGTCTATTCTCTATCTATGAGTCTGTTTCTATTTTGTGTTCTTGTTTTAGACTAAAGCTACAGCTTTGATTTCACGTGCCAATTTTTGAAAACAATTCTAAAATTCACATCATGATCCGTGAGTTATGTGCCCTCAAAGAATCGTTTAAGTTTCCCAAGTGAGCTTAATCCTCACCCGCACCATATGGAGAGCAGTGTCCCTGATCCCACCACAGCACGCCTACTGGAACACATTTAGCTTGGGTCTGACTACGTCTCCTCAATTGATTTAGAAGCTGATAATTTCTCAGTGACATCATTTTTTATTATGCATCAAAGTGTTTAAATCTGTTACACCACTCAGGTTTAATTTTTTTTTCAGGAAGTTAGAATGTCTAATAACACAGAGAATAAATCAATGACAGAAAGGCATTTCCCAACTTGTCACTGTCTCCCTATTAAATTCATCTACAAAATCTCTTTGGGTGATATACTACAATAACAGGATTTCATTTTATGTCATACTTTCAACTTAATAATTACCTACTATAGCTCACCATCATATAGATTTATTTTCCCTAATACCTCAGCAGGATCTGAAGGCAGCAATCTTTGCTCTAGGCATCCTAGAAAAGTCTAGTTACCTTATCTTTCTTCTATAACCAAAATAATTTTTATTTTTCCCTATTTAATTACTTCAGCCAATGTAACTTTTGGAGGCCATCCAGTCGGTACTCAAATTCACATTTGAAACCCCCAGGCAATAGTCCAGTTCTGTGGGATGGTGCTTCTCTGCACATCCTCACTGCAGATTTTACTATCAGATTTGCAGACAGAAAAAATATATTGTCTTTAATAACATGCGGCTCATCACAATTGCTTTTTTACGATTTGCCATTCTGGCTTTTCTGGCCTGGATTAAACTCACGTAATTGTTTTATGAGGTTAATATATCATCTATTTTTGACCTTTCTCTTTTTCTGACCTTCTTTCTACTCCCTGAACAGTAAACCACAGGAGCTACACTGAATGTTTCAAGTGACGAAATAAAAGGAATCTCCCATTTTTAAATAAAACATTTCTATCATTTATTCATTACCTCAAAAATATTTATTGTCTACTTTATGTTAGGCACTATTCTAGTTTCTGGGAATGTATCAATGAACAATAGCTCAGGCAAACATTGTGTATGGTCCATTCAAGTGGCGATAGAGGGACATTGACAGTAAACAAGCATGAACATGAGAACACAACATGTCAAGTGACTATAGAACTTCAGAGGAAAATAAAGCAGGCTAATGGAAAAGTTCATAGAGAGTATGTTGCAGAGGTGGGAGAATTTCTCTTTGAACTACGATGACACAACATTGTATACATTGTATAGAATATTTGCTAAGAACATGTACTCTAGAGGAAGGTCACTTGTGTTGAATCCACTTAGGTTGAACACATAATAGCTGTGTAACTATTCTGCTTATCTATTCGTCGTCGTCGTCGGCAGCCGTCCGTCTCGAGAGACGATGGTGTAGCTTCTTAAGAGTCTATCTGCACCGCCGAGAATGGCTGTGCAGTCCGACTCGGGAGTGACACGGTATCTGTCTCCTCCCGGGTTGAATCGACATCTTGCGATGACGCTGGAGTGTCCTCTCCAGTGGAGCTGAAGCTACAGAGCCTGGGCAGGGTGATATGGAGGGTCTGCTGTTGCCCATGCAGCAGACCCCCCCTCTCTTCGCAGCTGAAGGGTCCAAGGGAAAGACGGAGTCAATACAGCTTGGCTTCAGGTGCACCGCAGGAGTTGCCGGTGTTGACTACAACGTCAAACCGCCTTAGAGACTCCGGCTCCGGATTTTCTGTCGGGGTTTACTCCCTTAGCCTTTCCCCTGAAGAGGTATGCCGCAAGGCAGCGGAGGTTTTTTGGAGTCAGAGTTTTCCTTCTCTGATGTGCCCTGACTGGAAGATCGAACCAGCGACACTTAGCTCGCAGGCCGACGCTCAATCCACTGAGCCAAACCAGCCAGGGCTAACTGCTTATCTATTGCTGTGTAACAAATTACCCCAACACTCTGTGGCTTAAAACAACAATCATTTCTTTTACTCATGAATATCTGAGTCAGGAATTCTGATGGCACAGCAGAAAATGTTTATTTGTATACCATAATGTTTGGGGCTTTGGCTGGGTGACATGAATGGGTGGGAGCTACAGCCATGACAACTGGGGCTTACCAGGCATAAGTCCTACATGTGACAACTCCATTTGTCTCCTTCCAGCTCCCAGGTCATCAGACTTTTACATATGTATCAGTGCTCTAAGACCAACTGTTCCCAAGAGATAATAAGTGGAAGTTACCAAACCCTTAAGTTCTGGACCCCAGAACTGGCAAACATCACTTCTGCTATATTCATGTAGTCAAGGCAGACACAGAGCCCACCAGGTTTGAGGAAAGGGGACTCCCCTCAATGGGAGAGTGTCAAAGAATGTGTAGACATCTTTACTCTGCCAGTGTCGTTGGACCAGTTCCATGATTTTTCTACACCTCCATTTCCTCAGTTGTTAACATGGATAATAACAGGATCTATCTTATAGGTTTGTTAGATGAATAAGTGAGTTAATAAATAAAGAAAACAATAAGCATCCAATAAGTATTCGCTACTTATTCTTTTCAAGCCACTTTCAATATTTCTTTATTATGAACACTGCATGAAAATGACACATTTTCCCTTGGCCATAGATGAACTGAACTTTAATAATGTGTGATGGTAAGGAATCCATCATCTGATATTTGTTTTGAAGATGCACAAATTTTTATTAGTTTTCTAATGAACAACAACAGCCATTGCCCTTGAAGTTTTCTACCCTCTGAACACACACACACACAGTTCCATACTCTATGGAAAAAATGGGTTGGCAAACAAAGTCAGGTTTTTGGTTAGTTGGAAAGGAAAGGAAAGGAAAGAAATTGAGGACCATGTCATATTGTTATCAGTGATGGGATTCTCATTTTGGTTGCAAGAGATAAGCTTATAAAAGAATAGACATACCATAGGAAGTATAAATTTTATATGACCCTGAATGACTCTGTAAGAAAATCTAAATAATGCCAGGATGCTGCAAAATGGAGTTCATGCACCAGGGAGTCTGTGAGACTGGAACTCGAGCCTTCTCTCCTAATGTAGACTGAGACCTGACCCAACACCTCTTTTCTTCCCACCTGCTCCTATGTTAAACCAGTCCTACACAGCTTCAGTTCCTAGCCTCTCCTTTTGTACCCCACCTCCTCACTCTGTTGATGACCCTTCAGAGTCTCTTGATGCCAACATGATGTACACAGGACAATGTCAGCATTGTCCTTCACTAACTTGTGAGGAAAGAAGCCAGCTTTCTCTTGTTATCACTTTAATTTCCCCTCCACACTTCCTCTACAAGATATTCTATTATGTGATTCTTTGGTTTATCTCATGGAGTGCCTTAACATTTGAAACAGAGACTCAGTACTTAGGTACTTTTACAAAAGGAGCAATAAGTATGCCTGAGATATCCTTGGTCCTTCACCTTTTGACCTTGGGTTCCACACGTGATGTGATGATTACGGTTATGGGTTCAGCTAAGAATCAGCAACCAGCAGACACTGGCTTATTCATGGGGCAGAACTTAGGATCTTGACTACATCAGCAGTTAGTTAACTGAACACAGGTGCTACTCATAGCAGTATTTTATGCCAATTTGTAGCAGAGCATTCAAGGAACCCCAAAAATGTTCTAATAAAACTAGAGAAAGGACCAATCACCCATCCTTAAGCAAACCATTAAGAACAAAAATAGGTGCGCACATTCTCCTGGCTGTGAGGGTGCGCCCGGCTCTGCAGACTCGTGAATAAAGGCCTCGCTTTACTGCTCAAAAAAAAAAGAACAAAAATAAATGTATCTTCTTGCTACTGCCCCAAAGTAAACAAGAGAAGGCATATTACATAAGGAAATAGCAATGTGTTGATCATATCCTTATTATTGTTTTATATATTGACATCATAAAAAACTCCTAAAGACTAAGCTAAAATTGTGATTGTGAATTTTCCAAAATTCAAAAAAAATCAAGATGTGTGTCTTCCCCCTATACTGCCTGTTTCTAATTCTATTGGAAAGGACAAAAATAAATTTTGATTAGCAAGAATTTATTAAAAAGGAAGAGCAGATGATAGCTATTTAAAAATGTAAGTCAAAAAAAGTAAGTTAAATGTAAAATCCTATCAAATTTATTTCTGATGGACACATTGATTTATATTTTGTTTACGTTTTCTTTTTCCTACTAACAGGTAGTGAAGCTCATTTAATATATGAGAAAACAGTATAGAGAATAATCAATTTTGATTAAATTACAGTTAATGTCTGTTGAAGATTCAGAAATGTGACAATTTGAGGAAAATTTTGGTATCTTCATTATCATCTCAATTTGAAGGCAGGATACCATCCCCCACCTTCACAATCCATCAGACATTCAGGAATAGTCAGCATGAAAGGACAGATAAGGTTTCCTTTTGTGGGAAGTATTTATGTATTTGTCAAATTGTCATGAAATAGAGGTAGTTTAAATATGCATTTCCCCAAAGCAAAGGAATAAACCACAGTATCTCAGAGGGTGGCTTATGCTTTTAACCATATGCTTTTTCATCTATTCAAGTTCTTCCTCCCACTATTTACAATTAATTGGAGAGCAAAAGAATTGTGGAGTGTCCTAGAGATTATATAAATCAGTATTTCCCTTATGTACTCCTGCATAATAAACCATCCCAAAATTTAGTGGTTTACAACAATGATGTATTATTTCTCATGATTCTGAACTTGCTCAGGTACTTTTTCTGCTGTATATAATATGACTGAAATCACTTGTGGCTCCATTCAACTGAGAGCTTAGCCTCTCTCCAATAATCTCTCATAGTTGAGTAGTCTAGCGAAAGCTTCTTTATAACATAACACTTTACATCCAAGAGGGAGTGTTCCAAGATGACAAACTCCAGTGTACAAGCACTCATCAAGCCTTTGCTTAGACCATGCTTTCCAATGTACCACTGGCTAAAGCAAGTAACTTGACCAAGCTCAGTGTCAGTGAGCAACAGGATTTCATAGAGCATAAATACTGGGAGGTGTGATCACTGGGAAGAACCAATGTAGCAATCTACCTCATCCAGTTTTCTAGCCATAGAAAAATAACTCTCAAGTACATACTTTGATTATCCTGGAACACTACAGTCAGATGAAACTTATTACCTAACAAGACAGATCATTTCAATTTGAGACAATATTTATTAGCAAGTGCTTCCTCTGCCTCTAACTTTCACTCATTATTTCTCTACCTGCTCCCCTGAGAAATGTAGGGAAAAAACCTGATTTTCTTTCTCTTTTAAAATATAACATCTAAAAAAATTAAAGAGGATATCATGTTCCTCCATAATCTCCCAAGTTTCTATGTCTTCTTTCTTTGTGGGCTCAGCATTCTCAGCTTCTTTTTACCAGCCTGGTCAAACTAGCAATGGCAATGGATAATTAGGTCTATTTAGAATAAGCTTAACTATTCTCTTCAATTTCTCATAAAAGAAATGCTGACCCATTCAGAATAGTAGTACCAACTTTAAAAAATCACCTAATAAGACGTTTTTAAGACAATTATAAAAGACAAATTTAAAAACAGAAAAAAAGAAAAAGGGAGGAAGCTCAAAATGAGAGGTTGACTGTGATAAGCACATTTTCACACATAATGATAGCATTGAGAACAAAACTAGCCTTGAACCACTCACTTGCTCTATGTCATGTTGAAGTCATTCAAATAAATGCATAGGACATAAAAATCTTTGGTGGTTGTGCTTACACCTCTTTTTGAATTTGTCTAGCGGGCCTTCCTGTCTTTACTGGAAGACACACTAAAAAAAATATTTTAGTGGTCCAGTTAGTTTTATACTATTTTAAAGTAAACCACAAAAGCAAGCCTAGAGAATTGGATCTTTCCAGTAATGGATGCAGAAGACTCCAAACTGCATGAAATGGTCCAAGTATGATTCTGATCCAATTCAGAGATTCCCTCATCAATACTCTAAGATGACTGGAATTTCAATTTTTCACAATAAACTTCAAAGGCCACAGCAAACTACAACCACTGCTGTATAACTCAGAATACCTCAAACTCAAATTTAGGCATTGCCTTTGGAGAATTTCCTGGATCTGAGTAATCACTCAATTAAACTGATTTGCTTGAGCAATTAGACCAGGTATATAGGTAACCTCACACTGAAACCAGCTAACCAGGAGCACAAATGGCAGACAGAACCTCTAATCCAACCTGCAGCCAAAACTATAAGACCCTGTGAAGTTAAGTCCCTGCTGTGGTTTTGGCAACCATGGGCAATGGAACAATGGTGTCTGGGTCTCTTCAGCAATGATATGGAAAGACTTGGTAATTTGTTAATCTTCCTTAGCCTCAAGTCTTATTCAAATCCCTATCAATTCAGAAAAATCTCTCCTTTCTCCAAATATGATATTGTCATAAACTGAGCTTCACAAAAATAGACTATGAGATAGAGATGAGTACACACAAAAAATTATGAAGAAAATTCTTAGGATCAATTCTTGTATTATAAGGAAAAAGTAAAGAACAAAGCAAGATTAGGCAAAGACAGTTGCTTCAACAAAGCCAAAGTCAACTCAACTGATTCCCCCAGAAAACTCTGAAGTTGTGATGACAATAGGATTCAGGCTTCCCTAGGAAGGAATATGGCCTTGCACAATGCAGATCTTCTCTGCCAACCTCCCTTTCAAAGAGGGTTGAGAGCTGAGGGGCATTGCTGGTACCATTTTCAGCAGCTAAGGAATAAGTCCTTCATTATTGAAGGAAAACCTCCGCTGCCTTGCGGCATACCTCTTCAGGGGAAAGGCTAAGGGAGTAAACCCCGACAGAAAATCCGGAGCCGGAGTCCCTAAGGTGGTTTGACGTTGTAGTCAACACCGGCAACTCCTGCGGCGCACCTGAAGCCAAGCTGTATTGACTCCGTCTTTCCCTTGGACCCTTCAGCTGCGAAGAGAGGGGGGGTCTGCTGCATGGGCAACAGCAGACCCTCCATATCACCCTGCCCAGGCTCTGTAGCTTCAGCGTCATCGCATGATGTCGATTCAACACGGGAGGAGACAGATACCATGTCACTCCCGAGTCGGACTGCACAGCCTTTCTCGGCGGTGCAGATAGACTCTTAAGAAGCTACACCATCGTCTCTCAAGACGGATGGCTGCCGACGACGACGAATTGAAGGAAAATCTGGGCAGCAAATATTCAGAGCCCACTCTTGATATTTAATGTAATATTCTTTTCATGGCCACATGAGGGGATGTATAGCTGCCCAAGACAAAGTACAAACTTACACAATTTGACTTGTATTCTTGGTTCTGAAACCAAGGTTTAACTGAGAATTCAGAGATCTTGAATTTCAAACTAACTAGGTTTTTTTTAAATAGCAAAAATGCATGTCAGATACATCAAATTCATAAGGTGCTCCTCTTTCTGAATTTCTAATGTTATTATCTTTGGTACAGATATGTAATAGAAATGCTATTGTTATAATCCAGTTGCATCTGCTGAACGGGTATACACAAAAAAAAGTTAACGAATTCAAAGAATGGTTTATTGATTTTGCAACTGCTTGGCTCTTTTATTATGATTCTATTAAATCCCAATAGAAAAATAAAATATGAAGATAACATAGATTCTGTTATATCTTCACCACACATAAACAACTTTTTTTATTGTCATCTTAGTTTGCCAAATAAATCAAACCAAGTGTGTACCAAGAAGACTGTCTTACTCTCAATTAATTAAATATTTTAACCCAAATAGGATCTACTAAATAATAACTTAAAAATAGCACATGCACACACACCCTGCTCATCAGCAATATAGTAGCTTATCTGCTTATAACTAGCATTATCTACAATTTGTAATTTCATTACTTCAAATTTCCTTGACACCCTCTACTAAAATTAACATATCAGAGCACCAGGTTGAAGTCTCTCTATTTTTCTGAAATCTGTTTATTAATATGATTCTATTTCTCCAAATGCATTTCACTCTAATCTCATTTAATTCAATTCAACTAACCCTGATTAGAAAGATACTATGACCAAGAGAGAGATTCAAAAGTTAACTTCATATTCTTCCTTAGCTATATATATGTGTGTATTCAGAATTATATAAATTAATCATAATAGGTTGAAGCATATAAAGTGAACATTTTTTTATCTACAGAAAGTATCGATATAATAATAGTAATGGGGATGTAAAGTACATCAAGGGAATATAGTCAGTAATATTGTAATCACTATATATGGAGTATATGAGTACTAGACTTATCAGTGTAATCACTTCATAACATATATAAATGTCTAATCGCTATGGTGTATACCTGAAACTAATATAATATTGTATGTACACTGTAATTAAAAAGTTGGAAAATTTTTTAAAAGAGCAATCACATTTGGTTCAACCTAACACAGCATAGAAGACAATTTAATTATTTTTTAATAAAAGTTTGCAACATGTTATGGGAACACAGGATAAAAAATGTTAATTATGATTAGGGGAAAAAAGAAGATTTCATGAAAGACCACAAACTCCTATACTTGATAGGTCAGTGTCATCAGGTGACTATAGATGGTTGGAGATGACACAAAGAGCCAGGTTGTGTAAACACTTAGCGATAGTAACGTTCAGTGCTTAGTCCAGTTGGACTGAAAAACAGTGGGCTCTTATTTTATCTGAAAGTTTGAAATGCTCTATCTCTGGAAGTTTTATTCAATGAAAAGTACCTGGGTTTTGTTTGTTTTATTTTGGTTTTGGTTTTTTGATGGGAAAGAAAGAAGCCTCCTAGAATCAAGTATGTATGTATATTGATTCAGGTATATACATATAACCTACCATTACAGAGAGAATATTTTCAGAACTTTGAACCACTGTGGAAATAATATCTTGTAGCAGCTGTCTAGAGAGGCTGAGATTTTTCCTGGAAAATGTTGAATTGTTATTTCAGGAAAATAGATGATAAATTTCCTGAAAGCATACTTTCATTTAGTCAATAAAAATGTCCACCCACCTATTCCATGCACACCAAACAATCAATGGGAATAAAATTTTGGGCTACACAGACTGAAAATAGTATGGTCAAAGCAAAGAAAGATAATAAAGAAGGATTATATATAAATTCTTAATTTCATTTAGAAAGTTGTCTTAATGCAAAAATATTTGTATAAGCATTTTCACACAAAATTGAAATTATTCGGTATGCCCCTTCCTTCCTAAGATAAACTGAACTTACTCTTTACTAGATGGCTACTTAAGGAGTGTTGGTTAGAGTCCTTTTTCATTACTTTGGGGGTTATGCTCAATCCCTCTATTAAGGAACGCTACTTCGGGTCTCACAGAATACATCTGTGGGAATAATAAAGTAATATGAAGATATATAATATTGTTGTCATGGAAAAGAAGAAAAAGTATGTACCATATTTTTCACACTATAAGATGGACCTGACCATAAGACACACCTAGGTTTAGAGGAGCAAAAGAAGAAGAAAAAAATTCTGAACCAATTGGTGTACAAAAATATTTAATAAAATATAAGAATAATATTTCAACCATGTAAAGTGAACAGCAGTCAATAGCAGTATTAAGAACCACCATCACTGTCATTAACAAATGAGGAGAGGCTTTAAGATTCAAGTACTCTTTTAGTTTTCTGGGAACCCCAAGAACTCATCATCGCTAGTGTCAGAATTTATGGGGGCCTTTAATAGGCATTGAGTGAGGTAAGAGGTATCACTAGTTGTAACAGTCACTGAGAGTATCACTATCCTAGTTACAGATTCCGGCGGACTACCCCCAGTGCATGTTATGGCTAGTGATGCTCCTTAATCCCCTCAGTGCCTGTGTTACTACTAGAATAATGACCCCACCATAACTCCCTTTATATACTACAAATTTCAGCATTTATGGCTGCTCACCCAGTTACTGCTGGCCTCTTCACACAGAAATATGGTGTGCACTGTAGACAGTATGGAGGTAGACAAGACAGCTGTAGCATCTAACAGAGCCAGTAGCCAGCTGAGAACATGTTACTTCAGCTCCACTCCTCTGCCTATCATGATTGGCAGAGCTTAAGACAGAATGATTGGTGATTGGATGCGGTTCTACTGACACAGAGCACACCCAGTCTCAAAGACAATTGGCAATTGGCTTTGTGCCTCACTCATACCCATTATTAGCCTCAGTTGATTCAACAGGTCAGCAGTTGTAGCAGGGAGTTTCAGGTGGTCCTCCCCTCTCTCCCAGGTCACCGGTGCTGGGCAGAGGCAGACGGCAACTGACCAGATGCCCTGAGATTCAGCAGTAAAATGGGACACTTAAGTGTCCCCAGGGGTTTCGCGTGGGCCCACCACTTCCTCATCTAACAGCTGTTGCCACCGCTGACAGGTCAGATAATGCACATCACGGTCTGTGATGCAATATTTGCTCCATAAGATGCACTTTATTCTCCCCAAAATACAATATATAAAGTTGTTTAGATTTACCAACTCCATTATTCAAATTAATGATGGGTCAATATAATGTACGGTAGAAAAGGCAGCAGAGCAGTTTTTATTTAGGTTTATACTGTTCAGTACAGTAGCAACTGGCCACATATGGCTATTAAGCACCTGAAATGTGGCTTATCTGAGTTGAAATATGCTATAATTGTAAATCACACATGGGATTTTGAAGACTTAGTAAGAAAAATAGAAATGTAAAATATCTCATTAATTGTTTTTAAATTGATTACATGCAGAAATGATAACACTTGAAACCTATTGGGTAGAAAAAATATATTATTAAAATTAATTTTACCTACTTCCTTTTACTTTGTTTAATGTGACAATTAGAATGGTTAGAAATACATATGCAGATCACACTACATTTCTATCTGACAGCACTGGTTGTCTAGGAGACACAGCTTAACTTCTCTAAGCCTCAATTTCCACTTTTGAAAAAAGAAGAAAATAACTGTTACTTTACCTCATTGATTTTTTGTCAATATAAATTAACTAATGTATAGAAAACTATTTTGCAAACTATCAAACACTATACAAATACAAGTGACTATTAAAAAAAATAATACCTTATGGAAAAACCTCCATAATAAGTCCAGGTGGTAAATATAACTTTCAGATGCTCTGGCACAGGATTTTAATGTGCCAAAGAATACTAAGAAATATGAAATTACTCTCTAAACCTTTTAATACTTTAAGTTCATATAAATTTGAAATAATAATCAGGCCAAATCATCCAACAGGCTCTATGATGGATGAAACCCTCCAAGAGCAAGAAAATGCTCTATGAGATTTCTTAACGGATGAAGTAAGCTATACCCTACTCTCAGAGGTCATCCTGGCTTGGAATCCACAAGGCTGTGGTATTAGCATCCATCTAGACTAGAGAATGGACTTATCGATGCAGCATTGGCAGTAAATAGCCAACCATCTGCACCCAGGATTTGCAATCAACACTGGATGTCAAAATGAGGCAATTGTTAAACCTACCATAAAAATATAAATACTAATTTAAATTAGAAAAACCTAATATTCCTAATGTAGACATTGCTTCCTTTTTTCAACTTTTTTTTTCCCCTTAGAATTGTATCTGATTTTCCTGGAAGTACAAGGTTGGGGCCCAAGTACAGAAAATTTCAAGGGCTGTGAGGCTGAGATGAACAAAGAAAGAAAGAATAAATTCCAGCTACACTTAAAGCAAGGTGCCTTGAGATTCTCTCAGTGTTAAGCCAGTGGGAGAGTTTCAGGGAGCAAATTTAAAGTTTCTAAACACAGCCAATCTCAGAAGCAGGGGATAGGGATTTACCAACTTTGTCTACCAACCAGCCTCATATTCTGACATATTATCTCACCTTTGTAACTTTACATTCTGATAATATGGAAACAGTTGTAATCTTCCAAATATGCCTAGCCTTAAAAACTGTATGTGTGCTATTCCTCTGCAGAAAAGTGCTCTCACTGTCCCCATTGCTGTTTCCCTGGCAACCTCCTTCCCTTCTCTTTCCTCAAGAATCAGCTAGTATCACACTTCCTATGGGAATCTTTCTTTGACACATTCTACAACACTCAGGTCTGTATTATAAACTAATTTCCCTAGAATGTAAACTGGTTACAGCCACTATGGAAAACAGTATAGATCTTCAAAAACTAAAAAATTGAACTACCATATGAACCAGCAATTCCACTTCTGGGTATGTATCCAAAGGAAACAAACTCACTATCACCAAGAGATATCTGTACTCCCACTGTTCACTGTAGCATTATTCACAATTGCCAAGGTATAAAAACAATGTGAGTGTCCATCAACAGATGAATTGATAAAGGAAATACAGAATGGAGTACTATTCACCCTTTAAAAATAAGGAAATTATGTTATCTGTGACAACATTGGTGAACATGGAGAGTCTTATGATGAGTGAAATAAACCAGACAGAAACAAGTACCACATGATATCACTTATATGTGGAATAAAAAAGTAAATAAATAAATAAATAAAAAACAGAAGTCAAACTCATAGAGACAGAATAGGAAAGTGGTTACCAGGATATCAGGATACCAGGAGTGTGAAGTATGGTTAGGGACATGAGAGTTTGCTAAAAGGGTACAAACTTTCAGTTATAAGATGATTAAGATATGAAAATGTATATCACCATGACTATAACTGATAACACTATTGTATACTTGAAATTTGCAAAGAGAGAAGAACCTAAATGCCCTCACCAACACACACACACACACACGCACACACAAATCATGTAAAAATGTGAGGTGATGAATGTGTTATTTGAATGGTGGAATCCTTTCATAAGGTATCCATAAATCAAGTCATCATATTGTATACTTTAAATTTCTTACAATTTTGTTTGTCAGTTATACCTAAACAAGCTTGAAAAAACAGAGAGAAGAAAAAAGTAATGTAAGATCCCTATATTAGAATTGTTTATTTCTGTGTGTGGTTTTTTGTTTGACTGAGACCTTTTAATCACATCTTTTTATTTAGTCTAATGTGTAGGAGGGAACCCTTGTGTCTTGTTCCTTATGTGTCTGTGCAGGGGGACCTCCACTAGCATAACAATCTTGGCTTTTATGCATCATTTCTCACTCCACTCGTCTCAATCCACAAGTGCTTTTGAATAAACCAACCATGCTGAGCTCTGCTCCTATCTCATTCCGTTTTCTTCAGGATCTGCATGAGATGAGAGCAAATATATGATCTTCTCTCTTCTATATAGTAGCAGGAACCTGGGGCCTTGGCTATGGCTTTCTAGGGCTTCCTGTTACATTTGGGGTAGGGTTAACAGTTGACTTAGCTGATCTCAGCCAAAATTTCCAAATAACGTAATAGTTACTATGGAACAGTATTTTATATCCAGCTATCAATTCCCCATGCCTACAGTAGTCCCTTGCTATATCACGGTTCACTTGTTGCAGCCTCACCCTATCACAGGATTTTTTTAAATATTATATTTAATTATTTATTGCAGATTTTTTGCTATATCGTGGGATTTTGTGGTACTGTATACATATGTTGTTAAAGTTACATAGGTTTAAGAGCGTAGAAAAGGGGAGAAGATGGCTGAGGAACGAGGGGAGGCCGCATTCTCAGGCTCCTGAGACCCGTCTGCAGTTTGGGCTAATTGCAGACAGAACATCTCAGTAAGCAGCTGGACACTGGCAGGAGTCGAGCCATGGCACTCCTGGATTAGAGAAAATCCATCTGGGAACAACCTATTTAGTGAGAATAGCAGAGGAAAGGGGGACAAAACGGGATTCCTGACTGGGGCGGCTGCCCGAGCTGCGGCTGGAAGTACACAAAGGCTTTTTGTCGACCACAGGCTACCCCGGAGAGGAGTCGGGAAGAGAGTGGATCTCTGCCCGCTGACAGAGACGGGCACCGAAGGACAGGAGACAGCGTGCTCCCGGGCAAGTGAGAACATAACTCTCCTTTATATTTTTCTATAGTGGACGGTGGAGAGGGGAGGAAAGTTTGGGGGTGGTAGGCCATTCTTGAGGAGTGCAGGCACAGAGGCGCGCTCATCCACTCCCCAAACCTACCCTTGGGTCCCGGGGGCGCACATAGGGAAGTGCTCTCATTCACTGGCCCAGGTGTGTGGGGCAGTGAGTCAAGACATCCCTCGGACACTCCCCAACGGACATAAGATCAGTCCCCCAATGGGCACAGGGAGGGCCCTCTGAACACACAGAGGACCATGCGCAGATACCACTAGACAGCTCCCGTGGGCGCTGGGCCCCAGGCCGGAAAGCAGACCACTAGTGCAGGCTCTGTTCATGCCCACTCAGATGGGTGAGGGAAGGCAGGCGGCTGCAGCACGGGAACAGCAGGCGGCAGCGACTCACAGACGCTCACTTCCACTGAGCACAAGTGTCCGGGCCCCGCCCTAAGAGGCGAGAGACCAACTCCCGGAGCTCAGCTCAGCTGGACTAAGGGCACGGGTACGGGAGTGCAAAAACACCTCAGCCCAGGGACAATGGGTGCCAATTGTGGGGCAAGCCCTCAGCAGCACCGCCCTTGCAGGGACGCGCGCGGACACCTCGGCTGGCTACAGCTGGCAGCAAGGGAACGCGCCATGCCGGCAACCGTGGGCGCACACCATTTCGGCAACCGCGGGCACACACCAGTGCTGCAAGAAACAAGAACCTCTGAACCGCCACGCTAGACCAGCTGTAGATGCAGAAAAAGAAGGCTAAAACGGAGTAAAAACATCCCTTTTTATTTTTTCCCCACTTTTTTTTCTCTCTTTCTTCTTTCTTTCTTTCTTCTTTTCTTTCTTCTTTTTTCTTGGGACTTTTTTTTTAATTTTTTTCAATTTTTTTTTCTTCTTTTTTCTTTCCTCTTTCTTTTCTCTCTTTCTTTCTTTCTTCTTTTTTTGTTGGTTTTTTTCGTTCCAAAAGAAAAACAAACTTTATCTCAAACGTGTTGCATATAACCTCTCCTTCTCATCCTTTCTCTTAAATCGTCGTTTATTTGTTTGTGTGTCTAGTTTAGCCCCCCCATCACTCTAAATAATAGAATATAATTACTATATAAACCCAATACAATATAATCCCACTTTCTTACTATATTATGCATTTTTCCACCCTTTTCTTCTATTTTTATTAACATACAATGTAAATATTACCTACTGGCTTGCATAGTCTCAACTATTATTAATCTATCACGCCCTCTATCAAAAATTATATCTTTCCTCCCTAAAAACAACTCGTATCTATTCTTCTTATAGTATAAAAGCTCTAATTTCTTTACATTTATATTAATACGGGCTCGTTGGCAGACGATAGCGGGATAGAGGGTGGGGGATATTTTTTGAGGGTGTGGGTTTCCTGCCTGGGCTGCGTGTTTATGTTTTTAACAGCATCTCCACAAAAGAACGCAAGACAAAGTGGAGAGAGTGACTCCCAACCAACTAGCCAGAAGGAAGATCCTACCAAAGAGTATCTGAAATATAACCAGACAGCATAAACAAATGACATAAAGGGTAACCCAAGAATATCAGGCTAAGGATATCAAAGAGGCTGCACCACTGAAACCCCCAGAGCTCCCATAAAGAATCTCATACCACAAAGGAGGGAAGTCAAAGCAGATCATCCCCCCCCCAAAAAAACAAATAAATAAATAAAAACAAACAAAAAGAATCCAACATGGTAAGATGCAAAAATAACCCCTCAATGAAAAGAAAAGAGGAATCCTGAGAAAGAGAGATAGTTGAAATAGACATAGCCCAAATGTCAGACATGGAATTCAAAACAATGGTGGTAAAGAAGCTCAATATACTCGATATCCTTAAAAACAACTATGACAACCTCCAAAGAAGTTACCAGCAGCTCGAAGAAAATTACAGGGAACTTGCAGAGAACTACACCAGCATAAAAAAAGACATAAAAACTGTTAACAAGAACCAGGAAAAATTGAAGAATTCAATCTCTGAACTGAAAACCACAGTAGAATCAGTCAAAAGCAGACTAAACAAAGCAGAGGATCAGATTAGAGAGTTAGAAGATAATGTAGAGAAAAACTCCCAGACAATACAGCAAAATGAAAAAAGATTGAAAAAATATGAACAAAATGTAAGGGACTTACAGGATAGCATGAGGAGAAATAATATCAGGATCATCAGAATTAGAGAGGGAGAAGAAAAGGAGCATGGAATTGAAAAACTGATAGGAGAAATAGTGACAGAAAACTTTCTGAACCTAACGAGAGAAAAAGTGATACAAGTTCAGGAAGCACAGTGAGTTCCAATGAAGAGGAACTCCCAAAAACCCACTCCAAGGCATATCATAATTAAAATGGCAACATTTCAAGACAAGGAGAGAATCCTTAAAGCAGCAAGAGAAAAACAGAAAATAACATACAAGGGAGCTCCAATGAGGCTATCAACTGATTTCTCAACAGAAACATTAGAAGCCAGAAGGGAATGGTCAAAAAAATTTCAAGCAATGAAAAACAAAGGTCTACAACCAAGAATACACTACTCAGCAAGACTCTCCGGCCAAGATGGAGACTTAGACGGACGCGCTAGGTCTCCCTCTACAACTAGAGAGGAATACAACTACTTCAAAACAAAGGATAACTAGAAATTCCAGAAAATAAAACTACACGGAAGCCCAACATATGAAGTTATAAACCAGCGGCGCTCTTTGGGCAGGTAGGACGAGCGAAAGGGGGCGGAGCTATTTGCGGTCGCACCTGGGACAGCGGCGGGGAGAACAACCCCGGCTGCAGTCGAACCCCCGGCAGCTCGCGACCCCAACGCTGGGGAAAGCAGCCACCACATCGCCTTGAACAGTGAGGCCCAGGGGGGCAGGAGGACGGATCCCGGTCTCCTAGTGGTATAACTGTGTGAATCCATCTTGGACCCCCGCCCCCAAAGAAAGCACCACAGGGCTGCGAAATAGGTCGCGGACAGGCACCAGTCGCTGGCTTGTGACGACAAAGCACCACGGCACAACAAGAAAGGCTGCCAAAGGGCGCCGGTCGCTGGGTCATTACGAGTACACAGGCACTGCCCCCTACAGCCGGCCCAAGAAAACAAAACGCATCTGTCAAAATGAGGCAGACAACTATAGAAATCCCGGTGGCACAGCTCACCAGGCAACAGATGGAGAACCTGACAGATGAACAGATAAGAAACCTGTCAGATGCTCAGTTCTGGGCCATTGTTATCAGGTGGCTTACAGAATTCACAAAAGATCTGGAAAAAGATGAGAAAGAAGCGAAAAACACTCATAACGAAAGGAACAAAACCACATACGAGACAGATGGTGAGGAAAAAAAATCCAGAGTTCATTTCAACAAACTGGAATATGGAGAAGGAACAAGCAGTCAACCAATGCAGCGAGAGGAAATGGGAAGCAACGATGAGAGGATCAGAAACCTCTGGGGCAGCTATAAAAGGCCCAACATAAGAATCATTGATTTGCCAGAGAGCGAGGAAGATGAACTAGAACTTGAAAAATTGAGTGAAAATATAATAAAGGAGAACTTCCCAGACTTGGGGAAGGAAATAGACTTACAGGTCCAGGAAGCACAGAGAGTTCCAAAAAAAAACTGGACCCAGGGAGAACCACTTCAAGACACATTATAATCAAAATGTCAAAAATTAAAGATAAAGAGAGAATCTTAAAAGCAGCAAGAGAGAAGAAAAGAATTATGTACAAAGGGGTCCCAATTAGACTATCAGCTGACTTCTCAAGGGAGACCCTGCAGGCAAGAAGGGACTGGCAAGAAATATTCAAAGTAATGAAAATCCATAACCTACAACCACGAATACTCTATCCAGCGAAATTGTCATTCAGAATAGAAGGACAGAGAAAGTGTTTCCAGGACAAAATAAAACTGAAAGAGTTCATTAGATCCAAACCACTGTTATATGAGATGTTAAAGGGACTGGTTTAGAAAAAGGAGGATCAAGACAATGAAATCTAAAATGAAAACTGCATCACAAGAAACAATAGAAGCTAGGGAATTGAAACAAAGGCAAACTAAACAGGCAACGAGACTGGAAAAAGAACTATAGGTACGGGGAACATATTGGGGGGAGGTCAACAGGGAGGGGAAATGGGGAGAGGGAGGGAGATGATAAAGGCATTAAGGATCATGGTAGGAGGGAATGGAATAGACAGAGAGAGGTTGAGAAGAACTGTATGCACAACTAATGGACATGATCTAAAAGGGGGGGACAACTGGAGGGAGGGGGGCCACCGGGTGGAGGGGAGCAGAGGGAAGGGAAATTGGCACAAATGTAATATTATAATCAATAAAACACATTAAAAAAAATAAAAAAAAATAAAAACTTACGGTTTTCAAAGAAAAAGAAAATAGAAGGCGAAATAAGGAGTTTCTCAGACAAAGGAAGACTGAAAGAATACATCTCCACCAAACCAGCATTGCAAGAGATGCTAAAGGGAGACTTCAAAGAAAAAAGAAGAAAAGAACAAGAGAGGAGAGGGACAGAGGTACAAAGGGCAATGAATAAATACACGTCAATAATAACCTTAAATGTAAATGGATTAAATGCTCCCATTAAAAGACATAGGGTAACGGAATGGATAAGAAAACAGGACTGACATATTTGCTGTCTACAAGAAACACACCTCAAAACAAAAGATTTACACAGACTGAAAGTAAAGGGATATAAAAAAATCTTCCAAGCAAATGGGCCGGGAAAAAAAGCCAGGGTAGCAGTCCTCATGTCAGACAAAACGGATCTCAAAGCAAGGGCAATACAAAGAGACAAAGAAGGACATTTCATAATACTTAAAGGAACAATCCATCAAGAAGATATGACATTGATAAAGATATATGCACCCAACATACGGGCACCCAAATACATAAAGCAAATACTAGAAGACCACAAAAAGGATATCAACAACAACACACTCATAGTAGGGGACTTCAACACTCCATTATCAACAATAGACAGATCATCAAAGCAAAGAAACACCAAGGATATACAGGCATTGAACAACACATGAAACCACATGGACCTAACTGATATATATAGAACTTTCCACCCAAAAGAAGCAAAATATACATTCTTTTCAAATGCATATGGGACATTTTGAAAGATAGACCACATGATAGGACACAAAACAAGCCTCAACAAATTCAAGAAAATTGAAATCATATCAAGCATCTTTTCAGATTACAATGCCTTGAAACTAGAAATCAACCTCAGAGACAAAAATCAAAGACACCCAAACTCATGGAGATTGAATAACATGCTATTAAATAATGAATGGATTAACAATGACATCAAAAAAGAAATCAAGAAATTCCTGGAAACTAATGATAATAAGCACACAACAGCCCAAAACCTGCGGGATACAGCAAAAGCAGTTCTGAGAGGGAAGTTCATAGCAATACAGGCATATCTGAAAAGGATAGAAGAATCTTAAATAAAAAACCTAACCATAAAGCTACAAGTACTAGAACAACAACAACAAACAAAGCCTAGGGCAAGAAGAAGGAACGAAATCATCAAGATCAGGGCAGAACTAAATGACATAGAGACTAAACAAACAATCCAAAAGATCAACAAAACTAGGAGCTGGTTCTTTGGAAAAATAAACAAAATCGACAAGCCTCTAGCCAGGCTCATCAAGAAAAAAAGAGAGAAGACACAAATAAACAAAATTAGAAAGGAAAGAGGAGAAATCACGACTGATACCTCAGAAATACAAATGATAGTTAGAAATTACTACAGACAACTGTATGGCAAGAAATTTGACAATATAGAACAAATGGACAAATTTCTAGAAACATACAGCCTTCCAAAACTGAATCAAGAAGAAGTGGAAAGTCTCAACAGACCAATAACAAAGAAGGAAATTGAAACAGTAATCAAAAATCTCCCTGCGCACAAAGGCCCTGTACCAGATGGCTTCACAGGCGAATTCTACAAAACATTGAGGGAAGAACTAACTCCTAGCCTCCTCAAACTATTCCAAAAAATCCAAGAAGAGGGGAAAATCCCAAACTCTTTCTATGAAGCCAGTATTATTCTAATCCCCAAACCAGGTCAAGACACAACAAAGAAAGAAAACTACAGGCCAATATCACTCATGAACATAGATGCTAAAATCCTCAATAAAATATTGGCAAACAGGATCCAGCAATACATCAAAAAGATCATACATCACGATCAAGTGGGCTTCATTCCAGGGATGCAAGGATGGTTTAATATTTGCAAATCAATAAATATAATACATCACCTAAAGTAAATGAAAGACAAAAATCACTTGATCATATCAATAGATACAGAAAAAGCATTCGATAAAGTACAACACCCATTTATGATGAAAACACTCAGCAAAATGGAAATAGAGGGAGCATACCTTAACATAATTAAGGCTATATATGAGAAGCCTGAGGCCAACATCATACTCGGTGGACAAAAACTAAAAGCATTCCCACGAATTCAGGAACTAGACAAGGTTGTCCACTCTCTCCACTCCTATTTAACATAGTGTTGGAAGTCCTAGCCACAGCAATCAGACAAGAAAAATAAACAAAAGGCATCCAAATTGGGAAAGAGGAAGTAAAACTTTCATTATATGAAGATGACATGATAGTATACCTAGAAAATCCTATAAAGTCCACTGAAAGACTACGCGATATAATAAGTGAATTTGGCAAAATAGCAGAGTACAAAATAAATATACAGAAATCTAAGGCATTTCTGTACACCAACAATAAAATATCAGAGACAGAGACAAAAAAGAAATTCCATTTACTATAGCAACACGAAAAATAAAGTACCTAGGAGTAAACTTAAACAAAGAGATAAAAGACCTGTACACTGAAAATTACATAACATTGAAGAAAGAAATTAAGGAAGAAACAAATAAATGGAAGCAAATACCATGTTCTTGGATGGGAATAATCAACATCATCAAAATGGTCATATTACCCAAAGCAATTTACAGATTCAATGCAATCCCTATTACAATACCAATGACATATTTCACAGACATAGAACAAATACTCCATACATTCATATGGAACCAAAAAAGACCCCGAATAGCAAAAGCAAACTTGAGATGAAAGAACACAGCAGGAGGAATCACAGCACCAGACATCAAACAATACTACAAAGCCACTGTAATCAAAACAGTCTGGTACTGGCATAAGAACAGACATATAGATCAGTGGAACAGAATAGAGAGTCCAGAAATAAACTCAGGCATCTATGGTCAACTAATATTTGATAAAGGAGGTAGGAACATAAAATGGAGTGAGAAGAGCCTCTTTAACAAATGGTGCTGGGAGAACTGGATAGGGACCTGCAAAAAAATGAAACTAGACCACCAACTTACACCACACACGAGAATAAACTCAAGATGGATCAAAGACTTAAATGTAAGCCGTGACACCATAAAATTCCTAGAGGAAAACATAGGCAAGAAAATATCAGATATCTCACATAACAATTTCTTCACGGATACATCTCCTAAAGCAAGAGAAATAAAGGAAAAAATAAATAAATGGGATTACATCAAACTAAAGAGTTTCTTCTCAGCAAAAGAAAACATTAGCAAGATGAAAAGGAAACCAACCATATGGGAAAACATATTTGCCAATGACATCACAGACAGGGGACTGATTTCCAAAATATATAAAGAGCTGATACGACTCAACATCAAGAAAACAAACAACCCAATTAAAAAATGGGCAAAGGACCTGAACAAACACTTCTCCGAAGAGGACATACAGAAGGTCCATAGACACATGAAAAAATGCTCAACATCATTAACCATCAGGGAGATGCAAATAAAAACCACAATGAGATACCATTTTACACCAGTCAGAATGTCCATCATCAACAAATCAACAAACAACAAGTGCTGGCGAGGATGTGGAGAAACGGGAACCCTACTGCACTGTTGGTGGGAATGCAGACTGGTGCAGCCACTATGGAGAACAGTAGGGAATTACCTCAAAAGATTAAAAATGGAACTGCCTTTTGAACCGGCGATTTCACTACTAGGATTATACCCAAAGAATCTTCAAACATCAATTCAAAAGAACTTATGCACCCCTATGTTCATTGCAGCACTGTTTACAATATCTAAGTGCTGGAAACAGCCTAAGTGCCCATCTGTAGATGAGTGGATCAAAAACTGTGGTACATTTACACAATGGAATACTATGTAGCAGAAAGAAAGAAGGAACTCCTGCCATTTGCAACAACATGGATGGAACTAGAAAGAATTTTGCTTAGTGAAATAAGCCAGGCAAAGAAAGCAAAATACCATATGATATCACCTAATACAGGAAACTAAAGAACAACACAAACAAAAGAACTAAATAGAACAAAGAGCAGAATAGCAGTCAATAGGGGGGAGGGGGGAGGGAGAGAAGGGGGATAAGGGAAGGGTTTAGTCAAAGAATGTGCATAAATGACTCATGGACATGGACAACGGGAGGGATATGATTGCGGGAGAGGGGGTGCGTTGGGTGGGGGAGAGAAATGGGGAGAAAAGGGGACCACTGTAATTGAAAAACCAAAAATAAAAATAATAATAATAAAAAGAAGTGTAGAATAAATGTAAAGTTCCTACTTTGCAGGAGGGTCTGGAACGTAATACCCACAAAAAGTGAGGGAATACTGTATATTATTCTTATGACATAGAAGCTACTGGATTCCTTGTAGAAGCTAGAGCAGCAATAGCAGCAGTAGATTAATTTGAACATTCACACTTAGAAGAACACAGATGAAGGATTAAAAATATATAATTGTAAGGGGAGGTGAAGGCAGAGATATTTAATATGATAGAAGTAGATGGAAAATTTGTAATTTTCACCATAACACAGAGTAAAGCTTACTTTGTATATTTTTGACATTTCTATCATAATTCTGACAATTTAAATTTTTCCCCCATCAGAAACACTTGGACATTAAATTAGGAGGTACCCAGAGCCACCATCTTCCATAATGCATGCTTTCCTCCAGATGCTAACTTCATGTCTGTCAGTGTCAGGTAGCCTTGCTCTGAGAAATCACCTGAAGACCATTCTAGGATTAAATACCAGGTTTCTTGAAGGAAGAGAGGCAAGGGGGTTGGAGGGAAGAGGATACTCCCAGACCAACTCAAGGGCCAGTAGGAGCAAGGGAAGTAGGAGAACGGTGACTCCCAGTCCACCTCGCGGGTGCCCTGTCGGAGCAGGAGGAAGGGGGGAGGGGGAGAGGAGAAAGAAAGGGGGAATGGAGGCTCCCAGTCTCCCATGCAGGCCTATAGGAATTGCCTACCTGAGCCACTGCAGGCGCCATCTCTACACTTTGCGAAACACACATTTCGGTGAGGGTGAGTTTACCCATCAACATGTTTAGCAGGTTATTTATATCTCCTTGCTTTTCCCCTACCAGGCCAGTCAATATATCATGCTAGGTCCTTTAACATTTCTTCTGGGAATGAGAAAAGTCCATTTTTATTTCCTATGGAAGAGACTGAGACCAGGTTAATTTGCATATGGTTTATTTGCATACATCAAAAATCTAGGCAGGCAGTTCAGCTGCTGCCATATCCTGACAGTCAGGAATTGTCAAGTCTGTTAAAACAGCTTGAAGTTGGGGCTAACTATAACTAAATATTAAATTTTAATTGTCACTCATTCTTATTATCTATTTTTTTTAAACTGACATTTTCCCTAATTTTCTCTTCTCTTTCCCATTCCACACATAATTTCTAGCTGGCTCAGATTCCCCATGAAAGAAATTACACATAAAGTGTTATGTTATTCTTAAACTCAAAATGGAGAATGCTGTTATTTAATCTCTCCCATACTTAATGCATTTAAACATTTTTAGATTTGCTGGGGGGGTAGGTGGGAGGGATCACAATTTCATTTCCCAAAACAAGTATTTGAGTTAGTAGCCTGTACTTTTCAAAGCAGTCACCCACACTTAAAATTTCTGCCAGCTGCGACCCCTAAGATGTTTCCTTAAATTGTAAACACCTGCACTCTTAATCTCCCTTCTCATATTCCCTAGGCAACCTATAAAGAAAAAGTTTAACATATTTAGTAAAATAAAAACTTGTTTCCAGATTTACATTATTGTTTCCCATATATCCAAGAAAACTGCAATAAAGTTTTCATATTCAATGAACTAAAACTGGCATTTTAACCAAGCACTTTCCCACCTATATTCTAAAATAGAGGAAAAAATGCCAAAATTTCAAGTCATGCATTAAACAGTTTTAATTATTTTGAAAGATCAACCAGTGTATGCAACATTAACATAACATTAGTAAAACTACTGAAAAAGAGATAGTAGAAACTAGTTCCCCCAAGGATTGCTTTCCTCTATTTGCCAAGTTTGGAATGACTTCCACTTGCCTGATCAGTTTCCTATTGCCATTTGCCAATGTACACTACAACTACAAATTTTAAGGACACTTCTTCATAAATGAGCCATAACATCTGTGCTTGGTGTAGCAAACTATTGGTGCAATTTCAGTATTGTTTCTTATTACATGTCTACAATTGCCATTAAGGTTCCATTAGATCAAACAATAGTTACTGATTGAAATTTCTTGCCACATGATGAAAATCAAAAGTTATAACCAACTTCTCTAATAATTCCCCTAAAAACATAACAACTTAAAGGTCAAGTTATTTTTTTCTCCAACCTGGCCTCCTAAAAATAAATATTCCCCATCTGCAATTAATCTACCCTCTGGAGGCCAGCAAATTATAGTTGAAAGGTGTCATTTAGCAGCCTTTGGGGAACTGGAACCTCTTTCATTTGCATTGCTTCTTTGTAACAAGAATTTCCCCCCAGAAAATGATCACAGTCTATCATTAGAAGCTTGAATGAAAAATGGTAGCATATATATTTTTTATGATAAAGTTAGAAGCTTGGGAACAAATAACATTGACATTTAAAGTATTTATTCTTAAAATAGAAGACACTATGGTGTGCCATTAGCACCTTCCTCATTATTGGTTTTTTTCTATTTACAGAATCTCTGGGCTGCAAGGGGCAGTAAAGGTCATTCTGCCCAATTACCACCTGATGCCTCAAAAATATTCTTTCCTCTGTGGTACAGTCTGATCTACAGTCTAACAAGTTAATTTTATAGTCAGTGAAGAGTCTTTACAATTTATATTGAATCTTCAGTTATGCATTGATTTTTATCGCCTTTATTTTAATCCTAAAAAAGAATTTTTTAAGCTTCATAATATACCCTTTTAATTCTTTCAAATCCTTTCTCAATTGAGTATTAATTTCTAGCCAATTTTAAATGTCTAATATGACATTTTGAAATGTAATTAAATCAAATAAACATACTTTATTTCCTTGTTTATTAGAAAACTGATTTAAATATGCACTATTCACATCTTTCATTAACATATTTTCAAGAATGAATGTTTTTATTGTACCCACAAAAAATAATTCAATAACATTTACATAAAATTTTAGTGACATTTTCATGGCAAATAATTACCATGAAGTTTATTGCAATGATGGTTACAGATTTGGTTCATATACACAGTGTTACCCTGAGTTCACCTTCCTTTTCCTTTCTATTATCTGATCATATATCCCCCTCTCTTTATGGTTCTCCATTTTCTGCAAAATATAATCAATTGATTAGTGCAATGAGTGATTTTAAACAGAAACTTTTTTGCAGGGTGAGAAATGGTAGTAATTGTAATTTTAGCAAGGTTGTCCTACACATAGAATTCACCTTAATAACCAGAACCTGACACACACTGACCATTTATGCATAAGTGCTAGCCCATCATCACCAGCATCCTCAAAAGTTGAAAGTATATTAGGTTTTTCATTGATTTGAAAATATTTGTTTTTTATAATTTTTAATTAAATTTATTGGGGTAACATTGGTTAATAAAATTATATAGGTTTCAGGTATACAATTCTGGAATACAAAATCCATATATTGTATTGTCAAATCTTCCTACCCTTTATTACGTCCCCTTCCACACCTCCCTTTTCCTCTAGTGACCATCACACTATAGTCCATGTCTATGAGTTTTTGTTCACTTTCTTTGCCCATTTGTTATTTTCAGTTTGATATCTCACTATGAGTGAAATCATATGGCTCTTGACTTTTTCTATCTCATGTATTTCACATGTTAAAACAAATATTTGTTTTGATCATACTCAGTTCCAGATGCTGTGCTAGGCATTTACAAAGATAAATTAAACATAGTTCCTATTCTGCAATTGTCTGAGTCCAGGCAGGTCTACTAGGAATTCGGGCAAATGGAAGAAAATACACAGAGTCATTGGGATAGCTGACATGCCTTTATTCTGGGATGGGGCGATCAGCACAGGCAGAAAGTCCTGACTTCTTTATATACTAAGCATAGACAAAGCCGGCTGCGTGCTAGAGTACGACATCACTGGTTACATAATGGCGAGTGTTCCTGTGCATGCGGGTTTTCTGCTGTGGTTATGTGAGTCCTATGTGTGTGGATATATGGGTGAGGGAGCCCAACTGACTCCATTTTCCCTACTGTATCCAACATCAGAGAACTCACTGAAATGGAAGAAAACTGACATAGTAAATACTAGGTGCATACTGGTATACTAGTGCATTATGTGACTGGGGGCATGGGGCTGTTGTACCCACCCTCAACCAGGAGAGCAAAGAGGAAGCTGACTACTGAATTTGAGGAAGCTGACTCTACTAAATTTGAAAGGATATAAACTCAAGTCAGCAAAGAAAAGTGGTGAAGATGTGTATTCATCTTATCCTGTAACTGTAGATATGTTTTAGAGCTGGAAATAATGTTTAATATCATCTGAGTCAACCACTCTCTTCATTTTGCAGATGATAAATTCATATTTTTGAGTCATTTCTCTGGGAGGCTTCATAAAGTTTTTTAAGAGACTGTCAGAAGGTAAAGATCATGTTGATTTTTATAAACCATGATATTAAGGCATGTGTATAGTAAGTAATTTACCAAAAGCCTTCATGAAAATATTGGAGAAATATGAATAGATATTTGAGTCAGACATCTCTCATCCAACTCTTCTGCTAGGACAGAAGATTTTATTTCTATGCAGAAGAAATAAAATCTCATCACAGGTGACAGGCTACCCCAATATATGGCACCTTGGTGACAGGCTACCCCAATATATGGCACTTTGGAATACTAAATATTTCCAGCTGATAGAACCTGAGAAATGACAACTGCATTTCTTGTCATTTCCTGACCTTCTTCGAGTGAGAGGTGCTCTTACTACACCAAGAGGAAAGAAGTATCCGTATCTCTGAAGACAGATAAACACCAAGAGAATGTGAAAGAGCATGCGTTGCTCTTTTTCCCCGCTTACTGCATTTAGCTTATACCCTTCTTTGTCCTATCACATTTTCCCATGACTCTTCATTAAATCTAGCACAAAAACATTCAGGCTAATCAATGTTGGGGGTTCTTTATTTCCTTATGACAATTCCCAGATAACATGAGACATATATTAAATAAATGTCTGTGCTTTCCTCTTTTTAATTAGGAATCTCAACTGAGAACTTAGAAGGTAAAGAAAATATTTTTCTACCCCACACAGGAAATATTCTAACTTCCCCCCTTTCTCCTTACTGTACCTGAAAATCAATCCTCTATTCCACCCATTCCCGCATCACTTTCCCTTTACAAAAAATCGTCTTTTCTGAGTTGGATTTATTCAATCCTCTCTTTTTAAAAAAAATATGTTTTATTGATTATATTGTTATAGTTGTCCCAATTTCTTTTCCTTCTGCTCCCCTCCAACCAGTGACCCCCCTATCTCCATTTGTCCTCCCCCCCTTAGTCCATGCCCATTGGTTATGCATATAGTTCTTTTCAACATCTTCCTATATACTCCACTCTCTCCTACTATGCTTCTTAATTCCTGCATCATCTCCCTCCCTTTCCCCCCTGACCTCCCCCCAGTATGTTCCCCATACCTATAATTCTTTTCCCACTCTCATTGCCTACTTAGTTTGACTTTGTTTCGATTCCCTGGCTTCTGTCGTTGGTTGTTGTGATACAGTTTTGATTTTAATGTTCAGTTTTGATCCTCCTTCTCCTAAACAATTCCCTTTAACATTTCATATAACAGTGGTTTGGATCTAATGAACTCCTTCAATTTTATTTTGTCCTGGAAGCACTTTTTCTTCCCTTCTATTCTGAATGACAGCTTCACTGGATAGAGTAATCATGGTTTAGATTTTTGCTTTTCATTACTTTCAATATTTCTTGCCAGGCCCTTCTTGCCTGCAGAGTCTCCTTTGAGAAATCAGCTGATAGTCTAATTGGGACCCCTTTGTACACAATTCTCTTCCTCTCTCTTGCTGCTTTTAAGATCCTCTCTTTGTCCTTAATTTTTGACATTTTGATTATAATATGACTTGGTGTGGTTCTCCCTGCGTCCAGTTTCTTTTTTTTTTTTTTGAACTCACTGTGTTTCCTGGACCTGTAAGTCTATTTCCTTCCCCAAGTTAGGGAAGTTCTGCTTCATTATTTTTTCACATAATTTCTCTATTTCTAGTTCTTCTTCACCTTCTGGCAACCCTATAATTTGGATGTTGGCTCACTTATAGCTGTCCCAGAGGTTTCTTAGCCTCTCCTTGTTTTCCTCACTTTTTGTTTCCTCTTTCCGCACTGTTTGACTGTTTGTTCCTTCCCTATGTTCTGATTTGTTGATTTGATCCCTGATTTACCTTCTCTCACCACTTGTTTTGTATGTGTCTTCATTCATTGCAGCAGGACTAGCCTTCATTCCTTCCCTGTCTTAATTAAGATCCGCTATTAGTTCTGTAAGCTGTTTTATAACTATAGCTCTGAACTGAGCCTCAGAAAGATTATCTATCTGCTGGTCCGATAAATCATGTATTTGCTGTCTGGTCAGCTGCGTGATTGGGATCTCTATCATGATCCCTGCCATCCTGTCAGGTTTGTTTACCTTTCCTTCCTGGGTGAGGCTGTCACACCTCCTATGCTATATGGGGTGGAGCTCTGTGCACTCATCACTACCAGGCAACCCTTCTCACCACACTGTGGCACTTTGTGTGGGGGCGGAGGCCAAGATGGATTCTGCCATTCACTCTCCACTGAGAGACCGGAAGCCTCCTCCTCCATCCCCATGCCCTGTAGGCCTCAAAGTCCAAAGCAATGGGTATCTGCCTTCCCTGGCATTGGAATCTCAAGCTGATGGGTTTGGTCTGCAGCTAGGGGTGCTCCCAGGTGCTTCTTGCTTCCCCTTAAATATGGGTGTCTGTGCTTACTGCAGTCCCGCCTCCCATCACTGCAGCCGCCGCCACCAACACAGCTTGACCTCTCCGCCCCAGCTTTGCCCCTCCTACCCATCCAGATGAGCACCACTTGCTTATAACTTCATACGTTGGACTTCCATGTTGCTTTATTTTCTGGAACGTCTGGTTATTTCTGGTTTTGTGGCAGTTGTAGTTCTTCTTAGTTGTGGAAGGAGATGGAGCGTGTCAGTCTAGGCCTCCATTTTGGCTGGAAGTCTCAATCCTTTCTTAATTTTCTTCAATATTCCCCTTCTTCTCCAAAGTACTTTGCTCAGTGCTGTGAACTTAAGAGGCACTCAAGAAGTGCACATTCTAATGAGCAGAGTGGCATCAAAAGTTGTAGGACTGGCCTATTCTGCAGCACACCTCAATGAATCCTCTGTGCTGCCATGGATGCAAAAGTCCTTTAACCACTGAATATATTTTTTTCTATCTTCCTCTCTCCCTTTTCCTTGGGTTTTGCTTTAAGCAAAAGCAGCCAAGTCTTACTGCGGCTAGAAACAGTACCAATGCACAGTTATAAACGTTATGGCTCCATTTTCTCTGTGTCTTCAGAAAGTTTAACAGTCACTACATATCCTAAATTGCACTATTTGCTCTATCTCTATCCCACCATATCCCTATCATGGTTCACTGTGAGATAAATAATAGCAAATGCTTCAATGCCCCAATGAAGTTGGGCTTGGCCATGTGACTTGCTTTTACTGATAGAATGTGAGTGAAAGTGAAACTCTCAATTTCCATCTATAAGTATTGCATGTTTCTTTATTTTATTGTTGACACTATTAGAGATGTTTCCCATTTTCCTCCCTTTTGACCCCTCCACCCAGCCTCTGCCACCCCCCCACCCCCCCCACACACACACCCAGTATTGCATGTTTCTGTTTTTCCCTTTGAGTTTATGACATCTTCCATGGGAAGAACAAGGCTCAGGTAGCCATTGACCTTAGAACAAAAAGACTCTGAAGCAGACCCAAGCTCAACCCACATCCTGAGACAGAACCATACTAGCTGGCCAGCAGAACAATAAGCAAGAAAGAATCATTGTTATTTTAAATCAATGAGATTAAGATTTGTTTGTTACATTACATTACTGCTATAGGAATCTTATTGATACACCATGATTAATGGACGTTTTTTAAATCTTTGATTTATAAACCATTGGGCTTAAAACCAGTGAGATACAGTATAAGGAAGGATAGAATCTTGTTTGTAATGCACATCTTCAGTCTATTAAGATTTTAGAACTATCTCAAAAATTAGTGTTTCATGTTTTACAGTTCACTTGGGTTTTATGATGCTTTGGGTTGGTTATTGTTATTGCTATTTAACAGGGTTGGGTTGATCATTCTCTTCTATTAAATGAAGTGGTTGAGGTCCTATCTGCCATCTTTCTCTTTCTGAATGCATTTAGTCTAACCTTTATTATAGCCTTTTCTATGAGAATGTTCAGCTCAAATATACTCATACACTTCAACTACATTATATCTTCACTGTCATGTCAGGCTTTTTAATATTTGTGAAGATCCTGAAAGAATATAATTAGCATTAAAAATACATAATATATAGTGATGAAGTAAACACAGAAAAATGTCCACATTTTTAGGCAAAGAAGGTATAAAATTGACTAAAAGTACTTTGAAGTTAAAAAAAGTTTAGGATTCTTATCTCTGACATAATTAAAACTGCTCTTTGTCTTTCTTATTTTTATTCCAACACCAAATCTAGGTTCAGATCCCACATAAATTCAGGACTGAGGTAGCTTGGAGATTGAAGAACAGATGGAAAACTCAGAGTCCAAAGTTGGAATACTTATTCAACTTCTAATTTACTGTATGATACTTAAAATACTGCTCTTTCATCTCTACAATGAATTGATTTGGCAAAACATTTCAGTTAGTAATGTTTAAGCTATTTTGTAGACAAACCTATTTTGGGTGTCTTAGATATCTCAGAAGTAGTTTTGAAAACTCTCAAAGTATTGAAATAAACTGCCTTTACTTCAGGTTAATTTGTGATTAAAACATAAAACATAAAGAAATTTTTGAATGGTTGACTTTATGTGATGTAGTAAGTCATAGTAGGAACAACTCAAATTTTAGAAACAGTCACAAATTTTTCTCATACTTCAAGGATGGAAGACATTTGGTAAGCTATTCAACCTTTTCAAGCCTTGGTTTCTTCAAGTAGGGAACACGATTACAAAAGTACCTGAGGGCTTCTGCAAAGGTGGGAGAAGAAGTATGGGTACATATAACAGCACCAGGTCTGGCATAGAGTCCAACAAAGGAAAACTATTATTTATTAATAGTGGAGTGAAATCAGAACAACAATAAAGTGTCAAAAATTTGAAGCTTAGGTGTTATAAAAAATGGAGCTACTGAAAAGGGTAAATAAATAGAATTTATATGGCTTTTGGGACTGACCGCTCTCATACAGTTCTTGATTTTGTTTATCTTTGTTACAACTGGGAAATATGAGAGAAGAAAAACAGAAGGGCCTTGTTTGAAACACCTTCTTAAGGAATCAGGAAGAATGAAATAAATAAAACCTACAGGGTCTCCAATTCCAAATGTTCTACAAATATTAGGGCCATGACAATGTTACCAGGATCATTGGCCTATTCAAACAATTACCTCCTTGTTTAACCCAAGCTTGCTCCAAGTTCAGGTCCACTTGATTCTCATTGCCATACTGAAATAATAGCAATTTTTCTCATAACACCAATTATTATAACCATCAATACTGAACACCTACTCTATGCCAGTACTGGGCTACCTACCTGACTAGATTTCCCAACCATGCAGAAGGGATGATAGAATTTCTATATTAAAGATGGAGAAATGGGTCTTCAGAGAGGTTAAGTTTTTCCAAGTGTTACACAACAAATAAGGACCTGAGCAGGATTAAACCCCAAGTTAGTCTGATTCTCAAGTTCATGTTTGTTTCAAGAGGTAGAGTCATGGTATGCTAGAGTTTGGGGTTGAAAGAAAGCAGAGATCTTATCTAATCCAAGCTTGCTTTTTATGGATGAGGAAACTGGATTCTTAATCAAACACCCAAGTGACTCATTCAAGTTCACAAAATACAAAGAGACAAAGCAAAGGTTAGAATTATTTTGATATTATTCTTTGAAATTCTTCAGTAAAATTATACTATGAAGGAATACATTAGCAACCCAAACCATTTTGATGACACCCAGATATAAGTCATCCATCTCTCTCTCTCTCTCTCTCTCTCTCTCTCTCTCTCTCTCTCTCTCTCACACACACACACACACACACACACACACACACACACTGAACTGAACTCTATTACTTCCAGGTTATACCACTGAAAACAAACTTGTAAATAAAGTCAAAATTTGGTTATAGAATTTGTGATATGGTATGTTAAGAACATTTTTTGAAAACCTGCATTTTCTTATTCACCGGACTGTGACAAAATTTCAGGCAATCACCACAGTTTTTATGAACTGCTTGGAAAACAGGAGGACTAGCTTAATGAGGTACAGAGTCAATCTATACTTCTTATTTTGAATGCATTGTTATTGTAAGGAAGCAGAGATCCACATGGATGGCAGGCACATTGTTGAAGGGAAAAGCACTAGCTTCCACCAGTTTTTTTTTATCACACACAAGTCAGCTCATACGGGCTTCACCCAGTGTAAAGATCCTGGTGACTGTTCCCATTCACAGTCACCTCTTGAGGACTGAAGCATGTTTTCTTTTTTTTTTTTTTTTTTTTGTTGATTAGTTTTTATTTCATAATCATAAACTTAACTCTGCAATCCAGCTAGACTTGGAAGGGGTAAGGAAAATATGGAACCCAATGAACTGCGGCGAGAGCACGAAGATTACAGAACATTTCCAAGCAGAGAGGGGTGAAGGGGTGCTCTCCTGAGCTACAGAAGGAATGGTCTGGTGGTTAAAATAAAACCCACATCAAATGTATTAGAGTTGTCCACAGTCAGTAATGGTAATCTTCTTGCTGGTCTTGCCATTCCTGGACCCATAGCGCTCCATGGCTGTCACAACACCCATGCCATCTTTCACCTGGCCGAAGACCACATGCTTGCCATCCAGCCACTCGGTCTTGGCCGTGCAGATGAAGAACTGGGAACCGTTTGTGTTGGGTCCAGCATTTGCCATGGACAAGATGCCAGGACCTGTGTGCTTCAGGATGAAATTCTCATCATCGAATTTCTCCCCGTAGATGGACTTGCCGCCTGTGCCATTGTGGCGTGTGAAGTCCCCACCCTGGCACATAAATCCTGGAATAATTCTGTGAAAGCAGGAACCTTTATAACCAAATCCTTTCTCCCCGGTGCTCAGAACACGAAAGTTTTCTGCCGTCTTTGGGACTTTGTCTGCAAACAGCTTGAAGGAGACGCGGCCCAAGGGCTCGCCGTCGGCAGCGATGTCGAAGAACACGGTGGGGTTGACCATGGCTGGATGCGGGAATATCCGGGGCGGCGGCGGCGGCGTCTGCAAGGCGACTGAAGCATGTTTTCTGATGTCATGCCAACTGTTTCGATTTGCCAACATAACTCTGGGGTTGTGCTCTCAAGTAAGGGGCCAATACGAAAGGTGTTTTTTTCTTGGTTATTGTACTGCTCTGAATGTATCATTTTGCAAAGTAACAGCTGAGGTCAAAAACATTGCCTCCATGCTGGGCCATAACACAATATATTTTGAAAGTTGCTTGAGTCTGACTTCATAACACTTAAATGCTGATATATATAAAGCCTATTTTCTCTTTTTATTCTATGTACAATTCAACTTTTTCAGGAACTTTTGTACATGCTGACTTCATTTCTCTTGTTTCATTTTAGCCACTAGTTGTTATGGATGAAATGTTTGTGTCTATCCTCACCCCAAAATTTATTTGTTGAAGCCCAAGTAGCCAATGTGATAATATTTGGATGTAGGCCCTTTGGAAAATGATAATAATTAATTTGGTCATGAAGATAGGACCCTCATGATCAGAGTACTGTCCTTATAAAAAGAGGAAGAGACACACAAGAACTCACTTTCTCTCTCTCCAAGAGCACACATTGAGGACAAGCCAGGTAAGGACACAGAGAGAAGGCAGCCAACTGCAAGAGGAAGAGGGCTCTCAACAGACACTGAACCTGCCAGTACCCCGATCTTAGATTTTCAGCCTCTGAAACTGTGAGAAATAGATGTCTATTGTTTAAGCCAGCCAGTCTGTGATATTTTGTTATAGCAGCCTGAGCAGACAAAGATACTAGTCAAATTTGCAAAAGAAAGAATTAAAGAGAATTCTAAATTCTAGATTGTCACTGAGTATAACTTTTATAGATTAGGAAATAATTTCTGGGTATAAATAGTCCCACGAAATATTTTAAGCCTTTTAGGATATGTGAACAGAGAAAGTTGTGGGGTTCTGAAAATCCCTTTGCCCTGGCTTTTGCAATGGCTAAATAATGCAGAGTGAATGGGGGGAGGGGGGCAGTACAGGTTTTGACATAGAGTCAAGTAAACTAAATCAACTAGGTTCTTTAAATGAAGGCTACAGAGGAAGGACAGCAAGGCCTTCTGCTTTTTTGAATGATGTTTCAAAAGGCACTTTTCCCAACAGGATGAGCACATCACCATGAATTCTAAACTCTAAGACCCAGATCTTGAATGAACTGAAATAAAGCAAACATGAAAAAGTGGCTCTGATAGTAAGGTTTTGATGCACCTTTAAATGAATTTATTCTGAATAATACATCAAGTATCTAAGAACTCACATCCTAAGCTATTTTTAAAGGTACATTGTAAAGTGCAAATCATCAGGAAAAGCAGTGATACTCCCTGACATTTGAAGAGGCTGGCTATTGAAAAAAAGTTTCAGATTTTTTGGGTGATTGAAGAAGAGAATTCCAAGCTGTTGATTGAGCATTACAAGAACTTTCTTGTTTTCAAATCTCTGAAATTCAAAGACATAAACCTGTGCCTGGATTACCATGGCTGAGGTAGTTGCGACAATAGTGCCTCTGAGAGACTTGTACTGAGAAATAAGCATGTCAAGTAAGGGACAAAGGCAGAATCAAGTGGCAACCACATGGCCTGAAATACATATAGGTGACAATATTAAAGGCAGGGCCTGGAATATAACTGTGGTTATTTGGAAAGACATGCTTGTTGCTTAAAGTAAGATATTCTCTAGTCTTAAAACAGCTCTTAATAAGAATCAAAAGCACTTACAGTTTCTAAACTAGAAATTGCTAGCTCAGACTACAAAAAGATGAATGGACTTTCACCCATGATTTGACATAGATTTACAAATCTCCATAAAATGATCTGATTTTATAAGCATATATACCCCTAAGGAAATATGCAATATCAAATGAAATTATTTTTAACATTTTAAGAAGAGCTGGCATTCAGTAAAGATGCAGTCATGAGCAAGAGACTCTAGGATCCCTTTAAATGTACATCTTACCGAAGCTTTTCTTAAGAGGTCCTTTGTCCTGTCAGTATACCCTCACTTCATGAAGTGTTCCTTATATGTTCCTGGTCTATTTTTTATTAGTTTCCTAAGAGTAAAACTAAACTATGAACTCCTTGAGTGAAGAAAATATGTCTTAAACATCTTTATCTCCCCAGTACTAAGTAATGCTCTTAGCACATAATATATGGTCAATTAACATTTACTAAACTTTAAAAATGGCTACCACATAATATGATTTGCAAAAAAAATCAACAGATTATTTTCTTTTATTCTCACCCTATTGAATGAAATGGATAATCTTATGAAAGGGGACAAAGTTTCTTTCTAAATATCTATAATTTTTTCCTGAGAATGGTTGAGTGCTACAAAATGTCTCTATGTTATTGACTTCAAGTGAATAATAGAAGGACTTGCACATGAGGTCATCTGTGTTTCAAAATTCTTCAAGTCTGACACAAATATCTTCCATCCAAGACTGGGACACAACTTTGTAGGCAATTTGGTTACATTCCTTCCTTTTCAGTTTCCAATCTCTAGTGATGGAAATCATCAAAGAGACACCTCGCTACACGTTTTGCTCCTTTCAGTGTCCAACACCAGCTTCCTAATTCCCTGGTTCAAACAATTTATCCAAACTAAGTTGTTTTGACTAAAGTTCCTGTTTCAGGCTAAAAGAGCTGCCTGCTTGACAACCCTTTCCAGAGCAGTCTTAATTGACACTTGAATGCGAGTAGATGATCAAATTACGTATGGCCCCAAATTACCAGGTTTTTCACTCCTCAAAATTCTCAGTTAGGTGACTTAGCTCCTCCCTGAGGAAGCAACCTAGCAAAATAACCAGTATTATTTTCCAAGGTCAGCATATAAGAATAAAATGACAATAAAACACATAGAATTCTCTCACATTTCCACAAAGAAACAGTAATGATGATAATTGTGGTGGTAGCGGTTGTGGTGGTGGCGGGGGTGGGCATTCGGGGTTGTGATAGCCAAAATATGTTGTGTTACTCCTACAGTCCACAAAACAAAAAGCACGAAGGAAATTAGACACGCCCCCAAGATTTCATCAACGTGCTGGTTACTACATTTGTTCTTCTCATAAATTCTCTAGAAAAGAGAGGCACACATGGAGCCACCACGTGTGCCATGAGAAGGGAAACACAGCTACTCCCCCTCTGGTGATGAGAGAAATCTACTCCTTGGGCACCTGGGTTTCAATTCAGTCATCTTTTTTGATAAATCAATACATTGCACTGTTCTTTCCAGACTTTTGAGTGATATTCCCATTAGAACTGATTTTTATGAAAGCAGTTACTTCTTAAGCAGCCTCTAGGATCAGGAAAGCTCTCCACTGTGGGGATATAGTTTTCAAAAACTTAAAAGAAAGAAAACAACTCACAAATTTGCTTCAGGAAACATAATTCCAACAAACTATGGTTTTTCCTCATTTCAAAACATTATGTACTTTTTCTTTCCAGTTTCTTTCTATGATGTTTCTGCATTGCCTTATGATGAAGATTTAAATCATTCTGATAGTTATATTTCACACATGGGCAGTCTGGACTAATAGAGAAGTTAGAGAGAGACTGTTAGTAAAACTTGAGTAATTAAAACTACCAGAGAGTTATTTAGTTTATTCATCTTGCAACAAAATATTGCTATGTGTATATTCTTAGTTATTCTTCCAGATATTATTTATTTAAAGAAACAGTTATTGAACACTTAATAGCTCTAATAACATGCATATATAGTAAGCATAAATACCATATCCTGGAATCAACTTTCACAAAGTAATCCTAAAGAAAGAAAACTCATCTTCCTGAGAGTTTTTATTCATTGCAGCATAATTTATCAAATTAAAATATAGAAAATACTTAAATATTCAACATTAGAGAAATTGCTAAGTAAAACTGGTCTTTCTATTGGAAGTGGAGCAAAATGCTTATGGTATAATGATTAGTGAAAAAGTAGAATACATAATTATATTATGCTATGATAGCAACTTTATGCCTATGAATATAGATTTGAAGGGAATATAAAAAATAAAATATTTAAATTGTAAGCATAATAGAATTGTAAAGAGGGTGCTATTTCCATTATTGTCATGATTTTAACTGTACAATTGAAAAGTAATTAAAAGGAAAGGATATCATTGTCCTACCTACCCTTGGGTCCAGAAATCCCATGTCCCGCTTGAAGCAGCTAGAGGAGCACAAGACCTTTGCCCATTGTTCTTTATAAGATTATAAAGGGTCTTAAGTCTGAGAGGGGGGATTGTTATTTTTTAATTGTTAAAATAATTAATTAATTAATTATTAATTTTTTAAGAATAATATAGGAAAGGATGAAGCCAGAGAACTTGTATGTACAACCCATGGGCATGGACTGGGGGGTGCAGATTTCTGGGGGACGGCTGGTGGTGGGCAGAGGGGAGTTAAGGGTAAAAAATTGGAACTATTGTAACAATATAATCAATAAAATATACTTAAAAAAATAAAATAAAAAATAAAAGGAAAGGATATAATGTATTTATTGAATCTATATTTGTGCAAGAAAAAATAAAACATTAGACCTGTCCTCAGGAAATTTGTAAATAAAAGAAGATTTTAAAATAGAATGAGAAAGCTATAATACATAAGACAACATGTCATAAAATACATTAAATGAAGTGCTGTGGAGGAACAAGGAAGAGTGTCTTTCTCTCTATTGACCAGCAAGAAAGTATAATTTCTCAAGTGATACTATTAGAAGGTGCAGATCCTCTAGTATAGTAGTCATTTGTTTCTACATAAATCAGAGAAGAGTCATTGCTTAACTTTATAACATTTAAGATATGTAGAGGGGGGAAAAAGGTGCTTCAAACATTTTTACCTAGTTATCTTCAGTGGACTTCTTCATTTTTATCACCTGGACATGGCACACTCACCTGTCTGCACTCTGGCACGGAGAGGAAGGGATTTGTTTCCAGCAGGTGAGAGTCCCACAAATAAATACCCAACCTCTTACTGGCCAAACCCAGCTAGTATTCAGGGGGCAAGGAAGCCTAATTGACATTGGGCACACACATGGCCTCCAGGCACAGAGAAAAGTGGAGTAGGGTGGAGAGTAAATATAGATGAGCAAACTAAAACTATCTAGCACAGATATCTATAAAAATAAACTTTCAGAACACCTCATATATAACAGTGAAAAGTTGGAAAACTTTCCTCATGAAATAAAAAAGAAGACAAGGATGACTGTTAACAATACTTCTATTAATTTAAGTCTTAACCAGGACAAGGAAAGGTAATGATTTGAAAAAAAAAAAAGAAAAGAAAAGAAAAAGAAAAAATCCATTATTACAGAAAAATGATTGTTTATATCAGAAAGAAAAAAGAATATACAGATAAATTATTAAAATTAATAAATGAGGTTAGCATGGCTATTAATGTCAGGTCAAGATATAGAAAATCAATTGTATGTCTATGTACCAGCAACAAAAAGTAAATATAACTTATTTTTAAATATGTAACATTTAAAATAGCATAAAACATGAAATACTTCAGAACAAAGATCCTAAAAGAGGTGCAATAATTGTATGCAGATAGTTATAAAAGCCTTATTGACAGAGACTGAAGAACAAAATAAATGTAAGAGTATACTGTACATATATAGATAGATCTAAGACTCAATATTGAAAGATGTTTTTCTCTCAAATATATAGATTTTTATCCAATCCAAATAAAGTCACAAAGGTTGTTTTGGAACTTTAAAAATAATTCTAAAACATAAAAATTGAAGAAGCTAAGAATTGACAATACTAAAAAACAAACAAACAAACAAGTCCTATCTGTTAAAACAAGTCTATCAGAATATCAATACATCATAATTTTAGAGCAATATTTTAGAGCAAAGCCCTTTAAAAAATTGTAGTATTGACCCAGTGGTATATATAATATATACCAATGAAACAGAATTTAGAGCTCGGACAAAACCCAAACAAATATAGCCATCTCATTTATGATTATGTTGCAAAGTAGTTCAAAAAGAATCACCTTTTCAATAGGTGGTACTAGGTCAACTGAATATCCATAGGGAAAAAATAAACAGTTCCCTTTGACACCTTTCACAAACATCAGTTCAAAGTGTGTCTTAGTCTGGATTTCCCAGGAAATGAAGATTTGAGTACACTGGATTTATTGGGGCATGTTTCCAAGATCAACACCTGTGAGGGAGTAAAGAGTAGTCAAAGGGAAAATTGAACTGCAATGCAATTGCAACAAAGGCGTCAACCAATCACATGAGTTGCTCTGGAGCTAAGTTTATCCTCTAAAATTGTCCAAAATTTAGGCAAAGTGTCCAAAATTTTATACTGTCCAATGAGCAGACACTGGATGCAGGCTGTCCCTGGAGAAGGGCAATACTTTGAGTAAGTTGGCTCTTTTGGTAGATTGTGGGGGCAACACCCAAAGAAATCCTCAGCTGAGAGCTGTCAGTCATCAATACTCTTAACAACTGGGAGAAGCAGGCCTCCGTGCTAAAGGTGAAGGAAGATGGTGAAAAGGGATGGTCTTAAGTGACATAGCATTCACAGCAAGGTGGAATATAGATCTAAATATAAGTTATAAAAGCATAAAGCTTTCATAAGATAATGTGAGAGAATATTTTTATGACTCTAATGTAGGGAAAATCTTCTTAAACACAACTCAAAAAGCACTAAGCATAAAAAGTGAAACTGACAAATAAATCAACTTCAAGAAACACTATTAAAAGAGTAAAAGAGCAATCCACAAGCTAGAGGAAAATATTTCTGACATAAAACATGTGTCCAGAAAAAGTCCAGTCATTGTTAATATGATGAGAATGGTTTGTGCAACATCGATGTAACTTGGCAGCAAATGGGTGTAGACTGGGATGTGCATGCATGAACAATGACAACTTCACTGTGCTAGTCATTGAGGGCAGTAGACCCTGTTTAGTAAGCATCTGTACTGTGTGACCATGGCATTCAAAATGACTGAGCAAGTAGAGCAATCAATCTGCATCAAATTTTGCATTAAGCTGGAACATTCCTCCAGAGAAACTATTAAGATGATTCAGAAGACTTTCAGAGACCATGCAATGAGTGTAGCTCAAAGAAAAGTGTGGCACAAATTCTTCAAAGATGGTTAAGAATATGTTGAATGTGTTGATCTACATTCTGGAAGGCCTGAAACAAGCATAACACTTGGGAATGTTGAACGTGTATGAGCTGCAATCAAGAAAGATCGGCAACTAACAGTGTGAGAACTAGAAAATGATCTGGGGATTCCAAAAACAATTGTATCTGAGAGTTTGACTCAGGATCTCGGCATGAAAAGTGTTATGGGAAAATTTGTTCCACAGCTTCTGCTACCAGAACAGAAGGAACATCATGCTGCAGTTGCTAATGACTTGATTCAAACCACTAACAATGAACCAGATTCCCTGGTTCATTGAAGGGGATGGAGGGGTCATTTTCCTATGCATAATGTTTCTTATATCTTATATCAATAAATGTCTCTTTTTCATATTACATGGCTGGATACTTTCTGGACAGATCTTATCATATATAACAGAAAAAGAACTTCTATAAATAGTTTCCATAGGTCAATAAGAAAAACAAGCAACCAAGTAGAAAAATGAAGAAAGAGCAAAAGACTTAAATGGGATATTCAAGATTTATATCTATCCAAACGACCAATAAACACATAAACAGGTACATTAGTCATCAACCAAATGCATATTAAAACATCAGTGAAATATCAGCACAACCCAAAGGGATAGGCAGTTTTAAAGACTGGGTTGGGCAGGGATATGAAGCAAATTACTTTCTCAGATATCACTGGTAAAATCAGGGTGAAGAATAACTTGGCAATATATACTAATGTGAAATGTATGCATAATCTACGATGCAGCTATTTTTCTCCTACGTACATATATTCTCTACATTCCAGTTCAGACTAGATTTAAACTCCTGTTTGCTTGAAAGTATATAAAAGAGAATTCTTTCAGGGCAGGAGCACAGAGATTGAGGATATTCCAAAGCAACAACTCAGTTAATCAATATTTAGCCTCACCCTTTTTTCTTTCACTGAAACACCATTTGATTTGCATTTTTTTCTTTCTTTTTAATTTTATTCTTATTGTTTTTCTATTACAATTGTCCCACTTTTTCCCTCATTGCTACCCCCCACCAACCCACCCCTTCTCCCACAGTCAATCCCCACCCCATTGTCCATGTCCATGAGTTATTTATACTAGTTTCTTTACTAAACCCTTCCCATACTTACCCTTCTTCTCTCCCTCCCCCTCCCTCCTGATAACTATTACTATGTTCCTTGTTCAATGTGTTCATTTATTTGTGTTGTTCATTAGTCTCCTATATCAGCTGCTATCATACGATATTTTTTTTTTCATTGCCTGGCTTATTTCCCTAAGCATAATTCTCTCTAGTTCCATCCATGTTGTCACAAATAGCAGGAGTTCCTTGTTTCTTTCTGCTGCATAGGATTCCATTGTGTAAATGTACCAGTTTTTTAATCCACTCATCTACAAATGGGCACTTAGGCTGTTTCCAGCACGTGGTTATTGTAAACAGCGTATTACTTTCTATACCCCTCCATGACAGGTAAAAATCCACAAAGTAGGAATCTTACATTTATTTTATTATTTAAGGCTCTATAAGCCCTTCCCACACACTTATAAACCATTCCCAGTCCCTTATTTACCTTTCCCACTCCCTTATTAATCATTTCCACAGTTTTATAAACACTATCTATGTTCTTAAATGTATTCTACATTCTTAAACCTACATAACCTTAACAACATATATATACACTACCACAAAATCCCATGATATAACAAAAAATCCACAATAAATTAAATATAATATTTTTTTAAAATCCCGCGATACAGTGAGGCTGTGATAAGTGAACTGCAATATTAGAGAAGGACTACTGTGATCCCAGCAGTGGAATGTCTGATTCAAAAGGCAGTTCCATTTATAGTTTCTTGAGCTAATTCCATACCGTTTTCTACAGTGGCTACACCAGTCTGCATTCCCACCAGCAGTGCACTAGGGTTCTCATATCTCCACATCCTCGTCAGCACTTGTTGTTTGTTGATTTGTTGATGATGAGATTCTCACTGGTTTAAAGTGGTATCTCATTGTGGTTTTTTATTTGCATCTGTCTGATGGCTAGTGTTGTTGAACATTCTTTCATAAGCTTATGGGCCCTCTGTATATCCTCCTTGGAGAAGTTTTTGTTTAGGTCCTTTGCCCATTTTTGAATGGGGATGTCTGCCTTCTTGGTGTTGAGATGTGTAAGTTCTTTATATATTTTGTAGATCAATTCTTTGTCTGAGGTATCATTGGCAAATATGTTTTCCCATATGGTTGGTTTCCTTTTCATCTTGCTGATGTTTTCGTTGGCTGAGCAGAAACTCTTTAGTTTGATGTAGTCCCATTTGTTTATTTTTTTCATTTCCCTTGCCTTAGAAGATGTATCAATGAAAATATTGTTATGTGGGGTATCTGAAATTTTCCTGCCTGTGTTATCCTCTAGGAGTTTTACGGTGTCACAGCTTGTATTTAAGTCTTTGATCCATCTTGAGTTTATTCTTGTGTGTGTTGTAAGTTGGTGATCTAGTTTCATTAATTTGCATATCCCTGTACAGTTCTCCCAGCACCATTTGTTGGAGAGGCTCTTCTCATTCCATTTTATGTTCCTTTCCCCTTTGTCAAATATTAGTTGACCATTGAGGCCTGGATTTATTTCTGAGCTCTCTATTCTGTTCCATTGATCTATATGTCTGTTCTTATGCCAGTACCAGGCTGTTTTGATTACAGTGGCCTTGTAGTATAGTTTGATGTCAGGTATTGTGATTCCTCCTATTGTGTTTTCTGTCTCAAGATTGCTGTGGTTATTCAGGGTCTTTTTGGTTCCATATAAATGTTTGAAGTATTTGTTCTAGGTCTGTGAAATATGTCACTGGCATTTAAATAAGGATTGTATTGAATCTATAAATTGCTTTGGGTAGTATGGACATTTTAATGATGTTGATTTTTCCCATTCATGAAAAAGGTATTTGCGCCCATTTATTTGTATCTTTATTTGTAATTTCTTTCTTTACTTTTATGTAGTTTTCCAAGTACAGGTCTTTTAATTCTTTGGTTAAATTTATTCCTAGGCAATTTATTTTTCTTGTTTCTGTAGTAAATGGGATTTTTTTCTAGTTTCTATCTCTGATATTTAATGTTGGTATACAAAAATACCTTTGATTTCTGAATATTTACTTTGGACCCTGCTATTTTGCCAAAATCACTTATTAGGTTGAGTAGTTTTTTCATGGAGTCCTTAGGGTTTTCTATGTACGCTATCATGTCATCTGCAAATAATGACAGTTTTACTTCTTCTTTTCCAATTTGGATGCCTTTTATTTCTTTTTCTTCTCTGATTGCTATGGCTAGAACTTCCAATGCTATGTTGAATATGAGTGGAGAAAGTAGACATTCTGGTCTTGTTCCTTATCTCAGGGGAAATGCTTTCAGTTTTTGTCCACTGAGTATGATGTTGACTTCAGGTTTCTTGTATATGCCTTCCTTATGTTGAGGTATGCTCCCTCTATTCCCAGTTCGCTGAGTGTTTTCATCATAAATGAGTGTTGTACTTTATCAAATGCCTTTTCAGCATCTATTGATATGATCATGTGATTTTTGTTTTTCATTTTGTTTATGTGAAGTATTACACTTATTGATTTTTGAATCTTAAACCATCCTTGTAACCTGGGATGAATCCCACTTGATGATGGTATATGATCTTTTAATGTGTTGCTGGATCCATTTTGCTAATAGTTTTTGAGAATTTTAGCAACTATGTTCATCAGTGATATTGGCCTGTAGTTTTCTTTCTTTGTTGTGTCTTGACCTGGTTTTTGAATTAGGGTAATACTGACTTCATAGAAAGAGGTTGGGAGTCTTCCTTCTTCTTGGATTTTTTGGAATAGTTTGAGGAGGGTGGAAGTTAGTTCTTTCCTAAATGTTTTGTAAAATTCTCCTGTGAAGCCATCTGGTCCAGGGCTTTCATGTGCCGAAAGTTTTTTGATAACTGTTTCAGTTTCACTCTTTGTTATCAGTCTGTTCAGGCTTTCTGCTTCTTCTTGATTCAGTTTTGAGAGATTATGTTTATAGAATTTGTCTATTTCATCTATGTTGTCAATATTCTTGCCATATAGTTGTTTGTACTAATTTCTTACAGTCCTTTGTATTTCTGTGATATCGATTGTGATTTCTTCTCTTTTGTTTCTGATTTTGTTTATTTGGGTCCTCACGCTTTTTTCTTGATGAACCTGGCTAAAGGCTTGTCAATTTTATTTATCTTTTCAAATAACCAGCTCCTACTTTTGTTGATCTTTTGAATTGTTTGCTTAGTCTCTATGTCATTTAATTCTGATCTCATCTTGATGATTTTCTTCTCTCTACTTGCTCTGGACTTTGTTTGTTGTTGTTGTTCTAGTTCTTGTAGCTGTAAGGTTAGATTTTTTATTTGAGATTCTTCTATCCTTTTCAGGTAGGCCTGTATTGCTATGACCTTTCTTCTCAGGACTGCTTTTGCTGTGTCCAATAAATTTTGGGCTGTTGTGTTCTCGTTATCATTAGTTTCCAGAAAATTTTTGAGTTCTTCCTTGATATCATTGTTAACTCATACATTATTTAATATAATGTTACTCATTCTCCATGAGTTTGACTGTCTTTGTTTTTTTTTCCTTGAGGTTGATTTCTAGTTTCAAGGCATTGTGGTCTGAGAAGATGTTTGATATAATTTCAGTTTTCTTAAATTTGATGAGGCTTGTTTTGTGTCCTACAATATGGTCTATCTTTGAATATGTCCCATGTGCATTTGGAATGTATATTTTGCTTCTTTGGGGTCAAAAGTTCTATATATATCAATTAAGTTTATTCGGTTTAGTGTGTTGTTCAATGCCTCAATATCCTTGGTGTTTCTTTGCTTCAAAGATCAGTCCATTGTTGAAAATTGGCTGTTAAAATCTTCTAGTATGAGTGTGTTGTGTTGATATACTTCTTGTAGTCTTCCAAGATTTTCCTTATATTTGGGTACACCTATGTTGGGTGCATATATGCGTACCAGGGTTATATCTTCTTGATGGGTTATTCCCTTCCATATTATGAAATACCCTTCTTTGTCTCTTTTTATAGCCCTTCTGTGAAATCTGTTTTGTCTGAGATAAGTATTGCTACCACAGCCCTTTTCTCATGTCTTTTTGCTTGGAATACTTTTTTCCGTCCCTTCACTTTCAGTCTGTGTAAATATTTTGTTTTGAGGTGTGTTTCTTGTAGACAGCATATATGTGGGTCATGTTTTTATATCCATTCTGCTACTCTATGTCTTTTGATTGGAGCATTTAATCCATTTACATTTAATATTATTATTGACAGGTAGTTATTCATTTCCATTTGTACCAGTGTTCTTCTCCCTCTCACTTTTTCTTCCTTTTCTTACAGCATTCCCTTTAGCATCTCTTGCAATGCTGGTTTGGTGAAGATGTATTCTTTTTGTCTTCCTTTGTCTTTGAAGCTCCTTATTTCACCTTCCATTTTTAAAGAAATCCTTGCTGGGTAGAGTATTCTTGGTTGTAGGCCTTCATTTTTCATTGTTTGAAATATCTTTTGCCATTCTCTTCTGGCTTATTGTGTTTCTACTGAGAAATAAGTTGATAGTCTTATCATAGCTCCCTTATATGTTATTTGCTGTTTTTCTCTTGCTGCCTTTAGGATTCTCTCTTTGTCTTTGAATGTTGCCATTTTAATTATGATGTGTCTTGGAGTGGGGCTTTTTGCATTCATCTTCATTACGACCCTCTGTGCTTTGACTTGCATGACTTTTTCTCTCATCAACTTAGGAAAATATTCTGTCATTAATTTTTCAATCAGGTTTTCTATCCTATGCTCCTCTTCTTCTCCTTCTTTTATTCCTCTGTTACAAATATTGTTTTGTTTCATGTTGTCCTGCATTGCTCTTAAACCCTCTTCATTCTATTTCAGTCTTTTTTCATTTTGTTGCTATGTTTGGGAATTTTTTTCTACATTGTCCTCTAACTCATTGATCTGATTCTCTGCTTCGTTTAGCCTGCTTTTGATTTATTCTACAGTGTTCTTCAGTTCAGAAATTGTATTCTTCATTTCCTGGTTCTTATTGATAGATTATGTCCATTTTTATGCTGATATGGTTCTCCATAAGTTCCTTGTAGCTTTCCTGCAGTTCTTTGTAGTTTCCCTGGAGTTCTTTGTAGTTCCCCTGGAGTTCGTTGTAGTTTTTTTGGGTTTGTAGAGTTCATTGAGCTTCCTTGTTACTACTATTTTGAATTCTATGTCTGATAGTTTGCTTGCTTCTATTTCATCTATCCCTCCTTCTGGGAATTCCTCCTTTCCTTTTGGTGGGGTGTTGTTTCTGTTTGGTGTGGTGTTATTCCACCTCCTCATTTTGGGTACTGGTCTTGTTTCTACTTCTTAGATTGATCTGCTTCTATTTTCTGCCTTAATGATGTGATCCTCTTCTATATAGTTGTTGAGCTGCTGCTTTCAGCTGACACCACTTGGAGGGGAGCAGTCTGCTTGTGTGATTTCTCCTGTAGCACTAGGGGTGATTCTCTACTGGGACTTAGTTCACTGCTCTCGCAGCTCTTTCTTGAGAGCCAGTGCCCAAAACTTATTACAAAGTGCCTCTAGTTCACTTCACTGTTCTTTGACCTCAGCCAGAGGTGAGTGCGCTCCCTTATGCAGGCCAGGGATGGGTTGACCCATTGCACACCAGAGCAGGCAGGTCCAGGGAAGACTGGTTGCTCACCTGTTCAGGTGGAGGGGGAGGCCTCTGTGCTTCAACAGACAGGTTGGTTTCATGCCTGTTGGAGTGGGCTGGAGGTGCCTGACTGCAGAAGCCCATGGGTTGATTTGGTCCCTATTGGGTTGGCCAGCTGGCAGTTTGGTTGCACGCCTGGGCGAGTGGACTGGGGCACTTCCATGTGCATGCTTGTGCAACCCATGGGGAGGGTTGGGGAGTGGGCGAGTGCACTTCTGAGCCTGTGTTCCTCAAGAATTTTGTCCCATCCCAGCTTCTCCTCCCCTCTCTGCAAAAAAAAAAAAAAAAAAAATTTTTAAGAAAAAGGAAAAACACATTCATACACATACATCTATGCTGTTTCTTGCCTCTCAGAGCCAGTTGCCACCTGGCCCACTCCTGGCTCTTTTAGTGAGCAGAGCCTTGCTCTCCTCCCAACTCCTCTCTGGTGAAACCTATGGTCACTAAAAAATCTTTGCATACTGCCAGTCATAGCTCGGGGAGCCAAGCCAGTCAGAAATTCCATCTCTTTCCTTCCTCCTCCACTATCCTCACCAGACTGGTCATTCCCAGATGGTCTTCTCTGATCCAGCAGTGCCAAGGCTGCCAGTATCCAGATGTTAACTGAGATGTTCTGTTCACAATTAGCCTAAACTACAGACAAGCAAGCACAGCCTCCCCTCACTCCTCCACCATCTTCTCTCCCTGCATTCCTTTTTGATAACAGCATAAGAGCCTCAACTCAATCCAAAGTACTAGGAAAATGAACTAAATGAACAGAAGATTTAGAGAAAAATTCAGCTTACTAAAATGTTGGATCTCATGGAACCATAGTTCTGAATAGCTGTTGGCAAAGCCAGAACAGCAAGTTTAGTAACTGATGATTTTTCTCAAACTTGAGGCTTTTGTTATAACCAGTAACTGTGAAACTTCACCAAAAGCCCTCCCTGAAGGCTGAAAATGTGTTTTTATTTCTAGTGGTGTGAAGGGAGGTCCCACAAGATATTTAGTGTGAAAACATTCCTTGATAAGTAGCAACTAGGAAGTGACAGAACTGTTTATACCTTTGAGACAAGAAACTTGTCTATTCTTTAGAGGCAACTCTAACATGGGAAATAACATGACAGTTTTGAGAGTCATATTTTATTTACAAGCAAATGAAGAACATCCCCTGTAAACTCTAATTTGGGATGAGAATAGCAATATGGAGAAGTAGTTGCTGGCTCCTAGAGATGTGTGAAGGGAGTCCATTTAGCTATTTCTTTAAACAATGATTTTTTTACTAAAAAGAGGGAGGGAAAGCCACGTGATATTTCCATGTTGTGTATGTGAAAGAAGTCAAAAGAAAAATGACTTTTCAAAATTCTAGTCTCTAGTGAAATGCATGAGGTGACCAGAATGTCACTTTCATTAACAGCCCCTGTTGCCCAAGCAAAAGTCTCTACTATTCCAGATGTGGTGTGAGCATCTCAGTTACAGACTTAACTTGAGATAAGTGTTCCTACAGACTCTTGTGATGAAAACAAATTGTAAAGCGGTGGCCAAAGATGTGGGTGTGAAATCGTTTGATTATGATAAGTACAAAGATCTGTTGGCTAGGGTATTGTTCTTTCTTCACGTGACTTTGTTATTAACTAAGATGAGTCTTGCATCTGAAAACAAAACCCAGTTTGATCAGAAAGAGTAGTGAACATAAACCACTACCATACACTAGCACATGTCACCCACCACTGCTAGCATGCCTAACTGTAAAGCACACAATGCTCTGCTAAACCCATTCAAAGAAATTGGTGAATGGTACAACTTGATGTGTGCCCATCCCTGGATAGAGGCTACAAAGTAGATAATTTCTGCTAATGAAATTTTAGTCACAAACAACCTAAACAATAGGTTGCAAATACTTTGGAAAGGGACTGAATATCTCTAGGTATCACTGAAGTCACCACTAAATCTGTACTTTCCTGAATTTCAGGAACCATTGTATGTAAACCACACCATATTTTCTGTACCGTGAGGAAAAACAGTAAAATGCTGCCAATTAAACAATCATTGTCTGAGCTATCCCAATTTAGAGATGACTAAATGTAGTGGGCAATGTGTGTCTTAGAATCAATGAAATGTGGTAAGTTTCCTAGTTTACCAGATTCAAGTCCCTTCCTTCCTTCCTTTCCCTCCCAAAGAACTGGAAGTTTGATTGCCTTTCCAGTAGCTACATCAAACAAGGATTTAGCTATATCTGTTTCTATGAAACCAATTTTGTTAATTTTCTGTATTGTTTTTTCCCTGAAAAAAAGGTATCCTGTTTCCTTTTCATATTTTTTCCCCATGTTCCCTATTATCCTAAATTCCCTTACATGTCAGGTTGTGTACTTTTTACAAAGACTATGTTCTGTAAAAACAACAAAGTAAATAATACTTTACTTTGTAAATAATTATTTACATGTAAATAATACTTTACTTTGTAAATAATTATTTACATGTAAATAATACATGTAACTTTAAGTTAAATATTTTAACTTCTTTAAATGCTTTTGAGAAAACTTTTTTTAAGTGACTGCTACAATAGTAAAAGTATAAGTATTATCTAATCTGAATTGTGATAAACCATCTGTAAGTCTGAAATATGGGTTGTTCCTTGGAGCTTTCTCTGAATGCTCAGAAGTAGCATACATACAACCTGAAAGTAGGAAACACAAAATTCATTTCATTGAGAATTTCCTCAGGATTGATTTCACCCAATTCAGATTTTAGGGATGCTTAATGATCAAAGAATCATTGTTATAAAAACAAGATGACGTTTTCATTGGTCGTTTTATATTGCATCTATACTGTGCCTTCTGCAGCTGTTAATTTGTAAGAAAAAAACTGAGTATGGCGAAAATGAATGTAGGACAAAGAGGCAGAGAAAGAGGGGATGTGGAGAGAAAAAAAAAGTGAGTAGAGAAAAGAACAAAAGAGGAAATAAAACAAGAACCAAGAAAATAAAAGACTGTTTTGGTGGAATAAGTTGATAAATTTTCCTAGAACTCTAATTTTTCACAGCTTGCATTTATACTTTTACAAAATAGAAGAACCTCACAGTTTATATAACTGAAATCCCCAGCAGGTTGCCAGCAGAGGCTGTCCTTTTATCTGTGTCTGCCCAGCCTCAATAGGAATGGTGAGGTTCATTAGTGATGATTCAGTAATGAGTGCATACATTTTCTTTTGGGCTGTTTCTTATATTTTATTTATTAAAAAATCTGTTAAATGTTTGTTTCATCATTATTGGGGTATTTGTTTGGTGTTTTTCAAATATTCATGAACATTTTTGTTTTTGAAAACAGCAATAAAATATTATACCAGACAGAGAATATTTGAAAAGAGAAAATAAAAGGAGAAATGAGTTCTGAACTGCAGGGCAGGTGGAATAAATTTAAAGAAATTAGTTCTCACGGTGTGCCAGGACAGGTATCAAGTCAGTCATTCATGCCTTGCTTCTGAAAAGTAATTAAGTGTAAGCTGAAATGAGACCATAGAAATGAAACGTGTTTGGAAAAACAAATAAGTTGAAGAAAGATAAGGAAACTGATATTAGAATAATTTTTTTAATCTAAGAATTCTAGGGCTGGATGGTCTAACATCATTGATTTGATCAAACCTTTCATCTTTAACAACAGAAATGGACTGCTCACTGTCCCTGCACAGGTGCCATCAGACACTCTGCAGCTGTGGGACTCTGGCCTCTATGTCAGCAGACTGACACTGAAGAATTGAGGAACATCTAGATCAGCGCTTCCCAAACTTTACTATGTGTACAAGCCACTAGGAATATTTTTTTTAATGCAGATTCTGTCTCTGAAGTTCTGAAATGGAGCCTGAGGTTTTGTGTTTCTAACAAGTTGCAATGGGAGGCTGCAGCTGCTGGTCCATGGGCCACAATTTAAGTAGCAAAATTTAGGATGGTGTTTTTCAGAGTGTGGTCCAAGGACACATGAGATAGAAATATTGTGGTGTTTGTTAAAAATCCATATTCCTGAGCTCCACCACAAGCCCATAGAAATGTTGAGACAATTAAAAGTTATACTCCAAATTTTCTTTAAATATCATCTATTACATTAATAGCACGTAAGACACATAACCTGAAATTTAAGTCTATTTCTACTTCTTTTTTAGCCTGTTACCTATTTCTTTTTTTTTTATCACTTTCTTTTGAATCATCACTTTGAGAAGTTTAAAGCTAAAAAAATGATAACATAAAAATATGTTCTCCCCTTGTCAGTTGATGACAAGTCCTTATAACTCTTCCACGTTTCCTACCCTTGCTGCTATTTCAATTTGTCAGAAGAAAATCATCATGTTTTCTGTCTTAGAATGCACAATCCCAGCGGTGGTGACAGAGTAAAAGTCCATGTTCCAATATATCCCATACCAAATTCCCCACACCAGATTTTAATTCCCTGAATCATTAATATGCATCTTATTTTGCTATCTTGGAATACTATAAATTTTGCTGCCTCCTAAAACCAGAGTTCTCCTCCCAATGCTTTATGCTTCTTACTTTTACTAGCATTTCAATTATTATTGTTAATATTATTTTTAGTTAACATTCGTCGGCAGCCGTCCGTCTCGAGAGACTATGGTGTAGCTTCTTAAGAGTCTATCTGCACCGCCGAGAATGGCTGTGCAGTCCGACTCGGGAGTGACACGGTATCTGTCTCCTCCCATGTTGAATCGACATCTTGCGATGACGCTGGAGTGTCCTCTCCAGTGAAGCTGAAGCTACAGAGCCTGGGCAGGGTGATATGGAGGGTCTGCTGTTGCCCATGCAGTTAACATTAAACCCTTGCTATATGCCAAGCAGAGTACTAAAAATTTATATGTATTGTCTTAATCTTACCCCACAATGGAAAGAAAAAGGAAACAGTCTATTTCTGTCATATAGATGAAGAAAAATTAAGGGTCACATAGTTAGTAGTTGGATGATTTTGGATTTGAACTCAGAACTGTTTGACCCAAAAGCATCAACTAGTCACCCCTGTTATATATACTTGCCATCATTACTTGCCCCAACATGAAATTAAATTACTTAAATATTTATTTTTTTAAAAATATTTAAAATAATTGCTTATTTCCAGAAGTTTACCACACTAGTCTCAGCAGTACTCTAAATGTTATTTATTATTTCTACCTATATCAGTTACTCTGTTACATTTAAATGAAAGGGTTTACTAAAAACAAGAGCTCTCATCTCTTTTCATACTGATGCAAATCTGAAAAGGGCATATTAATACTAATTGATTTGCTTAAACTGAGAACACAATAGCCACTCTAAGGCATTTCATTCTTTAAATATATTCCAAAAATATGAAAGAGAGTGATGCAATATTGTCATCGTTTCAAGAAGAAAAAATAAAGACACAGCCTATGGGTGTAGGTATATATACATAATGTTCAACATTAACCTGTCACCGGATAACTTGGTCTTGAATAGTTCTCCATTTGAACTTACACATTAAATGAATGTTTGAACTCTGTTGGTGGTTGTAATTAGTACCCATCCAGTATTTTTTTTCAGATTGTCAGCTCTGATTACAGGATGAAAACTAAGCAGCTTCTTTGGCCAAACGGCCTCTTGGCAGTTATAGTTGTGATCCACTTTTCAATAATTATTTCAAAACACATTAAAATGAAAAAAAGAAAAACCAAGAGGGCAATGTTTATCTGAGATTGTGGACACAAAATAATTTCTTGTTCTTAGATATACTGACACTATGTTTACAAAGCCAAATATACAGTAATGACTCATGCCCTGAACAAAAGATGTTTCTGAAGTAAATGATAACTTTCTTCATGACTTGCATGAAATCATAATTCTTTTATCTATATTTTCTTATTTTCAGTTTAAAATGTCACCAGTAGCTGACAAAGGATTTGTCAAGCTTTTAGTTTCCTTTGGGTAGAAAACCAGATTTACCAATTCTTGTGTTATATAGTTTTCCTTTGAAATATTTTTTCATCTTTAAAATTAAATTATGCCTAGTTACTTCAAAAGATGTCTTTGTCGCTCTTTCAAGAACAGATAAAAGCCCATGGTTAGCTGACTTATGGAACAGCATTCTTTTAAAAACTACTACTTGCATTCTGTCTTAAGAAAGACTGCTTGAAATTTGAAGAAGAAAACTTAGAAATTAAAGGTTTATACATTTGGGTATTTGATGTTCATTATAGCAATAAAAAAAGACAAAAATCCACTTATAATTTGATCACTAGTTTTTACTTAAATTTATTTTTATTATTTTCACCTGAATTAAATAAATTCATGGCTTTTTATTTATTTATTAATACAAGAGCTACACTTTTCTACATTTTCATTTAAAATGCACTAAATTACTCATTAGAGTCCATAAATACACATAATTATAAAACAAAATGAAATGTGATACTTAAAATATATACTCAAAGAAATCAAATCTTAGGCTGCAGTATCCCTAAACGGTGTGTAGTGAATGAGAAAGAATTAGAAGTGCCTTTTAGCAGCCTTTAAAATTCTCTTGCACGTGAAAACCTAACAGTGTGACAGTCTTCAATATGAAAAAAAAATCACTGTATTTACTTATTTTTTTAATTTTTTAATTGTTGTTTTATTACAGTTGTCCCATTTTCCCTGGTTGCTTGTCCCTACCCCACCCACCGCTCCCCTCTCCCACAATCAATCCCCATTCTGTTGTCCATGTTCATGGGTCATTTACATTAGCTCCTTGACTAGACATTTCCCCTTCTTTCTCCCCTTCTTCCTCTCCCCCCGCCCCTCTGGTTTTCTAGGTTGAAAAGAAACAATTACAAAAGAGCATTATCTTTATATGTTTTTTTTCAAAGGTTATATTTATTCATTTTAGAGAGAGAGGAAGGGAGGGAGAGAGGGAGAGAAACACCAATGTGAGAGACAATCATCAATTGGTTGCCTCTCCCACATGCCCCCACTGGGGACCAGGCCAGAACCCACAAATCTGCCCTGACTGCGAATCAACCAGTGACCTTTCACTTTGTGGAATGATGCTCAACCAATTGAACCACATTGATCAGGGCTATCCATATATGTTTTGTGTGGAATTTGCTATCTATAAAGTTTGGATGCAGACATTTTTTAGTCCTTTACTCTTCATTTCTGTTTCTTTCTTGCTTTACTATACAAAGATATCCAATACAAAAAGATATTGATGAAAACAGGCAACATTGTTTTTTAACTTTATTTTTATTGTTGACACTATTACAAATGTCCTCATCCCCCCCCCTTGCCCACCTCCACCCAACTGCTCCCCACCTTCCCTCTGGTCATCACCACACTATTATCTCTATTGTTTATACATATATGTTCTTTAGCTAACCCCTTCACCTTTCATCCACTCTTCTGCTCCCTGCTGCCCTCTGAAAGCAGTCAGTCTGTTCCATGTATCCATGCCTTTGTTTCTATTTTGTCAGTTTATTTTGTTCATTAGATTCCACATGTAAGTGAAATATATGGTATTTGTCTTTCTCAGAGTTGCTTATTTCACTTAGCATAATAATTTCCAGGTCCATACATGATGTTGGAAAAAGTAAGATTTCCTTATTTTTTCAGTCATGTAGTATTCCATTGTATAAATATACCAATTTTTTGATCCACTCATCTACTAATGGGCACTTGGACTGTTTCCAGATCTTGGCTATTATTAATATCACTGCTATGAACATAGGGTTGCATACATTCTTTCACGTTGTTGTTTAGGGATTCTTAGGACATAATCCCAGAAATGTGTCATATTTATGGGATTATATCACACTACTTTTAACTTTTTGAGGAAACTCTCTACTATTTTCCATAGTAGCTGTACTAGTCTTGAATGCATGCAATTTTTAAAGTAATAAAAGATTTTTTTTATCTTTTAATTTAATCTTTTTAAGTGTATTTTATTGATTGTGCTATTACAGTTGTACCCATTTCTTTTCCCTTTGCTCCCCTCCACCCAGTACCCCTCTTCAAAGCCTTCAGCAATCCCACTCCCCTTAGTTCACGTCCATGGGTCATGCACATAAGTTCTTTGGCTTCATCATTTCCTATATTATTCTTAACTTTCCCTTGTCTTTTTTGTACTTACAAATTATGCTTCATTTTTTCAAATTGTTTTTCTATTACAGTTGTCCCACTTTTCCCCCATTGCTCCCCCCCAACCCACCACTTCTCCCACAGTCATTCCGCACCATGTTGTCCATGTCCGTGGGTTATTTATACCAGTTCCTTTACTAAACCCTTCCCCTACTTATCCCCATTCTCTCCTTCACCCCTCCCCCCTGATAACTGTTATTCTGTTCCTTGTTCAATTTTGTTCATTTTTTTTGCCTTGTTCATTAGTTTCCTGTATAAGGTGATATCATATGGTATTTTTCTTTCATTACCTGGCTTATTTCACTAAGCATAATTCTCTCTAGTTTAATCCATGTTGTCGCAAATGGCAGGAGTTCCTTGTTTCTTTCTGCTGCATAGGATTCCATTGTGTAAATGTATCACAGATTTTTTTATTCTTTTTTAAAATATGTTTTATTGATTATACTGTTACAGTTGTCCCAATTTCCCTTAACTCTTCTCCCCTCTACCTGTGGCTCCCCTCCCTCTAGTTGTCCCCCCTTTTTAGTCCATGTCCATTGGTTGTGCATATAGTTCTTCTCAACCTCTTCCTGTCTACTCCATTCCCTCCTACTATGCTTCTTAATTCCTGTACCATCTCCCTCCCTTACCCCTCCCTGCTGACCTCCCCCCAGTATGTTCCCCATACCTATAGTTCTTTTTGCACTCTTGTTGCCTATTTAGTTTGCCTTTGTTTCAATTATCTAGCTTCTGTTGTTGGTTCTTGTGATGCAGTTTTCATTTTAATGTTCAAAGTTTTGATCCTCCTTTTTCTAAACCAGTCCTTTTAACATCTCATATAATAGTGGTTTGGATCTAATGAACTCTTTCAGTTTTATTTTTTCCTGGAAGCACTTTCTCTGCCCTTCTATTCTGAATGACAATTTCACTGGATAGAGTATTCATGGCTGTAGGTTTTGGATTTTCATTACTTTGAATATTTCTTGCCAGTCCCTTCTGGCCTGCAGGGTCTTCCTTGAGAAGTCAGCTGATAGTCTTATTGGGACCTTTTTGTACATGATTTTTTTTTTTTCTCTCTTGCTGCTTTTAAGATTCTCTCTTTATCTTTAACTTTTGACAATTTGATTATAATGTGTCTTGGAGTGGTTCTCCCTGGGTCCAGTTTTCTTGGAACTCTCTGTGTTTCCTGGACCTGTAAGTCTTTTTCCTTTCCCAAGTTTGGGGAGTTCTGTTTTATTATATTTTCACTTAATTTTTCAATTTCTAGTTCTTCTTCTTTGCCCTCTGGCAATACTATAATTCGTATCTTCGATCTCTTATAGTTGTCTCAGAGGTTTCTGATCCTCTTCTCACTTTCCTTGCTTTCTGTTTCCTCTTTCCACACTGGTTGACTGTTTGTTTCTTCCCAATGTTCCAGTTTGTTGATTTGATCTCTGGATTTTATTTCCTCACCAGTTGCCTCATATGTGTTTTTGTTCTTTTCCATATGAGTGGTTTTCAATCCTTTCTCATCTTTTTCCAAATCTTTTGTTAATTCTGTAAGCCACCTTATAACAATAGCTCTGAACTGAGCCTTTGACAGGTTTCTTATTTGTTCATCTGTCAGATTCTTCATCTGTTGCCTGGTGAACTCCATCACTGGGATTTCTATAGTTGTCTGCCTCATTCTGACAGATTTGCATTTTGCTTTGCTTCTTGGGCCGGCATAGGGGGCGGAGCCTGTGTATTCATCACAACCCAGTGACCGGTGGTGATCCGCAACCTTTTTCTCCATGCTGTGGTGATTTGTCGTCACTACCCAGTGACCGGCGGCAATCTGCAACCTTTTTTTTTGCGGCGCTGTGGTGCTTTGTATGGGGGCGGGGGTCCAAAATGGATTCCTGCCATTATTCTCTGCTGTGAGACCGGGATCCAACCTTCCGTTCTCTGGGCCTCATCATCCTAGGCAATGCAGTGGCTGCTTTTCCCAGCATTGGGGTCATGAGCAGCTGAGGCTCAACTGCAGCCAGGATTGCTCTCCCTGATGCTGTCCCTGGTGCTACCGTGAACAGCACCACTCACTTTTGCTCTTCCTACCTGTCCGACGAGTGCTGATGGTTTATAACTTTGTATGTTGGGCTTCCGTGTAGTTTTATTTTCTGGATTTTCTAGTTATCTTTTGTTTTGAGGTAGTTGTATTCCTTTCTAGTTGTAGAGGGAGACGGAGCATGTCAGTCTAAGCCTCCATCTTGGCTGGAAGTCTGTATCACAGTTTTTTAACCCACTCATTTACAGATGGGCACTTAGGCTGTTTCCAGCACTTGGCTATTGTAAACAGTGCTGTTATGAAATAGGGGTGCATAAGTACTTTTGAATTGGGGTTTCAGGATCCTTTGGGTATAATCCTAGCAGTGGAATTGCTGGTTCAAAAGGCAGTTCCATTTTTAGTTTTTTGAGGTAATTCCATACTGTTTTCCATAGTGGCTGCACCAGCCTGCATTCCCACGAGCAGTGCACCAGGGTTCCCTTTTCTCCACATCCTCGCCAGCACTTGTTTGTTGATTTGTGGATGATGGCCATTCTGACAGGTGTAAAGTGGTTTCTCACTGTGGTTTTTATTTGCATCTGTCTGATGGCTAGTGTTGTTGAGCATTCTTTCATATTTCTAGGGACCCTCTGTGCATCCTGCTTGGAGAAGTGTTTGTTCAGGTCCTTTGCCCACTTTTTAATTAGGCTGTCTGTCTTCTTGGTATTTAGACATGTAAATTCTTTATATATTTTGGAGATTAAGCCCTTGTCTGAGGTATCATTGGCAAATATGTTTTCCCATATGATTGGGTCCCTTTTCATCTTGCTGAGGTTTTCTTTTGCTGAGCAGAAACTTTTTACTTTGATGTAGTACCATTTCTTTATTCTTTCTTTTATTTCCCTTGCCTTAGGAGATGTATCATTGAAAATATTCCTATGTGGGATACCTGAAATGTTCCTGCCTATGTTTTCCTTGAAGACTTTTATGGTGCCATGGCTTATATTAAAGTAATTGATCCATCTTGTGTTTATTCTGGTTTACAGTGAAGGTTAGTGGACAAGTTTCATTTTTTTGCACGTCCCTGTCCAGTTCTCTCAGCACCATTTGTTGAAGAGGTTCTTCTCACTCCATTTTATGCTTCTTCCCCCTTTGTCAAATATTAGTAGACCATAAAGACCTAAATTTATTTCTGAGCTCTATATTCTGTTCCATTGGTCTATATGTCTGTTCTCATGCCAGTACCAGACTGTCATGATCACAGTGACTTTGTAGTAAAGTTTGATGTCAGGTATTGTGATTCCTCCTGCTGTGTTCTTCTGTCTCAAGATTGCTCTGGCTATATGGGGTCTTTTTTGGTTTCATATAAATATTGAAGTATTTGTTCTAGGTCTGTGAAATATGTCATTGGTATTTTAATAGGGATTGTGTTGAAACTGTAAATTGTTTTGGGTAGTAAGGACATTTTAATGATGCTGATTTTCCCATTCATGAATATGGTATTTGCTTCCATTTATTCTTTCCTCACCTTTATGTAGTTTTCACAGTACAGATCTTTTATCTCTTTGGTTAAGTTTATTCCTAGGTACTTTATTTTTCTTGTTGCTATACTAAATGGGATTTTTTTTTAGTTCCTGTCTCTGATATTTTATTGTTGGTGTACAAAAATGCCTTTGATTTCTGTATATTGACTTTGTGCCCTGCTATTTTGCCAGATTCACTTATTATATTGAGTAGTTTTCTAGTGGCGTCTATAAAGTTTTCTATGTATACTACCAAGTCATCTGCAAATAATGACAGTTTTACTTCCTCTTTTCCAATTTGGATGCCTTTTATTTCTTTTTCTTGTCTGATTGCTGTGGCTAGGCCTTCCAACAATATGTTGAATAGGAGTGGAGAAAGTGGACATCCCTTTCATGTTCCTGATCTTATGGGGAATGCTTTCAGTTTTTGTCCATTGAGTATAATGTTGGCTTCAGACTTCTCATATATAGCCTTTATTATGTTGACATATGCTCCCTGCATTTCCATCTTGCTGAGTGTTTTCATCATAAATGGTGTTGTACTTTATCGAATGTTTTTTCAGCATCTATTGATATGATCATGTGATTTTTGGCTTTCATTTTGTTTATGTGGTGTATTACATTTATTGATTTGTGACTATTAAACCATCCTTGCATCCCTGGGATGAATCCCACTTGATCACGGTGTATGATCTTTTTAATGTGTTGCTGGATCTGTTTTGCAAAATTTTCTTGAGGATTTTAGCATTTATGTTAATCAGTGATATTGGCCTGTAGTTTTCTTTCTTTGTTGTGTCTTAAACTGGTTTTTGAATTAGGGTAATACTGACTTCAGAGAAAGAGTTTGGGAACCTTCCCTCTTCTTGGATTGTTTTGGAATAGCTGGAGAAGGGAAAGCAGTTTTCTTGAATTTGCTGAAGCTTCTTTTTGATCCTACCATGTGGTCTATCTTTGAAAATGTCCCATGTGCATTTGAAAAGAATATATATTTTGCTTCTTTGGGGTGAAAAGTTCTGTATATATCAGTTAAGTCCATTTGGTTTAGTGTGTTGTTCAGTGCCTCAATATCCTCGGTGTTTCCATGCTTCAAAGATCTGTCCATTGTTGACAATTGGGTGTTAAAAATCCCCTACTATAAGTATGTTGCTGTTGATATCCTTCTTGTAGTCTTCTACTATTTTTCTTATATATTTGGGTGCTCCTATGTTGGGTGCATATATGTTTACAAGGATTATATGTTCTTGATGGGTCGTTCCTTTCCATCTTATGAAATGCCCTTCTTTGTCTCTTTTTATGGTCTTCGCTGTGAAATCTGTTTTTTCTGATACAAATGTTGCTATCCCACCTCTTTTTTCATGTCCATTTGCTTGGAATAGTTTTTTCCATCCCTTCACTTTCAGTCTATGTAAATATTTTGTTTTGAGGTGTGTTTCTTGTAGACAGCATATATGTGGGTCATGTTTTTATATCCATTCAACTACTCTATGCCTTTTGAAAGGATCATTTAATCTATTTCCATTTAAGATTATTATTGACAGGTATTTATTCATTTCCTTTTGTACCTGTGTTCCTATCCCTCTCTCTTTTTCTTCTTTTTTTACAGTATTTCCTTTAGCATCTCATGCAATGTTGGTTTGGTGGAGATGTATTCTTTTAGTCTTCCTTTGTCTGGGAAACTCCTTATTTCACTTTCCATTTTGAAAGAGAGCCTTGCTGGGTAGAGTATTCTAGGTTGTAGGCCTTCATTTTTCATTGCTTGCAATATTTTTTGCCATTCCTTTCTAGCTTGTAGTGTTTCTGTTGAAAAATCAGTTAATAGCCTTATCAGAGCTCCATTGTATGTTATTTGCTGTTTTTCTCTTGCTGCTCTTAGGATTCTCTCTTTGTCTTTGAATGTTGTCATTTTAATTATGATTTGCCTTGGAGTGGGCCTTTTTGGTTCATCTTCATTGGGACCCTTTGTGCTTCTTGGACTTGCATGACTTCTTTTCTCATCAAGTTAGGAAAATTTTCTGTCATTACTTTTTCAATCAGGTTTTCTATTCCATGCTCCTCTTCTTCTTGTATCCCTATGATATGAATATTGTTTCATTTCATGTTGTCCTGCATTTCTCTTACAACAGCTTCATTCTTTTTCTATCTTTTTTCATCTTGTTGTATTGTCTGGGAATTTTTTTCTACATTGTCCTCTAACTCACTGATCCAATTCTCAGCTTCCTTTAGCCTGCTTTTGATTGATTCTACTCTGTTCTTCAGTTCAGAAATTATATTCTTCATTTCTTCCTGGTTCTTATTGATAGTTTCTATGTCCTTTTTTATGCTGATGTAGTTCTCCATTAGTTCCTTGTAGCTTTCCTGGAGTTCTTTGTAGTTTCCCTGAAGTGCATTGTAGTTTTCTCTGAGTTTGTCAAGTTTATTGAGCATCTGTATAACCATTCTTTTGAATTCCGTATCTGATAGTTTGCTTACCTTTGTTTCATCTAGCTCTCTTTCTGGGGATTTCTTTATTTTCATTGGGAGGTTGTTTCTGTGTCTCCCCATGTTGGATGCTTTTTGTTTGTTTTTGTTTCTTAGATTTATCTGCTTTGATTTTTCTGCCTTCGCAGTATGAGATTCTGTATAGGAGACCTGGGGGATTTAGTGGTGCAGTTTCTTTGATCTCCTGAGCTTGATTCTCTTGGAATGTCCTTTATGCCATTTGTTTAAGCTGTCTGTTTGTATTTCAGTTAGTCTTTGGTGGAACCTTTTCTCTGGCTAGTTGATTAAGAGTCACTCTGCCCATCTTGTCTTGAGTTCTTTTGTGGAGGTGCTTTGGGTGCTATCTTCTTTTTCTGTATCTACTCCTTGTCAAAATTCCATGGGTTTCCCATCTTCTTTTCTGGCTGGCTGACTGTGAGGGGATCTAGCTGGATTCCGAGGCTGCTATTCTCTCACTCACGGGCCTGCTGCAGCTCTCTACTATGAGCTGCACTTAGTTGAGTTCCACCCCTCCCCCAGTCCTGCGGCACCCTCCAACCCTCCTCAGGCCAGAGCACATGAGCATAGTCCCTGTCCAGCCTCAGGTCCTGTCTCTGCTCCCCCTCCACAAAAAGTCTCTGTGTTGCCTCCAAGTTGCAGTACTGGTTGCGTCCCTGCCTGACAGAGCCTTGTTGTGCACATGCATGTGACACTTGCCTGCCTGGCCTCCGTACTGAGTCTGGGGTTCTGCCACAGCTTTCCTCTATGGGCTCCTCTCTACGACTCAGTTCTGCATTTTTTTTTTTTTTTTTTGGTGGAGCCTTGATGTGAGCACCCAGGGTGCAGTGTTGCCAACCCAGGAAGTCCCCACCTAGACTCAGTTCATACAGTATCTCACAGTCTGGGCTGTTCACTGTCTCCCCATGCCTCCAGCTATTTCAACCAAACCTTCTCACTGACTCCCTCCAGGAACTTGCTGGTCAGGGCACTGATGGCAGGGGAAAGTTTCCAAGCAGAACACAGCTAATGAGCTGGTCAGCTGCTGCCCCTTTCAGGTGCAGTGCGGCAGAGGCGCTGGGTTGGGAAGCAGAGTGACTGCACTTGAAGAGCATGGGCCGAGCTTTCTGCTCTCTTTCATGCTGTTCCCACACTCCTGTCCCTGTCCGCCCTATCTGAAATCCACCCTCACTCACTCCACTTCTTGTTTGTACTCCAAGTCCTTCCACGATGGGAGCTAGCAGACAACACTGCTACCTACTCCGCTGCCATCTTCTTCTCCCCAATTATGCTTCTTAATCCCTGCATCATTTCCCCATTTCTGCCCCTTCCCCCTCCCAGCTGATAACTCTCCAAATATTCCTCATACCTATGATTCTGTTCCTAACCTGGTTGTCTGCTTAGTTTGTTTTAGTTTTTTGTTTGTTTGTTTGTTTTTAGGTTCTTCTGTTGATAGTTGTGACTTTGTTGTCATTTTAATGCTCATAGTTTTGATCTTTTTCTTGAGTAAGTCTCTTTAACATTTCATAAAATAAGAACTTGGTAATGATGAGCTCCTTTAGCTTTACCTTGTCTGGGGAGCACTTTATCTGCTCTTCCATTCTAAATGATAGTTTTACTGGATAGAGTAATCTTGGTTGTAGGTCCTTGCTTTTCATCACGTTAAGTATTTCTTGCCAGTCCCTTCTTGCCTGCAAACTTTGTTTTGAGAAATCTGCTGTTGGTATTATAGAAACCCCATTGTAGGTAACTCTGCTTTTCTCTTGCTGCTTTTAAGAGTCTCTCTTTACCTGTAACCTTTGGGGTCCTCTTTGGGTCTAGCTTGTTTGGGACTCTGTGCTTCTTAGCCTTATATGTTTACTTCCTTTGCCAAATTAAGGAAGTTTTCCTTCATTATTTTTTCACATAATTTTTCAGTTTCTTTCTCTTCCTCTTATCCTTCTGGCACCCCAGTTTATTTCTTCCTTATGTTCCAAATCATTGATCTGAACCCCGGTTTCTTTCCATTCACCATTGGTTTTGTGTGGATTTTCCTTTATTTCACTTAGCATAGCCTTCATTTCTTCCCTTCTGTGTTTGCCATACTCAAGCATATCTGTCAAGTCTGTGAGCATCTTTATAACCAGTGTTTAGAACTCTGCATCTTTTAGGTTGGCTATCTCCTCATCTGTTACAATCCCTATCTCCTCATCACTTAGTTCTCCCACTGGAACCTTGATCCTTTCCCTCTTTTGGTCCACACTTCTCTGTCTCCTCAACTTGACAGCCTCCTGTGTTTGCTTCTGTGTCTTAGGTAGAGCTGTCACATCTATTACATTGTACGGGGTGGAGCCTTAGGAGTGGTGCAACCCATTTCACCACGTTGTGGTGTTATATGTGGGGAAGGGACTTGAGAGGAAACAATGTCACTTGCTCAGCACTCGACCCTTTTCCAGGCACTTCTCCCACTACCCATATGAGACCGGCAGCTCTCTAGCTGTTACCCTGGCCATGGTTTCCAAAGTGGGTGTGTTTGTGTACATTATAGGACCATGAGAACCCTCTAAATAAACAGACTCTGCTGAGAGACTGGCAGCTTCTTCCTCCGCTCCAACCCCCATTGGTATTCACAGTCAGAAACAATGAGGCTTTATCTTTCTGGGTGCTGGAACCATGAGCTGCGTGGTCTGCTCTGGTGCTGGGAGTGCTCCCCAGGTGTTTTTCTCGACTTTTATAATGTGTGACTGCTCTTTTCACCTGCTGGCCATAGCCTCTGTTGCTACTGCTGCCTCCACACCACATCCTCCCATCCCGGCTTCACCCTTCTTACCTATCTGGATGAGTATTTCATCTTAGTATCTTTGTTTGTTGGACTTCTATGCAGCTCAATTTTCTATAACTTCTGGTTGCCTCTGATTTTGAGGTAGTTGTATTCCTTCTCAGTTGTGGAAGGAGGTACAGTGTGTCTACCTATGCCTCCATCTTGGCCAGATATCCTAAAGTAATAAAAGTTTATCAAAACAAAATAAAAAGTAATAACTTCTAGACAGATTCCTAAAACATATTTAGATTAGCAATATAAGAATATACAATGATACGGCTATTGTAATTTAATCCAATGCTCTTTTACTTTTTCTATAATGATATAAATTTTGGATAGTCAGTGACAAATTCAACACAAGTAAATGAATGTTTTATCCATACAATGACTAAGACCTAAGTAGTTCCAAATCCATCCTATAAACATTTTTTTCATTCATTTACATGAGCCTGATACATTGTTCCACCTTTTATTTGTATTTCTTACATGAATTTTATTAAATTTCATTTCAAATAAAAAGAGTAGTCATGCATACATTACTTCAACATGAGGATTGTAACAAAAACTGGCAGAACTACCATTAAACAAAAATCAATCTGTAGGCTGTAGATAAAGTTAGAAAATCAAGCCAGAAGACCAGCACTCAGCAAAGTCAAAATCTAAGGTTGAGGTCTCATTGTATGAAATATGTAACACTCCTCTTTTTCCTGCACAAGTTCTAAATCTATTGAAAGGTAAACAGAATGAAAATCCAAATATCATTTTTATTACTGAAACAAATATTTGGAGAAAGTTTCTGAGCACTGAGAACAAAAATCTTGCCAACACTCTGCAAGTCTAAAATCTGAGAAAGCCACTATTGGGAAAGTTTGGGGAGCAGACCATCAAAGCTTAGCCTGCAGTAGAAAGAGAGGAAAACAGAACCCCAGTAACAGATTAGTTCTGCCCAATCAAGAAACTTACATCAGTGATGGTCGATCACTTGTCAGGGACCTCTCTCTCTCTTACTCCATGGGACAAAAGAACAAGGGAACTACTTTAGGGAAGTCCCTCCATATAGATACCTAAAAAAGTTGAGAAGTAATATTTATTCCTAAAGTTCCATAGTTTCTTTTTCTGTTGATCCATTTGGATTTAGCTATCAAGCCTATTTAGTTACTCCTCTCTGACAGGAGATCAAAAATCCATCATGACAGTTCTGGACCCCTTTCACAAGCCCTCTTCCCCAATACTAGCTGTGGTTGTTTTGTGAATTCACCTAATAATGCAGGTAAATAGCATTGAACTTACTCCTGCAGTGATCTAAAACTGGTCATCAATTAAATTACCTCTAAGATTATATAATGCCTAAGTTTTTTTTAATTCCAAGATGTATCTGGGCACACCCAACATAGGTCATCAAATATTTTTCAAAGAGATTGAACAACAACATCAAGATATGCCATTTAAAACAGGCCAACACATATAGTAGCTATAAATTTGAATACAAATTACCTTCCATTGTAAATTTCCTAGAGAAATATTATTGCCCCAAATTAAATTCCGTTAAAGTCCAGAGGATTTAAAGTCTGAAGTATTCAATTCAAAATTAAATTGCCTTCCTACTATGAATTTAGTGTTCAGTCATTGGAGTACAAAGTAAAATTTCCTTGTCCTTATAAGAATATTCAAAGAAACTAAAATCAAAAGTTCTCAAGTTAAAGTCCTAAAATCATTACTTTAAATGTGTTTGTTCTTCTCAGTCAAACAGAGATGTCTTATTCTGAACCTAGCATGTCTGGACTTCTTTAGCAGCTGAAGAATGTTATTATCTTCCCAACAGTCTGTATTGTTACTCAGGACCTCAAAATTAAAATTAGTTTCTCATACATGCCATTTTTTAATCCAAAAAGTATGGTGTACATACAAGATTATATGTTTCATACCTGACACCCACCAAATTTAAGAATACATACAACCATGTCTGCCCTCTTAGAGCAGTTTTCTAGGCAGAATTATGTTCCATAATCCTACCTTTGATGTTACAAAACACACTGCAGACACTCATGGTACCTGAGAGAAGGAAGAAAAATGTAGTAGACTACTTTCTCATTTCAGCATTGTCAGGATGCCAGACTTTCATAGAATCCATAAGCTGAGAGCAAATTCACTTAGAAGATAGTGCCACCAGTAGGTTATGATGGCACTGTGCTTCCCCTATTCTGGAGGAACATGCACCTATGCAGGCCATTTCATCTCTCAGGCCATTGCATCAGGCATCACTGTTTTTTTTTGCAAATTATAGTAAACTTCACTATTAGCAGCTCAATTCTCCAAATCATATCTGTGATGCATCTTTCCATTTGCCATTTTTGAAACCTATTAATATACAGTTCCCCTTTGATTCTGGTGTGTCTAGTACCTAAGTATTGTATTTAGGATGGACTCTGTCAAATGACACAAGCTTCACTCTCATTTGAAGTTATTTTCAGTTCTGCACCACTCTAGTGGCTTCCATGGCTTCTTATGGTAGAAATGCTCAGGCCTATAAAATTTGGTTTACTGTTGTATTCCTACTGTCTTATCAGTACCTACAAATATGTGCATTACACAGTAAGTGTTCAATTTCTATTGTACCAATGAATTAGGGATAATTTCAAATGGCCACATGTGAAAAAGCTAAGGCATCTAGTTTGGTGCCATAAGTTAAAATAAAAACACACATCTAAATGACAAATCAGACAAGTACATGCAAAAAAAAAAAAATCAACCTCAAGTGATTCATTTATAATCCAGATAAATTATAAAAATCCAGAGAAGCACAAATAGCATAAAACAAGTGAGATACATAAAACCAATGAAATTGGAAGACAACTATTCAGATGATAGATGACTGAAAGGGAAGAACAAAAATGTGATCATGAGTAAATGCAATTCCTAAGAGTGCCTTGTATTTTTGCCTCCAGAATTTGTCTATACTGTTCCTTTTATCTATACTATTACCTCCCTTTCCAACCCTACTTTTTGACTGGTTTACTCCATATTCCTCATTATGTCTCCTCCAAGAAGCCTATTACACCCTAAGACAAATCAAGTGCCTGTCATAGCACTTCTTACATTGTGAATTCTCCACTTATGAGTCCATGTCCACCCATTAGATTATAAGCTATTTAAGGGAAAGATGATCTTGTTTAGTAAATATATTCTCTTGTAGCTTAGTGTGGGAAAGACTAGGTATGGGGTAAATATTTGTTGAATGAATAAAGTAGGCAAGACCTAAGAGTAAAACAAAAAACAAACAAAAAATAGAGCTTTAAGGAAACAAAACAAAAAGTGCCGGAACTCCAGTGGCACAATCAGTTAGCGCATGGTACTTATATGACAAAAAGTATTTTGATGGGTGACTATGCTCTATTTTGCATGAATCAGCAGAAACCAATCCCACACCATGGCTATTATAGAAGTCCAGAGCAGAGGAATTTAAACTTGGCTGCACTTTGGGCTTACTTGGAGAACTTTAAAAAATACTGGTGCTGAGGTTCTGCTTCAAGAGATTCTAATTTAATTGGTCTTGGGAGTAACCTAAGGATGAGCAATTTTAAAAGTTGCCCACTTTATTCAAATGTGCACTCAAGGTATAGAGCAGGTTATTGTGAACACCTGGCAAAGGTGTTTCCATTTGTGGGGGAAAAAAGAAGTGGCTTCTAACAAGCAAATCCCTTCTATAATATTCCATTTTATCTTTGGTCTTTTTTTAGAATTCAACTTCATCTAACAAATACATCAAATACAGTATTGAGTCTAGTAGGCTAAACCATAGAGTGAAGGCCAATCAGACATAGACAGAGCCTTAAAAAATAATAACGACAATGACAAAAATCTGCAATCCAATCTTTAGTCAGTTTAGTCCCTGATTGGATTAAGATGATCTAGTATTACACTTTCTACCCATTAGGTGGCCCCTGGCTGGTTTGGCTCAGTGGATTGAGCATCGGCCTGCGAGCTAAGTGTCGCTGGTTCGATCTTCCAGTCAGGGCACATCAGAGAAGGAAAACTCTGACTCCAAAAAACCTCCGCTGCCTTGTGGCACACCTCTTCAGGGGAAAGGCTAAGGGAGTAAACCCCGACAGAAAATCCAGAGCCGGAGTCCCTAAGGCGGTTTGACGTTGTAGTCAACACCGGCAACTCCTGCGGCGCACCTGAAGCCAAGCTGTATTGACTCCGTCTTTCCCTTGGACCCTTCAGCTGCGAAGAGAGGGGGGGTCTGCTGCATGGGCAACAGCAGACCCTCCATATCACCCTGCCCAGGCTCTGTAGCTTCAGCTTCACTGGAGAGGACACTCCAGCGTCATCGCAAGATGTCGATTTAACACGGGAGGAGACAGATACCGTGTCACTCCCGAGTCGGACTGCACAGCCATTCTCGGCGGTGCAGATAGACTCTTAAGAAGCTACACCATCGTCTCTCGAGACGGACGGCTGCCGACGACGACCCATTAGATGAAAAAGAGATTCCTCACAGGAGAAAGAACACTTTCTAGAGCATCTATAATGTATCACACACAATGTCCAACACTCAATAAAAAATACCAGGCACACCAGGAAAAAGGATTCAAAAAAAAAAAATTAAGCATTAAAACAGACTCAATGATGACATAATTATTGGAATGATCAGACAACATTTTATATATCTTTAATTAAAATTTTAAATAATAAATGATGAGATGGAGACATTCTAGAAAAAAGGAAAAATAAGTCCAATGAGTTCTAGACTTGAAAAATTAACTACATTAATAATTAATAAACTTAATACCTCAATGGATATGATTACCAGAAGGTCAGAGATACAAAATAAAAATTATTAAAACTTGAATATGGGTCAATCTAAAATATATCAGCAGAAATAAAGAGAACAAATACAATGAAAAAATATAGATAGGGTATATATGGCATATGGGACGTAAGGGAAAATTCCAACATATATATAACTGAAGGCTCATAAGGAGAAAAATGGGGCAGAAATAATATTTAAAGTGATAACAGCCACACATTGTCCAAGAAAAAGTTCTGTTAGGGTTAGAGCTGTAATATTTCAAAGAAGGTTTGAAAACAGTCAGAAATATACATCTCAGGTTAAATGGCACATCTCAAGGAATAGAGAAAATAAAATAAAATTTCCTAGAAGCTCATAGGAGCTGACACTGAGATTGCAAGATCAAATCTATTAGGAGTCCCCAAAATAGAGCCATGATAAAATATTTACACATGTGGCCTTCACGTTGTATATAAGTCTTGGTGTTTCATTGTGTTTTTGCACACTATTGGCTTAGAGTAGACAGCTTGCTTTCAGTCATAATGCCAAGCTGGTGACCAAAGATTTCCAGTCCCTATAAAGACTCTACCTCAACACCTGAGACACATGTCATGCAGATTCAGCTCCCTTCCTGTCTCTTTTAAACTTCACCATGTCTTTTACTTTTATTTTTATGGTCATAATACATGTTTTAAAATATTCTACCTAGTATTTCTATGTTTTTAGTGTAAGCAATTAGAATCAAGTGACATCAATCTGTTATATTAATTAAAATTCCAATTACTATTATAGCCATCTGATGTATGTAACAGTCATGCACTGTTTAAGGACAGGAATACATTCTGAGAAATGCATAATTAGGCAATTTTGTAGTTATGCAAACATCACAAAGTGTATTTACACAAACCTAGATGGCATAGCCTACTCTACACCCAAGCTATATGGTATAGCCTATTGCTCCTGGGCTATTGCTACTGTACAGTATATTACTATGTAAAACAACACAAGATTAAATCAAGTACAAGCAAAAATGATGCAATCAAGAAGTATAGTAAACAAGACATATGAGGCTGCTGCTGGCATAACACAGCATACTGTTATACAGCAAACCATTTTTTTAATAAGTAAAAAGAGTACAAACTAAAATAACAATAAAAAGTGTAGCACAGTAAATATATAAACCAGCAAGTGGTTTATTGTTATTATCAAGTATTATGTATAGGCATACCTGGGAGATTTTGAAGGTTTGGTTCCAGACCACCACAATATAGTAAGTATCTCAATAAAGCAAGTCATATAATTTTTTTGTTTCCCATTGCAGTGCATAGAAAAGTTATGCTTATATTAGACTGTAGGTCTATTACACATTATGTCTTAAAAAGACAATGTACATACCTTAATTAATAAATACTTTATTTCGGAAATATGCAAACTGTCATCTGAACCTTCAGTCATAATCTTCTGGGTGGCGAAGGGCCTTCCCTCAATGTTGATTATTGCTGATGGGTCAGGGTGTTGTTGCTGAAAATTAGGGTGGCTGTAGCAATTTTGTAAAATAACAATAGTCTGCCACATCAATTGACTTTTCGTTTCACAAATGATTTCTCTGTAGTTTGTGATGTTGTTTCAAAGCATTTTACCCAAAGAACTTCTTTCAAAGTTGGAATCAGTCCTCTTATAACCTGCTGCCACTTTGTCAACTGAGATTATGTAATGGTCTAAATCCTGTTTTCAATTCAACAGTCTTCATAGCATCTTCACCAGGAATAAATGTGTGACTCCTTCTTTCACTGAAACACTTACAGAAAATTGTAGGGTTACTAAGAGGCCTAATTTCAATATTTTTGCTTCTCAAGAAATGGGGAGGCCCAAGGAGAGGGAGAGATATGGAGGAACAGCCCATTGGTGGAGCAGTCAGAACACACATATTTATCTATTAATCTCACTACCTTATATAGGTGCAGTTCATGGCTCCCCAAAACAATTACAATAATAACATCAAAGATCACTGATCACAGATCACCATAACAAATATAACAGTAATAATTTTACATGTCTGAAATATTATGAGAATTACCAAAATGTGACACAGAGACACCAAGTGAGCAAATGCTGTTGGGATATGACATCAATAGACTTGCTCAACACAGGACTGCCAACAAATCTTCAATTTGTAAAAAAACAAAATAAAATGAGTTATGCCTGTATTGCACATAATTGCATGTGCTATACTTTTATACAACTGGCAGAACAGTAGGCATGCTTATACCTGCCCATCTCAAATATGCGAGTAGTGCATTGTGCTGACATTATGAAGACTATGATATCATTAGGCAATAGGAATTCTTCAGCTCAATATAGTCTTATGGTATCACCATTGTCTACACTATTCATCAGTGACTGCAACGTTGGTATGCAGAGCATGACTACAATGTTTTAAATGATTAAATGGTAAAGGATTGTGAAATAAGACAGAAACATTACCAATGGGTCAGACATCCTTTTTGAGAGAAAGAGAGAAGTAGGAAATATGAAAGAATGATAAGGTAATGTAGTATTTCTTCATCCAAGATGAAACATTAGATAAGGGGGAGGGGGGTTGAAGAATTTATGTGGATGTAACAGGATAAGGCTGGGTTTTATTCTTCATTTCAGGAGGGGCTGCAAACATTCTACATCTTTTTTCTTTTTGTCCCCCTGAAACTACAAGATGTGGTTGGTTCCCAGATATCTTCTTTGGAAAGATGGAATCCAGTTTTTTTTTTCTTCTATCCCATTCTGTAGACTAGAAGGGATGTTAATTTTGAGTAGCTAATGCATTTTAAAGGGTTTGTCACTTCTCAGCCCATCTCCAACAGGTACATATTGTGATTAAAATACTTATTAGCTGCCATCCTCTTTTCCCTATTACCAATATCCATTGCCTATTCTCCAGTCTTAAGTGGAAAAGGTTGTTTTTTGCTCATCAGGTGTGATGATACATCTCATGTCACTCCTTAGTGAGAGGTTTTTACTTTCAAAGACCAAATATTAGCTGCAATGTTTTCTACAAGCTAGGTCTTATTTCCAAGAAGAGGAATAGAATTGTTCTAGAAGCATTTTAAGTACAATCTCTAGTTCTAGATAAAGCAAAAGTGTGAAAATGTTACATTTATTGATTGAACTCTCAGGTCCTCACAGAAGTGGAGCTACTAATTTCTGATCTTTCTACTCCATAAAACTAAGTTATGGGGCCCTAAAACATTAGCTTTGTAAAGCATTCTTTTGTTAAGTGGTATCTTCATTTTATTTTTTATTTTAAAATGATATTTTTAAAATTTTATAAGGTCTTATAAAATATTAAAAGTATATAAAAGGATGAAGGTCAGATATACATTTAGCCTTTGTGCAAATAATTTATTAAAATGGACATCAATAATATTATATCAGTGCTAGTTATTCCTGCCAAGTTCCTGAAATTGAAATAACAGAACAGCAGGCACACTGAACTTGTAAGAGCAGCATTTTGCTGTGTTCACACTGGACTCAATACACAGTGACAATTTTGCAATTAGCACTACATCTGTACAAAAACATGTATTGGAAGTATTTTTGTGTCTAATCTTATTAAGTGCTGTTCAAGATCATCCCTTGGATGTTTCATTAAATGTTTATGAACTCGTATAGTGTCAAAATTGTCTCTCATCTCCATGCTCTCCTTTCATTTCCCACCAAGAGCAGTCTAGTTAAGGAGAGTACTTTTTTCCCGTCAGCCAGCATTTTGCAGTTTCCAAATTATGAACATTTTCACATTTTTAAATAATTTTTGTCTAGCTCCACAGGAACTTGAAGTTATCAACTATGGATGAAAGAGTATTGTACAGAAAGTAAATTCACATGGTGATTTGATCATAAATTCCTAACTAGGCAAGCCATGGTGAGTAGTCATAACATTTTAAATAAAGGGTTGTTCTTTATCTTAAGCAAACCCTATACATTATTTTTGTGTATCTAGGGTAACACACCATTGGAATAAGCACAACCACCCTCAAGAGAGCACATAATCTTGCTTTCTCCTACCCTCATATAATCTTCCATAGGTTCCCTCCTTAATTTCAAGTGCATAACAGAAACTGAAAAATTGTCATTCTCTGAAGCATTTAGGATCTTGCTTTCTGGCAATTGTCATCAGTTTGTCTCAAATAAGTTGTTCAAAAATGCTCTACAGGTTTGGATGTTTCTTACATCAAGACACTTTTGCTTGGCATGTAAGCAGTTTTAAGTAAAATGCACATTTTTATTTTAAATGAGTATATTATAAATTTTGTTCTTAAAATTTCAAAACATGAAGACAAACATTTACCTCTTACCAGTTAACAAATGACACACATCACTGAATTTATTTTAAGTTAATTATTTAAGAGAGAGCATGATTCAACCCAAATATTTTAAAACTACATAATAATGCTCAATTGCTCTGTTGCCTGTGTCCATAGTAGACTCAGACTTGTGGAAAGGCTAGTTAATAGCTATCACATGGATAAATCAAACACGGTGTCTATAGCAAAGGCTATTGAAGGAGGCCAAGGTCTTCAATATACACAGCAGAGTAATCAGCAACATCTCTAGGGTAGGATGCCCACCAGGGAGCCCAGGTGACTGAATAAGAGTTATATCAGAGCTTTGGAAAGATCACTATCCTCTTCCAAAAAGATCAAAGCTGGAAGCATAGTACTGGGGCAAGGAGGCTAACTGCAGGTTAACCTGACCCACAGTTACCCCAACTCTCTCAGCAGCAGCATCACACCACATATGACCATAGACTCCAGGACATAAACTACAGTTGGGCATAAACCTAGGCAACTATGGCCTGTCCCAAGGATATTTCTACACTTAGTTCAGGGGAACTAGATCAAAAGTGAGTTCCTCATTCATTTATGTTGGGAGCATATATTAAAATATGCCTTCATTGATACTTGACCATGTGTTTCAATATTCAAAATAAATTTTAAAATATTTTCACTATTTGAAATCTTTGCCTTTATAATATTAAATTGGATTATTTTTATATTTTGAGTTTTGATTGTAAATTAAAAAATGAAAGATAAAATTCTCATAATGCAATGAGCAAGTAACACATTGAGGCTATCAATAGGCTTTATTCCCAATCAATGAAATCATAAAATGAATATGATTATTACTGTATTTTTCTGGAAAGGTCTTGCTATGCTATATAATACTTTTTATTATATGGCTGATATATTACAGATTGGTCACAAATTATTTTAAATTAAATTTGCAGATTTATTAGGATTTTATTCTCTGCATTATATTCTCAAATGTCAATGTCAACATTTCTAATGCTTTGTCACTGTGATCAATGGCTCTGTTATGCACATGGATTAAACAACATATGATTAAATATATAGCAATTTAAAATTAAGTGACTAATTCCCATCCAATTTATAATTTCTACATATGTATACTGGATAAATACTAGGAGGTTTTCAAACTGATGCACTTCAGAAGTGAAACACTCAAATAACTGGTTTATTCAGTGGGATTGAAAACACACTACATTATCATCTTTTAGGCTGAGCTTCTGTTTATTCTCTAATCAGTGATAGTAAACACAGACTCAAACTATCCCAACAGGATGCTAACCAATCTACTCTCCTTACATGGCACATTAAGCCAACAACTCTGCTCAGGTCATTCCCTTTCCTAAAAACATCAATAGTTCTCCTTTATCTTCCCAACTTCCCTCATTCTTCTAATCCTTTCATGTAGAAACTATGCCCTACCTAGTCTGCTTCTTATAGAAGTAGTTTAAAATACACAGTTCTTTGATTCTTTTTTTCTTTTACTCTGCATGAATACTGTCCTAAACATTCTATGCCTTTGCTCTTTTGCTAGATTCCCTGTTTGGAACCTTTCCCTAATCATCTTTTCTCTGAACACTAAGTGCTATGTCACAGAAGCAAGAAACAAGAGGTGCACATGGGGGACTTCCAAGTTGCTCTATATGCAGGCAAAGTGGGTGCTGTTGAGAAGCATGTAGTGATGCCAAAATTGCAGAGGTCAGATCATGAGGAGTCTTAGTGTCATTCTGAGAACTTTCATTAGAAAACTGAGAGCTATGAACACTTTTTAAGCAGAGGAGTGATGTGATTAGATATGTTTTAGAAAAGTCATTTTGGCCACATTTAGCAAATGAGATTAGAGTTAGGAAGGCCACATAGGGAGATAAGTTACAATAGAACAGAAAATAAATAGCATACGTCTGAACCAAAGAGTGGTAGTATATATGGATGGAGGGAAGAGTCGAACCCAGAGATATCTGGAGGGTGGGATCACTGACAACCACTAATGGAGTTCTGATAGCATAACCATATTTGAGTGCATTGAGTAGAATATATGTATATTTAAAGAGAAATGAGGGGTGGGAAGTGTAATAAGAGGAATCAAGGAAGATAGAAGAAAATATAAATAAAATGAAACAAGATATTTTGCACACTAATGATGATCTCTGATTTATAGCAAGTGAGTCAAAGTATAGGTGATGGCCTAGTCTTACAACTGTCATTTGAAATGTGTATGTGTGTTGGAAGGACAGGGTGGAAATAGTCTTGTGGTACTGAGCCCTTAACCTGTGGAATCTGATTCTATTTCCAGGTAGATATGATGCTGGTGGAACCTGGGGAGGCCAAAGAAGGTCTCAACCTGATACTCAGGTCCAGATTCTTGTCACCACACAACACAAGAAAGAATTAGAGAGCAAGATGGAAAGATTTAGCAATGCACAGTAGATTTACTAAAACAAAAGAACACATTCAAGAAGTGTGAGCAGGAGACCTTGAAGAATGAGACAACTCATGGGATCTGGATAGAAGGTTTTTATTAAACGTAGGCAAGGGGAAGGGATAGAGTGGTCTTTAGCTTCTAACACTGGTGAGGTGACTGCCAACACAGCTGGTCCTTGTCCCTCCTCTCCAGATAGTGATTTCTTTTTTGGTCTTCCTAGAACTGTCATGCATTTAGGGAGATGAAATTGTCCCAAAACTGCAATGCAAATTTATTGTGAAGATATTAAATGGCCCTGTTGATCACTTCTAGATAAATATGGTTGGCAAATCTGGTTGAGACTTGTTTTTGTCTCAACTACAGGAATTTAGGGAGGGGGAAGCAGGGAGCAGGTAGTAAGTAAAAGTCACATCTGTGATGTTCAAGTCACGATGTAAAAGGGGAGGGGTAGAGCCTGAGACCTTTGTTTCCTACTCTAAATTTCCTGCCTTTGATAGTGTCAGAATTGAGTTGGATTGGACAACACCCAGCTGGTGTCCAGAGAGTTTGTATATGTGTGGTGAACCCCCTCCACACCTCATAATGGAAATTAGGATCAGAATCTCCCTTAAGATGGATAAAAGTATAAATGATTATAGTATCATATCTGACTTTCTCATCCTTCTGAATCTTTTATTTCTCAGGACCATTTTATTGAGAATTTCATATTGAACAATAGGACCTCTCTTCTCCTGCATCTATATATTTATATATATACTATTTGTGTAGTATTAGGCACACAACAAATTCTTATTATGGGTTTTCATGAGTTCCTTCCATATCAGAAAGATCTTTAACTATGAGAGAAACTAAAAGAATTAGATTGGGTCATTTTTTAAATTGATATCTAATAAAATAAAACCAAATATATTCTAGAACATCTATACTGAGGCATGCTAGAACACTTAGTAAGCAACATGTACTTAATTTCCAGAAGTTGTGATATACAAATGTGGGTGCGGTTTTTCCTAAATCACTAGTAACTTTGGAACCCACTCCACTCAGTTTCAACAATCAATCTCAAAATGCTCAAAGGCATAAATTTCAGAGAAACAGAGTATGAGATTCATGAAAACAAACTTTTGTCAAGTTTTGTTCACTGCAATATTCCCAGTGTCTATAAAAGGGTAGTCATTCAAAAAATTTTTGTGGAACAGAAGAATATTGCTTTTGGTAGATAAGCATATTCTGGTTACAGGTGATTTCAGGTTTCCAAAGCTATAAACTTTAGTAACTTCTTTGAATACTCCCAAGAAAATATTTGAGTGTGACTTTTGTTGCTCAGCATAATTTTTGCCTCAATGCAATCAAACCTACGTGCATTACTTAGGTTTCCATAATTGTCAAGGCAAGTTTTATAACTACAAAATAAATTTTGACTAATTCAGAATGACTAGGAAACCACACTTCTATAGGCTCTCTGCTTTCATATCCAAAATTAAGTTAGGAAAATGAAAGGAAATATGAGGATATGTTTTCCATATCAAAATGAAAACAATGAATATCTAAGAGACAATTTCTACTCCTAGATTTACCTAAAACATTAACAGTGTAAATTGATAATTAAAAATCACTAGCTTTAATACATATTTCATTCCAGTTAGATAACAGAAAAAGAAATATGACAATAGGAAATGTCTGAAGTTAAAGAATATGTAACCATAAAGGTAATATTAGAACTCTCCCAGGATGCTTACAATTATAGCCTGGAATTCAGCATAGTTGAATTTACTGTTGATTCCCAAATGGAGGTTAACTGCTGAAAGTATAATAGAAGAAAGTATAACAGTCATTATAGAAGAGTTATCCTTCAGTCTTAATCTTTAGCATTACATTGTAGGAAGTCTCCAACACATAATATTGAAAAAAGCATTTAGAAGACATCCTATACATAAAGATGAGTTTCTTTACCTATTGTTTTCTGGTCACCTTGCAGTTTGTTAAAAAAATGAATAACGACTTTATAAGAAATATGGGTTTAGGAGCCAGCATTGCAACAGCACCTGCTTTTGAATACCAATTCTCTTTGTAAGCAAAGTTTCTATGTGAAACAAAGCTGAGGTTCAAAATTAGAGAACATAAAAACTCATTGCTTATTTTATTTTATGCTTGCAGATTTGTGCTACAAATTAAGCAAGCAGGAAACTACTAAAATCTCATCTATTATAATATTGAATGGTTTCTTCTTCTCAGCTACATCAAAATCTAGTCATTTAGATGATTTCCTTATTAGCAAATTATTTAGTGAACATTATTCTCTGGTGATGCATTGAATGCTTCAAACTTTCCTGTTTTCTCTATAGTTTATATACTCTTGAGTTAAAAAATAACAGAGATTTTAATGACTGTAGTTATAAACATACTATTATAAAAATCATGGAGTTTGTTTTATAGTTTTAGATCTTCCATGTTTTATAAAGAATTACCATGGTCTTCTGGCAGAATTTGATTAATAATTTGACCACTAGGCATATTCTACCCTCCCAGAGAACTCAAATGATAAACTTTAATGTTTGAGGAGTCAGTCCATAATTGTTTTTAATTTTTTTAGCACTATATTTTTTACAATTTTATTTATTTATTTATTTATTTATTTATTTATTTTTAGAGAGAGGGGAAAGGAGAAAGAGAGGGGGAGAAACATCACTGTGTGGTTGCCTCTCATGTGCCCCCAACTGGGGACCTGATGTGCAACCTAGTAATGTGCCCTGACTGGGAATCAAACCAGTAACACTAAGGTTTCCAGGCTGATGCTCAATCCACTGAGTCACAGCAGCCAGGGCTCATAATTGTTTTTATAGCAGTCATTCTAAACTATGCTATCCAATTTGGCATCCACTAGCCATAGTGGCTATTTAAGTTTAAATTTAATTTAATTAATTATAAATTTAGCTCATGGTGGTGGTTCCAAGTGAAAAAGGATAAGCATTCCTCACCTTTTATTTCACTCTGAATATAACTATAAAACCCAGAATTTTTTTGAAGGCTCTAAAAAGTAAATAGTAGCAGGCACATAAAGGAAGGACACAGAATTTGAAGAGTTATATAATCAATCGGTGGTAAATTTACCATTCTTCTGCACCAGTAGCCTATGACTTGAATTCAAGGGAGCCCAAAACTCAGAAATAAGCACTGTGGCACAGTCTGAACTCCAAGAGAAGCACTCTAGACCAGGCTCAAGACTAGGAGAGGGAACTCTCAGTGCTCAGGGTAGAGAGAAGTTTACTTTCCCCTTTCTGCCATGTATGGTAGCCACAAGAGGCTCCCCTGGCAAAATTGACAGTAATAGCTATTAGATCCTGTACAGGCCAAAATTCCTAGGGAAGGAAACTTACTCTCCTGTTCTGGAAAGCTATTGTTGAAAGAGGGTAAGACAAAACCTTTTGCTCATTTCTCTTTCTGTCTTCCCTCTTATTGGGCCAGAATATAAGCCCAATACACAAAAGTGCACAATAGAGAGGGGACACTAAAGCCCCAAGTTTCTAGATAGAAGACCAAAAGGGATACAAGGAATTTAAAAAGCACCTGGGAAATGATGGAGAGGGAAGAGCTTGGGAAAACAACACACAAAATTGTTTATGAACTCCTGGCTCTGTGTGATTCTGATTTTAATTAGCATTCCAAAGACTTTGAGAACTAAAGTAACTACAGGCTACTGCCTAGGTCCAGACTGACCACTAGAAATATACACACCAGAACATATCCAAAAACTACTGCAAAGGCTTTGCAAACTAAATTGACATTTAAATCACAGCCCATACAAGGCAATGAGAAATTGAATCTAAATAGATCAATTGCCTGGGAAAGCAAAAATAGCTACATCCTGCATAGAATTTAACCAACACTAGGAATTTCATAATGTAATGTTGTAAATATCCATTATATAATGCAAAATTACTTGACATGGCAAATGTGTACATGCTGGCAACAAATGATAAAAAAAACTTGCAAATAAATATAAGGTATAAACAAGAGCAAATTTGAAAACAAAAATAAGTAATATAAAATTATATAAATTGTATTTAATAGCAGAATGGAGATGGTGGAGCAAATGTCAACTTGAAGATGAAGTAATGGAAATTATCCATCTTAACACTGAAAAAAACAAAGAAATAAAATGAAAAGAAGCTCAAGATCCAGTGAGACATTAGCAAAAATTCTCATCATGTCATTAGACTGCAAGAGGAGAGAAGGTGTAGTGATGAAAATATATTTGAGGAAATAATGACTGAAAATTTTCCAAATTTGGCTAGAGACATATATCTATAGATACAAGAGCAAATCTCAACCAAGATAAATTTAAAAAATCCATACTCATATACAGTAGAATAAAATTTATAAAAGCTAAAGATAAAAATAAAAATAAAAAATAAAATTCTCAAAAGTATCCAGAGAAAAACAACACTGGATAGTTCTTACCAAAAATCAGAGACAAGAAAGAAGCAGCACAGTATTTTTATAGTACTGAATATCTATAAATACTGATTTCTATGTTTAGTAAAAATATTCTTCAGGAATGAAGGTGAAATAGACATTCTCAAGTGAAGAAATATTAAGAGAATGTTTAGCTAGCAGACCTTCTCTAAAATAAATGCTAAAGGAAACTCTCAAACAGAAGGAAAATGATACTATTAGAATTGTACTTGAAATAACAACAACAAAAAAAGAATAGCAAGAAAACAAAGTAAATACCTTGTTAAACATAATACAATTCTTCTTGGACTCTTTAAAAGTGTGTGACAACTGAAAACAAAAATTGTAACATTGATTTATGGGGTTTACAGTATAAATATAATATATGATAATTATAGCATAATGTGGTAAGCAAAGGAAACTAAAAAGGTGTTAAGCTTTTTATATTTCAATTGAAGTGACAAAATGTCAATTGAATTATATTGTGAAAAGTTAATCATGCATTTTGAAATCCCTAGAACTATGACTAAAAATATATATACAAAAAATATAGTAAAAAGTCACAATAGATCAATTAAAACAGAATTTTTTTTTCGAGGTCTGTCCAGGAGGTCCCCAGCCATGTAATATGAAAAGTAGAGATATTTATTGAAGATACAAGAAACATTGTACGTAGGACAATGACATCTCAGTCCCCTTCAAAGTAGTCACTTTGGGACCTCACACAGTTCTCCATGTTGCCATTAGTTGCCCTTCCATATTTTCCCAATTCTCATCGATGGTCTGAAATCTCTTCCCTTCCAAAGGTGAGTTGAGTTTGAGGAAAAGCCAGAAGTCACAGGGCACCAAGTCTGGGCTGTAGGGGTTCTGAGTCACCTGGGTGATTTGATGTTTTCCCAAAAATCTCTGCACAAGATGTGATGCATGAGTGGGTACATTGTCATGATGAAGCTGCCCATCACCAGTTGCCCATAGCCATGGCATCCTGAATCATCAAAATAGTTTCCATGGAGGAATGTTCAAGCTTAAAACAATCTGATGCAGATCTGTTGCTCTATTCATTGAGTTATTTTGAATGCAATGGCCACACAGTACACATGCTCACTCAACGGCACCTATCACCCCCACTGACTAGTACAATGAAGTCATCATTTCTCACACATGCACATTCCAGTCCACTGTCCTTGGCTGCCAGGTTATCTGGATGTCGCTGCAAACTGTTCTTATGATATTAACAATGGCTTGACTTTTTCTGGACAGACCTCAGTATATATGTTTTATATCTATGTTTTATTTATGTTTTAATATATGTGTTATATATATGTTTTATACATATATATGATTTTTTGCTTAATCTCTTTACATCCTTTAATCCAACCCCTCAAAATCCTCCCCTCTGACAGCTGTTAGTCTCTTTTATGTATCCATGCCTCTGTTTCTATTTTGTTTGTCAGTTTATTTTGTTCATCAGATTTCATATGTAAGTGAGATCATATGATATTTGTCTTTCTCTGACTGGTTTATTTCACATAGTGTAATAATTTCCAGGTCTATGTTTGGTGTTGCAAAACATAAGTTTTCTATTTTTTCTTTTTTTATGGTTGAGTAGTATTCCATTGTATAAATATGCCACAGCTGTTTCCAGATCTTGGCTATTGTAAATAAGACTACAATGAATGTAGGGTGTTATATTCTTTGGAATTTGAATATATTTCCAGGAGTGTGATCCCTGGGTTAAAAGGCAGTTCCATTTTTAATTTTTTGAGGAAAATCGTTTTGTTTCTTTTTTCCACAGTGGCTGCCCCAATATGCATTCCCACCAACAGTGCACAAATGTCCCCTTTTGTCCACATCCTCTCCAGCAATTGTTAATTGCTAATTTATTGATGACAACCATTCTCACAGATGTGAGTGATATATCATTGTGGTTTTAATTTGCATCTTTCTGATGATTAGCATTGAGCATTTATTCATATGTCTATAGGCCATCTGTATGTCCTCTTAGGAAAAGTATCTATTCAGGTCCTTTGTCCATTTTTTAATTGGATTGTTTGTCTTCTTGGTATCAAGTAGTATAAGTTCTTTATATGTTTTGGAAATTAACCTCTTACCAGATGTACCATTTGCAAATATGTTCTCCCTGATTCACTGAGTTCTCTTTTTGTTTTGTTGATGGTTTCTTTTGATGTGCAAAAACTATTTAGTTTGATTTAGTCCCATTTGTTTTTCTTTGTTTCCCTTGCTATGAGAAATGTTTGAAATATTACTGCCTATGTTTTATTCTAGAATTTTTATGATTTTGCAACTTACATATAAGTATTTAATCCATTTAGAGTTTATTCTTGTGTATGATGTAAGTTGAAGGTTGAGTTTAATTTTTTACATGTATTTGTCCAACTTTCCCAATGCCACTTATAGAAAAGGCTGTTTTTACCCCTAATATGTTCTTGCCTCCTTTGTCAAAAGCTAATTGACCATAAAGATATGTGTTTATTTCTGTGCTCTCTATTCTGTTCCATTGATCTATATGCCTGTTCTTGTGTCAATACTATGCTCTTTGATTACTGTGGCCTTGTAGTATAGTTTGATATCAGGTATTGTGACCCCTCCAACTTTGTTCTTCTTTCTCAAAATTGCTGAAGCTACTCAGAGTCTTCTGTGGTTCCACATAAAGTTTTTGGAATATTTGTTCTATATCTGTGAGATATACCATTGATATTTTAATAGAAATTGCAATTAATCTGTAGATTGCTTTGGGTAGTATAGACATTGTAATGATATTAATTTTTCCTATGCAAGAACATGCTATATGCTTCCACTTATTAGTATCTTCCTCAATTTCTTTCTTCAGTATATTATTATTTTCCTTGTAAAGGTCTTTGCTTCCTAGGTTAAATTTATGCGTAGGTACCTTGTTTTTGTTGTTGTTGTTGTTGTTACCATAGTAAATGTGATTTTTTAAAAATGTTTTCTTCCTGATAGTTCATTTTTGGTATGTAAAAATACCACCAATTTCTGAATATTGAATTTTATTTTACTAGTTTTCCAAATTCATTTATTAGGTCTAGTAGTTTTTTTGGTAGACTTTTAGGATTTTCTATATATACAATATCATATCATCGGTGAATAATGACAGTTGTACTTCCTGCTTTCCAATTTGGATGCCTTTTACTTTTCCCTCTTGCCTGACTGACATGGCTAGGTCTTCCAGATCCATGTTGAATAAGAGAGGTGAAAGTGACATGTTCCTGATCCTAAGGAAAATGCTTGTCATTTTTGCCCATTGAGCATGATGTTGTCTGTGGGTTTGTCATATATGGTATTTATTATGTTGATGTATGTTCCCTCTGTGCCCACTTTGCTTAGAGTTTATATCATAAGTGGGTGCTGGATTTTATCAAATGCTTTTTCTGCGTCTATTTATATGATTATGTGGTTTTTATCCGTCTTTGTTTCAATGTAATTTATAACATTTATTGATTTTTGGATATTGTACCAACCTTGCATCTTTGGGATAAATCCCCCTTGGTCATGGTGTATGACCTTTTAAAAATATTATTAGGGATTTTAGCATCTATGTTCATCAAAGATATTGGCTTATAATTTTCTTTGTAGTGTTTTTATCTGGTTTTGGAAGTAGGATGATTTGGCTTTATAAAAAGAGCTTGGAATTCTTCCCTCCTCTTGAATTTTTTTGGAGCAGTTTGAGAAAAATAAGCATTAAATCTTCCTTGAATATTTGATAAAATTTGTCTGTGAAATGGTCCAGTTCAGGGCCTTTGTTTGTTGGGAGGTTTTTTATTACTGGTACTACTTCATTAGTTGTAACTGTTTCTATTCAGGTTTCCTGATTTTTTCTGATTCGGTTTTGGAAGATTGTATGTTTCTAGGAATTTATCGATTTCACCCAGGTTGTCCAATTTGTTGGCATACAGTTGTTCACAATATTTTCATATAATCCTTCGTATTTCTATGATGTCAGTTGTTATTTCCCTTCTTTCATTCCTGATTTTATTTATTTAAGTCATCTCTCCTTTTTTCTTGATGAACCTGGTTAAAGGTTCATCAATTTTGTTTATTTTTTCAAAGAACCAGCTCTTGGTTTCATTGATTTTTGTGTTATTTTTAATCTCTATGTCACTTATTTCACTTTAATCTTTATTACTTTCTTCATTCTACTTACTCTGGGCTTTGGTTGTTGTTTTTTGTGGCTCTTTTACATGTAGGGTTAGATTGTTTATTTGAGATTTTTCTTGCTTCTTTAGGTATGTCTACAATTCTATCATCTTCCCTTTCAGAACTGTTTTTGCTTTGTCCCGTAAATTTTGGGTTGTTTTATGTTCATTTTCATTTGTTTCCAGGTAGCTTTTGATTTCTTCCTTAATTTCATTGTTAACCCATTTGTTTTTAAACAACATGTCATTTAGCCTCCATGTGTTTGAATGCTTTTCAGTTTTTATTGTAATTGATTTCTATGGTTACAGAAGATGCTTATAATGATTTCAATTGTCTTGAATTTATTAAGACTTTTTTATCCTATCATGTGGTGTATCTTTGAGGATGAGTATTCTGCTGCTTTGGGATGAAATGTTTTGAAAATATCAATTAAATCCATCCAATCCAGTGTGTCATTTGTTGTTGCTGTTTCATTGTTGAAAAAAAATATTTTTTAGTGGGGAGGTCTGGAAGATCTATCCATTGATGTTGCCGAGGTATTCAAATCCACTACTATGACAGTATTAGAACATATTTTTCTATCCCTTCACTTTCAGCCTGTATCTTTTGTTACAAGATAGGACTCTTGTAGAGAGCATGTGTTCTTGTCCATCTGCTACCATATCTCTTTTGATTGTAGCATTTATGATAAGTACTTGCTTATTGCCATTTTATTATTTATAATTATGTTTCTCATTCTCTATTTCTTCTTCTACTTAAAGCAGGCTCTTTAATATTTCTTGCAATACTGGTTTTGTGGTAATAAATTCCTTTAGGTTTTTTTTTTTTTTTTTGGCTTCAATTTTAAATGATAGCCTCACTGGGTAAAGAAGTCTTGGTTTTAGGTCTGTGCATTTCATTTCTTTGAGTATTTCATGGTAATCCCTTCCGTCCTGAATTGTTTCTGTTGAGAAATTAGCTGATAACTTTGTAAGAGCTCCTTTATAGGTAACTAATTGCATTTCTCTTGTTGCTTTTAAGATTCTCTCTTTGTATTTAACTTTTGCCATTTTAATTATGACGTGTCTTGGTGTGAATCTCTTTAGGTTTATCTTTTTTGGGACTTTCTGTGCTTCCTGAACTTGTGTGACATTTTCCTACATTGAGTTGGGGAAGTTTTATGGCCATTATTTCTACACACAAATTCTCTATTCCTTGCTCATTCTCTTCTTCTGGTACCCCTATGATGTGGATATTGTTTAACTTGATGTTATTCCAGAGATCCCTTAGACATTTTTCTTTATTTTAACTTCTCTTTTCCTTTTTATGTTTTACTTGAGGGCTTACTGTTATCTTGTCCTCTAAATTTATTTTTTTCTAATGCTTTTCAATTACAGTTGTCCCATTTTTCCCCCATTGCTCCCCCTCCCATTCAGGCCACCCCTTCTCCCACAGTCATTCCCCACCCCAAGGTCCATGTCCATGTGTCATTTATACATCTTCTTTTACAAGACCCTTACCCTACTTAATCCCCTTCTCTCCTTCCCCCATCCACCCAGATAACTGTTATTCTGTTCCTTGTTTAGTTTTGTTCATTCCTTTGTGTTGTTCATCAGGTGATATCATGGTATTTTTCTTTCTTTGCCTGGCTTATTTCACTGAGTATAATTCTCTCTAGTTTAAACCATGTTGTCACAATGGCAGGAGTCCCTTCTTTCTTTCTGCTGCATAGAATTCCACTGTGTAAGTGTACCACAGTTTTTTAATCCACTCATCTACAGATGGGCACTTAGGCTGTTTCCAGCACTTAGCTATTGTAAACAGTGCTGCTATAAAAATAGGGGTGCATACATTCTTTTGAATTGGGGTTTCAGGATTCTTTGGGTATAATCCTAGCAGTGGAATTGCTGGTTCAAAAGGCAGTTTCATTTTTAGTTTTTTAAGGTAATTCCATACTGTTTTCCATAGTGGCTACACCAGTCCGCATTCCCACCAACAGTGCACTAGGGTTCCCATATCTCCACATCCTCGCCAGCACTTGTTGTTTGTTGATTTGTTGAAGATGGCCATTCTGACAGGTTTAAAGTGGTATCTCATTGTGGTTTTCATTTGCATCTCTCTGATGGCTAGTGATGTTGAGAATTCTTTCATGTGTCTATGGACTCTCTGTGTATCCTCCTTGGAGAAGTGTTTCTTCAGGTCCTTTGCCCATTTTTTATTTGGGTTGTCTGTCTTGGTGTTGAGATGTGTAAATTCTTTATATATTTTGTAGATCAATCCTTTGTCTGAGGTATCATTGGCAAATATGTTTTCTCATATGGTTGTTTGCCTTTTCATCTTTCTGATATTTTCTTTCGCTGAGCAGAAACTCTTTACTTTGATGTAGTCCCATTTGTTTATTTTTTCCTTTATTTCCCTTGCCTTAGGAGCTGTATAAGTGAAAAATTGCTACATGGGATATCTGAAATTTTCCTGCCTATGTTTTCCTCTAGGACTTTTACTGTGTCACAGCTTACATTTAAGTCTTTGATCCATCTTGAGTTTATTTTGGTGTATGGTGTAAGTTGGTGGTCTAGTTTCATTTTTTTTGCATGTCCCTGTCCAGTTCTCCCAGCACCATTTGTTGAAGAGACTCTTCTCACTCCTTTTTTGCTCCTTCCCCCTTTGTCAAATATTAGAAGATCATATAGACCTGGGTTTAGTTCTGGGCTCTCTACTCTGTTCCATTGATGTATATGTCTGTTCTTACACCAGTACCAGACTGTTTTGATCACAGTGGCTTTGTAGTATAGTTTGATGTCTGGTATTGTGATTCCTCCTGCTGTGTTCTTCTGTCTCAAGATTGCTGTGCCTATTCAGGGATGTTTTTGGTTTCATATAAATTTTTGAAGTATTTTTTCTAGGTCTGTGAAATATGTCATTGATATCTTAGTAGAAATTGCATTGAAACTCTAAGTTGCTTTGGGTAGTGCAGACATTTTAATGATGTTGATTCTTCCCATCCATGAACATGGTATTTGCTTCCATTTATTTATATCTTCCTTAATTTCTTTCTTCATTGTTATGTAGTTTTCACAGTACAGATCTTTTATGTCTTTGGTTAAGTTTATTCCTATGTACTTTATTTTTTTTTGTTACTATACTAAATGGAATTTTATTTTTTAGTTTCTATCTCTGATATTTTATTGTTGGTGTACAGAAATGCCTTCAATTTTTGTATATTGACTTTGTACCCTGCTATTTTGCCAAATTTGCTTATTATATCAAGTAGTTTTTTAGTGGAGTCTATAGGGTTTTCTATGTACACTATCATGTCATCTGCAACTAATAAAAGTTTTACTCCCTCTTTTCCAATTTGTATGCCTTTTATTTCTTTTTCTTGTCTGATTGCTGTGGCTAGGACTTCCAACACTATGTTGAATAGAAGTGGAGAGAGTGGAAATCCTTGTCTTGTTCCTGATCTTAGGGGGAATGCTTTCAGTTTTTGTCCATTGAGTATGATGTTGGTTTCAGATTTCTCATATATAGCCTTTATTATGTTTAGGTATGCTCCTTCTCTTCCCAGTTTGCTGAGTGTTTTCATCATAAATGGGTGTTGTACTTTATCAAATGCTTTTTCTGCATCTATTGATACAATTATGTAATTTTTTTCTTTCATTTTGTTTAGGTAGTGTAATATATTTATTGATTTTTAAATCTGAAATGATTCTTGCATCCCTGGGATGAATCCCACTTGACTGTGGTGTATGATATTCTTAATGTGTTCTTGGATCCTGTTTGCCAATATTTTGTTGAAGATTTTAGCATCTATGTTCATCAGCAATATTGGCCTGTAGCGTTTTTCTTTGTTGTGTCTTGACTTGGTTTTAGAATTAGGGTAACTGGCTTCATAGAAAGAGTTTTGGAGTTTTCCCTATTCTTGGAATTTTTGGAATAGTCTGAGAAGGGTAGGTGTTAGTTCTTCCCTAAATGTTTTGTAAAATTTGCCTGTAAAGCCATCCAGTCCAGAGCTTTTGTGTGCCAGGAGTTTTTTGATTACTGTCTCAATTTCACTCTTTGTTATCAGTCTGTTCAGGCTTTCTACTTCTTGATTCAGATTTGGAAGGTTATATGTTTCTAGAAATTTGTCCATTTCGTCTAGGTTGTCAAGTTTCTTGCCATACAGCTGTTTGTAGTAATTTCTTACAATCCTTTGTATTTCTGTGATGTCGGTTGTGATTTCTCTCCTCTTTTGTTTCTGATTTTATTTTGGTCCTCTCTTTTTTTTCTTGAGAGCCTGGCTAAACACTTGTCAATTTTGTTTACCTTTTCAAAGAACCAGATCCTACTTTGTTGATCTTTGAATTGTTTGTTTAGTCTCTATGTCATTTAACTCTGCTCTGGTCTTGATTATTTCCTTCCTTCTTATCACTCTGGCCTTTGTTTGTTGTTGTTGTTCTAGTTTTTGTAGCTGTAGGGTTAGATTTTTTATTTGAGATTCATTTATCCTTTTTAGGTAGGCGTCCATTGCTATGAACTTCTCTCTCAGGACTGCCTTCACTGTGTTCCATAAATTTTGGGCTGTTGTGTGTCCATTATCATTAGTTTCCAGAAACTTTTTGATTTCTTCCTTGATGTCATTGATAACCCATTCATTATTTAATAGCATGTTATTCATTCTCCATGAGTTTGAGCTTCTTTGAGTTTTTTCCTTGAGGTTGATTTCTAGTTTCAAGGCATTGTGGTCAGATAAGATGCTTGATATAATTTCAATTTTCTTGAATTTTTGAGGCTTGTTTTCTGTCCTACCATTGGTCTATCTTTGAATATGTCCCATGTGCATTTGAAAAAAATGTATATTTTTCTTCTTTGGGTTGAAAAGTTTTATGTATATATGTATATATATATATATATATATATATATATATATATAATCAGTTAAGTCTATTTGGTTTAGTGTGTTGTTCAATGTCTCAATATCCTTGGTCTTCCTCTGCTTCAAAGATCTGTCTATTGTTGACAATGGGGTGTTAAAATCCTCTAGTATGAGTGTGTTACTGTTGATATCCTTCTTGTAGTCTTCTTCTGGTATTTTTCTTATATATTTAGGTGCTCTTATGTTGGGTACATATATGTTTACCAGGGTTGTATCTTCTTGATCGATTGTTCCCTTCCATATTATGAAATGCCCGTCTTTGTCTCTTTTTATGGCCTTTGCTGTGAAATCTGTTTTGTCTGAGATACATATTGCTACCCCAGCTCTTTTTTCATGTCCATTTGCTTGGAATACTTTTTTGCATCCTTTCACTTTCAGTCTGTGTAAATATATTGTTTTGAGGTGTGTTTCTTATAGACAGCATATATGTGGGTCATGTTTTCATATCCATCCCGCTACCCTCTGTCTTTTGACTGAAGCATTTAATCCATCTACATTTAACGTTATTATTAAACAGTTATTTATTCATTTCCCTTTGTACCTGTGTTTCTCTCCCTCTCTCTTTTTCTTCTTTTCTTAAAGCATTCCCTTTAGCATCTCTTGCAATGCTGGTTTAGTGGTGATTTATTCTTTTAGTCTTCCTTTGTCTGAGAAACTCCTTATTTCACCTTCCATTTTGAAAGAGAGCCTTACTGGGTAGATCATTCTTGGTTGTAGGCCTTTGTTTTTCATTGCTTAAAATATTTTTTGCCATTCCCTCTGGCTTGTAGTGTTTTTATTGAGAAATCAGTTGATAGCCTTATTGGAATTCCCTTGTATGTTATTTGCTGTTTTTCTCTTCCTGCTTTTAGAATTCTCACTTTGTCTTTGAATGTGGCCATTTTAATTATGATGTGTCTTGGAGTGGCCCTTTTTGGGTTCATCTTCATTGGGACCCTCTGTGCTTCCTGAATTTGCATGACAATTTCTCTCATTAAGTTAGGAAAATTTTATGTCATTACTTTTTCAATCAGGTTTTCTATCCCATGCTCCTCCTCTTCTCCTTCTTGTATCCGTATGATTTGAATATTTATTCATTTCATGTTGTCCTGCATTTCTCTTACACCTGCTTCATTCTTTTTCAGTCTTTTTTTATTTTGTTGTATTGTCTGGGAATTTTTTTCTACATTGTTCTCTAACTCACTGATCCAATATTCTGCTTCATTTAGCCTGTTTTTGATTGATTCTACTGTGTTCTTCAGTTCAGAAATTGTATTCTTCATTTCTTCCTGGTTATTATTGGTAGTTTCTATGTCCTTTTTTATGCTGGTGTAGTCCTCTGTAAGTTCCTTGTAGCTTCCCTTGAGTTCTTTGTGGTTTCCCTGGAGTTCTTTGTGGTTTCCCTGGAGTTCTTTGTAATCCCCCCTGGAGTTTCTTATAGTTTTATTTGAGTTTGTCAAGTTCATTGAGCTTCCTTATAACAATTCTTTTGAATTCCACATCTGATAGTTGGCTTACATTTATTCTATCTGTCTCTCTTTCTGAGGATTCCTCTTTTCCTTCCACTGGGAGGTTGTTTCTGTGTCTCCCCATGTTGGATGCTTCTTGTTTGTTTTTTGTTTCTTAGTTTTGTCTCTTTTGATTTCCCACCCTCATGATATGAGATTCTGTATAGGAGACCTGGGGGACTCAGTGGGGCAACCTCTTTGATCTCCTGAGCCTGATGCTCTTGGGATGCCCTTTATGCCATTTGTTTATGCTGTCTGGTTGTATTTCCGTTACTCTTTGGTGAATCCTTCTTTCTGGCTAGTTGATTGAGAATCACTCTGCCCATCTTGTCTTGAGTTCTTTTGTGGAGATGCTGTTAAAACATAAACACACAACCCAGGCATGAAATCCACACCCTCCAAAATATCCCCCACCCACAATCTCACTATCAGCAGCAAATGAGCCAGTATTCATATAAATGTAAAGAGGTTAAGACTATTATAGGAGAAGCAGATAAGAGTTGTTTTAAATGAAATAAAAATGATTTTTAAGAGGCAAGATGATAGAGTAATAACAGTAGCAAGTAGGGTCAAGGCTATGCAAGACAGTAATATTTACACTGTATGTTGAGAAAGGGAGGGAAGAATGCAGAATGAAGTGAGAAAGTGGAAGTGTATAGTGTGAGGTTTATATAGCTGTAATATGCTATCTGTTTAGTATTAGAGGAAGAATAAACAAAAAAGACAAAAAAATTAAAGAAGAATAGGAGGGAGAGAAGATAGGAAACAGATTAAAGAATTTTTACCAAAGTACAAGCTTTGGGCACTGTCTTCTTTTTCTAGATCCACCCCTGGTCAAAATTTCATGAGTTTCAAATCTTTTCTGACTGGCTGGCTGTGAGGAGATCTAGCTTGATTCTGGGGTTGTTATTCTCTTACTCGTGGGCCTGCCACCACTCTGCCGTGAGCTGCACTGGTCCTGGAGCAGCCTCCAGCCCTCCTCAGGCTTGTCTAGCAATGCTGTTCTGCTGGTGGGTAGTGTGCATGGCAAAAGTCCCTGCCCAACTCATGTCCTGTCTCTGCTCTTCCTCCAAAAAAGTCTCTGTGTTGCCTCCAAGCTGCAGCACTGGCCTGCAACCCTGCCTGTATGCCTGTGTGTGCCACTTGCCTGCCTGGGGTCCCTACCTAGTCTGCAGTTCCACCACAGCTTTTCCATGTGGGCACCTCTTCCCAGCTCAGTTATGCTTTTTTGTTTGGTGGAGCCTTGGTGTGAGTGCCCTGGGGCTCAGAGTTGTTAGCCCAGGGTTTCCAGCCAAGAGGGTACCCACTTAGACTCAGTTCATACAGTTTCTCACAGTCTGGGCTGTTTACTATCTTTCCACACCTCTGGCTGTTTCAACCAAACTTTCTCACTGACTTCCTCTGGGACTTTGCTGGTTAGTGTGCCTATGGCAGAAAGAAGCTTCCAAGCAGATCCTGGCTAATGAGCCAGTCAGCAGCTGCCCCTTTTGGGTGCTGTGTGGCAGAGGCACCAGGCTGGGAGGCCCAGCGACTCTGATTGGAGAGTGCGGGCCAAGCTTTCTACCCTCTTTCATGCCACTCCCACACTCCTTCCCTGTTCACACTGTCTGAAATCTGCACTCACTCACTCTTCTCAGTGTTTATTCTCCAAGTCCTTCGGCGATGGGAGCAAGCAGACAACACTGCTACCTACTCTGCCACCATCTTTTCTCTTTCTTCTAAATTTCTTATTCAATCCTCTGTCTCATCCAACTTCGCATGAATTCCTTCTAGTGTATTCTTCATTTCAGATACTCTGTTGTTCATTTCTGACTGGTTCTTTTCTATGGTTTCTATGTCCTTTTTAACACTTACTATCTCTTTGTTTAACTCTCAGTGAGATCATTCATTCTTCCCCGAAGGTACTTGATCGTCTTTATAACCATTCTTTTAAACTCTACATCTGGTATTTTGGTTGCTTCCATTTCATTTAATTCTTTTTCTGAGGATTTTTTTTAAAATTTGTATTTGAGGCATGTTTATTTGTCTCTCCATTTTGTCTCTGTGTATTAGGTAGATCTGCTATGACTCCCAAACTTGTTATGATGGCTTTATGATATAGGTGTCTTATTGATATCAGTGGTACAATATTCCAGATTACTTGAGTTTGGTGCTTCAAGAATGTTTCTTGTGAATTATGTGGACCTTCCTGTTGTAGTTGTGTCTTGAATGCCATTGGCCCTTTCATGGGTAGAGTTAACTCTTTAGGCAGACTGCCTATAAGGGTAAACCTTGATCACCATGTATAAGTCACTGTGCAGGGACTGCCCCCAAGGTGGAGTTATACCCATCAGGTCTGGTGTCTGCTGAAAAAACCAATTGGGTGTGCCTCTTCTGTGGCTAGTTGGGCCTAGCTTTTGTATGGTATAAAGCCTACCAGTAATTGTGTGGACAGGAGTCCAGGTATAGATGGATGTCAGATATTGTGTGTAACGGGCCTTGGGCAACCTATCTGGAGCTACCAAGCTATTCACTGTTTGCAGATACATCTACTAGGTCAGGGTGTGTGTGTGAAGGGCCAGTCTGAGTACAAAGCTTGGCTTCCTCCAGCTTAGAGCTGGGGGGCACATGTATAAAAGATCCAAGGCTCTCTGAGTTTTGCCTCTACCTGTAAGCTACTATCCCTCCACTACTGGTTGGCTGGTCTTCTCCAGAGCTTTCCAAAGAAAGACTGTAGAGTAAGTCCAGACTGTGATGCACAGATGTTTCCACAAGTAACACATTCAGTAGTGTGAGGTGACTGGAGTAGGGAAGATGGGGCTGCTGGGTCCCCTACTTTGTAGCCATGCAGTCAAGCACTCAATGAGGAGAAAGAGATTCTTATTCCTGGGCAAGATCACTCAGTCTCTGCCAGTCTCCAACTCTAACTCTCCCAGGAGGTGTACACCACAGAGTCAGGTTGGATAGAGCCAGCTGGACCCTCTGCAGAAGCAAACTCAACAGGGCAGAACCTCTTGGGCTTGAAAGGACAGATCAAAAGAGTATCCCATTGGAAGTGATGCCAGCCAAGCCTGCATGAGGGGGCCAAGCACTTCATCCTGGTACCAGACAATAGCATTCAAGAGAGATGCACTCTGAATGTCCCAGCTCCAAGCAGCATGCACTTTCCCCTGAGGAACTGAGCTCAATAAAGTGGGTCCACCAGAACTTGGGAGAGCCAACAGTCTCCCAGTGTGGGTATTTCCAGAAACTCTGTAGGAGGGGGCTGGGTAATTCTTCCCCTTCCCATAATAACGTGAGCTGAGTTCATAGGGGAGATAAGTATGGCCCCTCATGGTGTAGCCACACAACCAAGCATATACCCATCTGAGTCCCAGATAAAAGCCTCCCTGGAAAACACTCCAAAGATCCCAGCCCTGTACAGAACTGTGATCCCCTTGCATGACTAAACTCAGCAGGGTGGGGCCACAGTGATTCAACAGGTGGGGAGGGTACACATCAGCTGTGCACTCCAGGTGGGAAAGAATGATCTTCTTTCCAAAATTACACACTTCAATCACTGTCTGAGACCCTGTCAAGAACTTCTCCAAAATAAGTGCGCCCCAAATGTTCCCACTGGGTACAGTGAGCAGAACCTTCTGAAGGATCTGAGTACAGCAGAGTTATGATGCCAATGGCTAAAGGATAGGGTGCTGTACTCCCCAGTTTGGTGCTGTAATAACAGGAGTGCTCCATCAGAGGGAGGTGGCATCTGGGTCTCTAATAGATTTCCTTCTCTCCCAGGTGGACTGAATCACCACTGAAAATCAGATGCTATGCAGGCTTCTCTTCTCATCTCTGTTGTTTTGGGTTGGGGATCCCCGAGTGGAGTTGATATCCCTGGCTCCTAGGAGGAGGGAGTTTTGGAGCTGAGATATCTATCTGGCGTCTCATCTGCCACACGTGGGTGCAGGGGTCAGTCCTTTCTGTATCTCTATTCTTACCAATTTCGACGTGGCTTCTTCTGTAAGTTCTTAGTTATAATATTTCAGTTCAGCTAGCCTTCAGCTGGTTATTCAGGTTTATTGCTCTATAATTTAGCTGTAAATTCAGTATGGCATCAGGAGCAGGTGAGTGTAGATTGTACCTACTATGCAACCATATTGGAATCTCCAGAAGGATTTATTCCATGATATATGTTTAGTAAATGAAATTTACTTCTGTTGATATTTTTCCTGTCAGAAGCATTTCCCAGCATTTTGACTAAAATGTTAACTCAAACATTAGCCAAAGTTCCCTTATTCAGCTGGAATAACTCATGTCAGCCTTTATAAACAATAGCAACAGAGTACATATTCTTCTCTAGTACACATGAAACATTTTCCAGAATAAATAACATCTTAGTCCACAAAACAAGATTTAATAAACTTAAGAAGATTGAAATCATATTAAGCATCATTGTTAACCACATGCTATAAAACTAGAAATCATTTGCAGAGAACACTAAGAATTTATAAATATATAGGATAAAACAACATGCTAGTTAACAAACAATGGGTTAAAGAAATAAAAAGATAAATCAAAATATTTTGAGACAAACAAAAATGAAAATACAACATCCAAAATTTATGAGATGTGGCTAAATCTGACATAAAAAGGACTTTCATAGCAATAAATGACTATATTAAGAAATAAGAAAGATCTCAGATAAAGTGCTTCCCAGACAAGGTAAAGCTAAAGGAGCTCATCATCACAGAGCCATTACTCTATGAGATATTAAAGGGACTTGTTTTAGAAAAATAAGATCAAAATTATGAACATTAAAATAAAAACAAACTCACAGCTATCAACAACAGAATCTAAAAGTAAAAACAAAAACAAACTAAACAAACAACCAGAATAGGAACAGAATCATAAGTATGGAGGTTTATCAGCTGGAATGGGGAAGGGGGAGAAATGAAGAAATGGTTCAGTGATTAAGAAGCATAATTGGTAGGTACAAAATGGACAGGGGGAAGTTAAGAATAATATAGGGAAGGGTAAAGCCAAAGAACTTATATGCATGACCCATGGACATGAACTAAGGGTGGTGGGGTTGTTGGAGGGAAGGAGGATACCGGGCAGAGTGGGCCAAAGGGGAAAGAAAGGAGGACAACTGTAATAGCATAATCAATAAAATATACTTTAAAAAAGAAAATAACCTAACTTTACACCTCAAGGAACTAAAAAAAAAAACAAAATAAGCTCAAATTTAGTAGAAGGAAGGATATAATAAATATCAGGGAGGAAATAAATGAAATATAGACTAAAAATAAAACAGTAAAATAGATCAAGAAAACAAACCTGGTTCTTTGTAAAAACAGAATAAATAAACTTTTAGTTAGGCTAATCAAGGAAAAAATGACAGGACTCAAATAAATAAAATTAGAAACGAAAGGGGAAACATTTCAACTGATACCACAAAATTAAAAGGATCATAAGACATGACTCTTAACATTTACATGCCAACAAATTGGATTTCCTAGAAAAATTAACTCTTTGTAACATACAACCTACCAAGAGTAAACCATACAGCAATAGGAAATCTGAACAAACCAATTATTAGTAAAAACTAAACAAAAGACCAGGACCAGACAGCTTCACTGGTGAACTGTACCAAACATTCAAAAAAGAATTAATATCAATCCTTCTCAAGTTCTTAAAAAAAAATAGAAGAGCTGAGAACACTTCCAAATTCTACAAGCCCAGCATTACCCCACTACCAAAACCAGGCAATGTTATTAAAGAAAAAAATTAAAGGTCAATATCCTTGATGAACACAGATATAAAATTCCTTAATGAAATGTTAGCAAACCAATTCTAAAGTACATTAAAAGGACCATACACCATGATCAAGTAGGATTTATTTCAGAGATGCAAGTATAGTTTAATATCTGCAATTCAATGTGAAAAATGAAGGATGAAAATTATATAACCAGTTCAATAATGCGGAAAAGAACATTTGACAAAATTTCACATTCACTTATAATATAAATATCAACAAGTGGGTACAGAGGGAACACTTCAACATAACAGCCATATATGACAAGCCAGCAACTAACATCATACTCAGTGGTAAAAACTAAATACTTTTTTCTAAGATAAAGAATTGGACAAGGATGTTTAATCTTACCACTTTTATATAATGTTGTAGTGGAAGTCCTAGCCAGAGTGATTAGGCAAGAAAAAGAAATAAAAGACATCCAAATTGGAAAGAAAATGTAAAACTGTCCCTATTTGCAGATGATATAATATGTAGAGAGAAAAACTTAAGAACTTCACACACATACAGAAAAAAAAACTGGTAGAATTTTAAAAATCAGTAAAATTGCAGGATATAAAATGAATACTGAAAAATCCTAAAATAATCCTGCAAATAATTCTAAAATATAGCTTCATTTTTATGTACTAAGAACAAATTTTCACAAACAGGAATTAAGGAAACAATCTCACTTGTAACTGCATTTAAAACCATAAAATTCCTAGGAATAAATTTAACCAAGAAGGTGCAAGATCTGTACAATGAAAACTATTAGACACTGAGAAATAAACATATCCTCAGGTGAGGATTTAAATATATATATTTAGTCCAACCCTAATATGACATATATGAGACAATTGAGAAGGTTTAAGCACATATTGGCTAGAATTAGATGAGCTTAGGAATCACTGTCCATTTCATTGGTTGTCATTTAAGGGAGAAAAACTAGCAGTGTAAATGCATACTGAAGCTTTTATGGAAGAAATGACATATCAGGGACTTGCTTTAAAATATTAATAAAAGTGAACAAATAGATGAAATAAGAGCAGCAAAATGTTCATAATGGGTGCATGAGAACTCATTATATTCTCTCTACTTTTGTATTTGTTTGAAAATTCCATAATAAAAAATGTTCTTTAAAATAGTCTTTTATAAAAATTAATATTTTCAAATAGGAATAACATTTTGCACAAATTTAGCAGTTTCATATAACCATGAAGACCATTTCCTTTTAAGAAACCTTGATATAGTGAAAGAAAGAAATATTTGACTACAATTTCAAGAGAGAATGCTAATAGCAAGAAAAGAAGAAATTACCTGGAGTTTAGAGAAGTGTTAGCTCTCCACAACCACAAAAGCAAGACCCAGGTATGCACAGAAATAGGAAATGGAGAACAAAGAGAATTATCCTGTGACCCGTGCAGATTTACTTTGAGATTTGTAAAGGGTTTAAAGGAATGAATGACACAGTATATGGTGCAGTCTGAGGAGCTTAAAATTAAAAAGAAAAAGGTAACAAGTAAAATGGCAAGGCTAAGAGAGGAAATTATAATTAGTAAAGCATAGTTTTCCACAGTCATAGCATCAAGAACCTACCAGCTCAAACATATCTTGGTTATAAAACTACAATTACAAATGCTATTTCTGCATGGTGCTAAGGTATGTGTGTATAGCATACCTATTTAAAATTTTAAAACATTTTTTTATAAAGAACTTCTACAAATAAGGGGAAGGGTTTAGTCAAGGAACTAGTATGAATGACTCATGGACATGGACAACAGAATGGGAATTGACTGTTGGGGGAGCAGTAGAGAGCAGTGGGGGGAAAATGGGACAACTGTACTGGAAAAACAATTTTAAAAAAGAAAAAAAAGAAACTATGTTAAAGAAATTTGAATTAAAAAAATTCTATTATGAATCATTGTAAAGGGAAATATTATTGTAACATCAATGTTTATTACCTATTTTAACATATTTTTGCATATTTATTTTCATGATATGATTTATTTAATGATATTGTGGAGCTGTACAGAAACTTTAAAGATTAGCATTGTAATGTCTAATTTTCTGAACCCCTAACTGGACTACAACACTCCTCTAAAACGGGAAGTGTATCTGTCTTATCCTCATTGTATCCCAAGCTCACAGCACAGTCCCTGGTTTCTAGGCACTCTATAAATATTTGCTGAATTGCAAAATAAATGAAGCTTCGTTTCCAGGAATATTGGGCTAAGTAATACAAACTGGCCCTTCTACTAAAGACAACTAGAAAACTGGAACACTTTCAAAAATATCTGTTTAGAGGTACTAGACAGTAATAAGATTGTGAAAAATTATAAGACAAGGATCTCTGGGAGGGCACACTTAGGAAAAATCTAGGAAGAAACAGTGAAGTGATTGATATGATAAAATATAGGTTACATTTAGAGAAGAAGAAGTTAGTGATTTGGAAGAAGCATGGGTAACCTTTCATGATACAGATAATGCTCTGGTTTTTTTTTTTAAGCCTGGGTTTTTGCTTAGTAACAAACCATTATACTGTCTTTTTATTGTATTTATTTGCATATTTGTTGTAGTTCACAACAAAAAAATGTTTTCCTCTTAAAGTATAAACAAATCATTTGAAGTTAGCAGTACTTCACAAAGTATATAGAAATTGGAGTAGAGAGAGCATTTTATTTCAGTAATTGGCTTCTCCTTTCTGCTTCAAAGGGTAAAATTAGTGGACACCTAATGGGTGGTTCTGACCAATGTGAGCCATCATACAAGGCATTGTGGGAAAGGAATATGAGGACACAGACATACCTGAAGGTGCTGACTACACAAGGTCCATTTTTTCTTTTTGCCTCATGCCTAACAGGCTGAAAGAGAAAATATATTTGTCTTAGACAAAGACAAAATAACAAGCTTTCAGACTGATCATTAGAGCCTCCCACACATACCCAGAAAAGCCTTAGTTGGACAGCGATAGTGCTAAGAAAACCAAAACTTCCAAGTTAATGCAACAGAGGGTTTTCTGCTCACATTCCTATCAAAGAAGTGAGATAAAGACAAGCACATGTGCAGAGAACTGTATATTTCTAATAAGTAAATCATGCCTAAAAATCTGTTAGCTGTTCTTAAGACGGGTCTTAGGAAGACTTAATTTATCTCTGTTTGACTTCATTTAAAAAGAGTCTTGGGAAAGCTTATTAGTGAGCTTTATAAAGTTATCTTTTGACAAGCAGGTCTTTTACTGTACTGTGAAAAACCTCACAAAAGTTTGATTTTTCACTTTGATCCCTTTTTAGTCTTGTTCATAACTAGGCTGCCATTTCAGAGCCAGTAAAGTCATCAGCAGCCCTTCTCTAGGCACTGTAGGGCATTTTTCAGTTGGACTTACCAGGTATGGTGTCTAATTTGGGAGTGACAAAAATGTTCTAAAATTGTGGTGATAGTTGCAAAACTCAGAGTATACAAAAAAACTATTAAATTATGCAATTTAAATATGTAAGTTGTATGGTGTGCAAATTAAATTTCAATAAAACTCAGAAAAAAGTAAATAAATGAATATATGTTCAACACAAAAAATTAATTTTCCCCTATGTAAATATCTAGACTCACTGTGAAACTGAAAGGAACACATTGCCCTCATCAGGTCAAATTACCTTGCAAAATAAGATTCTTTGGAAAAAGGAAAATAAACTGAGTCTAGCAAGTGTGCACAGACAAGCAGACATACTGCAAACTTCTGGATTCCATTTAATGTATTTCCACTTAATGAAATCTGACTCTAAAGAAGCTTATTTTAAGTGACTCACTCTTTAAATATTTTTTTTAATAGTCACTTATCGGCATTGACTCTTTAATTCTTACACCATGAAACTGGTTGGTATATCCTCACTTCCAGGCAAGGAAAGCAACCTGAGCCAGGGGTGGAGGTAAGTACTATCCTTTCTGTTCTCATTCCATTCTTGCAGCTTCGATTACTTAAATTTTAATAAAATGAATTTAGAATCATTAATAGGTTCCATATAAAGATCTATCCTATTACATGATGTTAATAAAGCTTCTCTGCAATTTTCAAACAAGAGTTATATGCTGTATAACTTCAATTCCTTAAACTGTCTTTGAAAAAATCTGGATTTTATTGTTATTGCAAGTGAAGTAAACATTATGATGAAGCTGATGGTAAAATATACTCCTTAGGAATATGTTGAAATGCTTCTTGAAAGAAAGCTAATAATGATAAATGCTATTTTAGTACTTGGAAATGCCTCTTTATGTATGGAAACATGACAGTCACTGTGGGAATTCACACTTGCTGTGAGCTAAACTGGCCATGCCTTGTATGGTATGATTTTAAAGAGGCTTTTTTCAAAAAAAGTGCCCCACTTGCTTGACTAGATATAAGTAATCTCTACATCAATTACTTGTTAGAATAAGATATTTCATCTACAACCCATTCTAGGAGTGCTAACATATGAAACTTACTAAATGATCTAGTGTTAGATGGTCTCTGAAGAGAAAAATGTGCAAGATAGGTAAATTTTAATGGGAGGAAAATCATAGAAAGAGGGGAGAGAAAGAGGAGCAATATGGTATGGAATACCACAACTATGTGTCCTTTTCCCGAGAATGATGTACCTTGAGAACTTAAAATTATTCTTCATAATGTAACTCAAGCATCAAATCTTTGTTGAAAGCTTTTCTCTGTTAAAGGGCATTTATTTCTAATGTATTTTTAAATATTTTTTTATTGAAGTACAATATACATAACAAAAGTACATAATAGTAAAGTGAAGACACATAGCTAGCACCCGTATAAAGACACATTATTAGCAGTCAAAAGCCCTCCTATGCCCCCTCCAAGTCACTATCCCCAAAGTAACCACCATTCTGAGTTCTAATAATAGCTAGTCTTGCCTATTTTTGAATTTTATTAGAATGGAATCCAGCTTTATGAGATACTACCAGTTTTCCCAAATGATTTTAGCAGTTTACACTACAACCAGCAGAGTTTAAGAGTTCCAGTTGCTCCATATCTTTGTCAAAACTTGATGTTTTCCATCTTTTTTCTTTTTTTTATCCCCTTGGTTGCACAAGGATATGTCATCATAATTTGAATTTGAATTTTGGGGGTAACTAGTGAGGTAAGGCACTTTTCATATGCTTATTGGCAATTTGAATATCCTCTTTTGTGAAGTGCCCATTCAAGTCAATTTATTCATTAAATTTTTTCTAATTGACTTTTAATATTCCTTTATATTCAAGATATGTATTATCATTACAAATATCCATTTGAATTCATTACAAATATCTCCTTTTTGGTGTATTGTGGTACATAAGAGTTTCCTTATTTTAATGTAATTTTATTTAATTATGTTATTCCTTTAATATGAATGCTTTTGATGTTCTGCTTAAGACACCGTTCCTTATAACATAGAATTGTATACTTGAAACTTTTATAATTTTATTAACCAATGTCACCCCCAATAAATTTAATATAAAAAAAATAAACCATTGTCTACTCCAAGGTCATAAAGACATTTTTATACATTTTATTCAAAAAATTTTATACTCATACCTGTAAAAATTATGTTTATCATCTAATAATACAGAGTTTTGTGTATGATGTGAGACAACTATCAACTTCTTTTTATTTCAGCTAATTAACACCGCATCTTTTATCAAAGATATCTTTTCCCAAATGTACTTCCATGACACCTTTGTTGGAAATCAATTAACTGTTTTTATGTGTGGGTCTGTTTATATACCCTATTATGTTCCATTACACTATTTGCCTTTCTGCCAATATTATATTCTCTTATTTACTAAAGATTTGGTCCTTTACATTTCCATAATCCAACTCATGTACCCAAGAATAAATCAAGTGAAAGATATACAAAATCTCCACCCAGAAAACTTCAACTGCTTTTGAGAGAAATAAAATACATTATAGTCATGGGCTGAAAACAACATATTTTTAAGGATGTCATTTTTTTCTGCCAAATTGATCCATAGAGTCAATTCTATATCTATTTTAATGGAAATTGGCAAGTTTATTCTAAACTTATATGGAAATATAAAATCCCCCAAGTATTCACCACAATTTTGAACAATAAGAATACATATTGATTACTTATACTACCAGACATCAAAAGCTACAGTAAATAAGACAGTATAGTATTGGAAGAAAAACAGATAAACTAATGGAATAAGGAAGGCTCCATATACAGACTTATACCTACTCAGTTACTTAATTTCTGACAAAAATGCCAGGGAAGTGTATTGAAGGAAATATGACTAATGAATAGTATTGGGTTAATCAGACACACATCCATTAAAAAGAATAAATGTTGACCCCTACCTCCACCATACACAAAATCAATATCAGAGGGATTGTATAGATAAACTTTATAGGTTTAAATATAAAGGTCACTATAGCAGCCACAGTAAAATATATTCACAACCTTGGAGTAGGGAAAGAATTTTTAATTCAGACATATATAAGATTGAGATATTGGACTTTATAAAATTAGAAACTCCTGGTCATAAAAAGGAATTCTTAAGAAAATGAAAAGGCAAGCCACAGAGTAAGAGAAGTTATTATTAGGACTATATCGGACAAAGGTTCTACATATAAATTATAAAGAACTCTCACAAATCATTAAGAAAAAGGCAGAATACCCAAAAGATAGCTAATGGCCAGTAAGCATATAAAAAGATGCACAATATCATTTGTCATCAGGTGAATGCAAATTCAAACCATAATTAGATGCCAATCCTTATCCATCAGAATAACTAAAATGCAAACATAGACAATAATAAATGTTGGTGAGGATATGGAGTAGGTAGATCATACTAATATGACAGTGTAAATTGGTGTGAAAACACTGGAAATTTTTGACAATATCAACTTATGATCCTGAAGTCTTGCTCATCTGATTACTCAACAGAAATATGTATGTATTTTCACCAAAAGACATGTTCATTAAAGCACTACTCATATAAACCTCAAACTGAAAACATTTCCAATGTCTATCATCAGTGGAATGGATACCATACAGCAAAGAAAAGGAACCCACTACTACCACATGAACAACATGGATAGAGCTCATAGATACACATTGAATGAAAGACACAGACACACAAAAAAGCACATGTTGTATTGTTTCACTTATATAAAGTTCAAAAAGAATTGAATCTCTACAGTAATAGAAATCAAAATAGTGGTTCACTTTGGAGAGGGGCCTGGTAGTGACCATGAGGAAGAACAATGGAAGCTTCTGCTGTTCTGGTAGTATTCTATTTCCTGATCTGGATATGGTTACACAGTGTGAAATCACTGTGTGAAAATTAATTTAGCTTTTTCTTATCATTGGTATTTTTCTACATATACATTATGCTTTAAATGTAAATCAAAGGCAAACATATGAAGGTAATCAGTGAGCCAAGACTAAGATAGATGTAAATAGATGATAGCTGGTAGATAGATGGATAATAGATATACAGAAAGATACTCAAATTACCTATATGTTATGCTTGCTTTTTGCTAAAGAGAAAAGGAAACATTGTTGGTTAAAGTATTTACATTGTCCATATGATAAAATTTTACTAAATATTTTGGAGAACTGTTGTTGGAACTGAACGCAGATGGGAATATCTTCTGGGGAACCTCATAGAGAGTACAATGTGAAAGGGAATTAGAAGGATCCCAAACAATGATTTTTTTTTTTTGTCTCATTTTGGTAGACTTTTTCTGTCAGTTGTCAAGAGAGATAAATGGAATTACACCAAAGTACAGATGAAATCAATTTTGTGAGAGTCATAGGCAAGTTAGTTTCTTTCTCCTTTACGCTTTTCTGCACTTGCTGTATATATCTATTATACCATTTTTCCCACTCAATTTGCATCTCCCTTAACAATCAGGCATCTTGCACATAGTCACAATCAATTGAAGTTTTATGACAGTAAATAAATAAATGAATGAGGCACTTGGCACCCAAAAGAGGGTGAAGAATAAATGGCATTAACAAAAATTGTGTATGCTTCACAATTTGGCAGTACGCAAAAATCTCTGACATGTAGTTTTCAATCTAAGACAGATATTATTGATAAAGACAAATATAAATGACCTACAGTGACACTGAACTAGTACAAAGATTAAATATCATATATTAATCCTGTGCAGAAGAAAGTAATATAACTTTATAACACTTTTCAATATGTTCACCTCTTTAAAAATTTTCATATTCTACCCTGAAATTGCTATTTAACAAGTCAGTATAAAATGCAAGATGCTATTACATGCTATGCCAAAATTAGAGGCAATTAAGGGAGAAGCTGCTGGTCTGAAATGCTATTACTTGATTTACCTTCAGATTTTGTTCTGCAAACCTTTTCATTTTCTGCTAGAGGTTTCATTTCAATTCTTTACCCTGTTCCACATTTTAGTCAAGTCATTGGCTCGGCTGTCAGATGACAGAGCTTGCTTGCAGTTGAAATTGCATTGTCACTTTAGTATCAATGTGTCCTGTCTCTTAGGATTGCTGTAGTCTTGTCTCTTAGTGAAACTATCTGTCTTGTATGTCCCTTCTGAGTGATATTTATGAGGGACAGTGTTTGAATTACTCATTTCTCTCTAATTCAGTCATCATCCTGACACTAAAATGTTTCAGAATTTTCTCCTTATTGCAAAAGAAATGTTCTTTCCTTTTTGCTCTGTGACTAGCCTTTTCTGCCTGTTGCCTATGGAATAGGCAGCACAAGATGAGGTAGAGGGTAGTGTAGCATCCAGGCCTTCTTGGGACAAGCATCTTCCCAACTGTAGTCAGGTATATCAAGAACACTTTCTTCATAGCTGATTCATAATCTCTCTCTTCTTAGTCTTCACATTTTATTTAGGCATCTGACTAAAGCCTGAACATTCTTAAGACTAGCACATCTAGTTTAATATCTTGCAAATGGTAATTAGTAATCAAATATTTATCTAATTAATTGTATAGAGAAGAATGATTCAAACACATAAATTTTATGGGACAAACTGAATACAGTTGTGACTACAAATGTATAGTTGACAAATAAGAGAAATGTCATACATTCTTATTTCCTTCTTCCTCATTTCCAGTTCCAGAAATTGTTCCTTGAAGATAGAAAGAACTACCTTAGAAGTAAGAAATAAAAACAAGTATTCCTAACTTTTAAAAAAAGAAAATAAAAAAATACTCCTTTCTACTATCTTATTACACTATCTCCTAATACCTAAAACACTACTTGCTTTCTCTGCTTTCCAACAGCGACTGGAATAGCTTATTTGAAGACAATCTGGTATGTGGAGAGAAAAATGAATCCATAAAAAATTCATAATTGAAAAACAATTACATCCTACACCAGGATCTAGATATCAGACAATCTAGTTCATAATCTTATCAATGTTGACAATACTCAGTGAGGCCTGCACCAATCTGAATCCAGATAAAATGAACTATATGCCTAAGATTTCTTTTATGTAGTACTGAAACATTGTGAGTTATCTAACCATAAAGGACTAACACAAGTTGCTATATCAAAGATTAATTTTCTCTCCTTAACATTTCCACATAGAGGTCTTACAGGCAAATCAAAATTAACATAACCAAAACAGAATTCCCAGTTCTTGCACGTTCTCAAAAACCTACTCCTTCCCCATCTTAACACACCATCAGCATCTATCTAACTATTCAAGCCAGAAACCTAGGAATTATTCTTGCTTTCTTTTTTTCTGTCATCTTCTACATCCAATCCTTATCAAATTTAATGCAAGGCAGCATTAACAGTCCCACTTGTCTGCAGATATCAGCTGATTTCTCTAACCCAGGTGTTATCATTAATAAATTGGTGCCCTGATGTACCTGTACTTGATTCCTATATCCTGGTTGAAACTTGGGCGGGGGGTGGGGACAAAAGAAGCCATTTATTTATTCACCACCACCACCACCACCATTCCAAATCCCAAAAAGTATAATACAACCACCAGCCTATTTTCCTGCTCTGTGTTTCTTCAACCTCTGTGGCAGGAGCTATCTAATTCTACACATGGCCTAGAACTGGTCCAGATTTAAGAGCATATTTACCCGCAAAGAAAGGAAAATATAAAGCACTGAGACACAAGCCATCCTTAATGATGTCAACCACCTGACCAAACATTGTAGTTCCAAAGTCCTAGATCTTCTTACACAGTTCTTGAAATAAATCCTTGCCCTGAACCTAGTTGAGACTAATGAAAACATAGGGTTCATATATGGGCCTCGGAAAGCTAAAACATTGTACAACTTATGTTTTTGTGATATATATAGATGGCCCAGCCCTTTTGAGTGTTTTAACTTAGTTTTGTGAAAATTCAATGTTGTTCATCTCCAGATGATGAATAAAATAACTTCTTTGTTCAAATGTATTAAGGATCCAAGGATTTGTTATTTGAAAAGCTTTGTCTAAAACAGGAAATCCAGGTGATAATACATATTACATTATACTTGATGAGCCAATACTTGGAGAAAATTCTGATATTTTATCTCTATGAGTCACAGGAAGTGAAGATTTCTATTTTCTATGACTATACTCAATGAGCTCATATAATTCTGTACAGTTCAAATCTGGGACACTGTAGTGGAGATCTCTCCCTGCATAACAAAGAAGGCAATCATAGAGAAAACAAAACCCAATGCATTATTCATACTTCTAATTATGGATCATACACAACCACCATAAAAGCCAAGAATGGTTTCAGTTTATATTAAAAGTAATTTATATAGCATATGCCTATTTATAAAATGCCATATTAGCTCCCAGATGCAGTATAGGGAGTTCCATAGTTTCTTCTTCTGTAAAGATGCTTTAAAATATTTATTGTTCTAAACCTTGAAAGACACAGATGATAAAATCACTATCATAATCCTTACATGAAATAACAATTTGGACTACTTCCATTAAAGCTGGTCATCCCTTTTGTTCATTAACTCTTGGTTCCAAATAGAACTCTCCAAAAGATGTAATGCATCATGAATCCACTTACCAAATTACAGCTCTCTAAAGAACTAATGGAACCAGATAAGCAATATCCATGTAAAAATATTTTTAATTCCCAAATAAGTTATATTTATTAAAAAGGAGAGGAATCAGTGATTCTGAGATGTGTTTATGCTGATAAGCATCCTGGAACTTGAGATTTGCTCTGTCAAAACAATAAAGTGAACTGGCAGTGACAAACTTGGATCACAAAAAGCTCTATCTTGAGGAAAACTGAAACATAAAGACATTTAAAAGAAAAAGAAAACTGGTCCTTGGGTTTAAAAAAATTTTGAATGAGATACATTATCATTGAGAGCTTGTAAAACCACTTATCCTTGTAGCCCCGCTTAAATTTCTCCATCAATATTCTTCAAGTGTTTGCGCAAATACCTGGATTTTAGCTCCCGTGGAGAGTCACTTCTGAAAAAAAAAATACAAATAGAATGACCTAGAGATATCATTTCCACTTGTATGCAATTTTTAAGAGGAAGGGGATGTTGGAGAGAATAAAAATGCATTGGCTTGTTTTTATTGTATATATTCCTTTCGGAAGGTGAAAATCAGTTATCTACAAAAATAGCAAGAAAAGACTATTCCACTGCAGTTAAAGATAGATTTACCTATGGCAAAGAAAGGACAGAGAAACCCATATTGTAGATAACTTTCCTTTTTGCTTTATTTAAATTCTGAGCCCAATTACTGTTTAAAAAGAAAACAAAAAAGTAGAAATAAAGGAATTGATGTTTTCCACATCTCTCAGTGCATACACCCCATTTCCAGACAAACAAAACCCAGTATATTATAACAATAATCCTCCAATTGTCTCTCAATTTTAAAGCTTTTCTGATCTTTCAATGAAATTGATTTTCATAATAGCCAGACTCCAGCTGACAACAAGTTTATGCTTAGTGGCACTGGCTGCATTATGTTGCCTACAGCTCATTCACCCTGATCCTTTAAAGATACTTCAAAAAATAAAAATATGTCCTTTGTCAATACCATAAGCTGTTGCTGCAAAAAGTCTGTAAACAGAAAGAAAAATAAACAGGAGCTTTTCGATTTTATCAGAGCCTAATAATACATACACACCAGGCTTTTTGCTTAAGCCCCAGAAACAAAGGCAAACAGTATGGTAGAAAGGAAAACAATGTACGCAATCACACTGATACCCTTAAATGGACATATAATTCCTACCAAAACTCCTCTTACCAGTGGCTTATGCTCCAGGCTTCCTGTGTGGGTTTTCCCATCCCTTCCTCTCCTTTCCCCAGTGTTATTTGAGGAGAGACTCTGCCAGCACACCATTACAATTGAGTTTACCTTCCTAGACACCTCATTGTTTTCAGCTAATTCATTATCATCTACACCCTGATTTTAGCCCTCTTCTTCTATAGTTGATTTCTGTTTCTAAAACAGAGATGTTTCTGGAGCTTTGAGAAAAGTACTTGAAAAATGAAATCTGCTCTTTTGTTTAAAGAACAATAATGCTCTGTGATTCTACTAAATTGCACATAAGAAAAAGAAAATAAGAGAAAGAAGCAAAACCCAAACTAGTGGTTTAAATAATTTAGTTTATTTCTTTCTCTGAATTAGTGTGGTGGCTGATTGAGGCAGTCAAAAATCCACATTTCTTTTGTATCTCAATGCCATTATCTCCAAATGTGATCCTTGCCTTAATAGTTCAATGTGAAAACTATCACACGTGTTTCAAATCAGCATAAGAAAGAAAATAAAAGACACTCTTATACCTCCCTTCACTTAAAGAGACTATCTTGTGTACAAAAGAAATTGGAAAATTTTTAACAGCAGTGTGGCAGCTAAAACCAGGGCTTGTTTGCCTAAAAGAGAATAAAGGGTATTGAGATGCATGTAGCACCTCCTGCTATACAATAGAGTTTTCTCTCATTATTTAGTATAACTGAGCATCATCTATGTAATCATCACGGATCATCACAGATAGCATGTACTTTTTTTCTCTGTGCTAAGTCTTTCAAATCCTCCCAACCATAAAGCTGGTACTATTGTTAATCCTACTTTACAACTTTAAGAAAAATAGGCTTAGAGAAGTAAAGAAGGTTTCTCAGTGTTACATAGCTTATAAATGGCAATGTAGGATTTAAAGCTAGGTCTGTGATTCCAGAGCCTGAGCCCTTAACATGCAATGCCACTATTTCATAAAGGGTTGCCCTCCATTAATCACAATCATGCTCAGGCCAGGTGAGATTGATCTCAGTAACCAATTTCCTACAGTACAACCAATGTTTAAAAAATAAATATTAGCCTAACATATTACCCAGTAACTGTGATGCTTTTTAATTATGAGCAGATAACCATGTTACATGCACAACAGTGAGGACTGAAAACACAGTCATAATGAAATAAAACTTATGACAAAGTTAATATTTAAAATAAATGAACATTGATTTTAAGTACTTATCTAATCTTAATTACAAAATACTACTAAGGCATTTAGATAATTTGCAAAAATAGTTTTAAAATTTATCAAGGTCTCTTCACCTGGCTGCTGTGGCTCAGTGGTTCGAGCATCGGCCTGCGAGCCAAGTGTCGCTGGTTCAATTCCCAGTCAGGGCACATTGCTAGGTTGCATGGCAAGTCCCCAGTTGGGGGCACAAGTGAGAGGCAACCACACAGTGATGTTTCTCTCCCTCTCTTTCTCCTTTCCCCTCTTTCTAAAAATAAAATAAACAAACAAAAAAATAAATTATTAAAAAACATTTATCAAGGTCTCAACATTCTTAAGTTTTTATATAGTCATAGCATCCAAATAAATTGGCCTATGATATTTTTTACTGAGGTAAAATTGATATATATTAGTTTCAGGTATGACTTTTTTTCTTTTTGCTAAATTTATATACTAAGCATGGTAGCACAATAAAAATAGTTGCATTAAATTCCTTTGGTGGACGCACTATAGTACATTTAGCTAATTTCTAATATTTTCCTATTCTAAATTGCTTTATAAAAAACTAAGCAGAAATGAGAAAACATTGCTAAACCAAATTCTGAGATCATTTTACCCTTCTGTAAGTTGTCTAATTTCTCCAGCAACTTCACTAATGCCATGTAGCCATTTCAACAGTGTAGTTCACTAACATTTAGGGAAACCTGGGCCAGGTACTAGTCACACACAACGATGAAGAGAACACAGAGTCTGTGCTCAAAGAGCTCAGAGTGAAAATGGGTGTATAGACCTGTGAAATGTAAACTGCTGGTTCAAGTATGTACAGAGTATACAAAAGAAGGCATTCGATCCAGCCTGGGTGTCAAGAAAACTGTCTATAGAAGATCTTCACCACACACACACACACACACACATACTTATGCACATGAAAAGACAAATATCTTGAGCCCAGCTCTCCAACAACATGCTTATGGCAGCCCTACATTTTCAAATCAAGGCTTCTTGTGCTGCTCCATGTCCCTGTCATATTCCCTACTCCAGTCTCACTGCCTAAGTCTTTGACAAGACTAGGGACATGGAATTAGAGAACATCTTCCACTGAATACCAGAAGGTCACAGAAATTCTGGACCACAAATCTATTCTTGGTCAATAGGAGAAAAAACAGCATGCTTCTTACCATACCGGTGGCATATTGGATGGAAATCAATACCTCAGAAAGGGTGTTTGGTGTCTGGTATCTGGTATCCCATTCTTGAAAGGGAATGAAGGAAGCTGAACCAAGGAAAAGAAGTCTGACCTACATCAACCATGGGAAAACAAACATTTCTCAACCTGCATCCACGAGAATCAAGTATTCAGATTCAACCAGAATGACTTCATGGGTTCATTTAACTGTGTTGGGAAGGACCACCAACAAATGGAAAAGATAAATTAAATTCATTTGCCTTCAGGACTGCCTTTGGTGGATCAATTTTAGGAACTTAGTGAAACAAATCTCTTTAAAAGAGCGTCAGGATTTTGTAATCTGCAGTTAGAACTGAGACTTAAAATCTACTCATTTTTTTTGAAGGGTTACATATTAACTTAACAAGTTTTTGTTAAAGAAAATTGAAAGTCATAAGAAAGGAAAAGCTGGAGAATGGGAAGGGATTGGAAACTTAAAGTGAGACAGAGGACGAACCCAGTGATAGATGAAAGTAAAAGAAAATGGGTGACTACAGTCTCAAGAAACAAAATCATCTGCTTCATTATGTATACTTTCTATGTTCAACCAGATATCAACATTATTTTCCATACTATAAAATCCAAAACAATTTCAGTCCAAAGTTAGGTTATTCCAGATACTTTTTGGGAGCAAGTCAAGTATTTTTGGTAACTCCATAGATTTATTTGTTATGAATGCACAGGAAGCTCAGCAGAAACGTGCATAATCAGAATCTTTTATTTGTGGTACAAACTGTGGTCTGAGACAATAACCAAATGCTATGTCTTTTTCTAAAATACAGTATTTTGTATATAGAGCAACTTTTCAAAGCATCTTCTCACAGATAAGCCTCAAAATAACTCCTTGATATAAGCAGGCAGAGAAAGAACTCTTACTTCCATATTTGACCTAACTGATCACCATCTGTATTACTTAGGATAGGCTAAATTAGGCTATAGTAACAAATGCTCCCAAAATTTCAATGGCTTAACCCAACAAAAGTTTATTATTTATCACATACTCAAACTCTATGGCATGACTAGACAAATTAACAAGTGTGATAGATTTAAAATGGCCACAAAACTTTCAACGATCCTCTCACCAAGAGGTAAAATTTATTTTACCATCCTTGGAATCTTGAATTTAGGGTGTCTTTGTAATTTGCTTGGACCAGTAGAAGGTTATGGAAGTAAATCTGCATGAATTCTGAGTTGGGCTTCTAGAGGCACATGGCTCCTGTTTCTGTTCTCTTTGAATGCTGCCACATGTAAACAAGCCCAGATTAGCTGCCTGGAGAAGGAGAGATGACATAAAAAAGAGAGGCTCAGGAGCCACAGTCATTCCAGCTAAGGACATAATAGAGGGTCTAGTCCCAAATGTGCTGGCCTGGACTAGAAGAACCACCCAACCAGCCTATATTTATGAAAGTAATAAATACTTTCTGTTTTAAGCCACTAAAATATAGGTCATTTTGTTACTCAGCAATAGGCAGCTGCAGCTCTCTTCACAGACATGTTCAGAAAACCAGGCTAACTCAGTCTTCTGGCTCCTTCACATCTACACAATTATCTGTGGTCACCACAACAGAGGACGGAACCACTAGGAAGTCATGCCCTGTTAATTCAATACTTCTCCCCAGAAAGGACCCGTGTGACATTTTCTCACAACCCATTAGTCTTATCCAGGCATTTGACTCTGTCTAATTGTAAGACACCGTCAGATAGGGGGGTAGAGTGGAGGAAGATAGTAAAAGGGGGATAAATGGATAATGGAGAAAGAAAGAAAGAAAGAAAGAAAGAAAGAAAGAAAGAAAGAAAGAAAAAAAGAAAGAAAGAAAGAAAGAAAGAAAGATGGTAAGAAATTATCACTTTTCTGTAGACCCAGAGAAAGCAGAACCAAACATGAATAAGATATAGAATATTTACTACACCAGCAGTCATTTAAAATGGGCTATTACTTTAGTATTTAATTGTCCCTCAGAATTGATAGGTTGGGATTATAACTTCTTTAGTATTAATACTATTGTTATAATTATTTCAAGCTAACAATGTCCATGTTACTATACCAGGCCCAATTCAGTACTGAATTCAAATTATCCTAGAAGCTTCCTAGTAGCTAACCAGATTATGTATGAACCTGTGTTAACATTCTTAGGCTATTACCTTTTAATAAATCACTGCTTTATAAACAATGGTATAAAGTTTCAGACCACCAGGATTCAATTTCTAAATACCCACTACATATTTGTGGCATATATAAACTCAGAGATTCTTACCTCCTTATTCTCCTCTAAAAGAAAAATGTATGAATAAATCCTTCTCTTTTAAATGCTTCATAATAGAATACATTTTATCCCATTACAAACTAGTGAGAGAAACGATAATTACAAGAATTTTCCCCACCCTCACAAAATGTAATGTTAGAGGTCTAGACTGACTCTCGGTCACTCAAGTAAGCCTTAATCAACAACTGGTCTAGTGATAAGCCAAAGCAGATATGACCTTGAGTAGCTCAAACTATATTATCTTTCTCTTCAAATGTCTTTATTAACTATGTTTATAGCTTAAATTTGGGGAAGTCAAGGTTGATGTAGAGACAAAGTCTTAGATGGAACCTCTAAGGAAGGGCAGCATCTTCTTTTAATAAAGTAAAGTCAAAAAGATCTTTGGCAGATTATTCTCAATGAAGAATACCTGGCACAATATTTATTTCCATTTGCTGCTGTTACCAATTCATGGGTTTAAAACAACATGAATGTATTGTGTTAACATTTGGAAGGTGGGAGGTCTAAAATAGGTTTTACTGGGCTAAAATCAAGGTGCTGGCAGGATTGTGCTCCTTACTGGAGTCTCCAGGAAAGAATCTGTTTTCTTGTCATTTTTATCTCCAAGAAGGTGCTCACATTCCCTTGCCTGTGGCTCCTTCCTCCATTTTCAAAACCAGAAATTTCCACTTGAGTCCTCACAATGCATCACTCTGGCATTGGTCTTTCTGCCTCTATGTTTCATATTTAAGGACTCACAATTACACTGGGTTTACTTGGATACTCCAGAATAATCACACTATTTCAAAATCTTTAATTTAATCACATCTGCAATATACCTTTGCCATGTAAAGTAACATTAACATGGTCTCTTGGTCCATTCAGGCTCACATAACAAAAATATTATAAACTTGGTGGCCTAAGTAACAAACATTAATTTCTTATTGTTCTTGAAGCTGCAAAGCCCAAGAGTAAGGTACCAACCTGTCTGGTGCCTGGTGAGAGCCTGTTTCCTGATTCATAGACAGCCATCTTCTTGCCACTTCCTCCCACACATGGCAGAAAAATCAGAGAACTCTCTAGGGTCTCTTCTATAAGGGCACTAATCCCATTCATGAGAGCTCCACCCTCATGACCTAACTGCTTCTTAAAAGCCCCACTTCCTAATATCATTCATATTGGGAGTTAAGATTTCAACATGTGGGTTTTGAGGGGACACAAAGAATCAGTCTACAGAACAGGAATTAGGATGTCAGCATCTTTGGGAGATCATTATTCTGTTTGTCTGAATCAGTCATTATAGAAAGTAGATTAAACTATACTTCAATGAAACAATCTCCAGGAGGGAAACTATAGTGATGCTAAAAAGTAAAGATAAACTTATGTCTCTGATTTCAGCCTTATTACATTTTCCATTCTTGCCACTGCACTTTGTTAAAGAGGTTTTTAATCAAGCTGTGTCTACTGGCTTCCTTAAAAACCCAACAAAACTGCTTTCCCTTGAAAATTAAATCTAATAAAATTTCTTCATGAATCTGCTCTATGGAGGAAAAGTACTCCAGAGCCTTAAGAGAGTAAATGAATGTAACAGCCTAAGTAGAAGCTTGCAGTAGAAAATTATGGATTATCAAGCACTAATCAATTATAATACAGTGTAGTAATAACAGCCTAGGGAGATGTCCATCAATGGGGTAGCAGATGACAAAAAAGCAAAGATGAGTTAGGTATCTCAGAAAGGAAATAGGAGCTTAGAGTTACAAGCCTATAGGACCCAATGCAAATGGCAAGTTCTAAGGGTCATATTTCACTCATTTAATTCAATTAATGTTTTTACCTACTATGTTCCAGCCTTGGTGCTAGCCATATTGGATATTATGGCATTCATCAGTGCCTTTATGGAGCTCATAATGTACTGATGGAGAGAGGAACATATCAAATAATTGAACAATGTATAATATAAACATGGTTAAGACCTATGACGGAAAGGTGCAGACTGCTGTGATAGCACAAGAAAGGCCAACAAGCTTTGTCTGGGTGATAGAGTACCTAGACAACAGAAATTTGAGCTTAGATCCTAAGGAAGAGTTGATGTTAATGGGAAAGGTGGCTGCAAAAGCATCCTAGCCAAGGGATCAGGATGCACAAAGACTTTTAATCTAAAGACATGACCTGGTACAGTACTGTTGACAGTGGGATGAGGCAGAATGGCAAAGCTTACAATCTAGAAAGAGATACATACATAGGACTGAAACAAGACCTGGGGAAGTGGGCCCAGCTACAGAAAACTGCAGATTGTCCTCTCTGGTAACCAGAACATAATAATCAGGAAGTAGAAGCAAGGTTATTAAGGGGTAGGAAGTATTCAAGACTCAGAGAAATAGCAGCATCAAGAAAACATCAAATATTAGCAGGAACCCCCACTCCCGGTCTTCAAGAAAAACTTGATGCTTATTCCTCGAGTACATACTTGTTAAACTATATCACCTTTGATTCAAGAGATGAAAACAATGCTGATTAACGATAGCCAGGGGGGAGTAGGGCAGGGGAGGAGCATTAGGAAGCAGTTAAGTCTTTGGAAAATGAAGCATAGTGACTATTGCCTTAGAAATCATCATCAAGTTATGATTATTTTAGTCTGCTCAGGCTGCCATAACAAAATATGACAGACTGAGTGGCTTAGACAACCTAAATTTATTTTCTCATCATTGTGGAGGCTTGAAGTCTGAGATAAAGGTGTTGGCAGGTTTGGCTTCTTCTGAGGCCCCTCTCCTTGGCTTCCAGATGACACCTCATCACTGGGTCCTTGCATGGTCTTTCTTTCGTGCTCAAGAATTTTTTGTGTCTCTCTGTGCATCCTAATCTTCTCTCTTTATAAGGACACCATTTGGAATGGATCAGGGCTCACCTTAATGGACTCATTTTAATATAACCACCTCTGTAAATACCCTGTCTCCAAATAGTCACATTCTGAAGTGCACGGTTTGGGGCTTCAACATATAAATTAGAGGGAGCACAATTCAGCCCATAAGAGTCACTATCAAAAGGCAATGTGACCAATGGCACACAGAAAAGCTAAGGTAATTTGATCAAATGTTTAATCTCTTTCAACTTCATTGATTGGTTATTATATGTACCCCCTTTGCTTTTGTATGATATGGAATTCTTCACATAGCAAACTCTCATCAAGATGTAGCTAGTAAGTTTTTTAATTCACTTATATCATTATTCAAATAAGAACAATATGTCCAGAGTTTTGGCTAAAATGGCAGCAGAGTAGTCAGCAGGCTCCTGGATATGCTCCTATTGTGGAGGAGACTTGGAGGACAGACAGAGAGCAGAGAGTGGGTGAGAGTATCTTTCAGACAGGGCAAACTGACACAGAAGCATGGGAACAGCACGAGAGAGAGAAGTAACCCTAGCCCACTCTTTCTAAGGCAAGTAGCCAGGAACCAGCCCAGCCCAGCAACTCAGGCTGCACGAGGAAGGGACAATGGCAGATCAACTCAGTAGCAGGGATCCAACAGGGGTGAAGGGTGAAGGCCAAGGAAATGCAGAGGCCTAGAGGCTGCACTCCCACCATGGGCATCCTGTCCAGCAATACCCAGGAGGGACTCAATGAAAAGGTGTGCTGGCCTTCCCTTGGGTCTGGATCTTTAGCTAAATTGTTGAGAAATCATATGTATGACCACTGGACACTGCCAGGAATTGAGTTTTGTGGCTATGCGTGGATGCAGGAAGCTGCTTCCTAGCAACCTTTTGGGTGCAGATTGAAGAAGAGACACGTTGCTGGCTTGGTGCCCACAGAGGGCAGCTTCAAGTGCAGAGAGATTTTACAGCACCCAGAAGGCTTTCCCCGAGAGGTTTGGGGGCTGAAACTCAGGCTGGGCTCGCTGGCAGAGCTGAGAGTAAGCCAGGAGGGTTCTGGCTCTAAAAGGCATAAAGCAATTTTCATTGTCGTTGTTGTTTGTTTGTTTTCACCAATTGGGGAGGAACAGCTGGAGGCAAGGTGAGATTCTTAAGGTGAGCTAGGGCACACTCTTGCTCCTGGCTCCAGCAAGGGCATGAGTTGGACTTTGAGTGCTGTGGGAGAAGTCATTTGTGGACATCGCTTCCCTCCCAGAGACTCTAAGAGGCCAAGGCATCAGGATTTTTTTCTTTTCTTTTCTTTTTTCTTTTGTTTTCACCAACCCAGAAAGAACAGCTGGAGGTGCCACAAAATTCTTAGGGGGAGCTCACGCACACTTGCCCCAGGTTCCAGCGGGAACGAGAGGTGGACTGGAGATATTGAGTGCTGTGGAAGAAACCATTTGGGGAGATCGATCCCCTCCCGTTGGCAACAGCAGTGGGGAGGCAGTAGCCCAGCCCGAAGAAACTTGGCCCCACCCCATGGTGCTTAAGCCTGACTGCAGATTTCAGAGTGACTAAACAGTGAAAGAAAGAGACTCTGGCAGAAGAGCACCAATAGTTAAGATTAGACTTGGACACAAGCTGAAGTCAACAGGGCAGTTTCAGAAAGAGAAGTGAAAAGATACAGAAGTTACAGAAACAAATTCCACTGTGATCTTTGCATACATATCCTTTAAATAGTCATTCTTTGTCCTCCCAATCTATGCATAATAAGTAAATAGTCTTTATCTTATAGTTCATTTTAAATCTCATATTTTGCTCCTCCATTTTCTCGATCAATTTTATCATTTGATTTCCTCCTCTTCTCTTTGTTTTAAATTATATGTTTTCTCTTACTACCACTCCTTTCCAATCAGCACCCATTTTTTCTTACCTCTCCAGCCTCTCTTTTTTTCAATCATAAAATACACTTACCCTACCCTCACCTTGACCAATCTGTGATATTCCTTCAACTTTATTCATACATCTTCACTATTCTGATATTTCAAATCTCAAATTTTATCATTCCCCTCTCCTAATCCTTCTGTACTTTCCTCCAGCCCTTTACTTCTTTCACTTTAAATTTGAAATTTTCCCTCTTAGCCTGATTTTCATTTCTCACTCTAAGTATTCCTGCTCCTCTATTATCCCAAAATGACTTCCCTTTCCTCCAGACATCTCTTAAGCCTTTCTTTCTTTCTTTTCTACCTCTTACTCCCATCCCACTTACATTAATCTTAGCTCATAAAATACTGTTAGTGCTGTGGTGAAATTTTTTCTCTAATTAGTGGCTTATTTTTTTCTTTTTTCTTATTCATTTTCCCTATTATTCTTTTTTCTGTGTGTGTGCATGTGTGTGTGTTGGTTCTTTCACACACTATATATACATTTTTTTACAACTTCTGTTTAAACCTAATACTACACACTTCCCATCTCTTAATTCATTCCACCTTCATCCATTCCTTTTTTATATATAATATAAATTTTTCTTTCTTTCTCTCATTACCTCGTCCCTACTCATTATTATCACTCCTCCCCTCTACTCTCAAAAATCATTTTTCTTTCAGTTAGTCAATTCATATATTTTTCCTATCTTATAATAGTCTCAGTCTCACTACATCCTTATTAATACAGGCTCATTAGCAATTTATATGGTGATTGATGGTGTGGATTATCTTTGTGGATGTGGGATTCTTGCATGGGCAGGTGGCTTTATTTAGCAGCAGCTCAACAACTGTTTAAAAAATGAAGTGGGCTAGCTGGAGGGAAGGACCCACGAAAGAGCAAAACAACAGTAAGCAAAACCAATATTCTACCTGAAAGCCCAAATAAATGGCATAAAAGGGATCCCAAGAGCATCAAGTTCAGGAAATCAAGCAGTCTGCACACTGAATACAAGAAAACTCCTACCAGAGAACATAAAATAAGGAAGTTAAAGCAGATCAATCTAGGAAGCAAAAACAAACAAGAGCCACATAAAATGGGGAGGTGAAGAAACAACACCCCATCAAAAGGAAAGGAGGAATTACCAGAAGGAGGGATAGATGAAATAAAAGCAAGCAAACTATCAGAAATGAAATTCAAAACAATGGTAATAAGGAAGCTCAATGAACTCAACAAACTAAGAGAAAACTATAATGAACTCCAGAAAAACTACAAAGGACCCCAGAGAAACTACAAGAACTTACAGAGAACTATACCAGCATGAAAAAGGACATAGAAACTATCAATAAGAGCCAGGGAAAAAATGAACAGAATTTCTGAACTGAAGAACACAGCAGAAGGAATCAAAAGCAGGCTAAATGAAACAGAGGATAAGATCAGTGAGTTAGAAGACAACACAGAAAAAAATACCCAGACAGTGCAAAAGAATGAAAAAATACTTAAGAAGAATGAAGAGTGTTTAAGAGAGCTGCAGGACAACATGAAATGTAATAATATCTGTATCATAGAAATTCCAGAAAGAGAAGAGGAGGAGCAAGGGATAAAAAAAAAACTGATTGAAAAACTAATGACAGAAAACTTCCCAAACATGAAGAGAAAAAAAGTCTCACAAAGAGGAAGCACAGAGGATCCCAATGAAGATGAATCCAAGGAGGCCCACTCAAAGGCACATCATAATTAAAATGGCAACATTCAAAGACAAAGGGAGAATCTTAAAGGCAACAAGAGAAAAACAGCAAATAACATACAAGGGAGCTCCGATAAGACTATCAGCTAATTTCTCAACAGAAACACTACAAGCCAGAAGGAAATATTGCAAACAATGAAAAACAAAGCCTACAACCAAGAATACTCTACCTAGAAAGGCTCTCTTTCAAAAGGGAAGATGAAATAAAGAATTTACCAGACAAAGGAAGACTAAAAGAATATATCACCACTAAACCAGCATTGCAAGAGATGCTAAAAGGAATGCTTTAAGAAAAATAAGAAAAAGAGAGAAAGAGAGGAACACAGATACAAAGAGAAAAATTACAATGAATAAGTACCTATCAATAATAACCTTAAATGTAAATAGATTAAATGCTTCAATCAAAGACAGAGTAGTGAAATGAATGCAAAAACATGACCCACATATATGTTGTCTATAAGAGACCCACCTCAAAACAAAAGATCCATACAGACTGAAACTGAAGGGATGGAAAAAAGTATTCCAAGCAAATGGACATGAAAAAAGAGCTGGGGTAGCAATACTTATATCAGGCAAAATAGATTTCACAGAAAAGAGCATAAAAAGAAAAAAAGGACATTTCGTAACATTTAAGGGAACAATCCATCAGAAAGATATAACCCTGCTAAACATATATTCACCCAAATACCTAAGGAAAATCATGGAAGACTAATTACGAGAAGAATATAAACAGCAATACACTCACAGCTAGAGACTTTAACACCCCATTGTCAACAAGAATATATCTTCAAAGCAAAGAAATACCACAAATATTGAGGCATTGGAAAACACTCAAGATCAAATGGGCTTAATCAATATATATATAACTTTTCACCCCAAAGAAACAATATATACATTCTTTTCAAGTGTACATGGAATATTTTCAAAGGTAAGCCACATGGTAGGACACAAAACGAGCATCAACAAATTCAAAAAAATGAAATTATATCAAGCATCTTCTCAGATAACAATGGCTTGTAACTGGAAATCAAGCTCAAGAACAAAAATCAAAAACATTCAAACTCATGGAGAATGAATAACATATTAAATAATGAATGGGTTAACAATGACATCAAGGAAGAAATCAAAATTTCCTGGAAACAAAAGATAATGAACAGACAGAAGTGAATTACTTAGCATAAGGAAGTTTTGAGAGAAAATAACTTGACTAAGCTGCAAGACTAGGCAAAAGCATGAGAAAAACAAGAAGTACAGAAGATAGGAATTGTCTACAAGAAAGTATCAATGAAAACTGAATTTTGAATGAACTTCAGTGAGATCTAAGATCGCAGAGGAGTAAGTGGAAGCTATATTAACCTTCTCCCAAGACCTGTCTGGATTTACAACTTAATTGTGGAGAAATCATCTGGAATAACCAACTGAACAATAGCTGGAAAGAAGTCTTATAACCACGGAGAGACAGAAAAGGTCACTACATCACAATGTGAACAGCAGGAAATGCAGAGACATGAAATGGTTGGAAGGGCTCCCATGGGTGGCAGCTGAAGGGACTGAAAAACAGCACAGCAGCCAGGAGTTCCCCCTGAGAAGGGCAGGGTCCAAACCCCCAGCTGGGCTTCGCAACCTACAGCAACAGAGTGGAAACTAAAATAGTATCCAGCTGTGAAAAGTCAAAAGCCACAAGGTTTCTTGCTAGCCTGAGAGAAACAGCTGGATAAAAAGAGCTCTTAAGTAGATCACGTGCAAAAATATTTTTCCCACCATTTACCCTGGGCTCAAGCAGAGGAAAGGCAGAGAGGACTAGAGATGCTTGGGGAGAATTTGGTGTGGTGGCTTTGAGGAGAGAACTAGGGAAACAGCGGACCAGGTCCAAGTGCTGACTCATTTCCCATACTACAGGCAGACCATTTCCCTCCAAGTGGCATCAGCCTGAGGGGAAGCAAAAGTACCTCCTATAGGAATTAAGCTACCCCACCCTCAGTCCTTAAGCCTGATGGCTAATCACAGATTGAATAAATTAACAACTAAAGGAGACAGACAAAGGCAGTAGATCTCTGATACTCTCCAACACGCTGCCAAGGCCGAGAATGGTACACGATCTGACACCACCAGGGGCAGATCCAGGAAAACAGATCAAACTAAGAATCAGCAACAAACAATGAGAGTCACAAAAGTGGGGAGAGAGAGAAACAACCCCCCATCAAAAGGAAAGGACGAATCCCCAGATAGAGTGCTAAATGAAATAGAGGGAAGCAAACTATCAGATATGAAATTCAAAACATGGATTATGAGGAAGCTCAATGAGCTCAGAGAACTCAAGGAAAACTACAAAGAACTCCAGGGAAACCAAAAGGAAATCCAGGGAAACTACAAGGAATTTACTGAGAATTACAGCAGCATAAAAAAGGACATAGAAGCTATCAATAAGAGACAGGAGGAAATGAAGAATACAATTCCTGAATTGAAAAACACAGTAGAAGGAATTAAAAGCAGGCTAGAGGAAGCAGAAGATTGTATCAGTGAGCTGGAGGACAATGTAGAAAAAATTCTCAGACAGTACAACAAAATGAAAAAAGACTGAACAAGAATGAAGAGGTTTTAAGACAGCTGCAGGACAACATGAAACATAATAATATCCATATCATAGGAATTGCAGAAGGATAAGAGAAACAAGGGATAAAATATAATAATAAAAAAATAAAATAAAAACTGTTTGAAAACAATTGACAGAAAACTTCCCTAACATGATGAAAGAAGAGTCACACAAGTCCAGGAAGCACAGAGGGTCCCAATGAAGATGGACCTCAACAGGCCCACTTCAAGACACATCATAATTAAAATGGCAACATTGAAAGACAAAGAGAGAATCCTAAAAGCAGCAAGAGAGAAACAAGTAATAACATACAAGGGAGCTTCAATAAGGCTATCATAAGATTTCTCAGCAGAAACACTACAAGCCAGAAGGGAATGGCAAAAAATATTCCAAGCAATGAAAAACAAAGATTTACAACAAAGAATACCCAGCAAGGCTCTCATTCAAAATGGAAGGTGAAATAAGAAGTTTCCAAGACAAAAGAAGGCTAAAAGAATACATCTCCACCAAACTAGCATTGCAAGAGATGCTAAAGGGTCTGCTTTAAGAAGATGAAGAAACAGAGAGGAACACAAGGACAAGGGGAGAAAATGACAATAACCTTAAATGTAAATGAATTAAAAGCTCCAATCAAAAGAGATAGGGTAGCTGAATAGATTAGAAATCATGACCCACATATATGCTGCCTACAAGAGATCCACCTTAGAACAAAAGATCTACACAGACTGAAAGCGAAAAGATGGAAAAAATATTCCAAGCATATGGACATGAAAAAAAAAAGCTGGGTAGCAATACTTACATCATACAAAACATATTTCATAGCAAAGGCCATAAAAAGAGACAAAGAATGACATTTCATAATACTTAAGGAAAAAATCCATCAAGGAGATATTACCTGATGGCGGAGGAGTGAGGGGAGGCTGCACTCTCAGTCTCCCAAGACCCGTCTGTAGTTTGGACTAATTGCAGACAGAGCATCTCAGTGAGCAGCTGGACACTGTCAGGAGTCCAGCCTTGGCACTGCTGGATTAGAGAAAAACCATCTCGGAACAACCTGTTTAGTGAGGATAACGGAAGAAAAAGGGACAAAATGGGATTCCTGACTGGGGTGGCTGCCTGAGCTGTGGCTGGAAGGACACAAAAGCTTTTCTGCAACCACAGGCTTCCCCAGAGGGGAGTCAGGAGGAAAGCAGATCTCTGCCTGCTGGCAGAGACAGGACTCGACCAGGTGGCATTGACGCTGGAAGACAAGAGACAGCGTGCTGTTGTACAAGTGAAAATAATTTTTCCTTTGTATTTTTCTCTTGTGAACTGTGGAGAGGGGGGGAAAGTTTGGGGGTGATAGGACATTCTTGAGGAGCACAAGCGCACAAGTGCACTCGTCCACTCCCCAACCCTCCCCTTGGATCATGTGGGTACGCATAGGGAAGTGCCCTCATTCACTGGCCCAGGTGCGCAGGGCCGCGCATCCAGGTGCCCCTCGGACACACCTCAACAGACATAAGATCAGTGCCCCAATGGGTGCAGAAAGGGCCCACTGGACACGCAGAAGACTGTGCACAGTCACCCCTGGCCAGCTCCAGTGGGCACCAGGCCGGAGCGCAGAGCACTTGCACAGGCTCTGCTCATGTCCGCCCAGGCGGGCGCAGGAATGGTGGGTGGCTGTGGTGTGGGAACAGCGGGCAGCAGCGACTCATGGACATTCACTTCTGCTGAGCACAAGTGTCCAGGGCCCTGCCCTAAGAAGCAAGAGACCGGCTCCTGGAGCTCGGTGTCACAGGCCTGAGGCTAGCTCCCTGGCTGGCCACCTTGGGCACGCACTGGCGTGGGAGTGCAAAAGCACCCGCCAATCACTCACTTCCACTGTGCACAGTGTGGGGCCCAGCACTGAGAGGCTAGAGACCAACTCCCGGAGAGTGGCTTGGCAGGCCTGAGGTGGGCTCTCGGGTGCCTTGCGAGCAGGGGCACCTCAGATAGCTCCAACAGGCGCCAAAGGAAAGCGCAGTGCGATCACCGCGCGCACACCGCTGCTGCAAGGAATAGGAACCTCTGACCTGCCACATTAGACCAGCTGTGGATGAAGAAAAAGAAGAGGACACACAAAGGCTGAACTGAGTAAAAACATTCTTTTTTTTTTTCTTTCTCCTTTTTCTTTTTCTTCCTGAAGGAAAAAAAAAATTATATCTCTAATTTGTTTCATACAATCTCTCCTTCTCATCCTTCCTCTTTAATTGTTGTTTATATGTTTGTGGGTCTACTTTAGCCTCCCCTTCACTCTAAATAAATAGAATATAACTACTATATAAATCCAATACTATACAATTCCACTTTCTTACTATATTCTGCACTCTTCCCTTTTTTTTCTTCTATAGTTATTAACATACAATGTAAATATTACCTACTGTCTTGCACAGTCTCAACTATTATTAATCTATTATCCCCTCCCTCAATAATAATGTTTTTCCTCCCTAAAAACAACTCTTATCTATTCTTCTTATAGTAATAATCTATTATCCCCTCTCTCAATAATAATATTTTCCTCCCTAAAAACAACTCTTATCTATTCTTTCTATATTTTAAAAGCTCTAATCTTTCTACATTTATATTAATACTGGCTCATTGGCTGACGATAGCGGGATAGAGGGTGGGGGATATTTTTGAGGGTGCGGGTCTCCTGCTTGGGCTGTGTCCTTATGTTTTTAACAGCATCTCCACAAAAGAACTCAAGACAAAGTGGATAGAGTGACTCTCAATCAACTAGCCAGAAGGAAGATCCTACCAAAGAGCATCTGAAATATAACCAGACAGCATCAACAAATGACATAAAGGGTAACCCAAGAACATCAGGCTCAGGATATCAAAGAGACTGCACCACTGAAACCCCCAGATCTACCATAAAGAATCTCATACCACAAAGGTGGGAAGTCAAGGCAGACAAACCCCAAAAACAAACATGAACAAGAAGAATCCAACATGGTAAGATGAAGAAACAACCTCTCAATGAAAAGAAAAGAGGAATCCCCAGAAAGAGAGGTAGATGGAATAGACATAGCCCAAGTGTCAGACACGGAGTTCAAAAGAATGGTGATGAAGAAGCTCAATATACTCGACAACCTTAAAAACAACTATGACAACCTCCAAGGAAGTTACCAACAGCTCCAAGAAAATTACAGAGAACTTGCAGAGAACTACAGCAGCATAAAAAAGGACATAGAAACTATTAACAAGAACCAGGAAGAAATGAAGAATGCAATCTCTGAACTGGAAAACACAGTAGAATCAGTCAAAAGCAGACTAAACGAAGCAGAGGATTGGATTAGTGAGTTAGAAGATAATGTAGAAAAAAATTCGCAGACGATACAGCAAAATGAAGAAAGATTGAAAAAGTATGAAGAAGAGGTAAGGGAATTACAGGATAACATAAGGAAGAACAATATAAGAGTAATTGGAATCAAAGAAGGATCAGAAGAACAAGGAATAGGTAAACTGATAGGAGAAGTAATGAAGGAAAGTTTTCCCAACCTGATGAGAGAAAAAGTTATGCAAGTCCAGGAAGCACAGAGTTCCAATAAAGAGGAACCCCCAAAAACTCACTCCAAGACACATCATAGTTAAAATGGCAACATTCCAAGACAAAGAGAGAATCCTAAAAGCAGCAAGAGAAAAACAACAAATAACTTAAAAGGGAGCTCCAATAAGGCTATCGGCTGATTTCTCAACAGAAACACTACAAGCCAGAAGGCAATGGTCAAAAATATTTTAAGCAATGAAAAACAAAGGCCTACAACCAAGAATACTCTACCCAGCAAGGCTCTCATTCAAAATAGAAAGTGAAATAAGAAGTTTCTCAGACAACGGAAGACTAAAAGAATACATCTCCACCAAACCAGCATTGCAACAGATGCGAAAGGGAATGTTTTAAGAAAAATAAGAAAAAAGAGGAGAGAAACACAGGTACAAAGGGAAATGAATAAATACATGTCAATAACAACCTTAAATGTAAATGGTTAAATGCTCCAATTAAAAGACATAGGGTAACGGAATAGATAAGAAAACAGGACCCACATATTTGTTGTATAGAAGAAACACACCTCGAAACAAAAGATTTACATAGACTGAAAGTAAAGGGATATTAAAATATATTCCAAGCAAACAGACTGGAAAAAAAAGCTGGAATGGCAGTCCCCATATCAGACAAAATGGATTTAAAAGCAAGGGCAATAAAAAGAGACAAAGAAGGACATTTCATAATACTTAAAGAAACACTCCATCAAGAAGATATAACACTGATAAACATATATGCACGCAAAATAGGAGCACCCAAATACATAAAGAAAATACTAGAAGACCACAAGAAGGACATTAACAACACACTCATAGTAGGGGACTTCAACACACCATTATCAACAACAGACAGATCATAAAGCAAAGAAACACCAAGATATACAGTCATTTAACAACACACTAAACCACATGGACTTAACTGATATATATAGAACTTTTCACCCCAAAGAAGCAAAATATACATTCTTTTCAAATGCACATGGGACATTTCCAAAGATAGACCACATGATAGGACACAAAACAAGCCTCAACAAATTCAAGAAAATTGAAATCCTATCAAGCATCTTTTCAGACCACAATGCCTGGAAACTAGAAAGTAACCTCAGAGAAAAAATCAAAGACACCCGAACTCATGGTGAACGAATAACATGCTATTAAACAATGAATGGGTTAACAAGGACATCAAAGAATAAATCAAGAAATGTCTAGAAACTAATGACAATGAACACACAACAGTCCAAAACCTGTGGGACACAGCAAAAGCAGTCCTGAGAGGGAAGTTCATAGCAATACAGGCATATCTGAAAAGGATAGAAGAATCTCAGATAAAAAATCTAACCCCAAAGCTACAAGAACTAGAACAACAACAAATAAAGCCTAGGGCAAAAAGAAGGAAGGAAATCGTCAAGATCAGAGCAGAATTAAATGACATAGAGACTAAACAAAAAAACCAAAAAATCAACAAAACTAGGAGCTGGTTCTTTGAAAAAATAAACAAAATCGACAAGCCTCTAGCCAGTGTAATCAAGAAAAAAAGAGAGAAGACCCAAATAAACAAAATTAGAAATGAAAGAGGAGAAATCACGACTGATACCTCAGAAATACAAACAATTGTAAGAAATTACTACAAACAACTGTATGAAAAGAAATTTGACAAGATGGAAGAAATGGACAGATTTCTAGAAACATATAACCTTCCAAAACTGAATCAAGAAGAAGTGGAAAGTCTCAACAAACCAATAACAAAGAAGGAAACTGAAACAGTAATCAAAAATCTCCCTGCACACAAAAGCCCTGGACCGGATGGCTTCACAGGCGAATTTTACAAAACATTCAGGGAAGAACTAACTCCTACCCTCCTCAAACTATTCCAAAAAATTCAAGAAGAGGGAAAAATCCCAAACTTTTTCTATGAAGCCAGTATTACCCTAATCCCAAAACCAGGTCAAGACACAACAAAGAAAGAAAACTACAGGCCAATATCACTGATGAACATAGATGCTAAAATCCTCAATAAAATATTGGCAAACAGGATCCAGCAACACATCAAAAAGATCATACAGCAAAATCAAGTGGGATTCACCCCACGGATGCAAGGATGGTTTAATATTCGCAAATCAATAAATATAATATATTATCTAAACAAAATGAAAGACAAAAATCACATGATCATATCAATAGATGCAGAAAAAGCATTTGATAAAATACAACACCCATTTATGATGAAAATACTTAGAAAATGGGAATAGAGGGAGCATACCTTAACATCATTAAGGCTATATATGAGAAGCTTAAAGACAACATCATACTCAATGGACAAAAACTGAAAGCATTCCCCCTGAAATCAGGAACTAGACAAGGCTGTCCACTCTCTCCACTCCTATTCAACATAGTGTTGGAAGTCCTAGCCACAGCAATCTGACAAGAAAAAGAAATAAAAGGCATCAAAACTGGGAAAGAAGATGTAAAACTATCATTATATGCAGATGACATGATAGCATACATAGAAAATCCTATAAACTCCACTAAAAGACTACTCGATATAATAAGTAAATTTGGCAAAATAGCAGGGTACAAAATAAATATACAGAAATCTAAGGCATTTCTGTACACCAACAATAAAATCTCAGAGACAGAACCCCACAAAAAAAATACCATTTACGGTAGCAACAAGAAAAATAAAGTACCTAGGAATAAACTTAACCAAAGAGATAAAAGACGTGTACACGGAAAATTATGCAACATTGAAGAAAGAAATTAAGGAAGATACAGATAAATGGAAGCAAATACCATGTTCTTGGATGGGAAGAATCAACATCATCAACATGGCCATATGACCCAAAGCAATGTACAGATTCAATGCAATCCCTATTAAAATACCAATGACATATTTCACTGACCTAGAACAAATACTCCAAAAATTCATATGGAACCGAAAAATACCCCGAATAGCAAAAGCAATCTTGAGACAGAAGAACACAGCACGAGGAATCACAACACCAGACATCAAACAATACTACAAAGCCACTGTAATCAAAACAGTGTGGTACTGGCATAAGAACAGACATATATCAGTGGAACAGAATAGAGAGCCCAGAAATAAACCCAGGCCTCTATGGTCAACTAATATTTGATAAAGGAGGAAGGAAGATAAAATGGAGTGAGAAGAGCCTCTTTAACAATTGGTGCTGGGAGAACTGGACAGGGACATGCAAAAAAATGAAACTAGATGACCAACTTACACCACACACAAGAATAAACTCAAGATGGATCAAAGACTTAAATGTAAGCTGTGACACCATAGAAGTCCTAGAGGAAAACATAGGCAGGAAAATTTCAGATATCCCACGTAACAATATCTTCACGGATACATCTCTTAAGGCAAGAGAAATAAAGGAAAGAATAAACAAATGGGACTACATCAAACTGAAGAATTTCTGCTCAGTAAAAGAAAACATTAGAAAGATGAAAAGGAAACCAACCATATCAGAAAACATATTTGCCAATGATATCACAGACAGCGGACTGATCTCCAAAATATATAAAGAGCTTATACGACTCAACATCAAGAAAACAAATAACCCAATTAAAAAATGGGCAAAGGACCTGAACAAACACTTCTCTGAAGAGGACATACAGAAGGTCCATAGACACATGAAAAAATACTCAACATCATTGGCCATCAGGGAGATGAAAATAAAAACCACAATGTGATACCACTTTACACCAGTCAGAATGGCCATCATCAACAAATCAACAAACAACAAATGCTGGCAAGGATGTGGAGAAACGGGAACCCTACTGCACTGTTGGTGGGAATGCAGACTGGTGCAGCCACTATGGAAAACAGTATGGAATTACCTCAAAAAACTAAAAATGGAACTGCCTTTTGAACCAGCGATTCCACTGCTAGGTGTATACCCGAAAAATCCTAAAACCCTAATTCAAAAGAACTTATGCACCCCTATATTCATAGCAGCCCTGTTTACAATAACTAAGTACTAGAAACAGCCTAAGTGCCCATCTGAAGATGGGTGGATCAAAAAACTGTGGTACATTTACACAATGGAATACTATGTAGCAGAAAGAAAGAAGGAACTCCTGCCATTTGCAACAACATGGATGGAACTAGAGAGAATTATGCTTAGTGAAATAAGCCAGGCAAAGAAAGAAAAATACCATATGATATCACCTAACACAGGAAACTAAAGAACAACACAAACAAATGAACTAAATAGGACAAAGAATAGAATAGTAGTCAATAGGGGGAAGGGGGGAGGGAAAAAAGGGGGATAAGTAAGGGAAGGGTCTAGTCAAGGAACATGTATAAATGACTCATGGACATGGACAACGGGGAGGTATATGATTGCGAGAGAAGGGGTAGGCTTGGTGGGGGGGAGCAGTGGGGGAAAAATGGGACAACTGTAATTGAAAAACAAAAAAATAAAAGAAAAACATTTTTAAAAAAGTTCAAAATTTAAGACAAATTACAAACTGGAAATATTCTGTAATGTATAACAACAAATTATATTTGTCTATCAAATTTGTGAAGGTATTTTTCAATGTTTTTAGTAAATGTGGGTTAAAATACAGAGAAATAGCAGTTGTATAGTGAAAATGTAACTGATAGCATATTTTGAAAGGACAGTTTGGTACTATATTGGATTTGCCAAAAAGTTCATTTAGTTTTTTTCTGACAATGGTTCTAGAAGTGCTTAGTTGCCTTGAATTTCATTCAAAAACAATTTTGTTTGTATTGTGACAGCTGTCATATCAGTGTACATTTAAAAACATCAAAATTGGTGAATTTTTGTGCAGCAATTTTAATATTGCAGATAAAAGAAGATATGCAACATTTTTGGTGTATTTTGCTTTATTAGTTCAAGAAAGGTAAACATGCAACTAAAATACAAATAAGGATTCATGTAGTGTACGGAGAAGGTGCTGTGACTGATTGAACATGTCAAAGCGGTTTGCAAAATTTCCTGGTACTATTGACATTTTGGACAAATAATTCTCTGCTGTAGGGCTGTCTTATGCACTGGAAGATGTTTATCAGCTTCTACCCACTAGAAGTCAATAGCAGGAGATAGCCGACATACTCAAAATATACAAATCAATAAAGTTATTGGTGAAAATAAAAAATAAATAAAAGAAGATATTACCCTTGTAAACATATGTGCACCCAACTTAGGAGCACCCAAATACGTAAGAAAAACTTTGAAAGACTTCAGGAAAGATAAAGAGAGCAACACACTCATAGTAGGGAACTTTAACACCCCATTGTCAACAATGGACAGATCTTAAGCAAAGAAATACCAGATATTGAGGCATTGAACAACACTCTAGATCAAATGGACTTAGTTGATATATATGGAACTTCACCCCAAATAAGCAAAATAAACATTCTTTTCAAGGGCACATGGAACATTTTCAAAGATAGACCACATGGTAGGACACAAAACAAGCCTCAACAAATTCAAGAAAACTAAAATTATGTCAAGCATCTTCTCAGATCACAATGGCTTAAAATTGGAAATCAACCTCAAGGAAAAAACTCAAAAACATTCAAACTCATGGAGAATGAATAACATGCTATTAAATAATGAATGGGTTAACAATGACATCAAGAAGGTAATCAAAAATTTCCTGGAAACGAATGATAATGAACACACAACAACCCCAAACCTATGGGATACAGCAAAAGCAGTCCTGGGGAGGATAGTTCATAGCAATACAGGCCTACCTGAAAACAACAGAAAAATCTCTAATAAAAAATTTAACCCTATAGCTAAAGAACTAGAGGGAGAGCAACAAACAAAGCCCAGAGCAAGTAGAAGGAAGAAAGTCATCAAGATCAGAGCAGAACTAAATGACATAGAGACTAAACAAATAATTCAAAATTCAAAAAAAGTAGGAGCTGGTTCTTTGAAAAGATAAACAAAAATGACAAGCTTTTAACCCAGATCATCAAGGAAAATAGAGAGAGGACCCAAATAAATAAAATCAGAAATGAAAGAAGAGAAATCACAACTGATACCACATAAATACAAAGGATTGTAAGAAATTATTATGAACAACTGTATCACAAGAAATTTGACAACATAGATGAAATGGACACATTTCTGGAAACATATAACCTTCCAAAACTGAATCAAGAAGAAGCAGAAAGCCTGAACAGACCAATAACAACTAGTGAAATTGAAGCAGTAATAAAAAAACTCCCAGCACACAAAAGCCCTGGACCGGATGGGTTCACAGGTAAATTTTATAAAACATTCAGGAAAGAACTAACTTCTATTTTTTTGACTATTCCAAAAAGTCCAAGAAGAGGGAAGACTCTCAAACTCATTCTCTGAAGCCAGTATTACCCTAATGCCAAAACCAGGTCAAGACACAACAGAGAAAAATACTACAGGCCATTATCACTGATGAACATAGATGCTAAAATCCTGAACAAAATATTGACAAACAGGATACAGCAACACATTAGAAAGATTATACACCACGATCAAGTGGGATTCATCCAAGGTTGCAAGGATGGTCTAATATTTGCAAATCTATAAACATAATACACCACATAAACAAAATGAAAGACAAAAACCACATGATCATATCAATAAATGCTGAAAAAGCATTTGATAAAGTACAACGCCCATTTATGATGAAACCTCTCAGCAAAATGGAAATAGAGGGAGCGTACCTCAACATAATAAAGGCCATATATGAAAATCTGAAGCCAACATCATACTCAATGGGCAAAAACTGAGAGCATTTTCACCTGAGGTCAGGAAGAAGGCAAGGATGTCCAATCTCTCCACTCCTATTCAACATAGTCTTGGAAGTTCTAGCCACAGCAATCAGACAAGAAAGAGAAATAAAAGGCATCCAAATTGAAAAAGAGGAAGTAAAACTGTCATTATTTGCAGATGACACGATAGTGTACCTAGAAAACCCTATAGACTCCACAAAAAAACTACTCGAACTAATCAGTGAATTCAGCAAAATAGCAGGGTACAAGTCAATATTCAGAAATCGAAGGCATTTCTGTACACCAACAATAAAATTTTAGAGATAGAAACAGAAAGAAAAATCCCATTTACCATAGCAACAAGAAAAATAAAGTACCTAGGAATAAACTTAACCAAGGAGGTAAAAGACCTGTACTCAGAAAACTACATAACACTGAAGAAAGAAATTAAGCAAGATACAAATAAATGGGAGCATATAACATGCTCATGGATGGGAAGAATCAACATCATTAAAATGTCCATACTACCCAAATCAATTTATAGATTCAATACACTCTCTATTAAAATACCAATAACATATTTCACAGACTTAGAACAAATACTTCAAAACTTTATATGGAATCCAAAAAGAGCCCGAAAAGCCACGGCAATCTTGAGGAAGAAGAACACAGTAGGAGGAATCACAATACCTGATATCAAACTATACTACAAGGCCATGGTAATCAAAACAATCTGGTACTGGCATAAGAATGGACATATAGACCAATTGAACAGGATAGAGCGCCCAGAAACAAACCCAGGTCTATATGGTCAACTAATATTTGACAAAGGGGAAGGAACATCAAATGGAGTGAAAAGAGCCTCTTCAACAAATGGTGTTGGGAGAACTGGACAGGGACATGCAAAAAAATGAAACTAGACCACCAACTTACACCATACACCAGAATAAACTCAAGATGGATCTAAGACTTAAATGGAAGCTGTGGCACCATAAGAGTTCTAGAGGAAAACATAGGCAGGAAATTTCAGATATCACACGTAGCAACATTTTCACTGATATATCTCCTAAAGCAAGGGAAATAAAGGAAAGAATAAATATATGGGACTACATCAAACTAAAGAGTTTCTGCTCAGCAAAAGAAAACATCAGAAAGATGAAATGGGAACCAACCATATGGGAAAACATATTTGCCAACGATACCTCAGACAAGGGACTGATCTCCAAAATATATAAAGAGCTTATATGACTCAACACCAAGAAGACAGACAACCCAATTAAAAAGTGGGCAAAGGACCCGAACAAACACTTCTCCAAAGAGGACATACAGAGGGTCCATAGACATATGAAAGGTTGCTAAACATCACTAGCCATCAGAGAGATACAAATAGAAACCACAGTTAGATACCACTTTACACCAGTTCGAATGGCCAACATCAACAAATCAACAAACAAGTGATGGCGAGGATGTGGGGAAAAGGGAACCCTAGTGCACTATTGGTGGGAATGCAGACTGACGTAGCCACTATGGAAAACAGAATGGAATTTCCTCAAAAAACTAAAAATGAAACTGCCTTTTGAACCAGCAATTCCATTGCTAGGATTATATCCAAAGAATTCTGAAACACCAATTCAAAATAACCTATGCACCCCTATGTTCATAGCAGCACTATTTACAATAGCTGAATTATGAAAACAGTCTGAGTGTCCATCTGTAAATGAGTGGATCAAAAAATTGTGGTGCATTTACACAATGGAATACTATGCAGCATAAAGAAGGAAGGAACTCCTACCATTTGCGACAAAATGGATGAAACTAAAGAGAATTAGCTTAATGAAATAAGCCAGGCAATGAAAGACAAATACCATATGTTATCACCTAATACAGGAAACTAATGAACAACACAAACAAATGAGCAAAATTGAACCAGAGGCATGTAAACAAGGAACAGACTAACAGTAACCATGGGCAAAGGGTGTGGGAGAGAAAGAAGGTAAGGAGGGAAAGGGTCTAGTTAAGGAACTAGTATAAATGACCCATGGACAAGGACAACAAGGTGGGTATTGGCTGTGGGAGAAGGATTGGGGCAGGAGAAATGGGGGGAAAATGGAACAACTATAATAGAAAAACAATAAATACATCAAATGAAAAAAAAAAAAAAAAAAGAGCCCAGAACAGAACTTACATAGTGTGATTGCCACAGCCTTCTGCCAGCAAATGACATGCACAGACACTCAGTGAAGAAAAATGACTAACACGCTGCAGTACTGCTAACAGACAGCTGCAAAAAATGAACCAGGAAGGCATATTTGCTCTAAAGTACAAGAAACCAGTGCACTCCTCCTTTATGGCCTCTGAGTTTTCCAGGTTGCTTTAAGAGCCTCTGACACTCTAAGATGTTTTTTTCTTTCTCTCTATTTTTTAATACTTTGATAGTTTTGTTTTTTACATTATAATCTTTAAAAATGCAGAGGAGTTTTAGGCAGGAAGGTGACATAACCCAATAGGCATAGGAGAGCATCTTTCTGGCAAGGCAGAATTATAGGAATATTGATTGAGAAGCTGCAGCAGTGTTCCAGGCACAAAAGTGTGATGGTACCTACTACCCTGAGTGAAGTCAAAATGGAGAGAAGTAATTATATTTTAGAGTCAGTTACAATTAGAATTAATTGAACTTAGTGATTGACAGGTAAGAGCAGGAGCGAGGGGAAAGTAAAATTTAATGATGACACCTAAGTTGTTTTTTGTCTGTTTTGTTTTGTTTTAAACAACAAAAAGCCATCATTATTCACTGATAGAATACAGGTAGAAGTGATTTGGGGAGATTATACTATGGTTTAAGTTTAGACAAAGTTTTAAAAAAATGAAAATGAGAGAGCACATTATCCAGTTAGATATGTACTTCTGGAACTAATCTGAAGAGTGTTAAAGAGGGAGAGAGAGATTCAATGATCCTGGACAAGAATGTAGAATGAAAAGCAAAACGCTTCTAGGACAGAACCCTACAGGACACCAACATAGGCGGTAAAGAAAGCAGGAGAAATGGTAAGGTCCCTTGGGGATAGTGCATCAAAAAAAAAACAAGGAGCCACAAAAATAAAGTGAAAGTCAGCAGTGTAAATAAGGCATATGATTCTAAATATAAGACCTTTATGTTTAACCTGCCATTATTTGAGTCCAGCCTTTAAAGTCAACACTGCCTCCATCATTGACAGTTTGCTAATCTCACTTAAGTATACTAAGCTATCAAAGAGTTATGAATCAGGAAAACAATCATTCTAACCAAGTGTAATGCCAAACACAAAATTCTACCTACTTTCTGAAAATATTTTAATAGCAAAAATTCTGTCAGTTAAGATGTCATGCTAAGAAAACTTAGAAAGTTCAGAATACTGCTTTTCTGTATAGACTGTCTATAATAGTTGTAATAACTGGGTAAAATTATTCATATTTTTACTTTTTATTTTCTCTCTAGCCATGATATCATTTGGCATACATTCCAAATTAAGCATTTTAAGTATTATTCAGTAATTTGATTTAATATAATCCATATACAAATTGGGTTAAATATACCTTAAAATGTTGTAGAATTGATTTGTTCATTTGAAAACTCAGTTATTGCAAAGAAGTTCCTGTCATCATTTTGAAGGAACTGGTAGTACTTTTCCCATTAAAAAAAGTGCCAGTCCAGCATTATAGCCCCCTTACTCCTTTCTAAAGGTCCAATACTTATGCATTTTTCACTTACTCTATATTCTTAAATAATTATTTTGTTTTAATCTTGTTTCTGCAATGTGATTATACATCTTGGGAACTGCAGAAGCACTCAAGAAATTGTGAAAGAAAATATCATAACATTTCTGCTGGATTTGTTTGGGCCCGAGAAGTTTGGTAGATCTCCAGAATCTTTCAGAACTTCCTGGGTTTACCTTAATCTCATCGTTTTATGGGTCTTTTCCTGTTTTCTCATCCCTAAGTTTAGTTGACATTGTAAATCTACTCTTCTTTCATCTGTCATTGCCATTTTATCTACTACTTCTTCTTTCAGAGAAAACCAGTTTAAAATCCTCCTGCTTTTTCCATCCCTGTCTGAAGTTTGACAAGAAACAATAACTATGCTGTCTTTTGCTAGAGGGTTCAATATAAAACAAATAAAGGTATACATCACATTACTTTTATATAACGCTAGCAATAGTTCCCCTTATACTTAATAGAAGGAATGATGGTTTTGACACATCTCTGTATAGAATAAAAAACAAGCTTCCTTGTACATAAAATATGTTATATTATTCAATGTTCTTATTATTAATAAATTTTATATATTTTAATATATTAATGAGCATTTGTTGAAGAATGATCTCTGTTTTACTACCTGTGTTTAATTTGCTTTTTTTTTTTTTTAAAGCATACTTGGAAATTGATGAACCTGCTGAGGGAATGAGTTTGCAGAGATTCTAAAACAGAAGGAGGTCATATTCAGGTTCATCTCATTTTCATTTATCTTCTCAATATTGGAGTTCCTTGGGATCAGCCTTTCACTTCTCTTCATTTTACACTCTACGTGATCTCAGCTTGGGCCACAGGCTAAATAAAACCTATAAACATTAGGCCCTTGGCAAGATCGAATCTTAAAACTCTTCCATTTCAAACATCTAGAAACATTAAGAAAAATGACATAAATTATTTTAAATGTATGATCGAAAGTTCTAAGAGATAAAGAATGCCAGAAATAAAGAGGAAATGGAATAGCAGAGGTAAGCAAGTGAGTTAATGATGCAGCTGCCTTGAAGTAAAATATTTTAAATCTCCAGTAGGAGACCTGAAAAAAAAAAAGACATATATATATATATATATATATATATATATATATATATATATATATATATGGCAGAATAATGATAAGATGTTAACACATCCACAATCACATAGTGAATTATTAATACATTATCTTGTCTGATATGTCTGACTCATTCCCAGCCACACTTTAGGAAGAAATGGGGTTATTGAATTGTTAGATCTTACAACTGTTTGTTCCTGGGTAATTCTGTTATGCAAACTGTCTAATCCTAGGACTTATTTACTACATAAGTAATTCCATTTCTGTACCCCAATGCAACCTTTTGGGCTCTATCTTACAGAAATGGGGTATATTTAGCTAGGAACCTATGAAAGAAAAAAATGGGCTAAGTAAAGCAAACTTTAATGGGGTTAAAACAAAGGTTTCAGTACAGCACTACAAAAGGCTAAATGGGGCCAAATTAACCTTCTGTTGTCCCGTAAAATTAAAGGACCCCAAACAAGTCTGTTCTATTTACCCCAATGCAGAGAAATGTAAAAGACTGTAAGAAAAGGTTACAATGAGAAAACTGACCAGCAATTTCCTGGGGCAATAGTCAGGCTGGTTCAATCAGTTAAAAATTAATAACATGGCAAGGGTCCCTTAGTTTGAAATCTCCTGGAGACCCCAAAGCCTCTTTATTCAAGAGTGGGTAAAATAGTTAGGGGACAGGAAAAAAATTTTTCCAGGACTGTTTGATACAGTAATTTCTGAACTGTGGTACCAAAACCCATTGGCAGAGCCCTGACTCAAATTACAATTAAAGAATATAGAAATGTAAGGATTGATAAGATTAGGAAAATTAGACCATTTAAATAGGCTTTATGATCAAGTTATGTCAATTTCAATGACTGTGTCTATTTTACCTGTTATATTGCAAAAATAGACATTGTGTCTCATTGGGGAACTAGGACATAATGCCCGTCATTCCTTTCTTTTGCCTATGAGAAGAAAAGACTCTAGAGGGTCTTTGCACCCTCCTGGGTCCATAGAATTATTTCATTCGGACAGAATATTTATTTGTCATAGCTGAAATCTAACAAGAGATATGAAAGAATTTAATAACTTTTTGATGGGAAATTTGGCCAAATGAAAATTAACATCAGAAACTGATAGGAATTTCTATTTTGAGTTCCCTCCCTAAACTGAAATAAAACTATATGCTTAGAGGGAAAGAAACAAATTAGGAAATATGTAGTGAGATATGTAGGTCAACCTATGATGTCACTTAAGTTTCAACTCAAATTTTGAGAGCAGTAGTCCATATTTCACAAATCTTTATGAAACCAGAAATGCAGCCCAGAAGCAATTCAAGCCCATCTATTTTTATCATTCTCAACTTCAAAGACTGAAAAACAAAAAATGGTAGGCTGTGTTGTTTTTTGAAAGCATGAACTGCTTCTATGGCTCCAAGACATGCGTACCAAGAACAAATACCAATATGAAGCACTTTCTCCAAAAATATTGGTAAAAACAAACAGACAGACAAAAACCTTTAGCTATCTATAAAGATAAATTTAAATTATTTAAGCTGTTCCTTTCTAAATGATTTTGCTTTATGGTGCCTGTTTCATAACTAAAAGATCTCTAAGTCTGTCCATCTGTATTTTCATGTGCGTTGTGCCATTTTCTACCTCCATATAGTGTTTTTAATTAAAAAGAAAAAAGAGTTCTATTAAATTGGCTTAAACAAACAAGAGCTTATATAAGATTTCTCAATAATGTAACATAAACTAATGCAAATATTTTCCAGAATGATGTGATCTGGGAAAGTATTTGATATTAAAGCTGCTTTGAGTTTGGCTTGGATTGGTTAAATATGCATACCTTTAAAATAATCAGCATTAAATAACACTTTTATTCTATCTTTGTTTATTAGTCAAATAAGTTTATGCTATATCTGTTGTAAAAATAGCAAGAAAAACATTAGTATAATAAAATCTTTATAAGTAATCTAAACTTAATTATTAGAAGCAAATAAACGTAAATGAAATGAAATGTTTCTTTTAGGTTAACTCTTTAGTAATAATTATATTTTACTTAAATGGTTTTATAAATCTCTTTTGTAACTTGAAACTTTAATGTTTCTAAATAATAGATAGTCATTAAATGTTTAGACCATTAATGAACATAGCTTTATCCACTGTCTGCATATTATAAATAAACAAAAGATATTTGGATCTATTAGCAAGCCTGTCTTTTGCCACATTAAAAAATGTGGTATAAACCCTGGCTGGTGTGGCTCAGTGGATTGAGCACCAGCCTACAAACCAAAGGGTTGCTGGTTTGATTCCCAGCCAGGGCACTTGCCTGGGTTGTGGGCCAGGTCTCCAGTTGGGGGCATGCAAGAGGCAACTGGTGGATGTATTACTCGCACATCAATTTTTCTCCCTGTCTTCCCATCTCTCTAAGTAAATAGTCTTTTACAATAAAAAAAAAGAAAGATCGGACTTCCAGCCAAGATGGAGACATAGACAGACACTCTGCCTCTCCCTCCACAACGAAGAAGGAATACAACTACCTCAAAACTAGAAACAACCAGAGGTTACAGAATATCAAACTACATGGAAGTCCAGCAAACAAAGACATAAAGAAAAAATACTCATCCAGACAGGTAGGGGGGGTGGAGCCAGGGCGGAGAGGAAGCAGTGTGGTGGCAGCAGCAGCAGCAACTACAGCGGCAGGCTGGCAGAAAGTGCAGTCACACATTTTAAAGTCAGGAGGGACATGTGGGGAGTCTTCCCAGCTCATCACTGGACCTAGCAGCTCATGGTCCCAGCACCGGGGAAAATCAAGCCTCATTGCTTCTGACTGTACAGACCACTGGTGGTAGGGGTGGAGGCAGAAACTGCTGGACTCTCAGCAGAGTCCACTTGTTTAAAGGGCCATCACAGTCCTAGAACATCCTCAGACCCACCCACTCTTGGAACAATAGCCAGGGCAGCAGCTAGAAGGACACCAGTCCGGTGCAGAAGTGGGAGAACTGCCTGGGAAAGGAGCGAGTGTTGGGCAGGCGGCATTGTTCCCTCTTAGATCCCTCCCCCACATACAGCGCCACAACGTGGTGAAACAGGTTGCCCTGTACTGATGAATCCCTAAGGCTCCGCCCCTTACAATGTAACAGGAACGATAGCTCTACCTGAGATGTGGAGGCAAACAAACACAGGATCCTGTCAGAATGAGGAGACAGAAAAGAATGGCCCAAAAGGGGGAACAGGTCAAGGTTCCAGTGGGAGAACTAAGTGATGAGAAGATAGCCAACCTAACAGATGAGGAGATGGACAACCTAAGAAATGAAAAATTCAAAACACTGGTGATAAAGAAGCTCACAGGCTTGACAGATATGCTTTAGTATGGAAAACACATAAGAGAAGAGGTAAAGGCTATGCTAAGTGAAACAAAGGAAAATCTACACGAAACCAATGGTGAAGGGAAGGAAACCGGGGTTCAAATCAATGATTTGGAACATAAGGAAGAAAAAAAGTCAACCAGTACAGAATGAGGAAGCAAGAATTCAAAACAATGAGTAAAACTTCCCAAATTTTGTAAAGGAGATGGACATAGAGTTCCGGGAAGCACCAAGGGTCCAGGGCGAGCTGGACCCAGAGAGGACCACATTAGAACACATCATGACTGAGATGCCAAAGCTGAAAGATAAAGACAGAGTCTTGGGGGCAGCAAGAGAGAGGTGGAGAGTTGCCTACAGAGAGGTGCCTATAGGACTCTCAGCTGATTTCTCAGAGGACACTTTGCAGGCAGGAAGGGACTGGCAAGCAGTATTCAATGTGAGGGAAGGCAACCTGCAACCAGGACTACTCTATCCAGCAAGGCTATCATTTGGAATGGAAGGGCAAATGAAGTGCTTTCCAGACAAGGTAAAGCTAAAGGAGTTCATCATCACCAAGCCATTATTATATGAAATGTCAAAGGGACTTACTTAAGAAGATCAAAACTATGAACACTAAAATGACAACAAACTCACAACTATCAACAACTGAATCTAAAAAATAAAAACAAAATCCAACTAAGCAAACCAGAATAGGAACAGAACCCTGGCTGCTGTGGCTCAGTGGATTGAGCGTCAGTCTGCAAACCAAGTGTCGCTGGTTCAATTCCCACTCAGGGCACATGACTAGGTTGCACCTCAGGTCCCCAGTTGAGGGCACAAGTGAGAGGCAACCACATAGTGGTGTTTCTCTTTCTCTCTTTCTCCTTTCCCCTCTCTCTGAAAATAAACAAATAAACAAACAACAAACAAATAAATAAAATTCTTTTTTTTAAGAATAGGAACAGAATCATAGGTTTGGGGATCATTTGGAGGGTTAGCAGGTGGGAAGTGGGAGGGGAGAAATGGGGATATGGTGCAAGGATTAAGAAGCATAATCAATTGGTACAAAATAGACAGGGGGAAGTTAAGAATAATATAGGAAAGGGTGAAGCCAAAGTACTTATATGCATGACCCATGGACATGAACAAAAGGGGGTGGGATTGTTGGAGGGAAGGGAATTACTGGGCAGAGGGCAGCAAAGGGGAAAAAAATTGGAACTACTGTAACAACATAATCAATAAAATATAATTAAAAATAAAAAATGTATGAGAAAATGTACTTTTTAAAGTTATTTAATATGTTCATAAATGTATTAACCTAAAGAATACTAATTGCTTACCTTTTAGTTGTCAGTAGAAACTGAGGTTTCTAAGAGTTAAGGTTTCTAATTGAGATGGAAAGAAACTATATGTTTTTAATAATAAAAATATTTATCAATTTCTTAAGGAATTAAAAGAATGAGATTTGTCCCAAAATAAAGTATTTAAGAATGAATAAGAAGGGACAAACTTAGAGGGATAAGAAAATTTTAGAAGGTTTATAAAGAAGAATCTTAAGGGGATTTTATATGTGACTTAGCTGAGCAAGACTGTAATTTACTTAAGTGCAAACAAATAAATACCAAGTGTAAGCTAATGCAAAATAAGAGTTTGGTTCTTTTTCACTCTGTGAAAAAATTTTGTATTTATTCTACTCCAGATAAGATATTATAGTAGAATCTTATCTGCCAAGAAAACAAAGATTCAATTTATTAAAATACTTTTCTATTGTCTTGATTAGGTACTTGATTACTTAAGAAAATACTTTCTTAATCCTAAGAACTAAAGTTTTGCTAACCTGCATTTTTATTTGATACTTTTTTATTGTCAGTTTGAACAAATAAGTTATTTTGTTTCTTAATGATATATGATCTTTAGAATCAAATGTGTTTGACAAATTCTGAGGGTTCAAATTTTAGCAGAAGACCTTTCTCTTACCCCAGAAATGGGTTGTTCTATTGGGCCCCTAGAACACCTCAAAGGGTTTTTTTCCTCCTTGCAAGGGAGAGATTTGGAATTAATTAGGCCCATTTGGTATTTTTGAATTGAACAGGAAGCTTTGCCAACTAAGGAAATAGTTGTGTTTTATTTGTATACATATATTCTATTATTAAATGGATATTATAAATTATAGATTATAATAAAATCTCCAGGAGTCCATAAAAGCCTGATATAATATTCATTTGTAATTCTTTCTATATTAAGATATTATGTTAAAGAAAAGCAAAGTTCTTTGTCAATTGAATTGTGATCAGATATATAACCATGTGATTTTAATTTTTTTAAATTTACAGTCACTGTTTTACTCTAATGCTTTTGCAAGTATGTTTCATCTACAGAGAGATCTACAAAAGGACTTTGACTTATTCTAAAACAGAGTTTTCTAAAAATGAACTTTAAGATCATACCTTTAAACTGTATAAAGATTTCTAAAGCTCTAAGGAATAACTGAATTGTGAACTGCTGGCAAAAGATCAAGATAGACAAGAATTACTTGTATGGGACTGAATGAACTGAAGATGATAATTTTTATAACTTTTTTTCTAAGCCTACTGCTATTTTTTAACCTTTTTGTTATCCAGATATAAGAAAACTTTTCTCTTGAGCTACTTATGACTTAGACCAATTTGGTAAACTATAAATTTGTAAATGATATTGAAACATTTATATTTTTCTTCCTACCTGATCGCTCTCTACCAGTTTGAAGACCATGAGTCAGAATTATTATTTTCATGGCAATATGGTTGTTTGCATAAATTCAATAGGAATACATTAGTTTTATAACAGGACACAATTGGAAATTGGATTATTACCAAGACTTTGACTGAAATGCCACGTCTGAGAGAGACATGCATAGACTCTGGATGTCACCGGAAAGCTTAAAGGAATTAAGATTGACTTTTGGAGCCAATAAAAGGCCCTTGGAGAAATGGCCTGGTACCTTACTTACATTATTCACAAAAGTATTTCCAGGTAAGGAGCAAAAATTGCCTTCCTTGGATATGGAAAAAAAAGAACTTCAAGACATTTTGGGGAACCTCAAGAACCTGAGGAACTCACCCAAATCAACAGGTATTGCAGGCAAATACTGATGGCAAGTACGATGCTTCTCTTCTTAGCCCTCAAAGTCTAATTAAAGTTCAATCTGCAGATTCCCTATAAAAATCCAGCAAAGCAGACTTCCAGCCAAGATGGAGGTGTAGGTAGACGCGCTGCAGCTCCTTCACAACTAAGAAGGAATTTACAACCACTCTAAGACTAAAATATCCCAGAAGATACAGAAAATCAAACTACATAAAAATTCAACATGAAACTAGTGGTGAAGCAAAGGAAACCAGGGTTCAAATCAACAAATTGGAACATAAGGAAGAAATAAGCAGTCAACCAGTTCAGACAGAGAAAACAAGAATTGAAAAAAATGAGGAGAGGCTTAGAAACTTCTGGGTAGCTTTAAACATGCCATCATCCAAATCATAGTGGTGCCAGGAGAAGAGAAAGAGCAAGAAATTGAAAAATTATGTGAAAAAATAATGAAGGAAAACTTCTATAACTGGGGGAAGGAAATGGACATATGGGTCCAGGAAGCACTGAGAGTCCCAAACAAACTAGATCCAGGGAGGACCACATCAAGACACATCATAATTAAAATGCTAAAGGTTAAGGATAAAGAAAGAATCTTAAAAGTGGCAAGAGAAAAGCAGAGAGTTACCTACAAAGACTATCAGCTGATTTCTCAAAAGAAACTTTGCAGGCAAGAAGGGGCTGGCAAGAAATATTCAAAGTGGTGAAAAGCAAGGACCTACAACCAAGACTATTCTATCCAGCAAAGCTATCATTTAGAATGGAAGAGCAGATAAAGTGCTTCCTGGGCAAGGTAAAGCTAAAGGAGTAAATCATCACCAAGCCACTATTATATGAAATGTTAAAGGGACTTATTTAAGAAAAAGAAGATCAAAACTATGAACATCAAAATAACAACAAAATCACAACTATAAACAACAGATCTAAAAAAACAAAAACAAAAATGAAAACAAACTAAGCAGACAACCAGAGTGGGAACAGAATCACAGGTATATGGATCAGGTGGAGGGATGTCAGCTGAAAGGGAGAAGGAGGGAGAAGGAGGAAAATGGTGCAGGAATTAATAAGCATAGTAGGAGGCTTCAGAATAGACAGGGAGATGTTGAGAATAGTGCAGGAAAGGGTAAAGTCAAAGAATTTATAGGCATGATCCATGGACATGAACTAAAGGGGGTGGGATTGCTGGAGTGAGGGGCGGGTGCTGGGTGGAGGGTAGCAAAGGGAAAAGAAATTGGGAAAACTGTAACAGCATAATCAATAAAACATACAAAAAGTCCTGCAAAGCAGATTTAAAGAAGCCTATATAGTCAATTACTATTCTTGTTTACTTATGCAAATAATAGGCCACATTTATTGAAACTGGGTTCATATAATAAGTTAACCTTCACTTGGCTATCTTTAATATAATGAGGGTGATTTTAGAGAGAAAAACTGTTTCAATAGAAACCATAATGCCAAATTGTAGCTATTAGAGTCTAGATCAATTAATTGTCTTTAAAATATTATATTTCACCTGTGGACTACACTGGATCCTGAATTTTCTTAATGAAAGAGTTTGGCTACAGCCCTCTGAACTAGTGTTTTCTTTTTCTCCCATCCTTTGCCTTGGAGTTATTGAGAACTAAAACTGTTTTTTCTGAATCTTGCAATTGTAGACCTCAGCTAGCTGACATAATTTAAACTTTAGAAGTCATCCCAATAGCTGATGCTTAAATGGTTCTGGAAACTGTGTATCAGACAGAGAGCTTGCTTGAGCTGGTGTCAGGACATTCATCACGATGGTTTTCTGCACACCAGGGGAACCTGTTGGATTGTCACTCCCTGTCTTTATTCCAGAAAATAATGAAGATCTGAGATTTTCATCCAGAGATATTCTTGAATGGCAGTCTTAAAGACTCAAAGACTAACATGGTTTGTTCAGCTTATTACTTAGGGTACAGGTAACTTGGCCTACTGTTTCTTCTACCATTGCTGCTGTTCTTGCTTATAAATTGAACAGAGAATGGCCCCTCTGAGGTTCAGGGACCATCACGAAAGAGGTGGATGTGTAACATTGTAAGAGCCAGATAAGTGGGGCACAATGGGCAGATAAATCTGACTTCATTTAGAAGTTAATCCTCTTTTCTGATTGAACCTGGACCCAGTTGCCTATACTCTTCAAGATTGAGGAATGATCCAAAAAAAGCAGAAATTGTAATAGTGCAGAAATCTTATTTTCTTTAATCTGATTTTCCCCCCTTTGATTCAAACTGACCTCACCTAGCACTCTGACTCACCCACCTCCCTCTTCCTTGTTTAATCATGAGGTTCTGGTCAGCATCCAGTAGCACACAAGGTCCTGGGTCTCTCAACTATTGAGACTGAGTTTTCAATCAAACTAAACACAATATTTTGGCCTCAGTTGTGTTTTATTTCCAGACCAAGGAAAGTGGGACAATCCCACAGAATAAATCCTTGTGAAATTGGACAGACCAGATGCAATGATCAATTACCTCTTACTCTAGCACCAACTGATCAATAAAGACTACAACCCCAAATCTATTAATCACCATGATTAATTATTTTTTTCTGTATAATCCACCCCTTGGAAGCCATCAGGAAGCCAGATCTTTGAGCATGAACTCCCTGCATCTATAGGCATGGTGCCTTGTTCTTAATAAATCCTTACCTTCTTCACCACAAACTCCTGTTAGTGTCTTATTGGGCTTTGATGCATGGAAGAAAAATGACCCCTTCAGTCTGGGTAACAAAACTAGAAATCATTTTTTTAAATTTTTTATTTCAATTACAATTGGCATACAATATTATGTTAGTTTCAAGTGTAAAATATAGTGATAAGACACTTACAAAGTGACTACTCAGTAGGTCTATTAGTACCTATTTGACACCACACATAGTTATTTAAATATTGTCTGTTCTCCATGCTGTACTTTACATCCTCTTGAATATCTTTATAATTAGCAATTTGTACTTCATAATCTCTTTCATCTTTGTATACATTCCCCTCAATCCCCCTCTCATCTGGCCACCACTAATTTGTTCTCTGCATCTATGAGGTTGTTTCTGTTTTCTTTGTTTGTATCTTTTTAAGATTCCACATATAAGTGAAATCATATGATATTTGTCTTTCTCTGTCTGCTGTTTTGATTTCTATTTTTTCTTCACATCCAGTGTCTAATCCATCAGTGGGTCTCATTCTCTTTCTCTCCAAAATGCATCCTGCATCTATCAACTTCTGTCCACCTTCCCACCTATTGCCCAGATGAACCTTCTCCATCTCTCATGAGAACATTAATAATAACCTCATAGCTAATCTGTTCTCCATACAATCCATTTGCCTCATAGATCCAGAGTAATATGCTTTATGTTTTTCCTGGCTTTATAAATGCATAATTTACAAATAAAATTGTAAGATATTTAAAGTTTACATTGTGATTTAATATGCATATACATTGTGAAAGAATTTCTCTCATCTAGTTAATTAATATATCATTACTTCAAATATTTATTTTATTTATTTTATTATTTTTCTGTATGAGAACTTTTAAGTTCTACTATCTTAGTAAATTTCAATTATACAATATAGCGCTATCAACTTTAGTTACACATTAATTCCTAAGATCTTGTTCATATTACAGCTGAAAATTTGTATACTTTTGCCAAAATTATTTGCTCCCACCTCTAACACCTGGCAACTACTTATCTACTCTCTATTTCTATGAGTGTGACTTTGTTTTTAAGATTCCACATATAACTGATACCACATATTACAATATCTGTAGTATATTGCATGATACCCTCAAGGTCCATCCAAGGTCTCACAAATGTCAGGATTTTCTTCTTTCTCATAGCTGACTAATATTCCATTATATATTACATCTTTTTCTATTTATCCATTGATGGACACTTAGGCTGATTTCATATATTGGCTATTGTGAATACTGCTGTAGTGGTCATGGGAGTGCAGATATCATCTCAAGATTCTGCTTTCATTTCCTTTGGGTAAATACCCAGAAGTGAAATTGCTGGATTATATGGTAGTTATATTTTTAATTTTTTGAGGAACTACTGTACTGTTTTCCATAGTGGCTGCACCAAACTCCATCCCTATCAACAGTGCACAAGGGTTCACTTTTCTCCACACCTTCACCAACCTTTGTTTCCTCTTATTGTTTTTGATGATAGCCACTTTAACAGATGTAAGGTGGTATCTTACTATGGTTTTGATTTGTGTTTCCCTGATGAATAATGATGTTAAGCAGAGTAATTTGCTTGAATGTAAACCAGACCACTGATGCATCTCCACTCAAAATTCTTCAATGGCTTCCATGTTACTTTTAATAATATCAGAACAACTGATTATCACCTAAAAAGTTCTGTGTAATCTGGCCTTGCCTAATTCTAAGACTCTCTCTGACATGATCCTCCAGGTTTATTAAACATCAGTCACACTGGTCTTCTATCATTTTATTGGCCTCTTCAAGCTTGTTCCTCCTTAAGGATTTTAACATTTTTTGCTCTCTGTGCCTAAAATGCTTCTCTGATCACTCTTAAAAATAACCTTCTGTCTAATCACTATCTCATTACCTCCTTTTACTTCCCTCATAGCACTAGTCATTATTCAAAGTCATATCAATTATCAAATTGTCTGGTTGTCTGTTCCCCACTTCTACCACTAGCAAGTAGGCATTTTGGGAGCAGGACATTTATCTATCTTGTTTACTGCTGTCACATTTAAACATTAAACATTTCCTGTCACACAGGGAAACTCAGTAAATATCTTTGAATAAGTTAATAAATCTACCAGAGTGCTATTCAAACATAATCTGCCAACCACAAAGTATTTGTTACTGCTCTGCCATGAGATAAATACAGAAATTGAGAGTATTTAGAAACATTGATAGCAATCTAACATATGCTTGATCATTTTTCCAGTACTTTATTTTTATTGTCTTACAAAAGCATTAATTTGCACCAAATTAGACATTTTAAACATGGTCCTTTAACATAGGTAGTTTGAGAGTGCTAGTCTAAACAGGGACTGGGGTAGAAAGTAGTTTTCTCCATCTGTTTTTGCATTATTGCATTTATTTAATACTCAATAAAATGTTGAGTTCCCAGTGCATGGCAGTCTCTGAACTAGATGTTGGGGATCAGAGATAAACAAGACATTTACCCTGTCCTCAAAAATCTCATAGTCTTTTGAGAAAAAGAGATCCATTACTGTTACAAAGCAGTAAGACAGAATTTTTACCAAGGTCCGTGACAGAGAGAGGAAAAAGTACTTCTTATTCCTTGAGAGGATTAGGAGATATCCCAGGAGAAGTGACACTTAAGAGGAGAAAATGGTCACCAGATGAATAAGGGAAAGGGATTCTGGGCAGTGTAAAAGAAAACAAATGTTGTAAAAACATGGTGTACTCACAAAGTGCAAGTAGCTACCTAGGACTAGAGTCCCAGATATATGAGAGTGAGGTGGGAAATAAGGCCAGAAAACCTGTTTGTTCATTTCCTTGTGCAAATATTTGTGCCCTATCAGCTCCTCTCAATGAGAGGATTATAATTTTTTCCACATTGACCAATTCAATTTTGGCCTTTGAAATTAGAGAAAATAACATGAGCCACTTCTGAACAGATGCTTTAAAAGCTTTCATGGATTCACCCCAACCTCATTCCCTCTGCCAAGACCCTGTTGTGCCCCAGAGTGGGGCTGTCTGTCATTGAGCTCCTGGAATGGGGACTTCAGCAGCAAAGCTGCAGTCATTCCTCAATAAACATAAAATTAGAATGGGAAATAAACCTTGACTGTTGTAAACCACTGAAATTTATCACCACAGTGAATGTTAGCCTAAGATGATTGGCCACAGAGCCTAGTGCATGGCCCATCCTAGCAGAGGGAGAGAAAAACACAGAGCAGGGATGGCATATTCCTGCAAATATGTTAACCCCCAATCACCAGATGCTGACCACCCCTTGCCCCACATCATGGCCTCTTCAGTGGTGGCCAAGAGCTTCAACTAACAGCCCAATTTTGAGCAGATAATTAGGAAAGCATTAAACTCTGAGTTTTTATAGGGTACCCTGCTGTGTCATGCAAAGTCACACTGGGAGAGTGCCATCCAGGGGCTGTGGCATTCTCATTGAATCTTAAAACACACCATTCAGGGATAATGTTATAACTGAGAAAATGAAAGATACCATATTGTAAAATGGCAAAGACACCTGTTCTGTAGTTTCAAAGCTTGTACTTGATAAAATTCAAGCCAATATGTTGGCAAAATTAATGAAGGAAAGCATGTTCTGAAAGATTAGTGGAGTACCAAGGGCAAGTCTTGGGCACCCAAACTTATGTATCTCTACATCTCTGGAAAAGTGGTTACTATTGGTTTCCTTATTGACCATTAATATTGACATATTCTGTATTGAATCTAGGTGGGAAAAACCCACTCTTCAATTAAAAAATTCAAAATTCATAGTTTGTAATTTATTAAGCTCCCTCCCTGGTCTTTCAAGGGGAGCCACCCCTTGATGCTGCTCTTACACTGTAATCCCAGTGTTGATGTCAAATCTACCTCTGCCTATTGTTCTACTCCCTATTGAAAGGATAGTGGTGCTTCCAGAAGAGTAAGAATGTTCCCAAACCTTCAATCCTTCAGAATGATGAGGAAATATTTGAGATATCAATACCCAGGCCCACAGATAGCACCAGTTACCATAACTTGCTGAATATTAACCCTTTGCATCTCAGTGTCCCTGCAGATAGCTCTGAAAGGAACACTGATGTGGGTGGGAAAGACCTGGCCAGGTCAACAACAGTGGCTCAGAGACTCTCCAGACCCTTTAAAAATCCTTGGGAATGTCCTGCCTGCATTCTTTCCTCATGTCAAATACATACTGCAAGAAGATGTTTATGGTTACTATATTCATGAGATTCTTTTCAATGCAAATTTTGTTTTTATAACTTAATATTGTACACTGTGTTACACAGCATCAATTTTGTTATAATATATGTATATAAATAACATGTATAATATATAAAGCTACATAACTTATATATGTATATAGCATAAGTATACTTTTATATTGTTTATGACAATAACAATTTTAAACAGACCCCTAAAACAGTTTTATAAAACTATGATTGCCAGTATTAGCAATGTAATAAAATCCACTCACAGCTCTCCATTCTGCTAAGCCTTTGACTTTTCCAGCAATTTAATTTTATTCAAGGATGGCAGCATCTTAATATCTAAAGACTGTATGTTTCTAGGTTTTCCTATTTCTTTTATTCCTTACCAGAGCTAACTCTGAATTTGTTATCATCAGAAGATAAACTACCTTTCTCTGGACCAAGAAAAAACAAGAATCTTCTCACAACTTTAAAGTTGAAGGCAGAGAGATAGCACCATAGATACATGAAGAGAAAGCCAATTAACCTAAGGTAGTGAGTTGGACCAGACTGCACATACATTTCATGTCCTTCAATTTCTTCATTAAATAAATTTATTTCTCTGCTACAAATTTTTAATATGCTTTATTGATTATGCAGTTACAGTTGTCCCAATTTCTTTTCCCTTTGTTCCCCTCCACCCAGTGATGCCCCTCCCTCCAGTTGTCCTCCCACCCCTTAGTCCATGCCCATTGGTTGTGCATATAGTTCTTCTCAACATCTTCCTATCTACTCCACTCCTTCCTACTATGCTTCTTAATTCCTGTACCATCTCCCTCCCTTTCCTCTCTTCCCCATCCCTGCTGACCTTCCCCCATAATGTTCCCCCTACCTATAATCCTTTTCCCACTCTCATTGCCTACTTAGTTTGCCTTTGTTTCAATTCCTTAGCTTCTGTTGTTGGTTGTTGTGATACAGTTTTCATTTAATGTTCATAGTTTTGGTCCTCTTTCTCCTAAACAAGTCCCTTTAACATTTCATATAACAGTGGTTTGGATCTGATGAACTCCTTCAATTTTACTTTGTCCTGGAAGCACTTTCTCTGCCCTTCTATTCTGAATGACAGATTCACTAGATAGCATAATTGTGGTTGTAGGTTTTTGCTTTTCATTACTTTGAAAATTTCTTGCCAGTCCCTTCTTGCCTGCAGAGTTTCTTCTGAGAAATCAGCAGACAGTCTTATTGGAACCCCTTTGTATGTAATTCTCTTCTTCTCTCTTGCTGCTTTTAAGATTCTGTCTTTATCCTTAATTTTTGACATTTTTATTATAATATGTCTTGGTGTGGTTCTCCCTGGGTCCAGTTTTTTTGGAACTCTCTGTGCTTCCTGGACCTGTAAGTCTATTTCCTTCCCCAAGTTAGGGAAGTTCTGCTTCATTATTTTTTTACATAATTTTTAAATTTCTAGTTCTCCTTCTTCACCTTCTGGCAGCTCTGTGATTCAGATGTTGGCCCACTTATTGCTGTTTGATAAGTTTCTGAGCCTCTTCTCATTTTCCTCACTTCTCATTTCCTCTTTCTGCACTGGTTGACTGTTCCTTCCCTATGTTCTGATTTGTTGATTTGATCCCTTGTTTTCTTTCCCTCACCACTAGTTTCATATGTATTTTTGATCATTTTAGCAGAACTAGAGTTCATGCCTTCCCTGTCTTATTTAAAATATGCTGTTAGGTCTGTAAGCATTTTTATAACCAAAGCTCTGAACTAAGCCTCAGAAAGATTTCCTATCTGATGACCCATTAGATTAGATATTTGCTGTCTGGTCAGCTGTGTGATTGGGATCTCTATCATAATCTGTGCCATCATGACTCTTGTGTTTACCTTTGCTTTCTGGGCGAGGCTGTCATACCTTCTACACTATAGGGGGCGGAGCCCTGTGCACTGATCACAACCACGTGACCCTTCTCACCATGCTGTGGTGTTTTCTGTGGGGGTGGAGGTCCAAGATGGATTTCTGCTGTTCACTCTCCACTGAGAGACTGGGAACCTCCTCCACCATCCCCACTCCCTCCAAGCCTCACAGTCCAAGGCAATGGGGGTCTGCCATCTCCGGCATTGGAATCGCAAGCTGACAGATCTGGTCTGCAGCCAGGGATGCTCCCCAAGCTCTTCTCATCTCCCCTTAAATACAGGTGTCTGTGCTTACCACCATCACTGTTGCTGCTGCTACCAGCACAGCTTGACCTCTCTGTCCTGGCTTTACCCCTCTTACCCGTCTGGATGAGCACCACTTCTTTATAACCTCATACGTTGGACTTCCATTTATTTTCTGGAACTTCTGGTTATTTCTGGGTTTGCAGTAGTTGTATTCCTTCTTAGTTGTGGAGGGAGACTGAGCATGTCAGTCTAGGCCTCCATCTTGGCCAAAAGGCTCCTGTGTCTTGAGCCTTTTCAATATGAGTCCAACACACTGTCTCTTAGGTGAATAGCAAAGGAAATGGTTCCATGCAAGAGGATGCACAGTGGCTCTGCAAAGAGTGCTTGTTCAGTTCTCAGGGAAACATTACTCAGAAGTTGGCATGCCAGTCAATTACTATAATGGTGACCTTCACAGAACTGAGAGAAGCAGGCATAGCTAATCAGAAAACAGGAAATGTCCCATTAAATAAATTTTTACATAAACTATTATTTATGCACAGGAGACAAGACCATTATTTTCGTTTTTTGTTTGTTTTTTTTTTGGTTTTTCAATTACAGTTGTCCCCTTTTCCCCTAATTTCTCTCCCCCACCCAGCCCACCCCCTCTCCCACAATCATATCCCTCCCCATTATCCATGTCCATGAGTCTTTTATACAGGCTCTTTAATTAAACCCTTCCCTTACTTATCCCCCTTCTCTCCCTCTCCCCTCCCCCCAAGACCATTATTTTTAATAAGACCAAGAATCACAATTGTGCCTAGAATCTTGAACCATGTAACTGGAACAACTTAGATCGAGGCCCAGATACTTGTTGTAATACACAAAAAATTAATAATTATTTTGTTAGCATCAGTGTATTCAATGCACTGTGGAAGAGTAAGTTTGTTGATAACAATGATCGTACTTGTTCAAGTGAAACACATTTGCATCCAATAAATATGTATTTGTATCCATTTTAGGGTTTTGGAATTAATATTGGTTTTCCCATTACCTTAAAATATTTTAAAATAATTTATGTTACAATTCATAATACACTAGCCAAGAGAAATAATTCTTTCCTCTCTCCTTTTAGTTTGTTCTATAAGAAAGAGGAAGTGGGAGAAGAAAACACAAGAAAAGAGAAGGTATGGAAGAGGAGAGAGAAGAGGAAGCGGGGATAAGATGGGAGGACGTTTTCATTGATAAGGTCCATACTCTTGTCTCTCTGTACATCTAAGTAGCTCCTCAAGTGACACTATGGTGTCATTCAACATTCACTGATTTGAGGGCAGCTATCTGGTGGAAAGGGAGAGTAAGGAACTTGTATTAAATCTGTATTTACATTGTAAACAGCTTCCCCTTAGATCTTATGAAAACTTAGGGTGGCTGGGATCACAGTGGAATTTTAACACCAGTCCTTCAGCAAGCCTTGACACCACTATGTCTGTATTTAGATACCTTGCAAGGCTGTCACAGGCCACACACTATCTTAGTTTCTATGACTACAACAGTGAACAAGGAAATTATTCTTCCTCCAATGACCTAGCAGGGGATGTGGGAAAATTAGAAAGTACAGTCATACCTCAGTACTCATTGCACTTGCTACAACTTGTACGAGTCACAATGCCACCCTGCAAAAGAAAATGCTTCATTTGTCAGTACTCATTGGTTTCAGCACTCATCACAAGTTCCAGAATAAATTAACCATGAGTACTGAGGTACCGATATAATTATAATAGAACATGAAGATGGCTTGTGGTAACAGTAGACCAATAGACAATGTACCCAAACTAATCTTGGGGCTGCACATGAACAAGGAACTTAGATCTAAACCAAGATCTGAAGAAGTAACAATTAGTCTGCCATAGAGGAGGAAATTTAAAAACATAACATCCCAAGGCTAACAAGACAAAGCCAGGAGGAAAAGCAAGAAATAGCATGACAAGCTTGTAGCAATCATGGCAATTGGGATCCGCATGTACCATACTAGATATGCCTCCTCTCTTAAAAGGGAGACTGTGTGTTTGGTGACAATACCTTGATAATACCTAGAAGTGGAGGTCCCTTCTTCTGCCTGAGAGGAGATCCAGTTCCTATCTTTGAACCTGAAAAGTATCAGGGAGGTTAGGTAAGGGCAGTTCCTGAGAGTTCCTGTGGTAGTGTCACAGAAAGATGAGGACTTGAGACTCACAATCCAGTTCTGCCATTTAGTAACTGTGTGACCATGAGCAAGTAATTCAACCACTCTGGGCTCCCTCAACAGCAAATATCACATCCCAGAGTTATAGTAAGGATTAAATAAAATTGTGCATGTAAAACAAGTGCCCTCCTCTTAGTAGGTGCTTAACAATTGTTTGTGGTTTTCTCATCTCATCTCTTCCATCTTCAGTGCAAATGACCTTTGAAAGCAAATGCTTAGCTTCCCACCCACTTCACACACACACACACTCACACTTATACTCATCCCCAGCTCAGCTTCTGTCCAAGACGAATTCCTCAATAATCTTCTGTAGCACTACTCTCAGTCATTCCTACTGAGGTTACAAGCCCAGGAATGTGAGAAGCTCTTAGCTGTTTCTGTACCACCTTTTTCTATTGAGAGCACTCATGTAGAAAGGGGTGGATGTCACGTTTGGCACAGACCTGCCAGAAGATGCACCCCGTCCTGTCCACACTACAGCTACCTCGCTTATCACCACTAAAAAGAAAAAAATCAAAACAATATGCTACCATTTTTTATTTTGTTTTGGCGGTTCTTAAATGAAAGACATTTATAAAGTTCCCCTATCTAAAATGTTAGCAAACTTATCAAGCTTACAAATCTGAAAGAACATTTATGAAGTTTTATTCTAAAACTCTGAGCTTTTCAAATATATTAAACCTATTGGTCCCAGGGGTGGTTTAACCAATCCCTCCTTGACATAAATTATATATGCTCTGCTGCTTCAAAATCTCTTTTAGATTTAACACAACATTTCTTTCATTTAAAAATGCAACAGCTCAAAAGAGAGTTGGAAATATTATCTAAAACTATATAAAACAAAAGAGATGCTGCTAAAGAAATAAAAGTGCACTTAACCAAGAGAGAATGTAAACCTTCAGGGAATGAGCTAGGACAACCCTATGAATCTCACTAGGAAACCAAATAATAAGCAAGATAAGTTAATAATGAATGAAAAAAATAGCTCTAAATTGCATACTCTAAACCCTACAGATGTATAAGCCCTCCTCCTGTCTGCTCTGACTTTATTTCTATTTCTCTCTCTCTCTTTTTTTTTAATCAAGGGCAGTGTATATCCCAGGCTGGCCTTAGAAAATTCATATTCTTTAGAAATTTTACTCTATGAAAATTTAGAAGGCATGATTCAGTATATAGTGGTTAGATTTTAATAAATTAAATTTAAGAGTTTATCAAAAAACATACTTCAGTTTAGGACTTGGGTTTTCCTGCAGCAGGATGACATGCTAGAGGACAGGGCAGAACAGAGCATACTCTCAGCCAAGAAATAGCTAAGTCAACCACCTTCTCTTTATACCTAAGAATGTAATTATTACAGTTGCTGTTGCTGGATTCCTACACACTCTAGCAATTGATTGTCCACCTATGTTTGAGAAAATTTTGATAAAACATCGTTTTTCCAGGGATAGGTGGGTAGCATCCATGGTAATCGTCGTCGTCGGCAGCCGTCTGTCTCGAGAGACGATGGTGTAGCTTCTTAAGAGTCTATCTGCACCGCCGAGAATGGCTGTGCAGTCCAACTCGGGAGTGACACGGTATCTGTCTCCTCCCGTGTTGAATCGACATCTTGCGATGACGCTGGAGTGTCCTCTCCAGTGAAGCTGAAGCTACAGAGCCTGGGCAGGGTGATATGGAGGGTCTGCTGTTGCCCATGCAGCAGACCCCCCCTCTCTTCGCAGCTGAAGGGTCCAAGGGAAAGATGGAGTCAATACAGCTTGGCTTCAGGTGCGCCGCAGGAGTTGCCGGTGTTGACTACAACGTCAAACCGCCTTAGGGACTCCAGCTCCGGATTTTTCTGTTGGGGTTTACTCCCTTAGCCTTTCCCCTGAAGAGGTATGCCGCAAGGCAGCAGAGGTTTTTTGGAGTCAGAGTTTTCCTTCTCTGATGTGCCCTGACTGGAAGATCGAACCAGCGACACTTAGCTCGCAGGCCGACGCTCAATCCACTGAGCCAAACTAGCCAGGACCATCCATGGTAATAAGTCCTTGGCAAATCCATACTTGGAAAAGCTTATCAACAATCCTTCAAAGTATATAAAGCATTTACAGTTAGTCTCCATTTCAAATTAAAGAAATTGAACCTCCGAGGTTAAATACATAACTTGCTTAAGGCCACATTTCTTAATAGAGTTAGTTACAGAATTAGAACCTGAACCATAATCTTTGACCTCAAACCTTTGGACCTGTCATTACACTTGGCAACCTCCCCTACACTGTACATTTTTCCTTCATTTAAACCTGACTAAGCAATTAGACATAGCTTATATAAAAATGTATATCAAGTAAATTAAGCCCCTGTTCACTAAAATCCAGAGTGTGGGCACTGTTACCATTAACAGCTTATTAGTATAAAACATCTTAGCCTAAATTACTTAATATATTATATGAGTATAATATATAATACCCTCCTTTTGTAAATTGGACAACTGAGACTTTCAGAGTTTATCTTCTCCAAGTTACACAGTTAGCATGTGGCAGGTACAGAGCTAAACCCAGGCTTTCTAAATTAAACAGGAGCTTGTCTTCCTACCATTCTTCCTTTGCAGAGTGCCCCTTCTAAATTTTGTGTCACAGCACAAAGTTTGAAAAATAATTCCTTTATTTACAATGGCCACTTCATAATGCTCCAATTATATTCTGACCCTGGCCAGGAGGCTCAGTTGGTTGGAGTGTCATCCAAAAAGGTTTGATTGTTTGTCAAGGCACATACCTAGGTTGTGGGTTCAATCCCCAGTCAGGGTGTGTACAGGAGGCAACTGATTGATGTTTCTCTCTCAGATCAATCTCTCTCTCTCTCTCTCTCTCTCTCTCTCTCCCTCTCTCTAAAATCAGTAAAAACATATCCTTGGGTGAGGATTAAATATATATATTCTGAAGGAAGAAAGGTACTTGAGCTCTCCCTCTAATCAACACAAAGAGTGTAGAATCATCTGGCTGTCTCATAAACTTGACTCAGGATCAGGATGTCCTGTGATAAATGACTCATATATTGCTTGCTCTATCTATCTTGCCTGCCCTAAGCTTGTGATCTGTCTGTTATGAAGGATGATACTTGTCATCTTTTTCATCTCTGCCCTGCAGTCTGCAGTAGCCCTCATACTTCCTCTCAAGTATGAGCCTTTCCAGCTGGCTCTGGTTCCTAACTTGCTCCTCAACTTTAAGTGCCTACATCAAACTGCTCACTTTCTCAGTCTCAGCACCTCTACCAGATCTGCAGACACTGGCACCCAGCTCTTAGCATCTCCTGCTCTTTCCTCTCTGTGACAGAAGAGAAAAAAATAACAAAAAAAAAAAAAAACCAAGGCAGCAGGCATCTTGTCTTAGGCAGCTAAACCGTCTTCAGGCTTCTTTCCCATTTAAACAGAGTTAATTTTCCATTTGGCTCTCAGGAAACTGAAACAACCCTCCTTCGATATCTAAAATTGTTACTTATGTTATCAAACAAATAGTTCAACTGCAGAAGGTCAGCAAAACTGCCTTAATGAATCTTTAGCAATATAAAACATTTGCAAACTGCCTCAGTAAGAGTTTATTTTGCAGATTGATAATATATTTATTAAGATACATACCAGAATGCTTCAGACAACATTTCCACAAGATTTAGAATAGCAATTTGGTGTCACCATCCTGTGTATTTTTTATTCATTCTTTCCCAAATTTATCTGGAATGCATAATATAAGGAACAGCTGTTGGCTGGCTTTCTCTCTTTCTTTATGTGGAGTGGAGTGGGGGTCTTTGGTTCAGTTTTTATAACAATTACCCTAGACTGCTTTCACCTTCCAAACATTTGCTTTTAAATGGTAGCATGTCCTTTCTCTATTTACTGATGCCCAAAGGAGATTTTCTTTAATGTTCTACATTCTTCTCCATATCTGTCTGCAGGCCCTGTGGTATCCCATTAGCCCAGATTTTTCTTAAATAGGTATCAAATTCCATGACCAAACACTGTGATTCTACATCCCCCTATGAAGCCTTTGGTTTTAAAATCTCAGGCTGAAAAAAAATCACAGAGCACATGTTAATACAATAGCAGCACCAATTCATGGGAGAAGTTAAGGGCAGAGATCAAAGTGAAAATAAAACTACTTTCTTTTGTTCATTTTCTCATAATTTTTAAGTCTTTTCTTCCAAATCATTGTAATTACTTTCTTCAATATAAAAGACTTATTAAAGTCCAATCTTCCAAGAGATTCCATGGACATTACTCCAGAAATACTTAGGTAGAAAGATAGTTTGCTTCCAACTTACTTGCAAATAAGATTTCAAGAATTTATTTGCATGCCATACTCCCTTGCGCTCCATACACCCACCCAAGAAACTGATCTTTAAAGCTCCCCAAAGGTTACATCTTGAAAGTGACAGATCTTCCTTTATTTAGATGAAACTCATAAGTGTTACAAATATTAAGGACCTAAGCATTTTCAGTTCTCCCCAAAATCTAATATTTGAAAAATAAAACTCTTAATGGGAAAATTACTTTTTTAAAATGTACATCAAAAAAGATATCATTTTTTATTAATTTTTAAAATGGAATTTTCAAGTAAAATCCAGTTTGGTAAAAATACAATGAAATTCATATCCTCACACATTACTGGTATCAGGTTAAAAAATTTCTAAGCACTTATCATATACTAACCCACTTTGTCCTCAAAAACCTATAAATCATACAGATGAGGAAACTGAGTTGAGGTTAATTAAATTGCCTAAGTTAACACAGCTAGAAAGTTGGTGAAACAGGATTTAAGTCTAGCCTGTCTACTTCCAACTTCTGTGCTTTTAACTATGATCATGCTGACTTCTTCTAGGAAAGTCATTTGACAAAATAAATCAAGAGGAATAAAAATATAATGCATTTTGAACTGGAAATTTCACTTTTAGGAAATAATATTGAAATAAGAATACAAAATTTTTGATATCTATATTCATGAAGATGTTTATCTCAACATCATACATAATAGTAAAAATAGAAACAATCTAAACATTTAGCAATAGAACAATAAATTGTGATATTTCCACTTCAACAATATTAAGTAGTCTGAAAATTATATTTTTTGATGCAGGGTCACAACATTAAAAAAGTTACATAAAACAGTTATAGAATTCTATTTTTACACTAAGAATAAATTGTGTTCATGAAAAATGACTTGAAAGATTTTTAACTGACATAATGTGTGTTAAATGAAAATCTATTCTTTGCTTCTGCTTCCTGTATTGGCAACTATAGCTCACTTCACAGCAAGCTGGATTTCTGGAAACATTATAAAACACATATCTGTATATTAAATTTTCTCACATGTGTAAAAATGGAGTAAGAATTAAATTCAATATTAAAAAAGAGACAGATGATCTAAGAAAATCTTGAACCCAAATGTAATTTTTTTTTAAATCCTCCCAAAAATAAGGCATTTTTGATGAAAGCATAATTTTCAACTCTTCAGATGGCATTTGACATGGTTTATCGTGAGTTTATAAAATATTTAAGCCCTTAAATCAAGCAAAGCCCCAATATAATAGTTCATACTTTAAAAAGTTTAGAAAATAATTCTGTGGCTCCTGTTCAAAACGGCAAAGTAGGTAAATGCTGTGCTCATCTCCTCCCACAAACACATCAAAATCACAACTAAACTAAAGAATAACCATCATTGAGAAATGCCTAAAGTCTACCTGAACAGAAGTCTCATAATTAAGGAGATACAGAATAAGTCACGTGGAGACTGGTAGGAGGAGTGGAGATGCAGAACAGGCTAATCCCACCCCATTTGTGATTAGATATTTTAGTTGTAGAGGTCTCTCCTGATGATTGAAGGGTACTAGCCCCATACTAGACTCCCCAGCCCACGGTTCCAGTGACAGGAAGAGAAGTCCCCATAACATGACTACAAAAAACAGTGGGGATTGTGGCTGAGTGAAAGAGAAGACTGAAGAGTCCCCAGCATTTCTCTTAAAGGTCCCACACATGAACTTAATCACTGTCAGACTCATTTGCTCTGTGCTCCAGCTCTTTGGCTCAAAAAACTCCAGGGATATATTAGTAGCTGCAGGGTCAGCTTTCTCCCAGAGAAGGAGAAGAGAGAAAGCAAGGAATTGGAAATCTACTTTAAAAATAATATTGACAAATGCCATTTTTTCTTTGTTGAGCCATCCCCCCACCCAGCCTGCACACACAGGTGGTGCCATATCTGTGTCTTCATCAACCTGGCTAACCATTCACCCTGCCCTGGTTATTCCCTGAGATCCCACCCACTCAACTTTTGTGCCCATTCAAGCTGCTTCCAGTGTTTTTTCCATACAAACAGCCTGTCATGGTTCATGCCGGGAATTTTCCTAATATCTCTCAAAGGTTCACAAACCCCAAACAAGCAGTATCATGCCTTGGAGTGCTCTGTATCTCTTGCTAACCAGCCCCTAGCCCAGCACTAGCAGCAGTTAGCTTTGGTTCCCAGCTTTGCTGCTCCCAGGCACCTCCAAGCCCAGCACAAGTGGCCATAATTTTCAGATTACTTGGCAGCTCATAACAAGTGGCCCCAGACAGGGTACAGTCAGCAGCTGACCTTAGCCTGAACCATAACCCCTCCCGAGAGGCTCCAAAACCAGCACACCTAGTGGCCAGCTTCAAACCACACCAGACCACTACACAACCACAAAGGACAAAACCAAAGTGTGGACTTGGCAGGTAATAGATCCCTGCTAAAGTCAATCCTTCTCCCACTGTACAACAGCTCCTCTGCTATGCCATAACCAGTCCTCACAACTAATTATCCTGAGGATCAATCCCTCCCACTGACATACCACCAGCAATCGAGGCTCAACTAGAACAGGACTGCAAAAAATCCCATATAAGGGACACCCATGGAGCCCCCAGCTCAGATGACCATGGAGACTGTGTCACTAGGCCACAGAGCACCTACTACATAAAGCCACTTTACTAATACCAAATGTAAGCTCTTCCTAATACATAGAAAAAAATACAGGGAGGTAGCAAAAATGATGAGATAATGAAATGTGCCCAAAATAAAAGAACAGAAAAAACTCCAGAAAAAGAACTAAACAAAGTGAAGACAAGCAGTCTACCAGATGAAATGTTTGAAACACTGGTTATGGAAATTCTCAATAAACTTAGGGGAAGAATAGATCATCTCAGTAAGAATTCAGGACACATAAGAATGGAGATAGAAAACATAATAAAGACTGTCAGAAATGAAGAATACAATAACTGAAATGAAGAATACATGAAAGGGAACCAACAGTAGATTAGATTAAGCAGAGGACTGAATCAGTGATTTGGAAGACAAGGTAGCAGGAAAACATTCAATCAAAATGACAAAAAAATCCAAAAAAATAAGGATAGTAATATAAGGAGCACATAGGATAATACATAGCATACCAACAATTGCACCATAGGGATACCAAAAAAAGAAGAAAGAGTAATAATTGAAAACCTATTTAAGAAATACTAATGGAAAACTTCCCTAACCTGGTGAAGGAATAGACATATAAGTTCGGTAAACACAGAGAGTTCCAAACAAACTGAACCCAGAAAGACCACTATCAAGAAACATCATAATTAAAATACCAAAGTTTAAAGACAAAGCGATAATCTTAAAAGCAACAAGAGGAAAGTAGTTAGTTACCCACAACAGACCTCCCATATGACTGTCAGCTGATTTCTCAACAGAAACTTTGCAGGCCAGAGAGATTGACTTGAAATATATAAAGTGATGAAAAGCAAGGACCTACAAACAAGATTATTCTACCCAACAAAGTTATCATTTAGAATCAGAGGACATGTAAAGAGCTTTCCAGACAAGGGAAAAAAAAGAAAAAAAATTACATGAAATATTAAAAGAATTAAAATAAAGGTCTGTTGAGACTTCATACTTCTTCTTGATTCAGTTTCGGAATGTTATATGTTTTTAGAAATTTGTCCATTTCTTCTAGGTTGTCAAATTTCTTGCCATACAATTGTTTGCAGTAATTTCTTACAATCCTTTGTATTTCTGTGGTATCAGTCTTGTATTCTCCTTTTTCGTTTCTGATTTTGTTTATCTGGGTCTTCTCTCTTTTTTTCTTGATGAGCCTGACTAAAGGATTGTCGATTTTGTTTATTTTTTCAAAGAACCAGTCTTTTGAATTGTTTGTTTGGTCTCTATGTCATTTAATTCTGCTCTGATCTTGATGATTTACTTCCTTCTTCTTGCCCTAGGCTTTGTTTGTTGCTGTTGTTGTTGTAGTTCTTGTAGCTGTAGGGTTTATTTTCTATTTGATATTCTTCTATCCTTTTCAGATATGCCTGTATTGCTATGAACTTCCCTCTTAGGACTGCTTTTGCTGTCTCCCATACTTTTTGGGCTGTGTGTGTTCATTATCATTAGTTTCCAGAAATTTCTTGATTTCTTCTTTGATGTCATTGTTAACCCATTCATTATTTAATAGCATGTTATTCATTCTCCATTAGTTTGGGTGCCTTTGACTTTTATCTCCGATATTGATTTTTAGTTTCAAGGCACTGTGGTCTGAAAAGGTGCTCGATATGATTTCAATATTCTTGAATTTGTTGAGGCTTGTTTTGTGTCCTATCATGTGGTCCATCTTTGGAAATGTCCCATGTGCATTTGAAAAGAATGTATATTCTGCTTCTTTGGGGTGAAAAGATCTATATATATCAGTTAACTTCATGTGGTTTAGTGTGTTGTTCAATGCCTGTATATCCTTGGTGTTTCTTTGCTTCAAAGATCTGTCTATTGTTGATAATGGAGTGTTAAAGTCCCCTATTATGAGTGTGTTGCTGTTAATAGCTTTCTTGAGGTCTTCTAGTATTTTCTTTATGTATTTGGGTGCTTTTATGTTGGGTGCATCTATGTTTATGAGTGTTATATCTTCTTGATGGATTGTTCCCTTAAGTATTATGAAATGTCCTTCTGTGTCTCTTTGTATTGCCCTTGCTTTGAAATCCATTTTGTCTGATATGAGTACTGCTACCCCAGCTTTTTGTTAATGTCTGTTTGCTTGGAATACTTTTTTGTATCCCTTTACTTTCAGTCTGTGTAAATCTTTTGTTTTGAGGTGTGTTTCTTGTACACAGCAAATATGTGGGTCCTGTTTTTGTATTCATTCCGTTACCCTATGTCTTCTAATTGGATCATTTAATCCATTTACGTTTAAGGTTATTATTGACATGTATTTAAACATTTCCCTTTGTACCTGTGTTTCTCTCCTCTTTTTTCTTCTTTTTCTTAAAACATTCCCTGTAGCATCTCTTGCAATGCTGGTTTGGTGGAGATGTATTCTTTTAGTCTTCCTTTGTCTGGGAAATTCCTTATTTCACCTTCCATTTTGAATGAGAGCCCTGCTGGGTAGTGTATTCTTGGTTTTAGGCTTTTGTTTTTCATTTCTTGAAATAGTTTTGACCATTCCTTCTGCTTTGTAGTATTTCTGTTTAGAAATCAGTCGATAGCCTTTTCGGAGCTCTCTTGTATGTTATTTGCTGTTTTTTTCTTGCTGCTTTTTGGATTCTCCTTGTCTTTGAATGTTGCAATTTTAATTATGATGTGCTTTGGGGTGGATTTTGGGGGGGTTCTTTTTTATTGGGACTCTCTGTGCTTCTTGAACTTGCATAACTTTTTCTCTCATCAGGTTGGGAAAATTTTCCTTCATTACTTCTCCTATCAGCTTTTCTATTCCACACTCCTCTTCTTCTCCCTCTTTTATTCTGATGATCCTGATATTATTTCTTCTCATGCTATCCTGTAATTTTCTTATATCTTGTTCATATTTTTTCAATCTTTTTTCATTTTGTTATATTATCTGGGAATTCTTTTCTACATTGTCCTCTAACTCACTGATCCTATCCTCTGCTTTGTTAGGCCTGCTTTTGATTGATTCTACTGTGTTTTTCAGTTCAGAGATTGTGTTCTTTATTTCTTCCTCGTTCTTGTTAATAGTTTCTATGTCCTTTTTTATGCTGGTGTAGTTCTCCGTAAGTTCCCTGTAATTTTCTTGGAGCTGTTGGTAACTTCCTTGGAGGTTGTAGTAGTTGCTTTTGAGGTTGTTGAGTATATTGAGCTTCTTCACCATCATTCTTTTGAATTCCATATCTGACATTTGGGCTATGTCTATTCCATCTACCTCTCTTTCTGGGGATTCCTCTTTTCTTTTCATTGAGAGGTTGTTTCTGCATCTTACCATGTTGGATACTTCTTGTTTGTTTTTGTTTTTTGGGTTTGTCTGCTTTGACTTCCTGCCTTTGTGTTATGAGATTCTTTATAGGAGATCTGGGAGTTTCAGTGGTGCAGTCTCTTTGATCTTCTGAGCCTGATGTTCTTGGGTTACCCTTTATGTCATTTGTTTATGCTATCTGGTTATATTTCAGATGCTCTTTGGTGGGATCTTCCCTCTGGCTAGTTGACTGAGAGTCACTCTGTCCACTTTGTTGAGTTCTTTTGTGGAGATGCTGTTAAAAACATAGACACATAGCCCAGCCAGGAAAACCACACCCTCAAAAATATCCCCCACCCTTTATCCCACTATCCTCAGCCAATGATCCAGTATTAATATAAATGAAGAGAGATTAGGGCTTTTATACTATAGGAAGAATAGATAAGAGTTGTTTTTAAAGAGTAGAAATATGATTTTTGAGAGAGGTGATGACAGATTAATAATAGTAGCACGTAGTGTTGAGACTATGCAAGACAGTATGTAGTATTTACATTGTATGTTAATAATAAAAGAAAAAGAGGTAAGAATGCAGAGTATAGTAAAAAAGTGGAATTGTATAGTATAGATTTATATAGTAGTTATATTCTATTTATTTAGTGTGAAATGGAGGCTAAACTAGACAAATAAACAAAAATTAAAGAGGAAGGATGTGAAGAAGAGATGGTATGAAACAAATTAAAGGATTTCTTTTTAAAAAAGAAAAACTTTAAAAAATTAAATTTAAATTTAAAATAAGAAATTTACAAAAATTAAAATCAAAAACGATACAAATAAAAAAACTAAAATAGAAATAAAAATTTTTTAAATTTATAAAAGGAAAGTTTTTACTCAGTTCAGCCTTTGTGTATTGTCTTCTTTTTCTGGATCTGCAGCTGGTCTATTGAGGCGGGCCAAAGGTTCCTGGTCCTTGCAGCAGCGGTGTGCGGTGTGCACCGTGGTGGCCAGAGTTCCTTTGGCACCTTTTGGAGCTGACTGGGGTGCTTGTGCACGCATGCACATGCGCACACAAGGTGGCCTCCCCGCTAGCCTCAGGCCTGCTGAGCTGCGCCCTGGGAGTTGGTCTCTCGCCCCTTGGGTCTAGGCCCTGGACACTTGTGCACAGTGGAAGTGAACGTCTGTGAGTCGCTGCTGCCTGCTGTTCCCACGCCCCAGCTGCCTGCAGTTTCCACACCCACCTGGGCGGGACAAGCAGAGCCCATGCAAGTGGTCTGCGCTTCAGCCTGGCGCCCACTGGAGCTGGCCAGGGGTGTCTGCACATGGTCTTCTGCGTGCCCAGTGGGCCCTCCCTGCACCGGCTGGGGCACTGATCTTATGTCTGTTTGGGTGTGCCCGAGGGGCACCTGGATGCGCAGCCTGTGCACCTGGGCCAGTGAATGAGGGCACTTCCCTGTGCATGCCTGTGCGACCCAAGGGGAGGGTTGGGGAGTGGACAAGCACACTTCTGTGCCTGCGCTCATCAAGAATGTCCTATCACCCCCAACCTTTCCTCCCCTCTCCACAGTTCACAATAAAAAAATATAAAGAAAAATCACATTCTCACATACACAGCAGTATGCTGTTCCTTGTCTTTCAGTGCCAGATGCCACCTGGCCCAGTCCTGTCTCTGCCAGCGGGCAGAGATCTGCTTTCTTCCTGATTCCTCTCTGGGGAAGCCTGTGGTCGCCAATAAGCCTTTGTATACTTCCAGCCGCAGCTCGGGGAGCCAACCCAGTCAGAAACCCCGTCTCATTCCTTTCTCCTCTGCTATCCTCACCAAACAGGTCATTCCCAGATGGTTTTCTCTAATCCAGCAGTTCCAAGGCTCGACTCCTGCCAGTGTCCAGCTGTTCACTGAGATGTTCTGTCTGCAATCAGTCCAAACTACAGATGGGTCTCGGGAGCCTGAAAGCGCAGCCTCCCCTCACTCCTCCACCATCTTCCTCTCCAATGATAGAAATATTCTATGTACTGACTGAAATGGTGGTTTCATATGTATATGCATTAATCAAATTTCATGGAACTTTATATTTAAATTGAGCATATTTTTTGAATGTAAATTAAAGCCCAATAAAGTTGATTAAAATACAAAAAATAAATAACTGTGTAAAATGAAAATTATAAACTTTTACAGCATGTAGGAGGGAGATGTAGCCTTCACTGGAAAACTTCCCAGAGGAAGTCAAGTTTATGCTGAGACTTGAGTCAGCCAGGTAAAGATGCAGTGTAAGAAAGTTCAGATCAACAGAACCACATGTAGACAGTCCAGAGTTGGAAGAGAGTATAGAAGATCCAAGGTTTGTGGCATTGAAAAATACACAATTTATTTACAGTAAGACAAGCATTTAAAAAAATCTATGAGTCTAGCAAAGTGGTCAAGGACAGATCCTAGAATACCTTAAGAATCTTTTAAACAACATTGCTTATAAATCCTAAGTGCAGTAAAAATCCACCAAAGAGATTCAGTGTAGGTTTGTACTTTTAAAAAGTTGTCCTTGCAACTTAGAGGGTATTATGCTAAGTGAAATAAGCCAGTCAAAGAAAGACAAATACCATATGATTTTACTTATATGTAAAATCTAAAGAATAATATCAATGAACAAACAAAAGAGAAACTGACACATAGATACAGGGAATAGACTGATGGTTGCCAGAAAGGATGGGGGGTTAAGGGACTGGGTGAAAAAGGGGAAGGGATTAAGAAGTAAAGATTCGTAGTTACAAAATAGTATGGGGACGTAAGTACAGCATAGAGATTATAGTCAATAATATTGTAATAACTATATATGGTGCCAGGTGGGTAATGATAATATCTGGGAAACACTGTGAAGGATGTGATTGTCTAACCACTATACTGTACATCTGAAACCAATACAAAATGATAATGAATGTAAGCTATAATTGAAGAAACAAATATTTAATTATTATCAAAAAAAAAAAAAAGGTCTGTGCAGCAGTGAAGGCAAGGGAAGAGGACAAAATAAGGTAAAAGATGTGAAGGAGAGCAAGAATGGAAGCACTGGCCCATAGACTTCCAAGAGAGAATAATGACTTATAAAAGAGTAATGGTAACAAAGCTAAATCCAAGAGGTAGTAAGGGGGTAGATGCAGGCATCACAACATGAATGCTGTGTGCCTTATTCATACTTTTCTCCCCAAGCTAAGGACAGCACCTTACTATTAATGGATAAGGGTAAAACAAAGAAAGGGACTTCCAGCCAAGATGAAGGCCTAGACAGACACACTATGTCTCCCTCCACAACTAAAAAAGAATACAACTACCTCAAAATTTGACAACCAGAAGTTCCAGAAAATCAAGCTGCACAGAAGTCCAACAAACAAGGACATAAAGGAGAAATAATCATTTAGGCAGATAGAGGCGTGGAGCTGGTGGCAGCAGCAGCAGTGGCAACAGCAGGCAACAGAAAGCGTGATCACACATTTTAAAAAATAGGGAGGGACTCCTGGGGGCATTCCCAGCACCCGACCAGACCACACAGCTCAGGATCCCAGTGCCAGGGAAAATAAAGCCTCATTGATACTGACTATAAAAGCCAGTGGGGGCTGGGGCAGAGGAAGAAACTGCCAGTCTCTCAGTAGAGTCCACTAATTTAAAGGGTCCCCGCAATCATAGAACATTCACAGGCCCACCTGCTCTGGGACTGATGGCCAGGGCAACAGCTAGAAATGCACCAGTCCCATATGAAGTGGGAGAAGTGCCTGGAAAAGGGGCGAGTACTGAGCAAGTAGCATTGTTCCTTCTCAGACCCCTCCCCTACGTACAGTGCCACAACGTGGTGAAACAGGTCACCCATTACTGATGAATACCTAAGGTTCTGCCCCCTACAATGTAACAGGTGTGACACCTCTACCTAAGACACAGAGGCAAACAAACACAAGAACCTGTGAAGATGAGGAGACAGAGAAGTATGGCCCAAAAGAGGGAACAGATCAAGATTCCAGTGGGAGAACTAAGTGACAAGGAGATAGCCAACCGAACAGACCAGGACATAGCCAACCTAACAGATATAGAGTTCAAAACACTGGTGATAAAGGGACTCACAGGCTTGACAGACATGCTTAAGTATGGCAAATACATAAGGAAAGGAGTGAAGGCTATGCTAAATGAAATGAAAGAAAATCAACACAAAGCCAATGATGAAGGAAAGGAAACCAGAGTTCAAATCAATGATATCAAACATAAGGAAGAAATAAACAGTCAACCAGTACAGAATGAGGGCACAAAAATTGAAAAAAATAAGAAGACGCATAGGAACCTCTGGGACAATTTTAAACATGCCAACATCTGAATCATAGCAGTGCCAGAAGGAGAAGAGGAAGAGTAAGAAATAGAAAGCTTATGTAAAAAAAATGAAGGAAAACTTCCCAAATTTGGTGAAGGAAATAAACATACAAGCCCAGAAAGCACAGAGAGTCCCAAACAAGCTAGACTCAAGTAGGACCACACCAAGACACATGATAATTAAAATGCCAAAGGTGAAAGATAAAGAGAGAATCTTAAAAGCAGTGAGAGAAAAGAAGAGAGTTACCTACAAAGGGTGCCTATAAGACTCTCAGCTGATTTCTCAAAAGAAACTTTACAGGCAAGAAGGGACTGGCAAGAAGTATTCAATGTGATGAACAGCAAGGACCCACAACCAAGATTACTCTATTCAGCAAAGCTATCATTTAGAATGGATGGGCAGATGAAGTGCTTTCCAGACAAGATAAAGCTAAAGGAGTTCATCATCTCCAAGCCATTATTATATGAAAAGTCAAAGGGACTTACTTAAGAAAAAGAAGATCAAAACTATGAGCATTAAAATGACAAAAAACTCACAACTATCAATAGAATTTAAAAACTCAAAACAAAATCCAACTAAGCAAACCAGAATAGGAACAGAATCATAGGTATGGGAATCATTTGGAGGGTTATCAGCTGGGAGAGGGAATAGAGAGAATGGGGAAAAGGTTCATGGACTAAGAAGCATAATTAGTTGGTACAAAATAGACAGGGGGAAGTTAAGAATAATATAGGAAAGGGTGAAGGCAAAGAACTTACATGCATGACCATGGACATGAGCTAAGGGGGGTGGAATTGCTCGAGGGAAGGGGGATACTGGGCGGAGGGGAGCAAAGGGAAAAAATGTGACTACTGTAACAACATAATCAATAAAATATACTTAAAAAAACAAAGAAAGGTTAAATTCTATTGTATGGAAAGCAAGAACTTAAGTTTTTTTGGACATCCTATAGAGCAGTGTTTCAGGGTCTGGGAATAATGACAATAGCAGAGATATGAATGGAAGCTCAAAGAGAAAGTTTACCAGTGGGAAATTCCCTGTGGTAGGCAATATTTAACTTTGTATGTTTAATGTGCTTTAAACTGTTATACCTAATAATGACCTTGTAGAGTAGTATTATGTAGGAGAGAGAAGGAAGTGAATTATGTAAGGGATGTGGAGAGCAGCATGGAACATGAGAAAAAAGATTGGAAACCAACAACACAATTAAATTGATTCAGGAGAAATACAGGCACCATCTTCACCCACCAACCCTCCAAAAACAAATCTCAGAGATTCTGAACTCTTGATAGGGACTCACTGGGCATTTAGAGATATTCCATTATTATCACAATGCACTAAGATAGGAAAACTGACAAGGGAATGATTTAGGTAGAAATGGCAATAATTTCAGTTTGAAGTTGTTAAGATTTCTGTTATATATCCAGAAGTGAAAAGTTTTACATACATAACAAAATTTTTAAAAATAAAACTGCTTAATAATAATAGACTGAAGATACTTAAGAAAAATCATAACTTGATGGAATAGTATGGAGCCAGAAAAAAATATTTACAAAGACATTGCAGTAACATGAGATATTTTTATATGAAGGTAAATGGGGAAAAAAGTTATAAAGTTTTTATATCATTCTATTTATATTCGCACTGAAAACAGGATCCTGAAGGACCATATATAGCCCCACTGTGTATTTTATTATGTTAATGTTCAGCAAAGTTTGAATTCAAGTGTCTTAGGTGGAGTGCACAGTCACAGTCATGCTATAGTCCTCACCACTTTTTATTGTCATAAATCTGGTGCATTGAGTTTACAAGCAGTGAAAAGTTTCTTCTAAACTTGTTAATACCAGTCTAGGAATATCAATGTGGTTATCACAGGAAATCATAGGAAACCTTCATTTTCTGTGTATTATTTATATAATTAATTTTTATAATAAGTGCACATTATTTTGTTTTTTAAAAAAGCAAATATTTTTAAAGAAATATTAGCAGAAGAGACTATGCCAAAATGTGAAATGGTAGAGGTTAAGTTGTATTTACATTTTTCTTATGATTATCAACATTTTATAGTTTATCTCTAATGAGCACAAAACTTTTGTAATCGGATAAAATATACTAAGAAACATTCAACAAACATATTAAGTCTTAAGAAAAATTATAATTTTCTAAGAGAATAATGCCAAAATTTGGTCATAAACTGTTAATAAAAGGATTAGGATATATTTATGCTGGTAACACGAGACATCGTGTAGTGAAAAAACACCAGGTAAATCTAAGAATCTCCCTATCTCCTCTCAATAATCTGGAATCCACCTGTACTTCAAGATGATTATAATTTTTATTCTTCAAGAAGACCTCTCAGGGTAAGCCTCACTCCACATCCTTCTTTTTTCTGTCATACATTTGGCAATTTACCATACTTATCTCATTTTTGTAACACATTTTTAAAATCTCATACCTCCTTGGGAAAATATGGCACTATTGAATATTTATTACATCCTTTGAAGAATTTCAATCTTAGGTCACAGCATTAAGAGCTCCTGGTTTTTGTCCCATAAGTCTTGTATATGTCTTGTAAGCTTTCTCACATGCAAAATTTTACTACATACTGTCAACTTACTTTTAGTAAACTAATATCCTGTTCCTCTAACTACATCAAAAATCTATGAGGGTAGCAAACATGTTCTATTTATCTCACTACTAAAGTATCCAGCAGAATGGATTACACATAGTAGGCCCTTAGTTTACATTTGTAATCTGATTTGTTAACTAACAATTCCATAAACTTATGTTAAATCAGTGGTGTATTACAATATACAATTCCCTTAATTTTGTTAGGCACTCCTTATTTTTTCTGGTAAACCTTTCCATCCATTTTGATAATAATTGAGAATTAAAGAAGCGATAAAAGTGCTACCAGTACATTTTAAACTGTAACATTTTCATCACATTACATGAGAAAACATTTTGTGAAACTCAGCAAAAACTTTAAAAGATAATTGTATTTTCTGAAACAAAGGAATTAATGAAGGATTAAAATTTGTTTAAAGTGAGTCTTTGATTTATATATGTAGAACCCATTTCCTGGCTTATGAATTTTATAATAAAGAATTGCTTTATGCTGATTTTCTGTATGATGATTGTTTTATATGATGATGTAGTTGTCTGACGATCTTATTATCTGCACACTGGAGTCTTTATTATTTCATGCAGTTTTAAACATCTGCCTGCAAGTTTTGAAGTAAAAATTTCAGAGTCAGCCAGGATTCCATTTTATATATTAGTTCACTTTTCTTTAAGAAACAATTACATTGGTAGGTGCAACAACTAGAAAATCCGTTTTCTATCCCAATAAGTATTGACTTATAATCTTTAGAAAAAAAATCATTATCTCTTCCTAAATATATATTTAAGCTACAAAAATTATGTCTCAAACTAGGATATTTAGGGAGTTTCTATTCAATAAATCCTAGTGTCCCAATGGAAATGCCAAGAAAATTCTGAGCTCAGACACAGGACATAGACAGTTCAACAGAAAGCTTTTTAATGCTTCTATTAGAAAATAATCGATTAAATTACCACTATATGCAGACAATGGAATTAAGTGTTTTAAAATATGATTAAGAAAGATAAAGTTGTATAAGAGCACCACAACATAGAGTTGCTTCCATCTATAATATCCTCTAAGATAAATAACGCATGAATAAAAATATGATTTCTTCACAGCATTTTCTTTCAGAAGGACCCTACAAATTAAATTTAAATGCTCTATTAAGAGATGATGGTATCTCTAAGAGCCAAGTATGTATTTCTTTGAGCTTTTGAGCTAAATAATTCTGGGTTTGAATGGCAGATATTTTCTTAAATGTTCAAAGAAATTTAATCTATGATATAAGTAAAAGTAGCCACAGATGGATTTTTCCTTCAGTTTGAATAGCAATGTAGGAAGCAGTAGGTGGACACCTGCCAACTCCACGAGTCAATGGAGCTGGTAGTTAGAGTCAGACAGGGCAGGAGAAAAGGTCAGGAGCTTCTCCCCAGATAGAACAGAGCAGGCACCAGGTGAACACCAGCACTTTGGCCAGCAGTGGAAGCTCAGATGGGATTCAGATCTCCAAGACCAGTGGTTGTGGCCCTTTCTGTTAGTCAAGAACAGGGCAAAGGGAGTAAAAAAGTGAGTCTTTTCCTAAACGGTACATTTGTCCCTAAACTGAATCTTTCAGGCAAAAGTGCCAATTCAAAGGAGTAATGTAAATGAAAATGTGGGAAGACATAGAGAGAATGAGAAGAAAAAAATATTTTGGTGCCAGGACATGTGATTTCAGTGGCTGAGAAGCATTTGGTCATATCCAGGATTCTTTCCTTAAACATTCATGTGCTGCCAACTCCAGGACAAGCGCCACACTAAGTACCATGGGTATACATATGAGTGGGTGACATGAAATGTTAAAGGGGCTTATTAAAGAAAAAGAAGAAAATAAAAACTATAAACATTAAAGTGATAACAAGTCCACAGCTATCAACAACTAATCTAAATAAACAAACTAAGCAAACAATGAAAACAGGAACAGAATCATGGGTATGGAGATCATTAGAAGGATTATCAGCTGGGAGGGGGAAGGGTAACAATGGAGGAAAAATGCAGGAATTGAGCATAATTGGTAGATACAAAGTAGACAATGGATGCTAAGAATAGTATAGAAGGACTTCCAGCCAAGTTGGAGGCCTAGACAGACAGTCTGCATCTCCCTCCACAACTAAAAAGGAATACAACTACCTCAAAATTAGAGACAACCAGAAGTTCCAAAAAATCAAGCTCCATGGAAGTCCAACAAACAAAGATACAAAGAAGAAATACTCATCCAGACAAGTAGGAGGGGCGGAGCCCGAGCAGAGAGGACCTGATGTAGTGGTGACAGCAGCTGTGGCAGCAGCAGGCTGGCAGAAAGCAAAGTCAAATGTTTTAAAAAGTAGGGAGAGACACCTGGGGAGCATGCCCAGCACCTCTCCAGACTGTGCAGCTCACAGTTCCAATGCCAGGAAAAATAAAACATCATTGCTTCTGACTGTGCAAACGAGTGGGGGTTGGGGCAGAGGAAGAAACTGTCAGTCTCTCAGCAGAGTCCATTTGTTTAGAGGGCCCTCATGGTCCTAGAGCATCTGCAGATCCACCCATTCTGGGAACAATGGCCAGGGCAACAGCTAGAGAGGCACCAGTCCCATACAGCTGAGGAAAAAGTACCCGGAAAAAGGCCAAGTCCTGACCAAGTAGCATTGTTCCCTCTCAGACCCCTCCCCTACATACAGTGCCAAAACGTGGTGAAACAGGTTGCCCATAATGATGAATACCTGAGGCTCTGCCCCTTACAACAAAACAGGTGCAACAGCTCTACCTAAGACCCAGAGGCAAACAAAAACAGAAGCCTATAAAGATGAGGAGACAGAGAAGTATAGCCCCAAAGAGAACAGATCAAGGTTCCAGTGGGAGAACTAAGTGATCAGGAGATAGCCAATCTAATAGACCAGTAGATAGCCAACCTAACAGATGCAGAATTCAAAACACTGGTGATAAAGATGCTCACAGGCTTGACAGATATGTTTAAGTATGGCAAATGCATAAGGGGAGAGGTGAGGGCTATGCTAAATGAAATGAAGAAAAATCCACACAAAACCAGTGGTGAAGGGAAGGAAACTGGGGTTCAAATCAATGATTTGGAACATAAGGAAGAAAAAACAGTCAACTAGTACAGAATGAGGAAGCAAGAATTGAAAAAAATGAGGAGAGACTTAGGAACCTCAGAGAACTTTAAACATGTCAACATCAGAATCATAGGGGTGCCAGAAGGATAAGAGGAAGAGCAAGAAATTGTAAGCTTATGTGAAGAAAGAATGAATGAAAACTCCCCAAATTTGGTGCAGGAGATAGACATACAAATCCAAAAAACAGAGTCCCAAACAAGCTAGACCCAAGGAGGACCACACTAAGACACATAATCAAAATGCCAAAGGTTCAAGATAAATAGAGAATCTTAAAGAAGCAAAAGAAAAGAAGAGAGTTACCCAGAAAGAGGTGCCTGTAAGACTATCAGCTGGTGATAAAGATGTTCACAGGCTTGACAGATATACCTAAGTACAGCAAATGCATAAGAGAAGAAGTGAAGGCTACGCTAAGTGAAATGAAGAAAAATCTACACAAAACCTATGGTGAAGGGAAGGAAACTGGGATTCAAATCAATGATTTGGAACATAAGAAAGAAAAAAAAAACAGTCAACCAGTGTAGAAAGAGGAAGTAAGAATTGAAAAAAATGAGGAACACTTCCCAAATTTTGTGAAGGAGATGGACATACAGATCCAGGAAGCATGGAGGGTCCTGGGCAAGCTGGACCCAGAGGGGACCACACCAGGATGCATCATGATTGAGATGCCAAAGGTGAAAGATAAAGACAGAGTCCTGGGGGCAGCAAGAGAGAGGCAGAGAGTTGCCTACAGGGGGTTGCCTATAGGACTATCAGCTGGTTTCTCAGGGGACACTTTGCAGGCAGGAAGGGACTGGTGCAGTATTCAATGTGATGAAAAGCAACCTGCAACCAGAATTACTCTGTCCAGCAAAGCTATCATTTGGAATGGAAGGGCAAATGAAGTGCTTCCCAGACAAGGTGAAGCTAAAGGAGTTCATCATCACCAAGACATTATTATATGAAATATCAGAGGGACTTACTTAAGAAAAAGAAGATCAAATCTATGAACACTAAAATGACAACAAACTCACAACTATCAACAACTGAATCTAAAAAATACAAACAAAATCCAAGTAAGCAAACCAGAATAGGAACAGAATCAGAGGTACTGGGATCATTTGGAGGGTTATCAGCTGGGACGGGGAAGAGGGAGAAATGGGGAAATGGGTTAAGAAGCATAATTGGTTGGTACAAAATAGACAGGAGGAAGAAATTTTAAATGTACTTGAAAAAATAATGGTAGAAAATTTCTTTAACCTGGTGAAGGAAATAGACATACATGTCCATTAAGCACAGAGAGTCCCAAAGAGACCCACACCAAGACACATCATAATTAAAATGCCAACAGTTAAAGATAAAAATAGACTCCTAAAAGCAACAAGAGAAAAACAGTTGTTTACCTACAAGAAAGCTGCCATAAAACTGCCAGTTGACTTCTTAACACAAATTTTTCAAGCCAGAAGGTTTTGGCAAGAAATATTCAGTGATGAAAAGCAAGGACCTGCAACCAAGAATACTCCACCTAGCATAGCTATTAGTTATTAAAGGTTAAAGAGCTTCTCAGACAAGAATAAGCTAAAGGAGCTCATCGCGACCAAACTAGTATTAGAAGAAATGTTAAGGGGTCTTCTTAGAAAAGAGTAAGTGGAAAGGTAAGGAGAACAAGAAGAAGGAAAGAAGAAGGAGGAAGAGGAGAAAGAAAAGAAGAAAAATGATCAAAAATACAAATAATAAAATGGCAATAAGTACAGATCTATCAACAATTACTTCAAATGCAAATGGACTAATGCTCTAATCTAAAGGCATAAGGTGGCTGAATGGATAACAAAATACTATATTAACATATGCTGTCTACAAGAGACTCACTTCATACCAAAGAGCACAAACAGGCTGAAAGTAAAGAGATGAAAAAAGATTACTTCATTAAAATGGAAACAAACAAACAAAAATTTGTGGTGACAAAACTTATACCAGACAAAATAGTCTTTAAAACAAAGGCTATAAAAAGAGACAAAGAGGGACCCAACAATTCCACTTCTAGGTATTTATCTGAAGAAACCCAAAACACTAAATCAAAAAGACATATATATCCATATGTTTTCTGCAGCATCATTCACAATAGCCAAAATATGAAAGCAAACTAGCTACCCACCAAGAGATGAATGGATAAAGAAATGTGGTGAATATATAGAATTAAACATGACTCAACTATAAAAAAGAATGGAATCTTGCATCTATGACAACATCCATGGACATAGAGGGTATTGTGCTGAGTTAAATAAATCAAACAGAAAAATACAAGTGCCAGATGACTTCATTTATATGTGGAATCTATAAAACAAAATAAATGAACAAGCAGAACAGAAACAGACTCATGAATACAGAGAATATTTTGATGGCTACCAGATGGGGGAAGGTTGGAGGAATGGGTGAAAAATGTAAAGGAATTTAGAAGTCAAAGTTGGTAGTTACAGAATAGTCATGGAGATGTAAGGTACAGCATAATAATATAGGCAATAGTATTGTAATAGCTATGTATGGTGTGAGATGGGTACTATATTTATCAGGATGATTACTTCACAGTTGTATAGATGTCTAATCACTATGTTGTACACCTCAATCTCATGTAACATAGTATGTCAACTGTAATTGAAAAATAAAAATATTATTTAAAATAAATTTTTAAAATGTCAAACAATGAAACGCAGAAGACAGAGATCTCTAAGGTGAGAAAGGAATGAAGTGACCCTTACGACTACTTCAGCTATCTAAAAGATTTTCCAGGCCACAACCCAACAAGGGAAAATCCAGGTGGTACTTGACAAATTCTTAAGCAGAGGAAACAAAGGTGCTATTACAGAAAGATCTGGGCTACTAAAATTTGTAGAACATAGTACTAAAAAGTTGAGAACTACAAAAATAGAGAATTCCAAATATCTATAGGAAATTTCTCTCAAGAATTCAGCTAAGTGTTGATCAGTCCATGCAAGTGTAGAAACTACATAGGGTAAAGAAAAAAAAACCCACCCAGAGGAATAAAGGAAATATCCACCCAGTGCTCACACAGGGCCCATAATAGCTCCTTTTGCCACCAGCCAACTGGAAAACCTCATGACTCATGAGACATTTGGTAAAGTGCTCAGAAAATTATTGCCTCACTGGTAGAAAATAATTATCCTTAAACTGAGCACTAACATGGTCCTATAACATAACTCTCAAAATCAAGACCTGAAAGGGTTAAACTGCTTCCAAGTAAATTCATGCCATCTAAAAATTAAGTTCAATAACATTTATAAGAATAAAAATACCCAGCCCTCAACAAGGGAAAAATTGCAATGTCTGGCAACCCATGGACAACAGTGTGGTGATTGCAGCGGGTAGGCCAGTGGGTGGAGATGGAAGATGGCATAGGGAGGATATATGGTAATGAAAACATATAATTTTAAAAAGCAGGAAAATACACCCCATCATGTGGAATATAATCAGTACATAGAAACTGACCCAGAACTGACCCAGATGTTAGAATTAGCAAAGAAGGACATTACAACAATTATTATAATTGTATTTTGTATGTCCACAGAGTTAAGTAGAGAAATAGAAGATATAAAAAAAAAGACTACAATCAACTTCTAGGGATAAACATTATAATGTATAATGTGTTTCACCTCATACACTGATGGGATTGACAGTAGATGATCACAAAAGAAAAAATTACTAAAATTGAAGACATAGCAATACAAATTATCCAAATCAAATACACACACACACACAAAATGGAACATCACTAAACTATGAGACAATTTTAAGCAGCCTCATATACATGTAGTGGGAGTTTTGAAAAAAAAAAGGAGGAGAAACAGAAAAAAATATTTGAAAAATAATGTTACAACAACTTTTGGCTCCTCAGGTAAGGAGATTTGAAGTCACTATTCCACCCTAACAACAAATACAATATAGATTGAAAAATCAACAACTTTTCTTGGATCTATGAAAGAAGGGAGGATGCAAGTGCAGAACAGTGCCCTCAAAATTGGAGAGACAGACAAATACAAGGGATTATGTGTTATAGGGGCAGAAACCACCACAGGAACCAGTGCCAGGATAGAAAAACCTGAACTATTATTGATGAATTTCTGGAGTCTGAGTGTGGACAACTCTGAGAGTTCAAAATTCTGGGACCAAGTCAGGGGGGGATGGAGGGTTGGCAAACATATTGTAATACTTACCTCCAGGCACTTAACCAGGTTCTCAATGTCAGAAAAAAAATTTCCTCATGATTCCAGCAGGAGGTGGGGGTAAGCAACCATTTTGAAATATGATAGTAAATTCTTTTTCTCAATAAGGCCTGTTCTCAAAAGAAAATTTAAATTTAAATTTAAAAACCTAGTTAATCAGAGCCTAACCTGAACCTGACTGACCTAGGGAAAGAGAAATATTCAGCTGTAGCCAATTGTAACCACCCTACCTGTAAGGGAAAAAAAAAAAAAAAACACTGAAAAATGCATGTAAAGTTCACAATCCAGAGACACAGGCTCATGAAAAGAATAAAATATAATCACGGGACTATAGAGTGCTTCCTCTCCCCCATACCCACCACCACATTTAAAGGTCTATTACAGCCCTTCTTTATACTTGGAACATCATTTCTGGCTATCAAGAAAAAATAATAAGGCATACCAAAAGGTACAAAAACAAGATACACAATTTGAAGAAACATGACAGGAATGTTGGAATTATCAAACCAATAATTTAGAAAGATTATGAGTAAAATGCTAAGGGCTCTATTGGATTAAGTAGACAGTATGAAAGAACAGATGGGTAATGTAAACAGACACATGGAAAGCCTGAGAAAGATCCAAAAGAATGCTAGAGATCAAAACACTGTAGCAAAAATGAAGAATGTCTTTAATGGACTTATTAGTAGACTGGCTGATGAAAGAATCTAGAAGACATATCAATAGCATCCTCAAAAACTAAAAAGCAAAGAGAACAAAGACTGAAAAATAAAACCAGAATAGCCAAAGACTGTAACATAGCTACAAAAGTTGTAATATATGAATAATGGAAATACCAGGAGAAAAAAAATTAAAGGAACAGAAAAAAATATTTTAAACATTAATGAATTTCTCAAAATTAATGTCAAACATCAAAGCACAGATCCAGGAAGCTCTGAAACACCAGTAGGTTACATGCCTGAAAAACTATACCTAGGCATATTATATTCAAACTACAGAAAATTAAAGATAAAGAATAAAATTCTAATAGAAGCCAGAGGAATAAAACAATTATTTCTTATATGGGAAGAAATGAAGATAAGAATAATACTTGACTTCTCTTCAGAAACCATGGAAGCAAGAAGAGAATAGACTGAAATATTTAAGTACTGAGAGGAAAAAAATACCATCTAGAATTTTTTACCCTGTAGAAATATTCCTCAAAAGTAAAGGAGAAACAAAGGCTTTCTAAGAAAATAAAATAAAATTTAGATAATTTGTTTCCAGGATACCAGCCTTGCAAAAAAAGTTCAAAGAAGTTCTTTAAAGAGTCAGAATATAATAGATCAGAAATTCAGATCTACATAAATAAAGAGCAATGAAAAAGGAACAAGTGAATGCAAAACAAAAGCATTTTTTAAATATTTCTAACAGATAACAGTTTATTCAAAAATAATTTTAACGCTGTATTTGATTATACATGCTTGTATGCAAACAACCCTACTAAAAGTGGGTCAAAAACCAAAGCAAATCCCTCACTAAAGATAAACAGATGGGAAACAAACATATGAAAAGAAGTTCATCACATGTCATCAGAGATATGCAAATTAAAATAACAGTGAAACACTACTATAGGCAAACATCTGGAAGACTGACAACGCAAATGCTGGCCAGGTGTCATCGTCATCGGCAGCCGTCCGTCTCGAGAGACGATGGCGTAGCTTCTTGAGAGTCTATCTGCACCGCCGAGAATGGCTGTGCAGTCCGACTCGGGAGTGACAATCCCTGCCGCACTTGTTACAGGTGAAGGCAGATCGCTGTTGTTGCTGCTGTTGACGCTGCTTCCGCCTCGATCTCTTCTGGACCGCCTCCTCGTTGCGCGCAGCCTCTGCGCGTGACGTACCTTGCCTGACCGCGAGCCTCCAGGCTAGGCGGTCGTCTGCTTGAACTTCCCATGTGTTGAGATTGATGGAGCATTGTGTCATGTCCTTTTTGCAGATGTCTTTGAACCGCAGTTTTGGGCGCCCTGTCATCCTCTGGCCTTCTGCTAGCTCGCCGTAGAGGAGGTCTTTGGGAATACGGCCTGCATCCATTCTTTTGACATGGCCGAGCCACCTGAGGCGTCTCACTAAGAATTGCATGCAAACTGCTCATGTTGGCTCGCTTCAGCACCTCAGTGTTGGGAACCTTATCCTGCCAGGTGACATGCAGGACGCGTCGCAGGCACCTCATGTGGAAGCTGTTGAGTTTCCTTTCGTGCCTTGCGTAGGTGGTCCACGTCTCGCTGCCATAGAGGAGAGTGCTGAGTACGCAGGCTTGGTAGATGCACAGTCTGGTTTTCTCAGTGAGGCTGGAATTGTTCCACGCTCGTCGGTTCAGTTTGGCCATAACTGTGGCTGCCCTGGCGATTCTCCAGTTGACCTCCAAGTCAACTGACAGAGAGCTCGAGATGGTGGACCCGAGGTAAGTGAAGTCGTTGACAACCTCCAGGGTGTATCCGTTAATGGTGATGCATGGGGGAGTCCCCGTGCCTTGAGCCATAACGTTCGTCTTCGTCAGGCTGATGGCTAATCCGAACTCCTTGCATGTGTGGGAAAGGCAAGTGACTAGCTGCTGGAGTCCCTCTTCGGAGTGTGATGTCAAGGCTGCGTCATCGGCGAAGAGCATCTCATGGATGAGCACCTCTTTGACTTTGGTCTTGGCTCGTAGACGGGCCAGGTTGTAGAGCTTGCCATCGGATCTGGTGTGAATGAAGACACCCTCGCTGCAGTCCTTAAAGGCGTATTGGAGGAGCATGGAGAAGAAGATTCCGAACAGCGTAGGCGCGAGGACGCAACCCTGCTATACTCCGCTGCTGACTGGGAAGGCCTACGCCATTGTAGGACACCGTGCTGCGCATGTTGTCGTGAAAGGACAAGACCACAGCAAGCAGATGCGGTGGACAGCCAATCTTCCGTAGCAAGCTGAAGAGTCCGCTTCGACTGACCAGATCAAACGCCTTCGTGAGGTCGATAAAGGCGAGGTAGAGTGGTTTATGCTGCTCATGACACTTCTCCTGCAGCTGGCGTAGGGAGAAGATCATGTCCACTGTTGATCGGCCAGCTCTGAAGCCACACTGGGACTCTGGGTAGACGCGGGAAGCAAGGGTCTGCAGGCGGGCAAGAGTGACCCGGGCGAATACTTTGCCGACGACGCTGAGGAGAGAGATGCCCCGGTAGTTGTTGCAGTCGCTGCGGTCTCCTTTGTTCTTGTACATGGTGATAATGTTGGCGTCTCTCATATCCTGGGGGATGTAACCCTCCTTCCAGCAGAGACAGAGTAGATGGTGGAGCGGCTGTAGCAGGACTGGTTTCCCGCTCTTTAGGATTTCTGGAGGGATTCCGTCGCTTCCTGGTGCTTTCCCGCAAGCGAGGCGGTCGATGGCTTTGCCGAGCTCTGCCGCAGTAGGTGGGGTGTCTAGCTCCTCCATGACTGGTAGGTCTGGGATGGCGTTAAGAGCAGTGTCTGTTACGGTGTTCCTCGTCGCGTACAGCTCGAGGTAGTGCTCGGTCCACCGCCGCATTTGCTGGTCCTGGTCAGTGATGACCTCACCTGTCTTGGACTTAAGGGGGGCGATCTTGGAGGGGATTGGGCCTGTTGCCTTCTTGATACCCTCATACATTCCTCGTGCGTTGCCTATATCGGTGGCTTCCTGGATGGTTCTGCACAGGTTTAGCCAATAGGTGTTGGCACAGTGGCGGGCGGTCTTCTGGACTTTGTTCCTGGCAGCCCGTAGAGCTTGAAGTGTACTGGGAGTGGGCGTGGCCTTGTAAGCCAGTAGGGCCTTCCTCTTAGCCTCGATCACGGGTTCCATTTCTTCCCAGTGAGCCTCGTACCAGTCAGCGTTCTTCCGCTCTTTCTTCCCATAAGCAATAATGGCGGAGTTGTATATGGCATCGCGAAGATGTGGCCAATTAGATTCGATAATGTCATCTGCCGCCATTCCCTCGCCGAGTGCATCTTCCATCCTGTTGATGAATTGCTGGGTCTTAACTGGGTTGCTGGCACAACTGGTGTTGATGCGTGGGCGACCCTTCATCTTGGAGTGGTGCAACCTCTTCGGCATTATGTGCACCTTACTTACCACGAGGGCATGGTCCGTGTCGCAGTCTGCACTGTGGTAGCTGCGGGTGAGGAGGGTGCTGCCAATATCCGTTCTTCTGGTGATGACGAGGTCAAGCTGGTGCCAGTGGCGGGAGCGGGGGTGCCTCCATGACACCTGGTGGATCTCTTTGCACTTGAAGAATGTGTTTGTCACGCACAGGCCATGGTGACACGAAAGCTCAAGCAGTCGCTGACCATTCTCATTGATCTTTCCTCTCCCAAAGTTTCCGAGGCAGGTGAGCCAGGCCATGTGGTCGGCTCCTACTCTTGCGTTGAAGTCTCCAAGGAGATAAAGAGCGTTACTTCTGGGGATCTTGGATAACGCTTCGTCCAGTGCATGGTAGAACTGTTCTTTCTCTTCGGTGGTGGCGCAGAGGGTTGGGGCGTACGCGCTAAGAATGCTGACTGGGCCGAAAGTTGTTGACAATTGGAGGGTAAGTAATCTCTCTGTGCCTCCTGTGTGTGGCTCTATGGAGTTAACAAGCATGTTCTTCACACCGAACCCAACACCGTCCTGTCTTGGTTGGTCCGGAGACTTCCCTTGCTAGTAGAAGGTGTAGTTGGTTTCTCTGATAGTTCCGTTGTCGGCCAGCCGGGTCTCCTGTAGAGCCGCAATGTCGATGTTTAGTCGTGCCAGTTCCCTGTCGATGACGGCGGTTTTCCTGGCACCATTGATCCACAGAAGGTCTGCAGTAAGTCCAGGACACATGGTCCTGATGTTCCAGCTAGCGAGGCGAAGAGCTGGAGGCTTCTTTCTTGTTGTTTGCTTGGAATTGCCTGGTGCGAGTGTTTTGTGGCCCACTTTTCGAGAGACGCCTCTCTGATCCCCACGCACCCAGTGGGGCAGGCGAGCCATGGCAAGACGGCACCTAATTGGCTGGGGGCTTCCCAGCTTGAGGCGGGCAGTAGCTGTCCAGTGAGGTGCGATAACCTCTCCCACTGTCAGAGGAGACCCCTGGCACTCGTTTCCTTCGCCAATCGGATGAGCTTATAACCGGTAACTGTCTCCTCCCGTGTTAAGTCGACATCTTGCGATGACGCTGGAGTGTCCTCTCCAGTGAAGCTACAAAGCCTGGGCAGGGTGATATGGAGGGCCAGCTGTTGCCCATGCAGCAGACCCCCCGTCTCTTCGCAGCTGAAGGATCCAAGGGGAAAGACAGAGTCAATACAGCTTGGCTTCAGGTGCACCGCAGGAGTTGCCGGTGTTGACTACAACGTCAAACCGCCTTAGGGACTCCGGCTCCGGATTTTCTGTCGGGGTTTACTCCCTTAGCCTTTCCCCTGAGGAGGTATGCCGCAAGGCAGCGGAGGTTTAGAGTCAGAGTTTCCCTTCTCCTTAGCCTTTCCCATGAAGAGGTATGCCGCAAGGCAGCGGAGGTTTTTTGGAATCAGAGTTTTCCTTCTCTGATGTGCCCTGACTGGAAGATCGAACCAGCGACACTTAGCTCGCAGGCCGACGCTCAATCCACTGAGCCAAGCCATCCAGGGGGTACATGAAAGAAAAAGCTTTGGAGTACATGAAAGAAAAAGGCAGTGAGCACATCAAGCCCCCGGCTAGGGGTGCGGCAACAACACGGCCCAGCAGCAGAATCAAGCACTGATACAGCATTCAAATCACTGGTTTCATTCAGGGAAGACATTTCTTTTCAAAATAACACCAGGAGTGTTTTTCTTGCTTATTAAAGTAATACATGTTCACTGTCAAAAATATAGAAAACACAGAATGTTATCAAAAGAACACTGAAGTCCCCTGTAATCTAACCATCTATAGATAACTACCATTTATAGCCTGATGTGTTAGGTTTCTTAATTTTTTAAACATTTTTATGAGTATTTCAGATGGGAATGCCACAAGCCCTAACCCTGTTGCCTATCACAGACACTGCTCGCTAATCAGTCAGCATTCTTCCCTGCGGAGCCTAGATCTGCCCCTGGAGCCTTACCAACCCAGAACTCCAGGCAGCCATTTCTAATGGATCAGAGATGAAACCTATTCGCTGTCTTTACCCTAGATGAAGGAAAATAAAATTCATTTAACTCAAAGATATCTAGCTCCCGGAGAAACAGACAGTGGTAAGTGGCAATGTGACACAAAGGAGAGGCAGCCTATCACAAGAACATGAAGAAACATGGGATTGGGAACGACCATCACCACCACAGATTATTTTTATTATATCCACAAGAGCTTGGTGCTGTGCTGGGCACCATGTGTGGTTGTTAGAGCAAAGTGATATGTTCATTTACTTAGTCAACCATACGCATTGTTGCAGTACTTTGGTTTCTCCAAGTTGACCAGCCAAGACAAACTGCCTGGAACAAAGTGAACACTAGATTTACCAGCCAGAAAACAGCGCAGACACAGAGAGCTCACCTCTTTTTATAGCCTGCCGTGAAAGCAGCATACCGCAGCACCATGTCCTCCCCCGTCACATACATGGCAACACGAACAAGAGGATTTCAGGAGTCACAGATGAAGCCTGGGGCGTTAAGCCACCAGAAGGAGATGAGGCCCCTTTTTACATACTAGGCGTAGTCTGACTAACCACAACTAGTTTGGGCATCTGCAGCACCATTTACTCATAATGTCCAACTTTTTATAAAAAGTTGGCCAGGTGTAGAACAATAGAAACTGTCATACATTGTGAGTGGGAATGATATACAGCCATTTTGGAAGATAGTTCAGCAGTTTTCTATGTAACTGAATATAATCTTACCATACAATCCAGCAATCACATCCTTGGTACAATATTTGCCCATAAGAGTCAAAATCTTATGTCCACAAAAAATTTGTACATAAAAGTTTATAGCAGCTTTATTCATAATTGACATCCCTAGACCCCAAGACCCCAGGGCCCCTTACCACACCTGCAGCTGTCTGTGAGATGACAGGATGTATCAAGCTGAAACCACGTCCTGTTTCGATCAGTCTGTTCCACCCCTCAGCTGCCAGAAGGCCAGACAGCTGACAAGGCTCACAAAAAAATCCCCCTCTTTGCCCTCCCCCTATAAAAGCAACCCCCCTTCTCCCCTAGAAAGGCAAAGTCCTGACCACCCAGGGTAGGTCTCCCCACTTGCTGGTTTCCCCCATAAACCTGTGCTTCTCAGCTTGCTGGGTCTTACTGGTCATCTGAGTGATTCCATTCTTACAATAATTGCCAAAAATTGGAAGCAATTAAAATAGGCATCAGTGAGCAAATAGATATGATAATAACTGTGGTACTCCCAGGCAATGAAGGTAAAAGAAAAGAGCTTCAAGCTATAACAAGACATGGTGGAATTTTACATGCTCATTACTAAGAAAGAGAAACCAGTCTGAAAAGACTAATAACTCTATGATTCCAACTATACAACATTCTGGTAAAGGTAAAACTATGGAGATAGTAAATCATGAGTGGTTATCAGGGTTTAGGTAGGGAAAAGGATGGATAGGCAAGGTGCAGAAGACTTTTAGGGCATTAAATACTCTGTATGATATCATAATGGTAGATATGTGTTATTACACATTGCCTAAAGCCATAGAAGGTGCAAATACCAAGAGTGAACCATAAACTATGAACTTTGGCTGATTCTGATGTGTCAATCAATGGAGGTTCATCAGTTATAACAAAGGTACCACTTTGTGGGGAATATTATTAATGGGGGCAGCACTGAAGGGTGGCATGGAGTATATAGGAAATCTGTATCTTCCCTCAATTTTGCTATGAATCCGAAACTCCTCTAAAAAAAAAAAAAAATCTTAATTCTTTTAAATGGCCAAAATTCTTCTAACTTTAATGAAAACTATAAACCAAAACTTATAAATAATAATCAATGAAGAAAAAATGAATCATAAAATGTAACTAATCCAAAACAAGGCAATAATTAAGAAAAGGAGAACAAAAATAAGATTTGGGACAAATTGAAAACAAATAGCAAGATAAATTTAAACCTAATAATAAATAATTACATTTCATATAAATGGCCTAAACACTCCAATTAAAAGACAGAATTTATAAGATTAGGTTTTTTAAAAGCAGGACCTAACTATTTTCTGTTTATAAAAATCACATTCAAATATATAAATATCAATAAGATAAAAGTGAAAGGACAGAAATGATACCTATTATGCTAACTTTAATGAAAATAAAGCTGAGTGGTTATACTGGTATCACAGATAAGCAGATAAATGAAAAGGTAAGATATAAGATGATACTAGTTTGCAGATATCAATTTTTATGGCTCATGTCTTTTAATGCAACAGCTATACAATCAAAATGTCTACATTTATGTGTTTTGTACTATTGGTTTTAAATATTTCCTAATCCATTCCATCTTTTCTGCATGAACAAATGTTATGAAGTCCTGTTCACTGCTAATGTATGAGAGGTATGATGAGCTGCAGCCTTCCCATCACCTCAGTGTGGAAAATTTCAACTCTAAATCTCCACCGTGCATCTTTTTCTGAGGGACTACAGATATGCAGCTACAAGGCTCCTCAAAACCCTGTCTTACTGCTTATGTCCTCTTGAGAATAGAACAGGAAAAGAAATAACGTTAGAAAAGTACAAGACTGAAATCAGTTATTTGATAACTGCCTTATTTATCAGCTAGAGACTCTAGCAAGCATTGTATCAATTTGGATTGTTTGTTCAAAAGCAAAGCAAAGTCAATTCTAGCTAAAATAACCAAAATGAGCACATTAACTGAAAGGGTAAAATGTAGTTTTACAGAATCTGAAAAGATTTTTAAAACCAGTCCTCAGTGTAGTGGGCAAAACAATGCCCCCTCAAAATGCCCATGTTCTATTCCCTAGAACCTATGAATATGTCACTTTTTATGGAATGAAATGAAGTTGCAAATGGAATAAAGATTTGCTTATCAGCTGGCCTTAGCATAGAGAGGGGATGCTGGATTATTCAGGGTGAGCCCAAGGTAGTCACATGAGTTCTTAAAAGTGGTAAAGAGAGGCAGACAAGCAGAGTCAGAGATGTAATAATGAAATAGTCAGAGAGATGCAATGTGAGGATTTACCCTTTGTTTTCAAGATGGAGGAAGGAGACCATTAGTGAAGAAATGCAAGCAGCTTCTAGAAGCTGGAAAAAGCAAGAAATTGGATTCTTACCTAGAATCTCCAGAAAAGAACACAGCCCTGCCAATATTTTAATTTTAGCCCAATGAAACCAACTGTGTCAAACTTCTGACCTCTAGACCTTATAAGACAATAAATTTATTTTTTTTAAACCACTAAGTTTGGGTAATTTGTTACAATAGCGGTAGAAAATTAATACAGTCATGATGAATACCCCCCAGTTAAATCCTCTGGGTTACTCAGTACAAAGTCTAGACTCCAGGGACATTATCTGAGTGACATGAGCATTCAGTAGCCTGAGAGGATGAGTCATCTTAATTGACAGGCCAAGAAGATGCTATAAAATAGACAAATGATTCCTCAAAGCAAAAGCAAAATGAAAGTATGTTAGCAGAAGTGGAAATGGATGTGTGCAGACAAGTGGACAGACTTCCATCTTACCTAGCATGTACCCTAGTAGCCAATATGGAAATAACTGGTTTCTCCTGACTCCCCTAATAATTTTTCAATGTAAGAACAAATAAAACTACAATTATCATTAAAAGATTACATTTCATGCCTTATAAAGAACTCAGGTCAATCTAATTATCACTTATCAAATGCTCAGTATGTAAATCTATGATAAGTACTGGAGATGAAATGGACAGCAAGAAGCCCTAGTCTCTTCTCTGGAGTATAAGACAAAGCAAGCTTCGAGTATGTGAATAAATTTGTGTGTGTGAGTGTGTCAAGTACTGTGGAAAGAGAAGTATAGATTTTGGGAGATGTTGCAAGAAATGTTAATGATTAGTCACAATCTTTTGTATTCACTTAAATAAGCATTTGCTTCTTCCTCTATTTGATGCCTTGATTCTTAAAATCAGAAAGCAGCTTCCTCTATTTTGTATCCACCATGATGCACTTTTCACAGTAGGTACTCAGCACCTGTTTAAGAATTGGACTGAATTTGCAAATACAGCCTCTGGAGGGAAAGCAGAAAAATTTTTTAAAGAGAAAAACTGTTTATGGTACTAAATACTCGAATATAAACACTCCCTTTTAATGGGCTTCCACCTTTGTATGTACCAAGTGCCCTCACATATATTACTCCCCAGCCTGTGACAATTCATTTCATGAAAACATAAACATTTTCATTCTGTTTGGCAGTCTACTGCCAAACTACTCCTCAAGCATGGCCCAGAAGGAGCAGAACTTGCAGCTCCTGGCAAAATGTCCCTCTAGGTACTTCAGTAAATAGATCTCCAGTCAACTTTAAAAGGAACATGAAGAAACAATTAGATATGGAGAGCTTGTCTCGGGGCTTATCAAGCAGTTAGAAAAGCATTTTAGACCCATACAGGAAAATATATGAAACAAGTTTTTATGATGCACTTCTCAAGTCCAGCTGGCTAGTTTGCTGTACTTTCCTATTATTTTAGTCTGGGTTTCTGATTGGTTAGATTTAACTGGATGGGACAAACTGAACAAATAACAAAGGTGCACCATTTACTCTGGCAATCCTGCCTATATTACCATTTAATAATTCAATTTGTAGATTTTTAAGACTTAAATCCCAGGAAGTATAGAAGGTTCTGGAATTTTGGCTTCCATAGGGTGGAATCAAAAGAATCAAAAGAGTGGTTTATGAGACAAATAGCAGTAACTGTGAGTTGGTCTGGCTTTTCAGCAAGATGTTAAAAGGCCAGGCATTTCCAGTTTGCAGAGATCAAATATTAATAATAACAAGAAGGTCCACATTTCTCTGATGAAGCCCCTATACTGACTGCTTTCATTTATTTACTAATTTTGCCATGGGAATTTCTTGCAAACATCTGTAATAATAACTTGATAAGGAAATTATTCTCTACCTTTTATTTCAATTTCTTCTAAAGAAATCCCACAGAGGAGTTTTTTCCTATTATCCAACCTCCTAAAACTGTAAAAGGGTGAAATATTCATACATTTCTGGTGGACTTCTTGTTCTGATTTTTGCAAGACAAAGGCTCTTTGTTCTGACAGAAGTGATTTAGAAATTATGGGCACAGTTGCAAATAAGATTCAGACCAACTGGCTGTAAACTAAATAGCCAGATGATAGAATGTGTTATTAAGTATTTATGAAGTAATCTGGTAAGATATGCAGCTGGTCCTCTGTTCCTTAATAGATGTAAGAGTTCCCAGTATATTTCACTGATTGATTACATGAATATCCTTATTACAGTGGTATATTAGAAAACAAGTCTTGAATCATCTGATGCCTTTTATCTACAAGATTATCTTTCTAGAATAAAAGGGGCATTCGTTTTCACACTAACAGCAGAAACAACATTTATTCAAGAGAAAATCTAGATAGAAATATATTCAAATATAGGTTGCATTCTAGAATTACATAATTGGAGTTGTCCATTAAGTACTTCATTTGAAGCGAATAATGTTGTCAATAACTCACTATATGTAAGTTAAACACCCAGCTATTCCTTAATATGTGGGGAATATATCTTTGTGTTTTTCCCCAAAAATATCAGCTTGTTTTCCTTGACATGCTGTATAAGCTCAAATGAATGAATAGAATTACATAATTCTCTTAGATAAATTTGATTTGAAGTTCAGAATATGTCCAAAAATATGTAAGTCCAAAACTAAACAGTTTTGGAAATTTTCAGTGACTATGAATAGAATGTCTAAATTGGAAATGTCATTTCAACCTTTTCTTCCACCTCACTGCTGTGACTCTTATAACTGGTTGCTTGTGTTGCCTTAATTTCCTTTAGTACAGTGTGACCATTTCCTAGGATTATTGAGTACTGAGTAATCTTTTCCAGTTATATGCAGTAGTGTCATATGAGGATTATCTGGTATGGAAAAAAGCATATTTATAATAGAAGTAATTTTGCATAGCTGACCTTTAAAACCACTGATTGTGTTTATAAGACACCAACACTCCCAGTATTCTTGAAATCACTTCAGGGTTCATTTCAATGGTCATTTTCCATTAGGTCCATTGATGTAATTTATACAGTAATGTCATGGTGGGCAGTCTATAACCAAATGTAAATATAGATATAAAATTCAGGACTCTGAATGGGACCATAAAAACAATCAAGTTAAGTCATTTCATTAAGCAAAGCAGAAACTGAAGAAAAATAATTTTTCGAAAACCACACAGCTATTTGGTGGCAGACCTGAGAATAGTATAGGAGTTTTCTATTTCCAAAGCCAGTGCTGGATGGACCATAGTTGATGGTTTTGGCCAACGCAAAGAAGAAATTGTACTGGAAACGTTTTGCTACCATGACTATAGAAGCAGTCTAAATATATAGCAAAAATAAACATTTTAAGTCACAGAGACACAATAGTGGAAAATATTCACCATTTCTTTCTTTTCAGCCCATATTTTTATTATATACATAATGTAAATGTTTCATTAGGAACTTCCTGTACATCAACTAATCCAAACAAAGATTAAACAGCTGATATCTAAGTCTGTTGTTATGTAACTCTAAATAAGGAATTAGGATAGTTGAGTTGAACAACATAATTTCTTTGAAAAGTCTAAGCCTTATTACTCTACCTAGGGAAAAAAGGCCAGAGTGTCATACATCTATGGAGAAAATAAAATTTTGCACAGAAATAAGATGCATTTACCTCTCCTTCCTCACTACCAAACCAATCAACAAAGAACATTTTCTCTGGGTAAATTTTAGAGTATTTTAAAAACTTGCAGTGTGAGAACAGGAGGATTAAATAAATTCAAATAATTTATTTAAATAAAACCTATGTGGCAACAAATTCTCAGCAATATCTATAGAATCATTAGTATTTTTAACTGTTCTAAGTTCAAAGTAATATGTGTTTAAGATGGTTCCATCTGCTTTTTAATTATCTTGTCCTCTGCCATCAAGAATAATGTCAACTTTCAATTACTATTTGAAATTACCTTCTCTTTTTCCAGTTTGTTAGAAATGACTTTACCCTTAGCTTATTGCAAACATCAAGACCAGCCAGAGTTCCCTCCATCATATCTCCAACTATGCAACATAAAAGTACATTTGTTCCCCTCTGAAAATATGCCTGCTGGTTCCCAAGGCTAAATCCCACTGTCCTATAACCTGGTTCTCTCTGCCTTATTCCATGTCCACCTTCAGTTCATTTATTTAATAAATATTTTACTTCAATCAACCCAGGCATTCTTTCCCTCAGTCCTAAGCCCATAAATACATCCTAGTTACTCTTAAATTGAAGAAAATTATTATTTGACCCTAAAGTCTTTTCAGGTTCTTTTCTTGCACTTTTCAGGCAAGCTGAGTTTATCCATTAAAAAGTATATTATAATAGAATGCTTAATGTGATGGAGGAAATGTTCAAAATGTATTTTAAAGGTATATACAAACCAGTATAGGCAACATAATTGCAGTTTTATGGAAAAAAAATCTACATTTGTGCAGCAAAATGTATAAAGCACTACATATATGCAAAAAGAAGCAGAGAGGACAAAAACACAGAAATGGACAGCAATAGGGACATTTCTCTGGGTATTAAATTATGTGCTTTTTAGTTTCTTCATGCTGTTCTATATTTTCAAACTTTTCTTTTTTAAATTATTTGAATTATTAAAAATTTTGAGTTTTATGTTCACAGCAAAATCAAATTGAAAGTACAGAGAATTCCATTATACCCCTTGTCCTCACACACATAGCCTTTCCTATAATCAACATCCCACGCCAGAATGGTATATTTATTACAATCAATGAACCTATAATGACACATCATTATCATTCAAAGTTTCTAGTTTATATTACCATCACTCTTGATGTCATACATTCTATGGGTTTAGACAAATGTATAATAAAATATAGCCATTATTATACTACCATATAGAGTACTTATGTTCTCCTAAAAATCCTCTGTGCTCCGCCTTTTCATCACCATTTACCCTATTAACCACTAGCAAACACTAATCTTTTGATTGCTTCCATAGTTTTGCCTTTTCCAAAATGTCATGTAGTTCAAATCATACAGTAGATAGCCTTTCAGATCAACTTGTTTCACTGTGTCATTTAAGGTTCCCCTATGTCATTCCATGTCTTGATAGCTCGTTTCATATTTAGATGTACCACAGTTCACTTACCCATGCACTTACTAAAGGACATGTTGGTTGCTTCCAAGTTTTGGCAATTATAAATAAAGCGGCTATAAACATTTCCATGCAGATTTTGTGTAGACATAAGATTTTGACTCCTATGGGTAAATATCAAAGAGTGTGATTGCTGGATAGTATGGTAACAGCATATTTAGATTTGTAAGAAACTATAAAACTGTTTTTCAAAGTGGCTGTATTGCATTTCCAGCAGTAATAAATGAGTTATATTGCTCCACATCTCACCAGCATTTGGTGTGTTCCAGATTTTGGCCATTTTAATAGATGCATAGGAACATTTAATTGTTGTTTTCATTTGCATTTCCTTGGTGACATATAATGAAGAGCTTCTTTTTACATGCTTATTTGCCATTTGTACATCCTCTCTGGTGAGGGGATTATTTAGCTCTATGGTTCATTTTTTAATAGAATTATTTGTTTTCTTATTGTTGAGTTTGAACTTTTTTTTGTATATTTTGGGTAACAGTTCTTTATCAGATGTGTCTTTTGCAAATATTTTAGTCCGCGACTTATTTTCTCATTCTCTTGACATTGCCTTTGCAAAGCATAAATTTTTTATTTTAATATAGTTCAGCATGTCCATTATTTCTTTCATAGCTTGTGCCTTTGGTGTTGTATCTAAAATGTAATCATTCTGTCCAAGATCATCTAGATTTTCTCCTGTTATCTTCTAGAAGTTTTATAGTTCTGCATTTTACATTCAAGTCTGTTTTCCACTTTGAGTTAATTTTTTGATGGATGTAAAGTCTATCTGAGTTCATTCTTTTTGTTCTTGTTTATTTGTATGTGGCTGTCCAGTTGAAAAGAGTATCCGTCCATTGTATTGTCTTTGCTCCTTTGCTAAAGCTCAGTTGGCTATATTTGTGTGGGTCTATTTTTGGGATCTCTATCGTGTTCCTTGATCTATTTGTCTCTTCTTTCACCACACTACCTTGATTACCATAGCTTTACAGTAAATCTTGAAGTCAGGCAGTTTTGGTTCTCCAACTCTGTTCTATTTTAGTATTGAACTGGCTATTCCAGGTCTTTTGCCTCTCCATACAAACTTTAGAATCAGGTTTGTTTTTTTTAATCTACAAAATAACACTCTGAGATTTATGATAGAATGGTACTGAAACTATAGGTTTGAGTTGAGAACTGACATCTTAATATTAAGTATTCCTTTCCATGAACTGGAATATCTCCCCATTATTCAGTTCGTTGACTTTGTAAGCTCTTCTTTGATTCATAAGAATTTTGTAGTATTTATCCTACAGACATTGTACATATTTTATTAAATTGATACCTATTTTCTTTTAGGGGTGTTAATGTAAAAGGTATTGTATTTTCTATTTCAAATTCCATTTGTTTATTGATGGTATATATTAATACATAGACTGACTTCTACATATTAATTTTCTATTTGGTCACCTTCCTATAATTTCTTATTAGTTCCAAGGATTTTGTTGTTATTTTTGATTTGCTACACAAACAATCATGTTTTCTGTGAACATAAGAACTTTATTTCTTCCTTCAGAACCTATATACTTTTTTTTCTTTACCTTATCTTATTGCATTGGCTAGAAGAACCAGAATGTTTTTGAAAAGAGTGATGATAGGGGACATCCTTACCTTGTACCTGTTATTAGTTGAAAAGTTTCATGTTTGTCACCATTAAGTATGGTGTTAGCTGTAGGGTTTTGTAGCTATCCTTTATCAAGTTGAGGAAGTTTCCATCTATTACTAGTTTACTGAGAGTTTTTATCATGAATTAGTATTGGTTTCTATCAAAAATTTTTGCACCTATTGATATGACAATGTGATTTATTTTTGGCTGTTGATGTGGTGAACCATATTAATTTATTTTAAAATGTTGAACTGGTCTGGCATACCTGTTACACACCCCACTTGTGGTATATAATTCCTTTTATACATTTTTTATTCAATTTACTAATATCATGTTGAGGATTTTTGCATTTATATTTATAAAAAATATTGGTCTGAAGTTTTCTTTTTCTGTAATGTCTTTTCCCCTGGCTGGTTTGGCTCAGTGGATTGAACGTCGGCCTGCGAGCTAAGTGTCGCTGGTTCGATCTTCCAGTCAGGGCACATCAGAGAAGGAAAACTCTGACTCCAAAAAACCTCCGCTGCCTTGCGGCATACCTCTTCAGGGGAAAGGCTAAGGGAGTAAACCCCGACAGAAAATCCGGAGCCGGAGTCCCTAAGGCGGTTTGACATTGTAGTCAACACCGGCAACTCCTGCGGCGCACCTGAAGACAAGCTGTATTGACTCCGTCTTTCCCTTGGATCCTTCAGCTGCGAAGAGAGGGGAGGTCTGCTGCACGGGCAACAGCAGACCCTCCATATCACCCTGCCCAGGCTCTGTAGCTTCAGCTTCACTGGAGAGGACACTCCAGCGTCATCACAAGATGTCGATTCAACACGGGAGGAGACAGATACCGTGTCACTCCCGAGTTGGACTGCACAGCCATTCTCTGCGGTGCAGATAGACTCTTAAGAAGCTACACCATCGTCTCTTGAGACGGACGGCTGCCGACGAATGTCTTTGACTACTTTTTGTATAGGGTAATGCTTGCCTCAGAATTAATTAAGAAGTAATACCTTTGCCTCTGTCCTCTGAAGGAGATTGTACAGAATTGATATAACTTAGTATAATTCACCAGTGAACCATCCCAGGCCTAATGCTTTCTATTTGGGGTGATTATTAATCATTGGTAAGATTATAGCTCTAGTCATATTATGTCTTCATGTGAGAATTTTAGCAGATGTGTCTTTCAAGAAATTGGTTCATTTCATCTAGGTTATCTTTTACCTTTTTTTCCACTTTTAGTAGACTTTTATTCATTCATTGATCTATTGTTTACAGTGGTCAAGGGGTCAGGCTGTGATCAGTGATGAGGCAACTGCCATGCTTACCAGTTGTCCCCTTCCCCTCTCTCTTCTCCCAGGTCACTATATACAGATAAGGGGCCTCCTGGGATCTCCCTAAAGCCATCTGACAGATGTCATGGGGCTATATTTGGGGTTAAAGCTATAAAAGCAGTGCTTGGCTAATTACCACTTGCATCAGTTCCTCTGGAAACATAGGGGTTCCAACTGGTTGTCTTGGTCTTGCTGTTCCCCATCCTGAGTGCCTTGCAGAGACTGAGAAAGCTGGCATGGTAGTAAGAATTAAGTGGTTCCAGCTTCCTTCTAGAAGCCCTGTCTCTGCTACCCCTAAAAGGAGGGAGACATGGTAATACTGAGGGGCTGGACCGAGAAAACTGGCCCCTAGGTTCCAGGGAAAGAGCCCAGGAATCCAAGGCAGGCCCATTACCAGAGCCACAACACTGAATGCAGAGAGCCCCAGAAGCTTGCCATGGGGCTTGCCAAGTTTGTCAACAGACTTGACAAACCTGACTAGAGCCAGGAAAGGAGTTTACAAGCCACCAAACAGCTAAAACACTCCCCATTTTCCTCTGTTCAGGCCATGGGATCCCAGCAGGCTGCTCACTCCACACCCAACCCAGCCCTGAGTTTTGAGTTCTCCCACAAGGAATGACAAGCAAACCTAGCTTCCTCACAACAGAGACAATAGTCAGTAAGCCAGCTATGTCAAAACAGTGGTGGCAAGATGGACCAGAGCCCCCAAAATAGACATGTCTGTAGGTAAAATATATATTTGGCTGCCTAGACAGAAAGGGAAGGTCCTGTGACTCACAGCCAGCTGTGGTGAAAGCCACAGCATCCCTCTGTGCCTCAGCTCCAGCTGCTGCTTCTTGAGCACTATGAGCTTGACTTGCCCTACCAAGCCTGGGGCACAATGCAGGGAATCCAGGCCTGGCTCCCATTTCCAAGGTCTGGACTCTCTGGCTAGAATTCATTAATACTGGGAAGAGGGGAGTGGGGCAGAGAAGGGGCACTGGTGAGGGCCATGGCAAGAGTGGCTGCAATGTTGGGGCCAGCAGTCCTCATTACTGTTTGGCCATGTAGGGCACTAAGTGTTTCTGCAGGTCAGGCTTCCACTGCTCATGGAGCCAGCCAGTGCTCTCCCCTTGATGCTCTTGCATGGAGATGTTCTGCTCCACAGGCTGACCAGCATGCCTTTCTGGGCCAGCATGGAGACGAACGTGCAGATAAACTCATCATAGTTGTGGTCCATATCTGGTCATCAAGTATGAACTTCATCTTCTTCACTTCTTCCTTGAAGCAATGAGTTCTGGAGTGATGTCTCTTCTTTCATTTATCTACTTGTAAATTGTCTTTTCTCTATTTTCTTCATTAACCTGTGTAGAGGGTTTTCAATTTTATTGATCATTTCAAATAACCACCTTTTGATTTCATAGATCTTGTCTGTTGAGTTCCAGTTTTCAATTTCATTGATTTGTGCTCTAATTTTTATTTTTATTATTATTTTCTTATTATTACTTGGGACTTAATTTGCTCTTCTTTTACTGGTTTCCTAAGGTGAAAGCTTAAATTATTAATTTTAGATTTTAATTTTTTTAGGATATGGATTCAATGCTATAAATTTTCTTATCAGTACTGCTTGGTTTCATCACACAAATTTTGAAAAGTTGTATTTTAATTTTCATTTAATTCAAACTACTTTTTAACATTTTTAGGTTTAACTCATGTTATTTATAAGTGTGTTGTTTCATATTGGTGCATTTTAGGATTTTCCAATTATCTTTCTGTTATTGGGTGCTATTCCACTGTGGTCTGAGAATAGATATTGTAAGATTTTATGGCTTAAATGTGATATTTGCTGGTTTATGTTTCATGTAAGCTTGAGAAGAGTGTGTCTGCTGTTGTTTTGTGAAGTGGTCTAAGATATCAATTGTATCTAGTGGATTGATGGTGCTGTTAGGTACATCTCTGTCCTTATTATTTTCTGCTGGTTGGATTTCTTCATTTATGAGTACAGCATTAGTCTTCAACGATTATCAACTATAATTATTAATTCACTTATTTCTCCTTACATTTCTATCAGCTTTTGTTTTACATATTTTGATATTTTTTTGTTAGGTGTGTACATATTAAGGATTGTTAAGTCTTTTGGAGTATTGACTCCTTTATCATTATGTAATGTCTCTCTTTATGCCTAATAACTTTCTTGCTCTAATGCCTCTTCCGTTTGAAATTAATATAGCTATTCTTACTTTCTTTGGATTATTTTTAGCATATTATATCTTCACTTTTTTACTTTTAATTTATCTCTTTATATTTAAAATGAGTTTCTTATAGAAAATATGTAGTTGTTTTTTGATTCACTCTTACAGTCTCTGTCTCAATAGTTTAGACCATTGACACTTAAAGTGATTATTGATATAGTTGGATTAATATCTACCATATTTATTACTATTTTCTATTTGTTGCCCTCATTCTTTATTCCTATTTTTGTCTCCCACACTTTCTCCGCTTTTTGTGTTTTTATGTTTTTCTATATTTTCAAATTTTCCCCAAAATAAATAATACTTCTTAAATTTAAAAACCTAAGAGTGTTATTATTTAATATATGATAAAAATGTCTTAATTTATTTCTCTCCATTTCTTATCTTCAGGCACAACACCTGGTCATGGAAATCCTGACGGCACTTTTCTACCTTTGGTATTCTACAATTTCAGGTCCATTTCTACTCTTCTTTGTTCACCTCTCCCTCCCTCTTCTTTTCACCAAATGTGAACATTTCCAAACATTCAGTCTTCGATTCTTCTGCCCATACTACTCTTCACTAGCACATGAAGAACTCCAAAATACTCCCTTTATAATTCCAGTTATTATCTCTACACAGATCAATTCTAATATTCATTTTCTGCCCTGCCTACAAGACATTCCTCCACACACTACCTCAAATTCAACATTTCAAAAAACCCATGCTGATCTCTTACCACCTCAAGCCAGTTCTCCCTTTAACTTCACTTCTTGTGTCAATTCATTTGACCATCAAAGTATATCATTAAAGCCTGTATTCTTCCCTATATATTTAGCCAAGTATTGTATATTTTCCATTTATTTTTTAAATAATCTTATGACTGTCCCTTTCTTTCCATTACCATTGCCTCCATCTCAATTTAGTCCTTTTTTACTTTGTGTTTAGACTGCAGAATGGCATCCTTATTATTCTTACCACTGTAATCTCTTCTCACTGTCTCTCAGATGTAAGTTATTTTCTTGCTGCTCAATATCACCTGAAAGCTGGCTAAGAATGTCTCTGTTACCAAGATTAAATAAATGGCCTCTCTGCTGGATGGAGTCCTCCACAAGTTCTCCAAACCAAAACAGGACCTCTTCAGGGCTAGGGGGAAAAAAGTCCTTTTATGTCAATCCCTTGGACATATTTATATGCAGTAGCTCATACACAGGTTATGAGTTGGTTGATTACCTTTCTGTTTTTATTTCTGCTGTATCAAAACTAACAGCCATTAAATTAATGACCAAAATGCAAGAATGAAAGATGATTCAGATTCTTGATTTTCTCCATGTTCTTTCCAAGGGAAAATAATGTCACTGGAAATATTGTCTGCGTGTGACTGATTCTTACATGTTCATTTACACTCCTGAGGAGCCCCTAGGTATTTCTCACCTTAGGAAATAGCCCAGGGTTGCTCAGCTATGTGCAAGAAAGATGGAGTAGCTCAGACATTCCTCCTCTATGCACCCACGAGCTGAGTCTGTTTCTGAGGTGCTCCTGGGTGGTCTGGGTGCTCTCTGCTCCCAGCACACTGAGCCTCACCACTGCTCCAGTTCTCCAAGTGCTCTTGCTACCCATGGTTGATATGTCACAGAAGAAAGTGATGCGCTAACTGCAACACACCTGAAAACAGATGGAAGGGGCAGCAGAAAGGGCTTTGACAGAATATGGTCATTCCCCACATCCTAATTGTCCAGAATTTAAGCCTATTTGTACAACGCTGGTGCTGGTGGGAAAAACAACATTAAAAAATGTATGAGAAGCTTTATAAAAAAAAGAACGTAAGATCTTGGGTTCTGCCACAACCTGTGGTACCAGATTCTGCATTTTAACAAGCCTATAAAGTGATTTATATGTTTACCAATGTTTATAAAGCTTTTGGCTTATTTGTACCACAATGCCTCCTCATTTATAGAATCTTCTCTTCTCTAGTCCAGCTCCTGAAGTTCAGAGCTGTCCTCCTCCCTGAGGCTGTCCTATACCACTCCAATGCACCAATCTCACTTTTTCACTGAATGCCTTTTGTTTCCACTCATTTTTGCACTTAATATTCTACTTATCTTTTCTCAGAACGTGTTGGCCTTCTCCAAGTAGATTGTAATTGCCTAAGCAAAGGCTTTATTTGCTTTCCCCTATACATCTGGATAAATGATAAGTGTTTATAGATCAAATATTATTAATTGGTTTGATACTTTCTAGGCTGAAAATTATTAAGCATTCATACATTTTAGAGATATTTTACTTGATTTTATACTATATTCTACTCACTTTTTAAAGTTTATTCTGTGCCTCAGAAGAATTCAAATATATATATTTCTCTCCCTAAATAAATTGGTTGAAACATTTCTACTTGTAGCATATTTCCCTAAAATATAACAGCTAAGACTCTTATTTAGCACTATGTTCCAAATACTTGTCAGCTCATTGTGTTTAAGCCTTAATATTCATCAAAGAAATGCATTTTATTGTTTTCCAGATGTATTTTACAGATGGATAAAATTGAGGCACAGAAAAGTTAATTTTACCTAAGGTCACACAGTGGTAAGTGGTTGATCCAGGCTGGGAACTCATAATGATTCTTATCTATTGGGTATAGAGACTACTTCACTTGCCTACATAATCAACATGCACTATTTATTCCCATTAATCAGAATTACACAAAAAAGTTAAAAGATGTAAAGATTAATTATAAGATGTCTGTAAAACATTTGATTCCTTGAGAATAGGTATGGAAAAGACTTTACTTTTTAGACTGTTAGGTAATTCTTCTTCATCACTATTTATCCATACATGTAAATCTATAACAGCATCTCTAGCTGCTTTTAATGTAAAACTAGAGTAGCTAAATGGTAATCATTATGTACAACCTTCAGTATTGCTGTTATTTGGATATGTGTCAGGTTCATTGCCTTCCAATAACTAACCATTTTTCTGAAAAGTTTATACCAGAATAATGGTGGGCTTACTGAAGTTAATATCCCATGACAATGTTGTGATTACTAGAAAATCTAAAGTAATTCACATTTTTAACAAAATTAAGCTTATTAAGACAAAGGTACATAAGTCAAGAAATAATCCAACCAATATCTTCTTCATATCTAAAGCATTACAGAAACAGAATAACAAACTGACAGTTACATTCAACAGAAGAATATATCAAACAAGCCTCTTCATCAATGTATTTCAATAATGTGTGTGTGTGTGTTTTTTTTCTAATAGACCACTCCATACCAAGATATGGTAGACTAAGAAAAACAAGGGTTTGAGAGTCAGGCAGGCCTGAGGCTGAATCCCAACTGATTGTTAACCTTGGACAAGCTACTAAATTTCTTAGGATATGTGTTTCCTAAATTGGAAAGAAAGGATAAAATGTCTTCATTACTGGGCTTTCAAAGAATAAATATAATATCTTTAAATTTCCTTAAGGCATTTAAATATTACAGCCAACATTACCAACTCAGATAGAGTAGTTACCAATCCTATTGCAAGGGTTACAAATAGGGGAATAAATGAACATTTTTTCTAATTATCCTTTTCTTTTTAGAAAAAATATGGAATGCTTCATGAATTTGAGTGTTACCCTTGCATACAGGGCCATGCTAATCTTCTCTGCATTGTACCAACTTCAGTATATGTTCTGCTGAAGCAAACACAAATATAAATGCATTTTTAAAATGTAACTTTAGAAAAATAGGAAGCCCCACACTTTGTTCTTCCACAGAGACACGAACTTAACAATATACTGTCTAAAAACGCTTTAAGAGAACTCCAGAAACCAGTTAAAAAGTCATAATATCCCAGGAAAGTGCAAAGCCAAAACCAGCTACATTAAAATGGTTAAAAAAATTATTTCACCCATGAGAGCCCCTCCCCTAAGCCAGCACAGAAACAACCTTAAAGAAATGAAGACCTAATAATTATGAGACAAAAATAAAAACGACCATCTTAAATAAGTTCAATGAACTTCGAGAGAAAACAGACAACTAAGGAAAATCAGGAAAATGATGCATGAACAAAATGAAAATATCTTAAAAAACAGAACTTCAGGAATTGAAGAATATAATAATTCAATTAAAATATTCACTAGGAGGACTTCTGGCCAAGATGGAGGCATAGACAGACATGCGGCGTCTCCCTCCACAACTAAGAAGGAATACAATTACCTCAAAACTAGAAACAACCATAAGTTCCAGAAAATCAAAGTGCATGGAAGTCCAGCAAACAAAGATATAAAGAAGAAATACTCATCCAGACAGGTAGGAGGGCCAGAGCTGGGGCAGAGAGGACAAGGTGTGTGGTGGTGGCAGCAGCGGCAACAGCAGCAGGCTGGCAGAAAGCTCAGTTACACGTTTTAAAAAGTCAGAAGGGACACCTGGGAACTGTTCCCAGCTCCTCACCAGACCTCAAAGCTCACTGTCCCAGCACCAGGGAAAATCAAGCCTCATTGTTTTTGACTGTGCAAACTAGTGGGGGTTGGGGCAGAGGCAAAAACTGTTACAGAACCCCTGGGCTGCTCTAATTGAAAACAAACCCATGGGCTCTTTAGTTAGGGGTCCGATTGCCCACTGCCAGAATTACAACTCTTAATAGTTCAGTTGAGTGAAAAGAAAATTGTTTATTTAACAGTTACACATATCATTGCCTCCCCCTACCAAACCTAGCCAGTTTTAGGAAGGTAGAAACACCGTTTCCCTACTTCCCAAACACAGTTCAGCTTTACCAGCGCCTGCCAACCATTCAATCTGATTGGGAAGGTCCTTTCTGTGCTGTGGTGCTCTTCAGCTCTCAATACAGAACCGCCGGGATTCTCAGCCTCCTTGCAAACTGTCTTCTTTCTGTAAACTGCGTGGATCTCCTCTCCTTCTCCAGAGCATCCCTGCGAACACCTGCCAGCAAGGGAGACAGCCCCAGAGCGTGCCGCCCCCTAAAGTGTTCGCAGCTGCCTATATATCCCTGACTGTGTCCGCTGATGCAGTGGGTGTTGCCAACAGTTCTGACCATTCACAGAACCCCACATAGGCTCTGTGTGCTTTCCATACCGTCCCCTGGATCAAGACTTCTCCCATCCACCTGAGGTCTTGGAAGCATCCAAGCAATTTTGCATAATGAAAGACACCAGCCATCAGCCTCAGGCTTATGGAGGCATTCTGAAAGCTGCTTCCTTCTCCCCATCCCCCAACCACAAAATCCGGGGATTTTCGGACTCCCCTGTTTCTGTAACAAAACTGCCATTCTCTCAGAAGAGTCTGCTTGTTTAAAGGGCCACCATGGACCTAGAACATCTGCAGACCCACCCACTAAGGGAACGATGGTCAGGGCAGCTGTTAGAAGGGCGCCAGTCTAGTGCGGAAGTGGGAGAAGTGCCTGGAAAGGGGGCAAGCACTGGGCAAGTGGCATTGTTCCTTCTCAATCCCTCCCACACATACAGCACCGCAATGTGGTGAAATAGGTCACCTGTTACTGACAAATACCTAAGGCTTCGCCCCTTACAATGTAGTAGGAGCAACAGCTTTCCCTGGGACACAGAAGCAAATGAACACAGGAGACTTCTGACCAAGATGGAGGCCTAGACTGACATGCTTTGTCTCCCTTCACAACTAAGAAGGAATATAACTACCGCAAAACCAGAAATAACCAGAAGTTCCAGAAAATAAATGGAAGTCCAACATATGATGTTATAAAGAAGTGGTGCTCATCCAGACAGGTAGGAGGGGCAAAGCCAAGGAGGAGAGTTCAAGCTGTGCTGTCCATGGCAGCAGCAGTGATGGAGGCAGGACAGCGGTAAGCACAGACACCTGTATTTAAGGGGAGGTAAGAAGCACTTGGGGAGCACCCCTGGCTGCAGACCAGACCCGTCATCTTGCGATACCAAAGCTGGGGAAGGCAGACCTCCATTGCCTTGGCCTGTGAGGACTGGAGGGGTTGGGGATCGAGGAGCAGGCTCCCAGTCTCTCAGCGGAGAGTGAAGGGCAGGAATCCATCTTGGACCACCACCCCCACAGAAAATGCCACAGCGTGGTGAGACAGGTCGCCCGGTTGTGACAAGTGCACGGGGCTCTGCCCCCTATAGCATAGGAAGTGTGACAGCCCTGCCCAGGAAGCAAAATTAAACACAAAACAGTCAGGATGGCACAGATTATGATAGAGATCATGATAGAGATCCCAATCACACAGTTGACCAGATAGCAAATATCTAATCTAACAAAGCAGCAGATAGGAAATCTTTCTGAGGCTCAGTTCAAAGCTTTGGTTATAAAAAATGCTGAAAGACCTAACAGCAGATCTTAAACAAGATGGGGAAGGCATGAAGTCTAGTTCTGCTGAAATGAACAAAAACAAATATGAAACTAGTGGTGAGGACAAGAAAACAAAAGATCAAATCAACAAATTGGAACATAGGGAAGGAACAGTCAACCAGCGGAGAAAGAGGAAACAAGAAGGAGAGGCTCAGAAACTTATCGGACAGCTATAAGCGGGCCAACATCTAAATCATAGAGCTGCCAGAAGGTGAAGAAGAAGAACTAGAAATTTAAAACTTATGTAAAAAAATAATGAAGCAGAACTTCCCTAACTTGGGGAAGGAAATAGACTTACAGGTCCAGGAAGCACAGAGAGTTCCAAAAAAACTGGACCCAGGGAGAACCACACCAAGACATATTATAATCAAAATATAAAAAATTAAGGATAAAGAGAGAATCTTAAAAGCAGTAAGAGAGAAGAAGAGAATTACATACAACGGGGTCCCAATAAGACTATCTGCTGATTTCTCAGAAGAAACTCTGCAGGCAAGAAGAGACTGGCAAGAAATTTTCAAAGTAATAAAAAGCAAAAACCTACAACCACCATTACTCTACCAAGTGAAGCTGTCATTTAGAATAGAAGAGCAGAGAAAGTGCTTCCAGGACAAAGTAAAACTGAAGGAGTTCAACAGATCCAAACCACTGTTATATGAAATGTTAAAGGGACTTGTTTAAGAGAAGGAGAATCAAAACTATGAACATTAAAATGAAAACTGTATCACAACAACCAACAACAGAAGCTAGGGAACCGAAACAAAGGCAGACTAAGTAGGAAACGAGAGTGAGAAACAATTATAGGTATGGGGAACATTTTGGGGTGAATTCAGTGGGGAGGAGGAAGGGGGGAAAAGAAGGCAGATGGTGCAGGAATTAAGCATTGTAGGAGGGAGTGGAGTAGATAGGAAGATGTTGAGAAGAACTATATGCACAACCAATGGGCATTGACTAAGGGGTGGGGGGACAACTGGAGGGAAGGGGGTCACTGGGTGGAAGGGAACAAAGGGAAAAGAAATTGGGACAACTGTAATAGCATAAACAATAAAGCATATTAAATATATATATATATTCACTAGGCCCTGGCTGGTTTGGCTCAGTGGATTGAGCGTTGGCCTGCGAGCTAAGTGTCGCTGGTTCGATCTTCCAGTCAGGGCACATCAGAGAAGGAAAACTCTGACTCCAAAAAACCTCCGCTGCCTTGCGGCATACCTCTTCAGGGGAAAGGCTAAGGGAGTAAACCCCGACAGAAAATCCGGAGCCGGAGTCCCTAAGGCGGTTTGACGTTGTAGTCAACACCGGCAACTCCTGCGGCGCACCTGAAGCCAAGCTGTATTGACTCCGTCTTTCCCTTGGACCCTTCAGCTGCGAATAGAGGGGGGGGTCTGCTGCATGGGCAACAGCAGACCCTCCATATCACCCTTTCCAGGCTCTGTAGCTTCAGCTTCACTGGAGAGGACACTCCAGCGTCATCACAAGATGTCGATTCAACACGGGAGGAGACAGATACCGTGTCACTCCCAAGTCAGACTGCACAGCCATTCTTGGCGGTGCAGATAGACTCTTAAGAAGCTACACCATCGTCTCTCGAGACAGACGGCTGCCGACGATGATATATATTCACTAGGAGGATTCAACAGTGACTACATTAAATAAAAGAATCAGCAAAAACATGACTTGAAAATAAGTCATTTCAAATTATCAAGTCAGAGAAACAAAAAGGAAAACAGCATGAATAAAAGTATTTAAAATATATAGGGGCAAATAGAGCATTTAAGAAATAATTACTAGTGACACCCATCATGCTACTTGCCCACCCTATATCTGCTGCCACCATAGCCATAGGGGTGTAGGTGGAGACCATCTACCCCAGATATAGGCATACCTTCCTGAAGCATGGGAAGGCCTGCATGGTACACTACTTGGGGATGCTTGAAGATGGAAATAAATTTGATTTCTCCCATCACAGAAACAAATCCTTTAAGTTTATGCTTGGCTGGGAAGAAGGGGTTGTTCAAATGAGTGTGAGTCAGAGATCCAAATTATCTCTCCATACTATGCCTATGATATCACTGGGCACCTAGGCAGCACTCTGCCAAATGTCACTCTTATTTTGACATGGAGCTTCCAAAACTGGAATAACAGGAATGATCTACTCCCTGGGCTCCCTGTTCATGGACCTGCCAATGGAGCGATCTGATGCCCCTGATGAGCACATGCAAATCTGTACACAGCTTTTCCTGATGTTCTACTAGACTCTGTATAAACATCCACCCTGGCTGAGTGTGTTCTGTCAACTAGCTTTACTCTTTCCCTTACTCTTTGTATGTGTGTTGGTGTAAACTACATGCCATTATTTTGTTTTCATTTTGGGGTGAAAATTCAGTTGCAGTCTTTTGGATCTAGATTTCTGATTAAGTACTCCTCAAGTATTAACAGCACAACTTGAGACTAGGAATTAGTGGGGAAGAGTTGAATACAAGAATCTTTATTTTATCTTATCTTTTGGATGAAAATTTTCTCTATTTTATATTAGACATTCTTGCTTCTGTGCTACAAAGCCATAACAGATTTGAAGCACTGTCGTGGGCCTAATTATATCCAAGTTGAGAAATATCTCTGAGTTGAGTTAAGAGCCCTACCCAAAACTGAAGTGGGGAGGGGGAGAGCCCTTGACACCACTGCCTCATCCCACTCTCCCCTGAAACCCTCTTCCTTTGAAAAGTAAATATTTTTTACTGCAATGTTAGACACTAGAGGTGTCTATCCTGGGCCAGCAGGGGCCTCTGAAGCCTTCGTTATGACCTGGGTTTTTTCCCCCCATCCTATGAATATAGGACTTTTATAATCTCATAGCTATGTAGGCTTTACTTCCTAAATTTTAAGAACTGTAACTGAAAGTTTAAATTGTAAATGCTATTTGTAGACACTAAAAACTCAATGAAAGCCCAGCCATCTTGACAAATCTGTGAGTGTTGTCTTAATAAAATGGTACTGGTCATCACAGTTGCATCCTCTCCTGTTTTTTGATGTTCAGCTTCCCCTGATGATCTCAAAATTTCCTGGCTTTTCCTTCCTCCCTCTCTCTCCTTTGCCGTCCTGTGTGGTGATTTGGTGAAATGAATTATTGCTGCCTACCCCTAACCCTCACCCTTGCACTACATATGAGTTTCAAGTTTTATTATTGCCAAAAAAAGTGCTTTATACTGGCTTTACAAAAGAAAAAGAAAAAGAAAGAAAGAATTACCACTTCTTACCAAATTTTAGGAAAAAAATAGACAATCAAATTCAATAAACTCAGAAGATTCCAACTAGGATAAACCCAAAGAAACACACACTGAGACTATTATAATCAGACTATCAAACGTCAAAGATACAGAGAAAAATTATGAAAGAAGCAAGAAAAAAGTGACTCTTCATGTGCAAGGGCACTCCCATAAGATTATCAGTAGGTTTCTTGGCAGAAATATTACATGTCAGTAGGAATAGAATGATATATTCAAAGTACTGAAAAAATAATAATGTCAATCTATAATACTGTATCTAGTTAAACTGTCCTTCAAAAAATAAAGGAGAAATAAAGATTTTTCCAGATAAACAAAAGTTGAGAGATTTCATCGCCACTACACATGCCTTAAAAGAATACTAAAGTGAGTCTTTAGAATTATAATGAAAAGTGCTAGATGGCATCTGTAATGCTGTAATGATAGTGTGTAAATCAATTTTAATTCTGATATAGAATTTAAAACATAAAAGACTAAAACTACTTGTAACTATAAAGCTCTAATGAACACAAAATACAAAAGATTGATTTTGTGACATTGATAACATAAAGAGGGGGAGATGTAAAGGACTAGAAGTTTTCTATATGATTAAAGTTAAATTGTTATCAATTTAAAATAGATTGTTACAATTGTAAGATGTTTTAGTAATCCCCATAAAAGCCACATAGAAAATATCTGTAGAGGATACATAAAAGAATATAATGATTGAAGATATGTCACCACAAAAAAAATCAATCAAAGAAGGCAGTAAGAGAGAAAATGGGGACAAAATAATTACAAGACATACAGAAAACATTTTAATAGCAATAGTGAGTCCTTTCTTATGAATAATTGCTGTAATACAGATAGATTGAAATCCCCAATAAAAAGACATAGAGTGGCTTAATGAATTTAAATAAAATAAAATCAACTCATGTCATGTGCTGTCTACAGAAGTCTCACTTTAGATGTAACATAGTCTGAAAAGGATAGGATAAAAAAAAAATGTTGCATTCAAATGGCAACCAAAAGAGAGCAGCAGTGGACAAACTTAGGAAAAACAAAATGGACATCAAGTGAAAAACTGTAATGAGAAAAAGAATATTGTTATATAAGGACAAAAAGTATCAATTCACCAGGAAGATTATAACAATTATAAATATCTAACAACACACCAAAGGTTGACAGAATTTAAGTAAAAATACACAGTAACACAAAAATAATGAAATTTCAACACCCCACTTTCAATAATGGATAGAACAATGAGCCAGAAGAAAAATTAGGCAAGCATATAAACACTACTATAGCAAGTGAAACTCACAGATATATACAGAACATTTCATCCAACAGAAGCAGAATACATATTGTTTTTGAGTGTACACAAATCCTTCTCCAATATAGGTTACCAATTAGGCCACAAAAGAAGTTTTAACAAATTTAAGAAGACTAAAATCATACCAATAATCAAAACAATATGGTTCTGCCATAAAGAGAAACATATAGACTGGTGGAACAGAATACAAAGGAAATAAATCATTGTATATGTAGTCAAATGAATTCAATAAAGGTGCTGAGGCTACACAATGAGCAAAGTACAGTCTCTTCAACAAATAGTGTTGGGAAAAGTGATATCCACATGTCAAGGAATGAAGTCAGACCCTTACCTTAAACCATATACAAAAAATTAACTCAAAGTGCTTTAAGGAACTCAATATAACCACTAAAACTATACAACTCTGAGAAAAAAACATAGGGAAAATCTTTATGACATTGAACTTAGCAAGGATTTCTTGAATATGATAGAAAAATGGCACTACATCAAACTTAATAACCTCTGTGCAGAAAAGAATACAATAAACAGGGTGAAAGACAACCTACAAAATACAAGAAAATATTATAAACCATATATTTAATAATGGGTTAATATTTAGAATATATAAATAATACCTACCAATCAACAACAAAAATCATGAGATTAAAAAGTGGGCTATGAAATTTAACAGACATTAATTTCTCCAAGGAAGATACAAAAATGGCAATGAGCTTATGGAAAAAGGCTCAACATCACAAAAAATCAGGGAAATGCAAATCAAAACCAAAATGAGATATAACCTCACAATCATTAGGGTGGCCACTACCCAAAAAGAGAGAAAATAACAAACAATGGCAAGAATGTGGAGAAATTGAAGCTCTTATGTACTGTTGGTAAAAGTGTAAAGTAGTTCCACCACTATGGAAAACAATATGGTGTTCCTCAAAAAATTAAAATACAATTACTATAGGATCCAACAATCCCACTTCTAAGTATATAACCAAAAGAATTGAAAGCAGGAACTCAAATAGATATTTGTACCTTCTTTCATTTATAGTATTATTCACAACATTTAAGGTATGGAAGCAATATAAACACCTATCAGTGGATGAAAGGGTAAAATACATGGGGTATACATGTATAATTGAATATTATTCAGAGCGGATCAACTACAATGTGGATGAATGTTGAGAACATTATGTTAAGTAAAATAAGCCAGTCACAAAAAGATGTATACTGCATAATTTCACTGATATGAGGTATCTTAAATAGTCAAACTATTAGACAGAAAGTATAAAAATAATTATCAGGTCCTTCAGCAAGTATAGTTTCAGTTTAGCAAGATAAAAAAGTTATAGAGATATGTCACATGACAATGTGGATAGAGTTAACACTACTAAACTATTTAAAAATGACTAAGATGGGAGATCCAAGATGGCGGAGGAGGAAGTGGAAGCTACACTAACCTCCTCCCAGGACCAGTCTGGATTTACAACTTAATTTTGGAGAAATCATCTGGAATAACCAACCGAACACTAGCTGGAAAGAAGTCTTATAACCACGGAGAGACAGAAAAGGCCCCTACATCACAACTTGACCGGTAGGGAGTGTGGAGACACAGAAGGGCTAGCTGGGATCCCACGGGTGGCAGCTGAAGGGACTGAGAAACAGCTCAGCAGCCAGAGGTTCTCCCTGAGAAGGGCACGGTCTAAACACCCAGCTGGGCTTCCCAGACTACAGCAACGGAGTGGAAAGTAAAATAGTATCAGCTGTGAAAAGTGAAAAGCCACAGGGTTTCTTGCTAGCAAGAGAGAAACAGTGGGAGAAAAAGAGCTCTTAAGTAGATCACATACGAAAATATTTTGGCCCCCACTTACCCTGGTTTCAAGGAGAGGGAAGGCAGAGAAGACTGGAGACACTTGGGGAGACTTTGGCACCGTGGCTTTGAGGGGAGAACTGGGGGAGCAGCTGACCAGGACCCAGTGCTGACTCATCCTCAGTACTGCAGGCAGACCATTCCCCTCCAAGTGGTGTCAGCCTGAGGGGAAGCAAAAGCCCTGCCTACAGGAATTAAGCAGCCACATCCATGGCTCTTAAGCCTGACAGCTAATCACAGATTGAATAGATTAACTACAGAAGACAGACAAAGGCAGTAGATCCATGGAAGTCTCCAACAGGCTGCCTAGGCCCAGACTGGTACATGATCTGATGCCACCAGAGGCAGATCCAGGAAGTGCAGATCATTCTAAGAAGCACCAACAAACAATAGGAGTCACAAAAATGGGGAGACAGAGAAACAATCCCCCATTGAAATAAAAGGTAGAATACCCAGAAAGAGTGCTAAATAAAATAGAGGGGAGCAAACTATCAGATATGGAATTCAAAACATGGATTATGGAGAAGCTGAATGAGCTCAGAGAAAACTACGAAGAACTCCAGGGAAACTACAGAAAACTCCAGAAAAACTACAAAGAACTTACTGAGAATTACACCAGCATGAAAAAGGACACAGAAGATATCAATAAGAACCAAAAGGAAATGAAGAATATGATCTCTGAATTGAAGAACACAGTAGAAGGAATTAAAAGCAGGCTAGAGGAAGCAGAAGATTGGATCAGCGAGCTGGAGGACAATGTAGACAAAAACTCACAGACAGTGCAACAAAATGAAAAAAGACTGAACAAGACTGAAGATGTTCTAAGACAGCTGCAGGACAACATGAAACGTAATAATATCCATATCATAGGAATTCCAGAAGGAGAAGAAGAAGAGCAAGGAATAGAAAACCTCTTTGAAAAACTAATGACAGAAAACTTCCCTAACATGAGGAGAGAAAGAGTCATGCAAGTCCAGGAATCACAGAGGGTCCCAATGAAGATGAAACCCAACAGGTCTACTTCAAGACACATCATAATTAAAATGGCAACATTCAAAGACAAAGAGAGAATCCTAAAAGCAGCAAGAGAGAAACAACTAATAACATACAAGGGAGCTCCAATAAGGCTATCATCAGATTTCTCAGCAGAAACACCACAAGCCAGAAGGGAATGGCAAAAAATATTCCAAGCAATGAAAAACAAAGGCCTGCAACCAAGAACACTCTACCCAGCACGACTCTCATTCAAAATGAAAGGTGAAATAAGGAGTTTCCAAGACAAAAGAAGGCTAAAAGAATACATCTCCACCAAACCAGCATTGCAAGAGATGCTAAAGGTTCTGCATTAAGAAGATGAAGACACAGAGAAAGACAGAGAGGAACAGGAGTACAAAGGGGGAAAATGACAATGAATAAGTACTTATCGGTAATAACCTTAAATGTAAATGGATTAAATGCTCCAATCAAAAGATATAGGGTAGCTGAATGGATTAGAAGGAATGACCCACATATATGCTATCTACAAGAGACCCACCTTAGAACAAAAGATCTACACAGACTGAAAGTGAAGGGATGGAAAAAAGTATTTTAAGCAAATAAACATTAAAAAAAAAAAAGCTGGGTAGCAATACATATATCAGACAAAACAGATTTCACAGCAAAGGCCATAAAAGAGACAAAGAAGGGCATTTCATAACACTTAAGGGAAAAGTCCTTCAAGAAGATATAACCCTCATAAATATACATGCACCCAACTTAGGAGCAACCAAATATGTAAGAATAATTTTGAAAGACTACAAGTAAGATATAGACAGCAACACACTCATACTAAAAAACTTTAACACCCTATTGTCAACAATGGACAGATCTTCGAAGCAAAAAGAAACACCAAAGATATTGAGGCACTGAACAACACTCTAGATCAAATGGACTTAGTTGATATATATAGAACTATTCACCCCAAAGAAGCAAAATATACATTCTTCTCAAGTGCACATGGAACATTTTCAAAGATAGACCACATGGTAGGACACAAAACAAGCCTGAACAAATTCAAGAAAACTAAAATTATGTCAAGCATCTTCTCAGATCACAATGGCTTAAAATTGGAAATCAACCTTAAGGAAAAAACTCAAAAACATTCAAACTCATGGAGAATGAATAACATGCTATTAAATAATGAATGGGTTAACAATTACATCAAGGAAGTAATCAAAAAGTTTTTGGAAACTAATGATTATGAACACACAACAACCCAAAACCTATGGGATACAGCAAAAGCAGTCCTAGGGAGGATAGTTCATAGCAATACAGGCCTACCTAAAAAGGCTAGAAGAATCTCTAATAAAAAATTTAACCCTACAGCTACAAGAACTAGAGGGAGAAGAACAGATCAAAGCCAAGATCAAGTAGAAGGAAGAAAATCATCAAGATCAGAGAACAATTAAATTACATAAAGACTAAACTAACAATTCAAAAGATCAACATAAGTAGGAACTGGTTCTTTGAAACGATAAACAAAATTGACAAGCCTTTAATCAGGCTCATCAAGAAAGAAAGAGAAAGGACCAAAATAAATAAAATCAGAAACGAAAGAGGAGATATCACAACCGATACCACAGAAATACAAAGAATTGTAAGAAACTATTACAAACAACTCTATGGCAAGAAATTTGACAACTTAGAGAAAATGGACAAATTCCTGGAAACATATAGTCTTCCAAAACTGAATCAAGAAGAAGCAGAAAGCCTGAATAGACCAATAACAACTTGTGAAATTGAAGCAGTAATAAAAAAAACTCCCAGCACACAAAAGCCTTAGACCGGATGGCTTCATAGGTGAATTCTACAAAACATTTAGGGAAGAACTAACTCCAATCCTCCTCAGACTATTCCAAAAGATCCAAGAAGATGGTAAAATCCCAAACTCGTTCTATAAAGCCAGTATTACCCTAATCCCAAAACCAGGTCAAGACACAACAAAGAAGGAAAACTACAGACCAATATCGCTGATGAACATATATGCTAAAATCCTCAACAAAATATTGGCAAACCGGATCCAGTAACACATTATAAAGATCATACACCATGATCAAGTGCGATTCATCCCCGGGATGCAAAGATGGTTTAATATTCGCAAATCAATAAATGTGATACACCACACAAAAAAAATGAAAAAAAAAAAACCCACATGATCATATCAATAGATGCTGAAAAAGCATTTGATAAAGTACAACACCCGTTTACGATGAAAACTCTCAGCAAAATGGGAATAGAGGGAGCATACCTCAACATAATAAAGGCCATATACGAGAAACATGAAGCCAATATCATACTCAATGGACAAAAACTGAGAGTATTCCCCCTGAGGTCGGGAACAAGACAAGGATGTCCACTCTCTTCACTCCTATTCAACATAGTCTTGGAAGTTCTAGCAACAGCAATCAGACAAGAAAGAGAAATAAAAGGCATCCAAATTGGAAAAGAGGAAGTAAAACTGTCATTATTTGCAGATGACATGATAGTGTACATAGAAAACCCTATAGACTCCACAAAAAAACTACTCGAACTAATCAGTGAATTTGGCAAAATAGCAGAGTACAAAGTCAATATACAGAAATCGAAGGCATTTTTATACACCAACACTAAAATCTCAGAGATAGAAACTGAACGAAAAATCCCATTTACCATAGCAACAAGAAAAATAAAGTACATAGGAACAAACTTAACAAAGAAGGTAAAAAACCTGTACTCAGAAAACTACATAACACTGAAGAAAGAAATTAAGCAAGATACAAATAAATGGGAGCATATAACATGCTCATGGATGGGAAGAATCAATATCATTAAAATGTCCATACTACCCAAAGAAATTTACAGATTCAGTACAATCCCTATTAAAATACCAAAGACATTTTTGACAGACCTAGAACAAATATTTCAAAAATTCATATGGAACCAAAAGAGCCCAAATAGCTACAGCAATTTTTGAGGAAGAAGAACACAGTAGGAGAAATCACAATACCTGATATCAAACTATACTACAAGGCCACGGTAATCAAAAGAGTCTGGTACTGGCATAAGAACAGACATATAGATCAATGGAACAGAATAGAGAGCCCAGAAATAAACCCAGGTCTATATGGTCAACTAATATTTGACAAAGGGGGAAGGAACATCAAATGCAGTGAAAAGAGCCTCTACAACAAATGGTGTTGGGAGAACAGGACACGGACTGCAAAAAAAATGAAACCAGACCACCAACTTATACCATACACCAGAATAAACTCAAGATGAATCAAAGACTTAAATGTAAGCCGTGACACCATAAAAGTCCTAGAAGAAAAAATAGGTAGGAAAACTTCAGATATCACACATAGCAATATTTTCACTGATATATCTCCTAAGGCAAGGGAAATAAACAAAGGATAAACAAATGGGACTACATCAAACTAAAAAGTTTCTGCTCAGCTAAAGAAAACATCAGCAAGACGAAAAGAAAACCAACTATATGGAAAAATATATTCGACAAAGACATCTCTGACAAGGGATTGATCTCAAAAATATATAAAGAACTCATACGACTCAACACCAAGAAGACAGACAACCCAATTAAAAAATGGGCAAAGGACCAAAACAAACACTTCTACGAAGAGCACATAGAGAGGGTCCATAGACATATGAAAGGTTGCTCAACATTACTAGCCATCAGAGAGATACAAATAGAAACCACAGTGAGATACCACTTTACACCAGTTCGAATGGCCAACATCAACAAATCAACAAACAAGTGCTGGCGAAGATGTGGGGAAAAGGAAACCCTAGTGCACTGTTGGTGGGAATGCAGACTGACGTAGCCACTATGGAAAACAGAATGGAATTTCCTCAAAAAAACTAAAAGTGGAACTACCTTTTGAACCAGTAATTCCATTGCTAGGATTATATCCAAAGAATTCTGAAACACCAATTCAAAAGAACCTATGCAATTCTATGTTCATAGCAGCACTATTTACAATAGTCAAGTGCTGAAAATAACCTAAGTGCCCATCTGTAGATGAGTGGATCAAAAAACTGTGGTACATTTACACAATGGAATACTATGCAGCAGAAAGAAAGAACTTCTACCATTTTCAACAACATGGATGGAACTAGAGAGAATTATGCTTAGCAAAATAAGCCAGACAACAAAAGAAAAATACCTTATGCAGTCACCTATTACAGGAAACTAATGAACAACACAAACAAATGAGCAAAATTGAACCAGAGGTATGTAAACAAGGAGTAGACTAACAGTAACAAGGGGGGAGGTGGGAGGGAGAGGAGGGGGTAAGAAGGGGAAGGGTCTAGTCAAAGAACATGTATAAATGACCCACGGACATGGACAACTGAGTGGGGACTAAATGTTAGAGAAGGAGGGGACAGGGTTCAAAGAAGCAAGAAGGGGAAAAAATGGGACAACTGTAATGAAAAAAACAAACAAAAAATTTTTAGTGGGGGAAAAATGAAAATATGAAGAATGGAAATGCCAGTACAGTGAATATTAGAAGGACAAGGATTTTCCTTCACACCATATATTTTTCTCCCTATCTGATCCCTCCAGAGTTTGGCATTCTAAAGAAGTAAGTAATGACATAAGTTTCTTTGCATAAAACTAACAAGACCAGTTGTTAATAGAGGGGTTTTTTTTGTTTGTTTGTTTTTTTCCCAAGACTTTGACTGGAATGTCATGCCTAAAAGAGACATGCTTGGGCTCTGGTTGTTACCAAAAAGCCCTGAGGAACTGGGAATGGCTTTTGAAGGTAATAAAAGCCCATGAGATAAAAGGCCTGGCACCGTGGTTGGTTGTGCAGTCCACAGCAATCTTTCCAGGTTAGGAATGAAGGTTGTTTTCCTGAAAGAGGGCTAGAAGGTACCTTAAGGCACAATGGAAAACCAGAAGAATTTTGAAAAGACAGGTGTGTACAAGCAAGGCTGTATGCCAGGTATGTGGCTCAGCTTCTGTGCCCTGAACAACAGACTGAAGGTCACCCTAAATGATCCTTGCGTAAGTTCCAGCGAAGCAGAACTAAAGATCATAAGTGATCATTGGCTGCTCTTCTTGTGTTTATACAAATGAACAGAATAAATTAAAAATGGACTTAATGCAGTCCCTTTAATGACAAGGAGGGTAATCTTAGGGAGAAAAATCATTATTCAAGGAAAATCACAATGATCAGTGGTAGACTATAAAGTAGTACAGCTAACCATCTTTAAAGTTTCTTTTCATTTAAGATATGTTTTCACTTGAAAGTTAAACTATGTCTGTGGTATCATCAAAGATATTTAATTTACAGGCAATAAGAATGTCAAATGCCTTGCAACTGGGTGTCTGTCCAATAAGACAGTCTTACAGATTTAGAGACTTGTTTGTGGGTTATGTTGCATAAATTAACATGTGATTTCTGTTTTCAAAGGGCATAAGCCTATGATCTCATTACCTGAGTGATTATCTGTAGGTATAGGCCTCACTTAATCCTGTCTGCATTGCTGCCTCCTGAGACCCAAGGGTTTGGCTGAACTAAGTCACTGCATTGGTGAAGAACAGGGTGGTCTGTGGGCTTCACTTTAAAACTGGTTCCTCTTTTCTATCCTAATGGCTTGGACTGAAAGGGCCCAGAGGTCTGAGAGGGGGGGAAACCTAAAATATTTCCCTCAGTCCAAACTAAATATAATGGGCAAAAGGGTTTTTGGACAGGTGAGATGTGCCTAGCACACCTTCCTCAAAAGAAGCCGCCCCCTTTTTTTTCTCTAATGAGGGACATTGAAAAATTAATCCTTGCCTTTTGTCATCTAGTAGTTATGGATTGAATGATGTCTTTTAACCCTTTTGCCAAATCTGTTTCCCCCAGAATACAACAAGGATGCCAGTCTGTTAAACCAAGCATGCTGTTGTCTGGGGACAGCCAACTGACCTGGAGTCTGCACGATCCTTCCCCATGTGGGAAGGCCACCCTCCCCTCCACATCCCCCACTCTTTTATCAGGGATTTCTGGACCCAAGGGTAGGTAGGACGATGACCATGTCCAGCTTGAAGCTGTTAGAGGAGCTTGAGACCTTCATCTATTGTCCTTTATAAGATTATAAAGGGTCTTAATATCTGAGAGGAAGGGATTATTATTTTTTATTGTTAAAATAATTAATCATTTATTTATTAAAAAAAAGAAGAATATATGAAAGGGTGAAGGAGGAGAGCTTGTATGTACGAACTATGGGTATGGATTTGGTGGGGGATTGCTGAGGGAGGGGCAGTGCTGGGTGGAGGGGAGCAAAGGAAAAAAATTGAAATTATTGTAACAATATAACCAATAAAATATAATTTAAAAAAAACAAAAAAATAAAAATATTTTGTGACACTTGAAAATTATATACAATAATAAATTCAGTGTATGTGAATAAAATTTTATTAAACAAAGGAAAAGAAATGACTAAGATGGTAATTTTTGTGTAGTGTTTTCTTTTTTTTAACCACAATTTTAAAAATGTATGTTTGGAACATTTTAATTGCCCATGTCTTCAGTTATTTCTTTTTTGTTTTTCTTTTATTTTTTGGTTTTTCAATCACAGTTGTCCCATTTTTTTCCCTATTGCTCCCCCCCAGCCCACCCCTTCTACCACAATCATATCACCCCAGTTGTCCATGTCCATGAGTCATTTATACATGTTCTTTGATTAAACCCTTCCCTTACTTATCTCCCTACTCCCCCCCCCAAATAACTGTTATTCTGTTTCTTGTTCTACTTAGTTCATTCTTTGTGTTGTTTCTTAGTTTCCTGTATTCGGTGATATCATATGGTATTTTTCTTTCTTTGCCTGGCTTATTTCACTCAGCATTATAATCTCTAGTTCCATCCATGTTGTCACAAATGGTAGGAGTTCCTTCCTTCTTTCTGCTGCATAGTATTCCATTGTGTAAATGTACCACAGTTTTTTAATCCACTCATATACAGGTGGGCACTTAGGCTGTTTCCAGCACTTAGCTATTGTAAACAGTGCTGCTATGAACATAGGGGTGCATACGTACTTTTGAATTAGGGTTTTAAGATTTTCTGGGTATAATCCTAGCAGTGGAATCGCTGGTTCAAAAGGCAGTTCCATCTTTAGTTTTCTGAGGTAATTCCATACTGCTTTCCACAGTGACAGTACCAGTCTGCATTCCTACCAACAGTGCACTAGGATTCTCATTTCTCCACATCCTCACCAGCACTTGTTGTTTGTTGATTGGTTGAAGATGGCCATTCTGACAGGTTTAAAGTAGTATCTCAGTGTGGTTTTTATTTTCATCTCTCTTATGGCTAGTGATGTTGAGCATTCTTTCATGTGTCTATGGACCTTCTTTTTTTATTTTTTATTTTTTTAATTTTGTTATTCAATTACAGTTGTCCCATTTTTCCCCCATTGCTCCCCCCTCCCAGCCCATCCCTTCTCCCACAATTATATCCCTCCCCTTTGTCCATGTCCATGAGTCATTCATATATGTTCCTTGACCTGACTCTTCCCTTACTTATCCCCCTTCTCTCCCTCCCCCCTACTGACTACTATTCTAGTCTTTCCCTATTTAGTTCGTTTGTTTGTGTTGCTCTTTAGTTTCCTGTATTGGGTGATATCATATGGTATTTTGCTTTCTTTGCCTGGTTTATTTCACTAAGCATAATTCTCTCTAATTCCATCCATGTTGTCGCAAATGGAAGGAGCTCCTTCTTTCTTTCTGCTACATAGTATTCCATTGTGTAGATGTACCACTGTTTTTTGATCCACTCATCCACAGAAGGGCACCTAGGCTGTTTCCAGCACTTACCTATTGTAAACAGGGCTGCTATGAACATAGGGGTGCTTAAGTTCTCTTGAATTAGGGTTTCAGGATTTTTTGGGTATAATCCTAGCAGTGGAATCACTGGTTCAAATGGCAGTTCCATTTTTAGTTTTTTGAGGTAATTCCATACTGTTTTCCATAGTGGCTGCACCAGTCTACATTCCCACCAACAGTGCAGTAGGGTTCCTGTTTCTCCACATCCTCGCCAGCATTTGTTGTTTGTTGATTTGTTGATGATGGCCATTCTGACAGGTGTAAGGTGGTATCTCATTGTGGTTTTTACTTGCATGTCTCTGATGGCCAATTATATTGAGCATTTTTTCATGTGTCTATGGACCTTCTGTATGTCCTCTTTGGAGAAGTGTTTGTTCAGGTCCTTTGCCCATTTTTTAATTGGGTTGTTTGTTTTCTTGATGTTGATTCGTATAAGCTCTTTATATATTTTGGAGATCAGTCCACAGTCTGTGATATCATTGGCAAATATGTTTTCCCATATGGTTGGTTTCCTTTTCATCTTGCTGATGTTTTCTTTTGCATAGCAGAAACTTTTTAGTTTGATGTAGTCCCATTTGTTTATTTTTTCATTTATTTCTCTTGCCTTGGGAGATGTATCTGTGAAGATATTGTTACGTGTGATATCTGAAATTTTCCTGCCTATGTTTTCCTCTAGGACTTTTATGGTATCACGGCTTAAATTTAAGTCTTTAATCCATCTTGAGTTTATTCTCATGTGTAGTGTAAGTTGGTGGTCTATTTTCATTTTTTTGCACATCCCTGTCCAGTTCTCCCAGCACCATTTGTTAAAGAGGCTCTTCTCACTCCATTTTATGTTCTTTTCTCCTTTATCAAAGATTAGTTGACCATAGAGGCCTGGGTTTATTTCTGGGCTTTCAATTCTGTTCCACTGATCTATATGTCTGTTCTTACGCCAGTACCAGACTGTTTTGATCACAGTGGCTTCGTAGTATTGTTTTATGTCTGATATCGTGATTCCTCCTGCTGTGTTCTTCTGTTTCAAGATTGCTTTTGCTATTCGAGGTCTTTTTTGGTTCCATATGAATTTTTGGAGGATTTGTTCTAGGTCAGTGAAATATGTCATTGGTATTTTAATAGGGATTGCATTGAATTTGTAAATTGCTTTGGGTAGTATGGCCATGTTGATGATGTTGATTCTTCCCATCCAAGAACATGGTATTTGCTCCCATTTATTTGTATCTTCCTTAATTTCTTTCTTCAATGTTGCATAATTTTCAGTGTACAGGTCTTTTATCTCTTTGGTTCAGTTTATTCCTAGGTACTTTATTTTTCTTGTTGCTATAGTAAATGGTATTTTCTATTTTGCTTCTCTCTCTGAGATTTTATTGTTGGTGTACAGAAATGCCTTAGATTTCTGTATATTTATTTTGTACCCTGCTATTTTGCCAAATTCACTTATTATATCAAGTAGTCTTTCAGTGGCATTTATAGGGTTTTCTAAGTATAGTATCATGTCGTCTGCAAATAGTGATAGTTTTACTTCTTCTTTCCCAATTTGGATGCCTTTTATTTATTTTTCTTGTCTGATTGCTGTGGCTAGGACTTCCAACACTATGTTGAATAGAAGTGGGGAGAGTGGACAGCCTTGTCTAGTTCCTGATTTCAGGGGGAATGCTTTCAGTTTTTGTCCATTGAGTATGATGTTGGCTTCAGGATTCTCATATATAGCCTTAATTATGTTAAGTTATGCTCCCTCTAGTCCCATTTTGCTGAGTGTTTTCAACATAAATGGGTGTTGTACTTTATCAAATGCTTTTTCTGCATCTATTGATATGATCATGTGATTTTTGTCTTTCATTTTGTTTAAGTGATGTATTATATTTATTGATTTGCGAATATTAAACCATCCTTGCATCCCTGGGATGAATCCCACTTGATCATGGTGTATGATCTTTTTGATGTATTGTTGGATCCTGTTTGCCAAAATTTTATTGAGGATTTTAGCATCTATGTTCATCAGTGATATTGGCCTGTAGTTTTCTTTCTTTGCTGTGTCTTGATCTGGTTTTGGGTGAGGGTAATACTGGCTTCATAGAAAGAGTTTTGGATTTTTCCCTCTTCTTGGATTTTCGGGAATAGTTTGAGGAGGGTAGGCGTTAGTTCTTCCCTAAATGTTTTGTAAAATTCGCCTGTGAAGCCATTCGGTCCAGGGCTTTTGTGTGCAGGGAGATTTTGGATTACTGTTTCAATTTCCTTCTTTGTTATTGGTCTGTTGAGACTTTCTACTTCTTCTTGATTCAGTTTGGGAAGGTTATATGTTTCTAGAAATCTGTCCATTTCTACTAGGTTGTCAAATTACTTTTCATACAGTAGTTTGTAGTAATTTCTTATAATTGTTTGTATTTCTGAGGTATCAGTCTTGATTTCTCCTCTTTCATTTCTGATTTTGTTTATTTGGGTCTTCTCTCATTTTTTCTTAATGAGCCTGGCTAGAGGCTTGTCAATTTTGTTTATTTTTTCAAAGAACCAGCTCCTAGTTTTGTTGATTTTTTGGATTGTTCGTTTTGTTTCTATGTTGTTTAATTCTGCTTTGATCTTGATGATTTCCTTTCTTCTTTTTGCCCTAGGCTTTGTTTGTTGTTGCTGTTCTAGTTCTTGTAGCTTTATGGTTAGGTTTTTTATTTGAGATTCTTCTAGCCTGTTCAGATATGCCTGTATTGCTATGAACTTCCCTCTTAGGACTGCTTTTGCTGTGTCCCATAGGTTTTGGGCTGTTGTGTGTTCATTGTCATTAGTTTCTAGAAATTTCTTGATTTCCTCTTTGATGTCACTGTTAACCCATTCGTTATTTAATAGCATGTTATTCATTCTCCATGAGTTTGGGTGTCTTTGATTTTTTTCCCTGAGGTTGATTTTTAGTTTCAAGGCATTGTGGTCTGAAAAGATGCTTGATAGGATTTCAATTTCCTTGAATTTGTTGAGGCTTGTTTTGTGTCCTATCATGTGGTCTATCTTTGAAAACGTCCCATGTGCCTTTGAAAAGAATGTATATTTTGCTTCTTTGGGGTGAAAAGTTCTATATATATCAGTTAAGTCCATGTGGTTTAGTGTGTTGTTCAATGCCTGTATATCCTTGGTGTTTCTTTGCTTGGATGATCTGTCTATTGTTGATAATGGAGTGTTGAAGTCCCCTACTATGAGTGTTTTGTTGTTAATATCCTTCTTGTGGTCTTCTAGTATTTGCTTTATGTATTTGGGTGCTCCTATGTTGGGTGCATATATGTTTATCAGTGTTATATCTTCTTGATAAATCGTTCCTTTAAGTATTATGAAATGTCCTTCTTTGTCTCTTTTTATTGCCGTTGCTTTGAAATCCATTTTGTCTGATATGAGGACTGCTACCCCAGCTTTTTTTTCATGTCCATTTGCTTGGAATATTTTTTTATATCCCTTTACTTTCAGTCTATGTAAATCTTTTGTTTTGAGGTGTGTTTCTTGTAGACAGCAAATATGTGGGTCCTGTTTTCTTATCCATTCCGTTACCCTATGTCTTTTAATGGGAGCATTTAATCCATTTACATTTAAGGTTATTATTGACATGTATTTATTCATTTCCCTTTTGTATCTCTGTTCCTCTACTCTTTTTTTGTTTTTTCTCTTCCTTTTTCTTAGAGTATTCCCTTTAGCATCTCTTTCAATGGTGGCTTGGTGGAGATGTATTCTTTTAGTCTTCCTTTGTCTGAGAAACTCCTTATTTCACCTTCTATTTTGAATGAGAGCCTTGCTGGGTAGAGTATTCTTGGTTGTAGGCCTTTGTTTTTCATTGCTTGAAATATTTTTGACCATTCCCTTCTGGCTTGTAATGTTTCTGTTGAGAAATCGGTCGATAGCCTTATTGGAGCTCCCTTGTAAGTTATTTGCTGTTTTTCTCTTCCTGCGTTTAGGATTCTCTCTTTGTCGTGGAATGTTGCCATTTTAACTATGATGTGCCTTGGAGTGGGTTTTTGGGAGTTTCTCTTGATTGGAACTCTCAGTGCTTCTTGGACTTGCATAGCTTTTTCTCTCATCAGGTTCGGAAAATTTTCTGTCACTGTTTCTCCTATCAGATTTTCAATTCCATGCTCCTTTTCTTCTCCCTCTCTTATTCCTATGATCCTTAAATTACTTTTCTAATGCTATTCTGTAATTCCCTTACATCTTGTTCATATTTTTTCAGTCTTTTTTCATTTTGCTGTATCATTTGAGAATTATTACCTACATTATCCTCTAACTCACTAATCCGATCCTCTGCTTCGTTTAGTCTGCTTTTGACTGATTCTACTGTGTTTTTCAGTTCAGAGATTGCATTCTTCATTTCTTCCTGGTTCTTGTTGATAGTTTCTATGTCTTTTTTTATGGTGGTGTAGTTCTCTGCAAGTTTCCTGTAATTTTCGTGGAGCTGTTGGTAACTTCCTTGGAAGTTGTCATAGTTGTTTTTGAGGTTTTTGAGCATATTGAGCTTCTTCACCACCATAGTTTTGAATTCCATGTCTGACATTTGGGCTATGTCTATTCCATCTACCTCTCTTTCTGGGGATTCCTCTTTTCTTTTCATTGAGAGGTTGTTTCTGCGTCTTACCATGTTGAATTCTTCTTGTTTGTTTTTGTTATTTGGATTTGTCTGCTTTGCCTTCCCAACTTTGTGGTATGAGATTTTTTATGGTAGATCTGGGGGATTCAGTGGTGCAGTCTCTTTGATCTCCTGAGCCTGATGTTCTTGGGGTACCTTTTATATCGTTTTTTTATGCTGTCTGGTTATATTTCAGATTTTTTTGTTGTTGTTGTTAGGATATTCCTTCTGGCTTGTTGATTGGGAGTCACTCTATCCACTTTATCTCGAATTCTTTTGTGGAGATGTCAGTTCAGCCTTCTTGTGTCATCTTCTTTTTCTGCGTCCACAGCTGGTCTAATGTAATGGGTCAGAGATTCCTATTCCTTGCAGCAGTGGTGTGCACGAGGTGGCCAGCAAGGCGCAATGCAAGGCAGCCAAGAGCCCACCTCAGGTCTGCCACGCTGCGCTCCAGGAAAGCAGGCCAAGCCGCATTTTGGGGAAGCTGGCAAGGTGTTTTTTCTTTTTTTTTTTCTTTTTTTTTTTTCACTCAAGCATCAGTGCGCGCCCAAGGCAGCTGGGGAACTAAGCTCAGGCCTGCCGCGCCGCACTCCTAGAAAGCTGGCCGCGGCCGTGCTCCGAGGAAGCTGGCCACGCTGCGCTCAGGGAAAGCCCTTGAGGTGTTTTTTAGCTCGAGTGCAGGTGTGCACCCAAGCGGCTGGGGAGCTAGCCTCAGGCTTGCAGCACGGTGTTCTGGGCATTGGTCTTTCGCCTCTTGGGCAGGGCTGCAGACACTTGTGCTCAGTAGAAGTGAGTGTCTGTGAGTCCTGCTGCCCACCGTTCCCGCACCTCCTGAGCGGGCACGCGCAGAGCCTGGGCAAGTGCTCTGCGCTCCGGATTCCTACCTGGTACTTCGGCCTGGTGCCCACTTGGCTGGCCAGGGGCGACTGCGCACAGTCTTCTGCGTGTCCAGTGGGCCCTCCCTGCGCCCATTGGGTCACTGATTTTACGTCTGTTGGCGTGTGTCTGAGGGGCACCTGGATGCACAGCCCTGCACACCTGGGCCAGTGAATGAGGGCACTTCCCTATGAGCACCCCCGCGACCCAAGGGGAGGGTTGGGGGGGTGGATGAGCGCACCACTGCGCCTACGCTCCTCAAGAATGGCCTACCACCCCCAAACTTTCCTCCCCTCTCCACCATCCACTAGAGAAAAATATAAATTAGAATTATGTTCTCACTTGCCTGGCAGCACGCTGTCTCCTGTCCTTCAGCGCCAATGCCACTTGGTTGAGTCCGGTCTCTGCCAGCAGGCAGAGATCCGCTCTCCTCCCAACTCCTCTCCCAGGGCAGCCTGTGGTCCCCAAAAATCCTTTGTGTCCTTCCAGCCGCAGCTACGGCAGCCGCCCCAGTCAGGATTCCTGTTTCCTCCCCTTTTTCTCCGCAATCCTCACTAAACAGGTTGTTCCCAGATGGATTTTCTGTAATCCAGCAGTGCCTTGGCTTGACTCCTGCCAGTGTCAAGCTGCTCACTGAGATGTTCTGTCTGCAGTTAGCCCAAACTGCAGACAGGTCTCAGGAGCCTGAAACCGCAACCTTTCCTCACTCCTCCACCATCTTCCCTCTCTCCTCTATGGACCTTCTGTATGTCTTCTTTGGAGAAGTGTTTGTTCAGGTCCTTTGCCCATTTTTTAATTGGGTTGTTTTTTTTCTTGATGTTGAGTTGTATAAGCTCTTTATATATTTTGGAGATCAGTCCCTTCTCTGAGGTATCATTGGCAATTATGTTTCCCCATATGGTTGGTTTCCTTTTCAATTTGCTGATGTTTTCTTTTACTGAGCAAAAACTCATTGGTTTGATGTAGTTCCATTTGTTTATTTTTTCCTTTATTTCTCTTGCCTTAGGAGATGTATCCATGAAAATATTATTACATGGGATGTCTGAAATTTTCCTGCGTATGTTTTCCTCTAGGACTTTTATGGCGTCACACCTTACATTTAAGTCTTCAATCCATCTTGAGTTTATTTTGGTGTGTGGTGTAAGTTGGTGTTCTAGTTTCATTTTTTTTTTTTTTTTTGCACATACCTGTCCAGTTATCCCAGCACCATTTGTTGAAGAGGTTCTTCTCATTCCATTTTATGTTCCTTCCTCCTTTATCAATTATTAGTTGACCATATAGTCCTAATTTATTTCTGGACTCTCTCTTCCGTTTCATTGATCTGTAAGTTTGATCTATATATTTATATTCCAGTATGAGACTGTTTTGATCACAGGGCTTTGTAGTATAGTTTGATGTCTGGTATTGTGATTCATCCTGCTGTGTTCTTCTATCTCAAGATTGCTTTTATTACTTGGGGTCTTTTTTGGTTCCATATGAATTTTTGAAGTATTTATTCTAGGTCTGTGAAAAATGTCATTGGTATTTTAATGGGGATTGCATTAAATCTGTAAATTGTTTTGGGTAGTATGGCCATTTTGATGATGTTGATTCTTCCCATCCAAGAACATGGTATTTGTTTCCATTTATTTGTATCTTCCTTAATTTCTTTCTTCAGTGTTATGTAACTTTCAGAGTACATCTCTTTTATTTCTTCGGTTAAGTTTATTCCTATGTACTTTATTTTTCTTGTTGCTATAGTAAATGGTATTTTCTTTTTTGTCTCTGTCTCTGATATTTTATTGTTGGTGTACAGAAATGCCTTAGATTTTTGTATATTTATTTTGTATTCTGCTATTCTGCCAAATTCACTTATTATATCGAGTAAATTTTTAGTTGAGCCTATAGAGTTTTCTCTGTATACTATCATGTCATCTGCATATAATGAGAGTTTTACTTCTTCTTTCCCAATTTGGATGCCTTTTATTTATTTTTCTTGTCTGATTGCTGTGGCTAGGACTTCCAATATTATGTTGAATAGGAGTAGTGAGAGTGGACATCCTTGTCTTGTTCCTGATCTCAGGGCGAATGCTTTCAGTTTTTGTTCATTGAGTATGATGTTGGCTTCAGGCTTCTCATATATAGCCTTAATTATGTTAAGATATGCTCCCTCTATTCCCATTTTGCTGAGTGTTTTCATCATAAATGGATGTTGTACTTTATCAAATGCTTTTTCTGCATCTATTGATATGATCATGTGATTTTTGTCTTTCATTTTGTTTAGGTGATGTATTATATTTATTGATTTGTGAATCTTAAACCATCCTTGCATCCCTGGGATGAATCCCATTTGATAGTGATATATGATCTTTTAATGTGTTGCTGAATCCGGTTTGCCAATATTTTGTTGAGAATTTTAGCATTTATGTTCATCAGTGATATTGGCCTGTAGGTTTCTTTCTTTGTTTTTTCTTGACCTGGTTTTGGAATTAGAGTAATACTGGCTTCATAGAAAGTGTTTGGGAGTTTTTCCTCTTCTTGGATTTTTTGGAATAGTTTGAGAAGGGTAGGAGTTAGTTCTTCCCTAAATGCTTTGTAAAATTCTCCTGTGAAGCCATCCGGTCCAGGACTTTTGTGTGCAGCGAGATTTTTGATTACTGTTTCAATTTCCTTTTTTGTTATTGGTCTGTTGAGACTTTCTACTTCTTCTTCATTCAGTTTTGGAAGGTTATATGTTTCTAGAAATTTGTCCGTTTCTTCTAGGATGTCAGATTTCTTTCCATACAGTTGTTTGTAGTAATTTTTTATAATCCTTTGTATTTCTGTTATATCGGTCATGATTTCTCCTCTTTCGTTTTGATTTTGTTTATTTGGGTCTTGTCTCTTTTTTTTTCTTGATGAGCCTGGCTAAAGGCTTGTCGGTTTTATTTTTTCAAAGAACCAGCTCCTACTTTTGTTGATCTTTTGAGTTGCTTGTTTAGTCTCTATGTCATTTAATTCTGCTCTGATCTTGATGATTTCCTTCCTTCTTTTTGCCCTAGGCTTTGTTTGTTGTTGTTTTTCTAGTTCTTGTAGCTGTAGGGTTAGATTTTTTATATAAGATTATTGTGTCCTTTTCAGATATGCGTGTACTGCTATGAACTTCCCTCTCAGGACTGCTTTTGCTGTGCCCCATAGGTTTTGATCTGTCGTGTGTTCATTATTATTAGTTTCCAGAAATTTCTCGATTTCTTCTTTAATGTCATTGTTGACCCATTCATTATTTAATAGCAAGTTATTCATTCTCCATGTGTTTGGGTGTCTTTGATTTTTTTCTCTGACGTTGATTTCTAGTTTCAGGGCATTGTGGTCTGAAAAGATGTTTGATATAATTTCAGTTTTCTTGAATTTGATGAGGATTGTTTTGTGTCCTATCATGTGGTCTATCTTTGGAAATGTCCCATGTGCATTTGAAAAGAATGTATATTTTGTTTCTTTGTGATGAAAAGTTCTATATATATCAGGTAAGTTCATGTGGTTTAGTGTGTTGTTCAATGCCTGTATATCCTTGGTGTTTCTTTACTTCAAAGATCTATTGATGATAATGGAGTGTTAAAGTCCCCTACTATGAGTGTGTTGCTGTTAATATCCTTCTTGTGGTCTTCTGGTATTTTCTTTATGTATTTGGGTGTTTTTATGTTGGGTTCATATATGTTTATCGGTGTTATATCTTGTTGATGGATTGTTCCCTTAAGTATTATAAAATGTCCCTCTTTATCTCTTTTTATTGCCCTTGCTTTGAAATCCATTTTGTCTGATATGAGTATTGCTACATCACCTACTTTTTCATGTCCTTTTGCTTGGAATACTTTTCTCCATCCCTTCACTTTCAGTTTGTGTAAGTCTTTTGTTTTCAGGTGTGTTTCTTGTTGATAGCAAATATGTGGATCCTGTTTTCATATCCATTCCGCTACCCTATGTCTTTTAATTGGATTATTTAATCCATTTACGGTTAAGGTTATTATTGACATGTATTTATTCATTTCCTTTTCCACCTGTGTTTCTTTCTCTCTTTTTTTCTTTTTCTTTTTCCTTTTCTTTCTTAGATCATTCCTTTTCGCATCTCTTGCAATGCTGGTTTGTTGAATATGTATTCTTTTAGTCTTCCTTTGTCTAAGAAAATCCTTATTTCACCTTCCATTTTGAATGAGAGCCTTGCTGGGTACAGTATTCTTGGTTGTAGGCCTCTTTTTTCATTGCTTGAAATATTTTTGACCAATCCCTTCTGGCTTGTAGTGTTTCTGTTGAGAAATCGGTGATAGCCTTATCAGAGCTCCCTTGAATGTTATTTGCTGTTTTTCTCTTGCTGCTTTTAGGATTCTCTCTTTGCCTTGGAATGTTGCCATTTTAATTTTGATGTGCCTTGGTGTGGGCCTTTTGGGGTTCTTCTTCATTGGGACTCTCTGTGCTTCTTGGACTTGCATGACTTTTTCTCTCATCAAGTTAGGAAAATTTTCAGTCATTATTTTACCTATCATCTTTTCTATCCCTTGTTCTTCTTCTTATCTTTCTTTTATTCCAATGATCTGTCTATTATTTTGTCTCATGTTGTCGTGTAATTCCCTTAGACCTTCTTCATACTTTTTCAATCTTTTTTCATTTTGTTGTATTGTCTAGGAATTTTTTTCAACATCATCGTCTATCTCACTACTCTGATCCTCTTCTTCGTTTGGCCTGCTTTTCATTGATTCTACTGTGTTTTTCAGTTCAGAGATTATATTCTTCATTTCTTCCTGGTTCTTAATAATAGTTTCTATGTCCTTTTCCATGGTGGTGTAGTTCTCCATAAGTTCCCTGTAATTTTCTAGGAGCTGTTGGTAATTTCCTTGGAGATTGTCATAGTTACCTTTGAGGTTTTCGAGTATATTGAACTTCTTCATCACCATTATTTTGAATTCCATGTCTGACATTTGGGTTAAGTCTATTCCATCTACCTCTCTTTCTAGGGATTCCTCTTTTCCTTTTATTTAGAGGTTGTTTCTGCATCTTCCCGTGTTGGATTCTTCTTGTTTTTGTCTTTTGGATTTGTCTGCTTTGATTTCCCACCTTTGTGGTATGAGATTCTTTATAGGAGATCTGGGGGTTTCAGTGGTGCAGTCTCTTTGATCTCCTGAACCTGATGTTCTTGGGTTACCCTTTATGTCATTTGTTTTTGCTCTCTGGTTATATTTCCATTACTATTTGATGGGACCTTCCATCTAGCTAGTTGATTGAGAGTCACTCTGCCCATCTTGTCTTGAGTTCTTTTGTGGAGATGCTGTTAAAAACATAAACACACAGCCCAGGCAAGAAACCCAAACCCTCAAAAATATCCCCCACCCTCTATTACACTATCAGCAGCAAATGAGCCAGTATTAATATAAATGTAGAGAGGTTAGGGGTATTATACTATAGGAGAAATAAATAAAGGTTGTTTTAAATGCAGAAAAAGATGATTTTTGAGAGGGGTGATGATAGAGTAATAATTGTAGCAAGTGGGGTCAAGGCTATGCAAGACAGTAAGTAATATTTACATTGTATGTTAATTTAAAAAAGAGAGATGGAAGAATGCAGGATAAGGTAAGAAAGTGGTAGTGTATATATTATTAGATTTATATAGTAGTTATATGTTACATATTTAGTGTGAAAGGAGGCTAAACAAAACAAACGAACAAACAAAAATTAAAAATGAAAGATGGGAGGTAGAGATGGTATGAAACAGATTAAAGAGATAGTTTAAAGAGAAAAGAATACTTATAAAAAATTAAAATTAAAAATAATATTTTTACTCCATTCAGTTTTTGTGTGCAGTCTTCTTTTTCTGGATTCACACCTGGTCAAAATTGCATGAGTTCCAAATTTTTTCCTGGTTGGCTGGCTGTGAGGAGCTCTGGCTGGTTTCTGTGGCTGCTTTTCTTTCACTCAGGAGCCTGCTGTAACTATCTGCTGTGAGCCGCAGAGTTGGATCTCTCCCCACTTGTCCTGCGGCACTCTCCAGAAGTCCTCAAGTTTCTCTAGTAATGCTGTTCTGTTGGCAAGTCAGTGTGCAAGATCCTAGTCCCCGCCCTGCCTTGGATCCTGCCTTCGCTCCTCCTTCCAAGAAGTCTCTATGTTCCAAGCTGCAGCACCGGGATCCATCCCTGGCTGACAGCACCTCACTGTTCTCCTGCGCATCCTGCACGCCCTGCCCACCTGCTTTGGGCCCTGACCGAAACCGTGTTTCTAACACAGTTTTCCGAACTCAATTCTACTTTTTTCTGATCAGTGGCTCCGCGATGTATGCGCGCGCCCAGTATGTGATACCACCAGCACCAGACTCAGTTCACACAGCTTCCCATATTCTGGGTCACTCGAAGCCTCACTGTTCACCTGAGCACCCTGCCCTCTGGTCTGAAGCTCTGACAAAGACGGTATTTCTAGCGCAGCTCTCCAGGCCCAGTTCAGCTCCTCTCTTTTAATTGGCGCCATGATGCGCACACCCAGGGTGTGGGGTCGCCATCCCAGACCTGCCTGTTCAGGGGATCTCCACCCAGATTCAGGTCATACAGTTTCCCACAGTCTCGGCTGCTTGCTGTCCTCCCACACCTCTGGCTGCTTCATGGAAAACATTCTACTCTTTCCCTACGGGACTCCTCTGGTCCCTGCACCCACAGTAGGCCACAGTCTCCAAGCAGATCTGGTCAGTGAGCGGGCCTACAGCTGTCCCTCTGGGGTGCGATCCGTAGGAGCGCGGGGCTTTGTGGGTCCAGTGACTCCTTCCGAGAGCCCTGGCGAGCCTTCTGCCCTTTTCCACTCTGCTCTTGCTCTCCCTTCCCCACTTGAGCTGTCCATAGTTTGTACTCACTCACTCGTCTCTCTGTCTGTATCCCAGCTTTCCACAATAGGAGGAAGCAGACAACACTGCTACTTACTCTGCCGCCATCTTCCTCCCAAGTTCTTAAATAGACTTATTGCAACAAGGAACTCTCAACTACTGTAGTTAAAATGGATCAGTCTTAATAATTTATCACAGCAAAGCAGAGAAGGGACTTTGTGCTCTATTCCATAAGCCCTTCTCATTCCCCATATCTTTTTCGAGGAGAGCTATTATCATGGTACCAAGGTGAAATTTTTTTAAGTATATTTTATTGATTATATTGTTCCAATAGTTCCAATTTTTTCCCCTTTGCTCCCCTCCACCCACCACCCCCTTTCCCCAACAATCCTCTCTCCAAGTCCATGGGTCGTACATACAAGCCCTCCTGCCTCACCCTTTCATATATTCTTCTTCTTCGTTTTTTAAAAATAATTAATTAATTAGTTAAATATTTTAACAATAAAAAATAACAATCCCTCCCTCTCAGACTTAAAACCCTTTACAATCTTATAAAGGACAAGGGACGAAGGTCTCGAGCTCCTCTAGCTGCTTCAAGCTGGACATGGTTGTCGTCCTACCTACCCTTGGGTCAAAAAATCCCTAATAAGAGTGGGGGTGTGGAGGGGAGGGTGGCCTTCCCAGATGGGGAAGGATCGTGCAGACTCCAGGTTGGTTGGCTGTCTCTGGACAACGGCATGCTTGGTTTAACAGACTGGCATCCTTGTTGTATTCTGGGGGCAACAGGGTTAAAGGACATCATTCAATCCATAACCACTAGATGACAAAAGACAGGTATTAATTTTTCAATGTCCCACATTAGGGAAAAGAAGGGCTTCTTTGGAGGAAGGTATGCCAGGTACATCTCACCTGTCCAAAACCCTTTTGCCCATTATACTTATTTTGGGCTGAGGGAAATATTTTAGGTTTCCCCCCTCTCAGGCCTCTGGGCTCTTTCTGTCCAAGCCATTAGGATAGAAAAGAGAATCCAGTTTTAAAGTGAAGCCCACAGACCACCCCGTTCTTCACCAACCCAGCCACTTAGTTCAGCCAAACCATTGAGTCTCAGGAGGCAGCAATGCAGACAGGATTAAGTGAGGCCTATACGTACAATCACTCAGTTAATGAGATCGTAGGCTTATGCCCTTTGAAAACAGAAAACACATGTTAATTTATGTAACATAACCCACATACAAGTCTCTAAATGTGTAGGACTGTCTTATCGGAAAGACATCCAGTTGCAAGGCATTTGACATTCTTCTTGCCTGTAAATTAAACATCTTTGATAATGCCACAGACATAGTTTAACTTTCAAATGAAAACAAATTTTAAATGAAAAGAAACTTTGAAGATGGTTAGCTGCACTACTTTATATTCTACCACTGGGCATTGTGATCTTCCTTGAATCGTGATTTTTCTCCCTAAGATTACCCTCCTTGTCATTAAAGGGACTGCATTAAGTTCATTTTTAATTTATCCTGTTCATTTGCATAAACACAACGAGAGCAGCAAATGATCACTTATGATCTTTAGTTCTGCTTTGCTGGAACTTACGCAAGGAACATTTAGGGTGACTTTCAGTCTCCCCTTCAAGGCACAGAAGTAGATCCACATAACTGGCATTCAGCCTTGCCTGTAAATACCTGTCTTTTCCAGGTCCTCCTGGTTTTCCATTGTGCCTTAAGGTCCCTTCTAGCCATCTTTCAGGAAAACAACCTTCATTCCTTCCCTGGAAAGATTGCTATGGACCGCTCATCCATCCAAGGTACCAGGCCTTTTATCTCGTGGACTTGTATTACCTTTGAAAGTCAGTCCCAGTTGCTCAGGACTTTTTGGTAACAACCAAAGTCCAAGCATGTCTCCTTTAGGCATGACATTCCAGTCAAAGTCTTAGTTTAAAAAAAAAAAAACAAAAAAACCTCTATTAACAACTGTTCTTATTAGTTTTATGCAAAGAAAGTTAGGTCATACTTACTTCTTTAGAATGCCAAATTCTGGAGGGATCAGATAGGGAGAAAAATATACAGTGTGAAGGAAAATCCTTGTCCTTCTAATATTCACTGAACTTGCATTTCTATTTTTATATTTTTATTTTTCCCCCCCACTAAAAAATTTTCTGTTTGTTTGTTTTTCCATTACAGTTGTCTCACTTTTTTTCCCCTCTTGCTTCCCTGCACCCTGTCCCCCCCTTCTTCCACATTCAGTCTCCACCCAGTTGTCCATGTCCATGGGTCATTTATACATGTTCTTTGACTAGACCCTTCCCCTTCTTACAACTTCTCTCCCTCCCATCTTCCCCTTTGTTACTGTTAGTTTATTCCTTGTTTACATACCTCTGGTTCAATTTTTCTCATTTGTTTGTGTTGTTCATTAGTTTCCTGTAACAGGTGATAGCATAAGGTAATTTTCTTTTGTTGCCTGGCTTATTTTGCTAAGCATAATTCTCTCTAGTTCCAATCATGTTGTTGCAAATGGTAGAAGTTCCTTCTTTCTTTCAGTACTTATTCATTGTCATTTCCCCCCTTTGTACTCATGTTCCTCTCTGTCTCTCTCTGTTTCTTCATCTTCTTAAAGCAGACCCTTTAGCATCTCTTGCAATGCTGGTTTGGTGGAGATGTATTCTTTTAGCCTTCTTTTGTCTTGGAAACTTCTTATTTCACCTACATTTTGAATGAGTGCCTTGCTGGGTAGAGTATTCTTGGTTGTAGGCCTTTGTTTTTCATGGCTTGGAATATTTTTTGCCATTCCCTTCTGGCTTGTAGTGTTTCTGCTGAGAAATCTGATGATAGCCTTATTGGAGCTTCCTTGTATGTTATTAGTTGTTTCTCTCTTGCTGCTTTTAGGATCCTCTCTTTGTCTTTGAATGTTGGCATTTTAATTATGATGTGTCTTGAAGTGGGCCTGTTGGGGTTTATCTTCATTGGGACCCTCTGTGATTCCTGGAATTGCATGATTCTTTCTCTCTTCATGTTAGGGAAGTTTTCTGTCATTAGTTTTTCAAAGAGGTTTTCTATTCCTTGCTCTTCTTCTTCTCCTTCTGGAATTCCTATGATACGGATATTATTACATTTCATCTTGTCCTGCAGCTGTCTTAGAGCCTCTTCAGTCTTGTTCAGTCTTTTTTCATTTTGTTGCACTGTCTGTCTGTGAGTTTTTGTCTACATTGTCCTCCAGCTCGCTGATCCGATCTTCTGCTTCCTCTAGCCTGTTTTTAATTCCTTCTACTGTGTTCTTTAATTCAGAGATCGTATTCTTCATTTCCTCCTGGCTCTTATTGATAGCTTCCATTTCCTTTTTCATGCTGGTGTAATTCTCAGTAAGTTCCTTGTAGTTTTTCTGGAGTTCCCTGTAGTTTTTCTGGAGTTCTTTGTAGTTTCCGCCGAGCTCATTGAGCTTCTCCATAATCCATGCTTTCAATTCCATATCTGATAGTTGGTTCCCCTGTATTTCATTTAGCACTCTTTCTGGGGACTCTACCTTTCTTTTCGGTGGGGGGTTGTTTCTCTGTCTCCCCATTTTTGTGACTCCTATTGTTTGTTGCTGCTTCTTAGAATGATCTGCACTTCCTCCAAGGTGAAATTTTTAACATCTTTCTTAAGTGCCCTATATTGTCTTTAAGAACTAAAGTTAATTTAAGTAGGTTCCTATTTTAATTTCCATACAATCTTATATCCGCAGGATAACAATAGTGAACTAATATGACCATTATATTAAAAATGTGTTAAATAATTGTTTAAATAATTCCTCGTTTCCCCTAAAGCATGGATGATTATGCATTTCTGAAGTGTGTGTTTTATACTGAATAAAGCAGAATATGAAAAACAACTTGGTGATAAAAATGGTTAGGATATCAGTTTTGTGATATCCTGGTGTTGTGGGCATTGAGAGCTGAGTTGTTTCACTAACACTTGTCTAAAGTTTTATGTTTATGTTGAGTTGTTTTGTTTCTTTAGAATTTAAACTGTTAGTTCATATAAAGGACATTTGTGTGTTTTTTTATTTAGAAAGGGCATTAAGAAGAGCCCAGGAGAGAAGTGGAGACTGCTAGCAATAGCGCAGGAATCACCTGTGGTGTCCATCTTGCTTCCTTCATTGGTGGGTGTGCAGGGAAGATTTCTTTTCTTTTCTTTTTTGACATAAAATCAATAACTTAATATCAAAAGAACCTTATAGTTATTTCTGGTAGGTGGGAATGTTTTCTATTTTGCTAGTCTCATTTCTTAAGTCTTGTGGCTTATAATCAGAATCTAAACTTACTTTTATTATTATATATTATGAAAAACATGAAAATATAATGTGAAAATATAATATAAAATTAATAGAGAGACTTTTATGTAGATTTTCCTTCCAGAAGTCTGAACAGGTTCTGTGGTGTCAGAGCTAAAGTTTATTATTTCTCCTAACTCTGTCAGAGTCAAATGCTACTGGTTGCTAAATTACAGCTATTTTCACAGTGTCACTGCTGAGCCTTCCAACAGAGAATCATCTCATAAATAGTAATTTTGTGTTGGTGTTGATTGTCAAACCAGTTTAAGATAGCTAGAGTAGCTTTATGGGTATATTTGAAGGATTCAGTGAAACTCGTAGCTTCCCTACAAAATAATCTAGACAACTAACTGCACCAAAGGAAAACTACCAAAAATACATGGGGTAAAGCATAACATTGCCAAATAACAGACTTTATTCATGAATGTGATAAATATTTCCTGAGTGTTCTCTATGTCCCTCATGCCATGACAATATTAGAACTATAAACATAAAAGACACAGTCCCTACTCTCAGGTAATAAAGTGTCCAGTGGAGAAGTTAGGTAATTGTCTGCATTTTTTCTTTTTAGGTATGGGAAGCACCATAGCAGAGTACTAGGTGGAAAAAAAAAGAAAAGAAAAGACACACTTTACTCTCTCTGGTAGGATCAGGAATAGCTTCTGAATACAGAGTGTTTTTAGATGAATTTTGAGGACCCATAGTTTAAATAGGTACCTTTCTTTTCCTCTGAGTGGAAATGGTGATGAACTGAGGTACCAGCAACTTACATAGATTATCTCATTTAACCTCATGAGGTGAGTACTATTATGTCCTTCTTTTTGACAAATGGAAAAACTGAGACTTGGAAAAGTAAAGTACTTTCCCAGAGTCACAAAGCTAGTAAGATACAGAGCTCAGATGAGATTTCAAACTGGTCTATCCTCTCACCTTGCTTTCTCACTACCTGCACACAGCTGTTTACTCCAATTGGTAAGGCAGGGAGGACAAGGCAGGCAGATGAAGCAGTTTGTACAGAGTTCGGAGGGCCTAAAACTTAGAGTGCATCTAGCTGGGTGCTGGCTGTGGAAGTCAGCCCAAGCATGAGCCTAGCACTAAAGGACATATAGGCCCTGTCCAGGAGTTACCCAGGTCTTTATTTTCATATTCTCTATGAAAGTTGGTCCTTTTTTTTCCTAATGTCTATGTGTCACCCCTCATAACTTAACAATGTAGCCACCTGACCCCCATATGGAGGCTGGTACCAACCATCACAGACAGATATATTTGGTAGGAGGAATAGATAAAGGGGATTTAGAGGCCCCAATTCTGAGATGCATCACATTCTCCCTGTTTACCCCTCACCCTAATATGGGATCTTATTCTATTCCCAAAATTTAAGCCTCACCATGTACCCTATTTCTGGAAACAGATCCTAATGTATTCTCTGTTCCAGCAACCCCGACTCATAAATGCATTCATGATTCTGCACCCCCAGCACAATAAGCTCTCTGCCACATGCTAGCATATTTTGTGCCTCAGATCTGCCAGGGTGCTCTATTCTGCCAAAATGAACCTCTTCATACCCATCCCATTTGAATTTAGAATCATTTAACTTAAGCAACAGTAATCCACTTTAATTATGATACAGACAGGAAAACCAATATTGGAGAGAGGACATGATGAGTTTGAAGCATTAAGTCTGGAGTTCTGTGACACCTAAACAAATCAACAATGATAACATAGACATGATTTTAAAAGTTATAATCATGGAACTAACCTATTTATCTATATTAAGTTCAAGAACAGATCATGCTAATTTATCATGGTGAAAGTCAGAAAAATTGTTACCTCTTGGAAGAGAGTCTTATTAATTAGAAAGGGGCAAGAAGAAAATTATGGGGTAAGGAAATGGTTTACTGTTATCTTAATCTAGTTGATGGTCATGCTTAAGATTTTAGCAGTATACTGCATGTAAATTATACCTCATTTTTTATAATGCAAAAATAAAAGAGAGTAGACAAAGTTTGAGAACTGATTTATTTTATCCATTCTTGGTTTTCAAATGTTTCTCTTTAACCACTCAAGAAAGATAAATGTCTGTACTGAAATGTTTTTTTCCTCTACAAAGCCAATATTTCACCTCTCACCATCAAATTCTATGAATTTTACTTCGTGAAAAACAGAATTGTTCAGTTGGATCAAAGAAAGACAAAATTTTCAAAACATTTTCTTCTGTGACCTAAAACCTGAAGTATGCCTAGTAAAAATGGGCAACTGGTAAGGACAAATTAAATTCACCTGCATTTTTTGTAATTAAAATTAATTCATTAACCTGGATACTTCAAGGTAATTTCTGTGATTTGTTATTTATTTTTTAATTATAGTTGACATATTATATTAGGTTCAGATGTACAATAAAGTGATTTAACATTTATGTACCTTATGAAGTGATCATCAACTGTCTAGTAACTATCTTCAATGGTTAATAACTATGCAAAGTTATTACAATATTACTAATTACATTCTCCATTCTGTATATTACATCCCTGTGACCTTTTTATAAATGTAAGTTTTTACTTCTTATTCTTTTTTAACTTTTATGCCCCTTCCTCTACCATCTACCCTCTGGCAACCATCAGTTTACCCACTGTATCTGTGTGTCTATTTCTGGGTTTTGAGCTTTTTTGTTCATTTTGTTTTTTAGATACTACACGTAAGTAATAAGAGAAGTCATATATTTGTCTTTCTTGTCTGACCATTTCACTTAACATAATACCCTCTAGTGTATCTATCAATATTGTCACAACTGGAAAGATTTTTTATGGCTAATACCCATATGTAAGACACATAAGTTATTTCCATATCTTGACAACTGTAGATGTTACAGTGAACATAGGAGTGCATAAATCTTTTCAAATTATTATTTTCATTTTCTTTGAAAAATACTCAGAAGTGGAAATACTAGGTATTCTATTTTTAATTTTCTGAGGAATCTTCATAGTGTTTTCCATAGTGGCTGCACCAATTTACAATCCCAGCAGCAGAGCATAAGGGTTCCTCACTAACCCTCGTTCTTTGTCATCTTTTTGGTAATAGTCAGTCTGATAGGTTAAGAGATAGTATCTCATTTTGGTTTTTATTGGCATTTCCATGGTGATAACAATGTTGAGCATCTTTTTCATGTGTCTGTTGGCCATCAGTATAGGTCTGTCCAGAATGTATCCAGCCATGTAGTATGAAAAGTAGAGACATTAATTGAAGAAAATACAAGATACAGAAAATATTGTACATAGGACAATGATGCCTCAGTCCCCTTCAAAGTAGGCACTTTGGGACCTCACACAGTTCTCCCAGCACCTCTTCCACTGTTAAAAGCACTCTGCAAAACCCTTTTTTGGAATTGTCATCAGCTGCCCCATCATATTTTCTTGAATCTCATCAACAGTCTGAAACCTCTTCCTGTTCAAAGGTGATTTTAGTTTTGGGAAAAGCCAAAAGTCACAGGGCACCAAATTTGGGCTATAGAGAGGCTGAGTCACTTGGGTGATTTGAAGTTTCACCAAAAAATTCTGCACAAGACATGATACATGAGCAGATATGTTGTCATGATGAAGCTGCCAATACCAGTTGCCCAGAGCTGTGACCATTTTCATCATATGGCAGCTCCCAACCGATGAAGAACATTGAAGTAGTTCTCCTTATTAATTGTTTGGCCTGGAAGGGTGTACTCATGATGGGCAACACCTTCCCAATTAAAAAAAAAAACATTAAACACATTGTATGCAGCATTTAGTGCCAATACATTATGGTAGGAGTGGGTGATTTTTTGAAATATGCGCACAAGTTTTGTCATTACATAAAATCACTATAAATTGAAACCTACTTTGAAGTATTTTTATGAACCTTTGATTTTCTTACCTTAGAATGTATTCTTCATCATTATTATGAAAGACAAAGGCACTTTATGTATAAATGAATATAAAATATATGGTTGAATATACAAAAAAGTAAAAAATTTTAATTTTTGTCGATATTATTATAAAAATTCTCAATCAACAAATAACTTAATGAAGTAAATAATGAACACTAATAATGTTTTAAAGTGTGATAGCACTCAAAACATTACCTCTATGAAGAGGTACCACACAAAATTTACACATAAAACAAGTTTCACTCCACACTCTTTGAGATGAACATACATGACATTGTCTTTGCGCAATTTTTTTCTTTCTGTTCCCAACAACATTTTTCTAGAATGTGTTTTCTCATAATCCATCGACAATCTTCCTCGTGGATCTGGTTTAGGCTCCCTTTTCCTAGAAGTGGATGGTCCTGGTTCTTGAGTCTTATCTTCGGTTGGTATCGTGTCAGTAACCCAGTGTAAAGCTACTTCGTATAAAAAATTTTTATATTTTTCTTTGTTGCTTTTTTGTTGAATTATAAACAACAAAGGAGTTGAACAATGCACAATTTATCATGTAGTTCATTACTCCTTTTGTCCATTTTGTCCTTTTTTCATAGTATTGAATAGTAAGACAAATACTGATCTGCACAGTCGACACTTTTCATGAATTTGTTATAATCAATCAATGCATTTTGGTCTAGTTATTTTTTGGTGAGTTGTTCTGTCAATATTTTTACTCTTTTTCATTTCTGCCAAGTGAGTAAAAGAAAGAAGGCTCACTTCTTTCTTTGATTGCCAGATTTAAAGTAAAATATACCCTCAATGGCAAAAGATTGTCCTTTTTTGAGGTTTGTCTTTTTCATACATTTAAGTAAACCTCTATTTTTTCTGATGGTTCCACATATCCTGATTTTTTTTAACAAAAAGGCTTGTGTATTATCAACAGTTATAATAATTATCTATATAATGATGGTGCCAGACATCTGTATATGGAGATACAACTGTCTTTATTGTCTCTATCAGCCATAACCCCTGGTGGGCAGAATAAATTTCAAAATTACAAATGCATCCTATATCCCTTTCACATAACATTCACACCAATATGCCATATTTTATGAGCTTTCCCAAATTATAAACTCTGAAAAATAACCATCCTCTCCAAGGTATAATGCCTTCATCCAAGGATCCTTGCTGTTTAAGTTTGTATATGTTCACAAATTTCAGGAGAAAATAATCAATTATGGGCCTGACTTTAGCCAATCAGTCTGATTCATCAGTGATATTATCATTATTGTTGAAATGCCAAGCCTTCCATATCTGCCAAAATCTATCTCTAGACATTGTTTTTTCAAAGAATGGCATTTATGTGCATGGACCTGTGGTCCGATACTCATCTCTTCTATCTTTTCAAACTTGCCCCATGAAAATCATTAGTCCAAAATTTTTCTTCATTTCTGATATTGTGATATCCTTCCATTTCACAGTTTTCTGAGGTGTTTTGAAATTATTTACATTTTGGTAATAATACCTATTCAATTCTTCTTCAAAATATGTGAACAAATCATCTCCAATAAACAAGTTCAATTCACTGGTTATGGATTCGGGAACAATATCAACATTTATCCCAGGGCGACCCAAAATCTCCTTCAGGACCAGAGAATTATCAGTTGATGACCATTCTTCTTCATGTTCATCAGAACTTGATTCAGAATCAGATGGAATAGTTCGATGGGTGAATCTTCAAGGTTGCAGAATAATGTCTTCATCATCACTCACCCCCTCACTCTGACTGTCAATATCACTATCACACGAATAATCTGACAAATTTTCCGCACATATTTCTTGGTTGCTTTCATCATCACTGTTTCTCATTTTATCACTATCCAGGGTATTTACTAAAAAATTAATAAATTTAAGATACTTCCACAAGAAATACAATTATTGAAAGAGCTTGATAACAAATTCAACTCCAGATAATTATAAAAATACAAACTATCACAAAAAAAAAACCTTTCGATTTTTGAAAATGAAATAGGTTTACAATGAGGAGGATACCATTCTTTCTAAGGAGAAGTCTAAACATTGATAACTACCCAAATTCACCAAAAATAAAATGAGTCAAAGTAAACTTGCAGGTAGTATGTTTTGTTATAAGCCCATTTGTCTTTATTATTTATGATCTTGCCACCCTATACCTAATCTATTATTGTGGGGATGTTTATACCTGCATAGTACTATGTATAAGGAAGAGGCACAGCAAACATACACATGTGTAGTAATCACAATAGCTACATTTCCTGCGTTCTACCACCAGTCTGTAAAAAATGTATTACTATGTGATCTGCACTCTGCACAATTTGTGAAACACGTAATTTTATGGGTATCGCATACAGTGTGTTAACAGGTCTTGATCTCGCTGCAACTTTGCTGCCCTTTTTTCAGGCATGGAGAACCAGGTGACTTCCACTGGAGTAACTGGGTCGTCATTTCTAGATCATAGCCAAAGACCCACAATGCATCTCCGGTTATGACCTTTGTGAGGAAATTGGTTCATTGGTAATGGTTTGAATCAAGTCATTAGCAACTGCAACACAACATTCTTCTGCTCTGGTAGCAAAAGCTGTGGAAGAAATTTTGCCACAACACATTTTATGCTAAGATCCTATGTCTAAATCTCAGACACAACAGTTTTTGGAATGCCTAGATCAGCTTCTAGCTCTCACACTGTCAGAGGCCAACCTTTGTTGATTGCAGCCCATACATATTCAGCATTCTTAGGCGTTCAGCTTGTTGCAGACCTTCCAGAACATGGGTCACTTTCAACAGATTCTCAATGATCTTTGAAGTGTTTGTAGCACATTTTTATTGCACTGCGAACCGTTCTCATTATATTAACAATGGCTGGACTTTTTCTCGACACTCTTTCATATCTTCTTTGGAGAAATATATATTCAGATTCTCTGCCATTTTTTAATCAGATTGGTTTGTTTGTTTTTTATTGTTGAGTTGTATGAGTTTGTTATGTATTTTAAATATTAACCCCTTATCAGATATATATTTGCAAATGATATATATTGCTATGCAAAAGCTTTTTAGTTTGGTATAGTCCCATTTTTAAAGTTTTGCTTTTGTTTCATTTTCCTGAGGAGATATCTAAAAAAATGTTGCTAAGAGAAATGTCAAAGAATTTTCCTCCTATGTTTACTTTTAGATGTTTTATTGCTTCAGGTATTACATTTAAATTTTTAATTCATTTTGAGTTTATTTTTGTGTATAATGCAAGAAAGTGGTCTAGTTTCTTTTGTATGTATTTGTCCAGTTTTCCCAATATCATGTATTAAATAGACTGTCTCTTCCCAATGTATATTTTTGCTTGCTTTGTCATAACATGACCATATAAACATGGGTTTGTTTTTGAGCTCTTTATTCTGTTCCATTGATCTGTGGGTCTATTTTGTACCAGTACCTTACTGTTTTGATTACTAAAGAAGGTGGCTTTGCTTGGCTAAGCATTGCTCAGTAAAAGAATGTTTTTGAAACAAAGTTATATTATTACCATAGCCTCTTTATTTTCTTTTAATTTTTCTCTTCATTATGCTTTTGCCCTCTACCTCAGGCTTTAAACATTGGTCATTCCTTATATTGAAAATTAAATATTGCATTTTAACCTCTAAAATACAAATTATTTTAAGAATTTCTGTAAGTCAGTGAGAGCAATTACCAGTTGGTTAATTGTATTAACTATCATGCAACTACCATATAGAATCACTCTTTAGGGCATAAAATCAATGAATTAAATATATCTGTGGGTGCCATTTCAAAATGACTTAGGGATGAAATCATGTTAAGCTAAAGTGGAGACAATGCATTATTTAATAGTGCCTGAACTGAATTCTATTGCCTGCATAAATAGCTCATCAATCTTACCATCTTCTAGGACATAGAAGATAGAATTCCCTATCACCTGACACAAAATAAATATGAAAAATCCTTCTGTAAATTTTTAGTTTTCAAGCATACTAAACTATTGAAAATTGAAATAGAATTTTCAATTATTCTCAAAACTGAATTTTGTCACAAGATGACAAGTTGTATTTAGAGTATGAAAAGCTATTGGCTAAGTAAGGTTGGTGAAGATTGTTCCAGCAATTACTAGAGATGACTTTTAAGGGCTTATTCTCCCTCTTCCCATCTTTCTCCCATAAAAACAAAGTAACTTTCTTAAAATTTTGGCATTGCATATATTTTGTTAAATTACTAAACAAATTTAATTATAGAAATTCTATTTCAGCATGTTTTATATATTTGGAGTGTAAATAACTTGTCAAAGAAACTGTATAGTAAGTCTAGTTATAGAGTTAGAATAGCATGTTGTCTTCAGTAAAACCTCCTCTACAAATCTGCCATATTTTAATACAAGATCACTTTGATCTTGCAACAACCCAGGATTTGTGACCTCTCTAGTCCAGTGAAGAATGTGTTAGCCTATGGTAATTATTTGCTAATGTGTGTCCATGATTGAATAATTGGCTCCTCAAAGTAAGGAATAATGTCTTTTATATGTTTGTATCCATAAGGCCTATTGGCCTGATATATAAAGGATTCTTAACACACATTTGATGGAATAAATGAACTACTGTAATTATTCCTACATCTATTGCAATACCTGATTCTCTACAAATAAATAATCACTTCATTCCTTACTTTCCCACAATGGCTCTAACTCTGGTTTTCTTTTGCAAGTATATTCCATAATATTCTTGTGCCCTAGAATCTACTTTTAATTGATTCTGCTTTTAATTCCATACTAGTCTCATTAAGTCTCTCATTTTACTAACTTGTCCTATATTACTGTATCCTTCTGAAGAGGCCTTGATATTGAAATCATTAAATAAAATTGTTTCCACCAAATATTAGAGTCTGAGAGCTAGGGGACCTTAGCCATCATCTAGGCCCACCCCCTCATGTTCCAGGAAAGGAAACTGAGAACCACAGGAAATAAACCACTTGCCTCAAGTCATGTATTATTTTCCCTCAGGTCTGCTTTTTTTAGTTGATACTATAATTCAATTTTTTATCAAAGAATTCATCTCATTGGAGATATTTTTAAAAATTAAGGGCTAGACAGAATAAAAGAATCTGGAAACAGAGTTTCCCTCACAAATAATAAAAATGGGCAGCAACCCTCATCATGGCAAATGGCAGACAAGTACACTACATAAGGTAGTGATATAAGCTGCATGCCTGAAACTCTGAAATACTCCAACAGGAAATTAATCCTTTAGTGCTGAAAAATGTTGACTATAGTAAAACTTGTGTTTTTCCTTCATTCCTTTCCAAATTTTCTATAATCACTAGGCATTATTTTTATGCCCAGATAAAATAAAATATACCTTATTTTTCATAGAGTGACCTTTTTCTTTTATTTCAGAATTCCCTATTAAATGCTAATATGCCCTTAATAGGGTAAACCTCTTGAGAGTCACAGAACACACCAACCAGATCATCTATAGAGCATCATTCTGAGAAAACAGGATACTGGAGTGGTTTGGGGGAATGAGAATGGCGTCACAGGTGAAGAGGCTAGCTAAGAAGAGGAAGAGAGCCTTGCTCAACTTAGAGTATGGCCTAAAGCAAGAGATGGCAAACAATGGCCCGTGAGCCAAATCTAGCCACAACCCATGTTTGTAAATGAATTTATTATAATACAGTTGTACTCATTTCTTTACATATTGTCTGTGGTTGCTGTCTTGCAAAAAAGTACAGCTGAGTAGTTGGGGCAAAGATTATATGGCCTGCTCTTTACAGAAGGGCCTATGAAATCCCCATCTAGATTACTTGACCCCTCCATCAAGGTCACCACACTATAAGTTTTAAACAAAATAGCATGCCTCCACCTAGTGCATAAAGCATGCTGACAGAGGTCTTTTTTATATGTCTGCCCTAAATTTTCAATAGCTTCCTTTCTTTGTAGTGATAGCCTGAAACTCTAATGCACAGGCTTATGTAGCTAAATAAAATAATACTTTTCTTATTTATATTACAATAATACTTAAAAACACAAAACAAAATAAAAGTCTTTTACCTCCTTAGGAAGTTAATTTATATATTAACAGTTCATTCTAGAACATTTCTAAGAACCTGAGAAATAAATTAAGCAATTCTCCTCCTTTATAGTTTCATGGTACTCCATGAGATATCATAATTTATACAACTAATCCCCTGTTGATGAATAGCTAGATTATTTCCAGTCTTTTGCTGTCATAAATGATGCTGCAATTAAAAACCTTATATATATATATATATATATATGTATATATATATATATATATATATGTCATTTTGCTTTTCTTTTTCTAGTATATATTTGGGTTAGATACATAGAAATGGGATTTCTAAGTTAAAGGCTAAATACATATACAATTTTTCTAGATATTGATAGATTTCTCACCAGAAATGGTGTACTTTTTTTCATTCTCCCAGAAATGTATGAGAGAAACTGTTTATTGAAAATGTCAGCCATATCATTTATATGGTCCAAAATATCCACTTTAGGCTTGAGATACTAAAATGCAACAGAAAAAGTTCTGACTTAGGGAAATAGCTGAGTTTCTGTTCTAGGTTAGCAGATGAGAGCATGCCTGTGGTCTGAGATGCAGGAACTCAGAGTCCACTGGTCAGCACTGGGTAATAAAACCAGATCACCAAAGAGGAGGCATTTAATGACCCTCATCCCTCTGAATGAGGACCTGGAGGAAGAAGCTCTTTTATTTTCTATCTCAATCAGGTTGGCTTGTTCACTTGTTAATTGTTCCTTTCTATGTCTGTGTTTGCCTTTTGTGATTTCAACATGCATGTGGAGGAGCTTTCCACACCTAACCTCGCAGCTTTGACCTCAGCTATCTTAGTGGCTTTCACATCAAATCCATTGCAGCAACTGACCCCTTAGCCCATGCTCTGAATTTTGTCATCAATTAGAACTGCTTTGGCTCCCAAATCTTAGACAAGGGGGAAAAATTGGGATAAGCTGTAGAGTTCCCTTGGAGTGGCAGAGGTTTTATTGGGTTTGCATTATGGTCCAATAGCTCTTCTGGCCTAATCTTCATTCTTCCCTTTCCTTCGACTAGGATTACGCCTCAACAAACCTTTTATATTCATAAACCAGTCTCAGCATCTGTGATCTAGGAACCCCATCCAACAAAGTTTGATGCTGAAGCTCCAACATGTGATCAGGATCTGATTCTTCTCTTTCCATCTCTTGGCTCCAAAGTCCTCAGTATTGATGCCATGCTCAGAATCTATGAGGGAGCAAGATGGCTGTAGCTCTACCTCACATATTCTCCTGTTTAAGCTTAGTAGAAAAGAGACCTCATTAAAAAGCCTCATTGCTTGGACCCTAATTTCATCTCTAAGTCATGATCAAGGGGATAGCATGTGGTCATTGGTATAGCTATTTGAAGTTGCTCTTCCCTGTATCTGGGTAGCCCTCCTGCCCCTACTCCCATGTGACTGGGACCTTAATCATAACAACATTCCTCTCAGATTATGGGTATTTGCCCCAAAACGTCAGATAAGGGACTAAGAACTTTGCTTCTGCAAGGAAAATCTCTTTTGCCAACTGCCTGTTTCCACAGGGATGCACTCCACACTCTTCTGCATGGAATTCTACCATGTGTTTGAGAAACTCTTCATCTCTGTCACTATCAACCTGTTGCAGTCAATGCATTTGTCTCAATGCCTTCAAATTCTTTATGGAACAAATCAGTATAAGTTTTATGGTTCTTTCTGATCTGCTCTGAGGCAGAAAATCATTGTATTCCTCACATAACTGCAATGTGGGTCTCCACTAGTGTCTGCCTCAGTTCTGATGAACGTAAGTAGTAAAGTTATATTAGGCCTGTCCTCAGAACCTCCCTTCTCTGGCTCCTAGTAATGCATGAATAGGCTGTATTATTTATGACTTCCCTGATATTAAAAGCAATCAATAAATATATATTAATTCAACTAGGTCAAATTAAACTTTAGGGCTTCTACCTTTTCAAAGAAATACCGAATATGGACCAAAATGAGAAAATATTCTTTAAGCTTTGAGGTCACTTTCCCCACATGTTTGGAAACATGTGTTTTTATTGTTTCAGTAATAATAAATTTTCATCATAAAACTTAAGTCCAAGAGAGAAATTTATACCCTCAGAAACTAATTAAAGCACAATTTAATTGTATAGCTTCATATAGCCTAGATTATCAATTCTATTGTCAGAAATTATTGATAGCAAATTAGTAAATCTTAACCATTTCACAATTAAAATTTTTTTTTATCAATAACAAAAAGAAACTAAACCTCAACTCAAAATGTACACCACACCACTCAATGCTGCCTTCACCCTGGGGCTGGTGTGGAAAGGGAGAAAGAGAGTAACAAAAGAAGAAATTGGGTCTTTCTTTACCACCTTATTAGTAAGAGAGAATGTGCCTTTTAATGAAATTTGCTGGAGGACAAAAGTTACAATACACTAACTTAGAATGCTTCTGTAGTACAACCCTCTCTTTATTGCCTTTCTACATTTTATGTGCTTGCTGACCAGATAATGGGTATATTTGCATTATTTCCCATTCATCTGAAGAATGGTGGTAAATACATTGTGTGATGTGAAAATATATATGTTGAATTTTTTAAAAATTATTTTTAATGACTAGATTTTGTGTATATAATTTTTTTATTGTTGACACTATTACAGATGTCCTCATCCCCCAACTTTGCCCACCCCCACCCTCATTGCCCCTTCCCTCTGGCCCTCACCACACTGTTGTCTGTGTCAATGAGTTATACATGTATGTTCTTTGGCTAATCCTCCAACCTTCTTTCATCCAGTCCCCCATGTGTCCATGCCTGTGTTTCTATTCTGTTCATTGGACCTGGAGAGTGTTATGCTAAGTGAAACAAGCAGTCAGCGAAAGAGAAATATCATATGACCTCACTTATATGTGAAATTTAATGAACAAAATAAACTGACATTATTTTTTGAGTTTTGACTTTGAAATCAATTCATGAACTAATATTTTTAAACAGATTTTCCAAATGCAAAAGGCAAATTATTTCATTCAAAAATAGGCAACCTGAGAAGTTATTAAAATATAATTTTTTATGAATGTAACTAAATGAAGTTTCAAACAGGACTAACATAATTCTTAAACTTTAGCTAGTTCCCCTATTTCTGCTTCTTGTTTGTCTCTTACTCTCTCATTTAGCATCTCTCTCAGAAGAGCATGCTTAGGACTAAATAGTTGTTCTGCTGTTTCATACTTCTTAGACATTTCTGCTATTGTTTTGGGAAATCACCCTTTACTCCAAGGGAACCATGCTTTTGTTATGGGGACCAAAACAGTCTGCAATTTTCAAGTGATGGCAGATCCCATCTGCTGCTGTCATTTCCAAGCTCTGTCATCATGGTATTACTTCAGCCTCTCTGGACTAAATGTGTCTCTAATTCTATCTATTTGTCATCCCTCATCTCACCTCCCCTTCTCCCAAATAATTGCTTTTCTCTATGAAGAGTCTTATTATCATCTGCAACTTTCTTGTAACCTGAGCAGCAATATACAATATTTATCATTTATGAATTAAAACATCTCCAAAGACTGAACAGAACCCAGGGTATAATCTAGGCCTCACATCTGTACAGCAGTTGAGAAAATCCCATCCCCTTCTCTTGCTCTTGCTGCTGTGTGCAGCCACCAACCCTGCCACTCTGATGAGTGATGCACTGACTTTGCCGACCATTTGACAGTTTACTGCTAAGACAGGAAAATCCAGTCAAAGCTTTCAGAAGGTCTTAGCATCCACAAAGGATTTTGGAGTAGTAAGGTTATTTGTTACAGGTGAGAACCAGTCTTTAAGGTGATTGACAGTGCAGAAAATTGAATTGCCTCCACAAGCTGATTCATAATCCGCTCAGGTCTTAGTACAGTCAGATAAAGTTGCAGCACACAATAATTCATAAGCAGCCATCACAAATACTTTGTAAGTGGTTATTTAAAATACCTTTCTTCCAACAATTTCCAGGAACAGTTCAGAGAACCTGAAATATATCCTAACATTAAAATTCAAGTCAGATATTACCTCTTCATTTGCAGAACATAAAACACTTTGAGGGGGACTTTAAGCTTGTGTCAAAGTCACGATTCATATGATTAGGGATGGCACATTTATCATACTGTGGTAGACAGTTACAGACTTCTCCAGAACAAGAATGATAAGGTGAGATACAGAAGTTCTCCAGGATGGAAAGCCCTGGGCACCTAGCAATGGGCAAAACTGGGAAAACAAGGACCTTACCCTCAAGATGACCTTTCTTCCCTCAGCATATAATTAGTCATGCAGTTTAAACCCTCTAACCTTTCCATTCACTGGTTGTGTAGTTGGGACCCTCACCTGACCTTTGGTTCCCTGGCATACCACTAGTCATGTGGTTTAGACCCCATTAGAAGAGGAACAAGGGGCCAGAGAATAGCCTCATATGACCCCCATTCAAGCCCTTACACAACTACTCCCTTCAGCATTGGGCCCTTAGGACAATGAGGTTCTGATCAAAGCAGCAAAACCAGACTGAGCAACACTATGCCTGACATCAGAACCAGATGCAATGACTAATGGTGCTAAGCAATCAGTGGAGAACGAGACCCTGAGGAGATAAAACAGGAAATCTGATAAATATTCTATTGAAAGCCTCCCCCTAGATCTCAGTTAAAAGCCCTCAGGATGAAGAACACAAAGTATCTCTTTCTGTGGAGCACAGCTGTGCCTTGCTTCACCCCCCTCTCTCACTCCTCTCCCCCACTCGCCTCCCCAAGGCACATTTTTCTTGATTTCCTCTTTCTCCTAAGGTCCAAAGATCCTTATTTTGCCTTTGTAATTTGTTTCCTGAGCCCATTTTCTTCTACGGCTCACTTCTTCTATCTCTATAGTTTTCTAAATAAATTTTTGCTTATAATCTGAGTCTCAGCTCTGAGTTCTTATCCAGAACTCAAGTACCAAGGTTGCTAAACCAAGGTCCAATCACTGGTAACACTCAGGTGCCGTTTCACTGCCAACAATATCAGAAACCACAAATATAAAATCCCCCACCATGCTATTCTTAGACAATCTCTAAGTGCAGATTTTTTTTAAAGTATACTGTGATAAATAAGACTTTCTGCCAGTCCTCGTTCTTAAAATTCACTTAAGTAAGGAAGAAAATTGTAAAAGACTAGGATTCATCTAACAATGAGCAATTTTGGAATTTTTAAGGGTGTATCCACTTGTCAAAACTTAAATTATTTTACAATCCACTCTGAGAATTTTTCTATCAATATTTTATCTTTTAATTGTTGGTTCTATATGAAAACAATAATGAGAAGCATGTCCTACCAGATTCCCAAGAACTTAAAAGTGACAGAAATGAAATTGCAGCAACGTTAGTAAAATATACTCCAATTAGATGAGAATGAGCTTCAAGACTCTCACCCCCTCTGAGAGTAATCCAAACATTATATAAATGGATGGCCAGAGAATTGCAAACACATAACACTCAATCCAAATGGACTAAATGAAATATCAGAGTGAAAGAAGTACAATGTGATTTTTAAGCTAGTACATAGTAACAACCCATATGATTGCAATTTATCTGGAGGAAGACTAAGAACAAAATCACAGTGGAGAGCTTAGAACATAGAAAGTGGAAGAAATGAGAACTTGTTTATCCAACACTACCCTGAGAGAAGAAACACTGAATCCTGGAAAAACAGATTACTCCAAAGAGATAAAATATATAAAGACTGTCAGCTTTGGACTTCAATTGCCCGGGTTTGAATTCAACCTTTGAAATGTGCCAGCCCTGTAACCTTTGGAGAGTTAAGCTCTGTTTCCTCTGTATTCTCTTACCTACTTAGTGGGAGAGGACCCCTCCTAGGAGGTGAAATCATAGGGTTGCTGGGAGTACTTATGAGTCAATATAAGTAAAGCATTTTAATGTGCCTGACAAAGATATTATTAAACGTAATTATATATTATTATAACCCTACTGTGGCCCAGGAATTATTCAATAGTCTCTATTATCAACTGGTTGAAATCTTTAAAATTACCCACCTCCCTTTGCTTTAAGTCGATGCTTACCAAGCAACCTTTGAATTATTAATTTGGTCTCACAGGTAAACTGATGCAAAACAGAGGGTGCACTGGATGAGGTTTTGAATATTTCTCCTCACCTTCCCTACTCCATTGAGATTTGATACATTGTCTGTCTTCTCTGGGGCATTATTAGCATGAGGTCAGCCTCTCAGTCTGCTCAACCCCAGGACTCTGACAAAGCCAGGTAAACATCAACATTTGCCACCTTGTGTGTGTGTGTTGGGGGGAGGAGGTCTCTTAGAATTGAATACCTTGGCACCTTCTCCTGAAGACAAACTTGCCAAACTTCCCCTTTCTTACTTGTAATGTCAATTAGAATATCTATTCTCTAAATGAATAAGACACTCTTTACAAGTCACTGCAAGTTTATTTAACTATAATTTAAGTCCAATGAGCGTGAACCCTAAGATTCAGCTTAATTTAAATTCAAATAGATATTTTATGTCTTTTGCTTAAAAACAAAATACAACTGATCCATTGTTAGCAGAGGTAGCTAGTTATTAATAAAGGAAGGAAACAAAGGGAATCAGACATTATTAAGCATGGACAACTGGGTAGAATAAGCTTGTTTCACCAGGAAATTATAGCCTCACGTTCTCCCTAGGAATCACAGCATTGTCCCTTCAAGGGGATTAACACCCCTCCCTTCTCCCTTCAGTATGGGATTGTTGAGGGGAGCAGGGGGAGGTAAGAACATGCACAATAGAAGTCAAAATGGCACGGGGGAGGAGCTTGCCAATAGAGGCCTGTCAGTCTAACCTGGGAAAAGGATCCATTGCCTAGGGGGTGGACCCATCAGAAGTCTGCAAAAACTTTGAAGTTGATTGGTTATTCTGAAAAAGCACCTGCTCTGTTCCAAGCCCGAGATAATATAACCCAGATAAACAAAAGCATTCTCTCTCTCTCCTCACCCCTCAAATGTGCTGGTCCCATTTGCTTGCACATTCTCTTTGTAGTTAAGTAACCATGCATCTCTAGCAGCCATCTGGACTTCAAAATCTCCTGGTTAGATCAGCACAGCCAGGAACAGTACTAAGCTACCTGAGTGAGCACTGGGACTGCTTGGCAGCTGCCTGCAGGCTCCAAAGAACAAGCTTTATTATGAAACAGAAATTCTGAACACTGGCCTTTGTTTTGGCCATGCTGAAGACACAGATGGACCTGTTTCATAACAGGACAGACTGAGATGGGACATGGCAGCCTTCTCTTTCCACCTGAATAAATCTTGCCACACCACTATCTCCCATGTGTGGATCCATGAAATGCTTTTCTCAGGATCCCATTAAAGAACTCCACTCCTACTGGCAATGGATATACCACTATGTTAAAAAGAGGCACTTTCAGCTGATTTTACCAATTAATATAAAACTTTAAAAATTATTCTTGGTAAGATAAATTGAAGTAGAGAAGGCAAATGCAGCTGCTGTGGGAAAATCTTTAATTTTAAAGATAATGGATTCTTGAGTTATCCTCAACAATCCTTTTTGTTATTATATATTTAAGTATTTTCACAATGGTACTCCTTGAAGAATTTAACAAGTATAAGCAAAATGATATTTCCTTTATCAAAGAATAAATCTTTCTATAACTTATTAAACATTCTTCTTCAGCTTCTATAAAGAAAAAATTGTTCTCAATGGATCAAGGATTGTCATCATGAACATTAATTGTTGTGCTATACTGTGCACACTGGGACTATAATACAAGGAGTTAATTATCTTTCTCTGAATCTTCCCCAAAAACTGAGCTCTTTTATTTTTTCTTTCTATTTCCAACTTCATGTCTGCTATTTACTGTCTTTTTTTAATCTTCTGTCCATTTTAGGTTTAATAGATTTCAGTTTTATATAGGGAAATAAACATAGTTGGGAGTCAAAACTTAAACTCCTCTTTTTTCCAACTTCAGAACCAAACTGATTAGAAAAGTATAGACAAATTAATAATTAAATATGATTTTAATATTGATATCACTGATATTCATGAATGTGGCTTAGTTCTGACAACCATGAGATTCTTGAAACTAAACCCCACAATATGACAGATGTACCACCAACACCATACTGTGTTCTAAATGTTGACCCTATAAAAGGAATAGCAAGGAGGGACAGACCAAAATTCTGCTTCCTGTAGGCAGCTAGTTTCCAAAAGAAAAATATTTTTAAAACTGAAAACCTACTCCCAAATTAACTAGTAACTTCTAAAGGGGTAGGGGGTTTAGAGAGGCCAAGAACATAACACCAATGGATATCCTCATATATGAATCAGTTAACAATGGAAAAGGAAATTCCACCCCAAAAGAGCCAAACAGATAAAGATTGGAATCTCAACTCCACTGCAACCATGCGAAAAATGATCTTAGGCAAATTACCAGCCCTCATTAATCCTCAATTTCTTTGTCTTTTAATAAAAATAAATGACTACTGTGCCTACTTCAATGAGTTATTGAAAGGATTAAATTAAATAACATAGGGCAGAGTAAAGACTTGCCATAATTGTGGCCACCTTCACCACTACCACCTGTCCTGCTCCACTTCTTCTGGTCTGTTCCTTGGATTCAATACTAAGGAAACACACCATGAATAACCTTTGCAAATTAATGAAAGTGTATCCTTCTGTTGGTGACTTATTAGTTACTTACATCGGCGCAACCTCTGAGGCCTTCCCAGTCAGCAGCGGAGTAAAGCAGGGCTGCGTCCTCGCGCCTACGCTGTTCGGAATCTTCTTCTCCATGCTCCTCCAATACGCCTTTAAGGACTGCAGCGAGGGTGTCTTCATTCACACCAGATCCGATGGCAAGCTCTACAACCTGGCCTGTCTACGAGCCAAGACCAAAGTCAAAGAGGTGCTCATCCGTGAGATGCTCTTCGCCGACGACGCAGCTTTGACATCACACTCCGAAGAGGGACTCCAGCAGCTAGTCACTTGCCTTTCCCACGCATGCAAGGAGTTCGGACTAGTCATCAGCCTGACGAAGACAAATGTTATAGCTCAAGGCACGGGGACTCCCCCATGCATCACCATCGACGGATACACCCTGGAGGTTGTCAACGACTTCACTTACCTCGGGTCCACCATCTCAAGCTCTCTGTCAGTCGACTTGGAGGTCAACCGGAGAATCGCCAGGGCAGCCACAGTTATGGCCAGACTGAACCGGCGAGCGTGGAACAATTCCAGCCTCACTGAGAAAACCAGACTGCGCATCTACCAAGCCTGCGTACTCAGCACTCTCCTCTATGGCAGCGAGACGTGGACCACCTACGCAAGGCACTAAAGGAAACTCAACAGCTTCCACATGAGGTGCCTGCGACGCGTCCTGCATGTCGCCTGGCAGGATAAGGTCCCCAACACCGAGGTGCTGAAGCGAGCCAATATGAGCAGTTTGCATGCAGTTCTTAGCGAGAGACGCCTCAGGTGGCTCGGCCATGTCAAAAGAATGGATGCAGGCCGTATCCCCAAAGACCTCCTCTACGGCGAGCTAGCAGAAGGCAAGAGGATGACAGGGCGCCCAAAACTGCGGTTCAAAGACATCTGCAAAAAGGACATGACACAATGCTCCATCAGTCTCAACACATGGGAAGTTCAAGCAGACAACCGCCTAGCCTGGAGGCTCGCGGTCAGGCAAGGTACGTCACGCGTGGAGGCTGCGCGCAACGAGGAGGCGGTCCAGAAAAGATCGAGGCGGAAGCAGCGTCAGCAGCAGCAACAACAGCCATCTGCCTTCACCTGTACCAAGTGCGGCAGGGATTGTCACTCCCGAATCGGACTGCACAGCCATTCTCGGCGGTGCAGATAGACTCTCGAGAAGCTACGCCATCGTCTCTCGAGACGGACGGCTGCCGACGACGACGACGACGACGACATCATCCTAACTTTAGCTCTTCTTGGCTGTTTTTCATCCTTGCACTTCTAAGCTTTGTAGCCCTACATTATTAGGACACTATTCAGGTACTTACTGTTAATGGGTAGCTGGTAGCAAAATTCATCAATTTTCTTTACATGAAACAACAAATGTTAAGTCCCTGCATTTACAAAAGTATAAAGCATGATCCCTACCTTTTCAGGAGCTTGAAACCTAACTTAAAGACAGCTATCATAATTATTTTAAATCCAAAATGTTTGTGATTGGCCTTGCACTTAGGAGAGGCAAATTAACTGAACAAAAGCAGCAACAGAGAGTTGCTGTTATATATCTAGAATGAGAAGGATTGAAAAAGAGTCTTAAAGTCCAATAATGATATTCAAATGGTACGGGGGATTATGACATGATTATGAAGCACACACACACACAAAAGAAAAATCCAGAAGCCCATATTCACAGGGAAGAAATGGAGATGGAAACAATACCAATATTTTAGATCTAGACTGAGTTTCTTGACATCAGGTGGATCATTATATCTGGTAACTTTAAAAAAGGTTATAGAACGTAGAAACTGGACAATATTTTCTGTACTCCAACCATCCCCAGGAAGAGGCCAGCATGACTTAGATAACAAATTCAGACAGGTTCTCTAGTCTGGGTATCAAGATTCAGATCCAAGTTCCAGGCTTCAGGTAGCTATTAACAGGTGGGATTTGGGGTGGGGAGGGAGAGTCACTTGAACACTCCAGCCACACTGAGAGTGAGTTAGGTTGAGGACTATAGTCCAATTCCAGAGTGATCCCAGGAACGACCAGTCACCTGAAGGTTGGTTAGCTAGTTCCTAGGCAAAAATAAGTTAAGAAAGAGATGATATTCATACATCTATAACTCATTCATGAAAGCATGAATTTATTTATTCACACTAAAACTCTCTATAGAGTACACACTTAAAGACTTAAAATTTAGACAAGTCTGAGCCCAAATAAGAGTACCCCACTTGTATAGTCATTTAATGCACAACATTTGTTCTACTATTTTTTTCAATTTGATTTCTTGTCCTGAAAACCTTTTCTCCTAGATTACTTAGCAACTAAGGTTCAAGATGTGCGTTAGTTTCTAAAAATATAAAGTAATCATGAGATATTTGGAAAACAGAAGTTTCCAGAAGTCATTTTTGCAGCTTCTACTATTTCTGTTGACATGTAGGAATATTGAGGTCATAGAGCTTTGGTTCTCCTAAAACAGCATTAACAAAGGTCTGAGTGCCCAGTAACTAACTTATTGGGTTTAATAGGCCGGAAGCAGTTCATTCATTTTGCTAGTACAGGTGTTGCAGTCTCAGCTTGGTTCAGGAACCACTCATTCTGAGGTCAGCCTCTAAACCCCAGATCACAACCTAGAGTGTGGTCTTGGAGCAGCAAGTGGCATAAAGTTTCTTGATCCCTACTTGCCCAAATCTAGCATAGGTAAACGTTTCTTAGCCAGATAGTTCTGTGGTGGTGCCTAGGGAGTCATTCCAGGATGCCCAGGTTAAGGACTGCTGCATCAGCTCTTTCCATAATTCTGCCAACATTTAAATTTCTTAAATCAAATTCCTTTTCATTTAACATAGCTGGAGTGATTTCTGTCCTCTGCAATTGAAACTTTGTAAGTGTTTTATCTCTTTTAAATCTAGTTTCTTCATGTAAAAATAAATAAAATTCCTCTTGTCTTGCAGGTCAGTTGTGATACTTGTGATTCTTTTTATGCTATGAGTAGAAAGTCAGCAAAAGTAACCAAGGAAGGCAGAATGGAGGCCTTCTCGTGCATCTTTATCACCATGAACAGTTCTGGCTTTTGTGAAATGTTGTGTACCACACCCCAAAATGCAATTCACCAGTTCTCCTCTCTCCTAAAAATCTACTACTTTCTTCAAGATTAAACACTCTCCTTCTCATATCAACCAAACTGAGAGACCACCTCTTCCCCAGGTAGCTGATACCATGAAATATTTCACCACTCTGAAACCCTCCACAACCTGCACAGCTCCCTCCACAACCCCAATCACCAAAATACCATGGCATAATGAAAAAAGCACAATAGTCCAACAAGAGTTAAAACCATACAATAACAGGAGGGTCATTTCCTTACAAAATGTGTTACTCAAGAATTGAGTTGAACCTGACTACACTAGGTATTGAATAAATATTTTTAAATAAATGACAGAACACGTGCATGAATGAGCCAACAATATTAAAAAATATTTTCAATCTTTACATTTTTCCTAGTACTATTTTGGTAGAAATCCTAGTAAAACTTTCCCAGTTCAAAGAAAAATGTAATTAGTTCTAAGTTATGCATTAGAATTAAAGCCATATTGTTTCTATTCCTTTCTGAAGAGTATTTAGTCCTTTTAATAAAAAATGTGATTGTTTATCTCAGTCACAACATCCTGCATATAGGAAAGCTTTAGGGTGGTTATAGAGCTGGTTTAGCTCATTCATGATTCCTCAAAGCAATAAAGAGACATTTTAAAGGAGTTCTCAGTTAGGTGCTCTAATCAATATCATCTATATATCATAATCCAGAAAACTTTATTAAATTGCCTTATATAATGCATTGTCCAGAGTTTCTAAAATACTTAGTTCTCCTCATCTTATGAAGATAAGACATAAAAAAATACTTCTGGGGAAAAGGTTGGTTGTTTCTAGGTTGTGAGTGTAAGTATGTATGCCTGAGCATCAGTGCTATGAATTTACAATCACAAGTCCCAGGTAAAAATCCAAATTACTATCCTCAAAAATATATTTCATAGTACCACATCACATAGTATCACAATCATCATTGTAAAATTTCTCATGTGCCAGGAACAGTGAAAAGGTAGGAGCCTGACAGGAATTAAAGAGGATACATATTTTACAAATCAAGTTTTTATATGTGATATTTGGGTCCAATGATCCTAAGAAATCTCTATTCAATATATGAGTTAAAGGATATGTTGTATGGAACTGGTATAAACAGACATATAGACCACTGGAATGAAATAGGGCCCCAAAATAAACCCATATGCCATTATAGTCAATTAATATTTGACAAAGGAGGCAAAAACATACAATGGGGTAAAGATATCTATTTAACAAATGGTGCTGGGAATGTTGGACAGATATGTACAAAAAATAAAATAAGACCACCTTCCAACACCATACGAAAGAATAAACTCAAAATGGATGAAAGACTTAAATATTAGACTCTAAACCATAAAAATCCTAGAAGAAAACATAGATAGTAAAATCTCAGACATTTCAATTGTAATATTTTTTCTGATATATCTCTTAGCAAGGGAAAGAAAAAAAATAAACAAATGGGATCCCATCAAAATAAAGATACAAAGATAACCCATTGAATGGGAGAACAAGCTCACCAATACATCTGATAAGGGATTAATATCCAAAATTTATTTAAAAAACTATAAAACTCAACACCACAAAATCAAACAATCAAATTAAAAAATGAGCAAAGGATCTGAATAGACACTTCTTCAAAAAGGACACACAGATGGCCAATAGACATATGAAAATACGCTCAACATCACTAGTCATCAGAGATATGCAAATTAAAACTACAATGAAATATCACCTCACACCTGTCAGAATGGCTATCACCAGTAAATCAACAAAGGAGAAAAGAGAACCCTTGTGCACTGTTGGTGGGAATGCAGGTTGGTGCAGCCACTTTGGAAAGCACTATAGAGCTACCTCAAAACTTAAAGACTAAACTGCTTTATGGCTTAGAGATTCCACTTCTGAAAATTGATCTGGAGAAATCCAAAACACTAATTTGAAAATATATATGCATGCCTATGTTCATTGCACTGTTATTTACAAGAGCCAATATTTGGAAACAGTCCATCAGTAGATGAGTGAATTAAAAGCCTGTGGTACATTTACACAATGGAATACTACTTGGCCATAAAAGAATCTTATCCTCTGTGACAGCGTGGATAGACCTGGATAGCATTATGCTAAGTGAAATGAATCAATCAAAGAAAGACAAGTACCAAGTGGTTTCACTCATAAGTGGAATCTAATGAACAAAATGAGCTAACAAACAAAATAGATACAGATTCACAGAGAGCAGGCTGACAGCTGTCACGGGTGAGGAGCTAATTAGAATGAATGGAGGGATTGAGCAGAAAAGAAAAAAAATGAAAAAAAACTCATGGACATGGAAAAGTGTAATGACTGTTGGAGAAGGGTAGTGAATGAGGTGGAGGAATGTATAGAGGGGATAAAGGGTGATGACAGGCTCGACCTGGGTGCTGAACTCACAGTACAGTGTACAGACAATGTGTTGTGGAATTGTGCACCTGAAACCCGTACAATTTGGTAAACCAGTGTCACCCCAATAAATTGAATAAAAGGAAAACTGTACTGTATTTAATTACATGGAAATATATTTGTGGTATTGTAGGTGGAAAAGAATGACTATAAAACAGAAAGATTTCATTTTTGTTTATACATATTATTTAAATATATAGAAAACAGCCCAGGGAGTGCTACATGATAAATGGGTAGTAGTTGTTAACTCTGGATAATAGAATTACAGTAATATTTTTCCTCTTTTCTGTGTGGTTATTGGTATCTTCTAAATGTTCTAAAATTTAAGTGTTTTCCTTATAAGAATAGATGCCAGTATTTTAAAAGATATATGTGAAGAGTGTGCTTAATCTTTTTTTTTCTATCTCTATCCAATCTCTCTGATCACTCATCTGGAATTCACCAGATTGCCCGTTCACACCCCTGCAATCCTCACTGCAAGGATCGCTTTGTTACAGTGAACATCAACACTAATTAAACATGGCTAAATTTTGAAAATTCAAGTCATCCTAAATACATATTTATATACAACAGGAGTACCTTTCTGCGTGTTCCTGAGCTTATAGAATCTCTTCTGGGTCCTATGAACTAAGATATTCTCACTCATTTCACTTAAAAGCTGCATCTATAACCAGTAAGTATGTTTCAGTTTTTCAGTGATTAAACTGAAAATGTACATTCCTTCATAAGGCAAATTGAGGGCCTGGTTCATTACCACCAAGTTAAGAGATATTCTGTATATATGAAAACTACTTCAATGAGGGTAAATAAATGCAACTTCTGCCCAACATCTCCTATGATAAGCAAACGTCGGCACCTAAATGAGAGTAAACTACTTCCATATTGAAATTCATATTTCTGCCATTTTATGGGGACACCTTATTTACAGTGTACTGCCCTTGTATAAGTGACTATTATTTAGTTAAAATCTTTAATGGCAAATATCACAATGGCCTGCATTAAGGTGTTATGTCAATGTAAGTAACCTCTGTTCCTTTACATTACTTTATTCTCTTTTATACATTTTCATATTAACTAATCAAAAGCTATAGGTTTATAAACTAAGAATCATGACACTCTGATTTCTGCTATTTGTCAGCCACCAGCAAATCTTTCTGGGTAGTCACTTTACCTCTATAACTGCTTTCTCCACTGTAAATGACTAGGATGCATTAGATAGCATATTTTCTTCTACCTGTAAAGTTCTCAAAATCAATGAAATATCCTCAGTCTATTCTTAGTTACTTTATTTTATAACTTTACCTTATGTTTAAAAAAAAGCCTTTGCAACTTTCTAAGCACTTATAATACCTTACCTTACTAGTCCCTCACCAAAACCCTGGGAGGTTGAACATCTATTTCTGTTACAGATTATCTTTGCAGGTAGAATGAATAGAGCCTAGAAGATTAGCCAGGCATTGGGCTAATACAGAAGATCCAAGGACTGTTGAGGTGAAGTTCCTAGAATCATCTAGCAGAGCATTTGTAGTCCAGTAGTAAGCTATGGTTTCTGTCTAAATGGCACAAACACAATTTAGCTTAGCATGATACAGCTCACCCTGATTGACCTGGAAAGCTCCCTGAAAGTGATCTAGTCCACTTTATTTATGAGAATTTTTCTGTTTTCTTTGTTTGTTTTTTAGATTCCACATGTAAGTAAAATCACTCAGCACCTCTAGGTCCATCCATGCTGTCACAAATGATAAGATTCCATACATTTTTATGGCTGCTTAAAATTTCATTATATATATGTACCACATCTTCTTCATCTAATCATCTATTGGTGGGCACTTGGGCTATTTCCATATGTTAGCCATTGTAAATAATGCAGCAATGAACATAGGGGTACATATATCTTCTTGAATTAGTGTTTTGAATTTCTTCAGATACATACCCAAAAGTGGAATTGTTGGGTCATAAGGAAATTCTGTTTTTAAATTTTTGAGGAACCTCTACAGTGACTATCAGTTTGCAATCCACCAATATTGCATGAAGATTCTCTATTCTCCACATCCTTGTCAACCCTTGTTGTTTGCTGATTTATTGATGACAGACATTCTGAAAGGTGTGAAGCAATATCTCATCATTTTAATTTGCATTTTTCTTTTGATCAATTGCGTTTAGCATCTTTTATATATTTATTGATCACCTGTATGTCCTCTCTGAATAAATTTCTATTCAGGTCCTCTGAACATTTTTTAATTTGATTATTTTGTGTGTGTGTGTGTGTGTGTGTGTGTGTGTGTGTGCGCGCGCGCATGTGTGTGTGTTAAACTGTAGAATTTCTTTGTAAATTGTGGACATTAACCTCTTATCATGTATTATTAGCAAATGCCTTCTCTCACTCAGTAGGCTATTCTTTCATTTTGTTATTTGTTTCCCTTACTGTGCAAAATCTTTTAGTTTGATGTAGTCCCATTTATATATTTTTTCATTTGTTTCCCTTGCTTGAGGTGATGCAATAGAAAAACAAATATTACTAAGAACAATATGAGAGCTCATCACCTATATTTTCTTCTAAAAGTTTTATAGTTTCAGACCTTACATTTTAGTCTTTAATCCATTTTGAGTTTATTCTTGTATGCAGTGTAGGAAGGTGGTATAGCTTCCTTTTTCAACATGTATCTGTTCAATTGTCCCCACATAATTTATTAGAGACTGTGTTTACCCCACTGTATATTCTTGTTTCCCTTGCCATACATTCATCGACCATACAGGCATGGATTTATTTGTGTGTGAAAAAGGAAGAGATTAAGAAGCTCACACTGGTAGTTAAAAATATTATGGGAATGAAAAGTCCCACATAGGAAATATGGTCAATGATGTAATAACTATGTATGGTGTCAGGTAAATACTAGACTTATTGGTGAGATTACTTTGTAAATTATATAATTGTCTGACCACTATGCTGTATACTTGAAACTAATATAATACTGAATGTAAACTGTAATTGAAAAATAAAGTTAAGCATTTTTACATATAGAAATAAAAAATAAAATGATCTAGTTCAACTACTTCACTTTATAGGGTAAAATCTACAAGTCTAGACTCTTTCCCATAAACACAGTTCAAAGCATTTTCTCTTTTCTATCCAGGTCTTCCTTCTTCAATCAGCTGTGCCCTTCTAGAATAAATAATTTCCTCTAGAGGCCAGGGAAGTAGATGGAGTAAATTCCACTGAATCCCTCTGTAAATGGTGTGTAGTTTATCTCGTTGTCAAGTCTTTTCTTTAAAGGTCACTCTTCTGTGGTACTTTCTGATGTTCTTGTTAGAAATAAACTGAGTTATTTTGGAAATGAAAAAGATGTGATTGTGCATAGAGTTTTTCTCTGGAGTTATTCTCAGTTTTTGATATCTTATACATGTACCTACAGATTGACCACAAAACTTAAAAATACAAAAAGTGTGACAAAATAAGTACAATCTATGACATCTTGTAACTACTGTTTTATTTATAAATATTCTATAGAATGTGTGTGTCCTGTGGATAACTTTGTAGTTTCTTATTTAACAAAGGTCACTTCCAATGTTGTTTTTAACCTAAATACCAAGACTCTTATCCTTGTTTTGATTTTCTTGTGTTCCTCATAGAAAGCAATGGATCTTCTCACCAAAAAAGGAACTGAACACAAGGTGGGTGACCCAGGAAAACAAGCCCCAGTCCTCAAAGAATGGACAGACAACAATAACTAAAGTCTATTGAGCAGTTAATGCTCAACTATTCTAAGTGCTTTAATGTGTTAATTTATGCATCCTCACAGGTGTCTCTGAGCTAGCTATTACTTCAGTGGTTGCAGAGTGAGCACTAGTAAGAAAAAGCACAGGACATTGGAAAATACACCACTGTAGACAGAGACAAAGGACAAGCACCATATAAGAGAGTCAGAAGGTGGCAGTGTACTGTTTGGGGGAGTGGGGTGGAAGCAAGGCAGAAAAGAGGTAAATGCATTCCCTACATGCTCTAGTCCCCCTTGATACCTACCAAGGACAAGGTAGAGTATCCAACACATAGTAAATGCCAATAAAATTGAGTTGAATATGAATAAATATAATGATATATATTTGACATATAAAATATAAAACTCTACATCCAAATCTTTTTTCATCACTCAATTCTAATTATTTTAAGGATATATATTTACTTTACTTAGCAACAAGAAATGTATTATTATAGGAAAGAGACTATAATCATATTCTCTCTTTCCTACTCTGCCCCTCACCTTAAAGATGTTACCACTAAAATAGAATGGGATAGCAAAATATAGAGAAGTATAAGTTCAATAAAATTGGCTTTAATGGCACATCCAAGATTCAGGTACCCCCAGTGAATAGCATAACTCCATTTAATATATTCCCATGACTATTATTTTAAGAAAATAAATATAATTTTTTCATATATATCTGTACTAGTGAGGCAATAGGAACTGTTCAGATTTTCTGAAAGCTTGAGAGAAGCTATTAAAAGATTCAAACATTCATTAAAACTTTCATTGAATATCAGCAAACAAAATTTAACATAGTTAATGTTTTTTCCATTTCCATATCCTTAGTAATTCCGGACTGCTATTGTGAAGAACTATACTTACCAATATACACTAATGGATATGCTTAAAGGTTTTAAGAATATTGAGGGGCTATAGCTTCTCAAAAGTTCAAACTGCAGACATTTGACTATTTCCTCACTCGCCCCCCAGAGAAGGTAAGGTGCTAATTTTTCTTACAAATTTATTTAGTATTTATGCAAAGACTGAATAGAACTACTTTTTCCAGATGAAATTTTTTAGGCTTGATGCCAAACAGAGCTAAGGGAAGCTGAGATTGACATACTGTGTGTGATAGAAAGGACAGATATGTGGCCCCAGGTTACCTTTGGGTTTGCAGATAATGACTGATATTTACAGAGCCCCTTGCTCTCTGCCATTTAGGTTGCATCTAGATGAAAAAATATGCCTGAAGAACAGTCAATCCAATGCTTAACATTTTGAGAACAGAATTGAATAAACTGAAATCAGATGAATACATCATGTTTAAACCAATCCTAAAATAATCCTCTTCTTAAAAAAAAAAATCATTATGAGAAAGGTCAGGTCTGTTGCACTGTGAATGCCTGAAATATTTGTCTCAAAATCCTTGTTCCAGAGAATAATTTTTAGTCATAGTCACTAGGAAAATCTACCTTTTCCTGTTACTTCCCCATGAGTCAGAACCATTATACTATGGTAACATATATCCCACAACAGCGAAAGGTTGCCCAAGATTTCTAGGAAACTTTCCAAACCAGCTCTATTTAGCCTTCCAGTCCATTATGAAAGCTACATCTAGTTTAATCACTTGGAGAAGCACATCCTTTCTTTAGTCTTAAATCTACTCCCTTACTATCAAGTTGATTTTTTTGTAATGTTTTCTACAACCATAACCCTGATTGAGTAATTCCCATGGCTGGTACTAACAATGTTCCTCTCTGGGCATCTGATACCCTGCCCTGATTATTAGAGCTATCCCTGCTTCAAGAAAGTTTCCATTGTTGTTGTTAATTTCTTGATTGCTTCTAAAATCAATTTTATTTATAGTTTCAAGTTTATTCAAATTTTTCTGCCTTAAAGTTGTTCTGACTCTTCACTCATCAATTTCACTACTAGGATTTAATTCTAAGGAAGTAATCATAGAGGAACACAGAGGCTTAGCTAAAAATATATTCGCAGCAAAATTATTAAAAGAACAAAAGTGACTTAAAAGTCCAGGTGTAGAATTCATTAAATAAACTATGGAGGAAAGAAGATGGTGGAGGAGTGAGGGAAGGCTGCACTTTCAGGATCCTGAGACCTGTCTGTAGTTTGGATTAATCGCAGACAGAACATCTCAGTGAGCAGCTGGACACTGGCAGGAGTCAAGCATTGGCACTGCTGGATTAGAGAAAACCATCTGGGAACAACCTGTTTAGTGAGGATAGTGGAGGAAAATAGGATGAAATGGAATTCCTGACTGGGGTGGCTGCCCAAGCTGCGGTTGGAAGTACACAAAGGATTTTTGGCGACCACAGGCTTCCCCAGAGAGGAGTTGGGAGGAGAGCGGATCTCTGCCCACTGGCAGAGACAGGACTCGGCCAAGTGGCATTGGTGCTGAAGGACAGGAGACAGCGTACTGCTGTGCAAGTGAGAACATAATTCTCCTTTATATTTTTCTCTTCTGAACTGCAGAGAGGGGTGGAAAGTTTGGGGGTGGTAGGACATTCTCAAGGAGTGCAGGCGCAGAGGTGTGCTCATCTACTCCCCAACCCTCCTCTTGGGTCGTGAGAGCACCCATAGGGAAGTGCCCTCATTCACTGGCCCAGGTGCGGGGCCGCGAGTCCAGATGGCCCTCGGACACACCCCAACAAACATAAGATCAGTGCCCCAAAGGGCATAGGGAGGGCCCACTGAACACTCAGAAGACTGTGCGCATACACCCCAGACCGGTGTGTGAACGGCAGGCGGCTGTGGCACAGAACAGTGGGTGGCAGCAACTCACAGATGCTTACTTCAACTGTGCACAAGTGTCTGGGACCCCGCCCTGAGAGGCGAGAGACCAGCTCCCAGAGCACGGCTCCACAGGCCCGAGGCAAGTTCTCAGGCTGCCCTGTGCGCATAGGGGCACGCACACAAAGGCACCTCAGCTGGCTCCAGCGGACGCCAAGGGATCACGTCGTGCCGGCCACAGAGGGCGCACACCACTGCTGCAAGGAACAAGAACCTCTGACCCGCCACATTAGACCAGCTGGGGATGCAGAAAATAAGATGATACATGAAGGCTGAACTGAGTAAAAACATTCCTTTTTTTTTCTTTCTTTTTTCTTCCCCTTCCTTAAAAAAGGGAAGGAAGAAGAGAAGAGAGGAAGGGAAAAGAAAAAATAAAAAGAACTATATCTCTAATTTGTTTCATAAAATCTCTCCTTCTCATCCTTCCTCTTTAATCATTATTTGTTTGTGTGTCTAGTTTAGTCTCCCTTTCACTCTAAATAAAATATAATTATTATATAAATCCAATACTATACAATCCCACTTTCTTACTATATTCTGCATTCTTCCCTCCTTTTCTTCTATTTTTATTAACATACAATGTAAATATTACCTACTGTATTGCATAGTCTTAACTATTATTAATCTATCATCCCCTCTATCAAAAATCATATTTTTCCTCCCTAAAAACAACTCTTATCAATTCTTCCTATAGTAGAAAAACTCTAATCTCTTTACATTTATATTAATACTGGCTCATTGGCTGACGATAGCGGGATAGAGGGTGGGGGATATTTTTGAGGGTGTGGGTCTCCTGCCTGGGCTGTGTGTTTATGTCTTTAACAGCATCTCCACAAAAGAACTCAAGACAAAGTGGATAGAGTGACTCTCAATCAACTAGCCAGAAGGAAGATCCTACCAAAGAGCATCTGAAATATAATCAGACAGCATCAACAAATGACATAAAGGGTACCCCAAGAACATCAAGCTCAGGAGATCAAAGAGACTGCACCACTGAAACCCCCAGATCTCCCACAAAGAATCTCATACCACAAAGGTGGGAAGTCAAGGCAGACAAACCCCAAAAACAAACATGAACAAGAAGAATCCAACATGGTAAGATGCAGAAACAACCTCTCAATGAAAAGAAAAAAGGAATCCCCAGAAAGAGAGGTAGATGGAATAGACATAGCCCAAATGTCAGACACGGAGTTCAAAAGAATGGTGGTGAAGAAGCTCAATATACTTGACAACCTTAAAAACAACTATGACAACCTCCAAGGAAGTTACAAACAGCTCCAAGAAAATGACAGGGAACTTAAAAGAACTACACCAGCATAAAAAAGGACATAGAAACTATTAACAAGAACCAGGAAGAAATGAAGAATGCAATCTCTGAACTGAAAAACACAGTAGAATCAGTCAAAAGCAAACTAAACGAAGCAGAGGATCAGATTAGTGAGTGCGAAGATAATGTAGAGAAAAATTTCTAGACAATACAGCAAAATAAAAAAGATTGAAAAAATATGAACAAGATGTCAGGGAGTTACAGGATAGCATGATAAGAAATAATATCAGGATCGTTGGAATAAGAGAGGGAGAAGAAAAGGAGCATGGAATTGAAAAACTAATAGGAGAAATAGTGAAAGAAAATTTTCCGAACATGATGAGAGAAAAAGTTATACAAGTTCAGGAAGCATAGAGAGTTCCAATGAAGAGGAACCCCAAGAAACCCACTCCAAGGCACATCATAATTAAAATGGCAACATTCCAAGACAAAGAGAGAATCCTAAAAGCAGCAAGAGAAAAACAGCAAATAACATACAAGGGAGCTCCAATAAGGCTATCTACCGATTTCTCAATAGAAACACTACAAGCCAGAAGGGAATAGTCAAAAATACTTCAAGCAATGAAAAACAAAGGCCTATGACCAAAAATACTCTACCCAGCAAGGCTCTCATTCAAAATGGAAGGTGAAATAAGGAGTTTCTCAGACAAAGGAAGAATAAAAGAATACATTTCCACCAAACCAGCATTGCAAGAGATGCTAAAGGGAATATTCTAAGAAAAAAGAAGAAAAAAAAAAAAAGAGAGAAGAGAAACACAGGTACAAAGGGAAATGATAAATACACGTCAATAATAACCTTAAATGTAAATGGTTTAATATTCCAATTAAAAGACATAGGGTAACAGAATGGATAAAAATACAGGACCCACACATTTGCTGTCTACAAGAAACACACCTCGAAACAAAAGATTTACATAGACTGAAGTAAAGGGATATAAAAAAATATTCCAAGCAAATGGACATGAAAAAAAAGCTGGGGTAGCAGTCCTCATATCAGAAAAAATGGATTTCAAAGCAAGGGCAATAAAAAGAGACAAAGAAGGACATTTCATAATACTTAAAGGAATAATCCATCAAGAAGATATAACGCTGATAAACATATATGCACCCAACATAGGAGCACCCAAATACATAAAGCAAATATTAGAAGACCACAAGAAGGATATCAACAACAACACACTCATAGTAGGGAACTTCAACACTCCATTATCAACAATAGACAAATCATCGAAACAAAAAACACCAAGGATATACAGGCATTGAACAATATACTAAACCACATGGACTTACCTGATATATATAGAATATGTCATCCCAAAGAAGCAAAATATACATCCTTTTCTAATGCACATAAGACATTTTCAGAGATAGACCACATGATAGGTCACAAAACAAGTCTCAACAAATTCAAGAAAATTGAAATCATATCAAACATCGTTTCAGACCACAATGCCTTGAAACTAGAAATCAACCTCAGAGAAAAAAATCAAAGACACCCAAACTCATGGAGAATGAATAACATGCTATTAAATAATGAATGGGTTAACAATGACATCAAAGAAGAAATCAAGAAATTTCTAGAAACTAATGATAATGAACACACAACAACCCAAAACCTATGGGACACAGCAAAAGGAGTCCTGAGAGAAAAGTTCATAGCAACACAGGCATATCTCAAAAGGATAAAAGAATCTCAAATAAAAAATCTAACCCTAAAGCTACAAGAACTAGAACAACAACAACTAGAACAACAACAACAAACAAAGCCCAGGGCAAGAAGAAGGAAGGAAATCATCAAGATCAGAGCACAATTAAATGACATAGAGACTAAACAAAGAATCCAAAAGATCAACAAAACTAGGAGCTGGTTCTTTGAAAAAATAAACAAAATCGACAAGCCTCTAGCCAGGCTCATCAAGAAAACAAGAGACAAGACCCAAATAAACAAAATCAGAAATGAAAGAGTAGAAATCACGACTGATACCACAGAAATAAAAATGATAGTAAGAAATTACTACAGACAACTGTATGGAAAGAAATTTGGCAACCTAGAAGAAATGGACAAATTTCTAGAAGCATGCAACCTTCCAAAACTGAAGCAAGAGGAAGCGGAAAGTCTCAACAGACCAATAACAAAGAAGGAAATTGAAAGAGTAATCAAATATCTCGCTGCACACAAAAGTCCTGGACCGGATGGCTTCACAGGAGAATTTTACAAAACATTTAGGGAAGAACTAACTCCTACCCTTCTCAAACTATTCCAAAAAATCCAACAAGAGGGAAAAATCCCAAACTCTTTCTATGAAGCCAGTATTACTCTAATCCCAAAACCAGGTCAAGACACAACAAAGAAAGAAAACTACAGGCCAATATCACTGATGAACATAGATGCTAAAATCCTCAATAAAATTTTGGCAAAGAGGATCCGGCAATACCTCAAAAAGATCATACTCCACGATCAAGTGGGATTCACCCCAGGGATGCAAAGATGGTTTAATATTTGCAAATCAATAAATATAATACAGTACCTAAACAAAATGAAAGACAAAAATCACATGGTTATATCAATAGATGCAGAAAAAGCATTTGATAAAGTACAACACCCATTTATGATGAAAACACTTAGCAAAATGGGAATAGAGGGAGCATATCTTAACATAATTAAGGCTATATATGAGAAGCCTGAAGCCAACATCATACTCAATGGACAGAAACTAAAAGCATTCCCCCTGAAATCAGGAACTAGACAAGGCTGTCCACTCTCTCCACTCCTATTCAACATAGTGTTGGAAGTCCTAGCCACAGCAATCAGAAAAAAAAAAAAAAGGCATCCAAATTGGGAAAGAAGAAGTAAAACTATCATTATATGAAGATGACATGATAGTATACCTAGAAAACCCTATAAACTCCACTAAAAGACTACTCGATGTAATAAGTGAATTTGGAAAATAGCAGGGTACAAAATAAATACACAGAAATCTAAGGCATTTCTGTACACCAACAATAAAATAGCAGAGACAGAGACCAAAAAGAAAATACCACTTACTATAGCAACAAGAAAAATAAAGTACATAGGAGTAAACTTAACCAAAGAGATAAAAGACCTGTACTCTGAAAATTACATAACATTGAAGAAAGAAATTAAGGAAGATACAAATAAATGGAAGCAAATACTATGTTCTTGGATGGGAAGACTCAACATCATCAAAATGGCCATACTACCCAAAGCAATTTACAGATTCAATGCAATCCCTATTAAAATACCAATGACATATTTCACAGGCCCAGAACAAATACTCCAAAAATTCATATAGAACCAAAAAAGACCCCGAATAGCAAAAGCAATCTTGGGACAGAAGAACACAGCACGAGGAATCACAATACCAGACATCAAACTATACTACAAAGCCACTGTAGTCAAAACAGTTTGGTACTGGCATAAGAACAAACATATAGATCAGTGGAACAGAATAGAGAGCCCAGAAATAAATCCAGGCCTCTATAGTCAACTAATGTTTGATAAAGGAGGAGGGAACATAAAATGGAGTGAGAAGAGCCTCTTTAACATATAGTGCTGGGAGAACTGGATAGGGACGTGCAAAAAAATGAAACTAGACCACCAACTTACACCACACACGAGAATAAACTCAAGATGGATCAAAGACTTAAATGTAAGCCATGACACCATAAAAGTCCTAGAGGAAAACATAGGCAGGAAAATTTCAGATATCTCACATAACAATATCTTCACGGATACATCTCCTAAAACAAGAGAAATAAAGGAAAAAATAAACAAATGGAATTACATCAAACTAGAGAGTTTCTGCTCAACAAAAGAAAACATCAGCAGGATGAAAAGGAAACCAACCATATGGGAAAACATATTTGCCAATGACATCACAGACAAGGGACTAATCTCCAAAATATACAAAGAGCTTATATGACTCAACATCAAGAAAACAAACAACCCAATTAAAAAATGGGCAAAGGACCTGAACAAATACTTCTCCGAAGAGGACATACAGAAGGTCCATAGACACATGAAAAAATGCTCAACGTCACTACCCATCAGAGAGATGCAAATAAAAACCACAATGAGATACCATTTTACACCAGTCAGAATGGCCATCATCAACAAATCAACAAACAACAAGTGCTGGCGAGGATGTGGAGAAACGGGAACCCTACTGCACTGTTGGTGGGAATGCAGACTGGTGCAGCCACTATGGAAAACAGTATGGAATTACCTCAAAAAAACTAAAAATGGAACTGGCTTTTGAACCAGCGATTCCACTGCTAGGATTATACCCAAAAAATCCTAAAACACTAATTCAAAAGAACTTATGCACCCCTATGTTCATAGCAGCACTGTTTACAATAGCTAAGTGCTGGAAACAGCCTAAATGCCGGAAACAGCCTAAATGTCCATCTGTAGATGAGTGGATCAAAAAAACTCTGATACATTTACACAATGGAATACTATGTAGCAGAAAGAAAGAACTCCTGCCAGTTGCAACAACATGGATGGAACTAGAGAGAATTATGCTTAGTGAAATAAGCCAGGCAAAGAAAGAAAAATACCATATGATATCACCTAATACAGGAAACTAAAGAACAACGCAAGCAAAAGAACTAAATAGAACAAAGAGCAGAATAGCAGTCAATAGGGGGGAGGGAGAGAAAGGGAATAAGTAAGGGAAGGGTTTAGTCAAAGAACATGTATAAATGACTCATGTACATGGACAACGGGGAGGGATATGATTTTGGGAGAAGGGGTGGGCTGCGTGGGGGAGAGAAATGGGGGATAAATGGGACAACTGTAATTGAAAAACCAAAAAATAAAATAAAAATAAAAAAATAAAAAATTAATAAAGTAACAAAAAATAAAATAAAACCTAGACTGCATGTGTAGCCCAAAATTACACTAAAATTTATCAGTGAAAATGGGTTTTTTTCTGAATTAATTTATGTTTTCTATCAAATAAAACTAAAAATATCTACAAAATAAATAAATAAATAAATTAATAAACTATGGTATGTCCACATTCCAGAATTTATACAACCTTTAAGAATGCTGTAATATGGAAGATTATACAAGAACATGAATTTTATTCATAGTATACTGCTAAGTAAAATAGATCTGGTAACAAAACAGTATGTATATTTTATTTTGGTTTTAAAATTATATATAATAAAATCACTTTACATATAACCTATTTTACATATATATTACATATGAGGAGGTACACCCCCCAAAAAAATTGAATTATTTTCTATATGGCAGGACCCTTGTAGTACATGTTTTACCACTAGGTGAGTGTTCTAGGAACTCAGCTATATAAGTATACCAGCTGGTGTTGTTGTGAGAGGCTTCGTTCACCTTTAGTTAATTTTTTTTTAAGACTCTTTCAACATGTTTGCCTATTTCACAATGGGTGACTTACAAGCACACCTGCCCGCACTGCGCTGAGTGTACGGCAGTTTTTAACTAAAAATAGCATGAACCCACCCTCCCTATTTACCTGATCTCGTCCTAAGTGGCTTTTTGTTGTTGTTGTTGTTGCCCCGGATGAAAAGAGTCCTCAAAGGGGGAACATTTTGCTGATGTGGAAGAGGTAAAACAAAAATGGCAGAAGCACTAAAAGACATCAAAATAGACAAGTTAAAAAACTATTTTGTTTGAACTGTGGAAAAGAACATTGATAGGTGTATCGCATGAAATGAAGAGTAATTTGAAGGGGACTAAAGTTTAAACATGTAACAATAACTACACATTTTTTGAAAAATAAATTTAGGGTTTGGGGGGCCCCCCACATAAATTATTTCTTGTATAAAATATGGAATAGTACTTACATACTGGCTTTACAACATTTTAATGACAAAGATTATTAATGCCTTTAAATTCATAATGTAAAGTATTATTATATAATGAGTTTCAACTTACTGAAAAATATTATATAATACCTGTTTCATTAAAAAAATGACAAGGCTAACCTGCATATTACTCCTCAGCTATTAAAATGGGCAGAAATTTCTGAGCTCTTATAGTATCTATTAGGTTTAATACAAATAAAATCTGTATCAGTAACCATCCCCTAATACAATATACATGGAAAGTGTTTATTACATTTCTTGTTGCAATAATAATATTGTGGAGCATGCATCCTCTATTTTAAAAACTGTTTCTCAAAATATTTTCACCTCATTTTTCTCCTCCACCTCTTTTATTCTTCAATGGCAGGCCAGGAAATTTAATGTTTTCCCTATTCAACAAGGAATTGTAGAAATGAGAACTAACTTAAGCCTCCAACTTTTACTGCCGTGTTCTCTCGAGCCCTTCTAACTCCCAAGACACTCACTTTATAAATTTAGTAGGGTATACCAGAGGGATAAAGTTCTGCATAGCATGTCATTAAAATAAGTATGTATACATTCAATCTACAAACCTGATATAGTATAGTTCCTCAGCTCTGAGGCAGCCTCAGCTTTATGAACTGTATTCTTTGGAGATACCAGCAGCTCCAATAACAAGGTACACAGTCAATAATTACTTTCATCTTTCTCCTTTTATTTACTCTTTAAGAGATTCATTAAGATGAAGAATGACAGCATTGCTTTCCTAAGCCATTTTGATTACTTTTCTAATTCATTTCTCATGACCTTTGGAACTATTAGTTCAGTTTTTGCCTTCCAGTCATTCAGAATCTTGTTTTATTAAAACTAGACTCTGCATCCTCAGTGGTTCTTTTCAAATGGGTCTCTTGGCCAAAACACTATTTAATCGAAGAAATATATGGTAGAATTTTTCTTTTATAAAAACACACAGGTGTGTAATATACATGATCACTGAGAGTCACTATATATGTTTAAAATTGGTATTGGATCAATCATAAACTTTTTTAATAGCTATTCATTTTACAGCTTTGAATCTTTCCACAAAATGGAGTGCTAAGGGAAGAAAAAAAGGTGAGTAGTGGCTAATGCAGGGAGCATATATCACAAACTAGGCTCTGTACAAGGTGCCATTACATACGCTATGTCATTGAATCCTCACAGTCATCATCGTCATCGGCAGCCGTCCGTCTCGAGAGACAATGGCATAGCTTCCTGAGAGTCTATCTGCACTGCCGAGAATGGCTGTGCAGTCCGACTCGGGAGTGACAATCCCTGCCGCACTTGTTACAGGTGAAGGCAGATGGCTGTTGTTGCTGCTGTTGATGCTGCTTCCGCCTCGATCTTTTCTGGACCGCCTGCTCGTTGCGCGCAGCCTCTGCGCGTGACGTACCTTGCCTGACCACGAGCCTCCAGGCTAGGCGGTCGTCTGCTTGAACTTCCCATGTGTTGAGATTGATGGAGCATTGTGTCATGTCCTTTTTGCAGATGTCTTTGAACCGCAGTTTTGGGCGCCCTGTCATCCTCTGGCCTTCTGCTAGCTCGCCGTAGAGGAGGTCTTTGGGAATACGGCCTGCATCCATTCTTTTGACATGGCCGAGCCACCTGAGGCGTCTCTCACTAAGAACTGCATGCAAACTGCTCATATTGGCTCGCTTCAGCACCTCAGTGTTGGGAACCTTATCCTGCCAGGTGACATGCAGGACGCGTCGCAGGCACCTCATGTGGAAGCTGTTGAGTTTCCTTTCGTGCCTTGCGTAGGTGGTCCACGTCTCGCTGCCATAGAGGAGAGTGCTGAGTATGCAGGCTTGGTAGATGCGCAGTCTGGTTTTCTCAGTGAGGCTGGAATTGTTCCACACTCGCCGGTTCAGTTTGGCCATAACTGTGGCTGCCCTGGCGATTCTCCGGTTGACCTCCAAGTCAACTGACAAAGAGCTCGAGATGGTGGACCCGAGGTAAGTGAAATCGTTGACAACCTCCAGGGTGTATCCGTCGATGGTGATGCATGGGGGAGTCCCCGTGCCTTGAGCCATAACGTTCGTCTTCGTCAGGCTGATGGCTAGTCCGAACTCCTTGCATGCGTGGGAAAGGCAAGTGACTAGCTGCTGGAGTCCCTCTTCGGAGTGTGATGTCAAGGCTGCGTCGTCGGCGAAGAGCATCTCACGGATGAGCACCTCTTTGACTTTGGTCTTGGCTCGTAGACGGGCCAGATTGTAGAGCTTGCCATCGGATCTGGTGTGAATGAAGACACCCTCGCTGCAGTCCTTAAAGGCGTATTGGAGGAGCATGGAGAAGAAGATTCCGAACAGCGTAGGCGCGAGGACGCAGCCCTGCTTTACTCCGCTGCTGACTGGGAAGGCCTCAGAGGTTGCGCCGTTGTAGGACACCGTGCTGTGCATGTTGTCGTGAAAGGACATGACCACAGCAAGCAGATGTGGTGGACAGCCAATCTTCCGTAGCAAGCTGAAGAGTCCGCTTCGACTGACCAGATCAAACGCCTTCGTGAGGTCGATAAAGGCGAGGTAGAGTGGTTTATGCTGCTCATGACACTTCTCCTGCAGCTGGCGTAGGGAGAAGATCATGTCCACTGTTGATTGGCCAGCTCTGAAGCCACACTGGGACTCTGGGTAGACGCGGGAAGCAAGGGTCTGCAGGCGGGCAAGAGCGACCCGGGCGAATACTTTGCCAACGACGCTGAGGAGAGAGATGCCCCGGTAGTTGTTGCAGTCGCTGCGGTCTCCTTTGTTCTTGTACATGGTGATAATGTTGGCGTCTCTCATATCCTGGGGGATGTAACCCTCCTTCCAGCAGAGACAGAGTAGATGGTGGAGCGGCTGTAGCAGGACTGGTTTCCCGCTCTTTAGGATTTCTGGAGGGATTCCATCGCTTCCTGGTGCTTTCCTGCAAGCGAGGCGGTCGATGGCTTTGCGGAGCTCTGCCGCAGTAGGTGGGGTGTCTAGCTCCTCCATGACTGGTAGGTCTGGGATGGCGTTAAGAGCAGTGTCTGTTACGGTGTTCCTCGTTGCGTACAGCTCGAGGTAGTGCTCGGTCCACCGCCGCATTTGTTGTTCCTGGTCAGTGATGACCTCACCTGTCTTGGACTTAAGGGGGGCGATCTTGGAGGGGATTGGGCCTGTTGCCTCACAGTAACCCTGCAAAAATAGGTAATAATCCACTTATTTTAGTGATAAAGAAGTTGTGGCTCAAAAAGAGTAAGTGACTTGCTCAAAGTCACACAATAAGGTAACACAATAATACTGGGTTTGAACTATGCTATGTGCCTGGTGTCTTGATCTGTAGATCCTCTCCCTTCTCAAATTTAAGTACTTAAAGGCTTGCTATGTGCTACATATATGTCACTTGCATGAAATAAAGGCAAAAGTTCATATCATTTATTCCTCTTCCTTTAGCTCTTCTTTGAAGGAGACCTGCAAGGCATCTCTTATTCATTTACATAGAATATCAATCTTTAGGAGGCTAAATGTGCAGAAAAGTTACTCTGTTTTGTGGCTGCCTTAAAGTGTGACTCTAATTATCAAAATAGACGCTGTTCATGCTCTGCAAAAGACACTTCCAAGAATGAGAATATAAGCCACAGACTGGGAGACAATATTTGCAAAAGACATATATGAAAAAAGGCTGTTTTCCAAAATTTGCAAACAACTCTTAAAACTCTACAAAAAGCTGTAAATTATAAAAAAATAAACAAAAGATCTGAATAGATACCTTGCCAAAGAAGATATATTTATACATAGATGATCCTGACTTACAATGGTTTGACTTACGATTTTTCAACTTTACAATGGTGTAAAAGCAATATGTATTCAATGGAGACTGGTGAGGCTAAGCTACGATGTTTGTATAAAACGTATTTTTGATTTACAATATTTTTAACTTAGTGTGTTTATCAAATAAATATCAAAGTAAATGAATAAATAAAATGAAATAGGAACAGACCCACAAATACAGAGAGCAAGCTGAGGGCTACCAAAGAGGAAATGGGTAGAGGGATGGGAAAATTAATTTAAAATAAATAAGTAAATAAATAGTACCACATATAAAAATAATATATAATAAAAATATTTCTTTTATCTATATATTCAAATTAGCTTCATTTAAAAAACTTGTTAATTAAATTAAAAAGTGATTAGTCTCTATTTTAATATTTGACACATTTATAAACAGTTGACCAAATGTGATCCACATAGTATTGTGAGCCAGCTGATTTCTGATACACTGCTCTCAGATAAAGCATAACAGTAGTGTTAGTGTTACACTGGTTGAGCAAGACATATATAATTTCTAATTCTCCCAAGGAAAATAATATTTATTCTTTTAAAATTTTATTTCATTTTTTCCAGAAGTCTAAACATTATTGTTATATTAGTGCTCTTTTTCTCTCCAGAGGGCTTTTTAAAAATGGTATCAGTATATTCTCCATTTTTCATGAAAAAATATCTATGTACATTTTGCTGGTGATGTGAGTTACTTATTGATATAAATAGAAGAAATGGATTTTAAATGATTCTTGTTTATTTTACACGAACATTTGGCAGGTACATTTATCTGAAAAAATGGAGGGAATTTGGTATATCAAAAATTCTCCATTTTTAGTTTATATTTCCCCAGTTATCCTCCCATTTTCAATTCCCGTGCCCTTCCAGAAGTGTGCATAAATACAGGAGTCCCTCTCCATATCACGGTTCACTTATCGCAACCTCATTGTATCGCGGGATTTTTAAAATTATTTATCGCGGATTTTTCACTATATTGTGGAATTTTGAGGTACCGTATACATGTGTTGTTGAAGTTACGTAGGTTTAAGGGTGTAGAATAAATGTAAGGTTCCTACTTCGCGGGGGTGTCTGGAACGTAATACCCACAATAAGTGAGGGAATACTGTATGTAATTTACATGTCATTCACTGCAACTCTGGTAAAGATGACTATAAGGAGAGATTTCATATTGCTCATCTCACCAAAAGATCAAAAGTCATAACTCAAAAATAAATTTCTTGCAACCCTACTGATAATCCTAAGAATCTGATAGGACTATTCAGATTGATTTCCAAATTGGTGTAAATTACTTGATTAAAAATTTACAGTAAAAAATATCTGTAATGACTATAATCCTAAATAACAAGAGAAACATAAAAGAAAACAGCCCTGATATACAGTAGTAATCCCTCTCTATATCGCGGTTCACTTATCGCGGCCTCACTGTATTGCAGGATTTTAAAAAATATTATATTTAATTATTTATCATGAATTTTTTGCTATATCACAGGATTTTGTGGTACTGTATACATATGTTGTTAAAGTTATGTAGGTTTAAGAGTGTAGAATATGTGGGCTTTCAGCCAAGATGGAGGTGTAGACAGACACACTGTGTCTCCCTCCACAAATAAGAAGGAATACACTACCTCAAAACTAGAAACAACCAGAAGTTCCAAAAAATCAGACTACATGGAAATCCAGCAAACAAATATATAAAGAGGAAATACTCATCCAGACAGGTAGGAGGAGCAGAGCCAGAGCAGAGAGGACACGGTGTGGTGGCGGCAGCAGCGACGGCAGTAACAGCAGAGGTTGGCCAGCAGAAAGTGTAGTCACACATTTTTAAAAAGTCAGGAGGGACACCTGGAGAGTGTTCACAGCTCCTCACCGGACCTCACAGCTCATGGTCCCAGCACCGGGGAAAATCAAGCCTCATTGCTTCTGACAGTGCAGACCAGTGGGGGTTGGGGTGGAGGCAGAAACTGCCAGTCACTCAGCAGAGTCTGCTTATTTAAAGGGCCCCCGTGGTCCTAGAACATCTGCAGATCCACCCACTCTGGGAACGACAGTCAGGGCAGCCGCTAGAGGGGCACCAGTTCAGTGCAGAAGTGGGAGAGGTGCCTGGAAAAGGGGCAAGTGCTGGGCTGGAAGCATTGTTCCCTCTTGGACTTCTCCCCCACATACAGCACCACAACGTGGTGAAACAGGTTGCCCTGTACTGATGAATCCTTAAGGCTCCACCCCTTAAACATAACAGGAGTGACAGCTCTACCTGGGACATGGAGGCAAATAAACACAGAAGCCTGTCAGAGTGAGGAGACAGAAAAGTGTGGCCCAAAAGAGAAAACAGATCAAGGTTCCAGTGGGAGAACTAAGCAACAAGGAGATAGCCAACCTAACAGATGAGAAGATAAGACAACCTAACAAACGTAGAATTCAAAACACTGGTGATAAGATGCTCACAGGCTTGACAGATATGCTTGAGTATGGCAAATGCATAAGAGAAGAAGTGAAGGCTATACCAAGTGAAACAAAAGAAAATCCACACAAAACCAATGGTGAAGGGAAGGAAACTGGGATTCAAATCAATGATTTGGAACATAAGGAAGAAAAAAAATTAACTAGTGCAGAATGAGGAAGCAAGAATTGAAAAAAATGAGGAAAACTTCCCAAATTTTGCGAAGAAAATGGACATACAGGTCCAGGAAGCATGGAGGGTCCTGAGCAAGCTGGACTCAGAGGGGACCACATGAGGACGCATCATGACTGAGATGCCAAAGGTGAAAAATAAAGTGAGAGTCCTGGGAGAAGCAAGAGAGAGGTGGAGAGTTGCCTGCAGGGGGGGTTGCCTATAGGACTATCAGCTTATTTCTCAGAGGACACTTTGTAGGTAGAAAGGGACTGGCAAGCAGTATCAATGTGATGAAAGGCAACCTTCAACCAGGATTACTCTATCCAGTAAAGCTATCATTTGGAATGGAAGGGCAGATCAAGTGCTTCCCAAACAAAGTGAAGCTAAAGGAGCTCATCATCACCAAGCCATTATTATATGAAATGTCAAAGGGACTTACTTAAGAAAAAGAAAATCAAAACTATGAACACTAAAATGACAACAAACTCACAACTATCTACAACTGAATCTAAAAAATAAAAACAAAATCCAACTAAGCAAACCAGAATAGGAACAGAATCATAAATAGGGGGATCATTTGGAGGGTTATCAGCCAGGGTGGGGAGGGGAATGGTGCAGGGATTAAGAAGCACGATCAGTTGGTACAAAATAGACAGGGGGATGTTAAGAATAATATAGAAAAGGGTGAAGCCAAAGAACTTTTATGCATGACCCATGGACATGAACTAACGGGGGTGGGATTGCTGGAGGGAATGGGAGTACTGGGCAGAGGGGAGCAAAGGGGAAAAAAACATAACATAATCAACATAATCAATAAAATATACTTTAAAAACAAGAGTGTAGAATATGTTTAAGAACATAAGTAGTGTTTATAAAAGTGTGGAAATAGTTAATAAGGACTGGGAATGATTTATAAGTGTGTGGGAAGGGTTTATAAAGCCTTAAAACATATATAAATACTAAAATATAAATGTAAGTTTCCTACTTCATGGATTTTCACCTATTGCAAGGGGATCTAGAATGTAATACCCACAATAAGTGAAGGAATACTATATTACCTTTTGCTCAAGGAGCTTAAATTTCATTTGCAACTTTTAAGTTCCCCAGTTGGTACTAATTTTACAATAGCAAAAGGAGGCAAGTAAGATGATTTATTGGTTTGATCATTTATCCTGTGTTTTTATAGCATTAGTTTCTGTTTCCAAGATGTCCAGCATTTGTTCCAATAGACTTTATCAATCAACAAAGAGACAACGTCTACCAAATGAACTGAGCAACCAGAGAATCACTAAGCTAGGCAGATTAACAATTTAGAAATAACTGAAAGTTATTTACAACAAGCACTATATTTAACAATTCAAAGGCATGTATAATATTCAACGCATATATTTTGAATCATGACATTTAAAAATTCTATTTAAAATATTTTAGTTGATAAGTATGAAGTACCAAGCCACTGGTGACTAAACCGTAACAATTTATTCACTGAAAGTTGGATCCAGATAGAGTCCCTAACTTCAAGAGGTAGGCAGATGGTTAAGATAATTATTTACATCCTTGCTAGGGTAACAAAAGTATGTGCATCAGGTTGAGAGCCGCAGGAGTTCTTTCAAGGGAAGTGAGATTGATCTGGGATTTGATTGTGGAGTATACATTAATTAGAAAAACAGTTGGTAGGAAGACATTCCAAATAGAGGGAAAAGCATAAGGGAAGTCATGAGAGCGTGACAGAGCATGACCTAATATGTATTATATATAGTTGAAAAAGAATTGGTTTTTAGTCAAAACCAATGCCAAATGACATTTGACAAAGGTACTTACACTTTTAGAGATTTAATTTCTTCATTGGTAAATAGGAATATACCTACTTCACCAGGTTGTGATACTACTTAATAAAAAGTATATAAGGAAACATTGTAAATCCATAAAATACTATAAAAATGTAAGGTGGCAATATAATTTTTTTAAATATAGACATTCAAAATATTACCATTTATTCTTCATTGTTAAGTCCCACCAAAAGGCAATTCTAATTTAGATTATAAAATTATAAAGATCAGGGGCCAAAAATCTAGACCACAATATGAACTTGAAATAGTTCCATTTGCTATTAAACACTCCCCAAATTTGTTTTCAGGATATTCACCAAGCACCTCAAATTTATCACAATGAAAGGGAATGCATTAGCCTCACCCCATCTGTCTTCCTCACTCGCACTCATATTTTCAGTCACCAAGTTGGTTCCCCATCACCTCCCATGTCTCCTTTTCTCCACACCCACCACCATGGCAGTTACTTATCCTTGCTTCTAACAGATCTGAGCCTCAATTTCTTATCCCTCAAACTACCTTCATGGCCAACAGATTTAGCTTTCTCAGACATATTTCTATTCATTTTACACCCCCCTTAAAACCTTTGAAAGACTCCCACTGTTTATGAGCCTACATTTTTAAAAGCTTAGTATATTATTAGGTCCTGATGTGCCCCTTTATTTTCAGCTCTTGCCACCTCTTTCCACTTGTGACCCTACTCATCCTATGCTACCATCACCATAAGACAATTTGTCATTACTCAAACATGAAGTAATAATTTTTCTATCTTCATTGTTTTTCTATTTCCTCCACTTTGAGTTAAAAAGTCAAGTTCCTGGGGGAAACCTAAAATATTTCTCTCAGCCCAAACTAAGTATAATGGGCAAAAGGATTTTGGACAGGTGAGATGTGCCTGGCACACCTTCCTTCAAAGAAGCCCTTTTTTCCCCTAATGTGGGGCATTGAAAAATTAATACCTGCCTTTTGTCATCTAGTGGTTATGGATTGAATGATGCCTTTTAACCCTGTTGCCAGTCTGTTAAATCAAGCACGCCGTTGTCCAGGGACAGCCAACTGACCTGGAGTCTGCACATGGAGTGTGGAGTCCTTCCTCATGTGGGAAGGCCACCCCCCCACACACCCCCACTCTTATTAGGGATTTCTGGACCCAAGGGTAGGTAGGACAATAACCATGTCCAGCTTGAAGCAGCTAGAGGAGCTTGAAACCTTCGCCTACTTTCCTTTATAAGATTATAAAGGGTCTTAAGTCTGAGAGGGAGGGATTATTATTTTTTATTGTTAAAAAAAGTAAGTAATTAATTATCTAAAAAAAAGAAGAAGAAGATATGAAAGGGTGAAGCCAGAGAACTTGTATGTACGACCCATGGGCATGGACGGGGTGGGGGGTGGGATTGCTGGGGGAGGGATGGTGCTGGACAGAGGGGAGGAAAGGATAAAAAATTGGAACAATTGTAACAATATAATCAATAAAATATACTTTAAAAAAGAGTCAAGTTTCTCTCTTGAAATTCTAAAGCCCGGATTAACTATTGCACCCTGTCTCCCGTAGTTTGTACTAGTGTGTACACCTGTATTGCTATAATAGTTTATATTATTTAGCATTTGTCATAGAGAGTTTATCAAACCAAAATTACATGCCTGTTCTCTTAATAGATCTATAAATTTCTTTGCAGAGATTTTATCTATTCTAGTCAAATTTCTAGACAAAAACCAAATGCAAACTGTCTTTTACAAAAATACTTTATCAACCCACATAACTCTAATGCCCAGGGCAACTAGATCCAGGGGCTCAAATGATATGGACTGAGGTCTTGATCTTTTTCCAACTTAACCCAATGTTTGCCTTTAGGTATTGGTCATGCTCTCTTTCAATTATACATGTGCTTCTTCTTTACAGCTGGAAAAGATGGCCAACAGCAGCTCAGACTTTTACCAGCTGAAGTAAAAAGAAAAAAACTGTGGAAAGACAACTTCTGCTTTTCCATGTCTTTCCCAGGGAAATACTCTGATGTGGTAGAATTTAGGACATGTTCTCATCCCTGGACCAGTCACTGTGTCCATTGTAATTGAGCTCTGTGCTCACATCTCCTTTCATGTGCTTCTGATGACTATACACACTCACAAATTCTTTGATACTACTCATGAGAAGGAATTTAATTTTCCTCCCCTTCTGTGTGGGCTGGACTTAGTAACTCACTTCTAATAAATAGAATATGGCAGCAGTGACGGGATGTCATTTCTGATACTTAGTTATAAAAATGTTGTGGCTTCTGGCTCAGATATACTCTTTCTCCCTCTCAGATCACATTATGTTATATTTTAAGGACACTCAGGCAGAGGGAAGCCAGATAAAATACAGATTCCCCAGATTCCCTTAGTGCTGTTTTTACCCACAATGATTGCGTGCACTTTAAGACTTTTTTTCCCTTTACCTATCTCTCTATCTCTTCCTATCTAAAAGCTACAAAACTGTTTTACAGAGATGTCCTCGGATCTTAGGAAAGAAAGGTCAGTGTGTGTATGTATGTGGAGGAATGGGCACTTCCCTGAGCAAGATTTACATGCCCAAAAAAGGAAAGGAGCATTATGCATTCGCTATGAGTTATCAGAAAGCTTGCTGCTATAAGCGGTGAGTCCATCCTGTGCCCATTCATTCACAACAGGATATAGGCAAACTTGGAAAGGTTTTCTCTCTTATTGGGTCCCTATTATTATAAATTGTAAGATAATGAATGAAAATTTAAGTCACATTGCCAGGCTGGGCTGGGTTGAGTTAAGTGAGTGGAACTGATCTAGTTTTTAATTACATCTAAGGGACAGTATTTTCTACTTTTGATTTCTCTAGGGGAAAGAAATAATATTCCTAAGCCAAAATTCATGTGAGACATTATTTAATAATTATTGAAATACTGGTTGAAAAAAGTTATCTTAATGAACCATCCCTTTCCCTAGCACTTCCAGACATTCTTGTATTCTCATATTCTCATACACATACTGACACATTAATATTTCATTAATTTAAATCTCAGGCTCTAAAGGAGGTACAAAAATCAGAATATGAGTGGTACATGAAACCTTAGGCAGCCTACACATGGAGACATGGATATGCACAAGGGACACAGCAAGGTAAATGTCAACTTATACTAACAGAAGTTTATATTTATTTGTTGGTATCAGAAATGCTTTCATGGCAACTGTGACACTTGAGGGTTTTTTTTAATATCAATAGATAGACACTGGCAGAGAATATGCCAGACAAAGGGGAAAGCATGTGCAAAGACAATGAAGGAAAGCTTGGTTTATTCCAAAACAAAAGTGTAAGGAATTCATTTTGGCTGGCACATTAAAAATGGGTAGAGAGTCAGTTGTATGAGAAATGTAAAACAATGGAGCCATTTAGTGGTAAACATGAATTCTCAGTGAGGTGTTTGTATTTAAGCTCATCAATCAACAGAAGCTACTGCCTGTATTTAAGTCAGGCAGTCATGTGAAATGTGCTTCAGAAACTTAGTTTTTAATAAAAAAAAAAATCTAAACTTCAAGCCACTATTTTATTTCCCCAGTATGAATGAAGGAGTTATTTCAGTGTTTACATAGAGAATCAGGTTTTATTTATTCATTTTCCAACTTCAAATTTTTAATTTTATCTTTATTTTTTACTATTTATGCTATTACAGTTGTCCCAATTTTTCTCTCTTTGCCCTCCTACCCTCAGCCCCCTTCCCACAGTCAATCCCAACACCATTGTTCATGTCCATGTGTTATGGATATATGTTCTTTGTCTAATCCCTTCACCTTATTTCAACCAGTCCCAATCTCACCCCTCCACTGTTAAAGCTATCAGTCCGTTCCTGGTTTCTGTGCCTCAATTCTATTTTGCTCATTAGTTTATCTTGTTCCTTAGATTCCAGTTTTAAGTGAGATCATATGGTATTTGTCTTTCATTGCCTGGCTTATTTCACTTAGCATAATAGTCTCCAGTTCCATCCATGCTGTCACAAAAGGTAAGAGTTCCTTCTTTATTACTGCTGCTTAGTATTCTGTTGTATAAATGTATCATAGCATTTTTATCCACTCATCTACTGATGGGCACTTAAGCTGTTTCCAAATCTTGGCTACTGTAAATAATGTTGCTATGAACATAGGAGTACATATATTTTTTTGAATTGGAGTTTCAGGTTCTTGGGATATATTCTCAGAAGTTGAATCACTGGGTCAAAAGACAGTTTCACTTTTAATTTTATGAGGAAACTCCATACTCTTCCAGAGTGGTTGCACTAGTCTGCATTCCTACCAACAGTACACTAGAGTTCACTTTTCTCCACATCCTTGTAAATGCTTGTTCGTCAATTTTTTAATGATAGTCATTTTGTCAGGTATGAGGTGGTATTTCATTGTGGTTTTGATTTGCATCTCTCTGATGGCTAGTGATGTTGAACTATGGGCCATCTGTATGTCTTCCTTGGAAAGTGCCTATTCATGTCCTTTGCCCATTTTTTAATTGGATTATCTCTTTTTATGGCCTTTGTTCTGAAGTCTATTTTGTTAGATATAAATGTTTCTACCCCAGCTTCTTTTTGTCTTTATTTGGATGGATTTTTTTCTTTATCCCTTCACTTTCAATCTGTGTAAAACTTTTGTTTTGAGGTGGGTCTTTTGTAGACGGCATATATATGAGCCATATATTTTATCCATTCAGCTATCCTACATCTTTTGAGTGGAGCATTTAATCTATTTATAGTTAAGGTTATTAATAATAGTTATTTGTTTATTGCTATTTTATTCCTTTATACCTATGTTCCTCTCATATACATATATACATGTGTATGTGTGTGCATGTGTGTATGTGTGTGTGTGTATATATATATATATATTCCTTCTTCTTAAAGCAGTCCCTTTAACATCTCTTGCAATGCTGCTTTGGTGTTAATGAACTCCTTTAGCATTTTTTTGAGGGGGTCTGGGAAGCTCTTTATTTCACCTTCAATTTTAAGCGATAGCCTTGTTTGATAGAGTAGTGTTGGTTTCAGATCCTTGCTTTTCATTACTTTAAATACTTTGTGACAATCCCATCTGCCCTTAAGTGTTTCTGTTGAGAAATCCACTGATACTCTTGTTGGAGCTCCCTTATAAGTTAACTATTTGTTTCTCTCTTGCTGCCTAAGATTATCTCTTTAAACTTTGCCATTTTAATTATAATGTGTCTTGGTGTGGGTCTCTTTGGGTTCCTCTTGATTGGGACTCTGTGCTTCCTGAACTTGTATAACATTTTCCTTCACCAGGTTAGGGAAGTTTCTGTCATTATTCCTTCAAACAGGTTTTCTATCCCTTGCTCACTTTTTCTCCTTCTGGTATCCCTTTGATATCCCTATATTGTTACGTTATATGTTTTCCCAAAGTCCCCTTAAACCATCCTTGTTCTTTTTAGGTCTTTTATTCTTTTCATGGTTCTGGTTGGTTATTTCTTTCTACCTTGTCTTCAAAATCAGTGGTTTGATCCTCTGCTTCATCTAGCCTGCTTTTTATTTTTTCTAGTGTATTCTTCATTTAAAATATTGCATGCTTCATTTCCAACTGGTTCTTATTCAAGGTTTTTATTTCCTTTATAATGCTGATGTAGTTCCCACTAAGTTCCTTGTAGTTCTCACTAAGTTCCTTGAACAATGTAATAACCCTTACTTTGAACTCTATGTCTGATAAATTGCTTGCCTCAATTTCAATTATCTGTTTTTCTTGGGATTCCTTGTTTTCTTTTGGGGGGAGGTTGTTTCTTTGTCTCCCCATTTCAGCTTACTCTTTTTATTTGTTTCTATATATTAGATAGATCTGGTTTGACTCTCTGTCTTCTTGGGATGGTCTTACCTGGTAGGAGTCCTTTGGGATAAAGTGATGCAGTCTCCTTGATCTTCTCAGCTAGACGCTCTACAAATGCCACTTGTGTGGTTTATGTGGGCTATCCTGTTATATATGGGTCTTTACTGTTGTTGGCCTCTTTGTTGATGTGTTCTCCTCTCCAGCTGGCTAAGAGGCTCAACCCCACCACCTCTTGTACACTGTCGTACTGGTACTAACAGCAGAAAGCAAAACAACACCAAAAAATAAAACCCACATAGCAGGAAAAAAAAAAAAAAAAAAGAACACGAACAACAATAGCAAAATAAATGATAAAAGAGTAAAAGATTATAAATTTAGAAAGAGAAATAGAATATGAAAATCAAGAATATGATAAGAACAAAGGAAAGAGATATGATTATGAGAAGACAGAAGCAGGAGGAACAATAAGAGTAATGAATAGAAACAGGAAATTTCAACAAAAGAAGAAAAAGAAAATTTTTCTTAAATAAATAAAAAGAAGGCAAAAATGGAGTAAGAAATGGGAAGAGTAAAATGACAGGTTTTACAGAAAAAATAAAAAATTGAAGAAAAAGAAAAATATATAAAGCTATGCGAAAGAAAAAATAATGAAAAAGAACAAAGTGGACTTCATCTCAGCAGAGCTTAGTGCTTGCCTGCTGGCTTTTCCCTCTGAACACAACTCTCATGTTGCCTGAACCTGGTGTAAGCCAATGTCAGATGCTGTCCAGTTTATCTGTAAGCTACAAACAATCCATGGTTTGTGGCTATCTCCTTCAGGCTTGGCTGTACCCAGGATGGGCCTTGCTATTCTCTAAGTCTGGCTTTTTATCAGCACAGGGCCCAGGGGTGAGTCAACCTCCACTTGTCTTTACCTGCGGTCCTGCCTTTATTCTTAGTCTAGTCACTGATGCATCTGTTTCTGTGACGGCTTCCAGTGGAATTGGAAGGATGACACTCATATGTCTCCTGTGGGAGGTGCCATTCAGATTTCACAGAAGATGGTGGGTGTGTTGTTCCCCTATGTCCATGCAACATGTCTGAGTCCCTCCCAGATTATTTCCCTGAATACAGCAGGGCAAAGCCCCTAGCAGTGCAGCAGGTAGGGCCTCCACAGCCCATAATTTGGTTCTTCCCAGAATCCAAGAGGGTGTTCGTAGGCTCTCCCGTGATGGAAAAGAACAAGCCGGGTCCCTGGGAAAGTGTAAGAATCAGCCATTCCCTAAAGCCAGTCTCTAACACACCTGAGTCCACCTATGTAACTGTCTCCTCAGTAAGGGATAAAATGCAGGTTGGGAAAAGTAAGAAAGAAAGAAAAAAAAATTTTTAATAAAAAAAAAACACAGGGTGGGGCAAGAAGGATTCCAGAGGTTGGGACAATCAAAAGAAGGAGGGGGTGGCAGGGTCATGACTTTGTATTTAATAGGCTCTGTTGTCCTCTGGTGGGCCAAAACCCCATGGCCTTTCACTGTGGGGTGCTGCATGGGAGAGTGATCCCACCACTGGCTCTCTGTACGTGGGAGCCCAGTCTGAAGTCAGGCTTCAATCCTCTCTCAGGGGGGTTCTCACAGCCCTGTGGCAACCTCAGCCCACTGCCCATGAAAGCAGCGCCAGCCCCTTTCATGTCACTGTCCTTACTACCAGTCTTGAGGTGGTTTTTGCTTGTCCTTGGTTATGTATCTTCTCTTCACATGGTCTGCAGTTGTTTATTTCAGGCCAATGTCCCCTCATTATTTTTATTTTAGCTTGGTTCTAGGAGGCAATCGGAGATAAATTCTCCTACTCCACCACCATCTTGCCGTTCTCTTAGAGAATCAGTTTTAAAAGAACACTTGCATACATTCTCCCACTTAGTCTTTATAGAAACTTAGTAGCAGGTGTTATCCTGGCTCTACCACTTTAAATGTATAACCCTGGGTCAGATACTTAAGCTCAGTGTCTCCATCTATAGCATAATAATGATAGTAGAAATTAGTTTATATGCTTTGAAGTTTAAATGTCAAAATGCATGGTGAAGTACATAGCCATTTACCTAATGCATAATAGGCTTTCAATGAGTATTACCTTTCTGACTATTATTATTTTAAAATAGGGGAAAAGAGACTGAGTGAAGTTACATGATTTTCCCAAGGTAACTGAGTTAGGAAGTAGCAGGGTTAAGTTAATTTTGGCCACAAGCCACTGGCATGATTTTCTGAAGATGAAAGCAAATTATACTACTTGGGAAAGATTAGGTAAGTTAGAGGTTCAAAAATGGAGACTTGATCAAATGAATTGTGATATATCTTTATCCTGTAGAATTCTACAAACCACTTATGTGATGTCAAAAACTTTTTCTGACATAGTCAGCATATATTCTTACATTTTTTAAATATTAGAAGTATACAATAAGATATTTTTATTAAGATGAGAAATGGTGGAAAGGAGGAGTTTAGAAAGATATATAACCCAGGCTGCCTGTGAACTGCTACTATTATTATTCTATCATCTTCCCTCTCAAAAATTATCTTTCTTTCATTTAAAACAACTCTTATCTGTTTCCCCTATAGTTTAATAGTCTTAACCTCTTTACAGTTATATTAATACTGGTTCATTTGCTGCTGATAGTGTGATCATGTGGGAAGGGATATTTTGGAGGGTGTGGGTTTCTTGCCTGAGTTGTGTGTTTATATTTTAACAGCATCTCCACAAAAGAACTCAAGACAAGGTGGGCAGAATGACTCTCAATCAACTAGCCAGAAGGAAGGATCCACCAAAGAGTAACTGAAATACAACTAGGCAGCTTAAACAAATGGCATAAAGGGCATCAGGCTCAACATCATCAGGCTCAGGAGATCAAAGAGACTACACCACTGAATCCACCAAGTCTCCTATACAGAATTGCATACCACAAAGGTGGGAAATCAAAGCAGACAAATCTAAGAAACAAAAACAAACAAGAAACATCCAACATGGGGAGACACAGAAACAAACTCCCAATGAAAGGAAAAGAGGAATCCCCAGAAAGAGAGAAAGATGGAACAGACATAAACCAACTACCAAACATGGAATTCGATGAATAGTTATAAGGAAGCTCAATGAACCTGACAAACTCAAAGGAAACTACAATGAATTCCAGAGGAATTACAAAGAACTCCAGAAAAACTACAAAGAACTCAAGGGAAGCTACAAGGAACTTAAGGAGAACAACACCAGCATAAAAAAGGACATAGAAACTATCAATAAGAACCAGGGAGAAATGAAGAATACAATTTCTGAACTGAAGAACACAGTAGAATCAATCAAAAGCAAGCTAAACAATGCAGAGGGTCAAATCAGTGAGTTAGAGGACAATGTAGAAAAAAATTTCCAGACAATACAACAAAATGAAAAGAGACTTAAAAAGAATGAAGAGGGTGTAGGAGAACTGCTGGACAACATGAAATGAAAAGATATTCAAATCACAGGAATACAAGAAGGTGAAGAAGAGGAGCATGGGATAGAAAACCTGATTGAAAATGTAATGACAGAAAATATTCCAAACTTGATGAGAGAAAAAGTCATGCAAGTCCAGGAAGCACAGAGGGTCCCAATGAAGAGAAACCCCAAAAAACCCACTCCAAAGCACATATTTAAAATGGCAACATTCAAAGACAAAGCAAGAATCCTAAAGGCAGCAAAAGAAAAACAGCAAATAACATACAAGAAAGCTCAAATAAAACTATCAACTGATTTCCCAATAGAAACACTATAAGCCAGAAGGGAATGGTCAAAAATATTTCAAGCAATGAAAAACAAAGGCCCACAACCAAGACTACTCTACCCAGCAAGGTTCTCCTTCAAAATGGAAGGTGAAATAAGGAGTTTCACAGACAAAGGAAGACTAAAAGAATACATCTCCACCAAGCCGGCATTGCAAGAGATGCTAAAGGGAATGCTCTAAGAAAAAGGAGAAAAAGAGAGAGGGGGAGAAACACAGGTACAAAGAGAAATGAATAAATACCTGCACTAATAACCTTAAATGTAAATGGACTAAATGCTTCTATCAAAAGACATAGGGTAGCAGAATGGATATGAAAACATGACCCGCATATAGGCTGTCTACAAAAGACACACCTCAAAACAAAGTATTTACACAGAGTGAAAGTGAAGAAATGGGAAAAAGTATTCCAAAAAAAACGGGCATAAAAAAAAGCTGGGGTAGCAATATTCATATTAGACAAAACTGATTTCACAGCAAAGGCCATAAAAAGAGACAAAGAAGGGCATTTCATAATACTGATGGGAACACTCCATCAAGAAGATATAACCCTGTTAAACATATATGCACTCAATAGAGGAGCACAAAAATATATAAGGAAAATACTAGAAGACTACAAGAGGATTTCAACAGCAATACACTCATAATATGGGACTTTAACACCCCATTATCAACAATAGACAGACCTTTAAAACAAAGAAACACCAAGGATATTGAGGCATTGAACAACACTCTAGACAAAATGGACTTCACTGATATATATAGAACTTTTCACCCCAAAAAAGCAAAATATACATTCTTTTCAAAGGCACATGGGACATTTTCAAAGATCGACCACGTGGTAGGACACAAAACAAGCCTCAACAATTCAAGAAAATTGAAATTATATCAAACATCATTTCAGACCACAATGCCTTGAAACTAGAAATCAACCTCAAAGAAAAAAATCAAAGACATTCAAACTCATGGACAATGAATAACATGACATTAAATAATGAATGGGTTAACAGTGACATCAAGAAGAACTCAAGAGCAGTTTGGGCGGCGGGAGAAGCGGGAGCGGGCAGGCCGTCCAGGTTGGCAAAGGTTCTCCGCGCGCCGCGGCCCTGAGGCACCAGGCACGCGCCCATCCCGCCACCACGATGCCCAAGAGGAAGGTCAGCTCCGGCGAGGGAGCGGCGAAGGAGGAGCCCAAGAGGAGGTCGGCGAGGTTGTCAGCGAAACCTGCTCCTGCGAAGGTGGAAGCCAAGCCGGAAAAGGCGGTGGGCAAGGATAAATCTGCAGACAAAAAAGTGCAAACAAAAGGGAAAAGGGGAGCAAAGGGAAAACAGGCTGAAGTGGCTAACCAGGAACCTAAAGAAGATCTACCTGCGGAAAATGGAGAAACTAAAAATGAGGAGAGTCCAGCCTCGGATGAAGCAGGAGAAAAAGAAACCAAGTCTGATTAATATCATATATCATGTCTTATCAGAGGTCCCTGTCTCCCTTCTTGTACAATCCAGAGGAATATTTTTATCAACTATTTTGTAAATGCAAGTTTTTTAGTAGCTCTAGAAACATTTTTAAGAAGGAGGGAATTCCACCTCATCCCATTTTTTTAAGTGTAAATGCTTTTTTTTAAGAGGTGAAATCATTTGCTGGTTGTTTATTTTTTGGTACAACCAGAAAATAGTGGGATATTGAATATGGGAGGCTTTGATTGTCTTGGGTGTCAGCTTAACATTCCATAGATGAGGGGTAGTTTTTATATCCTATAATACAAGGCATACTAAATGGCAGTTTGGAGTCAGTTTTGCATTTATTATGTCTTGAACATTTTAAATTCTCGTGTTTTTGGTAGAATTGTTTTCTAACGAAAACCACTCCTGGATCTTGGCTCTCCCTGTCAGAATTTTGTGCACTCTGTAACATCTTTGTTGTGGTAGTTCAGTTTTCCTAGTAACTTTGTTCATGTGCTGTGAACGATTGAAAATTCGATTATGTGGTATATTGTGAATTAGTCGGACTTTGATGTAAGTGTGTCAACATTTGCAGATATTGGTACTTGATACTTTATTAAGAAAATTAGTCTCCAAATTTTAAGCTGGAACATCACTGGAATAACGTCAGAAAAGAATGACAACTACATGATTGTGTACAAATCTAAATGTCTGTACTTTACCCTCAAAACAACTAATAAAATCTCACTTATAAAAAAAAAAGAACTCAAGAAGTTTCTAGAAACTAATGATAATGAACACACAACAACCCAAAACCTATGGGACACAGCAAAAGCAGTCCTGAAAGGAAAGTTCATAGCAATACAGGTCTACCTGAAAAGGATAGAATATCAAATAAAATCTACCCTAGAGCTACAAGAACTAGAACAACAGCAACAAACAAAGCCCAGGGCGAGTGAAAGGAAGGAAATCATCAGAATCAGAGCCAAATTAAATGATATAGAGACTAAACAAATAATTCAAAAGATCAACAAAAGTAGGCGCTGGTTCTTTGAAAAGATAAACAAAATCAACAAGCCTTTAGCCAAGCTCATCAGGAAAAAAAAAAAGGAAGAGGAATGAAATAAACAAAACTAGAAACAAAAGAGGAGAAATAACGACCAATATCACAGAAGTACAAAGGACTGTAAGAAATTACTACAAAAAAACTATATGGCAAGAAACTTGACAACCTAGATGAAGTAGACAAATTTCTAGAAACATATAATCTTCCAAAACTGAATCAAGAAGAAGCAGAAAGCATGAACAGGCCAATAACAAAGAGTGAAATTGAAACAGTAATCAAAAAACTCCTGGCACACAAAAGCCCTGGACCCAGTGGCTTCACAGGCAAATTCTACAAAACATTTAGGGAAGTAACCGCTACCCTTCAAAAACTATTCCAAAAAATCCAAGAAGAGGGAAAACTCCCAAAATCTTTCTATGAAGCCAGTATTACCCTAATCCCCAAACCAGGTCAAGACACAACGGGTCAATATTTCTGATGAACATAGATGCTAAAATTCTCAACAAAATACTGGCAAACAGACCCAGCAACACATTAAAAAGGTCATACACCACGATCAAGTGGGATTCATCCCAGGGATGCAAAGATGGTTTAATATTTACAAATCAATAAATGTAATACACCACATAAACAAAATGAAGGACAAAAATCACATGATCATATCAATAATGCTAAAAAAGAATTTGATAAAGCACAACACCCATTTATGATGAAAACACTCAGCAAAATGGGAATAGAGGAACCATACTTCAAATAATTAAGACTATATATGAGAAACCTGAAGCCAACATTATACTCAATCTAAATCTACAGAAACTGAAAGCATTCCCCTTGAGGTCAGGAACAAGACAAGGATGTCCACTCTCTCCACTCCTTTTCAACATAGTGTTGGAAGTTTTAGCCACAGCAATCAGACAAGAAAATGAAATAAAAGGTATCCAAATTGGAAGAGGAAGTAAAACTGTCATTATTTGCAGAAGACATGATAGTATGCATAGAAAACCCTATTGATTCCATGGAAAAACTAATTGACATAATAATAAAATTTGGCAAAATAGCAGTGTACAAAGTCAATATACAGAATTTGAAGGCGTTTCTGTACACCAACAAGAAAATATCAGAGATAGAAACTAAAAAAAAAAAAAAAAAAAAACCCATTTACTATAGCAACAAGAAAAATAAAATACCTAGGAATAAACTTAACCAAAGAGATAAAAGACCTGTATTTGGAAACCTATGTAATACTGAAGAAAGAAATTAAGGAAGATACAAATAAATGGAAGCATATACCATGTTCATGGATGGGAAGAATCAACATCATTAAAATATCCATACTACCCAAAGCAACTTACAGATTCAACGCAATCCTTATTAAAATACCAATGACATACTTCATATACCTAGAACAAATACTTCAAACATTTATATGGAAACATTTATATAGCCACAGCAATCTTGAGACAAAAGAACACTGCAGGAGGAATCACAATACCTGACATCAAACTATACTACAAAGCCATTGTAATCAAAACAGCCTGGTACTGGCATAAAAACAGACATAAAGATCAAAGGAACATAATAGAGAGCCCAGAAATAAACTCAGGTCTGTATGGTCAACTAATATTTGACAAAGGGTGAAGGAGCATAAAAGGAGTGAGAAGAGCTTGTGCTTCGCAAAAGAGAACTTCAGCAAGAAGAAAAGGGAACCAATCATATGGGAAAACATATTTGCCAATGATACCTCATACAAGGGATTGATCTCGAAAATATATAAAGAACTTACACATCTCAACACCAAGACGACAGACAGCCCAATAAAAAAATGGGCAAAGGACCTGAACAAACACTTCTCCGAAGAAGACATACAGAAGGTCCATAGACACATGAAAGAATACTCAACATCACTAGCCATCAGAGAAATGCAAATGAAAACCACAATGAGATACCACTTTACACCAGTCAGAATGGCCATCATCAACAAATCAACAAACAACAAGTGCTGACGAGGATGTGGAGAAATGGGAACCCTACTGCACTGTTGGTGGGAATGCAGACTGTTGCAGCCACTATGGAAAACAGTATGGAATTACCTCAAAAGATTAAAAATGGAACTGCCTTTTGAACCAGTGATTCCACTGCTAGAATTATACCCGAAGAATCCTGAAACCCCAATTTAAAAGAACTTATGTTCATAGCAGCACTATTTACAATAGCTAAGTGCTGAAAACAGCCTAAGTGCCCACCTGTATATGAGTGGATCAAAAAACTGTGGTACATTTACACAATGGAATAATATGCAGCAGAAAGAAAGAAGGAACTCCTGACATTTGTGACAACATGGATGGAACTAGAGAGAATTATGCTGAGTGAAATAAGCCAGGCAAAGAAAGAAAAATACCATATGTTATCACCTGATGCAGGAGACTAATTAACAACACAAACAAATGAACAAAATTGAACAAGGAGCAGAATAAGTTATCAGGGGGAAGTGGGGAGGGAGAGAAGGGGAGTAAGTAGGGGAAGGGTCTAGTCAAAGAACATGCATAAATGACATATGGACATAGACAACGGGGTGGGGAATGACTATGGGAGAAGAGGTGGGCTGGGTGGGGGGGAGCAATTGGAGAAAAATGGTGCAACTGTAACTGAAAAGCTGTTTTAAAAAAAGAATAAGTACACAATTTTTTATTAAAAAAAAAAAAGTAGGGACCTACAGCCAAGCTTTCTCTACCCAGCAAAGATAGCATTTAGAATTTTTTTGTATATTTTATTATGTTGTTACAATAGTTCTAATTTTTCCTCCTTTGTTCCCCTTCACCCAGTACCCCCGTTCCCCCAGCAATCCCACACACACCCCTTAGTTCATGTCCATGGGTTGTGCATACAATTTCTTTGGCTTCACCCTTTTCTATATTATTCTTTTTTTAATTAATTTTTATAACAATAAAAAATAACAATTCCCCCTCTCAGACTTAAGACCCTTTATAATCTTATAAAGGATAATGGTTGAAGGTCTTGTGTTCCTCTAGCTGCTTCAAGCTGGACATGGTCATCATTCTACCTACCTTTGGATCCAGAAATTCCTAATAAGAGTGGGGGTGGAGAGGGGAGGGTGGCCTTCACACATGGGCAAGGATCTTGCAGACTCCAGGTCAGTTGGCTGTCCCCAGATCATGGCATGCTTGGTTTAACAGCCCATGAGAAAAAAGACCTGGTACCTTGGTTGGTTGCATGGTCCATGGCAATCTTTCCAGGGAAGGAACGAAGGTTGCTTTCCTGAAAGATGGCTAGAAGGGACCTTAAAGCACAATGGAAAACCTGAAAGGCTTGGAAAAGACAGGTTTTTACAGGCAAGGCTGAATGCCAGGTATGTGGCTCAGCTTCTGTACCCTGAAGGGCAAACTGAAAGTCACCCTAAAGTTTCCTTGTGTAAGTTCCAGCAAAGGAGACGTAAAGATCATATGTGATCATTTGCTGCTGTTGTTGTGTTTATGCAAACAAACAGAATAAATTAAAACTGGACTTAATGCAGTCCCTTTAATAACAAGGAGGGTAATCTTAAGGAGAAAAATTGCTATTCAAGGAAAACCACAATGCTCAGTGGCAGATTATAAAGTAGTGCAGCTAACTGTCTTTAAAGTTGATTTTCATTTAAAATTTGTTTTCATTTGAAACTTAAACTAGGTCTGTGAAATCATCAAATATGCTTAATTTACAGGCAAGAAGAATGCCAAATGCTTTGCAACTGGATGTCTCTCCACTAAGACAGTCTTGCAGATATAGAGACTGGTTTGTAGGTTATGTTGTGAAAATTAACATGTGTGCTCTGTTTTCATAAGGCATAAGTATATGATCTCATTCCCTAAGTTATTGTCTGTATGTATAGCCCTCATTTAATCCTGTCTGCATCGCTGCCTCCTGAGACTCAATGGTTGGGTTGAACTAAGTGACTCGGTTGGTGAAGAATGGGGTGGTCGGTGGGCTTCACTTTAAAACTCGTTTCTCTTTTCTATCCTTAAGACTTGGACAGAAAGGGCCCAGAGGTCTGAGACGGGGGAAACCTAAATTATTCCCCTCAACCCAAATTAAGTAGAGTGGGCAAAAGGTTTAGGACAGGTGTGATGTGACTTGCACACCTTCCTCCAAAGAGCCTTTTTTCCCCCCTAATATGGGACATTGAAAAATTAACTCCTCCCTTTTGTCATCTAGTTGTTATGGATTGAATGGTGTCTTTTAACCCTGTTGTGAAATCTGTTGCCTCTGAATACAACAAAGATGCCATCCTGTTAAACCATTTAGAATTGAAAGACAGATAAAGAGCTCCCCAGACAAGAAAAAATAAAGAAATTCATCATCACCAAACCATTATTATGTGAAATGTTAAAGGGACTTATTTAAGAAAAAGATAAAAACTATGAACAATAAAATGGTAAAAAATACAAATCTATCAAGAATTGAATCTAAAAAGCAAACTAAGCAATAAGTAGAACAGAGACAGAATCATGGATACAGAGAGTGTTTTGATGGTTGCCAGATGGGAGGGGGTTATAGGGGAATGGGTGAAGAGGTGAGGGGATTAAGAAGTACAAATACGTAGTTACAGAATAGCCATGGGAATGTAAAGTACAGTACAGGAACTGGAGTAGCCAAAGAACTTATTATACTCATGACCCAGAGACATGAACAATGGTGGTGGGATTGCCTGAGAGAGTGTGGTTGCTGGGTGGAGGGGGGACAATGAGGGAAAAATCATGACAACTGTAATAGCATAATAACTAAAATATATTTTAAAAAGAAAAAATTGTTTTAGCTATTCAAAGTCCCTTGAAATTCCATGTAAATTTTATAATAAATTTCCCTATTTCTACAAAGAAAATAATTAGGATTTAGATAGGGATTACCTTGAATCTGTAGATCACCTTAAGCAATATTGATATCTTAACAATATTATCTTCGAATCCATAAATAGAGGATATATTTTTCTTATTTAGTATCTTCTTCAACTTCTCTAATGACCTATTTTATTTTTCCAGCTCAGTGTTTTATAACGTTCTTTACTAGTTATGCAATTTTCCTCTGTAGTGTTTTGAGACCCCCTTGACTATTATTTAGTTTGACAATGCTTGATATATAAAATTTTAGTAACTTTAACTTTTTAATATATCATAAAGAAGTAATGTGTTATGGTAGATCATGGAAAATATATAATAATTTAACTTCCTAAATTGGTGAAATAATGCTTATGTTATGACGGAATTAACAAAACAAACTTTTTGGCTAACCCAATAAATATAAAACCTGAAAAAGCAAGTATCAGGATTATCCCATACTATTTCCTTGACAATGGCTGTAACTGTTTGTTATGGAATATGAGCTGTTATGGGGATGTCAGAGGGGATAATCAGGAAGACATGAAATAAGATATGACAGCCAAAACTAGAATAAAGTACAATTTTCCACAAGTTTCTTTAAGCTTAAGTTTAGGTATAACCTACTTCCATAATATCACTAACCTCCAAAAGTTTTCAGTGAAATGTTGAGATTCCACATACCTTGATGTTTTCTTTCTTATGTCCCTTGAGGAGTCATGAACACAAGACCAAGCATCCAGTAACTGACTTTATAAGTTATTGGAAACAGAGCCAGTACATAATAGACCGTGAATGCATGAGTATGTCTGGTGTGCTGTGAGATATCCTAGTGACAAAAACTCTGTTAATTTTAATGAGGACAATCTGAATTGATCTGATTCTTGACCTCTAGAATTGCAATTTGAAATTACATAAATACTCAAGCTACTAGAAGCATTAACTAAAATGGAAAAGCTACATTGAAAGGGCCTTTTAACAAATAAGAATTAAAACTAAGTTGAGTTATGCAGTAACAGAAAGTAGTAACTATTAGAGGTGTTAAGTAGAAGATACAAAATGTTGAGTTATGCAGTAACAGAAAGTAGTAACTATTAGAGGTGTTAAGTAGAAGATACAAAATAGAGTGAGGAAGCCAATTAACAGAAAGAAAAGAAGAAAACAAACAAAGAAATGCAAAGACCATAACAATAGCTAGGCCCATTAATGTTAGTGTCCAGGTGATCATCCTAGACTTGCCTACCGCTAGCATCTGTAGAACCCCCAGAACCCAAGTCCAATCTGTATCTGACCCTATTGTATTATGGTATCTTCTTTGCCTAAAAGGTTGACTATACTGCTAAGAATCCTTTTTTTTTTCCTCATTCCAGGGTGACCTTCCTTGTATTTGATATAACTTGGATTGTTTGCTATTCCTTGCAACCAAAATAGCTTAAATTCAATACCTACATAAAAAAGATAAAATAAGAAATAAATTTTTCAATAAAGTAAAAAGATAAAGAACAAAAACACTAGTGGTTTTGAATTCCTTTCCCCTTTCTCTTCTCTCTCTCTCCCTGGGTGATTGCCTGTTCCTCCAGTTTAGTTCCAATGTCTGTGTTACTGACTGGCAGCCCTGTGGTCCCTTCTCAGGGCTATAGCCTGTGTTCCAGGCCCTATAGCTAATTACCTCTTAGACAATTCCATTTAGATATCCTTCTCTCTGAAAATTCCAAAATCAGTTCTACCTTCAGTATTTCTCATGTCAGTGTATGGCACCACCATCCATCCAGTTTCCCTAACTTGGAGGGTAAGAATTTGGTGATGAAGAGAAAGTTGGTATTAGCTTTGATGCAGTCTTTTTAATCTCTTATATCCAACCAATCATGAAGTCCTAATGATAGTACTTTACTGGTATATTATGAATAAGTCCAATTTTTTCATCTTAAACACCACTCCATTATTCTCTCCTACCAAAATGCTACAACAACCTTTAATTGGGCCCTCTGCTTCCAAACTAATCCAGATCCTACCATTTCTCATGCTATCAACAAAGAGATCACTTAAAAGCAGATCCAGTAATCTCACTCAACAAATTAAAATGGCTCTTGATAGTTACCTGAGTGAAGTTAAATTTCCTCATAGGATCCACCATGATTTGCCCCTATCTGTCTCTCTAGTTCCCTCTCTCAAAACTCCCACCACTGCCATCATTCCACAGTTTGAATGATTCACCCATACTCAAATACTTACATTTCCTAGAATGGATTGTGTTCTCTCTCAGCTATTGCTCTTTGGACATGTAATTTTCTGTCTGAAACACCCACCTCTGTCTCCCTCTCCTAAGAGATACCTCTTACTTATCTTTTAGAGCCCAAGACTATCTAGACAGAGAACCCATCCTATGGGCTCCATTACTGTTTTGTCAGGTTATTTACCATCCTATGGTGAACTACAAGCTCCTTAAGCATTGATTTTCTTTACCACTTTATCCCCAGACTTAGCCCAGTACCTGGCACATAGTAGGAGCTTAATACACACTGGTTAAATTAATTCAGTATATTATTTACTAAAATTCATATTTTCAGGTGGAGTTTAAAAGAAAATCCAATTATAGCAGCATATAAAGGAATGAAAAAGTAGGAGTGGCACAATCGTGAGATGAAGTAGAATTGAAAATTAAATCATTAAACAAGGCAAAGAATCACTTTGTTTGACTAAATGATGCCCTGCTATTCTCCCTCTATCCAATCTGGATTAGATTTCTCCAAAAACCCTTACCACTTTTGCAACCCTGACTGTATTGTCGTCATGTCTCTGGGTGTATTTACCCTACTACTTCTTCAAGAGGAGTGACCACATCTTATTTACATGTTTATTTCCAGCTATTGCTAAAATGAATGAATGAGGAAAAGTCACAAGTCATTTCCACTAGTAACATGACATCAAAATATATAAAGTAAAAGCTATTATAAATGAAAGCAGAAATGACAGTTATGCAATCATGAGATATTTTAGCACACCACTATCAATCTGTGACAAATCAATTGAATAAAGAAAAATAAGGGCAGAAAAGAATTGAACTATATAACAAGGTTACGTTAATATATGCTGAACTTTGTAACCCCAGAAATGGAAAATCTCCCATAAATCAAATATTTACAAAAATGAATCACAAAGAAAACTTTAAATTATCCAATGAAACACAAATGATATAATTTTCTGGAGGAAATCAAAACACACACAAAAAAAAAGAGAGAGAGAGAAATAAAGGTTTTACTATCCCACCACTTTTAATGTAAATCATTTATTTATAAAAATTAAAATGCTTTGCTAGAAAGAACATTTAAACTTAAAGACACCAGTCAAAGGGATCCAGTCAAGATGGTGGCAACGGAAGACATGGTTCTCCTTTTCCCACAACCACATACAAATTACAACTAAAATATAGAACAATCATTAGCCAGAACCACCATAAATCAAGTTGAATGAAAGTCTGACAACTATGGAATTAAAGAAACTATATCATTTGAGAAGGGGAGGAGGGGCTCAAACACAGAAAGGGCTGGTCTCTTACTCACATATAGAGGATAAAAAAGTGGGGAAGGGGTATCTCAGGAACAAAGAGTCCCAGACCCACATCAAACCCCCCAGTCCACAGTTCGAGTGCCAGGAAGATAAGTTCCCACAACTTCCGGCTGCAAAAACCAGTGGGGATTGAGTTGGTGGAATAAACTGCTAGAGCCTCAAACAGGTCCTCTTAATGAACCCACACAGGGACTCACCTACTCACATTCACTCCCTCTGAGCTCCAGCACTTGGGTAGCAGCTTGAAAGGCACCAGTGGCATAAAGAGAGAAACTGAAGTGTCTGGCATCAAGGTGAGTGGAGGCCATTGTCCCCTTACTAAACCCTCCCTGCAAAGAGCCAGCAAGATGGTACCATATCTGAGACTCCAACAACCTGGGTAACACTATTTGGCACACCTTAGAGATCCCCAGAGACTCCACACCACCCAACTTATGAATCCACCCATGCTTCTTTTCCATATGAATGGCTGGTCTTCATTCATGCTTCAAAACTTCCTAAATCCTATAAAACGAGCAACAGCTGGTCTCAGTGGGCCCTAGGCCTGGCACTAGCAGCAGCCATCTCAGATTGCTTTATAACTCAGGCAGGGCTCTCCTGGAAAAACACAGGCGGGGATTGACCTTGGCCCGCACCACCTGGCATACCCCGGGGCCAATGCACCCAGTGGAAATCTACAGACCATGTCAGAATACCACCACATTTCCCCTGCACAGCTGATCCTCCACAGAGGGTGAAGATTGGTGGTCAGTGATCACAGCCAGTCTTTGCAGCTGACTGAACTGGGTAAATCCCTCACATTCTGACAACAGCAACCAAGGCTCAACTACAAGAGGAGGGTGTACTCAGCCCCCAGAAATGGTACACTTTGAGTGCTCATCTTGGGTGATAGATGAGGCTGTGCCACTGGACTCTACAGGACACCTACCACATTAGGCCACACTACCAAGACATGTAACAAAAGCAGCTCTATCTAATGCATAGAAAGAAACACAGAGAAGCTGTCAAATTGAGGAGGCAAAGAAATATGTCCCAAATGAAAGAACAGAACAAAACCCCAGAAAAGGAACTAAACAAAATGAAGATAACCAACCTATCAAATGCAGAGTTCAAAACACTGGTGATTGGGATGCTCAGAGAAATTATTGAGCACAGCCACAAAATAAAGGAAGAAGTGAAGGTTATGCAAAGTGGAATAAAGAACAATTTAACAGAAACAAACAGTGTGAGAAGGAAGCCAGGATTCAAATCTACAATTTGGAATACAATGAAGAAATAAGTAGTCAATCAGTACAGAATGAAGAAACAAGAATTGAAAAAGAACAAGAAGTGGATTAAGGACCTCTGGGACAATTTTAACCATACCAACATTCAAATCATAGGTGTGCCAGAAGGATAAGAAGAAGAGCAAGAAATTGAAAATTTATATGAAAAAATAATGAAAGAAAACTTCCCAAGTTAGGCAATGGAAGTAGAAATACAGGTCCCGGAAGCACAGAGGGTCCCAAACAACTTAGACCCAAAGAGGACCACTCCAAGACACATCATAATTAAAATGCCAAAGGTGAAAGATAAAGAGAGAATCTTAAAAGCAGCAAGAGAAAAGAAGAGAGTTACCTACAAGAAGTTCTCATAAGACCATCAGCTGATTTCTCAAAAGAAACTTTGCAGGCTAGAAGGAGCTGGCAATAAGTATTCATTTAGAATGGAAGGGCAGATAAAGTGCTTCCCAGACAAGGTAAAGCTAAAGGAATTCATCAACATTAAGCCATTATTATATGAAGTGTTAAAAGGACTTATTTAAGAAAAAGAAGATCAAAACCATGAACATTAAAATGACAACAAACAACTATCAACAACAGAATCTAAAAAGTAAAAACAAAATTAAACTTAGCAAACCAGAATAGGAACAGAATCATAGATATGGGGATCATTTGGAGGATTATCAGCTGGGAGGGATAAGGGGGAGAAATGAGGAAATGTTGCAGAGATCAAAAAGCATAATTGGTAGGAACAAAGTAGACAGTGTGATGTTAAGAATAATATAGGAAAGAGTGAGGCCAAAGAACTTATATGCATGACCATTGACATGTACTAAGGTGGGGGGTAAGTTCCAGGAGGGAAGGGGGTACAGGAATAGGGGGGCAAAGGAATAAAATTGAGACAACTCTAATAGCATAGTCAATAAAATATATTTGAAAATGAATAAATAAATAATTTTGAAGACAAAGGGAGTCAAATAAAAGCAAGTGGATAAATGTGAGTAAACAAAGTTTTAAAGTTAATTAAATCCAAAGCACAATAAAAAAAATTAAAATGTAAGCAAAATGATTTTCAAATATTTGCCAGCTACATAAAAATTAGTATCTTTAAAAACAAAGAGCTCTTACAAATTTGTGAGCAAAATACTAATACTACTATTTTAACAGTTAATCATTTTAATATACAATTCAGTAATGATTAACCTGAAAGGAGCTATTAAATATTTAAATAGTTTAACCTCATTAAAAAAGAATTGCAACTTAAAACAAAATATCATTTTTGCTTATCAAATTAGCAAAATATTTCAATTTTATTGCTTTATTTTCATTGTTTTGTTTTTTAAATGCTTGTTTTCGGTGCTGATAAGGTATAGCAATCTCTTTGAACCTATGCCAGTTTGTCCAAAGTTTATGGGAAAGCAACTTAGAAATTTAGGTTGATGGTCTTATAATGATCAATATTATTTGAAGCAATATTTCTTTTCCAGAAATCCAGCTAAAGGAATTAATCCTAATTGCTTCCTCAGATTTATGCATGAAAATATTTCATAGCATTATTTATGATAGAGCAGAATAAGAATTCTTTAAATACCTAGCAAAAGGAAAGTGGTGAACTACAGTGCATATATATAACGTAAAATCATAAGACTATCACAATTATGTTAGAAAGTTTTTTATAATCCTAGCCTGAGTATACATTTATTGGTGAGAGAGAGAGAGAGAGAGAGAGAGAGAGAGATCAATATGTTGCCTCGACTGGGGATCAACCTACAACCTAGGTATGTGCCCTGATGGGGAATCAAACCTGTGACCTTTTAGTGTATGGGATGATGCTCCAACCAACTGAACCACACTGGCCAGGGCTATAAAGTTTTTAAGGACATGCAAATATTTATAATCACTTAATTAGGATAATATAAAACAGACCACCCTGAAAATGAATACCTAAAATAGTGTTTATATTTCTCACAATTTATGAGTCAAATTTGGCTGGAATCTGGGGATAGCTGGGAGGGCCAAAGGGGTCATCCTTACATTCCTAGCCCTTGGTTCTCCAGATGAGCTACATCATAGGGTGCCTCTGACTTCCTCAAAGAACTAGGACTAGAATCCACAAATAAATGTTTCAAGCAGCAAAAGTGGAATCTACGGATGTCTTAAGGCCTAGCGTCAGATATTAGACATCATCATTTCTGCTGCATTTCATTGGTCAAAACAAGTTTCCAGGAAGTCCCCAGTTCAAGGGAAGGAAAAAAAAATTTGCATCTCTCAGCAAGAAGAGTAATAGCAAAAATATGTGACCATTTTATCTTAATCCATCACAGTAATATGACATTTAGTGAATGAAAAAGAAGATTAAAAATGTATATATGCCAATATAAACTCAACTCTGATATGTAATATTCATAAATATTTATATATGTTCTATGGATAAAAAGTATATTATATAGGTTTATATTTTACTTATGAATAAGAAAGACTAAAGGGTAAAATACTGCAAAGATAATATCTAGCTAGTGGAAGGAATGTAATTATAATTTTCTTCTTAAATTTTGTATTTTGCAAAGGAATTGAAATGTATTACTTTTTTCAACTGGAATGTAAATGTAATTTAAAAGATTTTTTATTTCCACGAAGCTATACTTAAAGCAATTCCTTACAAAAAAAACATCTAGAAAGCACTAGAGAAAATTGAATCAGAAATGGAGGAAAACCAACATCAAATTGAAAAGCCAAAAAAAAAAAAAAATACATGTATAACTGCATATTTTTTTTGACTGTGAAGACTATTGAGACATTTGAATCATCAAACATTTTATAACAGGTTTATGGCCATACTGAACAAATATGTAACTGATTTTTAACTTTCATTATATTTACATTAGATGGTGAATATTTTGCTGCCTACCAAAAGAAGAAAACAAAACAAACTTTCCTTGTTTTTTACCTATAGATCTGAGCCAAGATAAGATAGATGCAGCAGTAGACTCGAGACAGACTAATAAAACTTGAAAAATTTTAGCGGATGTATTATAACAAAATCTAAATATAAATAGACCATGCTAAAAAATAATATTTAACTGTTGTTTCTCCTGACTTTATAATTTTATAAATTTCACACAGGTGGTGGTGGGGGTTCTTTACACAGTCACTGCACTATTTCAATATAGCATTATAAATTAATGTTGCATGATTCTGATGGCAACTTTTGATGATATTTAAACACTAGGAAATTATTTCCAGTCAAGATAGTAGCGTAGGCAGATGTGACTCAACTCTTTGCACAACCACATCAAAACTACAACTAAAATAGAGAGTATCATTACTCAGAGCCATCAGAAATCAAGTTGAATGGAAGTCTGACAACTATGGAATTAAAGAAACCACATACATCCAGATTGGTAAGAGGGGTGCAGACACAGAATGGGCTGGTCCCTCACCCATAAGTGGTGAATAAAAATTCAGGAGGGATATCTCAGGAGCAAGGAGTCCCAGACCCACACCAAACTCCACAGCCCATGGTTCCAGTGCCAGGAGGTAAGTCTCCACAACTTTGGGCTGCAAAAACCACTGGGGATTGAGTCAGTGGAATAAACTGCTGGAGTCCCAAGAGCTCCTGTAAATGAACCCGCAGATGGATTCACCTACTCAGACTCACTCTCTCTGAGCTCCAGAACCAGGGTAAGAGTTTGAAAGGCACCCTTGACATAAAGGGAGGAACCAAAGTGCCTGGCATCAAGGTGAGCAGAGGCTAATGTCCCTTTTCTAAACACCCCCCACCATAGAACCAGCAAGCTGGTGCCATATCTGAGACTCTGTCAACCGGGCTAACACTATTTGGCATGCCTTGGAGATCCCCAGAGACTCTGCCCCAAGCTTACAGGCCCACCCAAGTCTCTTTTTCATATGAATCGCTGGTCTTGACTCATGCTTCCAGACTTCCTAAATCATATCAAACAAGGAACAGCTGGCCTCAGTGAGCCCCAGGCCTGGCACTAACAGCAGCCAGCCTAGATTCACAGCCTGAATTTGCCTGGAAATCTCCAAGCCCAGCAGAAGTAGCAGCCATCTCACATTGCTTTATAGATCAGGCAGGGTAGCCTCAGGCAAAACACAGGTGGATTCTGGCCTTGTCTGCACCACCCAGGAAACCCCAGTCCAGCGCACCTAGTGAACAGCTACAGACCACGTTGGTGCACTACCACCCTGCCCCTGTAAAGCTGATCCTCCACAGAGGGTGGAGGCTGGTGCTAAGTGGTCACAGCCAATCCTTGGAGTTGACTGGCCTGAATACATCCCTTCCATTGATCTGCCAATGGCAACCAAGGCTCAGCTATGAGAGGAGGCAGCACCCAACTCACATGAAGGGCAAAACTCAAATACTCAGCTTAGGTCATAGGGAGGCTGTGCTACTGGACCCTTCAGGAAACCTACTATGTTAGGCCACACAACCAAGACACAGAGTCAAAGCAGCTCTACCTCATATATAGAAACAAAGACAGGATGCTGCCAAAATGAGTGGCAAAGAAACATGGCCCAAATGAAAGAATATATCAAAACTCCAGATAAAGAGCTAAATGAAATTGAGGTAAGCAATCTATCAGATGCAGAGTTCAAAACACTGGTTAAGAGGATGCTCAAGGAACTTAGTGAGAACCTCAACAGCATAAGAAAGATCCAGTAGAAAATGAAGGATACACTAATTGAAATAAAGAAAAATTTACATGGAAACAACAGTATAGTAGATGAAGCTGAGAATCAAATCAATGGTATGGAACATAAGGAAGCAAACACAACTAATCTTCTTGTGAGAAGAAGAAAAAATTCAAAGAAATGAGGATAGTGTAAGCAGCCTCTGGGACAACCTCAAGAGGTCCAACATTTACATCATAGGGGTTCTAGAAGGAGAAGAAAAAGGGCAAGCAATTGGAAATCTATTTGAAAAAATAATGAAAGAAAAACTTCCTTAATTTGGTGAAGGAAATAGGCATACAAGTTCAGGAAGGAGAGTCCCAAACAAGATGGCTATAAAGAGGCCCACTCCAAGACACATCATAATTAAAATGCCAAAGGTAAAACATAAAGAGAGAATCTTATAAGCAGCATGAGAAAAGAAATTAGTTACCTAGAGGGGAGTTCAAATAAGACTGTCAGGAACTTTGCAGGCTAGAAGGGATTGGCAAGAAATATTCAAAGTCGTGAAAAGTCAAGATTGCTCTACACAGCAAGGAATTCCTTTAGAATCAAAGGGCAGATAAAGAGCTTCCCAGACAAGAAAAAAACTAAAGGAGTTCATCATCACCAGACTATTATTATATGAAACGTTGAAGAGACTTATTTAAGAAAAAGATGATCAAAACTATGAACAATAAAATGGCAAAAATACAAATCTGTCAGCAATTGAATCTAAAAAAACAAACGAAGGAAACAAATAGAACAGAGACAGAATCATGGATACAGAGAGTGTTCTGATGGTTGACAGATGGAAAGGTGGAAGGGACTGTGGAGGAATGGGTGAAGAGGTGAGGGGATTAAGAAGTACAAATAACTTCCAGCCAGGATGGAGGCATAGACACGCGCTGCGTCTCCCTCCACAGCTAGGAGGGAATGAAACTACCTCAAAGCTGGAAACAACCAGAAGTTCCATAGAATCATGCTGCATGGAAGTCCAAGAAACAAAGATATGAGATAAATACTCATCCAGATGGGTAGGAGGGGTAGAGCCAAGGTGGGGAGGGCATGGTGTGGTGGAAGCAGCAGCAGTCTGGCAGAAAGCACAGTCACACATTTTAAGAGGTTGGGAGGGACACCTGGGGAGCGTTCCCATCTCCTCACCGGACCTCACAGCTCATGGTCCCAGCACCAGGGAAGGTCAGGCCTCATTCCTTCTGACTGTGCAGACCAGTGGGGTTGGGGTGGAAGCAGAAACTGCCAGTCTCAGCAGAGTCTGCTTGTTGAAGGGCGCCCATGCTCCTAGACTGTCTGCAGACCCACCCACTCTGGGAGCGATGGCCAGGGAAGCAGCTGGAGGGTGCCAGTCTGGTGCAGAAGTGGGAGAGGTGCCTGAAAAGGGGGTGAGTGCTGGGCAGGCAGCATTGTTCTCTCTTGGACCCCTCCCCTCACATACAGCATCACAAGGTGGTGAAACAGGTCACCCTATATTGACGAATCCCCAAGGCTCCACCACTTACAACATAACAGGAGCCGACACATCTACCTGGGATGCAGAGGCAAACAAACACAAGAACCTGTCAGGATGAGGACACAGAGAAGTATGACCCAAAAAGGGGAATGGATCAAGGTTCCAGTAAGAGAACTAAGCGATGAGGAGATAGCCAACCTAACAGATGAAAAATTCAAAACACTCTTGATAAAGATGTTCACAGGCTTGACAGATATGCCTGAGTACGGCAAATGCATAAGAGAAGGTGTGAAGGCTATGCTAAGTGAAACGAAGGAAAATCCACACAAAACCAATGGTGAAGGGAAGGAAACCGGGGTTCAAATCAATGATTTGGAACATAAGGAAGAAAAAAAGTCAGCCAGTACAGAATGAGAAAACAAGAATTGAAAAAAATGAGGAAAACTTCCCAAATTTTGTGAAGGAGATGAACATACAGTTCTGGGAAGCATGGAGAGTCCTGGGCAAGCTGAACCCAGAGGGGACCACACCAGGATACATCATGATTGAGATGCCAAAGGTGAAAGATAAAGACAGAGTCCTGGGGGCAAGAGAGAGGCAGAGAGTTGCCTACAGGGGTGGTGCCTATAGGACTATCTGCTGATTTCTCAGAGGACACTTTGCAGGCAGGGAAGAACTGGCAAGCAGTATTCAATGTGATGAAAAGCATCCTACAACCAAGATTACTCTATCCAGCAAAGCTATAATTTGGAATGGAAGGGCAGATCAAGTGCTTACCAGACAAGATAAAGCTAAAGGAGTTCATCATCACCGAGCCATTATTATATGAAATGTCAAAGGGACTTGCTTAAGAAGAAGAAGATCAAATCTATGAACACTAAAATGACAACAAACTCACAACCATCAACAACTGAATCTAAAAAATAAAAATAAAATCCAACTAAGCGAACTAGAATAGGAACAGAATCATAGGTATGGGGATCATTTGGAGGGTTATCAGCTGGGAGGGGGGAGGGGGAGAAATGGGGAAATGGTGTAGGGACTAAGCAGCATAACCAGTTGGTACAAAATGGACAGGGGGAAGTTAAGAATAATATAGGAAAGGGTGAAGCCAAAGAACTTATATGCACAACCCATGGACATGAACTAAGGGGGGGGTGGGATTGCTGCAGGGAAGGGTGTACTGGGCAGAGGGGAGCAAAGGTGAAAAAAATTGGAACTACTGTAACAACATAATCAATAAAATATACTTTAAAAATAAATTTACAAATAGGTAGTTACAGTAGAATAGCCATGGGGATGTAAAGTACAGTATAGGAAATGGAGTAACCAAAGAACTTATACACATGACTCAAGGACATGAACAATGGTGGGGGGATTGCCTGAGGGGGTAAGGGGTACTGGGTAGAGGGGGTGGAACAGGAGAAACATCAGGACCACTTTAATAGCATAATCAATAAAATATAATTTAAAGGAGCACTAAGGAAGGGAAAAAAAAGGTATTCCTCTTACACTATATTTTTATAGACATTATATTCAAGAACCCAAGATGTTATGCTATTTAATAACTGAACTAGCCTTTCCAGATTGTCAGGAGAATCCACTTTTCATCTTTGCATCCTGACAGCTGGACAGTCTGGAAATATTTTTGACTCATGCCAAAATTCATAGATTTGGGAAAAGAATTTGTAAGAACAGTGTCATTCAGATAACCATGAGAAAAGAAATTTATTTGAGTGAATTAGCAAGCGGGGAGGAAGCCATGCACTGAATGGCCCAACTCCGGGGTCCTAGGGAAGGAGGGGCTGTTTTATAGGGGAAAGAAAAAAGAAACTATTGAATTCAGTAGTTATCTCGCAGCTGTGAGTCTAGGGCTCATCAAGGCCAAACAGAGCTCCGGTTGATGTACGCCACTATCATGGGAAACTCCCAGACAGCTGCAGGCGGGCAGGGAAAGGGGGGCATGGCGTGGGAACCAAGGCTGTCAGAATTGTCCTTTCCTCCAGAAAGTAACAAAAGGATCCATGGTCTAACACAGTTTAAAAAAAGAAAAAAAATACTAGGAAAGAAATAGTCACACACACAAAAAAGTGTGTTTGTGCTGTTTACAGACCTGTATTCTTAGAACTTCAAAATATCACTCCCTCCCACCCATTTCAAGAATGACTTTGACTTTTACTGATGTACATATACCAGATGAAGCCTCTTTTCTCACAACCTGAGGTTTCTAATTGCAGGCACTGAGTGACCCCCATCTCTATCCTATAAATGAATTCTTAGCAGTCTTTTTCAAGATACTTGTATATACTATGGTGATCCCTCTGGGCACTAACCAGTAATGATATATACTATGAAGAAAATAAATGTGACATTTGAGATTATTTTGAAATCATGAAACAGAAAGCTCTTTCTCTAGATCATCCTTCAGCAGAAAAAATCTTATCAAAGCTTTGGTAATACATATTTTAACTTCAGTTAAGCTTTTTCAAATTCTATCACATGATTTCTGTAGACTAAAGAATTTCAGCCTCTTTTAACACTAATGAGATCTCAAGAGATTATCCCAAAATACCTCTAATGCTTTCCTACTGTTTAATTACTGGTGCATACACAGTTCTTTTACCTTCATTAAGCTTCAAAGTTTTTGAAGTATTTATTTTAGTCAACCACAGATTCTGAATGTTTTGTACTAACAAATAAAACAACGGTTGAATTTGTTTCTGTTGTTTGTTTGCTCACCTTAGAGACTTATTATAGACCTTTCAGTTTTCATGTTATAATGGCTGATCAACCTCATTCAAATTTAAATTTTTTTGACTTGCTACATTTGTTAAAAGGAATTTAGTGTGTGTTGGATGCCACTTTTTTTTAAAGTATATTTTATTGATTATATTGTTACAATAGTTCCAATTTTTTCCCCTTTGCTCCCCTCCGCCCAGCACCCCCCTTCCCCAACAATCCCCTCCCCAAGTCCATGCCCATGGGTCGTACATACAAGCTCTCTTGCCTAACCCTTTCGTATATTCTTCTTTTTTAAAAAAAATAATTAATTAATTAGTTAAATATTTTAACAATAAAAAATAACAATCCCTCCCTCTCAGACTTAAGACCCTTTACAATCTTATAAAGGACAAGGGACGAAGGTCTCGAGCTCCTCTAGCTGCTTCAAGCTGGACATGGTCGTCGTCCTACCTACCCTTGGGTCCAGAAATCCCTAATAAGAGTGGGGGTGTGGAGGGGAGGGTGGCCTTCCCAGATGGGGAAGGATCGTGCAGACTCCAGGTTGGTTGGCTGTCTCTGGACAACAGCATGCTTGGTTTAACAGGCTGGCATCCTTGTTGTATTCTGGGGGCAACAGGGTTAAAGGACATCATTCAATCCGTAACCACTAGATGACAAAAGACAGGTATTAATTTTTCAATGTCCCACATTAGGGAAAAGAAGGGCTTCTTTGGAGGAAGGTATGCCAGGTACATCTCACCTGTCCAAAACCCTTTTGCCCATTATACTTAGTTTGGACTGAGGGAAATATTTTAGGTTTCCCCCCTTCTCAGGCCTCTGGGCTCTTTCTGTCCAAGCCATTAGGATAGAAAAGAGAATACAGTTTTAAAGTGAAGCCCACAGACCACCCCGTTCTTCACCAACCCAGCCACTTAGTTCAGCCAAACCATTGAGTCTCAGGAGGCAGCAATGCAGACAGGATTAAGTGAGGCCTATACGTACAGACAATCACTCAGGTAATGAGATCGTAGGCTTATGCCCTTTGAAAACAGAAAACACATGTTAATTTATGTAACATAACCCACATACAAGTCTCTAAATGTGTAGGACTGTCTTATCGGAAAGACATCCAGTTGCAAGGCATTTGACATTCTTCTTGCCTGTAAATTAAACATCTTTGATAATGCCACAGACATAGTTTAACTTTCAAATGAAAACAAATTTTAAATGAAAAGAAACTTTAAAGACAGTTAGCTGCACTACTTTATATTCTACCACAGGGCATTGTGATCTTCCTTGAATCGTGATTTTTCTCCCTAAGATTACCCTCCTTGTCATTAAAGGGACTGCATTAAGTCCATTTTTAATTTATCCTGTTCATTTGCATAAACACAACAAGAGCAGCAAATGATCACTTACGATCTTTAGTTCTGCTTTGCTGGAACTTACGCAAGGAACATTTAGGGTGACCTTCAGTCTGCCCTTCAGGGCACAGAAGCTGAGCCACATACCTGGCATTCAGCCTTGCCTGTAAATACCTGTCTTTTCCAGGTCCTCTTGGTTTTCCATTGTGCCTTAAGGTCCCTTCTAGCCATCTTTCAGGAAAACAACCTTCATTCCTTCCCTGGAAAGATTGCTATGGACCGCTCATCCATCCAAGGTACCAGGCCTTTTATCTCGTGGACTTGTATTACCTTTGAAAGTCAGTCCCAGTTGCTCAGGACTTTTTGGTAACAACCAAAGTCCAAGCATGTCTCCTTTAGGCATGACATTCCAGTCAAAGTCTTAGTTTAAAAAAAAAAACCTCTATTAACAACTGGTCTTATTAGTTTTATGCAAAGAAAGTTAGGTCATACTTACTTCTTTAGAATGCCAAATTCTGGAGGGATCAGATAGGGAGAAAAATATACAGTGTGAAGGAAAATCCTTGTCCTTCTAATATTCACTGAACTTGCATTTCTATTTTTATATTTTTATTTTTCCCCCCACTAAATTTTTTTCTGTTTGTTTGTTTTTCCATTACAGTTGTCTCACTTTTTTCCCCCTCTTGCTTCCCTGCACCCTGCCCCCCCTTCTTCGACATTCAGTCTCCACCCAGTTGTCCATGTCCATGGGTCATTTATACATGTTCTTTGACTAGACCCTTCCCCTTCTTACCACTTCTCTCCCTCCCATCTCCCCCTTTGTTACTGTTAGTTTATTCCTCGTTTACATACCTCTGGTTCAATTTTGCTCATTTGTTTGTGTTGTTCATTAGTTTCCTGTAACAGGTGATAGCATAAGGTAATTTTCTTTTGTTGCCTGGCTTATTTTGCTAAGCATAATTCGCTCTAGTTCCAATCATGTTGTTGCAAATGGTAGAAGTTCCTTCTTTCTTTCAGTACTTATTCATTGTCATTTCCCCCCTTTGTACTCGTGTTCCTCTCTGTCTCTCTCTGTTTCTTCATCTTCTTAAAGCAGACCCTTTAGCTTCTCTTGCAATACTGGTTTGGTGGAGATGTGTTCTTTTAGCCTTCTTTTGTCTTGGAAACTCCTTATTTCACCTTCCATTTTGAATGAGAGCCTTGCTGGGTAGAGTAGTCTTGGTTGTAGGCCTTTGTTTTTCATTACTTGGAATATATTTTGCCATTCCCCTCTGGATTGTAGTGTTTCTGCTGAGAAATCTGATGATAGCCTTATTGGAGCTCCCTTGTATGTTATTAGTTGTTTCTCTCTTGCTGCTTTTAGGATTCTCTCTTTGTCTTTGAATGTTGCCATTTTAATTATGATGTGTCTTGAGGTGGGCCTGTTGGGGTTCACCTTCATTGGGACCCTCTGTGCTTCCTGGACTTGCATGATTCTTTCTCTCTTCATGTTAGGGAAGTTTTCTGTCATTAGTTTTTCAAAGAGGTTTTCTATTCCTTGCTCTTCTTCTTCTCCTTCTGGAATTCCTATGATATGGATATTATTACGTTTCATGTTGCACTGCAGCTGTCTTAGAGCCTCTTCAGTCTTGTTCAGTCTTTTTTCGTTTCGTTGCACTGTCTGTGAGTTTTTGTCTACATTGTCCTCCAGCTCGCTGATCCGATCTTCTGCTTCCTCTAGCCTGTTTTTAATTCCTTCTACTGTGTTCTTCAATTCAGAGATCGTATTCTTCATTTCCTCCTGGCTCTTATTGATAGCTTCCATGTCCTTTTTGATGCTGGTATACGTCTCAGTAAGTTCCTTATAGTTCTTCTGGAGTTCACTGTAGTTTTTCTGGAGTTCTTTGTAGTTTCCGCTGAGCTCATTCAGCTTCTCCATAATCCATGTTTTGAATTCCATATCTGATAGTTCGCTCCCCTCTATTTCATTTAGCACTCTTTCTGGGGACGCTACCTTTCCTTTTGATGGGGGGTTGTTTCTCTGTCTCCCCATTTTTGTGACTCCTATTGTTTGTTGGTGCTTCTTAGAATGATCTGCACTTCCTGGATCTGCCCCTGGTGGCATCAGATCCTGTACCAGTCTGGGCCTAGGCAGCCTGTTGGAGACTTCCAGGGATCTACTGCCTTTGTCTGACTCCTTTAGTTGTTAATCTATTCAATCTGTGATTAGCCATCAGGATTAAGGACCGTGGGTGTGGCAGCTTAATTCCTGTAGGCAGGACTTTTGCTTCCCCTCAAGCTGACGCCACTTGGCTGGGAATGGTCTGCCTGCAGCACTGGGGATGAGTCAGCACTGGGACCCGGCTGGCCGCTTCCCTAGCTCTCCCCTCAAAGCCACCACACCAAACTGTCCCCAAGCATTTACTGTCCTCTCTGTCTTCCCTCTGCTTGTGCCCAGGGTAAGTGGGTGCAGAATATTTTCATATGTGATCCGCTTAAGAGGTCTTTTTCTCCAGCTGTTTCTCTCCGCCTAGCAAGAAACCCTGTGGCTTTTTGCTTTTCTCAGCTGGATACTATTTTACTTTCCACTCTGTTGCTGTAGGCTGGGAAACTCAGCTGGGGGTTTAGACCCTGCCCTTCTCAGGGGGAATCCCTGGCTGCTGAGCTGTTTCTCAGTCCCTTCAGCTGCTACCCGTGTGACGCCAGCCAGCCCCTTCCGCGTCTCCACACTCCCTACCGGTCACGTTGTGATGTAGCGGCCTTTTCTGTCTCTCCGTGGTTATAAGACTTCTCTCCAGCTGGTGTTCGGTTGGTTATTCCAGATGATTTCTCCAAAATTACGTTGTAAATCCAGACTAGTTCTGGGAGGAAGTTAGTGTAGCTTCCACTTACTCCTCTGCCATCTTGTTTCTCCCCTGGATACCACTTTTTTAAATATTTGGGTCCTACTGTAGCTAAAAATAGAACTGAAATTAAACTTTATTATGGTGTCAACAATAAAAAAATTATTTTTAAGGATATACCTCAAACATATTGTGGGTTTGGTTCCAAACCAATTACTACGATAAAGCAAATATCACAAAAAGCAAGTCATATAAAATTTTAGGTTTCCCAGTGCATCTAAAAGTTGTGTTTACACTGTACTGTAGTCTCTTAAGTGTGCAATAGCATTATGTCTAAAAAGACAATGTACATACCTTCATTTAAAAAATATTTTATTGCTTAAAAAAAAAATGCTAACCATAACCCTAGCCGATGTGGTTCAGCTGGTTGGAGTTCAATCCAATGGCCCAAAAGGTTTTGGGTTCAATTCCCAGTCAGGGCACATACCTAGGTTGTGGTTCAATCCCTAGTCAAGACACATGCAGGAGGCAGCCAATCAATGTTTCTCTCTCACATTGATGTTTCTCCCTCTCCCCCTCTCTCTTCCCCTTCCTCTCTCTCTAAAAAGCAATGAAAGAATGTCCTCAGGATAGGATAAAAAAGTGCTAACCGTCATCTGAACCTTCAGCAAGTCATGATTTTTTTGCTGGTGGAGGATTTTGCCTGGATGTTGACAACTGCCGACAGATCAGGGTGGTGGTTGCTGAAGGTTGGGGTGGCTTTGGCAATTTCTTAAACTAAGACAACAACGAAGTCCGTCCCATTGATCGATTCTGTCTTACACTTGAACACTTAGAAACCATTGTAGGGTTATTAATTGGCCTAATTTAAATATTGCTGTGTCTCACAGCATAGGGAGGGCTGAGAAGGAGAGAGATAGAGTTGAAATATGGCAAGAATTACCAAAATGTGACCACAGACACAAAGTGAGACAGTGAAAAAATAGCACTGATAGACTTCCCAGATGTGGGGTTGTCACAAACCTTCAATTTGTAAAAATGCAAGAAAAGTGAAGGGCAATAAGAAAAGGTATGTAAGTATTCCTCTAGGTGCTGTATGACACAAAGGTTTTTTCACTATCCTATTCCACATTCGAGCTGACCCATATTTTTTCCCATATACGCTATATTTTTAAATATAGTCAGAGAATAAAGGAGAATCAAGACCTATTGAAGCAACAGGATAATAACAAAGCAAAAAGCAATAGCTTTGTGATATAATGAGGAACTTGAGTCTGTTGGAAGATAAGCCTGAGGGTCAAACACAAACCCTTGGAAATTTAACCTCATGAGACTCAGCTGGTCTTTCTCAATCATGCTCTCCTCTCTCCCTCCTCCTTTTCTTCCCTCAAAAATGCACAATCTTTCTTGTACTAATTTTCAAATTTAGCTAAGCAAAAAGTTAAACTAATAAACTGACCCCATTACCAAATCAAAGGAATAATGTAGTTCCTGTTTTCAACACTCAAAGTGAGAGCTTTCTTTTATGTAAGTTTCTTGATATCTAGAGCTTTTGTTGTTGGAAAGACTGTATCATTTTCCATTATTGCAGATATTAAATCAAGAATATGCTCAAAATGAGCTCATTTTAGCATTACATACAGTGAAAGGAATGAAAATATTCTCAATTCTTATAATAATTTCATTGCCTGCCATATAATTTTATACTTTTTTGTACACATTTTCTTTTTTATACAACCATCTTATTTCCACAGAAGGCATAGTACTTTACCTTTGGACAGCAAAATATAAAGTTACATTTTGAAGGTAGCATTTTTAGATGTTCTTCCTTAGTAAAATATAAAGTTCTGCTTTTGTATTTGACTAATAGCATCATGTTAACTTTAAGCATATGTAAATATCTGTTACCTTGAAGTGTCAGAGTTTTACAAGATGAGAAATGGAAAAAAGCATTTTTAACTGCTACCTTCATGATTTCTCCTAGTTTCTTATGTAAGCTATAGCAGGGTTCAAATTCCGAGCCAAAATTACTCTATAAAAAGCCAAAAGTATTCTATAAGTTTGCTTTAAAAATTCTTCTTTTTAGATTTGGACTAGTTTGTAAACATGAAATTTATCTTTTAATTTTCCAACTCCCTTCTGAGGTAGAGGCTATACAAGGAGAGACCTAAAAAAGTGGATTTATTTATTAAAAACTATGTTTTATTCTTATATTTAAACTTCAGTCACCTTCAAAGTACTCTCCATTTAATGCAATATACCTTTCGAGAGACATTTCTTCCACTGCTCAAAACAGTTTTTGAACTCATTGATTTTGTTGCCTTTTAGTGCTTCTGCCTTTTTTTGTTTAACCTCTTCCACATTGGCAAATGTTTTCCCTTTGAGGATTTTTTGCATCCAGGAAAAAAATTAAGTTGCTAAGGGGCAAGATCAGGTGAATAGGGAGGGTCAGGCAGGAGGGTCTACCGTTCTTGGTCAAAAACTGCTGAACACTCAATTCAGTGTGGGCAGGTGTGCTCGTAAATCACACATCATGAAAAGGGCAAACACATTTAAAGAGTCTTGAAAAAATTCACTGAAGCTGAATGCAGCCTCTCACAACAACGGCAGCTGGCACACTGATACAGATGGGTTCCTAGAACACTGACCTAGAGGGGGAGACCTGTACTACAAAGGGTCTGTCCTCCAGAAGATAATTCTATTTTTTTTGTGGGGTCCCCCTCATATTTACACTAGGAAGAATTTTATTCCAGGCTGTCAAAATTAAATATCTCCCTTTTTATTTCAGTGCTTCTCTGTTGAAAAGGGTTCATTGTTTTTAATCCCACCATGTCCCAAAGAAAATAAGAGTTCTTTTCATTACTCTCATGCTGAAAGGTTTTGTGACAAATACTTCATCAAAATGGGATGAAACCTCCTACTATAAGATCTCAAATTATCTAAAAAATAAAACAAAACAAAATAAACCAAAAACAAACAGTTCTGAAGTAATTGAGCCATGAAATGAAGAAATTTAGCATAGATCACTGTTGTTTGGTTTTGTATTTTTTATCAGCTACATTCATTTTGGAATGTAATGATTTAACTTAGTTGTTTCAGAGAGACATTATGAATTATAAAAAAGCATCTGCCCATATTTTATTTCTTAATGTTTTATAATATTTTACAATTTAAAATTATTTTAATATTAAGCAACTTGACTCTTCAAGCAATTCTTTGTTAAGCAAGGGAGGAACTGTTATTTGTTTTTATAAATGAGAAAAGTCAAAGTTCAAAGGAACACCAGCAACTGGCAGTGTAAGCCTGGAAACCTAAACTATGCCCCAGGTTCTTTGTGCTGTATTAATAATGCATTGATAACACCATTGATTCAGGAAGCACTTAAGTTCCTCATTTCTTCTTCTCTGGCAATTTAATGAGCACTTAACTACTCTATTTGTGTACTGGTTTAGCAACAAAACTTGTGCCTATGTTTCTTTGGAGGTGCTCTTCAAGCCACCTACTTGCATGTGGTTTTAGGTGTATTTGTGAGTCTTTGATTCATCCACATAGGAAAAAAAACTGCAAAGTAGGGCCAGTGTCATCAACATCAATGCTCTGCAACTATTTGGGGGGAAGAATGGAGGTTTTTTACTATGATTTCTAATTTGTCACTACACATGCCTGGTACACCGTTCACACATACAAGTTTGCTAATACACAAACTGGTCTATACCCATTCGTTAAGACAAACCCCTAATCCAAGCTTGAATGAAAAGCTTGCATGTCATGGCAATGTCAAGTTACTGCAAAATTTTCTAAGTGTTCATTCTTTATTTCTGTACTTATCTTGCCATAGGCCAGTGAGCTGTTCATGGACACAGCAGTTTTGATCTCCATTTTTTATATAGATCCATGACCTTTAATAGAAAATTGTGACCCCCCAGAGGAGCTAGCTCAATTGCTGCTACCTAACAGAATAACTCTTCAGATGGAACCTCCCAGACTCACCAAATACATTCCTTCTTCAAACCAAGCTTTCCAGTTCATTTCCTTGTCTAGTTCTTTTCATATATAGCACATGTCCAAAGATAGGCATTTCTAATATAGCCTTCTTTATAGTCAAAAGACAGACCTCATTTAAAAGAGACATAGTATTTGCCCCAAATTAGAAGCTATATAATATCAATATGCTATAAGTGTCTTAAAGAAAAGATGCAGTTTACATCAATGGTAATAAGTAAACATATTAAACATATAGCTTTTTTTAATTCAGAAGTTAAAAAATATATAATAAAGACAATTTTGAAATTTATGGCCTTAAATTTTTGCTCTCTTAAAAAAATATTACAAAGAGAATAATATGAATGGTCATTTTCTTAAAAGAATTTAAAATAATTAATGAAATAGTATAAGCAAGGTGAATAGCTTTTAAAGTGACCATCTTCTTTGCCACTGACTTGATAGAGATGAAGAAGATGCTGGAAAAGATGCTCTTGCCCTTTTAATATCTTCCTCATTGTCCAAGATGCCTACTGAAGTTTCTAGGCAGTGACCTTGGGTGATAGTGACAGGGACATTATTACTCTCTCAACACACCCCTTTTTTGAAGCAAATTTTCTAAAGTTCATTTGAATTTTAAGTTAAGATCAGCTTTCTCTGTTTCATAAAGCATTAAGAATCAGAAGGGTCTTCTAAGACCCTGCATTCCAACCAGTATGCACCTGGTGGAAATTATAAGCTAATGTATCATTATTACAAGTTGCAAAAAGGAAGAACAATGAATACAAGAGAATAAAGAAGAATAAATTTTGTGAGAGATGTTGATATTTGTTTCACCAGAGGGTATTCTCTAATATTATCCTCCAAGACCAGACTTGTGCAAAGGATAAAAATCAGGGAATTATTTAGCCTTGCAGATCATCTCTCCCATTTTGAAAACGGAGTTGTTTTGGATGCAACAAAACAAAGGTGCTTCACTGTTTACAATAGCTAAGTGCTGGAAACAACCTAAGTGCCCATCTGTAGGTGAGTGGATCAAAAAACTGTGGTACATTTACACAATGGAATACTATGTAGCAGAAAGAAAGAAGGAACTCCTGCCATTTGCAACAACATGGATGGAACTAGAGAGAATTATGCTTAGTGAAATAAGCCAGGCAAAGAAAGAAAAATACCATATGATATCACCTAATACAGGAAACTAAAGAACAACACAAACAAAGGAACTAAATAGAACAAAGAGCAGAATAGCAGTCAATAGGGGGGAGGGGGGAGGGAGAGAAGGGGGATAAGTAAGGGAAGGGTTTAATTAAAGAGCCTGTATGAAAGACTCATGGACATGGACAACGGGGAGGGATATGAGTGTGGGAGAGGGGGTGGGTTGGGTGGGGGAGAGAAATTGGGGGAAAAGGGGACAACTGTAATTGAAAAACCAAAATAAAAAAATTATAAAAAAAAAAAAAAAAACAAAGGTGCTTCAGATTTGAAGAATAGTTTCCCTCATTTCTATTTCATTCACTTCTTTCTTAAATATCACTGATGTATTTATTGGACTTTGTTACTTGTCATCGCTACTATATTTTTCAGTCTCTTCACTATGGAACCCTGGGCTGAACTTATATCAAGCTCTATTGGAACTTCATAATATTACAAAATAAATCCTGAAATACAGACTTGAAAGTATAAACAGTTCTATGAAGCTTGAGTTTCCAATTTCCTTCTTTCCTAGAACATGCCCCTAAGTGCCCATCTCTGTTCTTATTTTATGTATACAGATTTTTTAACAGTCTTTGCTACACTCAAAACATAGAAATCAGAACCAAAAGACAACTCAGGGTATTTTGTGAATCTATGCGTTGCCTTCAGAAAAGCAAATATCTACCATCAACCATTGGCCTAACATTCACTTCAAAAGATTTAGAGACAAAGAAATTATGTCTTTTATTATTACTATTAAGGAGAGTCATTTTTCTAAATATATGTATATTTCTCCTTATTACACTTGCAGTTTCCTAACAAAATATTTACTGAAATTCTCTATTAAAAAGTTCATCTATGGGCCTTTATTCTATTTATAATCTCAGATTTTTGTTCTTTTCCCCCCAGACTAAATTCCTTTTTTATTTTGTATACCTTATCTTCAAAACATCTATTTACAGGTATGTGCTCTTCTGTTAATTTTTAAATCCCTCTTGTAATATGAAAAAACATAAGATTAGGTCTTTTTCTAAAAATTGCCTTAATCCCTTTCTTAATAGTTATAACTAATATTTCTCAGAGGAAAACTGGGACTTGACAACAGAGATCTAATTAGACCCATAGGTATTCTGAATGATGTTTTTTTTTTTTTTTTTGGTTTTTTATTTATTTATTTGTTTGTTTGTTTATTTATTTATTTGTAGAGAGAGGGGAAAGGAGGAAGAGAGGGAGAGAAACATCACTGTGTGGTTGCCTCTCACTCGTGCCCCCAACTGGAGACCTGACATGCAACCTGGTCATGTGCCCTGACTGGGAATTGACCCAGTGACACTTGGCTTGCTGTCCGATGCTCAATCCACTGAGCCACAGCAGCCAGGGGCCTGAATGATGTTTTTACATGAGTTTCTAAATAGCCTCTCTCTCTGAATAGCGCTGACAAAACTGACTCCTCAGGCCATATGTCCATAGCGGCACCTGCTCATGACACACAACTGCATCTGCACATCCTATATACCTTCTTAGAAGAAAGAAGGGCAGCATTTCCTCCACGTTGCCATTGAAGGGGGAGTGGTTGCGAGGTGTAACAGGTGAAAACGTAAAGGGTTATTTGTTGGTACTGTGGCTGAGTAGCTGCCAGAATTGCCTGAAACCTGCTCTGTTGTTCACCATTCCTCCCTGTGGAATTCTCAAGAGAGACATATGCAAGGAACAGCAGTAACCAAAAAGAAATGAAAGTGCTTCCTGATTATTATTAGAGACAGGGCAAGAATCTCTGGTAAGTGGTTGCAGCACACACCTTCATATATGATTAGAACTGCCGGTTTCCCTTCAGTTTCAACCCCAATTTGTGGGTCTTTCATCTTATAGCCTGCAGAAAATCAAGGCAGTGACCAAGACTCTCTGCTATATATGCAAATAGGGGAAAAGTAGGGCTCTGACAGCCTAGCAATTCTGCCTCCTAGAGTAAAAGAGAAAAAGAGCGTGTGTGGCGCATGCTCTGTTAATACCCAGTTACCCTGCCCCTCTGCAAACGTAGCCGAATCATTCCCACTGAACTCTCACCAGTCAAATCAGCCTTATCTTCTTTCCGGGAAGAAATAGTATCAGAGAACAAGGAAAACACTAGTGAAAGGCTGGTTAAAGCATTTTGTTTCATACGCACCTATGTAGACATTGAATACTGTCCCCCAAAACATTCCCGCTTCTCCTACAACCTCAGAATGTTAACATATATGGAATAAGGGTCTTTGCAGATGTAATTAAGTTAAGGTTCCTGAAATAAGGTCATCCTGGATTTAGGGTGGGTCCTAAATCCAATGATCGATGTCCTTGTAAGAGAAAGGAGAGATTTGAGATATACAGACACAGGGGAGAAACACAGAAAAGAAGGTAATGTGAAGAGGAAGGCAAAGATTGGAGTGATGGGTCTACAAACCCAGGGATGCCAAGCCTTGCCAGCAATCAAACACCAGAAGCTAAGGGATAGGCATGGAATGGATTCTCCTCCAGAGTTTTCAGAAGAAACCAATTGTACTGACAACTGATTTTGGACTTCTGGCTTACGGAAATGTGGGAAAATATGTTTTGGTTGTTTTAAGCCACCCAGATTGTGGTAATTTGTTATGGCAGCTCAAGAAAACTAATGTGCTATTAATGCCCCTCTATTACATGATCATAGAAAATGTGTCCCAATTGATCACAAGGTAAGTTAGGAAAGAGAATATGAATGAAGAGTATAAATCAATCTCACAATTAAGAAGTTATATTTAGAATTTGTATCCTATTGGTAGAGAAGCAATAAAATTATTGTTTGATATAAAGAACAGCAATATAGCATAATGGCTTACTCTGCAAGCCTGGTTTGAATATAGCTTCCTCACTTACTTGTTACATGTATTTATCTTAAGAAACTATGTCTCAGTTTCTTCATTTGTAAAATGGGGGTAATAGTAGAATAAGAATATGTACCTCAAGTGATTATTATAATTAAATGAGATATTCTCCCAGCATATGCCTGGAATGTAGCAAATGCTGTTGAAATGCTTATCATTTAATATGCTTTAATTATCAATACATCAGGAAACAAAATAAGCATTATAAAACCTATTCCAATATTTCCTCAGAGGAATATCATAATAATAAGTAAGGATAAGGTATAATTAGAATTTGAACAGGGCCGATAGAAAAAGAAAAGCTGCATTTATTAGAAAATATGCTGTTGGAAAATTATGAAATAGAGACTTATCCAATCAGGTACAAAGGAGTACTTTCCTTATGTGGACAGATTTTTCTCAGACTTCTTAGGCATCTTTTTATTCATGCACACACATACAAACACACTCACAAATATGTTGTGGAAGGATGCACAAAATTTTACTACTAAAACTTTAGAGGTATATTATAGTTTTTCTTAGTAATAAACACTTAAGAAACTGATTCAGTTGATGGAATTGCCTTGGCAATATCTCAAGAGCATAAGAGATGGCCTCTAAGTGAGATTTTTCAAGTATTTACCTTGAACTTGTTTCATTAGTCACTCTTAAATTTGGATTTGTTTTCTATTGTTTAGATTTCATACCCTAATAATTTTATTTAATTAAACACTTTTTAAAACTGGCAGATAGTATAAAATTTATACAAAAAAATAAAAAACTAGAAACCTCTAATTTGTCCAGTTTTTATTTTGTGGATCATGTTTTTTTGTTTTGTTTTCTTTCTTTCTTTCTTTCTTTATTTATTTATTTATTTTTGGTGTCTTATTTAAGAGACTATGCTTAATCCAATGTCACAAAAGTTTTCTCCTGTGTTGCCACAGATGAGTACATAATTCAAGCTTCATGAACATAAGTCAGATCTGTACCCTCCTCTGGAGTCGAGACACTCTTTTCATTGAGATTGATAAATGGAAAATAAAAGCTTACATCTAATATTGGCAATCTTTACTACTGTGTGGAGAATTCCTGCCTGTGAATAAAAGTAATACATAAAAAGAAGACCCAAGTGAGGAAAAGAGGAATCCTGACCTACCTGAAACCATTATATCCCACACTTTTTCAGATGCATCACCCAATACATTGGCTTTACTTATAGAAATTTAGAAGTTTGTTTCCCTTATCAGTAACCACATATTCTGAGGAAAAAAGTGACTTTTTTTCTGGAGCAACTTTAATATAAACAAAACGAAATTCCTAATACTTATCTTTAAGATTGCTATAATGAAAAATGATAGTATATGTCAATTGCTTAGCATTATTCTTAACAAATATTAATCACTCAATAAATATAAGTATAAAGGGGCCAGTGGTCAGACCATAGTAGATTGAAAAGAAAGTAGGAAATGAGAATAAAAATCGGTATAGACAAGATTTCAAGTATTTTTGCTATAAAAAGAAATAAAAAAAGGAGATAAGGCTGACAGAAAGAAATCTGGAATGAGAAAGTTTTAAGTGAAATTTCTCTTCTTGTGATATTCCATTGTTGACAAAAACTGGTCTATCATGTTCAGTAAATATCGCACTAAATTTAATTTTGGTTGTTTTCCTAACACCTTCAGATTCTTAATTATTTTCACTCTGAGGCTTGCCAATCTTACAAAATTTTATTACTGATTTTAAGAGAATATATAAGAAAAGTAAAATAAAATGTATGAATTAGACCTTTGGAGTGAAGACAAATGAAATTTTATTCAAAATTAGTGAATTATTTTCTAGAGCTTGTTGCTATTGATCCAGTTTTCTCCAATAGCAGTTAAGATAAACTTATATTGATGTTATGTGTTATTCCTTCACACCCAAAGTGATCATATTAAAATTGTATCAAGTTATCATTCTATTTTAATGAATCCAAAACCCAAAATTAGGGTTTAGATTGCAAACAATAGATAAAATGAAAAACATGTCTCTAAGTTATAATAATAGTATCATCTTGAATCTTACTTCTTTTATATACAATGTAATTTTCAATGAACCACAGGTTATTTTCTTATTTCTCCTAAAGAGGCATTATTTGAATGTTAATATCAGCCTCATGTATATAAAATGTATCATTTCAAAATGCAAACTCACTAACAGTGTAGCTTGCACTCTATACTAGAAACTCATAAAACGTTGATTTGAACCAAACTAATGTTATATGCTTCTCCAATAACCAATAAGAAAATGTTTTGAGCTTCCAGCCAAGATGGAGGCCTAGACTGACATGCTCTGTCTCCCTCCATAAATAAGAAGGAATACATCTACAGCAAAACCAGAAATAACCAGAAGTTCCAGGAAATAAAGCTACATGGAAGTCCAATGTATGAAGTTATAAACAAGTGGTGCTCATCCAGACAAGTAGGAGGGGAGAAGCCTAGGTGGAGAGGTCAAGCTGTGCTGGCGGCAGCAGCAGTAGTAATGGTGGTGGGACTGCAGTAAGCACAGACACCCATAATTAAAAAGAGGCAAGAAATACCTAGGCAGCACCCCCAGCTGTAGACCAGACCTGTCAGCTCACAATTCCAACTCCAGGGAGGGCAGACCCCATTGTCTCAGACTGTGAAAGCTGGACAGTGTGGGAACAGAGGTAGAAGCTCCAAGTCTCTCAGCGGAGAGTAAATGACAAGAATCCATCTTGGACCCCTACCCCCACACACAAAATGCCACAGCATGGTGAGAAGGGTCACCTGGTAGTGAAAAGTGAATGGGGCTCCACTCGCTATAGCATAGGAGGTGTGATAGCCCCACCCAGGAAGCAAAGGTAAACACAAAACTGTCAGGATGGCAGGGATCATGATAGAGATCCCAATCACACAGCTAACCAGACAGCAAATATATGATCTAACAGACCAGCAGATAGGAAACCTTTCTGAGGCACACTTCAGAGCTTTGGTTATAGGAAAGCTTACAGACCTAACAGCAGGTCTTAAACAAGGTGGGGAAGGAATGAAGGCTAGTCCTGCTGAAATTAATGAAAACACATATGGAACAAGTGGCGAGGGAAGAAAAACCAGGGATCAAATCAACAAATCAGAACATAGGAAAGGAACAAATAGTCAACCAGTGCAGAAAGAGGAAACAAAAAGTGAGGAAAATGAGGAGAGGCTCAGAAACCTATGGGACAGCTACAAGCGGGCCCACATCCAAATCATAGGGTTGCCAGAAGGTGAAGAAGAACAACTAGAAATTGAAAAATTATGTGAAAAAATAATGAAGCAGAACGTCCCTATCTTATGGGAGAAAATAGACTTATAGGTCTAGGAAGCACAGAGAATTCCAAAAAAACTGGACCCAGGGAGAACCACACCAAGACACATTATAATCAAAATGTCAAAAATTAAGGATAAAGAGAGAATCTTAAAAACAGCAAGAGAGAAAAAGAAAATTACATACAAAGGGGTCCCAATAAAACTATCAGCTAATTTCTCAAAAGAAACTGTAGGCAAGAATGAACTGGCAAGAAATACAGTAGTCCCTCTCTATATCACAGTTCACTTGCCACGGCCTCACTGTATCACGGGATTTATTAAAATATTTCACAATAAGGTTAATAAGGGACTGGGAACAGTTTATAAGTTTGTGGGAAGTGTTTATAAGGCCTTAAAATATATATAAATACTAAAATAAATGTACCGTTCCTACTTCACAGATTTTCACCTATTGTGGGGGGGGGGTGTCTAGAAAGTAATACCCACGATAAGTGAGGGAATACTGTATTTAAAGTAATGAAAAGCAAAAACCTGCAACCACGATTACTCTATCCAGCAAAGTTGTCATTCAGAATAGAAGGGCAGAGGAAGTGCTTCCAGGACAAAGTAAAACTGAAGGAGTTTATCATATCCAAATCACTGTTATATGAAATGTTGAAGGGACTTGTTTAGGAGAAAGAGGATCAAAACTATGAATATTAAAATGAAAACTGTATCACAATAACCAAAAATAGAAGCTAGGGAATCGAAACAATGGCAAACTAAGTAGGCAACGAGAGTGGAAAAAGAAGTATAGGTATGGGGAATATATTAGGGGGAGATAAGCTGGGAGGGGAAGTGGGGAAAGGAAGGGCAATGGTACAGAAATTAAGAAGCATAGTAGGAGGAAGTGGAGTAGATAGGAAGATGTTGAGAAGAACTATATGCACAACCAATGGACATGGACTAAAGGGTGGGGGGAACTGGAGGGAGGGGGGTTACTGGGTGGAGGGGAACAAAGGGAAAATAAATTAGGACAACTCTAACACCATAATCAATAAAGCATATTAAAAAAGAAAAGAAAATGTCTTATCCTATCTATAATTTTTCAGTGGGTGTTGTTCAAGAAAGTGAGGAGTGTCAAAGTATGAACCAATTAAGTATATCTATGATAACTAAATTTTAATTTTAAACCACCAACACTTACAGCAACATAACTAAAAACTTAACCATGTACTTTTGAGCACAGTAACAGATAATGTATTCTACTTTCTACAAACCTCTAATAAAATTTCCTGAATTAAAGATAACTAATATTTGTATCTCTCATTGCTTACAAAATCCTTTTACATAAATATCTCATTTGAACTTACTCAACTCTGTATAGTAAATAAGACCTTTCAAAGATGTAGAACGCTAAAGTTTAGAGACATTTATTGACATGTGAAGTCACTAAAACCAGAATTCAAACTCATCATTCAACTCAAAATTTCATTGTTTCCAGTGTACCACAAACATATTTGCATATATGTAATTTCTTCTAGCGAGAAACCAAATGAAATTTTCTTCATACAGGTTTTCATATAATAAAAATGAGAATACCATAAATTCCTCAGATCAGATAAAGCTTCATATTGATCTTCTGCCTCTCACAGTCAAAACTGTGCTTTGACAAAACTTCTTTTAAACTTTGACTCTCTATTTAAAAAACAAAGACAAAAAACTTCCAAGGACATTCTTCTGATCCCATGGCTGCAGATACCTTCCAAAACATATTGACAGAACATGTCCTGTTTTGACCTCAAGTGTCTGGGAACACAGAATGTGATGGCTTACCTCCTGCCAAGCACCTGAAATCCACTGGGCTCCAACCTTTGCTGCAACCAGCAGTTTCCGCTACTTGGATTACTCTCTTAATGAGCAGAACCAGATGGTGGCCAGTGAATGTAACAGACAACAGGAGCTTCGTTTTCCATGAAATCTGAGTGTTTCAGAAAAGAAACACTACCTCCTATTCCCTCATGCCTTCATATAAAGTCATATTCTTAAAAATTTCCAAAAGTGCTCTTCACCCAAAAAACACTTTTGTATGGGTTAAATTATTATGTCGTTACATGTGTGCATACTTCATCTAAACTGGGTCATACAAATGTTAAACTCCTGAAACTGAGACAGGGCCGGTTTTCCTTCTTCTCTACCGATGGTATATTCCTGGCTATTCAGTGGGCACTTAAGGATCTTGGTCAATTGTAATAGTCACATTGTAGACTGAGTTAATAGAAGTGGACCTCCACTCAAGGAATGTAAAATTTCAAACAGATAATACTAGTTTACAGAAATATTTTATTAAATCACTAGAGAAGATGCATTTAAAAGCACTTTAAAACATTAATATTAAGTTCAATTACATGTTTGAATGTCTATTGTTAGACTGTAAATAATTTATTTATAACCTAGGGAAAGAGTATTTGTATACAGGTCTAAAGAAGGGAACTTGAGAGAAATGGGGTAGAGATGGGCAAAGGTGGATGAAAGGGGAACATCTGTAATAGTATCAACAATAAAAATAAAGTTTAAACAGAGAAAAATAAGACTTCCAGCCAAGATGGTGGCATAGACAGATACGCTGCATCTCCCTCCACAACTAAGAAGGAATACAAATATCTCAAAACTAAAAACAACCAGAAGTTCCAGAAAATCAAACTGCATGGAAGTCCAGCAAACAAAGATATAAAGAAGAAATACTCATCCAAACAGGTAGGAGAGGCGAAACCAGGACGGAGAAGACACAGTGTGGTGGTGGTGGCAGCAGTGGCAGCAGTGGCAGGCCGGTGGAAAGTGCAATCACACATTTTAAAAAGTCAGCAGGGACACCTGGGGAGCTTTCCCAGCTCCTTGCTGAACTTCACAGCTAACAGTCCCAGCACTGGAGAAAATCAAGTCTCATTGCTTCTGACTGTGCAGACAAGTGGGGGTTAGGGTGAAGGCAGAAACTGCCAGTGTCTCAGCAGAGTCCGCTTGTTTAAAGGGCCCCCATGGTCCTAGAATGTCCACAGACCCACCCACGGAAAACGATGGCCAGGGCGGAAGCTAGAGGGGCGCCAGTTCGGTGCGGAAGTTGGAGAGGTCCCTGGAAAAGGGGCGAGAGCTGGGTTGGCATAATTGTTCCCTCTCGGATGCCTGCCCCGCATACCATGCCACAACGTGGTGAAACAGGTCACCCTGTACTGATGAATCCCTAAGCCTCCACCCCTTACAATGTAACAGGAACAACAGCTCTACCTGGGATGCAGAGGCAAACAAACACAGGAGCCTGTCAGAATGAGGAGATAGAGAAGTGTGGCCCAAACAGGGAAATGGATCAAGGTTCCAGCAGGAGAACTAAGCAATGAGGAGATAGCCAACCTAACAAACCAGGAGATAGACAACCTAACAGATGAAAAATTCAAAACACTGTTGATAAAGATTCTCACAGGCTTGACAGATATGCTTGAGTATGGCAAATGCATAAGAGAAGGTGTGAAGGCTATGCTAAGTGAAATGAAGGAAAATCCACACAAAACCAATGGTGAAGGGAAGGAAATCGGGGTTCAAATCAATGATTTGGAACATAAGGAAGAAAAAAAGTCAGCCAGTATAGAATGAGAAAACAAGAATTGAAAAAAAATGAGGAAAACTTCCCAAATTTTGTGAAGGGGATGGACATACAGGTCCAGGAAGCACAGAAGGTCCTGGGCGAGCTGGACCCAGAGGGGACCACACCAGGATACATCATGATTGAGATGCCAAAGGTGAAAGATAAAGACAGACTCCTGGGGGCAGCAAGAGAGAGGCAGAGAGTTGCCTACAGGGGATGCCTATAGCACTATCAGCTGATTTCTCAGAGGACACTTTGCAGGCAAGAAAGGGCTGGCAAGTGGTATTCAATGTGATGAAAGGCAACCTGCAACCAGGACTAATTTATTCAGCAAGCTATCGTTTGGAATGGAAGGGCAGATCAAGTGCTTACTAGACAAGGTAAAGCTAAAGGAGTCCATCATCACCAAGCCATTATTATATGAAATGTCAAAGGGACTTACTTAAGAAGAAGAAGATCAAAACTATGAACACTGAAATGACAACAAACTCACAACTATCAACAACTGAATCTAAAAAATAAAAAGAAAATCCAACTAAGCAAACTAGAATAGGAACAGAATCATAGGTATGGGGGTCATTTGGAGGGTTATCAGCTGGGTGGGGAAAGGGGGAGAAATTGGGATATCATGCAGGGATTAAGAAGCATAATCGGTTAGTACAAAATAGACAGGGGAAGATAAGGATAATATAAGAAAGGGTGAAGCCAAAGAACTTATATGCACGACCCAAGGACATGAACTAAAGGGGGTGGGATTGCTGGAGGGAAGGGGGGTACTGGGCAAAAGGGAGCAAAGGTGAAAAAAATTGGAACTACTGTAACAACATAATCAATAAAATATACTTTAAAAAAAGAGAAAAATAAATACAGAAATAAAGACATTAGGTAGTTAAAGTCACATAATCAATCACATTTTACTATACTAGCCTTAAAACTTAGGCAATTGTTAAGATGTTTTTATGTGTATACACACAGAATCATACTTATTGAATCACACTAACATAATATTTTTCACTTTAGGTCTCTGTTATGTAGATCTATATCACTGTTTTTAATAGTAATAATAGTTGATGATATAGCTGCATTATAATTTGATTAAAATTCTCTATAACTTTTTTTAAAAGTAAGCAAAGATAATGAAGGACATTTCAGACTCTTTGAATGAGTTGTATGGATAAGTTTAGAGACCCAAACAGGACTGAAGCTTGTTCATAATTAACATGCCCTAGGTTTAACTACAAAATTGACATTTTTGATTGTCAAATATTCAAAATTTCAAATAGTTTCTCCTAGTAAATATAATTATAAACTCATCAATTATTCAACAAGCATGACTGAGCATCTACCAACAGACAGTGAATATTGATAGACAAATTCAGTAATTGAATTAATAAGGCCATATGAAAAGGTTATACCAACATTAAGGAGAGTTGAACAGTAAGTTCTTATAAACACAATGTTTCTAAAGTAAATACTGAAAAAATAATATAATGTCTTTCCCTACCAATCCATTTGTAAATTATTTACTTCTCTAAAAGTAAAAAATCACTGCCCATAGTTGATACTTTTCTTACGTGAAAATTAGACATAGAGTAATATGAAGCAGTAAGTAATGTTTAGGTTCAGAAAAAAATAGCAATTATTAGGCTGTCCTTTGGAAAACAACAAGTTCTCAATTATATCTCACTAGGAATCACTCAAAATATTATTTTTTTATTAATTCAGTGAGGACAAGAAATAAAATATGCTTTTTATTTTTAAACCTCTACCTTTCCCCACAGGTGTGTGTGTGTGTGTGTGAATGATTGCTCTAAGTATCTGGTCCAACACACACATACACAAACACACACACACACAAAAAGACACCAGAGGGCAATTTTATTCCTAGTATAAATTGCATTCATTGTACCATGCTTCTATAATTATGCATCTAATTTACCTATTTCTAAATGATTGGACAAATTTTTTTTTATTATATGGTTCATTTTCTCAAGTTTTGACTTTTTAACATTGACCTACAAATCATGGAGCCTAGTTTGGGAAAATGTTCATATTTTAACTCACTAGCAAGTAGGCTTAAGTTTAATGTATATGCATATTACTGATATTTTATTATTTATTTAGGATATATGGAAATAACTGCAAGCTCTTCCTCAGCAGCTTCTCACACTGCCTTATATTTTGTTTATTCAATTTTAAGATTTATAAGCTGGGTTTGGATATTTTTTCTAAAAGACTAATAAGAATAATTAAGAGAAAGAATTTTCAACCTTCCTTTGTATCATACATGCTAGAAGATTCCAATCTATGTTTCATTAGAAATATTTCAAGAATTTATTAATGTTATTGTACCTAATTTTAAACATAAGAGCACCATTACAATCTTTGTATAAACAAAAAATTTCATGCTGTCAAGTTTATGCTACCCAAGTGACAGTTACAGAATTATTCCCTAATGGCAATAGGTTGCTAGCTATTAAAAACCATTAAAATGTTACTATGTTTTTAAAAAACAAAACATAAAGAATTCCAGCTATAAGGGTATAAAGCCAATGAATCCTCTCAACAAAATAAAGTTATAAATATATATAACTGAGCAAATAAATTGTCAAGGCTCTGAAAATTAATCAAAACTATACAACAAATTGAGATTTTTATTCTTGAAAAACTCCTCAAACTGTGGTTAAGAACAGCAAGTCAGGGGCCTTTTTGCCTGGAACTACTTTTCATTCACCCTCCCTTCAGCCTCCGCCCACTTAAATGGCAAAAACAGTGGCTTCACCAGTGTAATGCTGGTCTGAAAAACAATAAATAGCTTTACTGCAAGAGGGGATGTAGCATCAATTTGGGGGACAGAAAGAAATATGTTATTTTTCTCAACTAAAAATGACAAAGATGGAGGGCAACAAATTAGGAAAACCTGTAACTTTGCTAACCTGATGTTGCAGTCCTGGTTTGGAAAAATCAGTGGCTCAATCAGAGATTTAACTGGGGGAATCTAAAAATGAGAAAACCATAGAAAAGCAATATAAGTCTCCCACACAGCTTGCTGCTGGGGAGCTACCACATGCATGAAAAAGAACCAAGCAATGTGGGCAGAGATTGTTTGCAAATGGGTACAAAGGAACTTTGAAATAACAGTCATGTCCTAAAACTAGATTTGAATTTGAATTAAACATTTACAGTGACTGAATTTTGAGGTATATATTGCCAGTGGAAATCAGACTCTTCCACATGATCATGAGAAAATCCTTTATGAACCCATGCACAAGAGCTTGTGGCATGGCAAGGTTTGTTTGAGTAAAAATCTACCCCTAGGTTTCTCATGCCCTGTTTCCATCTGTCTGCCATGGAAATAGTTCAACCATGTCTTCAGCAAGATCAAAGCAAAGGCTAGTGTCAAGAGTTTCTGCTTCATATTAAGGCTTGTCCTTTGGAGTTTATGTAGTCTGTTGCAGGTCCACAAACAGCTACTAGACCCATATGGTTGCATGTGTTTCTGGACAAGAGAGAGAACACAGGAACAAAAGGGGTGAATGTGGGTCCCCAAAACAGAGAGAGAGAGAGAGAGAGAGTGTGTGTGCTTCTTTGGAATCCTGGGGTTACATCCAGAAGATTTTTCAAAATAACCAATCAACTTCCTGAGCTTTCACAGGCTTCTGATAGTCTGCCCCCTAGTTAGACTGACAGAGTCATATGGTCAAGCATCTCCCCATGTGTCCCCCCCATTACTGGAGGGGAAAAGGGAGGAGTGTTAATTCTTTTGGCAGAGAAATGCCATAATCCCTTGGAGCTTGTGAAGCTGTAGCTTCCTGGCTAAGCAAACAGAATTATTCTCCCCAGTTTATTAAACTCAATGTCTAATTCCCTTTGATCTCTTTCTTATTTTTTTAAATACTTTTATTTATTTATTTTTAAAGGGAAGAAGGGAGGAAGAGAGAAGGAAAGGGATATCAATCTGTGGTTGCCTCTCATACACACCCAACTGGGGACCTGGCCTGTAAACCAGGTGTGAGCCCTACCTAGGAATCAAACTGGTAACCCTTTGGTTCACAGACCAGTGCTCAATCCACTAAGCCACACCAGCCAGGGCTGTCTTTCTTATTAATAACTAGATAACCACAACAGTAATAATATAGAAATTAAATTTGAAGGAATATAAGCACCACTATGTTCATTGCAGTGTTATTTATATACGATAGCCAAGATTTGAAAGCAGACCAAATGTCCACCAGCAGATGAGCATATAAAACAACTGTGGTACATTTACACAATGGAATACCACTCGGCTGTAATAAAAGAAGAAAATTTTACTCTTTGCAACAGCATGGATGAACCTGGAGAACATTATGCTAAGTGAAATAAGTCAGTCAGAGAAAGACAAATACTATATGATTTCACTCGTATGTGGAATCTAATGAACAAACTGAACTAACAAGCAAAACAAAGACAGACTCATAGACAGAAAGCAGGCTGACAGTTCTGAGAGTGGGGGTTAGAGTGTGGAGGGATTGAGCAAAAAAGAAAAAGGACTCGGGAACATGGACAACACTGTGGTGATTGTGAGGGTGAGGGGGTGGGTGGAGGTGGAAGAAGGTATAAGGGGGACATGGTAATGGAAAGAAAACATACAATAAAATAGAAATTATGGCTGTTTAAAAAAATTGCCTACTGGAAAAAAATCTTCCATCAGTAGAATTAAAAAGAACAACTGTTTCTATATATTTGTTTAATATTATCACAAAATAACATTCAGTACTTATTGAAAACCATCATTAACGATTTATGTACCTTACTGGTTATTGTAAGTAGGATGTTGGCTATTACATAATTATACTCATTTTTCCTATTGTGCAAACTAAACTGATTAATTGTTGTATTCAACTATTAAAATTATATATCACTTTCTTTTACTGAAATGGACTGCCCAATTTTTAATCTTTCTATATACTGTAATAAATTGCAATAAAATAAGAAGTTGTACAGATCCAAGATGGCGGAGGAGTAAGTGGAAGCTACACTAACCTCCTCCCAGGACCAGTCTGGATTTACAACTTAATTTTGGAGAAATCATCAGGAATAACCAACCGAACACTAGCTGGAAAGAAGTCTTATAACCACGGAGAGAAAGAAAAGGCCGCTACATCACAACTTGGCCAGTAGGGAGTGCGGAGACGCGGAAGGGCTGGCTGGGCTCACACGGGTGGCTGCTGAAGGGACTGAGAAACAGCTCAGCAGCCAGGGATTCCCCCTGAGAAGGGCAGGGTCTAAACCCCCAGCTGAGCTTCCCAGCCTACAGCAACAGAGTGGAAAGTAAAATAGTATCAGCTGTGAAAAGCGTAAAGCCACAGGGTTTCTTGCTAGCTGCAGAGAAACAGCAGGAGAAAAAGAACTGTTAAGTGGATCACATACAAAAATATTTTGGCCACCACTTACCCTGGGCTCAAGTAGAGGGAAGGCAGACAGGACTGGAGACACTTGGGGAGAGTTTGGCACGGTGGCTTTGAGGGGAGAACTGGAGGAGCAGCCGACTAGGTCCCAGTGCTGACTCATCCCCAGTACTGTGGGTAGACCATTCCCCTCCAAGTGGCGCCAACCTGAGGGGAGGCAAAAGCCCTGCCTACAGAAATTAAGCTGCCACAACCACGGTCTTTAAGCCTGACAGCTAATCACAGATTGAATAGATTAACAATTAAAGAAGACAGACAACAGCAGTAGATCCCTGGAAGTCTCCAACAGGCTGCCTAGGGCCAGACTGGTACATGATCTGACGCCACCAGGGGCAGATCCAGGAAGTGCACATCATTCTAAGAAGCACCAACAAACAATAGGAGTCACAAAAATAGGGAGACAGAGAAACAACCTCCCATCAAAAGGAAAGGTAGAATCCCCAGAAAGAGTGCTAAATGAAATAGAGGGGAGCGAACTATCAGATATGGAATTCAAAACATGGATTATGGAGAAGCTGAATGAGCTCAGCGGAAACTACAAAGAACTCCAGGGAAACTACAAGGAACTCCAGAAAAACTACAAGGAACTCACAGAGAATTACACGAACATGAAAAAAGACATAGAAGCTATCAATAAGAGCCAGGAGAAAATGAAGAATACGATCTCTGAATTGAAGAACACAGTAGAAGGAATTAAAAGCAGGCTAGAGGAAGCAGAAGATCGGATCAGTGAGTTGGAGGACAACGTACACAAAAACTCCCAGACAATGCAACAAAATGAAAAAAGACTGAACAAGACTGAAGATGTTCTAAGACAGCTGCAGGACAACATGAAACGTAATAATATCGGTATCATAGGAATTCCAGAAGGAGAAGAAGAAGAGCAAGGGATAGAAAACCTCTTTGAAAACTAATGACAGAAAACTTCCCTCACATGAGGAGAGAGAGAGTCACGCAAGTCCAGGAAGCACAGAGGGTCCCAATGAAGATGAACCCCAACAGGCCCACTTCAAGACACATCATAATTAAAATGGCAACATTCAAAGACAAAGAGAGGATCCTAAAAGCAGCAAGAGAGAAACAACTAATAACATACAAGGAAGCTCCAATAAGGCTATCATCAGATTTCTCAGCAGAAACACTACAAGCCAGAAGGGAATGGCAACAAATATTCCAAGCCATGAAAAACAAAGGCCTACAACCAAGAATACTCTACCCAGCAAAGCTCTCATTCAAAATGAAGGGTGAAATAAGGAGCTTCCAAGACAAAAGAAGGCTAAAAGAATATATCTCCACCAAACCAGCAATGCAAGAGTTGCTAAAGGGTCTACTCTAAGAAGATAAAGAAACAAAGAGAGACAGAGAAGAACACGAGTACAAAGGGGGAAAATGACAATGAATAAGTACTTATCGGTAATAACCTTAAATGTAAATGGATTAAATGCTCCAATTAAAATACATAGGGTAGCTGAATGGATTAGAAAGAATGACCCACATATATGCTGTCTACAAGAGACCCACCTTAGAACAAAAGATCTACACAGACTGAAAGTAAAGGGATGGAAAAAATATTTCAAGCAAATGGACATGAAAAAAAGCCGGGGTAGCAATACTTATATCAGACAAAACAGATTTGACAGCAAAGTCCATAAAAAGAGACAAAGAAAGGCATTTCATAATACTTAAGGGAAAAATCCATCAAGAAAATATAACCCTTATAAATATATATGCACCCAACTTAGGAGCACCCAAATATATAAGGAAAATTTTGAAAGACTCCAAGAAAGATATAGACAGCAACACACTCATAGTAGGGGACTTGAACACCACATTGTCAACAATGGACAGATCTTCGAAGCAAAGGAACACCAAAGATATTGAGGCACTGAACAACACTCTAGATCAAATGGACTTAGTCGATATATATAGAAGTTTTCATCCCAAAGAAGCAAAATATACATTCTTCTCAAGTGCATATGGAACATTTTCAAAGATAGACCACATGGTAGGACACAAAACAAACCTTAACAAATTCAAGAAAATTGAAATTATATCAAGCATCTTCTCAGATCACAATGGCTTAAAATTGGAAATCAACCTCAAGGAAAAAACTCAAAAACATTCAAATTCATGGAGAATGAATAACATGCTATTAAATAATGAATGGGTTAACAATGACATCAAGGAAGAAATCAAAACCTTTCTGGAAACTAATGATAATTAACACACAACAACCCAAAACCTATGGGATACAGCGAAAGCAGTCCTAAGAGGAAAGTTCATAGCAATACAGGCCTACCTAAAAAAGCTAGAAGAATATCTAATAAAAAATTTAACCCTACAGCTACAAGAACTAGAGGAAGAACAACAAGCAAAGCCCAGATCAAGTAGAAGATAGGAAATCATCAAGATCTGGGCAGAATTAAATGACATAGAGTCTAAACTAACAATTCAAAAGATCAACAAAACCAGGAGCTGGTTCTTGGAAAAGATAAACAAAATTGACAAGCCTTTAACCAGGCTCATCAAGAAAAAAAGATAGGACCCAAATAAATAAAATCAGAAACGAAAGAGGAGAAATCACAACTGATACCACAGAAATACAAAGGATTATAAGAAATTATTATGAACAACTGTATGGCAAGAAATTTGACAACCTAGAGGAAATGGACAAATTCCTGGAAACTTATAGTCTTCCCAAACTGAATCAAGAAGAAGCAGAATGTCTGAATAGACCAATAACAGCTAGTGAAATTGAAGCAGTAATCAAACAACTCCCAGCACAGAAAAGCCCTGGACCAGATGGCTTCACAAGTGAATTCTACAAAACATTTAGGAAAGAATTAACTCCTATCCTCCTCAGACTATTCCAAAAGATACAAGAAGAGGGAAGACTGCCAAACTCATTCTATGAAGCCAGTATAACCCTAATTCCAAAACCAGGTCAAGACACAACAAAGAAAGAAAACTACAGGCCAATATCACTGATGAACATAGATGCTAAAATCCTCAACAAAATATTGGCAAACCGGATCCAGCAACATATTAGAAAGATCATACACCACGATCAAGTAGGATTCATCCCAGGGATGCAAGGATGGTTTAACATTCGCAAATCAATAAACGTAATACACCACATAAACAAAATGAAAGACAAAAACCACATGATAATATCAATAGATGCAGAAAAAGCATTTGATAACGTACAACACCCATTTATGATAAAAACTCTCAGCAAAATGGGAATAGAGGGAGCATACCTCAACATAATAAAGGCCATATATGAGAAACCTGAAGCCAACATCATACTCAATGGGCAAAATCTAAGAGCATTCCCCCTGAAATCAGGACAAGACAAGGATGTCCACTCTCTCCACTCCTATTCAACATAGTCTTGGAAGTTCTAGCCACCGCAATCAGACAAGAAAGAGAAATAAAAGGCATCCAAATTGGAAAAGAGGAAGTAAAACTGTCATTATTTGCAGATGACATGATAGTGTACATAGAAAACCCTATAGACTCCACAAAAAAACTACTCGAACTAATCAGTGAATTCAGCAAAATAGCAGGATACACAGTCAATATTAAGAAATCAAAGGCATTTTTATACACCAACAATAAAATCTCAGAGATAGAAACTGAAAGAAAAATCCCATTTACCATAGCAACAAGAAAAATAAAATACCTAGGAATAAACTTAACCAAGGAGGCAAAAGACCTATACTCAGAAAACTACATAACACTGAAGAAGGAAATTAAAGAAGATACAAATAAATGGAAGCATATACCATGTTCATGGATGGGAAGAATCAACATCATTAAAATGTCCATACTACCCAAAGCAATTTATAGATTCAATGCAATCCCTATTAAAATACCAGCAACATATTTCACAGACCTAGAACAAATACTTCAAAAATTTATATGGAAACAAAAAAGAGCCCGAATAGCCACAGCAATTTTGAGGAAGAACACAGTAGGAGGAATCACAATACCTGATATCAAACTATACTACAAGGCCCCGGTAATCAAAACAGTCTGGTACTGGCATAAAAACAGACATATAGATCAATGGAACAGAATAGAGAGCCCAGAAATAAACCCAGGTTCATATGGTCAACTAATATTTGACAAAGGGGGAAAGAACATCAAATGGAGTGAAAAGAGCCTCTTCAACAAATGGTGTTGGGAGAACTGGACAGGGACATGCAAAAAAATGAAACTAGACCACCAACTTACACCATACACAAGAATAAACTCAAAATGGATCAAAGACTTAAATGTAAGCCGTGATACCATAAAAGTCCTAGAGGAAAAAATAGGCAGGAAAATTTCAGATATCCCACGTAGCAACTTTTTCTTTTTTTTTTTTTTTTTTAAGAGCGGAGGTGTATTTATTTATTTATTTATTTGTTTTTTTTTAATGTTTTTTATTGATTATATTGTTACAACAGTTCCAATTTTCTCCCCCTTGCTCCCCTCCACCCAGCACCCCCCTCCCCCAGCCATCCCCCCCAAGTCCATGTCCCTGGTTCGTAAAAATTAACTATCCCCCCCCTCTCAAATATTAGGACCCTTTGTAATCTTGTAAAGGACAATGGGCGAAGGTCTCAAGCTCCTCTAGCTGCTTCAAGCTGGACATGGTCGTCGTCCTACCTACCCTTGGGTCCAGAAAACCCTAATAAGAGTGGGGGTGTGGAGGGGAGGGTGGCCTTCCCACATGGGGAAGGATCGTGCAGATTCCAGGTCAGTTGGCTGTCTCTGGTCAACGGCGTGCTTGGTTTAACAGGCTGGTGTCCTTGTTGTGTTCTGGGGGCAACAAATTTGGCAAAAAGGGTTAAAAGACATCATTCAATCCATAACTACTAGATGACAAAAGGCAGGGATTAATTTTTCAATGTTCCATATTAGGGAAAAAAAAAAAAAAAGGGCTTCTTTGTAAGAAGGTGTGCTAGGCACATCTCACCTGTCCAAAACCCTTTTGCCCATTATACTTAGTTTGGGCTGAGGTAAATAGTTTAGGTTTTCCCCCTCTCAGACCTCTGGGCCTTTTCTGTCCAAGCCATTAGGATTGAAAATAGAAACCCGTTTTAAAGTGAAGCCCACAGACCACCCCATTCTTCCCCAACCCAGCCATTTAGTTCAGCCAATCCGTTGAGTCTCAGGAGGCAGCGCTGCAGAGAGGATTAAGTGAGGCTTATGCGTACAGATAATCACTCAGGTAATGCGATCATAGGCTTATGTCCTTTGAAAACAAAAAACACGTGTTAATTTATGTAACATAACCCGCAAACAAGTCTCTAAATCTGGAGAAGAAACTTTTAAGATGGTTAGTTGCCCTGTTTTATACTCTACTACTGATCATTGTGATTTCCCTTGGATAATAATTTTTCTAATTAAGGTTACCCTCCTTGTCTTTAAAGGGACTACATGGATGGAACTAGAGAAAATTATGCTTAGTGAAATAAGCCAGGCAACAAAAGAAAAATACCTTATGCTGTCACCTATTACAGGAAACTAATGAACAACACAAACAAATGAGCAAAATTGAACCAGAGGTATGTAAACAAGAAGTAGACTAACAGTAACAAGGGGGGCGGGAGGGAGGAAAAGAAAGGTGTAAGGGGAAGGGTCAAGTTAAAAAATATATATATATATGAATGACCCACAGACATGGGCAACTGAGTGGCAACTTTTTCACTGATATATCTCCTAAGGCAAGGGAAATAAAGGAAAGAATAAACAAATGGGACTACATCAAACTAAAAAGTTTCTGCTCAGCTAAAGAAAACATCAGCAAGATGCAAAGGAAACCAACCATATGGGAAAATATATTCCCCAATGACATCTCAGACAAGGGACTGATCTCCAAAATATATAAAGAACTCATACGACTCAACACCAAGAAGACAGACAACCCAATTAAAAAATGGGCAAAGGATCTGAACAAACACTTCTCCAAAGAAGACATACAGAGGGCCCATAGATATTTGAAAGTATGCTCAACATCACTAGCCATCAGAGAGATGCAAATAAAAACCACAATGAGATACCACCTCACACCAGTCAGAATGGCCATAATCAACAAGTCAACAAAAAATTTGTGCTGGAGAGGATGTGGAGAAATGGGAACCCTGGTGCATTGCTGGTGGGAATGCAGACTGGTGCAGCCACTATGGAAAACAGTTTGGAATTTCCTCAAAAAACTAAAAATGGAACTGCCTTTTGAACCAGCAATTCCATTGCTAGGATTATATCCGAAAAATCCTGAAACACCAATTCAAAAGAACCTATGCACTCCAATGTTCATAGCAGCACTATTTAGAATAGCCAAGTGCTGGAAACAACCTAAATGCCCATCTGTAGATGAGTGTATCAAAAAACTGTGGTACATTTACACAATGGAATACTATGCAGCAGAAAGAAAGAAGGAACTTCTACCATTTGCAACAACATGGTTGGAACTAGAGAGAATAATGCTTAGTGAAACAAGCCAGGCAATGAAAGAAAAATACCTTATGCTGTCACCTATTATAGGAAACTAATGAACAACACAAACAAATGAGCAAAATTGAACCAGAGCTATGTAAACAAGAAGTAGACTAACAGTAACAAGGGGGGAGGTGGGAGGGAGAGAAGGGGGTAAGAAGGGGAAGTGTCAAGTCAAAGAACATGTATAAATGACCCACGGACATGGGCAACTGAGTAGGGACTGAATATGGGGGAAGGGAGGGGCAGGGTACAGGGAAGCAAGAGGAGGGGAAAAGTGAGACAACTGTAATGGAAAAACAAACAAAAAAAATTTTTTTAGTGGGGGAACAATGAAAATATGAAGAATGGAAATGCCAGTTCACTGAATATTAGGTCAAAGATTTTCCTTCACGTTGTATATATTTCTCCCTATTTGATCTCTCCAGAGTTTGGAGTAATGACTTAAGTTTCTTTGCATGGACCTAATAAGACCAGTTGTTAATAGAGGTTCCTTTTTTTTGACCAAGTCTTTGACTGGAATGTCAAGCCTAAAGGAAACATACTTGGGCTCAAGTTTTTACCAAAAAGCCCTGAGGAACTGGGAATGACTTTCAAAGGTAATAAAAGCCCGCGAGATAAAAGGCCTGCTACCATGGTTGGTTGTGTGGTCCACAGCAATCTCTCCAGGGAAGGAACGAAGGTTGTTTTCCTGAAAGATGGCTAGAAGGGACCTTAAGGCACAATGGAAAACCAGAAAGACTTGGAAAGGACAGGTGTGTACAGGCAAGGATGAATGCCAGGTATGTGGCCCAGCTTCAGTGCCCTGAAGGGCAGACTGAGGGTCACCCTAAATGTTCCTTGGGTAAGTTCCAGCAAAGCAGAACTAAAGTTCATAAGTGATCATTTGCTGCTCTTGTTATGTTTATGCAAATGAACAGGATAAATTAAAAATGGACTTAATGTAGTCCCTTTAAAGACAAGGAGGGTAATCTTAGGGAGAAAAATCATTATTCAAGGAAAATCACAATGATCAGTAGTAGACTGTAAAGTAGGTCAGCTAACTGTCTTAAAAGCTTCTTCTCATTTAAAATATGGTTTCACTTGAAAATTAAACCATGTCTGTGATATCACCAAAGAGATTCAAGTTGCAGGCAAGTAGAATGTCAAGTGCCTTGCAACTGGATGTCTTCCCAATAAGACAGTCTTACAGATTTAGAGACTTGTTTGTTGGTTATGTTACATAAATTAACATGTGTTTTCTGTTTTCAAAGGACATAAGCCTATGATTGCATTACCTGAGTGATTGTCTGTATGCATAAGCCTCACTTAATCCTCTCTGCAGCGCTGCCTCCTAAGACTCAATGGTTAGGCTGAAATAAATGGCTGGGTTGGTGAAGAATGGGGTGGTCTGTGGGCTTCACTTTAAAACTGGTTTCTCTTTTCTGTCCTAATGGCTTGGACAGAAAGGGCCCAGAGGTCTGAGAGGGGGGAAACATAAACTATTTCCCTCAGCCCAAACTAAATATAATGGGCAAAAGGGTTTTGGACAGGTGAGATGTGCCTAGCACACCTTCCTCCAAAGAAGCCCTTTTTTTTTTTTTTTCCCCTAATGTGGAACATTGAAAAATTAATCCCTGCCTTTTGTCATCTAGTAGTTATGGATTGAACGATGTCTTTTAACCCTTTTCGCCAAATCTGTTGCCCCCAGAACACAACAAGGATGCCAGCCTGTTAAACCAAGCACGCCGTTGTCCGGAGACAGCCAACTGACCTGGAGTCTGCACAATCCTTCCCCATGTGGGAAGGCCACCCTCCCCTCCACACCCCCACTCTTATTAGGGATTTCTGGACCCAAGGGTAGGTAGGACGACGACCATGTCCAGCTTGAAGCATAGAGGAGCTTGAGACCTTCGCCCATTGTCCTTTACAAGATTACAAAGGGTCTTAATATCTGAGAGGGAGGGATAGTTATTTTTTACGAACCATGGGTATGGACTTGGGGGGGGAATGCTGGGGGAGGGAGATGCTGGGTGGAGGGGAGTAAAGGGGAGAAAATTGGAACTATTGTAACAATATAATCAATAAAGAAAAGCTGGGGAAAAAAAACAGCTTATTAAAGAGCAAAAAAAGAAGTTGTTGAGTTTCATACATGATCAAAACAATTGAAAACTAAGGAATAGCTATGGAAATTATAAACATAATACTTTCTTTATTGAAGGTAGTCAGAATCAAATCAACCTGACAACTCTTGATCCTTCTCTTTGCCAAATGTACAGAAATACCATTTCCTGGCAACTAGAGAATCCAAACCCTTGACTCTGATTAAGTGGTCTAGCATGTACTAGGTATCTAAGAACTTCTTCTACACTTTAAATTTATTTCTCTCCTAGAATATAATGAAGAAAAAATTGCTGTAGTTCAGGAAGACAACTGTACAGAGATGTCAATTTAAAGACAAAACATAGAATGCAGTTTCCCAAGCATGTTCAAATTCTCTGATGAAAACCCTAATTAGAGCCAGGGGAACACCATCATGGTAAGTGCATAGGAGAGGAGAAACTCCAGAGGCATTAGCAATGTGATTTTGTGTTTAGTGTTCTAGTGCAAGAAAATCCAGATAGATCAATAATCTTTCTTATGGGTACTTATAAACTAATTTGGAGATATATACATAATATGTTCTGGTAAGATCTTAGTTACTTTACATCCTTGACAATCTGTGCTTAGTTCACATTGCTAAAAAGGGACTTATTTCATAGAATAGAAATGTAAGCGGGAAGAGAGGTAGAACTAAAATCAGGCTTTCACTGGGACCTTTGGATAAAATTGTTTATCACTGTCTAGAAACTCAAAATGATTGAGAAAGCTCTTTTACTTCACAGTAAAGAATATCCAAATTGTAGAAAATAGCTGATGTAATGAATCGTGTCTTGAAATTTAATCTAAAGATCAAAAATGAAAGGTATGTGATGATCATAAACAAGTTTCCCTAGCCATCACCATTATATTTCCACATCCCCCTAAAATATTTTGGGGAAATGACAATAAAACTAAACCTATAGTTGAGTACCAGAGTGAAGCAGAATACCATTCCAATGACACCAATAGAAAAATGCACCCACTAGCGACTGCCATTTTGGTGCTTTAATTTCTGTTGCCACTGATTGATTCTACTGCCCTTTCTATCTGATTTTAAGAGCTTACCACTCTCAACCCACGTAGCATTGTTAAAGACATTTTAGGAGGCTGCGATTTGGGGTTGTTTGCTACCAGAGCATAACCGGGCCAACATTAACTGCACACTCTTTCTCTGAAGTAAGTGTATATGTATACTTTTTTACTAACAAACCTATATTCTGAGGGACCTACACATAGTAAACTGAATGGCTGCCAAGTCTATCACATGGCCCAAATAAACCCTGGTGATCAATGCAGCAGTAATGTCACAGTTAAATCACCCTAATTCCAACACAAGCGTTATTATCCCCAACTCAGTCAATGAAATGTTAGATCACTTCTTAAATATTCCCAGAAGTTCAAAGGAGGATTTAAGATTTCGAAACAGCTTTCCTAACTTCTCAAAGAGTAGCCTAACTCTATGCTAGCTGTTTGTATGCCTTTCTAATAATGCACAATTCAAAACATGATTTACATTGTTCTACTGTCCTCCTCCCGAAGCCTCAAACCTCTCTTGAATCAGTGAAAGCCCTTTTGGAAAGTTTTTATCAATTTTTTTTCAATTGTATTTGAAAGGAAACTCCCAATGAAGTGGGAGTGTATTTTCTGGCTTTTGTGAGCTCTGCTTTGGGCTACATATCACAAATATTATTTGTCATTCTTACCCATGCTTCCCTCAATTTAGTATATAATTTATTGGAATCCAAAGTTCTAAGCATGGAGTCAGAAACTAAAAAAATAAAAGAATGCAACAAAGAATTCTTTCCTCATTTGTGCTCATAAAAATAAATCTTTTCAATATGAAATAGGTATTTCTTCATTATTTTATGCCACTGTATGATTTTAACAGCATTGTACATTAATAATAAAAATTCTGTTTTCAATTTACTCCACAATTAAAACTCTTTTTTACTGTTTTTCATACCTACCTAAACCTAGCAAGTGAAAGACTTTATGCACTGAAGCTGAATAAAACTCATCTCATTGAAGGTCACATTTGGAACTTTGAACCTCCAATTGTTGAATGTTTCTTTCACTCTGAAAATACCGTGATCAGACAGAAGAATCCTGACATTATCAGTTGAATGATAATCATTATTCTACTTGGCAAGGCACGTAAATTTCTGTGGTATGGCAACCAGATTGACAGCTTCTTTGCACAATTCAAGAATAAAAATTAAACTCTAACATTTCAGCGTTTTAGAATAAAAAGAAAATTCAAAACTTTCTGTAATATGCTGTTTAGTTTAGAGAACTTCACATTTATAAATGTAAAACTCAGTGATTTTGAAATATCCAATTCTTTCTTAAAGAAAAATTTTACATTTCTTTGAGAATTTTATATTTTGTTAAAACATTTCTTTCTGTTTTTTCAGAAACACTGGGAAAACCTTCAAAATTCCAATTAAAAACTCTTCTTCATTCCACTACAAAATAATTTTTTTAAATGCAGAATTCAAAGAATAATATAAACAAACAAAACAAAAACAGACTCCTAGATACAGAGAACAGATTCATGGTTGCCAGAGGGGAAGGGGGTTGGGGGCTGAGTGAAAAAAGTGAAGGGATTGAAAAATACAGATTGGTAGTTATAAAACAGTCATGGGGTATGTAAAGTACAGCATCGGAAATAGAGTCAATAATATTGTAATAACTATGATGTTGCCAATTGGGTGGTGAAAATATCAGGAAATACTTTGTAAAGTATATGGTTGTCCTACCACTATTCTGTACACCTGAAACTAATACAAAGTAATATTGAATGTAAACTGTAATTGGAATTTTTTTAAAATAAATGATGAGTTACAAAACTGTCTGCTTTTATTTATATAAATCAACAATTATCCCAAGTAAATTCTTGTACTTCTAAAGGTGATAAAATCAATCCCTCCATATCTGAGGGTTCCACATCTGTGGATTCAACCAACCATGGATTAAATTATCTTTAAAATGTTACATTGTTGCTAATGTGTAGTATGTAGTTTGGCTTACCATAGTCACTTCAGTACTAAACATGTGCAGACTTTTTATTCTTCTCATTATTCCCTAAATAATACAGTGGAACTATTTACATAGTATTTACATTATATATGATATTATAAATAATCTATAGATGATTTAAAGTATGTGGGAGGATGTCATAGGTTATATGCAAATACCACATCATTTTGTATAAGGGATTTGAGCTTCCATGGATTTTGGTATCTGACCAGGGTCTTGGAACCAGTTCCCCAAAGAAACTGAAGGATGACTGCATTCAATTTCACATATTATTTTTCTTTTCTGATGTTAATGTTTATACCTATCTCATTTATGTTACATTGTACCTTTTCCCTACAGTTTAGGAATCTATAGTTATTATTATTAGAAAATGTGGGTTTTTTTTTTTTTAATGACCTCATGTTATAGCCTGCAATAAACACATTTATTTCTCAGGGGATTTTTTTTTGGGGGGGGTGGTTCCTTCCTAAGCAAGAACAATAACAGTGTTTGAAATGAAATAAACCTCTTTAATTAATGTTATTTGTGATAATGAGTTAACACTCGGTTTGAATTTCACAAATGATTTTGTACTCCACATGTCTTGCATTTTTCAGTAAAGACTCAAGATCAGCATATTTTTTTTTGATACTGAATTAAACTAGAATTAAGAAATTCACTAGAACCCTGATTATTGGACATTAACCATAACAAAATATAGAGTCTCCATATAGTCAGGTTTTCCTTACTCAATCTTTTCATATTTCCTCATGTATGTCTGTTTATAGTTTTGCCTCATGATTAACTACAACAGCCCAGTAAGAACAGCACTTTGCATTAAATCACATAGAACCAGAGGTGTCTGGAGGAAACAGAATATGAGCCACACCTACAGAGGTTTTCAGATGATACCAAATATTGCCAAGTAATATTACTGCATTAAAGCTACAACATAATAATTATCAGTAAAACCATTAATACATAACAAAAATCTAAATCTAAAGCTTACTCATGTGTATGTGCATGTGTGTGTCTATGTTTGTGTAAATGATGCATGCATTTGGTGTGTGGGTGTTTATACTCAGTGTCACGTGTGTATGTGTTTTTGTGTGATAGCTGTGTGTGGTATTTTTGAATATGTACACTGTGTCTGCATATGCATGTCATATCTGTGTGTGTGTGTACATGACATTTGTGTGCATGGTGTCTGTGTTGTGTGTGGTCTCTGTGTAAGTGTGCATTGTATTGTGAATATGGTGTCTGTTGTGTGTCTGTGTGCATGTGTGATGTGTGAGTTTGCAGGAGAGGTATTTAGGAGGACAAAGAAACAGAAATGAGAGAGTAAAGGAAAAAAAGGTGGATAGAAGAGGCCAAAGATCATTTTCCTTCTTTCAGAGTTGATCTCTCCCATGGGATCAGGGAGCTTTTGAAGCTACAGGTGAAGAAAACTAGACAATTCACAACCAGCCCATGCCACCTTAGCAAGTGTTCTGATAATAAAGCAAGCTCTGGAACACCAATCCAGGGCAGCGTTCATGTCTCCACTAAGGCTGCATGGTCACAGGTTCTGATGAGTGGTTTGATATTTTAAAATTCAATTTCATAGAGGTGTGTATATGAGAAGGTATAGATAACAGGTTTAGATCTTGAAAATCCTGAAACCTACTGAGAATAAACAAAAATGAATTCCACCAGTACTCATTGTAGTTCTTGGTCTGAAAAAGAAAAAAAAAAATCAACAAAATACATTTCATGAGATGAGAAGCAGGTTTTTTACTGAACTGTCTTCATCAACTTTTAAACTAATATTTTATGTAATAGGGAATGTCCTCTCCTATCCACCCCTCAAGAGACCAGCTAGAAGTGTAGCCTGAAGGTACAAGAATTTTCCATGGACATTACCTATCAAAGTTTTCTCTTACAGCAGCAGCTATAAACTGGCAAATGTGGAGCAAAATAAATTCAACTCATATTTTTTTCCCTTCTAACCTACCTATCCTTCTAGAGAAAATACCCCGTCAGGAAATCCAAGCTGAAAAATGTCCATTGTTTCACCAGCCTCCTTAACAAATCCAAATAGAGAAAAATAATAATAATTTCACAGCACTTAGCCCTGCACTGTCTCAAGGACCTGTTCCGAAGAACCTTCAGTGGGGAGCATGAGAATGAATCTCCATCTCTGGGCTGAAGTGTGCCAAAGCAGGTCAAGTGTCTTTTAAAGGTCCCATCCTAAGGATCACACTCTTGCACTTCCTTCACATCCTGAGCCAGGCCTCAGGGTGGGTTTGCCACTCAAACTTCTTTACCAAAATCCCCGACCGCCTGACCAAAGATTACTTAAGTCCACTTGATATTTTCTTTTATTTTTTATTACATTTTATAGATTATATTGTCACAAAAGTTCCAGCTTTTTCCCCTTTGCTACTCCCCACCGCCCAGCACCCCCCTCCCCCAGCAATCCCTCTCTTCCCCAGTCCATGTCCATGGTTCCTGCATGCAATCTCTCCAGTTTCTCCCTTTCCTATGTTACCATTATTTTAGAATTACTTCATTAATTAATTTTTTTTATAACAATAAAAAAAAGTAACATATCCCCCCTCAGACTTTAGACTCTTTGTAATCTTATAGAGGACAGTGGGCGATGGTCTCCTGCTCTTCTAGCTGCTTCAAGCCGGACATGGTCATCGTCCTACCTACACTTGGGTCCAGAAATTCCTAATAAGAGTGGGGGTGTCGGGGAGGTGGCCTTCCCACATGGGGAAGGATCTTGCAGACTCCAGGTCAGCTGGCTGTCCCCAGACAACAGTGTGCTTGGTTTAACAGGCTGGCGTCCTTGTTGTATTCTGGGGGCAACAGATTTGACAACAGGGTTAGAAGGCATCATTCAATCCATAACCACTAGATGACAAAAGGCAGGTATTAATTTTTCAATGTCCGCAGTTAGGGAAAAAAAAGAGGGGCTTCTTTGGAGGAAGGTGTGCCATTTGATATTTTCTTATGGAGACAAACTATGAAGAGGAAACACAAAGGGAAAATGTTGCAGAATTCAAAACTAAGTTTGTTTCTCAACCTTCATGGTATCACCAAAAATGAGGTTGATTTGAGAAAATAATAACAAAAAAAAATTTATTGGAATTAAAATTTAGTGATAGTTCTCTAGAACTTACTTGTCTTAATGACCAAAACTTTGTATCTGTTGAACAGCAACTCCCCCTTTCCTCCTTTCCTCAACCCATCAACCACTATTCTATTCTGTTTTTTGTGAGTTTGACTAGTTCAGATACCTCATATAAGTAGAATCAGGCAGTATTTTTCCTCTGTGACTGGCTTATTTCACTTAGCATAATGTCCTCCATGTTCACCCATGTTATCACATATGGCAAGATTTCCTTTTTTTAAAGGTGAATAATACTTCATTTATATACCACATCTTTATCCATTCATCCATTGGTGGACATTTAAGTTTTTCCTATATCTTGGCTATTGTGAATAGTGCTGCAATGAACATGTGGTTGCATATATCAATTCAAGACACTGGTTTCAATTTGTTGGATATTTAACTGGAAGTGAGATTGATGGATCATATGATAGTTCTATTTTTAATTTTCTGAGGAATCTCCACTGTATTTTCCACAGTGAATGCACCAATTTACATTTCCACCAACATTGTAGACGGGTTCAAATTTCTTCACATCCTTGCAAACAATTACTATCTTTTTTTTTTTTTTTTTTTTTTTTACAGTAGCCATCCTACCCAGTTTGAGGTGATATCTAATTGTGGTTTTAAATTGTATTTTCTAGATGATTAGTGATGTTGAGTATCTTTTTAGATACCTGTTGGCTATTTGTATGTCTTCTTTGAAGAAATGTATTTGTTGGGTTTTTTAAATTGAATTTTAGGAGTTTCTTATATTTTTGGAATATTAAATAACCCATAATATATGATTTCCAAATATTTTATGCCATTCTGTAGGTTGCCTTTTCACTCTGTGATTGTTTTTGTTTGTTTGAGTTCATCCCACTTGTCTATTTTTGTTTTTGTTGCTTAAGCTTTTGGTTTCATAGAGTTCTTACTTTAGGCTGAATTTCCTTAAGCCATATTACTCCTTCAGAGGCCTTCTTTGTTAAAGCTCTTGTTGTATTGTTGTATTGCTCAGTTGTATATGTTTCTCATTTATACTACCAGAAACAATGACAAGTCCTTCCAATAGTACCAATTATTATATTTTTAATGTAACAAGAATATAATAGCTTTTCATTCTTACTTCACTTTACATTTCGTGACTACTAGAGACCATAAACATTTTCTCTCCAGCTTTATTTTTTATCGAGTCTCATCTAGTACTTTGTAAATGGTGTCTCTTTGCCAATTTATTTTAACAGATTTGTTGTTTTTATTGACATTTATTGTTTTTTATATAGTGAAGAAATTAGCTCTTCAATCCAGCTTTTTATTTGCCTCTTATTTTAGCGTTTTCATTTTTCTTACATAAAAGGTTTCATCTTAGATAAAAGCCATTAAATTTTTTGTGTAATTTCTTTTATCAGTTTAAGCTAAGAAAGTACTAATGCATACAGATATCAGCTATTTTTGCATGTATTCTTCTAACTTTTTACAGCTTGATAGCTTTAACTTTTCAGAACATCTAAATTTCTTTTGAAATTATAATAATCTAAACTAAATTTATAAACATTTTTAGCTAATTTCCTTAATTAGTTATTAAAAACTCATAAATTCTATACTTATTCAAGATGCCTACTTAATCACTTATTAAGCTTGGATATGAGTCTAACCTTTCCATTGGTTCTATTTTTGTATCAGAAACACACATTTAGTTACTTTTATTTAATAATATATCTTATGGTAATTATATATAATTCTTCTTTTTAAAACTTCTCTGTATATCTTTCAATTTTACTCTTTCATATAAACTTCAGAAAAATTATGCCCTGCTCAAAAAATAAATCTTAGTGTATTTAAGGAACTGTATGAAATATATATCTAAAATTAGGAAAAATTAATATCATTATACTGTTCATTCTTTCTGCAGATGTTAAGTCTTCCCAGATTTATATAGAGATTTATTAGATTCAGTCAAATACAACTGAGATTTTATATACTTTCTTCTATGCTTCTCACATATTTTTTTGTTAAGGTTATTTTTCATTATAAAAAATCACTTTATTGATATACTTTTATAACTACTTTTTGTTAGTGTAAAGAAAAGTCTTTTTTTAATGTGTTTATTGATATCCAGTCTTTTTAAATGCTAATTCATTATAATCATTATTTACTTTGCGCTCAGGCTTAATAATTACATAAACAGTTTGTACATAAACAATGGTAACAGTTATACCATTTCCAGATTTCCAGTGACATTATTTCTGATTCACTTTTTTAATCCTGGTTTTTACCACTGCATTGAGAGTAGAAACATGTGATTACATCAGATGCATAGGATGTTTCCTAATACTGCTGATTAAAAAAAGAATTTTATGAAAAACCTAACAATTATAACAGTTAGTATGAGGTTCAAATTAGAGCTATTTAATCAGAATAAAGAGTTTCAAAAATATCCCATTGGAGGAGTAAGGACGGATGTCCAGAGTGGTCTAACAAAGTAGTAAAATAAAAGATTACTTGAAGATCACATGCAAATTACTGTTGTTGCAAAATAATTACCATACATAAAATAATCAAGACACCTAAAACTTTATCATTAAATTAACCAGAGGATACCTCTTCTTATACCCTCTTGAAAATGTAAATATTCCCAAGAGAAGAAACACATATAATTAAAGTCTATGTGTGATTTATAAGAGCTGCCTTCCTTCTCATGAGGAAAGCTGAATACGTGAGAGGCATCAGATCCCTGAAGAAGAGGGAGTTTAAAAGAAAGTGAATGACAAGCCACACTTCAGTTAAGAGAGAATTTTCCTTGGGCTAGCATTTTACACTTTTTTGCCCCTAACCCACAACATCCCTCTCCTCTCCCTTTCCATCATCACACAAAACACCTAGCTCTAGTTTCATTTCTTCTAGGAACAGAAGGTACAGCTTCAAGATGCCACCTAAAGCCCAGGCCTCAATTTTCTATAAATTAAATATTTAGACAAAATGATCATTTTGAAGCTTTATAATTTATAAGTGTTGAGGTTTTAGTGGTGTTTTTAAGGGGTAAAGGTGAAATGTTCTACCAACTATTGATTTTACTGAAAGGCATAATGAAATTTTAATATATACTTTCTTTTTAGGACAAAGAAAAATAAAAGTGTTTTGCTATCTAATCCAAAGCAAAAATGAAATGTCCTGAAACCTGACTTTTAACTATAATATATTGATTTATATTTTTAGACCACAGACTTGTTCTGAAACCTGACTTTTAACTATGATATATTGACTTTTTTTTTTTAGACAATCAGACTTGGGGAACTAAATAAATTGCACATTGCTCTGTTTTTTTCTGGCCAGTTATATGAGGCAGATTAAACACATACATTTATTTCTTCTCCCTTGTAAATCCCCATGAACAAAACTGTAAGGGGGATTTTTAAAAAAGAAAGAAAAGAAAGTATAAACACAAGCACAAGGATACCCGGAAAAAAATAATGGCAGGAATGGATAAGAAAAGCCCAAAGGATTTTCAGGGCAGTGAAACTACCTTGTGTAATACTATAATGGTGGGTACTTGTAATTATACATCAGTCCAAACCACAGAATGTACAACACCTAGAGTGAATGCTAATGTAAACTATGAACATTTGTTGATGATGTGTCAAAGTAGGTTCATCAGTTGTAACCAACATAGTATTCCAGTGAAGGACTTTTATAATGGAGTAGGCTGTGCATACATGGAGCAATGGGGTACATGAGACATCTCTATATTTTCTACCTAATTTTTCTGTGAACCTAAAACTGCTCTAAAATTAAAGTCTATTTATTAAATGGCAGCAACATTTGGGAAGATGGCAAGTAGGAGGACTAAATGGATATTTACTTTGCAGACTGGAAATGTCAAATCCTAAGTTGTCAATGGGGAAAAAAAAAAACTAAGCAAAAACCTAAATTACAAACCAAAACCTTCAAAGGTCTCAGAAATGAGAAGCTCAGAAAAATTCTGGTACTGAAAGTAAAGGTATAGTTAAAACTGGGAAGGAGGCTTAAAGTTTGATTAAAAAGTTTCAAAAGAGCTGCCTTACTTCACTCAGCTGAGTGGTTACCACCACTTCACCCCATGGAATGGGAAAATAGAGTTCCTTTGGACAGGGACACCAAGTACATTGAAGAGAGGGGTACTCATAATGAAGGAGGAATAAAGGGCTACAATACTGAAGGAGACTAAATGTTGAAATCCTCACCTTAGTTTCTGACTTGGCTCACAGAACACTGCCAGGAGACTAGAAGACCTATATCTGCAGAATGTGACCAACCTACACAAAATAAACTAAAGATATGAATATTTGAGTCGTCAGCAGCCATCCGTCTCGAGAGACGATGGTGTAGCTTCTTAAGAGTCTATCTGCACCGCCGAGAATGGCTGTGCAGTCCGACCCGGGAGTGACACGGTATCTGTCTCCTCCCGTGTTGAATCGACATCTTACGATGACGCTGGAGTGTCCTCTCCAGTGAAGCTGAAGCTACAGAGCCTGGGCAGGGTGATATGGAGGGTCTGCTGTTGCCCATGCAGCAGACCCCCCCTCTCTTCGCAGCTGAAGGGTCCAAGGGAAAGACGGAGTCAATACAGCTTGGCTTCAGGTGCACCGCAGGAGTTGCCGGTGTTGACTACAACATCAAACTGCCTTAGGGACTCCGGCTCTGGATTTTCTGTCGGGGTTTACTCCCTTAGCCTTTCCCCTGAAGAGGTATGCCACAAGGCAGCGGAGGTTTTTTGAAGTCAGAGTTTTCCTTCTCTGATATGCCCTGACTGGAAGATCGAGCCAGCGACACTTAGCTCACAGGCCGACGCTCAATCCACTGAGCCAAACCAGCCAGGGTTAATATTTGAGTATATTATTAATAAAACAACCAAATAAATTTAGCCTGTTGTGGAGTCCATGATCAACATGCCTACATATGCAATGAGCTTTGTAGTGTACCACATTTAAATATTAATTCACAGTCAAGAGCCAATAGAAATTGGAAATAAGATTCTTAGTTTTAAGAGAGAGACAAAACAAAGACAGGTGAAGTTGAAGGATACAGATTCCATTCAAAGAAAAAAAAACATTTTTAAGTTGAATCATCAATTTTAAAAGAAATAAGATTTTTACATCAATGAAGCATGAATATAATGCAGAGAAGAAACTCGGAAAACAAAACACAGTAGCTTTGAGAATTTTTAAATTATAGTAGGAATGAAAAACTCAATAGAATGACTCACTGATAAATATAAGGAAGCTGAAGGTGTCTCTCAGTAAGTAAAATAAAATACAAAGACATGAAAAATAAGAAAGCAACGATAAGAACATTAGAGGTTAACTCCAAGAGGTCCAACAGACCCTTTTTCAGAAAGAAATTACAGAGAAAACAAAATTGAAGAATATGTTTCACATTGAACGAATACATGAGAACCCAGAACACTGCGGGGGTGGGGTGGGGGGGGCTACTCTAAGGCACAGCATCCAAAATATCAGAATTCTGAGACAGAGATTGCTCTTAGTCTTGCAGAGATTAATGAAAATCAGTTTAACACATAAAGGATCAAGAATTAAATTGGGGGAGCACAAGATGGTGGTGTTGGAAGAAGTGACTCACATTTTTGCACAACCAGGTTAAAATTACAACTAAAATATAGAACAACCATCATCGAAGTTAAATGTAAGTCTGACAATGACAGAATTAAAGAAACATATCCATTGAGATGGGTAGGTGGGGTGCAGACTTGGAATGGGCTGGTCTCTCACCCATGTGTGGTGGATAAAAATTTAGGAGGGATATCTCAGGAGTAAGAAGTCCCAGCTCCACTCCAGGCCCCCATCCCAGGGATCTGGTGTCAGAAAGATAAGGTCCCACAAGTTCTGGCTGCAATAACCAGTGTGGATTGAGTCGGTGGCAGAAACTGCTGACTCACTCAGGCTCACTCCCTCTGAGCTCTGGAACTTGGATAGTAGCTTGAAAGCCAGCAGTGTCACACAGGGAGGAACTGAAGTGTCTGAAATCATGGCCAGCAGAGGCCATTGTCTCTTTTTTAAACCTTCCCCCCACAGAGCTGAAAGCTGGTGCCATATCTGAGACTCCATCAACCTGGCTAACATTGTTTGACTCAGCTCAGTGATCTCCAGAGATACCATCCCACCAATTTATGGGTCCACCCAAGCTGCTTTTCCATATGAATGGCCAGTCTTGGCTCATGCTTCACAACTTCCTAAATCCTATCAAATAAGCAACAGCTGGCCTCAGTGAGCTCAAAGTTTGGCACTATCAGCAGCAAATTAGATCCACAGCTGGGCTTCGCCTAGGCATCTCTGAGCCCAGCATAAGTAGAAGCTATCTCAGATTGCTTTATAGCTCAGGTAGACTGCCCTAGGAAAAACACAGGTGGGAGTTGACCTTGGACTATTTCACCCAGGAAACCCCAGGGCCAACATACCCCGTGGACAACTACAGACCAAGTCAGAACACCACTATCCTGCCCCTGCACAGTTGATCCTGCACAGAGTGGAGGCTGGTGGCCAGTGGTCATAGCCAGTACTTACAGTTGACTAGACTGGGTAAATGCCTCACATTGACCTACCAAGAGCAACCAAGGCTCAACTACAAGAGGAGGGTATACTCAGCCCACAAGAAGAGTGCACCTCGAGTACTCAGCTTGGGTAATAGAGGAGGCTGTGCCACTGGGCCCTGGACACCTACTACATTAGGCCATACTACCAACACACAGAGTAAAAGCAGCTCTACCCAATACAGAGAAACAAACACAGGGAGGCTGCTAAGTTTAGCGGGCAAGGAAATATGTCCCAAATGAAAGAACAGAACAAAACACCAGCAAAAGAACTAAACAAAAATGGGGATAGCCAGCCTAACAGATGCAGAGTTCAAAACACTGGTGATCAGCATGCTCAGAGAAATGACTGAATGTGGCCACAAAATAAAGGAAGAAGTGAAGATTATACAGAGAGAAATAAAGAAAAACATACAGGGAAGCATCAGTGATGGAAAGGAAATCAAGATTCAAATCAATGATTTGGAACAAAAGAAACAAATAAACATTCACGCAGAACAAAAAGAAGAAACAAGAACTGAAAAAATTGAGAAGAGACTTAGGAACCTCTGGGACAACTTTAAAGATACAAATATCCAAATTATAGGGGTGCCAGAAGGAGAAGTGAAAGAGCAAGAAATTGAAAGATTATGTGAAAAAATAATGAAAGAAAACTTCCTTAATTTGGTGAAGGAAATAAAAATACAAGTCCAGGAATCACAGAGAGTCCCAAACAAGCCAGACCCAAGGAGGAGCACAACATAATTAAAATGCAAAAGGTTCAATATAAAAAAAGAATCGTAAAACCAACAAGAGAAGAGAGTTACCTACAAAGAAATTCCCATAAGACTATCAGCTGATTTCTCAAAAGAAACTTTGCAGGCAAGAAGGGGCTTGCAAGAAGTATTCAAAGAGGTGAAAAGCAAGACCCTACAACCTAGATTACTCTATCCAGAAAAGCTATCATTTAGAAAGGAAGAGCAGATCAAGTGTTTCCCAGACAAGGTAAAGCTAGAGGAGTTCATCATCACCAAGCCATTATCATATGAAATGTTATAGGGACTTATTTAAGAAAAAAAAAATATCAAAACTATGAACATTAAAATAAACTCACAACTATCAACAAACAATCTGAAAAAAAAAACACGAGCTAAGCAAACAACAAAAACAGGAACAGAATCATATGTATAGAAATCATTTGGAGGGTTATCAGCTGGAATGGAGAAAGGAGAGAAAAGGGGAAATGGTGCAGGGATCAAGAAGCATAATTAGTAGGAACAAAATAGAGAGGGGGAGATTAAGATTAATATAGAAAATGAAGAAGCCAAAGAACTTATGTGCATGACTTGAACATAAACTAAGAGGGAGATGGATTGCTGGAGAGAAGGGGTGTGATGGGAAGAGGGCAAAGGGGAAAAAATTGGGACTACTGTAACAGCATAATCAATAAAATATACTTAAAAAATCAATTCAGATCACACCTCTCAATAGCAACACTGGAATCTTGGTCAAAAATGCCTTCAAAATTATGAGATACAATTATTTGCAATCTGGAATTCTATATTTAACCAATATATCAATGAAGGCTGAGTTGAGAATAAAGGCATTTTAAAACATACCTCAAAATTTGTCTACTAATTATTTGTACTCAATAAGCCACTGGATGAGTAAACCAAGAAAGATGAAGAGATCCAAGATGGCGGAGGAGTAAGTAGAAGCTACACTAACCTCCTCCCAGGACCAATCTGGTATTACAACTTAATTATGGAGAAATCATCTGGAATAACCAACTGAACACTAGCTGGAGAGAAGTCTTATAACCACGGACAGACAGAAAAAGCCGCTTCATCACAACGTGACAAGTAGGAAGTGCAGAGACATGAAATGGCTGGTTGGGCTTCCACGGGTGGCAGCTAAAGGAACTGAAAAACAGCTCAGAAGCTGGGAGTTCCCCCTGAGAAGGGCAGGTTCTAAACCCCCAGCTGGGCTTCCCAGCCTACAGCAAAAGAGCGAAAAGTAAAATAGTATGCAGCTGTGAAAAACGAAAAGCCACAGGGTTTCTTGCTAGCCAGAGAGAAACAGCTGGAGAAAAAGAGCTTTTAAGTGTATCACGTATGAAAATATTTTGGCATCCACTTACCCTGGGCCCAAGCAGAGGGAAGGCAGAGAGAAATACAGATGCTTGGGGAAAACTTGGGCAGTGGCTTTGAGGGGAGAACAGGAGGAGCAGCCGATCAGATCCCAGTGCTGACTCATTCCCCATACAATTCCCCTCTAAGTGGCATCATCCTGAAGAGAAGCAAAAGCCCCGCCTACAGGAATTAAGCTGTCCCACCCTCGATCCTTAAGCCTGACAGCTAATCACAGATTGAATAGATTAAAAATTAAAGAAGACAGACAAAGGCAGTAGATCCCTGGAAGTCTCCAACACGCTGCCTAGGGCCAGACTGGTACATGATCTGACGCCACCAGGGGAAGATTCAGGAAGTGCAATCAATCTAAGAAGCAGCAACAAACAAGAAGAGGCACAAAAATGAGGAGACAGAGAAACAACCCCCCTTAAGAAGAAAAGGAAAAATCCCCAGAAAGAGTGCTAAATGGAGTAGAGGGAGGCAAACTATCAGATATAGAATTCAAAAATGGATGATAGGGAAGCTCAATGAGATCAGAGAGCTCAAAGAAAACTACAAAGAACTCCAGGGAAATTACAAGGAACTCCAGGGAAACTACAAGGAACTTACTGAGAATTATACCAGCATGAAAAAGGACATAGAAGCTATCAATAACAGCCAAAAGGAAATGATCAATACAATTTCTGAATTGAAGAACACAGAAGAAGGAATTAAAAGCAGGCTAGAGGAAGCAGAGGATCGGATCAGTCAGCTGGAGGACAACATAGAAAAAAATTTCCAGACAATGCAACAAAATGAAAAAAGACTGAAAAAGAATGAAGAGGTTTTAAGACAACTACAGGACAACATAAAATATAATAATACCTGTATCATAGGAATTCCAGAGGGAGAAGAAGAGGAGCAAGGGATAGAAAACCCTGTTTGAAAAACTAATGACAGAAAACTTCCCTAACATGAGGAGAGAAAGAGTCACGCAAGTCCAGGAAGCACAGAGGGTCCCAATGAAGATGAACCCCAACAGACCCACTTCAAGACACATCATAATTAAAATGCCAACATTCAAAGACAAAGAGAGAATCCTAAAAGCAGCAAGAGAGAAACAACTAATAACATACAAGGGAGCTCCAATAAGGCTATCATCAGATTTCTCAGCAGAAACACTACAAGCCAGAAAGGAATGGCAACAAATATTCCAAGCCATGAAAAACAAAGGCCTGCAACCAAGAATACTCTACCCAGCACGACTGTCATTCAAAATGGAAGGTGAAATAAGGAGATTCCAAGACAAAAGAAGGTGAAAAGAACACATCTCCACCAAACCAGCATTGCAAGAGATGCTAAAGGGTCTGCTTTAAGAAGATGAAGAAACAGAGAGAGACAGAGAGGAACACGAGTACAAAGGGGGAAAGTGACAATGAATAAGTACTTATAGGTAATAACCTTAAATGTAAATGGTTTAATGCTCCAATCAAAAGATATAGGGTAGCTGAATGGATTAGAAAGAATAACCCACATATATGCTATCTACAAGAGACCCACCTTAGAACAAAAGATCTACACAGACTGAAAGTGAAGGGATGGAAAAAAGTATTTCAAGTAAATGGACATGAAAAAAGAGCTGGAGTAGCAATACTTATATCAGACAAAACAGATTTCACAGCAAAGTCCATAAAAAGAGACAAAGAAGGGCATTTCATAACACTTAAGGGAAAAGTCCTTCAAGAAGATATAACACTTATAAATATATATGCACCCAACTTAGGAGCACCCAAATATGTAAGAAAAATTTTGAAAGACTCCAAGAAAGATATAGACAGCAACACACTCATAGTAGGGGATTTTAACACCCCATTGTCAACAATGGACAAATCTTCAAAGCAAAGAAACACCAAAGATATTGAGGCACTGAACAACATTCTAGATCAAATGGACTTAGTTGATATATATAAAACTTTTCACCCCAAAGAAGCAAAATATACATTCTTCTCAAGTGCATATGGAACATTTTCAAAGATAGACCACATGGTAGGACACAAAACAAGCCTCAACAAATTCAAGAAAATTGAAATTATATCAAGCATCTTCTCTGATCACAATGGCTTGAAACTGAAAATCAACCTCAAAGAAAAAACTCAAAAACATTCAAATTCATGGAGAATGAATAACATGCTATTAAATAATAAATGGATAAACAATGACATCAAGGAAGAAGTCAAAAAGTTTCTGGAAATAAATGATAATGAACACACAACAACCCAAAACCTATGGGATACAGCGAAAGCAGTCCTGAGGGAAAGTTCATAGCAATACAGGCCTACCTAAAAAGGATAGAAAATCTCTAATAAAAAAAATCTAACACTACAGCTACAAGAATTAGAGAAAAACAACAAACAAAGCCCAAAGCAAGTAGAAGAAAGGAAATCATCAAGATAAGAGCAAAATTAAATGATATAGAGATTAAACAAATAATTTAAAAGATCAATAAAACCAGGAGCTGGTTCTTTGAAAAGATAAATAAAATCGACAACCCCTTAGCCATGCTCATCTAGAAAAAAAGAGAGAAGACCCAAATAAGTAAAATCAGAAATGAAAGAAGAGAAATCGCAACTGATACCACAGAAATACGAAGGATTGTAAGAAATTATAATGAACAACTGTATCACAAGAAATTTGACAACCTAGATGAAATGGACACATTTCTGGAATCAAGAAGAAGCAGAAAGCCTGAATAGACCAATAACAACTAGTGAAATTGAAACAGTAATAAAAAAAACTCCCAGCACACAAAAGCCCTGGAAAGGATGGTTTAACTGCTGAATTTTACAAAACATTTAGGAAAGAATTATTCCTACCCTTCTTAGATTATTCCAAAAGATCCAAAAAGAGGGAAGACTCCCAAACTCGTTCTATGAAGCCAGTGTTACCCTAATTCCAAAACCAGATCAAGACAGAACAAAAAAAGAAAACTACAGGCCAATATCACTGATGAACATAGATGCTAAAATCCTCAACAAAATATTGGCAAACCGGATCCAGCAGCACATTAGAAAGATCATACACCATGACCAAGTGGGATTCAACCCAGGAATGCAAGGATGGTTTAATATTCACAAATCAATACACGTAATACACCAAATAAACAAAATGAAAGACAAAAACCACAAGATCATGTCAATAGATGCAGAAAAAGCATTTGATAAAGTACAACACTCATTTATGATGAAAACACTCAGCAAAATGGGAATAGAGAGATCATACCTCAACATCACAAAGGCCATATATGAGAAACCTGAAGCCAACATTATACTCAATGGACAAAAACTGAAAGCATTCCCCCTGAGGTCAGGAACAAGACAAAGACGTCCATTCACTCCACTCCTATTGAACATTTTGTTGAAAGTCTAGCCGCAACAATCAGACAAAAAACAGAAATAAAAGGCATCCAAGTTAGAAAAGAAGTAAAACTGTCATTATTTGCAGATGGCATGATAATGTACATAGAAAGTCCTATAGACTCCACAAAAAAACACCTCGACCTAATAAGTGAACTTGGAAAAATAGCGTGGTACAAGTCAATATTCAGAAATCGAAGGCATTTCTGTACACCAACAATAAAATCTCAGAGATAGAAACTAAAGAAAAATCCCATTTACCTTAGGAACAAAAAAAAAAATAAAGTACCTAGGAATAAACTTAACGAAGAACGTAAAAGTCCTGTACTCAGAAAACTACATAACACTGAAGAAAGAAATTAAGGAAAATACAAATAAATGGAAGCATATACCATGTTTATGGATAAGAAGAATCAACATCATTAAAATGTCCATACTACCCAAAGCAATTTATAGATTCAATGCAATCCCTATTAAAGTTCCAGTGAATTTTTCACAGACCTAGAACAAATACTTCAAAATTTTATATAGAACAAAAAAAGAGCCTGAATAACCACAGCAATCTTGAGGAAGAAGAACACAGAAGGAGGAATCACAATACCTGATATCAAACTATACTACAAGGTCACGGTAATCAAAACAGTTTTGTACTGGCATAAGAACAGACATATAGATTAATGGAACAGAACAGAGAGTCCAGAAATAAACTCAGGACTATATGGTCAATTAATATTTGACAAAGGGGGAAGGAACAGAAAACAGAGTGAAAAGAGCCTCTTCAACAAATGGTGTTAGGAGAAGTGGACAGGGACTTGCAAAATAATGAAACTAGACCACCAACTTACACCACACACCAGAATAAACTCAAGCCGGATCAAAGACTTAAATGTAAATCATGACACCATAGAAGTCCTAGAGGAAAATATAGGCAGAAAAATTTCATATATCCCATGTAGCAACATTTTCAGTGATATAGCTTCTAAGGAAAGGGAAATAAAAGAAAGAATAAACAAATGGAACTACATCAAACTAAAGAGTTTCTGTTCAGCAAAAGAAAACATCAGCAAGATGAAAAGGGAGCCAACCATGTGAAAAAACATATTTGCCAATGATACCTTAGACAAGGGATTGATCTCCAAAATATATAAAGAAATTATACAACTAAACACCAAGAAGACAGACAACCCAATTAAAAAATGGGCAAAGGACCTGAACAAACACTTCTCCAAAGAGGATATGCAGAGGGTCCATAGACATGAAAGAATGCTCAACATCACTAGGCATCACAGAAATGCAAATAAAAACCACAATGAGGTGCCACCTCACACCAGTCAGAATGGCCATAATCAACAAATCAACAAACAACAAGTGCTGGCGAGAATGTAGAGAAAAGGGAACCCTGGTGCACTGCGGGTGGGAATGCAGACTGGTGCAGCCACAATGGAAAACAGTATGGAATTTTCTCAAAAAACTTAAAATGGAACTGCCCTTTGAACCAGAAGTTCCATTGCTAGGATGATATCTGAAGAATCCTGAAACACCAATTCAAAAGAACCTATGCACCCCTATGTTCAAAGCAGCACTATTTACAATAGCCAAGTGTTGGAAACAGCCTAAGTGCCCATCTGTAGATCAGTGGATCAAAAAAAAAAAACAAAAAACTGTGGTACATTTACACAATGGAATACTATGTAGCAGAGAGAAAGAAGAAACTTCTACCATTTGCAACAGCATGGATGGAACTAGAGAGCATTATGCTTAGCGAAATAAGCCAGGCAATGAAAGAAAAATACCTTATGCTATCACCTATTACAGGAGACTAATGAACAACACAAACAAATGAGCAACATTGAACCAGAGGTATGTAAACAAGGAGTAGACTAACAGTGACAAGCAGGGACAGGGGAAGGAAAGAAGGGGGTAAGAAGGGGAAAGGTCTAGTCAAAGAACATGTATGTATTACCCGTGGACATGGACAACTGAGTGAAGACTGACTGTGGAAGAAGGAGTGGGCAGGGTGTGGGAAACAATAGGAGAAAATGTGGGACAACTGTAATAGAAAAGCAAACAAACAAAAAATTTTAACCGGGGTGTTGGGGGGGGGAGAAAATATAAAGAATGGAAATGCAATTTTAGTGAATATTAGAAGGACAAGGGTTTTCCTTCATACTGTATACTTTTCTCCCTGCCTGATCACTCCAGAATTTGGCTTTCTGAAGAAGTAATGATACAAGGTTCTTTGCATAAAACTAAGACCAGTTGTTAATAGAAGTTTCGTTGACCAAGACTTTGACTGGAATATCATATCTAAAGGAGACATGCTTGGGCTCTGGTTGTTACCAAAAAGACCTGAGGAACTAGGATTGACTTTAAAAAGTAATAAAAGCCCACAAGAAAAAAAGGCCTGTATCTTAGTTGGTTGTGCGGTCCATGGCAATCTCTCCAGGGAAGGAACAAAGGTTGTTTTCCTGAATGATGGAAAACCTGAAGGACTTGGAAAAGACAGGTGTTTACAGGCAAGGCTGAATGCCAGGTATGTGGCTCAGTTCTGTGCCCTGAAGGGCAGACTTAAGGTCACCCTAAATGTTCCTTGTGTAAGTTCCAGCAAAGCAGACTTAAAGATCATAAGTGATCATTTGCTGCTCTTGTTGTGTTTATGCAAAGAAACAGAATAAATTAAAACTGGACTTAATGCAGTCCCTTTAATGACAAGGAGGGTAATCCTAAGGAGAAAAATTGTGATTCTAGGAAAATCACAATGCTCAGTGGTAGACTATAAAGTAGTGCAGCTACCCGTCTTTAAAGTTTATTTTCATTTAAAGTTTGTTTTCATTTGAAAGTTAAATTAGGTCTGTTGCATCATCAAAGAATCTTAATTTAGGATTTCTGGCCAAGATGGAGGCTTAGACAGACACGCTCAGTCTCCCTCTACAACTAGAAAGGAATACAACTACCTCAAAACAAAAGATAACCAGAAATTTCAGATAATAAAACTACATGGAAGCCCAATGTATGAAGTTATAAACCAGCGGTGCTTGTCCATATGGGTAAGAGGGGCGAAATCAGAACCGGAACAGAAAGGCTGGGTGGCGCTGTTTGTAGTAGCAGCGGTGATAGCGGCAGGGGGAGCAACCCTGGCTGCAGTCAAGTCCCAGCAGCTCGCGACCCCAACACTGGGAAAGGCAGCCCCTCACCCCACTGTATTGGACGGTGAGGCCCAGAGGGCGGGGGGACAGATCCCGGTCTCCCAGTAGAGAAGAATGACAGGAATCCATCTTGGACCCCCACCCACACACAAAGCGCCACAGCGCGGCGAAAAAGTTTGGGGACTGCCACTGGTCGCCAGGTAATGATGAGTACATGAGGTTTCGCCCCCTACAGCCTTCCCAGGAATCAAAGCAAAACACAAATCTGGCAAAATGAAACAGACAACAATTGAAATACCAGTGACACAGCTCACCAGGCAGCAGATGAGGAACCTGACAGATGAACAAATAGGAAACCTTTCAGAAGCTCAGTTCAGAGCTATAGTCATAAGGTGGTTTACAGAATTAACAAAAGTTTTGGAACAAGACAGGGAAGGAACAAAAACCACTCATACTGAAACGAACGAAAACACATACGAGACAAGTGGTGAGGAAATAAAATACAGGGATCAAATCAACAAACCAGAACATAGGGAAAGAACAAACAGTCAACCAGTGCAGAAAGAGGAAGCAAAAAGTAAGGAAAGTGAGGAGAGGATGAGAAACCTCTGGGACAGCTATAAGAGACCAAACATTCGGATTATAGGATTACCAGAGGGCGAAGAAGAAGAACTAGAAATTGAAAAATTATGTGAAAAAATAATGAAGCAGAACTCCCCAAACCTGGGGAAGGAAATAGACTTACAGGTCCAGGAAGTACAGAGAGTTCCAGAAAAACTGGACCCAGGGAGAACAACTCTAAGACACATTATAATCAAATTGTCAAAAATTAAAGATAAAGAGAGAATCTTAAAAGTAGCAAGAGAGAAGAAAAGAATCATGTACAAAGGGGTCCCAATTAGACTATCAGCTGACTTCTCAAGGAAGCCCCTGCAGGCAAGAAGGGACTGGCAAGAAATATCCAAAATAATGAAAATCCAAAACCTACAGCCACAAATACTCTACCCAGCTAAACTGTAACTCAGAATAGAAGGGCAGAGAAAGTGCTTCCAGGACAAAATAAAACTGAAGGAGTTCATTAGATCCAAACCACTATTATATGAGATGTTAAAGGGACTGGTTTAGAAGAAGGAGGATTAAAACTATGAACATTAAAATGAAAACTGCATCACAAGAACCAACAACAGAAGCTAGGGAATTGAAACAAAGGCAACCTAAATGGGCAATGAGAGTGGAAAAATAACTATACGTATGGGGAACATACTGGGGGGAGGTCAGCAGGGAAGGGGGAGAGGGAGAGAGATGGTATAGGAATTAAGAAGCATAGTAGTAAGGAATGAAATAGACAGGAAGATGTTGAGAAGAACTATATGCACAACCAATGGACATGGACTAAAAGGGGGGGACAACTGGAGGGAGGGGGGCCACTGGGTGGAGGGGAGCAGAAGGAAGAGAAATTGGGACAACTGTAACAGCAAAATCAATAAAACATATATTTTTTTTAAAAAGATGCTTAATTTACAGACAAGAATATCAAATGCCTTGCAACTGGACGCCTTTCCAATAAGATAGTCTTACAGATTTAGAGACTGGTTTGTGGGTTATGTTGCATAAATTAACATGTGTTTTCTGTTTTCAAAGGGCATAAGCCTATGATCTCATTACCTGAGTGATTGTCTGTAAATATAGGCCTCACTTAATCATGTCTGCAGGGCTGCCTCCTGAGACTCAACGATTTGGCTGAATTAAGTGGCTGGGTTGGTGAAGAATGGGGTGGTCTGTGGGCTTCACTTTAAAACTGGTTTCTCTTTTCTATCCTAATAGCTTGGACAGAAAAGGCTCAGAGGTCTGAGGGGGGGGAAACCTAAAATATTCCCCTCAGCCAAAACTAAGTATAATTGGCAACAGGGTTTTAGACAACTGTGACGTGCCTGGCACACCTTCCTCCAAAGAAGCCCTTTTTTTCCCTGATGGGGAGCATTGAAAAATTAATACCTGCCTTTTGTCATCTAGTGGTTATGGATTGAATGATGCTTTTTAACCCTGTTGTCAAATCTGTTGCCCCCAGTATACAACAAGAATGCCAAACTGTTAAATCAAGCACGCCATTGTCTGGGGACAGCCAACTGACCTGGAGTCTGCACGATCCTTCCCCATATGGGAAGGCCACCCTCCCCTCCACACCCCCACTCTTATTAGGGATTTCCGAACCCAAGATTAGATAGGACGACGACCATGTCCATCTTGAAGCAGCTAGAGGAGCATGAGACCTTCGCCCATTGTCTTTTATAAGATTATAAAGGGTCTTAAGTCTAAGGGGGGGGTGTTATTTTTTATTGTTATTAAAAGATAATTAATAAATTTTTTTAAAGAAAATAATAATATAGGAAAGGTTGAAGCCAGAGAACTTGTATGCATGACCCATGGGCATGGACTGTGGGGTGGGGGTTGGGTTGCTGGGGGAGTGTGGGTGCTGGGCAGAGGGGAGAAAAGGGGAAAAAATTGGAACTATTGTAACAATATAATCAATAAAATATACTTTAAAAAAAGAAAAGAAAGATGAAGATATGGGGTGCTAAGAAAGGGGTCCAATCAACAAGGACATGGAAAAAATTCCCATAATGACAGTGAGAAGAGAGCTAAGATATCAGCTTCGCAGAAGGCCTAACAGAGCAACTAGTGTAGATAAGAGCAAGTCAAAAGCTTCATTTGGGGATGAATTGGGGAATATAATGGAATTCAACACCACACCCAGATAAAAATTACACTGGCAGAATCCAATAATGTAACTATTTTGGAATTCTAGAGTCTATTGAAAGTTTGCCACTTCAGAAGGAAAATTTGGACACCCAATTGAACTTAATTTCAGTCAATTGCAATTTAATCTCTTACTTATGTGGCAGCTACATACCCCCATCCTCCTTCCCATGATAGGTAGCTATGCGCTTGCTCCTGGAGCAGCCTGCACCCAGCTTGTGGGAGATGGGGTAAGCAATAAGAATACTGTCCTCCAAATATAGAGAGCATATATTCATTATTATTGATTCCAAAAAAATAAAAAGAATTATAAGGTGTACTATGAGCAAATGCACATCAAAAATTGGATAACCTAAATGAAATCAACAAATTCCCAGAAAAACAAAGTCTACCAAGACTAAATTATGAAGACATAAAAAAGCAAATAGACCTATAACTATTAGGAAACTGAATCAATAATCAAAAATGTCCTGACAAAGAGGAGGATTCAAGATGTTGGTGGAGTAGATGGAAGGTACACTGATCTCCCAAAACCAAACTGGAAATACAACTAAAATAGAGAACAACCAACCTGAATGACCAACTGATGACTAGTTGAAAAAGTCTTATAAAGCAAGGATTTACAGAAGATGCCACATTGATACTGGTAGGAAGAATGAAGAGGCAAAAAGGAATGGCCCTCTTCCTGTAGCAGCAACTAAGAATTTATAAGGATATCTCAGCTGGAAAGGTTCACACTGAGGAGCTTGAGTGCTCAACCCCATGCAAGGCCCCCAAAACCAGAGCACCAGAGATGGGAAGAGGTGTCCATATGACACTGTCTGTGACAATTGGTGGGGATTCTGTCCACCAGGGAGAGAAACAGGTGCCCTCTTATAGGGCCAGGACACAAAATCTTATTCTCAGCCACTCACCCTGGGCTCCAGGGGAGGGAGGGTGGAACAGAGTAGAGATGCATGAGGAGACACTGAGTTTTGTGGTTCTGGGGAGAGAGCTAAATAAAAGCTACCAGGATCGCTGTGCTGAGTCACTCTCTCATACCACAGATGTCGTATTTCTTGGGAGGAGCACTCCCCTCCACATGGCATCAGCCTGGGGGACTATAATAGCTCCATCCTCTGGATTCCCTCTCTCTAACCTGTGGAGCTTGTACCCTGCTGAGGAATCAGCTGCCTGGGCTGGAGTGTAGAGGTCTGGGAAACTCAGGGGGTGTCAGAGACTGAGTTTTCTGGCTTTGGTGCAGAAGCCATTACCCCACTTTCCTATGAACCTGACTGGCACTATACCCTTACAGGAGATCCACTAGCCCCACTCTCCAGGTTCTCAAGGACCTCACACTCCTGACCCCTGGAGACTCTACCTTGCCAAGGCCTGGGCAGAATTTGGGACAGACTTAGTCATGTGGTTCTGGAGCCAGGGCCACACTCCTCACCAACCCCTTCTCCACACAAGAGACCCACAGGCCCATCTTTTCAACTCCTGGAAGCCCTGTACTGCTGAGATTGGGCTACTGGCAGAATCTGTGACAGACTGAGTGTTGGTGGAAATCAAGTCTCTGTGTAGGGGCATTTCACGCCCCCCTGTCCAGGTGTCCTATGACTCAGTTAAGCAAGCTGGACTTGCTAATGCTGGCAGCTGCATGCTAGCTGCAAGCTGTTTCAGGCCACTGAGCTATGGTATCCTGAGAACAAAGAGACTTTGCTGAGTACTCCATTACTCCCTTTTCCTATCATCTTGTTTGGAACTTAGCTTAAGGATTTACAGTTCTGTTTTTTAACTAAGTAGTTAAATGTTTGAACCTGGGTATCCTGTTTTCTCCTTAAGCGATAGGATCTGTATCCTGTAATTGCCACCCTCAGATTTCAATAAAAGGAAGGTGCTTGCTCTGCTCAGTGCTGACTTGCCTGAGCATGCAGCAGCCCTCTGTCCATCCCATTCTGTCTGCTGGAATTACTTCCGCACCCTTGACCACAAAGTACTACAACAACTGAGTTGTGTGGCTCTAGAACGGGGTTCATTTTTCCCCTTTCACAACTGACTGGTGCAAAGCCCTTCCTTCATGTGGCCAAATTTTGGTCTGTTTGGGTCTGATAACTCCCTGAGACCTCACCCAACCACAAAGGTGTGTGAGCACCCAGTGATTGACAGCTAGACTTGACATAACCTGGGACATTTGCTGAGTGAACTCAGACCCAGCACTGGCACAAGTTTGAACTGGTATTAATCTGGTAAACAACACCTGCCCTTCCCTGGTGACTCACTGAGACCCTGCCTCATGCAACTCAAGTACCCCCAGAGACTCTTTCAGTGACTGAGCCTAACAGGAAGCCCACAGGCAAAGGTAAGTAGAGGCAGAATCAGAGCACCTTGGGTCTTTTCTGACCTGCCCCCAGGCTCAGTGCTGGTGGAAGCCATGCTTGTTTCACAGCTTGGTCCCTCCTAAGCATACCCAGGCCCAGCAGAGGCACCCACAAACTGTGAATTGCTCTGTAGCTCCAGACAGATTTCCCAGGACCAGTCACGGGCAGTATTTGACATTGACTGTACCACAGTGCCTCCCAAAAGGCCCCGGAACAACACACCCAGTGACCAGCTTCTGACAGCATCAGAGCAGGGTCCAACTAGCTTTCTAAGAAGTATATCCAAAGGCAGGTCTGGGCAGGATCCAGACTATACTGAAACAAGTTTTGTTTTATGTGGTCAGCAATATACTGTGGTCAGATTCAGTCCTCACAGTCAGCCAACCTGTGGGTTGAATACACACATAAACAGGCCAATAGCAATCAAGACTCAATTACAAAAGGTAGACTTACATAACCCACAGAAGAGACATTCCTGGAGACTCAGCTCAGATGACCAAGGAGACTGTTGGACTAATGGGTCCCACAAGACACCTACTACATAAGGCCATCTTACCAAACCTGGAGTCACAGCACATCTATATAATGCATAGAAATGAACACAAAGAGTCAGCCAAAATAAGAAGACAAAGACACATACCCCAAATGAAAGAACAGGAGAAATCTCCACATACATACACACAAAAACAAAACAAGAAAAGAAAAAAAAAAACATAGCCTAATGAAATGGACACAAGCAATTTATCAGACATAGAGTTCAAAAAAATGATTATAAGGATGTTCAAGGAGCTTAGTGAAAACTAAAAAAGCATGGAAAAAACATAGAAACCACTAAAAAAACAGTAATAAATGAAGAGTACAAAAGCTGAAATGAAGAATATACTGCAAGGAATAAATACTAAGTTGGATGAAGCAGAAAATTGAATCAGCAATTTGGAAGACAAGGTAGAAAAAAACTACCTAATCAGAGCAGCAAATTAATAATAATAATAATTTTTTAAAACTAAGATAGTTTAAGGGACCTTTGAGACAGCATGAAGAGTAACAACATTTGCATCATTGGGGTACCACAAAGAGAAGAGAGAGAACAAGGGATCAAGAACATATCTAAAAAAATAATTATCAAAAACTTCCCTAACCTGGTGAAGAAAAAAGACACATAAGTCCAAGAAGTGCAGTCACATACGAGATAAAACCAAAGAGACCTATGCCAAGACACATCATAATTAAAATAGTAATAGGTAAGGCCACAATGCACACTGGCAAAGCAGCAGCACAAGAGCTAAGATAGAGGTTAGAAGGAGGGTGATAAAAGACCTTGAAGAAATCCACAAATGGGAATGAAAAACTTCTATAACATTCAGGTTAATTAAGCTAATTTATTGATTTGGCAAGGACTTATTGTTCCTGACAATCGTGCATTTGATAAGGGGGCCTTCTGAATTGAAATCAACTTTCCAACAGTATACTCACTCAAACCACTGAAGATCACATTTGAAACAAAGATTCATCACCTCAACATTGATGACAAGGGGCACATCTGTCTGCCAGTAATTGGTGCAGAAAACTGGAAGCCAGCAACCAAAACCAACTGAGTAATCCAGTGCCTCATAGCACTGGTGAACAACCCCAATCCAAGTACCACCTTCAGGCTGACCTAACTGAAGAAACACTAAGAACCATACATTTTTCTATGAGAATAATGAAGAATTTACAAGAAATATGAGGAAGAAAAGACCTGTGGAATAAAATCTGATGCTATTGATTCCAGCAAGTATGAGCAGTGTATTCAGACCCCCCACAAAGCAGGACCCTGGGAAATTGACAAGTACCACTGCTTGGCATTCACTTGTGGCAGTTACTAACTTTCTAGTTTCCTTAATCAAAAGTGGTCTATGTAACCTGTAAAGAAAGGATTAAAACTTTAAGATGTTCCAGTTTTGTTTTCTTAAAAAAAATAATAATGATTTAAAAAAAACACAGCTTCAATCTATTCTATAATAATGGGTTTTTGTGTTGTTGTTGTTGTCCAAATTTATCCAAAATCTTCTATTTACATTTAGACCCTGAGGTTTAAAATAAAAGGTTGTAGTTCCCCTTCTTCCCCTGCCCTTGCAACTCACACTTTCTTGCATTTGGTTTATTTTTCACTCATTCACTTCCCCGGGCCCTGCCCCCTCCACAAAGGAGAAGAGACAGCCCTGCCCAGTCTGGTGGATTCTCGTCTCCCATGTCTGCCAGGTGTGGGAGTTTATTCAATTCTGGTTCCAATTTATAACATCCTTTAAAAAAAAAAATTGAAGCAAAGAAACAACCATCACCACCACCACCATCATCATTACCACCACTATCACCACTCCTCCCTCAAAAAAAAAAAAAAAAAAGCTGTGAAAAGGGAGGCCCAGTGCTTCTATAAAAATCTGGCCAATGTTACCACAGTAATTTGATTAAATGGCAACCTGGATGTCTGTGTGCGTGACTGAACTCCAGCCTGGCCCAGCCTGCTTAGGGAAACCCTGCAAAATCAGGTCTGTGGCCATGCAAGAGGACATTGTGCATTTGGGTGAGGAATCTATCATCAGAGAGACTCCTAGTGTCAAAGGTTGGCTCTCCACCCTGCAGTCTTTTTAGAAGATGCACTGGTCATCACAGACAATGGTAAAGCCAGAATGTCCATTTGAAATTCCATGTTCACCTGTCAGCAAGCTCCATCCTAATGTGCCACAAAGCTTGCTTTTCAACTCTTCGGTGCATCAGCCCCACCTCAGCCTTCCCTCAGCACAATTTGACGTTTTATAGGGTTGGAATTGGTGGGACTTGACTATAGCCAGCACCAGATGATTATCTCGATAGATGCTGAAAAAGCATTTGATAAAACCCAGCACCCATTTATGACCAAAAAAACTCTCAGCAAAGTGGGAACAGAGGGAACATACCTCAACACAATAAAAACCATATCCAACAAACCCACAGCCAATATCATACTAAATGGGAAAAAACTAAAGGCATTTTCCTTAAGATCAGGAACAAGACAGGGATATCCTCTTTCATCACTGTTATTCAACAAAGTACTGGAAGTCCAAGCCACAGAAATCAGACAAGAAAAAATAAAGGCATCCAAATTGGAAAAGAAGAAGTAAAACTGTTATTATTTACTGATAACATGATACTGTATAGAGAAAACACTAAAGATTCCACCAGAAACTACTAGAACTGATAAATAAATTAAGTAAACTAGCATACAAAATAAACATTCAGAATCAGTTGTATTTTTATATACTAAAAATAAACTATGAGAAAGGGAAACTAAGAAAACAATCTCACTTACAATTTCATCAAAAAATAAATACCTAGGAATAAATTTAGGAGTTAAAAGAGAGTACATGAAAAATTATAAGACATTGAAGAAAGGAATTGAAGAAAATACAAATAAATGGTAGCATATAGCGTGCTCATAGATAGAAAGAATTAACATCACTATAATGTTCATACTCCCCAAAACAATCTATAGATTGAATATAAGTCCTACAAAATACCAATGGAATATTTCACAGAGCTATAAAAAATCATAAAGATATTTATATGGAACCATGAAAGACCTCAAATAGGCACAGAAATCTTGAGGAAAAAAAAAACAAAGTTGGTGGTGCCACACTACCTAATGTGAAACTATACTGCAAGGCCATAGTAAACTAAACAGCATAATAGTGGCATAAAAACAGATAGAATTAAAGAACCCAGATATAAACCCACACCTATATACTCAGTTAATATATGGAAAAGGAGGCAAGAACATACAAGGAGTAAAGACAGCTTATTCAATAAATAGTGTTTCGAAAATTGGACAGATACATGCAAAAATATGAAACTAGACTGAGGCTGTGCTGCCTCCAATGCCCTGGCTCAGTTGGAAACTCTCTGTCCAGCAGAGGTTTCATGACCATGGTGGAACAAATTTATCCAGGAAACTGTATTTTGCGTAGGGGGGAATGGGAGGCGCCTAATCCCTCTAGTGGAGAAGAGCACAGAACTTCCATCTACCATGCTTTTTTTGAGGAGTGGATTCGGGAGATACAAGGTCAAGACTTATGAATCATCAATAAGCTTTCAGACACTTGGGTTACAGTTGACAGTTACTGATTATAGATATCAATATAGAGAACACAGTGACCAATCTGTGTCAGGGTCTGCTAAACATGCTGATGCCATGCTAACATCAGATGCAAGGCTTCATACATTTTTAGCTACAGATTGTTTATAGTTAACTAAGAGATAAGAAAAGCGGAGCAAGCTCTAAAGCATAATATGCATTCTTTAAACCCAATTCTCATGGGAACCCTCTGAGTGGCCTTCAGTCCTGTCTGCCGCAAAGCCTTTCGGTTTTCTGCTGAGACTTAGAGGCCTTCCTGGGGGTGGTGGGCGGCGGCCTGGCTGACAGCTTGGGCTACAATTCCCGAAACCACAAAGAGCAGTCCCCTACACTAGACTACCTTCTTACACCATATTCAATAATAAACTCAGGCTTCTGGCCAAGATGGAGGCATTGGTAGATATTTTTTGCCTCTTTCCACAACCATAAGAAGGATTACATCTACCTCAAAACAAAAAAACAACCGGAACAACCAGAAAATTGAACTGCATGGAAGTCCAACAAACAAAGATATAAAGAAGTAATATTTATCCAGACACGTAGGAGGGTCGGAGCCAGGTAGCTGGAGAGCCAGGGCAGAGAGGACATGGTACAGCGGTGGCAGCAGTGGCAATACAGTGGCTGTGGCCAGCCAGTGGAAAGAGCAGTCACACATTATAAAAGCTGGGAGGAACACCTGGGGAGAAATCTTAGCCACAGGCCAGACCATGTAGCTCACTGTTCTAGCACCAGGAAAATAAAACTGCATTGCTTCTGGCTGTGAAAACTAGTGGGGGTTGGAGCAGTGGAAGAAACTGTCCAGCTCTCAGGAGAGTTCATTTAGAGGGCCCCCACAGTCCTAGAATGTATGCAAACTCACCCACTCTGGGAACCATCACCAGGACAACAACTAGAGGGGCGTCATTTGCATACAGAAAGTGGGCCAAGTGACTGGAAAAGGGGCAAGTGCCTGAGCAAGTGGCATTGTTTCCTCTACGACCACTTTCCCACATACAGCACCACGAGGTGGTGAAATGGGTCGCCCAGCACTGACGAATAACTAAGGCTCCACCGCTTACAACATAACAGGTGTGACAGCTCTTCCTAACACACATAGGCAAACACAGGAGGTTGTCAAGTTGAGGAGACAGAGAAGTATGGCCAAAAGAGGGAGCAGATCAAGGCTCCAGAGGAAGAACTAAGCAACGAGTAGATAGACAACCTAACACATGTAGAGTTCAAAATACTTGTTATAATGATGCTCATAGAAATGATTGAGTACAGCAAATACATTAGGAAAGAAGTGAAGGCAATACTAAGTGAAAGAAAGATTCACATAAAACCAATGGTGAAGGAAAGGAAGCCACGGTTCGAGTAAATTATTTGGAACATAAGGAAAAAATAAACAGTCAGCCAGTACAGAATGAAGATACAAGAATTGAAAAAAATGAGGAAAACCTTAGAAACCTCTGGGACAACTTTAAATGCACCAACATCTGAATCGTAGGGGTGCTGGGGAAAAACAGAGGAAGAGTAAGAAATTAGAAACTTATGTGAAAAAACAATGAAGGAAAAATTCCCTAATTTAGAGAAGGAAATAGATATACAAGTCCAGGAAGCACAGAGTCCCAAATAAGCTAGACCCAAAGAGGACCACACCAAGATACACCATAATTAAAATGCCAAAAGTTAAAGACACAGAGAGAATCTTAAAAGCAACAAGAGTAGAGAAGAGAGTGACCTACAAAGGAGTTCTTATAAGACTGTCAGCTGATTTTTCAAAAGAAACTTTGCAGGCAAGAAGGAACTGGCAAGAAGTACTCAAAGTGATGAAAACCACGATCTACAACCCTGACTACTCTATCCTACAAAGATATCATTTAGAATGGAAGAGTAGATAAAGTGCTGCCAAGACAAGGTAAAGCTAAAGGAGTTCTCCATCACCAAGCCCTTATTATATAAAATGCTAAAGGCACACATTTAAGAAAAAGAAGGATATTAATACTATGAACACTAAAGTGACAACAAACTCATAACTATCAACAAATGAATCTAAAAAGACAAAAACAAGCTAAGCAAACAACTATAACAGGAACAGAACCATAGATATGGAGATCTTATGGAGGGTTATCAGTGGGGAGGGGGAGAATGGGGGAAAACGTGCAGAGATCAAGAAGCATAACATGTAGATACAAAGTAGTCAGGGAGAACTTAAGAATAGTAAAGTAAATGGAGAAGTCAACGAACCTATATGCATGATCCATGGACATGAACTAAGGGGGACTGGGGGATTACTGGAGGGAAGGGAGATACTGGGCAAAGAGTGGCAAAGGAAAAATAATTGGAACAACTCTAACAGCAAAATCAATAAAATATACTTAAAAATAAAAAAAGGAATAAATTCAAAATGGATATGTTAAAAGTGTGTAACAGACGAGTCCCATGGTCAACTATGTGCCCTATAGTTGGACATCTGTAAGGTGCATTCATACAGTCTCCATAGTCTTAAAGAAGTATTGGGGAAGGACAAGTGGACACAGCAGATCTCATTTTGTAAAGACCAACTAGGCTGCAACATGGAAAATGAACGGAAAGGGAAACGATAGCAACAAGTATACCATGTAGTAGGCCAGAGATTAAAAAACAGATTACAGATTTAGTATATGCAAAGAAATAGGTACTTTAAAATAATTAAATGAATACTTTCAATACTATACAGTAATTTTTAGTATCCCCAGCCAGGGGTTTAATGTTACATCAAAACACAATATTTTTGAAAGACGTTTAACTCTATACCTATTAAGAAATTCTCCTGTTGGTTTTATAATAATATTTATTTCCCAGTGGGTTCAATTATTATATATGTTCAATTATCAGAAAAGGGTAAACAGTAATGAAAAGAAACATCTCATGTAACTCAGAAAGGCCAGACTGGCCTCCAGTCTATTCCAGTCTTTTCTTAGATTGGGAGTTGTGTTGTTTTATAGGGCTGTGTTTGCTTATTTGTTTCCATTTCAGGGCTTAAGGAAGAGCTTGCTGGTAAAGTCCTTAAACATGCATGATGCCATGAGACTGAGCTTGTTGGAAAATCTGTTAATTCAGTTCTTCAATTGTGACGTCTCATATCTATAATAACCACTGCTTTGTGTTCTCTAACACAAAACAGCAGGATAATATCCATTTCTTTTTTGCTTATTTTCTGAGACTCAGTTATTTTATGAAAAATAAGGAAAATATTTCATTATTTGGGCACTTGTTCTTGACAGCTGTTAAAAATAGACTTCAGTATCGTGTCCTGTAACTTCCTACAATGTCATATTTCCATTTACCTTAAATTTCAGTTTGTACAGACTTTATTTACAGCTGTCTGCTCTGTTCTTTAAAAAACTCTAAATATCCAAGAGGTTCTGGGTTTTTTGAATAAGAGAAATAAATAAAACAGACACACAATAAATTTACTTTTCTGACAAATGTTACTTTGCTCATTACATTTTTTATAACCTCTTCTATATTTTTTCAGTTTTACATATAATTTTTATTGACAGAAATATTTAATTACAGTATCACCAAGAATGAAGTAGATTCTGCTATTTAACATCAACAAGTAGACCTGCTATTTTATTTTATACTGTTCATCACATCCTTTCTCACACCAGATTCAGCTTTTTGGGCTTAAATTCTGTAGTTATACTTAATCTACTGTCTTTAATAGTCTCTCAAATGTATGTTTCACTGATTTTTATTAACATCCCTTTAAAAAATCCATCCATTATTTATTCACTGGAGATTACTGATATTAGGATCCTTTATACTTTCAATATTTCAGAAAGCAGACTCTCTATTCCTTCCTAATTAACTTGCTGACTGTCTTATGTCACCCAAGTGTCCTATACCTCACCTATTCAATTTAAAACAAGGAAGTACTCAACTTCTACTCATGCATGAAAAATATCAGAACATTATTTCTGACTGACCAACTTTATTCCAATATTACCTTTCAGAAATAGAAACAGTAATTTGAAAATAAATGTTTCTTATAACTGAATAGCAGATCTGTTCTATGTTCTCACAAGGCAAAGAAAAAAGTCTGTAAACCATAGAACCACTTGCAGGTGGCTAAAAACAGAACATTCATTATTTAATTCAAGGAGAATCACATTAGTAATGAAAAATGTTGTTCACATCTACTACAAAGGTATTTAAAATATTCTCTTAGTTAGTACTCTGGTTCCCAAATTATGATCCAAAATCTGGAAAAATTATTGGTATCTGTTCATTTGAATGTTGAGCAGTGTAGACAATCTCAGTGGAATAAACTACAAGAAATTTTCAAAATTTTTCAAACTATTTGCCCTAATAAGCACTTAAATTTTTGCTCATATATAATGTGGGCACTTAATCCAATTGTTTTTCTTTTTTACTATACTGCCCAATTCCTTCTGAAAGCCTTCTCATGACTAATTCTTATCACCTCTTTCCTGTATCCTTTGTACATTTACTAAATCAGAACAGCAAAACATATATCCTAATAATTCTTTGGGTTTGTTTGTTTTGGTTTTTTTTTTTTGGGGGGGGGGGGACCGGATTCTATTATACTTTATCTCCTAACTAAGATACAGGCTTCTGGAGGTTCTACGCCTCTAGGTAGGTTAAAGAGGTCTGATGTGTTAGAAATCTTTTAGTTGGAAGTAAGGGGAAAATATCTCAAATGGGAATATACCAAAATGTCTTTACTATTCATTTAAAAGAAAAGTTCACACTAAGTAGTGACTTCAGGTATGAACGAACTCAAAATTCAGATGAAATCACCTGTTTTCTTTGCTTCCTCTGAGTTGACTCCATTCTCAGGCTTCCTTTAGTGGTGCCTGCAACTTCAGGTTCCCACAACCATCTCACGGAAACAAAAGTTTGGATTCAGTCTTCTTGGTTGAAATTGACCATACTGGTGGCATTGACTGACTTAGCTTAAGTAAGGGCTCCAGCTCTGGAGCCCAGGGTTAAAGGGAGCTTCAACCCAAAGCTTGCAGGCCAAGAGAGAAGGCAGAGTGCCCTCCCAACAAAATCGTGGTAGGGGGTATGTGGATAAGGTGGGAAAAAAACAATCTATAGCCACTTGTGAGAGTACTGCATCCACTTTTGACTTTCAGGTGATTTATTATCTTCCCTAGTGCTAAATTTAGTCAGAATAGTAATTTTCCTGAAAATCTGTGTTATACTGCCATGATGTCCCTTAATGGCAAATATATTCTACAAAACTATCAAATGAAATTCTTATTTGTTCTTTCTGAAACAATTTCCAAATATGTATAACATAAAAATAAATTATATACTAATAGTATATTTAGACTTTCTGTGTCTTTTAGTATGTTTTTCTAAAGCTCTTAAAAATTGTGTAAGTTTTTAATTATCAGTTTTTGATATGTGAACAAGTGTAACACAACAGATAACTACCTCCCAGTAATTTAAGCACTAATTGTTTGTATTAGTTGCCTCCAATTCTTATTTTGGATTCTAAAATATTTCCTTGAGTTAACAGTTCTTAATTTATGATTTTAGTTATTTTTTACCTTTTTTAAACATGGCACTAAAAGCCCCATGTGCAAGGGGGGATATGTTAAAAGTCTGTTGTTAATGTCTTCTCTGTTCCTAGATGCCTTGCTTAAGAGATCCATGCCTTTTAGCACTTTCAAGACAGGTAACTGTGCTCACCAGTGTCACTGCCTTTTTCTCTTTTGTAAACACTTGAGAAATGTGTGAAATATCATTATTTTTCCCATCTTGCTTCCCTTTATATATCTTGATAGAAAAGAATTTTTCCATGAATATATTTGGAATTATTCATCCATTAAAACTGCATCTTTGGATACTGTGAAATATTTTTAAGCAACTCCAAGGGGTGTTTTCAGTTTAGTCTTTTGTTTGTTTATTTTTGTTTGTTTTGGGCCTCTTTTCAGTTTCTTCTCACATTTAATAATTTTCATAGAGTTGACTTGTTTCTTAAATTAATTAGGGTGACAATGGTTAATAAAATTATATAGGTTTCAGGTATACAGTTCTATAATATATCATTTGTATATTGTATTTTGTGTTTACCATCCCAACTCAAGTTTCCTTCCATTACCATTTATGCCCCCTCTTACCATCTCCTACTCCCTCCAATCTTGTTTCCTTCTGGTAATCACCATACTTTTGTCTACACATGAGGGGGTTTTTTGGCTTAATTCCTTCACCTTTTTTACCCAGCCCCTCTATCTTCACACCTGTGACAGCTGTCAGACTGTTCTCTGAATCTATAAGTCTGTTTCTATTTTGTTTGTTAGTTTATTCTGTTCTTTTGATTCCACATATAAGTGAAATTATATGGTATTTGTCTTTATTTTACTGGCTTATTTCATTTAGCATAATACTATCCAGGTCCATCCATGCTGTCCCAAAAGGTAAGATTTTTTTCTTTTTATGGCCAAGTAGTATTCCATTGTGTAAATGTACCATGGCTTTTTACCCACTTATCTACTGATGGGCACTTGGGCTATTTCCAAATAGTGGCTATTGTAAATAACACTGCTACAAACATAGGGGTGCATATATTCTTTATGATTGGTGTTTTGGGATTCTAGGGTGTATTCCCAGAAGTGAGATCCTGGGTTGAAATTTGTCATTCTTTTAAGTAACTTCATACTGCTTTCCACAATGACTACAACAATCTGCATTCCCACCAAAAGGGCAGGAGGGTTCTCTTTTTACCCTATCCTGAGCAACACTTGTTGTTTGTGTGACTTATTGATGATAGCCATTCTGACAGGTGTGAGGCTTTAATTTGCATTTCTCTGATGATTAGTAATGTTGAGCATCTTTTCATATGTCTATTTGCTATCTGTATGTCCTTTTTGGAGAATTGTCTATCTAGGTCCTTTGCCTATTTTTAATTGGATTGTTTGGGGTTCTTTTGTTTTGTTTTGGGTTTTGTTTTGTTTTTTTGTTTTTTGTTTTTTTGGTGTTGAGTTTTACAATATAAGTTCTTTATAAACTTAGGATATTAACCCCTTATCAGATGTTTCTTTGGCAAAAACATTCTTCCTTTCAACGTGTTGTCTTTTCATTTTGTTGATCATTTCTATGCTGTGCAAAAACATGTTAGTCCCATTTATTTTTTGTTTCTTTGTTTGTTTCCCATTCCTGAGGAGATATATCAGAAAATACATCATTACAAGAAATGTGTGATTTTACTCCGTGTATTTTCTTTTAGGATTATTATGGTTTCAAGCCTAACATTTAAGTCTTATTCCATTTTGAGTTTATTCTTGTTTACGGTGTAAGAAGATGGTCTAGTTTCTTTTTCTTTTTCTTTTTTCTTTCTTTTTTTGGCATGTTTCTGTCCAATTTTTCCAACATTATTTATTGAATAGACTATCCTTACCATTGTATGTTCTTAACTCCTTTGTCAAATATCAAGTGACCATAACAGCATGGGTTTATTTTGGGGGCTCTCTTTTCTGTTCCTTTGATCTATATGTCTGGTTTTATGTCAGTACTATGCTATTTTGATTACTATGACTTTGTAGTTTTGTTTAATATCAAGTTTAATGATAGCTCTAATTTAGTTCCTCTTTCTCAAGATTGATGTAACTATTTGGTGTCTTTTGTGGTTTCATGCAAATTTTTGGAATATTTGTTCTAGTTCTTTGAAATAGGCCATTGAGATCTTGAGAGGAATTGTGTTGAATCTATAGATTGTTTTGGGTAGTATGGACATTTTAATGATGTTAATTCTTCCTATCCATGAACATGGTATATGCTTCTACTTATTTGTATCTTCTTCAATTTCTTTCTTCAGTGTCTTATAATTTCCTGAGTACCTCATTGGTTAAATTTATCCTTAGGTTTGGTTGTTGTTGTTGTTGTTGCTGTTGTTGCAATTGCAAGTGGAATTTTCTTAATTTCCCTTTCTGATAGTTTATTATTAATCTATAGAAATGCAACTGATTTCTGGAGTCCGGCCAAGATGGAGGCATAGACTGACACGCTCTGTCTCCCTCTACAACTAAGAAGGATTACAACTACTGCAAAACTAAAAATAATAATAAGTTCCTGAAAACAAAGCTACATAGAAGTCCAACGTATGAAGTCAAAACAAGTGGTGCTCGTCCGGACGGGTAGGAAGTATGAACCCATGGCTGAGAAAGATCAAACTGTGCTGGAGGCAGCAGCTGCAGCAGCGAACAGTGGGCCCCAGTAAGCAGACACCTGTATTTTTGAGGAGGAGAGAATCGCCTAAGAGCCGGCACCGACTGCAGCCCAGATCCGTCAGCTCACAATTCCAATGCCTGGGAAGGCAGACCCCATTAGGAGGTGGCCCTATTCCTCAGTGAAGAGTGACAGCAGAAATCCATCTTGGACCCCAGCCCCCACGCAAAGTGCCACAGTGTGGTGAGAAAGGTCACCAGGTTGTGACGAGCACAAGGGGCTCCACCCAATATAGTGCGTAGGAGGTATGACAGCGCCCCGCCCAAGAAGGGAAGATAAACAGAACGGTCAAAATGGCAGAATTAATTATTGAAATACCAATCACACAGCTAATGACGAAAAAACAAATAAAAGCCTTGACCGATGAACAAATAGCGAATCTTTCCAAGGCTCAGTTCAGAGCTATAGTTATAAGACAGCTTACAGCCCTAACAGCGGGGCTGCATCAAGACAGGGAAGGAATTAAGGCTAGTCCTGCTGACATGAACAAAAATATATACAAGACAACAGTGAAGAAGGGAAAAACATGGATCAAATTAACAAATCGGAACATAGGGAGGGAACAAATAGTCAACCAGTGCAGAAAGAGGAAACAAAAAGTGAGAAATATGATGAGAGGCTCAGAAACCTCTGGGACAGCTAAAAGCAATTGAACTTTCGAATTATCGGATTGCCAGAGGGTAAAGAAGAAGAACTAGAAATTGAAAAATTATGTGAAAAAATAATGAAGCAGAACTTCCCTAACTTGGGGAAGGAAATGAACTTACAGGTCCAGGAAGCACAGAGAGTTCCAGATAGGCTGGACCCAGGGAGGACTACACCAAGACACATTATCATCAAAATGTCAAAAATTAAAGATGAAGAGAGAATCTTAAAAGCAGCAAGAGAGAAGTATTATGTACAAAGGGGTCCCAATTAGACTATCAGTGGATTTCTCAAAGGAGACTTTACAGGCAAGAAGGGACTGGCAAGAAATATTCAAAGTTATGAAAATCAAAAACCTACAGCCATGATTACTCTATCCAGTGAAGGATAGAAGGACAGAGAAAGTGTTTCCAGGACAAAGTAAAACTGAAGGAGTTTGTTAGACCCAAACCACTGTTATATGAGATGTTAAAGGGACTGGTTTAGAAGAAGGAAGATCAAAACTATGAACATTAAAATGAAAACTGTATCACAACAACCAACAGCAGAAGCTAGGGAATCAAAACAAAGGCAAACTAAGTAGGCAATGAGAGGGGAAAAATAATTATAGGTACAGGGAACATATTGGGGGGAGGTCAGTGGGGAGAGGGAAGGGGGAAAGGGAAGGAGATGATGCAGGAATTAAGAAACATAGTAGGAGGGGCTGGAGTAGACAGGAAGATGTTGATAAGAACTATATGCACAACCAATGGGCATGGACTAAGGGGGGGGAAACTGGAGGGAGGGGGGAGCAGGGGGGAAAGAAATTGGGGCAACTGTAACAACATAATCAATAATAAAAAAAAGTATGCAACTTAAAAAAAAGAAATGCAATTGATTTCTAGATATTTATTTTGTATCCTACTAATTAACTAAATTCAGTTATCAGTTCTAGTAGTATTTTAATGGAATCTTTAGGGCTCTCTGTATATAGTATTATAGCATCTGCAAATAATGACAGCTTTACTTCTTCCTTTCCAGTTTAGATGCCCTTTATTCTTTCTTCTTTTCTGATTGCTGTTGCTAGGGCTTCCAGTACTACGTAGAATAACAGTAATAAAGGCAAATATCCCTATCTCATTTCCAATCTTAAGGAAAATGTCTTTAGTTTTTACCTGTTTGATATGATATTGTCTGTGGGTTTGTCATATATGGTCTTTATTACATTGAAGTATGTCTGCCCTCTTCCCACTTTGCTAAGAGTTTTTATTATAAATGACTGCTGTATTTTATCAAATGCTTTTTCTGCATCTATTGATAGGACCAAGTGGTTTTATCCTTTACTTTGTTTATGTAGTGTATCACATTTATTGATTTGTGGATATTGTACCAACCTTGCATCCCCAGAATAAGTCTCACTTTATTGTGGTTTATATTTTTTTAATATATTGCTGGATCCAGTTTGCTAATGTTTTGTTGAGAATTTTTGCATTCATGTTTATCAGGAATATTGGCCTATAATCTTCTTTCTTTGTAGTGTCTTTATCTGGTTTTGGAATTAAGATACTGCTGGCCCCATAAAATGAACTTCAGAAAGTTCCCTACTCTTGAATTTTTTGGAGTAGTTTGAAAAGGATAGGTGTTAGATCCTCTTTGAATGTTTGGTAAAATTCACCTATGAAGTCATTCAGTCTAGGACAGTTTTTGTTGGTTTTTTTAAAATTTTTATTACTACTTCAAGTTCACTAGTTGTAATCATTCTATTCGGACTTTCTGATTCTTCCTGATTCAGTTCTGTAAGTTCTTTATATTATTTTTTATTTTTATCCACATGTCAAAAATCCAAATTAAAAGAAAAGTCATAAAATATTTTAAAACTTATTGGTGTTTCCTATTTACATATACAAATGCTCTGAATCTCAAAAAGTAGTTTAAAGTACTGGATATTTTTGTCTATTGATTTTAATGAAATTTATTTTAGGTTGTCTGTATTGCAAGTAAGAGAGAGAGAGAAGAAATAGATGAAAAAAAAATCACAAGCAAGCCTTTCATCCCAGCTCTTGGGGAAAAAACTAATAAGCCACCTCCACAGTGAATTTCTAGTGAATCATTAACCAGGGATTTGTTGCCTTGGTTACTGAGCCAGGTAGAGATCCCAGTAAAAAAAAAAAAAAAAAAAGCAATGTGACCTATAAGCTCAGAAAACTGAAAAAGTGAAATTTCTGCATGATGATATTTGCAGTTTCTGAAAGAAGAAATGAAAAGAGTTTTTTTAAAGTATGTTAAAATAAAAGGGAAAATATAATACCTTTATTTCTGACTCAGTGTCAAGACATCTATACACACATACAGAAACACATACTTAATAGCACCTCACATTGTTTATTTGCTTGTGAGATTTTACAAAATATAGACCATTTCCAATATATAAGACATATCCCATCCTAGAAAACAAAGCACTTTGCTTATCAGCAGTGACTCGACATTCCATCGGTAGAGAATACTTTGACAACAATGCATTTACAAAACAAGTCTTCAAAAAGCAGGATAACTGAGTAGATTTTTCAATAAAATATACCTGTAGTTTTTTCATTGAGTTATTGGTCTATGGTTCTTTACATTTTATTGTATCAAAATAAAAATCGCATGAATATGGGTACCAAACCTAGAACTAAAGTAAACACAAGAGGCAGAATTTTAAGACCTGCCTTTAATTATCACCCTTATTTTATTACTAAGCTCAGGATCACACTGAAGACTTTGGTGGTTTATTAAACAATATCTTGTGATGACAGAGACTATTTTGTCTATGATGGTTCATTTTGTTCTGTTTCCCTGGAGAACCCTGAATATCACTGTATTCAAACCCTACTTCTTACTCTTTTGGGTCAATCCTCCAAACCAGTCCAGTTTATTTTAAAACCAAGACCCAGTGATAGAGAGTAAAAGGCTAGAAAGCTAACAGCTGTTCCTTTTATGAGAACGGGGAATGTGATAAGAAAAAATAAGAACTTAAATTCTGTCAACAGTTAGTGATGAACAGGCAGCCTGATGTAGTCAATTGGACAGGGACTCTGACATCAGTTGGCCTGGTTTTATAGTCTAACTCTACCACTAACTCACTGGTGGCTCTCAAAGTAAAACCGACAGAGTCTTGGTTTTTCAGGTATGTGATAAAAATAATTATACCTACTCTAGAACAGTTATTGTCATCTAAATTCAGTGAGCTAATATATGCAAAGCTTCTAGCTCAACAAACTTAGTGTCATGCATTCTTTCTATTTCCCATCTGGACCTCTCTAATGTCAGATTTCCTGAAGTGCTTAAACTTGGGATTCTGAAATTTAAAACACTTTCATGCACATTCTAAATACTTTGAAATAAATCTGGAAATAAAAGTTAAAAGGGTAAAGTTAATGTTGAGGTTAGAAGTGTAAATTCCTATAACATGTATATTGTTTAATCTGTGCCCAAACTTGAATGCAGTTACATGGGGCTCACACCAGGTCTTACAACCCAGACATAAAGTGTTCATGATCAAGGTGTATTCTCAATCACAAATGACCCTGGGTTTGCAATCTTCCCAGCATCCTCTTATCTATAATGGCAGAATTTTTTTCACTATTATTAATCCAATTTGGAAAATACTTAAAAGTACTCTGTTCAAGCTTAAAGTTGGACTAAGTTAAATGAGATAAATGTTTGGCATCTGTGGCTTATTGCAAATTCAACAGAAGGTGCTGACATTTGCATTATTCCAATCTGGCTTTATTTAGGCTTATTTAGGCTTTTTATGAACATAATGGGCTTTCTGCCTTTACTTCCTGTCAAAGCTCTTACATGTTTATCACTTGACAATTACTTATCCTTTACCTTTAAGAGACAGCCAAAATCATAAGATATTTAAATATATTGCACAGATTTTGAATTTTTAGGGTTCATTTCTGCTTCACTAGTGGCAACCACAAAATGGCAAAAATTCCACAGGAGCTTTGAATTAAAAGCTTAATAAAACTTCATTTTTCTTTCTTTCTCCATGATTCAAATAGCACATTTTATTTCCTATATAAAAGAGATGATTTTTAAATCCTAATTAATAAGATTAAAGACATTTTTATTCTATGATCTCCTATATTTTCATGTAGGTTTGTTATGCGAACATAAACTTTGGCCTATTTTATATCAGGTACCGAGGTAGATATAACAGAAAGTATGACTTTATTCCTGCTTTCAAGGGGTTTACAGTCTCTGCGAAGGAACAAGCATATAAACAAGTCATTGTTACATCGTCTTGCCAAAGTTCCCTGGAAAAAAACAGCCTGAGACAGGATGAAGCTTTGAAGATTTATTTGGGGCATACAATCCCCAGGAAGTAAGAGTAAGAAAAACCATTGTAGAGCTGGAAAGATGGGAAACAATGCAAAGTAATGTCCTCCTGGGCTGGCAACTCCTTTACAATAAACCCTGAAAAGACAAAGTTGGTCACTGATAGTGCATTTGTTCAACTACTCAGATGTCTGCGCAGAGACATTCTGTTTAGAGGAAGGTGTCCACAAGAAGCACAGAGAGGACTAATAAAAGGTAACATCTAAGCAGTAAGCCTAAACTAATGTGTTGACAATCTTTCCCTAACAAGAATTTCAGCCCCCCTGGGAGCAGTGGGCTTAACAAAGGATAGATTTCAGAGAAGGAACCAATTAGCCCATTTACTGCAACCCTCAAACATGTCAAAAACTTTGTAGAGTCAGTTTCCAATGACAGAAATTAATAGTTGCCCTGTTTTGTCTTCTATGATAGATGATCTCTCTCTCTTGTGTCTTTCCCCTGTGCCCTTGTGATTTTTTATCCTTTCCCAGATAAATTCCTCAGAAGAGAAAATAAGAAAAGTCAAATATAGGAGGATAACTTGTCTAAGAATGTTAGTTTTATGGTTCTATGATTTAATGTAAGTTGTAGGTTTTAGAATTCAGCCTCCATATAGGTTGTTGATGAGAATTCAGTTGGTGAATCCATTTTATCAGTCATTTTCTTATTCTATGGACATAAAGTATAAGTAGACTAGCAAAAAAAAATAGATACCAATGCCAGTTTTATTAGTTGAATACAAAGCTTTCATTCTGAACACCTTACTCTATCTTCTTCATAAAAGTAGATATCTTATAAGATTTTTTAAGATCTCAATTTCAATCTTTTTAATAATTCATACTGTACTTATTATGCATCTTTTCCTTTGTTTTGTTCTAGACAGTACATGGGGTTTCAAAAATATTGAAACTCTCCCCCTATAAAGCTCACTATTTGCTTAGGAGATCATCTAGAATCAGAATCTCAAAAATGGAAGTTACTATGAAGATTTGTAAAGGACAATATATACACTCAAATCAGTTAATAATTATAACTATAGGAGTTACGGTTAAAATAAGCAGAATGGACAATTGTTAAACAGTTTAAAGAAGAGAGAAAAAATATGTTTGAGAACTTGAAGAAGATTGGCAGAGGAGGTGGTAAGTGAGCTGCAACCTGAATTTCCAGGCCTTAAATAATGTAAAACAGGAAGGGAAGGAACAGCCCAGTTACAGGAAAAGAGCATGAGGAAGGAACTCAGGTAGAAATGAGTACAGCAAGCTTCCAGTATAGTAATAGGTGGAAAAAAACTCAGTAGAACAGAGGTACTCGCTGGGAAGAAACAGGAAATAAAACTGGTAGGATATCAGAAAAAAAGATCTGAAATTCCAACACACTATGACATAAATTTTTAAACACACATAATATGCTATAGTTTCAAGCTAACTTTGTTCAACTTTGCTAACCTTCCAGAAATCTGAAGTAGAATTACTAATGCTCTCATGAGCGGCTATACCAGAACTAAGTACCTAAAACAGGAAGAGGCTATCTAATTCCAATGAGACAGCATGAATCACACTGCATCATGTACAATATGCCCTCCAATGTATTTTAAGTATCTAAAAGGAGATGATGTATATATTCAAAAAGCACAGATTTTTAACCAGAGGTCACTACTCTTTTTCTTCAAATACACACACACACACACACACACACACACACACACACACTCTCTTAAAAAAATAAAGCATAAATGCACAATGCCATTTCCTCACATACAAAATGTTCCCTCTCTCATGCCATGTGGAAAATTCTACCTATAAGCCTTTCTTCATATTTCTATGGTTTTTATTAACAAAGCATTCAATAAATTCTCTGTAATTACAATCTTAACTTTTATTATTACTTCTCTTCAGATATTATTTGGTCTGGAATCTGATGACACACTGAGACTGCATCTTGTCCACATTTGAAAAGATATGTTGATGGTTGAGTTTTGGCCAGGTCAGCTATTTTCCTGATAACACACTGACAAATAGAACCCAAAAGTGTGTGTGTCTGTAGCAAAGCAAGGATTGCCACTGTGGTGGTAGATAAACCCCTGTGTGCAGATGGCTGCTTCTTCAGCCTCCTACTGTCAAAGTCAAGGAGCCTATTAGCTCCCAGCTATCCAGTCTGTCCTATGAACTTTGAGCATAATTCCCTGAAGACCTGAGAAGACAGTGAGGCATCAAGAACCTGAGAAAGTATATAAGAATATTTCATTCAACTGACTCCTTATTTCTTGATATCTTTGCACTGCTTTTATGCCAGTTTGATAGTAAACCCACATGGATAAAAATTGAACCAGATACAGGTTATCATTCTTGCTACATTTGAAAACTGGACTATGTGTTTTGTCATAAAAAATTCTGTTGAGTTTCTTAAGACTGTTTGCTATTTTTTAATGACAATATTATTTCAATTAAATAAATAGTTAATGTTCATTTCAGCTGTTATATACCAAACATTGAGCTAGATAGATTGAGCTATTTAATAAAAAATAAAGAGCCTCTGGCTTCGAGAAATTTGGAGTCTACTGGAGGAGACAGACAAATAAATAAGTAAAATGTGTTTTATAGTAATCTGCATTGAGTCCCATGAGAACTCAGAAAGGGTACTTCTCCCAAACTCTTAAGATCAGAAGGTCTGAAAGAGGTGGGAAAGAACAGGGTAGAGGCATTATCTTAAAGGGCTTGCTAAAAGAGATGACACTTGAACTCAGTTTTAATGTGAATAGTCAGAAGAAAATGAGATGAAACTATTCCAGAGAGAAGAGCATAAAACCAATGAAAGGAGGAAATAAACAGTGTGATGAGTGAAAAGACCCAGAAGCAGTGTACTGCCACTAAAAGTACAATGTGAAGCCTGAACAGCAGAAGATGACGCTGTGTGTGGTCTAGGATGAACTTCAAGCTTCATCCCATAGGTGACGAGAAATCACTGAAGGTTTTATGCCAATAAATAACATAGTCAGACCTGTTTTACACACTGGACACTGAGTCACCTGGGTAGAACTAACTTAGTGTCAGTTTTAATTATGTCTTGATAAAGAGAAAAGATTTGTGGATAGGCTCTCTGGCATATGAACTTGTGTGTTACCATGGTCTTCTGTCTAAAAAAGTTGTTTTTCTTCCCTCTGTGTGTGTGCTAAAGAGACACATTAATCTGTATTTATAGCTTAAGGGAAACCACTTTTATAATAATAGAAAAATGTTTATAAGAATGTTCACAAATACTTTTGTAAGTTACGTTATATAATTATTCTGAAGCATATAATTTCAGATGCAATGTATGGAAAGAAGGAGTCTAAACATTATCTCTCAGAGAATGGTAAATTATAAATTGCTACTGAAACAAGTATCTGTCCTGCTAATACAATATTCTTAAAAGTCAGAATCTCACAATTATCAACAATATTCAGGCTTCACCTAGTCCACGTACCTAAATATAACAATCCCTTGTAGAGTTCTTTTAGCTGAGGACCATGACTAGGCCAGAAGCACTCACTGGGAATGACTCAAGTCATACTCACAGACAAAAAATACATACAAATATACATAATAAGCAATGAGGTTCTGAAATTGACTTTCAGTCCCTCTGAATACACTGGAAAGCCCACGTGGCTATTATGAGTAAGAATATAACCTCAGTTCGTTCAGCTGGGACCATCTTTCTGTTTGGCCCCAGATCCAATGAATATCTCTGTGCTCTGCTGCTATTTCTTTTCAGTATGATCAGTCTTGGTATATGAAATTAGTCAGTTATTCTTTACCTACTGATTTTTACTGAAGCTTTGTTTCATTCTCATACATTTTTCAAAATGCTTGCAGCTTTTTTTATTTGTTAACTTTTGGAATAGCTTTTATCTGCCTGCTGGTCTAGGCAGCTCTAGCATGAACTTCATGTGCAGAAGCCTCACTCTGATGGCTGCCCTGTCTCTCAGGTTCTGGGGCCAAGAGGAAAGTTTAATCTGTTCCCTTGCCAGAAAGATTCCCTATGGTATTGTGCCCTTGACACTTCCTACCTTAAGGCGCAAGACACTACTGCATACATTATATTTGTTGTACTTAGATTTCTCAACTTCCTCCTCAGTGTGATATATTTGACCTTGTTAACAAAAATTGTGGTATTTTAAAGGTATAACTAAGGTATAATAAAAGGTATAACTAAGTTGAATCCAGCTTTTAGAAATCACTCTCCAGCTTTTCCAGCAAAAGAGACATGGTTCAACCTTGTAGTTTAGCCATACTCCATCTTGGAACCCTATACAGAATCCCCAGTCTCTAAGCACCATTTTACCAGAAGCCAAATCTAACCAGGATGGGCTTATTTTAAATTGGTCTCAAAAAATACCTAAACTTGAACCCAATTTTATTCTAAATATTGAGTCTGAAAAACTAGGTCTTTGTAATTTGTTTATGCTTTCTATGCCATAAACTTTCCAGTTCTCCAAAGTGGATTTTGGATTCTTGCCTTTAAAAAATCTGCATTGGTTAATATCTGTATAGTTATATCTGCTACTGCTCATTTCTACTCTCAACTGAGGAGCTTATTGGGTTGCTCAATAGTGAGGCACATTTTGCTTTACATATTTGCTTTTTCTAACCAGAAATTCAGAGGACTGAATTTTATTGCTGCAAAGGTAAAATACCTGGGTAGGAGCAGTATTTATCTTAAAAGCCCAGGGTCAATAAGCTCTGTTATCTCAACTCCATATGTCACTGAAAATCTCCAAGCCTCTACCAAAATTTTTTGGCATCCCTGGTACTCTGTGACTTGCAGAAACATCTATATACGTGTTTCTAAACAACTTAGCACTCTAGAATGAGAGATTTTGGCAAGAATGCTACCAGTTCAGACCTTAACATGTTATGGTAGCACTCTATTAATAAACAAAAAGGAATACTTCTTCTTATGTGATTTTGGTCTTGACTTGCTACAAACTTTCTCTGTGCCAAAGCCAATTAATCGCTCTCTGGTTCTCTGTTTCCAGTGTCTGTAAATGGAGATATTAATAAACGTGACTCATCTTCTGCATGGTGATATTGTGCTGGCAACAAATGCTTGTGGAAATACTTAGGAAAAATATAAATTGATATTATAGCATCCGCATTACTGCAAGTAATTCAAAATAAGTTGTGAACTTGGTGAGGATATGTGTTAAGCCAGTATGTGTATGCTAGATGAGAGCAGAGGACCAATGCTGGAACTACCTCCCTTCTATCCACTGTCTGGCTTTGGCCCTCCCTCAAAGACAGAAACTGTTGAAGCTAACCTCAAAATGCACCCTTATTGTCTATCACAGTTCTCAGTTGATCTCAAACACAACACAGGTGTTTGTTGTTATAAACATCTTTCTTGTTAGACCAGAGATGGAAGAGATTCTAGTAACCATCTATCTCAACTAACCACCTTATTTTGCAGACAAGGATATCTAGGTGTATAGAGTAAAGCAACAGGCCCAAGACTACATGGCTACTTAGTAGCACAGCAAGAAATAGGTTCCAAGTACCTTGATTCCCAGTCCAGTTCTTCTACCACTGTACCTCATTGCCTATCTCTCCCATTGTTTCTCCATCATTTTAAAATAGGTAACAAAAAGCTACTTATTTATTTATTTACTTAACAGATATTTATTGAGTGTTTCTTATGGTTCAGGAGTATTAAAGGCACTGGAGATATAATAAATGAAACAAATTTTTTGTTTCCATGGAGTTTACCTTCTACAGCAAAAGACAGTAAAACAGTTCCTAAGGAAAAATAAATAAAGCAGGAAAAGGAAGTATGAGGGAAGGAAATAAAACTTCTAAATGAGGTAACCAGGGAAGGTGACTTTTAAGTAAAAACCTGAAGGAACTGAGAAAATTAGCCATGCAAATGTTTAGGGAATGGCATTCCAGAAAGAGAAAAGAGCAACAGCTAAGGTCCTAACGTAGTAGCTCCTGGTGTGTTCAAGGAACAACAAGGGGACCAGAGTGGCAGGTATGAGCAAATGGTGAGGGAAATGATAAAGTTCAAGAGGTTCAACAGGAGAAAAGTTTATGGAGAGCTTTGTAGTCATGGTAAGGACAGTAACTGAGGCAGATGGAAAGCCTGGAGAACTAACAAGACCAGGTTTTTATTTTAACAGAGTTACTGTAGTAATGTGCTTAGGAAGAGAACATGAATAGGAATAGAAAGTATTTTTGTAATAATCTAGGGGAGAAATAGATTGGGCCTGGGGATAGAGTCGGGGGTGGTAGAGTGGACAAAATTTGCTGATGAAACAGATGTGAGGTATGAACCAAATGTGAGGAACAGAAAAATGAGGTTTCACATTGAACAGCCAGAAGATTGGAGTTGCCATTAGCTGAGATAAGGAAGAATACCAGAGACCCTGGTTTGGAATATCAGGACCTCTCTTCTTGACGTAAATTTAAGGACCTCATTCAATATCTGTGTGGAGGTGTCAACTGGGTGATTGGATATATAGTTTAAAATACAGAAGACAGAGTCTAGTTGAAGATACAAATTTAGGAGTTACGCAAACAGAAGGTATTTAAAGCCATGAAATTGAATCAGCTCAGCTAGATAGGGAGAGGATAGATAGAAAAGAGGCTCAATTACCCTGCCCAGGGTTCTCCAACATGTAAACATCAAGATAACGTGCTAGAGAAGAATATGAGGGAGCTAATAACCCAACAAAATGCTTATGAGCTAGTCTCTCTGAATTCCTATCTCCATTCTACACATCTTTTTGTGTCCAAGTTTTTTTCTTCCCTTTTATTAGCTTAATTTTACTATAAAAATGCATTATTCAATTTGATTATTTATCTTATTCATCAATATTTACTTCAAAGGACTAATGATATTTTCCAAAACCCAAATCTCCTCCTACTCTCTGAAAACAAAAAAGATTTGTTGCCATTAATTACACTCAAAAAGATATGCCACAGGACATCATTTCTAAAGTATATAGCTAGTTTTCCTAGGTGGCTAGTTGGAAAAGAAATAATCAGTTGTATGTATAGTTTGTGTGCGTGTGTGTGTGTGTGTGTACACAGCTAATATTTATTAAGTGCTTACTAGGTGGTAATACCCTGGCTGGTTTGGCTCAGTGGATTGAGCGTCGGCCTGCGAGCTAAGTGTCGCTGGTTCGATCTTCCAGTCAGGGCACAACAGAGAAGGAAAACTCTGACTCCAAAAAACCTCCGCTGCCTTGCGGCATACCTCTTCAGGGGAAAGGCTAAGGGAGTAAACCCTGACAGAAAATCCGGAGCCGGAGTCCATAAGGCGGTTTGACATTGTAGTCAACACCGGCAACTCCTGCGGCGCACCTGAAGCCAAGCTGTATTGACTCCGTCTTTCCCTTGGATCCTTCAGCTGCGAAGAGAGGGGGGGGTCTGCTGCATGGGCAACAGCAGACCCTCCATATCACCCTGCCCAGGCTCTGTAGCTTCAGCTTCACTGGAGAGGACACTCCAGTGTCATCGCAAGATGTCGATTCAACACGGGAGGAGACAGATACCGTGTCACTCCCGAGTCGGACTGCACAACCATTCTCGGCGGTGCAGATAGACTCTTAAGAAGCTACACCATCGTCTCTCGAGACGGACGGCTGCCGACGACTAGGTGGTAATCATTCTGTTAAGCATGTTATATACATATATTATCACAATATCCTCACAATAATCCCATGGGGTAATTCTATTACTATTTACATTTCAAAGTTAAGGAAAATTAGGCTTTAAACTGTTCAATAACTTGCCAAACTTACCACCTAAGCTTGTTAACTAGAACAGAACTGAACCTAGACTGTCTGTCTCCAGAGCGCCTACTCTAAACTTTTGCCTAGAGTTTGCAATCCAGGAGATAAATTTGAGCCCATTCAGCTGTTTTGTTTGGACTGCATGATGTTTTTTAAAAAACAAATTGTACTTTGAATAAGTTTAGAAGACATGATCATTACATCACAGTCTGTACAGCCTTCATCCTTCCTTCTTTATCATATAATTTACCTGCTACACTAAGTGCATTTGAGTTGTTGAAACTTGCTCTATTATACTTCTTCCTTCAATCTTTAACAGGCTCAGCATAAATCTAGGGTCCAAAAACCATATTTTATTTCTATACACACACACACACACACACCACCACCACCATTAACACTGCCACCATTGCCATCAGGAAAAATAAAACAAAATAAGCCTGTGCTTTCTTTCTACCACTTTTCCTGGTCGTGGTCATTCATAATGCCTAAGGTTCTCTCCCAGATTTGCCTCTCCAAACCAGATTCAAGTCCAACTTCTACAATGTAGTGGCAACTTGGTTTTTGCCTAGAAGCATAGGGCTATACCCTGAGCATGTTCTGTAACAGGGGGTGAGGGGCTCCTCCAAGAAATGCATCATCTCATCATTTGTTTGATGTTGTCATATCCCTTATCTCTGAGCAGTAGCCTGTGACAGACAGATATGTTCTAAGTGCAAGTAAATTTAAATCATTTTTATATTGGAATGGCAAAGCCTCTGCTGATGTGTTGCCTTATGAACTCATTATTAATTGCACATCCATTATACATTCAAAACATAAGAATACTTTCTTAAATTACCTGTATCAGGAAGCTAACATATTTCTTTGACTTTCTGGCTTTTGAATAGTAGGAAGGTTTCTGTGGCTGTGTCTGCTTTTTGGATGTGGAGGGCAAAATCTGACTTCTGTATGTAACTGCTTTTTGTGTTTCTTTAAAGAAAATAGAAAAACACTTTAACAAAAGCTAGATTAAAATCCTGTATGCTGTTTTTAAAAATGGTAGAAAAAATGTTATTTATTTCTGAACCTGAACTTTTGGGAACATTATCATAGCAAGGTATTAAAACCAGTTTTTTCAGAGCTGCTCTTTGTGTTGCAAGTTCCAACAGAGCAGCGATAAAGACAGGTGCTGAACACTAAATTGGTCCAGCTGCATTACCCATCGAGTGGCCTGATATTTGCACCTGGGGCAGTGAAAGAGCACACAGTTATTAACCTCCTACAAGCTTTTATTTCTTTTGGCAGAGGAAGGGTTGGATTTCTCTTCCCTTTATACATTTATACACAAGATAATTTTAGTCTTAAATCCAAAGAGTCACCTACTATATGTTAAATAATTCAATTCAATAATTAGGAACACTAGGACTTCTTATTTAGAATGTATGAAGTAGTTTAAACATACAAAAAATAACCAATACATTCTGCCAACTTTACACACACATTAATAAATACAAATCACAAAGTAATTCTAGTAACAAATAGCTATTACTATTATCCCCATTCCATACATTCATACATGAGGAAACTCAGAGAACCAAGTGACCAACCCAAGATCACACAGCTGCAAGTGATAACGGAGCAGGGACTCCAGCTCATGACTTGTTATTCCAAATCCCATGTTCTTTCAATGAGTTAGCTGTCCCTTTTTCCCCCTTTGGCTGCTCTGATAATGGTGATAAACCCAGGCAGGTGGCACATTTTCTCACCACTCACAGTCAACAATCTGTTGAGAAATGGGTTAAGAGAATAGAAAGTGCTATACTTGTCATCATCTAAAAACTGTCCCTTAGTCAGTGTAGGTATATAAAAAGCTCCAGAAGTTTGTTTCTAAACTGGCAGGCCAGTTTTCCCCATGGAAAACTAGCTCTGCAGGGTCTTGTACATAGAGGTTTTGTGATCACATTTCTTTTTCTTTCAGGATCTTCAGTGTGCTAATGACCATGATTATCCTAGAAGAGGACATAATAAAGAGTTACTGGTTAGATTTGTGTACCATGAATGATCTTGGGGAGCCACTGTTCTTGTGGGTCCCTGCAGCTTTCTAATTTCTGGAAAATAGATCCTAGAAACCATCTCTCACAGCTTGAGAACACAAGATTTGGGAGAGTTGATAGTAAACTTACAGAATTCCCTCCCAAAATTTTGTATAGAACAAAAATATAGATTTGGAAACAGTTTGAACAGATTTATAAATGGTATAGTTATATGTTATCAAGGGAAACAAGCAATGGTACAACCTCACATCCCAGGGAGTTGTTACTTAGCCCATTTCCAACCTTCCCCTCCCTGAGGTTGTGTGGCCCAAGCCTGACTCGGGATGACAGCTCTTGTGTTATTAGCTCAAAATTGCTTCAGGATAGCACCGAGAGCTGTATTTATTCTTGTTAGTGATAATGAGATGAATTCAAGAATTAAAATTAATTGTGTTTAAATTTAGACTTATCTACATTTAGAATGTCTCTCCAAAACTCAATATATTCTTTTGAACTAATACTTCTTCCTTATTTTACTTCAGTGATGAGTAAAACTAGAAAGTAACATAAGACATATTTTATAAAATTTTATTCTTATCCTGGAATGAATTCCATAGATAATATATAACTTATCCATATGTACATAATCTTTAAAAACAAAAACAAACAAATGAGCAAAATAGAACAGACATGGAAACAAGGAAGACTGACAGTGAGCAGAGGGGCGGGGGAGGGATAGAAGGGGAAGAAAAAGGGGAAGGGTCTAATCTAGTATAATTGACCCTGGATATGGACAACAGGGAATATTTCAATCTTCAAATTAAATTTTAGAATCTCCCTCATTCATATACAATAACTAGCATCTCTAATTTAATCACCATATCAATATTGTATATCTTTTCTGCAGTATCTCTTAAAGTTTTGCTTTGTTTTACATCCAATCCCAGCCTTGTTCTTCCATCTAGAAAAAATGACATCCTTTTAGCTGGACCTCTACTTTGTATTTCCAGTTGAAATCCACTCTATGAACAGCTTCTGGAATAATGTCTCTCAAATGCCAACCTCTATACATTCACTCCTTATAAACACTATCTTACTCTGGCATTGCAATATTGACCATAGCCTTCACATTGCATGGTGTGGCTATGGAACACACAATGGGGAAAACTCACTGTCATAGTGTCCAAATCTACTCCTATGTAGTCCTACAGCAAGTGCTTTCAAGTTGCACATATGGCCCTCGTTAAAACCTGCCTTGTGGACTTGAGTCTTCAGCATGACCATCTCTGATTTTGAGTGGCTGGCCTTCTGGAAGAGGAATGAACTGAAAAAATCAAACCCAGCTGTTCTAGATAGAGGCACTATAAATATATATGTATTTATATGAAGATATATAAAATCTCTATGCTGAAGTTCACTATAATGTATTTATATGAAGATATATAAAATCTCTATGCTGAAGTTCACTATAATCCTCTTGTGTAATGGGCCACACTGCCTGCCATGAGACTTGCTTTTCTGTACTGTCAGGCAAGTCCACACCAGGACACTTCTATGCTCTTTGCTTCTTCTTTTCTAAAAGCAATGGGGTTTGAAGAGGGATTTGAGGGGATGCCCATCCTTTTACTGGGTGTGAGGACCATGGAATCCAGTCAGGCTCCCTCATCCCCAATGCCCAGATAAAAATTAGATTTGCATGTGCAGCACACTTGCAGTTATATAAGCACTGATATCATATTTTAGCTTTGTATATGCACGATATAAAAGGGGCATTAACCCCCACAGAAGTGTTCATGTTCGTGTTCATGTCCAGGTAGTGGGCAGAGAGCAAATGGAGGAGCAGTGTCGAGAGCCAGTGGGTGCCAAGCAAGGGTTGTGCCGAGCACTGAGTGAGCAAACTGCAGGGGTGCACACGTGAATACTATAATGTCTGCAATAAAGGAATTGTCAGAGACCCCAACATTGCCTCACATATTCTTCCAATCACCAGACCAAAAAAAAAAAAAAAAAAAAAAAAAGCAGTGGGTTCCATGATACTGGGAATCCTCTTTTTATGCTGAAAATTCTGTCCTAACTTGAGTCCCACAATGCCCAACCCTCTTTCCTAAAGGAGATGCCTGAAGAAGCCTCTGCTCTCTTGCTCTTTGACTCCTTTTCCAGTCTCCAGGGTGGATGCTGACTGTGTGCTTTACACATCTTTTTGGCCCCAAAGGAGCCCTCCCATTAGAGGATCCACAGCGATCTTCCAACATCACTGAGTACCTTTGAGAGCACTTGCAGAATTTTTTCATCACTTACAGTTAGGAGCTCAGTGCTCTCTGGGGGTGATGCAGTTAGAAGTGTGGGCCTCAGATCTATTCCTTACATCAGTAAAAAGAAGTGTATATGGCCTTGGCCTCTTATCAGCTCTTCAATTCTCCTCCTTCTCTCCTTGATCCTAACCTCTCCCTGGTCTAAATCTATGACTCATTGTAAGAAAAGAAAAAGCACTTACTTTTATTTCACCACTTTTGCCCGACCTCAACATGGAGAACCAGAGGGAAGGAGTGGGACCCAGAGGCAGGAGCATGGGACAAAGCAGGGCACCTGTTGGAACTGGAGCTGTCAGACCTCTTGGTAACCTCCTCTCTTCCTCACTTCTCCCAGAACTTTCTGACCCTTCCCCCTATGGAGAAGACCACTATTGCTGTCTGTAGTTCAGCCTTACTATAATCTCTGTGCCTGACAATTCAACACATCACAGGGCTAACGTTCCCCCCATGACTCTAACCGAACAACTAGACAGACAACCTCTAACATCCCTCTGTCGGTAATATCAGCCATGTTCCAAAGAGAAGTTCCTGGTCTATGTCTGCTGGTCCTGGGGCTCGCAGGGTAACCCGACCAGTCCCCAATTCCCACTGCAAAGTTGGCCAAGTTTCAAAGGGGAAACTTTCTGAAGAATGGCTGCTTATCAAATTCCAAAAATAAGCATTGGCCACCACTCACAAGCATCCTGGATTTCCCCAGTGGCTGCTTTTCCTGCCTCCTTGCCTTCTGTAACAGTGTTGAGTGCTTAACTTTATCTCCCCCCTTTTCAGACCTTCTACCCTGAGCTGGGGATGTGTAGTGGGGTCTGTTCCTTTGTGGAAATGCCTTGACTCAGGCAATTTTGAGGTCTTAGAGGAAGGATGAATAAGTGGGAATAACAATTATGACTCTCAAGAGACAGGTGATAATGACATGGCAACTGTAGAATTGACTTCCATTCAACAAATGCTCACTGAGCACCTACTGAGGCTGAGCGCTGGCTATAAACTGAGCAATGAATGGGGAGGCAATAAGAACACTGGGATGATCAACATGGGCCCTGGTCTGGGGGACATGCCACTAAAATGGGTATTGGAAGGTGTGTATTCAAACATGGTGAATGTAAGGCAGAAAGCGATGGGAGATGGCATGAAAAAATGTGACACTACTGAAAAGGCATATGCAGTTTGTGCAGACAAAGGAGAGCTTTCTAGAAGACACGGCATATGACAAAGTCCAGGAAGTATCTTTGTAAATTGGAAGAAGACTATAACTTAAAAGGGTGAAAGGATAAGGGCCTGGAAGGGAGGTCTGGTGTGCTCTTATTAAAATACCAACCCTCTGCTTCTTCTCTTTATGGCCAATGTCTTCAATTGTCCTGACCCTTTAGAAATATCTGCAGCCAGATGAAAGCCTTGAAACTGCCTCCATAGAAAAAGAGCAGGATGACAGCTGGGGGAGGCAGCAGGTGGGGAGTAGGTTAGAGAGTGGAGGGGTTGAGAAAAAAAAAGGAAGAAAAAGAAACTGTCTCATTATCATTGATTGAGCACTTGGCAAGGTTTGAAGGACTTTTGTTATTATTGTTGAATATTTTTATTTCCCATAAAGACACAAGATTTTGAAAAAAAAAATCCCTGCCATGCATTAATGCCTACCTGCTCAGTATCTTTTCAGAAAAATTATAAATTCCTTTCACATCAAGGGATATTTCTTATAAATTTCTTTGGAGCCAAACATATGCATTCATTAAATCAATACTGAATGAGCAAATAAAGTTGTGGGAGTCTTAAATAGCACAGAACCATTCCCTACATCTCTGAAGTATAAGAAAATATCTTTATATGTTTGTCTCTGGTAAGTGAAACCATTCTGAATAGTTTTAATTAATTTATTCAATATTTAGTGCCTGTCCTTCAAGGGGAGGAATGCAATGGAAAGTGCAGGCACAGTCCAGGTCATGGAGATACTCAAAAACAGTACTAAAAAGCAGAATCTTATCTTTCATAGGTCAGAAAGTCACTGAGGCATTTTGTGCATGATATAAAATGGTCAGTTTTCTTTGATAGATAGAACACTTTGATGACAATGTGAAAGATGGATTTGAAGGGCAGGACTAGAAACAGGATTAAGTGCAAGACAGGAGAGAAATGATGAGGACTTCAGCTGGAACAATAGTCTTAAGGATATAGAAATGGGAACAGGTACAAGATACAAAATACCTTCGGTGGCTGATTGTTCGGAGTCAAAATTCAAGAATGAGCTTCAGGTTTCTAACTGAGATAAGTAGGTGGTAATGAAAAATATGATTCGCTTCCCTTCTGATAAGAACCCTAGACTTTTCTAATGCTTCTTTCAAAATACTCATCACACTCAAAATGCCATATTTGTCTTTTCTGCTAACCTATAAGCTACAGAATATCCTGGACCATACTGGTCCCTATCATCTGCTACAGGTTCCAGCACATGCTAGGTGCTTCATAAATATTCCTTAAATTAAAATTGGTATATTGATTTGATGTGACTCCTATATATCTTGGAAGAAGATAGTTTAGGGTGGAGGTCTCTTTATCCTTTCCTATCTCTGAGTCTACTCAAGTCAACTTCAGGTGTAAAAAGCGCATTGTTTTCACTATTATTCCTTCAGAAATGAAATTCCACAGTTTCTAATTTAATATTTCCATGGTTAAGCAGCCTGCACTGTCAAAAAAGTCTTCCTAAAATATTGTACATAATAATTGTGTTTCCATTCAAATCATAATTGTATTTCATGAAATAAATCAGTTAGCTTCTTTTTAAAGATGTCTCTTCATAGGAATCAAGAAAGATTTGAAAAGAGATATACCTCCATGAAGAAAAAAAAAATGAAAGCCTGTACTCAAGTACCAAGCTGTTGGCTGCATACACAAAATTTTATTTTCCTTAAGAATGAATTCATAAGACTTCCAGCCAAGATGGAGGCATAGACAAACATGCTGCTTCTCCCTCCACAACGAAGAAGATATACAACTACTTTAAAACTAGAGATAACCAGAAGTTCCAGAAAATCAAGCTGCATGGAAGTCCAACAAAGAGATATATAAAGAAGAAATACTCATCCAGATAGGAGGGATGGAGCCAGGGTAGAGAGGATGTGGTGTGGTGGTGGCAGCAGCAGTGGCAGCAGGAGACCACCGGAAAGCACAGTTACACATTTTAAAAAGTGTTGGTCTTTGAAATACTAACAGTCTTTATTTAATTTTTTTTCTTTTTTGTGAGGTTAAGCATTAAACACTGATCCAATGTAAATCTATCAATATTGTGTACTTAATATTCAAATCCTTAATAACTCTGCTTTCTAATGGGTTAATAGAATTATTACCAGAGTCCTAACAGGAAACAGGTGGAACACTTGAAATAGACTAATTTGAGAAGGTTTACAAAAGGATTAATTATAAAGTCAATGCTTCTGGAAAACTACCATACACAGGAGAGAACCTCAGGGCTGGGAGTAGCCTGACTAATCATCCTTGTGCCAGAGTGAATGAAAGAGGCAGTGGTTACTGAAAGCTGGTGGGAGAGGATCAAATAGAGAAGAAGTCCTTGAGAGGACCAGAAATGTCTGTTGAGAGGAATCAAGTCAAACTCACAGGAAGGAACCCATGGAAATAAATACCAATCAGCACTCTCCTTCCTCCCTTTGATCTTTTACCAAGCTCACCACTGGCCAAACTCAACTGAAGACAAAGGGAATAAAAAACAGGCAGGTCAGCCTTGCAGAGTAGAGAACAGGGTGGAGAAAGGTGAAAAGTGGATCTGGAAGGAAGAATAGAAAATATTAGCTCAGAGTTACACATTTAAGGTTTCCTTCCTAGAAAAAAAAAAAAATACCTTTGTCCATTTTTTAGAGTCCAGAATGTTTTCATCATCTCCCTCTTGCAGAGGAGAAATTTTCCCTGGGCTTACACTTATTTGTTGTTTTTTTTTAACTTCTCCAACAAATTTATTTTGGGGGGAAAGAAATGGACTTTGAGGAAGAATAACATGGAACAGAGAGGTATGGAATAGAAAATAAATACAAATGTAAGCTGTTTTTCTAATTGTTTTATAACCACAACAAATGAGTACAGAGAATGCCCTGTACAAAACAACACAATAAAGGTTCAAGATCAGAGTGTTTCTTTAGGCAAAGCTGAAGATTTCCATCTCTGGTATTTGGAATTTAGGCCGCAATCCTTATTTTTGGATGGATCACTGGATGTGTCATACAGTCCATGCTTTCGACCAGATTTGAACAGAGGAAGGGACACTTGGCCCAGGTAGAAGTACATGAAGTGTTTGGTTTCACATGTCATCTAACTACCAAAGTCCCTCCCTATGATACAGTGCCAGGTGACTTCTTGTCAAACTTTTTCTTAATATGGGCCGCAACCTCCTTTTCCATGTTATATATCTCTAATGCCTGAGTAGCACGTTCCATGGAGTTCTGTTACATTTCCTCCCTGATATATCCACATTTTTGATCACCAACTTTCGGTTACAATGGAGCAGGGAATGACCAACTGCAACAGTCTCCTGGTGGATGGGCTGGAGTGACTCGCACCCAGCAGAAGTTGCCCTTGCTCCCAAAGCTGTGCCCATCGCCTGAGTTTACACTTAAATTTCTAAGTATGTAGCTAGCAACAAACCCCATGTTCCTCTAGCACAGCAGAAAAAAATCTGAAAGATGAGTGCAATTCTAGAACACTGGGGAAACATGTATAGAAAAAGTGAAAAGTGAAAAAACCCAGTAAAACTATAAATTAACATTTTAGAATTATGACAGAAAAAATTATTTAGAATTCTTTAAAGTCTTTAGAATTTACAGGTGGCTTCTTGATGTGTCATGTTTACAAATGTACATATCAGGACCTTCGGCAATAAAATAAATAGATATTTCTTCAAAAAGTATTGTTTCAATGTGAAAAAAATTATTATTAATTTCTAAAGCTTGCCAATAGTACAAATTTTTTTCTTGTATTATATGTCAATTTATCAAAATATGTCCAAAAGTGTTAGATTTCCATCCAGCATTTTCTTGAATTACTTGATATTAGAACAGAGCATGGCACTAAGTGTATAAAGTTAGTATAATAATAGCAGGTAGTTTCTGTTCTTACCTGCTCCTCTTCTGAAGGTATAGTATATATTTTTTCAAAGCATGGATTCAGAAATGCACTCAAGTATGAGATTAGGATCAAAGTCCTGTCTTATAATATGTATTTTCATGAATGTAAAATGTTAAAAAGAAAAAGGCAGTACATTCTCCTGGTGAATAGCTTGAAGTTTGAGGGAAAGGCATTAAAATCCAAGGGACCACAGAGATTGTTGGCAAGACCAGATTGGCAAGGACTCTAAAATCAACCCCTAAATATAGTACTTTTATTTATTGTTATTTATTGGAGTATTTTATCTACCTTCTTCCCAAAAGAAACAAAATGCTTCATTGTCATTTTCTCCTCATTTTTCCTATCTTAGATTAGAAACTGACAGCTTAAATCAGTTTTGTAAGAGCAATGACACCACAGCCCAACCATATGTTATTTAAAAAGCTGGATTTTATTAATCATAGGTGAAGTTGGCTTAAGTGAAAGAGATAATTTATATCCCTGGGCTGCCAGCAGGATAGAGATCACAGCCCCTGCTTCCCATTGTGAACAAGATCTATAAAAAAAGCTGAGCCTTTTTTTCCACCAGGACACTCATTTTATACAGCACCAACTGACAGAATTTTCAAGAGCACAATTTCAGCCTGTGAAACAGATCACTGTAACTGGTTTAGAGTATAGCTGGACAAAAATTAGAAAATACAGGAAATACAGGTTCAAGGCATAACTTCTCTCAAATACTAGACAAGTAATAGGTACAGAAAAAAAATAGTTGCTTTGAACCAAATATTACCAATTCCATTCAGAATCAGAGTTGTATTGGTTAAACTTTCATTTGAAATACAAAATTTTAAATGCTTATGTCATTCACTATTTCACTTTTTACTCATGGTTTTCATCAGAAGAGGGCTATTTTATAATATGACAATCCTCTCCCTAGCCAATGACTGTCTTAATTGGTCCTCTACTTTACCTATTTGAATAGCACCCTCAGTGTAAGTATTGTCAAAGTGAAATTGCTAGGTTGTACAGTAGTTATATTTTTAATTTTTTGAGGAATCGCCAGGCTTTTCCATAGTAGCTGCACCGGTTTACAATCTCACCAACAGTGCAGGATTCCCTTTTCTCCACATCTTTGCCAGCACTTGTTGATTTTCCTTTTCCTAATAGTCATACTGACAGGTATGAAGTGATAACTCATTGTGGTTTTGAATAAGATTTCTCTCATGATTGGTGATGTTGAGCATGTTTTCATGGGTCTGTTAACGATCTGTATGTATTCTTTAAAGAAATGTCTATTCAGGGCCACTGCCCATTTCTTAATTGGACTTTTTCTTTCATGTTGAGTTGTGTGAGGTTTTTTATTAACTTAATCTTTATTGTATTTTTTCCGATTATCATTTAGTCCCTTTATGTCCCCTTCCCCCCAGCAATCACCACACTGTTGTCCACGTCCTTGAGTACTTTTTCCTTTCTGCTCAATCCTTCCACCCCCTAACCTCCACCCCCAGCTATCTTCCTGCTCTCAATTGATAAGTCTCTCCCCATTTTCCTTGTTGGTTCAGTTTGTTCATTAGATTTGATGTATGAGTGAAATCATATGGTATTTGTATTTCTCTGGCTGTCTTATTTCACTAAGTGTAATGTTCTCCAGGTCCATCCATACTCTCGCAAAGGGCAAAATTTTCTTCTTTTTTATAGCCAAGTAGTATTCCATTGTGTAAATGTCCCATAGTTGTTTTATGCACTCATCTACTGATGGACACTTAGGCTGCTTCCATAACTTGATGATTGTATATAGCACAGCACTGAACATGAGGGTGCTTGAGTTCTTTCAAATTAGTATTTTGGGTTCCTTCAAATATATTCTCAGAAGAAGACTCGCTGGGTCAAAAGACAGATTCATTTTTAATTTTTTGAGGTATCTACATACTTCTTTCCAAAATGGCTGCACCAATCTGTATCCCACCAACAGTGCAAAGGGTTCCCCTTTTCTTCACATCCTCACCAGCACTTGTTTGTTGATTTATTGATGATAGCCATTCTCATAGATGTGAGATGATATCTCACTATGGTTTTAATTTTCATTTCTCTGATAATTAGTGGCATTGAACATCTTTTCATTTGTCTATTGGCTATCTGTATGTCCTCTTTGGAGAAGTATCTATTCAGGTCCTTTGCTCATTTTTTAAAATTGGGTCACTTTTTTGTGGGGGGGGCAGTGTTGAGTTTTCTAAGTTCTTTATATATTTTGGATATTAACCCCTTATCAGGTGTATTGGTGAATATGTTCTCCCATTCTGTGGATTGTTTTTTGTTTTTTTTTGTTTTTTTTTTTGTTAATGATTTTCCTTTGCTGTGCAAAAACTTTTAAATTTGAAGTAGTCCCATTTATTTATTTTTTCTTTTGTTGCCCTGGCCTGGAGAAAGATACTCCCTAAAATATTGTTATGAGCAATGTCTGAGATTTTGTTGCCTATGTTTTCTTCCACAATTTTTATCTATTTCAGGTCTAATATCTAAGCTGTTGATCCAATTTGAATTTATTCTTGCTTGTGGTGTAAGAAGATGGTCTAGTTTCATTTTACTGCACCTATCTGTCCAATTTTCATTTTACTGCACATATCTGTCCAATTTTCTAATATCTAAGCTGTTGATCCAATTTGAATCTACTCTTGTGTGTGATGTAAGAAGATGGTCTAGTTTCATTTAACTGCACATATCTATCCAATTTTACTGAAAATATCTGTCCAATTAAACTATTTTAGCCCATTGTATGTGCTTGCTTCCTCTGTCAAATATTAATTGACTATAAAGGTGTGGGATTATTTCTGGGTTCTCTATTCTGTTTCATTGATCTATGTGTCTGTTTTTATGCCAATACCATGCTTTTCTGATTACTATGGCCTTATAGTATAGCTTGACAATAGGTAGTGTGATTCTTCCAACCTTGTTCTTCTTTCTCAGAATTGCTATTGCTACACAGGACCTTTCTTGGTTCCATATAAATTTTTGAAATATTTGTTCTTGTTCTGTGAAATATGTCATTAGTATCTTCATTGGAATTTCATTGAATCTACAGATTGCTTTGGGGAATGTGGACATTTTAATGTTGTTAATTATTCCTATCCATGGACACAGTATGTATTTCCACTTCTTTGTACTTATTCAATTCATTTCTTCAGTGTCTTATAATTTTCCAAGTACAAGTTTTTCACATCCTTAGTTAGATTTATTTCTAGATATTTTATTGTTTTTGTGGCAATTGCAAATGGGATTGTTTTCTTAATACCTCTTTCTGTTAGTTCATTATGGCCATATAAAAATACAACTGATTTCTGGATATTATTTTTGTATCCTGGTACACTTCTGAGTTCATTTATCAGCTCAGGTAGTTTCTTGGTGGAATCTTTGGAGTTTCTATGTACAGCATCATGTCAGTTTTACATCTTTCTTTATGATTTGGATGCCTTTTATTTCTCCTTTTTGTCTGACTGCAGAGGCTAGGACTTCCAGTATTCCACTGAATAAGAGAGGAAACATTTGTAGTTTTTTCTAACTGAGTATGATCTGACAGTAGGTTTGTCATATATGGCCTTTTGTATGTTTAGGTATGTTCCCTCTAATCCTACTTTGTTGAGAGTTTTTATCATAAATAGATACTGGATTTCATCAAATGCTTTTTCTGCATCTATTTGAGAAGATTGTGTAGTTTTTATTTTTCATTTTGTTTATGCATAAAATCACATTTATTGATTTGTGAATATTGTACCAACCTACCATTCCCAAAATAAATCCCAATTAATCATGGAATATGATTTTTGATGCATTTCTATTTGGTTTGCTAACATTTTTATAAGGATTTTAGTGTCTACATGCATCAGGGATATTGACCTATGATATTCTCTCTGTGTAGTGTCTTTACTGGTTTTTAAATAAGGATAATGCTGGCCTTGTAAAATGAGTTTTGTAGCCTTCCTTCCTCTTGAATTTTATGAAATAGTTTGAGAAGGAGAGGTGTTAGTTCCTCTCAGAATGCTTGATAAAATTCACCTATGAGCCCATCCAATCCAGGGCTTTTGTTTGTTGGGAGTTTTGGTTTTTTTTTATTACTACTTCAACTTCACTAGGTATAATCTGTCTATTCATATTCTCTAACCTTCCTGACTTAGTTTTGGAAGATTGTACATTTCCAGGAATTTATCCATTTCATCCAGGATGTCCAGTTTGTTGGCATATAATTGCTCATAATTATATATATATGACCCTGGCTGGTTTGGCTCAGTGGATTGAGCGTCGGCCTGCGAGCTAAGTGTCGCTGGTTCGATCTTCCAGTCAGGGCACATCAGAGAAGGAAAATTCTGACTCCAAAAAACCTCCGCTGCCTTGCGGCATACCTCTTCAGGGGAAAGGCTAAGGGAGTAAACCCCGACAGAAAATCCGGAGCCGGAGTCCCTAAGGCGGTTTGATGTTGTAGTCAACACCGGCAACTCCTGCGGCGCACCTGAAGCCAAGTTGTATTGACTCCGTCTTTCCCTTGGATCCCTCAGCTGCGAAGAGAGGGGGGGTCTGCTGCATGGGCAACAGCAGACCCTCCCTATCACCCTGCCCAGGCTCTGTAGCTTCAGCTTTACTGGAGAGGACACTCCAGCATCATCGCAAGATGTCGATTCAACACGGGAGGAGACAGATACTGTGTCACTCCCGAGTCGGACTGCACAGCCATTCTCGGCGGTGCAGATAGACTCTTAAGAAGCTACACCATCGTCTCTCGAGACGGACGGCTGCCGACGGATATATATATATATATATATATATATATATATATTTTGGTTTTCCAATTACAGTTCTCCCATTTTTTCCTCATTGTTCCCCCCACCCAGCCCACCCCTTCTCCCACAATCATATCCCTCCCTGTTGTCCATGTCTATAAGTCATTTATACATGTTTTTTGACTAAACCCTTCCCTTATTTACACCCCTTCTCTCCCTCGCCCCTCCCCCCTAATAACTGTTATTCTTCTCCATGTTCTATTTAGTTCATTTGTTTATGTTGTTCTTTACTTTCCTGTGTTAGGTGATATCATGTAGTATTTTTCTTTCTTTCCCTGACTTATTTCACTAAGTATAATTCTCTCTAGTTCCATCCATGTTGCCGCAAATGGCAGGAGTTCCTTCTTTCTCTCTGCTGCATAATATTCCACTGTGTACATGTACCACAGTTTTTTGATCCACCCATCTTCAGATGGGCACGTAGGCTGTTTCCAGCACTTAGCTATTGTAAACAGTGCTGCTATGAACATAGAGGTGCATAAGTTCTTTTGAATTAGGGTTTTAGGATTTTTCAGGTATAATCCTAGCAGTGGAATCGCTGGTTCAAAAGGCAGTTCCATTTTTAGTTTTTTGATGTAATTCCATACTGTTTTCCATAGTGACTGCACCAGTCTGCATTCCCACCAACAGTGCAGTAGGGTTCCCGTTTCTCCACATCCTCACCAGCACTTGTTTTTTGTTGATTTGTTGGTTATGGCCATTCTGACAGGTGTAAAATGGTATCTCGTTGTGGTTTTTATTTGCATCTCTCTGATGGCTAGTGATGTTGAGCATTTTTTCATGTGTCTGTGGACCTTCTGCATGTCCTCTTTGAAGAAGTGTTTGTTTGGGTCCTTTGCCCATTTTTTAATTGGGTTTCTTTTCTTGATGTTGAGTCATATAAGTTTTTTATATATTTTGGAGATCAGTGCCTTGTCTGAGGTATCATTGGCAAATATGTTTTCCCATATGGTTGGTTTCCCTTTAAATTTGCTGATGTTTTCTTTTGCTGAGCAGAAACTCTTTAGTTTGATTTAGTCCCTTTTGTTTATTTTTTCCTTATTTCTCTTAGGAGATGTATCCATGAAGATATTGTTACATGGGATATCTGAAATTTTCCTGCCTATGTTTTCCTCTAGGACTTTTATAGTTTCACGACTTTCATTTAAGTCTTTGATCCATCCTGAGTTTATTCTCATGTGTGGTGTAAGTTGGTGGTCTAGTTTCACTTTTTTGCACGTCCCTGTCCAGTTCTCCCAGCACCATTTGTTGAAGAGGCTCTTCTCACTCCATTTTATGTTCCTTCCTCCTTTATCAAATATTAGTTGATTGTATAGTCCTGGATTTATTTCTGGACTCTCTATTCTGTTCCATTGATCTATACATCTGTTCTTATGCCAGTACCAGACTGTTTTGATCACAGTGGCTTTGTAGTATAGTTTGATGTCTGGTATTGTGATTCCTCCTGCTGTGTTCTTCTGTCTCAAGATTGCTTTTGCTATTAGGGGTCTTTTTTTGGTTCCATATAAATTTATGGAGTATTTGTTCTAGGTCTGTGAAATATGTCATTGGTATTTTAATAGGGATTGCATTGAATCTGTAAATTGCTTTGGGTAGTATGGCCATTTTGATGATGTTGATTCTTCCCATCCAAGAACATGGTATTTGCTTCCATTTATCTGTATCTTCCTCAATTTCTCTTTTCAGTGTTATGTAATTTTCAGAGTACAAGTCTTTTATTTCTTTGGTTAAGTTAATTCCTAGGTACTTTATTTTTTCTGTTGCTATAGTAAATAGTATTTTCTTTTTTGTCTCTGTCTCTGCTATTTTATTGTTGGTGTACAGAAATGCCTTAGATTTCTGTATATTTATTTTGTACCCTGCTATTTTGCCAAATTCGCTTACTATATCGAGTAGATTTTTAGTGGAGTCTATAGGGTTTTCTATGTATACTATCATGTCACCTGCATATAATGATAGTTTTACTTCTTCTTTCCCAATTTGGATGCCTTTTATTTCCTTTTCTTGTCTGATTGCTGTGGCTAGGACTTCCAACACTATGTTGAAGAGGAGTGGAGAGAGTGGACATCCTTGTCTTGTTCCTGATTTCAAGGAGAATGCTTTCAGTTTTTGTCCGTTGAGTATGATGTTGGTTTCAGGTTTCTCATATATAGTCTTAATTATGTTAAGATATGCTCCCTCTGTTCCCATTTTGCTGAGTATTTTCACCATAAATGAGTGTTGTACTTTATCAAATGCTTTTTCTGCATCTATTGATATGATCATGTGATTTTTGTCTTTCATTTTGTTTAGGTGATGTATTATATTTATTGATTTGCAAATATTAAACCATCCTTGCATCCCTAGAATGAATCCCACTTGATCATGGTGTATGATCTTTTTAAGTGTTGCTGTTTACTGTTTGCCAATATTCTATTGAGGATTTTAGCATCTATGTTCATCAGTGATATTGGCCTGTAGTTTTCTTTCTTTGTTATGTCTTGACCTGGTTTTGGAATTAGGGTAATACTGGCTTCACAGAATGAGTTTTAGATTTTTCCCTCTTTTTGGATTTTTTGGAATAGTTTAATTAGCGTAGAAGTTAGTTCTTCCCTAAATGTTTTGTAAAATTCTCCTGTGAAGCCATCCGATTCAGGGCTTTTGTGTGCCGGGAGAGTTTTGATTACTGTTTCAATTTCCTCCTTTGTTATTGGTCAGTTGAAACTTTCTACTTCTTGATTCAGTTTTGGAAGGTTCTATGTTTCTAGAAATTTGTCCATTTCGTCTAGGATTTCAAAGTTCTTGCCATACAGTTGTTTGTAGTAATTTCTTAAAATCCTTTGCATTTCTGTGGTATTAGTCATGACTTCTCCTCTTTCATTTCTAATTTTGTTTATTTGGGTCTTCTCTCTTTTTTTCTTGATGAGCCTGGCTAAAGGCTTGTCTATTTTGTTTATCTTTTCAAAGATTCAGCTTCTACTTTTGTTGATCTTTTGAATTGTTTGTTTAGCCTCTATGTCATTTAATTCTGCTCTGATCTTGATGATTTCCTTCCTTCTACTCGCCCTGGGCTTTGTTGTTGTTGTTCCAGTTCTTGTAACTTTAGGGTTAGATTTTTTATTTGAGATTCTTCTATCCTTTTGAGATATGCCTGTATTGCTATGAACTTCCCTCTTAAGATTGCTTTTCCTGTGTCCCATAGGTTTGGGACTGTTGTGTGTTCATTATCATTAGTTTCCAGAAACTTCTTGATTTCTTCCTTGATGTCATTTTTAATCCATTCATTATTTAATATCATGTTATTCATTCTCCATGAGTTTGAATGTTTTTGAGTTTTTTCCTTGAGGTTGATTTTTAGTTTCAAGGCATTGTGGTCTGAAAAGATGCTTGATATAATTTCAATTTTCTTAAATTTGTTGAGGCTTGTTTTGTGTCCTATCATGTGGTCTATCTTTCAAAATGTCCCATGTGCATTTGAAAAGAATGTATATTTTGCTTCATTGGGGTGAAAAGTTATATATATATATATCAGTTAAGTCCATTTGGTTTAGTGTGTTGTTCCATGCCTGTATATCCGTGGTGTTTCTTTCCTTCGAAAGTCTGTCTATTGTTGATAATGGAGTGTTAAGGTCCCCAACTATGAATGTGTTGCTCTTAATATCCTTCTTGTGATCTTCTAGTATTTCCTTTATATATTTGGGTGCTCCTATGTTGGGTGCATATATGTTTATCAGTGTTATATCTTCTTGATGGGTTGTTCCCTTAAATATTATGAAACGTCCTTCTTTGTCTCTTTTTATGGCCCTTGCTTTGAAATTCATTTTGTCTGATATGAGTATTGCTACCCCAGCTTTTTTTCATGCCCGTTTGCTTGAAATATTTTTTTCCATCTCTTCACTCTCAGTCTGTGTAATTCTTTTGTTTTGAGATGTGTTTCTTGTAGACAGAAAATATGTGGGTCCTGTTTTCCCATCCATTTCGCTACCCTATGTCTTTTAATTGGATCATTTAATACATTCACATTTAAGGTTATTATTGACATGTATTTATTCATTTCCCTTTGTACCTGTGTTCCTTTCCCTTTTTTTTTTTTTTTTTTTTCTTCTCCTTCTTAGATTATTCCTTTTAGTATCTCTTGCAATGCTGGTTTGGTGAATATGTATTCTTTTAGTCTTCCTTTGCCTGAGAAACTGCTTATTTTACCTTCCATTTTGAAGGAGACCCTTGCTAGGTAGAGTAGTCTTGGTTGTGGGCCTTTGTTTTTCATTGCTTGATATATTTTTGACCATTCCCTTCTGGCTTGTAGTGTTTCTGCTGAGAAATCAGTCAATAGCCTTATTGGAGCTTTCTTGTATGTTATTTACTGTTTTTCTCTTGCTGCTTTTAGGATTCTCTCTTTGTCTTTGAATGTTGCTATCTTAATTATGATGTGCCTTGTGGTGGGTCTTTTGGGGTTCCTCTTCATTGGGAATCTCTGTGCTTCCTGGTCCTATATGACCCTTCCTCTCATCAGGGTAGGAAAATTTTCTGTCACTATTCTTCTTATCAGGCCCTCTCTTCCTTGTTGTTCCTTTTCCTCCTCTTGTATTTTTATGATCCAGATATTATTTTGTCTCGTGTTGTCCTGTAATTCCTTTAGACCTTCTTCATACTTTTTCAATCTTTTTTTATTTTGTTGTATTGTCTGGGAATTTTTTTCTACATTGTCTTCTAATTCACAGATCCGATCCTCTGCTTTGTTTAGCCTGCCTTTGATTGATTCTACTGTGTTTTTCCATTCAGAGAGTATATTCTTCATTTCCTCCTGGTTCTTATTAATAGTTTCTATGTCCTTTTTAATGCTGGTGTAGTTCTCCATAAGTTCCCTGTAATTTTCTTAGAGCTGTTGGTAACTTCATTGGAGGGTGTCGTAGTTGTTTTTGAGGTTGTCGAGTATATTGAGCTTCTTCACCACCATTGTTTTGAATTTCATGTCTAACATTTGGGTTATGTCTATTCCATCTACCTCTCTTTCTGAGGATTCTTCTTTTCTTTTCATTGGGAGGTTGTTTCTGCATCTTACCATGTTGATTTCTTCTTGTTTGTTTTTGTTTTTTGGATTTGTCTGCTTTGATTTCCCGCCTTTGTGGTAGGAGATTCTTTATAGGAGATCTGGGAGTTTCAGTGGTGCAGTCTCTTTGATCTCCTGAACCTGATGTTCTTGGGTTACCCTTTATGTCTTTTGTTTATGCTGTCTGGTTATATTTCTGTTACTCTTTAGTGAGACCTTCCGTCTGGCTAATTGATTGAGAGTCACTCTGCCCACTTTGTCTTGAGTTCTTGTGTGGAGATGCTGTTAAAAACATAAACACACAGCCCAGGCAAGAAACCTACACCCTCAGAAATATTCCCCACCCTCTATCCCACTATCGGTAGCAAATGAGGCAGTATTACTATAAATGTAGAGAGGTTAGGACTATTATATTATAGGAGAAATAGGTAAGAGTTGTTTTAAATGAAGAAAAAGATGATTTTTCAGAGGGGGGATGATAGAGTAGTAATAGTAGCAGGTAGTGTCAAGAGTATGCAAGACAATAAGTAATATTTACATTGTATGTTAATTAAAAAATAAAATAAAAATAAATAAAAAAATTTTTAAAAAAGAGAGAGAGGGAAGAATGCAGGATAAAGTAAGAAAGTGGTAGTGTATAGTACTAGATTTAAATAGTAGTCATATGCTATATATTTAGTGTGAAAGGGAGGTCAAACAAAACTAACAAGCAAACAACAATTAAAGATGAAGGATGGGAGGGAGAGATGGTATGAAACAGGTTAAAGAGATAGTTTAAAGAGAAAAATATAATTTTTTCCTTTCCCTCATTTCTTTCTTCTCCTTTAAAAAAAAAAACAAACTATTTTTCCTTCCTTCTTTCAATTAAAATTAAAGTTAAAAAGAAAGTCTTTACTCAGTTCAGCCTTTGTGTGCAGTCTTCTTTTTCTGGATCCACACCTGGTCAAAATTCCATGAGTTTCAAATTTTTTCCTGGTTGGCTGGCTATGAGGAGCTCTGGCTGGTTTCTGTGGCTGCTTTTCTCTCACTCAGGGACCTGTTGTAACTATCTGCTGTGAGCCGCAGAGTTGGGTCTCTACCCACTTGTCCTGTGGCACCCTCCAGCAGTCCTCAAGCTTCTCTAGTAACGCTGTTCTGTTGGCGTGCCAGTGTGCATGTTCCTGGTCCCCACCGTGCTTTGGATCCTGCCTTCACTCCTCCTCCCAAGAAGTCTCTGTGTTCTGAGCTGCAGCACCAAGCTGTCTGTCCCTGGTGGGCAGCGCCTCTCTGTTCGCCTTTGTGCTCTGCCTGCTCTGCCCACCTACTTTGGGCCCTGACCGAGACCATGTTTCTAACGCAGCTTTCCCGGCCCAATTCCACTTTTTTTTTCTGATCAGTGGCACCACGATGGATGCACGCGCCCAGTATGTGGTGCCGCCAGCACCAGTCTCAGTTCACACAGCTTCCCAAAGTCTGGGTCGCTCGTCATCTCCCTGTTCCACTGAGCGCCCTGCCCATAGGTCTGGAGCTCTGATCAAGACCCTGTTTCTAATGCAGCTCTCCCGGCCCAGTTCAGCTTGTCTCTTTTAAGTGGCGCCATGATGCGTGCACCCCAGGGCGTGGGGTTACCAGCCCAGACCTGCCTGTCCTGGGGATCTCCACCTGGATTAAGATCATACAGTTTCCCACAGTCTGGGCCACTCGCCGTCCTTCCACGCCGCTGGCCCAGTTCACAGAAACCTTTCTATTGTTTCCCTATGGGACTCTGCTGTTCTCTGCACCCACAGTAGGCAGCAATCTCCAAGCAGATTCCTGGCTGTGAGCTGGTCTGCAGCTGTCCCTCTGAGGAGTGCAGGGTTTGGTGGGTCCAGTGACTCCTCCCGAGAGCGCTGGCAGGCCTTCTGCCCTTTTCCACTCTACTCTCGCTCTCCCTTCCCCACTCGAGCTGTCCATAGTTTGTACTCACTCACTCATCTCCCTGTCCAGTATCCCAAGCTTTCCACGATAGAAGCAGGCAGACAACACTGCTACTTACTCTGCCGCCATCTTCTCTCCTGGGCCATATTTTCTTACAATGATTTGTATTTTTTTGGTGTCAGTTATCATTTCTTCTCCTTCATGTCTAATTTTACTTATTTGGGTCCTCTATCTTTATTCTTGATGAGTCTGGATAAAGATTTGTCAATCTTACTTTTCTTTTCAAAGAACCAGCTCTTGGATTCATTAATCTTTTGTATTTTTTTAGACTCCGTTTCACTTACTTCTGCTCTAAACCTTTATTATTTCTTTCCTCCTACTCTCCTTAGGCTTTGTTTGTTGTTCTTTTTCAAGTTTCTTTAAATGTAAAGTTAGATTGTTTATTCAAGCTTTTTCTTATTTTTTGAGATAGGCCTGTAGTGCTATGAATTTCTCTCTTAGGATTGCTTTCCCTGTGTCTAACTGATTTGGGATTGTTGTGTCCTCATTTTTATTTGTTTCAAGGTATCTTTTGAGTTCTTCCTTGATCTCGTTGTTGACTCATTCATTGTTTAATAATATGTTATTTAGCTTCCATGTCTTGTGATTGATTTCTAGTTTCATAGCACTGTGGTCAAGAAGATGCTTGACAGGATTTCAATCTTCTTAAATTTATTTAGACTTGTTTTGTGTCCTAACATGTGGTCTATCCTGGAAAATGTTCAATATGCACTTGAAAAGTATGTATATTATTCTGCTTTGGGATGAAAAGCTCTGAAGATATCAATTAAATCCATTTGATCTAGTGTCCCATTTAAGGTCTCTCTCCTTGTTGACTTTCTGTCTAAAAGATCTGTCCATTGAAGCCAATAGGATGTTAAAATCCCTGACTATGGCTGTATTTCTGTCAATCTCTCCCTTTATGTTCATCAAGATTTGCTTTACATATTTAGGTGCTCCTGTGTTGGGCGTATAATTGTTTACTAGGGTTATATCCTCTTGTTAGATTGTTCCCTTTATCATTATGTAGTGTCCTTCTTTGTCTCTTACTATAGCCTTGGTTTTAAAGTCTATTTTGTTGATATAAGTACTGCTACCCCAGTATTTTTTCTTTGCATGAAATATCTTTTTCCATCCTTTACTCTTAGTCTTTTTGTATCTTTCAATCTGAGATAGGTCTCTTGGAGGCAGTGTATATATTGGTCTTATTTTCTTATCCATTTAGCTACCCAATGTCTTTTAATTAGAGCCTTTAAGCCATTTACATTTAAGGTGATTATTGAGAGATATATATTTAGTGCTATTTTATTGTTAGACTACTTTCTTCTGTTATTTTTTTTTCTTTCTCTTTTTATTCTTTTTCTTAAAGCAAGCCCTTTAGCATTTTTTTTTTTTTTTTTTTTTTTTTTTTTTTTTGCCGCACTGGTTTGGTGTTAACAAACTCCTTTAGCTCTTCTTGTCTGGGAAGTTCCTTACTTCTCCTTTGATTTTAAATGATAGCCTTGATGGGTAAAGTAGCTTTGGTTTAAGTCCTTGCTTTTCATCACTTTGCATATTTCACACCACTCCCTTCTGGCCTGAAATGTTTCTGTTGAAATAGCAGATGACAGTCTAATTGATGCCCCCTTTTATGTAACTACCTGTCTTCAAGCTTTGTCATTTTAATTATGATGTGTTTTGGTGTAAGCTTCTTTGGGCCCATTCATTTGGCACTCTCTGAGTTCCAGGGCTTGTGTGCCTTTCTGAATCACCAGATTAGAGAAGTTTTTGTCATTATTTCTTCAAATAGGTTCTAGATCTCTTGTTTGCTCTCTTCTTCTTCTGGTATTCTCATGATGCAGATGTTGTTACACTTCATGTTGTCCAAAATGTGTTGTAAGCACTTCTCATTTTTTTCAATTCTTTTTCCTGTTTGCTGCCCTACCTGGGTTTTTTTTCTACCTTGTCTTCTAAATCTCTGATTTGATTATCTGCTTCATCTAACCTACTATTTATTCCTTCTAGTGGATTTTTGATTTCAGATATTGTATTCTTTATTTCTGACTGGTCTTTTTTATGGTTTCTATGTCTTTTTTTCATGTTGTTGTGTACCCTTATAATCATTATTCTATGTGATAAATTGCTTGCCTCCATTTCATCTAGCTCTTCTTCTGGAGAATTCTGTTATTTCATTTGGAATCTATTTCTGTCTTCCCATTTTGGCTGCTTTTTTTTTTTTTTGTATGTGTGTGTGTGTGTGTGTTTTTTTGTTTTTTTTTCTATCTATTGTGTAGTAGATCTGTCAGACACTTTGTGACTGGCTCTGGTCAACCTATTTGGAGCAATCAGCAATCCACAGCATGTGGCTCCCTCTGCTGGTCATGTTTGTGTACAGAAAGAGTCAGGCTGTGCACCAAGATTGACCTTTGTCAGCACTGGGCCAGGGGAGGATCAGCAGAAGTCTCATAGAGATACCAGAGGTCACCTAGCTGTTAAACTAATCAATGATATAGCCTCAAGCTCTAATCAGCAGTCCAGCTTAAGCTCCATAGCACAGGGCAGAGTAATTCCTAAGTGTGGGGCTATTGCTTCTCCTCAGGCTGATGCCATTTGTAGAGGACTGCTCTGCCTGAAAAAGATGGCTTCTGTAGTATGGGGAATGACTCGATACAGGGTTTCTGATGGCCCTTCCTTCAGTTCTTTCCCCAGCGCCACCAACCCAACCCTCCTCATGTATCTCTAGTCTACTCTGTCCTTCCTTGTTGGAGCCCAGAATAAGTGGCTGCAAATGAAATTTTGTGCTTTGGTCTTTTAATAGGCTCTCTGAGTCTCCAGCCATCTCTCCCTTTCATACAGAAACCTTGCTGCTTTTCACAGCTGGATATTATCTGGGTTCCTTTCCAGCTCTGATGAAGTAGGCTGGGGATTCCCGCTTAGACTTTAGACCCTATACTTCTAAGGGGAACCCTTGGCCACTGAAATATCCCTCCAGAACTTCAGCTGCTACCTGTGGGAGCCAGCCAGCCAGCCCTCTCACACCTCCTCCACACTCCCTACCAGTCTCATTATGGTCAAGTGATTCTTTTTGTCTGTCCATAGTTATAAGGCTTCTCTCCATCTAGTGTTCAGTTGGTTATTCAGGATTATTTCTCTATAATTTAGTTGTAATTCCCAATTGGTCCTGGAAGGAGGTTAGTGCAGCTTCCACTCTCTCCTCCACCATCTTTCTGATGAGCAGGTCTTGATCATAAATTCTTTATATATATTCTAGGTCTGTCCAAAAAAGTCCAACCATTGTTAATACAAGAACAGTTTGTGCAACTTCAATGTAACCTGACAACCAAGGAGAAAGGACAGGAATGCACATGCATGAACAATGATGACTTCACTGTACTAGTCAGTGTGGGCAGTAGATACCATTGAGTGAGTATGTGTACTGTGTGGCCATTGCATTCAAAATGACTGAGCAAGTAGGGCAAGAAATCTGCATCAAATCTGTATTAAGCTCCAACATTCCTCTGTGGAATCTATTTTGATGATTCAGAAGGCCACAGCTATGGGCAACTGATGATTGGCAGGTTCATCACAACAGTGTGCCCACTCATGCATTACATCTCATGCAGAGTTTGCCCCTCTACAGCCCAGATTGAATCCCTATTTCATCTGGCTTTTTCCAAAACTAAAATCACCTTTGAAAGGGAAGAGATTTCAGACTTTTGATGAGATTTGGAAAAATATGACAGGGCAGCTTATGGCAACTGGGAGAACTGTATGAGGTTCCAGGGTACCTGCTTTGAAGAGGACTGAGGCATCCTTGTCCTATGTATAATGCTTCTTGTAACTTGTATCTCCTTCAGTAAAGGTCTCTATTTTTCATATTACATGGCTGGATACCTTCTGGACAGACCTCAGAATTGCATTTTGGAAAAAGAAAGAGATGAAAGACATTTAGAGAAAACAGTTTCATTTCAGGGAACAATTATAAGACAGGAAGAAAACAATAATAAAAATAAAGCCCTGGAAGTACACAAAATGAAAGTGAAACTCCTTTAGTTTTTTTCAGTAAGATGATGTGAATGTTGTCTTCCTTTTTACTTTTTACACACAATTAAATATGTACAATTCATATAGGAGTTAGAAGAATGAATTAGATATAATATTCACATATACCTAATATCTACCATTAAGTGTGAAAAAAACTAAAGAGCAATATGTATTCATGAACTCTTAACCAAACCAATATATCATTATGTGTATGTAAATAAATACATGGGGAAGAATGCATATCAAACTGTAAAAATGACTTCCTCTCAGAGACAATTATGATTAGTGTGGGGGGAAAAAGGAACTTTGGCTTTTATTCTAGGTATTCTATGTTGAAATTTTCATTGAGAATACATTTATATGTTACTTGCCAGTTTACATAGAGAGTACAAATATATAATGTTGAATATATATATACACAGATGCTGGTTTAGCAGATAGAGATATAGATTCAAAAAACAACAAGAAGTTTATATTCCAATCCAGCCTTCATGTTCTTTGGAATCCAGTCCAAATTCTACCCTTATTAGACATGTAACCTTAGACAGGTTATCACTCTCAACTGTTGACTTCAATATCCTCATCAGTAAAATAAGGGTATTAAATTCAGTGATATCATAAGCTACTTTTTGCCTGTTTATAAATTTACAAGAAGGAAGAGTCTAAGTCAATAAACGATTTCATTTTCTGGTAACTTGGTGAGTTTTTTCTCTCCCTAATCAAAGTTAAGAATCACTTATATAGTTCAAAATGTTCCAATTTTATACATATATATTCACATCCGCTCCAGTGCATGACGGAGCGGAGGAGCACCGTTCGTGCCTGCCCGCGGCCCCGAAGAGGCCAGGCTGCCTGACCTGGAGGGGTTCATCAAAACTGGGCTCTTCTGTCCTTGTGCCCCAGGTAAAAAGATCACTTTTAGGAGAGACAAAAAAGAGAAAAATAAGGCTAAGCTTGAAACAACAACTTTAAAATATTACAATTTGCCTTGTTCACACCACCTTGTCTTATTCTCCTCCCCTTAGGGGAAAGACAGTGAGCCTTTCCAGTAGGGTCTGAGCGTAAAGCCCCAAAGACCTTCAGAGAAAGAGGGCCAGCGAAGTGGGAAGCAGAGCAAACAATGCCAACCAAAGCGTGTCAGGCAGAGAAGCAGCTGGAGGGAAGCGGGGCCTCAGTTCATTCACTGCTCAGGGAGGCTTCCAACTGGGGCACTCGGCCAAGTTCCCCCTCCACCCCCCCACCCCGGACTCAGGGCCTCCTGGACAGAGGGCAGGGGGGCGGGGCAAAGGGCGGTGGCTGGGAGCTGAGCCCAAGCCATCCTGTCCCGGAAACCCACCTTCCGTTTATCTTCGTATAATCCCCGAATATTTGTTAGGGGGAACTTTCTTAAAGTAAGTATGCCCGTTTTAAAAACTTGAGGAGAGAGCAAAGATGTATGAAACTCCAGACGACAAAAAATAAAAATAACATAATTCGTATACCATGATTTTTAATTAAAAAAATCTAGTATGTGCATGTATTGCTTTTAGAGAGAGAGGGAGAGACTGAGAGAGAAATATCGATGTCAGATGATAAATTGTACGTTTTTATAGAAAATTCATAAAGATAAGTTCTTAAATATATAATCACCTATAATCTCTACACACAGCTTTGTTAAAAATTTAGTAAATGTCTTTTCCAGTATAATTCCATAACAATGAAAATAATCTGATGAAATGATCATAATGAAACACCAATAACACAATATTACCAATTATTAGATACTATTTATGTTCAACCTGTGGTGCTATATTTTATATATGTAATCAGCTCATGTTTTTATTCTAGCAACCCAATTAGCTTGTTAGAATTCTGTGTATTTTATAAATAAAGAAACTTACGCTCAGGAAGTTTGATAACTTGGCCAGTCTCTCCCATTCAATATGTGACCAAACTGGGATTCAAGCTAAGAATGGACTCCAAACTCCTTGCATATTAAAGAAAATGTTTTTACAACGCTGAACTGATATCGATTTCCTCCAACTGTGTAAACTCTAGCAAATCTAAATTTTAAAAAGGATTATTGGAGGCAGTTTATAGCATTAAGATATGTGTCCCATTCTTCAAATCTTGTTTCCTTTAGTAACGTGGGAGACTATGTTTTATTGGGTTGGCCAAAACATTCTTTTAGTGTTTTTTTCCATACGATGGCTCTAGCGGTGCTTAGTTATCTTTGACTTCCTTCAAAACGATCTTGTTAGAGACTGTGTTGTGACCGCTGTCCTGTTGGCATGCACTCAAACAAGCATCATCATTAGTGACCTCTTTGGTAGCCATTTTTAATGTTGAAGATGAAAGAACATATGCAGCATTTTTGGCATATTATGCTTTATTACTTCAAGAAAGGTAGGAAGATGTGTGCGGTGTACCGAGAAGGCGCTGTGACTGATCGAACGTGTCAAACAGTTTGCGAGTTTCTTGGTAGTACTGACATTCTGACCAAACAACTCTCTGCCGTGGGGCTGCCTCATGCACTGAAAGATGCTTAGCAGCACCCCTGGCCTCTGCCCACTAGAAGCCAAGAACAGGAGACAGCTGACATACTCAAAATATCCAAATCAATAAAGTTATTGGTGAAAATAAAAAAATGTGTCATTTATTTTATGGAAAAAAACTAAATGGAATTTTGGTCCACCCAATCCTAAATGAGCCTCTTCAGAAATGACAGAGTCTGTACTGCAGTTTCCAAGAATATTGAGAAAAGTGAATGTTGTTTTAATGTTCACAATATATGCCATGCTCAAAATAATTCATTCTTTCTTATGGAAGAGTTCGTCCTGAGATTATATAAAGGCCAGCAGTATGTTAGGTGGAATTCAGCCCGTCTATTCTCAAGTTGATCAGCACCTCCATACACTCACGTCTATAAAATTCCATGTTTCAGTGTGGGATTTTCTTTTCTTTTTTGGTTGTTTCACTGTTTTGTTGCAGATAGAAGAAGAAGATGACTTTCCCATCCTTTAAATCTGTGATTTTGCAAATAATGTTTCTAAATGCTCTGCGTGTCACAAAGGATCATTAGAGAGATAGATGCCTTGTATTGGCTTCGAATCCTAATAACCGGCAGGGACACCCGGTCACCCTCGTATAATGACGGAGATCAGCAGACTGGCTGAGATCCTTGTTTTGGAAACAAGCTATGAATAAAGGAGATAAAAAGAGAAGGTAGGGAGCGGTGATTGACAGACCATTTCTTCAGTTATTAGGACAGCATTATATTTTGGGAAAAGACATTCATAAACCCTGAGCAGAGGGTCGATGTTTATAAATTATTTCCTCGATTTCTTATGAAATCTTATGAAACTGGGATACGGCTTCCAAGACGACCAGTTTTATACATACTTGATTACTTTATATTGTAATTTACAACTCAGATGCGCACAGCTCAACAGCACAGCCGGGTTAGAACTGAGTGGGGTTATAGTTTTGTTTGGCCCTCGGCACAGGCAATAAAGTCCCAGCTTTAAGTACCACTGGGGTTTATAGAATGAAGACATCTGCATTTTTATATTAAAATGTTCCTCTGTGTAATAAATACAAGTGACAGTGGTGCATGACTTTTGTTATGAAAAATATGTTGATAGCAGTATATCCTTAAATACTGAAGAAACTGCCAATTAAAATTTTATGGGCTTAGTTACCATCTAAATGCTCAGCTGATGCCCATATTAACAGTTTGCTGCCTGGTGTTCCTAACAGAAGTCTTAGTTAGGATTATCTTTTTAAATACCCATGAAAACATGGAACTCCCCTGCCATGTAGTTTTATAGTTGTTTCCTGTTTATTACTCTGATATGCACATCAGAGAAGGAAAACTCTGACTCCAAAAAACCTCCGCTGCCTTGCGGCATACCTCTTCAGGGGAAAGGCTAGGGGAGTAAACCCCGACAGAAAATCCGGAGCCGGAGTCCCTAAGGCGGTTTGACGTTGTAGTCAACACCGGCAACTCCTGCGGCGCACCTGAAGCCAAGCTGTATTGACTCCGTCTTTCCCTTGGACCCTTCAGCTGCGAAGAGAGGGGGGTCTGCTGCATGGGCAACAGCAGACCCTCCATATCACCCTGCCCAGGCTCTGACGCTTCAGCTTCACTGGAGAGGACACTCCAGCGTCATCGCAAGATGTCGATTCAACACGGGAGGAGACAGATACCGTGTCACTCCCGAGTCGGACTGCACAGCCATTCTCGGCGGTGCAGATAGACTCTTAAGAAGCTACACCATCATCTCTCGAGACGGACGGCTGCCAACGAACGACGATATTCACATCATGCATTTATACAGACAAACATATATATTATTCATGAGGAGCTCAAGACCCGGGCCACCTTCTGCACCTGCTACATTCTTGACTGCCGTATTTAAAAAATAGTATTAGTTTCATTATCAGATGTGAAGAAGTAATGATTAATGTTTATCTTTATTCACCCATATTCTGTTTCAACCCCAACTGATGTATTTCTGGTATGAGCTACATCAGTTAACACAGACTCCACAAGTTAAAAGAGAGGTCTGCAACAAAAGTTGCTTCTCTTCAGACCAACTGGTACAGACTTGGGCGTTCCCACAAGCCCCATAATGTTTGATAATTCAGTAAAATGGCACACAGTACTCAGGAAAGCACTATTCTGATGACTATAGTTTTATTATAAAGGATACAACTCAGAAACATCCAAACAGAGAAACACAAAGGATGAGGTCTGGAAGGGTCTCAAACACAGAGCTTCTTTGTTCTGTCTTCATAGAATCAAGGCACACCACCCTCCAGTCACATCAATGTGTTCATCAACCAGGAAGTATCACTAAGCTTCACTGTCCAGGGTTTTTATTGGGTTTCATTATTTAAGTACTATTGATTAAATCATTGGCCACATGATTTAACTCAAAGCCGCATCTCTAATGACATGCTTAGTCTTTCTGGTAACCTTCCTGAAGCTATCTAGGGACCCACGACATGCCCCCTTATTAACCTAAATTCAGACATGATCCATGGTGGCTCATGGATGAATAACAAAGACACTTCTATTACTTGAGAAGTTCCAAGGTTTTTAGTTGTTCTATGCCAGGAAACTGGGACAAAAACCAGACAAATTATTACACAACACCAAATCTATTGGGACAGTACTTAAATTTGACAATTCAGCGTTTTTATGTTATCAACCTAGAACTACCACCAACATAGATAGCATCCTTAGACCATCTACTCCACTGATTAACTGACTTCCAGCAAAGTTTATACTCCAAATTTGTAGTTACCCAGTTCCTCTATCATCCTGTTAGGCAGTCCAGCATTGTGGTTAAATGCTATAAGTTCTAGAACTGATTTCTTGGGTTCAAATCCAGTGCTACACCACATCTTAATTATTAAGCAAATTACTTTACCTCCATGTGCCTCAGCTTCTCCATCAGAAAAATGAGATATAAAAATTACATCCGTCTCTAATGGTGACTGCAAGGATTAAATGTGCTAATACATGCAAAGTGTTTAGAACAGTAGCTGGGACTCAACAAATGTTCACTTTTATTGTTATTGGTTATATTGAACTAGTAAACATTTATTGTTTTATCTTTATACAAAGAGCTTTAATTTATCCAAATTATCCTTAAAGTTGAAAATTTGTCCCAGAAAGTAAGTATATTATCAAGCTCCAAAAATAAGGGAATCTAAAAGTTTCTTCCAACTCAGAACTATTGTAATTACATAATTGGCCTCTTGGCATCTGAAAGAGTTTTATGTAGTCCAGCTGGTTTGACAAACTTATATATCCCTTAATTTCTCTAATTTCTCTGATGCTGACAACTCATTGCAGGTGATCATGTAAAATTTCTAATGTAATAATTCAGAGTTGTTGTTTTTTTTTCAGTGTTGTTATTCAGTGTATGAAGAAGTAATCTCTACCGTACATCCCAGGCAGGCTCTTTCTCAGAACCATAGAGCTGAGATAGACAAACCTTAAGGACATACACAGATCTCAGGTCACCTGTTAAAGTGGAATAGAGCTTTACAATTTAGAATTTCTACCATTCTGCCATCTCTTTGTTTCTAACCTTTACTTATTATTTCACCCATAGGCTAGAATCCCACAAGTTACATCTGGATGGGACAAAATTAAATCAATTTCTCCATTTCTGTAGATCAATATTTTGAAGATAGAGATAATGGTTTGTTTTGGTTTATTTAGAAATATAACATTCAAATGTTAAGAACCATTCAAACTTAATGTCAAAGAGGCATGGTTCTTAATCTTCATACAAATAATAAGTAATTTCCTTTGGGTATATGTCTATGTGTCAGCACATCTGCAATATGTGTTCCATTCTGAATGCCTCAAAGTCATAATAGAGCAGAGAGTAATAAGAATGGATAAAGAAGTTTGAGGGGAAATGGCAAAGTAGCTTAATTAAACATAAAAATAGAGAAGGAATTGGAAAAAATCCTCTAATAATTTGAAATGGAGCATTATACTGGGAGAATGCTGTATGTATCAGTCATCTTGATTTTAGATATCTTCTCCACTAATGTGTGAGCTTATTTGGTTCATGTAGCTAAAACACAGATTTGGGCTGAAGGAAAGGAGAGTTGCATGGATTCATAACTGGTTGATCTGCATAAAGAACCCATAATGTTAACCAATAGCTAAATAGCCACCTAAAGAAAAGGCTTTGTGCCGTGCCACAGGGTTCTGTCTCATTCAAATATTTGTAATTTTTTACCCAAATGAAAACACACAAAGATATCTTTATTAGATTTTCATAGAAAACCAAATAAAGTGCTGGTATAATGATTAATGGATCTGATACTCAAAATTATCTTGGTAGTTTGAAACAACAACATCAAAAAATTAGTCAAGAATAAATGCAAAATTCTGCATTTAAATTTTGGGATTTTTTAAAATTGCACAAATATACCATGAGATCCACTTTAACTACATTTCTTGTGAAAATTATGTGCTAATTTGTTTAGAATCAAACCAGTGTAAATTAGCCTAAAGAGGATAATGAAAACTTGAGCTTCATTTGTCAAAAAAATGTGGCTCAGCTCAAGAATTTGAGAACATTGTGTGCTCATGGTGTTGTAGTTTGGGTTCCATTTGTATAATTAACATAGATCACAAAAAGAAATACAGGCTACCAAGAGTATATCTGAAACAAATACAAAATAAAATTTTTAAATAAAAGAAGAGTATTTAGATTTGCATTTCAAAACAGTTCTAAGGCTCTTTATTACCTACTCTGCTCTAGACAGTTATTTTCCCTAGTGCTGCTTAGAAACCAACAACAACTGCAGTCTATTTCTCCTCCATCTTCGATTTATTCTGAAAAACAAAAAGGAAAAAATGGGATGGGGGGAGAGAAAGAGCATTGATAGTTCCTCTTTTTTGAACTTACTGAGCAATATTAAAGGTTAGAGATATCCACAAAAATTAGAAATGAAAATCATCTTCAAAGCTGCTGTATCCTGGAATAGCTCTTTAGGGGGGTTTATCTACATTAGATGGAGTGAGCCACTTGTGCTGTCTTCCCCTCAACCATTGTGGAGGGGATATATAGTCCCTGTTTGTCTTTGTGATCTGGAACCCCTGCCAAAATGGATGGTTTTTATGTGATATCAAAGATTTTCTTTGTTTTTGACACACAATGTTTCAGTCCTCAACATGTGTGTAATATTTTTATTTAACAAGCATTACACAGATTTCATGTATATTCTTAATAGAAATGACTTTTTAATTCAGAATTTTACTAACACAGAAGTCCATACTCATAAACTATATTTTCACAGCATTCTCAAAGAAGAAGCAAAGTGATTTTAAAAAGAATTGGGTTTATTTTAAAGTATCAACTAATGATCAGAAATAACAATGACAGATTTATCTGTTCAATTAACAATAATTTTTACAAAATGAAAAGAAGTCCAGCCAAAATAGTGAGTTCCAAATCAGTGGAAGAGTTCAAGCAGAAGTTGGGTGCTCTTTCATTGAGATTGTAAGAAGAAATAAAATTTATGGGCTTCAAGTTTGACTAGAGGATCTCTAAGGAATTTCCAACATTTAAGGGTCTGTGATCTGTGCTTATGGTAAAGCACAAGAAATTTTAAAATGTGAAAATTATCAAAGGAAAAACATTGAGATTTTGCTGAATAGGTTTACATCAGCTTTACCCAAAACATGACTATGCTGATGAGTTAAATGATAATAATATTATATAGCAAGTAAGTGGCAGTACATGTTCTATAATCTTAAAGATTGAGGTTGTATGAAGCATAGGCCTTGAGAAAGAATGACAAATTTGTGAAACATAATTTCTTTCCAAAACACAGATACAACAAAGAAACAATAACTCAACAGAAGATTTTAAAATTATGTTTAATGATCTCAGAAAAGAGAGTAAATAAAACATTACCTAAACAAAAGTACATGAATACTGTCCTTCTAAAACTACTAAATGTAATTTTAATCAAAGACAAGGTGAATTAAAATAAAGAATCCCAAAGTGAAGAAGTTATGATAAAATAATTAGTGGGAAGCTTTGAGGTTATTTAACTAAATATAGACCAAATTTTAAATAACCACAGGAATTATAGCTACATGTGAAAATGTACCTTCCCTGTACAGGAGGATAAAGGACATCCTTATCCCCAGAGACAGGGAATTTATGGCCAAGAAGGCTGTATAACAAACTTTGTTAAGGTAACCCTTCTTTTCCTAGTTACTTCTTCATTATTTATTACCCATAACCCAAACTCCCTTTCTTGTCAATTCTCCACAGATTTATTGTTTCTTTTTCTAAAAGATATAAAAATTTCTTGTTATGGTCATTTCTTCAGGTCTGCATTTCTTGGGAAGGTTCCATGTACACGTAAAAATTCAATAAAATACATATGTTTTTCTCCTATTAATCTTTATTATGTCAGTTTAATTCTTAAGCCCAGCCAGAATCCCCAAGTGGGTAAAAGGGAATTTTTTCTCCCCTATATAAGTAAGTCTTTGTAAATACAAACTCATTACTCCTGTTTCCTCTATGTTCTTGGGTGTTGGTATTATAAATAAATAATTGTTCAGAGTGTTATTGTTTTCTTTAATTATGAGGCTTCAATATGAAAGTTTAAAGAGAATGCCAACCTTGATTAATTATAAAATAAATAATTCACTAATAAAAAATTCTCCTTAGTTATCTCCTAAAACTATTAGGATTTTCTTAGGCAGGGCTTCCGGTTATGGTAGAACATTAAAACATTACCAACACAAGATAATGATAACAAATGCTATTCACAGTGTATGAGGCTTTTGTTCATGATTTAAAATGGAATTCCTTGTTTAAATAGAAGAAAACTTGCATCTAGGACACTTTCAGAATGTAAGAATGTGCTCATATAAACAAAGGGAAGTGTAAGTGATAGATAGGTGGCCAGAAGACCTGAACCAAAACTGTCACTGGGGTCTTCTGAAGGAGGAGGCAAATCCAATAAGTCTAGGACTTAATAACTGGCTAGCCAACTAAGATTGAAGAGAGGAGAGATAAATGGAAACTAAAAGTTTACAATCTTGAGAGTAAAAAGGATGGCAGTACTTAGATCAGAATAAAATAAGGGGCAACAATCTGGGTGGAAAGCATGATTCAAATCATGTTTTGTTTCTGAGGGGTCAGTAGAAATCTGAGGACAACTATCCTATAGACAGCAAGTGGAATACTTAGAAGATGATGTGGGGATCAGGATTAGAGAGGCACATTTACATATCATTGTCATAACAGTCCCTGCACTCCCAAGTCCAAGCATTGTGAACCTATGACTGGATTACAAAATCCACAGAAATTACAAGAATATTAGATGGTTTAAGGGCAGGCAACACTAAGAGAAATTCAAGGAAAGTAATTTCTTCTCATATTTTCTCTAAAGAAATATCTACAATGTAAGAGGAAAAGCAAAACTCTTTCTCCAGTGTAGCAAAATCGATAGACTATGACATTATGTGATTAACATCCATTGGTGCTGGTAACAAAGGCAACACTTAATTGTACACTGCTTTTCATCTTCTAAGCACTTTACAAGTACTGTATTAACTAACTAATGATAGATAACCTGATATTTCTTAGAAAAGACTGCTGTTGCTACTCTTTTTCACCTTTAGATGATCTTTTATAAAAATCTTGTAATACAACATATATAAAATGGGTGATATTTAAGCTTTTCAAACTAATGATTATGGCAAGCAGTGCAATTTCCTAGTGCTTCAGGGTTGAATTACAAGCAAAAAAAAAATGTAGGTAAGCTATGTAAAAAAAGAAAACAACATTACTGGCTCATAAAAGCCTATCTGGTGAGCACTAGTGAGCCCTGGTAACAACTGTATAAGCAAGAGTCTGTATTAGAGTGTAATTGGCTTAGTTCTTTTCATTTTGAAAAAAATGCCTTTCCATTTCTTATATCATTAACTGGGTTCCTTCTGCTTAAATGGTTGAAGTTTCCATACAGATTATGAATAATAATAATCTCTTTGCAAGACTACAGTAAATATTAAACAAAATAAAATAAAAAATGTTTAGCCAATGGTATAGTATCATAACATATATAGAAGCTGGAGTCAAAAAAGCCTGCTTGTGAATCCTGATTATACATATAGTGAGTAGAAGCCATGTATTATGCCTTCTTGATGTCTTATTGTAATATTTCACAATGTTAAGTATATACTAAACACTCATTAAATTTCTGTTAAAGTAAAATACACACTTGTGCACATACATTTTATTTATCTCCCTCCAGCTGTACAGTAACAGGTTCTAGCAGAGCCTTTGAGCTCTTCCTAGTTAAGGCTACCCATTAAGTGACTGGAGTCAGAAAGAAATTTATACCTTCATTTCTGAAGTATACATATTCTCAGCTCAATGGCTTCAAAATGACCTCTAGGGGTAGTATACAGCCTGTTGTTTATCTTGTGATCTTAGTGTTAAGAATAGCTATAGTTAGCTCTAAATATCTAATGATTCTCAGTCTATGTATTGTTCCAACTCAGATATCTAAGGAAATTTCTTTATGACCTCTGCTGTGTGCCATTCAATAATTTACACCAGAGGTCATGGACTGGAAAAAGCATGGATTATAATTCTAGTAAGTACTTTTTTAGAATTATTTTTTTCATTCTTTCCAGTCCTCTTTTAATTAAAATGGGAGCTCTGTAGTATTCCACTCAGAAAGGGGGCAGGGAGAGGTAGAAGAAGGTAAAGTGGGGATAAATGTTGATGGAAGGAGACATGAATATGGGTGGTGAACACACAATGCAATATGCAGATGATATATTATAGAACTATATACCTAAAACCTATATAATTTTACTAACCAATAGCATCCTAATAAATTAATTTAAAAATAGTTAGATAAAACAAAACCTGAACAAACATGCACAAATTCTAATTTGTTCTATCCAGACAAATTTTAATCCCACTTGCCTGTTTTTAACTTTATTATGTGTATGTATTTATGATATAATATAAGCTATATCTATATACATCTAGTAAGAGCCATTGCAAAATTTATCAAGAACTCTCTTCAGAAAACTGCTCTCACAGTAAACACAAATTGTTAGCACCTATCATCATATGATGTAATCATATAAATCCTTTTTTAGCCTCATCCCCATAAGATACCTCTCTATTACACTATAATGATAAATTTTAAAATGTTTTGCATGACACTTAAACTATTACAGAACTCTAGAGAGAAGGTTAGGATATTGCCAAAGTTTTCTGATAAGTAGCTACAGCTAAAAGTCAGCTTCACATTCTTAAATAAACTGATTTCTTTAATAATATTTACTTCTGGAAAAAACAATTTACAACTAAACACACCTATATAATAAGGTCAACACAAGCACGTATCAGACATAAATATGCCATTGTGTGTTTGAAGAGATAATAGTTAACTATGCAGCTTGGAGATTTGTTTTAGTTGAAACCAGTCTGTTTCAGTTGAGAACAGTCTAAACCAGTCATGTTATTCTATCCTGCAGTGCAGCTAACTCCCAAATATCACTGATGATTGGACATGAATAACTAGGATTCACAGATAAATTATATTAGCCAATACTTAAATCTCAACCATCCATTGCTACTTAAAGGAAACATTGCCTTTGGGGTAAACACATATTAGATAATTTCTCCATTAAACCTTTCTTTTATTTTCTTTCACTCAGAGTAGCTGTCAAATCATAATTCACTCTTTTTTGTGAGTGATGTTTTATTCAATTTCTTTCAACTTATATTAAATTTGTTTAGTGGATCATAGTGCTACTATGATTCTTTGAATTTTTACACTAGTTAACTTAAAATTTTTTGTTAAAACAAAACATTCTATGTATTAAATTTTGAGACTATTCTATATTCTATGTATCTTTATTACTAGATTTTTTTTTTTTGTAACTTAAGAGTGAAAATCACAAACACTCATAACACTTTTTATCTTCTGGAAAGTTTTCTTTTTTTTACCAAAACCTGACAATTTTTATACTTTTTCTGAAGTTCTTGTTGGTAGTCTCAAATATAGCAACTATAATAGCTAATATTTATTGGGTATGTAATCTTTGCAAACATTTGTGCTCAATGCTTTGTCTCCATTACTCATTTAACCCCAAGCAAGTCCTATTACTATCCCTATTTTGTATATCAGGCAACTGACAGCCAAAAAGACTAAATAATTTTCCCAGCTTCATTTAGATATTAAGAGAGGGAACCTACAGGCACACTAAGACATCTGATTGCATAGTATGTGTTCTTAACTACCTCATCACATTTCTTATTTGTAGCTGCTCATATTTCAGTCTATGTCTATAGCCTTACCTAATATATCTCCAATATGTACTTAAAACAATTATATTAATAAAGCATATATCGACTTCTCAAATCAAGCTTGACCAATAAGAGGCATGACAAAACAAACAACAAATATAAAGACAAACCAGTAGTAGGACAGTCACCAAGACTCAAGTTCTTTCACACTTCTACTCTGGTATGTTAATATGGCCTCCCCTCAGCGTCCCAAGAGGCTGCTAGTTCTAGCATCACAGACAACAACATCTATTGAAGAAGAGGATCATTTCATACTGAATATTGTTTTTGTTTGTTTGTTTGTTTACTTTTTTTGGGGGGTTTTTCAATTACAGTTGTCCCATTTTTCCCCCATTGCTCCCCCCCACCCAACCCACCCCTTCTCCCGCAATCATATCCCTCCCCGTTGTCCATGTCCATGAGTCATTTATACACGTTCCTTGACTAGACCCTTCCCTTACTTATTCTCCTTCTCCCCCCCCCCATTGAGTACTATTTTATTCTTTGTCCTATTTAGTTCATTTGTTTGTGTTGTTCTTTAGTTTCCTGTATTAGGTGATATCATATGGTATTTTTCTTTCTTTCCCTGACTTATTTCACTAAGCATAATTCCCTCTAGTTCCACCCATGTTGTCACAAATGGCAGGAATTCCTTCTTTCTTTCTGCTACATAGTATTCCATTGTGTAAATGCACCACAGTTTTTGATCCACTCATCTACAGATGGGCACTTAGGCTGTTTCCAGCACTTAGCTATTGTAAACAGGGCTGATATGAACATAGGGGTGCATAAGTTTTTTTGAATTAGGGTTTTAGGATTTTTCAGGTATAATCCTAGCAGTGGAATCGCTGGTTCAAAAGGCAGTTCCATTTTTAGTTTTTTGAGGTAATTCCAAACTGTTTTCCATAGTGGCTGCACTAGTCTGCATTCCCACCAACAGTGCAGTAGTAATCCCTCACATTTTCTACTCACCATTTTCATATTACTTCACTGAGATTTTCAAACAGAAACATCTCTACTTCTACCCTCTCTGCTATCTCCTTTCTGGTTCTATTTTTTTTTCTTAAAGAAATTATTTCTCCTTTTCTCTTCACAGCTAGGTTTTTGTTTATGAAAGAGAGTATACTCTTATGACCAGAATAAACATATCAACAGGACTTTGCCTCCTTTCTACTTACCACATCCTTCTCAACAAGTCCCAGATTTCTGACATCAGTAGACTCTCCAACTCTTTAAACATTTTTTTTAGGGGGGGGGGGGTCTGTTGCTGAAAAATTAGAACCAGAGATAAAGCTAATGAAAACCTACTCAGAAACTCAGATTACTTGTGAACTATTAACCCAGTAGCTGGACATAAAGCATGGTAATTCACGTTGAGCATGATGTTCTTCCTAGTTTGCAGGCAGCCTCATGCTTGTCTGTGTCTAAAAATTCTAAGAACAGCAACACCAACATTCTCACCCTTTTTCATCCCTTAAATTTCCTTGCTGGTGCCCACTTTGGAGCAAGAAACAAATCAAATCTTCAGAAAAGTCATACACTATTCTAAAAGCATAAAGCAGTTTTCCTTTTGAAAACTTATGAGTTAAATTTTATCCCCCATCCCCCCAAAAATTGATTAGCTGAAGTCCTAACCCTCATACTTCAGAATATGGTTACATTCAAAGACAGGTTCTTTACAGAGATAATCAAATTAAAAGGAGGTTATGAAGTCCTAATCCAATATAATGTGTCCTTTTAAAAATGTGCATAGAAGGAAAGTGTGAAGAGGCACAGGGAGAAAACATTCATCTATATGCCAAGGACAGAGGCTGGAACAGATTTCCTCTCATAGCTCTCAGAAACAATCTGCCAACTTCCAGCCTCCAAACAATAAATTTCTATTGCTTAAGCCACCCAGGCTGTGGTACTTTGTTATGACAGCCCAGCAAACTAATACAGAGACATATGAAATCACATCCAGAAGAGAGGATGAAGAGGTAGATTCCCAGGAGCAAGTGGGCTATCTGGAACATTCCAACTCCAATGAAAGAAAAATAAAAAAGATCATGGCATGTACACAAAGCACACAGTATAGTGCCATGTGTGGGCTTTCTCCAGAGTTAGAGACTACACAACACTCCATTCTTACTGCCCTGCAAGGTAACAAGCTCAACCAGAATATCCAGAATATCCAGGATTCACTTCACAGTCCAGCAAAGGACACCATTAACCTTCTCTTATAGGGTGAGAAGACACCCGAAACATTCAGTTCACACCATCAGATATAAGGAAGCACCACAGTAAATAAAGTAAATTTCTTGCTTCAGAGAGTACATGTTTCTAGATATCATTAAAATAGAGATCATCTGGGAGAGTGAATCTGTAGTTTTATTATCATGTATTGAGCATGTGCAAATACTTCATCAAAACATCACTTTCAGCTCTCAATAGTCATCAAAAAGATTACTCAAAGAATGTTTGGAGGCAATCCAAGATGATGGAGGAGTAAGTGGAAGCTACACTAACCTCCTCCCAGGACCAATCTGAAATTACAACTTAATTGTGAAGAAGTCATCTGGAATAACCAACTGAACACTAGCTAGACAGAAGCCTTATAGCCACAGACAGACATAAAAGACCACTTTGTCACAACCTGACTAGTAAAGTACTGAGACATGAAAGGGCTTGCTGGACTCCCACAAGTGGCAGCTCAAGGGACTGAGAAACAGCTCAGCAGCCAAGGGTTCCCCCTGAGAATGGCGGGGTCTAAACCCCCAACTGGGCTTCCCAGCCTACAGCAACAGAGAAGAAAGTAAGAAAACATCCATAGCTTTAAAAAGTAAAAAGCCAGAGATTTTTTTGTTTGTTGTTTGTTTGCTGCCCTGAAAGAAACAGCTGGAGATGAAGAGCTCCTAGAGGGATCACATTCAAAAATATATTGGCAACCACTTATCCTGGGCTCCAGAGAGAGGCGCAGAGAGGACTAGAGACACTAAGGAAAGTTTAAAGCAGTGGCTTTGAGGAGAGAACTGAGAGAGAATCCGACCAGGTCCCACTGTTGACTCATTCCCGATACTGCAGGCAGACCACTCCCATTCAAGTGGCATCAGCCTAAGGGGAAGCAATAGTCCTGCCCATGGGAATTAATCTGCCCCACCCTCGGTGCTTAAACCTGACTGCTTATCACAGATTGAAAAGATTAACAACTAAAGGAGACAGAGAAAGGCAGCAGATCTCTGATAGTCTCCAATAAACTGCCTATGCCCAGACTGGGACATGATCTGGCGCCACCAGGGGTATATCCAGGAAGTGCAGATAAATCAAGGAAGCAGAAACAAACAAGAAGAGTCACAAAAAAAGAGGAGACAGAGAAACAACCCCCTAGCAAAACGAAAAAGGGAATCCCCAATATGTGTGCTAAATGAAATAGAGGTACGAAAACTATCAGACATGAAATTCAAAACATGGCTTACAGGGAAGCTCAATGAGCTCAAAAAAAAAAAAAAACTACAAAAAACTCCTGGGAAACTATTATAACAAGGAACTTACTGAGAATTACACTAGCATGAAAAAGGACATAGAAGATATAAATAAGAGCCAGGAGGAAAGGAAGAATACAATTTCTGAATTGAAAAATGCAGTAGAAGGAATCATAACCAGGCTACAGGAAGAAGATTAAATCAAAGAACTGGAGAACAACGTAGAAAAAAATTACCAGACAGTGCAACAACAACAATAAAAATAAAAATAAAAAAAATGAAGAGGTTTTAGGAGAGCTGCAGGACAACATGAGACATAATAATATCCATATCATAGGAAGAAGAGGAGAAGAAAAGGAGCAAGGGATAGGAAACCTGTTTGAAAAAGTAATGACAGAAAACTTCCTTAATCTGATGAGAGAAAAAGTCATGTAAGTCCAGGAAGCACAGAGCGTCCCAATGAAGATGAACCCAAACAGGCCCACTCCAAGACACATCATAATTAAAATGGCAAAACTCAAAGACAGAGAGAGAATCCTAAAACAAAAGGAGAGAAACAGATAATAGCACACAAGGGAGCTCTGATACGGCTATTATCAGATTTCTCAACAGAAACACTACAAGCCAGAAGAGAATGACAAAAAATATTCCAAGCAATGAAAAACAAAGACCGACAACCAAGACTACTCTACCCAGCAAGGATCTCAGCCAAAATGAAAGATGAAATAAGGAGTTTCCCACACAAAAAGAAGGCCAAAAGAATACATCTCCATTGAACCAGCATTGCAAGAGATGCTAAAGGGTCTGCTTTAAGAAGATGGAAAAACAGAGAGAGACAGAGAGAAACACAGGTAAGAAAGGGGAAAATGCCAATGAGTAAATACCTATCAATAATAGTCTTTAATGTAAATTGATTAAATGCACCAGTCAAAAAATATAGGGTAGCTGAGTGGATTAGAAAGCATGATACACATATACGCTGTCTACAAGAGACCCACCTCAGAACAAAAGATCTACACACACTGAAAGTGAAGGGATAGAAAAAAATATTTCAAACAAATAGACAAGAATAAAGGAGCTGGGGTAGCAATACTTAGACAAAACAGATTTCATAGCAAAGGTCATAAAAAAAGAGAAGGACATTTCATAATACTTAAGGGAACAATCCTTCAAAAAGATATAACCCTGGTAAACATATATGCACCTAACATAGGAGCATCCAAATATATAAGGAAAATCTTGAAGTACTTTAAAAAGGATATTGACAGCAATACACTCATAGTAGGGGATTTTAACACCCCACTGTCAACAATGGAAAGATCTTCAAAGCAAAGAAACACCAAGGATATTGAGGCATTGAACAACACTCTAGATCAAATAGACTTAATTGATATATATAGAACTTTTCACCCCAAAGAAGCATTCTTTTCAATTGTACATGGAACATTTTCAAAGGTAGACCATATGGTAGGACACAAAACCACCCTCAAAAAATTGAAATTATACCAAGCATCTTCTCAGATCACAATGGCTTGAAACTGGAAATCAACCTCAAGGAAAAACCTCAAAAACATTAAAATTCATGGAGAATGAATAACATACTATTAAATAATTAATGGGTTAACAATAACATCAAGGAAGAAATCAAAAAGTTTCTGGAAACAAATGATAATTGACATGCAACAGCCCAAAACCTATGGAACACAGTGAAGGCAGTCCTGAGAGAAAAGTTCATAGCAATACAGGCCTACCTAAAAAGGATAGAGGTATCCACATAAAAATTCTAACCCTACAGCTACAAGAACAAGAGGAACAACAACAAAGCCCAGAGTAAGTAGAAGGAAGAAAATCATCAAGAGTAGAGCAGAACTAAATGACATAGAGACTAAACAAACAATTCAAAATATCAATAAAACCAGGAGCTGGTTCTCTGAGAAGATAAATAAAATCAACAAGCCTTTAATCAGATTCATCAAGAAAAAAAGAGATAGGACCCAAATAAACAAAATCAGAAACAAAAGTGGAGAAATCTCAACTGATATCACAGAAATACAAAGGATTATAAAAAATTACTATGAACAACCATATCACAAGAAATTTGACAACCTAGATGAAATGGACAAATTTTTAGAAACATATAATCTTCCAAAACTGAATCAAGAAGAAGTAAAAAGCCTGAGAAGACTGATAACAACTAGTGAAATTGAAGCAGTAATCAAAAAACTACTGGCACACAAAAGCCCTAGACTGGATGGCTTCACAGGTGAGTTTTACAAAACATTTAGAAATAACTAACTTCTACCCTTCTCAAACTATTCCAAAATAAATCCAAGAAGAGGGAAGACTCCCAAACTCTTTCTATGAAGCCAGTATTACCCTAATTCCACAACCAGGTCAAGACAAAACGATGAAAGAAAACTATAGGCCTATATCACTGATGAACATAGATGCTAAAATCCTCAACAAAATATTGGCAAACCAGATCCAGCAACACATTAAAAGGATTGTACACCATGATCAAGTGGGATTCATCCCAGGGATGCAAGGATGGTTTAATATTTGCAGATCAATAAAAATAATACACCACATTAACAACAGACAAAAATTACATGATCATATCAATAGATGCTGAAAAAGCATTTGATAAGGTCTGACACCCATATATGATGAAAATACTCAGCAAAATGGGAATAGAGGGAGCATACCTCAACATCATAAAGGCCATATACAAGAAACCTGACGCAACATCATACTCAATGGGCACAAACTGAAAGCATTCCCCCTAAGATCAGGAACAAGACAAGGATGTCGACTCTCTCCACTCCTATTCAATATATTGTTCGAAGTTCTAGCCACAGTAATCAGACAAGAAAAAAAATAAAAAGCATCAAGTTGGAAAAGAGAAGTAAAACTGTCATTATTTGCAGATGACATGAGAGTGTACATAGAAAACCCTATAGACTCCACGAAAAAACTACTCGAACTAATAAGTGAATTTTACAAAATAGCAGGGTACAAAGTCAATATGCAGAAGTCAAAAGCATTTCTGTACACCAACAATAAAATATCAGAGGTAAAAACTAGAAAAAAATTTCTATTTACTATAGCAACAAGAATAATAAAGTTCCTAGGAATAAACTTAACCAAGGAGGTAAAAGACCTGTACTTGGAAAACTACATAACGTTGAAGAATGAAATTAAGTAAGATATAAATAAACGGAAGCATATACCATGTTTATTAAGGATGGGAAGAATCAACATCATTAAAATGTCCATACTACCCAAAGCAATTTATAGATTCAAGGCAATCCCTATTAAAATTCCAGTGACATATTTTATAGACCAAGAACAAATACTTCAAAAATTTATATGGAACCATGGATACGGACAACAGGGAGGGATATGATTGTGGGAGAGGGGGTGGGCTGGGTGGGGGAGAGAAATGGGGGAAAATGGGACAACTTTAATTGAATAACCAAAAAAAAAATTAATTTTTTTTTTTAGAGAAATGGGAAGGGAGGGAGAAAGAGAGGGAGAGAAACACCGATGTGTGGTTGCCTCTTGCATGATGTGTGGTTGCCTCTCGCATGCCTGCAACCCAAACATGTGCCCTGACTGGGAATTGAACCAGCAACACTTTGGTTTGCAGGCCGGTGCTCAGTCCACTGAGCCACAACAGCCAGGGCTCAAGCCTTTTTGATTGGGATTCACAGACTTAAATACAGGTGTTTTCACAACATGCATTCCTGAAAAACCTTATATTCTGTAAAAAAACAAACAAACAAAAAACCACGTATTAAAAATGGGCTTGTGGAAAAATAAAGTTAGAAATAAATGACTAAAAGCCCATGGAACTTTGCATCCTTTACATACACGCACCGTAAGGGTCTGAGTCATTAAGAAAAGGTCAAATTTAGCTCAACAAACTAAATTAAAAAGAAAGGGTACAATCTGCTTTAGAATAATCAACATCATCAAAATGGCCATACTACCCAAAGCAATTTACAGATTCAATGCAATCCCTATTAAAATACCAATGGCATAGTTCACAGACCTAGAACAACTACTCCAAACATTCACATGGAACCAAAAAAGACCCCAAATAGCCAAAGCAATCTTGAGACAGAAGAACACAGCAGGAGGAATCACAATACCAGACATCAAAGACTACTACAAAGCCACTGTGATCAAAACAGTCTGGTACTGGCATAAGAACAGACATATAGATCAGTGGAACAGAATAGAGAGCCCTGAAATAAACCCAGGCCTTTATGGTCAACTAATATTTGATAAAGAAGGAAGGAACATAAAATGAAGTGAGAAGAGCCTCTTTAACAAATGGTGCTGGGAGAACTGGACAGGGACGTGCAAAAAAATGAAACTAGACCACCAACTTACACCACACACGAGAATAAACTCAAGATGGATTAAAGACTTAAATGTAAGCCATGATACCCTAAAAGTCCTAGAGGAAAACATAGGCAGGAAAATTTCAGATATCACACGTAATAATATCTTCATGGATACATCTCCTAAGGCAAGAGAAATAAAGGAAAAAATAAACAAATGGGAATGCATCAAACTAAAGAGTTTCTGCTCAGCAAAAGAAAACATTAGCAAGATGAAAAGGTAACCAATCATATGGGAAAACATATTTGCCAATGATATCACAGACAGGGGACTGATCTCCAAAATATATAAAGAGCTTATACGACTCAATATCAAGAAAACAAACAACCCAATTTAAAAATGGGCAAAGGACCTGAATAAACACTTCTCCGAAGAGGACATATAGAAGGTCCACAGACACATGAAAAAATGCTCAGCATCATTAGCCATCAGGGAGATGCAAATAAAACCACAAGGAGATACCACTTTATGCCAGTCAGAATGGCCATCATCAACAAATCAACAAACAACAAGTGCTGGTGAGGATGTGGAGAAACGGGAACCCTACTGCACTGTTGGTGGGAATGCAGACTGGTGCAACCACTATGGAAAACAGTATGGAATTACCTCAAACAACTAAAAATGGAACTACCTTTTGAACCAGCGATTCTACTGCTAGGATTATACCTGAAAAATCCTAAAACCCTAATTCAAAAGAACTTATGCACCCCTATGTTCATTGCAGCACTGTTTACAATAGCTAAGTGCTGGAAACAGCTTAAGTGCCCATCTGTAGACGAGTAGATCAAAAAACTATGGTACATTTACACAGTAGAATACTATACAACAGAAAAAATGAACTAACTCCTACCATTTGCAACAACATAGATGGAACTAGAGAGAATTATGCTTAGTGAAAGAAGCCAGGCAACAAAAGATAAATACGATATATCATCTAATACAAGGAAACTAATGAACAACACAAACAAATGAGCAATATATTGAATCAGAGTATGTAAACAAGGAGCAGACCAACAGTGACCAGGGGAGTAGGGGGAGGGAAAGACGTGGGGTAAGAAGGGGAAGGGTCTAGTCAAGGAACTAGTACAAATGACCCATGGACATGGACAACAGGATGAGCATTGACTGTGGGAGAATTGGTATGCAGGTTGGGGGGAAGTAATGGGGGGGAAAGTGGGACAACTGTAATAGAAAAACAATTTTTAAAAACTGAAAAAAATAATTTTCCTTTTGTGAACATATTTATGTTAAAATCCATTGTAGTAATTTTTTTTTTGATACTCAAATTATCGCATCATTGGTTAGTTGGGAGCCCTTCAAATGAACTCTTGAGTCCTTTTGACATGATACCAGTTGTCTTTGCTTACTTCCTTGCTTTTGGATAAAAGATGTTTCTAAGTCATCTTGAACATTTTCTCCCTAAGACCTGATATTAGCTATTTAGCCAATGACTATTGGTTCCTTTTAGAAGACATGGTATTCATAGTACACAATCAAGCATCAAGAGTAATCTTAGCTACTGAGTTCATCATTCTTAATAGCTTTTTGTGAGTAAGGTGTAGAAATGTATCATGAATCCACACTAAATTTTCAATTCAAATTTAGTAATTTAGGAGGTTCATCTATTTATTGGATTTTATATTAGTATCTTTTTTCCCTTATGCTGAAAAAAAACAACAAGGTTCTTCATGACATGATCAAAATTAATCATTTTAGCCAACTATATGTATGATATATTTTCAACATAAGAATACAAATAGTATGAATCCTGAAAAATATTAAGATTCCTTTTTGTCTTTTAGATATGTCCTACCTAGGATAGATATACAGTGCTAAGTTGATGTGCCTTAAATTCACTTGAACTATTTTGTTTCAGTATGGGTAAACTACCAACTTCATACTCAACTTGTTTCATTTTTCTCTCAATTTCTTAGAATTGTTTTTTAATGTTGATTTAATAATGTCTCATAGTTAAGAAAAAGTTATATATATAATTCCAAAATCAAAACTGAATCAAGCTATACTAATAAAATTCAAGTTTCCATATCTGTTCCCTCCATTCCCATATAGGGAATGACTTTTTTAAAAAATCAGTTTGAGTTTTTTTCTTTCATTAATTTTTTTTTTTGGAAATAATAATTTTAATCTATGTAAGCATAATTCATTCCCAAATGTATTAAATTCTGCCAGTTTTTGCTGTCATGACATTTTTTATTTTTTTCATGAACTCTGTACTACCTCAAAAAGTGACTTATCATTTAATGAGTTCAATTAGCATATACAATCTAATTGTGATACTTATTTAATACAGTACAATATATAATCAACACTGTATCACCTAGAATTGTCAAACTGTTCATGAAAGCCTAAAAAAACTATAAAACAATTAAGCTATTTTAAACATGTAATAGGTAGTCCTCATAAAGCAAAGCTTAAATATTTAGTTTTCTGGAACTAATATATTTCCATAAGCCTTTTAATCTATAATTTAATAGATATAGTTTACTAAGGGAAGCCAGATACATATTTAGCTTCTCTTTACATTTAATTAAAAATTTTAAGAGCATGTAAGCTATAATTCAGATGCAATTTAGCCATAACACCATATCAAGATCTTGTAAATAATAAGGAAAGAGATATTTAAAACATTATTGCTTAGTCTTATGAAATGGTGTATTTTAACCTAATTGATACCAAATAAAAGTGTAGACTTCTATTTATAATGTTTCCTATACTCTTAAATGGTACTGCTTGGCAAGTAAAACAGGTACTGATATAATTTTTTTCAATTAGTTACAAACATTCTAATTTGTTAATCAATGCATATATTTCTGTTTAACTACTTACTACACTACTTTAGAATTAATCCTCCTATGGAAAGTAACCGTCCCAAGTGGAAAAAAACATTGCAGAGCTTTATCTTTTCCATAAAGATTTTCAAGTATTATAGGAACACAAATTCATGAAAAAACTAATGAAAAATTTGACAATTCATCTTTACAAATTATGAAATAGAAAGAAATGTGAACAAATGTTACTTTATATTTCTCTGCTTAACATAATATTATACAGTGATGCCTCAGCTAATGAGTGATCTGGCTGATGAATTTTTTGGCTAACAACGATTTTTTTTCACTGTTTTTCGGACTCAGATAATGAATGTTTTAGTGTGGATGTGCACACTAACATAAAGTAGCAAACATGAACAGTTGGGCCATTCCAGGAGCTTATCTTTTCCATCTGTATGTGTGTGACATAGAAATGTGATTCCAGAACAAATTATTTTTGTTAGCTGAGGTATCACTGTACTAAGAATACTAAGAACTATTCTATTAATGAGCTATTTTCTAGCTTTTTCAAGTATGGGACACAACTACAATTCTATTAGTGAGGAGAAACGAATACTCAATTTTAGGTAACTCAAAAGAAAAATGGGAAGCATAACAAGATAAACTTGCCTTTGGCTTTTAAGATTCTACACTGTTTACCCTGAAATGCCAGATTCAACAATAACAACAAAAGATTACAGCAGCAAGCCACCATTTCACCATATATTAAGAATTTTGAAAGAGGCAATAACTTTTTATTCCCTCTCAATTCATTCTGTTTTATCTTATTTTTGTTTTCCTTGTTTTGTTTCCTTTGTTGTTGCTATTGTTGTTGTTGTTGCAGACAGTTCAAGGCTTGCCCACTGTCTAGGTTCAGCTTTTCTCATGGTGATCTCAATCTTTGTTGCAGTCATAGTAACATAACTTCACTTTACATCAATCACACCCCATAATTTCACATTTTGATGAAATGCCTTCTCTCCTTCTAATACAATGTGCACATTTAACAATGTACTATTTGCTGCCACCTGACTAAGTTCTGGAAGTGAATTTTTAGCATACACTGAAATGGTGACTTCACCCCTAGTTTGATGCCAGTCATGTCTACATGGAACAACTTTTTTCCCAGCATCCTTTGCAGTCCACATGTATTTTCCTATTGTACAGCCCTCTTGGGCTAAAAATGTATTAAAATCAGAAGTTTTTCTTCTACAACAGCTCCAGTATTTCATCTCTTCATGGAAAATAGGTACTCCAGAATGATATACACAGACTTCTTCTAGACTCTGTAGGCCCTGGTATGTCTTTGAATACCTGCCATTTTTACATGAGGTCCCAATCTTAATTTCATCAGTCTTCATCTTTATTTCTTTCATTCCCTGATGATAGTTTAAGTTTATTAAGAGCTTGTTTAAGAAAGGCAGATACTTTTAATTCCAAATTTGTCATTGACTCATCTGGGCTTGGCCTCTTTATTGCTTCAACTGGTTTAGGGGCTTGAATGATGTGCTCCTAAAATTTGGGTTTCAATTCAGATAGTTCTTTCTTCTCAGTAGTCTTGACTTCAGGTTTGAGTGGCTCAGGTGACTTTTCACTATTGTGTCTTCTTGATGTACAACCTACAATGCTTAAAAAATAAAAAATAAAAATCAGTTGTTCTTTTACAGCAAGACCAACCCTTTAATGCATCATGAAAGACTGGAACACCTGGATGGTATGTGCAAGCATCATTGGAATTGGTCTCGGGATCTAAGCACTGACCGCAGCCCCGGTTGTAGGACAGCAGGGCCATGTATTTCCCCACCAGTACAGGTCAGGCCCAAACACCAGGACCGCAAGACAGTGCATTTACAATTCCCCCACTCACCACCAGTCTGATGGCTGGGCCACAGCCAGCTTCCGGAAACCTTTCATTCATTTTTTTAATATAAGCAAATATATTCTATCTCATATTGTTTATTGTTGTCAACTATACTTTAGTATATCAATTTGGTTGGGCCACAGTGCCCAGATATTTGAGCAAGCATTTTCTGGGTGTTTCTGTGACAGTGTTTTTGGATGAGACTTACATTTAAATTGATAGACTTTGAGTACAGCAGATTGCCTTCCATAATGTGGGTGGGTTTCATCTAATTAGCTGAAGGACTGAATAGAACAAAAGACTGATCCTGCCCAAGCAAGAAGGAATTCTGCTAGAAGACTGAGACTTGAACTCCATAAATGACTCTTTCTGGGTCCCCAATCTTCTGGTCCCTCTGCAGATTTTGAACTTGCCAATCTCTATAATTTCTTGAGTTAATTCCTTAAAATAAATCTCTTTCCACATATCCTATTGGTTCTATATTTCTGGAAACCCTAATACAGTAGTATTCATTATTATGTATTATACATTATACATTAAATGTTTCATACTATATGTTGTATATAATATGTGACTATTATATATATATTACATATGTATTCCCCATCATTTCTTAAATAACAGGTAGCATACTATGCACATTGCCTGTACCTTACTGTATTCTAGAGATCTTTCCACAGCAGTGTATACAGATCTTCCTCATTTCTGTCTACATCAAGTAGTCCATTATGTAACTATGCCATTTATTCACCAGCCTTATAGTGATAATCAATTGGGCTGATTCCTATTTTTTAATTACAAATGTTGCCACAATAAATTACCTTGTGCATCAGTCATTTTATGTTTTTGCCATTGAATCTTAATAGATACCTAAAAGTAGCATTGCTGGGTCAAAAGTCAAGTGCATATGTAATTTTCCTATATATTACCATATCCACCCCCACTGGAGTTAAAGAACTTTTCATTCTACCAGCAATTTAGGAGAGTACCTATTTCGATCCAGCCTCCACAATAGACTGTGAGTATCAAATAATGATATTTCTAAGGGCAGTTACTTTTTTTAAGTGTATTTTATTGATTATGTTGTTATAGTCATCCAATTATTTTCCCCTTTGCTCACCTCTGCCCAGTACCCCCCCCCTTAGTTCATGTCCATGGGTCATGCATATAAGTTCTTTGACTTTACCCTTTCCTATGTTATTCTTAACTTCCCCCTGTCTATTTTGTACTAACCAATTATGCTTCTTAATCACTGCACCACTTCCCCATTTCTCCCCCTTCCCCCTCCCGACTGATAACCCTCCAAATGATCCCCATACCTATGATTCTGTTCCTATTTTGGTTGTTTGCTTAGTTTGTTTTTGTTATTTTTTAGACTCCGTTGATGATAGTTGTGTTTGTTGTCATCTTAATGTTCATAGTTTTGATCCTCTTTTTCTTAAGCAAGTCCTTTTGACATTTCATATAATAATAGCTTGGTGATGATGAGCTCCTTTAGCTTTACCATGTTTGGGAAGCACTTTCTCTGCCCTTCCATTCTAAATGATAGCTTTGATGGGTAGAGTAATCTTGGTTGTAAGACCTTGCTTTTCATCACCTTAAATACTTCTTGCCAGTCCCTTCTTGCCTGCAAAGTTTCTTTTAAGAAATCAGCTGATAGTCTTATAGGCACCCCTTTGTAGGTAACTCTCTGCTTTTCTCTTGCTGCTTTTAAGATTCTCTCTTTATCTTGAATCTTTGGCGTTTTAATTATAATGTGTCTTGGTGTGGTCCTCCTGGGTCTAGCTTGTTTGGGACTCTCTGTGCTTCCTGGGCTTGTATGTCTATTTCCTTAACCAAATTTGGGAAGTTTTCCTTCATTATTTTCTCATATAAATTTTCAGTTTCTTGCTCTTTTTCTTCTCCTTCTGGCACCCTTATGGTTTGGATTTGGCACGTTTAAAGTTGTCCCAGAGGTACCTAAGCCTCTCCTCATTTTTTTCAATTCTCATTTCCTCATTCTGTACTGGTTGACTGCTTTTTTCTTCCTTATGATCCAAATCATTTATTTGAACCCAGGTTTCCTTCCCTTTATTATTGGTTTCGTGTGGATTTTCCTTCATTGCATTTAGCATAGCCTTCACTTCTTCCTTTATGCATCTGCCATACTTAAGCATATCTGTCAAGTCTGTGAGCACCTTTATCACCAGTGTTTTGAACTCTGTGTCTGTTAGGCTGTCTATCTCCTCATTTGTTATGTTGGCTATCTCCTCATTGCTTAGTTCTCCCACTGGAACCTTGATCCGTTCCCCCTTTTGGGACATACTTCTCTGTCTCCTCATCTTGAAAGGATCCTGTGTTTGTTTGCCTTTGTGTCTTAGGTAGAGCAGTCACACCTGTTACATTGTGAGGGACGGAGCCTTAGGTATTAATCAGTGGAGGGTGACCCGTTTCACCGAATTGTGGTGCTATGGGGGGAAGGTAGGTTCCAAGAGAGAACAATGTTGCCTGCTCAGCACTCGCCCCTTTTCCAGGCACTTCTCCCACTTCCGTATGGGACTGGAGCCTCTGTAGCTGTTGCCCTGGCTGTCATTCCCAGGGTAGGTGGGTCTGTGGATGTTCTAGGACCTTGGGGGCCCTTTAAACAAGCAGACTCTGCTGAGAGACTGGCAGTCTCTTCCTCTGCCCCAACCAACACTGGTTTACAGTCAAAGGCAATGAGGTTTAATTTTCCCCAGTTTTGGGACCATGAGCTGCTTGGTCTGGTCTGGTGCTGCGAGGGCTTCCCAGGTGTCACTCCCAACTTTTTAAAACATGTGACTGCACTTTCTGCTTCTGCTGCCACTGCTGCTGCTGCCACCACACCCCATCCTCTCCAACCTGGCTCCACCCCTCCTACCTGTCCGGATGAGTATTTCTTCTTTATATCTTTGTTTGTTGGACTTTCCTGCAGCTCGATTTTCTGGAACTTCTGGTTGTCTCTAGTTTTGAGGTAGTTGTATTCCTTCTCAGTTGTGGAGGGAGATGCAGTGTGTCTTCCTAGGCTTCCATCTTGGCTAAAAGCCAAGGGCAGTTATGACACTTTTGACAGGTAAAGTAAGGTATTATCACAATTTTAATTTATATCCCTCAATGTGAGCAAGGTTGAATATCTGTTTATATGTTGTAGAGTAACTTTACTTCTTTTCCTGCTAATTGCATGTTCAAATCCTGTGCCAATTTTTCTATAGAGTTTCAAGATTTTTCTTCTTTATCCTTAAAAGCTCTTGTATACTAGATATATTAACCTTTTGTGATATAGTTCTATTTTTCCCAGTTTATCTTTTTTCATATAAATGTTTTTGTTTTTGTTCTTTTTTAATCCTCACTATTGATTTTAGAGAGAAGGGAAGGGAGGGAGAGAGAGAGAGAGAGAGAGAGAGAGAGAGAGAGAGAGACATTGATGTAAAAGAAAAACATCAATCATTTACCTCTCCCACATGTCCCAGCTGGGGACCAGACCCACAACCTAGGCATCAAACTTGCAAACTTTCAGTTTATAGGATAACGCTCTAACCAACTGAGCCACACTGGCCAGGGCACATACAAATGAGTTTAATTTTTGTCATTATTCACCCCTAGTACCTATACCACATAAACATCATTGTTTGTACCAACCAATAGAAAACCACTAGCATTATAACATTTATGACACTGTGAGATATGGTTCCTTTTTCTCCATCTAATTTCTGCTTTTATCTTTTATATTAGTTTGCAGTTTATCCTATACCAAAGTGGTTAAAGCCAAACTAAAGATCACTATTGTAGAATAGAGCTCGCTGTCCTCATTTATCTCCTAAGAAAGTGTCTTTTCTACCAGGCTAAGGCAGTTCAATCAACCTAGATACCAGTCCCTTCAGTTATTGGCTATATAAGTAAAAGGCAGTATTTTCTCTTTTTTTTCTTCAATATTTTAAAAATGTGCTATAAAGTAATGACTTATTTGGGACCTTGATCCTGAATGATCTATAGTCAGGAAATCAAGACCATGGAAAGGACTGGCTCTTGCAAAGACTGCATACAACAGCTGGAATTCTGACAAGGGCTCTTCCTGATTCGTAAAAAAGAAGTCTCTGAATGAGAGAGATGGGGCAGAGAGACATCATTCCTGTGTAGGTTCTTAGGGGCCAGAGCATTCCTGCAAACCCATTAGATTCCGGGGTCTTTCACCTATCAAGAGGGATAGACACAGTGGGGAAAGCTTTGATACATTCTCCAACTATAACAGAAGCCAGTAGAAAATTAAAATCAGTAAAGAAAACAGTGAGAGAAAGTTATGAGCAGGACCCATTAACTAAGCAAGTGAATGGACACAAATCATAACTTCTCCAATTTACTGTTTTTAAAATTTGTTTTTAGTGAGAACAATACCTTAGATTCCCTCACTAAGGAGAAAAAAAAATCTTTCAGTGTAAATACTCTCAGAGAAGTCATTCTGTGTGTTACTGACTGATAGAGTCCTCAAGGATATCATTCTTTCCTCAGAACAAGTTTTGATTGTAGGTAGGGGCTTGGAGGAAGGGCAGCAGGTGACTGAGGTGAAAGGGAAATAGGAAAGGAAGCTATGAGGGAGCAATGAAACAGAAAGACAGCCTGGAGGCACTAAAAATCAACTTAGCTTCAATGCTTTGCCTAGAACAAGCCCTGGGTAGATGATTTCTTGGCCTGCCTAAAAAATGAAAAAGAACTTCCCCTAAAAGCTTCATTAACTTCATAAGCCAGTGATTACAGCAGCTTTTAATAGAGGAAAAATGACTTCCTTTTTTACTGAAACCTTAAGGGAAGACACTCAAATAAACTTCAGAAATGACTGGAGGAAGAAGAAATGGGGAGGAACAGAAGAGAGGCAGAGAGAGAGAAGGGAAGAGAAGAAAAGAAAATAGTGGGGGAGGTAAAGGGAGGGCAAGCACGATACAAGTCACTGAAGAAGAGAGTCAGACACTACACTCATGTTTGGGTTAAGGGGGAGAGCTAACTTTGAGATACCCCTTTATAAATCAGATTAAATTCCACTGGTTAATCTTTACAGACTGTAGGAAGTCTATCCACAACATTCCATCAACAACAGCTGTACTGAATAGCTGCACTTCTTATGACTTGGGACTCCTCCACCTTGTCAATTTTTGAGTGAAAACTTAACCTCTGCCATAAAAGCTGAAAATATCTGCAATTTTGTTTCCCAGCTTCCTTGGCAGGTGTGAATATGTTGCCCACACAAATATTTTTTAGACTTTGGTGTGCATGCTGTACTATGTTTGAGGACTTCCCAAACCAAGGCTGCTTTTTAAAATACCCTAGGAGATTCTGACTAAGTAGGATAGTGCAGGCACATAACCTGCAGTTCTAGAAAGCTCTCAGCTGATGCCAGTGCTGCTAGTATTTGGACTATATTTTCGAGTAAACTTACAGCTTCCTCTAATCTGATGAACCCACCTCAGGCTTTGAGCTGGGTACTATTAATGCAAAGTAGAGACTAAAAAAAAATTATCTCTAGTGACAGAGGGGGTCTGTGGCAGGTCCAAGTTCCCAAGGGTACATGGACAGTGGTGGTACTGATGGCATTCACATTTCTGAGTCATCAGTGTTGGATGTGCAAGTGCATGTGGGTGGGGAATGGAAGAATGGGGGAGGGACAAGGCAAAGGTGTCTTTGCTGAACCATTCTGTGGAATAGATCCCAAGTCATTTTCCCAGTCATCCTAGTGATTTTGTGAGTCACCAAATAATTTTTATGTTAAAATCTGTTAGGCCCTGTTGTTTGGAAATAAAGGCTTTGACCAAACTAAAAACTATTAAAATAAGGACAAGATCTCTGACATCTGTTGTTCATAGTACTTGACACATCATCAAGCACTCAACAAAAGTGAACCATCTCTATTGTCATTTGCTGTTATTATTACCTAGAAAATAAACTGACCTCAACAATAATTCATCTCATGTATTTCTTTAATTGTACAAGTCCCTTCAAAAACAAATATGTGTGACAAAAAGATAAAAATTTTATAGTCCCTCTTCACTAACACTTATCAACTTTCCTCTATGTCAGCACCTTTGGCTTTGAAAAAGTAGAAAAAAGAAAAAAAATAGAAAGAAAATGGAATAGTCAGGATATTAGAGTCAATACTAATGATTTGAGATATAACTTGAAGAATATTATCGGTTATGTAAAGGAGGGGAAAATGTTGACTATACAAGAAACAGATATTTCAAAAAGAATATCTTAATCAATGCCTGTAAAAATAGTGTTCAGTTCCTTTGTCAGTTGTCTTATAAGAATATGTCCTGGTAGGTTTATGTGGTATAAAGAATATTGGACTTAATATAGACTGTTTTTCTAGACTGGTTCTAAAGGTAACCCTCTCAGTGACTTATATAACTTTAATTATTGTGACCCTCTATTCTCACCTCATAAGACAGAGATCTTAACCTACTCTATCTTCCTTTCAGATTGTTGTCAGATCAAAATGTAATCAAATTATAGATGTAATTATAAACCCTAGATTATAGTGCCACTAACTGAAAGAGTAATAGTAATTATAAAAGCAACTATAAACACAGTAAACAAAGCACAGATATCTCATTTAATTTTCACCAAAACAAACAAACAAAATACCTAGTAGGTGAAAGACCTAAAAACTATAAGAAATTTGTGAAATAAATAAAGAAGACATAAATAAATGGAAAGATATTCTTTGACCATGAATTGGAATAATTAATATTGTTAAAATCTCCTTATTACCCAAAGTAACCTAAAGATTCAATGCAATCCCTATCAAAATGCCAATGGCATTTTCCACAGAAATAGAGCAAATGACCCTAAACTTTGACCCTGAATAGCCAAATAAATCTTGAGAAAGAAGCTGGAGGCATCATACTCCCTGATTTAAACTATACTACAAAACTACCATGGTCAAAACAGTTTAGTACTGGCATATAAAATAGACACATAGATCAATGGAACAGAATATGGAGCCCTGAAATAAACATGCACATATATGGTCAATTAATTTACAATAAAGGAGTTAAAAATATACAATAAGGAAAGAACAGACTAGTTAATAAATGAGGTTGAGAAAACTGGACAGCCACATAAAAAAGAATAAAATTGGACCAATATCTTACACTATACACAAAATTAACTCAAAATGAATTAACAACTTCAATGTAAAATCTGAAACCATAAAACTCCTAGATAGAAGAAAATACAGGTGCTGAGATCCTTGGCATTGTTCTTGGTGATGATTTTGTGGATTTAATACTAAAGCAAAGGTGACAAAAACTAAAATAAATAAGTGGGACTACATCAAACTAAAATGTTTCTGCATGGCAAGGAAAACAATAAACAAATTGAAAAGGAAACATATCAAATGGGAAAAAATACTTGCCAATTATATATTTGATAAGGCGTTAATATCTAAAATATACAAAAAAAATCATACAACTCAAAAGCAAAAAAACCCAACAACAAAAACAATCTGATTAAAAGATAAGCAGAGGATCTGATAATATATTTTTGCAAAGAAGAAATACAGATGCATATAGATGGGCAACAGGTACATGAAAAGGTGCTCAGCATCACTAATCACAAAACCAAAACCACATGAAATATCACCTCACATCTGTTAGAATACTTATTATGAAAGAGACAAGAAATAACAAATGGTAAGAATGTGGGGAAAAGGGTACCCTTGTGCACTGCTGACAGGAATGTAAATTGATGCAGCCACTGTGGAAAACAGTGTGCAGGGTCCTCAAAAAATTAAATATAGATTACCAAATGTCCATCAGTTCTACTTCTAGGTATTTATTCAAACAAAATAAAAACTCTAACTTGAAAATATATATTGTGCCCCCCATGTTTTTTTGCAGCATTGGTTACAAAATCCAAGACATGGAAACAACCTAACTGTCCATTGACAGATAGAGAGATAAAGAAAATGTGATATATATAATATTTATATATATATATATATACATATATGTATAAATATATGAAATACTATTCAGCCATAAAAAAGGAAATCTAGAAATTTGGACAATATAGATTAATCTTAAGGTTACTATGCTAAGTGAAATAAAGCAATAAACCAAACAGAGAAAGGGAAATACCAAATAATCTCACTTATATGTTGAATTTTAAAAATTAATTAAAAAGCTCATAGATACAGAAAACAAAATGCTGATTGCCAAAGGCAGAGTTTGGGGGAGGGGGAAAATGGATGAAGGTGGTCAAAAGGTACAAACTTATAGTATAAAATAAATAAGTTATGGGGATGTGATGTACAGCATGGTTACTATAGTTAATACTGTATTACTTATTTGAAGGTTGCTAAGAAAACAGATCTTAAAAATCTCATAACAAGAACTATATGCACAACCAATGGGCATGAACTTGGGGCAGCAACTGGAGGGAGGGGGAGCAGAGGGGAAAGAAATTGGGACAACTGTAACAGCATAATCAATAATTTTTAAAAAATTATTTTTAATTAAAATAAATCTCATAACAAGAAAAAAATTTATAATATGTATGGTAATGGATGTTGACTAAACTTACTGTGGTGATAATTTCACAATATATACAAATATCAAATTATTAGGCTATACACATAAAATTAATATGATGTCATATGTCAATTAGTATGTTTTAATTAGTTAAATTAATTATTGAAAATAAAGTTTTTAAATTTTTAAACTATTATTTTCTCAATTTATATGAACTGAGATTTAGAGTAATTAAAACCAGAGCATTCTTTCTTATCCACTACATTAGATAGATGTCTAAAGGCATATGGAACAAAAGAAATCACAAGGGAAGATAGTTTTTCTGGGGACATTTTTATGGGGTGAATTGTGTCTCCCCCCTCCAAAAAAAATATATGTTGAAATCATAAGTCCCAGTACCATAAAATGTGACCTTTTTGGAAGCATAGATTTTGCAGACTTAACCAGATTAAGATGAAATCTTAAGGCTGAACTCACATCCAACATGACAGATGTCCTTATAAAATGGGAAATTTGAACACACATACACAGGAACAATGATATGAAGAGACACAAGAAGAACATCATGTGACAAAGGAAGCAGAGATTGAAGTGATACAGCTACATACCAAGGAATGCCAATTATTGTCATCCACCACCAAAACTATAAAGAACAAGGAAGAAGAAAAGAACTATCCAGAGTCTCAAAAGGACTATGACCCTACTGACACCTTGATATTAGACTTCTAGCCTCAAGGACTATAAGTCGATACATTTCTATTAAATAAGCCCCCAGTGGGTGATACTTAGTTACAGAAGCCCTAGAAAATTAATACAAACATATTAAGTTTAAAGTACTTATTGAAGAAACATAAGAACTCCTAATGGAGAACTCCAACAGATAGTTAAATATGGTTCTAAAACTCAGGGGAAAGATCAGTGCTAGATGTGACTTAGGTGTCCCATGTAGCAGAAAAGATGAGTTTTAAGAATGAATTAAAACTTCCAGCCAAGATGCAGGCCTAGACAGACATACTGCGTCTCCCTCCACAATTAAGAAGGAATACAACTACCTCAAAACTAGAAACAACCAGAAGTTCCAGAAAAATCAAACTACATGGAAGTCCACAAACAAAGATATAAAGAAGAAATACTCATCTAGACAGGTAGGAGGGGCAGGGCCAGAGCAGAGAGGACAAGGTGTGGTGGTGGCAGCAGCAGCAACAGCAGCAGGCCAGAGGAAAGTGCAGTTACACATTTTAAAAAGTCAGGAGAGACCTGGGAAGCATTCCCAGCTCCTCACCAGACCGCGCAGCTCACTGTCCCAGCACCAGGGAAAATCAAGCCTCATTGTTTTGACTATACAAACCAGTGGGGGTTTGGACAGAGGCAGAAACTGCCAGTCTCTCAACGGAGTCTGCTTGTTTAAAGGGACCCCATGGACCTAGAACATCCACAGACGCACCCACTCTGGGAACGACAGCCAGTGCAACAGCTAGAGGGGCACCAGTCTGGTGTGAAAGTGGGAGAAGTGCCTGGAAAAGGGGTGAGTGCTGAGCAGGCAACATTGTTCCTTCTCAGACCCCTCCCCCACATACAGCGCCACAAGTTGGTGAAACAGGTCGCGCATTACTGAAGAATACCTAATGCTCCACCCCTTACATCTTAGTAGGAGCGACAGCTGCCCTGGGACATGGAAGCAAACAAACATAGGAGACTTCCGGCCAAGATGGAGACATAGACTGTCATGCTCCATCTCCCTCCACAACTAAGAAGGAATACAACTACCTCAAAACAAGAAATAACCAAAAGTTCCGGAAAATAAATGAAAGTCCAATGTATGAAGTTATAAAGAAGTGGTGCTCATCCGAACAGGTAGGAGGGGTGAAGCCGAGGCAGAGAGGCCAAGCTGTGCTGTCCATGGTGGCAGCAGCATTGGAGGCAGGACAGCGGTAAGCACAGACACCCGTATTTAGGGGGAGGTGAGAAGCACCTGGGGAGCACCCCCGGCTGGAGATCAGAACCATCAGCTAGTGATTCCAAAGCCAGAGAAAGCAGACCCCCATTGCCTTGGACTGTGAGGCCCGGAGGGGGTGGGTATGGAGGAGGAGGCTCCCAGTCTCTCAGCAGAGAATGAAGGGCAGGAATCCATCTTGGACCCTCACCTCCACAGAAAATGCCACAGTGTGGTGAGAAGGCTCACCCAGTTGTGACGCATGCACGGGGCTCTGCCCCCTATAGTGTAGGAGGTGTGACAGCCCTGCCCAGAAAGCAAAGGTAAACACAAAACTGTCAGGATGGCACAGATCATGATAGACATCCCAGTGACGCAGCTGACCAGACAGCAAATATCTAACCTAACGAAGCAGCAGATAGGAAATCTTTCTGAGGCACACTTCAGAGCTTTGGTTATAAAAATTCTTACAGACCTAACAGCAGATCTTAAACAAGATGGGGAAGGAATGAAGGCTAGTCCTGCTGAAATGAACAAAAACACATACAAAACTAGTGGTGAGGGAAATGAAACCAGGGATCAAATCTACAAATCAGAACATAGGGAAGGAACAAACAGTCAACCAGTGCTGAAAGAGGAAATCAAAAGTGAGGAAAATGAGGAGAGGCTCAAAAAGGTATCGGACAGCTATAAGCAGGCCAACATCCAAATCATAGGGCTGCCAGAAGGTGAAGAAGAACTAGACATTGAAAAAGTATGTGAAAAAATAGTGAAGCAGGACTTCCTTAACTTGGGGAAGAAAATTGACTTACAGGTCCAGGAAGTACAGAGAGTTCCAAATAAACTGGACCCAGGGAGAACCACACCAAGACACATTATGATCAAAATATCAAAAATTAAGGATAAAGAAAGAATTTTAAAAGCAGCAAGAGAGAATAGAATTACATACAAAGGGGTCACAATAAGACCATCAGCTGATTCTCAAAAGAAACTCTGGAGGCAAGAAGGGACTGGCAAGAAATACTCAAAGTAATGAAAAGCAAAAACCTACAACCACCATTACTCTATCAAGTGAAGCTGTCATTCAGAATAGAAGGGCAGAGAAAGTGCTTCCAGGACAAAGTAAAACTGAAGGAGTTCATCAGATCCAAACCACTGTTATATGAAATGTTAAAGGGACTTGCTTAGGAGAAGAAGATCAAATATATGAACAGTAAAATATAAACTGTATCGCAACAACTAACAACAGAAGCTACGGAACTGAAACAAAGGCAGACTAAGTAGGCAACAAGAGTGAAAAAAGAATTATAGGTATGGGGAACATTATGGGGGGAGATCAGCAGGGAGGGGAAAAGGGGAAAGGGAGGGAGATGGTACAGGAGTTAAAAAGCATAGTAGGAGGGGGTGGAGTAGATAAGAAGATGTTGAGAAGAACTACATGTACAACCAATGGGCATGGACTGGGGGGGGGGACAACTGGAGGGAGGAGGGTCACTGGGTGGAGGGGAACAAATGGAAAATAAATTGGGACAACTGTAATAACATAGACAATAAAGCATATTTTAAAAAATAAAATAGCACTTTGACAGAACTTGAAATTTTTTTTGTTTTATCATTTGATTATTGTTTCCATAAAAATACCCAAAGCATTATTGAACCATTTTTTTAAACTTTAAACAAATTTTTATTACACAAAGGTCATATAATTGGATATTTCTCTGCTCTGTACACAGTTATTCTTACTCTCCACAGAAAGGCTGCTTAACTTCTCATCAGGTGGTGGCAAGCACTAAAATCCTGATTTTAACAGAATAGTAGTAAAAATACCTCAGTGATTTAAGTTGAAAGCAGTATATTGGTACATGGCTCTTGCACTTAGTTATCAGGAATGTACAAATGTATTTTTATTCAAAAATACAAAATAAAGAGAGATCCAAGATGGCGGAGGAGTAAGTGGAAGCTACACTAACCTCCTCCCAGGACCAGTCTGGATTTACAACTTAATTTTGGAGAAATCATCTGGAATAACCAACGGAACACTAGCTGGAAAGAAGTCTTATAACCACGGAGAGACAGAAAAGGCCGCTACATCACAACGTGACCGGTAGGGAGTGCGGAGACGCGGAAGGGCTGGCTGGGCTCACACGGGTGGCTGCTGAAGGGACTGAGAAACAGCTCAGCAGCCGGGGATTCCCCCTGAGAAGGGCAGGGTCTAAACCCCCAGCTGGGCTTCCCAGCCTACAGCGACAGAGTGGAAAGTAAAATAGTATCAGCTGTGAAAAGCGAAAAGCCACAGGCTTTCTTGCTAGCCAGAGAGAAACAGCAGGAGAAAAAGAGCTCTTAAGTGGATCACATACGAAAATATTTTGGCCACCACTTACCCTGGGCTCAAGCGGAGGGAAGGCAGAGAGGACTGGAGACACTTGGGGAGAATTTGGCACGGTGGCTTTGAGGGGAGAACTGGAGGAGCAGCTGACTGGGTCCCAGTGCTGACTCATCCCCAGTACTGCGGGTAGACCATTCCCCTCCAAGTGGCGTCAGCCTGAGGGGAAGCAAAAGCCCTGCCTGCAGGAATTAGGCTGCCACACCCACAGTCCTTAAGCCTGACAGCTAATCACAGATTGAATAGATTAACAATCAAAGAAGACAGACAACAACAGTAGATCCCTGGAAGTCTCCAACAGGCTGCCTAGGGCCAGACTGGTACATGATCTGACGCCACCAGAGGCAGATCCAGGAAGTGCAGATCATTCCAAGAAGCACCAACAAACAATAGGAGTCAAAAAAATGGGGAGACAGAGAAACAACCTCCCATCAAAAGGAAAGGTAGAATCCCCAGAAAGAGTGCTAAATGAAATAGAGGGGAGCGAACTATCAGATATGGAATTCAAAACATGGATTATGGAGAAGCTGAATGAGCTCAGTGGAAACTTCAAAGAACTCCAGAAAAACTACAAGGAACTCACAGAAAATTACATGAGCATGAAAAAGGACATAGAAGCTATTAATAAGAGCCAGGAGGAAATGAAAAATACGATCTCTGAATTGAAGAACACAGTAGAAGGAATTAAAAGCAGGGTAGAGGAAGCAGAAGATCGGATCAGCGAGCTGGAGGACAACCTACACAAAAACTCCCAGACAATGCAACAAAATGAAAAAAGACTGAACAAGACTGAAGAGGTTCTAAGACAGCTGCAGGACAACATGAAACGTAATAATATCCGTATCATAGGAATTCCAGAAGGAGAAGAAGAAGAGCAAGGGATAGAAAACCTCTTTGAAAAACTAATGACAGAAAACTTTCCTAACATGACGAGAGAAAGAGTCACGCAAGTCCAGGAAGCACAGAGGGTCCCAATGAAGATGAACCCCAACAGGCCCACCTCAAGACACATCATAATTAAAATGGCAACATTCAAAGACAAAGAGAGGATCCTAAAAGCAGCAAGAGAAAAACAACTAATAACATACAAGGGAGCTCCAATAAGGCTATCATCAGATTTCTCAGCAGAAACACTACAAGCCAGAAGGGAATGGCAAAAAGTATTCCAAGCAATGAAAAACAAAGGCCTACAACCTAGAATACTATACCCAGCAAAGCTCTCATTCAAAATGGAGGGTGAAATAAGGAGCTTCCAAGACAAAAGAAGGCTAAAAGAATACATCTCCACCAAACCAGCAATGCAAGAGATGCTAAAAGGTCTGCTCTAAGAAGATAAAGAAACAGAGAGAGACAGAGAAGAACACGAGTACAAAGGGGAAAAATGACAATGAATAAGTACTTATCGGTAATAACCTTAAATGTAAATGGATTAAACGCTCCAATTAAAAGACATAGGGTAGCTGAATGGATTAGAAAGAATGACCCACATATATGCTGTCTACAAGAGACCCACCTTAGAACAAAAGATCTACACAGACTGAAAGTAAAGGGATGGAAAAATGTATTCCAAGCAAATGGACATGAAAAAAAAGCCGGGGTAGCAATACTTATATCAGACAAAACAGATTTCACAGCAAAGTCCATAAAAAGAGACAAAGAAGGGCATTTCATAATACTTAAGGGAAAAATCCATCAAGAAGATATAACCCTTATAAATATATATGCACCAAACTTAGGAGCACCCAAATATGTAAGGAAACTTTTGAAAGACTCCAAGAAAGATATAGACAACAACACACTCATAGTAGGGGACTTTAACACCCCATTGTCAACAATGGACAGATCTTCGAAGCAAAGAAACACCAAAGATATGGAGGCACTGAACAACACCCTAGATCAAATGGACTTAGTCGATATATATAGAAGTTTTCACCCCAAAGAAGCAAAATATACATACTTCTCAAGTGCACATGGAACATTTTCAAAGATAGACCACATGGTAGGACACAAAACAAGCCTTAACAAATTCAAGAAAATTGAAATTATATCAAGCATCTTCTCAGATCACAATGGCTTAAAATTGGAAATCAACCTCAAGGAAAAAACTCAAAAACATTCAAACTCATGGAGAATGAATAACATGCTATTAAATAATGAATGGGTTAACAATGACATCAAGGAAGAAATCAAAAAGTTTCTGGAAACTAATGATAATGAACACACAACAACCCAAAACCTATGGGATACAGCGAAAGCAGTCCTAAGAGGAAAGTTCATAGCAATACAGGCCTACCTAAAAAAGCTAGAAGAATATCTAATAAAAAATTTAACCCTACAGCTACAAGATCTAGAGGAAGAACAACAAGCAAAGCCCAGATCAAGTAGAAGGAAGGAAATCATCAAGATCAGAGCAGAATTAAATGACATAGAGTCTAAACTAACAATTCAAAAGATCAACAAAAGTAGGAGCTGGTTCTTTGAAAAAATAAACAAAATTGACAAGCCTTTAAGCAGGCTCATCAAGAAAAAAAGAGAGAGGACCCAAATAAATAAAATCAGAAATGAAAGAGGAGAAATCACAACTGATACCACAGAAATACAAAGGATTATAAGAAATTATTATGAACAACTGTATGGCAAGAAATTTGACAACCTAGAGGAAATGGACAGATTCCTGGAAACCTATAGTCTTCCCAAACTAAATCAAGAAGAAGCAGAAAGTCTGAATAGACCAATAACAGCTAGTGAAATTGAAGCAGTAATCAAAAAACTCCCAGCACACAAAAGCCCTGGACCGGATGGCTTCACAAGTGAATTCTACAAAACATTTAGGAAAGAACTAACTCCTATCCTTCTCAGACTATTCCAAAAGATACAAGAAGAGGGAAGACTGCCAAACTCATTCTATGAAGCCAGTATAACCCTAATTCCAAAACCAGGTCAAGACACAACAAAGAAAGAAAACTACAGGCCAATATCGCTGATGAACATAGATGCTAAAATCCTCAACAAAATATTGGCAAACCGGATCCAGCAACACATTAGAAAGATCATACACCACGATCAAGTAGGATTCATCCCAGGGATGCAAGGATGGTTTAACATTCGTAAATCAATAAACGTAATACACCACATAAACAAAATGAAAGACAAAAACCACATGATAATATCAATAGATGCAGAAAAAGCATTTCATAAAGTACAACACCCATTTATGATAAAAACTCTCAGCAAAATGGGAATAGAGGGAGCATACCTCAACATAATAAAGGCCATATATGAGAAACCTGAAGCCAACATCATACTCAATGGGCAAAAACTGAGAGCATTCCCCCTGAGATCAGGAACAAGACAAGGATGTCCGCTCTCCCCACTCCTATTCAACATAGTCTTGGAAGTTCTAGCCACCGCAATCAGACAAGAAAGAGAAATAAAAGGCATCCAAATTGGAAAAGAGGAAGTAAAACTGTCATTATTTGCAGATGACATGATAGTGTACATAGAAAACCCTAGAGACTCCACAAAAAAACTATTCGACCTAATAAGTGAATTCGGCAAAATAGCAGGATACAAAGTCAATATTAAGAAATCAAAGGCATTTTTATACACCAACAATAAAAACTCAGAGATAGAAACTGAAAGAAAAATTCAATTTACCATAGCAACAAGAAAAATAAAATACCTAGGAATAAACTTAACCAAGGAGGTAAAAGACCTGTACTCAGAAAACTACATAACATTGAAGAAAGAAATTAAAGAAGATACAAATAAATGGAAGTATATACCATGCTCATGGATGGGAAGAATCAACATCATTAAAATGTCCATACTACCCAAAGCAATTTATAGATTCAATGCAATCCCTATTAAAATACCAGCAACATATTTCACAGACCTAGAACAAATACTTCAAAAATTTATATGGAACCAAAAAAGAGCCCGAATAGCCACAGCAATTTTGAGGAAGAAGAACACAGTAGGAGGAATCACAATACCTGATATCAAACTATACTACAAGGCCACGGTAATCAAAACAGTCTGGTACTGGCATAAAAACAGACATATGGATCAATGGAACAGAATAGAGAGCCCAGAAATAAACCCAGGTTCATATGGTCAACTAATATTTGACAAAGGGGGAAAGAACATCAAATGGAGTGAAAAGAGCCTCTTCAACAAATGGTGTTGGGAGAACTGGACAGGGACATGCAAAAAAATGAAACTAGACCACCAGCTCACACCATACACCAGAATAAACTCAAAATGGATCAAAGACTTAAATGTAAGCCGTGACACCATAAAAGTCCTAGAGGAAAAAATAGGCAGGAAAATTTCAGATATCCCACGTAGCAACATTTTCACTGATATATCTCCTAAGGCAAGGGAAATAAAGGAAAGAATAAACAAATGGGACTACATCAAACTAAAAAGTTTCTGCTCAGCTAAAGAAAACATCAGCAAGATGAAAAGGAAACCAACCATATGGGAAAATATATTCGCCAATGACATCTCAGACAAGGGATTGATCTCCAAAATATATAAAGAACTCATACGACTCAACACCAAGAAGACAGACAACCCAATTAAAAAATGGGCAAAGGACCTGAACAAACACTTCTCCAAAGAAGACATACAGAGGGCCCATAGACATATGAAAATATGCTCAACATCACTAGCCATCAGAGAGATGCAAATAAAAACCACAATGAGATACCACCTCACACCAGTCAGAATGGCCATAATCAACAAATCAACAAACAACTTGTGCTGGAGAGGATGCGGAGAAACGGGAACCCTGGTGCATTGCTGGTGGGAATGCAGACTGGTGCAGCCACTATGGAAAACAGTTTGGAATTTCCTCAAAAAACTAAAAATGGAACTGCCTTTTGAACCAGCAATTCCATTACTGGGATTATATCCGAAAAATCCTGAAACACCAATTCAAAAGAACCTATGCACTCCAATGTTCATAGCAGCACTATTTACAATAGCCAAGTGCTGGAAACAACCTAAATGCCCATCTGTAGATGAGTGGATCAAAAAACTGTGGTACATTTACACAATGGAGTTCTATGTAGCAGAAAGAAAGAAGGAACTTCTACCATTTGCAACAACATGGATGGAACTAGAGAGAATTATGCTTAGCGAAATAAGCCAGGCAACGAAAGAAAAATACGTTATGCTGTCACCTATTACAGGAAACTAATGAACAACACAAACAAACGAGCAAAATTGAACCAGAGGTATGTAAACAAGGAGTAGACTAACAGTAACAAGGGGGGAGGGGGGAGGGAGAAAAGGGGGTAAGAAGGGGAAGTGTAAAATCAAAGAACATGTATAAATGACCCACAGACATGGGCAACTGAGTGGGGACTGAATGTGGGGGAAGGGAGGGGCAGGATACAGGGAAGCAAGAGGGGAAAAAAAAAAAAAGTGAGACAACTGTAATGGAAAAACAAACAAAAAAAAATTTTTTTAGTGGGGGAAAATGAAAATATGAAGAATGGAAATGCCAGTTCAGTGAATATTAGGACAAAGATTTTCCTTCACGTTGTATATTTTTCTCCCTATTTGATCTCTCCAGAGTTTGGCATTCTAAACAAGTAAGTAATGACTTAAGTTTCTTTGCATAGACCTAATAAGACCAGTTGTTAATAGAGGTTCCTTTTTCTGAACAAGCCTTTGACTGGAATGTCAAGCCTAAAGGAGACATGCTTGGGCTCATGTTGTTACCAAAAAGCCCTAAGGAACTGGGAATGACTTTCAAAGGTAATAAAAGCCCGCGAGATAAAAGGCCTGCTGCCATGGTTGGTTGTGCGGTCCACAGCAATCTCTCCAGGGAAGGAACGAAGGTTGTTTTCCTGAAAGATGGCTAGAAGGGACCTTAAGGCACAATGGAAAACCAGAAAGACTTGGAAAGGACAGGTGTGTACAGGCAAGGATGAATGCCAGGTATGTGGCCCAGCTTCTGTGCACTGAAGAGCAGACTGAGGGCCACCCTAAATGTTCCTTGGGTAAGTTCCAGCAAAACAGAACTAAAGATCATAAGTGATCATTTGCTGCTCTTGTTATGCTTATGCAAATGAACAGGATAAATTAAAAATGGACTTAATGTAGTCCCTTTAAAGACAAGGAGAGTAATCTTAGGGAGAAAAATCAGTATTCAGGGAAAATCACAATGATCAGTGGCAGACTGTAAAGTAGGGCAGCTAACCGTCTTAAAAGTTTCTTCTCATTTAAAAAATGGTTTCACTTGAAAATTAAACCATATCTGTGATATCACCAAAGAGATTCAAGTTGCAGGCAAGTAGAATGTCAAGTGCCTTGCAACTGTATGTCTTCCCAATAAGACAGTCTTACAGATTTAGAGACTTTTTTGTTGGTTATGTTACATAAATTAACATGTGTTTTCTGTTTTCAAAGGGCATAAGCCTATGACCGCATTACCTGAGTGATTGTCTGTACGCATAAGCCTCACTTAATCCTCTCTGCAGCGCTGCCTCCGGAGACTCAACAGTTTGGCTGAACTAAATGGCTGAGTTGGTGAAGAATGGGGTGGTCTGTGGGCTTCACTTTAAAACTGAATTCTCTTTTCTATCCTAATGGCTTGGACAGAAAGGGCCCAGAGGTCTGAGAGGGGGGAAACATAAACTATTTCCCTCAGCCCAAACTAAATAAAATGGGCAAAAGGGTTTTGGACAGGAGAGATGTGCCTAGCACACCTTCCTCCAAAGAAGCCCTTTTTTTTTTTTTTTTTTTTTTCTCCTAATGTGGAACATTGAAAAATTAATCCCTGCCTTTTGCCACCTAGTAGTTATGGATTGAATGATGCTTTTTAACCCTTTTTGCCAAATCTGTTGCCCCCAGAACACAACAAGGATGCCAGCCTGCTAAACCAAGCACGCCGTTGTCCGGAGACAGCCAACTGACCTGGAGTCTGCATGATCCTTCCCCATGTGGGAAGGCCACCCTCCCCTCCACACCCCCACTCTTATTAGGGATTTCTGGACCCAAGGGTAGGTAGGACGACGACCATGTCCAGCTTGAAGCAGCTAGAGGAGCTTGAGACCTTCGCCCATTGTCCTTTACAAGATTACAAAGGGTCTTAATATCTGAGAGGGAGGGATAGTTATTTTTTACGAACCATGGGTATGGACTTGGGGGGGGATGCTGGGGGAGGGAGATACTGGGTGGAGGGGAGTAAAGGGGAAAAAATTGGAACTACTGTAACAGCATAATCAATAAAATATACTTTAAAAAAAAATAAATTATCTGTAGGCATGGACAATGGCAGCAGTAAACCATTTTATGTTTGTCAACTGAAACCAGTAACTGATGGTTATAGTGATTTTCTTAAACACCAGCCAGCCTTTTCTTCAGTCATGTCCTTCAACTGACTTCTCTGAAGTTCTAGGTAAGGAGCACCACCTTGAACTTCCTCTGAAAGTTCTCACTAATGATGGTAAAGCACTGTTCCAGGATTAGAACATACCACCTCCCATTCCACCCATCCCAGCCATCCCAGGGTCTTTCTCTTCTTCAGGAATTTCTGTGACTACAACTTCTGCAGTTGTTAACAGAGAGGCCACTCCAGCAGCATCCAATAATGCAGTTCTTACAACCTTAGTTGGATCAATGATTCCTTTTCTACCATGTTCACAAAATCTCCAAGCATAGCATCATAACCAACTTCTGAGGAACTTTGCATAATATTCTCAACTATCAACGATCCCTCAACACCTGCATTCTTAGCAACAGTCACTGCAGGAATTCTGAGTGCTTTCTTAATAATTTCTATACCAATTTCTTGATCTTCATTAGCTGGACTTAATGAGTCCAAAGCTGGAATGAACCAAAGCAGGGCACAGCCCCCTCCCAGAACAATGCCTTCCTCAACAGCAGCTCGTGTAGCATTGAGGGCATCTGTTACTCTGTCTTTCTTTTCATTCACTTCAACGTCACTTGTCCCACCAAACTTCAGCACAGCTACTCCATCTGAGAGTTTTGCTAGACGTTCGTTTAGTTTTTCCTTTTCATATTCACTAGTTGTGATATCTAACTGCTCAATGATTTCTTGAATACGTTTTTCAATTTGAGCCTTGTCACCTTTTCCTTTCAAGAGCATGGCATCATCTTTGGTCACAATGACCTCTCCAACTTTTCCTAAGTCATGAGGCTGAACATCTTCAAGATTTAGTCAATCCTTCTTCTCCAAACACTGCACCACCAGTAGCAATAGCCATGTCTTTAAGCTGGTTCTTTCTGTTGTCACCAAAACCTGGAGCTTTGACAGCTACAACCTGAAGACCAACTTTTAGCCTATTCAAAACAAGTGTACTTAGAGCTTCTCCATCAACATCTTCAGCAATTATGACCAAGGGCTTGCGGTGAGAACTGGCAATTTCAAGAGCAGGTAGAATGGACTGAATACTAGAAATTTTCTTTTCGCTTAATAGAACATAGGCATCTTGGAATTCACATTTCTGACCTTTTGCTGTATTAATAAAGTATGGAGAAATATAACCCTGGTCAAATTTCATGTCTTCAATAATTTCTAATTCATCATTCAGTGTTTTCCCATCCTTTACTGTGATGACGCCCTTTCTTCCAACCTTTTTCATTGCATCAGAAATTATGTTGCCATTTCTTTGTCTCCATTTGCAGAAATTGTAGCAACCTGAGCTATTTCTTCAGGGGTTGTCACAGGTTTAGACTGCTTCTTAAGTTCAGAAATTACAGCATCGACAGCTAACATCACACCTCTCCTGATTTCCACTGGATTAGCACCTTTACTAATCTTCTCAAAGCCTCCTTTGGCAATAGAGCGCGCCAGGACAGTAGCAGTGGTGGTGCCATCACCAGCCTCTTCATTTGTATTATTGGCAACATCCTGAACAAGTTTAACGCCAATATTTTTATATCCATCTTTTAAGTCAATGGACTTTGCAACAGTCACACCATCTTTTGTTACTTTGGAACTTCCCCAGCTCTGTTCGATAATTACTGTTCTTCCCTTTGGCCCCATAGTAACGGCTACAGCATCAGCTAAAAGGTCTACACCTTGAAGCATTAAGGCTCGGGCATCTGCACCAAATTTTACATCTTTGGCATAAGCCCAAGTGAGATGAGGAGCCAGTGCCTTGGACACTGGCCGAATCTTTCGAAGGACTTTGTGTAATCGAAGCATTTCTGCGAGGCGGCAGCGGGGCGTGAGAGTGGCGAGGTAGGCCATTGACGGCGAGTAAGGGACAGAGTACCTGAATCATTATTTCTATTGTGTGGTCAAAATTATTCCTTTACACATTCATTAGCTGATGAAATTTGATCATTGACTTAATGACTCATTCAGTGACTTTCATGACCCCTTTGTATTATACTTATCATACAAAATAAGGTCCAGATATCTTACCAAAGCCCTTCAATAGCTGGCCTTTATCTTTCTAGCCAAACTGAAGAGACCTGTTTTTTAAATACTACTGCCCTCTCATGTTCCATGCTAACACATCCCCTTCCCTTTGTGGGGAAGTTTCTTTCACTTCTGCCCACATTATGACCCATTACTCAAGACTGGAGTCAAATATCACCCACTCCCTCTACTTCCTCAGTAAGACTGCATCATTTCTTCCTTCATGTTTCCATATTACAAGGTACTCATGAGCTATTTTAGTATGGTTAATACATATCTATCTTTCTTGGAAAGACCATAAATTGTGATGGCATGAACAATGTTTTTCATCTGTGTTTCCCAAGCATCTGGCCCAAATAATAGAATACATAGATAATTTTTAAATAAAGAAACAAAGTCTAATTTTATTTCATTTTATTAAGAATTTTTTCAAAGATGTCTTTCTAGTTTCTACCATTTTTTAGGACAACACTTTTTTTTGCCAAGTCAGAATAACTGAGGTAATATAAGAACAAAGTTCAGCAAAACTTTAAAAAACTTTCATTTGATTTCTGATAATACATAAATTTACTATAGAAATTTGAGAAAACATACTAATACAAAAATGAAAACAAAACTAAATAACTCCATAACTAGATGATAACCATTTTACATTTTAGTATGCCTCCTTCTACTATTTTGTAACTTTTTTTTCCCTATTGACTGTTATTCTGCCCCTTGCCCTATTTAGTTCATTTGTTTATGTTGTTCTTTAGTTTCCTGTATTAGGTGATATCATATGGTATTTTTCTTTCTTTGCCTGGCTTATTTCACTCAGCATAATTCTCTCTAGTTCCATCCATGTTGTCGCAAGTGGCAGGAGTTCCTTCTTTCTCTCTGCTGCATAGTGTTCCATTGTGTAAATGCACCACAGTTTTTTGATCCACTCATCTACAAATGGGCACTTAGGCTGTTTCCAGCACTTAGCTATTGTAAACAGTGCTGCTATGAACATAGGGGTGCATAAGTTCCTTTGAATTAGGGTTTTAGGATATTTTTTAACTTTTTATATAGTGAAAATTATATTGTACAAGCATATTTTAAGTCTCAGTGTTTTAAATATATCACGAGATTTTTTCATATCATTATTAAAATTTATAAGACAATTTATTAGGTTCTTACCCTGTGTTCAGTATATGTGCTCTTCCATATGTTTTTTCTTTTTGAATGACACTAGAAGTAATTTTTATACACAAATTTTAGTGAGCATTTATTATTGCCTTAGAATGGAACTATGTCCTTAGAATTTGAATTAGTGGTTATGAACATTTTTAAGGCTCTTAAATCAAATTACTAATTTGATTTACAAAACCTTTGCCCAAATTTATAATTCTAGTACTAGTAGAAGAACCTGTTTATTTCACCATCTCTTCACCCCATAGGATATTATCATAGTTGCTTTTAATCTGTGCTAACTTGGGTGAAAATGATAAAAAATTTTATTGTTTCAATCTGCATTTTATTGCTGAATAATGAAAATAGATAAATTTCATTTCTATTAGCTATTTGTACTTTGTGTGTGCATATTTTCCATTCACTTCTTTTACTCTAATTTCAACTGGGTCTTGATGTTTTGCTTGATGCATATGTGCTTTTTATAAATTGAGGATATTGTTCTTTTATCCCATAAATATTGCTCTCAGTATGTCATCCACTTTTCTTTTTTTACAATATTTTGATATCCTAAATGGGGAAAAACCTTATTTGGGGAGAAGTCACAAACTCCTTGAGAATGTGATGAAACTATCATTAGAAAAATGAACATACGCAAAGACATATTTGCAAACAATTTTAAAAGGTTTATGGACCTCTTGAATTTGATCTAGACTCTTTAAATTACATTACTCATTCATTTCCCTTTCATATGGGTCCTAACTACCTTATAAACCCAATAGGATGATATAAACTCACTGCCATTTCTTATCAATTTTGATATGTGAAAATTTTAAGTATATTGTGTGTACTATTGTGTTGGGGAAAGGCAGTGTGAAAAGGTAGGAAGAAACTATTTTAGGAGTCAGAAAACCTAAGCTCTCAACCTAATTCTGTCACTAGCTAAACAAGCTGAAAAAGCTACTTAATCTTTTTCTCCAGGTTTTTATCTGCAGAGCATGTACACACATGGGTTTTCACTGTGTGTGTTTGTGTGAGGTGTAATGGGAGAACTAACATTCTCTAAAGTCCTCTCTATTTCTAAAAAGCACATATATTATATAGCAAATTGGTGTTCTGTTATATAACACTTTTATTTTGAAGTCTTTATAGACCATCCTTAAGAAAAGAAATGTAAGCTCCAAACAACACAGCTGTGACTATTCAGAACTCCTTAGTTACAAGTAGCTATACTACCATTTAATGGTGCCATTAAAAATGCATTGTCACCATAGTAACTGCAACATTATAAGACACCAAATTTTTCCTTCTACTACTCATGCTGAGCAGCATGCATTGTTTTATGTAATCGTTGCTTCCACCTTTTATTTTCTTAACTTAAAATGCATAGGTTTCCCTTGTTTCTTAATATATTTGTAACCATAAAAAAATATGCATTTAAAGAATCTTCTTTTTAAAAAAAAAAAAAAAAAAAGAATCTTCTTTTAAAAAACGTTCTGATATTTGGAAATATAAAGTACAAGTTGTCAACAATGTCACTGGTCCTGTAGATTGAGAAACAAAAAAGTATTCCCACTCTAGACCAAATTCTAATGTAATTCCCCTCCCACCACCTTTTCATCTTTTTTGTCCTTATTTTTTCTCCCTGTTGCCCTTTGCCTTTTGGTTCTGTTTGTTTTTTTAACCCTCACTCCTGGAACTCTGGCACTTGCACATCCTATATCCTATTTCTCCCTAGGTGGTCACTAAGAACCAAAATATGAGTTGATTTGCTAAATGAACTTACAAGACTATTTGCATTTTAAGAAGGAAATCTTGAAGGCTACAAATCTTTCAAGATTCAAAGAAGTAAAGCTTTATTCATGAAAAAGATAATATAGTCAGTAATTTGGAATACACTTGCCCAGCCTCATGCCCTCCCAACTAGCCTTAGACGAACTATATTCTACTCCATTTACTTTTGAGGTCTTTATTTTTTCATTAAAGTGTTTGTTGAGACTTACCCAGTAGTCTTTTAGGCACCAGAGTTATACCAGCCAATGAGATATACAAGTGCATAGCATATATTTCTATCTAGTTCAAAGAGAGACAGAAAACCAAAAGGTAAACAAAGATAAATTCAGCCCTGAAGGTCTAAGAGAACTTGCCAAGTAAATGGACCCACCAGTGCCAAATCCTGAGATAAGGAAGAATTCTACACATTTTTGGAACAGTAAAAGGCCAGTGTACCTAGAGCACAGTATATGAAGAGGAAATTGGTTCAGGATAAGGTCAGAGAGAAAATTATGGGCCAGTTCCTATAACATCTTGAAGATGGAAATAAGGAATCTATATTTTATTCTAAATTTAATGGAAAGTCAATGGAAGGCTTCGAAGAGGAGAATAAAATTACCTGACATTTTTTTTAATGATCATTCCTGGCTTCTATATGGAGAACATACTATAGCATGATACAAGGGAAGAAAATAGACAAATTTAAGAAAACTGCAATGGCCAGAGTTGTAATGGCCAAAGTCAAATATAGTAGCAGTCATAATTGCCACAAAAGCAATGGCATGGGTGTCAAAGCTTCTTTTCTTTATTTTCTTCTTCTTCTTCTTCTTCTTCTTCTTCTTCTTCTTCTTCTTCTTCTTCTTCTTCTTCTTCTTCTTCTTCTTCTTCTTTTTTATGAAAGCCTTTGAGTGGGCTGTTAAAAAGCTTTATTCACTTTCACATCTCCTCAAATGTCATCATGACTGCCATTATCTAGTCCAGATTCTGATGGACAAGTGAAAAGAACACAATCATACCTCTTCTAGTCCAGGACTTCTATGTCCAGCTCAGATTTGGTCAAGTACTAAAATAAAGCACAAATCAGTCTCTCAGAACTTTTAATAAGCCATAGTAAAAGCAATGAATATGACTTACACAAAACAAAACAGAACTAAAACCAAGACAGAAGCCCATCATTCCTACTTCCCAAAGTGTAGTTCTGTCCTCTAGCCCAAACTTCCAGTGATTCCAGATGTTCTGCTATATCTTTATTCCAAAAATCCTTATCTGTGCAGCAGCCATCCAAAAAGAATACAACAAATGTGTGATGTGGCTAATTAATCTTAAGGTGTCATGAGGCATTTTAGCAGAAGTTTGCCATTATTTTTTTTAAATACGTTTTATTGATTTTGCTGTTACAGTTGTTCCAATTTCCCTTCCCTCTGCTCCCCTCCACCCGGTGGCCCCCATCCCTCCAGTTGTCCCCCCCTTTTAGTCCATGTCCATTGGTTGTGCATATAGTTCTTCTCAACCTCTTCCTGTCTATTCCATTCCCTACTACTATGCTTACTTCCTGTACCATCTTCCTCCATCTCCCCCTTCCCCCTCCCTGCTGACCTCCCTCCAATGTGTTCCCCATACCTATAGTTCTTTTTCCACTCTTGTTGCCTATTTAGTTTGCCTTTGTTTCAATTCCCTAGCTTCTATTGTTGGTTCTTGTGATGCAGTTTTCATTTTAATGTTCATAGTTTTGATCCTCCCTCTTCCAAACCAGTTCCTTTAACATCTAATATAATACTGGTTTGGATCTAATGAACTCCTTCAGTTCTATTTTGTCCTGGAAGCACTTTCTCTGCCCTTCTATTCTGAATGACAGTTTCGCTGGATAGAGTATTAGTGGCTGTAGGTTTTGGATTTTCATTACTTTGAATATTTCTTGCCAGTCTCTTCGTGCCTGCAGGGTCTCCCTTGAGAAATCAGCTGATAGTCTAACTGGGACCCCTTTGTACATGATTCTTTTCTTCTCTCTTGCTACTTTTAAGATTCTCTCTTTATCTTTAATTTTTGACAATTTGATTATAATGTGTCTTGGAGTTGTTCTCCCTGGGTCCACATTTTCTGGAACTCTCTGTGCTTCCTGGACCTGTAAGTCTATTTCCTTCCCCAAGTTCAAGAAGTTCTGCTTCATTATTTTTTCACATAATTTTTCAATATCTAGTTTTTCTTCTTCACCCTCTGGCAATCCTATAATCCAAATGTTTGGTCTCTTATACTGTCCCAGAGGTTTCTCATCCTCTCCTCACTTTTCTTACTCTTTGTTTCCTCTTTCTGCACTGGTTGACTGTTTGTTCCTTCCCTGTGTTCCAGTTTGTTGATTTGATCTCTGGATTTTATTTCCTCACCACTTGTCTCGTATGTGTTTTCGTTCATTTCAGTATGAGTGGCTTTCTTTCCTTCCCTGTCCTGTTCCAAATCTTTCATTAATTCTGTAAGTCACCTTATAACTATAGCTCTGAACTGAGCCTCAGAAAGGTTCCCTATTTGTTCGTCTGTCAGGTTCCTCATCTGCTGCCTGGTGAGCTGCGTCACCGGGATTTCAATAGTTGTCTGCTTCATCTTGACAGATTTGTGTTTTGCTTTGCTTCCTGGACAGGCTGGGGGGGGGGGGGGGGCGTGTACTCATCACTACCCGGTGACTGGCGGTGGTCCGAAACCTTTTTCGCTGCGCTGTGGCACTTTCTGTGGGGGCGGGGGTCCAAGATGAATTCCTGCCATTATTCTCCGCTGGGAGACCGGGATCCATCCCTCCACCCTCTGGGCCTCTCTGTTCGAGGCAATAGAGGGGCTGCCTTCCCCAGCGTTGGGATCGCGAGCTGCCGGGACTCGACTGCAGCCAGGGTTGCTCCCCCTGCCACTATCCCTGCTGCTACCACAAACAGCGCCACCCGACCTTTCCATTCGGGTTCCGATTTCGACCCTCCTACCCATCCAGACAAGCACTGGTATTTTATAACTTCATACATTGGGCTTCCATGTAGTTTTATTTTCTGGAATTTCTGGTTATCTTTTGTTTTGAGGTAGTGTATTCCTTTCTAGTTGTAGAGGGAGACCGAGCATGTCTGTCTAAGCCTCCATCTTGGCTGTAAGTCCATTATTTTTTATAAAGCTGAATTTATTCCTGACTAGTGTCTATATTATAATATTTTTATGTGTAACCATAGAACTACAGACAGAGTTGCAAAGAAATCTTTATTTATTCTAGTACAACCACTGACTGTAGAAATCAGTAAAATAAAATAATTTTTCCAAGATCATAAGGCACACTAGAATCAAGCGCTAAATGATGATAACACAGTGGGTCCCTGCCCTCATATGGTTGTATTCAGTCCATTTAGTTACCCCTTTCCAAAACTCTAACCTATCTCATGCCCTCACTTCTCTCCTTTTTTAGCTGTATTACACAGGCATCATTATAACCACTCCCTTGCACATATGCTCAATTATCTTGACCCTCACTCACTCTGTCATACTCTAACCCTCAACCATAATTAAATGCAACTTTCTACCTATTCCAGACCTGAACTTAAGCATCTGAGTATGTCTGAAGAAAAAACACACAGTTACCAGGTCTCAGTTAAGTGTAGATACACTAACTTAGACTCTTTAGTATTTCCCAAGTAAAGTTTGTAATGAACATTTACTGGTTTTTTTTTTTGTTTTGTTTTGTTTTGTTTTTTTATGTGTATGTGTTAAAATTCCTCCTTCCTGTTTTTTTAGGCCAGCACCTCCACTGTCATACAATGGAAGCTATCATCTTTTGGGCTTCCAACAGTTGGTCTAGGGGTGAACATCTTACCCATGTGGGCCAGTGATAAAATCCCCTATAGTCTCAGTGGAGTGGGAAAGCTGTGGGATGTGGGGCCTAGAGCTTCTGAGTGCCTTATTTCCTGTTACTGACAAGGACTGGGGCAATATTATACAGTGGAAGTGATGTGTGACTTCTCAGCAAGGTCTTAAGATATCTTGTAGTTTCTGCTCATTTTCTCTTGGAATGCTCTATCATGATTCCAGAAACCAGCCACCCTGCTGGAAAGACCATGTGGAAGAGAACTGAGACACCCCAGCCAACAGCACTAGCAAATCACTAGACAGAGGAGTGAGATTATGCTAGACCTCTAGTTCTAGCTGACCTGCGAGGTGACTGTAGCCACATGAGTGACCTCATAGGTGGACACTTCAGGACTGCCCACCTGAGCCCAGCCTAAATTGAGGAATTATGAACAAGTGCACATATATTTCTTTTAGAAAGGGAAAACGGATGAATCAAGACAGGGTGGGGCAATTGCAAGAACAATGTTCTGTAGTAGGAAAGAGGTGGTGGAATCTAATGAAGAGAGGATGGAATTAGACATATGGGAGATCTCATCCTCTATAACAGAAAGGAAGATAGGATATATGGGTACATCTGAAGGTAAGTGGACTGTTTTGATGGGGAGTGCTTCAAAGTTCTCTTCTGATTGTTTTATTTTCTTAGTGTGAAGATGTAAAGATGGTAGGGAGTAGTAAAGTTTGAAGCTGAAGGAGGTGTGTCTTGAAGAGGGGGAGAGAAGTTGACTATGGAAGGAGGAATTTTAACACATACATATCAAAAAAATAGTAAATGTTCATTACAAACTTTACTTGGAAAATACTAAAGAGTCTAGGTCTTCATAACAACTGGTTCAGGAGTAATAGTCAAACAACATTCAGTGCTACAAAGTGAAAGATTGAATTACTTTTAATGCAAAAAATAGTTTAAACCATATACTACTCATTTTCTCTTTAGTCATCAAGTAGAATATTATGTCATTTCTGCTTTCTATTTTTTCAATAAGAGAACCTAAGCAGGAGGCAATAGACAAAAGTTTCACATTCATATATTAAACAATAAATTGAAAAACACTCCATTTGTCACATTAATTTTTTTCTCATCCCATCTGGTCATAACATATGAATGCAAACATATTTTTCTGTTATATTATTAATATACACAAATGTTCAAATAAAATTTTAACAACAGATACATGAAACACAAAAGGGCAGGAACTTTGTGTCTTTTTTTGCAAATAATTATAAATTGAAATATGACTATTTTTTCTAGTAGCAGATTTCTATCATATATACATGATATGAAATCAAGCCCTTTAGGCTTTATCTAAGTTACTGACTCCACATTTTTCTTTTTATTTTGACTTTAAAATAGGAATCAGTCACAGTTTGGGACCACTAAATATGTAAAGGAAGTCAAACCATCACTATCCATCTTTAAATGGTAAGATTTACATGTAACAATAACTGTCATATAAAATAGGTGACCCTCCAACTTCTAGCTAACATGCTACATGTCCTAGGGCATTTACTTCTGTCAAGAAGCAACTTCACAACCACAATCAATAATTTCTGAGAAGAGAAGAAAGAGTTAACTATGACTGACTTCTGGGTAGTTGGTGACAAGAAAGATCTCACTGCTTAGAATAGGAGGCACGATGGCCACTGCTGGGAGAGAGAAGAAAGGAAAGAGACTATGAAGCCTTTTATACCCTCCCTATCAGAAATGCCTCTCTTTTCCATGCCTTGTTACAATCTGTCCAGGGGGATAACACAACATGGGAGACCAAAGAGGAAATAAGTATAATGCAGAGAAAGACAGACAGTTTAGGTATTTTTTGAGCTGGAGTAACCACACTGAGGATCATCTTTTCTTATCCCTTCCAAGGGGATGATTGCTTGAGATAAGCCTGTCACTCTTTTCCTACTAAGCATTCAAGTGGTAGTTGTCCAGAGCAGATTTTAAACAGAAGATGGGCTGCCTAAAGTAGAGCCCTATCAGCAGTTAAAGTGCTTTGTATTCAAGTCACTTGTATTGTGGTTGTTATTGAAATACCTGTATTGCTGATTCAAGCAAAACTACATGGCACACAAGATGGAAATAAGTCTAAGCAGAGACCTCTCTGAAGGGGGCTGCATACCTGGTCTGACTACCTGGAGAACCACAAATGTCAACCAGAGGAGTTGATGCAATTCTAATATCTCTCCTGAATATCAGAAGGTCTTGAAATCTTTGATTGTTGGTTGGTTAATTGATCAGTTGGTAGGCTCAGCACTTAAAACTACAACTAAAAACAATGCTGAAAGTGAGTGAACACACCTAATAGAGTGTATTACAAAAATATATATAGGAATTTATAGAGACAAGACACAGCATGCATAGACATCATGCCACTAATATAAGTCATCCCAGTGTTCACCACCAGTACCTCAAAAGTGTTAGCCAAAAGTAGCTGAGGGAACCATGCCTGTTCTGGCTTCGTACAAATCCTTCTTCCTTTCCTTATCCAATGTATATAATTTACATATCCTCTTTTTCAGGCACACAGAACCATGTTCTATCTACACTGTTCACTTCCTTTCATCAAAGTGATTGATTTTTTCCTGTCTGAAATTTCCCAAAGTTCAGATTCATAAATTTTTCAACCGTTACAGCCTTTATTCAACTGCTCGTAACAACATGGGCCCCCCTCCCCAAGCCCCAAACTGCTCTTACTGCAGATGATTTTAAGGAACACCACTCCTACCACACCTGACAAGAATCAACAATTTCTGAGCTAAAGTGAGACCTCAAGGACACATTTCTCATTACTCATAATTAAAATCACTTTAGGATTTCTTCCTCTGTCAAACATGCCAACCCTTCACATTTGTTGTTGAACAATTTCAGGCTAACTATTGAGGGCATTAAAACAGTACAGTACAGGAAATGGGGTAGCCAAAGAACTTATACGCATGACCCATGGATTGCCTGAGGGAGTGTGGTTGCTGGGTGGAGAAGGGCAAAGAGAAAAAATTGGAACAACTGTACTAGCATAATCAATAAATTATATTTAAAAAAAGGAAAAAGTACACTACAAAATTTATAAATTAGGGAAATCTTATTTATTTTTCAAATCTCTTCACTGTAGGATTCAAGTAAAAAATGTATTATTCTAACTTATTTGAATTTTTAAATTATTTAATTTACATGCCCCATTTTAAAATTGCACTACTATTAAACAAAATTAGTTTGCTACTCTTTCTAAAAATACAAGTTAATTCATTTACAAATATGCATTTCCTACAAGGTTCTAGCACAAAGAGCAACACCCTCGATGAGAGGTGCACTAGAAAAATGAGCGCTCACAACAAATAAAACAAGAACTCTTGTCCATCTCACCTTGACTCTATCTACCACGTCACAACAACAACACAACCACCTAAAACTTTATGGCTTAAGGGAACAATGATTTACTATTTCTCACAATTTTATGGGTTGACTGGATGGTCTCCTTGCCTAACCTATGTCACTCTTGCAGCTGTAGTCAGATGGCAGCAGGAGCACCTGCCAGATCCAAGATGATACCACTCACAAGTCTGGAGACTTGGTGCTGGGCCACTTCCGTGTAGCCAGGTTTTCTAAAACTTTTGCATTGTCTGACTACTCTTCCAACCTTCCCCTGCTCCCTATCTACTCCCTTTCACATGGGCACTATTCTATAAAATCTCTACATAATTAATTCTATCTTGGCATCTGCTTCTGCTTCTGGAAGGACTTGGATGAACAGGCTAATTAACAAAAAGTATAAATTATGATGTAATTAAATAATGAGCTTTTCTGGAGCATTTACCCCTGTTTTGAATTTGAAATATTTTAAATTCAGAAAAGTACAGAGAATAACTAATAAACACTTATGTACTCAACACCTGTAAAGAACTAAATTTAGCACATTTTATGTGATTTGACTTAGATACTATTATTCAGGAAGGTGCCTACTGAGTTAGACAAAGCAGGATTGGATTAGTGTTCTAACTCTCAAAAATATACTGTTTTGTTCTTCTTCCCAAATGCATAGACTCTAAAACAAATGGGGAAAATTCATTGTCTGGTTCCCCAGTGTTTTGAATAATGAAAATGCTATGCTTGAGGATTACAAGAAACAATCTATAATGTGTACTATTCATTTGTTTCTTTATTTTGGGACCATTTATTTGTGAGTTTCCTTTCAGAGATCCCATTAAACTGCTCTGTAAAATTAGCCTAGTAGTTTAGCAGCATTCTTACTCATCAGGTAGGAAAATGGAACCCTCAGTACACCCATTCATCGTGTCTTGTACTGATTCACTGAGTGGAGTACCATGAGTGCCACTTACAACCATTAGTTATAAGTACAGTTAGGACAGAAATGCTTTAAAGACCTATATTTCCAAGTAAAAACAACATACTCAAAAGAAAATACATTTGGAAGCAATGCCTTTATTGTAATTATTTTTTAAAAGCAGAGGAAAATAAGTTTTATTCTGTTAATTAAAAATTACATTTTCAGAAGGCTTTGGGATTCTTCCTCTCAAAAATAAATGTGTTCCACTATATGTATAATTGATATATAATTTATATTTTTAGCTCTGTATAAGTTATAAAAAGATCTGTTTACTTCTCCTCTCTGAGTCTTTTTTTCCCTTCATTCACTCACTTATATACAAAACTTCTTACTAAGAAACACCAGGGCATCTGAAGGTAATCTGTTATCCAATTATGTTGACCATGTAACACTAAAATACCAGAAATCAAAATTAAATTCACATCTACTTGGAATAACAATAAAGGTGAATATCACTTTTTAATTCTATACCACTCAAAACTTTTCTAAACACAGTTGAAGGTGGAGCTCTAGGCAGCTTTCCTTGAACATAATTTCCTACCTGCTTTCTCATTAGGACATCCCTATAAATGCAAAAAAAAGAATGTTTATAAGTTGAAGAACATGAATTTTTATTTGTAAACATATCTGTCATAAGCTTGACTTATTTAACAAAGGCACAACTCTGCTTCCAAACTCTTCTCTACTATGCTAAAGGCCAGATTTTCTGCTTTCTTGTGGGAAATTTTACTCCATCGTTCTACTGAGTTTCCTTCATTCACTACTTTAGGATTGGATATCTTTAAGAAACATCAAGGAGATGACAAAAACTCAAAGATGCAACAAGGAATCTCTGGTGTCATTGCCCCTTCTGAAAGAATCTTTCCTCCAGAGTGTTGAAAAATTTGTCTTTAGTCATTTCGAGAACAATACTCTCAAATGTTAGTATCTTAGCCCTGGAGCTGCTATAACAAAATACTACAAAGTGGCTTATGAACAACAGAAATTTATTTTTCAGGAGAAACAAGATGGCGGAGGAATAAGTGGAAGCTACACTAACTTCCTCCCAGAACTAGTCTGGATTTACAACGTAATTTTGGAGAAATCATCTGGAATAACCAACCGAACACCAGCTGGAGAGAAGTCTTATAACCACGGAGAGACAGAAAAGGCCGCTACATCACAACATGACCGGTAGGGAGTGCGGAGACGCGGAAGGGGCTGGCTGGCGTCACACGGGTAGCAGCTGAAGGGACTGAGAAACAGCTCAGCAGCCAGGGATTCCCCCTGAGAAGGGCAGGGTCTAAACCCCCAGCTGAGCTTCCCAGCCTACAGCAACACAGTGGAAAGTAAAATAGTATCCAGCTGAGAAAAGCAAAAAGCCACAAGGTTTCTTGCTAGCCGGAGAGAAACAGTTGGAGAAAAAGAGCTCTTAAGAGGATCACATGTGAAAATATTCTGCCCCCACTTACCCTGGGCACAAGCAGAGGGAAGACAGAGAGGACAGCAAATGCTTGGGGAGAGTTTGGTGTGGTGGCTTTGAGGGGAGAGCTGGGGAACCGGCCGGCTGGGTCCCAGTGCTGACTCATCCCCAGTGCTGCAGGCAGACCATTCCCGGCCAAGTGGCATCAGCCTGAGGGGAAGCAAAAGCCCTGCCTACAGGAATTAAGCTGCCACACCCACGGTCCTTAAGCCTGACAGGTAATCACAGATTGAATAGATTAACAACTAAAGGAGTCAGACAAAGGCAGTAGATCCCTGGAAGACTCCAACAGGCTGCCTAGGCCCAGACTGGTACAGGATCTGACGCCACCAGGGGCAGATCCAGGAAGCGCAGATCATTCTAAGAAGCACCAACAAACAATAGGAGTCACAAAAATGGGGAGACAGAGAAACAACCCCCCATCAAAAGGAAAGGTAGAGTTCCCAGAAAGAGTGCTAAATGAAATAGAGGGGAGCCAACTATCAGATATGGAATTGAAAGCATGGATTATGGAGAAGCTCAATGAACTCAGCAGAAACTACAAAGAACCCCAGAAAAACTACAGTGAACTCTAGAAGAACTATAAGGAACTTACTGAGACTTATACCAGCATCAAAAAGGACATGGAAGCTATCAATAAGAGCCAGGAGGAAATGAAGAATACGATCTCTGAATTGAAGAACACAGTAGAAGGAATTAAAAACAGGCTAGAGGAAGCAGAAGATCGGATCAGCGAGCTGGAGGACAATGTAGACAAAAACTCACAGACAGTGCAACGAAATGAAAAAAGACTGAACAAGACTGAAGAGGCTCTAAGACAGCTGCAGGACAACATGAAACGTAATAATACCCGTATCATAGGAATTCCAGAAGGAGAAGAAGAAGAGCAAGGAATAGAAAACCTCTTTGAAAAACTAATGACAGAAAACTTCCCTAACATGAAGAGAGAAAGAATCATGCAAGTCCAGGAAGCACAGAGGGTCCCAATGAAGATGAACCCCAACAGGCCCACTTCAAGACACATCATAATTAAAATGCCAACATTCAAAGACAAAGAGAGAATCCTAAAAACAGCAAGAGAAAAACAACTAATAACATACAAGGGAGCTCCAATAAGGCTATCATCAGATTTCTCAGCAGAAACACTACAAGCCAGAAGGGAATGGCAAAATATATTCCAAGCAATGAAAAACAAAGGTCTACAACCAAGAATACTCTACCCAGCAAGGCTCTCATTCAAAATGGAAGGTGAAATAAGAAGTTTCCAAGACAAAAGAAGGCTAAAAGAATACATCTCCACCAAACCAGCATTGCAAGAGATGCTAAAGGGTCTGCTTTAAGATGAAGAAACAGAGAGAGACAGAGAGGAACATGAGTACAAAGGGGGAAAATGACAATGAATAAGTACTGAAAGAAAGAAGGAACTTTTACCATTTGCAACAACATGATTGGAACTAGAGAGAATTATGCTTAGCGAAATAAGCCAGGCAACAAAAGAAAATTACCTTATGCTATCACCTGTTACAGGAAACTAATGAACAACACAAACAAATGAGCAAAATTGAACCAGAGGTATGTAAACAAGGAATAAACTAACAGTAACAAAGGCGGAGATGGGAGGGAGAGAAGTGGTAAGAAGGGGAAGGGTCTAGTCAAAGAACATGTATAAATGACCCATGGACATGGACAACTGGGTGGAGACTGAATGTGGAAGAAGGGGGGGCAGGGTGCAGGGAAGCAAGAGGGGGAAAAAAGTGAGACAACTGTAATGGAAAAACAAACAAACAGAAAAATTTTTAGTGGGGGGAAAAAATAAAAATACAAGAATAGAAATGCAAGTTCAGTGAATATTAGAAGGACAAGGATTTTCCTTCACACTGTATATATTTTCTCCCTATCTGATCCCTCCAGAATTTGGCATTCTAAAGCAGTAAGTAATGACCTAAGTTTCTTTGCATAAAACTAATAAGACTAGTTATTAATAGAGGTTTTTTTTTGTTGTTTTTTTTTTTTAACTAACACTTTGACTGGAATGTCATGCCTAAAGGAGACATGCTTGGGCTTTGGTTGTTACCAAAAAGCCCTGAGCAACTGGGACTGACTTTCAAAGGTAATACAAGTCCACGAGATAAAAGGCCTGGTACCTTGGATGGATGAGCGGTCCATAGCAATCTTTCCAGGGAAGGAATGAAGGTTGTTTTCCTGAAAGATGGCTAGAAGGGACCTTAAGGCACAATGGAAAACCAAGAGGACCTGGAAAAGACAGGTATTTACAGGCAAGGCTGAATGCCAGGTATGTGGCTCAGCTTCTGTGCCCTGAAGGGCAGACTGAAGGTCACCCTAAATGTTCCTTGCGTAAGTTCCAGCAAAGCAGAACTAAAGATCATAAGTGATCATTTGCTGCTCTTGTTGTGTTTATGCAAATGAACAGGATAAATTAAAAATGAACTTAATGCAGTCCCTTTAATGACAAGGAGGGTAATCTTAGGGAGAAAAATCAAGATTCAAGGAAGATCACAATGCCCAGTGGTAGAATATAAAGTAGTGCAGCTAACCATCTTCAAAGTTTCTTTTCATTTAAAATTTGTTTTCATTTGAAAGTTAAACTATGTCTGTGGCATTATCAAAGATGTTTAATTTACAGGCAAGAAGAATGTCAAATGCCTTGCAACTGGATGTCTTTCCGATAAGACAGTCCTACACATTTAGAGACTTGTATGTGGGTTATGTTACATAAATTAACATGTGTTTTCTGTTTTCAAAGGGCATAAGCCTACGCTCTCATTAACTGAGTGATTGTCTGTACGTATAGGCCTCACTTAATCCTGTCTGCATTGCTGCCTCCTGAGACTCAATGGTTTGGCTGAACTAAGTGGCTGGGTTGGTGAAGAACGGGATGTTCTGTGGGCTTCACTTTAAAACTGGTTTCTCTTTTCTATCCTGATGGCTTGGACAGAAAGAGCCCAGAGGCCTGAGAGGGGGGAAACCTAAAATATTTCCCTCAGCCCAAAATAAGTATAATGGGCAAAAGGGTTTTGGACAGGTGAGATGTACCTGGCATACCTTCCTCCAAAGAAGCCCTTCTTTTCCCTAATGTGGGACATTGAAAAATTAATACCTGTCTTTTGTCATCTAGTGGTTACGGATTGAATGATGTCCTTTAACCCTGTTGCCCCCAGAATACAACAAGGATGCCAGCCTGTTAAACCAAGCATGCCGTTGTCCAGAGACAGCCAACCAACCTGGAGTCTGCACGATCCTTCCCCATCTGGGAAGGCCACCCTCCCCTCCACACCCCCACTCTTATTAGGGATTTCTTGACCCGCGGGTAGGTAGGATGATGACCATGTCCAGCTTGAAGCAGCTAGAGGAGCTCGAGACCTTCGTCCATTGTCCTTTATAAGATTGTAAAGGGTCTTAAGTCTGAGAGGGAGGGATTGTTATTTTTTATTGTTAAAATATTTAACTAATTAATTAATTATTTTTTAAAAAAAGAAGAAGAATATACGAAAGGGTGAGGCAAGAGAGCTTGTATGTATGACCCATGGGCATGGACTTGGGGAGGGGATTGTTGGGGAAGGGGGGTGCTGGGTGGAGGGGACCAAAGGGGAAAAAATTGGAACTATTGTAACAATATAATCAATGAAATATACTTTTAAAAAAAGAAATTTATTTTTCAGTTCTGGAGGCTGGAAATCTGATATAAAGTCACCAACAAAGTCACATTTTGGTGAAAAGACCACTTCCTGGTTCATAGCCAGTGCCTTCTTGCTGTGTCTTCACATAGTAGAGAGGAAGCTGAATTTCTTAAGAAAGTCCTCCAAGGCTTCAGATGAAAGCAGAGACTCATTTCAGAAACATGGGCTGAGAGGTCTTTGGCTCTCTCCATCTGGTTTGTGCCTCATGCACAGGCAGGACTTACTGATACCCTGGCAATGAGCAGCTACATGCAGTGTACCAGCTTCATGCAAAATAATCCAATGGCCAAAGAGAGCTACATAATTTGGAGGGCCTAGTGTAAAATGAAAACAAGCCCCTTGTTCAAAATGTATTAAGAATTTCAAGACAATGACATGAGTGAATTAAACCAAGCACAGAGCCATGCGTTGCATGTCCATGGAGTTGGTCCTGCTGCTCCCCCTCTCCACTGTATTAGTCAGCAGTCCCTTTCTGCCCCAGGGCTGCTCTTACTCTGTGGCACTCATACACAGGCAATCTGGAAAACTGACTGAATTACAACTCATGAGGCAAACCTGGGGCAAGGGAGAATGGGAGCCAGTGAATAAATGCCGCCATCCTCTGTCACTCAAGTGGACAATTCAAAGGTGTATTCTACATGGCTCCTCAGGGAGTCCAGTAGGATCCAGATTTAGCTATCTACAGTGGTAAATATGCTGATAATTAACCCATGAATCAGCTTTCTTCCTTTCCTTCACCCACACACAAGTATGTCTCAGACTCTGCTCTTGGGCTTAAACAAAGGCACACTATTGGTAAAGCACTTTATAAAGACCCGGCTCATCAAAGCTCCCCAACCTACCTTTCTGAGTTGCAAGACAGGGTTCACTGGACCAGAAAATAGAAATGAGAATCAAATTCTGACCACAGTCCAGGAGAAGAAAAGAAAGAGAACATTATGCTCATTCCATCCTTTCATCTTCTCAGTTCACTCTTCTCCCCAACCATCTACACCATATACTCATATTTCTTTAAAACATATCTGTTCACTCTTTGGTACAAAATTCTAGAAATTCTATTTATTGATGTCCTGTTTTCCCTGACATTCATTTGGCCTTTATCTTGTAATAATCTCACCAAGAGAGAAAACATGATCATGACTCAGGCACTAAATGAGGAAGGAGAGCAACATTCACTATTTTACCAATAATATAATAAACTAATTTAAAAGAAGTAAAGCACTCTCAAGGATAAAAGACAACTAAATTCTTTGCTAGCTCAAAACCATATCTGATAACTATAAAAATTATATATTTTACTTGCTTTATATTATATATTACAGTATGGCACTTAGCTCTCCCAAATAGTATCCTTTCTTTCATATCTGTTATTCATCAGCCCAGTTATTCAATAACCTCTCTAAGGAGCCATATCAGAGCAGGAAAAGTATACAAAACAGTAAAATAACCTTGGCTGACCTTCTCTTCTTAGTTCTGCTACCTACTAGAAGCCGACCATTAGGCAAATTTCAGTAAAAATTCAATAATTCAACAGGGTCCATATTGATACTATACCAGTACTGATATTATACCAGTATCAGTATTAGATTTTTGTATACTACTGAGTTAATATGTCTAATACCATAGATACCAAAATATATCTCAGTTTTTATCATTATATATGAAATATAATACTTTAATATATTATTATAAAAGCATAGTACTCTAAGTGCCTAACATAAGAGTATATTCTGGAAACCACTGAAGACAATGGACTATAAATACACTTGTAATTCAATACATACCTATAAATATGATAAATAGCATAAATATTAGTTTGATTTTTTTCAGTGTACATAATAGTATATTAGTATATAAGATAATATATTTCAGGATATTAGTATGCAAAGTTTCTTTATTTAAATATATTCATATAAACTTTTAAAAAATTATTCTATAACCTAAACTATACTTTCTTTTTTCACCAAAATTATAACATACTATTTCGAGTAAATGTAACTTAAATAAACATATTCACATATTTATTCATACAGTAAATATTTCTTGAAGACTACTTTGTGCCTGAAGGTAAAATAATACATAAAAGAGAGATGCATTCCACCCTTCAGGAATTTATAGTATAGTCAGGAAAACACACAAGTAACAGACAATCAGAATACAAAGCAATATATTTGGTAAGAATGTGCAGAAAATGATGGGAAAGTCCAATCTGCTTTAGCAGTGCCTGAGAGGAGCACTTATTCCCATCCTTGAGGGGTCAGGAAAGCTTCCAGGAAAATATATTAAGGTAAGACTTGTAAAATGAGGAGTAGGGACAATGCAGAGATAGAGAAGATTTAAGACAGAGAAACTATATGCTCAAAGACCTAGAAGCAAGAAAGCAAGTTATATTCTTTAAGGAACACCTATTTCAAGGTTTCATATGGCCATATTATCCAAAGATTTTAAATGCTTTGTATTCCATAATGTGAATACAATTTACTTTACATAAATTAACTCAAACTTTCCTTCCTGCTTTGACTGCTGCACTGATGAGATAGATGCACCATTGATGCCACTGATGCCAATAATGCAGTGATGCATTAATTCCACTAATGCATTGATACCACTAATGCTCTTATGCCATGGGTACATTGATGCCTTGATGCCACTAATGCAGTTCCTCAGTGATCTTCAACCAGTTGTCACCAAAAGAAACTCTTTCCTTTCTTCTTTGACAGCCTCATAATAATTGTTTAACTGTTACTTAAAGAAGTTCTATGCTTTCTTTTATACAAGCTATTAACTATAATTCATATGCCTTAACTATAGGCAGATGAGTTACTTCAGAAACATAATTCATCAGATTTTAAAATCATTTATTTAATGCCAAATTTATTTACTCCTGGGCTTTCACCCCTCTTCCTCATTCATATCTTATGGATTTGTGGATAATAGTCTTAATTATTTTTTTCATCAATACTTCTTAGACAATAATGAAAATTGATCATTTGTCTCAGTGTAGTATATTTCAGATATTACTGTAATACCAAGTTTAATTCCTTCCTTGTATATGATTTTATTATTTTCAGTTTGAAGTATTGTCAGAAAATCTTGCTGCTTTCATTCTATCAATTTACCACTGAAATCCATAACCACAGAATTATCTAGCTTATTTTCAAATTAAAAATTTAAAAAAAAAACTATTTTAGGCTAAAACCTAAACCACACAGATCTATACACTGCAGAATGACACATTTTTCAGTTTTTACTTTATTTAACTTCTCCAAGCCTTGATTTTGGTTCCTTCATCTGTCAAATGAAGAGGGTGTAGTGTTCAAAAAGAAAAGCTCACTGTTTCAGATAGGTAAGGACAGAACACAAAACAAAGTCCAAATCCAATCATAATTTTTAATTAAACAAATGAATTTCCAAAACTAAATGCAAATGCAGATTGTTAAAGAAATTAAGTTTCTCAGAAGAAAGGACTTTATTTTTCTAGATAGCTGCCAATTTTTCAGCACTCAAATGACTCTGTTCATTATACCATAATGAAAGGTTCTGACATGGACCCACAGCAGTTTTGATGATTAAACCAACCAGAAACAGGGTCTTAATATAGCATGCTGTTATACAAATTTCCTTTTAATGATTTCTCAACCCTAACAGATGCAGCCATGGGAAAAACATTCTTAATTTCCCTATATATAGTCAAAACTAAATTTCTACTATCTTTCTCAAAAGTAAGCAGTGATAAGCATACATAATAGAATTAACTCAGAAAAAAGTTACAATATATCAAGTTCATTAATTTATAAAGAATTTTCAAAAAAATGATAAGGAAAAGACCAACAAACTAGTTTACTGTAAAAAAACAAAAACAAAAAAGACAGAATTAATTATATGATGTACAACTTCACTCAAGAGAAATGCAAATTAGAACACTCAGCCACCATTTCTCAACTATTAGACAATGACCAAAACCTTGAACTACATACTGTGTTTGTAAGTGTATGGAGAAATAGACAGTATCATATTGCTAATGCGGATGTGAATTGGTTCAACCTCTGCAAAGTGCAATTTGCAATATATATGTGAGGTAAGCTACTCTTAAACATGGAGAACTCCCTTTCTAGGAATTTATCCTATACATATATCCAAACAAGTACAAAATGATATCTGTACAAGATACTTTACTGCAGCACTATTTGATGTAGCAAAGACTGGATACAATCTATATGTCCAGCACTAGATGATTGGTTGAATAAAGTATTCTTTTTTTTTTTAACTTTAAACAAATTTTTATTACACAAAGGTCACATAATTGGATATTTCTCTGCTCTGTACACAGTTATTCTTACTCTCCACAGAAAGGCTGCTTAACTTCTCATCAGGTGATGGCAAGCACTAAAATCCTGATTTTAACAGAATAGTAGTAAAAATACCTCAATGATTTAAGTTGAAAGCAGTATATTGGTACATGGCTCTTGCACTTAGTTATCAGGAATGTACAAGTGTATCTTTATTCAAAAATACAAAATAAATTATCTGTAGGCATGGACAATGGCAGCAGTAAACCATTTTATGTTTGTCAACTGAAACCAGTAACTGATGGTTATAGTGATTTTCTTAAACACCAGCCAGCCTTTTCTTCAGTCATGTCCTTCAACTGACTTCTCTGAAGTTCTAGGTAAGGAGCACCACCTTGAGCTTCCTCTGACAGTTCTCACTAATGATGGTAAAGCACTGTTCCAGGATTAGAACATACCACCACCTCCCATTCCACCCATCCCAGCCATCCCAGGGTCTTTCTCTTCTTTAGGAATTTCTGTGACTACAACTTCTGCTGTTGTTAACAGAGAGGCCACTCCAGCAGCATCCAATAATGCAGTTCTTACAACCTTAGTTGGATCAATGATTCCTTTTCTACCATGTTCACAAAATCTCCAAGCATAGCATCATAACCAACTTCTGAGGAACTTTGCATAATTTTCTCAACTATCAACAATCCCTCAACACCTGCATTCTTAGCAACAGTCACTGCAGGAATTCTGAGTGCTTTCTTAATAATTTCTATACCAATTTCTTGATCTTCATTAGCTGGACTTAATGAGTCCAAAGCTGGAATGAACCAAAGCAGGGCACAGCCCCCTCCCAGAACAATGCCTTCCTCAACAGCAGCTCGTGTAGCATTGAGGGCATCTGTTACTCTGTCTTTCTTTTCATTCACTTCAACGTCACTTGTCCCACCAAACTTCAGCACAGCTACTCCATCTGAGAGTTTTGCTAGACGTTCGTTTAGTTTTTCCTTTTCATATTCACTAGTTGAGATATCTAACTGCTCAATGATTTCTTGAATACGTTTTTCAATTTGAGCCTTGTCACCTTTTCCTTTCAAGAGCATGGCATCATCTTTGGTCACAATGACCTCTCCAACTTTTCCTAAGTCATGAGGCTGAACATCTTCAAGATTTAGTCAATCCTTCTTCTCCAAACACTGCACCACCAGTAGCAATAGCCATGTCTTTAAGCTGGTTCTTTCTGTTGTCACCAAAACCTGGAGCTTTGACAGCTACAACCTGAAGACCAACTTTTAGCCTATTCAAAACAAATGTACTTAAAGCTTCTCCATCAACATCTTCAGCAATTATGACCAAGGGCTTGCGGTGAGAACTGGCAATTTCAAGAGCAGGTAGAATGGACTGAATACTAGAAATTTTCTTTTCGCTTAATAGAACACAGGCATCTTGGAATTCACATTTCTGACCTTTTGCTGTATTAATAAAGTATGGAGAAATATAACCCCGGTCAAATTTCATGCCTTCAATAATTTCTAATTCATCATTCAGTGTTTTCCCATCCTTTACTGTGATGACGCCCTTTCTTCCAACCTTTTTCATTGCATCAGAAATTATGTTGCCATTTCTTTGTCTCCATTTGCAGAAATTGTAGCAACCTGAGCTATTTCTTCAGGGGTTGTCACAGGTTTAGACTGCTTCTTAAGTTCAGAAATTACAGCATCGACAGCTAACATCACACCTCTCCTGATTTCCACTGGATTAGCACCTTTACTAATCTTCTCAAAGCCTCCTTTGGCAATAGAGCGCGCCAGGACAGTAGCAGTGGTGGTGCCATCACCAACCTCTTCATTTGTATTATTGGCAACATCCTGAACAAGTTTAACGCCAATATTTTTATATCCATCTTTTAAGTCAATGGGCTTTGCAACAGTCATACCATATTTTGTTACTTTGGAACTTCCCCAGCTCTGTTCTTCCCTTTGGCCTCATAGTAATGGCTACAGCATCAGCTAAAAGGTCTACACCTTGAAGCATTAAGGCTCGGGCATCTGCACCAAATTTTACATCTTTGGCATAAGCCCAAGTGAGATGAGGAGCCAGTGCCTTGGACACTGGCCGAATCTTTCGAAGGACTTTGTGTAATCAAAGCATTTCTGCGAGGCAGAGGCGGGGCATGAGAGCGGCGAGGTAGGCCATCAGCGGCGAGTAAGGGACAGAGTGCAGAGAGCACTGAATAAATTATTCTATAGTCATTCAAAGAAACATTCTGCAGCCATAAAAATTAATGAGGATTCTCTTTTTGTAACTATGAAATTATTTCAAATGTATTTTAAAAAACACAAGATATAAAATCATGTGATGAAAATGATACTATTTGTATGTAAGGAGAGGAGGAGTATATATATGTATATATGCTTAAAATACTTCTGGGAGTCATCGTCGGCAGCCGTCCGTCTCGAGAGATGATGGTGTAGCTTCTTAAGAGTCTATCTGCACCGCCGAGAATGGCTGTGCAGTCCGACTCGGGAGTGACACGGTATCTGTCTCCTCCCGTGTTGAATCGACATCTTGCGATGACGCTGGAGTGTCCTCTCCAGTGAAGCTGAAGCGTCAGAGCCTGGGCAGGGTGATATGGAGGGTCTGCTGTTGCCCATGCAGCAGACCCCCCCCCCTCTTCGCAGCTGAAGGATCCAAGGGAAAGACGGAGTCAATACAGCTTGGCTTCAGGTGCGCCGCAGGAGTTGCCGGTGTTGACTACAACGTCAAACCGCCTTAGGGACTCCGGCTCCGGATTTTCTGTCAGGGTTTACTCCCTTAGCCTTTCCCCTGAAGAGGTATGCCGCAAGGCAGCGGAGGTTTTTTGGAGTCAGAGTTTTCCTTCTCTGATGTGCCCTGACTGGAAGATCGAACCAGCGACACTTAGCTCGCAGGCCAACGCTCAATCCACTGAGCCAAACCAGCCAGGGGAACTTCTGGGAGTATATTTAGAAAATTGATAGCATCATTTCCTTCCAAAGAGAAAAACTGGATGACTGAGGAATGGGATGAAAGGGAGATATTCACTAAAGCCCTCTTGTAATTGTTGATTTTCTGAGTCATATAGATGTATTTTCTACACAAAAAATAAAATTTAGATTAAAAAGAAAAAGACACCCTAGGCTGAGCATTGGGAGCTCTGATGACTTGTTCTCTCTCAGCCTCTGTGGTCTTAAATAATTTCCTTTACAGTGACTCTTCCCTTCAAAAAGTAAGGAAGTTAGTGTCAAGCCTCTAAGGGCACCTCCAATTGCACAGTTTTATCCATGTGTACAAAATCATAGCCTCGAGGAAAAAATAGAATAATACTTTTATGCATTTCACATATAAAGCTTAATGGTGGCTCTGTCCAAAAGAGTTGTGTTTCATTTTTTTTTTTTAATCATATAGGAAAAACCCAGGGTTTATGCAAATAGTTCCGCTCTCTTCCTATAAACACATGATACCAATGTGGTCTTTTTAATGATTTTTTATTTTTCAAATACACTTGACATATAATATTATATTAGTTTCAGGTGTACACCCAGGTGATTAGACATTATATAACCTTTTAAGTGAATATCCAAATAAATCTCATGCCAATCTGACATGATACATTATTAGAGTGTTATTGACTATATTTCCTATACTATACTTTACATTATATGACTATTCTGTAACAACCAGTTGATATTTCTTAATCCCTTCAACTTTTTTTCTCATCCTCCCAACCCCACTCCCACCTGGCAACCATCAAAATATTTTCTGTATCTATGAACCTGTTTCTGTTCTGTTTGTCCATTTGTTTTTTAGATTCAGTTGTTGATAGGTATGTATTTGCCATTTTATAGTTCACTTTTTTAATCTTTTTTTCTTCTTGTTGTTGTTCTTAAAGAAGACTCTTTGACATTTCATTTAATACTGGTTTGATGGTGATGAACTCCTTTAGCTTTTTCTTGTCTGGGAAGCACTTTATCTGCCCTTTGATTCTAAGTGATAACTTTGCTGGGTAGAGTAATCTTGGTTGTAGGTCCTTGCTTATTATCACTTTGAATATTTCTTGCCAATCCTGTCTGGCCTGCAAAGTTTCTGTTGAGAAAGCATTTGATAGTCTTATGGGAGCTCCTTTGTAGGTAATTAACTGCTTTTCTCTTGCTGCTTTTAAGATTCTTTGTATTTAACCTTTGGCATCTTAATTATGATGTGTCTTCGAATAGGCACCTTTGGGTTATTCTTGTTTAAAACTCACTGTGCTTCCTGGAGTTGTATGTCTATTTCCTCCACCAGGTTAGGGAAGTTTTTTTATTATTTTTTCAAATAGGTTTTCAATTTCTTGCTCTCTCTTTTTTCCTTCTGGCACCCCCATGATGCAAATGTTAGAACATTTGACATTGTCCCAGAATATCTTCGTTCTATCTTAATTTTCTGAGTTCTTTTCTTTCTTTTTGTAGTTCTTATTAGGTGTTTTTCACTTCCTTACTTTCCAAATCACTTATTTTATCTTGGCTTAAACTTCTCTCCTGTCAATTCCCTGTAAATTAGTCTTCGTTTCAGTCAGTGTATTCTTCATAACTGACTGGTTCTTTTTTACAGTTTCTATGTCCTTTTTTTAAGCTGTTGAAGTTCTCACTAAGTTCCTTGAAGTTCTCACTAAGTTCCTTAAGCATCCTTACAACCATTGCTTTGAACTCTGTTTCTGGTAGTTTGCTTGCCTCCGTTTCATTTAGTTATTTGTCTGGAGATTTTTCCTGTTCTCCCATTTTGGACCTATTTCTTTGTCTCCACATTTTCGCTGCTACCTTATGTTTGTTTCTATATATTAGGTAGAGCAGCTACGTCTCCATACTTGCTAGAGTGGACTTGCATAGTTGATGTGTTCTGTGAGGTCAAGTGGCACAGCCTCCTCATTCACCTGAGCTGGAAACTCTAGGTGCACCCTGTGTGAGCTGTGTGCACTGTCCTGTTGTAGTTGAGCCTTGATTGCTGTTTGTATCACTGGGAGGTAATGACTGCCAGACCAATCAGCTGCAAGACCAGGCTATAACTACAGCAGAGAAGCTGCTGTGCAGGAGCCAACCCTACATATTAGGACTTGCTTAAGTGGGACTTTGGTGCTCACTGAATCCACCCCTTGAGTGTGCCATTCATGGAGGTGGTAGGGTTGTAGTTCAGGGTGTTCTGAGGCTGTCCACCAGGTACACTGGTTCTGGGCCCTCCATGGAGGCGCAAGGTCAGCCCCCACCTGTGCCTTGCCTGGGACCACCTGACATGAGCTACAGAGTGATCTGAAGATGGTTGCTACTGGCACTGGTCTTGGAGCTTCCCAGGAGAAGCCAAGCTGCAAACCAATGCCAGTTGCCACTAGTGCTGGGCCTGGGGCCACTTAGCAAGAAGTATGGGGTATGCAGAGGCCAGATGCTGCTTGTTTGAAAGATTTCAGGAAACTCTGACGCATATGGTAAAGAGGCCATTTATATGGAAAACCCACTGGAAACAGCTTGGGTGGGCCTGCAAGTTGGTTGGGGTAGGGTCTCAGGGAATGAGGGGGTAGACAAACAGTGTGAGAAGGTTGATGGAGTATGTGTGGGGATGTGGGTCTCAGAAAAGGAAGAATGGCCTCAGCCAGCACTTTTGTCTGGCAGAAAGCTGCTGCCCCTGGTGCTAGACAATTCGGTCCTCCCCATATGTGCCTGGTTCCTTTCAAACTGCTGCCCTATGGCTGGAGCTCAGAGGAAATTAGTCCAACTAAGTCAGGTGTGGGCCCTTAAGAGGAACTTCCTGGGACTCCAGAAGCCCCCTCTCTCATTTAGCCACAATTCCAACTGGATTTTATAGCCAGAAGTTATGGGAACTTCTCTTCCTGGCACTGGAACCCTGGGCTGGAAGGTCTAGTGTGGGGTTGAGACCTCTCACACTTCAGGGGGGACCTCTGCAGGCAAGCTATCCCTCCTGATTTTTATCTACTACATATGGATATGAGACCAACCCATTCTGAATCTCAATCCCTCCTACCAGTCTAGATATGACTTCTTTAAATCCCTAGTTATAGGGCTTCCATTCAACTAGATTTCTTGTGGTTCTGAATGATGGTCATTCTGTAGTTTAGTTTAAATTGTATGTGGCTTTGGGAGTATTAGATTACTGCATTTACCTACACTGCCATCTTGACTGGAAGCCATCTTGACTGAAAGTCAACGTGGTCTTCATGGAAATTGAATACATGCACACAGAGCCCCTATAACTACATGCTAAGCAAGTAGATGCCTTTCATTTTCCAATTCACGATTCCTGAAGATAGGTGGTTCTCACTTTTTAACACAGCTCAATTAAAGAATGCTTAAGACTCTAATACTCACCCATCTTACCCATCCTCACTATAGTGTACACCTGCTTCATCCATTATAGAAATAAGCTGATCTATATGTGTGCAGATATAAAACTTAGTAGTGCATATACAACCTCATGTTTGGCATACAGAACTATGTATATATTATTATATATAATACATATATTAGGTGTATATAATAACATATATAACATATGTATCTTAGGGTAATAATTTACCTTAAAGTCTACTTACGATGAAAAGTAAGGGCCAAATATACAGTTGTTGCAAAAATATGCAGCACTCTACACTGTAAGGTTAACCAAACAACTCACTATATTCTACCATTAATTTATAATTATAAAGTAAAAAAGCACTAACTAAAAATAATACCATACTCAAGAAAACAAGTAGGATATAGAGATAACTGTTTCTCCTAGATATTGTGGGAATTGCAACTATCTACAGGGGAACAAGTGCAATAGGGGTTTTGTCAACTTGCCAAGAACTACGTAGTAGCCAGATTCTTTATTCACAAATATTCTGCATTAGAGTTCTATAATTAATTAATTAATTTTCCTTTATGCAGCCAAAATTTAGTCAGCTTTAGTAATTCATTTAATAGATTATTGGTAACTAGCCATTAGTTAAAACCAAGAAACGAAAGTCTACAGAACATCATTTGCCTCTATTTTCCTCGTCTGTAAAATAATAACAATATTTATTCCTACTTCAGGATTATTCTGAGGATCCAGTAGTCTTAATAAAAGCTTGTAACTTTATTTTATAAACTGTGACGGCATTGATATATTTTGCAAATGTAAATTATTACTATTAAACCCTCAGATGGCCTGACTGCAATGTCTATATTCAGCTACAGACAAATAACTGTTGAATTGTTAAAGGTCTCAAAGGATCCTTTGTAAAACTGAGGAATTTTGACAAATGTTAATGCTTAATTTGAGTAATTGAAATTAAAGTCATGTATAAAATATTAATTTAGCTCTAGCTGGCATGGCTCAGTGGATTGAGTTCTGGCCTGCAAGTCAAAAGTCACTAGTTTGATTCCCAGTCAGGGCACATGCTTGGGTTGCAGGCCAGGTCTCCAATTGGGGGTGTACTAGAGGCAACCAGTTGATGTATCTCTTGCACATCAATATTTCTCTCCCTCTCTTTCGCCATCCCTTACCCTCTCTCTAAAATAAGTAAACAAAATCTTTAAAAATAGTTTTTAAAAATATTAATTAGAAAATTACATATTGAGGATGAACTGATTTGTATAATATGCATATTTTTGGTCAATATAAACAAATTTCCTGGTAAGTGTAGTTTGCTGGTATACTCAATCTCTAGTTTCTGATAAACAACAGTTGAGGAATCAAAAGAGCCACATTTTCACATTCTCCACTTAAGAAATATGCCCTGTAAATATTTAATAACACATTCTGCTTTTTTTGAAATTATTATATTAGTATACACAAATTTACCTTCAGGATCTGTTTTAATTACAAATGTTTCATGCATAAAACATGTGGCATCATTTCAATATGTTCATTATCCTTTCCCCCATTCTTCAATTCACAAGGCAAATTTAATTGTGGTATATTCATCAAGTCTTAGTCTTAGGACTTTTGCAGATATTAGTTTAGCTGAAATTGTAGAAAATAGTCCTCTGGCAGGTTACCCCTGATTTGGTTCCAATAGAGAGGACAGTTCCAATCAATGTACTGGAAATCACCTAAGCACCAAAGCCACATTAAATCTAGGCACCATCCCACAGTGCTCTGATTATGGAAAGAGATCCTCATATTTTAGTGATAATATTAGCAGCCACAATTCTTTCTCAAATGAAACCCCAAGCAGTCATGCAGATTAGCACTTGTTTAACATTTTAAAACTTAGTTTTTAATCAGGCTTCAGAGACAATGATTGCAGCTTCCCTGCTCAATTATTCTACCTACTTCACTAGGGTAACATGAAGCTTAATTAGACTTATATTGAGGTTATTTGCTCCTCTGAAGTTTAAGTTTCCGTGAATGTTGAATCATTAAATAATTGCAGCAGAAACGTTTAAAAAATCATCTCCCCAAATCAAAAGAGATTTGAGAAATCCCAGGCTATCTGAAGCTGGAGGAATTGAAATGTAATTAGTTGGCAGATACTCTAATATTTATTTGAGATGATGGGCCAGAAGTTGATTCTGGGATGAGGAGCCAAAATAAAAAGCCACAGAGAGTGAAGATAAAGAGGCAATTTGTCTTTTAAAAGAAGCTAGAAACTTCAGGAGGAAAAAAAAGTAAGAAGTTACTAGAATTGGGTGATGGTGTTAAACACTGAGGGCATCTTAGGTGATTTTTTATAATAAGGGTTAGGTGCCCTGAGGAGAGCAGGTCTAACGGAATTGGCATTCAAGTGGCTGAAATGAAAGCAATTTTGACCAGCCACCAAAAATGGTTTTGAGACCCAGACAAAAAATTAAAAAACCTTTCTTTCCCAATAAGGAAAGATGAGAGCAGAGAGAAATAGCTGTCCTTATGCTCGAGCACTTGTTTTGTATCCTTTTTCCCACTAAGACACATATGACAAACCATGGTTCCATTTAAGACACATCCTGAGAAGCACAAAAAACCTAGTAGGCTCGACATATGCAATTTTTCACCACATTTCATCTTTCTCTCTTCAACTTTAGAACTGTAATGTGGGACTATATCATCTATATGGGATAAGCATTCTAAATGCTTAGGAAAAGTTAATTATTCATTAGTTGGAATGTACCTCACAAATGACTAAGACACATTGATTAGATTGTTACCACACTTAAGCAGAGTTAAGACAAATTAGGAAATTTCCTAGAGAGGGCCAAAATATCTGTCCATTTGTCAATAAGCTCATGAGAGCAAAGACTACTGGAGGTTAAAAGAATTCAGTATTCTCCAAAGACCCTCTGGATTTGAGACCTGTCACTCACTACCAGTTTTTCATGCTGGGAGTCAAGATATCTATACTGAATTCAAAATAAACAAAATCCAATCCAAATTTTTAAAATTAAAATCTACGCATTTTAAATTGGGGAAACTTTCACAAACAAACTCACCCTCATGCACACACCAAATATAGAAAATTTTCTAAACAATGCTCTATGAAGGCTAGAGTGTGAAAAAAAGAATTTAATTTTTATTTGGGTCTAGTAAAAAATGTAAGTCTTTCCAATTTTACATCTTTTAGGAAACTTACTTTGTACATATCTCCTTTTTCTGAGATGCAGTACTTATCATAGTTACTATTCAGACTGGCATTAAATCACATACTTCCTGCAAGTTTATTTAACTTTTTTGTCTTGTCTTATCTCTCCAGTTAGATTGCAAATTCCAGATGATCACAATACTACCCAACTCAGCCCTTTGGGAAATACCAGGCACCAAGAAACTATTCTGTTACATTCTTACATGATTAATTAATTGTGCAAATTTAATAAATTCCTACATTTCTCCAACATTATTTTCTTGCCATCTATTATTGTCTGTGTATCTATTTAAATATTATTACAATTAAAGTAAAACAAAACAAATATGTATGTGTGTATATGTAACACCTAAAGGCAACTGGCAGATGTTATAAACTGGGAATTAAGAAAAATATGTCTGCCTTTAATCAGATATAGCACCAAAAACTAAACATACTTTTAATCTTGGGCAGCAACTTCTTTTAGCATGGGAATGTTGATGAGCTCTTAGGATAAGGAAACCAAAATACAACTCTGAAAATAAAGAATCTCTTTGTTTACATATATTAAACCCCTAATCACAAAATTTGTGTTTAATATATCATTCTAATGATTTTCTTTTGAATCAACTTTATTATTGAAAGTTATCTTCTTCTAGTATTACATCCTCAATGGAAGCTCTTAAGGGAAAATATAAACCTAAGCAAGAAAACTTAGAGTAACTTAATTTATAGAGATTGGCTTTTACAGCTGCATTATTAAATTCAAAATTAAAGGTGAGCAGTGCCTAATCATATGTCCCTGACTCGTTTTGCAGAAATCTCAACCTAGAAAACAGTACAAAAGCTGCAACTTGATTTCTAATATTATGCTCATTACAGAGAAAAAGATATCAGAAGAAATCCATCTGAAGGTAACCTGAATTCCTCAAGGAATAGAGAAAAATATTAGATTAGATCAATGTTTCTCAACTCACCATTAAAGTTGAAACCTGAGAAGCTTTTGAAAAACACCAGCGCTTGGGTGCCAGCCCCAGAGATTCTGATTTACTTTATTTGGAAGGATCCCAGGCATCTGCAATTTTTTAAGTTCTTCAGATGATTATAATATACAACCAGAGTTCAGAACCATTAGGTTAAGTGATACAAGATTACAAATAAGCATTCTTTTAAAAAATTCTTACATGTTTCTGTCTTTCTACTTCCAGTGCTAATTCAGGCAGTTTAAACTACCCTTTAAGTACAGCCTGCTTTATGTAGACTTAAACAAGAGCAACACATAACACACACACACACAAACCTGTAGGTTTGCCAAACCATCTGCCAAAATTACACTAAGTATAGCCAGAGCCAAAATTTTAAAGACTAATTTTATATGTAATGTTACTTCTTTAACTCTGTTGCATCTCCATGAACTCTTTTGGGCTAAAGTGATGAAAGCTCGGTCTATCTAATTTAAGTATTATAAAAGAAAAAGGGGAACTGGAAAGGCCATAATAGATCTGGCATTAACTACACCAAATCCGGGGCCCATACAATGTCACCAAGACTTGCTTTCTCACTGACTCTCATATTCCCTCCCTCCTGTTCTTACCTCTGCTTCTCTCTAGATGTTGGTCTCAATAGGAACCCCAAGTTCACATCTTTGCAGCATCCTGACCTGAAAGGCAAAAGATGGTCTTTCCTGCCCCTCCTGAAGAAAGTCCCACACAGTGACTCATTGACCTGAACTGCATCACAGGTTCATTCTAAAAATCTCAAAATATTATCTATCTACAAATATATCACTTGATAATCAAAATGACTTTTAAAACATTAGTAGAAATGAACATGAGAAAGAAGCTGAGAGAGTAGAAGGCCAATCTGAAGAACTCTATCTTTTTGCCTGACACAAAATATACCTTACAGAAGATAGTGTGATTGAATTACAGAAATAGTCAAAGGTCATATAAAGAATAGACTTTTAACTTAAAGGGATTAATTTAACTTTTATTCTGAGAGCTAAGAGGGCCACAAAAGGATTTCAGCAGAGGAATGAGATAATCTGAATTGTTTTAGTAAGACTACTTTGGCATGTTGGAATAGATTGAAGAGAAAGCATTTTTAAAATAGAAACCAGGGAGAAGATGGCAGCCGAGTAGGTGGAAGCTGAGTCCACTTGCTCTTGCCCCCAACTCAGATTCTCAGCTAATCTTCTGACAAATAACCTGAATAATCAACAGAATCTTAGCTGATATGAAGTTCTAAAGTCAAGGAGTACAGAAGACACTTCACAGTGGGCAGTAAGGTGATTTTATAAATTAAAAGGGAAATGCCTCATGTGTGGTGCCTGCAGCAGTGGAGAGACTAGTCAGAAATTGCAACTTTGTAGCTCCTTTGTGTGCAGCTACCCTACCAGCAAAAGGACAAAATTGAAAGCGTAGTTTGCTCCCACTGAATACGGCTGGGCAGGGAGATCAGAAAGTTGCACAGCAAAGGGATTTCTGGGACCCAGCCCAGTGCAGCTAGCAAGCCAGGGGCTACACAAAACAGAGTTTGAGACTGTGTCTACTGCAAGGGCAGTGGGCTGGGAATTAGATGGGAAGAATTTTGAGTGCCAGATATTATTTCCAGCCAGGCAGAACCCCCTTCCCCAGCAAAGTTCAGACCTCTGGAGAGGGAAGGACGCACCCAGCCCCCATGTCCCGTAGGATTGCAAGAGCCACTTCCAACAGGAAAGCTCTGCAGAACAGTCAGGCCAGGCTCAAGAACTCCCTGCAGGGTGTATATTCACAGGAGAAAGACAGGAAGAGAAATTCCAAAAGGGCCAGTTTTGAACTTCTCTCAGGGAAACAAAATACACTTGTTCCTAGGACCCTATTCCACTGAAGCCTGCAAGGCAGGGAGGTCAGAAATCCACACAGCACAAGATAATCAGGGCCTTGCCCAACTTTGGCTTTCACACAGAGCTGCCATGAGCACCAAGCAGGAAAGAGCTGACCATCTGACACAGATTGGCCTCTCCCTTGAAACAGACAGCTAGTTCATCAGAAGCTATACATTACTGGAAACAAGCTGAGACAGACCAAGACAGATGGCACAGGAGTAGGGGGAACACACCCACAATTTTCTCCAAAGACTGAACAGTGCCTCCCAGAGGAGACCCATGAGTCCCACCCTCCTGATCTCAATAGAAGACCCCTCTAGAGTCAAGTAAAGGTGGTACATGCGGAGCTGCCATAAATGGCATGACCCACCCCTGAACCTTGAGCTAATAAAAAAACCAGAGGAGGATCCAGAAGAGAGAAGACAAACAAACTGCTGAATTCCACCTCGTTCTTGTGTTACTTTTTCTCTTGCATAGCCTTTTAACATTTTTTTTCTTTTTGTTTGCTTATATTCCAACTAATTCACTATTTTTGTCCTTTATTTTTATTCTTTTATCTATATTTTTATATTTTTTAATTTTCTGTTTATTCCAAATCTCACATTGTACCATTTCCTTCTCTTACTTCATTTTGCCTTCTTCCTGCCCTTTCTTTACATTTTTGTTTTAAATTTCATTTTCTTCCTTTCATACCTTGTTCCTGTTCCTTACTCTTACTGTTTCTCCTCCCTCTAGCCTCTCAAAATCATTTTTATTAAGCCCTGGCTGCTGTGGCTCAGTGGATTGAGCGTCAGCCTGTGAACCAAGTGTCGTTGGTTCAATTCCCAGGCAGGGCACATGACTAGGTTGCACGCCAGGTCCCCAGTTGGGGGCGCGTGAGAGGCAACCACACATTGATGTTTCTCTCCCTCTCTTTCTCCTTTCCCCTCTCTCTAAAAACAGATAAATAAAATAAAATAATAATACAAATAACAAAATAAAAATAACATTGTTAAAAAAAAGTTTTTTAATCATTTTTATTTCCTTTAGTCAGTTCACATTCTTTTTCCCTTTCTCATAATAGTCTTACTTTCTTTCCACCTTTATTAATCGTTGCTTGTTTGGTGTGGATATTGTGGTTATTGCTATTTTTCTTCATTTTTATTCCTATTTGTTCACTATTTTTTATTGCAAATCTCATAGGTTACTCTCCTCCTGTCTTACTCCATTTTTCTTTCCTCTTACCCTTGCTTATTTCAATTTGATTTTTTTCCTTTTTTTTAAGCCTGGATTCTACTCCTTACTCTTATTATTTCTCCCCCCTCTATCCTCTCAAATTCATTTTTATTTACTATAGATATCTCATATTCTCTTTTCTCTTTCTTAGAATATTCTTATTCTCTTACCACCTTTATTAATCTTTGCTCATCTGTCATTATTATTGACCTTGTTGTGGTTTTTCTTCAATTTTGTTCCTATTTGTTCACTTTTTTTTATTTTAAACTTCATATTATGCTCTTCCCTTTTCTCACTCCGTTTTTCATCTCCCTTCCCTTTTTTTACTTACATTTAAATTTTCTCTCCCATTTTTTGCCTTATTTCTATTCCCTATTTTTCTCCCTCTTCCTCTCAAAATCATTTTTCTTTCCTTTAGTCATCTCATATTTTTTCCTATCTTATAATATTCTTAACCTCTTTTCACTTTTATTGATCTTTGCTCATTTGCTATTGATATTGGTGATGTGGTAGGGAGGTATCTTTGCTAGCATGAGTTTGGTTTAGTTTTGCTTTGTTCTACCAGCAACTGTACAACAGCATACAAGACGTGGTGGTAGGTTGTGACTCTCAATCAAACAGCCAGAAGGGAGAGCCCATCAGTTAATGAGATATTAATAATCAAAGTTCAAGTATGACAAGATTGCCCACATAAACTGAATCAAGAGCATCCCTAGAGCACCAAGCTCAGGAGATCAAAGAGACTTCACCATTGAGTCCCCCAGAATTCCTATTGCAGAAGGCCATCCCATGAAGACAAGGAATCAAATTAGAACAATCTGATATGCAAAAATAAACAAAAAGAGCCACCAAAAGTGGGGAGACAAAGACATAACAGCAGTTGAAAGGAAAAAAGGAATCCCCAGAAAGAGTGCTAAATGAAACAGAGGGAAGCAATTATTCAGACAAGCAGTTCAAAATAATGGTTAAAAGGATGCTCGAGGAACTCAGTGAGAACCAAAAGGAACTTTATGGGAGCCACAAGGAACTTAATGGGAACTACATCAGCATGAAAAAGGACCTAAAAACTATGAATAAGAAACAGCAGTAAATGAAGAACAGAACATCTGAAATGAATAATAGACTAGAAGGTATTAAAAGAAGGCTAGATGAAGCAGAAAACTGAATCAGCAAGCTGAAAGACAAAGTAGGCAAAAACACATAGTCAGAGGAACAAAACTAAAAAAGGCTTAAAAAAATGAGGATTGTTGAAGGAAACTTCAGGACAACATGAAATATAGCAACATTCACATCATAGGAACACCAGAAGGGGAAGGAAAGGAGCAAAGGATAGAAAACATGTTTGAAAATCTAATGAGGGAAAAAGTCACACAAGATCAAGAAGCACAGAGGGTCACAATCAAGATGAATCCAAAGGGGCCTACTCCAAGACACACCATAATTAAAATGGCAAAATTTAAAGACAAAGGGAGACTCTTAAAGACAGCAAGGGAGAAACAGCTAGTAACATACATGGGAGCTCCAATAAGGCTATCAGCTGATTTCTCAACAGAAACACTACAAATAAGAAGGAAATGGCACAAAATATTCCAATTAATGAAAAGCAAAGACCTGCAACCAAGATTACTCTATCATTTAAAACAGAAAGTGAAATAATGAGCTTTCCAGTCATAAAAAAAAAAGTAAGTCTCCACCAAGCTAGAATGGCAAGAGATGCTAAAGGGACTGCTTTAAGAAGAAGAAATAAAGAGGAAGAGAGAGAGAGGAACAAAGGTACAAAGGGGAAAAAATGGCAATGAAGAAGTACCTAGCAATAATAACCTTAAATGTAAATAGGTTAAATGCTTCAATCAAAAGGCTTAGGGTAGCTCAGTGGATAAGAAAACACAATCCACATATATGCTATCTACAAGAGACACACCTCTGAATAAAAGAACTACACAGGCTGAAAGTGAATGGATGGGGAAAAAAATATTTCAAGCAAATGGACACACATGAAAAGCTGGCATAGCAATAGTTATATAAGACAAAATAGACTTCAAAACAAGGGCCATAACAAGAGACAAAAGTATATATCACTACATAATACTTAAGGGAGTTGTCCAACAAGAGGATATAACCCTTATAAACATATATGCACCAAACATAGGAGTATCTAAATACATAAGGAAAATCTTGGAGGAGTTTAAGAAAGAGATTGACAGAAATCCAGTCATTCTAGGGGATTTTAACACTCCATTGTCAACAATGCATAGATTTTCCAAACAAAGAATCAACAAGAATATTGTGGCAGTGAAGGACACTCCAGATCAAATGGACTTAATTGATATTTGCAAAAAAAGCAAAGTATACATTCTTTTCAAATGAGCATATTTTGTTTTCGAAGATAGATCACATGGGAGGACACAAAACATACCATAACAAATTCAAGAAAATTGAAATCATATCAAGCATCTTTTTGGATCACAATGGTTTGAAACTAGAAACCAACCTTAGGAAAAACTCAAAACATTCAAATACATGGAAACTGAATAACATGTTATTAAATAATGAATGGGTTAATAATGAGATCAAGAAAGGAATCAAAAAGTATCTAGAAACAAGTGAAAATGAACACACAAGAGCCCAAAACCTATGAGACACAAAGAAGACAATCCTGAGAGGGAACTTCACAGCATTACAGACCTACCTAAAGAAGATAGAAAAATCTCAAATTAACACCTAACCCTGTATCTACAAGAACTAGAGAAACAACAGCAAACAAAGCCCAGAGCGAGTAGAAGGAAGGAAATAATCAAGATCAGAGAAGAATTAAATGACATAGAGACTAAAAAAAAATCCAAAGAATCAATGAATCCAGAAGCTGGTTCTTTGAAAAGATAAACAAAATCTACAAACCTTTAACCAGACTCATCAAGAAAAAGAGAGAGAGGACCCAAATAAACAAAATCAGAAACAAAAGAGAGGTAACAACCAATACCAAAGAAATACAAAGGATTGTAAGAAATTATTATGAACTCTATGCCAAGAAACTAGACAACCTGGGTGAAATGGACAAATTTCTGGAATAAAATAAGATAGAAACCAGTTGGGAGAATATTGGAGTTATCCACATTTTAAAAATCTTAACTTTTATTAAGGCAAATATAAGACAATTAGAAATATGAAATGGACTGAGGAGATTTTAAGAATGTGGTACCTACCGTAAATGGATTGTGTATAAAGTGCTCAGAATGGGAAAGGGTTTGGGATGACTCATTGATTTCTGGCTTGGGGGACTTGAAGAAAAGTGATGTTATTAACTAAGAGAATTCAGAATAAAGGTATATTGAAAAGAATTGATTATAAATTTAGTTTCACATATTAAACAAGAATTACCTATAGGATAAAAATAAAGGTTCAATTCATACTGTGACTTCAGCTGTAAAACCAACTTTAATCATAAAGTCATAAAGTTGGGTGATTAATGCACAAATATATTAAGATCACTACTCAGGACAAAGGTAGAACTAGGAGCAGTGAGCAGGATGGTAAGCAGTATGACATTTTTTATAAATGTGGAGGAGAGGCAAGTTAGTAAATAATCCCAACTAAAATGGTGTAGATGGTATTCTAGCCATATGGCAAGACCCTCAAGGATGACCAGCATAGAAGAACAAAGGTTTTTAAGTGGTACTAAGGACAAAACTGATACCGACCTCACCCCTTCCCAGATCTGTGGTTGATCACACTGAAGAGGAGCACAGGCACTTGGCCAAGTTGCTAAGGGGGTGAGGGCTTTGGAGGAAAGCCAGATGCTGTAGTGAAGATTTCTGTCTTTTTGGCTCTCCAGTATCCAAACCTAGGTGGGGTTTGGAAGCAAGGAAGAAAAGAAGCCAAAGAAGGAGCAGACTCTCCTTCTCTGGCCGCTGTAAAGAGGGCCCTCGCATACAGTCTAGGTTCAGCCAACTCCATGTCCTATGCTCCACCTTGAGGCTGTCACAGAAAGTTACAGTTAACTTGAGAAATTCTTCAAGGCACAGGCAGCAGTTTAAATAACAAGTAGGACTTGAGGCACATTGTAAACATTAAGTATTTCAACATATGATAACCCCCAAGCATTATTAGGATAGGATATACTCCAAATACTCACTTCATACCTAAAAGCGCCATTTTTTTGTCATGTGAATGTATTCTTTTGTCTACTCTAATTAGACAATTTGGGCTAGGGTGCATGATGGGGAGAGGTATGACAATTTAATAACAGCAGCTGGTATAATTGTAAACATAAAATATCTTGGTATTTTTTAATTCTAAAATATTAATTTTCACATATATTTTATTATTAAACTAGAGAACCTGGATGTCTGAGAGGCCAGTGGTAGCAATGACAGAGGTTGTGACCCAGTAGCAGTCCCTAAACTGTCACAGTGCCAGACCTGGGCTGTGATTCCAGCTGTGGCTGCCCAGCTTTCCTGATTCCTGCCAATTTTCTGAGCCTGGTTCTCAAGACCTGCTCATTTTTAAATATCTTTGCAATAAATTTATTTTCTGTTTAAGTTAACCAAGGTTAGCTAGCACTTTTAGCAGTGAATTGGAGGGAAATGCAAATCTAAACTACAATGAAATACTACCTTACACCTGTTAGAATGGCCATTATCAACAAAACAGATAATAATGAGTGTTGGAGAGGTTGTGGAGAAAAGGGAACCCTCAGTCACTGGTGGTAAGAATGTAAACTGGTATAGCCACTGTGGGAAACAGTATGGCGGTTCCTCAAAAAATTAAGAATAAAGTTACCATATGACCCAGCAATCCCTCTCCTGGGTATATACCCAAAAAACTTGAAAACATTTATTCACAAAGATATATGCACCCCTATGTTCATTACGGCATTACTCAGGGTGGCCCAGACATGGAGACAACCAAAGTGTCCTTCGAGAGAGGATTGGATAAAGATGATGTGGCATATATACAATGAAATACTTACTACTCAGTCATAAGAAAAGACAAAATAGTGTCATTTGCAACAACATGGATGGACCTTGAAAATATACATTTTTAGAGAATATGCATTTTTAATGCTGGATTGGTAAAGGGGGCCAAATCTATGGTAATGGAAGATTATTTGACTTTGGGTGGTGGGCATAGAATGTAATATACCAATCATGTATCATAGAAATATACACTTGAAATCTATATGACCTTATTAACAAATGTCACCCAAATAAATTTAATAAAAATAAATAAATAAATAAATAGAAATCTACGACGACAACAACAAAAAATGTTTTATGCTTTAGCAAATTACAGCTGCTAGTGAACTGAGTTGCCAGGTGAGGGTGAGGCTCATATAAAAATGACAGTAACCAGCATTCTGTGACCTATTAAAGAAGCAGAGCAAAATGACAGCAAGTGATACTGCCTGTCCTCACACTCAAAATCACATGACTCCGACTCTACTTTTATCTTTATACAAAACTTTTCAATCAATTTGCTTCTATTATTTGCTCTGTAAATCTGGCAATTAGAAATTATTAGACCAAGAGGCCAGGATTATATCTGTCTTGTTACATTTGTTATCTCCAGCACAGAGCACATAAGCAGGCATATAATAAATACGTATTGAACTAATGAGTAAATTAGATTGTTGGCCCAAGGGCCAAGCACTCTATCATTACATCACCCACTTTATTAAGATATAGTGAAAATTCAACAGAAAAAGTCTAAAGTATTCTCATGTCATTTTCAGGTTTTTTTTTAAGTTATATACAAAACTATTATGTCATAAATTAAGGACTTAGAGCAAACTCTAACAACTGAAATTACAAGTAGGATACCAAGAATATTGTAAAAATAAATATATCAATGCATGAAATCTCTTAAGTTTCACTGATGTGGGGACAAGCTCCAAATATCCATTTCACTATGGGTACTACATTTCTATCAGTTGAATGCACTTTGCTAGATTTGGGCATGGGGTATTAGTTGGGAGGTGGGGGGTGATACAAGACTATCAGAACAACAGCAGTTGTATAATTTTAAACAGAAAAGTCTTGACATTTATAAAAGAAAGATTTCTAAAATATTAATTTCCACAGAAATTTTGGCAATAAATTGTGGAATAATAGAAAAAAAATTACATAAAAGCTTTGAAGGTGACATAGAAATGAGTAAAACTCTAATTAAAGTATATTTTGCATAATAAAATTCTTACCAATACATGTCTTTTAGCAAATGCTTGTGAAAACCTTAGAAAAATGGGGCAGAGATTTGTAGCCTGTAAACATTTCAGAAACTAATTACTTCTAAGTTCAAAAAATGGATTATTACTCTCCTAGTATTGTAAGTTCTACCACTTTAGCAACTTTAAAGTATTTGGAAACTATACATTTACAATTCAGCTAATATTATAGAACAGCTTGTGGAGTTATTCTGCCCATCTTTAACTGCCTTCCCACCTTTTTGTTTCACTGAAATCATGAATGTTATTGCAAAATTATATCTTCCTTAATATTTCTGAAGTTCTGTATCTGCGGTTAATCCTCTCTTTTGAAAAACTCTTTATTCCATTTGAGGAGAAAGAAGTTGGTTTGAGACCTGACTCAGCCTGTAGGTAAGACAGCAGACAAATAACTTAACCTCTCTGAGTTGCATAAGTAAAAGAGGAACAATGACATCTACCCCATAGGGCTGCTGTGAGAAAAACTAAGCCACTGTATGTAGCAGTCTTTTGCTTTATAGATACATTAATGTATATCTGGCCACTAAAATTTCAGTTCAGTCTGTCAAAGACCTCTCTTCCTTATATTTATTTATCTTCAGCTTTTATGGAAACATCTCCAATGCAGCATTAAAAATACACATTGAGCTCCTTCTTTTACAAAGCACTGTGCTACCAGTTAACGATCCAAAAAGGAATAGTCAAAGAGGAAGGAGAAAATCATATGGGCTCAGGTGTCCTATTATATTTAACAGAATAGAACAACCTTGGGACATGCTGTGTACAAGTATAAGAAAAATGCTTGACATTTTTTTAATGTAGACTTTTTTCTCATCTTTCTGTCTTTATGTTCTTTGACTCGCTGAATTTCAAGAATGCCAAGAGGAAATGTATATTTATTTAATTAAAAGCTTTCATAGCACTGAACTTGCTATAGAACATTGTGCCCTCAGAGACAATAAACCATCCTTTCTCTCCATCAATATGTTTAAAATCATAGTGCAATATAATATTGAACATGTAATATTTCTTAATCTTAATAAATGAAAAGGTTGACAGAATCTCTCCAGTCCCTGATCCCTCCACAAACTGCCTAACTTTATCATAGATCCATAAGAGTATGTTCCTGGTCCTTAGACTTCACCTATTTCAGGCGAGCTTGGAAAGACAGAGTGCAAAGTACATGCACAACTACTTTACCAAAATTAGAGTCAGATTCTCCATGCATCCTCTGTACCCTAGCCCAGTGCCTGCTAGGCTTTCCAGGGGTCAAAGGGGAAATAGCCTTGGACCTTTCTTACCAGCCATATTTGAGAGAAGAGAGGGCAATGAAAAGGAAGGGAAGGAAAAGGAAGAGGAAAGAAAGAGAGCCAAAATAGGTGACCACCCCCAATAAAAATCATGTGAAAAAAGAGCACTTTCCACTTTTTATACTACCCTCAGAAACTTTCCCCTTTATGCCAACTTCTAGTTGTATACATCTGAGGACTCCGTTAGAGATCAGTTACTTTTCCCTAGAAGGAAGGGAAGGAAGGATAAGCACGAGTTCCTTGAGCACACCCAGAGTCCAGAGTAAGCCCCTAAAATATCAATCTAACCACTTCAATCATACTTTCTTTTATGAAAATAAAAATAATGATAAAACCATTCACAAAGGGGAAACATAAATGGCTATTTTTTTAAATTTGCATGCAAAAATTATTTGGAGCTGCCCATATGTGCTATATCCATTAAGCTCTTGTTTTAGTTTCATTTTTGGTGAGCTAAAAGAACACAAACCTCTCTATACTGAATGCCTTCAGGATCTCTCAAACTCAATTTTAATGAGTTGAGTTGGACCAAAATACACATGACGACTGCCTTTTGGAGATTAATTGCTACGAAGATGATATCAAAGAAATAAAACTCCATATGCAATCCTACTGAAACCATATTTTATCAGAGATGGAAGGAACTCTGAATTTCATCAACCCCAGTGCTTTGCAAATTGCACTCTATACTGTAGGAGAGGAGTTTGGGAATTACTGAGAGATAAAGGGATTGCTTAATGGACAGGACTCTATTGTCCCATCCCATACCACCGCTAACTTACAGCTATCTCACCAATGAGGTTTCTGCTCATTTTTTTTAAGTAGTCCTATTGCTAAATATAAATTTGAAAATGAATGAACTCCTCATTTTACAGGCAAGGAAAAGTCCAGATAGATAATTGCCCAACCTGCTTAATAGCACATCAAAATGAACACAGGTCTTCCGATTCCATGATTCGATACTCGCTCCTTTCCAAAAACATTTGAACAGAACTGTCTACATAGAGACAGAGGACTTGTGTACACTTACAATATTTTATTCTATCCCAGAATTTTTCATTATTTTATTCTTACAAAATACTACTTGTGAATAAGATATCGAATCTGTCTAATAATGTAGCCACTAGAAAAACAAGTTAAATTTTAATTAAATAAAAATAAAATAAAATGAAACATCCAGTTCCTCAGTCACACTACCCAATTTCAGCATTCAAAAGCCTCATGTGACTACTATTAGACAGATAGATATAAAATAGTTCCATCCCTGCAGAAAGTTCAATTGCAAAGTGATGATGTAGACAGTATCCCAGCACTGTCGAAACAAAACAGCATTTGAATCATGTGTCACAAATACCACCAAAAGACACTGATCCCCTCAATTTAGTATTATAATCCCTTTCAAAAAAAATAGGGCAAGATATATACTTTACTCCACACTTTCTTCTATGTAGCTGAAAGTACAAATATACGTCATGTAAAAACTTTGGAATTTATCCCATCACACTTCTCAGTAAAGTCAATTATATTCAAGCAGAATGTTTATATAAGTGGGGAAAATATTTTTTAGATCGTAATTATTAATATTTTCTTAATATAATTTTTATAGGAAGCAAATAAAAATAGTTTTGCCAAGGGTTTAATAAGGTTAGGTGAGGAATCCAGCAACTCTATACTGATCTTTAAGTTATTAAAATTCTCCACAAGAATCAATCCAAGTAGAGTTGGTTTTTTATCATTTAGGAGGAAATTACTAGAGTAAGATATATTTGATGATTACATACTTTTCTGTCAGTCCTCTAAAGGACATAAAGCATTTGAGAGAATAATATTACCATTAAAAAGATTTCAGTTTAATGTAGGAAGTGGTCCCATGGTGAGTTAAACAAAATTGCTTTAGAAATTCTTTGAGAGCATAGTAAAAGATAAATTAGTTATTTTAGAGTCAAGGCATCTTAAAATGAAATTCAATTTTAAAAGTACTCTAAAAATGATAATCAGAAACAGAAAGAAAGGGAGCTGGGAAATTTTATAGCAATGATACAGAGAGAACTGATTAAGATCACTGGGGAGAAGTAGGAGGGGCTATAGGAGGAGGTTGCTGAGGCAATGGAAAGCAGTCTAGGATGGGATTGGCTGAGAAGCTGAATGCCTCCAGAGCCAATGGAAATAAAAAGAAAGCTGGCTCTTTGGCTCACGAGCTTTTCTGAGCTCTTCTAGCTCCTGAGATGGTTCTCTCTCAGACTCTGACTCCTGGACTGGCTGGTTCTTGCTCTCAAGCTCTCAGGCTCTTCTTCTTGAGAATGCCTGGATGATCGTGCTACAGTTGCCTGCATTTCCCAACAGGTGGCATTTTGTATGGGAAGGAACTCCAGGCACAGCCTAGGATCTGACTGGCCTGGCAAAGGATGGCAGGTTTACTCTTCGGGTGCTCTAGAGGGAACAGGCTCTGAGGCAGAAGCCTGCCATTCTTCCAAAATTGTGCGGCTTTTGTGTATTATGTTGTTTTAATTTGTAAACTAACCCTAGGGAACCTAACAAGAGAAAAGCTAGGAGAATCCAGGTGTCAGAGTTTAGCCTTGATTGATGGGCTTAAGTAATTAAAGCTGTGATCTGACAGGCTTAAGTGACTGCTTTTGAATAAAGACTCTTCCTTTTTCACCAAACCTTTGCCTCTGGAATTTTGCTTAGAGTGGTGACAGGCAATGGGAACAGCATGACCTTGTTTCCTGGCATTAATAAGTTTTACTTAAAGGTGAATGTAAAGTGTAGCACCTTTACCTTTGTTCTTGCTGGAACCCTAAAAGTATGGTTATTTCCTTGTTTAATAAGACAGGTAAGTATCTGATACTTAAGAGTTATGTTATTAGATACTTTAAAATGCCTATCTTAGGTAACATCCTTAGTTTCCTGTGCATTTAGTAGTTATAAGATTGCTTTATTTAGACCATTTCATTGATTTACTCATTTAGCAAACCTTGCATACTATGTGTCAGGTACTGTAGTAAGTGCTAGAATACAAAGATAAAACTGTTATGGTTCTTGCCTTCAAGAAGTTCAGTCTATTTGGGGAGACAAATTTAAAAATAGACAACACAGTAGTAGTAGCAATTATAATATTGGCAGTTATTGAGCAATTATCATGTATCAACTTACACTATCATAAATGTTATGATAAAACTATATTGAGAATATACAAGAGAGGACCCCCAATCCAGACTAGGATAAGGGAGGACTCCAGAGAAGGTGAAGCATAAATTTATCTTGAACAAACCTGAGTTACCCACAGAGAAGGAAAATGGCTTTTAGACAGAGTGAGAAGGCTGGAGAACTTAGCAAGTTCAAGCACAAAGGAAAGGTCTTGCAAAGAGATAAGTGGATGCTTACCACTTGGAGAAGACAGGGGGCTAGAAGAAGGCTAACAGTGATAAGAGGTACAGCTGGAGTCTAGCTGCTTCCATTTGGACTCAGTTTCAGCTTTTTATCTAACTTTACCTTTTACTCAGTTTTATTCTTTTACTTTTGTCCTTACTTCATTTTAAAATTATTAATATAATTGTGGGAACTTTTAAGTTACCCTAATTCTTTTGCCTTTCCCTTTGTTGTTTTTAGCTTCTTATGCATTTCTTTTGTTTACTTTCTCTTATCTTAACTCATATTTCTCTAGGATGAAATCTTAACATATTCTCATGTTTAAATCATTTTCATTGACTTATCTATACAGTAAGGAATGTGAACACATAATCTGAAGAACATCCATATATGAGACTCCTGGCAGTGTGGAGGCTTTCTCCCTCTTGCCCTGATCTCCCTCTACTCATATACCCAGTTCCTTCAACAACTGTCTCTGCCCTCTCAGAAACCCATCCCACAGCTCAGTTCAAGATGACTGCAGCCCTGGCTGGTGTGGCTCAGTTGGCTGGAGTGTCATCTCATAAACTAGTTCAATTCCAGGTCACGGCACACGTTTACCTTGTGGGTTTGGTCCCCTGTCAGGGTGTGTCCAGGAGGCAACCAATTGATGTTTCTCTTGAATTGATCTCTCCCTCTCTCTCTCCATCCATCCCACTTTCCCTCTCTGAAATCAATGGATATAGCCTTAAGTGGGGATTTTTTTTAAGTATATATTCTTGATTATGTTGTTACAGTAGTTCCAATTCTTTTTTCCTTTTGCTACCCTCAGCTCAGTACCTCCATTACCTCCAGCAGTCCCACCCCTTAGTTCATGTTCATGAGTCATGCATTTAAGTTCTTTGGCTTCACCCTTTCCTATATTATTCTTAACTTCCCCCTGTCTACTTTGTACCAACTGATTATGCTTCTTAATCCCTGCACCATTTTCCCATTTCCCCCCCTCCCCCACTTCCAGCTGATAATCCTCCAAATGATTTCCATACATATGATTCTGTTCCTATTCTGGTTTGCTTACTTGGATTTTGTTTTTATTTTTTAGATTCAGTTGTTGATAGTTGTGAGTTTGTTGTCATTTTAGTGTTCATAGTTGTGATCCTTCTCTTAAGTAAGTCTCTTTGACATTTCTTATAATAATGGCTTGGTGATGATGAGCCCCTTTAGCTTTATCTTGTCTGGGAAGCATTTCATCTGCCCTTCCATTCTAAATAACAGCTTTGCTGGATAGAGTAATCCTGGTTGCCAGTTGCCTTTCATCACATTGAATACTGCTTGCCAGTCCCTTCCTGCCTGCAAAGTGTCCTCTGAGAAATCAGCCGATAGTCCTATAGGCACCCCCTGTAGGCAACTCTCTGCCTCTCTCTTTCTGCCCCCAGGACTCTTTATCTTTCACCTTTGGCATCTCAATCATAATTCGTCCTGGTGTGGTCCCCTCTGGGTCCAGCTCTCCGAGGACCCTCCGTGCTTCCTGGACCTGTATGTCCATCTCTTTTGCAAAATTTGGGAAGTTTTCCTCATTGTTTTCAATTCTTGCTTCCTCATTCTGCACTGGTTGACTGTTTTTTTCTTCCTTATGTTCCAGTCATTAATTTGAACCCCGGTTTCCTGCCCTTCACCCTTGGTTTTGTGTGGATTTTCCTTTGTTTCACTTAGCATAGTCTTCACTTCTTCTCTTATGCATATCTGTCAAGCCTATGAGCATCTTTATCACCAGTGTTTTGAATTCTGCATCTGTTAGGTTGTCTATCTCCTCATCTGTTAGGTTGGCTATCTCCTCACCACTTAGTTCTCCCACTGGAACCTTGATCCATTCCCCATTTGGGGCCATACTTCTTTGTCTCCTCATTCTGACAGGCTCCTGTGTTTGTTTGCCTCCTCATCCCAGGTAGAGCTGTCACTCCTGTTATGTTGTAAGGGGCAGATCCTTAGGGATTCATCAGTACAAGGCGACCTGTTTCACCATGTTGTGGTGCTCTATGTGGGGGAGGGATCTGAGAGGGAACAATGCCACCTGCCCAGCACTCACCCCTTTTTGAGGCAACTCTTCCACTTCCGCACTGAACTGGCACCCCTCAAGCTGCTGCCCTAGCTATTGCCCTGGCTGTCATTCCCAGAGTGAGTGGGTCTGCTGATCTTCTAGGACAGTGGGGGCCTTTTAAACAAGCAGACTCTGCTGAGAAACTGGCAGTTTCTGCCTCCACCCCAACCCCCACTAGTCTCCACAGTCAGAAGCAATGAGGCTTGATTTTCCCCAGTGCTGGGACGGTGAGCTGCAGGTCCGGTGAGGAGCTGGGAACGCTCCCCAGGTGTCCCTCCTGACTTTTTAAAACATGTGACTGCACTTTCTGCCAGTCTGCCGCTGCTGCAGCTGCTGCCACCAGCACACCGCATCCTCTCTGCCCCTGCTCCACCCCTCCTACCTGTCTGGATGAGTATTTCTTCCTTATATCTTTGTTTGCTGGACTTCCATGTAGTTTGATTTTCTGAAACTTCTGGTTGTTTCTAGTATTGAGATAGTTGTATTCCTTCTTAGTTGTGGAGGGTGACTCAGTGTGTCTGTCTACGCCTCCATCTTGGCCAGAAGTCTCTGAGATTTTTTAAAAAGCAGAAATTTTTTTTAAATGACTCCTCAAAGCATCATACGTTCATTTCCCTGACAGCTTTAAACCAAGATAATCACATGTCATGAGCCAAGAGAAGATCTCTATGGAGGGGACTACTTACAGCCTCTATCCTATTTTTTACCAGGTTGTCACTTTCTTCTTCAAGAAAAACCCTTGAGGTCAGCCTCTTTCCGGCTCCTTCATCTTGGAGGGGTAAAAAGCAATCCAGGAGGGCTATTCTACAAGTAACATGATTTAGAGCAGCAGTTGTGCTTTGCCCTACTGTATGGTTCTTAACCTAAGGCATGGAATCCTGTGCTTGGGAGCTCAGGCCACCCAGAAAGGATGGCTCTGGAGGTAACAGAGTAGTTCCTCTAACTTTCCTGCCCAGGCTGCAACTGACCTGGGTCCTTTTATTGGAGTGCAGAGGTAAGGCTGTATTCCTTTGGTATCCTGTTGGTTAAGGGAAATTTAAATGCTGCCTTGGGTACCTCCAAGCTGAAAAAATGAAAAAGGTTTCCCTTTTTCCACATGCTAAGAAACTGAAGATAAGCTTAAATCAGAATTAACTGTAAAATATCACCAAAAATGTAAATCTTTTCTTCCTAATATCTGTTTTTCAAGGACTTCCAGGTAGCTAAAATAATCCTACCTACATTACTAGTCTCACAATAATCAAAGATAAGAAATACAAAAAATAAACTAAAATACTACTAACAGCTATAGAGATTATGCAGCATTTCCTTAAAATTTCTCCTTCAAACTCCCCAATAACATTATAAATTTTTGTCTCCAACTGAGATATTCTTACAGGTAGAAAAGAGATTTGCAGGTCAACCTCCTGACTCCAAAATCCCATGCCTTTTTGATTTTTGCCACATGAGGGCCTACTTTCTCTGAAAAATTAAGAGTTGGGTACAGCAATTTGCTACTCAGAAGCTAATTCATTTTACTTTTGAGGCCAAGGTGGAATTTTCAGCAGCTACAAGACTAGATGGCTAAACTCCTGATAAGGGGGAGGTCTTACCAAGCACATCATGAAACAATAAGAAAGAAAGGAGAGAGAGTGTGAAATCAGAGATGGGTATGTGACAAAATATTCCTAAACAACACCCAAGCAATTGCTGTAGTACTCTAATCATAAGTCCAGTATTAAAAAAAAGAATGATTGACTTTTTTTTATATCTTTCTCTTACTAAGTTTATTATTTAGGTCCTGCCACAGCCATTCAACATATATACATTGCCTAGAAACAACCATCTCCATCCACCCATCCACTGTGGCATCCCACAATAGTTCCTGGAATCCATAAATTCAAGAAACTACATCTTTCCCTGTGTCCATCCATGATCTCACTGATGAATTCTACTAAACATTTTAAAAAGAATTAATATCAATCTTTATCAAACTCTTCCAAAAAATAGAAAAGAAAGGAACACTTCCAAATTTATTTTACAAATCCAGCATTTTCATAATACCACAGCCAGACAAGGGCACTACAAGAAAAGAATATTACAGGCCAATATTCTTGATAACACAGATGTAATAATCCTCAACAAAACATTAGCAAACTAAATTCAAAAATACATTAAAAGGGTTATACAACATGATCAAGTGGGATTTATTCCAGGGATGCAATAATGGTTCAACACACAAATCAAACAATACACCACATTAACAAAATAATGTTTAATTAAAAATATTATGATCATCTAAATCAATGCAGAGAAAACATTTGGCAAATGACTTTTCATAATAAAAACTCAATAACTGTGCAAGGAGGGAACATACCTCTACATAATAAAGACCAGACACAACAAGCCCACAGCTAACATCATACTCAATGGTAAAAAGCTGAAAGCTTTTCCTCTAACATCAGAAACAAGACAGGAATACTGTCACCACTTTTATTCAACGTAACACTATAGTGTTAACCAGAGCAATTGTCAAGAAAAAGATATAAAAGACATCCGAATCAGAAAGAAAGATGTAAAATTGTGTCTGTAGATGACATGATACCTAAAGAGTTCACCAAAAACCTGTTAGAACCAATAAACAAATTTAGTAAGGTTGCAGGATACAAAATCAACATACAGAAAATCATTTGAATTTCTGTATACTAACAACAAACTATTTGAAAGAGAAATTAAGAAAATAATACAGTTTATAATAGCATCAAAAAGGACAAAGTACTTAGGGAAAAATTTGACGGAGATAATAAAAGATCTGTATGCCAAAAACAATAAAACACAGATTAAAAAACTGAATACACAAATAAATAGGAAGATATTCCATGAGCATGCATCAAAAGAATTATGCTTAAAATATTCATACTTCTCAAAGCAATCTACAGATTCAGTGCAGCATTTATCAAAATACCAATGACATTTTTATTGTATGTAGAATAAACAATCCTAAAATATGTATGGAACCATAAAAGATCCCAAATAGCCACTATGTAAAACAGTAAGGCGGTTTCTCAAAAAATTAAACATAGAACTATGATGTGATCCAGCAATACCACTTGGGATACATATTCAAAGAAAATGAAATCACTGTCTCAAAAAATATCTGGGTTCCCATGTTTTTAAGGCTAAATAATGTTCCATTTATTACATATATTTATAAAAACATTTATTATATATTTATATAAAATGGAATATTATTCAGCCTTTGGGAAAAAAAGAAATTTCTGCCATTTATGCCTAGATAGAAGACATTATGAGCAGTGAAGTAAACCAAAGACAATTACTGCATGGTGCCACTTATAGGTAGAATCTCTCTTTAAAAAAGTGTAATTCATGGAAAAAAAGTATAATAGTGATGGCTGAGGCTGCAGTTGGGGGAAGTAAGAAGAGGCTGATAAAATTGTACAAACTTTAAATTGTAAGATGAATAAGGTCTAAGAATCTCATGTATAGCATGGTGACTAGAGTTGATAGTACTGTATTGTATAAATAAAATTTGCTAAGAAAGTAAAACTTGTGTTTTCACCAAAAAAAAGTAAATATGTATGATGATGGATATGTTAATTAACCTGATGGTGGGGATCATTTCACAGTATAGACATATATCAATCGCCATGTTGTACACTTTAAATAGATTATAATTTTATGCCAATTATACCTCCACAAAGCTGAAAAATTAAAGTAGTATAATGTAATAAAGCAGCTAAAGTTAGATATTTTAAACCTTAGATGAACTACCAAAAAAGATAAGAAGCATAGCTTATAAGCCATAGTTAAGATAAAATCAAATTAAAAAAATAATTAATACAAAAGAAGTTGGGTCCTGGGATTGAGGAAAAAAAGAATTGATGAATCAAATAGAAAAAAATAACAAAATGTAAATATAATCTCGATTGTATCAATAATTATTAAATATAAATGGTTTAATCCTTCTAATTAAGAGCTTTTCAGAATAATTTTATAAAGTATATTTGATTGTGTTGTTACAGTAGTCCCAATTTCCTTTCCCTTTGCTCCCCTCTGCCCAGTACTGCCCTTCTCTCCAGCAATCCCACCCCGCTTAGTTCATATTCATGGGTCATGCATATAAGTTCTTTGGTTAACCATTTCCTATATTATTCTTAACTTCCCCCTGTCCACTTTGTACCAAACAATTATGCTTCTTAATCCCTGCACTATTTCCCCATTTCTCCTCTTTCCCCTCCCCAGCTGATAACCCTCCAAATGATCCCCATACCTATGATTCTGTTCCTATTCTGGTTTCCTTACTTGGATTTTGGGGGTTTTTTTTAGATTCAGTTGTTGATAATTGTGAGTTTGTTGTCATTATAATGCTCATAGTTTTGATCTTCTTTTTCTTAAATAAGTCCCTTTAACATTTCATATAATAATGGCTTGATCATGATGAACTCCTTTAGCTTTACCTTGTCTGGGAAGCACTTTATCTGCCCTTCCATTCTAAATGATAGCTTTGCTGGATAGAATAATCTTGGTTATAGGTCCTTGCTTTTCATCACATTGAAAACTTCATGCTAGTCCCTTCTTGCCTGCAAAGGTTCTTTTTATAAATCACCTGATAGTCTTATAGGCACCCCTTCGTAGGTAACTCTCTGCTTTTTTCTTGCTGCTTTTAAGATTCTCTCTTTATCTTGAACCTTTGGCATATTAATTATATGTGTCTTGGTGTGGTCCTCTTTGGGTCTAGCTTGTTTGGGACTCTCTGTGCTTCCTGGACTTGTATGTCTAGTTCCTTTGCAAAATTTGGGAAGTTTTCCTTCATTATTTTTTCACATAAGCTTCCAATTTCTTGCTCTTCCCCTTCTCGTTCTGGCACCCCTATGATTCAGATGTTGGCACGTTTAAAGTTGTCCCAGAAGTTCCTGAGCCACTCCTCATTTTTTTCAATTCTTGTTTCTTCATTCTGTACTGGTTGACTTTTTTTTCTTCCTTATGTTCCAAACCATTGATCTAAACTCTGATTTCCTTCCCTTCACCATTGGTTTTGTGTGGATTTTCCTTCATTTCATTTAGCATAGCCTTCACTTCTTCCCTTATGTATTTGCCATAGTTAAGCATATCTGTCAATCCTGTGATCATCTTTATTACCAGTGTTTTGAACTCTACATCTGTTAGGTTGGCTATCTCCTTGTTGTTTAGTTCTCCCACTGGAACCTTGATCCGTTCCCTCTTTGGGGCCATACTTCTCTGTCTCCTCATCTTGACAGGCTCCTGTGGTCTTCTTCTTTTTTTTTTTTTGCCTCTGTATCTCACGTAGAGCTGTTGCACCTGTTACATTGTAAGGGGCAGAGCCTTAGGTATTCATCAGTACAAGCAACCCATTTCACCATGTTGTGGGGGAGGGGTATAAAAGGGAAAAATGTCACTGCTCAACATTTGCCCCTTTTCTAGGCACTTCTCTCACTGTCCATGTGGGACTGGTGCCCCTCTAGCTGTTGCCCTGGTCGTCATTCACAGAGTAGGTGGGTCTGTGGACATTCTAGAACCATAGGGGCCCTTTAAACAACCAGACTCTGCTAAGAGACCAGCAGTTTCTTCCTCTGCCCCAACTCCCACTGGTTTGCACAGTCATAAGCAATGAGGCTTGATTTTCCCAGGTGCTGGAACCGTGTACTGCCTGGTCTGGTCTGGTCTGATGCTGAGACCTTTCCTCAGGTGTCCCTCCCAATTTTTTAAAACATGTGACTTCGCTCTCCGCCATCCTGCTGCTGCTGCTACCACCACACTACTCTCTGCCCCAGCTCCACCCCTCCTACCTGTGTGGATAAGTATTTCTTCTTTATATTTTCTTTGTTGGACTTCCATGCAGCACATTTTTTTAGAACTTCTGGTTGTCTCTAGTTTTGAGGTAGTTGTGTTCCTTCTTAGTTGTGGCAGGAGACCTCAATTTTATTCTTTATCATTATGTTCCTCTGTTTTTTCTTCTTCTTCAAAAAGGCCCTGTGGCATCTTATAATACTAATTTAATAGTAATGAACTCCATTAGCTTTTTCTTGCCTGGAAAACTCTTAGTTTCCCCTTCAATTTTAAATTATGCCTTTGTTGGGTAAAGTAGTCTTGGTTATAGGTCCTTGCTTTTCATCACTTTAATTATTCATGCCAATTCTTTCTGGCCTGAAATGCTTCTTATGGAAGATCCCTGGTAGGTTACTGACTGTCCTTATCTTACTGTATTTAAGATTCTTTCTTTATCTTTAACCATTGCCATTTTAATTATGATGTGTCTTGGTGTGGGCCCCTTTGGGACTCTGCGCTTCCTGAACTTGCAAGTCATTTTCCTTCACCATGTTAGGGATGTTTTCAGTCACTGTTTGTTTAAGTAGGTTCTTGAGCCCTTGCTCTCTTCTGGTACCCATATGATGCAAATATCATTACGCTTCATTTTGTCCCTAAGATTCTTAAACTATCCTCATTTCTTAAAATTACTTTTTCTTTTTGTTACTCTGATTGATTGTATTCTGCTATTTTGTTTACCATCTGCTGATTGAACCTTCTGTTTATTCGTTCTAGTGTCTTAATTTCAAATATTATATTCTTCATTTGACTGGTTCTGCTTCATGATTTCTATGACCATTTCATGTTGTTGAAGTTCTAACTTCCCTGAAGTTCTAAGTTCCCTGAGCATCCTTATAAACATTTTTTTTTTTAACTATCTGGTAAATTGCTTGCCTCATTTCATTTAGCTTTTTTTCCTGAGATTTCTCCTGTACTTTCATTTGGGGCATGTTTGGCTCCCCATTTTGGCTCCTTCTTTGTGTTTCTATGAACTAGGTGTATTTTATGTCTCCCAGTCTTAGTAGGGTGGTCTTATGTAGTAGGCGGCCTTTGGGACTCAATGGCACAGTCTACTTGATCACCTGACCTAGACGCTCCAGAAATGTCTCTTGTGTGTATTATGTAAGCCATCCTGTTGTAATTGAGTCTTGAATGCTATAGGGACATTTGTGTGTGGGGATTCAACCCTCAGGCTGGCTCTAAGGATCAACCCCAACCACAGTGTTGGAGCTGCTCTCCACACAAAGTGAAATTACCCTCAGAAATGTCTGGTGTCTGCCAAGAAATCCTTTCGATATTCTGCTTTTGAAGCTAACTGAATCCTGCTCTGGTGTTGTCTGAAGCTGGTCATTAGGTATGTTGGTTCTATGGCCTCTTGGAAGGGATTCTGGTGCAAATCAATGGCAGACAGTGCCTGGGATTGGCTCTAGGCAGCCTATTTGGAGCTACAAAACAAACCAGTTTGTGGTTGCCTCTGGTGGGATTGGGTGTGCATGGGAAGGTCCAAGCTCTGAACCAAGGCCAGCTTCCATCAGAACCAAAGGAAAGGCCCAAGGCATCCCTATTCTGCCTCTCTCTACCTCCACCTGCAGGCTGCCTGTTAGGCTCAGTCACTGAAAGAGCCTCTGGTGGTACTCAAGTTGCATGAGGTAGGTTATCAGTGAGTCACCAGGTAGGGGAGTGGTGTTCACCAGACTAATACTGGTTTCAAACTGTCAGTGCTGGATCTGAGGTCACTCAGCAAATGTCCCAGGGCATACCAAGTCTAGCTGCCACCCGCTGGGTGCTTGCACACCTTTGTGGTTGGGGCAGGGTCTCAGGGAGTCATCAGGGTGAGGCAGCACTTTATCAGGCCCAAACAGACCAAGATTTGGCCATGTGAATAGAGGGCTCTGTACTACTCAAGCATATGAGGGTGAAAATGGCCCCTTTCCTAAAGCCACACAAATCAATCTGTCCCAGATTCTGCCCAGACCTCCTGGGAAGCCTATGCTTGTCAGGTTGAGGTTACCAGAAGTCAGGATGGTAGGGCTGCCAGAGTCCATAGGGTAGGATAGTGGCTCTCTTGTGAGGGGGAGGCACCAATGAGGTTCTCAAGAAAGTGGGGGGAATGGCCCCCACCCCAAGGCCACACATCTCAGTCACTGACACTCCCTGGGTCTGCCTGGACCTCTACACCCCAGTCCAGACAGCTGATTCGTCAGCAGGGTGTGAGTTCTGCAGGGTTGGGCAACAAGGAGTCTAGAGGGTGGGACTATTGAATCCCCCAGGCTGATGCTGAATGGAGGGGAGTGCTCCACCCAAGAAAGATGACACCTGTGGTGTGGGAGAGGGACTCAGCACCAGGCATCCTGACAGCTGTCCCTTCGGCTCTCTCCCCTGAGCCACAAACCCCAGTCTCTCCTCACACAACTCCAGTCTGCTCTGACCTCATTCCACTAGAACCCAGGATGAGTGGCTATGAAGGAGTTTTTGTGTTGGCCCTTTAAAAAGGTACTTTTATCTCTAGCAGATTCTTGTCTCTCCTTGGTGGACAGAATCCCCGCTGATTTTCACAGCCAGATGTTATGTGGATGCCTCTTTCTGGCTCTGATGCTCTGGCCTGGGGAGCCTGGGTTAGGGTTGAGACCCCACGCTCCTCAGAGGGAATCTTTACAGCTATGATATCCCTCTAGTACTCAGTCACCCATAGAACCAGTACCAGCCCATTTTGCATCTCCACCCTTCCTACAAGTTTCAATGTGGCTTCTTCTATAAATTTTTTATTATAAGATTTCTGTTCAACTGGTCTTCAGTTAGTTATTCAGAGCAATTTTTCTATATTTTAGTTGTAATTCCAGTTTGGTCCTGGGAAGAGGTGAGTATAGCTTCCACCTACTCCGGCACTAACTTGGATCCACCTCTGACATTTTTATAAGAAATATTTTTTAAATGTTTTCTAGAGCCCTGACTGGTGTGATTCAGTGGATTGGGTGTTGTCCTGCAAACCAAAAGGTCACTAGTTCAATTCATGGTCAGGGCACATGCCTGGGTTGCAGGCCAGTTCTCCAGCTGGGGGCATGAGAAGCAACCAATCAATGTTTTTCTCACACATCAGTATTTCTCTCCCTTTCTCCCTCCCTTCCCCTCTCTCTAAAAATAAAAATAAAATCTTTAAAAAAAATGTTTCCTAGAAAAACAAGCAAACTAACAAGTACTTGAAAAGTGTCCTTGAAAACAATTTAAAATCCTCCAAAAATATTTCTTAAGCTCAGTACAAATTTGACAGGTCTTGGAATGCTTTTCCCAGAACGTAACAGCATAACAGAGACTGTACATTCAAGTTCCACAGGGGCCATGTAGATAATATAAGTGAGTGACATGGAGCAAGAGGTACTGTTATAAACTGGAGTGTCCAAGGCCCCTCCCAAAAGAGCTGCCACCACTGAGTTCTGCGGATTGACATTAGGAAAGAACACATGCCACAGTATAGCCAGAACATCTTCAGTTTAAAGAGAAGCAGAAATCTGGACTTTTATATGTAATTTCCTGATTTTTTTAGAATGATGATTCAAAATTTTTATAACATTGTTTGGGCCAAACAAAATACATTCATGGGCAGAATTATGACCTCTGGCCCACAGTACAGGCTTTGTGACTTTTTTAATAACAAAGTCTTGCCATCTTTCTAAAGGCTTACATCTTTATTTGTAATGAACCTAGAATAATATACAATACTAGTACAACTGAAGTAAAATTAATCTCAAAATTACATGAAGGCTAGACACTTCTGACCATTTTGCTGAACAACCAAGTCCGACTTACATTTCTAAGCTACTGGTTGGTAATAAAAGGAAAAAATAAGTTATAATGAAGGGAGAGTGAAGAAAAACTGCAGAAAATCACAACTTTAAAATCAGAGTCAGCTTTTAGACTCCAGAGCAATAAAATAATCCACGTGTTGAAATTTGAGAACTTCATTTCCCCAACTAGTCCAACCTGGCTGTAAATTTCGAGCAAACAATTCCAAACATTCCGCATCAGGCTTGATATAGTCTTTTAAAACCCCTGTCCAAAAAAGAGAAAAAAGAAACACGAAAATTATTAAGAAAGAAATCAATATCCTTTCAGCAAGTAAGAATAGAAAAGTAAAAATATTTCCTTAAAAAAAGGGACAACAAATTAATTTCAAGGATTTTGTCACAGGCTTTACTATTTATAGGTAGAAAGTCATTTGAAGTAAGTACCTTTGAGATTGGGAACACCACCATGAGAACTTTCAGTAGCCCTGATTTATTGGTTTTCATTTGTAGATGAGAAATGAAGATTTTAACACCCACACAATGACTTTTCAGTTTTCCAATACTGCTGCCACATCTCCTGAGTACGAACTTAATTTATTTTTTAATAAATGTAATCCATGCATGAAAAAAGTCTATAATAACAATACAAAGACAACCCACTTTAAAAAACTAAGATAAAATATAAGTCTCTGCAAACATATACTTTAATGAAAGTACAGTAAATAAAGAATGGACACAGAGAGAAATATTCAGAACATATAATTAACAGATAACTATATTCCCTTAGCTATAAATTGGTGGTACTAAGAATATTCCTTCACTTACAAATTATAGATCCTTATTTGCCTAAAATTTCACCATATTATTTCCACAGTTAAGTATTCCTTAGTCAATGTATTAATACGGAAAACTATATTTTATTGGGAAAATAATATATGAGATACTTCTCATATATATTGTCTAGAAAGCTGTGATCAGCACCAACAGAAAGAAAAGAATACCAAAGAAAGTTTCTTTTTAAAGCACATGCTCCTTCAGAATACAAATATTTAAGTCAATTTAACCTTGATCATGTTGCTAAGTTAGCTATATTAACCAGTTACAGACACTAGGTATGAAAATTACAATTCAGGGATAAAAAGTCACTAAACAGGTAAAATATAGGTGCAGGCAAAAGTAGCTTTACAGTTGAGAGTAGACTACAAGAATGTATAAATAATGTAAATAATCATAACCTGCATCTCTTTTTCCACATGAACTGTAAACATACTTCTGCCTACCCATGTATAATCTTAACTGATATGCAAAATTGAGCTTGGAGGAAATCTATCAAATTCCCTTTGTGAATAAGAAGGGTTCCTTTAGGAATACTTGACGCAGGTAAAGTTTAAAAGACAATATATGAAAATTTTTATGTTCTATAATGTTCTTCAATTGCTCTCACAGAAAAATATTTATTTTCTTAAAGTACTGGTCCTGTTTATCAAAAATCAAAGAATTAAAAGTATTTTCTATAACTCAACTGAATTCAGATTTGGGCTTTGCTAGCTTCTAGATGTTGGTGACATGAAGACTTCTAGTCCTTTCATAAGCATATGATTGAATGCTACTGAACTTGAAAGAGAAAGATTTCCCTGTAGTATTAGAGGACAATAACCCTATATCACTTTTCCATTTTTTTCCCCATGAATTCAATGCCTTACCATCCTCAGTTTACTTTTAATGTTGGCTAAGGTTATAATGAACCAAAGTTCTTTCTTTGTTTTTGCTTATTTGTTCAGTTTTTCAGTACAAAGATGTAAGCAACTTTATTTTGTTACTTTAAACTAGAATCTAAACTAGAGTCAGCCGGTCAAAAATGTTTGCTATTCCCAGCATCCACCACATAATTAGTGCTATGGGATTTAACAAGAAAAACAGATATCCATGTTTTCTCAGAATTCACAATCTAACAAAAAAAATGACCAGGTAATTAAAGAGGAAAAATACATACAACCTAAACCCATTTACCATCTCCTACTTTCTCAATGTAACACATTCCTGCATGATTTTTTTTCATTCTAGTTGACAAAAATAGAAAATCAAGGAGTAATGTCTTATACAGTGTAATCTTAAATGTTTGTTTAATTTCAAAGCAAAAGAAATAGAGGCAAATTAATTAAAAATGTTTTATTCTTACTAATTTAAAATGTCAATTTAAAAGTAAATGTAAGATCTGAAAAGTTTCATCACAAGACAAAAGTTTATAATTATGTGTGGTGATGGATATTAACTAGGCTTATTATTGGTGATCATTTTGCAATAGATGCTCAACTTACAATGGTACGTCCTGATAACCCATCACAAGCTGAAAATACCATAGGTCAAAAAAGCATTTAATACACCTAACTAGTGACTATTACAGCTGAGCCTAGCTTACCTTAAAAGTGCTCAGAACAGTCACATTAGTCTACAGTTGGGTAAAATCATCTAACACAATAAATGCATAGTAGGTTTATAGTGATTGTTCACCCTGGAGATTGGGTGACCGACTGGGAGTAGTGGTTCATTACTGCAGCCCAGCATTGAGAGGGTATGATACTGCATATCACTAGCCCAGGAAAAATCAACATTTAAATTCAAAGCATGGTTTCTACTAAATATTTATCTCTTTGGCACTGTTGTAAATCGAAAAGTAGAACCATTGTAAGTTGGGGACCATCTGTATATACATATATTGAATTATTATGTTGTACAGCTGAAACTAATTTGCCAATTATATTTTAATTTTCAAAAATGTAAATGTATAAATTTAAATGAGTATAACATATACAATGCATACTTAGATAATTAAATAACATCCAGCACTAGTAAACATACTTCTAATCAACAGAGAGTAAGTAATCCATACACAGCCAGTCATTCCCCTTTTGCTCTGAGAGCAAGGAGCAGGGCTGGTGAAGAAGTCGCTCAAATAGTATAGAATCTCATCAAACTATGTTTTACTCCTCAGATAAAGACTGTTACTGAGTAAGTAGCAAAAAGTGAAAATTCCTCTAAAGTAAATATAAAAAATAAAGTTTAATTCAAATACTTTTATTTCAGAATTTCCCTATTAAATCTTTAAACTTAAGAGTATACATTTATAATGTCAGGTTGTAAGCCATAGCAATTGATAGCTTATCTTTCAATCTAAGGAGGAAACTTCAAAACTTACAATTAGAGTAAATGTATCACTTCAAATGAAATATCTTTTTTTATATTTTGCAGCAGAAATAACAAATTATAACTTTTTAAAAAATGTTGGGTGTTTCCAGAAGCAAAAGAGAACATTTTGTTTTATGAATCTGCAGTTTAAGAACATAAACATGTAAAAGTTCTCAACATTATATGCAGAACACATATTGTCCCAAATCCTAGAGTTATGAACTCAGAGTAAAATATATCGCAGAAATTTAAAAATTGTTTTCTGGTAGCTTTAATTTGTACAGCTCTCCACCTACAATACATGCACTTGCTAGTTAATAACATGTACTCAAAAATAAAAGATTACAAATATTTCTTGTCTACTAGTACTTACCCAAAGCATAAGGATTACATACATGGAGTAATGTAAAAATTTTTTCCAAAAAAAATCTAACTTTTGTTTTAAAATGGCTCTCAATCTTAAAAATGTGTTTGTGCTGCTCTCTACTGGCAATATGACAGAACTGCACTTCATAGATACACACCCTAACACTATTTTTAATTGGTAGTAATAAAAAGACTAATTGTTTTCAATATTTTAAAACTTTATTTTTTAAGACTAATCTTTAAACATAATTTTATTCTATTTAAAAGTAACTTATAAATAGTTTAATTATCCTTTAAGAATAAAAGGTTTGGGTCTTCGCTTTTCGATTTTTAAAAGTAAAAAAAAACAAGTCCTAAGGCAAACACTAAATTAAACTTTGGTACTCACTGACTGATAAAAGGAAATTCAAATGAGAAAAATCCAATTCATATTTCCTCCATCAAGTATAATTGGTGCCAAACAATTTTTTTTCTCAAATAACAATACAATCTCGCTTTTCATTTAAGTCACATATTTAATGCATTAAAAAATCTATGGTAATCTAAAATTTAAAGGTGATTATTCACTGAGAATCCTTGTAACTCAAAGAATTAATCATCAGGTAGACATCTGAATATTCCTCAGATGAAGTAATACTATTATGCTTCTTCTCCATAACCAATTTAAGATAACAACACCAAAGTGCTATCAATAAAAATTCTCTGGAGAATTTGTATTCACTTTCCTACATATTCTAACTCATAAACTATACAAATTTCTACAAAATAATATGATAGGATGGCAGCCTATAGTGTTCTTGAGTGACACCTTGAACAGTTTGGGATTTTTAAAGCAGGGATCACCAATCCAACAAGATACATATTACTGAAGAAGTTATTTGAATACTAAACATTGCATATCAAGTTCAGTATCTCTCAAAGACTTATGTTTTATTTTTTTAAGTCTTACTAAAAATTTAGTATTCATGAGCTTCTACTATCTGTTACAGAATTTCAAATATATTATAACAAATCCTCACAAATCTGAAAAATTAAACATCATTATTCCCTCTTCACATGAGGACTTTTGAGATAAGAAATGATTAGCAGATCCTGGATTCAAACTCATGCCAGTCAATCTCCAAAGCCAAAATTTTCCACCATTCTTTGCTACTTAGTTTCATTGAATGACGAACATTATACTAACTCTTTAAGACTAGTAAGAATTGCAGGCTGCAGCAATTACATTGGCAATGGTTCAGAAAAGCAACACTACCTCAATCTAAAATCCCCAGATTTTAGCAAATATGAAGGGAATTCTACCCTTATCTCTGACTGCTCTCCTGAGCTGCTGGTTTGAGAACAAGCAAAGGACAGAGCGCTAGTAGTAAAACAAAACTAGCTAAACTACAGGCCTCAGAAGCCCCATCAATCTTTATTCTGTCCAGGCCAGTGATAGGGTAGCAACCAATAGTAAAGGGAACCTAAAAAAAATGGTTTAAGAGGGAATGCTGAGATAATATAAAACTGACAGTGTTTCGATGGAACAGACGAGGAGACTCCCCTTCTTCTAGCCCCATCACCACCCTCTAACCTCCTTTCCAGTCTTAGTCTTCAGGACCAACAAACATCATTATTCATGGTTAGCTCCTACTGTTCACGAACCACAAGCTCTCAGATTCATCAGAATTACTGCACCCAGTAGAGGCCTCCATCAGCTTCCTGATCGACCTGCATCTATCGACCTCCTCATATGCCTCTCTCTTGCTTCTATTTCCACCAAGACAATATGGTTCTAGAGGGCATTCGCCATTTACTCCACAAGTTGGCCATGTATCTCTTAAAGGTGCAAAACCAGCAGAGTGGCAGAGCCCTATTCCAAGACATGCAGAAGTTGTCCCAAGATAAGTGGATGCCATAGAAGCTATCATGGCCCTTGAGAAGAACCTGAACCAGGCCCTTTTGGATCTGCATGCTTTGGGTTCTGCCCGCACAGACTGCCTTTTCTGTGCATTCTTGGAGAGCTACTTCCTGAATGAGGAAGTGAAACTCATTATGAGGGCAACAGCCTAACCTTGACAGGCCGGTTGGTATCCATGCTGGGCTCCGCAAGTACCTCTTCAAAAGACTCACCCTCAAGCACAAGGAGCCTCCTATGCCTGGTGCTCTTTAAGGGACCCATTTGCATCACCCTGGTGTCAGTGCTTCTGCCTGAGCCTCTCTCTGCAGCCACTAGGCAGCTTTTTAACCAACTAGATAGACCCCTCTCCCAAGCCAGGGACCAAATGAAAACAATAAATCTTTCTGCAGAAACACACACACACACACACACACTAATCTATTCATAAATTCTATTATAAAATTTTAGAATATTAATTAAAATAACATCTGAATTAATTCCCAAATCTCTAGACTATTCAAATACTAAATTCAATTCTTTTCCATTTTGACAGAAGTCATAACCATTCTATTTATAAAAACATACCAGTAAGAGGTGGCTTATGTGAGTGAACAGTACAGGGCACACTGACAATCAACTTGTGATCTGGAATGGGAAGCACATTCCTAATTAAAACAAAACAACAAAGTAAATTATATTTTAAAGAACATTTTTATATATAAACTACAGTCACCTTAACTTTTTTCACCTTTCAAATAATATCTGAATTTAAAATTGATTTAAGAAGAACAATAATGAATATCAACAATTTTAGTATGAGACATTTCCAATAATTTCCCTTTTAATAATAATGACAATTACACACTAGATAAAACAAAAACTATTATAAAATTTCATGTGCCATACCATTCACATTTTTCTGGTGTGGGACATTTTTAGATTTTCAAAAATGTAAAAATTAAGGAAAAGCTAAACACCTAAGAATTAACACATTTATATAATTTTGAAAAATCACCTTTCCTACCTTAATGGTACAGCAGTTTTTTCTTGAACTCTCCCCAGTATAAGACCCTCATAAGGCTTTTTGTGTGGAGAATCTAATGGGAATACAAACTCTCCTGAATTGGTTATCTGATAGGAAAGAGTCAAAAAAGAATACATCTGTAAATATCCCAGAAAGGGATTTTCCCCCTCGAGTTTCCACCAAAGAAAAAGAAATTATTAAACCTTCAGGCTAGTGCTGTCCAATAAAAATATAATGTGAGCCACAAATGCAAGCCACATTATGTAATTTAAATTTTCTAGTCGTCGGCGGCAGCCGTCCGTCTCAAGAGACGATGGTGTAGCTTCTTAAGAGTCTATCTGCACCGCCGAGAATGGCTGTGCAGTCCGACTCGGGAGTGACACGGTATCTGTCTCCTCCCGTGTTGAATCGACATCTTGCGATGACGCTGGAGTGTCCTCTCCAGTGAAGCTGAAGCTACAAAGCCTGGGCAGGGTGATATGGAGGGTCTGCTGTTGCCCATGTAGCAGACCCCCCCCTCTCTTCGCAGCTGAAGGGTCCAAGGGAAAGACGGTGTCAATACAGCTTGGCTTCAGGTGCGCCGCAGGAGTTGCCGGTGTTGACTACAACGTCAAACCGCCTTAGGGACTCCGGCTCCGGATTTTCTGTCGGGGTTTACTCCCTTAGCCTTTCCCCTGAAGAGGTATGCCGCAAGGCAGCGGAGGTTTTTTGGAGTCAAGAGTTTTCCTTCTCTGATGTGCCCTGACTGGAAGATCGAACCAGCGACACTTAGCTCGCAGGCCGACGCTCAATCCACTGAGCCAAACCAGCCAGGGCTTAAATTTTCTAGTAGCAACATTAAAAAAAAAAAAAAAGAATGCAGTGAAGTTGATTTTAATTATATATTTAATTTAATCTAACATATCTAAACTATTATCATTTCAATATGTAATAAATTCAAAAAGTTATTGAGATATGTTATATTCTTTCATAATAAGCCTTTGAAATCCAATATCTTACACTTAATACCACATCTCAGTTTGGAGCCACATAGTAACTACTATATTGGACAGAGCAGCTGTTAAGTGACTAAATATATTTTAAATATCACTTTGTCATCTTGCACACAAAAATCTCTATTGTCATCCTGCACACAAAAATCTCTATTTTCCATTAACATTTATTCTTGGAAACCATGCCATCATTAACTCATTTATTCAGTCATTCAAATAATATTTAATGATTACTGGCAATGTGACTTAACTAGATTATAATATTTTACTTTATTTATAGGAAATAGTGTCATTAAATATTGTCAGAACTAAAATTAATAATGAAAGAAGCTCAGTGATTGATGAGATAGATAATAGTCCAATCCTTTGGCATTGTAAATCCAGAAATCAACTTTATCATTTCACACTGGAGTGATCAGACTCTCAAAGACTCAAGCTAATCAAATTTAAAACAGTTTATAATAGGACTATCCATTAATTAACTATAAAGATATATATTTTCACTATCAGAATACCCATGACGGGGGCAAAAAAACTGGAATTATCTCCTGGAAGATAGACCCATTGTCGTACAGGCTTTCCCCACTAGGTGAGTATCCTAGGAACCCATGTGTCTCAGTGTACCACCTGGCGTTGTTGTGAGAGGCTGCATTCAGCTTCAGTAAGTTTTCTGAAGACTATTTTGACGTGTCTGCCTGTTTCATGATGGGTGATTTGTGAGCACACCGGCCCATACCACACTGAGTGTTCAGCAGTTTTTGACCCAAAATGGCATGACTCCCATGCGCCCCCCCATGTCCTTATTCACCAATCTTGCCCCGAGAAACTTTCTTTTTTTCCCTGAATGAAAAAAGCCCTCAAAAGGAAATATTTTGCTGATGTGGAAGCAAAAAACAGCACTAAACAGCACTAAAAAGCATCAAAATCAACAACTTCAAAAACTGTTTTGAGCAGTGGGAAATAACGTCCTAATAGGCATATTGCATCAAATGGAGGGTACCTTGAAGGTGACTGAAGTTTAAACACGGAAGAAATACACAAATTTTTATAAATAAATTCCATGTTTTGGGGGGGAATTCCCCCTTATATCTGTTATCTATGTAACCCTTTACCCCATATGAAAGTACCTAAAAAACAATCAGTAAAGTCTTTTTATCACCTCTAGGGCCCATGAGAAACAGTACATGTACCACAAAGTCTTGTTAAGTAAAAGCACTGGAAATTCTCATTTTTTGGATATTCTTTATACTCAATGCAGATTTCTCCCTCTGTTATAACAATACGTGTAATTACCTAATAGTGTTTCATATAAAACATTGTATTTTTGTTTTAAACTCTGGTGTTACCATACCATCTCTCACAACTGATTATTACTACAAATGAAGAGTCTTAGTTTTACATATTAACATTTCACTGTTTTGCCCTGGCTGGTGTGGCTCAGTGGACCGAGCACCAACCTGAGAACCAAAGGGTCAATGTTTCAATTCCCAGTCAGGGCACACGCACAGGTTGTGGACTGGGTCCCCAGGTGAGGGCACATGAGAAGCAACCACACACTGATGTATCTCTCCCTCTCTTTCTCCCTTCCCCTCTCTCTAAAAATAAATTAATTAAATAAAAAATAAAAATAAAAAATTTTCGTGATTTCAGAAGGTTTACTTTTCCTGACTTTGGCCCTAGATTCTGACTATTAAAAGAGCTGTCATCACAGACAGGGTGGAATGTGGTTTTAAATTCCTGTCATAGACCTACATCCAATCAACCAAAGCTAAGCCCAAATACATCATAAAACCAAAGATACAACTGTAAATGTTTGTTTTCCGAGTCGCATAAAATAGATGCAAATAATAACGTACACAGCTTTTACAAGATATTCCAACACACCACAAAGTACAAAAAAAGCACATAAAAACAGAACTCTCATGTGTCTAACATGAATATACCACCTATATAAATATTAAACATTCAATTAACAATAATTTAGCTTGTCTTTTTAAAATTTAGGAGAGCTTTTGTTGGATTCATCTAAGTAGAAAAATGTATCTTTAAAAGGATGTACAGTGACCTCTGAACTGATACCTTAATTCTTCTGAATGTTTTGGTATTCTTATAGCAAGCACAGATAGTAAAGATCATTCAACCAATTTGTGAGCTACAATCAGTTCTTTCAAAAATAAACACAGCAGCTCATAAGGCACTGAAGGGCCTATGTTAAGATTTAAAGAATGAAAAGTTCTTGGTTCTAGCATCTTCCTTCCTACCTCTTCCACACTGGGTTACTTTGCTATTCTTCCTCCTATCCCCAGGAACATAAGAAAAAGAAAGAAAAAAAGAGAGAAGTCAAAAAAGGGTGACTAAAATTGTGGATGTAGAAAGAGGAAGAAGATGAAGGGTAAGGCTACCTCTATATTTAGTGATAGACAGATTCCCTGAAGTTGTTTGCTGTTTTTTATAATACAGACATCAGAGCTTTTTAAAATGTCATCCTAATATCTTTCTTAAGTGACTTATTAAGGCTAGCAGTTTGGGATTCTGTTACAAAAAATACAGAGAACAAACAAAGCCTCGGGAATAAAAGGATAAAAGTATTTGCAGCAAAGTAAAAGTACTCCATGTTTAAGGAGATATGTGTTAAAAAGTAAATGCTACCTTAATGTGACATAAGTCACGCTATATTAACAAAAAAAAAATTTAACTTCCGAACTTACTTTTAACCAGTGCCATTCAGCAACTATCTCCACAGACCACGAAGGATAAAGTTCTTCCTTTACAAAACGTAGGTGCTTCTGCCTATTAGTCACCCAGGTAATAACAAGACAGTTTGGAGCAGCCAGTTTAGGGATAGGTATCTGCTTTATTTGCAGTGGTGATAAATAACTGTACCTAAATATAAATAGAAAAAATATTAGCAAAATTTTATACAAAAAATAAAAATAAGCAGGAAAAAGACCTGTATAATATTGACTCCACAAAAACAAAGCTCCCCTAGATATTTATCTGTATTTCTAAATATGAAGCCACAGTGACATCCAGTGGACACATTATCACACGCAAGTCAGAAACAACTTCATTTTTTGTTTTTGTTTAAAATTGTCAGGCTATATTTCTCTATCATTTCTAAGTGCATAACATTTCAGTAATTTTACTAATATTTACACTATGCTTTTTACCATTATTGTTTGGTTTCATAATCTGTACATTACACAGGGTCCCCCATCACAGTGAGTAAAAATTATAGTCTTTCACCTCCTGGATATTAATAGTATGAAGTGTAGTTTCTCTTGCTAGAACACTATTTGCTGTATAATACTCCATCAAATAAATGTGACCCTTTCTCTAACACTCAATACAGACAACAAGGAGAGGAGAGGTCAGCATTCTCCTAGCTCCCCTACAGCTGCTTCCAGGATATAACTCACACACCTTTGGATAAAATCCCCTTCGCTTTGGGAGGTATGCTCTCCAGCTATGCTAGCCTCTAATGTTTCTTACAGAACCAATTTCATCTTCATTCTCTATGTTTAATGAGGATTTAAGCACTAAGCCCCTCTACCTCACCAATATAAATCTTGCCATTATTCCAGGCAGTTTCAAAGCCCAAATCTATATAATGTACACACTTCAATTATTCTTCCCTTAAATAGAATTACAAACTTCCAGCCAAGATGGAGGCCTTAGCTAGACACACTGGGTCTCCCTCCACAACTAAGAAAGAATACAACTAAAGACAACCAGAAATTTCATAAAATCAAGCTGCATGGAAGTCCAACAAACAAAGATATAAAGAAGAAATACTCATATACACAGGTAAAAGGGGCAGAGCCGGGGTGAAGAGAAGCAGTGTGGTGGTGGCAGCAGCAGGAGGCCAGCGGAAAGCACAGTCACACATTTTAAAAAGTCGGGAGGGACAGCTGGGGAGTGCTCCTAACACCAGACCAGACCACACAGCTCACAGTTCCAATGCCAGGGAAAATCAACCCTCATTGCTTCTGACTGTGAAAACCAGAGGAGGTTGGGGCAGAGAAAGAAATTACCAGTCTGTCAGCAGAGTCCCCTCATTTAAAGGGCCCCCATGGTCCTAGAACATCCACAGACACACCCACGGCCAGGGCAACAGCTAGAGGGGCACCAGTCCCATAAGAGAAGTGGGAGAAGTGCCTGGAAAAGGGGCGAGTACTGAGCAAGTGGCATTGTTCCCTCTCAGATTCCTCCTCCACATATAGTGCCACAACGTGGTGAAATGGGTAACCATGTACTGATGAATACCAAGGCTCTACCCCTTACAACATAACAGGTGTGAGAGCTCTACCTAAGACACAGAGGCAAACAAACACAGGAGCCTGTAAAGATGAAAAGACAGAGAAGCATGGCCCAAAAGAGAGAATGAGTCAAGGTTCCAGTGGGAGAACTACACGACAAGGAGATAGCCAACCTAACAGAGGTAGAGTTCAAACCACTGGTGATAAAGATACTCACAGACTTGACAGATATGCTTAAGCATTGCAAATGCAGAAAGGAAGAAGTAAAGGCTATGCTAAATGAAACGAAGGAGAATCCACACAAAACCAATGGTGAAGAGAAGGAAAATAGGGTTCAAATCAATGATTTGGAACATAAGGAAGAAAAAAACAGTCAGCCAGTACAGAATGAGGAAACAAGAGTTTAAAAAAAATGGGGAGAGACTTAGGAACCTCTGGGACAACCTTAAACATGCCAACATCCAAATCATAGGGGTGCCAGAAGGAGTGGAGGAAGAGCAAGAAATTGAAAGCTTATGTGAAAAAATAATAAAGGTAAATATCCCAAGTTTGGTGAAGGAAATAGACCTGCAAGTCCAAGAAGCACAGAGTCCCCAACAAGCTCGACCCAAAGAGGACCACACCAAGGCACATCGTCATTAAAATGCCAAAGGTTCAAGATAAAGAGAGAATCTTAAAAGCAGCAAGAAAAAAGCAGAGATACCTACAAAGGGGTGCCTATAAGACTATCAGCCCTGGCTGCTGTGGCTCAGTGGATTGAGTGTCGACCTGCGAGCTAAGTGTCGCTGGTTCGATTCCCAGTCAGGGCACATTACTAGGTTGCACTTCAGGTCCCCTGTTGGAGGCGCAAGTGAGAGGCAACCACACAGTGATGTTTCTCTCCCTCTCTTTCTCCTTTCCCCTCTCTCTAAAAATAAAATAAATAAACAAATAAATAATTTTAAAAAAAAAAGACTATCAGCTGATTTCTCAAAAGAAACTTAGCAGGCAAGAAGGGACTGGCAAGCAGTATTCAAGGTGATGAAAAGCAAGGACCTACAACCAAGATTACTCTATCCAGCAAAGCTATCATTTAGAATGGAAGGGCAGATAAAGTGCTTCCCAGACAAGGTAAAGCTAAAGGAGTCCATCATCATCAAGCCATTATTATATGAAATGTTAAAGGGACTTATTTAAGAAAAAGAAGACCAAAACTATGAACATTAAAATGACAACAAATTCACAACCATCAACAACTGACTCTAAAAAATAAAAACAAAGTAAGCAAACAACCAGAATAGGAACAGAATCATAGGTATGGGGATCATTTGGAGGGTTATCAGCTGGGATGGGGAAAGCGGGAGAAATGGGGAAATGGTGCAGGGATTAAGAAGCATAATTGGTTGGTACAAAACAGACAGGGGGAAGTTAAGAATAATATAGGAAAGGGTGAAGCCAAAGACTTATATACATGACCCATGGACATAAACTAAGGGGAGTGGGATTGCTGGAGGGAAAGGGGTTACTGGGCAAAGGGGAGCAAAGGGAAAACAAACTGGGACAACTGTAACAAAATCAATAGATTATACTTAAAAAATTAACTAATTAAATAACTAATACAATTGCATTCACCCCACTTCATTAATCCATTCCAATGGCCATAACCTAGACCTTGTCATCACTCACACTTGTTCCATCTCTGAAACCATAAACATAAATCTTTAGCCATGTCCACTATCCTTCATGTATTCCTTGGCCTTATCAAACCATCTAGCCAATGCCCCATTCCTCTACTTTATTGAATCTATCAGTTTCTTTCTCCCAAGAGTATCAATCATTTCAGTTCCTCCTCACTAGCACCTCCTCCTATCCCACCTTTACCCTTCATCCCACACCTCCTGCAAACCTCCAAACTTCAGTTCAATTCAACTTAAATGAAATTCAATTCAACTTCTTCATATGGAGGAAACCAGGTGGAGAAAAATACAGAACTAAAGAATTTACTCAATTAAATCTATTTTCAGGCTCTCAAAACTACTCAATTCTTTTATTCATCATTGGTCAACTACTACAAACTTTCATCTCTTTTCAAGTCCCTTGCCCAATCTCTTGATAGAAAGGCCACCAGATTCTTCAACTACATAACCTTCTTCTCCCTCCTTGTACTCCTTCACTTACCTATTTCTATACATTTACTCTTAAGAAAAATGGTATGGTTTCACCTATTTAAAGCTTATATCTCCAGATGTTCTCTTAAACCCATCTTCTAGTATTTTGTAATACTAATTACTACTTCCTTCTGTACTTTCAACATCTCTAGTTCCTTGCCATAAGCTTATAAAGATGTTTATACTTTACAATTGTAAAGAAAAAAGAGGGGAGAAGAAAGAGAAGAAAAAAAGGAAGAAAAAAGAAGAGAGAATTTCCCTCAATTTGGTCTCCTTCTGTCTATAACTAAAGTAAGGGCTGGTATGCACTTAGTTTTTCTACTGTCTCTCCTTTATTTCTCAATTGACTACAACAAGGCTAAATGGCCAAATGCAGTAAAATCAGGATCCAGCTCTAACACATGGCAACTATATGATGTCAGGAAGTGAGCAATAAATATTTCTTATATAAACAAATAAATGAGTAAAACAATTCTCATCTCAAGCACCCATGTTTTCTGACATGCAGATTTCTGAATTGCCTTAATTTTATTTAATTGGCTGATTTTTGAAGAAGGATGAAACAGTCATACTTCATTTTCTAATTATCTGAACAAATTCCATCTTTGTGTTGCAACAGAAAGTATGGGGATTTCTGGTCAAGATAGTGGCATAGCTGAACATGGTTCGCCTCCTCACACACCCACACTAAAATATAGAACAACCATCACAAAGACCCATCAGAAATCGAACTGAATAGAAGTCTGACAACTATGGAACTAAAGAAACCACAGCCATTCAGACTGGTAAGAGAGGTAGAGACACAGAATGGGCTGGTCCCACATCCACATGTGGTAGACAAAAATTCATGAGGAATATCTTGGGAATGAATAGTCCCAGCCCTAAACCAGGCACCCCAGCCCAGAGTTTCGTGCCAGGAAGATAAGTCCCCATAACTTCTGGCTAAAAAAACAGCAGGGATTGAGTCAGTGGAAGAAACTTCTGGAGTCCCAAGCAGTTCCACTTGAAGAAGCCACACACGGACTTTTTCAGATTTACTTCCTCTGAGCTCCAGCACCAAAGTGACAGCTTGAAAGGCACCATGGCATAAAGGAAGAAACTGAAGTGTCTGGCATCAAGGCAAGAGCTGGGGGACAGCTTTCTCCTAGACAGAAAAGCATGCAGAGGTCATTGTCCCCTTTTGTGAACCCTTCTCCAACAGAGCCATAGGACTGGCAGGTTGGTGTCATATCTGAGACTCCATAAGCCCAGCACCCTACCCTGGAGATCCCAGAGACTCAGTCCCACCAAACTTACACGCCCACCAGAGCTGCTGTTCAGTATGAATGGCTGGTCTTGGCTCATGCTTCACAACTTCCTAAATTCTAACAAGCAACAGCCAGCCTCAGTGAGATCCCAGCCCCTGTACCTCATGCTAAGTGGCCCCAGTACCAGCACTTGCAGCATCCAGCCTAAATTCACAGCTTGGCTTCACCTGGGAATCGCCAAGCCCAGCACAAGTAGCAGTCATCTCAGATTGCTTTATAGCTCAGTCAGGGGGTGCTCAAGCAAAACACAGGTCAGGGCTGACCTTGGCCTCCACCACCCAGGAAACCACGGAGTCTACATACCTAGTGGACAGTTACAGACTATGGAGGAGCACCACCACCATTCCATCACACAGCTGATCCTCCACAGAGGGAGGAGGTTGGTGGTCAGTGGCCACAGCCAGTCCTTGCAGCTGACTTGCCTGGGTAAATCCCTCCTATTGACCTGCCACAGCAATCAAGGCTCAACTACAAGAGGAGGGTGTACTCAGCCCACACAAAAGGCGCACCTTAAGTACCCAGCTTGGGTGATAGGGGAGGCTGTGCGACTAGACCCTACAGGACACATACTACATTAGGCCACACTACCAAGACAAGGAGTCATAGCAGCTCTACATAATTCACAGAAACAAACACAGGCTGACAAAATGAGCAAAGAAACATGGACCAAATGAAAGAACAGACTAAAATTCCAGAAAAAAAGAACTAAACAAAATGGAGATAAGCCATCTGTCAGATGCAGAATTCAAAAGACTGGTTATAAGGATGCTCAGGGAACTTAGTGAGGACCTCAACAGCAACAAAAAGATCGAGTCAGAAACAAATGACTCACTAATTGAAATAAAAAACAATTCATAGGAAAACAACAGTAGAGTGTATGAAGCCAAGAATCCGATCAATGACTTGGAACATAAGGAAGCAAAAAACAACCAATCAGAACAATAAGAGGAAGAAAGAACCCCCCCAAAATGAAGATATCATATGCAGCCTCTGGGACAAGTTCAGGTATTCCAACATTCACATTATAGGGGTTCCAGAAGGTGAAGATGAAGAGCAAAAAAGTGGAAATTTATTTGAAAAAATAATGAAAGGAAATTTCCCTAATTTGGTGAAGGAACTACACACGCAAGTCCAGGAAGGAGAGTCCCAAACAAGATGGATGCAAAGAGGTCCACTCTAAGACACATCAGAATTAAAATGCCAAAGGTTAAACATAAAGAGAGAATCTTAAAAGCAGCAAGAAAAAAGTATTTAGTCACTTACAGGGATGTTCCCATAAGACTGTCAACTGATTTCTCACAAGAAACTTTGCAAGCTAATAGGTATTGGTAAGAAATATTCAAAGTCATGTAAAGCAGTGACCTACAGCCATGATTTCCCTACCCAGCAAAGATATTATTTAGAATTGAAGGGCAGATAAAGAGCTTCCCAGATTAAGGAAAAAACTAAAGGAGTTCATCATCACCAAACCATTATTATGTGTAATGTTAAAGGGACTTATTTAAGAAAAAGAAGATCAAAACTATGAACAATAAAATGGTAGTAAGTACGTATCTATCAACAATTGAATCTAAAAAACAAACTAAACAATCAAGAAGAACAGAGACAGAAACATGGATATGGAGAGCTTTTGATGGATGCCAGGTGGGAGGGCAGTTTGGTGGAATGGGGAAGAGGTGAGGGAATTAAGAAGTACTAATAAATAGGTAATTATAAAATAGCCATGGAGATGTAAAGTATCAAATAGCAAATGGAGTAGCCAGAGAACCTATGTGCATGAAAAATGGTGTGAGGATTACTGGAGAGAGTGGGAGTTGCTGGACAGAGGGTGGCAAAGGGGGAAAAATTGGGACAACTGTATCAATCTGAATCTAATCATAAGAAGTAATCATAAAATTCCAAATTGTGGAATATCTACACACAAGGGGCACACACATTTAAAAAGAGTCAGTGTATGAAATCTTACAATTTGCTAACGCATGGATGAACCTAGATAGAGGATCTTATGCTAATTGAAATAAGTCAGTCAGAGAAAGATAAATACCATTTGATTTTACTTATATGTGGAATCTAAAGAACAATATAAATGAACAAACAAACAAAAACATCCTCATAGATACAAAGAACAAACTGATGGTTGCCAGAGTGGAGAAGGTTGGAGAACTGGGTGAAAAGGGTGAAGGGATTACAAAATACAGATTGGCAGTTACAAAATAGTCAGGGGATGTAAAGTACATCATGGGGAATATAGTCAATAACAATATAACTATGTATGGTGCCAGTTGGGTACTAAAAATACCACGGGGAACGTTTTGTAGGGTATGTGATGGTCAAGCCACTATGCAGTACTCCTGAAACTGATATAAAATTATATTAAATGTAAACAGGAATTGGAAAAATTGTTTAATTTTAGAAAAGGAATTAATTTGTAGATGCATGTAAGGTTGGGTTAATGATTCAGTATTTCTCCTTATACCTATTACCTTGAACGAGCATTATTTATTTAAAAGACAAATATTTAACCATTGCACAACAATGTCACTTTTGTTATAAATAAGGTAATCATATATGTGAGAATTTGTTTCTGAATTCTATTATATTTCATTGTTCCACTTGCTTTTCTTGCAATAAGAATGCAATCTTAGTTGTTGTAGCTTTTTTAATTGGTCTTTGACTTTGACATATGCCTCCAAAATTTCATTGGCTACAAAAATAAACTCAAAATGGGTTAATGACTTAAATGTAAGACCTGAAATCATGGAAGTCCTAGAATAAAACATAAGAAGTAAAGGATTTGACATCAGTCTGAGTAATACCTTTTTGGATACATCCTCTTGAGCTAGGGAAACAAAAGCAAAAATAAACAAATGAGACGTAATCAAACTAAAAAGCTCTTGCACAGTGAAGGAAACCTTCAACAAAACAAAAATAAACCTACTGAAAGGGAGAATATAGTCACAAATGATATATCTGATCTGGGTTGACATCTAAAATATATAAGAAACTCATACGATTCAATAATAAAAAATAATCCAATTGAAAAATAGGCAAAGGAAATGAAAAAATCACTTCTCCAAAGAAGACATACACGTAGCCAACAGACATATGAAAAGATACTCAACATTACTAATCATCAGGGAAATGCAAATCAAAACCACAATGAGATACCACCTCACACCTATCAGAAGGGCTATCATCAAAAAGTCAACAAATAACAAATGTTGTCAAGGAAGTGGAGAAAAGAGAACCCTTTTGGTAGGACTGTAATCTAGTACAGTTCCTATGGAAAACAGTATAGAGATTCCTTTAAAAAACTAAGAACAGATATACCATACAACCCAGCAATACCACTTCGGGGTATTTATCCAAAGAAAATAAGAACACAAATTTGAACAGATATATGCACCCCTATGCTCACTGCAGCATTATTTACAGTAGCAACATAGGTGCCCATGGATAGATGAGTGGGTAAAGATGTGATACACACACACACATGCACACACACAATGGAATATTACACAGAAATAAAAAAGAATGAAACCTTGCCATTTACTAATTGAAATAAGTCAGGCAGAGAAAGACAAATAAAATATTGTTTCATTTATATGTGGAATCTAAAAAACAAAACAAAACAAAGAAGACAAAACAAAAAGTCTCAAAGAAATAGGGACCAAAGAAAGAAATGGTTACCAGAAGGGGAGATAGGAGGATGGGTGAAAAGGAAAAGGGAATATAGTCAATAATACAGTAGTCCCTCTCCAAATCACAGTTCACTTATCGCAGCATCACTGTGTTGCGGAATTTTTTAAAATATTATATTTAATTATTTATCACGGATTTTTTGTTATATTGCGGGATTTTGCGGTATTGTATACAAATGTTAAAGTTATGTAGGTTTAAGAGTGTAGAATATGTTTAAGAACATAAGTAGTGTTTATAAAAGTGTGGAAAAGGTTAATAAGGGAGTGGAGAAAGTTAATAAGGGTCTGGGAACGGTTATAAGTGTGTGGGAAGGGTTTATAAAGCCTTAAAATATATATAAATACTAAAATAAATGTAAGGTTTCTACTTCGCAGATTTTCACCTATCGCGGAGGGGGTTTTGAACGTAATACCCGCGATAAGTGAGGGAATATTGTCTTGTGAGAAGTTTGCATGGTGATAGATGACTACTAGAATTATCGGGATGATCACACTGTAAGGTAAAAAGTGTCGAATCACTATGTTATACACCTGAAATCAATATAACCAATATAAGATTATATACCAAGCATACTTAAATTTTTTTAATTGCACTGGCTATTTTTGGCCCTTTGCAGTTCCACTTGAATTATAGAAATACCTTGTCTATTTTCACCAGAAATAAAATTATGTTTGAGATTATACAAAAGCTGAACAATTCACGGAAAGGAAAAAAAAAGACTTTTTTTTATATATTCAGTTTTCCGGTTTATATACATGGCATCTTCTTTTATTAAGATTCTCCTTGCTTAGGGAATATGTTCAGTAATATTGTAGTAACTAGGTCTGATGCCTGATGGATACCTGACTTATTAGGGTGATTACAACATAAGATATATCAATATCTAATTACTATGTTCTACACCTGAAAGTACTATAATAGTGTATGTCAAATATAATTGAAAATAAATTTTTAAAAACTTTAACTTCTCTCAAAAATATTTTATAACTTTCACAGTATACGTCACATATTGTTGGTCAGATTGTGTCTTAGTAATACATTTTTCAAAGCTATAATACGTTGGCCTGCGAGCCAAGTGCCACTGGTTCGATTCCCAGTCAGGGTACATAACTAGGTTGCACGTCAGGTCCCCAGTTGGGGGCGTGAGTGAGAGGCAATCACACAGTGATGTTTCTCTCCCTTTCTCCTTTCCCCTCTCTCTAAAAATAAACAAACAAACATAAATAAATTATTTTAAAAGCTATAATAAACAGATCACAATTTTTTTTAAGAAAGTCAATGTTTTGAAGATAAAAATGACTGAGAGACTGTTCTACATTTTTAAAAAATTAAAAATAAAAATAAAATTTAGGAAAGATCAAATACAAAGAGTGTTCCTTGATTAGATCTTGGATCTAAACAACAAAAAATTATATGACCATAAGAAATAGTTGAAGAATGATTAGAGAAATCTCTCTATATATAATAAATATTAACTTTCTTGGGGTTGACAATGGTAATGTAGTTATATAGGAGAACATCCTTGTTTTCAGGAGATGAATGGTAAAAAAAATTGTGTGTAAAATTATAATATCTGCAACATCAGATAAAAAAAAGCAGGAACAGACTTCTGGCCAAGATGGAGGCTTAGATGGACACACTCGGTCTCCCTCTACAACTAGAAAGGAATATAACTACCTTAAAACAGAAATTCCAGAAAACAAAACTATATGGAAGCCCAACATATGAAGTTATAAACCAGTGGTGCTCGCCTGGACGGGTAGGAGAGGCGAAATCGGACCCGAAACGGAAAGGTCAGGCAGTGCTGTTTGCAGTAGCAGAGGGGAGAGCGGCAGGGGGAGCAATCCCAACTGCAGTCCAGCCCCGGCAGCTCACGACCCCAACGCGGGGAAAGGCAGCCCCCCCCACTGTATCGGACGGTGGGGCCCAGAGGGCGGGAGGATGGATCCCCGTCTCCCAGCGGAGAATAACGGCAGGAATCCATCTTGGACCCTCACCCACACACAAAGCGCCACAGCACAGCGAAAAAGGTCGGGATCACCACCAGTCGCTGGGTAGTGATGAGTATACGGGGCTCCACCCCCCACAGCCTGCCCAGGAAGCAAAGCAAAACACAAATCCGCCAAAATGAAGGCGACAATGATTGAAATCCTGGTGACACAGCTCACCAGGCAGCAGATGAAGAACCTGACAGATGAACAAATAAGAAATCTTTCAGAGACTCAGTTCAGAGCTATTGTTATAAGGTGGCTTACAGAATTAACAAAAGATCTGGAACAGGACAGGGAAGGAAAGAAAGCCACTCATACTGAAATGAACGAAAACACATACGAGACAAGTGGTGAGAAAATAAAATCCAGAGATCAAATCAACAAACCGGAATATAGAGAAGGACCAAACAGTCAACCAATGCAGAAAGAGGAAACAAAAAGTGAGGAATATGAGGAGAGGACCAGAAACCTCTGGGACAGATATAAGAGATCGAATATTTGGATTATAAGATTGCCAGAGGTTGAAGAAGAACTAGAAATTGAAAAATTATGTGAAAAAATAATGAAGCAGAACTTCCCGAACCTGGGGAAGGAAATAGACTTACAGGTCCAGGAAGCACAGAGAGTTCCAAAAAAACTGGACCCAGGGAGAACCACTCCAAGACACATTATAATCAAATTGTCAAAAATTAAAGATAAAGACAGAATCTTAAAAGCAGCAAGAGAGAAGAAAAGAATCATGTACAAAGGGGTCCCAATTAGACTATCAGCTGACTTCTCAAGGAAGACCCTGCAGGCAAGAAGGGACTGGCAAGAAATATCCAAAATAATGAAAATCAAAAACCTACAGCCACAAATACTCTACCCAGTTAAACTGTCATTCAGAATAGAAGCGCAGAGAAAGTGCTTCCAGGACAAAATAAAACTGAAGTAGTTCATTAGATCCAAACCACTATTATATGAGATGTTAAAGGGACTGGTTTAGAAGAAGGAGGATTAAAACTATGGACATTAAAATGAAAACTGCATCACAAGAACCAACAACAGAAGCTAGGGAATTGAAACAAAGGCAAACTAAATAGGCAATGAGAGTGGAAAAATAACTATACGTATGGGGAACATACTGGGGGGAGGTTAGCAGGGAAGGGGGAGAGGGAGAGAGATGGTACAGGAATTAAGAAGCATAGTAGTAGGGAATGGAATAGACAGGAAGAGGTTGAGAAGAACTATATGCACAACCAATGGACATGGACTAAAAGGGGGGGACAACTGGAGGGAGGGGGGCCACCGGGTGGAGGGGAGCAGAGGGAAGGGAAATTGGGACAACTGTAACAGCATAATCAATAAAACATATTTAAAAAAAAAAAAAGCAGGAACATGGAGATAGACACGATGCACACAAATGTGGTAAAATATTAATAACTGGTAAATCTAAGGGAAAAGTAATTTGATATTCATGAACTATTCTTTCAACTTTTCTCAAAGCTGGAATGTCTCTAAATCAAAATTTAATGGAAAGCAATAACACAGTAAATTGTCACAATGAGATCACAAATATATAACTACAAGATAAATGGAAAAGGAAACCAAAACTTTCAAAATGTGCTCGGTAAAACTATCATAAAACGCTTTATTTTTTAAATATTTATTTATTTATCTATTTATTTATTCATTTATTTTAGCGAGAGGGGAATGGAGGGAGAAAAGAGAGGGAAACATTAATGTGAAAGAGAAATATCAATCGCTTGCCTCTCGCATGCGGGAAAGAAGAGAAAGAGAGAGAGAGAGAGAGAGAGAGAGAGAGAGAGAGAGAGAGAGAGAGAGAGAGAGAGAGAGAGAGATGTTTATCAGTTGCTTTTCACACATGCCCTGACCAAGGACATACCTGCAGCCCAAGCATGTGCCATGACTGAGAATCAAACAGCGACCTTTTGCTTTGTGGGAAAACACCCAACCAATTGAGCCACACCAATCAGGCCTATCATAAAACGCTTTGGAATGAAGGAGTCATTATTCAGAATTATAAAAATCTGTCCCAAAAAATGCTGTAACAAGATCAAATATGTGTTCATTTTTTTAAAACTTCTACTGAGTGCCCTGTCCAGGTGGCTCAGTTGGTTGAAGCGTTATCCCACACACCAAAAGGTTGATGGTTCAATTCAAGATCATCGCACATACCTAGATTACAGGTTTAATCCCTGGTCAGGGTGCGTAAGGGAGGCAACCAATTGATGTTCCTTCTCATGTCGATGTTTCTCTCTCTAAAATCAATGAACAGGCCCTGGCTGATTTGGCTCAGTGGATTTAGTGCCAGCCTGCAAACTGAAATGTCCCCAGTTTGACTCCCAGTAAGGGTACATGCCTGGGTTGTGGGCCAGATCCCCAGCTGGGGGCATGCAAAAGGCAACCAACTGATGTCTCTCTCCCTCTCTTTCTCCCTCCCTATCCCTCTCTCTAAAAATAAATAAATAAAATATTTAAAAAGAATAAACTCAACGAACAGCCCTGGCCAGTGTGGCTCAGTTGGTTGGCGCATCAAAGGTTGCACAATCATTTCCAATCAGGGCACATGCCTAGGTTGCAAGGTTCCATCTGGTTGGGGAGTATAGGAGAGACAACCCATCGATGTTTCCCTCTCGCATCGATGTTTCTCTGCCTCGCTTACCCTCTCTCTAAAACCAATAAGGATAAAAATAAAATAAAATAATAAAAAATAAAATAAAATAAAATGATGAAATAAAATCAATGAGCATATCCTCAGGTGAGGAGTAAAAAAAAAAAAACTTCTATAGAGTATTCAAGAATAAGATGTAAAAAACTATCAATTTTCATTAAAATAAGAAAAAGCAAATGAAATTTAAGCTATATTTTTAAAAAATAATTCTTGGAGAAAACTGGAACCCATTACTAAAGAATATTACAAAACTGGACTTTCTGATTCTTTTGAATTTAACACTTAACTGTAATAATGAGCAGGACTGGAGAAAAAATAGTCTTTCAACAAATGATGCCTGTTCCCACCCACCACTACCCACACACACATACACTACATAAGGACAATTCTACCAGGTATGACACAGATTACCTCCAACAGCTTAGGGCAATGGTCAGATTATTAAGGAAATCTATCTATATATTTTGGCACATAGTATTGCTAAACTTTAGAATTTGATGTCAAAGAAGGCAAAAAATGTTGCCCTTTGCTGTTATGGAAATATCCCTGAACTGGTTCAGTCAGTAACCTCAATCAGTCATTCCTTCACCTTTATATAGGAGTGGGCAAAAGTAGGTTTACAGTTATAATACAAATAAATAACACAATAATTAATAAATAATAATACAAGAATAAACTCTGTGTTTTACATACCCACAACTGTAAACCTACATTTGCCAATCCTTGTATAGCTCTAGTTGAAGAGAATTATCTACTTAAGGAAATTAAAATTTTAAAACAAAAGTGTTTTAGTAGTTTGACACAAATTATATCATAAACTAATGCTTTTAGCATATGTAAATAAAATGTACAAAGAACAATAGCTTTTAGAAAACATATCTAATAAAAAGTTTAATGATACCTACCTGTTACTTCTTTTAACTGATTTGTTCTGCCATGGTGGATCTATCACAATTACATCATATGTTTTCCTACCTAAGAACAAAAACACACTTTCAGAAACTACCTTTTGCATGTGATCACTTTAAAAACTAAACATATTCTTCAAAACTGGAGTGAATTCACTACATACACAAATATAATGCAATGCAACAAAGAATTTGTGGCATTTATTTAAATAGAATAACTTATCTAAACATATTAAGAGATTTCCCCTTTAATTTAGTACTGCTTGGATTTTAACAGGATTTCACCTACCATTATTTTTACATAGACTATTAAAAATAACTACAGCTCACTTAGCTGGACATCAATGATTATTTTTTTAATTTATTGATTTTATAGAGAGGGAGGGAGAGGGAGAGAGAGAGAGAGAGAGAGAGAAACATTGATTTATTGTTACATTTAGTTATGCATTTATTGGTTGCTTCTTGTATGTACCCTGACTGGGGATCAAACCCGCAACCTTGGCATATCAGGATGATGCTCTAACCAACTGAGCCGCCCAGCCAGGGTCTGGACACTAATAATTTTAAATGCCTTGTAAGTCTTCACAGCAATGTTTTTGTGGTCCTTTCAAACCTCAGTTTTTTGCTTTATTTTTAAAACTTTTTATATGGAAAACACTTTCAGTCTTATAACTTCTCTCTTCCTTCCTCTCACTAAAAATTAACATATCTCAAATGAGGACTTAAAAAAAAAGTCTACATTTCAAAATTGAACTTAAAAGCAAAATTTAACTGACAAAATTCAGTGTTTACCCTATTCAGACAAGGTCTTGACTTCTGAGGCCACAGAAAAATTATCTTTTTCTAATAATAAACATAATAATCACTTACAATTCAGAAGTGGGTGCATACAGGAAATGTCAGACAAAAGAAAACGACTTTTTGGTGGCACAAGGTATTTCTGTCCCATTACAATAATGATTTTTGTAAAGCTAGAGTTGTTTTCAACAATCCGTAAAAATAAATCCTGCTCTGTAAGAGACATATCATTTTCCATCAATTGTAATGTCAGATGTTCCATTTCATTCAGTGAAGGTAAATGCTTTGCCATTTCACATAATTCTGACAAATTGCAGGTATCAAGAGGTAAAGCAATGGGCTCGCTACACTTGTCCTGTTTTTCAGAAAGCGGATGAAGAAAACCACTTTTTAAACCTTCTTGGATTATCTGTGAAGATCCATCCAAAATCAGCCCTCTGATCTGTAAAAGAATATTTTTTAAGCACATTAAAAGGTCACTGACACTAAAGCAATTTTCTAAGTAATGAAATTCCTATTATGCTTTTAATATGTGAACTCTATGGATTGAAATCAACATTGTAAATGCTTACAGGAAGATAATTTTATACTACAATGAAAAGATAAGAATGTATCTGCATTTCAAAAAGTATACCTTTGAAATGCAGTTTCCTAATGGAGAATAATACAAACCCCATAAATTCACTAAAAATTAAACAATGAAACACTCTATCCAAGATGGCAGCAGAGTAGTTGGAAGCTACACTCACCTCCTCCCAGGACAAAACTGGAATTACAATTAAATTACGGAACAATCATCCTTGAATAACTAAGTGAAGACTAGCTGAAGAAAAGTCTTATAACCAAGGATTTATTGAAGAAGACAGATCAAGACTGATAGGAATGGTGAAGACATGAACAGCGCTGGCTCCACTCATAGATGGCAGCTGCAGCTCCAGAGAGAGATCTCAGCTGCAGCGGGTTCCCCCTGAGAGGCATGGGATCTAAACTCAAAGCCAGACACTCCAGTCCAGAGAACCAGAGCTGGGAAGAGGCACACATATAAAATCTGGCTGTGAAAAGCAAGGAAGTTTCTTTCTGCCAGGGAGAGGCAAGAGTTTGCTAGAGACAAAGGCACCATCTTAAAACAGCCAATGCACATAACTCAATTCAAAGCCACTCAGCTTCAGTGGAAAGAGGGTGGAGCAGACTAGAGTCTGGGGTTTGTGGTTCTGGGGAGGAAGTTAAAGGGACAGCTGCCAGGATCCCCTAGCTGAGTCATTCACGCATACGAGAAACACCATCTTTCTTGGTTCGAGCACTCCCCTCAGTGAAGAATCAACCTGGGGGAAAGTATTAACCCCACATTCTGGACTCCCTCTCAGCCCACCCTTTGAAGGTTATGCCCTGCTAAGGAGTATACCCGAGCCTCTTAAAGTAACAGCTTAACAGTGGAGGCAGATGGCAGTGGATCTCATCAAGGTGCCTTGGGATTTTGGTTGACCTGCTCCTAAACCCGGTGCTGGTAACAGTCAACTTTTGACACAGCTTGGTACTTCCCATGCACACCCTGGCCCAGGAGAGGCAGCCACAAACTGTGGGTCGCTTGTAGCTCCAAACAGATCACCAAGGGCCAGTCACAAACAGGGTCTGATATTGGCCTGCACCAGAGTCCCTCTCAAGAGGCCCAGAACCAAAACACCCAGTGGCCAGCTTTAGACAACAGCAGAGCAGGATCCAATAAGCTTCACAAGCAACTTATCCAAAGAGAGATCTCAGCAGGCACCAAACCATGCTAAGAGGAACTCTGCTTCATATGGTCAGTACCTGTGCAGCAGTTCACATACCATGGTTAAGGTTCAGCCTCCTAGTCAGCCAGCCTGAGGGTCAATTCAGGCACAAACAGGCCAATAGCAATCAAGACTCAATTACAACAGAACCGTCCACAAAACCTACACAAAAAACATGCCTGGAGTACTCATTCAGATGATCAAAGAGACTGCTCCACTGGACCCCACAGAACATCTACTATATTAGACCACCCCAAATAGACTAGGAGTCATAGCAGAACATAAACACAAAAAGTCAGCCAATGGGGAGACAAAGAAACAGGTCCCAAATAAAAGAACAGAAGAAATCTCAAAAAAAAAAAAGCTAAATGAAATGGAGACATGTTTTTATGAGCTACGAAGTTCAATGTAATGGTTATAAGGATGCTCAACAACATGAAAAGAACATAGAAACCATAAAAAAGGACCAATCATGAATGACGAATACAATATCTAAAATAAAGAACACACTGGAAGGAATAAAAAGCAGGCTGAATGAAGCAGAGGCTCAAACCAGTAATTTGGAAGACAAGGGAGAAAAAAATACACCCAATCATAGCAGCAAAAAGAAAAATAATAAATAAGTATAGTTAAGTGACCTTTGGAACACATGATGCATAACAATACCCACTTAATAGGGTTACCATAAGGAGAAGAGAGAGCAAATGATTGAAAACCTATTTGAAGAAATAATGAATGAAAACGTTCATAACCTGGTGAAGGAAAAAACACAATCCAGAAAGCACAGAGAGTCCCAAACAAGATAGACCCAAAGAGGCCCACACCAAGACACATCATTTTTAAAATGCCGAAGGTTAAAAACAGAGAGTCTTAAAAGCCACATGAAAAAGACGTTATCTACAAGGAAGCTTCCATAAGACTGTCAGCTGATTTCTCAAAAGAAACATCTCAGACCAGATGGAATTGGCATGAAATATTCAAAATAATGAAAAGCAAAGACTTACAACCAAAAAACTTTACCCAGCAGGCCATCATTTAAAATTTTTAAAGAAACAAAGAGCTTCCAACACATGAAAACACTAAAGGAATTTGTTACCACCAAACCAGTATTACAAAAAATGTTAAAGATCCCACAGAGAAGAAGATAAGGGAGGAGGAAGAGAAGGAGAAGGATGAGGGGGAGAAGGAAAAGAAGGAGGAGGAGAAAAGAAACAGAGAAACATAGTTAAAAGAATACAATGGCAATAAATAAGTCCCTATCAATAATTACTTTAATATAAGTGGCTTAAATGCTCCAATTAAAAGACATGTGGTAACTGAAGAGATAAGCATATATATGCTGTCTACAAGAGACACACCTCAGAATAAAAGATACCCACAGACTAAAAAGTAAAGGTATGAAGATATATCATGCAAATGGAAATTAAAAAAAAAAAGCTGGGGAAGCAATACTTAATATCTAACAAAATAGACTTTAAAACCAAGGCTGTAGTAGGTGACAAAGGATAGTACATAATGATAAAGGGAACGATCCAACAAGAGGATATAATCCTAGTGAACATTTACGCACCCAACATAGGAGCACCTAAATATGTAAAGCAAATCTTGATGGAAATAAAGGGAAAGATCAACAGTAATACAATCATAGTAGGGAATTTTAACACCCATTGACATCAATGGATAGATCTTCCAGACAGAAGATCAACAAAAAAATGGCAACCTTAAATGACAAATTAGACAAGATGGATTTAATTGACATCTTCAGAGCATTTCACCCCAAAGCAGCAGAATATACATTATTTTCAAATGTACTTGAAACATTCTCTAGGATGAACCACATGGTATGACACAAAACAAGTCTCAACAAATTCAAGATTAAAATCATATCAGGCATCTTCTCTGAACACAGTGGTATGAAACTATAAATCAATTACAATTTTAAAAAACTAAGAATGACTTGGAGGCTAAATAGCATGTTCCTAAACAATGAATGGGTTAACAATGAGAGCAAAGAAGAAATCAAAGGATACCTTAAAACCAATGAAAATGAGAACACAAAAACCTAAAATCTATGAGACACAGTAAAAGCAGTCCTGATGAAAATTCATACCATTACACACTCATCTCAAAAAAAAAAACAAATCTAAATACATAATCTAATGTTACACTTAAAGGTAATTGAAAAACAACAACAAAGCCCAAATTGAGTATAAGGAAGGAAATAATACGGATCAGAGCAGAAATAAACAAAATAGAGTCTAAAAAAGAATACGAAAGATCAATGAAACCAAGAGCTGGCTTTTTGAAAACATAAACAAAATTGACAAGTCTTTAACCAGACTCATTAAGAAAAAGAAAAGGAGAGGACCCAAATAAGTAAAATTAGAAATGAAAGAGAAGTAACAACTGAAGAAATACAACTAGTACCAAAGAAATTCAAGGATTGTAAGAAAATATCATTAACAATTATATGCCAACAAATTAGATAATCGGGACAAAAAGGATAAATTCTTAGAAACATACCATCTTCCAAAACTGAATATTGAAGAATCAGATAATCTGAATAGAATGATTACAATTAATGAGATTCAAGCAGTGATCAAGAAATTCCCAACAAACAGAAGGCCTGGACCTGATGGCTTAACAGATGAAATTTACCAGACATTCAAAGGGAATTAACACCTATCCTTCTCAAACTATTCCAAAAAATTCAAGAAGGAAGATTCCCAGGCTCATTTTACGAGGCCACCATTATTCTAATTCCCAAACCAAACAAAGACACTACAAAGAAAAAAAAAGTTATAGGTCAATATTCCTGATAAACATAGATGCCTATATCCTCAACAAAAGATTGGCAAACCAAATCCAGTAATACATTAAAAAGATCATACACCATGATCAAGGGGAATTTTTCCTGGGGATGCAAGGTTAGTATAATATCCACACATCAATAAATGTGATACATCACAGAAAATGAAGGATAAAAACTACATATCAATAGATGCAAAAAGAACATTTGATAAAATCCAGAACCCATTTATGGTTAAAAAAATTCTCAGCAACCTGGTAATAGAGGAAACATACCTCAACATAATGAAAGCCATATATGACATATCCACAGCAAACATCATACTCAATGGGTAAAAACTATAAATGTTTCCCTTAAGATCAGGAATAAGACAGGAATGTCCACTTTCACCACTCTTATCCAACATAATACTAGAAGTCCTAGCCAGAGCAATCAGACAAGAAGAAATAAAATGCATACAAATTGGAAAAGAAGTAAACTGTCACTAATTGCAGATGACATTAAGACCATATATATTGAGAACCCTAAAGATTCCACCTAAAAACTACTAGAACTGATAAAGTAGCAGCATACAAAATAAATATCCAGTAATCAGTTACATTATTATATAGCAGTAGTGAACTATCAGAAAAGAAAATAATCTAAGAAAATAATCCCATTCCCAATGGCTTTTAAACCTAGCAATAAATTTAACCAAGGATATAAAAGACCTGTACTCAGAAAACTAGAAGACACTAAAGAAACTAAAGAAGATATACCATGCTCATGGATAGGAAAAACTAACATCATTAAAATATCCACACTACCCAAAGCAATGTATAGAGTCAATGTAATTACTACTAAGATACCAACAGAGTATTTCACAGAACTACAGCAAACATTCCAAAAATTTGTATGGACTCACAAAAGACTGCAACTAGCAACAGCGATCTTGAGAATTAAGAACAAAGTTAGAGGAATCATGCTACCTGATACCAAACTATACTACAAAGCCATAGTAATCAAAGCAGCATGGTACTGGCATAAAAACAGACATATAGATCAATGAAATAGTGAGCCCAAAAATAAACTCACTCGTTTATAGTCAGTTAATATTTGACACAGGAGGCAAAAACATACAATGGGGTAAAGACAGTTTATTCAATTAGACAAATACATGCAAAAAATGAAACTAGACCAACATCTTATACCATACACAAGAATAAATTCAAAACTGAGAGAGATCCAAGATGGTGGAGGAGTAAGTGGAAGCTACACTAACTTCCTCCCAGAACCAATCTGGAATTACAACTAAATTGTAGATAAGCCATCCAGAATAACCAACTGAACACTAGCTAGAGAAGCCTTATAACCAAGGACAGACAGAAGAAACCACCTCACCACAATGTGACAGGTAGGGAGTGCAGAGAAGGTGCAGGAGGGCTGGCTGGGCTCCCATGGGTGGAAGCTGAAGTGCCAGAGGAATATTTCAGCAGCTGGGGAATTCCCCCTGAGAAGTGTGGGGTCTAAACCCCAGCTAAGCTCCCCACCCTACAGCACCAGAGACAGAAGGGAAGCCAGATAACACTCAGCTGTGAAAAGCAGTAGGGTTTCTGTCTGCCAGGGAAAGATTGATAGAGATGCAGAGAGCCTCTTAAAGGGCCAACGCACAAAATTTTTTTTGCACCCACTTGCCCTAGGTTCTGACAGAGGGAGTACAGAGTGGACTAGAGCTTGAAAACAGTCTTGGGTTAGTTCTCAGGGGAGACAACTGAATGAACAGCTGCCAAGAGCCCTGAGGCCTGTGCTGAGTCATTCCCCATACTGCAGAAGCCATCTTTCTCAGGCAGAGCAGTCCCCTCCACGTGGCGTCAGCCTAAGAGGAAGCAATTGTCCCACCTGCAAGAATTACTCTACCCCAGCCTATGGAACTTAAGAAAGGAAGCTGGTTACAGCTTGAGTAGTTTAGCCCCTCGTTAGTTAAACTAAGGCAGAAGATACATAGAATCAGTAAAAACGGGAAGACAAAGAAACAGACCCCAAATGAAAGAACAAGAGAATTCTCAGAAAAAAAAACAGATGAAATGGAGACAAGCAATTTATCAGATAGAGTTTAGAGTGAGGATTATAAGGATATTCAACAGCATGAAAAAAGATATAGAAACCATAAAAAAGACCAGTCAGAAATAAAATATGTGATATAATACACTGGAAAGAATAAACAGTAGGTTAAATGAAGCAGATGATCAAATCGTGTTTTGGAAGACAAGGTAGAAAAAAACACCCAGTCAGAGCAGCAAAAAGAAAAAGAAATTTTTAAAAATGAGGCAAGCTTAAGAAACATTTTGGACAACATGAAGCAGAACAACATCTGCATCATGGGAATACCAGAAGGAGAAGAGAAGAAGCAAGGGATGGAGACCCTATTAGAAGAAATAATGACCAAAAACTTCCCTAATCTGGGACTTCCGGCCAAGATGGAGGCTTAGACGGACACGCTAGGTCTCCCTCTACAACTATACAGGAATACAACTACTTCAAAACAAAGGATAACTAGAAATTCCAGAAAATAAAACTACACGGAAGTCCAACATATGAAGTTATAAACCAACGGTGCCATTTGGGCAGGTAAGAGTTAAAGTGGGCAGTGCTGTTTGCAGTCGCACCCAGAGCGGCGGGCGGCGAGGAGTCCCGGTGGCCAAGTCCCGGGGGGTGCGCGACTCCGGAGCTGGGGAGAGCGGCTACGCAAGCCCCTGGCGGTGCGGGACCCCGGCGAGGAGTCCCGGAGGCCAAGTCCCTGGCGGTGCGCGACCCCGGCGAGGAGTCCCGGTGGCCAAGTCCCGGGCGGTGCGCGACTCCGGAGCTGGGGAGAGCGGCCGCCGCATCGCCTTGAACAGTGAGGCCCAGGGGGGCGGGAGGACGGATCCCGGTCTCCTAGCTGAATAACTGTGTGAATCCATCTTGGACCCCCGCCCCCACAGAAAGCACCACAGGGCTACGAAATAGGTCGCGGACAAGCAGGCGCCGGTCGCTAATTTGTGACGCGTACGCAGGCACTGCCCCCGACAGCCAGCCCAAGAAAACAAAAAGCATCTGTCAAAATGAGGCAGGCAACTTTAGAAATACCGGTAACACAACTCACCAGGCAGCAGATAGAGAACCTGACAGATGAACAGATAAGAAACCTGTCAGAAGCTCAGTTCTGGGCCATTGTTATCAGGTGGCTTACAGAATTCACAAAAGAGCAGGAAAAAGATATGAAAGAAGCGAAAAACTTTCATAACGAAAGGAACAAAACCGCATACGAGATAGAAGGAAAGGAAATAAAATCCAGAGTTCATTTTAACAAACTGGAATTTGGAGAAGAAACAAGCAGTCAACCAATGCAGAGAGAGGAAATGGGAAGCAACAACGAAAGGATCAGAAACCTCTGGGACAGCTATAAAAGGCCCAACATAAGAATCATTGGTTTGCCAGAGAATGAGGAAGATGAACTAGAACTTGAAAAATTGAGTGAAAATATAATAAAGGAGAACTTCCCAGACTTGGGAAAGGGAATAGACCTGCAGGTCCAGGAAGCAAGGAGAGTTCCCAAGAGACTGGACCCAGGGAGAACCACTCCAAGACACATTATAATCAAAATGTCAAAAATTAAAGATAAAGAGAGAATCTTAAAAGCAGCAAGAGAGAAGAAAAGAATTATGTACAAAGGGGTCCCAATTAGACTATCAGCTGACTTCTCAAGGGAGACCCTACAGGCAAGAAGAAACTGGCAAGAAATATTCAAAGTAATGAAAATCCAAAACCTACAACCACGAATACTCTATCCAGCGAAATTGTCATTCAGAATAGAAGGACAGAGAAAGTGTTTCCAGGACAAAATAAAACTGAAAGAGTTCATTAGATCCAAACCACTGTTATATAAGATGTTAAAGGGACTGGTTTAAAAAAAAAAACAGAAGCTAGGGAGATGAAACAAAGGCAAACTAAATAGGCAACGAGAGGGAAAGAGGAACTGTGGGTACGGGAAGCACATTGGGGGGAGGTCAACAGGGAGGGGGAATGGGGAAAGGGAGGGAGATGATATAGGAATTGGGGATCAAGGTAGGAGGGAATGGAATAGACGGAGAGAGGTTGGGAGGAACTGTATGCACAACTAATGGACATAATCTAAAAGGGGGGGACAACTGGAGGGAGGGGGGCCACCGGGTGGAGGGGAGCAGAGGGAAGGGAAATTGGCACAAATGTAATAATTTAATCAATAAAACACATTAAAAAAAAAAAAAAAAAAAAAAAAAAAACTTCCCTAATCTGGTGAAGGAAAAAGACACACAAGTCCAAGAAGCTCAAAAAGTCCCAAACAAGTTAGACCCAAAAACATCTACACCAAGACACATCATAATTAAAATGACAAGGAGAGAATCCTAAAAGCCACAAAAGAAAAGCAGGTAGTTACCTACAAGGGAGCACCAATTAGACTGGCCTCTGATTACTCAAGAGGAACATATCAGGCCAGAAGGGAGTGGCATGAAATATTCAAGTTGATGAAAAACAAGTACCTACAATCATGGCTACTTTACCCACCAAGGCTATCACTTAAAATCAAAGGAGAAATAAGGAGCTTCCCAAACAGGAAATAGCTAAAGGAGTTTGTTAACACCAAACCATTACTGCAACAAATGTTAAAGGGCTTGCTTTAAGAAGAAGAAAAGAAAAACAAAAACAAAAACAAAAAAGAGAGGAAAACAGTCTAACAATAAAATGGCACTACATACATATCAATAATCCCCTTAAATGTAAATGGCTTAAATGCTCTGACCAAAAGACATAGGGTAGCTGAATGGATAAGAAAACAAGACCCATATATACACTGCCTCCAAGAGACCCATCTCAGATCGAAAGATACACATAGACTAAAAGTAAAGAGTCGGAAAAAGATATTTCATGCCAATGGAAAAGGAAACACAACTGGGTAAGCAGCGCTTATATCCGACAAAATAGACTTTAAAACCAAGGCTATAGTAAGAGAAAAAGGACACTATATAATGATAAAGAGAATAATCCAACAAGAGAATATAAACCTAGTAAACATTTATGCACTCAACAAGGAGCATCTAAATATGTAGAGCAAATCTTGATGGACATAAAGGGAGAGACTAACAGAAATACAGTCATAGTTGGGAATTTTAACACCCCATTGACATCAATGGATAGATCTTCCAGGAAGAAAATCAACAAGGAGACAGTGGCCTTTAAACAACACACTAGATCAAATGGAATTAATTGATATCTTCAGAGCATTTCACCCCAAAGTAGCAGAATATACATACTTTTTAAGTGCATATGGAACATTTTCTAGGATAGACCACATGTTAGGACACAAGACAAAGACTCTATGAACTTAACAAGACTGAAATCATATCAAGCATAGTCTCTGAGCACAATACTTTGAAACTAGAAATCAATCACACCAAGAACACTGAAAAACATGCAAAGGCATTAGAGCTAAATAACATGTTATTAAAGAATGAATGGGTTAACAATGAGATCAAAGAAGAAATCAAGATACTTTGAAACAAATGAAAATAAGGACACAACAGTCCAAAATCTGTAAGAAACTGGGAAACCTGTCCTAACAGGGAAATTCATAGCATTACAAGCCTATCTTAAAAAACAAGAAAAAAACTCTAATAAAGTAGCTAAATTTACACTTAAAGGAAGTGAAAAGAGAACAGACAAAATCCAAAGTAAGTAGAAGGAAATAAATAATAAAGATCAGAAGAGAAATAAGTGAAACAGAGTCTAAAAAAATGATACAAAAGATCAATAAATCCAAGAGCTGGTTCTTTGAAAAGATAAACAAAATTGACAAACCTTTAACCAAGTTCATTAAGAAAAAAGAGGACTCAAATAAATAAAATCAAAACTGAAAGAGGAGAAATAATAACTAACACTAAAGAAATACAAATCATTGTAATATTATGAATAACTATATGCCAACAAACTGGACAACCTGGGTGAAATGGATGAATTCCTAGACATACAATCTTCCAAAACTAAATCAGGAAGAATCAAAGAAGCTGAATAGACAGATTACACCTAGTGAAATTGAAGCAGTTATCAAAAAACTCCCAACAAGGAAAAGCCCTACACCAGACAGCTTCATAGGTGAATTTTATCAAACATTCTGAGAAGAACTAAAACCTCTCCTTCTCAAACTATTTCATAAAATTCGAGAGGTGGGAAGGCTCCTCAACTCATTTTATGAGGCCACCATTATCTGAATTCCAAAATCAGATAAAGATACTACAAAGAAAGAAAATTATAGGCCAATATCCTTGATGAACATAGTCACTAAAATCCTCAACAAATATTAGCAAACCAAATACAGCAATGCATCAAAAAGATCATACACCATGATCAAGTGGAATTTATTCCAGGAATGTGAGGTTGGCACAACATTCGCAAACCCATAAATGTGATGTACCACATAAACAAAATGAAGAATAAAAACCATATGATTATATCAATAGATGCAGAAAAACTTTTGATAAAATCCAGCACCCATTTATGATCAAAACTCTCGCAAAGTGGGATAGAGGGAACACTCCTAAACAAATTAAAAGCCATATATGACAAACCCACTGCCAGCATCATACTCAATGGGCAAAACTACAAGCATTCCCCTTAAAATCAGGAACAAGACAGGGGTGTCCACTTTTACCTCTCTTAATCGATATAGTACACAGCAATTAGACAAGAAGAAATAAAAGGCATCCAAATTGGAAAAGAAGAAGTAAAACTGTCTTTATTTGCAGATGATATGATAGTGTACATAGAGAACCCCAAAGATTCTACCAAGAAACTACTAGCTATGATAAATTAATTCAGCAAAGTAGCAGGATACAAAATTAATATCCAGAAATAAGTTGCATTTTATATGCCAATAACAAACTAACAGGGAAATTAAGAAAACAATCCCATCCACAATTGCTTCAAAAAGAATAAAATACCTAGGAATAAACCTAACCAAGGATGTAAAAAGATCTGTACTCAGAAAATTAAAGACACTAAAGAAAGAAATGGAAGAAGACACAAATAAGTGGAAGCACATACCGTGTTCATGATAGGAAGAATTAACATCATTAAAATGTCCATACTACCCAAAGCAATCTATAGATTCAATGCAATTCCTATCAAGATTCCAATACTTCAAAAATTTATGTGGAACCACACAGGGCCCCACATAGCAACAGAGATCCTGAGAAAAAAGAACAAAGTTGGAGGAATCACACTACCTGACATCAAACTATAGTATACTACAAGACCACAGTAATCAAGACAGCCTGGTACTGGCATAAAAATAGACACACAGATCAACGGAACAGAATAGAAAGCCCAGAAATAAACCCACACCTTTATAGTCAATTAATATTCGACAGAGGAAGCAAGCACATACAATAAGCTAAAAATAGTTTATTCAACAAATGGTGCTGGGAAAATTGGACAGATCCATGCAGAAAAATGAAACTAAGCTACTTTCTTGTGCTACACGCAAAAATAAATTCAAAATTAATCAAAGACTTAAATTTAGACCCAAAACTATAAAAATTCTAGAAAAAATTATAGGCAGCAAAATCTCGGACATTGCCCATAGAAAATTTTTATCAGAATATCTCTGCAGCCAAGGGATACAAAAGAAAAAAATAAACAAATGGGACTACATCAAACTAAAAAAGTTTTGCCCAGCAAAGAAAAATCATCAACAAAATAAAAAGACGACCCACAGAATGGGAGAATATATTTGCTGATACATCTGATAAGTGATTAATATCCAAAATTTATAAAGAACTTAGAAAACTCAACACCAAAAAAACAAACAACCCAATTAAAAAATGAGCAAAGGACCTGAATAGACACTTCTCTTAAGAGGACACACAGATGGCCAATAGACATATGAAAAGATGCTCAACATCACTAATCATCAGAGAAATGGAAATTAAAACCACAATGAGATACCATCTCACACCTGTCAGAAAAGCTATCAGCAATAAATCAACAAACAACTGCTGGCAAGGATGTGAATAAAGGAAAAAACCCTTCTGCACTGTTGGTGGGAATGCAGACTGACCGGTGCAGCTACTGTGGAAAGCAGTATGGAGATACCTCATAAAATTAAAAAAAGATCTGCCTTTTTACCCAGCAATCCCACTCCTGGGAATACATCCAAAGGAACCCAAAACACTAATTTGAAAGAATATAAGCACCCCTATATTCATTACAGCGTTATTTATAATCACCAAAGTATGGAAGCAGCCCAAGTGACCATCATCAGTAGTTAAGTGGATAAAACAACTATGGGACATTTATCTAACAGAAAACGACTCATCCTTAAAAAAGTAGAAAATTTTACCCTGCAACAGCATGGATGGACCTGGAGGACATTATGCTAAGTGGAATAACCCAGTAAGAGAAAGACAAATACCATACAATTTCACTTATATGTGGAACCTAATGAACAATCTGAACTAACAAACAAAACAAAGCCAGACTCTCATGGAGAGCAGATGACAGCCACTGGCTTGGGGGGACAGGAGTTAGAGAGTAGAGCGATTGAACAAAAAGGAAAAAGGACTCGTGGACATGGACAACAGCGTGGTGATTGCTGGGGAGGGACGTTATAGGGGACTAAATGGTAATGAAAAAAAAACACAATAAAGGTTAAATCAAAAAGTTAAATTAAATTAAATTAAAATTAAATTTTATTAACAAAAATAAAGTTCTGGAGATACATAGTGGGAATGATGGCACAACAGTGTGAATGTAATTAATGCTGAATTATACACCTAAAAAAAGACTAAACTGATAGATTTTATTATGCATCTTTTACCACAAAAAAAGATAGGAAAAAAATCTATTGTCTTTCCATCACATTAATTCAACACCTCCAAAACTGTACTACTATCATGCCTCCTAAGCCAAATTTCAACGCCATATCCCATTTCAATCAAAGGTGTTCCTTGGAGAGTTAAGCTTGTGCACCCTCTGTTTTCTCTCATTTATTTAACTCCTAGATCTCATTTATCTCTAAGTTCCAGAAATACATCCTTCACATTATCTGTGCTTTCTTTTGCCACTCTCTTAATAAGCTGTCTTAGCTATGGACAATAGACTTTTATAACTTACAGAATTTCTTAACTTAAACCAATATTGCATAAGTTAACCTATGTTAAATATGTAAAATAGGAGTATATGACATTTTAATAAAACTGGTTTAAACTGTTCATTAGTATAAAATTAACAATGAACTACTACACTATTAAATTCTAACCTTGATCAAATGACTGCTTCATTTTTAAGAACATCCTTATTTATATAGTCTATTTATATTACTTCACATTAATCTTATAATGTTAACAATGAACATTTCATACCTTACCTTTTCATGGTATTCCATAGCATCCAATTCACCTTGATTGAAAGTGGCACACCTTTTACGCTTCTAAAGAGTAAATTACAGGGAGAAAGTTATATTGCTACCTATCACAATATTAATATTTAAAAATTTTTTTCTTTATCATATTTTCCATATTGTGCATCTCAGGCTTTAAGAGGTAAAAATTAACTGTTAGGGTCAAAATCAGTGCAGAGGGTACAGAGAAAGGATAAAAAAGCTTTCCCAAATAATAATTATCATCATTATTTTACTACAAATGTATAGGTGATAAAAGGTCACCTCAGCCTTACCTGCTATTAGTAAGAAATAGTAGCAAATGATAAAATGTAGTACTGACATCCATGGAACACAAAAAAACTGTAAAATTGTGTTAACAGTCATTAGTGTCATCAGTTGATATATATGGTATAATTATTCTGAACTTTCTTCATTTCTGAAGAGAGGAACTATCATCCATGTACTATCACTTAAGACATTTTCTAATGTACTTCTAATAGTTGCTTATGACTGATCTGAGGGTGAGGTACAAATCAGATATATTAACACTGTTCTGAATCTAATAACTCCATAGCAAAGAACACGGAAGACGGTGCAATGCAGAGTAGGGACTCTGTATTTTTTATTGCTGAAGCCTATTGGTGGCAAACTCCTGGAAGACTAACAATATATGTTTGTTGGCTGAATAAATCAATGGATTTAAGGTTAACCTAATTTGTACAATTTGCCATAGCATATCAGAAATAAAGTAAGTTTTGTCAAGATAACATTCATTACATACGCTCATCTCTATTTTTCCACATTAAAATGAGACATTTACCCAATATAAAATATCTAAACATTAAAATACCTAATAAAATACTAAAATACCTAAACATTAAGACAATCTCCAGAATTAGTAAACTGTAAAGTCCTTTACACCTGTGTTATTATTTGCCTGAATTAGTAATAGTAATGATAAATCACCTACATACTATTATTACTAAAAGTGCAGAAACGTTCTTTTCTGTGCCTGACATGTAGTAGATGATCAATGAATAATTGTTGAAATAGAAAAAAATGTACAAAAAAAATCACAAGAACATTAAAATTCTACTTAAGTACCTATAACAATGTAATAAATTATCTCTATTACTTTCCTTATAGCAAAGATTGTTAGCAAAGAATTAAAAATTACTCTGGATATACTAAACCTTCTTAAACTTTATTGATTCTTATGCTTTCTTCTTTACACTTAGTAAATCATAAGATATTTGAAATATGGGAATAATAAATTTTGTTTTCTATAGAAATATTAAAATTTCTTAAATCTTTCTACCTTCCCAAGAGTAGAAATGGAGATTTCTTTATTAACACCATTCATTAGATCTTCCTTTTCATTGCTTTGTTGGCATTCCTTGTGAATAGCTGAAATTATATGAGGTTTAGTGATATCAAACAGTTCAGATCGAAAAATATATTTTTGTATGAACGCTTCACAATTTCCCCTATCATCATTCCCTGACTTAGTGGTACAGTCAGACGCAATAAATTTAGCAGAGGATCCAAAAGAAGACACAGAATCCATGTGAAGAGAATCAAGGTGGACAGAAGCAGTAGGCTCATTTTTACTGCAACAAGGCTCATGATGCTGGTGAACTTCATAGTTTATCTTGTTAATGAAAGAAAGATGATCCAGTAACCATCCTGGTGACAGATGATGCACCACAGACATTATCTTAAAAAAAAAACAAAAACTGGGAATTAGCGATTAGAAGTAAAATCCAACTTTCCAGATCAAGTTCTTAAATGCCCTGTATTTCAATAAAAACATACTCCATACACAAGGGTAGATTTGATGTGCAAGTAAATAAACTTGACAATATTCATGATATATAGCAGGTCTAAGGAAAATTACAATGTTTTCATATAAACTTTTAATTTCAGGGTTGATCATTCAAATTTTTCAGCCAACTTGGCCAAAGAGTGTTAAAACCTGTTCTAATTTCTAGAATCCCAATTTGATCCTCCTTATCTTCCTGGGCTCTGCTTGGTACTTGGATCTAGTCACTACGTGTACATCTTCCAAGTCAGAAAGTCACTGAATCCTTAACAAGTAAAAGTGTCCTGTCATAGCAAAGAATACTGTATTAGCTATGTGAATCCACCATTTTAATGAGATAAACCTACACAAGGTCATAACTTCCGGAGGAGTTATTAGCATGTCACCAATTAAAGTGCAAAAAAGGGTAAAAGCAAAGCAAAATATAATTTTAACAGCACATCCAAAGCACTAAACCATAGCAAAACTGCAGGTTACAGAGTCTACATCTGTACTGGTTCTGAGCAGTCTCCCTCCGACAACTTGGTTTTTTAGAACTTCCTAATCTTTTTTTCAAAAGATAGTTTTCCGTTCTGGATATTGTTTACTAAATCCAATGTAGTAAAGCACTTTAAGAGGGGGGATGGACTAAAAAATACGTAAATGACTAATAGCACAGTTAATACAAGCAGCATTTAGATACTAACTCCATGTACTAGCTTTATGACCATGGACAAGCTATTTGATCCCACTGAGTCACAATTTCATCATTTTTTATGACATCTCAGAGGGCAGTTTAGAAAATTTAATGAGACGGTCGACAAAGTGTTGTGCAGTGTCTGACAAAAGCAATTGCTCAAATAAATGCTATTGGTGATAGGAATTCTGGTATAGGTCCTCCCTTCAGAATCGCCACTGAGGTTAGGAGGTCCTGTACTGGCTCGTGAGAGCTAGAAATTTAGATAGGAAGACTGAAACTCAAGACTAGAGAAATGGCGTGACCAAAATTACTACTCTAGGTTAGCACAACTGGTACAAGACCCAGGTATTCCGACTTTGGCTCAGAACTTCTCTTCCACTCTCCACCCACCTCCCCCGCCACCATCACCACCACCACCACCACCACTTCTCTTCCACTCTCCACCCACCTCCCCCGCCACCACCATCACCATCACCATCACCACCACCACCACCACCACCACCACCACCACCACCACCACCACCACCACCCCCCCCCCCAGGTATTGGGCAGTGTTTTTCTGAGTTCAAACTGAGGAAAGTTGGAGTGTCCTATTTTAGCAAAGCAAACTGCTCACTGCAACTCTCTCTGCTACTTCTCTGCTTCACACCAACCCTACCCCTAACCACATGGATTCGTCCTAGCTTCTCACAGGACGCCACTAGACTAAAGGATCCTAAAATCCTAGAGCAAATTCTGAGCCCGAACCTTGGCGTCGGCCACACCAGCGCGATCTTCCCAACCGACTGAGCCCAGACATAGCATTCACTGTCTCCTATCTCATCTCTTCCCTTGTCAGAAAAGTGTACGCACCCTTCCCAGACTTGCATCATGAAACAGCACCCATATCGTGGTCAAGAAAGACACCCCTTTCAGCCCATTGGTAAAGAAATTCTTCTTCCCTAAGAGTCAACGGGCGCGGCCATATTGCTGTACGGACAAAGCGTTTCCTGGGCGACTTAGTGCAACCTGCCCACTACCCAGCGACTTAGAGGGCTCGGGTCTTCCGAGGTAAACTTAGCGGTCGACCCAGACTTCGCAGGTCTCACTTACAGCGCCCGGGAGACGCCAAGATACCCAGAAAGACGACAGGGCGCAACATACGCAGATTTCCGGCGACGAGCAGCTCCGTGTAAGAAATGCGCACGCGCGAGCACTGCGCGCGTGATTACGTACGTCAGCATCAGCGGCGATTTTAAAATCCTAACGGCAGTGGGGGCTGGACATTTGAGTTGGTGTTTTGGCGGCTGCTGTCCTATCTGGTGGTGATTACCCAATTTACGGAAATTCGGTTTCTAGAAGAAGGTAAATAATTACTTTCGATTAATTCTATGGAGGCATTACTGGTGTGGAGGGAGGAAGCGACAAGTGCCCACAACTTAGAGGCCCCTCAGGGTCAATGTTTTAGTGTCTGCACCGAATCTGCGAGGTGCTAGTTTCCCGGAGTCCAGTAAATTTCTACTTAGAATGATTTTCACAAGGGAAAAGGAAAAGGCTTTAGATGAACGCTGATGGGGAGAAGAGATGCTGGAGAGCTGAAAGGGGGAAGAATTGATTGGAGCAGGGACAGGAGCTGTTTCGTGTGTTTGAGATACAGTACTAATGTAATGTCCTAGTGGCCGTGTAAGAATGATACATCTGGAAGTCTTAATCTTAAATCTTAGGAGTACATTTCAAGTACTGATTAGGATTGGGTTAGAGTGGAAAAATAGATTGATGCAGAAGCGTATATTGAAGAATAAATATGTGGTCAAATCAATAAGGTGACAAGAAAAAGAATTCTGAACTGTTCTAAATTAAATAACAGCAGCCAGAGAGTGAGAGAAAGAGAATAGCCTGTTAATAGCTGTGGACCAGCTAACAAAAGACTGCTCAGATTCATGTATATTTGTAGAAATTTAGGATTAACTCCCCGGAGAAAGATTATCCTGAAGAAGCGATGGAATTGGCTGCCCTTCTGTTTGAGGAGAAAGATAATAGTTGGTGCTTAGTAGTGCCGCCTAGAAAGATTTTTTAATACCAAATTCATGAACGCAGGTCATAAACATGAAGCGCAGTTCAGTGTCTACCGGTGGTGCTGGCCGCCTCTCTATGCAGGAATTAAGATCCCAAGACTTCAATAAACAAGGCCTCTATACCCCTCAAACGTAAGTACTTCATGCCTTATTGTCTGGGACAAAAATCTTTAAACATAGCTAATACAAAGTTGTAATATGAGTGATGTCATGAATCTGCCTGTTCTCAGTAGTAACCTAATTTGGGTCAATGAACGCTAAAAGTGGGCTTATTAATAGGTGATGTGTTTTATCTCATTTGAACCTTCAGTTCTCAAAGTCTTGTCTTTTGTCAGGCAACTCCTAAAATTAATTCCCTTCAGCACTCTTTATTTTTCCCTCCTTTATTCTAGAGCTGCTTATTTGAGCAGGCTCTGTGCAATAACTTTCAATTTACTAAGGCGTATTTACCTAGCAAAGTTCCCAATCAAAGCTATTTTTTGCTCTGATGAAAAGCTGCAGTTCAGTCTACAGAACACCACTTCTCCAAACTATTTTCTCAAGATTCACTGGAAAAAGAACTTACTATCATAAACTAGTCTTCCCTTATGAGTCATTTTCCTCCAGTTAAGAGAAGGCTTTTAATCAGCCACTGTAGGGCTGTATCAATCCTCCTCTCATACCAACTGACAAGAAAAAATGTTCTTGTTCCAAAATAAAATTACAGCTTCCAGTGGCCTGAGAATGGGAGAAGAGACTGTTAGCCTGTAAACAGTTATGGGCCCGCGCTAACAAAAGATTGCTCACATTTCTGTATATCTTTTGGAATTTAGGATTAATTTCCATGTGGCTATTTTTGTGAAAGAATAGCCAGGTGCCGTAGAACCCCAGGAACCTCCACGTGTTATTTACACATAAATTTTTATTCTGCTACCCACAGGAGTAGACACTTCTTCCTTGCCAACTCTGCATCTAGCTCAAGAGCTGGCCCCACTGCAGCTTCTCCCACCCCTTTTGTCTATAGCTAATGTAAATTTTTTCAGAACAGCCTACATCTCCCACTCCCCACCCCTACATTTGTTGTATAAAATGGATTAACTCCAGGACATAGACATGTTGTCTTTTCACCTAGCCATGCTGCTGGTGGTTCAGACTTCACGCCCCAGGATCTGACCTTTTTTTGCTAGCAATGGCCTAATAAATCCTTTAAAAAGACTTTCAGCCATGAAGTTAACGTTTTTTGTATAACACAACGTTTAAATTTTTCTTTCTAACTGTTATTAAATTACTTAGGTTTATATAGTATGAGCTTCTGCTATTTTTAGAAATTTGAAATATTTGTATATTTTTCCTTATGAAGTCAGAAGAATTGTTTGTACTGTTGAACATTACATTCATGAAATGATTTTTCTTTAATTGTATAGGAAGCAAAATGGCTGCTATTGTCAATGTTTTGGGTCTGTAATTTAGATAATTTATGTTAAGTATAGCTGTGTTCTAAGATAGAGTAGGCCTCAGTTATGATTGCTACTAAAAGTTTTCATAATTTTGAATTATTTTTATAGGTAATAGGGAAGAAGTTTGGTTCTGACATGTTTCCAAAAGTTTCTTGAACTAATATTTTTAGAGTTTGTTTTCCTCTTTTTCTTAAAGCAAAGAGAAACCACCCTTTGGAAAATTGAATATAAACAAACCCACATCTGAAAGAAAAGTCTCTGTATTTGGTAAAAGGTAATGATCTTTTTTATTAGTTCTAATGAGGGGATTCTTTTTTTCTTTTTTTTTTTCTTTGTTGTTCAATTACAGTTGTCCCATCTTTCCCCCATTGTGAACATTTTCTCAAAGCCATGAGTTGGGCTAAATGCTCTCTGGGTACAAAAAATTAGATAACATGGTCCCTTTCAAAAGGAAGTTTTAATCTAGTTTTCCTCTGTTTAAGTGGTTAAAATCATACCTGCTTTAGATAATGCTAAGAGAGATATCAACACAATCAGACTATTTCATTGTTACGAGGAAATAGTTAATTAAAACTTATATTTCTAGTTTTCAGATACTGTGGAATCATAGCATTTAAAAATAGGAGGAACCATCATCTAGTTCAGTATTTTAGTCCCAGACTTTTTTATACACATATATTAAGGACTTTAAAGAGCTTTTATTTTGTGGACTATATCTGTTGATATTAGTCATATTTAAAATTGAAACTGAGAAAACTTTAAAATTTGTATTAATTCTATTTAAAATAACAACTCATTACATGTTAACATAACGTGCTTTTAATTTTAAAATTTTTTAAATTATTTCAATAAGAAGAGTGTCATTGTTTTACATTTTTGCCAATCTCCTTAAAATCTCGCTTAATAGAAGACAGCTCGTGTCTGCTTCTGCATTTAATCTCTTACAATATTATTCATCATATAGCCAGCCTCTGGAATACTCCAATGTAAACTCATGAGGGAATGAGAATGAAAGGGGCAAATAGCATCTTAGTTTTTTTAATGAAAATAGTTTTGACTTCTCATACCTCCTAGATCACACTTTGAGAACCTCTGGAGGTGGGACAAGATTGACTAGTAAGAAGTATAAAACTTTAGAGATGATAGAAATGTTCGATTTTATTGTGGTAGAGATTACACAAGTATATATATTATCAAACCTCATTAAACTGTACATTTTATTTTAAGCAAATTGCACCTCAATAAAGTTGATATTTTTTAAAAGAAATGTTCAACCCCAAAATTGAGAAAATAAACATTTTTTAAATTTTATCAAAACAAAAATATAGCTATGTTTAAGTTTAAGATAAATCTGTTTTTTTACTTGTTTTGAAAGTATTTAGAGATGAAATATTTGTTACCTTAGGGAAAGTCTTTGCCATGAAACCAAGTTAAACTGTTTTCCATTTGATGAAAAATCTCAAGGCATTTTTGTAATGTAACTTTTGTCTCAGCTGAACTTAGAGTGATAATTATAAAATTTAACATTTGCAGAATATTTTTATAAACCGAACATTATTTTAAGTGCTTTGTCTGTATTAACTTTCAATCAGTCCTCCGAACTGCCCTTTGAGTAAATATCGTTATTATCTCCATTTTAAAGAAAAGGAAATTGAAGCATAGAGAATTTAATTTACCCAAGGTCATACAACTAGTAATACAGACAATTTGAAGCCCCACATTCTGGTACTAGATCCTATGCTCTTAAACTGTAAGTTAATGATGCAGTATTTTGATTGATTGGGAAATTCTCTTATAATTCAAAAAAGATATCTACTAGTATAGTTTTGTGTAGAGTGAGTGAGGTGAGTCCATATGTGTATTAGAAGTTAAGCAATAACATATTAAAGGTTAAGCAATAGCAGCATGAAGAAAAGTGGTTCTCAAATTAGCAAATTCTGAAGGGGAAAATTAGCTGTTTTAGGGCGGTGGAGTGTAAGGACCTAAGCTAAAGAACTTTAGAATCTGGGCAAGAGTGAACTTGAATACAGCAAGCAGACTTATAGGGGAAGATGAAGTTTTAATGAACATAGTTCAGCTATTAACAGCGAAGTTCATTGTACAGTCATCTCTATGTATCCTCTGAAGAGTTATTTCAGGAGTCCCTGCATATACCAAAATCTGCATATGTTCAAGTTGCTTATACAAAATGCCATAGTATTTGCATATAACCCCCGCACATCCTCGTATACTTTAAATAATCTCTAGATTATTTATAATACCTAATACGACTGATGTGTGAATAGTTGTCATAGTATTGTTTAGGTAACAATGAGTAAAAAATTCTGTACATGTTTAGTACAGACACAACCATAATAAACCTAACCATATAGTACATGTCATCAACATAACTTTTTTTGTTATTAATATTGTCTATCCATGGTTGGTTGAATCTGTGGACATGGGACCTATGGATATGGAGGGCCATCTGTAACTGAGTTTTGTAGCATCTGTCCAATAAAGAAAATTGTTCCAAGGATATTTAAAAAACTAAAATGGTGAGCTAAATTGGAACATGTAGGCAAAAGAAACTATTATAAAGATTTAAATAAGTTATTGTTTTGGGAGATAGGCTTGGAATGGAGCATATATGCTGTAGCCATTAATGACTAAAAAATAGCAAAATATATTTATGGTAGATTAACGATCAAACACATATTATTGCATGACATTAAAATGTTCATGAATACATGTGGGAAGACCACCCTCCCCTCCACACCCCCACTCTTATTAAGGATTTCTGGACCCAAGGGTTGGTAGGACGACGACCATGCCCAGCTTGAAGCAGCTAGAGGAGCACGAGACCTTCGCCCATTATCCTTTATAAGATTATAAAGGGTCTTAAGTCTGAGAGGGGGGAATTGTTATTTTTTATTGTTATTAAAAAATTAATTAATTTTTTTAAAAAAACAATAATATAAGAAAGGGTTGTATGCACAACCCATGGGCATGGACTGGGGGGGTGGGATTGCTGGGGGAGGGAGGGTACTGGGCAGAGGGGAGCAAAGGGGAAAAAAACTGGAACTATTGTAACAATATAATCAATAAAATATACTTTTAAAGAATGTTCATGAATAAAAGTACGCACAACCTATTTAACATCTCAAAGGCAGTTTTTCCATAAGAAATAATGGCAAATAAAGGGGTTGCGAGTGAAAGAGTAATCATAGAGGGGAAAAGAGGAAGGCAAAAGGACTTAGGTTATTGAATACACTTGGAGAACAGTTGGTGCAGAAGTGCTAATGGACTCAAAATACACATTCTTAGAGGATGGAGCTAATGCAAAACACCAGAAGTGTTTTTTTTTTTTTTTTTAATACTTTTCATTATTTGCTCTTTTCTGCTTTGAATAAAAATAATTTGAGTAATTTTTAAATAAAAATTAAAGAATTGTTGAACTTTAATGTTTGTTGCTGATGTTAAAAATATAAAACCACCTTGAAATAATTTAGACTTGACCACAGAAGGAAATGGTTTTGACTGATTTTTTTAAATGTTTCCAGAACTAGTGGACCTGGATCCCGGAATAGTCAATTTGGTATATTTTCCTGTTCTGAAAAAATCAAGGACCCAAGACCACTTAATGACAAAGCATTTATTCAGCAATGTATTCGACTACTCTGTGAGGTATTTTATAATCTTAAATAGTCTAAATTGTGTTTCTTTGAGTATTTTCCAATAATTTTTCTATTATAAAATGTTTGATATTTCATAAAAAGTATTGTAGTTTCTTACAGAAAATGGTTATGCATATAGTGTATCCATGAAATCTCTACAAGCTCCTTCTGTTAAAGACTTCCTGAAGATCTTCACTTTTCTTTATGGCTTCTTATGCCCTTCATATGAATTTCCTGACACAAAATTTGAAGAAGAGGTTCCAAGAATCTTCAAAGGGCTTGGGTTTGTATGTTATGTTTCTTATTAGCCTAGACAGAATGTTGGAGCACAGAAGAATCAAACTTAATAAATTTGTGAAGATTTTGAGTTAAGAGAAATAATATATTTTAAGATGATCACTATGGGCAACATGTAGGATAACTTGAACGACTCTTGGAGGTTTTTACCCAATTGCTGATGATAGGTCAGAAAGCCCTCAACTACTGAAGTGATAAGGAATAGATAGGATGGGCTGGATACCATAGATTCTATATAGCAAAAAAGAAGGCTTGGTGAAAATGGTGTGAGATGAAGTTAAAATTCTGTGTAGAGTAAGCAGAGGGGGAAGAATGAATTTGAGAATGAGGAGTTGTGTACATATGATTTATTTAAGGTACATTTAAGTTGAGAGAACAGACGATCTTTTAGGAGAGGAGTCCAGCATGTTGGTTGTTAATCAAGTTCTGCAGCTTAGGGGATATATATTCACAGTAATCTGCATAGAAGAAACCAAGAACTACACAAAGTCCTTGGAGAGTAAGATGACTAAGGACAGAATCTCAACAAAGATCTTCTAAACAAGTGAAGACTGTTGGTGTATATGTGGAAGTTTTAAAATAAAACTTCTTGCTTAATTTGAACAATATTTTTATGAAGTTAATTTATTAAGTTAGCTTACTTTTTCTGATTTTTCATAGGTATCCTTTTGCATTATCCAAAAGCTCCATGTATACAGTGGGGGCCCCACATACATGGCCTCACATTGTGGCTGCCTTGGTTTGGCTAATAGACTGCATCAAGGTATTTAATTTTTCATTTTAAAGTGTATACATTGAAAACATTTTTTTTCCCTCAAGGTATTTTTGTTTCTCTCCCAACCTTGCTTTTGCCAGTTATCTCAAAGTCTGCGTTAGTTTTCATTTTTCAAAGCTTACGTGATTTTAAATTCTTCAAATTGTTAATACATAATTCCAGAGATGACAGGTAGGAAGTACATTACCACATTCTCAAGGAGATTCTTTGTTTTCATGAGGTTTTACAGCTCAAAAAAATGAGTCAGTGGGGAATCCTATCCCCCATAACATTTATTTCTTTCCCTTTTTTAAAATTAAAATTCATATTTATTGCAAAATTTGGAAAATGCAGAAAAGCATTCATAGAAAGTCATGTGCCTATATTTCACAACTCAGGGACAACTTAAAACATATCCTTAAGATATAGTTTTAAAGGTGCATTTCTGCTGTGAAAATTATTTATATATTTTAAACTTTTGATGCATGTTGACAAATTTCTCTCCAGAAAACTCGTACCAGTTAAAAGTGCCTCAACAATATATAAGCATACCGATTTTCCCATACCATAGACATTGCTTTAAAATCTTTACCCATTTGGAAGGTGAAAAATTGATATTTTTAATACTATTTTAATATTATTATTAATAACATTGATAATATTGTTTTAATATTATTAAAGCAATTGTTTTATATGGTTTTTCATAACTTATTTGCACATATTTTTGGCCTGTTTTGTATTTAATTATTTACTTCTGCTGTTAGTTTGAACCTTTATATATTGAACTTATATATTAAGCTTATTGATTTTAATAATTGACAGCAAGATAATTTTCATATTTGTATTTTTTGGTGTTAAACATTTTTCACATTATACTGCCTATTCATGTCTTTTCCCTTGTTTTCTTATTGATTTGTAAGTGCCATTTTGTACATCAAAAATAGTCATGTTGGGGAAATTAGCTCTTGTATATGTGGTGCAACTATTTTTTTTCCTCTTTTTCCTCTTGATATATGTGCTATATTTTAACTATTCAGAACCATAAATTTTTATCTAGTGTAATACAGTTTATTTTTATACCTTCTGAATATTTTGTCCTACTTAGTATTAAAATCCTTAAAACCAATATTGTCTCCCCCAAGCATTCTCTTGCCCATCAGCCCACTCTTTGGTTTTTTATTTATTTATTTTTTATTGTTTTTCTATAACAGTAGTCCCACTTTTCCCCCAATTGCTTCCCCCCACCCCACCCCACCCACACCTTCTCCCACAGTCAATGCCCACCCTGTTGTCCATGTCCATGGGTCATTTATACATGTTCCTTGACTAGACTCTTCTTCTTACCCCCCTTTATTCCCTCCCCCCTCCCATTTGTCAGTGTTAGTCTGCTCCTTGTTTACATGCCTCTGGTTTAATTTTACTCATTGGTTTGTGTTATTCATTAGTTTCCTGTATTAGGTGAAATCATGTGGTATTTGTCTTTTGTCGCCTGGCTTATTTCACTAAGCATAATTCTCTCTAGTTTCATCCATGTTGTCGCAAATGAGAGGAGTCCCTTCTTTCTTTCTGCTGTTGTGCAAATGTACCACAATTTTTACATCGACTCATCTAGAGATGGTCACTTAGGCTGTTTCCAGCACTTGGCTATTGTAAATGGCGCTGCTATGAACATAGGGGTGTATAGGTTCTTTTGAATTGATATTTCAGTATTCTTCAGGTATAATCCCAGCAATGGAATTGCTGGATCAAAAGGCAGTTCCATTTTTAGTTATTTGAGGAAATTCCATACTGTTTTCCATAGTGGCTGCACCAGTCTGCATTTCCACCAACTATGTACTAGGGTTCCCGTTTCTCCACGTCCTCGCCAGTACTTGTTTGTTGATTTGTTGATGATATGGCCATTATGACCAGTGTAAAGTGGTATCTCGTGGGTTTTTTTGCATCTCTGATGGCTAGTGATGTTGAGCATTCTTTCACATGCCTGTGGACCCTCTATATGTCCTCTGGGGAAGTGATTGTTCAGGTCCTTTGCCCATTTTTTAATTGGGTTGTCATCTTGGTGTTGAGTCATGTAAGTTCTTTATATATTTTGGAGATCAATCCGTTTTCTGAGTTATCATTGGCAAATATGTTTTCCCATATAGTTGGTTCCCTTTTCATCTTGCTGATGTTTTCTTTTGCTGAGCAGAAACTCTTTAGTTTGATGTAGTCCCATATGTTTATTCTTTCCTTTATTTCCCTTGCCTTAGGAGATATATTGGTTAAAATATTGCTACTGGGATATATGAGATTTTCCTGCCTATATTTTTCTCTAGGACTTTTATGGTGTCACAGCTTACATTTAACTCTTTTATCCATCTTGAGTTTATTCTGGTGTATGGTGTTAGTTGGTAGTCTAGTTTCTTTTTTTTTGGCATGTCCCTGTCCAATTCTCCCAGCACCATTTGTTGAAGAAGCTCTTCTCACTCCATTTTATGTTCCTCCCTCCTTTGTCAAATATTGGTTGACCATATAGACTTGGGTTTATTTCTGGGCTTTATTCTGTTCCATTGATCTATGTCTGTTCTTATGCCAGTACCAGACTTTTAATTACAGTGGCTTTGTAGTATAGTTTGATATCAGGTATTGAGATTCCTCCTGCTGTGTTCTTCCTCAAGATTGCTGTGGTTTTTTGGGGTCTTTTTTTGTTCCATACAAATTTTTGAAGTATTTGTACTAGGTCTGAAATATGTCATTGGTATTTTAATAGGGATTGAGTTGAAACTGTAAATTGCTTTGGGTAGTATGGACATTTTAATGATGTTGATTCTTCCCATCCATGAACATGGTATATGCTTCCTTTTATTTGTATCTTTCTTCATTTCTTTCTACAGTGTTATATAGTTTTCTGAGTACAGGTCATTTACCACCTTGGTTAAGTTTATTCCTAGGTACTTTATTTTTCTTGTTGCTATAGTAAAGGGGATTGTTTCTAGTTTCTATCTCTGATATTTTATTGTTAGTGTGCAATAATGCCTTTGATTTCTGAATATTGACTTTGTACCCTGCTATTTTGCCAAATTCACTTATTAGGTCGAGTAGTTTTTTTGTGGAGTCTATAGGGCTTCCTATGTACACTATCATGTCATCTGCAAATTATGACGGTTTTATTTCCTCTTTTCCTTTTTTGGGGGATGCCTTTTATTTCTTTTTATTCTCTGATTGCTGTGGCTAGAACTTCCAAGACTATGCTGAGTAGAAGTAGAGAGAGTGGACATCCTTGTCTTGTTCCTGATCTCAGGGGGAATGCTTCAGTTTTTATCCATTGAGTATGATGTTGGCTTCAGGTTTCTTGAATATGGCCTTTATTATGTTGAGGTATGCTCCCTCTGTTGCCATTTTTCTGAGTGTTTTCACCATTAATGGGTGTTGTACTTTATCAAATGCTTTTTCAGCATCTATTGATATAATCCTGTGATTTTTGTCTTTCATTTTGTTTATGTGGTATATTACGTTTATAGATTTGCAAATATTAAACCATCCTTGTATCCCTGGGATGAATCCCACTTGATCGTGGTGTATGATCTTTTTAATGTGTAGCTGGATCCAGTTTGCTAATATTTTGTTGAGGATTTTAGCATCTATTTTTCTTTGTTGTGTCTTGACCTGGTTTTGGAATTCAGGTAATATTGGCTTCATAGAAAGAGTTTGGGAGTCTTCCCTCTTCTTGGATTATTTGAAATATCTGAGAAGGATAGGAGTTAGTTCTTTCATAACTGTTTTGTAAAATTCACCCGTGGATCCATCCAGTCCAGGGCTTTTGTGTGCCAGGAGTGTTTTGATTACTGATTCAATTTTACTGGTTGTTATCGGTCTATTCAGGCTTTCTACTTCGTCTTGATTCCGTTTCGGAAAATTATGTTTCTAGAAATTTGTCCAGTTCATCTTGTTTATCAAATATCTTGTCATACAATTGTTCACAGTAATTTCTGACAATCCTTTGTATTTCTGTGGTATCAGTTCTTATTCTCTATCATTTCTGATTTTCTTTATTTGGGTACTCTTTTTTTCTTGATGAATCTGGTTAAAGGCTTGTCGATTTTGTTTATCTTTTCAAAGAACCAGCTCCTGGTTTTATTGATCTTTTGAATTGTTTGTTTAGTCTCTCTGTCATTTAGTTCTGCTCCGATCTTGATGATTTCCTTCCTTCTACTTTCTCTGGGCTTTGTTTGTTGTTGTTCCTCTTTTTCTTGTAGCTATAGGGGTAGAATTTTTATATGAGATTCTTCTATCCTTTTTAGGTAGGCCTGTATTACTATGAACTTTCCTCTCGGGACTGCTTTCACTGTGTCCCATAGGTTTTGGGCTGTTGTGTGTTCATTATCATTTGTTGCCAGAAACCATTTGGTTTCTTCCTTGGTGTCATTGTTAACCCATTTATTATTTAATAGCATGTTGTTCATTCTCCATGAGTTTGAATGTTTTTGAGTTTTTTCCTTAAAGTTGATTTCCAGTTTCAAGCCATTGTGATCTGAGAAGATGCCTGGTATAATTTCAATTATCTTGAATTTGTTGAGACTTGTTTTGTTGTCTACCATGTGGTATATCTTTGAAATAGTTCCATGTGTACTTGAAAAGAATGTAAATTTTCTTCTTTGAGGTGAAAAGTTCTATATTGATTAAGTCCATGTGATCTAGACTGTTGTTCAGTGCCTCAATATCCTCGGTGTTTCTTTGCTTCGAAGATCTGTTCGTTGTTGACGATAGCATGTTAAAGTCCCCTACACTGAGTGTGTTGCTGTTGATGTCCTTCTTGTGGTCTGCCAATATTTTCCTTATATATTTGAATGCTCCTATGTTGGATGCATATATGTTTACAAGGGTTTTATCTTCTTGATAAATCATCCCTTAAGTATTATGAACTGTCCTTCTTTGTCTCTTTTTATGGCCTTTGCTGTGAAATCTGTTTTGTCTGATATAATTATTGCTACCCCAGCTTTTTATCATGTCCATTTGCTTGAAATATTTTTTTCCATCTGTTCACTTTCAGTCTGTGTAGATCCTTTGTTCTGAGGCAGGTCTCTTGCAGACAGCATATATGTGGGTCATGGTTTCTAATTCACATACCCTATGTCTTTTGATTGGTGCATTTAATCCATCTACATTTAAAGTTATTATTGATAAGTGCTTATTAATTGTCATTTTTCCTCTTTGTACCTGTGTTCCTCTTTATCTCTCTGTTCCTTCATTGTCTTAAAGCAGACCCGTTAGCATCTCTTGCAGTGCTGGTTTGGTGGAGATGTATTCTTTTAGCCTTCTTTTGTCTGGGAAACTCCATATTTCATCTTTCATTTTGTGTGAGAGCCTTGCTGGGTAGAGTAGTCTTGGTTGTAGGCCTTTGTTTTTCATTGCTCTGAATATCTTTTGCCATTCCCTTCAGGCTTGTAGTGTTTCTGTTGAGAAATCTGATGATAGCCTTATAGGAGCTCCCTTGTATTTTATTAGCTGTTTTTCTCTTGCTTTTTTTAGGATTCTCTCTGTATTTCAGTTTTGCCATTTTAATTATGATGTGTCTTGGAGTAGGCCTGTTTCATGTTGTCCTGCAGCTCTCTTAATACCTCTTCATTCTTTTTCAGTCTTTTCGTTTTGTTGCACTGTCTGGGAATTTTTTTTTCCACGTTGTCCTTTAGCCCAGTGATCCGATCTTCTGCTTCCTCTAACCTGCTTTTGATTCCTTCTATTATGTTCTTCAATTCAGAAATTGTATTCTTCATTTCCTCCTGGCTCTTATTGATACTTCTGTGTCCTTTTTCATGCTGTTTTAATTCTCAGTAAGTTCCTTATAGTTTCCCTGGAGTTCTTTGTAGTTTTCTTTGAGCTCACTGAGCTCATTGAGCTTCCTTATAATCCATATTTTGAATTCCATGTCTGATAGTTTGCTTATCTCTATTTCATTTAGCACTCTTTCTGGGGATTCTTCTTTTCCTTTTGATGGGGGGGTTGTTTCTCGTCTGCCCATTTTTTTGTGACTCTTCCTATTTGTTCTGGTTCTTAGATTGATCTGCACTTCCTGGATCCACCTCTGGTTGAGTCAGATTGTGTCCCAGTGTGGTCCTAGGCAGTCTGTTGGAGGCTACCAGAGATCTGCTGCCTTTGTCTGTCTTCTTTAGTCTGCGATCTGCCGTCAGGCTTACTCACCAAGGGTGGGGCAGATTAATTCCTGTGAGCAGGCTATTTCTTCTCTTCAGGCTGATGCCAGTTGGAGGGTAGTGATCTGCCTTCAGTATGTGTAATAAGTCAGCACTGGGACCTGGTCAGCTGCTCCCTCAGCTCTCCTCAAAGCCACCGCCCCAAACTCTCCTTAAGCATCTCTAGTCCTCTCTGCCCTCCCTCTGCTGGAGCCCAGATTAAGTGGGTGCCAATATGTACTGTATATTTTCAAATGTGATCCCTTTAAGAGCTCTTTATCTCCAGGTATTTCTTTCAGGCCAGGAAAAAAAACCTCCGGGGCTCTTCATTTTTCAAAGCTAGATGCTACCTTATTTTCTGCTCTGTTCCTGTGGCCTGGGAAGCCCAGCTGGGGATTTAGACCCCACCCTTCTTAGGGGAAACCCCCAGCTGCTGAGATGTTTCTCAGTTCCTTCCTTCAGCTGCCAGCCCTTGGTGTCTCCGCACTTCTGGTCAGTCACGATGTGATGAAGCAGCGTTTTCTGTCTGTCTGTGGTTACAGGCTTCTCTCCAGCTAGTGTTCAGTTGGTTATTCCAGATGATTTCTCTACAATTAAGTTGTAATTCCAGATTGGTCCTGAGAGGAGGTTAGTGTAGCTTCCACCTACTCCTCCGCCATCTTTGATCTCCCTCCATCAGCCTGCTCTTAACTAGATGTAGTCAGGTATTGGGGTGGATGGATTTTGACCCAGTAGACATTCTGCTACGTTCAACACACCCGATTGTTAAATAGGAGTAGAGATCCAAAACCATAGTTTATTAATACAACTGAAGTTTTATTGAACTTTATATATAGCACTTATGTATTCAATTTGTTTCTCCTCAGTGATACCCATGGACATTGGGTAACCACCTCTCTGGTCCCACTACCAAATACCTCTGTTGTTGCTAGAACACTTTACTCTTTTTTTTGCCTAAGCAACTTATGTCATTGTTATGTGATTGGGAGGTAGCATTTTCACAGTTATTACAGGAAATCTGGAACACCTGTTGTGACTTCTATTAGCAAATGAGCTCTTAAGATGCCTCCAGGCGACAAAACTGAATATAGCAATTTAAGAATCAATGAGACTCCCCACCCAGGAGTCTTGTATTGAGCCCTATGATAAGAAAATTTAATGAAATATTTTCAGCAGAAACCACATTTTTCTTTTACACTCCTGATGTGCATAGTCCTTTTCTTCGAAGCTTAATGTTCTGTATACTAGGTGTGCATTTTTATCTTCACATTTTATAATAATTCCATTTAAATTTTCTAATGTTTTTATTATAAAAGACTATTTTTAAAACAAGTTATAAAAAGTGTTCCAAAAACCTTTAAAAACCTTTTGCCATTTTTTCTTTAGCTTAGAAATTATAAGCATCTGAATATTTTGCTATAATTTATTATCTGTAATCACTTTGAAGTTTAAACATTTGTAATTTTAATGGCTGTGGGAGAAGGGTCGTGGGCAGGACAGGGGAGAACAACAGAGAGGGAAATGGGATAACTAATAGAACAGCAATTTAAAAAAATAAAATTTTTTAAAAAAGAAAGATTTTATATTATAAAATTCAATCTAAATTTTTTATTCATACATGCTGAAGGAGTCAGTAGATACATTTGAGCACCAAGGTTGAGTTCATATAAAAGAGAAATAATTATTATTCACCTTTAATGTTTTGGATTCTCAGAGTTGCATTAAATGTATGTATTTACTCTCAGTTGGTTAATAGTGTAAAGATCAGCATATTTTTCTCTATAGAATAGAACTGAATATGGAATCCATCCTTTTTTAATCCTAAGGGATTTAGCTACTAAAATATCTAAAGGATTGTGTTTTAAAGCTCAATTAAATAATCTCTGGAGACACTTTCAAGTATGCAGTGATATATATGAATCTAAAAGTGATACTGAAAACCATTGCCAGGCCTGAGAGCCATGTGTTTTTCTCATATGTTGCTTGTGTACTAATTAGTTACATACTGCCATGAAAGAAAGCTCACCTTTATTTGATGATGGTCAACCTTGGGGAGAAGAAACTGAAGATGGAATTATGTATAATAAGGTACCTTATTACCAAAAACATTAGCGTTATCTTAATATTATTAACTAAAAGTATGTTCTTTTGTAGAGCTTGTCTTTTTGCTTACTAAAAAACTTCTAAAATTGATTTGTTTTTTTAATTAGTCAATGAATTTACTCTTAGAGTAAAGTTGTAACTTCCTGAAACTAGTGAGGCAAAGAAACTTGAAAACATTAAGTAAATAAAAAATACAAGGCAATTGGAATTAAATCATGACATGTTATTGTTTATACATTTAACATTTCTTTTTCTATCTTTTAAAAAAAAGATATCAGTAAGGCAGCATTATTTTAATAGAATTTTTTGTCAATACAAAGCATAATAGATTGGGTGTTAAAATATTGGGGCAGGGGAGCGGTTTGTTTCTTTTATTTTGGCTTTTTTAGTTAGGCATATCGCTACTTAGAGTTACCACTTCCAAAAGTAAACAGATAATCAAAATTGCTTTCCAAACCACACTTTATTAAAGCCAAAAATATGTAACTAGCCCAAACCTATTTCCTAAAACACACAAATTCATGACTACAAATGGAGCAAACAGCTCTCAGGAATATATTTATAATGTTGAAATTAAACATTAATGTCCCATGGCATATGCAAAACACCTCTCACCATGTAGGTCCCTAAGAAGAAAACCATTATCCCATTATCTGCTCTAATTCTTATCTTTACTCTTTGGAGCATTTGTCATAGAAAGTGGAAATAACTTAGACTCATCTTTTTTATTACTACCTGGGAAATAGTCCAAAGATGTATCAAATGACTGACATGATATCATTGCTTTTTTTTTTAAACCAAAACCTTGCCCCTTTACTACTTCAGTTATCCCTGCTGGAGAAGCAGGTAGGAAGAAAATTCTCTCAATTTGCGGTATGTGTACTGGACTAGATTTATTAGTACCTCAGATTTTGCCCAAATGTAAATTCAAATATTAAATTTTTGATATTTATTTTAATGGTTAAACCAATAAAAGTAATCCTTGCTATTTTAGCTATTGTTACAGATGTTGATATGTTGAGAAGCACTTTGTTAGCTACAAAGTGCTAGTTTTAAAGAGTTATCAAAGTATTTAATTTGACCAAATTCTGAGCTTCTGCTTTGTGGGTCCTTAAAGTTTTTTTTTAATGTGAAAAATCAAATTTGATTGAGCTTAAGGAAATAGATTCATTCTTACTGAATTCACAAGAGACTTATTTGACGTAAAATTAAAATGTATTAATTTACCACGTGATACACCTTTTTAGTTACAGGAATATGTACACTGCCTATTCAGAATACTCCTTTTATATCAACTGAATAGCAAGAAGGTTGCTTAGTAAGCACAGAATCAGTAGAAAGGGAATTGGTTTGTCTTAAGGGATATTTACTTTATCTAAGCTTACATTCTAACAAATTATGCATTCTTCGTGACCAAAACAACTTATAACTGCAAAATATAGTGTTACTTTCTCCTGGATAAATGTTAACAATGATGGTATTCTACTGTTTAGAGCTATACTAATCATGCCATTTTTTAGCCTGAAGTTACAATGTAATTATAGCCTTTATTAATTTCTGGTTTTCACAACTAGACCGTGTGAGTTTAATTGGACTTACATGATTAATGATTCATTTAATTTTTAATAAAGTAGATTATCCCTAAATATAAACAAGTTTGTATACTTTATGTTGAATGGTGAATTTTATGACGGATTAATAAACTTCCTTGTATGACCTTTGCAAATTCTGAAGGTATGTTTTGTTTTGTTTTTACTGTTTATTAAATAACCATCCTTATCCAAATTTAATTTGTGTTTTTTTCATTCTCAGTATTAGAAGTAGCAGAAAAATATGTGCAGCATAATTAATAATATGTCCCAGATTTGTGTCTCATTTATAGGAGTTCATATAGCTACTTAGAATTCTTGACTTTTTTTTTAATTCAAATTTAAACTTCCACTTAGAAAAGTGAAACAAATTAAATAGAGAATCATGGCTTTGTTTTTAAATCTGCTTAACCCAATCAGTTGTTTTTGGACTACACCATAAAATGCTATGAGAGTTTCATGACTGGTGCCGACAGCTTTGAGGAGATGAATGCAGAGTTGCAGTCAAAGCTGAGTAAGTGTTCTCATTTCTAGTGTATTTGCTTTTGGTCGTTTATTTAACTCAGCCCATGGAGTTGTAGCTTGGCTTACCATACCCAATGTTTGTATAAGCTACTCAATTTAAATTAATTTGGCTGCTTACTGATTTCTATTTTCATTGATTTTTTTTTTTTTTTTTTTTTTTTTTTTGGTGAAGAGAAGTAACAATTGAACAAAAAGAATACTCGTGTTGTAGTTAGACCTGAGGCATTGCCTCTTACTGGCTCTATGACCTTAACAAACTACTTCTTAACAAAGTTTTGTAAAAGTAGATGGCCATGTACATAAAGTATCAAACACACTACCAGGAGCACAGAAGACAATCAGCAAATGTTATTCCTCTTGGAGGATAATATTTCTGTGATATCCTTGCTTAACTATTTGAGAAATTAAAGCACCAATTAGTGAAAAGACGTAAAGTTGCTTTAAAAATTGGCGACAGAAAGTTAATGACCATTATATTTCAAAAAAAAATGTTTCCTTTGAGCTATAATCTAGTGACATTCAGTACTTACTGGCTAACTCTAAAATGCTTCAGAGGTATAGTTTTACATTTTTTGTTTCTTTTATTGAAATAGCTTTGTATATAAAATGCCAGGGTAGTCGGTGAAATAGATCGATTTGTGTATAGCTCTTCCTCCAAAGGCAATAAAATCAATCAAAACAGGAGAATATTGCCCTGGCACTGTCAGCAGAAAAGGTGAAAGCAGTCCCTTATGTTCCCATGGGATGTACCTTCCTGAAGAATAACCAGGGCAATTTCAGCTTTTCCACATGAGAAAGGGAGCAAGGTAAATGATGTTTTAAAAGAGGAAAATTCATAGTGATCTAAGAAAGCATCTGTTGAGTCCTTTGGTATTTCTCTTTAAAATTAGTTAATCATAAATTGTATTTATTCAAATACTATTTATTTAGTATCTGTTCTGTGCCAGCCACCATTTAGGCACTAAGGATACAGTAATGAATAAGTGATAAAAATTCCTGCTGTTTGAGCTTATGTTCTTTTAGACAGAGACTAATCAAATGAACAACTATAAGTGAATGATGTTAAGTCTTATGCAGAAAAATAGAGCAGGACAAGGAGGTAAAGAGTGCAGTGGAGAAAGGAGAACCATTTGCTATTTTAAAGAAGGTGGATGTCTTTCACGGACAGTGTTTTGCCAGAGACCAAAAGGAAGTGAGAGAGCAATGGGGAAAACCTGGGAACAATGTTCCAGGCAGATCTGAGATCTTATTAAGTTTCTGGGTTTTGTCTCCAGAGGATTTATTTAATGTAGATGCTTTCAAGCTGGAATCATTAGCAGCAAAAAACAAAGCACTGGATGAACAGATTGCAAGATTGGAACAAGAAAGAGAAAAAGAACCGGTTAGTAAACATGTTTTTCTTCAATACACTTACTTAGCTTTTTTGGACTATTGCATCTCCTTGTTGAATGCCAGCTAATAAATTTTTTTTAAATAGATTAACAGAATAAACTTATTAAAAGTAAGATTTTTTTATAGGACAGAACTCCCAATGAAAATACATTCGGTGTCTCCGAAGTTTTGCTTTCCCTTGTGGTCTGTCAGTATTGGACTAATGATGTTCAGAATATGATGAAAGAGTCTTACCTATTTACATAAGACCGAAAAGATTTTGAGCCAGGTCCCCATGTTATACACCTCTAGGGAGTACTATTTATTTACAAGTCCTGAGTTTTGTAGTTAATGGGAAAGAAATGGTAATGAAAGTGTTTATATTATTATACTATATTCTAGGGACTTTCTAAAAGCTAAATGATAGTATTCAGATATCTAATTTTATTTTGTGTACTATTGAAGCTCCTGGACTGTTATGTAAAATATCAGATTCTAAATGTATGTGCTTTTTCATTCTGACTCTTGACTTTTTCTATCCCAAACTGATTTCATAAAAAAAATACAGCTTAATTACATAAAAACAGTAAAGTTCCCTGACTCCCTCTAAAAATGAAAGAGAAACTTACATTTCTCTAAGATGAATTTAAGTAATATTGCTTTACTTTCAAGTAAAGTATAGAATTATTATTGATGAGAATAACTAATTTAATATTCTTTCCTTTTAAAGAATCGTTTAGAGACATTAAGAAAACTGAAAGCTTCCTTACAAGCAGATGTTCAGAAATATCAGGCATACATGAGCAATTTGGAGTCTCATTCAGCCATTCTTGACCAGAAACTGAATGGTCTTGATGAAGATATTTCTAGAATAGGTAAGCACAACTAATTCTAAAAGAGATCATTCACCCTGGAATGGGACCTGTGTGGGATTTATCACATATATAGATAAATCTTTGTCATCCATATCTTTTTTCCTTTAATGATAAATGGCTAAACAGCCTACCAGGTTTTCAGTGCTTTCTGTATTAGTTTGTTGAGGCTGCTGTAACAAATTACCACAAACTTGGTGGCTGAAAACAACAGAAATTTATTCACAGTTCTAAAGGCTAGAAGATCAAAATCCAGCAGGACCAACTTGCTCCAAGAACCATGGAGGGGTATCCATTCCTTGTCTCTTCCAGCTTCTGGTGTCTGATAGCATTTCAGTGTTTGTGGCCATGTCACCGCAATCTGCCTCCATTCTCACATTGCCTTCCCTGTGTGTCTGTCTATTTTTTTAAAGATTTTATTTATTTATTTTAGAAAGAGGTGAAGGGGGTAGAATGAGAAGGAGAGAAAACATCAGTTGGTTGTCTCTCACATGCCTACAACCCAGGCATGTGCCCTGACCAGGAATCGAACAGTAACCTTTTGTTTTGCAGACCAGCACTCAATCCACTGAGCCACACCAGTTAGGGCTCTGTCTCTCTTCTGTGTGTGTTAATTTCTCTTTGCCTCTATCCTTAAGGACATGTTTTATAGCATTTAGGACCCAAATAGATAACCCAGGGTAATCTCTTCTCAAAATACTAAACTTAATCACATCTGCAAAAAATCCTGTTTTCCAAAAAAGATGTTTATAGACACCAGGGTTTCATATCTGGCTAGCCATTCTTCAGCCTACTATACCTTCTAACATGTTTTCAGGCACCTGGCTTTTTGAAGCCAAGAGGAACCTAAGGTAAGAAATATGCTGCCTACATATAAATATATGTTCTATTCCACCTTGTTATTAATAACCAAATTCCTAAATCACTGCTAGCCTCAGTGCACTATAATTCTTTTATCCTCTATCACTACTTCCTACTCAGCAGCTTAAGCTGGCAAAAAAACATGAGGAAAAAATGCAGATACTACAATTCTTATGAAGCAGGAGCCCAACTACAAAAAGTTTACTTATAGCTTGTGTGTTCCTAACGCTGTTTTCATAAACACATCAATCTTAATTATGAAACACTGAAAATACTATTGTACATGATTTGATCAATACTTCCCTAGTGCCAGAAGAAGAGCAAAGGAAGTTATCTACAAATCACAGGGCCACTGGATGGCAGTTATAAGATAAATAACTATATGGACCTACTATACTATTTTCTCAGGTCTTTGCCTGCTTCTATTTTATTCTTTTTGGATTTTACAGGCTGTGTCTGTCCCGCATAGGAGTTGTGTAGATTGTCCTTAGGATATTTAATTTAACTTTTGTTTTGCTTTGTTTTATTGTATCTTTTTAATTACTATTTATTCCCCTTATACCCTCTTTCTTCTCCCCCCAATCACCACACTGTTGTCCATGTCCATGAGTCCTTTTTCCTTTTTTCTCCATCACTTACCCCCATCCCCTTAGCTGTCATCCTGATTTAATTCTTACCCTGTGGAATATTGACCATGTGTCAAAGATAATAATTATCAGGGGTATTGGCTGAGTCATTTTTTCCCCCAAATATTCTGATTGTATATAATATTAGATTTGCTCTGAATCAACTCTTTGAATAGTTTTATACTTGGTCCCTAATATTTGTTATCCATCATGACAAGGAATCATAGACTAATTTCTTACTATAGCAATGTTTGTCATGCAATTAAAGCAATTCTTTATAATACTAATACTCTATCTTCTTTGTTGGTGTTTAATCAAGAGAATTTTCATACTTCCTCTTTTTGTGAGTGAGAATTATTTTTTCCAGTAATTGCAAACTGAGTGAGAGAGAAATACTTCAGCAACCATTTGCCATCCCAGGTGGTTTAGTTCGAGACAATTATTAGATAAGTCTTAATCCAAAATGTTTTCATTCTGAGTATTTTAACTTTGTTGATTATGTATAACCACTCATGTCCAAAAGTGAATGAGACTGTACAGGTACTGTACATTTCAGGTTGTTTTGTGACCAAAAGGAAGTGAGAGCAATGGGGAAAACCTGGGGAACAATATTTCGGGAAGATCTGAGATCTTATTTTGCATAAAATTTTACTTATGGCAACCATTAATTTATTAGGAGTTCAGGTGCAGCGCTAACAACAGTGCTAAAAATAGATTATAACAAAGCCAAGATCTGGATCCTCTCAACCCTTAGGATGATTTCTCTTGGCCTCTCCAGTCATTAGCATTCTTATCCATTTATCCCAGCCTACTTTAAAAAGCTGTCATATTTTTTATAAGCAATGAATCACAGAAGGTTAGAAAACACTATGCAATATAACCCAGAATATTTTAAATTTTATCACTTCTCCTCCTTTACATAATGATTTGCTGTTTGTATATCCCATATTTTCTTGGTACAATGTAATCATTCTCGATTACATTAGGTAAATAGACAAAGCAAGAGCCTGATCACTATGATTACTTAATATCTGATAAAACCACTGAAATATAATGAAATAAGAAAAAACTGATACATTTTAATACAAATGTTTTTGTGAAAAAGTTGTGGGTCTTCTGGCTTATTGCAGAAAATTGTATAGGGATATTAAAAGCATTTGAACTGAACATTGATAGACTATCCCTTTTAAGTGTAACAATTCTCAACTGTAATCATTATGTGTGGGGTCATATTTTTATTTCATGTAGCAGTTTCTGAAAACCATAGCATGACAATAGGGAAATAAGTTTCATATAAAACTTTATCATCTTTCAAGAATGTTATCAAACAGAATTATCCAAAAGAGAAAATTATAAATGTATATAACTTGAAATTTTGGACACCTTAATCAAGTCTGTTTAAATAATGGCATAATTTTTTCTAGGAATTGTAAGAATTTAACAGATTTTTTTTTTCAATGCAGAACTAGAATGTGGAACAATGAAACAGGAGAATGTTCGACTACAGAATATTGTTGATAACCAGAAGTACTCAGTTGCAGACATTGAGAGAATAAATCATGAAAGAAATGAATTGCAGCAGACCATTAATAAATTAACCAAGGACCTGGAGGATGAACAACAGCAGTTGTGGAATGAGGAGCTAAAATATGCCAGAGGCAAAGAGGCGGTACGTAGTATTTCCAGAGTGGCAGCTTACTAGAGCAGACCTTTGTTAAGATGTGTCCTACTTAAGAACTGACTGTAGAATAAATTGGCTAAAGAGGTAAAATTTTTTAGCATTGACAGTTTAGTGAAACACACTCATCCCTTTATGTCAATTCGGTAATATTCCAGTTTCTCTCAGTTACATTAAGGTAGACTTCATTTTCAAACAGTAAACAAAAACATAAGCAAGAAAGTTCCTCAGGCCATGAGAATAATTCTTTTTTAAGTACCATGCCTTTTATTCTATAAAGTGATAGCAGTCGCCTCTTAATTGACCTGTTCACGACCAAAACATTTAACATCTGTTATTTATAACTCATCATCTTGGGCATGGAAGAAATAAAGACAAAAAGACATGAATTCTCCCCTCAAGAAACTTCTGACCTATTGTTTTTTATATTTTTCTACCATGAGGTCAGACCTCTTAATAGGTATTTACATAGGGTACTAAGGAAGCATATAGTATACCTAACCCAGATTTAGTGTGCATTATGTAGGGAGATGGATATGGTGGGGATTTTTTATTTTTATTTATATTTTTAGCCTCACCCAAGGACTTTTTTTTTTCATCTCTTTTTAGAGGGAGAGGAAGGGGAGGCAGGGAGAGAAAGGGAAAAAGCCACCAATTGGCTGCCTCTCGTAGGCTCCCCAACCAGGGATTGAACCCGCAACCTTTCAGTACATGGGACTATGCTCCAACCAAGCCACACTGGCCAGGGTAGCTGTGGTGGCTTTTAGAAAGGCTTCCTTTGAAGAGGTGACATATGAACTGAATTGGGAAGTGTAAGGAAGAGTTAGCATGACAAGGGTAGGGGCAGTCAGCAAACAATATATGGAGAGACAGTAGCATGATGCACTCTGCTATTCTAAGCATTTCATATGCAGGTGCTTAATAGCAAGGGATCGGGGCATGGCAACAGATGAGACTCAAGAGATGAGCATGAAACAGACAGTGAAGACTCTTTTCAAATATAGAAGCTTGGACTTTATTCTGAAAAAATCTAAATTTTTAAACAGATATCACATTTCAGAAAAATATCAGCTTTGGTAATGTGAAAAATGGATTGGAAAGTAGCAGAAGCAGTCAAATAATCTGGGGCAGTAATGTGGTAAGTCATTACAAGCTGAATTTGGATAATGCTAATGGAGATTCAAAGAGGGTAGATTATGACTATTTAGGAGGAAGCATAAAATGACCCAATAAAAGAAAGGAGAAGCAGTCACAGTGTCTGGCTTGGGTGATTGAGCAAGTAGTAGTACCACTCACTCTGGAAATAAAAGAGTAATCGCTAGTCAGGAATGGGGATGGTCTGCTGGACCTGTTGTGTTCGTTGGGCATCCAAGTGAAAATATTTAATAGGCTATTGTTATATGGGTCTGGACCATCTGGCTTTGTAATGTAAATTTGGTAAAAATCTGTATACAGCAATGTTGTGATTGAAGCCAACAGTGGTAGCTCTGGGAACACATCTTGGAGTGGATAAAGATTCTTTAAGAGATGCCTAAGAGGAAACTCAGGACTATCCAGAGAGGTCAAGAGAATAGAAATGACTTAGCATTGGCAGATGCAATAAGAGGATTCAGAAGTTTCTATCAGATTCACTAATAGTGATCACTAGTGATCTCCATCAAAACCAAATTATTTGACTTCCTTTTAATCATATAGGTAGTACATGATATTTCAGCCAGCATTGTTGAGAAAGTGGGCTTACTCACCATATGGATTTCTAGACAAAATTTATCCTTATTATTGTTGGCAATCTTATAAATGTTCTATACTTCTGTCTTACTTTTGCACATGTAATATTCACTATACATGAACTTTTAATGATTCAGCATTATAATGGACATGGCACTAATGTATTCTAAAACAATATAATAAATTAACAGGTTATCTACGGACCTTTTATCTATCAGTTTCACAGCAGTCTTTTCTGCTATATACTCTATTTGCATTACTAAGAAAACTTATATAGAACTTTTTTTTTAAGGAAAGGAAAAGAAAGCATGTCTTTAAAAGCCTCTGTTTTTCAGAGTGTCAGACTTAAATTTTTTTAAACTATATTTTTACTGATTATGTTGTTACAGTAGTCCCAATTTCTTTTCCCTTTGCTCCCTCCCCTCTGCCAGGTACTCCCTTTCCATCCAACAATCCCACATCCCTTAGTTCATGTCCATGGGTCATGCATATAAGTTCTTTGGCTTCACCTTTTCCTATAATATTCTTAACTTCCCCCTGTCTATTTTGTACCAACCAATTATGCTCCTTAATATCTGCACCATTTTCCCCATTTCTCCCCTTTCCCCCTCCCAACTGATAACCCTCCAAATGATCCCCATACCTACTACTCTGTTCCTATTCTGGTTTGCTTAGTTGGATTTTGTTTGGATTTTTTAGATTTAGTTGTTGACAGTTGTGAGTTTGTTGTCATTTTAATTTTCATAGTTTTGGTCTTCTTTTTCTTAAATAAATCCCTTTAACATTTCATATAATAATGTCTTGGTGATGATGAACTCCTTTAGCTTTACCTTGTCTGGGAAGCACATTATCTGCCCTTCCATTCTAAATGATAGCTTTGCTGGATAGAGTAGTCTTGGTTGTAGGTCCTTGCTTTTCATCACATTGAATACTTCTTGCCAGTCCCTTCTTGCCTGCAAAGTTTCTTTTGAGAAATCAGCTGATAGTCTTATAGGCAACCCTTTGTAGGTAACTCTGCTTTTCTCTTGCTGCATTTAAGATTCTCTCTTTATCTTGAACCTTTGGCATTTTAATTATGATGTGTCTTGGTGTGGTCCTCTTTGGGCCTAGTTTGTTTGGGACTCTGTGCTTCCTGGACTTGTATGTCTGTTGCCTTTGCCAAATTTGGGAAGTTTTCCTTCATTATTTTTTCACATAAGCTTTCGGTTTCTTGCTCTTCCTCTTCTCCTGGCACCTCTATGATTTGGATATGGCATGTTTAAAATTGTCCCAGAGGTTCCTAAGCCTCTCCTAATTTTTTCAATTCTTGCTTCCTCATTCTGTACTGGTTGACTTTTTTTTTCATATGTAACAAATCATTTGATCCCCAGATTCCTTACCTTTACCACTGGTTTTGTGTGGATTTTCCTTCATTTCATTTAGCATAGCCTTCACTTCTTCCCTTATGCATTTGCCGTATTTAAGCATATCTATCAAGCCTGTGAGCATCTTTATCACCAAAGTTTTGAACTCTGCATCTGTTAGGTTGGCTATTTCCTCACTGCTTAGTTCTCCCACTGGAACCTTCATCTGTTCCCTCTTTTGTGCTATACTTTTGTTTCCTCATCTTGATAGGCTCCTGTGTTTCTTTGCCTCTATTTCTTAGGTAGAGCTGTCACACCTGTTACATTGTGAGGGGCGAGCCTTAGATATTCATCAGTACAGGGCAACCCGTTCCACCATGTTGTGGTGCTGTGGGGGGGGGGCTGGGGGAGGAAGGTCTGAAAGGGAACAATGCCACTTTCTCAGCACTCGCCCCTTTTCCAGGCACTTCTTCCACTTCAGTATGGAACTGGTGTCTCTCTTGCTGTTGCCCTGGCCGTCATTCCCAGAGTGGGTGGGTCTGTGGCTATACTAGGACCATGGGGGCCCTTTAAACAAGGGGACTCTACTGAGACTGGCAGTTTCTTCCTCCACCCCAGTCCCCACTGGTTTGCACAGTCAGAAGCAATAAGGCTTGATTTTCCCCGGCGCTGGAACGTAGCTGCACAGTCTGGTCTGGGCCTGGGAGCGCTTCCCCAGTGTCTCTCCTTACTTTTTAAAACATGTGACTGTGCTTTCTGTTGGGCTGCTGCTGCTGCTGCTGCTGCTGCTGCCGCCACCACCACCACACTGCTTCCTCTCTGCCCCTCTTACTTGTCTGGGTGAATATTTCTTCTTTATATCTTCTGGAACTTCTGGTTGTCTCTAGTTTTGAGTTAGTTGTATTCCTTCTTAGTTGTGGAGGGAGACATAATGTGTCTGTCTAGGCCTCCATCTTTGCTGGAAGTCCTATACTTAAGTTTCGATTTGAAGTTTTTTATACTAGTATTTTCAGCGGTTTGTTGTTTTTTTTTTGTTTGTTTGTTTGAAGGATTTTGTTTGTTTTTTGAGAGAGGGGAAGGGAGGGAGAGAATGATCCATGTACCAGAGGAACATGGTCCATTGCTTCCTGAATGCTTCTACCTGGGGCCCTGGCCCTCAACCCAGGCACATGCCCCAACTGGGAATCGAGGTGGCAACCTTTCAGTTTGCAGAATGATACCCAACTCACTGAGCCACACCAGTCAGGCAGTATTTTTAGAGTTAATATTTGTTTATTGGTGTAGGTGTAGCTCTGAAATTTAAATATCACTAATAAAAATTAGTTTCTATTTTTTGGTCCAAAAGTAATGGCATTGTTTTATTATATTACTTCTAGTGCTTTCCTTAGAACAATATTTCTTACATATTTATCACCACTGTTAAAATGAGAAAGTAACTCAAAGGCAGTTATGTTTTCCTAAGGGGAAATACTGCTTTTTCATCCTGGTCATATTATAAAGTACATTATAAGTATAGTGCAAATAGTTTCTAAATAAGTTTCTTAATAGTTGCATTATTAAAAAATATGTAATTCTTAATATGGAATAGATAGTTCAGTATGAGAAGTAAGCACTACCTCCTTTTTTTGGCCTTAACCATCTGTACTCCCTCATCCTCCTAACACTCTAGGTAATCTCTGTCTTTGTGTATTAAGGAGAAAAGTGTGCATTTAAAAGAAATAGCCTGTTGTGGTGATCCCTAAAGTTTTTGAACATAGAATTTGGTAAGCCTGTGTTTTAGCCCTGGATTTGCTACCTCATGCCTGTGTCACTTAAGTTCGTCATCTAATTTCTCATAGCTTTGTTTTCCTTATTTACAAAATAAAGTTTGATTAGACTAGATTTGTGAATCTGAAATGAGTTACTTCAACAGTTATTAATGAGTATATTTTATCTCTTGAACACTGTGTCAGAAAGGAGAAGTTAGGAATCTCTGGACTACGTAAACTTTGAGTTTAACTAGCTATACTAAAAAGAGTGCTACTTTTGATTGGAGGACCAAGCTGAAAGAGAAAAATTATCGGGGAAGTAGGTAAGCACTGGCCTAATGAGGAGCCAGAGTAGATCCATAGACACTAAGAACAAAGCACTTGGGTAGTGGATAAGAGAGAGAGTATAGAAAGGTGGCAGAATGCAAAAGTTCAATATACATATTTCATTCACCATTTTTTTTTTCTGAACTAATGCTTATTCTGTATGCTACCTCTGACTGATGGTAGCCTTCTGGGCTCTTTGTTGAGATAAACATTGAGAGTGCATCTAGATTCACCAGGAAAGAGGTGATCAGTTTTCACTGTCTGAAGTGGTTGTGGGATGGAGAAAGTAGAGACATGTGTACCACATATTTGCTCTCCCTGCAGTTAGGCATGATACAGTACATGGACTTGTGAAAGCTGTTTTCATCAGATAAATGAAATGCTAGAAAACAACAGAAGAAACTACCCCTAATACCATTTAGTACAAGGACAAATAGACCTACAAATCTTAGTAGTCCCTAGAAAGCCACAATATAACAAATTGTAGTAGTTGAGATAATTTCCTGATTCATTAAGAATAAATCCTAAGCAGCACCTGTGTCTAAGGAGAGCCGGGAAGAAGTGTTGCTTGCTGCAGCTACCTTCTTGTCTGCGGCGCCTGACCCTTCCTAGTAACCGTGATGCCAATGCCACTACGAGGGTCGAGGATTAGTAGAGATTTAGCCCCAACTGAGCCGAGGGCTCACACTCTTCCGATCTCCGGGGCCCGCCCCACCTGAAGAAATGAGTGGTGAATTGACCCCAAGTAAAAGCATAGTGTATGTATCCAACTTACCCTTTCCCTGACCAACAATGACTAATACCAGATATTTTCCAAATATAGCAAAGTTGTAAAGGTTACTATAACGAAAGGTAAAGATACCAGGAAAAGTAAAGGTGTTACATTTATTTATTTTTGGATAAAGACTCTACACAAAACTGTACCAGGGCAATAAGCAACAAACAGTTATTTGGTAGAGTGATAAAAGCAAGCATTGCTATTGACAATGGAAGAGCAGCTGACTTCATTCGAAGATGAAACTACTTTGATAAATCTAAGTGTTATGAATGTGGGGAAAGTGGGCACTTAAGTTACACCTGTCCTAAAAATATGCTTGGAGAGTGTGAACCTCCAAAGAGAAAAAGAAAAAAAGGAAATTCCCAAACCAGAAGAAGAAATTGACGAAGTAGAAGAAAGTGAAGATGAAGGGGAAGATCCAGCTCTTGACAGCCTCAGTCAGGCCATTGCTTTCCAGCAAGCCAAAATTGAAGAAGAACACAAACAATGGAAACCCAGTTCAGGAGGGCCGTCAACATCCGATGATTCAAGACGCCCAAGGGTGAAGAAAAGCACATATTTCAGTGATGAGGAGGAACTTAGTGATTAAAATTAATTTATTATGTAAATATCATTAAAATTTTTAAACCTTGGAGTACCAAGTTCAGTTGGGACTAAAAATCACTTTTAGAATTTGAGCATAAGAATACTTAATACCAAATAATTTTTTACTCTTAAGTAGTTCATAGGAAGTTGTAAAGAAATTTTAAAGGATTATGTTTCTGTCTCTCCTTAGAAGAGTATTAAAAATAAAGATTTGCTAATTTAAAAAATAAGTCTTAAATTTAATAAATAAGTAGAGCTTATAAATTTTTAGAAATGGCAAATGGTTACTTTCGTCATTGTATCCTTTCACTTATAATATTCATTTTTATAGATGGGTAACAGCAATGAGAAACTATGTATTAAATGGTAGAAGCAGTATGAAAATAAATTGCCTAGACTTTGCAGATTTATTTCTTTAATGAAATATTAAGTGTCTACTGTATGTCAAGTACTATTCTAGATGCTGGGAATTCAGCTGCTTTCATGGAGCTTATATTCAAGTACTGGTGATGAGCAAATATATGTCACAGAAATGAAAATCCTCAAGAAAATATTGGCAAGATACTATCTTTGGTTTTCAATAATTTGACTAGATTGTACCTCAGTTTGGTTTGCTTCCTATTTTTTCTTAATGTTTGCTCTACTTACTGGTTCTGTAAGTTATTTTTAAGTAAGGGGGTGAATTTTTGTTAATACTCATATGCGGACTCTATTTCCAAACTACTTTTCAGATAAATGGAAGAAGAGTAACATATTGCTTACTAATTATAGTCTTATAATTATCCTACAAATTTAGTATGAATAAAATATTCATATTTTAAAACTACCACTCTTACTAAAAAACTAAATAGTTAAATTTCTAAAAATATAGACAACATAATTTTGTGTAAAATTACAGAAATGCTGATTGGAAACCATTTGTAATGGGGCTGTTTATTTTTTTTTCTAACATTTTTTTGTGTGTGTTCTCATCTTACAGATTGAAACACAATTAACAGAGTATCACAAGTTGGCTAGAAAATTAAAACTTATCCCTAAGGGTGCTGAGAATTCCAAAGGTTATGACTTTGAAATTAAGTTTAATCCTGAAGCTGGTGCCAACTGCCTTGTCAAATACAGAGCTCAAGTTTATGTAAGTAATCATGAGTACTTCAGAGGTTTTCAGATTATATGATTGATATCTGTTTTATGTGTCTGTAAGTAAAAGTTTAAACTTCAGCATGTCTATTACTCAGGACTAAATATAGAAATAAAACACTGAAAGTTTTTGTCTTCTTTCTTCTTAGTAGTAGAAATGTTCTCTCTATTGTACCATCCTCTGAGAATTATATCTTTTCTTCCTCTCTACCCATTTTATCTATTTAACCAGTAAAAAAAAAAAAAAATGTGCTTTATTAGAAACCTTTACAAGATGTGGTAACAAGATTAGTTCCTCCCAGAACTGAGAGAAAAGCATCCACAGAGATAGAAAAACTGCAATGAATCTTGAAAGGTTTATGTAGGAAAGAGTTTCAGGCACAAAGACACATGTGAAACATGAAATATAATTGAGCATTATGAGACCTCAGCAATTAACCATGAGAAATCTGCACCTAATTAAATATGTCCAAGGATATAATTTAGGGAAGAAAATTTTTAAATTTTTCTATTGCAACTTCTCAGTTATGTACAAATTTCAGTATTTTCATGGCCCTCCAAAAATGTCAGTTTCCAAAATACTTAATTGTTTAATATGAGAAAGCCAATTCTAAAGTTCTGTGTTTTTCCCTTGAGAATTATTTATTTAATTTAATCTTAGCTAGGTGCTAGAAATAAAATACCCAGAAAGATACAGCCCCTACCTTCCCAGAGATTACAGTTTATTGATTGTTAGACTTTGATTAAATAAAGCTAGACTCACTTTCAACTTTAAAAAATGCACCCAGTAAACATTTAGTCTTCTACCGAATTGTTTCTCAAGCAATTAATAGGTAGATGAGCAGATAGATAGTTAAGCAGCCAGCCAGAAAGAGTTTACTCACCATTGTTTTGAGTAGTTTGATATGACTTGTTTAAGATAATTATTTGAATTAAATCACTGTAGAAAAGATTATCCATTACATAAAGAATACGTATGCTCAGAAAAGAAGATAACGTTTTTCACTTATCTCTGGAAGTTGCTTTACATAATAATAGAACAATAAAAATAGAAATAGCATCAAGAAGGTACCATGCCAGCTTTTATAAGTAGTATTTAGAGAAAAGTTAAAGAGGACATTTTCAAACAGAGCAGCCCAAATTAAAACTCACCAATAACTTTAAAAGGCCTACTGAAAACAATAATGTACAGGGTTTTCTTTTGGAGTGATGAAAATGTTCTGGAACTAGAAGTGATAGTTATACCAACATTGTGAATTACTAAATGCCTCTGGATTGTACACGTTGAAAGTTAATTTTATATTAAATTTATTTATTTTTAACATTTCAGTTTAACCATTTTAATGTGTAAGTTTTACATCCATTAAAAAATAGTAATAATAATGAGAAGCAATGAAGTGCTGTTTTGAAATAAGATCAAGAAAATGGCAGAAAAACATAAATCCAAGCAGGCAAGAGCTTATAGGTTGGTGAATATGTGGAGATGCAGAGAGAATGGCAAAGCTCAGAGAACATGAAAATTCCGTGCCCCTTCCCAAATACCTTGCTCTGTGTATCTCTCCCATCTGGCTGTTCCTGACTTATACTCTTATTTAAATAAACTGGTAACATTTAGTGCTTCTGGACAGCCACCTTGCTTTATTCACCCCAATGATCTCTCTACAGTATGTTGAGATGTTCCTCATTTCTTTTGCAGCCTCAGAGTCCTCCGTTGTGTGACTTATCCAACCAGTCCCTGCTCTAGTCTTTGCTATTATAATAGAGTTACAATGAATAGCAAAAAAGAAAAAGAAATGAAGTATGAGCAGATAAGACTAAACAGTTTAGAAAGATTAAGAGAAAATGATGCAACAAGAGAATAAAGAGTAAAACAATTGTTTTCAAGACTGCACTAAACTAAGTGTACTTATAAAATGTTTAAATAATAAGTGAATTTCCAGAATAGATAAGCAAATCTAGAATTTTGCATGTATTCAAAACCAAAAGCAAGTTATATTCTATAGTAATAAAAATTGCATTAAAAAGTTTTATTTCTTATTGATTAGTGTGTTAATTTAGATTCAAACTATTACAGATGCACTTTTTTCCTCCAAAAGTGGTTCCTCCTATCATATGTAGATACCTCGTGAGACAAGCTTTGTAATTAGATATGCCATATGTAACCCACTTTCCTCTGTATTGTAGGTACCACTCAAGGAACTCTTGAACCAAACTGAAGAAGAAAGTAATAAAGCTCTAAATAAGAAAATGGGGTTAGATGATACTTTAGAACAAGTAAGTAACAAAACAGTCATTAAAAGCAAAAATAATATTTTGTAACTTCAAATTACATGTGATTTGTGGTTTCTAATTTGCTAAGAAATTCTTAAAATATTTTAAAAGAGTTGGAAATACCCTTGACTTAGAAACATTTGAAGTAATTTTTCAACTTAAACATCCAACACTTCACATATCATTGATGATAAAGGGATATATATGTAACTGAGTAAATTTCTCTTTGTTTTTAATTGAGAATTTCCTCCTTTACCTTGAGATATTTTAATATTCCTTTTTATGCTAAAAGGGATTTGAGGTGTCTACCTTACATGTAGGTATGTGTCATTTGGGGTTAGAAGCTAACTAGTTATGATAGGTTAAGAAATTTCTTTTTATCAAATTTTTCATTGTGGATGGAAGAATTTAAGGAGACTTGAATTTAAATGTCTGATAGCCTGTTTCCAAAAGTAGTTTTCAGAAAGTTCCTGCTTCTGTGAACACCAATATCCCTGAAAGATAACATTACTATTGTATTTAATAACCTTTAGAGTAAACGTTGTTATAGTTGATTAAGAAAAGTTAAGAAACTACTCTAATGCAAACAAAAGGTATCATTATTATGATACTAAACAATTAAAGGAAAAACCTAGTTAATTCAGCTCTCCAAAAACTGTTGTGCTCTGGCTAACGGATTTCAAGATACAGTTGCTAGCCCCACCCTCCACAGTTTTGCTCTCTACAGTTTTAGTTATCCATAGTCAACTGCAATTCAGAAATAGTTAGTGGAAAATTACGGAAGTAGTTTATAAGTTTTAATTACATGCTGTTCTGAGTTGCATGATGAAATTTCAAGAAATCTTACTCCAACACCCACAGGATGTGAATCATCCCTTTGTCCAACCCGTCCACACTTTATACCCTAACCACCTGTTTAGTCGCTTACTAGCAATCTCAGTTATCAGATTAACTGTTGTAGTATTGTAGTGCTTGTGTTCAAGTAAGTAGATATAGAGTTCAGTACTATCCGTGGTTTCAGGTACCCACTGGGGATCATAGAACTTCTCCCTCACAGATAAAAGGAACTACTGTATAAAAGAAATCCTATCTTTTCTCAGAATATAAACTTGTTTATTTTTTCTCATCTGGAAATAAAATGTATGGTGTTTCACAAATGCAAGTAAGCCACGTATTTTTTAATGTTAAATTCTGTTAAGACTTAGTTTGTATTGGAAAGAATTTTTCCACTCAGAAAAATAAATTGAAAATGTTGTAACATAAGTGAGGAGTTTCGTGATACAATGTTGTTATAATTTGGAGTTTCTGTAACATTACAATATGGAAAGAATATAAGGAATTAGGACTGCTTTAACAGATGTTTCATAAGCATGGTGGTTATTTAAGATGAAGTCTTCCCATAGCCTGCTTCAGTTTGATTTCTCTCTTCTGTTGTAATGGGCACCAAACCTAGAAACTCAAGAAGGTGTGAATTGCAAGCAATAGAAACCTCATGACTGAAATACCTTTCAAATTTACAATGTAACTTTTTTAAGTCTCTAGGCAGGAAAACTGAAGAGGGTGGGGATTATAAAATGCCTACTATAGGCTAGTTATATTCCAAAGGTAAAGATAACTGTAATTGATATGAAATATAAATTCCCATTTGGAGAAAAAGATTGATATGCAGTTATGCTAATCAGATTTGTACTTTTGCAAAATCATTTGAGCATTGAAAAAAGTGAATTAGAGGGGAAGCAACTAAAATTGTTAAGAGGCTAACGTATTGTAGTAGAAATGGAAGGAAGGGGACAGATTTAGAAAATGTTAAGAAGGTAGAACCCAAGCATTTGATGGCTGAATGTAAAACCTAACAGAGAAAGAAATATCAACAGTGACTTAAAGTTTTCTAGTGTGGACAACCTAAAGGAATAAAAATGAGTGCTGGGACGGCCAGAACAGTGTTGAGCTTACTATTTTGCGGATGTAGACATCCAAAAGGAAGTTGAAGCAGTAGATTCAGAACATAAGAAAGAGATTGGGTCCAAAAACACATATATGTGATAGTTGAATATGTGAGTGATATTCTTTAGGCAGACTGTGTACAGAGAAGTGGCAGAGGATTGAATCTTGAAAAGGGACGACACTCACGGGATTGGAAAAAGAAGATTCTGGGAAAAACACATTGACGAAGTAGACAAAATAGTTGGAGAAAAATCAGAAGAAAAGAGTATGCTTTTAAAGGCAAAGTAAGGAAGACTTTTCAAGAAAGGAGTGATCCTGATTAAACTTACTGTACTGAACATTTCACAGTATATGCATATATCAAGTCATTGTGCTGTACACCCTAAATCTATACATGTTATATATTATATCTCAAAAAAACTGTAGAAAAAAAGCAATGATCCATAATGTCATATGCTTCAGAGACTGAACACTTAAAACTTTTTTCAGTTTGATAATCTGTTTAACCAAGTTGAGATGGCATAAGGTAAAATAGAAATTTGAAATAGTGAAGTTTAAACAAATAAATTAGAACAACAAAGCTAATCAATTGAAAAGTTCTTTAAAATACTTGCCAAAATCGTTTAAGAAAAAACTGGAAAATGCAGATGAGAAATGCATATACTACAAAGGTAGAGGGAATTTATTTGAATTACAAGGTAGTACAGTATAAATACAAATCTTTAAAAAATTTCATTGATACAGCTCTTGTAATCCTGATAAAGACATCACAAAAGAAAATTAAACCAGTTACACTTATGATATAAATGTGAAGTTTAAATATTAGCAACCGAAATTTGTTCAGCAGGTATTTTTTGAGAGCCTGCTGAGTATCTCATATTGTTGTAATTGATATTGGTGATAGAATAGCTGTCTTTGTGAACTCTATATTTCAAGTGGGAAGGAGGGCCTGAAAACATTAACTTTCATTGTAACATTTTTGTAGTGTAAATATAGCATGCTGTGGGTTCTCAAAATAAACCTATCTAAAATAAGCACAAGGTTTTTTCTGAAGGAAGTGGTAGCTGAGTTGAATTGAATAACAAGTAGGAATTACCCACACAGAAGGACACATACACACACACCACTGAAGGTCCAGAGATCAAAGAGCATAACGTTAATGAATTACCATGCGTATAAGTAGGATGTGGGGAGAAGCCTGGAGTAATAAGGACCTAATTATTAAGGGGCTTATCAGTTCCTGCTTACTGGCTGAATTTTTATTCTGTAGGCAGTGGGGACCATTGAACTTTTCAATCAGTGTTGCCATTTGAAGAATAGAGGCACACAATTAAGAGACCTCACAGAAACCTAAATGGTAAGGACTGAAACTAAGGCAGTTGTAGTGAATATGAAAACAGATTTAAAGATTGAAACAACCTAATATAGTGGTTTATTCGGATACAAAGTTTAAGGAAGAGAAAAATTTTAAATGTTTACATGTCCAACTTTCGTATATGGTGTTAAAGAAAAATTATCTATGACACTTGTTAAAGATGGTACGGCAGACTTTATTAAGAGGAACTATTACAATGGGGTTTTGTAGAAAGCAAGAAAGATTCCAAATAACAACAAAGAAAAGTGGTAATTTATAGCTAAGGAGCAAGATAGAGTTCAGTGGATAGAAATTACTGAGGGGAAACTCAGGATTAAGAGTGATTCTAGCTAAACCAACATAACAGAGTTTTTAGTGAAGGAGAGAACATTAAGGGGGACAAGTGGAGGTAGAGGATAAAGACTTGATCAGATATTGAAGATGGGGGGATTCTGGGTAAAATAACTAAGCAGGGTTTTTGCTAAAATTGGACAATACAGAGACAAACATGCAGCCCAAAAGTTAGCCTAGCTGAGAAGTTCAGAAGAGCATAAACAGTTTTGTCAAAGAGAGAATCTTTGTCAATGGTGATGTTCTAGAACCTTGATAAAGAATACAAGAGAAGGTTATGGAAGAGAGAACATGAGGCTGGGATATGCTCAGTTTTAGATTTCTGGGATACCAAAGTGGAGAATGTCCAATAGGCAATTAGAGTTTGGAGATAACATAGATAGAGATATTTCTTAGTATGCAGCTACTTAAGCCAGGAGATCTCCCAGTTGTGAGAGTGAGCTCTCCCAAATGAGCAAATGAGAATAGAGCCAAGGTCAGAGTCCTGAGAGAACATCCACATCCAAAGCACAAGCAGAGAAAGAGAAACTATGAGGAAGAATTAGAGGGACCTCCAAAACTTAGAGGAAACCAGTTCACATGGTCTTAAAAACCAAAGAAGAGGATTTCAGAAGGGAGTAATTAGATGTTACTCAGATGTCAAGATTAACTCTGAAAGTTGCTCATTGGCTTTAGTGGTTAACATGGTTACTAGTGACATTTGCAAAAGTATAGGAGCCAGAATGCATATTACTGTGCCTCAAATCTTATATGGTAGAAGATGGAAGATACTGTCTACCATGAATAGGCTACTCTTTGTGGACTACTACAAATTAAATTATAATAAACGTCTGTCTAAGGAAAGAAGATGAAACAATAGTTAGAAAGTGGTACATGGGAAAAGTTTTTGTTTTCTGAGGTTTTGTTTTGGGAGTTTTATGGGAGAAGAGGTTTCAATATAAAGATAAGAGGAGTTCAAGGGTAAGAGGTTAAAGTTTAAAACAAAATTCAGAGCAAAAGGGATTGATGGATATCAGTATAGTCCATGAAGAAATATAAAAGCGTAGGGTCCTGAGAAGAGCTGGAATGTTACTTCTCTTCATGGGGAAAATAGGTGTCCTGTATTCTGAAACTGACTGGAAGAAGGAAAGGTCTCATACAAGTATCTTGGTTTGTTGGAAGCAAGAGCGCTGGAATTCCAGTGTGGTGGCGCTATCTTCTTTTCTTATAAACAACTTTAGAGCTCTTTGTTGAGTGAAAGAAAGAAACAAAGAAGAAAGAAAGACTAGAGGAAGTATGCCAAATATTAGTAGTGGTTATTTTTGCTTGCAAAATTATCATTGACAGTTTTGTTTTGTTTTGTTTTTTTCCCTGTGTATCACAATGGAAATGTATTTTTGTAATCAGGTAGGGGAATGTTTAATTAATTGATAAAACTTTAGTAAACCTGACATGGAAAATAAAAGGCCTCAAAGATTAGTAAACATGATTTTGACCAATCATGAGGGCCCAGTAGAAGTTCTGGTTTATTTGGGTGTCCATGGTCTTATTGTAGATGAATTTAATGAAACAACTAGCTCAATTTAGTAATTACTTTAGAAGTAAAATATCTTTAGAATGGAAGCAAAGTTTATAGCTTTAATAACTAGTCTTTAAAATAACTGGAAAGGCAGGTGTTATTTAAAAATGTCCTTTGAGTTAGAACATCTAGATTTTAGATCTGGGCGTATGCTAGTGGCATGATCTGAAGTAAATAGCATTCTTTCCAGCCCACTCTTCTCACTTGTAAAATAGGAAAGGAATATCCCTTACAAGGCACTTTTGATGTTTGAATGAGATATATATACAACTTTCTTTAACAAGTGTAGTCATTTTACCATCCTGTCTTTTGCTAAACAATAATAGCTTCACTAAATTTTTCCTAAAACATATAAAGAATTCTTTAAAATTTTATGTCTATGTAGAATCATCCTCTTAAAGAAAGATGACGACTTATGCCTTTTACTATTGTCTGTTTCCTGCAGGAAATAGTTTCCTCTTGATCTAGCTGAAAAACATTCTGTATTACTAGTATCAACTGGTATCAGCACTTATCAGCACAAAATGAACTTTAGAAATACCTTTTCTTTGGTTTTAGTTTTAACAGATCTTAAAGCACAAGGTTAAATTTGTTATTGTTTGGAAGAATGCATTGACTATAACCAATTAGCAAATGTTATCCAATAAAATTTGTATGAATAGTTTTCTTTAATATCTCAGAAAGTAACCATAAGTGGAAATCTAGATAGCTAAAGTATATAAAATATAAAGAAATTAGCAAAAATAATTTATATTTACTAATAAATTTCAAAAAAACATAGTATATAACATTTATATAATGTATATGAGAGCCTAAAGGCATTCCCACAGCTACTAGTGGAAACACATGATGGTATCCTTATTTTACTGAGAATTAAGCCACACTTTTGATTCCTAACTAATGACCTGCTATACTGCTCTGCATTTAAACATTAATTACAAGTTTCCTTGAAATTAACTCCTATTTGGGAAATAATAAATTTTTAAGAGAAGTATTAGGTAAGTGCCCAAAAGAACTAGAAGAAAAAACATGGTTTATTTAGTTAATTGTTAATATAAAAGTTAACCTATTTTTAAAATTTTTATATATAGTTATGATTTCTCACTCAAAGTTTTATTTCCCAAGTTAAATACAATGATAACAGAAAGTAGGAGAAGTGTAAGAAGTTTGAAAGAAGAAATTCAAAAGCTGGATGATCTGTACCAACAGAAGGTTAAGGTAAGAACGTTGCCACACTTTATATAGTTAGCCAAAGCTATGTCATGACTGATTGACTAGATACCTCAAACTGAAATATTTAAGCTATATTCTATAACTTGTGTTGTAGTTTTATCTTCTCTTCCAAAATGTATTTAAGGAGATTTTTATTTGTTCTTTTTTTGGACTTTGGCTGTTTCACCATAGAATATGTTTACTCTTTCACTAATGGTTTATACTTGCATATGTGATTTAGTATCCTTATAGGACCAAAACATGTTTTAAACATAATTTCTTCTACCTTTTTATGGAGACTTAGTGTTAAGTACTTCTAAAGCTTAAATCCCAATAAGCCCTTTTGTATGTGATTGCATATGAAGTGTCCTTGCAAACTGACTATTCCACCTAAAGTCCAAAGCTCATTTACATGAAATCTAGAATGTGGGTAAAATGATAAGACTCATTCCCCACCACCTGTTACCCACCTTCTGACCAGCATTTACTTAGCGAAGTACTCAGATGACTCTGTTCATTACCACTTATACAATTAATGTGAAAAATTTTAAACACCAATACTTTTTACTTAGTTACACCAACAAAGTGTTTAGGAATTGAAACTTTTCTCTTGGCCTTTAGTATATTTAGTATATATACATTTTTTAAGCGGTGTGAAATCTTTAGAAAATACACCACAATAATATGATTTATATGTGAAAGATAAAGCATTTGATAATCATTTTTGTTTTTTCATATGTCCTCTATGACAACACTTGAGTTTTTTCTTTAAAGCACCTAAATGAAAGTAAAAGACTTTTTTGCATTTCATCTTGAGAAACCTAAAAATTGATTAATTTGGGCTACTTTGCCTGTACATAATTAATATATCTGTGAAATAATGGTAGTATGAAAGTTACCCACATTTTCACTTATAAAAAAAGCATCTTTGCTCTGGCTAGTGTGGCTTAGTGGATTGAGTACTGGCCTGCAAACCAAAAGGTCACCAGTTCAATTCCCAGTCAGGGCATATACTTGGGTTGCAGGCCAGGTCCCCAGTTGGGGGCGCAGAGAGACAACGCACATTGATGTTTCTCTCCCTCTCTTTCTCCCTCCCTTCTTCTCTCTCTAAAAATAAATAAATAAATATATTTTTTTAAAGCATCTTCGATGCCTGTGGAAAAAAATTTAAATCAAAGTATCATAAATTTCCTTTGGTACAGACTTGAAAACACTACTGAATGAATTTTATACAGGTCTGTTGAGAACATCACATTTATGTTTATAGTATAAGATTCCCAAAGGAGTATTTTAACTTTGTATATCTTACATGTAAAGCAGTATGCATCCTGAGAATACAAAAATGATGCAACCTAATTTTTTTTAATGTTTACATAAATTTTTTAAAATCCATCTGAAGTAAAAAGAAGGTGAATATCAAAGCAATATATAACCATGATTCTATTCTGATAGGAAGCTGAGGAAGAGGACAATAAATGTGCCAATGAGCTGGAGTCCTTGGAGAAACACAAGCACATGCTGGAGAGTTCTGTTAACGAGGGCCTCAGTGAAGCTATGAATGAATTAGATTCTATTCAGCGGGAGTAAGTTCATCTCATCAAGATTTATAATGTTTATTTTCAGTTTATTTAACATTCTATAGAACTAGACCTATGTTTATTTGCTTTAATATGTATCGTAGAGCTATTTGGTTGTTGAGGGAGCAGTGAACAGAACTTACACAAAATAGCTTGTAACATGAAGATACTTTCCCCAGAGGAATACTTTCTGCTGCTATTATAGCTATTGCCCCTTCATTTTTAGATCTAATTAATAAATGGTTTTTAATCCCTGAAAACAACATAAGATTTTAAATCAATTCAAATAATTTTGGCTCTTTATTAGTAAAGTTTAATAAAAATTTTACTAAGCTTCAATAAACTCCACTAAGCTCATATTTTTAAGATATAGTTCCTAGAAATTAGGTATATAGAGACTATAATTTTACTATAAATTATACAGCCACTGTGCTATAACACAACATACATTTAGTAATATTAACTACACTGAAAAAAACCTGCAGTAAAAGTCATAGGACTTAGAGGAGAATTATGATCAGAGCCCAGCCCTCCAAAACTTTATCAGTAACACAAACAAAGACTGAAACCTAATGAAAATGTTAGCACAATTGTAAACATGTTAAATATTTTAAGAAATACCTAAATACTACAATAAGTATTATACTGTACCTTCAAACGACCTGAAGTTTGTATGGGGAAATGGGTATTCAAAGGGTTGCAGCATGTAAATTATTAAGAAGAGGTAGAAGGAGGGTTATCTGACATTAAATAGAAAATTGTAACACCAGATGTGGATGCATATGGCTCACCACCCATGTAATGAACTGAGGGAGCTAGTGCCCTTGTCAGGTGTATTCTTATGTATTTTATGTTTTATGTATTTATTTGCATTTTGATACAGCTGAGTGCAGTGTTTGCATTCACCTAATGTTTCTCAAGGAGGAAATAGGCATAAGCAAGTACAAAATTTGCATTATACTCAAATTGCTAATATAGCCAATTGAAACAAATACACATTTCCAAACAAGCATTATAGCAGAAGTAACTGAACACTATGTTACATTTTTAGAAGTGCTTTATTATCAAACTATACATTGTCAAGTTTTCCCTGTTTGTTTCCCTTGTAATTTGAAAACTTATACAGGAAACATTTTAGACATAATATGTCATAAATGATACTAGAAATAGTGACATTCCTTCCTTATTGAATATAATTCTATAGTGCAACCTAATAAAGTCAATATACTTAATAGTTAATTCACAGGTTCTCTAAATCTCAAGTGACCTTCGAATGACTATAAAAAGCTTACTCGAAGGTTGGAAGTACAACCCTTAAGAAAATCATAGTTCTTCATTTCCTTTTTTGTAGCTTAGGGATAGAAAATTCAGTTGAAGTTTGTTTTTTGTGGGGTTTTTTTTTTTTTTTTTGCCTGTTGTTTTTGTTGGAATTTGAATTTGAATGCCTTCAAACAAGACTCCTACTCTCCCATTCAAGTGTATTTTAATTTCTTGCCCATGAAAATATTTGTAAAGAGGAATTTCTACTGTAAATGATATTATATAAGATAATCATAGGAAAAGATTAGATCAAGAATTAAGTTTATGATCCTTTTGGAGACTTGGGTAAGACCATTTGCTTCCTAGCTTTGTATGTTACAGAATGAAGTTTTGTTGCTATTTTGTTACTTACAAAGGATATTTGAAATTTTTTTGTTCTATTTAATGACTGAAAGCTGCACCTCTGTGAATAATTATACATACAGCAAGCAGCATATATCCCCATCACAACTTAGTTTTATTGAATATGAAAAGGAGAAGTGAACTAACTATAAGTAATATAGTAGATTATTTCCCCAGACAATTCAAACAAGAGTTTTTGTTCTACAGATACCAACTAGTGGTACAGACCACAACTGAAGAAAGACGAAAAGCGGGAACTAACTTGCAGTGTCTTTTAGAGATGGTTGCTACACATGTAGGGTCTGTGGAGGTAAGTGTGTGAAGGTCTTTTCTACATTCTAAGAAAGTTTTTAAAACTTTGATATATTGCCATTTTGTTTCTACAAAAGTTAAATGATAAATTTTATTTCTACGGGAATTATGATGTAGTATAAATTTATCAGAAGAATCTTATTTAGTGGTGATATAAGGGACACTTGTGCATATTATAAAATACTCTGTTTTGTACATATAAACAATAAGCAATGATTATTACATCAACAGTATAGGATGTGGTACCAAACATTGTTGTACACACTGAAAACATTTTAGTGCATTTAAGATTTCATTCGGATGAAAGAACATGTTATGACAAATATTTTTCCATTCTGTTAATTTCATATAAACACAGAATAAAGTATTTCTGAAACATGATGTTTACCTTATCCTCACCTTTTGCATAGCATGAAAGTTGAACAATAAAACTATTCTTCCAACCATCTGTCCAGAATCCAAAAGCTAAGATAATTGCTAAATTCTATAATTCCTAGGTAATTTATTAGGTAATATATTTCCAGTTGTGAATGTTTTAAAGAAAGAAGACTCATTATATTACATTACTAGATTTCCATGTATTGAAAGCAGAGCATGTGATATCCTACTTTTCCTCATCTCTTGTGAAAGACATTGATCTGCTCTTTTCTTGCTTGCCAGTGCTCTTCACTGCTTACTAGTAAAAACTAAGAAAAGCTTCCTGGATACATCAGAAAATCTGGGTTCTACCCGATGGTCCTATTTCAACCACAGACCAGAAAATTATTTGAGTGATTACTTTCTCGTTCTCCCATGTATTCTGTGTAATAGTTTTTATTCTACTGTAGGTTTATAAGAGAAATATTCATTCATAATACAATATTCCCTCACTTATCATGGGTATTGTGTTCTAGACCCGCACCCCGTGATAGGTGAAAATCTGCAAAGTAGAAACCTTACATTTATTTTAGTATTTATATATATTTTAAGGCTTTATAAACTCTTCCCACACACTTATAAACCGTTCCCAGTCCCTTATTAACCTTTTCCACACTTTTATAAACACTACTTATGTTCTTAAACATATTCTACACTCTTAAACCTATGTAACTTTAACAAAAGTATACAGTACCACAAAATTCCACGATATAGCGAAAAATCCGCAATAATTAAATATAATATTTTTTAAAATCCCGCGATACAGTGAGGCCGCAATAAGTGAACCACGATATAGAGAGGGACTACTATACACTTGTTGGCTTAGATTGAGAAAGTCTGTTTGTATATATGATTTGACTTACTTTGGTCTTTACTTTCTTCATCTGTAAAATAAAAGGGTTATACTAAATAATTGCCAACATTCTTTGTACCTCCGACTTTTATGAATAGCTATTAGCCTAACTTTAGTGTTGTTAACCTTGTAGTGATTTATCACTGGATTTATGTGAAAGGTAACCACAACTATTAAAGTTTTAATCAGTTAATACAAAATTATATTTGAAACTCTAATGATAGATTACTGTTACTTTTTAATTACTTAGTGTACAGTTTAATGTTGTTCAAGAAGATTAGACTGAATTCAGCAAACATTTTTGGAGTGCTTTGTACTATGCAAAATTCACAATTAGCCAGTAAAGTACAGAGAGAGCATATAAAGTTAATCAATTATCATTAAAACCTAATGTGGATAAATTTTATGAATGATGAAATTGTACTAAAGAAAACAGGAATTTGGATCTAATGGTATCTTCAGATGTTACATTTTCCATGGGAAAATGTGTTTCTTTGAGCAGTTTCTGGTGGAGCCATATACAGGTCCAATATGTAACTTGTTGTTCTAGACCAGGAGACAGCAAGCTACAACCTGCAAGCCAAATTGTGCCCACAGCCTAATTTTGTGAATAAAGTTTTATTGGAACACAGCCACTTCATTTCACTTTTGTACTGTCTCGGGTTGCTTTCCCATTACAATCAGGGCTCAGCAGGTGCCACAAAGACCAAAATAAAATACTTACTACTTTGCCCTTTACAGAAAAAGGTTGCTGACTCCTATTCTGGGCTCCTACCTACCTCCCTGAGAGGCACAAAACCTTTTTTTTTTCTTTTGTCTATTTAGATGTTCCAAAAATTATTATAAAATTATATATTAACCAACACATTGTAGTATTCATACATACAAACTAGTCTCTCTGGCTGAGAGTCCAGAAACAGATTGTTGAGCATAGACAGGAAACTGATATATGAGAGAGTTAGTATTGTAGAATAGTGGAGAAAAAAAATGAATTACTCAATTAAATTCAACTTTATTAAAATTAAGATCTCTCCATCAGAAGACATAGAAAAAGAATAGAGAGATAAGCAACAAAATGGCAGACTTTTTGAAAAACAACTGGTAATAGATCTAGATACATATAATCTGAAAAATAAATACAAAGAGTGGGCAAAAGACTTGAATAGGAATTTCACAAAGACCTAATGTGGCCAATAAACATGAAAAGATATACCATTCCCACCCACAATAAATTGGCAATAAGTTAAACTTTGATAATACTACTTGCCAGCAAGAATTATAAAAATGAGAGTTCTCGTTTATATTGCTGGGATTGTAAATTGATGTAAAACTTTATAGAACCATTTGGCAATCCCTAATAAAGCTATGCAGTTTCACTCTAGGTATTTAATTAAATTTTTACATTGCTAGAATGCTGTACTGGGTTAAACAAAATAACCCTAAAATACATGTCTATCTGAAATCTCATTATGTGACCTTATTTGGAAATAAAGTCTTTGTGTATGTAATTAGTGCAGATGCAGTCATAGTGGATTAGGATAGGCCTTAAATCCAGTGACTGGTATCCTATAAAATGTCCATGTGGAGATGGAGGCAGAAATACAGTGACATAGCTACAAACGAAGGAGTGCCAAGGATAACTGGTAGAAGCTGGGAAGAGGCAAAGAAGGATTCTTCCCTAGAACCTTCAGAGAGAACATAGCCCTGCCAACACCTTGATTTCAGCTTTCTAGCTTCCAGAACTATGAGAATAAAAATCTATTGTTGTAAGCCACCTAATTTGTTTTACTTCATTATGTTATTAAATTTGAAATAGTAAATAAAAAACCTGAGGTATTAATTTCCTATTGGTGCCATACAAATTATTAAAAATTGAATGGCTTAAAGCAACACAAATTTATTTCTTGTATTTCTGGTGTCAAAGTCTAAAATGAGGTCCCTGAACTGCAGTCCTTCTAGAGGTCACCTACAGCCCTTGGCTTGTGGCCTCTTCGTCCTAGCACAGCATCTCCTATCCTCTGACTTCTCTTCTGTCTTTAGATCTCTCTAACTCACACTGCTCATTCCCTCTTACAAGGACTCTTGAGATTATGTTGGGCCTACCAGGATAATGCAGAGTAATCTTTTCTTGTGATCCTTAACTCATACCTGCAACATTTCTTTTGCCGTGTAAGATAACATATTCACAGGTTCTGGGGATTAGGACATGGACATCTTTGAAGAGGCTGCTACGCAGCCTACCATGCCTGGGAACAAAAAACTTCATTAATAAAAGTGGATAAGTAAATTTATATACTTATTCAATAGAATACTGTATAGCGGTACATGAATAAACTAGCTTTATGTATTAACATGAATGAACCTTAAAATGGCTGGGGGAAAGTCATAGAATGTTATATTTAATATAATTCAATAAATATGAAGGTTGAAACCAGGTTCCACTAAACTATATTATTTAGAGTTACATACATCTGTTTGTGTGTGTAGTAAAAGTACAAAGAAAAGAAAAGCATTTAGGAGAGTGGTTGCCTCGGGAGAAAAGAGGGGGTGTGATTTGGAAAGGGCACAAAGGGTCCTGCATAGTGGGTACAAGAGTATTCCTTTTATTCCTTTTCTTACAAATGGTATAATCTTGCCCATAAATTTATGTTTTTACATTAACAATTGCTAATTGTTTCCACTAGAAACACCTTGAAGAGCAGATTGCTAAAGTTGATAGAGACTATGAAGACCATGTGTCTGAAGATCTCTTGGAAAATATCAGAGAGATTGGAGAAAAGTATAAGAAGAAAGCTGCTTTAATTAAGTCTTCTGATGAATGAATATAAAATGTTATCTAAGCAAGAACTTTATAAACAGTATAAATTTTGAAAAGTCCTTTGTAGGTTTGAAAAATCTCTAACATATTCTATACTCTTTCTTACAATGAAGTCTCATGAACACATCTTCCCATGCCTGTGAAATATTTTAATAGCTTTTATAAACCTAGTTCATTAACTTAAAGTATGTATAACCTGAAATTATGAAAATTTGTTGGTTTGTTGTTTTTAGATGTGAGGACCGGTTGTATTATGTACCCAGAGTTAATAAAATGTTACCAGTAAAATGTTTTTTTCTTGATTTTTCTGCCTATCTTCAGATGCTCAGAAAGGTATTTTGATCTAAGAGTCAACAAACTGTGGGCCAAATCCGGTCACACCCATTCATTGATGTATTGTTTATGACTGCTTTCATACTACAATGGCAGGATTTAGTATATGCAACAGAGACCATACGGCCTGCAAAGTCAAAAATGTGTATTATTCTGGCCCTTTACCAAAAAAAAAAAAAAAATTCCTGCCAGCCCCTCATATAAACTATACAAGGTTGGTACTGTTCAACTAAAAAACATTCTCAGTGACTCTGGACCTGTAATTTAACTCGCTCCTTATTCAGAGCTAAGAAGCTAAAGTTCTTTCTGGCTTCTTGCCATCTGTAGTCTGGAATAAGCAGAAGAATGTGGAATGCAAGAAGCAGCAGAAATAATATAATCTAGCTCAACCTCATTTTAGAGATGAGAATTCATTCCTAGGGAAGTTCTGATTTATCTCAGGTCACAGCTCTGTGGTGAGAGCCACACTGGAACTTACTTGAGTCAGTACACAATCCTGAGGGCAGCCGCAAGAGCCATGAGATATGAATGTGCTGGATGGTGAGGAAGTTGTTACAATATAAGATTTTAGATAAGTCGAAATTGTTAGGAAGCTCCTCAAATTTTACTAACATCTGCCTTCAGTTGAACTTTCTATTCTTTAAACTTTATTTCAACTGATGCAACCCAGAATAATGTGATAAAATTCAAACCCAACTGGAATTCCAGCAAAGCTTTGTGAAGGGAGGGCATTCAGTCTGAAAGTACAGACAAGTCATATTTGGAGATATCTAGCAGATAGAACAAGAAAAATAAACTATATTCAAGAATCTTGACTACTGAAGTCTAATAGAACTTCTTCCAATGATGGACTTTATCTGTAGTATTCAATATGGTACAATATGTATTTACTGTGCACTCAAATGACATACAGTATGACAAAATAAAGACTGCTCAAAGCTTTGCCACTGAAAACATGGTGTGGAAACCATCAGCATCACCTGGGAGCTTGGTAACACAGACTCTTGGCCCCATGCCAAATATACTGAATCAAAATCTGTTCTTTTATAATGTATTGATTTAAACTGCATATTTAAACTTTTCATAGGTTTTGACATATATATGCACACACTCCCATAAAGTCACTGTTCACCTAATGTATTTATCATCACTAAAAGTTTCCTCATGGCCCTTGGCAATCCTTTATCTTACCCCGCCTGACACATGGCCCACACCCACTTCCATAGAAGCGCTAATCTCCTTTCTGTTACTATAGTTTACATTTTCTAGAATATTATATAAATAAAATCATAGAATGTACACTTGCATGGCTTCTTTAGAAATATTTTGAGATCCATGATTATTTTGAATCCATATTACACTGAATATTAGTAATTCATTTCTTTCTATTGCTGAGCAGTATTCCATTATATGAATATATTAAGTTTATTGATTTACTGTTGACTGACATTTGAGTCATATGCAGTTTTTGGCTATTATAAAGTTTTTGAACATTCAAGTAGAAGCATTTTAGGTCTAAATTGTTAGGAAGCTCCACCTTAAATTTTATTTCTCTTGGGTAAACACCTGAAAGTGGAATGACTAGTTTATATACGATAGGTGCATACTTAACTTCCATAAAACTGAGAAAATGTATACTAAAGCGGTGGTAACATATGTATCTATCTGCAGTGTTTGAGAGTTTCAGTTGCTCAACATTGCTATCCATTCTTGGTATGATCAGTCTTTTTAATTTTAGCCATCCTAAGTGTGTTTGGCTCTATCTTATTGTGATATTTGCATTTCCCTAATGACCAGTGGTGGTAAGCATCTTCAATGCTTACTTGTCAGGCATATGAGAGGGAACCCCCACCATCCCCCCCAAAAAAAACAGGATTTTTAAATAAAAATCTATTCTTACATGTTTAAACTTCAGTCAACTTCAAAGTATAATACTATTTGATGCAGTACACCTATTGAGACATTTTTTTCCACTGCTCAAAACAGTTTTTGAACTTACTGATTTTGACGCCTTTTAGTGCTTCTGCTATTTTTTGTTCCACCACTTCCACACCAGCAAAACATTTCCCTTTGAGGACTTTTTTCTTCTGAGAAAAAAAAAATAACTCAGGGCAAGTCTGGTGCATAGAAAGGGTGGGGCACAGGGGTCATGCCGTTTTTCATCAAAAACTGCTGTACACTCATGGGGTGAGCAAACACCTTGAAAGAGTCTTCAAAAAAATTCAGAGATCCAAGATGGCGGAGGAGTAAGTGGAAGCTACACTAACCTCCTCCAAGGACCAGTCTGGATTTACAACTTAATTTTGGAGAAATCATCTGGAATAACCAACTGAACACTCGCTGGAGAGAAGTCTTACAACCATGGAGACACAGAAAAGGCTGCTTCATCACAACATGACCAGTAGGGAGTGCAGAACACGAAAGGGCTGGCTGGGCTCCCACGGGTGGCAGCTGAAGGGACTGAGAAACAGCTCAGCAGTCAAGGGTTCCCCCTGAGAAGGGCAGGGTCTAAACACCCAGCTGGGCTTCCCAGCCTACAGCAACAGAGTGGAAAGTAAAATAGTATCCAACTGTGAAAAGCGAAAAGCTTTTTTGTTTCTTGCTAGCCGGAGAGAAACAGCTGGAGAAAAAAGTTCTTAAGCGGGTCACGTATGAAAATATTTTTGCCCCCACTTACCCTGGGCTCAAGCAGATGGAAGGCAGAGAGGACTAGAGACACTTGGGCAGAATTTGGTGCCGTGGCTTTGAGGGGAGAACTGGGGGAGCAGCTAACAAGGTCCTAGTGCTGACTCATTCCCAATACTGCATGCAGACCATTGCCCTCTGAGTGGCGTCAGTCTGAGGGGAAGCAAAAGCCCCGCCTACAGGAATTAAGCTGCCACACCCTTGGTCCTTAAGCCTGACCGCTAATCACAGATTGAATAGAATAACAACTAAAGGAGACAGAAAAGGGCAGTAGATCCCTGGTAGTCTCCAACAGGCTGCCTAGGGCCAGGCTGGTACACGATTTGACGCCACCAGGGGCAGATTCAGGAAGTGCAGATCAATATAAGAAACAGCAACAAACAATAAGAGTGAAAAAAATGGGGAGACAGAGAAACAACCTCCCATTGAAAGGAAAGGAAGAATCCTCAGAAAGAGTGCTATATGAAACAGAGGGAAGCAAACTATGAGATACGGAGTTCAAAACATGGATTATGGGGAAGATCAATGAGCTCAGTGAGCTCAATGAAAACTACAAAGAACTCCAGAGAAACTACAAGAAACTTACTGAGAATTACACCAGCATGAAAAAGGACATAGAAGCTATCAATAAGAGCCAGGAGGAAATGAAGAATACAATTTCTAAATTGAAGACCACAGTAGAAGGAATTAAAAGCAGGCTAGAGGAAGCAGAAAATTGGATCAGTGAGCTGGAGGACAATGTAGACAAAAACTCCTAGACAGTGTAACAAAATGAAAAAAGACTAAACAAGAATGAAGAGGTTTTAAGACAGCTGCAGGACAACATGAAACGTAATAATATCCATATCATAGGAATTCCAGAGATAGCAGAATCTCTAATAAAAAAAAATTAACACTACAGCAACAAGAACTAGAGGAAAAATAACAAACAAAGCCCAGAGCGAGTAGAAGGAAGGAAATCATCAAGATCAGAGCAGAATTAAATGACATAGAGACTAAACAAACAATTCAAAAGATCAACAAAAGTAAGAGCTGGTTCTTTGAAAAGATAAGCAAAACTGACAAGCCTTTAACCAGGCTCATCAAGAAAAAAAGAGAGGACCCAAAAAATAAAATCAGATATGAAAGAGGAGAAATAACAAGCGATACCACAGAAATACAAAGGATTGTAAGAAATAATTACGAACAACTGTATGGCAAGAAATTTGACAACCTAGAGGAAATGGACTAATTCCTGGAAACATATAATCTTCCAAAACTGAATCAAGAAGAAGCAGAAAGCCTGAACAGACCAATAACAACTAGTGAAATTGAAGCAGTAATCAAAAAACTCCTGGCAAACAAAAGCCCTGGACCAGATGCCTTCACAGGTGAATTCTACAAAACATTTAGGAAAGAACTAACTCCTATCCTCCTCAGATTATTCCAAAAAATCCAAGAAGAGGGATGATTCCCAAACTCATTCTATGAAGCCAGTATTACCATAATTCCAAAACCAGGTCAAACACAGCAAAGAAAGAAAACGACAGGCCAATATCGCTGATGAACATAGATGCTAAAATCCTCAACAAAATATTGGCAAACCGGATCCAGCAACACATTACAAAGATCATACACCACAACCAAGTGGGATTCATCCCAGGGATGCAAGGATGGTTTAATATTTGCAAATCAATAAACATACCACAGAAACAAAATGAAAGACAAAAATCACATGATCATATCAATAGATGCAGAAAAAGCATTTGATAAAGTACAAAACCCATTTATGATAAAACTCTCAGCAAAATGGGAATAGAGGGAGCATACTTCAACATAATAAAGGCTATATACGAGAAACCCGAAGCCAACATCATACTCAATGGGCAAAAACAGAGCATTCCCCCTGAGGTCAAGAACAAGACAAGGATGTCCACTCTCTCCACTCCTAGTCAATATTGTAATGGAAGTTCCAGCCACAGAAATCAGACAAGAAAGAGAAATAAAAGGCATCCAAATTGGAAAAGAGGAAGTAAAACTGTCATTATTTGCAGATGACATGATAGTGTACCTAGAAAACCCTATAGACTCCACAAAAAACTACTCAACCTAATAAGTGAATTTGGCAAAATAGCAGGGTACAAAGTCAGTATTCAGAAATCAAAGGCATTTCCGTATACCAACAATAAAACTTCAGAGATAGAAACTAAAAGAAAAATCCGATTTACCATAGCAACAAGATAAATAAAGTACCTAGGAATAAACTTAACCAAGGAGGTAAAATCCTGTACTCGGAAGACTAGATAACACTGAAGAAAGAAATTAAGGAAGATACAAATAAATGGAAGCATATACCATGTTCATGGATGGGAAGAATCAACATTATTAAAATGTCCATACTACCCAAAGCAATTTATAGATTCAATGTAATCCCTATTAAAATATCAATGAAATATTTCACAGACCTAGAACAAATATTTCAAAAATTTATATGGAACAAAAAAGGAACCCGAATAGCCACAGCAATCTTGAGGAAGAAGAACACAGCAGGAGGAATCACAATACCTGATATCAAACTATACTACAAGGCCATGGTAATCAAAACAGCCTGGTACTGGCATAAAAAAACAGACATATAGATCAATGGAACAGAATAGAGAGCCCAGAAATAAACTCACATCTATATGGTCAACTAATATTTGACAAAGGGGGAAGGAACATAAATTGGAGTGAGAAGAGCCTCTTCGACAAATGGTGTTGGGAGAACTGGACAGGGACATGTAAAAACATGAAACTAGACCACCAACTTATGCCGTAAACCAGAATAAACTCAAGATGGATCAAAGACTAAAATGTAAGCTATGACACCATAAAAGACCTAGAAGAAAACATAGGCAGGAAAATTTAAGATATCCCACGTAGCAACATTTTCACTGATACATCTCCTAAGGCAAAGGAAATAAAGAAAGGAACAAACAAATGGGACTACATCAAACTAAAGAGTTTCTGCTCAGCAAAAGAAAACATCAGCAAGATGAAAAGGGAACCATTCATATGGGAATCTGTATTTGCCAATGATACCGCAGACAAGGGACTGATCTCTAAAATATATAAAGAACTTATATGACTCAACACCAAGAAGACAGACAACACAATTAAAATGGGCAAAGGACCTGAACAAACACTTCTCCAAAGAGGATATAGAGATGGTCCATAGACATATGAAAGGATGCTCAACATCACTAGCCATCAGAGAGATGCAAATCAAAACCACAATGAGATATGACCTCATACCAGTCAAAATGGCCATCATCAACAAATCAACAAACAACTTGTGCTGGCAAGGATGCGGAGAAAAGAGAACCCTGGTGCACTGCTGGTGAGAATGCAGACTGCTGCAGTCACTATGGAAAATAGATTGGAATTTCCTCAAAAAACTGAAAATTGAACTGCCTTTTGAACCAGCAATTCCATTGCTAGGATTATATCCGAAAAATCCTGAAACACCAATTCAAAATAACCTATGCACCCCTATGTTCATAGCAGCACTATTTACAATAGCCAAGTCCTGAAAACAACCTAAGTGCCCATCTGTAGATGAGTGGATCAAGAAACTGTGGTACATTTACACAATGGAGTACTATGTAGCAGAAAGAAAGAAGGAACTTCTACCATTTGCAACAACATGGATGGAAATGGAGAGAATTATGCTTAACAAAATAAGCCAGGCAACGAAAGAAAAATACCTTATGCTATCATCTATTACAGGAGACTAATGAACAACACAAACAAATGAGCAAAATTGAACCAGAAATATGTAAATGAGGAATAGACTAACAGTAACAAAGGGGTCGTGGGAGGGAGAGAAGGGGATAAGAAGGGGAAGTGTCTAGTCAAAGAAGATGTATAAATGACCCCCGAACATGGACTACTGGGTGGGGACTGACTGTGGGAGAAGAGGTTAGCAGAGTGCGGGGAAGGAAGAGGGAAAAAAAGTGAGACAACTGTAATGGAAAAACAAACAAAAAATTTTTAGTGGGGGGAAAAATAAAATATAAAGAATGGAAATGCAGTTTTAGTTAATATTAGGACAAGGATTTTCCTTCACACTATATATTTTTCACCCTGTCTGATCCCTCCAGAATTTGGCATTCTGAAGAAGTAAGTAATGACACAAGGCTCTTTGCATGAAACTAATATGACCAGTTGTTAATAGAGGTTTCTTTTTTTTTTACCAAGTCTTTGACTGGAATGTCATGCCTAAAGGACACATGCTTGAGCTCTGGTTGTTACCAAAAAGCCCTGAGGAACTAGGATTGACTTTCGAAGGTAATAAAAGCCCATGAGAAAAAAGGCCTGGTACCTTTGTTGGTTGTGTGATCCACGGCAATCTTTCCAGGGAAGGAATGAAGGCTGTTGTCCTGAAAGATGGCTAGAAGGGACCTTAAGGCACAATGGAAAACCTGAAGGACTTGGAAAAGACAGGTGTTTACAGGCAAGGCTGAATGGCAGGTATGTGGCTCAGCTTCTGTGCCCTGAAGGGCAGACTGAAGGTCACCCTAAATGTTCCTTGTGTAAGTTCTAGCAAAGCAGAACTAAAGATCATAAGTGATCATTTTCTGCTTTTGTTTTGTTTATGCAAATGAATAGGATAAATTAAAAATGTACTTAATGCACTCCCTTTAATGACAAGGAGGGTAATCTTAAGGAGAAAAATTGTGATTCAAGGAAGATCACAATGCCCAGTGGTAGACTATAAAGTAGTGCAGCTAACCGTCTTTAAAGTTCCTTTTCATTTAAAATTTGTTTTCATTTGAAAGTTAAACTATGTCTGTGGTATCATCAAGGATGTTTAATTTACAGGCAAGAAGCATGTCAAATGCTTTGCAACTGGATATCTTTCCATTAAGACAGTCTTAACAGATTTACAGACTTTTTTGTGGGTTATGTTGCATAAATTAACATGTGTTTTCTGTTTTCAAAGGGCATAAGCCTATGATCTCATTACCTGAGTGATTGTCTGTACGTATAGGCCTCACTTAATCCTGTCTGCATCGCTGCCTCCTGAGACTCAATGGTTTGGCTGAACTAAGTGGCTGGGTTGGTGAAGAATGGGGTGGTCTGTGGGCTTCACTTTAAAACTGGTTTCTCTTTTCTATCCTAATGGCTTGGACCGAAAGGACCCAGAGATCTGAAAGGGGGGAAGCCTGAAATATTTCCCTTAGCCCAAACTAAGTATAATGCACAAAAGTGTTTTCGACAGATGTGCCTGGCACACCTTCCTCCAAAGAAGCCCTTTTTCCCCCTAATGTGGGACATTAAAAAATTAATACCTGCCTTTTGTCATCTAGTGGTTATGGATTGAATGATGTCTTTTAACCCTGTTGCCAAATCTGTTGCCCCCAGAATACAACAAGGGTGCCAGCCTGTTAAACCAAGCATGCTGTTGTCCGGGGACAGCCAACTGACCTGGAGTCTGCATGATCCTTCCCCATGTGGGAAGGCCTCCCTCCCCTCTGCACCCCCACTCTTATTAGGGATTTCTGGACCCAAGTGTAGGTAGGACGATGACCATGTCCAGCTTGAAGCAGCTAGAGGAGCTCAAAACCTTCACTCATTGTCCTTTATAAGATTATAAAGGGTCTTAAGTCTGAGAGGCAGGGATTATTATTTTATATTGTTAAAAAATATATTCAATTATTTTTTTTTAAAAAAGAAGAATATAGGAAAGGGTGAAGCCAGAGAACTTGTATGTACGACCCATGGGCATGGACTGTAGGAGGGGGTGGGATTGTTGGGGGAGGGGTGGTGCTCAGCAGAGGGGAGCAAAGGGGAAAAAATTAGAACTATTGTAACAATATAATCAATAAAATATCCTTAAAAAAGAAGAAAGGAAAAAAATTTCAAATTAAGCCTAATACAGCTTCTTACAATAAAGCCAGCAGGTACACTGATGCAGATGGATTCCTAGAACACTTAACCAGCGGGGGGCCTGCCCTCCTGAAGATAATTCCAGGTTTTTTAGCCCTCTACCCACACCCTAGCATTCCCTATTAAATATGATATTACCTATGAATTTGTCATATATGGCCTTTGTTAAGGTATGTTTCCTCTATACCTGAGAGAGACTCTGGGTCCCTTGGAGTGGATGAAGAAACTACTCATACACTCCCCATCTGAGGAAGGAAGGAAGAGAGTTTTCTCTGAGGAAAATCGCCCTCATTTCTTTATTAGCCAGGGTTTTTATCTACTTTCTACATGGGAAGTGCATAAGAAAAACATGCAGGCCTTCACCAAATGGTTGAGAGTAATAACAAAGGGAAATGCAGATCAATACAGGGTTGAGGCGCCCAGGTATTTTACACAATTTCAGAACATTTACTCTTGCTCAGTCGTTTTTTCACATCCTACAGAGCAGGTTCCCTTTTCCTTGAAAGTCATTTTGTATTTCTATTCTATTTTTAAAATCTCCCGGAGGGTGGGATTCAGAGCAAGTCTCGAAGACAACCTGCTGGCTAAGGGCCCATGGGAGCGGGGGCAGGGGGGCTCCACACAGCAGTCAAAGTCTTTTAAACCAAGCCCGTCTGCTTCCCACATCTCCCCATGTCTGTCTGTCCTCCACATCTCCCCCTTCTTTATTAAGTACCTAAGATATTGAGGTAAGGCCAATAAATCCTGCTACTTCTTTTTCATATATTTTGTCACAAGCAAACAATTTGCAGAGGCATCTCAACACATAGAATATAACAATAACAAGAATGCTTCCAATAGCTCCCATTATCCAAAGTCTTACATTTAGTTCATTCAACCAGTTTTTAGGGTTGAGCCATTGTAAGTTTTCTTGCAAAGTTTGAGAAACCTTTTGTTCAGTCAGTTTTTTAATGTCCTGAAGTTGCTGCTGGAGCTCAAACTCACTGGTTTACCTGGCCTTTAAGGTTAGTGGAAAAGGTCCCTTTCAGATGACACTGGACCTCCTCCCATGAATGCTGGCTGGAGTTCCATTTTAAAGGGGTAACAGAGAGTCTGGAAAACTCTGGATCACAGGTGAGCCATTGGCAGGTAACTAGGGCATCCTGCCAGTTCCCAAGCCATATCATTGCAGACTCCACGGCTGAAAGTCGGACAAGGTTTTCCTGGTCAATCCGTGTTTGTTGGAGCATTTCCTTTGTGGAGTTAGTAAGGAGAATGTCTACTGTATGAGTTGTCTGAATGGACTTCGTCAGGGCAGCGGCAGCGGTGGCAGCTGTCACTGCAATGGCAATAGCAGAGACAATGCATGGGATGAGAACACCTAGAAATTGTTACACTCGCACCAGGGAAAGAGCATGGTTAATGGCTGTGAGTCCTCCTGGGTCCTCCCATTCTCTGGTGACATTGACCAGCAGCCACAACTTGGCCTGTCTACAGATTATAAAAACAGTGGTTAAATTGAGCTGGGTAACATTGCTGCAAGTTAGGCCGCTGGCATAAATGGAACCTGTTGAGAAAGTAAGGTTATATAAGTTGGAAACATTGTTATAAGTCAGTTGAGGCAGTCCTGGAGTGGCTAAAAATAGATACGGGTGAGAAGTACAAATGGTGACCCAGGAATTATTAGTAATATCAAGAGTATAGGACATATATGGTTATTCTGCCTCATAATGGGCATGGCCTCTAAGACGTTCAATAAACGGAAGGATCATATGCCACAAATTACTGTGCAAAGGGCTGGTATGTTCTGGAGCAACAATTCTAATGATTGGAGCTCCCAACCCTCCTTTACTCCAGCCAAGAATAGGGTATTTTTCATTACGTTTTGTTGGACCATTAAAGGTATATATGGCCCATCCTGCACCCCAGTTTTGTGTTATTAATGGGGTATGGGTGATTTGTTTAAATGAAGGCTTATTACCTCGACACAAAGTCCAAGCCATTGTGGTGGGAATTTGAGACTTGGCCTGGCAAAGGGGAATATTAGGAGTGTTATTGCTGTCGCCGTTTTTCAGATTTTTTAGGAACTACAAAGATTAGAGTATTCCAGGGGTTATTAGAAGGTTCTATATGCCCTGCATCAAATTTTTGTTGAACTATTTCATGAAGTTTTTCTAATTGCTCCCCCTTTTGTGGCCACTGATCAACCCACACCAGTGTGTCTCTAAGCCAAGTGAGAGGTAGGGGAGATATTGGGACAGTGGCCATTAGGGAAAATGTGATAGGGTAATTTTCATTTCCCATTGAGTAAGAAGGTCTCTTCCCCATATATTTAATGGGGCCGGGAGGACATAGAGTTGAATACGCTCCTCTTGGCCATCTGAGCCATAACACCAGAGCGACCAGGCACTTTTCTTAGGCTGGGCAAGACCGCCTATTCCTGTTAGGGGAGTATCAGCCTCTATTAAGGGCCATTCCGAGGGCCAGAATTAGTTAGAAATCACTGAAACGTCAGCTCCAGTATCTAATAGTCCGGGGAAGACTTTACCCTTAATTTTAACCTTAATTATAGCTTTATTTAACTGAATAGAGGTTGTCCAAAAAACATATTGATTGTTTACACTTCCAATGTTCCCCTCTCCCTGTACAGCATCCTGTGTTTTGGATACAATATGGGGGAGGAGAAGGAGCTGTGCTATATGTGTGCCTGGAGGGATGACATGATATCCTGAAGCCTGTAGCATTATTTCAATTTCTCCTTCATTGTCTGAATAAACAATATTTGGTTGAACTAAAATTCCTTAGTAGTAACACTGGATTTTCCTATAATTAGTCCTACTGTGCCTTTAGGAAATGGTCCCCATACTCTGGTAGGAGCTAGGGAAATTTGATCCTGTTCCTTTAACATTAATTCCTGGGTGGTGACCAGGTCCATTCCTGCACTTCCCCCTGCTGCAGTGCCGAGTTCTGCTACTCGGCACTTCCCTGGGTCGAAACTGACTGGTTGCCTGTCTCTGGAGAGCTCCTGTTGTGAGCTGGGACACAGGAGCTCATGCCCCCTTGTCTGTTTCCCTGTTGTTGTAAAGGGTTGCCCTCTTTATCAAATTTTTTTAAAAATATGCTTCATTGATTATGCTGTTACAGTTGTCCCAATTTCTTTTATTTTTGTTCCCCTCCACCCAGTGACATCCCTCCCTCCAGTTGTCCGCCTCCCTTTAGTCCATGCCCATTGGTTGTGCATATAGTTCCTCTCAACATCATCCTATATACTCCACTCCCTCCTACTATGCTTCCTAATTCCTGTATCATCTCCCTCCGTTTCCCCTCTTCCCCCTCCCTGCTGACCTCCCCCCATAATGTTTCCCATACCTATAATTCTTTTCACGCTCTCGTTGCCTACTTAGTTTGCCTTTGTTTCGGTTCCCTAGCTTCTGTTGTTGGTTGTTGTGATACAGTTTTCATTTTAATGTTCATAGTTTTGATCCTTTCTCCTAAATAAGTCCCTTTAACCTTTCATATAGCAGTGGTTTGGATCTGATGAACTCCTTCAGTTTTACTTTGCCCTGGAAGCACTTTCTCTGCCCTTCTATTCTAAATGACAGCTTCGCTCGATAGAGTAATGGTGGTTGTAGGTTTTTACTTTTCATTCCTTTGAATATTTCTTGCCAGTCCCTTCTTGCCTGCAGAGTTTCTTTTGAGAAATCAGCTGACAGTCTTATTGGGAAGTCTTTGTATGTAATTCTCTTCTTCTCTCTTGCTGCTTTTAAGATTCTCTCTTTATACTTAATTTTTGATATTTTGATTATTATGTGTCTTGGTGTGGTTCTCCATGGGTCCAGTTGTTTTGGAACTCTCCGTGCTTCCTGGACCTGTAAGTCTATTTCCTTCCCCAAAGTAGGGAAGTTCTGCTTCATTATTTTTTCACATAATTTTTCAATTTCTAGTTCTTCTTCTTCACCTTCTGGGAACCCTATGGTTCGAATGTTGGCCCGCTTATAGCTGTCCGATAAGTTTCTGAGCCTCTCCTCATTTTCCTCACTTTTCGTTTCCTCTTTCAGCACTGGTTGACTGTTCCTTCCCTATGTTCCAATTTGTTGATTTGATCCCTGGTTTTTTTTCCCTCACCACTAGCTTCCTATGTGTTTTTGTTCATTTCAGCAGGAGTAGCCTTTATTCCTTCCCTGTCTTGTTTAAGATCTGCTGTTAGGTCTGTAAGTACTTTTATAAGCAAAGCTCTGAACTGTGCCTCAGAAAGATTTTCTATCTGCTGCTTCGTTAGATTAGAAATTTGCTGTCTGCTCAGCTGCATCACCGGGATCTCTATCACGATCTGTGCCATCCTGAACAGTTTTGTGTTTATCTTTGCTACCTGGGCAGGGCTGCCACACCTCTTATGCTGGGGGGGGGAGGGTGTTGCTGTGCACTCGTCACAACCGGGCATTTTCTCCAGGGGTGTGGTTCCAAGATGAATTCCTGCCGTTCAATCTCCACTGAGAGACTAGGAGCCTCCTCCTCCATCCCCACCCCCACCAGTCCTCACAGTCCAGGCAATGGGGGTCTACCTTCCCCGGCTTTGGAACTGCAAGCTGACGAGTCTGGTCTGCAGCTGGGGGTGCTCCCCAGGCGTTTTCTCACCTCCCCTTAAATACAGGTGTCTGTGCTTACCACTGTCCTGACGCCGTCACTGCTGCCGCCGCGGACAGCACAGCTTGACCTCTCCTTCCCGGCTTTGCCCCTCCTACCTGTCCAGGTGAGCACCACTTCTTTATAACTTCATACGTTGGACTTCCATTTATTTTCTGGAACTTCTGGTTATTTCTGGTTTTGCGGTAGTTGTATTCCTTCTTGGTTGTGAAGGGAGACGGGGCGTGTCAGTCTAGGCCTCCATCTTGGCCAGAAGTCTCCTGTGTTTGTTTGCTTCCGTGTCCCAGGAAGAGCTCTCGCTCCTACTACATTGTAAGGGGCGGAGCCTTAGGGATTTGTCAGTAACCAGCGACCTGTTTCACCACGTTTTGACACTGTATGCGAGGGAGGGGTCTGAGAAGGAACAATGCCGCTTGCCCAGTACTCACCCCTTTTTCCAGGCACTTCTCCCACTTCTGCACCAGACTGGTGCCCCTTTAGCTGCTGCCCTGACCATCGTTCCCAGAGTGGGTGGGTCAGCGGATGTTCTAGATCTGTGGGGCCCTTTAAACAAGCAGACTCTGCTGAGACTGGCAGTTTCTGCTTCCGTCTCAACCCCCACTGGTTTGCACAGTCAAAAGCAATGAGGCTTGACTTACCCTGGAGCTGGGACAGTGAGCTGCTCTGGTGAGGAGCTGGGAACGCTCCCCAGGTGTCCTTCCCGACTTTAAAACGTGTAACTGCACTTTTCCACTGGCCTGCTTCTGTTGCCACTTCTGCCACCACCACGCTGTGTCCTCTCCGCCAGGGTTCCGCCCCTTCTACCTGCCTGGATGAGTATTTCCTCTTTATATCCTTGCTTGCTGGACTTCCATGCAGTTTGATTTTCTGGAACTTCTGGTTGTTTCTAGTTTTGAGGTAGTTGCATTCCTTCTTAGTTGAGGAGGAAGACAGAGCATGTCTGTCTACACCTCCATCTTGGCCAGAAGTCTCCCTTTATCGAATTTCGATCAGCATGAATTGGCTCAGTGTTTCCCTTTTTGGCAACATGGGCATAGCTGATTAGGAGCTTTTAATTTTTCTGAACTTTTAGGCAAAAAACAGCGTTCTCACTGTATATGGTCAGGCTTGCTGCACTGAAAGCATTTTTGATTTGTAGAAATGGCAGCGGCTAGCAAGGTAGCTTTGTGCTCCTCAGTCCCTATGTTTTGGCATGCTTTTAAATATTGCCCTATGTTAGTAAAAGTAGATATTACTGGGATTAGCACCTTTTTACAATCATTATTGGGATTTTCATAAGCTAACTGAAGCAATAAGGTCTGAGCTGCCTCCTGGCTTTCTATCTGCCTCTGAATTTCTTGTTGTAATCTATCTATAAAATTCATATACGCTTCCATGGCCCCTTGGCGAATGTTAACAAATGAGCTGGGACTGCAGGCGTTGGATTCTGGGACTCACCTCCATGCCTTGAATGCGATTACCGGGCACTGGGCAAAAACCCAAGGATCTAAAGTGGCTTGTGCATTGGCTGTATTGTATGCACCAGTGCCGGTGAGCATTTCAAATGCAATAGGAATTTGGTGATCTGCGTTTACTGCTGCTTGCTGATGGCAGTGGTCGATATATTCAGTGAGCCAAATTGTGTATTGAGCTGAAGTGAGAATGGTTCTAACTAAGCTTTTCCCGTCACAGGGAGTCATAGTGTACCTTTCTGTTATTGCCTCAATTATTCCAGATGTAAAGGGGGACTGGAGCCCGTTCTCTTGAACACTCTTTCTTAGTTCTTTAAATATTTCAAAAGGCAAGGACTCATAAGTTACTTGTCTTCTCTGGCCTTGTCTCAGGATTACGGGGAAAGCTGAAATAGCTTTCCAATTCCCAGCTTTTGCCGCTTCCCAGAGACAGCTATGCATAGCTGTGGGGGTTTCATTAACTAGTGGCAGCGGGGGGCACTGGCGCTGGTGTGGGCCAGCTTTCAGGTTCTTTGTCCTAGGGCAGGAGAGGCTCCGTGGGCAGAGTGGTCCTACCTTCCACCACTCCAGTGGGTGGTGGATCTAATACTTTTTTGGCAAAGTTTTCATTATAGATACTTAATTTCTCCTTTTCCTTCTCCTGATTATTTGAGATGGTGGCATTATCCTCCAAACTGGAAATTTTCTCCCCGCTTACTTTGCTTTTAGTTTTTACTGAAGGAATATGCAGGGGAGTTAAAGCTGTACAAACTACACCCCAAGTAACTAAATTCTGATGACCTATGGGGATCCCGTTCTCCTGGAGACATTTAAGTTTCTGTCCTACTGTTTCCCAAACCTCTAAATCATATGACCCTTTATCTGGGAACCAGGGGCAGTGTAGTTTCACGGCTTGTAATAGACTGAGTAAATTCTTTTTTTTCACCTGACATCCTGCAGCTTTTAAAAACTGAAAGAGCTGACAGAAATAAACATCCTGTTCTTTAGAAAGACCCATTCCCATGATAGAAAGAAAATAGAAACAGAATTTTTATGAAAGAAAGTTATTTAGCGCTCTCTCTCTCTCTTTTATATACAAATCCTAAGTTGGGAAATGCCACAGGGATGGGGCTGTGATTGTTTTCACAATGTGCCTAGCATTGCACGGACTTTATCTTCCAGCTGGCGGGAAACCTAGTGTTTCTGTCCTGGTCCACGTTCCAGCTTATCCTGTCACGGGAGACTTGTTCATCATTTAGCACCCCTAGTAGGCATATCAACCACTTGTCCCATGCCCACAGTGTTGTGGCGATTTTTTTTGAGAGAAGAGAGAGAGTGAAAATAAATGTGCGTATGTAGACAGGAACAGAACAGCTGAGAAATTTTTAGAAGAGGAGAAATTTTAGAGAAGGAAAGGAAGCTCCCTTCCTTTAACTAAGAACACTGGCGGCCTTACCAAAGAAGTGGTGCCGCTATGTTACCTTAGTTGACATAGAAGAGGCGTAAAGGAGTTACACCTTAACACAGGGCCCACTTCCTAATACAGGGTGTCATTTCTGACTCATGGTTTGGCAGCAAAAGACAAAAGCAGTTGTCATGCTAAACCGAGTTGTGGAGAAAGAATCGGTTAAATGTGCACAGTACTGACTAACAAAAGACGACCAAGAGATGCTGTTTAAAGAAACAGGATTCATTGTGAAGTTCTTGTCAGAAGATGTGAAGTCATATTATACAGTATGTTACAGGTTACTTTTACTTGCTCACCCCAGCAGCCGTGTAGCCCCCTCTTCACTTGCTTACCCCAGCCGCTATCTTAACCCCCAGTAGCCCAAACGCACCGAGTGTTTATCAGCTAAAATCCCTCTAAAAAATAATAAAGAAAAAAATGTGTGTGTGTGTGCAGTTTTTCCCACCTGTCGCTGTTATCTGGCAGCTGCAGGAGCATGAGTACAATTTTTACCTTTGCAATTTTTTGCCTTTGAAAACCCTTTGGTTTGTGAGGTGGGGCGGTTCTCCCATCTTCTGTTTTTTTGTGTGTGGGAAAGAACCGTCCGTGACCAGGTAAATAAACGCCACAAGCTGCTTCTGAATTGCCTCGTTTCCTCTTTGCTCGCCAATGCACCATAACAAGTACATCTACTACAATTAGAAAATCAATAGTGGTGAAACCAGAACAATATCTCACTTTCATTATACTACCTGGCCAGATTTTGGAGTCCCTGAATTACCAGCTTTATTTCTCAATTTCTTATCTAAAGTGAGAGAATCTGGTTCCTTGAATCCTGAACACGGGCCTGCAGTGATCCACTGTAGACCAGGCATTCGGCGGTCCGACACTTTTGCTCTAGTAGATACCTGTCTTGTTCTGATGGAAAAAGGAGATGATATTAACATTAAACGACTGTTACTGAATATGAGAAAATATCAAATGGGACTTATTCAGACACCAGATCAACTCAGATTTTCATATATGACTATAATAGAAGGAACAAAGTTTATAAAGGGAGATTCAAGTATACAGAAACAGTGGAAAGAACTTTCTAAAGAAGACTTATGTCCTGCTTTTGATCATTCACCAACCAGAATAATGACTGAAAAATACAATGGGAACAGGATAGGGCTGTTATAGAACAGGGGTGTCCAAAAATCCCCAGAGCTGGCAGCTGGGGGATGGAGAGAAAGAAAGCAGCTTTCAGGATGCCTGCACATGCCTGAGGCTGGCGGCTAGTGTCTTTGTTATGCGAATGTATTGGATTCTTCCAAGGCCTCAAGAAGATGGGAGGGGTCTTGGACCGGGGAATGGTATGAAAAGAGCACAGAGCCTGCGTGAGGTTCTGTGAATGGTCAGAACTTGGGACCATGCTGACTGCATCACAGGATGTAGTCAGGGATTTAAAAAATAAGCGGTAGACGTTTTTTTAACAGGTTCTGACCATGCGGTTTTGAGGAGGGGACTACCATGCGGATTTAACTGGGGACACACTGACCATGTGGTTTTGGAAAGGAAAGGCTGGGAATTCACGCGGTTCTGGATTAAATGCTAGCGAGCCCCTTAACACAGACAAGACCTACCCCAATCAGAGTCAAATGATTGGCAGCTACCGGTAAAGCTGAACTGTGTCTAGGAAGTAGGGAAACGGTATCTCTAACTTTTCTAAAACTAGCCTGGTTTGGTAGGGAGAGGCAAGGATATGTGTTTGTGGGTGTTTTAAGGAACATAAGACTTAACTGCAGAAATCCGCAAATAATCTAAATCTATATAACTATTAAATAAACAATTCTTTTTCTTTTCACTAAACTCTGGTACTGAGAGTTATCATTCTGGCGGTGGGAAATCGGGCCCCTAACTAAACAGCCTGTGGGTTCTGTTTCAATTGGAGCAGCTCAGGGGTTCTGTAACAGGGCTAGAAGAAGAAAAACTGATAGGTGACAGATACAAAGGACTAGCCTCCAAAATGCAAGATACTGTGGAGGAGAACAGTGAGAGTGTTCTATGGAAATGAATTCGAGAAGACAGAAAAGCTAAGATGGCTCAGAAGGTGCAGCAGATGAAACAGAGGCTAAATGAGGCTGAACGAAAAAGAAAAAGGCCCAAATTGACAAACACCTAAATATTCATGACTTGAGAATATTCTGCAGCTATATATGTTGAACCATTGATGTGCAAAGCAAGACCTGAGGCCCACTCCAGAAACTAATGTGAGGCTTGATAAACCTGTAGATTGCCGCACATTTGTCTGTTTACAAAGTAAATTTTACATCCAGGGAAAGAAGAACACCACCAGCAGGAGACTGCAGAACCCTCTAATTTGATGTATTGTTAAGTTTTTTAATGTGTGTATGAAATGTGGAAAGATGTAAAAGAAATAAATTAGGAGACTGTATTGTACTGCCAAAAAACAAACAAAACAAAACAAAAAAACCCATACCATACCGTTTGGGAGGATTTGGCCAGCTTTTCCCCCTGTCTAGGCGTGCTGTCCACAGTCCTCGGCTCATAGCCAGTGGCACTTATGCGAGTCCTCTGCCCCATGTTGATGCGCCACTTGAGAGAGACTCTGGGTCCCTTGGAGTGGATGAAGAAACTACTCATACACTCACCATCTGAGGAAGGAAGGGAGGGGGTTTTCTCTGAGGAAAATCGCCCTCATTTCTTTATTAGCCAGGGTTTTTACCTACTTTCTACATGGGAAGTGCATAAGAAAAACATGCAGGCCTTCACCAAATGGTTGGGAGTAATAACAAAAGGAAATGCAGATCAATACAGGGTTGAGGTGCCCAGGTATTTTACACAAGTTCAGAACATTTACTCTTGCTCAGTCATTCTGTTTTTTCACATCCTACTAACAAGAATTCGAGGCTGTTTAGAGAAAAACAGAGCAGGTTCCCTTTTCCTTGAAAGTCCTTTTCCTTTGTATTTCTATTCTATCTTTAGATGGGATTCAGAGCAAGCCTGGAAGACAACCTGCTGGTTAAGGGCCCAGCGGAGGCTGCGGGGGTCGGGGGGGGGGCCTCTGCACAGTGGTCAAAGTCTTTTAAACCTAGTCTGTCTGTTTCCCACATATTCCCATTTTGCTGAGAGTTTTTTTTTTTATCATAAATAGGTGCTGGATTTCATCAAATGCTTTCCTGCATCTATTGATATGATTATATGATTTTTATCCTTTTATTTTTGTGGTGTATCACAATAATTGACTTGCAGGTGTTGAGCCAACCTTGCATTCCAGGAATAAATCTCACTTGATCATGGTGTACAATCTTTTTAATGTATTGCTGGATATGGTTTGCAAATATAATATTTTGTTGAGGATTTTAGCATCTATATTCATCAAGGATATTGACCTATAATTTTCATTTTTTGTAAATGTCTTTCCCTTGTTTTGGAATCAGGGTAATGCTGGCCTCATAAAATGTGACTGGGAGCTATCTCTCCTATTGAATTTTTTAAAGTAATTTGAGAGGATAGGAGTTCATTTTTCTTTGAATTTTTGGTAAAATTTATCTGTGAAGCAATCCAGTTCATGACTTCTGTTTCTTGGGAGTTTTTAGATTACTGACTTGATTTTGTTAGTAGTTATTGGTCTCTTCAGGTTTTTTTTTGTTACTTCTTGATTCAGTCTTGGAAAATTATATGTTTCTAGAAAATTGTTTTTTCCAGGTTGTCCAATTTGTTGACATGTACTTGTTTGTACAATTTTCTTATAATTATTTGTATTTATGTGCTTTTAATGTTCACTTCTTCTTTTCCACTTCTGTTTATTGCTTTATCAATTTTGTTTATGTTTTAAAGCTCTTGGTTTCATTGACCTTTTGTATTTTTTAGACTCTATTTCATTTAGTTTTTCTCTGGCCTTTATTATTTTTTCCTTCTACTCACTTTGTTCTTTGGTCTTATTTTTCTAATTCACTTAATAGATTTAAGGTTAGATTGTTTACTTAAAAGCTTTCTTCTTTCTTGATAGGCCTGTATTGCTAGGAATTTCCCTCTTAGAACTGCTTTGGCTGTGTGCCATAGATTTTTTGGGCCATTGTATTTGCAATATCATTTGTCCCAAGGTTTTTTATTGCTTGTTTGGTTTTTTTGGTTTTTTTAAAAAATCTCATTGTCAACCCATTTATTGATTAATAGCATAGTCTTCATGTGTTTATATGTTACTCAGGCTTTTTTGTAGTTGATTTCTAGTTTCATACCATGGTAATCCAAGAAGATGGTGGTAATATGATTTCAATCTTCCATTAAGTGATATTTTAAATTTATAATTATAGAAATTTTTAAGTTTAAAAAGGTAATTTTTAAATTTCTAATTATATTATCCATTTCTCCTACGTTAATCAGTTGGCATTTTATGGTATGAGGGGGGGGAACCTTTACCCTCTTTATAATTTATTTGTTTATATTAGTATGAACCCATGGTTTCTTTTTTATCAAGGGGTTAATCTGTAACTATAATTATTTTGATGTTTAAATTGTTACAGATTTAACCAGGGGAACCCCTACAGGCTGACTTCTGTGACCTCCCCCCCCTTTTTTTACATTTATTCTTCATTCTTTAAGATTTTTCTTGTTCTCTTGCAGAATAAGATGTTCCCAGCTCATTCTGTACTTTCCCTGCCCCATCCCTGGAATCTGCCAAATCTACAAGGATGCCTCGTCCTTTTCAGGGGACAATAATATTTGGAAACCAAAATCTGAGCACTCTGTGGGTTCATTGCTCCTAAAAGTTCCAATGCTTTCAGATCTTCTTCAAGGGTAGAGCTAGAAAATATTAGTATTTGTATATATACATGCACCTATATGTATAATTCCATCTGTGTAAATATATTGGAAACCATGAGTTCATACCAATATCTCCAGTTCCAATCCAACACTACTCAGGTGCTTGATAACGTGAAATAGAACATAACTCATAAGCAAGAATTCAATGGCTTAGGGACTCATTTTTTAAATCTTAACCCAAGGATATATTTATTGATTTTAGAGAGGAAGGAGGAGAGAGAAACATCGATGTCAGAAACATCAGTCAGTTGCTTCCTGTATGTGCCCTGACTGGGAATCAAACCCAGAGACTTTTGGTATACAGGACAATGCTCCAACCAAGTGATAAACCTGACCAGGGAACAGACTCATATTTAGGATAAGAGACATAACACCGTGGAAATAACCCCAGGGGATGGGGCAAACTCACTGCTTAAGGTGGCTCTTAAGAAGCTGGATAAGATGATGGCTAATCCTCAGTGAAGTGGAAAGGCCTGAGTACCCTGGCAGAAAGTAAGAGAAAAGAATGGAAAGGCTGAAGGAAGTGAACATGCTGGATTACATAATGTAAAGCCCAAAAAGCCCCTGTGTTCCACAGGAGGACCCTGAGGACATCACACCCATTAAGGACATTGAGACCACTCTGATGAGAGGGGAGAGCCAGTTGTAGCTCTTCTGCAGGCTGAGGAAACAGTGGTTAGAGGCAGGCACAGAGCTGAGCTCATGAACACCTATTGAAATAATGGAGCTCTGAAGTAAGAAAGGCCAGAAGGCTGCCACAGTGATGGGTAAAATCAGAAGAGTAATCAAGGGAGCTTGATCTGTAGAAGTTGTGGAGATAGTTAATAGAGATGATGTTCTTAGGGGCAAAAGGAATGACAGAACTATGTTAACTCTCCCAAACTCTGTCATGGTATAATCCAAAAAGTTATAGATGACTTCACATTATGCTCACCCAACAAGGGGGGAGGTTTTTTAATTTTTTTTAAAAATTAATAAATTGTTAGAATAGTTTTGGGTTAACAGAGAAATTGAACAAGGGTGATTTTAACTCTGTAATCAACAAAAAGCAAGAATGAGCAGGGTCCTCTGGGTAGTCACCCCTATACAATCCCTTGCTCAGTTCCCAGATCTGGGCCATTTTCAGATCTAAAACTCATTGACCAAAGAGGTATCTGAGTCTAGAAGGAAAGACCCAGCATTCCTTGGCCAGTACATACTATGATAAATCCCCCAGTTCTTCGCCCAAGAGACCTACAGCCACTTATTGAATGATTTTACACTGTGGAAAGGAAAATAACTGAAAATTTTTAGGACTTCTTGACACAGGACTGAGTTGACATTGACTAAATGCACCACCACAGCTCCTTATTAGAGTGGGGGCTATGATGACTAAGTATTTAAGTCCTGGCTAAGATCTGGCTCACAGCATACCCATTGGGTCTGTAGATCCACCCCAAGGTCATTTCCTCAGCCCCCAAGTACATAGTTGAAATCGATATACTTGGGATTTGGAGTATACCGCACATTGGGTACCTAGTATGTTGAATAAGAGCTAGTATAGTGAGGAAAGCCATATGAAAACTGCTGAAACTGCCTGGTTGGCTAAGATAGTTAATAAAAATTATGTATCATGAGGATGGCTGAGATTAGTATCACCATTAAAGACATAAAGAATTCAGCCACGACCAGGTGAGTCGGTTGCTTGGAGCATTGTCCTATGCAGGTTTGATCCCGATTTAGGGCACATACCTAGGTTGCAGGTTCAATCCCCAGTAGGGGTCTGTACAGGCAGCTACTGATCAATGTTTCTCTCACATTGATTTTTCTTTCTCCCTCTCTCCCCCTCTCTCTCCCTCCCCACGCCCGTCAAAACAGTAATATATCCTCAGGTGAGGCTTTGAAAAAAAAGACCTAATGGATTCTGATCCTTTTAGAAATAGGATGGATGCTGAAGAATGACTAGGGATTACTCAGACTTAACCCAATAGTAATTCCTATTCCATCTACTATTCCAGATGTATCATTGCTAGTGCACATTAATAAGACCTTAGGTATGTGGTACACAGCACTTGGTTTGGTAACTACATTCTTTACCATGCCAATTTTAGTCATTTACAGTGTTGTCATAGGCTATGTTAACTCTCTCACCTTTTATCAAAATATATCTGGACCACCTGGACAACATACTGATCCATTACATCCTGATTGGACAGGACAACTAAGAGGTAGCCAGGGTGCTGGTGCTGTTGGTAATATACATATGCTCCAGAGGGGTGGAAATAGTCCCTAAAACTATTCAGGGACCTACCACTTCAGCGAATTTTTTAAGGGTCCTGTTATTAGCGACATGCCAGCATATCACTTCCAAAGCAAAAGACAAATTACTGCATAATGCATTCCCTGCCAAATGAAAGAAGTATAGTGCCTGGTCAACTTCTTTGAGTTATGGAGATAATGCATCCCACACCCAGGAATTTTGTTCCAGCCCATATATTAAGTGACCAGCAAGGCTTAGGTGGGGCCAGAAATAACAAGTCCAGACCACGGTGCAATCAGCCCTGCTTCTTGAATCATACAGTCCTGTAGACCCTATGGTGTTGGAAAAGATATACTATGGAGCTTATGTAAGTTTCAGTGAGAGAATCAAGTGGCAGATCTCTGGGGTTCTACATTCATGCCATCAGTGCAGATAAGTGTGCTCTTTTTGAGAAACAGCTCTTAACATGTTATAAGGACTTGGTAGAAAGATAACAGTTGACCATTAAGTGACTGTGCATCTGGAACCTCTGATTGTGACCCACAAAGTCATAAAGTAAGACCCAACAGCAGTCCATCATAAGGTGGAAATGTACATCCAGGTTCAATTTGAGCAGGTCTAGAGAGCAAAAAGAAGCTGTCTAAGTAAGCAGTTAAGACCCTCATGTCATCTACTACAGTTGCACCAGTGCTCCTATCCCAGTTTTCACCTATAGGCATAACCAGCTGAAAAAGGAGAAAAATCTCAAACTTGATTTATAGATGAGTTAGCTTGTATGTGAAGCCCAACGGGAAAATACTGATTAGTGCATTGCAATCACATTCAGAAGACTGTGCCAAAGGAAGTTTTTCCTAATGGGCAGAACTGTGAGCAGTGCACCTGGTTGTCCCTTTGTGTAGAAGGAGATGTGGACTGAGTTGAGAACATACACAGGTTCTAACACAGCAGCAGCACCTTGGCTGTCTTAATTAAGGCCTAGAAGGCAAAAGACTAGAAGGTAGGAGACAAAGTTATCAGGGGTAGGGCCATTGAATGAACATCTCTGAGCAAGCACCAAGTTTGAAGATTCTGGTATCACATGTTAATACCCACTAGAAAACACCTCCTACAGAACAGGTACTGACAAAATTACTCAGCCAGTTGAAGTTAGAACTGTATGGAAGGCACCTCAGAGGAATAGCCTTGCTCTCAGAGACAGAAGCTCTTTATAGGCTCAATAGCAGGGACTTCCACTTCCCAAAACTGATCCAGTTACTGCTACCTGTGAATGTCCACTTTGTCATCACCAGAAGCCAACATTGAGCCCCTGTCCTTGAAAGAGACCAGCTGACCACTGGGTGGTAAACTGAATATGTGAGGCTTTGTCCACCTTGGAAGGGCTAGTGCTTCATCCTCCAAGGATTGACACCTATTCTAGGTAAGAGTTTGCCTTTCATGCCTTTAGAGCCTCAATCAGCACCACTATCTGGGTCTTATGCTTGATTCACATGCATGGACTTCCATACATATAACATCTGATCAGTGAAAGAAATTGGAGTGAACCTATGACCACAGATCCACTGATCACACTGTATACAAGACTATCCAGAGGCCTTCTAGAATTCTAGGACAGCTTTCTAAATGTGCAACTGAAACGCCAATTTACAAAAAACACTCAAAAGGGATAGGGCTGCTCCTTTAAGACATAACATATTTATTAAATCAGAGAGCTCTGTATGGAGCTGTGTCCCTAATAGGAAGGCTACATGGGAGTGGGAATCAAGGAGTAGAGGCAAATATTGCTCCTCTTGTCATCACTACCAGTGACCCACTGAGGATTTTGTGCTTTCCATCCCTCAGACTCTGCAAGGTTAGCAGTCTGTTCCCATAGTGGACACTTTCTTGCCAAGGGACACAGAAATAGTCCTGTTGAACTATTGGTTACAGCTGCCATCAGGACACTTTGGACACCTCGTGTTCAAGGAGCATCAGGGGGATAAAGGAGCATCATCATGGGAGGGACAAATGATTCAACTCAGCAGGAAGAGCTGGAGATCCTTATTCAAAATGGTAGCAGAATCGCTACTATGGAAAGCAATATGGAATGTCCTCAAAAAACTAAAAATGGAAATGCCTTTTGATCCAGAGATTCTATTGCTACAATTACACCTGAAGAATCCTAAAAAAAAAAAAAAAGTGGTAGCAGAATCAGGTGATTCCCTTGAGCAAGTCTTGATATGCATTCCCCCCCACCCCCCACCCCGTAACCGTGAATAAATCGTTCAGTTTTGGAGGGCAGCAACCCCAGAATGAGCAGGGAAATCACAATCACACATTCAGGCTCTTTGAGTATGAAGGTTTGAGTCATAGCACCACATAAGTCCAGGTGATAGTTGAGGATGAGGAGTTTCAAATGGACAGTGGAGATGGAAGAGAATGAGTACCAGTTATGGCCCTGAGAACAACCACAAATTCAGAGACTACGATTTTTACTACTAACTTCACCTGTGCATTCCTCAGGAAGAAATGTCCATGAGAACCACACAGGAGTTGCTCCCTGAACCTGTGTAAAGTAGATGTGTGTAGTGTGAGGACAACACCTGACAGCGTTTTTAAAGCTCAGACCACCCACCCTACTTTAGGGTCTGAGAGCTCTCCTAGCCTTCCTCAATTGCCTCGCTATTTCCTTTGACACAGCCTTTACCCTTAATAAAATTTTTGCTTGTTTAAGCCCATCTCAGCTTCTGCTTCTAGGACTAGGATTAACACAATTAAATAACGGAGATTCTTTATGATGTTGAGTCTCCCTGACAAAAATTATGGTATGTTCTATTTGTTGAAGTTTTCTGTTGTGTTTTTAGTTCTCTTCATAAAAGTCATGCCCTTTTTTTTCTGGCTATTTTTGCTGTTGTTGTTGTTATTGTAAATGGGTCTTTTCTTCTACTGTGCTTCTCTCTAGTTGTAATTTGTATAAATGAAAGATATTGACTTCTATATAATTATATAACTTGTAACTAATTTACAAATCCTTTATTATTCAGTAGTTTTGTTGTTAATGTTGAGTCTCTTGGGTTTTTGAGTTATGTAGTCACAATACCTGCAAATAGTAGTAGTTTATTTATACCTTCCCAATTGTTATACCTCCAATTTCCTTCTTTTGTCTAACTATATTGAACAGTAAATCAAATATAATATTAAGTGTTTGTGAGAGTGACCATCCCAATCTTGTTTCTAATTCTGGTAAAGATGCTTGCAGTATTTCCCCATTAGTCACAATGCCAGCTTTTGTGCTGAGTTAGATAGATCATCTTAAGAAAGTGTTGTTTTGTCTTAATTTATTGTTTTTATTTCTTAGTCATGATTGTTGGATTTTTCAAATGACGTTTAAGCATCTATGAGATTGAATGTATTATTCTCTCCTACTATTTTCATGTGATTGTTTCTCTAACATATAAACATCCTTGCATTCCTAAAATAAATCTTACTTGGTGATGATGTATTTCTTTCTTTTTTTTATGCTGCTGGATTCTGTATGATAATATTTTATTTAAGATTATATTTTTGTATTTATAGTCATAAGTGAGATTGGTGGTCTGATATCAGGTTTTGGTATCAATGCTACCATTTTGTAACCAAATAACCAATGCTGTTACAGAACAGCCAGTGGGGTTCTACCACTTGCCACCCATAGGTAAAAATTCTGGAGACAGAGTCTGGTGGAAAGGGAAGGGAATCCTTTATTTAAAGTATATACATCTAGAAATAATGGCACGTTTCTGCCTCAAAGCCCATTTCCTTTAAAATGCCTCAATGAAAATCACCCTGCCACCCTCTGCCATCTCAGTTCAAGGTTGCAGCAGAAACTTTTCCTCCCACCCAAAGTATTATCCTTTTTGTCCTCTGGAGTCTCTGGGTCCAGGAATCCTACTCATGGCATGCTGTCCTCTTCCTCCAGCTGCTACCCTCAAGCGGTCTGCTTGAATTTGATGGTGTCACAGATTCTCACCAAGCCAATTTCTCTTCCATAAACATGTTCTCTCCCCTCAGTCAGGAAGTGACCTAGCTGCAGGTACTAAGAGTTTAAATCAAAAATATATACAGGGTATTAAACATATACAAAGGTAACATTTAATTTGAATACCACATCGAAATTAGCACCAAATTCTAGAATCCAGCTTGTATCAGATAAAAGCTTCAAAGACAAATTTCTTCTTAAATGTTTATTCTAGTTTCCTGATTTAACTCATGCAGCATATGGTACTCATCTGCTCACAGTCAATTTAAAAGCATTTGCAGCCCTGGCTGGTGTGGCTCAGTGGATTGAATGCTGACCTGTGAACTTTAAGGTCACTGGTTAGATTCCCTGTCAGGGCGCATGCCTGGATTGTGAGCTGGGTCCCCAGTTGGAGGTGTGCAAGAGGCAACTGATTGATATTTCTGATGTTTCTTTCCTTCTCTTTCTTTTTTCTCCTCTCTCTGAAAATAAATAAGATCTTAAAAAAAAAAAAAGCATTTGCAATGGACAATGAAGGTGCCCAGCTTATCATTTCCTGCTTGCTGATCCACATCTGTTGGAAGGTGGACAACAAAGCTAGGATGAAGCCGCCAATTCACACTTAGTACTTGCATTCAGGAGGAGTGATGATCTTGACCTTCATTATGCTGAAGGTCAGGGTGGTGATCTCCTGCATGGTGTCAAACATGCCAGAGTACATGTTGGTCTCATCAGACAGCACTATGGTGGCATGGAAGTCCTTCCAGATGTCCACATCATGCTTCATGATCGAGTTAAAGATGGTCTTATGGATGTCACAGGACTCCATACCCTGGAACGAAGGCTGGATGAGTGCCTCTGGACACCAGAACCACTGGTTGCTGATGGTGATCACCTAATAGTTGGGCAACTGGTAGCTCTCAAGGAGGAGGAGTTGGTGGTGGCCATCTCCTGCTCCAAGTCCAAAGGAATGTAGCAGAGCTTCTTGTGGCATGCATGATTTTCCATTTGGCTGTGGTGATGCTGTAGGCATGCTCTATGAGACACTTCATGAGGTAGTCCATCGGGTCCTGGCCAGCCAAGTCCAGATACAGGATGTCATGAATCAGGATAGACCTTGTAGATGGCACCATGTGAATGACTCTATCCCTAGGGTCCATTATAGTACCAGTGATGCAGCCAGAGGCAGAAAGACAGCAAGGCCCAGATGGTCACATACATGGCCCAGGTGTTGAAGTTCTCAAACATAATCTGAGTTAATTTTCTCCCTGTTGGCATTGGGGAACCTCAATCAGCAGCACCAGGTGCTCCTCAGGGAGGGGCCATGTGGAGCTCATTATAGAAGGTGTGGTTCCAGATCTTCCCAAGATCATCGAGTTGATGACTATGAGGTACTCCATGAGGTACTTCAGGGTCAGGATGCCACACTTGCTCTGGACTTTTTGCATCCCCTGGCCCACCATGACACTCTGGGCACTCTGACAGCGGATGGGAACACAGCTTGGGGGGTCATCATTTCCAGCAAAGCCAGCTTTACACATACCATTGTCAGTGATGGGCCCAGCAATTTCTTCTTGCATTGTAATCAAGGAGAGTGGGAGCCGAGGAACAAGGAAGCTGAGCTACAGGAGCACATGGAGCACATGGACTCCATGAGTTTTTATATATTGTGTTTTTATTGTCTACAGTTTCAGTTAATGGTTTCTTCTTGTGTTACTGAGCGAAAGGGGTGTTCTTTCACATGGCACCTTGGTGTAAAACCCAACAATTAGTGTTGAGGAAAACAGGTCTTTATTTACAATAGTCCACCCTAGGGAGGGCTGTGAGCACTCCTGCTCAGAGCCCTGTTTTCCCATGGGACCCAGCACTTCCCTTGCTCCCCAAAAGGCTATAAACCAAAACCATGCCCAGAAGTTCCCCATCCCTTATCTGTGAGCTCTGTCTTTCAGGATCTGGGGTACGATGTCATCAGCCTCCGTAGAACAGTCCAGGAAAACATGTGCTGTGTTGTACTGGATCATGGAGAAGTCCAAGTTTTAACAGAGTTCTTTCTGCCTATTCCGAGTTCCAAAAGTCCAAAAATTCAGGCTTTGGAGTCTGCTGAAGCTGGCACAATTAAAGCAGCATCAGGCTGGCTTTCTTACTAGCCCAGGCTGCATGCGTCCCTTTCCTTCTTTCAGACTGCATGGCCCCGCGCCCTTCCAAAACCACATGGTTCTCTCTTTTCCTTTCAAAACCACAGGTTCTCCCCTGACTTTCAAAGCTGCATGGTTCTCCACTGGAAATAGCTGCCGCCGTATTTTTAAATCCCTGACCATGGCCTATGATGCAGTGGACGTGGTAACCGGTTCTGACCACTCACAGAACCTTGTGCAAGCCCTTATGCTCTTTCCTCACCATTCTATGGTCCAAACCCCTCCCATTTCCTTGGGGCCTTGGAAAAAACAAATCCATTTGCATAACTAAGACACTAGCTACCTGCCATAGATATGCAAAGACATCGTGAAAGCTGTCTCCTTTCCTCAATCCCAAACCACAGGCTCTGGGGACTTGGGGGGGCCCTGCTGTGTAACACTTGTTCTAAACTTTGTTTAAAATAGTTTTAAATTTCCACATAGAAAGAATTTTGTCCCCTAATTTTATTAATTTCTATTATATTTCACTACAATCAAAGAATGCAATCTTTACTCTTTACTGTTTGGATGTTGCTAAGGTTTCTCTTTACAGCTTAATAGTTTTTGTGACTGTTCATGTACTTAGGACATAAAATTTGATATATTAGTCAGATCTACCTTATCAATTACATTACTAAGGTCTCCATAACTTACTTATTTTTTACTTACTTGTTCTCTCATAGTCTGAGAAACAGACAAGTTAAGTAATTTTACTAAGTTATCAACAGTACATGGTGCAGTTCTTTAGGTTATGGCAAAACTGAATTCAGGCAGTCTGATTTCAGAACCTCAACTCTTAACTAGTATACATACTGACTTCCATGGGGGTTCATTAGATTTTTCTCTGTGTGGTATCACTTGGGTGTCCAACCATTCAGTAGGGAAAAGAGATCTCACAGGGAAACAACTTGAAGTCAATAAAAAGACTGTGAAGAAACAGGATTTCATATAGCAATTTTGGAAGATATCCAGGCAGTTAGGTGATTCTCTCAGGAACTGAGTACTTGCACAAAATTTAAAAAGACCAGAGAAAAAGGAACTGAAAACTGTGTGGAGAGTTGGTCAGTGAAGTTCCCAAGGGCGTGGTCTACTTAGCAAGGGTGCAGTGTGTTGGGGCAAGGAGGGTATGGTTCCATTTGGGATGATAAACGGCTAATGTCAAGCAACTAAGTAAGTGGAGGTCACGCTTCACCACCAATCTGTAAGATAATTGTGACAGTGGAATGGTTTATCCCTTGCAGACCTTCCAAGCTCTGACTGGGGAGGAAGATACCACTTCTGAAGCAGAAGACTCCATCAGCCAGATAATTGCAAGGGAATGCCCCTGAGTTGTTTTGCCCATGAAGGGAGATGGAGGGTAGGACAGTTGTGATGGAGAGTTGGGGTAATTTTGATGGAGGGTGGGACAATTTGTAGCTCTAACTGGCAGGTCTTTCAACTCCTAAGAAAGGAGAAATATGTCTGTACTAAAGAAGCTAGCCTGTCCACTAGCAGAAATGAGTCCACCTTAGGGAAGTCTTCGTGTATTATGTTTTAAAAACGATACAAGCCAGAGTAGTGTTCTGCATTAAAAAATTATTCCCTGCATATCTTTTGGCCTCACATGTAGAAAGAGTGTCTGTTCTCTACAGCTTAGAGAATAAACCAGTTGCCCTGGCCCTTAGGAGAAGACCCCTAGGTACTTCGCTCACAAGGATGGAGAATCCAAAACTTTACCGATATGCTGGGAGAGAAATGGAATAGTTGTAAAACCTATTACCTGGGTATCTGACAGCTTTGGAGTGGGAAAGCTTTGGAGTGGGAAAGATGAGGTATGTTAGAGAGAAAAGGAATTACAGATTTGCTCTCAAACTCTCATGCTTCACATCCTGGAAGAGGTGAAATAGCTGGTTACTTGAAATTGTCCATTCTCAGGTGAGCAAGGGAAGATGTCAAATTCAATCAGGCCAGAAATAAAACTGGCCATGGAGGTTGGGAAAGGCTGAAGTGGTTGGGACACTCAAGCAGGAAACCTCTGCTAGATAGTGGTGAGCAAGGAGTAGATACTGAAGGCACAGTCTACCAATGGTTGTTGGTGTCCATTCAGTACCAACAGGAATCCCTAATTTGGGGTGTGGTTGTAACAGAACCCTTGGGCTGCTTCGATTGAAACAGAACCCACGGGCTGTTTAGTTAGGGGCCCGATTGCCCGCCGCCAGAATTATAACTCTGAATACCAGAGTTTGGTGACAAGAAAAAGGATTGTTTATTTACACATAGTTCTGCCTCCCCCTCCCAGACCTGGCCAGTCTTAGGAAAGTCAGAAACACCATTTCCCTACTTCCTAGGCACAGTTCAGCTTTACCAGTAGCTGCCAATCACTCAGTTCTGATTGGGGAGGTCCTTTCTGTGCTGTGGTGCCCTCCAGCTCTCAATGCAGGACCGCCTGGATTCTCAGCCTCCTTGTAAACGGCCTTCCTCCTGCAAACCGCATGGATCTCCTCTCCTTCTCAAAGCAGTCTGGCAAGAGCCTCTTCTTAAAGCAGCCTGGAGATCCCTTCTCCAAGCCAGATGGAGGGAGCCCACAAGAGCCAGAGAGTGAGGGCGTGAGGGCCAGAGAGAGCCTGAGAGAGAGAGAGCCTCCTAGAGCCAGAGCCAGCCCAAAATATGTCTGCAGCTGCTTCTCTTCCTCCCTGCCTCCTCTCTCCCCCTGCGTCCTCTCATGCAGTGGGTGTTGCAAACAGTTCTGACCATTCACAGAACCCTCCCTAGGCTCTGTCTGCTTCTTCCATACCAGCCCACAGTCCAAGATCCCTCCCATCTTCCCGAGTCTCAGAAGTAAAGCGGATCTTTGCAACAATGTTTCCAGCCACTAGCTCTAGGCATGCAATGGGCATCCTGAAAGCTGCTTCCCGCTCCCTATCTCCCAGCCGCAAACTCTGGGGTTTGTTTTTGGACTCCCCTGTTTCTGTAACATGGTGAAGATGGAAAATTTATTCAGTGCAAAACAGATCAATTGTGGTACAGCAAGGTTGTGAGAAAAGCGTGGCAATGAGGTAGCCCTGGAGAGAGGCGGCTCTGGGGCCAAGCACCTCTTAGCTAGACACCTCTGCTCTGCTCCTCACTGTCTATTCTACTACATGCCAGTCTGCTTTGCCTTGCACCGGTCTGCTCTGCTCTGCTCTGCTCAATTCTTTGCCAGTCTGCTCTGGCCTGCATTGGTCTGCTCCACTCTGCTCTAGCTAGACATCTTCAGTGCCTAACCAAAGAAAAGGCCACCAAACCATACCTATAGAAAAAAGTTTATGAACTTGTAGTGAGGAATAACTGGTTGTGGGATGTCTCAGAAAGACAAAGCAGGTTTGGGCTCGTGCTGGTTGATACTAAGAATAGATGACCTGTTAGTCATTTTTGCAACTAGTGTCACCTTAATTATGTTTGGTGAGAAACATTGTTCTGTTGCTTGTCTGCATCCTGTTGAAAACATTGTTTATCACAGCCTGACTGCTAGCAGAGCTGCTTTGCACTTTCTCAGGCTGTAATTAGAGTTGAATTGGGGAAAGTAATTTGGCTGACTACAAAGCCACAGTAAGCCTCAGTGGCGCTGTCATTCTAGAGGAACATTGCAGGAAAAATTCACCTAAAGCAGAGGAAAGGGAAGAATATAGCTTGTGTAGAAGTAGGAAACTGCTCAGCAGTCATTGAAATATTTCATCTAAAGCGAATCTTTTCTCGGATACCCAGAATCTGTTCCCTGCACTTCCATGGATTATTCTGTGAGAAGACTGAGGCACATGCGGAGACAAACACTAAACTATACTGAATATAAGATACTATGCACTTCCTCTTCCTTTTGTGGTTGGTTCTGAGCTATACCACCCTGAGGAATTCGGCTTTAAGTTGCAAGCATTTTTTTCTTTTATACTAGCAAAGTTGGACACACAATTTAGTCTAAACTTCTCTTTGTTCTGAAAACGTAACAGAGTTGAAAAGACTTAGTTTTGCAGTGTAAAGCAAAAACGTTCTCCAAAATGGAAAGGATTGAGATACTGTGAATCTAAAAATCTAAAATGTTCATGGGACCTGTAAAGTACCGTGTGTGTGTATACGTGTGTGTGTGTGTACTGTGACTCTGCTCAACTTCTTTCTTCTTTTTTGAGAAGCCTTTTTTTTTAGGTTTAGTTCAGAGGAATAGGAGGAGGGACACACCCAACAGCTGTAGAAGCAGGAAATACCTACTCACAAACTGAAGAACCAAAACATGTACATTGAGACTATTTGTACATATTTGTTCCAGCTACCCTTCTTGGTGAAGTCCACATTTGATAGATGTATAATTGGGAATGTGGATACTTGGTTCACTTTGTGCAATGTATCCAGCATGATTTAGGCAGTTTTATCTCTGCAAACTTACTATTTCCTTTGGAGAGTATTTCTTTGCTAGATCACATTCCAGAAGTATTAGGAACTAAGTCCCATAGGACAGCAAGGGGGCAATTACAGGAGTGATGTTCCTCTCAAGCTGGATTAGGGTCAGTGAAGAAGGACTGGCCTGGGCTTGGAAAAGGTCAACTTAAATTGAACTATTGATTGGAGTAGTTGGAACTAAAAAATACAGACTTAGAGGAAAGTGAAAACTGAAAACTATCTTTGTTTTTCATAATTTATATGGTTATATAAAAGTAAAATTAGCTACTTGCTATAATATCTGTGTATCTCTTGTAGTGATGCTGCATTCTAAATTTATAACAGGCCAACCTCCCTGTAAGGGGAGGATTAGCAGTATCTAGTTTTCAGGGAAGGGCTTAGTTCTCTTTCAAGAAAGTGAAACCTATATAGGAAATTGAAACTTAGCCCATGGAGGAATTTGTGTTTCTCTCTAAGCTTTGTTTGGGGACTATCTCTGAAGTAAGGTAGACATGTTTGCCCAAATACTGATTGTTAGGGGAAGATAATCTCCACCCTTTTGAGGGTGAGAGCTATAAGCTGCAAATGACCCAGCTGTATTTTTGTAAATCAGACTATGTATTCTTTGATATTTCATCACACTTTTTTGTCCCCTTGGTCCAGTATTTCTTAAAATGTAGTTTTCGGACATCCTCTATTAAAATCACCTAGATATTGTTAAAAATAAAATTTCCTTATTCCGAAATTGACTGATTCAAAATATAGGCATGGAACCTAGAGGTCTGTATCTTAAACACTCCCTCAATCTGACCACCCTGGCAGGATCTGAATCGTGCTGCCAGGAATTAAGGAGGGGGCTGCTTTTCATGAAGGCAACAGTCTTAATGAGGGAGGTGGTGATGGCAATAACAGGGGTCCCAAGTGCAAGGCTGTAGCCTCAAGGTCTAGCTATTCTACAGAGCTTGTGTATAAATTCTCCTTCTACACCAATTGCAGAGGCTTTAACCTGTTATTGCAGGAAATGGTGATTTCCTGTAGGCTTTTACTCTCTGGAGAAGCCAAGAAAACCTTATCCATTACTTGCTACATGCTGAAGGCTGAGGCTTCTGAGCTGGGCTGCTGTTAAATCCTTAAGAAGGTGATCTCCTTTGAGCCAGGAAATATCTTTCTGTGAGTAGGGTCCTGCTTGGATGTTCAGTTTCATTTTCTTCAAATACAACAATGACTCCTTACCAATGTTTTATTTGGAGCCTAAGTCAGAGGTTAGAAACTACTGACCTGCCTGCTGTGTGGCTTCACAGGAGGCTTCCGATGCACTTTCATAACCACACAAGACTGACACGAGCTCCAATAATACTGAATACTTCCTTCTTCAGTACTTCCTCTTTGCCTCACATGCCTGCCATGTCCAACCCACCATGTGCTTACATACTGTCAATCCCATCTTTCCTGCCACCTTTCCTTCTGTATGCTTTATTCTGTTACTAATCTCCTATAGAAGCAAAACTGACACTTTGTTCTTCAGTATAATTAAGCACATCACATACTGTAGTTAAGAACAAAATTAATCTACTTTGCACTCTTAGATCCTGCACTTTTTATTGAGATATAATAGACTCATTCGACTGATTCTGCTTCCAGAATAATAAAGCCAGGAAAAGTCCCTGTAAACCCGAACTCTCTAAACAGTGTTATCCCTGATTTTTATTATACTGAGATCTGAAGACATGAGTAATCTTTGTAAATATGATAGTTGTATGAGAAGATAGTTTATTTTCTCAGAATGAACAGATTAGTAATTAACTTGGTATTATTCACAATAGTGCCTTTCCTCTCCTTTAAATATTTGTGTTTTGAATATGATGAGCCAGTCTTTCTGCCTTCTTCAGAAAGAAGTCTAAGACTTCCAGCCAAGATGGAGGCATAGGCAGTCCCACTGCATCTCCCTTCACAACTAAGAAATACAACTACCTCAGAACTGGAGATGACCAGACATTCCAGAAAATCGGGCTGCATGGAAGTCCAACAAACAAAGATATAAAGAAGAAATACTCATCCAGACAGGTAGGAGGAGCAGAGCTGGGATGGAGAGGATGCAGTGTGGTGGCAGTGGCGGCAGCAGCAGCTGTGGCTGGCTTGCAGAAAGTGCAGTCACACATTATAAAAGTAGGGAGGGACACCTGGGGAGCGCTCCCAGCACCAGACCAGACCATGTGGCTCAGGGTTCCAACTCCAGGGAAAATAAAGCCTTATTGCTTCTGACTGTGAAAACCAGTGGTGGTTGGGGCAGAGGAAGAAACTGCTGGTCCCTCAGCAGAGTCCACTTATTGAAAGGGCCCCCACAGTCCTAGAATGTCCATAGACCCACCCACTCAGAACCACAGCCAGAGCAACAGCTAGAGAGGCACCAGCCCCAAACGGGAAGTGGGAGAGGTGCCTGGAAAAGGTTCGAGTGTTCAGCAAGTGGCATTGTTCCTCTCAGACCACTCCCTCACGTACAGTGCCACAATGTGGTGAAACAGGTTGCCCATAATGACGAATACCTAAGGCTCTGCCCCTTGCAACATAACAGGTGTGACAGCTCTACCTAAGACACAGAGGCAAACATAGGAGGCTGTCAAGTTGAGGAGAAATGGAAGTATGGCCCAAAAGAGGAAACACATCAAGGTTCCAGTGGGAGAGCTAAGAAACAAGGAGAAAGCCAACCTAATAGACACAGACTTCAAAACATGAAAGATAAAGATGCTCACCGACTTGACAGATATGCTTCAGTATGGCAAACACAGAAGGCAATAAGTGAAGTCTATGATAAGTGAAATGAAGGAAAATCCACACAAAACCCATGGTGAAGGGAAGGAAACCAGGGTTCAAATCAATGACACTGGGGAACACAATTTACGTTGACTTAGAGCTAACACTTGTTTTTGACTAACTTTTGGCATCTGAATCCAAAAATGACTCCAGTTTTTCTCTATCATGTCAACTTTTTAAGGTACAGGATACCTTCCCTTTGTCCCAAAAATCATACAAAATGTACATACAAAGGAAAATAAAGAAAAAATTACCTGAATATACTATTTAGAGTTATTTTATTCCTATAAATGCTATATATTGTTACTGTAAGTCAAATTGTATACAAGTAGTAAAGTTCTGCTACCAAACATACATATTAAGGTATTTTATCTTTTCCAACAACAGGTCTGGAAATGCCAAAATGAGATACTTGAAACAGTCTCCCTCAGTTGGCAAAGCTTTAACAAATTGCTTCATGAGACTCAGTTTTATGTGCAAAGGTGGGAATATAATGTTCTTTCTGTCAACAAGTGGCTCATGTAGAATGTTTGTATCCCCAGGTTTGAGTTCAGATCTTGGAGGCCAATTTGACTCCACCAATGCTTCTCATGAGCTCTGCTGTCCCATATACACTGAAAACAGGGATACTTGGTGTATCTGCATCACTGACCAAGAAGGAAGCAGACCATTTGAAGGTCAACACAGATGATCCAATTGTGCTTGTGATATTGCAACAGATCAGTGACTTTATGTCTTCATATTCTTCACGAAAACAAACTGAATGGTCAATTGGGACTGCACCAAATAAATAGCCATTGTGGAGGAGGACACACTTCAAGCTCCGCTTGGAGCTATTGATGAACAGTCGCCATTCAATTGCATTATAGATTAGAATTCCCAATTCTTCCATTAAACCATGTATGTTGTAGCAATACACAAAGCCACCATCACTTCAGAAGTAGTGCAGAAATGCACTTTCTCTTGACTAAAACTAGGATACTTTTGCTCCTTTTTCAAGCAAGTTTTTCTTGTGCAGTCTTGATGCTAGGAGTTCTGACGCCTTTTGGGATAGTCCAAAATACATGCCAAATCATTCAACTCATGCTGATCAAATCCCTAACAAACTGAGTCATCTTCAATTTCAAAATCTTCATCATTCCTGTCACTTAGTTCTCCCCATACTCCTGTTTTTCGAAAGAGGGTAGTTCAATGAAAACGGGCACTGGGATTTCATCTGGATGAGGCACTGGGCATATAACTGATGGTAGACTAGGATACTCTATTTTACATTTATTTTTCTTGTTATATCCTGACGTTTTCACTATACAAAAGTAACAGTCACTTGAATGATCTCCAGGCTCTCGTCAAACCATAGGTTTACCAGATGGCAATTTATCATGTGTTCCCTTTGTCCACATCCATAAACTCTCGATGCACTGCTTGCACACCTTGTGAGGGGCCCAAGACTTATCTTGATCACCAAGTTTTACTTTAAAATATGCAAAACAGGCTTGCCAAATAAATGTGCTGATGTTTGTCCTTTGACTGGGAATGGTGAAACTGCCACAGATATAACAAAATGAATCAGGGTTGTTTAGGCACATACGACGAGAAATAGCAGAGGCAGACATGATCTGAAGGAAAGGAAATAAGTACATATGTAAATAAAAAAATAAATTCTGCTAACTAATTGTATACAGACAAGAAGTTGGACTATACTTCGGAATATGATTCAGTATATGGAGTGGCACACAACCTCTCACCATACTGTCTCATGTATAAACTGAATAGCCTAGACAAGTATGAACCTGTCGCTGGTCTCAAAGGTCATCCCCCACCCGTCCCCAGTCAAGGGAGGTTTGCTCTCAGCCAATAGGAGAGCGCTAGTGTTTCCTTTGATCCAGGCTCGATCCAGCCTAGAATGATCGCATTAAGATAAGTTATGCAGAAAAAAAAATGACATGATAGAAGAAAACTAACTGCAGTTTTGAAATCAGCATGCCTATTTAAGTCTAAAACAGCTTAAAAAATCAAACTCAACAGGAATTATGTTAAAAAATTGTTCCCCTGTCTGATTTGGAACATACAGAAGAAAAAAACAGCCAACCAGTACAGAATGAGGAAATAAGAATTGCAAAAAATTAGGAGAGGCTTAGGAACCTCTGGGACAACTTTAAACATACCAACATTCAAGTCATAGGGGTACCAGAAGGAGAAGAGGAAGAGCAAGACATTGAAAATTTATGTGAAAAAAAAAAATGAAGAAAAACTTCCCAGATACAGTGAAGGAAATAGAAATACAAGTCCAGGAAGCACAGGGAGTCCCAAACAAGCTAGACCCAAAGAGGACCACTCCAAGATACCTCATAGTTAAAATGCCAAAGGTTCAAGATAAAGAGAGACTCTTAAAAGCAGCAAGAGAAAAGCAGAGTTACCTACTAAGGGGTTCTTATTAGACTGTCAGCTGATTTCTCAAAAATAACTTTGCAGACTAGAAGGGACCAGCAAGAAGTATTCAACGTGATGAAAACAAGGACCTACAATCAAGATTACTCTATCCAGCAAAGCTATCATTTAGAATGGAAGGGCACATAAAATGCTTCCCAGACAAGGCAAAGCTAAAGGAATTCATCATCACCAATCCCTTATTATGTGAAATGTTAAAGAGACTTGTTTAGAAAAAGAAGGCTGATCAGAGGCCACTGCTCCCAGAAATGCGTGCATCCAATCACTCTCTCCCGAGGAGTTGGTGCCCCCACCCTGTAGGGTTATGACTCGTTGATTAAAAAGAACTTTCCCAAGTACTTTGCACTTTTGACTGCATAGTATGGATACCAATGAAGAGAAGAAGGAATGGAAACAAAGTTATTTTGCTCGTTGGAGGCCTAGACTGACACACTAGATCTCCCTCCACAACTAAGAAGGACTACAACTACCGCAAAACCAAAAATAACCAGAAGTTACAGAAAATAAAGCTACATGGAAGTCCAACATATGAAGTTATACACAAGTGGTGCTTGTCCAAACAGGTAGGAGGTGCGAAGCTGGGGTGGAGCAGTCAAGCTGTGCTGGCAGAGGCAGCTGCAGCAACGGGTGGTGGGACTGTGGTAAGCACAGATGCCCATATTTAAGGGAAGGCGAGAAGCACCTAGGAGCACCCCTAGCTGCAGATAAAAGCCGTCAGCTTATGATTCTAAAGCCAGAGAAAGCAGACCTCCATTTTCTTGGACTGTGAGGCCTAGAGGATGTGGGGATGGAGGAGGAGGCTCCCGGTCTCTCAGCAGAGAGAGAATGGCAGGAATCCATCTTGGACCCCCACCCCAACACAAAGTGCCACAGTGTGGTGAGAAGGGTCGCCTGGTAGTGACGAATGCATGGGGTTCCGCCCCCAATAGCACAGAAGGTGTGACAGCCCTGCCCAGGAAGCAAAAAACTGCCAAGATGGCAGGGATAATGATAGAGATCCCAATCACATAGCTGACCAGAAAGCAAATACATGAATTAACAAACAGAAAGATAACCTTTCTGAGGCTCAGTTCAGAGCTATAGTTATAAGACAGCTTACAGAAATAACAGTGGGACTTAATCAAGACAAGGAAGGAATGAAGACTCGTTCTGCTGAAATGAACGAAAACACATGAAACAAGTGGTGAGGGAAGGAAAACCAGGGATCGAATCAACAAATTGGAACATAGGGAAGGAACAGTCAACCAGTGCAGAAAGAGGAAACAAAGAGTGAGGAAATGAGGAAAATCTCAGAAAGCTCTGGGACAACTATAAGAGAGTGAACATCCGAATCATAGGGTTGCCACAGGTGAAGAAGAAGAACTAGGAATTGAAAAATTATGTGAAAAAATAATGAAGCAGAACTACCCTAACTTGGGGAAGGAAAAACTTACAGGTCTAGGTAGCACAGAGTTCCAAAACAACTGGACCCAGGGAGAAGCACACCAAGACACATTATAATCAAAATGTCAAAAATTAAAGATAAAGACAGAATCTTAAAAGCAGCAAGAGAGAAGAGAATTATGTACAAAGGGGTTCCAAGTAGACAGTCATCTGATTTCTCAAGGGAGACCCTGCAGGCAAGAAGGAACTGGCAAGAAATATTCAAAGTAATGAAAATCAGAAACCTACAGCCGTGAATACTCTATCCAGTGAAGCTTTCATTCAGAATAAAAGGGCAGATAAAGTGTTTCCAGGACAAAGTAAAACTGAAGGAGTTCATTAGATCCAAACAGCTGTTATATGAGATGTTAAAAGCACTTGTTTAGAAGAAGGAGGATCAAAACTATGAACATTAAAATGAAAACTTCATCACAACAACCAACAACAGAAATTAGGGAACCAAAACAAAGGCAAACTAAGTAGGCAACGAGAGTGGAAAAAGAATTATAGGTTTGGGGAACATATAGTGGGGAGATCAGCGGGGAGGGGGGTTGAGGGAGAGGAAGGGAGATGGTACAGGAATTAAGAAGCATAGTAGGAGGAAGTGGAGTAGACAGGAAGATGTTGAGAAGAACTATATGCCCAACCAATGGGCATGGACTAAGGGAGGGGGACAACTGGAGGGAGGGGGTGTCACTGGGTGGAGGGGAGCAGAGGGAAAAGAAATTGCGACAACTGTAACAGTATAATCAATAAAACATATTTAAAAAGAAAAAGAAGACCAAAACTATGAACATTAAAATCACAACAAACTCAGAACTATCAACAACTGAATCTAAAAAATAAAAACAAAATCCAACTAAGCAAACCACAATAGGAACAGAATCATAGGTATGGGGATCATTTGGAGGGTTATCAGCTGGGGAGGGGAAAGGGGAGAAATGCGGAAATAGTGCAGGGATAAAGAAGCATAATCGATTGATACAAAATAGACAGGGGGAAGTTAAGAATAATATAGGAAATGGTTAAGCCAAAGAACTTATATGCATGACCCATGGACATCAGCTAAGGGGGGTGGGATTCCTGGAGAAAGGGGATACTTGGCAGAGGGGAACAAAGGGAAAAGAAATTGGGACAACTGTAAGAGCATATTCAATAAATTATACTCTAAAAAAAAAAAAAGAAGCCTGACACCCTCGCCCTGATGACACATAAAGTTTGCCCATCCCTTCCTAAATGCAACAGTCTTGTGAGCATTTTTTTTTTGTGCTCCCTTTTAGCTCTTTCTATCATGCCTTGCAGAACTCCTTCCACTGCAGTAAGATCATGTATCTTTCCCCACCTCAGTAAAAGCATTATCATTTACCCAGTGGCCTAAACACAAAAAACCTGGGAGTCATCCTTGACTCATACCTCACCTTATTCCCTTCTCTTATCTCCTAAAAATCTTTCATATCAGTCCATAACACAACCATAACCTCTTTTATTCATTCATTCATTTATTTAGGTATGAGAGTTTTTATTTAATCTGTTGCTTTTTTCAAAACATCTTTATTGAGATATAACTCATATACCATAGAATTTACCTATGCAATGTATACCATTCAATGGTTTCATATATATTCACAGTTACGCAGCATCACCACAATCTAATTTTAGATATTTTTATCACCCCAAAAGACAGCACTTTTTCACAGTTAACCATAATCTCTTGATTGGGTTTCTGCAACATCCTCCAACTAGTTATTAGTTCAAGCTTTGTGATTCATTCTTCAGGCTACAGTCAGTCAGAGAGAACTTTCTAAAGTGTAAATAAATTTAAATGTGCCCCATCCTAGCTTAAAAACCTTCAATAGCTCCATATTCCCAATTGTTGGCCTCAGAGTACAAAATCTTTAAGGTGACTCCAGGCCCCATAGGTGCCTGACCTCTTTCTTAATTCAGGGATAAACAGGATTTTAGAATCACCTGGGGATGATAATGGACTTCAGAAAACCGATGAGCCCTATGAATGAGTATGCAAAGTTGAAATGTAGCTGGACATTGCTCCCTGGGAAGAGACGATTCTCAATTGCATTAGATTTTCCAAGGTCTAGAATATCAGAAAAGCAGTTTAATTATATATAGTTTTACCCATTTTATAGTTTTTGTGTTGCTTGTATATTCATTTTAACTGTGGAATGAGGAACACAATCATATTTTCAGAGTTTAAGATTTCTAAATCTCACTCTGGCTCAGGAACTGTGGGTTAGAGAGAAGCAGCCCATGACAGGAAAGTTTTATTTGGGAGAATAAGGTCTAAATTGAGCCCAGTTAGTTAAACTAAGGGTGTAGGGGGGAAACTGGTAAAGAAGAAAAGAAGGACCATGGAAAGAGCAGAGGGAAGTCTATTGGAGGGAGGAGTGCAATGTCAAGGCCACAGCAAGTCTGGTCTTTATTCCCTGGACCACTTGCTCCTTGCAAGGACAGGAGGTGGGTGGAAATTTTTCTTGTTCATATTTGAAAACCCAGCACCTTGCACACAATAGACATCTGACTGGCAACAAATGCTTAATGGATTAATAAATAAATGAATTAGTACTTCTAATAAAGCACCACAGTTACTTATGTTTCTGTGTCTCTTTTATTCATCTCTGCTTAATTCATCTTGTGCTCAGCACCTGTTGAATTGCCCTTAGCTGCATAGTGTAGATAGGGATTAGGTTTGGCACTTGGGAGCACAAGTTCGTACTCCTAGCTCAGTTTTCTTGTCCCTAACACCATGTTGCCTTTGTAATGCTGTACAAGTGCCATAATATGCTCCTGAGTGCTCTGAGTGTTTCTCAGAGACTGAAAACCACAAGTTTTTTTTCTGATTATCAGTTTCTTTTTTTTTTAGCCACACCTCTTTATTGGTAACATGTTTTTTCAAGCAGTGAGTTTAAAATATTCAAACCTATCACCCTTGTATTTCAGGTAACCATAGATGCTTTATCTTATTTGTTTAAAAGAGCACAAAGAGCGTGTATTTTTTAATCTGCTGTGGTACTTAATGTCTTCCATGGTACTATAATGTCTCAATGGTAATAGATTTCATCTGAAGTAGAGCCTAGTATATTTGTCAATACAGCACTTTGCCTCCAACTTCTAATTGATTGGAAGAAGGCCTATTAAAATGGAAACTTTCAGAAAAACAACTGACTTTGCTCAAATTTCAAACAGCACTAATATATATTAATTAGAATTTTCTTTACCCTCACCTGAGGACATTCTTTCATTGCTTATTCAGAGAGAGAGGAAGGGAAAGAGAGAAACATCGATGTGAGAGAAGCATCAATTGGTTGCCTCCCATCTGCACCCAAACTGGGGATCATACATACCTGGACTGGGAATCATACATTCCCTGGACCAGGGGCTGAACCCACAGAGAGGAAGGAAAGGAGGGAAAAAGAGAGGGAGAGAAACATCCATGTGTTGCAGACCTCCGACCAGCAGGGTCCAAGGTTGTGGATGAAATGAATAAATGCACATGGACTGCAAGAATCTTGTGGAGAAGAGGGGACAAAACTGGCCACTTTATAGAGGAGAAAGTCAGTTTGCCCCTGCCTCAACAGGCTTTTATTGATTATTTAGGTGGATAACATCCAAGGTAGTTATGAATCATTGTGCCAATTATTGCCTTATATGATTATTATGTTTATATAACAGAGAAAAGAATGTCACACATGCATGGATGATAAGGATAACTCATCTAGCCACATCCTGTTCTTGAAAATTAGTCCAAAATAAATCCTAAGAAACTGCTTCAAGGTTACACGCTGAACATCTGTTGCTCTCTGCCCAGGATGAGGGGGTCCTTTAGCAGAAAGCAAGCTTTTAAGCTGTTATAGAAACACAGGCCTGGTTCCCCACGGGAAAACTGGTGTGTGGAGTGGGTCCTGTGTGCCACCACGCTCCCAGTGGTTTTCCAAATCTGGGGCTGAGCTACATTTGCCACCAAGTACCCCGGCTTCCATGTGAGAAAAAAGTATGGATTGGTTGCTTTTTTGTGCAGTCCCAAAAGGCCTGACCAGGCCTGGACCAGGAACAAAACCCACAACCCAGGCATGTGCCCCGATGAGGAATCCAACCAGCGACCTTTCAGTTTGCGAGATGAAGCCCAATCAAGGAGCCACACCCACCAAGGATCACTTGGGGATTTTTAGATACAAGGAAAAGAAACTATCTCTAGCTCTTTTGAAAGCAGAAATAGTATATTTCACTAGGACACTGTGTAACTTTTGGATTTCCTGAGAGATTGGCAAACCCCACTTGAATTCTACTTAGCCAGAAGATAGCTAAAATTATAAACTGGTCCATGAGAACATTATTGTCAGCTGCCCCTTGCATAGTGGATACCACTTCACCCTGTACTAAGGGTGCTTCTGTTGCCTCCACTAGCTAGATGCTCTGGACATTGCCCTATTAATGTCTGATCGGTCACATGTGTGCATCTCAGTGGCCTGGGAGATCAGAACAAGAAGTTCCTGGCATTTGCAGCCACACCTTCAGTTGGAGATGTGATCTGTCTGGTGCCCAGATTTATATGACAGGGAATCATCCAAACACAAAAAAGGACTGAGAATCTTGGTAGTCAAAAATATGCAAATACATACTACACTTTCCAGTGAGCCACAAGCTTTGGAGATTAGCTTGACTCCTCTCTTTTTCACATACCCCACATCCAATCCATTAACAAATCTGCCAGCTTCTCCTTCAAAATATATCCAGAATCTGACTACTTCACCTCAGCTCCACCATTACCAGCCTATATCAATCCCTAATTAGGGCTCTTGCCTGGGTTATTAAATCAGCCTCCTGAATGATCTGATAACGTCTACATTAGGCCCCTTATGGGTTCATCTTCAACAAAACAGAGTAGTTCTCTTAAAAATGCCAGACCATATCATACCTCTGCTCAAAGTCTTCCAATACTTCCCATTTCATTCAGACAGAATGCCAAAGTTATCATAGTGACCTATGAGGCTCTTACCATAGTCCTTGTCTTCCTCATTTATCTCTCTGTTCTCATTCAAGAAAGTATAGGACTTGAACTTTTCAGTGTTTTACTGTTACTTATTTACATAGAAAAATATATCCTCATACAACTTTTGTAGAACTCTCAAATAAGTATATATGGCAAAGTTTCTAGAAACGAAGAGCTCCTAGACTTCTATGAATATATACACAGACTTAATTTTCAAACTACTATTTCTAATGTCAAAATTATTTCTATTATGTATCCATTATTGTTATAAAATATAATTCTTTAATAATTATATGTGATTTCAAAAAAAAACCCTGCATTCATCCAGGTTTCTCCAACTCCATATGGCAACTACTATTTCAAAATATGGCAAAATAACTAGTCAACATGCAACCATTATCCTTTGTTTCAAAATAACTGATCTGTATTTTAGCGTTTTCTCTAAAACTATTTCTTGAACTTGGAGAGTCACTAAAAATCTTTAGGGATTTTTTTAAAAATTGTGAATAGTTTGCATTAGACATTCTCTACTATTGCTTCAGAGATTACAAATCAGTTTTAACCTCCTTCAGTTTAGGTTTCTTGTTTGTCCGTTTCACAACTACATTAATTTTAACTCGCAAGACACCAGTGCACATAGCAGATGTACAATAATTATATGTTCAGCTAAATTAATAAATAGCCCCCTATATTTGTCACAGGCCTCACTTCTAATGGTTGATCTATAAATATTTGCTGAGGGAATGAAAATATCTGAAAGGAGCTTAGAAATATGGAATCATCACCTACATTCATTCGCTAACATGAAGATAAAGTGTTATATTCTCATTTGAGTTCACATATGCTAATTAAAATAGTAAATTTCCTGATAATCCAATTTTTTTCTACTGCAACTAGAAAAGACTTAAATAAAATGATCAACTTAACGAATACAAATCTTTGAGGTCTTTTCATTTCTTCCTGGTTTAGTGCACAAAATTGTGGCCTGGAAGACAGAAAGTGTCCATTTGGACATTAAAGAGTTTTAGTGCAAAGAACAGTTTGATATGTACTTAGCCTTTGCCTACAATTACAGCGTGAGTCAAAAGGAGGTTTCCAGTTTTGCATATGAAAAATAATACAATAATTAATAAGGAACAATACAAGAATAAACTCTGTTTTGCTTACTCAAAACTGTAAATCTACTTTTGCCAAACTCTGTATACCCAATTCATTATTAAACTTTAAATTTTGACATTATGGAAATTCAATGGACCACATCTCATGTATCTCTTTTTTTAAAGTATATTTTATTGATTATGTTGTTACGGTAGTTCCAATATTTTTCCCCTTTGCTCCCCTCCGCCCAGTACCCCACTTCCCTCCAGCAATCCCACACCCCCTAATTCGTGTCCATGGGTCGTGCATATAAGTTCTTTGGCTTCACCCTTTCCTATATTACTCGTAACTTTCCCCTGTCTATTTTGTACCGACTGATTATGCTTCTTAATCCCTGCACCATTTCCCCATTTCTCCCCCTCCACGCTCCCACCTGATAACCCTCTAAATGACCCCCATACCTATGATTCTGTTCCTATTGTGGTTTGCTTAGTTAGATTTTGTTTTTATTTTTTAGATTCAGTTGTCGATACTTGTAAGTTTGTTGTCATTTTAGTGTTCATAGTTTTGATCTTCTTTTTCTTAAGTAAGTCCCTTAGACATTTCATAAAACAATGGCTTGGTGCTGATGAACTCCTTTAGCTTCACCTTGTCTGGGAAGCACTTCATCTGCCCTTCCATTCTAAATGATAGCTTTGCTGGACAGAGTAATCCTGGTTGCCAGTTGCCTTTCATCGCATTGAATACTGCTTGCCAGTCCCTTCCTGCCTGCAAAGTGTCCTCTGAGAAATCAGCTGATAGTCCTATAGGCACCCCCCTGTAGGCAACTCTCTGCCTCTCTCTTGCTGCCCCAGGACTCTGTCTTTATCTTTCACCTTTGGCATCTCAGTCATGATGCATCCTGAGACCCTCTGGGTCCAGCTCGCCTGGGACCCTCCGTGTTTCCCAGACCTGTATGTCCATTTTCTTCGCAAAATTTGGGAAGTTTTCCTCATTTTTTTCAATTCTTGCTTCCTCATGCTGCACTGGTTAACTGTTTTTTTCCTCCTTATGTTCCAAATCATTGATTTGTACCCCAGTTTCCTTCCCTTCACCGTTGGTTTTGTGTAGATTTTCCTTCGTTTCACTTAGCATAGCTTTCACTTCTTCCCTTATGCGTCTGCCATACTCAAGCATATCTGTCAAGCCTGTGAGCATCTTTATCACCAGTGTTTTGAATTCTGCACCTGTTAGGTTGTCTATCTCCTCATCTGTGGGGTTGGCTAGCTCCTGGTCGCTTAGTTCTCCTACTGGAACCTTGATCTGTTCCCCCTTTTGGGCCATACTTCTCTGTCTCCTCATTCTGACAGGCTCCTATGTTTGTTTGCCTCTGGGTCCCAGGTAGAGCTGTTGCTCCTGTTATGTTGTAAGGGGCGGAGCCTTAGGGATTCATAAGTATAGAGCGACCCGTTTCACCATGTGGTGGCGCTGTATGTGGGGGACATGTCCGAGAGAGAACAATGCTGCCTGCCCAGCACTTGCCCCTTTTCCAGGCACTTCTCCCACTTCTGTATGGGACTGGCACCTCTCTAGCTGTTGCTCTGGCCGTCATTCCCAGAGTGTGTGGGTCTATGTATATTCTAGGACTATGGGGACCCTTTAAACAAGCGGACTCTGCTGAGAGACTGGCAGTTTCTTCCTCTGCCCCAACCCCCACTGGTCTGCACAGTCAGAAGCAATGAGGCTTGATTTTCCCCGGTGCTGGGACTGTGAGCTGTGAGGTCCGGTGAGGAGCTGGAAACGCTCCCCAGGTGTCCCTCCTGATTTTTAAAAATGTGTGACTGCACTTTCTGCCAGCCTGCCGCTGCCACCACTCTTGTCGCCACCACACCGCATCCTCTCCGCCCCAGCTCTGCCTCTCCTACCTGTCTGGATGAGTATTTTATTTTTATATCTTTGTTTGCTGGACTTCCCTGCAGTTTGATTTTCTGTAACTTCTGGTTGTTTCTAGTTTTGAGGTAGTTGTATTCCTTCTTAGTTGTCGAGGGAGATACAGCATGTCTGTCTACACCTCCATCTTGGCCAGAAGTCCTCATGTATCTCGTAAGGGAGAAAACACTGAGCAGAAAAAGAAGGAAGTCGTTGTTCTTGCAGTGACACTTAACAACCAACTACATTAAAATTTTTTTTAAAAAAACTAACTATGCTACACTCCTGAAGACTAAGGTGAGTTGGTTTGCTTCACAGAATATCAAGACAGAAAATAAAATTAGAATAAGGCAGTGTCATATTAGCAGAGAGAAAAAAATTAACCAATAGAACAGACTATAAAACCCATGAACAGAAGCATGCGTCTAAGAAGACAGCATGTCAAAAAAGTTACAAAAATCTTTTTGCAGGAAAAAAATGGATTGACTATTCAATTAATGTAACTCAGACAATTAATTGTTTATTTAATTTTGAAATTGGATTCCTTTTGAGCATCATACATAAAAATCAACTCCACACATATTGAAGACAAACTTTAAAAATAGAAAAAATAAACTTTAAGAATAAAATTTGAGAAAACATTGATAATAGAGAAATTTTTAAAAAGACAAACCATAATGGAAATGATTTAATAATTCAATTGTATTAATATAAAGTATTTCCTTTTATTAAAAGATCTCAGAAAGACAGGAAAAATACAAGCCACAGACTATGAAGACAATGTTAAGATACATGACTAGCCAATGTTTAGTAGCCATAACATATAGAGAACTCCTATGAATCAAATAAATAGGAAAAGTCAAATAAACCCATCAAAAAAAAAAAAAAAAAAAAGGGCATAGAGCATGAACAGGCATTTCACATAAAAGGGAACACAATTAAGAAATAAACATATAGAAAGATACTTGATCTCATTATAAGAAGCGAAATGCACGTTAAAATTACAATGAGACACTATTTCACATCCATCAGATTGACAAAATATTTTTAAAGGAAACTCCTAAGTGTGCATAAGGAAATGGAACAGGAGTAACTTTTCTATAATGGTCAGAAATAATTTGGCATTATCTGGTAAATACATACACTCTATGTTGCTTGACATATGTCTTGCACAATATATCCACTGCATAAGAACATCAAGACACAACACAAATATTCAGTGTGGTTTTAGGCAGAGGAAAAGGGTGCTGGGGGTCGGTGGAGGTGGGCAAAGGGTGGGGGGAAATGGAGATGGAAAAAGACTTTGCTTGGGGCAGTGGGTACACAATGCAATGTGCAGATGATGTTTTGTTGAGTTGTACACTTGAAACCTGTATGATTTTATGTACTAATGTCACCCCAATAAATTCAATTTAAAAAACAGAAAAAACAAACAAGAAATCCAAATCCTAGAAATAATTATATTGTCCCTTGATAGGAGAATAGAAAAATTGTGGTGTATTTGCATCAATAAATACTATGTATCAATTAAAAATAATGATATAGTTATATGCATCAACATAATTGAATCTCACAAATATTCTGAGCAAAAAAAAAATAATTGCAGAAGAATGCAGAAATGTATATGTGACATTTCAATTTATAATATAAAAAATATATTTGGTCTTCATCTACTCTTCTTGGCACATAGTCCCCTAATTCCTGGAATTTCTTAAGTGGTAAGATGCTCCTTTCAACCACATCTGAGTTTATGTTAATGAGGGAAGCTTCCAAGGATGGGGGCTGGTTGCCAGGATTAGAGTGCCGAAACCTTCATTCTGCTGTAGCCTGACCTTGTTGGAAAGAAGAGTTGCAGGTTGAATCAGGCACCAATAGCTAATGATACCATCATTTGTACCTACCTAATGAAGCCTCCATAAAAACCTGAAAGTTCAGTGTTCAGGGAGCTTCTGGGTTGGTAAATACATGGAGGTTCAGGGAAAGTGGAGAGCTCAGAGAGAGCATGGAAAGCTCCATGCTCCATTCCTGTGCATCTCTTTCATCTAACTGTTCCTGAGTTATATCCTTTTGTTAAAGAAAAACCACAGGCCTAACGTGGTGTCACTCATGCTAAAAGCCCATATTACCAAACCTAGATCTAGCACCTGTTATATTTGCAGTTTCAAACTCTCCCAGGAATACAATCTTAATCAACCAGTCTGGAATTTTTTGATCAACACCAATGAGGTATTCTGCTCTCTCCATCTCATGTCTTCCATCAAAGAAAGATGTCTGGACCGAAAATCATTTCTTGAACAAAATAAATGAACAAACAAAATTGAAGCAGACTTACAGATACAGAGGACAGAGTGAAGGTTGCCAGAGAAGAGGAGATTTGGGGACTGGGTGAAAAAGGTGAAAGGATTAAGAAGTACAAATTGATAGTTACAAAATAGTCATAGGGATGTAAAGGACGGCACAGAGAATATAGTCAATAATATTGTAATAACTACGTGTGGTGCCACGTGAATAATGGAAATATCAAGAGGAACAATTTTTAAAGTAAATGATTGTTTAACCATAATGTTGTACAACTGGAACTAATACATAATAATCTTGAATATAAACTATAATTTTAAAATAAATTTTAAAAATTTTAATAAAAATAAATAAAATAAATAATTATTTCTCTTCTCTTGTTAATAGGTCCCTTGCCCCACCCTTCTTTTGATAAAAGCCTTCCATTTTATTCAACCCTTTGGAACACCCTTCTAGTTGCTACATGGGATACTGTCCCATTCATGAATTACTTAATAAAATTAGAACTTCAATTTTACTTGGTTGAATTTTATTTTTTAACACTTTTGTAATAAACCTATAATCTAGTAAGTAAACTGTTTTCCTACAGAGTGGGTCATGAGAACTCTGATTTATAGCCATTTGGTCAGAAGCACAGGTAAAAACCTGGACTTGCAACTGGGCATCTGCAGTGGGGAAGAGGTACATGACACTTGCTCTAAGTAGAAAGGGTCAGAATTGAGTTAAACTCTAGGATGCCCAGTTGGTGTCACAGAATTGCTTGAGGTGTGAAAAACCCACACATCTGGTGTCAGAAGTGGTGTTGTAGCAGAATATTGAGAATACAGGAGACACACAGTAGAAGTATGTTGGTTTTCCTTTAAAGTATATAAATTCAAAAACTTTTAAAAGCCAAATAATCTATTGTAAACAGAAAGAAAAACATTCTTAAATATTTCAGAATAGAGATTACCTCAGTAATGGAAACATGGTATTTTGGGAGGGGCCTTCAAAGTTTTAGGAATGCTCTTTTTCTTAAGTTGGGTTGTGTCTACATGTGTTTGTCCCTTAACAGATATTTAGATCACATACCTGCTATATTCCTTTGTATGTGTAAAATATTTCATGATATAAATATATGAATATAAAAACAAACTGGCATGAAAATGTAAAGTCTTTGTAGAAGTGATACAGAGATCACTGGGGAGAAGTAGGAGGGGCCATAGGAGGAGTTTGCAGAGGCAATGGAAAGCAGTCTAGCACGGGATTGGCTGAGAAGCTGAATGCCTCCAGAGCCAATGGAAATAAAAAGAGGGCTGGCTCTTTGGCTCACAAGCTTTTCTAGCTCCTGAGCACTCTCTCTCTCTCTCTCTCTCTCTCTCTCTCTCTCTCTCTCTCTCTCTCTCTCTGTTTCTCTCCCTCCCTCCCTCTCTGTCTTTCCCCCTTCTCCCTCCTTCCCTCCCTTTCTCCCTGACCAATCACTCAATTTTAAAAAACCTTCACTTTTCTTGTCCTTTATTTTCTAGGTATTTTTATTTGGGGATAACTTAATCTCATCAGCATGTCCTAATAAAACAGCACTTTTCTCCCCTTCTTTCTGCCAACTATCCTATTTGTAATACTTTTTCAAGCTGGCATCATCACAATACATAGATATCAGCATTATCCTCCAAATCAGCAGGAAATTCTGTAGGGTTTATCTATTGTGGAAGGGGACCACTAAGAGGTTGGCCATGTAACTAGCTTTGACCAATGATATTAGCAAATATGATGCAAACAGGGATTTGATAGGCATTTGCACATTGGGCCTTTATTTTATTTATTTATTTATTTAATCTCTAATGGCCAAGTGTAAAACCAGGTTATCCTATTAGATATGTCTAATAGAAGAGAACTGAGCTTCAGTTCTCAACAGCCTCAGCTAACTGCCAGACACATAAGTGAGACCATTATGAATCAACCAGCCCTAGTCAAGCTGTCAGATGACTGCTGCAATATGTGATCTCAAGTGAGACCAGCAAAACTGCCCAGTTAAGCTCAGGTCAAATTACAGAATCATGAGCAAATAAATTGTCCCTATTTGGAGCTACTAAGTTTTTTTAAAGGTAAAACTATTTATTGACCACTTTTCACCAATTTACAATAAAGTAAGCAACATACAGTTGGATAACATTCTAATCACTACAAAGGTAGTTATTCTTTAAAAAAATATATTTGTTTGCTTATTTTATTTATTTATTTTTAGAGAGGGGAAAGGAGAAAGAGAGGGAGAGAAACATTACTGTGTGGTTGCCTCTCACTTGCCCCTCCAACTGGGGACCTGATGTGCAACTTAGTCATGTGCCCTGACTGAGAATCGAACCAGCGACACTTAAAGGTAGTTATTCTTGATGTCTCTGTTGAAACAGTAACACAAATACTGAAAAGATTGAGCCTACATGTAAGGAATGAGTTGGGTAAAATAAACGAAGCATGCACTTCCAGCCAAGATGCAGGCGTAGACAGACATGCTACATCTCCCTCCACAACTAAGAAGGAATACGACTACCTCAAAACTAGAAACAACCAGAAGTTCCAGAAAATCAAAGTACATGGAAGTCCAGCAAACAAAGATATAAAGAAGAAATACTCCTCCAGACAGGTAGGAGGGGCAAAGCCGGGGCGGAGAGGACGCGGTGTGGTGGTGCCAACAGCAGAGGCAGCGGCAGGCTGGCCAAAAAACGCAGTCACACGTTTTAAAAGTCAGGAGGGACACCTGGGGAGCTTTCCCAGCTCCTCACCAGATCTCGCAGCACCGGGGAAAATCAAGCCCCATTGCTTCTGACTGTGCAAACCAGTGGGAATTGGGCTGGAGGCAGAAACTGCCAGTCACCCTGCAGATTCTGCTTGTTTAAAGGGCCCCCACAATCCTAGAATGTCTGCAGACCCACCCACTCTAGGAACGACGGCCAGAGCAGCAGCTTGGGGATTCCAGTCCAGTGTGGAAGTAGGAAAGGTGCCTGGAAAAGGGGAGAGTGCTGGACAGGCAGCATTGTTCCCCACTCAGACCCTCCCCCACATACAGCACCACAACGTGGTGAAACGGGTCGCCCTGTACTGATGAATCCCTAAGGCTCCGCCCCTTACAACATAATAGGAGCAACAACTCTACCTGGGACCCAGAGGCAAACAAACATAGGAGCCTGTCAGAATGAGGAGACAGAGAAGTATGGCCCAAAAGGGGGAACAGATCAAAGTTTCAGTGGGAGAACTAAGCGACTAGGAGCTAGCCAACCTCACAGATGAGGAGATAGACAACCTAACAGATGCAGAGTTCAAAACACTGGTGATAAAGATGTTCACAGGCTTGACAGATATGCTTGAGTATGGCAAAAGCATAAGGGAAGAAATGAAGGCTATGCTAAGTGACATGAAGGAAAATCCACACAAAACCATTGGTGAAGAGAAGGAAACTGGGGTTCAAATCAATGATTTGGAACATAAGGAGGAAAAAAACAATTAACCAGTGCAGAATGAGAAAGCAAAAATTGAAAAAAATGAGGAAAATTTTCATAATTTTGTGAAGGAAATGGACGTACAGGTCCAGGAAACACGGAGGTTCCTGGGTGTGCTGGACCCAGAGGGTCTCAGGATGTATCATGACTGATATGCCAAAGGTGAAAGATAAAGAGAGAATCCTGGCGACAGCAAGAGAGAGGCAGGGAGTTGCCTACAGGGAGGTACCTATAGGACTATCAGCTGATTTCTCAGAGGACACTTTGCAGGCAGAAAGGGACTGGCAAGCGGTATTCAATGTGATGAAAGGCAACTGGCAACCAGGATTACTCTGTCCAGCAAAATTATCATTTGGAATGGAAGGGCAGATGAAGTGCTTCCCAGACAAGGTGAAGCTAAAGGAGTTCATCATATGAAATGTCAAAGGGACTTACTTAAAAAGAAGATCAAAACTATGAACACTAAAATGACAACAAACTTACAAGTATCGACAACTGAATCTAAAAAATAAAAAGAAAATCCAACTAAGCAAACCAGAATAAAAACAGAATCATAGGTATGGGGATCATTTGCAGGATTATCAGGTGGGAGGGTGGAGGGGGAGAAATGGGGATATGGTTCAGGGATTAAGAAGAATAATCGGTTGGCACAAAATAGACAGGGGGAAGTTAAGAATAATATAGGAAAGGGTGAAGCCAAAAAACTTATATGCACGACCTATGGACATGAACTAACGTGGGTGGGATTGCTGGAGGGAAGGGGGGTACTGGACAGAGGGGAGCAAAAGGGAACAACATTGAAACTACTGTAGCATAATCAATAAAATATACTGAAAAAAAGCATTAAAAATCAATAATTTATATTGGAAAAGTTTGTTCACTAATTCATGCTACTACATGCTAAATGGTAACACATTTAATCACCTGATAAATTTCAAGAACAAAGACATTACATGAAGCAAGGCCTTTCAGTCAATATAGTCGTCGTCGTCGTCGGCAGCCGTCCGTCTCGAGAGACGATGGCGTAGCTTCTTGAGAGTCTATCTGCACCGCCGAGAATGGCTGTGCAGTCCGACTCGGGAGTGACAATCCCTGCCACACTTGTTACAGGTGAAGGCAGATGGCCGTTGTTGCTGCTGTTGACGCTGCTTCCGCCTCGATCTTTTCTGGACCGCCTCCTCGTTGCGCGCAGCCTCTGCACGTGACGTACCTTGCCTGACCGCGAGCCTCCAGGCTAGGCGGTCGTCTGCTTGAACTTCCCATGTGTTGAGATTGATGGAGCATTGTGTCATGTCCTTTTTGCAGATGTCTTTGAACCGCAGTTTTGGGCACCCTGTCATCCTCTGGCCTTCTGCTAGCTCGCCGTAGAGGAGGTCTTTGGGGATACGGCCTGCATCCATTCTTTTGACATGGCCGAGCCACCTGAGGCGTCTCTCGCTAAGAACTGCATGCAAACTGCTCATATTGGCTCGCTTCAGCACCTCGGTGTTGGGGACCTTATCCTGCCAGGCGACATGCAGGACGCGTCGCAGGCACCTCATGTGGAAGCTGTTGAGTTTCCTTTCGTGCCTTGCATAGGTGGTCCACATCTCGCTGCCATAGAGGAGAGTGCTGAGTACGCAGGCTTGGTAGATGCGCAGTCTGGTTTTCTCAGTGAGGCTGGAATTGTTCCACGCTCACCGGTTCAGTCTGGCCATAACTGTGGCTGCCCTGGCGATTCTCCGGTTGACCTCCAAGTCGACTGACAGAGAGCTCGAGATGGTGGACCCAGGGTAAGTGAAGTCGTTGACAACCTCCAGGGTGTACCCGTCGATGGTGATGCATGGGGGAGTCCCCGTGCCTTGAGCCATAACATTCGTCTTCGTCAGGCTGATGGCTAGTCCGAACTCCTTGCATGCGTGGGAAAGGCAAGTGACTAGCTGCTGGAGTCCCTCTTCGGAGTGTGATGTCAAAGCTGCGTCGTCGGCGAAGAGCATCTCACGGATGAGCACCTCTTTGACTTTGTTCTTGGCTCGTAGACGGGCCAGGTTGTAGAGCTTGCCATCGGATCTGGTGTGAATGAAGACACCCTCGCTGCAGTCCTTAAAGGCGTATTGGAGGAGCATGGAGAAGAAGATTCCGAACAGCGTAGGCGCGAGGACGCAGCCCTGCTTTACTCCGCTGCTGACTGGGAAGGCCTCAGAGGTTGCGCCGTTGTAGGACACCGTGCTGTGCATGTTGTCGTGAAAGGACATGACCACAGCAAGCAGATGTGGTGGACAGCCAATCTTCCGTAGCAAGCTGAAGAGACCGCTTCGACTGACCAGATCAAACGCCTTCTTAAGGTCGATAAAGGCGAGGTAGAGTGGTTTATGCTGCTCGTGACACTTCTCCTGCAGCTGGCATAGGGAGAAGATCATGTCCACTGTTGATCGGCCAGCTCTGAAGCCACACTGGGACTCTGGGTAGACGCGGGAAGCAAGGGTCTGCAGGCGGGCAAGAGCGACCCGGGCGAATACTTTGCCGACGACGCTGAGGAGAGAGATGCCCCGGTAGTTGTTGCAGTCGCTGCAGTCTCCTTTGTTCTTGTACATAATGATAATGTTGGCGTCTCTCATATCCTGGGGGATGTAACCCTCCTTCCAGCAGCGACAGAGTAGATGGTGGAGCGGCTGTAGCAGGACTGGTTTCCCGCTCTTTAGGATTTCTGGAGGGATTCCGTCGCTTCCTGGTGCTTTCCCGCAAGCGAGGCGGTCGATGGCTTTGCCGAGCTCTGCCGCAGTAGGTGGGGTGTCTAGCTCCTCCATGACTGGTAGGTCTGGGATGGCGTTAAGAGCAGTGTCTGTTACGGTGTTCTTCGTTGCGTACAGCTCGAGGTAGTGCTCGGTCCACCGCCGCATTTGCTGTTCCCGGTCAGTGATGACCTCACCTGTCTTGGACTTAAGGGGGGCGATCTTGGAGGGGATTGGGCCTGTTGCCTTCTTGATACCCTCATACATTCCTCGTGCGTTGCCTATATCGGCGGCTTCCTGAATGCTTCTGCACAGGTTTAGCCAATAGGTGTTGGCACAGTGGCGGGTGGTCTTCTGGACTTTGTTCCTGGCAGCCCGTAGAGCTTGAAGTGTACTGGGAGTGGGCGTGACCTTGTAAGCCAGTAGGGCCTTCCTCTTAGCCTCGATCACGGGTTCCATTTCTTCCCAGTGAGCCTCGTACCAGTCAGCGTTCTTCCGCTCTTTCTTCCCGTAAGCAATAATGGCGGAGTTGTATATGGCGTCGCGGAGACGTGGCCAATTGGATTCGATAATGTCATCTGCCGCCATTCCCTCGCCGAGTGCATCTTCCATCCTGTTGATGAATTGCTGGGTCTTAACTGGGTTGCTGGCACAACTGGTGTTGATGCGTGGGCGACCCTTCATCTTGGAGTGGTGCAACCTCTTCGGCATTATGCGCACCTTGCTTACCACGAGGGCATGGTCCGTGTCGCAGTCTGCACTGTGGTAGCTGCGGGTGAGGAGGGTGCTGCCAATATCCGTTCTTCTGGTGATGACGAGGTCAAGCTGGTGCCAGTGGCGGGAGCGGGGGTGCCTCCATGACACCTGGTGGATCTCTTTGCACTTGAAGAATGTGTTTGTCACGCACAGGCCGTGGTGACACGAAAGTTCAAGCAGTCACTGACCATTCTCATTGATCTTTCCCCTCCCAAAGTTTCCAAGGCAGGTGGGCCAGGCCATGTGGTCGGCTCCTACTCTTGCGTTGAAGTCTCCAAGGAGATAGAGAGCGTTACTTCTGGGGATCTTGGATAACGCTTCATCCAGTGCATGGTAGAACTGTTCTTTCTCTTCGATGGTGGCGCAGAGGGTTGGGGCGTACATGCTAAGAATGCTGACTGGGCCGAAAGTTGTTGACAATCAGAGGGTAAGTAATCTCTCTGTGCCTCCTGTGGGTGGCTCTATGGAGTTAACAAGCGTGTTCTTCACAGCGAACCCAACACTGTGCTGTCTTGGTTGGTCCGGAGACTTCCCTTGCCAGTAGAAGGTGTAGTTGGTTTCTCTGATAGTTCCGTTGTCGGCCAACCGGGTCTCCTGTAGAGCCGCAATGTCGATGTTTAGTTGTGCCAGTTCCCTATCGATGACAGCGGTTTTCCTGGCACCCTTGATCCACGGAAGGTCTGCAGTAAGTCCGGGGCACATGGTCCTGATGTTCCAGCTAGCGAGGCGAAGAGCCGGAGGCTTCTTTCTTGTTGTTTGCTTGGAATTAACTGGTGTGGGTGTTTTGTGGCCCACTTTTCGAGAGGCGCCTCTCTGATCCCCACGCACCCAGTGGGGCAGGCGAGCCATGGCGAGACGGCACCTAATTGGCTGGGGCTGCCCAGCTTGAGGCGGGCGGTAGCTGTCCAGTGAGGTGCGATCACCTCTCCCACCATCAGAGGAGACCCCTGGCGCTCGTTTCCTTCGCCAATCGGATGAGCTTATAACCGGTATCTGTCTCCTCCCGTGTTGAGTCGACATCTTGCGATGACGCTGGAGTGTCCTCTCCAGTGAAACTGAAGCTACAGAGCCTGGGCAGGGTGATATGGAGGGTCTGCTGTTGCCCATGCAGCAGACCCCCCCTCTCTTCGCAGCTGAAGGGTCCAAGGGAAAGACAAAGTCAATACAGCTTGGCTTCAGGTGCGCCACAGGAGTTGCCGGTGTTGACTACAATGTCAAACCGCCTTAGGGACTCCGGCTCCGGATTTTCTGTCGGGGTTTACTCCCTTAGCCTTTCCCCTGAAGAGGTATGCCGCAAGGCAGCGGAGGTTTTTTGGAGTCAGAGTTTTCCTTCTCTGATTTTAGAGATGTCCTTCCTCTTTAAGAGCAATTTAAATCCCCAGAAAAATAATCAAAAGCTAATTTAATCCATAACATGGATCATTCTGTTTTGAATAATTTTTCAATATGAAAGAAAAGAAAGGGAAAATGCTATTGAAATATGAATATTGTATTCATATAATACTGTAGTTACAAAAATCAAAACGCCTTGTAATAAACTCATTATCATTCAATAGTCATTTAAAATTATCAAATACCTTATGAAAAGGTCCCAGAATTTTTTCCCCAGCATAGGATTTGTACAATATAGTACAAGATTAGAAAACCTACAATGTCAACAGATAGGTGGAAATTACATTTCCTTCCTCCCAGTAACTAAATTATAGAAAAATCAACCTGAATAACCAGTTGAAGTCTAGCTGAACAGGGAGTCTTATAACCAAGGATTTACAGAAGCCACATTAAGACTGGTAGAAAGAGTAGAGACATGAAAGGGTTGGGTCTGCAAACATGTGCAAGAATGAGAATCTCAGCTTCTAAGGTTCCCCTTGAGAAGTGTGGGGTCTCAACCCTATGGCAGGCTCCCCAGCCTACAGCACCAGAGTAGGGAGAGGAGCCCACACAATATCTGGCTGTAAAAATCAGCAGGGATTCTGTCCACCAGGAAGAGACAGGAGACTGGTAGAAACCCTGACATGCTCTTAAAGGGCCAGCACAAAAATCTCATTCATAGCCACTCACCTTGGGCTCTGGCAGAGGGTGGGTTGCTTGGAGCAGACTAGAGTTGTGTGAGGAGAGACTGCATTGTGTGGCTCTGGGGAGATAGCTGAAGGATCAGCCATCAGGATTCCTGTGCTGAGTTCTTCTCCCATTCTGTCCACAGACACCATCATTCTTAGGTCCCCTTCAAAGGGCATCCTGGGGGAATGCAATAGCCCATCTCCTGACTTCCAATTGCCCCACTCTGCCAAGCTCACACCCTCTGCAGGAGTCAGCTGTCTGGACCCATGATGCAGCGGTCAGAGCAGACTTGGGGTATAACAGAGACTGAGTTGTGTTGCTCTGGGGCAGGGACCATTCCCCACTTCCCGTGAGCCTGGGCCAGCACTGCCCCCACCAGAGGAGATCCACCAGCTCCACCTTCCCAACTGCTGCCAGAATTGGGACAGATTGAGAGTTGTGTGGTTCTAGGGCAGGGTTCATTTTTTCCTTGCACATTCTTGTGCATATCCCTCCTTTCACACAAGCAAGTCTTGGGCTGTTTGTGCCCGATGAACTCTGCTGGCCTCACTCTGATGACTCTCTGAGACCCTGCCCCACCACAAATGTTGGGGGGTCCAGAGTGCACCCAAGCAGTGGCGACTGGCCTTGGTGTACCCTTGGATTTTGCTGTGTGTTCTCAGACCAAGTACTGGCACTGATTTTGAATCTGTATCAGTCTGGTGAACACCAGTCACCCCTTACTTGGTGATACACTGAGAACCTACCACATGTAATTTGCATACAGCCAGAGGCTTTTATTTTTATCCTCACCTGAGAACATTTTTTGCTGTTGTTGCTTTTAGAGAAAGAGGAAGGGAGAGAGGGAGGGAGAGACAGAAACATTGACATGAGAGAGAAACTTCAATTGGTTGCCTCCTGTAAGCACCTGGATGAGGGACTATGCATGCCCAGACCAGGGATTGGACCCACACGTAGGTGTGTGCCCTGACTGGGAATTGAAACCACAAGCATTTGGTTACAGGACAGTGCTTCAGTCAACTGAGCCATACCAGCCAGGGCCAGAGGCTCTTTTAGTGACTGAGTCTAACAGGCAGCCAACAGGCAGAGGCAGGTGGAGTCGGATCTCACAGTGCCTTGGATTTTTTGCTGACCTGCCTCCAGGCTTGGTGCTGGAGGAATCCAGCCTTGGTGCACATTTTGGCCCCACCACACACTCTTGGGCCCAGCAGAAGTAGCCACAAACTGTGGCTTTGTAGTTTCAAACAGGTTGCCAGTCACAGGCAGCATCTGACATTGATCTGCAATAGAGTACAAGAGGAGCCCAAAACAACATTTCCAGTGGTGGTCTACAGGTCACATCTGAGAAGGACCCAATTAGCTCCTTAGGCAGCACATCCAAAGGGACAAGTCGGTAGGCACTAGACCCTGCTGGTGCAAATTCTGCATCATGTGGTCAGCACCTGCACAGTAGCTTGTACACTGTGGCTTATGGGTCAGCCAGCCTGAAGGTCAGCCCCACCTCAAAGGGGCCAACAGCAATCAAGGCTCAACTACTAAAGAAGGGCTTACATAACCCACACAAAAGACATTCCTGGAGCACCTTGTTTAGCTGATCAGGGAGACTGCACTACTGAGCCTCATAGAACACCTACCATATAATGCCTACATATCAGACTGGGAGGCATAGGAGATCTAGCTAATACACAAAAACAAATACAGAGAGGTAGCCAAAATAGGGAGACAAAGAAACATGCTCCAAGTAAAAGAACAGGAGAAATCCACAGAAAAAGAACTAAGTGAAACGGAGACAAGCAATCTACCAGATTTAGAGTTCAAAACATTGGTTATAAGGATATTCAAGAACTTATGGGAAGCATGGGTAAACTCAGTGAGATCTTAAACAAAGAGATAGTAAGCATAAAAGAGGATACAGAAACCATAAAAACAACCAGTTAGAAATAAATAATACAATATCTGAAATGAAGACTACACTAGAAGGAATCAACAATAGGTTAGGTGAAGCAGAGGATCATATCAGTGATTTGGGAGACAAGGTAGGAAAAATCACCCAATCAGAGCAGAAAAAAGAAAAAAGAATTTTTTAAAAATGAGGATAGTTTAAGGAATCTCAGGGACAACATGAAGTATAACAACATCCACATAATAGAGGAAACAAGGAGAGAAGAGAGTAATAGGCTGAGAACCTAATTTAAGATATAATGACTGAACACTTCCCTAACCTAGTGAAGGAAAAAGATACACAAACCCAGGAAGTGCAAAGAATCCCTAACAGGATGAACCCAAAGAGGCTCACAACAAGATAAATCATAATTAAAATGGCAAAAGTTAAAGGTAAAAAGAGAATCTTAAAGCAGCAAGAGAATGACAATTACCTACAACTTAAATACCTTAACTCCTCCTGACTGGTTTGGCTCAGTGGATTGAGCGTCGGCCTGCGAGCTAAGTGTCGCTGGTTCGATCTTCCAGTCAGGGCACATCAGAGAAGGAAAACTCTGACTCCAAAAAACCTCCGCTGCCTTGCGGCATACCTCTTCAGGGGAAAGGCTAAGGGAGTAAACCCCGACAGAAAATCCGGAGCCGGAGTCCCTAAGGCGGTTCGACGTTGTAGTCAACACCAGCAACTCCTGCGGCGCACCTGAAGCCAAGCTGTATTGACTCGTCTTTCCCTTGGACCCTTCAGCTGCGAAGAGAGGGGGGGTCTGCTGCATGGGCAACAGCAGACCCTCCATATCACCCTGCCCAGGCTCTGTAGCTTCAGCTTCACTGGAGAGGACATTCCAGCGTCATCGCAAGATGTCGATTCAACACGGGAGGAGACACTGTCACTCCCGAGTCGGACTGCACAGCCATTCTCGGCGGTGCAGATAAGACTCTTAAGAAGCTACACCATCGTCTCTCGAGATGGACGGCTGCCAACGAAATACCTTAACTGTCATCTGATTTCTCAACAGAAACACTTCAGGCCAGAAGGGACTGGCATGAAAGATTAAAGTAATGAAAAGCAAGGATCTACAAACTACTCTACCCAGCAAAGTTATCATTTAAAATTGAAGCAGAAATAAAGAACTTTCCAGACCAAAAGAAAAAAGAAGAACAAACAAAGAAGCAAACAAAAAAACACTAAAGGAGTTTATTACCAGCAAACCATCCCAGCATTACAGGAAATGTTAAAGGGACTTCTTTAAGGAGAAAAAAGGAAAAAAAAAAAAAAAAAAGAAATAGATATACAAACTTAAATTTCAGTAAATATGTACCTATCAATAATCCCTCTAAATGTAAATGGTTTAAGTGCTCCAATCAAAAGTGGCTGAATGCATAAAAAAACAAGACTCATATATTTGCTCTCTACAAGAGACTGGCCTAAGAATGAAAGATACATACACACAGACTGAAAGTAAAGGTATGAAAAATGATATTTCATGCAAATGGAAATTTAAAAAAAAGATGGGGTATCATTCCTTATATCAGACAAAATAAACTTTAAAAAAATACTATAATAAAAGACAAAGAAAGACAGTATGTAATAAAGGAATCAATCCAATATGAAGATATAACCCTTGTAAACATTTATGCACCCAAAATAGAAGCACTAAATATATAAAGCAAATCTTGATAGATATAAAGGAACAGGTTGACAGTAATACAGTCACAATATGGGATTTTAACATCCCATTGACATCAAATGGATAGATCTTCCAGACAGAAAATCAATATGAAAACAGTTGCTTAAATGATACACTAGACCAGATAGATTTATTGATATTTTTGGAGCATTTAATCCCAAAGTAGCAGAATATACATTTTTTTCAAATCGACATGGAACATCTTCTATGATAGGTCACATGTTATGACACAAAAGACTCAATAAATTTAAGAAGATTAAAATCATATCAAGCATATTCTCTGACCACAATGGTATGAAACTAGAAATCAGTTACAAGAAAAAAGCCTGAAAAACACACAAACACATGGCATATAAATAACATGTACTAAATAATGAATAGATTGACAATAAGATCAAGGAAGAAATCAAAAGATACCTTGAGACAAATGAAAATGAGAACACAATAACCCAAAATCTATGAGACACAGTGAAAGCAGTTCTACAAAGGAAATTGAGAGCAGGTATACCTCAAAAAAAAAAAAAAAGAAAAATCTCAAATAGACAGTCTAAACTTACACCTAAAGAAACTAGGAAAAGAACAACAAAAATCCCAAAGTGAGTAGAATGAATGAAATAATAGAGATCAGAGTGGAAATGATAAAATAGAGTATAAAAAAAAAAACAATAGAAAAGATCAATGAAACCAAGAGCTGGTTCTTTGAAAAGATAAACAAGACTGATAAATCTTTAAACAGATTCATGAAGAAAAAAAGAGAGAGGACCCAAATAAATAAAATCAAAAGTGAAAGAGAAATAATAACTGACACCACAGAAAAACAAAGGATTATAAGAGAATACTACAAATAACTCCATGCTAACAAATTGGACAACCTGGAAAAAACAGATAATTTCCTAAAAACATACCGCCTTTTAAAACTGAATCAAAAAGAAACAGAAAATCTGAACAAATTACAATTAATGAAATCAAAACAGTCAAAACAAAACAAAACAAAAAAAACCTCTCAACAAACAAAAGTACTGTACCAGATGGCTTCACAGGTGAATTTTCCCAAATATTCAAAAGATAGCTATCACCCTCCTTCTCAAACTATTTCAAAAAATTCAAGAAGACTCCTGAACTCATTTTACAAAGCCAGCATTATCATAATTTCACAACCAGATAAAGATGCTACAAAGAAAGAAAAGCATACAATATTCCTGATAAACATGCAAAAATCCTCAGCAAAATGTTAGCATACCAAGCCTTGGCCACATGGTTCAGTCGGATGGAACATTATTCCATGCATGAAATGATTGCTTGTTTGATTTCTGGTCAGGGCACTACCTAGGTTGCAGTTTAGATCCCCAGTTGGGGCACATATAGGAGGAAATCCATGAAAACATATCATTGGGTGAGGATAAAAAAAAAAAAAAAGTTAGCATATCAAATTCAGCAATATATTACAAAGGTCTTTCATCATGATCAAGTGAGATTTATTCTTGGGATACCAGGTTGGTATAATATCTGTAAATCAATTAACATGATACACACATGAACAAAATGAAAAATAAAAATCATGATCACATCGATAGATGCAGAAAAGCATTTGACAAAATCCAGCACCCATTTATGATAAAAACTCTCAGCAAAGTGGGAATAGAGGGAACATATCTTTTACCATATATGGTTAAAAGCCATATATGACAAACCCACAGCTAACATCATTACTCAAAGGAGAAAAATTGAATGTGTTTCCCTTAAGATCAGGAACAAGACATAGATGTCCGCTTTTACCATTCTTATTCAGCATAGTACTGGAAGTACTAGCTACAGCAATCAGACAAGAAGAAATAAAAAGCATCCAAATTAGAAAGGAGGAAGTAAAACTGTCATTATTTGCAGATGACATGATACTATATAGAGAGAACCCTTAAGATTTCACCCAAAAATCTACTAGAACTGATAAAGAAATTCGGTAAAGTGGTAGGTTAAAAAATAAATATCCAGAAGTTGGATTAATTTTTATACACCAATAATGAACAATCTGTGTAGCATGGTTGTTGGTTGTGATAAAAAAATTTTCCTTTCAAGGAGTTTTGCAATTAAACTGTTACATTGACTATAGATATAGATAGAAATTCTGATAAAGTTGCTTTAAATTGTCCAATTTAAATTGTTTTATTTAAAATGTCCAATTAATTACAGAGTCATCTATTTCACTTGAATGTTTATGGCTTCAGAAAATTTCCAATTTAACTTGTGGTGATTTATTTGTTGGGCTTCTCAAAATAGCAACCTCAAGACATCATAGATTTAGTCGTGGTTGTGAAATGCCATTTCTTTTTCTTTTTTTTCTGTGAATGTAAGAAATAAAAGAAAACAAAGCAAAACATGTGTACAGGGTATGGCAAAAGTAGGTTTACATTTTTTCAAAGTGAAAAATAATACAATCATTAATAAGTAATACTACAAGAAAAAATGCACTACTTTACAATGTAGTTTTATTGGAAGCCATTTTAAATTGTGGACTTGAGCTATTATTCACTGTCTCCCAGCACCTCTGATGTGGGTCTGTGGTATGCCAGATCTCAAGATGGGAGATAAGGAGCTGTGTAAGAGACTGTTAGGTTTTGGGGTAGGCTGTAATGCAGCAATTGATGACTTGACACTTAAATATTTATATTCTAGTCTATACAATAAGATGGCCAACGAAAATAAAAATTAAGTCAATTGAGCCCTGGCTGGGTTGCTCAGCTGGTTGGAGCATCATCCAGTATACCAAAGGGTTGCAGGTTCGAACCCTGGCCAGGGCACATACCTAGGTTGTGGGTACAATCCCTAGTCAGGTGCATACAGGAGGCAACTGATCGATGTTTCTCCTCCTCTCTCTCTTTCCCACCCTTTCCTCTCTGAAAAAAAACAAAACAAAACAAAACAAAACAAAACAAAAACATATCCTCAGATGAGAATTTAAAAAGTTAAGTCCGTTGAGAACTAATTGTGGGACTGAGTCATTTCAAACTCTTTGTGATGAAAATTAAAGAACTCATCTTTCTTTGCTGACAAATCTATTTGAGGGATTTCTTTCTGGCAACAAAAATGACAAATGATTTCGAACCTGTTTCGGACTGCCATACTGCCATATAAGATACTGATTCAGACTTAACCTCTCAACAAGTAGATGTCAATGTTTCCATCAACAGTTGCCCAATCATTGAACTACACTTCCCTAGTAGCATTTTTTAATCTCTCATCTCCTAACATTATAGTTAAAAGAATTTGTTTGTATTCAAGTATTTGTATAATTTGGTATTACAGAGATATGAGACTTTGCCTTGAGGGTGAAATTCCAGCCCTAGTCCCAATTTGATGAAATAGAAAGGTAGTTCACTTTACCCATTAAGTAAGATTTAGAAAAACAATTTTTATTTTTCTTGGGTCATTTAAATCAAACACCACTACATAATGGAACAGAAAGAAAAGTTCCCATGACTTTTAAAGGTAAAACATGAGATGTCAAGGAAATCCCATGGAAGTATAGGGTTATTTTTATCTCTGCCTCTCCCAACGTCTCCCTTCAGGAACACGAATGGCATTTGATCACAACTTCACTCTCCCAATTTTATCTTCCACCAACTGCAGCTCCATTCTTTCCCACTTCCAGCTCTATTATTTATGTTCCCCAACCTGGCTGGTTTGGCTCAGTGGATTGAGCGTCGGCCTGCGAGCTAAGTGTCGCTGGTTCGATCTTCCAGTCAGGGCACATCAGAGAAGGAAAACTCTGACTCCAAAAAACCTCCGCTGCCTTGCAGCATACCTCTTCAGGGGAAAGGCTAAGGGAGTAAACCCCGACAGAAAATCCGGAGCCGGAGTCCCTAAGGCGGTTCGACGTTGTAGTCAACACCGGCAACTCCTGCGGCGCACCTGAAGCCAAGCTGTATTGACTCGTCTTTCCCTTGGACCCTTCAGCTGCGAAGAGAGGGGGGGTCTGCTGCATGGGCAACAGCAGACCCTCCATATCACCCTGCCCAGGCTCTGTAGCTTCAGCTTCACTGGAGAGGACACTCCAGCGACATCGCAAGATGTCGATTTAACACGGGAGGAGACAGATACCGTGTCACTCCCGAGTCGGACTGCACAGCCATTCTTGGCGGTGCAGATAGACTCTTAAGAAGCTACACCATCGTCTCTCGAGACGGACGGGCATGGGCATTTATGTTCCCCCAAACACATCTCTTCACACTTTTGTTCCATCTGTGTGTTCCACCTGTAATCTTTTGTCTAGCCACACACACACACACACACACACACACACACACCTATGATTCTGGAATATCTCAATATGGACAAGCAAACCTAGGCGTCTAACATACTCTAGCGATATGACTCTACCCATATAATTAACCATGAAGATTTTGGCAAACCTAGTAAAACAGAAAATATACTAGTTATTACCCAAAAGTTTGGTTTGGAGAATTGAAAAATCCCCCATCCTATTTCTTGGGCTTAGTGAATATACATGTTCCTCTCAAGTACGAAATATTCATTAAATATTTTTAAGAATTGCATTGCAAAGAAGCCTACAACTTCAACAATGACAGTATTCTTTGTTTTTGAGTTAGAGCACTACACGCCCACAACACGGATATTTAATGAAACACAAAGGCTTTTCCTGAAAACGTACTATATGTTAAATATTTTGTTAATGTTGTCTAATTTAATCCTAATAACTCTTGGGCAGAGGTGTTCCCATTCATAATTTTCAGCAACACGACAGCTGCGGTGGAGGTGAAGCATGTAGGAGAAAGATTCGGATGCGGAGCTACTTCGGCGACCTGAACGCTGTCCATATTCCAGAACCCTCCGAGGACACCTGAAGAAGGCTTGCGCTAGTCAGAACCTTGGTTCAGACATTCTCAGGAACCACCACCTTTGTCCGGGTGGCCCACACTGGAGCCCACATAAAACCATTACGAAATGAGATGGACAAGGAGGCGCAGCATCTCTTGACACCGTTTTCCCTCCATGGGGATCCACGTGCTGGCTGCTGCGGAAGTTCCACCCAGTGAGGCCTGCGGGCCCGATGCTTCCCGCCGCTGCGTTAACGCGACCCGGCAGCGTAGGGCACAGCTTCGGGAAGCTCGAGGCGCGGCAGGCTCGGTCCGGTTCACAGCGAGGCGGGAAGATACCAGGATCCCCTCCACAGTGAGAAAATAGTCACTCGGAAGCCTCCCCCAGTCCTGTCCCGGGTCAGGCTCTCCAGTCTCAGCTAACAGGTCGCTCTCAACAGCTGAGGAGCCCAAGAACGGCCGGCGCTTCCCTCCAACTTCTCTGGGGCGAAAGGGGCGGGCGTAGGCGCCAAGCCCCGCCCCTGCCCGCAAAACCAGCCGGATTCGTCCCGCCTCCTCTTGGACTCTGGCGGCCCTTCTTCCTTCTGCGCTGCAGGCTTTGGGGAAGGCCCTGGTTTCAGGTCGCGCTGCGACGCTTGCGTGGGTGGCAGGGGGCGCGTGTCCTGGCCCTACGAAGAGTGCGCCGTACGCCCCCAGCGCCCCGCGAGCGGGGGCCGCGGAAGTGACGTGTGTACGGGCAGGAGCTTGTTTGAATCGGTTCCCGGGTGATCCTCACGTTTGCGCCGCTGTTCGGCCGCTGCCGCGGAGGGTGGGGCTGTAGCGCGCCCGGATCGAGGCCTCGCGCCGCCGGGGGTACTGGAGCTGTAGGCGCCGCCGGGAGCCTGTATTTGGGCCCTCTGAGCGCGGCGGCCGTAGGCTCCGGCGCGGCTGTTTTTTCCCCCTCTCCCCCAATATGGCAGCGGCAGGCAGCGGCGGGCCCTCTGTGGGGACTGTAGAGGGCGGCGGAGGCGACGGCGGCAAGAAGGTGTACTTGTTTGACCGGCGCGAGAAGGAGTCGGAGCTCGGCGACCGGATGGTGCAGGTCGCGGAGCGCTCGGACTACGCGGGGTTCCGTGCCTCCGTGTGTCAGGTACGCGAAGGGGCGAAGGAGGGATGCGCAGGAAGAGTTTGGGTTGGGAGAGTGACGAGAAACCCGTTTTCACTACGAGCAATAAAGCTGTCACCCAGCCCAGGTCCTGCGGCTCTGGCTTAGCTCTCCCGGGTGCCCGCCATCTGCGTGTCCGGGCGGCAGGAAGCCTAGGACCGACCCTGCTCTCGGTGAAGAGCCGGCCCCTCCGTGGCTCTCTCTCTGTCCCGGCATTTTACGGGGGATCTCGCTGCCCAGTGTTTGAGACCTCGGGTTTAATTGGCCTATGGCGACCTTAGTACTCCACTTGTGTCTCTTTAATGTGGAACTTTTATTTTTTAAAGAAGAGAGAATTAGTGATACCTGATGGCTCTGTTAGGAGTGTTGCGATGCTTAAAAGCTGTGAAATTCCTGGAGTCGATTTACTTCAGGTTCATTAAATGATGCTGTAATTTCCCGGGTCACCCTGTCAAGAACGTTTGCAGGCCCACGCTGGCAGGATCCTTCCGTAGTGGGAACACTTGTCCAAGTTGGTCTCGCAGGTGGAGCGAGATTTATGGTTTTCTGAATCCTAGTCCTTGGGAGTTGCTGAACTAACTCGGAGGATGTCCGTGGATAGCTGTAGAACATCAGAGAAGGCTGTATATTAGCTGGTTTTGAAAATTAATGACCGTGTGAGGAAACCAGCTTTGATCTGTGAAGCGTTTTGTAGATATGAGGTGTTGGTGTTGTCTGATATTGACATGCCCTGCATTAACCAAATGAGGTTCTTGTAATGCTATAAACAACTCTTAGCTACCGAGGAAAACGAAGTTTCTGTGAAAGTGTTTTTAACTTGAGTGGGCTGATAATTTAGGACTGTTTCAGAGACATAACTCTGTGTAGTGCTGAAATAATCGAAGTCAAGAACCATACAAACGACGTGAGAGCAAGGACTTTGATTTCTTCCCAGCTGTATTCCCAGTGTCTAGAACTGTGCCTGGTTCATAGTAAATGACCAAATTAGAACAAATATTTGACGACAAATGTATGAACTTGGAAGTTCATTCTGTGCCTTGATATAGCAGATTCCCGTGTGTTTGAAGAGTGAATGAAAGAATGCTTGTCTGATGAGTGTCTTGTATTTAAAACCATCCCACAAAAAGGAATAATTTTATTATTTTTATTGTAAAAGTATCAGCACAATAAAGAAAATATGGATTCAGGGAGGAAAAGTAAGTCAGTACTCACTGTAAAATTTTATAACCACTGTTAGCACGGGGTTATTTCTTTGTATCCTTACCTCCCATTTAAAAAAAAGTATTAAATGTATTGGGGTGACATTGAATAACATTATATAAGTTTCAAGTGTGCAATTCTATAATACGTCATCTGTATATTTCATTGTGTGCTCACCATTCAAAGACTAGACCCTCATTTTAAAAATAACTAATGCATGTTTATTTTTCACTTAATATTGTCAGTATTTTTCTATTTTAATGCAAGTCTTCATAATCAAAGTTTGAAATGGTCTGTTTAGTGCTACTGTTTACGTAACCAAATCTCCTTTTTGTCGACATTTACATGACTTTCAGTTTTAAGTAATGCCAAGATAAATATCTTTGAATGCATAATCTTTCATGTCTTTATTTATTTTTTTATTTAGAACAGTGATGTTCATCCATTTTCATAGTCATGGCACAAATAAACTCATTACTAAAATTCTGCAGGATACCAAAAAATATATATATTTTGCCTATCTGACAAAAAAATAGGTATAATTTTGATTCACTTTCACTGGACAGCTATTGTTGTGTTGGCTGTTATCATTTTTTAATTTGACAATCTAAGGGAAAAGAAGTCAGCGCCTCTGGCTAAATAGTCACATACTGCATATTTTAAAAATTCTTGTGGCACGCCAGTTGAAAATTGCTGGTTTAGAATCCTATAAGTGAAATTCCTGGATTAACAGTCAACAATATTTTTAAAGTTCATGATTTATATATATGTATTTAATTTATTGATTTTAGAAAGAGGAAGGTGGAGAGGGGAAGAAATATCGATTTGTTGTTTCACTTATTTATGCATTCATTGGTTGATTATTGTTTGTGCCCTGACCAGGGCATCGAACTGCATCGAACCACGATCGTGGTGTATGGGTTTGATCTCTAACCAACCGAACTACCCCGCCAAGGTTCTTGATTTTTATTTTTAAATTGCTTTTCACATAGGTTTTACAAATTTACCTTTTCTCTAGAAATAAATTCCCCCCTGTGAGAAGTCTCAGTAACTGTTGGATAGGAGAAATAATATTAAACTCTTATTACAGAAATGAAAACTCACTTTTGGAGATGGTGACACACTTAAGTCAAACAGACAGGACAATAAAATTAGGTTTCAAACCTAGAATTCATATTCTTTCTGTTGTATCACTCTGCTGCAAGTAAAGTCCTTTGTTTTAGAGAACAGATATATTTATTTCATTCCTTCAATATTTTAACTTGAAAATCAAGGAAAAGTTTTACTCTTTTGACTCTTTACCTCTTTTTTTCCTGCTTTTTCCTATTACAACAGAAGAAGGTTAAATTTGATTAGCAGTGAGAGGGGAAAGCTAGTAAGAAAAAAAAAAAGCCTATCTTTTATTTTTGAGAATTCACTTTTTAAAATATGACTGGATTATGCTAACTAATCTCATAACATTGTCTCCATTACATTACAAAAAAACTGAATTAAATTACTGCATTAAAGCCCAAGGTTGTTGTACAGTTAATAAACAGTGCAACTGGGATTGGAATCTAGATGTGTTTGATTCTAAAGCTTGTGTGTGTGTGTTTTGTTTTTTTTTAACCTCCACAATGCCCACACTATCTACTGAAGCCTTCATTTTCCATGTGAGGGGAGGAGGCAAAATAGTATACTAAATTAAAGTTTTTATTTAAAACTTAAACCAGTAACTGTAGTGCTAGAAATTATTGTGGATCCTAAACTGTTATTTGGGGAAAACTCACTTTGTAGAAAAAGGGAGCAATCAAGAGGAAGGAAGAGGAAAGGGTAGATCTGGAAGAAGCCCTTAGACCTGTAGTAAGCAGCTAAGCTATTGACTCACCTGAGACCTTGTGACCTTGCAGAATCAAAGATTAAAAAGTGACGCATTTGGCTAGTTCTTAAGTGTTCAGACATTAAATCCTATTTATGCAGACCCTCCTCTCCAACACCAGTTTTGAGGAAATGCCTACTTTTCCCTTTGTATGGTTCCACTGTATCTTGTTACCCTACTATGGCACTTATACCATCATACTTTTTTTTTTTTTAACTTGTATGCTCTTTGAGGGCAGGAGTCTTATGTAACTGCGTATAGCTGTTTAATTAATGACTCAATCTCTTCCAAAAAATTTGTACATAAGGTAAATTATGTTAAAAATTCCACAGATAAAAAGAATAATAGTAAAAGACAATAGATGTAGGAAAGAATAGAATAGTAACCTGAGGAGAGTTAATAAGTGGGTGTTCATTTGATAATATCTTACATCAGTGCTGAACCATAAAATCAGCTTTGAGTTTCTTAGAGGTCAAAACAAAGAAGGAAAGATAAATGATAGAAAATTCACAATATCCATAAAAATAAAAAAAAATTCCCACTACTAGGGTAGCAAAGCTTTGATTTAAGCAAATTTATCCCTACATTCCTCACAAATTCTGCACGATAAAATGGACAATATCCTTACAGATAGGCAAGGCTGCTTCTTATCTTGTCTTTTAATGCAAGATAAGGTGTATGTTATTTAGGGTAGTGCAAGCTGCTTTAACCAGTTACCACCCAAATTTTTGTAGAAATTTCTATGAGTGTTCCTGGTCTGTGGGTGACTCAGGGACAGTCATTGGAAGGGTATGATATCTTGAATAAAAGCATAATGTAAAAATATTTAATTTATGTTTGTCAGATATCAGCTATAAAATATTAAGAACAATGATAAATTTAAGAAATTTTTATACAGAATTATAGACAATATATACAAAAAGATAGCTTATGTGTCTTAATTGAATAATGGAATTATGGAAAGATTGTATGGAATAATTAGATAGAAACACTTTGCAGATGTACAGTGTAGATCTTAAAAATGCATTTTGGCACATAGTTTTTCAGTAACTATAAAAACATTTTGTTCTACAGGATACATAAGAACATAGTTTGACAGTTGGGACATTGTAGAAATAAAGTCCTAATGTAAGTCCTAATATAGTAAAATACAGAGATTACACAAAAACCTAATAAAGATCTGTAAAGACAATTTTTATTTCTGTTAAATAGAATCTTGACCCCATCAGTTTATGTCCATAGCTTCATTTCTCTATGGTGGAATTGCATAGGATATGAGTATCTTTAATTTTATTAAATTATGCCAATTGCTCTTAATATGGTTGTGCTAATTTTCAGTCCTTTCAGCAATATGTATGTATGGTCCAATTTTCCTTTCTGGAGGCCTATACTTTTATTATCAGGACTTAAAATTTTGACAGCTTCATGGGAACGGTGATTGAGTTGTTTTAATTTCTCTGTTAACTGCTGAGAATGAGCATATTTTCATGTTTTCTAGTTTTTTCCTTTATGGCTTGAACTTTTTGTATGTTTTCAGAAATCTTTTTCTTTGTCTTCTAAACATTATTTCCCTCAACAATTTTGGATTATAATATGCAACTACTTAATTCTCTTGGAATTTATTTTTGTGTATGTTGAGATGGGAGGTTTATTTTACCTATTTCTATGAAATTAACTAGTCTTTATTATTTATGGAATAGTTTATTCTTTCCCCACCAATTTCTAATGTCACCTTTCCTATTTGCCAGGCTTCCCATGCGTATATGTGTGGGTCTGTTTCAGAGTCCTCTATTCTCTTCCACTGTTCTATCATAGTATATTTTAGGTAGAAGCTTTAAACATATATAGAAATAATAGTATAATTAACCCAGATATACTCATCACTTAGATTCAGTAGTTACCAAGTAGTTACCATACTAGCATAATTTTTGTCTTTTGTGTCGCATTCCAGGTGTTAATTTCATTTCTATATATTTAAGCATCATATCTGTTATCATACCATCAAAATTAACATTTTAAATACAATCTAACAGCTAAGTTCATATTTCAGTTTCTCTCGGTGTCTCAAAAATGTCTCTATAGTTGGTTTGTTTAATTTGAGATCCCAACAAGGTTCTCACATTGAACTTGTTTTTTTTTTTTTTTTATGTTTCTTAATCTTCTAAAATTTAGAACATTTGAGCAAAACTCTCTTCCCCCAGTCTCTTTTTAGTTTTCCCTGAGATCTGTTGAAGCAGTCAAGTAGGTTTTTCTTTAATATTTCTCGTTCTGGGTTTGTCTGTGTCCTTTTATGGTGTAATTTAGCTTGTTCTATCTTCATATACCTATAAATTAGACGTTATTTTTTAAGGCTGTAATCAAGATTTAGGTTCAACTTCTTTGGGGTGGGGAAGCAAAGAATTCTTCATAGGTAGTTCTGGTACTTCGTATTATATCACATCAGGAGGCATGTAATATATGGATATTTCACTAACTGAAAAACAAATTGAATTAGTGGGAATCAGGTGGTTTTAGCTGAGTCCCTCCATAATAAAGTTTTGATCTGATGGTTCATCTATTGATGGTGATGTTATGATGGCCACTCCTCCTGTATTAGCTGGCATTCTCTAAATGACTTTGCCTCATCAACTAGAGCTCTTTGGTTAACCTGAACTACAATTGGTATAAGAAAGCAGGATAAATGCTTTATTCTTTACCTTTAATATGTCAGTATTCAGAACAAGGAGATTGGTGCCCTAGTTTCAGTAGTGACTAAGGGTTTTTGAAGACATCAGTATCATTAGTCTATATATTTTTAGTAGTTTTCTGTGGTAAGGTTGATCTAGATTGACTACTTCATTATAACCTGAAGCAGAAGTCAGCCTTTCCTCTGTACATTGTTGTGTTGTCTAATTTTATAGACAACACATTTTAAAGATAACGTAAAATTTTAATACAAACATTAACTCATTTTTTAATTCTTTTTTTTTTTGGTTGTGAAATGTTAGTTTTTAATGTGTTCCTTGGTCATTTATTTGTATTTTTCTGTTTTTGATTGTTTATGTTTTTTGTTCTTTGATGATTTTCATCTTGATTTATGAAAACTTTTTTTCTCCCAAGGATGCTAACTCTGTTTCCTCTTCTAATTTGCCTTAAGTTTTTAAACTTACTCGTTTGAAAAGGGTTATAATATAAAGAGTCTTTACTAACTGCATAGCATGGCTATTTTTACCTCAGTCTTATAAAGTATTAAAATCCATTTTATTTTAGTACTTTTGCTTTTACATACTTCAATATTTAATGTATGTGAGCATGTGTAACGTTAATAAATTTATCTATATATTGTCTTGAAATGGTGTCTTTTGTCTGGGAGGAGCCTGCTGATGTTAAAACCTCTTCAGAATGTCCTGCCTATTCACTTGTGGTTCTAGGTGGCATAATAGCAGAAAAAAAAAAAAAGTCTTGTTAAGCAAATAATTTCTAGATAGATTTATGCTTAATTATGAAAAGGCAAATTTAAAAATATTAAGACAGACAAATGTGGTAATTGTTACAAGATTATAATATACTATCAGTATTTTCATATTTTGTAAGCTTGATTCGTGCATTTATTTCCTTTGTTTAATAATTTATTTTATTTCTATTATTTTGGATAGACACTTGGCATTTCACCTGAGGAAAAATTTGTTATTACAACAACAAGTCGGAAAGAAATTACCTGTGATAATTTTGGTAAGCAATGTTAAGTTGAATCTTTTACATTTAGTATGTTCTAATACATTGTAAAGCAATAACTATTTTATTATATAGATAAACATTAAAAACTATTGATAATTTTGGTTACTTTGTTGGGATGGGGGAGGAAACTGTCTATAAGTTCACAGTTTGTGCAGAGGTTCTGTTTTTCAAGCAAGATCATAGAAAAATAGTTGACATCATTATAGCTACAGAAGAGACCTGTTCAACACTTAGCCACAGGCCTTCCATGTGGGCCCTCAAGAAGCTAATTCTCCTAACAAACTTGGATTCTTCCATTATCTTTTTTTTACCCAGCTGGATTTTAAGACCTGCCAGTTTTTCATGCCTGATTTCCTTTTGAACTTAAGCATTGTTGATACCACTCTAATGTAGTTCCTCATCTCATTTCCTGTGATAATGTAACTTACTAAGAATTGAAGGTTTCAGATGCCTGGAAGTATTTGAATCTATTCATCTGATATTCTTAACATATTTGAATTTATAGATCGAGTCATTATTTGGGGGTTTGCTTGTACCATCTCTAAAGCTATTTCATAGATACAATTGTGTATTTAAAATTATAAATTCATGTGTTTCTGATTTTAGCTTTGTATTTAAGATATTACCTTTTGATTACAGATGAAACTGTTAAAGATGGAGTTACTCTATACCTTCTACAGTCCGTCAATCAATTACTACTAACAGCTACAAAAGAACGAATTGAATTCCTGCCTCACTATGACACACTGGTTAAAAGTGGCATGTATGAATATTATGCAAGTGAAGGACAAAATCCTTTGCGTAAGTATCCATTTATACTAATTTTATCAAACTATTACTCTCTTATCCTCTGATCACCTGTCCCATTCCTTTACTCTAAAAAATTTTCTCATTTGCCTAGGCCTGGTGGCTCAGTTGGTTGGAACATCATTCTGTATACCAAAAGGTTGTAGGTTTGAGTCCTGGTCAGGTTACATAACCTAGGTTGCAGGTTGCAGTGTGTACGGAAGGCAACCAATTGATGTTTCTCTGTCACATTGATGTTTCTCTCTCTCTCTCTCTCTCTCTCTCTCTCTCTCTCTCTCTCTCTCTCTCTCTCTCTCTCTCTCTCTCTCTCCCCCTCCCCCCCCATCCCCTCCCCCTCTCTCAAATCAATAAAAACATATCCTTGGGTGAGGATTAAAAATCAATCGATAAATAATTCTGCTTTTTTTGAAGACTGTGCCAAGTCATTTTGAGCTTTCTTACTTTGGTCTATTTGTCACAACGTAATTCTTTTTCTACCTAAGTCATTTTACTTCAAAGTAAAGATGCCGCTCCTTCATTTTCAAAAATACTTTTTAAGGATTTTATTTATTGATTTTTATTTATTTTTTAAAATTTATTTTTATTTTTTTTCTATTACAGTAGTCCTACCTTTTACCCCGTTGCTCCCCCCAACCCAGCCCACCCCTTCTCCCACAGTCAATCCCCACCCCATTGTCCATGTCCATGGGTTATTTATACTAGTTCCTTTACTACCTTCCCCTACTTACCTCCTCCTCTCCCTCCCCTCCCCCCTGATAACTGTTACTCTGTTCCTTGTTTACATGTCGCTGGTTCAGTTTCGTTCATTTGTTTGTGTTGTTTATTAGTCTCCTGTATTAGGTGATACCACATGGTATTTTTCTTTTGTTGCCTGGCTTATTTTGCTAATCATAATTCTCTAGTTCCATCCATGTTATCGCAAATGGCAGGACTTCCTTTTCTTTCTTTCTGCTGCCTAGTATTCCATTGTGTAAATGTACCACAGTTTTTTAATCCTCTCATCTACAGATGGGCACTTAGGCTGCTTCCAGTACTTGGCTATTGTAAATAGTGCTGCTTTGAACAGAGAGGTGCATAGGTTCTTTTGAATTGGGGTTTCAGGATTTTTCAGGTATAATCCTAGCAGTGGAATTGCTGAAAAATTTTTGAAAAATTCCATACCGTTTTCCATAGTGGCTGCACCAGTCTGCATTCCCACCAACACTGCAGTAGGGTTCCCGTTTCTCCACATCCTCACCAGCACTTGTTGTTTGTTGAATGTTGATGATGGCCATTCTGACTGGTGTGAGGTGGTATCTCATTGTGGTTTTTATTTGCATCTCTCCGATGGCTGGTGATGTTGAGCAATCTTTCATGTGTCTATGGACCCTCTGTGTATCCTCCTTGGAGAAGTGTTTGTTCAGGTCCTTTGCCCATTTTTTAATTGGGCTGTCTGTCTTCTTGGTGTTGAAACGTGTAAGTTCTTCATATACTTTGGAGATCAATCCCTTGTCTGAGGTATCATTGGCAAATATGTTTTCCCATATGGTTGGTTGCCTTTTCATGTTGCTGATGTTTTCTTTTGCTGAGCAGAAACTCTAGTTTGATATAGTCCCATTTGTTTATTCTTTCCTTTATTTCCCTTGCCTTAGGAGATGTATTGGTGAAAATATTGCTACATGGGATATCTGAAATTTTCCTGCCTATGTTTTCCTCTAGGACTTTTAGGTGCCATGGCTTACATTTAAGTCTTTAATCCATCTTGAGATTATTCTGGTGTATGGTGTAAGTCGGTGGTCTAGTTTCATTTTTTTCTTTTTCTTTTATTGATTATGCTGTTATAGTTGTTCCAATTTCTTTTCCCCCTGCTCTCCCCCTCCGTCCAGTTATCCCCCCCTTTAGTCCATGCCCATTGGTTGTGCATATAGTTCTTCTCAACATCTTCCTGTCTACTCCACTCCCTCCTACTATGCTTCTTAATTCCTGCATCATCTTCCTCCCTTTTCCCCCTTCCCCCTCTTTGCTGGCCTCCCCCCTGTATGTTCCCCGTACCTATAATTCTTTTCCCCTTCTTGTTGCCTACTTAGTTTGCCTTTGTTTCGATTCCCTAGCTTATGCTGTTGGTTGTTGTGATACAGTTTTCATATTAATCTTAATAGTTTTGATCCTCCTTCTTGTAAACAAGTCCCTTTAACATCTCATATAACAGTGGTTTGGATCTAATGAACTCATTCAGTTTTACTTTGTCCTGGAAACACTTTCTCTGCCCTTCTCTCCTGAATGAAAGCTTCGCTGGATACAGTAATCGTGGTTGTAGGTTTTCGATTTTCATTACTTTGAATATTTCTTGCCAGTCCCTTCTTGCCTGTAAAGTTTCCTTTGAGAAATCCGCTGATAGTCTAATTGGGACCCCTTTGTACATAATTCTCTTCTTCTCTCTTGCTGCTTTTAAGATTCTCTATCTTTAATTTTTGACATTTTGATGATAATGTGTCTTGGTGTGGTCCTCCCTGGGTCCAGCCTATCCAGAACACTCTGTACTTCCTGGACCTGTAAATTCATTTCCTTCTCCAAGTTAGGGAAGTTCTGCTTCATTATTTTTTCACATAATTTTTCAGTTTCTAGTTCTTCTTCACCTTCTGGCAATCTGATAATTCGAATGTTCAATTGCTTATAGCTGTCCCAGAGGTTTCTGAGCCTCTCTTCATATTTCTCACTTCTTGTTTCCTCTTTCTGCACTGCTTGACTGTTCCCTCCCTATGTTTCGATTTGTTGATTTGATCCATGGCTTTCCCTTCCTCACCCCTTGTCTTGTATGTATTTTTGTTCATTTCAGCAGGACTAGCTTTCATTCCTTCTCTGTCTTGATTCATCCCCACTGTTAGGTCTGTAAGCTGTTTTATAACTATAGCTCTGAACTGAGCCTTGGAAAGATTCTTTATTTGTTCATTAGTCAAGGCCTTTATTTGTTTTTTCATTAGCTGTGTTATTGTTATTTCAATCATTGATTCTGCCATTCTGACCATTTTGTTTATGTTTCCTTCTTTAGCGGGGCGCTGTCACACCTCCTACGCTATATTGTGCGGAGCCCCGTGTGCTTGTCACAACCTGGCAACCTTTCTCACCACAATGTGGCGTTTTGCATGAGGGTGGGGGTCCAAGATGGATTCCTGCTGTTACTCTCCGTTGAGGAACCGGGAGCCTCCTCTGTCCTCACAGTCCGAGACAATGAGGTCTGCCTTCCCAGCGTTGGAATCGCAAGCCAACGGGTCTGGTCTTAGCCAGGGCCGGCTTCCAGGCACTTCTCTCCTCCCCCCAAATATGGTGTCTGCTTACCGGGTCCCGCTGTTTGCTGCTGCAGCTGCTGCCTCCAGCACAGTTCGATCTTTCTCAGCTGCGATTTTGCCCTTCCTACCCCTCAGGACGAGCACCACTTGTTTATGATTTCATACATTGGACTTCCATGTAACTTTATTTTCTGGAACTTATTATTTTTGGTTTTGTGGTAGTTGTAGTCCTTCTTAGTTGTGGAGGGAGACAGAACGTGTCAGTCTATGCCTCCATCTTGGCTGGAAGTCCCTTCAACAACTAGTTTCATTTTTTTTTGCATATCCCTGTCCAGTTTTCCCATAACCATTTGTTAAAGAGGCTCTTCTCACTCCATTTTATGTTCCTTCCTCCTTTGTCAAATATTAGTTGACCATATAGACCTGGTTTTATTTCTGGGCGCTCTATTCTGTCCCATTGATTGATATGTCTGTTCTTATGCCAATACCAGGCTGTTTTGATTATAATGACTTTGTAGTATGGTTTGATGTCAGGTATTGTCATTCCTCCTAATGTGTTCTTCTGTCTCGATTGCTGTGGGTCTTTGGGGTCTTTTTTGGTTCCATATAAAGTTTTGAAGTATTTGTTCTAGGTCTGTGAAATATGTCACTGGTATTTTAATAGGGATTACGTTGAATCTGTAAATTGCTTTGGGTAGTACGGACATTTTGATGATGTTGATTCTTCCCATCCATGAGCATGGTATATCTTTCCATTTATTTTTATCTTCCTTAATTTCTTTCTTCAGTGTTATGTAGTTTTCTGAGTACAGGTCTTTTATCTCTTTGTTTAAGTTTATTCCTAGGTACTTTTATTTTTCTTGTTGCTATAGTAAATGGGATTTTTTTTCTAGTTTCTCTCTGAGTTTTTATTGTTATTGTACAAAAATGCTTTCAATTTCTGATTATTAACTTTGTACCCTACTATTTTGCCAAGTTCACTTATTAGGTCAAGTAGTTTTTTCATGGAATATGTAGGGTTTTCTGTGTACACTATCATGTCATCTGCAAATGATGACAGTTTTACTTTCTTTTTTCCAATTTGGATGCTTTTTTTTTCCTTGTCTGATTGCTGTGGCTAGAACTTATAAGACTGTGTTGAATACGAGTGGAGATAGTGGATATCCTTGTCTTGTTTTTGATCTCAGGGTAATGTTTTCAGTTTTTGTCCATTGAGTTTGTTGTTGGCCTCTGGTTTCTCGTGTATGGCTTTATTATGTTGAGCTATTCTCCCTCTATTCCCAGTTTGCTGAATATTTTCATCATAAATGGGTGTTGTACTTTATCGAATGCTTTTTCAGCATCTGTTGATATGATCATGTGATTTTCATCTTTCATTTTGTTTCTGTGGTGTATTACGTTTATTGATTTGCAAATATTAAACCATCCTTGTGTCACTGGGATGAATTCCACTTGATGGTTGTGTATGATTTTTTTAATGTGTTGCTGAATCCAGTTTGCCAATATTTTGTTGAGGATTTTAGCATCTCTGTTCATCAGCGATATTGGCCTCTAGTTTTCTTTCTTTGTTGTGTCTTAGGGTAATATCAGCTTTATAGAAAGAGTTTGGGAGTCTTCCCTCTTTCTGGATTTTTTGGAATAGTTTGAGAAGAGTAGATGTTAGTTCTTCCCTAAATGTTTTGTAAAATTCACCTGTGAAGCCATCTGGTCCAGAGCTTTTGTGTGCCAGGAGTTTTTTGATTCCTGCTTCAATTTCACTCTTTGTTATCAGTCTTTTCAGGCTTTCTGCTTCTTCTTGATTCAGTTTTGGAAGACTAAATGTTTCTAGAAATTTATCTATTTCATCTAGGTTGTCAAGTTTCTTGCCATATAGTTGTTTGTAGTTATTTTTTACAATCCTTTGTATTTCTGCGATACAGTAGTCCCACTCTGTATCGCAGTTCACTTATCATGGCCTCATTGTATTGTGGGATTTTTAAAAATATTATATTTAATTATTTATCTCAGATTTATTCCTATAAGGTTAATAAGGGACTGGGAACAGTGTATAAGTGTGTGGAAAGGGTTTATAAAGCCTTAAAATATATATAAATACTAAAATAAATGTAGGGTTCCTACTCGCGGATTTTCACCTTTCACGGGGGCGGGGGGGTCTAGAATGTAAACCCGCGATAAGTGAGGGAATACTGTAACTGTTACAATTTCTCCTCTTTCATTTCTGATTTTGTTTATTTGGATCCTCTCTTTTTTTCTTGATGAGCCTGGCTAAAGGCTTGTCGATTTTGTTTATCTTTTCAAAGAACCAGCTTCTACTTTTGTTGATCTTCTGAATTGTTTGTTTAGTCTCTATGTCATTTAATTCTGCTCTGATCTTGATGATTTCCTTCCTTCTACTCGCTCTGGGCTTTGTTTGTTGTTGTTTTCCTAGTTCTTGTAGCTGTAGGGTTTGAATTTTTATTAGAGATTCTTCTATCCTTTTTAGGTTGGTCTGTATTGCTATGAACTTTCTTCTTAGAACTGCTTTTGCTCTGTCCAATAGGTTTTGGCCTGTTGTGTGTTCATTATCATTTGTTTCCAGAAACCTCTTGATTTCTTCTTTGATGTCATTGTTAATACATTTATTATTTAATATCATGTTATTTATTCTCCATGAGTTTGAATGTTTTTGAGTTTTTTCCTTGAGGTTGATTTCTAGTTTCAAGGCATTGTGATCTGAGAAGATGCTTGATATAATTCCAATTTTCTTGAATTTGTTGATTCTTTTTTTATGTCCTACCATGTGGTCTGTCTTTGAAAATGTTCCATGTGCACTTGAAAAGAATGTATATTTTGCTTCTTTGTGGTGAAAAGTTCTATATATATATCAACTAAGTCCATTCGATCTAGGGTGTTGTTCAGTGTCTCAATATGGTTGGTGTTTCTTTGCTTTGGAGTTCTGTCCATTATTGACAATGGGATGTTAAAGTCCCCTACTATTAGTGTGTTTCTGTTGATATCCTACTTGTAGTCTTCCAATTATTTTATTTATAGATTTGGGTGCTCCTATGTTGGGTGCATATATGTTTACCAGGGTGTTATCTTATTGATGAATTGGTCTCTTACGTATTATGAAATTTTCTTCTTTGTCTCTTTTTATGGCCTTTGCTGTGAAATCTGTTTTGTCTGAGTGTTGCTACCCCTGCTTTTTTTTGATGTCCATTAACTTGAAATACTTTTCATCCCTACACTTCTAGTCTGTGTAAATCTTTTGTTTTGAGGTGTGTCTCTTGTAGACAGCATGTATGTGGGTGTTTTTTTCGTATTCATTCTGCTACCCTATGTCTTTTGTTTGAAGCATTTAATCCATTTACATTTAAGGTTATTATTGACAGGTATTTATTCATTTCCCTATGTTCCTGTGTTTCTCTCCCTCTCTCTTTTTCTTCCTTTTCTTAAAGCATTCCCTTTAACATCTCTTGCAATGCTGGTTTGGTGGAGATGTATTCTTTTAATCTCCCTTTGGGAAACTCCTTATTTCACCTTCCATTATGAAAGAGAGCCTTGCTGGGTAGAGTAGTCTTGTTTGTAGGCCTTTGTTTTTCATTGTTATAAATACTTTTTGCCGTTCCCTTCTGGCTTTTAGTGTTTCTGTTGAGAAATCAGTTTATGGTCTTATCTGAGCTCCCTTGTATGTTATTTGCTGTTTTTCTCTTGCTGCTCTTAGGATTCTTTCCTTGTCTTTGAATGTTGCCATTTTAATTATGATGTGCTTTGGAGTGGGCCTTGGGTTCATCTTCATTGGGACCCTATGTGCTTCCTGGACTTGCATGACTTTTTCTCTCATAAAGTTAGGAAGATTTTCTGTCATTAAATTTTCAGTCAGGTTTTCTAGCCCATGCTCCTTTTCTTCTCCTTCTTGTATCCCTATGATACGGATATTGTTTCATTTCATGTTGTCCCGCTGTTCTTGTAAACCCTCTTAATTCTTTTTCATTCTTTTTTCATTTTGTTGTATTGTCTGGGAATTTTTTTCTATGTTGTCCTCTAACTCACAGATCCGATCCTCTGCTTCATTTAGCCTGCTTTTGATTGCTTCTGCTGTGTTCTTCAGTTCAGAAATTATATTCTTCATTTCTTCCTGGTTCTTATTGATAGTTTTTATGTCCCTTTTTATGCTGCTGTAGTTCTCAGTAAGTTCCTTGTAGCTTCCCTGGAGTTCTTTGTAGTTTCCCTGAAGTTCTTTGTAGTTCTCCTGGAATTCCTTATAATTTTCTTTGAGTTTGTTGAGTTCATTGAGCTTCCTCATTAGTATTGTTTTCAATTCCATTTCTGTTAAGTTGCTTGCCTCTATTTCCTCTACCCCTCCTTCTGGGAATTCCTCCTTTCCTTTTGGTGGGGTGTTGTTCCTGTTTGGTGGGGTGTTTTTCCACCTCTCTTATTTTGGGTGGTTGGTCTTGATTTTTTCTGTTCTTAGACTGACCTGTTTTTATTTCCTGCCTTTGTGATGTGACCTTCTTATATACAGTCGTTGAGCTGCTGCCTCTAGCTGACACCAGTTGGAGGGGAGTAGTCTGCTTAAGTTATATCTCCTGGAGCACTGGGGATGATTCTGTATACTGGGATCTAGTCCGCTGTTCTCCTAGCTCTTTTCTCAAGAGCCAGCACCCAAAACTTTTTACAAAGTGTCTCTAGTTCACTTCACCCTCCTTTGGCCTAAGTCAGGGGTGAGTGCACTCCCTTGCGCAGGCCAGGTGCGGGTTGACCGGTTGCACACCAGGGTGGGCGGGTCACAGGCACAGGCCCGGCAGTGGGCAGACTGCGCACCACTTCTGGCAGATGGGGGTGTCTCTGTACGCTGGCAGGCGGGTTGGTTGCGCGCCTTTTGGTGTGCATGGGCACGTCGGCAGGAGGGTTTGTTGCACGCTTGTTGGGGCAGGCTGGGGTGCCTGGTCAGGCTGAGCAGGCGGATTTGGTGCGTGCCTGTTGGTGCGGGCCAGGGGTGCCTGGGCGCTCTGGCAGGCGAGTTCGTTGTGCCCCTGGGTGGGCGGCCTGGGGCATTTCCGTGTGCATGCTCGTGTGACATGGGAGGGTTGGAGAATGGGCCAGTGTGTTTCTGCATCTGGGTTCCTGAGAATCTCGCCCCACCCTTAGCCTCTCCTCCCTTGCCTGTAAAAAACAATCAAAAGAGAAAAAGAAAAAAGAAAAACACATTCACACACACAAAAATACCTTGTTCCTTGCCTCCCAGAACCAGATGCCATGTGGCCCAGTCCTGGCTTTGTCAGCGGGCAGAGCCTCGCTCTCTTCCCGACTCCTCTCTGGTGAAACCTAGGGTCACTAGGGGAGCCAAGCCAGCCAGAATTTCCATCTTATCTCTTTCTCCTCCGCTATCCTCACCAGACAGGTCGCTCCCTGACGGCCTTCTCTGATCCAGCAGCGCCAAGCCTCAAGTCCTGCCATTATCCAGATGTTATTTGAGATGCTCTGTCCACAATTAGCCCAAACCACAGATAGGTCTCCAGAGCAAGCAAGCACAGCCTCCCCTCACTCCTCTGCTGTCTTCTGAACCTAAGATATTTATTGATTTTTTTAGAGACGAGAGAAGGGAGAGAGAGAAAAACATCAACATGAGAATGAAATATCTATCAGTGTTTCTCATACACTGCCTGACCAGGGACCCAACTCACAACCCAGGCATGTGCCCTGAACAGGAATCGAACTGGCAACCTTTCAGTTTGTGGGACGATGCCCAGCCAACTGAGCCACAGCAGTCAGGGCAACATATGTCTCCTTTAAAATTAACCAAGTATTAGAACTCATTCCCTTTCAACTTACAAGAGAGATCGTATCTACACATTTTTCTGTCTCATGTATACTCTCCTGATTACTTGTTTCTTGCTTCCTGTAGACCCCTCCGATTAGAAAATAATTACCTGGTAAATTTGTGTAGTTGAATTGCATGAGTCAGTGGTTTGTGTTGTCTCCATTTATTTATTTCCTTTACCACTTGCTAGTTTTTATCCTACCATTGAATTGTTTGCTAATGATCTTTACAAATCAGTTGGTTTAGAGAACTTAGACATTTGTTATTAACTTTCTTACTAAAATATTTTTTATTGTGTGTGCATCACAGTTTGTAGGAAATTAGAAAACATAGATAAGCAAAACTAACATAAAGAATATCCATATCTCAACCACCCATATATAACCACCACTAATGCTTTGGTGTTCATCACTTCCAATCCTTTCATATTGTTTGGTGTTTTTCTATTTTAGTGGTTTTAGATGATGCTTACTACTTTAACTTTTGTTTAAAATAAAATGAACATCTTTAATATATGTCAATATATATTTGTTTTTATGATTAAACAGTATTTAGATAACTATACTGAACAGTGTTCTTAGACATTTAGGTTATTTCAGTTTTTTCTAATTATTGCAAATGACTGAATGTTCTTGTGACGAAATTTTTGTGAATATTCTTATCTTAAGTACTACTAATACTATTACTGCTATCAGCTACAGTGCCAGGCATTGCAGTACTTTATGAACATTTTCTCTTTTAATCCTTGATTCTGTGTGGACGCTATCATTAGGTGATAACCCTATTTTGCAGAAGAACTGAGGCTAAAAGATTTTAGGTAACTTGCCAAAGGCCACTGTACTAGTAAGTGTTGTATTCCTGGGTGTTTCCCTGCTTCTTTCCTTTGCCATTGGTGTTACTTCTCGTTATTCTTGACTATATGCAGAACCAGTGATAAATCGAACATCAAGTTGGTTGTGTAGTAGGAAATCAATAGCAGTTCTGTGTCAGTTAACCAGACATGTCCTGCCATTTGATGAGTTACTGTTAGTCATATGATTTCTATCTCTAAATTAGCTCTTAATAGACACTTTTATAGTTGTTTCATATTTTCCTCCATATCTCTATATGTACTTACTTTTGACTTCCACATGATGTAATTACATACCACAGTACTGCTTGATTTTTATGGTTACTGTCTGTGTTCTTACGTCTGTATGTCTGTCTTTAGATTATACACTCCTTGAGGCCAGGAATTATGGCTGGCTGACTCATGCCATATAATGCTATAGAGGTACTGGTTGATGACTGCTTTTTTATGCTGGTGGTAATTGGTGATGATGCCTTTAATTATGTGTTGCATCATTAGGATCAGGATAATACTTTAATTCTAGTTCTTTGGAAAATAAAAGTGATGGCTTAAGGTACTTAAGAATTTTTCTACTTTGAACATTAATATGAAGTATTTGGAAGGGAAAATTTAATCAATAATATTTTCTCATTCTTTTCCAGCATTTGCTCTTGCAGAATTAATTGATAATTCATTGTCTGCTACTTCTTGTAACACTGAGATTAGAAGAATACAGATCAAATTGGTAAGAAAATAATACTATTAAGCAATTTAACTTTTTCTTTTATAAAAGTAGTTCAAGTTCATTGGAGAAAAATAGAAAATAAAGGTAAATTAAAACTAGAAGTAATTATTTGCTATCTCTTCATCCATTGTTAAAATTTTTTCATGTGCCCTTTTTTCTTTGTATATATTTATACATATGTGTGATCGTAGTGTACCTTTTGTTTTTTTCTGATCTTTTTCTTAACAGTAAGTACATTGCCATATCATTCATATTCTGCAATATAATATAACATTACCGCAGGTTGGTTTATTGACTATAATGTAATGTATTATAATGTAAAATATAATGTAAATCTGCCTACTATTGTTGGACATTTAGGTTTTATTCCCTATATTTTAGCCATTGTAAGCAATGCTGGCATGATGAGCATCCTTATATTTTTGTACACATATCTGGTTAATTCTTCAAGATAAACTGTGAGAAGTGAAATTTCTGGATTAAAGGACATGAAGAATTCTATGACTTTTAATTCATACAGTTTAAGTGCTTTTTAGAAAGTTGTATTAATTTATACTTCCACCAGAAATGTATGAGTGAGCCCATTGAATTACTTTTTCTATATTTAACTTTTCATGTTTTTAATACTCATGTGTGACTTCTCCTGCCTTTTTAAACTAATTTCATTTTATAGCATTTTGATGAAACACAAGGAAAACCTGCAATTTTTCTCTATTTAACTTTTCATGTTTTTAATACTCATGTGACTTCTCCTGTCTTTTTAAACTAATTTCATTTTATAGCATTTTGATGAAACACAAGGAAAACCTGCTGTTGCAGTGATAGATAATGGAAGAGGAATGACCTCTAAACAGCTTAACAACTGGGCCGTGTATAGGTTGTCCAAATTTACAAGACAAGGTGACTTTGAAAGGTTAGAAAACCTTACTCACTTTTTTTTTTATGGGCAATTGGGTATTTTAATAAGGATAAAAACTCATTATTTATACATTGGAGGTTTTGATATCAACATATTTATTTAGATTTTTATGTTACAGAATTATTATGATCAATGCTTAGTTTAGAAGTAGTCAAAAGTACATAAATTATGTTGTGCCCTTCCATTGAACAGTTGTTTTTGCATTTTCTGAGGTATGCAGAAGTTATGTTGATATGTTGAGTATTTGAGGCTTTTCACTCTTATTAAGTTTGATGAAAGCTGCATAGTCTCTAGAAAATAAAATGATTTTTAAAGTAGTCTTTAGAAATCACCAAATGCCACTTTAAAAATGTCTAATGCATATAGTTCTATTGAGCTCTCTATTGCTCTGCTTTTAGGGCTCTGCATTACAAAACATTCACAGCTGTTAGGGAATTGAAGCTATTCAGGAGTTTTCTTTCAGAATATGTTTGTAAAAAATATCCTCAACGAAAATGTCATAGAAGAAACAAAATATATTAGAAACTGTCAGAGATATAAAGATTCAGGTCCTTGAAATATTAACTCAATTCTAGAAAGCAATGATCCATAAATCTTGTGCTGTTTTAAGCTATGGTGTGTACTTTAGGAAACATACTTGGGAAGAGTCTGTTGGCATTCTTATTTAAGTAGTTAATATTTGTTCATGTCCTGTTTTGTTCTTTGCTTTCAAAGAAAGTCATCCAAATTAAGGATTAATCTAAAAAATGTGTTAAAAATGAATGCAGTAATACATTTGCCATCTCATTGCTGAAATTTTAGTACCCTTAGAATTTTCACCAAATTTGTAAAGACTTATAGTATTGTGGTGAAAAGCAATGTAGTAAAGAACAAGGGGTCCTTTAGCCAATTTTGAATTCTAGCTTTACTAGTGTATGATGTTGATCAAGGTACTTCACTTCTCTTTGTCTCAGTTTACCTATCTATAAAATGGAGATAATACCTCATAAGATTTTGTGGAGGACAAGTGAGTGCCTGGCATATGATAAGCAATTAATAAAAGCTATCATTTTAGTTATTTCTTATTCTTGACCTCAGACTTTTCTGCAGCCCTTCTTTTTCACTATTTTCATGAGTACATCTTCAAGGATTTATAAAATAGCTGTAGAGAAGGATAGACGTATTAGGTACGGAGAAAAGAGAACAGATAGTAGATTGGACTAAAAAGTCAGAAAAATGTTGGTTAAATCAAATGGAAGAGAAAGAAGTAGAGTCTATAGCGTATCAAAGTTAGATCTTAACTGGATTAATGGGATATTGACTGATTTTTTCTCTTGATTTTAGCACAGTACCAACTTTTAAACATAATCCAAATGTTGGGGAAATTTTGTTTAATTTTGGTAGAAATCTATTTGTTGTTGGGTTTTGTTCTAACTTTATAGGTTTTGTGTCAGTTGTTATAATTATTATGTACTCATACTGCCCTTGAGTCCAGTAACAGTCCCTTGACCCACCCTAATTTCTGTTAGTATCAGATGTATTCCCTTACTACCCTAGCTTCTACTCCTATGGAAAGGACTGTCGGTTGCTCTGCTACTTCCAATTTAGTTTCCACTGGATACAAAGGATGGATATCAGAGGATACAGACTATGGAAGAAAAGAAAGGACATCCTAAAAATACAGAACAGCTGTCTTGACCCATGGATTCTGTTGTAGTAGAGAGAAAATCAGAAGTAAACACACAAAAAAGTTATAATCATTTCAGTTATTGATTATTGCTGTTAAGAAATATTGAATAATATTTTAGAACCTGATGGCAATCTCCTTTAGGTAAGATAATTAGAGAAGATCGTTCTCTTTGAGGTTATATTTGACTTGAGGCTTGAAAGACAAAAATACTTGAAGGCCGCAGGCATTTCATCCTAGGACCATGGCCCAGTTTGTCTGTAACTTTGAGGAGAAGCCTCCTCCCCAACCCCCGCCCCATGCTAGTTAAGACTGCTGCGACTTACTCAGAGCCTTAATTGGCTACATTTTGGTACTATGCTTAGGTTGAGTGGGCTCTTCCAACTTCTGCTGAGATCTGTACAGGTGTTCAGAGCTTTAAAAAAAAGTCACTAGTGCTCAAACTGGTAGCTTCAAACAGCTCACAGTTAAGGAAGCTCTCTGAATCATTAGGTGGCCACTGAGATGTGGATGTGGTTTTATGTTTGCAAGATTATAGGCCAGTGTGGCATCATTGGCTATAATCTTTGAAGACCAATCTTTAACATCTATTTGCTTGTGGTTTATTATTTGAATGTTGGACCATGAGTGAGCGAAATGGTATTTGAATTAAAAAAAGATGTAAAAAATTAATGTTTTTTACACCAAACACTACATAGAAAGGTCACAATTTCTCTTGGTATTAGGTTAGATTGTCTTTGCTTTAATAACATTAATAGAGCTCTAAATGCATGTCTTCACTTTGCCTGAAAATGGAAAGCATATATGTGAATATACTGACCTCGTGTGTGTGTGTGTGTGTGTAGAATTTTAATTTGAAGGTTGGAAATAGGATATTTTATTTCTAGAAAAGTTGAGGAAAGGCCTTGAGAAAACTAGAACTTGCTACAGTAAAGAATAAAATTTGGGTCGTTTCTCTTTACTAAAACCAGAGAAAGACCTTTTTGACAACACGTCTATAAATGTTGGGATACTTGGTGGTATTCTAAATCTGAATCTTTGTGCCCTGACTGGTGTGGCTTAGTTGGTTGGGTGTTGTCTTGCAAAGTGGAGGGTGGCAGATTTAATTCTCTATCAGGTGACATGCCTGAGTTGTGGCCTAGTCCCTAGTTGGGGTGTGTGTGAGGGGCAACCAATTGATATTTCTCTCACACATTGATGTTTCTCTCCCTCTTTTTTTCCTCTCTTCTTCTCTAAAAATAAATAATAAATAGAATTTTAAAAAGAAAATATTTATGTGTCTTTGTAACATCTTTAATGCCAAGACAGTGAATGAGAGCTGGGACTACATTTTAATCTAATTTTGATATGTATTATTATTAATGTATCTGGTATTCTGATTTTTAGAACTTATCTTTGCTAAAGAGGGAGAAGAAAATATTCAAATGACCTGGGGGAAGAGTATTCCTAATAGAGGGAATATTAACAAACAGAGACTCTGAAATTGCAATCAGTTTGTTTTGTTTGAAAGGCAGAAAGGAGACCAGTGTTGTTAGAACATAGTGCATGAAAGGGAAAGTAGAGGGAGATGAGGTAAGACTTTTAATTTGATAGTATTCTTCATAATTCTCACTGACCTTGGTACTACACGCTTCCCTCTATCTTCTTTATTTTGAAAAATTTCAAGCCAACAAAGAAGTTGAAAGGACATACTAGGTATATCCTTCAAGCAGTTAAAATTTTGCCACATTTGTTATCTTCTTTTTATCTGCACATACACAAACACACACTCACACTGTCTTATACTTTCTCTTCCTAAATCATTTGAAAGTAAGTTGAAGTATCTCCTCCATAAATAACCATAGTTTTCATAAATAACCATAATACCATTATCACACCCAAGAAATTTATCACTGATTTAAAACATCTAATGTAATGTTTATATTTAGATTTTTTCCTTTCTCATGTCACTCTGGTTTCTTTTTATAATAATGCCCTGTATTTTGTCTTTCATAAACTTGTCTTATTTTTCCCTAGAATCCTGTATCTGAGTTTCTTGAACTCTGTTCCTTTCCTCGACACTTTATGAACATTTTAAAGCATATACAGAAGAGTTCAAATTCTACAGTGAATTTCCAGACACTCAGATTTAGTTTTTACCATTGACAGTTGCTTTACCACATATCTGTTTATCCCATTGACCTTCAGTTCATCTTAATTTTTGATTCAGTTCAATTAAATTATAAATATCAATAAATAAACTTTAGTTTAATGCTTTAAGCATTGATATCATTATCTACCATTAACTTTTTTTCTTTTGAAGAAAAATTTACATATAGTGAAATGCTCACATATGTTTTAAGTGTACCTTCCTTGAATTTATTTTTTATGGTCATTTTAATTTATATACCATAAAATTCACTATATTAAAGTATACAATTCTTGGTTTTGAGTATAGTCACAAACCATCATCACTAATTTCAGAACATTTTCATCACTCCAGAATAAATCTTGTACCCATTTGTAGTTATTCCTTGTCCATCTCCCTCTCTCCAGCTCCTGGCAATCGTTAATATACTTTCAATAGTTGTTAATCTATTTTTTAGTTGTTTTTCTAGGGATTACTAATCTAACACTTTATAACAATTTAGTTTGGATTAATGCCAACTTAATGTCAGTGATATTAAAAAACTTTTATGTATAGATTTATTCCTTTCTCCTTTGTATTATTATTTTTTGTAAATTACCTTTATACATTATAACCCTGTCAAAACAGTTTTATATTTACTACTATATGCAGCTATCTTTTAAATCAGAAGTGTTTTAAATATTAGATTTATACTATCTTTTTCTATTTATCAACATATAGTTACTTTTTATTTTTTCTTGTATTCAAGTTACTTTCTAGGGGCCTTTCATTTTAGCCCAAAGGACTCCATATAATAGCTACTGTAGGACATATCTAATAATAGAGTCCCTTGGCTTTTGTTTATCCAGGAATGTCTTAATCTCTTCTTCATTTTTGAAGGTTGTTATATTAGATAAAGACAGTGTAGCCCACTGTTTTCCTGCTCCATGATTTCTTTTTTTTTTTTTTTAATGTGTTTTATTGATTACAGTGTTACATTTGTTCCAATTTCCCTTCCCTCTGCTCCCCTCCACCCGGTGGCCCCCCTCCCTCCCCTTGTCCCCCCCTTTTAGTCCATGTCCATTGGTTGTACATATAGTTCTTCTCAACCTCTCTCTGTCTATTCCATTCCCTCCTACGATGTTTCTTAATTCCTATACCATCTCCCTCCCTCCCCCCCTTCCCCTTCCCTGCTGACCTCCCCCCTAATATGTTCCCCGTATCTATAGTTCTTTTTCCACTCTCATTGCCTATTTAGTTTGTCTTTGCTTCAATTCCCTAGCTTCTGTTGTTGTTTCTTGTGATGCAGTTTTCATTTTAGTGTTCATAGTTTTGATCCTCCTTTTTCTAAACCAGTCTTTTTAACATCTCATATAACAGTGGCTTGGATCTAATGAACTCTTTCAGTTTTATTTTGTCCTGGAAACACTTTCTCTGCCCTTCTATTCTGAATGACAGCTTCGCTGGATAAAGTATTCGTGGTTGTAGGTTTTGGATTTTCATTGCTTTGAATATTTCTTGCCAGTCCCTTCTTGCCTGCAGGGTCTCCCTTGAGAAATCAGCTGATAATCTAATTGAGACCCCTTTGTACATGATTCTTTTCTTCTCTCTTGCTGCTTTTAAGATTCTGTCTTTATCTTTAATTTTTGACAATTTGATTATAATGTGTCTTGGAGTGGTTCTCCCTGGGTCCAGTTGTTTTGGAACTCTGTGCTTCCTGGACCTGTAAGTTTTTCCTTCCCCAAGTTTGGGAAGTTCTGCTTTATTATATTTTCACTTAATTTTTCAATTTCTAGTTCTTCTTCTTCGCCCTCTGGCAATCCTATGATCCGTATATTCGATCTCTTATAGCTGTCCCAGAGGTTTCTGATCCTCTCATCCTTGCTTCCCGTTTCCTCTCTCTGCACTGGTTGACTGTTCCTTCTCTATGTTCTAGTTTGTTGATTTGAACTCTGGATTTTATTTCCTCACCATCTGTCTCGTATGAGGTTTTCTTCCTTTCAGTATGAGTGTTTTTCAATTCTTTCTCATCTTTTTCCAGATCTTTTGTTAATTCTGTAAGCCACCTGATAACAATGGCCCTGAACTGAGCCTCTGACAGGTTTCTTATTTGTTCATCTGTCAGGTTCTTCATCTGTTGCCTGGTGAGCTGCGCCACCGGGATTTCTATAGTTGTCTGCCTCATTTTGACAGATGCGTTTTGCTTTCTTGGGCCGGCTATAGGGGGCAGTGCCTGTGTACTCGTCACAACCCAGTGACCGGCGGTGGTCCAGCAACCTTTCTCGCTGCGCTGTGGCACTTTGTCGTCACTGCCCAGCAGCCAGTGGCTATCCGCAACCTATTTTGCAGCGCTGTGGCGCTTTGTGTGGGGGCGGGGGTCCAAGATGGATTCCCGCAGTTATTCTGCTAGGAGACTGGGATCCGTCCTCCCGCCCTCTGGGCCTCACTGTTCCGGGCGATGTGGTGGTTGCTTTTCCGAGCGTTGGGGTCGCGAGCTGCCGGGGTTAGACTGCAGCTGAGACTGCTCTCCCTGCCGCTGTCCCTGGTGCTACCGCAAACAGCTCCTCCCCCTTTCGCTCTTCTTACCTGCCCAAAGGGCGCTGCTGGTTTATAACTTTGTACGTTGGGCTTCCGTGTAGTTTTATTTTCTGGAATTTCTAGTTATCTTTTGTTTTGAAGTAGTTGTATTCCTCTCTAGTTGTAGAGGGAGACTGAGCGTGTCCGTCTAAGCCTCCATCTTGGCCGGAAGTCTGGCTGCATGATTTCTAATGAAGAATCAGCTGCCAATCTTAATTGAGCATTCCTTAATGTGACCATTCACTTTTCTCTCTCTGCTTTCAAGATTCTTCTTTCTCTGGCTTTTCACAGTTGGATTATGATGTGTTTAGGCCTGGGTCTTTTTCATTTAATCCTGTTTGGTGTTTCTTGAGCTTCTTGGATGTGTAGATTAATGTTTTCCTCGAATTTGGAAAATTTTTCGCCCTAATTTCTTCAAATATTCTCTCCTCTCTTTCTGTGGTTCTAATCCATATATTGATATGCTTGATGGTGTCCCATAAGCCTCTGTTCAGTTTTTATCATTCCTTTTTCTGTTTGATCTTCAAACTGAATAATCCCAGTTGACCTGCCTTTTTAAGTTCACTAATTATTCTGCCAATTCAGTTTGCTCATGAACCACGTAACTGAATTTTTCATTTCAATTATTGTTCTTTTAAATTTCTGAATTTCTACTTTGTTACTTTAAATTTCTCTATTGATAGTCTCTATTTGGTGAAACATTGTTCTTATACTTCATTAGACATGATTTCTGTTAGTTCCTTGAATGTATTTAAAATACCTGTGCTTTCCCTGCGATGGTTTCTACTGACTGCTTTTTTTCCTGTGCTGGGGCCATACTTTAATAATTCTTGGTGTGGCACTCATTTTTTGTTGAGAACCGGACCTTTGAAATAATATATTGTGGCAGCGCTGGAAATCAGACTTATTTCCTTCCGTAGAGCTTGTTACCTCCTTTTTTTAATCGTTGTTGTTTATATAGTGACTTCTCTAAACTAATATGTAAAATCTGAATTCTTTTCTTGCGTTGTCACTGAAGTCTCTGTTAGCTTAGTAGTTAGCTAATGATTTTCTTAAATGTGTGAAACCAGTAAGTCTACCAGCTTTGCCAAGGGGTTCTGTATGCATATCGGGCTATGTTTTCAGTGTTCCAACAGAGAGCTTACAACACCTTCTTAGTGTTTACTTCTTGCTTGCACAGAACTTCAAAGTCAGCCAGAAGTGAGAGTTAGGTCCTTCTCAGTTCTTTCTTGAGCATTCATGTATACAGCCCTGCTCAAGAGTGTGACCTTCTAAATTCTCATAAGTATGTTGGAGCTTTTAAAAACCACTATGAACCTCTATTTCCCAGCTTTTCGTTGTAAGTTTTGGGCTAGATTCTTGTTTGTTTTTTTTTTCCCCTACTGTTTTCATGCTTTGTCAGCTGTGATGATAAACTATTGCCACTGATTGTTTTTGACAAATGACGCAAGTAAAAAGCTCTTCACAGTGAGCAAGATCTTAAAATGTTTATCTTGGTCACAAAGACAAATCCTGAAGTGGATGTTTCTAGGGAACTGTCAGATCCAATGGCAGTTCTTTGAGGAAAGGGCTTTTGGGGAATTCCAAACTTATCCCATGACTCCTAAGCTGCTGGTTTTTACCATGATTGAAGGGTTATTGGTTTTCAAGACTTCTATAAAGCTGGTGAGAGGGAAATGGGATGGGACATGTTAAAACATCACAAAGCTACCTCTTCTTACCTAGATTCAGCCATGTATCTTGAATAAAAACACCTGGGATTGTTGCAAGATGTTGGCTAAATTTTAGAGTTCTGGAAAAGTTGATTTTGACAATTCTTTTGGGTTTACTCATTGCTTTTAGCAATGAATAGATTTTCATAGGCCCTTACTTTGCCATTTTGGAAGTGCTCACCCTAATAACTGAGTTTTGACAAACACACTTATATAATCCGAATCATTATTAAGATTTAGAACATTACATAAATCAAGAAAATTTTCTCATGACTTGGGGACGACCATAATCATTGCTTTGGAAGTTACATTAAATAGCTAGAATGTAGTTGTAATATTATGTGTTTATTTCATTATTTTTTGAAGAGAGAAGGGTGGCATTAGTTAGGTCTTTTGGGTGGCCATAATTCAGGTATGTGTTGGATCAGTGCTACTTCCTGCAGTTTGACCTTGCTCAGCAATTAATAAGCTCTCTATTCAGGGAACCATTTTTGGAAAAATGAAGATAGCATGCCACATGACCCATTTCCCATGCCACTCTTAAGTTGCAGAAATGATCTCCCAAAGGGATTTTCCCCTACCATTCCTAATGCAAAAGCTTCTTTGTTTTCAACATTTTTCTGCATATTAAGATGAGCTTTCATTTATTTTCTGATTTACATATATTTACTTGAATTTAAAGAGTGTGTAACATTCAGGTGTTCTAACTTTAATTTGGTTTTCAGTAGTGAGATATAATTATGCATGTATGTAGTCATTCTACCTTATATCGTGGAAGTCACTTCTGTTTTTAGTTTCCGTTACTGAATTTGATAATCTCTTTTGTACTTTATTACTTTTTTTATGCAGATTTTGCTTCTCTAAGTAAATCAAATACTCTTATTTCACAAAGATATAGTATCTACTTATGTTATATGAAGAATATTAATGAGCCCTGGCCAGTGTGGCTCTGTTAGAGCATCATCCCATAACCGAAAGGTTGCAGGTTCAATTCCCCGTCAGGGCACATATTTATGTTGCAGATTTGATTCCCATTCTGGGCAATGCCACAGGCATATGCAGACTCCTTGTATGGATGCCTATGATCCCTGGTCTGGGTGCATATGGGAGGCCAACCAATCAGTGCTTTTCTCTTGCATGGATGTTTCTCTCCCTTCCTTTCTCCCTTCTCTCAAGAAATATGAAAAAAAAAGAAAAACACCCTCGGGTAAGGATTAAAAGTAAAGAATATGAAGGAGATATTTTCTGAAATTTCTTTTGGACTCTGGTAAAAATTTATTCTTGAGGAAGGTGACTTTCTAAATTCTCCAAAGGACTGCTTCTGTGATGCAAAATGTTTCATAAGTTTTTAGATTATTTTTTTGCTTTTGCTTTATGATGGGATATTTATATAGCCCTTTAGTGTGGACATAGGAATTTTTCTTGATGCACACAATTCTGAAAACTACTGGAAGTTTTTGTTTTCAGCCTTATTTGCTGTGATACATTAATTTTCCTAGATTAGGTTTGCATGGATGGTTTGGGCTGAAAAAAAGAGACTTACTTAGTGGTGGGTGATTCCTAATCAGAGACCAGAATTCCTTAGTTTTAAATCAGATTAAGTATATATGTATTGTTCAGCCTATTCCTAGAAGTATTGCCATAATAACAAAAGTCTTAGAACCCATTTACTCTTTTCCTTTTTCTTTTTAAAAAGATTTTATTTATTTTTAGAGAGAGAGGAAGGGAGGGAAAAAGGGAGAGAGAGAAACATCGATGTGTGAGAGAAACATCAATTTCTTCCAGATTGTCCAGGTATTTCTCCTTTTTCATTTTGGATTTTATATATTCAGGTACTCTCAGTTTTTTCCTTTATGTGTCTAGTTAAAGATTTGTCAGTATTGTTAATCTTTTTAAAGAACTAGCTCCAGGTTTTATGTTTTACACTGTTTTTTTAGACTCTATTATTTATTTCTGCTCTGATCTTTATTATTCCTTCTATTTACTTTCTGCTTTGTTGTCCTTTTTCAAATTCCTTTAGATATAAAGTTAAATTGTTTATTTGAACTTTTTCTTGTTTCCTGAGGTAGGCCTGGAATGCTATGAATTCCCCTCTTAGGGCTGCTTTTGCAGTACCCATAGATTTTGAGTTGTTGTGTCCTCATTTTCATTTATTTCAAGGTTAACTTTTGATTTCTTCCTTGATCTCACCCATTCATTATCTAGTAACATGTTATTTAGCCTTTTGTGACTTTGTGTGTTTTTCAGTTTTTTTTTTCCCCTGTGGTTGATTTCTTGTTTCATACCAGTATGGTCTTCTCTAGATGCTTGATATGATTTCATCTTCTTAAACTTATTGAGACTTGTTTTGTGTCTTCGTATGTGGTCTGTTCTAGAAAACATTCACTTGAAAAGAATATATATTCTGCTTTTGGGTGAAATGATCTGAAGATATCAATTAAATTAATCTTATCCAGTTGTTGTTTGTCGTTATTTCTCCAAATATGTTCTTGACACCTTGCTTTCTTCTGCTTCTGGTACCACTATGATGCAGATGCTGTTATCTTTCATGTTGTTTCTAAGTTCCTTAAACTATACTCTTTAAAAAAAATTTTTTTTTCTTTGCTGCTCTGATTGGATGGATGCTTTTTTCCTGCCTTGTCTTCCAAATTGCTGATTTGATTCTCTGCTTCATTCAGCTGACTTTTTTTTTTTTCCAGTGTACTTTTGATGTTACATATGATATTACTCATTTCCAACTGGTTCTTTTTTCACAGTTTGTGTCCTTTTTAATGCTGTTGTAGTTCTCACTAAGTTCTCTTAGCATCCGTATAACCATTACTTTGAATTCTACATCTGATAGATTGCTTGCCTCCATTTCATTTAGCTCTTTCTGGAGATTTCTCCTGTTCTTTCATTTGGGGCCTGTCTCTTTGTCTCCTTATTTTGACTGTCCCTGTATTTGTTTCTGTGTAGTAGATAGATCTATTGTGACGCTCAGTGTTCTTGAGGTGGCCTTATGTAGTAGGTGTCTTGTGGGACCCAGTGGTGTTGTCTTTTTGATATCCTGAGCTGAGTGTTTTAGGAGTGTCTCTTGTGGGGGTTATGTGGGCCCTCCTGTTGTAATTGAGTCTTGATTGTTGTTCACTCATTTTCGCATGGGATCGACCGTCAGGGTGACTGACTATAAGGCTCAACCCTGACCATGGCATGTGAGCTGTGGCTTCTTCTGCAGATCCTTGCTTATAAGACTCCTCTTCAGCTAGCCTTTAGTTGGTTATTCAGGGTGATTGTTTTCCCAGTTTATAATTTTGGTCCTAGGAGGAGGTAGGTACAAGATGTATCTACTCCTGAAAACTCCATGCATTTTTTAAAACTACTGATGTCACTATATCATAATATTTGAAATGAGTATATTGTAGACAATGTATAGTTGGTTCGTTTTTTAAATTCACTGTGCCTATTTTATTTAATCTATTTGTACCATTACATTTTTTGCAATTATTGATACATTAGGACTTTAGTATGTGATGTGTCAATTTTTCTGTTTTTTATTTCTCTCTTTTCTGACCTTATGGTTTACTTGAACATGTTTTAGTATACTATTATCTTTACAGTGTTTTTGAGTGTGCCTTTTTTGTTTTATTTATTTTCTTTTTATTTTTAAAAGATTTTATTTATTTATTTTTAGAGAGAGTGGAAGGGAGGGAGAAAGGGAGAGAATCATCAATATGTGGTTGCCTCTCATGAGGCCCCCATCTGGGAACCTGATCTGCAGTCCAGGCATGTGCCCTGACTGGGAATTGAACCAGCGACCCTTTGGTTCTCAGGCTGGTGCTCAATCCACTGAGCCACACTAGCTAGGGCAGCCTTTTTTGTTTTAAATGGTTGCTCTAGGGAATACAGTAGACATATATTACTTATTACAGTTTACAAGTTTAGACATTATACCACTTAAAGTTTATTGCGGAAATTTCAGCCAAATTATTTAAATTCTTTAACTCTCCCCCATTTACAACTTAGTATTCTTAAATATTACCTCTACATACATTGAGAACCACATCACACAGTGTTATTTTGGTTATTTTGACTTCAACAGTCTAAAAGAATTTTTAAAAATGGAAGAGGAACAGTGGTATACTTTATTTGCCCATGCATTTGTTTCATTGTTTTTTTCTTTATTTCAGCTTTGTCTGATGTTAATAAAGCTACTCCAGCTCTCTTTTTATTAGTGTAAAAATGATACTTTTTCCAACCTTCTAACCTATTGTCTCTTTATATTTAAACAGTTTACTTTAGGTAGCATATAGTTGAGTATTTAAATTTGACAATCTCTGTCTTTTAATTGGGAATTTTAGACCAATTACATTTAATGTGATTGTTGATATTTTTGGATATGAACATACCATCTTTGTTATTTGTTTTTCTTTTTATCTGTCATTTTTATTCCTGTTTCCTTTTTTCTGCCTTATTTCAAATTGAGTATTTTGTGTGTGTATGTGATTCCATTTTATTTCCTTTGTTGTCTTATTAACTGTTACTCTGTTTTATTCTCTTACTGATAACTTTGGGATTCATAGTATATGATACATGTTTAATTTATAGTCTATGTCAAGTAGTAATATCATACTATTTATACATATAGTAAAAGTGTATCACAACAATGCCATCATTTCATTGTACAAGATGTTGATCTTTGTACTTCTGTTTTTATAGTTTGCATTGATATATATTGTAAATATCAAAGTATATTCTATTTATTTTGCTTTTAGTTAATTAACATCAGTCATCTCACATTTATTATTTTTTAGTGAGAACATTTAAGTTCTCTTTTAGCAGATTTCAGTTACAGTAGTCCCTCTATATCACGGTTCACTTATTGTGGCCTCACTGTATCACAGGATTTTTAAAAATATTATATTTAATTATTTATCGCGAATTTTTTGCTATATTGTGGGATTTGCGGTACCATATACGTATGTTGTTAAAGTCACGTAGGTTTAAGAGTGTAGAATAAATGTAAGGTTCCTACTTCACGGGGGGGGGGGGTCTAGAATGTAATACCCGCGATAAGTGAGGGAATACTGTACACAATATAGTGTCATTCACTGTACTCATTATGTTATATACATTAGATCCTCACACCTTATTGATCTTTAGCGTCTTTCTATTTCCTGCACTCCTCAGCCCCAGTCAACCAACCACTTTTCTACTCTTGTGTGTCTTTTCTATAGTCCTTTAAAAAAAATGTGGTAAAAAATATATAACATAAAATTTGCCTTTGTGACCACTTTAAAGTGTATAATTCATTGGCATTAATTTTATTCACAAAGTTTTATATCTATTAACATTATATATTACCAGAATTTTTTATCGTTGCCAAACTGAATCTCTGTACCCATTAAATAATAACTCTCCCTTCAGGTGGTAACCACTATTCTACTTTCTGTGTCAATGAATTTGCCTATTTAAGTTACCTGACTTACGAAGAATCATACACTTGTCGTTTTGCATCTGGTTTGTTTCACTTAGCACAATGTTTCACTTGTCCATGTTGTAGAATGTATCAGAACTTCATTCTTGTTTATGGCTGTACTACAGCTGTAGTACATTTTGTTTTCCATTTGTAGGTTAAAGAATACTTAGCTTACATCTGACTTTTGTCTATTGTTATTAATGCTGCTATGAACATGCACATACAAGTTTCTGTTTGAGTCCCTGAGTCAATTTATATTCTCCCTCATATTTACCATTTCTGGTGGTCTTCATTCCTTTGTATAAATCTAGTATCATTTTCATTCTTGTAGGTCTTTTAACAGTTTTTATATCTCAAGTTTGTTCTTGATGAATTTTTCAACTTTTGTATGTGTGATAAATTCTGGATCTCTCCCTCCTTCCCATTCTCCTATAAAGATATTTTTGCTGAGTATAGAATTTTAGGTTGAGTTTGTTAAAAATTTCAGTACATTAAAAATATCATCCCATCTTTTATGATGAGCAAGTTGTTTGTTTCTCAGTTTGTGCTGTGTCTTCTTTGTCTGACTGTCTAAAATGTTCTTTTTATTGTTGGTATGTGTACATTGTGTGGTATTAGGGTGTGTTAGGGGCAGTTTAAGTGTGCATGTATGGTGTATGGGGTGGTATGTTTTTATATTTTGTGGAGGTATTTGTATATGCATGCTTTTTTGTGTGGAGGCATTTTATGTGTATTTTGTGAGGACAAGTTTGTGTCTGCTGTGTAGAGATGGGTTTGCATGTGGTGGTGGCTTTGTATGTTCTGAAGGGGCAGTTTTTCTGTGTGCTTTGTTTTGTAGGTCTGGTATTACAATGTCTTACCTGGTCATTGTTGTCTTTATGTTTATTTTGATTATGAATATATGGGGTGTAGACTTTTTTAGTAATTAAAATATATTTTTTAATAATTTACTTATTTATTTATTTTTAGAGGGGAAAGGAGAAAGAGAGGGAGAGAAACATCACTGTATGGTTGCCTCTCACTCGTGCCCCCAACTGGGGACCTGACGTGCAACCTAGTTACGTGCCCTGACTGGGAATCGAACCAGTGACACTTGGTTCACAGGCCAATGCTCAATCCACTGAGCCACACCGGCCAGGGTTTAAAATATTTTTATCTATCCCATTATTTCTGTTTTTTTCTCTGTCTTTAAAAAAAATTTATTGCATCTTTTTGTTGATTCTTTTTAAAATCTTGTTTCACCTTTTTTCTCTTTAATATTTTAGTATATGTATGTTTATTTCTCTGGTTGTGCTCAAAATTTTAAAATGCAGTTTTACTTTAGACTTCAAAAATTAAAATATTTTCCTCCTCCCACATTAAAGAATTTAGAACACTTTAGCTCTGACCACTTCCCTCCCCAAATAGTACTTTTGTTTTCTAATATTTCAAGTCTGACTTTTTAGAAATCTCACAACTTATACACCCCATTTTTTCCTAAACAACACATTTAGAAAAAAACATTTAACACATTTTAAAAATTAACTATATTTACCATGTTATAACCTTCCATGTCAGATTGTGCTTGTAGAAATATTCCTTTAGAGTAAATTCTCACTGGTAAATTCTCTTGGTTTTTACCTGTAAACTATTTAGCTCTAGTTCACAATTCTAGGTTGACAGGTTTTTCTCTATGCACTTTGGAAATAATATTCCACCATACTGTTGCTTTCAAGGCCTGCTATCTTGGAGCTCTTCATTTTTCATGGTATGTGGAATTAAGAATCTGTCTGCTATAATTCCCATTATTCTTTAGACAGTATTTTAATGAGTTTTGAAGGGAGGCTTGTAGAGGTATTCAGTGTAGATATGTAACTAATTTATATGTATAGATATTTATTTAGTTCTGTTTACTGAGAAATGTTATGACTTACTAGGCCTAAGAATTTCACATCTTAGAGTATTCAGGTGATGCTAATGCTGCTGCTCTTGTGAATAAACTTTGAGAACTACTGGACTAGATGATGTCTTGATTTCTAGCTTTGAATCTTTTACCTTTGATAGGGAATTATCTGGCTTGGTGATCATTTTATTAATACTTAATATGATAAAAGTGCTATGACAGTTTTTTTTATTACCTAAGTAGCTGGTTTAAAGTCACTGCATTAATGTAATCTTTTATTTTAGTGATCATTCAGGATATGTTCGACCAGTACCAGTGCCACGCAGTTTAAATAGTGATATTTCCTATTTTGGTGTTGGGGGCAAGCAGGCTGTTTTCTTTGTTGGACAATCAGCCAGAGTGAGTAAAATTTCTTATAAATGAAAGTGGATCAAAATATTTTGAGGCTGATTCTGTCTAAATGTGTTAATCAGTGTAACTTTTAGGAATTTTTAAAGTATTCTCTTTAATATTTAACAGATGATAAGCAAACCTGCAGATTCCCAAGATGTTCATGAACTTGTGCTTTCTAAAGAAGATTTTGAGAAGAAGGAGAAAAATAAAGAATCAATATATAGTGGATATATTAGAAACAGAAAGGTATACTACATTTTAACTCATTAATTGTCAATGTATTTAGATGGATGATAGAAGAAGTTTTTTTTTTCCTAATTCTATCTAAGATATTAATGTTGCTTTAAAAAACGTAAAGGTATGGAATTTTCAGGTTAAATTATTTTATTCTTTTTTCTTTAATCATGTGAATAGCGAAAGTGGTCATCATATATATGGTTTCTCAGGCTGGAAGTCTGCGGACAATAAGTTTTTCATAAAGCTGAGTAAGTTTTTTAGAAATTTTGTTCATAAGATTGTAAACGTTTTTCCTTGCGCTGAGTTAGAGTTTTTAAATCTTTGTGGCATACTAAGCACAGAACTAGAGTAGAAAACAGTGATAGGATAATAGACTTTTAGGAAATCAAAGAAATGAGCTGTTTGTTTCTGTTCTACATTTGCTTTGATTCCCATTTTAATAAACAGAATGTCATTAATTTTGAATCTTGGTCATGTACATGGTATTTATTGGATTCATTAAATATTTCTCCATTTGTAATGCTTTAGAATTTTTAGTTTTAAAGTATTTTAAAGTGATTTTGAGATTTTTAAGAATTCTTTTCTGATTCTAAAACCAGTTGAAGAAATTTCATAGGGAAATATAAAGAAGTAAAAATAGTTTCAAATGCCAGGAAAAGGTACTTAATGTTTAGTTGAATTTTCTTCCAGTCTGTTTTTAATTATATAGTTATAGTTTGAGCCCACATTTTTAAAATTAACATTTTGAGTATTTCTCCGTGTTATAAATTACTTTGGTACACAACACTCTTTAACTGGCTTCATAGTATTTCTTGAGCTGAATGTGCTGTAACTTCACTATTCTGTTGAATATATATAATTATATGTACAGTAGTCCCTCTCTATATCACGGTTCGCTTATCGCGGCCTCACTGTATTGCAGGATTTTTAAAAATATTATATTTAATTATTTGTGGATTTTTCGCTATATCACGGGATTTTGCGGTACTATATACATATGTTGTTAAAGTTACGTAGGTGTAAGAGTGTAGAATATGTTTAAGAACATAAGTAGTGTTTATAAAAGTGTGGAAAAGGTTAATAAGGGAGTGAGGTTAGTTAAGGGACTGGGAACGGTTTTTAAGTGTATGGGAAGGGTTTATAAAGCCCTAAAATACATACAAATACTAAAATAAAAGTAAGGTTCCTACTTCGCAGATTTTCACCTATTGCGGGGACATCTAGAATGTACACAATAAGTGAGGGAATACTGTATATGTAACTTATGTTTAATTTATATAATTATAAAGACACCACTATGAATATCTTTGCATAACACTTTACCTGAATTATAACTTTTTTGGTATAGATTTATCAGAATTTTAATAGCTGTTACATATTGTGAACTTTATAAATGTTCACAGTATATATTACAAAACCACTTTTCTGAAAGGTTGAGCCTAAAGCAAATATACTCCCAACAATAGTACATGGAAGTGCCTATTTGATTATTTTCTTATTTTTAAAAAATTGGGGGAGGCAGCAAAATGTTGACAATTTGGTGGGTAAATATACCTTTTCTTTCATTGCTAGTGAGCTGAATTTTTTTTTGTTTATTAATTATTTTTTTTTCTATAACTTAACATTCTCCTCTGTCCAAGAAATTTCTTCATTTTGTTTATCTCACTTCTTTCTTTTTAAAATTGTTGCATTTATTTAACAATTTACATATCTTAATATATTTGCATAGCAGTATTTCATTTTATCTTTTCCATATTACCTTACCATCACAAAGTGCTTTGAAGTATATTAGTGGAACTATTATTTACCATGTTAAAACTGGTGGAAAATTAGGAATTGAGAATTTAAGTGATTTTTCAAAACTATATACATATAATAATGCTTGGTTTTAACTGAGGTCTCTTGGTTCATCCTTTCTGACAGCTTTTCCTGTATTTTGTGCTTAAGTTCATCCCCGCAAACATATATAGGTACTAATAGGATCTTTATTTCTTCCTGACCTGTCTTTTCCAGCCTACTCTTTTTTTTTTTTGACTCCTCCTATATTCCTGACTTATTGGCACTTACAACAATGTTTATGGGGTTGGCAGCTTGATATAACCAGCAGTCTTGCTTCTTCTCTCTCTGTGTATTTGTATGTACTGCATATATGTGTGTGTGCCACTTAATGTCAACAATTCTCAATCTGTTTCTTGCCAAGTGTTTTTTCTCTTAACATTGAGACACTGGTTTATTTCATTTGTTATAATGCTCTCCAGGTTCATCCAAGCTGTTGCAGAGGGTAAAATTTCTTTCTTCTTAAGGGAAATAAGCCAGTCAGAGAAAGACAAGTACCAGATGGTTTCACTCATATGGAGAATGTAATGAACAAAATGAACTAGCAAGCAAAATAAAGACATAATCATAAAGAGCAGGCTTAAAGCTATGGGAGCTTATGGGGGTGGGATTGAGCAAAAAAGGAAAAAAGAGAAAGAACTCATTTACAAGGACAGCAGTGGGGTGATTGCGGGGGGGCAGGGAGTGGTGGAGGAGTGTATGGGGGCATAAATGGTGATGGACAGAGACTTGACTTGGGATGGTAAACACACAATACAGTGTACAGATGGTGTGCTGTAGGATTACGCACCTGAAACCTGTTTAATTTTGCTAACCAGTATCACCACAATAAATTCAATAAAAAGGAAAAAATAAAAGTACATGAAAAGGAGAGACTACTTTTGAAAGCATTGTCAATAAAATTGTGTATTAAAAAAAAGATTGAGGCACTGAATCAGGCTAGACTCTCTCTAAAGGAAACATTGTTTTAGGTACTTTAAACAGAAGAGGATTTAATAAAGGAAATTAGTTGCTTATATGATTATTGGAAGGGCTGAAGGAATGAACTCTAGACTGAGCCTTTTAGAATGATACCAGAACACCCCAAACTGACCTTCAAGGGATACTGCAGTATATGCTATAATCACATAGGCTGAGGAACCACTCCATAATTTGGAATTCAGAAACACACTGCCTTATCTGTGATCCAGGAGTTGGAAAGGCCTTACTGTCAGTGTTGCATTAGCACTGGAATACAGAATTTCTAGACATAATCGGTGCTGTATTAATGTTGACACTTAAAGTTGGAACCAGGATAACAGTTGTTTCAGTACTTTTCATAACAGAAAACCTTCAAGGAACTTCAGGAAGTGACCACTGTTTCAAATATCCCTTGTAAATCTTTGGCTAGTGCTTTTAATTGCTGAAACATAATTTGTATCCACAACCCAAAATGTAAGGCAGTTGAGAAAATAGGCATTTTTGGCTTTCCATACTCTGGAGCCAGAAGGGGACAGTAAAAACTGGTGTAAATAAGTCGCTGAGTACCAACTGATCTTATCTAGCACACTCATTTCCAGTTTCAACTATTGGGTTGACCAAAAAGTAGGTTTTTTTTTCATAAAATAAAAGACACATTTTTCATTTTCACACACAAGTTTATTGATTTTGGTATTTTCAGTATGTCAGCTATCTCCCGTTATTGGCTTCTAGTGGGTAGATGCCAGGGGTGCTGCTAAACATCTTCTGGTGCATGAGGCAGCAAAGAATTATTTGGCCAGAATTGTCAATAACACCAAGACACTTTGCAAACCACTTAAAAAAAAAGATTTTTACATTTATTTTTTGAGAGAGGGGAAGGAAGGGAGAAAGAGAGAGAAACATCAATGTGTGAGAGAGACATCAATCCGTTGCGTCTTGCATGCCCTCAACTGGGGACTTGGCCTGCACCCTAGCCATGTACCCTGACTAGGAATTGAACCAGCGACCTTTCAGTTTGCAGGCCAGCACTCAATCCACCTACCTACACCAGCCAGGGCTGCAAACCACTTTTGATATGTTCAATCAGTCACAGCACCTTCTCCATACACTATACAAATCTTTTTTTGGATTTCAGTTATGTTTTTACCTTTCTTGAAATAAGAAAGCAAAGTATTAAAGAAGCTGCACAAATTTTTTTTTTTTTTTTTTTAAATGCACGCTGATATGACAGCTGTTACAATACAGTCTAACAGTTGTTTTGGGTCAAGATGGTGGGGTAGGCAGACGTGGCTCTCCTCTTTGCACAATCACATCAAAATTACAGCTAAAATATAGAAAAACCGTCAGCCAGAATTGTCAGAAATCGAGTTGAATGGAGGTCTAACACGGAATTAAAGAAACCACATTCATTGAGACAGAGCCAGCAAGATGGTGCCATATCTGAGACTCCATCAATCTGGCTAACACTGTATGACCCCTATTGGAGATCCCCAAGGACACCATCCCATTGAAATTTTGGGTCCACCCATACGGCTTTTTCATGTGAATGGTTGGTCTTGGCTCATACTTCACAACTTCCTAAATTCTATCAAATAAGCAACAGCTGGCCTTAGTAAGTTCCAGGCTTGGCATTAGCAGCAGCCAGCTTAGATTCACAGCTTGGCTTCACCTGGGAGCCTCCAAGCCCAGCTCAAGAAGCAGCTATCTTAGATTGCTTTAGAGCTCAGATAGGGTGACCCCAGGCAAAATACAGGTAGGGACTGACCTTGGCCTGCACCACCCAGAAAACTTCAGGGCCAGTGCACACAGTGGACAGTTACAGACCACGGCGGAACACCACCACCCTGCCCCTGCACAGCTGATCCTCCATGGAAGCCAGAGGTTGGTGGTCTGTGGTCATAGTCAGTTCTTGCAGCTGATTGGCCTAGGTAAATCCCTCCCATTGACCTGCCAATAACAACCAAGGTTCAACTACAAAAGGAGAGTGTACTCAGCCCACACAAAGAGTGCGCTTTGAGTACCCAGCTTGGGTGAGCAGGGAGGCTGTGCCACTACAGGACACCTATTACATTAGGCCACACTGCCAAGACACAGAGTCAAAGCAGCTCTATCCAGTACACAGAAACACAGGGAGGCTCCCAAATTGAGGAGGCAAAGAAACATGGCCCAAATGAAAGAACAGAACAACACTCCAGAAAAAGAGCTAAGCGAAATATAGATAGCAAACCTATCAGATGTAGAGTTCAAAACACTGGTGATAAGGATACTCAAAGAAATGATTGAGTATGGCCACAAAATGAAGTAGTGAAGGTTACACAAAGTGAAATAAAGAAAAATATACATGGAGCCAACAGTGATGGGAAGAAAGCCAGGATTCAAATCAACGATTTGGAACAAGAAGAAGAGGAAAACATTCACTCAGAACAGAAAGAAGAAACAGGAATTGAGAAAAACTAACTGAGCATTAGGAACCTCTTGGACAAGTTTAAACATGCCAACTTCCAAATCATAGGGGTGCCAAGAGAAGAGGAAGAGCAAGAAATTGAAAATTTATTTGAAAAAATAATGAAAGAAAACTTACCTAATTTGGTGAGGGAAATAAGCATACCAGTCCAGGAATCACAGAGAGTCCCAAATAAGTTGAACCCAAAGAGGACTACATCAGGACACATTATAATTAAAATGCAAAAGGTTCAAGATGAAGAGAGAATCTTAAAAGCAGCAAGACAAAAGAAGAGTTACCTACAAAGGAGTTCCCGTAGGACTGTCAGCTGATTTCTGAAAAGAAGCTTTGCAGGCAAGAAGGGGCTGGCAAGAAGTATTCAAAGTATTCAAAGCAAGGACCTACAACCAAAATTACTCTTTTTCCAGCAAAGCTATCATTGGAATGGAAGGGCAGATAAAGTGCTTCCCAGACAAGGTAAAGCTAAAGGAGTTCATCATCACCAGGCCATTATATGAAATGTTAAAGAGACTTATTTAAGAAAAAGAAGATGAAAACTATGAACATGACAGACACAACTATCAACTACAATCTAAAAAATAAAAACAAGAAAACTAAGCAAAGAACTGGAACAGGAACAGAATCATAGATACGGGGATCATTTGGAGAGTTATCAGCTGGGGGAGGGGAGAAATGGAGATATGTTGCAGGGCTTAAGAAGCATAATTGGTAGGTACAAAGTAGACGGGGCTTTTCAGAATAGTATAGGAAAGGGTGAAGCCAAAGAACTTACCTTCATGATGCTTGGACATGAATTAAGATGGGGAGAGATTGCTTGAGGGAAGGGGGTACTGGATGGAGGGGGGCAAAGGGGAAGAAATTGTGACAACTGTAACAGCATAATGAATAAAATGCACTTTAAAAATTGTTTCCGATGAAGTTAAAGACAACTAAGTGCTACTAGAGCTATCGTAGGGAAAAAATAACAGATTTTTTTGCCAACCCAATAGTTGAGTGTGTATCTTTATAAGTTTTTAGTATGTGGCAACATACCTAGTTTATGTATGCTTGCAATTTTTAACACATATCTAGACTAATAGTAAAAGTTGAGAAGTTTATAATATTTATCCTCCTACATTCCCCCTTCTCTTCTCCCCACTTCCCTTCTGCAAGCTGTAGGTGTATTCTGAAAGTGGGCTGGGGCCTGGGATAATTTTACCCTCTTTCATTAAACACAAATGCCTCTGTGCTAAGCCAGCCGAGTTCAGGCTTCATCCTAGTTTTCTTGAACAAGGAGGGCTGGGCATTGGTCTTGACCAAATTAAGTGGTAGGTATCCCAAGCCAGGATTCTTGCACCCTACGGTAAGTGTCTTTGATTTTTTCCAGCCTTATAAATTTTGTATTTATTTTTCTTTACTTTTTCTTCATGATTCTAAAATTGGGTTAGCATTATGGTAGGATACTCCTTTATGTTTGCCAGTTTAGCAATCTGTGTAAGTTTCTGTCCTCTCTGCATTGTTTGTCACACATTCAGCTGATATGTATTGGGCCATTTTTCTCCAAAAGGTTTTGGAAGCCTGTATTTGAAGCTATCCAAATCAGTCACAAGAGATGTTATTTCTATAATTACAGTTAAGGTGCATGTAATATGTTTTATTTATATTCATTCTTGCAGCCATCTGATTCTGTTCACATTACAAATGATGATGAAAGATTTCTACATTGTCTTATCTCAGAAGAGAAAGAAAAAGATAGCTTTACTGCTGTGGTTATCACAGGGGTACAGTCAGAACACATACAGTACTTGAAAAATTATTTCAATCTTTGGACCAGACAATTAGCGTAAGTAATTATTTTATACTTGATTCATAACATGTTTCTACTTTTTTAAAAACAAAAATATTACAGCTGTATTGAAGCTTTTTGGTTGTCTGCTTTGTTCCTGTCTCGTTTTCTTCCCTTCAGTACAGTAATCAGCACTCTGTCACCAATAAAGTGGTTCTCTAAACTGTAATATTTATTGGTCACCTGTAATGTATTGGTCAATACTTGAGGCACAGGCATTTTGACACCAATGATGAAATTTAAAATAAACCAGAATTTATCAAATTCAGTGCCATCATTTCCATAGCCTCCTTTTGTGCTTCTCTTAAAGGACCTTTTTCATAATCTTCCATGCCATATATTTTACTTTTTGTCTGCCTTCCCCCCAGTGAAATGTCATTTTTTATGTGCTGCTGTATACCCAGTGTGTCCTATTACATAGTAGAGATTCTATAAGTGTTTATCAAATGAATGCAGCAAGTCCGGTAATGTGAAAAAAAGTCTGTGTGCCTTTATGACATTAGTAATACTGAAAAGAAATCTTTGTTAATCTTTCTATTCCAGGAAGTCTTTTAGGGAGTATATATTCCATTATCTTCAATTAGAGGAACATTTATTTAACGCCTCTAACCCAGTAATTTCAACCAATGTGCTGCAAAAAATTTTAAAACATGCAATACGCAAGTAGTTAGGGGCACTGATCTCTTTTCCCTTAGATTGTCACATTTAAAAAAAAGACAGCCAACACAGCAATAGCTGTCTGGTGGGAATGAATCAGAATTTTACATATTTTTTTTTTTTTGTCAGATGAGCAAAAAATATACTTTAACTATAGTTTTTGGTGTGCTGCAGGATTTGAGTAATTAGTTATGTGTGCTGTGAGATGAAAAAGGTTGAAAATTGCTTCTGTAAGTCTCTTCTCTGTAGCTGTATAGTATAGAGCATTTGCTAGATTGTTTCCTTAATTTGTAGTAGTATGAATTACTGAGTCTTGCAAAAACGGGTACATCTGCAAAAACAAAATTCATGTTTTTGGAAAAAGTACCTTTTCACATTTACCCAAAAGGCTATCACACTTAATTTGGGAGTTTCTATTTTATACATAAATATATATTAATAGAGTTAGAATTTTTGGGGGGGGGGGAATTTTCCCTATGAATATTGATGCGTATTGGTCCTGTAACCCAAAAGTTTTAAATAGACAGGAATATATTTTTCTAAGTACATATTTTATAGGCTGTGTTATAATTATTTTTCTTAATGGAAGGAACTTAGAGTACATAACATATAATTAGGACATACTCCTTGTCTTACAATGAATAACATACAGATTTACCATTCTTTGAAAGTCACTAAGCTATTTATAGTACTCTCTTAATGTATAGTTGTAACTTTGATTATAATGTTAACACTTGAGGTGTCTGAATAAAGATTTCAAGATTTTAATGATTTCCTTTTTCAGTATTTTAAACAGTAGCTAGGATAATTAATTATTTTTTAAAATTAAAATTCATAAGGAAGGAATATTGCAAAGTCCTATGTGAGGAGTAACTACAGATCTGAAATGTTTTAGCCCTGAATATAGTGTCACCAAAATATAGTCACTTTTAACCTTTATTTAAAAATAAAGTAGTGGTTTAAAAATGAAATGGTGGTTTTCAGTGGGATAATATTGAATTCATTAGTTTTGTTTGGGCAATTTTAGGATAAGATTTTTTAGTGCTATAGGAGATGAGCAATGAGAGTTACAGAATGATATTCTCAGGTTGTGCAGATAGCTTAAAGATATCTGATTCTATATACTCCCTGATATTTGAGTGCTTGATATTCCTGACAAGTAGAATCATAGCCTCTTGCCTCTAATATTTTTTTGAATTATACTTCTTGGAAGTATAAAGTATGTGAGGTTTGAAGTAGGAAAGGCTTGGATTGAAGCCTCCCTTCTCCCAATTTCTTAAGTTCTGTGACCTTAGGTAAATTATATAATTGTCTTGTCCCCCAATTTCTATATGTATAAAATGTGTAGTAATACCTGCATCTCAGGATTGTTTTTACCTTTAAATAGAATATTATGTTTTAAAATACTGGATATAGTACCTAGTAGGTATTGTCAAATAGTAGTTAAATTTTGTTTGATAGAAGAATATATGATCTGTAATTAAATGGAAATTAAGATTATAAAGTTACTCTTCTATGTTTTAGGCATATTTATCATTACTATATTCATGGCCCCAAAGGAAATGAAAAATCTGCATCAAAAGAAGTCGGACCTTTCAACAACATTGATATAGAAGTAAGATAAAATTCCTTCTTCAAATTTTATGAATTGTTAGGTATATCTTCCAGTTCCAAGTGACTCTGGATAAGAAAATTCAGTCAATAAATAAACAACTTCTCCTTTTTACCAAAGTTCTTTTGTAGTTTGATGTCCAAGTAAAGAGATAATTTCTAGATGTGTTTTTCTGCCATCTTTGTTTACCGTAATTTCTTTTTTCTCTGTCTTTTATGGAGATATGAACTGTTGCTGCGTGTTATGTCTTAAAGCAGAGAGGAAAAGGGACATAAATAGTTTCCCTTTTGTTCTCAGAAGTCTTATGATGGCGAAGTAAGATTTAGAGTCATGAACCTTGGTTCCTGTGGCTTAGTGGATTGAGTGCTGGCCTGAGAAGCTGAAGGTCGCTGGTTCGATTCCTAGTCAGGGCACATACCTGAGTTGTGGGCCAGGTTCCCAGTTGGGTGTGTGTGAGAGGTGACCCATTGATGTGCCTCTCAGACATTGATGTTTCTCTCCCTCTCCTTCTCCATTCCCCTTTCTAAAAGTAAACAAATAAAATCTTTTGAAAAATTGATTTAGAACCACAAAAATTTGAGTGTTGGGTTCTCATCCTTGACCACATGTTAGAAAGAATTTCATGTACATCATTGTCCTACTTTCTACCTCTAGCAAGAAACCTTGAATTAAATGTACTCATGACTTTACTTTGCTCTTGCTTTGCTTACTTTCTTACTGAGATGCTACTTATAACTAACTCATAAAAAAATTTCATTTAGCTAGATGATTACTTGTATAAACAAAAATAGGTTTTGCCTATTCCTTTGTTGGGTCATAGCAGAGAATAAAAGTCACCATAGAATTTAATTATTTTTGTTTTATTTTATTTTAGATTTCTATGTTTGAAAAGGGGAAGGCACCTAAGATTGTCAACCTAAGGGACATACAAGATGACATGCAGACGTTGTATATAAACACAGCAACTGATAGTTTTGAGTTCAAAGCTCACGTTGAAGGAGACGGTGTAGTGGAAGGGATTATCCGATATCACCCTTTCTTGTACGATAGAGAAACGTACCCCGATGATCCATGCTTTCCAAGTATGTTACTTTGTTGTCTTAGCTACAAAATGTGAAGTTGTGATTTAGGGTAGTGATATGTTTCTTTTAATGATTATTATTAATTGGGCTATTACGGTTAGATAAATATTAAAACCTTTTTCCTTATACAGATCTTTTAAAGATATTAGGTATTTGTTACTTTTATAATTCTTGATTTTGTATATATTGCCTTATAGATTAGTAAAGCATCAGCTTTAAAAAATATTACATGTTCTTTTATCTTAGATTTTTTATTGAACTGAACTTTTAGCTATGTACTGCATATTAATCCTTTATATATATCCTATATTATTTTCCCCTTATCTTTGTAGGTGTTTATAAAGAAGTTTCAAATGTTTAAGTAGTCAGTTTTTTCTATGTGCTTCCTGATTTTGCCATAGTGTAGAAAATTGTAAGATTATAAGAGGATCCTGTAGTTTTTAAAAATTATTTTAGATCTTTAATACATCTGTAATCTCCTAATTTGTGTATAGGGTGACATAGGGCTTTAATATTTTCCATGTATTCATTTATTTCCTTAGCACTGAATTATATTGAATGTTATGATTTTTGAAATAGTTTGAAATACTACTTTTATAATAATATTTAGTTTTCATGTTTATGTAGATCTTGTTTCTTTACTATAGATCTAGTTTGTATTTTTATACATGAGTAATGATACTCTCTTATAGCTATATACTCTATATTGATATCTGCAGGCGAAGACACTAAGCATTTTTTTTTTTTTGAGAAAATTCTTATTTCTTAATCTTTTATTCTTCCAGATAAACTTTAGAATCACTTTGTACACTCAGAAAACTCCTGGTGGGATTATTGAGATTTCATAGATTAACAGTATTAAAATTTCTCATTCAGAATACTTCCTTAGTATATCCTTAGTGTTGCAGGTTCTGGAACCAGATTTCCTGATTGAATTACATCTCTGCCACTTTCTATTGTGTGAACTGTGACAGACTACTGCCTATTCCAGTTTTCCTTATCTTGTAAAATGGGATGAAGGGTAATAGTTCATGCCTCATAGTGGTGTCGTGAGGGTTAAATAAGAAACTGCTGTAAGTCATTATGGTCCAATGTTACTTATTCAGTGCTCATACATGTTACTGCTTGGTGGCTCTGCTTCCCATGATGTTTCTGGCCCATTTTTAATTTGCTGTTTCTAATACTTGTATGCTTGTTTAAAAAAAGATAAAGTTCTTCAAATGATTTCTTAAGAGCCAATAAATTGAGTGATTATTAGAGGGGTTCTCTAAGAGCAAAGCAGTTTGGTCTGATTGAAAGGAACTTTTACCTAGGATTCCTTGTGAGGGTTTTTTTGGGTAGAGAGCTTTATATGGGGGGAGGATGACTTAATGCCAGAATAACTGAGGTGTTGCTGTATCAATGATTATAATGTTTGATTCTATTTTATCTGGATATATGAAAAAGTATTGCTAAAATAATAAAAAGCTATGGAGAGTTGTGTTAATTATGCGTTTGATGCTTTGTAACATATTTTATAATTTTAGCTGTAACACCTGAATCTTATCTTCAAAAATTTAATAGTTTCTGTAAGATAAACTTAAATTTAGTATTATTGATTATTTGCCCAAACTAGGCAAACTTGCTGCTACTAGATAGCATAGGTTTCCCAGCTAATTTTTATGTGAGCATACACTGGTTCTGACAAAATTATGAAACCTGTTTTTCAGGTATAGGATTTATACTCCTATATTTTGGGGGAAGAGGGATTCTTCTAGGTCATAATCCCTTTGGATGTATGATTCTTTTGCTTTATAAACAGTTTTTAATGATTGCAAGCTAGTAGCTAGTGTAGCTCCTAACACAGATTGATTAGTATATAAGTAATTATTGACTTTCAAATGAGAAACACCATTGATAATGGGTAACCACTTTGGAAATCTTCCTTTGTGAGGCAAACTAAGAATAAAGCTACCTTTGGGTTTTATATAATACAGTGTTAATGATCATGAGTTTTCGTTATCATTTCTCTGAAGGAACTTTAATATTTTACTTACAGAAATTGATTTCTCAGTGATAAAAATTGCATATACTTTATAGCACTGAACATTTCATTTCACTTCCTCTTCTACTCTAGAATTAAAAGATGAAGATGATGATGATGATTGTTTTATACTTGAGAAAGCTGCAAGAGGGAAAAGGCCTATTTTTGAATGTTTTTGGAATGGACGACTAATACCATATACATCTGTTGAAGGGTAAGTTTTGATTTTTGCTGAGATGATATTGTTTTATAACCTAATCTTTTTACTAATATTTTCTTCTCTTTAAGCTTTGACTGGTGTACTCCTCCTAAGAAGAAAGGGCTTGCACCAATTGAGTGCTACAATAGAATATCTGGTGCATTATTCACTAATGACAGATTCCAGGTCAGCACAAATAAACTGACTTTTATGGATCTTGAGCTAAAATTGAAAGATAAGAACACCCTTTTTACAAGGATTTTAAATGGACAGGTATGATTTTAAATATCAAGTTTTGAATATTTCCAAATGTTCTTTTTTATGTACAAGTCACTATTTCTGTAGATTTACATGACATTTTACATACTTTTGGGTTTTTTTATTGATTGAGAGAGGGAGAGAAGAGAAACATTGCTTTGTTGTTCCACTTATTTATGCATTGATTGGTTTTTTATATGTGCCTTGACCAGGGATCAAACCCACACCTTGGTATATTGGGACAGTGCTCCAACTAACTGAGCTACCTCGCTGGGGCTACTTTTCATTTTATTTAATAAAAAGAATATGTATAAATTTTCCCTTTTGAGCATTTATGTGTTCACATTACGTACTCAAAAATTTCAAACTGGTTAGGCCATTTTGGATAAAATTTACGGTTCCTTATTAGATCTTGATATTAAGACTGTGACATGGTAAATAGAAGCTAAAGAATCATATACATTTGGTGAGGGCATGTAAGAACAATTTTATCTAACACAAGGGTTATGTTTGCATATTAATAACCAAACTGCAATTTAAATCTTAAGGGTGAAATTGAGATAAAACTGAAATACTGAGGGCTAAAAGGTGGTTTGAGACTGGTCAGTATTAAAATACATGCATTGATTGATAGAACAAGAATGATAGGTTTTTGTTTTTTGTTTTTTAGTTGAATGTAACTAGTGCAGTATTGTACCTTTATTCTATCCAAATGCTTCAGAAACTTACTTTTAGTAGTTCAGTGTTGAGTTGCCAAGAAATAGATGCATTTATTGTGAACCTAAAATTGCTGATCAGTAAATATTTAATACAATAGCATATGGTATTTATAGTTAGTTATTCCTATAAGATGTTGAAATTCATTTTGCTGTTAATAAAAGATTCCTAATGATAGATGATTAAGATACTTTTAAGAAATTATACCCTGAGAAAAGTCTTTCCTATTTAGATATAATGTACTTGGTATTAATTATCCAACATTTATTGAAGAATTTGGTTACTCCAAAAGTTATGCACAATAGATTATTTCTGTTTCTTTGTTACATTTTAAGAAATGTATTTTCTAATTTTGGAAAATTTTAAATACACAGAAAAGTTGAAAGAATATTAGAATGAGAACCCACACTCCTCACCTAGATTAACTGTCATTTGCCACACTTGTAACATGTCCTTTGACATATTACTGAATTTCTGGATTTAATTAATGCATCTGGTAATTTGGTTGATAATGAATCTTGAGACTTCTTTACATTTTAGCTTAGAAAAATTTTATCTAATGCATGGGCTCTACATTGAAGTGCAGTATAAAAATGTAGACAGATTGTCTCATTCCTAATTAATAACTGTAATATCCTGTCAAGATGACCAAGTGTCAACAGTGATTTGCTGATTCAGAAAGGAGTTGGTACCTGGGAAAAGGGTTGCGGGAAGTTTTGCCATTTTGAGCCTTTACCAAGTACATGTATTTCTCATTCAAAGCTGAAATCATTTTTAATTTTGCCCTGTTTTCATTTGGAAATAGTATAATATCAAGCAAGGTATGTAGAAAGAAATGAATTTTTGTAATTTTGTGCATTGTCTTCTGTGAAAGCATGTGATGTAGAGATTGTCTTCCCTGCTTATTCTCCTAAAGACAGGCACTAAACAATATATTTCAGCATATGTTTGAGTATAAATCTCTATACTATCTCCCAGAAGGATGAAGAATGATAAGCAATAACATTTTTAAAGTAGTATTAGAAAATACTTAGTTTTTATTTTATGATTTAATTTTTTGAATTGGTACTGTGTGTTCATTACATAATTAAAAGGAAATTTTTGTTTTGCATAGCAGGGTTTCTCGTCCTTTTTTTTCCTTATCATCTTATAAGGAACCTTTTTTCCTAATTGCTTCCAACCATGACATTTTAGTACCATAGATCTACTAGATATATGTTTATGTATTATATGTATATATACGTGTATTTTTGATACATACAAAGCTATTTTTGCTCTGTTGAGAATGTGCATGATTCATAGTGAAAAGGTCTCCACTTATACCCTTTTCTCATAGCCAGGTAGTTCTCCTCCTTTGCCACTACTGTTCATCATTTTTTGGTGTATCCTAGGATTTAAAGCAGGAAAGAAGTTTTATTGCTGGTATTGACTACTGAGACTTTGGTTCCAAGGATGATAATAAAGATTTGCTTTCTTTAGTAATGGTTTTGTTAGGAATCTAAATTTATATGGGAGAAATATCAGCAAAATATTTTAGGTTTTAGGTTTTCTAGGGTGGGTATAGGAAGGAAAAATGAAATGAATGACAAGTGTCAATGGTTGTATTTGTTTATTTCATAGAACATTTAAAAATTTTACAGGAGCAGCGCATGAAAATTGACAGAGAATTTGCTTTATGGCTCAAGGACTGTCATGAGAAGTATGACAAACAAATAAAATTTACACTTTTTAAAGGAATAATTACACGTTCTGATCTTCCTTCTAAAAAGCAGGGCCCCTGGGCCACATACTCAGCAATAGAATGGGATGGAAAAATATACAAAGCAGGACAGCTGGTAGGTTTAACTTATCTGTAGATTCAATTTTTAATAGAATTTGAAACTATATGTATTAGAAGTTTTTAAATATACTGAAATTTGGGTGACATTGGTTGGATGTATTAGAATAAAATAATAAATGTATTGATTGGCTGCTTAGGAGCCAGGGGAAAAAAAAGTTCAAACCGATTTTATTGACAATTTAACATGGTATTAAGAAACAAACAACAAACTTGTTTGTTGCCTAAGGCCTAATTAACAAGGTTTTTATTGTTTCTTGCAATAAACTTTACTTGAATGGACATTTTTTAATGTTATATTAAATTATGATTTTTAGCAAATTTTATTATCTGCCTCTTGTAAGTTATCATGCTTATTGACTGTACTGTGGAGAATGCAGAGATTTATTAGATATCCTTTGTCCTTGGGGATATTACAGCCTAAAAACAGAAATAACCTAAATATAAAAAAGTATAGGTCAGAAGGGGGTAACTGCTGAAAAGAGGATGAATAGTTCATTGTTTAGAAGGAGAGGAGAGAATTGTCTGACTTCGGATGGGTCTGGGCAACAGCAGACCCTCCATATCACCCTGCCCAGGCTCTGTAGCTTCAGCTTCACTGGAGAGGACACTCCAGAGTCATCACAAGATGTCGATTCAACACGGGAGGAGACAGATACCATGTCACTCCCGAGTCGGACTGCACAGCCATTCTCGGCGGTGCAGATAGACTCTTAAGAAGCTACACCATCGTCTCTCGAGACGGACGGCTGCCGACGACAACGACGATGGGTCTGGGAGAAGAAAGTTAGTCATGAAATTCTTTGGGCAGGAAATAGCATTTGTAAAGACCTTGAAAGAGGTAAGAGGCTCAGGTTTACACAAATTATTGCCAAGGTAGAAGGGCATCCATGCTCTTCATTAACATGAGAGTCATTGTCATATATTTAAAACCTTGGAATTGGATGCAGTCACCTAGAAGTACTGTGTGTAGCTACAGTCTTGCTTTTCTAACACTTAGGGATTAGAAAGATGCAACTGACAAAGGAGAATGCAAGGGATAAGCTGGTGAAATAGAAGTGAAGTAGGAGAATATGCTATACCTGAATCAAGTGAAGAATTATAAGGAGGGAATAATCAGCTCTGTCAGATTCTGTGTAGTGGTTGAATAAAACGCTTCCTCAAAGAGTAATCTAAACATAGATAAAGATATTAAATTCAGGGAAACAGCAAGCAGTAGAGTTGGATTCTGTATGTGTGAATAGAAATAGTTTGGAAATGAGGCTGGAAAGGTAGATTGGTGTAAAGTCTTGTAGTCCTTGTCGAGAATTTCTGAGTTGGATTAATGGAAATTATCCTTATATTTTTCAAGCTATAAGAATAAGAAATGTTATAGGCAAGTTTTGAACTAATTTATTTTAAGGAAATGATAACTTGTTGGAGTATGTAATTCACTGTTCACAGTCTGAAGCCAGATTTTATTGGGGAAAGGGTTTGAGATACTTTGGCATTTATAATAATTGGCTTTGGAGACCCTTGAAACATGCATAGCTATGCCATTTTTGTATGAAGAAGCTACTGTGTCTTTAAAAAAATATGTCATAAGTGGAGAACTTCACTGTTACAACTTTATTAGAATGCTTTTTTAGAATACATTTTTCTAATCATAGATACCTAGTTTTTTTTCCTTTGTATAAAGTGTTTCTGTGAAATAATTATATTAAACCTGTTCTTTTAGTAAATATTAAAACTAAATCCTTTTTTAAAAACTAAATATTAGGTCAAGACAGTGAAGACACTTCCTCTCTTCTATGGAAGCATAGAAAAATTTTTTCTTTATGGTGCTCACGATGGAGAAGTGTTTGCTACGGGAGGAGAGGTTCAAATTGCAATGGTAAGACAGTAAATAATACAAAATATTTATTGAAAGTCTGTTGGTACCACTTACTTTTGCTTAAATGTAAAAAGAAAGGTATACAGTATTTTGCTTGCATTTGGTTTTTCCATTGTATAAAATACTGTTAGTATAAATATTTATATTTCCTATATGGTGCTATTAATAATCTATAGAACTTAACATCTCTATGCCGAGTGTTTAACAAACATACATATATTATTGCTACTTACCACAATGATTTTGTAAAGTGCGCATTTCATCCAAGGCCCACAAATTATAAACACTAGAGACAGAATTCTATCTTAAGAGTGAATGATCTCAAACTAGAATGGGTTTTATCCCTGTACCATGCTCTTATTAATATTGGAATGGTATTTGACTAGGCCTAAGAAAGTAACATGAAAAATGGAAAGACATTGAGCTCTAATGTAATAATAATGCTATTATGATTTTTATATTTAATAAGTAAAATACATCTTTTTGGAAGAAATAAGTGAATGTTTTTCACTGAATTTGAATAGTTTTCTTTGAACGGCTGGTATAAATTTATTTAATTCAGGAACCTCGAGCACTGTATGATGAAACAAGAACTGTGCCAATTGCAAAGCTGGATAGGACAGTTGCTGAGAAAGCTGTTAAAAGATACGTAGAAGATGAAATGGCAAGGTAATTCTATTCTTAAAGAGCTTATTTTGTGTCCAAAGGGTAACTTATACTGTAAACAAATAGAAAAATCATAAGAATAGACCAATCCTGGCTCTTAATAGAAGACGTTTTGCCTGACTTTTAGTAACTACAGTGATGGTTATGGAGGTGAAAACTTTTAGATTATTAGTCATATAAAATTTCAGATTTAACCTTTCAAAATATATGATAAATATTAGTTTCTAGGTACTTTCATTTTTCTAATTAAGACCATAATTAACACAGTTTGTGAAACAATATCCTTTTTTTCCACTAGGCTCCCTGATAGCTTGGCAATAACTTGGCCTGAAGGAGATGAATTATCCCCAAATGACATTAGGTCTGCTGGAACCCCCATTGGTATGTGTTTGGTTTTTTCCTCTTTTTTTTTTTTCTCCATTTTTTTTTTCTTAATACTGAAAAGAAGGCTTTTCTTATGTTACATTTCCAATACATAAGACCATGAAAAATTAAAATACTTTTTTCTTAATATTGAGAAAAAGGCTTTTCTTATGTTACATTTGCAATACATAAGACCATGAAAAATTAAAATACAGTGTGAAGACCTAGCAGATTCATCAGATTCTTTGGGTGTAACTAAGACACTCTTACTTTAAATTTTGAACTAATAGGTGCATTAAGGATTGAAATACTGAATAAAAAGGGGGAAGCAATGCAAAAGCTTCCAGGATCAAGTCATGGAGGGTCAAAGAAACTCCTGGTTGAGCTCAAAGTTATATTACATTGTAAGTATACAAACTAATTTGGATCTTTAATATAGTCCTTAAATGTTTAATACAGTTTCTAATATCTTTTTACAATTATGGATGACCTAGCAATCTGATAGGCACATTGGATTTTAAAGTTAGAAAGTTCAAGTGTGTTATGAATAACTTCAGGTTTTTAATCAGTAATATTCTGAGGGTTTTTAAAAAACACTTGATTCTGAATTTTCCCATGTAGGTAACTGGGCTAAAATAAAAATATGGTGTATATATGTATAGAAATTTTTACTGAATAGAAATTTAGATAATCTTTAAGATGCTCCTCTTTAAGTCGAAAATACTGTGGATATGAACCTGTGGGCCAAAAGTACTTGGTTTACATAATAAGCCTGACGCACTCTTCGGTAAATAGAAAAAAACTGGGTATTATGCTCATCTTTTTTGTTTTTTAATATTTATTTTTAGAGAGAGGAGAAGGGAGGGAGAAAGAGAGGGTGAAAAATATCAATGTTTGGTTTCCTCCTGCGCGCCCCCAACTGGGGACCTGGCCTGCAACCCAGGAATGTGCCCTAACTGTGAATCGAACCAGTGACTCTTTGATTTGCCGGCTGGTGCTCAGTCTACTGAGTCATACCAGCAAGGGCTATGCTCATCTTGAATCACCTTATTTGTTAACTTTTTTGGCCATTATTGCCTTTTTTATTTTTGTATGTTTTATTGATTATGCTGTTACAGTTGTCCCAATTTCTTTTCCCTTTGCTCCCCTCCACCCAGCAACCCCTCCTTCCTTCAGCAGTTCCAACCCCCTTAGTTCATATCCAGGGTCATGTATATAAGTTCTTTGACTTTACCCTTTCCTGTACTATTCTTAACATTCCCCTGTCTATTCTGCACCCTTATGCTTCTTACTTCCTGCACCATTTTCCTCCTTCTCAGCCCTTCCGCATAACAGCTGACACCCCTCCAAATGCTCTCCATACCTATGGTTCTGTTCCCACTCTGGTTATCTGCCTAGTTTGTTTTTGTTTTTATTTTTTAGATTCTGTTGTTGATAGTTGTGAGTTTGTTGTCATTTTAATGTTCATAGTTTTGATTTTTTTTCTTAAATAAGTCCCTTTAACATTTCATATAATAATGGCTTGGTGACGATGAACTCACTTAGCTTTACCTTGTTTGAGAAGCACTTTACTGCCCTTCCATTCTAAATGTTAGCTTTGCTGGATAGAGTAATTAATCTTGGTTGTAGGTCTTTGCCTCTCATCACTTCGAATATTTCCAGCCAGTGCCTTCTAGCCTGCAAAGTTTCTTTTGAAATATCAGCTGATAGTCTTATAAGCACCCCGTTGTAGGTAACTTTCTGCTTTTTTCTTGCTACTTTTAAGATTCTCTCTTTATCCTTAACCTTTAGCATTTTAATTATGATGTGTCTTGGTGTGGTCCTCCCTGGGTCCAGTTTCTTTGGGACTCTGTGCTTCCTGGACTTGTATTATCTATTTCCTTTGCCAAATTTGGGAAGTTTTCCTTCATTATTTTTTCACATATTTCTTGCTCTTCTCCTTCTGGCACACCTATGATTCAGATGTTGGCACCTTTAAAGTTGTCCCAGAGGTTTCTAAGCCTCTCCTAATTTTTTTTCAATTCTTGTTTCCTCATGCTGTACTGGTTGACTGTTTTTTTCTTCCTTATGTTCCAAATCCTTGGTTTGAACCCTGGTTTCCTTTCCTTCAGCACTAGTTTCATGTGGATTTTCCTTCATTTCACTTAGTACAGCTTTAATTTCTTCCCTGTCATGCTTAATCTTTTCTCTCATGTCTATGAGCATCTTTATCACCAGTACTTTGAACTGTGCATCTGTTAATTTGGCTATCTCCTCATCACTCAGTTCTCCCACTGGAACCTTGATCTGCCCCCCCTTTTGGGCCATACTTCTCTGTCTCTTCATCTTAACAGGCTCCTGTGTTTCCCTCTGTGTCTTCGGTAGAGCTGTTGCACCTGTTACATTGTAAGGGGTGGAGCCTTAGGTATTTGTCAGTATAGGGTGACCCGTTTTACCATGTGGTGCTGTTTGTAGGGGAGCGGTCTGAGAGGAAACAATGCTGCTTTCTCAGCACTCATTCCTTTTCCAGGCACTTCTCCTACTTCTGTATGGGAGCCTTAGGTATTTGTCAATGCTGGTGACCTGTTTCACCCTGTTGTGGCACTGTATGTGGGGGAGGGGTCTGAGAGGGAACAGTAACATTTGCCCTGCACTCACCCCTTTTCCAGGAACTTCTCCCTGTTCCTGTACTAAACAAGCTGCCTCCATTGAGAGACCGTCAATTCCTTCCTCCACCCCTATCCCCCACTGGTTTTCACAGTCAGAAGCAATGTGGCTCTGTTTTCCCCAGTGGTGGACCCGTAAGCTGCCCGGTCTCATTTGGGGCTGGGGTAGCCTCACAGGTTTAAAATGTATGACTGTGCTTTTTGCTGAGGGTACAGTTCTTGTGCCACTGCCGCCAGCCATCAGCTGCTTAGCCGTGCTCTGGCAGCCACTGCCAACAGCCAACCCTGCAGCAGTGCCGTACCTGATTCTCTCCGTCCCGGCTCCGCGCCTCCTACCTGGCTGAATATTTCTTCTTTATTTCTTTGTTGAACTTTCATGTAATTTGGTTTTCTGCATCTTCTAGGTTATTTTAGTTTTGAAGTGGTTGTAAATTCCTTCTTATTTGTGAGGGAGATGCAAGCGAGTCTGCCTACACCTCCATCTTGGCCAGAAGTCTCCCATTGTTTTTATCTTGACTGCTTAAAACATATTTTCACTTTTATTTTATTTTTTTAATGTTTATTTATTGATTTTTAGAGTGAGGAAGGGAGAGAGAGAGAGACAGGCAGAAACAGACATCATGTGTTGTTCTACTTTTTCATGCATTCTTTGGTTGGTTCTTGTTTGTACCCTGATCAGGAATTGAACCTGTAACCTTGGCATATTGGACTGACACTCTAACCAACTGAGCTGTCCAGCCAAGGCAGATCACTTTATACTTTTAATACTTTTTTTTATCACTATATACTTATGTGTCTAGTTCATGGATCTTGGAGGTACAGTATTTTATTCAATGTGTTTATTTCCAGCTGTTTTTTAATTTTAAAAATATATTTAAAATTAATTTATTCTATTATAGTTGTTCCATTTTTCTCCATTGCTTTCCCCCACCCGCCCACCCCATCCATTTTCCTAAAAAATATATTTTTATGTGGTAAAATATATATAATGCAAATTTACCATCTTAGCCATTTTTAAATGTACAGTTTAGCAGCATTAAATTTATTCACATTGTTGTACAACCATTACCACTATCCATCTTCAGGACTTTATCATCATCCCAGCCTGAAACTCTAGTAAGAACTTCCCATTATTCCTTTCCCCATCAGTGTGTACTTTCTATCTCTGTAAATTTGACTGTTTTAGTTGTCTCACAGAAATAGAATCATGCAATATTTGTTCTTGTGTGTAGCATATTTCACTTAGTATAATCTCTTCAAATTCCATTCATGTTGTCACATGTGTCAGAATTTCCTTTTTAAGGTTAAATAATATTCCATTGTATTGTAAACGTGTTCTGTCCAGAAGGTATTCAGCCATGTAATATGAATAATAGAGACACTTATTGAAGGAGATACAAGAAACATTGTACATAGGAAAATGACGTCTCAGTCCTCTTCAAAGTAGAGACCTTGGGACCTCACACAGTTCTCCCAATCGCCATTAGCTCAAAATGGAGCAAATGTAGAGGTTAAAACTGCAAAACTCACAGAAATAAAGATTCAAGAGAAGCTTTGTGACATTGGGTTTGGCAATGACTTCTTGGACTTGACACCAAAAGTACAGACAGCAAAAGCAAAAATAGACAAATTGGATTATATCAGATTTAAACATTTTTCTGCATCTAAGGACATCATCAATAGGGTAAAACACCACAATTTTTTAGAATATATCTACAAATCATATGATTAATAAGGGATTATTATCCAGAACATAAAAACTGCAACTCAACAACAACAAGAACAAAATCTCATTTAAAAATGGGCAAAGGATTTGAATAGACATTTCTCAAAGAAGATGTAGAGATGGCTGATAAGCATATGAAAAGAAGCTCAAATTCACTGATCATTAGGAAACTGCCAATCAAGGACAGAATAAGATATCATTCAGAACAATTAGGATTACCTTAATCAAAATAAAACAGAAGGACTTCCGGCCCAGATGGAGTCGTAGACAGACATGCTTCATCTTCCTCCACAACTAAGAAGGAATACAACTACCTCAAAACTAGAAACAACCAGAAGTTCCAGAAAAATCAAACTGCATGTAAGTCCAACAAACAAAGATATAAAGAAGAAATACTCATTCTGACAGGTAGGAGGGCAGAGCCATGGCGGAGAAGATGCGGTATGGTGGTGGCAGCAGCAGGCTGGCGAAAGATGCAGTCACATGTTTTTAAAAGTTGGGAGGGACACCTTGGGAGCATTCTCAGCCCAGACCAGGCCACACAGCTCACAATCCCAGCGCCGGAGAAAATAGAGCCTCATTGCTTCTGACTGTGCAGACCAGTGGGGATTGGGGCAGAGGAGACTGCCAGTCTCTCAGCAGAGTCCACCTATTTAAAGGGTCCCCACGGTCCTAGAACATCCGCAGACACACCCACTGTGGGAACGATGGCAAGGGCAATAGCTAGAGAGGCGTCAGTCTTGAAGAGGGGTGAGTGCTGAGCAGGCAGCATTGTTCCCTCTCAGCCCCCTCCCCCACAAGCATTGCCACAGCGTGGTGAAACGGGGAGCCCTGTACTGAGGAGCACCTAAGGCTCTGCCCCTTACAACGTAACAGGAGCGACAGGTTACCTAAGACATAGAGGCATACAAACACAGGAGCCTGTCAAGATAAGAAGACAGAAGTATGACCCAAAAGAGGGAATGGATCAAGGTTCCAGTGGAAGAACTAAGTGATGAGAAGATAGTCAACCTAACAGACATGGAGATAGCCAACCTAACAGATGCAGAGTTTAAAACACTGGTCATAAAGATACTCACAGGCTTGACGGATATGCTTGAGTACCGCAGATGCTTAAGAGAAGTGAAGGCTATGCTAAGTGAAACAAAGGAAAACCCACACAAAACCAATGCTGAAGGGAAGGAAACCAGGGTTCAAATCAATGATTTGAAACATAAGGAAGAAAACAGTCAGCCAGTACAGAATGAGGAAACAAGAATTGAAAAACATGAGAAGCTTAGAAATCTCTGGGAAAACTTTAAATGTGCCAACATCCAAATCTTAGGTGTGCCAGGAGAAGAGGAGGAGCAAGAAACCAAAAGCTTTTGTGAAAAAATAAGGAAAACTTCCCAAACTTGGTGGAGGAAATAGACATACAAGTCCAGGAAGCACAGAGAGTCCCAAAGAAGCTAGACCCAAAGAGGACCACACCAAGACACAGCATAATCAAAATGCCAAAGGTTCAAGATAAAGAGAATCTTAAAAACAGCAAGAGAAAAGCAGAGAGTTACCTACAAAGGGGTGCCTATAAGACTATTAGTTGATTTCTCAAAAGAAATTTGGCAGGCAAGAAACGACTGGCAAGAAGTATTCGATGTGATGAAAAGCTAGGACCTACAACCAAGATTACTCTAGCCAGCAAAGCTATGATTTAGAATGGAAGGGGAAATGAAGTGCTTCCCAGACAAGGTAAAATTAAAAAGAGTTCATCATCACCAATCCATTATTATATGAAATGTTAAAGGGCCTTATTTAAGAAAAAGAAGATCAAAACTATGAACACTAAAATGACAACAAACTCAAAACTGTCAACAACTGAATCTAAAAAATCCAAACAAAATCCAACTAAGCAAACCCGAATAATAACAAAATCAAAGGCATGGGGATCAATTGGAGGGTTATCAGCTGGGAGGGGGAAGAAGGAGAAATGGGGAAATGGTGCAGCGATGAAGAAGCATAATTGGTTTGTACAAAATAGATGGGGGGAAGTTAAGAATAATATAGGAAAGGGTGAAGCCAAAGAACTTATATGCACGACCCATGGACATGAACTAAGGAAGGGTGGGATTGCTGGAAGTAAGGGGGATATTGGGAAGAGGGGAGCAAAAGGAAAAGAAATTGGGACTACTGTAACAACATAATCAATAAAATATACTTAAAAATAAGTAAAAAATAAAATAAAATAATATATTGAGCTTGATGCGGAGATATTGGAATCCTCTGTTGCTGAAGGAATGGTAAAACGATACAGTCACTGTGGAAAACAGTAGGGCAGCTCCTCAAAAGTTTGCACATAGAGTTACCACGTGATCCAGCAATTCTACGTCTGAGTATACATCAAAAATAATTGAAATCAAGGATTCAAATAAATATTTGTGCATCAGTATTCAAAGTAGCATTGTTCACATAGCTAAAACATGGAGGAAACCCAAGTGTCTATCCATGGATGAATGGACAGGCAAAATATGGTATACAAGGTCTTTTCGAAAAAAGTCAAGTTATTGTTAGTATGAGAACGGTTTGCATGACATCGATGTAACCTGGCAGCCAAGAAAGGTGGACTGAAATGTGCATATGTGAATAATGACAACTTCACTGTACTAGTCAGTGGAGGCAGTAGACCCGGCTGAGTGAGCATGTGTACTTTGTGGCTGTAGCATTAAAAGTGACTGAACAAGTAGAGCAGTGAATCTGCATCACATTTTGTGTTAAGCTTGAACATTCCTCTGCAATAACTACTCAGATGATTCAGAAGGCCGCAGCTATGGGCAACTGGTGATTGGCAGCTTCATCGCAACAACACACTTGCTCATGCCTCACATCTTGTGTAGTCTTTTTGATGAAATATCAAATCACCCAGGTGACTCAGCCCTCCTACATCCAGATTTGGCACCCTGTGACTTCTGGCTTTTCCCAAAACTAAAATCACCTTTGAAAGGGAAGAGATTCAGATTGTTGATGACATTCAGGAAAATACGACGGGCAGCTGGTGCTGATTGGGAGAACTGTGTGAGGTCCCAAGGTGCCTACTTTGAAAGGGACTGAGGCATCATTGTCCTGTGTACAATGTTTCTTGTACCTGTATCTTCTTTAATAAATGTCTCTTTTTCATATACATGGCTAGATACCTTCTGGATAGACCTCATATATTGATTAATACAACAGTTTTCTAGTATTTGGTTTCACTTGTTTCATGTGTTCTTTTTTTCTTGTGATTCTTGACCTTAAGTGTGTGCATCGCTAAAGACATTATTTCAAAGTAATTATGCAACATTGTAATTTCTTGGTATTATCTAATACCCAATCCAACTTAAATTTCCCTGATTTTCTAAAATGATAACCTTTTATGGTTTTTCTGGTGATCAGGCCATATGTATTATATTTAGTTATTATAGGTCTTTGTAAGTCTGTTTTTCCAGAGTAGAGCCCTCTTCTTTCCCATGCCAATGATTTGCTGACAGAACCTAGTTGCTTGTGCCGTAGTGTTTCAGGTATTGGTTTCTTGTGATGTCATTTAGCTTGTTCCACTCTTTTGTGAATTTGGAAAATGATAAGTTAGCCCTAAAAGTTTGCTTGGTTTTTGACTCACTGCTTTCTTTTTTTTCCTAAAGCAAGAACCAACACTTTCTAGCTGCCCTGACCTGTGTGGGTCATTGGGTTGGGTATCATCCGGCAAAATGCTGTGTTGCCAGTTTGATTCCTTGTCAGGGCACATGCCCGGGTTGCAGGCCAGGTCTTTGCTGGCACGTAAGAAGCAAGCAATCGCTGTTTTTGTCTCACATCGACGTTTCTTCCTCCTGCCCTTTCCTTTCTAAAAACAAATAAATGAAATCTTTTTAAAAATTAAAAAAAATACTTCATAGCTAATCTGTGTTTCTAATTTATTACATCAAGTGGTACATGTCTAATTGTTACATTTTTAGTGCTGATGGGTCTTTTAATTTGCTCGGCTAATATGATTATAAGGTTCCCCTATTACGCATCATGTAATGGTTTCATCCATTATTGGTTTTTGCTCAAATTAGTTATTTGGTATACGTAAATGTGATATTTTTTCTCTGATTCATTCCTTCCTAATTTATTATCCAGAATTCATCTGTGAAGAAATTTTCCTCTATCAGTTAGGGCCATTGGTTTACTCTGAAATGTAGCTTTTATGGAATAGGCAGCATAAAGGCTTAATTTCTTTTCTTTAATTGCAAATTACCAGTCAGGAATTGTGCTATACAGTAATGCAAGTGAATGATATTTATTTGTTGTTTTGTTTTTATGAGTTTATAGGGTTTTAGATAAGTAATATGCTTTTCATTCATTTTGATGTGCTTTCATGTTGACTACTCTGTCTTCTTAATATATCCCTTTTTTGTCTTTGATGCAACCTTTTTTTTTGTGGTTCAAGCTATCCTAGAATGTTGCACATATTCTACCCTACACCTATTCAGGTCCTTTGTCCGTTACAACATTAACAATTACTTATTGCTTGATCCTACAATATACTTAAATAGTTTCTCAATAATATTAATATAGTTACTTCAAATAAGATTATTGAATTGAATTTGACTTCCTTGCAGCTTTATTGTACTTAAAATAAATCTTTCTCTGTATAAATTGTAAATGAAATTTCTAACATCACTTGAAATAATCTTTTTAATGTGGTCATATCACCTACTTGACATACATTTTGGTTTATGAATTTATTTTAATTGTTTTTTAAAATATTTAAGTCATTAACATAATTCCAAAGTCAAAAATAATAAGGGATATTTCAGAGAAGTGATGTTATTCCTCTACTCTGTTTTTTCCTCCTTCTTTAGGTAGTAACTTTATTACTTTTTGGCATATCTTTCCTATTTTTCCTGTTATAATTCTAAGCAAGAACAAATTATTCATATTTCTTGCCTTTCCTTACAAAAAAGATAGCCTATTCTATTTATATAAATGTTTTTACACCTTGCTTTTTTTTCTCTTAATAGTGGATCTCTATATCTTAGAGATTGCTCAATATAAATAAACAGTGCTTTTTTAATATTGAAAAAACTTTTAAGGAAAATAAATTTTAATATCAAAATATATCTCTAGTCTTTTGAATGCACTGTTTAAGCTTATGTACAGATCATTTTTAAGAATAGAAATAAAGGGATTTAGTGAGCTGAGTAAAATTTTACTATGCTGTTCACTTGCATAGTACAGCTTTAGGTTTTTCAAAGTATCAAAATTATTTTTTAAAGTTACAGCATAAAAAATATTTGATGCTATTGTGACATTTTATATTTATGTTCTATATTCAATTTCACAGGTATAAATTTGTTTTCTTTTTTTTTTAAATTAAGCTTCAAGTGGAAATAAAGAAATCATTTCACATATTAGTCAACATGGAGGAAAATGGCCTTACTGGTTTAAAAAAATGGGTGAGTTATTCTGAATGTTAAAAATTATATCAATATTATGCTGACTTGATTTATAATTTCTTCTTAATTTTTCCAGAAAATATTCAAAAGTTGGGGAATTATACATTGAAATTACAAGTTGTATTGAATGAAAGTAATGCAGACACTTACGCTGGAAGACCGCTACCATCTAAAGCAATTAAATTTTCTGTTAAAGGTAAGCAAAACACTAATACATAACTATATGCTGAGGGTCACATTTTAAATTAAGGAGGAATAGATAATTTAGTAAAAGATGTTTAAGCAATTGTGTAACCATTTTGACCTTAAAATGACTTTGTAATTCTTCTTGACAAATTATATTTCTTCTAAATTTTGAAGACATCATTGTAGTCTAACTTTCATTGTTGCTAATAAAGTCTAAAGCTATTCTGATTTTTTACCTTTGTATGTGATCCCCTCTTTTCCAAGCCCCAGATATTTGGTGAATCTGACTTATTTGTCCCAATTTCTTAAATTCAAATTCTAACAATTTTCCTTGAATTACTTTGATTTCCTACTCTGTCTTTCTACATCTGATACTAAGATGTTACACCTCTTGACTGACGTATTGATATTCATTTTTTCTATTTTCTGTCTTGGTTTTAATTTTCTACTTAGTGGCAGATTCCTTTAACATGATGTTTTACACTTTGTATTGAGGTGTTGTTTTTATTCCTGCTATGATTTTTTTAGATTCCAAGAAATATTTTTTACTCTGTTTTTTAAATTATATTTTATTGATTGCACTATTATAATTGTCCTGATTTTGCCCCATTGCTCCCAGTCTACCTAATACCCTCCATTCCCTCAGGCAATTTCATTGTTCATGTCCATGGGTTATGCATGTAAGTTATTTGGCTACTCAGATTTCCTATACTTTACATCCCCATGGCTGTTCTGTAACTACCTACTTGTACTTAATTCCCTCTCACCTCGTCACTCATTCCTCACACCCCCTTCCCACCTGGCAACCATCAAAATGCTCTCTGTATCCATGATTCTGTTTCTGTTCTTGTTTGCTGTTTGTTTGTTATATTCCATTGTTCATAGATATATTTATTGCCATTTTATTGCTCATAGTTTTGATCTTCTTTTTCTTAAGTTCCTTTAACATTTCATATAATAATGGTTTGGTGATGATGATCTCCTTTAGTTTTTTCTTGTCTGGAAAACTTATCTGCCCTTCAATTCTAAATGATACCTTTGCTGGGTAGAGCAATCTTGACTGTGGGTCTCTGCTTTTCATGACTTGGAGTATTTCTTGCCAATTCCTTCTGGCCTGCAGTTTCTTTTGAGAAATCAGCTGACAGTATTATGGGAACTCCTCTGTAGATAACTTACTTTTCTCTTGCTGCTTTTAAGATTCTCTTAAAAGAAGAGAGAAAGGGGGAGGGAGTTGGGGAAAGAGTGTAAGAGAAACATCAATTTGTTGTTGTACTTATTTATGCATTCATTGGTTGATTCTTGTGTGTGCCCTGACTGGGGATCAAACTCACAATCATGGTGTATCTGAATGATTCTATAACTAACTGTAGTACCCAGCCAGGGCTTCTTGAAACTTTTAAACTTTATTCATCATTTGTTTCTTCCATGTTGATTTTTTTGTGTACATTTGCTCTGGGACTTTCATGTTACATGCCCTCTTATATGACTGGTGATTTGCTCACATTAGAGAATAGAACATTTGATAGCTTTTATATGGGGGGGCAGTTTATGGTATGAAAATTTTTAGGTTTTCCTATCTTTGTTCAGATTCCCCAGAGTAGAGCCTTCCAGTCTCCTGCTAGGAGGGTAAACACCTGGCTGCCAACATTTTGGGAGCCAAGCTGGGGAAGACTGTTGAAGGGTTTCACATTTAGTAAATAATCTTTCACTTGATTTTCCTATTTTCAGTAAACTGAGTGCTATTTCCCTCACTCCCTTAGGCCTACTTTTTCTGATCTCCCCTAGACAATGTCTTCCCCATCTATTGCTGGGGCTGAGGAAGGCAGTTAACTGGCTCTATGTATTGAGGGGTGAGGATCTGTGGAACTGTTTCTTAGACTTCAGCAGGTCTTCCTTTTTTATTTCACTTTCGCTCCAACTTGATACAACCATTCCTGAGACTTTTGAGTGTCCTGTAGAGTGAATTAGATTGATCTCTGCTTACTTTGTTGTGATTGAGGATTTGAGGTTCTTGGGTCTTTCTACAACAATAAGTCGGTAACACTTACCTATATATTCTCCAGCTTTCAAATTTGATAACTGTTGTATTTTTCTTTCTGTTGTTTTGGAGGTTTAAGCCTCTTTAAAGAAGAAATCTCTATAATGTCATTATTATGGGGTTTTTGGAAAGAGAGCTAATCTAAGTGCCTGTGATCACTTTGCCCTTTTTAATGAGATGGGCCACCAGAGATCTTTCCTTTTTGGACATATAAATCTTCCACATATTTTTAACAGCTGTGGAACACATTTCATGGTATGGATGTGCTATAGTGTAAACAGTTTTCTGTTGATAAACATTTTAATGTTTTCCAATTTTTTTGCTATTACAATAGTGGTATATAGGAGAAAAATTATGCTGCTCTTACTAGAATTTCTCTTGGGTAGATACCAAGAAGTAGAATTGCCAAACTGGAGTTTATGTACTTCAACATTTTAAATGCATCTACTGTCAGAATGCCTTCCCAAAAGGTTGTGGTACCCTCAGCAACAGATATGAGAGTTCCAGTTTCCTTATGATCATTCCTGGCCAACCTATATTTTTATTTAACTTAATGACAGCAAATTATTCCTTTAATTATTAGGTTGTGCATCTCTTCTAGCCATTATTGGACATTTTATGTCATCTATGAAAGCCCGTTCATTTGCTGGGGCCATTTCAATAGTTAAAGCTATGATTCTCAAATTGGAGCTCATATCTGAATCACCTGCAGGGCTTATTAGAACAGACTATAGGGCATCACTCCCAGTTTCTGACTTAGTGGGTTTCAGGTAAACCCTAAGATTTGCATTTCTTTCTTCCCCCTTTTAAAAAAATGTTTTATTGTTTATGCTATTACAGTTGTCCCAATTTTTCCCCCTTCGCCGTCCTCTGCCCGGCCTACCCCCCCAGTTCCATAGTCAGTCCCACACCATTGTCCATGTCCATGGGTCCTTCATATATGTTCTTCAACCAATTCCTTCACCTTCTTTCAAACAGTCCCTACCACCCTCCTCCCCTCTTACAGCTGTCAGTCTATTCCAGGGTTCTATGCCCCTGCTTTTATTTTGCTCATTAATTTATTTTGTGCATTAGACTTCTCTAAGTGGAATATACCAGTTGGTGAAAGATAAATACTGTATGATACAACTTATAATAGGATTTGCATATTTAATAATTTCCCGGGGATGGCTGTACTCTTTGAGAATAGCTGGTTTAGAAGAGATTTTAAGTATTCTGGATTTTAATACTGTGTTGCATGTGTTGCAAATACTTTCTCATATAGGACTTTTAACTTTGTTTATTGTGTCTAATGAGATATTTTAAACTTTATCATATAAATCTTTTTATACCTATTATGTGTTTAGTAATGTTTTGCCCTAATTTTTCTTATGATATGGTAATAAGCATATTCATTATTATTATGTCTATATCTAGAATTTTATTTTTATGTATGATATGAGATAGACGTCTAACTTTATTATTTTCTCAATTGGATTACAGGTATGATTTGTGTAATTTTTACACAGATTTAAAATGCCATCTTTATCATTGCTTAATTTCCCATATGTAAATGGATCTGTTTCTCGCCTATAATGAATTTTCTGACCAATCAATTTTATTTTTACCTTTCTTTCTTTCTTTTTCTTAAAAGAGGGTAAGCCAGAGAAATTTTCATGTGGCCTTCTGGATTCTCCTTTTCGTGTGGGAGTTCCATTCAATATCCCTCTGGAGTTTCAGGATGAATTTGGTCATACTACTCAACTAATAAATGATATTCAGCCAGTTCTTGAAGCAAGGTAATTTGAAGAATCAACTTGTATTTGACTTTCCATATTTACTAAGCATTTACTCTCTTTTCTTTTTGTGGCCTAAATATTTTGTATGTATTATGATTAAAATGCTTAGTGGTTTTTATGATATATAGGGGATATATTTAGCCCCAACTTATCATCTGTGACTATAGGGTCGTGTATAAATTGACCTGCTAAACTTTATGTTTTGCTGAATTTACTGTTAAAGTTGTTTAGGTAAGACTGATAGCTCTCTCTTTTTAACTCCCATTTCTTTTGGCAAGTATGATATGATGTCTCTTGGTAATTACTAATTATAACATTTTAATTTTGTTGTTTGCTTATATGTTATGGCCATTTAAACTGAAAGGTACTGCCTACTAGGTTTTAACCTAATGCAATTTATTTTGGTTTGTTTTAAAATCTGTAATAAAATATGTTCTTTCCATGCAAATTTGAGCCCTTCCTTAGAGTTTAACTTTAATAGTCCTTTAGAGTGATATGATTGGCTTATATTAAGAAATAGCTCTTAGAAACATAACAGTGTGTCCAGTGGTGTAATTGAGGAGGTTCATTATTTTCCATTACTTCTTTTTGTGATGCCTAGGAAGAAATTCTTCATCAGTTTAAAGAGCACGAGTGCTAGTATTTCTTTTTTACATTGGCTGCCAAATTTGCCTTTCTAGGCCCATTTTTTATGTATGCTTTTTTTTTTTTAATGTATTTTTTAAAGATTTTATTATTTTTACAGAGGGGAAGGGAGGGAGAAAGAGAAGGAGAGAAACATCATTTGTTGTTTCCTCGCACATGCCCCCAACTGGGGACCAGGCCCAACCCAGGCATGTGCCCTGACTGGGAATCAAACTGGTAATCTTGGGTTTGCAGGCCTGTGTGCTTTCTTTTGTTGTTTGGATCTGTTTTTTCCCATATGCTATAATTGTTTACTCTTTCATTCATTTTAACATGTACTGTATTCCAGGCGTTTGCTAACTGGAGATATAGAGGTGAACAAAGACATTGTATTTGCCTTCTAGAAGTTCAAAGATTAGTGAAATATAGATAGTTTAGTGTCTAGATTTTTACCATGGTTAAGTTCCTCAAAAGCAATACGTAGGCATAAAAAATATTGTAAATGAATTTTCAGTTTTGTGTTCTCTTAATTTGCAAAAGTGATTCTTGCCTTTTTTTTTATTGTTTTTCAATTACAGTTGTCCCATTTTTCCCCATTGCTCCCCCACACCCAGCCCACCCCTTCTCCCACAGTCATATCCCACCTCATTGTCCATGTCCATGAGTCATTTATACATGTTCTTTGACTAAACCCTTCCCTTACTTATTCCTTCTCTCCCCTCCCCTCTCCCGCCTAATAACTGTTTGATTCTTGCCTTTTGACATCTCGCCTTCATTTGAATAATAAATAGTAATGGAGTTGAATGCAATTAACCCTTGAATAGCAGGGATTAGGGTTTCGAACCCCTGCACTATCAAAAATTCACATTTAACTTCTGATTTTCCAGAAACTTAACTGATAGTCACCTGTTAACTGGAAGCCTCACCAATAACATAAACAGTCGATTAACACATATTATATCGTCGGCGGCGGCGGCGGCAGCCGTCCGTCTCGAGAGACAATGGTGTAGCTTCTTAAGAGTCTATCTGCACCGCCGAGAATGGCTCTGCAGTCTAACTCGGGAGTGACACGGTATCTGTCTCCTCCCGTGTTGAATCGACATCTTGTGATGACGCTGGAGTGTCCTCTCCAGTGAAGCTGAAGCTACAGAGCCTGGGCAGGGTGATATGGAGGGTCTGCTGTTGCCCATGCAGCAGACCCCCCCTCTCTTCGCAGCTGAAGGGTCCAAGGGAAAGACGGAGTCAATACAGCTTGGCTTCAGGTGCGCCGCAGGAGTTGCCGGTGTTGACTACAACGTCGAACCGCCTTAGGGACTCCGGCTCCGGATTTTCTGTCGGGGTTTACTCCCTTAGCCTTTCCCCTGAAGAGGTATGCCACAAGGCAGCGGAGGTTTTTTGGAGTCAGAGTTTTCCTTCTCTGATGTGCCCTGACTGGAAGATCGAACCAGCGACACTTAGCTCGCAGGCCGACGCTCAATCCACTGAGCCAAACCAGCCAGGGCCAAACACATATTATATATATCATATGTATTACATATTCTATTCTTTCAATAAAGTAAGCTAGAGAAAAGAAAATGTTAAGATCATAAGGAAGATACAATTAATTTACAATATTTATTTTTTAAAATCTGCACATAAGTGGACCTGTACAGTTGAAGCCCATGTTGTTCAAGAGTTAAGAATACTTAAACATGTTTGTTTAAAAATAAAACATTAAAAATCCCTTCTAGTCACAAATGGAAAATATTAGTGACACCTATAACTGTTAACCTGTTATCAGTTATAACTTCTGTCTTGTCCTTTAAAAAAATTTTTTTTGTTGATTGATTTTAGAAAGAGGAGGAAGAGGGTGGGGAAGATAGATTTATCATTCCACTTATTTATGTATTTACTGGTTGATTCTTCTATGTGCCCTGACCAGGGATTGAACCTGCAACCTTGGCATATCAAGATGACACTATAACCAAATGAGCTACCAAGCCAGGGATTCATCTTATCTTTGAGAAGATATTCTTACATATGAAGTCCTTGCCACCTATGTATTGATATTTAAGATTTTGGCCTTTAAAAGAAATCTTGGTGGCATGGCTCTGTGAACTTATCTTTAACAAAATATGACCGTTGTATGAGTGTTGTTTCTTGTGGGTTTGTGTGTGTGTGTATGTTACTTATATTTTCAAAAATTTTCCATATACATTGCCTAAAGAATCAAATTATTTGATAAAACTTGTTATAAAAAAAAGCACTTCCTCCTCCTTAGGCCCTCCCTACCCAACCAATAATCTACATCTCAGGAAGTGAACCACTTTCAACTTTTGCACTTAAATCTTTTAGTAACTAAAAAGACTTATTTCTAAGTAACTTTATATTGCTACTTCTTTTTTTTTTTTTTTTTTAGTTTTAAACATTATCTGTTGATTTATGGTTATAGGAGATGAGACCATAACTCTTGATGCCACTTCTGTTACAAATAAGCCTTTTTTCCTGTTTCCTCTTTCTTCAATTAAGTTATATTGTGGCTTGATCAGTATTTAGTTTTCATTTTATTACGGTATATGTAAATGCTAGTCACTTTCTTTATTGTGCAACTTTGTTGTTATACTTTTTCTTTGCTAAGTTTATTATAAAATAACCCTAAATTTTCTACCAATTGTCTTTTCTCTTCTTAAGATGTTTAGGTGCGTAGAAAATCGATCCATTTCATATTCTTGGAGACATATCTCTTGGAATTTGTGTTCCAATCTAGGCCAATTATTTTTGTGCTCATTGGCAGCTCTGATTCTGTAATCTTCCTTCACCTTCATCCTACAGATTTCCTTTGTCTACTGTATTGGGGAAATTTAATTAAAAGTAAAACGTATTCCCAACCTAGAAAACTTCTTCATAAATGTAGAAGGGAAAGAAAATAATTTGGTTATTGAATTAATATTTAAGGCAGAATGTGATGCTCATCATAGGCAATTCGATAAAGAGATTGCAAAGATTGTAAGAAATATTATTCTCAATATTGTTAAGTGGATACAACCCATTATATTCATGTTTTCAAGATAAACTACTAAGTATCTGTGTGTCTGGATGTAGGATTTGAAATTTGGAATCAGCTGACTATAACTTAGGCCCATGAAACTGGGAGACAGGGCTTTACCTTATTTAATGGTTAAACTTCAGAGAGATGGCTCTGAGGTGTCGGAGGAAATATTCCTGAATTGTGAATCTGTGAAGTGGCTTATTTTATTTACCGTTTAATCCTCCATGGGTCCCTCAATTTTAAAAAGAGAATCCCATATTCCTCTCCTTTTGCTGAAGTACATTCTTCACTGTTTTTCTAAGAAAGGGTAACTGGGGGATAAAATTTTATCTCTGAAAATGTCTTTGTTCTACCCTGACTCTAGATTTATTGAATGGAAAAGTAGACTGTATTTCCTGTCAGAATTATGGAAGCATTGTTCCATTTTTGCCTTTGATTTTTGTTACTGCTGATAAATTTGAACTTGGTTAATTTTCCTTTTTATGTTTCCTATGTATGCTCTCTGGACACTTACAGGATTTACTTTTTCTTCTTTTTTTTTTTTCAATTACAATTGTCCCATTTTTTCCCCCATTGCTCTCCCGCACCCAGCCCACCCCTTCTCCTACAGTCATATCCCGCCCCCCCACGCATTGTCCATGTCTATGAGTTACTTATACATGTTTTTTGACTAAATCCTTCTCTTATCCCTCTTCTCTCCCTCGCCCCTCCCCCCTGATAACTGTTATTCTGTTCCTTATTCTGTGTTGTTCTTAGTTTCCTGTATTAGGTGATATCACATGGTATTTTTCTTTCATTGCCTGGGTTATTTCAAAAGCATAAATCTCACTAGTTTTATCCATGTTGTTGCAAATGGCAGAAGTTGCTTCTTTCTCTCTACTGCATAGTATTCCATTGTGTAAATGTACCACAGTTTTTTAATCCACTCATCTACAGATGGGCACTTAGGCTGTTTCCAGCACTTAGCTATTGTAAACAGTGCTGCTATGAACATAGGGGTGCATAAGTTCTTTTGAATTGGGGTTTTGGGATTTTTAGGTATAATCCTAGCAGTGGGATCGCTGGTTCAAAAGGCAGTTCCATTTTTAGTTTTTTAAGGTAATTCCATACTGTTTTCCATAGTGGCTGCACCAGTCTGCATTCCCACCAACAGTGCAGTAGGGTTCCCGTTTCTCCATGTCCTCGCCAGCACTTGTTTGTTGATTTGTTGATGATGGCCATTCTGACAGGTGTAAAGTGGTATCTCATTGTGGTTTTTATTTGCATTTCTCTGATGATCAGTGATGTTGAGCAATCTTTCATGTGTCTATGGACCCTCTGTGTATCCTTCTTGCAGAAGTGTTTGTTCCGGTCTTTTGCCCATTTTTTAATTGGGCTATCTGTCTTCTTGGTGTTGAGATGTGTAAGTTCTTTATGTGTTTTGGAGAACAGTCCCTTGTCTGAGGTATCATTGGCAAATATGTTTTCTCATATGGTTGGTTTCCTTTACATCTTGCTAAGGTTTTCTTTTGTTGAGCAGAAACTCTTTAGTTTGATGCAGTCCCATTTGTTTATTCTTTCCTTTATTTCCCTTGCTTTAGTAGATGTATTGGTGAAGATATTGCTACATGGGATATCTGAAATTTTCCTGCCTATGTTTTCCTCTAGGACTTTCATGGTGTCACGGCTTACATTTAAGTCTTTGATCCACCTTGAGTTTATGCTGGTGTGTGGTGTAAGTGGGTGGCCTAGTTTCATTTTTTTGCACATCCCTGCCCAGTTCTCCCAGCACCATTTGTTGAAGAGGCTCTTCTCACTCCATTTTATGCTGCTTCCCCCTTTGTCAAATATTAGCTGACCATATATAGTCCTGGGTTTATTTCTGGACTCTATTCTGTTTCATTGATCTATATGTCTGTTCTTATGCTAGTTCCAGACTGTTTTGATCACAGTGGCTTTGTAGTATAGTTTGATGTCTGGTGTTGTGATTTCTCCTGCTCTGTTCTTCTGTCTCAAGATTGCTTTGGCTATTTGGGGTCTTTTTTGGTTCCATATAAATTTTTGAAGTATTTGTTCCAGGTCTGTGAAATATGTCACTGGTATTTTAATAGGGATTGCATTGAATCTGTAAATTGCTTTGGGTGGTATGGACATTTTCATGTTGTTGATTCTTCCCATCCATGAACATGGTATTTGCTCCCATTTATTTGTATTTTCCTTAATTTCTTTCTTTAGTGATACGTAGTTTTCCGAGTACAGGTCTTTTATGTCTTTGGTTAAGTTTCTTCCCAGGTACTTTATTTTTCTTGTTGCTATAGTAAATGGCTATTTTTTTTTTTTTTTTTTAGTTTCTATCTCTGATATTTTATTGTTGGTGTACAGAAATGCCTTAGATTTCTGTATATTTACTTTGTATCCTGTTATTTTGCCAAATTCGCTTATTATATCGAGTAGTTTTTTAGTGGAGTCTATAGGGTTTTCTATGTATACTATCATGTCATCTGCAAATAATGACAGTTTTACTTCCTCTTTCCCAATATGGATGCCTTTTATTTCTTTTTCTTATCTGATTGCTGTGGCTAGCACTTCCAAAACTATGTTGAATAGGAGTGCAGTTAGTGGACATCCTCATCTTGTTCCTGATCTCAGGAGGAATGCTTTCAGTTTTTGTCCATTGAGTATGATGTTGGCTTCAGGTTTCTCTTATATAGCCTCAATTATTTTAAGGTATGCTCCCTCTTTTCCCATTTTGCTGAGTGTTTTGACCATAAATGGGTGTTGTACTTTATCAAATGCTTTTTCTGCATCTATTGATATGATCATGTGATTTTTGTCTTTCACTTTGTTTATGTGGTGTATTACGTTTATTGATTTGTGAATATTAAATCATCCTTGCATCCCTGGGATGAATTCCACTTGATCGTGGTGTATGATCTTTTTGATGTATTGCTGGATCCAGTTCGTTAATATTTTTTTGAGGATTTTAGCATTTATGTTCACCAGTGATATTGGCCTGTAGTCTTCTTTCTTTGTTGTGTCTTAACCTAGTTTTGGAAATAGGATAATACTGGCTTCGTAGAAAGAGTTTGGGATTTTTCCCTTGTCTTGGATTTTTTGTAATAGTTTGAGGAGGGTAAAAGTTAGTTCTTCCCTAAATGTTTTGTAAAATTCACCCATGAAGCCGTCCAGTCCAGGGCTTTTGTGTGCCAAGAGATTTTTGATTACTGTTTCAATTTTATTCTTTGTTATTTGTCTGTTCAAGCTTTCTACTTCTTCTTGATTCAGTTTGGGAAAGTTATATGTTTCTAGAAATTTTTCCATTTTTCCAGGTTTTCAAATGTCTTGCCATACAGTCGTTTGTAGTAATTTCTTACAATACTTTGTATTTCTGTGATATCAGTCGTGATTTCTCCTCTTTTTTTTCTGATTTTGTTTATTTGAGTCTTCTCTCTTTTTTTCTTGATGATCCTGGCTAGAGGCTTGTCAGTTTTGTTTATTTTTTTCAAAGACCCAGCTCCTATTTTTGTTGATATTCTGAATTGTTTGTTTAGTCTCTATGTCATTTAGTTCTGCTCTGATCTTGATGATTTCCTTCCTTCTACTCGCCCTGGGCTTTGTTTGTTGTTGTTGTTGTTCTAGTTCTTGTAGCTTGTTGTTCTAGTTCTTGTAGCTGTAGGCTTAGATTTTTTATTTGAGATTCTTCTGTGTTTTTCAAGTAGGCCTGTATTGCTATGAACTTCCCTCTCAGGACTGCTTTTGCTGTATCCCATAGGTTTTGGGCTGTTGTGTGTCCATTATCATTAGTTTCCAGAAACTTTTTGATTTCTTCCTTGATGTCGTTGTTAACCCATTCATTATTTAATATCATGTTATTCATTCTCCCTGAGTTTGGTTGTCTTTGAGTTTTTTCCTTGAGGTTGATTTCTAGTTTCAAGGCATTGTGGTCTGAAAAGATACTTTATATTATTTCAGTTTTCTTGAATTAGTTGAGGCTTGTTTTGTGTCCTATCATGTGGTCTATCTTTGAAAATGTCCCATGTGCATTTGAAAAGAATGTGTATTTTGCTTTTTTGGGGTAAAAATTTTATGTATATCAGTTATATATATAGTATTTGGTTTAGTATGTTGTTCAGTGCCTCAGTATCCTTGGTGTTTCTTTGTTTAAAAGATCTGTCTATTGTTGATAATGGAGTGCTAAAGTCCCCTACTATGTGTGTGTTCCTGTTGATATCCTTCTTGTAGTCTTCTAGTATTTTCCTTATATAATTGGGTGCTCCTATGTTGGGTGCCTATATGTTTCCAGGGTTATATCTTCTTGATGGATTGTTCCCTGCAGTGTTATGAAATGTCCTTCTTTGTCTCTTTTTATGACCCTTGCTTTGAAATCTGATTTGTCCAATATAAGTATTGCTACCCCAGCTTTTTTTCTTGTCTGTTTGTTTAGAATACTTTTTTCCATCCTTACACTTTCAGTCTGTGTAAATCTTTTGTTTTGAGGTATGTTTCTTGTAGACAGCATATATGTGGGTCCTTTTTTCGTATCCATTCCACTACCCTGTGTCTTTTAATTGGAGCATTTAATCCATTTACATGTAAAGTTATTATTGACAGGTATTTATCCATTTCCCTTTGTTCCTGTGTTCCTCTCTGTTTTTCTTCTTTTTTCTTAAAGCATTCCTTTTAGCATCTCTTGCAATGCTGGTTTGGTGGATATGTATTCTTTTAGTCTTCCTTTGTCTGAGAAACTCCTTATTTCACCTTCCATTTTGAAGGAGAGCCTTGCTGGGTAGAGTAGTCTTGTTTGTAGGCCTTTGTTTTTCATTGTTTGAAATATTTTTGACCATTTCCTTCCGGCTTGTAGTGTTTCTGTTTAGAAATCAGTTGATAGCCTTATCAGAGCTCCCTTGTATGTTATTTGCTATTTTTCTCTTGCTGCTTTTAGGATTCTCTCTTTGTCTTTGAATGTTGCCATTTTAATTATGATGTGCGTTGGAGTTGACCTTTTGGGGTTCCTCTTCATTGGGACTCTCTGTGCTTCCTGGACTTGCATGACTTTTTCTCTCATCAAGTTAGGAAAATTTTTGTCATTACTTTTCCTATCAGGTTTTGTATTCATTGCTCCTCCTCTTCTCCTTGTATCCCTGTGATTCTAATGTTGTTTAGTCTCATGTTGTCCTGCATTTCTCTTAAACCCTCTTCATACTTTTTCAATCTTTTTTCATTTTGTTGTATTGTTTGGGAATTTTTTTCTACATTGTCCTCTAATTCACTGATCCGATCTTCTGCTTCATTTAGCCTGCTTTTGATCGAGTCTACTGTGTTCTTCAGTTCAGAAATTGCATTCTTCATTTCTTCCTGGTTCTTATTAATAGTTTCTATGTCCTTTTATATGCTGGTAGTTCTCTGTAAGTTCCCTGTAGCTTCCCTGCAATTCTTTGTAGTTTCCTTAAAGTTGCTGGTAATTTCCTTGGAGTTTGTCGTAGTTTTTTTTGAGATTGTCAAGTACATTGAGCTTCTTTATCACCATTATTTTGAATTCCATGTCTGATTGTTGGCTTATGTCTATTCCATCTACCTCTCTTTCTGGGAATTCCTCTTTTCCTTTCATTGGGAGGTTGTTTCTGTGTCTGCCCATGTTGGATTCTTCTTGTTTGTTTTTGTTTATTAGATTTGTCTGCTTTGATTTCCCGCCTTTGTGGTATGAGATTCTTTATAGGAGACCTGGGGGTTTCAGTGGTGCAGTCTCTTTGATCTCCTGAGCCTGGTGCTCTTGGGATACCCTTTATGCCATTTGTTTATGCTGTCTGGTTATTTTTCACTTACTCTTTGGTGGAATCTTCCCTCTGGCTAGTTGATAGAGAGTCACTCTGCCCACCTTGTCTTGAATTCTTTTGTGGAGATGCTGTTAAAACATAAACACACAACCCAGGCAAGAAACCCACACCCTCAAAAATATCCCCTGCCCTCTATCCCACTATCGGCAGCAGATGAGCCGGTATTAATATAAATGTAGAGAGGTTAAGACTATTACACTATAGGGGAAACAGATAAGGGTTGTTTTAAATTTAAAAAAAAGATGACTTTTGAGAGGGAAGATGATAGAATCATAATAGTAGCAAGTAGCGTCAAGGCTATGCAAGACAGTAAGTAATATTTACATTGTATGTTAAAAAAGAGAGGGAAGAATGCAGAATAAATTAAGAAAATGGAATTGTGTAGTGTTAAGTTTAAATACCAGTTATATGCTATATATTTAGTGTGAAAGGGAGGCTAAACAAAACAGACAAACAAACAGACAAAAATTAAAGAAGGAGGATGGGAGGGAGAGAAGGTAGGGAACATATTAAGGAAAGAGTTTTTTAAAAAAATGAAAAAAACTTTTTACTCAGTTCAACCTTTGTACGCAGTCTTCTTTTTCTGGATCCACACCTGCTCAAAATTCCACGGGTTTCAAATCTTTTCTGGCTGGCTGGCTGTGAGGAGATCTGGTTGGTTTCTGTGGCTGCTTTTCTCTCACTCGTGGGCCTGTTGCAACTTTCTGCTGTGAGCCGCATTGAGTTGGGTCTCTCCCCACTCTCCCCACTTGTCTTGCGGCGCCCTCCAGCAGTCCTCAGGCTTCTCTAGCAACGTTGTTCTGCTGGCAAGCCAGTGCTCCTGTTCCTAGTCCCCGCCCAGCCTTGGGTCCTGTCTTCACTCCTCCTCCCAAGAAGTCTGTGCTCCAGGCCTCCGCACCGGGCTGCTTCTGTCCCTGGCTGGCAGCATCTTACTGTTCACCTCTGCACACTGCCTGCCTGCCTGGGGTCCCCACTGAGTCTGTATTTCTGCTGCAGCTCTCCCGTATGGGTCCTTCTCCCCGGCTTAGTTTCGCTCCTTTTTGTTTAGTGCTGCCGTGATGCGCGCACCCGGGGTGGGAGATTGCCAGCCCAGATTTGCCAGCCCAAGGGGTTCCCACCGAGACTCAGTTCATATAGCTTCCCACTGTCCGGGCCGCTAGCTGTCCTCCCACACCTCCGGCTGTTTCAAGGAAACCTTCCTATTGTCTTCCTCTGGGACTCTGCTGATCCCAGCGCCTATGGCAAGTGGCAGTTTCTAAGCAGATCCCCGCCAGTGAGCCGATCTGCCGCCGCCCCTTTGGGGTACAATGCGGCAGCGGCGCCAGGCTCGATGGACCCAGCGACTGGGCCTAGGGGGCCCAGCGACTCCCCTTGAGAGCGCGGGTGAACCTTTTGCCCTTTTCCACTCTGCTCCCACACTTCTTTTCCTGCTCATGCTGTCTGAAATTCTCACTCATTCACTCATCTCCGTGTTTGTACTCTGAGCCTTTCCGTAATGGAAGCAAACAGACAACACTGCTACCTACTCCGTTGCCATCTCTACTCCTACTATTTATTCTTAATAGGGCAAAATTTTATAGCAATACATATCTGTATAGGTCTCTTCTGAAGTATTGTGTTGGCCAAAAGTCCATATGTTATTTTTCGTAAAATAAGACACATTTTTTCATTGTCACCAATAACTATTGATTTAGATATTTTGAGTATGTTAGCTATCTCTCATGTTGTATAGTGTTGATTGTTGTCAATTAACGTCTTGATTTGACCGCTATTAATTTCAACTGGTCTACCCTACTGTGGAGCATCATCCAGCACAAAACTTAGCAGACCACATTCTATCAGTCACAACACCTCCTCTATACATCGATTAGTCACAGCATCTCCTCCATACACTGCACAGATCTTTTTTTGCATTTTTACATTCTTGAAATAATAAAGCATAATATGCCAAAAATGTTACATATGTTTTTTCCATCTTCAATATTATAATGGCTACACAAAAAGTGACCAATTTTGGTAAGTTTTTTAAAAATGCATGCTAATATGACAACTGTCACAAATACAATCTAACAAAATTGTTTCGAGTTAAGTTAGACAGCTAAGCACTACTAGAGCCACCTTATGGGGAAAAAAAAAAAAAATGAAGTTTTTGGCCAACCCAATACATAGTCCTCTACCTTTCATTGTCACTGTTTTCTCTTTCTGGAACCTTTATTTATTTGATATTAAATCTTCTAGACTTAATTCTCTTAAGTTTTCTTTTTTTTTCTATTTTTCTTAATATTTTTGTGTGTTTTCTGAGCTTTATAACTTTTCCATTGAGTTTTTCCTTTCTGCAGTACTTGTAATTTCCAAGACTTCTTCCTGGTTTTCTGAATGGTCTTTTGTAGATCTTTTTGTTTTATAAATATAATACTTTTTTTCATTGATAAATAATTGTTTTTGTGTTTTTTTTTTTTAAAGGAAACTTTACCTACATAGATAATCTCTGTTTTCTCCTAGTTAGTTGTTTTATGTTGGTTTTTCATCTCTTTTCTTCAGATATCTGGTAAGTGGTCATCTGCTTATAATTGAGTGGAGAACTAAACTGTAGATAGGAGACTTAGCTTGGGGGAGATGATGTTGATCATGAACTCTACTATAGGATGATCTGTTCTAACTCTTGGGGGGAAATCTTATTGTCAGTATCTTTACGTCTTTTTTTCTTGGTGTGGACTGCTTTCTCAAAGAAAAATATTTAATTTATTGCCTGGAGGGGAATAGTTTGGCTCTCCAGGTTCTTAACTCATCCAATAACAAGCCTGGGATGAGAATGGGCATGGGAAAGTCTCAGCATCTATATGTATTTATTCTGGATTACTCCTTCTGTTCTTTCTAGTATTTTACCGTCTCTTTCAATTTATGTGCTTTCCCTTGGTTCAGAGAGTCTCTGCTTTAGGCTTTTTCAGATAATAATCTTTTAGTCATCTGCCAGAGAGGAGAGATCTGAGGATACAGAGTTTCACATTATTTATCTGTGTGTCTGTTTACTTATTTTGCCTCTTTTGACCTCACTTTTAGAGCCTGAGAGGTACCTGGGAATTCTGTGGTATAGATGGTTTCCAGCTTTTTTCATTACTGTTTCAAGGTTTAGGTTTTTTTGTTTTGTTTTGTTTAAGACTACTAGGTCATTTACTACTGTCAGTCCTGTGTTTTAGTAAGTTTTGTTGTCCTTTTCTTCGTTTCCTCTCTTTTCTTATCTGTCTTCAACAGTAAAGAACAGAACTTGCTGATGTCATACTTCTGAGGTTTTATGTGATAGTGCGATGTAGATGTGTACCTTGAATGTGCTGTTTTCCCCCAGGAGTCCATTTTGTCTTGTATGCTGCTTTACATCTCTTTTTCCCCCACAAAAGCATGTTGTTTAGTTTTTACATATTATTCATAAATACTTGTAAATATTTAAATTCCATTCCTCAGAAAAATTAGGCTTTTTCTTCATCATACTATACTTTTCCTTTTTTCCTCACGTTACCCCTTGACATCTGGCTGGTTTGGCTCAGTGGATTGAGCGTCGGCCTGCGAGCTAAGTGTCGCTGGTTCAATCTTCCAGTCAGGGCACATCAGAGAAGGAAAACTCTGATTCCAAAAAACCTCCGCTGCCTTGCGGCATACCTCTTCAGGGGAAAGGCTAAGGGAGTAAACCCTGACAGAAAATCCGGAGCCGGAGTCCCTAAGGCGGTTTGACGTTGTAGTCAACACCGGCAACTCTTGCGGCGCACCTGAAGACAAGCTGTATTGACTCCGTCTTTCCCTTGGATCCTTCAGCTGCGAAGAGAGGGGGGGTCTGCTGCATGGGCAACAGCAGACCCTCCATATCACCCTGCCCAGGCTCTGTAGCTTCAGCTCCACTGGAGAGGACACTCCAGCGTCATCGCAAGATGTCGATTCAACACGGGAGGAGACAGATACCGTGTCACTCCCGAGTCGGACTGCACAGCCATTCTCGGCGGTGCAGATAGACTCTTCAGAAGCTACACCATCGTCTCTCGAGACGGACGGCTGCCGACGACCCCTTGACATAGTAAAAATACTCTCTAAGAATCTACACATGTTCAAAAGTGATTTAGAAATCAAATCGCCCATGGTAGTAGATTAGGGATCTCAGTATATATCCTTACAAGGCTATACTTCATTTCTTGGACCTCAATTTAAAGGGCACCAAAAATTCTCTAAAATCCCATTGAGTGAAAGATTGGCAAGAATCCATGGCAAAGTCTGAAGAAATGCTTAAACCTGGCCTATTTGGATTTTTTTTTCTCCTTAGGCCTATATGTATGGTATACATTTGCTTATTTCCTACCTTGTATCTTTACTAATTCAATATATGAAGTTTCATATTTTACTATATACACATTATTAATTTGCAGTGTTTGGCTTACTGGTATCACTTACAAATGCTTGTTGGATCATTTTTCTATGGAAAAGAAATTCATATGAATTTGCTTTTCTGTTATTTCTTCATATTTTTAAAACTTATTTTTTAAAAAATTAATTAAACATGTTAATGGCATGTGAGAAAACAAATGACATCTGCAGCTTATTTCTAGGTAATGGAGGGGAAGTTAAAAAATAATTTATTTTTTTCCAGTGGTTTATCCTTACAATATGAAGAAATAACCAAGGGACCAAATTGTGTAATTCGAGGTGTTACAGCTAAGGGCCTTGTAAACTCTTGTCAAGGCAAGGTAAGCATTGTACATACATGTTATAGTACATATTTATTATGTGGTAGAAACAAAATTGTAAATTTAAAATTGAATAACCTATTTTTGTAACAAGATGATAGTAATGTTGGATTTTTAGGAACTAATCTCGATCATGTCACCTAGCTTACCATTTACATCTCTAAGAAAAATCAGCATGTTTGCTACTATTGTTTTTGTTAAGCATTTATTAATTACGTATTTTCAACAGTCTTTATTATCTTTGTTTCAGTCTTTTCATTCAAAGCCATTTTTTCAATACTTTTATCCAGTACTGTATTATTTCTTTAAAAAAATTTTTTTCAATTACTGTTTACTTTTAATATTATTTTGTATTGGTTTTAGGTGTACAGTATATTGGTTAAACAATCATAGACTTTACAGAGTATTCTCCTAATATTTCTAGTACCCACTTTTCTCTCTTTCCATCATTTTTTGAATTCTTAGAAACAAATATATGAGAAACTGGCTCACTTCTGTAAACATACTGGGCTAGGTATTTGGATAAAGGAAAGTGTCTTGGAAGGGATAAGGTTAGAGAAAGTAAAGCCATAAACTCCAGTGGGTAATTTTTCAATTAAGTGTGTAAAGCAGTTAATAGATTTACATGACTAAAGGAAGCTCTATGGTAATAGTTTTTCACTGTATAATTACCTTCAATATATTATTTAAGTTTTTTCCTCTCAAAATGATGTTTAAAATAGAATATGTGAAATTGAGTACTGTTTACTATACTGCAGTATAAAATCAAATCAAAGTAAAGATCAAGTTTTGTACATCTTTCTGAATTCAGATTACCTTTTCCTAAGAACTTGATTTAATGGGAAATTTGATTATTATGAGATAAACTTACCAAAAAGATTTCAAGATTAAAAAAAATACTTTTTATTTTGAAATAACTATCTTTATAGAAGAGTTAGAAAGATAGTATGCAGAGTTCATATATACTCTTCACCCAGCTTCTTTTGTGAACATCTTACATAACCATCCGATGTTTATCCACACTAAGCAATGAACACTTGATACAGTACTCTTTATAACACCATGGACTATATTCACCTTTTTTCCGTTTGTTTCACTAGTGGTTTGTTGGGTTTTTTTGTTTGTTTGTTTTTTTCCTTTTCCTCCATTCCCAGATCTCATCCAGAATACTAGGTTGTATTTGGAGATTTTTAGATTTTTATTTTTTTCACTTGATTATTCTCCCATGTTTTTTATAAAGTCCGTCCTGATTTTGGTCATTATTCAGAGGTTATGTCTTATAAATCTGAAGAAACTATTGTCTATAAACAAAAAACAATGTCAGTTTTTAAAAATAAATATTTATTTTTAGAGAGGGAAAGGTAAGGAGAAATATAGGAAGAGAACATCAATGTATGGTTGTCTCTCATACGCCCCCAACTGGGGACCTGGCCCACAACCCAGGCTTGTGACCTGATTGGGAATCGAACCAGTGACCCTTTGGTTTGCAGGCCTGCACTCAATCCACTGAGCCACACCAGCCAGGACTTGCAATGTCAATTTTTTTACCTGCATCCCTTACATACATATATATAATTTCAGTCATTATAAAATTGCTAAGTTGATTTCTATAATGGTATGAAAATAAAAAGCAAAGTAAATAAAAATTAAAGTGATAAAATACTTAAGTATTTATTTAAGACTTGGATTTGATTAAATTTTTTTCAACAGAACTTTAATCTGAAGGTTATTCTTCCGGGTTTCAAAGAAGACTCGCAGATTTTGAAAATTAGATTACTACCAGGTAATATTTTAAGAAATGTTCCTAATATTTACCTTTTAAATAACATTCTTATGATAACATATGATACAAATGTATAGGTGAAGTATCTTTGGGTTTGATTATGGTGTAAGTTTTGAAAATACCTATGAATGTCAAAGCATGACAGAAATGATCAATGAAGAACCAGGAAAACATTGAAGAAGTCTTTAGTGAAGATGTAAAAATAACCTTGGGAGAAAAAAGTGAATGTTGAAAACGTATTTGGGAACTATTAGTAGAGCTATACTTATTAGGCTTACATTAGGACTAAATAAGTCCTTTACCTTTTCTGATACAACTGTCATTATTTCATATTTTAAGAAGAAAAGTTTCTCTTGTATTTATGTTGTTAATTTGATAATGACTTACAAATTTGAAAATGAAGTTACATTAAAGTTACACTGGGTGGAAAATGCTGGCTAATTTGAGAGACAGTCTATTTTAGAGCTTCAAAGAGTATATTCTAGACTCAGCCCTTCTGCGTTTGAATCTTAAGCTGACATGAATGAGCTAGGTAAATTTGTTCTGTGTCAGTTTTTTCACATATAAAATAAGTATTTACTTTCAGAGTTGTGAGGATTAAAAGAATTAATATAGACAACCATTGCTTTTCACAGTTTTGTGGTAACTGAATGGAGGACACAGTTCCAATATACATGAGTTCTCATTAACACAGTACTGCTCAAAGGGAGAACTGCATGTGCTTGTAAAATGCCTAAAATGGTGCTTGGGATATAAGTTTTAGTTCTGATTTAATAATACTGTGCTTGTATCTTTACTCATATATGACCTTTTTACTGGTTTTAAATGAAAAAAAACTAATTAGCTATTTTATTTCCTTTCACAAATTTCATTAGTTTGAGATTTCCTCTCAAGCATGAATTGATAAAGATGTAAAGATTGGCACATTAGTAAAAGTATAATAAAAAATCATTACATTACACTTATAATGCTATTATTTTAGAAGTTGGCTAAAAATATGTATTGTAGTAGTGGAATCCTTAGTAACCAGATGGTTCTGAGCATTTTTTTTGGCATTCAAGAGGGAAAGTGGTAAAGTAGGAAGTAGCACAGTATAGTGATAATGATCAACAGATTTCAAATTACAAACCGGAACTTAAACCTGAGTCTGCTCTACTCACTGGCCATTTGACAAGATAGATAATCTCTCTGGGTCTCAGTTTCCTCATCTATAGAATGGGGACAATAATATTGCATTCTTTATTAAGATCATTGTGTGGATTATATGAGAATGGTACTTAATTAAAATTTAACATGTTGCCTGGCATATAGTAAAAAATAAATATCGACTAACAATATTATAAAGTAAGACAAGTATTTCTAGTAATTGTTCTTTGTAAACTTGCATTATCAGCATTTAGCATAAACTGAAATTTAAAAGATCAGTGTTTATAAAGCACATCAAGTCATCTTGTTACAGAAATGTAAACCCTCTTATTAATCACAGAGGAAGCTTATGTTGTAATTTGCTTATGATAGTAAAGTAATGGGCAGTCTTAACAAATTATCTGATTTTATCTTTACATGAACTGATCCTTTGAACATTAGTATCCAAAACAGGTGTCTATTTACATGAGCCTGAGAAAACGGTCATTGTATAAAGTTCGTAAATAAAAAAGTAGTTTAATAAGCTTTTACTGCTTCAATACTTTTTTTCCTGTATCTTTTAGAGAATTTACATGTATAGGTGATTTCTAGCATGAGTTACTGTGTCATAGCTTGTTGCATAAAACTAAATTTAGACATCAAACATTTTTATATAATTGAGACAATTCTGATCATATATAGAATTATGCATTTAGGGGATGGAAATGATAAAATATGGATATTGCTTAGTTTTTTTCTTTCTCAGCATTATTTATAAAATATTTCAGTCTTAGAAACTAGAATCTGTGTTTCATTATTTAATTTTCTTGTAGGTCCCCCTCGTCGATTGAAAGTGAAACCTGATTCTGAAATTTTAGTTATAGAAAATGGAACGGCTTTCCCATTTCAAGTAGAAGTTTTGGATGAATCAGACAACATAACAGCACAACCAAAATTGATTGTTCATTGTAAGGTAAGCTGTTGTAAGATAAAGAATATGTAGATTTTATTTTGAGTCCCATTGTAGTAAATGGAAATGATTATATCTTTCAGATGTTTAAAAAAAACCTCGTATATTATCTAGGTTTTAACAATTATTCCATGGAGAAATTTGTGGGATACCTCATTGCCAATAATTTTCAGAATCCCTAAACCAATAAAGATGCCGAGTTTCATAAAGAAATTTATGAACTAAAGATTCCTCCCCTCTCACCTCATTTCAGATGAAGTATTTAATTTATAGATAGAATGATAGAAATATCCTTCAGGATTGGGGATGGATGGGTAAATGAAGATGACTAAAAGACCACAAAAAGGAAAGGAAAACACAAATAGTTTGTAAAGTAGAAAAGAAAGAATAGTTGTTGAAGAAGTCAGATTGTCTTCCAAAACAGATAAATTTTACTTAGAAGTATAGAAAATTAACTCTTTATTCAAAAATTTGGTAAACTATTAGTGAATTCTACTTAGAATTTTGTAATTTATAGCCAGAAATAGTAGCTGTAGTAAAGTACTTGAAAATTTAAATAGCCATTACTTAATAATCGATTACATTAATGAGGTCTTAAATCATTTTTTATGCTTCTAATAGTTTTCAGGTGCTCCTAACCTTCCACTCTACACTGTGGATTGCAGTAGTTCTGGAACCAGTATTTTATCAGGATCTGCAATTCAAGTTCAGAATATTAAAAAAGACCAGACGCTTAAAGCTAAAATTGAAATACCTGTAAGTTGTTATTCATTGGAATTATTGAGTCTTCATACAAATATTTAAGAGGTTTATAATTTCTGTAAGTTGTTTGACTTAAAAATAAGGGAACAAAGGCAGTATGAAGTGGTATAGTGAATAATTTAACATATTATAGATATCAAATATTAGTAATTTTCTTGACCAAATATTTTATAATATCTGTAGCATTATTGATTTACATAGTCCTAAAATTGATTTTTCTTATGTAAAAATTTGACATTTATATGTCAGTTTTATTTTTTATAGTTTACACTTGTTTCTTAGAAAGTTTGGTAAATATTTCCATTTAAACTACCACTGAAGAACTATAAGCATTTAATTTGTATGTGTAGTTTAAAAAATAAAGAATGGTTTGTATTTAGTATACTCATATAAAGAGAATTCTATGTTAATGTGCCACTAGTATACTTTTTATTGGATATGTATCATGGCTGAAGGTGAAGCCAGCCTCATATTGATAGCCCCTAAGTTTGCTGAATGGATAACAACTACTTAAACAATTAAAATACTTAAATGTTAAGTGTGATTTCTTTGTATTTATAGTAGATGATGAATAACCTAATTCCAGTTGACTGATGTTTTCCTACTAATTATATGGTCAAATAACATCTTGATCCTCAAAAGGATAAAAGACAGTTTTTATTTTTTTAATTAGAATGAGATGATTTTATTCTGATTATTTCTTTTCAAACTGGTTGTATTTGACCATCTTCAGACATTTGTTATTCATTTCCCTTTTCAATAATACAGCCAACATATTTTGAGCATACTATTGTGCAAAAGATAAGGAAGATTCAGGAAGAAAAGATTTGGATTTAGGGTGGAATGTGGGCTTGGAAGCAAGAGTAACAAATTATTAGGTATTATGTAAATACTACAGGGCAGCAACAGAGAGAAGACCCAAGAATCCAGGTCGTTAAGACAAAGACCAAAGTATATCATATAATATGCAGTTAGAAAATGTTATCCAAAGGTATCGACTCTTGACTTTGAGTCAGGTAAATAATATATGTATATGATGGTGGGTGGGTTATTAATCTGGTATTCATTGAGGTAGGAGTTTTGAATATGTCATTCATGTGGATGGATTTTGACAGGAATTACTGTAACTGATGAGGAAAGAGGCTATGAACCAAGGAGGAGTGTAGAGGTATTTTAGGCTTAGGCTTCTTTTGAATTTGGTTTATTTTGTGGAATGCATTATTCCTAGATTATGAAATAATGATGTAATTTAATTTTGTTTGCCTAAAATCAATTTGTACAGCTTAATCAAGCTCAACTTTACTGGTCTGTGGAACATGGATGTGCCCATAATAAATTATAAAGATGCCAGCCCAGTCTTCAGGGACATCTAAAGTCTTTATCTAGCTATAAGCAAACATGTCCACTTACCTCAATGTATAATGAATTGAAAAAGAACTAGTAGCGTAATATCATTAAACAATATACTTTATGGCAATTATTTGTCCCCAATTTTATGGAAAGTTTTTATTATATCTTTATTCTTGTTAATGAATGTTAGTCACCCAGTTCATGTCATGTGATTAAAGCCAAAAACTATGTTTTCAAAAAGTACAGCTGTCACTCAATGTATATTGGTTTCTCTCTCTTCCTAGAGTTGTAAAGATGTGGCACCTGTGGAAAAAACTATTAAGTTGCTTCCCAGTAGCCATGTTGCAAGGTTACAGATACTCAGTGTGGAAGGACAAAAGGCAATCCAGATCAAACATCAGGATGAGGTTAATTGGATAGCAGGTGATGTCATGCATAATCTTATCTTTCAAATGTATGATGAAGGAGAAAGAGAAATCCATGTAACTTCAGCTTTAGCAGAGAAAATTAAAGTAAGTATCTCAAACAGATTGGTTATTTTTAAGGATTTTGTTTATGCTAAAAAAAAACTCTGAACAAGAAGTTTTATGGAGAGCCTCTAAGAAGAACTTTTATCAGCGAGAAATAATACTATTATTTAAAATTCCAAGCTAAATAATAATTTTTTTTCATGTACTATATTGAAACATGAATGATTCATGTGTGACAGACGATTTTGGCACTTAATCCAAATTCCAGTCTTTGACATGTTGTTTAGTTGTGTCACTACCTGATCACCAGTATTTCTGTATCCACAATGAAGACCTTACCAAAGCAGTCTATTTATAGCTATTTGAAGACAGTAAATAAAAAGTGTGGTAAATGTAAACAATGAAACAGAATTGTTAATTAGAGAGTCCTGGTTTGGCCATTGGAAATTGGTATACCACTTGTTAAAAACATGATCTTTAGAAAACAGTTTGGTTGGTTCTCAGTAGCTTTAGATGGTTCTCACCAATCTTCATTTGAATGTATCATTTGTACCTAGATAGAGTGAATCTATATGTTGAAACTTCTCACTTAACAACCATATCAGAATGGTTAGATTGTTTTCACATAAAGCACATTGCTCTCTCATTCTTCCTAATGGTTGATTGAAAGAATAGTGGACAATTTATGCTTACTTCTTTAAAAGTAGAGTCAATTCTGCTCTAATGAAACACGTAAATTCCTAAAAATCATTGTGCTATGTAAAATGGTGCAATAAAAATCACAGGACTTATGAGGGAAATGGGAATTAGAGGCACAATACTCTAACCTCATCAGTCACCCATTAAAAAAAAAGTTAGGAAATTAATGAAACAGTGCCAAAAACAGTAGCAGTAACACATATTAATTGATTAAGAAGTCCATGAACACTATAAATATGTCAGTTTACTTGTGGAAGGGGGTGCAGGAAGTGTTGCAATTTGTGAGCTACCACGAGGTGGTGGAAACTCCATTAGATGTGGACATGTGGCTCAATACACATAAATAGCTAGGTGCTAGGTGTTAGAGGTGTATTATTTTGTATATTCCTATGTGGCTGGGTTCAACTTGGTAGTTTTCTGTGTTCAACTATTGTAAAGTAAAATTCGTTTTATACTCAAAATTTTATGTATTTTAATTTCATTAGAATAAAATTGCATTTTCAAACCAAGCATTATGGCAGAACAAACTATACTTTTTCACTTGACATTCATAGAGAAAAACTCAAATTTTGTGTGAAAAATTGATTTTCTAGAACTCCAGGTTTCTTTAAGGCAATTAAGAGATAAACATCCCTCCATCTCTGGAAAATCAACAACTGCAGACCCCTATGTAATGGATTCCGATTAACTAAATATTAAGATACTTGCTAGTGTGGGACAACTTACTTTTTTGTACTGTCCTATCCTATTGAGTTTCCAAATAAGGATCTGATATTTAAAAGAATTGTTTAACCAGGGGTTAAGCTGACCTTATTTTTTAAATCTTATTTGGAATAACTCTTGTTCCAGTCAGTTTATGTTTTCTCTCATTAATGAGGGAAAGGAAGATTGAGAAAGAAATAATCCTGAAAGGGTTCACAAGTCATTTTATCTATTGTATGTCAGCACATTTGAAGGTAAGTGGTTTAAAAATGATGCCAAGAACCTGGCTTCTAAACTGGTTCCACATTCTATGTCTTCTTTTTCTTCTCCTACATTATTTTTATTGTTTATACTACTGCAGGTGACCTTATCCTTCCCCCAACCCCCTTCTTATTGAGGTTAAGCAGAAACATTGACTGAAGAGCCTCTTCCCGTATATAACCTTCTTTTTGCCATTCTCTGAACTTGTGGCCTGCATTTGACACATTTTGCCTCAGATCTAGTGGTTACATATTTCTTGTGTTACAAAGAGTTTTAAACATGCACCTCTTTATTGATAATAAAAGATGTTAAAAACCATTTTATTAAATGTATAGTCTTTGAAGTGTTTTTTTATGGTTTTTAGAGAATTCTCTAATATTTAGGAAGGTCAACCCAAACTGAACTAGGATTTCGTTGAAGGGATAGCACCATTTTAGTGTAACTCCTGCTTGCTTCTTCTAATATAAATTTTTTAAGTATGATAAAGAATAAGTAAGAATGCAAAATTGTGTAAAAAATGAAAAAGTGACTAAGAAGATTCGAACAGGCAAACTGGGATGAAAATATTAGAAAATTAGTCATTTAAGAATCGCAGCGATCAAAGGCTAAATGCAGAGAGAAAGTTGAACTAAAAAATCTGAAATAGAAAGAGTTGGAAGTTTAAATGTAGGATAGAGTGGGATAATCAATTTTAAAATATGGTTCCAGTAACAAAATATGGAATACAACAGATGCAAAATTTAAGAATGTCTTAAGGGGAGATCCAAGAAGGTGGAAGCTACACTAACCTCCTCCCAGGAACAAACTGGAATTACAACTAAATTGTAAAAAAATATTATTCTGAATAGCCGAGCACTAGAGAGAAATCTTATAACGAAGGACTTAGAGCAGTGGTTCTCAGCCTTCCTAATGCCGCGACTCTTTAATACAGTTCCTCATGTTGTGGTGACCCCCCAACCATAAAATTATTTTCGTTGCTACTTCATAACTGTAATTTTGCTACTGTTATGAATCATATTGTAAATATCTGATATGCAGGATGTATTTTCATTGTTATAAATTGAACATAAAGCATAATGATTAATCACAAAAACAATATGTAATCATATATGTGTTTTCCGATGGTCTTATGCGAGCCCTGTGAAAGGGTCATTTGACCCCCAAAAAGGTCACGACCCACAGGTTGAGAACCGCTGACTTAGAGAAAAAACCACATCTCTAGAACGAGACTGGTAAGACATGCAGCGGTATGAGAGGGCTGACTGGGCTCCCAAGGGTGGCAGCTGAAGTTCCAGAGGGATATTTCAGCGGCCTGGTGGGGTTTCCCCTGAGAAGTGTAGGGTCTAAATCCCAAGCTGGGCTCTGCAGTCTGGAGCACCAGAACCTGGAAACAAACTCAAATAATATCTGACTGTGAAAATCAGCAGTGTTTCTGTCTGTGAGGGAGAGATGGCTAGAGACACAGAGAGCCTCTTTAAGGGCAACGCAGAAAATATTGTTTGCAGCCACTTACCCTGGGCTCTGGAATAGGAAGGGCAGAGCAGTTTGTAGCCACATAAGGAGAGTCTGTGGTTGGTGGCTCTGAGGAGTGAGCTGAAGGAACAGCTACTAGGATCCTGTGCTCAGTCATTCCCCATACTGCAGAAGCCATCTTTCTCTGGCAGACCACTTTCCTCCTTGTGGCATCAGCCTGGGAAAAAACAAGAGCCCCACATTGTGGAGCTTAAGCTTGGCTTCTGAGAAGTACAGCTGGAGGCACTTTCATGATTGAGATTAACAGAAAGTCTGCTGATGGAGGTGGATCTCTAGGAGCTTTAGGACTTTAGCTGACCCTCCCTCAGGCCCAGTGCTGATAAATGCTGGCCTTAGTCCATAGCTTAGTTCTTTCTGCACAGAGTCAAGCCACAGCAGAGGGAGCCACAAGCTATGGATCACTGATAGCTCCAAAAAGGTTGCCCAGGACCAGTCACAGACAGCATCCAACATAAGACTACACCACAGTCTTTGCAGATCTACCTAGTACATAGGAACAAACACAAAGAGGCAGCTAAAATGAGAAGACAAAGAAACAGGCTCCAAATCAAAGGAAAAGAATTCTCCAGAAGAAGAGCTAAACGAAATGGAGGCAAGCAGTTTATCAGATATAGAATTCAAAGTAATGATTGTAAGGATGCTTAACAGCATGAAAAAAAAAAAGCATAACAAATTTTTAAAAATGACCAGTCAGAAATAAATGCAATATCCAAAATAAAAAATACACTGGAAGGAGTAAACAGTAGGTTAGATGAAGCAGAGGATCAAATCAATAATTTGAAAGACAAGGTAGGAAAAAACAGCCAAGCACAGCAGCAAAAAGAAATGAGTTTTTGTTTGTTTGTTTTTTAAAGAGGGGATGTTAAGGGACCTTCAGGGCAACATAAAGCGTAACATAATCCACAAGGGGATACCAGAAGGAGAATAGAGTGAGCAAGGGATCAAGAACCTATTTAAAGATATAATTACCAAAAACTTTCCTACCTGGTGAAGAAAAAAGACAAACAGATCCAGGAGGTGCAGAGTTTCAAACGATATGGATCCAAAGAAGCCCATATCAAAACAAATCATAATTAAAAAGGCAAAGCTTAAAGACAAGAAAAGAATCTTAAAAGCAGCAAGAGAAAAGCAGTTACAGTGTTGTTAATTCATTCTGGACTGATGATGAGTGCCGAAACCAACAAGTACCAAATGACAAAGCATTTTCTTCTAGAAGACAGCATCGTGACTCATGCACGTTTTAGCAAGTGTTACAAGTCCTGAGCAAATGCTGAGTGCTGAGACACTTTTTTTTGGTCAAAATCTGATGAGTTCTGAAGCCACTGAGTACCAAATTATGACTATAGTTTCCTATAAGGGAACTCATATCAGACTGTAACTTGATTTCTCAACAGAAACATTTCAGGCCAGAAGAGATTGGCATGAAATATTCCAAGTGATGAAAAGCAAGGACCTAGAGCCAAGGCTACTTAACCCAACAAGGCTATCATTTAAAATTGAAGGAGAAATAAAGAGCTTCCCAGACAAGAAAAAGCTAAAGGAGTTTGTTACCACTAAACCAATATTGCAACAAATGTAAAGGGTTTTCAGTAAAATGAAGAAAAAGGAAATAAGAGAGGAAAATAGTTAAATAACATGGCAATAAATACATATCTATCAATAATCACTTTAAAGATAAAGGCTTAAATGCTGCAATCAGAAGATATAGGATAGCTGAATGGATGTGAAAACAAGACCCATATGTATACTGTCTTCAAGGTACCCACCTCAGAACAAAAGATATACACAGACTCAAAGGGAAGGGATGGAAGAAGCTATCTCATGCAAATGGAAAGGAAAAAAAAAAAACTGGAGTAGCAATATTTGTATATGACAAAATAGACTTTAAAGCCAGGGCTATAATAAGAAACAGAGAAGGACACTGAATAATGGCAAAGGGAACTATCCAACAAGAAGATATAGCCCCAGTAAACATTTACACACCCAGCATAGGAGCACCTAAATATGTGAAGGAAATCTTGGACATTAAGGGAGAGATTGACAGAAATACAGTCATAGTTGGGGATTTTAACACCCCGTTGACTTAAGTGGATAGATGTTCCAGGAAGAAAATCAACAAGGAGACAGTGGCCTTAAATGACATACTAGATCAAATGGATTTAATTGATATCTTCAGAGCATTTCACCCCAAACCAGCAGAATATACATTCTTTTCAAGTGCACTTGGAACATTTTCTAGGACAGACCACAAGTTTGAACACAAAATAAGACTCAATAAATTTACAAAGATTGAAATTATATCAGGCATCTTCACTGGCATTAATACTATGACACAAGAAGAAAACTGAAAAATACACAAAGACTTAGAAGCTAAATAACATGTTATTAAACAATGAATGCGTTAACGAGGCCATTGATTAAATTAAAAATACCTTGAAACAAATGAAAATGAGAACACAACAACGCAAAATCTGTGGGACAGAGCAAAAGCAACCTTAAGAGGAAAATTCGTAGCGTTACAGGCTTCTCAAAAGAAAGAAGAAAAAGCTTAAATGAACAGTCTAACTGTATTTACACATAAAGGAACTTGTAAAAGAACAACAAACAAGGCCCAATGTGAGTAGGAATGAAATAATAGAGATCAGAGTGGCAGTGAATGAAATAGAGTCTGAAAGCAATACAAAAAATCAGTGTATCCAAGAGCTAGCTAGTTCTTTGAAAAGATAAACAGGATTGACAGACCTTTGACCAGACTCATCAAGAAAACAAAAAGAACCCAAATAAATTCAGAAATGAAAGAGGAGCAGTAACAACTGACACTAAAGAAATACAAAGGATTGTGAGAAAATATTGTGTACAACAATATGCCAACTACTTGGAAACCTGGACATACTGAGTAAATGCTAGAAACATACAAACTTCAAAAACTAAATCAGGAAGAATTAGAGAATCTGAATAGATTACATCTAGTGAAATTGCAGCAGTAATCAAAAAACTACCAACAAATAATCGCTCTGGACCAGATGACTTTACAAATTATTTTTGCCAATATTCACTTTCTAAAACTGTTCTAAAAAATTCAAGAGGTGGAAGACCCTCAAGCTCATTTATGAGGGCAGCATTATCGTAATTGAAACCAGATAGAGACACTATAAAAAAGGAAAATTATAGGCCAATATACCTGATGAACTTTATAGATGCTAAAATCCTCAACAAAATATTAGCAAACCAAATACATCAGTACATAAAAAATACCATGCACCATGATCAGGTGGGATTTATTCCGGAAATGCAAGGTTACTATAACATTTACAAGTCAATGAATATGATACACCACATAAAATGAAGAATAACACCCACATGAACTCATCAATAGATGCAGAAAAGGCGTTTGATAAAATCCAGCACCTATTTATGATCAAAACTCTTGGCAAAGTGGGAATAGAGGGCACATACCTAAACATAATAAAGGTATATATGACAAACTCACTACTAGCATCATACTCAACAGGCAAAAACTACAAGTGTTCCCCTTAAGATCGGGAACAAGACAGGGGTGTCTGCTTTTACCTCTCTTAAGGTAGTACTGAAAGTCCTAGCCACAGCAATCAGACAAGAAGAAATAAAAGGTATAATAGAAAAGGAAAAAGTAAAACTGTCATTATTTGCAGATTATATGATACTGTACATAGAGAACCCTAAAAATTCCACCAAGAAACTACCAGTACTGATAAATGAATTGAGAGAAGTAGCAGGATACAAAATTAGTATCCAGAAATCAGTTGCATTTTTATATGCCAATAACAAACTAACAGAAAGGGAAATTAAGAAAACAATCCTATTCGCAATTGCTACAGAAAGAATAAAATACCTAGGAATAAATTTAACCAAGGATCTAAAAGACATAAGTAACTGAAGAAAGAAATTGAAGAAGATACAAATAAGTGGAAGCACATACTGTATTTATAGACAGAAAGAATTAATGTCATTAAGATGTCCATGCTACCCAACGCAATCTATAGATTCAAATCAATTCCTATCAAGATACCAATGACATATTTCACAGAACAGGAATAAGTATTTCAAATTTTTATACGGAACCACAGAAGACCCTGAATAGCAACAGCAATCTTGAGAAAGATGAGCAAAGGTGGAGGAAACTACCTAATATCAAATCAAATTATAAGTCCATAGTAATCAAAGCAGCCTGGTACTGGCATAAAAACTGACACATAGGTCATTGGGACAGAATAGAGACCAGGAAAAACCTGCATCTTTATAGTCAATATTTGACAGAGTAAGCAAGCACATACAGTGGACTAAAGATTGTGTATTCAGTTAATGGTGTTGGGAAAATTGAACAGATACATGCAGAAAAATGAAACTAGACCACCTTTGTGCCACACACAAGAATAAATTCAAAATGGATTAAAGACTTAAACGTTAAGACTCAAAACCATAAAAATCCTAGAAGAAAATATAGGAAGTAAAATCACGGATATTGTATCTCCACAGGCAAAGGACTCAAAAAATAAACAAATGAGACTACATCAAACTAAAAAGTTTCTGCACAGCAAAGCAATCCATCAACAAAATAAGACAGCCCATTGAATTGTAGAACATATTCAAAATGATAATCTGATAAGGGGTTCATATTCCAAAATTTATAATGAACTTACAAAACTCAACATCAAAAAAAAATTAAACAATCAAATTAATAATTGGACAGAGGACCTGAATAAACACTTCTCCAAAGAGGACATACAGATGGCCAATAGACATATGAGAAGATGCTTCACATCACTAATCCTTAGAGAAAAGCAAATTAAAGCCATAATGAGATATCACCTCATGCCTGTCATCAATAAATGAAAAAAACAAGTGCTTGGGAGGATGTGAAGAAAGGGGAATCTTTTGCACTGTTGGTGGGACTGCAGATTGGTGCAGCCACTGTGGAAAGAAGTTTGGATTTACCTCAAAAAATAAAAAATGGAACTGCCTTTTAACCCAGTGATTCTGCTTCTGGGAATATATCCAGAAACAAAAACAAAAACAAAACACCTGGAACACTAATTTGAAAGAATATAAGCACCCCTATGATCATTGCAGCATTTTTTAGCATGGCCAAGATATGGAAGCAGCCCAAGGGTCCATCAGTATATGAGTGGGTAGAACAACTAGGGGATATTTACACAATGGAATACTACTTGGCTGTAACAAAAGTTTTTACCCTTTGCAATAGCATGGATGAACCTGCAGAACATTAATGCTAAGTGAAATAAGCCAGCAGAGGAGGACAAATACCATATGATTTCACTCATACGTGGAATCTAATGAACAAACTGAACTAAAAAGCAAAATAGAAACCAACTCAGAGACAAGGTTGACAACTCTGGCGTGGGGAGTTTGGAGGTGGAGGGATCGAGCAAAAAAGAAAAAGGACTCATGGATATGGACAACAAGGTTGTGATGGCAGGGGTCAGGTGTGGGTGAAGGTAGAAGAGGGTATATGGTGGATAAACAGTAATAGAAAAATATGCAATAAAAATGGAGCTAAAAATGAGAAATATTTGAAATAAACTTTAAAAAAAAAAGAATAGTTTAAGGCCAAAATGTAGCTACAGTGGTAATTACATCAGTGGGCATAATTTCTGTTTTCTCATCTTGGTGAATAAGGGTCCACCCAAAATCTCATTCAAAGCCTATGTTAATAAGATTCTTTAAAGAAAATTGAAAATTACCTCAGAATCAATCATGTGATTTGATCTACCCTTTATATTGTTTTAAACTGTAATTATCACAGTGCTAATCTTGTTGCAAAACTCAAAAGAAGTGATTTAAGAAATTTTATTGCATTAAAAGATACGGCAACGTTAATAGCAAAGACAGAGAAAGTACTTTTTTATCATAGTAATATGTGACCCACCATTATTCTGATCATAAAGGAACTTTTGCTTTTTCTTCAGAGGAAGGGAGAAGAGGTTATAATTTAACGTTTAGACTTCGTTCAATAAGATAAGTCTTAGTAGGTGTGTATTAGGCTAAGCTTTTTATTATTCTTAAGTATGTAATTTTTCTCTTAGGTTAATTGGACTCCTGAGGTTAACAAAGAACACTTGCTACAGGGACTGCTTCCTGATGTACAAGTACCAACATCTGTAAAAGATATGCGTTATTGCCAGGTTTCATTTCAAGATGATCATGTGTCTTTGGAAAGTGCATTCACAGTAAGGTTTGTGTGCATATAATAAATATGTGGAGGTATTTCAAAATTCAGCATATGACAACAAACATATTGTTCTCAAAAGCACACATGTTAAAGTGTTTTTATATGTAGAAAGTATCACAATTTCTGTGAAATACGGTCTTTGGAATAAAGCTTCACTGGAGATATGATTAGTTACTAATATCACTAGAACCCTGTGCTTAATTGGCTCTAGTATCTGTAAGAACTGGAACTTTCATTCAAGGAAAGTCCTCCTAGTGCAGGCAACAGTGAAAACACCTGCAAAATGATATGAAAAATATAAAATAAATAAATAAATATAAAATATACAGTGTAATCAATCAATGTGTTGCTCAGAAGGAAAAATTATTTTATTGTTCAGTGATGATTTTCAAAACTAAGTCTATCCAGACAGACCTAATGTATAGAACTGATAGAAAAAGGGGAAGGCAGGTAGGTGTATTAAAAAAATGTATCTTTTAGCCTAACCTGTCAAGTCCTTGGCCACCTTTTTTCCAATAACCTTCTTCACTTTAATTTCTTTGCCCATTTTCATACTATTTCCAACACTTAAAATAGCTCCGTGTTTGAGATAAAATTTTTAGATATACTGCTTTCCCAACATAGCCAGATCTCTTGATGAGTTATTCTTACCCGTCTTTTCTTATTCAATGCTCTTGTTATAATTTCTTTTTAACCCAGCGTAGATATTATGATTTAACACTTATATAATTTTTTTTCTGTCTGTATTCTCCACTATCTTTGCAAGCTTTTTTTTTCTCTTTATTCTTGCGTTAATAGTGATGTTCTGTAAAGGCATATATTGTATTTAAGTTTTAGAAAGTGAATAATATATATATATATCTTTAGCATATTGAAACTACTTTAAGTTTTTCTATAACAAATGGTGTGACTAAAACCTTTTAAATTGTTAACCAATTTCAGACCCCTGCCTGATGAACCTAAACATCTAAAGTGCGAGTTAAAAGGAGGAAAAACAGTACAGATGGGTCAAGAGCTTCAAGGGGAAATAGGTTTGTATGTCTTGCTTTTTTTCTTTAAAATACTTACATAACATGTACTTATGTTTATGCTTTGACATATGTAATTTGAAAGGAAAGCTTTGAGTTCATATACAGTTACTGGTTTAAAATCAGAAAATATTAAAGTGTTTTCACTATTTTTGCCTAGGCTGATGTAACTGAAATTAGTTTGGCAAAAATAGTTTGTTGATTTTTGCTCAAAGTAATAATAGCTAATATTAAAAGTGTAAAGTAAATACGTCAATGGTGCATATGTATCCTATATTTTTCATATATCTAGAACAGTGATTTTTAGCCTATTTCATCATGACACACATAAACTAATTACTAAAATTTTGTGACACATCAAAGAAGATACATTTTGCAAATCTGACCCAAAAATAGGTATAATTTTTACTGATTTACAAAAAAATAATAATAGTAATTATCCACCCTTTTTGCTCCAAAATGACTTTTTAAAAAATTTGGTGCCTGTACTGTATATTTTTAAAAATCAGGTGCCCATACTTGTATATAAGGATTTCTGATACCAATCAGACACAACCTTATCATGTGATGTGACCAGTAAGGTGCAACTTTAATATGACCTATATATTTATGGTTCAAAACAGGGCATTCACACTGAACAGCTGTTGTTGTGTTGGCTGTTGTCATTGTTTTTATTTGACAGTCCAAGGGAAAAGAGGTCAGTACCCCTGACTAAATAGTCAGGTGTTGGCATGTTTTAAAAATTCTTGTGGCACCCCAGTGTGTTATGGCAGACTGGTTGAAAATCATTGATCTAGAATATTACTAACTTATTTTCTTCAGATTTTTATGGTAAAAATCTGATTAACATCAGTATTATGTTAAATATATTAATACAAGAGTACTGATGTATATTCTTAATATTTTTATACTGATTATAATTTATAATTGAGTAATTAATTTTTACAAAAGTACAGAAGAGAACACAGTGAGTTTCTAAGCATAATTTTACTGACGTATATAAATGTGTTTAGATATTTGTATCTTTTAATAAAAGATAACATTTTAAAATTAAACTTTCCTTTTAGTTGTAATAGTTACAGATCAGTATGGAAATCAGATTCAAGCATTCTCACCAAGTTCTTTATCTTCCTTGGGAATTGCTGGTGTTGGACTTGATAGCTCACAGTTGAAAACTGCCTTTCAGGTATGGCTGCTTTTCATAACACTTAGCTTATGCCATTGGTTTATATATATAACAAAATTTTGGGAAAACTAAAATAACTAAAAGAAACTTGATTTTAATCTTTACAATGAAAAATCATAAAAAGTCATTACAAAAACTTGTTATAATTAAAAATTTTGAACAAATGCAAAAAATAGAATAGCATAATTCCTATGTTCCCCATCACTCAGCTTCAGTAGTCATTACTTCCCTCCTTATCGTATAATTTTTAAGAAAATTTCATACATCATTTGATTTCATTCATACTTTGATATGCAAATAAGGACAGTTTTTCATGCAGCTATTTAAATAACATTTCTTAGTGCTCACAGCCCACATTAAAGTAATTGTGAAAGTTTATAACTGTGTAGTTAATTGAGATTAGTTCGAAAAATAAGAATTGTGGTACAATTATTTTAGTTTAAAACGAACAGACATGATGTATTTTACTTGGAGAGATCAAAGACAGCTTTCAGGAAAAGGAGATGTCGGGAGTTGGACCTTCAAGGAATCTACTGGCCAGAGTAGGTAACAGAGGAGGAATTCTAAGGCCAAAGTAAAGTTGAAACTAGAGTTTCTGTTTCCACTAATCTGTTGTACTATTATTTTCTAGTTTTCAGAACTCAACTTTCACTATATCTTAGCATTGCTGAAGAACTTTTAATGATGTTTTGTTCACTATACAAAGACAAGGTTTGCTCTTTGACTTTCAGGTTCTTTAATTATCAGTCTTTACTGTGCATGTAAATGAAATAAAGGTAACTGTGCTCCTGTTTTTATGAATGAACAGTGTGCTTCCTACCACTTGATATACAACCCCCATACTCTTACTGATTGCTCCTAAATTGTAATGTTTTTCTATATTTTTAGTTATATACCCAACAGCATATAAACATGAGTATCTCTCATCTTAACCCCTGCCCCCCCAAAAAAAAATCCCCAAACTTTCCTTGGCTCTGAATCCTCGTCAGTCTACTACCCTACTTCTCTTTTTTTATAGTATAACCCCTTGGAAGAGTTGTACATATTCTCCATTTTCACATTCACAGGTAGGCCCCACTCAACGTGTTTGTTTTGCCCTATTCCACCTGACCTAATTCATTGTCAATTTTCATTTCTCATCCTATGCCATCTATCAGACCTGTCAGCATTTTCCATTATAAATTTAGACTCCATCACCGTAGCATGCCCTAAAATACCCAGCAGTATTTTACAACAACATAATCTCACATCTTTCTCCTCCTATAGCTAAAAAATTTGTTAGCCAAATATTTTCTTTCTTCCTACTGTCATTTTACAACTAATATACAGTATTCCCTCACTTATCGTGGGTATTACGTTCTAGACGCCCCACGGTAGGTGAAAATCTGTGAAGTAGGAACTTTACATTTATTTTAGTATTTATATATATTTTAAGGCTTTATAAACCCTTCCACACACTTATAAATCATTCCCAGTCCCTTATTAACCTTATAGTGAAAAATCCGAGATAAATAATTAAATATAATATTTTTAAAAATCCCGCGATACAGTGAGGCCGTAGTAAGTGAACCGCGATATAGAGAGGGACTACTGTACTATCTTGACTCACTTTCAGACAGTAGGAGTCTACCCCTAGTCTCTGCAAGGAGAAAAGAATTTTTTTTTAATAAAAATAGTTTTAATATTTCATTGATTCTTAAAATCATTCTCATTTCTGCATCTACATAAAATGTACTACTATGCTGAAGTACATTCCTTTGATAATTTCAACATTAGACCTTAGATAGTGCCTTTAAGAATTTTATATTTAATTCTATTTGTACTTATCTACATTTTTTAAAGACATATGCAGATTTCATTTTCAAGATTTGAAGTAAAATCAGTAATTTCCAAAATGACATAAAAAAGAAATCACCTCTTCAAAAGGGCTTTTGGTGTTTCACTGTTAAATGGTGAAATTCTAGATTATATTTTATATATTTTTGAACTTTCAGTATGTTTTACTAATGAATATTTAATTTGTTTTTCAAATATTGAAAATTCCCGCTGGTGCACTCATTGGGGTTTGGGGGAGATTAATGTTGATTTTTTTGCAATGTCTTTTTACAGAAAATATTCTGCAAACAATTTCTAAACATAAAACATAAAATTTTAGTTCTAATTTTTTAAATCTGATGGATTTGTACTTAGTGGATATTCAAGATGATGAAATCATTAAGGGTCAGTATTAAAATGCAAATACTACAGTGCTCGTGCCAGTATGGAATTGGTTTATATCATTCAATCACATGAAAAAATTACAAGCTAGTTTTATTGATTCCCATTAATATGATGTGTAAAGTACTCCAAGTACCAGAAATTGAGTAATGACAAATCAAAGCCCCTACCTTCTTAGAGATAACCTTGTAATGTGGAGCGCATGCCATAGATGAGACATGAGTGATAAAAACAAAACATGATAAGGGCATAGAATGCCATTATGTAGAGCAGTCAAGGAAGACCCCCTCTGACTAAGATATGCTATGTGCAAAAACCTAAAGAAAAAACATGTAGATATCTGGTGAAGAATTGTTAAAAACAGAGGGAAAGAGCAAGTAAGTGCAAAGGGTATTGGGCAAGCACCTGCGTGGTTATGTGGGAACAGAAAGAAGACATTATAAGTGTAAATATGAGGGAAATTAAAAACAGTAAGGTAAAAGGACATAGCCAGACTTTTTAGATCTCTTCCTCACAAATATGAAATTTAGTTTCTCCTCTGAAGGAAATGAAATTTATGGTATGCCAGTATTGACATGTGTGCAAGTTATTTGCTATTGTTTTACCCAGAAACACATCTCCCTGTTTTTTCTCAATATACTTGTTTTCCTCACTAGGAAGATACACAGAGTATAAGTGTAAGAGGCATCAAATTTATTCCGTGTCCTCCTGGAAATAAGGATCTTTGTTTTACTTGGCGTGAGTTTTCTGACTTTATTCGAGTGCACCTAATTTCTGGACCACCAGCTAAACTTCTCCTTGTAGACTGGCCAGAATTAAAGGAGGTAAGTAACTCTTTGCCTTGATCGAAAGAATTTAATATCACATGGCTTGTTTCTTTCAGCTTGCCAGTGGATCAAAATAGATGTATTTTGTTGTTGAAATAACAACAAATAATAGTAAAAACTAAAGGACAAAGTAATATAATTCTTAATACTTCATTATTTAGTTCATCATTGTGTCCTTATTTGTTAAAAGATAGTGTAGTAATTCAGATCCTGAAGATACAGATATTTTCAAACATGCATAAAAGTGGAAGTAGTATAATAAAACTCCAATTTCAACAGTTACTGATTTTTGCCACTTTTGTTTCACTGTTCTCTCATACTGAGTTAAAAAATGTTTTTGTTGGAGTTTTAAAATGAATACCAGATATCAAGTCATTATACCCATAAAAACTTAATTATGCCTTCCTGTACAAAGTAGTTAAATCTTAAATACTAATTCTGCAAATGCCTGTCAATTCTGTTACTTTCGCTGCATTTTTACTAAATTTTAGAAAAATTTTGAAATGTTTAGATTCTGGCATTTACTTATGGTCTAGCAGGGCACCTATAGGTATGATAGCTTACATTTCTTCTAAAGGAAAATAAACTCATATGACCGTGGTAATAGATGAAATTGTACTACTAAAGAGGCAGATCATCTAAGAAAAGTTTATATACCTATGCCCTAGTTTGAGATTATTGTTTTTGATTTGTAAGTTTAAAAAAAAAAGAAAAAAGGATGAACTACTATATGACAGGTTTTTTTTTAAGTATATTATATTGATTATGCTGTTACATTTGTCCCAATTTTTTTTCTTTTTGCTCCCCTCCACCCAGTACCTCCCTTCCCTGCACTAGTCCCACCCCCACTTAGTTCATGGCCATGGGTCGTACCTGTATGTTCTTTGGATTGTCCCTTCCTTATACTATTCTTAACATCCCCCTGTGTATTTTGTACCTACCAATTATGCTTCTTAATCCCTGCACCGTTTCCCCATTTCTCCCCCTGCCCCCTCCCAGCTGAAAACCCTCTTAATGATCCCCATACCTCTGATTCTATTGCTGTTCTGGTTGTTTGCTTAGTTTTTTTTATTTTTTTTTTATTTTTTAGATTCTGTTGTTGATAGTTGTGAGTTGTCATTTTAATTGTTCATAGTATTGATCTTCTTCTTCTTCTTAAATAAGTCCCTTCAATGGCTAAGGATGATGGACTCCTTTAGCTTTACCTTGTCTGGGAAGCACTTTATGTGCCCTTCCTTTCTATAGTTTACAGACCAGTGCTCAGCCTAGTGAGCCACAGCAGCTGGGTGTGCCCTTTTCTTTCTAAATGATAGCTTTGCTGGAGTGAGTAACCTTGATTGTAGGTCTTTGCTTTTCATCACTTTGAATACTTCTTGCCAGTCCCTTCTTGCCTGCAAAGTTTCTTTTGAGAAATCATCTGATAGTCCTATAGGTACCCCTTTGAAGGTAACTCTGCTTTTCTCTTGCTGCTTTTAAGATTCTCTCTTTCTCTTGAACCTTTGGCATTTTGATTATGATGTATCTTGGTGTGGTCCTCTTTGTGTCTAGCTTGTTTGGGATTCTCTGTGCTTCCTGGACTTGTATGTCTATTGCTTCGCCAATTTGGGAAGTTTTCCTTCATTATTTTTTCACATAAGCTTTCAATTTCTTGCTCTTCTTCTTCTTCTGGCACCCTTGTGATTTGGATGTTGGCACGTTTAAAGTTGTCCCAGAGGTTCCTAAGCCTCTCTTTATTTTTTTTTTTTCAATTCTTGTCTCCTACTTCTGTACTGGTTGACTTTTTTTCTTCTTGTTCCAAATCATTGATTTGAACCCCAGTTTTCTTCCCTTCACCATTGGTTTTGTGTGAATTTTCCTTCGTTTCATTTAGTATAGCCTTCACTTCTTCCCTTATGTGTTTGTTGTACTTAATCTTGTCTGTCAAGTCTGTGGGCATCGTTATCACCAGTGTTTTGAACTCTGGGTCTATTAGGTTGGCTATCTCCTCATCGCTTAGTTTTCCCACTGGAACCTTGATCTGCTCACTCTTTTGGGCCACACTTCTTTGCCTCCTCAACTTGACATGCTTCTGTGTTTGCCTGTGTCTTAGGTAGAGCTGTCACACCACTGTTAACATTGTAAGGGGTGTAGCCTTAGGTATTTGTCAGTGCAGGGCGACCCGTTTTACCATGTTGTGGTGCTGTTTGTAGGGGAGGGGTCTGAGAGGGAACAATGCCACTTGCTCAGCACTCATTCCTTTTCCAGGCACTTCTCCCACTTCTGTATGGGACTAGCACATCTCTAGCTGTTGCCTTGGCCATTGTTCACAGAGTAGGTGGGTCTGCGGATGTTCTAGGACCATGGGGGCCCTTTAAACAGGCGGACTCTGCTGAGGGACTAGCAGTTTCTTCCTCTGTCCCAACCCCCACTGGTTTGCACAGTCAGAAGCAATGAGACTTTATTTTCCTGTGTGTTGGAACCCTGAGCTGCCTGGTCAGGTCTCTGGAGCTCAGATCGCTCTCCAGGTGTCTTTCCCAACTTTTATAATGTGTAACTGCTCTTTCTGCTGGCCGGCCACAGTGCTGCCTTGCTGCCTTGCTACTCCTGCCGTCTTGTTGGACCAACATGCAGTTCAGTTTTCTGGTCATTCTGGTTGTTTCTAGTTTTGAGGTAGTCGTATTTCTTCTTATTGTTGTAGAAGGTGGTGAAGCATGTCTACCTATGCCTCCATGGTGGCCAGAAATCCTGTATGATAGGTCTCTTGCTTGACAGTGTTCCCTTTGATATATCCAGTATTAATAGGTCAGCAGGCAAATTCCCAGAATTATACAGGCCTTACATAAAGTAGGGGGGAAAGCAAAAGTGTTTTAAGCAAATAAGACAATGTAGTCCTGTTTAAGGGCTAAAAAGCTATATTACTGCTTCATGTAGAATGACAGAGGTCTGAGTATTTATAGAGGAGCTAAACTATAGATAACCAATGCTAAATCTCGAAACCTCAGATAAGCTTCTCTTTTCTTTGAAGTAATTCTGCTATATAACTTTTAGGAATATGTAGAAGCCAAGAATGTCAAATGCTATTTTTGCTTTTATCAAATTATTAATCATTCCTTTGAGGATCATTAGTGATAATATAATTGACTTTAAAAAGTTTATTTTAATTGATGAAAGAAGCGATTTGTGAATAGAATAGAGATTTTATGAACATTTTATAAGTATATAAATAGTATACAAATAGTTTGAGACATGTTTTAGTGCTTCTTAAACTATTTATATCTGTGTCAGTCTATTCCAGTGATTAATGGAAGAGAATTACAGAATCCTCTCATTGTTCAGCTTTGTGATCAGTGGGATAATCCAGCACATGTACCACAGGTTAAAATAAATGTCATAAAAGCTAACAATTTAAAGGTAGGTTTTAAATGTCCTTAACATAATTTTCACTTAAAATCTTGGGTTTTATTCTTATATTAATGTCTTTAGGTGTTACATTCTTTTAAATTTAGTCTTGTATAATGTTTATTATTGCTTTTAAGTAGTCATCCTAAAGATTTTTTCATAAATTTTTTGAAGAAGTAAAGTTTTTATCTTGCAAGTAGTGTAACAAGGGGCAACGTTCTTCGATTATGACTGTTTGAATGTTTACTGTGTAATACCAGTATTTGGATTTCAGATTAGGAATAGATAACACTGACAAGGTGTGACTGAAGGGCAGATATAATGACCTGCAGTATGGGTTAAGAAATGGGTATTCTTGGGGAAACTTGAGAGTAGTAAGCAAAAAATGGCATGTGAGTTACCTATCAGAGACTAGGCATAGCTGCGAGACCTATCCTGGGTTTTGTTTTAGGGTGTGGGCAAGCATAAACATGACCTTGTAATGTTTGGGGCTTAACATTATGCTGAACCTCAGGAAGTCCAAGATTAATAATATTTTTACATGAGTATTGACATAGTCATCTGCTTAGGATGTGGTAGGGATTTTGGATGGCTCTTCTGTTAGGGGGGAAAGCCAGAACTTGCCAGTTCCTTGCAAAGTTGTATTTTGACACAACCCCTCATATTGGTTGAAGGGAATTCATTTGTCCCAGCAAGGTTACCAAGCAATACACAGAGGGTTCCTGAGATAATATTTAGCCAGGCTTGAATTTTATAATTTTAGTGAATGAAAACAGTTAATAATATGTAAATATGCAGTTCTCTTGAATTAATCTATTAGTTCAATAAGAATCCCAACAGGGATTTACCAAGACCTGAAGAGTTGATCTTAAAAGACATATAGGAAATTAAAGTACAAAGATTGGCTTGTGATCCACATGGACTTGTTTTCATAGTGAAGTAGTCCGTGTTAGAGATCTTAAGGCTGTCAAAAAGATTACGATATTGCTGTTATGCAGCCTGTAATAGATTTGCTTCTCTGGCTTAGCAACAAGGATTTAGGACCCAGGTGGAATGATTTCAGAAAAATGGGTTGAGAGACAGTGGATTAGAGGGTAAATGTGACAGGTACAAATATAGGATTTTATTCTATCATTTCACTTAATCCTCATTTTTGCCTATTGCTTTTTTTTTTGTCTTCATGTACCATAGTTATCTAATTGTTAGGTTCTATTAAGCAGAAATAAGTATTGGGGTTTAGGAGATCTTTCTGCTACTAGTTTACAAATTCACTTCTGTTCAATTTTATTTTTTCCCTCATCCAAGGACATGCTTATTGCTCTTAGAGAGAGGGGAAGATAGGGAGAGAGATTAGGAGTTGCCTCTCCTATGCACCCTGACAGGGAAATGAACCTGAAGCCAGTTGAACCTGTGACCTTTTGGTTTATGGTGCCACACCCCAACCAACTGAGCCACCCAGCCAGGGCAAATTCACTATTCTTAATGTTTGTTTCTAGGAGAGTTAAATGGTGATTATTTTTCTACCCCAAATTAGAAGTATGATTCTAATCTCTGGAGAAGCATTTGCAAAATGCTGAAAGACTTTTCTATTCAATGATTAGGAACTGTGGCAACTGATTCTTAATCACTGGAAAGTGAAAGCTTGGTTATCACTCTGAAGGTAGTATTGCAACAAAGATTTAGGAGCACATTTGAGTAAATATAAAGAGAAAGAGGAAATAACAATGAACATAGTATTATGATACCTTGCATTGTGTGTGTGTATATATTTATATTTATTTCTTCATGCCATGCCGCAGAACCCCAGTTTTGGAATGTACAATGTTTATGAAATAAGAAAAACTGTAGGTTTCAGAAGTGTGTGCAACTATAACCTTTTAAATAGGAAAAAAAAAATAGAGGAAAAGAATTTGATCTCTAGAATTTTCTAATTACCATTTTATTTTGTTTTATTTTTAGCTCACTCCTTCAAACCAACAGCATAAAACAGATGAAAGGGGCATGGCTAATTTGGGAGTGTTCAGTGTTTATGCCCCTAGGTAAGAACCAAGAATTTAATAGTTATTAGTACAGTATTATAGAGACTGGTTTTCCTTATTACTTGCTGCAGTTAAGAGTAATAAACTAGCCTTCTGTTTAGTGTTAGGCAAGTGATAGAATGAGCAAGAGTAGTAAATGAGTTAAACTTTGTATAAATTCTCAGAATTTTTAGATTGTAACTAATGCAATTTGAACTCTTCCCCACTCCTCCCCCTCTTCCCTCTTTTTCTTTCTCGTTAGAGGAGAACATACTATTCAGGTGAAAGCCGTCTATAACAAGAATACCATAGAAGGACCTATAATTAAGTTAATGATTCTTCCAGACCCTGAGAAACCCATTCGTCTCAATGTTAAATATGACAAAGATGCTTCCTTTTTGGCAGGGGGTACTTTCACTGGTGAGTAATTCAGTTTTAAGATAAATTTGTAATTATAATTTGACTTTTATATTAGTGGAATAAATTATTCTTAGTGTTTAGCATGATAAAAATGCAAGTAGGTAATAGCATTTTAAATGACAAGGAAAGTATGTTTGACTTAGCTATGTCTTCTCTCACCCTTATATTCTGCATTTCTTTAATGGTACAGAATGACCTGAGAGTTCATACATCAACTGATAGCCTAAGATAATTCATTTTGCAAAAGAAATACGAACTGCTAAATGGCGTGAACTATGGGAGCTCTACTAAATGTATTGTAATATTATCTTAAACAAAAAAGAACCAAGATTAACTTAATTTGGATGGAAATAATATCACATCAGAATTTATGATTAAAGATATTTCAGAAAAACAGACATTTACTAAATAGGTGCTGTGTCCAGGCACTATACTGGGCTCTTAGTTGTGATATTGAATATAATATAGTCCTCAGTGAGTTCCATCTAATATATAGTTCAGTCTATTGGTTGGCCAAAAAGGCCGTTATGTTTTTTCCACAAAATAAAAGACACATTTTTCATTTTCACCAATAACTTCATTGATTTTGGTATTTTGAGTATGTTGAGTATTTCCTGCTATTGGCTTCTAGTGGATATAGGCCAGAGGGGCTGCTAAACATCTTCCAATGCATAAGACAGCCCCACAGCAAAGAATTATTTGGCCAAAATGTCAGTAGAATCAGGAAACTTCGCAAATCACTTCCAATACATTCGATCAGTCACAGCGCCCTCTCCATACATTGCATAAATCATTTTTTTGTGTTTCAGTTGCATTTTTACCTTTTTTGAAGTGATAAAGCATAAAGCATAATACACTGAAAATTTGTCAGTATTAAAATGGCTGCACACAATTTCACCAGTTTTGGTAAATTAAAAAAAAACACATGCTGATATGACAGCTGTCACAATACAGTCTTAACAAAATGGTTTCAAATGAAGTTAAAAACAGGTAAACACTACTAGAGCCATTGTACAGAAAAAACTAAACGAATTTTTTTCCCAACCCAATAGGAGACAATCAAGTTAGCAAATAATTTCAGCGTAGTGTAGCAGGTATCAATTCAATAGGAAATAGTATTTGCTTTATACAGGTAATTTTCTTGAAGACTTCTGTTTTCTTGAAGGGATGAATTCTTATACATAGATATAAATAGTTAAAAGAAGCAGACCAAAAAGTTTAGATTCAGAAGTTAACAGTAATTTTTAATAACTACAGTACATATATACATAACCTTTATACTCACGAGTTTGAAATCTGGGGAGATATGGCCTATTTCCTGTGATTAAAAAAACTAACAGATGCCAAATGAATATTACAGATGGTAAACTTAAGGAAACTATTATATGTAATAATACTTAACTACTATAAACTATTAAAAATCATAAAAGAAAAGAAACATTGTATTCTTGGAATATGTAAAGCATATGGATTTATGACCAGTTGCCCAAAATCTAGGTTTCTGAGTAACCACAGTCTAATCTTTTTGTTCTTGCATGGTAGAACTTACAGCATGGCAGACTATGAAAATAAGACAAGGGACTATTAATATCAAAGATGTATGTATAGATTTCTGGGAAAGATTTAGCATCAGAGTTGTCTGTCATGATTAGTAAGTTTTATAGACAAATTGTTAGAGAATGCTAATTAAAGAATAGTATTTTTTCATCAGAATTTTATTCATATTTAATCAGTTTTATGCTTTGACACACAGCCATACCTTGTTTTATTGACTCTCTCAGATACTGCTTTTTTACAAATTGAAGGTTTGCGACAACCCTGTGTTGAGCAAGTCTTTAGGTGCCATTTTTCCAACAGGCTAATAAAAAGTATAGACATTGTTTTTTTAGACATAATGCTATTGCACACTTACTAGACTACAGTATAGAGCAAACATAACTTTTATATGCTTGGGAAACAAAAAAATGTAGTAACTTGCTTTATTGTGGTTGTCTGGGACCAAACCTGCAGTATCTCTGAGGTATGCCTGTACAGTAAGTCCTCACTTAACATCATCATTTAGGCTCTGCAACTTTAAGAGAAATGACATATATCAAAACCACGTTTACTATAAGCTAATTTATATAAACAAGAACAAGAGTTAAAAGTTCCTGCGTATCTCGTCAACATTATAATAGACAATGTTAAACCAAATGATATTATTTGAGGGCCTGTTCTGCAATTATTTAGCCAAATTCATTAATTGAACTATAAAGAAAATAATTTTTTAATGTTTACCATGACAGATTTTATGATTACTGTTATTTCTGAAGATGATAGTATCATTAAAAATATTAATCCAGCACGTATTTCCATGAAAATGTGGAAGCTCTCTAACAATGGGAACCGACCACCAGTAAATGTGAGTTGTGGACAGCATTTTAGAAGTTAAAAATAGTTCTTATATTTAACTTAAAATTAAATGTAATTTAAGTAAAAATGCAATGTGTATATACTAAAAAACTAGAAATTAACCTACTCCATTACTTGGCATTTAAAAATATGTCAGAGTATGTTTCAAAGTTGTGTTGGTGCTATTGAAAAAAAAAAAAAGCAGCCTATATTGTAGTATTCCTAAAACTTTAAGATACTTTATATTATAAAATTATCTTGTCTAAAGGATAAGGGCACAAAGCAAAAAGCATTAAGTATCACTAAGAGATAATATAGAAAATACTATAGATAATACAGTAGAGAGATGTGATTGACAGACTTACATGATAGAGAAAGTCGATAGAGTGGTGAGAATAATTTGAGGGTCTAAAGTGGTGTAGTCCAATAGAAATATAAGTCATACATGATATTTAAACTTTTCTAATAGCCACATTAAAGTCTAAAAAGAGCTGGCCCATGTAGCTGAGTTGGTTGGAGGGTCATCCCATAGATCAAAAGGTCATGGGTTCAATTCCCAGTCAGGGCACATACCCAGGTTGCAGTTTCAATCCCCAGTCGAGACATCTATGAGAAGGCTACCAACTGATGTTTCTCTTTCACATCCATGTTTCTCTCCCTTTCTCTCTTTTCCCCTCTCCTCCTTCGCTCCTCTCCCTCTCCTTCCCTCCCTTCCTCCTTTCTTCCTAAAAGCAATGAAAAAACGTTCCTGGGTGAGGATAAATAAAATAAAACACAAAAATAAAGTGTAAAAAGAAATAGCAAAATTAATTTTAATGTAGTTTTAACCTAATATATCAGGAATTGCCATTTCACAATGAACTAAATAGTTTTTTTCTTGTATTATTATTATTATTATCATTATTATTATTATTATTTACATCTTCATCGAAGGACATGCATATTGATTTTAGAGGGGTGGGGGATGAGAAACATTGATGTAAGAGAAAAATCGATTGGTTGCCTCTCACATGTGCCCTGATGGGGAATCGAGCTCACAGTCTTTCGGTCTATAGGACAATGCTCCAACCAACTGAGCCACACCAGCCAGGGCTGAACTAAATATTTTAAAATTTATTTTGAGATTTTACATTTTTTTCTCTTACCAAGTCTTTGAAATTTGGTATGTATTTTACGCTTACACCACATCTCAAGTGGAGCAGCATATTTTAAATACTCAGTAGTCTGATGTAGCTGTTGACTACCATACTGGACAGTACGAATCTAAAATCTCAAATTGGAAACTAAACCTTAATCTATATCAGAAGGTGTTAATTTAACAATGCCTTTCAGGATTTATGGGTCATTTTAATTATCTCTTTAGGAAATTAGCTTTCTTAATTTATGCCATCAGTCCCATCAAACATCTGTTACCTTAAATTGTATCACCACCATAGAGATCCGTTATGTGCCCTTTAATAATGGTATGTGTTTCCACTGTGATAAATCTCATTATTATGTCTTACATACATTGTAAAGATATATACATATAGGTATGTGCTTGTGTATTTATAAATCCAGATGTGATTTGTATTCACATGTGGTAAAGGTGATAAAACTTTTCATTGTAAATATCTATGTTAAATGTTTGTGGTTTCTCCCTCCCCCACTTTTCTTCTACTTTCCTTTCTAGGCAGAAATATTTAGTTGTAATAAAATAAAAGATAATGACAAGGAAGATGGCTGCTTCTACTTCAGGTATTTCTCAAGTCGTTTCATATTGTTATGCATACTTTGTTACACTGAATCAGCCTTAATGATCTTTGCTTGCTCAGCTAGGGAAAAATAATTTATGATTAAATAGAAAATAGTAGTACCTTACAGTTTTTCTCAGGAAGTTTTTTTAGAATATGTGTGTTTTACCTGTTTGTAAGCTTTGTAAAATGGATTGGGGAAAGGTTGTTGTGATATATATATACTGGCTTTCAAAATCATCAAAGCAGTTGTCAGAGTACTTTATAATATCTTACTAAATAGGAAATCTCTGTAATCTGAAACTTAAGATCTTACTTTTTTACTTAATACAAAGTAAAAAAGAAGGCTAAAATAGTTTTTTACTATTTAACTATATGACTGAGATTTTTGTTTGTTTTATTTTTGGATTTTCAATTACAGTTGTCCCATTTTCCCCCCATTTCTCTCCCCCACCCAGCCCACCCCTTCTCCCACAGTCATATCCCTCCCTGTTGTCCATGTCCATGAGTCATTTATACACGTTCTTTGACTAAACCCTTCCCTTTCTTATCCCCCTTCTCTCCCCCCCTCCCCCCTATTGACTGCTATTCTGCTCTTTGTTCTATTTAGTTCGTTTGTGTTGTTCTTTAGTTTCCTGTATTAGGTGATATCATATGGTAGTTTTCTTTCTTTGCCTGGCTTATTTCACTAAGCATAATTCTCTCTAGTTCCATCCATGTTGTTGCAAATAGCAGGAGTTCCTTCTTTCTTTCTGCTGCATAGTATTCCATTGTGTAAATGTACCACAGTTTTTTGATCCACTCATCTACAGATGGGTATTTAGGCTGTTTCCAACACTTAGCTATTGTAAACAGTGCTGCTATGAGATGTTGCTTCTGCATTCTGGACTTTTACTTTGAAATCTGGTAAATAATTTTAGTAGACTATGTCGAGTAAAGTTTTGTTTGTTCATATAGTTATCTACTTTTAACACGAAATATTATTTTAGATTTTAGACTAATGATTGTCTTGTTTCTTTAAGTCTATTAGTCTTTTAACTCATGTAGAAAACAAAAAAAGAGTTACAAACCATTGTTAAAATAATATAATTGCTTGTATATTTACCTTTATTGAGATCTTTATTTCCCCATGTAGCTTTTGTTACTGTCTACTGTTTTTTTTAATCTTACCTAGCAGGACTCCCTTGATCACTTATTTCTTGCCAGTACTAGTGGTAATGCACTCCTTTAGCTTTTGTTTATCCATGAATGTCTTAATATCTCCTTCACTTTTGAAGGACAGTTTTGTTGGGTATAGGATTCTTGGTTGACAGGTTTTTTGTGTGTGTGTGTGTGTGTTTTTGTTTTTTTAGCACTTTGAATACATTGGCCCCATTGCTTCTGACCTCCAAAGTTTCTGATGAGAAATCTAATAATCTTATTGAGGATCCCCTGTATGTAATGATTTTCTACTCTCTTGCTATTCTTAATATTCTCTCTTTTGAAAGTCCGATAATAATGTGTTTTGGTGTGTGTCTTTTTGAGTTCATCTTTTTTGTAATTCTTTTAGCATCTCGGATATTTATATTCATGTCTTCCATCAAAATGAGAAGTTTTTGACCAAATACTCTCTCTGATCTTTTCTCCCTCTCTTCTCCTGGGACTCCCACAATGCAAAGTTGGTCTACTTTCTGATGCCCCAAAAGGTCACTTAGGCTTCATTCACTTTTCTGTGATTCTTTCCATTTCCCCAGACTCTAGAATATCTATTGTCTTCCAGTTTGCAGCTTCTTTCTTCTACCAGTTCAAATCTACATTTGAATACCTGAAGTGAAATTTTCAGCTCTAGAGTTTGTCTTTGTTTTTTTTTCTTGTTTTCTATCTCTATTGATATTTTCTTTTTTTTATACTTTTTTTTTTTTTTTTACTTTCTCCACAACATCTTTTGTTCTTTGAGCATCTGTGAGAGTTGTTTTATGAGTCCTATCTAGTATATTTGCCATCAGGTCTTTTTCAGGAACAGTTTCTGGTGACTTTTTTTTTTTTTTTCCCATTTAAATGACCTGTACTTTTCTGTTTGCATTGTGATTTTTTTCCTTCTTAAAAACTGGACATCTGAATCTAATACTATGGTAGCTCTATAATTCATATTCTCTGCCTTAACTAGGGTTTTATTGTTTTTGATTTTTTTGTTGTGGGCTATTTCTTGCCAAAACCATCCTTAAATATAAACTTAAGGCCTTCTGAGCCTTTCCTTAAACATGTGTGGTCACTTTTTAATATTCTCATGTATTCTGTTTTTTAATGTCTAGCTCCCCAAAAATGGGAAACAGAAAATGAGGGCTAAGGAATAGGTACTGGCCCTTTAAATATCCCCAGAAGTCACTTAAGTGGAGGATTAGGGGCTTGCAACAATAGGTGTTCCTGTAGTAACAGTGGCTTCCTGCATTTTTGTTTTGCACCTCTGTGATCACAGGCATCACTCAGTGTACATATACCTGATAAATGGGGGATAGGGTTCTTTCTTGAGGATGGGGATATGAATAGTTGCTACTGTATAAGACTGGAAATTGACTGAAATTAACCTCAGCTTGCTGGAATTTGTCAGCCTTCAATAACCTACACCGTTCCTAACTAATTATATCAGACAGATTCTGACAATACAGTTGTTTAGATTTCTGGTACTTTCTACTTCAACCATCTTCCCAGAATTCTCTCTAAGGTTTCTAGTTCTACTTTTAAAATTCTTTAAATCATCATTGGTAGAGTCAAAATGCTTATTTATATTAGTTCAGTGCTTTTTCATACTTAACTAAAGGACCAGTTTCTGTTTTTAAAAAAATTTACAGTCTGTCATAGACTGATGTTCTATGTTTCATTTTTTTAAAAAAGAAAGAAAGAAGAGAAAGGTCCTCTGAGCCCTGGCTGGGTGGCTCGGTTGGAGCGTTGTCCCGTACACCAAAAGGTGCAAGTTTAATCCCCAGTCAGGTCATGTATGGGAGGCAACCTGTTACTGATGTCCCTTTCTCACATCAATGTTTCTTTCTCTCTCTTTCTCTTCTCTCTCAAGTCAGTAAATACATATCCTTGGGTGAGGATAAAGAAAAAGATCCTCTGAATATGCACTGATTCTCAAAATTATGTCAGATTGCTATATATGTTTCTGAATACTCTTATTATCTTGTTACTGACAAGTAACAAAATGTTTATGCCAGCAACTGTCCTTGGTCTGCCTTAAGTCTTAGTTATTCTCATGGTATTGCATGGGACTGATATAGACATCCTGAGGAGGACACACTCCCTTCTCTTCAGTATATTAAATTATCTTTCAGTGTATGAGTCTATTTAATATGTGGTAATGAATCTTATTTTATCATTCTAGGGCATCAGTTTGAAGGAACATTTTAGTAAATCTTTTAAAAATAATCACGTTTTGAAACTACATAGAGGTAGTGGCTACACAACAATGTATGTATGCTAAATGCTGATGGGACTGTACAATCTAAAATTTTATGTTATGTGAATTTCACCTCAATAAAAAGAAATCTCATATACTGTCAGTTATACATATATACGAAATATATTTCACTTTATTGGGTGTATTTGAATGAATGAAAATATTTGTGTTCCTAATGTGTGTTAGTCACTATATTCGGTGTTCTGTGTATATCACTTAATTTTTTAACCTTTTAAAAACTGAAGTACAAAATTTATAAATTAAAAAAAAGATATGCAGCTTTATGATTTCTTCCAAAGTGAATATCTGTGCTACCACTACTGAAATCAAGTAGAAGATTTCCAGTACCATCGAAGCACCACCTGTGCCCCTTCCAATTATTGTATGCATACACACATTCATGTGAACACACACAAAAAATAACTCCTCTCCTGACTTAGTTTTCCTTAGAGTTCTATTATCCAAACATACACCCCCAAATTCTTTAATTGTACTCATGCCTTAACTTTAAATATACTATATATAGTCTTCTATATAAAGCTTTCTGTCACTCAACATTGTAAGGTTAATCTATTATGTGACTTGTAGCTATATATTTGTTCATTTTCATTGCTGTATAATTGCTGGGTCATAGATTATGTATATGTTTAACTTTTTGAGCTGCTGCCAAATAGTTATCCATAGTGTTTATATTAATTTATACTTTTACCCGCAGTGTATGAGAGTTCCCATTGCTCTGTATTTTCCCCAGCATTTGGATTTATCATTATTTTCAGTTTTAGTCTTCTGGTGGCTGTGTACTGGCATTACATTTAGTTTTAATTTGTATTTCTCTTTTTATCATATATTGCCATTTTAATAACCTTTTGTGAAGTGCCTGTTTGTGGCTTACCAATATTTCTGTTGAGTTTTTTTCATATTAATTTGTGGCAGTTCTTTATATATTACAAGTATAAGCCTTTTGTTAGACATCTTTGCCCATTCCATAACTTGCTTTTGCATTTTCTTTATGATCTCTTCAACAGAAGTCCATAATTTTTATTGATATATAATCAAATTTGTTGATCCTCTCCTTTATAGGTAGCCAGCCCTCTTTGTGTTCTTAAGAATTATTTCTTTACATTTAGATCATGAAGCAATTCTACTATATAATTGGGGGGTTCCCAAGTTCATCCTCATTAATTTAATGATTCACTAAGGGGATTCAGAGAGCTGGCATATATTTAGTTAACATTCATTCCCTCACAGAGCTATAAATTTTTTTTCTTGTGGTGAGGACTTTTAAGATTTACTGTCTTAGCAAATTTCAGACAGTCTGGTATTGTTAAGTATGGTTACTATGATGTATATTGCATCCCCAGGACTTATCTTATAACTGGAATTTGGACCTTTTGACAACTGTCAGTCATTTTGCCCACCCCCACCCCTCACCTCTGGCAACCACCAATCTGTTCTCTGTATCTATGAGTTTGGTGTTTTAGATTCAACATACAAAAGTGAGGTAATAGTATTTTTCTCTCTGTCTGACTTATTTCACTTAGCATGATGACTAGATAGTTGATATTTTTGATGCTATTGTAAATGGTGTCCTTTAAAATTTTTAAATTTTGTTGATTATAGAAATCCAGTTGATTTGTATATATTGTCTTTGTAGCTAGCATCTTTGTTAACCTCCTTTATTTCCAATTTTATTTTTAGATTCTTTGGGATTTTTAAATATTTGCACACTTAATGTCTGTAAGTAATGATAGGTTTATTACTTTCTTTTCCAGTCTTTATGCATTTTATTTTTCTTGCAGTATTGCACTGGCTTGGATTTGCAATGAAATGTTCAGTAGATGTGTGTTAAATAGAGTGATCGTCCTAATCTCATTCCCAATCCAAAGGGAATGTTTCAGCATTTTACCTATAAGTATGATGTTTGCTTTAAAGTGTTTCTTTTGTTAGGCATCTTTATGAGACTGTTTGTTTCTTATTACTAAAAGAATTTCTGTTTTGAATTGACATTAAATTTTATTATATATTGAGGTAATATGTGATACTTTTTCTTTTTTAATGTGGTGAATTATAGTACATTAGTTTTCTAAATGTTTGTTCAGCCAACCTTGCATTACTGGCGTAAACCTGATTTTATCATAATGTATTATCTCTTTTAGGTATTGGTGGATTTCTTTTCCTAACATTTTGTTTGTGATTTTTTTCATCTACATTAATGCGTGAAGGTTGTCTGCATTTTCTTTCTTACATATTCTTTCCAAGTTTGGTGTCTAAGGCATCATCATGTATGCCTCACAAAATTAACTGGAAGAAGTGGTCCCTAAGTCTTGGTTTATTCTCTGGGAAGATTTTATGTAATAGTTTCATTATTACTTTTTTAAATGTTTGGTAGATTTCATCAGTGAAGCCATCTGAGCCTGGAGTTTTGGGGAGGAAGATTGTAACTAAGATTCAGTTTCTTCAAATTCAGCAGTTACAGAAATATTCGTATTTCCTGTGTTGGCTTTTGTCAGTTTCGATAACTTGTAATTTTCTAAGAATTTGTCAATTTTATCTAAATTTTCAAAAATTACTATTCATAGTATCTTCTTTTTATTGTACTGCCCTTTTGTTGCTGATTAATGTTACCAAGATATTTCAATTTTGTAGGTCTTTTCAAAGAACCAACCTTAGCTTCTTAAAAATTTTCATTGTGATTTCACCTTCTACCCAGGTTTATTTAGACATACAGTGTTTAATTTCTAAATGTGGGATTTTCTTACTCTTTTTTGTTATTGATTTATAGCTTAATTCCATTGTGGTCAGAGAGCCTACCCCTTATAATTTCAATCTTTTGAAATTAATTGACAGTTGTTTTTGTACTATGTGCAATTCTTGTAAGTATTCCATCTGTACTATAAAATAATGTATACTGCATTTGAAGCAAAGTGTTTTTATGTTTATTAGTTCAAAATTTTCTAATCATTTTGTTTAAATTTTCTATATATATATATTTTTGGTCTGCTTTTTTGAGCAGTGGGTATAAATGTGGATTTGTCTGTTTCCCCTCTTAATTCTATCATTGTTTATATATTTTGAGGGTATCTTAATTATATACAGACTTAGATTATTATATTTTCCTGGCATATTTAATCAGGTATCATTACAAAGTATTTATCTTTTTCTCTAGTGACTTTTCTGTCTAAAAATCTGCTTTGATAACAGTATATGAACTCTACATATGAGTGACATGCAAAAGCATCTTAGGGATTGTGATAGTGTTTGCATAAAATCTTTTCTTCACTACTTTTGTATCTTTATACTTAAAGTGATTCTAAATGACATTACAGTTGTTTTTTTAAATAATCTATTTTTTAATTGAATAGTTTGGACCTTACATATAATTACCAGAACACATGCTTTTGTATCTATGGTCTTACTGTTTTTTATTTGATCCTACTATTCTTTCTTCCTTTTCTATTTAATTTATTAAGTGTTTTGAATTGTTATTTTCTACTTCTTCTTAAGTTGGTAGTTATACAGTCTTACTATTCTCTTAAGTGATTTTTTTCAGGGTACAACACAGATCTTTTACATACCAATTGGGTAATGACAGTTTGCATTTTATACCTTCTTGGGACAGTGTGTGAGTCTTAGAACACTTAAACTTCATTTTCCCTCTCCCACTTTACATGCTTTTGTGTGTATGTTAAACCTATCAAGGCATTATTATTTTATATAGTCAGTGATCACTTAGATTTATTAACTTATCCTTTCTGTTCATCTTCAGCTTGGCTCCTATCTGCAATCATTTTGTATCTGAGGAACTTCCTTTAGTATTTCCTCTAGTGTACATTTGTTAGTGATGAATTATCTCATTTTCACCTGGAAATATATTTTTTCACTCTCATTCTTGAAGGATATTTTGGGGGGATATGGTATTCTAGGTTGGCAGTTTTTTTCTTAAAACACCTTCAAGCCATCATTCACTACCCCATCATTTCCATTGAGAAGTTAGCTATCAGTTTTGTTATCTTGAAAAGTAATCATTTCCCCCCTTCTTTGGTTAGTTTGATTTTTGTTTCCAGCAGTTTTGCAATGATGTGACTGTTTGGATTTCTTCTTATTTATTCTGCTTGGTTTTTATAGGCTTTCATTTTGTGGTCTTTGTTCAATTTTTTAAAATTGTAAGCCACTGTTTCATCAAATATGCATATGCCTCTTTCCTCTTCTTTCCCGCTTTTCCTTCTACCAACTCTAAATTTAGTACATTTTTTTCTTAAGGTACCATGCTGTGTTGGGATTCTCAATTGTGTGGGTTTTTACCAAAGTTTGTCTAGAGTTTCTTTGAATTTGTTTTATTTGTTTTTGTTGGTTTCCATGTAGCCGGTTGTTTCTTTTTTTGTAGTTTGGTTTTTGTTTTTTACTGTACATTTTATTTATGAATATAGAAATAATTTGAAATCTCAGCTGTTATCTTTCTTCAATAGGGTTTCCATTTGCTTCTTTCTGTTCATTGTCTGGGCCACTGGCAGCCCGTTATCATTTCAGTCCAGTTTCAGAGATTGAGATGATTCAAAGCTGAGTTGCTTTTCCATTGGGAACCTGTCTGCTTTAGGTTCACCACAACTTGTATCTTACTGTATGCTCCCAAAAGTAAAGCATCCTTAAATGTGAAACTCACCTTCCAGGATTTTCATGCCTTTTTTTTTTTTTTTATCCTACTGAGTTATTTTTCACTTCTTGCTTATTATCTCTCAAAAATCTTTAAGCATATGTCTTTAAATATGATTGTCTTCATCAGGAAGGGTATGTCTGCCATTGGAAGCAGTATTCTGTTTTATTCCTTGGAGAAAACATGGCTTAGAGAAATGTTAAGTAATTTTCTCTAAGGTTACATATATGTTACAGTGCTGGGATTTCACTTCATATATGTATTCAAAGCCTTTGTTCTTTTTGCTACATTATGCCAGTATTGGTAGACTATAAATGACATGCAAAAGCCATTGTAGAGATCATGAGCTATTTTATTTTGCACATGTCAGGCAAAAGTTAATTGTTATCAAAACAGGCTAGTAAGTACACCTCTTATTAGGCAGTAAATTCTTGTTTTTTTTTGTTTTTTGTTTTTTTTAATTTATTTATTCTTAGAGGGTAAGGGAGGAAGAAAGAGAGGGAGAGAAGCATCCAGGTGCAAGAGATATATTTATTGGTTGCCTCTCACATGTCCCCATCTTGGGCCCTGGCCTGCAACCCAGGCATGTGCCCTGACCAGGAATCGAACCAGCGACCTTATGATTTGCAGGCCAGTGCTCAATCCACTGAGCCACACCAGCCAGGGCTAGGCACTAAGTTCTTGATTGATAATTAAACCACAGTAAATGTCTTGTAAAGTTGAATATTATAATATAAAAGCAACATAAAAAGATCACCAACATATCCTGTAATTTCAAAATACAAAACCGTGAGTTGGAAATTTATTATGTGAAGTTGAAGCAAAATTCACTTCACATCTTATTCAGCATTTTTTGTGTCTACTGTTTTGTGAATTTAATATTCCTATCCTTTCAGTTTTGCCACACCCAGTGCCTAGTTTCTTGATATTTTGTGGAATGTCCAGGGAAAAGGGAACTGCGATTAAGTCTAATATTGCAGGAAATATTTGCTAAACAAAAGCTAATGTAGTAGTAGTAATTCTCTTTTTATGCATTTTCTTTTTGTGGAAGGTACAAAAATTGTTGATGTTGTGATTTCCTTCCCCATTTATTTAAAAGTAGTGAATAATTTTATCTCTTTCTTTCTAATTTAGGGATAAAGCAATTCCTAATAAAGTGGGAATATATTGTATCCAGTTTGGCTTTATGATGGATAAAGCAAATATTCTTAACAGTGAACAGGTTTGCTTACACTTTTTATATACCACAGTTAGCTTTATATTTTCTTGCTTAATTTAGGAATGAAATGTTTTGTTTTAAAGTGAATTATTGGTTGCAAGTGAGTTAATGACTGAATGCAAAGTATAAATAATGCAATTTTCAGGACCAATAAAATAGAATATGTATGTTTAAATTATGTTAATATGATCTGATGCAGAAGTTACTTTTTCATCTCTTTATATCAAAGATTCAGTTAGTAAGCATTTTAGTGCTTATCATGGTAAGGTACTTCCTATCAACCATACGTGAACATTTTTTAGTTAATATTTCAGATATTAGAATTCTGGATAATGACGTATAAGGTAGTTTTAACATACATAACCATTCAATAAATGGCAGTGTACTAAATTTTTTTAGATTACGTGTCTAATACACCTTTTATCCTGAGCTTTTAGTAGTTCATTTACGAGATTAATGGAAGTAAATTTTTTAAAGTAACATTTCATTTAGTATATGCTATCATTTCTTCTTTTACTTTGGAATTAACAATACATATTGTTAATTGGAATGCTTCTTTTGTTTTGAAAGATTATAGTTGACATTCAACCTAATCAACCTGTGAAGTTAGTACCTAAAATTCAACCAGCTACACCCGCTGTTTCAAATGATCACTCAGTTGCCAATAGGACCCTCGTCAAAGATTTACATCTTATTATCACGGTAATGTTCATTTACTTCCAAAATTGCAAAAGGTAGCAAAAATTATTTCTGATTTTAGGGTGCAAAATAGTTATTACAGAATCAGATTTTGATTATTCATTGTAAGGTAATAGAGGAAATATAAACATCTTTGCATGCAAATAGAAAATGCATAAAATATATCTAGCTATACTAATACTAAATAGAACTGACTCAAAAATGCAAAAACCTGCCAACCTCTCCTAATATATCCCCTTTAAACCTCCTATTTCATGTATTTATTAAATATGTATCAAGTTAATGGATTCCTCCATGTACATTTTCACTAAGGGGACAGAAGGAGATAATTAAATAATTATTTTTAAGGGATCTGTTCTAATAACTGATTATAGTGAGCTCCTCCTTAGTGAGAGTTTCTGATTACCTGCAGAGTAAGCAGCAATAAAATTTCCATAAATATTAACAAAAACAGATAAAATACAGTAGTAGGACTTCACCTTTATGGAAAATTCTACTAGCGGGATAGTTAATTTCTTTCCATTTATTTTCCTGTTGTAGACAAGTGAGTCGTTCTGAACTTCTCTTCCCCAGATCAATAGATGCTAAAAGTACATAACAAGGTGAAATCTTTAAATGGGTGTTCTTTTAATACAGAACCTTAGGATCCATTGTATCAGCTGGAAGCTGCTGGTTCTTTCATGGTTTCTGGGATTATTTTCTGCCCGCAGGACACTTAATCTGAGAGTTGAATTCTGTGCTTGGAGTAAAGGATCATGATAATTTAATATTTGGGACTATGAATATGTCATATTTCTGATTTGTACATATCCTTCTCTGGGTTTAACCTTCTTATCCGTTCTTCTAATTAGTTATTTTCCATTGTTTACTTTAAGGATGACTTCAACAATCAGACTGGGATTGATTTGGTTGGCACTGTATTAGCTACCATCAAAGGTTCTAATGAGGAAGATACTGATACACCACTCTTCATTGGGAAAGTTAGAACACTTGAGTTTCCCTTTGTGAAAGGTTCAGCTGAAATCACGGTAATTTTTATGACTTTTGCTAGATAAGATTTCTATAATTTTAGCTTCAATGATAATATATTTGTGTTTCGTGGATAGAAACAGAATAACACATAGCCTGTAAAATATGTACATATCTTGGAAAAATTTAATGAATCAGCTTATCTTTGTTATTTTTTCCAAAATGGAAATAGTTTTATTTACTAAAAATATACAGTGCAAAACTCAAAAATAATCACTACATTATCATCCTTTAGGAATAATAATCATTAGCAATTTAGTGTATAATGTCCACACTTTGCTGTATAAGCACTGACACTGCATGGATACCATGTGTTTATATGATTTATATACATGGGGTGAGTGTGTATGTGTGTGTATGTATTTGTGAAATTTCATTGATATAATAGAACGTTGCTTTTATTTAAAATATTTTCCTATTTAACACATCTTTGATGTATTTCTTCATCAGTAAGTATAAACTTAAATCATTGTATTAATGATCATAATTTAGTTTTTTTCCAAAGCTTGTTTTATCAACAGTGCTTCCATCAGCTTTCTTCTATGTGTATCCTTGTGCATGTGTCTTATTATTTACTTAAGAAAGTGCTAGAAATAGATTAGAGACAGGGACTTAGATAGTTATGGCCAGTTGCTCTTCAGTTTATATTCCCACCAAAAGTATGTGCACATCCTTATAATATTACCAGCCCTGAATATGAAGTTTTTAAAAATTCTAACCAAGTTTCCTATATTTAAAAAAATACATTTTCTTTGTTACTTACTATTAGGTTGAACATATTGTATATTTGTGATCTTCGTAGAATTGTCTCTTGACTGTTTTTCTTTTGGAATATTCATCATTTTCTTAATTTTATATTACAGATATTAATGCTCCTTTATATACAAATATTTTTCTTGAGTTTTTCTTTTATTGGGGTTTTGTTTATATTAGGGCAGGAGGAAGGATTATATTCACAGTGCTAAATCCAGTATTCTTGTGCATTTAAGTTTTGATTTGTCTGAATTTTATTTTTATTTTTTTAAATTCATTGACTAAATTTCTTGTTATCATTTATTTAATAATTCTTGTACCAATAAATTTGAAGTGTCACCTTGTGTATTTTCTGCCAGGGTTCATATCTAACCCAGTGCTAATACCACTTTTTACAAAGTTATAGTTGACACATGATCTATTAGTTTCAGGTGTACAATATATCATCACATTGTTTTAAACATTAAGCTTTAAGTCAGGGAACCTGCAGCTTGTACCTGGCCTATAGCAGACAGATTGGTTGATTTGGCAATGACAGACCATTACAGCAGTTTCATTTTAATTAGTTTCTAACATTTACAATTTTGGAATGTTTACTTAAAGATAATACATTTCTGATTTATGTGGAGAATTCTAAAGACCTGGCAATACTGAGCCAAGATTCTCTTATGGCTGCAGGACTTTCCAGTCAGTTGTATCTATGCCACTTATTTTCATTTCTTGACATTGAGAGCAGGTGTCAGCTGATACTTTCATTTATACTTGTTCTTTGATTTTTATTATAATGGAGAGTAAAGTGAAATTTTCTTATACCTTAACAAAAATTAGGTAATGGTAACCACATGTTGAAAAACAAAGAAGGGACGAGATATGTTGAACTTCAAAGTAGGTTTGTTTTAGAAGAATACACTTAGCTCACTTTACCTAGTTCCTGTTTACATATAAATGTCCTGTTTCCTTGTCCACCCTGTAAGTTTTTCAAATTGCTAACCCCACTGCACAGTTTTGAGGCAGCTACTATGACTAATGCAGTTCCCTTACAGCTGGATACGGAATCTAAGCTTCTTGTCATACATATGAATTCCCACTAGAGGTTCCTAATATCACACTGGATAAGCAGAAACTCAAATGATGCGTGGCTCCTGACCCATTTGTTGATTTAGTAGGTCTGGGGCAGGGCTCTGCAGTCTGATTTGTAATAAACAAGTGATTCTTATTACTAGGGACACTTAGGACTAACACTGGCTCAGAACAAAACCAGTATTTATAAATGTTACATATTTGCATGAAAAGAGCCTGTATTGCTTTTTAAATTATAATCTGAATATATAATTTCTTAAGTTCATTAATTGTGTTATTCAAATTCCCTATGTTATTTGCCTACTTTAACTGGAAATTTCTGAAAGAGATGTCTGAGTTTTATTCTGCTATGCATTTGTCTATTTATTATATTCCAAATTCACATTTGTACATGGATTCAATTTGGGACTCTTCAGTACTCTTCATTTCTGTTATTCTTTGCTTTTTTCTTGATAAGTTGTACACCAGAGATTTACATACTGTAAAACTTTGAGATAGGAACGGTATCCATGAACAAGACATAAATGAAGAGATCTTTTTATTTTTAACTATGTTGAAAGTTAAAACTTTATATACTATAAACATATCTTGAACAGAATTGTAAGAATAGTGGTAAAGAAGGGGAATGGTCTAGTCAAGGAACTAGTATAAATGACCCATAGACATGGACAACAGGGTGGGGATTGACTAGGAGCGGGATGGGGGGGTGGGGGCAGTGGAGAGCAATGGGGAAAAATTGGGACCACTGTAATAGATCAAAAATAAAAGTAAAAAAATAAGAAAAAACAGTGGTGATGTGTTTATAATTGTTGACACTGAATGATGTTATATAGAGATTCATTACATGACTGTATAATAAAAATTTTTAGCTGATAAATTGGGTAGAAATATTCTATATATAATGTATGTATAACAATATTTCTGTATATAATACAGGATTAATATATTAAGCATATTTTTTAAAACTCCTAAAATAACTTCCTGCAAATCAAAGGAAAAAAATGACCCAAGAATATTAGCAGACAAATAGTGGAAAAGAAAGTATAAATGACCAATAAACAAGCATGACTTCAGTACCAATCAGAGAAATATGCTAGTTAAAGCCATAATGACTAGTTATTTTTAATCCATCTTCTTAGAAAAAAATACTTGATTGTTATTAAGTGTTGGCCGGCATCAGAGGAGCTAGATATTTTTAAACACTAAATGTGAGAGGATAAGTTGATAACTACCTATTAAACTGTTTTAATGAGTCATATTTCTTGTTATCTATTCTAGAGAACACACAAAGTATTAAAAGATATTTTCTTTGCGATGTTAGACATAATAGCTAAAAATTGTTTAAGCAAACTAAATGTTCATCATCCAGTGATAGATCATCATAGTGTAGTATATATATACTATGCATAAAATTTAAAAATTGGTATCTAGACATTCACTGGAATTGATCAACAAATCACATGCTGAAACCAAATTACTAAAGTATAAAGTGTATGCTATTTTTTTAAATGCAAGCAGCATTTTATTTTTATATGTATTTATATTCATGTAAACACACTGAAAATATCTTTCAGAAACTAAGTGGGATTAGGGATCAGTTTAATGGTGGGCTTGTATTCTACTATTGTAAGAAAGAATTGTTAGCTATAATTTGTAATTTTGTTATTTTGTGGATTGTTCTACAGTGGGCTCTGTTGATTTAAAATTTTTAAGTTCTAGTTCTCTGAATTGTATTCTTATAGTCTAAAAGAAGTAGCTAGCATCTGTTTACTGTAAGACTGGAAAAATAATTTAGGAATTAAATATTTATGTTTGCATTATTTACTAGTTTTATGTTATGGTTTTTAACTAAAGTATATCAAAAGTTTGTGTGTGTGTGTGTGTGTGTGCATTAATGAAGAAAATACAGTTTTTTCAAAAACCAGATCTTTAGAGCTTTTCAGGACTTCTTATTTGGTCACCTGGGATTTGTGGGTCTACTTCCCTGGTAACAGCTATAACTTAAACTCAGCACTGGGCTTTGGGCATTTCTTTGTGGTTGTTTTTATAATTTCACACCATCAACTGTTTCACACTGTTCAACTTACAAGTTGGAATCAAGAAGATTTTGCAGGTCAAGATGTAAATAGCCATTGTTATTGCTAGTCTAAAAGAAAGGTAGAATGTTTAATGAATCTTAAGGGTCAGTCATTGTTAAAATTTACCACTTACTTGGAAATAACACAATGAAAGTTAATAACATTTTTACATTTACAAATACCTTTTTAACTTTTTTTTTTTTTTTTTTTTTACTGTTTTTTTCTTTATTCAGAGTCTAGTGCTGGCAGAAAATAGTCCTGGAAAAGATAGCACTGAATATTTTATTATATTTGAGCCTCAGCTACCAGCTTTATCAAGAACATTAGAATCATATATTCTACCATTTATGTTTTCTGATGGTAAGTTCCTAGGAAAATAGAGGATTACTCTTATATGTTTGTGATACTTTAGGTAATCTTGATTTGATTTCCATTGCTATTGTTTTTATTAGTTATCTAGACATGTAATAATATATATTGGAAAAGTCAAAATTTAAAAATTGAAATGAATTATATGAATGTTTTTTTAGATGTTAAGAAGCAGCAGCAACTGCTAGCATTTGCGAAACAAAAGGATAAATTATCTCGATCTATTGAAATGTATAGAGGTGTATTTGAAACCAGCAGACAGCTTATTGATGAAATGAAATGTAAGTCATTTTGTATTCAAAGGTAATAAAAAATATGCTTTGGGGAAGAATGAAGCAGGAGACTGTGAGGCACAAACCCTGTCTGTTTTCCTAGACTACAAGTGAACTACAGAACATGGCAAAAAGATAGTAATTATATTTTACAGTATTCTTCATTCGATTTACTTAAGATTAAGTATTTCTTCATTTCAAATGAATTTATGTCCTCTTTCCCTAAAAAAAATTGTGAGATTTTTTTAATAATTAGAAATTATGGAAATTTAAGACTTTGACATAATAATGTTTATATCTAGCTCCAGCTTCTGGCAGAGATATTAGATGACAGTATCCCTGGGGGATTTGTAACATGATTTTTATTTTGTATACTGGAACTGTGTGTTTTACTTAAAATATTTTAGTATATCACACTATGTAGGTGTAGTAGGGTAGCGCACACTAATATAAAAATATGCAACTTATTTTTTAATCAACACATGGAATATTTGCTGCAATTTTTAATGTTTGTATACTGTCAAGGCAAGGCATTTTCTGAGTTGTGCTGTCATCTCTTTCCATTTCTCAAATTTTTTGGCTATGGTTTTTGGCTTTATGTTAATTACATATCTAAAATTTTGACCCATAACCAACAAATATGTACTGTCTGCGTCAAAGTATACTCATTTTCGTATTATGTATTCAGTCTCAAGGATATTTAGAAGATAACAGGAACTAAGTAGAGTAATGAGACAGTACATCATTTATACTACTAAAAATTATTTTTATAAAGTCTTATTTGTTTCTCAGAATAACCTTATGCTGTTATGTATGGTTATGTGGATTAAGATTAAATAATTTAGCCAAGATTACTTAAAGTTTTTGTATGATATAATATCTCTCTTAACCACATTACGTAATTTTGTTTCTTAAAATCTTATAGTTTTATTTTGAATTTCTAAAATAATCACTATTTTTCATTTTAGGTCAATCATTAAAAGGAAAACAACGAAATATACTGAAACTATTTTTAAAAACTATATTTTGTGGGTTATCACACATTGATGCAGGGGTTTATTAGGTTTTTGTTTGTTTATTTTTTATTTTTTAATTTTAGGCCAAGTTGAAGGAGCAAAATTAAAAGAGGCCCAGTTGCGAAATGAACTAAAAACACATAATATTGACATCCCTACAACACAACAGGTACAGGTTCCAACTATTTGTGAGCGATTTTTCAAAATTAATTCTAGTCTATAATTTTTTTTACCTTTATATTCTATTAGAAATGTCAAGGGCACTATTGTTTTTGGGTACTAAGATTGTAGTCTGGTCACTTACTAGACATTAAAAGAGGCTAACAAAATGATAGAGTGCTCTTCTCAAAGAAATTGCAATTTATATTTCTAATGTAATGACAACAGTAAGTGAAATTAATAACACACCAATGGAGAACTGCATTGAAAAGACTGTATCATTTATAATCAATATCAGCAGTGACAAAGGAAATGAGATAAAGTAATAAAAGACAATGGAATATTTTTAACTTACATTCATTCTTTCAGATACAGGGTGGGGCAAAAGTAGGTGTGCAGTTGTTCATATAGCAAATAAGACAATAATAAATAATTATATAAGAAAAGTATGTTCTGCATACTCTCAACTGTACACCTACTTTAGCCACACCCTGTATATAACTCCGTTTCAAAGAGAAGTTCTGTTATATGTTGTGTATTTCTTAACAAGAGATTGAAAATAATACCTGCTTAGTAACTTTGTTAGTGAGTTGTCCAAATTGTCAATTTTTCTTTGCTCTCATTATGGATTGCCTGTATAAGAGTAATTGGTCTTGTAATTAATTTTCCTTTATAATTACAGGTGCCACACATAGAAGCACTTTTAAAAAGAAAGCTATTAGAACAGGAAGAGCTAAAGAAAAAACCTAGAAGATCATGTACTCTTCCAAACTATACCAAAAGCAGTGGAAATGTTTTGGGAAAGGTTTGTGTTTAAGCCTTTAAAGAGGCAGTACATTTTATCATCTTGTTTTGTTCAAAATGTGTTTTAAAATGGCATTATAATAGGAGTATTAGTTTCTTTGTACTTTTTAATTTTTTTCCAACAACTTACTTGCCCTTACTACCATAATAGGGATTTAGCAGAATTTCAAACTGAAATGCATACTTAACCCCATAATTCTTACTACTGTTGAGGGCTGTGGCAGAAATTGTTAACATGCCTTTATTCAAGGCTTGTTGTCTACTTAGAGATGCTTTCATATCATATGGCTTTATGACTCAGTGAGAATTCAGTGAGAAAACAGAAGAGAAAGAAAAATCAGAATTTGTCTGAGTCTAATACTGTTAGAGAGTGAATTTTTAGATGCTCCTAGAACTTAAGAAAAAACAATAACAACAACAAAAACTTTATACATGTTTGCTGCCAAAAGAGTGCCATTCTTCCTTTTCTTCTATTCCCTTTTTGGTTCTACCTTATTCAGTCTTGAACATTCTATTTTATAGAAAGTGTTTTTTATAGAAGGTGTCCCTAATATCTTCAGTTTTTAATGGTGTTAAGGTTTATGGTATATGTTTGTGTGTTTTACTTGTTAACCTTTTCCATTTAATATACATCTTAGCTTTTTGCTTTAATCTCTGTTTTAAAATTGAAGAAACTGAAACTGAAGTACAGAGAGATTTAAAACTTGCTCAGCCAGACTGACTCCAAAGTCTCTGCTATTCATTGCTCACCTTTATTGCCTTTGTATATCATTCTTTTACAACCACTCTGAACTCTTTATAGTATTTGTCTTCTTACATGAGGAAATTGAAGTTCAAAGAACTTAAATAACTTGTCTATGTATAGTTAGTAAGAAGCAAAACTTAGACATAAACAAGTCTTTCTTACTCCAAAGTCCGTGCTAATTTCTTTATAAATGGTTTCACACATCACAAGCAAACTGAAAATAGGGAGTAATGGTTACTCTAAAAGTGTATAGCAGTGTTTACTACTGAAACTGTGTTACATTATTACCCAAACCCCAAATATAATTGGAAAATTAAGAATGTAAATTTGTAAACTAGAAAAGTTTATAATTTACAATGTTTTAAATTGTCATTCCTCAGAACCAATTTATAGAATTTATAGAAAGAAGCAGTCCTACGATTCTGAGCATATTAATATGTATAATAGCCTGGTTTCAGGTACTAACATTCCGCATTTAGCAGTTCCTTTGATAAAATTCTTAGTGTGTAAGATTCTTACCAAAATATAAATAAATTAAGTCTTCTATTCAGATATTTCTCATCACATCTTGAAATCAGGGGGAAACCTTTGAAATTTCATTTTATATAGCTTCTCCTCTGTTCTCTCGGAACTATACAAACCCTGTCCTAACTAGCAAGAGAAAATGTATTCAAATCACGCTTAATCTGTGCTCTTGATTTCTTTAAAAAAAACTTGGGGTGTATTTATCAAAAACTAGAATAAATAAGTGTGGAATATAGTAGGAAACAGAAGAGATTTACAGTGTATTTATTTTTAACTTGGCAACTACCTCCATTAACTTGGATATTTTAGTGTTGCACTCTTATTTGCAAATATCTTGAAATTCCATCTGTATTCCTTTTTTGAAATGCCATTCATCTCTCATCCCTGAGGAAGAATTATTAGCATCCATGAAAATAGCTAGGGTAGCCCTGGCCTGTGTGACTTGGTTGGAGCATTGTCCATAACCGAAAGGTTGTGGGTTCAATTCCTGGTCTGGGCACATACCTATAGTTTGATCCCCAGTCAGGAGGGCATACAGTCCCAAGTCTGGATGTGTACAGGAGGCAACCAGTCAATGCTCCTCTCACATCGATGTTTCTCTCTCTCTCCCTCTCTGTCCTTTCCTCTCTCTCTGAAAGCAGTGAGAAAATGTCTTTGGGTAAAGAGAAAAAAAGAGAAAAAGGGAGGGAGGAAGAAAGGAAGGAGGGAGGGAGGAAGAAAATAGCTACTAGACTCAAACTGAAAAAGTAGTTAAAGCTTAAATGAACAGAACATTGTATATGTTACACAGCTTTAAAAAAGTGTGAGTACATGTCTTAGAAAGGATTAGATATTTGAAAAATAAAAAATAATACTTTGTATTACCTGAAAGCTTAAGGAGAAAGTACAGTTGAGTCTACTGGGAGCTTCCAAACATATCTTCACTTAGAGTTAATTACCACAGTTAAAAGATTAGGGTGCTTGTGAACAGTCAAAAAATAGACACCTGTCTGACCTAGCACTTGTGGTCAAAAATAGAATGAAGACCCCTAATTTGATTTGCCACTACTAATCCTTTAGTTTGCTAGAACATTTTTTACATACATATGCTAGTTTTTTTGCATATCTGTTTTCTTACATTTTTTCCACTAACTTCAAGAGAATTGGAGTATAAGTGTAGACATTATGATGTTTCTAAGACTGAAGACAACTTTCTTTCTGCTAGGGCAGGTTTTTGCCACCAGATCAGGTAAGAAAAAAGGGTAGATGACCATACCAGTACAGTGAATGAGGTTTAAAATTGGCCACAAAATTCAACCCTATTGGACTTTGAGCAAGAATGCTGTGACTAAAGTATTTGTAAATAGGAAGGTGGCTGTTTAGCCTAGAGCTCCAAAGTGTTCTTGTAAGCAGAAATGATTCTTATTTGTTGCAGTTAATTTGTTTTCTGAAATACTATATGATTGAAGTAAAATATCTACTTAGGAAGGTTTGGTATGTAACTGTATGTTTAGTTGCATCTTAAAACTCCATTTATTGTATGTGTATATTATTTAAATATATTTTATGGTTACTTAATTAAAACACATTCCCAATAGTAGAGAGATTAAATGTGGAAAAATACATAATTAATTAGCTGATAATATTCCAAATATTTTTATTTGCTCATTTGTAAAATATATTGGAATTTAAATCTGTGGAACAGTTTTTCCAAAATTTAACAACAGAATAGACAGTTTAATGTTCAGGCCAGTAAGTTTTTACAGTTTGATAATTTTTTATTAATTCGTGTGAGTGTTCCAAAAAAGTGTTTTTACTCCTTAGACTTGGACTTTTAAAATATTTAATATCAAAGCTTTTTGTATTTACGAGTTTATACTTGATTTTTTAAATGGGTTATAGATTGCACACCTGGCACAAATTGAAGATGATAGAGCTGCAATGGTTATTTCTTGGCACCTGGCAAGTGATATGGATTGTGTTGTCACCCTGACTACTGATGCTGCACGTCGTATCTATGATGAAACCCAAGGCCGTCAGCAGGTGTTGCCCCTTGATTCTATTTATAGGAAGACTCTTCCAGATTGGAAAAGGTTAGAAAAAAAATAGAAGTAATGACTTTTTCTGAAATATCTTTTTTTAAATCAAAGCACAGAATTTAAAAATGATTTCTCTAAAAGAAGCCTAAAACAAACTGAGAAGTGACTCAAATCATAGACATTATTTTGTCTTCATCACAAAGGTACATACTTCATTAAGATGAGTATTACAGTATATTCAGTTATACTTGCTGACCATGTTTAAATTGCTGATTAAATGTTATTTGTATATCTGAAACACAAAAGCACATGCACACACAAACCAAAAGCAAATTTTTGGTTTTGAAAACAACAAGGATGGAAAGATTTCGTTGCCATTAACAGAATAAGAGATTACTTTGTTTGGAGTAAGGGTATAGATGCATGTCTTTTGTCCTATTTATGTAATGTGAAAATAAACACATCATTTAGATAGAGAGGGTCTCTATTGGAACTGCCAATAGCAAAGGTGAAATATAAGACTAGCCAGTTAGGATGTTTCATCCTTATTTCTATATAAACCTGGTTCCTTTAAGTAATTATTTCTTTATTTGCTTTTCAAAGTATGTTTTTATATAGTAACCATGCAAGTCAATTAGGTATGTTAACCTAAATTTTAAAATACTTTATGTGTACTCTGATTTTGACTATTTTCTAAAATCTCCCTTAAAAGACTATAATGAAATCGTAACAAACCAAAAAAATTAAAATGTATAACAGTATTGACCAATAATTTTCTGATTCGTAAACAAAGGTTTGAAAGGCCTACAATTCTATAGGAATAGGAACTTGAAGGAGAATGAGAGCTCATTAAGAGTCCACTGTGTTATTAAACTAACATCTCATTTTGTAATCTAAAAATAAATTAAAGAAACACCTGGAATTTGAACTCAAATCTACCTGCTTCTAAAGTTTGTCACTCTGCTGCTAATCAGTATGCATTTTAAACAACATAGAAAATCCCATGGGATCATAATTACTGTGTTTTGTAAGAATAATTCTCCCCCCAGGAGGGTTCTCATGACCAAATGAAGAATCCATGATTTTAGGAAAGTATGAATTTGCTATTTAGGGCTAATGTTTGCTCTAGCAACTAGTTTTCTTCTTTTCTTGATATTGCACCTCTAATCGTAATTGAATTAACTAGCTCCTAGAGTACCCCCTATCCCCCAGCACTTCTGCATTCAAGATCTGGAAAAAGCTACACTATTTGGAAAGGAAAGGCCCAGCAACACAACCAGCCTCCATCTCTTGAATCCCATTATTTACCTCTGGGCTTGAGTTGCTCACTCTGTGTGCTGTGGGGGAAGAACAGAGAGCTAGGGCTCTGAGCTGTCTCCCTCTCACATTGTCTCAGTCTTGGGCCTGCCCCTTCCCTCCATTCCAGGGCCCCTCTCCCCATGACACAGTTAATGTCATTGACGTTCTTACTTAGGTCCAGCTTTAGAAGCTGGTTTTCTAAACAGTTTATATTGATTTTACAAACTAATTGAGGGTAGTAGGACAGATAAAACTAAGTATTTTTATATGGTGTATATTGGTTTCATTTCTAAGGGCATACTAATCATTTAGTAGTTTTACTTGTGGTTGGGGAGTTGATTAAATGATTACAGCAATATGTAATATATTCATGTTTTTTCTATTTTATATTTTTTAATTAAAAAGTTGTATGAGTTTTGTTTAATACTTCAAAATTTTTCTTTTCATTCAGACCTCTGCCTCATTACCGAAATGGAAAATTATATTTTAAACCCATTGGAGATCCAGTCTTTGCCCGAGATTTGTTAACATTTCCAGATAATGTAGAACATTGTGAAACAGGTAAAGGAAATTCTGGTGACTTTATTTTATATAGATGTTACATTTGTGAACCAGAGAGATAAGTTACTTGTTATGGAATTTGTTTTTATTTAGTTTATAAGTAACAGTTTTATTACTATTTAATTCTCTTGTTTTTTTCCAGTTATAGGTAAGTGTTGAATAAAATGCTAATGTTAGCATTCTTTGTAAGAAAAATGTTCAGTGTGTTAATACTTTAATATAACCAAAGAAGATGTCATAATTTTTAATTTTTATCTATTGAATTTTTTAGTATTTGGTATGCTATTAGGAGACACCATTATTTTGGATAATTTGGATGCTGCCAATCATTATAGAAAAGAGGTATGTGTTTGAATTCTTTTTTAATTTGTAGCTCTAATTCTGTGTACTTTAAAAATTTAATATAGACCTATGTAAAAATAATTTTATTTTATGACACATATTCAAATGACTAAGTAATTTGTCAAAACCAATTTAAATCCCACATATCAATAAGCAATATAAAATTAGGCACAATATGAATGGGCCACCGTACAAGTTAAAATGAGACATATTTTTGGGCCATGGAATCATCTAAGATTCAAAACTGATATCTATTATTGATGATGGTATTGGAAAAAGAATACTGTCAGATAATGTTGGTGGAATGTAATTTTTTGTAGCCCTTATTTATTCATTGTTAGGGCTACTGTAACAAAGTACCACAGACTGGGTAACTTAAACAATAAAAATTTAATGTCTCTCAAAAAAAAAAATTTAATGTCTCTCAGTTTTGGAGGCTTGAAATCCATATTCAGGGAATGAGCAGGATTGATTTCTTTCTGAGGACTCTGAGGGAAGGATGTCTTTCAGGCCTCTATCCTTCATCTGTAGATGGTTCACCTTCTTCTGTTCACATCTGTGCATAGCTGTTTCCCCTTCTTATAAGGACACTACTACTGGATTAGGGCCTGACCCAATTACCTCATTTTAACTCGATTACTTCTGTAAAGACATTATTTTCAAAACAGGTCACATCCTGAGGAACTGGGGATTAAGACTTCATACAAATTTAGAGATACACCATTCAACGCATAACACCTTTAAAGGCACAGTTTGGCAATATAAATATTTCAGTCCTCTATTGCTACATAACAAACACTTCAAAACTTGCTTTAAACAGTAACAACGTATTAGTTCTCGTATCGCTATGGGTTTCTTCAAGTAGTGATATAAGACTGTTTCCCAATAAACTGGAATCCCCAAAGGGCTAAACCTTAGTATAAGGATAAACAAAGAATTATACCTGCCCATCTCAACTCTTAAGTGCCTCCGGCGACTGACTGCAAGAAAATTGCCTCTCTTGAACCTTCAGAACTAAGTAGACGAAAAGAAAAAATGTTAAATTGTTCTCCTAGAAAATTCAGTATGAACAAATTCGCCCTCGTGTCTGTTTGCAATCTGCATTCCTCATACATGGAATGTTCTGAAAAACCTGAAAGTAAACATTTGGTTTCATATGTTGCTGAACTGGTAGTGTCGTTAAGATATCTAATCAGAGGAAACACAGAATCTCTCTGGAGGAATCCACCTTTATCTTAGAACTGAAATAATTTTTGTATTGAATATCAGCAAATTTTTAAAAATACATTTATATAATTCAAGAAATGAAAGTGTTGAAAATTAGGAAAGAACAAGTCCACATAAAAACCAAGTAAAGCTTCTAAAAATAAAAAAATATAATAAATATTCACTGAACAGGGTTTGACAGCCTAAGAGAGAATAGTGCATTGGGAAATAGGTAAGAAAAATTATCCAATCTGCAGCTCAGAGAGAAGGAATATAAGAAAAAGAAGTTGAGACTCGTGGAGGATAGAATAAGAAAAATTTCATAAAAGAAGTCTAATCATAGTGCCAAGAAGAGGATCATGGCAATATTAGAATAACTAATGGATAAAAACTTTTTAGAACTGATGAAAGAGGCCGATTCATAGCTTCCAAAAAAAAAAGAAAAAGAACATATGTGACAAAAGCAGGTACAGTATGTGTTCCTCATAATTGGTATAGCATGTATTCATTCTTTGCTGCCAAAGTTCTGCATGAAGCAGTATGTAACTCCAATGGTTAAATATTGTTTTAAAGTTGTTCTTCTCAAACTATTCCAAAAAACTGAAGACGAGGGAAGGCTCCCCAACTCTTTCTATGAGGCCACTATTGCCATATTTCAAAAACCAGGTAAAGACACAACAAAGAAAGAAAACTAAAGACCAATACTGCTGATGAACTTAAATGCTAAAATCTTCAACAAAATATTGACAAACCGAATCCAGCAATACGTTAAAAAGATCATATACCACGATCAAATGGGATTTATATCAGGGATGCAAGGATAGTACAATATCCACAAATCAGTAAACATAATATATCACATAAATTGAAAGACAAATATCACATGATCATATCAATAGATGCTAAAAAAGCATTTGATAAAGTACAGCACCCATTTATGATAAAAACACTCAACAAAGTAGAGGTAGAGGGAGCATACCTCAATATAATAAAGACCATATATGAGAAACCTGCAGCCAATGTCATACTCAATGGGCAAAAACTAAACGATTTCCCCCTAAGTTCAGGACAAGACAAGGGTGTCCATGTTCACCACTTCTATTCAACGTAGTATTGGAATTTCTAGCCACAACTATCAGACAAAAAAAAAAGAAAGAAAAGGCATTCAAATTGGAAAGAAGGAAGTAAAACTATCATTGTTCACAGATGGCAGGATAGTGTACGTAGAAGACCCTATGGGCTCCATCAAAAAACTACTTGAACTAATAAGTGAATCTGGCAAAAGTAGCAGGATACAAAGTCAATATTCAGAAATCAAGGAATTTTTGTACACCAGCAATGAAATATCAGAAAGAGAAACTAGGGGAAAAGTCCCATTTACTATAGAAACAAGAATAATAAAGTACCTAGGAGTAAACTTAACCAAGGAGGTAAAAGACCTGTACTCAGAAAAGTACAGAATACGAAAGAAAGAAATTAAGGAAGACACAAATAAATATCTCTATGGTCAATTAATATTTGACAAGGTACAGGGTATAAAATGGAGTAAAAATAGCCTCTTCAATAAATGGTGTTGGGAGAACTGGACAGGTACATGCAAAAAAATGGAACTAGACCACCAACTTACACCACACACTAGAATAAACTCAAGATGGATAAAAGATTTAAATATGTCAGGCACTGTAAAAGTCCTAGGGGAAAACAGGCAGCATAATTTCAGATATCCTACACAGCAATATTTTTGCTACTATATCTCCAATGGCAAGGAAGTATAAAGGAAAGAATAAACAAATGCGACTACATCAAATTAAAAAGCTACTGCACAGCTAAAGAAAACATCAACAAAATGAAAAGGGAAACAACAGTATTGGAAAACATATTTGCCAGTGATGCCTCGGACAAGGGTTTGATCAAATATATATAAAGAGACTCATGTGACTCCACACCGGGAAGACAAACAATCCAATTAAAAAATGGGCAAAGAACCTGAACCAGACACTTCACCAAGGAAGACATACAGAGGGCCCATAGACATATGAAAGGATGCTAAACATCACTAGCCATCAGAGAGATGCAAATTAAAACCACATTGAGATACCACCTCACAGTGGTCAGAATGGCCATCATCAACAAATCAACAAACAACAAGTGCTGGGGAGGATGTAGAGAAAAGGGAATGCAGACTGGTGTAACCACTGTGGGAAACAGTATAGAATTTCCTCAAAAAAACAAACTGGAACTGCCTTTTGACCCAGTGATTCCACTGGTGGGATTATAACCAAAGAATCCCAAAACACCAATTCAAAAGGGCATATGCACCCCACTGTTTACAGCAGCATTATTTACAACAGCCAAGTGCTGGAAACAGCACAAGTGCCCTTCAGTGAATGAGTGGATCAAAAAACTGTGGTACATTTACACGATGGAATTCTGTGCAGCAGAAAGAAAGAAGGAACTTCTACTTTTTGCAACAGCATGGATGGAACTGGAGACTATTATGCTAAGTGAAATAAGCCAGGCAGTGAAAGACAAATACCGTATGATCTCACATATAAGTGGAAACTAATGAACAAAACCAACAAACAAGTAGAGCAGAATTAGAGACATGGAAATAAGGAAGGAACAGACAGCAACCTGAGGGGTGGGGGTGCGGATGGCGGGGGAAAGAAGGGGAAGGGTCTTGTCAAAGAACAAGTATGAAGGACCCATGGACATGGACAAAAAAGTGGGGATTGTGGGAGTGGAGGTGGGAGAGCGGGGCAGGGGAGACCTATGCGGGGAAAATGGGACAATTGTAATTGAAAAACAATAAAATATTAAAAAATAATAAAATAGATTAAAAAAAAAAAGTTCAAGGGAACTTCCAGCCAAGATGGAGGCCTAGACAGACACGATGCGTCTCCTTCCACAACTAAGAAGGAACACAGCTACCTCAAAACTAGAGACAACCAGAAGTTCCAGAAAACTGAGCTGCTTGAAAGTCCAACAAACAAAGATATAAAGAAAAATGCTCATCCATAAAGGTAGGAGGGGCAGAGCCAGGGCGCAGAGGACACAGTGTGGTGGTGGCAACAGAAAGCGCAGTCACATGATTAAAAAGTAGGGAAGGACACCTGGGGAGCGCTCCCAGCATCAGACCAGACTGCACAGCTCATGGTTTTTGTGCCAGGAAAAATAAAGCCTCATTGCTTCTGTGTAAACCAGTGGGTGTTGGGGCGGAGGATAAAAATACCAGTCTCAGCAGAATCTGCTTATTTAAAGGGCCCACACGGTCCTAGAACACCCACAGACCCACCCACTTTGGCAGACACAGCCAGGGCAACAGCTAGAGGGGCGCCAATCCCATATGGAAATGGGAGAAGTGCCTGCAAAAGGGACAAGTGCTGAGCAAGCAGCATTATTCCCTCTCAGAACCCTCCCCAACACACAGTGCCTCAACGTGGTGAAAAGGGTCACCCTGTATTGATGAATACCTAAGGCTCCACCCCTTACAATGTAACAGGAGCAACAACTCTACCTAAGACACAGAGGCAAACAAACACAAGAGCCTGTCAAGATGAGGAGACAGAGAAATATGCCCCATAAGAGGGAGCGGATCAAGGTTCCAGTGGGAGAACTAAGCGATGAGGAGATAGCCAACCTAACAGATGAGGAGATAGCCAATCTTACAGACGCAGAATTCAAAACACTGGTGATAAAGGTACTCAGAGGCTTGACAGATATGCTTGAGTATGGCAAACGCATAAGGGAAGAAGTGAAGACTATGCTAAATGAAACAAAGGAAAATTCACACAAAACCAATGGTGAAGGGAAGGAAACTGGGGTACAAATCAAGGATTTGGAACATAAGGAAGAAAACAACAGTCAACCAGTACGGAATGAGGAAACAAGAATTGAAAAAAAAGAGGAGAGGAACCTCTGGGACAACTTTAAACGTGCCAACATCCAAATCATAGGGGTGCCAGAAGGAGAAGAGGAATAGCAAGAAATTGAAAGCTTATGTGAAAAAATAATGAAGGAAAACTTCCCAAATTTGGCAAAAGAAATAGACATAAAGTCCAGGAAGCACAGAATCCCAAACTAGCTAGAGCCAAGGAGGACCACACCAAGACACATCGTAATCAAAATGCCAGTTTCAAGACGAAGAGAGAATCTTAAAAACAGCAAGAGAAAAGGAAAGCGTTACCTACAAAGGGTTGCCTATAAGACTATCAGCTGATTTCCCAAAAGAAACTTTGCAGACAAGAAGGGACTGACAAGAAGTATTCAAAGTGATGAAAAGCAAGGACCTACAACCAAGATTACTCTCTCCAGCAAAGCTATCATTTAGAATGGAAGGGCAGATGACGTTCTTCCTAGACAAGGAAAAGTTAAAAGATTAAGTTCATCACCACCAAGCCATTATTATATGGAACGTTAAAGGGCCTTATTTAAGAAAAAGAAGATCAAAACTATGAACACTAAAATGACAAACTCACAACTGTCAACAACTGAATCTAAAAAATCCAAACAAAATCCAACTAAGCAAACTAGAATAGGAACAGAATCATAGGTATGGGGATCATTTGTAGGGTTATCAGCTAGGAGGAGGAAGGGGGAGGAATAGGGAAATGGTGCAGGGATTAAGAAGCATAATTGGTTGGTACACAATAGGGGGAAGTTAAGAATAGTATAGGAAAGGGTGAAGCCAAAGAACTTACTTGCACGACCCATTAGTCTAATTTAGGCTAACATTTGGGAATTAATTAGTCATCCTAATTCATTGCCCTGCCTCTGTTTTTCCCCAGTTTATCTTACACATCACTGTCTATTAAATGGTACTCATAAAAATACTAGCATGAACATGTCATTTCAAACAATTGAGATAAATTTTATAGACTCAATAATTATTATATGTTTACTTAAAATAGGTTGTTAAAATTACACACTGTCCTACACTGCTCACCAGAGATGGAGATCGCATTCGAAGTAATGGAAAGTTTGGGGGCCTTCAGAATAAAGCTCCTCCAATGGACAAACTTCGGGGAATGGTATTTGGAGCTCCAGTACCAAAACATTGCCTGGTCTTAGGGGAACAAATAGGTAGGTTGAATAAGTACTTACATAACAGTTTCTAATTTGATTTTAATCTTGTATTTGAGGCTTGTGTATTGCTATCCTAACATGAAAGATTAACCAGGAACAAATATGAATATGATGTTTTTGTTCACCACATATGACCACCCTCCACCACTTTCCCTTCTACAGGCTATGTCAGCTTGATTTTAGTCAGCCAGTGTAATTGTTTTTACATCTGTGCTCTGCAGTGCATATACAGGTGGCCAGCCCTCAGGGATCACCTGTACTTTTACAGGAGGTTGTTCTAATATGCTTGCATACATACTTTTTCAGCAAAAAGAGTTTGTTATTATTGTTAACTATTTTATTTAAAAATGATAAATGTACAGTTGAGTGATATTAAGCACATTTACACTGTTGTACAACCAATCTCCAAAACTATTGTCATTTTTGCAAAACTGAAACTCTGTACCCGTTAAATGTCAACTTCTCATTCCCTGCCCCTCCCCCACCTCACCCCCCCCCCCAGCAACTACTAGGGTTTTTCTCTGAATTTGAGTATTTTAGGTACATTATGTAAGTGGAGTCATACAGTATTTGTCCTTTTGTGACTGGGTTATTTCACTTAGCATAATGTCTTCCAGGTGCTGCATCTATGTTATAGCATGTGTCAGAATACCCTTTCTTTTTAAGGCTGACTAATATTCTGTTACTATTTTGTTAACTTTTATTAAAGTATAATAAACATAGAAACATGTACATTTCAGACGCATACCAATTTATAAATTTTCACAAAATGAACACTGCCACTGTATTATGAAATAGAACATTATTAGCCCCACAGAAGGGTTCTCAGGCCCTTTTCTAGTCACTGTCCAACACCCTCTCCAAAGGAGCTTTTTAACACATTGCGTACAGGTGGGGAGAATTCTCATCATTTCTGAAGGGCATTTAAATTCCCCGGTACACAATGTGTTAAATTTAAAACAGCATAGATTAGCTGTGTCCTTTTTTGTACCTTATATGAATGGAATTGTGCAGTTCATACTCTTGTGTATCTGGCTTTGTTCATTCAATGCTATGTGTATAGTTGTAGTTCATTTACATTACAGGATTGTATTCCATTGTGTAAATATACCATAGTTTATTTCTTTATTCCACTTTTGAGGAATTTGGATAGTATCCAGTTTTCTGTTATTCAGCCCCCAGCAATGTTCAGAGTAGTAGCTGGGAAACACCGTGGGAAGAAGGTTGTTTATATTCCTTTAAGAGATGGTCAGTCAGGCGAAGCTGTAAGGAGACTGGAAAGGCCCAGGCAAAGAGTTTATTACACTCACAGGTCCTGGAGTCAGGAGGCCCCACACACCATGCAGGGCCACAGGGAAAACACCAACATGGTCAGGAGGCAGAAGACAGGAAGGAGAGTGCTTAAGCCACAGACTTTATTGGGGTTTCTGCAGGAAAGGAAAGGCTTGACAGGGGACATTTTGGGATTGACTAGTGTTAGTAATTCCAATGGACTTTGGGTTATAGGCGTGGTCTTAGTGAGTTGCCTGTTATCTGGCCCTGAGATGATAAGGCTGAAGAAGATTGCTTCTCAGTGTGCACAGGCCAGATAGAGAAGGTTTGGCTCTGGATTTGTTAGTTTGCATGCTTGGCCTTTTGCTATCTTCAAGAATTGACTAACTCTGGGAGGGGCAGTCTCTTTTCTCAGCCAGGAAGGTTTTTGTTATTGTTGTTGTTTTTTTAGGATATCAAAACATCATAATATACAGAAAATTAAAATTACATACAATACAAAGGTTCATACTTCAGTTTATGATGGCATTGAATGCTTGCAAAAATCTCTGTAGACAATAATTTATATAAACAAATTGTTAAGAAATCAGAAAGAAAAAAAAATTCAGTCAGGGCTCTAAATGAACATAAAAAAGCCTCAATCCTTATCACTCAAGCACTACTGTTTATGGCAGTGCTCCCAAAGACAATTACCGTACCTGTGGAACTTTAGAAATACACAGGTGCAATATTGACAGCATTTCTAGGTTCCCTGGGCATCTGGATGTCAATACAGTAATAAGGCATTATCTATAGATCTTAGGGAAGAAAATATTGTAAGTAAAGATTCCTGTGCCCTATTGTATTGTTTAGGTTTGTAAGGTTGACAAATAATACAAGGAATTCAAAAATATACGTTACTTATCCTTATTGATAAATATCTTGAAAGATACATTCTGTATACAGACTGAGTCAACAATAAGAACTCAAATATTAGACAGTTTTAAAAAATCAATGAGACAATTTTAAGATTACGGATATGTATAAAGTACTTTTGATTGTAAACAATATCAGCCAGCCCTGACCACATGAAGCAAAACAAAAATGTATTGGGAGGAAATTGGAAGGAATCACACATTCAGAAGAGATTGGAAGCAGCCAAGACAAAACGAAGAATGGCTCTGGGACATTCTGCAGCCTTGAGTTCCTTGCACCTTCACCCTGGAGTACATCTTCTAACAACTCAGATTCTACCACTCCTAGAAGAGAGATTTTCCCTCCTGAATCAGCCAGCCATAGTAAAGATCACAAAGAGCAGAGCTTTGAGGAACCTCCTTCTAGTGTATCATGGGATGTTTGCAGAGAAAAAACAATTTTCAACTAGACAACCACCACAAAAATTGTAATAGCAAAATTGAAAGCAAAGCATTTGTCTTCTAAATAATTTTACCTACACAGTATTTTGCATTCTAATATTTAATATGAGATAATAGCAAATCAGAACAAAAAGAAGGAAAAGTGAATATTTACATATTATAAAATAAGATGATTAGAAATAGGACCTTGAGTAACATGTAAATATATTAAGTTCTCTCATTAAGAAGCAAAGACACTTAGATCCTTAAAATATTATCCTCTGCAATATATATTTTCCACTTCTCAGTAAACAGTGTGTGTCACTTTTATAATCAGAAAATCTTACTAATTATTATTTAATACTCATGTTCTTTGAACGGCTAATTGATCTTCTAGGAAACATGCCTAAATAAACAATGCTAAGAACAGACACGACTTTTTTTTTTTTAATTCAGATTAATATTGCAGCCTTGTTTTCCAAGCAAAACATTAGAAATGTTAAATGCTTTCATTGAATTTATAATCTTGGAAATGCTTATTACAATGTTAAATGGAAAGTGGTTATAAAGTATAAATGCAAATATCACACATGTTAAAATTAAACTTGTCTAATGAAAAGACCAAAATTAAAAAAACAAAAAATAAGATGGTAGACCTACCAGTTTTTTCCTAACCTTTTTTTTCTATATTATCTGAGATTTTTTTTAAGTATATTTTATTGATTATGTTCTTACAGTAGTCCCAATTTCTTTTCCCTTTTGTCCCCTGCACCCAGTACGCCACTTTCCTCCAGCAATCCCACCCCCCTTAGTTCATGTTCATGGGTCATGCATATAAGTTCTTTGGCTTCACCCTTTCCTATACTATTCTTAACTTCCCCCTATTTTGTACCAAACAGTTATGCTTCTTAATCCCTGCACCATTTCCCCATTTCTCCCCCCCACCCCCCAGCTGATAACCCTCCACATCATCCCCTTACCTATGATTCTGTTCCTATTCTGGTTTGCTTAGTTGGATTTTGTTTTTATTTTTTAGATTCAGTTGTTGATAGTTGTGAGTTTGTTGTCATTTTAGTGTTCATAGTTTTGATCTTTTTCTTAAATAAGTCCCTTTAACATTTCATATAATAATGGTTCGGTGATGATGAACTCCTTTAGCTTTACCTTGTCTGGAAAGCACTTGATCTGCCTTTCCATTCTAAATGATAGCTTTGCTGCATAGAGTAATATTGATTGTAGGTCCTTGCTCTTCATCACTTTGAATACTTCTTGCCAGTCCCTTCTTGCCTGCAAAGTTTCTTTTGAGAAGTCAGCTGATAGTCTTATAGGCAACCCTTTGTAGGTTAACGCTTTCCTTTTCTCTTGCTGTTTTTAAGATTCTCTCTTCATCTTGAAACTTTGGCATTTTGATTACGATGTGTCTTGGTGTGGTCCTCTTTGGGTCGAGTTTGTTTGGGACTCTGTGCTTCCTGGACTTTTATGTCTATTTCTTTTGCCAAATTTGGGAAGTTTTCCTTCATTATTTTTTCACATAAGCTTTCAATTTCTTGCTATTCCTCTTCTCCTTCTGGCACCCCTATGATTTGGATGTTGGCACGTTTAAAGTTGTCCTAGAGGTTCCTAAGCCTCTCCTCATTTTTTTCAATTCTTGTTTCCTCATTCTGTACTGGTTGACTGTTGTTTTCTTCCTTATATTCCAATTCATTGATTTGAATCCTGGATTCCTTCCCTTCACCATTGGTTTTGTGTGAATTTTCCTTTGTTTCATTTAGCATAGTCTTCACTTCTTCCCTTATGCATTTGCCATACTCAAGCATATCTGTCAAGCCTGTGAGCATCTTTATCACCAGTGTTTTGAACTCTTTATCTGTTAGGTTGTCTATCTCCGTGTCTGTTAGGTTGACTATCTCCTTGTGTAGTTCTCCCACTGGAACCTTGATCTGTCCCCCTTTTGGGCCATACTTTTTTGTCTCCTCATCTTGACAGGCTCCTATGTTTGTTTGCCTCTGTGTCTTCAGTAGAGCTGTTCCATCTGTTACATTGTAAGGGGTAAAAAAAGCCTTAGGTATTCATCAGTATGGGGTAACCTGTTTCAGCACATTGTGGCACTGTGTGTTGGGGAAGGGTCAGAGAGGGAACAATGCTACTTGCTCAATACTCCTTTTCCAGGCACTTCTCCCACTTCTGTATGGGCCTGGCACCTCTAGCTGTTGCCCTGGCCTTCATCCCCATAGTGGATGGGTCTGCAGACATTCTAGGACCGTGGGGGCCCTTTAAACAAGTGAACTCTGTTGAGATACTGGCCTTTTTTTCCATCACCCCAGTCCTCACTGGCTTTCACAGTCAGAAGTAACGAGGCCTTATTTTCCCTGGTGCTGGAACCGTGAGCTGTGCGGTCTGATCTGGTGGTAGGAGTGCTCCCCAGATGTCCCTCCATACTTTTTAAAACGTGTGACTGCCACTGCTGCTGCCGCCACCACACTGGGTCCTCTCCGCCCCGGCTCCACCCCTCCTACCTGTCTGGATGAGTATTTCTTTGTATTTTTGTTTGTTGGACTTCCATGCAGCTCGATTTTCTGGAGCTTCTAGCTGTGTCTAATTTTGTGGTAGTTGTGTTTCTTCTTAGTTGTGGAGGGAGATGCATTGTGTCTGTCTAGGCCTCCATCTTCGCCGGAAGTCCCCAGATTTTCTATAGAGATCTTAAAAAATAAGTATGGACATTGTAGAAGCCAGGATAGGAACAGAAGAAAGAAAAGACAATCTTTTTAAATAACCAATAAGTAATCAATATATAGTTCGTAATCATTACTTCATCAAACTAATTAACACTTTTATGTTCATATATTCCCAATATGTAGGCCAGCTTAGACATTATTTATACTTTATGTCATGCTTAATTATTAATTCTAATATTTACCCTCTCAATTATTACAATCCTTTTATTTTTTTTAAGTTAAACATTCTTAATGTTTTTTAGAAATAATGACCAAGATTAGTAAGTGCTGTGGTTTTCAGGACAAAGATACTTTGTTTTGTTTTATTATGGAAATAAACCAAGTATATAATGAATTCCCATGGACCTATCACCTAGCTACTTTTATTTCAATTACACCTACCCCTCTTAGAACTTGGCTCTCTCCTCCTCTCCCTGGTAAGATTATTTTGGAACAAATCAAAGCAGAGATTCTAGTGTATTTTTTTCACATAATTTTTTCTCAGTCATCGGTGCTTACCAGGTTTTTTTTTTTGTTTTGGGTTTTTTTGTTTGTTTGTTTTTGGTGTTTTTGCCAGTAAGTTCTTAGGATCATATAGAACACAAAGTTTGAAGAGACCTAAATATTTTTAGTAAAGTCTACCTACTCTTCTAATTGCTTAAGTCTTCCAGTGGTAAGAAAGTAGCTTCTGCCTTCTAAGCAACCTTAACTTGCCTAATAGCCCTTTATATATACTTTCAATTCTTTGTATTATTTTTAGTAGCTTTGCTTATGTAGTCATTCCCTTAGATACATTGAAATAACATATCTTTCTTAATATATATCAAACAGAAATTAATACATTGTAATTTTAGTTTTCTTCCCTTTATATGAACTGATTTTTAAAAGTATTTTGCTGTTTTCATAGTAAAGCTTCAATAGTTTTATTTTTTTCCACAAAAAAATTTCAGACGGTAAATATTGTAAAAGCTCAAAAATCATTTATAAACAATTGAATATGAATTTTGAATTTTTATCTTTGGCAAAATTTTCATAAATTATGTCAGGAAATACGTTTAGAGACACTATGGTAAATAGAAGTTACATTTTATATGTAAAAATTAGGGGTTGATAAGACATTAAATTAAGCTGCTGTCTATTTTATGCATAAAATATCCTACTGTTGTTGCTACAGTTAATGGAAAATATTTAATATTATAAATAACAAGACTAATGTTCTATTAAAACATTTGACTATAAGTAGGATTTCAGTCCTTAATGATCTAAAGTTTTATGTTGTCTTCTGAAGTGCAGCATCACTGACATACAGGTCTGGATAATTTTGTAACTCATTCACATATAAAATAAGTATATTTTAGGCACATAGAAAGCTTTTTTTTTTTCCTATGAAACAAAAAGTACTACCATACCAGAAAACCAATCTTTTTTCTAGATACCTTTACCTTTAAGAGTTCCCAATAAGTCATAAAAAGTTAAGGAACATAAGGACCTTGTCATCACTCAGTTACACAAATAGAATTTGTATTTAAATACACGAGTGTGTGTGTGTGTGTGTGTGTGTGTGTGTGTATTTGCTCATTCACTCTTTAGTATAGATTCCCAGAATGCTGGGTAGTTTTCTTTTTGACTACTGTTATTGACCCTTAAAATACAGAATATGTCATTTTATATCTTATATCTAATGTACCCTGACTCTTAAATAATTTCTTTCACAGTGTTATGTGTAAACTCCTCTGTATTTGTTAAATGTTTGGGTGTTTCATTCTCATAAATATTGATAATCTTTGTGTGTTACTAGCATCTCAGAAAGACAAAGAGTAAATATTTTAGGCTTTGTAAGGCAAGAGGCAAAATCAAGAGTATTTTGAAGGTTTTTATATAACCATTTATAATATAACCATTTAAAATTATATAAACCATTCTTGGCCCATGGACTGTAGTTTGCTGACCCCTGGACTAGAGTATAGTCACTGTATTTAATATTTATTGTCTAGTAAATCATACAGACAGGTGATAAATAGTATAATGTAATACATTTTTAGATAAGTAATATTAAGTTAAATATTTTGAAAATTAGATGTTTTTATCAAAAGTGCATTTTTTAAAGTTGTGTAAAGTAATGGTCATGTTTGTTAGAAGCAGTGATTTTCTAACAGTACTACATTTAATGCATTTACACTCTCTACCCCCCAAATTTGTCTGTGGAATAAGATTGAATATTGAACATCAATCAGGATGTAAACATCGACTCAATGAGTGATCCCATTTACGGAGCACTTTTATGTAGAAAACTCCTTACACAGAATTAAACTTATTAAAGTCAAGCCATTGAAGAAAATTAAAATTTAACAAGACAGCAAGTCTTGTGCTGGAGTCTAAACTATATTTTTTTATTTCATTTCTTTACATTGAATGTTTTGTGATTTTAAAAGTAGTTTCCACATGATACTATAACATAGTACCCAGTGTTGCTAATTCTTTCCTAAAACCCTAATTTGATGTGATATCAGTAGTTTTCATCCAATGTCTTTGGTTTCTTCGCAGATCTTCTTCAACAGTATCGTAATGCTCTGGACAAGTTCAACAGTCTGACCAATGACCTTAACAGTCAATTAGAGTATCTCAAGTCTCCTGAAATGAAGAAGAAAAAACAAGAACTTGATGAACAGGAGAAAAATCTGAAACAAATAGAGCAACAACTAGGTATGTGCCTGCTTTTTGTTAACTTCTACTTTCTGTGTGAAGATCCTTATGATTAAAGAGGTTTAACCATAGGAAGAAAGAATGTGAATGAGCTAGAACTTAATCTTAACCTCTAAGTCATGTGATAAATGGTTCTCTCAGCAGGAGTAATAAGAATCATTCTCAGTGTTATTAATTCTTTTTCTATAAATGGAGATGTGTTTGCTTTTCTTGCTTATAATTCCAGTCTTTTAAAAGTTAATTTTCTATTTTTGTAGCTATAACTCTCACATCTAAATGCAATGATTCATTACGTCATCCAACAAAGGTTGAAATGACAGATTGTCCAATCCCTCCTAAAAGAATAAGAAGAGAAGTTATAAGACAAAATAGGTGAGTCTATTTATGACCTAAGAGTTGTTATCAGTTTATCAAAGCTATTGTCTCATTTTGCTTTAAAAAATAGCATGAGTTTATTTCTAATTTCCCCCTTGAGCCAGAGTTTTTTAAATTGAACTAAGTGATGGTTAATGAAGAAAGACATAATCATTATATTCTTCTAGGATACTCCAGTTCTCTAAATGATTTTTGCTAATTATTTGGAAAGTTTAGTAGCTTATTTTTATGTTATATTTAAAGTTAGTGTTAAAATTTTAATTGCTTTTCTGTTTGGCTTAACTTTCAAATACACTGCATTCTACTTCATAGGATGATAAATACAGAATATGCAAAGCCATTGGTATGTTACTTATTTAAAAATTGCTTATAATGTTTGGTTCAGAAAATCAGATATACCATTTAGATAACTGACCAAAATATCAAGAAAGCTTTCTGCAGTCTCTTTGGTAAAAAAACTATTCTTTTTAGATTAGATTTTAGTAAAACCATAACACAGAAATGTGTAGTGAGGTATTTATCAGTGGAATAATGTAATGCCTAGGATATGCTCTAAAATACTACAGGAGAAAATATATGTGACAAGATATCAAAAGACTGGACAAAATGTTATAATTATGCAGTTTCCCATAATTTTAAAATATGTTTTATTAAAGATGGGGAGCACTTTTTCAGTTTTCTAAGAAACCAGTGAAGAAACTCCTGCTGAGCAGTTCTAAAGTACATATACTTGAAGCTACATCATAGCCTCAGCACTGAATTAGGGCCAAGACCTTGCAGTTACAATAGCACTACTACAGATGTCACTGATTTGGATCTTGTTCATTAAGATATTTTAGCAGTTCAGATGTGGTATGGGCTAAAGTTTTTTAGTTTATTAGTATGTTGTTTGTAGTAGTATTATCATTTACAAAGTCATATATACAATAAATCAAATGGTAAAGATTGTGTTGTACTATAATGTGAGCCACATGTGCGATTTGAAATTTTCTAGGATCCATGTTAAAAAGTAACTGATAATTAATTTTAATAGTAAATTTTATTGAATCCATTATATAAAATATTATCATTGAAACATGTAAACAGCATGAAAAATTATTAATGAAGTATTTTAAAATATTTTTTTCGTACACAGTCTTCAGAATTCTGAAAACAACACATCTCTATTAGGACTAGTTACATTGCAAATGCTCTGGAACCACATATGGCTCATGGCTACCATATTGGACAGCACAGATATTGAAAGAGCTTATGATGATGAAATCTTGTATTCTGTGCCTCTTCATCTTATTCCATAACCTAGAGGCAATCTTTGTTTTAAGTATTTAGTTTTAGTTATTCTGTTGTTGCCTCCATTTTTAAAATATACTTAAGTCTGTCTTACCAGTTTTCAGACATTACAGCTCACCCAACCCCTTGGTGTGGAGATTTGTCTTACCTGGATCCCCTAATGACTTTTGGACCAAATTATTCTGAATTATTTTAGAATTTTTTCTCTATTGTGATTATTTTATTGCATTCTACCCTACAACCACAATCAAGTTCTCCATGCTTTTTTTAAAGGCAAAGAACAGTAGACCACATACATTTATATGACTATGTAAAAAATTAGTACTAGGCAAAATTGTGTGCTAGGATTAGGTTTTTTTCTCTCTAAAGTTCTGGGTCACCAGTCAGTGTTTTAAACATCAGGATACCTGGCTGGTGTGGCTCAGTGGATTGAGTGCTGGCCTGCAAATCAAAGGGTCACTGGTTCGATTCCCAGGCAGGGCACATGCCTGGGTTTCAGGCCAGGTCCCCAGTTGGCAGGCGTGTGAGAGGCAACGACTTATTGATGTTTCTCTCCCCCTCTTTCTTTCTCCCTACCTTCCCCTCTCTCTAAAAATAAATAAAATATTTTAAAAATAATTTTAAAAAGCAGGATCAAATAAATCTCTCATACTGTATCAGTTCTTAAAATCATGTTAAATTTTAATCCAGTTCTTATTTGGATTGTTTCTTGGATGTTATAAATTTTTCTGGAGTTTCTAATTTTCTTTCTTTTGTCTTTCACTATTTATCTTGATCACATACTCTTCCTCCTGCTCCAGTGACTAGTGCTAACTGTAGGCCTCCTGGGTCTTCCTTGGCTACTCTCTTGGGTTGAATCCACTGTGTCTTGGATTCCTTGCCTTTCTCTTACTACTTTCTTAGGAAAAGTGTATACAAAGAAAACTGGAGCTCTTGCATATCTGAAAATGTCTTCATTATTCTGCCTTTACATTTGATTGAAGTTTTCTGGTAATAACAGGATAGAAACAAAGCTAGAATATACTAAAGGAGGAGGAACTGGGAAATAGTCTAGAGACAATAGCAAGAGACAAAAGGGGGGATGAGAGCAAAATAGAAAAGGAGAGGAAACCATAGCCTAGAATATGTCAAATGTTCAAACATAAACTTTGAAAGTCTTGTTCTCTTGTTTCCAGGCATTACAGCTACACAGATAACAATGACCATTAATTAAATGTTGGTATATTGGCTTCAGGTATAGTTGGTAGCACCCTAGAGGCCTGTCTAATGCTGGCATCTAGGGAGCTAGCAGCCTGATAGTTGGCACTCCAGCCACACACTTAAAGCAAAGCTTGCTGACCCACTGACCCTGATCTGCCCTGTCTCACTGAAAATTTCCACTCAGAAAGGAGACTTGATGGGAAAATAGTTCTGTTTTTGTAACAGGAGAAGAAATCCAGGCCAGCAGCACAGTGCTGTTTTAAATATAATCATACAACCAAGAATCATCATGCATATGTGCATATGAGAGAATATCCAAGATAAATCGTAAAGCCAACCCTGAAAGATAATTCAGTCAAACACTTTTTAAAATTTGTAATTTTTAATGAGATTGAAGAAGTTATATTTACAAAACTCCAAGGGTATTAAGAGAAAGATACAGGTGGGACAAGGTTATAGATTACAAAGACTGTTGTTAAAATAAAAAATTCAAAGGACTGGAAAAGAAACTTCCTAGAAAAAATATGTGAAGACAAAAATGGAGACATAGAGAACCACTTAAGAAAACTAGGAATCTTAGAAAGAAGAAAAAATATGTAAAAGAAAATTTTCCAGGGATGAATGAAAGGGCACAATTACTGACAAAAGAGGCACCAATTTATAGTAAAATTTAGAATATTGAGGAAAGGTGGAAGAGTATGAATTTTTTCAGACAGAGAAAGGGAGAACCATATTGTCAATGCAGATTTTGACACACAGAACAAACAACAAAAAGTATTGCATTATTATTTAGCTTTGTGTTGGCAGTGTTAGAAGTTTTAGATTGAAACTTTAATATACTCTAGCCTATGGCTTCCTTTCCTTTTACATCTTGTTTATCTTTGGGAAATTTAAAATCACTTTTAAATTTTCATTTAAAATTTAAATTTCTTAAGTTTTATATGAAATATAACTTACTGTTTAATTAGTAATTTCCTCATACACAGCCTTGGTCTGTACTACATAAATTTTGGACTGATCTCACGTATCTCAAAAATACTACAGCATTTGAAATTAAAGTATCTTAGTGTTGAAATAGTGGTATTTTATCCCTACAGTCAGGAGCAAATTTAATAGTAGGAAGTAGCAACATAATGTGTGTGTATATTCACATGTTTTTATTTATATTTGTATAAGTATATTGCATACCTACATATTTATTATAAGCTTTTATAGAGATTATATGCCATATTTCATTAACTCTAAGATGTCATTAATTATAAGAGAAACAATTATTTCATGAACATTAAAGAAAAACAACCCTACAAATTAACTCACATTAAAAGGTAGATTTCAGAGATGTTAAATGGGGCAAAACACGTGGATCTTAGAATCAACAGAAAAGCCGACAATATATTCTACTACACAGTAGACGCATTTTCTTTAATAGAGAATTCAGTTTTCTAATTCATTTTCCACTCATAAAGACCACAAATTAGCTCTTCATCAAAAATGTGTATCTTCCATTTGGAGATTCCACTTTAGGGAACTGTCGTTAGAAAATAAGGTATTTGGATGAATCCCGGCATAGATATATATATACCAAGGTATTCACTGTGTTCATCTCTATGTGAATGGAACTATAGGCATTTTAAATGTCTTTTTTTCTTTTGCTTGTCTTTATTTTGTACCTTTTTTGTAACAAGCATTATAAGTGTTGTTAATTTTTTTAAATTGTAACTTCATTTAAGGAAAATTGGAGGGGGATTCGGTGAAAATTTCAGATTTGGGGTCTGAGACATACCATTGTAAGGAAGTGTGGTACAAATAAATTACCCCTTTTTTTATTTATGTTTACTGCCTTTACTTTTAGGACTTCTAACTTTTTTTTTTTCTTTTTGGCATACATGTCAAAGAAATGATTATGTGCAAGGATTTGATTAAATATATTTATACTGAGAATTATCATAATTAATAGAATATAGTTCCATTGCATATTTAACCATACAAGTCTTGACGTGGGAGTTTGGGAAAGGAAAACTTTGATACATATAATTTTATTTTTTCCCATTATGACCAGGACTGTAACCAAAACAAATGTGTGAAAGGTGACAGAGAAGAGGGGACCTTTGGTCTCAGTAAGAATGCCCTGCCTTCTGCAGCTCTGTTTCAGAAGACCAAGATGGTGACTTACCAAACTGTGTATTTCTGGGGACAGTACAAGCATCTGGGGCATTCATTCCCATGTCTGTCCAGATGAGACTGGAAGCAGCCATTCAATTATATGAATCTCACTGGATGATATGGATTTACTGTAATTATTCTAGTCAACATGACCTTTGGATGTCATTACCTTGCAGATGTGTCAGAGGAAAATGTGCAAAATGGCAGTGACTGTAAAACTGGCACACAACATTTATTAATCCTGAAGAAAAGTATATGTACTATTTTTCAATATGATTACTATAGATATGCTAGAACTATTTCTTGGAAAAAAATCTTTTTATTACTTTTGTGTGAATTTATTTAACAAAACTGTTCTGTCTGTTGTGTCTAAGGAAAGTTCCAGAGCTTAGATATTTAATTTTAAATATGGGAGGAAACTCTTAATGAAGAGGTCAAAATAAAATAGAAAAAGCACAGGTATCTGGGAATTCAAATGTTAAAATACATGAAAAAGTTTGTGAGTTAAATTTATGACAGCAGTAACATTTTAAATTTCTAAAGACTTATCCTGTATATATATAAAATTGCCGCAGCATTCATTTTTATAAGTATTGTTTGACTCTTAATATAATCTCAGCCTTAATTCTACATTTGCATTATTTTGTAATTTTTTATTACTATTTTTAAAGGGTTAAAGAACTTGTACACTTCCACATTAATGCAATAAGGGCCTGCCAGGAAGTTGCTTCAAACACCTTTGAATTACGTATTAAAAAATAACATGTCTATGTATATGTCTTTGTATAAGTTTAGTCGTATTGGTCTGTGAAGTTACTTTGTAAGGAAATACTTTTGGACAGTTTTGTGTCCCAGGAAATGTGTATGTTTTTAAATCCTTTCTAAATACACAGTGAGGTTAATAAAAGAGGATTGGGTTTTTTTTCCTATTTAATAGATTTTTTTTCATTGAAAGCTTCATAAAAGTTAATATCTTGGTAAAAACTATTACACTGCTAACCTGTCTTTATAATTGGAAGTCATTTAACTGTTTTTGATGAAGAAAGAAATAAAATGGCAATAATAGAGTTAGCTAAAGAAAAGATTAGATTCCTTTTAAGTAAAATTTATTTGTTCTTAAATATTAGTCTAAAAAGATAAAAGTCTCATCTTCTATAATTATTATACTTTTGACTCTCTGACATGGTTATTTACAATTATTTTAATGGATGGGATTAATTCAATTATATTTTTAGTATCTAATAATTTTTAGTAAAAAGTTTGAATTTGTATCATTTTTATATTGTTAAAATGACTTTTCAGTTATATCTGCTAAACATTTTCATGGAATCATCTCTTGTTCATGGTTATGGAATTATATTTATAAAATTACTTTATACATGTTAACTTAAGATGTTCTATTTTGCATGCCTGTTGAACACTTCGTACTTGTTTGACTTGCAAAAGAGGACACCATTTCTTGGTATATGGGAAATTGGTTACAGGACTCCCTGCTTGATACCATAATCCACAACCATTCAAGTTCTTTATATAGGATGGTGTAGTATTTACATATAACCTACACACATCCTTCCATATACTTTAAATCTGTAGATTACATACAGTAGTTAATACAATGTAAATGCTATGTAAATAGTTCTTATACTGTATTGTTTAGTGAATAATGGCAAGAAAAAATCTTGGTACATGTTCAATACAGATGCAACCATCATAGGACTAACTACATGTCAGTAACAAAGTAACTTTTAAATAGACTTTAAAAAGAAAATTATTAGAGATTAAAAAGGGAACATTTTAATGATAAAGGGGTCAATCTGTCAGGAAAATATAAACATTATAAGCACATGCACCTAATAACAGAGAACCAAAACACATGAAACACAAACTGACAGAAATGAAGAATATTCAATAGTAATAGAGACTATACATCACTTCCTTTTTATTTATTTTTTTATTTTTCAATTGCAGTTATTATACTATGTTTCACATGTCGTCGGCAGCCGTCCGTCTCGAGAGACGATGGTGTAGCTTCTTAAGAGTCTATCTGCACCGCCGAGAATGGCTGTGCAGTCCAACTCGGGAGTGACACGGTATCTGTCTCCTCCCGTGTTGAATCGACATCTTGCGATGACGCTGAAGCTACAAAGCCTGGGCAGGGTGATATGGAGGGTCTGCTGTTGCCCATGCAGCAGACCCCCCCTCTCTTCGCAGCTGAAGGGTCCAAGGGAAAGACGGAGTCAATACAGCTTGGCTTCAGGTGCGCCGCAGGAGTTGCCGGTGTTGACTACAACGTCAAACCGCCTTAGGGACTCCGGCTCCGGATTTTCTGTCAGGGTTTACTCCCTTAGCCTTTCCCCTGAAGAGGTATGCCGCAAGGCAGCGGAGGTTTTTTGGAGTCAGAGTTTTCCTTCTCTGATGTACCCTGACTGGAAGATCGAACCAGCGACACTTAGCTCGCAGGCCGACGCTCAATCCACTGAGCTAAACCAGCCAGGGCAGTTTCACATGTACAACATAGTTATTAGATATTTATTTAACTTACAAAGTGATCCATTTTTATTTCTTGCATGTATCTGTCTAGTTTTCCCAATACTATTTATTGAAGATACTGTCTTTATTCCATTTTATACTCTTTGCTTCTTTTGTCATAGATTAATTAACTACATAGGTATGGGTTTATTTTTTGACTCCCTATTCTGTTACATTGATCTATATATCAGTTTTTATGCCAGAACTGTGCTTTTTTGATTACTATAGCTTTGTAGTATAGGTTGATATCAGGTAGCAGATACTTCCAACTTTTTCTTTCTCAAGATTGCTATAGCTAGTCAGGGTTTTTTGGTTTTGTTTTGTTTTTGTTTTTTGCTTTCATGTAAATTTTAGGGTTATTTGTTCTAGTCCTGTGAAAAATATCATTGGTATTTTGATAGGGATTTCATTGAATCTGTAGATTGCTTTGGATAATTTGGACATTTTAATGATGTTAATTATTCCTGTCCATGAGCACTATATAGACTTCTACTTATTTGTATCTTCAGTTTCTTTCTTCAGTGTCTAATAGTTTTCTGAGTACAGGTCTTTTACTTTGTTGGTTAAATCTATCACTAAGTATTTTACTCTTTTTGATGCAGTTGTAAATGAGATTCTTTTTTTTTTAAATTTCTCTTTTTGATAGTTTGTTCTTGGTGTATAAAAATACAATTTCTGAATATTAATTTGGTATCCTGCTACTTTACTGCATCAATTTATTTTCATTGTTTTTTGGTGGAATCTTTAGGGTTTTCTTTATATAGTATGTCATCTGCAAATAACAGTTTGACTTCTTTTTCTATTAGAATGCCTTTTTTTCCTTGTCTGATTGCTGTGACTAGGATTTCCGATACTGTGTTGAATAAAAGTGGTAAAAGTAGACATCCTTGTCTTGTTTCTGATCTTAAAAAAATTTCAACTTTTCACTATTAAGTATGTATGATGTAAGCTTTGGGTCATATATGGCCTTCATTATGTTGAGGTATGTTCTGTCTATCACCATTTTGCTGAGAGTTATCAGAAATGGATGTTGGATTTTGTCAAATGCTTTTCTGCATCTATTGATATGATATTATGACTTTAATTCTTCATTTTGTTTATGTCGTATATCATGTTAATTGATTTGTGGACTTTGAACCAACTTTGCATAGGAGGAATAAGTTCCACTTGATCACGGTATATGATCTTCTTGATGTATTACTGAATTAATTTTGCTAATATTTTGTTGAGGATTTTTGCATCTGTGTTCATCAGGAATATTGGCCTATAATTTTCGTCTTTTGTAGTTTCTTTGTCTGGTTTTGGTATCGGGTATGCCTCATTCTCAATAATGGAACAACTAGACCAACTACTCAATAATACCAAGAACACAATGAAAGACTTAAAAGAACACTAAAAGCCAACTAGACTTCACAAACAGAAAAGATTTCACCCAACAAGATTATACATTCTATTTTTAAAAGAGTTTATTTTCAGAGAGAGGGGAAGGGAGGGACAAAGGGAGAGGAACATCGACGTATGAGAGAGAAACATTGATTGGTTTGCCTCTTGCATGCCCCAACTGGGGACCTGGCCCACAACCAAGGTGTGTGCCCTGACCTGGAATCAAACTGGCAGCCTTTCGGTTAGCAGGCCAGTGGTCAGTAGACTGAGCCATCCCAGCCAGGGCCAACATTATACATTCTTAAGCACATATGGAACATTCTCCAGGATAGACCACAGACTAGGCTATAAAACAAACCCAAAAATTTAAGAGGACAGAAATAATATAAAATACATTACCTGGTCAAAATGCAATCATTTTAAATAACGGAAACAAATATGTGGGAATTAAACAATAATACACTCCTAGATAACCAGTGGGTCATAGGAGAAATAAAAAGGAATTCAGAAAATACTTTGAGATGAGTGAAAATAACACCAGAAGTTATGGGATGCGTTGCTTAAAGCAGTGCTTAGTGGGAAACTTATAGCTATAAATATCCACATTAAGAAATAGGAAAGATCCCAAATCAGTAACCTCATCTTTGACCTTAAGACATTGGAAAACAAAACTAAACTAAGCAGAAGGAAGAAAATAAACTTTAATGTGGAAATGAATGCAATAAAATAAGAGACTAGAAAAATACAAGAGAGAAAAGCAATGAAACCAAAAATTTTTTTAAGACCAACAAAATTGAAAAACCTTTAGCTGGTTTGACCAAGAAAAAAAAAAAGAATATCTTAGAATGGAGAATATACTAGAATCAGAAATAAAAGAGATTATTTCATAAAATGATAAAAGATCGTTTCTGCTGATCTTACATAGGTAAAAAGGATTATAAAGGAATACAATGAATAATTATATGTGGACAAATTAGACAACCTAGTTGAAATGGACAAATTCCTAGAGAGACACAAATGCTGGAACTGACTATAAAGAAATCGTTTGTTCGTTCAGCAGCCGTCCGTCTCGAGAGACGATGGTGTAGCTTCTTAAGAGTCTATCTGCACCGCCGAGAATGGTTGTGCAGTCCGACTCGGGAGTGACACGGTATCTGTCTCCTCCCGTGTTGAGTCGACATCTTGCGATGACGCTGGAGTGTCCTCTCCAGTGAAGCTGAAGCTACAGAGCCTGGGCAGGGTGATATGGAGGGTCTGCTGTTGCCCATGCAGCAGACCCCCCCTCTCTTCGCAGCTGAAGGGTCCAAGGGAAAGACGGAGTCAATACAGCTTGGCTTCAGGTGCGCCGCAGGAGTTGCCGGTGTTGACTACAACGTCAAACCGCCTTAGGGACTCTGGCTCCGGATTTTCTGTCGGGGTTTACTCCCTTAGCCTTAAAGAAATAGACAACCAGAATAGACATAACAAGGGAAGGTTTTGAATCAGTGATTTTTAAAATAAAGGAAAACTGTCCCCAAAGAGAAGCCCAGACCTGGGAGGCTTTAGCACTGAATTCTACTAGATATTTAAAGAATTGATACCAATTCTTAACAAACTTCAAAAAGATTGAAGAGAATACTTCCCATCTCATTCTATGATGTCAATAGTACCCTGATAACCAAAACCAAAGACATCATAATGGAACTACAGACCAATATCTCTACCACCATGGATGCAAAAATTCTTAAAATATGCTAGGAAACAAATTAAGCAACATATAAAAGAATCACACACTCCGATCAAGTAGAATGTATCCCCAGAATGCAAGATTGGGTGGTTTAACATCTGAAAATTGGTTGGTGTAATATATCACGGCAATAGAATTAAAAAGAATTACATGATCTTGTGTATAGATGCAAAGAACACATAAAACAAAATCCAACCCATTTTTATGGTTTTAAATAAAACACTAAGTAGTAATAGAAGGGCACTTCTTCAACTTGGTAAATGTCATTATAAAAAAAACAGAGCTAATATAATACTTAATGGTGACACTGGTTGCTTTTTTCCTAAGATGAGGAACAAGACAAAAATACCTGCTCTTGACACTCTTACTCAACATTATACTGCAGGTTCTAGCCAGAGCAATTATGCAAGAAAAATAAAAATACAAAAAGAAGTGGAACTATCTCTGTTTGCATATGACATAATCTTGTACATAAAAATAAATAACCCATTAAAAAAACCACTAGAGCTAATAACTGAGTTCAGCAAGGTTGCATATTCAAGACCTATATAAAAAATCAGTTATATTTCTATATACCTGCAATGAGAAAAAAATAAAATTAAGAAATCTCATTTACAATAGCATCAAAAAGAACACAATATGATGAATAAATTGAACTAAAGAAGTACAAAACTTGTACTCTGAACATCACAAAACATTGCTGAAAGTAATTAAAGATCAAAATGAATGGGAAAAATCTCATTCATGATTTGGAAGACTTGACATTGTTAAATGGAAATGCTTTTTAATCTACAGATTCAACACAGCCCCTATCAGAATTCAGCTGAGTTTTTAATCCAAAGTAACATGTTGATTCTACAATTCATGTGGAATTCCAAGTAATACAGAATAGCTGAAATAATACTGGAAAATGAAGACTAAAGGAAGAGTTACACTTCACAGTTCCACAACTTTTAGAAAGCAATGATAATAAGGCGGTGTAATACTGGCACAAAAATAGGCACATCAATGAATGGAAGAGAATTGTGAATTCAGAAATAAATTCATGCTTCTATGGTCAGTTGATTTTCTTTTTTTTTTTTTAAATTTTATTTTTTGGTTATTCAATTACAGTTGTCCCATTTTTCCCCCATTGCTCCCACCTCCCAGCCCATCCCTTCTCCCACAATTATATCCCTCCCCGTTGTCCATGTCCATGAGTCATTCATATACGTTCCTTGACTAGACCCTTCCCTTACTTATCCCCCTTCTCTCCCTCCCCCCTCCCCCCTACTGACTACTATTCTAGTCTTTGCCTATTTAGTTCGTTTGTTTGTGTTGCTCTTTAGTTTCCTGTATTGGGTGATATCATATGGTATTTCGTTTTCTTTGCCTGGCTTATTTCACTAAGCATAATTCTCTCTAGTTCCATGCATGTTGTCGCAAATGGCAGGAGTTCTTTCTTTCTGCTACATAGTATTCCATTGTATAGATGTACCACAGTTTTTTGATCCACTCATCTACAGATGGGCACTTAGGCTGTTTCCAGCACTTAGCTATTGTAAATAGGGCTGCTATGAACATAGGGGTGCATAAGTTTTTTTGAATTAGGGTTTTAGGATTTTTCGGGTATAATCCTAGCAGTTGGAATCACTGGTTCAAATGGCAGTTCCATTTTTAGTTTTTTGAGGTAATTCCATACTGTTTTCCATAGTGGCTGCACCAGTCTGCATTCCCACCAACAGTGCAGTAGGGTTCCTGTTTCTCCACATCCTCGCCAGCATTTGTTGTTTGTTGATTTGTTGATGATGGCCATTCTGACAGGTGTAAGGTGGTATCTCATTGTGGTTTTTACTTGCATGTCTCTGATGGCCAATGATGTTGAGCATTTTTTCATGTGCGTATGGACCTTCTGTATGTCCTCTTCGGAGAAGTGTTTGTTCAGGTCCTTTGCCCATTTTTTAATTGGGTTGTTTGTTTTCTTGATGTTGAGTTGTATAAGCTCTTTATATATTTTGGAGATCAGTCCCCTGTCTGTGATATCATTGGCAAATATGTTTTCCCATGTGGTTGGTTTCCTTTTCATCTTGCTGATGTTTTCTTTTAATGAGCAGAAACTCTTCAGTTTGATGTAATCCCATTTATTTATTTTTTCCTTTATTTCTCTTGCCTTAGGAGATGTATCCGTGAAGATATTGTTACGTGTGATATCTGAAATTTTCCTGCCTATGTTTTCCTCTAGGACTTTTATGGTATCACGGCTTACATTTAAGTCTTTAATGCATCTTGAGTTTGTTCTCGTGTGTGGTGTAAGTTGGTGGTCTAGTTTCATTTTTTTGCACGTCCCTGTCGAGTTCTCCCAGCACCATTTGTTAAAGAGGCTCTTCTCACTCCATTTTATGTTCCTTCCTCCTTTATCAAATATTAGTTGACCATAGAGGCCTGGGTTTATTTCTGGGCTTTCAGTTCTGTTCCACTGATCTATATGTCTGTTTTTATGCCAGTACCAGACTGTTTTGATCACAGTGGCTTTGTAGTACTGTTTGATATCTGGTGTTGTGATTCCTCCTGCTGTGTTCTTCTGTCTCAAGATTGCTTTTGCTATTCTGGGTCTTTTTTGGTTCCATATGAATTTATGGAGTATTTGTTCTAGGTCTGTGAAATATGTCATTGGTATTTTAATAGGCATTGCATTGAATCTGTAAATTGCTTTGGGTAGTATGGCCATTTTGATGATGTTGATTCTTCCCATCCAAGAACATGGTATTTGCTTCCATTTATTTGTATCTTCCTTAATTTCTTTCTTCAATGTTATGTAATTTTCAGAGTACAGGTCTTTTATCTCTTTGGTTAAGTTTACTCCTAGGTACTTTATTTTTCTTGTTGCTATAGTAAATGGTATTTTCTTTTTTGTCTCTGTCTCTGATATTTTATTGTTGGTGTACAGAAATGCCTTAGATTTCTGTATATTTATTTTGTACCCTGCTATTTTACCAAATTCACTTATTATATCGAGTAGTCTTTTAGTGGATTTTATAGGGTTTTCTAGGTATACTATCATGTCGTCTGCAAATAATGATAGTTTTACTTCTTCTTTCCCAATTTGGATGCCTTTTATTTCTTTGTCTTGTCTGATTTCTGTGGCTAGGACTTCCAACACTATGTTGAATAGAAGTGGGGAGAGTGGACAGCCTTGTCTAGTTCCTGATTTCAGGGGGAATGCTTTCAGTTTTTGTCCATTGAGTATGATGTTGGCTTCAGGCTTCTCATATATAGCCTTAATTATGTTAAGATATGCTCCCTCTATTCCCATTTTGCTGAGTGTTTTCAACATAAATGGGTGTTGTACTTTATCAAATGCTTTTTCTGCATCTATAGATATGATCATGTGATTGTTGTCTTTCATTTTGTTTAGGTGATGTATTATATTTATTGATTGGCGAATATTAAACCATCCTTGCATCCCTGGAATGAAGCCCACTTGATCATGGTGTATGATCTTTTTGATGTATTGCTGGATCCTGTTTCCCAAAATTTTATTGAGGATTTTAGCATCTATGTTCATCAGTGATATTGGCCTGTAGTATTCTTTCTTTGCTGTGTCTTGACCTGGTTTTGGGATTAGGGTAATACTGGCTTCATAGAAAGAGTTTGGGATTTTTCCCTCTTCTTGGATTTTTTTGAATAGTTTGAGGAGGGTAGGAGTTAGTTCTTCCCTAAATGTTTTGTAAAATTCGCCTGTGAAGCCATCCGGTCCAGGGCTTTTGTGTGGAGGGAGATTTTTGATTACTGTTTCAATTTCCTTCTTTGTTATTGGTCTGTTGTGACTTTTCTACTTCTTCTTGATTCAGTTTTGGAAGGTTATATGTTTCTAGAAATCTGTCCATTTCTACTAGGTTGTCAAATTTCTTGTCATATAGTTGTTCGTAGTAATTTCTTATAATTGTATTTCTGAGGTATCAGTCGTGATTTCTCCTCTTTCATTTCTGATTTTGTTTATTTGGGTCTTCTCTCTTTTTTTCTTAATGAGCCTGGCTAGAGGCTTGTCAATTTTGTTTATTTTTTCAAAGAACCAGCTCCTAGTTTTGTTGATTTTTTGGATTGTTCGTTTCGTTTCTATGTCGTTTAATTCTGCTTTGATCTTAATGATTTCCTTTCTTCTTTTTGCTCTAGGCTTTGTTTGTTGTTGCTGTTCTAGTTCTTGTAGCTTTATGGTTAGGTTTTTTATTTGAGATTCTTCTAGCCTTTTCAGATATGCCTGTATTGCTATGAACTTCCCTCTTAGGACTGCTTTTGCTGTGTCCCATAGGTTTTGGGCTGTTGTGTGTTCATTGTCATTAGTTTCTAGAAATTTCTTGATTTCCTCTTTGATGTCATTGTTAACCCATTCGTTATTTAAGAGCGTGTTATTCATTCTCCTTGAGTTTGGGTGTCTTTGATTTTTTTTCCCTGAGGTTGATTTTTAGTTTCAAGGCATTGTGGTCTGAAAAGATGCTTGATATGATTTCAATTTTCTTGAATTTGTTGAGGCTTGTTTTGTGTCCTATTATGTGGTCTATCTTTGAAAATGTCCCATGTGCCTTTGAAAAGAATGTATATTTTGCTTCTTTGGGGTGAAAACTTGTGTATATATCAGTTAAGTCCATGTGGTTTAGTGTGTTGTTCAATGCCTGGTCAGTTGATTTTCAACAAGGGTGTCAAGATCAACCAAAGGAGAAACAATAGTCTTTGATAAATGGTGTAGAGACAACTACATAGCCACATGCAGAAAGTGTTAAGTAGCACCCTTACCTCACACCATGTACAAAAATAAAATCAAAATACATGGAAGGTCTAAATATGAGCAAAAACTATAAACTTCTAGAAGAAAACATAGGGGTAAATCTTAATGATCTTGAATATGACATCAAAAGCCAGAGCAATAAATCGGACCATCAAAATTACACACTTTTTTGCTTCAAAAGATCTATCAAAGTGAAATGACAATTGGAAGAAGGGGAGAAAATATTTACAAATCATATATCTGATAAGGGATTTATATCTAGGATATATAAAGAAGCCTTACAACTCAAGAGTAAAAATTCAAATCAACATATTGTTATTGGCATAAAAACAGTGACATAGATCAATGGAAAAAATAGACCGGAAATAAACCCACACAAATATGGTTAATTAGTTTATGACAAAGATGCCAAAAATATACAATGAGGAATAGACAGTCTTCAATAAATGGTATTAGGAAAAATGGACAGCCACTTGCAAAAGAATGAAACTGCATAACTACCTTACACAATATACAACAATTAACTCAAATGGTTTAAAACTTGAACCTAAGAACTAAAACCATAAAACTAGAAGAAAACAGGCATTAGTCTTGGTGATGATTTTTTGAATCTGACAACAAAAGCAAAGGCAACAAAACTAAAACAAGTGGGACTACATCAACTTAAAACAGCTGTCTAGCAAAGAATAACATCAACAATATGAAAAGACTAGATACCAAATGTGAGAAAATAATGGCGAATCATTTAGCTAATAAGGGGTTAATATCCAAAATATATAGAGAACTCATACTATTCAATAGAAGGAAAAATAAAATCTCATTTTAAAATGGGCAGAGACTTTTTTTCTTAAATACTCTCAAAGGTCTGCAGGCCTCAGGTGTGTGAACGTTGGCCTCACTGTGCCCTTTGCTTTTTGCTGTGTGGTCGGTCCTAGGCTCAACACTGGTTCCAAACTGGAATCTGCATTAACCTGGTGAGCATCACTTGCTCCACCCTGCCAACTTCCTGAGACCTTGCCTCACCCAATTTTTATACAACCCTAAGCTCTTCCAAGGGCTGAGCTTTACAAGCAGCCAGTAGGCAACAGTAGTCCTCAGGTGCCCTGTGTCTTTTGCTGAGCTGTCCCAGGTTCGGTATTGGTGGCAGCCAAGCTCACTTTATAGTGTGCTCTCTTCCACACACCTTCATATCTAGCACAGGCAACTACCAACCATCGATTGCTTCGTAGTGCTGAGCTGGCCACATGTAGCTGACCTCAGCCTGCACCAAAGCTTCCCCACCCCACCAAGAGGCCCCAGAACCAACACACCTGGTGGCCAGCTTCAGACCACAACAGAGCACCACCCAATTATCATCATGAGTGGCCTTTCCAAAGTGTGAGCCACTGAGGCAATTCCTACTTCATGGGTTCAGCCCCTGTGTAGCAGGTCATACTCTTTGGTCCTGGCCAATTCTCACAGCCAATCAGCATAAGGATCAAACCCATGCCAACAGCAATCAAGGCTCAACTACAACAGAAGGGCACACACAACTCACAAAAGGGATAATCCTGAAGCACCTGGCTCAGTTAATCAGAGAGACTGCACGACAGGGCACCACAGGACAACTATATAGGCTAATTTGCCAAGACTGGGGGACATAGCAGATCTACCTAATATATAGAAACAAATACAGAAAGGCAGCCAAAATGTGGAGACAAACATACATGTCCCAAATGAAAAGACAGAAGAAAACTCCAGAAGACAACTAAACAAAATGGAGAAAAGCAATTTGTCCGATACAGAGTTCAAAACACTGGCTATAATGATGCTCGAGGAACTTAGAACTTCAACAAAGAGATACTAAGCATAAAAAGGACATTGAAACCATATAAAAGAACCAGTCAGAAGTAAAGAATACAATAGCTAAAATGAAGAATGCACTAGAAGTAATATCAAATTAAATGAAGCAGAGCATGAAATCAGCAGTTTGGAAGACAGGCAGAAAACAATCAGAACAGCAAATAGAAAAAAAAATATGAAAAAATATTTTATGCAAATGGAAACAAAATGAAATCTGGGGTAGCAATACTTAGACAAAATAGACTTTAAAACTAAGGCTATAATAAGAGACAAAGTAGACTACCTTCTTACACCACACACAAGAATAAATCCAAAATTGATTGAAGACTTAAATATGCCTCAAAACCATAGAACTCCTAGAAGAAAACCTAGGCAGTAAACTCTCTGGGCCCTATTTCATGGGTATCTAGCAGTGGGGGGCGGTAGCAAGGGAAATCTTCCTACTGCTAATCCTGGATTCCTCGGGTTCAGGGCATTAAAAAGACTCATTTTCGTTTTCTTCCTATGTCTTACTGTCAGGGAGGGATTTTGCAGTCACTTCCTTTCTTTGCATCATTAGGTTCCCTTTCTTTGCCGAATCCTTATTGCATAAAGACATAAACACCTGGGCATAAGGGATTTTGTCCCATTTCCCTGACCATTGGCAAAACAATTTCAACTGTATGATGGTGTAGTAACTTAAAGAACCACTTAGGGGCCATTTTTCCCCAGACTAAAGTATATATAGGCCAAGGAATGTTACAACAGAAAACCAATTCCCGTCTTAGTCATGGGTCAATCTGCTAAACTTTGGCCCAATGGACTCCCTTTAGGAATCAAGACAGAACAACCCTTGGTGGCATGAAAGTACAGACCCCAAACCATACCCATAGCAAGACCCCAAAGTAGGAACATATGAACAAAACTTGGATCCATAATTTTATTAGTCCGAATGAACACTCACAAGCAAATCCTAGCATTTTACCTTCAGCCAGCCAGTATCACAAGTGGTCCTGACTGGACCTACTAAGCACCAAGTGCAAGTGGAACAAAGTCCAAGTGGTACAAACCCAAACAGTACAAAACCCCAGAAGCACAAAGCCCAAATGGCATAAAGCAAAGCCCAGGTCCTGGCCAGATAGCTCAATTGGTGAGAGCATTGTCCTGATATACCAAGGTTGGGAGTTCAATCCCTAGTCGGGGCACATATAAAAGTCAACCAATGAATGCAAAAATAAGTGGAACAAAAATCTCCCTCAAGTCAATAAATAAAATTTATTTTTTAAATTCTGTTTTTAAAAAAGCAAAGCCCAAATGACACAAAGCCCAAGTAGCATAAAGCCCAAATGGCAGGGTAAATGGCTGGCTAATCAAAACTTTGCTGGCATCTGTCCATGATCTCTCAGCTCTAGCAGTTTTCAAAAGTTAGCAGTGTCCTTCCCGTTAATTTCAGGTGACTGGTTCATTAAAACTTTGCCAGTAGTTGTCAGTGGCATAAAGCCCAAATGGCAGGGGTAGAGGAACCCTGGTTTGCACGCTGGTTCAACTCACTCTGTCTAAGTGTTCGTCTACTTCCTAGAAATCCATTTCCTTTCACTAGCCAAGCATTTCAGGTGGCTGATGCCTAGAAATCCATTTTGCTCTCACCAGCCTACTTTTGGGGTTGACCTGCAACAGCAGCTGAGACCCAAGCCTGCACTCTCGGGACTTATCGAGATCCATGGTCTCCTGCCTGGCTCACCAAACACTGAAACCAAACAAGTGAGTTTGGCTGCCTGTGCCAGTAAAAGCCAAACTTGTGAGTCAGGCTTGGATGCAAAAGGAAAGAGGTTCATTGCTGACCTGGAAGAATGGTGGACTCCTGTCTCAAAGACCATCTCACTATCCTACCCAAGCCCATGGTTCTTACAGGGATAGGAAGGGCTTTCCTTATCCAATCACCCTTCTAGCTTTTGGCATGCTCAGGCCCTATCCATTAGTCTCTCTAGCCTTTGGTGTGTTCAGTGTAAGAACCACTCCCTACGCTATCTTGGCTAATGTGGAGCACTCCCCAGTGTTCCGTGTCTACAGTAACAGGGTCAAAAGGGAGTAGAAGGCTGCAGGATCCACAGTTGGAAAGCCTAGAGATGCCGCAGCCCTCAGCCCACCTCCTGATGCTGGACATGGCACCCCCACATCCGGGGGAGCTGGTCGGAGTCCACAGGGCACCTCTGGATACTGGCATACCTACATCCTCTGCACTGCCCCCATGCCACCAACCCCCATGACTGACTATGATAACAATTGCCCTTAGTAATTTTTTTTTTTTGATATATTTCCTCAGGCAAGGGAAACAGAAGAAAAAATAGACAAATGGAACTACATCAAACTACAAGTTATTGCAAAGCAAAGGAAACCATCAATTAAAAAAAAAAAAAAAAAACCCTACCACCAGGGGAAGGTATTCACCAACAATACATTCGGTAAGGGGTTAATATCCAAAATGTGTAAAGAATTCATATAACTTAACACCAAAAAAAATCCTTTTAAAAGTAGGCAGAGACCTAACTAGACATTTCTTCAAAGAGGACATACAGATGGCCAAAGGCATATGAAAAGATGCTCAACATCACTAATGCTTAGAGAAATGCAAATTAAAAAGAGAGATCTCACCTCACACCTGTGAGAATGGCTATCATCAATAAATCAAACAAGTGCTGGCGAGAATGTGGAGAAAAGGGGACCCTTATGAACTGTTGGTTGGATTGCAAATTCATGCTGCCACTATGGATCCAGTCTGAAGGTTCCCTCCAAAAATTAAAAAATAGAACTACCTTGTGACCCAGCAATTCCACTTCTGGGTATCTCTCCAAAAAAAATCGAAAACATTAATTTAAAACGAAATATGCACACCTATGGTATTGCAGCGTTATTTACAATAGTGAAGATATGGTTGCATCATAAGTGCCCATCAGTAAGTAGACTATTGGATTAAGAAGTGGTACATATAGAGGGACTACGGGCCAAGATGGAGGCTGAGATAGACATGCTGCATCTCCCTCCAAAACTAAGAAGGAATACAACTACCTCAAAACTAGAGACAACCAGAAGTTCCAGAAAATCAAGCTGCTTGGAAGTCCAACAAACAAAGATATCAAGAAGAAATACTCATCCAGACAGGTAGGAGGGGCAGAGCTTGGGCAGAGAGGATGCAGTGTGGTGGTGGGGGCGGTGCCGGCAGGAGTGGTGGTGGCTAGTGGTGGAAAGCACAGTCACAGATTTTTTAAAGTGGGGTGGACACCTGGGGAGCGTTCCCAGCTCCTGACCAGACCACGCAGCTCATGGTTCCAGCGCCAGGGAAAATCAAGCCTCATTGCTTCTGACTGTGCAAACCAGTGGGGGTTGGGGTAGAAGAAGAAACTTCCAGTCTCTCAGCAGAGTCTGCTTGTTTAAAGGGCTCCCACAGTCCTAGAACATCCACAGACACACCTACTCTGGGAACGACAGCCAGGAAAACAGCTGAAGAGTCGCCAGTCCCATACAAAGCTGGGAGAGGTGCCTGGAAAAGGGGCAAGTGCTGAGCAAGTGGCATTGTTCCCTCTCTGACCCCTCCCCCACATACACACCACAACGTGGTGAAAGGAGTCGCCCATACTGACAAATACCTAAGGCTCCGCCCCTTACAAGATAACAGGAGCGACAGCTCTACCTAAGACAGAGGCAAACAAACACAGGAGCCTGTCAAGATGAGGAGACAGAGAAGTTTGGCCCAAAAGGGGGAACGGATCAAGGTTCCAGTGGGAGAATGAAGCGACGAGGAGATAGCCAACCTAACAGATAAAGAGTTCAAAACACTGGTGATAAGATGCTTACAGGCTTGACAGATATGCTTGAGTACAGCAAATGCATAAGGGAAGAAGTGAAGGCTATGCTAAGTGAAACGAAGGAAAATCCACACAAAACCAATGGTGAAGGGAAGAAAAGCGGGGTTCAAATCAGTGATTTGAAACATAAGGAAGAAAACAACAGTCAACCAGTACAGAATGAGGAAACAAGAATTGAAAAAAATGAGAAGAAGCTTAGGAACCTCTGGGACAACTTTAAACGTGCCGACATCAGAATCATAGGGGTGCCAGAAGGAGAAGAGGAAGAGCAAGAAATTGAAAGCTTATGTGAAAAAATAGTGAAGGAAAACTTCCCAAACTTGGTGAAGGATATAGACATACAAGTCCAGGAAGCACAGAGAGTCCCAAACAAGCTAGACCCAAGGAGGACCACACCAAGACACGTCATATTTAAAATGCCAAAGGTGAAAGTTAAAGAGAGAATATTAAAAGCAGCAAGAGAAAAGCAGAGAGTTACCTACCTACTAAGGGTTGCCTATAAGGCTATCAGCTGATTTCTCAAAAAAAACTATAGGCAAGGAGGAGCTGGCAAGAAGTAGTCAAGAGTAACCAAGATTACTCTATCCAGCAAAGCTATCATTTAGAATGGAAGGGCAGATGAAGTGCTTCCCAGGCAAGGTAAAGCTAAAGGAGTTCATCATCACCAAGCTATTATTATATGAAATGTCAAAGGGACTTACTTAAGAAAAAGAAGGACGCGCAGGAGACTTCTGGCCAGGATGGAGACCTAGCCTGACATGCTCTGTCTCCCTCCACAACTAAGAAGGAATACAACTACCGCAAAACCAGAAATAACCAGAAGTTCCAGAAAATAAAGCTACATGGAAGTCCAACATGTGAAGTTATAAAGAAGTGGTGCTTGCCTGGACAGGTAGTAGGGGCGAAGCCAGGGCGGAGATGTCAAGCTGTGCTGGCAGCGGCTGCGGTGGCGGCTGCTGCAGCAACAGCGGCAGGATGGCGGTAAGCACAGACATCTGTATTTAAGGGGAGGTGAGAAGCGCCTGGGGAGCACCCCTGGCTGCAGACCAGACCCGTCAGCTTGCAATTCCAATACCAGGGAAGGCAGACCCCCATTGCTTTGGACTATGAGACCAAGAGGGGGTGGGGAAGGAGGAGGAGGCTCCCAGTCTCTCAGGGGAGAGAGAACGACGTGAATCCATCTTGGACCCCCACCCCCACAGAAAATGCCACAGTGTCGTGAAAATGCTCGCTCACTTGTGACGAGTGCACGAGGCACTGCCCCCTATAACGTAGGAGGTATGACAGCCCCACCCAGGAAGCAAAGGTGAACACAGAATTTTCAGGATGGCACAGATAATGATAGAGATCCCAGTGATGCAGCTGACCAGACAGCAAATATCTAATCTAACAAAGCAGCAGATAGGAAATCTTTCTGAGGCACAGTTCAGAGCTTTGATTATAAGAATGCTTACACACTTAACAGCAGATCTTAAACAAGACGGGGAAGGAATGAAGGCTAATCCTGCTGAAATGAACAAAAACACATGCGAAACTAGTGGTGAGGGAAAGAAAACCAGGGATCAAATCAACAAATCGGAACATAGGGAAGGAACGGTCAACCAGTGCAGAAAAAGGAAATGAAAAGTGAGGAAAATGAGGAGAGGCTCAGAAACCTATGGGACAGCTATAAGCTGGCCAACATCCAAATCATAGGGTTCCCAGAGGGCGACGAAGAAGAACTAGAAATAGAAAAATTACGTGAAAAAATAATGAAGCAGAACTTCCCAAACGTGGGGAAGGAAATAGACTTACAGGTCCAGGAAGCACAGAGAGTTCCAAAACAACTGGACCCAGGGAGAACCACACCAAGACACTTTATAATCAAAATGTCAAAAATTAGAGATAGAGAATCTTAAAAGCAGCAAGAGAGAAGAGAATTATGTACAAAGGGGTCCCAATAAGACTATCAGCTGATTTCTCAAAAGAAACTCTGCAGGCAAGAAGGGACTGGCAAGAAATATTCAAAGTAATGAAAAGCAAAAACCTACAGCCATGAATACTCTATCCAGCAAAACTGTCATTCAGAATAGAAGGGCAGAGAAAGTGTTTCCAGGACAAAGTAAAACTGAAGAAGTTCATCAGATCCAAACCACTGTTATATGAAATGTTAAAGGGACTTGTTTAGAAGAAGGAGGATCAAAACTATGAACACTAAAATGAACACTATCACAAAAACCAACAACAGAAGCTAGGGAACTGAAACAAAGGCAAAATAAGTAGGCAACGAGAGTGGGAAAAGAATTATGGGTATGGGGGACATTATGGGCGGAGGTCAGCAGGGAGGAGGAGGGGGAAAGGGAGGGAGATGGTACAGGAATTAAGAAGCATAGTAGGAGGGAGTGGAGTAGACAGGAAGGGGTTGAGAAGAACTATATTCACAATCAATGGGCATGGACTAAGGGGGGGGGACAACTGGAGGGTGGGCCACCGGGTGGAGGGGAGCAAAGTGAAAAGAAACTGGGACAACTGTAACAGCATAATCAATAAAGCATATTTAAAAAAAGATCAAAATTATGAACATTAAAATGACAACAAGCACAACTATCAACAACTGAATCTAAAAAATAAAAACAAAATCCAACTAAGCAATCCACAATAGGAACAGAATCATAGGTATGGGGATCATTTGGAGGGTTATCAGCTGGGAGGGGGAAAGGGGAGAAATGGGTAAGTGGTGCAGGGATTAAGAAGCATAATTGTTTGTTACAAAATAGACATGAGGAAATTAAGAATAAGATAGGAAAGGATGAAGCCAAAGAACTTGTATGCACGATCCATGGACATGAACTAAGGGGGGTTGGATTGATGGAGGGAAGGGGAGTACTGGACAGAGGGAAGCAAAGGAAAAAAAATGGGACTACTGTAACAACATAATAAAATATTCTTAAAGAAAAGTGGTACATATATACAGTGGAATATTACTTGGCCAGAAAAATGAAATCTTAACATTTGCAGCAACATGGAGACATAGAGGGTATTGTGCTAAGTAAAATAAGTCAGACAAAAAAAGAGAACACCATATTATTTCACTTATATGTTAAATCTAAAGAACAAATAAATGAACAAAACAGGAACAGACTCAGATAGAGAACAGAGTGATGGTTGTCAGGTGAGAGGAGGTTTGGGGGACTGAGTAAAAAACGGGATTAAGAACTACAAATTGGTAGTTACAAAGTAGTCACAGGGATGTGAAGTACAGCATAAGAAATATAGTCAATAGGACTTCCGGCCAAGATGGAGGCTTAGACGGACACGCTAGGTCTCCCTCTACAACTAGAGAGGAATACAACTACTTCAAAACAAAGGATAACTAGAAATTCCAGAAAATAAAACTACACGGAAGCCCAACATATGAAGTTATAAACCAGCGGTGCCATTTGGGCAGGTAAGAGTTAAAGAGGGCAGTGCTGTTTGCGGTCGCACCTGGAGCGATGGGGCGGCGAGGAATCCCGGCTGCGGTCAAGCCCCTGGCGGTGCGCAACCCCGGCGCTGGGGAGAGCGGCCGCCGCATCGCCTTGAACAGTGAGGCCCAGGGGGGGCGGGAGGACGGATCCCAGTCTCCTAGCTGAATAACTGTGTGAATCCATCTTGGACCCCCGCCCCCAAAGAAAGCACCACAGGGCTGCGAAATAGGTCGCAGACAGGCGCCAGTCGCTGAATTGTGACGCGTACACAGGCACTGCCCCTTACAGCCGGCCCAAGAAAACAAAACGCACCTGTCAAAATGAGGTGGACAACTATAGAAATCCCGGTAGCACAGCTCACCAGGCAACAGATAGAGAACCTGACAGATGAACAGATAAGAAACCTGTCAGAGGCTCAGTTCTGGGCCATTGTTATCAGGTGGCTTACAGAATTCACAAAAGAGCAGGAAAAAGATAAGAAAGAAGCGAAAAACATTCATAACGAAAGGAACAAAACCACATACGAGACAGATGGTGAGGAAAAAAAATCCAGAGTTCATTTCAACAAACTGGAATATGGAGAAGGAACAAGCAGTCAACCAATGCAGGGAGAGGAAATGGGAAGCAACAATGAGAGGATCAGAAACCTCTGGGACAGCTATAAAAGGCCCAACATAAGAATCATTGGTTTGCCAGAGAGCGAGGAAGATGAACTAGAACTTGAAAAATTGAGTGAAAATATAATAAAGGAGAACTTCCCAGACTTGGGGAAGGGAATAGACTTGCAGGTCCAGGAAGCAAGGAGAGTTCCCAAGAGACTGGACCCAGGGAGAACCACTCCAAGACACATTATAATCAAAATGTCAAAAATTAAAGATAAAGAGAGAATCTTAAAAGCAGCAAGAGAGAAGAAAAGAATTATGTACAAAGGGGTCCCAATTAGACTATCAGCTGACTTCTCAAGAGAGACCCTACAGGCAAGAAGGGACTGGCAAGAAATATTCAAAGTAATGAAAATCCAAAACCTACAACCACGAATACTCTATCCAGCGAAATTGTCATTCAGAATAGAAGGACAGAGAAAGTGTTTCCAGGACAAAATAAAACTGAAAGAGTTCATTAGATCCAAACCACTGTTATATGAGATGTTAAAGGGACTGGTTTAAAAAACAGAAGCTAGGGAGATGAAACAAAGGCAAGCTAAACAGGCAACGAGAGTGGAAAAGGAACTGTGGGTACGGGAAGCATATTGGGGGGAGGTCAACAGGGAGGGGGAGTGGGGAGAGGGAGGGAGATGATATAGGAATTGGGGATCATGGTAGGAGGGAATGGAATAGACGGAGAGAGGTTGGGAGGAACTGTATGCACAACTAATGGACATAATCTAAAAGGGGGGGACAACTGGAGGGAGGGGGCCACCGGGTGGAGGGGAGCAGAGGGAAGGGAAATTGGCACAAATGTAATATTTTAATCAATAAAACACATTAAATCTGAAAAAAAAAAGAAATATAGTCAATAATATTGCAATAACTATAATATGTATGGGGTCAAGTGGTAGTAGGCTTATCAGGGAGATCACTTCAGAAATGATATCAATGTCTAATCATTATGCTATACACCTGCAACTAATATAAAATAATATTGAATGTCAACTATGACCGAAATTTTTTTTTAATGGGCAGAGGATCTGAAGAGAGATTTTTCCAAAGAAGACACTGTGGATGGCCAACGGGTACACAAAAAGGTTCTGAACATCTAATTATCGGGGTAATGCAAATCAAAAAGCACAATATGACATTACTTCACATCTGTTAGAATAGTTATTATCAAAAGACAAGAAATAGTAAGTGTTGGTGAGAATGTGGAAAAAAGGGATCTTTTATGCACTGTTGATGAGAATATAAATTGTTGCAGCCACTGTGGAAAACAGTTTGTAGGCTCCTCAAAAAATTACAAAATAGAACTACGATATGATCCAGCAATTTCATTTTGGGGTATTTTTCTGAAGAAAATTAAAACACTCAAAAAGATATATGCACCCCCATGTTCATTGCAGCATTATTTATAATAGCTAAGGTATACACGATGAAATACTCTTCAGCCAAAAAAGAAAAGAAAGAAAGAAAGAAGGAAGGAAGGGAGGAAGGAAGGAAGGAAGGAAGGAAGGAAGGAAGGAAGGAAGGAAGGAAGGAAGGAAGGAAGGAAAGAAAAGAAAGAAAGAAAGAGAAAGAAAGAAAAGAATGAAATCTTGCCATTTGCAGCAACATGGATGGGCCTTAAGGGCACTATGCTAAGCAAAATAAGTCAAACAGAGAAAGGCAAATGCTGTATGATTTCACATGTGGAATATAAAAAAACAACAACAACAACAAAAAAAAAAACCTAGCTTTTAGATACAGAGAAGAGATTGGTGGTTGCCAGAGGCAGGGAGTGGGAGGTGGGGGTACAGTGGGTGAAGGGTGCAGACTTACAATTATGAATCAGTCATAGGGATGTAATGTATGGCATGGTGACTATAGTTAATATTGTATTGCATACTTAAAATTTACTAAGATGGTAGATCTTAAAAATTCTCATTACAAAAAAAATCTTCATAACTATATACAATGATGGATGTCAACTAGACGTACCGCGGTGATCATTTTGCAATATGTATAAATATAAAATCATGTTGTACACCTGGAACTAGTATAATGCTATATGTCATTATACCTTTATTTAAAAAATGAATTTAAAATCTAATCCTAAAAAAAAAAAGAAATTTTAAAATATAATAGTTCTCAAAAAAGAAGTAGAAAATTTAACTTTTTGAGTAGTCCGAATAACTAATAGAAGGGGGAAAATGAAAAGAAAATTCCTAAGCAATAGAGAGGGAATAAGGTGGCCTAATGACATTTTGGTCAGGAAGCCTGAGGCAAAGAAGACCATGCCCTGCTCTCAGAGCTTAGCCCTCTCCAGAAAGCACTGTTGTTGTTGTTGTTGATTTGTTTTTTTTTTTTTTTGCTTTTTATTTTTTTGGCACTTTGACTTACACTCAAAAAATGATTCAAGCCTCAATATGAGTAAAGAATGGAGTTAGGACTTCTGGCCAAGATGGAGGCTTAGACTGACATGCTCTTTCTCCCTCCACAACTAAGTAGGAATACAACTACTTCAAAACCAAAGATAACCAGAAGTTCCAGAAAATAAAACTACACGGAAGCCCAACGTATGAAGTTATAAACCAGCGGTGCTCGTCTGGATGGGTAGGAGCGGCGACCGGAATGGAAAAGTCGGGCGGTGCTGTCTGTGCTAGCAGCAGGGATAGTGGCGGGACTGTGAGAAACGCCAGGGGAGCAATCCTGGCTGCAGTTGAGACCCGTCAGCTCGCAATTCCAACACTGGGGAAGGCAGACTTCCATTGCCTCCGACTGTGAGGGCCAGAGGGCGTGGGGACGGAGGAAAAGACTCCTGGTCTCTCAGCGAAGAGTAACGACATGAAGCCATCTTGGACCCCTGCCCCCACACAAAGTGCCACAGAGCGTTGAAAAAGGTTGCCAGCTACTGGGTAGTGATGAGTGCACGGGGCTCCACCCCCTACAGGCCTCCCAGGAAACACAGGTAAACAGAAAACTGTCAGAATGAAGCAGACCATGATTGAAATCCCGGTGACACAGCTCAGCAGGCAGCAGATGAGGGACCTAACCGATGAGCAAATAGGAAGTCTTTCTGAGGCTCCGTTCAGAGCTATAGTCATAAGGTGGCTTACAGAATTAACAAAAGATTTGGAACAAGACGGGGAAGGAATGAAAGCTAGTCATACTGAAACAAACGAAAACACATACGGGACAAGTGGTGAGGAAATGAAAACCAGAGATCAAACAACAAATCGGAATATAGGGAAGGAACAAATAGTCAACCAGTGCGGAAAGAGGAAACAAAAAGTGAGGAATACGAGGAGAGGCTCAGAAACCTCTGGGACAGCTATAAGTGAATGAACATTCGAATTATAGGATTGCCAGAGGGCGAAGAAGAAGAACTAGAAATAGAAAAATTATGTGAAAAAATAATGAAGCAGAACTTCCCAAACTTGGGGAAGGAAATAGACTTACAGGTCCAGGAAGCACAGAGAGTTCCAGAAAATGTGGACCCAGGGAGAACCACTCCAAGACGCACTATAATCAAATTGTCAAAAATTAAAGATAAAGAATCTTAAAAGCAGCAAGAGAGAAGAAAAGAATTATGTACAAAGGGGTCCCAATTAGACTGTCAGCTGATTTCTCAAAGGAGACCCTGTAGGCAAGAAGGGACTGGCAAGAAATATTCAAAGTAATGAAAATCAAAAACCTACAGCCATGAATACTCTATCCAGCAAAACTGTCATTCAGAATAGAAGGGCAGAGAAAGTGTTTCCAGGACAAAGTAAAACTGAAGGAGTTCATCAGATCGAAACCACTGTTATATGAAATGTTAAAGGGACTTGTTTAGAAGAAGGAGGATCAAAATTATGAACATTAAAATGAAAACTGCATCACAACAACCAACAACAGAAGCTAGGGAACTGAAACAAAGGCAAACTAAGTAAGCAACAAGAGTGGAAAAAGAATTATAGGTATGGGGAACATATTGGGGGGAGGTCAGCAGGGAAGGGGAAGAGGGAAAGGGAGGGAGATGGTACAGGAATTAAGAAGCATAGTAGGAAGGAGTGGAGTAGACAGGAAGGGGTTGAGAAGAACTATATGCACAACCAATGGACATGGACTAACAGAGGGGGACAACTGGAGGGAGGGGGGTCACTGGGTGGAGGGGAGCAGAGTGAAAAGAAATTGAGACAACTGTAACAGCATAATCAATAAAACATATTTTAAAAAAAAGAATGGAGTCAGGTTTATTGAGCTTTGTAGACACACACACAAACGCACCATAATTGTAATGTTTATTTCCCTGTTTCAAAGTAGCACCCAAAGCTTTTTTTAAAGAGAAGTTAAGGGGTGCAGATCCACATTTTGCCAAGAATGTTTTTTAAGGATTTTTCTTATTGTGAAATATATATTATTTATGTTAGTAATATATGTAAAACTATGAAACAAACATCCACTTAATAACTAAATAACTTCAAGGTCAAGAACAAGAATACTGCACTAGAGGCACCCAGGTGCCTTCTGATCTCTTGCCCGTCCTTCTCTGGAGGTAACCACTATCCTGCCTTGTTGCTCTCTTGCTCATCTCTACAGTTTTATCACCTAGTATGCATCCCTAAACAACATAGTTTAGTTTTGGCATTTCTGAACTTAAATTTAGAAATTATACTTTTAACAAGAAGTCTTTTCTAACTCATTTCTTGCACACTTAACACGCTTGTAAGATTCATCCACGTTTATGTTATCTGTAGTTCATCCATGTTTATTGTGGCATAAGATTTTATTATGTGGATATGCTACAATATATCCCTTTTACTTTAATGAACATTTATTTGCCTGTTAGAAACAATGCTGCTGGAACATTGTAATAGAGGTCTCCTGGAACATTTATTTGTTCAGTAATCAAGTTGGGGGGAAGAGGGCTTAAATGCATACTTACTATAAATTAATTTTTATTATGAATAAGAAGTGGTTTTGCATCACACAATAAAAAGGTCTCCTGGTGCACATGTGCAAGACCTTCTCTAGGTTACATCTCTAGCGGTGCAATTGATGGGCTTAGGGTATGTGACTGTTTAAATGTAAAAGTAATGCAGAACTGTTTTCCAAAGCAGTTGTGCCAATATAAACTCTCTCTGGCCATGCCTGAGAGTTTTTCCACATTCACACTAACACTTGGTGTTGCCAGATTTAAAATTTTTTGTCAGTCTGGTAGTATGGAGTAGTATCTGTTTGTCATAGTTATTAATTAGTCTGCACTTCCATGATTAATGGGAGTATGCATGTTTTTTTACTGGCCATTTTAAGTTTCTTCTTCTGTGGAGTGCAGATTTCAGTCTTTTGTTGATTTTTCTATTGCATTGTCTTTTTCTCTTTGATGTATTAAGTTCGTCTATCAATTCTTTGTCAGTTGTATGTTGAAGGCACCAGGAAAAGTTTTAGAGAATAAGGACTGCCAGGGTCTGTAGGGTGGAGTTGAAGTTCCCCAGGCATGAGGAAAAGTTCACACAGAGGGAATAGTTTATGCAAAGATTGTATTTGCTTGAGGGCCTTCATTCAAACATAACTGGAAAAAGGTGAAAAGAGGAAAGAACCCCCTCTCCTTCCTCTGCACTCCTCGGGTAAATTAATTTGTTTCTGGATTTAACATTCTTATTTTTGAAGACTAGTTTTAATGTGGATGAAACGGAGGATTTGCGAGTTTCTCCAGGATGGGCTTTAGCTCTACCCTGCACCTTTGAAGACTTACCTGGAATAAGGTACTCCACAGCTCTAGGCAAGGGAGGACAAACTGGAGGAAACCATCCTCTAAGAAAAACTGTTTTCATTGTCCAGACTTGCTCCCTTTCAAATTTTGAAATATCTTAAAGAAGGTTTTAAATCCCCAACCTGATAAGTTTATTCATAATGAATTTATCCTTCAGAAGACAGAATTTATTTTTATTTCCCTGGCAATCATTTAGAAACAGCAGTTCAAAGCTGAAAATGGATTTTCCTTTTGTTATCTCTACAGCTGACAGATCTTTCTGGCTAAGCAGTGGTTTGGCAATGGGTGGTTTTTAATTCCAGCTTTTTTAAAGTACAATTAAGGAAAACTGCAATTCTAAGGCAACATAGATTTGAAACCTTATTTGGCCCCTCATTACCTCATTCATGAGGGTGGGAGCACTCTGGCTGGACATCACATGCTCTGGCCTAGGGAGAGGGTGACTCATTTTGCTTGGACTGATGGGCCTCAGAGTCGGGTGGAGAAGGGCTGCATCTGTCAGATGGGAGGGCCTCTCTCATATGGGTCCATTTACAAGTGAGAAAGAAATAAGCCTGTGGACGTTGGCCTCGAAGGTTACAGTGAATATGATGTGAACAGTTGATAAAGGCCCAAGGAAAACTTAACAGAGGTTTAAATTTATTCAAGTTGTTTACATTTGTTAAAAGATAAAACTGAAGTATACTCTTCTGTTCAAAGGTTGAGTTTTCAGTTTTCAACTTGTTTCAAAGTTAGTGTCCCCAGATACCAGTTCTCACCCAAATTTAATGCCACTTTTCCATCTATATATGTATTAGGTATGTTAATTTGGTCAACTGTCTTATAAAAGTCAGACACCTATCTGCTTTCTTACACTCATTTAACCAATGTTATTAAGCAAATAATATATGCCAGACACTGTGCCAGGTACAGGGTTTTTTGTTTTTGTTTTTAAATTTTTTATTGTTTTTCTATTACAGTTGTCCCAATTTTTCCCCTGTTGCTCTCTACTGCCCTGTCCCCCCTCCAACAGTCAAGCCCCACCCTGGTGTCCATGTTCATAGGTCATTCATACATGTTCCTTGACTAGACACTTCTCCTTCTTTCCGCCCTTCTCTCCCTCCCCCTGTCCCCTCTGGTCACTGTCAGTCTGTTCTTTGTTGCCATGCCTTTGGTTCTATTTTGCTCTTTTGTTCATTAGGTTCCTGCATTAGGTGAGATCATATGGTAATTGTCTTTTGCCACCTAGCTTATTTCACTAAGCATAATGCTCTCCAGTTCCGTCCATGCTGTCGTGAAGGATAGGAGTCCCTTCTTTCTTTCAAAAACATGGAACCGTTCTTGAATCTATGTGTTATCCTTGTACAGGGGCCATGCTAACTTCTCTGTATCATGCCAATTTTAGTGTATGTGCTGCCAAGCAAGCACAAATATAGGGGTAAAGTATGAATAAGGTGAATAAGAAATAGTTTTTCTTCAACAAACCTTCATTCAAAAACTAAACGATGGTGTTACAAGTCGGAATCAATGTGACTTTTGGAAAGGATTAATGATTGAAACCCTGGAGTGCTGGTCATGACTTGCTGGTTATGTGTCCACTTTGTGAAAATTCATTCATAAATCACTAATGATTTATGCACTTTTTTGTAAAAATTCTGTATGTTGATAAAAATTTTCCATAATCTACAATGACTTATTTTTTTTTTTTAAATTTTATGAGCCTTGGCAGATGGCTTAGTTGGTTGGAGAGTCACCCCATTTACCAAAAGGTTGCGGGTTCGATCCCCAGTGAGGGTGTCACACTCCTTTCCTCTCTCTGTAAATAATCAATAAAACATGTCCTTAGGTGAGGATTTTTAAAAGACCCTTTATGAAATTGGAATGCCTAGTACTAAAGGAAAAAATTGTTTGGGGGCTGAAACACATTGGAACTGAATTCTGATACATTTTTTTTTCTATTGTTCTTTCAATTTCTCTCAGAATCCTGGCACCACTGCCCTCAAACAACCATTTGGAAAGCATAACCTCAGAATATCCAAGGAATAAAATATTTTGTTTTTATATTTTAAAATTAGTGAAAAACATGTAAGAGTGTAATAGAAAACTAAGGCACTTTCCTTCTTGACCCGTCAACATTCTGAATATGAAACTCTTGTATCACTTTGTATCTTCCATTAGTCTTTGATATTAGCAACTTTTATCGGCCTTATTGTATCTAAATGTCTAAAGGTGTCAATGGGGCTTAGATCATGAAGGGCATTTAAGCAGGCTCTATGCTGCTCTACACTATTTAAATGTGCTATTATCAGGCCAGAGTATTTAAATATAGTAATATCACACCATGGTGCTGTGTTCTTTCTTAGCGCCTCTGGATGAGTTTAAAAGTGAGTTAGGTCTGAAAACACTGAGCCAAGGAAAGCTCATGCAAATATCCCGCTTCATTGACAACTACCTAAACAACCAAGTTTCCAGTGCTCAATGAAATATTTTTTATAATAACAACTTCAAAAAGTTACCAAAATACATGAGGCAATAGAAGAACAGGAGAACTTTTCCCAAGTTATGATTTATAGCAGTTCAATTCTTTCTCACTTTCTGATTTTTAATATTTGCATTGACATTTACTAATGTTTTAGCCTTTAAAAAACACCACGTTTGTGTTAAATAAACATAGTGTGGCTTTCAGTTCATTTTAGGTCCCTTAGAGCGACCATATAATTTATTGTCCAAACCCAGGTCACTTTTGAAGTTGAAAGGAGACACTAAAAATATTTAACAGTGTTAACTGATCCACAACAGGAGTAACCTGGGACTGGCCCGATCGCATCAGCATATCTCATCACCTTACCTATCTTTAGATAAGAGGAAAAAACAAAAACAAGAACAAACTACAGTTTGTTTTTCTCCACCAGCATATACTAAATCCTTCAACAGTGATTTAGTCCTGCAACCTTTCCTCACGTTCAGTACTCCTTAGTCCGACCTTGGATGTCTGCCTCACCTACCTCCTGGGGTGAGGGAGGGAGAGAGAGAGGGAGAGAAATGTTGTATAAGAGACTGGTTATCTCTCACATGACCCCAAATGGGGACCCAGCCTGCAACCCAGGCATGTGCCCTGACTGGGAATTGAACCAGTGACCTTCGTTTCACTGCCTGGCGCTCAGTGCACTGAGCCACACCAGCCAGGGCCTAGGTACTTCTAAGACCACATACCTTATTCCAGCTAATCTACCAGCTAGCTCCTGCCCTTATTAAGAACATACAGTGCACAGGTCACATTAATTACAATCACTTCCTCTCCTACAATCACATTCATTTTTCATATCAGCTGATTTTAAGTAAAACAAAACAACAATAAAATACTTCTCCACATGCCCTGGCTGGTGTACTAGGTTGCTTGGAGTGTTGTTCTAGAAACCAAAAGGTTGTGAGTTTGATTCCAATCAGGGCACATACCTAGGTTGCAGAGTCAGTCCCCAAGCAGGGCAAGTACAGGAGGAGGCAACCAATCGATGCTTCTCTCACATTGATGTTTCACTCTCTCCCTTTCTCTCTGTCCCTCTCTCTCTGGAATCAGTTTTTTTAAAAAGTCTCCATGGCCATCACCAAGGTACATTGTTTTTACAATGCTATACATATTCTATTTACTAAATGTAACTTTGTTCATGTTCTGAAGTCATTTCATTCATGTGTGTCTTGCTCCCGATCAATTAAGATGATAAAGAGCTAAATCTGTTTTTCTCTGGCTTCCATATTGCCTGGTATTGTGTTCAATACGCAAAACTTCCTCAACATGATTCCTGACAAAGCAAAGCTTCGGATGTCCACAAAAACCCCAAGAACTTCTTATGTCCCCAAATATAACATTTTCTTATTGTTCCCAGAATTAAGTTGAAATACAATTGATCCTCATTATTCATACACTCTGTATTTGTAGGTCAGCCTGCTCATTGATTTTTTTGTAACTCCAAGAACAGTACTGGTAGCCTTGTCCTGATCATGGTGGGCTTGGCAGAGCATGAAGCTGTGGAAACCTGACCAGGCCAATGCACAAGTTCCCAGCTGAGGTCCAGCAAAGCGAGGCTCTACCTTTTTGTTTTAGTTCCCATGCTATAAACAAATGTTCTTTTCATGATAAATATAGTGCTACTATTTTTTTTTTTTTTTTGCATTTTTGTGCTTTTTGTGAAACATTTTGCTGTTTAAAATGGCCTTCAGGCATAGTACTAAAATGCTGTCTGGTGTTCCTGCACACAAGAAGGCTGTAACGTGTCTTAGGGAGAAAATGTTTGTTAGTTAAGGCATGAGTTACAGTGGTGTTAGCCATGAGTTCAATGTTAATAAACCAATAATATATATTCAATAAGGTGTCTTTGATAGAAACATATATAAAACAGGGTTGTGTGTTGATTAGTTGACAAAAACACTGTGACCAGATGTTTGTAGGGACCTACCCTGTATTTCTGCTAGAAGCAATTTCTAATATTTACTAATTCAGTGTTTGCAGAAACTTTATAGAACATAATATGCTAAATAATGAAAATTGACTATATTCAAATACTAAACCATTGTTTAAAACTGCACAGCTTGAAATACTGTAGAGTTAGTTTGCTCATAAATACTATTCTAATGAGTATCAACCAAGATTGTGCTAAAATTGAACACCTTATAATCATCAAACTCATTCTGCCTATATAAAACACTGTTGATTCCAGAACAATTAACCCTCATTCTATAAATAAATGATGAACTACAACATAGTTTAATGTGTCTGATAATAATGAAGACATTATTGCCTAAGCTATTATAGCTCTCTTAGAAAGAAACAAACAGATTCTGAGAGCCTATTTTTGTCAGTTATTTTTTATAAAGAAAAAAAATCGTGTTCAAAACCATACCATAAATGTGACAGCAATAAATGCTCAAATACAATATTTGGCCTATAGTTGGCTATAGGGAGCATTCTTAGAACCAAAAAATATCTGAAAAAAATTAAGGGATATGGAATTGGTAACTAATTCATCTTTTTAAATTTTTATTAATTTATTTACTTTTAGAGGGAGGGGAAGGAAGGGAGAAAGAGAGGGAGAGAAACATTGATGTGTGAGAGGCACATCAATCGGTTGCCTCTCACTTGCCCCCAACTAGGGACCTGGCCTAAAACCCAGGCATGGGCCCTAACCAGGAATTGAACCAGTGACTTTTGGTTCGCAGGCCAGCACTAAATCCACTGAGCCACACCAGCCAGGCTAATTTCATCTTTTTGAGGAAGAAGAGATTCATGAATGAATTGCCTGATGAGCTGCATTTGTGTGTGTGTGTGTGTGTGTGTGTGTGTGTGTGTGGAATTATTAACCTTGCCAAAGATGTCATAGAATTGTCCTAAAATAAGTCCATACTGTAGAGGAGAAAATCTCCTAAACAATGAGCTGAGCTACATGTTTTCTCTTAGGGAGTAGAAGAGAGAAAACTGGGCTAGAAGTCAAGAGCTCAGTAGTCTTCCCCACTATCACATCTAGAGTCATTTCTGGTTACATCATACATATGTCTCTTAATAGCCACTTCTTTATATTTCTTACTTGGGAAGAATAACTGCAATAGATGGTCAGGTTCCCGTGTTAGTTGGCACAACAAAAGAATGACAAAGCTCCAGAATCTGATTGCAGATGTGTTGCAATGCTGAAATAGTAACAATAACAATTGTAAATATTTGTCCTCTGTTTATTGTATGCCAGGCACTGTGCTAAGGAATTTACATGTGGTAACTGAACTAATCCTCCCAACAGCCACATGGGGCAGTCCCATTTTCAGAGAAGAAAACAAAGGATAGGAAGGTGTATCAACTTGTCCAAGATCATTCAGTGAGGGAGGCGAGGGTCCCAGTTTTGAATAGTACATGACTGTTGCATGAGCTCTTAAACACTTTTTAAAATATATATATAAATGTTTATTCTTCATGCATAATTTTTTAAAATTTTTATTGCTTTTCTATTAAAATTGTCCCACTTTTTCCCACATTGCTATCCCCCACCCAGCCCACCCCTTCTCCCACAGTCAATGCCCCACCCCGTTGTCTGAGTTCATGGGTTATTTATATTAGTTCCTTTACTAAAACCCTTTCACTACTTACCCCCTTCCCTCCCACCCCCCTCCTCCTCTGATAACTGTTACTCTGTTCCTTGTTCAATTTTGTTCATTTGTTTGTGTTGTTCTTTAGTCTCCTGTATTAGGTGATATAATATGGTATTTTTCTTTCATTGCCTGGCTTATTTCACTAAGCATAATTCTCTCTAGTTCCATTCATGTTGTCGCAAATGGCAGGAGTTCCTTCTTTCTTTCTACTGCATAGTATTCCATTGTGTAAATGTACCAGTTTTTTAATCCACTCATCTACAATGGGCACTAAGGTTGTTTCCAGCACTTGGCTATTTTAAGTAGTGCTGCTATGAACATAGGAGTGCATAGGTTCTTTAGAATTGGTGTTTCAGGATTCTTCAGGTATAATTCTAGCAGTGGAATCGCTGGATCAAAAGGCAGTTCCATTTTTAGTTTTTTGAGGTAATTCCATACTGTTCTCCATAGTGGCTGCACCAGTCTGCATTCCCACCGACAGTGCAGTAGGGTTCCTGTTTCTCCACATCCTCGCCAGCACTTGTTGTTTGTTGATTTGTTGATGATGGCCATTCTGACTGGTGTAAAGTGGTATCTCATTGTGGTTTTTATTTGCATCTCTCTGATGGCTAGTGATGTTGAGCATTCTTTCATATGCCTATGGACCCTCTGTATATCCTCCTTAGAGATGTGTTTGTTCAGGTTCATTGCCCATTTTTTAATTGGGCTGTCTGTCTTCTTTGTGTTGAGATATGTGAGTTCTTAGTATATTTTGGAGATCAATACCTTATCCGATGTATCATTGGCAAATATGTTTTTCCATATGGTTGGTTCCCTTTTCATCTTGCTGATGTTTTCTTTTGCTCAGCAGAAGCTCTTTAGTTTGATGCAGTCCCATTTGTTTATTTTTTCCTTTATTTTCCTTACCTTAGGAGATGTGTCAGTGAAAATATTGTTACATGGGATATCTGAAATTTTCCTGCCTATGTTTTCCTCTAGGACTTTTATGGTGTCACGTCTTATATTTAAGTGTTTGATCCATCTTGAGTTTATTCTGGTGTGTGGTGTAAGTTGGTGGTCTAGTTTCATTTTTTTGCACATCCCTACCCAGTTCTCCCAGCACCATTTGTTGAAGAGGCTCTTCTCATTCCATTTTATGTTCCTTCCACCTTTGTTTAATATTAGTTGACCACAGAGGCCTGGGTTTATTTCTGGGCTCTCTATTCTGTTCTATTGATCTATATGTCTGTTCTTATGCCAGTACCAGGCTGTTTTGATTACAGTGGCCTTGTAGTATAGTTTGATGTCAGGTATTGTGATTCCTCCTATTGCATTCTTCTGTCTCAAGATTGCTGTGGCTATTTGGGGTTTTTTTTTTTTTTTTTGAGTCCATATAAATTTTTGAAGTCTTTATTCTAGGTTTGTGAAATATGTGGTCAGTATTTTAAGAGGGATTGCATTAAATCTATAAATTGCTTTGGGTAGTATGGACATTTTAATGATGTTGATTCTTCCCATCCATGAACATGGTATCTGCTTCCATTTATTTGTATCTTCCTTAATTTCTTTCTTCATTGTTATGTAGTTTTCCAAGTACAGGTCTTTTACCTCCTTGGTTAAGTTTATTCCTAGGTACTTTATTTTTCTTGTTGCTATAGTAAGTGGGATTTTTTTCTAGTTTCTATACCTGATATTTTATTGTTGGTGTACAAAAATGCCTTTGATTTCTGAATATTTACTTTGTACCCTGCTATTTTGCCAAATTCACTTATTAGGTCAAATAGTTTTTTCATGGAGTTTATAGGGTTTTCTAATATACTATCATGTCATCTGCAAATAATGACAGTTTTACTTCTTCTTTTCCAATTTGGATGCCTTTTATTTCTTTTTCTTGTCTGATTGCTGTGGCTAGAACTTCCAATACTATGTTGACTAGGAGTGGAGAGAGTGGACATCCTTGTCTTGTTCCTGATCTCAGGGGGAATGCTTTCAGTTTTTGTCCATTGAGTATGATGTTGGCTTTGGGTTTCTCATATATGGCCTTTATTACGTTGAGGTATGCTCCCTCTATTCCCATTTTGCTGAGTGTTTTCATCATAAATGGGTGTTGTACATTATCAAATGCTTTTTCAGCATCTATTGATATGATCGTGTGATTTTTGTCTTTCATTTTGTTTAGGTGATGTATTATATTTATTGATTTGAGAATATTAAACCATCCTTGCATCCCTGTGATGAATCCCACTTGATCATGCTGTATGATCTTTTTAATGTGTTCCTGGATCCAGTTTGCCAATATTCTGTTGAGGATTTTAGCATCTATGTTCATCAGTGATATTGGCCTGTAGTTTTCTTTCTTTGTTGTGTCTTGACCTGGTTTTGGAATTAGGGTAATACCTGCTTCATAGAAAGAGTTTGGAGTCTTCCCTCTTCTTGGATTTTTTGGAATAGTTTGAGAAGGGTAGGTGTTAGTTCTTCACTAAATGTTTTGTAAAATTTGCCTGTGAAGCCATCCAGTCCAGAGCTTTTGTGTGCTGGGAGTTTTTTTATTACTATTTCAATTTCACTCTTTGTTATTGGTCTGTTCAGGCTTTCTGCTTCTTGATTTAGTTTTGGAAGATTATATGTTTCTAGAAATGTGTCCATTTCATCTAGGTTGTCAAGTTTCTTGCCATATAGTTGTTTGTAACAATGTCTTACAATCCTTTGTATTTCTGTGATATCAGTTGTGATTTCTCCTCTTTCATTTCTGATTTTGTTTATTTGGGTCCTCTCTCTTTTTTTCTTGATTAATCTGGCTAAAGGCTTGTAGATTTTGTTTATCTTTTCAAAGAACTAGCTTCTACTTTTGTTGATCTTTTGGATTGTTTTTTTAGTCTCTATGTCATTTAATTCTGCTCTGATCTTCTTTCTACTTGCTCTGGGCTTTGTTTGTTGTTGTTCTAGTTCTTGTAGCTGTAGGGTTAGAGTTTTTATTTGAATTCATCTATCCTTTTTAGGTAAGCCTGTATTGCTATGAACTTCCCTCTCAGCTTCTGCTGTGTCCCATAGGTTTTGGGCTGTTGTGTGTTCATTATCATTTGTTTCCAGAAACGTCTTGATTCCTTCCTTGATTTCATTTTTAACCCATTCATTATTAAATAGCCTGTTATTCATTCTCCATGAGTTTGAATGTCTTTGAGTTTTTTCCTTAGGTTCAGAAAATAATGAGATTTTGAATCTCTAGCTATGTATAGTGTTAAAGAAAAAGCTTTCATGGCTGAAAGGTATTTTTAAAGAAAGGGTTTATTAGGCCATTGCTATTGTCAACATAAGAAAAGTCCAAACCTGTAGGGAATTTTTATGAGTTAATGTGAGCCAAACTGATGACAATTACTAGACAGCAAAATCTCCAAGAACTGATAAAATGCTCTGGAGAATAGCAGTTTTGCAGTTCATTTTATACATTAAAATCAAAGGAGGAGACACAAGGGGGTTACATGAAATGCACTGGTGGTAGGTAGATTAGGGAGGCAGGAGGAAGCATGGGGGATCTCTGAGTTTAAATAAAGAGTAAAATTAACACACACATACTTCCTTCACCTTGGTGGGTACAGGATAGTTAACAGTTAGCCTTTACAGCACACATTTATGGTATTTGGGGAACAAAATAACAATGAAGCGTTTTGAGTAAGTGTCCCCTGAGGGTGCTGAAAAAGGAGATTATGCTGACATTTCAGAGGTATATTAGTGCAGATGGAAAAAGCCAATAGACAGGCTTACTTAAGGTACAGATAGACCTTTTTCAAGGAAGCTACAGGCCTCGGATGGACTACCCACCATGACCAGCTTTTAGTTAGTAATTTTTATATCCAGACCATCCTGTGTGGTTATTTTTGGTCTCTAAATTGGTCAGACCCACCATGCAGGCCTCCCCTGAGCATGTCAGATTTAGTATGTGGTCCTTTTTTCATCCACACTAGCAAGAAAATGATCAGGTCCTAGGACATGCAGCCTGAACCACCTGGAGTGTATATGCTCTTGTATGGAAACAGGTTGGGAAAGAATGATGTAAATTATTTTTGAAAGAATTTACACTGGCCATAGATAAAGGGGTGGGAGAAGGTGAGCAGAGTTAGTTCAGGGATAAGCACAGAGTCCCTAAGTAAGAAGTGTCCACTCCTGTGCATTTATGGTGAGCAACAGTGTGAAAGTTCATGCGTAAGCAAGAAGTGGAGGCTCCAGAGTGCCATGGTGCTGGGCTATTCTCTTTAGATAATCCTAGAAATAGTCATCTGGGAGTTAATTCAAAATTCCAACATATATTCAGGTATGCAAGCAGTCTTGTTGGTTTTGCCCTGCAGTTGTTAACTGATTAACCTCTCTTGTCTCTTCCTTCTAATTTCTGGTCTGCTGTAATTTAATTTAGGACATCTCAGAATTTTTTCCCTGTCAATAGTAATTGGATCTTTTCAAATGCACATGGAACATTTTTGAAGATAAACCACATGGTAGGACATAAATAAGTCTCAACAAATTCAAGAAAATTGAAATAATATGTGATCTTGGATCACAATTGCTTGAAACTAGAAACCAACCTCAAGGAAAAAACTCAAAAACATTCAAATACATGGAGACTAAATAACATGCTATTAATGAATGAATGGGTTAACAATGAAATCAAGGAAGAATTCAAAAAGTTTCTGGAAACACGTGAAAATGAACACACAACAGCTCCAAACCTGTGGGACACAACACAGGCAGTCCTGAGAGGGAAGTTTATAGCAACACAGGCCTACCTAAAAAGAGTAGAAAAATCTCAAGTAAACATCCTAACCCTATACCTACAAAGACTAGAAGAACAACAACAATACAGCCCAGAGTGAGTAGAAGGAAGGAAATATTCAAGATCAGAGCAGAATTAAATGACATAGAGACTAAAAGAACAATTCAAAGGATCAATAAATCCAGGAGCTGGTTCTTTAAAAAGATAAACAAAATTGACAAGCCTTTAACCAGACTCATCAAGAAAAAAAAGTAGGACCCAAATAAAATCAGAAATGAAAGAGGAGAATTACAACTGATACTACAGAAATACAAAGGATTGTAAGAAATTACTATGAACATGTATAGGACAAGATATTTAACAACCTGAGTGAAATGGACAAATTTTTGAAACATATAATCTTCCAAACTGAATGAAGAAGCAGAAAGCCTGAAGAGACCGATAACAATTAGTAAAATTGAAGCAGTAATCAGAAAACTCCTGGCGCACAAAAGCCCTGGACTGGATGGCTTCACAGACAAATTTTACCAAACAGGAAGAACTAACTCCTGTCCTTCTCAAACTGTTCCCCAAAACCCAAGAAGAGGGAATACTCCCAAACTCTTTCTATGAAGCCAGTATCATCCTCATTCCAAAACCAGGTCAAGACACAACAAAGAAAGAAAACTACAGGCCAATATCGCTGATGAACTTAGATGCTAAAATCCTCAACAAAATATTGGCAAAGTGGATCCAGCAATACATTGAAAAGATCATACACCATGATCAAGTGGTATTCATCCCAGGGATGCAGGGAAAGTATAATATTTGCAAATCAATAAACATAATACATCATATAAACAAAATGAAAGACAAAAAACACATAATCATATCAATAGATGCTGAAAAAGCATCGAAAAAGTACAGCACCCATGTATGATAAAAACGCTCAGCAAAGTGGGAATAGAGGGAGCATACCTCAACATAGTAAAGGCCATATAATAGAAACCTACATCCGACATCATACTCAACAGGCAAAATCTAAAAGCTTTCCCCCTAAGATCAGGAATAAGACAAGGATGTCCACTCTCTCCACTCCTAGTCAACATAATATTAGAAGTTCTAGCCACAGCAATCAGACAAGAAAAAGAAATAAAAGGCATCCAAATTGGAAAGGAGGAAGTAAAACTGTCATTATTTGCAGATGACATGATAGTATATTAGAAAACCCTATAAACTCCATGAAAAAACTATTTGACCTAATAAGTGAATTTGGCAAAATAGCAGGGTACAAAGTAAATATTCAGAAATCAAAGGCATTTTTGTACACCAAGACTGAAATATTAGAAACTGAAACTAGGGAAAAATCCATTTTACAATAGCAGCAAGAAAAATAAAGTACCTAGGAATAAACTTAACCAAAGAGGTAAAAGACCTATACTCAGAAAACTACATAACCTGAAGAAGGAAATTAAGGAAGACACAAATAAATGGAAACATATACCGTTCATGGGTTGGAAGAATTAACGTCATTAAAATGTCCATACTACCCAAAGAAATTTATAGATTCAATGCAATTCCTATTAAAATACCAATGACATATTTCACAGATTTACAACAAATATTTCAAAAATGTATATGGAACCAAAAATGACCCCAAATAGCCTCAGCAATCTTGAGAAAAAAAGAACAAAGTAGAAGGGACCACAATACCTGACATCAAACTATATTACAAGGTCACTGTAATCAAAACAGTCTGGTACTAGCATAAGAATAGACATAGAAACAGAATAGAAAGCTCAGAAATAAACCATGTCTCTATGTTCAATTAATATTTGACAAAGGGGGCAGGAGCATAAAATGGAGTAAAAATGGCCTTTTCAATAAATGGTGTTGGGAGATCTGGACAGGTACATGCAAAAAAATGAAACTAGACCACCAACTTACACGGTATACCAGAATAAACTCGAAATGTATAAAAGACTTAAATATAAGCCATAACACCATAAAAGTCCTAGAGAAAACATAGCATAATTTCAGATATCCCACACAGCAATATTTTCACCAACATATCTCCTAGGGCAAGAGAAATAAATGAAAGAATAAACAAATGGGACTACATCAAATTAAAAAGTTTACGTATGGCTAAAGAAAACATCATCAAAATGAAAAGGGATCCAATCGTATGGGAAAACAAAATTGCCAGTAATACCTCGGACAAGGACTTGATCTCCAAAATATATAAGGAACTCATACGTCTCAATACCAGGAAGGAAGACAAAAAAATCCAATAAAAAAATGTCCAAAGGACAGAAACAGACACTTCTCTAAGGAGGACATATAGAGGCCCATAGACATGAAAGAATGCTCAACATCACTAGCCATCAGAGATGCAAATTAAAACCACAATGAGATACCACCTCATACCAGTCAGAATAGCCATCATTAACAAATCAACAAACACAAATGCTGGTGAGGATGTGGAGAAAAGGGAACCCCAGTGCACTGTTGGTGGGAATGCAGCCTGGTGCAGCCACTGTGGAAAACAGGAATTTCCTCAAAAAACTAAAAATGGAACTGTATTTTTATCCAGTAATTCCACTGCTGGGATTATACCTGAAGAATCCTGAAACACCAATTCAAAAGAACCTATGCACCCCTAGGTTCATAGTAGCCTTATTTACAATAGCCAAGTGCTGGAAAGAGCCTAAATGCCCATCAGTAAACAAGTGAATCAAAAATTTACACAATGGAATACTATGCAGCGGGAAAAAAGAAGGAACTCCTACCTTTTGTGACAGCATGGATGGAACTGAAGAGTATTATGCTTAGTGAAATAAGCCAGGCTGCGAAAGACAAATACCACATGATATCACCTAATACAGGAACCTAATGAACAAAACAAACAAATAAGCAAAATAGAACCAGAGGCATGGAAACAAGGAAGAGACTGACAATGACAAAGGGGGGTGGAGGAGAGGGAGAAGGAGGAGGAAGAGAGGGAAGGGTTTATGAACATGTATAAATGATCCATGGAGATGGACAACAGGGTGGGGATTGACTGTGGGAGTTGGGGTGCATGGATAGGGAAGTGGAGAGCAATGGGGGAAAAATGGGACAACTATAATGGAACAACAATTTAAAAAAAGGAAAAAATCATAAATGGGATATTTACAAATAAGTAAGTTAAGAACAATTGAAAAGATCTATTGTTCTTTGCTCTGTTTCAGTCTGTCTGAGAAAATTCTTCATTTAACAGGACAGGAAAGTAGCTGTTGCTTATAAATTTTAAATTTTGAAGCCTGGGGATTCACTGAATTTATTTTGAAGGTGCCTTGTCCAATGCAATGCCTCTGGCAAATGGAGCTATGTAAAATTGCATCAGTGGAACTGGGGCATTCCAAAACAGTGATCAAGCTAGATAGTGCAGCCAGTTAATTTTCTCAGAGACATTTCTGTCTCTTTCCCTATCAAAATGCATTAAAAAAAAAAAAAGGGAGAGAGCATCTTATCACTAACTTATGAATATGTAAAATGTTTACTTAGGATGTATTGCTTGCAATCAAAATTTATTCAAGGTGTTCAGCCTACAAGGAATTTCTTTTTCCATCATTAGATATGCAACACAGAAACAGCAGTAAAAATACCTAAAAGTACATCTAGAAATCAGGGAGAAATTTTTTTGAGTTCTAGAAAGCTTTGGAGAAAAGGGGGGCACATACTAAGTGTGACAAACTTAGGAAAGGCCAGCATGGTGGGCGTACAAACTCATAGATGGAAAGTAATCACATAAAATGATCTGAATATAAAAATTCCTAACTAAAAGTGAGTCATGGTGGGTAGTCCACCCTAGGCCTGTAGCTTCCTTGACTAAGGTCAGGCTTTACCTTAAGCAAACCTATTTTTGTCCTTTTGCATCTGAGATAACATACCTTTGAAATATCAGTGTAATCTTTCGCAGACCTCTCTGGGCACATCCACTGCACCAGAACTGGAGAGCAGAGAACTCCTTATTCTTGTTCCCTGAATATCATCTGTCTGTGCTGTAAATGTTAGTTAAATGTCCTGTACCCACCAATGTAAAAGAAGCATGCATCTCTCCATTTTACCTTTTATCAAATCCCAGAGATTTTTCTGCTTTGCTTCCTCCCACCCCCTTAATCTACCACCAATGGATTTCATATAACCCTCCTTATGCCTCCTCCTTTGATTGTAATGTATAAAATGAACTACAAACTGCTATTCTCCAGAGCACTTTCTCTATCCATTGAGATTTTGCTTCCCAGCAATTGTCCTCAATGTGGCTCAAATAAACTCATAAAAATTCTTGACAGGTTTGGACATTTCTTTTGTTGACAAAGCTAAGATGAGGAAAGAGAAGGGTGGGACTCCCAGGCAGGTCTCATGACTCTTGACCACATCCTATATGTGAAATCAATTGATCTTGATCAAATGTCTTGTGCCTAGATGACTGAGCACAGTGATGAGGGAAATGGACCCACCTGCTGTCTCTGTAGTGATCATGCACCCTTCCGTCTGGGTGTCCTGGGACCCAGCAGGCTCACTGCTTCAAGAGAAGGACCCTCAAGTACAGAGCCTGATGAGCATCTTTTATCTTGACCAACAGTGAAGGAACAGATATTATGAAGTAGTTCTCTGCATTTTTGCTTTAGGTGAGTTGGTCATACAGTTAAGAATGTAAGTGACTATGGGGCACTTTTTATTTAACAGCAGAAATTCCTTTAGATTGTTTCAGAAAACTGAGTTTTCAAGTGCTTAAGGTAGTTGGCAGCTTATAAAGAATTCACACTTGAAGCATTCTGCCAATTATGTCCACATTATTGCTTATGGCTGGAACAAGATGACCTGCCCAATTAGTCTGTTTCCTAATGTGCTTAAGCTTTGTCTTCAGGAAGCTCTTGGAGGGCTCTCTGGTTGGTGAGTTTGATGTGTCTCTTCCTCTGGTTAGAGACCAGGAAAAGAAGAGAGACTGTAGGGTCTTGGCCTCAATTCTTACTAAGAGTCAAGAGCCTTCTTCCATCTTCCCAGAGCTGTCCCCACACTCGATACAGGTGGGCTTGTGTCTAGAGAAACACATATGATAAATATTATCTCACTTAATTGACTGCACATCAGAATCTTTACACCCTTCATTGCATGGGAGAGCCCATGTCAGTTTTGGCGAATCCTCAGTATTTTTTCACAATACCTAGCATTGAACAGGTGCTCAGAATAAAATTTATTTACTGATGGATGCCATTTATAGCTGATTAAGTATAGTATTGCAGTCATCTCAATGAGAAATTGGTCCTCAAACTCTGGCACTAGAATGCAGCTTCCTAGTATAACTTCGATACAATGGGAAAATAGATTTGGCTCAGTCAGTTTAACTTCACTCTCAAATTTGAGAATTAGCTATATCAAAGAGAAGTTGTGGTTGTTAGCTGTTAGTTTTAGATACACACACACCTGTGTGTTCCCTTCATTTTTCCTTTCTGTCACTCCCCTTCATTCCTGTGCTCTGTTTTTTCCCTAAGACATTTCCCGAACAAAAAGTGGTGTTAGGACGTGGAGGTTACTAGAGCCACACAGACAGATACAGATTGGTTACACAAGTCAGCTTTTTACCTTTTTTTGTTATTTTCCCCTCTGGGTGGCTCTTTTGAAGGCTGAGATGACTTCAGTCCATTATTTGCATGATATGCCATTTAGAGTTCATGGACAGACTATGTCCTTACATGGTTTAATTTTCTGCTTGGATCTTGCAAAATTTCTACTTAGGGAACTTTCTTCCATTTGAAAATCAAAAGACCCAACACCTGCCATCAAAACATAGAAATAAAATCGAACAATGGCTTCATTTAGTAGAGTAGGGAACACAGCAAAGCCTTATTATAGTCTACATAATTCTCAGGCAAGTGTCCTGTTAGCTCACAGATATTACAGTTAATCTATGCAAATAACCTCACTCTAGTGTTCATTAAATGCAGCAGGTAAACGCAAATACATAGTTCTCTTCAATACGTACTGGAGAACACAACTCTTTGGTCTGGATTTTATGTAACATTATTCTGTGGAGTTGCTTTATCCACGAAAGAAATTGGTAGAGATGAGTGTAACTCACGAACAGGCAGAAAATACACAAGCAAATGAAAAGACAGATGGCTATCAGTGTCTGAACTGTTAAGAAGCAAAGGCGACTTGTGGAATAAATGGCTTTCAATGTTGATAGAAAAAGTTCAGAGGAGGACATCAGCAGAGACTGAAACGGCCTTTCAAAAATGTGTGTAGTGTATATTAGAACCTGGGGCTGCGCTTCAGAAGCTTTTAGGCAGTGTTGGGGTTGTCCTCCCTACTGTGCCTTGCTGCCCCGCTAGTTGACTTGGAAACTGTTAAATGAATGGATAAAGCAGAGGCGGGTGAAGAAAAAGAGGATCTGCGTTCATTTCCCCCTAAACTCTGCTAAATCCAAATGTGGAGGAATGGCCGTGTCTTGCCATTAGAGGAAATCCGAGCCGCCTCTGATAAAGGACAGATAAAGATGTCCCTCTTTCACCCTGGGAAGTCGGCACCCATGCACGACGTGAGGACTGCGACTCACCGACTCACCGGCTGCGGCCACTTCCCGAGGGGCCGGGGGCGCGCCTGTTGGAAGGTGGTAGGCGGAGTTGCCCGTTTTCTGGGAAGAGACCAAAGGAATGAATAATTGGAACTTCTGTAATATAGACCCTTCTCCCGAACCCTTTAGCCCTTTCACCCCAAACCCCTGCTGAGAGGCAAGGGGACTGGAGACAGGGAGTCGTGGTGGAGGGAGAGTCACGTTTCCAAGAGGGAAGTGAAATAAAGAGGGCGGCACCCGGGGGGACCTGTGCGTCATTGAGGGACCGAGGAGAAACGCGGGCGCACTGGGGTGGAAAAGAAGTGGGATCGAGAAACTGGAGGGGGCAGCCGCGGAGCGCGGTGGGGTCGTCGCGAAGCGCCCGAACCTTTACCTTCTCCCGCAGCGCTCCGGCCGGCCACGCTCAGGATCCCGCAGGCGGGTAGCCCGCCGCTCGCAGAATGTGCCCTCGGACACGGCCGCGGCCCCGCGTGGCCTGGTGCTGGGCGCTGGCCCTGCTGGCCCTAGGCAGCGCGGGGCTGTGCCAAGCCGGCCCGCAGTCCAGGCACCCCGCGCGGCCCAGTGCCAGGAACAAGTAAGTGTGGGGCCCCTCCCCTCGACCCCAGGACGGCGAGGCTCATTCCCAGAGTCCTGGGCCCTCGCCTCCTCCTCCCCGACCTCCGGCCGAGCCCCGAAACTGCTCTGCCAGCGGTGACGAGCAGCAGCCGGGAGTCCCCCTGTAGGGCACCTCCTCCCGGGTGGCAATGCACTCCTTGGTCGGTGCAGGGTCCCGGGGGGCCTCGCCAGCGCCTCAACCAGTGCTGTCTCCGGGGCGGTGTGCGCTGTGGTGTACCGCAGAGCAGAGCGAACAGAAAACTCCCAGGAGTTGCTGGAGTCTCTGGAACCGGGGTGCTTTTCCCAGTCTCTCGTTGGCTCTCCAAAGGCGCACTGGCGCACCTTCCAGAGCTCGGCTTTGCTGAGCTCCTGCCTCAGCGGACACCACGACCTCCCTGACCCTTGCTTCATCTGCTGGTGTATTAGCTTGTCTCCTCTCCCCCAGCTTCATTGTTCTCGAGGGTTTACACTGAGCTCCTCTCCCCCTCTTTCCTTCAACCCAGGAACTGGTGCGCCTACATCGTCAACAAGAATGTGAGCTGCTCTGTGCAGGAGGGAAGTGAGAGTTTTATTCAGGCGCAGTACAACTGTGCCTGGAACCAGATGCCCTGCCCGTCCACGCTAGTGTAAGTCCTGGAGTTGAGGAGCGGCCGGGGGCGGTGGGGTGGGGTCGGAGCGTTGCGCTCCAGCGGGTCGGTAAATCTCTTCCAGAACTGGTGAAAACCCCGCAGCTGAAAAGTTTGAGTGCTGAGCGGGGTCCCGGGCGCGCCGGGTTATTTACGAAGCATGTGTTACCCTGAGTGAGCGTTGAGGATGCGCACGATTTGTCTGTGATCACCAGGGAAGAGGGGATGAGCAAAGCCCCCCCCCCCCCCCCGTCTCTCCAATTTTATGACTAACATAAGGCAGCTGGACCTAATTAGATCCATATTGTGTGTTGTGGGGCATACAGATACTCCAAGATGTATACTGCTAAAAATATTTAAATGTAGGGTTAGCTGAGTGTCCTGAAACAGACGACTTTTGTCACGTTTCCGCATGGAACTGAGCTCTTCCAGTGTTGTACATCTCTAAAGTCCCAGGAATAACTTGCTTAAAGGTGTAACGTCGTAGTTTTTTTCAAGTTAGATTTCGGGATTGGCTAAGAGGTTGTCATGAGAAAATGATTCTTAAAGACAAGGAGAAGAATTAATCATCCTTATGCTTAAAAAGATTTCACCATCTTTAAAAAATAGAGTACAGATTCCGTTAGATACATCCCACTCATTCAGTGGTCATCCAGAAAGTCTTTGTGTTTTTGTGTAAATCAGATATCAGAGGATGAGCCCCTGTGAATAAATGGCTGTTGGGGAACACATGTGATGGTTGAAATTAATTGTTTTCCCCTAAGAATAAGTTGTTTGTCTTAGAGCACAGTTGTCGTTACAGCAAAGAATAATAGCCAGTAGGCGGATCTGTCTTTGGCAAAGGGACAGACTAAAATTTGTATTCCAGAAAATCTCATTCCAGAAGACAGATGAACCTTCAGGCATATGAGGTACAAGTGGTCCCTAAATACCAAACCCCCTCCCATGGGCTGCTGTGAGAACTGCAAACAGGAAAGGGATAATTCCTCTCAGTTTAACAACTTAGAAGAGATTCCCACTTTTTAGTACATAGAAAAACAGGCTGAAGTGGAAGCGCTGGCTGTCCCATTGAGTTGGGTAGATTGTCAGAGGGGTGCAGTAGCCTCGTGCTGTCTGCATCACTATTGGGTAGGAAGCAGACGTCATGGTCGATGGTTAGCAGTCAATGACTGGTAGAGACATGTAAGTATTCAGTACAGTTTGAATTAATTTCTATAAGATTTTATCTTTTAATCAGGATTATTTCATTTGTTTTACACCAGAATAGACTTTTGTGGTTTATTCTAACCTTAATATTTACTTCTGACAACTTAGAAAGAAATAACATTTTCATTTGAGGAGGTAATACTTTTTATTTAAATGATTTTTTTGTTAATTTTCTGAAGTTATTTTAGTGCTTGGAAAATCCAGCAATGATTTAATTGTTGTATTTGACCAAAACTCAGTGAAACAAATTCTCTGTCTTCAGTGGGGAGTGATTCACCACCAGGTCAACAGGTTACTGAAAGGCATTTGGAGCGTATTTTTGCCACCCAATGGGAAAGGCAACAAAAATTGCTGTAAAAAAATGTCAGATGCTTCTATTAATGTATTAAACAAAACCAAAATAAGTGATCTTGGTATTTTTCTTCAATCACCATATAAACATTCAAGTGTGTTTTTTAAAAAAAAATACTGTATTGAAGGTGAAATTAAAAAAATAAAAACTGTTTTAGCTGATCAAGCTGAAACATTTGAAATTAACTTAGGCAGTTAATTCAGTCTTGACCTTTTTCTTACTGTTTCTTTAGAGACAGGAAAAGAATAGTTTACCTTATTTTTCAACTACTAAATGTTTTCTAAATTGGGAGGATTGGATGAATGAAAACAAAGGGAGGAACATTTTTTGCATTTAAAAGAGGAGGAATGGCTGTTTGACACAGGATTTCCCAGATTTTCTGATGAGTGCAGAAGCCTGAGTAATTTCTCTCAGTTCACAGGTACTGTTAGGTGAGGTCTTCATTATTTGAGCCTTAGACCCTGAGTCCTGTGGAAGTGAGTGTTCTTGAGGGCAACTTTCCAGGTGGTTTTAGAAGCATAGGCATGCCTTGTTTCATTGCACTTCACAGGTGTTGCATTTTTTATAAACTGAGGGCAAGACCATCAACCAGCAAAAAAATTATGTCTCACCCTTTTGCAATGCTCACTTTATTATGGTGGTCTGAAATTGAACCCACTGTCTCCAAGGTTTGCCCGTATAGGACTGAAGGTTGGCCAAGATGCTGGAGCTAGAAATGCAGTTTAGCACCTGGTGACAGTTGAGTGTCTGGGAGTGGCAGGTGTGAGCTAGCGAGGCCATGATACAGTTGACAGAGAGCAGGGTTGTTAGGGGCAATGGAGGGAAGGGAGGAAGAGAAGCCAGGCCAGGACAGAGAGCAAAGCCAAGATTTGGGAGGAGGAAACTGCATCTTAGAGATCCCAGGAGGAGAGGTCCAGGAGGCTGAGGGGTCCAGAGGGGCCAGAGGTGTTAGCTAGCAGGAAGATTTACTTATGCAGAAAGAGACAGGTTCAGGTCAGTTTCAGGGGCACAGGGATTGTAGCTACTGTGAGATTAAAGGAGATATGTGGACATCCAGTTAACCAAGAATCAAAAATGTTTCAAAGGCTTTGGTGGAGAAAGGGAGTTGATGGTAGCCAAGCAGGTGAAAAATTCCTGAGAGAGAGAGAGAGAGAGAACTCTGCATGCTTTAGGAGAGAAGTGAAGAAGCCAAAGGGAGAAATTGGGTATACTCTGAGACAGAGGTAGGAATTGGCTAGGAAACAAGGGGTTTTATGGGGAAGTTCACACAAATAAGGTGAGAACGTCTGTGCCTGGCCATATTATTGGGTACTAAGCCTCCGTATAGACAATGGTCTGCATGCATGTATGAAGGGCCTTAGATTCCGTCGGCAGCCGTCCGTCTCGAGAGACGATGGTGTAGCTTCTTAAGTGTCTATCTGCACCGCCGAGAATGGCTGTGCAGTCCGACACGGGAGTGACACGGCATCTGTCTCCTCCCGTGTTGAATTGACATCTTGCGATGACGCTGGAGTGTCCTCTCCGGTGGAGCTGAAGCTACAGAGCCTGGGCAGGGTGATATGGAGGGTCCGCTGTTGCCCATGCAGCAGACCCCCCCTCTCTTCGCAGCTGAAGGATCCAAGGGAAAGACGGAGTCGATACAGCTTGGCTTCAGGTGCGCCGCAGGAGTTGCCGGTGTTGACTACAACGTCAAACCGCCTTAGGGACTCCGGCTCCGGATTTTCTGTCGGGGTTTACTCCCTTAGCCTTTCCCCAGAAGAGGTATGCCGCAAGGCAGCGGAGGTTTTTTGGAGTCAGAGTTTTCCTTCTCTGAAAGGGCCTTAGATTACAGATTGCAAATTGCATATCAATATGTGAAACTAGGAGCAGAGAGGGTTTGTACATGATATATGGGCATTTTGAGCAATTACTTCTGAAACTGTAGAGAACCTTCTGAGTGTCAGGCACTGTGTTAGGACTTTTTATTCTACATACTGGTTTAATTCTTGTGACAACCATTCAAAATGAATACCATTGTCTCCATTTTATCAGTGAGGACACAGATGGGAGATATTCTCTGACTTGCTTGTGGTCACATAACAGTAAGTGGCTGAGCTGCCTCCAAAACCAGGGCTGCTGGCCTTTGGGGACTGGCCTCTGTCCCTATGGCAATGGAGAATGCATTTGTTTTCAGGTGAGCCTTCAGTAGATTGCACAGTCTCAACTCTAAAGAACGTTTACATCCTCTTTCATGCAAGGCGATTCCCACATACAAGTGATTGAGAACTGTCTGAAAGGCTTAATATAGCACTCCAGGCCTGACTTGGGGAGAACGTCTTTCTGGAGTGTATCATTAGAACATGATGAGCCCTTTTGTCTTCATTGCCTTCCATCTTTACAGCACCCCCTGGGGGTGTTATCCCCCTTTTGCAGGAGGGCATGTAGTTAGGAAGTAGCAGAGCTTGGATTCAAATCTAGGTCTGTTATTTCCAAGCCTTAGGCTCTTCCCACTGCACACCGCAGTCCCTTGCTGTCTAAACCCACACCCTGGGATGAGCACCCCAAGGGTGTGTGTGTGTGTGTGAGAGAGAGAGAGAGAGACGCCTGCCCCAGGGCTGTGACGCCACTGGCACTTCTGGAGATGTGGAAAGGGAGGGGTACGGGTCTGAGGCTTCACTGGTGTTTGGGTGTACCAGTGGTAGAAACAGCACTATCTTTCTTCTCCTTCTTGGACTAGGCATTGTTTCCTTTCAGGCATCATTCATGCCTTGTGGCAGTCGTTCCAGATGTTATATAACCTCCCACTCAGCGAGCAGTGAGTGGTCTTGCCGGTGGAGACATTTGGGGGCGTCCTGTGTGTAAAGCAGCTGCCTTGCTGGTGCCTTGTTGTTGGGTCTGAGGATCCTAGATGTAACGAAGGACTATTCCCCTACAGTGGCTTCCCTTCCAACTCAGGGCTGAGGCTCTGCAGATCTGGCCACCAGCTCTCTGACACCACAAACTGACTGGGGCTTATCACCATCTACCCAATCCTCCTGCCCCCCATATCTCCCCCTTCTTGGGTATGTTGCATCGTGGAGAAGTTTTTCCTATTAGCTCTTAAAAAAACAACTCATCAGTGGGGGCAGAGGGAGGGATCTGGTGGCGTCAACGGAAGGAACCTGTGCTGCTGTGATAACAGACCAAGAATTTGCCAATTTGCAGCAGGTGTGAGTTCTAAGTGCTTCGTTTCCAGAACTCCTATAATCCTCTGATTCCAATGGGAGTAGATGGTCATTCAGCTGGAAGAAAAGCTGTCTATTAGGGAGTAATCTCAGCCAGGAAAAGCTTTTTTTTTTAAACTAAGAACACTTAAGACTCGGGGAAAACATAAGAGCTTATGGTTTCTGGATACAATTCTACATTTTCTGCATCTCCAGGAACAGAATTCTGTTCAATTCTACACGTGCCTCTTGTGTGTATAGCTTTAGGGGATTTTTTCCCCTTTAGCTTTTAGACAAACAGCTTGCAGTCAATGGGCTGTTTTGAGTCTTTCTCCTGGGAACTGAGGGAAACTTGAATGAATTGAGGAGGCGTGAGGGAGCGTGGGAGAACACCTGCCATTCGTCGTGCACAGAGGAACCTTGATCCCAGAACCCGGTGCGCCCCGGGTGCGTTTCCTTCCTTGGGTTTTCCATCCTTACCTGCCTTTGGGGGCTGTATTTCTTGAGCTTCCTTAGATCCCTCAGAACTCCCTTTCAAGCTTCTTTGACTTTTTGCTCTTCCCCTTCCTAGCTTCCCAGTAGATCAGATGTAGAGCCTTTTGGCATTTCCAGAACACTTCCACGTGCACTGTTTTATTTTTTTCTCATCACAAGCTCAGCCAGAAGATTAGATACGGCAGAGACAGCGGTGTTGGAAAAAGAACTTTTATGCTTATGCGCTACATTTTCAACCTTATCTTGGAGAAAAATTAATGGGATTCATATAGAGGTTATGACCTTAAAGAAAAACCGTTTGCTTCTTGTTAAACCCTATTTTAGTCTTATTAATTGTTCATCTTCCATTGATCCATTCTACCATGTTGGCATTTGGTAAATAAATTAAAATTCTGAGGTAGGCAGAAGAGTCGAGGTGAGTGGGGCAGGCATCCCCTGAGGTAGTGTTACAGAACCCCTGGGCTGCTCCAATTGAAACAAACCCACGGGTTGTTTAGTAAGGGGCCTGATTGCCCGCCGCTGCCAAAATTATAACTCTCAATACCAGAGTTTAGTGAAAAGAAAAAGAATTGTTTACTTACAGTTATATAGATCTAATTATTTGCGGATTTCTGCTGTTAAGTCTTATGTTCTTTAAATCACCCATAAACACATGTCCTTGCCTCCCCCTACCAAACTAGGCTAGTTTTAGAAAAGTTAGAGATACCGTTTCCCTACTTTCTAAACACAGTTCAGCTTTACCAGTAGCTGCCAATCATTCAATTCTGATTGGGGAGACCTCGTCTGTGTTATGGTGTCCACCAGCTTTTAATCCAGAACCTCGTGGATTCTCAGCCTCCTTGTAAACTGCATGGTTAGTCCTTTGTAATACATATGGAGAGCCTTCCTTTTCAAAGCAGCAAGGTACGTCCCTTCCCCTTCCTTAAAACTGCATCGTCAGTCCCTGTTAAATCCACATGGTCAGCCTGGTTAAAATGTCTGCCACTTATTTTTAAATCCCGGACTGCGTCCTGTGATGCAGTGGGCATGGTCCCCGGTTCTGACCATTCACAGAACCTCACGCAGGCTCTGTGTGCTTTTTCCATACTATCCCACAGTCCAGGGCCCCTCCCATCTACCTGAGGCCTTGGATGCATTAAAGCCATTTTGCATAACAAAGACGCTAGACACTAGCTTCAGGCATGTGAAGGCATCCTGAAGCTGCTTCCTGCTCCCCATCCCCCAGCCACAAGCTCTGGGGTTTTTTTAGACACCCCTGTTTCTGTAACAGTTGTCCCCTGAGGCTGCTGGTGTGGCCATCGTGTTCTGAATGGCTTCCTGACTGAGCTCTACCACCACCAAGCTGTGTGACTTCAGGCAAGTTCCTCAATCTCTCCTAGGCACAGTTTCCTGGTTTACATCTCTCTGCATCATTGGAGAGGTGACATAGCCAATACAACTTGGAAAGTGCCCTAGCGCTGGCTGGTGTGGCTCAGTGGAATGAATGCTGACCTGTGAACTGGAAAGTCGCTGGTTCAATTCCCAGTCAGGCTACATGCCTAGGTTGTGGGCCAGGTCCCCAGTTAGGGGCCTGCGAGAGGCAACTGATCAGTGTTTCTCTTGCACATAGATGTTTCTCTCCCTCCCTTTCTACCCCCTGCAAAAAATGTAATAAATAAGATCTTTTTCTTTTCAGTTTTTATTTTATTTTTCTTTAGTAAGTAAAAAAAAAATTAGGTTGTACATAATTTTTTGTCAATTACAGTTGACATTCAATATTATTTTGGATTAGTTTTAGGTGTACAGCATAGTGAATAGACATATATACATACAATTTATGAAGTGATACGCCCAGCAATTCTAGTACCCACCTGGCACTATACATGGTTATTACAATATTATTGACTATATTTCCTATGCTGTATTTTACATCCCTGTGACTATTTTGTAACTTCCAATTTGCGCCTATTAATCCTTTCACCTTTTTCTTTTTAAAAAAATTTATTTATTGTTTCTTCTATTACAGTTGTCCCACTTTTTCCTCATTGTTCCACCCCACCCTGCCCACCCCTTTTCTCACAGTCAATCCCCACCCTGTTGTCATGTCCATGGGTCATTTATACTAGTTCCTTTATTAAACCCTTCCCCTTCTTATCCCTCCCCCCTCCCCCCTCCCCTCTTGTCACTGTTAGTCTGCTCCTTATTTACTTGCCTCTGGTTCAGTTTTGCTTGTTTGTTTGTGTTGTTCTTTAGTGTCCTGTATTGGGTGATATCATATGGTATTTGTCTTTCATTGCCTGGCTTATTTCGCTAAATATAATTCTCTGTAGTTCCATCCATGTCGTTGCAAATGGCAGGAGTTCCTTTTTTCTTTCTGCTGCATAGTATTCCATTGTGTAAATGTACCACAGTTTTTTTATCCACTCATCTACAGATGGGCACTTAGGCTGTTAAAAAAATTTTCTTTCCTTTAAGAAAAAGCACTCTATTACACTCATGTAAGGTACACTTAGTATGACTGTCTAATGAATACGTATGTTCTCATTGCTTTGTTTGAAGTGTTGTTGCCTCTCAGGTGGCTTTACCATCCAGGGCTTTGAATTTGAAGTTTCATGCTTCCTGACGTGTTAGAGAAAGACTGAAGTGTTAAAGAATGAAATAAACTCAGTGAACTAAGATAATAATTATGAAATTAAAATGACTCAAATTGACTTTTAAACATGAGGTTAACCTCTTAGAGACTGCTTTGTAAGCAGAGCCGGCAGTCGAGTTTCTTCAGGAATACACGTGAGCAGGTCCAGCCGCACTGGGCAGGGGCTGAGTGCCTGTTGCAGATCAGTAAAGAGAGGTGAGCTGCCTATTCCAGGCTGGTGTGAGTGGTGTTGAGCTGCTGGTCCCAGGCCATCTTCCACCCAGACACTAACACTCGGCTTTAGTTCTTTACTTTTACAACAAATCCACTTCCTCAGGTTGATACTATTAAGATGTTACTTACAAATGTTTACTGAGTGTGAATAATGTGGTAGGCACTGCATACGACAGTTAGAGGGTTCTACATACTGTTTTTTAAAACCTAAAACTGAGAAGCTGTGCCAGTGTTCAGATTACTTTCAGACTGTCACCCAAATCTTTTGATTTATTGGTTACAAGACCTTTTTACTATTCAGAAGTAATTGCTCCTGTCCTTAATGAAGCAGGTTTCTGGACTTTAAAAAACAATGAACTGCTTGATAAAATGATGTGAAATATATATAATAGTTTTAATGTGATAGGAGTTCACGTTGGAGGAGAAATAGTGAAATGATTAAAGTGAAACTCACCAGAAGCTTTCTTCTTTCCTTCCTGTTTTAAAGCAGTGATGGGTGTTGAAAACCCCAGGGAGGGTTCACACCACCAAACCCTGGTTTGAAAATGCTGTAGAAGCAAACTACTGGGTGTGTCAGGGCCCAGCTGTACTTTTCGGGTTTTTTTCCACCTAAAAAAATATTAGATGATTAGGGAATACGCCTAAAAATTATTCTTTGCAGTGTCAGCCTTTCAGGACAGTGTACTTTACTATGCATTTGGTTAAAAGAAATTTGGTTAAGAGAGAGATGGTTTAGATGAAGCCTTCTCAAACTAGTCATTTTTTAAAAATTATATTTTACTGTTTATGGTACTATAGTTGTCTCAATATTTCCTCCTTTAGTTTCCTTACCCAGCGCCCCCCTACTCCCTCAGGCAATCCCCATACCATTGTCCATGTCCATGAGTCTTGAATATGTGTTCTTCGGCCACTATATTCCCTATGATATACTTCACATCCCTGTGATTATTCTGTAACAACCACCCCCTTGATGCCCCTCCCATCTAACAAACATCAAAACATTCTCTGTATCTATGATTCTCTTTTTGTTTTGCTTGTTAATTTATTTTGTTCTTTTAGATTCAATTGTTGATAGATATATATATTTATTGCCATTTTATTGTTCATATTTTAAGTCTTTTTTTCCTTCTTAAAGTAGACCTTTTAAACATTTTGTACAATACTGGTTTGGTGGTGATGAACTCCCTTAGCTTTTTCTTGTCTGGGAAGCTCTTTATCTGTCCTTCAATTCTAAATGATAATTTGCTAGGTAGTATGCTCTTGGTTGTAGGTTCTTGCTTTTCATCACTTTGAATACTTCTTGCCAGTCCTTTCTTGCCTGCAAAGTTTCTTTTGAGAAATCCGCTGATAGTCTTATGGGTGGTGCCTTGTAGGTACCTGCTTTTCTTTTGGTGCTTTTAAGATTCTCTCTTTGTCTTTAAGTTTTGGCATTTTAATTATGATGTGTCTTGGTGTGGACCTCTTTGGGTTCATCTTGTTTGGGACTCTCTGCCCTTCCTGAACTTATATGTCTATTTTCTTCACCAAATTAGGAAGTTTTCTTTCATTATCTTTTCAAATAAGTTTTCAATTCCTTGCTCTCTCTTCTCCTTCCAGCATCCCCATGATGTGAATATTGGACTGCCTGAAGTTGTCCCAGAGGCTCCTTACACTAGCCTCCTTTCTTTGGAGTTTTTTTTTTTTTTTTCTTCTTGCTGTTCTGATTGGGTGTTTTTTGCTTCCTTATATTCCAAATTGCCTATTTGATTTTCAGCTTCATCTACTCTACTGTTGATTCCTTGCAAATTATTCTTCATTTCAGTTAGTGTATCCATTTCTACTGGATATTTTTTATGCTGTTGAGGTCCTCACTAAGTTCATTGAACATCCTTATAACCAGTGTTTTGAACTTAGCCTCTAGTAGATTGCTTATCTCCATTTTATTTAGTACTTTTTCTGGAATTTTGTTCTGTTCTTTCATTTGGGTCATGTTTCTTTGTCTCCTCATTTTGGCAGCCTCCCTGTGTTTGTTCCTATATATTAGGTAGATGTGCTACATCTCTCAGGCTTGGTAGCGTGGCCTAATGTAGTAGGTGTCCTGTAGGGTCCAGTGGCACAGTCTCCCCTATAACCCAAGCTGGGTACTTGAGATGTGCCCTTTGTGTGGGCTGTATATATTCTTCTCTTGTAGTTGAGCCTTGATTGTTGTTGACACATCTAAGGTCAGCTACTGCCTGTGTTCTGTCCAGGGCCACCTGGCATGAGCTACAAAGTGATCTGCAGATGGCTGCTACTTGTGCTGGGCTTGGAGGTGCCCAGGAGAGGCAGAGCTGTGACCCAAGGCTGGCTGCTGCTAGTGCCGGGACTGGGGCAACATAGTGAAAGGTATGGGTCTCACTGACACCAGATGCTGCTTGTTTGAGAGAAATTAGGAAAATCTGAAGCAAGCCATTTGTATCAAAAAGCCACTGGAAACAGCTTAGGTGGCCTGGAAATTTGGATGGAGTAGGGTCTCAGGGAATGACCAGGGTGGGGCAGTGTGAGCCAGGTTGAGGGAGTCTCAGATATGGCACCAGCCTACCAGCTCTGTGGGGGGAGGGCTCAGAAAAGGAAGAGTGGCCTCTCCCAGACATTCTATGTGGGAGGAAGCTGCCACTTCGCTCTCACTCTGGGAGCTTCAATCCCCACTGGATTTTACAGTCGAAAGTTATGGGGACTTATCTTCCTGTCCCTGGAACCCTGGGCTGGGGCACATAGTGTGGGGCTTGGACCCCTTGCTCCTGACATATTTCTCCCTATTTTTATCCACCACACATGGGGATGGAATCAGCCCATTCCACACCTTCACCTCTCCTCCAGTCTTGATGTGGCTTCCTCTTCAATCCTGTGGTTATAGGAATTCCACTTAGCTCAATTTCTGGAGATTCTGAATAATGGTTGTCCTCTAGTTTAGTTGTAATTTTGATGTGGTTGTGTGAGGAGGTGAGCCGTGTTTACCTACAACACCATCTTGAGTACTTTCCTTCACACTGGTCATTTTGATGAAAAGAAATTTACTATGAGTCTTCTCAATTTTTTCCTAACTTTTCCCATCTTCACATATTTTTGTGATTGTATAATATATGCCAATTGCATGGGTGTAATTCAGTGATCTTGTACAGAGATTTGCTCATAATCCATTATAAAATAAGATACTAGAAATTTCCCTTTTCCCTTGCCAGTATGACTCAGTTGAAACATCGTCCCATAACCAAAAGGTTGTGGGTTTAATTCCCATTCAGGGCACATACCGAGATTGTGGGTTCTATCCCTGGTCTGGGAGCCTGGGATTCTCAGTATGGGTGTGTACAGGAGGCAGCCAGTCGATACTTCTCTCTGGCATCAATGGTTATCTCTCTTCCTCTCTCTCTAAAAGCAATAAGAAAATGTCCTTGGGTGAGAATTAAAAACAAAAAACTTCCTTCTTGCTTCAAGTTTCCAACACCTCAACAGGGATGCTATTAAAGGATTATGAGATAAGGGCCTAAGTTTTTACTAAAATGTAGTGCTGAAAATGCCACTTTTTTTTTTTGTTGAGGTTTTTCCACACATCTTGAAAATGTAGCCCCAAAGCTGTGGCAGTGATTGCGACAGAACAAAGGGAGGGAGAGTTTCACAATCCAGCCCTTCACCAGGAGATCTTTTCACCATTAAAGCATTTCTCTGGCTCAGTCCATTTCAACCCAAAGAGCTCTCACATGCTGTTGGAATGAGGGCCTTGGCTGGGAGGTATACAGAGGCTTTCTGAGTATTCTGAGTGTTCCAGAATCTTAAATCTGGCCTGCTGTTCTAACAGTGTTCAGGCCTGGTTTGTGTGTCCGGCGGCCTACGCTGGAGAGCCTTCAACTGCTTTCAGCTGGGCAGTGACTTCCAGGACAACACCAAGCTGGGCCCCCAGCTTGGTTGTGGTAAACGATGCACCCTTTTCCCACCCCAACATGTTGCATCATCTTCTGGCCACTTGAGATATTTGGGAGTCATTTTGTTCTGTCATTGCACAAAACAGCTAGAAAGTTGTAACACAGATTCCCTGCTCACCAATGGTGCAGGAGGGGAAGCACAAATAAATACCTTTCATGGCTTGTTTCCCGAACCAAACGAAAAGCATCCCCTAAACACTCCTTGCCAGAAGTGTCACTGGGAAAAGAATAATCCCAATGAATAGGCTGTCTGATTCTCAAAATGCTAATTTATGTCTTTGATACTTTGTGCTATTTTACACAAAATGGCAATTGAAGGTGGTTATGCAAATTTCTGTTTTGACTATCTTTCTTTAACCATTGATTTGTATCTTTAAAAGTACAAAAATAAATATAAGCCTGAGTTCCCAACAGACAAAACAATTGGTTATGTGTCTAAAGAGTAATTTCAGTACATTAAAAAACAAACAATAAAAAACTTTAGTTAAATTCTCATTTGAAATTCTGCAAAAGACTCAATAATGCTGGTTTTGGTTTCTACTTAATAGAGATGTATTTTGGGTAGTCAAGATGAGACTACACAGCCCTAAAGAGATTTTTCAAGACACCCTCATGCAAAAATAGTTGTTTTAAAAAAGAACAGCTTTATTGAGATATAATTTAGAGAAACTCTACATATTTAAAGTTGAATAATTTAATATTTTGACCCTTGAAATCGACACCACAATTGAGATATTGAACACTTCCATCACCCAAAAGTTTCCTCACATCCCTTGATAATCCCCCCACCCCCCAGTTTCTCTCACACACTCCCTCCCCAGGCTGATATGCTTTCCGTCATTGTAGATGAGTTTGCAATTTCTAGAGTTTTATGTGGAGTTATGCAGTATGTACTGTTTTTATGTTAAGCTTTTTTTTATTCAGCAGAACTGTTTTGAGGTACATCCATTTTGTACTATGTATCAATAGTTGATTGCTTCTTATTGTTGACTAGTATTCCTTTATATGTTTACATCACAATTTCTGTAGAATAGTTGTTTTGTAACCAAGGACTTGTGAAATACTGAGTGTAGAAAATCATTTATAATGTTAGTAAGGTAATTTCTCTGATTTTTCTGACGGCCAGTTGAGGTGGTAAATACATATAAACACATAACAAATGTAGAACGCTACATAAACCCACGATGAAGCAAAAAAAATCACATTTCACATTTATAGCCCTAGAAAGTGTTGGACTGAGGCTGTGTAATTAGGATAAGCCATTGTGAAGTAGCAGAGAGCTCAATAGGGTAAAAGAAGACTTATTCTTTGAAGACTGTGGGTTACTCGGTTTCATTAAACAAATATTTTTGTGCAGGGCCTATGCCTGGCACAGGACTAGCAAGGAACTTGACCTCTCTCTCGCCCTCCAGAAGTTCACATCCTGAGGGTGAACTGAGACATAAACAGAAATCATTACAAAATAAAAGGTAGAAATGAGAATGGCTGCAAGAGAAGCACAGATAGCTGAGGACGTTCAGAGGTGGAGGAAATTGTTTCCAGCCAGGAAGAATGTGAGAACTGGTTTGTGGGTGGTAACATCTTGGCAGGACTTTGAGGGGAGGTTCTAGTTGCATATATGCAGATGAGAGAGGATCTAGCTTAAGCCAGGAAAGAACATGGGCAAGCGATGGCCTAGGGGTGGGAAGTGAAGGGACGTCCAAAGTGAAGAGTAAGTCAAGGTGTTGGCACAGCTGGCTCTTCTGAGGGCTATGAGGGAGAGATCTGTTCCAGACCTCTGTCTTCAGTGTGTAAATGACCATCTTCTCCTCTCTTTACAATGTCTTCCCTCTATATGTGTCTCTGTCCATATTTCCTACTTACATAAGGATGCCAATCATTCTGGATTTAGAGCCAATCCTAATGCTTTCATTTTAACTTAATTACCTCTGTAAAGACCCTATTTCCAAATAAGGTCACATTCTGAGGCACGGGGTGAAGATTCCAACATATCTATTTGGAGGGAGGGAATATAATTCAACCCATAACAGCTAAGGTTGGGAGTTCAGGCTTTATCGTTTGGGCAAAGGGGAGTCATAGAAGGTTTTGATCTGGAACACCATCAGAGGTATGCTTCCAAATGTTGATCTGGCAATGTGTGCAAAATGAATTTGAGAAAGGAGAGAACAGGGCAGGCATGAGAGGTGGTGGGAGGGGTCCTATTGGGAGATGGGCCACAGTCCATGCCAGACCTGAGGTGGGTGAGATCTGGCTGTGGAGAAGATGAGAAGCAGTGACCCAGTTCGAGTGTTTGGGTGACCACCTCTGTGCTTAATGCATGATTGGCACTGCATGGGTTTTGAGGAGATGTGAAGATCTTGAATATCTGTCATTTGTGTAGCCTGCTGTCAAGAGTACTGAGAAAAAGGACCACACATTGCAAAGGAAGGCAAATTAGTTCATGGACCATCATTTGGAGATTATGGCAGGATTGCTTTTAGCCATGGGACAATTGGGACCTCATTATTCATCACTTTTGGTGCTCAGGAATCAACTGTCATCTGTGAAAATAGTTGACAGGTCCATTATTATAGGATAAACACATATTTTTAGTCTTACTGCAAGTTTTGCCTTATGGTGTGTGTATATATACACATACAGTTTGAAAACCTCATTCATATAAAATTTTATAGTTTCACAGTTTTTACAGCTATTGTCTAATTTTATTCTTTCACTATCTGGGAGGTAAAAAAGGGGCACATATTATAAATCCCAACTTATATTTAGGGAAACTGAGTAGTGGAGAAGTTCTTGGGTCTTGTCTAATCTGGTCTTTGTCTGAGTTGGGACTTTAATGTTGACTCTTGTTATGGATAATAGAATTAGATGTTATTCCCCATATGGTCTCCATATTAAGTATGATTGATCCGCGTTGGATACTGGTAGCTCAAGGAAAGCCATAGTGTGGTGCCTGGTACCACCTAGGAGGCACCCAGAGGATGCTTACTGAATAAATGGATGAAAGGGAGAGCATGTGGGTTATTTCTTTATTTTTCTATTGAGATTGTTTTTTTTAAAGTTTAAGGTTCACAGCAAAATTGAGGAAAAGGTACAGAGATTTTCCATACGCCCTCTTCCTCCACACACGCATAGCCTCTCCCATTGTCAACGTCCTGCACCAGAGTGGTACATTTGTCACAACTGCTGAACCTACATTGACACATCATACTCACCCAATGTTTATAGTTTACATCAGGGTTTGTTTTTGGGAGATGAAGTGTTTGTAGCTTATCTTTCCTCCCATTGTTAAGAATCATATACTGAGTTTGGTTTTCAGTTTTCAGTCATGGAGACCATAAGTTAGAACAGCTGTCCATGGCTTGTGTTTTTAAAATGCAAAGTGTAACATACATATACAGTCTTTGAAAATAATTGTTGATAATGAATGAAAATGCAACAGCTTGCAGCTAAAACAAGGTTTTCAGATATGGTGTATTCCAGTTAAATAAACCAAAATAATGGTATAAGTTATAATTTAGATTTCTGAATTAGCTATCTTGGTGTAACTTTTAAACATTTTTTGGCCAAGATGTAAGTGTACATTAACTCTCTATGATGTGAGACAGCTTTATTTTACAAGGGGTTCATATTATACAACTATACAGAATGGTTTGGTGTTATTGGGAGGATACTGTGACCAAAGATAAAACTGCATTTTGAAAAAGTTAAATACTAAAAATATAGGAAATAATTTTAAAGATTAATTTTGTGGCTTCTTTGAAAAATGATGCTTGCAAAAACTGAATGAAGGCAATTTTAGTGAAATCTTTGGGTAGTAGGCATGAGAACTACTACTTACACCACAGGTTTAATTGGCTCAGTTGGTTGGGCATTGCCCCACAAAGTGAGAGGTCGCTGGTTTGATTTTCCAGTCACGGCACATGCTGGGATGCAGGTTCGGTCCCTGGTTGGGGCGCATGTGAGAGTCACCTGATTGATGTATTTCTCTCACATTGATGTTTCTCTCCCACTCTTTCTGTTTCCCTTCCCCCTCTCTAAAAACAAAACAAAAGAAAACAAAATAATACAATCTATAAAATTTTTCTTAAAACAAAACAAAACATGATTTTAAACAAATAGAAAGCAAGCCACATATTTTCAACTTGTTAACAGGGGTCTGTTGGTCCCGTCTTCATTCAGTGTCCATATATTTGTCTCATTCCCCTCTAATTATACAAGTTAGTAACAAATCTGTCCTTTATTCAAGGGAAAACAACCCACAGATTGGGCGAGTACAGTGCTTCACAAGCAATGGAGCACTATTCCTGAGGGGTTTGGGGCATGTCTGACCTTAAACAAATAGAGGGCCAGGTATTCCTCCAGCAAAATGGGTTAATTTGTGAAGAAAATTGAATGGCAGGTCCAGAAACCAAGCAGAGGGACACTCTTTTATGGACTTGGGAAGGGCTATTGTAAACGAAGAGTCCATTGGAGAAACTGAAAGCTGGAAGTACAGTGACTTTTCGTTGGCCGAGTCATGGCAGTCTCCCATTTGCTGAGCTGGTACTGGGCAAGGTGGAAGTGTCCTCCTACTGAGTAAAGGAGTATGACTTACTGTCAGAGATGTAAGGTGCATCTCTTCCTTTTGGGGTCAGTAGTGTGTGTTGAGTGACAACAGATGTGAGTGTCCCCTCTTCTGGCCTCCTGACTCCATTTTAAATGAGGTTTCTGTTTATTCGTTTTCACAGGCAAGAGTGAGTTTTATAAAGCATTAGAGGAGGCAACATGGAAACAGGGCATGATTGGCTGGGGTTAATATCTGAGCTAATATAGAAAGATCAAGGAGCAAGAAAATAAGTGTAGAGCCCAGAGCTGGCTTGGCATTTGGGGATTGTCTGACTGGCGATACTGTGTTTCTGATCGAGTGGAGTATTTACATGAACACGAAAGTTCAGTCTGCTGATGTGACACCCTGGGCAGGAGCAGCGCCATCTGGGTCTAGAAATTTCTCGACTTACAGGAACTGTGGATGCCCCAAAGCTTCCATCTAACATGGGAGAATTCCCAAGGCTTACTGTCCCATAGTCCTTGCATACCTGGGTTCTACAGTAATTCTCTTAAAACCACATGGGATTGGCCAAGGTAGGGAATGCCATACCTTCAAGTTCTCTAAGAAAAATCCAGTCCCACAAGTCTGCATGTGGGGCCTGTGCTGAAGAGTGTTAGCAACACAGATGGCTTTAAGGACATCCCAGGTACCACCAACCTTGAAAATCCATTAGTCACCCAAGTCTTCTTGGAGGAACGCTTCTCCTCTTTGGCCTACTGCTACATTACCATCTCCCATTTAAAAGCAAATAAGCAGTCCTGGCTGGGTAGCTCAGTTGGTTACAGCATCATCTCAATATGCCAACGTTCCAGGTTTGATCCCTGGTCAAGGTATATACCAAAATTAACTACTGAATGCATAAATAAGGGGAACAACAAATTGATGCCCCCCCCACTTCCTCTCTCTCTAAAATTAATAAAAATATATAAAAGCAAATAAGAAAAATTCTTCTTTTTGTCTTGCTAAATAACCCTCCACTCCCTACTTGTCCACACCTTAAGGTCTTGGGGTGTGGTGGATTGTGGCAGCATCTTTCAAACAAAACAATGCTCCTCCTAAGAAGGCGAATGAAATGTCTCCATGTCATTGTGCTAAGTGTGAATTTAAAAACATAAAGTAATACTGGGTTAGCCTGGGTAATGTAAGAAATATGAAACTATGTTATAGCATTTTGGTCCTTTTCCTCCCAATGTGGTCATAAATTAGAAGAGAAATACAAGTGTTCCTGTGTTTCCAATTCCCAGATTATAATTTTTTAACTGAGAATGAATTGGCCTAAAGAAATATAATGTTTTTACATCTGCAGAGAAACTCACACTGTCTCAGGATTTTCTAAGCTTCCAAGTGACTTCCACTAACTTAACAGGTGTGGCCTGTGTAAGAACTTGCCAGCATCCGTAGTCTTTACCCAAAGATCTGATATACATACAGATGGATGGCATAGCTAATTCCTTTTCAGTATCAAAAAGCAATACTAAGAACAATGGATGAGTGGCTGCAAGTTGAAGAGTGGATGGAGGATACGAAATTGAGGAAGGAGAGAAAGCAGAAGGGTGACTGGGATCCTTATGAGAGAGGGATGGATGTTGCAAACCAAACCAAGAGAAACACAGGAAACTGGCTTTCAAAATTATTGTGACTTTGTAGGAGCTTTTGAGAAAGTAATTTTTATGCATAAAAAAGAGGAAATAATCAAAATAGTTATTTGGTGTCTCTGAAAAGAAAGCTTGGATCCCCAAACCATGGGAAGTTGTATTTGTGGTGAGCATTACACAAAAGATGCAAAAGGCTGAGACCAGCAGATGTTCTCCAAGCCCGCACTGTGGAAACACTGAGAGTGAGTACCCGGAATGACGGGGAAGAGCCTTCTGTGTTCTCACTCCAGGAATGAGGAAACGTGACGTGAGTTGGAGAAACGGAATAGTGTAGGATTTATTGGGGGGAAAAGGTCTGCAGCAGCGATGGCCTTTCCCAAAAGAGTTCTTCAGGAGAATGTGGTCCATCATTAATCTTGGATTATTCAGCCCTCCAGAAAGCCCTCACGGTTAGCTGGGGCCCCGGGGTGCCCCACACTTGCTGACGCACCTCCCCACTGTATGGCATAGATGTGAGTTTTATAATGTTATCTCCCAAAGTGAGGAAGTTAAAACTAAGAATGTGGGCTTATTGGAACTCATGCATATGCTGTATTTTATGGCCTGGGCACGCCCTGCGCTTGGAGATGATATCATTTTTAGCAATGCTAGTTTGTCAGAAGATCCCAATTGCTCTTATAGCAGAATTGGACTGAGCCTGGCAGCTGAGCTACTGAGGTTTTATTTAATCACCTTTCTTCAGGACTTTAGAATTGCTCTGTCCTCAGGGTTGGAGGGTGGTGATAAATTGTGGAGAATTGTGGAGGAAAATTTCTACTTATTACACTGTATAATCAGGGCAAACTACTGAGAAGTAAAGAGAATTTTAGGTTTTGAAATCTAACTTGCTACTCTAAATACATAAGGAAATGAATTCAAGAGGAAATGGAAAAATAAGCAGCTTACAATTGTGGTTTCTCCAGCAAATATCTCCTTTGTACTGGAAAACAGACAGTCTCCTATACACACATTTTCATTATGAACACATTGCTTTGGTGTTGGATCTATTATTTTAAAAATGTGTACAAAGCTCTATGTATATGTACTCTGATTTTAATCAGTGCTTACGAATCTGACTTTTGGCTTTATTAGGGACATTTTGTATTTCAGAAATATATTTACCCAAGCATTCTGGCTTTTAAAACTTAGGTAGATTTTCCTAAAAAGTCAAGAAAAATATTTTACGTTTTTTACCATGTTATTATTTCCTCCATTCAGAGATGTAATTTAAAATGTGTAATGTAGCAGAAAAAGATAAGATGAAAATTCTGATTTTGGTGTTTGGTGGGCTTTAACCTGGAAGAGGCCCTTTGGTTCCTTCATGTTCTCTCTTTGAGGGGACTCTTTTAGTCTGTGGAAAGTTAGCATTGGAAGGGTCTTTGTGGATCAGAATCACATCTTCATATCGCAGAAATCATCTTTGTGGATGCACATGGTTCAAATGGCCAAATTATAATTGGATTCAAATGGCAAGTGACTTCTGCAAGTGCAGAGCCACTTTTCTTTCAGCACAGTTCTGAAATCACTTCTAATTTCAAACTGTATAGCCTCTACTGCCTGACCACATTTACTTTTGATAAATGGTTACTTCAATAAAAAAAAACTCATTATTTACTCATTGGTTGATAGAAAAACAAAAATATAGAAAAAAAATTTGTCACACATTGTTCCTGGAAACCCAGTCCACTGTTTGATCTATTCTAAACTGAAATATGGACACCAAACTTTGTAAAAAGTAAATTACCATACAAAAAGGAAGAAAATTTGGACACATGCTACAACATGGTTGAACCCTAAGGACAAAGGGGATCAGGATATGCCATCCCATATTGATTATTTTAAGCTGAAGGTATTGAGAAACAGCAGACACAAGGAAGAACTCTCTGCTCTGCTCCCTTCTGCCTCGAAGCAGTGTATAAATTTCCCACCTTCTCTGTAGCACGTTGAGGAGAGGGATCCTTGTCACTGAAGACAAAGAGCTGGCACTGAACAAGTCTGCATACGCAAACCTTGCTGAAATAGCCCCTTTCTTCCCTTAGTTCCTCCATTTATTTCCTAGTCACCTTCCCACAATTTATTACCCCTCGAAGCCCAGAGCCCCTTTGCTTTGTCCAATCACTTCTCCACAACTTATCACCCTTTGTTAAATGGCATATAAGCCCTGAGTCTAACCACTTCTTTTATGGACTTTTTTACTTCTTTTCTGTGAAGCCCCTGTACATGTAAAAATATTAACATCAATAAAATTTGTATGTCTTTCACTTGTTAACCTGTCTTTTGTCAGTTTCATTCCTAGGCTCCAGAACAAACCTAAGAGAGTAGAGGAAAAGTTTTTTCCTCCCCTGCAAGGACATTATGCCAATTGAAATAAGCCAGTCACTCAAAGACAAATACTATATCATTCTACTTGTATGAGGTACTTAGAGTGGTCGAATTCATAGAGACAGAAAGTAGAGTGATGGTTGCCAGGGGCTGGGGGCACGGGGAGTGGGAGTCAGTGTTTAATGGGTACATAGTTTTAGGTGGGACAATGAAAAAGTTCTGGAGGTGGATGATGGTGACAGTTCCACAATGGTGAATGTACTTACTGCCACTGCACTCTTAAAAATGGTTAAGTGGCAAATTTAATGTACTGTGTATTTTACTACAATTAAAAAAAATTGAATTACTGTGGTGGAGTGAACTGCTGCTCCGTGGAAAACTTGGACTAGTGGCTGAATGCCAGATAACCAGCTCTGCCCTAGTGAGCATTCTGAAACTCTATGAAATGGCTTCGCACCCTTAGGTGCTAATTTTCCTTGTCCCAGGCAGGCAACTAGTTCTGCAGGCCCAGGGTGCTGCCTACCAGAGAGAGGGAAGCACCTCTTCTTTCTGGATTCCTTTTCGATCCTCTCAGTGCTGTTCCAGTTGATATTGCGCAGAACCACATGTGCAGAATGAAGCAAGCCGAGCAGGCTCCAGATTTTTGGGGTCAAGCCAGTGGCTGGGAGAAGGAGAAGAGTTTACTAGAAAGTCTGTTCTTGGGAGAAATCCTGTTCAAGCGAGTGTCCCTAGTGGGGCACTGGGCTTTTGATTTGTGCAGTTTTAGTGGCTTGTGTTAAAATAAAGTTCATATAAATCCTAAACAGGGCAAAAATCCTTACCTGTGGAACAGCTGTCTAGGTGATGCTGTGCTAGTGATGTGTGATTATTTTTCAGAGAAGTTTTCTACCAGCGATTCTAGGATGTGGGAGGAGAAAACCAGCCAGCAGATGTGAGATAGAAACCCACAGATGAACAGATAGACGTGTGCCCATTGGTGTTCTCGTGATAATCTTGTGACTCTCTAGGATCGTCCTGTCCAATGAAACTCTGCAATGTACTAGCCACATGTGGCTGTTGACAGTTTGAAATGTGGCTAGTGTGACTGAGGAACTAAGTGTTTAATTTTCATTAATTTAAATGTAAATAGCCGCACATGGTTCATGGTTACTTATTGGACAGCGCAGCTCTATGTCACCAGGTGTGTGACTCTTACTCAGTTCATCATGACATGAGACCCTGAAGCTTGGTTTGGTTTTGGGAAGACTCAGGAATTCATGGCTGCTTGGGGTTAGACCTGAGGATAATTCTGGAGTTTTAATTAGGATGTTGAATACCCAAAACCTTGTCAAAAACAGACCTACTATCATTAATTACTTATTGTTTGTTTATTTAGCACCTACTGTGTTTTTAGTGGGGATGTTGTAGAGAACAAAATTCACAGATATTCTTGCCCTAATGGGGCTTATGGTCTGCAGGAAAAACAAACATTGACAAGCAAGTGCAAGTGTGAATTAAAGCTTGTTTGCGGAGAGATCTCACCTCAAGTCAGTGGGAAGGAGTCTTTTGGGTACTCAGGTCAAATGAAGATGCAGTCATTTTGTCACATTCTGTTTTAACAGGGACATTTCCACTCATGTGATCCAACTTTTTCAGTTTTTTTCTTGCTACTTTGCTTCTCATTAGTATTTCCTTGGGCCAGCCTGGTGCCTTTAACACAGTGGCTGATCTCACAAAAATGGCGAACCCTTGTCTCCCCCCCGCCCCCCGCCCCAAAAGAGTTTCAGAGGGAGAAGAGAGTTGGGGTGAATGGCCATGGCTGAGGCAGGGGTTAGGGCAGGTTCAGGCCGTGGGGCAGCTCATTGCCACAGCCCCCAGGATGCTGAGGCAGTTGGGGACAGCGCTTCCCAAGGGTCAGGATGCTGTTACAGTCCCAACCCGAGGCTGGGATGGGGGCCAAGGCTGCAGCCTGAGTCAGCCCTCCAGCTCTCCCTGCACCCTTTGGCTGTCAGTCCCTCGTTTTGGTGTCCCAGCTGCGTGCAGTGAGTTAGCTGGTTCAGTGGTACATACTGAGCACCTCTGTGTGCTCATAGCCCTGGGGCCCCTGTAGCTCTTGGGCTGCTTTGGAGTTGTTCACTTCCTTCCCTGGCTGTCCAGCCTTGGCTGCCGCAGAGGGTGGTGGGTTCCCTGGATCTGGGCTGCTTCTCAACTCAGGCTGCAATTGACAACCTACTGGGGAAGTTTTGAAAGGTACAGAGACCTGGGTACCCCCTGACCTCAAATCAATTGAAATTAGAATCTTGAGGGGTAAAGGCCTAGGTGCTTTTGTAAAAGCTTCCTGCCCTGCTTTGGCTGATGATGGGGCGGGGGCCTGGAAATCCTGATGGGTGCTTTACCATTATCTGTGGAAGCTCCCAGCTGACTACAGTGGAAGCAGGAACCCTGTTTCTGTGAGGAAAATCCCAGTGTGGCCGTGGGGCTGGACAATCCCTACCTCCTTCCCTCACAGCCCCCACGTTGAGGTCTGAGGACCCAAAGCCGCCTCTGGGATCCATGCCGTCATGCACAGAGAAGTGGGAATGTGAACTTTCCCACGGTTAGAGATGGCTGCCTGATCATTTCCAGCTGTCACCGGGAAGGCCTCTTCCACATGCTAGACCTGAAAACTTTGTTAGAGATGCTGTCAACTTGAGCCCCATTGCCTGAGCTGGGAAACCCTACAGCAAGCCAGTGAGGGGAACAGTGGGAGTGGGGCGTGCGTGTGAGGGTGGAAGGAAGGTGGGAACTCAGGGAGCTTTCCTAAGTTATGAGCTGGCTCCAAAATAATAACTGCCTTTACAAAAAAGAATGAAGTGTCAGAAAACCCAGAACTTTCTTACACCTGGCTCAGCGGTGAGGGTTGAAGGCTCCCGGGTGGGGTGAGAGGGCGTCCCTCTTCCCAGGGTACCCAAGCCTCAGTTTTGCTCTCCTGTTCCGGCTCAGCTGCATTCAAAAGGGTGTAATATGGGCTGTCATCTGCTGGCACATGAACAAAACCCAAGCACAAACACATTTTCGCATTCAGTCTTAAATGCTCAGAGGAACCAAGTTTTTCTGAGATTACACATTTTTCCAGAATTATACCATACTTGGGAATACAGAAAAATTGAGTGGAATTTTTCTTTTTTTATAGTTTCTAGGACCACACAGAGGATTCTTCTGATAGGGAGGTAGTAGAGCCAAGGGCTTGTGTGTACCTGGACGGAGTAGACACTCAGGCAAATGTTTGCTGATGGAGACAGTGGCGACCTTCTTACCGATGTCCTTTGTAACATCTCTGGGTGGATGCGGCCGTTTTGAATTTAGGGCGTGTGCCAGAGAGACTTGCTGCTACTGCATGCTGGGAGGCTGTGTGGGGTGTGGAAGAGAACGTGGGTTTAAATCCCAGCCCTGCCCTTCCTGACCATTGGAACGTGGACAAGTCACTGGGCCTCTATGAGCCCCTGTCCTCTCATTTGTGAAAAGAGGAAAATGAATTGTGGGGACTTCATGGGGATGTGGTGGAAGTGGGACAGAATGAAGAGCCAAGGAGGGAGGTCTTACCCCCCTCCTAACCCCTTATTCCTCGAGCAGCCTTTTTCTGTCTATTTGGTTTTCTCTTCAGTCTTCCTTGAAAAAGGCTCCCACCAGACCTTCTCGAAATCCACACGCCAGATCCCACCACTGACCAATGAAATCAGAACATGTGAGGGTGAGGCCTAGGCATCTGTAGGTTTTTACAGTTCCCTGGTGATTCTTATGGCCAAGGTGAGAACCACTGCCATAAACGCCAGGTGCGACAGGGACAGGGAAAAGTGCTGGGACCCTCATGCTTGGGGCAGTGCTGTCAGCCAGGCCCACTAGGGATGCTGAAAGGACACCAGTCCTGTCCTGATGGTGGAGTAGATCCTTGCATTTGAGGTTTTAGGTGGTGTGGTTTTGACCCTGGAAGATGTTGAAGTCCATTACACACAGTACTCTATACTTCTCTCAGGAACATAGCTTTGAACAACACCTGCCACAAGGCTGGTGCCCGAGATGGAGCCGCTTGGCTGCATGAGGGCCATGGGCCACCTGGCAGCTGGTCCACCTGAATCTCCCTCCTGAGCAGCACCCTGGGGAAATGATACAAAGATTCTTTCTTTCTGGAAATTGGCGCTAAAAAGACGACCAGCTGCTATGCTGGTGTTCAAAATGAAGAGAAAGAGATGAGGCCCAAGAGAGTCGTGGTTCTGCTCCAGAAATAGGATTGGAGTAGATAAAGGAGCCAGCTTGTCTCAGAGCTGCAAGCCGGGATGCAGGTGCTGTGGTCCTGTGGCCGGGCCTCTGAGCCCAGAGGCTGCGGGAGGCCACTGTCTGGTCTGGGCCCAGGCCTGGGTACGGAGACTTTACATCGTCACAACTGTCTGTGTGATGTGCGAGTGCATCAGGGACATGCACTTTTAAAGGGGACTCTTGAATGGTTCCACTTCTGCTTCCTTATTTCTCTCATTAGCTATATGAATCAAGGCATCTTTTAAAAAGATCTGAACACAAATTGCACGAGGTGCCATCTCCATAGGCTTGTGGCCTGCCACCTGGTACTGAGCAAAGTGGGGCTCATTCACGTGGCACTTGGTGTAAGACCCAACAGTTAGTGTGGAGAAAAACAGGTCTTTATTTACAATGTTCCAACCTTGGGGGGCTGGGAGCACTCTGGCTTACAGCCCTGTTTTCCCAGAGACCCAGCACTTCTCTTGCTCCCCAAAAGACAATAACCGCATGGCTGAATCATCCCTACAAACTGCATGGCTGCTACATCATGGCTCCTACATCATGACCCTCTCTCTTATGCACCAGACCCTGTAGCCAACTCCTGTCTAACCCTTCCAGACCGAATGACTTCTTTCACACCAGACTTCATGGCGGATAGGGGGGGGCCTTCATTCTTTCAAATAGCATGGCCCATTTCCTTAGGGCCTGCTCCTTTCCTTATCATTGATATGCAAAGTATCTTAAACAGTATCATCTGCCCTATTATCTGCCCTAGCTACCAGCCCCCGCCCCCATAGATCCATAGATATGCAAAGTACCTTGAAAGCGGTATTAACTCCTCTCATCTCCAAAACCATGGGCTGTGGGGAATTTGGAGGTCTCTCCCCCACTGTTACAACCATTGTTAGTGTTAGGGAGAGAAGGTGCTAAGATAAAGAACTTGAATGTTATAGGAGACCAGAGTGCTCTATGGATGCTTCTTTAAAACACAAAACAAATGACTCTGACCTACACCTGGAAAATTGTCTACAAAGCAGCAAACTGTAGGAGAGAAATTTCGTGGTGAAACAAAAGCTCGGTTTGTAAAAAAACGGAGGTATCCAATGGGAACCCTGGGGCCAAGTTTTTCTTAGCTGTCTGTTTCCCCAGCCTTCAGTGGAAGGGGAGCTGGGTGCTGTGGTGGGATGGGTGGAAGTAAAAGATGGAAAAAGGGGGCTGAACCCCAAGGCGTCACTGCTGGATTGAGGAGACCTGGGGAAAGCAGGCAGGGCCCCGAGTGATCCTCTTTATTTGAAGGCCAACTCTGGGAGGGCCAGAGTGCTGGTAGCAGCAGCCAGTAAAGAGAGAGGCCACCCTTTTCTCCTGCAGGTACCGCGTGAACATCAGACCCAGATATGTCACCAGGTACAAGATGGTGACACAGTTAGAATGGAGGTGCTGCCCTGGCTTTAGAGGAGCAGACTGCCAAGAAAGTCCTGGAGACCCCATGAAGACTTTGCGTCCCACACCTGCTCGGCCTCGAAATAGCTTGAAGAAACCCACAAGTAAGTTCTCATCTGGGCTTTGCTGTGCAGGGGTACCACCAACACTGCCAGTGCTACTTCAAACAGCAGAACCTATGATTTGCAGTGTTGAGCTTTCCAAGGGCTTCAAAGAACGCAAAGATATGCCTGCAGCAGGCTCATGTGGCACACTAATTTATTTACAGTAGCAGTAGCATTAGAAGGCGAGCTTTTTGCAAGTAAATGGTTTTGTTAGGGCCAACTTGTGAAAAGTAAGGCCTTGGAAATCAGTGTAGGAGATACTGATAGCTTCAGACTTTTGTATAGCCTGAGGCAGAGGTGAGAGGCAATTCAAAAGCTATAATGCTTTGTTTTTACTTTGCTTACATCTGCAAGCTCCCATAAACCTGAATTTAAGAGAGTTAAAGTTGTTTTTTAAAGAATAGATAAGTAGAACTATTCTCTTTCTGTGTGAGGTGAGATACTTGCAAAGCTAAGTCCCATGTTACAAGCATCCAGTGAGGTTGTTCTTAAATTTATTTCTGAGTTTTCTTTTTGAAGTGAAGTAGCAGAAACTCAACAAATCGCTGAGGAAGAAATGATCATTTTCACCAAAGTACACCTTTGCTTTTAAGTATAAAATTAAGAGTGACTTCTATGGATATGTTTTTTTAACTTAGATTTCCTTATGAATTAAATGCTGTTTACTTTGTAGTAACTATGTGGATAATGTGTGCTATAAATCTGTTGCCTTTCCTACACAGCTTTTTGATTTCTGTAGAGTTAGTAATGATCTTACATATTTTTTTTGCCTGGTTTTCTATGTTTTTATCCCTATTTCAACCCAAACTCTCCTCTGGTTATTCAAATGTCCTTTTATTATAATCAATACATCAGTTTCCCATCTTCCTTAAGAAATCTCTCCTCGGCCCTCTTGCCTGCCCCACCTGGACGGGCCATCCTCTTTTCCTGGCTCACAGCTGCAGCCCTGCGCTCTTAGCTGGTCTCTCTCCTGTTGGGTCCCTGTTTCCTGTACCCACTGCTTGCTCTTTCTCAATTCACTCCCTTGTTTTGGTAGAGCACATTTTATGGTAGTGTCATGAGAAGATGGTATGAGAAATAAACTTTTTGATATTTTATAGTATAAGAATATTTTTACTCTAGTTTCAGTTTCTAGGTTGGAAATAATTTTTCTTTAGAATTTGAAAATGTTCAGTTTTCTTCTAGCTTCCAAAAGTAGCTGTTAAAAAGTCCAAAACCATTTTGATTCCCATTTTTTATGTGTGACTTGGTTGTTTTTCTTTTGTGTGTCTGTATGTGTTTTCATTATAATGGGGCTTCAAAAGGGAATGAAAGGAAATGCTTGCCCTCAACCCACTGTCATTATAAAGAACAGACTATTTTTGGAACTTATTGTTTAACTTAACGTATAATGAACAACCTTCATGTCATTAAATATTCTACAATATCATTTAATGGCTTTAGAGTGTGATTATTTGAACACAATTCCCTACTGATGGTCACTTGGGTTGTTTGCAAGTTTTCATTATTATAGATAGTACTTGAAAAGTACTATTTTTCTTGTTAAAATTTTGGATTTATTCCTGATTACTAGAATACATTTCTAGAAGTGTAATTTCGGGGTCAAAAGGATTCTGAATATTTTGATACATATTGCCAAATTATTCTTCCAAAAAGTTGTAGCCATTTCCATAGTCACCAGCAGAATATAAAAGAAGTATTTCTTTCCATTCTGATCTTCCCCAGTCTCCTGCCCTTTGTTTTTATTTCCTTTGTTCAGAATAGCATTTCATTTGTACGTTATTCAATAACGTGCTTTCTTCTTCTAGTGTCTTGAGATAAAATACATTTTCAGTACAGAAAATGAGATGTTCTTTACAGTTCTCCACTTGAGAGTTTGGCCATTTGAACTCCAATCTTGGTTTTACCACTGAATTTATCTTAATAAATAATAGCTGTTGTTATGATTGTATGCAAAAGTTCAGAGGAGATAAAAACAATGAACATTAAACTCAATATCTGCAACATTCTACGTTTGTTTCTAATATTTGTCAGTGTACATTAATGCATTTTACTTCATTATAAATGCTTCTTGTTTTCTTTGTATCCTACCATGCATTCAAAGGCATGGTTTATTCTACTGCCCCAGGTTTCAATAATCTCCTTTTAGTTGAGTTTATCTTTCTCTATATCTATCAGTTTATTTCTACTTTATGACTCATTACAATCTTCTTTATAATATTTTTTCTTTCTCTTGGACTGTTTCCTTGGGGTTATATTTTTCAAAATAGAATTATCAAAAATTCAATGTTTATATTTTTTGATTTAGTGAACTTCATTACATATGGTCATATGGCTCCATTGTTAGGAGATGCCAGTAGAATTGGTTACTTTATCTCTTGCCTTTAGTTTCCCCAACTTCATAACGGTGTTCCACAATGTCTCTGTGACTCTTTTAGCATAAGAATGCTACTAAAAGTAAGAGTATTTAAGGGTAACCTGCTGTTCGTATGATATTATACCACCCAACAACTGATGGGTGGATCTTGCTAAAGTGGCTTCTTGTGGTTTCATATTGTAGTATTCAGTCAGCCGCTGGGGTGTGGGTGCAGTTCACTCATGTGGGGGATGATATCTTCATATGATAAAGTAGATAAAGAGTGTTTCCCTTTAGCCTGAAAGACACCATTGAGTGTCATGTACCATGAATATATTCTCTTAACAATCCCTAGGAGGGAAGATAGTACCTCTGCTCCATAGACAAGGGGATTATAGTTCACAGAGGTTAATTAATTTGCTCAAGGGCAGACAGTAACTGCAGAGGCAGAATGCAAGTGGACTCTGTTTGACTCAAAGCCCATAGTCTTTTCTACTCTACCACAATAATGACCTGTGGTGAGAGTGGATCTGGAAGTGAAAGTTTAAATATATTCTGTAAGTACCCTGTTTATTGTCTTTGCAGAAACAAGGGAAAGGTAGAAAATGTTAAGTCATATCCAACTCTTTCTTTGCAACAGATAATGAACCAAGTCAAATTTCAGAGCCCAAGAAGACATTGTCACCAACTCATGCAACGGAACCAAGTCAGACAGTAGATCCAAAACAGGGACCCCAAGAACTTCAGGATAAGAAAATCCAGGTGCTTGAGGAGAAGGTTCTCCGACTCACAAGGACGGTTCTTGATCTCCAGTCTTCCATTGCTGGTGTGAATAAAAACCTCAAACGTACCATTCAGGATGATGCCAGCAAAATGCTGGCATCATGGCTCAGTAACCTGCACCCTCAGCCAGTGCCTGGCAGTGCTGTCGGTGCAGATACTGAAACGGTTCAGCTTCCTGGTGTCCTCAATAAAAAGGAATCTGGCATGAAGGACATCAAATCTGAATTGGCTGAAGTCAAGGATACTCTGAAGACCAAGAGTGACAAGCTGGAAGAGCTGGATGGGAAAGTGAAGGGTTATGAAGGGCAGCTCAGACAGCTCCAGGAGGCTGCCCAGGGCCCTACAGTGACCATGACGACCAACGAACTTTACCAAGCCTATGTTGATAGTAAAATTGACACCCTGAGAGAGGAACTCATGGAGGGAATGGACAGAAAGCTGGCCGATCTCAAGAATACATGTGAGTACAAGCTGATTGGTCTCCAACAGCAGTGTGATGACTATGGGAGCAGCTACCTGGGAGTGATTGAGCTTATAGGAGAGAAGGAAACAAACTTGAGAAAAGAAATAAATGACCTCCGAGCCCAGCTGCAAGTTCCCTCAGCCCCGTCAAATTGCTGTCGTGGTGAAAAGACTGGTGACTTTGGGCAACAGATCAAAGTGTTAGACCAGAAGATTGAAAGAGTTGCTGAAGCCACCAGAATGCTTAATGGGCGACTGGACAATGAGTTTGACCAACTCATAGTTCCAGAGCCAGATGTGGACTTTGATGCAAGATGGAATGAACTAGATGCAAGGATTAATGTGACAGAGAAGAATGCAGAAGAACATTGCTTTTACATTGAGGAGACCCTTCGGGGGACCATTAATGGAGAGGTAGATGACTTGAAACAACTTCTGGATGAGAAAATACAGTCTCTGGAAGAGCGTCTCAGGAGCATTCTCCAAGAGATGGCCAATAATACTGATGCAGAACTCGCTCCCCCAGCATCAGCCCTACCAGGTGTGCCAGGGGCTGGGCATGAACAGGTCATCATGGAATTAAACCACCTGAAGAACAAAGTCCAAGATGTTGAGGATATTTGCCTGCAGAACTCCCAGGGAGAGCTTCATGATATAAAAGGTAGTTTGCCAAATGGAGAAGACCACACAGTGAGTAACAGTTTGAACCTTTTGAAATCTCTAAATGACACAATGCATAGGAAATTTCAAGAAACAGAACGTAGCATCCAGAAACTTCAACAAGATTTTAGTTTTCTTTATTCTAAATTAAACCACACAGAAGATGATATGCATCATCTTCTGAATGAGCTGAGCAAGTGTAGAGAAGGTACAAACACTGGAGTGGGTGGGTTTTCTAAGGGGGGTGAGCAAAAAAGGACAGTGGGGCCATCTGCCCAGGACACCATGGCTCCTTGCTGTGTCCAGCTGGAGGAGAGGCTGCAGAGGCTGCAGAGCCAGGTTCTCTCTGAGCTAGACACTTGTAAGGAAAGTACGCATGGGGTCCAGAGGGAGGTCTCCGTGGTTGAGGACAGGGTGTCTCAGATGGAGAAAACTTGCAGCAAACTGGACTCTATCTCAGGAAGTCTTCAGAGGATCAAGGAAGGGCTCAACAAGCATGTCAGCAGCCTATGGAGTTGTGTCAGGCAGATGAATGGGACGCTCCGATCACATTCCAGAGACATTTCTGGCCTGAAGAATTCTGTCCAGCAGTTCTATAGCCACGTTTTCCAGATATCTACTGACTTACAAGATCTGATCAAATTTCAGCCATCAGCAAGTAAGTTGACCTTTACAATGTAATTCTTGGATGTGTTTACAACATGTATTGTGCTAGATTTTGGACAGTTTGTGGGATTAATTACATCAGTGCTACTCAAAGTGTGCTTTATGGATTGGTGCCAGTTTGTGAATTGTTTGGTGCTGGGTAAGTAAGGACATAATTACCAACAGTGAGAATAAGTATTTATAAACTTTTAAAATAATTTGACATCACTGTAGCATTCAAGTACATGCATGTGGGCTGCATCCAAGAACTACTGACTTCAGGTCCTATGCACATCTCCTTTGTGTCTCCCAGAGCTCAATGCCGACTTATTGGGCCCCTAAGGACTTGTTTAGGGCCAACTGTGTGCCCATAGGGACCCCCCCCCCCCCACCTCCTGATCAGTCTTCTCTGTTTTCTTTTTTTCTCTCCTCCTCTTTGGGCCTTTATCACCTTTTTCACCTTGTTCACCTCCAGGTGACAGAGTCCCTTATGTCTTGAGCTGAGATTTCATGGCCTGGTGTGAGCCTTTAGGATTTTATGAGCAAGCCCAGTTGAGACATAAAACCCAAGGAGGGTAGGCTGGAGCATGAGAGGTGGATTGCGCCCTGGACTGACTGGGGAGAGCCAGGGCTAGGTCCTCAGGAGGCACTGGCGGGGAGTGGGGGTGTGTGTGGTCTGAGGTACTCAGAGATAAGGGGTTTGTAGATAAGAACTTACCCCTGTCAACAAGGAACAGGAAGCTGGCCTCTGCCTGGTTTGGGGCCCCCCACCCTACACTGTTTATAACCCTCCCCCTTGTCCCCAGGCCCACGAAGATTCTGTATCTCCGGAATGTTCAGTAATGGTCACAAGACCATGTGTATGTTCATAGAATGATTGTCTGTCTTGGTGACAGTGTTGTCTGGACAGTGCTTTATAATAACAGATTGAACCAGATATTTCCAGTTGATTTCCAATTCCCTGGCAGTGTGGGAAGCTGTGTGAACTCTTTCACGCTTGTCTATTAAAGTAGGAGTTGGAGGTATGTGGCTTCCAAAAGATTATCCTTTTGCAGTGAACTCAATGTTGTGAATGTAGAATGCATGGACTTTGGGGAATTTCAGAGAGCCAAAAATAACCTCACAGAGCTTTATCCGTCCTTGTAAAGCATCCAGGGCTCAGAGATCTGTGACCTGCGTATCAGAGGTCCATGGGTGAATTAGGAGTTAAGATCACAGTGAGAGTCACACATTGACCACTGAAAAGTCAACAGAACACTTATGGAGCACCTACTATGTGCAAAGCTCCATGAGGGATAAAGATGAGTAGCACAACCTTCACCCTCAAGGCATCTTTAGTCAGTAGCAGACACACATTGGTCCCACAGGGGGAATGAATGAGACCGTATGTAAAGGCCCAGTGAGTAGTGCAGGGGCTATTCGTGTAGCTCATAGAATTTTATTGAACCCTTATTGTGTGGTGGGTAATGAGGTATTTTTGTGGAGTATGTGGATGACTATGTATGTGACAATGACAGTCTGAGGGGAAACAAGAAGGCAGAGATGGTCACGGGCTAGGGGTGTTCATGGATGCACTGGGTGTGTGGAGTAGCACCCGTGGCTGCTGCGGAAGTCGAGGAGGGTTTCTCAGATGAGAGAGCCCCTGAGCTGAGCATTTAAAGTTGAGTAGGTTGCACATTCAGAGGCTGGTGGGGTGAGGTACAGTGATAAGAGAAGCTTGTGGAAGGTGGTGTTAGTGGAGCTAGTAAGTGAGGGGTGGGTAGGGTCCAGAAAAGTAGGAGGGTGTAGGGCATTCCTGGTGATGGGTTCGTGTGAATGAATCAGTTAGCACTGGGTAACAACCTACGCCAAATCTTGCTGGCTTAAGACAACAAATATCTGTTACTTTCCATTATTCTATGGGTCAGAAACTCAGGCAGGGCTTGGCTTGACAGGTCTTCTGCTTTATTTAGTGTATACTTGAGTCACCCACTTGGGTGCAATCAGCTGACCTTGGGCCTGGCTGTGCTGAAGGTCCAGGATGACTTCAGTCAATTGTCTGTGCCTCAGGATTCCTCCATTGGCTATTCCCGCTCTCTATGTGCCTAACCTGGGCTTTGTCACAGCATGGTGGTCTCGGGGTGGTCAGATTTATTCCACGGTAATTGGCAATAAGGGAAGGTAGAAGCTGCTGGTGTCACCTTCGCCACATACTGTTGATCAAAGCAAGTTAGCTCTTGAAGGGTATGTGGCTTATATGTGTCGGGAGGGAGGGCATATTAATGACAGTGCTCATATCTCCCACTGGGATCAAAGGACCAGGGGTGAGGATGCATGATGTAGTAGTGTATGCAGTAGCCAGTGACCAGACTGCTGGATCAGGGACACAGACTGTTCCCATTCAGTCCACTGCCCTGTTCATAGATCTCATCCTTTTCTTCAGAAGCATCCCTAATGGGGCTGAATTAGCCAGGAGGCAGCCATTGGGGGATGGGGGGAAGGGCAGACAGAAGGGCTTCAGCTGATGTTCAAATAGATCCAAGTTACTTTCTTGTCTCTCCTGTCAGTGCAGATGTTTGGTTATTTTTGGGGACAAAAAGTCCATGACTTTCATCTAGTACTGGGAAAGGTGCCTAATTTTCAAAAGGTAAAGAATCACTGTATTTTCATCACTGTCTTGCCTTCAGCTCAGTTCAGTGGTCTCTGTACTCCCACACATTCATTCATTCATTCATTCAACAAATATTTACTGAACTGTGTCCTAGCACTGAAGTTTCAGCCCTCATGGATCTTACACTGTATTTGGGAAGACAGGCCTTGCAGCCTAGGAAATAAATATCTGATTTCAGATAGCAATCATTATGTGAGGAAAGATACAACAGAGTAAGGCGATAGAGATTAGGGGGCAACATGCATTGAGTGAGTGCAAGAGGGTTGCTTAGTGAAGATGACATTTGAGCAGATTATGAATAAAATGAAGGGCAAGACCTGCAGAGATCTGTGGGGCAAGTGTTCCCAGGATAGGGGACAGCATGTTCAAAGATCCTGAGGCAAGAATGAGTTTGCCCTATCTGAAAGCTCAGAATGCCAGTTTGATCACGTCTGTGAGCAAGGGGGAAGGTCCTAAACAGTGAGGTCAAAGAGGAGGTAGAAATGAGACCATGTAGGATTTTATAGGGTGTGGTAAAGGATTTGGATTTTAAGTAATGAGAAACTACCAGAGGATTTTGAGCTAGCAAGTGATTAGTATTTCCTGGATTTGCAATCCCATCTAAACCCATATTTTCTCTGTAACTTTGGGCAAGTTATTTATCTACCTAATGCCTCACTTTCTGCATCTATTAATTGTAAATAATAATAATACCTCAGAAAGTTTTGTGAGGATTAATACTCCTTAGTAGTGGAGTATTAAATATTCCTTGGTAATCACTCAATAAATATTAGCTTTTATTTTAACTCTCTGTGCTCGCTAATGGAGGTTTGGTCTGCTTCTGGCTGAATGTTTCTCCCAGCCTCTTTCTACAAAGCCCAGGCCCACAGCCTCAGGGGAGTGAGCAGGCCTGTCTGCATAGTGGATCAGGGTGTCAAGCTCTGGGCTGCTCTGCAGAATGCTCTAGACAGCCAAAGGACATTTTCTTCCTCTCCCCCTTTTGTTTTCTTCTTTTATAAATTGCGGGTCAGGTAGACAGTGTAGTAAGCCTAGAAAGCTTCCCTACCTAGCATTCAGGATTCACATTCAAGTATTTTTATTGCTGAGAAGCTTGACACTCAGGGATGCGTTAGGATTGAAAGGACAAGGAGGCTCCTTCATCCTTTGTTCTTCTGTCTGCCATGGCTGTAGGGGTTTGGCCCTCTGCCTGAACACAGTCACTCCTGTTTCCACAGATGGGCCTGAGCACTGTTCCTTCTCCCCTTCTCCCCAGCACCCCTTTCCTTCCCTTTAGTGGCACCTTGTCCCCAAACTGCCCAGTTTCACCTTCACTGTGGTCGGTCAGGTAGGGAGTCTCCCTACTGCCAGTAGCTCCGGAGTCTGTCCCCAGAGGAGCATGAAAAGCAGCGCCTACTTTCTCCCTGGGCCCAGGACCATCCCAACCTGCACTGCAAACATCTGCCACCGACTGGCTGCAGCCTTTGCCAGCACATCCTGCCTTCTCCTGGTCTGATGGGGGCTTTGAACCTGGCCGACTCCAGCATTTGTGCTGTTCCTCTTACAGTTGGGAGAGAAGGGGGAGTTCCTGGCCTTAAGAAACCTGGGACTCCACCAAGCAGAGCTGCTGGGCAGACGAGTATGTCTGCGAATCAGGGAAGTTCTCATTCCCTGTGTCACAGTTCCAAGAAGGGACAGGCCTGCCTAGATGCCACAATATTGTTTCAACATCCTCTAGTGACATTACTTCCTTTTCCAATCGCCCACCTCTTCCTTTTGCTCGTGTCTTAGGGTAACTTCTCATACTACTTCAATTACTTTAATAATGTTTCATTTAGTAGAGTTTCAGATTTAAGAATCCCATCAACTTACTTAACTCAAGATGTGCTGTAGTAATGAAAAGGCACAGATTTTTCAAAAAAGTATCTAACCCTGAAGCCTGGCTAGGGGAGAGTGGCCTGATGCCTGTTATGGTGATTTTTTACCTAAACTTGAAATTGGCCGAGTTTGGGGCCAGTTTAGGTCTAAGACATCGTGATGGACTTGGAGTGTTATGACCATATAAAGGCTAAATAAATTGCATATACTCAGACCATACTGATCCCAGACAACACTCAAACTTTGACCCTGTGGGCATCTGGTTTTTTGTTTGCCTGTTAGATTTTATCCTCACCCAAGGACATTTTCTTTCATTGCTGTTAGAATGAGAGGAACAAAGAAAGGAAGGGAGACGGGGAGAGAGAAACATTGATGCCAGAGAGAAGCATTAATTGGTTGCCTTCTGTATGTGCTGTGAATGGGAATCATATGCACCCGGACCAGGGCTAGAATCTGCAACAATACCGGCCAGGGCTTCTTTTTTTTTTTTTAATCCTCACCCAAGGATATGTTTATTGATTATAGAGAGAGAGGAAAGGAGAGAGAGAGAGAGAGAAAGAAACATCGATGTGATAGACAAACATCAATCAGTTGCCTCCCGTACGCGCCCCAACCAGGAATCAAACCCACAGCCTATTTGGTGCAAGAATGACGCTCTAACCAACTGATCCACCTGGCCAGGGCGACATCTGGTTTCTGTAATGCTTTTCGTTGGTATAAATAGCAGCTGCTTTTCTCCACCCTTACCTAGAATTTAGAAGGGCAGTGTTCTGAGGACTGAGCTCTTGCATAGCTGCAGCAGGCACACTCCTCAGGGAGCTTAAACTCACAACTCCTGGGCTCACTCAGGAGATTCCTGTTCAAAAGGGATGAGGCAAGACCCAGGAATTTGTAATAAATTTGTAATTAAAACAATAAATCGCTAGCTCTGGTTTTGGAAGTGGAAGGAAGGCCTCCTCAGAGGCAGCGGGCAACTGCCCAGGACAAACTGTGCCCAGAAAGAAGGGCAGGCATCGGGGCAGGAAGGAGGTAAGGAGAAAGAGTAAACCACCAACTTTGTCACCTGCCACCAACAAAAGGGTCACCGTGCATGGGTGAGTCCACTTACGGGCTCTGTTCTGTTCCTTATCACCCTGTCTCTCCTTCTGTCTAGATTGTTGCAGCTTTATAGTAGGTCTGAAACTGTGTAGCATAGATCCTCTGCCTTTTCATGTAAATTTTAGAATCAGTTTGTGAACTTCTGCCAAAAAAGAAATTCCCAAGTGACGCCGGTGCTCAGACAGGTAAGACCCCTTCTCTGAGATTCAAATAGTGAAATATTTTCCATTTTAAACTTTTTGCCACAGATTTTAACACACGCAACTAAACCTGTGTCTCTGTTTCAGTGTTGTACTTCTTAAAAATGTAGTCCCATTTTCCCTCTTTAGCCCAGTTCCTTGGGCTTTCCATGTGGTCACATCTGGACTCACTTTCCTGCTCAGCCCACTTGTGGGAGAGTAGGTGTGGGCCTTTCTGTGACATAACCAATTACAGCACCACCTTGTACAGGCAGGAGGGCTTTTCTGCTCTTTGTTCCAACCAAAGCCAGAAGCAACATTCAGACTGCCATTTGCTGAGAGCAGGACCATTTCAGGGAATACACGCTTTCCCTCCCTGAGCTGTCAGGGGAACAATTTAGGTTTTCTGTCAATTGTCTCTTTCATGAACCTACATGTCCTCCATTTTGGGGGCATGGCATCTGGCCTGTTCCCTCCTCAGCCTTGCTGCAGGGAAGACAAGTGACTGCTTCCCAGAAGCCGTTTTCTCGTAGCCCCTTTGCTGGTCCGGGAGAGAAGCTACGGTCCCTCTGAGCTTCTGGACGCACAGGCACTTGTCAAACCTCAGTGGGTGGTGGCGTGGGCCTGTGCCCAGGAACCGAGCTTTGGCTGTGTAGTGTGGTAATCAACTCTGAGAGCATCTTACATCCATCCAGTTAGCTGCCTTGTGTTGGCATTTTGATGGTTTTTTTTTTTTTTTTTTTCAGCCAGAGGTCTTGATTGACATCTTTAAATACTTCTATAGTTGCAGCATTTGGTCTGCAGACACATCCTCTGGATGGCGGTAAATCAAATCTCACCTGGTCAGACTTCTGATGACTTGCACTTCACTCTTGCACAGCGTTTTACAGTCAGGGATGGGCACTCACACCCATTGCTTCATCTGATGGGCACTGAATTCTGCCTGGGTGAGAGGAGGCATTGCAGGGACAGCCTGGGTAATGCAGGAGGCTCCTGTGGCTACCCCACAGCCAGGCCTCCAACACAGATGCGAACATCTAAGGCCAGTGTCTGCCCCGCAGCATCTTGTTCTGTGCTGAGACACCACTAGGGTGCCAGGAACATGCTAAGGAGCCTTAATTTTTGCCACTTAGATTCACATTGCAGCTGGCCTGCCTCCAGGGTTCCCTAGTGGCTGTGAGAGGAGACAGACAACCTAGGCTCCTGTCACCGGAATGAGGCATTAATCAGCTGGACCAGACATGTCTTCTTAGCACATCGCCTCATGGATTTTGGGGGATTTTTAAAGACAGGTCTTTATTTTAGTAATGTTGAAATTGTCTTTTAATAAGAACTTTAAAGGAGAGGGAGTGGCTTTTATTATATGAGTGTTAAGTCCAGCCCGTGGTCTTTCCTGACCTGCTCCCGGTGGCATGAGGCCACACATTGGCCTCAGAACAATGCCATGGGATCAGGTTCCTAGACCAAGAGCCAGGACACAGTCCATTCCTTACCGCTCCTCACGCAGTAACGCACAGGCAGCAACACTTGGCTCTTATGAGTTCATTTCAAATGGTCACTTTCTGAATTAGAAACATATGTTCAGTTCAGAAAGCTATTGACTGCCAGAGTTCTCTTTCCAGAATGAGCAAAATGCTGTCTAGTCTTTGTTTCAACTTTGTAGTAAATGGATGCCTCAGGAGCACCGTGTGATGCTGCAGAGGGAGTGTGAGCTAGAGGCCAGGACTGCGGCTGTCTGTTCCAGGGCAGCGTTCTCGTGACCACCTTTGCTGTGATGGGACAGGGGGCTTGGAGTGTTCCACTCTCACAGCAGTGGTGCACGGACTCCCCGAGGAGCTTAGTGGAGGATACTTGGCTCAAACAGTATATTTGTTCATTCTTTTCCCTTTGCCTTCCACTTGGCCTGATGGGCCTGGGTGCTGCGGAGTGATGACTAAAAGGAGAAGACTGTCACTGTCTCTGCATACCAGATCTGCCCTAATAGGACCCCAGAGTGGTAGTTATTGGAAAAATTAGGGTGCTAATCTAATGACTGGCAGGAGTTTGAGGGTGGCCCATAGGACGTGCCATACTTCCAGCCTCCTTTCACTCACCAAACATGTGTGCCAGGCCCTGTGCCTAGCTCTGGGGGTGAAAAATCATTAAAAGGTGTCCTCAAGCCCTCATCACCCAGCAAGAGAGGAAAGATAAGAAATTGAAAGAAACCCTAGAGGCGCAAAGAGCTTCATGGTGCAGAGACAGGATTGTTCAAGCCCTACTGGGCAGATCTAGATGGCTTCATGGAGGAGGTGGTATCTGAGCTGCGTCTTCAGGGATGGATGTGCTTCTCTTGGCAAGGGCACCAGGAGAGACCTTTAGGGAGTATGAACAACAAAAGCAAAGGTACAAAGAAATGAAGCTCAGATGAGACTCAGGCACCACTGAGGTACTGAAGCCTGCAGGAGAAGATGGGGCAGGGAGTCAGGACTCAGATGACAGACAGAAAATTGGTTTGATTTGATGAGCAGTGGAAAACAACGGAAGATTTTTGAGCAAGGAAAAGATGACTAGAGTGCTCTCTAAAGACCATTGTGCAAAGGTGTGGAAGAAGGAGCCAAAAATATTTCAGAATTAGAATCAGCTGGACTTAGTAACAGATGTGTGTGTGTTTGTGTGTGTGTGAGAGAGAGAGAGAGAGAGGCAGAGACAGAGAGAGAGGAGGGAAATGGCTCTGAGTGCCTGGATGCAGTGACCAGGAGAATCACAGTGGATTTCAGAGAGAGACAGTTGGTTTAAGGTTTGCTGGGAGAGGTAAGAGAAGAAGGACCAGTTTGAGGGGCCGGAGTTTGCTATTTTAAGGTACTTTGCTGACTATAACTCATTGAGGGTTGTAGGACTGAGGAAAAAATATTTTTATTTGAATTTTGGATGGATACACGTAAACTTGGGCTTAAAGGACAAACTTGGGGGGAGGAAGGAAAGAGGGCTGAGCAGAAAGGAGTGGTGTTGGATGGAGCAGCCACTGGAAGAACAGGGAGGTGGGTGCTGGGGGCCTGGGCAGAGCTGTGCCCTGGGAGGAAGGTCACTCCCGAACCTGGGGAAGAGAGTGAGGAGGACAGAGAGGACGGGAAAGAAACAGGCTTAAGCATGCCGGGAAGGGACAGGGTAGAAATATGCCCTTGGTGAGTGTCTTGTACAGTTAGATTTTTTTTTAAGTTCTTTTTTTTAAATTATTAATTTATTTTTAGAGAGAGGGCAAGGAAGGGAGAGAGAGAAGGAGAGAAACATCAATGTGTGAGACATACATCGATCAGTTGCCTCTCACACGCCCCCAACCAGGGGCCTGGCCTGCAACCGAGGAATATGCCCTGACTGGGAATCAAACTGGTGACCTTTCTGTTTGCAGGCCAACACTCAATCCACTGAGCCACACCAACCAGTGCTACAGTTAGATTTTATAAAAATGAGGTAAATAGTCCTGAGAAGCTTATAATGAAAATCAGCATCACTGCCCCCACATGTCCCATCACCCTTCTCAATCTCTGGGGGGCGGGGGCAGTTTTTTGGTATTTGCCTCCATGTTTCTACGTTGATTTATAAGCTTTAGACATCTCTCTACATAGATACTATAGGTAGTATTTAGACATTATATAGATTATATTTTTTATCAGCTACAGACGGCCTATGTATGAGGCCCTGTCATGTCTCTCCCTGCTTCCCCTCCTCCCACTCCCAACAGTTACATCCCATGTGAGCCAAACAACTGAATAATAGCGAAAGATGACTATGTTGCTTCTTGTTTTGCTTTTCACTGGATTAGTAGTAGTGTTGCATATTATTTACTAGATGTTATGTATCTGTTTTGGATTCTTCTTACCATTCAACACTCTTAATACAATTTTCCACAGCATGAAATGTGTCATATTCATAGGCTCCGTTTTTTAAAACAGAGTGACCTCCCTCCTGGAGCACGCTCTCTTTCTGATCCAGTCAGGAAGAGACTGCTTATCTAGACTTGCTCTAAGGCTTTCAATCGGAAACTTCCTTCACTACCATCCTAGAAATTTCTTGAACCTCTTTCCTGTCTGAAACCCTTCAAGTTTCTTTCTTTCATGGTGTACTCCCTCTGTTCTTGTGGAGTGCATTTTCCAGTAGTTTTTTAAGAAACAGTGCTTCAGAGAGAGTTTTTTGTTTGTTTGTTTAGAAACATTGCATGTCTGAAAAATGTCTTCATTCTAGTCTCATTATTGGCAGACTTTTTTTTGACAGGCCATGGAAATCAAGGTTAACAAAAATATTCCCTCAAAATTACAAGGCCTTGTTCTCTTACCTTCTAGTTTCTAATGTTGCTGAGAAGCCTGATGATCCCCTCAGTTGAAGTCACTTTTGTTTTTTAGATTTTATTTATGTATTTTTAAAGAGAGGGGAAGGGAGGGAGAAGGAGAGGGAGAGACACCAATGTGTGGTTGCCTTTCGCGGACCCCCAACTGGAGACCTGGCAACCCAGGCATTTGCCCTGACTGTGCATCAATCTGGCAACCCTTTGGTTCACAGGCTAACACTCAATCTGCTGAGCCACAGCAGCCAGGGCTGAAGTCACTTTTAAAAATGTATTTCTCTTGAAAGCTAGTAGGATATCTTCTTTTTATCCTCAGTGTTCTGAATATGCCTTGGTTTCGGTCTTTTATTCAATAATCTGTGCTGGGATGTTTCATCTTCAGTTCTGAGAAATTGTGTGTGTATTTGATCGTTGTCTCCTTACCACCTCATCACCCTACATCCCAGTTTTTCTTGGGAATGACGTTTGGGTTGAACCTCCAATATTCTTTTTCTTAAAGTTTTATTTATTGATTTGAGAGAGAGAGAAAAAAAACATCAATTTGTTGTTTCACTTATTTATGCATTCATTGGTTGCTTCTTGTATGTGCCCTGACCGGGGATTGAATCCACAGTCTTGGTGTATTTGGATGATGCTCTAACCAACTGAGCTACATGGCTAGAACTGACCCTCTAATTTTCTGATTTCCTCCTATTGTCCATCATTTTTGGCTTCTTGTCCTACCTTCTGAAAATCTCCTTGATTTTATCTACCAACTCTTTCATTGGATTTTTTTTCTTTTTCTTTTTTTTGGCAAGCATGTTTTTAATCAATGAAGGCTCATCCTTATTCTCTAAGAAGGTCCTTTTACACCAATCTTTTCTTGCATCTTGGATGGTAACTTCTGTTTCTCTGAGGGATAACGTGTTGATTTGCTTGCATTGTCTGTTTCTTCAGAGTTTCTTTTCACTAGTTGGTTGGATGATTTGTTTTAGTCTTTCTTTCATATTGAACGCTTTCCTTGTGCTGCAGGTGATCTTGACTGTGGCTCATGTTTAAAGGTGAAGTAGAGATAGGGTTTCATACCCGTGGGCTTCACTATGGAGTAAGTTTTTTAAAAATTCTCACCAAGTAACATGTTTAGCAACTTTAGAGAGAGTAAGAGAGAAACATCAATATGAGAAGCATCGATTGGCTACCTCCCTTATACGGGACTGATCCCACAACCTAGGTACGTGCCTTGACTAGGAATCGAACCCACAAACTTTTGGTGTATGGGATGATGCTGTACCAACTAAGCTACCCAGCTAGGGCTATGGACTCAATTTGAAGGTATTTTCTATCACCGACCTGAGGTAATAAATAAGTATCCTGGAAGCTGAGCTGGGAGCAGGGGCTGGAAGCCTCCTCATTCAGTGTGCAGACGTGGATTTAGCGTTTTCAGACTGTTCTCTTGTCCTCCACTGTGACTGATGTTCCTATCTGGAATCCCTCTGCCTGTTTCTCTGTCTAACCCAACCCTTCTCAGCCAGGGTCCTAAAGAGAAATAGGCCTGATGCATTCCACTGATTGGCATGAATTAACTTCTCTGCATTTAGAATGACGCGAGCTCTGTATTAACCTTGGGAGAATCGAGAAAGTGATTATTCCACCAGTTCTCTGATGGGCCTAATTCTCTCATGGAGCACTGGTCAGGAAAGGCTATTTGAGAAATCACCTCCCTTTGGGATGGAGGTGGATGAGCAGCCTGGCTCTGTGGGTGGATGGGAGTATGTGTTTGATATGCTGTAATCACCTTAGAGAGTTTTAAAATCAAACTAGACAGTGGGTCAAAATGCAGTCACTGATTTAGCCAGGATATGATTTTATAGCCTGGAACCCGGGCATTGCAGGCACCAGGAGGGGGGTTGGCTTTGGGGTGGGTTATCCGGCCAGTTCCAGTTATTTTTAGATGTCTTGTGGGTCTCTAAAGGAAGGCTGGTTTCAGGAACGCAGTCACAGAGGACAGGGCGGCAGCTTCCTGGCTAGGTCACAGGGCCATCCCAGGAGGGCAGGAAAGTGTGAATCAGAAGGTACCCCCTGGTGGAAAGCCCCTTGGTTGGTGGTTAAGACTGTGGTGAGAGGCGAGGGGTGTTGCTGCTCCATGGGGCCTGCTCTTGCTGCAGAGGTAGTCTGAGCTCCCTGATGCCTGCGTGGGTCGCCTCAGCATCTGTACTCAGGCCCTCAGCTTGGAGGCCAGCCATAGTGACCCCAAGACTAGTTTGTTTGAATGTAAGTTCATCTGTGGCGGCAGGTTCCTTCCAGCAGTTTGTGGTTACATCTCTGCTATCATTTCGCTGTGGGCTGGGGAAGTTCTGGGTGCTGGAGCCAAGAGTGATGCTGTTTTGCAGAGTGTAGCCATCATGTAGAAAGGCTGAAAATCCCCTCCCTGGGCAGGGGGCCTTCCACTTGCCTCCTCAGTGGCTTCCAGGACACCTGAGGGCAGCTTGACAGGCAGCCCCTTCCAAAGCTGCAAGGCAGGCTGTCCCCATACTATGGTGGCCGCTCTTCTGTTCCTGGTGCCATGCCCCTGACTTTGTTGATGCAAGTACAGGGACGGCTCCCAGGCACACACCTTGGCTCGCAGAGGGGCTGCAGCTGAGCAGTCAAGCCTGGGGTTTCTAACTGTATTTCTTTCCACTTTTCAAATGCTCAGCAGAGGAGCCCTCAGAAACGTCCCCACCGCCACCCCGCGTGAAGGCCCCACAAGCCCCCGAGAAGCCCCCACAGCTGGCAGAGGTCCCCACGGAGCCATCTCATCCAGAACTGACCCCTCTGCCACCGCCAAGGCCCAGTGCTCCGCCACCTCCTGAGGACCCTGGACAACAGCTGCACACAGGCCAGCGGCCTGTTCTGCCCAAGAGACCCCAGCAGCCACTGCCCCCGCCATTGTGGCCTGGCTGGACAGGGCTGCCCTTCTTGCCTGGCTCCACTGGGGTCATGATGGAGACTGGAGAGGCTGGGCCTCCAGGAAGGATGGGTGTGTCAGGGAGGGGCCTGCCCCAGGGGGTGGTGAATGGCCAGACGGGGCAGGTGCCCATCCTCAGCACAGAAGGCTTTGCAGGAGCACCAGGTGAGACTACAGGGAGGAGCAGTCTTAGCCTCCAGGATCTGCTGCAGGGGCTTTGTAGGTTCAGGGTTCAGCCTTCAGGGTACGAGGTCCAAAACTTAGCTCTCCAAAGGTGCTGAGATCCTGAGGGACCAGTTCCTGCTAATCAAAGCCCCAGAGCCTGGGGCACCCCAGAGTCAGTACAATAAATCATACTCAGAACTGCCCCGCGGGCTGGAATACCTAGGGCCACGTGGGAAGCTCACTGATCTTCCCAGCAGGAGTGTACCTTGGAAACTATACGTGTACTGGGAGCTTGTGCAACAGCAAAGGCAGCCACACGTCCGAGTGCAGAAGCTGGAAGGTTCTGGCTCAAATCCCAGTGGTGTCATTACAAGTGATGGGACTTGGGCCAGCCTCCTAACCTGAGGTTCAGCTCCTTCACCTTCAGAGAGGGCAGTAGTGGCACCCCAGGGCGTTTCTGTGAGGATGAGGGAAGGAAGCCTAGTTCAGTGCTTGGCTGGGAAGTAAGTGCTCCATGCAAGTTGTGTCAGCACCACTGGGGAGCAGGTGGAGGTTGGGGGATGCTGGCGGGAAAGGGCAGGAGGGAGAAGGAAAAAGGAGCATCTGTGGGATCCCCACCACATGCAGGTACTGCCAGAACCAGGTTCTCGGTTTCTCTTGATGGCGCTGTGGAGTTATTGGTTCTATTTACAGATGAGGAAACTGAGGCTCAGGGCTACAACATGTAAACAAACACTTTTCTAAGCAGTTTGTTTTCTATTAGTCATGTATCATGGATGATTATACACTGTCTGTCCATCCATGCGTCCATCCATCCACACATCCACCCCCTGCCCACCCATGCATCCCTGTCACAAGCACTGCATCCAGCCCACTGGAGGTGAAGCCTGTGAACAGATGATGCTCCTGGAGGGCAGGCATGGTAGTTGGCCTATGTGAGTCTATTCGGTCTGTGGACTTCTCCTCCCTGGCTTGATTGAGAAGCCGCAGTGCCTTATTTTCTTTCCTCACATCCCCTCGTCCAGCTCACCCTCAGGACATTCTTCCGTGTCCAGGGATAAGTGGGCTAGTAAGGAACCAGGTACTGGCAGGTGCAACTGTTTCGGGGAACGATGCTTGGAGTGGGTGCCCTTGCTCTGCTTCTATTTAAAGAAATAGTGTGAGGAGGAGTAGGCAGAGAAAGAGGGGCTCTGAAAAATGAGGTACTACTTAGGATTTTGTTTGATATTCCATTCCCATTTTGTTTTTCAGGATATCCCAAGTCACCTCCCATAGCCTCCCCAGGTACGTCTGCCAGGAGACAAGCAGGAGGCCGGGTGTCCTTCCTCCCGCCTCAGGCTGTCAGTGCGGGTGGACACCGGGCCCAGCCCCTCCCCGCCACCAGCTGCAACAGCAGCCTGTGCTGACTGCAGTGGGTGAACCCCGCCAGTTTCACTCCCCAGGGAGGGTCAGTTACGCTGAAGACGGAATTTTCCCTTGAGTGTGATCCCAGCTCGCGGAGTTCCCTGAGAGGACTGCTGGGTGGCCCTGACCAGCTTCCTGGTGGTCTAAGTTGTACTGGTTCTTCAGTAAGCAAGCAGCTCCCAAGATTATTCCCATTATCCACTCCCTGCACCCCCTGCCCCCGCACACAGGGTCACACATGTGGCATCACACACGTCTACCCACAGCAAGCGCCTGTCCAGCCACCCCGCTCAGCTGTTCTCACTGCTGCTCTGACAAGGCGGACTGTGTAGCTCTCGGATGGTTTGTGTCCCTGGGTGCTTTTTATTTTTTAAATGGTAAGGCTGCCTCTCAGGACAGGCACACAGGCCTCAGCTTCTGAGGCCGCGCACCCCACATGCCCGTGAACACTCTCTTCCTCCCTGTTCCAGGGGCTCCAGTGCCTTCTCTGGTGTCTTTCTCTGCGGGACTCACCCAGAAGCCTTTCCCCAGTGATGGGGGTGTCGTCCTCTTTAACAAAGTGCTGGTCAATGATGGGGACGTGTATGACCCCAGCACCGGTAAGCCTTGAGTGACGTGCTACCTGGGGCCCTGGGGCCTGGGGTTGGGGAGCCGTACTTGAGGAGATGCCCCAGCAGCTGTGGGCACTCGAGATGGCGTTGTCGCTATTCCCCATTGTGGGTGTTTGTGAAGAGTTTCCAGCTTGCAGGCTGCAGGCGGCTGGGTGTGCAGTGACATTTCCTGTCAGCAGACCAGCCCTCGCCATGGGAATTGTCCACGTGAATGTAGGTGGTTAGAAAGGCTCCCAGCCGAGGCCACGAAGAGGCTCCCTTTCTCAGTATGTCACCCTCACACCCTGGGACAGCACAGGCCGGAGACGCCCTGCCGCCATCAGGAAGAAGCTGTGGTTTATGATGAACAGAGCCAAAAAGGGGACAGAGTTCCCTCTAGCAGCGTGGCCCTGTGTATAGGGCCTCCTGCTCTGAAACAGAACCTTTGGCTGCCTGGATCTGCTGGTGGCACTGGTGCTATCCCCTAGCCCCAGAGAACAGTGGGGACAGAGGTCACCCTGGGATATGTTGCTCAGGCTTCCTTCCTCCTGCCAGCCTACAGCTGAGCCTTGGCTTCTGTCCCTCGGGACTGGAGGCGGAGCCTCTTCACCAGGCCAGACATGGCATCTGGTCCCCCGTGTACAGGGAAGGCAAGTCAGGGCACCACCTGGCCCACCGATGCTGCCCACTGGCAGCCCTGGGGGAAGAACAGCTCCAGGTGTGCCTGGGGCAGGTGCCGAGGGCGCAGGCAGCCTGGGTGGCGGTGGAGGTGTTTCTTCTCTGAGGAGCTCAGACACCTCTGACAAGAGGCCGGTCTGTCAAGTGCCAGAAGGCTGAGGTGCCCATGTGGGTCCTCCCGGGGGCTGCATGCATGTAATGGCCGGCGGATTTCTGGGAGACTACTGGGAGATGGAATAGAGTTCCTTCTGGGCACTTTTTAGACATCACCCTCATGTGTGCCCTGCCATCAGGCTAAATCCTGTTCTTCGAACAGTGTTAGGGAGCATGAAAAATCACGTGTGGAACCTGGAAAAACAGAACTTGGGGTCCTCCAGGCTGGCTGGAGAGCTCAGGACCCTGTGTTCCTAAGCCACTCCTGAGGCTCGCAGGCAGGAAGGCAGGCCGGCCAGCTGTTGGTGCCCCTTTGCTTTCAACTCAAGCACAGCTTCCTCCAGGGCCCTCAGTCCATGCTGCCGGGACGGTGGGGATAGCTTGTCTACTCCGACAGGTCAAGGGATCCAGGGACCTTTGCAAGCAGGAGTGGTGACCCACACTTCTCCCATGATGTCCAGCTCAAAACATCTCTTGTTGATCAGGCTTCAGTAAAGGAAATTCTGGGTGACCCTGAGCAAAGCCTTACCCTAGGTAGTCTCTGAGGGAACATGAAGGCCAGGTGCCCAGAGCACTGGGGCCAGGTCTGTCCTCAAGGCCCAGGTACCTCGGGAGAGACTCAGGTAGCTTTAGCTTACTATCAAAAGCTGGGGAAGGGAGCCGGCTGGCCTGGCATTTTTCAGAGCAGAGTGAAGACCCACCCCCAAGATTCCTTTTCAGCTCTGGGGCCTCCATTCTGTTAGCTCTTGGCCTGTGGTCCATGTGTCCCATCTTCTCCCCAGAGCGGCTGCTGTCGGCAGCATGTGGTGTGTGTGGGGCCACCTAACAGCTGTTCTGCAATGGGTTCGTCTACAAACCTTATTTCCTCTTCCTCACGCCACCCCCATGCCTCTGACTACCACTTCCTCTACTCTCCCCGGGCCCAGAACCTGTGGATCTTCAGCTAAGTGAATATCAGCTGCTTTCTAACATGAATGGATGGCACCTGCATAATGGTCCAGTGTAGGGAAGCTGGCTCCTCCATGGGAGGAGAGCTGTTTGTGGTTTTCCACTCGGTTGTGACAAGCTTTGTGGGGTTTTGGGGGTCCTGCCTCCTCAGGAGGCAACTCAGGCGTTTGTGGATATTGTGCCCAATAGCCAAGCCTTGAAGCCTCTTCTAAATTGGCTTTGGGCTACTTTCAGTAAGACAATTCCCAAGAGGCAACCAGGACCTGGGTGGCTGCTGCTTCCCACTGTACCTTAGGGAAGGGGCCTGCGTCTTCACCGAGCACAGGTGGTGCACGTGGCACTGCAAAGGCTGGTGGACCCAGTGGCCAGAAACGTTAGAGGGACTGAGCTCTTCCAACAAGGCCAGGTGGTTCTCTCCCTGCACCGTGCACAGCACTGAAGGGCAAGTTTCTCCTAGGGCTGCTCTGAGTGTAAGCGAGTTATATTAATTATACCAAATGTGGGGGGTTTGCAGTATTTGTCCTCTTCCAGATGTGAAAAGCATTAGGTGGGCTCTTGTAATGAGGACTGGGTCAGTGGCAAAGAGTGGTGCGTGCTAAGGGGGGTGCATCATTGGGTGAGTGTAGGTGTGCTACCTCTCCCATGAGAATTAACGGGTAACCTGTTGCAAAGGGCTGTGATGGTGTCACACGAGCACAGGTGTCTGCCTTCTTCTTCCCAGGGATCTTCACAGCTCCATACGACGGGCGCTACCTGATCACAGCCACCCTCACTCCTGAGAGGGACGCGTATGTGGAGGCCGTCCTGTCGGTGTCCAATGCCAGTGTGGCCCAGCTGCACACAGCCGGCTACAGGAGAGAATTCCTGGAATACCACCGGCCCCCAGGGGCTTTGCACACTTGCGGGGGCCCGGGAGCGTTCCACCTTATTGTGCACTTGAAGGCAGGAGATGGCGTCAACATCGTGGTGACTGGGGGCAGGTTGGCTCACACGGACTTTGACGAAATGTACTCCACATTTAGTGGGGTTTTCTTATATCCTTTCCTTTCCCACCTCTAGGGCTCTGGGAAAAAGTAAGGGGGAAGAGAGTTGTGAGAACTGGAAAGCTTTAATATATTCACTTTATGTATGTAGCTGGAGCACTGGTCTAGTTTCCGTTGACATCCCACCAGCTCTCTCTGGCTCTGGAGGCCACCGATTCCCAGCAGGTAGCAAGGAGTGAACCACGTGGCCACCGACTTCTGTCACTCCCATAGGCCAGCTGAAGAGTTGGACACATCCCTACGTCCCTACGTATACGCGAGGTCCTCTCCTGTGTTTTCCAACTCCCATCTCCAGCTTTTCCCTAAGAGGCTGAGCTGGGCCTACAAGGTGCTGCCCTGGAGGACTAGGCCGTAGGGTCACGTCCTGCTGACAGAGAAGGAAGAGCTGCTGGATGTAGGTCTATGGCGGTGGACTGGCTGAAACGGGTGCCTGTGGCTAGTCTTTACCAGAGAGCGAAGCAGCACCAACTGTCCTTGTGTTTATTTATACTGCAAGCAGGAGAAAAGTTTAAACACTGAAGTGGCATGTGCCACCACACCGAGACCTGGAGTTTACAGTCTGGGCTGTCCCAGGTTTGGTTCACCACGGCTCACCCCAGACCTCGGCCCAGCTGTGAAAAGATCCGTGAGAGAGTGTCTGTGTAGCCTGTTGGGCTCCTTGAATGACATGTACAATTTAAGTGCAAAGACAGGGAGTGTCAATAAAGATGTAAAACCACTAAAACACTTCATGCTACTTGAATCTGGTGCCTTATGGATTGAGAGTTGTTTGACTTTTTGATGGCTATAGAGTAAGCTTGAATAAAGTAATCTCAACCATTTAACTTATCCCTCAGCATCCAAGATGTACCCTTGGTTCTTTTTTGCTTATAAAGACAGACCAGAAGTGCTTGGAGGTCAGGGTCCCCATGTGAGCCCTGCAGCTGAAGAGGGGCTCCTCCAGGGGATGCTGAGAATTCACATTTAATTAGCAGCTGCCCAAGCTAATGAGATTGCTCGCTGCCCAGATCACACAGATGCGGCTTTAAGAACTCGCAGGTTCCCAGGCAACAAGAGGCCCAACATAACGCTGAGCACACACTGAAAGCTGAGATCATCTGAGAAAGGCGGGCATCTTCCCGTGGAGAGCACGTTCTGTTCACGGGAAGCCCAGGCTGGCCATGCCCTTACCAGCAGCCGCAAAAGCCTCTAGGCACACAAGACCTCACTCCAAGGGGTCTCTGCTCATCAGGTTAGTGAAATCTGTTGGTCAATAAAGTGCTACTGGGGGAGGCACGTCCCCTAGAGCCCCAGAGAAAGATGTGAACCATAGACAAGTTTCCTTGGCCTGAATCAAGCCACCAAATACTCTTATGCTGTAAAAATTGCTTTGAGTTTCCAGGGCTGCTCGCCAGAGAGATTAGAGGGTGGCCCCTGGACACTGCAGAGAGGAGCCTTTTCCTCACCCCCACCCCCAGGCAGGGGAGAAGTGACCAAGAACCCGAGGGTTTGCCATTTTAGTATTTTAAAGTCTGGCTTCTGTCCAGGAGTGCGGGGGAGAAGGGTACTCACATCCCCTCTCTCCAGCTGGGGAAGTGGCTAAAGGTGGCTGTCAGAGTATTACTGGCTTCCTAGAAATGAGTCATGGAAAAGCCCCAGTGAAATGGAGCATGTTCAGGAAAACCGAGTTGGCACACACATGCTTTTGCCCTCTCTCCCTCACACCCCCTGTAAAGACCTTAACTCTGTGCCAAAGGGGATAAATGTGCAATAGTCGAAAAGGCAGAGTTCTTTGCAGCAATAGGTAGCATTCTCAGTGCATTCTGACTCATTTACTGACAGAAGGTGAATTTCAGCTCTGTGCCTCCAACATACCAAAGCAGGCTAAGTCTGATCACAGCAGGTGCCGTGTTCACTTCAAGATGAAACAGGAAGAAAGCCGAATCATGGCCCATTTAGGAGAGAGTATCTTCAAAAGGGGAAGACTGAGAGAGAATGCAAGGCTGCCTGGGCTGGAGGCTGCAGGAGCTCTGGAGCAACTGCCTGTGAGTGAGACTCATGAGCCAGGCCCTAGGGCTCACTCAGGCACAGGGTTACTACTTCTGAAATAAAGCAGTTGTCGCTGAGAAAACGGTCAGAGTACTTCTTAAGGTAAGCAGAGACAGGACTGGGACATTTTTTTCCTACCACACGAAACATTACAAATGGCCAATTTTAAATGGTAAAACAAAAACAAAAAAACCCCTCAAAACCAAACAACAACAAACACCCCCAAAATGATCCCAGCAATAAAGAATGCAAGTCAATCAATGCAAATGGCATTTGAAATTATTTCCATGTTAGCATATTAATCTAGCTTCTCTGTGACCAACTGATTCTCACAGCTGATTTGTAGTTTGAAAGGATAGGGGTATTTGTGATCAGAGAGACACCAAAGTCCATGCTTGTATATTTGAAACGCCTCTGCATATATCCAAATCCATTTTCTAAACACATATATGCGTCTTCCTCTGTTGTCCTATCAAAGGGAAGTAAAGAAGGACACGTGCAAACTCCGACAGATGCAGAGTGCGGCGGGGGAGGCTGCCGTTGAGACAGGCCTTCTGAGTGCAGGGACAGCGCCCACGCTGCTCCTCCCTGAAGTGCACGAAGCCATGTGGGGTAAAAGCCATTTCCTTTACAATCAGCCTCCCTGTCTGGGCTCTTCCGTTGTCTTCCCCAAAGTACACCCCCCACACACACGAAGAGCCCCGACTCCCGTTCTCCGACCTCTCACCCAGCCATGGCACGGCAAAGAAGCATGAAATGAGAGCTCTCCATACGTAAAGGCACACTCTCAAGGAGGAATTTTGGGATTGAACATGTTCAGCATATGCTGCATCTGGCAGGGCCAGCGATCTAAGGGGATAAAAAGATGCTCATTTAAATATGTGGGACGTGGTTTTTTGATCCAAGTTCACTTTGACTCTCCTAAGCTGATGAAAACATCAGGATTCCTAAGCAGTACTCACCCTATGGAAGGGTTTCATGAAAGGTGGGATGGCTGTGAGCAGGGTGCTTGGGAACCCCTGAAGGGCTGAGGGGCGGGATGTAAACAGCCTAGAGGACTCCAGTGAGCACACACCAGAAATCACACATGCATGAATGAATCATTCCCTGGCATAACCTACAAAGCACGAGGTTAGTCCCTGAGGGTGTAGCCTCACTTTTGGAGTCAGGTTTTATAAAAATAAGCACCAAAAAGAAGTCCTTTCTGTAGACAAATTTAAGTGTCAGCAAAGATCAAAATGCTAATTTATGGAAATTAACAATTTCTGGCAAGAGTACAGAGAAGACGGTTTAAATATCCTCTGAAGGAAAGAGTCAAATGCATTCAGTTTACGTTTGTTTATTGTTGTAACATTTTGTTTTGAACATCAAACACTGCACCAAAATATGAGCCATTTATCTTAAGACAATGGTCTTTGCCATAACTAAGAGTACTGGATTGATGTTTACAATTAATTTATGACAACTTAAAACTTATTAGTGGCACTGTTGTCTAAAAATCAAATACTTTATCATAGTGTAATTATTAAATTAAGAGAAAGTTTTCCCCTCCCTTTCTTACCTTCAAACTAAAAACATAGTTTTCACCTGGAAAGTGCACTTACTTAAAACAAAACCTCAATTTTTAACTAGTTTCATTAAACCCAGCATGCTCTAAAACAGGAAAATAAGGCTTCTTAGAGTAAATATGAGGATATTGAAAAGATGTTAAAATTCCCTGGAAAAGCCTGTTTTCACCAACTTGCAAAAAGAGAAAGAGTTGACCTCTTGACCTCTTACCTATCTTTAAAAGGTCTTGCCTGCACTTTCATGAACACATTGTGTGTGGTCTTACGGGCACAAGTATTGGACTTCCAATCATTTACTAGCTGTTCTTCAGATGTTCTCCTTGTGACTGACAGCAGCTTTCATTTTAGGACATCACAGTAGTAAGTTTTTAAGTTTTCCAGTAGAAAACTGCAGACATGTTTAAGTGCAGTGAACACAGGACTCACACACACAGCCGCGTGGTGTGCTGTGGGCCCGCACATGCACTTCTAACGCCTCAGAAGATGCAGGTGCTGACGCCCCCGCTACATGAGCCTTAACGCGTGCACACTGAGGCAGGTACTAAAGTCGGGCTGAGCTGGAAAGCAGGCAAGGGGCCAAGCCATGGCGATTTCACCAGTGAAGCAACTGAGAAAATGACTTAGAAGAGCCCACTCTGCCTGCAATCTGCCCATGATACCATCCACCACTGAAAGCAGTGTGAGGCTAACACTTCTTCACTCACTCACCATCATGAGGGTCTGTGTGCAAACACATTCAGGGCATCTCTCTTTCACAGAAAGAACACGTCATTTGTACCAAATGGCAATGGGTTTTCAGCACAAATACTTTCGTAACACTATAGTAAGAGTAATCGCCTACTTTAGGGGCTCCTTTAAATGAGGAAAAAGACTCATTAGTTAGTGTATGCATCCACTGGATCACTGCAGTGAAGTGACAAAGTTGTGCTTATGGACTCTGGGCCACAGGAATCAGCCACCCCCAACAGGGGGCTGGGAGACCCGGGCTCCCAGGCTGAACCTTCTAAGGCCGACATGTCCAGAGAAAGAAACTGTCTGGTCAAAAACTCTTTAAAGGACAATCTCAAAGGACTACAGATAGTGTACATTAACTTTTTCATACCGCACACGTGCAATGAGGCCCTACTAAGCTCAGATTAAGTGCATAAAGCTCATATTCTAAAGCAAACAAGGCGAGGACACACTGACGGCACCTATGAGATCAGGTAACTGCACGGCCACACTACTAGGAACTTAGTTCAGTAACTGGGCAGAACTTCACACAAACAGAACCCAGTTTCCCTAACCTACTGTACATAAACTCTCCGAACAATAAGAACTCAACCTATTTAAGGTGGGAAGGTCTGCACTGGAGGAAGCGCGTGCCTTCAGGTTCTGCCGGAGAACCGCATTCAAGGGCCTTCACCAGGGACTCTGCGTCCAACTGCACCCAGAGAAACGGCTGAGCTACGTCAGGGACTTTCAACCCTCCAAGCTGGACAAATAACCACCCCTCTTTCTCCATCTTTACATCAGTGTTATTTTGGGTAAATTGAAACAAGGAGAGCCCCAGTACAAGCACAGGGGATGCAGAGATGGAAATGAAAACCACCCTGGGTGGGGTGGTGCCTGTACATGCAGCTCCCCGTCGGCTCTGGAACTTGGCTCACTGCTCTCTTACCAACAGAGGGCTATGGTCATTCTTGGTCCCCTAAAAGCCTCCTCTCTAACAGTTCTGATTTTAGTACTGAGTTAATTGTCAACACCCAACCTGATCTCTCCAGGCTCTCCCAGCTCACAGGACAAAGCCTTCCCAGGCGCTATCTGCTCAGACTCTGACAGCTGATTACAACCAGCCTGAGACACTGAGGGGCAGGCAGGACAGAGAAAAGGACCCTTCCCAGGAGCCATCACAAGTGCACATCTCCATTTCCAAGGCCTTCCTGAAAACAGAGTTCTTTGCTGTTTAACCAACTCCCACTGTTAGTCCTGTTCTTACACACATTAAATATATCCCTCAAAACTATTTTTCTGGGTAGGTTCAAGAAAGAAGGTGATGAACTAAGGGGCTTTTCCTCCCCAGGAGCCCGTATCTGGAGGGTGTGATGCGTGGCCCTGGGCCACTGCCCCAGCAGCCATCCCATTTCAGTGCAGCAGAGAAGGAGGAGCCCACTGAAAAGTGAGCGGGCAGTTTGAGTCAACATCATTAATGGGACCTGCAGCAATTCGGTGGTGCCTGATCCCTTAATAAAGCCCTGGTTTTAGAGAGAAACACCTTCAATTGCCCGTGGAAATGATAACACTTGACTTTGTGCAATATTTTGGTCCACTCTTACTTAGCTTCTTTTTTTTTCCTTTAAATTTTGCAATTAAAGGAACACCCAGTACACAACTTGACACAGAGTGTGTGTGAGAACCAACCAGTGACAGGAGCCCAGGCCTCCGACCTCAGGTCCGAGCTCCCTCACTTCTTCCTTCCCACGGGGACACAAAGCTGCAGCCCTGCCAGGCTGGGAGGGTGAAGGAGATGGCAGTTTCTGCTCCAGGAGCTCTCCTGGTCCCTGCTGGTGCCTAGCTGTCAACACAGGTCTTGCCACACGCCTGAAGCTGGAAGGGGAGCCCAGTGTCCTCTGTCCAGCAGAAGCGCTGCTCACCTTCCCCAGCTGCAAAGTGAGAGACTGAGGACCTCCCGGAGGAGCTGCCTCAGGCCAGGTCATCCAGGTCCACCTTGGGGATTGGATCTCGCCAGTAGCAGAAGGAGCTGAACTCTGGGCATGGGAAGGCAGAATTCTGTTCCTTACTGAGGAGTGGGAACACGTGCTCCACAAGTTCACTCAGTCTGTGATACCTGGGAGAAGGGATCAGGGAAGAAAAGCACAAACTGTTACTGTGATGTTGATCTAAGAGCACAAGATGGCAGGCTGTAAAGCTAGTTATTCAGATTTCTCAGATCGGTAGGATCCGTGACAGGTCTTCGTCTCTTTCCTAGGCACAGATTTCCTCTTCAAAGTCTAGGAAAATCAATGATCCCATAAATAGAGGAGAAAATACCCAGGCAGAGAGGAAAGCCTCCAAAGGCAGGTGGAGTTTTGATACTTTGAGTGAGGCCTGACCTTTAGTATCTGTCTGTCCCCAGTGTCACCCTGTCTGCAGGACACTAGGCTGAGAAATGGAAACACACTTACGATGACTTATTTCCTTTGGTCCTTTCTTGTATTAATTCACCCTTGGGGTTCACGGTGAATATTCTGCAGTCTGGAACTCCAACTTGTGTGTAAGCGTAGACATCCTGGAGAACAAAACATCAAGCAGGGTGATTATAGGAAGAAGAAATTAGGAGCTGCTTCTCCAGTCCCTTGTGAGCCAGAATTGCACAAACAGAAGACAGTCTACGGAAACATGCAGAGCTGGGCACTGTGTATCTCTGCCACTGAAACAAAGCTTTAGACAAACCCAAACAAGAAGGGGAGCCAAGTCCAGAGTGTGCAGGGGTATTCAGGAAACATGAGCACCAAGGAGATGCCAGAAGTGCTCCAGAGCAAGAGGGGCCCCAGTGCCTGCCAGATGGACGCCTGGCGTCTGAGGGCATATCCAAGGGGAGGCGTCAGGGAAGTGCTCGTTAAGGGTGAGCCATGGTTCTGGGGCTGATCCAAGGTCATGGCTTAGAGCCACTTTGAACATGAATCAGAATCATCTGAGGAAACAGGAATTGAAGACATAGAAACAAAGAGGAAATGTCCATCTACTAAGATTCTGGGGCAGATCTCCATCAACAATTACTGCAAAAAATTTGGAATAGAGAAAGTGAAAACCTGTCTTGCAGAACATTCATTTTGCCTATAAAATTCACTTAAGAATCATGACATGGCTACACCCTAGAAGTATTATATTCCTCTCAATTTCACCCACCGCATCAGTATGTGTAGCCTGAAGGAGACACTTACATTTGGACGGTTCCCAAAGGCAGCATAGAAGGGCTGCTTACATGGGGCAAACAGATTCTTGATATCATTTAGACATTCAATTTTGAACTTCTCCGGTTTCTTTTCTATCACTTCCCTGGTGGAGGGGGAAATCAAATACAGTCACCAAATTCAAAATGGCAGTTTTCCCTGGTGTATAGTCCTGAAAAATTTTAGTGTTCACAACCACCCAATTTTTAAAATCCTTTGTAACTGGTATCTTTCTTTCTCCTTCTCCCCTAGACAGTCTGCTGACTAAGAAAATTTGATTCGGTTTGGAGAAAGAGAAAATGACCACTCCTAGAGCTTGACTTTCCTTGACCACACCTGACACAGACCAGGTGAGCTGTGACTTAGAATGCTATGGGGGAGCCAGAGATAAGAGACAGAAGCTCTGAAACAGATATAAGCCCTTTCAGTGAGCCTGGCACCCATTCTCACAAACAGTCCATTTAGGCCATAGCACCCCCCCCTCCATAAACTCAGAGGGGCTGCCTGTGGGGAGGTACCTGTGGAAGGCAGAGAACAAGCTGCTGGGCGACAGCATCAGAGGGCCCCGGGGCAAGATCGTGCCCTGGTCATTGACCCAATGTAGATAGCCACGGGTCATGTCGGCCATGCCAATGGCACGAGCAGAGCAGTATAGAAACTTGTAGCCATTCCTGAAAGAGAACGTGTCCTATTAGCCCACTGTGCTTTGACTAAAGGTGAAAAACAAAACATTTTTCTTGTAAAAGATCCAAGTAAAGACGGTCTTATTTACTGTGAAAATCAAATTCTTAAATTTAACAGGAAAATAGGATTATAAGATTTCAGCTTTCCGTGGAAAACACCATGGGGAAAAATTATGCAACTAGGGATTATGCTAAATTTGTTAGTATTGCTGTACTTTCAGCAACGTAGTCTACAGAAGGCAAATTACAGAACAGACAAAAATCTTGAACTATCTTTAAATTGTCTTCTATAAAGGAAAAATACAAAAGATCTTATTTATAAAGATGATTTGCAGAAGGCAAACCATTCTGTAAACCAAGGAGCAAAATTATACCTGGGTAAATGACATAATTTTCATATTTGGGTATTTTCAGATAATATTTAAGACACTGTGACTTTTCAAATCAATTTAACTCCTATGTATTAGGGTCCCACAAAGGCCATGTGCTGTGTTCTCTGCTGCACTAGCACAGAAGACCCCATGGGTGAAATGGTTCCCCGAGCATGCAAGCATTACCTCCTCAAAGAAATAACCAATGTAAAAGTACCTAACTACCCACAAGTACCCAATTTTATACACCAAAAATGAAAATCGGCTCTTGTTAAGTTATAGCTAAAAACCCAATTACAGCTAAAACTATAAATACAGATAGCACTTAAAATTCAGTGTTGTGAGAATGGGATGATATACGTTGGCTGCCAGTTTTCTTTGTGTGAGACTATAGGAAAGAGGTGGGAAAGAAGAATGGGAATAGCTAAATCGTGAACATCCATGATTGCTATTTTTTGATAGATGTTAATCAAAGCAAAACTCTAGCTCACTAGAGCACATTAGCAGATGGGACAGGCGACCTACTCGTTGATGGCGTGGTAGAGCCTTGCAATACCCTGATGAGTCCAGTCTTTACCTAGCTGTGGAAGAATCTGTCCCAAAGCATCAGACCTAGGAGGGTAGAAGTAGGAAAAGACATTAGGAATCAAGCACTCAACAGCCAAGTGTTTTCTTTTTTAGTTATATACCAGCTGCCGAAAAACACCGGGTGGAGGGGTGGGACAATCTACAGGGCAATTTGCAGTGAGGCAGTCTCCTGCAAATATACCCACTGAGAAACTTCTGAAAGCAGAATCAGACACGAGAGCTAGCTCTTCATTTTCAGAGAAAATTTACAACTACACATTAATCTCCTCATTAATCTCAAGAACTTCTTAGGGTTTTTTTTTTGTTTTTGTTTTTTAATGCCAGTATTTGGAGACCAAATAACTAAATCTTTCCAAAAGTTATTTTCAACATTACATTCGTATGGCTCCACCTATCTCCTCCATCCACAAAATGACCCTGTGTGGACTGCACTCAGAATGTCTCAGTGCACATAGTTTGCAAAACACTCCTGACAATGGCCGAGGGCTGGGTGCCTGCTGAGGGAACCCCCCGTTCCCCCACCCCACCACACCACACACGGATCTGCACTTCCTCTCCCTGCCGCCCACCACAAGCTCCTGCTTACTTGGTTATTGTTCCATCTATATCGGAAATGATAATCTTGTCATTCCAGTTCCATAAATAAATGGTTCCTGCACAACGGCAGGTACCTTGATACTGGGTTGTAATACTAAACACAACATCATTTGGGCCATCTTGGAGCTTCAGTTTTGCCTTTTATAAAAAGTAAAAGAAAACCATAGAGGCAGAGTTTTAAAAATTGATGGAATTACTTGCAAGAATCAAAGTTACATTTTCCAATAACATGTAGTCACTAAGAGATTGCCTAAGACATAACAGTAAGTGAAAAGGAACCTAACCTCCAAAATATATAAACATACATAGGTGTGTATGAATACACAAAGGAGGAGAATACATTAATATGATAACTGAAATATAGAAAAAAATTAGCTAAAAACAGTTTGGAAAAGAGTCTAAATGTTTAAAAAACAGAATGGTGTCTGTCATATCACCACACGCCTGGCCCAGGGCTGTGCACATGGCTCACCCAATGGCCTGGGCCTGGGGAGCCACTGCCTAAACAGTTTTAGGATTCCCGAAGACTTTTCTGATCCCCCAAACAAAAATCCTCTCTGCTCCTCCTTCATACCTAAGACTGGGGGCACAGAAAAACCATTCCACAATGAAAAAAGGTGAAAAGCCAGGGAGTGAAAACAAACACAAAACAGGGAATTGTGTCTAAATAAGAAAACATTATTTCTCTATTATTGTGGCTCTCAAAGAGATAGTGGGTGAGCCAGTGATGAACTAGCTGTTTAAGATTCACAGGGGAACAGTTAAAAATACAGATTCCTCAGCTCAATCCCACAAACTGAGGTGGGAGGTTAGGGGTGGTGGAGGAAGTTATGTCCTGAGTTCCCCACATGATCCTGGTGGTCCCTGGAGGTGGACATTTATGTGAACATTTATATGACCACACACTGTGTTGTGTGTGTGAAGCTTGAGATCGAGTGGACATAGGTTAACTTACACAGTTACTAAGATAATCTTACTGGATCCATATGGATCACACACTACTCACAATCTGGTCTGAGGAGAGGCGGAGAGACTTCTTATAAGAGGTTGTGCTGCTGTGGCTTGGGGGCTCTGTGGGGACAGGGTCCATTTTGATTGATTCTTCAAACTCCTGGGACCCCTCATCACTGGATGAGTCATCCTCTGCTGACCTATTCAACATCAACCCAGTTACTGAAGAGGCAGTAGGCTGTCTTACTGAGAAGAGCTTTTCATTTAGGACCAAGAGAAGAAAGAGATCCTCAATCCTTTCTAGAAATGGGGACAGCGTTCCCTCTGCTGCTCTCCCACATCCTGCTCCCATGCCTACATATTCATTTCATGAAGTGATTACGCCACCTTCCTCCTACCTCTAATGACTGCTTGGGTTACTTTCTGGCTGTGACTGGGTGTTTTCTGCTGTGACCAGTTAAGTGCTAATGGTTGCAGTAGATATGTATGTTTCAAAAAGTACTAATTGAAGAAAATTGTTTATATTTATTTTAAAAAACTAACAAGAAAGATTTCCTGCACCCTGGTTAAGAGAAGATGGTAGAGTAGTAAGACTATACTGTCGCAGAGACTACTGAACTAAAGGGTCGGGGAAGGGTGGAAGAAGAATTTGGGGAAAGTACACACTGTCAGAATGAATGGGATATACTGTGGCACCTCCTCTAAGGGCCAGCACATCTGAATGTCTAAAGGGGTGCTACTTCTTCCCAGAAATGAGTCAGACCCACCCCAATCTCTGTGAGCTTCTCCTTTATATCTCCCTCTGAGCCTTACAGGAAGCCAGGAGCAGGGGCACCAAGGACAGCACATCTTGAGGCTCCTCGATATTCCCCCTTCCCAAAGGCCTACATCTATTTCACAGGCATCTGATTTCATGGCTCCATGATGGGAGGAGCAGTAATAAGTATATTTATTCTTCTAAGCAAATAATATTTTTTAGAAAAGCAGAAGTTATCATTTGCTAGCTGAGTGGCACAAATAAGCCCCTTATTCATGTATGGCCATCGGAGAAGATGTTTCTAAGAATTAAACAAAATTGCCAAAATCAACTTGAATGCAATCACAAAAGCAGGGGTGGCCTAAGTGTTCTGAGCCTGGAAGGACAGGGTGCCCCCACCTGCCACTGGCTGACTCCTTTGTGCTTGATGGAAGGTCACTGGTGGGTGGTACCTCAGATTTCCCTTCCTTGGCCTCTGGCAACTAAAAAGGCAAGATAATAATGGTAAAGTGCAGTTTTTCCCCCTACCAACAACAAAAAAATTATCAGTGGTCCTCGCCAGGAATGAGCAAAACTGCTTTCTGAATCCACGACTTTAAAATGCTCAAGAAAACAGATGTTCTCTAGTTTGAGCCAAAGGACAGAAACCTGAGATAAAAATCACATGCTGCTGCTACACAAAAGCTGTTACTACAAAGGCAGAAGAAAAATATTTTAAAAGACCACCATCTCAGATCACAAAATATAATACAAGCAGTCCACACTCATTAGGTCCATGGCAGAGACACTGGGATTACAGAACAGAAGTGACTGGTGTTGCCGCCCCCTGTGTAGGAGGGCAGCAAGCTCTTGCTGCATTTGGAAGGTGATGCAGCAAAGTGGAAAGAGAACAGGTGTTGGAGCTGGACTCAAGGTCAAACACTAGCTCCATCTCTTATCAGTCAAGGCACTTCACCTCTTTGTGCCCCAGTTTCCTCACCTGTATACAATGGGAACTCAAACACCTATACTTTTGGGCCACTGTAAAGGAAAGGGGTAACATGTAAAGTACCTAGCATGGTACCTGCACATAGCAACTATTCAAAAATGGTGACTGTTATTGCAAAAGAGTATTATCTAGCCCAAATGGAGTTTTTTTGTGCTTGGCAAAGAATTTCTTTGAATAAATAAGAGACTCACTTCTCTTCACCTCATGGAAAGGATATCCCCAGTTTAGTTACCTGTTTGGTCATGCTTTCTTTCTTACGCCAAAACCACCAGCGGCCGGATTTCTTTGGCATCTTATCTTTGACCCAGGACTCGACTGTGGCCTAGAAACAATCAACTTGGGTTGGTCTAGCAATTTGTCTGTCACAGAGTACCCAACTACTTTCTACCATTAGCCTGCAGAACAGTGCCTTATCATGAAGTATGAGCAACAATCTCCCAAACTCCTCCAGGGTTCCTGACACCTGAAAGATGGACAGTGTCCTCTTTCACAGTAGCCTGGCTCCATGGCAGTTCTCATGTCTCTACCCTTGGAAAATGTGGCTCTCCTGAGTTTTGAGGACCAATTAGGCCAATGATGTCTTCTTGCAGGACAGATTCAAAGCAAACTTCGGGTCCTATTAAGTAAGTTTATCAGCTACACTTTGACCTAACACACTGATGTCATGCTTCTGGTATCTACTTCTTTCCATATTAATGAGAGGAAATTTTTTCATTCACTCTATATTTAACAATTAGTAAAATCTCTCAACTTTTACACATAATCAGAAACTGATATAAATATCTAGTAAAAATGACAAAGATATGGCAGCCCAGCTAATTTCCTAGATTTTGGACATAAGAACATTTGAGTGGGCATACAGAACACTTTGAATCTTTTATAATATTAAATAAAACTTGGAAAAGTACCCAGTTCAGAAATATGCACATAAGGCATTTTCTAAGTACTATATGCTACAGATAACTTTTGAAAAGGCAACAAATGTCAGATCATCTCACCTTAGGCAAACTCTTCTGGAACACTTGCAAGCTAAGGATCATGGGAGCAGCCAAAGCCCAGTTATAGTAACTGTCAGAAATAAAAATTGTGTAAAACTATTACACAGAATGAGGAGTGAGGGAGGAGGAAGGATGGGAGGAAGAAAAAAGGGAGATAGGGAGGGAGGAGAGAGAGAAATAAATAATATAAAATTCCTTGTTCTTTTCAGTAAAAGGATGATCAGCTTAATTTTTTGTCACATACATAGTCTTTGCTTCAGACCAAACTTCTCTGAACAGATAAGGAGTAAAATCTACCAAACAAAATAACATTTTAATACCTCACTTAAAAATGAAGCTGAAGCTTCACTTTCATTGTGAAGTCATTGCCCATTAGCTCATTTATACAAAATGACATATTTTGTAGCAAGAAAAACTGTAATAGATAAAAGGAGCACTTGGGAAAAAACCCTGCAAGAGTATTTAAAAATTACAAAAACAGGAATATTTACCGGTTATATATCCGTATTACAAGGTTAGGATTATCTATAAGTCCAGGGTTTTCTGCAAATTCATGATAAGTAATGATATGCTCCATGAATTTTTCTGCAATGTAAAATAATTAATTTTATTAGAGATTATATAAATTCCCAAATAAGATCATAATACTCTGCATTGAAAGGACTAAGGAATAAAATATGTCCTTAAAAAAAAAAACTTTAAAAAATAAAATAAAAATACTTTTTTTTTGTATTCATTAAAAGTTTTTCCCTAGGGCAAGAAAGAATACTTTTATCCCTTCCCTCTCCCACTAGTTAAAGACTACAAAACAGAAGAAAGAGATATGCCAGAGACTTTTAGAAAAATAGATTTACAGGTATGACCAGAGAGAGAGGAAAACACAGACACAAACACACTCTATAATTAATGAAAATTTTAAGTTTCATTCTTATCAAAGGGAGAAAGTCTTTACTGGCAGGCAACTGCATAACTGAGGAACATTCATAGGGGTCTTACAGATTGAAGTGCATGCTACATTAGAAAAAAAAAACAAAACATTTAACACTGCTTGGAGAAAAAAAACACACACCAAAATTTGACTTTGGGTCTGTGAAGAAATAAATCCCAAGTTCTTGCAGGAAAAATGAGGTTTTTACATGCATTTTTGTACCCTGTTCCTAAACCTGCACTCTAGCAGATCTATGCCAACAGAGAAATTTTCCTCCTGGTGATTTACATATTACTTACTTTTACTTGCCATTTCTGCCTCCTCCAATAACAAAATCTACCTTTTAAAAAGTGTAAATTTTATAGTATTTAAATTGTAAATTTCCCATTCCCCACTCCCTATATTTTTTTAAATGAAGGCTTATGAGGATTGTAAGAATGTGACCTATTTAATTTTATCCCTGGAAAAAAGCCATTGGCTATAACACACTCTTAATTTCTGGCAAAAAAAAAAAAAAAAAAAAAGAATAGAATTAAGAGATGGAGAAGAAAGAGGTATAATGAACACCCCATGGCCCTAAAAAGAAAAATATTTAGGCTACATAGTTGTAAGGCTCATGGGTACCCAGTCTGCCACATGCAAGCCTTCAGTTTCTCTGAGGGCAAGAGAAGACAAAAGATGATGCTAATCATGGAAAGAAAATCTTTCCTTAGAGGAAAATCAATCAAAGGCCACCAGTCCAACTGAGAAAATACTAAGAGCTTAGTTTACAAAGGAAGAACAGAAAGGCTGAAGAACTCGGGACAGATGCACACATGGTACTCAACCCACAGCAGAGATGCCTAAACTACCTGCGCTGAGCTTCTTCCTTTCGCTTAAGCAACTTTACTCTCCTGGGCCAACTCTCAAGACAGAGAAAGAAAGTAATCCCTTCTACTTTTTGCCAAAAAGACCATTTACTCAGTGAACCACCAATTTTTGACAATGTCAAGCCCCACTTTCATATTCAAGGTTCAGTGCTTTCCAGAAGGGAACCTGGGCCCCAGTCCCACAGACACTTCAACAACTCTACAGACGAGAGAGCTAACTAATTCAGCCTGAGCTGCCCCTGGCCACTGAGCAAACAGGGGGGCTCAGGACCTCTCGACCTGTTAATGTGAACTGAGAGCCTTCAAGGCACACTTCCTCACTCATGCCACTTATATGTAATGTCATCCCACATGAGGTACCTTAAGTGAGGGGCTAAGGGTCTCACATTAAAAAGAGACACCTGTTACCTGCACAAGATCATTAAAGAATTTAATTCCTGAAATGTCTCAACAGCAGGTTTTCAATCAAATGATGACTGGGCTGCCTTTTTCAAGGTGAAGACATGGCATGATTGCCTAGCATACCTTTAGAAATTTCTCCGTTCTCACTGAGGCCCCCACAAAGGGAGAGGGTGACGTCAGGCAAGTCCATGGCAGAATCTGAGAGGCACTCAGTGCCGCTATCGGCAGCCGCGCTTCCCACAGACTGTGGGGACTGGGAGCCAGAGAGCGTGTCAGACTCAGGCCACTGCCTGGAGCCAGGATCTGTCTCACTGCAGACAAGGGACAGAGAAAAAAGGATTTTGCTTTATTGCAACTTCTTGTATTCCTAGCTTACTACATGGTTCTCTGAAGGCTCAAATCAAATAACAAATCCCCTTTAAAAGCAACAGGTTGTTCTACCATCAGACACAGCTTTTCTTGGGTAGTGTATGGAATCATGTCATAATGAATGACATTAAAAATAACCTATTTAGCACTACTGAGGAATTAACTATGAATACAGTAAATGTCACAAAAATCAATCTAAGTTATTCACAATAACACAAACATTTCAACTACAACCTTTCTGATTTTAATTAAAGGGGTAAAAGAATTTTAAGCACTTATTTATATTTACATGATAAAAATGACAGGATAATTTTTAAAAGTCTGATTTTAGAAACCTTTTGATCCTAACTTCCTAGAAAAAGCTGTGGTACTATATATATCCTGTAGAAAATTACTGTAGTCCAAGGCTGTATTATTTTTAAAAACAAAGCTTTTTAAATTCATCTGTTACTCCATGAAATAAAACACAGAAATCAAGCAAGAGAAAATTATGAGTCTAGACCCACCACAAAAATAAATGTATTAAGAAATAAACTAAAAACAGACTGTTCTTTCACTAGAGTAAGGGCCAGAAATAAATATGAGGCTATTCAATATTTTCATTTTTCCAGATGATAAGGCGCAGAAGCCAGGTTTTAGAAGGGAATTCTAAGGGAAACTGTAATGGAACAAAAATTTGAGAAAAAAAAAAACAAGGAAATGACACCTTAAGTTTCTTAGTCATGAATGTTTAATTGCCCTTTGAATGGCTAATGTCACATTTATTATTTGACAATTTTCAAATTCTTTTCTTTTATTCAAAAATCTAGTAAATTGTAAGAATCTTCAAAAAAATCTCAATTTTGAGCAGTAGATGGCAGCAGAATACAGGTGTATCATTAACTAGAGAGTATCAAAAGCTATAGTTTTATATTTGAACCAACAAAAGACTTAGGTTTTTGGAAATGTTCTGTCTTAACAGCAATGCACAGCCATATCATAATATGTACTGAAGTTAACTCAGAATGTTCTTTTCATCGCAAATGGTGAAAAAGCCAAAGCCAGTATAAGGCAGCAAAGCCTACTGCTATGCTGGGGCTAAGGTAAAACGCAAACAGCCGTTTCCTCTTTATCATGGGCACACAGCTAGGTCCCATCAGTTAGGCGTAGCCACGTGACCAGATGACTGAGTTGTTGATGTGAACAGAAGGCGTGGGCTCTGCCCTTCCCAAGCCTGGCTCCTGAAAACTACTCAGGTGATCCTCTCTCCCTGTTGAGGTCCTAAGGGGATGGTAGGGCATGGTGGAACCTCAAGATGGAAGGAGTTTGTGCTCCTGAATTACTGTGTGTAAGGCCTCGCACCAAACAACAGCACTGGAATACAGTTGACCCTTGAACAACATGGGTTTGAACTGTGCAGATACATTTATACATGGATTTTTTTCCCAATAGACAGTCAGTCCTCCATATCCCTGGGTTTCACATCATGGATTCAACCAACCAAGGACCAAAAACAGTATTTTCTGGGGATGTGGAGGGCTGCCTGTATGCATTGTTCTATATCATATCTTATATAAGGGACTTGCACATCTGTGGCAAGTCTTGGAACCAACTCCATGTGGAGGGATGACTGCATGCATTGTTCTACACCATCTTACAAGAGGGACTTGAGCATCTGAAGATTTTGGTATCTGCAGTAAGTCTTGGAACCAACTCCCTATGGAGGGATGACTGTTGTTAAGTTCTGGAGGAGTCAAAAGTTATATGTGGATTTTCAACTGAATGCTGGGAGGATTGGTGCCTCTAACCACCCCCGCATTGTTCAAGAGTCAACTGTTATTATCACACATGGGTAAGTCACTGAGGTCTTGAGTTCTGTCAGAGCAACTAGTGTCGCTCTAACCAGTATAGGGAAGACACCATCTGATTCAACCTGTCACCAGGTCCACAAGGGTGATGTGATTTAAAGTTTAATTATAAATATTTGATAGTCAAGATAACAATGAACACAATCATAAAACACGTTATAAGCATGACAACAATTTCACTCTAAGTATGTATAAAATGTCTCAAGAAATAATCTGTTCATGAGGTAAGAAGTTCACCTGGTGAATGGCAATGATCCTAAACAGTCAAATTATAATAGTGCACAGTAGGGTCCCATTGCTTTAGCCACTTTCCCCAGTTTTTAAAAGGGAAAGTAAGAAATCTATCTTAGGATTCCCGATGCAAGTAATGACTAAGGACTGAGAAATCTGAAAGAAAGTGGTAATTCTAAGACAGCTTACATTTTAACTTTCTTATTTGGAGAAAACAATGGATCAGTTTCAGTTCTCTCATCTTTAAAAACTCAACTATTACTTTAAATAAAGTAAGTATTTGAGACAAATTTAGGGAGGTAGTAGGAAGGAGTTTAGGGGACTTCTAAAAATATCTATAAAAAATTAAAAAACTTCATATCAATCCCATCTTTCTATTTTTAATAAAAACTTAATAAAATGTTTTCCAATAATTTATTTAAATGTATTTAATTATGTATGCCTATGATTCAGTATATTCAAGTCATACTTTCCATGGGGAAAATTTTTTTCTCGTAATCATAGAATATATTGAAATGGAATTCCCTGAAGAATGAAAATGAACTTGGGAAAATAGTACAAGTGTATCCTATCTGAGGTTTAGAGTTATTTAAGGGGAAAACCACGAGGGACAGGGAAAAAGGGGAACAAGAGGTGAGAGTTCTAGGGAATGCAGGGTGTACAGGCCAGCTGGGATGGTGCCTCCCCACACCCAGGCTTGACTTCAGAAAAAGCCTAGGAGCTTGGAAGTGAAGGCATTCTTTGTAAAACATTTTTCAGATAAAGATATACTACCTTTAAAACACATAAAAAATGAGACAAATGCTAATAAATTTTCTTAAGCTTGCTGAGTTTGCATTAATGACTGTAATAGTGCTAATCTGAAGTCATATCCATTGGTATACACCTCTGTAGACTTAACTAGTGTACCTCTTCCTTTTTTTTTTCTTTAAGATAGAGAGGGGAAGGGGGGGGGGCATCAATGTGCGAGAGATACATGGTTGCCTCTCACATGTGCCCTGACTGGGAATTGAATTGGTGACCTTTCAGATCGCAGGCTGGTGCTCAATCCACTGAGCCACACCAGCCAGCTAGTGTACCTCTTCTTGTTGCATTAAAAATTTCTTCATAAATAAGTAAGTTATTAGTTTCATATTACTACAGTCAAAACAACATGCACAATTTCTGAATCTTCTAAATCTGAAGAAATCATCTAATTTAGCTAAAGGACATCATCATCTTGCTCCTTAGAGAAAATGTTTTGCTCTAGAAATAGCTAGACTATTGTAGAGCTATTCACTCTTCAATATAAAAGGAATATACTACCTTTTAGGGAAATAGAGAGCTGCAACTTCAGGTTCTAGAGCCTTTAAGTCATCTAGGTAAATATCATCAGGTCCCTGGTGTTGGCTTCTCTTGTGGACACCTGTTTGTTAATAAGAAAAACACATCAGAGATAAGAACTTAGTTATTCTTCATTTACAACTCTGAAAGAAAATAAAGGTTTGCAAAAACCGACCATGATTTGAATTGGGCTTTATTTTTAAAAGTGTCAAATAACCTTTTCACTTGCATTGGTTCTCGACCACTAACACCAATGGTAGTGAAAATCAGTGTTACACACAGACCAGCTGCTCAATAAACATAAGTTAATTATTCATTTTTTCTTTTGCTGTTACATGAATAATCCTAGCCCCTAAAAATGGAAGTGAAAATCAGTGTTACACACAGACCAGCTGCTCAATAAACATAAGTTAATTATTCATTTTTTCTTTTGCTGTTACATGAATAATCCTAGCCCCTAAAAATAATTTATATTTGGTAATATTTTTTAATATTTATAGTACAATCAAGCATGACCAAATTTGATGAAATCACTGTCATCAAGAAAGAAGCCATTATTCTAAAACATGAAGAAAAGGTTTTTGGGAACTAGGATGCCAAAGTATTACCTTCTTTATCTTTATTTTTATTTTTATTTTTTATTTATTTATTTTTTAAATTTATTTATTTATTTTTTTTTTTTATTTTTGGTTTTTCAATTACAGTTGTCCCCTTTTCCCCCAATTTCTCTCCCCCACCCAACCCACCCCCTCTCCCACAATCATATCCCTCCCCGTTGTCCATGTCCATGAGTCATTTATACGGGTTCTTTGACTAAACCCTTCCCTTACTTATCCCCCTTCTCTCCCTCTCCCCTCCCCCCTATTGACTGCTATTCTGCTCTTTGTTCTATTTAGTTCCTTTGTTTGTGTTGTTCTTTAGTTTCCTGTGTTAGGTGATATCATATGGTATTTTTCTTTCTTTGCCTGGCTTATTTCACTAAGCATAATTCTCTCTAGTTCCATCCATGTTGTTGCAAATGACAGGCGTTCCTTCTTCCTTTCTGCTAGATAGTATTCCATTGTGTAAATGTACCACAGTTTTTTGATCCACTCATCTACAGATGGGCACTTAGGTTGTTTCCAGCACTTAGCTATTGTAAACAGTGCTGCAATGAACATAGGGGTGCATAGTTCTTTTGAATTGGTGTTTCAAGATTCTTCGGGTATAATCCTAGTAGTGGAGTCGCTGGTTCAAAAGGCAGTTCCATTTTTAATCTTTTGCAGTAATTCCATACTGTTCTCCATAGTGGCTGCACCAATCTGCATTCCCACCAACAGTGCAGTAGGGTTCCCGTTTCTCCACATCCTCGCCAGCACTTGTTGTTTGTTGATTTGTTGATGATGGCCATTCTGACTGGTGTAAAATGGTATCTCATTGTGGTTTTTATTTGCATCTCCCTGATGGCTAATGATGTTGAGCATTTTTTCATGTGTCTATGGACCTTCTGTATGTCCTCTTCGGAGAAGTGTTTGTTCAGGTCCTTTGCCCATTTTTTAATTGGGTTGTTTGTTTTCTTGATGTTGAGTCGTATAAGCTCTTTATATATTTTGGAAATCAGTCCCCTGTCTGTGATGTCATTGACAAATATGTTTTCCCATATGGTTGGTTTCCTTTTCATCTTGCTGATGTTTTCTTTTGCTGAGCAGAAACTCTTTAGTTCAATGTAATCCCATTTATTTATTTTTATCTTTATTTCTCTTGCTTTAGGAGATGTATCCGTGAAGAAATTGTTACGTGAGAGATCTGATATTTTCTTGCCTATGTTTTCCTCTAGGACTTTTATGGTGTCACGGCTTACATTTAAGTCTTTGATCCATCTTGAGTTTATTCTCGTGTGTGGTGTAAAGTTGGTGGTCTAGTTTCATTTTTTTGCAGGTCCCTATCCAGTTCTCCCAGCACCATTTGTTAAAGAGACTCTTCTCACTCCATTTTATGTTCCTTCCTCCTTTATCAAATATTAGTTGACCATAGAGGCCTGGGTTTATTTCTGGACTCTCTATTCTGTTCCACTGATCTATATGTCTGTTCTTATGCCAGTACCAGACTGTTTTGATTACAGTGGCTTTGTAGTATTGTTTGTTATCTGGTGTTGTGATTCCTCCTGCTGTGTTTAATATTCACAAATCAATAAATATAATACATCACCTAAACAAAATGAAAGACAAAAATCACATGATCATATCAATGGATGCAGAAAAAGCATTTGATAAAGTACAACGCCCATTTATGATGAAAACACTCAGCAAAATGGGAATAGAAGGAGCATACCTTAACATCATTAAGGCTATATATGAGAAGCCTGAAGCCAACATCATACTCAATGGACAAAAATTGAAAGCATTCCCCCTGAACTCAGGAACTAGACAAGGTTGTCCACTCTCTCCACTCCTTTTCAACATAGTGTTGGAAGTCCTAGCCACAGCAATCAGACAAGAAAAGGAAATAAAAGGCATCCAAATTGGGAAAGAGGAAGTAAAACTTTCATTATATGTGGATGACATGATAGTATACCTAGAAAATCCTATAAACTCCACTAAAAGACTACTCGATATAATAAGTGAATTTGGCAAAATAGCAGGGTACAAAATAAATATACAGAAATCTAAGGCATTTCTGTACACCAACAATAAAATAGCAGAGACAGAGACAAAAAAGAAAATACCACTTACTATAGCAACAAGAAAAATAAAGTACCTAGGAGTAAACTTAACCAAAGAGATAAAAGACCTGTACTCTGAAAATTACATAACATTGAAGAAAGAAATTAAGGAAGATACAAATAAATGGAAGCAAATACCATGTTCTTGGATGGGAAGAATCAACATCATCAAAATGGCCATACTACCCAAAGCAATTTACAGATTCAATGCAATCCCTATTAAAATACCAATGACATATTTCACAGACCTAGAACAAATACTCCATAAATTCATATGGAACCAAAAAAGACCCCGAATAGCAAAAGCAATCCTGAGACAGAAGAACACAGCCAAAGTATTACCTTCTAAGTGCAAAAGGACAAATATCCTTTACAACAAATAGATTTGGCCAACAATATCTTAAATAAGTGACCAAATTTAACATCACTCACAGTGAGACATTATGAGATGCACTATTATGGACTCAATATATCCCATAAAGTAACCTTCAACTCAAAAATAAAAACTATGTTAACCCAAACCTAATTAAGCCTCTAGGTCTACACTGCTCACTACAGTAGCCACCAGCCCCATGTGGCCACTGAGAACTTGAATTGTCCTACTTTGGTGTGAGATATGTAAAGTGTGTTGAAAAATGCATAAAACACACCAGATGTCCAAGGCTTACTTTATAAAAATGCAAAATCTCAATAATTTGTATATTGATTACATGTTAAAACTATAATAATTTGGCTTTACTGGTTTAAATATAATATATTACTAAATTCAATTTCACTTGTTTTTTTTTCACTCTAAATTTGTGAGAAGACAATATTATATATGCAACTCACATTACATTTCTAATGGATAGAGCTAACTTCCAGTTGAAGGAAATATGAGGATGTCACCTTGAAAAAAAAAAAATCAGATACACATCCAGAACGTAAGAAAGGTATACCAGACAATTGGCTGGGCTCTTCACAAGGTTAGTATCGTGAGTGTAGAGAAGAAAAACTGCGTAGAAGTGTGTGTGCGCGCGCGCGCGCGTGTGTGTGTGTAGGAGCTATTCTAAATAAAAAATGCAACATGAACTTTGATGAGATCTTTGGTTGGGGAAATAAAAAACAACTAAAAAGCTCTTCTTGGTATGTTTAGGAAAATATGAATATGGATTCCTCAACATGACAATCGTACTACAGTTAGGTAGAGAACATTCTTATTCTTAGAGAGTGCACCTTCTTGGGGTGGTGAACACACAATACAATATACAGTTGATGTATTATAGAACTGTACCCCTGAAACCTATATAACTTCATTAACCAATGTCATCCCAATAAATTTAATTAAAAAAAAGAAAGTGTATATTTGAGTATTTAAAGGTGAAGTGATATAATACCTGTAATTGGTTTCCAAAACAGCTTAAAATGATAAAAAAAACTTTATATGAGGGGGTGAAGGGACAGACAGAGTGAAAGCGTGCCAATGTGCATAGAACTTCTCAGAATAAAAGGTTGTGGGTGGGGAAGAATGAGGCCAAGTGAAGGGTGGAAACCACTCCGTGTTCTTAACTCTAGTCAGTTCCTACACTATGTGCTAAGAATGAGGAGGGGTTCCTATCTATCTATCCTTTGGTGTTAAAATTTTTAACAATTGAAGTAGGTATTTGGCTATATGTGACAATGAGTATTTTTAGGTAAGATTTTTACTTCCCTAAAAATAGTGTCCAAGGGTAGTTTTCAGATAGTAAGAGTGTTTTGGCTCGTACTATATGTACCAAGCATAAATAAATAACTTTATATTTTTAAATAGGAAGAATATTCTGATTTATTAAACCTGTATTCTGAAAGTGAGATACAGTTGTTAAGCCAAGATCTGAACCCTATCTTCTGTTTTAGAGAGAAATAATCAATGAAAGAGAGCACATGCTAATAATTAGTGCACATTTATCTATACACCTCATATTATTGAAAAAAAGTATTTAATTTGGCCTCAACTAATCAAGTGTTTTAGGTGAAAATATTTTTCTCTAGTCTAATTATTTTGTTTGAACATAATTTTTTAGAATTTCACTTCACTTTATTGACATATCTAGTCAATAAAGTAGTTAATTTTACTCATTAACTTATTTAAATATAATAACTTTTTTTTTCAGTAAATTCTTCTCAGGGGCCTACTGAGCAGCAACAGTTGAGGGGAGAGCAGGGAGGAAGTCAGAGTCGTGTTTCAGTGGATCCTGTAATGCGATGGGGAAGCCACATAAAACAAGTAATCCTACTAGTGTGTGACAGGTTCTGATCAGGGAATACAAATATAAAGGTAACCATCACATATTACTTGAAACACTGAAAAAATTTTACATCTAAATTTAGAGTACTGGATGGCAAATAGCTTACCTTTCTTCTTTGATGGCGAGTCTACTTTAGCTGCTGGTTTTGATTCTGAGGGAGCCTCCACTAACAATGGATTAGGAAGGTGGTCTGCATCGAACACAGATGAAATCTGAGGTTCAGGGGGAGGCTCGAGAAGTTCCGCAGCACAAGTTGCATCGCTCATCTGCTTAAACGGGGCTCTGGGTTTCGGTTTCACTACAGTACAGACCGTTTCTTCCATGGATGCATCGTTCTCAACTTCACTTATGAGGTGGTCCTCACTAGGAATTACCCGAAAATGGGTCTTTTCTGATGGTGTAATTGTAGCTGTCCTAGGATGATGGTCAGATCTCTCTCTTTTGTTGACCTAAAAAAGTTGAATTGTTTAAAAATTAAACTACTTTCAAAGATGTCTGTTATAGTTGATTTCTTAAGCTGGATGCAGGTAAATGTGCTCATTTTATTTAAACAACACATTCAGTAAATACATTATTTTCTATGTGCAGAAAAATATTTCATATTTTTATTTCATAAAGTGGGAAAAACTAATAACTGCATTTTGTTCAATATCATATTTATAAAAGTTATATGTATAATTGTTCTATGAAGAGTTCAACACTGGAGAATAATACTAAGGAAACAGATTACAATTTTTAGATACTAAGGGTCAGAATATTCATTTTCAGGGAGAAAACTTGAGTCCTACAGGAAAATTAAGCCCTGCTTTGACTATCTCCAGGCTCCGTTAAAACAATGTAAGATGTTGAATTATAATGTTGCACATGTGAAACTCATGTTATAAATCAATGTTACCTCAATTTTTTAAAAAAGTTAAAGCCACCAGTGAAGTCTCAAATGTAATCACACATAAAGGCAAAATGTCTATTTAAAAAAAATAGAGGTCTCAAATATTTTCTCTCAGAGAGAGAAACACAAATAGCATATGATTTCACTTACAATGTGTAACCTAGAAAATAAAATGAACAAAGAAAATGAAACAGAAACAAACTCATAGATACAAAAAACAAACTGATGGTTGCCAAAGGGGAGGAGGTTGGGGGCTTGGGCAGAAAAGGGGAAGGGAATTAAGAAGTACAAAATGCCACTTACAAAGAAGTCACAGGGATATATTGTACAGCATAAGAATAAGAGTCAATAATATCATAATAACTAGGTATGGTGACAGATGGTTACTAGAGTTACAGATGGTTACAGATGGTCACTTTGTACAATACATAAATGTTAAATGACTATGTTGTATACCTAAAACTAATATAATATTGTATACCAACAATAAAGTAAATTAAAAAAAACTTGAAGTCGGGTTAATTCATACACACAAAATAAAATAAAAACAGTCTCTCTCAATATATGAATAAATAAATAAGAAATATATCTTTCCAATTCTTCTTTCCATGAGTTGGCAAAAAAAGCTTTCACAATGAATTTCTTGTTTAAAATTTCAGTGTGAAATTTTTTAGTTTCCTTTAGGTACCTTTAAATTTTTCTTTACTATAATGTTAATTAACAATCAACATTACTTACTAAATAGAAACACAGATAATGCTAGATTCCTTTTGTTGTAAACACAGTGCAAACATGAAGTGTTAATTTAGAATTGACTTATGTGACCACATGAGGGCACTACCATCATTTATGTTCATATAAGCTCAGTCAGATCATCACCCCTGGACTCATGGACGATGAACACACTCTGTAGGCAAGTAAACCCTAGTACCTTGGTGGACTCTGGGAACCCACCCCACGTCCACTCCATGTGTGACTCGGATCTGAGCAGGCTCTCGGTGGGTTTCACCTCCAGCTCTGAATCGCTCTTTGGACATGCTGCTGGGGAATACGGGCTGCAAACACAGTACAAAGAAATGTAATGACTTTAAAGTCAGGAACTTCACTGTTGCTAAACTCGACAGATTAAAAGAAATATTAAGTTTGAACAGATCAACTGCATCCTGCAGATACAAAGATTCTATTGAAGAAAATGTTATTTCTTCCTCTTGAGTTTGTAGTAATAATAAAAACAATGCCAACTAGTATCTTATGGTGGACTTGCAGGGTCCTCTATAAACATTTTCTATGCATCGTCCCATTGATTCTCACAAGAAATTAATAAGAAAGGTAATATTACAGGAGAGGAAATGCATGGAAAGATGGATTAAATTAACATTACTGCATGAGGGAAACTGGATATGAACACAGAACAAAGTGTGACTGCACGTTTCTTCATAATGTTATCCACAGTACAGTTAACAGTTGACACTAAAAGATTAGAACTTAAGAACTGATGTACAATGGCCAACACAGTGAGAGTAAGTTAGATCAAGGTTAGGAACAAAATAATTATTGAAAGAAAAAGTCCACATTCATGCTAAAAGGACACATTCAGTGTCTCACTGTATGAGAGAAAAGGGAAACATCATTTACTGTCCAATGACAGAAAAAGTTATTTAATACATCTTTCCTTTAAGAAACTGAGAAATCTTGGAAATACTTACTTGTCCAAAGGGGACCAATCTCCATCAGACAAGGGGTAGTGATCTCCAGAATGGAAGAGCAGAGGCTCCTTATATTCTTCTTCCTTTAAGGAAGCATTTGAAGATCCTCTGTGAAAGGGGAAAAACAAAGTTAGGAACAATGACACTATGTTAGCTTAAAAAATCCCCCAAATCTACTGACATAGCATCATCTAAATGATACAGATGAAAAAGGCCAAATGATTAATAACTAACCCTATTAAAAGGAAAATGTGAAGGAAAGAGGAATTCACTGATGTCACCCACCACATCCTACTATTTAAATATGGGATAAACAGGAGGAAAGAAAAGAAGATGCAATTAAAAATTCATTTTTACCTCTTTTAGGGATAACTGATTCAAAGGCTAGAAAATAACAGGTTTTATGTATATTTCATCCAATCTTTACACATCTAAGGTAATAATATCCTATTTTGGATATTAGGTAATGAAGAATCCAGGGTTTAGTAACTTGCCCGAAGTTAAAAAAGCTAGTAAACCACTGAATTCAAAACAAGTAAGCCCTTGTGTACTCCACTCCTCTGTGTATTACAAAAAATATAAGAATATCAGCTGAAGAGCTATGGCTCAAAAATTTTAAAATACCCTAAAAACTTAAAAACCAGAACTTATATTTTCTTTGTTTGGTCTAAGCATTACCTGAGAACTTTCTCTTTACTGATAATTTACATGATATGAGGATATGAGGAAGATGATATAAAAATACAATAGGCATTTTTAAAATTCCTACACAGACCCTGAAATTGTAGGTGGCTGAACTAATGTTAATAAAGATTTAATTAATTTACCCATTGGGTTTCTTAAAACTGCAGAGTGAACACAACTAACTTGCCATATAACCTTAAAACATGCCTCAGAAGCACTGTGGGCCCCTGTTTTTCCTCTTTAGTTGGGAATTCATCACTTGTCCTATTTCACAAAGTCAGTGTGAAATTTACGTGGTATGTCACATTGAAAACTGAAAAGTATGAAGAAAAGTAGAAAGAAAAACTGAGTAGTGTAAAGCACTACAGTGTACAAGTTTAAGAGCATCTTACAGAAAATTAATGTTGTACCAGAACAGTATTAAAGATAAAACATCATTTAATTCACCTGACTAAAAATGGATCTATAAACCAGTTCATTAATTTTAATGTTACTGTTCTTCCTTTATATCTTAATTTAAGATGCTCTGCTTTACCATTAACTCTGACATATAACAGTTTTCCCACATAGCAATACCTTCTAATTCAAGGTTCTCCAACTCTCATCTTCTTTTGTTCAGAGAAATTAAATTCTGGCATACAGCCTCATTCAAGGGGAGAAAAACATATATAGTGGTACTCGGTACTCATTGTTAATTCATTCTGGAACTCATGACAAGTGCCAGAACTGAAGAGTACTGAACAGTGAAGCATTTTCTGTTGTGGGGCCGTGTCTGACTCATACATGTTCTAGCAAGTGCAACGAGTCCCAGCCAAGCACAGAGTGCTGAAACGTTTGTGTCTCATCAAAATGCGACGAAGACACATGATTTGAAGAGTTCTGAAGCCAACGAGTACCAAGATATGACTACTTGAAAAAGTCAGACATCTATGTAAAAATACTTTATTTCTTAAGAAATAAAATGGTAAAAGCTGAAAGGGAAAATCAGATGCTTACAGTCCTTAGTTCCCAAATTTAAAAGGATAGTACATTCTGATTTATCAACATTCATATATGCATATGTGAAAATGGTTTGAAAAGAACAATGTAAAAAGCCACATGTTTTAATGAAAAATATTTTTGGAACATATTTCACTTCAGCATAAGAGGTGATCCAAGAAGAGTTCAGCAAAGCAAACTGGATCTAGTAAAATACTGAAAGGGAGAAAGGGAGATCAGGCACCATTAAGAATTTACAACCCTAGGAAGACATGAAATGATCTTCTCTGGGCATATCCTGACAAAAATAGAGCCCATTAGTTTAGACCCATCAGTGTAATGAAAAGGTTGTTAATGTTGAGGGCCCTTTCAGCTCTATGATTCCTTAACTAATTAGGACTTCTAAAAACCTACTATAGCACTTTCAAAATGGCACATATGCCTGAGAACCCGTGACCAGGTGGGCAAACTATGACAGAGTAACTTAAACTAAGTACATGACAGAGGCTATAGAGAGTATACATGTTAGAATGTGAAGAAAAAATAGTATGAACATTCATTTTACCTATGTTGAAACACAGGACAAATACATGCATTAATGCTGAACAGCAGATGACTTGCAGTAGGGTAAATAGTTTAACATCGAATCAACGTTGGTAGGGTGAGAGCTTTAATTGTTGAAGTTCATAATAAGTGTATATAGGGCACTTCAGCCTTCACAGATGCACCTCAACATGTCATCAAATTCAACACCATTTTGCAAACTAATTATCTTTCCTATTCAAAAGCCAACAAGAGATTACATGATGTATATAATTGTCAAAATCCACTGAATTTGCATACTTAATATCTATGAATATTATTGTGTGTAAATAATACATCAATTTTCTAAGAGTTGGGAGAAAAATCAATATAAATAGCTTAAATTATTTATGTGGGATAAATTAGAGGGACTAAATGAGTTTTAAGTCTGTTTAAATGGTAGTATGTAAGAGAGAAATGGGGTTGTGCTAACTACCATGACCAACGATTACTAACTGTTAACAATGTCTAGTCTCAACCTTTGCACAGTATTGATCAATAAATTTGTGTGACTAATGATATAAATTGCATTTGGATACTTCCCATAAAAGATACCTCATAACAGAACTGAAAGGACCCTGCAATGTTTCTCTGTCTACTGTGACAGAAATGGAGAGGAGAAAGAGCAAGGAGCAAGCTGTAAGATTCATGTCATCAAGAACATAGAGGGTACTCTAGAAGCCAGTAACTAATAAGGAGATGAAGTATGAAGTCTCAGGGCCATAGATGCTGTCTGGGAAAAGCCTTAGGTTGCAATGAACACAGGGGTACATATATCTTTACAAATATGTGTTTTCATATTTTCAAAGTATATACCCAGAAGAGGAATTGCTGGATCATACGAGGTCTGTCCAGAAAAGTCCAGCCATTATTAATAAAATGAGAACAGTTTGCATGACATGGATGTAACCTGGCAGCCAAGGTGAATGGACAGGAATGCACATGTGTAAACAGTGACCATTTCACTGTACTAGTCAGTGGGGGCAGTAGATACCACTGAGTGAGCACGTGTACTGTGTGGCCACTGCATTCAAAATGACTGAGTAGAGCAACAAATCTGCATCAAATTTCGCATTAAGCTTGAACATTCCTCTGCGGAAACTATTTGGATGATTCAGAAGGCCGCAGCTATGGGCAGCTGGTGATTGGCAGCTTCATTGCGACAACGTGCTGCTCATGCATCACGTCTCATGCAGTTTTTTGAGAAACATCAGATCACTCAGGTGACTCAGCCCCACTACAGCCCAGATTTGCTGCCCTGCAACTTCTGGCTTTTCCCCAAATTAAAATCAATTTTGAAAGGGAAGAGATTTCAGACCATCAATGAGATTCAAGAAAATACAACAGGGCAGTTGTGTGAGGTCCCAAGGTGCCTACTTTGAAGGGGACTGAGGCGTCATTGTTTCATGTACAGTGTTTCTTGTATCTTGTATCTTCTTCAATATATGTCTCTTTTTCATATTACATGGTTGGATACTTTCTGGACAGATGTCATAGAGTAGTGCTAGGCCTTGTTTTTTTTACAAATCTCCATACTGTTTTCCATAGTGGCTGCACTAATTTACATTTCCATAGTGTACAAGGGTTCCCTTTTCTCTACATCCTCTCCAAAAATCATTATTTTGTATCTTCTTGATAACAGCCATTCTAACAGGGGTGAAGTGGTATCTCACTATGGTTTTGGTTTTCTATTTTCCTACTAACTAGTTATGTTGAACATCTTTTTATATATTTGTATGTTCACTGTAGCATTATTACAACAGCCAAGGCATGCAAACAAATGTGTCCATCAAAAGATAACTGAATAAATACGATGTGATATATATGCATGCACATACCATGGAATACTACTCAGCCATAAAAAAAGATGGGATACTACCATTTAACAACATGGATGGATCTTACGACTATTATGCTAAGTGAATTAAGTCAGATGGAAAAGGACAAAAACTATAATTTCACTCATATGTAGAATATAAAACAAAAAGTAACAACAAACTAATGAAACAAACTCATAGATACAGACAACAGAATGGTGGGTACCAGAGGGGAAAGGGGGTCTGGGAAGAGTAAGTAGATAAAGGGGACCAAATACATTGTAACAGAAGGAAACTAAACTTTGTGTGGCAAGCATGCAATAAAATACACAGTTAATGAATTATAATCTTGTACACCAGAAAATTATATAAAGTTATTAACTGCAATAAATTTAATTTAAAAAACCTTAGGGTCTCTGCACTTAGCTCCCAGATATAACTTGTAAAGCAAGTCTGCTTTTGTGGACTAGAAGTAGAGATTCCTTGTTTTTATGGCTGGGTATTTTATGCATTTCTATCAGTACCAGGTTTTATGTATTTGCACTCAAGATTGTGCTATAGCATTATGCAATCGGAAAAGTCTTTTCCTACCTATAGGCTATTTATGCTTAGGTCTGTGTTGTGACTACATGCTGTCTACACATTCTCTAGAAAGACGGACAAGGCTTTTCACTACATTTAAGCCCAAAGTCCAAATTTAGGAAGAGACAGATTCACTAGGTAAAGCTTACATAAAGCCCTATGTAGTTTAAAGCTCTCCAATGTTCACCGATTGAGTTTCTTCTAGCTTGTGAAAACAGTAACCTTCTTTAAAGAATGATGCTGTCTTTCATCTGCCTCCTTCAAAAAACCTTAGTCTTAATTCTGCTATGAATGAAGTTCTAGAAAAGAGTTTTAAATAGAAGGGTATCTATCAAAATAAAATAAAAATTTATTTTAGGTATCTTTTCTGGAAACAGAATTGCTTTCCTAAGTGGTAGGACCTGAGAAGGGTAAGGTATTTAAAGGTTACAAATTCCGATACCATGTAACTCTAGATCTCACAACCACAAAAGCAGTAGACTTTCTATTCTTTTGCCCTCAGGTTCTTTAACATGCCATTTAATATGATGCTAATACTTTTGACCCTAAGTATCTTCACCCAAATTATTTTAGAATCTAAATGCTGAGCTGGAAAGGGCCTTGCAAACCATGTAGTTTAATTCCCTTATTTCATAGATCAATAAACAAAGCCCTAGCCCTGGCTGGAGTGGCTCCATTGGTTGGAGCGTCATCCAGTACACCGAAAGGTTTGATTCCTGGTCAGGGTACATACCTGGGTTGTGAGTTTGATCCCCAGTCAGAGCACATACAAGAAGGCAACCAATCTATGTTTTTCTCTCTCTCTCTCCCTTCCCCTCTCTCTAAAAGCAATGAAAAAATGTCCTCAGGTAAGGTTTAAAAAAATGAGAGAGAAATGAAACAACGGCCTGGAGTGATCAGGAAACTCCTATTCCACAATCAGAAGTATAACTAGTTCAGTCTTCTACCTTTGATTGGTTCAGCACTTATTTCAGTATATGACCTGAACTTTCACAACTGTTACTATATCTTGTTTTTCTAAGTTCTAATTCCTTTCGGTTCCATTATTAAGCAGATCCTGTTTTAAGGAAATTTCAGGAAAAAGTTCCTTCAAGTAGTAGAATCAATGATTCACTGGTACCTCATGAAAATTATTATAAAGTCCTAGTTTACAAGCATTCTGATATGCCCGCTTACCAAGCAAGCAATATTCTGGCTTAAAGAGAGAAGCTGGCCACCATGTCACTGTAGAACAAAGCAGTATACCAGCAGATTTGGTTGATGCAGCCTTTCACACAATCTGGAAAATAAAGGCATGCACTAATATTTCTGCCATGCGTTCACTAGCATCACTCATTTACAAAATTCCTCTCGAAATGATTCTTTTGCATCTAATAGGTGACTCACATATGTTTCAGAAATGTTTTAACTTTCTAACGTAAAACTGCAGTTTGTTACTACACTGTATACCTGAAATTAATATAATATTAAATGTCAACTGTAATTAAAAAATAGAAATAAAATGAAAATAAAGCCGCAGGTTGTTCAGGAGATCTAAACTTAGTTTTATTATGTTTTAAAAAAGGACTCTGTTGAACATTTGTCAACAAAACTTTGGAGGCAAAAGTTTTACTTCAGGGTCCTTTCTGTGGATCTTCGAAGAATTTTAGTTGGCAAAAATATGTCCAGGGATTAAGTCACTTAAAGCAGTATTACAGTGTTACTCCAAATAAAATTTTGATGCACGTGTATTTCAAGTTTTTCTCAAAAGAATATGTTTCTTGCCCACCACACATTTTAATATAAATAAGCCAAAGTTTTTAAAGGAACTGTTTACACTCTCCTTAATAGCATCAAATCAAATCAAAGATCTCAGAGGGTCTCCTGGTATATTCTCCTAGGAAAGGGAAAGGTAAATAACCCTTAAGAAACTAAAAACAGAAAGAAAAGGATAGTATCTCTTTTTGTGTGTGTGTGTGTGTGTGGATTAAATCATCAAGTTTATTGAAAATTTATGAAAACCAAGTATTTTATTAAGGAAAGCAGGGTAAGGGCGAAGGGCCCCAGAATCAAACAGTCCACAGAGACGTGAGATCCCCTCCTGGGATGAACCCCGTGTGGAGAGCGCTGCGGCAGCTCGCACACCTTCCTCGTCCACTGGACCAGGTCCTGTCACCTCCACGCACAGGTGTACTTGTAGCCCCGCTCTCACCGGCAGCTGTGTCCACATCTGCTTGCTGTGGGCTGTCCACAACTTCAAAAATTACTTCAGTGTGACTCTTGATCTTTCGCGACGCAGCTTGTGGGCGGACGGCCCATAGCACACACATTTTAATAGGACTCTGAAGGCTCTGCGACCTGCACCCCGCCAGCCCTGACCATGGGCAGAGAGAGAGCCAGGGGTCCCACCTTCAGGCTGTGCAGCCTGGACACGGTTGTCATCTGGGGGTCCTTGTGGGGCTCCCGAAGCATTGCTGGTTCTGCTGCGGCTGGGGGTGGTGGGGGAGCCACTAGTTTACACTGGAGGGCTGGGCTGGTGATGACCGTCCTGGGCTGGGGATGACTGTCCTGGACTGGGGACTGGGTAGAGAAGTGCTGGCCCTGGATGCCAGGCTGGCTTCTGGTGGGGGAATGGTCGTCCTCAACCCCAGGTGGCTTGAGGGAAGGGCAGGGTCTTTTGTCCTCTCCCCGATGTTGGAGACAGGGGAGGGACGGGGCCTTACCCGCATCGTACGTCCCTTCATCTTTGCTGTTGAGGTTTTAAGGATAAGGTATGGTCCCATGACCCTATTGTACTTTTGTTGTTCCAAAGAGTCCTTAATATGGCTCTTCGTAAACCCCATGTTCTTCATTCTGTGAGTCACCTGGGGGTCAAGGTCCCGCCAGGGCAGCTCGTTGTATGGCCTCAATTCCTCCCCAGGCCCATGGTGACCCATGGGTCTTGCAGTATGTCTTCCAGGGTTGGCCTTTCCTGGGCGTTGAGTTTCAACAGTTTTTTTATAAGATTTTGACCATCTTTGGAGAGGAAGTCTGGTATGATGAACTGCCCAAGTATGATCTTCTCCTTTGTTTGCCCAGCGATGTCCTGCCTAAATGGCAAATGCCCCACCAGCATCCTATACAAAATTACCCCCAGGCTCCAGACATCGACACTTGGGCCATTATACATTGTACCTCTGAAGTACTCTGGGGCCATATAGGGTACAGTGCCACAAATGGTCCTCATTTTGTGTTGGGTACATTCCCTACTGCAGCCAAAACCCACAAGTTTCAGATTCCTCTCACCATCCAGCAAGATGTTACCTGGCTTCAGGTCCCCATAAATGATCTTCTGGTGACAGTACTGAACCGCCAAGACTAGCTGTTGAAATATGGGTCTGGCTGCCTCCTCGGTACTGGGGCCGCAGTTTTGTAGGTGTTCTTGTAAGCTGCCTCCAGGCACATGCTCCATGAAGAGGTAACACATGTCTTCAGTGGAAATGACCTCAAATAGCTGGGTGATATTTAGGTGGTGTAAACACTTATGGTAAAGGACTTCTTTGAAATATCTAGATGCCTTGCACTTGCTGATGGCTTTGACAGCCACCTCAGTCCCCGTTGGCAAGTGCAGGACCAACCACACCTGGGCGAAAGCCCCACTGCCAATGATGCGCAGGAGCACATAATCAAAGCAAAAACAAAAAAGAAAAGAAATGAAAAAATGAAAACAAAATCAAAAACAAAAGAAAAGAAAAACTAAAATAAAAAGGAAAATAATAAAGGAAAAGAAAATGCAAAAAAATGGCAAAACAAAACAAAACAAAAAGCAACACAGAAAAGATCACCAAATGGTGTTCAACAGCAACAATGAAGCTCACAAGTCCAAGCACTACAGGTCACTGCAGTCAGCTTCCTGGGCTCTAACAGACTGAACCTCAGCCCCGCCAGGGCGGGATAATCAGGATGGGCTTGCAGTTGTGTCACACTGGTGACGGCTAAAGGTCAGAGCAGGGCGTGGACCAGGTGTGGCTGGGGATAAACTACAGGGGTTTTCTTTTTGGTCTCACTACCTTTTGCTCTGGAATAAAAATAAAGGACCCCCTTCCACCAATGAGCTTTTAGTTTATGTGGGATATTAAAGATTGATATTTATTTTATTAGAAATAAAAATCTGTAAGTGGCGAAAATAAAATAAAATAAATAAAAGGTCTTACTTAGTCTCATACTCCAGGTCATAGTTCAAATGTCACCTGCTTAGAGAAAAACTTCCCTGACCCACCCACTCCTACCCACCTCGCCCAGACCACCACGTTTCTGCTCTTCACAGCAGGGACCACAGCCACTTGGTTCTTGTTCACTGTCCGCCCTTCCCATCAAGGTGGGAGCATGACTGTAGTCTTCCCTGTGTCTAGCATGGTGAGTAGCAATAAGATAAGTGTTTAGTAAATAGAAGAGTTTGGGGTAACAAGGACTATATGGCCAACTACTTATTTAATCAAAGTGATTCATTTAAAAAATCTCTTAAAAATTCATGTTCTGTCTTCACTCAGCTTTTGGAACAGATAAGATAGGAAAGAGGCTGAAGTCTGGGTTTCCAGGTATGTGGGCGCTTGGGGAGCCTGAGGAAAGGCCAACTGGAAGGAGCCTTGCTGTCAAGATTCAGGAAGATGATCCATTCCTCCCTCCTGTGGTATGTGCTAAGGGTATGATGGGTTTGGATCTGCAGTGAGGCTGCAATGGAACTTTTCACTTTGAACATCCATTTCCACATTACACAAAGGACATCTCAGTTGGCCCTGAGTAGGCCACTGAGATAAATTTCTGTGTTACTTAAATGAACCATCTCTGTGGAGAGACGTATGATAAGGCTGGTTAATTTACATTTGTAAAAACACTTGGAAACCTCTGGATAGGACTTCTGCAGAGGAAAAAGGGTGAGGTGGCACGTTGGGTCCAATTCTACCCTTTTATGGCGGCACAGAGGGAGCAGAGAGGCTTGAGGACACTTGGGAGCCTCTGGCACGTTATATTAGACTAAACCTCGAAGAAATCTCCCTACTTTCAGTACATGGAGTGTTTTAATCACATGTGTAAGTTATTCTAGGACTATTTTTCTTTAACACTTCCCTGTGAAAGTCTCAGCTTTGTGGTAAAGGGACTCCTTGGAGGGATCTGCCTGTGAGCTTTTTCCCTCCCCAGCACTTCAGTTTGTTACTTTGTACCTTACACCAGTGCTACTTGGCTCCTAAGCATGACCATCTCTGTTGCTGAGCTGACTGGGACCCCAAGGATGGGATAGTATCTCTTCTTTAAGCAACTACATAGTTTCCCAAAATTCTTATGCAATCAGTTGATATAAAAGGAGAGTTTAGAACATTTATAATTAAGTTCTTCCTAGCTAGTATTTTGATACTGACAAAAAAATTACCTCAATTCATTAATTTATTCAGGATTTAAAATTTTTATAGGCATAGTTTACACTGGTCTGTAGAATCTAAAGTACTTTTCACTTTCTGTCTTTTGTTGCTTAACTCTAACAGAGGAACTCTGAATTCTAGGAGAATTGAAATCAAAGTCTGTATTTAGTGTAGGAGGAGTGAGAAAGAACATCACAAATATGACAGTTGATGAGTAATAAAAGATGGTAGGAAAAGAGTTCATATATTAAAAATTACTATCAAATGTAGACATTTGTTGCAGAATTTAAAAGCCAGATTTTAAAGTTTTGGAAAATAAGTTAATGGTTTTGCTAAAAATGAATTATTATACTGTGTTATTCATTAACAGAGTACTGGATTGGCCAAAAAGTCCGTATAGCTTTTTCCTGTAAAATAAAAGACACATTTTTCATTTTCACCAATAACTTTATTGACTTGGATATTGTGAGTATGTCGGTTATCTCCCGTGTGGTATAATACTGATTGTTCTCAATTACTGTCTGGATTTGATCGCTATTAACTTCAACTGGTCTACCCGACCATGCAGCATAATCCAGAGAGAAATCTCCCACACAAAACTTCACAAACCACTTTGACATGTTCCATCAGTCACAGCACCTTATCCATACACTGCACAAATCTTTTTTTGTTTCAGTTGCATTTTTACCTTCCTTGAAATAATAAAGCATAATATGCCAAAAATGCTGCATATTTTCTTCCATCTTCAATATTAAAATGGCTACACAAAAATTCACCAATTCTGATAAGTTTTTAAAAAATGCATGCTGACATGACACTATCACAAATACAGTCTAACAAAATTGTTTTGAATGAAGTTAAAGACAACTAAGTGCTACTAGAGCCACTGTACAGAAAAAACAGAATGAATTTTTGGCCAACCCAATATAATTATAATATAATAATAGCACAGGTTTTTTTCCTGACTTGACCATTTAACAAAATGATAAATCAAGCAAATATTAGTTCAAGACAGAGTTTACAATTGATATATATTTGGTTTCCATAACTAGAGAAAGAAATTATTTTCCTTCTTTTCTGTGATGAAGAGAATTTTAAAGCACTAATTTCCCAGGAAGTAAGACATGATCTCTTTTTTCAGCAGCTAAGGTGTTGAAAGCATACAAGTGGACCAGCACACATGTCATAATGCCATCCTTCCCTACCCTGAGTCAAATAAAGAGTTTGGAAATTTAGGGACAATTGTGGGCAGCAGCTTCGTGTTCAGTCATCAACCAATGAAGATAAGCACCCCACCGACATACCTATGGTTCTTCCTGTGCCAGTGCAACCACTGAGTGGGCAGAATGAAGAAAATCTTCTTAAAATCAAATCTTAAATGAAAAGTATATGTTCTACCCCAAACCTTTCAACACCAGAAAGTGTTGTCTTGAAAACTGATATCTATTTTGAGCTCTTTTACTGAGTTGGTAAATAAGTAGTAATCAAGATTTCTCACTTCAAAAACAAACAAACCAAACCCTCCTTTCCTCATTAACTTACTAGAATGTTTTGGTTGCTCCATTGGTTGCCTCTCATACACATCCTGACCAGAGAATCAAACCAGCAACTTTTTGGTGTACAACCAACTGTGCCACCTGGCCAGGGCATATACTGTCCTTGTTTTTTTTGTTTTTTTTGATTTAGATCATTTTTACTTTTTAATTATTGTATAATTGACATATAATATTATATTAGTTTCAGGTGTATACACCAGTGATCAGATATTATATAAGCTAATGATCATCCTGATCCCAGAGAAGGAAAACTCTGATTCCAAAAAACCTCCGCTGCCTTGCGGCATACCTCTTCAGGGGAAAGGCTAAGGGAGTAAACCCCGACAGAAAATCTAGAGCCGGAGTCCCTAAGGCGGTTTGACGTTGTAGTCAACACCGGCAACTCCTGCGGCGCACCTGAAGCCAAGCTGTATTGACTCTGTCTTTCCCCTTGGATCCTTCAGCTGCGAAGAGAGGGGGGGTCTGCTGCATGGGCAACAGCTGGCCCTCCATATCACCCTGCCCAGGCTTTGTAGCTTCACTGGAGAGGACACTCCAGCGTCATCGCAAGATGTCGACTCAACACGGGAGGAGACAGATACCGGTTATAAGCTCATCCGATTGGCGAAGGAAATGAGCGCCAGGGGTCTCCTCTGACGGTGGGAGAGGTCATCGCACCTCACTGGACAGCTACCGCCCACCTCAAGCTGGGCAGCCCCCAGCCAATTAGGTGCCATCTCGCCATGGCTCGCCTGCCCCACTGGGTGTGTGGGGATCAGAGAGGTGTCTCTCGAAAAGTGGGCCACAAAACACTCGCATCAGGCAATTCCAAGCAAAAAACAAGAAAGAAGCCTCCAGCTCCTCGCCTCGCTAGCTGGAACATCAGGACCATGTGTCCCGGACTTACTGCAGACCTTCCGTGGATCAATGGTGCCAGGAAAACCGCCGTCATCGACAGGGAACTGGCACGACTAAACATCGACATTGCGGCTCTACAGGAGACCCGGTTGGCCGACAACGGAACTATCAGAGAAACCAACTACACCTTCTACTGGCAAGGGAAGTCTCCGGACCAACCAAGACAGCACGGTGTTGGGTTCGCTGTGAAGAACACGCTTGTTAACTCCATAGAGCCACCCACAGGAGGCACAGAGAGATTACTTACCCTCCGATTGTCAACAACTTTCGGCCCAGTCAGCATTCTTAGCACGTACGCCCCAACCCTCTGCGCCACCACCGAAGAGAAAGAACAGTTCTACCATGCACTGGACGAAGCGTTATCCAAGATCCCCAGAAGTAACGCTCTTTATCTCCTTGGAGACTTCAACGCAAGAGTAGGAGCCGACCACATGGCCTGGCCCACCGCCTCGGAAACTTTGGGAGAGGAAAGATCAATGAGAATGGTCAGCGACTGCTTGAGCTTTCGTGTCACCACGGCCTGTGCGTGACAAACACATTCTTCAAGTGCAAAGAGATCCACCAGGTGTCATGGAGGCACCCCCGCTCCCGCCACTGGCACCAGCTTGACCTCGTCATCACCAGAAGAACGGATATTGGCAGCACCCTCCTCACCCACAGCTACCACAGTGCAGACTGCGACACGGACCATGCCCTCGTGGTAAGCAAGGTGCACATAACGTCGAAGAGGTTGCACCACTCCAAGATGAAGGGTCGCCCACGCATCAACACCAGTTGTGCCAGCAACCCAGTTAAGACCCAGCAATTCATCAACAGGATGGAAGATGCACTCGGCGAGGGAATGGCAGCAGATGACATTATCGAATCCAATTGGCCACGTCTCCGCGATGCCATATACAACTCCGCCATTATTGCTTACGGGAAGAAAGAGCGGAAGAACGCTGACTGGTACGAGGCTCACTGGGAAGAAATGGAACCCGTGATCGAGGCTAAGAGGAAGGCCCTACTGGCTTACAAGGCCACGCCCACTCCCAGTACACTTCAAGCTCTACGGGCTGCCAGGAACAAAGTCCAGAAGACCGCCCGCCACTGTGCCAACACCTATTGGCTAAACCTGTGCAGAAGCATTCAGGAAGCCGCCGATATAGGCAACGCACGAGGAATGTATGAGGGTATCAAGAAGGCAACAGGCCCAATCCCCTTCAAGATCGCCCCCCTTAAGTCCAAGACAGGTGAGGTCATCACTGACCAGGAACAGCAAATGCGGCGGTGGACCGAGCACTACCTCGAGCTGTACGCAACGAGGAACACCGTAACAGACACTGCTCTTAACGCCATCCCAGACCTACCAGTCATGGAGGAGCTAGACACCCCACCTACTGCGGCAGAGCTCGGCAAAGCCATCGACCGCCTCGCTTGCGGGAAAGCACCAGGAAGCGACGGAATCCCTCCAGAAATCCTAAAGAGCGGGAAACCAGTCCTGCTACAGCCGCTCCACCATCTACTCTGTCTCTGCTGGAAGGAGGGTTACATCCCCCAGGATATGAGAGACGCCAACATTATCACCATGTACAAGAACAAAGGAGACCGCAGCGACTGCAACAACTACCGGGGCATCTCTCTCCTCAGCGTCGTCGGCAAAGTATTCGCCCGGGTCGCTCTTGCCCGCCTGCAGACCCTTGCTTCCCGCGTCTACCCAGAGTCCCAGTGTGGCTTCAGAGCTGGCCGATCAACAGTGGACATGATCTTCTCCCTACGCCAGCTGCAGGAGAAGTGTCACGAGCAGCATAAACCACTCTACCTCGCCTTTATCGACCTCACGAAGGCGTTTGATCTGGTCAGTCGAAGCGGACTCTTCAGCTTGCTACGGAAGATTGGCTGTCCACCACATCTGCTTGCTGTGGTCATGTCCTTTCACGACAACATGCACAGCACGGTGTCCTACAACGGCGCAACCTCTGAGGCCTTCCCAGTCAGCAGTGGAGTAAAGCAAGGCTGCGTCCTCGCGCCTACGCTGTTCGGAATCTTCTTCTCCATGCTCCTCCAATACGCCTTTAAGGACTGCAGCAAGGGTGTCTTCATTCACACCAGATCCGATGGCAAGCTCTACAACCTGGCCCGTCTACGAGCCAAGACCAAAGTCAAAGAGGTGCTCATCCGTGAGATGCTCTTCGCCGACGATGCAGCCTTGACATCACACTCCGAAGAGGGACTCCAGCAGTTAGTCACTTGCCTTTCCCACGCATGCAAGGAGTTCGGACTAGCCTTCAGCCTGACGAAGACGAACATTATGGCTCAAGGCACGGGGACTCCCCCATGCATCACCATCGACGGATACACCCTGGAGGTTGTCAACGATTTCACTTACCTCGGGTCCACCATCTCGAGCTCTCTGTCAGTCGACTTGGAGGTCAATCGGAGAATCGCCAGGGCAGCCACAGTTATGGTCAAACTGAACCGGCGAGCGTGGAACAATTCCAGCCTCACTGAGAAAACCAGACTGCGCATCTACCAAGCCTGCGTACTCAGCACTCTCCTCTATGGCAGCGAGACGTGGACCACCTACGCAAGGCACGAAAGGAAACTCAACAGCTTCCACATGAGGTGCCTGCGACGCGTCCTGCATGTCGCCTGGCAGGATAAGGTCCCCAACACCGAGGTGCTGAAGCGAGCCAACATGAGCAGTTCGCATGCAGTTCTTAGTGAGAGACGCCTCAGGTGGCTCGGCCATGTCAAAAGAATGGATGCAGGCCGTATTCCCAAAGACCTCCTCTACGGCGAGCTAGCAGAAGGCCAGAGGATGACAGGGCGCCCAAAACTGCGGTTCAAAGACATCTGCAAAAAGGACATGACACAATGCTCCATCAATCTCAACACATGGGAAGTTCAAGCAGACGACCGCCTAGCCTGGAGGCTCGCGGTCAGGCAAGGTACGTCACGCGCAGAGGCTGCGCACAACGAGGAGGCGGTCCAGAAAAGATCGAGGCGGAAGCAGCGTCAACAGCAGCAACAACAGCCATCTGCCTTCACCTGTAACAAGTGCGGCAGGGATTGTCACTCCCGAGTCAGACTGCACAGCCATTCTCGGCGGTGCAGATAGACTCTCAAGAAGCTATGCCATCGTCTCTCGAGACGGACGGCTGCTGACAACGACGACGACGGGGATCATCCTGATAAATCTAGTACCCATCTGACACCACGCATAGTTATTAGAATATTATTGACTATATTCCTTATGCTGTACTTTACACCCCTATGACTACTTGGTAACAACCAATCTGTACTTCTTAATCCCTTCATCTTTTTCACCCATCCCCTCAACTCCCACCTGGCAACTGTCAAAATGTTCTCTGCATTTATGAGTCTGTTTCTGTTTTACTTCTTTGTTTTTCAGTTTTTTAGATTCATTTGTGAATAGATATGTATTTACTGCCATTTTATTGTTCATATTTTTTATTTATTTATTTTTCTTCTTCTTTGCAATTCTCAGGAATAGGTGATATACCAAGACCACTGGGTTGGGCAGTGGTCCTGATGTTTATATCTGCTTATCCAGGGGCAAGTCACTAGTTCAGATCATCCTTGAGACTTAAAATTTCTTTGGCTTTTGGAAATTTACTAGCTGAAAAGACACACATTGCCAGTCTGTTTCAAATGATGTTTGAGCAACACAACAGGGTGTCTCATGGCAAATTTTGTAGAGCTACGGAAAAGAAAAAGAAAAAGAAAAGAAAATGCCTCTCCTGCTTGATTCCATAATAAACTGTCAAGGGGAAAAACAAGTCCAAACCTCACACTGTAGACCCATTAAAAAACAAACAAACAAACAAACAAAAAAGCTTCTTACTTTACCTGAACTCTATGCACGGACACTTGGCACCTGTACAAAGAGTCCTCTCGAGCAAGAGCCCTACCTTGCTGACTGGGCCCCCTTGTCATCATCGGAGCTCAGATCCATGTCCAGAGTGTCTTCTGCAGCAGGGGAAGCTACCTGCTCTTCTTTCTTACTGTCCTGTTTGCATTTCTTTCTCCTTCGTTTTTTCTTTTTCACAGAACTTGAAGTAAAAACTGTCTCTGTTTCCAAGATATGTGAGATGTCAGGACTCTGAGGTGATATTTCATTTACACCTGATTTTACCAAAGGGGAGTCAATATCTTTGAAGAATTGATCTTCAGTAGGAATTGGTGAAGTGGCAAGGTAAGCAGGAAGTTTTTCCTTAAAGAGAACATGAGGAAAGAAAAGTTGTCCATGGCAAACTGGATGGTCAATCAAAATAATAATGAATTCTTTGCATACCTAAATTTTCACAGTGGTGGAAAGAACATAGTTCCTGTAGGTAAGACAGTCATACTGAACTAGGGCACAACCTGCTCTGCTCTAAATAGGTCTTCACTCTGTTACACACAGCTCAGTGTTAGCTCATTTTGATCCAAGTAACTAAAAATGTTTTAAGGAACCGTTATGCCAAGTCAGCATGGAGCACATGAAAGCTATACTTAAGGCAGAGCCAATTAAATTATCTGTAAAAAGAAGTTCGAAACAGCAACAGCAGCATTCCAAAGAAGTATTACAAAGCATTCTGTCAAGAACTTGGCAAAGCAGAAGACAAACATCAGAAACATTTCATCAGACAAAGGGCAGCAGGACAGGTTAAGTGAAGTAAGGAACTATGGTAAAAGTTATAGTTAATACTTGTGTTTGTCAAATTAATTGAGGGTCGAGGAAGGTGATTGTAACAGAAAGAATACTCCGTAACAAATGAAATTAGTGGACTTTTAAATCATAAAGTATTTAAGATATCCTTTTAGGAATTCCAAAGAAGAAAATAAATCCCAACAGTTAGAAATAATTAAACTCTTATGTTAATATTAAATAAATGACCAAGTCTGGTGTTCAGGAAATTAACTTCTTAACCATTTGCTTCATTCCTTCTTATAATGGGGGAAATGGAAGAGAAGTAATAGAGATAGAAATTAACCTCAGATAATTCAGAACACTCAAGTTTTTACCTAACAGTCCTGAAAATAAGTGGGTTTCCATAATTATTTTAAATCAAGCTTTTGAATTTGACTTTGGTAAACATTATTAACCCAAAGCCAAAATTTTGTTTACCTAAGCAAAATCTGTGTTCACCAGCAATACATACTTAGAAACCATGTGATAGGATATTATTCTGCAAGCCCACAAAGCACTGAGGTCACAGGCCATGGTCTGAGATCCAGGGCTTTTTAATTTAATGGTCTTTGTTGTAAAGTTTACTTGTACTTCTTAAGAGTTTTTTGTCTCTGACAGTGTTTCCTAGTTCTATTTTAGCAGTTTGTAGTGGCGGAGTGGGGGGTGGGCAGGAGAAGTAGTGGAAATAACTTGAATGTCTATTATACCAGAATGGTTAAACAAACTGGTGTATCTATACTATAAAATGTTGTGCAGCTATTAAAAGGACAGAGTTAGATTTAGAACTACTGATTTAAAAGGGATGCTGACGACATACAGTTAAATGAGAAAAGTTTGAGAGAACCAACAACAACAAAAACAAAAAACGAATGGAAGCCAGATGGGCTCTGGTAATGTTTATTCCCCCTTCAAATCATGAACTCCTGAAGAGCAGGGGCATGCTTCATTTGTAGTATGAGATATAGAGTAGTAATTACAATGTTGCTGGATGAATTAACAATTTTTTTTTTTAAATTTTAAAGAGAAACACACTATTATACTGAAGAAAATCTGGCAAATTTAGTTACACATGGAATAGAAAAAAATGGCTGTAAAGTTAATACTCTCCAAGTAAACCTTGCTAAGAATAATTTTAAATGGAATCATCAGAACTGACCATGAAAACCAGGTAATAAACTATCAATAACCTAGTCCTTTCATTTGTTGATTTATATTAAGCCCAATCAGTGTTATGAATTACACGTGATTTTAAGAACTACATCAAAAATATTTTATTCTTGTAATAAGTCATTCATTGCTTCATTCTGCCTTGGCCTTTCTAATGAAGAAAAAATTTATTTAGGCCAAGTAAATGAAAATAAGATATTAAAAACAAGTCATTAAAGTACTAGGAAAACACTGGTCTGATGAGGTTCCCTTTCATAATCATACTGTGTCAATGCTGCTTTACATATTGGTAACTGAAGTGTTAGTCTCTCTAAATTAAAAAATGATAACAATCTCATTCTGCTAAAGTTTTTCTTTTTGGTAACTTTTTTTCTTTGTAAATTTATGGTATCAAACTGGCAATTAGTCTTCAAAACCCAAAAAAATAGTCCTGTATCCTTAATAACTTTAAGCTTATCATTTTTATTATCTAAGATTTTCTTTATGATAAAAGATATAACAATGCTAAGAATTTGTAAAAAGATTCACATTCAATCCATCAAGAACAGTTTACCATTCAAATCAGTGGACACAAGGGAGTGGAGGACAAGGGAAAAGAGGGAGAGGAGGAGGGGAGAAGGAGGGAGGAGAGGGCAAGAGAATGTGTGTTGGTAATGACAAATTGTGCGCTCTCTTGCTTAAAGAAGTCAAACATGCAGTAATTGTTTATACAGGATATAGGCCAATTAACTTAAACCCCTCGAGACCATAATGAACCACTTCACTGTGATTACTCCCAAGTCAAAATTATAAACTTGTTTTTCAAGTTTAAAGGTCACATGTATACAAACACACAAAGCCTGAAGAGATACAGCTTCATTACTTAAGCAGAAGTCAAATGGATTCAAGTCAAGTGTGAACTGTAACAGACACTAAGTAAGAAAACTCATTAAAGTTAGAGAGAAAGATGTGCCTTTCCTTACAAAAAGAGCAAGTACAAAGGCCTTCTGCATTCTCTGCACCCTTAAGTGTGGCATGGAAAAAAGGTCCTTCTCACTCCTCTAGCTTCTTTCTGACAGCTTGGTTCTTCAACCTAAAACTAAAGCTTACCTAAAGGACTAGCAACAATCATCTGTACAACTAAACATTAAAATGGAGTACTTCTAGTCTGGTATATGCACCAGGGGCCTGAATACAATGCATAAAGTGGATATGACCCACTAGGACTTACATATTCCTCTTCAGTCTCCTCCACAAAGAAAGCTTCTCCATTGTCACCCAATTTCATATGAAGATCCACTGCATCACCATTGATTTCTATATCAATCTAAGTGGAGAAACAAAGTGAGGTTCAGCATTAAGAGTCTTTCATTCAAGCTAAACTAAGCCTAAATTCTGAGTTCTCAAGCCAAACTTAGTATTGAGGTTCCTAGAGTGACAGTCCCAGAGAAATACTGCTACCTTCCCCATATCCCACCCCTAAAAAAACAAACAAACCTTGGGGGGGTGGGTGAGGAGGGGATGGCCATCAGGGTTTGAAAGAAAATATTTTATCACCTATTTTTATAACATATAAACATATAAAATTATTTAATTCCCAAATGTTATAAAACAGAGGAAACCTCACTGTCAAACATCAGAACACTTTCAGAGTTAGAGCACAGGTAGGTCTCACCTTGCATGGTTCAGATCAACACCAATTTTGGTTGCCACAGAATGTTAAATGTGAATAACTGCAGAAAGTAAAAACTTCACTGCCAGCTCTTCTATTCATCAATTACTACATAAATAACAGATGTCCATCATGATCAATAACCCATATTGTCACTTTTTCAAAGTCTGTAAGTGACTGGTCCCAGCACTATTGTTACTCAGTTCAGACAGCAAAGCACATAGTTATGTTGCCTCCTTGTCTCCCAGTGATAAACCCATGTAACATTTTATAAAAAGATAACTGAGAGAGGAAATTGGCCAAGATCAAAGTGCAGTACAGAAACAAAAAGGAATAGTATTGGGAGTAAAATTAAAGTGCAATGTCAACAGTTATAGAAGAAATAGCTGATGGTTAGAACAGTGACCCTGCTGCCATCTGAGAGACTCAAGATGTGCACTTGGAGGAACTTGGTGATGGGTGAGCTTTACCCACACAAAAAAGAAAAATGGTTGTGATGAATGACGACAGTCCAGAGGAAAGTGACATAGGCAAAAAATTTCATGTTAAGGGAACTTTCAGAGATACTCATAACATTGAAAATTCAAAGGATGAAATTTTGGAAGCTGATCTGAACTTACAAAGTATGAAAATTTGCCAAGACAAAGACGCTTATTCCACAGCATGAGTTTTACATCAAGAAGGCAAGCACTGTTAAAATCACCCCTGTTAAGTTTTTACAAAGAATAACACTTTATTTCTCAATGTTTCTAATGCTTTAATTTGTAGTAAATATTATTTTTCACTTTTCTATATATTTATAACTGACAGTAAAAATTTTTACAGTCGTGACAAACATTTGTAAAGGACATGGAAGAATCCTAATTTTTTAATTGATTATAAAAAGTTTGGCCCTGGCTGCTGTGGCTCAGTGGATTAAGTGTCGGCCTGTGAGCCCAGTGTCACTGGTTCGATTCCCAGCTAGGGCACATTACTAGGTTGCACGTCAGGTCCCTAGTTGGGGGTGCGAGTGAGAGGCAACCACACAGAGATGTTTCTCTCCCTCTCTTTCTCCTTTCCCTTCTCTCTAAAAATAAAAAATAAGTAAACAAACAAACAAATTATTAAAATATATATATATCCAAAGTTTAAAAAAAAAAAAAAAAAAGCTTGCTTTACACAGTTTCAGCTTGCCCATTTTCACAGGTCTGCACTATGAGGCAAAGTGAGGACAGTTTATACATAATGCTAACTGCTATTATATTACTTAAAAATAATGTAGCTGTTTATCTCTAGGCTGTGTATATATTTTTTGAGTACCATGCAATAATAAATAAATGCCAACTTCTGAAACTTGTATGAATAACCTTGTAAACGCCAGTTTTATTTGATTCTCACATACATATTTCAGAGGGAAAGAGAGAGAGGGAGAAAAGGAACATCAATTGGTTGCCTCCTTACATGCCCCAGATCAAACCGTAACCTAGTATGTGCTCTTACCAGGAATTGAACCTGCAACCTTTTAGTGTATGGGTTGACACTCCAACCAACTGTGCCACCAGGCCAGACACAGATAAATTTTTAAAATTTTTTCATAATAAACTGGTCAAAGTCATAGAAGCATCTAGAGTCACCTATTTTCTAAAGCAGCTGTCATAATAGCTTCTACAATCATAGGAAGACTCTTTTCTAACTTAAAAAGTTATGTAAAAACTAAAAAAAGTAAAGAAATATGTAATTTTTTCTAGACTATAAGCAAAAGGATAGGGAGAAACTAAATTTGTTCCATAATGCCAAATTTTAGGTTTCTCAAGATTACTTAAATGAAATATTTAACTAAATTTATTTAATTAGAAGTTGAACATATAGGACTTCTGGCCAAGATGGAAGCATAGACAGACACGCTGTGTCTCCCTCCACAACTAAGAAGGAATAAAACTACCTCAAAGCTAGAAACAACCAGAAGTTCCGGAAAATCAAACTGCATAGAAGTCCAGCAAACAAAGATATAAAGAAGAAATACTCATCCAGACAGGTAGGAGGGGCAGAGCTGGGGCAGAGAGGACGCGGAGTGGTGGTGGCAGCAGCGGTGGCATCAGTGGCGCCATCAGTGGCACCAGTGGCAGGCCGGCAGAAAGAGCAGTCACATGTTTTAAAAAGTCAGGAGGGACACCTGGGGAGCATTTCCAGCTCCTCACCAGACCTCGCAACCCACGGTCCCAGCACAGGGGAAAATCAAGCCTCATTGCTTCTGACTGTGCAAACCAGTCCGGGTTGGGGCGGAGGCAGAAAATGCCGGTCTCAGCAGAGTCCGCTTGTTTAAAGGGCCCCCACAGTCCTAGAACATCCGAAGACGCACGCACTCTGGGAACGATGGCCAGGTCAGCCGCTAGAGGGGTGCCAGTCTGGTGAGGAAATGGGAGAGGTGCCTGGAAAAGGGGCGAGTGCTGGGCAGGCAGCATTGTTCCCTCTCGGACCCCTCCCCCACATACAGCGCCACAACGTGGTGAAACAGGTCGCCCTGTACTGACGAATCCCTAAGGCTCTGCCCCTTAAAACGTAACAGGAGTGACATCTCTATCTGGGATGCGGAGGCAAACAAACACAGGAGCCTGTTAGAATGAGGAGAGAGAAGTATGGCCCAAAAGGGGAAATGGATCAAGGTTCCAGTGGGAGAACTAAGCGACAAGGGGATAGCCAACCTAACAGATGAGGAGATAGACAACCTAACAGATGCAGAACTCAAAACACTGGTGATAAAGATGCTCACAGGCTTGACAGATATGCTTGAGTACCGAAAACGCATAAGAGAAGAAGTAAAGGCTATGCTAAGTGAAACGAAGGAAAGTCCACACAAAACCAATGGTGAAGGGAAGGAAACCAGGGTTCAAATCAATGATGTGGAACACTAGGAAGAAAAAAAGTCAACCAGTACAGAATGGGGAAGCAAAAATTGAAAAAAGTGAGAGAAACTTCCCAAATTTTGCGAAGGAGATGGACATACAGATCTAGGAAGCACGGAGGGTCCTGGGCGAGCTGGACCCAGAGGGGCCACACCAGGACGCATCATGACTGAGATACCAAAGGTGAAAGATAAAGAGAGTCCTGGGGGCAGCAAGAGAGAGGGGGTGCCTATAGGACTATTAGCTGATTTCTCAGAAGACACTTTGCAGGCAGGAAGGGACTGGAAAGCAATATTCAATGTGATGAAAAGCACCCTGCAACCAAGATTACTCTATCTAGCAAAGCTGTCATTTGGAATGGAAGGGCAAATGAAGTGCTTCCCAGACAAGGTAAAGCTAAAGGAGTTCATCATCACCAAGCCATTATTATATGAAATGTCAAAGTGACTTAAGAAAAAGAAGATCAAAACTATGAACATTAAAATGACAACAAACTCACAACTATCAACAACTGGATCTAAAAACTAAAACCAAAATCTAACTAAGCAAACCAGAATAGGAACAGAATCATAGGTTTAGGGATCATTTGGAGGGTTATCAACTGGGAGGGGGGAGGGGGAGAAATGGGTAAATGGTGCAGGGACTAAGAAGCATAATTGGTTGGTACAAAATAGACGGGGATGTTAGGAATACTATAGGAAAAGGTGAAGCCAAAGAACTTATATGCATGATCAATGGACATGAACTAAGGGGGGTGGGATTGCTGGAGGGAAGGGGGATACTGGGCAGAGGGGAGCAAAGGGGAAAAAATTGGAACTACTGTAACAACATAATCAATAAAATATACTTAAAAAAAAAAGAAGTTGGACATATAAAATAATCCTTCGTTGACTTGTATAAATTCTTTTAAGTTAAAATAGAGAAATGAAATATTTAAAGCTATTTTATTTTAAATAAAAAATTTAACAGGTTCAAATTAATACCATCTTTCAAAATTTTCATCTTTGGAGGTTATCCGTTTACCCAATGTAGCTGAGAAAATAAAATAATGCTTCCTTAGACACAAAATGAACTGTGTTTATACTACCTTAGAAAAATTAACCCACTATTTTATAACTGTTACTTTTAATGATCGAGTATGACATTTCTGAATATGACTCTTGATTTGACTTGAAATGAAGTTTGATTCTTTACAAAAATTAAATCTAACATCACACTCTGCCAGCACTGAGGACAATTAGAAGAGTATGCCAATAAGCTCTTTAGGCAACAAAGAAAAAAATATTTAAAATGTTTTGAAAGATGGCACAAGATGAACAAGTGCTTTCCCAAGGTGATTATTTTCAAAAGGACTCATCTTGATGTAGTACTTCTGGCAAACTGGTTGCCAAAATAGCACTCATTTCCATACCTCCTACACTGTGGCTTAATCTCACTCACCTTATATGACTGAGATGTTGAAACAGACCCAATTTACTTTTGAGAAATACTGGCTGTAGCAGACGCTTTTGTTTTTGTTAAGAATACCCCTGATGTCCTGTGGGATCTGTTCATCCTCTATTTCAGACCATCTATTTCAGGTGTGGCTTCAGAAAGTGGAGGTGGGGCTGTTATCTAACCCAGGCCAATCAGTATATTCCACCCCCAGCTAGTGACTGGTCCCCAAGATATATGTGACCAAACTGTTGGGGAGACTAAACACTGACATTTCTGTAGGAAGGGAAAGCTCCCTTTCCACTGGGGTTGCTGAGGTAATGGGAACTAAGCCTGGAGGTATCAGTGGCGATCTTGTATTAGAACATGCACAAAGGGAAGCAGAGCTGAGAGTTAGAGTTCTGATAATACTTTTTTAGAAACTTGATTGATTATGCTCTTACAGTTGTCCCAATTTTTAGCCCTTTGCCCCCCTCCACCGTGCACCCCCCAAACTCCCTCCAGCAATACCCCCTCCTTTGTTATGTCCATGGGTCATGCATTTAAGTTCTTTGGCAACTCCATTTCCTATACTTGCTCTTAACATCCCCCTCCTATTCTGGAACTACCAATTTGTACTTCTTAATCCCTTCACCTTTTTCACCATTCCCCCAAATGTCCCCCCTCAACTGGCCACCCTCTTTATGCTCTCCATACCTGTGATTTTGTTTCTGTTCTGCTTGTTTGCTTAGTTTGTTTTTTGTATTCAATATTTGATAATTATGTATTTATTGCCATTTTAATGTTCACAGTTTTGATCTTCTTTTTCTTAAATAAGTCCCTAACATTCATATAATAATATTTTGGTGATGACCAACTCCTTTAGCTTTACCTTGTCTGGGACATACTTTATCTGCCCTTTGATTCTAAATAATAGCTTTGCTGGACAGAGTAATCTTGGTTGTAGGTCATTGCTTTTCATCACTTTGAATAATTCTTTCAAGCAAAATTTCTTTTGAGAAATCAGCTGACAGTCCTATGGGAACTCCTTTGTAGGTAATTATCTACTTTTCTCTTGTTGCTTTTAAGATTCTCTCTTTATCTTTAAACTTTGGCATTTTAATTATGTGTCTTAATGTGGTCTTCTTTGCTTCCACCTTGTTTGGGACCTATATGTCTCTTTCTTTCATCAAATTAGGGAACTTTTCTTTTATTATTTTCTGAAATAAGTTTCCAGTTTCTTGCTCTTTCTATTCTCCTTCTGGCAACCCTATGATGCAAATGTTGGAATTCTTGAAGTTGTCCCAGAGGCTCCTTACACTATCCTTGATTTTTTTGGTCTCTTTTTTTCCTTCTTGCTCTACTGATTATTCAAACCACTGATTTCTCAGCTTTATTCACTCTGCTACTGAAATTGCTTTTTATTTCAATTAATGTCTACTTATTTATGATTGGATCATTTTTATGTCGTTGAAGTACCCATTAAGTTCCTTGAGCATCCTTATAACCATTTGTTTAATTCTTTTTCTGGAGTTTTGTTCTGTTCTTTCATTTGGGCCATATTTCTTTGTCTCCTCAGTTTGGCAGCCTCCCTGTGTTTGTTTCTATGTATTAGGTAGAGCTGCTTTGACTCCATATCTTGGTAGCGTGGCCTAATGTAGTAGGTGTGCTGTAGGGTCCAGTGGCACAGCCTCCCTTATACCCCAAGCTGGGTACTCAAGGTACACCTTCCATTTGGGCTGAGTATTCCCTCCTCTTGATTGCTGTAGGCAGGTCAATGGGAGGGATTCACCCAGGTCAGACAGCCTGTAGGACTGGCTGTGACCACTGGCCAGCAACCGCCTCCCTCCATGGCTCGTTATAGTGGTTGGGTGGTGGTGCTCTGACCTGGTCTGTAACTGTCTTTTGCGTACACAGGCTCTGGGGTTTTCAGGTGGTACAAGCCAAGGTCAGCCTCTAGCTGTGTTCTGTCTGCAAATGGCTGCTGCTAGTGCTAGGCCTCGGGCCATGCAGTGTGTGTGTGGGGCGGGGGTGTACAGGGCTGCACTCAGCTGTTGCCTGTTTGAGTAGATTTGGGAAAGATGGAAGCCTGAGCCTAGCCCAGTCATTCATATGGAAAAACCACCATTACCTGCTTGGGTGGGTCCATAATTTGAATGGGGTGGAGCCACTGCGCTGTGGTTCTATGTTGGGGAGGGCTCAGAAAAGAAATGATGGCTGCTGCCTGCAATTCTGGGAGGAAGCTGTCCCCCAGCTCTTGTCTTGATGGTAGATTCTTCAGTTACTCCCCATATGCCACTGGTGCAGCACAGAGGGAATGAGTCTGAGTAAGTCTGTGTGCGGGGCCCTCCATAGGAGATGCCTGAGAATCCCGCAGTTTCTTCCACCGACCCAACCCCCACTGGTTTTTACAGCCAGAAGTTATAAGGACTGATCTTCCTACCACTGGAGCCCTGGACTGGGTGGTCTGCTGTGGGGCTGGGATCCTCACTCCTGAGATATCCCTCCATTTTCTATCTACCACATGTGGCTTTGGAACAAGTTGGTTCAGTGTCTCCACCCCTCCTACCCATTTGGATGAATGTGGTTTCTTTAATGCCTTAGTTGCCAGACTTCCATACAACTTGATTTTCTGACATTTCTGAATGATAGTTGTTCTGTAGTTTAGCTATAATTTTTTTGTGGTTGTGTGAGGAGGTGAGCAATGTTTACCTGCACCTCCATCTTGATAGGAAGTCTTCTGATAATACTTTCAGAGACCCTAAATAAAGTCCTGATTAATTCAAATGCCCCTGGATGTTAGTTATGCAAACCAGTAAATTCCCTTTTTTCTTAAGCTAGTATGAAATGAATTTGTCATCCACAATAAAAACTCTTTTCTTATACACTGGGTTATTTAACTTTGATAAGTAATAAAATAATCAATTTTTGTGTGAAATCAATGCAGTTAATATTTAAAACTATCGAGTGCAGGTTTACCTTCTGAAATTAAATCCCCGAGTTATAAAACATACTGAGAGTATTGGTGTTCTGTCAAACAAGAAGATACCAATGGCAGTGGGAAAATTATTATACTGCATCTCTCTAACCATAGGTTTTAAGGTGATTAAGACTTCAAGTTCACTTCATAGGTGGTACCATATCTGAAAACTGGGTCTTAGTTTAAATCGATGAATTGCTTTCTCTAATCCAAACTGACCTAAAATAAGACAAACAGTTAACTGAAATTGCTAGGTAATCTCAAGGCAGAAACATGGTTTCAGTGTTATAGGGAAGCTGTGTTTTGGTCAAATAGCCAAATTTCCTCCCAAACATTATCTTTTGAGTTTCTGGGATACCAAGGAAAGGAATGGAAAAGAAGAAATTTTCTCTTGTCCTGTGTCTCATGGATAGCCTTTTATTAAAATTCAAGGGTTTGGCAATATATTTAACACAATGACTTGTGTAACGTTGTACAAAAACTGTACTACTTTCTTAGAGGCATACTGCATACAAAAAGAGGCATCTGTTCAGTCACTATATGCAGATGCACAAATGCTTATGTACATCAGTTACATATTGAAAGGCCAGACACTTACTCAATTTGATCAAAAACCTTGATCACAGCAAAAACAAATAAATAAATTATGCCTTATAAGCTGTTTTAAAAACAGATCCTTGCACAACTAACAGCAAGTTTCAGTGGATAAATAGTTTGTTGCTGATTCTCCCAGTGCAGATATAATTGGGAAGTACTGCAGCTTAGTGGTACTGGAAAGATAAAATTCCAGAAGTTAACTGTGGCTTAACACTGTTTTGCAATGGAAAGTTTCAAAGTCACTAAGTAAACTGCAACTGCTTTTGGTTTCCAAAGGGTGACTCTGAACAGAGGCCAGACCATGCAAACCCTGCCCCCCTGAAACGTGGCTCTCCAGTGGAACACTGATTTTGTTAACACTAGAAAAACAGAATATTTTTCTTGAGTGGGGAGAGTATCTCTTTTGTGAAACCCATAAACCTTATCTTTCACTTTCAAAATAACCTAAATTTAATTAAAATAGAGAAAAAATTCTATTTTAAAGAATAAAATCAGTTATGTGAAACAGTCCAAATCTGAAAGTAGATGTTTTCAATTTATACCAGTGGTCCTCTAACACATACTCCTGTTTCAGAAAATGGTGTGGATTTTTCATTGTGCTTTAAAATCCTGGCAAGTATCCCTATATTGTTTAGGTAGATACTGTAGGGTAAGAGTAGAAAGGTAAATACTATGTACCTGCAAAGTTTTATTACTAGCCCAGTTTTGTGACTAGATTGACATCAGACGTACTAACAAACCTTCCAGTTGCTCTATTACCTGAAGGAAAGAGAATGTAAGAGAAAGAAAAGCCAATACAAATACCTCCTTTTAAAATGAATCTTCCCTAAAATAAATAAAAGTCAGTAAGCCTATGGCCTGCGGGTTTACATTTCACTTGGATTTGGAAACAAATCCTAAATAACCAATTTAGAGTACAAATAAGATTTACAGCTTTGTCAAAACAAAGTAATTTCACATTAATTATTTAAACAAATGAAACACATTCTCGATTATGTCAGTCTATTCCATTCAGAATTGTTATGAAGATATTACCCTAAGTATTTTTAAATGCTATCTAAGGTAAAGGAACTTTTTCTAAATACATCTAATATCCCCACTTATAACTCTAGTTTCTCTGTTTTGTTCTTCTGAGCTGCAACAAATAGAATTATCAAAATAATTTTCACTCTAAACAATATAAGGAGATTTCCCTTGGAGATGCTTTCTGTAATAGGGCTTTCTGAATTCAGAAGCAACTTCAAAAAGCAATGAAGGTTGACTTCTCATACCACTGTCTTTAGCATCACACAGATTTAAATAAAAGGTCCAGAGAGCTCACAGTAACTATATATTGGTGCCATTTAACCTTTTACCCTCCTAGAGAACATGCTGTGTTCTACACTCACCACTTTCTCTTTGGATCTCAGGACTCCCAGCTTCCCAAACCGAACGTGAAAAGGCGAACACTGATAGGTGCCATCCTGCTGCCGCACCACAATGACATCGATGCACCCTGACAGAGTAGCCTGGTTAATACCCTTGTAGAGCTCCTTCACAGTGACAATCACCTGCCCGGCCAGCTGTCCCACATAATTCATGGTTTGAGACTACAAAAGACAAGAAAAATAATTAGATGCAATGTTAATGCTGAACCTGTGGATCTAATGACAGTAACAAAGAAAAAACTAAAGTGACTAAAATTACATTACTCATTTGTGTACTAGATTATGTACTATTAGTAACCTTGATGATTATAACCCCATTAGTCTCATTGCTAGCGCTGTTTCTACACATTTCCACACATGAACATTCCTAAACTGTCCTCCTTTGTATCTGAAGCATGAGCAAATTCCCTTTCCTTTCCCATTACTAAATATAGTGCCAGATGCCATTAGAGACTTTTCTGCAAAGAAAAGAACCTGCACAAAACCAACAAAGAACCCAGACCACCACCACTGCCCTTATGCCCAAGACTCTTGGGTGCTCATGGCTATTGTATCCACTCTAGCCATAGCAGAAAAACAGAAAAAAAAAATGACCAAAGATCATCTCCAGGAGAAACCTGCTGAAAGATAAGTGAGGGTTGTGTTTTCTACAGGACTATTAATAGAATATTATGGTTCAGATAGATGCTAGATTAAATAAATTCTAGTGAGCTAGACTGGGTCTAAACTAATTTATAACATTACTTCTAGGGAGAACCCCCCTTCAATACTACAGCACAACTCACTGGAACATGCATTCATGTTCCACAAAATTCAAAGCTAAAAACAGGGTTTTACTCTTGTTCTTCAACTGCAGCTCACTATTCAAATCAGGATTATCAGACTGTAAAGGATCCTCCAAAAAGGGTCAAAGGGCCTTTAGGAAATGCTTTCTGTCTCTGTGCTCCATACCTGCTGTGACTGCAGATAGAGCTGGCCTTAATCTAACCACAGGATGGGGCACCCACAATAAGGTATGCTGTGAGGGCAAGTGGGGAAGTCTCCCTGGTACCCCCTCATCAACTAGTCCACTAATTAGGAAAAAATACCCTCTTCTAGTCCTAAGATTGTCAAATTTTATTTCCAGTTATTGAGTATCACATTTCTTTTTGTTAGACACTGACACCTCTAGTACTGTGTCAAAGCACAATTCAGCAAATATCATTCTCTTGGGGATGGGAAGGTTGCATATCAAACAAGAGAGCCTTGCACAGCTCTGGCTAATCCAGAGGCTGACTTTCACCGAACCAGGGAACTGAGAGATGATTCTCCAGGTTATTAATCATAAGCACATTTGTCGCTCTCAACCCAGCTTTTGAGGTGCCTAGAACTCAAAGTTACATGCTCAGAAAAGTTCCCAGATCACATTCTATGTTGTAAGATAAGTCCAAAGCTGAATTGTGAGAAAAAAATGTTATCCCTTGGGAAAAGGTAGGGGCCCACTCTTTAAAGGTGACCAAGTGCCTGCTGGCAGTGACTGGATTATTTTTTTCTGCTCTTGTACACAGATGAATGTGTAATCAAGGCCCACCCATTTTACACCATGAAGGACAGCCACAGTACTTTTACCCTGGAAAATTTTAAAAATATTTTAGAGCTAATGTTAGTAAGGCCCCCAAATGCACCTACAGAAGGTACATTTGGGAGATGTAAACTAGCTGCAGAACTTACTACCAAATAACCAAACAAGGCAGTGTCTTCTATGTGATAATGCTAAAACAGTGACAAGTTGGTGATGATAATGGTTTTAGAATAGTTATTTCTTGAATGAATAAAATAATGATCAAATGAACCATCAATAAATGAAACTAAAAAATAAGAAACACATATGGGGAGGAAATAGTGTTTCATCAGAATATTCATATTACAAACCATTATATTTAATTTATTTTGAGATAATTGTAAATTCACATTCATGTAGTTGTAACAAATAATACAAAGCCATCCCATGTACCCTTACCAGTTTCCCCCAATGCTAACATCCTGCAAAATTCTAGTGCAGTATCACAATTGGGATATCAACACTGAGTCAGTTAAGATTCAGAACATTTCCATCATCACAAAGATCCATCCTCTTGGCCTTTTAAAGCCACACACACCTATTTCCCTCCCATCCTCACTGTCTCCTTAATCTCTGCCAACAACTAATTTGTTCATTTCTGTGATTTTTGTAATTTTTAAGACAGTTATATAAATGGAATTATATAGTATATACACTTTGGAGATTGCCTTTTTCCACACACATTTCTACGGAGATTCATTCAGGTGGCTGCACATGTATGAACAGTTTGTTCCTTTTTATTGTGAAGCAGTATTCCATGGTATAGATGTATTATATTCACCTGTTGAGCAACAGCTAAAATGTTAAGTTTTTGGCTATTACAAAAACTGCTATAAACATTCCTATGTAGATTTTTGTGTGAAAATAAATTTTCAATTGACTGAGGTAAACACACAGAAATACGGTTGTTGGGTTGAATAGGAACTGCATGCTTAGTTTTTAAAGACACTTCCATCAGAATTGCTATACCATTTTATATTCCCACCAGCAATGTCTGACAGATGCAGTTTCTCCACATCCTTGGCCAACACTTGGCATTGTTACTATTTTTATTTTAGTCACAATAACAGATATGTAGTGGTAGTGATATTGATTTTAATTTGCATTTCTCTAATGGCTAATAATGCTGAATATCTTTTCAGGTGATTTACCATATAAATATATCTCATTAAATTTTGTTTCATAGAAGAGCACAATTGATTTAGAGGAAAATGGAATAAACATCTTGCTTGTGATTTATTTTGGGGGGTCATGGTATACAATTTTCTATATGTTAAGAATGTCTCCAAAAACACATGTGAAATAAAATTTTGTCTTTTCTAGTTCATTTTTTCACTCTTTTACCAAAAGTATTTTTCAGCAACCTAAAACAGTCCATCATAATTTTCATACTCTGTAAGTAACACAAGGTCTGTTCAGAAGGTATTCAGCCACGTAATATAAATAATAGAGACATTTATTGAAGAAGATACAAGATATAAGAAATACTGTACATAAGACAATGACGCCTCAGTCCTGTTCAAAGTAGGCACCTTGGGACCTCAGACAGTTCTCCCAATCTCCATCAGCTGCCCCATTGTATTTTCCTGAATCTCACTGACGATCTGAAATCTATTCCCTTTCAAAGGTGATTTTAGTTTTGGAGAAAAGCCAGAAGTCACAGGGTGCCAAATCTGGGCTGTAGGAGGGCTGAGTCACCTGGGTAATTTGATGTTTCATCAAAAAACTCTGCATGAGACATGATGCATGAGCAGGTGGGTTGTTGTGATGAAGCTGCCAATCACCAGTTGCCCACAGCTGCAGCTTCCAAATCATCTAGATAGTTTCCATGGAGAAATGTTCATGCTTAACACAAAATTGATGCAGATTTGTTGTTTTACTCACTCATTTTGTATGCAACAGCCACACAGTACACATGCTCACTCAGTGGAGTCTACTACCCTCACTGACTAGTACAGTGAAGTTGTCATTGTTCACATACGCGCTTTCCAGTCCACTCTCCTTAGCTGCCCATTAACCAAACAAACAGCACCCAAGCAGGCAATCTCTGTATTACTGCTTGATGGCAGTAGCAATTTTAAAATGAATTTTGCTAATTTTATTGTTCATAACTAAATAAATAGGCCTTTTTTTAAAAAAAGAAACTGAAAATAACTTTTATGCCTCTTCATTCAGCCATAAACAAGTCTTATAAACTAAATCCATAATAAGCTTACATCAATTACAGCACAGACTCCATAATTAACTATATCTATTTAAGATGATTCTAATTACTATGGTTAAAGGATGCACTGTTACACAAGAAAGTCTATTGTGTAAATGCCAGTTGCTAAATGTAGAAAAATAGTCTGTCAAATGACTAATTTTCTCTTAGCAGATATAAAACAATTCTTTATTCCATGAAGGCTGGAAAAACAAATGTAAAGGGAGACCTGATGTCTTAACATTCACTACACCCTAGGAATAAGAGACACATCTCAAGGAGGGGATCTCCAACCAGGCTGAGGGAGGGAGACTTCCTCATGGTTCTGTCAGGGGAAATGCAGTTGGTCATTGTATGCATGACACCTTAAACAGCTTGCTCTTTAAACAGAACCTAGTACCATAAAACATTTAGTCTTACATGCCCAGCCCAGCACTAGCCATAATAAAACCCAGTGAGGACAAAGTCAGGTCTGACATTAGTCTGTCCTGGTCATTGTCTGGGAAAGCGGGATTCTGTGCAGGGGTGTAAAAGATAGATGATTAGGTAACCAGTAAGATACTAGCTTTTGAAGTAAAACTAACATTAAAAAAATAGCAAAATAATATAGATTATAAACTATTTATATTTTATAGTGAATAATGAGAAAGAGAAGTGGGAGATAAGAGAAAATAAATTCAAAAACAGAGAATGACAGAGACCAAGGGAGAAGGATGCAGAAAGAGACTGATGAAAATTCAAAGAAAAAGCAAAGATATCACATAATCAGAAAGCAGACTGACATAAACATGGCCACACAAAAAGAACAGTATAGAATTGAAGGAGATTTTGAAGATGGCAAAGGAGTGAGGGGACACTGTGTTTTCAGGCTCCCGAGACCCGTCTGCAGTTTGGGCTAATTGCAGACAGAACATCTCAGTGAGCAGCTGGACACTGGCAGGAGTCGAGCCTTGGCACTGCTGGATTAGAGAAAATCCATCTGGGAACAACCTGTTTAGTGAGGATAGCGGAGAAAAATGGGACGAAACGGGATTCCTGACTGGGGCAGCTGCCCGAGCTGCTGCTGGAAGTACACAACGGCTTTTTGGCGACCACAGGCTTCCCCAGAGAGGAGTTGGGAGGAGAGCGGAACTCTGCTCGCTGGCAGAGACGGGACTCGACCAAGTGGTATTGGCGCTGAAGGACAGGAGACAGCGTGCTGCCGGGCAAGTGAGAACATAATTCTCCTTTATATTTTTCTCTAGTGGACGGTGGAGAGGGGAGGAAAGTTTGGGGGTGGTAGGCCGTTCTTGAGGAGCGCAGGCACAGAGGAGCACTCATCCACTCCCCAACCCTACCCCTGGGTTGCGGGGCGCGCATAGGGAAGTGCTCTCATTCAATGGCCCAGATGCGCGGGGCCATGAGTCCGGGTGCCCCTTGGACACTCCCCAACGGACATAAGTCCCCCAACGGGCACAGGGAGGGCCCACTGAACACGCAGAGGACCGTGCACAGACACCCCTAGCCAGCTCCAGTGGGCGCCGGGCCCCAGGCGGAAAGCAGACCACTAGCGCAGGCTCTATTCCTGCCCACCCAGACGGGTGAGGGAAGGCGGGCAGCTGCAGCACCGGACCAGCGGGAGGCACCGACTCACAGATGCTCACTTCCACTGAGCACAAGTGTCCACGGCCCCGCCCTAAGAGGCGAGAGACCAACTCCCAGAGCTCGGCTCAGCGGGACTAAGGGCACGGGCGCACGAGCGTGAAAACACCTCAGCCCAGGGACAATAGGCGCCAATCGCGGGACAAGCTCTCGGGCCACCTGCGCGTGCAGGGACGCGCGTGCAAGGACACCTCAGCTGGCTCCAGCAGGCAGCAAGGGAGCGCGCCGTGCCGGCAACCACGGGTGCACACCATTGCTGCAAGAAACAAGAACCTCTGAACCGCCACACTAGACCAGCTGCAGACGCAGAAAAAGAAGATGACACACCAAGGCTGAACTGAGTAAAAACATTCCTTTTTTTTTTTCTCTTTTTTTCTCTTTCTTTCTTCTCTTTCTTTCTTTCTTTCTTTCTTTTCTTTCTTCTCTTTTCTTGTTTTTTTTCTTTTTTCTTTCTTCTTTCTTTTCTCTCTTCTTTTTTCTTGTTTTTTTTCCCCTTCCAAAAAAAAAAAAAAAAAAAAAAAAAAAAAGGAGAGAGGAGGAGAGGAGAGGAAGAAAAAGGAAAAGAAAAAAAGCTATATCTCTACTGTGTTGCATATAACCTCTCCTTCTCATCCTTTCTCTTTAATCGTTGTTTATTTGTTTGTGTGTCTAGTTTAGCCCCCCTATCACTCTAAATAATAGAATATAATTACTATATAAACCCAATATAATACAATCCCACTTTCCTACTATATTATGCATTTTTCCATCCTTTTCTTCTATTTTTATTAACATACAATGTAAATGTTACCTATTGGCTTGCATAATCTCAACTATTATTAATCTATCACCCCCTCTATTAAAAATTATATTTTTCCTCCCTAAAAACAACTCATCTATTCTTCTTATAGTATAAAAGCTCTAATCTCTTTACATTTATATTAACACGGGCTCGTTGGCTGACGATAGCGGGATAGAGGGTGGGGGATATTTTTTGAGGGTGTGAGTCTCCTGCCTGGACTGTGTGTTTATGTTTTTAACAGCATCTCCACAAAAGAACTCAAGACAAAGTGGATAGAGTGACTCTCAATCAACTAGCCAGAAGGAAGATCCTACCAAAGAACATCTGAAATATAACCAGACAGCATAAACAAACGACATAAAGGGTAACCCAAGAACATCAGGCTCAGGATATCAGAGACTGCACCACTGAAACCCCCAGATCTCCATAAAGAATCTCACACCACAAAGGAGGGAAGTCAAAGCATACCACCCCCCCCAAAAAAACAAACAAATAAATAAATAAATAAAAACAGGAAGAATCCAACATGGTAAGATGCAAAAATAACCCCTCAATGAAAAGAGGAATCCCCAGAAAGAGAGGTAGATGGAATAGACATAGCCCAAATGTCAGACATGGAATTCAGAATAGTGGTGGTAAAGAAGCTCAATATACTCGACATCCTTAAAATCAACTATGACAACCTCCAAGGAAGTTACCAGCAGCTCCAAGAAAATTACAGGGAACTTGCGGAGAACTACACCAACATAAAAAAAGACATAGAAACTATTAACAAGAACCAGGAAGAATTGAAGAACTCAATCTCTGAACTGAAAAACACAGTAGAATCAGTCAAAAGCAGACTAAACGAAGCAGAGGATCAGATTAGTGAGTGCGAAGATAATGTAGAGAAAAACTCCCAGACAATACAGCAAAATGAGAAAAGATTGAAAAAATATGACCAAGATGTAAGAGAATTACAGGACAGCATGATAAGGAATAATATCAGGATCATTGGAATTAGAGAGAGAGAAGAAAAGGAGCATGAAATTGAAAAACTGATAGGAGAAATAGTGACAGAAAATTTTCCGAACCTGATGAGAGAAAGAGTTATACAAGTTCAGGAAGCACAGAGAATTCCAGTGAAGAAGAACCCCTAAAAACCCACTCCAAGGCACATCATAATTAAAATGGCAACATTTCAAGACAAAGAGAGAATCCTAAAAGCAGCAAGAGAAAAACAGTAAATAACATACAAGGGAGCTCCGATAAGGCTATCAACTGATTTCTCAACAGAAACATTACAAGCCAGAAGGGAATGGTCAAAAATATTTCAAGCAATGAAAAACAAAGGTCTACAACCAAAAATACTCTACCCAGCAAGGCTCTCATTCAAAATAGAAGGTGAAATAAGGAGTTCTCAGACAAAGGAAGACTAAAAGAATACATCTCCACCAAACCAGCATTGCAAGAGATGCTAAAGGGAGTGTTCTAAGAAAAAAGAAGAAAAAAAACAAAAGAGAGGAGAGGAACAGAAGTACAAAGGGAAATGAATAAATACACGTCAATAATAACCTTAAATGTAAATGAATTAAGTGCTCCAATTAAAAGACATAGGGTAACGGAATGGATAAGAAAACAGGACCCACATATTTGCTGTCTACAAGAAACACACCTCAAAACAAAAGATTTACACAGACTGAAAGTAAAGGGATATAAAAAAATATTCCAAGCAAACAGACCAGAAAAAAAAGCCAGGATAGCAGTCCTCATATCAGACAAAATGGATTTCAAAGCAAGGGCAATAAAAAGAGACAAAGAAGGACATTTCATAATACTTAAAGGAACAATCCATCAAGAAGATATAACACTGATAAACATATATGCACCCAACATAGGAGCACCCAAATACATAAAGCAAATACTAGAAGACCACAAGAAGGATATCAACAACAACACACTCATAGTAGGGGACTTCAACACTCCATTATCAACAATAGACAGATCATCAAAGCAAAGAAACACCAAGGATATACAGGCATTGAACAACGCACTAAACCACATGGACCTAACTGATATATATAGAACATTCCACTCCAAAGAAGCAAAATATACATTCTTTTCAAATGCACATGGGACATTTTCAAAGATAGACCACATGATAGGACACAAAACAAGCCTCAACAAATTCAAGAAAATTGAAATTATATCAAGTATCTTTTCAGATCACAATGCCTTGAAACTAGAAATCAACCTCAGAGAAAAAAATTAAAGACACTCAAACTCATGGAGACTGAATAACATGCTATTAAATAATGAATGGATTAACAATGACATCAAAAAAGAAATCAAGAAATGTCTAGAAACTAATGATAATGAGCACACAACAGCCCAAAACCTGTGGGACACAGCAAAAGCAGTCCTGAGAGGGAAGTTCATAGCAATACAGGCCTATCTGAAAAGGATAGAAGAATCTCAAATAAAAAAACCTAACCATAAAGCTACCAGAACTAGAACAACAACAACAAACAAAGCCTAGGGCAAGCAGAAGGAACGAAATCATCAAGATCAGGGCAGAACTAAATGACATAGAGACTAAACAAACAATCCAAAAGATCAACAAAACTAGGAGCTGGTTTTTCGAAAAAATAAACAAAATCGACATGCCTCTAGCCAGTCTAATCAAGAAAAAAAGAGAGAAGACTCAAATAAACAAAATCAGAAATGAAAGAGGAGAAATCACGACTGATATCACAGAAATACAAATGATAGTTAGAAATTACTACAGACAATTGTATGGCAAGAAATCTGACAATCTAGAACAAATGGACAAATTTCTAGAAACATACAACCTTCCAAAACTGAATCAAGAAGAAGTAGAAAGTCTCAACAGACCAATAACAAAGAAGGAAATTGAAACAGTAATCCAAAATCTCCCTGCACACAAAAGCCCTGAACCGGATGGCTTCACAGGCGAATTCTACAAAACATTCAGGGAAGAACTAACTCTTATCCTCCTCAAACTGTTACGAAAAATCCAAGAAGAGGGGAAAATCCCAAACTCTTTCTATGAAGCCAGTATTATCCTAATCCTCAAACCAGGTCAAGACAAAACAAAGAAAGAAAACTACAGGCCAATATCACTGATGAACACTATTCTAAAATCCTCAATAAAATATTGGCAAACAGGATCCAGCAATACATCAAAAAGATCATACATCATGATCAAGTGGGCTTCATTCCAGGGATGCAAGGATGGTTTAATATTCTCAAATCAATAAATATAATACATCACCTAAACAAAATGAAAGACAACAATCACATGATCATATCAATAGATGCAGAAAAAGCATTTGATAAAGTACAACACCCATTTATGATGAAAACACTCAGCAAAATGGGAATAGAGGGAACATACCTTAACATAATTAAGGCTATATATGAGAAGCCAGAGGCCAACATCATACTCAATGGACTAAAACTAAAAGCATTCCCCCTGAATTCAGGAACTAGACAAGGTTGTCCACTCTCTCCACTCCTTTTCAACATAGTGTTGGAAGTCCTAGCCACAGCAGTCAGACAAGAAAAGGAAATAAAAGGCATCCAAATTGGGAAAGAGGAAGTAAAACTTTCATTATATGCAGATGACATGATAGTATACCTAGAAAATCGTATAAACTCCACTAAAAGACTACTTGATATAATAAGTGAATTTGGCAAAATAGCAGGGTACAAAATAATATACAGAAATCTAAGGCATTTCTGTACACCAACAATAAAATAGCAGAGACAGAGACAAAAAAGAAAATACCACTTACTATAGCAACAAGAAAAATAAAGTACCTAGGAGTAAACTTAACCAAAGAGATAAAAGACCTGTACTCTGAAAATTACATAACATTGAAGAAACAAATTAAGGAAGATACAAATAAATGGAAGCAAATAACATGTTCTTGGATGGGAAGGATCAACATCATCAAAATGGCCATACTACCCAAAGCAATTTACAGATTCAATGCAATCCCTATTAAAATACCAATGACATATTTCACAGACCTAGAACAAATACTCCATAAATTCATATGGAACCAAAAAAGACCCCGAATAGCAAAAGCAATCTTGAGACAGAAGAACACAGCAGGAGGAATCACAACACCAGATATCAAACAATACTACAAAGCCACTGTAATCAAAACAGTCTGGTACTGGCATAAGAACAGACATATAGATCAGTGGAACAAAATAGAGAGTCCAGAAATAAACTCAGGCCTCTATGGTCAACTAATATTTGATAAAGGAGGAAGGAACATAAAATGGAGTGAGAAGAGCCTCTTTAACAAACGGTGCTGGGAGAACTGGATAGGGACCTGCTAAAAAATGAAACTAGACCACCAACTTACACCACACACCAGAATAAAATCAAGATGGATCAAAGACTTAAATGTAAGCTGTGACACCATAAAAGTCCTAGAGGAAAACATAGGCAAGAAAATATCAGATATCTCACGTAATAATTTCTTCACGGATACATCTCCTAAAGCAAGAGAAATAAAGGAAATAATAAATTCATGGGATTACATCAAACTAAAGAGTTTCTGCTCAGCAAAAGAAAACATCAGCAAGATGAAAAGGAAACCAACCATATGGGAAAACATATTTGCCAATGACATCACAGACACGGGACTGATTTCCAAAATATATAAAGAACTTATACGACTCAACATCAAGAAAACAAACAACCCAATTAAAAAATGGGCAAAGGACCTGAACAAACACTTCTCCGAAGAGGACATACAGAAGGTCCATAGACACATGAAAAAATGCTCAACATCATTAGCCATCAGGGAGATGCAAATAAAAACCACAATGAGATACCATTTTACACCAGTCAGAATGGCCATCATCAACAAATCAACAAACAACAAGTGCTGGCGAGGATGTGGAGAAACGGGAACCCTATTGCACTGTTGGTGGGAATGCAGACTGGTGCAGCCACTATGGAGAACAGTATGGAATTACTGCAAAAGATTAAAAATGGAACTGCCTTTTGAACCAGCGACTCCACTACTAGGATTATACCCGAAGAATCTTGAAACATCAATTCAAAAGAACTATGCACCCCTATGTTCATTGCAGCACTGTTTACAATAGCTAAGTGCTGGAAACAACCTAAGTGCCCATCTGTAGATGAGTGGATCAAAAAACTGTGGTACATTTACACAATGGAATACTATCTAGCAGAAAGGAAGAAGGAACTCCTGCCATTTGCAACAACATGGATGGAACTAGAGAGAATTATGCTTAGTGAAATAAGCCAGGCAAAGAAAGAAAAATACCATATGATATCACCTAATACAGGAAACTAAAGAACAACACAAACAAAGGAACTAAATAGAACAAAGAGCAGAATAGCAGTCAATAGGGGGGAGGGGAGAGGGAGAGAAGGGGGATAATAAGGGAAGGGTTTAGTCAAAGAACCTGTATAAATGACTCATGGACATGGACAATGGGTAGGGACATGATTGCGGGAAAGGGGGTGGGTTGGGTGGGGGAGAGAAATGGGGGAAAAGGGGACAACTGTAATTGAAAAACCAAAAATAAAAATAAATAAAAAATAAAAATTAAAAAAAAAATAAAAGAATTGAAGGATATGTCACAGAACAGCACCCTTATATTCAGGCTCATAAGCACAAATAAAAAACATTAAAATGCACTTACTGTTTCTTTGAACTGGAAGAATTTATCCAGCCCAGTCTTGCAACAAATTCCAAAAATGCCTCTAGCACATCTCTGAAATATGGTGAAGTTAATAATCATCACAGCAGCGGCAGTTACTTTTTTCAAGAGCTTACTGTGTACCTAATTCTTAAGCTTACACAAGTATTATCATCTCAGAACCACCTTTTGGCAAGTATAATTTCTATTTTTAAAGATAATAAAATTGAGGCTTAGAAAGGTTAAGTACTATGGACTGAATGTTTCTCCCCCCAGCTCCCAAATTCAAATGTTGAAGACCTAACCCTGGAGGTGGGGTCTTTGGGAGATAATTAGATTTATATGAAGTCATGAGGACATTGACTTCCCCATGGTGGGATAAATGTCTTTACAAGGAGAAGATGATACCAGAGGGTGCTCTCTCTCTTTCCACTATGTAAGGACAGTGAGAAAGTAGTTGTCTACAGCCATGAAGAGGGCCCTCAATAGGTACTGAAGACTTTGGACTTTCCAGCCTCCAAAACTGTGAAAAATAAATGTCTGTTGTTTAAACCACACAGTCTACGGTATTTTGTCATAGCATCCTGAGCTAAGACAAATATCTTCTTTAACAACACTGCTTTTCAATTTGGGAATACTTCCAGCTGACAGAGAGACACTCCTTTCACCAAGAAATTCACATTATCAGATATCCCTAGTTATTATGTCCACTAGAAAGCACACTGAATTATGTACCAGACTCTTCTGGATGATATTTCTATACACCAGTTTACTGTACAACCACAATTAGGTCTAATCTATTCTGGGCTAAGCACTCTTATTCCTTAAAACATCTGAAATGATTGTGTTTACTTTCATTTTAATGACGAACTAGAGAATTATCCATGTCTTTTCTTTAAATGCGAAATCCAAAGCTAAATAAAATGGCACAGATAGACATGAGAATCACTTATTGATCATTAACCTAAAAATGAAAAACATCAGTAGGTGGTCATCAACTAAAATATTTTAGAGGGCAAATGGCCCTTCATATGTGAAACTGAATGGTACCCACTATCAGATTTTTCTTATCAAATACTTTTAAACATATACTACTGCCTGGAATAAATGGGTAGCTTTCAAGATTCAATCTTTTACCTAAAGTAAAGGAAAAGGGTAGCTATAAAATCAAAGGTAGGTTTTTAAATATTACAATTTTTAAATTGTTATCAATACAAAATGGATATATTCTAAACTGTTTTTATACATATCATCAAAAATCTGTTTCCTAAGTTTTATCTTCATATATCTATTCTATACTAGTATTACTAGTAAGCAGTACTACTAACAAATACAACTACAGCTGTTAAATGTCCATCACTTGTTCAAGTGCTATGTTAATCTGAACATTATCTCATGTAATCTTCACAACTATCCATAAGTTTGGTATCAGTATTCCCATTTATATGAGGAAACTGAGGTTCAGAAGTGTCCAAAGCCACCACACTAAGCGGTAAGGCTGATATTCGAATATAAGCCTGACTCTAGAGCTTATGTTCTTCCCTGCATCTCTGATAGAAATGATTCAAACAATGATGAAATCCCCAAATTCCTTGCTGCAAGTGAAATCTCTGAGAAAAAGCAAAGACACAATACATAATCAGAAAGTAGACTGGCATAAAGATGCCCACACAGAGAGAGCCCTGTGAAACTGAAGGATGTTCATGGAGCATCGTCTCTCCCTACCTTCAGGCTCACAAGCATAATTCACAAAACAAAACAAAATGAAACAAAAGACCCCAGATTTCTTTAGGAACTGGAATATTATTTTTATTTAATACTATCTGGCCACATAAATATTATAATAAGAGAGTTCAAAGAAGCCATACTTGTCCTCCAAGTATCCTCCACATACCACTTCGAGCATTAGCACTGACTACTAACCATTCAACCTTGGTTCAATGTTAGGAGGTGAACTTTCTGAGAGATACGATGTGATCAGGACTTGTGGACAGCTTTCATCCAAGAACTTGCCCTTAACATTCCATTTAACTTTCTGCTTACAGATATGAGGAAATGTGCTATAAGGGTGTAGGAAACAAGGAAATAGTGACTCCCAAACCAGTAGTAAATTAGTAATAACAAACGGCAAGTGTAATTAAAGGGTCTCGGAGAAGGGAGTTGACAGCATTAGCATATTTACAAATCACAATAGCGGCATTTAGATGATCGAGTTAAATTGTAACTCCAGAGTAAACAGTAATAGAGAAACAGGGAAGAAGGAGAGGGGTGGGGGAGCTAATCGCCTAAGGGTGGGGAAGCTAATCACTTTCATTTTAGAGGGAGGAAGCTAATCAATTTCACTTTAGGGTGAGGATGCTAATCAATTTCACTTTGGAGTGGGGCACTTTACTATAAAACCAGCTTTCTTTGTCTATTTCGTGCGCACATTCTCCTGGCTGAGGGTGCCCCCGACTCTGCAGACTCGTGAATAAATGCCTCACTTTGCTGCTCAAGTCCTATGCCCCAGTTTTTTTGTTTGTTTTGTTTTTTTATATACTATGCCCCAGTTTTTATTGTGAGCGTTTCTCACAGTTTGGGGGCTCATCCGGGATCCTCTGCCAGTGTGAGGGAAGGGGCTCTGAGCCAAGGTGGGGAGACACGTCCTACCCGCTTTTGCGTGGCTGGCTTGACCCAGGGCCCACCTGCCTCAGTGTCCGGAAACGACCCGAGACTTCTTGTTGGGACAGCAGTAGATCCACGCAGGGGGAAACAAGAGCAAACACTGCGGCAACCAGGCAACCTTGTGCACTGGCCAAGGTAAGAAAATTGGACTTAAGTACTGCCTTGGTGGTTGGGCATCCTCGATAAAGCTGATTGTGTGTGTGGCTGGGACGTGTCTCTAGACATGAATCGAGTGTGAAGTGCCCCTCTGCTGAGTCCATTCTCCCGTGAGGGAAACAGCTGGAGATGGATGAAGCATCTCAGGCTTTGTGCAAAGTCTCTGTAAGAGGGTTGAGCACACAGGACTGTATATAAGAAACTTCCAGGAAGGGAGGTTGAGTATACAGGGCATGGGTAGAAATTCTCCGGTATAGGGGGACTCAGCTCACGGGGTCTGTGTTCAATAAATCTCTGGTAAAGGAGGTTGAGAACACAACCAGATTCAGCCAAAGGAATCAGCTGAGGATGGGAAATAGAAATTCTAGGCCTAGGGAAATTCAAAGGGGTGGGGCCAAGGAAGGCCCCACAGACATTCCACCCAACAGTCCATTAGGGAGAATGTTAGAGCACTGGGGAAAGGATCCCTGGACCAAAATAAGGAAAAACAGACAATGGTAAATTATTGTTGTTTCCTTTGTCCGAAGGAACCCATTTAGGGGAAATCTGTCTTCTGGCCCCTATTTGGGTTTGATGAATGTTGGGTTTGTCAAGCCCTGGTCTTATATGTGAGTGATCAGGCATCAGCTTTTTTTTTTGGATTATTTGTTTGTTTGTTTGTTTGTTTTTGGAGAGGGGAAGGGAGGAAGAGAGGGAGAGAGGCATCGCTGTGTGATTACCTCTCACTTGTGCCCCCAGTTGGGGACCTGGCATGCGGCTTGGTCGTGTGCCCTGACTGGGAGTCGAACCAGCGACACTTGTCCTGTCTCCCACTGCCTTATAGCCCTGGCCAGCCGGCGGCCAACTGGGCGGAGGCACCACGGACAGACAGTACAGACGGAAGAGGCCAGGCCAGGTACACCTAGCAGATACCCCACCAGTATCCTCCCCCATGACACCTACGGCACCGGTGGGAACTTATTCTAGATTAAGAAAGGAATTAGAACAATGTAAGCAAGACCTAAAGAACTTCCCCATTCCCTCAGAGCAGCCGATGTTTCCCCTTAGGGAGGTCTCCATGGGTCCAGGACATACTGGATAAGTCAAATGTTCCTTCAACAAGCACTGAAGTTAGAAACTTCAAGCACAATATGAAGCGCTTGGTGGAGGACCCCTTTGGATTGGCAAAACAATTAGATCAGTTCCCTGGACCCAGCATATACATGTGGACAGAATTAATGTCTATACTATACATCTTCAGTGGGGAAGAGAAGGGAGTGATCAGACGGGCTATGAGGATATGGGAAAGGGAACATCCTCCCGGCCAGGGAATTGTCCCGGCCTAACAAAAGTTTCCCGGTATAGACCCTGAATGAGATAATAGGCCGGAGGATAGGGCTCAGATGAGAGACCTTAGGAACCTCATCATCAGGGAAATCAAGGAGTCCGTTCCCCAAGCACAGAATGTCTCCAAGGCATTTGAGATATAGCTCCATCAGCATTCCTACAGAAGCTCAGGGACCAGATGAGGAAGTATTCTGGTCTAAATACAGAGAATGCTTGTAGGACAGGGACTCTTAAAAGTCACCGTTGTAACAGAAACTGGCTAAGTATTTGTAAGAAATTGCAGAAGGTAGATGAATGGGCCAAATAGAGCAACTGAAAAACCCCTCAGGAAAACTCAGAACATGTATGTTAGAAGAGTGGAGGAGAAGCAGGAACTTCAAAAAGCTGCAGGATATCTCTGCAAATCTAGGAACTTTTTAGCTGCCAGATACTGAGTTTGAGTACAGTCCTTCACCGTGTGGAAAAGAACAAGGATTGGAAGCATGTTATGGTTAAATCTAAAGAAGTAAGGGTATTTAGAAAGTTTGTGAATGTTGCAGAAGGTCTGTGGAAAAGTTGTAATAATAAAAAGGAAAGTTATGGAAGTTTTAAACCTGGGAAAAGGAAATCTCAGCTGCTTGTGTTCTGATTTTATAAGTGTACCTTCGTCTGTTCTGCTGTGGAATTTTCTGTATATTTTTGACCAATGAGACCTAGGAAAGGTTGTCTGTAAACCAGCTGGCAAAAATTCCTTTTGCCACCCAGAATCCAGGAAGGGTCATTCAGGGCTGCCGAGTTCTCCAGCCTGGACAAGTGAGCATGTCTCTGCCAAGGGCACGTCTCTCTAGGAGGCCAGTGGACATACTGCAGAGAGAGGGCCCAGCTATCTGTGTTTTGAATTATTGCTCTGTTTATACTCTGAAAGGAAAACCTGAGGTTTCCCAGGGAAATTTAAAATTTCACATGAAAGAAAGGGAACCAGGGAAAGTGTAAGGCATGTAAATGAAAAGGTTTGTTAGTTTATAAAGGTTTTGAGAAGAAATTGTATGGTTTTAGTAATGGAAGGTATAATGCATGGAAATGCAGTTTTGAAGGACAGGATTTTCCTTCACGCCTTTATATTTTTCTCCCTACCGGAACCCTCCAGTATTTGGCATTGTAAAGAAGAAGTGACATAAGGTTCCTTTGCATAAAACTAATAAGACCAGTTGCTAATGGTGGTTTTGTCATCCGAGGCTTTGACTGGAATGTCATGCCTGAAGGAGGCATGCCTAGGCTGATGAAAGCCGATGAGGGAAAGGCCTAGCACCTTGGTTGGTTGTGCGATCCATGGCAATCTTTCTAGGGAAGGAACGAAGGTTGCTTAATTTACAGGCAAGAAGAATGGCAAATGCCTTGCAACTGGATGTCTTCCCAATAAGACAGTCTTGCAAATTTAGAGACTGGTTTGTGAATTGTGTTGTGTAAATTAACATGTGTGTTCTTTCTGTTTTCAAAGGGCATAAGCCTATGATCTCATTACCTGAGTGATTGTCTGTACATACAAGCCTCACTTAAGAAGCCCATCTGCATTGCTGCCTCCTGACACTCAACAGTTTGGCTGAACTAAGTGGCTGGGTTGGTCAGTGGGCTTCACTTTAAAACTGATCTTTTGCTTAAAATAACTTTAAGCAAAGGAGCTCCTCCCCCAAACTGCCAGCCTCTCCAGTGCAACCCTCTTCTTCTGACACTGAACCAGCCACAGGCCTTAAGTCAGGAACCCCATGTGGCTACCAGAGTTTATGGCCTAGGAGCTGATGTATCTGGCATAGATCCAGTAGGGTGGGTAGGTCTTCACTTCGTGACAACTCCTCCTTCCCTAGAAAATATAACTACCCCCACCCAGACCTCAGAAACACCTCAGAAAAGACCCCAGAATGATCCAGCCAAGGTAAAAGTTTTTGAGGTATTAGTTCTCAGACAAACCTTAGAGATAGAGACTGGGTATGGACACGCAAATGCTTGGGTAGAATGGGTCAAATTTACCATTAAATCCCTGAATAAAAGCCATGTTATGCTTATACCACAGGGAGACCCCAGGCACAGTTGTACCATTTCCACTAGGCTGGGACTCTGACCCCTCGGGAATGGCCTGTGTGCTCGCTCTCTACCAGGATGAGAATGCATGGGGAAATGAGACTTGCAGAAGCTTGTCTCTCCTCTTCCCTCTATAAGGAGTAATGGGACTCAATCCCTCCCTTCATACTCAGTGGGGCCCATGAATTACTCTTCTTGCCTCTCTAGGTGGGAAGCGAATTCCAGTACCCCTGTGGGAGAACTCCGAACATGTACTCATACCAGAAATGCGAGCCACCTTCACAGTGGGGCTGGCGACTATATTCCCCTCCGAATCCCCAGAGCAGATGTCTGGTGGTATTGTGAGCAGAGGAGTCTCTGGAAAAATTTCCCTGACAGGTGGAGTGGAACCTGTGCCCTGTTTCAACTGGCTATCCCATTTACCCTAGCATTTCCAAAACTGGTCCAGACTGCCCCTGCTAGGAAAAAAGAAGTCAATGGCGCCTGGTGGATCCTTTGATCCTCATATCTATATTGACACCGTTGGGGTCCCCAGAGGAGTTCCAAATGAGTTTAAAGCTAGAAATAAGATAGAAGCAGGGTTTGAGTCAGTGCTCTTCTGGTGGTTGACCATTAATAAAAATGTTGATTGGATAAACTATATTTATTATAACCAGCAGAGGTTTATCAATTATAGTAGGAATGCTATAGAAGGAATTGCTCAACAATTAGATGCCACCAGTCGAGTGGCTTGGGAGAACAGGATGGCACTGGATATGATGCTGGCAGAAAGGGGAGGTGTATGTATAATGCTCAGGGGACAGTGTTGCACCTTTATCCCTAATAATACAGCCCCTGATGGATCTATCATTAAGGCTCTGCAGGGACTAACTACCTTAGCAAATGAACTAGTGGAAAACTCAGGTATTGACAATCCCATAACAGGATGGGTAGAAAATTGGTTTGGCAACTGGAAAGGAATGATCTCATCAGCTCTTGTAGCAGGCGTCCTCATAGCTTTAGGATGTTGTACTATTCAGAGGTTTAGTTCAGAGACTAATTGAGACTGCACTAACTAAACGAATGCCAGCAACTTTTCATAATCTCCCCCTCCTAGAGGCCAAAGGGAATCCTAACTATCAGGAAGAAAGTCGAGAAATCCTCCTTAGATTCGAAGGGATAAATAGAATGGTTTAAGTAGTCAATTTTCCAAAAGAGACAGGGTGGAATTGTAGAAAACAAGGAAACAGTGACTCCCAAACCAGTAGAAAATCAGTAATAACAAAGGGCAAGTGTAATTAAAGGGTCTCGGAGAAGGGAGTTGACAACATTAGCATATTTACAAATCACAATAGGGGCATTTAGATGTTTGCCTTAGATTGTAACTCCAGAGTAACCAGTAATGGAGAAATGGGGAAGAAGGAGAGGGGTAGGGGAAGCTAATCTCGTTAGGGTGGGGAAGCTAATCAATTTCACTTTAGGATGAGGAAGCTAATCAATTTCACTTTGGGGTGGGGCACTTTACTATAAAACCAGCTTTCTTTGTCTATTTCGTGCGCACATTCTCCTGGCTGAGGGTGCCCCTGACTCTGCAGACTTGTGAATAAATGCCTCGCTTTGCTGCTCAAGTCCTGTGTCCCGGTTTTTATTGTTGAGCGTTTCTCCCAAAGGGACAGAAAGTTCTAAATACTTCAGGAAACAAACAAAAGGACACCATTACCTCATTCACATTACAGCGTACATCTATGCTTTTGGAGCTAATTCCTCCAGGCACCCAAGCCTAATTCTGTGTTTGAGTAGCACTTACTTTTTTTTTTTTTTTTAAGATTTATATTTTAGAGAGAGAAGAAGGGAGGGAGAAATAGAGCGGGAGAAACATTGATGTGTGAGAGAAACATCTAACAGTTGCCTGCATGTGCCCTGACTGAGAATGGAACTGGCGATCCCTTGGTTTGCAAGACAGTGCCCAACTAACTCACTGAGCCACACCAGTCAGAGCCATTTACTCTTTTTTAAGAACTTTCTCACACATACCTCATTTGATCTTCAAAAAATGGATTTACCTTATGCAAGGCAGGCATTAATCATTTCACTTTACATTGAGACTGAGACAAGTTGTTTACTTCCCACTACTGTTTTCTAGAATACAGCTCCACTGTGACGTAGCAGCAACCTTGCTGCTACAGGAGGATACCACTCAGCCTGGCTGAGAACTTCACCTCCTTAAGAGTGGATGATGAAAGGCAGCAATGACACACACAGCAGCACCTGCTGGAAGCTTCTCCCTGGTTTGGAAAGGCAGGGGTTCAATGACCCCCAGGGAAATTGGCCACTTACTGTGGGGGCTGTCTTTAGTCAAGACATTTGATACACGGAACAGAGAACTACTCGAAACAGGTGAAGTCTTTGAATGAGCAGCAAGCATCAACCCAGGCAACTGATGGTAAACCTGACAAAGAATCCATCCTTCCTGGAGAAGCCACTCTTGGCCACTTAAATTCAATTAAATGACTTACTGTGTACCTCTCAGTTTTTTTCTTTTCCCATCACAGCAGATGCTAACTTGTTACTTTAGTTTTTATTTTATTTTAGCAGCCTTTAAAAAGAAATTGATTTGAGAGAGAAACATCAATTTTTGCTGTTTTACTTATTTATGCATTCATTGGTTGATACTTACATGTGCCATTGTTACAGAGTGGGGTCCCCAAAACTCCCCAGAGCCTGCAGTTGAGGGATGGGGGAAGGGAGCAGCCTTCAGGATGCCTTTGCATATCTATGGCTGGTAACTAGTGTCTCAGTTATGCAAATAGATTTGGTTCTTCCAAGGCCGCAAGGAGATGGGAGGGGTTTTATCCCTAGAATGGTAAGGAAAGCATACAGGGCTTGTGCAAGGTTCTGTGAAGGGTCAGAACAGGTTACCCTGCCCACTGTGGCACAGGCGATGGTCAGGGATTTTAAAAAAAGGTGGTAGCCATTTAGCCATTTGCAGAAAGAACACCATGCAGTTTTAGAAGGAAGGAGAGAGCACCATGCGGTTTACAAGGAGGCATGGGAGCACCATGCAGTTTTAGAAGGGAAGAGAGAACTATGCGGCTTTGAAAGGGAAAAGAGAACGATGCATGATCCAGTGCAACACAATACATGTTTTCCTGGACTGTTATACGGAGGCTGATGACATCGTACCCCAGATCCTGAAGGAAACAGCTGACAGATAAGAAATAGGGAACTATTGTGCATGGCATTGGTTTATAGCCTTTTGGGGAGCAAGGGAAGTGCTGGGTCCTGTGGGAGAACAGGGCTCTGAGCTGAAGTGCTCACTGCCCTCCCCAGGTTGGAATATTATAAATAAAGAACTGTTTTCCTCAACACTAAGTGTTGGGTTTTACACCAAGGTGCCATGTGAAAGAATCCCCTTTCGCTTATTAACACCCTGACCAAGGATTGAACCCACAATCCTGGTATATCAAGACTGGGAGACCAGTATGTATGGTACTGAGGGCTGTAGCCACTGTGTAGAACCAGGACCAAAATATGGGCCCATAAGTCTTAACCGGCTGGCAAATGCACCCCACATACCATACTGCCAGTCTCACACTCCAAGGGGTTTAGAAGTAGAATAGGAATGCAATGTACTCTTTGAAGCTGATGAAACTTGCTTGCTCTGTGTAGCTTCAAATTCTTATCAGTAGAATGTGAAAACAAAATGTTTAAGTGAAAAGAAGCATCTGGACTTCTATGATATGCCTTGGTGCTTCGCAGTCTTCCTACCTATCTCCCTATGCTGATTTATGTTTCCTTTTGTTGTTACTCCCTACCATTTGGTGGAGGTCTGCATGCTTACCCCATGCATTTCTGCATGTAGCAAACTCAATAAAAACCCAGACCGAGAAAAGAGTGATCAGTGATCTCCTATGAGAGACACTCACCCTTCTCTCTTCTCACACAATTTATTTCTGAGTCAGTTCTTTCATCCGCACCGAGGGAGCTGCAGGACAGGGAACCTCGTACGAGACGACACAATAACAAACTGAACTACCCGGCCAGGGCCTAACTGCCTTTTAATATTTGCTTTATAAAATTAGAAAAAGGCAATAGTAGCACAAAAAACAGCCCTTGTCCTCAATCAGGGACAGAGTCCCCAATCCCAGGAGCTTCACAAAGTAGATGGTCCATTAAGTCCCATTTGATTTCCTTTTAGCCGAAAATCCTTGAGGAAATGCTGACAGCTGCACATCTAAAATGCACTGCCCCAAACATCTGCCCAAGAACATAGTCTCTTTCTGCCCCACAGCACAGGGAAGATGCTGCGACAGGGCTCCTGTTCATTTCTAGGACCGTTTAATCCCCCATCTATGAAATCTGTAAACCAAAACTCTGGGCAAACTTTCTGAATACACCAAGTTTTCCAGACAGCCTTTTTCTAACAGGGAAGGTCCTTCAATGTAATAGCTCTGCATATTTAATTTAGAAACAATCACATAACAAGACTGTAATTCTTTCAAGACACACAACAGAGATCTGTAATCCATCTATCAAAATGCCCATTATACTGGCCTGTGTCTGACAGGATTTTCATATAGTCAAGCACAATTGAGCACCTGCCTTATGCCAGGTACCACCGTAAGTCCTTAAAACATAAAGATAAATAAAACTCTGCCATCTTTCTCTCACAGGTCACTGGGTCTAACAAGAAAAAGAGACATAAATACTGTCTTAATTTACACAATGCCTGTGGCAATGCTATTTTGGTGATTTACAGAAGGACTAGAAACAGGAAGAAAAAAACTGCATGGAAGAAGAGTAAAGGAAGGCTTCTGGAAGCAGCCAAGATTTGTTCTAGCAGTGTAAGTGTATGTGTTGTTGATGTACAAAAATGCCTTCAATTTCTGAATACTGACTTTTTATCCTGCTATTTTGCCAAATTCACTTATTAGGTCGAGTAGATTTTTGTTGGAGTCTACAGGATTTTCTATGTACGCTATCATGTCATTTGCAAATATTGACAGTTCTACTTCCTCCTTTCCAATTTGGATGCCCTGGGACAAATCCCACTTGATCATGGTGTAAGATCTTTTTAATAATGTTGCTGGATCCAGTATGCCAATATTTTGTTAAGGATTTTAGCATCTATGTTCATCAGATATATTGGCCTATAGTTTTCTTTGTTGTGTCTTTACCTGGTTTTGGAATTAGGATAATACTGGCCTCACAGAAAGAGTTTGGGAGTCTTCCCTCTTGGATTTTTTTGGGAATAGTTGGAGAGAGAGAGGAGTTAGTTCTTCCCTAAATGTTAGGTAAAATTTGCCTGTGGAGCCATCTGTTCCAGGGCTTTTGTGTGCTGGGAATGTTTTGATTACTGCTTCAATTTCACTAGTTCTTATTAGTTTATTCAGGCATTCTGCTTCTTCTTGGTTCAGTTTGGGAAGATCATATATTTCCAGAAATTTGTCCATTTCACCCAGGTTGTCAGATTTCTTAGTATATAGTTGTTCATAGTAATTCCTTACAATCCTTTGTACTTATGTGGTATTGGTTGTGAAGTCTTTTTTGTTTCTGATTTTACATTTGAGTCTCATAGGTGCTTATTTTCATTTGATTCCAGAAACCTTGATTTCTTCCTTGATCGCATTGTTAACCTATTCATTATTTAATAGCATGCATTCAGTCTCCATGAATTTGAATGTTTTTCAGTTTTTTCCTTGAGGTTAGTTTCTAGTTTCAAGCCATTGTGATCTGAGATGATGCTTGATATAATTTCAATTTTCTTGAATTTGTTGAGGCTTGATTTCTGTCCTAGCAGTGGTCTACCTTTGAAATCATTCCATAAGTATTTCAAAAGAATGTATATTTTGCTTCTTTGGTGTGAAAGGTTCTGTATATATCAGTGAAATTTCATCTGCTCTGGAGTGTTGTTCAGTGCTACAATATCCTTGTTGTTTCTTTGCTTGGAAGACCTCTCCATTGTTGACAATGGGTTAAAACCCCCTACTATGAGTGTGTTGCTGTTGATATCTTTCTTGAAGTCCTTCAAGATTTTCTTTATATATTTGGGTGCTCCTATGTTGGGTGCATATGTTTACAAGATATGTTATATCTTCTGGATGGATTATTCCCTTAAGTATTATGAAATGTCCTTCTTTCTTTTTATGGCCTTTGTTTTGAAATCTATTTTGTCTGATATAAGTATTGTTACCCCATATTTTTTTCCCTGTTTGCTCGAAATATTTTTTCCATCTCTTCACTTTCAGTCTGTGAACATCTTTTGTTCTGAGGTGGGTCTATTGTACACAGCATATATGTGGGTCATGTTTTCTTATCCATTCAACTACCCTGTGTGTTTTGATTGGAGCATTTAATCCATTTACATTTAAGGTTATTATCGATAGGTACTTATTCATTGTCATTTTTTCCCCTTTGTACCTGTTTTCCCCTCTCTCTTTCTTCATCTTCTTAAGTCAGTCCCTTTAGCATCTCTTATGATACTGGTTTGGTAGAGATATATTCTTTCGGCCTTCTTTTGTCTGGGAAAATCCTACTTCTTCCATTTTGAATGAGAGCCTTGCTGGGTAGAGTAGTCATGGTTGTAGGCCTTTGCTTTTCATTGCTTAAAATATTTTTTGCCGTTCCTTTATGGCTTGTGTTTCTGTTGAGAAATCAGCTGATAACTTATCAGAGCTCCCTTGTATGTTATTAGCTGTTCCTCTCTTGCTGCCTTTAGGATTCTCTTTGTCTTTGAATGTTGCCATTTTAATTATGATGTGTCTTGGAGTGGGTCTTTTTGGGTTCAGCTTCATTGGGACCCTCTGTGCTTCCTAGACTTGCGTGACTTTTTCTCTCATAAGTTAGGGAAGTTTTCTGTCACTTTTTCAAACAGGTTTTCTATCCCTTGCTCCTCTTCTTCTCCTTCTGGTATCCCTATGATTCAGATATTATTGTTACGTTTCATGTTGTCCTGCTGCTCTCCTAAACCTTCTTCATTATTTTTCAGTCTTTTTTTCATTTTGTTGCTCTGCCTGGAATTTTTTTCTACTTTGTCCTCCATGTTGCTGATCTAATCCTCTGCTTCATCTAGTCTGCTTTTAATTCCTTCTACTGTGTTCTTCAATTCAGAAATTGTATTCTTCATTCCCTCCTGGCTCTTATTGATAGTGTCTATGTCCTTTTTAATACTGGTGTAGTTCACAGTAAGTTCCTTGTAGCTTCCCTGGAGTTCTTTGTAGTTCTCTCTGAATTCACTGAGCTTCCTCATAACCATTATTTTGAATTCAATGTCTGATAATTTGTTTGCCTCTAGTTCATTTAGCACTCTTTCTGGGGATTCCTCCTTTCCTTTCAATTGGGGGTTGTTTCTTTGTCTCCCCATTTTAGGTGATTCTTGTTTGTTTCTACTTCTTAGATTGATTTGCTTTGATTCCCTGTCTTCGTGGTGTGACCTTCTGTGGTAGGAGACCTGCGGCATTCAGTGGTGCAGTGTCCTTGATCTCCTGAACTTGATGCTCTTGGGATGTCCATTATGCCATTTATATGGGCTGTCTGGTTGTAACTGGGTTTTGGTTGTCGCTGTTTCACTCCTTGGTGGGTCCTTCCTTCTGGGTAGCTGACTGAGAGTCACTCCATCCTCCATGTCTTGTATACTGTAGTAGAGGTGCTGTAATTTTGTGACTACTGGCCCGATTTCGAACTGCTTCCTCCTGTAATTTTTGCCCGACAATTTTTCCCCCTGGAACCAGTTCTGTCTATAGTTAGGACAGCTTATCTGATCATTTTTATATGATGAATTGGAGGACTGGCAGTGGTTCTGTCAAAAACTCATTTATAAAAATTCTGGTCTGGAAAGATGGCTTTCCTAGGGGTTCCTTCCCTAACTACAACCCAATACTATTCAAAAATCTACCTTTAGAATACATAATTAAGAAGAAGAGATTTTTTGACCCAATATTCAGTTTTAGAATTTATACAGCTATATGTTGCAATAGTTAGCCCAGAGGGTATTAATAGGCCTCCCTAGATCACAATGATTTCCTTGCTGAGACCCCCAAACACAGGGGTAAGCCCCAGTAGCCATGTCTATAATATGGGACAGAGGCCTTCATATCCACTGGCTAATGAGGTGGGGAGACATTGACCCAAACTGGGCGAAATAGATACTCTTGAAGTGCGTTTGGGGAGTCAAAGTAATCAGAATCAGGTGAGGCTGAGTCACGTAGGTGGTAATACAGAAGGCTCACCAGCTCAGGACATTGAGATGTCAAGCAGCCCTAGCTCTCTCTCATCCTCTTATCATTTCTCTGAATAATGAACAGTTATAAGCTTGTTTGCCTGGCTTGTTCAGAGTCCATTTCTGATGTTTGCCAACAAAGGAATTAAATACAAACATGCTGATAATGACTCTGACTTGATAAAGTCCTCAAAAAAACACCCTGGGAAAATTAGCAAGAAAATAACCCAAACATAACCCAGTAAAAGGTGCCTTCTACTGAACTCAGATATTTACTTATTTACTTATTTATTTTTTAATGAGGGGACATGAGGCTGACCTTAAGCTTATCTGTCAAGGCTAGTACGCTGATAAATTCAGATTTCAAATCTGTCAAAATATACTTTCTTTTAGAAATTTAGAATCACAGATTTCTACTCACTGGGCTCACTTCTCTATAATTTTACCATACTCACTAACTACAAAGTAGACACACGATTAGTTTGAGCTGAGTAAGGTTCAAAAGTGGGGAAGATGTTTTGCCTCTACAATAAGAAACATTCTTTCGCGAGCAGTGGTCCCAAGTTTTACTCAACTATTTGCTCAGCTTTTCAGCAGGTACAACTAGGATAATACTATGTCACCTATTTTCATCTTAAAACACCATCAATTCCCCACCCTACACCCTAGTCACTGGCCTAGTAATTTTCAAGACAATCCTTCAAAATACAACACTAGTTTTCTTCTCAATCTATCACTTAGTGCTGACTGTTGATCTAAGAGCAGCAAGGATGTTCCAGGCTTCCTGGATGAGGAAATGGGAACAAATAAAGTATGTCTACAAAAGATTGTGAACACACACAGCATAATGGAAAAGAAGATCAGAAAGAGATGGGGTGAGGAAGTGTGGGCTCAATGGTGTAAAGAAAGCAGAAGGCAGTGAAAAAGGGTTTGTGTTTGTGTGTATTCACAGCATCCTGCCCCCTCTCTACCACAGTATGTAAGCACTCACCACATTGCAGTAGTTTGTTCAGCCAACCTCCAAACTCTAACATCTGACAAAGAAAGGAGAAGTGCTGTATGCTTCACCGTTTTCCCAAAGGCTGCCTGGAACAATGACTAGCAATAGTAGGTTCCTCATGAGTATTTCTGGATCAATGAATGTATGAATTAACAAATGGATGAATGCAAGACCTAGTGAACAGAATCAGAAAGTAGAGGTAGGAATATATACAATGTTTTGCATTGTAATCTGAATGAGAGAGAAATTCAAGAGGTAGATAAAGATATATCTGTATACGCACCCACACATATAGCACCACACATTAAAAAAAAGTCAACAACAGTGGAGGCCAACCCAATATTCTAATAAAAGCAATGCTCGGATATTCAGAACCAATGCTTTTCTCCTGATGCTGGTGAAAACCCCACAGAAAAGACTTGCATAAATCTAGTCTATGTGAGTATCAATTAAAATGACACCCACCTCACATGGGCTAAAAATATCCATGAGAACAAATGACATCCGTTTAGATTGCTGTGAAGAGCACAGAGCAGCCAGCCCCACAGTGACTTGTGGCAGAAGAGAGACGTTGGTTTGTTAAGGGTAGTCAGTGTGGGTAAGTGACAGAGGGAAGGCTAAATGTGACAATGATCATATCATAACCAAAGACTATTACAGAAAACAGTAAAACAACAAATTTAAGTTATCATTTCCTACTAGTCAATCTACTTACATGAAAGTGCCCAATGTTATAATTCTATACAGTACAGTCTTCAACATAAATGGCAGGTAACAATAGTTTCATTTTCCTAATACTCAGCAAGTACCAAAATATTTATTTTCTTCAGCAACAGAATTAGTACAGAACAAGGGAAATTAAATGTTCAGTTTTACACATATCTTTAGGTTTCATTACACATAATAAAATTTATTTTTCCTTGAGTAAATCCTAAATTAGAAAGCAGCACACCAGGGGCCCTAACTAGTTTCCATAACCCTCAAATGGTTCCTGTGACCAAACATGTTTTGAACTATCACAGCTCTACAAAATTAAGTGGGTCTCATTCCTTCAATTTTCTTCACTGCTTCTCCCTTCATTATTTCAAATTGCAGAATAATGCCTTGTAATGAAGCTTTCTGATATCTTTTCCCATCATGACTACAATATGCCCAGTTCTAATCTATTTGTGAGGTGACAGATCATAAATGTTACAGGAAACATTTAACCTGACTGGACTCTAGAAAAAAACACAGAAGTAAAATCATTTAAAAATGCAATTAATCATGAAAAATAGTAAGCAAGTACTTAGTCAACCTTTGTGTAATGGTTATACCTATCAGCATCTAAAAATTCTAGCTCAATGTTCATGCCAACTCTGCTGTGAAATTCAATAAAATTTTCAAGTAACTAGTAACTGTACCTTGAACTATTCAAAACAGATAATCTTTTTTCGAAAAAAATTAAGGTACACTTTATATACTGTAAACCCTTTTGTATTGCACAGTTTTAACCATGAAATGATGTAACCACCACCAGAACTAGATCACCTGCCAAAACACCACTATAACCCCTTTGTGGTCAATACTTTTCCCCCATCCCCTGCCAACTGCTAATCTGCTTTCTGTCCCTTAGACTTGCCTTCTCCAGAATGTAATATAAATAGAAGTATACAGCATGTAGCTTTTTGAATACGGCTTTTTTCACCTAGTATAATGCATTTGAGATTAATCAATATCACTGCAGCACACTGTGAGACTTGCAACAAGGCACTGGGCAGCTCAACCCTTAATCCTATCTCCAAGAACCCATGTCCTAACCTCTTTTTCTCTACCTGAATAAATCTTGTTTTCGCTCTCAAAAAAAAAAAAAAAAAAAAAAGAGAGAGAGAAAAATCAATATTGTTGCAGGTATCAGTAATTTATTCCTTAGTGTTAAGTAGTATACCACTGTACAGATGTACCAAAGCCTGTTAATCCATCTGTCAGTTGAAAAATACCTGGGTTATTTCTAGTCTGGGGCAATTACAAATAAAGATACTAAAAAGATCTGTGTACAGAATTTTGTGTGAACAAAATTTCATTAAATATTTAGGAGTGGGATTTCTTTTTGCCTTTTCTTTTTATTGTTGTTCTATGACAGTTGTCCCATTTTTCCCCCATGCTCTCCCCTGCTCTGCCCACCTCCCCCCTCTCCCACAGTCAATCCCCATTTAGTTGTCCATGTCCATGGGTCATTTATTCTAGTCAAGGGTCCTTGACTAGACCCTGCCCCTTCTTTCCCCTGCTTTTCAGGAGTGGGATTTCTTAGAAGTATTTTTGCAAGGTTAATTTTGCAGCTTTTGTTTTTAAGATATCGTCAGTGCACTAGGAGTTTGCTATTAAAAATAAATCCTTCCTTAAGTTATTTTACAAAGTGGTGATAATTTAACTCTTTCATAAATTTGAATCTTCATATACAGGAGTTATATGTACTTACACTGGTGAAAATTCAAACTCCTCATTTATTCACATCATAACATTTTAAACTGTGTACATTCTTGATAAATCACATATAACCTAAATTACAATTCTGATGTTTTACTCAGTATTCCTCCTAGAGTTAGCCATGCGGAAGTGATGGGGAAAAAAGGGAGGGCAGTAAGATTTAATTTTATATATCTCATTTAATCCTCACAATTAGGTGAGGTAGATGGCATTGTACTGGCAAGTAAACTGGGACTCAGAGAAGATAAGCAACTTACCTAAAGAGTTTGAGTGACAGGCACAGACAAAAGCTCATGTCTGTCTCACATGCCCAGGCTCTTTTTACTCTATTTTGGGCCCACAATTCCAAAAAACACTAATGCTGAGTTTATGTAATATTCAGGACTATGTAAGTAGCAATTCATAAGTGCATGTAGAAGGTAATGATGATTCTTCCACATGCTACCATACATGAAGGTAATTAAGCTTTTTATTATGATTAGCCTTAAAGATATGATTACATTATGATCATAAATAGGTTTTAAGAACATGTTCTTATCCTAAATTTTCTAGGATAACAGAATTGTGTAGGTAACCTATTTTGGTGGTGATCATTGCTAACCATACAACTAACTCTAAAATAAAACAGAAAATCTGATTGTTTAGCTCAATTTCACATATGAAAGGCACACGCGCTTAACAGATTTCCATAAAAACTGTATGTAGTATTTGCAGTGATGACTTTCACTTTAGTCCAGACACCAGAATATAATTTCCTTTGAAATATTCTGACTTTATTTGGTGTTCTATGCATTCACTGACCTAAAAGTCAGGAATTGATATCATGACTCCTACAGTCAAAATTACAGCTGTGAGACTGGGAACAAATGAACATATTCCTGTGGTTTGGAGATCTAGGGAAAGACATGTTAAATTCCACTCATCTTCCTCTCATCCCCCCAAAAGAATGTCAGTTTGTATCACAGATGAATTAAGTTGAAATTTTAAATATGTACCAATTGTGTTAATTCCCTGGGTTGAAAGTCCTTCAACCTGCATCACATTACCTAGTTAAGTTCAGGTATGAACAAGCCAGATGAATTACCGTAGCAGGATTTGAAGGTCACTGCATTTAATTTAATTTAGCAGCTAATAACTTAATGAGGACCAGTAGGCCTAACATTCACTGCCCAAGCACCCTCGAAAACCCAAAACTAAAGGGTTTATTATGAAGAAGTCTGATAAACAAAGTACCTGCTTTAAAAAAGCAAGCTACACTTTAGAAAAGAGAATGCAGACTGCCTTACCAAAAACAAGATAACTCAAAGGTTAAAATAAACTTGATTTTAGTGAAATTCTGTGACTTCTGTCATTTGTTTGAGTGGGTTGTGCTTATATTAATAAACAGGATAGGGGAGAAGTTGTTCATCCAGAATACAATTAATAAATAATACAGTAATAAACTGTTTTGTGTACTTAAAACTGTAAACCTACTATTGACCCACCCTGTATCACAGCCTCCCAGTACATCCAAATCACTAAACATTCCCTCAAGTGTACTCAATTTCTCTTCACAAACTTTTGTAAGAATGCTGGCCATGACACTGAATCAGTTTCCACTGCACTGCAAGAAACAGGACATTTTTTTTCCTAGAAGGTAGAGTTCCCTTATTTACATAAAAATTCTTTTCTGTGTCAGAAGAAATGGAAAATGATGATTCACTAAGGAAGAGACAGTTCATCAATGATGAGTACTTAACAAAGCCACAAGAGCCTTTGCCTTTGGGTCCACAATGTACCTAACAGGTATATATCCAAAAGACTTTGTTCCCCAAGTATGAGTAATTATAAGTACTCGGGAAGTGTCTAAAAATACAATTTCCTACAGTAAAGGCTTAATCAGCAGCTCTCAACCTGTGGGTCACGACCCCTTTGGGGGTCGAACGACCCTTTCACAGGGGTCGCCTAAGACCATCAGAAAACCCGTGTATAATTACATATTGTTTTTGTGATTAATCACTATGCTTTAGTTATAGTTGGGGGTCACCACAACATGAGGAACTGTATTAAAGGGTCATGGCATTAGGAAGGTTGAGAACCACAGGCTTAAATGAACCCTGTGGTATTGGCCTGGAATTGAAAGTCTCCATGAACAGATACACAAATATAGGTGTGCTTATACCTAAGCTAGAATACATATTTAATATCTGGGCTCTCTCTACTAAGAAGATAAAGAATCAAGAATACCCTAGAAACAATAATTACACCTAGAAACCAGATCTTAGTTTCTAAATACCATTCTTCAATAAAAAGAGCCAGGACTACTTGGAGAAGTTATTGATCCCAGGGCCAGGGGTGGGGGCAGAGTGAAATAGGGGTTGGAAGGAGAATATAAGATGATGCTGGAGTATCTTATTGGTGCCAGAAAGTAGGAAAGTACCCCAAACCAAAAAGAATAGGAGCATGTTAAATAAACACAGGAGTCAAAGTGAAGACAAAATGAGGACAACCTACATACTAAAATGTCATGAGTCCACACTGATACAAATTAAATTAATAAATAAGTAGAGATAAGAGAGAGCTTTCTCTTAAAAGATGAATTCTAATTATTAAGTAAAGAATGAGGGACACAGAACATCACAGTAATAATTGTGGCAGACAATGGATGTTAAAAAAAAAAGATGATTAAAGTTTGAGAAGGAATGGGATGGTTGCATATTCTCAAAGTATCTTTTCCAAGGTAGACTATATTCATTACAAAAGGACAAATAATTACTTCACAGCAGGGAAACCTCACCAGTAATAAGACACATCGACATCAGGAACCCACTTCCTGATGACTCACTGAAAAGGGCACATCATAGCTATGATTTTCTTGCCCAAACACATGACCTCCACCTAATTAGGAGTCATCAAACTCAAACTAGGGGAAATTCTACAAAATAACTGACCAGTACTCATTGAAAATATTAAGATCACGAAAGACTGAGGAACCGTCACAGACTGGAAGACTACAATAATATGACAACTAAATGCAAGGTGGGATTCTGGATTGGATCCTGAATCGGAAAAAGGACCTCTGCAGAAAATATCTGAATATACCTAAATAAAGTCTGTAATTTAGTTTTTAAAACAAACCAATTCCTGGGCTCCACTATCCCCTTCAATTCTGATTCAGTTTGTCTAGGACATCTGTTTTATATTTAAAGCTCAGCAAGGGTTCCAGCGATCAGAGCTGAAAACCAATGTCTTGGAAATCACCATCCTTGGCTGCCACTAGAATCACTGAGGAGCTCTGAGGAATCCCAATGCCCAGGCCACCCCCTCCCCCCAGATTACAGACACAAATACTTCTTAAAGCCCCCAAGTGGCCCCAAAATAGCAGCTTATCAAACTATGTCTAATGATCCAAGGAAGTAGATCAATTCCCAGTCCCCTCTGGAAAACCTCAGTGGCAGGGGAGTGATGAGAATTGGAAAGTATACTTCGGCTTCTCTCCTGCCTCACATCCCCTGAATGAATTCCTTTTTCAATTTGAATCTTATGACTAAATATAAATCTGTAATTGTTATGACTTCATGCTTTATTAGAATATATGTGACATGACAACTAACTTTTATAATCTCAGCTATTGACCCTTGACCTAACTGAAGACAGCCTCTCTATTTGCATTTAAGTGAAAGTTTCACAGATAAGTCTCAAAGAATGCAGCAACATTCTAGAAATTACACAGCTTTCCCTACAGGTTTTCCTAGGATTTAGGCAAATACAGAAATTATCTATTCTAGAATTTTTTCAGTAGAACTGGGTTGTTTTGACTCTTCAATACCTAAGGTATGACTATAAAACAAACTATATAAAAAGTATTTTTCCTAAAGAGGTAATATTTTTATTTAGATCCTTTCTGATAGCTATGTTCACCTCCTCTAGCCTAGACTTACATCTGACTTTTTGAGACTTCTAAGGACAGTGATGAGACTACGACTTTTATTTTCTGTGTGCTAAACTGACTGACAAGCACCTGGATCAGATCTGTAATACTGGGCTTTTCCTAATCAACTGAGTGAAATTGTTCAACTGACTGAGAGTATATAATTAATATCTGGGAAACTAAAAGAGGTATCGAATAGTATTTATTTAGCTATCTGTTGGATATCTGTCCAGTTATGTTACTCACAAAATCAGAGCAGCAAACAATTCAGACATTGCATCTAACCAGCCTTAGTGTGGCAAAAAAAAAAAAAAAATACTTGCTGAATGAAGAGAATTTTTTAAAAAAATTGTTTAGTGTATATACGCTACAGTATTGTGGAGTAGTTGTATATGCATGTATGTTAGTCGTAAAGCTGTCTCCAAGTCTTTCTTTCTGAAAACAGATGAGGGCATAAATATAAAAATGCATAATAATTTTCAGTGTACACATAATTCTGGCCACAGCCTCTCAGTTACTCTTCTCCGAGTACCTGAGCTCATCTGTGGCATCAGGATAAAAGAGGCAAACAATTTGTGAAAACAAAAAGATTCTAACAGAATTTACTCCCCCAAACTGCCTAACTAGTAACTACCACTTTTCTGTGAGGAAATAAAACTCTATGCAAGATAAATATTTAATCAGTTAATCGGTTTTGTGAACATTGTCCACGCTGGGCTGAAAGAAAGTGTTTGGTTTTGGACCCATTCACCCAGTACTGTTCTAAGATTTCAGACAGTAGAGTAATGGCCAATGTGTTGGGAAAGGGGAGGGTTTCCTAACTCAGTATAAAGCACAGTGCCCCAAGCTACACACTCCACCTCCAGGGTGACCTGCTATCTTCTACCACTGTTTATGTTACTAAATCTTGCTGTAAATAATATAACAACACAAAATTCTCTCTGAAAAAAAGTGAGTTTTTGATACTCGACCATAGAGATGCCCAGGTCCTTTGATAATGAAAGCAGAGGGGTAAGGATGGAGAAACACCACCCTCAGGGCTTCCTCGATCCCCTGCAGAAGGTGAAAATGTGAAGATTCAACCAAGGTCAAGTTTCACTTCTGCCTCATGAACAGGGGTTCTCATCTCTAATAAGAATGACCTTTCTACCTCTAAGTCACAAAAGATTCAATTCTAGGAGTATTTATTAGGAATACAAGTTTGGGTAAGAACTCCTATAGTTCATTCAGCCCTAATTTTAAAAAATGCAATCAAAGGTAATTTAAAATAAGTGAGGGTAGGTAAGGCCAGTAGATTATTTTGGAACTTCGGGGTATTTGAATATGAAACAATTTGGCCTTTTCCTTGCCAAATAAAGGAATCATCTTCACTTGTTTAGAAATTATGGAAACATAATTTGTATTTTATTTTTTTAATCTTCACTCAAGGATATATTTTTGTTGATTTTAGAGAGAGAGGAAGGGTGGAGGGGAGAGAGAGAAACATCAATCAGTTGCCTCCCTCCCTACTGGAGATCCAACGATCTAACTGGCAACCATTTTGGTATACAGGGACATCACTCCAACAAATTGAGCCACCTGGCCAGGACTGGATACATTTTTTTTTTTTTTAATTCCCAGTTTCTAAGAAAGCACAAAAAGCTTTCTGTGTTTTGTTTTTGTTTTTAATACATACATTACATTCCAAACACATAAAATCATCTTTACGATGAAAACTTTCACCTTCCAGCAAGAGGTTTGCCCAGACAGCACATGACTAGTGAGGTCACTGAGGGCCTGGACCCTGAGAACCAGGATTTGTCGTCTCCTCCTCGCCATGCACACACCCAGGTTATAAAATCTAACTCCTATATAATCAGTACAGCTTATTAAGCAGATATCAAATCCAGTGTCCTGAACACTAGCCACTCAGAAAACCCAAGTTTCTCTTGGGGCAGGGAGGTAACCTGTGGAACTTTAAGGTTCTAACATTACCATAAAAGGGAACTGATAATAAAATGCAACCTAATCAAACACCCATTGCCCTCCCTTTAGAAAGCAGGAAACGTTAAGAACTCCTTTCTATGATGAGTGGTTTGTGCTAGTGCTGCTCACTAAATGAATTTTTAAAATACTTCATCAGCTATGTTCACTATTCTCCTTTCTAACCTTTGTAACAAAGATGCATGAATCCACATATACATACAGTTTATACTATTAAAATGGAAATCTCAAAAGTAAATTGCCTCTCAGTAGCACTTGACTTCTATTCATATTCCTGAGAACCCTGAAAAAGTACTTTTACCAACAGATACAAAAGCAAAAACACACAAAATGTGATGTTTCTAAAAGGTGATGAAGAATTTTTTAACTAAAATCAACCTGATTATGTTACATTTTAAAAACAAATTTTTGTCCTGTTTTATATGTTTTCCTAAAAACATATTTAATTTTCTAAAACAAAAAACTTTACCTCATTGCATTTACTTTAGATTATTTTTAAAGGAAAAGGTTCCATAGGTAGAGTTAAATAATATTGTCCTTAATTCATCTGGTTTTGTTTCCTCAATGCAGACCTCTTAGAACTTAACACTAAGTTTATATGACTTGTTTTATATCTTGTATGACAGAAAACTCTAAATTAAAAAAAAACAACCACCACCACCTCAGGCATCAAAATAAAATCACATATATAAAAAAACTCAGACAATATGCATTTTCCCCACATACTTCAAGCTTAAAAAAAATTATTTTTGTTTGCAGTCATAGGAGAAAAAAAGACTGCAGTCACACTTCTCTATTATGTAGCAGAATAAAATGCCAGTTTCCAAGTACTGGTTTAGTTTTCAAAAATGTTTGGCCAAAATAATAAAAACTGTAAACCTTTTAGATGTTTTTTATTCCTCAACTACTGTGCCTAGATGCAAAGAGAATATGAAACCAGATACATTTAGTCTGAAACCCAGTTTTAAGAAAAATTCTCAGTTTAACTCACTTTTTTTTTTCCAGGCAGAAGGTTAACTAATAAATGGAAAAAGGTAGAAGGACGGAGTAGTGTGAATGAAGGAGACCAGGTAGGCAAAGATTTCTGTTGAACCTAACATTTAAAAATTAATAAAATCCCTTACAACACTATATTTCCAAGAAAAGGCATTAGCCATTTTCTTTTGGTGGGTTTCCTTCCCTCTTTTTTCAGTATTACCCAGACTGAGCAAGCAAAGAAGTGCTCAGAACATTGGTGGATGTAACTCACCAGGATACCAGAAGGGGCCTTTCCATGGTAAACATCTTCGGTTTTCCTTAATGAGTCTTCGTGAACCTTCTCCTCATCTTCACTATCATCTTCTAAGTAAAACATCTTAAAATTGAACTAGCTTATCAAGCATGTCTTTTTTCAAAGACGAAAGTACAATTCTAAAGTACCAAAACGGAAAGCTGCTCTGCTGACAGACTGTTTGCAAACATAGTAATATGGTTAAAACTGAAAGGAAATGGTCTTTAAAAAAAAAAAAGCAATACATACGTGACTTTACCAATAAGATTTGCTCAAAATGCCTCAACCCCTTCTCTCTGAAGGAGATAAGAAAGGGCATGGAACAGGCTGTGCCATGTGTTTACACTGATAGGTACCAAGTCCTGCCCAATCACATGACGGTCACTGCAGCTTCCATCACACAGGACAGGGATTGAGTTAATGATTCTCTAAATCAATCACATCCTCGTTTTCAGAAATAAAAACAACTATACATATGGAGATGTAAAATTAATCATGGAAGGGAAAAAAGTTTATGTATATTTGTAAGCATCAATGAGCTTCCCAAAGAGAGCCTGGTTATATATGCTTTATAGAACTCAATTACCAAAATTTTTTTATTTGTCATATTGGCGTGACCCAACATATTTTCACAAGTCTGGAAGAGTGACTGCTCATCACTATAAATAATGGACAAATAATAGTGTTAACATATTATTACATTAATGTTATTATAATTATATTATGTAGTAATATAATTAACAATTTATTTAACTTCAAGAATATGACAGTGCAACACTGTAAAATTCAAATATTCTTGGAATTTCCTTTACAGCCATCATTAAGTCAACATATAGTAACATCTAGTGAATTGTTTAAGAAAAAAAAAATACACAACACATGGACAAAATTATTAATTTTTAAATTGAAACATACTATTTTATTCATCATCTAAGACAGTGCTGTTCATTACAAATAGCCACTAGCCACATGTGGTTGTATTTCCAATGAGGCTAGTACCAATTATGATGTGCTGTCAGTGTAAAATACACACACTTAGAATAAAAAAGAACTGAAATAATCTCATAATTTTTTATATATCATGTTGGTTACACATTAAAATAATATTTTAGATATATTCAGTTAAATAAGGTATTCTTAAATAAATTTCACTTTTTTTTTACTTTTTAATATTACTAGAAAATTTAAAATTACCTATGTGGCTCCCACTATATTCCATTGGACAATGCTACTTCAGAGTCACAAGACAATCTTAAGAGCAAAGGGGGTAAAAAAGGCTACTCAGCCGAAGTTTTACCAATGAATACCTGAAGACAGGGTTTGTCATCATTCCATAAAAATATTTAGTTAATTCATCAACAATATACTAACTGGTCCTCATACATTTAATGATGTTCACATTATTAAATCTTTTTTTCTACCACCAAATATCACAAAAAGACAAAATTCCCAAATGTCTGACCAAATAAATGGGGTCCAGTTATGTTTACTGCAGAAATATACCACAAAGATACACATAATAAAAATGTTAAATGGCAGAGTTAAAAACAAATTTCACCAAAACCAGAAATGGGAAAATTCAATTTTACACTGCATGCTGCCCAGCCTACCAGATATTAATGTGAACCTGGAGTACATGAAGTGCCTACAGGACCTTGTAATCTAATTCAATATGTATCATGTACACGAATTCTTCCCTTCAAAAGAAGTGATTTTTTTGAGGGGTCTAAATATGATGCATCCCTCACTGGTGTGGCTCAGTGGCTCAGTGGGTTTGCCAGTCTGTGAACCAAAAGGTCACTGGGTTCAATTCCCATTCGGGGCACATGCCTGGATTGTAGGCAGGGTCCCCAGTTGGGGGCATGTGAGAGGTGGCCGACAGACGTTTCTCTTGCACATCAATGTTTCTCTCCCTCTCTCTCTAAAAAAATAATCTTTTTAAAAAGATATTATGATGCAATGTAAAAAATTTTAAACATCTTCCTCCATGTCCTACTGCAGTTCCAGATTCCTGGCATCAGATGGTAGTAAGAAAAAACTGATACTGGGGTACTAACAAGGAGATAAGGAGAAAAACATAAGAAGGTGAAGAAGAGGCAAGAGAAGGAAAGCAGAAGAAATAAAACTTGGAAGAGATAAGAAAATGCAGGGGGGAAACTGTAAGTAGAGAAGATGGAGAGATGAAGATACAGGGAAAGAGAAAAATGAAGGAAAAAATTTTTTAAATTAATTTATTGTTATTCTATTACAGTTGTCCCATTTTACCCCTATTGCTCTCCCCTGCCCAGCCCACCCCACCCCTTCTCCCTCAGTCAATCCCCACACTGTGGTCCATGTTCATGGGTCATTCATATTAGTTCCTTGACTAATCCATTCCCCTTCTTTCTGCCCCTTCCCTTCCCCCCTCCCCTCTGGTCACTGTCGGTCTGTCTCATCTATTTTAAATGTGAGGAAACTCAGGCACAGAGAGAGGTCAGGCAATTAGCCCCAGGTCACCCACTTAGATGACACCAGATTTCTAGTTCAGTCCTCTCCCCCCATGCCCACCCTGCCAGGTTAAGACAAGAGAAAGTGCTAGGGTGTAGGGGGATGGAGATTGACAGGAAAGGGTTAGAAAGGCCTAACAAGAGAGGTGAGATCCAGGAGGGCAGAGATTGACGGGTATGACCTCTGCTCTGGCAACCTTTGCCTCAAATGCTCTTTACACAACAAGCAGGCCCCAGGCCAGCCACTTCAGTTTCCTGCTAGTACTGGAATTGTTTCAGTGTTTCGATTAATGACTCAGAATGTTCTGACTGCAAGGGAGCATGTACCATGGACCAAATGGAGCATGAGCTCATCTTCCAGACATCTTTTTAGTCAAGAAGCACACGCCTTCAGCTTCCTCCTGCAGTGACCTGTCAATCACCTCGCCGCCAGGCTGGTACCGAACATTCTGGTTCCAGCCTGTCACTTGAGAGATGGCTTTTTGGGCATGATAAATAAGAGTTTAAAATAAAACCAACAATTCTTAATCATCACGTGATTTTTCAAAGAAAAGTGCTACTATATATTGTCAAACTTTTTCTCTATAGGTTAAGATAAAAATAATGATTGAATATCAAGAAAAATAACTTTTTACTTTTCATAGCATTTTCATTATCTTTTTTTTTAAGTGGGTAGAAGCTAGATGCTTTTTCCCAAGACTTAAATCTTTCCAAACAAGGTCCAGTTTAGGAAAACAAAGCTAAAATGCTAGTCAGAAGAGTCATAATCTTATTTAGATTCCATAGCTAATGACATTAGTAAAATATATATCGTGTTTGTTTTTTTTTCTACTACTAATTCCATTAGTATATGAGACTAGGTATAAAACACTTTTCAAGAAGATGTAAGGATTTATTTAAAACTCCCTAACCTGAAATCTGCTTCAGTAGGAATTTGGTTCACTAGAAATACCTTTATGCCACAAATTACAGTCTCATTTTAATGCAAAACATGAAAATAAGCTCCCCCCAGTGGTCATGATTTGGAATAGCTATTTATTTCTACTGAATTACCAATGAAGAGGTGAGAACGTTTTGAGTAGTTAAAAAAATATATAGCACAATGAAAACATTTTTAAATCCTCAAAGAATTCATAATCACCATAATTACTCTATAGTGAAGAAATTAACTGAAGCACCTTTCTGCATTTTCAAGGCCACTCACATATGAAAGAGACCCCCCCAACAAAAAGACCAAAGCCCACCTGAAGCAGGGTTCCTTGAGCCAGATGGCTCCCATCATTTATAATACACTAGAGCATATGAAGTTTCTCTTCCAATATCTGGAACTACTTAAAATACACCGTTAACCTACGAAAATAATCCAAAGGTGGCCAATATGCTTTCTTCAAAACCAAGAGAAAATTCCTCTTGATGCCACTCTGAATTTCTTAAACATTTGTAATTTAACTGTTTATTGGCAAATGACTATCTAGTTTACTGAAGTTCCAGTGTTTCATAATATCCTCACACAATCCCAAAATGCTAGAGAATTGCTAGTGACTATCTGAGCTGTGAATGAATGAATAATCAAATACAAACATATCAAAGAAGGAAAAAAAGGGTCTCCTGAGGCCAGGAGGCCCAGCTTAAAGTGACACTCCCAAAGATAATCTTGAAGATTTATATTTTATCTTCAAATCAACATATTCTGCATTTTGCTTTGATGTATCCATTTCTTTGAAAATAAATGACTAACTGGCCAAAGTTCAAGGGTTAATGCACAACATTTACTGTATGGCCTAGAATATCCTCAGTGTACATATATCCCAGTTTAAGAAGTTTGGGACTAAACATCCTGTGAGATCTAATACTTCTGACACTAATGTTCCAGTTAAACTTTCACTCAGATATTTTGAGATTGTGAGGAAAAAATATGAGAACTGTCTGGCTGTAGCAGTCAAGCCCATCTGTTTGATTATTAGGGTAAAGCTAAGGAGCCCAATCAAGGATCAGAAGATTCGTGGTTTGATTTGTCATAAATTCTGGACAGTCCCAATAAAATAAATCAAAGTAAATGGGAAACCTTCTGCCCTGCTCAGAACCTCCACAGCAGCTGCCTCACTGTGTGTGTGTGTGTGTGTATTTCTGTGTCCTGTTAATAACATGTTTCTTTTTAAATGTTTGTCTCTTCCCTCAATCATTTCAACCCCTGAACAGCAGTTTGCAATGGCCCTGTTCCCACAACACCACTCAGGAGTGACATCCTAAGCATATAAGCAATTTTATGTACTAGGGTTTTGTCACCCCATTTTGTTCACGCTCAAGAAATCCTGTTAAAATGCAAGTCATACTGTCAAATTTGAAAATAGTAAACAGAAACAGATGTTTTGCTATACAGGAATGTACCAGTATTTCACAACACTGATAGAGTAAAGGTCCTTCAGGAAACACAATGTTGGGTTTCTCCACTCCAGGTCAGAAGTAAGATAGCTTAAAATAGCCAAAGAAAACCACAACAAATGAAGTGAGCAAGAATTGATGACATCATCAACACAACCCAAAGAAAAATATGTGAAAATTACCACAAACTATGAGATCACATTCTTTGACTCTTAAGAGGAACTTCCCGATTCTACAGTTGGTTCTGCATAACATTCCTAACTAAAAATTTTCGGGACCATTTGAAAAACTGGTGATGGTTAATTATTTTGTTGCTGTGATTTTACCCCTTTCAAATAATTATATACAATAATTTTTATTTTCAAAATATTGGCAATTAGCTGATATTCTCCTTCCATCTATACAAATAAACTGTGACTACAGTGTTGATTCAGTACTTAGAAACCAGGGAATCACCATTCCCTTGGATGTAGTTTCTTGGGGATGTAAACATTTTATCATATAAAATTCATACAAATAATAATAGAGCAAGATATCAAGAAATAGGTGTACAAAGATATACACAATTGACATCCCATATATATAACTGTCATCAACAGTGAGGACCTACTCATGTCTCAGAGCTACTACATGAAGAAGCCAGGATATAAACCAAGGCCTGTCTGAGTACAGAGCCTTTGCTTTCAATTGTATTATTGATGTTTAATTTACAGTTTGCTTACTATCATATTAATAGGCTTAAAGAAAATACTGCCCAAGAAGTTGGGATTATCATTGTAATTAAGAATCATCATGAGTGCTAAGAATCATCCAGATAAAACAGACAGGTGAGAGTGTAAGTTACTGATCTGTAGCCTTAAATGGACCAATGGAGCCTGGCAACTCTGCAATGTTTCTGTAGTCAGCTTGCTCTCGCAATTGTTTCTTTTTCAAACCTCCACATTTCTCAACCTGACTACCTCTCCATCAACCTTCCTTCCCCATCAGAATATACAGCATTTCATGTTCTTGTATGCAGATTCATTTGCATTCTTCCTGAAATGAACAGCAAAAATGGCTAAAATATGTTGCTATGAGAATAAGTTAAGAAATTTACTTTTTCAATATTTAGAAAATTCTATTGTTACATCTGTCTGATACCCGATATAACTGGTAAATTTAACTTAAAGCAAAAATAATAAGAATTCTTAGATTACTGTCTTTCAGAAATTGAATCTGTCTACATCTAAAGTTCTTTCTGATATATAAGGAAACGAAAAAAACTGTAGCATTGGTACACAAATATACACATGACAATAGTTAAATTACACACATATAGATGAACACAATTCCAAGATGACTGGAGTAGTTACATTTCTCCATTGATGGTAGGGCCTTAAATCAGCTTTGCTACTCTTAGATGTTAAATGTGGGTAATGTCTAAAATTTAACCTTGCAAGGCCAGGACATAATGTAGGATCCAAGAAGGCAAAGAAGCATCTGAAAGCAGCAGCATTAGAAGAAAGGTTCTTCTCTTCTCAGGACACAACACCAATGAAACAACGAGCAGGTGTGTTATAATTTATTATTACAATTTATTTTTCTTCCAAAGTAACATACCTTATAAAGCTCTCTGAAGAACAGGATATTTATTTTATGTAAAAATCATAAGCCTTTGTAACAAATTAATTTTATTCAAGTCTTTAATATGTATGTACTTTAATCACAGAACTTCTGCATATGAAAAGAAAAAAGCAAACAAAGGCAATTTAAGCTAAACCTTGGTGAGAAATTGTATGGTAAACCAGAATTTATACTGAACCATACAAGAAAACAATGCTTGCAGCCTAGTATTATTTATCTAATATTTAACTCTGAGTCACACTTTGGAGCTAGTCCTTTGCATATATTATCTCTGATCTATGCAACTTCTGGGAATGGCAGATTTGCTTTATCTCTATATTTTACATATGAATAGAGGCACAGAGAGATTATATGCTATAATCCAAGGTTACCAGTTAATTTTTAAAAGTGCCAAAACCAAGTTCAAAAGCTAATCTACCTAGTTTCCAACCTCTAGCTATTTTCCATAGACCTTGTAGGACTTATTAAGGTTGGAACTCAGATTTAATATGCTTAGGTATTTTTAAAATCTCAAATACAATAAATCTAAAAGGACAAAATATCCAGGAATAAATTTAAGCAAGGAGGCCAAAACTTGCATATTAAAAATTACAAAACATTGCTGAAAAAAAACAGAAAATGACTTAAAAGAAAGACGTCTCCTGTTCAACGACAAAAAGACTTAATATTGTTAAGATGTCAATACTACCAAAACAAGCTACAGATTCAATGCAAATTGCTATCAACATCCCAACACACATTTTTTGCAGACATAGAAAGTTAATTCTAGAGCGTCGGCCTGCAAGCCAAGTGTTGCTGGTTTGATTCCCAGTCAGGGCACATGACTAGGTTGCACGTCAGGTCCCCAGTTGGGGGTGCGAGTGAGAGGCAACCACACAGTGATGTTTCTCTCCCTCTCTTTCTCCTTTCCCCTCTCTCTAAAAATAAAATAAATAAACAAATAAATAAATTATTTTTTTAAAAAAAGAAAGTTAATTCTAATATATTGATATGTAACTGAGAGGGGCCAAACCATCTTGAAAGTTTCTGATTTCAAAACTTATTACAAAGCTACAGAAAACAATACAGTGTGGTACACAGACCAATGGAATAGAATTGAGAGTCCAGAAATAAACCCAAACATTTATGGCCAATTGATTTTTGACAACAATATCAAGTCCATTCAATGGGGAATGTGCTGAGACAGCTGGATTTCCACATATATAAGAATGAAGTTGGATCTCTTATCTCACATCATATAGAAAAATTAACTGAAAATGGATCAATGACCTAAATATAGAGCTAAACCCATAAAACTTTTTGAAGAAAACATGAGAGTAAATATTCATGCCTTTTGATTTGGCAAATGATTTTTAGTATGAAACCAAAAGCATGAGTAACACAGAAAAAGCAAATAAACTGAATTCCATCAAAATTTAAAACTTATTTTTTTTGCATCAAAGGACATTATCAAGAAAGTAAAAAGACAATGTACAGAATGGGAGAAAATGTTTCTAAATCATATATCTAATTAGAGTTTAATATCTAGAATATTAAAAGAACTTCTACAACTCAACAATAAAAAGACAAACAACTCAAATATAACATGGACAACAGGCTTAAATAAATTGTGACAACCAAAAATGTCTTCAGTCATTTCTGAGTGTCCCTGGGGGCAAAACTTCTTTCAGTTGAGAACTACTCGTATGTATGTGGCCCTGTATTTGCATGTCTGTTCTGGCTGTACTCTCACAAATGTTAGGAGTGGGCAAGTCAGGCACATAGCTTGACTTTTAATTTAGACAGATCAAGTTTTAAAATACAGCTCTACCACCTTTCTGAGCTTCAATTTGACCTGAGCTTCCATGACCACTCCATAGAGCCTAGGTCATAATACCTACCAGGGAATACTTCTTTCAGGAATCAATGAAATAGCACCTGTAAATTACTAAGTACTTAATAAATATTAATTTCCTTCCTTCTTTTCATTAAAAAACAATGTGTTGAATAGCTTTAAGGCCTATGCCACATAGGTGTCTAACAGATGATTGTTAGGCTGGATCTCTGCCACCAAGGAGCTCACTATTTAGTGAAGCACACAAGAAAGTAAACAAATGACTTCCAGTCTAATTCCCAAGTCCACCAACAGCTCTTTTTATCTGTTTTAGCCTCTCAAACCATTTCTCTATTCCCTAAGGCCCATCCAACTGAGGTCTACCCTTCAGCCTACTTGTATAAACAGTATGAATCTAATTCACATTCCTGTCACCAAATAGCCAAAACAAGACTAACATGGGTCAGAAAAACACTAGGGGTGTATATAACGGTCTTAAGGTAAAAACTATTGGATCTAGCTGCCCAGAGACCTACATCCTATACTGGGCCCAAATCAGACTGGCCACCCCAAGAGGCAGGTAAGGGACCTTCCCCAATGTTTTTCTTTCTTCCAACTTTTGGTATAAAACTGCTAAGTCACACTGTGTTGTCTTTTTAATTAATCACCTCTGAAGGTTACAATAAACTGATCACATTGATATGCCACTGTTCAGCATATTATTAGTACTCCTCTTTTTCTGGAAGAATAAAAATCAGTATCATTACTATATGGTCACAACTCTCAAGCAATACAAAAGTAGATGTGATTCTTCTCTCTGACATGGAAGATCCATTACTCTGAACAACTTCTGGACATTTCCAAAAACCTAAACTACCTTGAAAGGCAAAGATCTTCAACCACTGAGCACAAAAGGATATACAGGGTAAAAGTAGGTTTATAGTTGTTTGTATGAAAAATAATACAGTAATTAATAATAATATAAAAATAAACTCTGTTTTGCATACTCACTACTATAAACAGAGTTCTCCCCACTGTGTATTTTGAGACTCCGAAAGCAATTTTAAAAGTGGTATTTCAAAATGTTTTTGAGAATGACTGCATCATTGAAATGAATATATCGCCACTAAAGTGGGCAATGTGCGTTGACTACATAATTTTTTCTCATATTCTTTTACAATTACTTTTTTTAAATGATTAAGATTTACTCAATGGTTTTAGTCTGCAAACTAGGAACACAGGCAAAAATCCAGATGTGTTCCAAAGAAAGAAGAGTTAAGAGTTCTCTTAACTCTTCTTGAGAATTACCAGTCCTGCATTATTAACCCTAGGATTGCCCCAGGAGTTGTGATGATGAAAATGTTGGTCCACAAGATGGGGGCCAAGTGGTCTGGATAATAAATGTTAGGTGGATGTCAAGAAGTCTGGATACATGAGGTAATCAGAGGGTTATCTGGAGTTTGGTATCTGTCCATGTATATACCAAGACATTGACGCAGGACTCAAAAGTTCAAAAAATTTTAAGTTTCAGGGGTAGTTAGAATAAGTATAAAGTCTTTCCTCATACCTCAACCTTGAAGATGTTAAAAATTTTAGCAGCTTGGTTAAAGTGACTCCACTTTATGTATTTCCTGCTTTCACTTTTTCCTCAATATCATGGGTGAGCATAAGTGACACCATTTGGCCCTGCAGTTTTCTCTTTAATATTGTGTATAAATCTTGAAATAAAAAAAATACCACAACTAAAGTGAAAAAAATAATAATCAAATCTCTGTCACTCTTATGTCTTTTATCCCTCTTTTTCCTTATAATCTTTCCTCCTGAAAGTTACTTTGGTGGAAATGTGGTTTTACGGATGAACTGTACAGCAAAATAGTTTGAAACTGAACTTATTGAGGGTAACATAGGTTAATAACATTATTTTCAGGTATACAAAAATATAATATGACATCTGTGTTTCCTCCCATTACCATATATCTGACTCCCTTTACCCACTTCGCCCTCCCCACTCTTTTTCCCCTCTGGTAACTACCATTCTGTTGTCTATCATCTGTGAGTTTGATTTGTTACTTTTTGTTTTAAAATCCATATATGTGAGTGAAATCATACTTTTTGTCCTTTTTCATCTGATTTATTTCACTTAGTATAATAATCTCAAGATCCTTCTATGCTGTCAAAAACAGCAGTATTTCATCTTTTTAAAAAAAAATATTTTATTATTTTTAGAGAGAGAGGAAGGGAGGGAGAAAGAGAGGGAGAGACAGATCAATATGTGGCTGCCTCTCGTGCGCCCCCAACAAGGCAACCGGCCCGCAACCCAGGCATATGCCCCGACTGGAAATTGAACCAGTGACCCTTTGGTCTGCAGGCAAGCACTCAATTCACTAAGCCACACCAGCCAGGGCCAGTATTTCATATTTTTATGGCTGAGTAGTATTCCATGGCACAGTATTGTTTTTTAAAAGAACTACCAGAAGCTTTCTTATCATCCATTTGTAATGGAGCACAAAACTAAAAAACTTGAGGTAATTAGAACCTAGGGGTAAACTTTAGATTTATTAACATGTTGCACTTGTTATTTAAATAATATCCTTCATCAAGACAGTGCCATAATTCTACAAAAACAATCAGACCAACTACATAATGCATCAATCATTTTATGATTCCTGTAGGTGAAGAGGAGGATCTTCCCTGATTACTAGTACCACACTAATTCAAGACAAGAAAAAAACAAGTACCAATCCATCAGCTTACTTAACTTATGTCATAAAAAGTGACCGAGAGAATTCCTCAGTTCCCGTAACACACACTTGGTTTCTTCAAAGACCTCCCATCTCTCTTGCATTTTACTCTCAGGAATACATTCCCCTAGATCCCCAGAGTGCAGTTTTTAGATCAGGAAGCATAAATGCACCACTTCTCCACTCCTCTTTGGAACTGTTGGGTCCTTCTGTCTCAGTTAAGTAGAACATGACAACCATGAGGCCAAGAAGTAGGGATGTGAACTCCTGTACAGCCATGCAGAGATACTACTCACAACTACAGGCATCCCATCCAGGTGTCTGCAGAGGGTCCTCAGGAAACAGGCTGTGGAGATGGATGAGTTTTCTACCAGTGCCAATTAAAATACAGCTCAAATTTCACACCCTGCTTTATTCTGTACAGTGCCTACTGGGCCCCAGTAAAACTTTTCAGAAATATAAGAATTCCTGGCTCTGGGAGGGCATTTATTTGGGTGAATAAAGGGAGAGGCCGTGGAGATGGAGGCCAACTTAACCACTGCTGTCAGCGTCACCCATCATTCTAATTTGAGCTGTGTCCTAGATGTATGCAGCTTTGCAAAACAAACGCCAGGTAAGGGTACACTTGTGTATTTTCGCAAGCCAACTTGCACATTGAACTACTTCAACAAGGGAGAAGGGCTTCCAAGATCAATAACAGGTCAGTGAAACAACATTTGGAATTCTAGAAAACAAAGCCTGTTTCACTCACTGATCTATTTAAAAACAGCGTCTACTTTTACATGCCAGGCACTATTATATTCTGAGCTAGGATCGGGCAATGAACTTGCCTGACAAGGTACTTGCTCTGGAAGCACTTAGATGCTAATAGAGAAAGAAAACAAAAAATAAAATTCTAGCCTAGGATAACTATTATAAAGAAAATTAAAAAGGCTGATGCCATCAGAAAGTAAGGAAAGAAAGGCAGGAGGAGACTACTCTAGGTAAAGGGCTTAGGGAGTTGAAAACAAGGAAGTGTATGAAAAATTTTTTTAAACCAATGAATAAACTACAGGAAGACTCACACATCTGAAAAAGAAATAGGGTATAATTAATATGAAAGATAGAGCATCAGAACCTGTCCAATAATGTTCACATATATACTTAGGATTTACTTTCTCACAAGACATTGTGGCTATTCTTTCATCATTTTTACAGCCTTCAAATTACTTCAGAAACAAAGCAAGAGTAGAAAATGAGATGAATCAGATACTAAGTTAAACACTCAGGAAACCAGAAGAATTTTTACAGTAACACAAAAGTCTGAACAAAAATCTCCACTTGTCATTTAAAAATTACTTCCCAAGAGTTGCTTTCTGATCTTCAATGTAGATGTGACTATAGCATCTTTGAAAACACTTTATAACTAGACATTCTTTTAAATACAGAGGCTGTCACACACTTCTCTTAAAACTCACTATGAACTGAACTGTATCCCCAAAAGTATAAGTTTAAGTTCTAACCCTCAATACCTCAAAATGTAACCTTACTTAGAACAAGATCTTTACAGAGATAACGAAGTTAAAATAAGGTCATTAGGATGGGCCCTACACCAATGACTAGCTACCTTATAAAAGAGAAATTTGGACAGAGACAGACACACATACACACAGAGAGAAAGCCATGTGAACATGAAGATAAGAGATCAGGATATTGCATCTACAAGCCAAGATGTACTGAAGACTGTCAGCTAACAGTCAGAAGCTAGGAGAGAGGCATGAAATGACTGTCCCTTACAGCCCTCAGAAGGAAGCAATACTTCTGGCACCTTGATCTCAAACTTCCAGCCACCAGAACTGTGACAATTTCAGTTGTTTAAGCCAACCTGTGGTATTTTGTTACAGCAGCTCTAGCAAACTAATACACTCACTAACATAAGAGCAAAGAAGTATAAAAGGGGTAGGTAATCCACAAGTACAAAGAGAATGGTACAGAGAGGAAATGAAAGATGTCAAGTTTTTGAAATGCAAAAAATGGAAGGAAAAATAAAGAAAGAAGACCAGAAAGTAAGGAAATGCTCAAACGAAAGCCCACATTAATGGAAAAAAAGAGATAGAACTACAAGAAAAGTTCTCAAAGTCAAAAACATGATTTTCCAAATTGAAAGCTCCCATTAAGTCCCCAGCACAAAGGATGGAAAGATACTGCACTTTTGTGGGCAGTCAGGACAGAAAGATGCCAAAAGACAATGGTAAAGCCTCCACGGTTTCTTTAAGGGCAAAGGATTAAGAAACCTTCATGTGGGCAGGGCTACACAAAGCACATCATGATCTCAATCAGAGGTACTGTACAGTATCCCAGTGCTGGCTACTTCACAAACTGTTCACCAGAACACACAGCTGCAGATGATTCTGCTTCTGGGGTAAAGATTCACCAGGCCTGAGAAGCACCTATATACTATTGAGTTGGCCAAAAAGTCATTACATTTTTTCCATAAAACAATGGACCAATTTTTCACTTTCACCAACAATTTTACTGATTTGGATATTTTGAATATGCTGGCTATCTCCCACTATTGGCTTCTAGTTGGTAGAGACCAGGGGTGCTGCTAAACATATTACAATGTGTAAGGCAGCTCCACAGCAAAGAATTATTTGGCCAAAATGTCAATAGTACCAAGAAACTTTGCAGACCACTTTTGACACATTCAATCAGTCACAGCACCTTCTCCGTATATACACTGCACAAATCTTTTTTGGTGTTTCAGTTGCATTTTTACCTTTTTTGAAATAAAGCATAATATGCTGAGAATACTGAGTTATCTTCTATCTTCAATGTTAAAATAGCTACACAAAAATTTACTAATTTTGATAGGTGTTTTTAAAAATGCACACTGAAAGATGGAGGCTTAGAGAGACACGCGGGGTCTCTCTCCCTCCACAACTAAAAAGAAATACAACTATCTCCAAACTAGAGACAACCAGAAGTTCCAGAAAATCAAGCTGCATGGAAGTCCAACAAACAAAGATATAAAGAAGAAATACACATCCAGACAGGTAGGAGGGGTGGAACCATGGCAGTCCCAGGGAGGGACACCTGGGAGGTGTTCCCAGCTCCTGACCAGACTCGCAGCTCATGATCCCAGCACCAAGGAAAATCAAGCCTCATTGCTTCTGACTGTGCAAACCTGTAGGGGTTGGGGCAGAGGACAAAACTGCTGGTCTCTCAGCAGAGTCCGCTTATTTAAAGAACCCCGATGGTCCTAGAACGTCTGCAGACACACCCACCCTGGTAATGATGATCAGATCAACAGCTAGAGAGGCGCCAGTCCCGTATGAAAGTGGGAGAAGTGCCTGAAAAAGGGGCAAGAGCTGAGCAAGCGGCATTGTTCCCTCTCTGACCCCTCCCCCACATACAGCACCATAATGTGGTGAAATGGGTCGCCGGTACTGATGAATACCTAAGGCTTCGCCCCTTAAAACATAACAGGAGCGACAGCTCTACCTAAGACACAGAGGCAAACAAACACCAGAACCTGTCAAGATGAGGAGACAGAGAAGTATGACCCAAAAGGGGGAACAGATCAAGGTTCCAGTGGGAGCACTAAGCGACAAAGGGATAGCCAACCTAACAGATGAGGAGACAAGACAACCTAACAGATGTAGAATTCAAAACACAGGTGATGAAGATGCTCAAAGGCTTGACAGATATTCTTCAGTATGGCAAATGCATAAGAGAAGTGGAGGCTATGCTAAGTGAAACGAAGGAAAGTCTACACAAAACCAATGGTGAAGGGAAGGAAACCAGGGTTCAAACCAATGATTTGGAAAACAAGGAAAAAAACAACAGTCAACCAGTACAGAATAAGGAAACAAGAACTGAAAAAACTGAGGAGAGGCTTAGGAATCTTTGGGACAACTATAAACATGCCAACATCCGAATCATAGGAGTGCCAGAAGGAGGAGAGGAAGAGCAAGTAATTGAAAGCTTATGTGAAAAAATAACGAAGAAAAACTTCCCAAATTTGGCGAAGGAAATAAACATACAAGTCCAGGAAGCACAGAGAGTCCCAAACAAGCTAGATCCAAGGAGGACCACACCAAGACACATCATAATTAAAATGCCAAAGATGAAAAATAAAGAGAGAATCCTAAAATCAGCAAAAGAAAAGCAGAGTTACCTACAAAGGGGTGCCTATAAGACTGTCAGCTGATTTCTTAAAATAAAATTTGCAGACAAGTAGGGACTAGCAAGAAGTATTCAAAGTGATGAAAAGCAAGAACCTACAACCAAGATTACTCTATCCAGCAAAGCTATCATTTAGAATGGAAGGGCAGATGAAGTGCTTCCCAGACAAGTTAAAGCTAAAAGAGTTCATTATTATGATGCCATTATTGTATGAAATGTTAAAGGGACTTATTTAAGAAAAAGAAGATCAAAACTATGAACACTAAAATGACAACAAACTCACAACTATCAATAACTGAATCTAAAAAGTAAAAACAAAATCCAACTAAGCAAACTAGAATAGGAACAGAATCATAGGTATGGGGATCATTTGCAAGGTTATCAGCTGGAAGGGGGAAGGGGGAGAAATGGGGAAATGGTGCAGGAATTAAGAAATATAATTGGTTGGTACAAAATAGACAGGGGGATGTTAAGAATAATATAGGAAAGAGTGAAGCCAACGAACTTATATGCACGACCCATGGACATGAACTAAGGGGGGTGGAATTCCTGGGGTAAGCGGAATACTGGGCAGAGGAGAGCAAAGGGGATAAAACTGGGACTACTGTAACAACATAATCAATAAAATATACTTAAAATATGCACACTGATATGACAGCTGTCACAATACAATCTAGCAAAACTGTTTCAAGTAAAGTTAGAAACAACTAAGCACTATTAGAACCATTTTTTGAAAAAAAACCTAAACAAACTTTTTGGCTAACCCAATACATTCTCTGTGTGCTTTTATACCCTTCTGATTTTTTTATACTGGTGACATACCTGCCTCCTAGCCAGGAGGAAGTGTACAAAACAGGCCCAGAACTTCAGGTTCACCATGAAGCCAGGTGAGGAGTTGTAGTTCCCGGATGTTCCAGTCACTCCCCGACCATGAATGGTCCAGGGACAGATACTGCAAATCACAAATGAGGGCAACTCATCAGGTGATGAGAAAGTAAGGGAAGACTTTTAAAAAGATAACAGTAAAGTTGCTAAAAAAAAAGTTGAGAGAATGAGAAAGGATAGAAAGAGAGGGAAGTAGAGGGAGAGAGAAACAGAAATTTAAAAGTTTGGAACTTCTCAAAAAAAGCAATTTCTCAAAAGTAACAATTCAAAAATTTAAAGGAAAACTATTTCATTCTATAGCCACCCTATTAATCAAGTATTAGAATCAACTTTCAGACATGTAAGTTTTCTCACAGTAATAACCCCATGTGATCCCATTCTCAAAAAGCTACAGGAATATGTGCCCACCAGAATGAGGAAGCATGCTGGGAGGACTATGTAGAAAACAGGACCAAACACCAGAGAAATTAACAGAATTCTGGTGAGGTGTTGATTGCACTGAGGAGTTCTGTAGTTCTGTCAGAAACTGGGGGTCTGAATTAGTGATTGGTACTGAGAAACACAAGTCAACAAAACAAGTCCAGAGAAAACAAAAATTTGAACTGGTAAAGAAATAAAATCAGCTTGTTTTGAACAGTGAATACTGAGAAAATAAAAAATTATGTTACAATGTATTGGGAAGATAGAAGGAAACATCAGTAAGGAGGATTATATAAGAGATGAATCTTCATCTTGCATAGTAGGAAATCCATAGACAATGCCTAAAATTAAAAAACCAAGCTATAATAGTATAAGCATACAAACATGGACTTAAATCCCACAAGAAACACGTAAGAGTTGAAAGAAGTCACTTCTAATAAGCATAATCGGCAGTGAGGAAGAGACTGGTATTCATCATATACCTCAAGGTACTGTTCGAGTTTTTAAACTATATATAAAAGTAATACACTTAAACATTTTAAAGATAAATAGAACTACTATGTGATGCAGCCTTAGGAAAAAAATCAAATTTACAGGAATGAAAACTACTAAGGAAAAGAAAAAATAAACACCAAGCAAATATGAGCACTGTGGGTTTGGTTTGGTTTTGCTTCTAATTCTAGGAAAGCTGTTTTCCAACTTTTGGCATCAGCACCTGTGGTCCATTGGCGCTTTCGGTTATGTCTCATTAACAAGACAAAACCAATGAACCAGGAAATTTAAATACAGCAAAGTTCCTACAAAATCACCTAGCTTATTCACTTGGGGTAAGAAAATGTCTAACGTAAAAGCCCCTTTACGTTCTACGGTGAGAATACCAGCAAAAGATTTAGCGAGCATCCAAAATCTTTAAAAAAAAAAAAATCGCCCACCATAATATAGGTATATTAGTGCTTGTCAAATTTCATGTAGTTTTATAATCTAAGTGAATTTTTTTTAAATCAATTATTAGATTTTATACAAAAACATTAATTACTTAGCGACTTTATGAAGTAGTGAGCGACAGAATTTTTCTTCCAGTTAGGCATTCACTTGCACTATACAGGATGAGACAACAGTAGGTTTACAGTTGTTTGTATAGAAGGTAATGCAATAATTAGTAAGTAATAATACAAGAATAAACTGATATACTCTCAACTGTAACCTACTTTGCCCTACCCTGTATATAGTAAGTACAGAAAACAGTTCTGCTTTCTAAACAAAGGCTCCATCTACAAGCCTTGACAACAAAATTCATAAAGATGAATTTTGATAGCAAAGTTCACAAGGCTTAAATTTATAAAAATGTAGTACATAAAATTTATACACAATATTACTAACTTATAAAAGCATATTTTCTATTTTTAAACTATAGAAATAAAAATTCTGGGTGTCAAGATAGCAATTTCAAGCAAACACATGAAGCAATCATATTTTTATATGAGACATACGGTAAATACCTTTCAACATATTCTCACACTAAAAATATAAGTACAGAAGCTTTCTTCAAAATATTTCCTGTGACTAACGTTCAATCACTCATGCAGTATTCCCTTCTCAATCCTTTCCTACTCCAGTTTTATTATAAGAGTCTGCTTTACATAGAAGTAGACTTAATTCACCCTATAAAACTTTAAGCTGTTTCAGGACAAGAGGATGTTCTATTCATCTTTTTTTTTTTTTTCCTCTATTCATCTTTTTATCTTTTGCCCCTGTGCCTCTCCATACTGCCTCATCTGATTAAAGCTCCTAGCCAGCTGCCCTGTGTCTGAATCTCTGGTTTAATACACACCCTCATCTAATCCTAAGAATCAGCCTATCGGTAGCTATTGTTATTTCCATATTACAGATGATACAACTGAGTAAACTATATAACAAAAGCGTACTCATGAATTTGGGAATTCCTAAAGCTATCTATGAATGTATTTCTGTTTAAGTGAGAAGTCCTGCTGTATTGAAGAGTCAGTAAACACCAAATCATTCATCTTTTCAATTACAGTAAGTAAAACACAATTAAAACTTTATTAGAGAGAATGCTATCTACCCATGCAGTTACCAAGTGAGTCAATGATATAGCGAAGAAAGCACCAGTTCAAAAAATAAATCTGTTCAAAAACTAAAACTCAGATACTAAACAATGTTAGCAGTTTCTGCTGGCTACCCATAATGCGATGGGAGAAAGGTTCCTGAATGGAGTAAGGAGCTAGAAGCTCCCTCCGACTCCAAAATGTTTTAACTCTGTTTCTACACACAGTCCAGTCCCAAGTAACCCAGGCATTATTGGAGTACAGTTTTCAAATCAGGTATAGTTAAAAATACCTGGGAAAATCCTTGAAGAAGGTATCATGTTGGATACTGACATACCAGCAGGTCACAAAAAGTTCAACTGTGTCCATTTCTCCTTCTAATCACTGAACAGAATCACTTTCCTCTCAGGCTGAGCCCAACAGCAATACTTAAGAGTTTTTGACACTCAGTCCCAACTTAGCAGTGATGTTCTTACATCATGGAAGGCAGACAGAGGAAACTCGCTTCACTCTTTCCACAGCAAGCACCAAGTAGGCCAGGTGGGGCTATTTTCTTGGCTGGCATTTTCCTCCCTGACACAGTTGGATTTACATATACAAATGGTTCAGAGAAATCGAAGGCCCCTATACAGCTGGTGCTTTCCTATTTAGCAGTTTATAGATGTTGGCATTAAGAGGAAGTTCTCCAGTTCTACCTAATGAAGTCAAAACAAAACCCTAAAATTGATTTAAGCATGTCAAATAGATGCATGAGAATTCTTACAGTCCTTGGGCAGTGTAGTGGTACAGGAGCAGGGGCACTGGTATGAGGTCAATGCCACCACACAGTTGTGTGCCTCTGGCAAATCTCTTAGCTTCTGTGTCTTCACCTAGAAAATGTAGATATTATCTCTACCCTGCAGGGTTGTTGTAACTCTAAAGAGATAATTTATGTAAAGCATAATGCCTCACCCAAAGAAGATATTCAATCATGTAACTGTAATAATGACAATCTTTAGCAAACATTAAACACCTTCTAGAAACATTCAATGTTCCTAAAAAGTAGGGATCAGTACCATTTTAAAGACTAAGAGTCTCTAAAATAATTACACATAGCATCCCAAAGGAAACAAAAAATATATTCCTTATAGCTCTTCAGTAAACCCAAACATTCCTTGACTTATGTTGGCTCAGAAGAAAGGCACATCATTTTACAAGGATCAAAATTTACAAACTCTCCCTGTCTGGTGTGGCTCAGTGGACTGAGCACTGGCCTGCAGACCAAAAGGTTGCCAGTTCAATTCCCAGTCAGGGTACATGCCTGGGTTGTGGGCCAGGTCCCCAGTTGAGGGCATGAGAGAGGCAGCCAATTGCTGTTTCTCTAGCAAATCATGTTTCTCTTCCTTTTTCCCTGCTTTGCCCTCTTTCTAAAATTAAATAAATAAAATCTTTAAAAAGAATTTACAGACTCAACTGCTGGGGAAAGTACCATACCAAAATTCAAAGAGCACCAATTCAGAATTCTTAATTCATATTAACTATCTGATGGTTTTACTGTCTCATAACAGTATAGAATCATATAATCAAATTATCAGATGTCTTTATACTGAACAGATTATGCCCAAGTACCCTTTAAGGGCTATTCACATTGAGATACCTCTTTTTTAGAATGAGTTAAAGCCCCTGGATGGTGTGGCTAAGTTGGCTGGAGCGGCATTCCATAACTGAAAGGTTGCAAGTTTGATTCTGGTCTGGGCATGTATGATTCTGGTCAGGACACATATGGAAAGGCAACCAATTGATGCTTCTCTTTCACATTGCTGTTTCTCTCTCTCTCCCTTCCGCTTTCTTTAAAAGCAACGTAGGACTTCCAGCCAAGATGGAGGCATAGACAGACACGCTGTGTCTCCCTCCACAACAAAGAAGGAATACAGTTACATCAAAACTAGAAAAAACCAGAAGTTCCAGAAAATCAAACTGCAGGGAAATTCAGCAAACAAAGATCTAAAGGAGAAATACTCATCTAGACAGGTAGGAGGGGCAGAGCCGGGGTGGGGAGGACACAGTATGGTGGTAGCGGCAGCGGCAGGCTGGCAGAAAATGCAGTCACATGTTTTAAATTCAGGAGGAACACCTGACACCTGGGGAGCGTTCCCAGCTCCTCACCAAACCTAGCAGCTCACAGTCCCAGCACCGGGGAAAATCAAGCCTCACTGCTTCTGGCTGTGCAGGCCAGTGGCGGCTGGGGTGGAGGCAGAAACTGCCGGTCTCTCAGCAGAGTCCACCTGTTTAAAGGGCCCCCACAGTCCTAGAAATTCCACAGACACACACCCTCTGGGAACAACGGCGAGGGCAGCAGCTAGAGGGGCGCCAGTCCTGTGCGGAAGTGGGAGAGGTGCCTGGAAAAGGGGCGAGTGCTGTGCAGGCGGCCATTGTTCCCTCTCTGATGCCTCCCCCACACACAGCGCAAAAACGTGGTGAAACAGGTCGTTCTGTACTGACGAACCCCTAAGGCTCCGCTCCTTACAATGTAACAGTAGCGACAGCTCTATCTGGGAAGCGGAGGCAAACAAACACAGGAGCCTGTCAGAATGAGGAGGCAGAGAAGTATGGCCCAAAAGGGGGAACGGATCAAGGTTTCAGTGGGAGAACTAAGCGATGAGGAGATAGACAACCTAACAGATGCAGAATTCAAAACACTGGTGATGAAGATGCTCACAGGCTTGACAGATACGCATAATAGAAGAAGTGAAGGCTATGCTAAGTGAAATGAAGGAAAATCCACACAAAACCAATGGTGAAGGGAAGGAAACCAGGGTTCAAATCAATGATTTGGAACATAAGGAAGAAAAAAAGTCAACCAGTACAGAATGAGGAAGCAAGAATTGAAAAAAATGAGGGAAACTTCCCAAATTTTGTGAAGGAGATGGACATATAGGCCTGGGAAGAACAAAGGGTCCTGGGCGAGCTGGACCCAGAAGAGACCACACCAGGATGCATCATGATTGAGATACCAAAGGTGAAAGATAAAGACAGAGTCCTGGGGGCAGCAAGAGAGAGGCAGAGAGTTGCCTACAGGGGGGTACCTATAGGACTACCAGCTGATTTCTCAGAGGACACTTTGCAGGCAGGAAGGGACTGGCAAGCAGTATTCAATGTGATGAAAGGCAACCTGCAACCAGGACTACTCTATCCAGCAAAGCTATCATTCAGAATGAAAGGGCAGATGAAGTGCTTTCCAGACAAGGTAAAGCTAAGGGAGGAGTTCATCATCACCAAGCCATTATTATATGAAATGTCAAAGGGACTTACTTAAGAAATAGAAGATCAAAACTATGAACACTAAAATGAAAACAAACTCACAACCATCAAAAACTGAATCTATAAAATAAAAACAAAATCCAACTAAGCAAACCATAATAGGAACAGAATCATAGGTATGGGGATCATTTGGAGGGTTATCAGCTGGGAGGGGAGAGGGGGAGAATGGGGATATGGTGCAGGAATTAAGAAGCATAATTGATTGGTACAAAATAGACAGGGGGAAGTTAAGAATAATATAGAAAGAGTGAAGCCAAAGAACTTATATGCACGACACATGGACATGAACTAAGAGGGGTCGGATTGCTGGAGAGAAGGCGGGTATTGGTCAGAGGGGAGCAAAGGGGAAAAAGTTGGAACTACTGTAACAACATAATCAATAAAATATACTTTAAAAAAAGGCAAATAAAAACGTTCTCGGGTGAGGATTAAAAAAATGTAGAATGAGTTAAACACCAAGTCTCTAGAACACCTGGACACACCCATCGCTAGGAGCAATAAGTGCCACATAATAATGCACTGAATGGATCAGAACCATCCCAGGCCATTGTAAGTTAATTCTACTGTTTATTCAGAACTATAAAAAAATTTTTAGGTACATTTCAATTCCAGGTTACCAATGAATTTTTTGTTTATAATTATACCTTCTATTTAAAAGAAAGCATCTTACTATTGATTTAAAAACATGTTTAAATCAATTATCTTTCCCATCATATTTCAGAAATAGGTAAATTCAGAAAGTTAGTTATTAAATAAGTTATTTGGTACCATATGCCTACCTTTTTTCTTGCAGTAAAATCATTAGTTTTAACTTTAGAATTTCTGAAGTATGCTTTTCCACAACCTCAGCTTCCCCTCTTTGCTTAATAATTACTTTGTTAGAGCCATCAAAACTAAATAATTTTTAAATCTAGATCCTGGTACCCCTTTCTCTTTGAAATATTAGTTTTTAATAATCATGTTTCTTAATCTTTTCAAATCCATGTCCCTTTTTATACCCCCTATATTGTTACTTAAAATATCAGCTAAATTAGCAAGTGAGCACAAAAATTAAAAATCAAAACAATGGGAGAGAGCACACCACACCTTTGGAAAGTTTCCAATGCACCAAAAAGAACAAGTCTTACAGCTCAGCTGTTCCACCTTAATCTATTTGAGCTCTTTCTGCACAACCTATGAAGATCCACTTTTAAAATCAACAGATCCTCTGTCCTCATAACCATACTCCAAAGGTGCTCATGTTTAAACATTCTTTCCTCCCCTCCTCAAATCCTATTTTTTCTACTAGAATCTGATCAACGTTCAAGGCTAGCTTCTCACATACTTCCATTTGACACTCACCATCTTTCCCCTACTCCTCAGTTCAACATTTACAGAAAGCAAAGGAGGCAAACTGACAGGGGTGTGCCTGAAAATTAAGAAGACAATAGTTATTTACTCTAATACTGATTAACAGCTAAAGCCACAAATAACTGGAGAGCAAACACAAGGTAATACACAGGCACTAAGTAACATAATATCAACACAAATAAGGAGATGTGATTCCTATATCTGAAGGTAACCAAGGAAAACTGAGTAGTGAAGACAATGATTACGTAAATGTTTGGGGCAAGTGGACATGGTAGGGAAAAAACTGAATTGAGGGAACTAAGAGGAGAAATTTAGAGTTGCTAAAACAGGTGAGAACAAATCATTGTAGATTCTTGAACAGGAAGATAAAAAAGATGCTAGGAATTGAAAACAACTTAGTTTTTATAAATAACTTTAAATTTTTTTTGTAATTTACCTGGTTGAAAAAATAATTTGAGGTACCTCAGACAAGTGTACACACGACTAAACAATAAAGATAAGGGAATTGGACAAAAATAAGGATAGGAAATGAAATAAAAGCAATATAGACTCAGATACTGTTCATAAGATTAACTAGAGAAGTAAAGACTTTCTAAACTGTTCAAATATGCCAAAAAGTCAGATAAAGGCAATACACCAGCTACCTGAACATCACAAGGTGTTTTTCTGTGAGCCAATGTTTCTCCTCCAAAGTAGTAGAAAAGCCTGTTCATGTTGAAAGTATATGATACTAGAAGTAGATATAAACATCACGTAATAAAGTCCTGTATTCAAAGATTACAAAAATAGGTACCATATTCTAAACAGATCATTTTCTATGAGCTCCCCTCCCCTTTTCTAATATGCTTATGTAGCCTCTCAAATTATATAGCTGATCTAAATAATCTAAAAGATCCCACTTTTAACAATCATATATACCTCCTTGCCTTTCAGCCATACCGTCTTTGTACAGAGGTGAAATGGAAGTAGGAAATGGAGCTGATGCTATAGTAGTTTTGTTATGCATTACAAATAAAATGATTTCTGGCTCCTTTCTTCCTCATTCCTTAGTCACAATTTTAACACCAATCTAAACTGACAAATAAGATCACTGCAATTTAGCACTGAAAGGCATTAGAATAAAAAGAAACTAAACTGTAGTCGGTGAATCAAAAAAGAAAAAATGTATACTTCATCATCATTTTACTCCTAAAAGTCACATTAAGGGCTTTATCTTGCATTGCAAATTTTTGTTCTTCCCTTTACTTTTTTTTCTCCTTAATTTATTGATTTTAGAAAGGGCGGGATGTGGAATACCAACTCATTGTTCCACCCTCTCATTTATTCACTGGTTGCTTCTTGTGTATGCCCTGACTAGAGTTCAAACCCACAACCTCACGGTATCTGGAATGTCGCTCTAACCAACTGCGCTATCCAGGCTCCTTCACTTTCGATAGACTGAAAACTTAGAGCAGAATCATCCAGTCGCAGGATTTCTGAGCAGGGGCAGACTCCTGGGTCAAGGGTTTCCTGTTGGTGGTCAGGAGCAGGGCTGCTGGAGGTGAGGACTGCAGAGCTGGAGTGCCCCCACCACACACAGGTTGGCACTGACTTTGGAAGAATAACTTTCGACTTCATCTAAACCCCAGGATGAGTTAACGTCCCCTTATATGTTTGTCTTTTGAAAAGCACAGGACTGTATACATTTAAACTGTTTAGTGTTAGTAACAGTATGTTATCAAAATAAAGAATTAAGTCTCCGGCAGGAAAGGTAGGTTCAAGAAAGCACAACTAATTGCTAGCAAAGCCACAAAAACTTCTTACTCAAATGCCTTCTTATCAAGATGTAGCTAAAAAGCTTATCTAGCCTGTAATAAATACCTTTAAAGTTTTTATAAGACAAGTTATAAAGGATTCTGCCTAACAACTAGTGAGTTGTTTCATCATGAAGCAAATGATAGAAGACTCTGAGGCTCAGCTAGAAGTACCTACCATGACTTATTTTTAAATGAAGGGGATAAAACTGATAAAATCAGTCTTTCAAAATAAAGGTCCCAAGACACTGCCTAGTGATTAGGCAAGTCAACTTGCACGTGCACATGCACACGGACAAAAGGAAAGGATTTAAATGAAAGGTGGGCTGACAAGTCAGACTTAAAGAAAAACTTCCTGATTAGGTTGCTAAGCACCTTAGGGAGGTAGCTGAATCTACCTCCCAACAAGACAAAGTTTCAGGCTAAGTGTTACTGTGCTGCTATATATGAGGAAATATGCATACAAAAGCATAACCCAGAGGAAACAGTTGTTGACAAAGAGAAAAAGGTATATTTAAACTAATATCAATATTTTAAACATTGCAAAATATTCACTGTAATGATCATCAGCTTAATTTAACCTTTTACCACCACTAATGCTTGGCCCTGCCAGGATTATTCATCCAAAGCTCACAATTCAGGAAAGTTGAGTAAACTCATTCAGGGAAGCGCCACCGGCTTTCGGGTCACTGGTAAGGACACTGTCTACTGATTCCTACTTTTACTCAACAGACCCTTACCAAGGCTCTTCTAGAAGCCGGTTCTGCCTTTGGTACTAGGCAGCAACCAGAGTCTGTCTGGCCTTGGAGGACTCCTGGTCTAGTGCAGAGGACAGTACAGTCCGTAAGCCAAAAATTACAATACAGGGAGGGTCAAGTAGCAATAAAGGACACAAAGCCCCAGCTGAAACTATTTGCTTCTTAACTGAGGCTTTACTATAGTGTTCAACAGTTTCCACACGTTCCCATTTCCAGGTCCTCTTACACACTGAGCTTTGCTTGGTTCTCAACAGAGCCATCAAATGCTAAAACAAAACCTGTATGGCATCTGTAGCATTCTATGGCCATCTCTGCCAACCTTGGAATCGAGATACTTCAGTCTGATACACCACAATCAACTGCGCATTTAACTGGAGAAAAAAAGTCATCCATACTACCCAACACTCTTTCCTGCATGGTCTGGGGCCACGCTTTTCACACTGCGGCTGACTGCCATCAGGCAAAGTGAGGCTGCTGAACTAGAGGCCCAGCCCACGAAGGTTAAGTGCTAACCCACCCGTCCTTCCCCAGCACCTTGCTGTGGACTCAGCCACTCCTCATCTCAACAGCACCTGCTCCAACGCTGCACCTCTCATTTTTAAGCCACTAAGGAAAATTATCAGACCACCAGCAAAGAAAAATCATGGGCTACTCAATAATTCGCAAATATTTCAAATTATATTTCAAAGTTGACTGTGTATTGTCAAAGTATTATGTACTAGTCAGGTCAGACTTAATACAGTAACATCTACTGAGCATCTCTACTGAGCAAAGAGCTTCAACGGGGCCTGGCTTGACCTTTTCAATTAAAAAAATAAACAGGTTTGGAATAAAAATCCCCAAATGTGTATTTTAAATTGTCTACCGGCTTGTTTAAAGAAAACTTTAAGGGCATGTCAAAATATTTAAGAGTTCCAGCACTTTCTGAAAGGAAGGGTGGTGATCTTTCTGGTCCTGGGTTTCTTAACTATGCCTTTAAAATGTTACCCTAGATTTTTAGTGAGAACAGTCTTAAATTGTCCAAAAGAAAACGGTGATCCGCCGGGTTCAAAGTTGCAAGAAAAGCCCTTAGTATAGAGTCTCTTAACAAGTTACATTCAAATTAACTGGCCGATGGGAGGGGGTTTGAGAACAGAAAAACTCCTCCCACCTCCGACCCAGTCCACAACTAGGAGGCACAGCCGCCCGGAGGGCGCCGGGCCCCAAAGATAACAGCAACTTCCCAGCCCCAGCCCTCCCGCTGTCACGTGCTGCCGGCGCCCCCTCCCCCAGGGCCCGGGGCGCGCTGCAAACGCGGCCTACAGCAGCGCTTTCCTCGCTGTGACCGGCAGGGCCAACCCTCACTTCAGCCTCAGGTCGAGCCTCCACGCCAGAAACCCGCGCAAACGAGGGGGTCTGAAATGACCATCACCTTGGGCAGCGGCGGAAGCACCCGAATTTTTCAGAGTCTTCCTGTCCCCCTTCATGTTCGTTCACCCACCGGCTCACCCTCTAGCCCATCCCGCGAGCCAGTTCCTCCGTGGTGCCGGCGGGACCCGCCTACGTGACGGCGGCAGCAAGGCGCGGGCTGCGAGGGGCGCGGACAGGGGCGGCTCAGCCCGCTCTGTCCCCGATGCTCTCGGCACCCCTACGAGAGTTGGAACCCCCAGCCTCCTCTGAGCGCAGGGACACAGTGCCACCGCGGAGGCCAACCGAGCGGCGCGAGAACGCGGCCCCGCACCCGCTTACCTGCGGCGGCTGGGCTCCCGGCCCGCGTAGTCACCCGCGGGCAGCGGCAGCTAGGCGATGACTGGACAGGGACAGCGAGGACCAGCTGGGCAGGACGGCCTCGAGGGCAGCTGAGGGGGCGGGGCCAGCCAGGGGCGCGCGAGAAGCTCCAGCGCCTGCTGTCACTGCTACCTCGGGTGCCGCCTGGGCCGCTGGCGAGCTGGATGCCCCTCATGAATGGGACCAAGAGGCAGTGGTGGCAGCAGCGGCAGCCAGGCGGCGCGCAGACCCCGCCCCAATCACGTGACGCTGCGATGCACCGCCCTCTCTCGGCTTTTCTGCCTGTCTGGCTGTCTAACGCGCCCACGCCCCTGCCCACCTCCTGTGCTGCTGGACTGGCCCTCGACCTCACCAGTGCTTGCAGCAACCCGAGCGTTACTTTTCTAAAAATAAGTTTGTTCTGGTCTCCATGGCAACCCTGCGGCGTCACGTGGAACTTAAAGCCCAGTTGCCAAGAAAGGATAAATATTATGAAAGTGCAAGAAAGTATAGGGCACGAATGTTTTCCACTTTTGATCATCAGTAGAGCATCTAACCAGCTATTTTCTCCTACCCCTTTCCCCCTCCCAAATGCTATTACATCCTCTTTTTAATATATACTTTTTAAGGAAATGGATTACCAGTACTATATATTATTGTTGCACACTTTTTTTTGTCTTTTTGCAGCCTATTCTATTATTGAAAGTTATGAATGAAAGTGCATGTATATTCCAAATATCATTTTATTTCTCACTATGCATCTTGTAGATGATAAGTTATACTGGGTTGGCCAGAAAGTCCATTATGTTTTATATGTATGATAGCTCGCTTAGCTGTCTTTAACTTCATTTGAAACAATTTGTTAGATTGTATTGTGACAGCTGTTACATCAGTGTGCAATTATAAAAAACATCAAAATTAGTGAATTTTTATGCTGTCATGTTAATATTGAAGATGGAAGAAAATAGGTAACATTTTTGGCATATTATGCTTTATTATTTCAAAAAAGTCAAAAATGCAACTGAAACACAAAAAGAAAAAGAAAAAGATCTGCGCAGTGTATGGAGAAGGCGCTGTGACTGATTGAGCATGTCAAACGTTGTTTGTGAAGTCTCTTGGTACTGTTGACATTTTGGCCAAATAATTCTTTGCTGTGGGGCTGTCTTTTGCATTGGAATATGTTTAGCAGCACCCCTGGCCTCTACCCACTGGCAGCCAGTAGCAGGAGATAGCCAATGTACTCAAAATATTTGAATCTAAAGTTATAGGTGAAAATGAGAAATATATCTTTTATTTTGTGGAAAAAATATAACAGATTTTTTGGCCAACACAGTAGCTTTGAGGATATTCAAAAAAAGTCATTTATATACAGCTCCTGTGTGATGAGCCCACAGATGGAGTGTTGTATGACTGGGCTGTGCTAGGAGGAGGGAACCTACCCCCTGTCACAATGCTCCCCTTGGCTGGTTCTGCGGAAGGAACCTTTGGCCTTTAACATTTAGCTAAGCTTTGCCTCATCCTTACCCAAAGCCCAACAGATACAGGTGGTTTTGTTGACCTAAGCACACTAGGAATTTTCCTCTTTTGTGCCTTTCACCTGACTTCATCAGTGAAATAAAACTTTAAAAAGACAAGGACTGGAATTTTCCCTCCATATTTCAAAGTAATTTACTCAGCTGTGGACAAGTGGAATTAAAGAGAGAAAAAGCTGAACCCTCAGTTTCTGCATCAATAAAATGGAAACAGTAATGCCTTTCTCATAAGATTTATTTGTGGATTCTACACAATTGCCTATAAAATGCCTAATTTAGCTTAGTGTCTGGAACCTACCACATGCTGTTAGTGTTCCATTTCTTTCTTCTATTTTTACAACTTAGACTTTTATGTTTCTCTCAGACTGTTTTCACTACCTCCTGCCTTGGGAGAGAGGTGTTCTGTCAAGCTTCCTTTCTTCCATTTATCATTCAGGAAGCTATATGCATCCCTCCCTTCCTCCAGCTTTAGATTCGATACCTCACCCTGAATGATTCGTTCACATTTCTAGGATTTCCTCATTCTCTGGTGTCTACCTATTTTACGCCACCACTTAAGCAAACTAGATACTCGTTAAATATCTTTTGCATGATATTCCTCCACTTTCTGCCTCTGACATCCAAGCAGTGTGTTGGGAGCCACCAAATTCCCACCTATCTACTGGAAAGTCAGAGAAAGGAAGCTCTTTCTTCACCTGTCCTCTGGCCCTGCCACCCTCCAGCTCCAGTACTTTGGAAGAAGGAGGGTGGGGAGGAAAAAGTGAAGAGGAAAAGGAGGGAAGAGAAGTAGACCTTTTATCCCTTTATTCCCCCCGAAGTCATCAACTTATCTCACAACTTTCTCCCTGGAGAGAAGAGTCTCAAAAATTTTAATTTCTCCACAGTAGTGCTTCTGCTCCTCTTCCACCTGTGAAACAGATTAAAGTCACCCAAAACCTTCTGACTGCCAAATACAGTGGATCCATTTCAGGCCCTCTTTCTCACAATCTCTATAAGGAAAGACAATATTGACCACAATTTATGTCTTGAAATGCCTTCCTCTCATCAGCCAGAACACCTCTGAGAGCCACACATGCCTGTGCTCAGTGACTTTAGACATCTCCACCAGCATGCCACAGTGACATACAATTCAGGTACATCATGTTTGCTTTCAAACCTGCTCCTCCTGAATTTCCTATCTTGGCTAATCACACCATCATCCCATTTAGTCATCCTAGCCAGAAACCCAGGAGGGATTCTCATTGCCCTCCGATTCCATTCCATGTCCATCAAGTCCTATCATTTCCACTCTCTTAAGCTCTCCACCGAATTACCATGTTGGTCACCTTCAGGTACCTCAACAGTTGCACAACTGTGCAGCTTCACCCCTCCAGCAATCAGGCCCTTCCTTGCTGTGTCTCTTGTCATCCATTGCAGACATATTCAAGCTGGTCTCCCTGCCCTCCATTCTTCTACAGTTCTAAGTATCCTCCACTCTGAATTGCAGATCTGACCATATAGCACAAATTATTGAAAATCCACTGCCTAGAGGAAAAAGTTCAATTTCCCTAGCATGATATACAGAGTGCTCCTTTTCTCTCACATCTCTCCTGCTCCTTATAGCCAATATGCTTTAGCCATTCCTTTTGCAACAGGACAATTATTTAAATATTAACTTCTGTATTTCTCCATGCATTTCCTCTTTCTTTTCTCCCTTGTAAGATTGCTTGTCTCAAGGAACTTCTGGAAAGCAGAAGTTGCCTGCAAGATATTTCCTTCCTGTCTTTAATTTCCAACACTTTTTCTCACACTACTAATCTACCTTGTAGAGGGAAATTTATAGACCTAAAAGTTTATATTAGAAGAGAAAATGGTTGGAACTAAAAAGAGCCAGAGTTAGAAAAAGAACAGCAAAATAATGTCCAATAAAATGTAAGAAAGATAAAATAATAAAATAATAAAACTGAAAACAAACAGACAATAGGAAGGACCAATTGAACTAAACACTGGGTTTGTGAAAGACTAATAAATTTTATAAGCCTGTGATAAAAAAATGATCAAGGAAAAAAGGGAATGTAAAACAACAACATGAGGAATAAGGAAAAGGTTATAATCACACATGATGTAGAAATTGCAGAGATAATTTTGTGAACATTTTTAAGCCAATTAATTTGAAAACTTAAACATTAAGAGGAAAAGTTCCAAGAAAAAATATGTAATAAAACTGAAGTAGAAAACAAGAATAGATTCATAATCACTCAAGAACTTGAATCTATTATTGAATATTTTCTGCAAAGAAGAATCTGGGCTGAAACACTTTTACCAGTGACTTCTAGCAAATATTCAAGGAATAAATAATTGTAATCTTACACAAGCTATTTTAGGGTAAAGAAAGAAGAGATTATTCTTCAGCTTATTTTATGAGGGTAGCATAACCTTACACCAAAATCTGACTAGGAGAGTATGAGAAACAAAAATTTCAGGCCAATCTCACTTCCAAATATAGATGCAAGTCATAAGCAAAATTTCGGGAATTTGAATCCAGCAAAATGATACATCATAATCAAATCTATCTACCTAAGAATGCAACATTAGTTCAGATGAGAAAAATATTAATGTAATTTACCACAATAAAAGATTAAAGGAGAAAATGATGGTCTCAGTAGATACAAAAAGGAACAAACAAACAAACTAAAACCTTTGATAAACTTCAATAGTCATCCAGAAGAAATTCATAGTAAACTAGGAAAATGGTTTTGATAAAAGTATTTCCAAAAATCTATAGCAAACAATGTAAGTAACTATTTTATTTTATTTTATTGATTGATTGATTTATGTGAGAGAGAGAGAGGAAGAGGGAAAGAGAGAAAGAGAGAAACATCAGTTTGTTGTTTCACTTATTTATGCATTCATTGGTTTCTTCTTGTATGTGCCCTCCTGGAGATCAAATCTACAACCTTTGCATATCAAGATGATGCTCTAACCAACTGTGCTATCCAGCCAAGGCTAAGTAACCATTTCTTTTAAAAAAGGGAACAAGGTAGATCCAGGAAGTGCAGATCAATCTAAGAAGCAGCATCAAACAAGAAGAGTCACAAAAATGGGAACACAGAGAAACAACCCCCCCCATCAAAAGGAGAGGAGAAATCCCCAGAAAGAGTGCTAAATGAAAGCAAACTATCAGACATGGAATTCAAAACATGGATTATAGGGAAGCTTAATGAGCTCAGCGAACTCAAAGAAAACTACAAAGAACTCTAGGGAAACTACAAGGAACTCACTGAGAATTACACCAGCATGGAACAGGACATAGAAGCTATCAATAAGAGCCAGGAGGAAATAAAGAATACAATTTCTGAATTGAAGAACACAGTAGAAGGAATGAAAAGCAAGCTAGAGGAAACAGAAGATTGTATCAGTGAGCTGGAGAACAACGTAGAAAAAAATTCCCAGACAGTGCAACAAAACGAAAAAATAATGAAAAAGAATGAAGAGGTTTTAAGAGAGCTGCAGGACAACATAAAACGTAATAATATCTGTATCTTAGGAATACCAGAAGGAGAAGAAGAGAGCAAGAAATAAAAAACCTGTTGCAAAAAGTAATTTAAAAAACTTCCCTACCTTGATAACAGAAAAAGTCACGCAAGTCCAGGAAGCACAGAGGGTTCCAATGAAGATGAACCCCAACAGGCCCACACCAAGACACAACATAATTAAACTGGCAACATTGAAAGACAAAGAGAGAATCCTAAAAGCAGCAAGAGAGAAACAACTAATAACATACAAGGGAGCTCTGATAAGGCTATCATCAGATTTCTCAGCAGAAACACTACAAGCCAGAAGGGAATGGCAAAAAATATTCCAAGCAATGGAAAACAAAGGCCTACAACCAAGAACACTCTACCCAGGAAGGCTCTCATTCAAAATGGAAGGATAAATAAGAAGTTTCCAAGACAAAAGAAGGCTAAAAAATTACATCTCCACCAAACCAGCATTGCAAGAGATGCTAAAGGGTCTGTTTTAAGAAGATGAAGAAACAGAGAGAGACAGAGAGGAACACGAGTACAAAGGGGGAAAATGACAATGAATAAGTACTTATTGGTTATAACCTTAAATGTAAATGGATTAAATGTTTTAATCAAAAGACATAGGGTAGCTGAATGGATTAGACAGCATGACCCACATATATGCTGTCTACAAGAGACCCACCTTAGAGCAAAAGATCTACACAAACTGAAAGTGAAGGGATGGAAAAAAGTATTCCAAGCAAATGGACATGAAAAAAAAGCTGGGTAGCAATACTTATATCAGACAAAACAGATTTCACAGCAAAGCCTATTAAAAAAGAGACAAAGAAGGACATTTCATAATACATAAGGGAAAAATCCATCAAGAAGATATAACCCTTATAAATATATATGCACCAAACTTAGGAGCACCCAAATATGTAAGGAAAATTTTGAAAGACTCCAAGAAAGATATAGACAGCAACACACTCATAGTAGGGGACTTTAACACCCCATTGTCAACAATGGACAGATCTTCGAAGCAAAGAAACACCAAAGATATTGAGGCACTGAACAACACTCTAGATCAAATGGACTTAGTCGATATATATAGAACTTTTCACCCCAAAGAAGCAAAATATACATTCTTCTCAAGTGCACATGGAACATTTTCAAAGATAGACCACATGGTGGGAAGCAAAACAAGCCTTAACAAATTCAAAAAAAATTGAAATTATATCAAGCATCTTCTCAGATCACGATGACTTAAAATTGGAAATCAACCTCAAGGAAAAAAACTCAAAAACATTCAAACTCATGGAGAATGAATAACATGCTATTAAATAATGAATGGGTTAACAATGACATCAAGGAAGAAAACAAAAAATTTCTGGAAACTAATGGTAATGAACACACAACAACCCAAAATCTATGGGACTCAGCAAAAGCAGTCCTGAGAGGAAAGTTCATAGCAATATAGGCCTACCTAAAAAAGCTAGAAGAATCTCTGATAAAAAATTTAACCCTACAGTTACAAGAACTAGAGGAAGAACAACAAGCAAAGCCCAGATCAAGTAGAAGGAAGGAAATAATCAAGATCAGAGCAGAATTAAATGATGTAGAGACTAAACTAACAATGCAAAAGATCAACATTAGTAGGAGCTGGTTCTTTGAAAAGATAAACAAAATTCACAAGCCTTTAACCAGGCTCATCAAGAAAAAAAGGAGAGGGACCCAAATAAATAAAATCAGAAATGAAAGAGGAGAAATAACAACCGATACCACAGAAATACAAAGCATTGTAAGAAATTATTACGAAAAACTGTATGGCAAGAAATTTGACAACCTAGAGGAAATGGACAAATTCCTAGAAACATATAGTCTTCCCAAACTGAATCAAGAAGAAGCAGAAAGCCTGAATAGACCAATAATAGCTAGTGAAATTGAAGCAGTAATCAAAAACCTCCTGGCAAACAAAAGCCCTGGACCGGATGGCTTCACAGGTGAATTCTACAAAACATTTAGGAAAGAACTAACTCCTATTCTCCTCAGACTATTCCAAAAGATCCAAGAAGAGGGAAGACTCCCAAACTCGTTCTATGAAGCCAGTATTACCCTAATTCCAAAACCAGGTCAAGACACAACAAGGAAAGAAAACTACAGGCCAATATCGCTGATGAAGATAGATGCTAAAATCCTCAACAAAATATTGGCAAACTGGATCCAGCAACACATTAGAAAGATCATACACCACGATCACGTGGGATTCATCCCAGGGATGCAAGGATAGTTTAATATTCACAAATCAATAAACATAATAAACTACATAAACAAAATGAAAGACAAAAACCATATGATCATATCAATAGATATAGAAAGCATCTGATAAAGTACAACACCCATTTATGATGAAAACACTCAGCAAAATGGGAATGGAGGGGGCATACTGCAACATAATAAAGGCCATATATGAGAAACCTGAAGCCAACATCATACTCAATGGACAAAAACTGAAAGCATTCCCCCTGAGGTCAGTAACAAGACAAGGATGTCCACTCTCTCCACTCCTATTCAACATAGTCTTGGAAGTTCCAGCCACAGCAATCAGACAAGAAAGAGAAATAAAAGGCATCCAAATTGGAAAAGAGGAAGTAAAACTGTCATTAGTTGCAGATGACATGATAGACTCCACTAAAAAACTACTCGACCTAATAAGTGAATTTGGTAAAATAGCAGGGTACAAAGTCAATATTCAGAAATCAAAGGCATTTCTGTACAACAACAATAAAACCTCAGAGACAGAAACTAAAAGAAAAATTCCATTTACCATAGCAACAAGAAAAATAAAGTACCTAGGAATAAACTTGACCAAGGAGGTAAAAGACCTGTACTCAGAAAACTACATAACACTGAAGAAAGAAATTAAGGAAGATACAAATAAATGGAAGCATATACCATGCTCATGGATGGGAAGAATCAACATCATCAAAATGGCCATACTACCCAAAGCAATTTATAGATTCAATGTGATCCCTATTAAAATACCAATGACATTTTTCACAGACCTAGAACAAATACTTCAAAACTTTATTTTGAACCAAAAAAGAGCCCAAATAGCTACAGAAATTTTGAGGAAGAAGAACACAGTAGGAGGAATCACAATATCTGACATCAAACTATATTACAAAGCCACTGTGATCAAAACAGTCTGGTACTGGCATAAAAACAGACATGTAGATCAATGGAACAGAATAGAGAGCCCAGAAATAAACCCAGATTATTATGGCCAACTAATATTTGACAAAGGCAGAAGGAGCATAAAATGGAGTGAGAAGAGCCTCTTCAACAAATGGTGCTGGGAGAACTGGGCAGGGATGTGCAAAAAAAAAAATGAAACTAGACCACCAACTTACACCACACACCAGAAGAAACTCTATATTGATCAAAGACTTAAATGTAAGCCGTGACACCATAAAAAATAGGCAGAAAAATTTCAGATATCCCACATAGCAACATTTTCACTGATATATCTCCTATGGCAAGGGAAATAAAGGAAAGAATAAACAAATGGGACTACATCAAACTAAAAAGCTTCTGCTCATCTAAAGAAAACATCAGCAAGATGAAAAGGAAACCAACTATATAGGAAAATATATTTGCCAATGATATCTCAGACAAGGGATTGATCTCCAAAATATATAAAGAACTCATACAACTCAACACGAAGAAGACAGACAACCCAATTAAAAAATGGGCAAAGGAGCTGAACAAACACTTCTCTAAAGAGGACATACAGAGAGTCCATAGACATATGAAAGAATGCTCAACATCACTAGCCATCAGAGAGATGCAAATAAAAACCACAATGAGATACCTCTTCACACTAGTCAGAATGGCCATCTTCAACAAATCAACAAACAAATTGTGCTGGAGAAGATACGGAGAAATGGGAACCCTGGTGCATTGGTGGTGGGAATGCAGACTGATGCAGCCACTAAGGAAAACAGTTTGGAATTTCCTCAAAAAACTGAAAATGAAATTGCCTTTTGAACCAGCAATCCCATTGCTTGGATTATATCTGAAAAACCCAGAAACACCAATTCAAAAGAACCTATGCACCCCTATGTTCATAGCACCACTATTTACAGTAGCCAAATGCTGGAAACAACCTAAGTGCCCATCTGTAGATGAGTGGATCAAAAAACTGTGGTTCATTTACGCAATGGAGTACTATGTAGCAGAATGAAAGAAGGAACTTGTACTATTTGCAACAATATGGATGGAACTAGAGAGAATTATGCTTAGCGAAATAAGCCAGGCAACGAAAGAAAAATACCTTATGCTGTCACCTATTACAGGAAACTAATGAACAACACAAACAAATGAGCAAAATTGAACCAGAGGTATGTAAACAAGGAATAGACTAACAGTAACAAGGGGGGAGGCGGGAGGGAGAGAAGGGGGTAAGAAGCGGAAGGGTCTAGTCAAAGAACATGTATAAATGACCCACGGACATGGACAACTGAGTGGGGACTGAATGTGGGAGAAGGTGGGGGCAGGTTGCAGGGAAGCAAGAGGGGGAAAAAAGAGGGACAACTGTAATGGAAAAACAAAAAAATTTTTAGTGGGGGAAAAATGAAAATATGAAGAATGGAAATGCCAGTTCAGTGAATATTAGAAGGACAAGGATTTTCCTTCACACTGTATATTTTTTTCCCTATCTGATCCCTCCAGAGTTTGGCATTCTAAAGAAGTAAGTAATGACTTAAGTTCATTTGCATAAAACTAATAAGACCAGTTGTTAATAGAGGTTTTCTTTTTTTGACCAAGACTTTGACTGGATTGTCATGCCTAAAGGAGACATGCTTGGGCTCTGGTTGTTATCAAAAAGCCCTGAGGAACTGGGAGTGACTTTCAAAGGTAATAAAAGCCCACGAGATAAAAGTCCTGGTACCATGGTTGGTTGTGCGGTCTACAGCAATCTTTCCAGGGAAGGAATGAAGGGACCTTGAGGCACAATGGAAAACCAGAAGGACTTGGAAAAGTCAGGTGTGTACAGGCAAGGCTGAATGCCAAGTATGTGGCTCAGCTTCTGTGCCCTGAAGGGCAGACTGAAGGTCACCCTAAATGTTCCTTGCGTAAGTTCCAGCAAAGCAGAACTAAAGATCATAAGTGATCATTTGCTGCTCTTGTTGTGTTTATGCAAATGAACAGGATAAATTAAAAATGGACTTAATGCAGTCCCTTTAATGACAAGGAAGGTAATCTTAGGGAGAAAAATCGTTATTCAAGGAAAATCACAATGATCAGTGGCAGACTATAAAGTAGTGCAGCTAACCGTCTTTAAAGTTTCTTTTTATTTAAAATATGTTTTCATTTGAAAGTTAAACTATGTCTGTGATATCATCAAAGATGTTTAATTTACAGGCAAGAAGAATATCAAATGCCTTGCAACTGGATGTCTTTCCAATAAGACAGTCTTACAGATTTAGAGACTTGTTTGTGGGTTATGTTACATAAATTAACATGTGTTTTCTGTTTTCAAAGGGCATAAGCCTATGATCTCATTACCTGAGTGATTGTCTGTACGTGTAGGCCTCACTTAATCCTGTCTGCATTGCTGCCTCCTGAGACTCAACGGTTTGTCTGAACTAAGTGGCTGTGTTGTTGAAGTATGCGGTGGTCTGTGGGCTTCACTTTAAAACTGGTTTCTCTTTTCTATCCTAATGGCTTGGACAGAAAGGGCCCAGAGGTCTGAGAAGGGGGAAACCTAAAATATTTCCCTCAGCCCAAACTAAGCATAGTGGGCAAAAGGGTTTTGGACGGGTTCATGTGCCTTGCACATCTTTCTCTGAAGAAGCCTTTTTTTTCCTAATGTGGGACATTGAAAAATTAATCTCTGCTTTTTGTCATCTAGTGGTTATGGTTTTAATGATGCCTTTTAACACTGTTGCCAAATCTGTTGCCCCCAGAATACAACAAGGATGCCAGCTTGTTAAACGGAGCATGCCATTGCCCGGGGACAGCCGACTGACTTGGAGTCTGCAAGATCCTTCCCCCTGTGGGAAGGCCACCTTCTCCTCCACACCCCCACACTTATTAGGGATTTCTGGACCCATGGGTAGGTAGGATGACGCCCATGTCCAGCTTGAAGCAGCTAGAGGAGCACAAGACTTTCACCCATTGTCCTTTATCTGAGAGGGGTGAATTGTTACAGAGTGGGGATCCCCCCCAAAAATTGTTTTTAAAAAGGGAACAAGGTAAGAGTGCTACCATCTCCCTTTTTATTCATTATTGTGCCAGAGGCCCTTAATCATGGAGTAAGACAAGAGAAAGAAAATATATAGATTGAAAAGAAAGAAATGATGACATAACAGTATTTGTAAGAAATTCAAAAATCTATGCATAACATAGAGATAAATTATGAGTGTTTAACAATATAAACTCATTAACATTTACATATGAGGTCTGTCCAGAAGGTATCAACCATGAAATAAGAAGGATAGAGACATATATTGAAGAGGAAACAAGATACAGGGAACATTGTACATAGGAAAATGACACCTCAGCCCCCTTCAAAGTAGGCACTTTGTGACCTCACAGAGTTCTCCCAATCACCATCAGCTGCCCCGTCATATTTTCCTGAATCTCATTGATGACCTGAAATTTCTACCCTTTCAATGGTGATTTTAGTTTTGGGAAAAGTCAGAGTCACGGGGTGCCATATCTGGGCTATACGGGAACTGACTCACCAGGGGATTTGATGTTTTGCCAAAAAGACTGGAGGAGATCCACAATAAGGGAACTTCTGGCCAAGAGGGAGGCATAGGTAGACACACTGCATCTTTCTCCACAACTAAAAAGGAATACAACTACCTCAAAACTGGAGACAACCAGAAGTTCCAGAAAATCGAGCTGCATGGAAGTTCAACAAACAAAGATATAAAGAAGAAATACTCATCCATACTGGTAGGAGGGGTAGAACCAGGGTTGGGAAGACGTGGTGTGGAGGTGGCAGTGGTGGTGGTGACAACAGTTTTGGCTGGAGGAAAGCTCAGTCACACATTTAAAAAAGGAGGGAGGGATACCTGGGGAGTGCTCCCAGTATCAGACCTGACCGTGCAGCTCACAGTTCCAGTGCTGGGGTAAATCAAGCCTCGTTGCTTCTGACTGTGCAAACCAGTGGGGGTTGAGGCGGAGGAAGAAACTGCCAGTCTCTCAGCAGAGTCGGCTATTTTAGAGGCCCCCACGGTCATAGAACATCCACAAATCCACCCACTCTGGAATCCACAGCCAGGGCAATAGCTAGAGGGTCACCAGTCCAATACAGGAAGTGGGAGAAGTGCCTGGAAAAAGGACAAGTGCTGAGCAAGTGACATCGTTCCCTGTATGACCCCTCCCCCACATACAGTGCCACAACCTGGTGAAACAGTCTCACCCTGCACTGATGAACACCTAAGGCTTGGCCCCTTACAATGTAAAAGGTGTTACAGCTCTACCTAAGACACAGAGGCAAACACAGGAGCCTGTCAAGTTGAGGAGACAGAGAAGTGCGGAACAGATCAAAGTTCCAGTGGGAGAACTAAGGGATGAGGAGATAGCCAACCTAATAGACAAGGAGATAGCCAACCTAACAGACACAGAGTTCAAAACACTGGTGATAAAGATGCTCACAGGCTTGACAGATATGCTTGAGTACAGCAAACACAGAAGGGAGGAAGTGAAGGCTATTTTAAGTGAAATGAAGAAAAATCCACATGAAACCAATGGTGAAGGGGAGGAAACCAGGGTTCAAATCAATGATTTGGAACATAAGAAAGAAATAATCAACCAGTACAGAATGAAAAAAAGAATTAAAAAATTAAAAAAGGAGAGACTTAGGAACCTCTGGGACAATTTTAAACATGCCAACATCCGAATCACAGGGATGCCAGAAAAAGAAGAGGAAGGCAAGAAATTGAAAGCTTATGTGAAAAAATAATGAAGGAAAACTTCCCAGATTTGGTGAAGGAAATACAAATACAAGTCCAGGAACCAAAGAGAGTCCCAAACTAACTAGACCCAAAGAGGACTATACCAAGACACATCTTAATTAAAATGCCAAAGCTTAAAGATAAAAAGAGACTCTAAAAGCACCAAGAGAAAAGAAGAGGGTTATCCACAAAGAGGTTCCTGTAAGATTGTCAACTGATTTCACACACACACACACACACACACACACACACACACAAAAGAACTTTGCAGGCAAGAAGAGACTGGCAAGAAGTATTCAAAGTGATGAGAAACAAGGACCTGCAACCAAGACTACTTTATCCTGCAAAGCTATCATTTAGAATGGAAGGGCAGATAAAGTCCTTCCCAGACAAAATAAAGATAAGAGTTCATCATAACCAAGCCTTTGCTATATGAAATGTTAAAGGAACTTATTTAAGAAAAAGATTAAAACTATGAACACTAAAATGACAACAAAACACATCTATCAACAACAGAAACTAAAAAAAACAAACTAAGCAAACAACCAGAATAGGAACAGAATCATAGGTATGGGGATCATTTGGAGGGTTATCAGCTGGAAGGGGGAAGGGGGAGCAATAGGGAAATGGTGTAAGGATTAAGAAGCATACTGGTAGGTATAAAATAGGGGGGAAGTTAAGAATAACATAGGAAAGAGTGAAACCAAAGAACTTATATGCATGACCCATGGACATGAACTAAGGGAGAGGGGTGGGATTCCTGGAGGGAAGGGTGATACTGGGTGGAGGGGAGCAAAGGGAAAAAAATTGGGACAATTGTAACAGCATAATCAATAAAATATACTTTACAAAAAGACTGCATGAGACACGATGTTTGAGTGGTTGCACTGTTGTCATAAACCTGTCAATCACCAATTGCCCATAGCTGCACCTTCTGAATTATCTGAATCATTTTTGTGGGAGAATGGTCAAGCTTAATGCAAAATATGATGCAGAGTCATTGCTCTACTTACTCACTCATTTTGAATTCGACAACTACACAGTACACATGCTCACTCAGTGGAGTCTACCACACCCATTGACCAGTACAGCGAGGTTATCATTGTTCACACATGTGCATTCTAGTCCACTCTTCTTGGCTTCCAGGTTACATTGATGTCGTCCAAACTGTTCTCATTTTATTAACAACGGGTGGATTTTTTCTAGTCAGATGCTGTATGTAAGAAATAAGTTTTGGAAAGATGCCATGTAATGTTTACTCTAGTTACCTCAAACTCCTTAATGTATCATATTTCCATATGACTGCCCATTCTTCATCACACCTAGCGTTAAAATACACAGGTCTAACTGTTTCCTTAGGTTTTCATTTCCTTACAAAGGCTTCTGTGTCCTGTAAAACTTATATGAAATAAATGTGTATGCTTTTCCCCTGTTAATCTTCATTGGTTTAATTAGACCCAGCCATGGATCCTATGAGAGCGGAGGAAAATTTTTCCTCCCCTATGGTATAAAAAAAAAACCAAGGTACTTAGAAAGTAGTCTAACAGAATACAGTATGTGCAAGACTTTTATATAGTTGTATAAAACTTCATTGAAAGATTATGAAGAAGGCTTACTTAGAGAAATATGATATTCATTGGTAGAAAAGACCCAATCTCTTAAAAAATATTCAGTCTCCACAAATTGATCTATAGGTTTAATGCATTTCCATTCAAAATCCCAACAGAGGTCTTGAAATAAAGAGCCCAGAAACAGACCCAGCTTATATATAGACACTTGATGTACAGTAGAGGTAGCAATTCAGATCATTGGGGAAAAGATGAACTTTTCAATAAATGATGAAGAGGCACATAGACAACTGAATTTAGATCCCACTCTAAACCATATCTCAAAATCATCTTTAGTCAGATTAAAGGCCTATAATAAGAAAAACAAATTTGCATTCTTGTCATCATTTTAAGAATACACTATCCTTTTCACATTTTCCTATTTCTGAAATTGTAAGGTTTCTTACAATCAATGGCAACTTATATTTAATGATACACTATATGTAACTTTTAGGAAACAATATAGAAGAATGAATTAAAGTAACAAATTCTGGGTAGGGAAGTACCGGGTATTTCTTAAACAGGACACAAAAAGTACTAACTATAAAGGAAAAGATTGATACATTTAACTACTTTAAAGTTAGAACTTCTTTAAAAGACACAATAAAGAGAGTAAAACAAAATGAAACCAAAATAAACATCATCCTTTGCAACATACATAATCAACAAAATATCAGAATCCAGAATATATAAAGAACTCATATGAAATCAGTAAGTCTAGCAGACAGTAGAAAAATGAGCAAAAGAAAAAAATAAAGGATTTTCACAAAACAACAACCACAAAGGCTTCATAATCTTATGAACAGACATTTAGTTTCATTAGTAATCAGGGGAATGTAAGTTAAACTTCAGTGAGATATCATCACACACTTATCAAAATGGCTACAATTTAAAAAGCTATTCAACCCCAAGTGTTTACTGGGGTGTGGAGTGACCAACTGGAATTTAGATACGCTACTGGTTGGAATTCAAATGTGTAACAATTTTAGAAAACTGGTTGATATTATCTAGAGTTGAAATGCATATATATGAAAGCCAGAAATTCCAATGTTAGGGATATGCCCTTGAAAAATTCTCACACAAGTTTCAAAGATATAGACAAGAATCTTTATGGTAGCATTGCTCATAATTGCAAAAAACAAGAAAAATCCAAATGTTCACCAAAAGTGGGGGAGATGATTAAATTATGTAATAATCATACAATGAAATACTACACAATTATATCAATGTGATGAATTAAAAAAATAAAATGTTGAATAAGGAAGAAAAACAAAAGATTCAAGTATGATTCTACTTATTCTATAGCATAAATGGGCAACTTAAACAATATCTTGTTTAAAGATAAAAGCATAAGTGATTTTTAAAAAACTATAAAGAAAAGCAGAAAAATGAGTAACAGAAATTTCAAGATAGCACTGACTTTGATAGGGAGACTGGTGCATCTGAGAGGCCTACAGAGGGTCTTGGATAGGGTAATGTGTTATTTGCTATTTGGATGGGTATGTAGGTGTTCGTATGTATCTTATTTCACAATACAAATTAAAATAAATGAAAGATAAGTGAAAATGAATTTGTAACTGAGTACATCTGTGCATTTTTTAAATGTTATTGTGTGCCTACCAGCTTGTAAATTTACCTTAATCTCTTTTAAGACAAAATTTTACATCTTACAACTTCCCTAATAAGCTGCAAGGAACTATTTCTTTTCAACAGTGAGTTGTAATGTTCTTTGTAATGTCCTTCTAAATGATGAAGAAGAAAAAGTAATATAAAATGGACCAGAAGTATAAAAGGAAATAGCAGAAGCAGGAACACTGTTCTAAGTCATTCATAATATACCGATCTCCAAATCACTCCACTTAGTTTTGTTTGCATTTTTCTATATCAGTGGTTATAATTCTTATTCCTAGGAACAAAGACTTTTCCAGTCATTCCATGGACTTCTTGATTTTCACTGGTCATGTGTTGACAAGTTAACAAAACTAGGGAAGTAGGAGGCCGACATGTCCAAACTGCTGCTGGAGCAGAAATCTCAGCAGTGAATTTTGTCTTGTCTCTGCTGGATTCTCTCCAGTCCTGGGCAGTTCATCATGCTTGGGGCAACTCAGTAACACGATAATGCAGTTAGGACTGCTGCCCTACTGAAGTCAATCGATGTCATCGATTGACTTCACTCTCCCTAAAATGCTACTCACTGCAGTACCCAACATTTTTCATAGTTTTCAGTTGGACAGTTTAGACAAAATGTGTTCTGTAAATTTTGTAGAAGGATTTTATTATCAACACCTTGAGACTTTTTTGCCCTTCTGTAATGCTAAGTTTCATCAGTGTGTATTTTACATTATAACCGATCGAATGCTGTTAACAATAAAATAATAATAATTTTAGAAAGGGAAGGGAGGAGAGATTTTAACTTGCCTAACAAGGGCTTTGCCCCCAGCTTGCTGGAAAGCCTCAGCATTTCACTGTTACAGCAACGCTGCAGAGACCAGCCTGGAAAACTTTCCATATGTGAATATTAACTTCCTTGTGCTTCCAGATTGCTTGTTTCAGCAGCTACTGTCTATTTCTTTCCAAAATAGCCACTAATTTGAATGGAATGTCTGGACTGCCACTAACTGTTCTTAAGGAATGCTTTTGCAGAGTGTGTCTGCTCTCCTGACTCCCTTCCAAAAGACTTCAAAAACCAACCTTTGTTCCTTATCAGTTTTGGGGGATTAGTTCTGAGTAGTGATTCTTGATGATGTATGCACCCTTTCCCGTTTTCTCCTTCACAAAAGCTCTTCACTAAATTAATTTTCTTGGCAACACAAAATATTTTTTTTCTATCTTTCCTTCACATTTCTCTAAACAGCTTACTAAAGATAGACGAATTTTTTCTAATGTTAGAAAAATCAGGGGAAAGTGTATAGCTTTCCAGGTTATGTTCTTATTAGAACTCAAGTTTCAGTTTCACTAGAGGAGTCTTTTGTCACTAAGTAATTATCCCCAGAATTTATTAAATAAATGCTAAGCATGTTTAGAGTACTATGTAGTTATTAATTAGCTAATCTTGAGCTGGTTATTTACTAAGTACCCTCCACAAACTTTTATGAGGAAACAGATTACTTTTGAACTCAGGGATGTCCCAGTTTGTGCCTATCAATTTGTGGGTGGAGAAGAATACAGCACTTGTCTCAAAGAGTACAGGAAGAAAGAATGTGTACAGTTGGAAAGGGGAATCTCAAATGTTTCCTTGTTGGAACAACTTCTGTTCCCAACCGTCCTTCACTCTCAGCCAACACATCCCACTCCCTTCCAAAACACGCCACAGGCCACCAAGACTTTCTGTTTTATCCAGAAGGGAAAACATAAAGACAAGGTACAAACAGAGGAGGAGTGTGGAACAAACTTTCCTCTACCTTCAAGTTTCTTCTAGCTGGTCTAATCAAATAGGCATGAGACAGATTAACAAGAGAAAATAACCAAATTTAATACACACATAAGTATGGAAACGCCACATAACACGAGAGAGTCAAAGCCCACGTACAGGAGAGGGTCAGAGAACATGGGTATATAAGACACCCTGAGATAAGGATGAGGTAAGGTGCCTTGGGGGCCTCAAAGGGTCATTGCAGGATGATGAAAAGAGCAGATGCTCAGTAAGTAGAAGTTTGTTCTGTCCTGCCCTTAGATAGGTCAAAAGAGGTTATCTCTGATAATGGCTAAATATGGGCAAAGCCCTTGATTCAAGTTTTTCTAGGTAGTTAAGGGAGAGGCAGAAATTTCCCTTGAGACTGCAGCTAAAGTTGTCCAATCTGCATATCACAGAGGAACATCTCGGGGCAACTTGTTTTGAATGAACCCCCACTGTAGTAAGGAGGAAGACAATAAAAGAAAACCCCATCCTTCTGCACACAATCAGAAATCAGCTTTATTAAATGAGAAACAGGAGTCATTTGGAGGTGGGGGAAATGTTGCTGTGGAGAAAAATCTTTTCCAGAGCTGTTGTTATCACCACCCAATAGTCACCTTTCTTTCTGGATTTCATGTCTCCGCACACTTTCTGGAATATTCTAATGATTCTGTACCAGAAAATATAACTCTGTGTTATGATCTGGAAGAAGATGCAGCCTGGGATTGGGAGGAATCATGGTGGGTGGCGTGGGGGTGCTTCTACAAGATAGTAAAGGAAATTCAGACTGGGAATATGGAATTTACAATAGAAACAGTCTGTCCTCTTGTTTCAGATTTGAGTCTAAATGTAGACCACTGTACAGAAGGGCATGGAAAGCTCTTCTATTTCAGTGTCTGGGAGGAAGTTTTACATTGTTATTGTTTTGGAGATACAAAGCTCCTGGAAAGCTAGCTCCCTTGGCTTCAGAGAGTCTTTCCAACACTTGTGAGCAAGGGCTGCCTCTTCAAGAGCCTTTCCAAATCTCATCCACTGGGTGTCATTTTTCCTTTCATTTTATTGAATGGCAAAGCAATTTATTTGTATTCTCACTTAAAGCCCCTAATGTGATTATTTGTATATAAATTCAATCTCCCTTTTCAGATTATGTGATACTTGACTGTCTAATACCTGGTTAGTTTGGCTAGTTTGTTATCATTGCTCCAATACTATCTAACACTGTGTAGAACACACTGCAGGAGGAAAGTTAATAAATATTTGATGCACAAATGTAACAGTGGAAAATTGTAACAGTGGGGAATTCTAAACCAGCCCACTATTTTGACATTCTTTCTGTAAATGTTGACTCTAATACAGCATGTTTGTATAAGAATCCTAGGAGTTAACTTCAAAAGGTAGAGACTCCCACCTTCAGGCATTTCAGCTCCGAGAGGTTTGCTGAACTTCATCCAAGGAGTCAGGATGACGTGAAGCTGGGATGACAGGAAGTCAGGGTGACTAGATACACTCCCTGGATGATGCACACTGGACCATCACTTGCCTTATTGGAATGGATTGTGCTAGTCTGCACGTAGAGAACTTTTCTACCCTCTTCCTTTTCTCTTTGTTCTGTTCCCCCTCTCCCTCCTTATAAAAACCACTGCCTCCACTGAGAGGTGGAAATAGACTTTGAGATGTGAGTCCCCCATCTTCCCAGGAAATAAACTTTGAGACATGAGTACCCCATCTTCCAGGTTGCCGGCACCTGCAAACAAACCGCTTGCCTTTACAGCAGCACCTACCTCCTGAGTATTGGCTTTTGTAGTGGCAGGCAGCTGGACCTGCTTTTGGTTACACAAATACATGAATGTGGCCTCAGGTAAAAAGCAAAGATGATCTACTCAGTGCGTAGGTCAATACAGCTGTTTTGCCATACAGCTATTGTACCATACATCTATGGGAAGAAATTTGTATGACAGTGAGAAGTGTCTCTAGCCCTGTCCCCAGTTAGAACCAAGCCCCCTGTATTTGCCTCCAACTTTGTTGCCCTCTTCCCCTTCTGCATACCAGTCAGACTTATCTCATCACTGCTGGAAAACGTTATACTCCTGTGTCTGCAGCCTTTAGCATGACATTCTTCTTACCTGAAATGTCCTCCATTCCAGGCTCAGTTTAAAGTCCACCTCCTCCAGGAAGCCTTCATTGGTATTCATTGGTAGCAATGTGTTATAAAGAAAGGGCAGCAGATTAAGATTCACTATCCCTAGATTCCAGTTTCTGCTCAGCTAAACAATTTGCTTTGCAGGGCTTCAGAAAGAGCCACCCCTAGACGTGCCTCTGTAGTATGCAGGTTGTTTTGAGCTAAAGGTCATTTTAGCTGTAGGCTCAAGAGAAATTTCTGCCACTCCCTTTAATGCCTAGAAGAACTTGAATTGAGAGCCTTGCGGGTAGTAAGAGATTATCTGAGATTACATTCTTTTATCTATCTATAGAGGGGCGCAAACTACTAATTACTAAACATGTGCTCTCCCTGCAATGACCCTTTGAAGCCCCCAAAACATCTTATCTCATCCTTAGCTCAGAATGTCATATATGCCCATTTTTCCTTTCCGTCTTTGAACCTCTCATGTAGGTGGAGTCTGTGACTCATGTATGCGGGGTTACCATACCTATGTATTAAATCTGGTTATTTTCTCTTGTTAATCTGTCTCATGTATATTTGATTATTAGATCAGCCAAAAGAACTTTGACAGTAGAGGAGATTTTCTTCCTCCCCCACAGCCTCATGGTCTCTAAAGCTCTTGCTGGGTTAATACATTCTATAATACTAATCTCTCCAATCTTGGAAATTTTAGCACATATATTGTTGCAGCCATTCATTTGGTACCAAACCTACAGTAATCTGCATTGTTACTGCTCTTCTTATATTCAACTCTAGTTCATTGAACTCATCTGTAACTCCATCAAGGACCAAAAATGTGTCCTTTAATTACTTGCAGTCTTGTCATTTAGGATAGAAGTTTCGGTGGTAAATATGAGGTCTGCTGGAAAAAGTCCAATCACTGTTAATATAACAAGAACAGTTTGCCCGACATCGATGTAACCTGGCAGCCAAGGAGAGGGGACTGGAATGCACATGCTTGAATAATGACAACTTCAGTGTACTAGTCAGTGGGAGCGGTAGATGCCATTGAGTGGGCATGTGTACTGTGTGGCCATCGCATTCAAAATACCTGAGGGAGGGGAGCAATGAATCTGCCTCAAATTTTGCACTAAGCTTGAAGATTCTTCCATGGAAACTATTCAGATGATTCAGAAGGCCACAGCTATGTGCCACGGATGACTGGCAACTTCATCACAACAACATACCCACTCATGAAGATTTTTTTTGGCAAAACTCTAATCATCCAGGTGACTCATTCTCATTACAGCCCAGATTTGGTGCCCTGTGACTTCTGGCTTTTCCCAAAACTAAAGTCACCTTTGAAAGGGAAGAGATTTCAGACCATTGATGAGATTCAGGAAAATATGATGGGGAAGCTGATGATGAAGATCAGGAGAACTGTGTAAGGTCACAGGCTGCCTACTTTGAAGGGGACTGAGGTGTCATTGTCTTTTGTGCAATGTTTCTTGTACCTTGTATCTTCTTCAATACATGTCTATCTTTCATAGTATACAGCTGGATACTTTCTGGACAGACTTTGTATTTTCGGTAATAATGACAATAACAGATAGCTACCAATGTCTGTACACCTTTTTCTGATGCTTCTGGTCTTACAGCTACAACTGGAAATGGTTCACAGTTTTCACCAGTAAACAGAAATATAGAGAGGTTCTGGGTCCTTGACAGCATCATTGGGCAGTTCTCCTAGCCTGGGACTGTACACCTTAGAACTTCTTGTTATACAAGTGGGGACCCAAAAAACCCTGAAACTTATTTATTAAAAATTGTGTATTTATTCCTACATGTTCAAAGTCCAGTCACCTTCAAAGTATTTCCATTTGATGTACTACACCTATTGAGACATTTTTTCTACTGCTTAGAACAGTTTTTGAACTCACTAATTTTTATGCCATTTAGCACTTCTGCTGTTTTTTTTTTTTTTTCCACCTCTTCCACATTGACAAAATGTTTATCTTTTAGGACTTTTTCATATGGGGAAACAAACAAAAAAATCATTTGGAGTGAGATCAGGTGGATAGGGAGGGTGGGGCATGGCGATCATGCTGTTGTTTTTGGTCGATAACTGCTGAACAATCAGAGCAGCATTGGCAGGTGTGCTTGTAAATCACCCATCATGAAATGGACAAATGTGCTGAAAGAGTCCTGAGAAAGAATTCACTGAAGCTGAACGCAGCCTCTCACAACATCTCCAAATGGTACACTGATGCAGATGGCTTCCTAGAACATTCACCTAGCAGGGGAAGCCTATGCTACAATGGGCCTACACTCCAGAAGATATTTCTCTTTTTGGAGGTCCCCCCTCATATGAGAAAAATGTTCACCTTGTTTATCTATTTAATCCACTGTCTTTGAGGTTTTTCTATTACTTGCAGCTAAGCAGGTCTCTAATGGATATACCTGTTCACTGGTTTATTATAAAAGTAAATGAGATCATGTAAATTCCTTAAAAATCTCCCATAGTAAGCCCTCAACAGATGGTTGCTTTTATTATTATTATTTTAAAGTATGCTTCTATTACCACTTCCTTTCCCCCAGCCTCCCCTCTATGGTATCTGAACTTCATAAGGAAAGAAATAATCGTGTTAATCATCTTTTATTTTTAATTGACATAATATGTCTTTCTGAAGACATATCATGTTAGTCTGCTCAGGCTGCCATAATAGTACCATAGACTAGGTGGCTTATAATCAACAAAATTTATTTCTCACAGTTCTGGAGGCTGGAAGTCCGAGATCAGGTTGGGTTCTAGGGAGGACCCTCTTCTGGGTTGCACATGCTGACTTATCATATCCTCACATTGTGGAAAAAAAGAGCTCTGGGTCTCTTTTTTAAAAGCACTAATCCTATTCATGAGGGCTCTACCCTCTTGACCTAATTACCTGCCAAAGGCCCCAACTCCTAGTACCATCACTGTGGAAGTTAGGGCTTTAATGTATGGATTTTGGGGGGAACACAACATTCAGTCCATACAATCATAATATTTCAAAGGTGCCATCATAAGCAACATTTTTTTTAAAAAGCAAGAGAACTAGAACATCAAGCTGAGACATTGGCTTTCACCTATCTCCAATTTTCTCCTTTAAGGGGACCAGACAAACCCGGGTCCTACTAAAGGCCCTCCTTGAGGCCTAACTTTGCTCCTGTGCTTACAGAATCTTGCCCTAAGTCATACTTAAATATCCCTCCCCCACTCTTCACATGCTGGTCATTCCCAGCCTTCCAGCCTTAGCTCAAAGGGCCCCTCCTTTGAGACTTGAACTGATAACCTTTTCTGACTTTGCTTATCTTCTTCTATAATTGCCTGTGTGTTTGCTTGTTATTTCTCTTCCCTGCTGGGCTGTACACTTCATTAGAGCAGGACCTTGTTTATTTGGTTATCATTGTGCCCTAAGCAGATAGCATTGTACTTGGCACTTAGTAGGTGTTTATTGTGGACTGGATGGAGTGAGCTTCCTCTCTCTCTGCCATGTGTGGACCCAGCAAGAAGGCAGCTGTCTGAAAACTAGGATGAGGGTACTCACCAGAAGCCAACCATGCTGGCACCCTGATCTTGGACTCCCAGCATTTAAAACTGTGACAAATAAATTTCTGTTGTTTAAGCCACCCAGTCTATGGTATTCTATAATAGCAGCCTAGTGCTCAATAAATATTTGTTAATTCAATAAGCAAATTTCTAAAAGCTCAATGCAGTTTTTGTTCTAGGTTAAAGTCTATGCTGATAAGAGAAGATAACACAGTAGCTTGTTGCTCAAATGTCAGAAAGATCCTTTGTTTCATAAAAAGAGTCAAGACAGATTTTAAGAGAATTAAAATTCACTTTCAAAAATTCTTTTAATGTTCAAATATTCAAGAGCATGACAATATTAGATGAAGTAAGGTACATCTACATCTCTCTCACACACGCAGTAGTTAATTTGAAAAGATTGCTAAAGGCTGTAATGTATTTTAAACTTAGTACACCTCTAATGAAATGTTTTTCTCTTCATTTTATTGGTAAAAGCCATAGAATGGCGGGCAGATCAATGAACAGCAGTGATATTTCTTTTGAATTTAGCACCATAAGTCACCTTGGCTTTAGAGAGGCACACATACAGTGTTTGGGAAATTTGGTCTGTTGTACTTAGTGGCTATTGTTTACCTTTTACAAAAACCTCAGAAGTGGATGAAAGTGGGAGAGAAAGTATACGGCAGAGAGGTGCTTGTATGGGTGTGTGTGTTCTGAATGTGATATATGTGTGCAAACGTGTTAAAAGATAGAATTGGCTTATTCAACCTTGCATTAAATATTTTAGAAGAGCTGGGTTGAAACATTTGAAGGAGACTGAAATACAGTAGTTCCTCCTTATCCAGTTTCACTTTCTGTGATTTCAGAAAATATTATATGGAAAACCCCAGAAATAAACAATTCATAAGGTTTAAATTGCCTCTCTGAGTACCTCTCTTCATCTCATCCCATAGGCAATGCATCACCTCACACTGTTACAGAGTGGGGGTCCCCCAAAATTTCCAGAGCCTGTGGGTTGGGGGATTGGGAAGGGTGTTAGCTTTCAAGATGCCTTTGCATATCTATGGCTGGTAGCTAGTGTCTTAGTTATGCAAATGCTTTTGGTTCTTCTAAGGCCCCAAGGAGATGGGAGGGATTTTGACTATAGAATGGTGAGGAAAGAGCATACGGGGCCTGCACAAGGTTCTGTGAATGGTCAGAACCAGTTACCATGCCCACTGCGTCACAGGCCAGGGTCAGGGATTTAAAAATAAGGCAGCAGCAATTTTGGAGAAGAGACCACGCAGTTTGCAAGGAGGTAGATGGAGAAGAGAACTATGCAACTTTAGAAGGAGAACTCCATGTGGTTTACAAGAGGAAAGAAAGAGAGAATCATGGGGTTTGCAGAGAGGAGTGTTTCACACAGTTTGCAAGGAGGAAAGAGATTCATGCAGCTTTGAAAGGGCAGAGAGAGAACCATGTGTGATCCAGTGCAACATGGCACATGTTTTACTGGACTGTTATATGGAGGCTGATAATATCGTACCCCAAATCCTGAAAGAAACAGCTGACAGATAAGGGATGGCGAACTTCTGGGCATGTTTTTGGCTTATGGCCTTTTGGGGAGCCAGGGAAGTGCTGGGCCCCGTGGGAGAACAGGGCTCTGAGCAGGAGTGCTCACAGCCCTCCCCAGGTTGGAGTATTGTAAATAAAGACCTGTTTTTCCCAATGCTAGTTGTTGGGTTTTATACCAAGGTGCCACGTGAAAGAACCCCCTTTCTCTCTGTAACAACGCCACCACCCGAAGAAGGGTGAGGATAGTACGAAAGGTATTTTGAGTGAGAGAAAGAGATCACATTCACATAACTTTTATTATAGTATGATATATTGTTTTAATTGTTCTATTATTGTTGATACTCTCTTATTGTGCTTGATTTATAAATTAAACTTTATCATAGGAAAAAACATATACTTATGCAGGGTTAAGTACTATCTGTGGACTCAGGCATCCACTGAGAGTCTTGGAATATATCCCCTGGCAATAAGTAGGAACTACTGTAATAATTACAGGAGTCATGGGAAATTTCTAATTCACATTTCTTAAGAGGGTAAGCAAGTGGGCAGTGCTGTTTGCGGTCGCACCCAGAGCGGCGGGCGGCGAGGAATCCGGGCTGCGCAAGCCCCTGGCGGTGTGCGACCCCGGCGAGGAGTCCCAGCGGCCAAGCCCCTGGCGGTGCGCGACTCCGGAGCTGGGGAGAGCGGCCGCCGCATCGCCTTGAACAGTGAGGCCCAGGGGGGCGGGAGGACGGATCCCGGTCTCCTAGCTGAATAACTGTGTGAATCCATCTTGGACCCCCACCCCCAAAGAAAGCACCACAGAGCTGCGAAATAGGTCGCGGACAGGCAGGCGCCGGCCGGTCGCTGATTTGTGACGCGTACACAGGCACTGCCCCCGAAAGCCAGCCCAAGAAAACAAAACGCATCTGTCAAAATGAGGCAGGCAACTTTAGAAATACCGGTAACACAACTCACCAGGCAGCAGATAGAGAACCTGACAGATGAACAGATAAGAAACCTGTCAGAGGCTCAGTTCTGGGCCATTGTTATCAGGTGGCTTACAGAATTCACAAAAGAGCAGGAAAAAGATATGAAAGAAGCGAAAAACTTTCATAACGAAAGGAACAAAACAGCATACGAGACAGAAGGAAAGGAAATAAAATCCAGAGTTCATTTCAACAAACTGGAATATGGAGAAGGAACAAGCAGTCAACCAATGCAGTGAGAAGAAATGGGAAGCAACAATGAAAGGATCAGAAACCTCTGGGACAGCTATAAAAGGCCCAACATAAGAATCATTGGTTTGCCAGAGAATGAGGAAGATGAACTAGAACTTGAAAAATTGAGTGAAAATATAATAAAGGAGAACTTCCCAGACTTGGGGAAGGGAATAGACCTGCAGGTCCAGGAAGCAAGGAGAGTTCCCAAGAGACTGGACCCAGGGAGAACCACTCCAAGACACATTATAATCAAAATGTCAAAAATTAAAGATAAAGAGAGAATCTTAAAAGCAGCAAGAGAGAAGAAAAGAATTATGTACAAAGGGGTCCCAATTAGACTATCAGCTGACTTCTCAAGGGAAACCCTACAGGCAAGAAGAGACTGGCAAGAAATATTCAAAGTAATGAAAATCCAAAACCTACAACCACGAATACTCTATCCAGCGAAATTGTCATTCAGAATAGAAGGACAGAGAAAGTGTTTCCAGGACAAAATAAAACTGAAAGAGTTCATTAGATCCAAACCACTGTTATATGAGATGTTAAAGGGACTGGTTTAAAAAAAAAAACAGAAGCTAGGGAGATGAAACAAAGGCAAACTAAATAGGCAACGAGAGTGGAAGAGGAACTGTGGGTACGGGAAGCATATTGGGGGGAGGTCAACAGGGAGGGGGAATGGGGAAAGGGAGGGAGATGATATAGGAATTGGGGATCAAGGTAGGAGGGAATGGAATAGACGGAGAGAGGTTGGGAGGAACTGTATGCACAACTAATGGACATAATCTAAAAGGGGGGGACAACTGGAGGGAGGGGGGCCACCGGGTGGAGGGGAGCAGAGGGAAGGGAAATTGGCACAAATGTAATAATTTAATCAATAAAACACATTAAATCTGAAAAAAAAAAAAGAGGGTAAGCAATTCATCTCTTTAAGAAAAAAAAAAGGGGGGGGAGCTGAATTTATAGAAGCACCTTAAAAGAAATAAGAACAAAGAATATGGAATATAATACAGTAGGAAATAGACAATTTAATTAAAGCTAAAAACATGGTAACTATTAAATAGATTCTCAAATATAAGGGAAGATTGAGGAAGAAAAATTTCTTAAATATCCAGAAACTGGAATTACAGAATTTGGACACATAATAGAAAACTTATTATATTTCTATAATTGTATGAAGAATAGAATAAATTAATGTTTATAATACTATATAGGGGAAAAATTTCTAGAAGTTTTAACTAAAAAATTAAAAAATAGCTGTAATAGGATAAGTATGTATGAGTTAAACATATTTTATCTCACAATTTTATATGGAGAGCTCCAGTTAATTTTCATTCATTGATTAATCCTTACATCATTCCAGTGAGGTTGGTGGGTTTATGTGCATTTGATATATACTGATGTAGAAACTAGTAACTAACTAAGCAAGTTGTGTGACTGCCTAAAGACACTTAATTACAGGGGAGCTAGCTGGGAAGGAAGCATCAACTCCTTACTCACAGTGTATCCTCTCCTTAGTTGTAAGTTTTTTTTTCTTCTGGTTTACATTTTCAGTTTAACCAATATGAAGTGTATACCTGGAAGGGATCTAAACAGGACAGAAAGAAATAAGGCAAATTCAATCCTGAACTAAACTCTTTATTAGAGTTGGTGTTAAATATATGTTAGCTTTAGATACCAACTAAGCTAAATAGGGTATCTGTCTCAACCATGTGGTTTACCATTTCATGTTTTAACTTTTTGCAAGAAACTTTCAAAGGAGATTTATTTTTTTAAACAGTAATAAAGATCATTTAAATAAATATTAAATCACATTTTTGCTCAAAATATTTATTGTAAGTACTCAAATGGACATTGCCTCTAACTCCTGTGGCTTCTCTGAATAAGGCTATAATTTATTGGCTAAGAATAAGAACACAGACTTAATAAGTGCTTTATATGTATATTAACCCCATTCTCATAACAACTCTAACAGGTAGGCATGATTATTATCTCCAAGTTACAGATGAAAAGCTGATGCCCAAAACATCAAGTACAATAACTTGCAAGGTCACACAGTAAACAAGGAGCAACTGGCCCCAGGTTGGCAGGTTCCAGATCCTGTATCATTAACCACCACAATGTTTAAGCCAAATTAGCATATGTGAGAAAGTGATCATCATCGGTGTTCAACATTATGTTATGCCCTGAGAAAATTTAGTTTTTCCCATATATTGTTTTCTGCCCTGCTCCACTAAAATGTTATAAACCAGGGAAAGAGTGTCATCTTAATCATTAGGAGTACAGATATTGGAAACATTTAATATCTGTATGAATCAGTATAAACAGAAGAAATCATGAAAAAGGCATGAGAGAGAAAAAAATGTCTTTAAAAATTTCTTAAGGCAGCCCTGTCCAGTTAGCTCAGTTGGTTGGAGCATTGTTTTCCTACACCAAGGTTGTGGTTCCAATCCGCAATAAGCACATATATAAAAAACAACTAATGAGTGCATGGATAAGTGGAACAACAAATCAGTGTTTCTCGTCATCTCTCTCCCTAAAAATCAGTCGATAAAAAATCTTCTTAAGGGCATTGTTAAGTCAGCCAATGTCCTTCACCTTTCAACCATAAAGGTTATTTTAAATTTTTTGAGAGACAGTGGTCTTTGCTGTTTTTAACATCTCACAATACTATAGAGAAACAAACAAAAATGAAAGAACAAACCAAGTCTGAATTTAAAGTAAGACAAAAAAGCATAGGGTTTTTCAAGGGTAAATGTTAAACAGTTCTCTGCTGAGCATCTATACTTTATGTAAATGAGAAACTTTAGAGAATCTAATCAAGTTAAATTATGCTCATCACACCATAGAGAAACCATTCAGAAGAATCTTGTTTTCTATCTTTCTTGCTCCTAATCTCACCTGACACTATTTGTCCAACGTTTCCTCCAGTGAAGTATATTTCTGCACACATTTCCAGGTAGTGTCCTTTTGTTACCTGTCCTTACAGATCTCTTCTTATTCTCAATCTTGTGCTTCATTCCCCTTCAGACCTTTGCTACTCAGTTCTTGCTTCACTGAATTTCAGTTGTTTGTGTTACGCAGGTTTGGTGGTGTTGATTTTCCTTGAAGATTCTAGTGGAGTCCTATGAAAAAATGCTCTCTATTGACAAATAGCCAAGTGAAGTGATTTCTGTGTCAGGAGATTATTGTGGCAGGGTCCTCACCATTGCTTATCAGCAATCAGTTGGCACTGCAGGGGCAGCAGGACTGGAATCCTGAGCTCCCCTAAAACCTGTTTTCTACCATGGGCCCCAGATTTAGACTTGGGGACCTGTGTTAAAATAAAATGTATTTTTCAAAAAACACATTTTTGAAAAACACATTTTAGTATTTTTCACTACGAGTCCCATCACTCACCTTGAAGGACACTGAGGGAATAGAGCTCAGGACAGGGGAGTCACGAAGGGGTTGGGCTGGTTCTTGGGACAGAAGGGCTGTCATGGCAGGTAAGCTTGATGTGAGCATCAAAGCCCAAGGGGCTGAAAGTTTGATCAGTCAAAAGCTAGCATCAGGTGAGTGGGTTCCAGGCAGAATGTTCAAATGGAAGGTATGTAATACAAAATGGAAGAATATGAAGATAAGTTACCAGCTTGATTAACTCTTCAGGCTAACTCTGATTAGTTATATTATACCAGGAATTATTATTATTGGAGAAGTGGATAGTAACATTCTCCCCCTGCGTCCCCATCAAACCCGAGAAGTATAGAGAAAACTCGTTTCACAGAAATAAGTTTTCTTATGTAAAGTGACTGGAGAAATTTGTTAGGCATCCCATTGCTTTAATTATTTCAGTACATGAAATGAAAATATGATCCTATATATTTATTTGCCTAAAACATAACTCTAGTAATCACAACAAACGAAAATAAGGAAAGTGGGACTTGGAAGCATATTTTGTACACAGAGGATCTAGGAAATCCTCTTCAAGAAAAAGACTCGCCCAATTCTATTATCTTCTGTTTCACCCTCCCATTTTTCCTCTTCCTTTCAGAGTCAAAGCTTTCACTCACCTCACATGATACAGAAATAGTACAAGACTCTCTAGGGAGGGTCATGGGAAGTTGGATTTTTCCATGGCAGCATAATAGAGGAAATTAATTGGTGTTTGAGGCAGCTGATGTTTCCACTCATCATCCTAGTCAAAGACATTGTTCTCTTCATACTCTAGCAGCATGTCACAAATTCCTCTCAGAAGGCTGGAGAGAAAAAGTAACTGGCACGAGTCGTTGACAGGCCTGAGTTCCACTCTTCCCTCACTTACTTGACATATGTCCTGAGCAAAGCACTTCACCTCCCTGAGAGCTAGTTTGCTCACCTACAAAGTAGGGACCATAACCTGAGCCTGAACTGCCTCATAGACTGCATGTATTGCCTTATGGACATCGAAGTGACATCCCAACTAGGCAGCACTCAAAAATATATTTCACACAAAAATAAAATAGTTTCAGTAAAATTTTTATGCAACCTAAGTAAGAAAAATATAAATTCCTAATTACATACGGCTCAGATGATTTATGTTCTACAGAGGGGAACAGAGGTCTTCCTCACTTCCATAACATATTATTTTCCCTTTGATAAGTTACCCTCAGGAAAACAAGGCAGGGAGTAATGAAGGGAAATGGGAAGGGAAGCCCCTTACTATACACCTACTGTGTGTTAGACACTTGCCTGGGCACTTCTTAAATGAATTAACTCATTAAATCCTCACAAAATCTCCATATAGTAGACTCTGCAATATCCCCGTTTTCCAGGGGCTGAGGTGAGGGGGCTTAACTTTCACATGGTTGGAAACTGGAGGGTTTGAACTTAATCTCTGTAGCTCCTTGATTCTTCCACTGGACTGTGCTCAACTTGCTTGCTGATCTTCAATAGGTGATAACACTCACCAGGGGACCCAATTTACATGCACACAGAGAAATGTATTTTTGTGCCAAATGGCCTTTGATCAGTCAAACTTTAGCACAAGACAAAGAACTTTTTATTGTGAGCAGCAAGAGTCATTTGAAAAGATTCAGCTTAGTAAAGTAAGACCCTACCTCCATTGCAATATTTAATAAAACAAGGTAGAATCGCCTAAGAAATCCCTAGGTCACCTTCTGTTCCAGTCAGGAGTGGCAGGTCCAGACTTTTTGGTCCAGCCTGGTGACTTACTGTATAAAGTATTTTCAGTACTAACTTTCCTCAATTGTAATAGCATGGACTTCTACCTAGGAAAGAAAGGAAGTTATGACACTATTTAGCCTTCAGGGATAAAGATTTAGTGAAAAGTTTTCAAATCTATCCATCCATCTATCTATCTGATATATAAACAGAAGCCAAATGCTTCTGTTCTGACTTCCCTTGCATGGTTGTCATAGTACCAGTAACTTCACCTAGACTGTCTCATGCCATTAAACACCTCTTAAAAGGGCCTCCACTGTGGAAAAGTAGTCCATGAATTCCAGAATAAGATATTTAAAAGGTTTAAGAATTATCAAATAAAAGAACAATTAAAAAAGAAATTATAAAAGATAGAATAAAATTAATAATAAATAAAATCTTAAAGAAAAAAGAATTATCAAAAGGTCTGGTCTAGTTCTTGCTTGCTGAAATGGGTGAACTGTACCAATGGGCTACCCACAGATGGCCCAGGGTTGGGCTCAACAGAAAGTATTTACTCAAGACCATCTGAACAGAAAGCAAATCCTGGTGGAAGGCAGCCAAGATCTAGTAAGATGGTGCTGAGCATCCTGGGAAGGAGTCCAGAGAAGCCAGAGGCTCTGTCCCTGAGAAGGCAGGTAGGAAAGGCCACTCAGGGTGGAGGCTGGGCTGTGCAAGGGTGGTGTGCTCTTAGGGATGCTTATTTCAACGCCAGCCGAGGATGGAAGGGGTAGAAGCTAAAAGAGACTGTACCGAGGCTGCCTAGGCAGCTGCAAAATGAACAAGACAGATTGGGTGATGAGGCTAAGGGGCAGTCAGCAACAGGAACAGAAACAGCAATTCCTCTATTCAGTAGGCTTTATGTTCCTAGTGGACAAATGATCAAACAATAGCAACAAAATACCAATTACGGCTTGGTTTGCATTCAATTCTGTAAACATGCATGGAATGTCTACACTGTGCAAGACCCAGCACTAAATGCAAGGCGGAGGAATTAACTCCAATAAAGCTGTAAAAGAAAGGACAGAAGGGCAAAACACTAGTGGGGGCAAAAGAAAAAACAAGAGGAAGTCTCTGTATAGAGTTCTCTCAACTGTCTGACCACCTTGGCCTGAAGTGACCTCTCTTTCTCTGAATATGTCTGTATTACCCAGTAGGCACTTTCTTGAAGCTTTCTGTCTTATACTCAGTTCATTCATTTATAATGTAATATATATGGAGAAGCTACTATGTGTCAGGAGTTGGGAGATATAATGAGGGATTGGACTCAATTTCTGCTCTCAAGGAACTTTGCTTCCCTGCCTGGCTCCATTGGTTTGAGGTCCACAGTCTTTCTTCTTAGCTAAGCTTTACTATCACCCAGACCCCTGAGCCCTTTGTTCCCATGTTAGGGTACACACAACACTGCATTCCCAGTGCTCTGTGCCTCAACTGCCACACAGTTGGCAAAGCTGCAGACCACAAGCCCCATTGTGTTCCCCTCTCTTCCTGCCCCCGACCCCCCAACCCCATGGTTCACCTCTTCACCTTCACCTGACGATCCTTTACGCATCCTGTTCCATACTCTCGCACCCTGCTTTGTACTTCTATTCCATCTACCTCAAATTTTTGGTACCTCACCCAAGTACTTCAAAAGTGCAATTGCCAGCCTGGCCAGTGTGGCTCAGTTGGTTGGATTGTCATCCTGAAACTGAAAGGTTGCAGGTTTGATTCTTGATCAGGGCACAAATGTAGGTTGAGGTTCAATCTCTGGATGGGGAGCCTACCAGAGGCAACCAATCAATGTTTATCTCTCACATCAATGAGTCTCTCTTTCCCTCTTCCTCTCTCTCTGAAGAGCAATGAAAAATGTCCTTGGGTGAGGATAAAAAATGCATTTTCCCTTCACAATTTCTCTCACCTTTCCCTTTGGCCTCCTTTTCTGCTCTTCTGTCCTGGAGGAAAAACGATCTTTCTTTGTTGTCCTGTAGCTTCTCCACAAGGTCTTCCTCTCTGTTCACAAACAGACCAACCTTACATCTCCTATTCTGCTTTCATCCCTAGTTCTTCCTTCTTCCCAGTTATCATTCTCAACAGAAGAGTGCATTTGAGCTCTGCTCTCTCCTAGCCATTCCTACCTCACACCACTCCACATTCTGCAAAGGTCACTGCTCCTGAAGAGGTCACTGGTGACCCTCTTATTGTGAGACAATCATCACTCACCTGCCCGTGAGCCTTGGGTCTGTCACCTTCCACAGTTTCTGTGGCACAGAGCATTCCTATCACTCCTTTTGTGTTCTGACAGCCCTCTTCCAGGTCCCATCCTGGCCCCTCAGAAATATGAGTGTTAACTAACATTCTGAGTCTGGTACTTGTTTTTTTCTTAACTATGTCCCTTCTTCTTGGGAGATCTCACAAACTTTGCACTACTGCCATCACACCTGTGTCTGTATGTACTAAATATGTGTATAGGGACTTGATGTTTTCCTCAGTCAGACCCAAGTTTATAATTGCTTGCTAGATGTCAATTGTAACTCAACACAGCCAAAATCAAATGCATTTTTTGTTTCCCAAATATTATTTCTTTTGACTTGTGGATCTCAGATAAACATATTATTGTCTTTCCAAAGCTCAAGCATGAGGCTTCAGTTATTTTTGATTCCTCCCCTTTCTCTCCTTCCCAACCCATACCACTTAATCACTCACCAAATTCAGCTCTTCCAGAATATTCTCACATCTCTGTTCTCTTTCCTATTCCTTCTGCTACTTGTGTAGTTGAGGACTTGGAGACATGTGGTGTGGTTGAAAGTATGGAGGCTTTGGAGGCCAGCAGAACAGTTTGAAATTCAGATTCCACTGTGACCTAGGAATGGAGCCCAGGTAAGTCACTCTCTAGTACAACATGTGGCACAATGTAGACATCAAATATGTTAATTACCTCTTTATTTGGGTTGTTTTTGAAATTCACTTTTATCTTCCTGAAACCCTGTTTAATATTACTTTATTTCCCTGATCAACGACTTCTAGTAAGTCCCTGTTGCCTGAATAAATTTCATATCTCAAGACACGGATAATGCAGGCCTTCAATGATTTGCTCCTCTTTATTGCCATTAAACTGTGAGCACCTCTGCAGGACTGTAAGCACCTACAGTGGAACACAGTGGAAGTTTAATACATGTGTATCCCATGTTACATTTCCACCAACTTCACCAAATGTTTATTTCCTTTAATGTATTACTCCCTGGGACATACCTACTATGTCATAATTTCCTTGGGGCCATTGCATTTTAATCATTTCTGTATTCTTAGTTGAAAATCTACTTTATAAATGTTTGTTGATAATTTAAAAATATTGATAGTTCTTAAAATTGTTGATGAGCACTAGTGGTTCATTATGGTATTCTCTCTATATGTATGTATGACTTAAAGGTTCCATAATAAACATTTCTTAAAAAAAATAAACACAGAAATGAAATAATGAGTGGATATATACTTTCCCACCTCTATACATTTGTTCATTTTCTTCACCCATCTGTTATGTCCTCTTCATTTAAAAACCGGTCCAAACAATACAACTTTGAAGACTCATCTTTCTTCCATAAAATGATCTCCAATTCTCCTAATTTTAAGTTGATCTTTATCTACTCTTTATTCTTAAAATATTTTTGCTATTTGTGGATGAGGAGCTTGTTCTACAATATCTATTCTCTCCTTCTTCCATAGAAAGACACTTAATTTTTAGCTGAGCTTATAGTCATTCAGAGAAGATTCTAAGTAACCTGGCAATGAAGTTCTCACCATAAGATGTAAGTGGGATTGTACTATGGTGACTTCTGGGACCCTTCCTCAAAAGACAGCTGACCTGTATCCCTTGTCTCTTCTTTCTTCTATGACCTCTATCATACTGCCTGGTATAAGGATATGATAGCAGGAGATCCAGCTACTATATTGGAGACCATGGCTACATCCTTGAGATGATAGAGCAATGAGTTGGAAAGAGCTGGATCCCTGGGAAATTTACAAAAGAGACCCTGGACTGGGACACCTACCTGTAGAATTTTATGCAATGGAAAATATGCCTCTATCTTGTTTAAATCACTGTTATTTTGGGTTTTTATTTCTCAGAGTCGAAGTTGTTCCTAACAAATACATATTTTTCAATAACATTTCTGAGTTGTGAATATGCTGCAGGACAGGATTTCTCTTCTCCTTGGCCCTCCCCTCCCTTCATACCTTGCTCGCAGATTACAGAGATGTGTCAGTATTAGCAAGAGAAAGGTTTGCTTGCTTTGTGGACCAAATGTGAAAGACTGAGGCCCAGTAGGGACTTATGGCTGCCCCGGCACCATGGAACCTGAGACAATGTGCAGTATCTATGGATTCTGCAGGAGGAGGGCTATAGATTACTTCACAGTCACTGAAGGACAAACTGAAATCTGTCCTAATGGTGTGTTTATTAGTCAGTATTTACCACTTGTCAATTTCTGTGTTAATTAGTGTGAGGAATGCACAATACCCATCTTACAAACTGAGTAGGAAATATACACAAATAGAAAATAATTTCATTCTGACTTGTAAATATAATACACATTATAAATGAAATAGGAATTCAAAGAAGAAATATTCACATGGCCTGGGTGGACAAGTTAAGGAATACTTCATGGAACAGATGAGTAGCTAAGAACAATTAGGATTTTGCCAGGCACCATGGAGGAAAAAGTGATTCCAGAGGCTGGAAAATGATGAGCCAATCTTATGGAGCAAGGTTATGAGCCAAGGTCTTGAGTTTTTTGAGGAGAGGGATAACAAAAAGTACATTCTAGAGCACTGGTCTGCTTGTGTTCACCAAGATGGGAAGATGCTTTTCTTCCTTGTCATAACATAGGTCCTGGGCTATTGAGGGGGCCTAATTTATGTTGAGAGAATAAATGAATAAATGAATGTCTTATTTATAATAAATACAATCATCCTCCCTTCTTCATTCCAATAGGGATATAATATGTGACATGGTTCTCTCTCTTCTAGTTCCCATTTTTCTTTTTAAATCTTCTCTGCTTTTTTACCTTCAGACTCATTGGCCACCTTGCTCTCCTCCTTTCCTTCCTTGGTCTGTTTGGAGTCTAAAGTAGAAGCACAAGAAATGGAATAGAAGTCATCACAGCACAGGGCAGCTTAATGATACCTGTGTCCAGCAATGCAATGGACAGTGGTCACTGCAATCATCACCTGTCATTTCCTCCCCACAATGTTCCTACTCTGACTCCAAGAAGACGCCAGAACTATGTTTGCCAATTTTACAATACAAAATGTCTTCAAGCTCAAGCTACTGCATTAACTGCATTTTCCAAAATAAAATAATTTAGTTATTTTAAAAATCATATAGTGTCAGAGAAAGATTGCCATACCTTCTTGTTATTCATGGGCATTGTTATTTTCTGACGAGAATCATTTCTTTTTTACAATCAAGTAACTTATTTTGAGTCAATTGCTACTTTATGATAGATGCTGTCAGAATAAATACTGTAAATTAAAAGCTTTTTTTGTTAAAGTTAATGAAGTCTTATGGTAGAATAGTGAGGCTGGTTTATATATATTTTTTGCACAGCTAAGAAATGCAATTAAGTTGGATATTTTCTTTCTTTAAGTATTTTATTAATTGTGCTGTTACAGTTGTCCCAATTTCCTCCCCCCCAAACTCCCTCCGCCCATTATCCCTCTTCACTCAGCAATCCCACCCCCCTTAGTTCATGTCCAAAGGTCATGTATATAAGTTCTTTGGCTACTCCATTTCCTATACTGTTCTTAACATTTCCCTGTCTATTTTGTTCCTACCAATTATTCTTCTTAATCCCTGCACCTTTTCCCCATTCTTCCCCTTCCCCCTCTCATCTGATCTTCACACCTATGATTCTGTTCCAGTTCTGGTTGTTTGCTTAGTTTGTTTTCATTTTTGTTTTTCAGATTCAGTTGTTGATAGTTGTGAATTTTTTGCCCTTTTATGTTCAAGTTTTTATCTTCTTTTTCTTAAATAAGTCCCTGTAATATTTCATACAATAATGGCTTGGTGGTGGTGAATTCCTTTAGCTTTACCGTGTCTGGGAAGCACTTTATCTGCCCTTCCATTCTAAACAACAGCTTTGCTGGATAAAGTAAGCTAGGTTGTAGGTCCTTGCTTTTCATCACATTGAATACTTCTTGCCAGTTCCCTCTTTCCTGTAAAGTTCCTTTTGAGAAATCAGCTGACAGTCTTATGGGAACTCTTTTGTAGGTAACTCTCTGCTTTCTCTTGCTGCTTTTAAGATTCTCTCTTTATCTTTAACTTTTGGCATTTTTAATTATGATGTGTCTTGGTTTGATCCTCTTTGGGTCCAACTTGTTTGGGACTCTCTGTGCTTCCTGGACTTGTATGTCCATTTCTTTTGCCAGTTAAGTAAGTTTCCTTTCATTATTTTTTCAAATAAGTTGTCAATTTCTTGCTCTTTCTCTTTTCCTTCGGGTAGATGTTGGTACATTTAAAGTTATCCCAGAGGTTCCTACGCCTCTCTTCAATTTTTTGCATTCTTGTTTATTCTTTCTGTTCTGATTGAATGTTTATTTGTTCCTTTTGTTCCAAATAGTTTATTTGAATCCCAGCTTTCTCCTCATCACTGTTGGTTCCCTGTGTATTTTTCTTTATTTCACTTTGTGTAACATTTATTTATTCCTTTATTTTTTTTGCCATAGTCTATGAGTTCTCTGAGCATCCTGATCACCAGCGTTTTGAACTTTGCATCTGATAGGTTGTCTATCTCAATTTCATTTAGTTCTTTTTCTGGGTTTTTTGTTTTGTTCTTTCAATTGGGACATATTTATTTGCCTCCTCAATTTGTCAGCCTCCCTGTGTTTGTTTCTGTGTATTTGGTAGAGCTGTTTTTACTCTCTGTCTTAGTAGCATGTCCTATGTAGCAAAGGCACCTATAAGTTGTGTGGAGCAGAGCCTTAGGAAATTGCCAGAGCAGGGCAACCTGCTTCACTGTTCTGTGCTCTGTGTGTGGCAGGGGGCTCAGAGAGGGGACAATGTCACCGCCTAGCTTCTAACAATTTGCCCAGCACTCACCCCATTTCCAGTTACTTCACCCACTACCTGTACACAATTGCCACCCTTCCAGCTGTTGCCCTGGGGTTTACATACATTCTAAGACCATGTGAACACTTTAAGTGGTGAAATCCAGCAGTTTCTTCTGCTGTCCCAACCCCCACTGGTTTTTACAGCCAGAGTTAATGGGGGTTTGTTTTCCCGGTGCTGAAATCCTGGGCTGTACAGTCTGGTCTGGAGCTAGGATCACTCATTCCCAGGGTATCCCTCCTGATTTTTATCCGCCACATGTGAATGTGTGACGGTCAGGTCCACTGCCTCTGCTGTTTCTCCACACCACACCATCTCTCAATCCTGTCTCCATGACTCTGTCCCTCCTACCCATCTGGTCGAATGTGGCTTCTTTAAATCCTTGGTTGTCTATTTAGCTCGATTTTCTGTTGGTTCTGGTTAATATTTGTTTTTGAGGTCTGATTGTAATTCTTTCTATGGTTGTGCAAGGAGGCAAAGCATGTCTATCTATGCCTCCATCTTGACTGGAAGTGTTTTGTTTGAATATTTTCTTTGATGACTAAATATACTCATATTTGGTTTTACTTTCATATAAATTTAGTATAGCACGAAGACAGAAAAAAATAACAACAAAGAATTACCCATAATCCCACTCTCTTCAGTTTTTAACAGTTTCATACATGGCCCCTTTATCTTTTCCCCCTGCACTTATTTACATGATTAAGTTTTTAAAAAGAAAATGTACTTTCTTTTTCAATTAGACAATATATCAAATTACTCAATATTGTTGCATAGCATTCCCACAGTTAATTTTCTAAACTAATCTTCTATATTTTGGCATTACAACTGTTTTTCACATTTTGATATTATAAATAATATCTTGATAAATATTTTTATTCAAACATCTTACTATATCACCTCTATTTCTTTATGATAGGTTGTTTAATACAGAATTTCTGTTTCTAAGGGTAAACAGTTAAAGTATTTTCAATCCATATTTCTGCTTTTTATTCTCTTTTACAAAACTTTTAGTTATGCTCTAACTTTAGGGAAACAATATGCCAGGCCCAGGTAACTTGTGAAGCTTAAACCTTCTGTTTCAGATGTTTTATATGTCTGCTATTTCCTACATCAAAACCTGTTCTCTAGAAATACATTTGTTCCTTGGAAGCCTGAGGGAATTGGTTCCAGGATCCTCCACCTGCAGGTAATCAAATACCTGGATGCTCAATCCCTTTATAAAATAGTAAAGTATTTGCATATAACCTAAACACATCCTCTTCTCAACCTTTTTGCCCAGCCTTAGACACCATAGTTTCACCTCTATAATCACTTCCTTGCAAATTGCCCTTAACTCTGTTTCTCCATTCTCTATTTACTCACCTGGCTATGCCCCAGGTCTCCACCATAACTATACTTGTGCAACTAAATATTGAAGAGTTACACAACTGTGCTGATGAGTCTCATCTGAAATGCATGACACAGATTTCAAATAGGCCCTTGACACTTCCTGAAAACTGCTCTCTAGAATATAAGGTCTGTCCAGAAATAGTCCAGCCATTGTTAATATAATGAGAACAGTTTGCACAACATTGATGTAACATGGCAGCCAAGGAGAGCGAACTGGAATGTGCATGTGTGAACAATGATGAACTTCACTTACTAGTCAGAGAGCATGTGTATCGTGTGGCTGTCACATTCAAAATGACTGAGTGAGCCATGGCTGGTGTGGCTCAGTGAATTCAGTGCCAGCCTGTGAACCAAAGGGTCACTGGTTCAATTCAAGTCAGAGCACATGCCTGGGTTGCGGGCCAGGTCCCCAGTTGAGGGCATGTGAGAGGCAACCACACACTGATGTTTCTCTCCCTGTCCCTCCCTTCCCCTCCCTCTAAAAGTAAATAAATAAATAAAATATTTAAAAACAAAACAAAAAATGACTGAGTGATTAGAGCAACAAATCTGCATCAAATTTTGCATTAAGCTTGAATATTCCTCCACAGAAACTATTTAGATGATTCAGAAGGCCTTCGGGGATGATGCAATGAGGGCAGCACAAATAAAAGCGTGGCACAAATTCTTCAAAGATGGTCAAGAATCTGTTGAAAATGACCCATGTTCTGGAAGGCCTGCATTAAGCAGAACACCTGAGAATGTTGAACGTGTACAGGCTGTGATCAACAAAGATTGGCGACTGACAGTGCAAGAAATAGAAGCTGATCTGGGGATTCCGAAAACTACTGTGTCCTGGATTTTGATGCAGGATCTTGGCATGAAATGTGTTGTGGCAAAATTTGTTTTGTGGCTTCTGCTACCAGAGCAGGAAGAACATTGTGCTGCAGTTACTAATGACTTGAGTCAAACCGCTACCAATGAACCATATTTCCTCAAGAAGGTCATAACTGAAGATGAATTGTGGGTCTTTTTGGCTATGATCCAGAAACAAAGGCCCAGTCATGAAGAAGTCATGGCAAAGTACCAGCAAGATCAAGACAGTGTTAACTGTTTTTTGATCGGAAAGGTGTTGTACATCATGAGCATGGCCCTCAAGGCCAAACAATTAATACGGAGAACTACCTCAGTGTTCTTCATTGGTTAAGGGATGCAGTACAATGAAAACAGCTGCAGCTGTGGGCAACTGGTGTTGGCAGCAGCATCTTCACAACGTCTTGCTCATGCATCATGTCTTGTGCACAGTTTTTTGGCAAAACATCAAATCACCCAGGTGACTCAGACCCCCTGCAGCCCAGATTTGGCACACTGTGACTTAAGGCTTTTCCTAAAACTAAAATCATCTTTAAGAGGGAAGAGATTTCAGACCGTTAATGAGATTCAGAAAAATACTACGGGGCAGCTGATGGCGATTCCACAAAGGATTTTTCTGAGTGTTTTGAACAGTAGAAGAGATGCTGGGAGAACCGTGTGAGGTCCCAAGGTGCCTACTTTAAAGAGTTCTGAGGCATCATTGTCCCATGTACAGTGTTTCTTGTATCTTGTATCTTCTTCAATACATGCCTCTATTTTTCATAGTACATGGCTGGATCCTTTTTGGACAGACCTCTGTATTTATGTTATTATACCTTTTTCTTTTCTCTCTTTAATAAGTAATCCAGTCTTCCATCTTTCTCCTGCATCATCATTTTCTACTGATGACTGAGCCTCATAAGCCATATCAAAAATGGAAACAATTAGATAGGAAATTGCTCATTGTCTCATCGTTAACTACCTACTCTGTGCTCATATCCTCGGCCTTCTGTCCTGTTAAGGCAAGGGGAAGGGTCCCTCTCAAACAAAGCCAAATCTCTACCTGTGCTCTGGATGTCATCTCTTCCTGTCTATTTAAGGGCTTCAATCTGCATTTTTACTTTCTTCCTCTCTACTCAGTCAGTTTCATCAGCATCTTTTAACCTCTTATATATCATCCTAAAGAACTCCCCATTTCTCTCCAAGTTTCCTTCAGCTACCATCTCATTTCTTTACTCCTCATCCAGAAAAACTACCTGAAGTAATTATCTATACTTTCAAAATTAAAGATGGTTTTAATCTGTAATTTCAAAAAGGTAAATAAACCTAAATTTAAAATATTTCAAAAAACAAATATTAGAAAAGAAATGTACCTAATTCTCTATTCCATTTTCTTTCAAACCTACTCCTAGGCTTCTGTCACTAAAGGTAAACTCAATGTCAACTTCTTTTTTATCTGCTACAGTTGACTACTGCACTTTGGTTGGCAAACATTCTTCTCTTTTGCCTCCCTGAAAGTCCCTGGTCCTCCTCTTACTTTCCAAATCACTCTTACCCAGTTGCATTTGCTAGCTGCTCCTCCTTTCTGGAACTAAATCTAAATGCTGGTGTGTGTCAGTGTTCTCTTTTCCTTGCGTCCTTTTTTCCAGAGGTGGTTCTCTCTTGGAAACCCATAGCTCTTGTTAGTGTCTGTAGCCCAATGACTGTTAAATATACCTACCTCTCTGCTGTGATCTAACCCCTGAGCCACAGACCTTGTCTGATTTACCTGTCATAGCTATTGGTGGGTCAAGTAGGTGTTTCAAAGTGGGATGTTTGATTTTTCTGCTTTTCCCTGTTTTTCCCTGTCTCAGATAGTGGTAAATACCACCCTTCCAGTGAGCAGATCAAAAGTCTTCAGGTTATCCCAAATTATATCTCAAATCTCCTCACCTCTCTCCAACTCTACTGCTAACTTTAGTCAAAGCTTTCATCATCAATTACCTCCTGAATCACTGGAAGAAAAACTTAACTCCTTTCCCTTTTTTCATTTTCATCCCTTCTCAATCCATACACTACTAAGCACCCAGACTATTCTTTTTTTAAAAATTAACGAACTCATATTATTCCTCTGCTTAAAATCCTCCACTGTGTTTCCAGTGGATTTAGAATAAATTCCAAACTCCTCACCTCATTCTATATGGCCCTATGTGATCTGACACCTGCACTTTATTTTTTTTTTTTTTACCTGAACCATACTTATACTCAATCACTGTGATCCAGGTACACTTACCTACTTTCTGTTATTCAAATAGAATAAAAGGGAATAGATAAATGCAGACCTGCCCCAGGGCCTTTGCACTTGCCAAATCCTCTGCCTGAATCATCCTTTCTAAACCACTTCAAACTCACTATTCATTATCTTGTTGTATGTCTCCATAGCTCTTAACTTTAAACTTCTTAATAAAGTATCTTACTCTTAGTAGATATGTAACAAAACCCCTGGGTTGCTCCAATTGAAAAAGAACCCAGGAGCTGTTTAGTTAGGGGCCCGATTGCCCGCCACCAGAATTATAACTCTCAAAGCCAGAGTTTAGTGAAAAGAAAAAGAATTGTTTATTTGCACATAGTTCTGCCTCCCCCTCCCAGACCTGGCCAGTCTTAGAAAAGTCAGAAACACCGTTTCCCTACTTCCTAGTCACAGTTCAGCTTTACCAGTAGCTGCCAATCACTCAATTCTGATTGGGGAGGTCCTTTCTGTGCTGTGGTGCCCTCCAGCTCTCAACGCAGAACCGCCTGGATTCTCAGCCTCCTTGTAAACTGCCTTCTTCCTGCAAACCGTGTGGTGAGAGCCTCTTCTTAAAGCAGCCTGGAGACCCCCTCCTCCAAGCCACCTGGAGGGAGCGCACCAGCTAAAATGTTCGCAGCTGCTTATATATCCCTGACTGTCCCCTGACGCAGTGGGTGTTGCAAGCAGTTCTGACCATTCACAGAACCCTAGGCAGGCTCTGTAGGCTCCTTCTGTACCATCCCACAGTCCAAGACCCCTCCCATTTTCCTGAGCCTTGGAAGTTTCAAAGCAGATCTTTGTGCAACAAAGTTTCCAGCCACTAGCCCCAGGCATTCAAAGGCATCCTGAAAGCTGCTTCTTTTTCCCCATCTCCCAGCCGCAAACTGTGGGGTTTGTTTTTGGACTCCCCTGTTTCTGTAACAGATATGCAATAAATATTTTGAATGAATGAATGATACTGCTCGGTGAAACTTTTTCACTGATTAATTCATTCTTTCATTATCTTCGATAAAAAATATGCCTGGACATATATCCATGCAGAGTAAAATTGAGAGAATTATGAATAGAATTATAATTAATTTATTGGCATCACTTCAGTAAGTTCTTTTAAATGGTGTATTTGAGATAGTTCCTGAGACTGTAATAAATAATAATCTAGTCATGCCCCCCCCCCCCAATCTATCTACCTCTCACTGTTGATAAGGCAGAACTCTGACTACCCTGACAAAGCCGTGTTCTTTCTGTCTATTGAGGAATGGGCAAGAATGAAGCACACACTGGCCATATACCTGCTAGCTACACCTACTGCAGTTTTCTCAATAGTCCAGTATTACTTACAATGTAATACAACGTTCCCTTTGTCTTTGATATTCTGCATTTTATTCTGAGCAGTGTCATATTGGATTAGGGCCCACCCTAATGGCTTCATTTTAATTTAATTGCATCTTTAAAGGCCCTATTTTCAAATACACATGCAGTCACATTCTGAGGCATTGGGGCTTAGGAGTTCAACAAGTTAATTTTGGGGGATACAATTCAGCACATGACAAGGACATAAGAAATTCTGATGGACACCTTCTTTGTTCAGAGGCATTTATTCCAGCTCACTCCTGGGATGGCTTCATGGTGCCGAGTGATTTCTAACTGAAATATCCCTCCCTTCAATCTTAAAATAGCTAAAATTCACATGCCCATCAAAGTTCATAAAATGCTTCTATTTCTACTAGCCTTTTCTGAATCCTGTATTTCACCTTATTCTTTATTTTCCCCCCAACTATAGAGCAAGTATTGCATCCCTCCTCTGAGCTCAGCTAATAGCATGTTGTTTATACTTTCCTCATGCACTTATTACTTGTGTTATGGTACCTCATATTCCAGTAATTGCATCTGTTAGATGTAGCATCCTGAGGGAAAATCTCCATCTGATTCATCTTTGTATCCTCACAGTCTTTGCTCAATAAATATTTGTTGAAGGAATAAATGTATGATAACAAAACAGCCAGACTCACCTATATTTCCCACCTAAAGTCAAATGTTGAGAAGTTACAAAAATCTCTGATCAATAATTGACTCATCTTAAGACATTACATGTTTAGCAAAGTTTTTGCCAGCTACTCAAGGTGAGCACTTTGAAAGCTTCGATGGAACAGGCATGAAATGAATGTGTACCTTTATACAGACAGATGGATACCTCTAGTAAGAGAGAATGTCATGCTGTAACCATGTGAAATTCTCAGCGACTCATACAAGAGGTCCACAGCAGAGGTGAATTGGATTAGAATTTTTTCCCTAGTGACTTGCCTAATTTCTACATAAAATACTTTCAAGGCTAGAGAAGTAAACACTTTCTGATTTTTTTCATTTAATTTTAAAGGAAGTTCCCAGAGTTTGACTCTTATTTTGAATGATGTCTTTGTAATAAACTTTCTGAGTTGGCATTTCTGTAACTATGGCTACCATAGAAATGAGGAGCAGTTCCAAATGTTCTACTATTTTCAGGTCCTTATGTAATTTTTTTTGAGAGCTCAATTCTTCTAATCTTTATCATGTGTGTATCTCTATAATATACAACTATAATATAATATAATATGACTATAATACAATAATAACATACTATATGTCTATATAATATATCTATATAATATATACATAACACAATAATATAATAAACAACTATATATCTATAACATACCACTATAGTAAACATTTACAGTAATGTGTGTTTGGGTTGTTTTTAACATTTATTTTCTTGGCTTATTTTGCTTTAAATTATTTATCAACAAAGGTCTGAAAACTTACTGAATATCTTCACCCTTCATTTTAGTTTTGCTTTATCAAAGAAGGGTGGAAATAGGACAAATTAGCTCTGCATATGTGTCATTAACTCAGATTCTAGCAGAACGTGGGACATCAAAATGTCCCCATTTTATAAGATAAGTGTGATTTTAGCATGACCATATTTTAAAACACAAATAAAAATTTTTACTATTCTAGCTAAAATGGTTTATCATATTTTTACTTACAGATTTTATATTTCTTTTGTGCCTTATATTTTAAGCCAACAACCTTCTTTAATAAAGCATTAGAAGTACAGAGCAATTTTGTGAAATGTCAACAACCATAAGGTAGCCTAAATAAGAAAAATATTGCTAACTAAAAGCCTGAAGCAATATAAAATTGATAAAAAGTCCAATTAAAAGTCTTTACAGAAAACAGTCTAATTCATTATAGATAAGCAGTGCATGCATTGAAGCCAATAAATGTTCTCTCCCCTTCTTCCTTTTCTCCCCTCCCTCCCTCTTAGGCACCAACCCACTGAGCAACTCTCATCTTGCTTCACTCTTTGCCAGTGAGATGGAAAAAAACAATTCTGTCCCCAGTTCAATTTCATGACTTCTGAGAATGCCTGTCTAGAGGTCAAAGCTTCTTGTGATTTTCCACTTAGACCAGACGTAAACCTTGCTGGAAGGCAGAATTTTAGAGACTGACTGTGCTCTACCATTGTGGGTCAGCCTTTTGTACTGAGGGACCTGACCCAGCAGAAAGGAGTAGAAAAAGTGATATATTATATTTTTATTAATATAAGATATAGGTAATTACTGTGTATTTCAGTTTTGAGAAGAAAACCACCTTTTTTTTTCTTTTCATTATTTCTTCATCTTTATCTCAACACTACTGAAACTTTCTCCTGAGAGGAAGATTTCAGGTTTCTTGGTTCTGTCACAGTAATGAGTTGTTCTTTCTCTGTCTGCACAGTTTTTTTTTTTTTCCAGTGAAACAGAAAGCTCTGCTTGGCAATGTGGTTTCTGGTTTTGGATGTGTGAGAAAGAGATACTTCTCATGTGACATTCTGGTGAAAGGGGACTGGACCGTGAGGGAAGTTCATGAACTGGATGCCTGTTTGAAATAAATCTGAGAGCAAAGAGGGTTCTGAGGCTGGGTTAGAACTTTTCAGCTGGTAAAATTAAACTGTAAAGAACAGAAGGGAATAGAGGGGGAGGTTGTTCATATATGTACTACATTTGGCATGGACATCTACTTGGAGAGGCTTTCTTTAGGCAGCTACTGGGCATACTCAGTAGGGAGGTATATTTAGAAAACTAAGATCAACTTGGTTGATCAAAATAAAATCTACATAATAAACACTCTCATTCTGGTGGTCTCTGTGGAAACTCTTCACTTTGAGCAGTCCCAGTAATGTGGCTTCAGTGGTGGTATCTTCTCTCTCATTTAGAACCAGCTTATGGCAAGTGGAGTAGGTTGTGCTATCATGGGCACTAGTAACAGCAGGTTGAAGTCCTGCTCCTATGGGTTGTGTTCCTCATCCTTTTTAAAATAGAGAGGAGAGGAAAGGGAGACCAAGAAACAAGATCAGTGAGGGGAACACTCCTGTCATAATTAATTCAAGGCAGGGTGTATTTTGTTGCCAATGTGTTCGAAAAAAAACTGAGTTGCATGTTGTTCTCTCCCTATTTCAGAATGAAGACATTTGTCCTTAAATGGAGACAGCATGTGTGTGAGCTTTGTGACAAGTATTGTATTTGTATCCCTCCTGGACACTAGACTACAATAAAGTATGTAAAAAATATAGTATGAAAAGTCACTTTCATAGGGGCTGTAGCTAGATATTATTATTTGTGCATTATAGCATCTCTGCATATTTGATTTTTATGTACTTATAATAGTTTCATAAAATTTATTTTAGTAATAGTTCAGCTTTATGATCCTAAGTTAAAATGTTTAATGATTTTGATTTTATGTTGAGGTCTTACTAAATTTAGATATAAATAGGTACATTTAAGAGAATCAAAATTTTCCATATGTATGTACTAAATTTTAAAGGCAATTAAAGTTATTTAAGTTCTTGTAAAGTTGTTTTTGGTAAGTCAGACAATAGTAGTATATAAAATGGCAAGCAAATATATTAATTAATAAATACAGTTTAAAAAGTTAAAGGGAATTTAGTTATACTGTAAAGTGCCCTTAAAATAATTTTTTTCAATAGCTAGATTTTTAAATGGAAAAATGAGATTTTAAAGCTAAACTTTGAGAATTTAGGAAGATCTAGATTTTTTAAATGTATTACTTTAATATATTGAATATTAATTTTATAATACTAAACTCTGAGGAGTCTTTCCTGTGCTCCAATATGATGCTCTTCATACCAATAAATCACATTTAGCAAGTCATAGATTCTTATAAGTTAAAAGGAGCTTTAGCATCATCAAATTGATAGATATACAGTTTCAGTCCTTTTTCCCCTGTATAAATAGCAGTTTTTTACCTAAGCCATCAAATCATAGCTGATTTAGTTTGGTCATTATAATGGCAGAAATAATTCTTATAGCCATTTTATTGAGCAGTGTTAGCTTACAGAGCTATGAATATGAAAACAATTTTTCTTCCTCACTGCCACCATGTTTCATCAAGTCTCTGCTGGATGGCAGGAATCTTAGTGATAAGCTGCTTTCATTTCCTAAATTTTGACACAGTTTCAGAATTTAGAACACATTGTTTTAAAATTGTGCTTTCAAAAGGATCCAAAATCCTTCTGTTTCCTCCTGGATTTGGGCTCCAGTGGCATGGAATTGAGGGGTGGGTAGCAGGTTCTGCTAGCACACAACTCCCTCCTTCCCCTCTCCCAACACTGGGACTCTGCTGTTGGTCTTGTGAGAGGTGCATTTGGGGTTCTATGTAGAGTCTTACGGGCCTCTCACCTGCACAGTTCCTTGACTCACAGATCTGCCCCTGCTTCACCCCTTCTCCTTTCTTCAGCTCCCCTAATTGTGTCAACTCTCCTTCTGGGTCTACTTGTCCAGAGGGAGCCCTCTTGCTGAAGGAGGGAGAACTTAGCTTAAGGTCAGCTGTTCTCCATAGGGTCCCCTTGACCCTCAGGGATCTCATCAACTTGCCATACCTATTAGTGAGAGTCCAGCAGCTCACTCTTGCCCAGTGTTCAAAGTAACGGCAACAGCATGGGGCACTTGGCTGGACAAGGAAATCGGCAACAGTAAGATAAGACAATTTCCAGTTCCAAACTTTGCAAAGGAGAGGATGAGTAGGTACCCCTCCAAATCGTATAAGGGGGTCTATTGTCCTGTCCCTGACCCTTGGCAAGGAGAAGGAGGAGGGGACTGCCTTTCACCACTACTATTTTTCTCCAGTAGTGTGTGAGTGATTCTGTGTGTGTGTGTGTGTGTGTGGTTGTGGTGGTTGGGAGTAGGGGTGGGGGAAGAACCATGTTTCCTAGAGTAGAATGCTGCCTGTAGTCATGTCCTATTAGGAGGGACAGGCCCTGAAGCTGGCAGGTCTCTGAATTTAGAATGAGGGCTCTTTTTTTCTTAGCTGTGGGACCTTAGTCACCAGTTCTAACACTAGACACCCCACACACTCTTATCCTTAACTGACACATTACATTCAATTACTTTGAGTGTCTTAACAATGGAATCAACTTAATTGTCCAGTAAGCTAACAGGTGTACAGTGACAGAGCAATTGCACACCTCTGAACCTCAGCTGACCTTGGATGACTTGTCTGATTCTGCTATAAAAGTACTGCTTTAACCCAAAGGAGTTTAAATCGGAAGATGAGCTACAAGAAGTGGCGAGAGAGATGCAGCAGAGGCCACGCAACTGAGCAGCCAGAGAGGAACAATGAGAGAAACACTGATGCAGAAGAGAAAGGGCCATGGACTGTTTATTAATACTGAGGAGGTTTCAAATCAAAAGACCACCAACAGAAATGCACACCACTATTTCAACAACATGCTAAACATACTGGTTTGCTTAACAACTAGTCTCTGACTTGATAGGATGCTAGTGCTTAACTGCAATCCATGAGAATTTACTCATAAAGTTGAGCCAAGTCCAAATTCTGCTCCACAACACATTCGTTTGCTCTCTGATCATCATTCAATATCCCTCTTTTTCTGGTCTTTTGCTTAAAACCAATTCCTAATATCTGTGCTACCAATGGTATTTTCTTAACTCTTAAAATGTTAGTTGGTGCTTTTTAAAATACAAATAAAAGATTCAACAGTTTCCCCCCAAGCCAGCACAAAAATAGGGAGTTGAATGCACAAAGACTTCCTTACATATAACCCAAACCATCTGCACACTAGTAGCACAAGGCAGACCAGAACAGACCCCCTCCGATGCCATTCCAGTGGTGTCCGGTCACTTAGATGGCTTCGTGGCAGCCATCCTTGCCTCCTCCTCTGGGATGAACACACTGATGGTGAAGTCACTGGTCTCCGATCCGTACTTGTTCTTTACAACCAGCCCGTATTTGCCAGAGTCAGAGGTGGTCACTCCGTTGATGGTGAAGTAGGCAGTCTTGCCGGCTTCAAATCTGAGGCTGCAGTGGTCATCTGAGTCCAGGGACTTCTCATTCTTCAACCAGGATATCTCTGGAGTTGGGTCACCCCACACGGTGCAAGTGAGATTAAGTGCCTGCAAAACAGGTTTTATGAGAGGAGAGGAGAGATATCAGATATCATGATCCAACTTCAAGAATTCTTTGATGGTGTGGCGAGCCTCAGTGAAGGATAGATGTAAACCTCCCAGATGAGGGTTTGAACGTGTTATGATATGCACCTGTGTGAGTTACAGTTTGAAAGCAAACCTGAGAAGGTTTTTTTGGCGCTCTGGCTTTCTGGCTTTGGGAGCACATCATCAAAACCACACTGCATTTGCTTCCAGTTCCCATCTCCATTTTCTCTTCCATAAAGACATAGATGCCTTTTGCTCTCATGTGGCATTTTGGACTCTGACTCAGTAGAGAAATCTCACTGCCTTTATCACCACCTGCTCATATTTGCATTTCAGCTGAGTCACAGGGCCCAGCAGCAGACTCCTAACAGCTGTTTCAGATAATGTGACTAATTTTCAAATTCCATCTTCCTTGTTTTATTTCTCCCCCAAACACTACCCAATCTGTTGCAGTTGCAAAGGTGCTCTACCAAAATGTATTCCTATTCCCTGATATTTTATTATATTACCTTCTGTGCTGAAACCCTCTTGTTTTAAAGATCACTGTTTAGACCTATAGTATTACTTTACCTAAGATTTTTGTTGAAAAAAATTTTAAAATAATTGCAGGTTTATATACAGTTGTAATAAATAATTGAGAGATCCTGTGTACCCTTACCCAGTTTCCCCCAACAGTTACATTTTACAAAACTGTAGTATAATATCACAACTAGTACATTGACACTGGTACAGCCCATCGATCTTACTTAGATTTTCCTAGTTTTATGTGCTACTTTGTGTTTGCATATATTCACTTTTATTTAATTCCATCACCTGTCTAGGTTCACATGTCCACCACTCAGTTAAGATACAAAACATTTCTATCACCACAAAGATCTGTTGTGTTGCTCTTTATAACTACCCTCTTCTCACCTCCCAATCTCCCAACCTCATTCCTAACTCCTGGCAATCACTAATCTATTTTCCATTTCTAAAATTTTGTAATTTCAAAAACATTATATAAATAGTACCATATAGTATATGATCTTTCAGGATTGCCTTTCCTACTCAGCATAATTCCTTGTAGATTCAGCCAAGTTATTTCAGGTTTCAATAATTTGTCCCTTCTTATCACTGAGCATGGTTTCATAGTATGGTCATACCTATAAGGGTTATCTGGCCTGTTAACAGTTTTGAGTTATTATGAATAAAGCTCCAAGAAATATTTGTGTACAGGTTTTTATGTGAACATAAGTTTTCATTTCTCTATGATAAGTGCCCAGAAGTGCAATTTCTGGGTTATATGGTAAAGGTATGTATCATTTTTTTAAAAAATTACCACCCTGGCCAGTGTGACTCAGTTGGTTGGAGTATCATCTGTAACAGAAGGGTTGTGAAGATTGTGGGTCTGATTCCCAGTCGGGGCACATGCCTTGGTTGCGGGTTTGATGCTGGTCGGGGCATGTACAGAAGGCAACCAATCGCTGTTTCTCTCTCACATTAATGTTTCTCTCTCCCTCTCTTACCTCTCCCTCCCCCTCTCTCTAAATGCAATGAAAAAATGTCCTCAGGTGAGGATAGAAAAAATTTGAAAAAAATTGCCAACCTGTTTTCCTGAGTGGCTGTACAATTTTGATTTACATTTTCACCAGCAATGTACAAGTGATTCAGTTTCTCTGTATCCTCAGCAGCATTTGTTGTTTTCACTATTTTTTATTTTAGCAATTCTGGTAGGTGTGTTATGCTGTTTCAGTGTGGTTTTAATTTTCATTTCCCTGATGGCTAATAATGTTAAATTTATTTCATATTTTAAATTCCATTCTTGAATTGTTTTGTTCCTAAATCCAGTAATTATAAGGAAAAGAACTAGGGCTCACAATATACAGAGGAAATGATATCCTTCTAAAGAGTCTTATATCTCACTTATTACCTCTTTTATAAGAGTATCTCTTAAAACTGTATAGATTAAGAAATCTGTTTTCTTTCCATGATTAGTTAGCATTTCTCACTGAATTATTCTATATATACATTTTTTAAAAATGAGTCAGATCATTGCCATTAAACTTATTCAAATGGACCAGGGATATGATTTTGGAAACTCTGATTACTTACAGGTTAAAACTTTTAACAAAACCAAACAAAACTAAATACCTTAGATGTTATGGAAAACTATTAACCATACTGTAGATTTGAATTATAGATCACAAAGTATTTTCACATACATTCATCTCTTAATTCTCACTATTATTCAGTGTGTTGAATATTTTGAATCTCATTAGATGAGGAGAATGGAAAATAGAGTTTAAAAACAAAAGCAACCCTGCAATGGTTGAGCTTAAAGACGATGGTCATATGTTTTACCTATGAAGACACACAGCTGGATGAAACCTACCTCTCACTAAAGCTTTTAGAGATGCCTTGTTTTAACACCCTAGTTCCATAACATCATATTATGTCTTCATTATTATTTTGAGCTGGGAAAAGGTTTTAATCTACTACAAATACCCATACCCTTATGACCAGTATGTTAAACTTGTTTTAATGAAACAGGTTAAAAATTATGTTCATTGCTTTTTAGAGATTATTATGGAGCCAGGAAATATCAGATTATAACTAATGGAGAGAAATCAGTTTTCAACTGAAATAGAACCTGTAGACATTCATGGAGCAGCATGTTTCCCTTCAAAGGCAGAGTATTTAATAGGACAGCCCATTTTCCACTAGGTGTTAGAGGTCGCATCTTTCTTCAATTACATTTGTCATATACTTATCATTGAACATTTTTCTCTTTTTGTGATTTTAAATGGCTCTGGAAAAAGACTTAGTGGCTACATATGCCCACATCAGACAAACTTGCATTCTAATGCTTGGCCCAATTAAGATAATTGGGAAAATGACTGCATTTTTAACCTTGTATTTGGCTATTCTGAAGTCAAGCACAAGCAGCCATGGCATAAAATGAAGATGGTTGGGATGTGTCTTAAAAAAAGAACAATGTCTGAGGCACTAGAACCCATTCCTAGTGTGGCAGAAGCAGGGACAGGAGTGCTTCATGCTTACCTTGCCTTCCTGGATGGTGACCACATCAGGGAGGCCTCCCATCACCCGGGCACGATCTGCAAGTACAGACATTTCTGGTTAATCACTGTAATGTTGAGCATCAGTGATTCTACTGACAAAACCACCCCACAGAACTAATTTTCAAGTTTAGTCTCCCTCTCTTTTCAGTTATTTTATATCTGCTTTTAACATACAAAATTAAAAAATGATCCAGTGATGCTGAATATTAATCCTTCACACACATATTTCATGCGTGCAGGCGCCTCTGTCTGTGCCTAAAATATCAGCTTGAGATTGCTTTGTTGGATCAAGAGCTACTCTATAATTCTCATGGCTATTTTCAGTGCTAGCCATATTGTGGCTCAGTGGCGCTCAGCTCAAGGAGGCAGAGCAGATCTCTATGTACAGTATCCAAGCTCAACGTGGCCTCTTTTACGGGCTTCTCCATGATTAAAAACGGTTGCATAATTGAAAGCATTATGCCAGGGAGATCTGGAGGCTCTTGCAGATGTGGGTTTTCTTTGAGGTCTTGCATACAAACCTTCCCTTTCTTGTCTCCCAGTGGTAGTTCTTGGTAGCTCTATGCAGGTCTGCTATTTATGACCATGTGTATGAAGGCCCCTAGGTGAGGGAACAAAGTGCAGCAAAGGTGCTGAAATCCAGCCATGTGCTCTGTGAGTGACTGCTTCAGCCCCGGGGAAGGGCACCTTCTGTAATTCACTCAGTCTCCCTCTCCTGCACTAACTCAGTGGCCACCACTGTCTCATGTTTAGGCCTACTTCATTAATATGTGACTCTGGACCCCTATTTCTACAATTCCCTTCTCCACTAAGTCAGGCTAAAGCTCTGACATACTAGCGTTGACTGTATTCTATTGATTCCAATGCACCTTATAAGCCCAACCCATTCTCTGGTTCCCTGAGCCACTTGCTGTATGATATTAAGCGAGTCACATCACTGTGTGGACCTCAGTCTCCTCATCTGCAGATGGGAGAGGGTTGCGCTAGACCTTTGCACAGCATCCTTGGGACTCCTCTGCGGGCCCTGAGAGTGGGCCAAGATGGGGTATTGAGTCAGGAATCCAGTGAGGATAACTCAGCCTTTACCTTTTATATATTGGGTCTGTGTGGAAGGTTTTGTTTGAATTAAATGTCCCGTGGTTTGTAAAAGTGTAAAAACTACTGTGACCCAGTGATCTTAGTGAAATGCTCATGAACTGGAGGGAAAGTCGGGTTCCTTGCCCACAAGAGAGTTCAAGAATAGGGAGTGGCTGTCAACTGCTGTGGTCGCTGGCTTTGCAGGAGGAACATACTCAGTGACAATAAGAAATATTCCCTGTCGCTTGGACATTCCCCAGCACGCCCCTGGTGCAAGTGTCTGCTCCATTCACCACCAGCAACCACCTCACAAACCCAAGGGCCTGAGTGGGGAGAGGGAAAGAGTAGAGAGAGGGGAGGACAGCAGTACATGGCAAGGTCGAAAAGTTCCATCCCGAGGGACCTGGAGCCACTGAAGGGCATACAGATGACTTCACTTCCTGCTCCTCCCCCTGGTTCCCTTCCATTCCAGCTCAGGATGGACTCTACAGTTTTAACCCTCAACAATTTTCAAATTCTGCCTCCTACACTGTGAAAGAACCTGAATTACTATGGCAAATTAGTCTGTGACTTCTGGAATGTTTTAAGATTATCTGAGTGCTTCCCAAAATATGTGAGAAGCAAACAGTTGCTGGAACTTAGTGGTGAGCTCATTTCTGGATAGACTTGATAGTTGGGTGTTTGTTCACTCGGACTGTGTCCAGGGAGATGAAAAGAAGAAAGGCCTTGCTCGGAGTCTTTTCTCCTACAAGGGGCTCTCAGGAACATGGGCAGTGATTGTTGGAGGACCAGTGTCAGGGATTCACCTGATGTCAAATTTACAAAGATTCTTATTTCTTTTTTTCTAAGGTATATAAATGTTTCGCATCTGATGTGCTGACTGCAAGTGAGTAACAACCTACTGTATGAGTTGCAGCCCAGAGATTTCTCCGGATGGCCAGAGCTGGGTGACATTCTTATACTGTAACCTGAGACCTTCTTTTCATAGACATTCTTACTCAAGAGACTAAATGAAAACATATATAGAACACCTAAGATTTTTTTTTTTGAAAAAAGAAAAAGAACACTTCCACTGTCCTCCATCTGTAGTTATAATAGAAAGATAAAAGTTGTATTTTGAAACTATGCCAGCAATAAACAGACAGGGGGTTTACTTACTTTTCTCGGCAATGGCAGCTTGTCTGTGGTTGAGAGAAACGAACAAACATAGAAACAAAGAAGAATTTGGTTTTAGTGTTATTTCAGAGCAGCTAACCTTGACTGCATTTCACTGCTGCACGGACAGTCTGCTCTTCAACAAAGCACTGGGAAGCACTGCCTTTACTGCACTTTTGGACAGGAAACACCCCCTCTGTCATTCAGATGGGAGAGCAGCACACACCATGTTCCAGAGAAATCAGTGCATGCGCATGGCATTTGCTAGGAAAAAGACTTACTTTAATCTCTGGAATTCGGCAAAGGCTTCTTCATATGCTTTAAGGGGAAAAAAAGAGAAGTTAGAATTTTCTTACCCAGAATTGACAACACACAGGGGCCAATTAAAATTCACAATGTGAGGTCAACATGACCAGTGCAGATACAACTAAGCTGACTCTGAATGATACTGTGCCTATGCGCTCACTCTACAATTTGATGGACTTAACAGGCAAATACTTTCTAGCTAGAAAATAGGAAATAGGGGATTTTGGAAGATCTCAGTTTTGTGAGAGACCTTCAACCCTTCAAATGGAAAAGCAAAGAATTAGCTTCACCAAAGATAAAATGGGAATAAAGGTCTGTTTCAAATAAAAGTTGGTTGTCTAATAAGCATCCTGTGCTTCAAAAAGGCTTTTCTCTTATTAACTCATCCCGCATGCCATGGCCTCCTAGCTAGACAGTTAAATGTTTCTATGTTATGTGGTCTGGCCCATGCATTTGTATTAAAGAGCACAAGGGGTCAACAGCAGTCACAGCATGTGACAATGCTTGTCTGAAGCAATGTTTCTCTGCTGTGCAGGAGATGGGATAAAAGATTAATGAGACAAGGAAATGAGAGCTAAAGAGTTTTAAAATATTTTTTTCCCTGAGTCTGCAGAGTAAGCCACTCTGAAGACTTCGGGTGAAAAGGCAGCTTCATTTTGAAATCTCTCTCCCCTTGCCTTTAAAGAGCCTCAGTGGTTTGAGAACCATAACATTTTACATCTAGAAAATATTTATATAATACTAGTCAGATTCCTCTCCTTTACTGATGGAAAAAATAAGTATAAAGTCAGGCTTAAAGCCTCTGGAGGTAGGGTAGTGTGGAAGAAAAGGGGCTACATGGGAAACCTGACAAGCTCAGGGGAGGCCTGTGTGGCGGCCTTACAACTCAGAGACCTCAAATAACCACATGGGATGGTCTGAAATGAAAACTTTCTAACTACATAAAAGCAAGTCATGGCAAGAAGTCATGTGCTAGGCTGGTATTTTTCCCTAACAAAGATCAATCTTTACCTTAACTGAGCATGTCTGTTGTCTTTTTGTATCTATGTTAACATACCTTTGGAATGTCAAATTTCCTTTTTCTGGACCCCCCACCCCCACCCCCCCAAGCATAGGCACTGTGCCAGAGGGAGACCACAGATCCCTGCATTGGTATTGTTATCATGTTAATTGTTGGCTGTTAATTATGTAACAGACGTGTCTAGCATTTTACTTTTTATCCAATCCCAGAGGTTCCCCCCACCACCACTTTGCTTCCTCCCACCTCCCTACTCTGTCACTACTTATGCCTCCTCTTTTGATTGTAATGTATAAAATAAGGTGCAAAACTGCCATTCTTCCCAGCATTTTCTCAACTCATTGAGGTTTTTCTTCCTGGCAGTTGTCATCAGTTTGGTTCAAATAAACTCTCAAAAATTCTCTACAGGTTTGAATGTTTCTTATGTTGACACTAGTCAGGCTAAGCCAGGCTAAGAGTTTGGTACTCTTCTTTTTGCCCACATAATTCTGAGAAACAGACAGGCACGGGTGAGTCCATCTGCGTTTAGTGGCAGTGTCAAGTCTGCTTAAGACAATCCACAGCCTTTTACTGAAGGGGGATGTGAGAGCAGGTTAGCAAAGTAAGCTCTGATGGACCAGAGAGTAAAAGAAAAAAAAATTAAAGTTTTAAATTTATCTATCCACTTCTTATTTTCCTTTTTCTATTGTGTTTCAAAGTATCAGATGCACTGCAGAAGAAATCCTCTATGGCTACAGGATGTGACTCAGGTACAGTGTGGCCTGGAGGATGAAGTCCCTGGGGGCAGCCACTCCATTCCCTGCAGAGACCTCTCAGCAAGTGTTTCCTGTCCTCAGGGTTGGGCGGGGTGTGGTTAAAGGACTCAGCACAGAACAACAAGGCCGGTTTGAACGGCTGTTCTCTAAATGAGGATTTTAAAACACTGAGAGTTATTGCATTTTAATATATGAAGAAGGGGAAGAAAAAGTCAGTGCCCAATCTTCTCCGGTAACTTCATTCCGACTATTTTATTTTTTAAGGAAGTAATAAATAAGATGAAGGGTATAGTACCAGGAGAGAGAAATGGCACAGTGCTTTCAATTTGATAGTCATGATTGTGTATATTTTAACTTTAAAATTTTTAATTTATAGTTGTATGTCATCTTTCATCTGTGTTCATAGGTGGAAAGCCTTTTTCCATGTCTCTTGTGACTTTCTTCTTTTCCCTAGTCTCTCCAGAACCCCTCATTCTCTCAGCATATGACCAAGAAATCTGAGGTCACAAGGATCCAACTTTTCCAACTTCTTTCTGTTCTTCTCAATATTTGCCTTTGTTTATTCACAGTTACTCCCACCTCTGCCCTGGATCTCCAATGTTCATCCTTCAGAACTCTGAAACATCAATTATTCCCCTTCACTCACATCTTCAATCCTTCCAACTCACCTGATCTCTTGGACTCCATGAATATGCTCAAATATCGATCACCATAAAACTATGTGTTCTTTTTTTGTATTTGTGCTCAAGTGATTGTAAATCAATCTGCCCCCTTTTTTTTAATGCATCATGAATTACTTTTCAATAATTCTCAACCCATTAAAATTCTTGTTTACCACCATTGCTGACATGAAACTGCTTTATTAAAATCTCTAATCATCTTTCAACAGGCAAATATAATGGCCTCTTATCACCCTTCATGGTGGGCTTTTTAAAAAGCCCACTCCTCTATAATAAGTTCAAATCTGCAGAATATCCATTTACCTTCTTCAGAAAGATCCACTGTCTTCTGGTGTCCCGTTTTGCCATCAAAGAGCTCCATTACATATTTCCCTTTGTCATTTGGAGTGGGCTCATTGATTTGCAGCCAGATCTGCTCCCCGGTGACCCCACTCTTAACTCTGTCTGTGTACTTAATAGCAGTCCCACTGTTCAAATTAAAGGAAACATCATTATTGTTTGCTTTCATCTGGAGCTGACCTCTGCTTTGTCTCTGACTGACAATCTTACCATAAAGTTTTACAGACTTTTAAATAATATGGGATCCACATATGTTCTACTGCTACAGAGAAATGATGGACCCTGAATCACTGAACTTGGATTCCAAAACCCAGGGTAGGGGGTGATGGGGTGTCTAAGAGTTTCACATTTGACTTCCAACAGCAGTCTGGGGCCCAGGCAGACTGCAACATCAATACTTCTCAGTGGTATTAATTATCTTTGTTTTTTCTTGGGCTTATTTGTAGGACAAAGGGAGTCTTTAAAATGAAAAGGCCAAGGTACATACTAAGTTACTGCATATTTCATGCAGATGCTCTATGGATATAAATGGATTTTACAAGCTAGTCAAAAACAGATCTAAGGGGATTTATCTGTGACTGGCATCTATTGACATATGTTGTGACAAAACTATTTAAAACACATGTAAATATGTACTTGGTGGTAAATCCAAGAGAAAATGAAAAGCAGAGTTGCTGCCAAAATGAATGAGGCACTTTCTCTGTCCCTGGATGTGAGTTTCTTGGTACCCTAGTACCCTATAGTAAGTCAAGAGCAGACCCATGCACTGTATTCTTTGCAGGAGAATAAAAGCAAATCGAACCCTTTGTTTTGTGATCGGAAGATCTAGAAATGTCACTGTTATAAATGAAGAGAAAGGTAGAAGTAAATGTACTCTTAATGTTAAAATTATCATAACTTTAAAGAAATGAAAAAAGGCACTTGAGAAAATGACCTGGTTTTATTAACAAATATGCATAGAGAAAATACCAAGATATTACCCCAAAATGTTCATACTATGACTAGGAGAACTATGGATAATATATTATAAACACCTTCTAACTTATATTATAAATATGCTTTTAAAAAGATTTTATTTATTTATTTTTAGATAAAGGGGAAGGCAGGGAGAAAGAGAGGGAAACAGTGATTGGTTGCTTCATGCACACTCCCAATGGGGGACCTGGCCCCCAACCCAGGCATGTGCCCTGACTGGGAATTGAACCAGCGACCTTTTGCTGCCCAGGCCAGTGCTCAATCCACTGAACCACACCAGCCAGTGATATTATAAATGTTTTCTAAAACACATGTATTCTGACCCTGACTGATATAGCTCAGTGGATTGGGCATTGTCCTGCTGAACGAGAGGTCACTGGTTCAATTCTTGGTCAGGGCATGTGCCTGGGTTACAGGTTGGGTCCCCTGTTGGGGGCATGTGAGAGGCAACCAATCTATGTTTCTTTCCCTCTCTTTCTCCCTCCCTTCCACCTTCTCTAAAAATCAATAAGTTAAAACTTTAAAAAAATGTATGTATTCTGTTTGTAGCTATAATAAGTAAAATGAACTTTCAAAAACATAGAAAAACAAAAATCTCTACTGGAAGAGCTTCTGTTTTCAAATAAATAGTCAGCATTTTTATTATATAGTATATTCTATAAACTATATTAAAATTAAAATGCCATAAAACATGGGATAAAGGGACCCATCTATATCCATAGACTTTAGCCTGAGCAATATATATGTCTTAGAGAGCTAGACAGTTTCTCTTCTTTGCTATAATAAATGTTTCAATTATTTAATCTCTGGGTAACATGAATAGTACCTTAAATTTGTAAAGCACTTTATGGTTTATAAAGTGCCATTAATTTCATTCTTTCATTCCATCAATGTCAGGAGATAGAGAAGCTATTATTAAGTGAGAGTCAGAAAATTAAATGATCTGCTTCGTCGGCGGCGGCAGCCGTCCGTCTCGAGAGACGATGGTGTAGCTTCTTAAGAGTCTATCTGCACCGCCAAGAATGGTTGTGCAGTCCGACTCGGGAGTGACACGGTATCTGTCTCCTCCTGTGTTGAATCGACATCTTGCGATGACGCTGGAGTGTCCTCTCCAGTGAAGCTGAAGCTACAGAGCCTGGGCAGGGTGATATGGAGGGTCTGCTGTCGCCCATGCAGCAGACCCAAATGATCTGCTTAAAATCCAAGGAAAGATAGGAGCAAAGTTAAGACTAAAATCCATTTCAAGCTTTTTTCCCATCGTGTCACATACCTACATAAACACAGTGAAGACAGCCCTTGACTCCTGAATCTTTCACAGGCATGTGGATATGCAAAACCCTCATTTAACTGACTAGACCATATAAAGTAAAAAGTTTATGCCTTGCTAGTCTAATAGTTTGTTCAAAACTCAATGTTCTAATTTTCTGGACAAATTATCCCTTTAGAGATGATATATAAATCTTTTTGATTGATGGTTCAATTAATTTATCTTCTCACATTCTTCAGACCAACATATTAGAATGTCTTAGATGTCACAGAGGAATTTCCTGGAATTTGATCTATTTTAACTTATAATTTCCTACAATATATTCTGAAAGAAATTGAACAAAGAAATGAAATCCCAAGAATTCTACATTGGAATTCCACTTCTCATTTTTTTTTTTAGAACTCAGGAGACTACTACTAATAATAATAAATAAAACACTGTTCTACATAACAGGAAAGTCGTTTTGAAGAAAACACAGATGATTGCTTTGTAAGACCCAGTTCTGGTTAAATGTTAACCTAGAGTTTTAATGCAACTTGAATACAGGGCTAGTGCCATGCAAGGGGCCTTTGGAGCCCGGCTGCCTGGGCTTGGCCCTCCACCACTTGCTTAGCTGTGTCACCTCACCCAGCCAGTTCTTCACTGAAGTGGGAAATTAGTACCCACTCCAAAGAGTTGGGTATGTTAAATGAATTCATACATCTAAATGGCTTGGAGCAGTGCCAGCCATATTGTAAATGCCCACTGAAAGGAAGCTATAAATAAACATTGTTGTCTGCCACCTCCTGGGGATGCTGCAGTGGGTCTCACAGGACTTGGGGAATGAGTGTCAGCTGCATCCTTAGTGTGGACTGAAGTGGCTGTGCCGCATCAGATTTCTATGTCAGGCTGCTGCTCTCTTTCAGCTCAGGAAATTTCAAGGAAGCAGAGGTTAAGGATAATATCCACAGTATAAATGGGAGAACTAGTTTGACTTAGAAACCTATTCTGGCTCTTCAAATCTCAGAGGTGAACTTCAGTGGAATCCCTGTAGGACTCTACAATAGAAGTCGGAGATCAGAGCAGATCTTCAGGCTCAATTAAGTTCAAATACATTTTCCCAAAGTGATCGTGAGCTCGCCAAAGCCTTCCAAGGGTGGACAAGAAACATGCTAATGACCAACTATGCCAACTGCTATAACAACATCATTAACAAACTTGGGCACTTCTCTAGACTAGGCTTCTTTGGTGAATGGCCAGTAATTCATATAATGGGAAATTCAGTGTCTCTTGGTGCATGCCGTTTCAGTTTTGTTCCAGATCATAACATGGGTAAGCTGAGTGCAGAAAGAAAGAATCAGAGTCTGGCTCTGGAAGACTGCAAAGCAGAGCGAGCCCAAACATGACCATCTGAAGGTGTAGGTTACATTATAGAGGGCCATCTGGAGGTGGAGGTCACATTATAGAGATATTTATGAATTGTGGTACTTCCCAGATCACAAAGACAGATGTTCTTAGGCCTCACTGGCCTCACCCTGTGTGTGTTGAGGGGAAGTGCTAACTCACACTAAGGGAATGAATGGCCTGGATGCTTCTGTCCTACACTTATCAGTGTCAGGCTGAGAAATAAGTAGACTCCTTAGCTGGGAGTACAGAGAGTTCCCTTTTTTTTTTTTCTCACTCAAATGGAGAAAGAATTTCTACACAGCAATTGAGTTCCCATTTACTTACTTATGGGACCAGTTCACTTTCAGATCATCCAAGTAGTAAGTAACAAAAGAGTACAGCCGGATGCCTTCAGCTGTGCTCTGGATTTTCAGGTCTGTAGCAGACAAAGCTGAAGAAGAAAAAAGCATATTTCATACACCTGTAGGCCCATCTGGGAGAATAATGAAACACTGTTGTGGTGAGAACAGTTTAACTTACCTATTTTTTTACATATTTCAGTCATCAGTTCTTGAAAGGCTGTGGATGAATATTTATAGAAAAAGCTTTAGCATAGAAATGCTCAGATTAAGGTCAGTTTTCAATTGTTTGTCAGCATTGTGCTCTCAGAAATACTCTGTCTGGTGAAAGGTATTGGACACAAGGTGAATTTATTGACCAATTGATCCTAAGTGTTCTTGGAGTGAATAACTCAATTTTTATCAAGTTATAACAGATCCTTGCTCTTATTTTGATATTTTCCCCTCTAATTATAACTTTCATCATGTTTACATTCTAGAGAAAGAGCCACAATGAGATTTCCAGGAAGTTTCTTGGCTTTAAGATTCTCTTCTTCTTAAGTCCCAGAAAGCCTTAGTTCACATTAGAGGAAGTTTTCTTATCTGTGTCATCAATTCATAATGAATTAACCATCTATTATCCTCATATTTTGCAGCCTAATAACGCTTTTTGCCAATAAACACATTTAGTCCTGTCTCCACCAAGAATTAGGAAGGTGAAATCAAAGTCAGACTTCCGTTGTTTGTTAGGAATATTGTTAAAGATCTTGTTTTGGGGGGAAGTTTGTGGGTCACAAAAAAGTCTTTGTTATCATGATATATTTGTCCTAAGTAGTCTCTGAAAACTGGAGATTGCTTTCATGCTCTGCTAATAACTGAAGGCTTAGAGATTCATATATAAATCTTTCTCATCACCTTTTAAGAGTTGATTATTTTGCAACATGCTTTTCATAGTTTTTGAGCCTGTAACATTTTTTAGAGGGCTGCAACAAAAATGATGATTTATATTGAAAACAAACCCCTAGTGGACTGTGGACTATAAATTCTCTGAAGATCAAAATTACACTTCTGATTTCTAGGAAGACTAAAAGTAAAGTATATTTAAAAATATATATAACAGTAGTTCACTTTGCTGGAATTTCAATTAAAATCTGTGGACAAAATCATCAGCATATCTTTGATAATCAGCTCAGCCTCACCCCTAATTCCAGTATCTGTATACAGGACACACAAAACAGACTCCAGCAGCTGGTGGACTGACCTTCATCCACAAGTTTCAATCTGCTCTTATCTTTTCCTCTGTCGTCTTTCAGGACAACTTCATAAACCCCAGCATCTTTCTTGGAAAACTAAGGGAGGGATAGATATACCACATTGCAGCTTGCTGTAGCCTCAGAGTTTGGTATTTGCATTTTGAAAGCCCTGTTATTTATATAACTGCCACGAAAACACACACTGACTAAGCATCTAATCATGTGAGCAATAAACAGGTTCACAGATAAACCTACCCATTATAATTTAATCTAGCAGTCCTGATTTTTCACCCTCTAAAGGTTAGAATTGATTTGAAACTTGAAGTTATCCTTTACTCTGCCTCCAAACTAAAAACTGATGATCACATGCAATTGAAAAGTATGCTCATTTAGGAAAAAAAGGAGAAAAAAATCTATTTAAGTAAATGCTATTCTGATTGTACTTTTAGGGAAAAAGTTATGGGGCTGAAGAGCAAACGAAGAAGGATCCACTTATCTCCCTGTCACTCACCCATCTATGAAAATGAATAGCTCAGAGAGGTTAGAGTTGTGGTGTCCAGCCAATATTGGTTAAATATGTGACAAATCCATGCATATCACAAGGTACGAGAAGCTTTTGTGTTCTTATAGCTTGCTTCTTAGTTGAAGTCAGGGCAGGGATTTTTAGAGCAGTTAGAAGTAAGATATTGTAAATGCCCAGGGCAAAGAATATAGAATCTAGTCTCTGGTTTTGGGGAGAATGTAGGGTAAGAACTAATTCATTACAGTTGACATTTACAGTCACCTACCTCTGTTATAAGCAGGGTACATATACCGTCCTCAAAGTCATGCTTTTCATCCACCGATATCTCCCTTTCATCTTTGTACCACAAAACAAGGGTCTCCTTCTTAATATTTGCCACCTAAAAGGAAAACCATAATTATACTTCTTGAAATAAGGGAGTTCAACTTTTATGAGTAGCTGTTAATGTGGCATTGGATGGATGAGAAAGCACTTAACTTAGAGTCAGAAGGTGCTAATGGAATTAATTCAAAGCAATTTTAATTGATAGAGTTTAGAATAAAGTAAATACAAATGGATAAACCTAAATCAATAGCATCTCTATTTCTAGCAGTAAGAATTAACTGTAATATCATCTAGTGGAGAAGAAAAGAAAGAATAAGATCATACACACTGACATCCAAACAGACTTAAATTAAAATAAAAATCTGAAAACCATAGGAAGACAAATTCTATCAGATTATAGTCTGTGTCATATGATAAAACAAATGGCTTTACCAAAGAAGCAGAACAACTAAGTTCTGAAATATATATCTAAGTATTTTTAAGATGATAAATGAAGCTTTGCAAATAAAGGTGGAGGGAAATTGTGTTTAAAATTTTTTAAAGAGATTATAAATTTTCTTCATCTGTTTGTTTATGGTTGAATTTCCTCTTTGGGAAATTGTATGCATATTTGTCCAGTTATTCAGTGGGGTCTTAGCGATTGTTTTCTTTTTCTGGATTTGTTTGAAGTCTTTACTTTTTTTAAATTGATGCATCACCTTAATTTTTTTCAATTACAGTTTACATTTAATATTACTTTGTATTAGTGTCAAGTTGTCCCTGGCTGGTTTGGCTCAGTGGATTGAGCGTCAGCCTGCGAGCTAAGTGTCGCTGGTTCGATCTTCCAGTCAGGGCACATCAGAGAAGGAAAACTCTGACTCCAAAAAACCTCCACTGCCTTGCGGCATACCTCTTCAGGGGAAAGGCTAAGGGAGTAAACCCCGACAGAAAATCCGGAGCCAGAGTCCCTAAGGCGGTTTGACGTTGTAGTCAACACCAGCAACTCCTGCGGCGCACCTGAAACCAAGCTGTATTGACTCCGTCTTTCCCTTGGACCCTTCAGCTGCGAAGAGAGGGGGGGTCTGCTGCATGGGCAACAGCAGACCCTCCATATCACCCTGCCCAGGCTCTGTAGCTTCAGCTTCACTGGAGAGGACACTCCAGCGTCATCACAAGATGTCGATTCAACACGGGAGGAGACAGATACCGTGTCACTCCCGAGTCGGACTGCACAACCATTCTCGGCGGTGCAGATAGACTCTTAAGAAGCTACACCATCATCTCTCGAGACGGACGGCTGCCGACGACGATTAGTGTCAAGTGTACAACATAGTGGTTAGACAATCATATACTTTACAAACTGTTCCCCCTGATATTTCCAATACCCACTGGCACCATACAGAGTTATTAAAATACTATTGACTATATTCCTTATGCTGAACTTTACATTCCCATGACGGTTTTGTAACTACCAATCTGTACTTCTCAATCTCTATACTTTTTTCACTCAGTCCCTAACCCCACTCCTTTCTGGTAACCATCAGTGTGTTCTCTCAATCTATGAGTTTGTTTCTGTTTTGTTCATTTATATTGTTCTTTAGATTCACATATAAGTGAAATCAGATGGTATTTGCCTTTCTCTGACTAACTTATTTCATTTAGCATAATACCCTCTAGGTCCCTTTGGTAAGATTTCATTCTTTTTTATAGCTGAGTAGTACTCCGTTGTAATGTATCACTGCTCTTTTATCCACTCATCCACTGATGGACCCCTGGGCTGCTTCCATAGCTTGGCTATTGTAAATAATGCTGCAATGAACACCCGGGTGCATATATTCTTTTGAATTAGTTGATTTTCTTCTCACAATCTATTTTACCTTTATTTCACTTGTATCAAATGTTAAACATTTATCTACTTCTTACCTTGCATTTCAATAGTACATTACATTCACCGGTCACTTCCCAGCTCAAATACTCAGCAAAATGTGGACCTATAAAATATTAATAACATCAGCTATCACTCTCTTAGTCATGAAAGCAAAAGCAAAACTCATTCTTAAATTCTAATGTGATTTGTATTTGAAGTGAAATTCTTAAAATTCAAGATTTAGTTTTTAAACATTTTAAGTAGATACTTATTTAATAATAAATAGTTTCAATTATTTATATTTATAGTGGTATTAACATAAGTAATAATATTCATTTCAATGTTATATAAATAATCTTGGAATATTTTGTTCAACAAACTGAAGCTTTTTTCTTTACTCACTGACTGTTCTTACCTTGTTTCCTGATCCATTCTTGCCGCTGGAATTCAGCTTCTTTCTGGAGCTTTTTATAAACTAAAAATTGAAAAACAAGAAAGTAAGAAATTAAATGGAGTGGTATAAAAGTACATGACAGTCACTGTGTTAAGTGATTTATATTCACTATTATAACACTCATTTATCATGACGACTTTATTCACTTTTAGTCTTCATAGCTAAAGAAATAGGCTTCAAAAGGTTAAATAATTTGTTCAAGGTCATGAAGCTAGAAAAAGTGAAATAGTACCGTATATTGTAAATGTAGACATCTGGTCAGCCTTTCCATTGCTTTGTTAAATGTCACATTTTAAATCTTGGTGGTTTCCATGGTGGCTTATGGCAGCTGACATACAATATAGTTGATATATGATTAATTAATTTGGCATGCCCTACTTTTGCATATTTTCTCCTTAATTTAAGTAATTTAAAGTAAATGCACATTATAATGTAGTATCACAGTTTGTTTCTGAGACACATACACAGTCTTGGCTGTATTGCAATTTCCTTCACTGGAAAATTTTAGTAGTAAATATTTGTTTACTATGAGATAATTTATATGCAGTCTTCCCTGTAGACCAGGGATAAATGTGGTGTCCTTTTAAATTAACTTTCATTACTATATAATGAGATACTATGGAAAATATTAACTGAGAATTGTATTTCAAACATGGGAATCAAAACAAGAATGATTCCTCCTACCTTTCACATGACTGCATTGTGCCATGGGATGTTTGCATTAAAGGGAACAGCAAAGTCTTCCAGCTAATGTTCCACATAATTCTTACCATCTCCAATGAGAACAAGAGTAGAATGGCCAGTTGCTCTTCCATCTTGAAGCTGGAAAGTATATGTTCCCTCATCCTCGTCCAGTAGCTTTTCCATGAACATTTCGATTATACCAGTGTTTCGGTCAATATTCATCTTGTATTTCTTCAATGTGAAAAGGAAAAAAGAAAAATCAATGATGTAGATATGAGGACAATAAGCCTGATAAAATAAATACAAACTCCAAAGAATCATAATTTTAATAAAATTTCTTGTTTACATTTTTAGATGAGAAAGTTTTCAAAATCTAGTACACCAGAAAAGGAAAATATAGTGCAATATATGACTTTGACCAGAAATGATTACTAAAAGACTGAAATTTAATTTTAAATATGAATTTTTGTTATCTCAAGTCACAAAATGTTATCAAAAAGTTGTGTTTAGATTCCCATTTACATTCCAGATTACATTAGTTTTTATTAGCAGAATAATCCAAAACTATAAGGCAGTATGAGGGAAGTATGCATCTCATTATTGCTGTATTTCTAGCATCTAGCTAATAATTAATAAATATCTCCTGAAATAATATGTGAAAAAAATGCTTCCAAAATATTTGAAGTCAATTTGCTCTAATTAACTGAAATTTCCCTGTTAGACTATGTTTATTATATCATGTTGCTTGGGCAATTTTTTTTTTTTTTTTTCCCAGTGTAAAGATAAACCTTAATTCTTGGGCATACCAGCACAAGTTCCATAATGAATTTGAATTAATGACGTTTTTGTATAAAGTGCCACAGAATGAAGACTCGGATCTGGGATACATTCTGTGGGGCATTTCAGGTTCTAGAGCTTCCCCCGAAAGAAGCCAGTCTTCAATTGAGACTACATTTTTGCCTGGCTTTCTCCTACCTTCCTTGTTTCCCTTACCCCCTATTCCTGAGAGTATTTCCCCATAAACCACTTAAAGGAGAAACTTTATTTCAGACTCTGCTTCCAGAAAACCTGACCTAAGACAATAGTTTCCACCCAATAAAATACTATGATTAGAACCAACTGCAGCGACAATGAAATATGTGTGTGTGAGCACAACAACATGTAAGTATGTGTGAACTCATGAAAGGGAGTGAGTCTACGCACACATGTGCATGAGTTCCCTCAGTGGCTGTGGCAGAAGAGTGATGCCAACAGTTTTTCCCTCCTCTCCACTGACCAGGTGGCAATCACAGCAGTTTATGAGAACATGTTGAAAACAGGGAGGTGATGGGTTACAGTGGACCCGTGTGTGACTTGTTCCGGATCTACACACAATTACTATGTGAGTTGAAAAGAAATATACTGCATACCCATCTACATGTTATGTTACTCATTCTTCCCCTCACTAATGAATCCTCAAATGTCTCAAAAACATATCTTGATCAAAGGAGAACAGGTTGTTAAAAGTGGCCACAAACCATAACTCTCTCTCATCTTTTTAGTCTCCCATTTACACCTGTGATAACACAGGTGAGAGCCAGGACCCCTAAACCCAAGTTCTTTAGTCCCAGCAGGCACTGGCCTGATCCTGGCTCTATTGATGTCTGGGGAAGACAAATAAAGCTTAGATGCAGTAACTCTTTCTATGGAAACTATGTGTGCATTAAAAGCAAAGAAAATATACACAAAGATACACAGAATCATCTCTGTAAATAAGACACAAGACTTCCAGCCAAGATGGAGGTGTAGACAGACATACTGCATCTCCCTCCACAACTAAGAAGGAATAAAACTACCTCAAAACTAGAAACAACCAGAAGTTCCAGAAAATCAAAGTGCATGGAAGTCCAGCAAACAAGGATATAAAGAAGAAATACTGATCCAGACAGTTAGGAGGGGTGGAGCCCAGGCGGAGAGGACGCGGTGTGGTGGTGGCAGCAGTGGCAACAGCAGCAGGGCAGCAGAAAGTGCAGTTACACGTTTTAAAAAGTGAGGAAGGACACCTGGGGAGCATTCCCAGCTCCTCACCAGAGCAGCTCACTGTCCCAGCTCTGGAGAAAATCAAGCCTCATTGCTTTTGACTGTGCAAACCAGTGGGGATTGAGACGGAGGCAGAAACTGCTGGTCTCTCAGCAGAGTCCACTTGGTTAAAGGGCCCCCACAGACCAAGAACATCCGCAGACCCACCCACTCTCGGAATGACGGCCAGGGCAGCAGCTAGAGGGGCGCCAGTCCAGTGCGGAAGTGGGAGAAGTGCCTGGAAAAGGGGCGAGTGCTGGGCAAGTGGCATTGTTTCTTCTCAGACCCCTCCCCAACATATAGCACCACAACAAGGTGAAACAGGACACCCATTACTGACGAATACCTAAGTCTCTGCCCCTTACAACGTAGTAGGAGCAATAGCTCTGCCTGGGACATGGAAGCAAACAAACACAGGAGACTTCCAGCCAAGATGGAGGCCTAGACTGACATGCTCCATCTCCCTCCACAACTAAGAAGGAATACAACTACCACAAAACCAGCAATAACCAGAAGTTCCAGAAAATAAATGGAAGTCCAACGTATGAAGTTATAAAGAAGTGGTCCTCATCCGGAGAGATAGGAGGGGCGAAGCCAGGGAGGAGAGGTCAAGTCGTGCTGTCCACAGCAGCAGCAGCGATGGTGGCAGGACAGCGGTAAGCACAGACACCCATATTTAAGAGGAGGCGAGAAGCACCTGGGGAGCACCCTTGGCTGCAGACCAGACCCGTCAACTTGCGATTCCAAAGCCAGGGAAGGCAGACCCCCCAAACTGTTTTGTGTTTACCTTTGCTTCCTGGGCAGGGCTATCACTCCTCTTATGCTATAGGGGGGCGGACCTGGTGGGGGTGGGGACAGAGGACAAGGCTCCCGGTCTCTCACCGGAGATTGAACAGCAGGAATCCATCTTGGACCCCCACCCCCACAGAAAATGCCCAGTTGTGACAAGTGCACAGGGCTCTGCCCCCTATAGCATAAGAGGAGTGATAGCCCTGCCCAGGAAGCAAAGGTAAACACAAAACAGTTTGGGATGGCACAGATCATGATAGAGATCCCAGTGACGCAGCTGACCAGATAACAAATTTCTAATCTAACTAAGCAGCAGATAGGAAATCTTTCTGAGGCACAGTTCAGAGCTTTGCTTATAAAAGCGCTTACAGACTTAACAGCAGATCTTAAATAAGACAGGGAAGGAATGAAGGCTAGTCCTGCTGAAATGAACAAAAACACATACGAAACTAGTGGTGAGGGCAAGAAAGCCAGGGATCAAATCAACAAATCGGAACATAGGGAAGGAACAGTCAACCACTGCAGAAAGAGGAAACGAGAAATGAGGAAAATGAGTAAAGGCTCAGAAACTTATCGGACAGCTATAAGCAGGCCAACATCTGAATCACAGGGTTGCCAGAAGGTGAAGAAGAACTAAAAATTGAAAAACTATGTGAAAAAATAATGAAGCAGAACTTCCCTAACTTGGGGAAGGAAATAGACTTACAGATCCAGGAAGCACAGAGAATTCCAAAACAACTGGACCCAGGGAGAACCACACCAAGACACATTATAATCAAAATGTCAAAAATTAAGGATAAAGAGAGAATCTTAAAAGCAGCAAGAGAGAAGAAGAGAATTACATACAAAGGGGTCCCCACAAGACTCTCAGCCAATTTCTCAAAAGAAACTCTGCAGGCAAGAAGGGACTGGCAAGAAATATTCAAAGGAATGAAAATCAAAAACCTACAACCACGAATACTCTATCCAGTGAAGCTGTCATTCAGAATAGAAGGGCAGAGAAAGTGCTTCCAGGGCAAAGTAAAACTGAAGGAGTTCATCAGATCCAAACCACTGTTATATGAGATGATAAAGGGGCTTGTTTAGGAGAAAGAGAATCAGAACTATGAACATTAAAATGAACACTGTATCACAACAACCAACAACAGAAGCTAGGGAACTGAAACAAAGGCAAACTAAGTAGGCAATGAGAGTGGGAAAAGAGTTATAGGTATGGGGAACATTATGGGGGGAGGTCAGCAGGAAGGGGGAAGGGGGATAGGTAGGGAGATGATGCAGGAATTAAGAAGCATAGTAGGAGGGAGTGGAGTAGACAGGAAGATATTGAGAAGAACTATATGCACAACCAATGGACATGGACTAAGTTGGGGGGACAACTGGGGGAGTGGGCCGCTGAGGGGAGGGGAACAAAGAGAAAAGAAATTGGGACACCTGTAACAGCATAATCAATAAAGCATATTAAAAAAAAAAAAAGACACATGCACCCACAGAAGAGTAGAAAAGACCAAAACATATATACCAATATGTACCTCAAAAAGTTGTGATTTGTCTGAGACTTTAATGCTTTTTACAATATGGATGTATTGCATATTTAACAAGAAAAGCAATATAGGTATTTTTGTTGCATTTTTTTTCTGAGCCATTAGAACAATAGAGGCCATTTCCTCTGTATGAAGAACCACATCCCTGCTGGGGTTCTGATGTATGTGAGTTCATATTCCTCTGCCTTTTCAAGAGCAGCTATTTTCATGGGTGATTATACTTTTACCTGGGACAGTTTTGCTTTATGACTCTTGTCCTGGAAAAATTACTAGTATGCACTTTTATTCTCAAAAGTGCCCCAGTTTGAATAATATGATACAATCAATTTATGTTTTCCTCTACATTTTCTGCAAGTGAAATTTAAACTCCCCACCCCACACCTAGTGATTTTCATAACAATTTACCTGCATTCTAACAGGCTTCCCCATAACATTCTATAATAATATGTTTAGAAATCTAAAAAGTGCAAAACCTACCGGCCCTTCAGAAACTTCCTTATCATTAAATATGTAGTTGACTTTAGCATTGCCAGACAGCTTCTCAGCCTGCATCCAAAACCGGACCTGGCCTTTCTCCAAAATTTCAACCGCCAGCTCTGATTTAACTGGGACAGCTATGAAAAATAAAAATAAAAATTATATTGGTAACTAATTGTATTGATACAGATTCTTCCAACAGTGAAAAAACACTCAATGGAAGTTGCACTGGAGCACCTTGCTTCTTGAAAAGCCTGGAAGCAGTGTGATAGAGTTGTAGGGAAAACACCATACTGAGGGACAGAAGACTGGGTTCTAATTCTGACTGTCACTCTGGCCAAGTCGTTGGCTTTCTCTGAGTCAGATATCTCAACTGTAAAAATGAGGACAAAAAATCCTGGGGTCCTTCAGCTAACTTCTGTGAAGTAGTGTTGGTTGAATTTATTTTGGAACCATAACAAAGTGTGATGAAAAGAGTCTTGGGCTGACAACAGGAGAGCTGGAGCCTAGTCTACCATCAGCTACTAAAAAAGTGTGTGATATTCAGCAGGTCACTTTGAATATCTGCACCTCATTTGAATGAAATTGAATTGAACACCCTAATTAACCAAGATATTTTCTAGTTTCACCATTCTATGATCTAGTGACTTCAAAATATTTGGAAAGGAATTGTATTTGACTTATTTCAACAATTTAACTCTCTTTGGAAGCTCTTTAAAATGTTTTTAAAAATGAATCTGAAAAAATAATTAAATTTGGCCCTGGCTGGGTAGCTCAGTTGGTTAGTGTTGTTCTAATATGCCAAGGTTGTGGGTTTGATCCCTGGTCAGGGCACATACAAGAAGCAAGCAATAAATGCATAAATAAGTGGAACAACAAATTGATGTTTGCCCCCCCTTCTTTCTCTCTCTCTCTCCTCTCCTCTCTTTCTCTAAAATCAATAAACTTTAAAAAAAAATAATTAATTTTGATTATATATACACAAGATGAACTAGCTTGTCATTTAAGCCCTATCTATTTCCACGGTATACCATTTCATTTAAGTTCTCAGACCAAGCAAAAATTTTCAGAGGCAAATAACCAAGTCACTATTGAGAAGCTACATTAAAATATCACATGGGTTGTTTCACAAAGAAAGTGAAGGAACCATGTGGTATCTCTAATTTATACCTGTATCACTTAAGCCATTTGAGTCTAAGTGAAATTTTAAAAGTTGGCTGACATCTCTCAAAACCTTGTTTCTAAATTTCTTGTAATGTGAAAATGTTCTCTATAAAGCTTCCTTCAACCAATTGTTCTGTATCAGAGGTGGCTCCAGAGCATACATTGTGGAAAAGTATGGTTGTTTCTCAAAGTTTAGTAGTCCTTCTACTTCCTTTAGGGGAAATCATCAATCCTTTTCTTTCTGTGCTCTTAAAACTATCTCAAAATTTTATGTAGCATTGCTACATTTTAAATGATAAGTTTCCTAAGCTTGTACAAAATGTACATTGATGCTTCTTTGTATTGATCCTAAAACTACCCCTTTCAAGCTTTAAGGGATGCTTTTCATTTGCACTATTCCATATTCACTGTAAAACCCAGTTACACAGCTGTTCCAATACAGAACTAAAAGGAGGCTCAGACAAAACCTCTATCTTCCTAACAATTTTTAAAAATATTTAACTGTTAGGACACCATTCACGGTATTACTTTTCCAGTTTTATGGTGAATAAGCATACAAAGGAGAAATGGTTCTTCCCTGGAATTCATAAAGTCTTCATCCTACATTTACACACCCCTGTGCTGCTTTGCTGAACAAAGTTGTTTTTGAGAACATTACAGCTGAGGCCAATAGTCATCAGCATTAAGTCTCACAATCAATCATTCCCTGGGAATGGAAGAGAGGTCAGGAAATTGGTTCTAGAGCAGTGTTTGTTATTTAGTCACAGTCTGATTTGAGAATTATAGACTCCCTAGAAAATGCCCATATACAAACATACAAAGTTTTGACTACAGTCTGGGGTCAGGGTATAGTTTTCTGTGTTCCTGAAACTCCTGTATTAATGAAGAAGTTTTGTTTTAGGGGTTAATGAGTGAAAAAAAGTTCCTGATTTGAAAGAATGAGGATATGCTATACCTTTCTATTTGTTTTCTCAAACTCTAGGGTGTAACTTTCTGGATAAGTCACTACTTTGGTCAGCAGGTACCAATGACAAGATATCTTATCAGGCCAGTGGAACTTTCCGAGTGTCATCAGACTTCTTTCTCTTCTTTATATGTCAACTGTGAAATTTATCTTTTATGGGGAAAGTGTTTTATTGAAGGGTTTGTAGACAGCGCAGAGAAATTCTTTTTTCTGACCAAAGCATCTTTCTTTACCTTATTTTTCAGGAATTTAAAATGGTAGGTAATGTCTTTATTTAGATGTATAATTCTTCTACTAAGTACCAACATTAAATTGCTTAGGAAGAGATTAGTTTACCTAAAAGACATAGGAAATAATGCATCCAGAAAATATATACTTATGTGTGTGATTACAAAATATGTAGGCAAAAAGAGAAGAACTTGATTACACAGCTATTATGCCTATGTAACCTGCCACTTCTCTGTGAAACAGAACATGAAATATAGTTCCTACGTTAGTATTCTTTGTATCTCTTGAGCACAATGACAAAGATAAAAGCAGCACTTTTAGGAAGGGCGTCTGTAGATACCACTGTATGTTCCATTATATGTTCTCAAGAGTGTCTTCTTTCAATCCTGTCGGAGTTGTCTGCCCTATTCTAGGAGTCGTTACCTGTTAGGATTGCTAAACTCTGAAAGTGTGGACACTTACTTGGGAACTTGTGCTCTTGGCTAAGAGCAAGTAGACGTTTCACCTCTGTAGAGAGAAGAGAACAATTAAAACTTAAATTACTAAAACAAAAGTCACTTGATCCTAGAGAATCATTGAGAACACTAAGCAGCATTGCACTTGTGAATGAATTAATTTAAACTCACCTTCCTCATCTATAAAGTAGCTTGATGCTATTCCATCAGTGTCTGTTACATCACAGGAGTAAATGCCCACGTCTTCCACCCCAAGGTCTTTGAAGGTTATTTTTGTCCTTAAGAACAGAATATTTTTGTAAGAAAGGAGGCCATGCGGCATCTAGGGACCTGTGCCCTGCATTGTCTCTAGGCATTTGCACATGATTCTCCCTTCATTTGGAGCACTTATTCCTATCCCTTATTGACCTAAAGCCTACTTATTCATTCTTGCTGTTTCTGGGAAGTCTTTCCTGATGTCCTCCTAAGGGGTCATGGTGATGGGAGGGGAGAATTGGTACAAATTCCCCATTCCCAAGCTATGTTACATACCAATACACACTCCAAATAAAGATATTTTTAGCTGATCAGCCCTTGCTAGGGAGCCTGAACATTTTCCCGCCCAGAGGGAAGAACCTGCTGTTGGTAACTCCAGTGCCCCTCTTCTGTCATCCTCTGCACTTCCCTTTTTTGAGGTATCAAACTGCATTAATATTGCCTATTTCATTATCTCTATGCCTCTACTATGTGCCTTTACGGAGGAGATCTGTTCTGTTTACTGTTGTGTCCTCCAGCATCCATCAGTGCCTTCTCTATAACATAATATGTGCTTAATAAATACTTGTGGAATGCACAAATGAATCAGTCAATGGTCTAGTTCACTGTGTTTCCTAACTTTGGTGAGTCATATTGTTAGTCATTGTCTAAGATCAGCGAAGAAACACTTAAATGTTATTCAAGTGCACAAAGTGAAAGAAAAGCTTATACATAGTTTGATTGTCTTTTCTTTGGCCAGTGCATGTTTTACTTCAAGGACTTAACAACATTGCAACAGTAAAATGTCTTTTAATTATATTCAGTATTTCTTTGCCATTTTCTAACAAAATTACTATTTATTTTCTTTATTTTTGATATATATTAAGCTGCTTTGTAATAGAAATAATATTTAGGAATATTTTGCTTTATCAAATACAATCCAATATGATTGGTACTATAAAGACATAAATCTTGATACGAAAAGCAAAGCAAAAAAAACAGAACAAAACAAAACAAAACAGGATCTTGGGGCTAAATGTATTAGATCATAAATTTAACACCCTTCCCTCTCTCCCGTTCTACAGAAAAAGTAATCCAAGTTTCGGGGAAATTAAAAACTGCCCCAGGTCACACAGTGAGTTCCTGGGAGAGCTGGAAGAAGACCTCATCTATCCTGTGCTTCCCATATAGGTTTCTTTTCAGTGCATTCTTGCATCATTCATAAGGGGTGGTGAAAAAAGCAAGGCAGATTATACTCAATCCATTTAATTTACCATAACTTGATTCAGTAAGTGTAAGTTTTTCCTTGTTCCCTCCCTTTAAGCATCCTCACCATTACTTTATGATTTTGAAATTTTATAGAAGAGTAAGAATCATTTAAAAAGTTTACTTTTATGTCAATCAAAGCTCTTTTAACAACATAAATGTGACAGCACTTTAAATGGAAAAATGTGAAAAGTACTTTATAAGGGTTGTTTTTTTTTTAAGGTTCAGACTGGTTATTACTTTTTACATGATCAGATATAACATATTTATGATTCATCCCCTTATTCCAAGTATTTGAAATGGAAAGCACAGAGCTTACTTCATCCTCCTATCATGAAAAGGAAACGCACGATTATGATTGAAACAGTCCGTACTTGTTGCCTTTGCTTTCAACTTCTAAACGTGGGGAGTCCTCAGTGGATACATAATCTTTGGACCAGACGAACTCAGAATTTGGAGTCATCTGATCACATTCAAAGTTCAAGGAAATTACTCCATCATCATCCACACTTACAACAACCTCTTTGGTTCCTAGAAGAAGAAAAAGAAAAAAAGAGGCACTGACATTTTCTGGTAAAAATCAAGCAAGTAAGAATTCCTTGAGATCCTTTAGCATTAAAGCAGGGCTTCAAGCTTGTGCAAGGGAAAAGCCCCAGCTGCTCACTGTGACTGACAATCTGCTTTACAAGTCAACTTTTATACTGTAGCAGGGAAGTAAATAAACATGCCATGTTTCTTAGGCAAAGCCAACATCATGGAAAGTATTGTCTGGCCAGGGCTGAATAAAAACTGGTTGATGTGACTGATGGCTCAATTATGGAACTGGGTTGATCTTATAAATAAGGGAAAAAAGGCAGCATTAAGAAGGAACGTGAAATGGTCCTTACCAGAACCTAATGCATGACTTTGCTTTAAAAGCACCCGTCTCCAAGGCAAGATCCATGAAGGATAGATAAGAGATAAGAAAATCAAAGGCACATTGAAGGGAAGAAAGTGGAGATGCTAAGAATGGCCTATATAACACGTTCAAATTTTGTATATAATTTAAGAATAGATAAATATATGAAAACTTTTTCTGCTGATCAGGCAACCATAAATTAATCTAAAGACGGCCCTCTAGATTAGAATAATGGCAACCTAGAAATTACTGTTTATGAACTGTATGGAAAGTTAAAAATAAATAATTTCAAGAGATCCATATGTTTTAAGAAGATTGACATTTAGATTTTAAAAGAAAACAATTCTGTTAATGTTTTGAGTTCTTTTATTTGTGAGTTATAATAAATTGCACCTGCATGTAATATAGCAATTCAAAGAGAGTTTGTACAGCATATAGAATGTTCATTTACATCAGTAAAATGATCTTCTTAAATTGAAAGGTAAAATGCTCATTATTTTTTAAGTATATTTTATTGATTATGTTGTCACAGTAGTACCAATTTTTTCCCCTTTCCTCCTTTCTGCCCAGTAGCACCCTTCCCCTCCAGCAATCCCACCCCACTTAGTTCATGTCCATGGGTCGTGTATATGTTCTTCATCTTCATCCTTTCCTGTATTATTCTTAACTACCCCCTGTCTATTTGTACCAACTGATTATGCTTCTTAATCCTGGCACCATTTTCTCATTTCTCCCCCTTTCTCCTAACAGCTGATAACCCTCCAAATGATCCCCATACCTATGATTCTGTTCCTGTTCACTTAGTTTATATTGTTTTTATTTTTTTAGATTCAGTTGTTGATAGTTGTGAGTTTGGTGTCATTTTAGTGTTCATAGTTTTTATCTTATTTTTCTTAAATAAGTTCCTTTGACATTTCATATAATAATGGCTTGGTGATGATGAACTCTTTTAGCTTTACCTTGTCTGGGAAGCACTTTATCTGCCCTTTCATTCTAAATGATAGCTTTGCTGGATAGAGTAATCTTCGTTGTAGGTCCTTGCTTTTCATCACATTGAATACTTCTTGCCAGTCCATTCTTGCCTGCAAAGTGTCTTTTGAGAAATCAGCTGATAGTCTTATAGGCACCCCTTTGTAGACAACTCTCTGCTTCTCTCTTGCTGCATTTAAGATTCTCTTTATTTTTCACCTTTGGCATTTTAATCATGATGTGTTTTGGTGTGGTCCCCTCTGGGTCCAGCTTGCCCGGGACTCTCTGTGCTTCCTGGACTTGTATGTCTATTTCCTTCGCAAAATTTGAAAAGTTTCCCTCCATTATTTTTTCACATAAGCTTTCAATTTCTTGCTCTTCCTCTTCTCCTTCTGGCACCCCCATGATTCAGATGTTGGCACGTTTAAAGTTGTGCCAGAGATTCCCAAGCCTCTTCTCATTTTTTTTCAGTTCTTGTTTCCTCATTCTGTACTGGTTGACTGTTTTTTTTCTTCCTTATGTTCCAAATCATTGATTTGAACCCCAGTTTTCTTCCCTTCACCATTGGTTTTCTGTGGCTTTTCCTTCGTTTCACTTAGCATAACCTTCACTTCTTCTCTTATATATTTGCCATACTCAAGCATATCTGTCCAGCCTGTGAGCATCTTTATCCCCAGTGTTTGGAATTCTGCATCTGTTAGATTGGCTACCTCCTCGTCTGTTAGGTTGGCTATCTCCTTGTCACTTAGTTCTCCCACTGGAACCTTGATCTGTTCCCTCTTTTGGGCCATACTTCTCTCTCTCCTCATCTTGACTGGCTCCTGTGTTTGTTTGCCTCTGTGTCTTACGTAAGTTGTCGCTCCTGTTATGTTGTAAGGGGCGACCCTTAGAGATTCATCAGTACAGGGCGGCCTGTTTCACCACATTGTGGCGCTATATGTCGGGGAGGGGTCTGAGAGGGAACAATGCCGCTTGCCCAGCACTCACCCCTTTTCCAGGCACTTCTTCCACTTCCGTATGAGACTGGTGCCTCACCAGCTGTTGCCCTGGCTGTCATTTCCAGAGTGGATGGGTCTGCGGATGTTCTAGGACCATGGGGGTCCTTTAAATAAGCAGCCTCTGCTGAGAGACCGGCAGTTTCTGCCTCTACCCCAGTGCTTACTGGTTTGCACAGTCAGAAGCAATGAAGCTTCAGTTTCCCTGGTGCTGGGATCGTGAGCTGTGTGGTCTGGTGAGGAGCTAGGAACCCTCCCCAGCTGTCCCTCCTGACTTTTTTAAATGTGTAACTGTGCTTTCTGCCAGCCTGCCCCTGCTGCCACTGCTCCCAGCACCACACTGCGTCCTCTCTGCCCCGGCTCCACCCCTCCTGCCGGTCTGGATGAGTATTTCTTCTTTATATCTTTGTTTGTTGGACATCCATGCAGTTTGATTTTCTGGAATTTCTGGTTGTTTCTAGTTTTGAGGTAGTTGTACTATATTCCTTCTTAGTAGTGGAGGGAGACGCAGTGTGTCTGTCTATGCCTCCATTTCGGCCGGAAGTCCTAAAATTCTCTTCTTAAATTGACATGCATTCAATTACCAGTCTAAACGTGGTTTGTTTCCATGTATTAGGAAACAAAAAAGGGATGACTTTATTTTTTAAAAAGCATAATTTTCTCCCCAAAAGATACAATACTACCCAAGGGATTGACGGTTTTCTCTTTAGATTGCATCAAAAGAAGCCATAGATAAATAAATAAATAATAAATAATAAATCAGAAGTCAGCGTTCTAGTCTACTGCCCAATAAAACCTGTCAGGGGAAAGACTGCAAAGTTTCACTCAGGGGAAGCCCGAAAGAACATGAGTGCCCAAACAGTGAGCAGTGACACAGGGCCTTGGTTCCTAAGCCGGGCAGTTGATCTAATTGGTGTCCTTATTGATAGCAGTGAGTGTTTCAATTACAGTGTAAATTGATTTTTAACACATGGAAAGCATAGAGAAGAATCATTTTAGGAGATTTTTAAAATTACTTTAAAAACAGACAAACAGGGTTATTTTCCTATCTGGCTATTGGCTGATTTATTTAAATAAAGTGAAAAACTAAAAAATATAAGTAAAACTACATTTGACACTTCTGTTTTAAAATCAAATACTGAAGATCAGTTTTTGATTAGATTTTCATTTTTCAAAAAGTTGTACTGGTTGTTTATTTTGAGACTAGGGTTAAATTCCACAAGGGCAGAAATTTTTTTCTTCCATGTTTACCGTACATATTTATATGTGCCAATGACTGGATTGAAAAACAAATTTAAAAGAAAAATGTCAGTTGAGATTTGCAATGTTTATTTTATTGGAACTTGTATTAAACCTTAAGTGTAACACCAATATTTTGATAAACAGATAAAATGAAGTAAAAGTAGCCATAAAGAAACTATTCTAGGCAGAGTGGGTTTCCTACTTAATTTTATATTCAGAAGACAAAGTTTGACCTCCTCTCTGACAAATCAGTGATGCTATCAACTGGCTGAAAGCATCATTCAAAATCTCAAGATTTTGAAAAATCAAATTTACTGAAAATAATTTAAATATTTAAGCATATTTCTTGAACTCTGTAACAATTCTTGTAACAGAGTGTGCCATCCCTAAATTCCCCACAGCCCATAGTTTTGGGGATGGTGAAAGGAAATAATACAGCTTTTAAGGCACTTTGCATATCTATGGCAGGCTGGTAGCTAAAAGGGCAGATGATACTGTTTAAAATACTTTGCATATCAATGACAAGGAGATAGTGGAGCCTTTCCCGAAGGAGAGAGCCAAAAGGAAAGGAAAGGTACAGAAGGAAAGGAGAGAGCCAGAAGGAAAGGAGCCAGCCATAGGAAGGGGGCCATGATGTTTGAAAGGATGAAGAAGGACCCTGCTGTCTGCCATGAAGTCTAATGTGAAAGAAGGACCACATGGTTTGAGAGAAGGAAGAAGTACCCTGTGGTCTGCCATGAAGTCTGGTGTGAAAGAAGCCACATGGTCAGAAAGGGTGTAAATGGAAGTCAACTATGAGGTCTGGTGTGGAAAAGAGAGAGACATGTTGTAGCAGCCATGTGAGAAGGAGCAGCCATGCAGTTCATAGGGATGATTCAGCCACACAGCCTAGGCTGGTAAGAAAGCAGGCAAGCTGCTGCTTTGATTGTGCCTGCTCCAGCTGACTCCAAAGCCACCAAGGAGTCTGCCTTGCAGACCCAGACTCTATCTGGACTCCCAGAACTAGGGACATGTGGAGAGGACACTATCAGGACTTGTGCCTTTTCTCAACTTCACCGTGATCCAGTAGAACATGGCACATGCTTTTCTGGACATTATATGGATGCTGAAGACAATGTCCCCCAGATCCGGAAGGAAAGAGCTGACAGATAAGGAATGCGGAACTACTGGGCTTGGTTTTGGCTTCTAGCCTTTTGGGGAGCAAGGGAAGTGCTGGGTCCTGTGGAAGAACAGGGCTCTGAGCTGAGGTGCTCCCAGCACCCCCAAGGTTGGAATATTGTAAATAAAGACTTGTTTTTCTGAACACTAATTATTGCGTCTTACACTAAGTCACCACGTGAATAAGCCCTGCTTTGCTCAGTAACATTCTCACTAGAAAATAATGTTTAGTCAAAATAACTTAACGCTGCATTGTTAAGAAAGAATGAAGTTTAAACAATATCACTGTTCAAATATAAGACAAGGTTATTGTCTTAAATTGATCAATGCAGTAAGCTTATTGCCTATTTGTTACATGAATTATAATGCCGATACTCTGAGACACTTTTTTTTAAAGGTTTTATTTATTTATTTTCAGAGAGAAGGGGAGGGAGGGAGAAAGAGGGGGAGAGAACCATTGGTCGGTTGCCTCTTGCACAAACCCACCTGGGGACCTGGCCTGCAACCCAGGCAGGTACCCTGACCGGGAATCAAACCTGTTGCGTTTTGGTTAGCAGGCTGGCACTCATTTCACTGGGCCATACCAGCCAGGGCAGACTCTTTCAATAGGCTTTTTAAATTCAAAGAGTTCTGTTGTCAAGTTTTAATTAATTTGTTAACACAGTTCTTTGAATGAATGTGTTTTTAAAGAGTGACTTAGTAGACTAAGTATTTTACAATAATACTTAGAATGAGAAATTCAAGTTGCATTTGGAAAAAAAGGTAGACCCTTCCTGCATTCTGGGTTTACAAATAGAGAAAAATGGTGTTTTAAGAAAAACTTTAAAATTACTTGGGACAACAAAGAATAAATGAGAGAAGTTCAAAACAGAAAAAAACTCTTGGAAAATTTAAAAGTATACAAAACAATTTAAAAATGAGCTCAGAGATTTTTGAATCTGAGAAGGAAGAACATGTTGGATTGTAGATTTCTCTTTTTATAAAAAAAGGCAATATACATGTTAATCTGGGAGGGCCAATTTTTCCACATATTAAAATCTCAGAAAAATTAGTAGTGGAATTCCTTAAATAAAGTGTTCTGGGTACATAGTGGGCAAAAAATTCTATTGCAATTTTACAAAAGATATGATATTCAAATGAATGGTTCTTTTTATAAATGCTCTGGAAAAAACAAGAGCAACATAATGACAGCATTTCTAGTAGGCCTCAGGCTAGCCTGTATGACAACTCCTGTGGAGATGAACCTGCTGCAGGTTCAGAGTGAGAAAGGTGTAGCTACAGCATCCTCAAATTTTCTTTTTAGAATGTCCCATGGTCTGAGTTTTTGCCAAGAATTGAGCAGCTGTCAATTCATGGCTGAACTCATAAACGTCTAGAGTCATATTCTCTAAAACTGGTTAATGTACAATTAAAATGGTTCACATACTTAACAGGTAAGCAGTGGCTATTAATGGTCTCCTGTCAAAGTGTAAAAAAAAAAAAATCCCTATGGAACGTCTCATATAGATGAAAGGCCATCCCACTTTTCCACAGAGTTGAACTGTAAAAGTGAACTAAAATTTGTGAAGGCTTAGTATTTTCTCAAAAAACAACTTTCAAATCTACTCAAGATCATGAAGAATTCAGTTAAGAGCATGGGAGATTTGACTATAGAAGATGAAACAGAATATTTTGGTTTCAAAAGGATTTAAGAAGAGTTGTCTCTAGTCAGCTGCCCAATCCTAAATAAATCCTTAATACGGTTACAGAGGGATATTGTGTGGAATGGCATTTTAATCATCCCTCTAGGCTTGCCACCACCCCCTGAACATGAATGGGTAAGGCATGATCCTGGGCTAAAATAAACTATTTGGAAACTAATTCCACCTCATTTTTCTCTCCCCCTCAAAAAAATGATTTTTAAAAAAGATAAAATGAAAAAGTTGAAATAAAATCACAGAAAACTGTTCATCTTCCCATACTTTTCATAATTGGATATGAGAATTCTTTCTCATTATAATTTAGTCTTTTACATCAGCATTAATAGATCAGTTTTATGAGCTTTTAAAAATTTTTTCAATTACAGTTGACATTCAATATTATATTAGTTTCAGGTGTACACCTCAGTGATTAGACATTATATAACTTACTAAGTGATCACTCTGATGTCTAGTACCCATCTGACACCATATATGGTTATTACAATATTACTGACTCTATTCTCTCTGCTGTACTTTACATCCCCTTGACTATACTGTAATTGCTAATTTATACTTCTTAATTTCTTCACCTTTTTCATTCAGCACCGGAATCCCCTTCCCATCTGGTAACCATTGATTTTTTCTCTGTATCTGAGTTTGTTTCTGTTTTGGTTGTTTATTTTATTTTATATAAGCTTTAATTATTTGTCCTTCTCCATGGTGGAGGCATGTTTGTGAGCATGTGTGATGTTTAAAATACTGGAGAGTGAGACAGAATAGAAGCAGATAGAAGTGAATTAATGCAATCAGTCACAGATAATACTGAGCTCCCTGTATTTAAGGTGAAAGCTGCTGGCTGACCCACCACTTAGGTTCCTCATTGTAGCCTGCATTGACACTTGTCTTCCAGCTCATAACTAGGGGGCTTATCATGAGGTATCTAGGGTTAAGTGTTCATGCTGTGGCTTTAAAACAGTCACATTCACAGGCCAAAACATGGTAGTCATTATTTTTTTCATTTAATAAGTGACTACTATACACCAGGTACCAGGCTCTTGGCATATGGAGAGAAAAGACAGTTCCTATTTTGAAGGAGCTCACAGTCTAAAGCACAGTTTACAAACCGGTTTCACATTATAATTACCCAAGGAGCTAAACAAACGAACAAAAATGAATCAACGCCCAGGCTCAGTCCTAGAGATTCTGATATAATTGGCCTGGAACGGAGTCTGGAATGCAGGCAGTCAGTATTTTCAGAAAGTTCTTGGCATGACTCCAAAGCACAGCCAAGGTTGAGAACTACTGTTTTATTTTATTTTTAAAGATTTTATGTATTTATTATTTTTAGAAAGAGTGGAAGGGACAGAGGACGAGAGGAAGAAAAACATCAATGTTTGGTTGCCTCTTGCACGCCCCCAACTGGGGAGGGACCTGGACTGCAAACCAGACATGTGCCCTGACTGGGAATTGAACTGGCGGCCCTTTGGTTCACAGGCCAGCACTCAATCCATTGAGCCACACCAGCCAGGGTAAGAGCTACTGTTTTAATGGGTGAAAGAGATCAGTTATTAAGCAAATACATGGGCAGTTTTCTAAATCAGTTGACCTAATCTTAACAGTCAGCCTGGCTTCTTCCTTCAGAATCCTTCAAGGCTCTACCACTAGGCCACTGAGCATACATTAGCATTCTCAGCCCTACCAGGTTCTATGAGTAACCAGTTTTTAGAAACTGGGATTGGTTAGTAGGTTGTCAATCCAATCCCAGATCATCATTTCATCTGGTGCTGTGTTCTAATCTGCCTTGTTCCAGGTGACCAAGTTCTAACTTCCAGTAACCTAGTTCCTGCTTGGGACTCTACCTTGTGTCTGGGTTCTTTTGCCCATCACCTGAGGTCTCTGGTCCACTGACATTTCTCTGGTAAGAATACCTGCAACTTGTACTGCCAGTTACTTGGTGTCTTCTAGATCACCTGCCAAACCTTAGCAGTTCTCTTTCTGGGTCTCCTGTCTGATCTGGCTCAGCTAGCCTCTAACTGCATCCCTGGCCCGATTCAATCAACACAGATACCATTTGATAAATATCAAATATCAAGAATAGCAGTGTCTTTTATGTACCAACAAATATACACTAAATATTTTTCAGCTTATTCTTCTTACAGGCATTTTTAGCTAATAGATTTCTTGGTAGAGCATGGCACACTTAGTCCATTTGCCAGATCCTCATTACCAGCAATATCAGACTTTGTGGCAGTGGCTGAGCTATTTCTGCTGGCATATTTGTTGACATCAAAGGAAGACCAGTGATCCTACCAACCTCAGTGGGTTACATTAACTTTTAACTGGAATTCAAATTATACTTGAGGTGTCCTGTTACATGTATTTGAGGTTTGCTATTACATGATAAGCTTAATATTCAATCATAAATTTTAATAATGCATCCCAAAAGAAGTTGTCCTTCTGAAATAGCAATTTGAGTTTCACATCCCAAATCTTGAAATTGATAACATGTCTTCCATCCCTTCCCATTCATTCTAACATAAAATAAATATCTGTAAAAGTAATATATTAGTATTTAACAAAATTAATAAATACAGACAATCTTAGGCTTCATATAGGTTTTTACAAAGAGTTATAAAAGCTTAATACCTAGATTTCTAGCCTGTTCGGCTATGGGAAATATTTTATAAACATCTATCTACCTAGCTCTCATTGCACCATGTGGTAAACTCTGGCTTTTCCACTAGATTATAAGCCCAGTATTCATGACAAAGGTCACATTACTCCCAGTGCCCACACAGCATCTGAAAAAATACATGTTGCAAGAATAAGTGTGCCTGCTGCATAGGGAACAAATCCAAGTGTCTCCTGGGCCTTGGTGCTCCTTCATGGCAAAACATTTCAACTCTGTGCATCCCAGGATTCTTTCCTGGGCTGTGACCCAGTGCTTCCCAAGTGGGTTAGTCTGGTGCTGTTTAGTGTATTAATGTCTGTAGCTGTTTTTGTAGTTATGTTTTGGGACTGTAATGGTAAAAAAAAATGACTTTTGGTGCCTTATTCCAGATCAGTGAAACAAAACTCTCACCCAGAGCTCAACACACTTTTTGAATGGTAATTTTCATAGTGAAGGCTCTGTTATGTCATGCATGGTCACCTGCCATTCTGAAGCTATTGATGAGAAAATAATAAATCAATTTACACTTTCTTCAGTCAATCAGGTTTGGATTCTACTGCTTAAAGTGTGCTTTCAACTTACCCATGACTAGATTAAGAGTTTACTTTTATAGTAATTTAAATGTTCTTCTTGCAATGGTAGACTCTGCAGAGGGGTCCTTTTACATGTTCATTTGCGACCTTATATTTCCTCACAGTTGGCACATGAAGGGTCTGATCTCTACAGGAATCTGTGTGCTGATGTCTTCATGTGTTACCTTTTACCTGGCATTTTTATGTTTTCTCATGAAATTTTGCAAAGAGGACTTACATGAGATGTAGCACTCTTCCCAGACATATCTACCACACTTAGTATAAGAAGGTCACCTCTGTCCCACATAGCTCTAGAGGGTAGTTATAAGAATACTTGAAAGCAAGCTATGAAGCAATAACATGAAAGGGACAAATATTTTCTCAAAGGGTACATTTGATGTACTTTCCATATAACATAAAGCAAGAGCGGAGTTTTCTGTGTTTACTTTCTTTTCTCATCATAGAAATAAATACTACATTATTTGTCTGCTATTTATTTTAGCTTGAAAATAGGGATAAATTGAAGTAGAAGTGCTTGGACTAGAATAACTCTAAACTTAAAATAACTGGTTAATATTTTTTAATCCTCTCTCATTTCCAGTACTTCCTTTTATGCAACTTTAATGAAGTGAAACAGATAGCTTTGAAAAGTGATAGACGTTAAATGACAAAACAAATTATTATATAATGATTTGAAACTATTTGCACAGTGAACACTATAAACTTTGTTTCCATAACAAAGGAGAAGACTGTCTTCCCTAGCCCAATCATGGCATCTCTTAAAACTGGGAAGTGAAGGCTGCCTCAACTTTGTAGATCATTCAGTTAGGACTGCTGGTAGTTTAATCCAGGGGTCGGTGAACTATGGCTTTTGTGCCAAATCTGGCCCATTGTCTCTTTTTATGGCCTACAAGCTAAGAGTGGCTTTTACATTTTTAAACAGTTGTAAAAAATTAAAAGAAGATTAATTTTCAGGATGTGAAATTATTTAAAATTCAAATTTTGTAAGCCATATGATAGATCATATTATATCATGTATGTAATGTGCACAAGAAAGTTTTATTGGAACATAACCATGCTCACTAGTTTATGTATTGTCTATGGATGATTTTGAGCCATGGCAGAGTGGAATATTGCAACAGGAACAGATGGCCATAGACTCAGAAATATTTACCATCTGGCACTTCACAGAAAAAGTTTGCTGACCCCTGTTTTAAATTAATTTTTAAAATTTTGCTAACTGCTGTTCCAGCTTTCCCTATGATTGGAAGAATACTCCTGTGGGACTTTATGGCCATGGTAAAACAGGAATAACTTCCCAGGAATATAGGCTTGAAACAGTCAGTCCAGGACCCATAATTTGATCAAGAACATCCCTGTTTTTAGGTAAAAACAAGAATAGCCCTGGTCCACTTCAAACCTGGCTCAGCCCTGTACTGACGCTGCTATGATGTGGGAAATTGATTGTCATGTCCTAAGGTCATACTTATCAATTATTCAAATAGTCATATATTGATGATTTTGAAAGCGAGTAAAAGCACAGAAAGCTAGGTTGAATGTTACTTTGGTATCTTACACAGATGAGATTAATTTTAATGAAAGAGCAAAAGCCCACCTGGATGTGTTTCTGCTACAATAGGCCCAGCAAGGTCAGATGGCTTGCCAACACCTGCCTGGTTTATGGCTCGGACACGGAAGACATAGCTGACACCCTCCTGGAGGCCTTGCACCTGGAAGAAACAGGTATAAACACAATGGGTGTTTAGTAGCCTTTAAACAAAACTGCTCTTACTCTGTAATAATGATTTACAGTTGAACCTTGAACAACACAGGTTTGAACTGCATGGGTCAATTTATATGCAATTATTTTTCTTTTTAAAAATTTTAATTGAATTTATTGAGGTGACATTGGTTAATAAAATTATATAAGTTTCAAGTGTACAATTCTATAATACATCATCTGTATATTGTATTATGTGTTCACCATCCAAAGGCAAGTCTCTTTCTGTTACTATTTATCCCCTTTACCTTCTATGTTCCCTGACCCTCCTTCTCCTCTGGTAATCACCACACTGCTGTCTGTGTCTATGAGAGTTTGTTTGTCTGTTTTGCTTAATCCCTTCACCTTTTTCACCCAGGCCCCTACCCCTCACCCCTCTGACAGATGACAGTCTATTTTCTGTATCTGTGAGTCTGTTTCTATTTTGTTTGTTTATTTTGCTCATCAGATTCCATATACAAGTGAAATCAGTTGGTATTTGTTTTTCTCTGACTTATTTCACTTAGCATAACACTCTCCAGGTCCATCCATGCTGTCACAAAAGATAAGATTTCCTTCTTTTTTTTACAGCCGAGTAGGATTCCATTGTGTAAATGCACCACTACTTTTTATCCACTCATCTACTGATAGACACTTGAGCTGCTTCAAATCTTGGGTATTGTAAACAGCACTGCAATGAATATAGGGCTGTATATATACTTTAGAATTAGTTTTTCAGGTTTCTTTGGATATAGTTCTAGAAGTGGAATCACTGTGTCATCAGGCAGTTCTATTTTTAATTTTTTGAGGAGACTCCATACTGTTTTCCACAGTGGCTGCACCAATCTGCATTCCTACCAACAGTGCATGAGGGTTCTTTTTCCTCCACATCCTTTCTAACACTTGTTGGTTGATTTATTGATGATAGTCATCTGACAGGTGTGAGGTGATATCTCTTTGTGGTTTTAATTTGCATTTCTCTGATGATTAGTGACATTGAGCATCTTTTCATATGCCTATAGGCCATCTGTATGTCCTCTTTGGAGAAATGTCTATTCAGATCCTTTGCCTATTTTTTAATTGGATAGTTTGTTTTTCTGGTGTTGAGTTTTATGAGTTCTTTATAAATTTTGGATATTAACCCCTTATCAGATGCATCATTGGGTGAATATGTTCTCCTGTTCAGAGGGTTCTTTTTTTATCTTGTTGATGGTTTCCTTTGCTGTGTAAAAATGTTTTTGTTTGATGTAGTGCCATTTGTTTACTTTTTCCTTGTTTCCCTTGCCCAAGGAAATACCAGAAAAAAATATTACTAAGAGTGATGTCAACTAGTTTACTGCCTGTGTTTTTTTTTTTTTAGGATTTTTATGGTTTTGAGTCTTATATTTAAGTCTTTAATCAATTTGAGTTTATTCTTGAGCATGGTGTAAGAAGGTAGTCCAGTTTCATTTTTTTGCACTTATCTGTCCAATTTTCTCAACACCATCTATTGAATAGGCTGTCTTTACCCCCATGTATGTTCTTGCCTCGTTTCTCAAATATTAATTGACCACAAAGGTGTGGGTTTATTTCTGGGCTCTTTATTCTGTTTCATTGATCTATATGCCTCCTCCTGTGTGAGTACCATGCTGTTTGATTATGATGGCCTTATAGTATAGTTTAATATAAATTTTGTTCTTCTTTCTCAAGATTGTTGAGGCTATTTGGGGTCTTTTGTTATTACACACAGAGGGGGCTATATGTTAAATTGTTAGGTTTTTAATCTAATTATTTAATTGTATCCTGTTTATGATAGTGGAATGTCACTATGTGGTGATAGCTTTCACTAAAGAGTTTTGAAGCAAATTTTGATCTGTAAATGAACTTGATTTTAGGTACTGGCTAAATACACAGAGTTCGATGTATTTAAATTTTTTGTTTAGAAATAATGCCAGGCAAGTTTGGATTTACAGAAAGGAACAGAAACATTTCCTTGTTGTGATAAAAATAGACCAGCTGCCAGGTGCCTGCCACCTTTGCACCTGTCACTTAGGTAATATGTAGCTGTGAGTCAGATTTTTGCATCATGACACAAGAGGTGAATCCACATCTTAGTGTCCAGTCACTGGGGTGACAATAATACACTTCCATTCTTTCATTGCCACAGCAACAATGACAGCTGGCTTTAAAGCAGTAGAAAAGCATAATCTATGCACATCAATGTTTCTTAGATTTTTTTTCCCTTGTAATTTCCAAAAGAATTGCATTCCCTTGCCTTCTCCATCCATGTCATCCACCCTTCTGATACTCACTCCCTTCTCATTATAGTCTCACCAGGCTGTAATTAATGATATAAAAGGAAAACCATGAGTTTTGTTTAGTTCAATTCTTGTGGTTGAAAGTAACGCATCTTTAAGTCTCTCTGGGAGCCCCTAGACACTTGGTGCTGAAGTGAATATGGGTGCTTCCAGGAGAAACTACAGGCTCCAGCTGCAACTGTGCTGACGTTCTCCCATTTGTGGAGCTATGACTACCATCCTCACTTATGTTTACCAGACTAAACTTTTAAACACGTACATTTGTTTATCCATTTCAGACTTGAAATTTTTCTGAATATAAAACATCTGGAAGAGTGAATACATCAAAATGTGTATAGGGATTATAGGATATCTTTATTTTTCTTCTTTATGCCTTTATTGTTTGAATTTTTCATCATGAGCATGTGCCTGTTTTATAATCAGAAAAATGAATAATTGTATTTTCACTATGAAAACTGACCAAATTCTAAGATCATTTATTTCCCTACAGAAAGTTCATCTTTGGGCACACTTAACCTTTTTCCTCTCTCTCCCCCAAATTTGCCTTTCCTTTTTTTTTTCTCTTTAAATTAGTGACATTAACTATTCTTCGATGTGTTTTAACTCTTTTTTTCCCTTTTCATTTTTTGAGGGGCTCCTGGTCCTTTTTGTTTGGCTTCTCACTCTTACTTTGCTTTACCCCAGTCAGGTCCACCCTCAGGCTCTTCAGAGCCTGTGCAGTGGCAGACTGATTTAGAATCATCTGGCCATAAACATTTACCACCACCATCAAGGATGTGTCTCCCTCCTTTATTTTACACTAGCCTTTGGAGGTTTGCATCTAGAGGCCTCCTGAGACTCATCTGAACAATTAAACAGCACCCTAGGCTCAAGACCTTCCTTGATCTTTTCTTGTACCCTTCCTTATCTCCTCAAGGTTTTGTAAGGGGTAGAGAGCTTATTGACATATGCTAAATTGAGTTAATGGCATATTGGGTGTAATAATTTAAGGGTCATTTCTCCTGGAGAATATATTTGCATTTTTTTATGGGGACTATAAATACTCTAACTTCACAGAGTAGCTGACAGATGGTGTAAGCCTTAGTCCATAGTGGCAGCTCTATGGGAGAGATCTTTTACACCCAGTATACTTTAAATATCTTCCAAGGCTCACCCTCTAGGTAGTGGCCTATTGTGCCAACAGATGGGCTGCACACTGTATGTCTGTGATCAAGCCACAGTTCATTCTAGGTAACAAGAACTAGAATCATACTGCCACAGAATCTGAGGCCCTACTGTGGATTCAAGTCTCTTGTGCTGCTGACAGTAAAAGAAAACTTTTTGTTTTAGATTTCCATTTGGTACAAGTGCGAGATTCAGTGGCTTTAGCAGAGCAGTCTTTGGTAGATAAAGTTAGAAACTGGTTCAATTTGAACACTCCATAGGAATCTGGAAGGCAGTGACATGGATAAGGGTGAGGATAAGGTCAAGAGCTGAGTAAACCCATCCCACTAACCTCTGAGAGCTCACCTGAGCACAAGCATGAGGAAGCACGTTAGGTGAGACAGGGCAAGACTCAAAAGAATCAGCAAAGGCTTGTTGGCATGAATAAAAAGCTACCTTCAAAAAAGTTAGTGGTAGGAACAAGAAGGTCACCTTTGAGGAATGGTAAGTAAAAATGTCTTAAGACTGTAGTAACAAAAAATGTAAAGTGGGTAAGTGGAGGCAAGAAGGGAAAGACAAAAGATAAGGGACTTGTGGATATTTTCCAAAACTAGACTAAGGAATTCAGGTTAAATATAACCAAATTGTTTTAACCATCAGAAATGCTCCCAAACCCCAACCATTGCCAAATGAAATCTCACCAGGAGCCCAATGTTTGACCCAGACAAAAGCAGAGATGGTGTTTTACCTCGCTAACTTAAAGTTAGTATCATTAGAAGAGCTTTTATTCTTTATAAACAGGTTTCTCAAACTATGAGCATCCTCTTACCTTTAGGTATTTGTCTTTAAGAGCTGCTTCATTGAGTCCTCGCCATTGGTCATCTTTGGCCTTGGCCTCCTTCATGTCCACAAAGTAACCAGTGACTGGAGTCCGTCCAGAGTGGATTGGAGGCTTCCACTGCAGAACCAGGGATGTTTTCCTGACTTCACTATATTTGAGACTCTGTGGTGGTCCTGAAAAAGACAGAGATACCAGTGTATAAAAATCATAATGTAAATTTTTTAAAAACCTCAAATGTGTTTAAATCTAGAATTACATTTAAGGTCTGACAGATGAATCTGATGCTCTTCTTTTTTCTTTTTCTTTTTAAATGTACCATTTCCATGGAAATATGTATTTTGTAGTCATTTCATATCATCAAGTTTTCTCAGCAGCTCTACACCAACCTATTAAGACCCTTTATGGGCAGCAGGTAGTTAGGGTCAGTTCATGATGCTCCTCAGAGGCTGGATGAAACTTCCCTTCAGGATGTCCTCAGGCCTATGTGCCTCACCTTTTATCAGAATGGTTTAATTTGGTCGAAGATTTAGTTTAGGTTACTTTTGGATAATAATCTGAAAATTCTTCCAAATTTCAAATTAGCATGAAGAAAGCAACTCTATTGAATAGCATATGAATATAAATAGTAGTATTTCTTACAAAAAGAAAAAGAAATAATTCCCCACTGAAGGGAAATTTTTCCTGTAAAGCATATAATCCAGCATAGTAGTAAAAAGAAACTATAGTTATGGTTTGTGGTTTATGATTTACAAAGAACTTTTAATCCTGTGGGCCCTGGATCTGTGCCAAACACTGCCCAGCAGTTCACACTCATTTGTCTCATTTATTCTTAAGACAAGTAATAGAAAGCTCAGAGAAGCAAAGTAACTAGGTCAGCCTGTTTGGAAAGAAAGCCAGAATGTTCTCTCTGCATGTATGTTCTTTGCACTTTAGGGAGAGTCCAAACTACTATGTGATTTATCTTTGTATGACCACCAGCTGCTATGCAGGTGATACATTTTATTTTCCTTAAAAAAAAAAAAAGAACAACTGATTTCTAACCAGCCAATCAAAACTACCTGAACTGACTCACAGTGGCCTGAAAGCCAACTGTAAGCACAGACTATATATCATGCTATGCTTTGGCATTTTGCAATTGATAGTTCAATATTTGTTGAGCCTTATACCTTGGCTTAAAAGTCACAAATATGCATCATCCTTGTCTTCCAATGACATTTTGTGTGGAAATAGGTTTAAATAATAACACCAACACTTTACACCGGATGTGACACATTCTGTTATGCAACGGGCTTTTATGACCATTTTCTTGTGTCATCCTCAGAGCCCAGCGAGGCAGCCAGACAGGTAACACCACCCCTGTTTAATGAGAAGGAACTTGGTCCTGCTGCTTCCTAGCCCCTCGTGTCTAGGAATAAGAAGACATAGTTTCCAATCTTAACTGCCACTTTCTATCAGTGTGACCTTCTGGATATCATTTAACCCAAGTCTTAGTTTCTTAATCTGTAAAACAAAGGGATGACAAAACATTCTTAATGCTGTCTTCTATAAGAGCTTTCTTGAGTTATGGCTTGCCCAAAACTACTCAGTAAGTCAAGGGTCGATCTGAGAAAAGAGATGTGATGGGGTAGAGGACTATCCCATTCATTTCTCTGAATTAAGAGCACTCATCCTGTAACCTCTTTTGAAAATTGTATTTTTCCATCAAAACATTTTCCACAGGTCTGCTCAGAATTTCTTAGTCTCTAGTCACTCGCATTTAAACTTTATTCAGGAATTGCAAAAATTTAAAAACAAACCCACTTTTGTGTAGGTGACAGAGAACTTAAGAATATCAACTGGATTCAAGGAGGTGCAAAAAAAGGCATGTATTTGCCTCTTATATTTACTGAAGTTGGATAAACACGTCAACTTCTTTTTTAAATTTATCTTGTAATCATTTTATTCACATTTGATAGAATAGTGATGCAGATGGACATTCACTAATTAAAGGCAAAATGATGGTTCTCCAAGGGTACTAGGTTTCAAATACAGGAAGTGGGTGGCACTGGGGGCAGGGCTGGTTCCAACCAGTATGCTCAGTGTGGCCTGGTGTTCTAATGTGGTTGATGCTGGTGCCAAAACAGTTGCTATCCACGTTGAGTATTAAACCCAGGTGGAAGAATTTAGTTGTCCTGTGACACTAAAGTATTTGGGTTCCTGAAGTTAGTGCTATTTAAAGCAAAAGAAAACCATCCACCAAATACATTACTGTTGCAACTCTGAATCTTAAAAGTTTGGTAAATTTGTTTGTATTCAGTTTTTAAATTTGTTCAGTGTTGTAGCTGTATGAGAGTTAAAAGCACAGGTGATTGTTTTTGCCTTCTCCCCATTTTCTTCCCAGCCTGCCCAACTACCCACTGTGACAACCTCCAAAGGATGGTATTCCGGTTTGGTTCCAGGATCTTTATGTTGATGTAGAGTTGGGGGAAAGTGTAAAGAGAGAGAGAGAGAAAGGTCTGGAGAAGTAAGTGGAGAGAGGTAAGTGGAGATTTAAGTCCTAGACAGGCATGTTAAGTTCACAATGCCTGATTCTGGAAAGATAGATTTGGTTGATAAATGAGAGGCTCCTAACCAGTGGGAGAATGCATGAGAACTAAGTGTATAGGAAGAAGTTTTTGAGGAATTTTGCTGTTTCATATTAATAGGATTCCCTTTAACAGCCTTTAAGAAGCACAAGCAAAAACTGGAATTCCTTTTAAATGACCATTGGCATTCAGTTTCTGTGCTTCTGTCAATCCTCCTCTGTGCAGAGACTGAGCTAGAGGGGCTCTTGGATTTATTTGAAATACAAGCGTAATAAATTTATACTGTTTTATATTGGTTTCTATTATTGAATAGCACTATAAAAATATTTTACATACATATGACAGACCAAGAGAATTCATTTCCCTTAGAACTTGTCTATGTAGCACTTAAATTTAGCTCCAAGTTGTAGGTTCTATTGGAGGAAACTCGAGTGTCAGTGCTGAAACACAGTCGTAACGGTTTACCTGGTACAGCAATGGTCCACTCTTCACATTTGAAGCACTCACTTACTGCCGAGGGTGCTCCCAACCCAGCAATGTTCATGGCTGCCACTTGGAACTGATACACTGTGTTTTCCTTCAAGTTGCTAATCTGCAATATGAACAACATCATAGAGAGTGAATATTTCGGGTTTGTTTATTCTAATTATTCACCATTTTATTTATTTGCCTCCTGTGTTGGACACTCTAGAGTGACACTCAATGAGTCATACCTTTTTGTAATCTCCTCTATTTGAGTGTGGATGAAACATGTGACATGCTTCTAGCCAACAGAGTATGGCAAGGGTATTGGAATATCAGTCCTGTGGTTATGTTACATCGGTGGCAAAGGAGGAAGGGTATTTCAAATGTATTGGGTTGGCTGAAAAGTCCGTATCTTTTTGGTAAAATAAATGAAACATTTTTCATTTTCACCAATAACTTTATTGATCTGGAAATTTTGAGTATGTCAGCTATCTTCCTCATGGTATAATGTTGATTGTTCTTAATTAATGTCTCAGTTTGATCACTATCAACTTCAATTGGTCTACCTGACCATGGAGTATTGTCTAGCAATAAATCTCCAGCACAAAACTCTGCAAACCACTTTTGACACTTTCAATCAGTCACAGTACCTTCTCCATACACTGCACAAATCTTTTTTTTTTTTTTTTGCATTTCAGTTGTATTTTTACCTTTCTTGAGATAAAGCAGGATATGCAAAAAAGTTGCATTTTTTCTTCCATCTTCAATATTAAAATGGCTACACAAAAATTCACAAATTTTGACAGCTGTCACCATACAATCTAACAAAATCGTTTCAAATGATGTTAAAGAAAACTAAGAGCTACTAGAGCCATCTTATGGAAAAAACCAAACAAACTTTTAGGCCAGCCCAATAATTAAGGTTCCTATTAGTTAATTTTGAGTTAGTCAAAGGGGACTAGATTGCCCTTGGTGGGCCTGACTATGATACTGTAATTTATAATAAGAAATATATATTTGAACTTTGTCATCACTCCTGGAACAGAGCTCCTAAAACCTTTGGTATTTTACTAAGAGGTACAAGCATAAAAGGTTCTTTTGTTATATTAATAAAGTGACTTTGGGGAAGGCCCGAGGTAGTCTAATGTTTGGGGCTGGTTGCTAGGGAAACCAACATGTGAGGACTGGAATTTTCAGCTGCACAACTGGGATCTCCCAAGAAGGGAAGAGGCCAGAGGTTGAACTGGCCAATGATTTCTTCACTCCTGCCTATGTAATGAAGTCTCCATAAAACCCCCCCAAAAGGTTCAGAGAGCTTCCAGGTGGGAGCTGGGAGAGTGGCGCCCCAGAGAGGGTGTGCACTTATTGCCCTGTTTCATTTACCTTGCCCTGTGCATCTTTTCCCTCTGGCTGTTCCTGAGTTATATCCTCTTACAAAAAACTGGTAATCTAGTAAGTAAAATGTTTCTCTGAATTCTGTGAATCACTCTAGCAAATTATTGGAATCCAAGGAGGGTACGGGAACCTCTGATTTATGACCAGTTGGTTAGGTCAGAAGCACAGGTGACAACCTAGACTTAAAATAAAAATTATTTTGAATTATGGGAAAACCATGATGTAGAAAACTTGGATCTAAAAGTATTTTATTTAGGTATGAGGGTAGCTTTGGGGCCCGATTACTGTGACCAACCATTCCGGTTTTCCTGGTAGTACGGGGTCTGAGGACATAGGACATTTTGTGTTAAAACTGGGAAAGTCCCAGACAAACTGAAAAGTTGGTACAATGATATACAAAATCAATATATAAAAATTAGTTATACTTCTCTATTCTAGCAACAACAAAATGATATACCATTTAAAGTAACACTGAAAATACATAGTATCTATAAATAAATAACAAATAATGAGCAAGGCTTCTGTAGAGAATTGTAAAATTTTATTGAGACTTCAAAGAAGACCAAAATAAATGGAGAGAAATGTGTTCATGAATTAGAAGACTCAATATTTTTAAAATGTCAATTCTCAATTTATTTATAGATTCAGTGTATTCCCAATCAGAATTGTAATATGTTTTTATTTTTAATTTTATTTATTGCTGTATTTTCTCTTGCTTGTCTCTTTTTCTTTTTGATAAAATTTGATAGCCTAATCCTATATTTTCTATCAAAGTGTAAAGGGCTAACTAGCCTTGCACGAGGAAAAATAGGCTGGTAGAATATTATCTATCAGCTATTAAATATATAATAAAGCTATAATAATTAAGTGAATGTAATACTGGGCCAGTGGTAGACAAATAGACCAGTGTAACAGAATAGACAGAAGAATAGAATGGAACAAAATAGAGAAATAGACACATGCATATAAGAAAACTTGATATAAGATACAGTGAAAAAGGACAAACTTTTCAATATATTATGCTGCTGTTACAGTAGAATGAGTAGTAGAGGGGAAATAAAGGCAGGATTCTCACCATTGCAATCTAATAAAGAACTTAGTAGAGGCAACCAGAAGCAGAGGGAGACATGTCCCACCCACTAACTCAGCACCTCTGAGCCTGCTGCTAGGTGTTACATCACAAGAAAACACCATGCTAACACAGGCGGAGGGCAGTCCTTGAAATTCTATGTATCAGTTTCCACTATCTGGAAAAGGAAGCATTTGAAACATGCTTTCATTCCAAGGCCTGGAAGGGGGTTTACAGTGACCAAAGAAAAAGCCCATAATACAACTTTGGTTAACTGCCTACCTCTGGTCACTATCTGTTTTACGAGGGAGTCCCTAATGCTTACAGAAAGAGCCCATAAATGACTTTGGGTAGCTGCCCCAACTTTAATTAACTGCCTCCTGTCACATACCTGTTTTACAACAAAATGAACAAATGTAGTCTGGAGCAAGATAAGGATTTAGGCTAACAAACCCCCAAACATACTAAGTTTGGGTATCACATTTCACCAAGAAAAGCTTGCTCCACCTTTATCTGTCAATCAATTTGTAACTTCTTCACCTGCATCCTGCGCACTATATAAGTCCTCAGAACAAAGGACTCACTCTCTTGGTACTCTTGGCCCTCTTGGCTCTCTGGTCACTGGGCCTCTGGCCACCCAAGGATTAGTATGCCACCCTGGCCTTTGGCCACCCTTGCTTTTGCTCTCCCATTCACTGATAAACTTTGCGTGCATGCTAATAGGCTCAGTGATCTGTAATTCTTTACTGCATCATCAAGAAGAACCAGGGTTTCTCTGGCAACACTGGGACGACTGAATATCCATAGCTGGGAAAACACTTTTGACCCTTACTTCATATCATATACAACATTTATAGGCGAATTAATGACTTAAATGGTAAACATAATCTTTTAGAATATAATCTAGTACAACATCTCTATGACCCTGAAAAAGAGAAGGCATTTCCCCTTCCTTTCTTCCTTCCTTCTTTTTCTTTCCTTCCTTTTAAATAACGATATTATTGTCAAGCTGTAAGGATATAGGAGATCATCTCACAAAGGAGGAAGATGGCACCTTGAGGTAAGGTGATTGGCCCCAGTAACAAAGCTAGAACCACAACTTTCAGGATCCCTGAACTAGAAGGCATTTCTTTAAAAAAAAGGGAGGGGCACAGAAATCATTAATGACCAAGTAAATATTGGTCACTCTGACTATAATAAGTTTGACATTAAAATTAGTGTAGTTCACCATAAGGAGAGGAAAAGACTAGCCATTGAGTGAAAGAAGATATATACACTTACCTAACTAACAAGAATTTATACTCAAAGTTTAAGAAAAACTTCACAAGTTTATCACAAAGCTCATTAAGAAAATGGGCAAAAGCATTGAATAGCCATGTTATAAAACAAGATTGCAAAATGGACTCTATACAGAGGAAAGGACATTCAGACTCATTTGACACCCAGATCAACAAAATTGAAAATGTGTAAATATATCAAGTGTTGGAAGGATATAAAATAATGGTAATTCTCATATTATAGAAAAACAGTGGAGAATGATCTAGTAAAGTTGAAGATAAAGAAGACTCTGCCCTAGCAATTCTACTTTTAGGTAGTAACCTAGAGATACTAGTGTACATACGTGCCAGTGGGCATATCTCAGAGATAATGCAGGTTGGGTTCCATACCACTGCAATAAAGCAAGTATCACAATAAAGCAAGTCATAATCTTTTTGCTGGTAGAGTGTCTTGCCTTCAAGTTGTAAAAAAAAAAAACAAAAGAACAATATCCGTGAAGTGCAATGAAGTGGCACAATAAACCGAAGTACGCCTGTACACAAATATTCATAGCTACATTTGATATAATGAAAAATACAAACATGCCCAAATGTCAATTAATAATTGAATGGAAAAGTATATTGTGAGATGGTCATATAATGGAATACCATACAATAATGAAGTCATAGTTATACACACCAACATGGAAGAATCTTAAAAATACAATTTTGTGTTCTGTATGTGATCATGAACTTTAAATGTTAGGTTAAAGGAGTGTAGCATTGAGTTGTGAAAAGCACAGTCCCCAAGGCCTCACCCTGCTCTTGCCCTTGAGGCGCAGGGTTCTATGAGTGTTGTGGAATGGTGAGACCCCTCAGGTGCTGTGCTCTGAGGTGGGCTGAGAAGTGAAGCCCCCCTTTGTGGCCATCAGAGCCACTATAATGAAGGACACTTCACAGGCAGCAAACTAAGTCTGGCTGTGAAGCCCATTTCTCTTCATTTGTTGTGATTTGAACATTGAAAGTTAAAAAATCCAGTCATTTGGATTCTGAGACTCTTGAAGCTAGTGGCATATTCGTTACAAATATTTTGTAAGTTAATTTTGTAAGAAACATTAGTTTTCACAGTAAGTATACATTTCATAGTAAACATGCTAAGAAATTATGTTTATGTGTAACAGGGCAGCCGTCCGTCTCGAGAGACAATGGTGTAGCTTCTTAAGAGTCTATCTGCACCGCCGAGAATGGTTGTGCAGTCCGACTCGGGAGTGACACGGTATCTGTCTCCTCCCGTGTTGAATCGACATCTTGCGATGACGCTGGAGTGTCCTCTCCAGTAAAGCTGAAGCTACAGAGCCTCGAGAGACGATGGTGTAGCTTCTTAAGAGTCTATCTGCACCGCCGAGAATGGCTGTGCAGTCCGACTCGGGAGTGACACGGTATCTGTCTCCTCCCGTGTTGAATCGACATCTTGCGATGACGCTGGAGTGTCTTCTCCAGTAAAGCTGAAGCTACAGAGCCTCGAGAGACGATGGTGTAGCTTCTTAAGAGTCTATCTGCACCGCCGAGAATGGCTGTGCAGTCCGACTAGGGAGTGACACGGTATCTGTCTCCTCCTGTGTTGAATCGACATCTTGCGATGACGCTGGAGTGTCCTCTCCAGTGAAGCTGAAGCTACAGAGCCTGGGCAGGGTGATATGGAGGGTCAGCTGTTGCCCATGCAGCAGACCCCCCCTCTCTTCGCAGCTGAAGGATCCAAGGGAAAGACGGAGTCAATACAGCTTGGCTTCAGGTGCACCGCAGGAGTTGCCGGTGTTGACTACAACGTCAAACTGCCTTAGGGACTCTGGCTCCGGATTTTCTGTCGGGGTTTACTCCCTTAGCCTTTCCCCTGAAGAGGTATGCTGCAAGGCAGCGGAGGTTTTTTGGAGTCAGAGTTTTCCTTCTCTGATGTGCCCTGACTGGAAGATCGAACCAGCGACACTTAGCTCGCAGGCCGACGCTCAATCCACTGAGCCAAATGTGTATGAATCAGAAAATATACATGTTCCTTGGTCAGCCAAACTACTTCTACTTATCTTCATATACTTCTTACAAAATTCATGTCATTTCAGGCAATGAAAACTGGAAAAAGGACATGAATCATTTACAAGTGCTGGGCATGTGCATGCGTGTCTATGTGTGTGTGAGCATGTCATCATATATATGACATTCCACACTACAGAAGGTTACATGCTTACCTTATATGCCTCCTCACTGACAGCTTTGATATTGGCTTCTCTCCATCTTCCTGGTACCCCATCAATTACTTCACGATAGTTCACGTAATAGCCAGTAATTTCAGCCCCGCCACTCCTATCTGGTTGCTTCCATCCAAGGACCATTGAGTCACGCAAACTTTCAAGACAAGTGATATCATAGGGTGGAGATGGTGCCGCTGTTGCAATATGAATACTTGTGAGTATACAGAAATGTATCTATGATTCTCTGTACATCAAACTTGCTTCACTGGTGCCATGCATGAGGGCACTAGATCTTGTGGTATAAAACTAAAATGTGACACTGATTAGTAACTTGGCATCTGATTTGGCATATGAAAAAAAAACTGACACATGGCAGAAAGTACACTGCAATTACTATTCTAAGGACAAAAAGAACCTGCCCTCAACCCAAGAGAGAAATAAGTAGAAATACTAAAAGCAAAATGGTCCAATATCCTGCAAAATGATTCTGTTCCCCTGAAAAGGAATATTTTCCCCAAGGTATACACTTTTGTTTCTTTCTATCATTTTGTTTTTATTTGATCCTTGAGGAAAATGGAATGTGTAAATCAATTTCTTCCCTTACTGAAAATTTCCACGTATTTCCAAAGAGCTAGCATTTAACCATTCAGGCACAGGTACCCTGGTGAGACCTTGTAACTATATAGGTCCTTAGTATATAGTACTTTTTGTTTCATTATTTTTAATCAGATGTTGGAATCTTATTCATATAGCACAAAATACTATATATAGCTGTCTCCATGTTTATTAATGCCTAGCCAGAAAAATATTTGGAGGATGTTTTAAAAATCTTCCTTCATCTATATGGCTTTGCTGATCAACTTTTCGCTCAACTAAAATTATAACTTTTGATAAAGAAAGAGGGGGTGGGGTGGTGGAAATAAATTTAGCTTGATATGCAATTACATTCAAAATAATTTTTTAAATATTTATTTGAATTACTGAAGACTAAGATACTATTCAAAGATTCTCAGAACAGTAACTATTTTAAAAATAAAATGTTCATTTCTCACTCCCTACCCCAACCTACTTCATTCCTTACACTTAAAAAAAAAGTGCTCTCTCTCTCTCTCTCTCTCCCTTTTTCCCTATTTCAGAACAATGTTGAATATGAATATCCCATCTTACACTAAATTAAAGTGACAAATAAAGGTGTCAAAAAATAAAAAGAGGCTGTGACAGAAGTTGGGGATGTGGTAGAAATAAGAGATAGATAAGAGGCATGTTTTACTTTATCATAAATGCTTATTATTTCATTTTTATTTGATAAAAAAATTGTCTCCTAATATTTATATCACAAGTACTAAATATCTTAATCAGGAAATTCTTAACTTCTGATAAATAGTCTTAAATCTGTACTGGAATGAGAATCATATATCATAGAATATGGCTATATGTGATTACAACACACTGTTAAACTTGTCATAGAAACTCAGAGGATAATGTCACTTTTATTTATTTGAATTAAATATGAAGGGTAATTTGAAAATGTAAGGATGAACAACAGAAGTTAATAACTATGGTCCTGATAAAAATGTCACTTCTTTGTGGAATATTTTTCCTGCACATGTACTAAATATGAATATTACAAAGGTCCTCACATAAGCTATGATGACCAAATCCTTTCTGCTCTCTTAGCAAAATGAGGCCAGAGGTGTATCTGCCTCAGAAATCTAAAAGGACTCTATAACCAAGTTACTTTAATGTGCTATTATCATTAATCACAATGAATTATGTATAAAAGCCAAACTCATATAAGATTATAAAAGTTTTGCAAATAAATAGCAGAAAACATAAAATTAAGAATAAACATTGATGAAAGTAAACACAGATGGAAGAATATGATCTAGACAATGAGAGGTGAGGACGCTGATGGAGACAGATGGAACAGTTTTACTCTTTGAACTCTCACCTCTATCCTTCTTCTTTTTCAGAGCGTCAGACTTACTTTTCCCCTTAAGATCTGCTTTCTGTGGTGATGGGGTAAGCTCTTCCTGCACTGTTTCACTTACTTTACTCACTTCTGTTTGGCCCAGGTTGTGAGAGCTACTGGGTAGTGAAGGTTTGCTAAGTTTGCTACCAAGTAAAGCCTCTTTCTTAAAGGTTGACTGGGAGGTTTCATGCATGCCTCCCCTGGAGTCTGTTAGTGCAGCAGGTGCATCACTCAGTTCAGGCCACACATCTGGAGACACTCCTCCCCCTACAATCACCAGATAACAACAGAAACTTTAAGCCCAGACATTCTGCATATGCTCTTATGTAATAGAACAAAGAGAAAAACATAGGACCACAAACAGGAACTATTTTGATTTGCAGAACCGAAGTGTACACAAGAGAAAGCAAATCTCAGACATTTCTTGAAAGATATAATCCCTATTATTCAACAGAATGGGGGCAGTGGGAAAGGATCATAAAGTACACAAGATGTAACATTAAGGATCCTGATTTCATAACACAATTATGCACAGTACTGAAATATTAATGGTCTGTACTTCCCAACCTCAAAGCAACATGTTCACAATTGGGAGGTACATCATGTACATACATAGAATTATTTTATTACTGGTTTTCTTCTATAGGTTACTTTGCAAGCAGAGATGAAATGATTAAGCAAGCACATGGGTCTTTGCAGGAATTTTAGAGGAGTTTATATAAAGCATGTTAATGTACTGTTAGTGAAAACAAGCCAGGCTCTGTTGCAGATGAAATGACTTTTAGGTATAGATGATCTGTGTTATGAGTGATATACCACTTCATGGAATTGGATGGCTCTTTACATTCCCATGATGAGCATGAAGTTAAAATGGAGCTTCACACAATGGGGAGTATCTGAGGAAACTTGGACTTGTGAAGATGAAAAGGCTACAGATGCACAGAATCTGGATAAGCCATGAAGATCTGTAAAATGACAGCTATGGAAGGTTAGGTGTCACCTGGGGCAGAGAAAATGATCACTGGAGAATGGAATCAATGAGCAACATTAGAAACTTTAAACAATTTCTGGAGATGGTATCTTCCTTTATAACTCAGAAAAATTCATTTTTTCCTTACAAAGCTATGCACAGGGAACTTACCAATAGCAGCTTTTACTTCAATCGCTTCTGAATCCTGTGAATATTCACTAAGTCCAGCTGCATTAACTGCTCTGACCCGGAAAATATAACTTTGACCAGTTGCCAATCCATGGCACGTAAATCTGAAAGGAAAGAAAGTTTTTTAAAACTTCCTTAGGAGAAAAATTAGAGAAGATGATTGTTAGCTTAACTCAATGATCTGGCTTTATGAAAATGATTCATTTTTTTGAAAGGGAGAAAAGGATATAGAAAGATGCAGGTAACGTGTGTTTAGAACAAGTAAGCAGCTAAAGCAATTTCCTAAAATTACTGTGTCAAACAATGAGGAGTCCTGGTTTTCCCTTGAATAAATACTTTAACCTTTCTGAGCCTCTGTGTGCTCATCTATTAAGATGGGGATAACAATGCCTACATAATAACTTTTGTGTAGAAACTGTCCATGAAGTATTTCAAGTATCTGTTAGATGACCTGCATATTGGAGGCACTGAATAACTAAGAGGTGGTATTAATAATACTGTTAATGGTTATTTTGGGTATATACTATAGCCAGAGGCATAGGCTGCTCCTTGTCACGGAGGACTAGTCACTGCCTTCCTGAATGTCAGGGAAGGCACAATTACTTGAGAAATTACACTAGAATTTGAAAATAAGGTGAAAAATTGACTCCGGAATTACCATTTAGGTAAAAAGATCCAATAACAAGGTGTGAATTCATAGGCAGTTTTACACAAAACAACCTCACTCTTTAAGAGCTATTATGGCTATAAAAAGCTGTTTGATGAATCACTGTAACATTTTAATCCATCCTAAGGACTGTAACCAGAGGAAATAACAGATCTGCTCATGATTCTATTGCTGTTGCAAGTTAATATATTTAATAAAGACAGCCATAATTTGGATTAATCCTATAAATTTAGGCCAACCCTTAGGTCTGCTCAGTTTAGCGAATATTTATTGAGCACTGAGTGTTCCAGACACTAAGCTAGGAATTGCAGATATAATGATGAATAAAATACAGTGGTCATCCTCGAGAAGCTTCTATCTGTTTGTGGAAAGGCCGAATTTGCCTACCTCCCATGAATGTTTCTAAATAGTCCCAGGAAAATGCTGGGAACTCAGAGTAAAAGTGAAACGAGCTAACAAGCTAAATGAATCCCTTGTAAAACACATTGCTTTCTCCCATTAATTGGTTTGTCTGTATTCTCTAATGTTTTCAATAAAAGAACCAAGTTATCCTGTGGGGGTCTTTGGACTTAGAAGTGATCAAAGAAGGAGCAGCTTCACACGCCTGTTTGACAGTTCTGAAGGTGGAATTCTCTTCTCAGGTTGGTCCTACATCAGATTTTGGGTGCAGCCAGAATTCATCATCAAAGCTGGTTGATAAAATATTTGAGAGCAAGAAAAACAATTTTCGTCATATTAGAAACAAAAAAAGTGGCGAAGTATGATATTCTGACTGTCCTTGATTTGGTGTTATTTATGTCTTCTTGTTGTAACCATGCTGATGTTCAGAGTTGGTAAAACATTGATACATTTTTTTCTGTTCATTTAAAATGCCTGGGTAAATTATGTTAGCTAGAGCCTATTAGATCTTTGGAATCTATTATCACATTGGGTATGAAAGATCAAAACAGAGGGAAAAGAACCAGAAAAGAGCTATAAGATGAACTCTGATCATAGTTGGCACTAAGTCTTTCTAAGTGTTTAAGATAACAAGTAAGCCTTTTTTCAAAATGTATCACAGTAGATGTGTTCAATTTTAAATTCATTTGGATATTTAAAGTACAATGTTTTTTAAAAAAACCAAAAACTCCCTCATTGGATGTTTGTGCTGCTGTACAGGTCCATGGCTGTTTCCTCTTTTCAGGCTATGAGGTTCTAGAGTCAGATGTTCCCCCTGTCTGCACTCCCCACCCCCACCCCCCAGTGCATTACCGTGAGCCCTTCACAGGGTTGTTGTTGCAGGGTTCCCATTTGCCAGAGCCAACAATGCTAGACTCTATGTAGTAACCAACCAGCTCTTCAGCATCTTTGGATTCCTCCCATGTAACTACCACTGATGTGTCTGTATTTCTGCTTGGAATGATGTTGCCTGGGGCCTTGGGGATATCTGAGAAAAGGGAAAAATGATGTTCTGCTCAGGATGATTTTAGAAAATTCATTCTTAACACATTATGCACACACATACATAAATTTTATACAAGTAATATCAAACATACGGTTGCTTTATTTTATAATATATTTGTTAAAACTAATAAATAGATTGGGAGAATAACGATAAACTAAAATACTCAAGAACACACCAACCCACTCTAGAAAAAAATACACTAGCAATACTGTTAAAATTTCTGGTTTACTTTAAAAACTTGATAATTCACAATAATAAATTTTTAAATTTACTCTTGCTTTGGAATTTTCTATTGAGTTGAAATAAAATAAGTTTACAGTTATTCAACCAAACTCTACACTTACCAAGTTTGTCTCCGACCACAGTCACTTCCGTTGCCTCAGATGGCTCGCCAACTCCTGCTGAATTAGAACAGCGGACGCGGAAGCGGTAGGATTTCCCCTCAGCCAAGTCGAACAGAGCAAAACGGGGAGACTTCACGGGGAGTTCTGTGTTTACCCGCTGCCAGTTTTCTGTTTCTATGTCACACTGCAGCGAAACGGTGAAATCCATTGAAAACACAGCAGGAATAAGTGGGAACTCCAGACGGGAAATCTCATAGTGTTATTTATCTGTCAACAAACTATATCTTGTTATTCAAGTTAGACTGGGGCTGTGAGGGATTTGGAGCATTTGAAGTCCACAGTATTAGGTAAATCAAATATGGCTTTGCATTTTTTGACAAATATACTACTTTAATACTTCATTTACTTCCATTATTAACTAAATAACATTATTGATCTATTTACAAAGGTTCTTAATTTATTTAGAAAATAGTTTGGAATCAGATACTTCTCTGATTTTTAGGGTTAGGTAATTAAATTTAATATGCTATGTTAAATACTTCTCATTACACTTATAAACTGTATTACTTTAATTGACTGTTATTTAGTGACTCATAACATCATTCAGGTCTGTGCTCAAATGTCACCTCCTCAGAAAGGCCTTCTTGACCACCATCTCCTATTACGACTCTAAAATATTTCTTTGCTCCTTTCTCATCACTCTTTATCCCTTACCCTGGTTTATTTTTTCTTAAAAAACACTTATTATATTTGAAATTAAATTATTTATTTGTCATCTCTTTCATGGGAAAGTAAATTCCAATGAAATAAATTCAGGAAGCTATCTTGCTCACTGCTATACCCCAGAGCCCAGAATTGTATCTGGCACATAGCTGGATAATCAACAATTTTTTATCTCTGAATGAATAAATTTTTCTGAATTCTAAATGAATGAATAAAGTCAGTGAAAAATAAATATATTCTTTTTTTCTTGCCCATATTTTGGAATAAATAATAAGAAAAATTAAAGAGATTCTATTCTTGGAATTAAAATAATCTAGAGTGACTTTGAAGTCTTTGAATGAAGGATACGGTGTACATTTGAGCTTTGGTAAAGAATGTAGTGAAAAAACTATCAATAGTCTTCAGTAATCCTTTTCCCTTCCTCTTCTAACTTTGAATTCTGCCCAAGATCAGTAGAAGTAATTTTGTTACAGAATTTTTTAGCAGTTTTATGAGTCTCTTCCAGAAATCCAAACTGTGTGATACATTGATCAGCTGTCAAAGATGATACATTTTGAGAACTGTAAATTTACTGGTACATCACTCAGCATAATCTTCATTGACTTGAAATGAGAGGCAATATAATATGGTGAAAAGAATCCAGAGGCATTGATTTTGGTTCTAGCTTTAATAACAAATTATGTGACCTTGAGAAAGTCATATAAAAGCTCTTGGTCTCAGTTTTATCATCTGTAACATAAGCAAATTTAACAAAGTAACCTCTAAAATCCTTGCAGTGCCTTCCATGATAATGTCATTTGTGTGTGGGATGGTAGAGAGGATAAATCCCCCCTAAACAGTTGATCTGCTGACCACTGAGAGATAAAATTCTCCCAGACTTTTAATCCTTTAGTTTATGGCTTTAATTCACTTTCACATTTTCTCCCCTGGGGAACACACAAGCAATTACACTTTCAAAACAAAAATAACAGCTGCCTTTCGCTGTGCTAAGAACTTTATTCGCCACTGTAATTCTTCATTTCTCTAAACTATGCTCTGAAATAGGTGTTGTGGAGGTAGTTTTGTGTGATTATCAAAGTTTTCTAGAGAAGACTTAGGCTTTGGAAGGTTTAAAAGTAGCACTGTCAGAGGCAGATTAAGATCAGTTGAGGCCTCAGGCACAGAAGAAAATACTGGGCCCCTTAAAAAAAGAGAGAGAGACAAGGGAAATAAAAATATTTAGTTATACACACAGAAAACTATTTTTAAAACTGTAAATGAAACAAATACCTATCCACAAACTAATTTACATCCCTGCGTATTTGCGTATATTGTAAGTCTGCACTGCAGGATAACCTTTGTAAGTACAAAGTAACAGCCTCAGTTCCCATGCCCTCCCCGCCCCACCTGCAGCTGTCTGGGAGATAACGATGTTTTGAGCCAGAAGTTCCCTGCCTGCAGTGTGGCCTGGTAGATAGCAGGGTGCTTCAAACCAAACCGTGTTTTGCCTTGATCAGCCCGTCATACTTGCAGCTGCCAGATAACCAAAAGGCTGACTAAACTCAATAGCCCCTTTTTTCTTCCCCCTATAAAGCAACCCTCCTCTCCCCTAGGAGTTCAGAGTCAGAGCCACCCGTGGCAAGGCTCCCTCCCTGCTTGCTGATTCTTCCAATAAACTTCTTTTTTCCTGCTCGCTGTGTCTTAATGGCCTTCTGAGCAACTCCATTCTTACATTTTGGTACCAAAACCTGGGACTGGGACACCGGCTCGATCAGGACTCCGAAGTCGGTCTCAGGCCCTGAGCCCCAAGCCAGGCCCAATCCTTGGACCCAGAGTCTCTCAGATCTCCATGAGTCGGTGGCTCGAGCTTCCCCTCTGGCTTGCTGACCCCGTCTGCCTCCTTTTTCCTGTGACACCTTCCCCGACCACAATTTACTCTCAGTCAACACTGGTCATCGGATTTGCACGTGAGTCCTTGCCTTCATCTCCTCCAGTGGTTCTGTTTCCTGACTACTCGAGACCACTCCGGGCAGTTCAGCCTTAAATCTGAGCATTCAGTCAGGATCACTCTCGTAGTCACCTGACTTCTCGGGTCAATCCGGACCCACTCTCCGGGGCCTGACAACTCCTGGGTATGCCTGGGATGACTCAGCGCCTCTCCTCTTGGCCTTAGCCTTTCCACTCTTGGGTCGAAATGGGGATGCTCATCTCAACAGATTGTGGAACCAGGAATGTTGGCTTGAAATCACCCTACTCCTGTTTCTCGGACTCACATTAACCCTAACCATCATCATGGGAATCGGTCAGTCTCTCCCACCCAAAGATACCCCTCTTGGGTGTTTAGTCCATAATCTCAGACCTCTCCAACTAAATGGAGAAGTCAAGGCCCATCGACTTATCTTTCTGTCCACTGTCACATGGCCCCAATATCTTCTGGATTACCAGAGTCGGTGGCCAGAAAATGGTACACTTGACTTCGGAGTTCTCACAGACCTCGACGGCTTTCTCTGGCGGTCGGGCAAGTGGTTAGAAATTCCCTATGCTCAGGCTTTCTGGACCCTTCGGAGCAAACACTCTGCGAACAGCTCACTATCCACCAAATTCTCCTTGCCCAGGAAAAGCCGCCTTCCTCTCAACCCTCTGCACCCCCTCTAACTTCTTCTCCTTCTTCCTTGGACACCTTTGATCCCGCTGACCACCCACCTCCCTACGACCCTGTGCCAGACACCCCAGAGCCCCCATCAGAACCCCAGTCACCTGACTCCTCACAGTCCCCAGCCCCCCAAGATCCTGGGCCTTCTCCTCCCCATACCTGATCCCACAGACCCATCTCTCCTTACTCTTCCCCAGCTCCCTCCCCCTCTGATCAGCCTCGCCCTTCTGATCTCTGTCTCCTCTGCGAGGACGCTGGTAGAGACAGTGTCATGTGAGTACATGTCCCCTTCAATTTGGCTGATCTTTCCCAAATTGAGCAGGGTCTCGTCTCTTTCTCCAAGGACCCCACTGGTTTCATCAGAGTTCAGATACTTAACCTGGACCTATGACCTGACTTACCAGGACATCACAACCATCCTTATTTCTACCACAACCCCCAAAGAGAAAAATCATATCTGGGTGGCTGTCACAGCGTATGCTGATGAGTTACATGCCGACAGACTCGCAGATGCTGACTATCCTGTTGGGTTGGTAGCAGTCCCCATAACCACCCCCGCCCCCTCTTCCATTGGGACTATCAGATGAATTCCCCTGACCTTTGCAAAATGTCCCACTTTCTTGCATGTCTCCTTGCTGGGATGCGCATAACAGGCTTTAAAGCTGACAACCATGACAAAATTCTCGAGATCACCCAAGGTCCTAGTGAAAATCCAGTTGCCTTCTTAACAAGGCTCACAGAATCCATCCAGAAATATACCAATCTAGACCCCACTTTGCCTAAGGGAAGCCTCTTTTTATACAACCACTTCATTAGTCAATTGGCCCCAGACATTCAAAAAAGCTCCAAAAGTTAGAGGTGGACCCTGAGACACCCCCCCCCACAAAGTAAATTAATTCATGTTGCCTTCTGAGTATACAGCAACCAGCAAGAGAAACAGAAAAAAAAAAAAAAGAAAAGGAGAGGGAAAAGGAACAACAGGAATGGGAAGATAAGTGCTATCTTTTGATAACTAATGCCCTGAGGAACTCCTCTGAGGGGCAGAAGAAGCCTAAGGGCAAAGCCTCCACCATCAGGCAGCCTTTGGGCCCCTGTTTCCGGTGCGGTCAGGAGGGACATTGGGCAAAGCTCTGTCCAAACCCCTACTTACCTCCTCCGGGTCCCTGCCCTCTCTGTCAAAAGACAGGTCACTGGAAGGCTGACTGTCCAACAGCCTCTAACTGGGGAACTAGACTGCCTAGCCCAGCAGCAGATCCAGACATGGGCCTCTCAGTCCCAGACCTACTTGGACTTTCCACCACCCGACATGGCCTGAGATCAAGAGCCCCACCTCTCACCATCATGGCTGCAGAACCCAGGGTAAACATATTGGTGGCAGGTAGGCTTGTCTCCTTTATCCTTGATACAGGAGCTATGTATGCTGTCCTGCCCAAGTTCTCGGGGTTCCTAACTCCCTCTGCCATATTAGTTGTAGGAATAGACACCAAGGCAACCCAACCCCTAAGTACCTCTCCCCTAACCTGTCTCATTGGGCATCAGGCATTCACCCACTCCTTTGCAGTACTGCCCCACTGCCCAACCCCACTTCTCGGACGCGATATTCTAACCAAACTGCACGCATCTATACCTCTTGGTTGTTTTGACTCTATGACCTCACCAGATAATCCCACCCCTCTCATTCTTCTTATTTTAGGGCAGTCCCTCACACTACCCCACATACTCCCTTGCCATCCTGGCTAACAGCAGTCAATCCCAATGTCTGGGACACAAACAATCCTTCCATCGCCTGTCACCACGCTCCCGTTCCTGTAACCCTAAAAGATGCCTCCCATATCCTCATTAACCCCTCGGCCTTAAATGGTCTGAAGCCTATAGACCACCCACTGGGAGCAGGTCTGCTTCTACCTGCCGCCTCTCCCGCCAATTCCCCCATTCTAGCAGTAAAAAAACCCCAATGGGATTCACCGTCTTGTCCAGGATCTCTGTGCAATCACTGAGGCCACCGTCTCTATCAACCCCATCATCCCTAACCCTTATTCCCTCTTGTCCCGCATCCTACCTCAAACCTCCCACTTTACCGTCCTAGACCTCAAAGATGCCTTCTTCACTATCCCACTCTCCCTGGCCTCCCAAGACCTCTTTGTCTTCACCTGGACCAACCCAACCATGAAAATAACCCAGCAACTGATGTGCCGGTCCCGCCTCAAGGGTTTCGAGATAGTCCCCACCTCTTCAGTCAAGTCAAGCCGACTTACAACAGTTTGACCTTTCTCCCCAAGCATCCTCCTACATTACGTGGACAATCTCCTCCTCTGTAGTCCCTCTGAAAACCTTTCTCATTTCCATACTGCCCAACTCTAAAACTTTCTTGGGTGTCACGAAACAAAGGCCAGTTCTCTCAAACTCAGGTCACATATTTTGGACTCTCTATCACCCCTACTCATAAACACCTAACTCCAGAAAGATAGGACCTAATAACTACTTCCCCCTGCCCCATACTAAACAAGAACTCCTATCATTTTTAGGCCTTGCCAATTTTTTCAGAACTTGGATATCTAAATTTGGATCCCTGGCCAAACCTTTATATAAGGCAATGGCTGGAGACTTGTCTGAACCCCTAGAAAACCCTTGAACCCTTCTTAAGCCTTTTACCACACTCAAAATGGCACTCAGCCAAGCCCCAGCTTTAGCCCTTCCAAACCCAAATAAACCTTTTCTCCTGTACATCGACACAAAAGATGGCATTGCTTTCGGGCTATTAGTACAGCAATATGGACCAGACCAATGGGTTATAGCCTATTTTTCCAAACCACTCGATTTACCCCCTTCCTAGGGTGGCCAGCCTGCCTCCGTGCCTTAGCAGTGGCAGCAATTCTCAGTTAAGAAACCCTTAAGTTAGTTCCCTCTGCCCAGGTAACAGTCCACTCCTCTCATACTATTTCTGGCCTACTAACCCACCAGGCCATTGCTGCAGCCTCCCCGTCCCAAATTCAGTTCTTACATGCCCAACTGCTTCAAAATCTTCAAATCTCCCTACATAAATCAGCTCTCCCCCTCAACCCTGCGTCATTACTTCCCCTCCCTCACTCCCACACTCATACCCATGACTGCACTCAACATCTCTCCTTCTTTTTACACCCCTTCCCCAACGTACAAGACACCCCTCTACCCCAGGCGGAATCCTGGTTTGTAGATGGACGCTCCTACAAGACCGGCCCAAAAGGAGTAGCATATACCATCACTATCCTCACCTCTATCATTGAGTCAGGACACTTGCCCTCTGGTACCTCTTCCCAACAGGCAGAACTTATTGCCCTAACGTGGACCTTGGCCCTTGCAAAAAATCGTCAGGTCAATATATACACTGACTCCAAATATGCCTATCACATCACACATTCACACAAATCAATTTGGAAAGCAAGGGGATGTCTCACCTCTAAACACTCTCCCATCAGCAACAAACATCTCATCTCAAACTTCTTCAAGCAGCTCAGCTCCCAACAAAAGCAGCAGTTATCCACTGCAAGGGACATCAAGCCAGGACAGATCTCATAGCTCAGGGAAATTACAAAGCAGACCCTGAGGCAAAAAAAAAAAGCCCATGCCTCTTCCATCCTCCTTACAATGCCTACCGAGGCACCCCCTTATGCAGAGGAAGAAAGATGTACCCTAGTTAAGCTTGGAGCAGCCCAACAAAATGGGTGGTTTCATCTGCATAACAAAATAATTCTCCCCAATAATCACGCTCAACATATCCTCACTGAAATCCGTAATCAACTTCACATAAGCACAAGACCACTACACACTTTATTATCCCAAACAATACATCACACTGGCATGCTAACCCAGCTAGAAAAAATATCCCCAAACTGCCCTATATGCCAACAAGCCAACCCTCAAGGAAAATTGAAACTGCCTTTCCCCACACACCAAATTCAGGGACATCTTCCAGGTCAGGATTGGCAAATAGACTTTACTCACATGCCTTCAGTAAAGCGCCTCCGATATCTCTTAGTTTTATTTGACACTTTTTCTGGGTGGATCGAGGCTTTCCCCACCACTTTGGAAAAGGCCTCCAACATAATGGAGGCCCTCATTAATTGCATTATCCCTTGATTTGGACTTCCCTCCTCTCTTCAGACAGATAATGGCCCTGCCTTTGTTTCACAAATATCCCAGCAGGTAGCTCAGGCACTACACATTAAGTGGTGGCTTCACATCCCATACCACCTAACCAAACTTAGCACCAAATGCAGCTTCCCTGGCCCAAATTACTGCCTCTAGCCCTCCTCCGAATTCGTTCGGCTCCCAAAAAGCCCCACATTCTCAGCCCCTTTGAAATTATGTATGGCAGACCCTTACTTCTAGGCAACACCCCTCCTACCAATTCAGACTATGGAGACTACCTCCCTATCCCCTCACACCTGAGATCCACCCTCCAAAGCCAGGCCAATTCGATCCTACACGCCCCACCCACTGATCACCAAGAATTCCCCATCACACCAGGAGACTATGTCTACCTTAAAGCCCTCACACCTAAAGCTCTCACACCGCGGTGGTCCGGCCCACATCTAGTCCTCCTAACCACCCCCACAGCAGCTAAGCTCCTAAATATTCCGTATTGGGTACATTTCTCCCATATCAAACTTGCTCCTCAGGTACCTGAATCTCCTCTAACCTCGGATCTTGAACCCACCATCACCCCACCATCCAGGAAGAGACACAAGCAACACCACCCATGTATTCCTGCACCCCCACTGGAAACCTGATGGTAAAAATCACCTGAACCCAACCCTCCTCTAAATGATCCTTCCACGGGCCCTACTCTTTACTCATCTCATCTCGCAAGAACTTTTATTATATGAAAAGCACTCCCAGACTATCTCTCAGTTTTTAGAACGTATCTCAGATGCCTGGCTGCAGGGTACTCTCGGTGACTACACCCCTGACAAAATTTACTTTTACACTTTCATCCTAGTTCTATCCCTCGCTGATTTACTCGAATCACTGTAACCATGCTGACTGCCCTCACAATTACAGCTATTGCCCTTCTAACCTTTACCACCTCATAGCGACATCCTCTAGGCCCAACAAATAGCAAATAGCACACTTAATCAACAAAACCAACTGTGGGATCTGCCCCTACTCCTCTCACCACCCAGACATTGAGGTAACCGCCTTCCCACCCAATCTCACCACCTTATATAACCTTACTGCCCACTTTCTTCCATTCTCCTACTGCACAGGTTTGGCAGATCTCCCTGGAGCAGCCCAGCTAGTAGCCACAATCATTCATATTATGGGTCCTGCCACTCTCTGCGTCTGCTTCAGACATGTCAACTCACCCACATTCAGCCTCGCTCCTTGGGTGCATTCAACCCTTCCCTTCTCTGCAACCACACCCTAGACCTAGCTTTCATACACTGTTAAGGCTAACCATGAGCTCCTACCTGTCCTTACATATTAGCCCAAATTCACAATCATACCAACACTTCAGATTTTCCTGCTATCCATACATGAATCATGGATTTTCGATTTAACCAATACAGCCAAACATTTCTTCACAAAATCCTCCATAATGTTTGGTGCCTGTCAATAAAAAACAAAACTCACCCCAGATGCATTGCCATCACCAAAGCAAAATATAGCACTGCTATTTCCCTTCAAGGGACGGGATATCACTTCCTATGTGGTACGCAAGCACACCTAATAAGTCCTCCTTACTGGACTGGCACTTGCATGATAGTCACTCTAATACTAGATACCTCTGTACTAAGCCCCCAGCAAATGGCCACTTCTGAGGCAATCCCCAACTTTGGCTCCTTCCTCGAGACCTCCCTCTTGTCCCACCCCCAACACAGATGAGACTGGCAGTGGTCTGAGTTTGGCGGACATGAGTACAGCAACCCTATCCTTGAACAACCAGGAATAGGACACTCCATATATAAAGGCTTCTTCTGATTCATAAGAATATCCCAATTAGAGAAATCAGTACTAAATCTCTCTTTATCCCTTCAAGAAACTTGGAATGCCACCCTCTAAGCTCTAGAAAAACAGTAAGAATCCCTAAACAGCCTAGCAGATGTAGTTCTCCAAAACAGGAGGGCCCTAGATATCCTCACAGCTGAAGCAGGGGGAACCTGCGCCATGCTAAATGACACTTGCTGTTTTACATTAACAGTACAGGCATAATAGAAGAAAATTTACAAGTACTTAAAAAAACACACTGACATTATTGCCCAAGCTAGGGAACAGGCATATGGAGAATCCTGGTTCAGAACCTTCCTCTCATATTTCTCCTCTCCCTTCAAAGCGATCCCAGTGCCTCTCATAACCCCACTGCTTCTCCTCCTATTATTCCTTGCACTTGGTCCTTGCTTTTTCAAACTGCTAATTAACTTTCTTCAAAAAAAGGTTCAATCCATGACAGCCTCTATTGTCCATAATATACTCTTATTAAGATCTTTCAGATATCAAACCGTGGCAAGAGATGACCTTGAGCCGGCAGTCAACCCCCTCCCATCACCCTAACTCTGCAGGAAGTTGTTATAGAAGAGAGATTCAATGACCCCTCTCCCAACTGGTCTCTGACACACAAAACCACTCTGCCACCCCCCAAAACACACCCCATCCCTCACCTCCCTGCCTACAGCTGCCTGGGAGATAATGATGTTTTGGGCTGGGAGTTCTCTGCCAGCAGTGGCCTGGGAGATAGCAGGGTGCTTCAAACTGAGCCACGTTTGGCCTTGATCAGCCCATCATTCTTGCAGCTTCCAGATAACCTAAAGGCCGACTAAACTCAATAGTGCCTTATTTCTTCCCCCTATAAAGCAACCTCTCTCTCCCCTAGGAGTTCAGAGTCGGAGCCACCCGCGGCAAGGGTCCCTCCCCACTTGCTGATTCTTCCAATAAACTTCTTTTTTCCTGCTCACCATGTCTTAATGGCCTTCTGAGCAACTCTGTTCTTACACAAAGTAGCAAATATGATTCTATTGCTCCGATGAGCAGCAGTGCAGCTGCGTGGGGCCTATGCAGCATAGTATGTGTATAGTATGCAGTGTAGTAATGAAATAATGAAAATAAGTGAACATAAACATACTCTCAGGTTTTACCACTGATTGTAAACTTGTACATAATTAAAATTGCACACATGAAACCAAACTTGGTGTCATTAGAAAAAAGTATAAAGTTGGGGTTTTGCGGGGCCTTTCATAAGTCAGGGCCCAAGGCACGTGCCCAGCGCACCCGCCATTAAATCCGCCTCTGAGCAATGTGTAATAGTTGGATCTATATGAACCTGAGCCAGACTGTTGGGTGCAAGTCTTAGCTTCACCTCTTGCTGTGTGACCTTGGAAAAATTATTTACCCCATGCATGCCTCCATTTCCTCACCTACAAAATAAGCATTGTGAAAATAAAAGTATTCCCCTCTTTGGGTTACTATAAGAATTAAGTGGCTTGACACATGTACAGTGCTTAGAACAATGCCTGATCCTGGGTAACGTTCCTGCTGGTAGAAACAGAGCTATCAAGTGATGCTGTCCTTGTCTTTAACATGAGCAGAGTTTGATAGGGAAACGAGAGGAAGAACTCGAGACATAAGACACCTGAGGAAAAGACCACAGTAGGATAGGGAGCCTGGGAGCACTAGAGACCGATTCATCCAATTTCCTTGCTAATAAACCCCTCAATTTCAACTATGTCAGGGCTATGGACATGGTGTTACTGATTGTAAGCCTGTGGCCATGACAAAAAAGTGCTTTATGTGCATGCAAATCCCAGGTGGAAAGTTCCCTGAAGAAGTGCAGGCATGGTGATAACCCAAGAGGCAGCACTGTTGTGGGCATGAACATTCTGCAGATGGAAACTTTCCACACAACAAGCACATGTGAACATTTCCCTGTGAAAGGCCAACGTACTAGAAGCGGTTCATCAAAGATAATTTGAGACTCAGCTCAGCACAGTTTGGATACTTCTTCTGTGAATGTGCCCCATGTCTCGGGGTGCGTTTTGCTTCCCCAACACCTTAACTTCCTTGATATTTCGAATGTGCAGCCTGTGCCTGTACAAGCCTCAGGCTAAACAGTTCACTTAATGTTGGTGACAGGTTCTTGGAAACTGTAACTTTAAGTGAAAGGATGTATAATAAAACCAATTTTATCATAGGCTAATTGATAGAAACAAGAGTTACATTTCTATGGCATATTTCTGGTCACAAAACCCACCAAATTTCTAAATAAAGACCCAAAACACATCTAATGTTAAGCACTGAAATAAATATATGTTTAAGAATGATTAATAAAAACAAGTAAGAGAATTATTTTCCAACCTGCTTATTCCAGTGCGGGTTGTGGATAACCCAAGCCTGTCGTGGCAGCTTAAGACACAAGGCAAGAACTCACCCTGGACAGCACAGCCTTCCTTCCATCACAGGGCCACTTGCACGCACCAGACCTCACTCAAGACTGGGACACCTCAAAAACAACAGCTCATCTTACATGAAATTCTGGGATGTGGGAGGAAACTGGAGTATATGGGGAAAATCTACATAGAAATGGGGAGAACGTGCAGACTCCACAGAGACAATGGTTCCAGGCCAGGAATCAATTTTTCCCCTTCCTTAATGTTACAATGAAATGATGTTGAGAGAAAGTTTTTCGAGGACCTACTAAACTAAAAAAAGTCCCTTTCAGTTCTATACTAATAGGTGTGCTGATAGTCAAATACTTAAATTTTTAACCATAGACTCATATGTGCTTAGGTCCAAGAAAGTTAGAGACTTTTGTGGAGAAATTAGAGTTTATGTGACCAGAGGAAATGTTTAACAGAAGCCAAAGTTGACTCATCTGAAGAAAATACCTCCGTACTAGGTTGTTACTAGGTCATTATTACAGGAAAGGTGGTAATTACTGTCACAGTGCTTATTCAGAACTCTCTTCCTATGGAGCCTTTCAAATAGATTCAGTAAGGGTGTGTATTAAAAACAACAGGAAGTAAACACTTATTATTCTATTCTTGCTTTCCATTAAAAAATAATAATAAAATTTTGATTGAGACTAATACTCAAGTTATATTTTATTAGAACTTATATCTAGAAAATATAAAATGTCAATATTAATTTGATAAAATCAGACTGTCTTGGAAGATACACATATTGCATGTTGAAGAGATTATCCATTTATTGTTACCAACTTGCTAGGGATAGGAAGAAAGTGAGGCATCCTCTTCAAAGACATGAGCTAAATGCTCTTGTTAAAGAAAGGTAATTAAAGTGCAACCACGGGCCCGAGCATCTTAAGCTTCAGTATAATTTTCTGGAGAGCCACTTTTTGAAATAATTAAAGGTCATAAAAATAGTTGTGTATTTTAAAAATATTTTTATCTAATTTGCATATACTTGTGTATCTGTATCTACCCTCTTATACTAATTGTCAGGATAGGTGACCTAATTGGAGTTCGGAAATTGAATGATCAAGACTGCCAGTCGAGATGGCAGTGTAGGCAGACATGGCTTGCCTCTTCACACAACCACATCAAAATTACAACTAAATACAGAACAACTAAAACATAGAACAACTATAGAAATTGAGTTGAATTAAAGTCTGACAACTACAGAATTAAAGAAACTACATCCATCTAGGCTCATAGGAGGGGCACAGATGTGGAACAGGATGGTCCAACACCCATGTGTGATGGATAAAAATTCAGCAGAAACATCTCAGGAGCAAGGAGTCCCAGCCCCACATTAGGCCCCACAGCCCAGGGTTCCAATGCCAGAAAGATAAGTCCCCACAACTTCTGGCTGCAAAAACCAGCAGGGATTGAGTCACTGGAAATAACTGTGGGGGCCCTAAGCGGTTCCTCTTAAAGAACCCACACACAGAGTCACTTACTCAGACTTACTCCCTCTCAGCTCAAGCACCAGGGTAGTAGCTTGAAAGGCACAGTGGCATACTGGGAGAAACTGAAGTTCTGGCATCAAGGCGAGCAGAGGCCACTGCCCTGTGCTAAAACCTCTCCCCACTGAGCCACAGAGTTCGCAAGCTGGTGCCATATCTGAGATTCCATCAACCTGGCTAACACTGTTTGACCTACCTTGGAGATAGCCAGAGACTGCACTTCACCCAATTTATGGGCCCACCCAAGCTGCTTTTCCATACAAATGGCTAGTCTTGGCTCATGCTGCAACTTTAAATCCTCTCAAACAAGCAACAGCTGGTTTCAGTGAACTGCAGGCCTGGCACTAGCAGCAGCCAGCCTGGACTCACAGCTTGGCTTCGCTTGGGAATCTCCAAGCCCAGCATAAGTAGCAGTCATCTCAGATTGCTTTATAGTTCAGGCAGGGGGCCCTGGGCAAAACACAGATGGGGGCTGACCTTGGCCTGAACCACCCGGGAAACCCAGGGGCGAGCGCACCTAGTGGACTGCTACAGACCCCATCAGAGCACTACTACCATGTTCCTGCAGAACTGATCCTCTGAAGGGTGAGGTTGGTGGTAAGTGGTCACAGTCAGTCCTTGCAGCTGACTGGCCTGGGTAAATCCCTCCCATTGATCTGCCAACAGCAGCCACGGCTCAACTACCAGAGGAGGGTGTACCTCAAGTACCCAGCTTGGGTGATAGGAGAGACAGTGACACTGGACCCTATATAGGACACCTACTATATTAGGCCACACTACCAAGACATGGAGTCAAAGCAGCTCTACCTAGTACATAGAAACAAACACAGGGAGGCTGCCAAAACAAGGAGACAAAGAAACATGGTCCAAATGAAAGGGCAGATCAAAACTCCAGAAAAAGAGCTAAATAAAATAGAGATGAGCAATCTATCAGATGCAGAGCTCAAAACACTGCCTCCCCTGGGTGCGCTGGCCCTTGGATTTCCCGGGTGGTTCAGGCCAAGGTCAGCCCCCATCTGTGTTTTGCCCAGGGCCCCCTGCCTGAACTATAAAGCAATCTGAGATGACTGCTACTTATGCTGGGCTTGGAGATTCCCAAGCGAAGCCAAGCTGTGAGTCCAGGCTGGCTGCTGCTAGTGCCAGGCCTGCAGTTCACTGAAACCAGCTGTTGCTTGTTTGAGAGGATTTAAAGTTGCAGCATGAGCCAAGACTAGCCATTTGTATGGAAAAGCAGCTTGGGTGGGCCCATAAATTGGGTGAAGTGCAGTCTCTGGCTATCTCCAAGGTAGGTCAAACGTGATAGCCAGGTTGATGGAATCTCAGATATGGCACCAGCTTGCGAACTCTGTGGCTCAGTGGGGAGAGGTTTTAGCACAGAGCAGTGGCCTCTGCTCGCCTTGATGCCAGAACTTCAGTTTCTCCCAGTATGCCACTGTGCCTTTCAAGCTACTACCCTGGTGCTTGAGCTGAGAGGGAGTAAGTCTGAGTAAGTGACTCTGTGTGTGGGTTCTTTAAGAGGAACCGCTTAGGGCCCCCACAGTTATTTCCAGTGACTCAATCCCTGCTGGTTTTTGCAGCCAGAAGTTGTGGGGACTTATCTTTCTGGCATTGGAACCCTGGGCTGTGGGGCCTAATGTGGGGCTGGGACTCCTTGCTCCTGAGATGTTTCTGCTGAATTTTTATCCATCACACATGGGTGTTGGACCATCTTGTTCCACATCTGTGCCCCTCCTATGAGCCTAGATGGATGTAGTTTCTTTAATTCTGTAGTTGTCAGACTTTAATTCAACTCAATTTCTATAGTTGTTCTATGTTTTAGTTGTTCTGTATTTAGTTGTAATTTTGATGTGGTTGTGTGAAGAGGCAAGCCATGTCTGCCTACACTGCCATCTCGATGGGCAGTGTCTAAATATTCTTACATATCAGATAAAATAAACTCATTTTTTGTTTATTTTTTTCAACATATTCTAATGAAAGTTTATTGAATAAATTTGACTTGTACATTGTGTAAATTTAGGGTGTACAGCATGTTACTTTGATATGTTTGTATATTGTAATATGGTTGCTAAATAGCAATATATATATATTTTTTAATACAAAGGAAACAAACTCTTTCGGTCAACTAAATTCAGGGAGAGAAAAAATGGAATTTCAAAGTCAAGGGACAGTGCCTCCTTTAGGTTCCCACATTCCCACACTCCCAGGACGCAATATTTAATACATTACATAATTATAATACAAAATTATTGTCTGTGTGATAGGGGAACTCAAGAGTTAAAGATTTTAACTTTAGTTGAATGGCTTAAGTGATGAATGCATGTGGAAAGCTGTTATTCCAGGAACTGGAATGCATGACCATTGACTCCAGGAGGTCCACAAGCAATTCAACTTTCGTGAGCCACTGTGTTCCAAGTGAAGAATTGCTGATTAACAGATAAAGAAGGACTAAGAAAATTGCCACTGGATTGCAACTCTTATGCAATTAACCTTTTTTTCAAACCCTTACCTACCCTTCTATTCAATTAATCTTTTCGCCAAACCCCTTACTTACTCTTTCTTCTCTTATAAAAAGTTTGGCTTGAAATGAAAAGTTAAGATGGTTTTTGATGGTACATAATTTGCCCCCCACCCCAGTCTTCTCAGATTGCTAGCATCTGAATAAAGTGTCCGTACAGAGTCGATCCTTGTCTCTACTTATTGGTTGTGATGACAGGTAGCATGAATGCATACTTTTCCAGTTTCATATTTTTGTTATACTATACATTAGAGCTCTATGGCTACTGACTACTCATTAGAAGTTTTTATCTTTAAACACCATCAGTCTTATTGCCCCTTCCCATCACCTGGTAACCACCATACTACTCTGTTTTCAACAATTTATTTTTTTAGAGTCTACATGTAAATGATATCATACAGTACTTTCTCTGTCTGACCTACCTCCCTTAACAATAATGTGCTCAAGGGCCATCAACATTGTTGTATTTGGGAGAGTATCCTTCTTTCCCATGGCTAAATAATATTCCATTGTGTATATGTACCATGTCTTTTTTATCCATTCTTCCATCAGTGGGCATTTGGGTTGTGTCCATATCTTGACTATTGTAAATAATGATGTGATAGACATGGGAGTGTGTATATCTCATCAAAATCCTGTTTTGCTTTATTTTGCTTTTCCATCTCCCTCTTCCTTCCATCCCCATGCTATGTATTTTTGAAAACATTGAGTCACCTCCATTATTATTTGTGAAGAAAATACCCTTAGAATCACCTCCACTATTATTTGTGAAGTAAGTTCCCTTATCTCTAGGCTTTATCTTTAAAAGTAGCCAGTAGCTGATTTCTTTGCCTGGGGATTTCTTTAAATTCTCTTTTCACTTCTTTTGGGTATATATCCAGAAGTTGAATGGCTAGATTTACGGTAGATACATTTTTAATTTTTTGAGGCACCTCCATATTGTTTTCCCTAGTGGTTGGACCAATTTACATTCCCACAAACAATGTATAAGGGTTAAACCTCATTTTAGGCAAATTCTCTTTAAACACTCTTTTCTTAGTAGCAATTATCCTGTTAGCCAAGGACTTCTTCCACTCCTAGCTCTGTGTCTTGTCTGGCAGATTCTCCTATGTGTCTGTACTGGAAGCTGGGGCAGTTCCCCAAATAATGTCCTGTACAAGTACTGGCTCTTCTCTATTTTCTGGGCATAAATACTTATTAGAACTCCCCTCAAATATTGATATATGATAGATTCACATACAATTCTCATGATTCCACTCATTTTAGGCCTTCATTGTATGCTGCTCTCTATAACAAAATATAATTGCAATATACTTGTAAGGTATTTGAGAGAAAGAACTAGCCAATATCATATGTTGTTTTTAAATCCCCGACCCCATCCTACAACCTGCACTTAGGGTTGTGCTAGCCAAGCATGTGGCAGCATGTGAGGACTTTCTGTCTTCAGCTCTCTCAGCCATTAGAAAGTAGTTTAACTTCTATTCCCCTTAGCCATCTGTCCTCACTGATGTTCATTCCCTACTGCAGAAGGACAAGTGGTAGAGAAGAAAGCCATTACTAGAGCAAGGGAGTCAGAGAAGGTCTCCAAAAAGCAGTATTATACAGTAAATCTAGTTTCAGGAACATCTCTCTTCATAGATGTTCCTATGCACATCTTAGAAGTCTATGGATGAGCCTTAGAGATCCATAAATCCCCTGAACTTTCTGGCAAAGTTCTGTGTGATATACATTTTTCTGTGGAAATTGTTCACAGTTTATGTGATTTTAAAGAGTTCAGGACACAATGAAAATTTAATCTCTGCTCTTTAAAAGAAATCTTCAGAAAGTGGTATGAGGCAATAATGTTGGTCCCAGAGTCTTACCTTTTCCACAAAGTACAGAATGCCCTCGTGGCCACGTTGCCCAGGGGGCTTCCAGCTTAGCACCACATAACTCTGGGTGGCCTCAGTGACAGAGAGGTCTGTGGGAGGCCCAGGAATAATACCCTCTGAAAAACAATAAGGAAAAATGAGAAGCACACACTCTGGGAAACCCAGGAAACTCAGAGTCACAGACGGGTCTCTATTCCTGGAGGAAGACTTAATTATTGCTCCATAGTATAAAGAAATACCTTGTCTCTAAAATTCTTCCAAAAACAGTTATTCATTCATTCAAAGCCACCATTTTACTTTCTTTGCTTGACAATTTAAATTTATTTATTTGTCCTGAAAAGCAGTTGCACTGACACAACTTATCTTTTTTATCTTTTCAAAAAGGAGTGTAATCATAGTTTTTGAATGTAATTGATTGATTGATTGAAATGTTTATTTACATTTTTTAAATTATAATTGACATACAATATTATATTAGTTTCAGGTGTTCAGCATAGTGGTTAGACACATAACTTACAAGGTGATCCCCTGGATACAATACATAGTTGTTATAGGGTGGGGCAAAAGTAGGTTTCGAGTTGTGAGTATGAGAAAGACAGTTTAATCCTTTATTAATATTTATTAACTATTGTATTATTTTTTATACAAACAACTGTAAAACTAGTTTTGCCACACCTGTATTATTGACTATATTCCCTGTGTTGTGCTCTACATCCCCATGACTATTTTGGAACTGCCAATTTGTACTTAATACCTTCATCTTTCCACTCAGTGTCCCTTCCCTCCTTCCATCTAGTGAGCATCAGTTCTGTGCATCTATGAGTTTGTTTCTGTTTTGTTTGTTCATTTACTTTACTTTTTAGAGTCCACATATAAGTGAAATATGTAATATTTGTCTTTCTCTTAGCATAATCCCCTCTAGGTCCATCCATGTTGTCACAAATGGTAAGATTATCAGATTGTATAAAAAGCAAGATCCAACTATGTGCTGCCTACGAGAAACATGATTTAAGTATAAAGACACACACAGGTTAAAAATAAAAGAATGAAAATCATATGCCACAATAAAACCAGTCAAAAGAAATCTGGAAAGATTATATTAATACCAAAGTAGATTTCCAAGAAGAAGAAAAAACATTATTATGGATAAACGGAGTCAGTTTTAATAATAAAGTGGTGAGTTCATTAAAGAATATAACAATAAAAATGTTTATGCATCTAATAACAGAACATCAAAATACATGAAGCAAAACTGTAAGAACTACAAGAAAAAATTGATGAATACACCATTTAGTTGGAGATTTTATGACTGTCAATAATTGATAGAACAAGTAGACAGAAAATCATTAAGGATATAAAAGACTCAACTGAAATCCCAGCATATTTTTGTATAAATTTATAAGCTGGTTTTAAATTTTAGATGAAGATGTAAAGACTTAGAATAACCAAAACAACTCTGGGTGTGGGGGGGGGTGGAAGATTAGAGGACTTATGCTATCTGATTTCAAAACTATGAAGCTTAAAAAAATAAATACAACACTTATAAAAACTACATAAAAGAAAAAATTTACCAATAGAGATTGCAGAAATAGATCCACATATACGCAATCAATTTCTACATTATTTGGGAAGTGCAAATTAAAACTACTATGCACCCACTATGAAATACCACTATAGTATAAAACAGCACTATACACCACTAGAATGACTAAAATTAAAAAGACTGACCATGCCAGATACTGGTGACAATGTGGAGCAATTGCAGAACTCCCATAGAAAGACTACTGATGAGAATATAAAATGGTACAACCATTTTGGAAACTAGTTGGCCATTTCTTTTAAAATTAAATGTAAACCTACTGTATGACCTATCCATTGAACTCATAGGTATTTATCTAAGAGAAATGAAAATATATGTCCATATAAACACTTCATAAGAATTTTTATAGAAACTTTCAATAACGAATGGATAAATTGAAATGAATTGATACATGCATCAACACGGATAAATCTCAAAATAATTCTGTTGAGTGAAGGAAACCAGACAAAAATGAGTATGAGTCTACTTATCTAAAATTGGGACAATGCAAACTATAATAACAGAAAGCAGGACAGTGATGGCCTGGAGATTACAAAGAGATCTGAGGAAATTTTAGGGGTGCTGGGTATTTTCATTATTTTGATCATGGTGATGGTTTCATAGGTGAACACACCTGTAAAATTTATTAAATTGTGTATTTTACAGACATGCGGTTTACTATATGTTAATTATACCTCAATAAAACCTTTTAGGAAAAGTGATTCTCTGACAATATGTTACTTTATGATCTCCAAATATTTCAGGATGTTCTTTCCAAAACACCTTAATATGCACAACACTGAATAAAAACCTGGCTGTGTTTCCCACTGTTTCAACTGCTCCTCAGCTGGCTTTAACACAGCAGTATCCTGACTGGTGGCCTGAGTTAAGACTTGAAGAACAACAGTGCTGGCACTATTGAGATCCATGGAAACCAACTGGCTCAGTCCGAATAGCCCGGCTCTCCAGCTTCCACTGTCCAACACGAAGTGGCGTCGGTTGGTCCCGCGCCCCACGCTTGCAAGTCCACGCGCCGCCGCCCACTGATGCCGAAAGCGGCTTCTAGGAACGCACCATGTTCTGAGTCGCAGCTCTAAACGATGCGGACGCTAGAATATCGCGTCACAGACATCCACAGCAATAAAAAAAGATCAAAATACTGATACACAAAACAACACAAATGAATCTCAAAAAGCATTACGCTAAGTGAAAGAAGCAAAGCATAAAAGTCTACATGAAGTTCTAGAAAATGCAAAATTATAGAGACAGAAAGTAGATCACTGGTTGCCTTGGGCTATGGGGCTAGAGGAAAGGATGATACAACAAGACACAGGATAATTTTTAGGGAGATAGAAATGCTTTAATCTTGATTCAATAGTAGTTATGCTACCGAAAAGCAATTTGGGGTCCTGCTGCCTGCCGCCACCCTCTAGGCAAAATTCCAGAAGCAAAGGTTTGGTGATAAAGAAAGTCTATCCAGTCACAGCTTCAATTACTTAAGCCTATCAATTAAGGCTAAACTCTAACACCTGGGCCCTGCTATCATTTCCCCCTGTTTTAATCACCTTATTTCTATAGGGCTAGTTACAAACTAAAACAGCATAAAATACAAAAACTACACAACTTTGGAAGAATGACAGGCTTCTGCCTCATAGCCTGTTCCCTCTAGAACACCCAAAGAATAAACCAGGGACCCTCTGCCAGGCCAGCCCAATCCTTTAGAAAAATAGGAAGCCCCACACTTTGTTCTTCCACAGAGACACGAACTTAACAATATACTGTCTAAAAACGCTTTAAGAGAACTCCAGAAACCAGTTAAAAAGTCATAATATCCCAGGAAAGTGCAAAGCCAAAACCAGCTACATTAAAATGGTTAAAAAAATTATTTCACCCATGAGAGCCCCTCCCCTAAGCCAGCACAGAAACAACCTTAAAGAAATGAAGACCTAATAATTATGAGACAAAAATAAAAACGACCATCTTAAATAAGTTCAATGAACTTCGAGAGAAAACAGACAACTAAGGAAAATCAGGAAAATGATGCATGAACAAAATGAAAGTATCTTAAAAAACAGAACTTCAGGAATTGAAGAATATAATAATTCAATTAAAATATTCACTAGGAGGACTTCTGGCCAAGATGGAGGCATAGACAGACATGCGGAGTCTCCCTCCACAACTAAGAAGGAATACAATTACCTCAAAACTAGAAACAACCATCAATCTCAACACATGGGAAGTTCAAGCAGACGACCGCCTAGCCTGGAGGCTCGCGGTCAGGCAAGGTACGTTACGTGCAGAGGCTGCGCGCAACGAGGAGGCGGTCCAGAAAAGATCGAGGCGGAAGCAGCGTCAGCAGCAGCAACAACGGCCATCTGCCTTCACCTGTACCAAGTGTGGCAGGGATTGTCACTCCCGAATCGGACTGCACAGCCATTCTCGGCGGTGCAGATAGACTCTCAGGAAGCTACGCCATCGTCTCTCGAGACGGACGGCTGCCGACGACGACGACCCACAACAAAAGCTAACCCACATAACAAAACATTGGCAATAGTATCTGAGGAAAACATAGCTTTTACCTCCAGGTTCCTCTTCAGTGACAATGATCTGTCCAGTCCAGGGTGCAGAAGGGCGACCTGAACAGAAGTAAATGTAAATATCACAAACATTCACAAATGCAGTTTAAACCACACTGATAAACTGGCTAGATTAGTCACAAATGGGTTTGCTACTTATTTGATGTATGTATTTTGCTAAAGAATCTTACTGAGCATGTATATGGTATTATGTCTTCAAATAATTCACAATCTGCTGGAGCCTAGAACCTGCCTGAACTAAGTTGACATTTCTAGAATTGTACTTACACAAGTGAGGTAAATAACCTGTGTTCATTCACTGTTCCATATGGATCTCCTGAAACACGTAGTCTCTCTTGTCCTTTCTTAAGGGATAACATGTATTTGAGAGAAAGCTTTCTGGAACAATTGTAAGCCCAGTAGTTATATATCTATCATAATGGAGATGAAAGAGGACAGGGGAGTTGATCCTGCAATAAAGCTCAATGAAAAAATTTCTTTCCATTACATTCAAAAAGTGTTATCTACAAAGAAAACTGATTTAAATCCTGAGTAGGGAAAATGGATGAGACAGGCACTATAAACTTAAAAAGGAAATTCATTTCTGTGATCCTACAGACATCAGAAATAGAGAATGATTCAACTCCTGTTTTAATCAAGGGACTTTTCACCAGACTTTGTGAAAAAACAGAAAGGTAATAAACAAGATAACTTATTTTTAATTCAGCTAAATCTCATTTTCATTGGAATTTATAGAAGAAGATAAATGAATGTATGAAATGGAATTAGAAAGAGAGATGGAAGTCAGATGTTAGGTGCAAAGTGATTGAAGAGCTATCAAATAGTGTGATTAGGAAAAGTCTCCAGAGAAAAAGGAGCATTACTTACTTAGATTTTCATGATGCCATTACAGATACTTAAGGCAAAAAATAACACTGCAAATATGGCACAGATCAGCAGTCCTCAGCTAGGGTGTTTGCCTGCCCCCCAGGGACATTTGGTAACGTCTGGAGACAATTTTCATTGTCAAGAGGTGGGGAAGAGGTGTTATTGGCCTCTAGTGAGTAGAGGCCAGGGATGCTGCTAACATCCTACAATGCCCAGGATAGTCCCCTACCCCCATAATATAGGATTATCTGGCCTAATGTCAATAGGGACAAAGTTAAGAAATCTGGTCTAGAATAAAATGTTAACTTCCAACAATTCTTTCGATGTCATTTGGTCCCTTTTTTTGAGGATGCCATATGGGTTCTCATGGAACAAATGCAGAGCATAATTCATGTACCATGGTTTTGACATTGATACTTGGAGGCTAAATATATGACAAGATTATTTTTGACTGTTTATATGGAAACTCAAGTATAGATCAGATATAATGTAAATATAATTTTTCTTTGACATAAAGAACTTCACTGTACTGTGACATTAATACTCTAAATTAAAGCTTAAGGAATTTACCTTACAATTTAAAAAACTGAACTAGAAATAAAAGTATATTAGGAATGTGCTAATAAAATGGATAAAAATGTTCTCCACGTTCTTGGTTTTCATATTTCATTTCAAACACAATGCCTGGACTCAGTTTTAAAAAGCAAAGTTGTCTGAATCAAATAGAAATAAAATAAAGCCCTTAGAAAATAGATGCATCAAAAAACAAATACTTTTTTTGTTCTCATTTCCCCGCCCCTAGGATATTCCGATCAATAGAGGATTTCTTATTCTCTTCTCCCTCTAGTGGAAGGGGAAGGAATAACTTTGCAATGAGATCTAATGTAGTTATTTTTAAAAAGTCCAGGAAGATCCTGGAAAACGAAAATGCTTACTTTTAAGTCTAGCTTTCTCAGCTGGATCCAAAGCAGCCATGGGTTCAGAAACACGAGATGGTAGACCTATTCCAGTTTTATTCACAGCTCGAACTCGGAATATGTAAGAACGACCTTCTATCAATCCAGTGACTGGGAAACGAGCAAACTTCACCGGTGTGTCATTGCATTGAGACCAGCTATCTGTGCCCACCTCACATCTAAGGGAAAGAGAGTGATCAATAAGAATATGAAAAGAGGTATGGCTAAATTATTAGTTCCAAAGCTGTAAAACCACCCAATGGCTTCATATTTTTCTACAAAATACCTAGCTCAAGCATGGTTCAATAGTTAACTGCAGGTCCTCAGTTCCACTCAATTGTAATGTGTCTTTTCTAACAAGAAGAAGCAGCACAGCTTCTTCTTAAACACATATATGTCCTTTGACCTTACTAAAAGCATGCAGTTAAGGAGCCTCGTATGCTAAGCACAGGAGCTTTGTGGAGGAAAATAGACTCAAGTAGGTATGTACGATCTTTATATTGAATAGACTAAGGGGGAAGAGTGCTCAAACATCCACCTGGCTGATGTCTTCAGTTCCACCATTAGTGGCTTCTTTCGGCATTTTCTTTTAAAGATGGAACTGTTGTTAAGAAAGGTAACACCTTAAAAGATACTTATCTGTACTGTAGTTTGGAGGGAGTTCACTTGATGGTCACTATCTGTTTTGTGGATGGGAAAGTGAGGAGAGTACTGTAATGCATTTGTCTCTTAACAAATGAGATTGATGAGATGCAGTGAAATTCCCAGGCGTGGCAGGGGAAGTTTAAGCACATGAAATCTCAGATTTCTAAGTGGGTGCTTTTTCAGCAGTTGATGCCTGGGTATAGAGTGGCCACAGCCCAGGAGACAGAGAGGAGGATTCATACCATGTTAGAAGCCTAATCAACAGGGCCGTATAGGCTCAAATGTGATTGAAGGATACAGTATTTGGAATAATAACTTATTTTTTATGAGTAGAATACTGCACTTTAAGTTTATATCACTTCCCCAACACGGCCCTATGTCCCAAATGTATAATTCCCAAACGAATTTCATGAGGGAGGGGATTGCCTATGCAGTGCAAAGGTGGTTGGAGTGTGTGGGGTTATCTTTATTCCCTTACTATCACCCTTCCCTTCTTTGAGATATTTTCCTCAACTTTATGTAAAGTGCTATCAAATATGGCTTCAATCTTTGCTTTCCATCCATTTTCCCATAACTTTTCCTTTGTAAAAATTATGGAGCTGCTATAAATAGGATGTGGGAGAGTAGGACAGTTCTTCAAACTACCCCATCTCCTCTCTCTGTGTGCAGATACTGTCGTGGTGACCCAATGACCCTACAAGCATGCATCCCAACCCTCCTGTGGACAGAAAAAAAAGGTGGAGAGCAACTGCTCTGGAGCCATCTACAGCATGGTGGAGCAGAAAGAACACAAACTTACAGTCAGGCTGCTCTTTGAATTCTAGTTCTGCTAGAATTATACTATGTGACTGTGTGTTTCCTCATTAGCATATGACCTTGGGTCAGCTATTCATTTCCTACTTTTAAATAACAGCACCTATCTTTCAAAGGATGGTAATGGGCGAATGGTCAATATTATGAGAAGTGTTTAGAACAGAGCCATTCAGGTGGCAAATGATTAATACATATTAGTCATAATATGGTTATTTTTATTTTGACTAAGTCAATAGAAAAACAAACTATACTCATTGTTTCTTGTCTTTCATTGATCAAAGATTGCAAATCCCTTAGAAATTTGTGAGAGACAATAAGGCAGAAATTGTAAGGATGAAAAAGAACCTATCCAAAACTTTACAGTTCATCATTACTAAAACATAAAATAATGTAGACACATTTAGTATACAATTAAATAATACACAACTTATTATAAATATTTCTCCAGATGGTATTGAGCCCAACAGACATATATTTATGTACTGCTATAAATATTAAGTTTAATATACCTTGGTACAATGCCATTGTATCATAGTAGCCGAATTATCTATTCCTAGTGGTTTCTACAATCAGATTTATTACTCAGAAAATAGAAAGAATTGGAGCAACTATTTAAATAGAAACTAAGTCAAACAATAATGTATTTAGGTTGATAGTATAAAATTTTTGTCTACATTGCCTAAAGTTAGTGGATAGTGTAGACCCAGTTATCATAAATTATAGAGTCTCTAAGTTTTGGAGAATGTAAACAGTAAGAATTTGCAGCTAGAACATTATTAAATACTATTGATGTTGATATTTGTTGTTTCTTTTTTTAACTTGAAATCACTTTCTGTAACGTAAATAAGATTTTGTTAGTATTTGTAAAGTATTGTTATTTTTTTAATCGCCACCTGAGGGCATGCTTATTGATTTGAGAGAGAGAGAGAGACATTGATCTGAAAGAGAAATATTGATCCATTGCCTCCCACACACACCCAGAGAGAGGATAGAACCTGCAACCTAGATATGTACCCTAACGGGGGATTAAACCCACAACCTGTCGGTGTATGGGACGACACTCCAACCAAATAAGCAATCAGCCAGGGCTAAAGTAGTATTATTCTTTACATGATATTCCTAAATTGCTGACATACTAGGAATATGGACATTAAATAGATTGCATACCAGTTATTTTATTTCCAAAGTGGCTTCTATTGGGTCTAGAAATCCATAGTTTTCTTGCCAAATTAGTGACTTGTGCTGGTTGTCAAATTCAAAGATTCTCTTTGGAATTTAGGTATATCTATATATATATATATATATATTTGTCTATATCCACTCACACATATAAACATATATGTATATTCACCTTTATATATGAGAGAGAGAGAGGGAGAGAGAGGGAGAGAAAAGTGGAAGAGGAGACCAGAAAAGAAAATATTTCACCTAGAAACAGTAGGAGAAATCAAGCATTCATTTCTATGGCCACAGCATTCTAACTGAAGTTAGACTAAGTACTAACTTATCAATAAAATATCCCAGAATAGGACTCCCTCCATCCACAGCTGGCTGTTTCCAAGAGATGATGATATAATCTTTGTTGGCATCCACGCACACCACATCCAAGGGAGAGGCAGGGGCTCCTTCAATCTCTGCATCACCATCTGTGGAGATATGGAAGGATCCCATTAGCCCTCTGGGATGTGCCCTGTCAGTCCCCAGGTTGGGTTCTCAGTGCACACATTTCTTAGCTCACCGCCACAGAGACTACATCTTTGGTCCTAATAGAGCAAACTTCAGTCTTGTAATTTGCTTATCTGCATAACAATGTGTGCTTTTCACCATCAGTACAAAGAACGTTATGTTAAAAAGGGCTCTGAAAAGAGCCCATGATCTTTGCCTCATGGCCCTTGCTTGCCCAAATGTTCTAAAAGGAAATAAATATGTAGCTGTTAAGGACTGTTATCAGAAAAGTCTAATGTAAGTTGTGCCAGGAAGTCTGTTCTTAAGATATTTATTGTGTAATGTTACTCAGAAACTATGAATGGCTCCAAAGGGGAACAAACAGCCCCTTCTGTCACCTGCTGGATGCATCCCCAAGGAATAAGAACATGAAGCTTTGCCTATCCCTATGCAGGGCACTACCTTTAGGAAGAGAAAAGAAAACATTCATTTTAATCAAATGTTTGTTTCCAAACTGAAATATTTATGAAAGGAACTCTGATGTAATAGCCACATTTAAGCTTGGCTTATCTGAATTTAATAAAAGTCCAGGATTGTATAAGAAACAGGACAGTGAGTATTTATGAAATGAGATCCTGTGACAGTGGGGTCCCCTCAGCAGTGTGTCTCAGGCACAGCTAGACTGGTGAATCAGGGATGTTTTTAGGAAAGTAAAGAGAGTAAAAATAACTACTAGTAGCCTTTTAATTGAGAATGATTAAGACAGGACACAGAGTCCCTGAGGGAGGGAGTTCACAGTTGCCAATTTCTTGTGACATCTGGTCAACCCTTTCATAACTGGAATTAGTGGAAGAGGAGGCTGAGACATGTAGGAGCCACTTAGCCGAGGGAAACCATTCTTGTTGACTGAATACACACTTCCTTTTCCTATCAGCTACACCCGTGTGAGTCTTATGAATTACTAAAGCATGTGATAACATGGCAGAAATATTTGTCTGCCTCTTAATTTAATAGGTTCACATTACTTGTAAATAGCTCAAGTCACTTTGGTTTTGAACATTCTGTTTCTTGCCCCATGAAACCTGCATAAAAGCATCTCTAGGTAAATGTTACCTGTATAACTGCTATAAGAGAGCATAACTAACTGGTGCCTAAAACTTAATGCAGAATGCTTGCAGGCCACACAATAGGGAGTGAGCATTTTGGTGGGGAGAAATATTTTTTCTTCCAGGCTCTGAGAGCAATGGATGAGGGAGAGGGCCTGCTGGTGGTGAAACTAGGGCAGAGGAGAAATAAAGGTAGATGTGCTGAGGTAAACAGGGATAAAGTACTCATGGAAAGCCTCTCGACTGTGAGGGGGACAGCTGGCAACCTCGAGCCATGTCCTCTTCCTAGAGGCCCACAACATAACAACCAGCAAATCCTGAGTTGATAGAGTAGAATTTAGTTCACTGAACATCCATTGTATTTAACAGCTGGGCAACTGCTGGCATTTAGGGAGTCATTTTTCAGCATTTTTATAAAATTACTTATACTATACCATTTGTGGGGTGAGCTTGACAGTTTTTCAAAAACAACTTCTGTTGAGCAGCTGCTGGAAGCCAAATCCAAATACTGTGTTACATTACTTCACACTTGTGCCCTTGGCTCCCAGCAGCTGTGGAGGGTCTGGCCCACAGCATCCAGTCAGTCACAATCCTTTCCTTAGCCTCTGCCCTTCCTTCTCCCAACCCTCCAAATAACCAAACTTTTTGTAGGTTTGATTAACTAGGTCAAAGATTATCCTGCTACTCTTTGTATTTTGACCTCTGACACAGGCTAGTAATAACTTTTTTCAAAATGTAAATAATTCTAATGTTTATTTGTATTATAAAAGTACTGTATGCTTGTAAAATATATAATTTAAAAATACATGAAAATCTCTTTTAAATTTCATAACTCAGAGATTACTACCACTAAGATATTGGCCTATATTTTTCTAGATTTTTTCTATATTTATAACTAAAAAGTGATTATTTTTGAAATAAGAATGGGATGGGACTATACAGTTTCATGTAAACTGATTTTTCTTGATATTTTTCTATATCAATAAATGTAAGTATGTTTATAAGGAGCCATTAATTATACTTTATTTTACAACTCTGATTGGTGAATATCTAGATTTCTTCCAGTTGTTTTCCAATACTTTTTTTTTTTTTCCCAGCTTTGTCCACTCAAGTTCCTAGAACTAGAATTGTTGAAAATGTGCCTGTAATACATAGTGGCAAAGCACCCTGAGAAAAGTTGAGCAAAAGGAATGCTGGTCCTTCCATTCCTTTATTTTGGAGAATTTAAAAAATATTTTAAATCTTTTCAATATGGTAGATTAACACATCATATTATTTTAATTTAAATTATTTTAATTACTAGTGAAAATTTTTTCATATATTTATTTGCCATTTGTAATTCTTTTTTTCATGACATTTCTATCCCATCCTTTATCATATTATTATCTCTTTCTTCCTAACTCTCTCTCTGGGAGATGGTAAGAAAATAATACAGGGATGGGGCAAATTAGATTTATAGTTGTTCATATGGAAAATAATACAGTCAATAATAAATAATATAGTCATAAACTCTGTGTTTCGTGTACTCACAACTGTAAATCTACTTTTGCCCACCCCACATATAAAAGTCCAGAAGAATATGTAATAAAATGATAACACTGGATATCTCTGGATGGTAAACTTATGGATGGCTTTTCTTTTCCTTTTTTGCTTATTTATATTATCTTTCTTTTTTCACAAAAAAACCACATTATCTATGTAACTAATAAAATCCTGGCCAAATGAGTACAGCTTAGAATGTGTTTGTATAGACATGTGGTGCTTTATATACTGATCATTCTGGTCCAGAGTTATTTTTTAAGGAGCAAAAATACCAGAGCTCTAAAAAATGCACTGAAATGGCTTCATGCAGCTCAATACAAAGTTTTAAAAAACACAAAAAATATTATTTAAAACACATTGGCAGTTCTTAAAGGGTTTAACATAAACTTAACTCATGACCAGCAATTCCACTCATAAGTATCTATCTACCCAAGAGAAATGAAAACCTAGACTCATGAATATAAATGCAAATGTTCATAGCAGCCTTATTCATAAGAGCCAGAGTGGAAATTGTCCATTAGCTGGTGAGTGGATAGACAAAATGAGGTACAGCCATTGAGTGCAATACTAGTCAACAACAAAAAGGAACAAACTACTAACACAAAGAACCTCCAAATATATACTCAAGGAAAGAAGATAGATGTAAATGATCACGTTATATCCAGAAATGTACAGAAAAGGCCAATCCAATATAATATCCAGAAACATCCAGAAAAGACCAATCTATAGAGAAAGAAAGCAGATTAGTAGTTGCCTAGGGGCCAGAGTGGAGATGAGAAATCTCTTCAGTGATAGAAATGTTCTAAAACTGGATTATGGTTATACAACTCCATAAATATTCTGAAAAGCATTGTCCACTTGTAACAGGGGTACCCAAAAATTCCCCACAGCCTGTGGTTTGGGGAATGGGGGATGGGACTCAGTGGAGCACAGTCATTTTCCCTGACAGATACCTTTGCATATCTATGGCTGATAGTTAGTGTCTTAGTTATGCAAATGGTCGTGGCCTTCCAAGGTGCCAAGGAGGTGGGAGAGGTTTTGACTGTAGAATGGTGACAAAAGAGCTTAGGGGCCTGTGTAAGGTTCTGCTAATGGCCAGAACTGGTTAACATACCCACTGCATCACAGGCCATGGTCAGGAATTTAAAAATAGGGCGGCACAAACAAATGAGCAAAACTGAATCAAAGGCATGTAAACAAGGAACAGACTAACAGTTACCAGTGGGGAGGGGAGGAGGGAGAGAAGGTGATTAAGTAGGGGAAGGGTTTAGAGGTGTGGATTGACTGGGAGAAAGGGTGGGCTGGGTTGGGGGGGAGAGTAATGAAGGGGAAAGTGGGACAACAGTAATAGAAAAACAATAAATAAATCAAAATAAATAAATAAATAAATAAAATAAGGCAGCAGCCATTGAGTTGAAGGAGAACCACACTGTTTGAAAGCAGGTAGGGAAGAGCCATGCTATTTGAAAGGACATAGAGGGAGCCATGCAGTCTGAAAGAAGGAGAGGTCTGGGCGGCCTAGTCTGCTGCTTTGATTGTGCCTACTCCAGCTGACTCAGAAGCCACCAAAGACACTTTTAAAATGTGTGTTCTTTCCTGGACTTCATCATGATCCAGTGCAACACGGCACACGCTTTCCTGAACTATTATATGGAGGCTGATGACATCATACATCAAATCCTGAAGCAGAGAGCTGACAGATAAGGAATGGGGAACTTCAGGGCATGATTTTGGCTTATAGCCTTTTGGGGAGCAAGGGAAGTGATGGGTCCTGTGCTCTGAGCAGGGGTGCTCACAGTCCTACCCAGGTTGGAATATTGTAAATAGAGACCTGTTTTCCTCAACACTAATTGTTGGGTTTTACACTAAAGCACCACATGATCAAACCCCACTTTGCTCAGTAACACACTTAACATGGTTAATTTTTTTTTAATTTAATTTTATTGTTTTTCTATTAGAGTTGTCCCATTTTTCCCCCGTTTCTCCCCCCAACCCAGCCTACTCCTTCTCCCACAGTCATTCCCCACCTCGTTGTCCATGTCCATGGATTATTTATACTAGTTCCTTTACTAGACCCTTCCCCTATTCACCCCCTCTCGTTCCCTCCAACCCCTGCTAACTGTTTTTCTGTTCCTTGTTCAGTTTTGTTCATTTGTTTGTGTTGTTCATTAGTTTCCTGTAATAGGTGATATCATATGGTATTTTTCTTTCATTGCCTGGCTTATTTTGCTAAGCATAATTCTCTCTAGTTCCATTCATGTTGTTGCAAACGGTAGGAGTTCCTTCTTTCTTTCTGCTGCATAGTATTCCATTGTGTAAATGTACCACAGTTTTTTAATCCACTCATCTACAGATGGGCGCTTATGCTGTTTCCAGCACTTGGCTATTGTAAACAGCACTGCTATGAACATAGGGGTGCATAGGTTCTTTTGAATTGGGGTTTCAGGATTCTTCGGCTATAGTCCTAGCAGTGGAATCGCTAGTTCAAAAGACAGTTCCATTTTTTGTTTTTTGAGGAAATTCCATACTGTTTTCCATAGTGGCTGCACCAGCCTACATTCCCACCAACAGTGCACTGGGGTTCCCATTTCTCCATATCCTCGACAGCACTTGTTGTAAGTTGATTTGTTGATAATGACCATTCTGACTGGTATAAAGTGGTATCTCATTGTGGTTTTTATTTGCATCTCTCTGATGGCTAGTGATGTTAAGCATTTTTTCATATGCTTATGGACCCTCTTTGTATCCTCCTTGGGAAAGTGTTTGTTCAGGTCCTTTGTCCATTTTTTAATTGGGCTGTTTGTCTTCTTGGTTGAGATGTATAAGTTCTTTATATATTTTAGAGATCAATCCCTTGTCTGAGGTATCATTGGCAAATATGTTTTCCCATATGTTTGGTTCCCTTTTCATCTTGCTGATGTTTTCTTTTGTTGAGCAGAAACTCTTTAGTTTGATGTAGTCCCATTTGTTTATTCTTTCCTTTATTTCCCTTGCCTTAGGAGATGTATCTGTGAAAATATTGCTACATGGGATATCTGAAATTTTCCTGCCTATGTTTTCCTCTAGGACTTTTATGGTGTCACGGCTTACATTTAAATCTTTTATCCATCTTGAGCTTATTCTGGTGTGTGGTGTAAGTTGGTGGTCTAGTTTCATTTTTTTGCACATCTCTGTCCAGTTCTCCCAGCACCATTTGTTGAAGAGGCTCTTCTCACTCCATTTTGTGCTCCTTCCGCCTTTGTCAAATATTAGTTGGCTATAATGATCTGTGTTTATTTCTGGGCTCTCTATTCTGTTCCATTGATCTACATGTCTGTTCTTATGCCAGTACCAGACTGTTTTGATCACAGTGGCTTTGTAGTATTGTTTGATGTCAGGTATTGTGATTCCTCCTACTGTGTTCTTCTGTCTCAAGATTGCTGTGGCTATTCGGGGTCTTTTTTGGTTCCATATAAATTTTTGAAGTATTTGTTCTAGGTCTGTGAAATATGTCACTGGTATTTTAATAGGGGTTGCGTTGAATCTGTAAATCGTTTTGTATAGTATGGACATTTTAATAATGTTGATTCTTCCTATCCATGAACATGGAATTTGCTTCCATTTACTTGTATCTTCCTTAATTTCTTTCTTCAGAGATACATGGTTTTCTGCGTACAGGTCTTTTATTTCTTTGGTTAAGTTTATTCCTAGGTACTTTATTTTTCTTGTTGCTATAGTAAATGGGATTTTTGTTTGTTTGTTTCTATCTCTGACATTTTATTGCTGGTGTACAGAAATGCCTTCAATTTCTGAATATTAACTTTGTACCCTGCTATTTTGCCAAATTCACTTATTATGTTGAGTAGTTTATTAGTGGAGTCAGTAGGGTTTTCTATGTACATTATCATGTTGTCTGCAAATAATGACAATTTTACTTCCTCTTTTTCAATTTGGATGTCTTTTATTTCTTTTTCTTGTCTGATTGCTGTGGCTAGAACCTCCAACACTATGTTGAATAGGAGTGGAGAGAGTGGACATCCTTGTCTTGTTCCTGATCTCAGGGGGAATGCTCTCAGTTTTTCCCCATTGAGTATGATGTTGGCTTCAGGTTTCTCATATATAGCCTTTATTATGTTGAGGTATGCTCCCTCTATTCCCATTTTGCTGAGAGTTTTCATCATAAATGGGTGTTGTACTTTATCAAATGCTTTTTCAGCATCTATGGATATGATCATGTGGTTTTTGTATTTCATTTTGTTTATGTGGTGCATTACATTTATTGATTTGCAAATATTAAACCATCCTTGCATCCCTGGGATTAATCCCTCTTGATCATGGTGTATGATCTTTCTAATGTGTTGCTGGATCTGGATCTCCAATATTTTGTTGAGGATTTTAGCATCTATGTTCATCAGTGATATTGGCCTGTAGTTTTCTTTCTTTATTGTGTTTTGACCTGGTTTTGGCATTAGGGTAATACTGACTTCATAGAAAGTGTTTGGGAGTTTTCCCTCTTCTTGGATTTTTTGGGGTAGTTTGAGAAGGGTAAATCTTGTAATATGTAAATTATACCTCAATAAAGATTTTTTAAAAAATCTAAACTATATCATTTAAAATAAACTTAATATGGGAAATCTTTTTCTAAAAGGTGTTACATTCCCAATACAATTGTTGAAGTTGTCTTTTCAATTTTGTTTCTTTCATTTACCTTTTCAATTCTCTCATATTAACATCTGATAAATTTTATAGCCTTCCATTTCCTTGTTTTATGGATTTGAAAACTGGCTTAAGTATACATTTAAATTTTAATCCCTTCCACCTGTCTACAGTTAGTTATCTGAAGTCTGGCCTCAACCTGACAGAGAGCACAGTTTTGAGTGTGGGCATTGAGAAATGTTGAGGAAACTCTGAACTATGTCAGGGTGCCCAGAAAGTCCGCAGAGAAACCACCAAGGCATAACTAAGTATTTTGGAGTCACCAAGGATACTCTCTGGTTCAGGTAAGATAATCGAGAATAGAGGCAAAGAATTTGCTTATTCAGTCCTCATTTAGTCAGGTTTATGCAGGTGGTTTGGCTAAAAGAAACTTGCTGATAATTTCCAGTGCGACTGCTTTCACTGCAGTTTACTCAGAAGGCTAGCTTCTTTCTTCGCCCTGGTGATATCTGATTTTTCCCATAATGCTTTCATGTGGGAGAAAATCTAACACATTTATGTGTTATTTATGTATCTTTGTCAGCTGCTGGTCAGTGGCAGAATTCAATGATCATTTATTCTTGTTCATTACTGGTGTTGTATAGACTGATTGCTAACTGTTCTCAGTATCCATTCTTCCTGCTTCCTTTTTGTACTTGAACTACTGAGCTTTAGCAGGAAACATGGCTGCCCAACTAGAGACTAGATTCCCTAGCTTTCTTCACTGTGAGATGTGTGCATGTGGCTAAGTGTTCACATGCAGGGTGATGTATGCATCTCTGCATAACCCCCTCCACTTCCTTTCTCCCCTTTCTATAGTCCATAATCGGAACATGGGACAGTACCATAGGGGACAATGTAAGAACAATGTAGATGGGATCTGGGACTCTGAATAACTACATTGAATATAACCATCTGGACCACTCCCCTGGATTTGCAAGTCTAAACAATTAGCAAGCTTACCTGTACTGTTTATATTTCTATTTTCTGCCTATTAAGGTTTTTTGACATCTAACAAACCTTTCTGACTGGAGAGCGATTGCCTGCCCCCCAGTCCCTGCTACCCTCAACTAGCCAATTCTTGGATAGCAAAGGGCTCAGCCTGGCATGTCTTTGATTTGCAAACGAACACATCCAGAGCATATTTCCTAGGTTTGGCCCTCACACCCCAGAGAGAAATATTCTTCTGGCTTAAGCATCCCAGGGCCAGGTACCAGACAACTAGGGACCACTATAGTTTAGAGTCCACCAAAATTATTCACACTAGTCAGTCCTAAACTGCATTGCTCTGTCTTGCCTTTCCCACAGAAACTGCTGTAAAGACCATGGTCTAGGCTTTCCCCTAACTGATGCCCCTTTTGTCCCAAAAAAATCAATGCATGGGGCCCTGCATGGTATGCTGCCCCTCATCTCTCAACAATTTATGAATATGAAGCATTCTGTTTTCCTGAGCCTCTCCTCTGACTCCTGCTGTGGCCACACTTGGCTGACCATCACATGAAAGAACACAGAACACTGCCATTGTAGCCTGGAGGTGTTAATGGTCTTCCCAATGTGCTAGGACTTCATGTAGAAGTAACATTCACACTTGTACATATTTGATCCATTCAAGACACTGATGAAAAAAGAAAAACTCTTGAAAATCAATGATTATAGTGTGTCCTATGACTTAAGTTTTAGCACTTTGTTTCCTAGTTCATCAAAGCTAAAGCTATAAAAAAGCTGTGAAATCAAATAATAAATTTGCTCCTCAGAATATATATTAAAGAGTAAGTTCCCGGACTTCTGGCCAAGATGGAGGTGTAGACAGACATGATGAGTCTCCCTCCACAACTAAGAAGGAATATAACTATCTCAAAACTAGAGATAACCAGAAGTTTCGGGAAATCGAGTTGCATGGAAGTCCAACAGACAAAGATATAAAGAAGAAATACTCATCCAGACAGGTAGAAGGGGTGAAGCTGGGGCAGAGAGGACGTAGTGTGGTGGTGGCAGCAGATGCGGCAGCAGCAGCAGGCCAGCAGAAAACACAGTCACACATTTTAAAAAGTTGGGAGGGACACCTGAGGAGCGTTCCCAGCCTCAGACCATGGTTCCAGCAGAAAATCAAGCATCATTGCTTCTGACTATGCAAACCAGTGGGAGATGGGGCAGAGGAAGAAACTGCTGGTCTCTCAGCAGAGTCTGCTTGTTTAAAGGGTCCCCACAGTCCTAGAATATCTGCATACCCACTGATTCTGGGAATGACAGCCAGGGCAACAGCTAGAGAGGCACCAGTCCCATATGGAGGTGGGAGAAGTGCCTCGAAAAGGGATGAGTGCTGAGCAAGCGGCATTTTTCCCTCTCAGACCCCTCCCACACACACAACGCCACAACGTGGTAAAATGGGTCACTCTATACTGACGAATACCTAAGGCTTCACTCCTTACAACATAACAGGAGCAACAGTTTACCTAAGACACAGAGGCAAACAAACACAGGAGCCTGTCAAAATGAGGAGACAGAGAAGTATGGCCCAAAAGAGGGAAAGGATCAAGGTTCCAGTGGGAGAACTAAGCGACAAGGAGATAGCCAACCTAACAGATGAGGAGATAGCCAACTTTACAGATGCAGAGTTCAAAACACTGGTGACAAAGGTGCTCACAGGCTTGACAGATATGCTTGAGCATGGCAAATGTATAAGGGAAGAAGTAAAGGCTATGCTAAATGAAACAAAAGATAATCCACACAAAACCAATGGTGAAGGGAAGGAAACTGGGGTTCAAGTCAATGATTTGGAACATAAAGAAGAAAAAACAGTCAACCAGTACAGAATGAGGAAACAAGAATTGAAAAATTGAGGAGAGGCTTAGGAACCTCTGGGACAACTTTAAATGTGTCAACATCTGAATCATAGAGGTTCCAGGACAAGAGGAAGAGCAAGAAATTGAAAACTGATGTGAAAAAATAATGAAGGAGAACTCCTCAAATGTGGCAAAGGAAATAGACATACAAGTCCAAGAAGCACAGAGAGTCCCAAACAAGCTAGATCCAAAGAGGACCACACCAAGACACATCATCATTAAAATGCCAATGGTTAAAGATAAAGAGAGGATCTTAAAAGCAGCAAGAAAAAAGAAGAGAGCTACCTACAAAGGGGTGCCTATAAGTCCAGCAGCTGATTTCTCAAAAGAAACTTTGCAGGCAAGAAGGGACTTGCAAGAAGTATTCAAAGTGATGAAAATCAAGGATCTACAACCAAGACTACTCTATCCAGCAAAGCTATTATTTAGAATGGAAGGGCAGATAAAGTGCTTCCCAGAAAAGGTCAAGCTAAAGGAGTTTATCATCACCAATTCATTATTATATGAAATGTTAAAGGAACTTATTTAAGAAAACAAAGATCAAAACTATGAACATTAAAATGATAACAAACTCACAACTATCAACAACTGAATCTAAAAAATAAAAACAAAATCCAACTAAGCAAACCAGAATAGGAGCAGAATGATAGGTATGGGGATCATCTGGAGGGTTATCAGCTGTGAGGGGGAAAGGGGAGAAATGGGGAAATGGTGCAGGGATTAAGAAGCATAATTGGTTGGTACAAAATAGACAGGGGGAAGTTAAGAATAGTATAGGAAAGGGTGAAGCCAAAGAACTTATATGCATGACCCATGGACATGAACTCAGGGGGGTGAAATTGCTGGAGAGAAGGGGAGTACTGGGCAGAGGGGAGCAAAGGGAAAAAAATAGGACTACTGTAACAACATAATCAATAAAATATACTTTTTAAAAAAAAGTAAGTTTCCAAATAACACACAATTTTTTTTTTTTTTGGTTGCAGCTTCCATAAACTAAGACAGCTTTTCATAAAGGATTTAACATCTCTGCTCAAAGTACATTATAGGCTCATTGAAGACGAGGAAGGTGCTGCCATTAGTGACAGTAACCCAATTTAGAAACCAGTCACCTTTGGATTGGTGCCTTCAGTGTTAAATTTTTTACATCCAGTCTGGAAGTTAATATACCTATGCTGTGTAATTTGCAAGAATTTTCAAATGGCTTCTTTATCATTATAAAAACCATGTGTGGATAGATTGATTTGGTCTTATTGTTTTAAATATTCTTGGGTCTTCTGTTTTCTGTTAATTCTTACCTCGAACAAAGACGTAAGAACTATATTGTTCATAATATTCTCCCATTCTTACACGGATTGTGTAGAGGCCTTCGTCTTCTTTATTGAGATGAGAAAATATCAGGGTTGCGCGATCTCCACTCCAATGTGTTTGCACCCATTTTGATGAAGAAACAGGTGCTCCTGGTTGGGATGCAGGGGAGAAGTCAGCAAATTAATTGATTTTTTTTCTCTACACACTTCTTTCTCTCTCGCCTCCATTCTTCTCTCTCTCACTCTCTCTCCCCCCATCCCCTCCCTCCTTCTCTCTGTCTATTCCTCTTCTTCTATATTGATAGCTATTTGACTCCTAGAGGAAGTCTCTAGGGCTTTATATTGGTAAAAATATTAGACCAGAAGCGAGGGGACCAGTGCCAGATACACAATCTGCAGTGCAAAATGAAATTGCAAGTTTCCCTGTTCAAAAAGCAGAGAAAAAGTACACTGAACCCTGGCTGGTGGGATTGAGCGCTGGCTGGCCTGTAAACCGAAAGGTCACTGGTTCAATTCCCAGTCGGGGCACTTGTCTGGGTTGTGGACAAGTAAGAGGCAACCTATTGATGTATCTCTAATACACAATGTTTCTCTCCCTTTTTTTCTCTCTCTTTTCCCATCACTCTAAAAATAAATAAGTAAAGAGATGGATAGATAAAAATTTAAAAAAGAAAAAAAGTACATTGAAAAGTACTAAAGTATTAGGCTTTTTCCTTTAAAAATAGTTTACTGCTTATAAAATACAATAGGAATGATACCAGTTGCAGAAACTAATATTTTGGTGCTATGATTTTACAAAAATAATATTGTGATATCACATTAATGTGATATTTTAATTAATAATAAATATTTCTGGCTTGCTTTTCTGTAAATTCAGTTATTAGGTCATCAATTCATGCCTTTGGCAACTTCATTTTAAATGGATATAATTTAAAGCAACATCGGTCACATTTTGCAAATATAAGATCCTGAAGGAGATTTGAAAATTTTTATTTTGAGAAGGATCCTTCTGCTGATGCAACCATTACTGCAGCTGTTAAAAGTGTTAATTAGTTATAGTATTCTATAGGTTTATATTAAGTAGTATTATATAGCTGTGGTATTTTAAAGTTAACATTGGGTTAACTCTCTGATAAAATATTTTAAAATATAAATTTTACTACTCTAGAGCTGATTATTCTTAAAAAACAATTTTTCTATCAAGATTTAACTCTCATACAAGTCAGTTGCATGTAAGTCTAAATTTAATTTTAAATGCAAATTTACATAATTGCATTTTAATGTTTTCTTTTACTTGTCCTGTAATTTGTGAAGGTCATACAAGAAAATGAAAATGACTTCATGGTTTGTATTTAATTCAAACACCTATTTATGCATTCTATCACTATTCTATCACTATCTCTTCAATTAGGAGGAAAAATTATTTTTAAATTTTTCTTCCTTGTTGATAACTACTTTATCCAAAGTTTCATGTAAAAATAGTGTTCTTTTACATTTAATGTGACAATCTTTAGACTTAATGTCTGCCCTGACTGGTGTGGCTCAGCTAGGTGGGTGTTCTGCGAAGCGAAAGTCACAGTTTCAATTCCCTGTCAGGGCACATGTCTAGGTTGGGAGTTCAGTCCCCAGTCAGGGTGCTCATATCGATGTTTCTCTCCCTCTCTTTCTCCCTCTCTTACCCTCTCCTTAAAAATAAATTAAAAAAAAAAGCAAAAACAAAAAACGCAATTTCTACTTCTAAGCCTATAGATAGCTGTTTTGTAATGTTGGGCAGTTTTCGTAATTAGAGATTCTAAACTCTTTGAAGAATCCTACCAACTGCCTTATGTGTTTTATTGCGATGTCTATATATATACATTTATTTTGTAATATTTTACTGACAAAGATTATTGCCTGATTGCTGGCATTTCCTGACAGTGCTCAGGCCAGGGATCTAATATTTGTGGAGATCCCACAAAAATAAGTTCTGGGGATTGCCTGGCAAGCTCGCCTCCCACTGATAGTTCCCATGCTGCCCCTCTCCTCCTCTAGGGACATGTCCACCAACGATGCTGCTGCTGCCGCCATGCTGGCTTCAATCTGAGCCCAGGTCCAGGTTCCAGCCATTGCCTTGGGACTCCACAGAGTCACAGACTGCTCCAGGTGCCCCCATGCACAACTGACATGCTCCATAGTCTCATTGGACTATAAACTTCATTTATTTTGCCAAGTAAAATTAACTTACAAAATGAATGTCTATTTAAGTAACATAAGCAAAATCACATTTTTTGTAATCCTTTCCATATGTTACTTGATGATAAATTATAATTTCCACAAATATATTATAAAAGTTCTGCTATTTTGATATATATGTAAAAAACTTTTAAAACTTTCAATAGGTTATGCCCTCTGATGTTTAGTTTCCACCAGCTCTGATAAACAGATCTGCAGTTTATGGACATCCATGCTCTCCTGTGGCAGGCCCAGGCTGTGACCTTCTGTGAAAAAGAACCTAAGTGAGAATTTGTTTTCAAGACTCACCATTTCTGTACCACTGGACCTCCGGCTGGAAATGCTTAATTTCAGGAGTGATAACAACACGGCAGCCTAGACTCAGTGTCTCACCCTCTCTACCAAAAGACACATCAAACTTGTCATCAAAGTGGATCTCAAACTTGGATGCATAACCATAAGGGGTCACAGCAGCTGGGTACAACAAAAACAAATATCAGTAATTTATTTCCTCTCATCAAAGAGACATAAGCATTTTAATAAGCACTGGCAGAGAGCACTCACAACAAACACCGACCAAATGGTTTATCTGGGCAAAAACTAAATCTTACAAAAAAGTACACAGCATACAGTATTCCTTCACTTCTCACGGTATTACAGTCTAGACCCTGCCCCCCGCGATAGGTGAAAATCTGTGAAGTAGGAACCTTAACATTTATTTTCGTATTTATATATATTTTAAGGCTTTATAAATTTTTTCCACACACTTATAAACTATTCCCAGTCCCTTATTAACCTTTCCCATTCCCTTATTAACCTTTTCCACACTTTTATAAACACTATTTATGTTCTTATATTCTACACTCTTAAACCTATGTAACTTTAACAATGTACACATACAGTACCGCAAAATCCCGCAATACAGCAAAAAATCCGTGATAAATAATTAAATATAATATTTTTAAAATCCCGTGATACAGCGAGGCCACGATAAGTGAACTGCAATATAGAGAAGGACTACTGTATTCACATGTCATTATGAGAAACAGAAATTCTATGTATGAAAGTACTTGCTTCATTGGTCAGAAAAGTTTACATATGATTAATAGAATTTAAAGGTCAGGTTTAATGCTTTATTTAAAATGTAAATTAATATCACATTTACCTTAGATTTAAGTAGTTAGCAGAGATATATTCAATACACATGCACTTTTTAATTTTAGATTCTGTGTTCATTTAAACTGCTGCTTGTAATTTTGGAACAAATAGCCATATCAGTCCTAAAAAATGAGTTTTTCAGTTAGTTGTTTTAGTTTCTTTAATAATCTAAATTAAAAAATATATTATAAGAAATGCCAATGGAGAATACTAAAAGGTTTAAAGTATTGTAAATTAAAAAATATTTTTTTCTTAAAAATGTCTTATTTATAGATTGTGTAAATGCCTGCATCATAACCTCTCCCATGTTTTATTTTTTCTTTTCTCAAAGAAAAGGCTTGAGAAAGTAATGACTATTTATTTATGGATTATTATAATGCCAGACACACTACATTTGACATCATCTAATCCTTGCAAAAATGCCATGACATAGATATTAGTTTTTCCTCTTTTTCAGATGGGGATATAGAAGTTCACAAATATATGGCTAATCACAAGGGTTCAAAGGTTTCACATATGAAGTTAAAGTTGAAACCCATACCTGCCCAACTCTAAAACTTAGGCCCTTTCTCTCATGCTTCATCTCTCTCTCCCTCCGATTTGTTAATATTAATTTGAAAAAGCAAGCTAACATTTATTGAGTTCAGCTTGCGCCAAGTATTGTTTCAAGTGTTTAATGTCTATTAACTCAAGCCTCATAAAAACCATATCAAGTAAGTGCCATTACTATCTATTTTATAGATGAGGGAACAGCAATATAGGGAGACTAAATAACTGTTCACATTCACCCCACAGAGCCAAGATTTATGCTGTCAGGACATCTCAAGAATTTGTGCTGTCAACCAATACATGATGTCTTGAATTTGTGTATTTCCAGGCAACACAATAGGGAAATAACTTCTCTTTGAAGCATGTTTTATCTGTCCCACTTCTATATGATGATGTCCCACTGAAATCAAAAAGCAAAACAACTTGATCAGACCTTCCTCATTAGGAAGCAGGGCCAGTTCCAAAGATGCCTTGGGGAGCAAAGGTAAGGGTTGCAGTAGGCCTGAGGTTTAGGGGTTGGCAAATCTGTGAGCTAAAGCTAGACTGCTTCCTATTTTGTAACATTAAGAATGGTTTTAATATTTTAATGGTTGAAAAAAATAAAAAGAAGGATGAGATTTTGTGACATGTGAAAAGTGATAGGAAATTAAAATTTCAGTGTTTATAAATAAGGTTTTATTGGAACACAGCCATGTTTGTTCATTTACCTACTGTCTGTGGCTACTTTTGCGTTACAATGGCAAAGCTGAGTAGTTGTGACAGAAACTGCATGGCCCACAATCTAGTCTTTTACAGAAAATGTTTAGAATATGGTTTAAAATTAGAAAGACCAGGTTATAAATCCCTACTCTGTCACTATATATATTCTTGTCCCATTATTTAATCTCTCTAATCTGCTTTTTCATCTGCATGTCACAGATAAAAGGGTACCTATTTCATAAGCTTTGGGAGAGCATTAAATCAATCAATGCATATAAAAAAATGTCTTAATACAGTGTCTGGCACAACTAATCAATACATATTAACTATTAGAACAGAACCAACAGCAGGGAGCTTTATCTATGATATTTACCAGCATATTCTAAGCACCTAAACTAGTACCAGCACATAGCAGATGCTCTATAAATATTAATTGAATAAATTGATGAGTCCTCTGTTTTCTGTGTTGGCAATAATTGCAATTAATTCAGGGTCCAATCAGAGGAGGCTCAGAAAGATTAAGACGTTAGAGAAGTCAAGTTGAGCTAGGCTTTCAGTCCCTGACTTGATGGAGAAGAGGAAAATGGGAGGAACGTGGATGATGATAAAGTGGTAGTGGGAATGAAAAAGATGCATTCAGAAAATTGTGTGATGATCAATAGGCTAGTTTTGGGGACACTGGGAGATAAATCATAGTTTCAGGAGTTCCACCTATTCTGTATCAATATAAATCAAATGATAGAAGGACATGATTTGGAATGTGCTCCTCCCTCACTCCCACTCATCATCCCTTCCTACCTATGGTATTGATGCCAATTATTATAATTGGAATATTAAAATTAGAAGCTATTTTATAAAATTGATAGAGAAAGTCATCTACAGACATCAAACTAATGAGTTAGGTGAAAATCTGACCCATGAGAGTATCTTCATCAGTCATTTTCAAAACTACCACTTATTTTTTAATGCTTGGAAATTAAGAAGTTAGGGTTTGGCTACTTTTTTCAGTCTGAGCATTGTAAGCATCAAACTACCATTTGGATTTTCTTTTTATTGCTTCCCATGGAAAAAGAAGTTTTAATGTAGATGAAATAATTAAAGTTTACAAATTCACAAGTTACTACTAATTGGAATATTTTTTAATAGCTTGTAATTTAACCACATTTAGACTTCATTTTATTTATTTTTCTTATTGTTATTTTTTAATTTTAGTTTTATTGTTTTTATATTACAGTTGTCCCACTTTTTCCCTCATTGCTCCCCACTACCCAGCCCACTCCTTCTCCCACAGTCAACCTGTTGTCCATGTCCATGGGTTATTTATACTAGTTCCTTTACTAAACCCTTCCCATACTTATTCCCCTTCTCTCCTTTACCCTCTCCCTTGTAGATGTCATTTTAAATTGTACTTCATAAATAAATAAATTCATTCATTCATTATTGAATAGCTACTCTTTGTGAGATGCTGGGGTTTAAAGGTGAAAGATCCAGCTTTGCCTTCAAGCAGCTCATGAGCCACTGGGAGAGAAAAACACAGAACAGTTAACAGTGTCCAGTGTGATAGATGTTATTATGGAGGTGCCGTGGACTCACCAGGGACACCCAACTCTGAATGGGTGGGGTAGGGGTGGCAATGGGGGTCGACACGGATTTCTCAAGGAGATGATGCTGACCTGGATATTTAAGGAAGAGTAAAGCTGCTCTGGCACAGTCCAGACTCGTGTGTGTGTGTGTGTTTAAATCCCTGCCCAGGTTTGTGTAGTGATCCTTCTTATTTTATGCAGAAAGTCATAAAAGTATTTGTCTTTTTTAACCCATCATATCTCGGCTCTTATAAAACCTGAACAAAGATATTATATTCAGAAAGAGAATAGTAACCAAAGAATCTAAAAATATAAAACTAACCATAGACAGCTATTATATAGATATTTAATACCAGCATGTATTATACACTATGCATTTATTTCAGCATTATATAATAGCTTATTATGCTGTTTTATTCTTTTATTTTTTCTATTTTTATTTTATTTTTTAATTAATTAATTAGTTTGTTTCTTTGTTTGTTTGTTTTTAGAGAGAGGAGAAAGGAGAAAGAGAGGGAGAGACACATCACTGTGTGGTTGCCTCTCACTAGCGCCCCCCAACTGAGGACCTGACATGCAACCTAGTCATGTACCCTGACTGGGAATCGAACCAGCAACACTTGGCTCGCAGGCCGATGCTCAATCCACTGAGCCACAGCAGCCAGGGCCGTATTTTTCCTATTTTTTAAAGTCAGTTTTACTAAAACATTATTATATCCAGTAAATTTCACTCTTTCCAGTGTACAATTCCATACACTTTTTCTTTTTTTAATTTTTCAATTATAGTTGACAATATTATATTAGTTTCAGGTGTACAGCATATTATGCTGTATTTTAAACGGAGATGGCACTTAGAAAATATATTTTTAACTTACAGCTGAGCGGCATGGTAGAAGCCCCAGTATGGAAGCAAGTCTCATCAAACTCTCCCTTATACCCTAGAAAAGAAAGCAGAAATGCATGTGAACTGCTTTTTGACTTATTTACCTTTTAGCAGTGAGAATAATTATAAAAAACACATTTTGAAAAAAACAAGTCCAGCAAACCTACTCTTTACCACAACTGAGGCATATGCTGAAAGCTCTCCTTTAACATTCATTGCTGAGGCCCGGTACTGAGCTGTGTCCTCAAAATCGCATCTGAAAGAACAGATAGAAATGAGTGGCCATCACAGTGATACTCCTTGTAATTAATAGCTATTCCTTCAAGGATTTCTTTTCTACCATGACACACTGCGTATCAGTGGGTAACATGTGGTTCTAAGGAACTCTTGATGAAGCTACTCTCTCTGATCTGGTTCCCTGTGGGATTTTATGTAGTTCAAGAGATTTACTGCAGGTTCAAGCCAGCAGCACAGAATAGGAGAAGACCTATAGTCCATTGCGACCCTAGCCCAGGTTCATTTATAATGTCTAAGAAACGCCAACAAAATGCTCAGCACATATACTACAGCATGAACGAGATTATAATAAACTGGGGCACAGCCTCCCCACTGGCTTCCTTCAGGGTGAGTTCAGTCTGGGGGCAACAGCACAGCAGACAGAGAAGCAAACAGCCTTTCCTTGCAGACTTTCACAGCCTCCCTGAGCCACAGGCCAGGTCCAGGTGGGCCTAATGTGTTGTTCTGCGTTCTAGACTCAAAGTACAAACAAGTTATTTATCCCTTACTTCTACTAAGGTTCAGGGCACACCTGGAGTTTCGGCTCACGCACAACACAAGAACTGTCATTTGGAAGTTCCTCTGAGTTACAGTACAAACATTGGGATGTCTTTAATAATGGAGTTAAGGAAGCCCTGGATGCTGTGGCTCAGTGGATTGAGCATCAGCCTGCGAGCCAAGTGTTGCTGGTTCGATTCCCAGTCAGGGCACATAACTAGGTTGCACATCAGGTCCCCAGTTGGGGGTGCAAGTGAGAGACAACCACACAGTGATGTGTCTCTCCCTCTCTTTCTCCTTTCCCCTCTCTCTAAAAATAAATATATAAAACAAACAAATAAATAAATTATTTTAAAAAATAATAGAGTTAAGGAGATAATGATCTCACAGAGAGATAAACAGGCTAAGATTACCAAGCAAGTTGTTTTGTGTCCTATAACTACCAGTTTCTGTGTTGTTCATTGACCCTGTAAGTTTAGTTTCACTTCTATAAGCTTATTTTTTGTTGAAATTTTATAGACATCAACAGAACCCTGGGAAGGTCAATACAGTTGTCTTTTCCATAATTTTAATTATCAAGCAACCACGTAGCACACTGTTTGTTGTTGTTGTTGTTGTTGTTTTTTTAAGTAGAACCACCGGCTGGCAGAATTGATGTAACTTGAGGTGAGGGTCAGAGCTTGGTGAATGTCACAGGGTGCCAAGGTGCTGTCTGAAGCTCAGCTTCACATGTATCAATTGCTCTGCTGAAGAGAAGCCTATAAATCTCTTAAAATCAGCATGATGTAAATTTTACTTCGGTATCTCAGCATGTCATGGTTTTATGAGAACTAAAATGTTTGGAGCTTGTTTAACTTTTTTATCGACATAACTAGGCTTGAATTTCAAAAACCATTTTCGGAGACATGATGAACTTTTGAGGATTTGGAAATTTTGACATGGGTTCTGCTTTCAAATTTTGCTTTGAGTTTTGCTTTAAAAAATCCCATGTCCACCCTCTCTGCATCTACAGGTTGATAGTGTGGGTGCATTGTTTTCCACAGTTGCTGGTGAGCTGACTTTCATTGCCAACCAAACCAACCTCCAAGGACTTTACTGATTAAAGGCAAAAGAATGTGACGATGATGATGTTGACTTAGAACTCTGAAAGGATAATTGAATATAAATGTCTATTTATGTAACTTATTTTCTTGCTGATGTCTAAGAAAAACTTGCCAGTAGATAAAAGGATAAATAAAAATATGCAAATTATTATTTTCTTAATATCTTTGACTAAATTCAAACATACTATCACTTTAGTAGGTAAAGTGGACTTGGCAAGAATGAGTCATACAGTCACTCTGAGCTGGGCACCTAGAGAAGCCATGCATGTTCATGTCCCCACTGTGATCGTGCTGCACTGGGGCAAGGGAGGAGGGCAGCTATTAAATGGATGAGTGAGGTACCACCCGGAGTGATTGTAAGGCCACACACACAGACCGTGATGTCCTCTTACTTGTTAATCTCCAGCGAGTGCATTCCATATCGACTTTCTATAATATACTTTCCAGGGTTTGCATGGACATTTATTGGCACCTGGTTTTTATACCTATGAGACAATGGCAACAAGGGGGAAGTAAGTTGAAGTATAAATAGCTTCATGATTAAAAGTGCACACACACACAATTTTTGTTCTTGAGGGAACATCTGTAAACCCAGCACCGAGGTCAGCAGCAGCACCTGTTCAATAAAGGCAAATCTACGGTAGACTAAATAAAATGCACAGTTAATACAACAAAACTTCTCACTGTATCTACTTTCTTGTCCATCACAAAAATTACATGTAAAAAGCAGAACATTCATAACAATGTGATTGAATCTTGCATATGTAATGTTGAGTGGAAGAGCCAGACACAAAAGAGTACACAGTGCAATGACTGCATTTATAAAAAGTACAAAACCAGAAAGGACCAATTCGTGCTGCTAGAAATCAGGAAAGTGATTTCCCCCTGGGGTTGGGGGACGGTAGAAAAGTGGGTGAGAGAACATGAAGGAAGCATCTTGGGTGCTGATAATGGTTGGTTTCTTTTTTTTTTTTTTAATGGTTAGTTTCTCGATTTCGGTGCTGGTTACATGGTTATGTACAGTCTACAGAAATTCATCAAAGCTCTACATTCATATATAATATGCACTTTTTGTCTGCATATTATATACTTCAGTAAAAGATCTGAATAAAAACTTAATCATTGTTGACATGACAGAGAAGTTTTTATGCTGGGGGTTTTGTTGTTGACTGTGTAGGATGAAAGAAAAACATTCTTCCTACTAACATTCTTGCCTGTTGTTAAAAAACAATATGATTATATTGGAAGCTCATTATAATTAAGTGTTTTATTCTGTCATAAGCAAGCATGGCTCTTAGCTTAGAACTTAAAATATTAATCATAAAAAAAACTTCTGAGAAATAAAAGCTGAAAGATTGATGGCCTTTTTCTGACTGTCCTACGACTCTCAGGCCTCAGAGAGTAAGGCAACAGCAATGGTTCTCAACCTTCCTTATGCCACGACCCTTTAATAGAGTTCCTCATGTTGTGGTGACCCCAACCATAAAACTATTTTCGTTGCTACTTCATAACTGTAATTTTGCTCCTGTTGTGAATTGTAATGTAAATATCTGATATGCAGGATGTATTTTCATTGTTACAAATTGAACATAATTAAAGCATAGTGATAATCACAAAAACAATATGTAATTATATATGTGTTTTCTGATGGTCTTAGGCAACCCCTGCGAAAGGGTTGTTCGACCCCCAAAGGGGTCGCGACCCACAGGTTGAGAACCGCTGGGCTACAGGGAGAAACTCTTCCTGAGACACAGTCTCCCAAGTCTAGAAGTGGCACCTTGATTTTTTACCATTCCTCATGGTCTCAATAGCCAGTGGCTATGGTGCCAAACCAGACTCTCCTGCTTAAGCCATTTCCTGCCCAAAGGAAGAGCTGATTTTACTTTTTTCCCTTTCAGACACCCCACTTTACGTGCACAGATAACATAAATAACACTAATAACCACAACTGACACAGAGCATTTACATAGTATGAGCCAGGCAAGGTTCAAAGCACTTTATGAATAGATTAGTAAATTGAACCCTCATAACAACCACATGAGGCAGAAATATTTCTAATATAATTTTCCAGAGGAAGAAACCAAGGCGTGAAGAGGTTAAGTAACTTGTCCCAGTTCACGGTTAGGAATAGCAGAGCTGGGATTTGAACCCAGGCAGTCTGGCTCCTGACAACATACAATGCTTCTATTTTCCAATTGTTCTCTATTTAGCTACATTTTATTTCTTCAGACTTTTGGAAATGGTAATAGGAGATTTGGGATCAGGGAGCGTGGTGGAAAGGAAGGGTGCAAATAATCTTCAATCAGTTCCTCTCTGCAACTTGCACACTCACACGCTCATGTGCCCTACAGGCTCTGTCTATGTCACTGAAACACATATCAATTGCCTATACTTTTTAAAATGCATCACTCTCCTCCATTTAGCAAAATCCCAACTGATCCTTCAAGGTTTATATCAAATGCCACTTCTTCAATAAACTCTTCCCTAAAAAAACACATACAATATTAATTTTTCCTATTTCTCTGCATTGGCATTACTTGGATCAAATTGCAAGATATAACACTTATTCAATTATGGCTGAATATGCATCACTTCTACTAAGCTTCCAGTGCCTTGAGGATGGGGATTATATCTGGTCCATATTTACTTCTACTCCCACTCTCAAGGAAATATGAGTCATAGGCACATTGTAGGCACTCAGTATTTTTTAAATTGGACTGAACAGAGTTACTGTGTAATGCAATAGATTAATTATAGCTTCATAATTTTTGACCAAAGGAACAGAGTTCTCACAAACATATACTTCATGATATGGATAACTCAAAATAAGTGCGTATGAAAACAGTAGCTTGAGGCTCTTTGTGCCTCAGTTCTGAGAGGGCTGGACTGGCTTAAGAATTACAGTTACATGTATGATGTCAGATGGGTACTAGATTCGTATCGGGATGATCACTTCATAAGTTATATAAATGTCTGGTCATTGGGTTGTACATCTGAAATTTATTTAATATTGTATATTAACTGTAATTGAAAAATAAAAACATTTTGCAGCTCCCAGGGTTGCTTCACCTTCCTTGCTCTACAGTACTACCTGACTTCGCTCCTTGATGACTTTTCTAATGTGACTACCTGGCACATGATTTTGGCTTAGAACACACACACAACTTTGAGGATCTTCTGATCTTTCCTGTGGTACTCCAGATGTTATTGTAAGAAACACCTGTTTTAAAGCAGCAGACAAGGAGTAAGTTAAGAAGCCGTTCAATTCTATCCTCCAAGGACTTCACCAAGGCATTCAGGTTCATGGTCACTTGAGATTGGCTGTCTTCAGCATTAAGTCAGGGAAGGAAGGAAGGGTATGTGACCTGCTCTTTATATGCTTCACAGCTTGTTATTTCTGGAAAGTGAAATTCCAAACTGGCCAGTCATCAGCTAATTTTGGAAAGCAATTTACGACCTGAGATTATCTGTCAAGAGGTTTTTGGAATTCTTGTGAATATTCAGATTTACATTATTTTCCTTATCATTTTCATGTAGAGGCTACAAACAGTTATTGAGCTTCCATTTACTATAAGTATTTATAGACTAATACTCTTTATGTGTGTAAAACACACTCAATTCTTTTAAAAATTGCCGGTTGGGATATTGGGCTGACTTTGATAATGAGAGTAACAATGAAAGCTCTTTGGTGGTATAAAGCATGGTCAAGTAAAAGGGCTGCATTCTATTTTTTTCTATCAGTAAATAATGCATACCAAAATTATATTATCATGTTTAATCTCTCCACAAAAATGACTGCTGCTTATATTCCAAACTTATGTCTTGAATAAACAGTCATTACCCACTTCAAAAACCAATTAGCCAGGAGAAATCAATCCCATTTGGATAGATTTTGGAATTACATAAATAAGAAAAATCTAAAATAAACCTCAGATTCTTATCTTGGGAAGTAATTAAAACTTGCAAATAGTTTTTAATTATTTTAAATGTAAGTTGTTTTCCTAAGGTAATATGGTAGAAACTATAAAATTTAAATACTACATTGTGAATAACTATACTCTTATAAACAAATTCAATACATGACTAATGAAATTTATAAAATTCTTATAATTTGCAAAAATAGAAAAAGACTTTTGCAAATCTCTGTTCTTTCTAAGATATATTTCTCATACTATTTCATTCCCAGGTTTTAAATTATTATCATGCCTAAAGACAATTTAAGTACCTATTTTCCAATTACTTTAGGGACAAAGTGAAGAATTCCAAGCATATATTTTCAGTGTCTCACTTGAGGATCTAGCCCAGTAACCACATTTAGGTTTTAAAAAAATGGGTGTTGAGTGAGTGAATGAATGCATGCTGCTCACTAATACCAACATATGTTCCCGTGAGTTTGTGTGAATCTCCCTGCAGACTAAAATACAAATTTCCATTGATAAAATTGACCCAGACTTTGGGTTTGAAATCCAATTAAATCTGGCTCTTATAACTCAATTTTCTCCTTATTTTAAAGGGAACTTTTCTCTTTTACTGTATTTCATATAATTTTTCAAAATGACTAGGCAATACATTTGAACCAGAAGTGTAACAGTGCACAGGAAACAGTTTTCTTCCTCACACTTTCCTGCCTTCTACCCAGCTCTTCCCCACAGTTAACTGTTCTTAGATTCTTACATCTTCTTGCAGAGTTCCTTTATGGAAATAAAACAAACACAGTCCTCCCTTAGTATCCATAGTGGATTAGTTCCAGGACCCCCTAAAATACCAAAATCCACAGATGCTCAAATCCTTTATATAAAATGGCACAGTATTTATATGTAATCTATATTCGCATATAGGCTACAAAGTACACCCCCACATGATCTCATCTGTATGGATTCAACATACTGCTCGGCATGTGACAAACTCAAATTTTGCTTTTTAAAACTTTCTGGGATTTTCCCCCCAAATATTTTCAATCTGTAGTTGATTGAATCTGTGGGTGTGAAACCTATGAATATAAAATTTCCTGACTACACAAACATGAATTTTCCCCTCCTCTTTAAACCGATATATAGCTTATTATACAAGCTATTATATAAATATAGCTTACTAAAAAAAACTTTATTTTTTCTACCAGATGTATTCTTTTCTTTCCATGTTGACTAAGCCCATCTTCAGGGTGGTCGGCTTCACTGTAGTGGTGCAGCATTGTCTTCTGCAACTAATTTTTCTATTGGACCCAGGGCCTAAACAGGCTTCCTTCTGTTTTCAAAATGGATAGAGCTCCTCAGGGTCTCTGCACCTGGCCATGATGAGTGATGCGTGCTCCTGTCATTTAACAATCTCTGGGTAACCTCTAGATTCTGTTACATAGGCTTGGCCAGCATGTGAGAATGACCAAAGAGCAGCTGCTGTGTGTTCCTGTCATTTGTCAGTCCTCAGGGATTTTCATGATCTGAGGGTGCTTAGTGGAAACTTGGAATTAAACAGTCTCTGGTTAAGTTCTAAGGGAGCCAAGCCCAAGGAACACATGTCTATGAAAGATGTGGCTAAGGACCTCACTGCTACAAGGAGAGGCAGCATGACTGCATGAAGCATTATCACAAACTTATTTCTATAGTTTACATCCTCTTATTTAAGAGGGTCACTATCAATTATTTCTTTCATATTTGTCTTCAGCATTAGACCCATAAAGCTGCAGATGTGAACCAAAAAGTCATAAATACCAGCAAAGTAATCACCAACTACCTTTGTTCTTGCTTGGGCTGTGGCTTCCCTGATCATTGAAGGGAAGGACACTTTCTGAGGTATTATAAAGTCAGAGCTTCATGTAATGATTTTTTTTTTTTTTTAAAGACAGCATACCCAGAAAGGTGCACTGATCCCACATAGGTTTACCCCCAGAGGTGGATTTACCTTGTAGCCAATGAAACTGAAGTTGTAGGGTTTCTCACTAGCACAGGTCTCCACAAGGCTCTGTGCCTAACTTATACTACTAATTTCATAAGGGCTTCATGCCCCACAAAATCTGGATCTGACATTTTCATTGCCATAGCCAGTTTTCAGTTATCTGGTAGCTTATTGTCCAAATTTCAGCTTTATCCAGGGGCAAATCTTGCTCTCTGAAGAATGGTTAACTATTTTCTTAGTGGTCCATTAGTTCTAGTCCTGTATATTTACTTTTTGCTTCACTGCAAGGCAACAGGATTTTCTCTGACATGCTCTGATCCATTCCTACAGGTAGAATTTTGGGTAGTAATAAAGTTGTCTTCTCCAAGCACTAAAGGGTGTGTAGAAACTAGAGGGAGGCTTGTTACAGTAAATGAACAGCCTCTCAATCATTCCTGAGAAAATCTTGACTCTGTCCTTTTATTTTTGTTTAAAAGGATCCCTAGGACATAAAATTCACATGTTAAGAAAATAAATGTTTCAAAGTCAGATATGAAAGTTTTGTAAAGAATGGTACTACTGCTCAGTTCCATTAGTGAAGTTAACTGAAAATTGACAATACATTCTGTTTTTCAATTTAACTGGAATTTTAAGAGTTGAAAATTTGGTCATCTCAAATTTTTCTGGGGAGTTTTTATTTTTTGTTTGATTGTTTTTAAGTCACTCCCTTTCCAGTCAAAAAATACAATGTAAGGAGTTTAACCTTTGACATAATTTGAGCTCTACCTTTGTGAAACCATATAACTGGCTTAATAAATAACACCATCAATATACTTAAGCTTGTTTGTGTTGTAGTGTCTGTGTATTTAACAGAAAAAATAAATGCATAAGAAAGTAATATTTATCTCTCAGATATTATTTTGTATGCTTTTAAAAATCATCTTTAACTCAAATTTTAAAAAAGCAGGAAAAGAGATAGGATGTTGTGTAATAAATATATATACCTAATTAAGGACTTGATTATTCATTCATTAGTAGTACATTTACATTTTATGAAAGGATTTTTTTTACTGACCAAATAATATTTCTTGGAGCTGAAAATGTGTTATTCTTTATGCATTTCTATAGGAAAGTTTGGATTTTTTTAAAGGTGGGAAGTAATCAGTTTTTGAACAGAAAATGTCCCTTTAATAGGCCAAATTGTGCAACTCTATACTCACAGAGAAAGGTGAGGCAAAGATAGGTTGATTCTTAGCTCACTATAGCATACTTCTGTACTTTAAAGCTTGTATATTTATTTTTTAACTTCCTTTGCATCGAAATATGTTCCTACAGTTCTCATCTTTGTTTATTATAAATTATTTGCCTTCATAATATATAAGTGGCTTGGGTTTTCATTCTTTGGTTTTCAAACTCAAGAAGCCTGATAAAAGTTTACATACAAGAAAAAATATAAGTAAATCTAGTATTATCGGAGGCAGGTTGATATCATAGATGAATTAAAAAAAAACTCACCCCCTGTTCCTTAAGAATAACCCTAGATGGGGGTTTGTCTTGTCAGCTACCTCGATTTGTGCTAGCCAGGTGTCTGACCAACATTAGAGATAATGGGGAAGAAAGGAGGAGGCAGGGGGTCTGTGAGTGACAATGCTGTCCAGTGCAGTGCATTTACCACTACCCCTTAGGGTAAGAAAACAGCATGCAAAATACTCATGTCAGAGAATGAAGTGAAAAACATTTTTTTGAGTTGCCTCAAACATTTTCATACTTCTGCTTTCTGTGGCAGACATTCATGACATAAAACAGGAAAATTCTGAGTTTAGGGATCAAAAAAATCATTGACAATTACAACGGAAGGAGAAAAGGGGTGCTTATTCTTTATAGAAAGAAAATTCCTTCTGGCCTCATATTGAGTGATATTTCCCATCAAATCCCTACTTTTTTTTTTGGCTTTAGAAAACACATTGAGACTTCAGCTCACATAAAGAGTAGAGTTGGAGCCCTTTGGGCTTTAATTATTTTTGAAAAGGCAGTATTTCTTCTCACAAAATGATACCTACATTTAATGAGAAAAAACTTTTATGGTCCATAGCAGTTATAGATTTTTTTCTTTGTATGTTAATATGTTGATAAAATTTTAACACTTTATGTAAGATAAAGACTCATCTGTGTAATATGATTATAAAGTATCATAATGTATGCAAGACTGTTCTTCCCATATATAAAATATTAATTCCACTTCACCATTTTAAAAATCTACACAAATTTGTAAATGTTTTCACTTACTCCTGCATATTTATAATGTTGAATGTTTTCACTAGAGATAAAATTAACTTTGTTTAATTGATTCTATGGTTAGTTTTCATAAAGATAACATACCATGTGACACGAGGTTCTGGCCAGCCAGATACCGAGCAGTATAATTTTACATTTTCTTTCTCCCAAACAGTGTGGGAACGAAGTTTAATGACAAACTCGGGAGCATGGAGAAGATGATCTTCATTCAACTTCCTATGAAATGCTTCAGTTTCTTCCAACTGAAAAAAAAATAAAAGTATTATAAAATCAGAGCAGAAACCGAAATTATATTTTTTTCCATTTGGAACCAGAATTTTGTATTTGAATCAAATGCATATTTCATACTACTTTTTAAAAATAAATACACCGTTTAATTTTTAACATTTCTCTAAGGTGGACTTCTTAAGGTCTTTAGAACCCTAATTTCTGTAGAACTTAAAATTCCATGTAGTTTAAAACTACTGAGTTTGTCTTTCTCTGACCTATGTATTTTGATGCCTTCCTCTTTGTTTCTTCAGTTTTATTTCTCCACAAGATCACGTTTCTTCATTTGAAACAAATCACTCCACACACACACACACACACACACGTTATATGCATTTCTACTTTTGTAAGTTATATTAAGTTGTCTTATCTTACTGTTTTTCTTAGTGACAGGCATTCTGCCTTTTCTCGAATTGCAACTTTCCTCGACTTCTTCTCAAAAACTTCCTCCTGGTGAAGAGTGGATATAGATTGTTTTGATACTGTGGACTGTTTGGATGTTGCTTCTTCACTAGCAAGAAGATTCCTCTGAGCTATGTAAGTCGCAGCTTCTTTAATTCTTTCTTCTTCTGTGTCTGCAATTCCACTGACATGCACTTGGCTAGAATATAATAACAGCAAAATACAGATATTGTGGATGGCAGTGATAAGATTGCCTAATTTTACTAAGTTTAAAGTACCAGACCTCAGACATTGTGCACCCAAGAAAACCTGATAAATCAGGCACTAACTCTTTACCTTAACAAATAATGATAACAACCACGATAATACCTATGATGGCCCTGGAGCTTTGCCAAGTGCTTTTTCTATACATTATCTTATTTTACTGCCACAACAAGCTTATGAGGTAGACGCTTTCATTTCAATTTTAGATATATGATAACAAGGCTCAGGGGAGTTAGATAACTTGCCCACGGTCATTCCCTTGGTTTTCTTGGTGTGTATAAATATGATTGAGTCTGTAATAAAAGATTAAGTTATGACTTCCTTCCAGAAAACACAATACTGTAAAATGAGATGCAGTTTGTGTGCCTGTGATTCTGATATATGACTATGTGTTCAATCTGGATTCTGTAACTCAGTTGATGTAATGCATTGCCCAGACATATTGCATGTATGAATAAATTCTAAATTTATATAAGATTCTTATGCCTACTGGGTTTCTTTCCAAAATAATAAATGTTAAGTGTGCATATGTATATATGTATATATGTACATGTATATGATTAATACAATGATTTTTATTTGTGCTTTCACATAGCTCTGACGAGATAATCAGACTTGCAATCGAAGTGATGATATTTATAAAAGTGACTTGTTTTTATTTATAATTGATGACAATGGAAAGTGAGTGGTAACAGCCAAAAGTATTGCGCCTAATGCAGTAGTTTATGATAGGATTTGTGCTGTGATTTATTAATGTCATCAAAATATTTGGATTATTTTCAACTTCCTTCAATACTTTTGTTGTCAAACACATTAGATATTTCAGTGAGGAAGTATATCGATTAGACTGAATATTCTCTTGAAATTGAGTCTCCCTGGACTTCTTAAGGCAGAGTTGTATACCTGCTTTCCTTATAAAAACCATTACCTACAAATATAAGCAAACACCACCATTGTGTTTACAAGTTACTGGCACTTGGATCTATGCAACTTGTTGAGGAACAAAACTCAACATTTGCCCAAGTTTGGAACTTCTTATGGAATATTACTAAAACATCTGGTAGACAAGACTAGTCTACTTTGTTTCTTATTAAACTTAGTAAGTTTTAATTTCATTTTACCTCTACATCTCCAGATATTAATACAATCGTCTCTACTAAGAAATTCAGCAGTATCCACTATAATTTAGGGAGAGAAAAAGGAAAATGGAAGATTTTAGTTTAGTGTCCTGATATAACTATCTCTATTTTTTTAAACTGAAATTGGGAAAAAATGAATTAAGAAGTGAATACAAAACAAACCATAAAGAAAGTGCTTGGAATTCTCTACAGAGGTTAAAATACAATAGACAAATTTGAAATAAACTTTGTACTATGATTCCATATATATAATAATTGATTATATTCAATGCTAGTATTTCCCTGAGTGGAACAACTCTAGGTAAGAGAACATTAAATTCAAGATCACATTATGTCTAAGAATGGACATGTTGATATGGCTTTAGAGGGCAGAATGGAGCCTGTTCCCTTACCTTTTCCATTTACAGGAAAGCTCAACCTTGAAAAAGCTCTATTTCACATGAGCACTCAAGTACATTTAAAATATTTTTTGCCCAAAACAGCAGGGATATTTACTTTTAAGTAATATACAGTGACTGCAGGTCTGTGACTCTGCTAGAATTTGTGTACAAGAACATGATGCTAACATGCTGACAATAATACACAACTATCAATTTTAAATAAATTCATTATTTATTTATTTTTTAAAACATTTTGCTTATTTATTTTTAGAGATGGGGGAAGGGAGAAAGAAGAGAGGGAGAGAAACATTAATGTATAGATTGGCTGTCTCTGACACATGCCCAACCAGGGACCTGTCCTGCAACCCAGACATGTGCCCTGATGGGCAATCCAACTGGTGACCTTTTGGTTAGCAGACTGGCACTCAATCGACTGAGCTACACCAACCAAGGCCAATTTAAAATGAATTTAAATTTTACGCAATACTCTATCCCTTACTGTCTCAACTCAAAACCTGTTGCTGACACAGTAAACTCCAACTGTTTTAGTGTAAGAAGTGAAATTTTCAAGTGTCGTCCAAAGAAATGGTATTTTCCAGAAATATACTAGAATTACAGGGTGCATGCATGTTGCATAGGCCAATTCTAGGGAGACTTATAGCTTTTCAACTACCAATCATGTGACTTGTAGCAAGTCACTGAGCCTCGATTTCCTTCTCCAAAAATTTATACACTAATACTTCTCCAGGGCTGTACTGAGGATTTAGCAAGATAGTTTATATAAAGTACATAGTATGATTCCCCCACTAAATAGGTACTCAACAAATATTCATTTCTTTCCCATCATCTTCTTAGATTTCTAATACTGTCACACCATTATGAAGTATTATTTTTTATTATATTTTATTATTTATGTTATTAGATGTCCCAGTTTTTCCACCTCTGCCTCCCAAGTCAGCCCCACCAAGTCCCTCAGGCAATCCCCACATTATAGGCCATGTCCATGGGTTCTGCATATATGTTCTTTGGCAACCCTATTTCCTATGTTATACTTTACCTCCTCATGACTATTCTGTAACTATTTATTTGTACTTCTTAATCCTTTCACCTTTTTGGCCCATACCCTGATCCACCTCCCATTTGGCAACCACCTAAACATTCTCTGTATCTATGATTCTGTTTCTGTTCTGCTTGTTTATTTTGTTTTTTAGATTCAGTTGTTGTTAGATCATATATTTATTGACATTTTTATTGACATTTTATTGTTCATATTTAAAGAAGACCCTAATATTTCATATAATACTGGCTTGGTGGTGATGAACTCCTTCAGCTTTTTTTAATCTGGGAAGCTCTTTATGTGTCCTTGGATTCTAAGTGATAGCTTTGCTGGGTACAGTAATCTTGGTTATAGGTCCCTGTTTTTCATCACTTTGAATATTTCTTGCCAATCCCTTCTAGCCTCCAAAGTTTCTTTTGAGAAATCAGCTGACAGTTTTATGGGAGCTCCCTGTAGATAACTAACTTCTTTTCTCTTTCTGCTTTTAAGATTCTCTCTTTGTCTTTAACCTTTGGCATTTTAATTATGATGTGTCTTGGAGTGAGCCTGTTTGCATCCATCTTGTTTGGGACTCTCAGCGCTTTCTGGACTTGTATGTCTGTTTCCTTCACCAAGCTAGGGAAGATTTCTGTCATTATTTTTTCAAATAGGCTTTCAATTTTTTGCTCTGTCTCTCTTCTCTTTCTGGTACCCCTATGATGCGGATGTTTGTACACTTGAAGTTGTCCCAGAGGCTCCTTACGCTATTATCATTTTTTTGAATTTTTTTCTTCCTGCTGTATTGATTGGTTATTTTCTGTTTCTTATGTTCCAAACCATTGATTTGATTCTTGGCTTCATCCACTCTACTCTTGATCCCCATGTAAATTTTTCGTTGTTTTAATTAGTGTATCCTTCATTTCTGACTGGAACTTTTTTATGCTGTTGAGGTTCTAAGTTCCTTGAGCTTCCTTATAACCAATATTTTGAACTCTGCATCTGATAGATTGCTTATCTCCATTTTGTTTAGCTCTTTTTCTGGAGTTTTGATCTGTTCTTTTATTTGGGCCATGTTTCTTTGTCTCCTCATTTTGGCAGCCTCCCTATGTTTGTTTCTATGTATTGGTTAGAGCTGCTACATCTTCCAGGTTTGGTAGAGTAACCTAATATAGTAGATGTCCTGTAGAATCCAGTGGCACAGCCTCCCCTATTACCCACACTGGGTACTCCATATGCACCCACTGTGTGTGCTGTGTACACCTTCTATTATATTTGAGCCATGATTGCTCTTGGCACATCCAAAGTCAGCAGCTGACTATGTTCTGTCCAGAGTCACACAGCATAAGCTACAAAGTGCTCTGCAGATGGCTGCTACTTGTGCTGGGCTTGAAGGTGCCTCAGCAGGGCCAACCTGTGAACCAAGCCCAGGTGCTGCTAATGCCAGGGCCAAGGCAACTTAGCAAGAGGTATGGGAATTGGTGGAGCCAGATGCTGCCTGTTTGAGAGAATTTAGGAAAATCTAAAGCATGGACCAAGACAAGCCATTCATTTGGAAAATCCACTGGAAACAGCTTGGGTGGGCCCGAAACTTGTGTGGGGAAGGGTATCAGAGAATCACCAGCATGGGGCAAACAGTATGAACCAGGCTGATGAAGTCCCAGATATGGCAACTGCTTACAGCTCTGTGGCACTGTGGGAAGAGGGTAGGAAAGGAAAACTTGTCTCTGCCAGTACTTCTGTCTGGGAGAAAGCTCCCCTTCAGTTCTTGCCCTGTTGCTAGACAGTTCAGTTCTTCCCATGCATTTCAATCTACTTCCCCCACACTGGAGCTCAGAGAGAATAAGTCCAAGTAAGTCTGTGCACTAGCCCTTTAAGAGGAACTGCCTGAGACTTCAGCAGTTCTTATCTCCCTCATCCTCAATCCCTGCTGGTTTTTATAGCCAGAAGTTATGGGGATTTATCTTCTTGGTACTGGAACTCTGTGCTGGGGAGCCTAGTGTGGGGCTGGGGGCCCCTTACTCTTGAGATATCCCTTCTGATTTTTATCTGTATCATGTGGGTGTGGAACCAGTGCATTCCACATCTCCACCTCTACTACCAGTCTCGATGTGGTTTCTTCTTTAATCTATAGTTATAGGACTCCCATTTAGCTTGATTTCTGATGGTTCTGAATGATGATTGTTCTGTAGTTTAGTTGTAATTATGATGTGGTAGTACAAGGGGAGGAGCTGTGTTGAACTATGCTGCCCTAATAATGAAGTATTTTTTCAATGTAGTAATAAAATGTAGGAGATGTCTTCACGTAAAAAATAACTGGAAATAAAACCTAAAAGGCAAAATTTTATTCACATTTTCTTTCATCACAGTTAATTTTGTAAGTTATCTTTTCTTTAGACTGGTCTGGCAAGCACAAAGTTGTTTGGTGGGCAAAGGTCAGGGAGAAGAAAGTGAGAAGCTTTCTCTCATGCCCACACAGGTAGAGAGGCTTATCACGAAGGTTAATGCTAAAGTCGATGTGGTTCTTAAATAATTTTTAAAGCATTAGGGGAAAAAATAAACTATTTCACTCCTCTACCCTAGCCACCTTTATAATGAATGTGAGCATATATTACATTAACTGTGAAGAGGCTAAGTCTGGGCAGGCATACTTAGTAATATAAGCATGTTTCTCTGGAAAGTTCAATTAAAAAATCAGATATCAAAAAATCAAACATGTCAAATAAAAAGCTAAAAATAGAATATTATTTATTCCCTTACCTTCCTAATTGTGTTCAGAGCAATTATGACATTAGCCTTTGAAACAATTTAGAAAGAAGCCATCAGTGAGCAGTAGAAAGGAAAACAAAATATCACAACCACATTATTGTCTATTGAATTTCCTGATAGCATCTGCCCACCATTCAAAGGGAAATTAACCGGGGAAGCTATAAAAAGTTCCCATTAAAGTTTAATTTGGTGTCTCAGACAAGTTTCCTTTCAAGATTCCTGTGGATATTATTATCATTCAAAAAATATTTATATTTTAAACACAGAAATTTGGTGTTACATAGACTTTGATTTAGTGATTATTTCATTTGATATTTACCTCAAATATATAGTAATCTATTTTACATTCAACAAATATAAGCCAGGCATTCAAGGTATGATGCAATTCTTTCACTTACTCTGTGTTATCTAAGATTTTTTTTCCTCCTAATGAATAATAATTAAAACCACGCAGGTGAGACTTCTGGCCAAGATGGAGGCTTAGACGGAAACACTTGGTCTCCCTCTACAACTAGAAAGGAATGCAACTACCTCAAAACAAAAGATAACCAGAAATTCCAGAAAATAAAACTACATGGAAACCCAACATATGAAGTTATAAACCAGCTGTGCTCTCCTGGACAGGTAAGAGGGGCAAAATTGGAACTGGAACAGAAAGGTGGGGGGGGGGGGTGCTGTTTGTGGTAGCAGTGGGGAGAGCAGCAAGGGGAGCAATCCCGGCTGCAGTCGATCCCTGGCAGCTTGCAACTCCAACGCAAGGAAAGGCAGCCCCCCCAGAGGACAGGAGGACGGATCCTGGTCTTCCAGTGGAGAATAACGGCAGGAATCCATCTTGGACCCCCGTCCCCACACAAAGCACTGCAGCGCAGGGAAAAAGGTCGGGATCGCCCCACGATCGCCGGGTAGTGATGAGTACATGGGGCTCTGCTGCCCACAGCCTGCCCAGGAAGCAAAGCAAAACACAAATCTGTCAAAATGAAGGAGACAACGATTGAAATCCCGGTGACGCAGCTCATCAGGCAGCAGATGAAGAACCTGACAGACGGACAAATAAGAAACCTGTCAGAGGCTCAGTTCAGAGCTATTGTTATAAGGTAGCTTACAGAATTAACAAAAGATTTGGACCAGGACAGGGAAGGAAAGAAAACCACTCATACTGAAATGAATGAAAACATATACGAGACAAGTGGTGAGGAAATAAAATCCAGATATCAAATCAACAAACCAGAACATACAGAGGGAACAAACAGTCAACCAGTGCAGAAAGAGGAAACAAAAAGAAAAGAAAGCAAGGAGAGGATCAGAAACCTCTGGGACAGCTCTAAGGGATCGACCATTCGGATTATAGGATTGCCAGAGGGTGAAGAAGAAGAACTAGAAATTGAAAAATTATGTGAAAAAATAATGAAGCAGAACTTCCTGAACTTGGGGAAGGAAATAGACTTACAGGTCTAGGAAGCACAGAGAGTTCCAGAAAAACTGGACCCAGGGAGAACCACTTCAAGACACATTATAATCAAATTGTCAAAAATTAAGAATAAAGAGAGAATCTTAAAAGCAGCAAGAGAGAAGAAAAGAATCATGTTCAAAGGGGTTCCAATTAGACTATCAGCTGATTTCTCAAAGGAGACCCTGCAGGTAAGAAGGGACTGGCAAGAAATATTCAAAGTAATGAAAATAAAATACTTATAGCCACAAATACTCTATCCAGCGAAACTGTCGTTCAGAAAAGAAGGGCAGAGAAAGTGCTTCCAGGACAAAGTAAAACTGAAGGAGTTCATTAGATTCAAACCACTATTATATGAGATGTTAAATGTACTGGTTTAAAAGAAGGAGGATCAAAACTATGAACATTAAAATGAAAACTGCATCACAAGAACCAACAACAGAAGCTAGGGAATCGAAACAAAGGCAAACTAAATAGGCAACGAGAGTGGAAAAAGAACTCTAGGTATGGGGAACATACTGGGGGGCGGTCAGCAGGGAGGGGGAAGAGGGAGAGGGAGGGAGATGGTATAGGAATTAAGAAGCATAGTAGTAGGGAATGGAATAGACAGGAAGAGGTTGAGAAGAACTATATGCACAACCAATGGACATGGACTAAAAGTGGGGGACAACTGGAGGAAGGGGGGCCACCGGGTGGAGGGAAGCAGAGGGAAGGGAAATTGGGACAACTGTAACAGCATAATCAATAAAACATATTTAAAAAATAAAAAAAATTAAAATTAAAAATAAAAACCACACAGGCAACCAAGAATTTTCCATCTACTTAAACATATATGATTTTGTTTTTTAGTTTACCCAGCATTTGAGAGTTTTGAACCTCTCTTTCTATTCTATAATGACTAGATACAGAATCCAATCACTACCATCCAACACTCTCCTTCTAATTTCAACTAGTTACATAAGTAGAATTAAGTTACTAATCATTCTCGTTTCTCATGTTGCCATCCTATCTGATGGCAAAGACTTTTTACAATAAACACATCTCTCTCAGTGCAGAGTTCAAGGTTCTTCAGACTTTTCTCAACCGTGTATAACAAGTGCTCAATAAATGGCAGCTGCTATTATTATTATTTGACAACATTTACTGTCCACTTTATTGTAATCAAAGTCAAGGAGAGAATGCACACTCACCGTCCTGAGAAAATCGGCATTATATAGTTGCTTGGCAGATTTTCCTTCTCCTCCCCAGAGAGAAGGCTCTTCTTGGCTCTCTTTGTTTGGGGACTCAACCTGGATGAATAATCTTCTAACATCAGACTGGAATCTGTAAGTCTGAAACAAAAGCCCGAATATTTGACAGTAACAAAAATTACTTAAAATATTCAAAATACTTATAAAACAAAGATTTAACTAGGGGGAGTTTTCACAGAATCCTAGTTCTCTAATATTATAATTATATTTTATCTTTAGAACTAAAGTGGAGTGAGAAAGACTGCAATACAGACATAGACAAAAATATACCTATGGTAATTTCATGGCTCTCCCCCTAAGTTTCAAGGAAAAACAGCAATGCTTTCGTAATAGTTCCAAATACCCTTTGCTGTTACATTAATGTTCAAAATTTAGGCAGTCTATATAAACGGTTTGGATGTATTGTGCATCCATTTTGGTGGCGGGGTTAAAATACAAAATATTCTGAATAGAGAGCCTAGGCAATTCAGACGCAGTGCCCCTATGTTCACTCTGGAGGATTTAATGGAGTATAGGCATACCGATCCATGTGAAGGAGCACTGGATTTGTCAAACAATAGAGTTAATATGGTTTATGTGAATACACAGTATCGAGTGACCCAGAAAATTACTGGGTGGAATAAAGAACCCTTTGGTCAGTTCTGCTGTACACAAAAATCTGCCCTTGCACGATGGTGCAAATGTGCACTTGGAGATAGTGTTCCAATAAACCAAAAAATATATCAGGGAAGAAAACATGAAAACAGATTGCACCTAGAGAAAAAGGATTGATGAAACTAAAATACAGTGGCTAATTCTCAAATTAATTTAAATGTATTTCATTCAAACATATACAATGTGGCATAAATTTAAGGAGTTCATGGAATCCCTGAAGTCAACCCATGGACTCGGGTTAAAAGCCCCTGGTCTACGTTGTAATGAAAAAATGTTCCCAATAAGGAGCCATACCTGAAGTCTATGAACCACCTTTCTAATTTTTCTGTACATATGAAATGATTCTAAAACAAAAAAGTTTAGCGGCCAAGATGGAGGCTTAGACGGACACGCTAGGTCTTCCTCTACAACTATAGAGGAATACAACTACTTCAAAACAAAGGATAACTAGAAATTCCAGAAAATAAAACTACACGGAAGCCCAACATATGAAGTTATAAACCAGCGGTGCCATTTGGGCAGGTAAGAGTTAAAGAAGGCAAAGCTGTTTGCGGAGGGGCAGGCGGGGCGGCGAAAAATCCCGGAGGCAATCAAGCCCCTGGCATGCGCGACTCCAATCAAGCCCCTGGCGTGCGCGACTCCGGGCGCTGGGGAGAGCAGCCGCAGCATCGCCTTGAACAGTGAGGCCCAGGGGGGCGGGAGGACGGATCCCGGTCTCCTAGCTGAATAACTGTGTGAATCCATCTTGGACCCCCGCCCCCACAGAAAGCACCACAGGGCTGCGAAATAGGTCGCGGACAGGCAGGCGCCGGCCGGTCGCTGATTTGTGACGCGTACACAGGCACTGCCCCCGACAGCCAGCCCAGGAAAACAAAACGCATCTGTCAAAATGTGGCAGACAAATATAGAGATCCCGGTGGCACAACTCACCAGACAGCAGATAGAGAACCTGACAGATGAACAGATAAGAAACCTGTCAGAGGCTCAGTTCTGGGCCATTGTTATCAGGTGGCTTACAGAATTCACAAAAGAGCAGGAAAAAGATATGAAAGAAGCGAAAAACTTTCATAACGAAAGGAACAAAACCACATACGAGACAGATGGTGAGGAATCCAGAGTTCATTTCAACAAACTGGAATATGGAGAAGGAACAAGCAGTCAACCAATGCAGCGAGAGGAAATAGGAAGCAACAATGAGAGGATCAGAAACCTCTGGGACAGCTATAAAAGGCCCAACATAAGAATCATTGGTTTGCCAGAGAATGAGGAAGATGAACTAGAACTTGAAAAATTGAGTGAAAATATAATAAAGGAGAACTTCCCAAACTTGGGGAAGGGAATAGACATGCAGGTCCAGGAAGCAAGGAGAGTTCCCAAGAGATTGGACCCAGGGAGAACCACTCCAAGACACATTATAATCAAAATGTCAAAAATTAAGGATAAAGAGAGAATCTTAAAAGCAGCAAGAGAGAAGAAAAGAATTATGTACAAAGGGGTCCCAATTAGACTATCAGCTGACTTCTCAAGGGAAACACTACAGGCAAGAAGGGACTGGCAAGAAATATTCAAAGTAATGAAAATCCAAAACCTACAACCACGAATACTCTATCCAGCGAAATTGTCATTCAGAATAGAAGGACAGAGAAAGTGTTTCCAGGACAAAATAAAACTGAAAGAGTTCATTAGATCCAAACCACTGTTATATGAGATGTTAAAGGGACTGGTTTAAAAAACAGAAGCTAGGGAGATGAAACAAAGGCAAACGAAACAGGCAACGAGAGTGGAAAAGGAACTGTGGGTACGGGAAGCATAGTGGGGGGAGGTCAACAGGGAGAGGGAGTGGGGAGAGGGAGGGAGATGATATAGGAATTGGGGATCATGGTAGGAGGGAATGGAATAGACAGAGAGAGGTTGAGAAGAACTATATGCACAACTAATGGACATAATCTAAAAGGGGGGGACAACTGGAGGGAGGGGGGCCACCGGGTGGAGGGGAGCAGAGGGAAGGGAAATTGGCACAAATGTAATATTTTAATCAATAAAACACATTAAATCTGAGAAAAAAAAATAAAATAAAATAAAATAAAAAATAAAATAAAAAAAAAAGTTTATATTAAAAATGCCTCTAGTCTAGAGAAAATTTGAAAAGAAAAGAAAATCTGTGAGTGGTATGACGTGGGATAAACAGGCTGCCCAATTGACATGGAAAGACCTTCCAAACTGTCCAAATCTTGACCCATTTTCAATCTTTAAAAGCCTTAGGAAAAGCAAAGGAAATTATCTAAATCAGAAGCAGAAGATAGGCCAAAAATACATAATACAAAATGAATACATAGTAATGCAAATAATCCTATCTTCTGCTAAACAAGTAGCACAGAACTGTAAGGGCTTCTGGGAAGAACAGGGGCATAGCGGCTCTGTGCCTGGTGGAGAGGGTGGGTGCTGCCTTTAAACCTGGACTGGAAATGGCCAGCTCTTCCTCACCCACTAACTACAACCTCCCCCAGGGTGAATTTCTAGCTCTTACTATATGATCAGCATTAAAACTAAAGATTAGCCCTGGCCAGTGTGCCTCAGTTAGTTGGAACATTGTCCTGTAACTAAAAGGTTGTGGGTTTGATTTCTGGTCAGGGCACACACTCAGGTTGCAGGTTTGATCCTTGGTCCAGGTGCATGTGGGAGGAACCCAATCAATGTTTCTCTCTCACACTAATGTTTCTCTCTCTCCCTTCCTTCCTCCCTTCCTTTCTATCTACAAGCAATAAAAGTGTCCTCTGGTGAGGAAAAAAATATAAAACTAAAGGTTAGAACCTTGAATTCAAACTTGTGGATTGGTTAACCAGTTGGAAACCTTAGTGAAATTTGTTCCTAGCTGGCTGTTCCAGGCAGCAGCAAAATGACTGAACTCTACCCCCAGCAGGTTACAAAGTACAGGCTGTTCTACATGGAACAGACTGACAACTGTCAGAGCGGAGGGAGTGGAGAAACTGGATGAAAGAAGGTGAAGGGATTAGCCAAAGAACATATATGCATAACCCATGGACACAGACAATAGTGTGATGAGGGCCAGAGGGAAGTGGGGTTGAGGATGTGGGGAAGTAGACAAAGGAGGGGAGGAAATGGGGACATTTGTAATAGTGTAAGGAACAGGCTGTGATTATATAGGTCTAGGTTTAAAGTGGTATTTTCCTTAATCCCTTTATTCCATTACTATACAAAATAAAATGAATTATGTAGTTTAAGACTTTCTTTTTTTTTCTATTTATAGGATATTTGCATTTTCTAATTTCTCCTCTTTTTCTGTTTTTGCTCTTTTCTCTGTATAGTAGCCCCCCCTTATCTGTGTGGTGTACAAGAGGGGACCCCTAAAAACTAGAATTATCTTCTGATAGGTGGGCTAGGTGACTGTTCTAGGAACCCATCTGCATCAGTGTATTAGCTGGTGTTGTTCTGAGAGGCTATTACAGCTTCAGTGAATTTTTTTGAAGACTCTTTTGACGTGTTTGCCCATTTCATGATGGAGGATTCATGAGCACACCAGCCCCCATGTGCTGAGTGTTAAGCAGTTTTTGACTAAAGCATGACATGACCCCCATGCTCCACCCTTCCTATTCACCTGATCTCACCCCAAGAGTTTTTTTGTTTGTTTGTTTTCCCGGGTGATGAAAGCCCTCAAAGGGAAAAATTTTGCTGATTTGTAACAGGTGAAACAAAAAACAGCAGAAGCACTAAAAGGCATCAAAATGGATGAGTTCAAAAACTGTTATGAGCAGTGGAAAAAAACATCTTGATAGGTGTATTGCATCAAACAGAAGTTTAAATATGTAAGAATAAATACACAATTTTTATAGATAAATTCCATTTTTTGGGTCCCCCCTCATATATTTCAAGATTCCGAGGGGAAGCCTGAAATCATAGGTAGTACTGAACCCTGTATATACTAGGTTTTATTCCTATGATAATGTTTGTAGTTTCTCATTAGCATATCTGAATAGCTGGCATCACTGTTCTTATGCTTAGGGTCATTACTGATTAAAATTAAGTTTCCTGGAACAAGAGCACTGCAACACCACAACAGTCATTCTGATAACCAAGATGGCAGCTACTAAGTGACTAACAGGCAGGAGTGCCTACAGCATGGACATCCTGGACAAAGGGATGATTCCCATCAGGGCATGGCACAGCAGGACATTGAGGTGTCATCTCATTACTCAGAATGGCACATAATTTAAAACTTGGGAGTTACAGCTCTGATCATGTGTCCCATAAAGCAAAAGGTTGCCAGTTCTATTCCCAGTCAGGGCATGTGCCTGGGTTGTGTGTTCAATCACCAGTCAGAGCGCATGTGAGAGGCAACCAATCAATGTTTCTCTCTGATATCAATGTTTCTCTCCCTCTCTTTCTCCCTCCCTCCCTTCTCTCTAAAAATAAACAAATAAATAAAATATTTAAAAAATTATGATTCATGTATTTCTGAAATTTTCCATTTAATATTTTTGGACCACAGTTGACAATGAATAATTGAAACCCAGAAAGAGAAACCACTGTACTTTCGTTCTAGTGTTTAGAGTCATTTAAAAAAAAATCTTTACCAGAGGATGTGTTAATTGATTTTAGAGAGAGACGGAGAGATGGAGAGAGGGAGAGAGGAAGAGAGGGAGAGAGAGAGAAATGTAAGAGAGAAACGTCGATTGGTTGCCTCTGATACATGCCCAAAAGGGGATCAAACCCACAACCTAGGTATATACTGGGACCAGAATCAAACTGCAACCTTTTCATGTACTGTACAATGTTCCAACCAGCTGAGCCACCTGGCCAAGGTTACCAGTCATACTCTTATGAGCTCATATTTTTAACATTTATTTACATTAAAACAGCTATGATGTCATTCTTTTAATTGTGTTATTATTGTCCCTTTTCTCACCATTTCCCCTTTAAGATAAATCTTTAAAATGATGCACTTATTACATAGGATGTTCCAAAATGTGATTGTTCCATTATCACAGGTAAATCACAGCAACTGATTTTTAATAGTTGAACTTTATGGTAAAGATTAATGATACTATCATCAGTTTCTATTTCATATTTCATTTGGAACAAAAGACTTCATAAAAGCATTATAATGTTATATACTACATGGTATTACTTGCCCTGGCTGGTTTAGCTCAGTGGATTGAGCGTCGGCCTGCGAGCTAAGTGTCGCTGGTTCGATCTTCCAGTCAGGGTACATCAGAGAAGGAAAACTCTGACTCCAAAAAACCTCCGCTGCCTTGTGGCATACCTCTTCAGGGGAAAGGCTAAGGGAGTAAACCCCGACAGAAAATCCGGAGCCGGAGTCCCTAAGGCGGTTTGACGTTGTAGTCAACACCGGCAACTCCTGCGGCGCACCTGAACCCAAGCTGTATCGACTCCGTCTTTCCCTTGGACCCTTCAGCTGCGAAGAGAGGGGGGGTCTGCTGCATGGGCAACAGCAGACCCTCCATATTACCCTGCCCAGGCTCTGTAGCTTCAGCGTCATCACAAGATGTCGATTCAACACGGGAGGAGACAGATACCATGTCACTCCCGAGTCGGACTGCACAGCCATTCTCGGCGGTGCAGATAGACTCTTAAGAAGCTACACCATCATCTGCCAATTACTTAGAAAGTCCAAATTATTTAAGAAACAAAACAAATCTTTGTTACGCTTTTAAAGTTTTTTCAAGCTTTGAATTCTAATAAAAAGGAGCATGTGGGGACTTCCTCTCCCTCTACAACTAGAGAGGAATACAACTACTTCAAAACAAAAGATAACTAGAAATTCCAGAAAATAGAACTACACGGAAGCCCAACGTATGAAGTTATAAACCAGCGGCGCCCTTTGGGCAGGTAAGAGCGAAAGTGGGCGGTGCTATTTGCGGTCGCACCAGGGACAGCGGCAGGGAGAACAATCCCAGTGGCAGGGAGGACAATCCCGGCTGCAGTCAAACCCCGGCAGCCTATAACCCCAACGCTGGGGAAAGCAGCCACCACATCGCTTTGAACAGTGAGGCCCAGAGGGCGGGAGGACAGATCCCGGTCTCCTCGCGGAATAACTGTGTGAATCCATCTTGGACCCCCGCCCCCAAAGAAAGCGCCACAGGGCTGCGAAATAGGTTGCGGATAGGCGCCGGTCACTGGGTTGTGACGACAAAGGGCCACGGCGCAGCGAAAAAGGTTGCGCATTGCCGCCGGTCACTGGGTCATGACGAGTACACAGGCACCGCCCCCTATAGCCGGCCCAAGAAAACAAAATGCATCTGTCAAAATGAGGCAGACAACTATAGAAATCCCGGTGGCGCAGCTCACCAGGCAACAGATGAAGAATCTGACAGATGAACAAATAAGAAACCTGTCAGAGGCTCAGTTCAGGGCCATTGTTATCAGGTGGCTTACAGAATTAACAAAAGATCTGGAAAAAGATGAGAAAGAATAAAAAAACACTCATAATGAAAGGAACAAAACCACATATGAGACAGATGGTGAGGAAAAAAAATCCAGAGTTCATATCAACAAACCAGAACATAGAGAAGGAACAAACAGTCAACCAGTGCAGAGAGAGGAAACGGGAAGCAAGGATGAGAGGATCAGAAACCTCTGGGACAGCTATAAAAGGCCCAACATAAGAATCATTGGTTTGCCAGAGGGCGAAGAAGATGAACTAGAAATTGAAAAATTAAGTGAAAATATAATAAAGCAGAACTTCCCAAACTTGGGGAAGGAAATAGACTTACAGGTCCAGGAAGCACAGAGAGTTCCAAAACAACTGGACCCAGGGAGAACCACTCCAAGACACATTATAATCAAAATGTCAAAAGTTAAAGATAAAGAGAGAATCTTAAAAGCGGCAAGAGAGAAGAAAAGAATCATGTACAAAGGGGTCCCAATTAGACTATCAGCTGACTTCTCAAGGGAGACCCTGCAGGCAAGAAGGGACTGGCAAGAAATATTCAAAGTAATGAAAAGCAAAAACCTACAACCACGAATACTCTATCCAGCAAAATTGTCATTCAGAATAGAAGGGCAGAGAAAGTGTTTTCAGGACAAAACAAAACTGAAAGAGTTCATTAGATCCAAACCACTGTTATATGAGATGTTAAAGGGACTGGTTTAGAAAAAGGAGGATCAAAACTATGAAGTCTAAAATGAAAACTGCATCACAAGAAACAACAACAGAAGCTAGGGAATTGAAACAAAGGCAAACTAAACAGGCAACGAGAGTGGAAAAAGAACTATAGGTATGGGGAACATATTGGGGGGAGGTCATCAGGGAAGGGGGAGAGGGAGGGAGATGATATAGGAATTAAGGAGCATGGTAGGAGGGAATGGAATAGACAGAGAGAGGTTGAAAAGAACTATATGCACAACTAATGGACATGGTCTAAAGTGGGGGGGACAACTGGAGGGAGGGGGGCCACTGGGTGGAGGGGAGCAGAGGGAAGGGAAATTGGGACAAATGTAACATTATAATCAATAAAAGACATTTTAAAAAAAAAGGAGCATGTGAAGGATTAAGATATTAAAATACTGTAAGTGTAACTAAATGAATAAAAACCATCAATAGTCTAAATATGACTCATGAACTCTGAAGTCTAACATCTTACTCTATTGGATTTTAAAGTTAAATAATGTTTTTAAAGGAGTTAAATAGAATATGTAAAATCTTAAATTTCTTTGAACTTAAAAAGCTATATAAGAATTTATTAACTGCTTGGGCTTTTAGTTGCATCAAAATTTTGAAAATAATCCTCTTTGTCTTGTAAGTCAGTTTCTGAGTAATACTAAACTTGATATATATGAGTCTGTGTGGTTCTTTTAATTATTAAAACTACATTTAATGTTCTTTATGTACTCAGCTTAAATCATGAAACTTTCTGAATTTCAATTTATGAAGGCAATGAAATGAAGCAATAGTTAAGGACTGACTTGTACATGCACACATGCGCTCACACATGTATAACTATGTCTAGGTAAATCTAGACACAGCTACAGATCAATTAGTTATGACCTCTGTTAATATGTGTTGTTATGTCCTCTGTTATGTGCTATGCTGTATCTTTTGTTAATATGTATAAAATTAGAAGAACTTAAAGAAATACCATGTGTATATAATATCATCATAATAATGACCAGGAGCACCACAGAGAAGAGATAGAGTCAGGGAAAAGAAAGCTTTTCCTGCAAATATTTGAGGAACTAAGAAATAGGCTTACACCTGCATCCAATTCAGATGATGAACAACAGCAACAAAAAGATAACCTTCTGCTCTTACAAATTCTTCATTACTCTTGACAAGAAAAGCAAGAACAAAACCACTTACAAAATGCCAGAGCTGGAAGGAACCTCAGGAATATTTATATCATTTTGTAGCTGTGGAAGACCTGCAGCATCTTTGAAACTTGCCCATGTTCACACAGCCAGTTGGTAGCTGACCTAGCTAAGACTAGTACCCATCTGGGTTACTATTCGTTCTACTAATACTAGTGACTGAGTATTCTTGACCCAAAATTATTGGAGGCATGCCACCTATATATGTTTGTTTATTTATAAGTTCAATGCATAAGTTACAATGCATTGTACATATAAATATTCACACTTATTGAAAAATTCACTCAATAGAAAAATTTTAAAAACAAAATTTGTTGTTTTTTTTTTGAAAAAAAGAAGTGCTAATATTTCTCCCTACACCTCTATGATGTGCCTTTGTGGATTCCCCATTCTGGAGACCCTAATATCATGTCACACTGCCCATAATGACTCTGAGGTAGATTTGCTATTCCTGAATTTATTGACTTAAGTTGAGGTTACAAAACCACTACAGTCCAGTTGAAAAGAAAGCATTAAACTCATAAACTTTAAGTGAATTTAAATACTCATTCCATACAGTTATATTTATAATGACCATATAATTTTGGCAAATTATTCATACTTATGTTAAGTATTGATTTGGTTAATGGCCATTACTTTCTGAAAATATTCTGACAACCTATCAGCATATTTCAGGAAAATAATGCATTGTGGGCATTATTCTTTGCTGACATTGCTCCCAAACACAGTATCACACATCCCTATATGCTCATGGTTATACTGCATTATTGGTTTCTCCCTCTATCTTTCCCACTACCTGTAACTACTAAAGAAGAGAGATGGTCTCATTTATCTTTGCATCCTCACACTGTCTCCAATGCCTGATTTTGTTCAATAAATGTTTACCGAATAAAATAAATTCCAAATTCATCCACTTGTAATCATACCCTAGCTCAGTGATTGTCAGCTCTGGCTTCACATTAGAATCAGCTGAGGAGCCATTAAAAATGACCAGGGGAAGGGCAGGACTCCCAATATGGTGAAGTGAGTAGTTTAACAGTTTCTCTCCCCAAAAAGCAATGATAAAACTGGACACAATTGTCAAAAACAACTGGTTCAGGACTCTGAAAACAGTGAGAAGTGGTTACTCATAAAATGTTCCAGAACTTGCCCTGGCCAGGTGGCTCAGCTGGTGTGAGTGTCCTGCAGGGTACCCATGGGTTGTGGGTTTGATCCTAGGTCAGGGTACATGACTCAGTTATGGGTTTGATCCCTGGTCGGGGCATGTACAAGAGGCAACCATAGATGTTTCTCTCTCACATCAATGATTCTCTTTCTCTCTCATTCCCTTCCTCTCTCTAAAAAAAAAAAAAAAAAAACAGAAAAAAACAAAAAAAAAACAATAAATATATCCTCAGGTGAAGATTTTAAAGAATTATTTCAAAAGTTAATAAACTTCAGGTATAAACAGTGGGAGTCTGTGACATTTCTGCCTAGTTCCCCACCCTCCTCCTCCAGCTCAGTCCGTAAGGTAGTTTACCTAGGAGGGGGAATGTGTGAAACTCAGAATGTTCACTGCCAGAAGGGGCTAGTTTTATTTAACAGCATGATGAAACTTCAAATCCAGGAGCATTGTGAATAACAGTAGCAATCTAAGTGCAAACAAACAAGGGAAGACCAACAAGTGAGTTAGCCAGAGGCTGTAATCATATTTGGGGCCCAGCAGCAGCCTGGCAAATCAGCCAGAAATTTAACAAGTAAATCTGAGAAATAAGATCATCATAGGGGGCCTTCATAAGCTCTCCACATAACTATACAGGAAAAACTGGAGAGGCCCCAATTTATCTACACATCATTGACTGACTGTAAGCCTGTATATATGTGCAGAGGAGAGGCAAGAGAGTAGAGGTAAGCAAAGCCAGAACATACTTAGAAAAAACTTGAACTTTAAATGTGCTCCCAACACACACACACAGAGCTATTGCCAGAGCTGGAAGCTTTACTGGCTTAAAATGTTTGTACGCAACCTATGACCATTCATTGACCATTAATCTATGAGTGTTATCCTCATGAATTCAGGCTTAAAAATAAGAACAACAATTTTTAAAACTGAGCAGAGACATCAGCAGCCACATAGTGGTGAGTAAACAAATTCTATAAATGTGTTCAGACAAGTTAGTAAACAGAAACAAAACAGCAGCAACACACTTGGGGGAAATTCAGAAACATAATTGTTACAATATATTATTGATATTTAATGTTCCATTTTCAAGAATAAAAGTTATGAGATATGCCAAGAAATAAGAAAGTGTAATCCACACTAACAGAAATGAGCAGTAAGTAAAAACTGTCTTTAGATAGTCCCTGATGTTGGATTTAGCAGAGCAAAGACTTCAAAGTAGCCATTATAATTATGTTCAAAGACTAATTTTAAAAACTTGAATGAAAGTATTACAACAATGATTTAAAAAAGAAAATGTCAACAAAAACATTATAAAACAGGATCAAATAAACATTCTAGAGTTTAAAAATACAAAACTTACATAAAAAAATTATTAAAGAGGCTCAACAGCAGATTTTAGATAGAAAAATAATCAGTAAACTTGAAGATATAAGTAATCCAATCTAAAAATCAGAGTGGGAAAAGAATGAAAAAAAATTAAAAGAGCCTCAGAGATCTGTGGGACAAAATGAAACATATCTATATATGAATAACCTGACACAGAAGAGAGAGAAAAGATAGGAAAATATATTTTGAAAAAATAACATCATGAAACTCCCCAAATTTGCCAAAAAATATTAATTTATGGCTCCAATATTCTCAACAAACCCAAGTATATACACAAACAGATATATACCTAGATATGTCATAGTCAAACAACTGGAAGCCAAAGCCAGAGAAAAACTGAAAGCAGCAAGAGTAAAATTATTCATTACATAAAGAGGAACAATATATTAAGGGCCGACTTTACATCAGAAACAATGCTTTTCAGAAGGCACTGACACGACACAAAACAGGCAGTAAAGGAGGAATAAATGAACAAACAAACAAAAAAGAAACCCATGAGATACACACACAAAAATAACAAAAGTGGCAGACATAATTACAACCATACCAATAACTTTATCAATGTGAATGGACTAAAAACTCCAAGAAACAAGCAAATTGTCAAACTAGATTTCTAAAAAACCCTATTATATGATGCTATGAGAGGTATACTCTACCTCCTAAGACACAAACAGTAGTCCCTCCTTATCCATGAGGGATATGTTCCAAGAACCCTTGTGGATACTTGAAATCATGAATAGTACTGAATCTTATATATACTATGTTTTTTTCTGTACATACATACACTACTGTATTTGTTAAAGTAAAAGGATAAAAAAAGATATAACATGCAAATGATAACCATAGGAGCTGAAATGACTATATTAAGATCAAATAAAATTATTTTAAATTAAGAAATATTACAAGAGACAGAAGGGGAAATTTCCCAATTATAAAAGGGTTGATTTCTTGGAAGAAACATAATAATTATAAGTTTATATGCAGAATCCTACCAACAGAGTCCTAAAATACATGAAGCAATAAGTAACAGAATTGAAAGAAAAAATCAAAAATTAAAAATAATTGGAAACTTCAATACTATTCTCCAAAATTGATAGAGCAACTAGATGGAAATTAACAAGGATATAGGAAATTTGAATAACACTGTCAATCAAAGTGATCTAACACACTTTTCTAGAATACTTAACCCAATGACAACAGAGTATGTATTCTTTTCAATATTTTCTAGGTGAGTTCACCCACTAGTCAACAAAACAAGCTTAATTGATTTAAAAACACTTAAATTATATAAAATATAACTCTTGACAACAGAAAAAATATATAAATAATCTACAACAGAAATAAATTCAGAAAATCTCAAATATCATGCTTCTAAATAACTCATTGGTCACAAAGTTATCACAAGGGAAATTAGAAAATATTTTGAACTACATAAAAACAAAACACAACATATCAAAACTTATGGGATACAGTTAGAGCAGTGATTAGGGGAAAGTTTATTGTTTTATGTGTTTATATTGAAAAAGAAGAAAGATTTTAAATTGATAACAAGTTTCACCTTGAGAAGTAAGAAAAAAATATATGAAGCAGGAAGATTAGATGGGAGATCAATGAAATCGAAAAGAGAACAACAGTAGATACAATCAATGAAATAAAAGTTGGTTCATTTAAAAGACCAAGACATTGACAAACATATCTGACAGATTAACCACAAAAAAAGAGAGAAGACACAAATTATCAAAACCATTCTCAACTCATTCTATAAGGCCAGTATTACCTAAAATCAAAACTAAACAAAAACATTGTAATAAAACTACAGATCAATATAATTCACGAACACAGAGGCAAAAATCTTTTTAAAAATATTGGCAAACTGAATTCAGCAACATATAAAACCAAGTGGAGTTTATCCCAGGAATACAAGGTGACAGCCTCAGTTCCCATGCCCTCCTCCCACCTGCCTGGGAGATAGCAATATTTTGGGCAGGGAGTTCCCCATAATAGCAGGGTGCGTCGAGCTGAGCCACGTTTGCTGTCATGCTTGCAGCTGCAAGATAACCAAACTGAATTCAATAGTGCCTTTTTTCTTCCCCCTATAGAGCAACCCCCTCCTCCTCTAGGAATTCAGAGTCAGAGCCACTTGCTGCACGGCTCCCTTCCTGCTTGCTGATTCCCTCAATAAACTTCTTTTTTCCTGCTTGCTGCATCTTGATGGCCTTCTGAGTGACTTCGTTCTTACACAAGGTTTATTTAACATTTGAAAAATCAATTACTGTAATACACTATATTAATAGACTAAAGAACAAAACCCACATTATCAATTAATAGATACAGAGAAAATACTTGACAAATTTCAGATTTCATCCATGTTTAAAAATCTCAAAACAAAATAGGAGTAAAAGAAAATGAAAAACTCACAGCTAATATCATACCTAACAGTAAAAAACTAAATGCTTTCCTCCTAAAGTTGGAAACAAGGCTATCATTCAAATGTTTCTATTCAATATTTTACTGGAGTTTCCAGCCAGGGCAAATAGCATAACAACAACAAAATCAGATTGTGGCACTGGCATCAGGACAGGCATACAGCTCAATGGAACAGAACTGAGAGTCCAGAAATAAATTTTTACATTCATGACCAATTGAAATTTGATAAATATGCTGAGGAATTTAATAGGTTAAAGGAGAATCTTCAAAAAATGGATCTGAGACAATATGTGCAAGTATGAATTTATAATTTGACCCAACATCACACAAAAATTAATTCAGAATAGATAATATATTCTAAGTATAAAAGCTAAAATTATAAAACTTGTAGAAAAGCTCTTTTTTAAAAAATTTTTGCTCAGTGACATTTTTTCATTGCTTTTAGAAAGGGAGGAAGGGAGAGAGAGAGAGAAACTCCAACTAGGGATGGAGCTCACAACTTAGATTGTGCCCTGCCAGGAATCACACCTGCAACTTTTTGGTTATGGGATTACACTCCAACCAACTGAGCCACACTGGCCAGGGCAAGAGAAACTCTTTATGGTGGTGAATTAGCTAAAGAGTTCTTAGATATAACACTAGAAGCATGATTCAAAAAGAAAAGTTGATGAATTGAATTATATTAAAATTAAAAATTCTGGTCTTTGAAAGACACTATTAAGAGAATAAAAAAACAAGGTACATAATAAAAGAATATATTTGTAAACATATCTAATGAAAGACTATATATAATACTTAAATAGCTGACAACTTAATAATAAGCATAAAAAATTAAAATGCAAAAGATTTGAATAAGCACCTCATCAAAGATATACAAATGGCTAAAGCACATTTTAAAAAATGGTAAACATCATTAGTCATTAAGTAAATGCAAATTAAAATCACGATGAGATCCCACTACACACCTACCAGAATGGTTGTAATAAATAAGACAAAATAACTAATGTTGGCCAAGGATATGATAAACTGGATTCCTCATACATCGTTATTGTTTTGGGAATATAAAATGTTATAACTATTTTGGAAAACAGTTGAGTAGTTCCTTATAAAGCTAAACATAAATTTAGCATACAATCCAGCTGATATTTGAGAAAGTGGGAGTAAGTTGACTTCAAACATTATGAACAACAGTCTTTCAGATTGTGTTACATATGAGAGTATCACTGAAATTTTCAGGTTTTATTTTTGAACTTTTTATAGCAATTTCATTTATCCGATAGTAACTTATTCAACATCCATTGTGTGAAAAATACTGTACTCACCACTGGGATGGAAGGGTATATGAAGATAAAGACCCTTATTTTCTGAGAGCTTTACATTTTGTAGCAGAGTAAATGCTACCAGACCTGACACATTGTATTGTGTCAATCAAGGAAGAAAGGGTGGAAGGACAGAAGGAAGGTAGGCAGATAAGCAGAAAGACTAGTACAAACAAAATGAAAATTCACAGGCTTGAGAGAGAATTTCTGTCATGGGTTATCAGGGAATCCTTTGTGAAAAACTGGACATTGAAAGATGAGTAGGACATCCCAGGATGAGCTATAAGTACAAAAGTTTAAAGCTTAAAGCTAAATTCTGATTGCTGAATTATCCATGTACTGCCATTAGACTCTACTGAGTGGCCATAAAAGAGCTGAACTCATTTTTATTATTCTAAAACTTTTCCTTTAAAACTGAATGTTTAGATATATGTACAACTTCATGCTGTTGCTTGTAAACAAAATGCTCAGCTGTTTACCAGAAGGAAGAAGAGGCAGTGATTTTAGTGAACTATGGGACAGCTTCTCAAGAATGGCCCAACTTGGCTGTCATTGCTCATTTAGTCAGCCACTCTTCTCAGGACTTCTGGTGTCAGAAGTTCCATTTCTTTTATCTTATGTCAACTTTTCTATCAAACACGTTTCCCCCTCTTGAAAGAAAACACTTTCTTTAGTCTTTTGTGAAAAGTTATTTTGGATCTACTTTTGAGTTAGAGCAGAGTTTTGTTCTATGTTCTTCCTTTGATACTAGCATCATGTCAGGTTCAACACTCTACTGACTTTGATTCTCTGGTTTCCCAATCTGCACATTTATGTAGGTTTCAGGAGAACATCAAAGTTAGTGGACAAGTAGGAGACTAAAAAGAGCCCATCTGTTGCTGATAACATTTTGCAGAAGAAGTTCTTGTAAGATAAAAGCATGAATTTAGTTGGACCAAGACCACACTTGAAATTTATGGACATGTAGTGTCATAATAAATAAGCATCCCTTGGCTTTTTTCTTTTTGTTTTTATTTTTTGTATTATTTACACTTATCTTTTAAAAAATAAAATTACAAAGAATTAATATCTAAACTGAAAATAAAAACTTCAGTAATACAGCTTCACAACAGCTGTTAAGGAAAAGTGGCGATGTAAGTGTACACGCATTACTGAAGGCAAGGAGTAAGAGCAAGAGAGGACTCCAGCTGGAATGTTGATTACATTCACACTGCTTCCTCTCAATTTAAATACAGTACTCTTGGCACACTGAAAGAAATCATCACATGAGAAATTCACAACACCTTACTGAGCAGTATCCTGTCTTCAAAAGCTATCTGTCAGAGCTTGCAGTTTGACACAGCAGGTGATACAGTTGTCATCTAAGGTGGTCTTTCTAACGGTGCTGTACCATTTTGCAATTGAATTCACAACCTGGAGACAGCCAAAGTCCCATTATTGTCAGGGCCTTCTACAATTCTTGAGAATCCACTTATTCCACCCTGTTGTCAAAACTGATCAAATGTTGTCTCCAGACATTCAGTACAGACCAGAGTTCTTTAAATTCACTGAAACCTATTGTGCCTGACAGATCTCTATCCAGCATTGAAAGCATAAGCTGACAAGTCTCCAGGTTAAAAGGTTTGTATCCTCCAGCAATGCCCAACTGTGTCAGGTATCTCTGCAATTCACCAGCGCCTGTTTTTACATCCTGCCCAGCTACTGCAGGAAAGCAAACATACAGTGGATTCTGAGTTTGTCTGGGAAACGTAGGCCCTCAGGGAGCCCCTCCCTAGGTAGGGTGCCAGGGTGCCTGGGATAAACCATGGTGCAGACTTACTTTTTACTCCTCTCTCCATTTCATTCTTTGCCCATAAAACTCATTTGTAGTTTTTTTTTTAATGTAGCTAAGTAAATAGAAATATAACCACAGGTGTTTTTTGTATGTATTGTTTTTATTATTTAAATTTCTACTGAGAGGTAACATTGTACTCTCTTTTTCAGTAACTCTTCCCAGCTAATGTATAGCCATGATCTAAAAGCGAATATCATGAGGGTCTGAACCACTTCTCACAATGAATGTAGAACAGTCATGTGTTCTAGAAAAGGTGGATGGGTAAAGCACTGAGAGATTTAAATTTTTTATGGTTCTTATCTACATATACTCTTTAGTTTTTTAATCTATTTCTGACTATTTCAAAAATTAATTTAACCAGACTAGATTATGACCTATTTTTAAGCAGAAGTGAAAGAGTCTACCCCATAAATCCTAGAAATTATATTATGTAGGACGCTTCTCAATGGTATCAGGAGATGCCTTATAGAGTCTAAGTCTGCAGACTGAAAATTGTCCAGGGCTTATAAAGGTTAGTCTTTCTTTCTTTCTTTCTTTCTTTAAGGATTTGCACTTAAATTTTTTTTTAAATTTATTTTTAGGGAGAGGAGAAGGGAGGGAGAAAGAGAGAGAGAAACGGCAATGTGCGAGAGTTTCATTGGTCGGTTGCATCTAGCACACCCCTGTCAGAAACGCTCACAATAAAAACTGGGACACAGGACTTGAGCAGTAGAGCGAGGTGTTTATTCATGAGTCTGCAGAGCTGGGCGCACCCTCAGCGAGGAGAATGTGCGTGCCAAGTAGACAAAGATGGCTGGTTTTATAGTCTTAGCTTCCCCACCCTAAAGCTTCCCTGCCCTGAAATTGCCCTGAAAGTGATTAGCTTCCTACCCTGAACCGTGGTTAGCTTCCCCCCACCCCTCTCCTTCTTCCCCGTTTCTCCATTACTAGTTACTCCTGAGTTACAATCTAACAGTATCATCTAAATGCCCCTATTGTGATTTGTAAATATGCTAATACTGTCAACTCCCTTCTCAGAGATCCTCTAATTACATTTGCCTTTGAGACCCTTTAACTACATTTGCCCTTTGTTTCTAATGACTTTCTACTGGTTTGGAAGTCACTATGTCCTTGTTTCTTACACCCCCAACTGGGGACCTGGCCTGCAATCCAGGATGTGCCCTGACTGGGAATTGAACCAGCAGCAACTTTTGGTTCTCAGCCAACATTCAATCCACTGAGCCACACCAGTCAGGGGAAGTTTAGTCTTATTAACTTATTTACAAAGAAGTCTATAAACCCACATCCCAATCTAATTTGGAGATGGTCCTTGTGGTTTACAGTACTAGACATTTTATGAAAGTTACCTTCTTCATTTGAGGTGCTTCCGATTTCTTGTTTCATCTAGAAAAGCTGATGTGGAAAAGGTCAAGCCTGTTGCAATAGATTGCATGGCCTTGACCTTCCAGAATTCAGAGATCTCTGCGGGGTAGCTCAGTTACACCCCACTGTGTGGCAAGGCTAACAGTGGACAGAGCTAACATTTCACCTCCAAGCCCAAGGAGGTAACAGCTTTATCCTTCCTCTACCTTCAGCTGACTCATTCTATTGCTACTCTATTAAAGGACATGCCTTTCTTCTCACAGCAGGAAGCACCTGCCCGTGCAAGATTAATGTCGTTCGGAGGGTATCTTGTATCATTTAAACTTGAATTTAACCTGCAGAATAACCCGACAAATAATATTTTCAATGTAGAATAAAGCATAGGAGGCAGAGAATGAATCACATCTTTCTGGGTCTCAGTTAAAATGTCTGTAAAAGGAAGGGCTTGAATTAGATGAGCTTTTGGTCTCCTGCTTTAACATTCCACAGTTCCATGCATCTACAAATTGCTGATTATATGAAACCGGTATTACCAGAAGTGAGACTCCTAGTGCTTTTTCTGCCAACGAACTGCTCATTAATTGCAGTGCAAGTGGAGGCAGAAGACTGGTGCATGGTGAGAGCTCCTATCCTGGAACTCAGGGTTTATCTTTGGGATTCAGAGTATAACTCACCTGCCTTTTAAAGAACTAACTGGATTTTCTGCTTTCATTAGATTATCCTCTGACCTTCTACTGTATAGGAAGCAATGTGAGTTGTCATTTTCTTCTTACTTAAATTCTGGAAGACAAATCCCAGAATGTTGTACAGTAAGTCCTCACATAACATGGTCAATAGATCTTTGAAAACTGCAACTTTAAGTGCAACAGTGCAAGAAAATAAATTTTACCACAGGTTAATTAATATAAATAAAAGTTAAGTTCTTACAGCATATTTTTGGTCACAAAAACATCACCAAACTTCTAAATAAAGAGTCAAGCACTTCATATTAAATGATAAACATACATTTAAAAAAGATTAATAAAAACAAGTAAGATAATAATTTTCCAACCTGCTTACTCTAGAGCAGGGTCATGGGCAGTCTGAGCCTATCCTGGCAGCTCAGTCTGCAAGGCAGGAACCCACCTTGGCCACTCATTAAGACTGGGGCAGTAGAGACATGCCAGTTCACCTCACATTAACATTTTGGGGATGCAGGAAGAAACTGGAGTACCTGGAGAAAATCCACACAGAGATGGGGAAAACATGCAAACTCCACACACTGTGCTCTGGCTGAGAATTGATTTATTTTTCCTCATCAATGTTATAACAAAACAACATTGGAACCCTGGCTGCTGTGGCTCAGCGGATTGAGCGTCAGCCTGCAAGCTAAGTGTCGTTGGTTCAATTCCCAGTCAGGGCACATTACTAAGTTGCACCTCAGGTCCCCAGTTGGGGGCGCAAGTGAGAGGCAACCACACAGTGATGTTTCTCTCCCTCTCTTTCTCCTTTCCCCTCTCTCTAAATATAAAATAAATAAACAAACAAATAAGTAATTAAAAAAAACATTGAATGAAATGATTTTATTTGAGGACCTGCTGTATTGATACTTTTTACCCAATATATAATATATATATGTATATATATACCTGATATATAATATATTTTCCTTATGTATAATAATAATAATACTTTAATTTGGAGAAGAGGCTATAAGACTGTCTCTGTAATACAAAAACTTGATATAATAGCAGCTTTTCAAGCTAACTTATTTCCCATAACAGTCTATTTACATAATTCAGATTTAGCCACCTGAATCTGCAGATGGCTTTCAATCTCCATACAACTATGGTTATTTTATGTGTTTTTCTTACTAAGTACCATAAAAAACAGTAACAACAGAACAAGGTACTTCATCAGAATCTTTGGGAATGGAGAAGAAACAAATAATTTTATTATTGTCATATTGCTATATAGAGTCTCAGAAGGTCCACTGTATACAGAATATCTACATAGATCTTTTTGCAGCCTCAAAACTCCATGGAAACTTAATAGAACTTAAGAGCTCTGTGGAAATATTTGATGAAATTTTGAATTTGGCAAAAACTAATAGATCCAGAAATATGACCACTGCTCACCACATCCTTCCTTACTGTGCACTATCAGCTCTTGCCTGGACTGGTTAACCTGCCTTTTTTGTGCCCCACAGTCTGTTCTCCAAATAACAGTCACAATGATCTCTATATAACTTAAATCAGGTCATGTCACTCTCCTGCTCAAAACTCTACCACAGCTCTCCCCTTTAACTGAGAATAAAGTCTTTACAGCATCCCACAGGGGCCAACATGACTGGCCCTGCTCTGTCCATTACCTTTCTGACATCTTTTCCATCCACTCTGCCCCTAACTTCTCCATTCTGTCACTGGGCTTGATGTTGTTACTTGCTGAAAGACCTTGCAGTGGCTGTTCCCCATATCTGCTGTACCTTTCCCCCAAGTAAGCTCAGGGCAAACTCCCTTAGCTACTTCATGTCTTTGCTCAGATATCACCTTCAATTAGGCCTGACCACCCTATTGAAAATTGCGGCCCTGCGCCCTCACCCCACATACCTGAAATCTATTACCCTACTCTAATTTTATTGCTTTCATAACATTTATTACCTTCTACCATAATACAAAATTTAATGTCTTTGTAGATTACATTTATCATTTATGGCCTATCTCTACTTGCTAGAATATATGCTCTCTGTCCGTTTTGATCCCTAATTTATTTTGAGCACCAAGAGCAGTACTTAGCACACATGAAGCACTGGGTAAATAGTTATTGAAGGAATAAACAATACTGAAACCTCATTGAGTGTTCCCCATGTGACTGCTATTACACTAAACACCAGCTATGATTATATCTTTAAGACTCCCCCAACCCAAGGAACAGTCATTTTTCTCATTTGACAGGTGAAAAATTGAGAGGTAGGTTAATTATCTTATTCAAAGTCATAAGCCTAATTGCAAGAACAGTAGCCCCCCCTTATCCAAGGAGATACATTCCAAGATGTCCAGTGGAGGCCTGAAACTGGATAGTACTAAACCCTATATATACTATGCTTTTTTCTAACATATACATACCTTTCCACTTAACGGAAGACTTTACGGCTTTTCTTTGGCATATCTGAATTGCCAGCATCACCATTCTTGCTCTTTGGGATCATGATTAAGTATAATAAGGGGTACCTGAACACAAGCACTGTGATACCATGACAATCAATCTGATAACCAGACATGTACAAAGTGACTAACAGGCAAGTGTATACAGTGAGGATACACACACAGAGGAACGATTCACATTTTGGGTGGAACAGTGCAGGACAAGTGTGAGATTTCATCACAATACCCAGAGTGGCATGTAATTTAAAACTTATGAATTGCTTACTTCTGGAATTTTTGATTTAATATTTTTGGACCAAGGTTGACTCTAGGTCAAACTGCAGAATGCAAAACTGCGAATAAGGGAGGACTACTGTACACATGGGCCTCTTTGATCCCAAAGACTATTCATTTCCCATTGCAACAACTGGAAATGGATATGTAGAAAATGGACACTAAACTGACACCAACCACTAAGATCAAGACACAAAAATGTCCACAACGCAGTAGATTTCTTTGGTAACATCTTTTGAAACTATATTGGAGTGAGAGATGAAGCAAGTTCTCAGGTCCCACTCAGACCTTCCTATAATCAGATCCACCAATAAAAGGTGGCCATTTCTGTGTTTAGTGGTCTCTATTTTTAGCACTGGAATCTTGTGTCTGAATTAGAATTATTTTGAGCATTAACATGTTCTTTGCAAACTCTAGTAATTCCAAAAGAAGTTATTATCAGGATAGTAACAGAGGGGAGCCGATTAACATGACATGAGTGTAGATAATGGGCACAATTTAAAGTTAGGCAGACTTCCCTGGGCAAGTCACCCAAGTCTCAGTTTTCTCATCCCCAAACTGGTGTCTTCCAAAGTCCCTTGTGAGTCTCTGTGTCTGATTCTAAGCAACAAGTTAAAGAACCTGTAAGTTTCCAGGCTTGGCATTCATGAATGTTCTAGGACTTTTTTGTCTTATAATTTGTTCCTTTCCATCTATTGTTCCCTTCTTTAAATCTTGGTTATTTTTGTGCTGAGTGGCTTCTCCAGGAGAAGGGCAAATAAAAGGAAGCATAACATAAACCCATACATTGATGCTTCAAGAAAAATCTGGTGGCAGTGTGGTTAAGGGGAGTTGCTGACTATAACTAGCATTGGGTTCCTATAAAAAGGGGTGAGAAACTTTCACAGGAGGGGAGTTCAAATCACTGTTCCACTACTTCTTAGTATAATGAAGGTCTTTTAATCTTTTTGGTCTACAATTCTCTCTTTTGTAAAGTAAGCATAATAATATCTACTTCTCAGGACTAATGTGATGCTATGTTAATTGCATCATATATGTTTAATTTTAATTTGTTTAGAATCAATTAAATATCTACTATTACCACAGAGAGTTGAGACAACTCTAAATCCTTCTAGCATGCAAGACTGTCCTATGTTGTTCACTGACTTTTTAAAGTAATTTCTTCCTATTTACCAAATATAACAAAATATTTATTTTATTATTTCCATTTTAATGTATGATCCAACTTACTCAAACGAAAAGAAGGTAACATGTTTTCTATAATACCTCATTATCTGTAAATATCTGCCTCATTTCATCTTAAATCCTTATAATATTGGTCTTAGGGAAGGAATTCTCAGGTCACATACTGGGGTGTCTGGTCTACATGTAGCCTTTAAAAAAAAAATTAAGATTTTATTTATTTATTTTTAGAGAGAGGGGAAGGAAGGGAGAAAGAGAGGGGGAGAAACATTGATCAGTTACCTCTCCCATGCTCCCAGTCGGGGATCCAGCCCACAACCCTGTCATGTACCCTGACTGGGATTCAAACCAGTGAGTGACCTTTTGGTTCGCAGGCCAGCACTCAGTCAACTGGGCCACACCAGCCAGGGTTATAAAAAGACTTTCTAGTACAGTGTTTCTGCCCATTGTTGACTCACAAAGTTCTCTGAGAATTTGATGAAAGCTGCAGTCCTTCACAGCAAAAAATATTCTCATCTGTGCATAATTTTGCACATAACTTCAAATCATCCAAGAGTGTTGAAACCTCTTTATGGACAGAGGTTAAGAACCCTTGCCTAATGGTTGCAAAGTGGTCATGAGTACCATTTCTTTTTTAATCCCTGATAGTATTTGTGGATTGCTAACATAAAATGTTATTTTGCTCTCCAGAATTATTCTCTTTATTTTAAGGCTTTTTCACACTGTGACTAATAATAAAGGAACTTAGAATAAGCCTCCAGAATTTATTTTATAACCCTTGGCTCAAAATGCAATTGGTAACTGATCTGTGCTATAGCCACAATGACGCTGAATGAGCAATTGTTCTTAAGACTGAGATCAGCCAAATCCTGAGTACAAGATAAATCTCCATAGTTTCCACTTTAACACTAGACATCCAACTACAAAGCAGAGGCTAAAATTAGATCACACCTAGTGCTTACATATACTCCACAGAATTGCAGTTCCAATTCTAGGGGTTTTATTTAATCAACAACACTGTTAACAATCCAAACAAAGATATTTCATTTAGCAGGAAAAAGTTGCTCCATTTTGAAAAAGCTAAAATAGAACCTACAGGAATTATGAAGATTTTGAAATGTTCAATGATGCACCTATTAGCTCTAGGTCTAATAAAAGAAAGACTAAAATATTCCCAGAATTAGGTAGGCATTTTCTTCACTTTCTTGTTTCTAGGTCATCATTTCTAGGTCAACATGTTTTTAACAAGAAGTTTGATTTGTTCAAACATAGCAAGTCATTAATACCTACCTACATAAATGCATACATAGCAGGAAGGAACAAGATGTGAGGCTGACTATAGAAAAATAGTTACAGTTCCATTTCCTATGAAAGTTTGTTATTTGAGGCTCTTCATAGCTAAAATGACTAAGTCTTTCAAAGATTATATAGACCAAATGTTTTCTAAATAAAATATAAAAATTTCCAAAAGTTCAATTACTAATGTTTGGTATAATAGATCAGATTATAAATAAATATAAATATTGCACATATGGTTAAAATAAGGATTTGTGTAAAATTAAAATACTGTTAATATAAAATTTAGCAATAGAGTTGAAGAAGTAAAGAAGTCAAAAGTACAGATTCATAAATACTATAGATTCTACAGCATTGGAAAAATAAAAATAGTACACAAGGAGTTACATTAACATGGTATGATAATAAAAATTCCCATTTTCTATAAAGTCAGCACAGATAGTGCAGGAAAATCAATATTTAAAATACAACCCTCCTCTCTTAAGACAGCTGCATACCTAAATGAGGTTATTAAACGTATCTATGGAACATTGCTCAGGAGAGCAAAATGATGCTGTCACATACACATGGTGTTAATTCCTCCCAACATTCCTTTGTGAGGCAGTCCACTTGAAGCAAGTGCCAAAAGAAATGAATTTCACTCAGTGACAATATTTCCACATTTGCAGCCAATTCCAGGTCCTTATGAATACCCAGTGGCAGAATAGGACTCATGAAAGTTAGATTGCAAGATGATCCTGTTCCACTTTAAATGGAATTTCAGAATGTTGACATCATACACTTCAGGTAAATCCCATCAGATTCTGGCTCTGTTACTGAACAGAGCAGAAGCTCCCAGGAGGTCACTGTCAGTGCCCATGAACAACAGGCATAGATCAGATACTACTTAATCCCAACAGGAAATCAGGAATTTCTGCCTTTGGAAACCTTCACATCTCTTCATACAAACCACTATGTTATTTCCTCAATAACTTTTTTAATTCCCCCAAATAAATGCCTTTTCCAGATGTCCTAACAGCTATTTCGTGGGCTCAAATTTTTTAAAATGTAAAATTTTATTACATTTATAACAAAAAATGTGACCTATGTCAGATGCTTTGGAGAGAATTTGAGGCAGCAGGTAGTTATTTACCACATAGCAGAAATTTCTGTGTTGAAATTCAGCAATTCTTTCAGAGGACTATAGATATATTTTTAATAAAATCACATGTATCATGTGAGTAGTTTTTAATCCCCATGAAGCATTTCTTTCTGAGTACCGAAAAAAATGAAAATTAGTTTGAACCTAGAAAGTAAGTATCGGCTTAGCAGGCTGGAACAACAGACAGAAAAGCCTCTGCGAAGTCACAGGAAACATTTCTCCAAGGGACACTGTTGCTATAAAGTGTCATGGTAACCTCCTTCTTTGAGTGACTACAGACTCACTAAGAAACTGTCTTCTCTAATATAAAAGACTATCAGTAAGGGTGCTGTTTGAAATTTTATCAGTAAGAATGAGACATTGCACTTTTGCTGGAAGATCTCAGGAACTGTTGACACAGAAAAGCAACCTGATCCTTAGCCTAGGAGCTGAGTTCCACACAGGGCTTCCTTAATGGGACAGTCCACTGGGCATGCTGGGCTCACTTTGCAGACCAGACTTGCATCTAAATTCCACCCTTTCCAGAATCCTACAGTAATTCTCTCTTTCCTCTACCTTGTTTCCTCATTGCAATGGGCTAATAAATCTAATTTTGTGGGACTCCAGGTTTGTTCCTAATATTCTTAGCCTGACTGAGATAGGGCATGTTTTAATAAAATGCTCCAACTCATGAAAATACTTGCTGCTTGAATAACAGTTCTAAATTTTAATATTGTCTTTCAGATACTGAAAAAATAGAACATATCTTTGCTGTAGTTTGGATTCCTGTGACCTGTGAATTTTAAATTCTCTACTGCCTTCTCATCTAAGTAAAGCATCCTGAAAGCCAGGAAATTTGTTGTGAGTGTTGAACCGGTATTTTCTAGCTCTGCTGCTGCGAACGTGCTGTGTAGCAAACCATTTCTGCTTCTAAAAATTAAGCAAGACTCCTCAGTGTGACTGTGAAGCTCTTTGTGGAACTCAAAGAGGCAGGGTGAAGGGCAATAGGTAGGCGAAGTCTCAGGTCTCCCAAATACACAGCCTCACTCCACATCTGTTTAAACGTAAGGATGCCAGATTTAAAAAGAAAAGAAAACGCGATGTGGGAGGCATATTCAGAGACCGTGCCTTTGCTCTAAGATTGGAAGGCTGCTTTGACATACCCGTGGGAGTAGCCATAATCGTAGGCTGACGCCGCCTTCCGACTGACTGCCGACGCGAAAGCTGTCTCGGTGGCCCGGGACGCCTGCTGCTGGTAGGAGGCCTCCGACGCCAGGCTGAAGGCCTGAGATTCCTGGCGGCGCGCAGCCAAGGAGCGGCTGCTGTAGGCCGTGGAGCCGTGGGTGTAGATGGCAGAACTTTTCTTCTCCTGCTCGTGGTACTGGCTCATGGTGGTGCGAAGGTCCTTGTTATAGTAGCTGCGATCATAGTGCTGGTGCAATTTCTGGTAAAACGGCAGAGACATAATGTGCCCTCAGCAAATCAGGCAACCTATAAGAAAGCATCAATGTTTGAGTGGATTATTAAGAAACAAATCTCATTGAATAACCAATGTGTAAAAAGTAATACTCTTATCTTTTCCAAAGAGTAAATGAATAATGATGTGAAATCGAGCTTAACTCGTTACTCAATAACTTCCTACTTCATGCCAGATGTGGCCCCTCCTGTCTGTCCTTGTGCAGCTTTCTTTTTCCTTTATTCTTTCTTTCTTCCTCTGCTCCCTTCTCTTCCCCTCCTTCCTTCCATATATACATATAGTCTTTGCAAAATTTCCCTACCAGGGTTATTGTGCTTTTCCTCAGATCTTTCATAATATATATTTCTAATTTTGTGGCATTTTATCCTGATGGGAGCTTCATCTGGGAGAATAGGTAATGATGGAGAGTCTTTGTAGAGCCTATGTGGTTTTCATTCAATAAATAATTACTGAGACCTACTATGAGCACAGTACTATTCCAGCACAAGAAATACAGAGATGAGCAAAACAAACAAAATCTGTGCTCTGATAACCTTATATGGAACCTTTTATTCTATTGCAGGATAGACAATAGAGAAAATAATCAAGTATAAGGTATATTAGAATGTGCTACATGTATGGAAAAAAATAAAGTAATAAAGGGAAATGGGAAGCAATTTTAAACAGCTTCACTGGAAAGTGACATTTGAGCATGAGAATATTCGGGAGAAAAGTCTTCCAGATGTTAGGCCATTGCAAATGCACTGGGGTGTGAGCATGCTTCTTATACTCCAGGAGTAGCACATAAGCCAGTGAGGCTGCAAGAAGGGAGGGAGCTACAGGGAGAGGTAAAGGAGATGATGTCATGAGGGTTGGATGGCAGGCAAAGGGCACATAGTGCAGGGTCCTACAGGCAACTCTAAGGGCTTTGTCTTTTCTTTTTCTGAAAAGGCTGAGAAGCCATCAGAAAGTTCTGTGCTGAGAATCACTCTTGCTGATTCTGAAGAATAGACTGTTGAGGGACAAGAATAAAAGCCAGGCGACCAATTAGAAGGCTGTTATGAGCTAAGTTGTATTCCCCCAAATTCACAAGTTGAAGTCCTACTGCCAGTATTTCGGAATGTGACTATATTTGGAGAAAGGATCTTAGAGAAGAAACTAGGTTAAAATGAAACCATTAGGGTGGGTTTTAATCCAATATAAAGAGGAATTTAGGACACAGATATGTACATCTTGTGAAGACACAGAAGAAAACAACCACCTCTAAGCTAAGGGGAGGCCTCAGAAAAAAACCAACGCTGCCAACAGCTTGATCTCAGATTTCTAGCTTTCAGAATTGTGAGAAGGTAAATTTCTGTTGTTAAGCCACCCAAACTATGGTACCGTGCTATGGGAGCACTAACAAATTAATATAAAGGCCATTGTAATAGTATAGGCTAGAGATGATAATAATAGCAGTGGAACTGTGAGAAGTGATCAGACTGCACATGTTTTGAAGGTAGAACCAATACCATTTGCTGAAATGACTGGATTAGGGTGTAAAAGAGAGGAGTGATAAATGATTCCAAGGTTTTTGCTTAAGTAAGTACAAGACTGCAGTTGCTATAACTGAGTTGGGCAAGAGTATAAGAAAGCAGCAGTTATGGGTGGAAGAACAGGAGATTGATTTAAGACATTCTACATGTGAGATACCTGCTAGACATCCAGGAGAAGATGTTAAGTGGAAAGTTGGGTATGTGACTTTGGAGTACAGGGTAATGGTTCAGGATAAAGAGTTACTATGGAAGTCACAGGTTTATAGATTTTTTAAATAAGCCCCCACCCCCCAAAAAATTAGAATGAATGTAAATGTAAAAGGAAGTCCTAAGACTGAACTCTGGAGTATGCTTATATTATACAATGAACTCTTTCAAATCTCACAAACACTTCAAAAGTGTATAGTGTCAAACCAGAAAAGTTTGCTCCCTTGCGAATATAAAGGTTTCTAATTCTCTAACATAAAGAAGTAAAAAGTCAGTCATCAGTGTATCACGTACATTGTAAACTTGAGCTAAAAGTTCTAACGTGAGCCAAATCTTTGGTTAGCATAAGGAGGGGAGACTAAGATTGCATTAGCTTTCTTGAATAATGTATCCACTGACAGAAGCCTGTCAGCCACACTGACAACCCTGGATGAAGTAATAGTTTTATGGAGACCCTACCTCAAGTTTTAATGCTTTTGCACATGTTCTGAAATGTCATTTTTAAATTTTACGAGTAAAATTGTTGTGAAGAAGTCATTTTTCCAATTCTTTTTAAGTTCCAAATGAGGATCAAATCCTCCTAAATTTACTATATTTTTGTCATGTTTTAAAGCTACTTTTTTGTTTAAACTACTTAAAAAGTCAGCATTTATTCCCTAGAGAAGAATATCCAGCAAACTTCACTCCAGAAATATTTGTCTTAGGGTTCATGGAAGATATCAGTCTCTATCACAATTCTCAGGAGGAAAAAAATAGCTACTAGCAAGCAACTTTGCTTCGACCCTTAAATAGATTGCTGTTTTCTGTTCTAAAATACACAGAATTATCATGTGTAATGAATAATTATTAGGTACATTTTGATAAAACAAAAGGTTAGAATATATTAATATAAAAGTATATTATGTTTGGCAGTTATAAAGATATTAGGTAAGTTTCTGTAAAGATACATACTACATTGCAAAATGGCAAATGTGATTTGAATGAGATTCAAATAAATAATGAATAACCTTCCTATGTATTATGTTATAAGCTAAATTCACAACTCAAATGACTTAAAATGCTATTATTTTCCCCAAATAAAATCTTTAAATGTCTTGTCTCATTTCAATTTTCCACTCTACTGCACTTCCATTTTCTCCCAATGTACTTATTTTTAATGATATTTAATATTCTAAGCACATAGATAACAAATTACAAGTAAACAAGTTTGCCTTTAAGTGAACAGAGCTGATTGTCTCAGCTCTGACCTCTGGAACGAAGGTACAACTTCCGCCTTTTGAAGTAAGTGAGAATTATCCCCAACACATGACAGCTAGAGTATATGGGAAGCAAAGATGGTTTGGTTGTCTTCTTTTCCTCTAATACCTGAATTTTCTGCTGCAAAAGAATTTGGGAATTTAGGAAGAAATACTAATCCTGATATGATACTTTTGTACAGGCATTAGAGGCCAAAAGCTGCTAAAAATTATTCACAGAAAGTGTTGGCTTCAGAATCACTACGTGGAGATACATGTTGTTCTGAAATACTGCCTAACCATTTTGGGGTTAGAAATATTATAATGCACTCCATTTTCCCACATGTCATTGTCAGAGCAAAATCACTGAATTACACACTAGTGACTTCAGAGTTAATTTACCTCCTTTTGGCCTAATTTGTAATCAGGGATTATTGTAGGCATATGGAGAATAGAAAGCACATGAATTCCTGTCACCCCATCCATTCCAGATTTCAATCAAACCACTGATTTGTAACTTGGAAAGAGTACCTGACTCACACTTCCAGTTCCATCTGAGACAGTTATTATTTCCTTATAGTTCCAGGAATGGTAGCTTAATTTAAAAAGAATACAATGAGCTGAGAGAACAGCTGTGCCAGCAAAAACTGGCATTCTGTTGCTCTTGTCTTCCTTCCCAGGGGCACCACTGTCTTATTTTTCTGCTGTTCTGACACCTCTTTGAGAAAAACTGCTGAGCTCAGAAGATGGAAAGAAACCACACACCATAGTGCTGTTAAGCACATAGAATATCAAGTGTATTCTTCTGCTTCAATGTCACACTTACCAGTTTCCAAGAGTGATGGTAGTGGAAATGTTCCGATGTGGCTGTGGAGCTGGATGAAAGATTAAAAACCCACGGAGACTGAATCCAAGAAAAAGTTAAGAGGCAGGGCTAAAGACAGGACCCTGGGGGCCAGTTCAAAAATAATGCATGTGGTCAGGCAGCAGAATGTCAGAGCCACACAGCCAGCCTTTTATGGCAAAGAAGGCAGATAAATATAGCAGCAAATGAGGAGGGCAGTCCTAAACTGAGAGGAAAAGAGAGAAACTGGCTTGTAGCTGCCTCAGTAATGTAATTATGTTAATTCAAATCAATGGGTCTGGCCCGATTAAACCAATTTAGGATTTATTTTTGGCTAGAAGAGCTCTTTTCAATATCATTTTATCACTGGATGTTTAAAAGTGCAATGGAAAGAGTGATTTGTGTTGAGAGCTAAAAATAAGCATAGTAATCTGATTCCCCACATGGACTTCATGGAATTTTAATGCCAAGCTATGTTTCTGGGTGTGCTGTTCATAACACATGTAGAGTACACAAGGTGGAAAAAGAACTTGAGGCTAACTAGAGGCAAAACATGGAAGAAATGGGTTGCACGTGGAAGTAATTGTGGCATGACAATTGAGTCGTTTTCTTCCATTTCAAGAAAATTTACAAAGTCATAGCTTCATGTTTGAATATTTGATTCCCTGTTCATTAACTAAAGCCTTTGAGAAGCAAAATGTTTTATTTTTCCTAAAGGCAAGGTAGAGTCATTCTACCTAACAAGAGCTTTTCTTTGTGTTTTTTAGACTGTATAACTAAGTAAGAGGTGATAAAACCTTATAGTTAGGGCCCGTGCTTTGGATTCAGACCAGACATAGATTCCAGGCCATCGATGGCACTTAATAGACATATAACCTCAAGCATTTTATTTCTTATTCTTAAGCTTCATTTCCCTTCTTTATAAAATGCGGATAACAACATCCAAATTATGGGACTGCTATGGAGATTAAATGCAATAATGCAGAGAAAGTCTTAACACAGTGATTGCCACAGAATGAAGACTCAGTAAATGTCAAATATTAACTGATAGTAATAACTTAAAAACTCATTGTTCAGATTATATGTATTGAGCAGCTTATGTTCTGATAGTGCTATTATATCAACTAAATATAGATCATTTGTATCTACCAAATTATTGAACAGACTCAATATTGTAGTCTACTTTATAAGTACTTTCTTGGTGATAACACAGTTAACACTGTTGCCAGACACTTTACATACATGATCTCCTCATTTTTCATAATATTCTAAAAGGTAACTATGATTAACTTCATTTTCTAGCTGAGGAAACTGAGGTTTCAAGAGGTCAAGTCATTTGCCAAAAGTGTGCATATCTAGTAAGTGACATAAGTACAATACTCATATATTATTCAGAGATATTTGAATTCCAAAGCTTATGAACTTTTTGTCATGCATTGCCATGACTGCCCTCCAGTGACACTTTGTTTATAAGAAACTAGATATTTTGAAACAGTGTTTTGAGTGCACTGGCTGGTGTGGCTCAGTGGATTGAGTGCCAGCCTGAGAAATGAAAAAGTTGCCTGTTTGATTCCCAGTAAGGGCACATGCCTAGGTTTCAGCCCAGGTCCCCACTCGGGGCATGTGAGAGGCAACCAATTGATGCATCTTTCGCACTTTAATGTTTCTCTTCCTCTCTTTCTCCCTTCCTTCCCTTCTCTCTAAAAATAAATAAAAATATTTAAAATAAAAAAATAAGTAAAAGAAAAACTTATAACTGATGGCCAGCTTGTGAGCTACACAAAATATATGAAAGAATGTATTCTACTTGGTTCTGATTAAATTCAACCTGGCATTTCTTTATGTAAATACACCTCTTGTTAGTGTGTATATGGACATTTTTGCTTTCTGGAATCCATAGAAGAATTTTCCAAGTTTTTTGTTCCCCAGGTATTCATTTGTTCCCTAGACATCCAAAACAGAATGACAGTGTTGCTTCCAAGTTTTGTCCATCAGCCACTGGAATGGTTCCTAGTGAGCTATTTTTCTAGAGAACAATGACAAATTGCTATAAATCTTCTCAAAGCAAAAAAGAGGAATAATAAACAAAAATAAGAGATATAAATCATAATAATACCAATAATATTAAATGACTAGTTGCTGTATGCTAGGCATTAATGCTGTTTTACAATATCTATTTGATCATCACACACATAAAAACTTTTTATGGATTATGAAATTGAGGTTTAGAGAGATTAATATCCTTAAAGTCACACAGCTATTGTAGAATGTGACAAAAGATTCAAGTCTAAGTCTATTCACCACATAGCATACTCTCTTATATAACATATACTGGTTTTCAAACATTTAGCTGTGTGTGTGTGTGCAGTGTGTGTATAGATGCATAGATAGATATTGTAGATACATCAATAGATAAATAGAGAGTGAGCTATGTGCCAATAGCGTCCATTAGAAGGAAGAACTATTACCAAAGAGGAGTTTCAGTTATATTTCCTATGGAACAGACTACTACTATTTATTAAATCAAGATGTACTAACTATAAGTATCAATACATGAATATATTTACTGAACTTTTGAACCCTATTAGGAATGCAAAATGAGAGAAGTTCACACACACTTGTGGAAAAACTAAATTATCATTTATTCATTGACACTCAGGATTCCAGTGAAAGGCCAGAGTTTATTTCAAACAAAGATACAAGTCTGACAAATGAAATATGAGCAAGGCCTAAGTACTCTTTCTGCAGCAGCATCACTTAGATGCAGCCCTTCTAACAACATATTTATACCAAATATAGCTACCCATATAATAAACTGTACACTGTGATGTACTACGTAACAAAATTTAAAAATTTATTTGGGCTCATCTAAATGAATTATTGTGATTTTATTATAATTTCCTTATAGATATATAATCATTTTGTTGATTACTCTGATTTACTCATAATGCCCTATAAATGTGTAATTATTCTGGTAACTTAATGAAATGATAATCAACTCTTAATTTCAAATTTTCCAGAAAATTTAAATTTTTATTCTTTAATTATATTTTATTGATTATGATATTACACTTGTCCCAGTTTTTCCCCTTTTGTCCCCCTCCACCTAGCCCCACAACTCCCTCAGGCAATCCCCACACCATTGTCCATGTCCATGGGTCCTGCATATATGATCTTTGGCTACTCTACTCCCTATGCTCTACTTTACATCCCCATGGCTATTTCATAACTATCAATTTGTACTTCTTAATCCCCTTACCTCTTCACACATTCCCCCCAAACACACCCCTCCCATCTGGCAACCTTTTTCTTAAATAAATCCCTTTAACATTTCATATAATAACAGTTTGGTGATGATGAACTCCTTTAGTTTTTTCTTGTCAGGGATGCTCTTTATCTGCCCTTTAACTCTAAATTATAGCTTTGTTTGATAGAGGAATCTTGGTTGTAGGTCATTGCCTTTTATCACTTCGAAAATGTTTTGCCAATCCCTTCTAGCCTGCAAGGTTTCTTTTAAGAAATCAGATGACAGTTTTATGGGAACTCCCCTGTAGGTAACTAACTGCTTTTCTCTTGCTGCTTTTAAAACTCTTTCTTTTTGTTTAACCTTTGGTGTTTTAATTATTATGTGTCTTGGTGTGGTCCTCTTTAGGTCCAACTTGTTTGGGACTCTCAGTACTTCCTGGACTTGCATGTCTATTTCCTTCACCAAATTAGGGAAGTTTTCTTTCATTATTTCTTCAAATAGATTTCCAATTTCTTGCTCTTTTTCTTCTCCTTCTGGTACCCCTATGATGTGAATGTTGGAACACTTAAAGTATCCCCAAAGGCTTCTCCTACTGTCCTCATTGTTTTTGGATTCTTTTTTCTCCTTGTTGCTCTGATTCGTTGTTTTTTGTTTCTTATGTTCCAAATGATTTGATTCTCAATTTAATTCACTCTATTGTTGTTTCCCTGTAAGTTGTTCAGAAGAGGGACAATGGCCTCTGCCTGCCTTTCTGTCTTGGAGAAAGCTGTCCTCCAGCTCTCACCTTGATGTGAGACACTTCAGTTCCTCCCACATGCCACTGGTGTCTTTCACGCTGATACCCCAGTCCTGGAGCTCAGAGGGAGGGAGTCTGAGTAAGGCCATGTGTGGATTTTTTAAGAGAAACTGCTTGGGAGACCAGCAGTTTCTTGCACCAACTCAATCCCTGCTGATTTTTCAGCCAGAAGTTATGAAGACTTATATTCCTGGCACTGGAACCCCGGGCTATGGGGCTGGCACTCCTTCCTCCTGAAATATCCCTTCTTAATTTGTATCCACTACATGTGATTATGGGAGCAGCCCATCCTGCATCTGTGCCCTCCTACCAGTCTGGATGGATGTGGTTTCTTTAATTCCATAGTTGTCAAACTTCCATTCAACTTGATTTCTGATGGTTCTGAGTGACAGTTGTTTTATGGTTTAGTTGTAATTTTTTTAAAAGACTTTACTTACTTTTAGAGAGAGAGGAAGGGAGGGAGAAAGAGAAGGGAAGAAACATCGATGTGCAAGAGATACATCTATCAGTTGCTTCTTACACCCCCCACACTGGGGACCTGGCCCACAATCCAGGCATGTGTCCAGGCTGGGAATTGAACCTGTGGCTTTTTGGCTGCAGAAGTAGAGTTAATTTGTATTCTTTGCCAATTTCCCTATCTCTCTCTCCTCTCCTCATCAACTCCCTGCCTATCAGAAGAAATTTGATCTTGCTTATTCAAACCCTCTTGCTATTTTATTTATTTATTTATTTATTTATTTATTTATAATTAGTGTCAAGAACAGTGAAGGTATACAATGGAATATTATTTGGCCTTAAAAAGGAATGAAATCCTGACATATGCTATAACATGGATGAACCTTGAGGACATCATATTAAGTGAAGTGAGTCACAAAAAGACTAATATTATATGGTTCCACTTATATGAGTTACCTTGGGTAATCAAATTTATAGAGACAGAAAGTAGAATAGTTGTAACCAGGAGCTTGGGGCAAAGGGAATGGGGAGTTAGGATTCAATGGGTAGAGTTTCAATATGGAATGATGTAAAACTTTTGGAGATGAATAGTGGTAATGGTTGCACAACAATGTAAGTACTTAATACCACTAAACACTACACTTAAAAGTGGTTAAAATGGCAAATTTTGTTATGTCAATTTTACCATATACACATACACACAAAAAAAAAAACTAAGAAGGGTCAGAGATTTTACCCTACTTGCGAGCTAACAAGTTAACCTGCTACAGTTTCATGCATGCAGACACAACATGAGATTTCTGGGTCTGAGTCAAAGGAAATTATTACTCAGAGCAATAGCAGAAGCCAGAACATCCAGAATTTTTTGGAGGTGTAAGGATTTTATGAATCGATTCCACACACACACATTGTGTGAGGAGTGGGTGGTGCTTTTCAGTGCACTTTGAAGATATTACTGCAACACTTTCAGCTTGTATTATTGTTGCTGGAAGAAAGCATACTGCTGGTCTAATTATTGTTCCATTGTAGTCAATCTCTCTTTTCTCTCTGGAAGTTTTTACTAGTTTCCTTTTACTCTTGATGTTCTGAACTTTCACTGTGATGTGAATTAGTATACATTTACTTTTATTTTTCCTGATTTATATTCAGAGTGCACTTTCAACCTGAATGAAGATTTTATATTTTCTTTCAGTTCTGGAAAACTCTTAGTCATTATCTCTTTTAACATTGTTTTTCATCATTCCCTTCTTTAGCTTGTTCTGGATTTCCTATTAAATACATAATGGATTATCTCAAACATTCTCCATGACTTTTGATAGCTCCTTTATATTTTTATCTTTTTGTCTCTTTTTACTGTTTTGGTAAAGTCTCGATATTGTCTTCTAATCCACCACAGTGGTACCTTCATTCGAGAACTCATGATGAGTGCCAAAACTGATCAGTACCAAGCAAGCACCAAGTTCTGAAACATTTTCTCTTGCAAGGCAGTGTCGGGACTTATACAAGTTCTAGCAAGTGCGGCAAGTCCTTAGCAAGCACCAAATGCCAAAATATTTTTTTCTCATCAAGATGTGATGAGTACAGGGTTTGATGAGTTCTGAAGCAGAGAAGTACCAAGGAGATCAAACTGTCATTTCCTCCCATTACCATACTCCATGTTCTAAACTCTTTCTTCCCATGTTCCTTATTTCAGTGACTGGCATTACCATCAGTCAGATATCCTGATTCCTTCTTCTCCCAGGTTTACCTTCTACTAATCCTCTGTACTATCAGAACAATTTAAAAATAATACAATTCTGGGGCAGTGGGAGCCAAGGAGGAGGCTCCAGCTGTTGCTCAGGAACTGAACACACGAGTTCCCATACCCCTCGCATTCAGTCCATAGGCATCAAGGCCAACTACAGGACTTTCCTCCAGGACCAGGCCAACAACATCATCCTTGAAGATCTGGAACAGCTCAAATCAGCCTGCAGGGAGGAACTCCCCATTAAGATCACAACAGGCAGTGTCTATTTTATCTTCCTAGAGAGCCGCAACAAGCTGGACAAAGACAACCTCTCCTACGTTGACCACACCTTTAAGACCACAGGTATTAAATTCAATGGAAAAAATAAAGCAAGGGAGGAAAATGCTGAAGGTAGAAGATGAATAATGAGAGTTTAAATATAATTACCAGAGAACGTGTTACTGAGATAAGGATATTTGAGTAAAGACTTGAAAGAGTTGAGGGAGAAATGAAAATATTAGAAGAAGGAGCTTTGAAATCAGAAGGAACATCAAATGCAAAGGTGTTGATATGGAAAACCTGACTTCTTCAAGAAAAAGCAAGAATATCATTGTGGCTGAGCAAACTGGGGAGAGCAGGCAGTAGGAGATAAAATAAGAGACATTCCCAGAGTCTGATCTCTTTGGGCCTCATAGGCCATTGTAAAACATTTGGCTTTCACTCTGAATGCAGTAAGACACCATTGGAGGGTGTCAAACAGAACAATGACATGATCTAATTTATTATTTGAAAGAATAACTCTGTGGCTGTATGGAAGTACAACATAGGGGAAGTAAGAAGATCAGTTAGAAGGCTATTGCAAAAATTCGGGCTTGAGAGAAGATAGTTTGCACTAGGATGGTAGCAGTAGAGGTGGTGAGACATAATCATATTCTGATGTATTCTGAAGAACTTAATCAATAGGTTTGCATTAATTACTGTTATAGACCCTGGAGATACTTTGATTGAAAGGTTAAATGAGGGTCATGAAAAAAAAAGAAGTGGCAAAGATGAGTCAAAGGTTTTTCACCTGAGCAACTTAAGGTATGGAATTTCCATTAACCTACATAGAGAAAATGGCAGGAAGACAACACTTCAGAGGTATGATTTGGAGATCTGTTTCAGACTATGAAGGATGAGATGCCTCGTAGACCTCTTCATGGAGATGTCAAGTAAATATTTATATAAATGAGTCTGGAGTACAAGGCAGAAGTCTTGGCCAGACATACTTGGGAGCAATCACTGTTTAAGTAGTATTTAAAGCCACGAGAGTGAATAAAAGCAGCTAGGAAAGGAGTTGTGACAGAAAAGAGCCAAATACTGAGTCCTCAGCTACTCCAAGGGACTGGGGAAATTAGAAAAACTGACAAAGTAGACTGAAGAGTAGCCATAGGAAGGAGGAAAACCAGGAGAGTGCAGTATTCTAAAGTGATTACTATCAAAGCTGTTTGAGGACTGAAAATTGGCCAAGATAACATTGAGGTCACTGGTGTCCTTCATAAGCCCATGTTTTGTGGAATGGTTGGTGAGAAAAAAGTCTTACTATAGAGGGTTTAAGGGAGAATTGGAGACAGTGAGTATAGGTCACTCTTTTGAGAAGTCTTATTAATGGGAATAAAAAACAGGACAATAGCTGGATGAAAATACATCAGGAAGAGGGTTTTTTAGTTGTTTTTGTCTATATGGCATTAGTTTTCTATTGCTGATATTTCTGTTGCTGCTATTTCTATTTCAATTACTATTTGGTAGGTTAGAAGTTCAACCTGGGTTTCAATGGGCAAAAAATCAAGGTGTCAGGAAGACTGTGTTCCTTTCTAGAGGCTCTGGGGGAGAATCCATTTTCTTGCCTTTTCCAGCTTCTAGAAGTCACCCACATTCTTTGGCTCATGTCAAGGAGGCTTGCTCCATCTTTAAAGTCAGCAACATTGCATAGCTTCATATTCATACCTCCCTCTAACTGTCTTTTTCTGCTACCCTCATCTACTTTTAAGGCCCCTTGTGATTACATTGGGTCCTCTAACATAGGATAACCTTCCTATTTTAAAACCAGCTAATTAGAAGCCTTAATTTCCTTTTGCCACATAACCTAACATATTCATGGGTTCTGGAGATTTGGTTGTTGACATCTCTGGGGAGTTGTGATGCTGGAACACATTGCAGCATACTTATTGGTGGAAATAGAGAGAGCGAGAGAGAGAGAGAGAGAGAGAGAGAGAGAGAGAGAGAGAGAGCGAGAACTTGATGGTACAGAAGAGGGCTGAATCATTGGAATGATAAAGAGCAAATGGAGGACTGGCTTTCCATAGAGCAAGAAGGGTTCCTCTAGATTTCAGAGAGGAGATTGAAGATAACATATGGGAACAGATGCTGGCTGGTGGGTAGATATGGTGGTGGGAGCTTATGGGAGTCATTTTTTTTCCTTTGTGACTTAGTAACAAAGTCATAAACTGAGACCAAGGATGGGAGTTCTTGGAGGTATAAGAAGATAGAAATTATAAAACTGATATATAAGAGAGCAGGAACATGAAAGGACTAGAGAAATATGAACATCAAGGTAGCATCAAGAGCTTGTGATCACTACATGTAAAGCGTGACCATTCAACTTGTTCCCTCCAGTAGAACAGACAAAGCTTTGGTATAGTAATTAGCCAGGGTAGGCTAACTGCTTTACAAACTCCAAATCTCAGTGCCTTAACACAACCAAAGATGATTTCTAAGAAATTTACATGGATTGTCTCTCAATGGTTGAATATAGTGGCTATTATTATTATTATGAGCTTTTTCAGAATAGGAAACAATTTGTTGTAGTAAACCTAAACCATAATTTTTGTTTTAGGTACTAATTTTATTTAGGGTATTTAAAAATAATATTTGCCTCCTGATCACCTTCAGACAATCAAGCATATTGCTCCCTTTGCCTAGAATCTCTCCTCTCATTCCACTGATTTCTAAAATCAGCTCTGGAATAGTCCTCTGGGGGAAACCTTCCCACAAATCTCCAGACAAGTTTATTTCCTCCTTTGTGCTCCTTCTATAGGCCTTACCTAATTGTACTGTACTGATCTGTTCCACAATTATTCCCTGACACCCTCTGTGCCTTTATGATCCTTTCTATTCCCTCTCCCCTAGTCTATGACGTAGCGATGATGTTCTATTTCAAACAGCATAAACCACAGCACCCACAACAGTGCTTGGCAATGCAGTTGGTGTTTACCTGTTAATTGAGTGGAAGAAAGAAGGAAGACAAACAAGGCAATTCTTTGACACCACAGAAGGAAAAAAATTTTCTGCTCCCTTTGGAGCTGAGTGGAAAACTAAACTACTTCATTGTTATGGGTTAGTTTCCCTTCTGAAGGACCGTTGTGGAAGGCTTGGCTCTCTATGGTGGCAGGCCACTACTCAGTGGAGGTGTGTGTGCACTGCAGGGAACTCCAGCTGTCGGGTGCTCTCACTGCTGCCCAAGCCAAACTCCAAGAACAAACTGTAGTCTCCTACCACTCACCCACCTGCAGTCTGAGCTGTTACTGCCTAAGCCTTAGGCCCTAAGCCATCTACTTTTGGACCCCACCTTTTGTGATGAGTCACTTAAGAGCCCTGTTAGAATGACTTTCTTGGACCTGCCCTAGAAGAGTCTCATTCAGTGGATTGCATAATTTGTATTTTTTAGCTAGTACTCCCAAATGATTCTTACTATCAAAGAGTTTTAGGAAATAAATCATCTTTATTTCAGTCACACTATAGAATTGGGGCAGTTATTTATTTTTCATTGACTTTAACTCTAAGTTAACTTTAAATATATTATTAGTTAACAGATGAAATGCTCCTGAAGTCCTGAAGGTGTAGCTTAATACTTACATTATTCTGCAGCTTTTACCTATCTTTTCAGCAGGGTGATTCAAGTGAGAGTTTTTGAGAGGACCCATGGGCAATCCCAAACTTTAAAACTGTTCTTACACAGAAGCCAAAGTAGGCATTGAACCTTAGTGCTGGTATAATGATCTTAGCATTATCGAATCCCAGTCACTTCTTTTTTGGATGAGGTAAGAGATCTGAGGTGACCGGCATCATTGGCTTCCTCGCTGGACTTTGGATGGAAAAAGATGCAATCAAGGAATGCTTTCTCTTTCTGAACAGACGCATTATTATAAGCTGTCCTAGGCAGGGAGAGCTAAGGAAAAATAGGCTCCACTTTTTACTCCTATTTTCAAGAGCCACAATTCTGCAACATAGTGAGAAGTGGGCGTTAGATTCAGTAAATTCTTGTCGCTGGTATCCTGTCTCACTGGACGGACCCAGTCAGGTTCTCCTTGTTAAACGGGGTCAGAAGGGCTCTTATGGTAGGAAAAATAACAGCAAAAGTTTCTGAAGAGGAAATTAGTCTTCAGCCACTTGTGACCTTATGAAGTCCGTCTGGACCAAAGAGATAATGGCCTCAGGACTTCACAAAGCTTGCTCCGGTGTGGAAGGGGTGGGGCCCTTCACAAAGCAACAGGTTGTACAGACATGAAGTCGCTCTGGCCTTAAGCTCGCAGCTGCAGCACGCACAGGTGGACTCCAGTCTAGACGAGCGTCCCGCGCAGGCGCACGACCGCCCGGTGGCAGCGCCCGGCGCTCGGGGGGCGGGGCGTGGGCCGGTCACGTGGGCCTCGCTGCCCTTTCGGCTATTTCCCTTACAAGGACTTGGACTGACGAGCCCTGCCCGTAGTCGTACTCTGGTGTGTGCGGAGATGCAAACTTACGGAACAGGCCCAACCATCTGCTCACATGAAAGGGGGGTAGAAAGAAGTACATAGTAGAGTGGGTACAAAAACCACAACAACTCAGACATCAGACCCATCGAATTACCACACGTTACTATATTTCTAAGTCGCCGCTTTACATTCCTCTGTGTGCACGCGGTCAAAATTGCGCCCTTAGAGCAGTGGCAACTGCAACCCCCGTTAGGCCCTCTTTGTTGGCCCACAACGGTGACTTGGCTTCCTTCCGGTTTTCTAAACGGAGGCCGGAAGTGTTGGATATTAGCGGCTCTGGGTGTAGAAGGGTCTTTGGTGATAGAGGCAGTGAGGGCAGCGAGACGTGTCACCGCGACGCTCAGATTCTCGCGACTGTGCAGGGTGAGTGGTGCTTAAGGGCCGCGGGTGGAGCCCATCCTGCGAATCCGTCTCCGTGGGGTAGCTAGGAGAGCAGCGGCGCACCTGGGCAGGTGTACTAGCCGGTTCCCAGGTTTCGAAGGTCGCGGTCCAAGTGGTCCAAACGCGACCCTACTTCCTTTGCCTACCTTGGCGCTTAGGAAGTGTGGCTTAGCTTCCTGGCGCCGCGAATTTAGGCGATGGCCGAGCCCGCGAAACCCTAGCCTCGCGGCTTTTTACTCTGGTACTATGTTTAGTTTCTAACGTAAACTTACCCGATTCAAGAGAATTTGCGCGAAATCTGTAGCCCGGTGTTCTAGAGCAGCCCCCACTGCTGCAGCTGTTGTTGCAGCCGTGGAGCTACATTTAGTAAGAATAATTAACTCAAATTAGCTTTTTCAGCTCAGTATCCACTTCTGTAATTAGAACTTTCTCTTAAAAAAGAGTATTTGGACAAAGAGGGGTTTGCGGTTTGAGAAAATTTCCAAAATATAATATTGCGTTCCTTTTGGGTGGAGACTTTGGATTAAATCAGTTTTCCAGTGTTAACTTTTAAGGAGTTGAGCATATAAAAACATATATTAGCTCTTTACAGACCTTTGGAACAGAAATATACGTTCTGTTGAGATTTAACGTAAGTGCAAAAATTTCATATCCAAAGGTGAAAAAAGCGGTTGTTTATTAAAATTGTTATTATTTGTTCAAATGCGAGACTTTACTGGCAAGTTAACCCTGACAACTAACTGCCTTTGTGAAGTGCTAAAAACTTTTTGGGTGTGGCAGCCTTAAGGAAACTAATCGTACCTTCAACCGGAAGTTTGCAGTTTGCGCAAGGAAAATTTGGTTTAGTTAGAACGGACGCACCAATCTGAAAGTGTACTTTTAAAAAACTGGTTGGCACCAAAAAAATACATATGCTTAGCTTGTAAAGAAAATGCATTGATTACATGATTTGATTTGGATTTGGGAAGCTGACCAAATATTTTCTAAGGTGGAAGTTTTTCTTTAAAAAAATGTGTATCTCCCACAGTACTGTCAATTTGAGTGGTAGTTCTGGGAGTCTAGATTATTTTACATTTATTACCACTTTAAAAGTGTTGGACTGTAAGATTTTACCTACAGTAACTTAATGTGATATTAGTATGGATTAATCCCATTTTATAAAAGAAATCATAGTATCCAGAGAGTCTGAAAAATCTGGTTGTCCTTGGTGTTTGGGGAAATCCTTTTAAGATTTTTATTTTTCATATCTCCTACCACTTAATCTAGTCTTAACATCTTCCTTACATGTATGTCTTTTTGTCATAACCCTAAATGATTTTCTGTTCAACAAAGCAAAAACAAAACCACAAAGTCATAGTCACCAACACTCCACTCCCTTGATTTAAAACAAGATTATACTCCTTTAGATCTGTAAACTGAATCTCCTTGACTATTGTTGACTGTTTCATTCACTTTCTTATGTATCTGGAATCCTGTGTATTTCATAGAAGCCTGCTCTGCAAGTCACTTTTTTTAAGTTTCATATAACATGTATCCCTTCATACATTAAAATATTTGAAAAATAGACTCTAGGCTCTTAGAGTGAATGAGATCCTCATAATTTGTAAATCTCAGGTGCTTACATGACAATCTTCCTAACCTAAATAAAGAATACTTACATCGATATATGAAATATTTTCATTTTACCCCAGATATCTAAATTTCTCTTGAGGGTTGTGTATTTGCTGAGGTCATTGAGAGTTGTGCATTTGCTGAGATCTTGTTACATGAAGACAGTTACAGTTTTAATTATTTGGGGAAGGTAAAAATGGACAGAAAACTATAAAGCAATGGCAAGGAGTATGACAATATCATAAGTAATTTGTCCTTGGGATCATAGCACTGTTCCGGATTTGACTTCCTCTCCACCCCATACTTTTAGTTTGGTAAGAAAAAACACACTACACTTCCCTTGTTTTGAAACAACAGATTGTGAAGCTAAACTCCCTATCCCTGAAAGGCTCCAGGTTTCTGGTGGGAGATAAACACATAAAACAATACTATGTCCTTGAAAAGGTGGTCACTTACCCAATGTTATGCAACCAGTTTTTGGTGGAATTAAGACTAACATCTGAATCTCTTAATTTTAAGAATGTCTTGTAGCTTCTAAGTGCAACAGCATTTTTCAGGATATTTTATTGCCCTCCTCCTCTGAATTTGTCAGAAACAAAGATCTTTTCTGAACTCACAGTATTTGATAGCCATGTACCACCTTAGAGTTATTTTTCATTATTGTCACATCGTTTTAACTTGAGAGTCATACTTCTGGAATGAAAACTATGTGACTCATTTCAGAAGTTAAGCCAATCATTTTATTTTTTTATAGTTCCCTCCCCAACAATATTTTAGACTCCTTGAAGATAGGACACTTGCCTTGCATTTCTTAATTCTTAAATTGTTTTCAACACTAGTGACATTTGATATACATTACTCTCATTAACGGATCATAGTCAAGGTTGATGACTAAGTATTGAATGAGCGAAAGAAATGTTCTATGTAACACCATTGTCAGTACTGACACAAAAATCTTTTATAACTTCAAAAAAAACTAATGCATTTACAAATTTAAAGAATGCATGATTAAAAGAAAGAGTAATAAATACATCAGAATTCCCCCCCCATATATATATCCCCCAAACTAAGCATTTAAAAAATATTTTTTATTTATTTTTTTGGAGGGAGGGAGGAAAATATTGATATGTTGTTCCACTTATTTATACAGTCATTGGTCAATTCTTGTATGTGCCCTGAGTGGGGATTGAACCGCAACCTTGGCATGTCCGGATGATGCTCTGAGCCAGCTGGCCAGGGCCCTGACTAGACAGACCCCACTCCCTCTCACCAAATGTAGTAATATGAGGTTTTGTAGATTAAAAAATCATTGTCAACCATTTGACTTATAATTCTTATCAGTACGTTTGACTTATAATTCTCATCAGTATGTTTGTTCTGAAATCGCTGACATTGGGAGAAGACAATGTTGTCAAACAACAGACTTTTTAAAGACATGCTTGGGTTTGCAATGACACGGCATGCCTAAAATAAGAGAGATTTGGACTGGTAAATACATGCCACTCATCTGGTCTCAATCACTTACTCTAAGTCCTAAAGGGTGATTAAAGAAAACTAGGAAATTAGGGACGAGTATATATCATAACTTAAGTGTCATGTAAAGTATATGTTACCAGCACATTCCAGTGTATCGCCATGGGGTGTGCTATATTGGATGGACTGGAATTTGTGACTCTTCTTTGTGGAATTTCCTATTAAAATCTAAGAAGAGATTTAGCTGGGGGGGAAAAAAACTAAGGCAGAGCTTTTCTAATTATTTACGTAATTGAATTTAGTCTGGATGATGTGGTATTATCAAGGCAAGAATGTAAGAAATAACTTTAAACTCACACAAAGCATTGTATTCTAAGGTCACTTTGCAGTGTCGAGATTTAGGTAGTGCTTCATTCTTTGCAATCCACAGACTTATTTTTAGACCAAGGGCATAGTGTTTTGCTACCTCATAGCTAAATAAATGTTGTTTTCAGAACGTAAGCTTTAAAATTGTTATCCTGGTCAGAGAATGAAATCAGTGGTGCTTATTTTAGACCTGTTTGGAAGAATATAACTCAATACAGTGTTAGTTGCTTGTTAGAGGTTTTGCAGACTACTATCACCACCTCAGCTCTGAAGGATGGTACGGTAAAATTTTACCTGATGACGATGGGATTCTTATAGTTTTTTAAAGATTCAGTGTTGAAAGGAAAATTGTCTTTTCATTTTAGGTATTAGACATTCTTTTACTTTAACTTAAATTTTATAAGGATAAATTATTAGAGAGCAGATATAGTTTCCATACCTCTTTAAATGTTTTCCAAACTTCTTAAACTAAATTAGCCTTAAAAACTATTGTGCTCTGATATTTCTACGGAGGACTCAGTCACTTCTCTGCAAGAAATTGGTTTGGGTAGGGTGGGATTTCGGTAAAACTTTAGAGTTTTCCATACTTTTTAGTTGGCCTTTCAACAAATATCTTTCTTGACCACTTTGATTCCAGAAGTGAGGGTAGAAATGTTAGTTAGAGGTGGAACAACAATATTTGGCAATAAAGATTAGGAGATGTTCCATCAGTTAGTCTTCCTTCCTACTTTCTGTCCATTTAAGATTAGAATAGCTAGTTTAGGCTACGGCTGTAGAAGGATAGACTTGTTGAAGATGAATTAATATTCCTCAATACTTCCAAAGTACTGAAGTATAGAACTGGAACTGTTACCCCAGGATACCTACTTTCCTTTGTTTCTTGTTTCTATGTTGCTTCTAAACCAGTAGATTTGGTTATCAGTCCTTATTAGACTACACAGCAGTACAGGGGACATGTAGTCTTGTTGATAAGCTTTGCACTTTGAGTTAATGTTGGTTGTAGTTCGGAATTTAGTTAGTGATGGACTGTTGATTAAATGTCAAAACTACTAAGGATGAGTGAACTCAAAGCATGATTCTGGTTTTTCTCTTTGTAATTTGGTTCTAGGTGTAAGTGTATCAATTAGTTGAGAAATATTTTGTCAAGTGATATTATACTGCTAAATAATTTTTAGCTACATCTCTAAGTAGCTTACACATTTCTCGGAAGGTTGATTCAGTTTACCTTTTGTTATTCTTTGTCTTCTTGTATTTCCCTTCCTAATTAGGATCTAACCACCACCATGTCGAGCAAAAGGGCAAAGACCAAGACCACCAAGAAGCGCCCCCAGCGCGCAACATCCAATGTGTTTGCCATGTTTGACCAGTCACAGATTCAGGAGTTTAAAGAGGCCTTCAATATGATTGATCAGAACAGAGATGGTTTCATTGACAAGGAAGATTTACATGATATGCTTGCCTCCCTGGGTAATGATCAGTTTTACTATTAATTTATTATTGTATAGTATTTTTGTGATTCCTTTTATGTTTATTTCTTAAGTCTTAAAGTTCTGTGAAGCCAATCTAATGCTGTTACAGCTTAACTAAATAACATTCAAAGTCTAGAGCAGTGTGTCTCTCAAAGTGTGGTCCTTGGACCGCCTGCAAATTTCTGACCAGGTCTCATGATTGGGCTAGGGGCCAGCTGTTTATGTGTGTGTTGTAAACAATGATCTTGAATACGAGAGTTGTATTATTCCTTTGGACATCCCAGTGGAATATCATGTAGTCTCCACTCTTAATACAGGCCGTATTCATTGAAAAGACTATTTTCCTAATAGTTTTGCTATCATGAATGCAAAGAGTGGACTATAAATGATCATCTTTCTTGTCAAAATGTTTACTATGATGAATAGTTGATGCATTTTGTGACGTAATCAAAATGATGGCCCTCTTTTTTGTTTAGGGAAGAATCCAACTGATGAGTATCTAGATGCCATGATGAATGAGGCACCAGGTCCCATAAATTTCACCATGTTCCTCACGATGTTTGGTGAGAAGTTAAATGGTACAGATCCAGAAGAAGTCATCAGAAATGCTTTTGCTTGCTTTGATGAAGAAGCAACTGGTAATTACCGAGTGATTTAATTTTAGTTACGGTAACAAAAGCATATAGTGACTTGAAATATGATGTAATACTTTCAGGTTTTTACCATACCTGTTTGTTGTTTTGACAGGCTTTTCCTATGGCATCACTCCGTCACTGCCTCTGCCCTTAAACATTGGATTTACAATTTAATAGGTGTATTTGAAAGTTTTTTAGGAAACTTACACTCCACACGGATTAGGCTCTCAATAAATACGCAGTAAATAATAACTTTTATCAGAACAATCTTGGATAAAGTGAAATGGCTATAGGCCATGATACCGGTACAGTCCTATATTTATTTATCAGGTACCTCTCAGTTCTGAGACTGTTTAAATCTAGTGTCAGACTTTCTAGTTTTATATTCCTATTCTACATAATAGTTGTGTATTTAGAGCAAGTTACTTATCTAAATCTGTTTTCCTATTTGTAAAATAAGCAGTAATATTACCTACCTCAGGGTTGTTGTGAGGATTAAATGAAAAAATGAGATAATTAGCACACTGCCTGGCATAGAGTTAAATCTCGGAGAGAAAAAAAAAAGGTTAACTACACAAATGCCTGATCCTTTGGCAAAACTGTATATAAGAGAAAAGATAAGGAGGCAACTTACATGGCAAATTTTTTGAGAAGGAATGCACACCCTTTGGTTTTGCATTCCTTGGAGTAGTTGAAATAGGCCAAGCATAGTCTGGTAATGGAAGCATACTCTCCCCAGATTGGCTTTCAAGACTCCCCACAATATGGCCTCTTTGGGCCTATTCATGTATACCACCCTCAACCCTTGTATGTCTTTGTAACCTCCTTCCAAGCTCCTCTGTGCATTGTCTTAACTTAGCCTCCACCACTTCTGCCTCTATGTCTGCCTCATCATTCCACCTTCTCTCTCATCTTGAACTTGAAATTCTTAACATTGTTTTCTGAAAGGGCTGGGGAGGAGGCAGGCAGAGGAGACTTACTTTTTTCCTCTTAAAAGCACTGTGTATTGATTTAATTCATTTATTATGAGCAAGTGTTAGTTTTTTTTTTAATGGGGGAGAATAAAAACATAAAAGAGGGTAATGTCTTATCTATTCTTCAGACTCCTCTCAATTGTCATATTCTTTATAGAGTTTAGTCTGTATTTTCATAATTTTTCTCCTGCTTCTAAGAAAACTTGGAAGTCTCTCCCTTCTTTCTGCTACCAAACAGTTTTATTTATCTCTCCTGGTACATAACTGTATCTGACCTTCTATTTTAGTTGTGTACTTACTCTCCTCATCATCACAGTGTCTCCCTGCTTCCAGGGTAATGGCTGTGTCTTCAGTGGCATTATATTCCCATCTCTGTAACCCTTCTAGCACCTACCATAGTCCATTGCACAGAGTTGATGATTAGTTTATGTGATAGTTGAATGACTTGGCTGTAGATGATGAGATGGTGATTTATTTCTACACGCTGAAAGTCTAAGATATGGGGCACTTTATTTTTCTTTTCTAATTTAAGGTTGAATCAGGGGAAGAAAGAAAACCCATAAATCTAGCTTCTTATGTGAACTGACCTTTTACTTTAAACTTTTTTTATAGGAAATATAGTATCAATGTTTTAGCTTAATTTTACATGTAAGGAAGTTTTTTGTTTTGAGTGGTTTAATTTTTTACATTATGAAATTCAAAATCTGAAATTATCATTTATCACTTTTGGTGTAGAGCATTAGTGGTTCTCAGTCATGACTGCATATGTGAATCACTTGGGGAGCCTTTTAAAAATATCAGTGCATTTAATTTTTTTTTTTTAAGCTCTCTGGATGATTCTGATTCTGATGTGCAGTCAGGTCTTATGAGAACCTGCTTTCACAATTCCAGAGTAGAAAGCACACCTTCCAGCTCACCACTCACATTCCCAATGCCTAACCCAGTGACTGACATAAGTAATGCTTAATTATTTACCCATTGTTTTTGCATACTCTGGGCCTGGCCATACTTGTTATTAAATCTAAGTTAGATTTGTAAGAAAAAAACTTTTTTTTAATCTCATTTTACATATTTAAAAAAAAAGAGGTAAAGTGAAACAGCATAGCTTGTTAAAACTGGACAAGACTCCAGCATTCTTTCCACTGAAGCATTTTATTGATGTGGTATTGATTTTAGTGTTAATTTGCTTATAGTATAAGTATGACCATTAATGCTATTTTAAAGGAAATACGAGGCTTAGGTTCTTTAATCATACTTTATTGTTTTTGTTTAGGCATAGTAATTTAGCCCCTATAATCAGGAGACCAGGAGATGGATGTAGAGGAACTCTGATAGAGCAGAGCAGGTTAATGCCATTAAGCAGCTAGTTATTTATTTTCTAAGCAACTGCTGAGGCAGGCTTAAGCATGTGGGGACCCCACATTTCATATGTTTGCATATTTATAGTTCGTAACATATAGAGCATGCTTAATCAAGTGTAGATGTTCTTTGTAATTAAACTTCAGAGTAATATGTATTCTGAACTCCAGTTCTTTATTTTTTTTTTAGGCACCATTCAGGAAGATTACCTGAGAGAACTGCTGACAACAATGGGAGATCGGTTTACAGAGGAGGAAGTAGATGAGCTGTACAGAGAAGCACCTATTGACAAAAAGGGAAATTTCAATTACATTGAGTTCACTCGCATCCTTAAACATGGAGCAAAAGACAAAGATGACTGAAAATAACTCCAAATTCCAGCCAAATGTTCCTTGTCTCCATTTTGGGTATTTCTGAGACTTTGTCCTAGAGCCTATAGCATGCCCTAGCTTTACAGCTTTATAGCCTTTCCTGTGGTATTTATTCTCAGCCATTTTAGGCATATGCATCTCTGTAATCAGACTGGAAATGGGATTTTTTGTCATTTTTGGAATAGAAAATAGGGTAATTTAACTTACCAGCTCCCCCCATAACTGCAATCTACAGAGTCAATATATTTTTTCAGAGAAAGTTATTCACCCAATTTTTTCTGAACCATAATTAAACTTTATGATAAAAACTTACTTGTTTAAACCTCTTTATTTACCAAAATTAACTTTTATTAGTTTTAGTTGCACCTTCCAAAGAAAGGTAGGTGAAGCAAATCCTAGAAAGTGATATGGTTATTAGACCTTTCTCTTACTCCTCCCAGTTTTCCTAACAGTTCTATTTCGTTAGCTCTTCTTCCTTCCCGGCCAAAGAAATACATTTTTAACTACCTTTATTGGGTTTCCTGCACTTTGTCTTCCAATTTTAAAAACTTCCTGTAGAATTTGCATATGTATGAAGCTTTGGTAGCTTTAAATCCTAAAATTTAACATCCTGCTAACATCCCTCCTTATCTTCTAAACTTTTGTACGTTACTTCCATGTCATTTAAAATTAGACCAGGCCACTGAGTTTAATTTTAATTTGTCCTAATTTTTTAAACTATTTTAAACCCAAAGGTTCTCTGGAATGCTTCTATCAAAAAGCTTATTTTAAATTGTATTTCAAACTGTTGGTAATAAAATAGAGCAGTTTTAATTATATAAACTTCTTTAACACAGAAATTCCCATTGAAATATGTTTGTTTATGCAGATTCATTACGGGTTCTTGTATGAATTATAGACTTTCTGCCCACAACAACAACGAAAACAAAAAACACTGAAGCTAAGTGCCTGGGAAAATGAGATCATTATTTCAATCCTCAAAAAAACTCCTATTTCCAGATAGGCAGGACTGTTTCAGAGTTAATCAGGAAGTGTTTGACAGTTTCATTTGCTTTGAGTTTCAAAAATCTGAAAACACTGGAGGGAAAATTGGTTGAAAAAATTTGACAGTTGACCTATAAAGATCAGTAATTGACAATTACTCTAATAACTTCACATTTTATGCTACTATTAATCAGACAACTCTTGGACAAAAGCATTACCTCACTCTAAACAGTTACTGAATGCCTTCAGGGTGGCAGGCCTTTGCACTCAACAAGATTGGTGAGCTAGATCTTTTATTAACCTTGTGAGGCCAGCTTTATAGAATATGAGTAGAAGGATCAGTAAGTACCAAGACTGCTCTTGCCCCTTTCAAGTTTAGAATCTTAGCACATGCCTTAACTCCTGAATTTCACTCAGTGGTTTAAGCAAACTACTTTTTCCAGTCTATAGCTGTGATGCTAAAATCTTGTTTGTTGACTTTCCATTTCAACTGAAAAATGATCACTTCTTTGTTAACAGGTTTCTTGTAAAAAACAAGTAAGATAGTTTTCACTTAGAAAAAAACTAATCTCATTTACTAAAATTATCTCTTACAGTATTTCTATTTCCATTTCAGATGATTGTTCAAAGAACCAGCTGCTACTAGGAGCACTGCATGGTCTCCCCTGAATAAAATAAGTCTCCTAATTTAGTAATAGCATTCTCTATGTAGTAAGTAGGCTTTGCTTAAGCAAAAATGATTGCTAATAAAAAGCTAAAGCATCTAGCCCAACAGTGGATTTGACTGAAAAACTATTTTCCATGATAAAAATCATATTTGAAAGAAACCACTTCAAAAGTTCTGAGAACCCAACCTACAGTTAGGGGTATAGCATTATTATTTACCTTCTTACAATTATATTGTCATTTGGATTCCCAGGTCCCAAATTTTACTTGATCCAGGGAGCCAATAACTCAAGAGCAAGAACAGATGAGTGCTACTGGGAAAAAGAGGAAGAAGGCTAGACTGAGACAAAGCAAATTCTGAAAAGGAAAGGCAACAATTTTCCACGAAGTAGGAGAGAAAGGACAGAAAGAGGTTAACACCTAGACTTAGGGATGTGCTAGCAAGTTATAAGAATGAGATGACAATAAAAGGCCTTGAAGAGTTACAGAAAGCCATAACAGTGTTATGGAAACAATAAATTTTAAATTCAGTTCCTCAGTTATGTTAGACACATTTGAGGATATGCCATAAATAACCATTTTCCAAGTGCTAGATATTTAGATATTCAGCTTTTCATACTTTTCTTTTGAATCTACAGAGGAAAATACATCTTAGAATTACTTTTTTTTTAAAACAGCGTTATTTAGTAGAACATTCTGTGATCATAGAAATGCTCAGTGTTCTATCCAATAAGGGTACTAGCCACATGAGGCTATTGAGCACTTAAAATATGTAATATAACTGAGAAACTCAATTTTTAATTTAAATAGCCACATGTGGTTAGTGACTGTTGGAAAACGGTTCTGGAAACAAATGAGACTAAATTCAGAGTGTATCATCTATGATCTTTTTATTTTATGCTTGTTTATTCTATTACAGTTGTCCCAATTTTTCCCTTTGCCCTCCTTCACCCTGCCCCATCCCACTCTCACAGTCCATCCCCACCCCCTTGTCCATGTCCATGGGTCATTCATACATGTTCTTTGACTACCACCCACTTGCCTTCCTCTGGCAGCTGTCAGTCTGTTGTCTGGTTCTGTTGCTCAGTTTATTTTGTTCATTAAATTCCTCTTATAAGTGATAGCATATGATATTTGTCTTTCACCTACTGGCTTAGTTCACTTTGCATAATAATCTCCAGTTCCATCATGCTGTCTCAAAGTGTGGGAATTCTTTCTGCTGCATAGTATTACATTGTGTACATGAACCAGAGTGGCCAGGGTGAGGGTTTATGGAATGGTAATAAACCATACTTAGAAGAGCTCTAAGACAAAGACCTAACTAAGAAGCCAAAATTTTGGGTGGAGAAAAAAAATGTTATAGACCAAGTGCACGCTGCAGCTAAGGGAAAGAGTAAATACTTGAGAACCAAGTGTGACACTTCTGCAGTTGCTTTTCAAATTCTACTGAAAAAAAAAATGCATTATGAACTGGACCTTGCATAGGGAGGAGGGCCACAGCAACAGCATCACCTGAATGATTTTAGAAATACAAACCTCACCCTCCTGCTGAATCTGGTTATCTAGGGTTGGGACCCAAGAGTCTTACCAAGTTCTCCAGGTTTTTCTTATGCATGCTACTGTTTACGAACTACTGTATAGAGCGCTGAACACATAGTTTCTACTATCTAGGAATTTCTGATCAAACATTTCTAGAACATAAATGATTGAACTATACATCTTCCCAACATCCAGTACACGTTCAGGTAATCATAAGTGCCCAATAAAGATTCTCTATTAAGTTGACTACCCCCCAGTCAGAAATAATGCTATTTATATTATTCCAGGGCCAGGACACTGACGATTATAGTCGCAAACAATAACCAGAACAAAACTTGAGTAAGGTAGTTTCGTGGTTCCCTTTGTTTTGACCAAGAGCATTCGTAGTGTGTGAGCAATTGTATGTGTGTCTGCAATTCTGTCACCTCTTTTACGACCGAAAGGAAAGCAGGTAGTTTGAATAAAACTTTGTGGTTGGAAAGGGAATGAAACAGACTGCCCTTGGCCTGATACCGTAAACCTTATAATGTGAGGGTAATAAAGGAGGAGGAAATTATATAACTTGGGCTGGAATGCAGTTTAAAAGGGTTTTCGAACGGGCAGAAGTTGGCGCGGCCGTCGCCCTCTTACCTTCCGCAATATTTCGTAAGGACGTACTGCAACTAAAAAGTAACTTTTATCTGAAGTTCAAATTTAACTAGGTCCGCAGTATTATTTGTTTACTCTGGCAGCCCGGGTGGGCGGTTTCCGGTGCCCAGGAACCCCCAAATCTTAAGGAACCGCATCCTGCCCCACCCGGGTCAAATTCCTGGCCCTTCCCGGCGCTCGGCCGCCCAGGAATGCGGAAGGGCCACGGCAATCCGCTGCGGCCGGCGGGGGGCGAGGGCGGAGCGCGGGGCTGCAGCAGCACCGCGCCGCACAGGCCGGTCAGGCTCAGGAAGCGAACTGAAACCGTGGCCAGAGTCTTCGGCCCGAGCCCCTTCCCCCGGGAACACGGCGGGCTTTGCACCAGCCTGAGCGAGAACTACTGCTGCACGTCCCCACCCCGTCCCGAGTTGGATCCCGCCGCGCCTTCCGCTACGTTTTCCGGTCCGCCTCCCGAGGCAGGAAGTGCCGGGCGCCGCCTCTGTCGCACCACAACCCAGTGCTCGTCGCCCTCGCTCGTCGTCTCGTCAGGGCAGCCCGGGTTCTGGTGTCTGTCGGCGGTGAGTGGCACTCACCCCTGCGCGCGACGCCCTTTGGGGGCTGCACCCGTCCCCCACTCTCCTCCCGCCACACGGCGGCCGGACCCGGCAGAGGAGGAGAGGGCTAAGGACTGCGAGAGCTGTCAGGGTGGGCGAGGAGACCCGCGCGACCGCCTGGCCTGGGTCTGGGTCTGGGTCTGGGCCTGGACCTGGACGGAAGCTCCAGGGCGGATGAAGCCGGCCTGGAAATAGGCCCGGCTGGAAAAGGTGGCCGAACCTCGGCTCTGCGTCAGCCAGGGTGACTTCACACACCTTGTGCCTCCCACTGCCCGGTGGCCCAGCTCCCTGCCCTCGCCCTCGCGAGCCCAGTCGGTCGGTTAAAATTTTGAGTCCGTGCCCTGTGCCGCACAAAGGACTTGATGCTTTGGGAGGTACTAGGAGTCTGTTGGTGCAGTAGAGAAACGCACCGAGTGCGTGGTTAGTATAGGCTAAAATGTAATGATTTCCATTGGAGTTACAAGTCTCCATATATCTTGTATCTTGTAAAGATTTCGTGTTGAAAAAGGACAAATAAAAATCAGGGAAGTTCCCCTGAAAAATGAATCCCTACGTCGCTGAAAGCCTTGGAGTCAGCCCTAGAAGGGCGAGTTGAGTATTTCTGGCTAGTTCTGCGGTAGGAGGTAAAAACACCAAAAGCGCACAAGGTGAGAGTCTGTCGAGGTGGAAAGGAGACGGTTGGGAGACCAGCCTGAATGGAACAGAACTATAATGAATAATAGTTAGAGATAAGGGTAGGTGGTTAGATAAGTGGGCCTTTTTATGGAAGCCTTGAAAACTTGAAGTGAAAGATTATGTAAGACACATTAGGGAGTCATTTTGGATTCTTCACCAAGGAAGTAATATGAAGAAGGTATGTTTAGAGGAGATTATAGTTTGTCAGCCTATAAAATGAAATTGTACTGGTCCTTTGGTAAGAAAAATGTAACAGCATTTTGGAATTCAAAAGAACCTTATAGATTATCTTTCATTTTATAATTGAGGAAACAAACCAAGAAAGGTGAGATAATTTACCTAAAGTCACTTGAAGAATTCACATGGTGACACCAATTTTCTCTGTAAGCATTAGGTAAACCCTCCTGGACCTCCTAATAAAGTACACACCTTCTTGTTTGTTCAGGTTGCATTGAATGAAACAATCTCTATGATGGCTGAGTCACCATTAATTTATACTTAAGTAGACCAGATTCAGACAAGAAGATCTCCAAGACAGTCCCCAGGTCATGGTTGCCGGGTTTAGGAAAAGCAAGAGGACTTGGACCCCCTGAATGGGGCTGGTTATCCCTGTCTCCCAAGATTCAGAGACACCAAAGATCTAGGAATGGTTTTCATTGCCTGCAACTTGGAGGTTTTCCTTCCTCATTTCACACTTTAGCGGAGTGGTGGCATTGATATCTATGTATATTTTAATAGTAGAGAATTTAAGTTGCCTATGTGCCGGATATTATGGACTAGTGGTACAAATCTGGAGCTCAACTTCCTGAGTACAGATTGAAGATTTAAGCTCTGCCTTTTTCTAGCTGCAGGCAAATTGTTCATTCTTTTTTTCCCCTGATATTCTCATCTAAAAGGGATAATAACTACCTATATCATAAATTGTTGTATAGATTAAATATGTTAGTATATGAGAAATGCTAAGATCAGTGCCGAGCACATACTTATTACTCAATTATTGCCTGTTTCTTCTAGGTGTGGAACAAGGGGTAGCAGGTAATTTTGTTAAGGATCTCTTTAGGAAGAGTTCAGAGGAGTTAATGCTAAACCATGGGTAGACTGTACAGAAAAGCCTTGTTTGGGGAGCCAGATTCAGCTCCAAACTTAAAATGAGCACCTGTGTATGTGATTCTGTTTGTGATAGTAAGGAAGCATAACTAGTATTTATTAAGCTCCTGCCTTGTGCAAGGCACTGTACTAAACCCTGCAGTCCAAGATAGAAAGGCTAAGTGCCATAAAAATGTGTATGTAAAGGGCATGGCAGTGGAATGCTACTTGGCAGTAAAAAAAAAGAATAGATGAATCTCAAACATTACATTGAGTGAAAGAATTCAGGCATACAGAATATATACTGTATAATTTTATTTATAAGAAGTTCAAAGACAAAATTAATCTCTGGTGGTAGAAATCTCAGCAATAGGTGCCTACAGGAGAGGATGGTTGACTTGGAGGGAACTTTCTGGAGTGATGTTAACATTTATAACTTGATTGGAGTGGTGGTTACATAACTGTACACATTTACAGAACCATTTAAAGATCTGTACATTTCACCATATATAAATTTCATTGTAATAAAACAATGATAAAGGAGTTCAAAGGACAGAAAGTTTACAGTCAACTGGGACAGTAATAAAATCCATAATGAAGAAATGACAACACTAGAATGTATGTGATAAATATTAAAATGTAACCATGTACTGCAGAAGTTTAACTGGTATTAAGAGAAAATTTGTTGGTATTAAGAGAAAAGTTGTAAAAGTTAAGGCTCTAAAAAAAAATAAAAAAGATATCTGTGGAACGAATTACATATTTGCCTAAATATGCAGCCTAAAAATCATGTCAGTAAGTATATGAGGATAATTTTTGTGGGGTATTTTAACTTAAATACTAAATTCTCTTTATGATTGCTATTTTCAGGCTGTTGCTCATGTATCCAATCATTTAATCCTCCCAATTAGCACCATATTAGTCTTGACTATAGTAATGACCTTGGGAATCTGTGAGCAATTTCTAAAGATTCTGTTAAGACTTTGGTGAAGATAACAGTTGAATTAGAAGTGATCTTAGATTTCAACCCAAGAACTGCTGCTCTCTGCTTTTTTGTGTTCATCTACTCTTAATCTCACCTCATGCCTCCCCTCAGAAGTTGACCTTGCTGGAGGAGACCTCTTAAGCATCCAGTCTCAGGCATCTCTTCTGCCATTCTACTGTAACTTGGCTAAAACTTGAATTCTTTATCATTCCTTTGCTCACAGAACCAGCTCCTCCTCCCTCCTTAATGACCTCATTGTTGAGTACTTAAAAAGCACAGTCATTCAAGGACAGCTTTAAAAGAAACTCCAATTAGGAAGAAAGAACTAGCAAATCAGCATAGGAATCAGCCAGAAGAATAGGATAGTGGTGATGGGAATGTTGAAGAAGGGGTGACTCTTGCAGTTAAAAAAGGAACCCACAGAACTTGGAGAGAAATTGAATAGGAAGAATTAAAAGTTTCTAACCAAAAATAGAAAATTCCCTAACCAGTGCAAACCTGACAATGGCCCCTTTGAACTTTTCAAAAATTTTGTGCTTATAATTCTGAAATAAAGGCATTGCCATATTTTAATATTAAAGAAACATATTGATAGTATTGAAAATTTTAAAAATATTGTGGTAAAATCAAAATTAGAAGAACACTTATTACAAAGAAAATATATAGATAGAAATAACCTTGAATAAAGGGGGTTTTACTCCTAGCTCTGCCACTAGGTGACCTTGGGCAAGTTATTTAATATCTTTGATCTTCACTTTCTTCATTTGTAAAGCAGGCATGTTAAATTGAATGCATATAATGTGCTTAGCACATGAGTCACTCAAATGGTAGTAGCCATAAGTTGAGTAGACCTTTAATTTTTTTCTGGTCCTAAAGCATTTTGGACTAGAAAAATAACAAGAACAGAAGTAAAGTACACAAGGCTAAAAACTGCATGGTGCCTTGGGCACATACAAGCAATTTGGTGTTGCTGAAGGAAAAGTACAAAGCAGAGAAGGGCTAGAGATGAGGCTGGAAAGGTCATTCTAGAGGAGGCGAAGGAGCATCTTGTGCACTGTGTGTTCTTGAGGCAGTAGACACCAAAGAAGATTTTTAAAAGGGTAATGGTAATGTCATATTCATGTTTTAGACAACTGGCTGGAATATAAAGGGTAGTTTACAGGGGACAAAGAAGCAAGGATATTGGTAGTTGGACATAGAAATATAAAGAGATGATGAGGGCCCAGCTGAGGAATGAAGATGATGAGTAAACCTGAGAAATATTTTAGAGGCAGAGCTAGACTCATCAGGGAGAGAGATGAGTCAGAATGACTCTTGGGTTTCTGGTTTGGCGAGTGAATAAATAATGGTGGCATTGACTGAGAAAACAAGGCTAACAAAGTTTAGGAGGGGGATGATAATTCAGTCTTCAACACGTTGATTATGAGTGTCTGTGGGATATTCGGTTGGATGCCTTTCACAAGCAGTTGGGTATCTGAGTCTCCAACTCAAGGAAGAGGTCAGGCCTGGAGATAAAAGACTTGGGAGACATAGGTGCTGTCAGAAAAGTGAGCATCAAGATCATCTAAGCAAAGTCAAGACTCCTAGAATACTGGGAAACAGGAATATTTAAGTGAGTGGAAGAGATAAAAAGCTAACAAGAAAATGGAGAAGGACCAGTCATAGAAATAGAACTGAGAAGAGTGAGTGTGTGGGTGTCACTAGGCCAAATACAACATTTGACATTGATCATTCTTTCCAATATAACGTTTAGGAGTCTTCCTCATTAGAGTGTAAGGTCTTCAAGGTTGGGAACTTTGCATTCTCATTCCATTTGGGACAGTTCATTTCTACTATGACTGTTCACTAAAATCAAGAGCTGTTGGGGCTCTGAAGAAAAGAGGGATAAAATTGTGTCAAATACAGCAGAGAGGTCCAATAGATTTAGACTGGATTTGGCAATTTGAAAGTAGTTGCCGTAGAGAAAGACAGACAGATTGTGGTGGGTTGAAAGTGAGTGGGAAGTGAAAAAGTGGAGAAAGGCAAGGTACTTATCTCTCAATAGGTGAGGAGACCAAGGCTGGTAGATTCTTGGGGTGCGAGGGGGCGGGGGGTAGAATTTTCTTCAGATTGATTATTTTGCTACAATTTTGCCTCATTTTTTTCACTTTTTGTGTCTATGTATAGTTTTTATAGGTACCATATACTTACATACATGTGCACTGTTTTTAAATGAAGTACAGAGGAAAAAAGTAAACCTATTTAAAAGAAATGATCATGTTATTACATTGAACCTATTATCTGCTCTGTTCAAAACTGTACCACTAAGCCAAGCTTCAGAATATCCAGTGGGGTATTTTTTAAATTGAAGAAAGAGAAGGAAACAATGTAGATTAAAAATCCAAGAGTAGAAGTTCTAGAGACCCAGGTCCAAAATTCCCTTGCTTGCCCACTATGCGAACTAGGCATCTGCTTTCAATCGATACAGCTACAGAGTTGGAAAACAATTCCCCAAACCACCCTCAGTTCTGACACCAGTGGCAAGTTTGGGTTTCCAGGATGACCCTCAGGTTCAATAATTTACTAGGATTCATAGAACTCACTGAATGCTGTTATCCCGTGGTTGTGGTTTGGTACAGGAAAAGCATTCAGATTAAAATCAGCAAGGGGAAGCAATTCATGGTGCCTAGTCCAGCAGTCTTCTAAATGCAGACCTTCCAGTTATCCTCTCTCGTGGGCAGTGTTGACTACTCCTGACAGTGAGGTGAGACAGTGTGCATGGACTATTGCCAACCAGGGAAGTTCATTTGATCCTTGATATCCAGTTTTTATTGGAGCCCTGTCACATAGATACTATTGACTGCTGCATAGCTCACCTCAGTCTGCAGCCCCTCTAGTAGTAAGCTGATAACATGTGACCCAAAGCCTCCACAGTAAATCACATTGTTTGAAATTTGATGTGACCCAAGACCCTAGACATCGGGCGTGATATTCCAAGGGCTTAGACCTTTCTTCCCAGGAGCCAAGGACAAAGGCCAGACCTCTCTTTGGGAAAAATTAAATTCTTTACTGCTCAAGGGCCATTGATTTTCTTTTTTTAAACCTAAGGAGTACCTATCTCATAGGAAGTTATAAAGATTGAATAAGGCATTGGGTCAAAAAATTACCCTGTGTCCTCAGGTTTTCTGAGGTTACATGTAGCTTAGCAATGATGGAGCTAAGATTCAAACTCAGGACTTCGTAATTCCAAGGCTGATAGTATTTTTGTGTTGTATTATTGAAAACTACAAATAAAAATGGAATGAAAAGTGTGCATTCTATTTGACATTTATTGGTGACGTTCAATAGAGTATTGAAGGCTACCACCAAAGCCATATTACAGAGGATTGAGGACTGATTGGGAAGGTGAGAACATGGAAAAGGTTGAGTATTAAGACTGATAATCTGAAAGGTTTGTCAAGGGAAATGGGTAATGAAAAGGTGGCAAGATTATAGAATAGGTTTTGGACTTCTGGCGTTGGGTAGGTGGACGCCATGAAGTTCAAACCATACATGAACTCGGACCGCAGCAAAAACTGCAAACGCCACTTCAGTGCCCCCTCGCACGTGCACTGGATGATTTTGTTGTCTCTGTACTCCAAGGAGCTGTGGCGGAAGTATAACGTCCGCTCCGTGCCCACCCACAAGGATATTGAGGTCCAGGTGGTTCGAGGACATTACAAAGGTCAGCAAATGGGCCAAGTTGTACAGAAATAAATACATTATCTATATTGAGCGGGCGCCGCGTGAGAAAGCTGACAGCACAATTGCACGTGGGCGCTTGCCTGAGCAAGGTGGTTCTCACCAGACTGAAACTGGACAAAGATTGGAAAAAACTTATTGAGCATAAAGCCAAAGCTTGACAAGTTGGAAGAGAGAAAGGCAAGAACTTAATAACGTAATGCTGGAAAAAATAATTACCTGCTGTGCAACTACGGTTTAGCTGTAGATTTTTAGCCTGTTGTGTATTCCTTTGAAACTTTTCAAGATGTCTCTAGAATATTTCATTTCCTTCCTGTTTTGTTTTTAATATGAGGCTCTGTAAATCTGCTGTTACTGTTTTGATTAATTTTATGAATAAAAATTAGAAAGGTTTCAAAAAAGAATAGGGTTTTATGATTTTTTAAAAAGATGTGAGCCTTTTAAAGTGTACTGTACAGTGACTACTAGTCTCTTCACCTATGTTGTTTAATTTTTACTTGCATTGAAGTAGATACCATCTTTTGCTGTAAAACAGGGTGGAGTCAGCTTCACTGGTTTTCAAACCATGTTTTGGAAAAACAGGCTCAGAGAGTTTATGTAACATTCGTAATAAAATGGAGATAAGAGTACCTACTGCATAGGATTGTTGTGAAGATTAAATGGGCCGTCCTTATGAAAGAGAGAGTCCAGCTTTGGAACCTTTCTCTTTATGAGAGCCCCATGCCTTCATAACAGTACTTGGCACATAGGAAGCACTCAGTAAATGCTAAGTATTGTTACATATTTAAAAATTAATTCCCACTTAGTAAATATGGATTTAAAGATTTTAAGGGAAGCTACATCAGTAATTTTTATTGTTTCTTACTTTTTTTCAAAACTGCTTTTTCCCTAGCCATTTAATTGTCACAGTGGAAATAAAGTTTAAGTATATATTTATTCCTACTTAAATGAAGTAATCTACATTATTTTTACTCACTAATTTTAGGTACTTTGAGTTCTTTTTTTGCTTTATGTTTTATGCATTTTTTTCTTTATTATTTTTTTTCTGTTCAACTCTAGAATTAAACAGCCACCATGTCAAGCAAAAAGGCAAAGACCAAGACCACCAAGAAGCGCCCCCAGCGCGCAACATCCAATGTGTTCGCCATGTTTGACCAGTCACAGATTCAAGAGTTTAAAGAGGCCTTCAACATGATTGATCAGAACAGAGATGGTTTCATTGACAAGGAAGATTTGCATGATATGCTTGCTTCTCTAGGTAGACTTTATATATTCTTAATATGCCTGTTTCACAAAAATAATAATTTAGTATTTTATGAAATATTTTCTGTGTGATGTTTAAATATTTCTGCCCTTTTTCAAAAGCCTATTGAGAGATGTCTATGTGGGAGGTACATGTTGGGGCTGGGCCAATCATAAGAGCATAAGCCTGGAGGCATGGGGAGCTGCTGGGTGCTCAGTCCTCTCAGCTAAATATGATAGGTCTACTAGGTGAAAAGTGAGCGATGGCTAAGTGGCAAAGTATCAGAATTTAAAATAAAATGTGAAACTAATAATATAGCATAGTAATAAAGGTTGAGAATAGGTTATAGATAGAAAGTGATAATAATGAATGATGATTGTCTTGGGAGGAAGGACAGTTTCATTGAAAAAGGGGACACAGGAAAGGGGACCTTGACGATTTTACTTATTTTTTTTTTAATAACTAAAGAAAAGGAAATGTAAAAAAAAAAAAAAAGATTTAAAGCAAACATAAACTGCCCTTTGTAATTTTGGTTATTATAAGTGTTATTTTATTACTCCTTGTATGATTTGTTTGATCTTAAGAAGAAGGAAAACATGGAAGATCCTCTGTGTTCTGCACCAAGTCAGCACTAACTTATGGCTGTGGAGGAAGGAATGGCAAGCCTAATTCTTCATAGACAAGTGACTGGGCATTGAAGAGGATGTGGGTCAGGGATGACCTCTAATTAGGCTCTACACTCTGGGGTGTTTTTGTGCTTGACTTTTAGCTAGAGGGCAAAGAGAAAGAGGTTGATATTTTTTTCCTTTAGTAACCGCAACACAATTTGTTCCTCTTATTTTTATTTTTTCTCCTAACATACTACTTTGAAGTTTTTTAAACCTACAAAATTGAACATCCTTTACCTTGATTCACCAATTGTTAACATTTTGTGATGTTTCCTTTATTTAGAATGGGAGTAGAATCAAGATACTGATCTAGTTTGTTGACTTGCGGGTAGGTTGGATCCAGTGTTTTTCCACTCAGCATAGCAGCTAAGTGTACTTGCAGGTCACTACTGAAGAAGCTCCCTGAGGAAAATTGAGGGACTTAGTTATACTACAAAGATTGGGCATTCAAGCCTGGACCATGATCATAGAAGATTCTCAATTAATTTATCAGTAAAGGTAGAGTCAGAGGCTGACTTTAGGGCCTTCTATTTTGGGGGATCTCATGCCTTTTAAGACATGTATTTACCTTTTAAATCAGCAAATTATATTGGATGCCTTGAATGGGTCTATAGATGGTTTGCCTAAACCACTTCATTTTTGAGTTCCTGAGTCTTTTTTGTACCTATGTTCTTTTGACACCATTGGGTTAAACCTAAAGGAATAAAAGTAGATCTTTTTAGCTACTTTTATTTATTCAGAGAGTCTTGAGGTTAATATTGGGCTAATTTTTGTGTTGAATATGTTGAGTAGGTATGAGTGAGGATTGTAAGGCAGTAAGACAGATGCCAACTTGGCATTTAAATTTCACCCAAATTCCCAGGATTAAATCTTTGTGTATAAAGCCATAATTCTAGATTTGACTGTCATTAGCATTTAGTTGGGTATAATATTGAGGTACTTTCTTAGATATGAATATCTAACTTTATAGATACATTTTTTTCGTGAAGAATCATACAAACTTAATGTTGGAAGGGACCTTTCAAATACAAAATTTAATCAGTTCGTTTTACAGATTAAAAAAGTAAACCCCAGACACCTGCCACCTTCTCTCAGGTCACACAGCCAGTGGCAGAACTGGGATTCAAATTCATATTCCAGACACCTCATTCATTGTTGCTTTTCCTATATCATGGGGGTCTGCCTCACAGATACCTAAGACAGAGAGAAGTCCACTTTTACTCCTACTATATCTAGCCATCCCAGGGGGATTTCTCCCAACTTGAAGGGAAGATTCAGAGAAGTTTCCTCACCACTGCACTAGAAGAGTGAGAACTGCTCCCAGTTGGAACCGAGGTTAAGATTACTGTTATGAACAATCCTAAACAAGACTGCAGTTTAGTGACATGCATTGGCAGCATTTGGCGATCTGTCTAGCAACCAAATAGTATGTAACATTGTTCAAAATGATCTTCCAGTTCCAAACCAACCTAATAGTTTTAGCCAACCAACTTATAAATAGAATTTTTGAAGCATACCAATTCTTGGTAATTGTACTACAAGTGGAAATAGGAATATTTAGACTTTTAAATAACTGGTATTGAAATGTTCTGATGGACCTTTAATAGTTATCAACATTCAAGATATAATAATATGGCATTGCCCAGACCATAGTTTCAGGTGTTCTCTTTTATTTACAATAGAGAAGGAAAAGTTACAGAGAGTATTGATAAATCAACAACATTCAACCTAAACCCATTTTTATACATGCATTTTCATAATGGTGTATCAGAAACGTTTTATGATGTCAAAAATTGTCTTTTAAAAATGTTTTTAATGCAGTTAATTGAAAAATTAATTTCATGTGAAGATGGTGTACTTTTTAAAAACATGTTGGAAAGCATAACATTAACAAAACAATTATTCGTTAGAATTAGTTCTTTGTCCTCCTTATATACTAAAATGTGAATTCTTTATAGGGAAGAATCCAACAGATGCATACCTCGATGCCATGATGAATGAGGCTCCAGGGCCCATAAATTTCACCATGTTCCTCACAATGTTCGGCGAGAAGTTAAATGGCACAGATCCAGAAGATGTCATCAGGAATGCTTTTGCTTGCTTTGATGAAGAAGCAACTGGTTGGTGCTCTTTTGTTTATGTCCTCATTCCAGACTATATGAAACACCTTTTAGGAAATGAAAAAATGAGTAAAATACACTTTTTTATTTTTAATGAATAAAAGAAAGCTGCCATTTACAATGGGACGGTATATCTGCGAATGGCTAGGACACAGGTATATAGGTCATAAAGCTATACAATTTGTGGTGTTAATCCTTGAATTTGGATCTGAGCTTCCTGAAAGGCAAAGATAGGATTGTCTGTTAATTAGTATTTCTTAAACAATGAAAGCTATTTCTCCAAGACACTATAAATTGCACAGGAAAGTGTATGGTAATGCACCACATAACTCTGTTTTGGTCAAGAACAGATAGCATATACACTGATATTCCCATAGGATTATAATGGATCTGAAAAATTCCTGTCACCCTAGTGATGTTACAGCCATCATAACATCATAGCGCATGCATTACGCATGTGTGGTGATGCAGGTGTAAACAGACCTACTGCACTGCCAGTCATATACAAGTATAGCGCACACAATTATGTACATTACAGAATAATGATAATGAATGACTATGTTACTAGTTTGTTTATTTACTATACTATACTTTCTGCTGTTATTCTCGAGTGTACTCTTTTTACTTATAAAAGTTTGCTGTAAAACTGCTGTGTGTCACACCAGCAGTGCCCTCACACGTCTTGTGTTTACTGCATCCCCTCATTGCATCATTTTCTCTTGTGCTTGGTTTAATCTCATGTCGTTTTGTACAGGCTTGTAGCCTGTAGCAATAGGCTATACCTATAGCTTGGTGTGTAGTAGTCTATACCATCTAGGTTTGTGTAAGTACACTTTGGTGTTCGCACAACAAAATCTCCTAACAGTGCATTTCTCAGAAAGTATCCCCTTCATTAAAGCAGCACATGACTGTAGTTTACGAACTTGAGCAATTAAAATATTAGGGTTTTTTTCTTTCTCATTTTAAAATGTGTAATGCCTAACTATTCACTTTTCTTACTTCTCTCATTTTAGTCTTATGCATTAACCCTATGTTAACTCAGCTCCCTGCATCATCTCCTCAGATACTCCTTGCGTCCTGTCCCTGCTTCCCTGTTTCTACCTGTCAAAGCTGCACCATGCTTCGTGCACACTTGGTCACTTTTCTGGATAGCTGCCTTTGTTTTTCCTTTTCATTTCTGAAATACAGGATTTTTTTCTCCTGTGGAAGACACTTGATTCAAATAAATTTCATAAGCATATAATCTGTTCACTGAGCTTTTGAAATGATTTAATCTAATATTTTTAAGAACCCTAAAAGTAACAGGAAAACATAATGATATACTTATTGTCTTAGTTCACTAATATATTTTGTTCATGTAAATTCAGATGTTCTGATATATTTTGTAAGATTGACCTAGTGTTGCCCTGGTTGGTGTGTCTCAGTGGGTTGAGTGCCAGCCTGCAAACCAGAATGTCACTGGTTTGATTCCTGGTCAGGGCACATGCCTGGGTTGCAGGCCAGGTCTCCAGTTGGGGGCATGTGTCAGGCAACCAGTTGATGATTCTCTCCCTCTCTTCCTCCCTTACTCTCTCTAAAAATAAATAAAATCTTTTTAAAAAAAAGTTTGACCTAGTGTAGAAATTAACCATTAAAGTACCAGGAAGTACTCATGACTCTTTTCTTCCTATATCTTCCAGGCACCATTCAGGAAGATTACCTGAGAGAGCTGCTGACAACAATGGGAGATCGGTTTACAGATGAGGAAGTGGATGAGCTGTACAGGGAAGCACCTATTGACAAAAAGGGAAATTTCAATTACATTGAGTTCACACGCATCCTTAAACATGGAGCTAAAGATAAAGATGACTGAAAGAACTTTAGCTAAAACCTTCCAATTACTTTGTTTTATTTCCCCAGCACTTTCCCCCATCCTCATAGACCTGTTGCATGCAGCTTAGTTTCACAGCTTTGCCTCTTTTTTTCATGTATTTATTCTAGACCTTTCTGCCACTTAGCACTTATATAATCAGCGCAGATGGTATGAGGTTGTAAATTGTGTTAAAAAAGAGTTTGCAAATAAAAAAATCAACAAATGTGAAAGCCCAGGAAAATATATCCGGTATTTCTGGTTTTGCTGGATTTTTACATTTTTATATAATAAATACGCTATTTTGAAATAAAGATTATGCTGATTTAAATGGAATATAATAAAAATTTAAATGGTAGGTGGGAGTTGTCCTATTTTCATGTTTTCAACTGTATAGAATTTAGATTTCATGATTAAACTGGATTTTCCAAATATATGGGGCAATGTTCTTCAGGACTTTTAAGGATATATTAATATTAATATGCAGTAAAAACTAGTGAGACTTCTTTTTCCCCCCACACTTCCAGTAAGTTAGATGTTTAAACTACTAAATTATAAATATACAATGTATCTGAGAAAACACAACATTTTATTGGTCTAAGAGTCTATGAGGATAAGGCAAAACTGAAAAAAGCACTGTAAAGCATTGCACATAGATTATTTTAATTGACTCTTCCCAATAAACTTGTGAGGTAGATTCTATTAGCCTTGTATTTAAGGTTGAGGGAACTGAGCTCTGAGTGATTAATCAGAGTCACTTAGTGTGAGTTAGAATTGTAACCCTAGGGTTCCTAATCCCAGGGTTTAGAGTGCTGTTTCAATAAAAAGTCCCAAAAGCCTAAAAGTTTTAAGATCTTTCCATCACGTCCTAAGATCATTTTGTACTCATTTAAATTTTAATATTTTTGGAAATTTATTGGAACAATTTCAGATAATTCTCTACAGGTAAAACAACACAAGCTTCCAGTCGAGATGGCAATATAGGTAATTATGACTTGCCACCTTGCACAGCCACTTGAAAATTACAACTAAACTATAGAACAACCATCATTCAGAAATCAAGCTGAATGGAAGTCCTGTAACTGGGATTCAAGAAGAAACCCACATCAAGCCTGTAGGAGGGGCAGAGATTTGAAATGGGCTGGTTCCACACCCACATGTGGCAGATAAAAATCAGGAATATCAGGAGCAAGGGGTCACAACCCCACATCAGGCCCCCCCAGCCCAGGATTCTAGTGCCAGGAGGAAGTCACCATAACTTATGGCTGTAAGAACCAGCTGGGATTGAGGCTGTTAGAGACAGAAACTTCTGGAGTCCCAGGCATTTCCTGTTAAAGGGCTAAAGGGCCCACACACACACTGACTTGAAATCATTCCCTCTGACTCCCTGGGGACAGCACCAGAGACAATTAGGAAGGAAAGGAATGGTCCAGAATCAGGGTGAGAGCTGGGTGGCAACTTTTCTCTCAGAAATGCTGGCAGAGGCCATTGTTCCTTTTCTGAGCCCTGCACTCACCGAGCCATGGAGCTGGTAGGTGGTTGCTGTATCGGAGACTTGATTAACCTGTTGCACACTGTTTGCCCCACCCTGGTGATATACTAGGGCCCTGCACACCTAACTTGAGCCCACCCAAGCTGTTTCCAGAGACTTTTCAGTACAAATGGATTGTCTTGGTCCATGCTTCAGATTTTCCTAAACTCTCAAACACACAACATGTGACTTCACTGAGCCCGATACCTCTTGCTAAGTTGCTCTGGGTCTGGCACTAGCAGCAGCAGGCCTTAGTCCACAGCTTGGCCTTGCTTGGGTACCTCCAAGCCCAGTAAAAGCAGCCATCTGTAGATCACTTTGTAGCTTATGCTGTGTGAGCCCGGATTGAACACAGTTGATTGGTGACCTTGGACATGCTGATAGCAATCAAGACTACACTACAACAGGAGGGAATACACCTTGAGTACCTGGCTTGGGTAGTAGGAGAGGTTGTGCCACTGGACCCTATGGAATCCCTACATTAGGCCACTCAACCAAGCCTGGAAGACGTAGCAGCCCTACATAATACATAAAAACAAACATAGGGAGGCTGCCATAATGAGAAGACAAACATTGCCCAAATAAAAGAACAACAAAACTCCAGAAAAAGAACTAAACAAAATGGAGAAAAGCAATCTCTTAGATGCAGAGCTCAAAACACTGGTTCCCTTTCTTATTTCCAAGCTTAAAGTCACCATGGCCAAAACCAGTGAGAAATCACTATGTTTAAGGAAAGGAAGAAGTAGACTAGGGTAATCTCACTCATCAATAAACCAATGTTTATCAATCACCACCTGTTATGTGCCAGGAACTATTTTAAGTGTTGGGGACAACTGGGGTGAGGGGGAGGTGCTGTCCTCTTACAGCTCCCATTCTTTCGTGAGAAACAGGCTCAGTAAGTCCTATCCAGGGACTGTGGGACACAGGTCCTCAGGTGTGATAAACTGAGATCTGAATGACAAGAAGGGCCCCATAGGATGAACAGGGTGGGGCTATCTGTGCAAAGGCGGGTTCTTTTAAAGCATGTGTGCCAGGAGCATTAAAACACAAAGGACATAAGGATGGTATTTTCTGCGTAGTGTAAGTGCAAAATCATAGGGCTTTGGGCAGGGAAGGAACATGAGTTATGTTTTTAAAAGCTCAGTCTTGCTGCTCTGTATGGAATGCAGGGGCAAGTGTAGACGCAAGAAGGCTTCTTGTCAGGAGGCTGTCACTGTCCAAGCAAGATATGTAGGTGGCTTGGGCTCCAGCAACAGTAGAGGAGGTGGCTATAACATGCCTCTCCTTGTCCTACCAATCTCCTCTGCTTCAGCCCTGCCTTGTTACCATCTCTTTGGCATCATTTTAATTGCACTTATCCTATTGCTCTATTTAAAGCCAGGTTTGAAAAATTGGGGTGAGGTGATGGGTTTCAGATTAAAAACAAGAAAAACTTGTTTGTTAAATGCTTCATTTTTAAATAATTTTAATTTTTTCAATTACAGTTGACATTCAATATTATTTAGTTTTAGGTGTACAGCAGTAGTGGTTAGACATTTATATAACTTACAAAGTGATTCCCCTCATAAGTCTAGTACCCACCTGGCACCATACACAGTTATTAAAATATTGACTATATTTCCTGTGCTGTACTTCGCATCCCCTTGACTATTTTGTAACTGACAATTCATACGTCTAAATCCCTTCACCATTTGAATGCTTTATGTCAACTTCACCATATCCCATTTGTTTCATCTGTAGTATCTACAGAGAGTTGTGGAAGTCAGTACAGTAAGTAACCTAGGCTGGGATTTGTTCCTCTCTAGTGTCCTATAAATATTAATAATGATGATGAAAACCCTCTGTCTATTTAATATTTCTCTTTTTAAAAAAAGTATTTATTTGTTTGTTTGTTTTAGAGACAGAGGAAGGGAAGGAGAAAAAGGAGAGATTTTTTGCCTCTCAAATGTGCCCCGCCGCAACCAGGGACCTGCCCAAACCCAAGCATGTGCTCTGACCAAGAATCAAACTGGTGACCTTTCACTTTGTGCAAGATGATGCCCAACCAATTGAGCCACACCAGTAAGGGCTAATATTTCTCTTTTGAGAACCACATAACGACAGTCTCCTGAGTTTACAATTGATCCCTTGGTCATTGCAGTGGAAATGTGTGTATTTACTATGTACTAAGTATGTTACATTACTGCCCTTTGAGGTAGGTAGTTTTATTATACTTGTTCTACAGATGACGCACTGAAGAGTAGAGAAGTAACTTCCCAGGGTGGGGTCGTAATTTGGGTTCAGGCAGTATAGCTCCAGCACCTGTCCTTCCAGGAAAATGATTATTGAAAGTAACACCCCTAATTTCTTACCATCATAGAAGAGCTTTAAAATATTCGCTATTACATTTGTTCCTCAAAACTCTAGGATGTGGATAAGGTAGGCATTGTTATTCCATTTTACAGGTGAGAATGCTAAGTTAGAGAAGTTACTTGACTTGTTCAAATTTACATACCTAGACAATGTTTTAGCCAGAACCAGCTTCTAAACTTTTTGAGTGATATAAAGTGCTTCTCATTAAACCTATAATTAATTAATGATTATTAATACCTATAGCCTGTTTAAAAATTTTTTACTTTAATTAATGTATACTATATATCATATATATGAAAGCCATTGATATCTACAAAAATGAAATTATATTTAATTGCACATTTAATGAATAACTTTCCTGATAAAGTAATTGCACAAAAATTAATTTTTAAATTCAGCAATATATATGAATAAATACTTGAATAATAAAATTTCTTCATTGTAAATTTGTTTCTTTTAAACATTTTAATGTTTTTGAGGATAGGATGTCTTACAATTGATGTTTATATTTACTATTTTTTATCCTGAAAAGTAACTGTATGAACGTTGCACCTCAAAATTGATAGGTCTTAAAGAAACATAGTCTTTGAAATATAAACATACAAACTACTAAAAAAGTTGGTGTGAATCGGCCCCATAAATATGTCATCTGGGAAACATGATTGAGGTTGTGAAAGTTTATCACATACTGAAAATTTGAGAAAAGATTTCTTGGAAAGCAAAATAGTGAGGATCACAGGTTGCACATATTGCACTCTACTTAATCTCTTAGGTGAATCATTTTAATAACAGAACCAGTTGTCAAATGCAATTTGAGAGACAATAACTAGAAGTGTCACTAGATGGCACTCTTATTCTTGGTACTGTAGTAACCTATTCCCTAATGAACTTGACAGTGATAAAGCATAAATATGAGTATGTAGAAGCACTAGTCCTAGTAATGCTGTAGTAACTTTGCCATTGATGACAAAGTGTATCACAGTGAAAGTTATACTATTTCATGAACCTTAAAATGCAGGAAGCAATCTCTAGGACTCCTTTCTACAATGCTGTATTCATTCATTCATTCATTCACTTATAAATATTTATTGTCTGGAAAGTGCTGTGATCTCAGCAATGTTCTGGTTATTTTCACATTGAAGTAATCACATTTTTTAAAATGGGTAAGGCCTGACTCCTTCACTTCTGACTGGGTCATCTTGTGCAAGTCATAATTATCATCACTTCTATTTTAGAGATGAGAAGACTACAGAGACAGTGAAAGTGTGTGAAATGCTTTGTAAAGTCATGCTCTCTGTATGAATATTATTACTCCCTCTAGAATGTAGAGAACTATTTCCATTAGTTCTATATAATACACTCTATCAAGTTACACAATCAAAGCTTATTAGGATCAGCCCAACACAAATAATTGTGAGACAGCTTCTTAGTGCAACTGTTCCTTATCTTCATTTACCTCTTGGAAATACTATCAAAATAAAAACTGAGGTAGATAGATCTGAAGTGTTTCAGCAGAAGGCTATTTGAAGTATGTAATGGGGTGGGTATGTCTTTAAATATAAACAATTGTTTCAACATATCTTGCATGAAACCAACTTAATCTTTTCGCAGTCCCACTTCCACAGCAGTTGATTTTGCTCCCAGCACACCCTCCTGCTTTTCAGACTCTCATTCCAAATGAAAAAAATGCTGTTGCAAATTTCCTCATGGACACTGCTAACTAACTCAGCCAAATAAATCTGAATACTTTATTAACGTTTTGTAATAACCCGAGTATAAATTGACAGTACCTCATATAGGAGGTTGTGCTTATTGTACTTTTCTCAAGTTATCTTTGGATGTGTGATGTCTTTATTCCATTCTTACTTATTGAAGTGGATATTGTGTTCATGTGTTGCAGATTCTGATCCTACTCTCAGTAAGTGTTATACTGCCTAGCACTTTGGATGCATGTAATAAAGATTAATTTTCTTCCTTTACCAGAATCCCCCAAACAGCTGTGCTCTCTGGATGGAGCTACAGCTGTTGTTTTAACAGCTTACTGAAGAAGTTAAAATGGTTGTTTTTAAAAAAAAGATACTTCTCTGACAATGATGTTTGTTTTCTCAGCATTACCAGTGTTTGCCTTCATATCAGCCAACTATAGAGCTAAGATTTCAAGCAAACACATGAAAACAAATAACCTTGATTTTTAACATTATATTGAAAATACTCAAGATTTCCTGCTGATTTGAGAGACAGTTAAAGAAATCCAGTATATTATTTATGTCAGGTCCCTACCAGATTATAAACAGTTGAGAGGAGGGTGCACTTGATGAAAGGCATCTTAAGAGAGAAACTCCCACTTTTCAGGTTAGAAGACTAGCTTCCTACTCGAGGCTCTTTCTAGCCTCCATGGCCTCTTCCTTCCTACCTAGTCAATGGGGCAGTAGAGTTGGCTGTCTCTACCCAACTCAAGACCTTTTCCCTTTGTTTTTAAATTGCCTTTTAGTTCAGCACTCTTCTTTCTTTTCCCTACATAGTGTTTTTACAAGTTGGGGCCCAAACCTTGAATGTATATACAAACAAGAACTTTTAAATAGGGAACAATTCCCACATTCATGCAAATAAACAGAGCAATCTCAGAAAATAATCTAGTGGCAAATTTTAATCAGTGATTCTGGGAAACTTCTCAAGCAAAAAAGATTTGTGACTCAGTCTCTCTCTCTCTTTACAGTCATATCAAGTCAGAGTTCCCAGCTCTAAGACAGTGAGGTGGGGTTTGCAGCACACTTGTTGAACCATATCATATTCATATAACTTTTTTCCAACTTTGTTTGTGAGTCTGGCTATTCCTTTCCCTATTAAAAAGAGAAAAAGAGTTTATAGCTACAACCTTTTCACATAACGTCAACCCAACTAAAGCAGGAATATCCTCCCTTGATCTAACAGTCTTGCCATTGCCAAGCGGGCAATCCACAAAGAGTCATTGACTGTTTGATCAGAAGCAAATCCATCACATCCTCCTCAGGGAAGGGGTAAAGGCACACCCATTGCCAGTCCAGCATGGTCACGTGGAACAATGTGCAAAGCCAGGCTGGCCCTTCAAGCTGGCGAGATCAACAGAGAGCTGAGTAAATAAAATCAAATGGAAGGAAAATTAATGTAATCAAATTATTACAAAGAGGAAATAGACAAGATTATTTTAAAGAGATGAAAAGTAAGCATTTCTACTCCACAGTCATGAGGATTGAACATGTTAGTATTCTTGCTTATCTTTTGTGTGTGTGTGTGTATCTGTCTTTGTATGCATGTTTTTTGTTGTGATTTTTTATTTTTTACCTCCTGTGTTCAAGCTTTCTATCACCTACCTGACTTTGCTTGAATATTTCAAAACAGACCTCAATTTTGAAACTCTCCTGTGACACATTCTTCTTTTATTTGAAAAGATGTGTTTGATTTAGAAAATATAAAGACATTGCCCTACTTTTTTTGCATCTGGGCTAAATTGGAAGTAGGCAGCAAAATGGGTTACCTCCTGATTAGTACAAGAGATGTTTATCAACAGACTGAGGGCAGTGCAGGCTCTGGGGCAATAGAGGTCAGGGCCAAGTGCATTTCCCCAAACTTTGTGCTTCATTCCTGCCATACAGGCCAGGAATGATAGAAGGATATGGGAATCTAAGGCCTGTATTCACACAGACATACATTCACCAAACATCCCTAAAAGACACAAGAAGTTGGTTGCTACTGAGGTGGAAAATGATAGTCATGGGCCAGGGGTGAGAGGGAGACTTAATTTCACTGTAAATACTTTCTCTCTTAAAATTGTGGAAATTTGTTTGCATTTCCCATTAAAAATGAAAACATTTGGTAATCATAACAAAAATATATATCCCATAAGACTGGGAAAATCTAAAAGTACTTCCCTAAAATCATTTCTCCCTTTGCATATTAAGAAGAAAATCCTACTTGTCACCTCATTTTGAATGCAGATTAATGTGTCATGTCTATACACTATGGTTCTTCTGCAGGGATATTTAAATGCCAAATATATATGAGGTACGTCTGGGAAAAGTCCAGCCATTGTTAATATAACAAGAATGGTTTATGTGACATCAATGTAACCTGGCAGCTCAGAAGAGTAGACTGGAATGTGCATGTGTGAACAATGATGACTTCACTGTACTAGTCATTGGGGGTGGTAGACACCATTGAGTGAGCATGTGTACTGTGTGGCTATCACATTCAAAATGACTGAGCAAGTAGAGCAATAAATCTGCATCAAATTTTGCATTAAGTTTGAACATTCCTCTGTGGAAACTATTCTGATGATTCAGAATACCACAGCTATGAGCAACTGGTTATTGGAAGCTTCATCATGGCAACATGCTCACTCATGCATCACGTCTCATGCAGTTTTTTGGTGAAACATCAAGTCACTCAGGTGACTCAGCCCCCCTACAGCCCAGATTTGTTGCCCTGTGACTTCTGGCTTTTCCCAAATCTAAAATCACCTTTGTAAAGGAAGAGATATCAGATTCTTGAAAATATGACAGGGCAGCTGATGGCGATTGGGAGAACTGTGAACAGGAGTGAGGTGTCATTGTCCTACGTACAATGTTTCTTGTACCTTGTATCTTCTTCAATAAATGGCTCTATTTTTCATATCCAGAAGGCTGGATCCCTTCTGGACAGACCTTGTATTCCCATGTAAGCAAATGTCTCTTGAATACCGTGGGCTTGGTAGCTCCTGATAAGTGCTATGAGAACTGTGGTGTTTGTGTTCATTAGGTTTGGATGCCACCTTCCTGTCACTGTTGCTGGGAGGCCATGTTCTTGGAAGGATCTAAACTAAGATTAGAGTAACAGGGATTGAGAAAATGAATGAATTAGAAGAACATATTGAAGAAGCAGATTATAGAAATTTTATCTCCCCCTCCTCAAGCTGCCAGGGCAAATGGAATATCCAAATAAGCAAAACCCTTTGGTTATGCCACCTTGATTCACTCTGCTGTCACCACTGATGGGCAATTATCTAGTTTTCTGAGACATGAAAGCAGGTCTTTCTCTAATTCTTCTCATGTTCTCCAGTAGGTTTTCTTCTCCCTCTTTGCACATGGCCCAGAACAAATAGACAGGTGAGAAGACAGAGTGCAAATGGTATATCTCTCATACAATTTACCTTATCACATTGCTTGTCTATGTACTCATTTAGTGAACATGTATGGAAAACCTACCATAGCCTAAAGCTCTGTTAGGCTCTTGAGATGCAAGACCTCAAGAAGTTCACAGTCTAATAAGAAATATAATTTTAAAAAGATATATATGACTGTGAGAGTCTGATAAGTGTTAATGTAACCTAAGCCAAGGGTAGCATCAACCAGAGGCACACAAATCAGGCTAGGGGTTGTGTTAATGAGAGAGGTGACCATGCTGAAACTGGAAAGGAATGTGGGAGAATGGGAATGTCTGTGCTGTTGCTGGTTGGTGAAAGGAAAGTGGATGTTGAGAAGAGTGCAGGGCATGTCAGAAAGAGTTAATGATATATAAAATAAGAAATGACCACGGCACATCAGGAATTGCAAATTACCAGCATGGATGGAACATAGAATCCAAGACAGAATAGAAAGGGCTTTGAATGCCAAGCTAAGGACTTTGAAAAAACCTTAAGGAGGCAAATGACATGATTTAATGAGGTTTGTGTTTTACAAAGATAAGTGAAGGCAGTAGAGAGAAAGTATTGGGGGTGGAAAATATTAGAAGTAGGAGACCAGTTAAGTGGCTTCAGCATTTCAGCCAAAGAGGGATAAGATGGTGAAGTGAGGCAGCAGTTGTAGAAAAAGAGGAATGGAGGTCAAACCAACAGTAGGGGTGACTATGATTTTCTTCCCCTGACAAAAAGGGGTTAGGATGTTATTACAGGGCTATCTAAAAGGGTCTTAGGAGACATGAACAGAGCATCCAAGCATATGCCAGATCAGGCCTAGGTTAAGTAGTCCAAAGCCAGTTCAAACGTAACCAAGAGGAAGGAACTGAGGGATAATACCAGGTGGGACAGAGAGTGAAGGGATAAAACGCAACCAGTAGCCTAATTTGTGGGACACTTGCAGCTGCTGGTGAATATCCCAGAACCCGAAAGGAACCCACATGGAACACACACATGTGGGTATGGAGGAGCCTAAGATCATTCATTTTCTGGTTTAAGTATCGGGATGGGTGGAGGTATAGTAGAGAGATATAGAGTACAGGAAGAAAGATTTGGGGGAGAAGATGATGAGGTCAGTTTGGAGCTTCTCTGGATTTTAGGTGCTTGATGGCCATCTGGTCCATGTTAACTCTGGAACACAACTAGATAATGTAAGCGGCATCATGCAAACTAAGGAAAAAGAGCTTCAAGAAAGAAGAACTATAATAATATCTATCGCTTCAGGGAAATTATTCATTTGATTTAACAATATGGAAGTAACTCGTGATCTTAGTGAGAATATCTTTGATAGAGGAGTGTTAATAGAAACCAGACTGTAATCACTGAAAAAGTAAGGGAGAGATAAGGAGATTGTTGTAGTGAGAAATAAACATGCTGCAATGATTATCTCCCAATAGGGTGATCAACTGTCCCTGTTTGCCTAGGGCTAAGGAGATTTCCAGGACCCTAAGCAAACCAGAACAGTTTGATCACCCTGACTCCAAGCTCACTATCAAGCAGGCTATCCTAGAAGTCACAAAATAGACAGACTGAGATCCTATTAAGATGCTTGAATCACAAAGCTTATTGAATGAATTTTCGCCCTGGCTGGTTTGGCTCAGTGGATTGAGCGTCGGCCTGCGAGCTAAGTGTCGCTGGTTCGATCTTCCAGTCAGGGCACATCAGAGAAGGAAAACTCTGACTCCAAAAAACCTCCGCTGCCTTGTGGCATACCTCTTCAGGGGAAGGGCTAAGGGAGTAAACCCCGACAGAAAATCCGGAGCCGGAGTCCCTAAGGCGGTTTGACGTTGTAGTCAACACCGGCAACTCCTGCGGCGCACCTGAAGCCAAGCTGTATTGACTCCGTCTTTCCCTTGGACCCTTCAGCTGCGAAGAGAGGGGGGGTCTGCTGCATGGGCAACAGCAGACCCTCCATATCACCCTGCCCAGGCTCTGTAGCTTCAGCTTCACTGGAGAGGACACTCCAGCGTCATCATAAGATGTCGATTCAACACGGGAGGAGACAGATACCGTGTCACTCCCGAGTTGGACTGCACAGCCATTCTCGGCGGTGCAGATAGACTCTTAAGAAGCTACACCATCGTCTCTCGAGACGGACGGCTGCCGACGACGACGATTGAATGAATTTAAAACACACAGCAAGAAGCAAAAGAAGAGAGATAAAGTAGATATCATGCTGAGGATAGGGTGCCAGTCAGGTGGAAGAGCCACTTCATCCCTCACTCTCCCTCTCATCATCATTTAAGCTCCAGGGTGGAGAGTGAGCAAGGGGACTCAGTTGAATGAAGATAAGTAGAGCCAATGCGTACTTGCCCTTTCAAAGAGATTGAGAGAACAACTTAAAACTCACCAATAACCTACCAAAGAGTTTTAGATCTATCTGTGTGTCTTAGGCAGAGGTCTCATGTGACAAGAATGGCTCTCACCAATCAGTAACCGATTAAGGAAGGCATAATAGTCATTCTGTATGATACATGACCTGGGCTTTATTAATATTCTAAGTTTACTTGGTCTTTACTTTTTTTTTGTCCCTGGCTGGTTTGGCTCAGTGGATTGAGCGTCGGCCTGCGAGCTAAGTGTCGCTGGTTCGATCTTCCAGTCAGGGTACATCAGAGAAGGAAAACTCTGACTCCAAAAAACCTCCGCTGCCTTGCGGCATACCTCTTCAGGGGAAGGGCTAAGGGAGTAAACCCCGACAGAAAATCCGGAGCCGGAGTCCCTAAGGCGGTTTGACGTTGTAGTCAACACCGGCAACTCCTGCGGCGCACCTGAAGCCAAGCTGTATTTACTCCGTCTTTCCCTTGGACCCTTCAGCTGCGAAGAGAGGGGGGGTCTGCTGCATGGGCAACAGCAGACCCTCCATATCACCCTGCCCAGGCTCTGTAGCTTCAGCTTCACTGGAGAGGACACTCCAGCGTCATCATAAGATGTCGATTCAACACGGGAGGAGACAGATACCGTGTCACTCCCGAGTCGGACTGCACAACCATTCTCGGTGGTGCAGATAGACTCTTAGGAAGCTACACCATTGTCTCTCGAGACAGACGGCTGCCGACGACGACGACGACGACTTGGTCTTTCTATCTCTTAATATCTACGAGCTGCACTCTTGTTTGTTCCATTCTTTTCATTATGTTTATCAAACATATGCTCTGTTTATGTTATTTAACTTAACAGGTTTCTAACTTGACACATTTACTATCACTCCTCAACATATTTTATGTGTCTCACCTGTTGTTCTACTTGTTAGTTTCACTTATTTATAGAAGAATCGAGTATTCTCAAATTATATAGCAAAATTATATTACAGAAGTGACAACAGCACTGGTCGACTTTTCATTCTCAAAACTTGGCTGTGGGAAAGAGAAAGAATATTGTTGGAGAGACTTACAGAATCATGAGTTTTTTTTGTTGTTGTTGTTTTTTGTCCTTTCAGTAAACTGAAGATATAAAGTCAGAACAGAAGATGTTAGAACCAGAGACATGAGAAGTTAATTGATGGAGCATGATCCTTGGGGGAGCATAACAGGATGGAATCAGATCAGGTGGAGAATTGGTGGGAGGTCTCATCTTCCTACCCTAGAGAAGGGAAGGAGTCATGTATGACAAGGCAAAAATGTATCCCATGGTCGATGGAGTTGGCCCTGTATGTCTCAGATTTATTTGTGAAGTAGCTTGTACCTTAAACAGTTACTTCCAGGCACATACTGATTTACAAATGTTTACTTTTTTTTTTTTTTTTTTTTTTTTTTAGGTTAGGTGGCTTTGTAATGTATTGATCTGGCTATGCTGAACTACTTGTCCCAGAAGTTTATTTCCTGTGTGTTTCTAGTTATGGTGGGCCACAAGGGAGATTCTTATGAGATTTGAAAAGCTGTGGGGAAACAGTCGCCTTTTCATAGCTCACATACGTTTTCCTGATCTGCTGACTCCCCCTGGGAGAAAGCAAAAGCTGGACCTGTTCTGCCTTCCCCTGGATCCTCCCCAGCTTCTATGACTCCTAGATGAGGTGTAAATGTTCAGTTCCATGAGGAAGGGCCCCCACCACCAACACAAGAGGCAATGTAAACTGACATAGGTTTTAGTCTGTTCCTCCTGTGTAGATTTCAGCATATTCTTGATCTTCATCACTTTATAGCCATCTTCCCTTCCTAATTGTTCACCATGTGAACTCCAAGCTCCAGCATCAGGTGAGAAGACGTCAGCCTTACAGACTGCTTAACGAGTTCCAATAAATGTGTAAGGCCAAATCCCTATGGTCTCCTCAGATCATACTTGAGTTTATGCTAATGATAAGATTTAGGACAAGGTCTATCAATGCCAAAACTAGCCAGATGATTCAGAGGATGGTGTTTTGAGCCACGTGGTATCAATCCAACCTCTGACATTTGGGGAGGGAAAAAAAGGAGGCTGCAGATTGAATTCAATCATGTGGCCAATGATTCAATCAATCATACATACAAAATGAAATTCCAATAAAAACTTTGGACAGGGGCCTTGGGTGGTGTGGCTCAGTTGGTTGGAGCAACGTCCCAGGAACTGATTCTAGTCAGGGCGCATGCCTGGGTTGTAGGTTTGGTCTCTGTGTAGGGGTATGTGCAGAAGGCAACCGATGTTTCTCTCTCACATCGATGTTTTTCTCTCTTTCTCCCTCTCTTCCTCTCTAAGCATGTCTTCTGGTGAGGGGAAAAAAAAAGACTTTGGTCATGGAAGCTTAGGTGAACATCCTGGTTGGTAATCATATATCAATATGCCAGGAGGGTGACTCAACCAGAGAACATGAAACTTCTTATTCAGGACCCTCTAGACCTTGCCCTAAGTGTCTCTTCATATGGCTGGCATCCTATATAATAAAACTATAATCATAAATATAGTGTTTTCCAGAGTTCTTTGAGTCATTCTAGCAAAATATTGAATCTGAGGGGTAGCCCCTGAATTTGTAACCATTTTGTGGAAGCATGGGTGACCTGAGGACCCTGGAGCTTCGGGCTGGTAAGTGAGGTGAGAGGAGTCTTGTGAGGGACTGTGCCCTTACAATGTGAAATTTGACCTAACTTCAGGTACTTAGTATTAGGATTGCATTGCAAAGAAAAATAATATAATAACCCCTTATGTGGGCATTTCCTATCTAAAATGGTAATCAGGTCATGGCTAATCTTGTTTCATCAATAGGTGCCACCACTAGATTACTTTGAAGTAAACCCATGTCATGATATTTTCATCCATAAATATTAAAGTAGATAATAAGGCTCTCCCATCTTTTTAATAACCATAATACCATTTATCATTCAAAGTTAACAGTGACTACTTAATATCATTACATAATAATATTCGTTCAGCATTAAAATTTCCTCTGTCATCACACAAAAAAATTTCTTACAGCTGGTTTGCACAAATCAGGATCCAAACAAGTCACCACACTGTATCATGTCAAGAGATCTCTTTAATCTTTTAAAATCTGTATGTTTCCTTCTCTCTTTTTTTCTTGCAGTCTTTGTTGAAGATATTGTCTTAATCAGTAGAGTAGTACTTGTCAGTTGTGTATGGTTTAAAGTATACACAAGTCACCTGGGGATCTTGCTAAACAGTAGATTCTGCTTTAGGAAGATCTGGAGAGGGATCCAGTATTCTGAGTGTCTAGCAAGCTCCCAGGTGAGGCCAATGCTGCTGATCCATTCACACTTCCAAACCACAGAGCTTCCTACTGTCTGGGTTTTGATGATTGCATCCCCATTATGCCATTACCATATTTCTCTGTCCTCTCTCAGCTGGTGGTTAGATCTTCTGGATTACGGGTAAGGGCCTGTGTGTAAAGTATCCTTCTCTGGTGTAACTTTTCTTTTTTAATTATATTTTATTATGTTGTTACAGTAGTCCCAATTTTTTCCTTTTGCTCCCCTCTGCCCAGTAACCCCCTACCCTCCAGCAATCCCACCCCGCTAGTTCATGGCCATGGGTCGTGCATATAAGTTCTTTGGCTTCACCCTTTCCTATATAATTCTTTACTCCCCCCTGTCTATTTTGTACCAACCAATTATGCTTCTTAATCCCTGCACCATATCTCCACTTCTCTCTCCCAGCTGATAAAACTCCAAATGATCCTCATACCTATAATTCTGATCCTATTCTAATTTGCTTAGTTGGATTTTGTTTTTATTTTTTAGATTCAGTTGTTGATAGTTGTGACTTTGTTGTCATTTTAGTATTCATAATTTTGATCTTCTTTTTCTTAAGTAAGTCCCTTTGACATTTCATATAATAATAGCTTGGTGATGATGAGCTCCTTTAGCTTTACCTTATATGGGAAGCACTTCATCTGCCCTTCCATTCTAAATGATAGCTTTGCTGGATAGAGTAATCTTGGTTGTAAGTCCTTGCTTTTCATCACATTGAATACTTCTTGCCAGTCCTTTCTTGCCTGCAAAGTTTCTTTTGAGAAATCAGCTACTGGTCTTATAGGCACCCCTTTGTAAGTAACTTTCTGCTTTTCTCTTGCTGCTTTTAAGATTCTCTCCTTATCTTGAACCTTTGGCATTTTAATTATGATGTGTCTTGGTGTGGTCCTTTTTGGATCTAGCTTGTTTGGGACTCTCTGTACTTCCTGGATTTGTATGTCTATTTCCTTCGCCAAATTTGGGGCGTTTTCCTTTGTTACTTTCTCACATAAGTTTTCAATTTTTTGCTTTTCCTCTTCCCCTTCTGGCACCCTTATGGTTTGAATGTTGGCACATTTAAAGTTGTCCCAGAGGTTCATAAGCCTCTCCTCCTTCTTTTCAATTCTTGTTTTTTCATTCTGTACTGGTTGACTGTTTTTTTCTTCTTTAAGTTCCAAATCATTGATTTGAACCCTGGTTTCCTTGCCTTCGTTATTGGTTTTGTGTGGATTTTTCTTCGTTTCATTTAGCATAGCCTTCACTTCTTTCCTTATGCATTTGCCGTACTCAAGCATATCTGTCAAGCCTGTGAGCATCTTTATCACTAGTGTTTTAAACTCTGCATCTGTTAGGTTAGCTATCTCCTCATCACTTAGTTCTCCCACTGGAACCCTGATCCACTTCCCCTTTTGGGCCATATTTCTCTGTCTCCTCAACGTGACAGGCTCCTGTGTTTGTTTGCCTCTGTGTCTTAGTCAGAGCTGTCACTCCTGTTACATTGTAAGGGGCGAAGCCTTTAAACAAGCGGACTCAGCTGAGAGACCCACAGTTTCTTCCTCTGCCCCAATGGCCACTGGTTTGCACAGTCAAAAGCAATGAAGCTTTATTTTCCCTGGCACTGGGACCGTGAGCTGCATGGTCTGGTCTGGTGCTGGTGCAGGTGCTGAGGAGTGCTCCCCAGGTGTCCCTCCATGCTTTTTAAAACATGTCACTGCACTTTCTACTGGCTTGCCACTGACCCATTGAATCAAAATCTCTAGAGAAAGAGTCCTGAAATATGCTTGACGGGGACCCCGTGGAGATTCTGATGTTAAATGAGTTTAGAAACCACTGAACTACATGTGGTGCCTTAGATTTCCACAGCACCTAGTGTTTACAGTGTACTTTCATTCTTGGTAGGCACTTGGTAGTCTGAATATGTGTTATTTCATTTAATGCCTGAGACTTTAAAGCACATTGGTTAAGCACTCCAACAAATTTAACCTCTGGGGAGGGGTGTGGTGTTTACACTTATATACCAGCTATGACCATAGAGTTGCCAGGTTGTGAAGGAATTGGACCTTGGACAAGAAAAATGGAAATAAAATTAATAAATTATTTACAAGTTTTAGGACTCTGTTTTTAGTCATGAAACCTGATTTCACCCCCAAAAGAAAAAAGACAGAGAAACATTTGCACACAATGGTGAGAGCCTGCTGAGCTACTGCTTGTGAGCCCTTGACCTTCCTGTGTCCTTGGCCTGGGTGTCTCACACAGTTCTAATTTGCAGCAAACTTCTGGCTTGATTGTGAATATTATCTTTATATGGGCTTTGGTCATTCTGAGGGCAAACAAGTTTTTAAGTATTTGAGCAAGTCTCCTTATTAAAATGTTTACATTATTTTCTCTTTAGAGCCGCCTAAGCCAACTGCCCGCATTGCTTCCTACTCTGCAGATTTAATTTCAGCTCTTCTCTCCTTGGCTCAAACACTCATCACTTCCTTATGATCCTGCCTGTTATTTCTTTTCTTTTGTCACATCTGGCTCTGAACCAAGTTCAGCCTGCTTCTGAGAGTGTGTTTATTGGCATTCCTAAGCATTTTGAGAAACCCTGTAGTGTTTCCACTGCATTAGAACATTTAGATTACAGAAGAAATTGAATTCATGATATTGATTTTTTTCATAACAATTACTCTTCAATTAGCATGGTCAATAACTCCAATAAATTTAAAATCCTGAACATCTTTCAGATTCTCTGTAAAGTACTGCTTTTTTTCTCGACAGCAAATGACATTTTATCATAAATGGAATGCCTAGTTTATTCAATATTCTAAGCCAATAAAATTTAAGGAGGTGACTGATGCCACCTGCAACTTTCCCCATCTTCCCACCTCCTTATACATTGGAAAGTCATATGGTGCCTTGCACTGCAAATTTAAAATAATTCCTGAATCATCCACCCCCTCTTCCTCTTCTCATTGAGTCAGATGTTGAGAGTAACGGAAAAAACTCAAATCAGACTTAGGTTTGAATCTCAGAAGTAATTAGCTGTACCATTTTGGACAGAACTGTAAACTGCTTTAATCCTCATTTTTATCACCTGTAAAATGGAGATAATATTAGCATCCACTTTCAGGAGGATGCTGTGAGCATTGATTATTATAATACATGATAAGCACATAGTGTCTGGCTCATTACAAATACTCAAGATGCTGTGGTCATTAATATTTTTCCAAGGTTTATTGATAAATTTTTTGCCTTATAGCACAGTATTATCATTAATTATCAAGTTACTCTTGGTAAAAATTTATTGTCAAGAATATGATAACTGAGATAAGAGAAAACTAAAAACATAATCAATAAACTGAATTAACCTTTCCTACTTTGATATTATTTAGTCCTGTATGTTCCTTATTTATGCCACTTATACCATTTTGATTACATGGACTGGCATTATAGATTGACCTTGTAATGATTGTTGTGAGCCAAAAAAAAGGACTAAACATACTATCCTGATAAAATAGTTGCCACATATTATCATCACAAAGGAATTTCAGAAGGCCTGCTAATTTTAATTCTACTTAAAAATAAAGTGCCACAAAGGCAAGTATTTGCTTAATATAAAACATCAAACTCTCTATGTATCCAAAGACAATCAGTGAGGGAACATTCTTTGAATTTGTGTTAATACACATGATAAAAAATATTCAGAATAAATAAGGATGTAAAAGAATAAGAATAAGGCTCCCTACTTGAACTTTCTCTCCACTCCCCAGAGAGAACCAAGACAGACAATTATTTGTTTATCTTTCCAAAAGTTGTGTAGTCTGTATATATAACTATATTGTGTATACATAACTGTATATATTCTGGAAGTTCTGTAGTTCAGCTTGGCCTTGGTATTCTGCAAAATCCTGTCATTTGACTTCATCTTAGGCCTGTGGAAGATTACATAGTCAAATACCAATTTACCATCAACCCTGGCAATCTCAGTCTTGTGCACGATCAATTATCATCTAGGTCAAGGGCTCAGCAGTTTACCATCCTCAAGCCAAATCTGGCTTCTCCTCTGTTTTTGTGAATAAAGTTTTATTGCAACTCACCACACCCATTTGTTTAGATAATTGTCTATGACTACTTTCATACTAGGTGGCAGAGCTGAGTAGTTCAGAGACTGGCCTGCAAAGCTTACAGTATTTCCTATCTGGCCTTGTATAGAAAAGTTTTGGTTGACAATAATACATCTAGGAAGAGGTCAATATCCAAAATTTATAAAGAACTCATAGATGTCAACAGTGAAAAAACTAAAAATCCAATTTAAAAAATGGACAAAGGACCTAAATAAACACATCTCCACAGAGGACACAGATGGCCAACAGACATGAAAAGATGCTCGATACCACTAATCATCAGAGAAATGTAAGTTAAAACTATAACGAGATATTACCTCACACCTGCCAGAATGGCTATCATCAATAAATCAACAAACAAGTGATGTCAAGGATACGAAGGAAAGGGAACCCTCATGCACTCTTGGTGAGAATGCAGACTGCTGCAGCCACTAGGGAAACAGTATAGATGGTCCTCAAAAAATTAAAAACGGAATTGCCTTATGACACTGTGATTCTACTTCTGGGAATTTATCTGAAGAAATCCAAAACACAAATAAACATATATTTGTACCCCTATGTTTGTTGCAGCATTATTTACAATAGCCAACTAAGTAAGCAGCTCTGATACCATCAATAGATGAGTAGATAAAAAATCAGCGGTATGGGGAGAAGGGGGGAAAGAAGGGAAAGGGTCTAATCAAAGAACTAGTATAAATGACACATGGACATGGACAATGGGGTGGGGACTGACTGTGGGAGAAGGGATTGGTGGGGTTGGGGGGAGCAATGGGGAAAAACTGGGACAACTGTAATAGAAAAAAACAATAAATAAAAGTTTAAAAAATCAGTGGTACATATATACAATGGGATATTACTTGGCCACCAGATTGATAGTTACAAAATAGTCATGGGATGTAGCATACAGCATAGGAAATATAGTCAATAGTATTGTAATAACTATGTATGATATCAGGTTGCTACAAGACTTATCGGGGATAATCACTTTCTAAATATATACACCTATAGCTAATATAATATTGAATGTCAACTGTAATTGAAAAAAAGAAAAAAGAAAAGAAAAGGTTTGCCATCTTTGACTGGTTATCACCATAACTAATCAGTATAAAAGCATTGATGATCCAAATGAGGCAAGTCATTGATTGCTAATATCTGAATACATAGTCACTTTTAAGCACAGGAGATAATCTAGATATAATTTGGAAAGAAACATCTCTCCAAGTGTTTTATGTTGAAATTCTTTCAGTTAAAGTAAGATTTTATAGTTATCATTGCAGAAGAAAAATATTGGAATAATTAATGTTGTGAAAGCTGTTAAAATTTTGAACAAAAACAATTATTAAGAACTTTCAGATAGCTTAATGCAATAGGTCAACAGATAATACAAGTACTGACGATTTAATAACTTTAGAAAAGAATAAAGTATTTTTTGAATCCACAAATGTTTATTAAAAATTAACTATTAATGCAAAGGATCATTGAGATTAGAGAGTATCAAAATTATATTGGCTTTAGATTTGTTTGGTGAAGTGAATGAACCAAATATCCCTTAAGCATTCTATTTATTTGTTATTCATTACAGTTAGACCATTATTATTTCAAGAAAAAAGAATCCTTTTTGGGAATTTCTCACATCTTCTATAGATAAGTGTATAAGATCAGATTCATTTCACTTTAGATTTTTCAAAGAATGAAAACTGAAAAATCACATGTAACAATAACCATGATATATTTAGACAAAATAAAGATTATATAGAAGTATACAGAAAAAGAAGGTAACCCAAACACATTTTTTTTCTTTTTTTTTACTTTAAAAGGGCAGATTTCATAGATGAACCTTGAGGACATTATGCTAAGTTAAATAAGCTAGCCACAAGAGGACAAATACTGTATATTGCACTTATATGAGGGACCTAGAGTATGGACAGTAGAATAGTAGTTGCCAGGAGCTGTAGGGGAAGAGTGGGTAGTTACTATTTAATGGGTATAGAATTTCAGTTTTGTGAGTTGATAAGAGTTCTGGAGAAGGACGATGGCAATGGTTGCACAACAATGTGAATGTACTTATTGACCCTGAACTATACACTTAAAAATGGTTAAGATAGTAAATATTATTTTATTATTTTACCATAATTTTTTTAAAGATTATATGAAATTACTTTAGGGAGACAGTTCTTTATAGCTTTGAGTCTATCAAACTTAAAAATTTAAGCAAAAGCTTGTTGAAATTACCCTTGTTGACTGTCAACCATTTTCAATAATTGAAGTACATAAACAAATTCTGGAGAATTGGTCAATCTATATATCTTAGGTACAAAGTTCCTTCTAGAAAACATGTTATTAAACAACTACTTCCTGAATTGTATTCTGCTCCAAACAAAAACAGAAAAGAAAAAAGATGTGATCAAGCATTCAAGTTGAAAGAGAATGTCTAGTTATGCGTTGCAAATGTGCAATACACTGAGCACAGGAGCTGTGACTCACTGACTCTGTTGGAGAATGACTGCTTCTGCACCATGATGGCAATCTATAAGGATGCAACTCCTAAATTTTTAACTAACATTTGAATTTTAAATAAAATTTAAGACCAATTCTTGTAACTCAGAAGTTTATTCTATGATGGCATAATCTGTTTCAGTCTTAGTTTTAATTGGATATTGATTTTAACAGCCAGCCATTTGGATTTCAGCCAAACTGTGAAGTTGGTGTTAAAGCACATATAAAATTGTATGTATTTTAAAATGTACATAAATGAGACCAGTTATACATGTTATATTTAATTTTTAATGAGTAATATATCTTGGACATTTTTCTATACCAGGCTATACCATCCATAGGTATTTGTTCAAGAAAACAAAAGCACGTGTCCATACCAGATTTGCACACTGATGTTCACAACAGTTCCACTTGTAAATGGCCCAAACTGGAAACAACCCAATCTTTATCAACAGGTGAATGGCTAAACAAATTGTAGATATCCATACAATGGCATACTCACTAACAATTAGATTTTTAAAAGAATGAATTATTAATAAGCATAACAACATGGATGAATCTCAAGTTATTTATGCTGAGTTAAAGAAGCCAGATAACAAAGAGTTTACCTTGCATAATTTTATTTATATAAAATTATTAAAATGCACACTAATTTATAGTGCTGCAGAGCAAATCAATAGTTGCTTGGGAACTGGGGATGAAGGAGAGGAAAGAGGGAAGAAGAAATTACAGAGACACAAGAAAACTTTGGAAATCACAGATATCTTCATTATTTTCATGTGGTCACTGTTCTACAGGTGGAATATATATGTCAAAACTGATAAAACTATTTAAGTATATGCACTTTATTATATGTCAGTTGTATCTCAATAAAGCTATTTAAAAATAAAACAGAAAAAGGTTTTAGAAATAGTTTACTCATACATTTCACAAACCCAATTTTATCAAACTTTTAAAAATAATTTTATATCTGTTAATAAAATTAGCCCTTTTCAGTAATATTTGTGGCAAATATTTCCTCAGTTTTGTTGCTTTTTAAAAACTGTATTTATATGATTTTCTAGGCAAATAGAAAAATAACATTTTTATCAAATTAAATGCATGGCTTTTATATTTTTGGCTTGTGGTATGTAATCTACTTAGAAAGAAGTTCCACTTTAAAATTATATATTTCAATTTTTCACACGTTTTATTTTAACATATTATTTGCTTTATATTCCACGTGAAATTTTGTCTTGACTTTATTTTGGAACAGGCAGGAATGAAAACTTATTTTTCCCCCCCAAATGGCTAGCCAATTGAACCAACACCATTTATGGAATAACCACTTTTGTTCCACAGATTTTATAATCTAAAAACACTTCTACATTTTTGGTTCTATTTCTGGACTCTTTAATCTACTCCTCTGGTCAATTATTGAAGTTTCATAATGGATGTTAACTTCTGGTAGGACTAGTCTCTTTTGATTCTCTTCTTTTTAACCTTTTTTTTTTTTTGCCTTTATTTTCCTTGTGATTTCCTGGCTATTGTTGCATATTTATTTTCCAAAGAAGAATTGGAAATGAATTTCCAAGAATTCATGTTAATACTGTCTTTTTTTCCCATTCTTTTTGCATTTGCAATTTTTCTTTATGTGTATTTTATAGTATGAAATATGGTCCATAATGATGTGATAGCTATATACTCACTCCTTTACCATCATAAAATTCTCCTTTTTATCTTGTTCAACTATTTTATTGTTGTTGAATTCATCTTTGATCTTGATACCAGCTCTATTTTTATTTTTATTTCACTCCGATGTTTCACTTTCAATATTTTTGAATAACTCTATTTCTGATAACTCTCTTATATATAGCATTCCATCCTTTTTAAGCCTAATCTGATTCTTTTTCTCTTAATGTGTATTTAATCCTTTAAACTTATTTATATGTCATATATTTAATATTAATTCTGTCATAATATAGTTTATATTTTAATATAACCTTTGTTTTACTTTATGATTTGTTTCTTTTGTGTACTTTCCTTTTTATAACTTGGGAGACTTAGTGTCCACTTGTAGGTTTTCTAACCATTACCTCCCATGAATTTATATAATAGACTAAGTCTCTATTTTTCTAATAATAAAATTTAGACACTATCTATTGACTCTGTGCTATAAAGGATGGTAAATTACCATACTTAGTTTTCCTTTCACATCTCCCTATCTGCTAAATTAAATGTATGTATGTATACATATATAAACATATGTAAGTGTCTCTTTTTATAATTTTTCTATTCTCTTCTTTAGTATAATTTCCCCCAGTTATTGAGACTTTTTTCTCTAATTAAATGGAGTCATTCTCCATGTACAGATTCTCTAGTACAGTGGTTCTCAAATTGGTGTGCCTCGGGATCACCTGGAGGACTGGCTTAATAAAACACAGGCTGATTCACTAGTTCTGGGGTCATTGCCCCACATGTGCAGTTCTAACAAGTTCTCAGTTGATGCTGATGATGATAGTTCAGGGACCACTCTTTGGGAACCACTACTCTATATATGGTCCTATATTTTGATTCATTTCTGGGTTAGGTTTATTGAATTACTAAAGAGATTTTTTAGGTCAAGAGTTTATAAGTTTTATATTCCTTGGGTTCTTGTATGTGCAAAATATTTGTCCGTTGCTTTTATACTGAGAGGGGACATGATTCAGTCTATCATTTTTGAATGAAACTTTTCTTACTCTCAGAAATTTGTAGGCCTCTATTGATAAGGAAAAACTTGACTTTTGTAAGTGATTCCTCCTCCTCCTCCTCCTCCTCCCCTTCCTCCTCTCCCTCCTCCTCCTCCTCCTTCTTCTTCTCCTTCTGCTTCTTCTTTATTCTTTTCCTTCTCCTTCTCCTCCTTCTTCTTTCTTGATTTGGTCTGGAAGTTTGAAGAATTCTTTTTTTGTTTTAAAGTTTTGTAACTTAACTAGGATATGGCTTGGTGTAGATAATTCTTAAGCAATTTGTCCTGGAACACAGTACCCCTTCAGTATGCAGGTATATTTCTTTTGTTGTTTCAAATGATTTTCTTTTATTACATCTTAGAATAGCATTTCTATTCCATTTATTGTGGTTTCTGATTCTGGATACCAACAATCCTGATGTCATATTATTATTGTATGCTCTATATCTAATTTCTTTCCTAAAAGTGTTAAAATATTTTTGTCTTTTTCCATTCCATTGTTTGTGATTATTGCAAGCCTTTTCTTCATATTATTAATTTAATTTTCCGCCATGTCTGTTTCACTTTTTGGTCTTTCTAATCATTTTTTTAAATAGTATATTACAATATTTAATTTTTTTACTCAGCATTGTCAATTAGAACTCTTCAGAGAAAAAATACCCCAGGCTATCTATCATCTATCTATCTATCTATCTATCTATCTATCTATCTATCAATCTATATCACATCTATATCCAGAGAAAGAGATTTATGGAATTTGTTCATGCAATTATAGAGGCTGAGAAGTCCCAAGATCTGTAGTCTGCAAGTTGGAGACCCAGGAGACCACATGTGTAGCCTCAGTCCAAATCTAAGGACCTGAAAACCAAGAGACCCAATGGTATAAATTTCAGTCTGAAAGCTGTCAGGCTTGTGACCCAAGAAGATCCGATGTTTCAGTTTGAGTCCAAGGGCCAGAAAAGACCAATGTCTCAGCTTAAACAGTTAGATAGGAGGAGTTCCCTATTGCTCAGACTTTTTGTTCTATTCATATGTTCAATGAATTGGGTGAGACCTACACATTAGGGGAGGCATTCTGCTTTACTCATTCACAAATGCCTCACAGATGCATCCAGAGCAATGTTTGACCAAATGTTTGGGCATCTTATAGTCCAGTCAACTTGACACATAAAGTTAACCATCACATATTGCAATCTTAGGCTTCTATGGCTGTAGCTCACCTTTGATTTTTTTGTTTCATTGAACATACATACATACTTAATTTTTTCATAAAATAAAAGCATTTGTTGTAGTTATTTATCTTCAGGTTTTTGAGACACCTTTGTTTTCACATTTATTTTTAATCCTTTGTTCCTTTACTTTTTTTGACATAGAGTTTTTGCATTGTTTTTCTACAATCCTCCTCTCCATCTTGTTATTTAACATGTGGAACTCTATCCAGATTTCCTATTTTCACAGATATGTTGGGGAACAATTCTTATTTATTACGTTTTTCACACAGATCTGGGACTTGTCCTCCTCTTAGAAATTCAGTTGAGGAGACTCTTATGTTCTTTCTTCCTCCCATTGACTGAGGACAAGTTGAAGGAAGCATCTATTAGTTAGAAATGAACTTGACTGTAGGATAGAAAACTCTAAGTAATAGTACCTTAAATCAGACGTTTGTTTCTCTCTCATTTAGAAGTCTATACCAGCCATCATGGTTGATATAATACTCTGTAATGGTTCAAGCTCAAGTTCTCCCAGATGATCACTCTCACTCCAACCATCACATCTGCTTTATAGTAAAAAAAAAAAAAAAAAAAAAGAGTAAAAAAAAGGAAATGGGAAAGCCCACTATATTTAAGTACCTTTGCACAAGTTGTACATATAATTTCAGCCCAGAACTTAAAATCTATGTGGTTGTACCTAGCTACAAGTGTGGCTTGGAAATGGCCTTTCCTGGGTGGCCTTATGCCCAGTAAAAATGTGAGGAATATATATATATATATATATATATATATATATATATATATAATATATATATATATGTAGGCCTGTCCGGAAAATGTCCAGCCATTGTTAATATAATGGGAATGGTTTGCGAGACATTGCTGTAACCTAGCAACCAAGAAGAGTGGACTGGAATGCACACATATGAACAATGAAGACTTCACCGTGCTTAGTCAGTGGGAGTGACAGACCATTGAGTGAGCATGTGTAGTGTGTTGCCATAGCATTCAAAATGGCTGAGTGAGTAGAGCAATGAATCTGCATCAAATTTTTCATTAAGTTTGAACATTCCTCTTTGGAAACTATTAAGATGATTCAGAAAGCCACAACTATGAGCAACTAGCGATTGGCAGCTTCATCATGACAACAAGCCTGCTTCAAGTCTCCTGCAGAGTTTTTTGGCAGAACATCAAATCACCCAGGTGATTTGCAACCCATATCTGGTGCCCTGTGACTTTTGGCTTTTCCGAAAACTAAAATCATCTTTGAAAAGGAATAAATTTAAGGCTGATGTGTAATGAATGACTCTTGTTTGTCCAAATATATAGAGTTATATTTTTCTTAGGAAACTAACTACCAGATCATTTATAAAATTAAATTTTTACCAAGAAGTAATAACACTATCCTCTCATGTACCAGCAGCTAGCTCCCAGCTCCTAACTCTGTTGGTTATGGTAACCCAAACTATTTTTATTTAATAAATAAAAGCATTTTCTGACCCTTTAAAATAGACTTTCAGAGAAGCCTCAAAAACTCTCTTACTATTGGATTTTATTGCACAATACTTATCTTTTGTATTTTCCTTCTTAGACAACTGTCTCCTAAAACATCAGACTGGCCTGTGGATATAGTCTGACTCATCTGAAATGCCTGATTAGAGTGAATAATAATAAGTATAATGGTTAATATTAAAATATTGAGCAGCAGAGCAGTGGCAGAGAGGATATGATATGGTGGTGGCAGCAGTGGTGTAGGGGCTGTAGCTGTGGTGGAAAGTGCAGTCATATATTTTTAAAGTAGGAAGGTAAACCTGGGAAAAGATCCCAGCCCCAGACCAGACCATGCAGCTCACGGTTCCAGTACCAGGGAAAATAGAGCCATATTGCTTCTGACTGTGAAAGCCAATGGGGTTTGGGGCAGAGGAAGACACTGCCAGTCTCTCAACAGAGTCAGCTTGTTTAATATGGGAAGTGGGAGAAGTGCCTGGAAAAGGAGCAAGTGCTAGGCAAGCAGCATTGTTCCCTCTCAGACCCCTCCCCCACATACAGCACCACAATGTGGTAAAACAGGTTGCCCCTCACTGATGAATACCTAAGGCCCAGCCCCTTACAATATGACAGGTTTGACAGCTCTATCTAATACACAGAGGCAAACACAGAAAACTTTTAAGTTGAGGAGACAGAGAAGTATGGCCCAAAAAGGGGGGAAGGCGCAGATCAAGGTTCCACTAAGAGAACTGAGTGATAAGGAAGTAGCCAACCTAATAGGTAGGATTCAAAACACTGGTGATAAAGATGCTCATAGACTTGACAGACAAGATTAAGCATGACAAACACATAAGGGAAGAAATGAAGGCTATAACAAATGAAACAAAGGAAAACCCACATGAAACCAGTGGTGAAGGGAAGGAAACCAGGATTCAGATAAACGAATCAGAACATAATGAAGAAATAAACAGTCAACCAGTGCAGAATGAGGAGACCAGAATTGAAAAAAACAAGGAGAGGCTTAGGAACCTCTGGGACAACTTTAAATGTGCCAACATCTGAATCATAGGGGTGCCAGGACAAGAGGAAGAGCAAGAAATTGAAAACTGATGTGAAAAAATAATGAAGGAGAACTCCTCAAATCTGGCAAAGGAAATAGACATACAAGTCCAAGAAGCACAGAGAGTCCCAAACAAGCTAGACCCAAAGAAGACCACACCAAGACACATCATCATTAAAATGCCAATGGTTAAAGATAAAGAGAGGATCTTAAAAGCAGCAAGAGAAAAGAAGAGAGCTACCTACAAAGGGATGCCTATAAGTCCAGCAGCTGATTTCTCAAAAGAAACTTTGCAGGCAAGAAGGGACTTGCAAGAAGTATTCAAAGTGATGAAAATCAAGGATCTACAACCAAGACTACTCTATCCAGCAAAGCTATTATTTAGAATGGAAGGGCAGATAAAGTGCTTCCCAGAAAAGGTCAAGCTAAAGGAGTTTATCATCACCAAGCCATTATTATATGAAATGTTAAAGGAACTTATTTAAGAAAACAAAGATCAAAACTATGAACATTAAAATGACAACAAACTCACAACTATCAACAACAGAATCTAAAAAATAAAAACAAAAACAAACTAAGCAGACAACCAGAGTGAATCAGAATCATAGGTATGGGGAGCGTTTGGAGGGTTATTAGCTGGGTGGGGAGAAGGGAGGAAATGGTGCAGGGATTAATAAGCATAGCTGGTGGGTGCAGAATAGACAGGGGGAAGTTAAGAATAGTATAAGAAAGGGTAAAGCCAAAGAACTTATATGCATATCCCATGGATATGAACTAAAAGGGGTGGGATTGCTGGAGGAAAGGGGGGTACTGGGCAGAGGGGAGCAAAGGGAAAAGAAATTGGGACAACTGTAACAGCATAATCAATAAAATATACTTAAAAAGTATTGAGCCCTAACCAATAATACCCTTACTTAAACACAGCTTAGTGCTATACAGAAGAATAAATATTTATTTTAAAATTAGACTATACATTAGTGTGAAAGTTTTTCTTCCTTTGCTCTCCTCATTTTAATGGAATATTTATGTTGTAGACTCCCCCCACCCCCAAACTATAGTATTGGCCTCAATGTCCAGAAAGATGTCACATATTGGTATTTGCCACGTGCCAGGAAGTCCTTAAGCACTTGGGATGCACCTACCCTTTGGGAAGGTGACAGTCTAGTCAGAGAATGAGCAAAAACCACATTGATATGTGATAGAATGTTAGGTGCCATGAAGAAGGTAAAAGAAAGTACAGTAAAGGGACAGAGTGACAGGGATGCTCTTGTCCACTGGTGCTTGAAGAGGGCATCTCTGATGAGGTCAAACTTGGGTAAAAGGAAGGAAGTGGTCCATTTGGATGTCACAGGGAACAACATTGTAAGGTAGGTGGCTGGAACAGCAAATGCAAAAATCCTGAGACAGGAACATGCTTGGTGTGTGGAGAGCAGCCAGGAGGGAGGATCTCAAAAAATAAAAATTGCTTACTCACTTTCTTACCCATGTTCTTAAGAGGATGACAAAACTGCAGCTTCTCTGTTTCTATTACCCCCACTACCCTTTTGGGTCACTCAGATGCACCATAGTATACTTAGTTGCTGTGGCAATTTGATTTGTCATTAACACTATTCAGTAATATTGGGGTTTTTTGGGACAGGGGAGTTTTCACTTTATATCTGTCTTTTGGATGTGTAGAGGTAAGTGAAGATTTTTCTTTTCTTTTCTATTTCTAGAAAATGTACAGCTCAGGGGAAAGTACTGGTGATTCTGGCTTTCATTTAAGTGCCTGACAAGGTCATGGCAAATGAGTTGTAGTCTTCATTTTGCCTCAAATTCAGAAATCCCAACTTAACAGAACATTGAACAGAATCAGAAATCTTCACAAGAATAGTGATTAACATGAGACCTGCAATGGCCAAACCTCAATCCAGGGAGACTTCACACTTCAGTGAAGTAGAAACAAAGAAGGAAGTCATGTTGGCCTCTGGTCTCCTAATTTTTGTTTCTAGAGCAAAATATCATTTATATGAACCTGAGGTTTTAGCTCTAATCTTGAGCATTTTTTTACCACTCCTAGGATATCAAAAGTATTTTTAAAGATTGATTTAAAGAGTGAGGTACAGTGGGGAAATCATACATTTTAAATACAGTTAAGTCCTCAATGTTGTTGATAGGTTCTTAGAAACTACAACCTTACCCCAAAATGACATATAACAAAACCAATTTTTAGTTGCGGAATAGCCACATAGATGTGATTCACAGTGTGGAGAACAGAGTTAATAATGTCGAGATTACTGGGTATGGGGCTAGTTGGGTGCTTGGGGCAAGGTAGGGGGGGACCACTCTGTAGAGTGCATGGTTTTTCAGCCACTTTGCTGTACATCTGAAACTGGTGTGGAATGGTATTGAATGAAAATGTGGTTGAAAAATAAAACAAAATAAAAAAATTAATCTATGAAATCAATATTCAGTATCATCTTATATCACCACCAAACAAATCATCATAAAAAAGTAGATGCAATCTACACATAATTCACTCTATAAGTATTACATTATAACACACTCTTCTCTTTATTTGATTTTAAAGTTGAAATGGGTCCTAATATGTATAAAACAAATGTTAAAGCTTCTTTAAAAGACTAGTATAATTCATTATATGTTGTATTTCTAAGATCAGAATAAGTTTTTATTGTCTAACATGAAAAACAAAAAGGACAAAACCAATTTTACCATAGGTTAATCAATATAAACAAGAGTTAAGTTCCTGTGACATCTTTCTGATCACAAAAACGTCACCACATTTCTAAATAAAGCCTCAAAACACTTCAAAGCACTTCTAATACTAAACATTAAAATAAATGGAAGCTAAGGGGGGACCAAGATGGCCGCGGAGTAGGAACAGTGTTCTCAGCTCGCTCCTGTTAAGGAGACAATCCAGGAGGAACAAACTCGGGGAGGAATGACTGAGTGAGTGGGAATATCTGATAACGTGAACGGGGAGGAGATCGTGGGAGCAGCGTGGAGGGGGGTGGAGGGGTTTATCACAAACTGCAGACTGAGTCATTCTGAGACTCCGTGCGTTTGCAGTATCAAGCCGGAGAGCTCACTAGCCGGGAGTGAATTCTTGTAGGGAGCTAGGGAGAGGATTTGGCCGAAAAAGCCAGAGGAGTGAGAGAACAGTGAACAACCAGGACTGGGAGAAACTGTGTGACCTGAGTCTAGAGAGAAACATCCTCAGCTGCAACCTCCGACGGAAAACTCGGCATCCCGGGCGCGCCCAGCACTAGCGTTAGGGCCCTACAGAACAAAGGAGCAGTTTTCGGGCAAGGAGACGGGCCGCACAGAAAAACTGCTGCGGAACTCCGGACCGGGGGAGAACTGTGTTCTTGAAATCAGTGTTTGCTCTTTAGTCGCACTAGAATCCCACAGAACAAAAGGCAGGTTTGGGGCTAAGAGAGAAATAGGATGTGCAGGGTGCGTAAGTAGGGAAGAGAGCGGAGGCGGAGGTTCTGGAGGGGAGACGGTTTTAGGGCAAGGAGAAGGACCCGCAGGGCGGCAGAGAGCTCCAGGGAAGGAGAGTGCTGCGCTGACCGACCACACTAGAGTCCCACAGAACAAAGGGACGGTGCTGTGGCGGGAAGAAAGATAGAGCGCGCAGGCTGATAGACAGGGAAGCCAGCGGAAGCGGTAGCTCGGAATAAAGAAAGTTTTGGGGCAAGGAGAAGAGCACAGGCAGGAAAGCCACTGCAAAGCTCCAGACTAGGGGAGAGGCCCTGGGCAGGAAAGGGCCACTGGGCCCGGCACTTTGACCGACTGTGCCAGAGTCCTGCAGAACAAAAGGACGATCTTGAGACAGGGAGAGAGGTGGGGTGCGCAGGCATATAGACAGGAAAGAGAGCAGAAGCTGTAGCCTGGGAATAGAGACAGGACTGGAGGCAGGGCGGGGATTGCTGGCAGGCACAGGCTGGACCAACAGAGGGAAGGAGTAGCTGGACAAGCCTGAGGAGGGCTGAGGCTGCCTCAGGAGGGGACAACTAAAGGCAACTCACAGCAGAGCGGTGGTAGGCCCACGAAAAAAAGACTAGCAACCCCAGAATCAAGCAGAACCCTCCCACAGCCAGCCAACCAACCAGAAAAGATTTGAAACTCATGGAATTTTGAATAGGAGCAGACTCAGGAAGGAAGCAAGGAAAAACCAAAAAACAAACAAACCAAAAACACCCAGAGACTGTGCATAAAAGTTGAATTGAGTTAAAATCCTCATTCTTTTATCTCTCACTCTCTCTCTAACTACCCCTACCGTCAGTCCCTTCTTATTCTCGCTCCTTTTCTCCCCTCCCCTTCCCCCCTTCTCTCCCCTTAGCATTCTCCCCTGCATCCTATTCTCAGTTAATTTTATAATTTTAAGTTCTCTCCCTTTCTCACCCTCTCCTTTCTCTGCGCTACTCACCTTCAACTTTATCAAATTTCTTTCTTTATTTTGTCCCCCTTCAGTCTACATTCATTTTTCTTTCATCTCTTGTCCTTATTTTCCTTCTCTCCCTATACATAATCTCTCTCTCTCCCTATTACACTTTATATTCTAATCTCTTAATATTCAAATTATAATTCTAATCTATCCCTCTCTCCCTTTACTCTCCTATTCTTACCCCTTCTCTTTTTCTACCCCCCCCACTTCTTTCCCTACCTCTTGTATTTCTCTCCTTCATCCTATCTTTTGCCAACTCTTCAATTTCAATCCTCCACTCCCTAATATCTCCTCTTCCTCCTGATTTCCTTCCCTCCTCTGAGCTCTTTTCCTCCCAAATCCTCTTGCTTTCCTATCTCCTATTCCTCTCTCTCTATATTCACCTTTTCTCTCTATCTTGCAACTTTATATCATGTTTTAATCTCCTAATCTTTTTTATAACATATAATTTAAAAAAGAATTTTAATCCAGTCCCCTCTCTTCTACCTCCCCTTCTTCTTTTGTTCTCTCTCCTACCCTTCTCTTCTCTACTTTCTCTCTCTCTTTCCTCTCTCCCTTCCTGTCTTGCTATTTTCTACTCTGTATTTTTATCCTTAAAAAATTCTCTCTCAATCTATTTCCTACCTTCTAACCTCCCCAGCCCTCTCTTTCAATTTCTGGCTGTCTGTCTACCTGGATGTCTGTTGTGTCTACCCTACCTCCCACGCTAATCATATAGTATATACCGATTATATAATCCTAATACTATACACTTCCACTTTCACACTCCACACTGTAACCCTCCCCTCCTTTTCAAACAGACAGTGTAAGTGTTAATTGCTCTCTTACATAACCTTGATCCCAATTGCTAATATTAATACTCTATCAACTTCCAGCTCAAAAATTACCCTTCCTTCATTTAAAACAACTCCTTTCTGTTTCTCCTACGAAATAAGAGTCCCAGTATCTCCACAAGTATATTAACACGGGCTCATTTGCAGCCTATAGTGGGATTGTATTTGGGGGAGACATTGGAGGGTGTGGGTTTCTTGCCTGGGTTGTGTAATTATGTTTTAGCAGCACCTTCACAAAAGATCTCAAGACAAGGTGGGCAGAGTGACTCTCAATCAACTAACCAGAGAAAAAGATCCACCAAAAAGTAGCTGAAATACAACCAGACAGATTAAAGAAATATCATCAAGGACAACACAGACGGAGATCCAGGAGGGCGGAGGAGTAAGTGGAAGCTACACTAACCCCCTCCCAGGACCAGCCAGTGCTGACTCAGCCCCAGTACAGCAGACAGACCATCCCCCTCCAAGTGGTGTCATACTAAGGGGAAATAAAAGCCCTGCCTACAGGAATTAAGTTGCCACACCCACGGTCCTTAAGCCTGACGGCTGATCACAGATTGAGTATAGTAACAACTAAAGAAGAGAGACAAAGGCAGTAGATCCCTGGAAGTCTCCAACAGGCTGCCTAGGGCCAGTCTGGTACATGATCTGACGCTACCAGAGGCAGATCCAGGAAGAACTGATCATTCTAAGAAGCACCAACAAACAAAAGGAATCACAAAAATGGGGAGACAGAGAAACAACCCCCCATCAAAAGGAAAGGTAGAATCCCCAGAAAGAGTGCTAAATGAAATAGAGGGGAGCAAAATATCAGATACAGAATTTAAAACATGGATTATGGAGAAGCTAAATGAGCTCAGCGGAAACTACAAAGAACTCCAGAAAAACTACAGTGAACTCCAGAAGAACTATAAGGAACTTACTGAGAATTATACCAGCATCAAAAAGGACATGGAAGCTATCAATAAGAGCCAGGAGGAAATGAAGAATACAATCTCTGAATTGAAGAACACAGTAGAAGGAATTAAAAGCAGGCTAGAGGAAGCAGAAGATCGGATCAGCGAGCTGGAGGACAACGTACACAAAAACTCCCAGATAATGCAACAAAATGAAAAAAGACTGAACAAGACTGAAGAGGTTCTAAGACAGCTGCAGGACAACATGAAACGTAACAATATCCATATCATTGGAATTCCAGAAGGAGAAGAAGAAGAGCAAGGAATAGAAAACCTCTTTGAAAAACTAATGACAGAAAACTTCCCTCACATGAGGAGAGAAAGAGTCACACAAATCCAGGAGGCACAGAGGGTCCCAATGAAGATGAACCCCAACAGGCCCACTTCAAGACACATCATAATTAAAATGGCAACATCCAAAGACAAAGAGAGAATCCTAAAAGCAGCAAGAGGGAAACAACTAATAACATACAAGGGAGCTCCAATAAGGCTATCCTCAGATTTCTCAGCAGAAACACTACAAGCCAGAAGGGAATGGCAAAAAATATTCCAAGCAATGAAAAACAAAGGCCTACAACCAAGAATACTCTACCCAGCAAGGCTCTCATTCAAAATGGAAGGCGAAATAAGGAGTTTCTCAGACAAAGGAAGACTAAAAGAATACATCTCCACCAAACCAGCAATGCAAGAGATGCTAAAGGGTCTGCTCTAAGAAGATAAAGAAACAGAGAGAAACAGAGAAGAACACGAGTACAAAGGGGGAAAATGACAATGAATAAGTACTTATCAGTAATAACCTTAAATGTAAATGGATTAAACGCTCCAATTAAAAGACATAGGGTAGCTGAATGGATTAGATAGAATGGCCCACATATATGCTGTCTACAAGAGACCCACCTTAGAACAAAAGATCTACACAGACTGAAAGTAAAGGGATGGAAAAATGTATTCCAAGCAAATGGACATGAAAAAAAAGCCGGGGTAGCAATACTTATATCAGACAAAACAGATTTCACAGCAAAGTCCATAAAAAGAGACAAAGAAGGGCATTTCATAATACTTAAGGGAAAAATCCATCAAGAAGATGTAACCCTTATAAATATATATGCGCCCAACTTAGGAGCACCCAAATATGTAAGGAAAATTTTGAAAGACTCCAAGAAAGATATAGGCAGCAACACACTCATCGTAGGGGACTTTAACACCCCATTGTCAACAATGGACAGATCTTCAAAGCAAAGAAACACCAAAGATATTGAGGCACTGAACAACACTTTAGATCAAATGGACTTAGTCGATATATATAGAAGTTTTCACCCCAAAGAAGCAAAATATACATATTTCTCAAGTGCACATGGAACATTTTCAAAGATAGACCACATGGTAGGACACAAAACAAGCCTCAATAAATTCAAGAAAATTGAAATTATATCAAGCATCTTCTCAGATCACAATGCCTTAAAATTGGAAATCAACCTCAAGGAAAAAACTCAAAAACATTCAAACTCATGGAGAATGAATAACATGCTATTAAATAATGAATGGGTTAACAATGACATCAAGGACGAAATCAAAAAGTTCCTGAAAACCAATGATAATGAACACACAACAACCCAAAACCTATGGGATACAGCGAAAGCAGTCTTAAGAGGAAAGTTCATAGCAATACAAGCCTACCTAAAAAAGCTAGAAGAATCTCTAATAAAAAATTTAACCCTACAGCTACAAGAACTAGAGGAAGAACAACAAGCAAAACCCAGATCAAGTAGAAGGAAGGAAATCATCAAGATCAGAGCAGAATTAAATGACATAGAGTCTAAAGTAACAATTCAAAAGATCAACAAGAGTAGGAGCTGGTTCTTTGAAAAGATAAACAAAATTGACAAGCCTTTAGCCAGGCTCATCAAGAAAAAAAGAGAGAGCACCCAAATAAATAAAATCAGAAATGAAAGAGGAGAAATCACAACTGATACCACAGAAATACAAAGAATTATAAGAAATTATTACGAACAACTGTATGGCAAGAAATTTGACAACCTAGAGGAAATGGACAGATTCCTGGAAAACTATAGTCTGCCCAAACTGAATCAAGAAGAAGCAGAAAGTCTGAATAGACCAATAACAGCTAGCAAAATTGAAGCAGTAATCAAAAAACTCCCAGCACACAAAAGCCCAGGACCAGATGGCTTCACAAGTGAATTCTACAAAACATTTAGGAAAGAACTAACTCCTATCCTCCTCAGACTATTCCAAAAGATACAAGAAGAGGGAAGAATCCCAAACTCGTTCTATGAAGCCAGTATAACCCTAATTCCAAAACCAGGTCAAGACACAACAAAGAAAGAAAACTACAGACCAATATCGCTGATGAACATCGATGCTAAAATCCTCAACAAAATATTGGCAAACCGGATCCAGCAACACATTAGAAAGATCATACACCACGATCAAGTAGGATTCATCCCAGGGATGCAAGGATGGTTTAATACTCGCAATTCAATAAACGTGATACACCACATAAACAAAATGAAAGACAAAAACCACATGATCATATCAATAGATGCGGAAAAAGCATTTGATAAAGTACAACACCCATTTATGATAAAAACTCTCAGCAAAATGGGAATAGAGGGAGCATACCTCAACATAATAAAGGCCATATATGAGAAACCTGAAGCCAACATCATACTCAATGGGCAAAAACTGAGAGCATTCCCCCTGAGATCAGGAACAAGACAAGGATGTCCGCTCTCTCCACTCCTATTCAACATAGTCTTGGAAGTTCTAGCCACAGCAATCAGACAAGAAAGAGAAATAAAAGGCATCCAAATTGGAAAAGAGGAAGTAAAACTGTCATTATTTGCAGATGACATGATAGTGTACATAGAAAATCCTTTAGACTCCACAAAAAAACTACTCAATCTAATAAGTGAATTCGGCAAAATAGCAGGATACAAAGTCAATATTAAGAAATCGAAGGCATTTTTATACACCAACAATAAAAACTCAGAGATAGAAACTGAAAGAAAAATCCCATTTACCATAGCAACAAGAAAAATAAAATACCTAGGAATAAACTTAACCAAAGAGGTAAAAGACCTGTACACAGAAAACTACATAACACTGAAGAAAGAAATTAAAGAAGATACAAATAAATGGAAGCATATACCATGCTCATGGATGGGAGAAATCAACATCATTAAAATGTCCATACTACCCAAAGCAATTTATAGATTCAATGCAATCCCTATTAAAATACCAGCAACATATCTCACAGACCTAGAACAAATACTTCAAAAATCTATATGGAACCAAAAAAGAGCCCGAATAGCCACAGCAATTTTGAGGCAGAACACAGTAGGAGGAATCACAATACCCGATATCAAACTATACTACAAGGCCACGGTAATCAAAACAGTCTGGTACTGGCATAAAAACAGACATATAGATCAATGGAACAGAATAGAGAGCCCAGAAATAAGCCCAGGTTCATATGGTCAACTAATATTTGACAAAGGGGGAAAGAACATCAAATGGAGTGAAAAGAGCCTCTTCAACAAATGGTGTTGGGAGAACTGGACAGGGACATGCAAAAAAATGAAACTGGACCACCAGCTCACACCATACACCAGAATAAACTCAAAATGGATCAAAGACTTAAATGTAAGCCGTGACACCATAAAAGTCCGAGAGGAAAACATAGGCAGGAAAATTTCAGATATCCCACGTAGCAACATTTTCACTGATATATCTCCTAAGGCAAGGGAAATAAAGGAAAGAATAAACAAATGGGACTACATCAAACTAAAAAGTTTCTGCTCAGCTAAAGAAAACATCAGCAAGATGAAAAGGAAACCAACCATATGGGAAAATATATTCGCCAATGACATCTCAGACAAGGGATTGATCTCCAAAATATATAAAGAACTCATACGACTCAACACCAAGAAGACAGACAACCCAATTAAAAAATGGGCAAAGGACCTGAACAAACACTTCTCCAAAGAAGACATACAGAGGGCCCATAGACATATGAAAGTATGCTCAACATCACTAGCCATCAGAGAGATGCAAATTAAAACCACAATGAGATACCACCTCACACCAGTTAAAATGGCAATCATCAACAAATCAACAAACAACTTGTGCTGGAGAGGATGCGGAGAAATGGGAACCCTGGTGCATTGCTGGTGGGAATGCAGATTGGTGCAGCCACTGTGGAAAACAGTTTGGAATTTCCTTAAAAAACTAAAAATGGAACTGCCTTTTGAACCAGCAATTCCATTGCTAGGATTATATCCAAAAAATCCCGAAACACCAATTCGAAAGAACCTATGCACTCCAATGTTCATAGCAGCACTATTTACAATAGCCAAGTGCTGGAAACAACCTAAGTGCCCATCTGTAGATGAGTGGATCAAAAAACTGTGGTACATTTACACAATGGAATTCTATGTAGCAGAAAGAAAGAAGGAACTTCTACCATTTGCAACAACATGGATGGAACTAGAGAAAATTATGTTTAGTGAAATAAGCCAGGCAACAAAAGAAAAATACCTTATGCTGTCACCTATTACAGGAAACTAATGAACAACACAAACAAATGAGCAAAATTGAACCAGAGGTATGTAAACAAGAAGTAGACTAACAGTAACAAGGGGGGCGGGGGGGAGGAAAAGAAAGGTGTAAGGGGATGGGTCAAGTTAAAATATATATATATATATATGAATGACCCACAGACAGGTGCAACTGAGTGGGGACTAAATGTGGGGGAGGGGAGGGACAGAGGCAGGGAAACAAGAGGGCTAAAAAAGTGAGACAACTGTAATGGAAAAACAAACAAAAATTTTTTAGTGGGGGAAAAATGAAAATATGAAGAATGGAAATGCCAGTTCAGTGAATATTAGGACAAAGATTTTCCTTCACGTTGTATATTCTTCTCCCTATTTGATCCCTCCAGAGTTTGGCATTCTAAACAAGTAAGTAATGACATAAGTTCCTTTGCATAGAACTAATAAGACCAGTTGTCAACAGAGGTTCTTTTTTTTTTTTTTTTTTTTTTTTTTTTTTGACCAAGTCTTTGACTGGAATGTCAAGCCTAAAGGAAACATACTTGGGCTCAGATTGTTACCAGAAAGCCCTGAGGAACTGGGAATGACTTTCAAAGGTAATAAAAGCCCGTGAGATAAAAGGCCTGGTACCATGGTTGGTTGTGCGGTCCACAGCAATCTTTCCAGGGAAGGAACGAAGGTTGTTTTCCTGAAAGATGGCTAGAAGGGACCTTAAGGCACAAGGAAAGACCAGAAAGACTTGGAAAAAACAGGTGTGTACAGGCAAGGATGAATGCCAGATTTGTGGCACAGCTTCTGTGCCCTGAAGAACAGACTGAAGGTCACCCCAAATATTCCTTGGGTAAGTTCCAGCAAAGCAGAACTAAAGATCATAAGTGATCATTTGCTGCTCTTGTTATGTTTATGCAAACGAACAGGATAAATTAAAAATGGACTTAATGTAGTCCCTTTAAAGACAAGGAGGGTAACCTTAGGGAGAAAAATTATTATTCAAGGAAAATCACAATGATCAGTAGTAGAGTATAAAACAGGGCAACTAACCGTCTTAAAAGTTTCTTCTCCAGATTTAGAGACTTGTTTGCGGGTTATGTTACATAAATTAACACGTGTTTTTTGTTTTCAAAGGACATAAGCCTATGATCGCATTACCTGAGTGATTATCTGTATGCATAAGCCTCACTTAATCCTCTCTGCAGCGCTGCCTCCTGAGACTCAACGATTTGGCTGAACTAAATGGCTGGGTTGGGGAAGAATGGGGTGGTCTGTGGGCTTCACTTTAAAACGGGTTTCTCTTTTCTATCCTAATGGCTTGGACAGAAAAGGCCCAGAGGTCTGAGAGGGGGAAAAACCTAAACTATTTACCTCAGCCCAAACTAAGTATAATGGGCAAAAGGGTTTTGGACAGGCGAGATGTGCCTAGCACACCTTACAAAGAAGCCTTTTTTTTTTTTTCCCTAATATGGAACATTGAAAAATTAATCCCTGCCTTTTGTCATCTAGTAGTTATGGATTGAATGATGTCTTTTAACCCTTTTCGCCAAATCTGTTGCCCTCAGAACACAACAAGGACACCAGCCTGTTAAACCAAGCACGCTGTTGACCGGAGGCAGCCAACTGACCTGGAGTCTGCACGATCCTTCCCCATGGGGGAAGGCCACCCTCCCTTCCACACCCCCACTCTTATTAGGGTTTTCTGGACCCAAGGGTAGGTAGGACGACGACCATGTCCAGCTTGAAGCAGCTAGAGGAGCTTGAGACCTTCGCCCATTGTCCTTTACAAGATTACAAAGGGTCCTAATATTTGAGAGGGGGGGGATAGTTAATTTTTATGAACCAGGGGTATGGACTTGGGGGGGATTGCTGGGTGGAGGGGAACAAGGGGGAGAAAATTGGAACTGTTGTAACAATATAATCAATAAAAAAAACATTAAAAAAAATAAATGGAAGCTATACATAGATTTAAGAAAGATTAATATAAACAAGCAACACAATTATTTTCCAACCTTGTTATTCCAGTTCAGGGTCACAGTTCTCTGAAGCCTATCTCGGCAGCTCAGGAGGGACCCCACCTTGGACAGGACACCTTTCCCTCACAGAATGAGTGCACACACACACACACACACACTTACTCAGACTGGGACAATACAGACATATCAGTTAACCTCACATGTGCATCTTTGGGATGTGGGAGGAATCCATAGGATCCAGAGTAAACCCACACAGACAAGGTAAGAACATAAAAACTCCATACAGACAGTAGCCAGAGTGGCTTTTTTTCTTCCCATCAGCATTATAACAAAACAATGTTGAACAAAACATTATTCAAGGATTTCCTGTACATATCAATTATCATTTTTACTTTAACATTTTGAACTTATACTGAAGATTGATTTTATAGTTTCACCCTAGACCTTTACTACTCACTACAACACTACATGAAGTTTGTATTCAATTGTTTTCTAAGCTTTTCTATTGAAGTCCTAGCTCTCTGACCCTTAGTGTCTGAGGACGGATAACTGTCTCTGTCATTGCCACCTCAAGGATACTGCAGTTGGAGTTTTCTCAGTCCCCACATCCCTACAGCCCAAGAGTGGATCTGCTTTGGGTGGGTGGGATCACATGAGGTCAACTGATGGTCAGATGCCGAACTCTGGGCTGGGCTGTACCTGGTAGGCTCCCACATCACATTGTTCTACCATACCAGACACTTCCTTTGGGATTTCTGAGTAATTACTCCAAACTTTAAACAAAATCCATTTTAAGACCTGCTTTGTCCCTAAATTCTTCCTTCGTGCTCAACTCTACAATTTTACTGCACTTATTCTTAACTGTTAAATAAGAAACAATAATGTTTCAATATATCTATTCTTAGATGTCATATACACATTTTGGTGAATATGTAGGAGTAGGCATTGATTCCAAGTAAAAGCAGCAAGAGATATAGAAGGTACAAAAAAATAGAAATTAAGACTAAAAAAAAAAAAATCAATGTACCCTAATTTTTTCTCCTTCTACATTGTTAAGTCTTCTCTGATCTCTAGAGCATGACAAAAGTTCAAGCACAAATAAACTATAAAAAGAGAAGCCTAGAAAAGGAAATATATTAAGTCTAAGATCCTTCACACAATAATTTTTAAAAGAACACAGTGAACAAGGAAGATAAGTTAAAAGATAACAAGAGGAAATTTTTAATGGAATAGATTAAAACATTTTTGATCCCTCTTCCTTTTCCAGCCCACCACTCCATATATAATCAGCTGTGTGGGGGGGGGGGAGGGGGGTGTTTTTTGTTTTGTTGTTTTTGTTAATAATGAAGGCTTGAAAATGAATCTTTGATATTGATATGTTTATTTTGGGTTTCATTCAAGCAATTCCCCAAAAGCCTTATTGAAATGCTGTATTTTTTGCAAGATTTATAATTTCATTTTGCAATTGATTTGCAAGATAGCTATTAAAATGAGTTCTGGATTCTGCTCATCCAGGTCGAAATCCTACTGTCACTCACTTGACCTGGGACATCAATTACCTCATGTGTAAAATGGGTTAATAATAATATTTACCATATAGGTTTTTAACAAGTATTAAGTCGATTCATATGGGTAAAGCATATAAACAAGTGCCTGGTACATAATAAACATTCAATAATATAGTGATGACTTCTGGTCAAGATGGAGGTGTGAGTAGACACACTTTGCCTTCTTGCACAACCATATAAAGAATTACAACCAGATCTCAAAATAAAGAACACCCAGAACCATTAGAAAAACAAGTTGTATGGTAGTCTGACAACCAAGAATTTGAAGAAAGCACGGTCATCCAGATGAGTGCCTTTGCTACACAGACCATGCTACTAAGACAGGGAATAAAAGTAGCTCTACCTAATACACAGAAACAAACACAAGGAGGCTGCCAAGTTGTGGAGGCAAAGAAATATGGCTCAAATGAAAAAAACAGAACAAAACCCCAGAAAAAGAACTAAACAAAACAGAAAGAGCCAATCTATTGTATGGAGAGTTCAAAACACTGGTGATAAAAATGCCCAGAGAAATCATAGAGTACAGCAAAAATAAACACAAAAAGGAATAAATGAAGGTTACACAAAGTGAAATAAAGAAAAATATACAGGTAACCAACAGTGAAAAGAAAGAAGTTGGGGTTCAAATCAATGATTTGGAACATAAGGAAGAAATAAACATTCACCAGAACAAAAAGAATGAAAAAAAAAAAATGAGGATAGACTTAGGAACCTCAGGGACAACTTTAAACACACCCACATCCAAATCATAGGGGTGCCAAAAGGAGTGGAGAAAGAGTAAGAAATCAAAAAACTTATTTGAAAAAATAATAAAAGGAAACTTCCCTAATTTAGAAAAGAAAGTAAACATACAAGTCCAGGACACACTGAGAGTCCCAAACAAGTTTGACCCAAAGAAGACCACACCAAGACACATCATAATTAAAATGTCAAAAGTTAAAGATAAAGAGAGAATCTTAAAAGCAGCAAGAGAAAAGAAGAGTGTTACTTACAAAGGAGTTCTCATAATACTGTCAGCTGATTTTCAAAAGAAACTTTGCAGGCAAGAAGAGGCTGGCAAGAATTCAAAGTGGTGAAAGGCAAGGACCTACAATCAAGACTACACTATCCAGCAAAGCTATCATTTAGAATAGAAAGGCAGATAAGGTGCTTCCCAGACAAGGTGAAGCTAAAGGAGTTCATCATCACCAAGCCATTATTACATGAAATGTTAAAGGGACATATTTAAGAAAAAGGAGAAAATCAAAACTATGACATTAAAATGAGAACAAGCTCACAACTATTAACAACTGAATTAAAAAACAAAAAGACAAAGCAAACAACCAAAACAGGAACAAAATAATAGGTATAGAGATAATTTGGAGGGTTATCAGCTGAGAGGCAGAAGGGGGAGGATGGGGAAAATGGTGCATAGATTAAGAAGCATAAATGGTAGGAACAAAATAGATAGGGAGATGTTAAGAATAGTATAGGAAAGGGTGAAGCCAAAGAACTTACATGCATGACCCATTGACATGAACTAAGGAGGGGGTTGCTGGAGGGAAGTGGGCTACCAGGTAGAGGGGACCATAGGGGGAAAAATTGCGACAACTGTGACAGCATAATCAATAAAATATACTTAAAAAATAAGACATGTACATGGTAAAAAAAAAAAAAAAAAGAAAGAAAAGAAAATTCAAACAGTACAGAAAGATATAAAATGAAGTCTCCCTCCTCACTAACTACTAGTCCTCTAGAATATATTGACCAAATATAATTAGACTCTATTGATTAAATATATTTATCCTCCAAGAAATTTTTATGTAAATATCATTGTATATATACATATACTTTACAAATGGCATCACACTAAACACTGTCTGTATTTTGCTTTTTTCTCCACTTAATATTTTATCTTAGGGCTCTTTCACATAAAATATACAAACTTACCTGTCTAATTTTAGCAGGTGCATATTTTTAATTGTATTTCATAATTTACTTAATCAGTGTCCTACTAATGAATGTCTGGGTTATTTCCAGAACTTTGTTATTACAATTAATGCTGTAATGAAAATCTCTCTATGTATAAAATTGCAAATATATCCCATAAAGTAAATTACCAGTAGTAGAATTACTGTTTCAAATGATAAGCACATTTTAAATTTTGGTAGACTGTTAAATTACCCTTTCAAAAGGATTACTAATTTAACCTCCAACCAACCCTGTGTTATTACAGTGCCTATTTCCTCCCATCCTTGCCAACACTGAACATTACCAGTATTTTACACTTTTGGTTAATTATACATCCAAGTTTGGTGAGGGGTGATTTTAATCTAAGAATTAAGTGATGTCAGATTACTAATGTATTTCCTCACTTTTGGTACAACAGAGAGGTCACTTTAATCTTTAAGTGTTTGACTTTTTGCATTTATCAACATGTCAATTTATTCTATGATAACTTTAGAAGTTTAAAATTAACCAGATTTGCTTATGTTACTAAAGACTATCAAGACACACTTTTCATTTACATTGTTTCAGTCCCTCATTTACTTCCAGAAAATTTGCCCTAATGGGCACATCTTCTGCAATTTAGCTGATGCAGATAAAAACATAGTGTAGATTTCAATGGCTACATTGTGTCTTGATACTTTAATAGTGAGTGATATGGCACCTCCCAGAACAACCAGGTTAAAAGAAAAAAGATTCTGCTTTACAGAACATGTACAGTTTTGCCAGGTAACTCATTGTAGATTTTCTCTCTGACCTGGTAGTTTCCTAACAGCTACTTGCTAATCATTCAAAAGGGCTGAGTGCAACACCCTACCTTACTATTACTTTATGAAGAATTAACAATTAGTGACGGTTTCAAAGTCATTAGGTTGAGGTACACCTGAAATACAATTTCAGAATCGAAAACCTTCGGTACTTTGAAAATTATCACACATAACTAACTTCCATTATTTTTACAAGAAAATTCTACTAATCTCTAGAAGTTTCTACACCTTTCCTTTGAGCTACAAAAATAAGCATCTATCTGTCCTGAACAAATTTCCAGGGTTCACTGATAAATGCTGTCATTTAAACTCTCTAAAAATTATCTGAGAATATATTTACCAAAGATAAGGTTTTTAAAACAGCCACAAGAGAACGTGAGGAAGAAACAATAAAGGAAAAGAGAGGAGGAAGGAAGGAAGGAAGGAAAGAAAGAAGAGAAAGACTAGAAAGGAAGTGGTGAGGGTGAAGCTGAAGAGTGCATGGTCAGCTGGGGCTGATGGAATAATTTTCAAATTCATGTTGGTTCAGCCTGATCTGTTTCACCAGTTATACAAGATCACACATGTGAATTTAAAGGTTCTCTTAGAACACCTACTAGTACTATTTGATCTGTGAAATGGAATTTATATTATTAATGCCACCAAGATATTTAGAGAACACTTATAATACATGCTAAAAATACAGGACAGGAATATTGGCTTCAGGAAATATGGAGCAGATGTACTTTTATCTATTTTTACACTAAGTATAACCCCAAACTCTGGACATTATATGTAAAACATGTAAAGAAAACTGAGAAGTGGAGAAAAGAAGGCATATCAGTTAGAGACCTTGCGATGCAAGAAACAACAGGCGGAGAGTTTCCTGTTTGCATTTTGCCCTGTAGCTAAGACTTGGGGCTGAAGAAGGTAAGAACTCGGAAATGCCAATAAGCACAGAAAAAACAGCAACAACAGTCTGTTCTCTCAAGTCAAATGACCAGGTAAGGGGCTGCCTGGGAAGATAGAACCTTTCAGACAGCAATCACTCTACTTCAGTCAAACACTGCAGAGCATGTACTATGTTCATCAACTGGAATAGTCTACATAGTAAAAATATCAGTTGTTTCCAAACTGATTTACAGGTTGAACATAATTCTTATCAAAATCTCAGTAAGATTTTTGTAGATATTAGTATAAAGTTTATATGGAAAGGCCAAGGAACCAGATTTGCTGAAACAATTTTGAAAAAAAATAATAAAGCAGAAGGAATCAACAGTAAGATAGAGACTATTTCTAATTACACAAATTAATTTTCTATCTGATATTTAAATAATTTTTTATTCATTGATTTTTAGATAGAGAAAGAGAGAGAGAAACATGAATCCATTGCTGCACCTCTCCATGCTCTCACCAGTTGCGCCCCCTATGTGCCCTGACCGGGGAATCAAACCTGCAATCGTGGTGCATCAGGTCAGTGCTCCAACCAACTGAGCCGCCTGGCCTGGATCTATCTGGTATTTAATCAGGAGAGATTTTCCTAGTAAGTTTACAAATTATATTTTGAAGAGACTCTTTTTTATATGAATTGAGTAGTTACTAAAAAACAAAACAAAACTGAACACCTTTGAGTTGTTTGAGTTACTTACATATTTTGGCTGTTAACTCTTTATCAGATGTATGGTTTGCAAGTATTTTCTCCCATGCTGAGGTTGTCTCTTGACTATGTTGTTTGCTGTACAGGACCTTTTTAGTTTGCTAAGGCCAGGTGGCTCAGTTGGTTGAAGCATTGTCCCATACACCAAAAGTCTGCAGGTTCAATTCTCAGTCAGGGCACCTATCTAGGCTGTGGGTTCGATCCCTGGTTGGGGAACACATGTGGGAGGCAACTGGTTGATGTTTTTCTCTCACATCAATGTTTTTCTCTCTTTCTCTCTCTTCTTCTTTCTCTAAAATCAATAAACATGTCCTTGGGTAAGGATTTTTTTTAAAAAGGAAGATGTTTTTTAGTTTGATGCTATCCTATTCATCTAGTTTTGCTTTTCTGCTTGTGCTTTTGGGGTCATAGCCAAATAAATCATTGCCCAGATCAGTCTCAAGAAGCTTTTTATTTCATCCTCATAGTAGTCATATTTGCTAGATACTAATAATGTCCAAAATGGTATGAAAATTACTTTAAATTTAAACCATCTGAACAATCAACTGCCATAGAAAGAAACATTGTCTAAACTAAAGCAGACTTGCCACACACACACACCCAAAATCACAGCTGCCATTGACCCCCCCTCTGACAGAGTTTTCTGTTAGGATGAAGACTGACTCTTAGCACCAGGAAATCCAAATTCAGCCACTATTAGTCCTAAGAATCTAATAGAACCTTCTATACTTTCCCACTTAATGCCCCCCTTTTTCTGTTAAGTTGGTATATAAACCTTTACTTCTGGTTATTCATTGAGTTGCTTCTTCTGAGTACTCCCATGTGCACATGTAAATAAAGCTCGTGTTTTCTTTTATTAATCTGTCTATTGTCAATTAGTTCTCAGGCCCATAACTGTTTGAACTTAAGAGGCAGAGGAAACATTTTTCTTGTAAGAGTTTTGGCAATGATGATGGTATGGTTGGGACTCCCTGTTTGCTACAGAGACTGTAGCAGAAATCCCAAGACCTCTGACCAAGCTTTTTACCAGCAAAACATGTATCTGGTCAGAGTCCAGTTGAGTGCAGGTCATAAGAGACTCTCCTTGTCTTTTTTAAAAGGGATTTTTCAAATATTAGTCTACAGGAGAAAAGTTTTGAGTTAGAACTATATCTCAGAGTATTGTGACTCTTGTTATGGGTAGCCATTGTGTTTCATCCATTTGTCTCTGTCTTTTGTGGTGTTGTTTGTCATAAGGAGGAGAATCATAGAGTAAACACAGGCATAGGTCCTATAAGCCCATGGTTTGAGCCAGCCTCATAGACCACTTAATCTTTAGTTCTCATCAGACTGAAGTATGTTTAGACAAACAATGCGAGTCACCAGTAAAATTGGGTAAGGTTCTCCTTCCAACTCAGTGTTATGCCCTGAGAGCTTTGCTTGGATCCGGAGAGAGAGAGAGAGACAGAGACAGAGACAGAGACAGAGACAGAGAGACAGAGAGCTCTGGTTTTCTACCTGTTGGATGGCACAGATAGTTGAAATCTGTGTTCGGAGGCAGCCAGCCATAAGGTCGGGGTCTGATACACGATGTATAAATGCAACAGTTTCCTACCAACTGTTCCCAGATCTCATGAGGTTCATCTAAGTCTAAATCCTACAATATAAGGACCCTTGTTGTCTCTTCCTTATTGTCTTTGTAGTGCTGAGAATTTCCATCTCAATATCATGGATGAGTGGGTCTATGATTGGAGGTGTCTCATCTTCGTAGATCACAAACACAAATATCTAAACACCATTCTTACTACTTGTGGCAATGAGGGTTCTTGCTTGCTTTCTTTTTCCTGTTTTTGAATATGGGGACTGCATTTTCTGTTCCGTCTTTGGGGATACTTCTTGTATCCATGTTTAAGCCATTAAAAAAGCTAATTAGTTTAAGTGACGTTTAGAATGAATGTACTTTCTGAAGTTGGGTTGGAGTCTTGGGCTGCAAGTTCTTTTTTTGTTTGTCTGTTTTTTGGAGACCTCTCTGTTCTCTGTTCTCCTTATAGTCCTTTCATGGGCTTCTCAGTCAACTGATACCCTTTCTCCTTCTCCAACTCCTGGTGATGATATGCTCCACCAATGTGGTGCTGTCTTTTTCCTTTCTTATTAGTATAATTTTACTAAGCATAGTTTGGAACTTCAATGTCCCCTTTGAGAAACATAAGATCTCCCCAAATTGGCTCCTCTAAGAGCTTTCTCTTGTTATTATCTCTGCCCCTCCTTCCTCCTTTAACCACCATTAGCCTTTCCTTCAGGTTCTTTAATATGTCTACTTTCATACTCTTAGTCTTCCATTCTTTTGCTCACCACTGCCAGGCCTTTCCCTTCCTGCTCCAGTTCCACATCTCCCTGCAGTCATTTAAGTTATAGGTCCCCTGCTCTCCATCAGGAGCTCTTGAGGGAATCAGGAATCCCCAAAGAGCAATCTGTAGTTACAAATTCTAATTAGAGACAGACTGAATGTTTTATTACTGTGTTTATGCCTGACCATGGCTAAAATTTTAGAATGCAAGCCGTAAGATCACCATTGGAATGTGTCTATCCATTTATATATTATGTATTATGTATAAATAGGTGATTTTTTTCTGCCTGTATATGGTATTACCAAACCCACTTATAAAACCCCTTAAAGGCAACTCTAGGTTGTCTTATAGCTGCTCTTTTTCCAAAACCTTGCAAGCTGGGCAACTTGACATAAACTTCAAAGGGCTCATCATCACAACAATTTGGACTGTGTCTCCCATGTTCTGCTGCGGAAAATAATCATGAATCATGACTGTGTCTCTGATATCTATACCGTTACACCCACCCCCAAAGTTCAAACTATAGACCAGGGAATCCATCAGATTGCCACTGCCATTCTCACTCCACCATTTAAAGATGTTTTGAACTCAACGTCTAGAAATTTTCTTGACTAGTTGCACTCTGAACTCAAAATTGGGTTTGTAGTCTGCTCCAACAATTAATCTTTATTTTCCTTTATGTTTCTGTAGAAATATCCTTTGTTAAATGCTTAGGACTGAGAGACTGGTTCAACAAAAGATGAGGCAATATATTTTCATTTGTTCTTCCCTTATTCATTTAATCTATATTCTTTCTTCCCTTTATAGAGCTCTTACCTCACATCATCTAACCAGAGTCTGCTCTCCACAGGAATCAATGCAGCTGCTTATTCATGAAACATCCCTACGTGAAGGGACTGTATCATCTCCCACCCCACTCCACATGCCCTTTCCATCTCATTTCCTGCCTCCCTTCTCCACTTTGCTCTAATCCGTTGGACCCTTGGCTGTTCTTCAAACCTGCCAAACATGCTGCGGCTTCAGGGCCTCTGCCTGAGCTGTTTCCTCTGCCTGGGATGCTCTTCCCTCAGATCTCTGCAGGACTTCAGGTCTTTATTCAGATGCTCAAATGTCACTTTATTTTTTTAAAGTCTTCATGACAATCATATAAAATAGTTGCACATATAAAATAGTTCCTGTGGCAATGAGACAGAATTTGGGATGTAGGATGTTTATTAGGGGTCAACACCTATGAAGGCAAAATCTGGGAGAAGCAGAGTTGGACAGAGGGAGAAGTTGAATTGGGATTCAGGCCTGAAAATCATTGGCTTATTTAGCATGGAACTCTAGAGCAAGTGTTACCCATAAGAACTGTCCTGTATTGGGCTGAAATGGTGAGGCCTTTATACCCCTGCTGTGCTTAGCCATTGGATTTGAGCTGCCCTGGGAAGGGCTTGACCTTAGATAAAATGGCAGTCTGCAACTGAGACTGATCTTGAAAGGGCTGACAGCTGAAGTTTGCAGCTGACCATGCCCCACATCCAGCACATTGAAAGGGGATGTGAGGGCGCATCTTTGTGTCTGCAACCCACCTCCAATTTAATTAAGTTCCATAAGGGCAGGAACTCATTCTCTAATAATCACTGATATAGTGTCAGCACTTAGAACACTGCCTGGTTCAGAGTCTGGCTCAGTAAGTGTTGATTGATTGATTGATTGATTGATTGATGAATGAATGAATGAATCAATGAGGGGTGGGGAGGGAAGAAGGAAGGAAGGAAGGAAGGAAGGAAGGAAGGAAGGAAGGAAGGAAGGAAGGAAGGAAGGAAGGAAGGAATCAGTTACTAGATTGAAGACTTTATAAAGAATATACATGGCCCTGGCCGGGTGGTTCAGTTGATTGTACCATTGTCCTGTACACCAAAAGTTTACAGGTTTGATCCCCGCTTGGGGGTGCACAGGAGGCAACTGATTGATATCTCTCTCTTATATCATTTTTTTTTCACTCTCTCTCTCCTTTCACATTTTTCCTTTCTCTGAAATCAATAAACATATCCTTGGGTGAGGATAAAAAAGAAGATTATACATGAAATGGTGTTTCAATAATTTCATTCCAATGAACAATAGAGCTCCTTCCATCATTCATTATGAAAATGTTTTAATTCATTTTCCCCACTCCTGTTATGTTATGGAACCATAAAATAACAGAATGATGATGCTTTTAACAACCTGAAAAAGTCTGCTCTCTTCAGTCAAGACTTTCTTTTAGACTTAGTCTGCTTGAGTTGCTGTAACAAAGTACTATAGACTGGGCGTCTCTTCACTAGCCTCCTTCATTCTGATTCCATGCTGTGCAGGGAAGCCTCATAATTAAAGGATATTTCTTCATGGATTTGCCTTCTGGAAATAAATGTGCCAATCAGCAAACATGAGTATATGCTCCACTTAATTTCCATCAATTAATTAGTATTTTATTTTAATTACTCAATTGATACTGTTCACTTCTGGGTCCCCTAACAACATCATAATTCTACAAAGAATGAACTCAGACTGGACACAGGGAGGACAGTTCTGTGATGCTGTGAGGGGAACCCTCCTTTTGGGAGTGTCTAATGCTTACAGAAGTTTCTAAAGACAATATATATCTGTCTGGATGCTGACTTTATTATGAAATCCTTGTAAACCTGTGCAACCTTTTCTCTGTTTATCTAAATGAGAGTTTTATAGAGATAACATTTAAGTTTTGTTTTATAAAATTTACTTACAACACTTGTCTTTGGAGGGTAACAATTACAGTATTACTTTGAGCTATTCATACCGAGAGCACATAAGATTCAGGTAAATGTAACCTCCATGGCAATTTAAATCTAAACAATATACTCACATACACATTGCTTATTCAACAATGCATTGTGTTTAGTTAGGGCTTTATGGTTTCTGAACGTGTGCAAGCTCACTTTTTCCTTGAGGAAGTTAGGAAGGCTGGCATAACTCCACCCCAGGTCACCTACTTAAAAAAATGGAAGATTGAGGCTTTAAATCTCAGCCTTTCCATGGACAGGACAGCTCTCTTTTTTGTGGTTTTATATTAACACTTGAATATGATGATCCTCTTCTCCAGGGTTCCCAAACTTTGGCATGCTTGTGAACTTGTCCTACCATTCTGTAGGCATGCTCCTAAGCCTACCTATCCATCCAACCATGCATCTCATGAGGTCCACATAGAAAGAAAGAAATCTGGCCAACTTAGAATGTAAGAGAAACTGCTTATACCTCCTATTCTTGAAACTATCCTCTTGGCTCTCATAGTTAAAGAGAGCCATCTGATCCAAAGAGTACCTAGATCAAATATCTAGAGAGGACTTTAAATCAGACTTGATAAAGCAACAAAAGGAGTTAAGCAGGCATGAGCATGATTTACAGCTTGACATATAGTTCATATAAGCACACAACACACTATAAGTAATACAGACTGAGTTTCTTGTGCCAACTTCCAATATGTCTTCACTAAAACTAATTTAGGAGGGAGAGATGGCCTTGTTTCTACTGCAGTTCAAGTCTCCTTTATCTTTTCTTAATTTTTCTTCTGTAGTCAAGGTTCTGTTGATCTACTTCTCTCTCAGAAAAACATACTGTATTTTCTTTTACTCTCACACACAATACTCTGACACTAGGTGTGTGGCTTTTCCTACACAGCAGCCATTCTCTGACACAAGCTGGGTATCCTACAATTCAAGTTAATTCTGATACTGGAGTTAGCACAGGCTCCATGGGTTAAGGGCTTATTTCCACAAGACTGCCTTCTACTTCAGAGGCCAATTGCAAATAGTAGGTTTCCAGGTTACCCACAAATTCTTCTTCAACTTGGCTACAAATCAGAGGTACTCATGACCCACTTCTCAGGTTCAATAATCTGTTTTGGTTTTTTTTTTTTTTTTTTAGATGAACAAGTCATATTATTTCATTTTAATTATAAAATACTTTTACAGCCATAGAGAGATGCATCTGGATTCGCATAAGAGATATGTCAGGAAGGTTCTCGAGTGTTCGGGGCAGAATGTGTGTCCTGTCCAGATGAGCACCACTTCTTTATAACTTCATATGTTGGACTTCCATTTATTTTCTGGAACTTCTGGTTATTGCTGGTTTTGCGGTAGCTGTATTCCTTCTTAGTTGTGGAGGGAGACGGAGAATCTCAGTCTAGGCCTCCATCTTGGCCAGAAGTCCAATAACCTGTTAATGTGGCTTACAGAACCACCCCCCAAAATCAGTTTACTTACTGGTGTTGATTTATTATAAAGGACATTTCAAAGGATACAAATAAATAGCCACATAAAGAGATATATAGGTTGATATCTGGAAGGGTTCTGAGTGCAGGAAGCTTCTATCTTTTTGGAGTTGGGGTGTCACCCTCCAGGCACATAGATGCATTTACCAACCTAGAAGCCCTCTGAACCCCATACTTCGGGGATTTTTATGAAGTCTTCGTGGCATGATTTATCATTAACTCAATCTCCAGTCCTACAGCACTTCCTATAGGATGGGGATGGGGCCGAAAATTCCAAACTTTTTATCATGGCTTAGTCTTTCTTGTGTCCAGTTCCCATCCTGAAAGTTTCCAGGAGTCCACCAAGAGTTGCCTCATTAGAACAAAAGACAGTTCTATTACCTAGGAAACTCCATTGCATTTGGGAGCTCTGTGTTAGGAACCAGGTAAAAGGCCAAACATTAGAACACAGGATATTCCTAGTGCTCTTATCATTTAGGAAGTTACAAGGGTTTAAGAGCTCTGTACCAAGAACTGGGGGCAGAGGTCAATATATTTTTTTCTATTATTTTACAGTGTCTTATTGTCCCTCTTTAAAAAATTGTTTCCTTTTGTCACTGATTCTCCACCTCTGTTTGCAACTGTCCAAAGTATAGATTTTAAGATGGAGTCTTCATAAACAACTTGTGATAATCTTGTTGACTACTGCCTTCCTTACTATCTGCTGGGACTCAGCTAGTCTCTGTGTCGTGCCCTGGGCTCCTGGGCTCCCCCTGAGCTCTCAGTCACCTCTGAACCCCACCCAAAAGTACAATAGGAAGGTGGTTTCTCTAGTCTTCAGGATGTAGGGAGGATGGTCTAGATAGTAAATTAGCATCCAGCTCTGAGAGCCTTAGTCCTTTCTCTGCACTCACTACTGGGGCCCTTCTTGCTGAAATGGAGAACGAGGTCTGTTTATTATCTGGCCCTGAACCTCATATACAGGGCATCTCAACCTTCTTTCATCCCCCATCTGGACCAAAATTGGGCTATGGATAGGGAAACCCATGAATTTTGTGTCATGATCTCACAAGGAATCTCTCTAGGCAGGATTCCATTCACTGATGGCTGTTGCATGTGATAATGCACATTTTGCTTGGTGAGTTGAGACTCAGGGAAGGCAAGTTTTGAATGGAACTGACAGGAAATAGGGAAAGTGAGGCTGTGCTCTGCACGGGAGAAGTCCTTTCACATTCAGGTCAAACAGTCGAGGAAATGCTGAGAGGTGATGATCAAAATCAGAGAGAAATTAAAAATTTGAGAACTGTTTGAAGCACAAATCAAACAGATCATTTAAAATTATCTCACTTTTCTATTTTATTATCTAATAATTCTAAATTGTATCTAACCCTACCCATTCTAAAGGTATTACTAAAGTATAATTTATTTGTGTTTTGTTTTGTTTCTTTACTGGGTTTTATAAATTAAAAAAAGAGCTCCCACACCAGACCATCTGATTTGTGGTCAGAAAATTCCTATTAAGAAGGAACAATCTTCTGTTTAGGATGATAAAGTTCTGAAATGGATAGTGATGATGGTTACTCAACATTATAAATGAACTTAATGCCACTGAATTGTATACTTAAATATGATTAAAATGCTAAAGTTTTATACTTATATTTTACAGCAATTTTAAAAATATTTTTAAAGGCAGAACCCCAAGGCAGGGCAAAGATTCAAACTTTCTTCAAACATCTAGAAGTCTTAGGACATGGAGACAACTTAGTATAACAGAAAGAGTCTGGCCTTTGCCGCCACACCAACCTGAGCTCCCAGTGATGTCCTGTCCTCACTATCTGTGTGACCTTGAACAAGCTACTCAGCCTCCTTGGGTTGCAATTTCTTATAGTCAGGAAAGAGATATAAACTACCAAGTAGAGTTTTTGCTAAATTAAACAAAGTAATGTAAGTGTAGGAATTAGAATATATCAAATTAGTTAATCTTAATCCCTGGGACTTTTAAAACTATCCATTCTCATACTCTACTCCTGTTGGACACACACTACTGTCCAAAGGGTCTGAGAAATAATGATTTCTCTTGTTTAAATTGCTTTAAATTTTTTTTTTTTTTTTACTTATTTGAGAGAGAGAGAGAGAATTTGAGAGAGAGAAAGAGAAGTGGGGGGGGGGGGGGGAGAAACATCAACTTGCTCTATATGCCCTGACCAGAGATTGAACCTGCAACCTTGGGGTATGGAGATGATGCTCTAACCAACTGAGCTACCCAGCCAGGGCAACTCCTGTCGTTTATAGCAGGCGTCCAAACCAAGTGTTAGTGCAAATCTCCTTTTATTATTTAGTGCTTAAGTTTTTTATACTTCTTGTCATTACCAACATTTCATTTATCCTGATAAGAAGCTTGTTCCTCCTGTCTCTCCACATCTGCTGGCACTTAACAATACAAGTCTTTTATATTATAGCTGTGGTTGTTGGGTTTTTGGATTTAATTATCAAGTCCTCTCTTGTCCAGTTTGGTGATAATATCATGGAAGTGAGAAATGAAGGCAGAGACTGGGTAATCAGCCCTGCAGGAGAAGCAGAATGAATTCCAAGGGCCTGCCTGAGCATAGCCACAGTGGGTCTCACTCAGAGTAGATTGGGATCTCAGTACCAAGTCACCTATTTTCCTGTGCTACCCAGGAATGCAAAGGGTATGTCTGTCTCTTTCATATCCTTCTTTGTGATTTCTAAAAATTCCCAGATTTTCAAAAATATCTATCCCTGATGATAACAATTTATACTTTTCCCATGGAATGCCCAAGTTCTCTAAGAAGCTGTACTCCTTGTAAGTTAACTTATTTCTGTAGAAATCTTGCGGGCTAGTTGGAACAGTAATAACCACTTATCGGCATCTAGAGAGAACGGAGAACAGTCTAGATTGGAAGGCATGATCTATTGATCTTTTTAACAGATACTTACTGAGTGCTGCTCTGAGGGCTTTGCTTTTCTTAACTCCTGTGATCCTTACACTAACAACATTATTCTCTTCTTATAGACGGGAAAGCAATTCATGGAGAGGTTAAGTCACTGCATTTGGACACACAGGTAGCAGGAGACAGAACAGTCAGTTGCTGAAGCCCACGCACTTATTACCACTCAGTGTTACTACCAGCTTGTTACTACCCAGACTCTCTAGGTGTGCAGGCACTGTGCCCAGCTGGGAATACCAGGGGAACAGCTGGAAAGGCCACACCTCTAAAGAAATCCACTGAATCTCAGCTGCTACAAGAGAGAGACTGCCCCTCACCTTCTGCTCACATGTTCCAAAAGGAAAACATCAGAAAAATAAGTGTTTTACATGCCTACATAATGGGGCTTTTGACTAAACACCACTCTAAAGAATGATATTCCAGTAAAGGGTATGCAAACCAGAATTTTTAAATAAGGAGGTAGAATGACTTTATGCCAATGATCCTGTCCCCAAGACAGAAGGAAGGTGGAGAAAAAGAGATTGTGAGTGCATATATAATAGTTTCTAGAAAGCAGTATCTGATTTCCACTTCCTCTAGTTGTCTTGGAAAGTGCATTCCTGCACAAAGGAGAAAGGAGAAAGGAGAAAGTCATCAAATCCAAATAATTTTAAACCAACTCCCAAATCAAGCCTGGCAAATAACTCGATGCCGGAAGCTAATAGCAGCTCATGGGAGAGGAGCTCAGCTGGGCACCACTGGGCTGCCAGCGTGAGCCAATAGAAATGCAGGACCTCCAGTGAAATCTTCATTTCAGATAAACAATGAATAATGTTTTTTTATAAGTATGTCCCCATTGTTTATCAATTCAAATTTAACTACGAGTCCTGTATTTTATCTGGCAACCCTCCTTCCAAACACTAAAATGTGTACATAGTATAGTTTCCCCTAGATACATTAGCCTTCCTGCCTCTTTATACCTCAAAGAGCTGAACTTCTTTCACTAAAAAGAAAAACTCTGAAATGAGGTAGGAAGTTTAAACATGTAAAGTGAATTTTATTATTGTTGTTGTTTTTCCCAAGTGGAAGAACCAGTTAAAAGTTGTGCAAAACTATTGGGCTGACAATGAAGAGAGATGAGTTCTAGTCATATGCCTGGTTCAACCTCCCACCCCACAACCCCACCTCCACCCATGCTCCCACTCAGACTGTGAGAAGCACTGAGTTTCTTCCTTTTGATAGCTGGGGCTTGCTGAGTGGTGGAGGCTGGAGGAAGAGAGGTAGAATTGGGAAGATGTGTGTAAGTTTGTAGGGCTTGCAGGTTGGAAAGAAACTATAGCTTAATATTTAAAAGTGTACATTTATTTAATATAATTAGATATTTTAGTGATTATATTCATAATATATGTGCTTGCTGTTTAGTTAAAAATAAAAATTACGCATGTCTGTCCCTGAAGAAAGAGCTGGAGATAAATGGGTGTTAGCCTACCTCTGCAATAGTTCCAAGTGTCTGATTTTTTTTCTTTCTGAGCATCAGATTGTTCACATGTGACAGGGCAGGGCTGGAATGCAGAGCTCTGAGGTCTCTTCTTGTCCCAGAACCCTTTGACGGGACAATTCCTCAATGGGCTTTTGTAGGCTGCAGGAATTTCATAACTCAGAAATGTTAATTAATGTCAGTACTTACAAGTTTCAGTTGAGGGACAGAATCACTGTAGCTTTACTACTAAATAACCACCATAAAATAAAAAGGACTGGACCTTAGCCACTCCCCCTGCCCCCTTAAAAAAAATTTCATATTAAATAATAGTGTCATTCATTCTGCACTAGCAAAATTTGCCAAAGAAACCAATTGTTCAAAGGCAACCGCCTCCAGGCTCTTGATCACCAGGCTTCTTTTAAAAGAAAAAAAAAAGAAAAGAAAAGAAAATTAACCTGCTTGAGCAATGAATGACACAAGTATACCCACAATCTAACTGGGAAATGAGTATGAAACTGTAATAACAAACTTTCCACTCCTGACTGCTTTTTGGGCCATTTCCCGGTCTGAAAAGACTTCCAAACAATCACTGTGATTACTTGCTTACTATAAATAATCAGTGTTCAAGGCTTCCATCAAAAAAGTACTTAGATCTGCAATCCATCTGGGGCATGTAGTAAGTCTTCTTTATCCACATTTATATTTTGTACCTTGATTATTTAACTCTAAATATCTATTAGTAGATGGCTGAAGGTGGTAGAAATCCTATAACTCCTGTTTATTTTGTACTATGAATAAGAGAAAACATAATGGCTATTTAAATATGGTCAGGCATAGCCAAATACGGTTGAATTGTACGACAAAGTTCTAGTGAATCCAGACTTAAAACTTTTGTCTTAAAATTCCAAACCTTAGAAAAGTGTATTTTAATAGCATTTTAAAAGTTATTGAATTGCAAAATGAGTGATTTAACATTGGAAAAACTGGATTGCCTTTAAAGTGACATTAATAATAATAAATAATATTATGACTGTTATTATTATTAAAATGTTTGACCTTAAGTCATCCCTTTTCTCTAGTAATTTGCAGTACTTAACAATATGCTGTACTCTGCTTGTCCTCCAATAAGATTTATGGGTGCTGAAAATTGTTATAAAAGAACAAAGTGACTTTTGGATTATTCTAGCTCTCCATCAGAGCTCAAAATAGAGGGGAAGTATTTCTTTCTCTATTTCCCTTTTCAATCAACATGAATAATTAACCAGGATAAATTAGTTCCCAAAGTAGATATAGGGTAGCTTTCTATCTAGTTTTAAAATCCCTAGATAATTGTCAATGTTTCCACTCTTTTTTTTTTCAACTCTACCTATCATCTGACTTGGGATAAAAACTTAGGTAAAAAGAGATAAGCTCAGCTCTCTCTTGTGAATCTCTGGAGAAGATCATTCTTTGTCTTTTCTCGCCTGTAGTGCCAGGTTTATGTCTGACCAACCCCAGGAGTCCTGTGATCAGTCCTAGCCCTACCAGTGTGATGGGGAACACCTCTGAGCAGTGTTGACCAACACCTTACAGCAAAGGCACTAGACTGCTATGTCTGCTGCCTGTCTTCCCAACCACTGTCTAAGGTTAAGCCAGGGTGGGAGGAGTAGACAAATTATGGGTACAAAAGAGTTACTGCAACCACTCCAAAAAAGTGTCCTAGATGATGAGTTTTGGTCATGGATTTTCTGTATGCAGTGCCCAGAGTTCAGCCCTTTGCCTCCCAGGACAGAAATATCAGAAAAATGATGATCCTTTGGTTTACTCAATGCAACCACCTTTCAATACCTCTCCTGCATCCTGGGTTGCCCTCAGTGAAATCAGCTTTGCAGTCTCAAACTCTTACATGAGTTAATTCTTAGCTTTTCCCTCCCTCCCTCTTTCCTTCCTTGCTTTCCTTTCTGAACTTTATTATTTCTCTAGTTTTAATAACATATTTCATCCAATATATCCAAAAATAGTATCATTTTAACTTGTAATCAATATAAAAATATGTTTTTTACATTCTTTATTCATATTATGGTTTTGAAATCTTGTGTATATTTTATACTGATAACACATCTCAGTTTGGACCTGACACATTGTCGTCGGCAGCCGTCCGTCTCGAGAGACGATGGTGTAGCTTCTCAAGAGTCTATCTGCACCGCCGAGAATGGCTGTGCAGTTCGACTCGGGAGTGACATGGTATCTGTCTCCTCCCGTGTTGAATCGACATCATGCGATGACGCTGAAGCTACAGAGCCTGGGCAGGGTAATATGGAGGATCTGCTGTTGCCCATGCAGCAGACCCCCCCTCTCTTCGCAGCTGAAGGGTCCAAGGGAAAGACGGAGTCGATACAGCTTGGGTTCAGGTGCGCCGCAGGAGTTGCCGGTATTGACTACAACGTCAAACCGCCTTAGGGACTCCGGCTCCGGATTTTCTGTCGGGGTTTACTCCCTTAGCCTTTCCCCTGAAGAGGTATGCCGCAAGGCAGCGGAGGTTTTTTGGAGTCAGAGTTTTCCTTCTCTGCTGACACATTGTAACTATCTGATAACCCTATGTGGCTAATGGCTGCCATGTTGGATGGTGCACTCAAGGAAACTAATTTGTCTGCCCCAAAGCTACTGTGGCAGAGCTTGATAATTACCTCCTAACATTCATTTTCCCTTTTTAGTTTAATAACAGAACCCCAGTTTTTAAGTTCTGTTTCTCAGCCTCTTCTGTAGTTCAGCATGGCTATGTAACCAAGTTCAGGTCAATGAGACGTGACAGTATCCAGTACCACCGATATGTCTCCTGATGGGGAAAAGGCACATATTTTTTGTTGACTCTACTTATTTTAACATCTGACTTGGGATTTTTAAAAAAATCTTTAAAGTGAAAGTGAGCTCAGTTCTCTTTATGGAGATTTGTAAAGCAAAAGAGCATTCTTGGCCTCCTTTCATCCGCTGGAATGAGTTTGGAATGCCATCATGGAGCTTTTGTAGCCTTGGGTTGCTGGACTCTGGACTCATATGTGAGAGAGAAATAAACTTCTGCCTCATTTAAGTTACTGAAATTGTGTGCTGTTTCTGAGCCGCATCTTAACTAATGCACTTCCATAAGATGGGTTTTGCTTACAATAAAATCAGTCACAGCAAATAGCAGAAAACCTTGGAAAATACAGTAGTCCCTCATTATATCATGGTTCACTTATTGCGGCCTCACTGTACCGTGGGATTTTTTAAAATATTATATTTAATTATTTACTGCGGATTTTTCCGCAATTTTGAGGTACTGTATATGTATGTTGTTAAAGTTACATAGGTTTAGGAGTGTAGAATAAATGTAAGGTTCCTATTTTGCGGGGAGGTATGGAACGTAATACCCACTGTAAGTAAGGAAATACTGTACTTCCTCACAGTGTTCTTCCCAATGGTGTATCTTACTATATGGTCTGTCCTCTAGAGATGTTCTAAGTGTCTGCATGCACAAAGACCTTTCTGACTCACTGAATAACCCTGAGAAGGGAGCTCTTTGTAGGTGGTTACCAATCTCATTGAGAGAGAAACAGGCTTACCATGTCTCCATTACCCGAAACTACCTACTGCCATGTGCTCCAGTGGGTGAGAAAATGTCAGTTATATAGACTAGAGGTTCAGGCTATATTTCATTTTAACATTTAAAGCTGAGAAATAAAAATGTTATTGTCCTGCCTCACAAGGGTCACGTGGAACATCATGATGCACAGAGCTGTCCACTGTCTCATTCGTAATGAAAAGTGGTCCCTCAATCTTTAAGAACATGTATCTTTGAGACAAAAAAAGCTCTAAAAACAATTCAGACCAAATAAAAAGGAGGATGAGGTGCAGAGAGCAGAGCCATGTGAAAAGGAGCCTGGGACAACCACTGGGTAACCTGGTGTCATGGAACGCAATACTTTTTCTTTTTGTCTGGCAACCGGAAGAATATGTCAGGCAGATGGAGTCTCTGACAGTTCCTTTATCGCAGACATTAGAGTATTCACGCATGCACCCCCACCATTCACTAGGCAGTGGCACTGCTTTGTGCCTGCCGGCGCTCAGCACTACTCCTCCATTTGCTCGCTGCCCGCTGCCTGAACATGAACACTCCTGTGGGGGTTCCACCTCTTGTATATTATGCATAGACAAAACCGGCTATTAGGCAAAATATGACAGCAATGCTTATATAACTTCGAATGCGCTGCACATGCGAATCTAATTGTTATCTCTAAGCAGCCCATGCCTAGGTATCTGGGGTGAGGGAGCCTGACACTCTATTGTCCTCACACCTGGACAACAAACATTTGCAACCAGAAACCTTTGGTTTGTTAAAGGGGCTGCACCCTAACTTCACTTCACATGGGATCAGGCACTTCTTTTCCTGGCAAGAAGCTAACACCAGGACACAGCAGGCACTGGCTGGCAGGTGGTGATCATCAAGACCCACTTTACACAGCTGAAGAAAAAACTTAATTTAAAAAATACATTTCCTTAGTCACTTTGAGAAGTGTCTGGTAGATTTTTTTTTTTTCATAAACTAAGCATACACCTACCCTATGACCCAGCAATTCCACCTCTAGGTATTTGCCCAAGAGAATTGAAAACACATGTCCATACAAAGTCTTGTACAAGAATGTTTGCAGCAGCTTTATTTATAATAGCCCCAGACTGAAAACAGCTGAGGTGTCCATCAATGTGGGACTGGCTAAGAAATGCAATTCTCGTAGGTAATAAAAAGCAATGAATTACTGATACAGTAAAAAATATAGATGAAACTCAAAACAATTATGTAAAGCCTTACACAAGAGTTCATGTTGTATGATTTCATTTACATGAAATTTTAGAACAGACAAAACTAATATATTGTGCGAAAATATTAGAACAGTGACTGTCTATGGGAGTTTGGACAACAATTGATTGGGAAGGGTCAGGAGATAGGTGTTTTATATCTATAATGGGGTTTGGTTAACACATGTTTATACATTTGCCAAAACTCACTGAACGGTCCTGTTAAAATTTGTGCAATTTATTAACTTTTTATTATGATAAAATGTATATAACAAAATTTACCATTTTAACCATTTTAAAATATACAATTTAGTGGCATTAAGTAAATTCACATTTGTGTGTCATCATCACCACTCTCCATCTCTAGGGTCTTTTTATCATCCAAAATTAAAACTCTATACCCATTAACAACAATTCCCCGTTATCTCCACAACCCCTGGAAACCACCATCCTACTTTCTGTATCTATGAATCTGATTATTCTAGGTCCCTCATATAAATGAAATCATACAATATTTGTACTTCTGAGTCTGGCTTATTTCATGTATCAGGTTTTTAAGGTTCATCTATGTATACAAAGTATCAGAATTTAATTTCTTTCTAAGGCTGAATAAATACCACATTTTGTGTATCTATTCATCCATTGCTAGACATTTTGGTTGTTTCTACTGTTCGTTTATTGGGAATAATGCTTCTATGAAATTGGTATACAAATATCTGTTCAAGTTCCTGCTTTCAATTATGGGGGTATATATCAAGAAGTGAAATTGCTGGATCATATGGTAATTCCCTGTTTAAATTTTGAGGAATTATCATTTAATTTTTCACATCAGTTATACCATTTTACATTTCCACTGGCAACAAACAAGTGTTCCAATTGCCCCACATTGCCAACCCTTGTTTTTTTGTTTTGTTTTCATAGTAGTCGTTCTAAAAGATGTTAAGTGGTATCTCATTGTGGTTTTGATTTGCATTACCCTAATGGTTAGTGACAGTAAGCATCTTTTTATGAGCTCTTTGGCCATTTGTATATGTTTTCTTGAGAAATGTCTATTTTTCAGTGTTTAATTATATTGCTTGTTTTTGTTGTTGTTGAGTTTTAGAAATTCTGTATACATTCTGGATATTAATCCCTCATCATATATAATTTTCAAATACATTCTCCAATTCTATGGGTTGCCTTTTTATTCACTTGATAGTGCCCTTTTGTTACCCTGGCTGGTTTGGCTCAGTGGATTGAGCGTCGGCCTGCGAGCTAAGTGTCACTGGTTCGATATTCCAGTCAGGGCACATCAGAGAAGGAAAACTCTGACTCCAAAAAACCTCCGCTGCCTTGCGGCATACCTCTTCAGGGGAAAGGCTAAGGGAGTAAACCCCGACAGAAAATCCGGAGCCGGAGTCCCTAAGGCGGTTCGACGTTGTAGTCAACACCGGCAACTCCTGCGGCGCACCTGAAGCCAAGCTGTATTGACTCCGTCTTTCCCTTGGACCCTTCAGCTGCGAAGAGAGGGGGGGTCTGCTGCATGGGCAACAGCAGACCCTCCATATCACCCTGCCCAGGCTCTGTAGCTTCAGCTTCACTGGAGAGGACACTCCAGCGTCATCGCAAGATGTCGATTCAACACGGGAGGAGACAGATACCGGTTATAAGCTCATCCGATTGGCGAAGGAAACGAGCGCCAGGGGTCTCCTCTGACGGTGGGAGAGGTCATCGCACCTCACTGGACAGCTACCGCCCGCCTCAAGCTGGGCAGCCCCCAGCCAATTAGGTGCCGTCTCGCCATGGCTCGCCTGCCCCACTGGGTGCGTGGGGATCAGAGAGGCGTCTCTCGAAAAGTGGGCCACAAAACACTCGCATCAGGCAATTCCAAGCAAAGAACAAGAAAGAAGCCTCCAGCTCTTCGCCTCGCTAGCTGGAACATCAGGACCATGTGTCCCGGACTTACTGCAGACCTTCCGTGGATCAATGATGCCAGGAAAACCGCCGTCATCGACAGGGAACTGGCACGACTAAACATCGACATTGCGGCTCTACAGGAGACCCAGTTGGCCGACAACGGAACTATCAGAGAAACCAACTACACCTTCTACTGGCAAGGGAAGTCTCCGGACCAACCAAGACAGCACGGTGTTGGGTTCGCTGTGAAGAACACGCTTGTTAACTCCATAGAGCCACCCACAGGAGGCACAGAGAGATTACTTACCCTCCGATTGTCAACAACTTTCGGCCCAGTCAGCATTCTTAGCGCGTACGCCCCAACCCTCTGCGCCACCACCGAAGAGAAAGAACAGTTCTACCATGCACTGGACGAAGCGTTATCCAAGGTCCCCAGAAGTAACGCTCTTTATCTCCTTGGAGACTTCAACGCAAGAGTAGGAGCCGACCATATGGCCTGGCCCACCTGCCTCGGAAACTTTGGGAGAGGAAAGATCAATGAGAATGGTCAGCGACTGCTTGAGCTTTCGTGTCACCATGGCCTGTGCGTGACAAACACATTCTTCAAGTGCAAAGAGATCCACCAGGTGTCATGGAGGCACCCCCGCTCCCGCCACTGGCACCAGCTTGACCTTGTCATCACCAGAAGAACGGATATTGGCAGCACCCTCCTCACCCGCAGCTACCACAGTGCAGACTGCGACACGGACCATGCCCTCGTGGTAAGCAAGGTGCGCATAACGTCAAAGAGGTTGCACCACTCCAAGATGAAGGTCGCCCACGCATCAACACCAGTTGTGCCAGCAACCCAGTTAAGACCCAGCAATTCATCAACAGGATGGAAGATGCACTCGGCGAGGGAATGGCGGCAGATGACATTATCGAATCCAATTGGCCACGTCTCCGCGACGCCATATACCAACTCCGCCATTATTGCTTACGGGAAGAAAGAGCGGAAGAACGCTGACTGGTACGAGGCTCACTGGGAAGAAATGGAACCCGTGATCGAGGCTAAGAGGAAGGCCCTACTGGCTTACAAGGCCACGCCCACTCCCAGTACACTTCAAGCTCTACGGGCTGCCAGGAACAAAGTCCAGAAGACCGCCCGCCACTGTGCCAACACCTATTGGCTAAACCTGTGCAGAAGCATCCAGGAAGCCGCCGATATAGGCAACGCACGAGGAATGTATGAGGGTATCAAGAAGGCAACAGGCCCAATCCCCTCCAAGATCGCCCCCCTTAAGTCCAAGACAGGTGAGGTCATCACTGACCAGGAACAGCAAATGTGGCGGTGGACCGAGCACTACCTCGAGCTGTACGCAACGAGGAACACCGTAACAGACACTGCTCTTAACGCCATCCCAGACCTACCAGTCATGGAGGAGCTAGACACCCCACCTACTGCGGCAGAGCTCGGCAAAGCCATCGACCGCCTCGCTTGCGGGAAAGCACCAGGAAGCGACGGAATCCCTCCAGAAATCCTAAAGAGCGGGAAACCAGTCCTGCTACAGCCGCTCCACCATCTACTCTGTCTCTGCTGGAAGGAGGGTTACATCCCCCAGGATATGAGAGACGCCAACATTATCACCATGTACAAGAACAAAGGAGACCGCAGCGACTGCAACAACTACCGGGGCATCTCTCTCCTCAGCGTCGTCGGCAAAGTATTCGCCCGGGTCGCTCTTGCCCGCCTGCAGACCCTTGCTTCCCGCGTCTACCCAGAGTCCCAGTGTGGCTTCAGAGCTGGCCAATCAACAGTGGACATGATCTTCTCCCTACGCCAGCTGCAGGAGAAGTGTCACGAGCAGCATAAACCACTCTACCTCGCCTTTATCGACCTCACAAAGGCGTTTGATCTGGTCAGTCGAAGCGGACTCTTCAGCTTGCTACGGAAGATTGGCTGTCCACCACATCTGCTTGCTGTGGTCATGTCCTTTCACGACAACATGCACAGCACGGTGTCCTACAACGGCGCAACCTCTGAGGCCTTCCCAGTCAGCAGCGGAGTAAAGCAGGGCTGCGTCCTCACGCCTACGCTGTTCGGAATCTTCTTCTCCATGCTCCTCCAATACGCCTTTAAGGACTGCAGCGAGGGTGTCTTCATTCACACCAGATCCGATGGCAAGCTCTACAACCTGGCCCGTCTACGAGCCAAGACCAAAGTCAAAGAGGTGCTCATCCGTGAGATGCTCTTCGCCGACGACGCAGCCTTGACATCACACTCCGAAGAGGGACTCCAGCAGTTAGTCACTTGCCTTTCCCACGCATGCAAGGAGTTCGGACTAGCCATCAGCCTGACGAAGACGAACGTTATGGCTCAAGGCACGGGGACTCCCCCATGCATCACCATCGACGGATACACCCTGGAGGTTGTCAACGACTTCACTTACCTCGGGTCCACCATCTCGAGCTCCCTGTCAGTCGACTTGGAGAATCGCCAGGGCAGCCACAGTTATGGCCAGACTGAACCGGCGAGCGTGGAACAATTCCAGCCTCACTGAGAAAACCAGACTGCGCATCTACCAAGCCTGCGTACTCAGCACTCTCCTCTATGGCAGCGAGACGTGGACCACCTATGCAAGGCACGAAAGGAAACTCAACAGCTTCCACATGAGGTGCCTGCGACGCGTCCTGCATGTCGCCTGGCAGGATAAGGTCCCCAACACCGAGGTGCTGAAGCGAGCCAACATGAGCAGTTTGCATGCAGTTCTTAGTGAGAGACGCCTCAGGTGGCTCGGCCATGTCAAAAGAATGGATGCAGGCCGTATTCCCAAAGACCTCCTCTACGGCGAGCTAGCAGAAGGCCAGAGGATGACAGGGCGCCCAAAACTGCGGTTCAAAGACATCTGCAAAAAGGACATGACACAATGCTCCATCAATCTCAACACATGGGAAGTTCAAGCAGACGACCGCCTAGCCTGGAGGCTCGCGGTCAGGCAAGGTACGTCACGCGCAGAGGCTGCGCGCAACGAGGAGGCGGTCCAGAAAAGATCAAGGCGGAAGCAGCGCGTCAACAGCAGCAACAACAGCCATCTGCCTTCACCTGTAACAAGTGCGGCAGGGATTGTCACTCCCGAGTCGGACTGCACAGCCATTCTCGGCGGGTGCAGATAGACTCTCAAGAAGCTACGCCATCGTCTCTCGAGACGGACGGCTGCCGACGACGACGACGAGTGCCCTTTGATGCACAAAAGTTTTTAATTTTGAGTAAGTCCAATTTTTCTATTTTTTCTTTTGTTGCCTGAACTTTTGGTGTCATATCCAAGAATTCATCGCCAAATCCAATGTCACAAATTCCTCTTTCTAGATTTTTTCTAAGTACTTTGTAGTCTTAGTTCTTAAATTGAGATATTTGGTTCATATCAAATTACTTTTTGCCTATGGTGTCAGATAATGGTCCATCTTTGTTCTTTTGCATGTGGATAGCCAGTTTGCCCAGCACCATTTGTTGAAAGTTTGTCCTTTCTCCATTGAATTGTTTAGGCACTCTTGCTGAAAATTATTTGATCATGCATTCAAAGGTTTATTTCTGGACTCTATTTTATACTGTTGGTTAAAATGTCTATCTTTATGCCAATATTATACTGTTTTGATTAGTGTAGTTTTGTAGTAAATTTTGAAGTCAGAAACTGTGAGTCCTCTAACTTTGTTTTTCTTTTTCAAGATTGTTTTGGCTCTTGAAGGGTCAAGATTGCAGAGTCCCTTGCAATTCCATATGACCTTACGGATGGATTTTTCTATTTCTTCAAGGAGCATCACTGAGATTTTGATAGAGATTTTATTGAATCTGTGGATTGCTTTGGGTAGTACTGTCATCTTAACAATACTAAATCTTCCAATCCATGAACATGGGTGTCCTTCCGTTTATGTGTTTCTTCTTTAATTTCTTTCAATAATGTTTTGTAGTTTTCAGAGTACAAGTCCTTGGTTAGGTTTATTCCTAAGTATTTTATTCTTTTGGATGCTATTGTGAGTGGAATTGTTTCCTTAATTACTTTTTTAGGTTGTATATTGTTAGTGTACAGAAATACAACTAGTTTTTGTGTACCTATTTCATATCCTGCAACTTTGTTAAGTATATTTATTAGTTCTAACTGAGTTTTTGTGGAACCTTTGGAATTTTTGCATATAAGAGCATTTCACTGCAAACAAAGATAATTTTACTCCTTCCTTTTCAATTTGAATGCTTTTTATTTCTTTTTTTTTCTTTTATTTTTTAAATCTAATTGCTCTGATTAGGACTTCAAGTATTACATTAAATAGAAGTGGCAAAAAAATTCTTATCTTATTCTTGACCTTAGGGGATTCATTAAAAGTTTACATTCACTAAAGAACAAAAAATTTTCTGAATTCTACCTAATTATATACATGCTGAAGTATTTAGAAATAAAGTTACTGATGCTTGAAACCTACTTTGAAATGAATTAAAACATAAAATGGACTGATAGATGGATACATGGATAAGTAGATAGATATGTGACAAAGCAAATAGAGTAAAATGTCAAGTGTAGAATTCCAGGCAGTAGGTATATGGGTATTCATTGTGCAAATCCTACTTTTCTCTAGTTTTGAAATTTTTCACACTAAAATTTTAGAGATAAATTTTCCCTGCATTTTATTGTGAAAAATATACCTCTAAAATGCATCAAAATTTCAAGATGCTTCTTTGACATCACTTAGTTTTGATACCTACCTCCAACTTCAAGTTATATAAAATAATTAAATTATTTTAGTTAAAGTTATTGATAGTGAATATTTTATTTACAAACAAAAGCACTCTAAAAGATACAACTTTAATATATATATATAGTGGCTAAGCACATCTTAGTTTCTTAGATTAGAAGGAGCCAGTATCCCATCTAATTCAATTTTTTTCCCCCAGAACTTCTATGATAAGTTGTACTTGAACCCATTACTTAAACTCTTTCAGGAACAGAAAAATCACTGTTTTATGGGCATTGACTTCCTCTAATTGTTACAGAGCTCTTCTAATAAGTTAAGCCAAAATATACCTGTTTACTACTTTTACTCTTAGGTCGCTTGGAACTATCCACAATGAACTACTGCTAGTTTATATTCCAAATATCTGACAGTAGCTAACAAATATCTGAAAATGGCTCATACATATTCCCTTTGTGCTATTTCTAAGGACTTAACATTATTTAACTATTTCTTATAGGACATTGTTTTTAAATATTTTGATATTCTAGTTACCCAGAGAAACATCAACTGGTTGCCTCCCATATACGCCCCACTCAGGGACGGAACACAACCTAGGCATGTGCCCTGATCTGAAATTGAATCCACAGCCTTTTGGTTTATGAGACAATGCTCCAACCAACTGAGCCACCTAGCCAGGGCTGTACCAGTTATTAAAAAAATAATATCCAGAAATTAACACAAGACCCCAGATAAGTCTAACTCGGACATGGTGAACTAGGATTACTTGCTTAATCTAGGGATGTCATCAAATACCTAAATCATATTTTAAGGGCCAGTTCTTTTTTCTCCTGTATGCATGAAAATAGATACCCTTTAAGCATAAATGAAATTTTTATTGTTAAAATTCATCTAATGCTTTTAATTCATGTTCTAGCTTTTAAAAATCTTTGTTACTCTTACTCTGTTATCCATTGTATGAGCTATCCCATTGTATGAGGTTTTTGACTCCAATTTATTAAATAAGCATGTCTGATAGACTTTCATCAAAATAAACACTAAAATGTAAAACTAGAGGCCTAAGGTACAGCATTGGACACTCTCTCCAGTCTGACACTGAACAATTACTGCTCTTTGGGTGCTGTTGTTCAATCAGCTGAAATAATACAGAGTAGGGATCCCTAACCTCTGGGCCACAGACTGGTACTGGTCTGGGCCTATTAGGAACTGGACCACACAGCAGGAGGTGAGCTTGAATGTGATGCACTTGAATCATCCTGAAACCATCCCCTTCACTCCCCCACACCAAGTCCGTGAAAAAAATTGTCTTTCATGACACCTGGTGCCAGAAATGTTGGGACCACTGATAAAGAGGATTATTAGCTGAGCACAATTAATACAGAAAAATAAAGTCCACTTAAAACTATTTAACACAGAAAATATATGAAACATTAAAAATTATGTTTTGTAATTAATCTTTTAAAAAAACCAAAATTTTGCAAGTGGATTCATTTTACCTCATAGTTAACAAAATTTCAGTTATGATGGCAATCATATATCTCTTCTGAGAATGAAAAAAGAATGGCTTAAGTTCCACTGTGTTTTAGGAGGGGGGAATTTTTCTGACAAAATTGTATGACGTGTCTTTGTTTAACTTTTGAAATTCAGATCACAGTCATAAAGACTGTCATTTCTGTAAAAGTATTAGAGGGCTTTGTTAATTTTCCCAAGGTTCTTACTTTTCCTTTTATATTAAAAATGTTCACTGCTTCATCAATTTTTTCTTCCTCAGTTAAACAAGTCTGACTTTTCCAGATCTTCCTTCATTTTTTATTTTGGGTTTCATTCAAGCAATTCTCCAAAAGCCTTATTGAAATCCTGTATTTTTTGCAAGATTTATAATTTCATTTTGCAATTGATTTGCAAGATAGCTATTAAAATGAGTTCTGGATTCTGCTCATCCAGGTCGAAATCCTACTGTCACTCACTTGACCTGGGACATCAATTACCTCATGTGTAAAATGGGTTAATAATAATATTTACCATATAGGTTTTTAACAAGTATTAAGTCGATTCATATGGGTAAAGCATATAAACAAGTGCCTGGTACATAATAAACATTCAATAATATAGTGATGACTTCTGGTCAAGATGGAGGTGTGAGTAGACACACTTTGCCTCCTTGCACAACCATATAAAGAATTACAACCAGATCTTAAAATAAAGAACACCCAGAACCATCAGAAAAGCAAGCTGTATGGAAGCCTGACAACCAAGAATTTAAAGAAGACACAGTCATCCAGATGGGTGCCTTTGCTACATAGGCCATGCTACTAAGACAGGGAGTAAAAGCAGCTCTACCTAACACAGAGAAACAAATACAAGGAGGCTGAAAAATTGTGGAGGCAAATAAATATGGCCCAAAAGAAAAAAACAGAACAAAATCCCAGAAAAAGAACTAAATGAAACAGAGACAGCCAACCTGACAGATTTAGAGTTCAAAACACTGGTGATCAGGACACTCAGAGAAATCACTGAGTATGGCAAAAACATAAAAGAAGAAATGAAGTTTACACTAAGTGAAATAAAGAAAAATATACAAGGAACCAACAGTAAAGGGAAGGAAGCCAGGATTCAAATAAATGATTTAGAACATAAGGGAGAAATAAACATTCAATCAGAACAGAAGGAAGAAACAAGAATTCAAAAAAGTAAGGATAGGCTTAGGAATCTCTGGGACATCTCCAAGTGTGCTAACGTCTGAATCAGAGGAATGCCAGATGGAGAAAAGGAAGAGCAAGAAATCAAAAACTTATATGAAAAAGTAATGAAATAAAACATTCAATTTGGAAAAGGAAATAGACATACAAGTCCAGGAAGCACAGAGAGTCCCAAACAAGTTGAACCCAAAGAGGACCACACCAACATCCATCATAATTAAAATGCCAATGGTTAAAGATAAAGAGAGGATCTTAAAATCAGCAAGAGAAAAGAATAGAGTTACCTACAGGGGAGTTACCATAAGACTGTCAGCTGATTTCCCCAAAGAAACTTTTCAGGCAAGAAGGGACTGGCAAGAAGTATTCCAAGTGATGAAAAGCAAGGACCTACAATCAAGACTACTGATCCAGCAAAGCTAACACTAAGAATGGAAGGGCAGATAAAGTGTTTCCCAGACAAGATAAAGCTAAATGAGTTCATCATCACCAAGCCATTATTACATGAAATGTTAAAGAGACTTATTTAAGAAAAAGAAAAAGACCAAAACCATGAACATTAAAAAGGCAACATGGCCCTCACTGGTGTGGCTCAGTGGACTGAGTGCCGGCCTGTGAACCAAAGTGTCACTGGTTCAATTCCCAGTCATGGCACATGCCTGGGTTGCAGGCCAGGTCCCCATTTGGGGGTGCGCAAGACGCAACCACACAATGATATTTCTTTCCCTCTCTTTCTCTCTCCTCTCCCCTCTGTCTAAAGATAAATAAATAAAATCTTTAAAAAAAGAAAAAGACAACAAATTCACAACTATAACAACTGAATCTAAACAAAACAAAACAAAACAAACTAAGCAAACAACTAGACCAGGAACAGACTCATAGGTATGGAGATCATTTGGAAGATTATCAGCTGGGAGGGGGAAGGGAGAGAATGGGGGAAAAGGTACAGGAATTAAGAAGAATAATTGGTAGGAATGAAATAGACAGGGGGTGGTTTAGAATAGCATTGGAAATGGAGAAGCCAAAGAACTTACATACACTACCCATGTTCATGATCTAAGAGAGAGGATTGCTAGAGGGAAGGGCAGTACCAGGTGGAGGAGAGCAAAGGGGGAAAAATGGGACAACTGTAATAGCATAATCAATAAAATATACTTAAAAATAATATAGTGCTTATTTTTATTACTGTATTATACAAGAAAATCAACAAGCATTTAACAAAGACACTGACACCTTAGTTTGGGACAGATGCTGGTGTAGTCAGTGGTGTTATGGGTTGAATTTTGTCCTCCAGAATTCATATGTTGAAGTCCTAAACCCCTATATCACAGAATGTGACTTTATTTGGTGACAGGCCCTAATTCAGAATGACTGGTGTCCTTTTAAGAAGAAAAAATTAGTTCACAGACACACACAGATGAAAAATCATGTGAAGACACAGGGAGAACATAGACATCATTTGTAACCCAAGGAGAGAAGCTTCAGGAGAAACACACCCAATTAATGCCTTGGACTCAGAGTTTCCAGCCTCCAAAATTGTGAAAAAATAAATTTCTGTTGTTTAAGCCACCCAGTCTAAGATATTTTGATATGGCAGCCTTAACAAACTAATGTAAGTGAAGAGGGATACTCGAGTGTGCCTATTTTACTTTAAAAGTTAGTTTTTTAAAGTTCATTAGTAAGTACTTCTGTTATGATCATTTTATTTTCTTTGCACCCTTGTAGCTGAGGCATCATGTGATGATTACTGGAATATAGAGGATCCTAGTATCACCAGACATGTTTCTCTATCCACACGGATATTATGAGAGACTTCTGGCAAATGTCTTGCTAAAATAAGTCATTTCTGACGACAATATTTTCCTGCTCCTTCAGTAGAGTGTACAAAATGGAAATGAGTTTGGTTGAGGTGAGCTCAGATTTCAGGGAACTCAGAAGAGTGCCTCGCAGTCACCACTTTTTAAAATAAATATACACAAATCCCCTCTTATTACCCATTCTGCTGTTTTGCTGAAGCTCAACATTGAACTTCACTAGTGCACAGATCCATAAGTCACCTCTCCTGTTGTGCTGGAAAACCTGGAACTCATTCCCCCATCTCCGGTCTTTTGCCACCTCTCCATCTCTCCACTCCCTGATTCCTTGGGTCAGATAGCCCTGTGATCACACCTGTAAGTTCTTTCAAGCCTCCAGGGTGTCATTAATCTAAGCTAATAGCCTTGCTCTCAGTTTAAGCACCTACATGCTTTCTTTGCATCTATCTTGAGTTGCAAGTCATTCTGCTTGAGAGAGAAGATAAAATCTTTATCATTTGTGCTGTTTTATTATATTCATTGCACTTTTTCATTTACATTGATAATCTTTCTTTTTGTCTTTGCTGGTTTTGTAGGTCCAAAGTTTTGTTCACTGTCACAAATACTCTTTATACTGTAAAATCTCATTAAGTAAATATTAGTTTAATTTAAGATGCACTATCCAGAGAGGCAATGATTCCCCCGATGACTATAAAATATATTAACATGATATAATAATTTATATTATTATAAATATATTCAAGAATTCCAAACACAGTTCTATTTTTCTCTACTTCTTTAAGTGTTGATCTAATCATGAGTCTTTGTCATATATTACAAACAATATACAGTTTTAATTGTTGGTTTCAGAACTCATCAAACTCTGTAGTTGTTACATTTTGATGAGAAAAAAAGTGTTTCAGCGCTCGGCGCTTGCTGGGGGCTCATTGCACTTGTTAGAATTGGTAGGAGTCACAATGCTGCCCCACAAAAGAAAATGTTTCATCACTTGTTGCTTGCTCAGTACTTGGTTTTGTCACTCATCATGAGTTCCAGAACAAACTAATGATGAGTATTGAGGTACCTCTGTATTTAAAAGTATAAGTATTGAGAATAATGAATATCATGTGCAAAATCACCTGTGTTGTTCTCCATTAAGCGATGCTATCTTAGGAAAGTACATAGTTCTTTCCCTGTGCAGTGAACATGTTTGCATGCTGGTACCTAGACCTTTCAAGGGCTCATCTATCAGATCCCCTAGAAACCAGAGAAGTTATGCAAAGCCATACTCATTGGCCCCTTCCAAGACTGAATCAAATGAAAACTGGCACTGCCCACCAGACACCCTGTTCTCAGGGAATACAGCCCTGCCACCAGGCACTGATGGGCTGCTTTGGGAGAGGCCTTGACACTTGCTCTAACATTTTCATTGAAGGGCATGGCAAAGACCTTTTTAAGGGGTCTGCTGAAATGACCAGAAAAACCCACCTCCCCCAAGATGGGAGAAGTTGCTGCATGCTTTTCAGTCAATTCTCACATTTGTCTAGGTGCCTCAGGCCATTCCAGGGAAGAGAGATTGAGGAGATGGATAGTGAAAGAGAGCCACCTCATCCCTGCTTCAACTTGAGCAGATAATTGCTTTTTTTCTATATTTGGCTTCCTTATAAGACTTTGTTTCAACAAAGCTTTCAAGGTGGTTTATAGTAATTAGTATTTCTGGGAGCTCTTCACATCTGCTCCCCACTTATAGTGGCCAGGTTTAATAAATTAAATATGTACACAATATCAAATTAATTTTGAATTTTAGATAAGCAACAGAAGAAAGTTCAGTATAGGTATGTTCCACATATTGCATGGAACATTCTTATACTAAAGAATGATGAGTTGTTTTCTGACATTCAATTAACTGTGCCCTGTAGTTTATCTGGCACTTCTGTCCTACTCCCAATGACCAATGGCTCTTTCTCCCACTTAAGAGCCTGAGAAAGTGGCAGACTGGTCACCTCAAAGTGGCCATTTGATTCATTAAAATGATATGCATAATAAAAAATTTAAAACAGCCACAAAATATTTGGAAAGTAAAAAATAATAAAATAAAAGACACACTATAATGAGGTCATCACCAGAATAGAGGGCTGGGTTCAAGTCTTTTAACAACCTCTCTGACCCTCAGTTCCTTCGCCTATAAAATATAGGGAAAAATATGTAATGTGTAAAGGTTTTATAAATTTAAAACACCATAGAAATATAAGCAATTGTATTAATTAAGCACATGAAGCAAAATGCAGCATAATAACACTAGTTTAACACCAATAAACTGTTGGTTTTTGTTTGCAGTGCTCAGAAAACTTGAACCAAAAATCACTGCCACACAGAGATATCAAGCCTAATCCTTTATGGAAAAGAAAATGTTAGTGCCTTCCACAGAGCACTAAGGTTGCTCTTATGAATGTTCATGGAGTTTTACACCAAAATAGTGTTTTATGGTGGATACATATCTAGTGTAAATTATGTATCTAGTGTATATTATAAGATGCTTCCCAAGGTGGCTACTGAGCCACTTTGCCTAGATATTCACACAAAAATGACCAAGTCTGAAGTACAGTTAATAACGTTGTACAGATTTCAGTTTCCTGGTTTTGATCATTCCCTATGGTTATGTAAGATGTTATCATTGGGGGAAGCTGGGTGATGAATACACAGCAATTCACTGCACTACTTTTGCAACTTCTTGTGAATCTAAAATGAATTCAAAACAAAAAGTTAAAAAATAAGAATAGCCCAGGCCCAGCTGCTCAGTTGTGAGGCGTATGGGACATAAGTGTTCCATGTTTCTCTCTTACAATGATGTTTCTCCCTCTCTCTCTCTCCCTTTTTCTCTTTCTAAAATCAATAAACCTATACTCAGGGGAGGATTTTTCAAAAAAGAAAAAGAATATCCAGATCCAATCAAAGCCCCTAATTAAGGAAACAGAACCAAACTACATCTGGAATACAAAGGGACCATAATCCCCACAAGAACACTGTATTGGGCTACAATAAGGAAAGGCTGTATGAACATCTTTACAACCTGCTCTTTTCTTGCCAAGAAGGAATGGTCTTTTTGCCAGATCTATTTTGCTGAACCATTTGCTCAATATCTCCCCTCAAACTGTTATCAGAGAGGGACAGGCCAGAGCAGGTCTGCCTCAGGCCGGCCTGTGGTGTATAGGTTCTTGATTTCATATAGGAAAGATTTCACAACATGAGTCCAGGTGATTTTGAGAGTACATTTATTAAAGCTGGGGATGATGAAACAAAAGGACTTAGGGTAGAAGAAGCAACAGCAGAGAACCTAGGCAGTGCTCTGCTTTGACTCTCTAGAGTCAAATGTTATAGGAAAGAAGTGAACCAAATGACAGCCTCGGTTCCCACGCCGTTTCCCCTTCCCCCGCCTGCTTGCAGCTTCCTGGGAGTTTCCCATGATAGTGGGGTGCATCAACCCGAGCTCCATTTGGCCTTGGTCAGCCCTCAGACTCACAGCTGCGAGATAAAACAGCTGAATTCAACAGTTTCTTTTTTCTTTCCCTTATAAAACAGCCCCCTCCATCCCTAGGAACCCAGAGTTGGGCCATTCCTGGCAAGGCTTCTTCCCCGCTTGCTAATTTCCCTCAGTTAACCTCTTTTTGTCTGCTCCCTGCCTCCTCATTCTTACACCAAGAAGAGGTTGATATTAGCTCACTGGAAAGTCAGAGAAAAGGGGGGCCTTAGAGACAGGATCAAGGGATAAGCCCAGGATAAGCTGCTGCTGTGGGGAACCTTAGAGTTTTTAGAAGGGAGTAAAAAGTTCATGCCTGAGTAGAGGTATGTACATGCTCTAGAGTGACCCTGCCCTGGATATTTGTCTTTAAGGTTTTTTTCCCCCTATGAACGAGAATCTCAGGGAAAAGTTTTTGTAGACTATTTATCAGCTTTCCAGGTGTGTTTTTAATATTCTGATGCATCAAAATGAGCACATAAGGGAGTTTGGGATTATTCTTTGATCTGCTTTACTGTTTTATCTTGAGTCTGTCTGGCTCTAATGGGGTTTTTGTTATTTGTTCCCCTGACTTCATCTGTTCTTGGGTTTGGCTGGCACAAATGGCGTTAATTGGGTCTCTATTCTCTATTTCTCTTTCCCAAGGTGATTTAAGCTATATTTTCTCCAGTTAGGGAGAAGTATAAACCATTTGCTCTCAAGTGTCCTTGGTTGGGAAGATAAGGTCTTGGAATTCACTAGCTGGCTGTAAGTTGTTCAAGTTTTTTCACCTTGTTTGATTTTCTTGTCTCAGTTTCCCTATTCTTCTTGCCCAGGACTTTTTCTAGCTTCTTACTTTCCAGTCACAAAACCATGATTTTATTTCTACCATTTGGAAAAATTACCAGGTATACTCACGCACCTTAAAGAAGGAAAAGAGTATAATAATTTTGCTTACTTTCAGATAACAAACTAGAAAATCAGATATCCCTAGGTAACCTGTAAAAATTCCAACTTTGTTTTATTTAAGAGATGCCAAGACTCCTTGTGCCACTGGCACTATGGGTGGAGGATTTCCTACATGCTAAGTCACTAATGCAAGATGCATTAGCCCTAAGCTTTAGAAGTTCCAGATTTCTTGGCACCAAAGGGTTATGAATAATCCTCTACACTCCTCTTGACTGTTGGAGGCCTTCCAAAATGTCTCCTAGCCCTCACCCCTTCTGCCCTTTGTTCTTGTCCGGGAGAGTACAAGATATTAAGTTGTTTGTACCCTAGTTTACCTGTACTGCTTCTCCAACTTTAGTGTGCACTGCAATCATCTGGGAAAATACAGATTCTCAGGCCACATGCCATGAAATTCCTACTCCATAGATCAGGGCTGCGGCAAGTCAACAATACTGACTATAGATCACACTATGAAAATCACTGGCTGTAAATACTGGCTTATAAATAATAAGGAAAATAGCTTATTATACATGAAATTTCATTTAAAATTATATGAAAATCAAAGGTTTTGACATGAACATTGAATCATTAAGAAATGAAAATGTGATCATGGATCATCAGCTATATTTTAGACTTACTATTCCCTTTAGTAATCACCTAAGAAAGAAAATTTATAATTGTCCAGTTATTTTCACTTGCACAATATGGCATTGATATTGTTACTTCAATTAGCCTACTTGACAGAAAATGAAGTAGAATTGTCTAGTTATTTTTTCTATAAGTATTTACATTTAAAGTGCAAAGACTTGATTTGAATTGTTGAACACACAATACAATATACAGATGATGTATTATAGAATTGTACACCTGAGAGCTATATAATTTTATTAACCAATGTCACCCCAATAAATTCAATTAAAAAGTTTTAAAAATTAAATAAAGTGCAAAGGCTGTCTTCTCTTTAAAAGTATCAACAAGAAGAGCACAAATGAGTTAACATATAGGCTTGCTTATTTTACATAGGTCATGATTGTTTAGGAAAGTTCAAGGAGCAAATTGCATTTTAAAGCTGGGCAGCCTTTATATAGGCTTCTTTGTATTACTCCAACCCAATTCATATTTCCTTCCTTGACAGCATTCCTCTTAACATCTCATTTATCTCCCAACATGGCCACTTATCAGTTTTTCAAGCATAGGATTGTGATTTCTGGGCAAAGCAAAATCATACTACTCTCCCACATGCTTTGCATATAGTTACTATTTAGTACATATTTGCTGTTTGAGCCCTGGCCAGTGGTTTAGTTGGTTGGAGTATCCTACTGTGCACCAAAAGTTTGTGGGTTCAATCCTGGGTCAGGGCATGTACCGGAGGCAACTGATGTTCCTCTCTTTCATAGATGTTTTTCCCTCTCTCTTTCTCTCTTCCTTCCTCTCGCTCCAAAATCAATAAACATATCCTTGAGTGAGGATTTAAAAATACATATATATTTGTTGTTTAAATCCATGAATAAATAATTGTAAATAAGGCATCAGTCAAACCACCTTCACCAAATAAAACAGCTCTAAAAGGAAAGAAATGTATATACTAAAAAGATCACAGAATTTTGAGTCAGTAGAACTAACCTTTCCTTCCTCAACTTGTAATCTGTAAATCAGTGTGATCCAATAGATATGTAGGGCAAATTATTAATGCAAGCTACCTATGTAATTTAAAATATTTTTAGTAACTGTAAAAGAAAAAAAAACAGGTAAAATAACTTTAATAACATATTTTATTTAGTACAATGTGTCTAAAATGCTATTTCATTATATAATCTGTATACACAAAGAATCTTGACACAGACTGCAAGGAAGCTCTTTTGGAACACTGCAATTGAACTCCTCTTTCATGGGGCTTTCCAGTCACTGGCTGAGCTCTAGCTCTGCACCCAGGAAAGACTCTCACTGCCCCTGCCTGCCCCAACACTTCAGAAGGCTAGATAAGGGTGGGAAGTTTGAATCACCATAGCCTTTTCATCCTGAAATCTAAGGTGTTATGTGTGTGATGACCTTGATCCTGTTACAGGTTATTTTTGCATGCTCATCCCAGCAACCCTGTGGCCCCTCTTCACTTGCTTACCCCAGCTGCTATCTTAACCCCCAGTAGCCCAAACGTGCCAAGTGTTTATCAGCTAAAATCTCTCTAAAAAATAATAAAGAAAAAAAGGTGTGTGTGTGTGCAGTTTTTCCCACCTGTCGCTGTTATCTGGCAGCTGCAGGAGGATAAGTATAATTTTTGCCTTTATAATTTTTTGCCTTTAAAAACCCTTTAGTTTGTGAGGCAGGGCGGTTCTCCCATCTTCTGTTCTTGTGTGGGAAAGAACTGTCCCTGGCCAGGTAAATAAACGCCGCAATTTACTTTTAAATTGCCTCGTTTCCTCTTTGCTCGAGAATGCACCATAACCATCCTGGGGCTCCCAACTTCTACCGCAGAGGTTACATCTTGTCCTTCAGCTTGTCTGCTGTGCGGTACACATTGTCAACATAAGAAATGTCCAAACCTGTAGAGAATTTTTAGGAGTTTATTTGTGCCAAACTGGTGATAATTGCCATGAAGCAAAATCTCAAAGGATTGAGAAATGCTCCAGAGAATGGTGGATTTGCACTTTATTTTATACATTGCAAACCAGAGGAGGACGGAGAAAGCAAAGCAGGGGGAAATCTCTGTGACTGGATAAGAAGTAAAAGGAATGGACACACTCCTTTTATACTGGTGAGTATAGGATAGTTAATCATTTGGAAAGTCAACAGTTACCAATTTGCATGATAACAATTAGGGGTTTTGTGGTCTCTGCTCTGGTGCAGTGATTCTGCCCTGAGGGGTCTGGAAAAAGGAAATTACCCTGACATTCCAAAGGTCTGTTATCCTAGATGCAAAATACAATAGACAGGCTCAGTTAAGGTAAAGACTGACCTTTGTCTAGGAAGATTCCAGCCTAGGACATGACTGCCTGCTATGACTTGCTTTTACTTAGAAATTTTTATTTCAGATCTTCCTATGTGGTTACTTTTGGTCCCTGAGTTTGTAAGGGCACCAAGCAGGCCTCCCCTGAGCTTGTCAAGTTTCCTATGTGGTCCCTTTTTCACCCACAACATAATGATCTTTTCCCAAACCAAATGTTCTCAGCAGGGGACTGTGTTGGACACCAGACATTTATAAGAAAATCTACCTTTTAAGATACCTCTTATTATACTGAGAGGTCCCCAAATGATTAACAGAAAAATATTTATTCCTCTGACTATAACTTCTCAGTAAGAGAATTGTGGACCATTTCTTGGAATAAGACGCATAGGGCATATAGGTTTCTCTGAGGTTGAGTTCACAAAGCTGTCAGATTTAAAGATTTATGCATGTTAATGAAAATTTTTTAAAGATTTTATTTATTTGTTTTTAGAGATAGAGGAAGGGAGGGAGAAAGAGAAGAAGAGGAGCATCAATGTGAAAGAGAAGCATCGATCATCCCCCTCTTCTACATGCCTCAAATGGGGAGCAAACTCACGACCTAGGCATGTGCCCTACCGAGAATGGAATATGCAACCTTTCGCTTTGCAGAGTGTCACCCAACCAACTGAGCCACATATTCCTTAAAGTGGAGGTAGACTTCTGATCATTCTTTTTTTTTTTTTGCCAGTGAGAAAACCTGGCCTAGAGATCTGAAGAGCTTTGTTCAAGTCACAAGAGTACTTACCTGAAATCTGTGTTCTCAGACACTGTCATGGAAGCTTTAACTTTCCTCTGCCCACTATTCTTGCCTTCATAGGAACTGTCTCTCTTTACTCTGTATGATCATTCTGAAGGTGCCTCAGTCCCAGATGTTCCTGAGGTGACCCCAGGAGTGGGGAAGTGCACTCACTCACCAGTAATGGTGATTGTAAAGAGGGACATGAGGCTGAATCTACTGATTCCAGGAGACCATGTGATATCACTAAACTGAATTTAGCTTAAACATAGATCTATTAGACTTTTGTTTTTTTTCTAGTACTTTATATTCATGCATTCATGTAAATTTTAGTGACTATTTCTAAGTGTAATTATGGTGATTTAGGAAACAGGATCTGTTTACTTTAGGGTTTAAGTTCTTTCAAACTGAAAATGCTCTGTTCAAAATCCTCCTGAGAGATAAGAGGGGGGTTGTTTACAACAGGGCATGTAGAATTAGGGGTGGTGGTGGTGATAAAATTTTCTATATTTTGATTGTGGGGGTGGTTATTACAGTATGTATTTGTCAAAACTCATAGGACTAAATACCAAAAATGGTGAATTTTGCAATCTATAAATTATACCTTGAAGGGAATCAGAATATTCCACCCCAACATATGCCACTTTGACATGAGGACTTATTTTAGCTAAAGACTATTGAGAATCAACAGATGCAAGAAGGGTTATTGCCCTCCCTTACCTGCCTAAAAGCAGGACATAAATTTCCTTTTGTGGAGGTGTCTCCCTCCCCTCCACCAGAAAGAGAAGAGCAATATTTATCACTGTAGATAAGGAATTGGGACTGAGATGAAGTTGCATAAACACACCTTACTAAAAATAAAATTTCTGTTCCATTTTTTCCTACATATTTTTGCTAGTCATTTCTCCATGATTTATCATCCCTTGAAGCCCAACTCTCTTTCCTCTTTTAAAAGGTATATAAGTTCCAAGTCTAATTACTTTCTTAAATTTCACTGGTTTTCTGTAAACTCTTGTGCATGTGAATATTAATTAAAATTCTATTCTTTTTATCCTGTTAATCTGTCTTTTTTTTTTTTGTTTCATTTACAGGTCCCTTGTTACTAAACCTAAAAGGGTAGATGAAAAGTTTTTTCTTCTCAACCAACTTAATAAAGTAAATAAATATAAATTAATCCTTCTCTGAGAAGTGTGTATGTAATATTAGTATTTGGGGATAAAGGAAAAAAAGATCTCAACAGTATGCTCAGTTTGATCTCATAATGAACATCTGTGGTTTGGATCTACCCTCAACTCCCCTTTTGCTATAGAAATCTGCCCCTGCCTGATTCCAACTGCCCACAAAAAGACAAGAGTGAAGCATATAAATGGAAAATATTCAGAAATATTATTATTTAAATATTTAGACATATTAAAATAATTAGGAGAGTTTGTATTATTGCTCACATGACTTTGTACTTAAGAAATAATATCAATAAAATGTCCATACCACCCAAAGCAATTTATAGATTCAATGCAATCCTTATTTAAATATCAATGACATATTTCATATATCTAGAACAAATATTTCAAAAATTTACATGGAACCAAAAATGACCCCAAATAGCCTCAGCAATCTGAGAAAAAAGAACAAAGTAGGAGAAATCATAATGCCAGATATCAAACTATATTATAAGACTACTGTAATCAAAACAGTCTGGTACTGGCATAAGAACAGACATATAGACCAATGGAACAGAACAGAGAGCCCAGAAATAAACCCAGGTCTCTATGGTCAATTAATACTTGACAAAGGGGGAAGAAGCATAAAATGGAGTAAAAATAGCCTCTTCAACAAATGATGTTGGGAGAACTGATAGGGACATGCAAAAAAATGAAACCAGAGCACCAACTTACACCATACACCAAAATAAACTCGAGGTGGATCAAAGACTTAAATGTAAGCCATGACACCATAAAAGTCTTAGAGGAAAACATAGGCAGTAAAATTTCAGATATCCCATGCAGTAATATTTTCACTGATACATCTCCTAGGGCAAGGGTAATAAAAGAAAGAATAAACAAATGGGACCACATCAAACTAAAAACTTTCTGCTCAGCAAAAGAAAACATCAGCAAGATGAAAAGGGAACCAACCATATGGGAAAATATATTTGCCAATGATACCTAAGACAAGGGATTGATCTCCAAAATATATAAAGAACTTATATGACTCAACAGAAGGAAGACAAACTATGCAATTAAAAAATGGGCAAAGGACCTGAACAGACACTTCTCCAAGGACATACAGAGAATCTATAGGCATACAAAAGGATGCTCAACATCACTAGCCATCAGAGAGATGAAAATTAAAACCACAATGAGATACCACCTCACACCAGTCAGAAGGGCCACCAGTAACAAATCAACAAACAACAAGTGCCAGTGAAGATATGGAGAAACAGGAACCCTACTGCACTGTTGGTGGGAATGCAGACTGGTGCAACCCCTGTAGAAAATAGTATGGAATTTCCTCAAAAAACTAAATACAGAACTGCTTTTTGATCTAGCAATTCCACCACTGGGATTACACCCGAAGAATCCTGAAACACCAATTCAAAAGAACCTATGAACCCCTATGTTCATAGGGGTGCTATTTACAATAGCCAAGTGCTGGAAACAGCCTAAGTGCCCAGCAGTGGATTAGTGGATCCAAAAACTGTGGTACATTTGCACAATAGAATGCTATGCAGCAAAAAGAAAGAACTCCTACATTTGGGGACAGCATCGATGAAATAAGTCAAGTGGTGAAAGAAAAATACCATATGATCTCACCTAATACAGGAACTTAATGAACAAAACAAACAATTGAGCAAAATAGAACCTGAGGCATGGAAACAGGGAACAGACTGACAGTGACCAGAGGAGTACCGGGTGTTGGTGAGGGCGAAGTGAGGAAAGAAGAGGAAGGGTCTAGTCGAGGAACTAGTATAAATGAATATGAATGACCCATGGACATGGACAACAGGGTGGGGATTGATTGTGGGAGTTGGGGGAGCGAGGCAGTGGAGAGCAATAGGGGAGAAATTGGGACAACTGTAATAGAACAACAAAAAATAAATTGAAAAATAAAAAACAATTTTCTCATGCAGCCCTGGCTGGGTGGCTCTTGGGTGAGGACTAAGAAAAAAATTCTCGTGCATTGCATAGATGCTTAGTTACTACCTTAGGCAAATAATATCATAAAATATAAGAAATCATTTCTTTTGTATCACAAAAAGTAGGATATCTAAATCTCTAGAAATAGTTAAGAGAGAAAGTATGGACTTAAATCTGCATAACAATCTACCCTTGTTTACTTTGATTTTCCTGGTACCCTCCCATAACTGACTCCCCATGCCCTTTTTTTGACTGTTGCTGAAGGTGGTATTTAAGGTGAATGCTTCTGCCATTTTGGTGAGTATTCAGTGTTCTTGGGTATCTGCCATGTATACAGGAGGTATAAATAATAATAAACTTTAATTTGTTATTCTCTTGCTAATCACTCTCATATTAATTTGATTATTAGATCAGCCAGAAGAACTTAGAAAGATAAATTTTTTTTTCCTTACCATACATTTCATGTATTCATGTTTTTGCTTACCATTGTCTTTGTCATTATCTCGTTTTTTCAAATTCTATCTCCCAACTCATAATTTGTTTTTTAGTACTTTAAACATTAGTTATTTTGGACCACATGAAATAGACAACTAATGCAGTTAGGTTTTCCCTGCTTAAAGATTCTTTTGTCAAAATACATTGGAAAATGAATCATTGTAAGTTTCATGTATTGGGTTTTACAAGGAAATGGTTTACCTCTAAGCTTCCGGCCAAGATGGAGGCTTAGACGGACACGCTAGGTCTCCCTCTACAACTAGAGAGGAATACAACTACTTCAAAACAAAGGATAACTAGAAATTCCAGAAAATAAAACTACACGGAAGCCCAACATATGAAGTTATAAACCAGCGGTGCCATTTGGGCAGGTAAGAGTTAAAGAGGGCAGTGCTGTTTGCAGTCGCACCTGAGACAGCGGGGGGGGGGGGGGGGGGGGCGGCGAAAAATCCCGGCGGCAGTCAAGCCCCTGGCAGTGCCCGACCCCGGCGCTGGGGAGAGCGGCCGCCGCATCGCCTTGAACAGTGAGGCCCAGGGGGGCGGGAGGACGGATCCCGGTCTCCTAGCTGAATAACTGTGTGAATCCATCTTGGACCCCCGCCCCCAAAGAAAGCACCACAGGGCTGCGAAATAGGTCGCAGACAGGCGCCGGTCGCTGATTTGTGACGCGTACCCAGGCACTGCCCCCTGCCCCCTATAGCCAGCCCAAGAAAACAAAACGCATCTGTCAAAATGAGGCAGACAACTATAGAAATCCCGGTGACACAACTCACCAGGCAACAGATAGAGAACCTGACAGATGAACAGATAAGAAACCTGTCAGAGGCTCAGTTCTGGGCCATTGTTATCAGGTGGCTTACAGAATTCACAAAAGAGCAGGAAAAAGATATGAAAGAAGCGAAAAACATTCATAACGAAAGGAACAAAACCACATACGAGATAGATGGTGAGGAAAAAAAATCCAGAGTTCATTTCAACAAACTGGAATATGGAGAAGGAACAAGCAGTCAACCAATGCAGAGAGAGGAAATGGGAAGCAACAATGAGAGGATCAGAAACCTCTGGGACAGCTATAAAAGGCCCAACATAAGAATCATTGGTTTGCCAGAGAGTGAGGAAGATGAACTAGAACTTGAAAAATTGAGTGAAAATATAATAAAGGAGAACTTCCCAGACTTGGGGAAGGGAATAGACTTGCAGGTCCAGGAAGCAAGGAGAGTTCCCAAGAGACTGGACCCAGGGAGAACCACTCCAAGACACATTATAATCAAAATGTCAAAAATTAAAGATAAAGAGAGAATCTTAAAAGCAGCAAGAGAGAAGAAAAGAATTATGTACAAAGGGGTCCCAATTAGACTATCAGCTGACTTCTCAAGGGAGACCCTACAAGCAAGAAGGGACTGGCAAGAAATATTCAAAGTAATGAAAATCCAAAACCTACAACCACGAATACTCTATCCAGTGAAATTGTCATTCAGAATAGAAGGACAGAGAAAGTGTTTCCAGGACAAAATAAAACTGAAAGAGTTCATTAGATCCAAACCACTGTTATATGAGATGTTAAAGGGACTGGTTTAAAAAACAGAAGCTAGGGAGATGAAACAAAGGCAAACTAAACAGGCAACGAGAGTGGAAAAGGAACTGTGGGTACGGGAAGCATATTGGGGGGAGGTCAACAGGGAGGGGGAGTGGGGAGAGGGAGGGAGATGATATAGGAATTGGGGATCATGGTAGGAGGGAATGGAATAGACGGAGAGAGGTTGGGAGGAACTGTATGCACAACTAATGGACATAATCTAAAAGGGGGGGACAACTGGAGGGAGGGGGGCCACCGGGTGGAGGGGAGCAGAGGGAAGGGAAATTGGCACAAATGTAATATTTTAATCAATAAAACACATTAAATCTGAAAAAAAAAAAAAGAAATGGTTTACCTCTAAAGAGCACATATTCCATCCCTGAAGTATTATTTTTTTACGATCGTGGATGCTGAGATAAATCCAGCAAGCAGGATGACTGACCAGAAATGAACAGAGGACTGTGGCTTGCTCTGACCAACAGCGGAGAGCGGGAAGCCTCATTGTCCTTTTATTAGGCTTTCAAAAGTTACTAGAACAGGGGGTGTGACATTCCAGCCAACAATAGGAGAATTTTACAAGTGAAAGAATTCTTACAAAGTATCATTAATATGTAAAATACAGCCAGGGTAACTCATGGTTTAGCAAGCACCTATCAGGGAAGCAAAGCAGACCCACTAATCCTCAATGCCAGCTCCATTTTAAGACTTTATTAACAAGGAGACAGATGGAGTACACAACAGAACTTGCTGTTCCCAGGATTCCATGACTCAGTGACCTTAACAGCCTAAAGCCGAAGGCGGAAACAAGATTAACTCATTATCTCCTGGGTCATGAGATGACACCTGGGCGGAGGAGCATGAGAATGCCCCTACCCAGAGATCTGTGTTCCTGCAACACATCCTGGGCCATTAGTTTGTATGGTTCGATGGTCAATGGAAAAATAAAATCAGGTCATAGAATTTGAAGGATGGGAGGGATCTTAAACATTATGGATTCATCATGGTTTTGCTCTTCAGTGGTTCAATATCTGCAGCAACCAGTGAGTGAGCTGACTGCAGGAAGCTTCACAGCCATTCCGATATGCACAACCTAGAAGTACAGACAGGTAGCACACCATGGGACAACCTTTGATCTCTGGGGGTTGGAAGCTCCTTGATAAATATTCTCCTATTCTATCCTTTCAGTGAACAATTCTGAGGTGAGTTACACATGGCTCCTGAGAGACTTTCTAGCAGGAGTTAATCTAATGCAATTGTCACTCTATTTTACTCTAGTATCTCCCACTATTAGGGTCACTTTCCAAAATGGTTTGCATACAAGCATATTTCTCAGGCTCTGTTTGAAGATACCCCTGTTCTATGGGACTTTACCTAATACCCATGAGTCCTTGCAACCAAACAAAACAGAGGATTGGATTCCTGCCTCCACAAAAGCCAAACTCATGAAGCAGGTGTTGGTGCAAAAAGGAAGAGGTTTTATTCAGGTGCCACGCAACCTGGGAGAACGGTGGATTCGCATATCAAAAACCATCTCATTTTCCTACTCAAGCCATCAGTTCTTATAGGGATAGAAAGGGAAGGGCTTTTTTCCCTCTATCAAATAATTTTGACAGCTTTGGGTGCACTCAGGGCCCTACCCATTCATCTTTCTAGCTTTTGGTAGCACTCAGTGTAAGAACCTCCCCCTGCCACCATCTTGGCCAATGAGGAAGACTTGCCAGTGCTCCAATTGTCTATGGTAACATCCTGATCTTCTCAGTGTCTATAGAGAGAATCATCTTACTTCACATTGACGTACTGCTCTACCATTGTTAGAAGTAGACCCATACTTTCTGCTAATGTAGTGAAAATTCTTTCATAAGCTCTCCATGTTATATATATTTCTGGATAGCTATTGTTTGTCAATGGTTCCTCTCTCATTCCCTTTGCCATTGTATGCTATTTTCGCTCTTGTATTGTTATTTTAGCTGGGGAGCACTAAAATATACAATTATCAAAAAAAAAAAAACTGACAGATGGGCTCAATAGTAGGATGGAGATGACAATAAAAATTCAGTTAACTTGACTTCTGGCCAAGATGAAGGCTTAGACAGACATGCTGCATCTCCCTCCACAATTAAGAAGGAATATAACTACCTCAAAACTAGAAACAATGAGAAGTTCCAGAAAATCAAACTGCATGGAAGTCCAGCAAACAAAGATATAAAGAAGAAATAATCATCCAGACAGGTAGGTAGAGGCAGAGCCAGGGCGGAGAGGATGCAGTGTGGTGACAGCAGCAGCGACGGCAGCAGTGGCAGGCTGATGGAAAGCACAGTCACATGTTATAAAAAGTCAGGAAGGACACCTGGGGAGCATTCCCAGCTCTTCACTGAACCTAGCAGCTCATGGCCCCACCACCGGGGAAAATCAAGCCTCATTGCTTCTGACTGTGCAGACCAGTAGGGGTTGGAGTGAAGGCATAAACTGTGGGTCTAAGCAGAGTCTGCTTGTTTAAAGGGCCCCCACAGCCCTAGAACGTCTGCAGACCTACCCACTCTGGGAACGACAGCCAGGGCAGCAGCTAGAGGGGCACCAGTCCAGTGCAGAAGTGGGAGAGGTGCTTGGAAAAGGGGCGAGTGCTGGGCAGGTGGCATTGTTCCCTCTCAGACCCCTCCCCCATATACAGTGCCACAACGTGGTGAAGAGGGTCACCCTGTACTGACGAATCCCTAAGGCTCTGCCCCTTACAATGTAACAGGAACAACAGCTCTACCTGGGACGCAGATGCAAACAAACATAGGAGCCTGTCAGAATGAGGAGACAGAGAAGTATGGCTCAAAAGGGGGAACGGATCAAGTTTCCGGTGAAAGAACTAAGTGACGAGGAGGTAGCCAATCTAAGAGATGAGGAGATAGACAACCTAACAGATGAAGAATTCAAAACACTGGTGATAAAGATGCTCACAGGCTTGACAGATATGCTTGAGTACAGCAAATGCATAAGAGAAGTGAAGGCTATGCTAAGTGAAATGAAGGAACATTCACACAAAACAAATGGTAAAGGGAAGGAAACCAGGGTTCAAGTCAATAATTTGGAACATAAGGAAGAAAAAAACTGTCAACCAGTGCAGAATGAGGAAGCAAGAATTGAAAAAAATGAGGAAAACTTTCCAACTTTTGTGAAGGAGATGGACATACAGATCCGGGAAGGACAGAGGGTCCCAGGGGACCTGAATCCAGAGGGGACTGCACCAGGACACATCATGACTGAGATGCCAAAGGTGAAAGATAAAGAGAGATTCCTGGGGCTAGCAGGAGAGAGGCGGAGAATTGCCTATAGGACTATCAGCTGATTTCTCAGAGGACACTTTGCAGGCAGGAAGGAACTGGCAAGCAGTATTTAATGTGATGGAAGGCAACCTGCAACCAGGATTACTCTATCAGGCAAAGCTATCATTTAGAATGGAAGGGCAGATGAAGTGCTTCCCAGGTAAGGTAAAGTTAAAGGAGCTCATCATCACCAAACCATTATTATATGAAATGTCAAAGGGACTTACTTAAGAAAAAGATCAAAATTATGAACACTAAAATGACAACAAACTCACAACTATCAACAACTGAATCTAAAAAATAAAAACAAAATCCAATTAAGCAAATCAGAATAGAAACAGAATCAGAGGTATGGGGATCATTTGGAGGGTTATCAGCTGGGAGGGGGGAGGGGGAGAAATGGAGATATGGTGCAGGGATTAAGAAGCATAATTGATTGGTACAAAATAGACAGGGGGAAGTTAAGAATAATATAGGAAAGGGTGAAGCCAAAGAACTTATATTCACGACCCATAGACATGAACTAAGGGGGGGTGGTATTGCTGGAGGAAAGGGGGGTACTGGGCAGAGGGGAGCAAAGGGGAAAAGAAATTGGAACCACTGTAACAACATAATCGATAAAACATACTTTAAAAAAATTTTTAAAAACATTCAGTTAAATTGAAGACAGAACAAAAGAAACCACCAATCTGACAACCAGAGGGAAAATAGACTGAAAAAGAAAGACAGAAAAAAAAAGAACAGAGCCTCAGGTGTCAGTAAGACTATAACAAAAGATCAAACAGGTGCCTATTTTTCATCTTTTGAAAAGTTTGTATGGTATTTCTTCTCTTTGTATTGTTGTTAATATGGTGAATTACATCAATTTGTATTTTTGAAAATCCTCTCCCAAGGATACATTTATTGATTTGAGAGAGGGGGAAGGGAGAAAGAGAGAGAGAGAGAAATTGATTGGTTGCCACCCATATGCACATCACCAGGGACTAAATCTGCAACCTAAGTGTGTGCTCTGACTGAGAATCAAACCCGCAACATTCAATGCACCAGATGACACTCCAACAGGGCTATATTGATTTCTCTCTTTTTTAAGTCCTCACTTGAGAACATTTTTTTCATTCCTTTTAGAGAGAGAGGAAGGGAGAAAGAGAAACTCAGAACACAAGAGAATCATTGATTGGTCACCTCCCCTAGGTGCCCAGACCAGGGGTCAGTGCCTGGACCAGGGATTACACAAATGCTCCAGACAGGTGATCGAACCCACAACCGAAGTATGTACCCTGTCCAGGAATCAAACCCACAACCTTTCAGTTATGGGATGACATTCTAACCAATGGAGCCACACTGGCCAGGGCTGATTTGGCTTTTGAATGCTAGCCCAGTTTTGCATATCTTCATTATAACATATTATCCTTTTTGCTTATTGTGTGATTCTACTTGCTATTATTTTACAAACAATTTTGGTATCTGTGTTTATGGAGATATTGAAGGAAAAAATATACCATATAAAAATATTTAAGTAACAATAATCTGTATTTGTTATAATAGCAAAGACCAAGGACTAATTGGTTTAAGAAATGCATTTGTCTACTTTGCATCTTATGAGAATAGAGGTGGGATGTTGAGGAGAGCTCCAGTTCACTTTCGGCTTGTTGTTTGTTTGAATACCTTAAAGTTAATCACTAGTAGAATTTTAAAATTAGTTATAAAACAAAATAACACAAGAAAGATCACTGTATCCATCATAGCAATAATTACAGAATCATTAGATAAAATAGATTTCTATGAAAAGACAAAGATTCTAAGACTAAGTAGAAGGTAGCATTCAATTTCAATTCTATGAGGTTTTTAGGGACACCCTGAAAAATAAGTCACAGAAAAGAGTAAGGCAAAATGATTAAGACAGGGTCTTACTTTCCTAGTTATCTTTCTTTCTTTTTTGAAAAAGATTTTATTTATTTATTTTTAGAGAGAGGGCAAGGGAGGGAGAAAGTGAGGGGGAGAAACATCGATATGAGAGAGAAACATTGATGGTTTGCCTCTTGCACGAACCCAACTGGGGACTTGGCCTGCAACCCAGGCATGTGCTGTGACTGGGAATTGAACCAGCAACCACAGTGGTCAGGGCTTACTTTCATAGTTTCCTGAAACTAAACGGATAGATCTTAAATTTTATTGAATGTCTTCTAGCATACACCGCTTTTTAAAAAGACTATTGTACTTGTTAACATTGTTAAAAGGTAAATAGAGCTATATTAAAAATTTTAGAGACTTCTGGCCAAGATGGAGATCTAGACAGACACACTGCATCTCCTTCCACAACTAAGAAGGAATACAGCTACCTCAAAACTAGAGACAGCCAGAAGTTCCAGAAAATTGAGCTGCATGGAAGTCCAACAAAGATATAAAGAAGAAATACTCATCCAGACTGGTAGACGGGGTGGAGCTAGGGTGGAGAGGACTCAGTGTGGTGGTGGCAGCAGTGGCGGCAGCGGCGGCAGTGGCAGGTTAGCAGAAAGCACAGTCACACATTTTAAAAAGTTGGGCAGGACACCTGGGGAGCATTCCCAGTACCGGACCAGACCACGCACCTCACAGTCCAAGCCCTTGGGAAACCAGTGGGGGCTGGGATGGAGGAAGAAACTGCCAGTCTCTCAGCAGAGTATGCTTGTTTAAAGGGCCCCCGCCATCCTAGAACATCCGCAGACTCACTCACTCAGGGAATGACAGCCAGGGCAACAGCTAGAAGTTGCCAGTCCCATACAAAGTGGGAGAAGTACCTGGAAAAGGGGCAAGTGTTGAGCAAGCGGCATTGTTCCATCTCAGACACCTCCCCCAAATAGAGTACCACAATGTGATGAAATGGGTCGCCCTGTACTGATAAATACCTAAGGCTCACCCCTTACAAGGTAACAGGAGCAAAGCTCTACATAAGACACAGAGGCAAACAAACACAGGAGCCTGTCAAGATGAGGAGACAGAGAAGTATGGCCCAAAAGTGGGAACAAATCAAGTTTCCAGTGGGAGAACTAAGTGACAAGGAGATAGCCAACCTAACAGAAGAAGAGTTCAAAACACCGGTGACAAAGATGCTTACAGGCTTGACAAATATGCTTAAGCATGGCAAATGCATAAAGGAAGAAGTGAAGGCTGTGCTAAATGAAACAAAGGAATATCAACACAAAACCAATGGTGAAGGGAAGGAAACCAGGGTTCAAATCAATGATATGGAACTTAAAGAAGAAAGAAACAGTCAACCAGTACAGAATGAGGAAACAAGAATTGAAAAGAAGGAGAGGCTTAGGAACCTCTGGGACAACTTTAAACATGCCAACATCCAAACCATAAGGGTGCTAGGAGAAGAGGAAGAGCAAGAAATTGAAAACTTACATGAGAAAATAGTAAAGGAAAACTCCCCAAATCTGGCAAAGGAAATAGACATACAGGTCCAGGAAGCACAGAGAGTCCCAAACAAGCTAGATCCAAAAAGGACCACACCAAGACCCATCATAATTAAATGCCAAAGGTTGAAGACAAAGAGAGAGTCTTAAAAGCAGTAAAAAAAAAAAGTAGAGAGTTACCTACAAGGGGATGCCTATAAGACTCTCAGCTGATTTCTCGAAAGAAACTTTGCAGGCAAGAAAGGACAGGCAAGAAGTATTCAGGGTGATGAAAAACAACTTAAAACCAAGATTACTCTATCCAGCAAAGCTATCATTTAGAATGGAAGGGCAGATAAAGTGCTTCCTAGACAAGGTAAAGCTAAAGGAGCTCATCATCACCAAGCCATTATTATATGAAATGTCAAAAGGACTTACTTAAGAAAAAGAAGATCAAAATTATGAACATTAAAATGACAACTAAGTCACAACTATCAACAAGTGAATCTAAAATATAAGAACAAATCCAACTAAGCAAACCAGAATAGGAACAGATTCATACGTATGGGGATCATTTGGAGGGTTATCAGCTGGGAGGGGGATGGGGAGAAATGGGGAAATGGTGCCAGGATTAAGAAGCTTAATTGGTTGGTCCAAAATAGACAGGGCAAAGTAAGAATAATATAGGAAAGGGTGAAGCCATAGAACTTATATGCATGATCCATGGACATGAACTAAGGGGGGTGAGATTGCTGGAAGGAAAGGGGGGTACTGGACAGAGAGGAGCAAAGGGGAAAAAATTGGGACTACTGTAACAACATAATCAATAAAATACACTTAAAAAGAAAAAGAAAAAAATGTTAGGAGTTTATTTGAGCAAAACTTGACTTATATTGGGCAGGGCTAAACAAAAAGTGGTTAGGAGCCAGGACTAAGACTTCTATAGTTAAAGTGGAGAAGCAGAGAAATGAAATTATTGATTGACTATAGATTAAGTCTGAATTGGCTGTTTGTGATTGGTTGTCCTTAAGTTTCAATTTTATAGTCTTGAAGCATTTACAGGTTTTGATTTGCTTATGTAGGCATCCAAGGCATTACAGTCACCTGAGTCTAATGGCCTCCTTGCTTTACTAAGTTAACAATATAATATTATAGTAATAAATGTCCTAATATTGAATGAGCCTATAGTTTCTGATAGAAACACTAGAAGAAAAGCAAAATATTCATCAGGCAATCCTCTAAACAAAAATACATATATATCAAGCAAGGATAATAGTCGTCGTCGGCAGCCGTCCGTCTCGAGAGATGATGGTGTAGCTTCTTAAGAGTCTATCTGCACCGCCGAGAATGGCTGTGCAGTCCGACTCGGGAGTGACACGGTATCTGTCTCCTCCCGTGTTGAATCGACATCTTGCGATGACGCTGGAGTGTCCTCTCCAGTGAAGCTGAAGCTACAGAGCCTGGGCAGGGTGATATGGAGGGTCTGCTGTTGCCCATGCAGCAGACCCCCCCTCTCTTCGCAGCTGAAGGGTCCAAGGGAAAGACTGAGTCAATACAGCTTGGCTTCAGTTGTGCCGCAGGAGTTGCCGGTGTTGACTACAACGTCAAACCGCCTTAGGGACTCCGGCTCCGGATTTTCTGTCGGGGTTTACTCCCTTAGCCTTTCCCCTGAAGAGGTATGCCGCAAGGCAGCGGAGGTTTTTGAAATCAGAGTTTTCCTTCTCTGATGTGCCCTGACTGGAAGATCGAACCAGCGACACTTAGCTCGCAGGCCGACGCTCAATCCACTGAGCCAAACCAGCCAGAGGGAAGGATAATAGTATTAATATCATAAAAGTAGAGATGAAAACAAAAAGCACTAAATAAGATAAAAATGGCTATTTTATTACTTTATTTTATATTTTGTTTCTTTATTATCTTTTAAAAATAGAAATAATACATAGTCAGGGTTTGGAAGCAATAAATAAGCAAGACTATATGGATGCTATAATAATAAAATTAACAAAGTTACCTTAATAGCTGCATGTCAAATGTTATCCTTTTCACATGGAGAATACACTTTTTTTTCCAATATCAATGGAATTTATTATTAGGCAACAAAGAAAATATTGGTAAAACTTAAGAGCAGAAATCATACGGAGAACAGTCTCTGAGCACAATGCTCTAACACAAAAAGTTAGAGCAAAATTCTAAATTTTAAATAACCAAAATATGTGGCATTTTAAGTAGAAATATATTTAAACATGTAAATGCATTACTTGTATGTATAGGAAAAAAAAAAATCCAGATTCTAGAATCAATTTCCTTGAAGTGTTTTTTTTTAATCAGATAGACCTGTATCCACCTACAAAAATTGCTGATTGAAACTTAGTTTTAGAGTGATACAGGAAAAACATTACCTTTGTCCCATGAAGAAATGAGCATGCTACTCATGAAAGAAAGTGGCATTTTCCTAGAATGGATCTGTTTTTCTCTGATCTTTACAATTGTGACCCTTGAAATTAATGAGAGGAAAGAAAAAGAAATAAAATAGGAAACACTTTGCTTATGCACGTATACCAGATAATTTATCAACTATAAAATTATATGAGCAATGGGAAAATCAATGAACAGAAAAACCTGTCAAAATGTGGCTGAATTAAATTATTTTGTCCCAACACAAGAATATATAGTGTTATTTTTATAACACTATATTCTGGAACAAAAAAGTAGCAAGCGAGGAGAGTTGAAGATGGCGGCTGAGTAGGGGGAGGCTGAGTCCACTTACTCTTTTTTTTTTTAAGTATATTTTATTGATTATATTGTTACAATAGTTCCAATTTTTTCCCCTTTGCTCCCCTCCGTCCTGCACTCCCCCTCCCGCAAAAAATCCCCCCCCAAGTCCATGCCCATGGGTCGTACATACAAGCTCTCCTGCCTCACCATTTCATATATTTTTTTTAAATAATTAATTAACTAATTAATTAATTAATTAAACAATAAAAAAGAACAATCCCTCCCTCTCAGACTTAAGACTCTTTATAATCTTATAAAGGACAATGGGCGAAGGTCTCCAGCTCTTCTAGCTGCTTCAAGCTGGACATGGTCGTCGTCCTACCTACCCTTGGGTCCAGAAATCCTTAATAAGAGTGCGGATATGGAGGAGAGGGTGGCCTTCCCACACGGGGAAGGATCGTGCAGACTCCAGGTCGGTTGGCTGTCCCGGGACAATGGCATGCTTGATTTAACAGGCTTGCATCCTTATTGTATTCTGGAGGCAACAGATTTGGCAACAGGGTTAAAAGACATCATTCAACCCATAACCACTAGATGACAAAAGACAGGTATTAATTTTTCAATGTCCCACATTAGGGAAAAGAAGGGCTTCTTTGGAGGAAGGTGTGCCAGGTACATCTCACCTGTCCAAAACCCTTTTACCCATTATATTTAGTTTGGGCTGAGGGAAATATTTTAGGTTTACCCCCTCTCAGACCTCTGGGCTCTTTCTGTCTGAGCCATTAGGACAGAAAAGAGAAACCAGTTTTAAAGTAAAGCCCACAGACCACCCCATACTTCACCAACTCAGCCACTTAGTTCAGCCAAACCATTGAGTCTCAGGAGGTAGCAATGCAGACAGGATTAAGTGAGGCCTATACGTACAGACAATCACTCCGGTAATGAGATCATAGGCTTACGCCCTTTGAAAACGGAAAACACATGTTAATTTATGTAACATAACCCACATACAAGTCTCTAAATCTGTAGAACTGTCTTCTCGGAAAGACATCCAGTTGCAAGGCATTTGACATTTTTCTTGCCTGTAAATTAAACATCTTTGATAATACCACAGACATAGTTTAACTTTCAAATGAAAACAAATTTTAAATGAAAAGAAACTTTAAAGACAGTTAGCTGCACTACTTTATAGTCTACCACTGAGCATTGTGATTTTCTTTGAATCGCGATTTTTCTCCCTAAGATTACCCTCCTTGTCATTAAAGGGACTGCATTAAGTCCATTTTTAATTTATCCTGTTCATTTGCATAAACACAACAAGAGCAGCAAATGATCACTTATGATCTTTAGTTCTGCTTTGCTGGACCTTATGCAAGGAACATTTAGGGTGACCATCAGTCTGCCCTTCAGGGCACAGAAGCAGAACCACATACCTGGCATTCAGCCTTGCCTGTAAACACCTGTCTTTTCCAAGTCCTTCTGGTTTTCCAATGTGCCATAAGGTCCTTTCTAGCCATCTTTCAGGAAAACAACCTTCATTTCTTCCCTGGAAAGATTGCCATGGACTGCACATCCAACCAAGGTACCAGGCCTTTTATCTCGTGGGCTTTTATTACCTTTGAAAGTCAATCCCAGTTCCACAGGGCTTTTTGGTAACAACCAGAGCCCAAGCATGTCCCCTTTAGGCATGACATTCCAATCAAAGTCTTAGTCAAAAAAACCTCTATTAACAACTGGTCTTATTAGTTTTATGCAAAGAAACTTATGTCATTACTTACTTCTTTAGAATGCCAAACTCTGGAGGGATCAGATAGGTAGAAATATATACAGTGTGAAGGAAAATCCTTGTCCTTCTAATATTCACTGAACTTGCATTTCCATTCTTTATATTTTCATTTTTTCCCCCACTAAAAAATTTTTTGTTTGTTTTTCCATTACAGTTGTCCCACTTTCTTCCTCCTCTTGCTTCCCGGCACCCTACCCCCCCCTTCTCCCACATTCAGTCCCCACCCAGTTGTCCATGTCCATGGGTCATTTATACATGTTCTTTGACTAGACCCTTCCCCTTCTTACCACTTCTCTCCCTCCCATCTCCCCCTTTGTTACTGTTAATTTATTCCTTGTTTACATACCCCTGGTTCAATTTTGCTCATTTGTTTGTGTTGTTCATTAGTTTCCTGTTATAGGTGATAGCATAAGGTATTTTTCTTTTGTTGCCTGGCTTATTTCGCTAAGCATAAATCTCTCTAGTTCCATCCATGTTGTTGCAAATGGTAGAAGTTCCTTCTTTCTTTCAGTACTTATTCATTGTCATTTTCCCCCTTTGTACTTGTGTTCCTCTCTGTCTTTCTCTGTTTCTTCATCTTCTTAAAGCAAACCCTTTTGCATCTCTTGCAATGCTGGTTTGGTGGAGATGTATTCTTTTAGCCTTCTTTTGTCTTGGAAACTCCTTATTTCACCTTCCATTTTGAATCAGAGTCTTGCTAGGTAGAGTATTCTTGGTTGTAGGCCTTAGTTTTTCATTGCTTGGAATATTTTTTGCCATTCCCTTCTGACTTGTAGTGTTTCTGCTGAGAAATCTGATGATAACCTTATTGGAGCTCCCTTGTATGTTATTAGTTGTTTCTCTCTTGCTGCTTTTAGGATTCTCTCTTTGTCTTTGAATGTTGCCATTTTAATTATGATGTGTCTTGAAGTGGGCCTGTTGGGGTTCCTCTTCATTGGGACCCTCTGTGCTTCCTGGACTTGCGTGACTCTTTCTCTCCTCATGTTAGGGAAGTGTTCTGTCATTGGTTTTTCAGAGAGGTTTTCTATCCTTTGCTCTTATTCTTCTCCTTCTGAAATTCCTATGATACGAATATTATTACATTTCATGTTGTCCTGCAGCTGTCTTAGAACCTCTTCAGTCTTGTTCAGTCTTTTTTCATTTTGTTGCACTGTCTGGGAGTTTTTGTCTACACTGTCTTCCAGCTCGCTGATCCGATCTTCTGCTTCCTCTAGCCTGCTTTTAATTCCTTCTATTGTGTTCTTCAATTCAGAGATCGTATTCTTTATTTCCTCCTGGCTCTTATTGATAGTTTCTATGTCCTTTTTCATGCTGGTGTAATTCTCAGTAAGTTCCTTGTAGTTTTTCTGGAGTTCCTTGTAGTTTCCCTGGAGTTCTTTGTAGTTTCCGCTGAGCTCATTGAGTTTCTCCATAATCCATGTATTGAATTCCATATCTGATTTTTTGCTCCCCTCTAATTCATTTAGCATTCTTTTTGGGGATTCTACCTTTCCTTTTGATGCAGGGGTTGTTTCTCTGTCTCCCAATTTTTGTGACTCCTATTGTTTGTTGGTGCTTCTTAGAATGATCTGCACTTCCTGGATCTGCCCCTGGTGGCGTCAGATCCTGTACCAGTCTGGGCCTAGGCAGCCTGTTGGAGACTTCCAGGGATCTACTGCCTTTGTCTGGCTTCTTTAGTTGTTAATCTATTCAATCTGTGATTAGCCGTCAGGCTTAAGGACCATGGATGTTGCAGCTTAATTCCTGTAGGCTGGGCTTTTGCTTCCCCTAAGACTGACGCCACTTGGAGGGGGGGGGGAGTGGTCTACCTGCAGTACTGGGGATGAGTCAGCACTGGGACCTGGTCAGCTGCCTCCCCAGTTCTCCCCTCAAAGCCACCACACCAAACTCTCCCCAAGCATCTCTAGTCCTCTCTGCCTTCCTTCCGCTCGAGCCCAGGGTAAGTGGGGGCCAAAATATTTTCATATGTGATCTACTTAAGAGCTTTTTTTCTCCCGCTGTTTCTCTCCGGCTAGCAAGAAACCCTGTGGCTTTTCACAGCTGGATACTGTTTTACTTTCCACTCTGTTGCTGTAGGCTGGGAAGCTCAGCTGGGGGTTTAGACCCTGCCCTCCTCAGGGGGAAGCCCTGGCTGCTGAGCTGTTTCTCAGTCCCTTCAGCTGCCACCCGTGTGAGCCCAGCCAGCCCTTCTGCGTCTCCACACTCCCTACTGGTCACGTTGTGATGTAGTGGCCTTTTCTGTCTCTCCGTGGTTATAAAACTTCTCTCCAACTAGTGTTCAGTTGGTTATTCCAGATGATTTCTCCAAAATTAAGCTGTAAATCCAGACTAGTTCTGGGAGGAGGTTAGTGTAGCTTCCACTTATTCTTCCACCATCTTGTTTCTCCACTTACTCTTGCCCTCTACTCAGATTTTCAGTTGATCTTTCAACAATTAACCTGAACAATCAGTGGAATCTTGGCTGATGTGTAGTTTTAAAGCCAAGGAGCACAGAACATGCTTTGTACGATCCAGTAAGGAAATTTCATAAGTTGAAGGGGAAATACCTTGTGCGTGGCATCAACATCAGCGAAGGGACCAGACAGAAATTGCAGCGTTGAAGCTCCCTCTGCTCTAGAAGCAGGGGGCCCAAATGCCACACAGGGATCCCTAGCCCTAACAAGGAGTGACTTGGAAGGATATACAGAGTCTGGGAGACTCAGACTACACATACACAGTGAGCAGCTTGTCCACAATGATAGTGCCAACCTGGAGAGTTCCAGATAGGGACTCAATCTTCTAAAATGAGTCTGTTGCTGCACCTGGGACTGTCAGAGGAACATGCAGGCTGTAGCCAGCCATGACTTTGAAAGACATTTTGCTTTTGGGGGCGTTGGTATGCACAGAGAACCAAACAGTGATTCAGTGCTGCAGTGTGGGTATTGCAAAGAGACTTCTTAAAAAGGAGCTGAAATGTGGTGGGGCAAGGACTCCGCATGCAGCTGTTCTGCCAGCAGAGACGACATTGAAAGTGCAGTTAGAGAGAGAAACCTAGCAAATCAGAAAAAGTGCTTCTCTTGGACATGTTCTGAACCTCTCTCAGCCACGTCAAGACACACCAGAGTGACGAGTTCTTTCCCACTCAGACCAACTGGGCAGAGAGATTAGAGACTGGCTCAAACAAGAGGTAGGGGGTAGGCTAGAACAGAGATCTTGTTGAGCAGATTGGGGAAGAAAACATGTTTCTCTAGTCTCAAGTCTTCAAGAGGTGCCCTGCCCCCCAGACCAGAGCAAGCTGATCAGCTGCTGCCAGTGTGGCTGTGGAGAGGTACCTTGCAGAATGGGAAAATTGCTTTTAGACCCATTCTGAACTTTTCTCAACCTCATCAGACCATGCTAGGTTTCTGAGTCTGTTCCCACTGGGTCCACCTGGGCAGTCTGGACTGTGTCTCATGCAAAAGCAGTCGTCTGGGAGTTAGAAGGACAAGATCTGAGCACGTGGGATTCTATGCAGCCAGGTAGGACATCCCCCCACCCCCTCACCACGCCACCCACCACCATCAAAAGTACAAACCTCTGTGAAGAAACAGGCATGCCCATCCCCCTCCAGAATGTGCAGATACCACATCAACAAGAAAACTGCAGAACAGTCCTGCCAGGTTCACGATCCCCCTGCTGGGTGCATTTCCGCAGGGGAAAGGGGCCTTTCTGAAGTTTTCTCAGCCTGACAAGCCACGCTGGCTCCCCTGGTCCTATTCCACTGAAACCAGCTGGGCAAAGAGAGCAGTAATGGGCGCAACAAGGGGTATTCAGGGCCCCACCCATCCTTGGGTCTTATACTAAGCTGCCATCAGTACCAAGCAGAAAAGGGATGACCCCTCACACAGATTGTCCCCTCACATTAAACAGACAGCTAACTCATCAGAAACTATACATTACTGGAAATAATCTGGGACAGACCAAGACGTGTAGTGCAGTGGCAGGGGAACACACCAACATCTTCCCTGAAGTCTAAACAACGCCTCCCATGGGGATACCCAGGGGTCCCATCCTCCAAGTTGTACCAGAAGCCCTCTCAGAACCGGACGGGTCAGTAGCGAGGCTAAGACTAATAGCAGGACTACAGACAGAGACAGGTGGAGGTGGAAACTGCGGTGCTTTCAGACATTAGATGACCCACCCCTGGGCCTTGTACTGTTAAAAAGCCAGCAATGCAGAGAAGCAAGGTCCATCATGGACACAGGCAAGCCTGAAGGAGACAGCCACAGACGGGATCCCTTGGAGTTTTGAAAAGGCTGCCTAAAGAGAGCTAGACAGGGACAGCATCCAGAAGGAGAAAGTAGCAGACAACCACTAAACTCTGCTAAGATGAAGTTCAACTCATTCTTTTCATTATGTGCGTTATTTTTTCTTTTGCATAGTTTTTTAACATATTACTTTTTTCAATTTTGTTGCTATTTTTTTCACTTCAAATCTTATATTTTATTCCCCCTTTCTTACTCCATTTTGTCTTCTTTCTTCCTCTTCTCATTTTTGTTTTAAATTTTATTCTTTCCCCTTTTCTGCCTTGTTTCTAGTCCTTACTCTTATTACCTCTCCTCCCCCTATTCTTTAAAAATCATTTTTCTTCCCTTTAGCCATTTCATATTCCTTTTTTCTTCCCTATAATATTCTTATTCCTTTTCCACCTTAATTAATATTTGGTCATTTGTCATTGATAATTGTTTTTCTTCAATTTTGTTCCATTTTTTACTATCTCTTTTATTTCAAATTTCGTTTTTTACTCTTCTTTGTCTTACTCCATTGAGCATTCTTCCTTTCTTTTCTTATTTACATTTAAAATTTTATTTTTTTCCCTTTCTTCACCTTGCTTCTATTCTCCACTCTTATTATTTCTCCTCCTGCAAACCTCTCAAAATAATTTTTCTTTCCTTTAATCACTTCATATTCTTTTTCTCTTTTTAAAAATAATATTCTTATTCTTTTCTCACCTTTATTAAGTTTGCTCATTTGTTACTGATGTTGCTGTTTTTGTTGCAGGGTACTTCTATTTTTGTTTCTTGTTCTGTCAGCACTTGTACAACAGCATACAAGCTGTGGTGTGGGTTGAGACTCTCAGTCAGCCAGCCAGAAGGGGAGAGCCCACAAATGAATGGGTCAACATAAATCAAAATGCAGGAAGACAAACAATCCAATTTAAAAATGGACAAAGGACCTAAATAGATACTTCTCTAAGGAGGAGATACAGATGGCCTACAGAAATATAAAAGATGCTCAACATCTCTAGCCATCAGAGAGATGCAAATTAAAACCACAATGAGATATCACTTTACACTTGCCAAAATGGCTATTAATAAATCAACAAGCCACAAGTGCTGGTGAGGATGTGGAGAAAAGGGAACCCTAGTGCACTGTTGGTAGGGGTGCAGACATGTACAGTCACTGTGGAAAATAGTATTTAATTTCCTCAAAAATTAAAAATGTAACTACCTTTTGATCTAGTAATTCCACTGCTGAGAATATACCCTAAGAATCCAAAAAAAAAAAAAAAAAAAAGCAATTCTAAAGAACCTATGCACCCCTGTATTCATAGCAGTGCTATTTATAATAGCCAAGAGTTGGAAACAGCCTTAGTGCCCTTCAGTAGATGAGTGCATTAAAAAAGTGTGGTATATTTACACAATGGAATACTACACAGCAGGAAAAAAAGGAGTACCTACCTTTTGTGACACTGTGGATGGAACTGAAGATTATTATGCTAAGTGCAATAACCCATTCAGTGAAAGACAAATGCCATATGATCTCACTTAGAAGAAGAATCTTATGAACAAAATAAACTAATGAGTAAAATAGAACCAGAGGCATAGAATCATGGAATAGACTGACAGCTGTATAAGGGGAGGAAGGAAATAGGGACTGTTTGAAAGAAGGTGAGGGGATTCATCAAAGAACATATATGGGGGGCTTTCAGCCAAGATGGAGGCCTAGACAGGCACCCTGTATCTCCCTCCACAACTACCTCAAAACCAGTGACAACCAGAAGTTCCAGAAAATTGATCTGCTTGGAAGTCCAACAAACAAAGATATAAAGAAGAAATACTCATCCAGACAGGTAGGAGGAGTGGAGCTGGGGTGGAGAGGATGTGATGTGATGGCAGCAGCAGCAGCGACAGTGGCAGGTTGGTGGAAAGCACAGTCACACATCTTAAAAAGTAGGGAGGGACACCTGGGAAGCGCTCCCAGCACCAGACCAGACCACATAGTTTACGGTCCCCCACGCCAGGGACAATAAAGCCTCATTGCTTCTGACTGCGCAAACCAGTAGGGGTTGGGGCGGAGGAAGAAACTGCTGGTCTCTCAGTAGAGTCCACTTGTTTAAAGGGCCCCTGTGGTTCTAAAACATCCACAGACCCACTCACTCTGGGAACGATGACCAAGGCAATAGCTAGAGAGGCCCCAGTCTCATACGGAAGTGGGAGAAGTGACTGGAAAAGGGGCTAGTGCTGGGAATATGGCATTGTTCCCTCTCTGACCCCTCCCCCATGTGCAGCACCACAACGTGGTGAAACAAGTCACCCATACTGACGAATACCTGAAGGTCTACCCTTATTACATAACAGGTGTGATAGTTCTACCTAAGACATAGAGACAAACAAACACAGGAGCCTGTCAAGATGAGGAGACAGAGAAGTATGGCCCAAAAGAGAGAATGGATCAAGGTTCCAGTGGGAGAACCAAGCGACGAGGAGATAGCCAACCTAACAGACAAGAAGATAGCCAACCTAACAGACATAGAGTTCAAAACACTGGTGATAAAGATGCTCATAGGCTTGATAGATATGCTTAAGTATGGCAAACACAAAAGGGAAGAAGTGAAGCCTATGGTAAATGAAACAAAGGGAAATCCACACAAAACCAATGGTGAAGGGAAGGAAACTGGGGTTCAAATCAGTGATTTGGAACATAAGGAAGAAAAAAACAGTCAACCAGTACAGAATGAGGAAACAAGAATTGAAAAAAGTAAGAAGAGGTTTAGGAACCTCTGGGACAACTTTAAATGTGCCAACATTTGAATCATAGGGGTGCCAGGACAAGAGGAAGAACAAGAAATTGAAAACTTATATGAAAAAGTAATGGAGAAAAACTTCCCAAATTTTGTGAAGGAAATAGACATACAAATCCAGGAAGGACAGGGAGTCCCAAACAATCTAGACCCAAGGAGGACCACACCAAGACACATCATCATTAAAATGCCAAAGATTCAAGATAAAGAGAGAATCTCAAAAGCAGCAGAAGAAAAGCAGAGAGTTACCTAAAAAGGGGTGCCTATAAGACTGTCAGCTGATTTCTTAAAAGAAACATTGAAGGCAAGAAGGGACTGGCAAGAAGTATTCAATGTGATGAAAAGCAAGGACTTACAACCAAGATTACTCTATCCAGCAAAGCTATCATTTAGAATGGAAGGGCAGATAAAGTGCTTCCCAAACAAGGTAAAGCTAAAGGAGTTCATCGTCACCAAACCATTATTATATGAAATGTCAAAGGGACTTACTTAAGAAAAAGAAGATCAAAATTATGAACATTAAAATGACAACAAACTCACAACCCCCAACAACTGAATCTAAAATATAAAAACAAAATCCAACTAAGCGAACCAGAATAGAAACAGAATCATAGGTAAGGGGATCATTTGGAGGGTTATTGGCTAGGAGGGCAAAGGGGGAGAAATAGGGAAATAGTGCAGAGATTAAGAAGCATAATTGATTGGTACAAAATAGACAGGGGGAAGTTAAGAATAACATAGGAAAGGGTGACCCATGGACATGAACTAAGAGGGGTGGGATTGTTGGAGGGAAGGGAGGTCCTAGGCGGAGGGGAGCAAAGGAAAAAAATTGGGACTACTGTAGCAACATAATCAATAAAATATACTTTTAAAAAGAACATATATGAAAAACCCATGGGTATGGACAATGACGTGGGGATTGACTATGGAAGTGGGGGGTGGGCTGGGGAAGGAGGGCAAAGGTAGAAAAATTGGGACAACTCTAACTACATAAACAATTAAAAAAAAATACCAGGGTATTTTATTTTTAGTAGATACCTCTTGTCTACTGCTGGTCACATCAATTTTAGCTTTATCCTCCCCTTCAAATGGTGCATGAGTGTTTAACACTCAATCAGTTGAGGATTTGATCTTCATGACAAAACAAGAGTCATCTTTGCTTGGAGTCATCTTTCATTAGTTGAATGTCTCTTTATCTTAAAATGCATCACAGAAACATCCTGACCTGAGGACTTCATATTAATATGATTGTTGTTTTAGTCTATACTCATTTCACAGAATTATCATCTGTCATGGGTCACAGACTAATGAAGTGAAATGGTGAGACCAGTCTGGATTTTTCTTCTTCCTTGTTTTTTGTGCATTCTCGTTTTTCCCATCACCTGTGTAGCCACCATTTATTCCACCTTACAGGATATGCTTTGTTTTTATTTTTCAAGAACTGATTAGAGATATTTAACAAGTCTTCTAATTCATTAATTTGTTTTGTTTCTATTTTCCTTTTTGTTTTTTTTTATAATACTGTCATTCTTATAAACATTTTTTATTTATTTGCTTATTGCTTTGATAAGAAATAAAGACAGTAGAGGTCATGAATTTTTATCAGGTATTACCTTAACTTTCTCTCATGTGTTTCAATCTGTATTATTACTCTATTATTATTATTATTACATTTTATTCTTTTCTACTAATCACCATAAAATTTCCAAGTAGCTGAGTTTTTTGCTTTTTTTTTGTTTTGTTTTGCCCCCTCATTTTTATTGTTGATTTTCTCTTTTATTACATTTTTAGTTACCATATTTTTTGCAGTATAAGACGCACCTCACCATAAGATGCACCTAGGTTTAGAGGAGAAAAACAAGAAAAAAAAATCTGAACAAAATGGTGTACTAAAATATTTAATAAAATATAACAGAATAATATTTCAACCACGTAAAGTGAACAGCAGTCAACAGTAGTATTAGGAACCGTCATCACTGTCATTAACAAATGAGGAGAGACTTTAAGGTTCAAGTACTTTTCCAATTCTCTGGGAACCCCAAGAGCTCATCATCGCTAGTGTCAGAATTTATGAAGCTCAGTTGCTCACAATCACTGATATCACTTTATTCGCTATCTTCATATATGATACTATCTTCAGTTCCATCTAAGGCATTGCTAATGCCACATTTTTTTGAATGACCGTACAACAATTTCATCCTTCACTGACAGGTCAGGTAATACACATCACGGTCTGTGATGCAATATTTGCTCCATTAGATGCACAGACATTTCCCCTCACTTTTTTGGGGAAAAAAAGTGCTTCTTATGAAGTGAAAAATATGGTACATTGCTGTCAGGGAAAGTAGGTTATACTTTCTTCTTGGAGATATTTTTGAGGATTTTTTTTAATAGTAAAATATGTACAGCAAATAGTGGTAATTATCTATTAGTGTTTGCGAAGAAGGTGTGTTCAGGATATAGATTTCAAGTAATATCTAGGTTAATAACTGTTATGTTTTCTCTATTTGATTTTTTATATTACAAAAGTGATACCAGCTTGCTATATTAAGTATTACAATACAAACAATAAAGATTCATAAGCGCAGAGTCAATAATCTCATCACCCCCTCTCCCCAAACTATTGTTAAGAGCAAAGAAAGGACCCTTTCATTAAAATTTTATTTTATTTTATTTTATTTTTCCATTACCATTTATCCCCCTTATATCCCCTCCACCCTGCAATCACCACACTGTTGTTCATGTCCATGAGTCCTTTTTCCTTTTTGCTTTATCTCTTCACCCTAACCTCCCCCAGCCAACTGTCATTCTGCTCTCTATCTATGAATCTGTCTCTGTTTTGCTTGTTAGTTCAGTTTGTTCATTAGACTCCACATAGAAGTGAAATCATATGGTATTTGTCTTTCTCTGACTGGCTTATTTCACTTAGCATAATGTTCCCTAGGTCTATCCATGCTGTTGCAAAACATAAAATTTTCTTCTTGTTTACAGTTGAGTATTATTCCATTGTGTAAATATTCCCTACTTGCTTTGTCTATTCTTCTACTGATAGACACTGGGGCTGCTTCCATATCTTGGTGATTGTAAATAATGTGGCAACGAACGGTGTTTATGTTCTTTAGAATTAGGTTTTTGGGTTTCTTCAGATAAACTCCCAGGGGTGGAATTGCTGGGTCATAAGGCAGTTCCATTTTTAATTTTTTGAGGTATCTTCATATGCTTTCCACAGTGGCTGCACCAATCTGCATTCCCACCAACAGTGCAAAAGGGTTTCCCTTTATCCAAATCCTCATCAGCACTTTTTGATTTATTGTTGACAGCCATTCTGACAGGTGAGATGTGTCTATTCAGGTCCTTTGCCCATTTTTTTAATGGGCTTGTATGTTTTTTTGGTGTTGAGTTTTGTAAGTACTTTATAAATTTTGGATATTAATCCCTTATCAGATGTCCTGGAGAATATGTTCTCCCATTCTGTGGGTGGTCTTTTTATTTATTTTTTGATGATTTCCTTTGTTTGCAAAAACTTTTCAGTTTAATATAGTCCCATTTGTTTATTTCTGTTTGTTTGTTTGTTTCCTTTGCCTGGGGAGACATATCCAATGAAAAATTGCTATGAGCAATCTCGGAGCTATTGTTGCCTTTATTTTCTTCTAGGATTTTTATGGTTTTGGATGTAACATTTAAGTCTTTGATCCATTTTGAATTTATTCCTGTGTGTGGTGTAATAAGGTAGTCTACTTTTATTTTTTCTGCACATATCTGTCCAATTTTCCCAACACCGTTTATTGAATAAACTATGTTCAGCCCATTGTATGTCCTTGCTTCCTCTGTCAAATATTGACTGTAAAGGTGTGAGTTTATTTCTGGGTTTTCTATTCTGTTCTATTGATCTTTGTATCTGTTTTCATGCCAGTACCATGCTGCTTGGGTAACTATGGCCTTGTAGTATAGTTTGATATTAAATAGCTTGATTCCTTGCACTTTGTTCTTTTTTCCTCAGGACCACTGTTGCTATGCAGTGCCTTTTGTGGTTCCATATACATTTTTGACATATTTGTTCTAGTCTGTGAAATAGGTAATTTGGAATCTTGATAGGAATTGCATTGAATCTATAGGTTGCTTTGGGTAGTACGGACATTTTAATGATGTTAATTCTTTCTATCCATGAATATGGTATGTACTTCCATTTATTTGTATCTTCTTTAATTTCTTTCTTTGGTGTCTATAATTTTATAAGTACAGGTCTTTTACATCCTTGGTTGGGTTTAACCCTAGGTATTTCATTCTTTTTGAAGTAATTATGAATGGGATTGTTTCCTTAATTTCCCTCTCTGTTACTTAGTTATTGGCATATAAAAATGTAACTGATTTCTGGATATTAATTTTGTCTCCTGATACTTTGCTGAATTCATTTATCAGATCTAGTAGTTTCTTAGTGGAATATTTGGGGTTCTCTATGTACAGAATTATGTCATCTGCAAATAAAGACAATTTTACTATTATCTTTCCATTGTGGATGCCTTTTATTTTTTCTTCTTGTCTGGTTGCTGTGGCTAGCACTTCTAGTACTATGTTGAATAAGAGAGGTGAAAGCAGACACCCCTGTCTTGTTCCTGATCTTAAGGGGAATGCTTGTAATTTTTCCTCATTGAGTATGGTACTGGCAGTGGGTTTGTCATACATGACCTTTATTATGTTTAGGTATGTTCCTTCTATTCCCATTTGCTGAGAGTTTTTATCATAAATGGGTGTTGATTTTATCAAGTGCTTTTTCTGTGTTTATTGATATGATCATGTGGTTTTTATCTTTCATTTTTTTTATGTGGTGAATCACATTTATTGATTTGTGAATGTTGTACCAACCTTGCATTCCCAGAATAAATCCTACTTGATCATTGTATATGATCTTTTTGACACATTTCTGTATTCAGTTTGCTAATATTTTGTTGAGGATTTTAGCATCTATGTTTATCAGGGACATTAGCCTATAATTTTCTTTCTGTGTATTGTCTTTATCTGTTTGTGGAATTGGATAATGCTGTCCTCATAAAATGAGTTTAAGAGCCTTACTTTCTCTTGAATTTTATGAAATAGTTTGAGAAGGAGACACGTTAGTTCTTCTCTGACTGTTTGGTAAAACTCACCCGTGAAGCCATCCAGTCCAGGGCTTTTGTTCGTTGGGAGTTTTTGATTACTGCTTCAATTTCACTAGGCATAATGTGCCTATCCAGATTCTCTGATTCTTCCTGGTTTACTTTTGGAAGATTGTATGTTTCTAGGAATTTACCCATTTCATCCAGGTTGTCCAGTTTGTTAGAATATAGCTGTTGATAATATTTTCTTACAATCCTTTTTATTTCTTTGGTGTCAGTTGTTAATTCTCCTCTTTCATTTCTGATTTTATTTATTTGGGTTCTCTTTTTTTCTTGATGAGTCTTATTAAAGGTTTGTCAATCTTCTTTATCTTTTCAAAGAGCCAGCTCTTGGATACATCGATCTTTTGTATTTTTTTTAATACTCTATTTTGTTTATTTCTGCTCTGATTTTATTATTTCCTTCCTCCTACACATCATAGTTTCTGTTTGTTGTACTTTCTCGAGTTTCTTTAAATGTGATGTTAGATAGTTTGTTTAGGGTTTTTCTTTGTTTTTTGAGGTAATCCTGTAATGCTATGAGTTTCTGTCTTATAATTGCTTTCCCAGTGGCCTACAGATTTTGGGTTGTGTCCTCATTTTCATTTGTTTCAAGGCATCTTGTGATTTCTTCCTTGACTTTGTTGTTGACGCATTCATTGTTTAATAACATGTTATTTAGCTTCCATGTCTTTGTGTGTTTTTCAGTGTTTTTCTTGTAATTAATTTCTAGTTTCATAGCATTGTGATCAGAGAAGGTGCTTGATATAATTTTAGCCTTCTTAAATTTATTGAAACTTGTTTTGTGCCCTAACTTGTGGTCTATCCTATAAAACTTTCTATGTGCACTTGAAAAATATGTATATTCTGCTGCTTTGGGATGAAATGCTCTGAAGAGATCAATTAAATCCATTTGATTTAAGGTATGGTTTAAGGCCACTGTTTCTTTGTTGATTTTCTGCCTAGAAGATCTATCCATTGAAGTCAATGGGGTGTTACAATCCTCAACTATGACTGTATTTCTGTCTATCTCTCTCCCTTTTTGTCCATCATGATTTGCTTTACATATTTAGGTGCTCCTATGTTGGGTGTATAAAGGTTTACTAGGGTTATAACCTCTTGTTGGATTATTCCCTTTATCATTATATAGTGTCCTTCTTTGTCTCTTACTGTAGCCTCAATTTTAAAGTCTATTTGTCAAATATAAATACTTCTATCCCAACTTTTTTTTCTTTTTCATTTGTATGAAATATCTTTTTCCATCCCTTTACTTTTAGTCTGTATCTTTCAATCTGAATTGGTCTCTTGGAGGCAGCACATATATGGGCCTTGTTTCCTTATTCATTCAGCTACCCTATGTCTTTTGGTTGGAGCATTTAAGCCATTTACATTTAAGATGATTATTGATAGATACATTTGTAGTGCCATTTTGTTAGACTGCTTTCTTCTGTTTTATTTTTCTTTCTTTCTTTTCTTTTTCTTCTTAAAGCAAGCCCTTTAACATTTGTTGCAGTAATGGTTTGGTGCTAACAAACTCCTTTAACTTTTTCTTGTCTGGGACGTTCCTTATTTCTCTTTCAATTTAAAATGATAGCCTTGCTGGGTGAAGTATCCTTGGTTGTAGGTCATTGCTTTTCATCACCTTGAATATTTCATGCCACTCCCTTCTGGCCTGAAATCTTTCCATTAAGTAATCAGATGACGGTCTAATTGGTGCTCCCTTGTAGGTAACTACCTGATTTTTTCCTTATGGTTTCTAGGATCCTCTCCTTGTCTTTAAGCCTTGTCATTTTAATTATTATGTGTCAGATGCCTCGTTAGCGCAGTAGGTAGCACGTCAGTCTCATAATTATTATGTGTCAAGGTGTAGGACTCTTTTGGTTCCAACTTGTTTGGGACTCTCTGAGCTTCCTGGACTTGTGTGTCTTTTTCCTTCACCAGATTAAGGAAGTTTTTGGTCATTATTCTTCAAATAGGTTCTCGATCTCCTGCTCACTCTCTTCTCCTTCTGGTATTTCCATAACATGGACGTTGTTATGCTGCATGTTGTTCAAAACGTTTCTTAAGCTCTCCTCATTTTTCTTAATTCTTTCTCTCTCTCTCTCTCTCTTTTTTTTTTTTTTTTTTTTTTGCTGTTCTGCCTAGGTGTTGTTCTACCTTGTCTTCCAAATCACTGATTCAATCATCTGCTTCATCAAACCTACTGTTTATTCCTTCCAGTATACTGTATTATTTATTTCAGATATTGCATTCTTTATTTCTGACTGGTCCTTTTTTATAGTTTCTATGTCTTTATTCATGCTGTTGAGTATCCTTAATATCATTACTTTAAACTTTCTGTCTGATAAATTGTTTGCCTCCATTTCATCTAGTTCTTCTGGAGAATTCTTGTTCTTTCATTTGGGGTCTGTTTCTTTGTCTTCCCATTTTGGCTGCTTCTTTCATTTTCCACCTTAGCTGTTAAACTAATCAGCAACTGAACTGATCAGTTGTTAACCTAATCAAGCTGTAATCAGCAGCCAGGCTTAAGCTCCACTGGGTGGGAAAGAGTAACTCCTGCAGGTGGGGCTATTGCTTCCCCTCAGGATGCCACTTGCAGGGCCATGTTCTGTATGAGAAAGATGGCTTTGCAGTTTGGGGAATGACTCAGCATAGGGATCCTGGTGGCTGTTCCTTCAGTTCTCTCCCCAGAGCCACCAACCCCAGACTCTCCTCAAGCAGCTCTAGTCCATCTGTTCTCCATCTGCCAGAGCCCAGGGTAAGTGGCTGCAAAAGAAATTGTATGCTTTGGCCCTTTAATAGGCTCTCTAAGTCTTCAGCTGTCCTCCCTGGCGGACAGAAGTCCTGCTGCTTTTCACAGCTGGATATTACCTGGGTTCCTTTCTGGCTCTAGTTCTGTAGGCTGGGGAGCCCAGCTTGCAGTTTAGACCCCACACTTCTCAGGGGAACCCCCACCAGCCACTGAAATAGCCCTCTCTGGAACTTCAGCTGCCACCCAGGGGAGCCCAGCCAGCCCTCCTGCGCTTCCTCCACACTCCCTACCAGTCTTGTTGTGGTGAAGTTGTTCCTTCTGTCTGTCCTTGGTTAAAAGGCTTCTATCCAGCTAGTGTTCAGTTGGTTATTCAGGATGATTTTTCTAAAATTTATCTTTAATTCCAGATTGGTCCTGAAAGGAGGTTAGTGTAGCTTCCACTTACTCCTCCACTATTTTGGATCCTCTAAAGAGACCTTCAGGACGCATGTTGATCTTGATCTTGATCTTGGTGGAACTCATTACTTTTTTCTTTTTTTTTTGGTTATTCAATTACAGTTGTCCCATTTTTCCCCCACTGCTCCCCGCTCCCAGCCCATCCCTTCTCCCACAATTGTATCCCTCCCCGTTGTCCATGTCCATGAGTCATTCATATACGTTCCTTGACTAGACCCTTTCCTTACTTATCCACCTTCTCTCCCTCCCCTCTCCCCCCTACTGACTACTATTCTAGTCTTTGCCTATTTAGTTCATTTGTTTGTGTTGCTCTTTAGTTTCCTGTATTGGGTGATATCATATGGTATTTTGTTTTCTTTGCCTGGCTTATTTCACTAAGCATAATTCTCTCTAATTCCATCCATGTTGTCACAAATGGCAGGAGTTCCTTGTTTCTTTCTGTTACATAGTATTCCATTGTGTAGATGTACCACAGTTTTTTGATCCACTCATCCACAGACAGGCACCTAGGTTGTTTCCAGCACTTACCTATTGTAAACAGGGCTGCTATGAACATAGGGGTGCATAAGTTCTCTTGAATTAGGGTTTCAGGATTTTTCGGGTATAATCCTAGCAGTGGAATCACTGGTTCAAATGGCAGTTCCATTTTTAGTTTTTTGAGGTAATTCCATACTGTTTTCCATAGTCTGCATTCCCACCAACAGTGCAGTAGGGTTCCTGTTTCTCCACATCCTCGCCAGCATTTGTTGTTTGTTGATTTGTTGATGATGGCCATTCTGACAGGTGTAAGGTGGTATCTCATTGTGGTTTTTACTTGCATCTCTCTGATGGCCAATGATGTTGAGCATTTTTTCATGTGCCTATGGACCTTCTGTATGTCCTCTTCGGAGAAGTGTTTGTTCAGATCCTTTGCCCATTTTTTAATTGGGTTGTTTGTTTTCTTCATGTTGAGTCGTATAACTCTTTATATATTTTGGAGATCAGTCCCCTGTCTGTGATATCATTGGCAAATATGTTTTCCCATATGGTTGGTTTCCTTTTCATCTTGCTGATGTTTTCTTTTGATGAGCAGAAACTTTTTAGTTTGATGTAGTCCCATTTGTTTATTTTTTCCTTTATTTCTCTTGCCTTGGGAGATGTATCCGTGAAGATATTGTTACGTGTGATATCTGAAATTTTCCTGCCTATGTTTTCCTCTAGGACTTTTATGGTATCACGGCTTACATTTAAGTCTTTGATCCATCTTGAGTTTATTCTCGTGTGTGGTGTAAGTTGGTGGTCTAGTTTCATTTTTTTGCACGTCCCTGTCCAGTTCTCCCAGCACCATTTGTTAAAGAGGCTCTTCTCACTCCATTTTATGTTCCTTCCTCCTTTATCAAATATTAGTTGACCATAGAGGCCTGGGTTTATTTCTGGGCTTTCAATTCTGTTCCACTGATCTATATGTCTGTTCTTATGCCAGTACCAGACTGTTTTGATCACAGTGGCTTTGTAGTATTGTTTGATGTCTGGTATCGTGATTCCTCCTGCTGTGTTCTTCTGTTTCAAGATTGCTTTTGCTATTCAGGGTCTTTTTTGGTTCCATATGAATTTTTGGAGGATTTGTTCTAGGTCAGTGAAATACGTCATTGGTATTTTAATAGGGATTGCATTGAATTTGTAAATTGCTTTGGGTAGTATGGCCATTTTGATGATGTTGATTCTTCCCATCCAAGAACATGGTATTTGCCTCCATTTATTTGTATCTTCCTTAATTTCTTTCTTCAATGTTGCATAATTTTCAGTGTACAGGTCTTTTATCTCTTTGGTTAAGTTTATTCCTAGGTACTTTATTTTTCTTGTTGCTATAGTAAATGGTATTTTCTTTTTTGCTTCTGTCTCTGATATTTTATTGTTGGTGTACAGAAATGCCTTAGATTTCTGTATATTTATTTTGTACCCTGCTATTTTGCCAAATTCGCTTATTATATCAAGTAGTCTTTTAGTGGATTTTATAGGGTTTTCTAGGTATACTATCATGTCGTCTGCAAATAGTGATAGTTTTACTTCTTATTTCCCAATTTGGATGCCTTTTATTTCTTTGTCTTGTCTGATTGCTGTGGCTAGGACTTCCAACACTATGTTGAATAGAAGTGGGGAGAGTGGACAGCCTTGTCTAGTTCCTGATTTCAGGGGGAATGCTTTCAGTTTTTGTCCATTGAGTATGATGTTGGCTTCAGGCTTCTCATATATAGCCTTAATGATGTTAAGGTATGCTCCCTCTATTCCCATTTTGCTGAGTGTTTTCAACATAAATGGGTGTTGTACTTTATCAAATGCTTTTTCTGCATCTATAGATATGATCATGTGATTTTTGTCTTTCATTTTGTTTAGGTGATGTATTATATTTATTGATTTGCGAATATTAAACCATCCTTGCATCCCTGGGATGAATCCCACTTGATCGTGGTGTATGATCTTTTTGATGTATTGTTGGATCCTGTTTGCCAAAATTTTATTGAGGATTTTGGCATCTATGTTCATCAGTGATATTGGCCTGTAGTTTTCTTTCTTTGCTGTGTCTTGACCTGGTTTTGGGATTAGGGTAATACTGGCTTCATAGAAAGAGTTTGGGATTCTTCCCTCTTCTTGGATTTTTTGGAATAGTTTGAGGAGGGTAGGAGTTAGTTCTTCCCTAAATGTTTTGTAAAATTCACCTGTGAAGCCATCCGGTCCCGGGCTTTTGTGTGCAGGGAGATATGTTGTTTTAACGTGAAGATTTAGATCTTTTCTTTCAGGAGACACTACTTTTATTAACTTATTGAATATATTATTGTTCCTTTTTTGTTGTTCTCTTCCTTAGGAAAACCAATTATGTATGTGCTGAATCTTCCTTGTTTCACATCTATAACTCAGATGTTAGTTAAAATCTCTTGGCCCTTTAAAGATCTAAATAAGTGGTTCAGTCCCTCGACAATTCCAGTACCTATAAACAACTAAAGACTTTACAACATCAACTAAATCCTGTATCTTTGTTTCTCTCCATATGCTCATAGATACAAAACTATAAACATACAAAATGACATAGTATTTTTTTAATTTCATTTTCCCAAGAAATCAACTGATACCAATATTTAATGATTTTTAGTTTAATTTACTTAAGGTTTGAGAAGACATAAGAAGGGGTTATATAACAGGGCTGTAGCCTGTCATCTCTCACACTGACTCTTTATCCTCCTGCCACTTCTGCTCCTCATCCCCTCCAGCACGGATGGCTGCCCAGTTCCAAATCTTCCCCCCATGTATTGCAGAGTAACTTTCCTCTTTCTTTAAAACCTTCTTAATTAACAACTTACCAAACCCGAAGCTAGAAGTGTGTTGGTGTGGGGAATTAGAACTCATTTCTACTCTTAGAATCCACTCAAATAAAGATTTTAGTCACAGGTGCATTCGGGTGTTTAAATGATGTCATCAGGATTATATTTCCTACTCTTCCTCTCAGGTTATATCTTTCTCTCTTTCTTTTGCCTAATTCTCTTCTGATTCAAATATGCTCATTATCTGTGGCAGGAAGTATGGCCACTGGTAGCCCCAATCCTTTATATAACCTTACAATATATGGTACAAAAATGAGACACTCCCTCTCTTTCCCAATATTTCATATATCAAATCTCTTGAAATATGACTGGATTTGCTTGGATCGATGTCCAATTGCATTGTGTAAACATGGTGGGGGTATCATGACTGGATAGGGTGGTTAGTGTCTCCACCCCCTTTAGCAGCCCCATGGTAATCCTTGGTGATCTGTGATGACCAATTCCCCATTATAAAGAGGAGTGCTATGTTGAAAAGACAAAAAACAACAGATGTCTATCATACCTCACACTCTCTGGTGCCTTAGCTGTGTTCCCTTTCTCTCCCATTGACGCCTGATAGTAAGCAGCTAGGAAAATTCCTTGGCAAGTGGGATGGGGAAACAGATAACTGAACAAACTGGCCAACCAATTTACAGCCAGATACAGAAGGTCACCAAGGCGGGAAGCCCTGGGTGCCTCGCAACAGCCAAAATCTGTGCCTGGACCTTGCCCCCAGAGTGGCCTTTCCTCCTTTGGCATACCACTAGTCATACAGTTTAGACCCCCCAACCATTCCTCCATAGAGATAACTTCTAGGCCTCAGTTGTATTTCAGCTCGAAGCTCGGAAAAGCAGCAAAACCAGGTGAGTGATGCCAGGACCAGCTGCAATGACTAATGACTTCCTTCCCAAGCACTGATCAATCGCAACCCTGAAAAGAATACACCTGGAAAAGCTGATGACTATTCTTTTGAGATCCTTCCCTGAGACTCCCCTAAACTCCCAGCCTTTAAAACCATCCAGATGTAGGACCCAGCTCACACTCTTCCTTCCGGGAGCATGACTGTGCTTTTCCCTTCTCCATCATCTTCTCCCACAGGCCATCTCCTGAACTCTAAGGGTCCCCAAGAAACTTGCAAATAGGGGAACAATGGGAAGACAGCTCATCACCGGTTAACCCCTTGAACCTGTCACCAAGGCCCCCTATTTTTCCTTCTATCCTAGGCCCTTCCTTTGTTTTATTGGCCCCAGCTTTAATAAATATACTCTCAAAATCACCTGGACTCCAATTATGAAATCTTTCCTGCACAAAATCAAGAACCTGCACAACACAGGCCAGTCTGAGGCAGACCTGCTCCAGACACAGCCCTTCTCTGATAACACTTTAGCTCATCCTATTTTTAGTTCAGAGTTATTTCCAGGACCTTTCAGAACCTTTTTGCTAAAATATTGTTGGGAGGGGGCAAAACAGAATTCAATTAAGTAAATTTAAAATTTTAATTGACTTTATGAAACAATTTGTGAGTTGGGCAGCATCCCATCTAGCAACTAGAAGGATGCTCCAAGGGGTTGTACAAGATAGAAAGTTTATATAAAAAGAAGAGTGGGGCAAGGGAGCTATGAATAAAAGAAAAGGATTGTTTTTAGAACAGTACATTTTCTTTTTCAGAAAAGGGAACATCAATCATGTTTATCATGGAGATTGCCTCTTCTTTCTCTGGGAGATGGAAAGACCCCATGTAACATTATTTCATTGGTGTTGACCAGAAAATTCCAGATTAGTTGATTAAGATTATATTTCTAGGAAATGTTGAAACACCAATTAGGCCAGGTATTAAATCGAGGTTTGGTATCATGGACTTTAAGCAGAAATGACACCATTTTGGACCTGTGTTGTTATCTTTAACAATATCAATATTTGTACCCTATTAAAGATTTGAGGAACTAGCATTGTTACTGTACAGTTAGGAGGGGTCCTGCTGTCCACCATTAGTAAATTCTGGAGGTAGAGATTTGGTGAAAAAGAAAAGGGGTTGTTTATTTAAAGGCTATACAATTTTGGAAGAATAATGGGCTTCTGCCTCAAAGCTCATTTTCTTTAAAACACCCGAAGGTAAATAGCCCCTCAACCCCTTGCCAGCTCAGTTCAAGGATGCACCTGGAATCCCTTCTCCCATTTAAAAAATATACCATTATTTAGGAAAAATAGGCGACTTAGCTGGTTCCCAGTTACAGTTCCGCTCCAGGCGCCTTTTGGAGACTGAGCCCACCCCGCGTCCTTGTGGCAGCTGCCCTTTTCCTCAGGCTGCTGCCCTCCTGCCCAGCGCTTACAGTCCGTCCCTCAGGTCATCGGCTTGCCAGTGTGTCCATGCACCTGGCCAAGCAGATGTACACAGGACAGCATCCTGCTGCTGCTTTTTCCGAGGGGCGAGGGCTTGTCAGATCACGTGGTCTCCAGGACCTGCAGCCCAGGAACATTCTGGCACCTGACCCCTAACTGGGCTCCCAAAAGGAAGGAAGCACCATGAGCTTCCACCACACCCTCTGTTTTTCAAGTCCCAGCCCCAAATCCCACGCAGGTGTAAGTGTCCGGGTTCCCAGCGAATTCCAGCCATCATCCACCGTGCACTTAAGCCCACACTGTGTCCCTGCCCCTTCCCCCACTACCATGATCCGGAAGTGGGTAGGAGGGTTTTGTAGCCTCTCAGTTTCTGCCTGGGATGGGGCATCATCTTGTTACAAGTGTGTTCTGACCTTTTCAGCCCCACGAAGGCTCTGTACAATCTGCGTCACGAGCTCCGTTAACTTTTTCCCAGGAATATGGAAGCTTTTCAAGCCCCAGCTCCAGTTTCAATCCCAAACTACCTTTGGCACCTCCCAACCCCTCTTGCGGGTCCCTCCTTTCCCCGGAAGGTAGGCTCTTTAACCAGCTGCTACTTCAACCCGCCATCTTGGGGTGTCCTGCATCCCCTCCCTTTGCCGGGGAAGTCAGCCTCTCACCTGGATTGGGGTTCCCCCGCCCCCAGGCATCTGGTCAGACCCCTCTGTTACAGCATCAGCTTGTGTTTTCATATTTCTTGTGATTTTTTTCCTCTCAGTAAATGTCAAGGAGAGGTGTTTCAGTGGACAGTTAGTTACTTTTTATGAAAGGTCTTTTGTTTTTACTTTTCTTGTGTGTGAAATATGGGGGGGAAACTAAAAAGCAAATGAGAGTTAATAAGGAAAAAGTCTGCAGAAAAACCAGCCTCATAAATCTCAGCCTTTCAAAGTAAGATTACGGTTGCTGCAGTTCCACATACACTGAGCTCAGCGAGTTACACTGAGGCAAGTCATGATGAGGCAATTCCATCAGCAAAAATACTCAAGCACCTAGGAATCTGAGTGGTACTGAAGTAAAAGAAAAATCTTGTTTCGAAGATGTTTACTGGAAGCAATAGACATTCATTGAGAACTTAAGATTTGCCAGGCATTGCGCTAAATTCTGAGTATCAACATAGATGACAAAAAGAGGCTGTGTCTTAAGAACAGAAAATCTAGCAATTGTGTTGTATAAATCTTTTACATCCTTTATATATTTTATGTGATTATTCTAAAAGACTGTACTGTATATCTTTCTTTAAAAATACTTTTATTTGTGCCCTGGTTGGCGTGGCTCAGTGGATTGAGTAATGACTGTGAACCAAAAGGTCGCTGGTTTGGTTCCCGGTCAGGGCACATGCCTAGGTTGCAGGCCAGGTCCGTGGTTGGGGGCATGCGAGAGACAGCCAACTGATGTTTCTCTCTCTCTCTTTCTCTCTCCCTCCGCCTCTCTTGGGAAATAAATAAATAAAAGCTTTAAAAATTTTTTATTTAAAAAAATACTTTTATTTGTAATAATAGCTTCCATTCGGTGAGATCTGTTATGTTATATGCACTTCATATACTCTATTTTTAATCCTCCCCATAACCCTATGAGGTAAGTGATTTTCTTCAAATTACAGGTGAGAACAATGAGGTTTAAAGGGGTTAAGTAAATTCCTCAAGATCTAGGGGCAGAGCCAGGTTTGGAACTCAAATCTCCAGTCTCTTTCTCCCACTGTGTTTTTTCCCTCAAGGCTTCTATGTGCATCTTCTCATCTTTGCCTCCCAGGATAACTGCCTTCTGCTTTCACAGTTTCTCAGTTTGACCCAGTTCACCCTTTCCCACTGGCTCACAGCATAGTCTCTGGCCTACCCTTGAGCTGGTGTCCATCCCTGATCCAATCAGTTGTGGGTTCAAATAGGGCCACCTCAGTTGGTTTCTGTAGCAGTGGCCATCAGAGGCAGAAGTCCCCTTAGAAGAGGATGCCAGTATTAGTTCAAGGTAGCAGAACATGCCACCGAAAATGTGTCACTTTGGCATAGGATTATGTTGAGCCGAAGACAATTGAGAAGTAAAAAATACAATAAAAGCTCTCTGTTCTCCCCTTATTTGCCAAAAATCAGGGCATAAATTTATAAAGGTGTCTCCCTTTCCTTTCTCTACCAGGAAGGACAAAAGCTAATCACCAGAAACAACTTCTAGACCTTTATCAGCATGGAGATGATGCCAGAGAAATCTACCTAACAAACTTTACTAACTAGTCCTTATCTTCCTTAGTTTCTGCATATATTTGCGCTCCCCAAATTTGCTACTCCTAGAAATGCAAAGTCATTTTCCTTTGTCTTGTCACTTTTCTACAAAATTATTACTTTTTTCTTAAAATGCCATATAAGCCCAAGTTCTTTTTTTTTTTTTTTTTTTTCATAAGTGAGATTTTATTGGTTGTTTTGAGGGTAAAGTACAGACATTTAGATTTGTACACAATTCTTAACATACGTACCAAAAATGTAAAGTCATGTAGTTGTGATTCTTTTCTGACGTTATTCCAGTGATGTTCCAGCTTAAAATTTGGAGACTAATTTTCTTAATAAAGTATCAAGTACCAATATCTGCAAATGTTGACACACTTACATCAAAGTCCGACTAATTCACAATTTAATATACCACATAATCGAATTTTCAATCGTTCACAGCACATGAACAAAGTTACTAGGAAAACTGGACTACCACAACAAAGATGTTACAGAGTGCACAAAATTCTGACAGGGAGAGCCAAGATCCAGGAGTGGTTTTCTTTAGAAAACAATTCTACCAAAAACATGAGAATTTAAAATGTTCAAGACATAGTAAATGCACAACTGACTCCAAACTTCCATTTAGTATGCCTTGTATTATAGGATATAAAAACTACCCCTCATCTATGGAATGTTAAGCTGACACCCAAGACAATCAAAGCCTCCCATATTCAATATCCCACTATTTTCTGGTTGTACCAAAAAATAAACAACCAGCAAATGATTTCACCTCTTAAAAAAAAGCATTTACACTTAAAAAAATGGGATGAGGTGGAATTCCCTCCTTCTTAAAAATGTTTCTAGAGCTACTAAAAAACTTGCATTTACAAAATAGTTGATAAAAATATTCCTCTGGATTGTACAAGAAGGGAGACAGGGACCACTGATAAGACATGATATATGATATTAATCAGACTTGGCTTCTTTTTCTCCTGCTTCATCCGAGGCTGGACTCTCCTCATTTTTAGTTTCTCCGTTTTCCGCAGGTAGATCTTCTTTAGGTTCCTGGTTAGCCACTTCAGCCTGTTTTCCCTTTGCTCCCCTTTTCCCTTTTGCTTGCACTTTTTTGTCTGCAGATTTATCCTTGCCCGCCGCCTTCTTCGGCTTGGCTTCCACCTTCGCAGGAGCAGGTTTCGCTGACAATCTCGCCGACCTCCTCTTGGGCTCCTCCTTCGCCGCTCCCTCGCCGGAGCTGACCTTCCTCTTGGGCATCGTGGCGGCGGGATGGGCGCGTGCCTGGTGCCTCAGGGCCGCGGCGCGCCGAGAACCTTTGCCAACCTGGACCGCCTGCCCGCTCCCGCTTCTCCCGCCGCCCAAACTCTAAGCCCAAGTTCTAACCACCCAGTTTGAGTTACTAGTCATCCTGAGTACTCACAGGTATGTACAATGCACATGTTAATAACGTTGTCTCTCATTTGTCTTGATAGTCTGATTTGTAGGGCCCCAGCCAATGAACTTAAGTTGGATAGAAGATGAAGATTTTTTTCCTTTCCTACAGCACAGACACCTGAATGACATGCTTTTATAAGTTATTAATTAATGTAATTTTATTGAATTTAGTATTGTAATTGGCAGGGAATTTGTCCAGAAACATCCCATACTGGTGAGAGGGCTAGCCAATGTTTGAATTAGATGCAATATTGAAAAGTGACAATCCAAATGTCAAAAAAAGCAATGGGTAAGCAAATATATTACATACATAGTCGCACTATGTAAGCATCAAGAGTTATATTTTCAAAAAAATTCAATGGCATGTGGAAATGACCAAAATATACTATGCAAAAAAAAAGCAGGATAAAATTTCTAAATGTTAAAATAAACATTATATACATTTATAAATGATTAAAAAGCACTATGAAGTTAAAACTGAAGAGGGAAAGGAAAGAAGGAAGTTTTTTTCCTGGAAAGCACCAATCAAAGGAGTTAGAAACAGGAAAGAAAGGCAAGAAAATATCATATGCTTCTCTGCATCAGTGTTGGAGCGGAGTTCTAGACCAGGAGGCTGACGATCCCAGAGCAGACAAAAACATCATAGGTTCTTGCATTCTGGTAAAAATATTAGGTCACAGAGTTAGCTCCCTTTATTGGCATTCTGCATAACCAAATGATGATTCTGAAGCATACCACGTACTTTGGCATAGGGAAGGTCATTTTCTCGTGAGTATGTCTGTCTTTTTGAGAACACACCACTATCGTGCTAAAATACTAGGCTTGCTGTCTGGATGACAAAGCAGCCCCTGTTTGGATAAAGACAGTTACTTCATTCACCTCAAAGTTCACCAGGGAAGCTCTGAAACTTCAGAGCAGAGAAAGCAAACTCTAAACTGTGGTCACTTTGCTGCAGCAAAAAGTAACCAAACAGGTTCAACTTGAAACTGCCTACCAGCCTTTCCCATTTCCTCACCCCCAGAGAATTCTGAGATAATTCAACTAAGGAAACAGCTTTTTGTGTTTGTAAATGACATTTGGCCCAAAGTAAATGCTTATGTCCTGAGATCTAGTACATAGGTTAGCTCCAAAACACGCCTTTACTGTTTGTCTTTAACAGGCACACCCACATATATTTTGAGGTTACAGAGGTAGATTTTTGTGGACAAGGAAGGAATAAATTCCATAAACACAAACTGGGAAACCATTGGTTAGATGGAACCAGGAAAGAAGGTCTGAGAAAGAAAGCAGACCACAAGCTGGATGTGAGTCAACAGAGCGACAGAAGACTCACATAGACATGTACACACACACACACACACACATACACACAGCATTTTAGACTGTTCAATGAAAGCATTGTTTGTAAGACAATTCTACTTTTTCCTCTGTCTACCTACACTGAAAAAACAAGTGGAATACTGTTGCAAATAGAACCACAGTGACAGCATACATGCAATCTGGAAAACAATCTGTAAAGAAAGAGTGAATAAAAACAAAGCTGTTTTATAGAAGTGCAACAGTAATCATCAGATGAACAAATGCTTATAGTGGAGGAAACAGCAAGGTAGATGGAAAGGGAACAATTACAGGGGTTAAGTTGCACCATTTGCTAGCAGAAGCATCAAATACAGTCAAACTCAAAGGTTTCAGTTAAGCATTCTGAACTTAAGTAGAAAAGTCTCCTCAAATCTGGGATAAACTATCATTAAGTTATTCAAGTATAATAGTGGTTAATGTTTGTTTTATGACTCCATTTCCCATGCAACCTTCTAAGGGCCTTATATGCATTAGCTTACTTAATCCTCACAGAAACACTTCAAAATGGGAGCTGTTATATCTCTGTTTTACAAATGAGAAACTTGAGGCACAGAAAGGTTAAGTATCTCCATCAAGGTCTCACTGTTAATGTCAATGGAAGTTTTGAATCCAGGAAACTTGGGTAAAAGCCTAGAGCTCCAATCTTCATACAGTGCACCCATTCCTTAGCCTTCCTTTTGGAGTTTACTATAATATATCAATCTTCCCAGTAGCCTGGCATAATAATTTCGTATATTATTAATGGCTCTGCATTTAAAATTGTTCTTTTCTTTCTTCCAGCTTCCAACTAGCTTCTAGAAAGATCCTGGAATCCACAAAAAGTACTTTCCACAATATTTCTGCTCATCACAAGAATCTCTTAGAATGAACTAAGATTTAGTAATTATAATAATGTGAATTTGCATACAATTTTATAAGTACTAACTTTCTTACAAATGTTCTCACTTCTTGCAAAATCCTGAGAGCATGTCAAGGCTAATACAGGTATCCCCCCCTATAACACAGTACTTCTATAACACGGTTTTGCTCTAACACAATATGACTGTAGAAGATATCCAAGAATTGCTGGCAGAAGAAGAAACTGATGAAACAATTTTGGTGGAAATAACATCTGGAATGTGCCAAGATAACTTAGGGGATGATAGCACTAATGAAAACAAAGAAGTTAAACAGTTTACTCTAAAAAGCATAAAGAAAGGCCTAGACTTAACCAAACACTTAGAGTCGTATTTCTTAAATGAAGATCCTTGCACTGAAAGGAGCACAAAGTGTAAGAGAGAACTTCAAAAGTGCTTAGCATGTATAATGAAATTTATAAAGATCTCTCAGCTAAAAGCAAGCAATCTAAAATAACAGATTTTTTGCAAAAAGGAGAGAATAGGAATCGATATAATGCTGAAGAAAGTTCAGTGGATGAGGATATCTTGTCAAAAAGAAAATATATTCGGTTAATGGAGCTTAGTAGTGATGACGAAGAAAACATTACTTAATTCATGTTAATATGTAATATTTTTGATGAAATTGCTTTAATAAAGATATTTCTCTTAATTATAAAAATACAATAGTATGGCTTTTTAATTTTTGGAAACTAACCCCCCTTTTTGTACTAGTTCTTTGTTTCATATAACACAGGTTCACATAACATGGCATTTGTTAGGAACCTAACAACCATGTTATATGGGAGTTACCTGTATTATTCTTCCCATTCTAAAAGGAAATAACTTAAGTCCTGAGAGTTCAGGTGACTTGTCCAAGGACACATAACTAGCATGTGACAGACCCAGAACTACAATCATATTTAGTGAGCAGTCCCCCATGTGATGGAAACTCTAGAGACCAGGGAAAGTCTTTGGGGCTTTTGAAAAATTTCTTTGGGACCTCTCACATGACTAATATGGTAGGTAATACATAACCCATAATAGATCCTCAGTAGAGAGTTTTGAAAGATTTTGGTAGCAGGAAGAATTTTAAGGTGCTGCTGTAAACTGGGGCAGTGTCCGCATTCTGCACAAGCACTTGGGAGAGACCTTTAATTTATTCTAGGAGGGACCTTTCCTGAGTCCTTTCTGTCCATTCCTCTCAGAGAAAATGAGCAGGTGAGCAATCTCGATGCACCACGTTTCAGACTGGGATGGGATGGTAGGTGCTATTCAATTATATAACGCTATTATTAATGTGCCATCAATGATGTAAAAGTGGGAGGGTCTTCATTTGGAGCAGAGCTTTTTAAAAATTTTTAATTAGTGGTTTTTGTATCCTTTACCTGAAGGTGGTAGAGGTGAGGCAGTTAAAAAGAGGAAGTGAGCCCAGACAGTAGGGTGGTAGGCTGGGGATAGAGAACAGATGACTCAAGGGGACCCGGACTGCAAGGGTGTGGTCAATGGATGCCACCAACAGTGATAATAGATAGTCCAGTCTTAAGTTTCCCTTTTCTGCAAAAATAGTTCCCTGTGTTAGCTTCAAATCTTTGTAAAGTCTGTTAATCACGGCAGCCTTGTCTTACATCCTCTGGGAAATATGAGAAAAGGTTCTGCATGTGATGTAAGAGGGGAAGAGATTAGAGAGCAGTGCTGTGGAAAAATGGTAATGAAACTACCAGAGGTGAATGACAAAGAAGCCGACAGGCCTGATAGGAGAGAGGTGAGAAATAACAAGAGTGGAAGTATGGAAAGGATAAACAACACTCACCCAAAGGAAGACACTCAGAAATAGTTGGGGAGGTAATGGGACTTCCAGACAAGCCATGTAGGAGCTGTAGGCTCTTTGTGTAGTTCAGTAGAAGTGTTCTCTCACCATCAACCATCACATGTACTCCTAGGATTGCACATAAACACATTGAAAAGCTGGAAAACCTGGGGAGGAGTTGGGTTACTCTTGTAAAATGCATGAACTTCCATATGTCCTGCATCTTAGAAGACGAATATGGATAACCAGAAAATGATACTGCCTCACACTAAAATAATCTCTGTGGACGGTGGGGGTTGGTGATAATAGTAAGTTAAGGAAAATGAAACCACATAAGTAACAGAACTGCAACTATGAGAAAAATGATTTATGCAAGCCATCTGTAAATGTGTGCCTGTCTGCAATTACAACTTTGTCCCTTTTGATGACTTATACCCTGAGAGTTGCCCTATGCTATAGCCTACCTAGCTAGACCACTGTGCAAGCCAGGGGGAATTCGGATTCTGTGGATATTCATTTTTATAAAGAATACAGTACTGGTATCTTAACCATCAAAAACAATCTTTAATTATCTGCATTTGTGAAATAGTCCAGTTTATATCTTTGATATAATCTATTGTTGTTAAAAGAAAGAAAACATTATTACACAGCAGGTAAACTAATTTTAACAGGCAGCTGCATATTTCTGGAATAACCATCAGTAATGAAACAATAATACTGTAGTTATTTAAGTAACAATAATTAGACCTGATATTCAGATGAGCTCCACCCTTTATTTTAATAATTGTTATGCTTCATAGTCTACAAAGAAGGCAGTACTCTGAAGGTAAACTTAGCATTCTAAAAGACCTGGTTTTTATTAGAATGCATTATTTAACCTGAAATCACTTTTGGTGAGACTGATTTTGAGGAATGAATGTAGTTCTATTACTTTTAATTAGATAATGACAACTCCTGGGTATATTTTAATGTGTGAAAATTTTTAACTCAAATAAAAATCATCCATTGAAGTGAAATATTTCAATAATATGATTCTGATACAGATTCAAAATTAATAAATCAGGTGTCTTTCAAAAAGAACTATCATTGTTTTGGGGGATACTGTGTAGATATCTGTGTAAGCTAATTTTGAGAACTTTTAGCTAACAAAACCCTGATTCATTATCAAGTGGATGAACTAGCACCCTTGTAGAGAAGGAAACCCAATTAAGATGCTGTTATGGGTTGTGTCACTTCAAAAAGATATGTTGAATTCTTAACTCCCAGGACTTCAGAATATGACCTTATTATAACATCAGATCATTGAAAATATAACTAGTTTAGATGAGGTCATACTGGAGCAGGACAGGGCCCTCATCCATTATGACTGATATCCTTATAAGAAGATGGCTCTATGAAGATTAAACACACACAGGAAGAATGCCATGTGACCACAGAAGCAGAGATTGGATTGATGCAGCAGCAAACCAAGGAATTCCAAGGATTGCCTGTGGTACCACAAGCTAAATGAAAGGCATGGAACAGTCTTTCCTAGAGGCTTTAAGGGAGCATGGCCCTGCCAACAACACTTTATGCTTCAAACTTCTAGTCTCCAGAGATGAGATACAATGAATCTCTGTTGTTTTAGGCAACCAGATATGGTACTTTGTTACATCAGCTATAGGAAATGAATACAGATGGAAATGGATGTGCCCACCTACCCTGTGGAATGATGAAGTGCAAATGGCATGGATTTGGGGGTTCAGCAGAGCAGAAGTGGAAATGAATCCTGACCCAGCCAATTTCTTCCTGTGTATTATACAAGGTAATTACTTTAGTCTGTTTTCTCAGCAATATGATAAAAATAAGCTCTTCACAAAATTGTTGAAAGCATTAATTATTAAATATATGAAAGTTGTGAGGCACATAGTAGACTTTCAAGAAAAGCTAATTCTCATCCCTCACATAGAAGCACACTTAAGTGGTCCTCATTAATATTCACTAATGCTGCTACTGTGTCTCTCTCAAAGAAAGGAAAACATTCCCAGAAGCCCTCAACAGACATCTTCTCCTGTCTCATTGGATAAAATGGTGTCATGTGCACCTCTAAACAATTGCTGGAAAGTAGAATGGAACCACTGCAGCAGAGGTTGTTAATTGCTCCTCAGTATCCGTTTTCTTCTTCCTTCCTTTCTGTAATAGAACTTCCCTGAATTTTATCTGGATTTATAATCACCAAGCTAGTAGCCACCTTTCCTAGCCTGCCTTGCACCTAGGTATAGCCTTATGACTAAGTTCTGGCCAATAGGATGTGACTGGAGATAATGTGGGGAACTTTATGGATTATTCCTTTAAAAGAAGTTATGTGATCTTTACTACCTCTTGCCCTCCCTTTTGCTAGCATGAAGATTTGGTGGTAATAAGTCAGCTTCAAACTAGAAGATGAGGGCATTCCCTAAAGGGGTGACAGAGCAACAGATAGAAGGAACCTGGGACACAAGACATTCTCAAGCAGTTGAGCCACCCTATCCTTTTACGTTCCTACTAGTTTTGAGTTTAATGTGACAGAGAATAATTCTGTCCACTTATTCTGATCACTGTTAAAGCAATCAGAGCAATATCCTGATTACTGCAATGGCCATGCTTCACTTAGACCAATGATTCTCAAAGTATGATCCCCATACTGGCAGAATAAGTATCACCTAGAAGCTTGTTGGAAATACAAAATTTGGGGCCTCACCCTAGACCTACTGATTCAGAATATCTGTGAATGTTGCCCTGCATTCTGTGCTTTAACAAGCTTTTCAGATTGTTCTGACACATACTCAAGTTTAAGAAACATGGGTTAGCCCATATGGATCCAATCTCTCTGCCTGAGGAGATTGGGTGGGCCTCTCCCAGAAATTTATGGCCATGTGAAGAAGGGAAGACACCTGAAAATACTTGCATCTGTTTGGGTTCTGTTAGGTGGGTTTGGGTTGGATAGTAGGTAGGCAACCTATAGTATCTGCCATTGTTATGTGATGAGCATAGTTAACTGGTTTTTAACTTTAGAATTAACCTAGAGATTTACTTAGAGTTTGAGCAGAATGTATAGGTCCTGGCCAAATGCAGATTGCTTTGTATCTCATGCAGGGTGGGAAAGACCTTGGCCTGCACCACCTGGGAAACCCCAGAGCCTGTGCACCAAGTGGCAGCTACCAACCATGTTGGAGCACCACCACCTGTCCCTGCACAGCTGATCCTCCATGGAGGGAAGAGACTGGTGGTAAGTGGTCACAGCCAGTCCTTGTAGCTAACTGGTCTGCATAATTCCCTCCCATTGACCTGCCAATAGCATTTAAGAACAACTACAAGAGGAGGGTGTACTCAGCTCACATGAAGGGACACCTTGAGTACTCAGCTTGGGTGACAGAGGCTTGCCGCTGGACCCTACAGGACACCTACTACGTTAGGTCATGCCAGCAAGACAGGGAGCCATAGCAGCTCTACCTAATACATGGAAAAAAAACACAGGGAGGCTGCCAAAATGAGGAGACAAGAAACATGGTCCAAATGAAAGAACAGATCAAAACTCCAGTAAAAGAACTAAACAAAATAGAGATAAGCAAACTATCAGATGCAGGGTTCAAAACACTGGTTATAAGGATACTCAACGAACTTAGTGAGGACCTCAACAGCATTAAACAAATCCAGTCAGAAATGATGGATACGCCAATTGAAATAAAGAACAATTTACATGGAAACAACAGTAGAGTTTATGAAGCCATGAATCAAATCAATTATTTGGACTATAAGGACGCAAAAAACAACCAATCAGATCAACAAGAAGAAAAAAGAATTTTAAAAAATGAGGCTAGTGTAAGGAGCCCCTCTGACAACTTCAAGCATGCCAACATTTGTATTATAGGCATGCCAGAAGAAGAAGAGAAAGAGCAAGAAATTAGAAATCTATTTGAAAAAATAATGAAAGAAAACTTCTCTAATTTGGTGAAGGAAATAGACATGCAAGTCCAGGAAGCACAGGGAGTGCCAAACAAGATGGATGCAAGAGGCCCACTCTAAGACACATCAAAATGAAAATGCCAAAGGTTAAAGATAAAGAGAATCTTAGAAGCAGCAAGAGAAAAGAAGTTACTTGCCTACAAGGGAGTTCCCATAAGACTGTCAGCTGATTTCTCAAAAGAAACGTTGGAGGCTAGAAGGAATTGGCAAGAAATATTCAGTCATAAAAAGCAAGAACCTACAGCCGAGATTGCTCTACTCAGCAAAGCTATCATTTAGAGTTGAAGGATAGATAAAGAGCTTCCCAGACAAGAAAAAAATAAAAGCGTTCCTTATCACCAAGCCCTTATTATATGAAATGATAAAGAGACTTATTTAAGAAAAAGAATCAAAACTATGAAAATTAAAATGACAACAAACTCACAACTATCAACAATAGAACCTAAAAAAAAAAAAAGAAAACGAAAACAAATTAAGCAAACAACAGAATCATAGGTATGGAGATCATTTGGAGGGTTATCAGCTAGGAGGGGGAAAGGGAGAAATGGGGAAATGGTGCAGGGATTAAGAAGCATAATTGGCAGGTACAAAATAGACAGGGGAAAGTTAAGAATAGTATAGGAAAGGGTGAAGCCAAAGAACTTATATGAATGACCCATGGACATGAACTAAGGGAGGTGGAATTGCTGGAGGGAAGCGGGGTACTGGGCAGAGGGGGGCAAAGGGGAAATAACTTTGGACAACTGTAACAACATATTCAATAAAATTAAAAATTAAAAAATTAAAGTACACTTAGATATGTTGTAAATGTCCATCTCCAGGGAAATGATTTATAAATATTTAAGTATAGTTGATACACTAAGAGAGGAAAGAAAATGGAATTATATAAACTGCTCAATTAAAATCAGAGAAGACAGAAAACAAGTGGATGACAAAAAAAAATAAATAATAATAATAAAAACAAGGATAATTAATAAAAAGCAGTTATAAATATGATAGCTATTAATCCAACCATATTAATAATCGCTTTAAATGTGAATGGTCTAAAGATACCAATTAAAAGACAAAGACGATCAAGGTGGATACAATAACAAGACCCCACTCTTGTTGTCTTTAAGAAACCTAATTTAAATAAAAGGAACAGACTAAAAGTAAAGGGATGGAGAAAGATATACCATGCTAACACTGAGTAAAAGAAAGCCACAGTAACTATACTAACCTCAGGCAAATTTTCTCCTGCAATGTCTTGGAAAGTGACAGCCTCAGTTCCCATACCCCTCCCCACCACCTGCAGCTGCCTGGGAGATAGTGATATTTTGGGCCAGGAGTTCCCTTCAATAGCATGGTGCATCAAACTAAACTGCATTTGGCCTTAATCAGCCCATCAAACTTGCAGCTGCAAGATAACCAAACTGAATTCAATAGTTCCCTTTTTCTTCCCTCTATAAAGTAATCCTCGCCTTCCCTAGGAGTCCTGAGTCGGAGCCACCCACAGCACGGCTCCCTCCCTGCTTACTGATTCTCCCAACACACTTCTTTTTTCCTGCTCACTGCGTCTTAATGGCCTTCTGAGCGACTCCATTCTTACAGAAAGTACTGTTCATGCCAATCAGGCCCACAGCTCTGAAAGAAGTGTTTGAGAAAAGTGAGAAAGTTTATGGGTTGAATGCTTTTTCTGCCTTTATCTAAGTTATGAGATGAATCCAGGCAAGCATTAGTCAGTTTGAAAGCAGAGTGAAATGGAATATGTTTCACCACAGAGGTTTTGTAAAGGCTTTCTCTTGTGTACTTTACCAGACAATGGGAGCCAGCCAGATTAAAGTTTGGCTGCTTTCCAACACAAGCCTATTTTGTCATGTAGCCTTAGGGTATCCATCATAATACTTCAAGTGTGAGTTTGTGCCATGTACCAAACAGTGAGTAAGAGAGGAGATTCTTCAGGCTTAAGAACTTTTTTTTTCCCCCAGACAAGACATATGGCTGTGGTTATTTCACCAAGAAACGGAATGGAAGAAATATACCAGAAGTATATTAAGAATGTGGCTCAGTTGGTTGAGCATTGTCCAGTAAAGTGAGGGATTGCAGGTTTGATTCTCATTCAGGGCTGGGGGTTCATTCTCCGGGTTGATGTTTCTCTCCCTCTCTTTCTCCCTCCCTTCTCCTCTCTCTAAAAATAAATAAAATCTTAAAAAAAAAAAAAAAAAAAGGAGAATGCACAGAGTGGCCTTCAAGAACCTGTAATTCTTCAACCCCTAAAACAATCCCCAGAGTCCCCACAACTTAATCTCCATGAGAATATTCTCTTTGATAACACTTCAGATGTGGCTATGGAGGATAATTGGTGGAAGAACCTTCCAGACACAAAGCCAAAGGTCACAGAGGATGATGGACAAGGAGATTCCTTGGCAGAATCAGGGTCTAATGGAGAAACATATTTCATTGCCAGAGCAGGGAGCCTTTAATCTCAGTGGGCATTACATCATTGCAGTAATCCAATGATTGCTGTTTCTCTCCCTTTCTCTTTCTAAAAGAGGATTTTTATAATCTTGTTCTTAATTCATCAGTCTCTTTTTGATGGGTAGAGGTGGGGAGGACAGATAACTTGTTTCTCAGTAAATGCTCACATGAAAGAGTCACAAGTAGTCTTGGTGAGGGGAATGCATAACACTCAGAGGTCCTAGATTTTTAAATAAATGGTGGAGCCAGCTGTAACTTTGTGTTGTTTCATTTGATCAGAGGAAAACTGTGTTTTCTCTGTAGGAAGAAAAAGAGTGAACAGGATATTAGGGTGACCTGTAGGTAGATTTTACCTGAGACTGCCAGTTGCCTCTTTGTTTGCATTCTCCCCTCCTCCACTAGCAGTAGGATTACCCAAATTTTAGATTAACACACAACCATTCAGCCAAGACTATATTTCTCAGCCTCATTTTTGCACTTGGGTTTGACCATGTGACTTGGTTCTAGTTAATGGGATGTGAAAAGAAATCATACATACTACATAGACTTGGGCTATTAAAAGAAATGGGCAAGCCCTCTCTCCTAACCCTTGTTCTTTTCTCTCTTCCCAGTGGCCAAGAGGTTGATAGTTATCAAATGCTAAAGTGGACATCTTAGATTTCAAAAAAGCAGCCATGGTGGAGGAACAATTTTGTCTGGGTCCCCAACACCTCACACCTGCCATACCAGCCCCAGGGTGCTTATGTTCAGACTGTGACAGAAAGACAAATAAGTCTTTCATGCTAATTTGGTTCTTTTTGCTACAGCAACTCAAACTTATTGCCTAATTAATGCAGGTATATAATCAAGTATCGTATCTCAATGTATTATAACTATTTTTCTTAATTATGGTTCTTTTTATTATAAGTAGATAATTAGTAATAGTAATAGTATCAGTTAGTAATAATATGTAGCAAGTCTCTACTGTAACCAAGAGCTGGAAGTTAAGCCAACCCTTGCAGGATCTAAAGCAAGAAATAGACAAGCCCTGGCTGGTGTGACTCAGTGGATTAAGCACCGGCCTGCGAGCCAAAGGGTCACCAGTTCGATTCCTGATCAAGGCACATGCCTGGGTTGCGGGCTAGGTCCCCAGTTGAGTACACGTGAGAGGCAACCACACATTGATGTTTCTCTCCCTCTCTCCCTCCCTCCCCTCTCTCTAAAAAATAAATAAATAAAATCTCTCTCTCTAAAAAAAAAGAAAGAAAGAAACAAGCCATCAGTAACTGAACATGCTCTTATCTCTACCTCTGCAATCTAGTTGCCTCTGCTTTGGTTGGTATATGATCAAATATGATTGAATTGGTCCCAACTTTGCATCATTTTCTAACAAAGACAGACTGGTACCTCAGTCCTAATTTCAGAGTTACCATGATAGAGAATCTGACCCAGCTTTGGCTAGGGTCCACTAATTTAAGATTGATATTGAAGGAGAGAGTTCTCAGAAAAAGTTGGTGTCCACTTTGAAAATAACCTATGAGTCTAATATATTATTAATTTACATGTTTCTCTTCTGTATTATGTTTTGTTGGTAAGGTTGTGGAAAAACAGGAACTCCCATTCATTGCTAGTGGAAATGCAAATTGTTTTGTTTTTTTTTGGAAATGCAAATTGATATAACCATTGTGAAGTAGAATTTGGCAATATCTAACAAAACCACACATGTGTTTATTTTTGACACAACAATTGCACTTCTAAGAAGTTGTCCCTGAGATACACCTTCAATAATATAAAAATATACATGCATGAGATTGTTCCTAGCAACATTATTTGTAATTGCAGTCTCAATGCCCAAACATAAGAAAATAAGAAAGTAATTGAAGTTTGGTACATCCATACAATGGAATGCTATAAAACTATATTAAAAATGAGAATGATATCTATGAACTGATATGGAATAATTTCCAGAATATATTCTTAAATGAAAAAAAAATTACAGAAAGTATCTATGGCAGCAATTCTCAAAATATAGTCCACACACACCTGTGGGGGCCCTGAGACACTTCAGGTAGTCCAAGAGATCAAAACTATTTTCCTAATAACACTAAGCCATTGTTTGCCTTTCTGTTTCATTGATGCAAAAGCAATGGAGGTAAAACTATTGGGACCATCACAAATCAAGGCTGTGGCAAATATTCTTTAATGTCATATACTGTTGGTTAAAAAAAAAAAGATTTCACTTAATGTCCTTGATGAAGCAGTAAAAATTAGTAATTTTATCAAAATTCAATCTGAGTACATGTCTTTTTAATATTCTGTATGACTAAATCGAAGTACACATGAAGAACTTCTAATACAGAGTATGAGATGGTTATCTCAAGGAAAGTATTTTTGCTATTGTTTGAGTTACAAGCTGAACTAACCACTTTTTCATGAAACAACAGTCTTAATTGAAATAACTGATAGACAAACTATTGTTATTCAGACATGCATGTTTGGTAGTTTGTTTGTTTTTTTCCCAAATGTGAGTGAAGTGAGTCTATTACTTCAAGCAAAACAACTGATAATATATCTTGTTAATGGTAAAATTCAACTTTCAAGTAAAAATTAGAATTTTGGAAAAGTCCCATCCACTACCATGAACTAATATTTAAAGACTTCTCTGATGGGATCAGAGATTATTTCAAATCAAGTAATTTTGATACTGTACAATGAAATGTGTCAACATTTTGAATGTCTACAAACTTTAGTGAACTATTATTTTCCAGATGATCAAGGCATGTAACAAAATCATACATGGTTAAAAGATACACTCAAAGTATAAGACATATCAATGGATTTTATTGTAACATAATTTATAAAAGTTTATTGACATGGTTTTAGATTCCACACTGCAACTAACACTTAAAAAACTAATGCTATTGAGTTTTAGGGTAGTACCAACAACACAATTATTTGAAAAGACTTAAAATACTCTTCCCTTTTCCAACTATATATCTGTTAGAAGCCAGGTGTTCTTTATATACTTCTACCAAAATAATATACTGCAAGAGATTACTTGAAGAAACAGATTGAAAATCTAGCTGTATTCTATTAAATTAGACATTAAAGAGATTTTTTTAATGTAAAACAATTTCATTCTTCTATTTTTGAGAAAATGTGGTTATTTTTTATAAAAATATGTTATACTTACATTTCAAGACCTGATTGTTAATTTTAAACTAATAAACATCTTTATAATTTCTCAGTTTTAATTTCTAATACATTTAAATATATAGATATAGCCCACATAAACAAAAGCTTTTTGGATCTTCAATAACTTTTAATAGTCTGAAGAGGCCCCAGGACTTAAAAGTTTGAGAATTACCAATCTATAATGTACTACCTATTGTATAATAAAGAAATACACATATACACCCTTTTGTTTTGTTCTATTTTGTTTTGTTTGTAAAAACAAAACAGAGAGGGAACACTAGATGTCAATAATGTTGGTGACCTATATGGTGAGAGGAATTTGAAGGACTGACACTTCTCTAGGTAAACCTTCCAATTAGTACTGATTTTGGAATCACATTAATGTTTTAAATACCAAATAATAATGATAAAATCAAAAGAATGTGGGGGAACTATAAAATGGAATATAAATTTTAAAAACTTTAATGTATTTCAAAATAATAAGTCACATTGAAAAGGGTAGAAGAAAGAACTAACTCAAGTAAGTTTTAAACTTAGTATTTTGACCTTATACCCTCAGCTTAAAGAAAAAAAATAAATGAATACTGAATTATAATAGTAGGTTTGTTCTTTGCAGGGACATGTCTGGTATATCTTAAGACTGAACAAGTAATAATTATCTTGAGAGTAATGGGAAACAGGTTTCTCACTGGTAGAGAAGAGAGTTACAACTATGAAAAGTGGGAAGATTGAAGGGAGTCCTGTGGCGTTGGACTGTAATCTATCAATATGAATGCATGATTTTCAATGTATGGACATGGATGTGTGAGTGTGCGGGTACATGTGTGCATTCTACCCCTGTCCACTGAGAAGTCCTGAACTAATGATGCTCCACTAGTAATAAGCACATGCAGAACTCATGTCTTAGTTTCTAAATACAATTCTATACTGAAAATAAACTGGGCTTTTGGAGAAATTATTGGTTCCAGGTCTGGGGCATGATGAGCCTGGAAAGTCCTCAAAGAATGATGGAGTCAAACCAAAACAATAAGAAGATCAGTTTGAGGAGCTCCCACTGGCCAAATATGAGACACCAACATAAATAATATTATAATAGTATGTAATTAGTTGTAATCCACATAAGTCCACATAGATATAAATAAGCAAATGGGGAAGAAGAAACTCTTCTGTACAATAGAATGCCAACAAGTAATATAAAAGAAATGATGGTGTTAGAAATCACCACTTGATAAATGTAATATTAATATTTGATTCAAGCTAGAATCATAATAGATTAGACACCATTTTTTCCATTTTTTATTTATTGATTGATTTTTAGAGAGAGGAAAGAAGAGAGAAAAGGAAAGAAACATTAATTTCTTATTCCACTTGTTTATGCATTCATCAGTTGATTCTTGTATGTGCCCTGACCAGGGATCAAACTTGCAACTTTGGTATATGGGGACAACACTCTAATCAACTGAGTTACCCAGCCAAGGCTAGAGACCATCTTAAAAAGTAATCAAAGTTAACATTACCTAGTAAGGTAGAAATTTTCAACCACTGTGCTGCAAGAATTTTTAAAACATCCAATACCTGACTATTTAGTCAAAGGCACTGATCTCTTTTCCTTAGATTGTCAAATAAAAACATGACAATAGCCAATGTAATAGCTGTCTGGTGTGAATGCCCTGTCTTAAGCCATAAATATATAGGTAATATACTAGAGTTGCATCTTATTGGTCACATTGTATAATAAGGTTGCATCTGATTGGTTAATTCTTGATACCAGAAAATCTTATATACAATTATAGGTGCCTGCCTTTAAAAAGTCATGTTGAAACAAAAGAAAGGTAGATAATTGCAATTATTATTTTCTTTTGTGAGTCCATCAAAATTATACCTATTTTTGTCATATCTGAAAAAATATAAATTTTTTTTGGTGTGCCACAGAATTTTAGGAATTAGTTTATGTGTGCCATGGGATGAAAAAGATTGAAAATTACTATAGTAAGGGGATAAGTCAGTATTGAAATTATCTGCCTCCTATTACGATGCACTGAGGACATAATGTCACTTTTGTGATGTATCTGTCAAAAATGCATAACTTCAGTCTAACTATGAGGAAACATGAGACAATGCCAAAGTGAGGGTCATTTTAAAAATAACAGATCTTTACTTTTCAAAAATACCAAGGTCGTGAATGACAAAGACAGACTGTTACAGGTTAAATGAGACTAATGAAATAGACTAACTAAATACAATGTGTGATCCTGAATTGGCCCTTAGTCTAGAAGATTTTTGCTTTCTTATAAAGGACACTATCTGACAACTGGCAAATTATGAATCTGGTCCATATATGGAGTAATAGCAGCATATCAATGTTAATTTCTTAATTTTGATAATTGTAAGAGAATGTCCTTATTCTTAGAGCTCAAGGGGCAGCATATCTGCAACTTATTCTCAAATGATTCAGGAAAAAAGACATATATGTGGGAAATGAATGTGTGTGTATAATATAGTCAGCCAAATCTAAGGAATCTGGATGGTGAAGAGTATATAGGAGTTCTTTGTACTATTATTACCACTTTTTTGTAAGACTGAAATTATATTAAAATTAAAAATTACTAAAGTAAATGAGGAAGTAAAGGAATTCTGACACATGCAATAATATGGGTCAACCTTGGAGATAATATGCTGAGTGAAATACACCACACTCAAAAGGACAAATAGGGTATGATTCAACATATGAGGGACCTAGAAAGGTCAAATTCTAGCTACAGAAAGTAGAATAGTGGTTGTCAGTAGCTGGGCGAGGGAGGAATGGGGAGTTATTGTTTAACGTGTGCAGAGTTTCAGTTTGGCATGATGAAAAAGTTCTGGAGCTGATGACAGCTGATGATGGTTGCACACAACAATGTGAATGTACTCAGTACCACTGAAATGTACACTTAAAAACAATAAAAGTGAAAAAAATACAATAAAGATTAAGTCAGTAATAATAATAATGGTAATCTTTACATTATGTGTTTTTACCACACATACAAAAAATATAAATGTGGGTTGACAGCCCCAGATTTACACTTTAACCCCACAACATTAACCCTACTCTCCTAGAACTGATTACAACTGCAATTTCATTCCACAAGAGCATTTAAGGAACCAGAGATCCTGTAACATCTTGCCAATCAAAGTGAGAACAGCCTATTTAAATAATAGCAATAAGCTGGTTTAGGAGGTAATTTTAATCACCACAGTAATTGGCCAACAGCCTGTTTGCAGGGTAACACCTCCCCAGGATGCTGGTGACACTGAGGAATCAGGCATTTTGCAAGTCTTTTCCTTTTACACCCTGTGACCTCTACAGTGTGAACAGGAAAAATAAAACATAGTAAAACAGCTGATTTATGCAGTCTAAGTTCTGGCACCAGCCTGACCTGAAGTGGGTTTATGTTCTCATTTCTCATCTAGGTTACTCATTAGTTTTTTATAGTATGAACAATGGTAAAGTGTTTTCTATACTTGAAGTATTTGTAGTAATTGCCTGTACAGTCAAACATCAATCAAGTCGCAGTAAATCTTGTCTTATTTTTAGAAATATAAAGTACCAAGTGAAAAAAATCACTTCTATTTTCACGGGCACAGTGAAATTTCAGGCCTTCAATTTTTAAATCCTATTAACCAGACTCTGCCTCTATTTTATTCCGGAGAAAACCGCAAACTTCATCTTCCTAAAGTGTTGTCAAGTTGTCATCATTTCCTGCAGGATAAGGCTCTGACTCCACCTCAGTGTAGTAATTTGATCTTAATATACCTTCTGAGGTTTGCCTTCTATGACTCCCTCCTTCTGTATCCATAAAATTAGTCCACCAAACCTTAAAATAAATCCCCAAAAAGTGTAATTGGGGATCACAGAGCACAGTTAAGACTTTAGGTATACATTGTTGTTTTCTCACCAGCTTTGAACAAGAGGCTTCTTTTTTCTCAAATTCTTATCAACTGTACTTCCTTCAGTTTTTAAATTTCACTAAACTCCTCATCTTTTCTCCTCCTTTGAACTCCTGGCACAGTTGTCTACTTTGCATACTTATTTTGTTTTCACACAAACCAGCTTAAAAGTTTGCACATAGAATCCACTCAAGAATATTTGTTAATATCTGTCAAGTGAATGATATCACTATTTCAGTTCATGTGTAGAACCCGTTAATTGTACCTAGAGCCAGGGGCCAAGGATAGGCAGTTTTTTGTTTTTTGTTTTTTGTTTTTTTAATTTAAATAGAAAAACCTATTGCTTTTTATGATGATGAAAGTGAAAGAATCTAAACTCATTGCAGAAAACTTCTAAGAGATTAAGAAGCCATAATCCTCCAACTCTGACATAGGCATTATTTACTTTTAAGGCTAACAAATAGGCAATCTTGATGCAACAGATGAAGCCGAATCCTAGAACTACACAATTTGATTTTGATTTTGTTTTGTTTCTGTGGACTTTCAAATAATATCTTAAAGGAATGTAGGTTAAGTATGGGTCTAGAGGCCCCCAGGTAAAATAAAATACACCTTCAATTTCATTAACTTGAAAGAAAGAATACAATCAAGAACAATCAATAACTGAGACTGACTACTCTGTGTGAGTAGGAATGGTGAGGGGGAAGGTGAGACATTCTAATTCTACAGCTAAATCAATGAGGAATGAATATAAATTTCCTATCCCCGTATTTTAAGTTGTTGTTTTTCCCTAGCTTAGACCACCTGTTAGCAGATAAAGTTAAGATAAGAATAACTTAATCAAGTCTTCCTTATACAACTTGAAGACGAACAATGAAAATGTATGTTCTTTCCAGACTGAATAGACTAAATAGACTAAAGCTTATTTTTGTATTTTTTATGTAGAAATGGTTTGATTACAATTTGCAAAATAATAAGAGATGTATTTGGGGTGGTGGGTGAGGGAGAACTAGGAAGAGCAAGAGTATGTTTAAGTTATATTAGAGAGGAATCTTTTTCTAAACAACACTTAGTATGAAAACTAGGGAGGTTATTTTGTGAATTGGATTTCAAAGCTACACAGAAGGGCTTGTATTTCAGACTGAGGACATTTCAAGAATTCTTTGAGGCTCAACAAAATAATGATGACACAGGCAAAGCATTGTGGTTACAGAATCATTAGTCCTTTTGGAAAATATACTTTTTGATCAGACAAATAAGTGATGAGTGACTAATCAAGTAGAAGTTTGTGTAGGCTTTTGCTGTATTCTTTCCCATAAGAAGCTTTTAGGATGAACATATTTTATTAGATGAAAGCAAAGTGAATCTAACTCAAGAAATCTAGATCCCATTTTTCAAACAGTTGTTTTGTTTCGGTTTTTAAGTTAACGGGACTCTTGTGAAATACAAAATATTTAGGACAAATCAAAGATACGTGATATCCAATGAGGGATAATGTATCTAAGAGTTATGAGAGAGAGAGAGGAAGAGAGAGAGAAAAGAAGGAAGGAAGGAAGTAAAAGGGAGGGGAGAGGAGAGGAAGGGAGAGTAAGGAAGGTCTAAGGAAGGAATAGCATCTGATAAGCTACTTAACAATTCTACTTTTTCAAACCTAATGGTCAGAATACTATGTTTTAAAACTTTGTAATAATGCTCGTTTGTGTTTTTATATTACCCTTTGACAGTTCTGGCTGAAAACAACTCCTTATTGGATGTATCAAATCTTTTTTTACTTTAAGGAATAAAAATAGCTAGAAAGGAAGTCAATAGGGTACAATTCTGTGACTTCTTAGGCCCGTTAGTAAATAAATCATTTATACTAAGAAGTAAGGAATTACCAACTAGGCAAGCCAAAACATTAACTATAAGAGTTTATTCAGAAGTGAAATGATGGTTGGGATTTGCTTCAAAATAACACAGCACCCCTGGCTGGTGTGGCTCAGTGAATTGAGCACCCGCCTGCACCTTGAAAGGTCGCTGGTTCATTTCCCCGTCAGGGCACATGCCTGGGTTGCGGGTCAGGTCCCCAGTTAGGGGTGTGCGAGAGGCAACCGACCCATGTATCTTTCCCTCTCTTTTTCCCTCCCTTCTCCTCTCCCTAAAAATAAGTAAAACAATTTAAAAAACCAAAATAATACAGTAGAGAAGAATATGTGTGAGAGTATAGATGAAGCAAGAGAGGCCATAGGTTGATAACTGTTGAAGCTAGCTGATGAGTATGTGGGGATTTGTTATACTAGGATCACCACTGTTGGGTATATTTAAATTATTCCATAATAAAAAGTGAAAAAGCAAAACAAACAAAGACATTCTGGGCAGGACAAAGCCCTTATTTCGGAGGCCACCTGGCTAATTTTTGGGTTTTTAAAAAACAAAATTGATTCAGAACTAGTAGACACGTGTCAGTTGTTTCCAAACCCAAACAAAAGGGGAGAGAAAAATCTGGACGGATTTATACATTTATTTCACACTCGAGGAGGAGCCCTGCTAATCTCTAATGTAAATGAGTTGCTGAGGAGAGCTTCCAAAATGATTGGGAAAAATTAAATAATATGTATCTAAGTTTTAAAAATAAAGGACCAGTATATCCAAGTAGCTTGGAAGTAAGCATGTTTTCCTCCCTTTTAAGGTAATATGGAAGACTTGTTTTTACTTTTGCATGACATCCTGTGGAGGCCTGATGAGAACACTGGGAGATAACAGATTTTTCCCTTTTTACTTAAATGTTCCCTGCCTTTCAGGGGATATGCTGACTCCATCCACACACTGATAGCATTTATTAATTCATTTTGGGGGAAAGCATCTTGCCCTATTTTCATATGTTGTAATGCTTGGCCAATTTTCTGTACAAATTACTTGCATCGGAATTAACCTTTCCAATTTTGCAGATTTGGTCACTTAATTCAACAATGTAAATGGGTTGACAGCCTTTGTTACCATTTTTTGTAAAAGGTGATGAATAATGAGCTCCAGGGGTGTCCTTGGGGGCTATTCACACTTGCTAATGATTAACTACCCCTGGCTCCTGAACTGCAGAGCCAATTTTAAAGGCCCCAAACACAACTTTGTTCAATTTTAAATCCCTGCTAGGGGGAGGGAGATATATAGGATCTGCAGAAATCTCCTCAAACTCAAACCAGACTAAATGTATGGTAATTGGAGATTGGTACATAAATAACATCCGTAGTTATAATCAACTATATTTAGTTATTAAAAATGATGATGGTAGACCTGCCTTGCAGGAAATGTTAAAAGAAGTTCTTTAGAAAGGAAAATGAGATAGGCCAGAAACTCAGGTCTGCACAAAGAAAGGAAGAGCACAGAAGAAATAAATGAAAGTAAAATAAAGTGATGGCGCAGGCCCTCTGCGCCAGTCTACGATTGGGCACTCACCTTCTCCAACTTCACTTCATGTGTCTGTCTCTCTCTCATTTCAAACCTGTGCAAAAAAGAAGATGAAAACAATAGCCTCTTATCATGCAGCCCATTCCCTACCCCCTTCTCATCCTCCAAATGTAGCTGTTGTTAAAATTTCCTTGAATATCATTCTAAAATATAGAGGCATAAAATTTTTTACACAAAACAGAAAATACTATAGTATTCTGTGCCTTGCTTTAAAAAATAACCCTAATTAACATATACTAATCTTTCCATATCAGCTCAATCCAATTTATTTTAATGACTTTTTATAAAAAGTATTTTTATTTGAATTCCTTTTTTTTAGTGACCTGCCTATCTATATCCTCTTCATATCTATATATGAGCTCTTCATATATCAGGTAAATTGGTCTGATGATGACTGACATGTGCTGCAAACACTTTTTCCCAGTTTCTTTCCTTTTGAAAATTTTAGGAAAATTTTTTCCCCAAGCATAGTTTTTAAAAAAACACAAAGTGCTTATATATATATTTTATTATTTCTCAGTGTTGTGTCCTACTAGAATGGCCTTCACCATTGCAAGGTCATATTCATGCCTCCACATTTTTGACATTTTTGACACAATAATTTCTGTTGTAGTAGAATGTTTGGCAGCATCCCTGTCCTCTATCCTCAGTCGTTGTGATGATCAGATCTCTCCAAAAAATGTCAAATGTCCATGGGAGGCAAAATTGCTACACACACTCTGTTTGGAACATATTTGGTGCATTTAAAATTACTTTAGCATTTCAATCTTTGACTCAATGGATTTTATTTTTGTTAAAGGAATGAGACAGAGCTTTATTTTCAACTAAAAATGTCAATTGTCCCAATTCAATTTATCGTTGATCTGAAAAGCCACCTTTGCCAAAATCTAAATCTCTCCATATATTTTAATGTCTCATTATTCTTTGTTTCCTCTTTATTTATTTCAGTACAAAACTTTTGCATTTTAACTATTATCAACTTCATAACACACTTTAATACTTAAAGGGGCTTCCCCTGTTCCCCCCCACCCCAACTTTCTCTTTTAGGATTTCCGTTGCTGTTGTGAGATCTTTAGTTTTTATGAACTGAAAATTTAAAAAAAATCCTGTTGGTATTTTAATGGAAATTGCTTTGAATTTAAAGATTGATATGGGTCCTGGCAGGGTAGCTCAGTTGCCTAGTGTTGTAGTGTTCTACCAATACGCAAAGTTTGTGGGTTTCATCCTGGTCAGGGCACATACAAGAATCAACCAATGAATGCATAAATCAGTGGAGCAACAAATGAATGTTCTTTTTCTCCCTTTCTCTCTTCTATCCTCTCTGTCTAAAATCAATGAAAAATAAAGATTGATTTGGGGAAAATAAACATCTCTCTGTTTTCATTATTGAATCTTGCCAGAAACAATGGTTATATTTTTTAATTTTACCTACATCTTCCTTTGTGTCCTTCAGTAGAATTTTAAGATTTTCTTCATAAAACTTGCACGTATTTCTTGTCAATTTTCTTCTTAGATATTTCATTGCGCCCCCCCACCCCACCCCATTATAAATGGGTCCTCTACAGTTTGGAAAGGTAAATGGAAATATGTGAATGAATTAACTACTTTCATGGAAGTAGAGGAAAGGAATAAGTTGAAATCTGGTATGGTATTCTGAAAGTCTTATTTTAGTGGGAATCAAAGGAAAATAAGCAAGTTAATAGTCAAATAATCAAAATAATTTAAAGTGTGATGTTATGGAAAAAATAAAGAAAAGGTCAAGCTACATCTATGGTTCTCAAACAGAGGTGATCCTCCCTACATCCACCCCCAACCCCTACGCCCGCTTATTTCCATCTCTTCTGGATGACTTCTGGCAAAGTCTTGAAATGTTTTTTTGTTTGTCACAGCTTGGGGGATGGGTGTTACTGACAAGTATTGGTTAGTGGCCAGGGATGCTGCTAAACATCCTACAATACACAACAACGAATTATCCAGCCCCAAATGTTAGTAGGGCTGTGGTTGAGAAACCCTGAGGTAGATGGTAGCTGTGGGGATATCTGAGGTTAGGTCAGGGTATCACAGACTCCTCGGACTATCCCAGGCCGAGGGCACATGAAAATAATATTTAAAAAAAACACAAATAATAAGAAAAGTCCCTTACATTTGTATGCAGTATACATATACACATTTGGAGAGTGAAGAGAAGAATTAAGAGGTCTTTTATGTTTCACTTTGTATACTTGTTTCTTGCTTGAATTTTTGAGCAGTCTTTTTTTTTTTTTTTGGTAATTGAAAAATGAAAAAGAAAAAAAAAGCACAAAAATCTGACAGGTTGGAAGACAGCTTTTTGTAAAACTACTGGTAGAATTCAGAGAAGAGATTTTCGAGCAACCACCACGTGTTCAGGAGCCCTGATGCCATCACCTGGGCTTCGTATCTGCTTTATATACCTCCTTCCACATCCATTGGCTCTTCAACCAAAGAATGACAGAAAAAACTTGATTTAAAGCCAGATAATTTATGCCCAATACTTGGTTTTATGCCCTTTTGCTTTATTATATTTGGATGTATTTACATTATCTTGACTTTAGGAAAAAATAATAACCTACTTTACTATACTGTTAAATAAGGTCACTTAAATGGTTCATAAACTGTAAATCACACTACGGATGTATGATGAGGTCAAAAGAGGGTCAAGGCTGTGCTCAACAAATTAGTTTTTCACTCTATCTCTTTGATTCCAAACCTACAGGCCAAGAAAAATGAGGGCTGGGCAACAGAGGGAAGGGAAGTGCAGGTTAGAAGAAAAATGATTGAGACTAAACTTGTTGCCTGATTCACATGATAGATGTAACTAAGAATTGGAGATAATCCTGATGCGGTTGATAAAATGACAAGATGGTTGTAGCCCAGACCTAGGCCCTTGAACAGACTATGGGCAGCTTCTTTTTAAGCGGCCCTATTCCCCTGACCTGAGATGTGAAGAGATGATTTTAGAATCCTTGTGCAGTGTTTGGAGGCTAACAGTCTCCATATTTTTTCTTTCTAAGTTATCTGGCCCCCAGAGACTAGAAGAAAAAGGCTGAGTGAGTCATCATTCTTTCACCTAGGACAAAGCCAGATGGAATTCATGCTTAATCAATGGTTGTTGAGTAGATGAACGAAAGATACTAATTATCCAACCATGTCACGGACCTGGCATAAAGCTGACTGGATGTATTGATACATTTTTCTGGCTTATGTGCCTTCGAAGGGTTTGCAGGCTGTGAAAAGGGACTTAAACAACTATTTCTTTTCCTGGCCTGGAAGGGATTTAGAAGATAAGACACCTAATAGAACTATGTGTGCCTGGAAGGAAAAAATAATGGTGAAAACGTTTTATCAGCAGCTTTCTTGAATACCAAGCATCATCCCACTTTTTCTCATGCAGTGTGAATCCATATAAATTTTTATTAATTACACTTTTTATCACTGGAATGAATCTTATGTATTGGATTGGTTTTTTCAGCTTTAGGGAGGCCCTACCTGGGGCACAAAGGAATTGACGCAGCCTTAACTAAAACTTGCTTTTCCTCGTGAGAAAAGCAAATAAGCAAAAAATATCCTAAGCAATTGCTGGTTTTTCGAGCCCACTCCTTTAGGTTGTTTTTCTTGGCTGTGTTACAGACTCTGTGCACTTCTCACAACGCACCAACAATTCAAAGCTCCAAACAACTTTGGGAACTAACCTTGAGGGTGGGGGACCTCTACCTGGGAAATCATCACACGTAAAGGTGCTTGTCTCCTCCTCCTTGGAACATCTCGCCACCTTTAATAACTGCTTCAATATGATTCGCTCCAGCAAAAGGTGAGCATTGGCCAAATCAAACCGGAACTCCAGCAAGAGTTTAAAGTTCGGCTTTTTCCTCTTCGCTATTTGAAAGAGGCTTTTAATTCCGTGCGCCCCTCCCCCTCTAAAGTTTGTTTTCTAGCTATAAACTTGCTTCAACTCTCGGTTTCCATCTCAGTTGCCTGAGAATCTCAGTAATTAGCCAAGTTCACTTAGACGAAGAAAAAGATACCTTTGTGTACAGAATGAGAGCCACCGCGTGGCCAAGGATAACCACGCGGAAGAAGGAAACATTTTTGTCTCGAGCTGCAGAAAGCGGCCAGGGGGAGGGTTAAGGCGACCCGGAGGCGTGTTTTGTTGTGTGGCTACGAAAGCGGTCCAGGCCGCCGAAGCCACTTTCGAAGTTAGCAAACAAAGCGTCTCCCCAGTAACCGCCGGTTTCCAGACGAGGCTCCTGCCACTCAAACCGCGGAGTCCCGGCGTCGGCTGGCCCGGGGCTCCTCCTCCCTGCGTCTCTCCTTCCTCCTCTCCCTTTCCCCAACGGATATGAGCCACCAATCCCAACAACAAACAAGCCTTCAAATGCTAGAACCCAGCGGCCCTCTAACGGGCGGCCTCCACCTTCTTCCCGCCCCACATCTGTCCCGCACTCTGGCGCAGCAGCTGATTCATCTCCAGCCAGGTCTTGGGAAGAAACTGCGCTCCAGCAAGTTTCAGGGTAGATTCCAAGCTGCTGGTTTACCCTAGGACCAAGTTTCCCTGCTTTGTCGTTTCAGATGTGTGTTCTCTTAGGTGCCGAGCAGCCGGCAAACCACAGAAGAAAAAATCGTAAGGTTGCTGCCTTCTTAGAGTGACGCTTTTTTTCCCTTGTTTATTCATTTTAAGCCCTGTAATTGGAAAAACCACCCAAGCTTTGTAAACTCTGGCCTTAATTCACTCTCCCAGCGGGGGTGTCTTTTTGGAAGGGTGAGTGGGTGGGAGACTGGCTTTCATTTTCAGTGTAATCCTAAAACAGAGGCTCCGAAGTCTTAATGAGTCGTCGTTTTGGCTGCCTTAGCCCTTGGGTTTAACCTTATTTCCACCGAACCTACTCCTGCCGGGTTCTCCATTGAGGTTACAAAACAAAAACAGCCCAGAGCCGAAACTGGAGGCCGATTCAAGCGCTGACGTCTCTACCAGGGTTACTTACACTTTGGGTTTCCCCTCCCCCCCTTTTAAGTGACGGGGAAAGTCTTACTGTGGCATGTGACAGTGACAGTTCGTTTACTTCAAAGCAGCAGGACACACGCGAAAACTAGACCCAGAGAGGGGTGGGAGGGGGCATGCGTTTCTTGAAAGCAACCGAACAGCATCTGGTCTTTTTTTTTAAAGGGTAAATTAGTCAAGGATCTCCTATTGGAGTCTTCCTCTCAACCAAAATAAACCAACAGGAACATGTATTTACTCAATGACTAGTTTGTTTGAAATACCCGATAGGAGAAGGGGTCCCCCAGCAGGGTTTGAGCCTTAAAAGTAGACTTTTTATCGAAACAGATGAGCAGCCCAGGTGTGGGTCACCTCCCTTTCATAAACGCGGCAGCTGCCCGGATCCAAGGGTGGGAGTGTCAGGCCGAGTGGCAGCGGGAGAGGCGCGCCTGTCCCCAGGCACAGGCTTTTTAAAGAGCATGTGAGCATGACAAGTGTCCGTTGCAACGTGTTAGATTTCGAAACTGCCTAGCAATCCAGTCCGGAACTCGCCGCTTTAGCCCGGGGGAAACAGTCATTCGTCTCGGGTGTCTGTGTCTCATCCCCCTCCCCCCCCGCACTGTCTCTGTAGGAGGAAGAGCCCCGGGAAGAGAAGGGTGGGACGCGACGCGCCCGCGTGTCAACGGCAGCCGCGCGTTCTGGATGAAGTTAGCTCTTGTCCCGAATACTTTTCCTAAGGCGCCCCGCCCCTTGAATCAGAAGCGACTGTCTTCTCCGGCGGCTACAACCGCGACGGTGGAGTGTCGGGCAGCTGTCAAAAACGAAAGTGGGGGCCTTTTCTTCCCTGGAGTATAGGAAGGGAAGGAGGGGGCGGCCTGATTTCCGTCTGTTATAATTTCCTAACCAAACGCATCCTCGTCAGCCCCGGGAAGAAAGGCCCAAAGGAGAAATCCGGGGCGCTCGGCTGGTGTGGTCGCGACCTAACGAGGGATGCAGGAGGCGTGCGCGCAGCAGGGAGGAAGGCTCGGGTTTCTGGGCTCCTCCACCCCCACGAGGAACGGGTGACAGCGGCCCCCAGGGCACGGAGTAGGACAGCGCAGCTCAGCCCTCGTGCAACTCCTCCCGGGCTGGAAGGTGCGGGGGAGGGGCGGAGAAGCGTCAGGGCGGGCGGGGGACTGGGCGGGCGGCTGGGGGCGGAGGCAGGACCTCCTGTACCTTCCCTCCTCGCCTCTCTTAATCTGACAGCGCCGAGGTGCGCCGAGCGGGAGCTGGGAACAAAGGAGCGGTGTAGGGAGGGGAGTGAGTTGGACGAGGGAGAGTCCCCGGCTGGCTGCCAGAAGATCCCGGCAGGAGGAAGCCCAAGTGTCACTTGAATTCCACCCAAGAAGCGGACGCCTGGGCTCCAAGCGCCTGGTTTAGCAATAACTACTGGAGCGGGTCCTACAAGTTACCCGAGAGTCCACCGGGAAGGAGCACAACCGGCTTGCCCCCTGCGCCCCCCTCCTGGTCCCCCTGAAACTTCAGTAGTGCCTTGCGCTGGAAGGTTAACTCCAGAATGAAAAGCAAGAAAGGTAAGCTCCGTGGGCTGTCGCCCTGTGGGCGCGAGTCCTGGGAAAACGTGCTGGCCGGGCCGTGCCGGGCTTGGGGTGAGAGTGACTTGTTGGACTTCCCAGCCCCAGGGCTCTCCGGCTGGAACCGCGGCTGTTCTCTTTGTTGAGGCTGGGTCTGAAATGGCAGTTGTCGTTTTCCCTCTAGACACAACACGAGGGGCTGTAGTGGAGAGACAGACCTCTCCACGCTGCTGGCACATTGTCAAGAAACACTCTCACCGCCTTGTTTGCACGACTCCAAGTTTCATTGTTCAGCCGACACCCCACGCTCTGCCGAGACGCCGCGTGTCTTCTCGCTTGCTCACAGGCTGCGAGTGTGGGCCCATTCTAGGGGTACCCCCGCCCCACTTTTTCCGTAGCGACCCGGGAGCGGCCGGGAGCGCCTTTGTCTGAAAGTTGGGCTCGTTCTACGGGGCCCCGACACCCCCCAAGCTGAGCCCGGGCACGCTCTTTTCTGGGGATGGGTTGTTTTCATGATTGAAGGAATGTTACTCAGGCTTCCAAATCGCCCTCGAGGATCGAAAACTTCGGAAAGGTAAACTTAAAAATTACCGGCCTCTTCAAAGTTTTCCCACGAATTTGGGGCAACATGAAGCGTTAGGACTGAGAGCAGTCAGCTTAAAGCACCATGCAGTCAGAACGAATCCAAGTATGTCAAGCAGGCTTGGTTGTAAGTGCAAAGAGTGAGTCTGTCATTGTTTCCACGAGACGCTTGCCGTCAGTCTGGTTTAAAAGCCAAATACAGAGGGAGAAAAGCCTGCCACCACGAAAGGTCAAAGAATGTTAGTTCCCTCTTGAAGTGAACTTGTGAGTCCCTGACAGGGAGGTACCCCGAATGTTCCGTCGTGGGCCACAGTTGGCTTTTCTGTTGTGATTTATGTTAAGTAGTTCAAAACAGAAGTTAATCGCTCGGGGACGCCAGCAGAGGGTGGGGGGGGGCGCACTGTTGCGCACGCGCAGGAGCGCCCCATAGTTTTTGTAACTCCACATTCTTTCAGACTCCTCGCGAATACAGTTAAAACAATCAAGTTAGACTGGCCCCGTTTTCACCCTGAGGTGCTGATGTTTTGATTATGGGCTGGTGACTTTGAAACACGCCTCATCGCATGCTTTCCCAGTGGGAGTAAAACGTCAAAAGCCGAGGCTTTTAGTAGTGGTTGGTAGAACTCTGCTGACCCCCTTCCAAGAGACAGAGTGAGAACACCAGGCTAGAATTTTGACCATGCAGCTGGGCGCCGGGAGCGCCCAGGATGGCCCCTGGAAGGCCATGTCTGCTCGCGAAGAATTGACAGGTCTAGATCCCGACTGGAGGGCGTTTTCTCGAGGGCGCTGGGATAAGTTTGGGGGAAGTTGTTTTTTAAGAGTGAAAATTGTGAGCCCAGTGCAAAGCTGGGCTTCCGCTGGGGGTGGACTCTCCCCCTATTGTCCGTGCTCTGATGAGGGAAGCGTTGATTAGCATTCCCGGTCCCTCACCCCTCGAAGAGTTCCCGGGTCATTATCCCCCCACCACCACCAGGCCTTTGGTATCTTGTCCCAGTACCCTTGCCTTTCCCTGCCTGTCTCAGGTGCCCCCCACCCCTGGAGTCCCTCCTCGCTGTAGGGTACCTATCCGTCCCGTCCCCGAGCAATTTTGGGTGTTTCCCCTACACCCCCATTGTCCCTCGCCCCTTCCACGGCACTCCGTGGCGTCGCCAGCCCTGGGCAGTCGGGAACCCCTCTCTAGCTTCTCACCGGCCCTTCTCGGCGCTTCCCCCTCGGGTGCTTCCCTGCTGTCTCTTTTCCCTCTTCCCCTCATCAGAGGAACGAGGCCGGGCCCCGTGGGCACTGGATCGGGAATACTTGGGGTCAGTAGTCCGGGGGCGCGGGAGGTAGCCGACCCAAGGAAACAATAAAAGGTGCTTTGATGGAGGGGAAACTTTACGACTGGTGCGGAGCCGGTGCAGGGAAGTGGAGACGGCCGAGTTGCCTGGTTTCTCTCCCTTTTTGGGTAAATCTTATAGGGGTAGGCAGGCTCCCTCAGAATGTAGAGATTCACGGCAGCGCGTCTAGTTTCTTGTAATCTGAAACTCATGAGGTCCTGGCTGTGCTAACTCGCACAGTTGGAGGGGCCGAGGTGGGTGGGGGCCGAGGAACTCGCCAGAACAAAAGCAGGCAGACCATCCTCCCTCCCGGGCTCCTCCCTCTCCTCCAGGCCTCCTCTCCACCACCCCCCTTGGTGGGGGCCAGCTTTCTCAGTGCTCATTTAAGTACTCTGGAAAAAGTCCCGCCTGGCTTGTGGGGTTGGATTATTTTCTGTTTTTTAAATTCTCTGAACATCTTTTCAAGTTTTCTTGAAAACAAAAGAACCTTAAACTCTATCGCAGAGCCCGGGATTGGGTAAGAGTGGCCTGTGATAATACTATCTCGTCTTAGAAAGCTGAGGATGCCAAAAAAATCTCCTGAAATGGCTTTAAGCCACGTAGAAAGAAGGTTCGTCCAGGAAAATCCCCCAAGTCCTTTTTCTCATCGTTCCTGACAATGTGGAATTCTTGCTTTAAAATTGTTCTCTGGCTGCGACCAGCCAAGCACACACCTTGGGTTTAGTATGATTCCTGTTGCTTCTGAGATGGTCTCATCTCAGAAAGGAAGTTTTTGAGGTTAGGTTTGCTTTTTCCTAATTATGTACTTAAACTTTTCCTTCTATTATTCTCTTCATTTTTTAGAGAGAGAGGTGGGGTAGGGAGAAACATGGATTTGTTAGTCCACTTACTTATGCATTCATAGGTTGGTATAAGGCCTGACCAGGGGATGGATTCTGCAACCTTGGCTAATCCAGAGGAGCTCTAACCAACTGAGCTTCCCTACTAGGGCCTCAGGCTTCCATTATTCTTATTTCTAGATTTTTTTTCTAGCCTCTTCTAGATTTATAACCACTGTCTCTGGCTGTCGCACCCCCAGTTCCTATTCAGAAAAGAAAAGATTGCTTTTTAGAGCTATGGGACCATAGACTGTTTTAGCTTTCTATACATTTCCTTGTATATGTGAATGAAGTAAAAGAAGCTGTGATTCCTTGCACCCTCCCCCGCAGCCTTTTTCTTTTTAAATTCTTTTTTTAAGTGTAAGCAGAAAGCAGGACTTTGGAAACACGTCGTAACCGGGAAACTTTTCAAAAGCTCTGTTACAATAGGAAATGAGTAACGTGGAAAAGTCTTTTTGTTTTTCCAAGTTGAGCCACAGTCCGGAGGGAGAGTTTTAATGAAAACAGTCCTGACAGCAGCAAACGTGGTTTGCTGCAGTGAAGTATCAGTTGCTATAGCCAAGAAACTGAAGTCTTAACTTCCTGTTACTTCAGCTTTTGTGCACATATTGGAAATATTTGTTAAGAGGTCCAGAGGCCTGGCATTCATTTATTTAAATGAACTGAGAACAGAGTCGAGTCGCCCTGCAGTTTGGTGCTGTTTAACTGAAACCTGTTTTTGTGTGTCTCACCTATTCTGAAAGATCAGGCTTCTTGTCAAACTTAAGCAGATCAAAGTGCAGGCTTCAGGGTTTTGTTTGTTTGTTTTAAACTCTTTGTTATTATCAACTAACTTACAGTTGAATTCAATGAGCAAATTTTCACTGTAAAAAAATTTTTAACGGGATTGTGGATAACAGCCTTGAAGAATGGCTTTTCAGACATTGAGGAGTTGAAACAAGTTTTATTTTAGTCATTTGATTATTAAAAGATTGATTTTGAAAGCCGGATTTCTTTGCAAATGAAAGCAAACTCATTTATAATTTACTAAGGTTTTTTATAAATAATTCTCTACCCAAATTTCAGTATGGGTTTTAAATTTTTCTCATCTTCTCAATAGTGAAAGCAGTTTGTTTTAAATGTAACTTTTTCTTTTTTTTTTTTTTTTCTTTTTAGCAGTTTAATAAAAGCTTCTAGGAAGGGAACCGTCAAATACCTGGGGGTTAAAGATTAGCATTCTTGTGCAGTTTATCGATGGCTGAACTAAGCCTTGAGCTTAAAGTGAATTTGCAAGATCATCCTGCTCTTTTGTTAGAACTTGATTTACTTTGTCTTCTGAAGGTTCTGCCTTTTCAGCGAACACTCCCTCCAGTACCTTCTGCCCCCTGCAGTCCAAAATAACCATGTGTCACTAAGTAAAGCCAGACTCAGTTAATTCTGGGAAGATACCTCATCAATGAATCTTTGAATGTGTAGCTTTTTCAGTTTCATTGTGTTAAAAGGCTTAAAAAGGATGGTTAAAAAAAAAAAAAACCCTCAAAGTACATTGGATGGTTATCACTGTGAGAAATATTCTTTTATTTCCTATCCAGGTAAACCACTCAGTTAAGTTTGTCAACAAAAAGAATGCATACCTTTACATTTTGTGTTATTTTAATTAATTTTCTTTATGTAGAAACACTGGCATGTACAAGCATATGATAGTTTATAATTCATTTACATCTTTAAAATTTTAGGTTGTATTAAATGAAGAGAATGTATTTCTTCAGTCAGTAAGACTTGCCCATGTCCTTTTGAAGAGGGGTAGGGTTAATAACATTTATTTAATTATTTTTAAGTTCTAAATTAAATGTCTAAAAGGGTCAAGTCTGAATTTTTGTGGAACCCAGTTTATATGTGATTTGAATATCCTTTATGGCTCGTGAATTTCTTTTTTAAAGATTTTATTTACTTCTTTTTAGAGAGAGGGGAAGGGAGGAAGGAGAGAGAAAAACATCCATATATGAGAGATGCATAGATTGGTTGCCTCTCATGCCCGCAACCCAGGCATGTGTCCTGAATAGGAATCCAACCGGCAATTTTTTGGTTCGCAGGCCGGCGCTCAATCCACTGAGTCACACCAGCCTGGGATGGTTTGTGAATTCTTAACATTTCTGGTAGGATTAAGATACTTAGAGACAAAAGAGAGTGTCCTTTGGGGTTGCATATTCAGTTTTCTTTGTCTTGTAAATAAGTCAAAACAACTCTGTTTATTGATATGTAGTATTCTCTCCAAATTAATATGGCAGTTGAAGTTTGTGGAAATTTAAAATTCTATTCAGTTTAGACATCTTTATTCTTACTGAAGTACTGATAGAAAATATTTTTGTGGTTGTTTGTATTTAGTAAAGAGTGACTAGCACTGGCCATGAAAAGCAGGTATCAAGTTTTGAACAAATATAATTATCCATGAAAAAGAAATGACCATGCAACTGGAAGAAAATTTTGACATCCTTACACTACTAATTGGATTAAGTGTGTAATTTTTCCTCCTGTATCAGCATAACAAAAAAAAAAAACGTACGAATCTTCCTTTTTATTTCAAAACTTCAGTAGAAGAGGAGGAAGAATAGCATTTAAAATATACAATGGGATGCTCATTAGATTTATCTTAGATAGCAATGACCTCAAAGAGCATGTTGTTAGACACATTCCATCTGCTGTGGTACCTTTCCTGATACACAGGTGGCAAACTATTATTCACTTTGGGTGGAGCTTTGTCTCCTCTGTTGGATTACATGAAAAACTTAGTTCTGAGTATCATTCCAAAGAAATGTGAAAAGTTAAATCCTGTAGGAAAGTGGATATGATAGGGCACCTGACAACTGGTTGAGAATCTAGAATATGTTTCTAGTCAAATCACTCTTGATACTTGACATGTGCTCTGGTATTTCAGAACAGAAAACACTGGTCCCTCCTCAGGTTTCCAGTAGTTGAGAAAACATGTTTACACTACATGGTCAAAAGAGATGAGTTTTGCAGTAGGTGCTCTGCTGATGAAAGCTATTAACGGCCGGCCTTTGTCCTTTTCTAGGTGTTGTTGCAGTGTCCGGCAGTGAGACTGAGGATGATGACAGTATGGACATCCCCCTGGACCTTTCCTCTTCTGGCTCAGGCAAGAGAAGGCGAAGGGGCAACCTGCCCAAGGAATCTGTGCAGATTCTCCGTGATTGGCTATATGAGCACCGATACAATGCCTATCCCTCAGAGCAAGAAAAAGCATTACTGTCCCAGCAAACACACCTATCTACACTACAGGTAAGGAAGAAGAACAAGAGATATATGCACACAGGTTTTCTTTTTTTTTCTTTTTTTCTAACGTCATAACATTCCTGTATGTCAAGTCATTGTCTCCCAACTCAAAAAAAAAAAAAAAAAAAGAATATCTTGTAAAATTTCTAGTGCTGATAGCTAAATAACTGGCTATTTAGAGAAACAGAAACATTTGACAGTCATCTGTCAAATACCATTTTCCTTAATGCCATTCTTTTTATGCAACAAACATTAAAAAAGAGGTTAAATCTTACTCCATTACCCAGGAAACTGGTTTGATATTTAAACGAGGACAGACCTCAGTGAGGTAATTCATGTCTGTCTGTTGACACAGTGATTTGAACTGGGAAAAATCAGTAACTGGGGGGAGTGGCCCTTTTCATAAGGAAAGATTTTCCTGTAGTTGATTAACTTAAATGCTGGGGCAATAGGCAATCAGTTAATGTGGGGGAAGAGTCAGAAGGTAAGCCTCCCTCCCCAAAATCAGATATTTGAGAATTTATACCTTTCCTTCCTCCTGAAAAAGTTCAAGGGTGATGAGACAAAAAAGGGCATTTGTATTAGAAGAGGAGCAGGTTTATGACAGGAAGCAAGTTTTCTTTCTTGGCTGGGCTCAGGTAAGTTGGAATAACGTAGTAAGTTCTAGTAAGCCTTTTCATGCCTTCTTATATGCAAAGAGAGATCAAGTAGGCATCTATGGATGGTTCTCAGGATACAAATGTGAGTGTTAAAGCATACCTATGTAATTTCAGGTCTGTAACTGGTTCATCAACGCCCGCCGCAGGCTTCTCCCTGACATGCTAAGAAAGGATGGCAAAGATCCAAATCAGTTCACAATTTCTCGCCGTGGGGCCAAGATTTCTGAAGCGAGCTCTGTGGAGTCGGCAATGGGCATCAAAAACTTCATTCCAACTCTAGAGGAGAGCCCATTTCATTCCTGTACAGCTGGACCAAACCCAGTCCTAGGAAGGCCACTATCCCCTAAGCCATCGTCTCCAGGATCAGTTCTGGCTCGTCCATCAGTGATCTGTCATACCACTGTGACTGCACTGAAAGATGTGCCTTTCTCTCTCTGTCAGCCAGTTGGTATGGGACAAAACACAGATATACAGCAGATCGCAGCCAGCAACTTCATAGACACCTCCCTTGTGTACCCAGAGGACACATGTAAATCTGGACCAAGTACAAATACACAAAGTGGCCTTTTCAACACTCCTCCCCCTACTCCACCAGACCTCAACCAAGATTTTAGTGGATTTCAGCTTCTAGTGGATGTTGCACTCAAACGGGCTGCAGAGATGGAGCTTCAGGCAAAACTTACTGCGTAAACCTTTTCAGGCAAAACAGTTTTCACAAATGTTATGATTGCCGGGGTGATGGCAAGAAGTGACTTGAGTTATTTTATATATTTTTTTATTAATATTTGCACATGGGATTGCTAAAATGAAGCTTCCTGTTACTGAGATGTCTTCAATGGAATACAGTCATTCCAACAACTATAAACTAAAGCTACTGTAGAAACAAAGTTTTTTTTTAATGTTTCTTGGTAGATTATTCATAATGTGAGATGGTTCCCAAGATCATGTGATTTATTTTCCCTCCTCTTCCCTTTTTCTTTTTGTTGGTGTATTTTCAGACTGTGCAATACTTAGAGAACCTATAGCATCTTTTCATTCCCATGTGGAACAGGATGCCCACATACTGTTTAATAAATTTTCAGTTTTTTTTCAAACAAGTTTGAATCTAGTTGATGCCTTTTTTCATGACATAATAAAGTATTTTCTTTAAAATTGACTGTAATAGAGTGTTTTGTTGAGGGAGGTAAAAAGTGAGTAGGAATATATCACCAATGAGAGGAAGTTGGGGGGGGGTTGGGTGGAGTGTGAGTTAAGGGGGTGTCACCAGCTCTTTGAAGAACTGAGGACAACAAGCCAGTATGTATAAACAGGATGTGTGATATTTACTCTTGATAGGAGACATACAGCTTTTCTTAAAACTGCATGGCAAATTGAAATGAATCATTCCATCAGTGTTTAGCTAACCACTCAAGCCCTTGGTAATCTGTCCTGCATATATTAAAACATGGGCAGTGTTGAACAGAAAGGTCTCAAAGCACCTGATTATGGCTTAAGCTTTCAGAAGTAAACAACAACCTAAGCAGTCTCTTAGTATTGTGCCTCTTTCATGTTACCCTTTAAACTTTTTTTAGTGGTATGTCTAGATAAAGGCTTTACATGCAAATATAGTATTAATTTGAACAGAAATCACCTCTTAAAACATTTTCTAAAGTGATTAAAACAGTGTGGCTCTGTCTTTCGTGGGATTGTTAGTTCAACAGGTTTATTTTCTAAAGTCACAAGTGGAGTTGGTTGGGATAGACAATTACTTATGAAGCCAGGATGGCCAGAAGGGAATTGGTGGTGTTTCTTTCACTTCTGGTTGAGCAAATGTGTCACATGCCACAATACCATTCTTAGTAGTCATGCTTAGTGTGAGGTTTCTTTGTTAGGACAATCATATTCTTTTTTTTTTTTTTTTTTTTTAATTTTTTTATTTTGGTTTTTCAATTACAGTTGTCCCCTTTTCCCTCAAGGACAATCATATTCTTTACAGACCTGACCCAGCTATGAATTGTCTTAAGTTTGAGGGACCATCGGAGCTTCAGCATTGTTTAGGAAATATAGAAAAGTTCTTCCAAAGTTTGCCTAATTTTGAAGCTATTTCAGAAGTCCTTACTGTAGAAAGAGCTAAATTCAAAGACGTTTTGTAAATGAAAGAGAAAAAACTTAACAACCAGGAAGTGTGAGAAAAATAAGCGAGGCCGTGGCCCAGTAGCTCAATAGAGTGTCATCCTCATACGCCTAGGTTGCGGGTTCGATCCCCAGTCAGAGCACATACAAGAGTCAACCAATGAGTGCAAATAAATGGAACAAATTGATGTTTCCTCCTATCTCTTAAAAGTAAATTTAAAAAAAAAATTTTTTTTAAGAAAAATAAGGGAAAAGGTGTGGTGCTATAGCCGCTTAGGAGCACAGCTCTGAAGGGCACGTCAGCCTTGAGTGGGCTGATCTCACCTCAGGGTCACAGGAATAGATAAAACCAAAAATGAAATAACAGAGTATATAAAAGGAACAAAATAAACAAATAAAAATGAGATAAATGTGATTAAGAATCATTACTTGTTCTAATAGCTACATCAAAGGCTGAGAGTCTTGAGTACAGATAAAGGGGACCAGCAAGTAATGAAAGACTTCCCTAGCTATGATGTCTTATGAATCATACCAGAAAGGAGAAGCCATATGAGTGATTAGAGAAAATGTCAAGGGTCAAATGAAACACAAAGGTTTAACAAAAAAACCACCCCAAATTGCCTGCTTTATTTTTTTTCCCTCTTGAAGTTGTTAGAGATCCTTATTGGTAATTTATGCAATAAATGTAATGGAAAGGTAAATATTAAAAAATATTTAAATCCCAATGGAAATTTTTTTTATGCTTAGTATTTGCATGGTATATCATCTCATTTGCTTATTTTTAACCTATTTATATTTAGAGTTCATCCCTTGTAGATAGCATATAGTTGGGTCTTTATTTTTTACCTAGACTAATTGCATATTTTACTTGGTGTGTTTGGTTGATTTACATTTAATGTAATTACTGATATGTTGGTATTTACCATTTGGGTCTTTTTTTTCTTATTGCATTTTGGATTATATGAATATTTTTAGTATTTTTACTTTTTTCAATTGGTTTATAAAGTACACTCTTTAAAGTTATTTTTCCGTTCCAGTCGATATTTTTAATGGTTGCTCTGGGATTACAATATATATCTCTATTACAATTACTCAGGGTTAATATACAACTTTATACATAATATAGAACCTTGCCACAGTGTGGTTCCAGTCATTTACTCTTGTCTTCCTTTGGTTTTCAGATATAGCTACCTGACAAATCCAACAGGACAATGTTCAAATTTTTGTTTTAAACTTACATGTGTTTTACAACAAATTAAGGGAAAAGAAAAAATATATATAGTCTTATATTTGTTAAATATTTGTCATTTTTCAAGTTCTACATTCGTGTCAGTCTGAATAATGTCATCTCCAGCTTAGAAGGAATTTTTTGAGAATGATGTGGGCCTGCTGGTGGGTGACAAATCATCTGTTCTTGTTCATTGAAAATACTTTTATCTTTGAAGGATAATTTCACTAAAGACAGAATTATGGGTTGATAATCTTTTTGTTGGTTTTTTTTTCTCATCATTGTAAAGGCATTGTCTTCTGGTTTCCACTCTTTTTCATGAACCATCAGTTGTCATTTGTATCATTCTTCTCCTATGTAAGGTCTTTCTCTCCTGCTCTTTTATCTCTGTATTTCAGTAGTTTGACTATGATGTGCCCAGGTATGGTTTTCTTAGTACTTATTATCCTTGGTGTTTGTTAAGCTGCTTGGAACAGGAAGTTGATATTTGGGAAGTTTTGCCCATTTCTTTAGGATTTATTTTTCCTGTCTTCTCTTAGAAGTCCAGTACATTTATATTAGATCACCTGAGATTGTCTCTGAGGCTCTCTTTTTCATCAATCTTGGTTCTCTCTACAGATTGGATAATTTGTACTAATTTATCTGCACATTGGAATCATCTGGAAAGCTTAACCCACAAACACAAAAACTGGTGTGAGTTTAGAAATCTTTAAAAGCTCCCTTAGTGATGCTAATGCATAGACTAGTTTGGGAACCACTTCTCTAAATAATTCTTTATTTTTAATTTTTAATTTTATTTTTTAGTGTTTGTATATTACAGTTGTCCCATTTTCCCCCCTTTGCTTTCTCCTGCTCCACTCACCTCCCCCCTCTCCCACAGTCCATCCCCATTTAGTTTTCCATGTCCATAGGTCATTCATGTTAGTTCCTTCACTTGACCCTCTTTCCCTCCTTACGCCCTCCCACTTCCCCTCTGGCCACTGTCAGTCTGCTACTTGTTTACATACTTCTGGTTCTGTTTTGCTCATTTGTTTGTTTTGTTCATTAGTTTCCTGTATTAGGTGAGATCATATGATATTTGTCCTTCCCTGCCTGGCTTATTTCACTTAGCATAATACTCTAAAGTTCCATCCATGCTGTAGCAAAAGGTAGGAATTCTTTCTTTCTGTTAACATAGTACTCCACTGTGTAAACATAACACAGTTTTTTGACCCACTCATCCACTGATGGGCACTTAGGCTGTTTCCAACACTAGGCTATTGTAAATAGTGCTGCTATGAACATAGTAGTACATAGGTTCTTTTCAATTCTAAATAATTCTTTAAATTAGCTGTTGTTTCTCTTCATAAGTAGAACATTAGGAATCTCCAACAACAAAAAAAATTTCGTTTTTGCAGTCTTTGTTGGGACATTAGACAATCTTTGTGAAAGAAGTGTAATTTGCTGTAGAATTAGTCACCCGTATCACCCAAGTTAACTTATCCAATTAAGTGTTTAACATAAGTTTGCAATTTGGCATTGGGCTCATACTATAATATACATATAGTCCATATAATATGTAAAACCAAGCCCTGACCAGTGTGGCTCAGTTGGTTAGGCATCCTCACGCAAAGGGAAAGTTTGCTGGTTCGATTCTGGGTCAGGGCACATGCCTGGGTTGCAGGTTCAATCTTGGTCAGGGCGTGTAGGAGAGGCAACATATTGATGTTTCTTCCCCACATCAGTGTTTCTCTCTCCCCCCTCTCTAAAAATAAATAAATAAAATCTTTTAAAAACATATGTAAAGCCAAACCACTAATAAATAGATCTAACACTGCAAGAAGGTAAACATGTATTTGTATCAAACCAAAAAATAAAGTTTATCTCTGGAAACTAGCTAGAGAGTAAAAAGCAGTGCTTAAGATCTAGTTTTAGGTCTCCTTGGGCTAGTTAAGAGCAGAATGTTATAATTCTTCCTGGTGATTTTTGTTTTGAAATTTGATTTGCTTAAATGTTCTGTGAAAAGTAAATGTGTACGGCAGTAGCTAACATTTTTGTTTTCCAGCCTTTGTGCATGGTAAACCTCCACAATCTGGAACATCACTTATTTTAAATTATCTAATTAACAGTCCTTCCAATTGTAAAGTTATCTGGTATCATCTGTAAATCCAACACTGAAATGAAAATGTTAGATTAACTTAGGACAAGATATAATATTTATTGAATAGTTTATATTACATTATGTCATTATATTGAACATTTTAAAATATTTTTAAAATTTATTTTTAAAGAGAGGGGAAAGGAGGGAGAGCAACATCGATGTTCAAGAGAAACAGCGATCAGCTGCCTCTTGCATGCCCTGAACTGGGGACATGGCCCACAACCCCGGCATGTGCCCTGACTGGCAATTGAATGGGCAATGTTTCAGTTCACAGGCCGGCACTCAGTCCACTGAACCACACCAGCCAGAGTGAACTTTTTATGTTGACATCTCATTTAATCCTCACAACTCTGGTGAGATGTTATTCCTATTATGTATCTAAGGAAAACTGAGACTCATCAAAGTTCAGCTGGTCTATGGTTACCAGATGCAATAGAGCCCACATCCATTGGGTGATTCTGCAAGCTTACACTTTCCACACACTATGCCTGAAATGAAAGAACTTGGAACCATCCTGTTTTTATCACATTGTTTAGTAAAGATTTGATGATTGCTTTGGCGGATTATCATATACAAGTTTCATCTTCCCAAGTACCTCAATTGACTGCTCTGCTGTCTATCAACCACACTCCCCTTGCCCATTCTAGTTCCCTTTGGCCAGGTTTGCCTCTCAGGGAGACTTGGAGGATCTGACACATCCTCCTAGTTTTCTGAATCTTAAGGCTAGTCCAGGCCTGAAGTAATGAATTGCCCAATGCCAAGAAATCTGTTTTGTAGTTTCTCTGTGTAAGTCTTAACATTTAATGTATTATTCAATGTATTTCATTTTCCTTTCTAAGTATGGCTTTTTGAGCCTGCAACCTTGGACTACTACCATTTTAAGCACATTTCTGTTTTTTATTTTAACTGAGAATCTTGAGGCTTATCCTAGTATCTGTAGTTACTCTGTGCTGCTTCTTACAACTTTCTTGGTACAAAAATGTCTTTTAAGCTATTTTTCGCCAAATAGAGATTAGGAACTGCTCTGGGACAAAGGTGTAGCTTAACTGAACAGCACTTGCAGCTTTCAAAGGAAAGTAAAGATTTATGGCAATGCTTTCCCACGCTTTACCTCCAACCCGCAAACACCCACCTTTTCGAAACAATGTACGTCCATTCTAGCCAAAGGTCTTAAATGATATACACTATGGCACAAAGATCAGCTTTAAAATAAATAAATACCTCTGTGTGAGCAAAACAAAGCAGAGCATTATTTTCCCTTTGGAGACCTAAGATACAGCAGGAATAAACTTAGCCTATATAAATTTTATAAAAGAACTGCCACCTCCAAGCTTGACTAAAAGATTAACTTTACTTGGTGAACTGTGTCTCTATTTGCAGGCAGGTGCTGCCCTGATTCACCAACTCCTGTTAATTTGAACCTGCAGAGGTACCTTTGATCAGCTCTCTCAAAGTCTACCGGTTTCCTTAGGTGGCTCGGAAAACATCAAAAGAACTGTAAGGCCAACTCTAATCTCAGCCTTCCTGTTTCTACGTCTGCCCACTAGGTTCACACAGCGGCATGTTTTCCTTGAAAGGCATTCTCAACAGATTGTACTGAGTGTCACAATATTAAACCTGCATCAATGTAGGGGATAGGGGGGTATTCCTCTTTGTAACTCAGATCTCTGCAAATGATGAATCAAGGGGACTCCTAGGCTCATTTGCACTGACATTTATATGGGTATGTAAATGAATGCCTGCTAGCCTGATGCCAGAAGTAAGGGAAGAAACAGTTCAGTTTAGGAAACTCTTACTGTAAAGCAGTTACTAAGTGCAACATATTCTATCCCTGATGATAGGACTCAGACAACAGGTCTGGGTGATGTTATTTGGGACTGGCGATGGTTTGGGAGTTCTGAGTTATAAACATGGCAAATGTCCCTTACCAAGACATTTTTATCCTTAAGGGTGGTAGGTAGGTCAGTAACATCCAGTCTTTTTTCTTTCTCTCTTTCTTTCAATTGGCGTCTCATGCCTTTTACACTTAGTTACAAGTTAATACTTGTCTTTGGGCTTTATTTCCCTTTCAAGGCCCATACAAAGGATTATATGCCTTTGTATTCAGAGTTCTAAAAAGCCTTATTATTATTATTATTATTATTTTTACAATGTACTGGGAGGTGTTTTAGAACAAAATGGGCCATAGGTAAAAGAAAACTACATTTGTGTAGCCTCAAGCAAGTTATCTAGCATCTGTAAGCTTGGGTTTCTGTGTCTCTAAACTTGGTAAGAATAAATACCTAAATCTCAAGGTTATTGAGAGGATTAAATGAGGCAACAAAGTGGAAACTAAAAATTTCAGAGCAAAGCAGATTGGCCTACAAATGTGTTTTGTTGTTGCATTTTAGATAGAAGGACCTACCTCTATACACCTACCATTACCTGGGCTAGGTTCAGAGTTCTGTTTCCGTATTGCCACCTGGCAGGTGAATGTTCCTAATCCAGTTTCAGCCTTTGATCTTATCCTGCCAGGCCCTGGCCCTGCCTGTTCTTCTCACCTCCAGCCTGCCTTTCGCCAGTTTCTTACAATAACAGCAGTTCAGTTCCTTTCCCCTATCTTGAATGCTGTCTGCATGTCCTTCTCCCCTAAGATGTTATACAAGAAAGTGGGGTGAGGGCTTCAGAAATGGGTTGTAGGCTGCAGAGAACAGTGGCCCTTATGCCAAAGACTAGGTAATCATCAACTCTCTCACACTAAGCTGTCTGAATTTTCAGTGTTGGCATCATTTCTGCAAATTTCAAAATAACACCAGTTCTTAGTTACTACAGGTCTGAGTATCCAGAGCCTCTGATTTGCTTGCTTCTCCTCCGTTTGGGTTCACTTCAGTGGAATACTCCCAAGAGGCCTGAATTTACCTTTAGTGATTTTATTTTCTGTTCTTATGAAAGAGAGTAAATTTATTATGTGTGTGGGACAGAAACATATATATTTTTTTCATTTTTTTCTTGGAAGTTAGAAGCACTTTTAGGAATTATTTCTATGAGATGGGAAAACTGGGCTCATCTCTTACTTTTTTAAAGTTACTTAACCTCTCCAAGTCTCAGTTTCCTCAACTCTTCATTTTATACTCCAGAGAATATCATATATCACAGCCAACCTTGTACTAGGAACAATCATTGGTTTAATAGAATCTCATTTGTCTATTCTTGGAGCTTATGCTTTTGTTTTTGCCTCATTCCCTAGTTACTCAAGGAAAATTTCTTTCCTTCAACACCTTTCTTCACTCTTTGCTCTCCTTTTTTCCTTCCTAAACTCATTTTTAAAATTTATTTGTCAGGTTATTATAAAGGACATTTTATAAAGGATACAGATGAAGAGGTTCATAGGATGAGATCCAAAAAGGTCCTGAGTGCAGGAGCTTCTGTCTCCATGGAACTGGAGTGTGCCCTCCCCCCAACCCCCCGCCCTGCATGTGGATATTTTCACCAACCTGGAAGCTTCTTACATTTTGTGATTTTGATACATAGCTGAAGCTGGCACCTGTTGTATAAAGAAGAGCACTGAACTTAATTTCAAAGGAACTAACTATTCATACTCGGCCAGCATACCCCTAATTTCTCTAAACTTGTTTTCTCACCAATAAAGCAAATGGTTAGATTAGATGATCTCTTTAGCCTCTGAAAGCTTTATATTTGTAAGAACATAGGTAATAATACATATAGATCCAGTAACAGCGTAGCTTATTTGCAGTTAATAAAAGTGCCATAAATAATAATCATCAGTATTCTCTAAGTGATGAAATTCAGTATTCTCAAGGTGATGAAATGACTCCTTTTTTTTTTTAAACAAAACTATCAAAAGGATGATTATAAACTGTAGGGCTGACTCTTCTGTCCAGGGAAGAGAACAGTGGATGTTAAAATATTAAGTTGGTGTGTCTAAGTGTTTTGATTCTGGTATAATCCAAGGGAATTTTGAAGAAGTAGTTGACAGAGAGCAGAATATGGGGGTGCAGGGCAGGGGCCGGGTGGAGCAGAATGGGATGGTGCTTTTGAGAAGTTTTTATCTTCTTTTTCTTAAATAAGTCCCTTTAATATTTCATATAATAATGATTTGGTGATGATGAACTCCTTTAGTTTTTTCTTGTCTGGAAAGCTTATCTGTCCTTCAATTCTAATTGATATCTTTGCTGGGTAGAGCAAACTTGGCTCTAGGTCCCTGCCTTTCATGACTTTGAATCTTTCTTGCCAATCCCTTCTAGCCTGCAACGTTTCTTTTGACAAATCAGCTGACAGTCTTATGGGAACTCCCCTGTAGGTAACTAACTGCTTTTCTTTTGCTGCTTTTAAGATTCTCTCTCTATCCTTAACCTTTGGCATTTTAATTATGATGTGTCTTGGAGTGGGCCTCTTTGCATCCATCTTGTTTGGGACTCTCTGTGCTTTCTGGACTTGCATGTCTATTTCCTTCAGCAAATTTGGGAAGTTTTCTTTCATTATTTTTTTCAGATAGATTTCCAATTTATTACTCTTTCTCTTCTTCTTCTGGCACCCCTATGACATGAATCTTGGACTACTTGAAGTTGTCCCAGAGGCTGCTTACGCTATCCTCATTTTTCTTTAATTCTTTTTTCTTCTTGTTGTTCTGATTGGTTGTTTTTTGTTTGTTTCTTTGTTGCAGTGGTTCTTTTTTTTCTTAATATTTTATTTATTTTTTAGAGAGAGAGGAAAGGAGGGAGAAAGAGAAGGAGAGAAACATCAATGTGTGGCTGCCTCTCACATGCCCCAACTGGGGACCTGGCCTGCAACCCGGGCATATGCCCTGACTGGGAATTGAACTAGTCACCCTTTGGTTCTCAGGCTGGTGCTCAATCCACTGAGCCACACTAGCCAGGACTGATTGGTTGTTTTTTGTTTTTTGTTTTTTGTTTTTTTTTTTTTTGCTTCCTATGTTTTTTGCTTCAGCTTTGTATCAAAATCACAAAAGGTAAGAAACTTCTGGGTTGGTGAAAATATCCACATGCAGGGCGGTGGGGCACACTTCAGTTCCATAAGGACAGAAGCTCCTGCACTCAGGGAGCTTTTTGGATCTACTGTTGTTTCCATGTAAATTGTTTTTTATTTCAATTAGTGAATCATTTGTTTCTGACTGGATCTTTTTTATGCTGTTGAGGGCCTCATTAAGTTCCTTGAGCATCCTTATAACCAGTGTTTTGAACTCTGCATCTGATAGATTGCTTATCTCCATTTGGTTTAGTTCTTCTTCAGGAGTTTTGATCTGTTTTTCATTTGAGCCCTGTTTCTTTGTCTCCCCATTTTGGCAGCCTCCCTGTGTTTGTTTCTGTGTATTAGGTAGAATTGCTATTACTCCGAGTCTTGGTACTGTGGCCTAATGTAGTAAGTGCCCTGTAGGTTCCAGTGGTATAGCCTCCCCTACCACCCAAGCTGGGTATTTGAGGACCTGCCAACAGCAACCAAGCCTCAACTATAAGAGGGGGGGGGCGGTGTATTGTTTGTTTGCTTGTTTTATAGTAGCCATTCCAATGGGTGTTATTAGGTGGTGTCTTATTGTTGTTTTAACTCACATTTCCCTTATAACTAGTAATGTTGACCATATTTTCATGTGCCTATTGACCATTTTTAAATTTTTCTTTGGAGAAATGTCTATTCAAAGCCTTCTTTCATTTTTTCATCAGATTATTTGTGTTTTGCTGTTGTTGAGTTGTAGTAAGTAGTTCTGTATATATTCTGGATATTAACCTCTTATAGATATATGGTTTGCAAATGTTTTTTAAGTATATTTTATTGATTGTGTTGTTACAGTTATCTCAATTTCTTTTCCCTTTGCTCCCCTCCTCACAGTACCCACCTTCTCTCCAGCAACCCCCCCACCTTTGTACACGTCCATGGGTCGTGCATATAAACTCTTTGGCTTCACCCTTTCCTATATTATTCTTAACCTCCCCCGTCTATTTTGTACCAATCCATTATGCTTCTTAGTTCCTGCACCATTTCCCCATTTCTTCCCCTTTCCCCTCCTAGCTGATAACATTTCAAATGATCCCCATACCTATGATTCTGTTCCTATTCTGGTTGTTTGTTTAGTTTGCTTTTGTTTTTATTTTTTAGATTCAGTTGTTGATAGTTTTGGGTTCGTTGTCATTTTAATGTCATAGTTTTGATCTTCTTTTTCTTAAGTAAATCCCTTTAACATTCCATATAATAATGGTGATGATGAACTCCTTTAGCTTTACCTTGTCTGGGAAGCATTTCATCTGCCCTTCCATTGTAAATGATAGCTTTGCTCAGTAGAGTAATCTTGGTTGTAGGTCCTTGCTTTTCATCACATTGAATACTTCTTGCCAGTCCCTTCTTGCCTGCAAGGTTTCTTTTGAGAAATCAGCTGATAGTCTTATAGGCACCCATCTGTAGCTCTCTGCTTTTCTCTTGCTGCTTTTAAGATTCTCTCTTTGTCTTGAACCTTTGGCATTTTAATTATGATGTGTCTTGGTGTGGTCCTCTTTGGGTCTAGCTTCTTTTGGACTCTCTGGGATTCCTGGACTTGTATGTCTATTTCCTTCACCAAATTTGGGAAGTCTTCCTTCATTATTTTTTCACATAAGCTTTCAATTTCTTGCTCTTCCTCTTCTCCTTCTGACACCCCTATGATTCAGATGTTGGCACGTTTAAAGTTGTCCCAGAGGTTCCTGAGCTTCTTCTCATTTTTTTCAATTCTTGTTTCCTCATTTTTCTACTGGTTGACTTTTTTTCTTCCTTATATTTCAAATCATTGATTTGAATCCCTGTGTCCTTCCCTTCACCATTGGTTTCATGTGAATTCTTCTTCATTTCATTTAGGATAGCTTTTACTTCTTTCCTTATGCATTTGCCATACTTAAGCATATTTGTCAAGCCTGTGGGCATCTTTACCACCAGTGTTTTGAACTCTATCTCTGTTAGGTTGGCTATCTCCTCGTTTGGTAGGTTGGCTATCTCCTCGTTTGTTAGGTTGGCTATCTCCTCATCTCTTAGTTCTCCCACTGGAACCTTGATCTGTTCCCTCTTTTGGGCCATACTTCTCTATATTTTTTCTACTCTGACTTTTTTTTTGTTCATAATTTTTATTTAGCCTATTTTCAAGAAAGAATTGAGATTGCATTAGTCTCTTCTGCAAGGCACTAATTTGTAGTCTATGATAAGATTAGCCAACAGTTTCAATATGTTTACAATGATCTCAGTCAGGCTGCCATTATAGACTTGGTGGCCCAAATAAAAATATATTTTTTACAGTTCTGAGGCTGAAAAATCTAAAATCATGCTGCCAGCATGGTCAGGTTCTGGAAAAAGCTCTCTTCCTGGCCAGTAGACAGAATTATTTTTGCTATGTCCTCACATGGTGGAAAGAGAGAGTGACCATGATATCTGGTGTGTCTTCTTATAAGGACACTAATCTTATCATGAGGGCCCTACCTTCAGGATTTCATCTAATTCTAATTACCTCTTAAAAGCCCCTTTTCCAAATACCATCACATTGGGGATAAGGCTTCAGCATATGCACTATCTAAAACTCACAATGAACTTCAAAAATATCATACAAATTAAAAACAAATATGAGATACCATTACACACTTAGTAGAACAGCTAAAATCTGGAACACTGATGACAACAAGGGCTGATGAGGATGTGGAACAATAGGACTGTCCATACGTTGCTATTGGGAATGCAAAATGGTACAACCATTTTGAAAGACAGTTTGGTGGTGTCTTACTAAACTACACATAGCTGGCTGGTGTGGCTCAGTTGGTTGGACCATCGTCCCATAACCTAAAGTTCACTGATTCAATTCCTGGTTAAGGCCTAGCTTGTGGGCATGATCCTGGGCTGGGGTGCATGCAGGAGGCAGCCAATCGGTGGTTTTCTCTTGCATCAATGTTTCTCTCTCTCTCTTTCGCTTCTCCTCTCTGGCTGGTATGACTCAGTGGATTGAGTGCCAGATTGCAAATTGAAAGGACGCCAGTTTGATTCCTGGCCAGAGCACATGCCTGAATTGTGGGCCAGGTCCCCAGTTGGGGGTGTGTGAGAGACAATTGATTGATGTATCTCTTGCACATTGCTGTTTCTTTTCTTCTCTTTCTCCCTCTCTTCCCCTCTCTCTGAAAGTAAATAGATAAATAAAAAATAAACTACACATACTTAGCAATTGTGTCCCTTGGTATTGATCCAAAGAGTTAAAAACATATTGACACAAAACCTGCACATGGATGTTTGTAGCAGCTTTATCCATAATTGTTGAAACTTGGGAGCACCCAACATGTGCTTCAGTCGGTGAATGAATAAGTAAACTATATTACATCTAGCCCCGACTGGTGTGGCTCAATTGGTTGAGGTGAGGGGTCACCAATTCAAGTCCCAGGCAGGGCAAGTGCCTGGGTTGCAGGTTTGGTCCCAGCCAGGGTGCATTCCAGAGGCAGCCGATCGATGTTCCCCTCTCACATCAATGTTTCTTTCCCTCTCTCCATCCCTTGCCCCTCTCTAAAAAAAAAAAAAAAAACCTATATAAACATAGTTTTATTTATATACATACACAAATAAAACCTTTTGAAAATTGTAGTACATCTAGCAATAGACAATAATTCTGTGCTAAAAATAAATGAGTTATCAAGCCATGAAAAGATATGGAAGAAGTGTAAATGTTATCACTAAGTGAAAGTGAAAGAAGCCAATCTGAAAACGATATATTCTATATGATTCTAACTACACGACATTATGGAAAAGGCAAAATATGGAAACAGTAAAAAGATCAGCGGTTACCAGGGGTGAGGGTGGTAGGGGAGATGAACAGACAGAGTACAGAGGATTTATAGGACAGTGAAACTATTCTGTGTGATAGTATAATGATGGATGCATATCATTATACATTTTCCCAGCCCATAGATTATACAACACTAAGTGAACTCTAATGTAAATTATGGACTTTAGGTGATTATATGTCAATGTAGGTTTATCATTGGTGAAAAATGTACCATTCTGGTGAGTGATGGTGATAATGGAAAAGGCTATGCATATATGAGAATGAGGACATATGGGAAATGTCCGTACTTTCCTCTCAATTTTGTTGTAAACCTAAAGCTGCTCTCTAAAAAAAAGTTTTGTTTTTTTTTAAAGAAACAAAGACTATTAAAAATTGAAATGGAAAAAGTGCTTAAAACATAGCTATGAATGTTGCTTGGGATCATCACTCTCAAAACTAATGCCATTTTCAGAGAAATGTTCTGGCTGAGTTTCCACATTTGTGGAATAAAGGAAGTGAGACAGAATAAACTCCAATGTACTTTTTAACTCAAAATTCAGTGATTAAAAATGTAAACAAATATTCAAGTCTAGCTATAATAAGTATACTGAAGTACTCAGAGGGAAATGCCTGCAATTTTCTTTGAAATACATAAAAAAGATAGATTGATGGCTGGAGAGAAGGATGGACAATAGATAAATAGGTGACACAGCAAGTTCAGTGAAATTTAATAGTAGGTTCTGGGTAGCAGGTAAGTATTGGGGTGTTCACTTAAAGTTTTTTTTATTTGGCTTTCTGTTTGAAATTCTACATTGAAAAATGTTGGGGAGAAAGGAGTGATTTGGCATTCAGTCTTGATGACTAATGTGGAAAAAATGAACAACACCAAGAAGTAACCTGTTCAACTGGTTAAAAGCTATTAGATTTAATAGCTAATTTAAGATGTAACTAAAGGCTTTCATCTTAAGAAGCAAAAGTTCAAAACTTCTGCTCCTGGAAAAATTATAGGGAAGCAATTATTGGGTACTTACTATATGCCAGGATCCTTCTGAATGTTTCTAGGAAGCATGTCATCCAATTGAACCTTCACAACAATCCAGCCATTTGTCTCTGACAGACTAGGAGACTGAGGCTCAATGTGCTAAGTAAATGAGCTTGTTCGAGATTATGGAGTTGGTGACTGACAGAGCTGGGATTTGAATTCTGGGCTGAATGATGTCCCACACAGATTTTAACCAGTATTTTATAGTCTGTTCTCCCTGCTCCCTCGATCTTATTGACATTTTGTCATAAAGTTGACAGAAAAATTAGGTTTATACATACACGATATATTAGTTGGTGGACCTCTGGGCAGACACCTGATGGAGTAAAAAACACTCACTGCCCACGTGTGTATGGGTCAGGAGGCCAGCTTGCAAGTTAACTGTCTATAATAATAGCTAGGCTGTGATCTTTCACAGGTCACTTATTCTGCACGTCGGCTTCATCGTATGCAAATGGAGGCAACAAAACTTATCCATGTGGAGAAAGAATAAGACTTTCTGTGCTGTCCTTGTTCACACTTTGCACAGCCTCTTCTTTGTTCAGCCGGAAGGAACACACAGGCCGGGTGGACCATGAGGAGAGTGACGGCAGTAATGCAAAAAGAAAGATGCAGTCATCTTGTTCATTGGTTTTACATGCAAAGTACACTTTTGAGAATCAAAGATGGGGAAGGAACAGCAAGGCACAGAGTTTATGCCATAACAATAGGTTGAAGAGAGGAATTGCCAGACTAATAAGCAGGGAGGAATATGAGAGGAGATGGTGAGGTGATAGTCACCACCGCTGCAGTGGGGAAGGAAAGGGTGATGGGGTTTCCTGGCTTCGGAGATGGTGGGGGCTGGTGATGAGAGGTGCTGATATGGAGGTAGAAGGGTGGATGAAAGCCTTCAAGTCAAGCCCATGCTTAGCACCATGCACACCTGACCAGTAGGCTCCAAGTTGGAATCACCTTCCTGTGCTGTTAAGGCATCAGGACAGCTGTTCTCTGGCTGCTGGCCCACTGCTCACGGCTGATTCTGCAGATGAAGCCCCAACAAACTGGGTTCTGTGAACTCCCCCAGCTCCTTCACCCTAAGCAGGGCAAGTGCACTGCTGGTGTAGAAGCAAATTTCCCAGCACCTGAACTAGGGTAGGACTAATCAACAGTAAAACCTACACTTGTGATGTACCTTATTGGGAGAATCAAATAAGAGCAACCCATAGGGAGTGCTTTATCATTTCCAAAGTACTGGCAAATATAACTTAATATAGGCATTTCATGAGTTGTAAAACAATTATCCAAATTCCACTGTAAGCAAATTGCTCCATGCAGCACTTAGTGATTTCAGATACATGGAAAAGTTTGCTTCCTGGGTTGTGATATTTCCATTACCCTGTGAATTCCCAGTGCATCAGCTGTGAGTTATTGAGGTGTGTCCTTTTTGAGTAAACTCAAATTCCAAGTCTTCCGGCTTCCTGTGTTCAGTCATCCTTTCTTTTAAAACCTTTCTAAAAGCACTCTAGCTCCTGATGGCAGGAGTTTGGTATACTGCCCCCCCCCACCTCTTTGCCCCAATATTTTTGAGAATTTCAGGGGATGGGAGCTAGGGGTTTACCTGCTCATTACCATCTTTTACTCTGAATTATTGATTTTACTTAACTGCCACCTTACCTCCTATAGTTAATGTCCTCTCTTTATCCTGAGTCACTCCACATCCTTTTGATTTAATTCCTCTATATCTACGTTACCAGAAGAACCCTAACATCTGAAATGACTTTTTACAGATGAAATGAGAATAATGGAGGATTATTACAGAATGTGCAAGAAATAACTTCAAATATCATCAACTAATAATTGCTGAGTGGCATCTACATGCCAGACATTGTTCTGATTCTGGAAATACAGAAGTGAATAAAACAGACAGCCCTTGCCAGGTAGCTCAGTTGGTTAGAGGGTCATCCCAATATGCCAAAGTTGAGGATTCAATCCCTGATCAGGGTACATACAAGAATCAACCAACAGAGGCATAAATAAGTGAAACAGCAAATCAATGTTTCTTATTCTCTTCCTTTCGCTCTCTCTCTAAAAATCAGTAAATAAAAATTTAAAGCCCTGGCTGGGTGGCTCAGTGTCCCATACACCAAAAAGTTGTGGGTTCAATTCCTCAGTCAGGGACACACACCTAGTTTGCAGGTTTGCTCCCCGGTAAGGGCATGTAAATGTCGCAGTCAATAGATATTTCTTTCTCACATTGATATTTCTCTTCCTCTCTCTCTAAAAATCAATGAACATATGCTCATGTGAGGATTTAAAAAATTAAAAACATAAATCCTTACTCTCCAGGTGTTTATGTTCTAGAAGACATTTATTTATGCATTTGTCGATTGTCTGTTGTAGGTTAAATAATGATAAGAGGTATGGAGAAAAAAAGGAAGAGCCTTGGCTGGTGTGGCTCAGTGGATTGATCAGTAGCTTGTGAACCAAAGGGCCAATGGTTCAATTCCCAGTCAGGGTATGTGCCTGGGTTGCTAGACCAGGTCCCCATTTGGGAGTGTGTGAGAAGCAACCACACATCAATGTTTCTCTCTCTTTCTCCCTCCTTTCCCCTCTCTCTAAAAATAAGTTAATAAATATTTTTTTAAAAAAGAGAGAGATACAGCCTTTTTTTTAAAAAAAAGAGGGAAGAGAGAAGAAATGCTTGCATGTTGAGTAATGCAATTTTAAATAGGATGTGAAGGAGACTTTAAACTCAAGACCTGAGAGAACCGAGGAAGAAAGATCTGTGGGGAGAATGCTCCAGTGTAAACATAGACACTTTCGTCATTGCACAAAGTTCTATTAGTGGTGGGAGTAGAATACAAAGTGTAGAGTAGTATTATGAACTTATGGATTTCACATATTTCAAGTGCAGTAATTTTATTTTTGATGCTCTAATTGTCCCATTTTTGGCCAGTGAGAACTTCTTTAAGTAGGCTCCTAGGTTCTTTTGAAATTACAGTTATCTGGGTAAGCAGATGACCCCTGATTATTTGATACACAATTGCTTCAGCCTTGGAAAACTGTTCTTTTCCCAAGAAGTCTTAGTTCCTTTCAGTGAGATATTCAGAGCTTGCACATTGTGTTTTGGATACCTCATTGCTTTGGCTAATACATTTTTAAAGTTTTATTAAAAAATTCAACCCTGGCTAGGTAGTTCAGTTGGTTAGAGCATCGTTCCAATACACCAAGGTTGTGGGTTCAATCCCAGGTCAGGGCACATACAAGAAACATTGGTGGGGGCATAGGTGGAACAATAAATCACTGTTTCTCTCTCTCCTTTCCTCCCTATAAAATCAATCAATCAATCAATCAATCAATCAATTTTTTAAATCTTTTTTGAAAAAGAAAAAGCTTTGTAACTAAAAAAGACATATTTCCCCAAATCACTATTTCTCATACCAGGAATTTTTATGTTCACTTTTAATGAAAACAGGATTTTGGTTTCAGGAAGAAAGTAGTGAGATCCCAGAAAAAAGCAGCATGCACGCGCATGCGCTCTCTCTCTCTCTTTCTCTCTCTCTCTCTCTGTCTCTCTCTCTCTCTCTCTCTCTCTCACACACACACACACACACACACACATATACACACATACTATGTGTGTTACAGAAATAGGGGAGTCCAAAATCAAATCCCAGCATTTGCAGCTTGGAGATACGGAAAAGAAAGCAGCTTTCAGGATGCCTTTGCATGCCTGGGGCTAGTGGCTGGAAACTTTGTTGCACAAAGATCCGCTTTGAAACTTCCAAGGCTCAGGAAGATGGGAGGGGTCTTGGACTGTGGGATGGTATGGAAGGAGCCTACAGAACCTGCGTAGGGTTCTGTGAATGGTCAGAACTGCTTGCAACACCCACTGGATCAGAGGACACAGTCACGGATATATAAGCAGCTGCGGACATTTTAGCAGGCGGGCTCCCTCCATGTGGCTTGGAGGAGGGGGTCTCCAGGCTGCTTTAAGAAGAGGCTCTCGCCATACGGTTTTGAGAAGGAGAGGAAATCTACACAGTTTGCAGGAAGAAGGCAGTTTACAAGGAGGCTGCGAATCCAGGTGGTTCTTCATTGAGAGCTGGAGTGCACCACAGCACAGAAAGGACCTCCCCAATCAGAACTGAGTGATTGGCAGCTACTGGTAAAGCTGAACTGTGCCTAGGAAGTAGGGAAACGGTGTTTCTGACTTTCCTAAGACTGGCCAGGTCTGGGAGGGGGAGGCAGGACTATGTGTAAATAATTCATTTTCTTTTCACCAAACTCTGGTATTCAGAGTTATAATTCTGGTGGTGGGCAATCGGCCCCTAAGTAAACAGCCCGTGGGTTCTGTTTCAATTGGAGCAGCCCAGGGGTTCTGTTACATGTAGGGTGTACACCCCACTTTGTTCTGGAAAGGATGCAAAGCCACTATACCCACATTTAAAATATATAAAATGCTCTTTTAAAATTGTTTCTTGCTAAGCACTATACTGATAATAATGCTACCACTAATTCTATTTCTGTGGTGGGCCATGGCATATGGACTGTCTGTGTCTCCCCTATCCAGTTCATATTGTTGAAGCTCCAGTCTTTGATTTGGAGGTGGAGCAACTGGACAGTAGTTAGCTTTAGATGAGGTCATGACAGGATTAATGTCTTATAAGAAGAGGAAGGGACCAGAGCCTTCTTTCTAGGCCACGTGAGTACACAGCGAGAAGGTGGGTGCCTACAAACCAGGAAGAGATCTTCACCAGACACTGGGTCTGTGGGTGCTTTGATCTTGAACTTCCCAGCTTCTGAAACTGTGAGCAATAAATGTTATTAATATAAGCCACTCAGTCTTTGGTACTTTTGTTATAGCAGCGCAAGTGGACTATAAAACAGTGATTGCGCATGGTTGTGCAGCTGAAAAATACCTTCGCTTCCCCCAAACACTCTAATGTCATTAATCTGCAGTGCAGATTTCTTAAAACTTCCTATACAGCAGTCCTCAGAGGGTGGCCTGTGAGCTCGGGCATTAGACTCACCTCACTAGATATATTGGTTAGAAATTCAGAATGGTTCTCTGAACAGACCCACTGAGTCAGGATCTGCTGAGTAGGGGGAGAGGGGGACAGCTAAGAGATTCCTAAGTGATTCTTAGGAACACTAAAGTTTGAGAACCATTGTTCTCAGGGCTGTTAAAAGCTTTCAAGTCAAACCCCCTCTTCCATAAATCTTTCCCTCCCTCTCTCCAATTAATCACTTTATGTATTTTGTAAAAAAGCAAAATCTTTTGGCCAAGTTTCAAGTTTTCATTTGCTTTGCTTCTTTGGCATTTGCAGTATTCGCCCTCTTCTCTTTTTACGCCAACCTTCCAAACATGGAATGTGGTTACTGTTTGGAAGGTAGGAACAGCACAGCCCAGTGTTTTACATTTAATAAAGAAATAGTGTTTTAAATTCAACGTCAAAGCGTAGTCTTTCCCAGTCTAGGGGGTGAAATATTAATGAGACTTCAGATCCAAAGCTGCTCTGGGCAGTCCTCTGTGTGCTTTCCCACACTGAGGAAGACTCCTTTGTTCTAATGTGTATTAAAAGACACAGGGCACTTTGCTTAAATGAACTGGAACTGCCCTTGGGGTCCTAGCACAAACACAGTATTAGGTGGTGACAGCCCTGAGGGATGGCAGTGCCTTCTATCTTCCAGCCAGTGCAGACTCCTCAGGAGACTGTTGGGTGGAAAGGACTGTAACCTTGAGCAGGCAAAGGAATACGTCTGGGGAATGACAAGTTCCTGCTCATAGACAAATAGGTCCAGAAAGACACACACTCTGATATGGGTCCATCTGAACAGGAAAACGAGGACTTCTTCTTTGTCAAGATATCTGCTTGGAAAAAGAAAAGAAAAGAAAAGAAAAAACGTATCCACTGAAATATTGCTTACTTCCTAGAAGGAAGGAAGGACACATTCTTGGACTGAACTCCAAAGGATGTTGGACTCAACAAGGATGTTAAACTAACTGTCCTAATCTGAGCCCATTTGTTTGCCAAGAACCAAAAATCAATTGAACCAGTTAAATAAAGTAAATTGATTTTAAAGACACAGCTGTACTTTATGCCATGTGTCATCTGTCAATGCTGTGATTAGTAGTAAGGCAGTCCTGCTCTGTGAGCTCATCCATTGGGTTTGCAATGTATGCAAAATCATGTTGATAGTTCCTTGAGCATAGAAGGAGATTTGAAAGTTTTGGTGTCTCTGAAACTGAGTGAAAACCAAGTAAAAAATGCTGACCACTTTACCCTGGCCATTAGGGAGCCCAGAAAGAATTTTACTAGTGATTGGCCGCAACTCAGGACCCTGGGGTCCTGACACCTTAATGAAGTTATTTATCTACCAATTTTCTTTTCCTTTTCCTTTTCATTTAAAAAGTGTTCAGTGTTTTATGTTTTAATTCTATAAATTGTTTTTAAGTCTTTTATTTATATACTTATTTATTTATTTTTATTGATCCTAGAGAGAGATAGTAGGGAGAGACAAAGAAGAAGAGAGAGAGAGAGAGAGAGGAAGGGGTATATAGAGAGAGAGAGAGAGGAAAGGGTATATATATAGAGAGAGAGAGAAACATCAACTTGCTGCTCCAAATTTTTATGCATTCATTGGTTGATTCTTGTATGTTCCTTGACTGGGAATTGAACCCCCAGCCTTGGCGTATGAGGATGATGTTCTAATACACTGAGCTACCCAGCCAGGGCTTAAAGCCTTTTTAGAAGTGAAGTTTTACAAAAAAAAAAAGAAAAGAAAAGAAAAGAAAGAAAGAAAGTAAGAAAACAAAAAGCCCTGATAAGAAACAAAAGAACTACCAGGCATAGAAGTTGGTGTCCTGTGCTATAACCTATTAACCATCAAAGTGCACAGGCTCTGCTCCCAGTCCTGGCTTGAACCCTCATGGACACCCTGGACCTGTTGCAGAAGGCACCTCTTAGGCTATCCTCTAAGGTGTATGACATAAGCCCAATTCCCAGATAAGTTCACACCCCCGGGCTGACATATGCTTATTCCTTCCTTCAATTCTAGCATCTTTGTTCTGGGATTTACATAAAAACTGCATTAAAACCATTGCCACATTTCTAGAGATCTTTTCCCCGCTTCTTTGTTGAAAGCCAGTAAGAAGACTTCAGGATTTTTTGTTGTAGTACTTATAAGCATGGCTCTGAATTTACATTATGAATGCCTTGTTTCCTCATTTGCAAAGATAAGTACTAAAACTAATACGTCTGGTGAGGTGGAAATCAAGGTAGTCTTTTCGAAAATTCAGTTGGCAATATTTGAAAACACAGGTGCATGTCCATTTATCTAGGAATATAATTTTAGATACATTTCCATATGTACTGATGTACATTGCAAAACAATTTCACTACAGATTTTGTTTTTCATAGAGTAAAAGAATGGCCAGAAGCCTCAAAATTTGGGGCATGGGACTCAGTGGAACCCAGCCATTTTCCTGAGAGACACCTCATTTCTCTGTTATGCAAAGAGGTATGGCTGCTTCATGTGCCAAGGAAATGGGGGGACTTTGACCATAGAATGGTGACTAAAAAGCTATGGGGCCTTGGGAAGATTCTGAGAGTGGCTAGGATCAGTCACCACACTGACTGCATGATAGGCCACAAGCAGGGATTTAAAAATAAGGTGGCAGCCATTAAGCAGGGGAAGGAAAAGAGCCAGGCAGAACGAAAGGTGGCAGCCATTTGGCATGCTGGGCCACGCAGTTTGAAAAGATTGCAGAGGTACTGCATCAGCCCGCCATGAGGTCTGGTGTGTAGGAAGAGAGCCATGATGTAGCAGCGAGGCAGCTCTGTCGGAGAGCTGGTTCGCTATGGGAGAGGGCCATGCGGCCTAGGCTAGTAAGGAAGCGGGCACGCTGCTGCTTTGATCGTGCCAGCTCCAGCTGACTTGGAAGCCACCAATGACCCTGCCTTGCAGACCTGGACTCTATGTGGACTCTTGGAACTCGGGAAATGTGGAGAGGACACTCTTAGGGCTGTGCCTTTCTGGGACTTCACCATGATCCAGTGCAACATGGCACACGCTTTCCTGGACTATTATACAGAGGCTTATGATATCCTGGATTGCTTTATGGAGGCTGATGATATCGCACACCAGATCCTGAAGGAGAGAGCTGACAGATAAGGAATGGGAAACTTTTGGCCATGTTTTTGGTTTATAGCCCTTTGGGAAGCAAGGGAAGTGCTGGGTCTCGAGGGAGAACAGGGCTCTGAGCAGGAGTACAGTACTCCCAGCCCCACCCCCCCAGGTTGGAATATTGTAAATAAAGACTTGTTTTTCTCAACACTAATTGTGAAGTCTTACACCAAGGCACCACGTGAACAAACCCGCCTTTGCTTGGTAACAATAGCAAGTAGTGGAAATAGCTTAAATGTCCATCAATATGGGGGCTATGTAATGTTTAATGGTTCATCCATAAAATGGAATGCTGTGAAGTCACTGAAGAAAATATGTAACTCATAATGTTCTGAAATAAAACTATGCAGTATTAAATTTAAAAAATGGTAGAAAAATGACAGATAAATTACTTTGTGTTGCATAAATCACACACATATGAACAAAGGATCTAGAGTTAAATTGAGTTAAATTGGATTTAAATACTAGCTATGTCATTTACCAGTGACCCTGGGGTGCTTCTTAATCTCTTGGTAACTTACATATAGGGACTGTCTCATAGGGTTACAAAATGCACATAAAATAGTGCAGCCAGGGCATAAAACACTTTCTCAGTAAGTGTAAACATGTAATGATGATGATGATGATGACGACGACGATAACATTAAACATTTGGGTGCTTACCATGTGTTAGGCATTCATTGTATTAAGAGCTTTACATAGAATATATAAATGAATACATTTGATCCTTAGAACAACCCTATACGTATTATTTTCTTTTTTTTAAAGGGCTCACATTTATTATTGATCCAACCTATTACTGCAGAAAAAAATCAACAGGAAAAATAACTTCTCCAAGAATTTCCCAATTAAAATGCCCAACTGTCCAGACAGTAGTGACCTTTTCAGTGATTTCAAGATATAGGCAACCTGGATACAGCATAAATATGTGAGCCATCTCTCATGATTCCTTATAGATCCAGTTTTGTTCTTCTCCAATGTCTTCTCCTGGAGTTGTACCTGATTTTATTACCAGTTTTCATCTGAATCCATTGGGGAATGGACTGATTCTACTTTTATTTCTTGGCTAGAAACCTCTTGATCTTGAAAGTCTTGTGAGAAGATATAGCGAAGAAGAATCAAGTGCATAGACCATGATGGCAAAGTTAGAGCTATAAGTATTATTTTCATCCTAATTGCACAGATTGGGAAACTGAGGTACAAAACAGTTAAGTAACTTGTCCAGAAAGACGCAGCTAGTAAATGGTAGAGCTAGGATTCAAACACAGGCAGTCTGCTGCATAACTTAAGTTCTTCCCCACTTACAGAATGACCGTTTCTTTTCTGAGCAGACAAGCTCACTCCTGGCATTACTTTTGATGCTGACAAGAAGGTCAGTCCAGTTTCTAAGAGAAGTGCTGACAATATCTGTAAATGTCTTATAAGAGTATGGCAGTGCTTTGCTACCTAACCCCAAGTCAGAACATTACAATCAAAATAAAACATAGGTGTTTCCTGTGAAGTGTGTGGGGACTTTTCCCATTGCCTTGGTTTTCTCCCAGCTGGATCCTCTCTGCTTATGGATCTGGAGTCACTGACAGAAACTCTGATGGGAAATTATTACTTCACTTTGGGCTGAAGCCAACAGAGATCATGGTGTGTGTGTGCACGTGCATGTGTGCATGTGTGTGCAGATATATTTTTTCTGTGTGCATTATCTAATAAACTTAAATACTGAAAGCCATGGAGGACTTGCTCTCTTTCATAAGGATCATTTGGTGACTCAGTTCTGTCCTAATGACTTCCCTCAGGACGGTGTACCAAGTTTCTCAGGGGAGTCAAGATGTTGTGTATTCTTTAGGTAAGCATTTCCTCAATATTTAACCCAGCTCCTCTCAGTTGAATGTTTAACCCAATTCTAATGTGATGCCTTTGCTGGAAGAAAGCTGCTCCTTGGCCTCCTAAAAGCCCATCTTAAAATGAAGTGCCCTTGAGAATAATTATACCATGAATCAGCCAGTGGCAGATCCTGAATAGTCTGATGCCAAAACATCTTAGGCTCCTGTTAATAGGGTGTTTTACTTTCTCTCTTCAGAATTACTCAGACTTGTCTGAATAATTATTCCTCACTTTACCACTTGTAACAAAGTGCTTAACACCCACTAGTATTCAGTTTGGAAATTCTCCTTTTCCTGTGCTAAGAGCTCTCCAATGTTGCAATTTTCCAAACTATTGATCAGCTTTTCACACTTTGTAAAGACTTCATTTTAAACAGCCTGTTGGTCAACCAACTCAGGCCCCAGCACAAAGATAGCATCCTGAGAAGGATGCAAACATCCTTTGCAAACATCTCACACTCATTACCTATTGGCTAACACAAGAAACAATTCAAAAGCCCTTGAGTTGCTCTTTCACATTTGTCAAGCTCAGCATTGGAAGTGCCAGGCTCACCAAGGTCTCCCAGGTACTGACTGCTTCTACAGGGGCCAGGCTGCAGAGAAGAGAAAAGGTTAACTCTCAGATGGGACAGCAGTAAAGGCAGCAAGGATTTTTTCCTTGAGCAAGCTGGGGAAAGCGAGGCTCTTAATGAATGTGTAAAATTAAATCAAACTGTAAAGGAATCTAATATTAAATTATTTAACCAATCTCTTTCTCACCTTTGTTCAAGTTCTGCCCTTGAGATCTGATTTTTCTCATGTGTAGGAATTATAGGCAGATACTATATTGGCTGAGGTTTTCAGGTACATTAGGCCTTATTCTAAAAAGAAAATGATGTGACACAGCTGGGATTTTAAAAAGTGTCAATGAAAGTAGAATGTAATTATTTTAATCTGGAAAGATGTTTCCTATAATACACTTCATGGGCTGTCTACAGTATTATATAACTCCTTAGATGTTTCTCCTCATTTTTCATAATTTAAACTGCTGGTAGGCATGGGCCTTGAAAGCCCCTAGAACAGAAGGAATCATCAATTGATGATTATGTGTGTGAATCTCAGAAGCCTAGTTGAGCAGAAGTATTTATTTTCTATTTGTAGAACATTGGCCTTTAGAAGCAGTGGCAGCATTAGGATTGAAGGCTACGAAACCTGTAATTGTTGTTCATAATCTCCCACAGGGTCTATAGGAAGAATGCAGCTCCCCTATGAAAACTGAGGCTCTATTTGTTTCCCCATTCCTCCTTTCCAAAGTGAAAGGGGGAATTTTTCAATGCAAGAGTCTCCTTATTGAGATCTCAATAGAAGCTCCTTCATGACACTGATTTACTTATCAAGTAATCTGAAAAAAGGAAATTAGCAGGTATTTCTCACAGAAAGCAGGCTGGAAGTGTGAAGAGGAAGAATGATAATCTTCAGCTGTACTGGTGAAAACATTTGGTGCAATGAATAGTAACAGTTCAATCAGCTATATGGCAGAGCTTGACTGCCGATCTTTATTAAAACACTTTCTTGGTTCAGCCATTGTCTCTAAATTCAGGCTTATGCTAATTTTCATAGAAGACAGGGAAATAATGCATTGGCTTAGGTAAACGGAGACCCAGGAACCAGGAGTGCACCAGGACTTCACATTCCTGTGATTATCTGATGAGAGCTCCTTGGGCCAGCAGAAGCCCCAAGGAAAGCATATGGACCAGGAGGCAGCATGCTGTTTCCTCTTTCTGCTTCAGTGGAGATGACAGTGATTTACGCAGGAATTTAAGACCTACTTTGTAAACTTATACTAATACATGAATTAAGACCCTGAGAGTTTTCAGAGAGGGCCACTAGATTCTGTTTGCAAAAGGAGTTGATCTAACCTTGTTTTAGCAGCTGAAAGTCAAACAGTGGAGCACCCTTTAGTATCTATCAGTGGCATCCAAGAATGAACACATTCAGACACTATAATTTTTAAATGTCATTTATTTAAACCAAAATAAAATTATATTTTCAAGGGGGTGGATTTCAAAGACATAAAGAGAAATCCATGTTCAAAGCAAACAATTTTGTTCAATTTCTATCAAAAATAAAATCACATTTTTGGGGGGTGAACCCTGTGACATGGGAAATTGCTTCACTGAAATTCAAATTTCCATATGCAAAAACTAACTCATTTTGTTTGCATATTGGCCGAAACATTTAAGGATCCCCAATAAAATAAAAGAATTAATTTGTTAAAAGGCAAGACTTTTTAAGTGTAATCGTGGTTCAGACTTTGGGAATAGTCAGTTCATGAACACTAGTAATAAGCATCTTTGCAGTCTCACAATGATCCAGCCACTTCGGACATTGTATTATTTTGGTGACTGGTACAGGTTTTGTTTATGTATAAAGATCAGAAGAAGTGTCTTACCTGCTTAACAATGTTCAAGTTTGTTGCACATAGGTGGATGAGTTTGTCCAAGAACTGGGTGGGGAGGAAGCAGTGTGGATACAGATTTCTTTAGTGACAGCATTTTCCGATAATTGCAAGTCACTTCATAAAACATTCTAATTTACTTTTTTTAAAAAAGGTAAGTCTGTATTTTTGTGTATATGAAGTAAGGTTTATGACCTAGATAAAACCCAGACAAAATCAACAGTGACAATTAATTATCATTTTTTAAATGTTGGAAGAATGATAGAGATCTCACTAAAGAGCTGAAAGAAGGCTTGACTTTTGGACTCAGATCTGTCACTTAATAATTATGGTACATTGAGCAAGTCACTAAACATCAGTGAGCACAGTTTTTCATTACTGCAAGAATAATTGAAAACCATGAAGCATTATTCTGACTTTTCCTACCCTGGAGAACTGTGTAGAAAACAAATTGATGAAATGTTTGCAAAAAAATTCAAGTGGATGAAATGTATACAGATTTGCACAAGTTTGAGAGGCTAATAACATCTTTCACAAAATATACAGTTCTTGACTTGAAACTTTCACATATGTGCAATCATTATAGTAAAGTGACTTTTAGTTTTCAGTATTTAGATCCCTTATGTAGGATACAAGGTCTACTCCTTGGCTCAACAGTGACTAGCATATGTGTTATAATGAAAGTTAGAATGATATGCTTACTTGCTTAATTATTCCCTTAAAAGGCTATTAATGATATTTTGGAAGAAGCAGGAATCTAGTGAAAACATGCAGACCTGAAAGCAGTGCATTAATTATTTTATTAATTTCTTCTTTTTACATTTTGGGAAACATCCATCTATTTACAATTTTTTTTTGTCCACACACAATCTAGGTAGATAAAGCCTATGAAATTCCAATTCATAAAGCCATAAAAATGTTCCCCACCCCTCCTTCTGAAGGCTTTCAAATTAATCTTTTTTTTCCAAACCAAAATAATTTTTAAAAATTACATTTGGGAATTGAGATATGCTAGTGATTTACATTCCAGTTATTTAAAATATGCATCTAGACATGTTTTTAAAAAGAAATGGTAAATTCACAAGGATAAGGCTTAAATTAAAGTAGTAATGCACAGTAAAACATTAAGGAAACATCTATAAATAACAGAAATATATTACAAATAAATTAGTTCTATTTACCATTTCAAATATTAAAAATCTTTAATCCATTTCTTCATCTCTCTTTACAAAAAGGTTATGTGAATTGTATGGAAACATCTGCAAAAAATATAATAAATACTTAATTTCTTTGAACTTTTTTCTTTTAATGTGGGAGACAAACTTCTTTTGTAATCCACCCTCCCCAAGAAAATGCCCAAACATCTTTATACCAAAGTTAAACAAAATAAGTAATTTTTCAGGGTACATACATTTTCCATCATGAACTAAAAAACATTTCTACAAATTACATCAAAAAGAACAATGTAACAAAAGTTATGCTCATGGATGTCAAAGGGGGCAAGTGATTAACAAGAGCTTTATGTAGGGTCATGTTTTAACATCAATAATTAGCTCTTTATAAAGTGTTTGTACAATTTGTGTCTTTAAAGAAAGCAAAGGTCATGATGCCTGTGGGCATTTAGCTAAAAGATTTAAAATTCTTACCAAAAATAGCTTATGAATATACAAATACCATTCACATAGATAAGATGAATAGGCTTTCTCTTGTCTCTCTCTAAAATATTCTGGGCTAAACCAGTTTTCAAAGAAAATATTGTAGGATGATTTTGAATCATATTAGAAATCTATTTATTAATCCAAATCTTATCTCTACTTCAGGGCACAGAGCTGTAGTTGGGAACATGGGTCTTCAAATGGATTTCGCTTCCTTCATGCTAATCTGTGAGTTCCAAGTCATTTGCAGGATTGAATGTGACCATAGGCTACCCAAGGTGGCAGTTGGCCCTACATGATGCAAATTTTGTGTGACCTTCCAATGCAGCTACAAAATAAAGATGTATCCTTTTTAAAACTATAAGCTCAAAATACTTGAAGCTCAAAATCTCTGTATGCTCCAATTTTACAAAGCACTCAAGGTGCTTTGTTCACCCTAGTTAAAAGTTTGTTTTTTAATAAGTTAGTAGCCCTTTTCTTGTAAACCACAGCAGTAAACATTTTGTGCCCTGTTTATAAAGTTAGCTCAAAGCATCAATGGCTCTGAGAGGTAGCAAATTCTCTAGTGATTTTGGAATATGTCCATGAAAATAGTGGTTGCCAGAACCCATCACCTCTCTTAATTTCATAAATAAAATTAATTTAGCACCTGGCTATGTGAGTATATTTTTTGAAAAAGCTTCTCTGGTGCAAGCATATTTTATGTATGTTTTTAAAAGTCTTTCATTTTTTCAATGGTAATTTCTAATACTTTAGGATGGGAACTGGACACAAAATGCCAGTGATACTTTTAGATCATCACACTCTAAATGTTTAAACTGCTATGAGTAAGGGCATTTAAAGATAATTTCAGCCAGACGCAAAGTGCCTACTGCCCATCATCATGATTAAAAATGTAAATCAACATGCTCTGCCAAAAGCCTGGGTTTCTTTCAGTGTTTTTAAGTCATGACTTCTCCCCTCTCCTTGTAGTTGCTGAACCTTGGAAGTCAAATTTCTCTCATGACCTAGGACTTCTAGATGAGTGGCAGATCTTTGGAATGAGGCCTGTCTTTTGGGGTAGAAAATTAATTTTATCGGGTTGACATAGGACAAAATCCTTATGCTGGTGAATGATAGGACTCTGTGTATAGTAAGAGAAGACCGAAGGAGGAAATATGTTTGCAATTTGAACTGATAGTTTAAAAGGGATGGATGTGTAGCGTTCAAAGGGATGGCAGGAAAACCACTCTTCTGAAAACAGCCTTGCTGCCATTTACAGCACTTCACAAGCAGATGTGTACTTATATATGTGTAATTAGGTAGTTTCCTCAAGATGGACACTAACAAATTAATAGAACCAACCAATAGTTTCCCCTTTTAAGACATCACCACCACCACCACAATATAATATACATAATACAATAAAAGTTGATAAAACATTTCAGGACTAAATTTTCTTAATAATAGAACAACAAAAAATCCCTTATGTAGTATCTTAAACTCTCGTTGCTTCCTTTGCCTTGCCTTTCTTCATTTTATTGCCTTTCAGAATAGATTAATTTCCCTGAAAGATCGAATTTACAATCTTTTGCTGATTGAAACATTTGAAGCAGTGGTTGATGAAGTAACAGTGAGGCAGTTTGTGCAGCTGTGAGTGGTGCAGGCAACCCCAGCACCTGCAGATTTTGCTTTTCCCTTTCCCACTACACATCCAGGTTCCCCACCCCCAGCCTAGCTTGGTCCTCTCTTGGTTTGTCACTCATTGATTCTGGTGAGATGGCATGATTTCTGAGGTTGGAAATAAAGTGCTTTATCTGCTTTGCAAAATAATAACCATTAAGGGGAAGTGCAGGGAATTGGAGCCCTAGTTTCCTTCACGTGGAAGACGGTTAAGTCCCAAAGGATCACCCTGATACTGGATTTCTGAAATACCCTATGGTTTTATATTGCTGAGCTCTAGGGACAGACTAACTTGAGAGAACTGAGGATGGGGAATGATTTCAAGGGGCTATTTCTACATAGGTGGGTTTGGTTTTGCCAAGAACAGAAAGGGTTGGTTCTCTGGATGTGGCAGGGTGACGCATCAGTACAGGTGGCGAAGCTCGGTGGAGAACATGGGCAAACTGGTTTGGGCGGAGGGGCGATGGGGGTCGGCTCCTGCAAGATGAACAACTACACCGCGACAGTGGAAGTCACTGGGCCCGGAGACGTGCTCTAAGGGCGCAGCGGGGAGGGCAGAGGAGCGGGGGAGGGCAGACACTCGGTCCTGACTCCGCGGGCTGCGCGTGGCGCGGCCCGGGAGCCTCAGAGCCGAGTCTGCGCCTCAGGGATGTAGATCTCGATGCTCTCGGCGCTCTCGGTGGCCGAGTTCTGCCGGACTGACGCGGCGCGCTTGGCTGCCATCAGGCGCTTGCGGGCCTCCTGGCGCTGCGAGCTCTCCAGTGAGCGCTCCCGGATCAGCGGCGCGGGGCCCTTCGCCGGCTTCTTTGGCACTGGAGGAGGGGCCCTTCTCTCCTGATCAAAGCAGAAGGTTCAGGACATTACACAGCTTCTCAGGACAAGCTTGGGGAAAACTGGGATAGGTCAGTAGTTAGAAAACACTTTTTAAAACCTAAGGATGGTTGGTTCTGATCTGCACATTCTATATATATTATTATTATTATTCTGGCTTGGTATTCAAAAGATACAGAAAAAATATATATACCGGTAAGCTTAAGGCCAAGGGTAGACTGGATTGCAGAACTAGGTCTCTCCAAGGAAAGGCTGTGGGTATTTAAAATGCCCCCTGCTGAAAGGCTGCAGCTTCCAGCACATTTAGTGTGGTTCTCCCTGGAGGCTCCAGACTCTTCCCGATGCCAGAGATGGGAAAGGGCTGCAGCGGCAGCAGTAGCATCTTAGAACTCTGCATCCCCTCTAAGGAGGGAAGGCAGCTGGTGTGAGCTGAACTGTTTAAACCCATCCATGCCCTCTCTCCAGGCTCACCCTAACCTAAATAGCCAAACGAGGAAGAAGAGATGATAAGACTGTGTTCTTTAGCTTTGCAGATGCCACAGTGAGTTACACCCATTTGCACACCACACACAAACACACAGCAATAAACTTTCCAGGGTCATCCTGGAGGGATGACACTGATAATTCCTACACTCTGTCTTGGAATCAGTTCCAAAATGGCTCCTAAAACATCCAGCCTGGATGTCACTCAGAGGCCTCAGAATGACTGTGGCTCAGGAGGCTATTTCAATTACAGGGAGAGACACTGTGTCATGACAACTTAACACAGGACTGAAAGACTTCATCTGCCTTAGCAACAGCAAACTATAAAACATATAGATATTTTTAAATGCCATTGCAAAAACAAAAGCCACTCATGACTTAGGCAGAAAAAAAAAATGCGTGGGAAAGAAGGAAACCTAGATCACAAAGGATTTTTACAAAAGGGATGATAAACTGTCAAGCTGCGAGGTCCACGTGAACATTTTTCTTTTGAATAAAACACACTCAGTCCTCGTAAGTAAATGTGAAATGTGAAATGTCTTGTCAATGTGAAAAGTGTTTTTTAGAAAAACCATGGATTCTAAGATTTTTCAAAGGGCATTCCTTGTGTCTTAACACTAATGCTCAACACAGCAGCTCCTCTTTGCTGGTGTAGCTGAAGTGCCTACTGAAACTTGTTACATTGGGGTTGTCCTCAGGCAGTTTGAGAGTCTGTGGGGCCCAGAGGACAGAAAAAGGAAGCACATTGCGCAAACAGTATTCGTTCATATTTTTCCCCTAAAGTTCATGGGGTGATGAAAAGCTCTAATTGTAGACAAAGTGTAAAACAATTTAGGAATCAAGTTAACTAATGATTTACTGTGTGAATGTCAATAGGTTAGCATCATTCCTTTTGAACATTTAAAATCTTCATTGTTGGGTAACTTGGTGGATATTTTTGAATATCAATAATTTTAAGTCACAGCTTCTTATCCTTGTACATTTAATTTTTTAACAACAATTTTAGAAAAATGAATAAATGAGAAATTAGTTGGTTCTGCTCCAGAAAGTAATTTACCAGAACGTGTGTACATCTGTATTGTTTTCTTAAAATAAGACCAATTCAAAAGTTTATCTAGCAATTTTAAAAACAGATTAAAAAAAAAAAATCTAGGTTAAGTGCAAATGTTAGGCTTCCGAAGTGAGAGGCCACACATGCATGCATTAATGGTACTTTGATGTTTAACCCTAAAACCCTCAGGTTGGTGGTGACAGAGGGAATGAAGGATAGCGATGATAGCATTGCTTTTCTGTCTGCTATGCACTGTCCCTTGGGACTGGATTTCTTGTGAGAGTCCACCGACCCCAAGAACCCTGGTATTATGATGGGCAGCAACAGAGTGGATTGGATTGCTATAGCTCTGTGATAGGTGAGGAGATCTGAAAAGGACAGGGCCACTGGTGCTTTGGGGCAAGAGCCATGTGTAATTTTTATAGTTGAATCTCTTGGAATTATTTGACCTCAGGCCATAGAAAAACAAAGGAGTAAAAAGTCTTGCATGACAGCTCAGCCTAGGGACATGGACGACGTATACCTGTGTGAGCCTGGTACAACTACCATATTCACATGTGAACATTGCAGTTTATTAATTAAAGTAAAAAAATGTTGAGTCTTTGTTTCTAAACTGTAGCATGAGGAACCCAATGAGCAATATTCCCCAAGGCAAGTAAACCAAAAGTAAAACTTCCTTAAAAAGAAAAAATCCCAACATTTTTTATCACTGTGAAACTTGATGGTGTGTATATTTTTAAATTTGAACAACAGTGGTTTCTTTATTACTCTATTTATAAAATGATTATCAAAGTCAATTAGTTTTCAGGGCTTTCTACTTTTCTCAGAAACACATCCTAGGGGTAAGGAAGTTGAACTCTTGCTCTATGTAATCATGCACTGAAGATGTCATTTATTTTAGTTTAAAAAGCAAAATGGAGGCAGTTCCTTCCAGTGACTAAAATGGTTTAACTTAAAGTTTAATTAACAAAAAAAGCCACATTCCCATTTTTCAATTCACAAAGACAGATTTTTCTTTAAAAATATGCCTGAAACATATTACAGATAATATCCCAAATGATTACTATGTAAACATTGTCATTACAATGAAATTAATATGATATCAGCTCCATTTCACATTGTAAACAGCAAGACTGAATGCAGAAGCCTATTTAGACTGTCCAGGGTTTGTGCAGGTTTTTAAATGAACCATACAAAATCTACATTGTTCTACCTTCTTGTCAAGAGGATCCATCTGTTTCCAATTATTGGCCTTTAACTGATGAAGTTCATCAAATTTCATACTAATATTTTCTATGGACAACTGCAGCATGTCCCAGAACCCCGCCAAATCCTGGGAGGTGGGCCTTGGATGAGCATTAGGGTTCTGTACAAGAGAAAGAAGAATATTCCTGCTTTAGAGGCGATTCATAACAACAAGCACAGGACCAAAGTGACATTTTCAAATATTTCAAGTAACATAAGAAGGATGAGTTCCTTTTGGTTTTCAGACAGGAGATAAAAGTAGCAATTTTATTTAAAAATTAATATATGTATTTTCATCTTTACTGAGGTTTATTGACAACTAATAATTATAAGATGTTTACAATGTACAATATGATAATTTGACATATACTATGAAAGAATTCTCCTCATCAACTTAATTAACACACCCATCACTTCACATATTTACCTTTTTAAAAGTATTTTTGGTGAGAACATTAAATTCTACTCTCTTAGCAAATTTCAGTTATACAGTACAGTGTTACCAATTATAACAATATGTTATACATTAGATGCTCAGACCTTATTCATCTCCTAACTGGAAGTTTGTACCCTTTTACCAATGTCTCCCTCTTTCTTTCACCCCTCAGCCCCTGGCAACTGCTTTTCCCATTCTGTTTTTATGAGCTTGACATTTTTTTTAGAGTCCACTACACACAGTAATTTTATACACACATCCATTTGAGACAGTGATTCTCAAATGCCAAGGTTGTAAAACTCTTGTAATACAACATCTGTCAGTACAGTATGGGACAAGAGTGAACATTTGAAAAGCCAGAATGTATGATCTACAACAAAATGCATATAAAACTACTATATTTAAATGAAAATACCATCTTAAAAAAAATACAGTATATTAGAGCCAGTATTTGACTATCTGCTACCCAACTTATTCAGATAAAGATATGGAATCTAAAAGTATGATTTGTTTTAATACTAATGTTGAGTGAAATACTAAACAGATGATGAGTAATAAAGTAACTGAATTTTCAAAGTACTATATGTTTAACAATTATAATGTTACTAATATAGGAAGTCATTTTATCATATGAGTATTTTGGCAAAATCATTTGGAAATGAATTAGTTTAAAATTGACCATAACATAATATAGCAAATGTGAGAACACATACCTATACATACACATAGGGTCTATGGCAACCCATATGCTAGATAATATTAAACAGTCTTTGGTATTTAGGATTGACTTTCTTGTCTTCATCCACATATCCCTGACTAGTAGTAGAAAGTATGAACCACAAATTTACATGATCTAATACAGAAAAAACATAACTAAGAGATCAAAGGTGTCATGCTCATTGTTAATCACTACCTGTAGCAGAAACTAAAGCATTCATGGTTAGATTTTGGAGAGCTTCCGTATGTCAGAGGTTTACAGCTGGGGTTAGTTTTGGTTACCTCTAAGTATTCCAGGTAATTTAATAGACTGTGAAACCTCATGCCATATAAATAACTTGATTCCAGTTTGTACGTTTAAAACCAACCCCTATAAAAATGGTATCAGTATTTCAGAAAGTGTAAGGTCAGTTATCATCAAAATTAATTGGTTGGAAGGAACTTTTTAGCCCTTTGAATGAACCAGCATTATTGGTCTAAACTGAAAATAAATACAAGTAAGGATGTTTTTATAAACTTATAGTTCTAAAACTACCTATAGTTTTGAAATTCATTGGAAGAAGTAAATTCTAAAGTTTTTAAGTGTTTGGTGCAGTATTAAATCTATGCTAATGACACTTGAATTAATGAAAGAGTTTCTCTGTAGCATTTTGATTTAGAAAACTAAAAACAAGTTTCTTAATATCTAGGTTCAGAAAAGACAGATAATTGTTTTGACAAATTACCTCTCAAATGGAGTTTTATGATTTCATCATATATTTCCTTATCTTATGATAACCAAAAATTAAATTGCTTATATTCTGAAATTCACTAAAGCCTATTAGGTCATAAGCCCTAATGGCTAAATTGTTTCAGTGCACTAATGCATGAAATAATAGGCAAAGAGTTCTTTTAACTCTGCATAATGGGCAATTTGTTCCCTTCTCACCAAGAATCTCTTTGCCCCCTTATCATGAAGAGGACATATGAGGAAGCAGAGAAAAAGAGCTTAGGCACTCAGCCAGACTCTTAGTCAGTGGGTCACGTGATATCACACAAGAAGAAGTTGTAGCAGTAGTTTACTGTGAACCAGGCCACTTAGAGGTCAGGGATGGTGAAGAGTGTGAGAAAATGAGGAGGGCTGGGTTCCTTGGTTTAATTTTGTGGGAAAAAGTAACTCTCAGTTATTCATTCTATGCTTAAGAGTCTAGTCTGAGACAAAGTACAGGTATTCAAGAGTTCGCCTCCTCAGAGTAAGAACTCAAGAAAGGAGAGCTGGGTCTGGTTGTGACCAATCTCAGTGCCATCTTTATGCAGCTTGGTAGACCTAAACAATGCCACCACGAGGCCACAGTGCTTTCTGCTGAAGAGGAGGCAGAGTTGATTGATCAACCCCACATCCCTACATGAGGGTGAGGAGTGCAACTCAAATTCTGGGGGATAAGTAGGGTGGGGGATGTGGTGGATTTACAGAGATTGAGGTCAAAGAGACTGAGATTTGAATCTTGGTTCAGCCTCTGACCATGTGACCCCCATCAAATTATTTAGCCTTTGTATGTCCATTTTCTTCAATGGTAAAATCATCATAAAAATAATGTTCTGCTCTGGCTGGTGTGGCTCAGTGGACTGAGTGCTGGCCTGCAAACCAAAAGGTGGCTGGTTCGATTCCCAGTCATGGCACATGTCTGGGTTGTGGGCCAGATCCTCAGTTGGAGGCATGCGAGAGACAACCAATTGCCCACTCTGATGTTTTTATCCTTCTCTCCTTCCCTTCTCCTCTCTCTAAAAATGAATAAATATTTTAAAAAATAATAATGTCACAATCTGCTCCATAAGGTCCAACACATAGTGGGTTTTTGACCTTCCTTCCTGGGCATGGTTTGACTAGCTATCAGTGGCCCTTAGCCCGCAGTATAGTTCTGCTTCCGACTACCTCTAACTATGTTTCTCATATTTTGCCAAGTTCCTCTAGTGGCCAAGGAATGTGAGCCCACCAGAAACTAGGAAACATCAAAAGATAGCGTTAACAAGATGCACCCTTCCCGGGGCTCTGTAATGTTCTTAAAACATTTTGTCTGCAATTTCATCTTCAAAATCTGCATAATGTTTGTATTCTACTTCATAATATACCTTCCCCTTATATAATTCTTCTACAAGGCATGCTCTGTGCCCTGTACCTATCGGGCTCCAGGTGCATCTAGCAGCCAGTTTGAGAAGTATGGCTTTATGTGAGCTTTCCTACATTTAATGACAAAGAATCATGTTAGTTAAGATCTTGTTACCAAGTCTACAAATTAGCAGGAATTCTGTACCTGGCACAAAGTGAAACTCAATAAAATATTTGTTGTATTCACTTATCTATACATTTACTAATATATATTATCTTGTAATCCAGAACAGAATTTCTAAGAAGGTGAAAGAAGGATCAGATAATTTTTGCTAAGGGTTGGGGAAACAAATTATAGATGGGGGAGTGGGGTAGAAGGGAAGGGGTAGCCCCAAAGGGAGATTTCAAAAAGAAAGGCTTGGTGAAGAGGGGTGGGGAGTGATAATTTTGCATGCTTTCTATTTTTTCTTGTCTGAGTCCTGTCTAAATAAATCCCTTTCAGTCTGTATTTGTCCTTGTTGACAAGAAGATGTGGTTAAAACTCAGAAGTCATAGTTTGGGTCATTTAGATTGAATAGAAACATGTTTTTACTTTCAACAAGATAAAGAGGTTGCTTTTCATTATACTTGTTTTAGATCTAGTTTGAACAACAGTTGGCCAATAAAAGCGATTTTTGTGGAATGACTTGTAGAGATAGTAGCAGGCTTTTTTGTTGTTGTTGTTGTTGTTGTTGTTGTTGGTTTGTTTTTAAGGCACGTGTGACTCTTGCCCCTGTATTTTGCAGTCGGTTTTTACAATGTTGTTGGTAATGGTGCTTTTGTCTCTGTTTTCCTTTTTTTGCTTTTGTATGTCCAGGAAGGATTCATTTGTCTCAGGGAGATAAAATCTACACTTTTGAAGCCCTCCATCTCTGGCCCTTGAATTAAAATGCAGAACTCTGATTAGGATCTACCACCTGGTGGCTACTTCAGAAAGAAAATCATTATCCAAAATGATTTTCTGTAATATTATTTTCAAAATATCAGGGTGCTCCTTATTTTGGTAAGAATAATGAAATCGGAGATACCATGTGAAAGCCAGGAAAATGGAAATTTTCAGTTACCATAAAGAAGGAAATGGAGTTTCAACTTGACTGGGTTTTTTCTTCTAAGATTATTTAAGTATGAAGTAAGTATTTTTAATTTTAAGAAAAGCAGGAAATAAGATTCATCCAAAAAGTCTACTCCAGGTGAGAGAGTTCAGTGGGCAGTGGGCCTTGACTCAGTTCAAAATTGGTTTTACTTTCACTGGGCCAGTCTTGTCGATGTGTTCTCACGGTACGAGCAGGGAATGGTAGTGATGGGGAATGTTACCTACCAGGTTTTCTTCACACAGTTCTCTAAACTGGTAGAATTTCTGGGCCATGAGAAGTTGGGCACTGCCCACCGCAGTTCGGATTTTCCCTAGAACTGAAAAGAGCAAACATTCAAGAAGTTTACACATTATGTCTCATTATTGAGATTTAGTCTGGTAAAGCAAAGAGAAAGTTATGCTGTAATAATTTGGGAAAACTGCACACATAACGCATATACACATGCACACAGCCCAATTATGGTCATTATCCTGCTGGTCCATGTAACAGGCTCCCAGGTTAAAGATCAAAATCAACTGGGAAAAAAAATAGCCACATGCTCATCATGCATATTTCTTAGAGATCACGGAGTTTTCCATCACAGCACTGGATGTTACCAAGAGAAGAGGCAAACAGTTTTGTTTTTTCCCCTTTTACTGCGTTTACCCGTATGGTTATGGATTTATTTGTGTCAGCAATCACAGTTGCTAGTTTGTTTTTCTAACCCAAATCCAAACACAAGAAAAGCCATCCTGTCTTGGAGGGGGACCTCTTGGCACTCACCATATCCCATCCATAGCTTTCATTATTTTTCCGGAGCTTAGCCACTGGTACTGTCAGGAAAGAGCCAGGGCCAGTTGAAAGACTTTCTAAGGAGTGAACATTTTCAGCTTGTCGCCTAGGGAACACCAGCACAATCCCAGCTTTTCCACTCCACAGTTCAAAGTTATTGTTAATGTAGGTTTAATTTCTTATGCACTGTGCTGAAAATTTTTCCCTTTGCAAGCTACTTCTTGCCTCCTGTGCTGTCTACGGTGAGAACCTTTCAACTGATGGGCGTGCTGAGACGGGGCGGAGTGTTCTGCACTGAGCAGCTCTGCATTGTCCCGAAGGCTCTCCCTCCAGCCAGTGGGGGACCAGGACACAGCTGCACTACTGGAGCCCTGCCACCAGGCAGTCCTCAACATGCTCTCCCAGGAAGGCAGGGGAGAAGGCACCCTGCTTGCCCTTTCCCGGCCCACATAGAAAACCAGAGGGGGAAACTCCTCACAGTGCACTAGCCCTGCTTTGAAATCTTTAAGGGAAAGCAGATTATAGGACCAAAGCAATAGCTTTGCTGTTGTTATTTTGTTATAAATTTGCAGAGCCTGAGACGCAGAGTGAAATCAGGTCTTTCTTTCTTGACCTCATTCCCCACAAAGTTTGAGAAGAAGACATAAGAAAAAGAAACTTCATTTTGACCCAGGGTTTTCTAGAAATTTGCTTCTCTGTTTAAAACTGCTGGGCTATCTAATGGTTTATGTTGCACATTACACCTAGACATTGCCTAATCTTTCAGCATTCCTCCATGCGTAACTCAGGGCAATTGTGAACTCTCCAACATGTCCCCAGTCTCAACAAACAGCTGAAGCGAAGAAATTTGCCTACTCAGAGATAGCAAGGGTCCCCCTTGACAGCTGTCTGGCAGCTGTTGCTCAGGGAGAAGTTTTCACTTCTTTTCAATCTAAAATCTTTTGAGATGGTTATATCATTCCTCCTCCCCCCCCCCTCACCCAAAGATACCCTTTCATTGCTTTTAGAGAGAAAGGAAGGGAGACAGAGAAACATCAATGTGAGACAGAAACATCAGTTGACTGCCTCCTGTATGTGGCTAGACTGGGGATCGAACCTGCAGTCTAGGTATGTGCGCCAACTGGGAATCGATCCCACAAATTTTGGTTATGTGAGGATGCTCCAATCAACTGAGCCACACCGGCCAGGGCCCACTCCTCTTCAACTGGTCAATGAGTTGTTTGAGGCCTCCTCTCCCTTTCTTAACACTCCAGAAAGAGAAGGGACAGCATATGAAGACTCAGGACACTACAGTAATTGAGGCCTTGAGTGAGCCAAAGGTTCTGGTTCTAACACTTAAGACCAGTCACTGCCCTGGACAGGTCACTTAAGTTGTTTTCTCATATGTCAGTTGGGGTTAATGGTACCTATTTGTATCGTTGTTATTAAGATTACAAGTGGTAATGTATGTGAATTGCTTAGGACAGTGTCTGATATATAGCAAGCACTCAATACCTGTATATTATTATCTAGGACCAGGACATCACACTTCCTCTATGGGTATGCCAACTGTGAGCCCCACACTTACCCTGTCCAGAAGAAAAGAGGGAAAAAAACAAAGTCTGGATTATCCAAAGGCCACCTGGGACAGGCATGTGCTTTGATGCCCTGTCCTAGATCTGAGACAGGTCTGCGAAGGCACTTCCTAAGTGAACATGTGGCTTTGGGCAAACTCTGAGGTTCCTGAATTATCTTGCCAAAGGGTAGGATTTTGACACCAGCAAATTTCAGAATGAATCCTGGGAGATTAGAACTAATACTTAAGTCTCCAATTTGCTAATGGAGATTGCTTAGCTCCTGGGAACCATCACAGAAACCCAAACAATTCTGACATACCTCAAACTTTGAGTTAAGGTTCTTCTCTCTCACAGCCGAATATCTGCACTATATAATAGACTGCCATAATAAGAGTAGTTGACTAAGACAGTGATTCTCAAATGAGGAGAAAGCCCTGCTCCAAACAGTTATCCAGGAAACATCAATCGTGTAGGTAAGGGAAAACTCGAATTTCTTCTTAAGGAAAACAAGGGACTTCTTTCTTCATTCAGCATGGTCTGGCGAGAACCCTAGATTTGGAGCAAAAATATCTAGGGTGGAGTTGTGGTCCTTCTGTTTCCCAGGTTTTTGCCATCATGTTCTTTTAGGGGAAGTTTCTTACTGGTTCCAGGATTATTTGCATTCCAGTGTCCAAGTGATGGTCTTTTGTAAGCCCGGGGAAGGGAGATGATGATTCGAGTTGGGAGTGTAACTCCTACATCTTTGCCCTCTACACTTTCTTTCTTGAGAATTAAAAATTCACTTTAGCCCTGGCTGGTGTGGCTCAGTGGACTGAGTGCCAGCCTGAGAACCAAAGGATTGCTGGTTTGATTCCCAGTCAGGGCGCATGCCTGGGTTGCAGGCCAGGTCCTCAGCTGGGGGTGCGCAAGAGGCAACCATACATTGATGTTTCTCTCCCTCTCTCTAAAACTAAATAAATAAAATATTTTTAAAAATTCACTTTAATTTTTAGGGAAGAAAACTAACGGAGTTTGTTCTGTTTTGTTTGTCCATTAGACACTTGGTGTGTGAGGTAACTCTTTTTTCCTGGAAGTAAATTTCATATTTGTTACCTAGGCTTTAAGGAAGTACAAAACTAATAAACAGTAAATGGTAAACACCAGTGGAAGTGAACAGTGGGGAAAAAAAGTGAATGTTGGTAAAGAAATGAGATAAACAAGAAAGAGGCATCCTAATGTCATTTAGAAACTGTGAGGTAGAAGCCCGCCATTATAAACAAAAGCCATTCAAAAGCCCACCAGGAGGCTGCTCCTTTCCCCACCCTGCTGCTAGCTGCCCTAGACTCAGGCAGCTATCAGGAGATGGCAACTGTCCAACCACCAACTTGCTGGCTGAACAAGTGGGCACCTTAGCCTATCCTGTACTGTTTACGTATTCCAAGTCCCAGAACTCCTAAAAAAAGTCACTCCACCCTGACCCTAGCTGCTGGTGTCTGACTTCAAGACCCCAGCCCACTGTGTCACATACTCAATAAACTACCTTGTTCAACATTTGGCTGCCAGCCTTCTCTACCTCTGCCCACCCCCTGAAACCTAACAGAAACTACTCTAAAACAATTCACACCAACCTTCAGCAGAGCGTGAAGAAAATACCTCCGTCAAGGATGCTAGGAAAAGGAGTATAATGGGCAACAGGAAATGAGATGTATGGGTTTCAGCTGCGGGCTTTTCTTGTGCATATAAAACAGCCCAACCTGGTGTTAGAAAGTTCTGGAAGAGGCCTCAATATAGTGCATCTTTCCAGGGTTAGCCTTGCATCTCACTCTTTTATTGTAGTGTGGCAGTGGTTAACTTTGCAGACACTTGTCTGTCCCTCAAGGAGGAGGGTTCAGGCCAGAGGAGCCTGAAAGTGTAGGGTTCTTCCCCCTCTACCCCTGCACCCCTGTTGCCCGCCCACCGCAATAAAATAAAGCCCTGCACAGTAAGTGCACTCCATTTCTGTCCTATTGGCCTCCCTCTGAGAGGAAACCACTCAGCTAGATGATGAACATTCCAGTCCCATCCCTGAGTTAATGAATGTTTTTTCCCCCCTGGTCTTTGGTGACGGCTAAGGCCTTCTCAAGTATAAATGAGAGAGCATTTGACTGGGGCAATCCCACTAGTACAGCTGAGACCCCACGGCCTAAAGCAGCAGACCCTCTTAAAGTCAGATGGAGGTTTCAGGTTGTGTCAGTCCAGGAGGAAGATGTGCTGCTGGGGTTCCATTTCATTTGGTTTCCTTCACACTCTGGTCCATACAGTCTTTCCAGATTGTTCAACCCAAATGTAGCTGACAGTTTTTACCACCCAAACCACTGAGGGCACATTCAATGCATCTTTCAGAATAATCTTTGCTGTATCCCCCAGGCATGCCATTCAGCTGTGATTTATTCCATCTGTTTGTGTAATATTGAATCATATGATAGGTCTCGTTTTGCTGTGCTACTCTTTTTACATAGGTAAGTCTGGTTCTCCCTGGGTAAAACCTTGATAGTGAATTTTTAGGTTGCTTTCGGCCTTTCCTTTTCCCAGCTTCTTGGTTAGTCTGCCCCTCGGTGGAAGTACAAAACAACAGCCATAAACACTGTTGAACTAAATTCCTTCTATTTAAAAAGTAGACACCTCTTTATTTACTCTCCCATTCATAATTATAGAAACCTCTCATCCCACATTAGATGGTTATGAAGGATCCTAATACAGAGGACAGGCCTGGATTAATTGACTACATAAAGCCAGGAAGATTCTTTGGAAGGCCATCACTGTTTGGTGTTTGCAAAACTTTGCCTATTTATCTTATTACCTTGTATTTCAAAGCACTTTCATAGGCACATCTAATTTGAGTCTCATAGGACTGGATGTGGCAGGGCAGATACCATCATTTTATTTGGAAAATTGGACCCAAACTAAGACATGCCTTCCCTGGAGTCCCATAGTCCTGGGTCCCTGTCTTCTCACTCCTGGGCTAGTTGTGCTCTTTTTCTCTCAATAGTTACTGCATATTGAGTCTGAATCTCCTGAAGTGAAGTCATTTGATGGTGATTGCTTTCTTTCATCAACACTTTCTAGGCAGTACAAATAAATAGAAGGGGGATGGCTATAACAAGTCAAGGGGGGAATTTGAAGAAATTCAGCAACCCAATTCCTATCAGGAGAGCAAAGCACATTTATGCTAAGTCATTGTTGCACAAAGAAATTTCAGTTGTAAAAAGAATGGAAGAACTACAAAAGATCACTTGAAAGAGATGGTGGGTATAAGGTTTAACTAGTTTTTTCTTTTAAAGATTATACATGTAATAAGAAGCATAGAAAGACTATTTTGGATGTGGTGTTTTTTAAATGAAAACTGTGATTTTAAATTTTTTGGCTACATTCGGTAAAAACCCCAGGCATTTAAAAGAGAGTGTACTTTCTCCCCCACCCCCACCCCGGGGTTAAAGTAATGAACTGTTTCTTTTAACCCTGTAAGTGAATCCATAAGAAAGCTGCACAGAGTTAAGTTTGTTGAGGTAGCAGGGTAAAAACAAACACAGAAACTGTTTCCTTTGGGGAAATACCTGACTTTTTGCTGAGTGAAAAATCGGTATCTTAAATGCTTAGGCATAATTAATGTGTTTATTCTTTAATATTCCAAGAGAAATTAGGTCTCTTGAACTGAAAAGGCAGAGGCATTGGTTTCTCTGACTGCTTCCAATTCTATTTTCTATGCCCAACTCTATGATCATCAGGCTCTCACGTTAGGCCTCAGAAACACAGAAACATAGACATACTTCTTATACCCTCAACATAGCTTCTCTGAAACCTGGATACTCCATATGCCTGGCTGTCTCTCCAATGGTGAAGTTTACAATAGTGGACACACTGGCTGACCACTTCCCAGGCTGTGCAACCTATACCATAATTCACCTAGCATGCTTCTTTTCCAGGCTGTCTCTCCAATGGTGAAGTTTACAATAGTGGACACACTGGCTGACCACTTCCCAGGCTGTGCAACCTATACCATAATTCACCTAGCATGCTTCTTTTCCAGGCTGCCTCTCTGTGTAATATACTGGAAAGAGTATAGGCTTTGGAGTCAGGAATGACTGGCCAAGCCACTTAAAAGCTGCTGATCTGAGGAAAGTTTATCGTATGTTGGTATGGCAGCCCCATCAATCTAACAGATTCCCCTAAACGCTGGACTCCAAAGGGTAGACTACCTTTGCTCTCTCTCTGTTCTCAACTCCATTTGTCCCTTCAGACTCTGCAGTCTGGCTCTGTCTCTACCCTCCTTACCTTCCTGGATCTCTCTGCATGTGACACAAAGGATGCTCAGCATCCTGGGCTCCCACAGCACACTCTGGCTCTGACATGGTCTTTCTTATTCCTTCTCTTTCACTTTACCTTGTAAATGTTGAACACAAATTCAGTCCTGAGTCCACCTCCCTTAATCCCCTTCAATGATCTCACCCATTCTCCCGGTTTCAACTATTCTGTAAATAAATTTAGTTTCTCAAATTTGTAACTCTAGTGTCTACCAACCTCTCAAGCCTTCGAGTTGCATATGTAAGCACCTGCCCAACACTTCTTGTCTCCCTCCAATTCTGTAGTTGATTACAATTAGGGCTACAAGATTGGGTCACCCCCCCCCTCACCACTAATATTTTCCTTCCCATTCCAATCTTGGAGGTTTGGTTTTATTAAGGGATTTAGAGGGTCCACTTATCTCTTAATTTTTATGCTTGAAACCTTTTCATGGTTCCCTGTCAGAAACTCCCTTCTATGGCTTGCAGGCAAGGCCCACCTGCCCAGCCTTACCTCTGTCCATTCTCTCAATGTTTTTGGGCCCCAGGGTTCCCAAATCCAAAGCTGTATCTCTCTGCAGTGTCTTTGCTCAGGCTAAACACTAAACTGGGGGTGCCTCCTGCCTTGGTGCCTACCCTAGCTCCTCCCCTTGTGCTCAGGTGTACATTCTTCAGGAAGCCCTATCTCCTTTCACCTTCCCCTCCACATGCTCTTCTATTCCCATGCACAGCTCTGTCCCTTCCCTTCCCACATGCTTTGCAGCATCACCTATTCATATGTTGGACTTTGTAACCAGACGACTGGCCCTTCAATGATAAAGACTGTGCCCACGGAACCCCTGGTATCCTGTTGAAGAACTAGGTTTCAAAATTAATTGACTCATCTGCAAACTTTATGTTAACCAGAAAAATAAATTAACTGCAACATTCCAGGCCTTAAGTATTCTGATTCTTTAAGGTTTTACCATGTCTTTTCAAGTTATAATCATGATTTATTAATTAGTTAATTTAGTCTTAGCTGGACTATTATCCCTCTTGAGTTTCTGTTTATAATATTATTTGTGCTGACTTAGGATGGAAGAGCCAAGCCATTTGGGATAAGCTGAATGTGCTTGCGTGTGAATTAAACCTCCTTATTCTCAGGTTTTGACTTCTTTGTACTCACCTGGCTTTTTCTCTCTCTCAATGTTGTAGACTTTAGGGGAAAAGGAGAGAAAAGGAATTTTTAAAAAGTGGGTCCACCACTTACTTTAAAGTCCCATGAATTTATCAGACTGAATTTGTGTGATTTCAAGTTGGGATTATGCATGTGGAAACATTCTTATTTACAAATGTGACCTCGTGGAAAAGAATTTCTCCAACCAACTGGCCAGCTGCTTCTCAGACAGGGTTGTGATCTGGAGCTGCTATCAATAAAAGGTCTCCATAGGAAACATGGGTCTGTTTCGTTCCGGGCTGACAGTGGCTGCTCTGCATTTAACAAGGGTGCTTTTATTTTATTTATTTACTTTTTAGCTGAATCTTGGTGGCCAATGAACAAAGAATGAAATTTACAAGCAGAAATTTCCCCATAGACTAAAGCCAGGGCTTCCAGGGGGCTAAAACATGGGGGAGGGGTACTGAAAGGGGAATAAGGCTTTGCTTATAAAGAATAAGTTTTCAAAAACTTAGCTACTTTAACTTTTTTCCCTAGTCCCTACTCCAGGAGTCTTACTCATAAAAGATAGTTGGCCCCAAACCATATTTCAATTTACTTCAGCGTTGAAATAGTAACTATAACATCATATGCATCACATAGATAAATACAGTTTTTGAGCCTTTGAAAGTTGAAGGAAATGAAATTAGTTAACATTTCCGTTGGTAATATAGAAGAAAAGAACTCAGTGCTGTGTTTGAAGTGCATTGTAATTATATTTCACAGAAATAGTTATGATTAGAGAAAACAATTGGAGACCTTGCTCTAAGAGTCAATCCCCCTCTCTGTAATCTCTGCCTCTGCAGTGCAGGGAGGTGGAACTTTTTTCAGTCTGAAGTAATGGGAGCAGCCCCAGCCTAGAGAGCAGGAGAGCTGCTTCCCAGCCTGGTTCTGTCTTCAACTTGCCCTAACACTTCCCCTCTCCATGCCTCAGCGCTCTCCTCAGCCTTGAGACCACCCCCAATGGAACATACCCAAGAAAACATACTCTATAATGTCCTTCTGGCACCAATACCTTCTTCTTTGTACCCAGTGCTATGCAAAGCAAAATGAACCGAGTGTTCTAGGTTAAACGTAAGTCTTATTACACACGATTTCCTTTTCATTACTTTCACTTCTTCTATAGTCACTAATTTCAGGTTGACTAGGCTTAAAAAAAAAAAAGAGAGACTATATAATGTGTGTGCGGGGGTGGGGGGTTGGTGGGGGAAGGATGGGGAAGGACCGTTTGAAGGCTACTTCAAAAGTAGGATGAGATTAAAACAGAAAGTAGCTAGGATGTACCCACCTCTCCCTGCTTAAAAGTACACAAGGGCTTGAAGCAGATGAGTTGCAGAAATCATGAGTGCTGCTTTGCCTGCCACCCGCTGTTTCACAGGCTGCAGAGACATGCCACAGGCGACACTGGGCAGAGTAAGCCTGGTGATCGCACTGATAGACGGTCACAATGATGACTGTGCACAGCTTCCGTAACTCAACCTGAAACCAGGCAAACCCCATTTCAGGTTTCATTGCCAGTCCCACACTCGCTGCCAAGGCTCACCAACCTTCTGGGGGACTCAAGGCCAAGTTTCACTAACTTGGATGCTATTACCCGGCAAAATTAAAGTGGAATTAATCTGCCTCCTACACACGCTCTAGGTTTATCAGTTTGTTTCAGATAGAGCCTGAAAATTCCACATGTTAGTTGTCCACAATTCAGGAGGCAAAGATAGATTTCCAAGTACAATCGACTAGTATTCCATCTGAGGGCCATGGAAACCCGAGCCTGTGTTTTTCACCCGCATTGGTAGACAGCATTCCTAGTTAGAAGCATTCAGTTCCATCTGGTCATTTCATTCCCAGTCAGATAATACCCAGGCGTATCTATGTAACATACAAGCCACTGTCAAATAGCACTGAGCCATCCTCCCGAGACAGCTGTTTCACACAAGGCCTTCATTGTCTGACAAAGCTTGTATCATTTTACTTCGAGTGCTGCAGGAACAAGCATTCTGTCAGCTGCCACAGTTTGGAGGAAAACTCACTCACTGCAGATTCTCATTGTTTTGTTATTGAGCCAAAAACCTTCTATCGATTGTTAGGGATGAGGGTTTAAAATAAGAACTAAAGTCCTTGCTCTGCTTTTATTTTATCAGGGAAAATAATAGCTCCACACACCCAAAGAATTTACAGTTATACTTTTCAAAAGATAGCTTGAAGTTACTAGGCGATTACAAGGGCTTGTTTTCATTCTGCCCAGCGTGGTAAACCGGGAAAGTGTTTTCTAGCCCAGGAATGCCAAAACCCAAATCCCTAGGAAGCAGCTGTCAGAGTGCAGATAATGGCACCATAAAAAAATAGAGAAAGATGCAACCACCCAAGCCCAAACCTGTACTTCAAATACTTACTGACCAAATAGGTTCTATTCCTAACACCTTCCCCCGCTCCTCCTTTTCTGCCATGGACACACTATACAGTTGGCCCTTGAACAATGCAGGGGTTAAGGGCACCGATTCCTCATAGTAGAAAATCAGCAAATAACTTTTGACTCAACCAAAACTTAAGTTGTCCCTTGGTACCTGTTGGAGATTGGTTCCAAGACCCCGGCATATACCAAAATCCATGGCTGCTCAAGTCCCCTAATATAAAATGGCTTAGATCAATGCACACAGTTGGCCCTGTGTATCCACGAACTCTAAACTGTAGGTGGAAAACAGTACAGGTGTTCATTTAACAAAAATCCTCATATAAGCAGACCCATGCAGTTCAAAGCTGTGTTGTTCAAGGGTCAACTGTATTTTGAATTCAGGAAGACATTTAACAAAATACCTTACATTCTTATAAGCATAATGAATAACTATGCACATGATGATAGCATACTTGTTCTACCAATCTTCAGCTGCTGCAGACATTTTATTTAAGAATGGGGGATTTATTTTTCACTGTGGTAAAATATACATAAGAGCTACCATTTTAGTAATTTTTAAGTGTACAATTCAGAGAGACATGAAGTACATTCACCAAACATTTTTAAAGATTATAAAATTAGGATAATTATGGTGGCCCACAAAATAAATTATGGTTAGAATTTTCTTTTTTCTCCCTCTACCCTTCTTGTCTTCCCAGGGAGACTTTGAAGACTAGCTCTCATGGGAGGGACTTGTCAAGGAGCCATCTTCATCATGTACCCCGAAGACAGGCCCTTCTCGTACAGGACCCAAAGAACACATAACGTGGCTTGACCAAGAGATAGATTCAGCTGTCCTTGACCCATGTATCAAAGCTATTTTTCTGGGTGTACACAGACTTTTTTTTTAAAGTTGGTTATTTAGAAATTGGCTATACCTGTCAAACAGGATTGACCTCTCTTCCTTACCATCCTTCTTTTGAAAAAAAGAAAAGATTAAATTAGAGATTTAGTAAAACAGAAAACCCTGTGCAACTCTAGGTGCACTTATCAGAACAGAATTGTGGTTGCTAAGAAGCCAGGGAGAGATATATAGAAAGAGCTTTAGAGGACAGCACCCAGTAACACACAAAGTATCGTTAGCTTGTCAAATGTTATTCATGTCATATCTGTTCCATCAGACACATCTGTGTTCTGTGACCTTGGACAAGATACTTCCAGAGAGCTGTTTTGAGGACAAATAAAATAACACCTGTCACAGTGTCTAGCCCACTGTTAGGAGTACTGTAAGGACAAGATGAATATTTTTTCTTGTGCTTATATTCTCCCTTCTTACGGTAGAGGTTTGCTTGGGCTTTCTGGTCATATCCTCCCTTGGATTTGCTTCATTCGAAATGGGCGACTCTTTGACCTGGGCATGTGACTTTACCTCTGCACTGTTTAGGTCTCAAATGCTAGTCGAATAGAGCTCCTCTTTGTACCTCCCAGAGCATAAAACCTGGAGAAAGCCTTCAAGTGTTGGCAGAATAGAATCACATCCCAAAAGCTGAAAGGGACACACAGGGCCCATCTAGACCGTCCAACTGACAAACACAGCAAGCCTTTCTACTGTTTCTGTGGCAGGTGCTCTTCTCTTTTTGCCAAATCCTTCTTCTAATGAGAAGGGCTCATCACTTCACAAGGGTATGCCCTTCCCATCCTTTGGCAAAAGTAACTGCTAGTTACTTATTGAGTAACTAGCTACTTAGGAAGAAATACTTTGCTAGGTAAAATACTTTTGTAAAACAAAATTTCCAAAGTGTTTACTGATCCTCTGTTATGTGCTAGCAAATATGAAGATGAATGAGGCAAGAGTAATCTCTGTCCTCAGAGAGCTCACTTTTCAGTGGAGGAAAGAGATACACAGATTATCATAAAATTATGTTAGAAATACCTGATGGAGAAACATACAGGCAATTACAGAAGCACTATGGAAACACACCCAATTCAGCCTGAGGGGAGGCATTCCGCAAAGACTTCTAGAAGGTGAGGCCCAAGCTGAGACTTGAAGGAAGAGCCATATATTATAAACTAGTTGGGCTTACATAAATAAATGTTACTAATTTGGATCAGTTTTGTACATTTAAAAAAAGCATGTGTAAAGGGCATTTAGCTCTTAACTTCATGCCAGCAGTTAAATATAAAATTATAAAATTATATTAAAAAATAATCCTATGGACTTTTCATTATAGACCATTTGCTTTCAAGCTGTATTCTAGGTATCCCATGATTTGGGGGGAGGAGGGTGGGTGTGTTTTTAGGTGGCTTGTCTAGGGGTGGTAGAAGCTAAGCAGGCAGGCTGGTGGGCCCTCACCAGAAGTGCTCCACTGTTACTCTTGTTATGTTTAGGGGTGTTGAGTGTATTTTTTTTAGCTAAAAAAGGGGTTTCTAATATTAAAATATGTTTCAAACTACAAATGGAGACAACTCCCCATGAAGAAGGTTTCATTACATACTTGTCATTTAAGGCTAATTTACTCAGTTGGGTACTTTAAAGCAAAGCACCAAAAATATTCCCACCCCTAGTTACCTTTGCTTGCTCTGCAACTATGACCCTAGCGCCTCTCCCCCTACCTCCTGCCCAGGCAGCAACCTTGTAAAATAAAGAGGTAGATCCGAGAAAATTCTTCACTATTCTGAAGAAAACACCCTCAAGAAGTATGATTTATTAATGGTGGGACATTGGCATCTTCATGTACAAACACAGCAAACTATCATTCCTTAGAACAAATCTTGTTATAACAAATACTGTTATAACAAAAATCCCTTCATATGAAATAGGTTTCTAAGTCTTAATTACAAGTCAATGCTTTAAATAACATCTGACATAAAATTTGGAACAGTGAATGATTGGACAGTTCCTTCATGTTTATTACTTTGGGACTTTACCAGTCATGCACATTTCAATATACAAATATGCTTTTCTTTTGTCCCAAACACAGGATGAGAACTTGGTTTTCTGACAAGATCATCATCTTTCAAATATATGTGGTTGTAGCAAAATACTTTGTTGTTGATATAACCATGTATAGTTTTCATAGTTCCTTTAGCCTTAAGGAAGATTTTCCAAAATATTTATACAATGACTGTCCTTACACGTCATTATAAAGCTGGGTTGAGAAAAGTAGATCTATTCTCAGAGCTACCTGTCAAGGTAACTCAGTTTGTTAGAGCAATGTCATGATATGCCAAGGTTATGGGTTTGATCCCAGGTCAGGGCACATATAAGAATCAACCAATGAATGCATAAATAAGTGGAACAACAGATTGATGTTTCTCTCTAGCTCCCCTCCTCTCTCTCTCTCTCTAAAAATCAATTTTAAAAGAGTCTTATTTAAAAAATAAAAGAAAGAAAGAAAAGAAAACATCAGAGGAGCAGTTTCCCTGGGTCCTATTGAAAGCCAACCAGAAAGGTAGAATGAGTCTCAAAATAATGAACTGAATAGATTAAAATCTAAGAGAGAGTTTGTTCTGTTGAGCAGGACTCAAAGGCCATTGCTCCTGAGAGACACTGATTTTTCCGAGGAAAATCTAGTAAACTTTGGGTATGCCCCTAAAGAGAAAAGAGAGTAAGAAGCAACTGTTAAGACTTTCTTATTGAAACCTATCCCACCCACTGCTTTTGGTGGCGTCTCATTCACCTGTTAAAAGGGCAAAAAGCTAAATCTGTTTGTGGATCCATACTCAAGAGAGCTTGCAGTGGCACCAAATCTTAGGGTCAAGTGTCAAGGAGATTTATTTTTCCACTGCTAAGTTGTTTGGACTCATAATATGAAAGAACCAAAGGAATGTTACAAAAACCCATTTGTGGATTTTTAAACCTGCTCATAAAGCTAACAAATAACCAGTCAGCCAGTTTGTAGGGTCCAAGCAGAAGGAAGGAGCAGAAAGAAAAGATGTGAGCAAGAAAGGGAACACAGCGAGAAAATCCCACAACCTGCTGCTATTTTCCAGACTTAGTTTTCATCAAAATAATTTTCCTTTATAGAAAACACACTGATCCTTGACACAATGAGTTTGGTTTATTTAGTAAGTTTTTTTAACATGGTTTATAGAAGGCTCTGAGTCTAATTATTAAAAAATTATTATTATTTTTGTTAGGAATGATAATGCATGATGGTTATAGAAAAAAAAACTTAGTGTGAGTGAGATACTTAGTGAAGTGACATGATGCCTTAGACCAGTGGTTCTCAACCTCCCTAATGCTGCGACCCTTTAATACAGTTCCTCATGTTGTTGTTGTGATCCCCAACCATAAAATCACTTTTGTTGCTACTTCATAACTGTAATTTCTGATATGCAGGATCTATTTTCATTGTTAAAAATTGAATATAATTAAAGCATAGTGATTAATCACAAAAACAATATGTAATTATATATGTGTTTTCCGATGGTCTTAGGTGACCCCTGTGAAAGGGTTGTTCAACCCCCAAAGGGGTCGCAACCCACAGGTTGAGAACCGCTGCCTTAGACTTTTTTAAAGAGACTTTGACAAAATTAACAAAAAGTGGGGATATATAAGAAAAAACTGGCCAAGTGTTAAACTTCATGGTATATGGGGGTTCGTTATATTAAACTTTCTACTTCTGTGCATGTTTAAATTTTCACAATAAAAATTTAAACACTGATTTCAAAAATAAGTCTAAAAAGCCACACAAGAACAATACTCTGTTAGGTGGTTTCCACATGAAAATGAAGGCCGCCTACCATTCACTTAACAATAGTCTTTCACCAAAAAACCCCACACACAACATTAAAATACACAGATTGTAAACTATATCAAATTTCAGAAGTGTTGGAAACGTGCAAAATGTGCCTCGAAATTATGGTAATCTGCTAATTTTTGTTTGTCAATTTTTAATAGGAGGCTAAAAGGCCAAGTTTGAAAATAATTGCATGCCGGGTCTCCATTATTTATTTACTCATCATATTTTATTTTATCATTTATTTTAAACCATTAAATAGGAATTTGTGTGAATTTAGTGGCTGAAGTTTTGCCTTCCCTAAAATGTAAGAAAGAAACTGCATGCAAAACGGGCTTAAGAATGTAAATAAGTGTGGGCTTCTTACTGGCCTATAGATCACCAGCCTTGTTTTAATATTGTATGTTAATGAAAGTAATAAAACTATCAGATTATAAATGCCCAATGCACATGTATCTGTGATCCCTGAAACTAGTTAAAATTACCATTAGCTTCCTGGGAATCAGCACCCCTTCAGTAACATCTTGGGGAACAGGAGGCCATCCTTATGCTGAGTTTGGTATTTTTCAGAAAGGAAAAGATCCAGAGCTAGCGAAGGTGAAACCAATGCTTCTCTTTTTATTGTGCAGTGCAGGGGCATCTGTCTGGACTCGGCTGGAATCGCCTAGTTCTCCCAAGCATCCAAATGCTTGCGGAAGGGTTAGACTATAGGGCTGGGCAAGTGCAACTGACAGGGAAGAAACCACGAAGTGTTTTCTAGAGACACAAGGTAAGCGCAGACCCCAGCGTTGCGTGTAGAGATGTGCTGTGTTACTTACTGTCTTCGGGCAGGTTGTTTTCCCGCTCTTCTCTCTCCATCTGCTGGCACCACCCTTCCATGCGGTCTCGCTCCGCCTGGAGAAGCTTCAGAAACCAGTGGCCATCCCGGTGGCACACTGACCTTTGAACAGCCTCCATGGGGTCTTCAGTGATCGAGTCAATCCAGGGATCCGGGGGAGGCAGAATGGAAGGGTCAAAATCTGTGTCAAAGTCGTCGTCGGCTGCGCAGGCGTGGTAATGGTTTCCTGAGCCCTGAATACTGACTGTGGAGGTGCTGGCATCCCGGGAGAACTGTCTAGCCGTTGGGCCCGGGCACGAATTGTCCTCTATAGACTCCAGAGAGTTTTCCAGATTATCGTGGAAGTCCAGGTCAGCCTGCACTGCTGTCGTCACACTGTTTGATCGGGTGAACCTGCGGAAGCTTGGAGGAATAGAGAAAGGAGATTTAGTTCAAGGATATTTCTTGAAGCAACATCACTTCCTACTTTTCTTCGTGAGTGTGGCAATAAGGGGTAGACCCTTGATGCAAGCATATCAATTACCATAGCTCTATTATAAAGAATACAGGTTTCTCATCTTTGCTCAATATTAATTTAGAAAAAAATTTAAAGTGGAGCAAGGTATATAGCTATCAAAGCCAGTATAATGTCCAGTGTCCAACTTCCTTCCCACATCTGGACAGCTTGAATCCTGAAATTCAGATTGGTGAGGGGTAAGGGAGCAACTGAATTATATCTTATTATGACTAATTTGCCTGGAAGTGGGCAAGATTTTATCATGCTATTCAGATGGTTCAGATGAAACCAAACCCACCTTGGCCAAAACTATCCTGAATCCTGTAAAATCACATTTTTCCTGGGGCAGGTCTTACCAAGTAAGACTTCATGAAAAGCAAACTAAAAAATTAGTAGGTTCCTTTTAAAATTAAGACTCCCTTTCCTGGTAAGGATTCACCTTATATAAGAGCTTTTGGGGTAAAAGTCAGGTCACAGTTCTAGAGTTCTCCTGTACTGTCCTCCCCTGTGTCTTTAATTTCCCTCCCCACAGTCCTTCTACCAAGGTGATAAAAGCCAACTTTAAGAGATTCAGTCTGAGCATTTCCCAACCAAATGGCTCTGTACATCTCTGGTTGACTTCTACAATGAAGGTGAAGATATATGGATGATGAGAGGGATGAAGAAAGAATAGAGGAACAGTGAAATATTTCTCAGATCAAGGGGAAAGGAAATATGTGGGTGTGAAATAATTTAAAACACACACACACACACACACACACCCCTCTGGCTCTTGGAGTAGGCAGGAAACAATATAAATCCACTGAAGGTAGCATCATGTGCCTGTTATCCCATTTTGTATTTCTTTCTTTCTTTTTGTTTTTTGTTTTTTTACATGTTGCTTCTAAGAGCAGTGCCAGTTTACTTTTATTTATTTATTTTATTTTTATTTATTTTTAGAGAGAGGGGAAGAGAGGGAGAAAGAGGAGAGAAACATGTGCGAGAGATATAGCAACTGGTTGCCTCCTGCATGCCCTCAACTGGGGACCAGGCCCGCAACCCAGGCATGTGCCTTGACTGGGAATAGAACCGGCAACCTTTCAGTTCACAGGCTGGCGCTCAATCCACTGAGCCACACCAGCCAGGGCTCTTTTTTCTTTCCTTCTTTCTTTTAAAAATAGTAACTTCTTGATCTAATATTTTATTATGAAAAATACATATAAGATAAAATTTACCATTTTAACAATTTTTAAGTGTACAGCTCAGTAGCATAAGCACTTTATTCCCATTGTTGTGCAGCTCTTACCATCATCTAGCTCCAAAACATTTTTATCCTCCCTAACTGAAATTATATACCCACTAAATAACTACTTCCCATTTGAATCCCCCACTCCCATCCCAGGATCTAGCAATCACCATTCTTTCTGTCTATGAATTTGACTACTTTAAGTCTCTCATATAAGTGGAATCATAAAGTATTTGTCCTTTTGTGACTGCCTTATTTCATTTAGCATAATGTCTTCAAGGTTCATCTGCATTGTAGTACGTGTCAGAATGTCCTTTTTTTAAAAGAAAGAATGAATAATAGTCCTCCCTTATCCTTGAGGATATGCTCCAACATCTGCAGTGGATCCCTGAAACCATGGATAGTATTGAACCATGGATATACAGTGTTCCCTCACTTATCGCAGGTATTACATTGCAGACCCCCTCGTGAAGTAGAAACCTTACATTTATTCTACACTCTTAAACCTACGTAACTTTAACAACATACGTATACAGTACTGCAAAATCCCGCAATATAGAGAAAAATCTGCGATAAATAATTAAATATAATATTTTTAAAAATTCCGCAATACAGTGAGGCCACTATAAGTGAACCACGATATAGCAAGGTACTACTCTATGTTTTTTCTTACACATACATGACTATGATAAAGTTTAATTTATAAATTAGGCACAGTAAGAATAAAGTGAATAACTAAAACTAGAACAATTATAACAGTATACTGTAATAAAACTTATGTGAGTATGATCTCAAAATATCTTATTGTACTGTACTCACCTTTTCACTTAAAGAAAGCACATTATAGTTTCTCTTTGGCATATTTGAATTTCAAGCAGCACTAATCTTGTACTCTGGGGCCAATAAGTAAGAAAAGGGTTACTTGAACACAAACACTGAGATGCTGGGATGGCCAATTTGATAACTGAGTTCACTACTGACTAACAGACACAGAGTATACACAGTGTGAATACTCTATAAGAGGGAGGATTCACTTCCCAGGAGAAATGAAGTGGGATGGAGCAAGATTTTATCATGTTATTCAGATGGTTCACAATGTAAAACTTATAAGTTGTAGACTTTCAAATAAGATGGTGGTATAGGTAAATGTCATATGCACCTTCTCCCACAACCACATCAAAATTACAACTAAACTACCGAAAAACCATCATTCAGAACTGCCTGAAATCTGGCTGAATGGAAGTCTTATAACTAGGGAATTAAAGAAGCCACACTGAGACTGGTAGGAAGGGCGGAGATGGAGAACAGGCTGGTTCCACACTCACGTGTGGTGGATAAAAATTGGGAGGAATACCTCAGCTACAAAGGTGTCTCCTGAGGAGCAAAAGGTTCCAGCCCCACATCAGGTCCCCCATTCCAGGGTTTCAGTGGCAGGAAGAGAAGTCCCCATAAAAATCAGTGGGAACTGAAGCTGAGGGGAAATCGAGGGCAGTTCCTCTTAAAGGGCCCATGCACGAACCTACTTGGATTCACTCTCCCTGAGCCCCACCACTGGGGCAGCAGCTTGAAAGCACCAGGGACACATGGGGAGGAACTGAATTATCCAGCATTAGGGAGAGAGATGGGGGAGTAGCTCTCTCCCAGACAGAAGTGCTGGCAGAGGGCATTGTTCTTTTTCTGAGCCCTTCCCCCTGCAGAGTGGGCAGGCAGATGCCATATCTGAGTCTCCACCAAGCTGGCTCACAGTTTTCCCTGAAGATTGCCTTATAGTTCAAGCTGGAATGCCCCGGAAAGAACACAGCTGGCAACTGACCTTGATCCGTACCTGCCAAGAGGCTCCAGAGCCAGCACACCCAGTGGACAGCTTTAGACCACGTTGAAGCATCACCAGCCAACCACCACCACAAGCAAAATACTCAATGGGAGCCAAAGCCTTGCTGAAGTAAATCAGCCCTGGAGGGTGGGCTCCTGAACAGTTGATCCACCACTGTGGTCAGAGGTCTGTGGTTGGTGGTCACAACCAGTCTTTGCAGCTGATTGGTTTGGAGGTAACTCCCTCCAATTGACATGCCAATAGCAATCAAGGCTCAACTATAAGAGAAGGGTGTACTTAGCCCACACAGGGACAGACCTTGAGTGCCCAGCTTGGGTGACCGAGGGGCTGCGCTGCTGCACCCTATGGAACACCTACTACATTAGGTCTCTCTGCCAAGCCTGGGAGACATAGATTATCTACCTAATGCATAGAAACAAACACAAGAGGGAGGAAGCCAGAATGAGAAGACAAAGGAATATGTCCTAAATGCAAAAACAGAACAAAACTCCAGAAAAATAACTAAACAAAACAGAGACATGCAACCTACTAGTTGCAGACTACAAAACACTGGTTAAAAGGATGCTAAATGAACTTAGTCAGAAACTCAACAGTATAAAAAAGGACCAGTCAGAAATGAAGGATACACTGAAATAAAGAATAATTTTCAAGGAATCAACATTAAAGTGTATGAAACTGAGAAACAAATCAGTGATTTGGAATATAAGGAAGGAAAAAACAACCAATCAGAGCAACAAGAAGAAAAAAAGAATCCAAAAAAAAATGAGGATAGGGCTTCTGATCAAGATGGTGGCATAGGCAGGCATGGTTCATCTCTTCACAGAACCACATCAAAATTACAGCTAAAATAGAGAACAACCGTCACTCATAACTGTCAGAAACTGAGCTGAATAGAAGTCTGACAACTACACAATTAAAGAAACCACATCCATCCAGACTGGTAGGAGGGCACAGATGCTGGTCCCTCACACAAGTGTGGTGGATAAAAATTTGGGAGGGATATCTTGGGAGCCAAGAATCCCAACTCCACACCAAGTACCACAGCCCAGGTTCCAGTGCCAGGAAGATAAGTTCTCACAACTTCTGGCTGCAAACCAGTGGGGATTGAGTCAGTGGAAGAAACTTCTGGAGCCCCAAGTAGTTCCTCTTAAGAACCCACACATGGACTCATGTACTCAGATTCACTCCCTCTGAGCTCCAGCACCAGAGTAGCATCTTGAAAGGTACCAGTGGTATAAATGGAGGAACTGAACTGTCTGGCATCAAGGCAAGCAGAGGTCATTGTCCCCTTTCTAAACTCTCCCCTCACAGTACCGGCAAGCTGGTACCGTATCTGAGACTCCATCAACCTGACTAACACTGTTTGACCTGTCTTGAAGATCCCCAAAGACTCTGCCTGACACAGCTTATGGGCACTCCCAAGCTACTTTTCCATATGAATGGCTGATCTTGGCTCATCTTTCACAATTTCCTAAATCCTCTCAAACAAATAACAGCTGGCCTCAGTGAGCCCCAGACTGAGCACTAGCAGCAACCAGCTTAGATTCACAGCTTGGCTTCTCCTGGGAATCTACAATCCCAGCACAAGTAGCAGCCATCTCAGATGGCTTTATAGCTCAGGCAGGGTGGCCCCAGGCAAAACACAGGTGGGGGCTGACCGTGGCCTCCACCACCTGGGAAACCGCAGTGCCAGCACACCCAGTGGACAGCTACAGACCACGTTGGAGCACTACCACCTTGCCTCTGCAGAGATGATCCTCCTAAGAGGGTGGAGATTGGTGGTCAGTGGTCATAGCCAATTCTTACAGCTGACTGGCCTGGGTAAATCCCTCCAATTGATTTGCCAACAGCAACCAAGGTCCAACTACAAGAGGAGGGTGTACTCAACCTACATGAAAGGCATACCTCTAGTACCCAGAGGGGAGGCTGTGCCACTGTACCCTACAGGACACCTAATACATTAGGCCCACACTACCAAGACCTGGTGTCAAAGAAGGTCTACCCAATACATAGAAACAACCACAAGGAGGCCATGAAATCAATGATTTGGAATATAAGGAAGCAAAAAACAATGAATCAGAACAACAAGAAGAAAAAATGAATTAAAAAAATGAGGATAGTGTGAGGAGCCACTTGGACAACTTCAAGCAATCTAACATTCGCATCATAGGGGTGCCAGAAGGAGAAAAGAAAGACCAATAAATTGGAAATCTATTTCAAAAAATAATGAAAGAAAACTTCCCTAATTTGGTGAAGGAAATAGACATGTGAGTCCAGGAAGCACGGAGTCCCAAACAAGATGGATGCAAAGAGGCCCATGCCAAGACACATCATAATTAAAATGCCAAAGTCTAAGTATAAAGAGACTCTTAAAAGCAGCAAGAGAAATGAAGTTAGTTTCCTACAGGGGAGTTCCCATAAGACTGTCAGCTGATTTCTCAAAAGAAACTTTGCAGGCTAGAAGGGATTGGCAAGAAATATTCAAAATCATGAAATGTGGGGACCTACACTACCCAGCAAAGCTATCATTTAGAATTGAAGAGCAGATAAAGAGCTTCCCAGACAAGAAAAAAACTAAAGGAGTTCATCACCACCAAACCATTATTATATGAAACATTAAAGGGACTTATTTAAGAAAAAGAAGATAAAAAATGTGAACAATAAAATGGCAAAAAATACATATCTATCAACAATTGAATCTAAAAAACAAACTAAGCAAACAAGAAGAACAGAGACACAATTACAGATACAAGAAAGCATTCTGATGGTTGCCAGATGGGAGGCAGATGTGGGGGAATGGGTTACAAGGAGAGAGGATTAAGACGTACAAATAGGAAGTTACAGAATAGCTACAGGGTGGTAAAGTACAGTACAGGAAATGGAGTAGCCAAAGAACTTACCCATGGGCATGAACAATGGTGTGGGGATTGCCTGAGGAAGTATGTGTGTGTGTGGGGGCGGGGGGATCAGGACAACTCTAATAGCATAATCAATAAAATATAATTTTTAAAAAAAGGATAGTGTAAGAACTCTGGGACAACTTCAAGCGTATCAACATTTGCATTGATGGTGTGCTGGAAGAAAAAAGAGAACAAGAAACTGAGAACCAATTTGAAAAAAATAATGACAGAAAACTTTCCTAACTTGGTGAAGGAAATAGACATACAAGCCCAGGAAGCACAGAGAGTCCCAGGATACATCATAATTAAAATGCAAAAGTTTAAAGACAATGGGATAATCTTAAAAGCAGCAAAAGAAAAGCAGTTGTTTACCTACAAGGGAGCTTCCATGAGACTGTCAGTTGATCGCTTTTCAGCCTTTTGCTAAGATGAAGTGCAGTATCTGTTCTTAATAGTATAATATCTGATATGTCCTCTTCCAAGGACAATATTAAATGGATTCTTGAATTAAGAGATGGAATAGGAGCATGCTCTGTCCACTGCACACATTGAGCTGGTATTGCAGTACCTTCAGGAATGGTATACACACACACACAGATTGTCAGCTGATTTATCAATAGAAGCTTTGTAAGCCAGAAGGGATTAACAAGAAATATTCAACCCTGGTTGGGTTGCTCAGTTGGTTAGAGCATTGTTCCAATATGCCAACGTTGCGGGTTCAGTACCAGGTCAAGGCACATACCAGAATCAATCAGTGAATGCATAAATAAGTGAAACAAGAAATCAGTGTTTCTCTTTTCTAACAACAACAACAAAATTAATCAATAAAGAAAAAATTTTAATATAAATAAAAAAAGGAAATATTCAAAGTCACGAAAGACAAGGACCTATAACCAAGATTACTCTATCCAAAAAAGGACAAAGAGCTTCCCAGGCAAGGAAAAGCTAAAGGAGTTCATCACCACCAAACTAGTATTATATGAAATGTTAAAGGGTCTTCTTGAAGAAGAAGGAGAAAGAAAGATAAAAAATATGAGCAATAAAATGGCAATAAACACATGCCTATCAAAAATTAAATTTATAAAACAAAATAAACAAACAAGCAGAACAGAAACAGACCCATAGATACAGAAAACATTTGACAGTTACCAGATGAGAGGGAGGTTGGGGGGGGATAGGTGAAAAAAATGAAGGAATTAAGAAGTACAAATTGGTAGTTATAGAACAGACATGAGGATGTAAAGTACAGCATAAGGAATATAGTCAATGATATTTCTAATAACTATGTATGGTGTCAGATGGTTATGATATTTATCAGGATGATCACTTAGTAAGTTATATAATATCTAATCACTGGGGTGTACACCTGAAACTAATACAATAATTATGTCCAACTGTACCTGAAAAATAAAAATGATTTTAAAATGGATAAAACTTGTGAGTTGTTTATTTTTAGATTTTTCCACTTAATACTTTTGGACATAGTTGACTGCTAGAAACTGAAACCTCTGAAAGCAAAACTGCAAATAAAGGGGACCACTACTGTATATGCATACCACATTTTGTTTATACTCTGGGGTTGCTTCTACCTTCTAGCTATTATGAATAATTCTATTATAGACAGGGGTGCACAAAAATCTCTTCGAGACCCCGCTTTCAATTCTTTTTGATCTATATACCCAGAAGTAGAATTACTGAATTATATGGTAATTCTGTTTTTAATTTTTGAGGCACTGTCATACTGGTCTTCACAGCAGATACCCCACTTTATATCCCCATCAACATTGCATAAGTGGCCCAATTTCTCCACATCCTTCGCAACATTGATTTTGTTTTTCTTTTCATTTAGGTACCCATTCTAATGCGTCGGCGGTGGTACATTTTCTTGACCAGTTCATGATTACGCCATTTTAAGATTGCTTATTTGCCCATTGATTTTCAGTTACTGTTTCATGTTCAATAGTGCCAGCCTTAAAGGATAGTGCACTAAACAATGTCGATACAACATTTAATAAACCAGATGTTTCTTAACTTTACTGAAACACACTTTAAAAGCCAAGTAAGGTAAGTATGCTGGTCCATCAAAAATAAAGAATAACCAGACCAAAACTGGTAAGTAGTTATTTGCAAGACTGTAGAAAGACTGGACATCACAAAAAGGAGAGACCAATAATCTGAATAAAACATTTTTTTTCCCCTAGACACTTAATGTGGAGTAAAACAGTAGCTGCACTATTGATCTGTGTTAGTTATTTAGAGAGGTGAAATGATTGAATGTATTGTGATTCACTTTATGAAGACTGAACATACAAACTGGCCCGTTTCACTGTTTGCTTTTTCAAGAAATTACTTCTGTTGAAGGTATTATACCTGGTCATGTTATAAGTTTTTAAACTCTCATATGGTCCATTAAAAACATTACAGAGTGTGAAAGTTTGATAGCAATATTATAGATCTCTTCTACTAGCAATGGCTGTGGTAGGCCATTTCTATATTCTTGTTCATTCCCGAAATGTTAAGTGTCATTTCCTGAAGCTGAGCTTTCTCTCTAGCTGCATATGTGTGAATCGGGTGACTCTCCTTGCAACAGTTGACATTTGGTTGTTCTACTAACACAAAATCCCAACTATGAAAAAACACTAGGCTCCACTCTCCAAGATCAAGTACTGCCAGAGGCATTACGTTTCCAGACTTAAAGAAGGACTAGTAGTGCCTTATTGTTTTCAACTGGAGCAAACTTGCCAGAGACAGAGTCTGTTTCACACACAAAACAGAACGACCTACTTTTCTGTGCCTCTGTTTTTATCTACACAAAGCTGTACCACCAACATTCCTGACAGAAGGCTCCTGGCTATGAATCTTGTAAAATATCCACCTTCTTAAGAAAAATTACTTGGCAGTAGATTAGTAGAAGTTTGCAGGTTAGTCACCCAGAAAGAAACAAAAGTTAAGTGAAATGAAAATGGTTTGGGATTAAAAGCGGTACCTTTGAACTCAGGCAGCCCTGTCCAGCTGCACCGTTTCTGTCAATTAAGTTCCTCAAGCAAGTGCTTTCTTCCACCCAGAGCTTTCAAAGAATGTTCTGCTCTACAAGATGTTTTAAATCTTTCATGTGCAAAAGTTCCTTCTTGAGAAGGCTGTAATCAGTTGTTTGTTGTTTTAAAATTTTGATAAAAACACAGAAGGAATCACTGGATTAATGTCTGTACTTTTGAAAAGAATAGATCAGTTTCTGGTGCTGGTAAAAATCTAAAAGCTGAACCCAGTGTCTTGTTATTTTCAAACTCACAGCTTCCAGTGTTGAAGCTTCTTGGGTCCTTCATGCCCCGAAGGCACAATGTGTAATAATTACAACTCCTGAAAAAGACCAGCCAATATTCTGGCCTAAGGAGCAAAAACCATGAAACTAAAGACTGGATCAACCAGTATGGGACACAATACCTTGTCTGTTCTGAAGAGCAAGAGGAAAGTCACTTGTTAGTATTCACCTCTGCTGTTGCTTTGTGCTCCTTCTATAATACCATTTGTATTTCAGTTAAAGGATTTTCTGTTCCCCTCCCATGACTTTTCTGTACAGCAGGTTGCAAATCAACAGGTAGATGATGAATCACAGAGGCCCATTCTTGTCTCCCCTGTCTGATAGGGCTGTCTAAACAAAATAAGTCATGAACAAAAACTAAACACAGCTGTTATCTTTAGAATACACATGCTTTGGATCTGCAAGGCATTCCACTATGTGAGACTCAAGTCATCAAATTATCTTAAGACTACCTCAGTCATTCTGTTACAGAATCCTCTGGTTTCTGGTGATCTTCTTTATTCCTCTCATTCACATAAGGGTTGCTTTTCGGGCTAAATCCAGATTAAAAGGGAGAAACACTGGTCCTATGCCATCGTTTGTAGGTGATTTCAGACATTTTCCACTAAGCCTTCTGTCAAGACTGAATATATGTGGGATCTCAAAATGTTACTCTTCGAAAATGCAACCATCTTGGTATTTTGTGAAATTACACCCTTTCACTGATGTAAAAACCCAAGACATATCCTTATATTAAATAAAAGATAGGTCAAAAGAAAGGTGTGGGGGGGGGGTGAGGAAATTGAGAGAAAGAATTAGAACTTCCTGGAAAAGAGGTCTAGGCTTTCTTGTCACATCACTTCTCAGTTCAAACAGTTCATGGAAGAACCTAGGCATAATGCAACCCTTGTTCATAAATTCTGTTCTATCAACAGATTTTAAAATTACTTCAGCACAAGCATCTGTTGGTTATTTAAAGTTTCTTTAAGAAAAGGAAAACAGAAGAGGTTTTCAACACAAAGACTTCCTCTACTCCACATAATTGTAACATATTTGTCAAATAAAAAAAGAAAGGAAATGCAAAATAACCACAGTGGGATTGTAGAGACATCCTTGAACTGTCTGTGGAGCAGGAGGAACTGCTTTCCTCCAGCAACCAGGGTATTGGGTCACTCCTTGCCTATTGCCCTCAGGTAACTAAAAGCCTGACATATCTCATTCACAATTCTTTTTTTTATTGTGGTCTTGTTGTTGGGTCAAATGAAGGCCATAGACTTGTGCATTAAATGCTCATTTTTCTTTTTGTAAATTAAATTATCTTGAAAAACATTTAAAAAAAGAAAGAAAGAAGGAGAAGGAGGTGGAAAAAACACAAAAAAGAAAGAAGGAAAGAGAAAGAAAGAAGAAAAGGGAGGAAGAGAGGAAGGAAGGAAGAGAGAAAGGAAGGAAGGAAGAAAGGAAGGAAGGAAAGAAGGAGGAAAGGAAGGGGGAGAGAATGTATGAGGCATATCAGGAATTATGCCAAGTTTCAGGCTTTTGAAATTTGAAACACATGAATGCCACACCTTTAAAACTGAGGTATACTGTAAGGAACTATTTGGCTAGATCATAGCATTGTTAACTTGGCAAAGAAAAGAGGTTGTTTGCCAAATATAAGATCTATAGTGGATACTAGACTATGCAGTACTCCAAGTAAACTGTGAGGAGTGGGGATTGATCCAAAGCTTCTGAGTTGGCAAAGGAGGGAGGTATTTGACTGCCAAAGGTCTTTCCAAGTCTGTGTTCTCTGAACTGGCTGTCAGAAAATGCTGTCTCAATTTTGGCTTTTTGTTTTAATGTCCTGCTTAGTTGAAAAGGCACAAATTACTAGAAGCCCAAAGCTTACATACTTAAGTCGTTTGCAATCAAAAGAGATCATTTCTAGTAGTAGATATTTGATAAAAAAAAATAACAAAACAATGCAACTTCTCTACACACTTGTTCCACCCAGTTATAAAGCCATAAACTTGAATGTATGAGGCATGGACAATTTTTAAAACTCATAATTTTATAGAAATAGAAATAATTTTGGTGATGAAAGGATAGTAATTTCATTCACTGAGGTAGTTGCTTCTAGAGATGGAGAGCAACTCTCGTAAGATTGCCAGTGCCTTTCTCCAAGACCTGCACCTCTATTTGTGCATTCCCAGACCTGAGGCAATGGCAGGTGTCATTCTCAAGACGTTTTAATGACAGCACCTCCCCCTGTAGCATTAAGTGTCTCCTGGAGGTCTAAGCATTATTATGTAATATACAAAAGGTATACTAGGAAAGAAGGAGATGACTCACCAACTGGAGCTAAGAAAGACCAGGGGCTTTTATGCAAATCACCAAAATATCCATCTGCTCCCATCCCAACTCATCACAAATGAAGGGATCTTGGTTTTGCCTTGCACACACATACCTCTCTCACACAAATCCTACTGCAGACATTCACTGTTACCTAATTTCACCTATTTCACAAAGGAATGGTGGGCGATGAGGGAGTTGATGGAGGAAAAGAAGTCACAGAGTAATTTACTACCCATTTATTCTAGTTAAAGTTTTCTTCTCTAATTTCCTGGATGCTGAAGGCAAATTGTCATTGTTGTACCACTACACCTCACATAGATGATCTCTAGATAAAACTCCAGGCAGTTAAGAAGTCCTTTATATAAAGACATGGGTAAAAATATTAAATATACATACACAAGGAAAATGACATTCTGGAGTTTCCTTTCTAGTAAATTGCTGTAAGACCACTAAAAACAGACGTCAGTTTGTTAATTTGACAATGTTAATAAATAACCAAAACGTATATAATTTCAAAACTTCTATCTTCCCTTAACACTTTTAGTTGTGAAAATAAAGATGATTGCGTTATAAGTTTTTCCAAAATATATCACAATTATCTGATCTTATGAAAGCTGAGTTGTGACAGGGGCCAAAAACCAGACCTATGACACACACTTCATGCTGAACTCTTGCATCTGAACTAGACATTATGACAGCAATACTGCAACATGAGGAAGATGGGCACAAGCAGAATGGTGAGACTCAGTAGACTGGGCCTAGACCTCAGCTAGCAGTCTCCATTTATGCATAATTCTAATAGAAAGTTGAGGAAACACTGTTGGAATGTTGAATCAGTGAATTTATACTGAAAAAGGTTTTAATATTAATTGTATCCACCCTCAAATTTAGAGACAAAAAGGTAAAGTTATTTTCAATTTCAATTTCTTGACTAGAATGCTTCTTTTCTTCCCTCTGTGGCTCCAATACATTTCATGATCTTCCAAGTCAGACAGTGCTAAATAAAAGGACTGATCCCAGTTATAGTCCAAATAAAATCTGTATGGATGACTTTTGCTTCCAGCCATAATGGAGTAATAATGAGTGAATTTACAAATGACTGAATATTACAAAGCAACTAGATGGTGCCTACAAAAGACATATTTTAAATATAAATATACAAATAGTTTAAAAGTAAAAGAAAGAAAAAGGATACATCATGCTAACACTAATGCAAAATCTTGATTGGCTACCTTAATATCAGACAAGATAGGTTTCAGAACAAAAATATAACTAGGAAGATAGAGGGATGTTTCATAATGATAAAGAGGTCAATCACAAGAGGCTGTAACAATCTTAAATGTTATGAACCTAATAAAAGAGCTTTAAAATATATAAAGCAAAAATTGAGGGAAATATAAGGAGAAACAGATAAATTCACAGTTATAGTCAGAGATTTCAACATCACTCTCTCAATAATTTACAAACTATGAAGTCAGATAATCAGGAAAACCGAAGAATCAATCTGACCTAATTGGCATTTAGAGTTGAATACCTCACTCAAAAATAGCAGAATACACATTTTTTTCAAGTGCACACAGAATATTTAGCAAGATAGACTATATTTGGGGCCATAAAACAAATCTCAATGTATTTCAAAGGATTCAAAACATAAAGTATATTGTGCGGCCACAATTGAGTTGAATTCAACAGCTAAAAGATATTTAATAAATCCCAAAATATTTAACCCACGGTCTATAGGTTAAAGAAAAAAAAAAAAAGAAAGTTAGAATGTATGTTATCTGATATGAAAATGAAAACACAATAATCAGAATTTGTGAGAGGTAGTTAAAGTAGTGCTTATAGGGACATTTATAGCACTAGACGTCAATAGTACAAAAAAAAAAAGAAGTCCAAATCATCTTCACCTATCAGCATAAAAAATTACAAATAGAAGAGCAAATGCAACATGCTAAACAGAATAAAGAAAAAAAAAAAAAAAAAGAAGAAGGGCAAGGACTTCCGGCCAAGATGGAAGCCTAGACAGACATGCTGCATCTCCTTCCACAACTAAGAAGGAATACAACTACCTCAAAACTAGAAACAACCAGAAGTTCCAGAAAATCGAGGTGCATGGAAGTCCAATAAACAAAAATAAAAAGAAGATATACTCATCCAGACAGGTAGGAGGGGCAGAGCCAGGGTAGAAAGGATGCAGTGTGATAGTGGCAGTAGCGGCAGCAACGACAGCAGCGGCAGGCCAGCAGAAAGAGCAGTCCCACATTTAAAAAGTTGGGAGGGAGACCGGGGGAGCGCTCCCAGCACCAGACCAGACTGTGCAGCTCACAGTCCCAGAGCTGGGGAAAATAAAGCCTCATTGCTTCTGATTGTGCAAACCAGTGAGGGTTGGGGCGGAGGAAGAAACCACCAGTCTCTCAGCAGAGTCTGCTTGTTTAAATGGTCCCCACGGTCCTAGAACATCTGCAGGCCCACCCACTCTGGGAACGATGGCCAGGGCAATGGCTAGAGAGGTGCCAGTCCCATATGGAAGTGGCAGAAGTGCTTGGAAAAGGGGCGAGTGCTGAGCAAGCGGCATTGTTCCCTTTAATACCCCTTCCCCACATACAGCGCCACAACGTGGTGAATTGGGTTGCCCTGTACTAATGAACACCTAAAGCTCAGCCCCTTACAATGTAACAGATTCGACAGCTCTACCTAAGACATAAAGACAAACAAACACAGGAGCCTGTCAAGATGAGGAGACAGAGAAGTACGGCCCAAAAGAGAGAACGGATCAAGGTTCCAGCGGGAGAGCTAAGCAATGAGGAGATAGCCAACCTCACAGATGTAGAGTTGAAAACACTGGTGATAAATATGCTCACAGGCTTGACAGATATGCTTAAGCATGGCAAATGCATAAGGGAAGAAGTGAAGGCTACACTAAATGAAATGAAGGAAAATCCACACAAAACCAATGGTGAAGTGAAGGAAACCAGGGTTCAAATCAATGATTTGGATCATAAGGAAGAAAAAAACAGTCAACCAGTATAGAATGAGGAAACAAGAATTGAAAAAAATGAGGTGAGGATTAGGAATATCTGGGACAACTTTAAATGTGCCGATGTCTGAACCATAAAAGTGCCAGAAGGAGAAGAGGAAGAGCAAGAAATTGAAAGCTTATGTGAGAAAATAATGAAGGAAAACTTTCCAAATTTGGTGAAGGAAATAGACATACAAGTACAGGAAGCACAGAGAGTCCCAAACAAACTAGACTCAAAAAGGACCACGCCAAGACACATTGTAATTAAAATGCCAAAGATTAAAGATAAAGAGAGAATCTCAATAGCAGCAAGAGAAAAGCAGAGAGTTCCCTACAAATGGGGTGCCTATAAGACTCTCAGCTGATTTCTCAAAAGAAACTTTGCAGGCAACAGGGGGCTGGCAAGAAGTATTCAATGTGATGAAAAGCAAGGACTTAAAACCAAGATTACTCTACTGAGCAAAGCTATCATTTAGAATGGAAGGGCAGATAAAGTGCTTCCCAGACAAGGCAAAGCTAAAGGAGTTTATCATCACCAAGCCATTATTGTGTAAAATGTCAAAGGGAGTTACTTAAGAAAAAGAAGATCAAAATTATAAACATTAAAATGACAACAAACTCACAACTATCAACAACTGAATCTAAGAAATAAAAAAATTGAACTAAGCAAACAAGAATAGGAACAGAATGAGAGGTATAGGGATCGTTTTGAGGATTAACAGCTGGGAGGGGGAAGGGGGAGAAATGGGGAAATGGTGCAGGGATTAAGAAGCATAATTGGTTGGTACAAAATAGACAGGGGGTTGTTAAGAATAGTATAGGAAAGGGAGAAGCCAAAGAACTTATATTCACGACCCATGGATATGAAATAAGGGGGGTGGGATTGCTGGAAGCAAGTGGGGTACTGGGGCAGAGGGGAGCAAAGGGAAAGAAATTGGAACTACTGTAACAACATAATCAGTAAAATATACTTAAAAAACGATAAGGGCAAAAGTTAATGAAATAAAAAACACAAAAACAATATATAAATATCAATAAATTCAAAGCTGTTGCTTTTAAAAGATTGATAAAAATAATAATCCTCTCGCCATATTGATGAGGAAAAAAAGGGAAGACCCATATTACCAATATCAGGAGTGAAAGAGGTGATGTCACTACAAATCATATTGATATTAGAATGATTAATTATTTATTTCCTCACCAGAGGACATTTTTTCATTGATTTTAGAGAGAGGAAGGAAGTCAGAGAAACATCAATGCATGAGGGAAGCATCGATTGGTTGCCTCTCGTATGTGCCCAGATCTGGGATCATATGCATCTAGACAGGGATAGAACCACAACCTAGTTATATGCCCTGGTGAGGAACTGAAGCTGAAACCTTTCAGTTATGGGACGATGCTTAACCAACTCAGCACACTGGCCAGGGCTAAAATTATATTAAAGGAATATTATGAATAAATTTATACCAATACATTGGATAACTTAGATAAATTAGACAAATTCCTTGAAAGACACAATTACCATCATTCAAGCAATAAGAAATCAGTGATCTGAATTGTCTTCTAGTAAAGAAATTGAATCTGTAGTAAAAATTATTCCCACATTACCCTGACCAGTGTTGCTCTGTTTGTTAAGCATTGTCCAGAGATGTGAAGGTTACTGGATTGATTCCCGGTCAGAGTACATTCCTGAGTTGCAGGCCTGGTCCCTGGTTGGGATGTGTGTAAGAGGCAACCAATCAATGTTTCTCTCCCACATTGATGTTTCTTTACCTCTCTTTCTCCCTCCTCTTTTACTATTGTGTAGTTTCAGAAGGCCTCAAATATATTGTAGATGTGTGTATTTTTTCATTATTTTGAATCAAAAGTTAATCTAGAAATAATACAGCTATTCAAAAATAGAAGAAAGAGGAAGAAAATTATGGACCATCTACATTTTTAAATATTATGTGATCATTAAAAGAAGTATTTGTCATAAGTTTTTAATATTGGGAAAGTTTTTGCTATAATGTTAGTTGATTTTTAAAATATTATTAAATTCCGTACCTAGGATGATTTTAACAACTTTAAAAATGTTCCTGGAACTACAGCCACTATTGAAAACAGTATGGAGTTTCCTCCAAATATTAAAAATGGAATTGCCTTATGATTCAGTGATTCTACTTCTGGACATTTATCCCAAGAAACACAAAACACTAATTCAAAAGAATATATGTACTTCTATGTTCATTACAGCATTATTTACAATAGCCAAGATATGGAAGCAGCCCAAGTGCTCATCAATAGACAAGTGTATAAAAAAGTGATGGTACCTGTATACAATGGAATATTACTCCGCCATGGAAAAGAATGGCCTCTTACCACTCGCAACAGCAGGGATGGACCTAGAGGGTATTATGCTTAGTGAAATCAATCACAGAAAAGACAAATATGTGATTTCACTTATATGTGGAATCAAAAAAAAAATGAATAAACAAAACATAAAGAGACTCATAGACACAGAGAATAGATTAGTGGATGCCAGAGGGTAGGGGATTTGGGGGACTGGATGAAAGAGCTGAAGGGATTAAGAAGTATAAACCAATAGTTACAGAATAGTCATGAGGATGTTTACAACATAGGGAATATAGTCAATAATATAGCAATAACTATGTATTGTGCCAGGTAGATATTGGAAATATCAGGGGGATGCTTTGTAAAGTATATGATTGTCTAACCACTATACTGTACATCTGAAACCAATGCATAATAATATTTAAAGTAAACTGCAATTGAAAAATAAAAAAAGATTTAAAAATTAAAAAAAAATTATTTATTTAGTTTTAGAGAGAGGGGGCAAGAGGGATGAAGAGAGGGAGAGAAACATCAATTGGTTACCTCTCACACACCCCCAACCAGGGACCTGGTCCACAAACCAGGCATGTGCCCTGACCGGGAATTGAACCAGTGACCTTTTGGTTTGCAGGACAATGCCCAATCCACTGAGCTGCACCAGTCAGGGCAAAAAATAAAAAAGAATTAAAAAACAAATACTACCTCAATGCTTTTATTATTATTACTTGCTTTTACTCTGTGCTTACTATGACCAGACACTGGACTAAGTGTACTATTTTCTTATTTTATTTATCTCTTTTAACCATCTTTTGGGACACATGTAATTTTTGCTCATATATTAAGATACTTGACTAAGATTATGTGACTTCTAAGTGCAAGGTTTTTAATTCAACCTAGGCAGCCTTGGAGTATTACTATAGAGTGAAGTCAATGACAATTTGATATTCTAAAAAGTATCTTTATACTGATAATTTTGAAATTAGGAAATTCTTTTAACTGTGAAATCAAGTATCTTAGCTGTGTCTGCTTGGCTTAAAAAAATGGTCAGAAACAAGTAGCACAGGGAAGTTTGATGGTTTTGCTTTGTTTTCCTAATAAACACAAAATGGAATTGAGATAAAATAAAATGTTCCTGGAAAAAGTATGGGTAAAACTATATACCCCTATATTAATTAGTTCATGGTTAATGGATAGGATTATCGGGGAGTTTATTTTATTTCTATAATCTATAAATTTTCATAATATAAATACTATCTTACTTTTCTTCTTGTTAAATTATTCAATTATGGAAAAGATAAATAATACTCAATAAGAAGATTATATACACACACACACATAATCAGTTTTTTCAATTACTCCAAAACGCATCAGAAAGTTATAAACTGTTATTATGCTGCTGTATGTTTTCTTCCAAGTAAATTTGAATACTATTTTTATAATGAAAATAGTATTTTTTTCTCTTTGTGCCACTGTTAAGAGTCTTAGAGTCACTAATGGGCTAATGCAAGAAGTTTAGTTTGAACCACTGCTGAAATACAATTGTTACTTAGAAGGAAAGGCAAGATTCCTGGGAGACTCTTAGCTTTCTCACCTTAGTAAATAGAAAGGATTGGTTTACTAGATTTGCTAATTATCAGCTTGAAAGACAAGAAGACCTCATGCAAATTCCTGGGGTCTTCAAAAGGATGAGAAAGAATGGAGACAGGATGCTAGGAGACACTGGGACAGAGAACCATAGCGCAGGTGAGTATTACTGGGGAAGGGTTTGGCAAGATTTGACTGCTTTGTTTAGCATCGGTCCTGCATGTCCGCAGTGGATCCTGTCAAACAGTGCCACTAGCCAACCTGTGAAACAGGAATTGAGGAAACATAGTTAATATTTGATGGAGACGACGAGTTTCTTCATGGGCTTAAGATATGTAGTGTTGTTTCAAAACTGTTTGCACTCATTGTTCCTGGCTTGGTGCTGCCACGGCATTTAAACTTGTGACCTTTAGAAAGCATTCCTCTGTGTGCGGCCCCACCACGAGGCAGCCCTGGAGAAGCAACACAGCACATTTGCTATCAATGGCATTTGTAATACTCATTTTGATTCCTTTTCTTGAAGCAGATCAGTTACTTAGTGTATTTTACTTTTTACTAATGAGTCATTAACTTTTGTTTTTATTTGGAACACAGAAAAGCACCCTGTATTTACAAGTCTACCCATTAATAGACAAATCAGCTAGGTGGACTTTGCTATGTTAGTTTTCGTTCCTTAAATTGTGGTAAATTCAGAAGGTGATAATGAGTCTCTTGGCCTCTTACAGAGTTCTACTCTTCCTCTTTTTGTACTATCTCTTTCTTTCTCTGGCTCTATTTACTTTCTCTCACTTTTTGTTAGGTTACTGTTGAGTATCAGCCTGTTTATTTGGGGAAGGAAGAGATGAATGGTATTGGCCGTTCATTGTGAAAACAACAGTCTCAGCTTTATCACTAGATAATTTTTAAAATACCCTGTCTGTCATTAGGTAATTTTATCTGCCCAGTTTTGCTTTTAAGATTGTATCTAAATGAATTACTACCAACAAAATTATAAAAAGGATTATAATTAGAGATAGGTGGAAAACAATCATTAACGTCAATTTAAATGCGTATTTACTTTACAGAGGTTAACTATAAAGTGACCTTTGAAGAAGGGTGTGTTTTAGAAAGTTAAGCACCAAAATTGGGTCTACTAGCCTTTTGGAAAATGAATTTTAAATAAATTACTCAGTTTACCACAGTCTTGATTACTGAAACTTTACATAAAGTGTTGAGGTTGAAAGTGTCAGTCTGACTTTTTCTTCTCCATTATTGTGCTAGCTTTATTGTCTTTTGCCTTTCCATATCAGTTTTAGAATCTGTCTATCGATATCTACAAAATAACTAGCCAGGATTTTGATTGTGATTGTATTGAATCAATAGATCAAGTTGAGAAGACATAATATCCTGACAATATTGATTGATCCTATTCATAAAAATGAAATATCTCTTCATTTATTTAGTTCTTTCTGATATCTTTTATCAGAATTTTACAGTTTTCCTCATGTAGCTGTTATACATATATTGTTAGATTTATACCTAAGTATTTCATTTTGGGGAGTACTAATGTAAATGGTAATGTGTTTTTATTTTATTTTATTTTAAAAAGGGTTTCAGGACCCACTGGCATTTTAAAAAAATTCTCATTGGAGGACATGTTCATTGATTTTTAGAGAGAGGGGAAGAAGGGAGAGAGAAAGAGAGGATAGAGAGAGCCATCATTGTGAAAGAGAAACATTACTCAGTTGCCTCCTGTATGTGCCCTGATGGGAGATCAAGCCCACAACCCAAGTATGTGCCCTGACCAGAAATCCAACTGGCAACCTTTCGATACACAGGATGACACTCCAGCCGACTGAACCACACTGACCAGAGCAGCAATGTGTTTTTAATTCAAATTCTACTTCCTTATTGCTGCTATATAGGAAAATGAGTGACTTTTATATATTTACTTTGTATTCTGAAAACTTGCTCTAATTACTTATTAGTTCCAGGAGTTTTATTTTTTTAATTCTTTCATATTTTTTACACAGATGATCATGTCATCTGAGAACAAAGTCTTGTTCTTTTCCAATCTGTATGCTTATTATTTCCTTTGCTTGGCTTACTGCATTAACTAGGATTTCCAGTACAATATTGAAAAGCAACAGTGAGAGGGAACTCCTTGCATTAATCCTGATCTTAGCAGGAGAGCTTCAAGTTTCTCACATTAAGTATGCTTCATTCATTACTATAAATTTCCCACTAAATACTAATTTTGCTGCATGCCACAAATTTTGATAAATACTATTTTTATTTTCATTTAGTTCACAAATTTTAAAATTTCTGTTGAGATTTCTTCTTTGACCCATGTGTTATTTTGGGGTATGCCATTTTATCTCAAAAAGAAATTGGGGGAATTTCTAGCTATCTTTCTGTTATTGATTTCTAGTTTAATTCCATTATGGTCTGACAGCAGACATTTTATGATTTTTATGCTGAAACATCTTTAAAAATATATTTTATTGATTATGTTTTTACAGTTCCCCTAATTTTTCCCCTTTTGCCCCCCTTCACCCAGTACCCCCATTCCCTCCAGCAATCCCCTCCTTAGTTCATTTCCATGTGTCGTGCATATTAGTTCTTTGGCTACTCCATTCCTTATACTTTGTACCTACCAATTTGTGCTTCTTAATCCATGCACTTTTTCCTCCATTCTCTTCCTTCCCCCTTGCAACTGATAACACTCCAAATAATCTCCATACCTATGATTTTGTTCCTCTTTTGCTTGTTTGCTTAGTTACTTAGATTCAGTTATTGATAGTTGTGAATTTATTGCCATTTTAATGTTTATCATTTTGACCTTCCTTTTCTTATGTAATTCCCTTTAGCATTTCATCTAATAATGGTTTGGTGATGATAAACTCCTTTAATTTTACCTTGCCTGGGAAGCACTTTATCTGCCCTGCCATTCTTAACGATAGCTTTGCAGGATAGAGCTATCTAGGTTGTAAATCCTTGCTTTTCATCACTTTGAATATTTTTTGCCAATCCCTTACAGACTGCAAAATTTCTTTTGAGAAATCAACTGACAGTCTTATGGGAACTCCTTTGTAGGTAACTCTTTGCTTTTCTCTTGCTGTTTTAAGATTCTCTCTTCATCTTTAACTTCTGGTATTTTAATTATGATGTGTCTTAGTGTGGTCCTCTTTGGGTCTGCTAGTTTGGGACTCTCTGTGCTTCCTGGACTTGTATGTCTATTTCCTTCACCAAATTAGGGAAGTTTCCTCTCATTATTTTTTCACACAAGGTTTCAATTTCTTGTTCTTCCTCGTCTCCTTCTGGCACCCCTATGATTTGGATGTTGGTACATTTAAAGATGTCCCAGAGGCTTCTTAGCCTATCTTTGTTTGTTTGTTTGTTTTTTTAATTCTTTTTCTTCTTGCTCTTGATGGAATGTTTTTTTCTTATATTCCAAATTGTTGATTTGATTCTCAGATTTATCCCCTCTACTGTTGGTTCCCTGTAGATTTTTCTTTATTTCACATAATGTAACCTTCATTTCTGCCTGAATAAATATTTTTTATGCTGTTGAAGTACTCAACAAGTTCCTGGAGCACCCTGATAACCAGTGTTTTGAACTCTTCATCTGATAGGTTGCTTATCTCTATTTTGTTTATTTCTTTTTCTGGAGTTTTGTTCTGATCTTTCATTTGGGCCATGTTTCTTTGTCTCCTCCTTTTGGCAGCCTCCCTGTGTTTCTTTCTGTATATTAGGTAGAGCTGCTATTACTCCCTGTTGTAGTAACATGGCCTATTGTAGAAAAGCATACCTGTAAGTTATACGTGGTGAAGCCTTAGGTAATTGCCAGGGCCGGGCAACACATGTCACCACTCTGTGGCTCTGTGTGTGTGGGGTCTTGGAGAAAGGACAATGCTGATGCCTGGCCTCTGGAGTTTTGCCCAGGAGGAAGCTCTCTCCCAGCACCTGCCCTGTTGCCAGTTACTTCAGTTTTTCCCCATATGCCACTGGTGCCCTTCCAGCTGTTGCCTTGATGCTGAATCCCAGAGGGGATGGGTTTGTGTGACACCTAAGTCTATTCTGGGCCCTTAAAGAGGAATCTCTTGAGAATCCTGCAGTTTCTTCTGCTATCCCAACCCCAACTGGTATTTACTGCCAGTAGCTATGGGGACTGATCTTCCTGGCACTGGAATTCTGGGCTGGGTGGTCTAGTCTGGGGCTGAGATCCCTCATTCCCAAGACGCCCCTCCTGATTTTTATGCATCACACGTGGATGTGGGACATTTCTGCACCTCTCTGTACCACTCCACATCCTCGCGTCTCTCCACCTCTGTGCCTCTCCACATATCTCTGCATCTCTGCCCATCCTACCCGTCTGGATGAATGTGGCTTATTTAAATCCTTGGTTGTTGGATTTCCATGCAGCTCCTTTTTTTGACAGTTTTGGGTGATATTTTTTTGTAGTCTAGTTGTAATATTTGTTGTAGTTGTGTGAGGAGGAGAGGCATGTTTACCTCTGCCTCCATCTTGACTGGAAGTTCCTAAAAATTTTTAATAAAAGTTTTATGGACCAGAATGTAGTCTATGTTGTTGAATGCTCCATGTGAGCTATCCATTTCTGATAGAGGGGTGTTGAAATCTCCAACTGTAATAGTGGTTTGCAGAATGATGCCCAATTCACTAAGCCACACTAGTCAGGGCTCCAACTAAATATAATAGTGGATTCATCTATGTCTCCTTGAAGTTCTATCAGTTTTTGTCTCTACATTTTGACACTCCTGTTAGGGATATAATCATTAACAATTTTACATCTTGGAGAATTGACTCCTTTAATCATTATATAATGCTCCATTTCATCCCTGATAACTTTCCTTGCTCTGAAGTTCTCTCTCTAAAATTGTTATAGCTACTCCTGTTTTCTTTCTTTCTTTCTTTTTGAATCCTCACCCGAGGATATGTTTACTGATATTAGAGAGAGAGGAAGGGAGAGAGAGAGAAATATTGATGTGAGAGAGAAACATTGATTGGTTGCCTCCCTTTTCTGCTTTGACCAGGGATCAAACCTGCAGCCTGGGTTATGTGCCTTGACTGGGACTCAAACCTGTAAACTTTTAGTGTATGGGATGACACTGCAACCAACTGAGTCATCTGGCCAAGGCTACTCCTCTTTTCTTTTGATTAGTATTAGCGTGGTATATCTTTCTTTATCCTTTTATTTTTAATTTATACGTGTCTTTATAGTTGAAGTGGATTCCCTGTAGACAATATATAACTTGTTATTATTTTTACCCACTGTTACAATCTGTTTTCTAATGGGCAAACTTAGACTATAGATATTCAAAGTGATTATTGATATAGTTGGATTAATATCTGTCATATGTGATACTCTTTTATATTTGTTACTCTAGTTCTTTGCTACTATTTTTTCTTTCACACATTTTCTCTCTTTTCTTAGTATATCAGTTATACTTCTTTTTTATTCTTTTTAGTAGCTGCTCTAGAGTTTGCACTATACATTTATAACCAACACAAGTCCATTTTCAAATAACACTATACCATGTCAGGAGTACTGCAAGTGCATTATAATAACTTAAGGTTCTTAATCCCTCCCTCCCATTCTTTGTATCATTGCTGTAATTAATTTCATTTATACAGATGTATTTGAATACATTGTTTCTATCATTATTTTTGAACAATTTGTTATCTGTTAGATCAACTAAGAATAAGAAAAATAAAAATTTGTATTCTTTTTTTAACATCCTTCTTTTCTTCATGTAGATCCAAATTTATGACCTACATCATCTTCCTTCTTTCTGAAGAATTTCTTTTAAGTTTCTCACAGGGTTGGTCTACTGGGAAGAACTTTTCTTAACTTTTGTTTGTCTGAAGAAGCCATTATTTTTTCTCATTTTTGTAGAGTAATTTCAGAGTACAGAAACCTAGATTGGTGGGTATTTTTCTTTTGCATATTAAATACTTAAAAAAAGATTTTACTTATTTAATTTTAGGGAGAGGAGAAGGGTCAAAGAGAGGAAGAGAAAGATCGATGTGAGAGGAAAACATAGATTGGTTGCTTCTCACACCCTGACCGGGGACCAAACCTGCAACCCAGGCTTGTGCCTTGATCAGGAATTGAACTGCCAACCTTTTGCTGTGGGATGACACCCAACCAACTGAGCCACACCAGTCAGGGCTCAAATATTAAATACTTTATTTCATTCTCTTTTTACTTCTCTGGTTTCTGAGGAAGAATTGCATGTAATTCTTATATTTGCCTCTCTATAGAAAAGGTGGTTTTTCCCTCTTACTTCTTTCAGGATTTTTTTCCTTCTGATTTTCTTTTGAATATGATGTGTCTAAATAAATTTTATTAAGCATTTACCCTGCTTGGTCTTCTCTGAGTTTCCTGGATCTGTGCTTTGGTGTTTGACATTAATTAAGGAAAATTCTCAGTCACCACGGCTTCAAATATTACTTCTGTTCCTTTCTCTCTTTTTCTTCTGGTAGCCTCATTATGCAGATGTTAGGCCTTCTATAATTGTACCATGGTTTTTGGATATTCTGTTATTATTATTTTTAGGTTTTCTTCTTTGTTTTTCAGTTTTGGAAGTTTCTATTGTTATATCTTCAAGCTCAGAGATCCTCAGCTGTGTCTAAGTTCACTTATGAGCTGGCCCATCAAAGGCCTTCTTCATTTCTGTTAGTATTTTTGATCCCTAGCGTTTGGTTTTTATTCTTTCTTAGAATTTCCATCTCTTTGCTTACATTATCTGTCTCTGCTTGCATGTTGTCTGTATTTTCCATTAAAGCCCTTAGGATACTCACCATAGTTTAAAAAAATTCCTGGTCTGATAATTCAAATAATTTTTTCCATATATGACTGGTTCTGATGCTGGTTCAGTCCCTTCAGATTGAGTTTTTGTTTTTGTTGTTTGTTTGTTTGTTTTTTACCTTTTAATAAGCCTTATAAATTATTGTTGACCAGGCCTCTTGTAATGTGGAGTGAGGTGAGGTGAGGAAGCACTCTGGGTGATTAGGTCTCAGTCTTTTGGTGAGCCTGTGTCCGGCACTTCAACAGTGCTTCTCTGCCTCTCCTCCCCTTATGTGAGACAGAATGGATAGAGGGGGCTAGAGTTGGGTGTTTCCTTTCCCCCAGGTTGGTTAGGCTCTGATAAAACCCCAGCAGGTTAAGCTCTGGTAAAATAGTTTCTCCTCAGAATGGACCTGTGAAGAACAAAATGTTCTGATATGTTTAAAAATAGCGCCTTTCCCCCTTTCTCTGCTGGGAGCAGGAAGGAATTTTTCTGTTATTTACTGCGAGGAACTAGTAGAGATCCTGGATGTTGTCTCCCCATAACGGGGTCCCCTTGAAGTTTTTGACTCTTCGACTTACCTACACTGAGCCTCCAGTAATTTGTCAATTATAATTTGGGTTTTGCTGCCCTGATAACTGGTTCCCACAGAGGTTTCTGCTTCTAGGTTCTGCTCTGGGAAGCTGTGATTCTGATTCACTGTATCTGTCTATCTGTCTCTCCAATTTCTGGGGCAGTAGTTTGCCCTGTGACTACTTTTCTGATTGATTTAAGATGAGTTATTGGTTTTTCAATTTGCTCAGCTTTTCACTTGTGAAGACAGAATGGTGACTTCTAAGTTTCTTACCTGCTGAATCAGAAACTGCCTATTATCCTTTCACATATGAGGAAACAAGGCTCAAAGATTTTTAGTTATTTGACCAAGTACCCCCAGCTACTAGGTGGCAGAGCCAGGATTTGAATCTAGGTGTTCTGGGTTCTGTCCTCTTAACCACTACACCATTGAGGAAAAGAAGCAAGTCAGGCTGAGGAGGAAGGAAAAAATACGAGGTCTGTCTGGAAAAAGTCTGGAATTAATTGAATTAATTATATTGGATTAATATAATGAGAACACTTTGCGGGACATCAATGTAACCTGGCAGCCAAGGAGAGTAGACTGGGATGCGCATGCGTGAACAATGATGATTTCACTGTACTAGTCAGTGGGAGCAGTTAGACGCCATTGAGTGAGCACGTGTACTTTGTGGCGGCCATAGCACTCAAAATGACTGAGTGAGTAGAGCAATGAATCTGCATCAAATTTTGTGTTAAGCTTGAACATTCCTCTGTGGAAACTATTCTGATGATTTAGAAGGCCACAGCTATGGGCAACTGGTGATTGGCAACTTCATCACGACAATGCACTTGCTTATGAATCATGTCTTGTGCAGAGTTTTTTGGCAAAATATCAAATCACCCAGGCAATTCAGCCACCCTAACAGCCTAGATTTGGTGCCCTGTGACTTCTGGCTTTTCCCAAAACTAAAATCACCTTTGAAAGGGAAGCGATTTTAGACTGCTAATAAGATGTAGGAAAATACAACAGGGCAGCTGATGGCAACTGGGAGAACTGTGTGAGGTTGCAAGGTGCCTACTTTGAAGGGGACTGAGTTGTCATTGCCCTATGTACAATGTTTCTTGTATCTTGTATCTTCTTCAATAAATGTTTCTATTTTTCATATTACATGCTAGATACCTTCTAGACAGACCTTGTATGTTTCCCTATCACGAGATTTTCTGAGTCTCCTAAGTTTACACTTTCAAAAAATTTTCTAAAAAACTTAATTAAAGAAACACATGTCAGAAAGATTGGCTTAAAGATATTGATTACTAAAACTTGCAGTAAATACAGTAAGTAAACATTTTAGAGTAAAAGAAAAAAACCACTTCTAAATCTGCCATTTTTACAGATTACGTTTCAGTCTTTGTCCATGTTTGTGAATACTATACATGGGTATTATATGTTCAACTTTTTTACTTAACATTGTATTATGGGAATGTTCCTGTGTTTACATTTTTTTTTTTTTTTTTACAAATTAACTTACATTTAATGGCTGTATAATATTCTACCTTGGTGATGATGTGCTATAATTTATAGAAGCATTTTTTCATTGTTTGCCATTTGATAATATTTTCCTTTTACAATAATAATGTTCCGTACTTGTTTCCTTTCCATTGACTGACTTCATTCAGGATAGCCCCATAAATGTGATTTCTGGGTCCATGGGTATGGATAGATACACCACTATTGCTAATATTTGTCATAATAGTTTCCAAGAGAGTTATAACAATTTTCTGGGCTTCTGGCATTATACAATTATATAGAATATAATTACATAGAAAATCTCTTAGATCCAAGAACAGAGTCAATATCAGGAGGCTCTAAAATAGGACTCTTTTCATGAACTGATACATCACTTTTCAGATTTTCAGTATATGTTATAGGTAGGTTGGCAGATAGGAGACATTCCATACTTATTTATTGAATGGATGGGTGATAGATGGATGGATGGATGACATTTAACTGATTCCTCCTAATTGACACACAGAAAGTTAGTGGCTGAGTTTAGATGTTCTCCTTATTTATAATGTAGAGTTCTTTTTCTTACTATAAATGCAGTGTTATTCTATTCACCAACATTTCCTACATATTTATTATGTGCAAAGTACAGTTTTGGAAGCTGGGGGTACTATTATCAATAAAATATAGTTTCACACATTATGGTCCTCACAGTTTGATCAAGAAACTCACATACCTCTCTGGATCAATTTTTCATTTATAAAATAAATGTACTGATCTCAGAAATACCTTCTGATTCTGTCATCTTCTGAACCTCTAAGTTTCCCATTTCTAGATCCTATGACTCTAGAGTAAGCTTATTTTAAAGAGCATTCTAAAGGAATGGGTGATTTAGGATAGTGATAGGGAATTTTCTCTTTTTCTTCTTCCTCATTCATTCATTCATTTGTTCATTATTTATCATTCATTGAGTGCATACTAAACATAAGACACTATTAAGTGCTGAGGGAAATAAGGGAACAAGCTAAAGCCTCTTCTCTTAAAAAATTTACAGTGCCAGATAGAAACGTTTTTCGAAGAGGAATACTTTTGCAGCACAACAGTAATATACACAGTGTTTATGTGTATGTGAATGTGATGTGCTTACTCTACTAGTCTAGCTAAAGCTTAAATTGAGTGGTCTCTACTATTAAAGTAGAGGAGGGAATCAGCTAATATCATTTGAAGCTTACCCTTTAAATGCTCCCAAAAGTTAATGGAAAATATCATTGACTCTTGTTGGTTTATCACGGGAAAAATACTTGTAGCATACTTGCCAACATCAAGATGAAAGAGGATGAATGCATGTGGACTCACCACTTCTCTTCTTCTACTTGTACTCCTACGGACTGGAACTTACTGGGTGCTTTATTTTCCCCTGTTTTGTCAGGTTCTTCAGCATCATCCACCTAAAGAAATAATCAAATATGTAGAGGTGCTCTATTTTAGTTATCTCATTTGAAAACAAATGTCACTTTTCATTAGAAACATCTGTACTCTACTAGAAAGTTTTGTGATTTGTAGCCACTTTCTTCAATATTTTTGTATTTAATGAGAGCCATCACTACATTATTATAGCATGCACTTTGACTCTGCTGATCTTCATAAAATGCAATTTTAAAAGGCGCCTAATAAGTGTCTATGATTCCTCCACAGATTTGTATGTACTTACCTGTGAGCACTATGTTAGAAGGGAGTACTTCATGGAAATATGTTCTTGGACATTTTAAATTTACATATAACAATACAAAAGAAAGAAGAAAATTAATTTATTATAGTCAGAATTATTAATATTGGGAGGTTTAGGTATTTACCTTATAAACTATAGAGTATCTTTATTTTTTTCCCCTTAAACTAAGGAATTGGCTTTGAATATTACATTATAATTTTTAAATAGTTATGAAATATTACAGCTCATATAGAAAACATGTCCATATTTAATTGAGTCTATGTAATAAATTAGGCCTAAGCCAAATTTGAAATAAATTTTATGACTATTCAGAGCAAATAGGTTTATTCCTCTTTTTTCCAATGTATTTAATAAATTATTTTGGCTAAGTATAAAGCAATTCAATGTAAGTTACATAAAATTAAAATACAGGAATATATAATGTAAAAACTGAAGCCCCCCCCCCAGAATTACTGTCAATCATTTGATGCATATTTGATCATCTCTTAATATATATTACATATAAAAATAAATATTAATACTAAATTTATATAGATGAGATTGTACTATATATAGTTTTCTGCAGTTTGCTTTATCCATTAACTACTACTTTTGGACATTTTACCATGTTAGTAAATATAGGTCTAGCTCAATCTTTCTTTTTTGGTTACATAAATATTTCTTTTAATGACCAATAAACAACATGGGCATCAAAGTAATTTTCTCTTTGTTGCTATTACATATAGTACTACAATTAATATTTCATATGAATCTTTAGAATAATTGTGCAACTGTTGATTGGGGAAAATTCTTAGAAGTAGGGATGTTAGCTGGAAGGTACTGAGCATGTTCAGCTGGAAGGGATATTGCTAAGTTGTTCTTCAAAGCATTTATCATCCTGACATAATCAGTGTATGGGAGTACCCATGTCCCTACACCCTCACCAATACTAAATATTGGCAAACTTTTAAAGTTTTGCTAATATCACAGGTCAAAAATATCTATTGGCCTTTTGTAATTCTGTCTATAAATTGCTTACTCATATCCTTTACTAGTTTTTTGTTTTTATCTATTGAGTTGTGTTTTATTTTATTTATAGGATCACTTTGTATCTTATGACCTGTAATAACCCTTTTTTGGTCATATATACAGTAAACATTTTCTCTCGTTTATCATTTGCCTTTAAAATTTTGTCCTTCATTGTAGAGGATCTTAAATTACTGAGTAGTCAATCTAGCTTTTATATTTTAGAAAGGCTTCCTACTCTGATTCTATTTTTTAAAGTTCTCTTGTATTTACTATTCTCCTATCATTTTTCATGTTTACTTTTTAAATCCACTATCCTAAAATGTTTTTGTGTAAGATATAAAGTAGAGTTCTAACATTTCCATTCCCCTCTCACAAACATAAGACAATTGATCAGGCTCCTACTAATTAATCTTTTTGAGTTAAGATGACAACTTTATTGTGTACTATTTCCATCAATATAGACCTTTTTTGGTAATTTCATAATAAATCTTGATATTTTCTATGGCAAGTCTCAACCTATAATTATTTTTTAACATAATAAGAAAAAACTCCAAAAGTCTCTAGATTATTTTGAGGTATTAAAATCTTCAAAATAAACTTGTTTTTAGATATTAGATAGGTATCATATGTTCTTTATAAAGTTTAATCTTGTTGTTTTATGGTTTTTATTATTATTATAAATGAGCTCTTTTTGCTCCATTTTCTGTTTAATAATATATTAAAATTTTATTGATTTTTCTGTATTTATATTGTACTCTTTTACTCTACTGAATTCTAGTAGTTTTTCAGTGATTTCCATTAGATTTCCTAGGCAGACATGCATATTATCTACAAATAAAAAAATGTTTGCTCTTCCTTTGGAAAAAAAATTTTTTTTTTTCTTTTTTGAAAAAAATTTTTTTTAATACACATCTAGTTCTTAGAATTTGCCAAGCACTGTTTTAAGTGTTTTGCTCATTTAATCTTTCAACAGTCTATGAAGTTAGTGATATAATTTTCCCCATTTTATATGTAAGATTACAGAGGATAAGGAAACTGAAGTTCAGAGAGGTTGAATAACTTGGGAAGTACACGGTAAATGGAGAGGCCAGAATTTCAACACAGCTAATTTGGCTTCAGAATATATGCTCTTAACCACTATGTAAATCTACAAATTATTTTCCAATATAAGGAAATTTTTATGAGTACTAGATTGAACAGTTAATGAAGTTGACATAATGGGATGCTTCATACACATTTACTACTTATTAACTTAGATTTTAGATTTTTCCCTTTGTATTTTAAGGTAGGCTTTTTTAAAAATTGTGTTAATATATGTAAATAAAAGTTTCCATTTTAACAATTTAAAAAATAATACAGTTCCGGGGCATTAAGTGTATTCACATTTTCGTGCTGCCTTCACCACTATCCTACTACCTAATTTTTCCATCATCCCATATTGAAACTCTGTACCTCCACAGGAAGCTGGATTTAGCAAATTTAATTCTCAAAATAATCTTGTGAGGGATAGAAGAGGAAACAGGCTCAGGAAAATGAAGTAATTTGCCTAGGATGACAGAGGACTTGCCTCTACTCTTACCCACTCCTCCTAATCCTTTGAGTGGTGGGAGGAGAATTAGCTTCTAGGGAGCTATGGAAGGTGTGGGGGTGGAGGCTGGCTTTGGGCCCATGCCTCCCGCTGTGTCATGTAGTCCCAAGCACCAAGGCTACAAGTTCTTTTAGGAAACATGACAATTTGTGTTATGGTAACCTAAAAGTTATAAAAAACATTTGACTCATCACTGCTAGAGAAAGTTTAATTGCCCTTTAAAAGTGGTGGACTCTGCAGAATGGACTGTAAAAATACATCATTGTTGTGAAAATGTACTCCACACCTGGCTTTAGATGTGCCCTAGTGTCGGTTCTGTGTGGATAGATTTATTGGACACCACGTCAGGAAGTTATTATTCAAAGGGCACCTGCAGAATGACATGGCAAAACAAAACTGGGGGAAAAGAATAACTCTTCTCCATTGATAACAGGAAATTTCTAGGAGGGTCAGACAAGCTGAATAGATGTGAAAAAAAGGAATGAGCTTGATATATCTGAGGAGCAGGAAAGAGTGAAGTGAACTGAGAAGTCTGATGATCTTTATGAGATGTTTGATTAAATAGCCAACAATTACACCAAAACTGGTATGCATTCTTTTGTCTTGATTCTGTGGTGGGAGTTACTGCTTTCCACACCATCAGGCTCTTTGGTCTTGCTCTCCCTCCCACGTCTATGAGGAATGATTCACATTTTTGTTCTCATCTGGTTACTCAAAGGTGTAGAACTTACAGTAACACAACTCGATAACCCAGGTTATTCTTGGGTGTTCACTCCTTTGTTGAGAATCAAAATGTGCATTAGGAATTGAGTGCACTTTGTGTTTGACTGTGTTTGTGTTTGTTTAATTATCCTACATACCCTGGCTGGTTTGGCTCAGTGGATTGAGCGTCGGCCTGCGAGCTAAGTGTCGCTGGTTCGATCTTCCAGTCAGGGCACATCAGAGAAGGAAAACTCTGACTCCAAAAAACCTCCGCTGCCTTGCGGCATACCTCTTCAGGGGAAAGGCTAAGGGAGTAAACCCCGACAGAAAATCCGGAGCCGGAGTCCCTAAGGCGGTTTGACGTTGTAGTCAACACCGGCAACTCCTGCGGCGCACCTGAAGCCAAGCTGTATTGACTCCGTCTTTCCCTTGGACCCTTCAGCTGCGAAGAGAGGGGGGGTCTGCTGCATGGGCAACAGCAGACCCTCCATATCACCCTGCCCAGGCTCTGTAGCTTCAGCTTCACTGGAGAGGACACTCCAGCGTCATCGCAAGATGTCGATTCAACACGGGAGGAGACAGATACCGTGTCACTCCCGAGTCGGACTGCACAGCCATTCTCGGCGGTGCAGATAGACTCTTAAGAAGATACACCATCGTCTCTCGAGATGGACGGCTGCCGCCGCCGACGAATTATCCTACACTTTGAGTCACATATTCAATTTAGAGAACAAAAACAATGGCTGCTGATAATATCTATAGACAAAATGCCTTTATAAGTTTTTTTTTATCATGTTTAACAATGTAAGGAGTTCAGAGACAATAATTTGAAAATCTGATCCTAGACATAGCTACATCATCCAAAAATGGCAAGATAGCAAATCTTCTGGGAAAATAAAAAGTTATATTTCTTAGTTTGGAGTTTCTATTTCAAAGGACAGAAAGAGAGCCTGTTACCTGTATCCCAATAGACAAGCATCGATTTTTCTTAAAGTGATCCTTCTTCCTGTCCTCTGTAGTGATGGTGGCTATGGTGGTCGTGGTGGTGACAGTGGCAGGGTTGTTGCCCATGTGCTGACTTGCAGGGCCATGGATCTGGGCATTTGCGGCTTCGATGGCAGCTGTCAGAGCCTTCATACTGTCCAGGCTCTCCGTGGAGTTGCTCAGTCCAGACTGGCTGATAATATCTCCTCGCTGGCCCTGTCCGTCCATGTAGGCATCCTGGGCAGACTCTGTGCTACTCTGCGCTGTGATAGAAATGAAAGGTTTCGTGGTAGTTCTGGGTGGGACTGGAGGTGGTGTCTTCTTATATGTTGTAATGCAAGATGACACTGGAAGACAGTGAAAACAAAGACACTGTGATTTCTGCATGGGTTTTAATTTCGGATATTGTAACTGACATCCATTGGCAATTAGGGCACATGAAACACACTAAGACATTTAACGTGAACACAAGTCCATTGACAGACTAAGTAAAATTCCTGCTTGGGCCCTTAGGGCCCTCTATGAGGTGACACCTCCACAAAATTGCGGGACAAAAGACCGGAAAACACCAACTTCTGAGATGGAAGTTTCTGCAATGGAAATTAATATGAATCAGCACAAAATAAACATGATTAGCCATCTGTAGAAATATTCCCAGGCAACAATGTACCCTGAGAAATAATGTATACACATGGAAGGCCTTCTCAGGAAAACATTAAATATAGGTAATATTAAATATTAAATAAAGTAACTCATTAAAAAAGATTCTGATGGTTGATGATAAACACTGGAAAAAGAAGGAAAACATGGAAGTTGTGAGCATGTATAATCCTAATAACAGTATGAAGTGCCTGGGTAGGGGGTTGGGGTATATAGCATGTCAGCATAGCTTCCTAAAATTTGCTTTATCGATATTCAGTTTTTCCCTCCTTTCCTTCCCTCCTTCCTTCCTTCCCTCCTTCCTTCCTTCCTTCCTTCCCTCTTTCCTTTCTTCCTTCCTTCCTTCCTTCCTTTCCCTTCCCTCTTTTTTCTGTCTCTCTTTCTGAATTGGTGCTCACTATACAAACTTCTGTTCTGAATTCGTTGGTTATTGTTTCCAAGCAGAACTACCTAGTGAGAGGGAATCACTGCACCAAAGTCTCCTGTTGTAAAATAATTGTACACACTAGTTTATAAGCCAGTCTCTGTGTGTGTGGTCGGTTTGAGCCCACCCCCTAATGTGCTATCCTTAAGTGCGACTTGATCAACTCAAGGGCCTCAATCTGTGCAGTGAGGTGTCCTTCTTGGACCTGTGTGATTTAGTTAAGGTCCTCCTGAGGCTCCAGCTGGAGCAGCCTGTAGGCCTTCTCTCCAAACATCTGACTATAACCCTGAGGGTCTTGGAGAAGTTTTATATATTGCTTTTCAGCTTTCCATTTGTGTAGCATGATACAGGAAAACACAAATCAAAATGAAATATTAAGTGTCCAAGTGGGAACTACCTACCAGTAAAGAACAATTCCTTAACCAGCTTTCTAAAGACTTTTGTTTAATCCCTTTAAAACATGTTTCAAATATTGTATTTTCATCGCTCTCTCAGAGCCCCATTGCCACCCCCACCCATCTGTGCCTTTTCCACTCAACTTGTGTCACTGCTGTTACACCAGATCAGCTGGTCCTAACCACACAGTCCAAACTCTTAACCCCTGGCTCTAGCTGGCACAGGGGCCATCTTGCAGAAGGAAAACAAGTACATCCTAAGTACTTGCTTCAACTCTTAGGATGTTTCCCGAGGCCACTCAAAGGAAGCACCCAACAGTGAACAATAAACAGAAAGACCCTATTCTGCTGTCCTGCTGTTCCACAGCCCTGTGATTCAGAGTAATTTCCTTAACCATAAAAGACATAGGGACAGACATGTTTGGCTACCTCCCAGAGATTGCTTGAGAGTTGAAAAATACCCTAACAGATGTCACATTACAATATCATATGTGCTCTTGGGGACAGGGGGAAGGGCAATGTGAACAATACATATGTCACCTGTCAGTTATCTGGGATGGATGACTGGTAGAGGCTCACCTCAGGAAAACCTTCCATTTAGGATTATTGAATAAAACATACAGCTTTGCATTGGAACAGAGCTCCACAGTTAGCAGTCCTGAGAGGTCACGTGACCAGTCGAGGCTCACAGTACTTGCAAGGTGCAGAGCCAGGAGCAGAACCAATCTGGTCTCAGGTTCTCCCATGGGCCACAGTGAAGATTCTGGCCAAGTAATGCCAGGTGAGCATTGTCAATGTCTCACCTCACTCAGTTTTGTTTCATGCACTGTCACTATTGGTGGAGCTACCTTCTGCTTCCTAGAAAGAGATGAAGAGGATAGCCCTGCTCAGGGTAACTCTCAGTCTCAGTTATTCATCTCAAGACCAGAGTGGGTGGGCGGGGGGCAGGGCGTGACCATAATTAGGATAGAATCTATTTGAATTAGATGAGACCAGATCATTTTATTACTTCTCCTAAGACAAATCTTTATAGTATAATCTCATTATTTTCTTCAAAATGGTTTCTCAGGACATTTGGCCTGCTCATATTGCAAAGAAGCTAAATGCCACATTCCAACATTAAATGTCCAATCTTTTGGATGATTTACTGCTTCTGGTTAGCTACGCCAATTTCGTCTTTTAATGTGGACAGTCAAAACTGAACAATGCAGAGAAATATAGTACCATTTCACTTGCTGTAACTTACAGTAAAAATTCTGCCATGATGTGATAAGTGTGGTGTGGAAGTGGAGGGACACATTACTAGGGCAATAAGTGGGACTAGGGACACTCCTTAGGGCCAACTGCAACTTGGCACCATCTGAAGGTTGTTGTCAGCTCCTCCTCCATATCCATAGGGATAACTCTGGGTACTGAAGAGAACCAACTTTTTGCCACCTGGAAGCTGCCTTTTGGGATATTGATCTTAAGCTGTTTATTAAGAAACAAAAGACTCAGAAAGAACTTTTGTCCTCCTCCCTTTCTTGCCCAAGAGATTCAGACAGAGAAACCTGCCTTGAAAGGAGCCTTAGCTTAATCACCTTAAGAATCTTCACCCTAGCAGGAAGACTCCAAGCCTCTTAGCTAGATACCCACTGTGTCCCATTGTTCCTGAGTTGCCTAGCAAGAATGTGCCAGCCACATACATTCCCCTCTCCCTCAACTACCTGGAAATCGCCCATTCTCACTTCTGAAATCTAATCCCCCCCTTCCCCCTTCCCCTTTCTTCTTTGTTCAAAAATGTCTTATATACCCAATGTTGTCTCCCAGTCTTTCCTGTAGTTTTCATGCCTCTGTGAATTCCCCATGTGCATGTATTAAAACTTTGATTCTCTCCAGTTAATTAGTCTCTTAATTAGATTATTAGCCCAGCCAGAAGAGCTTAAAAGATGAGAGAAAAAGTATTAATATGTTTTTTAGCCTCCACAGTAGTTTGATCAATGGGGACTTCCAGAGAGCAGCAGCAAAGCCAGAAGTCCACCAGGGTTAGATTCGACAGGGAGAATCCTGGAGACAGGTCTTCCCTAACAGGCTGGCCCAGCTCCAGTGCCCAAAGCAGGTAAGAATTTAAGATTGTCCCACTTTGAATAAGGCAGCTGAATAGAGGACAAGAACCATTGGCCACAACCCTGGCTGCTGTGGCTCAGTGGATTGAGCATCAGCTTGCGAGCCAAGTATTGCTGGTTCGATTCCCAGTCAGGGTACCTGACTAGGTTGCACGTCAGGTCCCCAGTTGGGGGCGCAAGTGAAAGGCAACCACACAGTGATGTTTCTCTCCCTCTCTTTCTCCATTCCCGTCTCTAAAAATTAAAAAAACAAACAAATAAATAAATTATTAAAAAAAACAACAACCCTTGGCCACGTTTTATCCCAGGGGCTTTATGATGAGGTTTTGCAGCAGTGTGGAGCTTGGCACGATTCTGCCACAGGAGTCACGGTCCAGGAAGCATCCCCTGTCATTCATCAAATAGGAATGAGAAACAATTCAAATCTTTAACAGTGCCTTTTGAAGCAGAAGAAAGACCCAATACACAGCTCACACTTCTCAATTCCCTTTCTTCTCATGCCCCAAGTCTTTTGCATTCAAGGCTGCTCTAGAAACTCATACAATTCAATCCCCCAATTTTCCCCAGCACCATTCTTCCCTAGCTTTTCACGCTAAGCCCTAAATTATTCTTCTCTTTTACGTTTTTTCATTTTGTTTTTAAATTCTACTCTCATGATTCTACACCATGAATGATTTAGAATCTACTGAGGTCTCAGTGCCAGGAATCGTATGGTTGAGGAGGGTGAAGCACAAGTTTATAAATCTTGTCTGGTCAAGACAGAGAGAGAGAGAGAGATGAGTGGCTTGTAGAGAGTAAGTGAAACACTTTATTTGTTTAAGAGTAATATTCTCAAAACAGTTAAACAAAAGGAGCACTTGTGTTGGAAATCATGTGGAACCAGAAAAAGAAGTGATATTGTATTTCATCATTATTATGACTTCCCCTTCCTCTGATATGTTTGTCATTTTTAACTAAAATTATCTTTTTTCATTTTCTGGGTCCTAATGATATGGTACCCCAACTCAAAGTTGACTGAAAGGACTCCCACCCTCTTATAAGGAGAGCCAGCAGGAGTAGGGTTCCAGATTTCAATGGCATCACTTTCATTCTGGTGGTACTGCAGAGCACAGGGACAATGCATTGGCTTTTACGTTTGAGTTAGGAAGTTGTTTTTTTTTTTTTAATTTTTAACTCAGTTGTCTTTTTATTATTGAGTTGTACGAATCCTTTTTAAAGTATATTATTACATGCTGTTACAGTTGTCCCAATTTTTCCCCTTTGGCTCCCCCTGCCCAGTACCACCCCAACCCCCACTGGTATATATATACATACACAAACACACCACACCAACACACATCATAATTAGAATGCCAAAGGTTAATGATAAAGAGGGAATCTTAATAGCAGCAAGAGAAAAGAGAGTTACAAAGGGGTCCCTATAAGACTATCAGCTGATTTCTCAAAAGAAATTTTGTAGGCAAGAAGGGACTGGCAAGAAGTATTCAAAGTGATGAAAAGGAGGTGTAGTGTGTCTACCTATGCCTCCACCTTGACTGGAAGTCTGAAAGTTATTATTTTTTTTAAAGTCACAGAGGAGACAATTGAGAGCAAATTCCTATCCCATTTTAGCTTCTATATTGTAATATTTAATATTCAAAATAGTTTCTATTTGCCTAGAAAGTTAATGTAAGTGTTGTAAGCCTCAGGAAAGCCTATGACAGGAATAAGTTTTTTTCTGTAGCAGCAAAGGTTTTCTGGAAAAAAATATGTAGACTCTTTTACCACTTTGCAAGAGCACACTTATGTCAGGTGGCCGCAAAACAGATATAGAGTCAAACCCACTTTCTGTTTGTTCTTATTAATAGGTTTTTACTGGCTAAGCTAACGGGTTACATACTATAAAGCTATGATGATGAATTATTTAGCAGTTCTTACACTAAGTCCTTTGAATATGAGAATAAGTCAACAAGAGTTGATTGTGCACATCTCTGCCCAAATCTTTGTTCAGTGACATTTCATTGATAGCTTGAAACTGACCTTAGTATGAGTGTTTCCACTATGGAAATTAGCAGATGCTGTAAATCAGTAGATATCCCCTTGGAGAGCCCATTGTTAAGCATTTCCAGCACATCTCTGTGCACAAAAGTGCTATTTAAAATGTGGTCCACAGACAGGTGTTGATTCACAAACTATAGGATGAGTGCCTTTTGAGATACACCATGAAAATTGAAAGTAAACTTTTAGAAACTTCTTCAGCAATTCTACAGAGTAGTTTGACAGTTGAACCTAATGAAAACTGTGGTCTTGTTTTTTGTGTGCCTTTGTTTTTTTAAACTTCCTTTTCCTAGTAATTCATTTTTATTGAAAGCTACCAAAGTATTGTTCTGCAACAGACTGGGCATCAAACAAACTGGTCCATCACTGGAGATAGTTTGAGAAACATAGGGAACATGTTCAAATCCATGGAAAAGGCCAAAAGAAAAAAAATAAAGAAACATGGAAGGACCTAAACTTGGAACCTAAGGAGATTAATTTTAATGTAAGGTAAATTACCTGACACATCTAAAAAGGTGTGCAAGCGTAAAAGTGTGATATTGTAACGAGTTGCAGAGTTGGGGGGGTGATCCCATGAAATATTCCCCACAACCCTTGGTTGGGGGAAGGGGGAAGTGGATGGTACTTTGCATAGTAATGGCAAGTTAATAGCTATGCCTTCCTTGAACAGAGAGGACTGCCACCCAGGATGGAAGGTGTACGTGACTCTGAGAGTGTATAGTGACTTATAACATAGCCAGGGAAGGTGGAGGCCCCTGTGTCACAGGGAATTCTTGCCCTGACTAAAGATGGCAGCTGAAAGAAGATAAAAGATATGGGGGAACTAGCAAAAACAGCACATCGTGGCGGGGCCGGGGTCGGGGGCTGGATATGAGGTCACATAGGAAGTTCTGGGCTGAGCATTTAAAAGAAGGACGGGCTGAGATGAAGGGAATCCGGTCAGCCATCATGTCTGGTATAGAACAGCAACCATGCTAACTGAAAGGGTGTAGGACAGGGTCCACCATGAGGAGGAAGCCACGTAGTTTGGAGTAAGAGGAGGCCTGTGGCAGAGCTGATGGAGCTGTGGGACCCGCCTAACCAAGGACAGATTAGTGGGAGATGCTTGGAACTGAACTGTGACTGGGAGAGGAGCTGTAGACTTCTGCTTCCATGAGGGATATACAGAGAAGCCACTCCCTAGGGACGTGTGCCCCCCTGGACTCCACCATGATCCAGCGTAATATGGCATGTTTCCCTGAACCACTAATGGAGGCTGAGGACAGTGTACCCCAGGTCCTAAAGGAGAGAGCTGCTGCGAGAGGATGGCAACTCTGAAACCCAAGAGTGCACCTTCCAGAGGGGATGAAGATCTGTTTGTGCAGCCAACGTAGAACAGATATGGAGATGGGGAACTTCTGGGCATCATTTTGGCTTATAGTCTTTAGGAAAGCAAGGGAAATGTTGGGTCTTATAGGAGAGAAGGACTCTGAGCAGGAGTGCTTCCTGCCCCACCCCAAGGTTGGAGTCCTGTAAATAAAAACCTGTTTGTTTCAACACTATTGTTGGGTTATGTGTAAAGGCACCACATGGCCAAGCCCTGGTTTACTTGGTTACAATATCTGAGCAATGGAAGGATCATTGTGCAGCATTTCACTACGGGCCTTCTCTTTTAGGGTGAACTGCAGGGTTCTCTGAGGAGAGAAAACCATATCCTACGAGAAATGGTTTACGGAAAGGGGTTGTTCAGTTTATAAGGGAAGGAAAACAGAAGGGTTTTTAATTATTTTGAAGGCTATTGTGTAGAGGATGGCATGAACTTGTTCTCTATAAGGACCCAGGAAAATCACAAACGTGAAAGGCTAGAGAGGCATAAAAACTAATTTACCACTAGTCAATTGCCCAAAGATGGAATATGGGGACCTTGCTGTATAGTGAGTGTTCAGTCCTGGAAGGTGCTCAAACACAGATAAGCTCATCTTTTGGCTGGCAAATTATTGAAATTGCACCACCATCTTGAGGGCACCTGAAGTAAGTGATGAGATTTCTTTCAAACTGGAGCACTGTGGCTTTATGAATATGAATGGAAATCTAGAAAAGTATTTCAGTAGAGACCCACTGAGAGCGACGTTAAATAGCTAAGAAGGAAGCTAAAAGATGGGACCAGATTACATTACCAACAGGCTGTTTGGTAGCAGTGATACTTGTTCTGGCATTTTGGGTGCACATTTTGGCACGGCTGAAGACAAAACAGTTAACAGAGAAGTTCACTGCCGCTGCTTCCAATCAGTAGGCCCAGAAGTGCTGAACTTACAGTGAATTGTGGAGGTTGTACCCCCATGGTGATTCATTACACAGGCCGGACTCCCCCACCCAATGCCAATCGGTGGTCTGGCTTGAGTACGTCACAGGATGAAAGCACAAATCCAGGTGAAGGCAGAGGTGATGAGATGCAGAATTTGTCCTTATGCTTGGTGTGCCATTAGATCCACTTTACCACTAGAGAGTGAATCCTTACTCTAACACACACTGTGCTAAGAATTTAATAGACATGATCTAATAGAGGAAGATATCACTATTCCCATTTGTTTGATGGTAAGACTGATACTCAGCTACTATGGTATAGTTAGTGTACCCTGGGCTCCAAATCTCATATCTTTTCCTTCACTCAAACCAGTTGTATTCATCCCCCATTAAACCTTTTATTTCAACTCCTTGTCCAGTTAAGCCTAATGTTTTCCATGAGAAACTGCCAGGAAACTGCTCCTAGCACAGTTCTTTGTGCCCTGCAGGAACTTGTCAAAGGTTTGTAGAATGAATGAATTTCGAGTGGTCAACAAGTAGCAGCCACAACTTTAAAAATACTGCAAAAAGGGGGAAACTCCACAAAACAAAATACACATAGAAAAATCATCCGCGTTTCAAAATATTTACAGCATAACATTTACAGGCCACCCAAAGCGTGGTGGCCAGTGGTCCCTGCCCTGCCTGCGTCATGGGAGAAGGCAGAGGGCTGTGGGGTTGGGGAGGTGCAGGCTGCTGGGACAGGCACAGAGCTTCCCCAAGCCTTCTCTCCCGGTTAGTTTTGGCTGAAGAGACGTAGCTATGAGAATGATTTCCACTAAGGTCATCCTCTAGGGAAACCACAAAGACTAGTTAACCTTTTGCTGGATTGAAGTAGAAAAAAGCATGCTTTTGTGAGTGTGTAGGGGGAGGAGAGGGAATGTGGACAGAGAGGGAGGGGTGGTGTAATAACTCTTGTAGTCATAAGATTTGCCAGTTGGTAGTTACTAGTATTCCAGACACTTCCTAATGCCAGACAAATGCTCCAAGCCTCGGCATGTCTGGCTGAGAGATTTATTCAACTGATAGCAGCCGTTCTTGTGGGGAGAACAGACCTTTCAGGGAGCAGTGCTCTGAGGCTAATCAAACACAACATTGTTCTCAGAAGGAAGAATGGAAAGGTTTGTTTCAGAGTCACAATTTTTTTAAAAAAGAAGCACTCAAGTTGTTTTAACAAGTTGCTACAAAACTTGGGCTTCCTGAGGTGAGCCTGTAGCTCACAGTGCTTGTACTGTACCTAAATTCAGAGAGGGAGGGATCAGAAAGTTAGTCATTAAAAAAGAAGAAGAAAAAAAGCCCCAGGCACTTCATGCCTGGAAATGATGTAAGACGCAGCCACTCCTCTGTTAGGACTACAATCAAACAATGCTCAGGCAATCCTCGGCAGCTGCTCTCCAAATGTCAGCGACAGCCTGTCAACAGAGCTTGAAAGCCACCAAGCAGAAGGACTTTGTGCTGTACCTTTCTCGCCCACATTTTCCCCAAGCACTCTCAGGAACCTGGCAACAGGTAACGTGGCAACCTTTGCTTTATAAGATGACAAGTGGCGTAATTTCAGAGAACAGTTTTGTTTTTCTGTTTTTTTTAAGTCAGCTGTATCTCCCGCACCACCCCCACATCCAAGGCCCTCCCTCCCAACTAAAAGTCTAAGAAAACAAAGTACTTGTACTTTCGGGCTGGCAACCCTACTCTCCAGTGTCCCCTGGTGGCCAACTTTGGAACATCATCGATGTTACCTTGAATTCCACTTCTCAGCTCCAAGGTAAGTCACGCTTGTGGAAAGGGGTGGACATCTTTGCTGGACTTAGCTTCCAAAAAAACATGAAGAGTGGAAATCAAGACTCAGAATGTCTTGCTTTTTAGTTTATCGCCTTAACAAAAAATTTACTCTAGCTTCAGGGTAAGATCTCAGGTTTGAGACTGCAGATTTTTTTTTTTTTTAAGCAGCAGCCAGTGTAACATTTTTTTGTTAAGATGGCAAGCTGAAAAGCAAGGACTGCTTGTAGCCATTTGGTTTGGCGGATGGCAGTAAGGATTCCTGCTGGGTGAGACTTGCATTTTCCATTTTTATCTGAATTTATATGTCTAATGCAGAAAACCTTTCATTTTTAATTCACATGCCTAGTTTCCCCGGTTGCCTGTTTGCAAGGATTACTTAAGATTTCCAGACTGTAGGCCCAGACTCCCAGAGAGCATGCCTTGCAGCCACCCCACCTTAGCGCTTTTATCTCTGTGTGAGGCAAACACCCACAAAAATGCCAACGGCAGTATTTTTAAGTGGTCTTCTTCTTCTCAGGCACTGAAAGGCTCTGGCTCTGATCTGGATGCTTGACTACAGTGTGAGCTGTTGGTCGTACCGGCCAGTTGCAACGGCAGCCGTTCTTTCTCCCTCTCTGGAAATGTTAACTGGAAACCAAGAAAGAGGCTCAGATCAAAGGAATTGTTCTCTTCAAAAAGTTCCATTAATTAACTAAATTAAAGGAAGTTAAATGATGTTTGCAAGAAAGTCATTTTAGAAGGCCCACGTCCAGGGGCTGAGGTCTGAAACGTGTAATGTGGACTTTTAATGAAACTTGGCAACAAGTTAAATAGTATTAGAAATGGAGGGTTGCCATATGTAAAACCAGTTGTTGCCTGAAATCAATCATGTCCAAGAAACATCTTAAAAGTAGACAGACATTTGGCTAAAATTTGCCTAGACCACTTAGTACTAAAGATTAAAAACCTAGGGCTCTGAGTAAGAATCATTTGCCCAGTAGCTAAGGTGAGTCACAGCCTCTTGGAACTAGGCACATATATTGAAGTCAGGATGCTGAGAACATCAGGCTTACTGTTTTGCAAGGCAGGGCTGTTGCTTCCAGTAGGGAATGTGATCAGGATTTCATGGCTCATTTTCCCGGCCTTTCCAACAGGTGCTATTGAGTCATCCATGTACACAAGTGACTGCCCTGGCAGTTTCATCTGTTGGGATTAAATTTCTATTTGTTCCATTACTTTATGAAGTGATTTCAACCACTGAATCAGATATATCACTTCCTCTAGGATTTAGGGTTTTTTTCCTTCAATGTTTGTAACATGGTGTGTCTTTTAAAATTTGTTCCAGTGAGGTCTGCAGGCCTTCCTGGGTTGAATAGGCTGTTTACAGGAGGGGCAGATTCTGGGCCCAAGGTCAGGGTTACTGAATTATATAAGGTTTCCTGTTTGGGCAGCTGGTGTACCAACTCCTCAGGTTAGGGCAGACTGAGTTTTGTTGAAAGACAGCATGCCTAGGAGTCCTGGGGTAGGGATAGTGCCAGAGCAGGGAAGAAAATTTTTCTTTTAAGCTTCTCATCAACAAGCTTTCATTTCTTCTCAGATGTCACTTCTCAGAAATACTTTCCTATATTCTCTTATGTGAATTTTTTTTCCTGACTACATTGAGAGAAAGGAATTAGTTGAGGATGTAAGAATCACAGGTCAGTCATTGTTGTCTTTTATTCACAATGTGACCACAGTACTTAGAACATGTGTGGCATAGAGTAGTACTGTGTAAGATAAACACTTGTTACATACAAAAATGAACAGGAATGAGAAGAGACTTCTTGGCAAAAAGAAAGAGACTAACATGGTGATCACCAGGGCTCAAGTAAAATGAATACTCACCAACGCTCTTCTCAGTGATCTTGGATGTTGCAATATAATCTCCTGTTACCAATGCCCACTTCTGGTTTGGCATTGGCCAAATGCAGTTGTGACTGGCCAACTTCTGACATGGAGCTAGTATGTGAGAGACCAACCTAATATTGGTTGGAAAACAGTTGATCCTATGGGTTATCCACCTAATTTCCTCCATCTTCTCCATTTGGCTTTACCCATGGGCACTGAGCAATGGTTGTATGAGGGACCCTGATGCTAAACTGCCCTATCCTGTGCAGCTGCCTTTCTTCTCAGTTCCTTTCACTTCTTATTATTCGTTGACATATTATTCTGTGCTCTGTCTGCTTGCACAAGATGAATATCTGAGAGACAGGGAACTTTCTTTGCCTCCTGCTCCCATTTCATGAGGATTTGCACTACGTGCACAATGAGACCTGGTGCCTAGAATGCAAGGAAAAATCTGTAATGGAATTACACAACTGAATAGGACTTTCCTGCCATGTAGCTGTGTGTCTGGTAAACAAAATAGAACTCAAGTGCCCTGAGGCTGTGTGGAGTAGCTGGTTGGTTCCAGAGGGGAACAAGGTATTGGGCATATATTGCCAGCCGGTCTCCCTCAAGAAGGTGAGAGATGTGTAGAGTGAGTGACCTGTGTACAAACCAGGGTAGGTCCTGTCTAATGAGAGTCCAGTCAGGCTAAGTCCAAACTAAAACTTCAGGCTGGCTTTATCAATAACCTCTGCTCACTGGCAGGCTCTCTGGGCTTTGGAAGGAAGGCAGACCTATCAAAGCAGCCCAGTGCCGCTGGCTATGGACAGAGGGCTGGGAGGGTGGGCTCAACCTGGAGCAGAAGATTTTGCACAAGGCAAACTCAAATCCCCAAATCTGGGAAAACAGGATGTGTGGGGAAGTAAAGAAGAAAGAAAATGCATCCACCATTCCTTCCTGTTGGTTTCAGCATGATGAGGAATAATTACCTGAGTCTGGAGAACAGGGCATGTGGGAGGCCACAGGAGGCCCTGGTCTGTGGAGTTAGGCAGTTAATTATTCATCCTCCTTCCTCCCTGAAAGCTACCTTTTCAAAGTCAAAACAGGAAAAACTATCTGGGTTAACCTGTGGAATACTGTTTTTGTCAGCCTGCTTGGCCCAGAAAGGACCCCAGCCCCTTACTAACTCTCAAGTTACAGAATCAGCACTTTAAAATGACACCTCATTACCCAAACGTGTCACCAACTGATGAGGACCCACATCCAGAGAAGAGCCAGTCCAGGTGTCCCACAGAGCTCTGTCTGCATCACACAGCAAGCATGAGCTCAGTCCTTGCACTAGCCTTTGCAGTTAGTGTAAAGGGCTACTTAAAGGCTGCACTTAAAATTACACTTTACAGTTGGGTTTTTACCATTTGCCAAAATTAAGTAAAAAAACTTCAGGAAACTGGTGTGGCCACTCTGCCTATCTCCTACCATCATCTTTATTCACTGAATTTAATAAACCAGGTGTTGTATCTACAATCCCAATTCTCCCAACTGACAAGGAGGCTGGATAGTGAGGGCTGTCCATGTTCTCCAAGGTGAAGTCTGGCTGGAACCTGGGTTCTTCTCACCTAAGCTTCTTTACTGATCTTTGAAAGAGCTGCCTTATATATACTTTTGTCTTTAAGTTCACCTTTGAACCCTTGTGAGAATAATGTCTACATCCCAAAGTCCTTATCGAATATCTGTTGGTCAAATGTGCTTGGAATTCAGGACTTTATTGAGTGTGGAAAGCTAATACACATGATAGTCCCAGGGTTTGGAGGAGTACCCCTTAATCATGTACTCTAAGCTGTCTGTCTGCAGGAAGCAGAACAGTGAACTGCAAGTAGTTTCAAGGTCAGGTTTTGGGCAATGGCTTTCAGAACTGCAGATGAAAGAATAACGTCCACCTAGTCCTTTAGATGCCTTGGAGCAGTAAATGCTCCCTTTCACAGCTTCCTTCAGTGGCAGCTCAGGTCCTGGTTGGAGTTCTGTTCCAATCACCCACATGGAGGGTGACGGGTGGTGCTGGACTTGGCATCCTAGGTGGGCAAGTTTTCTGTATCATTAAGGAGAAGAGGAATCCAAGATCAGATCTGGTATTCCTTTTGATGTTGTTTCTTTTTCCTTGACCACGTTGGAATTTGGGGTGTTTATTGGTTTATCACTATCCATTATGGTTTTTGTTATAATGATCATCAGGGTACTAATAGAGGTTTTTAACTGACCTCTTGTTACTGAGCAAAGCGGGGCTCATTCATATGGCATCTTGGTGTATGACCCAACCATTAGTGTTGAGAAAAACACGTCTTTTTTTTACAATATTCCAACCTTGAGGGGGCTGGGAGCACTCCTGCTCAGAGCCCTGTTTTCCCATGAGACCCAGCAATTCCCTTTGCTCCCCAAAAGGCTATAAACCAAAACCAAAACCAACAGTTCCCCATCTCTTATCTGTCAGCTCTGTCCTTCAGGATCTGGAGTACATTGTCTTCAGTCTCCATATTATAGTTTGGGAAAGCATGTGCCATGTTGTACTGGATCATGGTGAAGTCTGGGAAAGGCACAAGTCCTGTAGAGAGTGTCCTCTCTGTATGTCTTGAGTTCCAAGAGTCCAGATAGAGGCTGGGTCTGCAAGGTGGACTTTTTGGTGGCTTCTGAGTCATCTGGAGTGGGCATGATCAAAGCAGCAGCTTGCCCACTTTCTTACTAGCCCAGGCCGCATGGCCGGATCCTGACTACAAACTGCATGGCTGCTCCTTCTCACATGGCTGCTACAGCCTGCTGCTCCATCATGCTCCTTCCATCGTGCTTCTTCTCATGGCAGGCAGGGAGGGCCCTTCTTCATCCTTTCAAACAGCATTGCTTTCATCTTTTCCTCCTGGCTAGCCACCCTAATTTAAAATGCTGACCTGGAGCACTATATTATTGTTATGAAAAGCATCTTAAGCTGTATCATCCCTCCTTGTCCTTGGTAGCACTGCTTCTCTTCAGGAAAGGCTCTGCTATCTCCTTGTCATAGATACGCAAAGTATCTCAAACTGTGTCATCTGTCCTTTTACTGGCCCTTTACTTGGGCAGAAATATAGCTATTATCTAGCTACCAGCCTGCCATAGATATGCAAAGTACCTTAAAAGCTGTATTAGCTTCTTCCCTCATCCCCCAAACCAGTGGCTGTGGGGACTTTGGGGACCCCCACCAACTCTGTAACACTCTTACCTCAACACGGACCAATCTCTATACCAATCAGAGAAAGAGGTAGTTTGATGTGTTCTTATAAACACTTAATATCTTCCTCATTCTCAAGCTATAGTCTGAGTCACAGAACAATCCATAAAACCAACACTCTTTCCTTGGCCCACCATAATCTGTAGTGACAGGAGGGTGGCCCCATGCTAGCTCCAGGTGGAGCACAGCACTAATTTGATGTAACTCAGAACACTTACCTAAAAGTTTACCTGCAATGGCACTCTTCATTCATTAAAGTGTTACCTAGCACAGACAGTTTGAAAACAACATACATATTTATACCACATTTCCGACCCAAGAGCTAACAGAGACAATCCATGTAACAGAGATTGAAATAAAGAATAAACTTATGGGTTTACTAAGACATGTTCATAAACTGCAGATATAAATAGAAATATTTTGGATTTCTACTGCCAGAGGTGAAAGATTTTTACATATCAACTCTTCGAAAAAGAAACTATACCTATCTACCAGGTCAAAGATTGTTAAAATATTTTGTGTCGGATGTTTGTGGCCTAGGTTGGAATTCTATGCTTGCATTTTGGGACTCGGTTGTGGTGGCAGCTTACAATGTTCATAATTATGATTGTGATATGATTGCTTAAGTACTAAGGTGCAGGAATGCGGAAAAACTAGAGGAGTCAAAATGAACTAGCAACAAAGGACGGGGAAATAGATCACTGGGAAAGGAAGAATTTCCACGGCCGCTGCTCAAAGTTTCAGCTTGTTTGCAGTTGCTGATAACCTTGTCAGGTCTCCAGATACGGGCAAGTTTTGTCACCCGCCAGCACCTGGCTGAGGGGTAATAAAAACAGTTGCCTTATCTTCTGAGGGTGGAATTAATCCCACCTCAGCCCATGGTAATTAGAGTAAACTGAAATTGCCTGTCATTTACCGAAAAAGGGGGAGGGAGAAAGGAACGAGGCTTAAAGCAGGAAGTGGTGTTCATCTCTCTCTCTGGATTTTACAAAGAACGTAAGCAAACAGCCAGAAGTTTTTCAGTTTGTGAAAAACAGCCTGGCTAGGCTGCCCTCTCCCGGGGGGACCAGGGTTGCTGATAGCTCAGTTCCACATGACAGTCTAGGAAAGGAGCTCAGGCTGATGAACATCCAAGAAAGTTTCTTAGGAGCTCTCCTTTCTAAATGTAAATGACTGAGTCAGTGCTTTGCTAAGCAGGGAAGGAAGTCACAGTCATACCGAGTGACTCATTCTGTGCTGTTAGTTCAGGCAGTTGCATAAAAAGTTTAGCAAAAGCAGCAACAAATCTACTTTAAATACTAGCACAGTGAGGAAATTCCTCACTTTCAGGCTGAATGCCATCTACACAAAAGAACTCCTGTTGACATCTCATTTACAATCTCCCCCAGGAACAGACAAGACCATTTCAATAAACCCGGCTCAGAAACACCTATTGTTTAAAATCTTCAACCAGCAACAGGCTGCCACCACTCCCCATTGTTCTGTAAAATAAAAGATTTAGAAGGAGGAGGATTGGGACTGTGGAAGCTATGAAAAGAGGAAGGAAAAAACTCCCCCATGACCCAGTGCTGTCAGAGGGCGTGCATAAAAATAAAGTCAATAGATTTCCGTTTTATAAGAACTGCATAAGAAATGTCTGTTATGTTCCTGAACTGGTGGTTGGGATTCTAAATCTGAGGCCAACACTGTGTGTTAAGAAGCTAACTCATGTCACCATGCCGAAAAGCCGAAAGCTATACTTACTCTATTCTCAGCCTCACAAAAGTCCTGATGGCAGCTGCAGCAAAGCCCCAGGTGAGTCTTTGATCTGGTCTATTTCTCCAGGATTTATAGTTTGTCCTTTCCAAGGAGAATTTTCAGACTTAGCCTTTGGAACCCACGCCTCTCCATTAATTATGTCGTCCTTCCCATCTCCACTGTTTTGTTCCCTGTTTTAGGCAAGCTTGAACACTTTATGGAGTATGCAATGTTGTCCTTTGTACAAAAGGGGGGAAAAATGGGCATTTCTCAAATGCTTAGTATCTTTATCTTCCTAACAGATCTTTCAGTTAATGTTCCCACTCTCAGCAGATGGCCCCTTTCTCTATCCAGAGTTCAAGCCAAAACTCTGGGCATCATCTCTAATTCCTTTGGGTTCTTCTCTCCTATCTCTTAAACCCCTTTGGATCATTCCAAATCCTTCTATCCACCTTTCTGCTTCCCTAGATCCTATTACCTTTTTTCTGGAGGACCACAGCAACTTCCTAACTCAAGGTTTCTCAAACTGCTAGTTGTGACTTACTAATGGGCCATGCAATCAGTTGAGATGGGTTATGCAGTTTCACCAACCAAAAAGTGAATTAGATTAGACTATGGCATTAGAAAATGCATTCAACAAAACAGAAGTAAGTATTGTTTCATAAAACGTGTTTCACTTTGTGTGTGTGTGTCCAGATGTGTGTACATTCTGTACTTTGTCAAAATATATTGAGAAATACTTTTCTAATTGGTCTCCCTGGGTCTGTCTTGTCCCTGCGTTCACACTTAAGGTAAGAGTTGGAGATACTAAACAGACCCTGTCACTCTCCAGCTGACAGATCTACCCTGAGGGTAAAGTCTCAAATGTAGGGCTTTGGAGATTCTGAATAACTTGCTTCCTGTTCAAGTTCATATCTGAGAACTCAACATCCTCCTGATCAGTTTACTTTTAATTATTAAAACCATCAAGTTCCCTGGCCTTTGCAAATGGAATAAATTCTTCCCTCCTCTTTCTCCTTTAGGTATCAGCTTAGGGGACACCTCTTCTACGCAGACTTCTGGAATGTCCTTCTAAATGCTTTACTAGGTCTCATTAGAACACTGCACTTTTTGTTTGACAAGGCACTTATTACATTATAATTATCTTCTCAACTCTGTCCTAGACTTTAAGCTCCAAGTGAGTGTTCAGTAACTATTTATTGGGTAATTATTATGCATTGAATTTTTCACATTTTACACAGTTCCCATTTCCTTTCTACATATAAATTTGAATAATTATTATAAAGTATCTTATGTCTATTTTTCAAAGCTTTTGTTTTTATTCTTTTACACTTAAGTATCTCCCGTAAACTTGGTTTATCAAAAACAACCTAATTAATTTAAAAATTAACTGAACTCTTAGAAATCAAAATAATAAAATTTGGAGAAAGCTGTTGAACTTCTGGCTGGTCACTCACTCTCTCTGAATCTCAGATCCTTCACATGTAAAAGGAGGGACAAAACTCAGCGATTTCTAAACTCTTCCAGTCTGCCACTCCGAATCTCTGCCTTTAACTTTCTCTTTTTAAGGACCAGAAAGGCAAAGTGATTTTTCTCCCCCAAGGAGAAACAACTTTTCAGTGACGGGGTATTGTTAGCCTTCCTACAGAGTTTTAACAAGCAGCAAACAAAAAAAACATAACATCACCCAGAAACTGACAGTGCCACTAAGTTTGTGAAAAAGAGATTCATAAAATTAGAGAAAAGGGGACTTAAAAAAACCAAAATCCATAATGGATTTCTGCCCAGGCAGGTCTTAACACTTTTTAAAACAGTCTTACTATTCTTTGTTATTAAATGGTGAGATGTTCAGAATTCCTTTTTTTAAAATTGGAAGTGAGAAGTTAAAGAATTTTCCACATCCTGACACCTTGTAGTGGGGAGGCACAGTGGACAGCTACAACCTTCCTGAAGGTGCCAACGAAAACATCCAAATACCTTTCTTAGGATTGAGGCTCTGGGGCCCATACCTGTAACCGCCCTCAAGGCTAATGCTGCATCTTTCCAAGAAGAGATTTGGCTTTGGTTCTTGTAACCTCTCTCCCATGCCCCACTCCTGCCAGAAGCTTCTGAAGAAGTCCCTGTTTTTGCCTACTTTCCTTATTTACTTATGCTATAGAGCCTGGGTATGCATAACTTGGTCTATAAAGTAGAAAGTTGACAGAAAGACACTCCTTTGGGGGAAAAACCCTAAAACAGTGATATTACTTTTATTTTTCCTAATGTGATATGTTGTACTCTGTAACTTAAGCCAGTGTATTTGCTTTTTTTCCTTCTAAAAAAACCAGCAGTAGTCTGCCTTTATTTGACACTAAATTTAACAGAAAATTATGGTAAGAAGAAGCTGACTTTGAAGTGCATTCTTACAAAGAAAAAATAGAAAGTCACTACTGTAACTCCCCATAACACTACTGTGCACATGAGGACCCAACTTTGACATCAAATAGGGTCCAGTGATGGGCTTAGAGATGATTTTTATTTTACTCTTTGGGTTCTCTGATTTTTCCAAGTAGAAAAATGAACATGCATTACCACTGTAATAATAAAAAAGCACAAACATTAGAATAAAAATTATTTACACTATGTTTTCATTACTATGACACAAAATTAATTTTATTTTTATCTTATATGTTGCTGTGTATTTTTCTTTATTTAACCATTTATTCTTTTTTTTTTCCTGATATCGGAGACATGGTTTAATTTTCAAGTGAAACCATATTTTAAATGAGAAGAAACTTTTAAGACGATTAGTTGCCCTGTTTTATAGTCTGCTACTGATCATTGTGATTTTCCTTGAATAATGGTTTTTCTCCCTAAGATTACCCTCCTTGTCTTTAAAGGGACTACATTAAGTCCATTTTTAATTTATCCTGTTCATTTGCATAAACATAACAAGAGCAGCAAATGATCACTTATGATCTTTAGTTCTGCTTTGCTGGATAAACATTTATTCTTGAAGGAAATTTCATATGACTGCCATATTAAAAAAATAATGAAGAATGCTTCACATTACTTGATAGTTCACACTCTTTCAACACTTCAGAACACTGGTCCATAAGACACAGCCAAACACAAGCATGGAGCTCCTTGACCACCTGGATGCAGCATATCTTGTTTGCCTCTCCTGAATTTTCACACCTTATCATTTCCAGAATGCCATCTTTTAAATGCCTTTATGCCTGTGGCACACATTGTTGTTTGCTTTCTGATAATCACCCTTCTTGCCAACAGGAGGACCCCGATGATGTTGACTTTTCTATGCAGCCATGACTTTTAGGGGGAGGTGAGCACCTCTCTAGATTTGGAGGCTGTATCTTCATTGGTCTATAGGACAAAGGAGAAGGGAAGTCTGGTGGGAATGCTTTGGGAAAGGTTTACCTCCCTATTTACAGTAGCATGAGTCAGGGACATCCCTTTTGTCCTCTGGATGTTGTAATCAGCAAGAGATACTCTGAACTGTGTGGCTGCCACAGGGAGCGTTCTGCCAAAGAAGACAAACCCACAATGATGTCCACAGGTGAAAAAGACAGCAAGAACTAGGTTCGATACAGTCATTGGCTGCCCTTTCTTTAGACTTGCTATTTTTTGAAAAAATAAATGCCTTTACCAGCTAAGTCACTTTGATTTTATTTTCAAAATTTTGTTTATTTGTTTGGCTAGGCACTTAAATTATGTTTTCATATATAATAAGTTTCCTTCCTTGCTTGGAAAACTCCTGTTCATTCATCAAGATTCACTTAATTTGGGTTCCATTAGCACCTCCTACATATCTTTATTACAGAACTCATCAAAATTTGCTTGTTCTGGTCCTATTTAGCGCTCTTGGACTAAGACAGAGAAAATCAGTGGTCAGGTAGATTTTTGTTCATTACTCTATGTACTTGTTGGATTAAATGATTCCTTACAGCAAATTCTGTCACACAAGACAGCAATTTTTAACTGGTGTGCCGCAAGAATTTTTAAAACATGTAATATCTGCCTATTCAGTCAGGGCACTGACCTCATTTCCCTTATATTGTCAAATTAAAACTGATGACAACAGCCAGCCCAACAATGGCACTCTGGTGTGAGTGAATCAATATCATACCTTTTTTTTTTCCTTTGTCAGAGCTGTAAAAAAAATTCTTTTGGTGTGCTGCGGAATTGTAGTAAAAGATTGAAAATCTCTGATTTAAAGAAATGAAAGAGACCTAGGAAATTTGGGATTGAGTAAGTAGGGAAGGGCAGAGTGGCAGCAAATCTCCGACTGCCCGTGGCAAGAAAGACTGGAGAAATTGTACCTGCTTCCCAGATGTGCTCAGGGCTGCCTCTGAACAGTAAAGAGGTAGCACATGTGCAAGCCCCTCGTAAATGGCTGTGCAGATGTCGCAGCAGAGCAGCAAAGGCAGCAGTAGTGATAGCTGTTACTTTTTGGGGAACCAGCTGAGTAATTGTTCTAAACCACAGTCCTTCCTGGAGCAGCATAAATTGACTTGGCCTTTGGCTGGTATTGAGTTGTGACTCTGGAAATACCACAAAATATTTTATAAAATTTGAATAAAGTTGCAACTTTAGGCTAAATGGGAGGGGGAAATGCTGTAAGAATTAAAAGGACCAAAGGGAATGGTCTCTACTTAAATTGCATATTCCCCCTCACAATATTTTATATAAAAATAAAAGTGACAGTAATTCCATTAAAAGGGAACAATTCTTTCAATATATAGTTTAGGAGGAAGTTAAGTAAATTATAAAAGTGACTGAAGTCAAACATAACTTGAAGAGGAGACAAAATAATGTTTTAAGTGATGCATAAATAGAACTGGTAATTTTGGTGGTTTGGAGAAAATGATTAGAAAAGTTGGGAATGGAAGGTCGGTCTAATGTTACATCAGTAAGTTAGAGGTCTCTTTTCTTGAACAGAAGCTTGCTTCTGAAGAGGAGGAATTCAGAGGCGCTTCATCAATATGCTCCAGTATGCCCCTTTTTGAATTTGGAGAAGGAGGAAAAGCCAGGTCACAAGCCAATAATCTCTTGGTTGTGCTGGAGGATTGGCCTTGGAAATTCCACATGAGGAAAGAAAAGACTTGGGGATCCTGGCAGGTGGGAGGAGGTTGGAGCAGAGATAGCAAGTCTGGGCAATGGAAAAAGGGAGGCAAAGGGTAAGGGGAGGCCAAGAAAACATTTTTCAATGCTTTGTCTGAGGCAGAGGCAGCCCTGAGCACAGCTGGGAAGCAGGTACAATTTCTCCAGTCTTCCTTGCCATGGGCAGTTGGAGATACACTGCCATTCTGCTCTTTCCTACTTGCTTAATCCCAAATTTCCCAGATCTCTTTTGTTCCCTCAGGTACCTGCTCTTTGAGAGGTAAAAATATAGCTAGTCTGATAAAGGAATGCACTGAGGAATGTGGGGTGAGGATTGCTTTTTAAAAGAATTCTTGCAAACATTCCTTTCCTCCACAGTACTAAATATGTATTTAAGTCTGGGAAAAGGAAGACTTGAATTTTATACTTTTATCTTTACAGCCCTGGATTTGTGCTAAGTACTTTTTACTTATGATCCATTTTACAGATATGGAACTGGAGGTCAAGTTCAGAGAGGCTGTTACACTGCCTGTGGTAGATGGGAATTATCAAAGGTGACTGAAACAATGTCTTCCATCTGACATGTTCTTGTAGAACAGGGGTCAGCAAACTTCTCTATAAAGAGCCAATCAGATTTTAGACTTTGTGAACCATGCCATCTGTGTCCCAAACACTTAGCTCTGCCACTGTGGCAATGCCAGAGACAATATGTAAATGAACAGGCTGGCTGTCTTGAAGAGGTGAGCCACAATTCATGGGCCTGCGCGCAGTTTGCTAAGCCTGCTCTAGAACTTCACCACTTCCTGTCAAGAGGTGGAGTCTAAGTCTCCTCTCCTTGAACCTGGGGTAATGTGATTTGCCTGTGACCAAGAGAGTGTGAAGGAAGTGACACTGCTTGACTGAGGCTGGATCAGAAAAGGTGATGCAATCTCTGCTCCCTGGGACAGCTGCCTGCTTGGAGCCCTGAGCCACCACAGACCAGTCCAGTTGTCCTGAGATCCCCATGCTGTAAGGATGTCCCTGTGGGCCATGTGGAAAGATAGAGAAGCTCTGAGGTTGTAAGGTGAGGGGAGATGCTCATCCAACCCCTGCCCCCCAGTGTTCTACCCCTGACTACAAGCTCTGGAGAGACACTGAGCCAGAAATAGTCAGCTCTATCTCCTTCAAATTCCTGCCCCACAGAAACTGAGGAATAATAAGACGACTGCTGTTTTAAGACATATACAGAGCATTGCTCCCAAAGCAGTGAGTGGCAGATATGGGATCCAAACCCGGGTTGGCCCCCTCAACCATGTATTCTTTCTACATGATTGCTTCCAGCAGAGGTTTTCAAAAAAATTTTTGTTAAAATATATGTTCATAAAACTTACCATGTTAACTATTTTTAACTATACACTTCAATAAATACACTCACATTGTTGTGCAAACACTCCCCAGAATTCTTTTCATCTTGAAAAACTGAAACTGTCTACCCACTGAACAACTGCCCCCTCCCCCTCCCCCAGCCCCTGGCAACCACCATTCTACTTCCTGTCTCTATGAATTTGACGACTCTAGGTCTCTTGTGCATGTGGAAGCATATATTATTTGTCTTTTTTTTCTGTGACTGGCTTGTTGCATTTAGTGTGAGTGTATGTGTGAGTTTGTATATTTATATACTCATATTTTAAGCCTGTGTTTATTAGTGAGTCTGACCAGTGAGTAACAAAGGTTTGTCAAAGAAAAATGTTAGAGCTTCCAGGTCCTGTGAATCACAGGTGCAACATTTCCCAGGAAGGACCTTGCAACAGCACTTACTCTAACAATGACAATTCAGTGTCCTGCCTCTAAAGGGCTTTGAAGAAAGAGGAACCCATGAATCAAGAGTAAGATAAGGCTGTTTGATTAGTTTCAACTTGTTCGCTGTTTGACTTCCCTCTAAGAGCCATGCCTTGAGAATGAAATCATTTTCTCTCACACAGCCCTTTCAAAGAGCATCAGACACAAACACTCACTGTCTGCTTCTTTATTTCCTCTATGTCAAGGGGTGTGCACTGACTTGGTGAAATTTCTGTGGCTAGCTGTATCAGCCAAAAATCTGCAGGGAATCAGCAAAGATGCTACTACTTGTTTACACAGACTAAGACCAAGCCTTGACCTTCTCTGCCTTCCCCTATGCCTAACCTAAGACCAACAAGCCAATCTGGGCCGAGGTGCACACTTTCAAAGTCAAGGTCTTAGCTTCCTCTCTCCACACTCACCCTAATTGCCTAGTCCACTTGTTACACCACAAAAGAATGGAAGTGGTCTTTTTCTAATCTCCCAGCATCCTAGCCCACAGTTATGGGCTGAATTTTGTCTCCCTTAAGGTTTATACGGCCCTGGTTGGTGTGGCTCAGTGGACTGAGCAACAGCATGTGAACCAAAAGGTCACGGATTTGATTCCCAATCAGGACGCATGCCTGGGTTGTAGGCCAGGTCCCCAGTTGGGGGTGTACCAGTGGCAACCAATCCATGTATTGTATCTCTCACACAACAATGTTTCTCTCCCTCTTTCTCCCTCCCTTCTCCTCTCCCTAAAAATTAAATAAATAAAATCTTAAAAAAAAATCGTATGTTGAAGACTTAAATCTTGGTACTTCAGACTAACTGTAGACTAACTGTATTTGGGTCTTTAAGGCAGTTATTAGGTTAAAATGAGGTCAGTAGGCCCAAATCCAGTATGACTGGGTCCTTATAAGAAGAGAAAGGCATGAAAGGCTCATGCTCAAAGCGGAGGGCCCTGTGAGGATGTGAAGAAGACAGCCCTCTGCAGGCCACATAGAGAGGCCTTAGAAGAAACTATCTGAACCCTGGCTGCTGTGGCTCAGTGGATTGAGCTCTGGCCTGCAAACCAAGTGTGGCTGGTTTGATTCCCAGTTGGGGCACATGCCTGGGTTGCACCCCAGGTTCCTAGTTGGGGGCGCACAAGAGAGACAACCACACATTGATGTTTCTCTCCCTCTCTTTCTCCCTTCCCTTCTCTCTAAAAACAAATAAATAAAATCTTAAAAAGGAAAGAAAGAAAGAAAGAAACCATCTGCCCACACCTTGACCTTGGACTTCCAGCCTCCAGAACCATGAGAAAATACATTTCTTTTGTTTAAGCCCCCAGTCTGTGGTACTTTTTGTTATGGCAGCTCTAGTAAATGGATACACTTATCAACAGAAAGTTCACAGCCTTGAGGTTGGGACTTCAGTCCAGAAAAGTACTGAAGGTAATAATCAGAAACTCAAAAGGCAAGAAAGCCTTTCAATACAGCTTCTCTTTCTGAATGTTTCACAAGTGGCCTACTGGCAGCTTAAGATGGTGGTCCTGGTGGCAGAGCCTGGGGTGAGGGCTGACCTTCACCAAGCCCTCTGGGGCCCCCAGGCTCAGAAGGGGAATGACTGTGGCTCTAGATTCTAGAAGTCTAACAAGTACGCGGGGATGTAGTAGGTGTTTGGAGCATGGTCTAAGAGGCTCATCTCTGAGCACTTAACTCCTTCCTTCTTCTGGGCATGATTGGCCTTCTTTCTCCCTCATCTCTTCCGGTCTTTGGGGCTTTTTCCACCTACCCCTCCTGCCAGGATGCTTTACTACCAGGACAGTCAGAAGAAGGGATTGTATCATGCAAATCCTGATACAGTTTTGGTTTTTCTTTTGTGGGAAGGGTGATAAGGGACAGAACGGACACCTGCTGTTTAAGCAGGTGATAAGATGGGTGGGATGGTAGACAGCATAATGGCCCCTAAATTCCGAATCTTTGAAATCTGTGAATATGTTACCTAATATGGCAGAAGGGAATTCCCTGCTGTGATTAAATTATGGATCTTAAAAGATTATCCTGGATTATCTAGGTGGCTCCAATGTAATCACTAGGGTCCTTAGAAGGGGGAGGCACGAGGGTCAGAGTCAGAGAGGGAGATGTGATGGTGGAAGCAGAGGTGACAGACAGAGGTTTGAAGATAATGGTTTTGAAGACAGAGGAAGATGCTACAAGGTGAGGACTGAAGGCTGCTTCGAGGAGCTGGCAGGGCTCCTCCAAGGAGCTGGAATGTATTCACCCCTAGAGCTGCCACAACGGAGTGTGACCCTACTGACCCACTGTAGACTTCTGACCTCTGCAGTGTAACTTGGTGTTTTAAGCCACTAAGTGTGTGATAATTTGTTACAGCAGCGCCAGGAAACCCACACAGGGGGAAAAAATGAAAGTCCTTGAGAACAGCTGCTATCACATTTAAATAAGCATTGATAAGTGCCCAGAAATAAAAATAACACACAAAGCTAAAGCTTCTGTCCCTTAAAACAGTGGACCTCAAAGATAGTCTCCCAGCCAGCAGGGTCAGTGGCACCTGAATGTGGGTCAAATTCTCAGCCCTCACCCCAGAGCCACTGATTCAGAAACTCTGGGGGTGGGGCCTGGCAGTCTGGGTTTTAACAAGCCCTTTGGGTGATTTTGCTGCGCACCGAGGTTCAGCTTAAAAGTAAGTCATCTGGGCCAGTTCTTCACGAGTGAAGGGTACCTGTGGGCCTCTGGTGTCTGTGTTCCTATTGAGTCTACAGCTCAGCTAGTTATTTCACAATTTATGCTTGACTAGGAATCAGTGATGGGCTCTACAGGGGGAATGTGGAAGGAGGGGGAGCCCAGAATTCAGTCTCCATGTGTTCACAAGTCCCCACTCCCTTCACATAGCCTGTGCCTGTGGTAGAGGGGCCAAGAATCCGGCTAGATTGTTGTTCCAGAGCCCTGCATTATCACATGCATTTGTCCCTGTCTGGAGTGGCAGAGGAGATGGTTATTTTCCCTCTTAGCTTTAAAGTGCTTACCTGCTGGAGGCAACCCCATACTGGGTAGTTTGAAAGATACTTTTGAAAACAAGAGTGGACTTACCACTTCCAGAAGTTCTGGAATCACATAAACATTAATTTCAGTCCTGGATCTGCCTCCTGTTAGTTGGGTGACCCTAGGTTGTGTAATCTCTCCGAGCCTCAGTGCTGTTTCTGTACACTAGGCATGCTAAAAGGACTTTTGTGATAGCATTGTTGAGAAGTCAAGTGAAATAATTTATGTCAAGATGCTAATGCAGGACCTAGAAGAAGGTAAATGCTTAGTGGCCTTGTTACTAATTATCATAAATTGTAGTTAATATTGTTAGTAGAAATGAATAGCTATTGTTTACACTAGCCCTGATATTCATCATCTCCTATTTCCAGGCTTCATATGTATAAGGGATCCAACTCACAAGTTCAGTCCATCTGAAGTTCTGTTGACATCTCTTGAGGTTCTTCAAGGCTCTGCGAAAAGGGAAAGTCCCCTATAAAACGATGGCACTTCTCATAGCTGCTCAGCTGATGGAACTTCTCGCAGCAGCCTGGGTCCCCTGTGCCAGGATGTGGCTGGACCTCAGCTTGGAGGTTCCCGTTCCCTCCTCGCTGCCTGTCTTCCTCTGACCCATCTGGTCAGATCTAGTATTTTTCCTCCCTCCTCCTTGGGCCCCTTCCATATCACCCAGCCAGCTGCTTCCACATCCCATCTCGCAAGCGGAAGTGAGGCGCATTTACCACCTTTGCGTGTAAGTGACAGCTTTTGCGATGAGATTAATAAAATGCCAATGCTTAGGGGAAACCAGGCTCTCCCTCAGTCACTTCTGCTCCGCCTTTCTTGTGACACATAAAACGGGCCTGACCAATGTTAGCCTGTGCGATGTGGTCATGTCAGCCTCTTTGGGAGACCGTGGGCGCCGGTGACCTGGGTGTGAACTGTCCCTTTGTTAGAGTGGGTCTGAGACACGCTGCCACTGCGTGAGCCTGCATGCAACTGGTCAGTGTGTCCTTGGCTGTGCCACTGAGCATGTGCAGGGCTCCGTGCATCACTTGGGGTATCTGCCCTTGATGGCAGAGGAAGTATTCCAGTTCACCGCCGGATGCATCAGGGTTTTTCCTCAGCTACCACCGGACGACTGAGTGAAGGCATTCCAGGAAACCAGAGGGCTGTTCCAGCCTCTGCGATTTCAAAGCAAACTGCTTGGCAAGGCTGCTGGCTCTTTCCTGCCATGTCATTTTCTCTCAGCTGTACTCTACTTTGCGGCACGCTCACTTACCACTGGATCCCACAAACTAAGATTTATCTTTCTTAGAACGAAGAGCCTATTCATTTTTCCTCCACAGAAACTTTTAACTTTTTAAGATTCAGGATGACCCCAAAGGTCATGATAAAGACTACGAGAATAGGGGAAACTAACAGATGAAGAATACTCTACCCCCTTTTAATTCACATTTATTCTGTTTAACAGGGGGCGTTGGTTGTATTACATCTGATTTAGGCCATATGCACCCAAGGGTAGTGGTTATGGACTCAATGTTGGGTCTCCACAAAATCCGTATGTTGAAGCCCCAACTCCCAATGTGATGGTATTTGGAGGTGGGGACTTTGGGAGGTGACTAGGTTTAGATGAGGTGATGAGGTGGGGTGCCCCTGATGGGATTAGTGCTCTTGTAAGAAGATATACCAGATTGCTCTTTTTTTCCTCTCTCCATGTAGAGACATAGCAAGGGCATGTGAAACACAGCAAAAAGGTAGCCCTCTGCAACTAAAGACAAAGACAAAAGTTCTCACCAGACATTTAACCTGCTGGGTCTCTTGAGTTTGGACTTCCCAGCCTCCAGAATTGTGAGAACATAAATGTCTATTGTTTAAGCCACGCAATCTGTGATATTTTGTTGTAATAGCCCAAGCAGACTAGGCAGTATCTCAAGAACAAAATACACGAAACTTCAAGAAATAGATCACAAAGACCCAGGCAGCTGTCACTGAATGTTCCTCCTCCCTGTCCTAAAAGACAAAACAGTGATTTTCCAAAGATGCTCCCAGAAGCAAAGTCTAGACATCACACACAGAATATGCAAAAAGAACCAAGGCCATGAGCTCTTGAACCTGCCCAGTGCCTGCCTCACAGAGCCTCCCCCTCTACCTCCGTGGGTTTCACAGCAGCAGTTCCTACCTCCTGCTTCTCGAAGGACATTGTTTTTCATTCTCTTCAGCCACAGCAGTTCCACATGTAACCCCACAGCAATACTGTGAGGGCATAGAACACGTGTTACTATGATTGTGTCCTGTGCACTGCAAGGATCAGGCCTTGGCTGATGAGCCTTGGAAAGAGTTACTGTCACTCAACCGTGAATAAAAAACTGCAAAATCAAAACTAATAAAAATTTAATGAAATGCTATTATAAACTAACATTATGTTAGCATCACTTCTTGTTAAACAATTAACAAAATTCTATTACTTGAAAGTACTTTATGGGTTAGATTTTTTTTTCATTTTGTGAGGAATTCCTATGTAGGTATGATTACCAAGGAATCATAGCTAATCAAACTAAATAAATTTTACATATGTAATTATAATTATAGACAAAAAATGATGAAAATTCTTCCAAAATATTTATCCAGAAAACAAATTCATTTAGAGGATGTAGATCATTGTAATATGTTTGAAATGATATAGGGTGGCTTTTCTAAAGGAAGCAGAGCCTGAGTTCCTATGAAGTTCCTAAATCCCCCAGTTACCCCCACTGCCAGATGAGGATGCCAAACACTGAGGAAATGACTTGCCCAAGGGGAGCTAATAAGCATGGAGGTGAAACTCAAAGCCTCACCTCCAAGGCACAAGGCTGCTTCTGTTCAGTATCTTCAGGGAGATCCCTTAAACAGGATCACGCAGACCAGTGCCCCTTACTGTAGACACACATTCTGGAGTGTGTTTACTTATTTGTGCTCCATTGTAATTATCCACAAAAACTCACCCAATATTGTGAGACTATACCCGAAAGTACTCAGTACTATATGTAAACCTGGAGATTTCACTGCGTGCCATCTCCCTTAGATACTTTATCACAAATTGAAACAAAGCCTCTTTAGCTCTATCTGAAAACATAGTTATACTGAAAAGGAGGGTAGTATGGTAGATGACTTAAAGGACTATTACTTACTTTGGGTTTGGGGTTCTATGAACTTGAGCTAGGAACTTCTCCATGCCTTGGTTTCCTCCTTTGAAATCAAGTAATAATAAGAGTAGCTCCTGAGCTCCTGTGAGGTTTTAATGAGGTAATGCATGTATTTCCCTTGCTTGCAAACATATTATAGTTACAAACACATTATAAGTGCTTCTCAAATGTTAGCTTATAGTATTGTTACTCACTTTCACAGCTTATCAATAGTAATTTGTCCAGGACTTAAAAAGTACATTTAAGAGGCTAGTGGAAATAAAAAAGTTATAGCTCCTATGGAGGGGCATATAGCAATATGTGGTTGCCTGGGCTTCTGAGAGACTATGTGGAGCAGACCTGCCAACTTTCATGGAACATATAGTATGAGTTGGAATACTTTTGTGAAGTTCAACCACTGATATTTGAGAGCTGTTTGTTATTGTAGCAATGTCTTTCAAGACCTAGACCTTCCCTGGGGTCTCTTTCTGATCCAGCCAGGCAAAATTTCTAGGCTAACTTCTATGGTCATATAGCTCTTTCTATATACTCCTACTGTTGAATTTTTATTATATTAAATTTTCAGTATCCGTTTACATAAATGCTGCCTTTTCTAGAAATCATAATTAGGTCGGGTTCATCTTTCTATCCCCATGGCCTAGTACAAGGCATGACATAGTGTAGGCATTTAATAACTTTATCCATTAATTTTTCTTAAATAGATTAATAGCAATGAAGTAATAAAATGTTATGTTTGGGAACAGTCTTTCTGTGCTTGCTGCCATTGTCCTCAAGCAGCCTGAATTCTTTCCCTCATTGTGTTTTATAAATATAATGTTGTATGTCTGCTATGGTATTGAAAAGATTGGTATGTTCTAAATAATTCTATGGTGGTATTTTTAAAATATTCCATTTTAAATTTGATGAACATATGCTAGAATACTGCTACTTCAAAGCAATATTAAAAAGAAAAAGAAAACAAAGCACTCCAAACTTAAACCAAATCAATAACCAGATTAAAAAAAGAAACAGTTGAGTAAAAGACATTTGGAGACACGCTGATCATTTCTGTAATGTGATTTTTTTGTGTGTGTGTGTGTGTGTGTAATGTGATTTTGATTGTATCCACCCCATTGTTAGATTTACATGATATTATATGTAATAAAATTATATTCAATTTAGTAAAAAATAAATTCATATTACTTTAGGCACTTTAGTATTCTTAAAAGCTTATGAAATAACAGCAAACAAAAGTCATAGCATTGACTTTGCTAATTCAGTTTTTGAGCCAATATAATAAAAATAAAAATGCTAACAAACACCTAAAATATTTTGAGTACCTATGTGCCAAATGTTTTACTATGTACTTCAACATGATCTCATCTTATTTAAGCTCTTAGTTATCTGGAGTGCTAAGTAGCTTTAGCCCCATTTTACAGATGAGAAGAATGTAGTTCAGAGTGAGTAATTTGTTTCAGATTACAACACAGCCATGAAGTTATGGCTACAAGGTTTGAATTTAAGAATGCCCTTTCTACTGTTCTACACTTTCCTCCAATTCAGTGTGTTCTAAACTCAGTGTTAGGAGCATATTTGAGGAGGTCATCTGTAAAATCAGCAATGAGATATAGAAGACTTAAGAGGAAATTAAACTTGCTTCTATACCTCCTAACAGGCACAGGTTCAATCAACCCTATACACAACAGAGTTGTGTCTAGCAGCTTTCTGTTTCCACCCAATGACACATGTTGGTTTAAACTAAGAAATACCTAAAATTCCACACATTTCTCCAAAACATTTCAGATCCACAAAGCTTTTGGACTGGTATTTGACTTTGCATTTCACTGATATATTATTGTAAATCCTTTGGCTTTTTCCTCAGTAAAACCAAATGAGAGTCATAATGTATATTCTTCCAAATTAAAATATTCATGGCTTCAACAAAACTTCTGTATGTACAGCTGTGGTATGTAAGCACTTTAGTTGAATACGAAATACACATAGGATCAATACACATAAAGTCAACTGTAAAGTTGACTTTACAGTTAATTTTAATGGGTGTGATGTATAATTTAAGAGGGTGTGATCCCCAGGTTCATACTTCAAATTGCAGCAGTAAGTCATTTCAGCAGTTGTCTAACTCATGGTGTGTTCCAAAATTAACAGTAGGGTCAGACTCTCATTTTAGATTGAAAACGTAAAGGCCACTTTCTGAATTTGGGATTCAAATACAAAAGTGGTTTGCTATCATTATTAAATTGGCCTCAAAGACTGCTAATTAGACCACTTGTCCTCAAAAACTGCCTTATTTGGCAGCTTAATCAGTGTGGTTATTTTTTTAAAGTAAGAGCTTTACTTACATTGAAAACTTCCAGTAGATTGCTAAAAATAATAAAAACAAACATAGACATTGAAACTTACACTCTTAAAAAACAAACAAACAAACAAACAAAAAGGAAATAAACCAGTGACTAAAACTGGCAGATTTTCCTTTATAGCTTGCTTTCGGTTTATAAATTTCTACTTCCTGCCCCTGGGAGGGTAGTGAAGGCTAGGTTATAGTGCTTCAGGTGCCAACTGTCTTCTGGGTTATGCTAATCTGTTGCTAGGTGCTCAAGGCTGCTAATTCAGCAAGAACTATTAGTTTTTGGCTACGGAAGTTCAAAGATTTACAGAAAGCTACCCTGGATATCTGTGGTTGTTGTCACTTTAGTTCTTGTTATTCAAAAATTTTTGTATTTTTGATCAGTTTTGACAAATGGCACACTCACAAATACAGTGAATTTACAATCTACTTCATTAAAATACACTAGCCATATCGATGAAATCAGTCTTTATCTAACACTTCGTTTGTTGGATCAGCCTGAAAACCTTTCTTCTTCTCTCAATCCCCACCCCCTCCTCCTGGACTTGCAGAGCAGGTTAGGGGACACTTCCATCTGACGGGAACACCCTTGTTTAGGGTTGTGGTTGGCTCCTGGCACTGTTCATTTGGGTAACTGCTCCCCGATCCACAGAGATGTCATGGCTCCCAGTGAGGTAATAAGGAACTCTATTCCCCCTAAGTTCTCTTAAAGTGGAGAAACAGCGGTTTATGCTGGTTGTTTGTGGCTTTGCCCCAAGTGAAACTGACTTACAGTGGTGTGCTATGATATAATCCTAGAGGAATCATCATTTGTTTGCTATAATGATCTTTGGACACTGGAAAGAGGGAAGGATGTAGGGAAGTTAACAGAGAAAGAAAAATGGTCAAGAAGAGAACAAAAGCTTATTGAGCACCTACTGTATTCCATTCACTGTGTTCAATTAGCTTGTGTAGTCTTACAGCTGCCTTAAGAAATAGAGCTCCCCGTTTATTAGTGAGGGCACCAAGGGAAATACTGCTTACTTGCCAAAACCATCCAGTAAATGGTTGGCTTTCTGTTGCCTGAAGAATCCCCATACCCTTACTCCACAACTTCTGAGTGCAGCTGGAATAGAGGAGGAGGGGTGGGAAGGCAGGACGGGGGGGGGGGGGAAAGAAAAACTAAAAGTGAAAAAAAACAAACAAACCCAAAAAACGAATGTGAAAGAACTCTGAAATGCTGCCAATAGTTATTCAAGGTTAATTCTACTGATGTGAGGGTAATCCTAAACAAGACCCCAAATTAGGCATACCTTGATCCATCTTCTAGTTTCTGGGTCACATGACTCCAGCTTTGCAATTTCAGGAGGGTCCTACTTTTCAGAAGCTATTTGGTAAATTCTGTACTTAATGCTCATCCCTCCCAGAGACATTGCTATGCAATAGGAAAATTTTGCCAAAAGTATAATGACAATTTTCTGCAAGATACATTTGGGAAGAGAACATTTATGTGCTTATTAGTAGGTTGATCCAGCTCCCAGGTTAGCCTTGTAAGCAGGAGGTCTGGGTGTGTTTTTTTGTTTGTTTTTTCTGCAGAGACAACTTCCTTGAGTCTTGTTTTCAGTTTCCACAATATTGCATTTTTAGATTCTCGACACTCTGTTACCTTTCACTCCTTCCCTGGAGGAAGCCCTTCCCTATCTCTGGAGCAGTCTGACTTGAAGACCTCTAAAGATGTTTTGTTTTGACTTAAGTAAAAAATGTGGAAACTTTATTCCAAATTTATTACCAGAAATAAGTCCATCAGCTATCTATTTGTTAATGGATTTCCCACAGTCTAACCTGACAAATGAACATATTGCTTTGCTCAAAAAGTAGAAAGACACAGTGATAAAAACAAAATTCACCTGGGGAGGAAATGACATTTGGCATATTTTTTAAATGTTATAATCATTTGGGGCTGCTATGGACTGAATATTTGTGTTCACCAAAATTCACGTGTTGAAATTGTAACCTCCAAGGTGATGGTATTAAGACGTGGGGCTTTTGGGAGGTCAATAGGCCCTAAGGGTGAAGCCTTCATGAATGGTGTTAGTGCCTTTATAAAAGGGACCCCAGAGAGCTCCCTCACATTTCCTCCACGTGAGGGCCCAGCAAGACGTCAGCAGTCTGCAGTGCAGAAGCAGGTTTTCACCAGACATCAACTCTGCCGTTGACCAGATCTTGGACTTCTAGCCTCCACACATAAAAGAAATAAATTTCTGTTGTTTAAGCCACTCAATGTATAGTAATTTGTTACAACAGCCCTGATGAATGAAGACAGGGGTATTATGGTACTCATTCCATGTCATATTACGGAAAATAGAACTTCTTAGGTAAAGTAAACGAGTATCTCAGTGCTCAACACACATGTAAAGTCAGATCAGAGCTTCGTAACAGAAAAGCAGCTATATTTTTATAGGTTTACAGTACAAGCATGAAGCTGTGGGTATTATGAATTTTGAAAATGGGAACAAAGATTGCAACAAGTATTTACTTAGTTTATTTTTCCTAAGCTTGAGGATTTGTTGCAATTACTAGGTCTGAGGCCATGAGGTCGTCAAAAACACTATCTTGGATGTGACGACAGACCTCAGTTCCCTGCTCTGATGGCTCAAGAACCATTACCAAGGAGAAATGAGACACGTTAAAAATATCTGAATAAAATGAAGTGAGAAGAAGAAAAAAAGCTTTGTGTTTCCAGGGGAGCTTTTGTTTATGAAATTGAAGCTGTACAGTCACCTTGAGTGCTAATTGAAACCCCACAGTGTCCCCACCAAGGGGCCATCAAAAGTGGGCAATGGCTTGGAGAATCTTCTTGTTTATTTGATTTTTTTCATAGAGGCTCATCAGTTCCTATTTTTAAAAACATAGAACTTTTCCAAAAAAGTCAAACTTCATTCTCTCATATAGGCTTTGCAAAGGATTTGATGTCGTTTTGGTATTTTGGACTCTCACCTACCTACAAGGTATAAACAAACCACCTTTGAGGCAGGTCTCATCACAGACCACACCCTGGTTATCAGTTGCAAAGGTCTGTCATCAGCTTCCGTTGCCTCAGACTTGCTACCTCCCTGCCCAAATGCTCCCTACTCCCCACGTGCCTGAACACATCTTGCATGCCAGATGAAGAGCTTGTGGTTGGGCTGGACCTTCCCTCCCTGGGAAGAAATAGCCGCCTACGGAATATCAGAGCAATTCTAATCAGGCATGACTCAGCTATTCCGTGACTTCCGTTCTCACTTTTCCTTGATTAGGCTGTACACTGGTCCTACTTGTAGAAACACGGGTATGTGTCTCCCCAGCCCTCTTCAAGTTCAAGAGGGAAAAGTCCCTTTTAAGAGGAATATTTAGAAGATTCTATAATGGCATTCTTGCCATGGGTGGTACCCCCCACCCCTTGCCATTGCCCCTGTTCTCTCCTCTTTCCCCCAATTTGCTGTCCGGATGTTTCTCTTTTACCCCAGTTTTCTCAGAGTTTGGGATTATCAGTCTAAAGTTAGATCCAGAATTCATCACCATTATCAATAAAACTTTGCAGTTATTTTTTTCAAACTCGTTTTTTCCTGTTCACACATTTATTTCAAAATAATTAAAGCAGCGATGTGTGTTTCTGTTTTAGTATAATTTTAAATCTTTAAAATGTGGAAAGATGATTTACTTTGATCTTACCATTAATGGGATACAGATTTTTTCTTTCTGGAGATTTTAAAAACTTACATGAAGCTGCAAAATGCTGAAGGGGGCAGCCCTGCTGCCGAAAAAGAAGGAACAAAAACTGCATGACATAAATACTTGTTAGGAAGTAGCACATTAAATCTGTTGGTTTTCTTTTATGACTTCGACTATTGCTTTTTTCTTAAAGAGAACAGAAAAGGAAAAGATAACCTACCTAAAATATTAACATTATTTTCAAGTTCTAGGATAATCTAGAACAGAGTCATTTTGAAGAAAAGGAAGTAGGTTTCATTTCTGGCAGTGGATCCCCACCACTGATTTGCATGTTTCTTGACATGATAAGCTCTATGAGGATGCCTTGAGTTCATTCCACAGATGGAAAATAGCAAGTACAGGAATTAGCGAAACATTCACAGGGACTACCATCTGAGGTTTGATTTTGAATCAAGAGATAGTGTCCGACACACATTTCTCTGAGCATGCTTGTCAAAAATCTCACATTCCAGATGCCCCAAGAATGCATGCATTGAACACTCACACACCCCATCCACCAACTGCACCTAGGTGGCCCCTGCACACACGTTTTAATAGTTACAACAGAGCATGCTCCCAAGCTTTCAAGCTTCTACAGCCCTCAGCCAATCAACTGCCAAAAAGATGCTCAAGCAGCAGTTGAAGTGGGTCTGACCGCTGGTACTGACTGTTGCTCCAGAGAACTTCCTGTGAGCCCCAGGGACTCAGAGGAGGTGATGAGGAGTCTGCCAGAAAAGCCCAGGCAGTCAGTCTGCTTCCTGCCCTCATTATTCCTCACTCTCTCATCGTTCTCTGGAGACCATAAATCTGTTTTGGGGGTTCAGATAGGCCATGCTACCCAGTAGTAACTAGTTACTACCAAAAATGATGAACAGAACAATAATTCTAGCAGAACAATAGTTTTACATTATCTAATGTTTTCTTGGCTTTCTAAAAAAATTACTTGTTGTTTTTGTATTCTTTTGTTGCAAGTAGAATACTGTGCTTAAGCCAAGCAGGCAATGTAAAGCTCTGACTTCAAAGCCATTTCTTGATAAAACATCAAACAGCCCGGAGTGGACCAACAGTTATCTAGAAGTCTACAGATAATTAACTGAAACTCAGCACCCACTTGCCTTGGGAATTTCTCATGGTTCTACTTGCTTTTGTTGCCATTTCTTCTATGTTTTGTTTGGCAGGGAGAGGTTTGGATGCCTCTCAATAAAATTCCTACCAAGCATGGGGAATTCCTGCTTAGCCTTGCAGAGGCCTGAAACATGCACTGTGCACTCATTTGCTTCTGGAGGCGACATCATTTTGCCTCTCCCTCTTGATTTGGAAACACCACTGCCTGCATCTTCTCCTGATCTTTTCCTTACTTTAGAGGAGCAGCATACTTTCTGCCAGGAATGTCAGAAATATTGTCTTTTAAACTTAGTTTTGAAAACTGTGACGGTACTAAATCTACAGAAGCCACAGAGCTCACACTATGGATTTGCTGGTGCCATGAGTATATTAGTGAGGCCCTCTCTCATCTTCCAACCTTCAAACTCCAGCCCTCTCAATCCCTTTATTTTGAGTCAAGCGGATGGTCTCACCACTCCAACCCCCCTGCATTTTCCCACTCCCCACCTCCATGCATTGCCCATTCATCAAGCCACATCTCTCTTTAAATGTGAAGACTCACCTTAAACCCCACCACCTCTTCCAAGGAGTCTCCCCTGATTAAGTGGGGATGAAGAAACCTCCGAAGCATGACTGACAAACTCCCAATACATAAGAACACATACATCCCAAAACAAACACAGAAACTCACAAAAAGAGAAAATTACACATTCTCTACTTTCTGATTGTATGCTCCTATGAGTGTAAGGGAATAAACTTTATGCCAAAACCAATTAATCATTTCAAACAATAAGGCATTTTTAATATTCTTGGGGGTTACTCAGGAAAACACTGTTCTGACTTCTCTTTCCCAGTGATTCTCCTCTTCCTTTAAATCCTGCTTCCTTTTCTTCTTAGCTTCTTGGATGCACAACTAACGGGGACTGCCAGTTGCCCAATACGAATGATATGGAGAACACTAAAGGGAGCTGGTCCTTGCAATACCTCCTGGTTGCTGAATCACACTGTTTGGGATGAACCGGCATTTGAGCCTGGCAAAGGCCTTAGCTCCTTAATTTTGTCATCAGGAAGCCTGATGACTCCATGTCTGGTATGTTGTCATCAGGGACCAAAAACACTCTAAAGAGGGCCCTGCTAAAAGAATGGGAACAAGGCTCCTGGTAAGACTCAATGCCTAGCCTCAAATAAAACCTTTGGAAAGCAAAGGGATCTCTACAGAGCACTGGATATGAGGCAATCACAGCAGAAAATAGAAACAGACATGTTTGCTGCCCTCTTGGGTCAGTGTTAATGCCACGTGTGGAGGGCAGAGAGACTTGTGGCAGAAAATGACCAGAATGAGGAGAAACACAGATGGCATGATGAGAGCTGGCAGTTAGAACATGGCATCAACACCACCGCCACAGAAGCTTTCTAGCTACAAAGCCACGCTATGCAACCTTTAAGCACAACATTGCTGATTTTGTGGTTGTAAAACGTACCTTCAACAGCAGAACTCAGTTTTATGACACCTTGAATAAAAACAAAAAGTGGCAGTTATATAATGGACCTGAATTACCTTTCCCAATCTTCTCACAACAAACACATGCTTCAGAGCTGGATTTTTTTTTTCCCTGGCATTTTGATAATTTAACTAAACAAACATCAACTTCAAGATCTAGGTAGTTTTCAGTCCTTGATTAAACATCATGGGTGTCTTCATTTTTCCACAAGAATCATTTGGGGGGAGATTTTCACTAAATGGATCTGGCATGTTCTTGGGTGAAATGAAGACCAAGTTTGTTTGTTTGACTATTTCTGTGTATACATCATGCTGAATAATGGATTGATACAACTTCCCACAACAGGACACTAGTGTCTAGTACTTCCTATTTATTACTGTGTATGAGAGCATTTGGTACATATTGGAACAAGGTTTCTGCTGAAATGTGTAACAGGTGGTTAAAAACCATGGTGTGATCTGGCAACTTCCTTCTTTGGGGTAGCTGGGCCACGGGCCATTTTCTGGTCTGATGAGTTCAGCATTCCTGCTCCCTGAAGGTCAGACAGTGAAAGGGCTATTTGAGCATGCCAAATTGTTCAGGAAACAAGTGGACATTACCTTTGGCTGTATACTCATGTGTTTTTTGGTGAATTTAAAGGTGAACATACTAAACTAAGATAAATTAGACCTGCTTCAATAATTTGATTTAAAAAGTATTTTTTGGTAAAACCTAGTTTTAAATGAATAATATTCCCCAAACTCTCTGTGATAGCCATGATAAAAATATCTACAGTTTCATTTGGTTGACATTCTGATTCTCTTTGAAGCTAGAGGAGTTTCAAATTAAAAATGGAAACAAAACTGGTGAACCAAATTGGCATCAGCATGAACACACTCTGATTTTAACAGATTATGTTTGCAAAAAGATAAACTTTGCTCTCTGGGTTTCCAAAAGGCTATTTTCAAGTTACCTGTTTAATTTCATGTTCCTGCAGAACCAGTACTGTCTGCTCAATGTTTAACAAGGGACTCTCCAGGGGAAAAAGTATGTATACATATATGTATGTGTATTTATTATAAATGTTGCTGATATGAATAATCCATATTACAGAATTTACAAATAATAATAGAATATGCAGTATTCTTTAGTGCCAGTTATATTATAGCCAATTGATTCTCACATAATGCTTTTGTTGATTTTGGCCAAACACTTGTATTCACAGCCAGCAAGTCAACTATGATTTGACAAATCATGCACTGGGTAGCATTTCAATCTGCTCTTTTCCCAGTTAATTATCATTACATCATTTTTCTGACCTGCTGTTAAAACTTTTTTACTTTAATATAAGTTCTTTTCATTAAATTAAAACTATTTCAACGTTAACACTATGCAAATACTTCCACCATGACTTATCTCAAGCTACCAGTTTGATGTCATGACTGTGGCATTGGGAAGAGTTGGGCAGTAGCAACATCATTATGTAGTATTTCACTATAGAAGTGCAGTAGATATCAACAACCTCAAGAATATAGATAGTAAAATGTAGTCAAATGAGTAAGATGTAAATATTTTTTACTGGGGACCCCCCCAAAACAGAATTTATTTATTAAAAATGTGTATTTAATTTTACATGTTTAAACTTCAGTCACCTTTAAAGTACTCTCCATTTGATGCAATACACCTATTGAAACTTTTTCCTACTGCTTAAAATAGTTTTTAAACCCATCTATTTTGATGGCTTTTAGTGCTTCTGCTGTTTTTTGTTTCACCTCTTCCACATTGGCAAAACGTTTCCCTTTGAGGAATTTTAGCATCCGCGGAAACAAAAAAAGAAGTCACTTGAGGCAAGATCAAGTGAATAGGGAGGGTGGGGCATGGGGTCATGCCATTTTTGGTCAAAAACTGCTGAACACTCAGTGGGCAGGTGTGCTTGTAAATCCCTCATCATGAAATGGGCAAATGTGTTGAAAGAATCTTCAAAAAAATTAACTGAAGCCAAATGCAGCCTCTCACAACAACGCCAGCTGGTATACTGTTACAGATGGGTTTCTAGAACACTCACCTAGCAGGGAAACCTGTACTACAATTGGCCTGCCCTCCAGAAGATAATTCCATTTTCGGGGTCCCCCCTTGTAGGTATATATTACCTTTGTTTTTAATATAATTTATTTAATTATACATTTAAATAATTTAATTTATAATAATGACTGTGTTTAATAACAGACTTGCAAAATTTCTGAAAATTAACAACTGGCTCTTACAAGCTGGTATGTACCAGTCTAGCATAGCATTATTATAACTGATGTTTATTCCCACTCAGGTTCAGAAAAGAAAATCTTAATCTTCAAAATACTTTCTGAGACAGTCACAAAAAGGGTTATAACTTAACTGAACAAGCTGAATGTGAGTGAGCTTAGCCTTTATAGTTATTTTGCCAGTAATTTCAAAACCTCTTAAACCTGTCATACACAAAAATATACTACACATAGATTACCTTGGAAATAACAGTCATGGACAATCAACTAAGAACACAACCTAAATGGACCTGGCATTCTTTTGGTCAGGCAACTATGCCAAGAGGTATGAGTCACTGGCTTATTAAACAATGATCCTGTCTTTTTTAAACTGTGGAATCTTTATACAGGAAACCAGGTCAGAATATAATTTTCTTCAGCCATATTTATTTTTGTGTTTAACCATAATGTCAGCAAAAGTTATTCAAGTGAAAGGGCAACAAGGCACTCTAATCATTGTGTAGAAATAGGCTCTATGCAAGTAAAGCAAGAAATCTAAACAAATTCTAATGGGAGATGTGGGTGGTGGTGGACCACAGCCCAGTAATGCATTTATTGAGTAAAGGGAAAAGGTAAGTTAAAAAACAAATAAAAGTCTGACTTTAGAACGCTAATGAGAAAGATTATTTTAATAAAAACTTTAGTGAGTCATTACCTCCATATGGCCCGTTCTTATTATTTTTTTTAACCCGAAATCAAACTTTTCCTTATAGTAAGATAGGCCTTTAGCTAAATCTAGTTGGATAGCTAATATTAACCATATACAAAAAAAAAATTATAGAACAAGGGGAAATATATATTTTATTTTAAAATAGGAATATATTTTAAAGTTTGACTCTTTAAGAAATGATTGATGTTGATGCTAAAAAGTTACACATAGCACTGCTGACTTCCAGCACAACTGACATTATTTAGTGACTGGCTGACATTGACATTGCCTGAAATTCAGGGTAAGCAATAGCATGTACATATATGTATATATACACAATGGATCCTACACTCCCTACCCCACATTTAATTCTTCATGGTCTGTAGAAATATTTGAAAAATAAAATAGAAAAAAGGAGAGAAAAGGAAAAGGAAACCAATTGTTCTTTCCTTAACTTGCTATCTTTAGTGTAGTAAAAGCCTAATCTTGCGGGTGATTCATGCAGACCATGCCCATTGTCTTCCTGCAGGTCAGAGACAATCACTAACCAGATATGCTTTCTGTAGCAGTTCTCCAACTCCAAAATTACTCCACCCTCTTTCCTATCACTTTCACCTAATGATTAATTTTAATTGATCTAAAATAATTCTTAGGAGAAAAGTTCAGGTTAAAATAATTTATGCTAAACTTTAAATGGCTGGGGCTCACTAAAACCCTCCAATGATACCTCACTGTTGTTGAAAAATTAATCAAAATTTTAACCCTGGCTATTAGGCCCTATGTGATATATTCCTGCTTATTTTCCTATTTCTTCCACTTCATCTCACTTTCTCTTTTATTGAAGATGCTTTAGCCACTTCTGTCTTCTCTCTGTGCTTTGCAATGCTAATGGCTTTCTGCTTTTGGCTAGTGCACTTTGCTGCTCTTTCTGGCTTGAATGCTCTCCCCTAACTTGCCAGAGCTTCCTACAGCTAGATCTTTCTCCTCATTCAGATTTTACTTCAAATGTCACTTCCCACAAAGAGTTCTTCCTTGATTACTATATTTAGAGCAGTCCTAGTAATAACTCTCTAGACTATCTTTCTCTTATATTGTATTTTTTATAGCGATTATCACCTCTTAGAATTATTTCATTGAGTCATCATTTGGTTCCTCGTCTGTATCTACCTTCCCTGTTAGAACGAAGCAGAATGAGGGCAGGGACCTGCTCTGCCTTGCTTGCTACTGTGATTCCCCTGCCTACAACAGTGCCTGACATTGAATAATACCCAATATTATCAGATGAATAACTGATCATTAGCAAGTGTTTCCAGGTGTTCTAAAAAAGAATTTCCCTATCCCAGCAAATGTATTTCAAACATGTTATTTTAGTTGTGGATACTGTTGAGCAGAGTCTTCAAATTTCACTCGAATGACCACTGTTTCTACTCAGAGGCTGGTCTTAATTAAGGTGAATACAGAGATGGAGAGTGAATATACATAAATTATAGTAAATAATTAAGAATAATTAAGTTTCAGGATTATAATGTTAAAAAGATACCCCAAGAAGTAAGTTTATCAACTAATTGGAGACAAGATAATGCCCTAAATGGACTTCAAGGAATGTTAGCTAATTGACTTTATATCTATATATCTCTAGAATCTTCATTTCTCACCTCTACTGTCCTTATCTTAGGCCAAATTATCATAGTAATGTTCACATGAATCTGTAGTATAAGAACAGAGAAAGAGGAGCTAAGGAAGAGCCTTTTAGTTATTAATACCCTCCTTCCAGTGCATTCTCATACTTTAGCTGGAGTTATCTTTTCAAAAGGTAAGTCCAATTATATATATCTCTCACACCTTTAAAAGTCTTAAATGGCTTTTTATTATTCTGAAGATAAAGCTCAAAAAGCTTAACATGACTTGGAAAGATCTTCATGATGTCACCCTTTACAGAATAAAAAAGGTTACAAATTCCTCCTATTATTTCTAATAGAGAAATGGGGGCTATATACCTTCTTCTTGAATCCAGACAAGCTCTTGACTGCTTTGACCATTAAAATAGAGTGGAAATGATGCTCTCCCAGTGTCTGTGCCCAGGCCTTAGGAAACAGACAGCTTCTTCCTCCTGTCTGTTAGATCACTCCCTCTTGGAACCTTGAGACACCAAGTTAGAAGTCCTGAGACTGCTATGATGGAGAGGCCAAGTGTAGATATTCTGATAAACCATATCAGATGAGAGAAGAAGCTAGAAGGCCTGGAGAAACCGTTGATAAAAGCTGGGAGAAGACAGGAAAAAAATATCCTTGGAGACTGAAAGAAAATGCAACTTTTCTGATGTAGTGGCAGAGAGTTTGGAAACATTATGACCTGTAGTATTATGGAAAATAGAAAATATACTTAATGAATTCTTAGATTTTCATGAGATTTCCAGGCAGAATGTTTAAACTGTCAAATAGTTTTTTTAAATAGTCACATATAATAAAATATAAAGATGAATTTAAAAAAAAGAACTGTTCACTTTTCAAGCAAAATTTAGACAAAATATACAACTAGTACTTGTTAATATAAAGAAAAAAGTAAAAAGGTTTCACATTCCTAGCTTTTTTAAAGGAAAATTTCTCTCTCAGAAATTGACAGGGTGAAAATCATCTTGTGGGTGTGGCTGTAAGACCCTTTAATGATTTTAGAAAGATTTAAGTGTGCCTCACAAGCTTGTAAAAAGACAAAAGGGCTTCTAAGAATCCTAAGGGCGCTGTTCCACAAAGATCTATGTTGAGGAGAATTGTGGATACGTGTTTTGTCAAATGGAGAAGTCTAATAAGATTCCTAGAAAGCCCACAAAGATTTCAAGAGAAGTATATTAGTGGATACATTATCAGCTTGGACAAAAATAAGCAGATGTCATTGAAAATGAAAGAGTCTTTTAAGTCCCTAACCTTCTACAGCCAGGAAATAGGCTGAGAAGATCATTTAGTTGCAAATACCGTTTCTTATGTACTATGGACTGAATTGTGCCCCTCCCCCTAAATGTTGAGGTCCTAACTAATTCCCAATATGATGGTATTTGGAGATAGGGCCTTTGGGATGTAATGAAGCTTGATAAGGTCAGGAAGGTGGGACCCCCATGATAAAATTAGTGCCCTTATAAGAAGAGGAAGAGAAAGATATTGCTTTCTCTACATGTATGCACTGAAAAAAGGCCACATGAGCACACAGTGAGAAGCTGGCTTTCAGCAAGACAAGAAAGTACCCAGCACAACTCGATGATGCTGGCACCCTGATCTTAAATTTCCAGTTTTCAGAATTGGGAGAAATAAATATCTGTTGTTTAAGCCACCTACTGTATGGTATTTTGTTAAAGCAGCTTGAGCTGACTAAGACATTATGCAAATAGGAGAACTCTAAAGGTACAACCAAGAGTTTGGAGGGTGGAGACAAGAGCTGCAGAGAATCATTCCTGGAGAGTGGGACTAGGCTCTCCAGTCAAGGAACTGGCAATGCATGAATTTCAGAGTTCTATGGTCCAGTAATTGCTATGTGCCCCTCATTCTTCCACTCTTTGAATGAGAGTGCTCATTGCATCGATCTCATCTCTGTATCATTAATATGTGCTGGGTGTGTATGGAGCAGATTCTTTTTCATTTTAGTTCACAAATTTTCATATTGAGAGAAACTGTAATAGAGAACTACATCAAAGGAACTTCATCAACACTTGGACTTTATTTAGATTGTAAGAATCTGAATCTCAAACTTCATGCCATAAAGAGATAAGATTTTTGGAGGGCTTTAGAAGGAGTATATTTTGATTTACAGAGGAATCTAAATAATTTGTGTACAAATTAGAGGGTGAACCATAGCTGAGTAAAAATGGCTACAAATTAATTGAAATCGTTCCAATGGAGAGAAGGCATGTCTGTCATTCTCTATGATCTGGGAGGGCTCTGTGGCTCTTTTGACCCATATGGTGAAGTATGCTCTGCTAGTATCTGGACCCAGACCTTAAGATTTCCTATCTTTTGGACACTATTCCTGGAAGCTGCAATCCTGGAGGTGCCACTTACAGGTGCTCTGTTCAATAGTCTCTTCTGAGCCTATACTCCCAAACACTGAAACTAAGGTGCCAGACATGTGAATAATGCCATCCTGGACCACCTCAACCAGTCCTGCCTCTAGCTAAATATGAAACAGAAGAATCACCCAGCTGAACCCTGATGAAATTCTTGACCCATACGATCATAGGTTATAATAAAGTAGTGGTTTTTAAGTTGCTGACCTATACTTTGGAGTAATATGTTATGTAATGCCAGATAACTGAAAGTTACATGTGCCTAATTTCTCTGGCCTCTACTCCAGCCATAGTACACTTTTGGTTCTCTGAATATTAGCATGACATTAATAGCAACATGAACATTAATATCTCCTCATTCTTCTTGATCTTTCAGCTCTTAGTTTATAAGGATTTTCTCAGGAAAGTTCTCCCTGACCCTTTAGATTAGTTTCTTTGTTACAGTAGACTTGTCCCCCCTCCTCCAGAAAAATTGTATTTATTTCTTTCAGAGCAATTATCTGTGATTATTTTATTAATGCCAGCCTCCACCTCTAGATTGTAAACTCTGTGAACAAAGAGTAGGACTTTTTGATCATCACTGAATTCCCAGAGTCCAGCAGTATGCCTGGACAAAATAAGTGCTGAGTACATATTTGTTAAGCAGATGAATGAAATATTTGATGCAACTTATAAGGGCTCTCTTTTTACCACAGCCTTTAATAACTGTGCCACAGTTCTTCTCTCACATACTGCCAGCGTTTGGATTCAAAGTTATTGTAACTGGGAAAGGCAGTGTGACATGACACCAGGCCACCGCTCCTGCCTTGCTATTGTCTGTGAAGGCTGCTCAGCACAACTGAAGTTGCTGAAGTTCCTTTTTGTAAACCTGTTGCAGAGAAGAGGAAGTGAAAGGTTGCTTCTGCGCGTGTATGGGCACAAGAGAGCAGAGAGAAAAAAACAATCAGTGCCCATTGGTGAAAATCAGGAAGCATTCCTGAGCAGCTAAAGAAAGTTGTGGCTCTGGCTGGGTAGCTCAGCTGGTTACTGGACCATCCTAATATGCCAAGGTTGTGAGTTCAATCCCCCGGTCAGGGCATTTACAAGAATTAACCAGTGAATGTGTTAATAAGCGGAACAACAAATTGATGTTTCTTTCTCTCTCCCTTCATCTCTTTCTCTAAAATCAATAATAAGAATTAAAACAAAAACAAACAAAAACAAAGAAAGGTGTGTGTGCTCAGATTATTTAAATTATTCTAAATTTAAGTTTAGGAATAATTTCTAACTAGATTGAGGGCTTTTTTCTACTTTACCCCTTCATTCAAAAGAGGAAGGACCGGGTTGAGTGCAGATGTCTGGGTAAGGATTCTGTTCCCTTCAGATGCACTGCCCTCAGAATTGTTTTCTTCATACCTAATTTGTATTCTACTGTTTTAAAAAATGCACTTCCCCACTTATTTAGTCCTGTGGATGTGGAAAATAGATGATCTATTGGAAACAGTCTTTCTTAAATATTTTCTGCTCTATTTCTTTAAGGTTTTTGTTTGTCATTTTTGTTGTAAGTGAAATAAGCTTAGGTATCTATAAATGTCCTTATAATTTCCATGTTATAACTTAAAAAGTTTTTCCTTTGCCTTGTTACACTGTAGTTCTACTTAACACTAGTCACCGAATAGTTTCACGTACAATATTTCATTAAATGAGTTCAGTAGAGTTCCATTTAGAGAAAGGAAAATCGCCATTTACCCATAATAAACCTGCTCTTTTTAATGAAAAACACTCCAAAATGGCAGGGCTACTATTTAGACAGACACATTTTGCATCATTTTAGTGAGTGTGCATACTCTGGGACTATGCCCATTTCTACTTCTCTGATTTATCCTCCCAGCCTAAGTACACAATACTGCACTTGTCCCATTTGAACAAGTGACAGATTAAAGAGCTGGCCAGGAGGCAGATGTAGGCACACCTTTGATCTCTCATCCTTGGGGGTTAAGAGAGGGCAGACACCTGGCGCTTTGAGCAGGAAACAAAACACAGCCCAGACTGGAATTACCTTAAAAGGAACCACAGCTCCAGCCAGAGGTGCAGCTGGATTGGCTGAATGGGCACAGAGGGAGGAGAGCCTGCGGTTGGGCAGAGGCCACAACAGAGTCCCAATAATATGATTCAGATTATCTGAGGATTGGTTAGAATGACCATTTTTTTTAGGCAGAGGACTGGAAACATCAGGCAATTGTACTAAGAAAAAAAGAAAAGTAATTCTTGTGCAAGAAATATTGCAAGATGTTCAGCTGTGCACAAATGCTAAAAGGCAATTTGATAGCAATTCAGGAAGCTTTCAAAAAAGGATTTCTAAACTCTTTTCCCCTTTAGTAGAACTCTTTTTATTAAGGTTGTCTTTCACCTTTACTACTAGGATGTTGTAAATGCTCTTCGTCAAAATGGGACCTGGAGTGTTTCCTATGATTTTGGTGAAATTGCATTGCCCCCTGGCGTCTGTGTGTTGTTGTTACACCATCACAGAGCAAGTCTCAAGAATGCCACTCAAGCTGTGTAACTTGATGTAGCTTCTGTCTTATCTGGGATCAAAGAATATAGTTTGAAACCTCAAATTCAGACATGGTTTGACAAGACCTGGAATGAAAATTTGAAATTAAGACTTTCTTTCGCCACCTTCAGTGGAATCTCCTGAGATATTCAAGTAGCTTTTAAAAGGAATGATCAGATTCCAACTGGCCCATTTACAAATGGTCATGTGAGAGGCTGCCACACACCTACCCATTTTCCAAGAACAAACTCAAATATCTCCTGTGCTGTAAAGTCTTTCCTGACCTCTCCTCGGCATTTGGTACCCTAACTGTCATGCTTTTCTCTGCCTTCATGTTTCTTTCTCTGATGAAAACTCGAAAGTGGAGATTACACCTGATTTCTTTTTGTGTCTGATGTGACTAGCATAATGCATGGTAGATAGTGTGTGTCCAATAAAAACGTGTTGTTTGTTGGTTGCATATAGCAGTGCTGTTCACAAAATGATCAAGTACATTTCTTGATCAACAGCTGCTGAAAGTCAATACTATAGTAACCAAATTGGAGACAGGAGAATATGATCTTTGGATGGGACTTAGAGGGTTCTTAAGCCCCCTGAAATTGTCAGGCACCATGTCAAATTATGGTGGAGAATGGTTAGAATAACCTAAACCTAGAATGTATCTAGCTCTAATGATGTAGGGATCTAGAAAACGATTCACACTTTAACTTTCGTTTATTCCCCAAGTGAACCTCTACTCTAGAGAGATCATGAGTACATTCATTATCACCAATTAAATTATAAATTTCTTTTGAGCATATGTTTCTAGAAGTAAGTAAAGTTTCTGAATGTTCTTACTGAAGATATTGTGGCATGTTGATTGAGGCCATCAACTCTGAGCTGAGTGGCAATAAGAATGAGACACTGGTATCTGAGACAGGTTATGTGTATTGAGGAGCACACTATAAAGAAACTGAAACTATGAATCAAGGGTCAGACTTACCTATGTATAATGCATACAGTGTTATTCTGCTTTGGATATCATTTTGGGGCAGAAAAAAATGACCAGATCTGAAGAACTGATTGAATTAGGATGAGTCAAGCAGTTAATATTATCAGCACATTAGTACTGTGGCTAAAAGCTTCTTAAAGCTGTTTGTCATGCTTTAAATAAAAAAAATTTTAAGGAAGAAGGCTAGCATAGTAAAGGCATAATTCATGGTTGTTAAGGGCTTGAACTTTGGAGTCAATATAAATAGGTACAAATACTGACTGTGCTACTGACCAGCCATTTGACCTTGAAAAATTCACTAAACTCTTCTGTGTCTCAGTTTCCTCAATGATCAAAATGACGATGCCACAAATAGCATATACTGTCTGGCACTTAGTAAATGCTCTATAAATGTTTGTTGATGGGGAGAACCATGTAAATTTTCCACTATGGTAGACTAACAGAGATTTAAAAATATTCCGTATTGTTGAAAGAGCCAGTTCCGGCCAAGATGGAGGCCTAGACTGACATGCTCTGTCTCCCTCTACAACTAAGAATGAATACAACTACTGCAAAACGAGAAATAACTAGAAATTCCAGAAAATAAAGCTACATGGAAGTCCAACATATGAAATTATAAACAAGTGGTGCTCGTCCGGACAGGTAGGAGGGGCGAAGCCGGGGCAGAGGGTCAAGCTGTGCTGGCAGCTGCAGCTGTGGCGACAGCAGCAGGATAGTGGTAAGCACAGACACCGGTATTTAAGGGGAAGCGAGAAGCACCTGGGGAGCACCCCCAGCTACAGACCAGACCCATCAGCTCATGATTCCAATGCCGGGGAAGGCAGACCCCCATTACCTCGGACTGTGAGGGCTGGAGGGCATGGGGACAGAGGAGAAGACTCCTGGTCTCTCAGTGGAGAGTGAACAGCAGGAATCCATCTTGGACCCCCACCCCCCCACAAAGTGCCACAGTGTAGTAAGAAGGGTCGCCTGGTAGTGCACGGGGCTCTGTCTCCTATAGTATAGGAGGTGTGACTGCCCCGCCCAGGAAGCAAAGGTAAACACAAAACTGTCAGGATGGCACAGATCATGATAGAGATCCCGGTGATGCAGCTGACCAGACAGCAAATACCTTTTTTTTTTTTCACTCCCCGCAAATATCTAATCTAACGGCTCAGCAGATAGGAAATCTTTCTGAGGCACAGTTCAGAGCTTTGGTTGTACACATGCTTACAGACCTAACAGCAGATCTTAAACAAGATGGGGAAGGAATGAAGGCTAGTCCTGCTGAAATGAATGAAAACACATAAAAAACTAGTAATGAGGGAAAGAAACCGGGGATCAAAACAACAAATCGAAACATAGGGAAGGAACAGTCAACCAGTGCAGAAAGAGGAAAGGAAAAGTGAGGAAAATGAGGAGAAGCTCAGAAACCTATGGGACAGCTATAAGCAGGCCAACATCAAATCATAGGGCTGCCAGAAGGTGAAGAAGAAAAACTAGAAATTGAAAAATTATGTGAAAAAATAATGAAGCAGAACTTCCCTGACTTGGGGAAGGAAATAGACTTACAGGTCCAGGAAGCACAGAGAGTTCCAAAAAAACTGGACCCAGGGATAACCACACCAAGACACATTATAATCAAAATGTCAAAAATTAAGGATAAAGAGAGAATCTTAAAAGCAGCAAGAGAGAAAAAGAGAACTATGTACAAAAGGGTCCCAGTTAGACTATCAGCTGATTTCTCAAAAGAAACTCTGCAGGCAAGAAGGGACTGGCAAGAAATATTCAAAGTAATGAAAAGCAAAAACCTACAACCATGATGACTCTATCCAGCCAAGCTGTCATTCAGAATAGAAGGGCAGAGAAAGTTCTTCCAGGATAAAGTAAAATTGAAGAAGTTCCCCAGATCCAAATCACTGTTATATGAAATGTTAAAGGGACTTACTTGTTTAGGAGAAAGAGGATCAAAACTATGAACATTAAAATGAAAACTGTATCACAACAACCAATGACAGAAGCTAGGGAATCGAAACAAAGGCAAACTAAGTAGGCAATGAGAGTGGGAAAAGAATTATAGGTATGGGGAACATTTTGGGAGGAGGTAAGTGGGGAGGGAGAGGGGGGAAAGGGAGGGAGATGGTACAGGAATTAAGAAGCATAGTAGGAGAGAGTGGAGTAGACAGGAAGATGTTGAGAAGAACTATATGCACAACCAATGGACATGGACTAAATGTGGGGGGGGGGACTGGAGGGAGGGGTTCACTGGGTGAAGGGGAACAAAGGGAAAAGAAATTGGGACAACTGTAACAGCCTAATCAATAAAGCATATTAAAAAAGAAAAAAAGAGTCAGTCTCCTGGTCAAACTTGTACTATGAGACATTGTTAAAACCCCCAAATAAAAGGAATGTTCTAGGTAGTGGGGCATTCCCAGTGCTGGTGTTTTCCCTGAGGTTGGTTGGCCTCAGTGCATAACTGGAAATAAGCACATCACTGACACTTCTAGGCCAGCAGGACTGGTCCTTTGGGAGTATGTTGGGGTCTGAGAATGTCCATCCTTGTCCCTTTCCAGGGCAGAGCTCCCACTTAGAGATAGCCTAGAGCCTGAGTGGCCACTAGGAATGGGGGTCATTCCTAGTCCCCGAGCAGTCTTCTTTGTCCCTGGTTCCTTTCAAAGGGGTCCAGAATACGCCACCTTGGCATAAAATTATTTTGAGCTGATGGCATTTGAGACTAGACTTTTTTCTGAACTCCCTTATCTACCTAAAAGCAGAACATCACAAACAACTCAGTTGTCATGAATGCATTCCCCAGGATTTTCTGCAACCAGAGAAGACTGAGTCATCACCACAAAGAGGAAATGTTACCACATTTAAACAGATATTTTCATAAAACTATTATATCTCTCATTTATTTTCCTAAGGGCCCATTTCTCTTTCCTAAAAGTCATTTGTAAGTGCTTTCTCTTCTTTCCCTTCCTCTTGAAGATGGTACATAAGCCTCAAATTCTAACTGCTTCCTTGAGTCATATTTTTCTGTGTATTTGTGCATATACATAAATAAAAATCTGTCTTCTCTTTCTAACCTGTCTTTTGTCAGTTTAATTTACAGGATCTTAATAAAAGATCATAAGACGATAGAGGAAAAGTTTTTCCTCCCCAACATGTTTCTGTATGGCTTTGGTCAAATATTGGACTCCACTATGCTAAATCTCTTCTCAGATCCTCAGAACTAACTTGACACCTTGCACCAGAACATCCTCAGTTTAAGAAGTTATGACAAACATAAGTCCACCATAAATCAGAAATAGAATGCCCCATAACATTTGATGTGGTAATATTTGTAGAGCATCTTTGAATGTTTATAGAGCGTTTTTGAACAATGGCTGACAAATACAAGTGCTAGATAAATGTTTGTTAAAGAAAAATAAACTCTCACTATAGTGCACAATCACAATCTTTAATTCATACCATTTTAGGGTTCCAAGCCTTCTATGTATGTTACTTATTTGGCACTGCATCTTTATGATCTTTCATATATGATGATATAAAAAGTGGATATTATTAAGAAAGATTAATCTTTTTACTGTTGAGACAGATGATTAAAGTGAGATCACTTTAACTAACTTCTGACTTCTGAAGTTTAGCTTGGAATGGTATTTTAGACATGTACAAAGCCATGCTCAGACTTATACAAAATGGAATAAGTGGATGAATGGAGAGATAAATGGTGAAATAACCACTAACAATGGTGCAAAATCATGCATTCTGTGGGAGTTTGGAAATATATATTCTTTTTCAAGAAAAGATGATATGCACAACTAATGGACATAATCTAAAAGGGGGGGACAACTGGAGGGAGGGGGCCACCGGGTGGAGGGGAGCAGAGGGAAGGGAAAGTGGCACAAATGTAATATTTTAATCAATAAAACACATTAAATCTGAAAAAAAAAAAAGAATCAACAAATAAATGCAGATGTAAGTGGAAGAACAAAAAAAAAAAAAAAAAAAAAACAAAGAAAAGATGAGACTTAGAACTGGTCTCTCTAATGTGATTTCAAAGGGCAGACGACCATCAGTGAGCTAAATGCACACTCTGACTTTCTGGGCATTCCAGCGCATTCCAGGCAAACCTGGCAGCTGATAACTTCCTGGACAGCTGTTTCTCCCATTTCTCTCCTCAATTCTTTTTTGTTAGTTGTCAGCTAAATTTTTATGTGAATGCAATATCCACTCAGCAGAAACAATTTTTTCTTAGAGGTTTTTGTTTTCATTGGCAAATGATTTGCAAAAATGTTGACTGTCATTTTCTAAGTCTAAATTGAAAATGCAAGGGTATGTTTTCTACAAGTGCAATCAAGCATAAACATTGTATTATGTTTTTGAGAAATTTCTAAGTAATTTGCATTTCAATGTCTCTAAATGTAAACAACAATTCTGATTATTCATGCTTGTATTAAGCATATCCTGAAATTAATATTTGACAACTGTCACATAAGTAAGGTGGTCGATAAATCATTTAACATTTAATTTTCCATAGCTAAGCACATTAAGACCAAGGTCAATTAATTTTATTTTAGTTTACTTTTTTAAGAACACGTATGCATGATGACAGATGTTAACTACACTTATATTGGTAACCATTTTGCAATATATACAAATATCAAATCATTATATCGTATGATGAGCCCTGGCTGGTTTGGCTCAGTGGATTGAGCGTCGGCCTGCGAGCTAAGTGTCGCTGGTTCGATCTTCCAGTCAGGGCACATCAGAGAAGGAAAACTCTGACTCCAAAAAACCTCCGCTGCCTTGCGGCATACCTCTTCAGGGGAAAGGCTAAGGGAGTAAACCCCGACAGAAAATCCGGAGCCGGAGTCCCTAAGGCGGTTTGACGTTGTAGTCAACACCGGCAACTCCTGCGGCGCACCTGAAACCAAGCTGTATTGACTCCGTCTTTCCCTTGGACCCTTCAGCTGCGAAGAGAGGGGGGGTCTGCTGCATGGGCAACAGCAGACCCTCCATATCACCCTGCCCAGGCTCTGTAGCTTCAGCTTCACTGGAGAGGACACCCCAGCGTCATCGCAAGATGTCGATTCAACACGGGAGGAGACAGATACCGTGTCACTCCCGAGTCGGACTGCACAGCCATTCTCGGCGGTGCAGATAGACTCTTAAGAAGCTACACCATCGTCTCTCGAGACGGACGGCTGCCGACGATATCGTATGTCTGAAACTAATACAATATGTCAATTATATCTTAAAAAAAAAAAAGAGTATCTGAAAACTTTAAGCTGCTTGACCTTGATTGAAACCGTTTAACAGAACTTTTTGACATGCGCAATAGAAGTCAAGATGGCATGGAGGTGGGGAGGGTGGGAGTGAGGGGGATGGGGTGGGGAGGGTGGGGGTGAGGGGGATGGAGTGGGGGTGGTGGTGTGTCTACTTTTAGACATGTGCAATAAAAGTGTAAGGGGGCAGAGCCTAGCCTCGACAAAACTGAAAAGGTAATTGGATTGGATAGAGAGCCCAGAACCCCAGTATGTCTCGAAATGGGAGGGCCCGACTCAAGCCCGGGAAGGATCGGGAAGTTGGATTGGATAGTTTGAATGGCTCCTTGATCATTACTGAGAACCAAGGAAATATTTGGAGGATAACAGAAGCTTTGGAGCAGTTGCTGCTAGAGCCTGTCCACCCTCTAAATCCCTGAGGGTGTATAATTTCCATTTACCTCAATAAAATCTTGCTACCATGTTTAAACTTCTTAAAAAAGAAAAAAAAAGAAAGAAAGAAAGAGAAAGAAACCATTTAATAGCCTCCCATTGTAGAACCTATGAAATCCTTCATATGGCACATAACGTTGTTACCTGGACCCTTACTAGTCCTTGTTTTAGCTTAGACCACTCTTGTACCCTTCTCTTCTCTCTCCCCAGCACCAATCTCTGTGTTCCAGCTACTCTAGACTTCTTTTAGTAACTTTTCCTTCTCAGTCTTGCCTCTGGCCTTTGCCCTTTGATGTTCCCTTACCTGGAACTCAAGCAAGAGTTCTTTGAGGTAGGGGCAACAAATTTTCCCTGCCCACACACTTCACAGTTGCCCTAAAATTCTAACTCTCTGATTTCTCTTTGTATAAAGCACTTGTAACCATGGTAAACAATTATATGCATAAGGGTTTAAAAAAGCCCTCAGATTATTTACTTTTTGAAGTTGTGGCAGAGCTTGGGTCAGTGTTACTGCTGTGTCCTTAGGAGCAGACCAGTGCCTGGCACACAGTAGTACTCAAAAGTGCTTAATAAATAAGGAAAGAAATTCTTAATTTTGCATGGTCTTAAGTTGGCAATTCATGCTTTCCTGTTTAATGGCTAGACTTGATAAAAAATGATAACCATGCCATGGAAGTTGATTATTTAAGTCTGAGATGGAGCAAGTTATTTTCATAGAGGGAGAAAACAGATTTTGAACTTGAACTCTCTAGGAGCTAACTTTCTAAACTAATCTTTTCTCCCACACATACTTATGCACTGCTGATGGGAGTGTAATTTGCAAGAGAACCTAAGCAAATACATTCTTAAAAAAGTAAATACATTTTCCACTTTTTACAATTTATTTTTAGGGAAATAATCATAGATGCTTTTACTCTTCTATACATTCTATTTCCAGCAGAACAATAAGAATAATTCTTTAAAAACTGAGATAACGGGTGGCATTTGAGATCTTGCTTCCTGGCATGTCATCAGTTTGGCTCAAAGAAACTCATAAAAATTCTCAAAAAAAAAAAAAAATCAAGATCATGTAACCCATTTGCTAATATACTGAAGTGGCTCCTATTTCACTCCAAGTAGAAGCCAAATCCTTCCAATTGCCAGCAAAGTCCTGCATAATTCACGTTATTTATGAATTTAATGTTACATTTCTCTTCAGGACTTTTTACAAGACATTTCTGGTCAGGAAAAACAAAAGCATTATTAGAAAGAGAACATCCAGAAAGGAGCTTTGGGAAGTTAATATTCTGTTTCTTTTATATTAAAAATCAGTTACAAAGATTCCTGATTTTTTTTCTGAAGATTTTCTAAATGGGGAAACATGATCACCATTTGCTGATTAGAAAGACACATACTAGAAGAAATTTGACTTCTACTTTTCTTCTACATTTCTCTCCCTTAAAAGTTAAGGAGAACTGGATATTATCAGGGAGTGTTTAAGATGTTTAGAGACCACGGGCTGCTAAGTACTGGTTCTTATTCTGTATTCCTTTTGAAGTCATGGTGTTCTGCATTCTTTGCTCAATTTCAGCTGCTTATCAATAGTGTGGCAAGCCCATCTCCCACATTAGGGCAGGTTAGATGCAGAGAAGCTGGGAGAACTTTCTCCAAACTTCTTCTCTTGTAGTTCCTATTTTCTTGCCATTTTCCAGGTGGGTTCTCACAGCTGTTCTCTGTCGCTAATGCCTGGGTAAGCCCTTATGTCCTCTCATCTGGGTGCTATCAGTGACATTACAACTGGTCTTTCTGTCTTCATCCTTTTTCCTCTTTAATTCATTCTCAAGAGTGACTTCCTTACCTAAAAACTTTTAATAGCTCCCTACTTCCCAAACAAGAAAGTCTGAGGCCCATGTTAGTCTCGATCCAACCTGTTTTTTTATGACTTCCTCCATGAACCTTATTCCTTGGCTTCACTCTTTCCTTCACATACCATCTTTTGGGTTGGCTAAAAAGTCTGTTTAGTTTCTTTCCATTAAAAAAACACATTTTTCATTTTCACCAATAACTATGGATTTGGATATTTTGAGTATGTCAACTATTTTCCACTATTGCCTTCTAGTGGGTAAGGCCAGGGGTGCTGCTAAACATCTGCCAATACATAAGACAGCCCCACAGCAAAGGATTATTTGGCCAAAATGTCAATAGTACCAAGAGACTTCACAAACCACTTTTGACACGTTTGATCAGTCACAGCGCCTTCTCCACACACTGCACACATCTTTCTTTGTGCTTCAGTTGTGTTTTTACTGTCTTGAAATAATAAAGCATAATACATACGCCGAAAATGTTGCGTATCTTCTTTCATCTTTAATTTAAAATGGATGCACAAAAATTCACCAATTTTGATAAGTTTTTTTAAATCATGCTGATATATCAACTGTCACTCTACAATCTAACACAATTGTTTCGAGTGAAGTTGAAGACAACTAAGCACCACTAGAGCCGTCGTACAGAAAACACGAAATGGACTCTTGGCCAACCCAACGCTCGTGTGCCTTCACTCCACTGCATGTGCCACCCTCTCTGCCTGGAAGCTCGGCCCCTGTTTTGTTATTGGTAACTTAGAATGCAAAGTATATTATTGTTAAACCTCTAAATTCGAAAACAAGGCTGCCTAGGGTAAGTAGCGTAGTTTTCCAAAGTTGAATGTGCTCATTTGGAGCTCAGTTTTTCTGCTTGCATTATGAAAACAATTTTATAAAACTCCTAGGCAGAAACACTGCTCTTCATGCTCTGCGATTAGATGAGCTGGTTGATCTCAGTTGGTAACATCTCTTTTTTCCCCCCACTGGTAAGGATTTAAAACTTGTTACAACTGATGAATTTTTTTCTAGTCATACACTGACGGTTTCATTTCAGATATCTCCTGAGAGGCATATACCATATATAGGAATCCTTCTCACTTTCATACACTTTCAAAATCGTTGTGGAGACGCTCACCATGTTGTGCCCATTCACTAACAAGAAGAAGGCTTGATTAGCATTGAGCTGTAAGGGCCTTCTAATTCTTGTGATGAGTTCACTAATGTTGATGTGAACAGGTACAAGAAACTTGGTTTTATTGAGGACAGGAAGATGCTTCTCACCCTTGTATCATTCTATTATCACATGGATTTTGGTTGGATGCTGTTCTTGGATAAGTTGGACGTCTTCTACTTTTTGTTCAAAGGTATGGTGCTACTTGAAGATCTTCTCCTATGGCATGGTAGCGTGGGAGGTTGGGAGGGGATGGCAAGGCAGAGTGTCTTGGCAACTTTAAGGTGGCCATGTATCTGACTGTGGCAACAGCAACTTCTGTTGTCCCTTCTCCTATTTTCCGTGTGAACAATTTCTTGGCTCAACTTACTGCCTTTTACAATCAAGTCTTCCCAATCCTGTTTAGGCACAAATCTATCCCTCTATTGCATCCTTTAACACTCTGCATATCTCTGTATGGCCTGTAGTACACAATATTCTAATTATTTATATTTCTGTTACCCTTAGTGATTTGTGCATTCCACTAGAGCACTGTTCCTACTGGTTATCTTATACTATTGCTCTTTAGAAGTATTAATTGAGAGAAAATCCTTGTTGATAGGATAGAGAGCAATTCTAGTTAAAAAACTATTGTATTAACTATTGCTAGTACACAAATTGCTGTTATGATGAAGAGGAAGATGATTGTTATAATTAAAACCAGCACCACTTTACTACCTCCATCATCATCACTTCAACACCACCTCCTTCATCATCACCTCTTCCATCACCATCTCTTCCATTATCAGCACCTCCACCACCAAAACTACCTCCACCAACTCTACCTCTACCACCTCCACCTCTATCCACTATTGCCACTTCCATTATCACTTCCTCCATCATCACCGCCAACATAATCATGTCCATCATTGTCTCCACCACCATTTCTACCACTTTTGCCTCTGCTACTTCTACCACCCTATGAACATGACTTCCACCACCTCCACCTTTCCCACTTCCACTATTTCCATCACTTTTATAATTTCCACCAAGTCTATCACTCTTATCATCCCCACTATCATCCTCACTATCATCCCCACTATTGAGCACTATCAAGTACCAGGCACTGAGGAAACTTGTATATGCATAATCTCATTTCATCTTTACAATCTGACTAAAGCAAAATGTTATAGTCTGAATGTTTTTGTCCCCCTAACACTCACATGTTGGAATCCTAATGTTAAAGTGATAGTCTCAGGAGGTGGAACTGTTAGGAGGTGATAAGGTTATGAGTGAAGAGCCCTCATGAATGGGATTAGTGCCCTTATAACAGAGGCTTGAGAAAGCTCCCTTGCTCATCCTGCCATGTGAAGTTTCATGTGAGGCTGTTTATAAACCAGGAAGCAGGGCCATGCAGACAAAGAACCTAGGCATGTGGCCACTCTGACCCCTAACCTCCAGAACTGTGAGAAATGTATTTCTGTTGTTCATAGCCACTCAGTCTGTGGTATTTTGTTAGAGCAGGCAGAATGGACTCAGACAATGAGAAAACCAAGGCCCAGAGAGATTAACTAACATGGTGTGATTACATAGGTCCAGGTGGAAGTTTGGATTATAGCTTGGGGCTCTCTGACCTCAGAGTCTGAGTTCTTCATCTCTAGGCAAAATGTCTCCTACACTCTAAATTCCACACATTTTACTTCCTTTTGCAGCTTTTCTTTCAGTACTTTTCACATGGTGAGAATACAATAAAGGCTGAAATTCAATACCACTGGATGCAAAAGTCAGTAGCCCAATAAACATCCAGCTTGCTCACTGAGTGTGTGTGTTTTAATTTTATAAAGGCACATTATACAACGAATAATTGGTTTTAATATTCCTCATAAAGTCTCTATCTCAAAAACAGTAACCTGATTTTTAACCTGTTTTCCTTCTCATATTAAATCCAAGATACTTTATTTTACACTGGTTTTAGATAGTAAGATAAGGGCAAGGGTAATCTCAATTAACCATAGAAGATATTATGGCTATGTTTAAGAATGTGATTACAAAAGAAGACTATAAGTGGAAGATCAAAAGTAAGGAGGAGTTGGAAAATAATGAGTCCTGTACATGTTATGTAATGCCCAGTAAATTGGACAAATTTGTGTGAAAGGAGTCTACTGCACTTTTGTTTTCACTAAGAACTCTAGTGAGAAAATTTATTGCAAAGAGCAATTATATCACTTGTCTTTTCCTGACTTTTTGAGCTGCAACTTATGAACAGACAAAATTTGATATCAGAAAGGCAAATTTGCAGGGGCTTGGCCAGAATACTAGCATTTCAATGGAAACTTGGGCTAATAAGTCAAATATTTTTTTATTACTAAGATACTCACATTTAGTTCATAATTTCTTGTTTCCTTCATTCCTGTTATATTTGTTCACTGTCATGCCCTCCAGCTGCCTCATTCGCCCTGTTTACTTCCACCTCCAGTCTTATGGGAATCCTTTTTCTTGTGAGCAATTCCTTCCTTCCATAGCTCTGTCTTAAAAAAAAAAAGACTTTTCCTTGATAATTCCATTTCCTTGAAGCCCTTGCCAATTTGAGGTCACTTCTCCTCACAGGTGAGCATACACAGAATAATACATTAATTTGTTAATTAGAAAAGGTACTGATAACAGAGAGATCTGATCAGATCATTGGGGAGGAGTAGGATGGAGCTGCAGGAGGAGGTTGCCAAGGCAATGGTCAACAGTCTAGGGCGGGATTGCTTGAGAAGCTGAATGCCTTCAGAGTGCATGGAATTATGGGCCAGAAGATTTAAAATAAAAAGAGGGCAGAGACTAGCTCTCAGGTTCTCTTCCTCAAGGATGCCTGGATGATGGTGGTGCAGCTGACTGTGTTTCCCAAAGAATGGTAATTTGGATGGATTTTGGATGGGAGAAGGAATTCTGGGTGCAACCTAGGATCAGGCTGGCAGGATTATTCTACAGGGGATGGGTTCTAAGGCAGAAGCCTGCCATTCTTTAAAAATTGTGTAGCTTTTGTATTTTATGTTAAGTTTTTAAACTAACTGTATAGAAATAAGATAATTAAAAACGAACAGGGGAATGATAGGAGAACTCAGGTCAGAGTTTAGCCTTAAATTGACAGGTTTAAATGATTAAAGCTGTAACTAAAGAGTTAAAGTGTTTAGCCTTAAGTGATAAGCTTAAGTGACTAATGCATGTAGAAAGCTGTTATTCCAAAATTGTGTAGTTTTGAATAAAGACTCCTTTCCTTTATCATCAAACCTTTGCCTCTGAAATTTTGTCTAGAGGGCGGTGGCAGGCAGCAGGAACCCACTTGCTGTTCAGTAACAGTACCATATTTTCATGATTTGAACTTCAAAATTCAGCAGGGTGGCCAGTGCAAAGTCTCTTTCCTACCCATATTCCCAACCACTGGCTTTATTTCCCTGAGTGCAATCAATGCATGTTTTGAGTTTTCATGTGTATCACCATACCTTTTCATTCCCAATGCCATTTATCAATCACTTTTCTATTACCACCATCCTACATATTCCCTCATTTTGAGGATAAGTCCACTTACACCATTTTCTTTGTTGATATCTTCTAACTTCCAAGATATTCCTCATCTTCTGCCATGACTTTAGCCCCTGTTTCATTGAATTTTCCATTCCATCCTCTAAGATTTCAACATTCATGTTTATGGCCTCACAAAATATCCTCAACTTTATCTCTAGTCCAATTCCTCAACTACCAGCCTCATCATACATCAGGCACCAGCATTTCTCAAAATAACTCCACCTCTAAGTGCTTGAAGAACGAAAGTGCTTCTCTGACCACAATCCTTTTTTCTTACACCTTAATCAACTCTTCTGTGGACTGACTCTCCCATAAGGCCATTGGAGAACTCTGGTAGGTCTCTATGCCTCTATTTTACCAACTGAGAAAGTTCTCTGTGGGTTTCATGGGTTGTCTTACTTAACCCGGACCCTAATTCAACAAGAAAATTCTCTGTCCTTTTGACAACTAACACTTTCATCTATTCTAATATTACTCATTACCTATTTATTTCTGGGGCAGATATAAAGACACTTAAAAACCTCCAGTGGTTTTGCAGGGATTCAATCCAGAATTCCCAGCTAAATAGTAAATAATTGCCATAGTCTGGGGAGGTCCATGTTTCCATCACTACATGGATCAAATGTTTCAGACAAATTCAAGTATGTTCAAAATAGCTCTTATTTGAACATACCCCGGGCTTTCCCACCATTTGATTGATTCTTCCTTATGCTTAATCTGCTTATGGGTTTGTCTCCTATTTATCTGTGCTAACTGAAGTCTCATAGACTCTTTAAATATTTTTTAAAATTATATTTTATTGATTATGCGATTATATTTGTCCCAATTTTCCCCCTTTTCCCCATCCACCCAGCAACCCCCACTCCCTCAGGCAATCCCCACACCATTGTCCACATCCATGTCCATGCATCAAGCATATATGTTCTTTGGTTACTTTATATCCTATGCTGTACTTGACATCCTCATGACTATTCTGTAACTGCCAATTTGTACTTAATCTCTTCACCTTTTTGTGCCTCTTTGCCTATCCCCCTCCCATCTGGCAATCATCAAAACATTCTCTGTACCTATGATTCTGTTTCTGTTCTGCTTGTTTATTTTGTTTTTTTTTTTAGATTAAATTGTTGATAATGTATTTATTGCCATTTTATTGTTTAATTTCTGTTCTTCTTTTTAAAGGAGACCCTTTAACATTTTATATAATACTGGTTTGGTGGTAATTCACTCTTTTAGTTTTTCTTGTCTGGGGAGCTCTTTATCTGTCCTTGGAATCTACATGACAGCTTTGCTGGGTAGAGTAATCTTGGTTGTGGGTCCTTGCTTTGAATATTTCTTGCTAATCTCTTCTAGCCTGCCAAGATTTTTTGAGAAATTAGCTTACAGTCTTATGGGGGCTCCCTTGTAGGTAACTAACTGCTTTTCTCTTGTTGCTTTTAAGATTCCCTCTTTGTCTTTAACCTTTGGCATTTTAATTATGATGTGTGAGCCTCTTATGGTTCATTTTCTTTGGGACTCTCTGTGTTTCCTAGATTTGTATGTCTATTTATTTCACTGATTTAGGAAAGTTTTTGTCATTTTTTTCAAATAGGTTTCTAATTTCTTGCTCTCTCCTCTTTCTCTGGCCCATCCATGATACGAATGTTAGTATGTTTGAAGTTGTCCCATAGGATCCTTACACTATCTGTATTTTATGGATTATTTTTTCTTTTTGCTGTACTGATTGGGTTTTTTTTTTCTTCTTCCTTATATTCCAAATCATTGATTTGATTCTTGGCTTTATCCACTCTACTGTTGATTCCCTGTAAGTTGTTCTTTATTTTAATTAGTGTATCCTTAGTTTCTGACTGAATCTTCTTTATGCTGTTGAGTCTCTCACTAAGTTCCTTGAACATCCTTATAACCAGTGTTTTAAACTCTGTATCTAGTAGCTTGCTTGTCTCCTTTTTGTTTAGTTATTTTTCTGGAGTTTTGTTCTGTTCTTTCATTTGAGACATGTTTCTTTGTCTCCTCGTTTTGTAACCTCCTATGTTTGTTTCTATGCATTAGTTAGAGCTGCTACATCTCCCAGGCTTTGTAGAATGGCCTAATGTAGTAGGTGTCCTCAAAGAATCAATGGCACAGCCTCCCCTATTACTCAGGCCGGGTATTCAAGGTACACCCAGTATGTGGCCTGTGTACACCTTCCTGTTGTAGTTGAGCCGAGATTGCTGTTGGTATGTCAATGGGAGGGATTACTCCCAGGCTGATTGGCTGCAAGGACTGGCTGTGACCACCATGGAGGATCAGCTGTGTGGGGGCCCACCCCACAAAGCAGGACTTACTCTAGCAGGGCTCTGGACCTGCTGAGCCTGCTCTTTGAGTTTGCTACTTCTGAAGGTGGTTGGGTGGTGCTTTGATGTTTTCTGAAGTTGTCCACTGGGTGCACTGGCTCTGGGGCCTCCTGGGAGGTACAGGTCAAGGTCAGCTGCTGCCTGTGTTCTGTCTGGGGTCTCCTGGCATGAGCTACAAAGTAATCTGCAGATGGATGCTACTTGTTCTAGGCTTGGGGGTGCCTAGGAAAGGTCAAGCTGCAAATAAAGGTAGGCTGCTGCTAGTGCTGGGCCTGGAACCACTGAGAGGCATGGAGCTTGCCACGGTCCAATGTTGCTTGTTTGAGAGATTTTAATAAAGTCTGAAGCATGAGCCAAGACAGGCTATTTGTGTGGAAAAGAAACTGAAAACATTTTGGGTGGGCCTAATGGTTGGGTGTGTCAGGGGTCTCAGGGAATTACCATGGCAGGGTGAACAGTGATAGCAAGGTTGATAGAGACTCTAATATAATGCCCACCTGCCTGCTTTGTTGGGGAAGGTCTCAGAGAAAGAACAGTGGTCTCTGCCAGCCCTTCTGTCTGGGAGAAAGCTGCCCCTCCAGCTCTCACCCTGATGCCAGAAAATTTCATTCCTCCTCATATTTCAATATGTCCATGGTACCTTTCCAGCTGTTGCCCCCGTGCTGGAACTCAGAAGGAGTGAGTCTGAGCAAGTATGCATGGAGGCCCTTTAAGAGGAACTGTCTGGGGCTCCAGGATTGCTCTGTTTTCCTCAGCCTCAGTCCTCACTGATTTTTACAGCTGTAAGTTATGGGGACTATCTTTCTTAGCATTGGAATCCTGGGCCTGGGGCCTAATGTGGGGCTGGAATCCCTTGCTCCTCAGGGTGGACCTTTGTAGCCAAGATATCCCTTCCAACTTTTATCTGCCACACATGGGTTTGGGACCAGCCAGCACCTTTTGCATCTCTGTCCCTCCTACCAGTCTCTATGTGGCTTCTTCTTTATATCCTTAGTTGTAGGATTTCCATTCAAGTAGATTTCAGGCAGTTCTGAGTAATGGCTGTTCTGTAGTTTAGTTATAATTTTGATGTGGTTGTGGGAGGATGCAGTATAGCATTTACTTACACCTCCATCTTGTCTGTAAGCCCTTACAGAAGACTTAAAACTGGATTTTTTCCTCCTTCCGTTGTCTTAGAAACTGCGCTTTTTAACCTAAATATAGAACAAAACTCCAGCAAAGGAAAGTGTAAGCGTATTTCTTTTATGCATCACAATGTGTAGGAGATTTGCATGGCAAATGCATGTGTGAAATGTGTCCTGTATTTATGTATGTTGGGGCAATCGCCAGCTCACAAAAGAGGTCAGTGAACAAGAACAGCTGTGACCATCACTGGTGGTCCAGGATTAAGTTGTGACTATTGTGTTCTTGACCAACAAGGCCCCTGTGTCTTTGCCAGGACATCATTTTCTCATTTCCCTCAGAGGTTTTATACATTTCACAGAAGCTCTTGTTTACTTCCATTCTCTATAATTATTGCTTAAGTATGTACTAGTTGACCTTCCTAACATAATAAAGAATGAGGTCCCTGTAATCATAAAAAGGTTTGTGTGACAACATTATCATTACTTTAGTTGTGAGAATTAATATCAACTTTTACTTCTAGAGAAACACAGCTCTGGATTGAGACACTTGACACCTTGAGTCTCAGGGGAACGAAGCACAAACACAAGGAAAGAGCATTATATTACTGTTTATAGTTTTTAATCATTCTCCACAGTTCAGTCACCCCTGTGCTCAATCTCTTATTGATCACTAGAGGACACATGTATGGGAGACTAAATGTGGCCTATGAGCTCTCTTAAAGAGCTGATTTGGCTCTTCAAGAAGGCTAATAGGGACATGAGGCGTCATTATGATTTTCTGATTTCTGTTATGTTGTGGAGTTATTTCCCAAGAGAATAGTGTAAAGTGTGAATAATTTTCCAAAAAGAATAGCACAGCAGTTCCTCACAAGAGGTCTTGGTTAAGTTTTGTGGCTTTCATATCTCTAGTTGATGGTGAATACTCATGTTCTCTGATATCATCAAGTCAGTAGTATGACAAGCCAGACTGGCTGGAGATCCCAATTTGTTATCTCTCTATGATTTCTAAAGCAAAATAGGAGCAAAACCAAATCAAAATTCTCACTCCAAATTGCTTAGGGTTAAATGAAGAAAATAACAAAATGACCATTGGTGAACTCTGCCTTTGGGCCTATCCCTGATGTACCAATGGGTGGGGACCTAGAGAGAATGGGTAGTAGTGACATCACAGGCTTGAGGACAGGAGAAAGTACTATAGGTTGGAACTGATCATAGTCTAAATTTTCTGAGAAAGTCCTGATTTTAATTATACAGTCCTGTTGTAAGATGTGTTCTGTTGCTTCATCCTCAAAGCTTAGTCATGAAAATTGTTTTTACCCATGGTAGCACTCTCTACACACCAGTGCTATCATTCACACACTTGGAGCTCGGACAAACAGAGAAGGTCTCTGTGGAACCTATGCTGCCTGTTCTGGTTTCCATAATTGTGCTGAAAAGTGGACAGACCAAGCTAAGAAGGCTAGTCTCAAAGGGATGAGACCAAGTCTGGAATCACAACTGATCTGACGAGACTTGGATAAGTGTGGGATTGGCTGTCTTGGTGAAAGCAGAGAACCTGATTTCAATTCAGTTTACACACAGACATGGAGGCTGACCAGGATTCAATTCAATCACTGTTTCCAGCACCAGAGTAGGGACATATGAATTGACATCACTCTACAGAGAAACTGCAGGAGGTTTAAACGGACTGGGAAACAACACTATCCTCTCATTTTTCAGTTGTTTTTTTAGGGTCAGAGATGATGTCTTGGAAATATTAACAAAGGGCATTTATAACAATGATTTGTTTTTTCTCATCTCGCCATCCCCAAATCATAGTTCTCTGCTACCACAAATAATGCAGTTGAGTTCTTACATTTGGGGTCAGAATAACCAAAGTGCAATGTGTGAGCCTTGCTCTGGGAAAACCACCTTCACGATCATGCTATCTCCCTGTCAGGTAGGATTTTACATTGATTTGTGACTGGGAGTATTTATTTTAAAAAAGTCTCTTGGCAGGATCTTTATGGAGAAAGCTATGTTTCCAGTTCCACTGACAGACAAGTATTCACTCTGTGATGCTAATAAAAATATGAGGCATTTTAAAACTCAAGGGTATTTTTAAATAATCATCTTCTTCAAAGAGCTCTGATTTCTAGTTATCTTATATGATAAATGATAATGACTAAATAAAATGCTTATTTGTCTCCACCAAATGGCATATAAAATATTTATACAAATTGGTACTGCTGGATAAATTGCAGACTCCCTATACATGGGTACATATTTCTTTCCTTTCCTCTTCGAAAAACCAGTATGTTATACTAGGAGACTATGATATTTTGGAAAAAGCTCTAGATAAAGTTCAAGGCCACATGACCAACTTTTAGATATGCAGTAAAGAACATAAATGATAAAAAGAATTAGGTCCAATACTCTTTGAGTTTCTAATTTTTCTAAAAATGCTATTAATTTATGAGTCAGAAGGCCTGGACTTGAGTCCTAATTCTTCTCTAACAGATGTTTGACTACTTTTTTTTTTTTTTAAATTTATTTATCTTTACAGAGAGGGGAAGGGAGGGAGAAAGAGAGGGAGAGAAACATCAATGTGTGGTTGTCTCTTGCATGCCCCCAACTGAGGACCTGGCCCACAACCCAGGCATGTGCCCTGACTGGGAATTGAACTGGCAACCCTTAGGTTCTCAGGTTGGCACTCAATCCGCTGAGCCACACCAACCATGGCTTGACTATGGTTAAGTTATTTTGATCTTTGTTGCCTAATCTGTAATGAGACAGCTACTCTACATGAAGTAAGTCTCTTTCAGCTGTAGAATTCTGAATCTAACTCTGGGGATGATGCAATGTGTATCATAGGACTTCTTATTGGGTTCTGGGAAATCTCTATAATATGGAACTCTTCTATGTGCTTTCTCCATCACTCATGAATATTGTTTGATGACAGTGTCCAAGTTTTTAAAAAAACATGTTGAATGTATATTTTTTATTGAGTGTTCTAACTGATAAAAGATGGAGAAGATGCTGAAATCAGGTGAGAAAGGCCAAATAAAAACAGCAAGAGATCAATTTAGTTTCTCTTTATAATAAACAACCCAAGCTAAAAATATCAACAATATATAAGCAAGAACTGTTCTGATAGAACCCTATAAAAGGAAATAGCTTTATTGATACCCAGCCTGAGGTTTTATGGAGAAAAGATTAGACTTGGAAAACCTCCAAAAATGTTAAAAGAGAAACATTTTTTTTTCTCTATTTGGGAAGATAGATGATGCATTTCAGTTCTCGAGGCCCGACTAAAAACCAAAGATGAGATAATAAGTGCATAAGTGGCTAGAAATAAACATAGCTGCAGCTTTCTCCATATGAGGAATTTCCCTAACAATGAAGATCAGACAAAGAATTACCACAGAGAGGAAATGAGGCATTAGGCAAATAATTAAGGAGTATTAAATCATCTCAGAGAATACTCATAAGACTGTAAAAGACAAACACTGTTAGCCATATTGTTGAGAAATGACGGTAAGAGAAAGTGAATGAAATAAAATTAGTATCTGGGAAGGAGTGTGGTATCGTGTTCTCTTACTAGGTGCAAGGTTTTTGGCAAATTATTTATTCTCCAAGTTCTTAGTTTTTTTCCTCTGTAAAATGGGGCAAGTCGTATTTCCCTCACTGGTGTGACAGGATTAAATGAGATCACAAATATAAAGCACATAGAAATATTTCTGAAACAAAAAAGGGGTCACTACTTGGTGCCTATTATTATTTAAGAATAGAAACAAAGTGAAGTTTGATCCAGCTGGTCAAATAACTGTATTCTATTATTGATTTGAAAGATGTTCGTAAGAGAGGTGACAGCTTGTTAAAATATCATATATAAACAATATGGTCAACTAAGACATTTTCATAATTTTCTTGAAAGTTGGAGCTCCTCCACTTTCATTGCATGAGTTTCTCTTTCTCAATCATACTAGGAAAAGTAATTCACCCAAGATTCTATGATATGCTAGAGTAATTAACTGTCTATGAAAATTGAAGAAGGAAAGATATTAGGGGTTGGGACACCCTCTTCAGGGCAATTGGAGGCTTTCTCTGAGAGATGCTAGGCAGAGCCTGGGGAAAGTCTTTCACTTGCCAAGAAAAATTGCTGAGATTCTGATGAAACAGGAAAAAAAATTAGAGATAATTGTTCTAGAATATCACAACCAATCGCTTAAATCACACTAATATGTACAAGATCATCTTTAGCTGGCAACATTGCAACCAATATTATAAAAGAAGGCAGCATAGTTTGCCAAATTATCTGATAAAGTCAAGCAAGGATTTGCAGATAGTGAACGAACGATGTCTAAGGATTATTTAAATGAGAAAGCTGTAAGCACAGATTATTCCTGTATTAGGTTTTTCTTTCTGGTTGTAATACTTTAACATTTGTCATTACTTAAAAAGCACTTTTTTTTTTTCCATCTAAACCTCGGAAATAAAAATCCTGAGCATTGTTAAAAAGCCTGCATAATCTGATAAATAGTATCTGCATCCTTCTCACTCCTTGATGTAGTTATAATTTGACAAGAATGTTCTTTTGTGAAGAAATGGATTTAAGCATGATGCATCATTAGCAACCAAAAGAGAGAAACATGAAAAAGAACAAGGTGTATTTTTCTAGCACTCAGTGTCTCCTAGTGCAAATCCAAAAGTGCTACGCTTGAGATCCTCATTATAAGAAAACCATAAACCTAGAAACTGAAGGGGTCTTTATAGCATACAAAATAAGTGGTATTCAAAGCCCTTGCCAATATGGAATGGTGTAGTAGCAAGGCTTACCAAGGCAATGCTGTGTGAAGACATTCTTGCAAACCTGACCATTATGGTCAAGTGTGACTCGAATCCCTAACAGAAAAGTAAGGAAGCATGGAGGAAGATTGTTTACACAACTATTGTTTTGAGAACTATAGCACAGCACACTGTCCATGGTATTAGTAGCATTATTTAAAGACTATATTGGTTATGATAGTGACAAATATTGCATATTTGTATTCAGTTCCTTTATATTAGTATTCTCTTATATTAATGCTATGGAGAGCAATGAAGGCTTTATATAAAGATGTTTCTTTCCTGCATTTTTTCTTTTGCCCTACAGGCCTTCATCATGGAAAGAGACTTCAATTGTCTCAGGAAGAGAAGAGTTCCAGCATAAACCAAAGAAATCATTGATCAGATTCCAAGTAGCCTTTTAAAATCTATAAAGTAGGGCACAGACCACTCCCCTTTAAGAGTGAGTAGTAGCATGGGGGCCTCACCATGAGACAGATGTGGAAGGCACTGTAATAGGCAGAATAATGGCTCCCATAAAGATGTTTAACTCCTTGCCCCTGGAACCTGTGTTATCTTATCTGGCAAAATGGATTTTGAAGAGGTGATTAAGCATTTTGAGATGGGGAGATAATTCTGGATTACTTGGGTGGGCCCCACGCAATTGCAAGGTCCTTATAAATTAAAGGGGTAGGGGAACAGGATGGTCAGAGTCATAGTGATGCAGAGTGAGAAAGACTTGACCAGCCATTGCTGGCTTTGGGATGGAGGAAGCAGCCACAAGCCAAGCAGCCACTAAGCCAAAAAAGGCATCAAAATAGATTCTTCCTCAGAGCCTCTAGAAGGAATGAAGTAGCCCTGCCAACATTATTTTAGCCCAGTGAGATCTATATCATAATTCTAACCCCCTAGAACTCTAAAATAATAAGTTTGTGTTGTCTTAAGCTACCAAGTTTGGATTTATTATAATATCAATAAGAAACTGACATAGGTCCCTCTCAAATCTTTGTTTTCAGTGTACTTTGATGTATTTTAGCTGATAGGTTCCAATTCGATTTCTGATTACATTATCTGGTTTTCTCTGAATTAGCCTTCATAAAATAAAAAGATAGTTTTAAAAATTAAGGATAATACTAATGAGAGCATATGTAAGCAACATAATAGAAAAGTTGACTTGCTTTGCAATAGTCCTTCATTAATCACTTTATAGGTTAACCATGATGATGATCTTATCAAATCTGATAAGAAATTGGCCCCCAAATTTAGAATTATCAAAATTATGAAAAACACTTACTCTTGAATATGAGGAACCAAGTTCTAAATAGGTCAAGCACTGAGAATATTAACTTATGATATAAAATCACCACAATGGAAAAATGCTTTTAGAAATACTGAAAGTATTGAAGGTGTTGCTAGCAATAAAAAAATTACTTGTAGAAAGTATTTTCAAAGAAAAAACTGGAAACTCAATGTCAGAACAAAACAAAACAAAACAAAAACCTTCACACAAAACAAATGTTATGCTAAGAAGTGAAGTACATATGATGATTATAAAATGATCAAAGAAGCCCTGGCTGGTGTGGCTCTGGATGGAGTGTCAGACTGTGAACCAAAAGGTCATTGGTTTTATTCCCAGTCAAGGCACATGCCTGGGTTGCAGGCCAGGTCCCCAGCTGGGAGGTATGCAGGAAGCAACTGGTCTTCGATGTTTCTCCCCCTCTCATTCTCCCTCCCTCCCCTCTCACTAAAAATAAATAAAATATTCAAAAAAATTTTTTTAAATGACCAAAAAAAAGAAAAAACAAAACAAATGACCAAACTATACTATTAAAGAGCAATTCTGAACAAATAGCAGCTCTCTAATAATGAGGATAATTATCCCAAACCTCAAAGACTGATTTAAAATTTAGTAACAATGTAAGACAGAATTATTTCTCCACCTAAAATGTATGTGGTTAATTGTTATCAACTCTAAATTTCTTGATTCACATGAAAGAATCTATGTGAGTTAAAATCAGACAGAGGAATGAGATGCAAAGTAGAAACCCAACCCTATAAAGGGAATCAGAGAGAAGCTGTCCTTGAAGATGGAATAGGACATCCTGTGACTTAAGGGAGAGATCAATGTAATTCTGAAAAGTCCTACACAATACAAAATGGTGAAATACCTGTTTATGTAAGACTACCACAATATCTTAAAGCAAACTATAGAATGTTGATGATATTTCGTTTATTCCCTTTAGTTTAAGGTATTATATTCTAGGTATGTTTTAAAAAAGAAAGACAAAACAAAACTAAAAGAAGAAAAATTTGTCCTACTTAAAGATGATAAAAGGCTAAGAAGCTGAGGAACGGGTTAAAGGGTAATCTGGATGGCTGGGAAACATCTGGCAATGTCTTCCCTCCCCTCTCCTCCCGCCAGGGATTCTTTACATGTTTGCTTGAACCTCATGTAGACTGTGGCTTCTTTCATCCGGCCTCCTTTATGGTCTCCAGAACCCTCAAAAGAAGTATTTATGAGAAACAGATTTGATAATGAAAATGGTGCAATTTAGAACCCTGAAATTAGCTGACTTATAAGCAGCACACCTTCAGCAGGCCTTTACTTTGCTCCTGGTTTCATGTGTCCCCTAAAACATATACATCAGATACATGCACGTATCTGCCTCTCTAGAAAGATTTTAGGGTCCTACTCCTGTGTTCTGTCTCCTCTTAGCACAATGTTTTTGCAGGCCAAAGCTCTGAAGAAATGCTTACTAAATTGAAAAAGAATCTTTGAAGAATATTCTTTGTATCATTATTGTATTATTTGCAAAGCAGGGTCAGTGGTTCCTAGGAGATTTTAACTTCATTTATTTCCCTGCTTATGTTAAATGCTCCAAACTGTTCCAAAATCTTAGACTATAATTGATATCTTCAAATGACAAACCTTTTAATCAGCTAGAAAAACAAAGTTAGAAACCCAGCTGTCAAGTAAGCTCTATTCTCCATTTGACCTTTAATGGATTTCAGAAATGTAATTTTAGATTTCCCATCAGCCAGTGTCAGGTAGCCCTCATTTTTGTGTTATTCTGAATGTCTGAAAAATAATCCCTGTCCTTGTATATATTAGACAACATGTATCATGTATCCTTTTTTTAGTGGACCTATTATTTTCTCCCTCTAAACATCATCATGAAAAAGAGAAAGTAATTAACGATTTCAATGGGAAGCTGATACATGTTAAGAAGTGTTCCTCACCTCAGAAAACCAAAATATTTGTGATGGATATAAAGTTACAGTTTCCTGTGCCTAGGATTTGGACCCATACAAATACACCTAGGTCAATGTGGCATAGTTGTTCAATTTTTCTTAAACCGTAAGACTTGGAATACCAGTCCTGAGAGATATAATAATATGTTTTGGGAGAAAAAAGGATTTTGTGGTTAGAGCAATTTGGAAAATTCTGTATTAATAAGAATTAAAGAGGTTGCTTTACTGCAGTTTCTTAGATTCTTAAATATGGTAACAAGACTGTGATTTCCTTAGAAGTTTACATGTGAGATATACTCAGATATACAGTGGTACTTGTCATAACAAGTGCTGAAACCGTCGAGTAACAAACAAATTTTTCAAGCAACAAATGATGAAGCATTTCTCTTGCAGGGTAGCATAGTGACTCATACAAGTTGTAGCAAGTGCAATGAGGCCCCAGCAAGCGCAGAGTGCTGAAAACTTTTTTTTCTTGTTAAAATGCAACAGGTGCAAGGTGTGACAAGTTCTGAAGCCAACAAGTACCAAGGTGTGACTGTATTTCTTTCTGTAGGTGAGATATATATTTTTTGCTTTTCAATTTTTTCCTAGAGTAACTCAAGAAATCCTGGAATATAGTTTGAGAAATGCTGACAAGACTCCCAGCTCCCCTTGTTTTTATGAAATTCCTAAGCAGTTAAAATTTTCTAAACTCTAGGATTATTTGCGGTATCTTGAGGGCTGAGTCAGGATTTTTTTAAAATCATTTTTTAATTTTTAATTTTTAATTTTTAAAAAATATATTTTATTGATTATGTTGTTATAGTAGTTACAGTTTTTCCCCACTTCCCTCCAGCAATTCCATCCCCTTTAGTTCATGTCCATGGGTCGTGCATATAAGTTCTTTGACTTCACCCTTTCCTACACTATTCTTAACTTCCCCCTGTCTATTTTGTACCAACCAATTATGCTTCTTAGTCCCTGCACCATTTCCCAATTTCTCCCCCTTACCTCTCCCAGCTGATAACGCTCCAAATGATCCCCATAGCTATGATTCTCTTCCTATTCTGGTTTGCTTAGCTGCGTTTTGTTTTTATTTTTTAGATTCAGTTGTTGATAATTGTGAGTTTGTTGTCATTTTAGTGTTCATAGTTTTAATCTTCTTTTTCTTAAGTAAGTCCCTTTGAAATTTTATATAATAACGGCTTGGTGATGATGAACTCCCTTAGCTTTACCTTGTCTGGGAAGCACTTCATCTACCTTTCCATTCCAAATGATAGCTCTGCTGGATAGAGTAATCCTGGTTGCAGGTTGCCTTTCATCACATTGAATACTGCTTGCCAGTCCCTTCCTGCCTACAAAGTGTCCTCTGAGAAACCAGCTGATAGTCCTATAGGCACCACCCTGTAGACAACTCTGCCTCTCTCTTGCTGCCCCCAATACTCTGTCTTTATCTTTCACCGTTGGCAACTCAATCATGTTGTGTCCTGGTGTGGTCCCCTCTGGGTCCAGCTCGCGCGAGACCCTCAGTGCTTCCCGGACCTGTATGTCCATATCCTTTGCAAATTTTGGGAAGTTTTTCTCATTTTTTTCTATTCTTACTTCCTCATTCTGCACTGGTTGACTGTTTTTTTCTTCCTTATGTTCCAAATCATTGATCTGAACCCCGGTTTCCTTCCCTTCACCATTGCATTTATGTGGATTTTTCTTCGTTTCACTTAGCATAGCCTTCACTTCTCTTATGCGTTTGCCATACTCAAGCATATCTGTCAAGCCTGTGAGCATCTTTATCACCAGTGTTTTGAATTTTGTGTCTATCTCCTCATCTGTTAGGTTGGGTATCACCTTGTTGCTTAGTTCTCCCACTGGAACCTTGATCTGTTCCCCCTTTGGGGCCATACTTCTGTCTCCTCATTCTGAGAGGTTCCTGTGTTTGTTTGCCTCCGTGTCCCAGGTGGAGCTGTCACTCCTGTTATGTCGTGAGGGGTGGAACCTTCGGGATTCGTCAGTACAGGGCTACCTATTTCACCATGTTGTGGCACTGTATGTAGGGGAGGGGGTCCGAGAGGGAACAATGCCGCCTGCCCAGCACTGGCCCCCTTTCCAGGCACCTCTCCTACTTCCACACCAGACTGGCGCCCCTCTAGCTGCTGCCCTGGCAGTCGTTCCCAGAGTGGGTGTGTCTGCGGATGTTCTAGAATCATGGGGCCCCTTAAACAAGCGGACTCTGCTGAGAGACTGGCAGTTTCTGCCTTCACCCCAACCCCCACTGGTCTGCACAGTCAGAAGCAATGAGACTTGATTTTCCCTGGTGCTGGGACTGTGAGCTGCTAGGTCCGGTGAGGACATGGGAAAGCTCCCCAGATGTCCCTCCCGACTTTTTAAAACATGTGGCTGCACTTTCCACCAGCCTGCTGCTGCCGCCGCTGCTGCCACCACCACACTGCATCCTCTCTGTCCCTGCTCCGCCCCTCCTACATGTCTGGATGAGTATTTCTTTATATCTTTGTGTGCTGGACTTCCATGCATTTTGATTTTCTGGAAGTTCTGGTTGTTTCTAGTTTTAAGGTAGTTGTATTCCTTCTTAGTTGTGGAGGGAGACGCAGCATGTCTATCTACGCCTCCATGTTGGCTGGAAGTCGGAGTCAGGATTTGAGTGGGCAACACCAAGGAAGGAAATACTGACTTGGTTGTGGTTTAGCTCTTGAAAATACCTTTGAGGATTCTAAGATGACTTGGGGACATATTTTTAAATTTAAATTTTTATTGAATTTATGGGGGTGACATTGGTTGATAAAATTATATAGGTTTCAAGCATGTAATTCTATAACACATCATCTGTGTATTGTATTATGTGTTCACCATCAAAGGTCAAATCTCTTTCTGTCACCATTTAGTCCGCTTGACTTGGGGACTTTGATTTTGAAGCACTATGGACTTTGAATGGCCTGGAATGGCCTACTAGTCCCAGGATCTTTGATGATGTGTTATGGGGTGAAGTGACTGAAGTGCCCAGAGAAAGTGAAGGCTGGTAGAAGCACATTCGAGAAGAAGGACATTTAATGAAGAAGTGAGGAAAGAAAGTGATTGATCTTTTAGTTTCCTTTTCTTCTTCAACTCTTCATTTCTTGAAAATTTCCTTATAATGTCTATTCTTTCTTAGTTTTCATATAATTTTTTCCCTTCAAATTTCCTAATTTATTAGGTTTTTGATCACCAACAGCACAATTAGGCTCTACATCTCATGTCAGTATTCATTGAGACCAAGGCTTAATGGTTCCGATTACTCAGGGTAGTTGGCTTCTAATAATGTGAGGAAGAAGCAAACATAACTTAGGAAATAAGACAATATCTGCATGCTACACAAAACAGGATTTGGGATACATCAAAGGCACAGATGAGGGTCTGGTGTAGTAGGAAACCTCAAAAGCACCCACATAAACAATTCCTAATAAAGGAAGCTTCCTTTTATATTCGGGCCAGATGATTTCCATAGTTAAAGGTTAATTTGAAAAAACATGAATCAAATGAACAAAAATTGCTCAGAAAGGTTAAATTAACATGAGTATGACTTTGAGCAAGTAAACTTTTATCAACAAAATTTTTAAATGTAGGGGCCTGTATTTAGATTTACTACTATAAAAACATAATAAATTTGGCCTAAATAATTCCATAATTCCATCACACAATAATATATTTTAAAAGGGTTGAGAAATTAATTTAATATTTTACTTTAATATTTCAGACAAGGAAAGGTAAGGAGAAAATCCTGAAAATGAGAAAATGATGGCCCATATTTTTCTCTATATTTGCTCAAGGCACTTTCTTTAGTTCATCTTAATATATAAAGAGTTATCCTTAGGAGAACTCTGATAAATTTACTGATAACATATCATCAAAATAACATCAAGGGAAACAAATTCCTGGCTGCTTATAGGCTGCCTCTGGTAATGTAATAGAGCTCAAGATCAAAGGTTAAGTGCTTCTTACCAAAGGAGAGAAGCAATCATTTCCATTATGTGTATTTTTGGAGTGTTTTTATTGCTAATACAAAACAAAATGGACATCCAAAACACATTATAAGAGTCATTTATAAAATTCTCATGATCTCCAGAGTTCAAAGGCAATTTTATCATTTTAATTAGCAGTTTATTAATTTACCAAGCATCAGAGTATCTTATAACAATGTACACTGTGGCCCACTCTCACTCCCAATTTACAGTGGAGTAGAGAGGCATTAACTCTTCAAGGTTGCTCAATACCTTTCCCTGTTTACTCACACTGGCGGTGCTTCAGGCCCTGGGAAGGCAGCCTCTTCTCTACAAGTGACAGCCAGATGAACAAGTCTGGCAGAGATCTGCATGTGGCAGCTGTTTGCTAACTATTCAGCACTTAAACCTTAAAATCGCTCCCCTGTTATTGAGTTCTTCTGTTAGACTCGTGAGGAGATGAACATTAGCTCTGAATTACTGTTGGCAACCAACTTTCTTTAATAACTTTTCTCCTCCATTAGAAAATCAAGAAGCTATGTCCCTGGAAATTCAACCAGATTCTCTGGGGTTCCAGAACTAGTGAATGAGGCAGGCCTGCTGGTGATGTGGAGCTAAGATCTAGGTTACTAATTCTGGACTTCCGTGTGTTCATGAAAGCCAGGCAGCATCGCCATCATGAAGCCAGCACCCCAGGTCACTATTTAGAGATCATCAACTCTTTGCTTAAGGCATTCTGGGTTTCTCAATATAAAAGCCATTACATTTTTTTTGCATTGCTAATCTCTAGGAGCAAACATGTGGCAAACCATGTTTTTTAACACTTGAATTTTCTCTTTTCTACATACACTAATCTGCATGTTGAAGAAATGCAAAATATTTAATTATACTCTGTACAGGCATAAATTTGTCAGAAAACCTATTTAATATGAAGGTAATTGCTGCATAGATGTTTATCAGTCAGATTAGTTGGTGTAGCTTCTTGCTGAATATGATTAGATAAAGAAAAAAGGGAAAGCCAGATAGCCAGGATAATTGACTTAGAGCAACTTATGATTATGAATATGATTATATTCAGGGCCACGACTCCTCTGTGATTTCACAGCCGAAGTCAGAGTGTCCCAATCAATTAAAATGGAAGTATTTTCCTCCAATGAAAATTTGTTTATTTGAAAAGGACAAGTAAATGAGAGTGGTAATGAACTAGACAGAAAGAAAACAGAAGAGAAATTGCCAGAATTGCTTTAAGTGTGAGATGTTTGTGGCCCTAATTTCTGATGAAGAAATGAAGTGTGAGGAAGGCCTATATTCAAAGAATGAGTAGATATTTTTCACTTGTTTTCTTTTAGAAGATGGAGGGATATTCAAAAGTTCACTAGATATGGATAAATTCCCTGTTTTCTTGAAATGTTTTCTTTGTAACAACTTCATGGAATGCATTTCAGCTGGTTTTCATTCTGTCCCTTGTGAACAACACACCACAGCAGCCACCAGAGGGAGACTTCATCTACCAGCTTTTCATAGAGAAGTCCCTTGGAGATCAATGTGCCCTGCATTACACAGATTCCTAAATTTGCCTTCACATGCTGAGCTTCTAATCTTGACAGTTCCCAGAGCAGCAGGCATGGCTATATCTGGGCAATTATACCATTGGGAACATTACGATTGCTTTGTAAGACCACAAGCAGCCCGGAACAGATGCTTTAAAAAATGTAAAAATAAGACCACAGTGACAGCAGTTAGGATTATGGCAGCCGAGTCACCTCATTGCATTTGTGAGGAGAAAGCTCGGCAAAGAAAGCCCTCTGAAAGGGCTGTGTGCTGCACAGAAGGGACTGAGGGGGTGGCAGGATGGGTTTTGCACAGAGACCAGGTTTCTTTTGGTAGGCAGGAGGAATTCTGTTTCCCTCACTGAAGAAAAAATTAAATTTCATGACTAAGTGAGAAATGGTCATTTTGAAGGTCCATTGCTAGATATTTTTTCAATTCTTCTCAAAACAACTTTGAATGAAAACCTCTGTGAGTGCACAATGATTCCCCACTCTTCAACCTGGTGGACATTGTACCATGGGTGTCAGGCCTAGAAAGAAGTGCTTTTAATCTGAGCTTTATCACTTTGTTACTGAACTGATGTCATGGAGATTGACTGGAATGCATGCAACTAGATGAAGAAAGAAGACCTCTAGGATTTATTAATATTAGTATTTACTGTCTTTTGGATATTTTTGAAAGGAGGCTTGCATAAAGAGAGAAGACAAGATTATATGGAAAAGCAAACAAGAGGAAAGTTAGAATTTATAACACTATATTTTGGGATTCCAGAATCAGGTAATAAAGGACAAATGTGGAATTATTTCTGTAGTTCAGCTTACAAAATGCAGTGTGAGAACAGACAGAAACAAGAAATTCAGTTTCTTCTTACAGAGAAAGGTAGAAAAATTGGTAGGGTTATTTTAATTTTTTGAGCCAAACAGACTTTGTGCATGATGATTTCAGCAAACCATCTGCAAGGCTATCTTAAAGGAATCTAAAATAAATGAAGGGATTATTTCATTTTATTTTTTGGAAAGAAACATTTAAAACTTTCTAGACTACTTCTCAGAAAACTTCAGGGCAGGGGGAACGCAGTTTTGTTTGCTCTGTACACCTGTTCAACCAGTATTGTATTGTAGACTGTGGCAGCTGGAATGAGTATTTATGTTTACTTATTAGATGTATCACACTTCAGTAGTCACAGTGCAATTCTCCATAAGGTGCTGCTCTGTCTGAACCATCAGCAAAGGAGCAGTAGGATCCAGCTTAATCTAGGGCCTGGACTTAAACACAATTCCAGAGGCATAGTATGATTTCAATAGGATGACCATGTCTCTCAGGGATAGTTATTAATAATAACTTTTTCACTCTCAATAGTGACCCAGTTTGGATGATAAATTAAAATGCCATCCTACATTTAAACCCAGTTGATGAGTATGCAAGATGATGAGCATGAATGAGATGTTCCACCTTCACCCTCAGGAATAGCACTGGTCACTCCGTGGGCACAGGCTGCATCCCTTTCCTTCAACCTCCCTGGAAAGTTCACACAGCAACAGCTCCCGGGCAAAGACAGTAGATGATGGAGGACATGATAAAAATTCTCTTACCCAAAGTGCTTGCAGATATGAGAACAAAACCAGGCTTTGAAAATGTAAGAGTTGATTCTGAGCCAAGTTGAAGACACCGCTGAAGGCTTGCACGTATGACAGCAATTTGTTGAGTGATGTCATGACGTGGCTTCAGAAAGAAACTGAGGACATGACAGAATGATTTGATCCAGATCACAGAACTGGGAATCCCATCACAGGAAGTTGTTAGTTTACCAGGGAAAAGTAAATAAAAAATGTTGAGAAGGGATGAAGCACTAAAGTGATATGTCTCAGCAGAATAAAATATCCCTCAAATGAGAACTTGTTAGAAAGGCATTTATAAGAATCTACACAACGTTAGTACCACTGAATTTGGAAATAGGGGGAGGAGAAAGGAATTTGGTATGAATTTTAAGAGCAGAACTGAGTTCAGAAAAGGAATAAAATGAAGAAACAGGTAGCTACAAGCCTGATGAATTAGTAAGCCAAGATTGAGCATTTGTTTGCTTATATATAACATTAATTCATATAAACCCACCTATCTGAATATAATTTGTATCTTAATATTTCATGACTCCAAGCTCTCTCACTATAACTATGTGTCAGTCTGAGAAAAGGAAAGTAGAAAGAGTATGGTATGCAGGTCCTGATCCTGGGAAGAGTGCTTTCTCATTTGCTTTAGTGGAGACAGAAAAATGGATTTAGATTACCTGCGCCCCTATAATGGTGCACTGCAACCACTGACATATTTGCCTGTTCTCCTGCATTGGTTGCTGCATTTCTGGAAGGGTGGGAATCATATTTTTGTGAGGGCAAGGACTATGTCTATCTGATTAAAAGGGTCCCCTTAGAGCCCTTTGGTCACATTAAAGAGGCACAGGAATAAAGTCTTTAGAAAGAATCAATGCTGGAGCTGCTGTACGATATGGTGCCTAGAGTATAGGATCCTCATGGAGGGAACCTCCGGGGTAGTAATCTCTTGAAATTCTGAATGACATGGCTCCATCGAAGAGAAAAGGGTGGAAACACCTTATACAACTCATTCTTTTAAATTCCTCTCTGACAGAGAACACATATCTGACACTGTAAAGCAATTCCTTTATGCCAGAGCTGCTAATTCATCAATTAGAAGATTATCTGGTGTGGTCTTCACCCATTTTGCCTGAGAAGTGTTGGGGGCAAGTGAGTCATGGCCTGTTATCTCAGTGCCAAGGACTCCACCTCATTGTCAAGGCTCTGCATTGAGCACTGTGGTGTCCCTCTCTGCCCTCTCTGCTCTAGCCCCCCCTCTGCAAGTGCACATTCAGGAAGGGCAGAGGGCAAGGGGACCTGTTTGTGATGAGCATCTGGGCTTAAATGGCTTTTAATTTTGTTGCCTGCTCTCCAGCAAGAATTTCAAAGTTTGAGTAAATGTAACCAGAAGTTATCTAAAGCTTGTAAATAGTGGTGAAACAAAAGAATACAAAAGGACTTCAACAAGCGTTCCCTTGGAGGAAAAAAAAGTCTCAAGAGCACACCTGACAGTACTTGGAAAGGGGACTTATCCCAGGCTCCTCATCAGTAGCTCAGATACAGCATTTTAAAGCTTCTCTTTCTGTTTTTCATCAAGTGGAAGGAAGAGAGGAGAGAAGAACCCGATTTCTTTAAGTATAGTAATGGGACTCCTGTCTTTGAGATGGTTTACACTTCCTATAATCTGCTTGGATTCACTCTCCAAAGAGAATTGGGCACAGACGCTTTACAAAATCTATTTGTTTAATTAATTAGTTCAACAAATATCTATTCAGCATTTATATGCCAGGCATTTGGTATACAATGAAGGGAAAACAAATAACACTTTATTTCTTTTTTATTATATTTTATTGATTATGCTATTATAGTTGTCCTGATTACTCCCCCTTTGCCACCTTCTACCCAGCAGCCCTGAATCCCTCAGGTAATCCCTACACCATTGTTCATGTCCACAGGTCATACATATAAGTTATTTGGCTACTCCATTTCCTATATTGTACTCTACAACCCCATGGTTTTCTATAACTACCTAATTGTACTTCTTAATCCCCTTACCTCTTCACCCATTTCCCAACTGGCACACCCCTCCCATCTGGCAACCATCAAAATGCTATCCATATCTATGATTCTGTCTCTGTTCTTCTTGTTTCCTTAGTTTGTTTTTTAGATTCAATTGTTGATAGATATATATTTTTTGCCATTTTAATGTTCATAGTTTTGATCTTCTTTTTCTTAAATAAGTCCCTTTACCATTTCGTATAATAATGATTTGCTGATGATGAACTCCTTTACTTTTTTCTTGTCTGGGAAGCTTTTTATCTGCCCTTTGATTCTAAATGATGGCTTTACTGGGTAGAGCAATCTTGGTTGTAGGTCCCTGATTTCATGACTTTGTATATTTCTTGCCAGTCCCTTCTAGCCTGCAAAGTTTCTTTTGAGAAATCAGCTGACAGTCTTACAAGAACTTTGCTGTAGGTAACTAAATTCTTTCTCTTGTTGCTTTTAAGATTCTCTCTTTATCTTTAACCTTTGGCATTTTAATTATGATGTGTCTTGGAGTGAGCATCTTTGCATCCATATTGTTTGGGATTCTCTGTGCTTCCTGGACTTGTATGTCTATTTCCTTCACCATATCAGGGAAGTTTTCTTTCATTATTTTTTCAGATAGATTTCCAATTTCTTGCTTTTTATCTTCTTCTGGTACCCCTATGATGTGAATGTTGAACCTCTTGAAGTTGTCCCAGAGGCTGCTTATACTATCCTCATTTTTTTTGGCTTCTTTCTCTTCTTCTTGTTCTGATTGGTTGTTTTTTGCTTCCTTATGTTCCAAATCATTGATTTGATTCTTGGCTTTATCCACTCTCTTGTTGTTTTCCTGTAAATTGTTCTTTATTTAAATTAGTATACCCTTCACCTCTGACTAGATCTTTTTTACATTGCTGAGTTCCTCAAGCATCCTTATAACCAGTGTTTTGAATTCTGCATCTGATAGATTGCTTATCTCCATTTCATTTGGCTCTTTTTCTGGAATTTTGATCTATTCTTTTATTAAGGCCATGTTTCTTTGTCTCCTCCTTTTGTCAGGCTCCTTATGTTTGTTTCTATGTATTAGGTAGAGCTTCATTGACTCTGTGTCTTGGAAGTGTGGCCTATGTAGTAGGTGTCCTGTAGGGTCCAGTGACATAGCCTCCCTTATCTCCCAAGCTGTGTACTCAAGGTGCACCCTTTGTATGGGCTGAGTACACCCTTCTCTTGCAGTTGAGCTTTGGTTGCATTGGCAGATCAATGGAAGGATTTATCTAGGCCAGTCAGCTTCAAGAATTGGCTGTGATCACTTTCCACTAACCTCCATCCTCCGTGGAGGAGCAGTTGAGCAGGGGCAAGGTGGTGGTGCTCCAAAGTGGTCTGTAGCTGTCCACTGGGTGTGCTGGCCCTGGGGTTTCCCAGGTGGTGCAGGCCATGGTCAGTTCCCACCTGTGTTGTGCCCGGGGCCACCCTGCATGAGCTATAAAGCAATCTGAGATGGCTGCTACTTGGGCTTGGCTTGGAGAATCCCTGGTGAACTCAAGCTGTGAATCTAGGCTGGCTGCTGCTAGTGGCAGGCTAGGGATCACTGAGGCCAGCTATTACTTGTTTGATAGGATTTAGGGAGTTGTGCAGTGAGAGCCAAGACCAGCCTTTCATATGGAAAAGTAGCTTGGGTGAGCCCAAATTGGGTGGGGTGGAGTCTTTGAGGATCTTCAAGGCAGATCAAACAATGTAAGTCAGGTTGATGAAGTCTCAGATATGGCACCAGCTTGCCAGCTCTGAGGCTCTGTGGGGGAAGCATTTAGAAAAGGGAGACTGGCTTCTGCTCACCTTGATGCCAGACACTTCAGTTTTTCCCAGTATGCCACTGATACTTTTCAAGCTGCTACCCTTGAGCTGGAGCTCAGAGGGAGTGAGTGAGTTTGAGTAAGTCCATGTGTGGGTTCTTTAGGAGGAACTGCTTGGAGCTCCAGCCGTTTCTTTCACTGACTCATTCCCCACTGGTTTTTGCAGCCAAAAGTGTGAGGACTTATCTTCCTGGCACTGGAACCCTGGGCTGGGGGGGCCTGGTGTGGAGCTGGGACTCCTTGCTCCCAAGATATCCTTCCCAGGTTTTTATCTACCACACGTGAGTGAGGGACCAGCCTGTTTTGGGTCTGCACCCCTCCTACCAGTCTGGGTGGATAAGGTTTTTTAAATTCTGTAGTTGTCAGACTTCCATTCAACTCGATTTCTGACAGTTTTGAGTGATGGTAGTTCTCTACTTTAGTTGTAATTTTGATGTGATTGTGTGAAGAGGTGAGCTATGTCTACCTATGCCACCATCTTGACCTGAAGTCCTCTGGCACTTTATCTCAAGGTGCTCACAGAAATATATAATTACAAATGATGGTAAGTGTTATAAAAGAAACAAAATACAAGTAAACTCAAATCCAAGTCCAGCCTAAATGAAATTAGAAAACAGCAGTGCAACCTAATGTGCGCACCAACCCCAGGACACTTTCCTTCACTCTGTGCTGGTCCAATCAGCCTCCAGCTCTTCACCAAAGACACCCCTATAGAAGTCCTCCTAAAACTCTGATAGTGCATTTTAAGAATACTTCACTTACACAAATAAATCAACAGTATATTGAGCCAGCTCCTTTGATCTGATAAGCTCCATTTGAGTGTAAGCTGAACTGTTAGCACTTTTCAGTTGGAATTGGGTTCCCATCAAGATGCCAGTAGAGTTGAAAGTAATTGCACATGTCAACTGTATAAAGGCCTGCAGTAATTTAGGAAGACAGATTACACCAGGGTTTTCAGCCTCTTTTCAGTCTGCAAAGAACATGTACATTTGCAGTGACTGAGTCCTATCGCATTCTGCCATTGGGAAAACAGTGCAAAAATTGAGAATTTAGCAAATGGTGTTGTAATTAGAAGTGTTGGTTTTTGTGCTGGACTGTATACTCCTCCAAGCAGGAGTGATTCTTATCATGTTACTGTTCCTAGGTCTTAACTCTGGTTTGGCACAGAGGAGTGTTCAGTGTTGGCTGTACTGAAGAAGTAGATAATATTTGATGTTCCTCTTTTCTCCTCATTCCCACCTCTGCCATGCTTCACTAATACAGAAATCAGATGTAGATGGTGTGGGAATAGAGGGTATATTTCCTGCTTCTGTAATTCACAGGGATTTTTCTAGGATAGGCCCACATCTTGTTTTCTTTATAGAAACAAACTAAAGGGCAGGTCCACTGATGGTGGATCATGGCTATCTCTTTTAAAAAATGATATAAATAAAACCACTTTAAAATGAAGTTGAAACCTCCATCTCAGAGGAACTGCCTTACACATCTTAGCCCTCATAGCTTGGACATGTTAAAATAGGGCAAAATAACCTTTAGACTGTCTGTAATGTGACATTGTCTCAAATAACTGTTTGCAAAGATAACAAGAAAGACGATCTCATGACTACTGGACTGATGACTACTGGACTAGAAATGAAAAACATTGTTTAGAATTAGTGCTACTATGTTAGCTTATCTGCACCTATAGGAATGCCTTCCTTCTGTTGATGCAACTGTTCCCCATTCCCTTCTTCATAAATGTTCCTTGCCTGTACCTCCTAATCAGAACACCATTTGGGTTTCTTCCTGAATCAGTACTTCTCAAATAGCTATTCTTTAAAAAAAAAAAAGATTTTATTTATTTATGTATTTATTTTTAGAGAGAGGGAAAGAGGGAGAAAAAGAGGGCGAGAAACACTGATGTGAGAGAGAAACATTGGTTGGTTGTCTCTAATATGTGCCCCGATCAGGGACTGAACCTACCACCCAGGTATGTGCCTTTATTGGGAATCAAGCCTGTGACCTTGCACTTTGCCAGATGATGCCCAACCCACTGAACCACACTGGTCAGGCCTCAAATAGCTATCCTTTGAATCTCAAATAAATTCTTGTTGCCTTTTATGTTGGCCTTTTAGTTTTAGGTTAATGCCCTCCAGCCAATGAGAGGCAGCACAGAACATTTTACATAGAGAACTAAACTATTTTGTAGTAGAGAGACTGATACTTCTTGTGTGGTTAAGTTTAGGACAGATAGCTTGGGATATGGATAGATTGATGCTTCCCTATGCAATGGGCTCTCTCTATAAATACCCTAAGGTCCTTCCTTTTACACTAGGAGAGATGAACCAGCATAAACCAAGAGATTCTCCAACTGTATGTGACCTACCCTGACCTTCGGAGAAGGTATATGTAGGAGAGATGGTTTGAAGGGTTTGTGGCTCTTGTTTCCTTTTGATAAACGACACTCTCATTTGCCCCTATAGATTGTGACAGGTGCTCTACCTCACTCCCACCCTATTCCACTCCACCCCCAGCTCTAGATTCTGCAGCAGGACATGAGGTTTTTGTTGGTTTGTTTTTCTGTATCAAAGAGAGGCATGGGTTAAAAAGGTTGAAGACTCTCTGGTGTGATGGTCTTCACATTGTTCCCAGAAGAGCTTCCATGAGAGTCAGTGTCATTAACTGTGGGAAGAAAAGCACAGCTTTCTTTCACACATTCATTCCACAGATGTTTTTAAGGCATCTATTACAGATCTTGTTGTTCTAAGTGCTGGAACAATAAGTGTCATGAAGAAAAAGACAGCATAGCAAGGGACAGGAGAGTGACACGGGGTGCCGCCAAGTGGCTGTGAGACAATGCCAAAAGGAACAAAGACCGTGGGATGGGGAGTGGAGGGAATTCCAGGGATGGACAGCTCCAGCACCAGAGCCTATGGTGGGAACACACTTGCTGTGGGCCAGAAGGTCAGAGCTCCCATTCCATGGTTTAGGTGCCTCAGAAGCAGCTAATGGGTAAAAAGTGTCCTGATAAGGCTGGAGGGCAGAATCTGGACAGCTGTGATAGAATAAAGCTGGGAAGCACTGTGGGTGAGGGACAACAAGAATGCCATGTGCCTGGAACAGAAAAGTCTAAAAGAATAACTGAAGAGGTCCAAGAGGTAGCACAGGCCATACTGGGCAAGGCCTGGGATGTAAATACTATGACTTCAGCCCCTGAGTGTAAGAAGGCAACATGAAGGGAAGTAGAAAGGTAAGGACAATATCACCTATTGTTCCAGGCACTGAAATCTGATAAGAACCTGATAACTGGAGATGATAAAAGCTAAAGCCTGATACCTCACATAATGACTTCAGTGATCAATTCTTTCATCAAAAAAGTAAATCAGATCATAGCTCTATAAATTACAAAAATTGAGTTAAAGAATAGCCAGATGAATTGGCCTGTTTATAAAGGTTTATGCCCAATAGGTCTTTTGGACAAAAATGAAATGTTAAGACATAAAATAGTAATAATTACACAGGTGAGACTTTATAGACCAACCACCTGAAAAGTGGTTCAAGTATCCTACAAAAAATCAGCTGTGTTGACTGTGGTTAGGAATGAGACATGAGTCCATCTGATAGTGATTATATGGTTTACATGCAGGTGGTGAGGATGGGTTGTGGGCAAGGAAACCATATAGAAATGTATACAGTATCCTCCATTATCTACAGTTTCACTTTTCACAGTTTCAATGAACTGTGGTCAATCATGGCCCAAAAATATTAAATGGAACATTCCAGAAACAAACTCAAAAGTTTTAAATTGCACACCGTTCTGAGTAGTGTGATGAAATCTCACACCATTCCTCTCTGTCACACTCTGGACATGAACCATCCCTTCGTCCAGTATCTCCACACTGTGTATGCTCCCAGCCACTTAATAGCTGTCTCAGTTAACAACTTGACTGTTCAGGTATCTCAGTACTTGTGTTCAAGTGAGTCCTATTTTACTTAATAATGGCCCCGAATTTCAGGAGTAGTGATGCTGGCAATTTGGACATGCCAGAAAGAAGCCATAAAGTGCTCCTTTTACATGAAAATATATGTATGTATAGGAAAAATAGTACATATAGGGTTTGGTAATATCTGCAGTTTCAGGCTTCCACTGGAGGTCTTGGAATGTGTCCCCCTGGATAAGCGGGGACTACTGAATTGCATGGGTCCTAAGAAACTGTGCCTGGGCCCCAGTTAGAGGCCTTTTTGCTAAGTTCACATTGGGCCTAGGGGAAAAAATGATGATGCGTTAATAGCTAGAAGTTTTGGTTTTCTTTTTTTCTTTTTTAAAGACTTTATTTATTTTTAGAGAGAGGAAAAAGGAGGGAGAAAGTGGGAGAGAAACATCAATGGGCAAGAGATACACTGATGTGCGAGAGATACATCAATGGGTTACCTCTTGCAGGCCCTGAACTGGGGACCTGGCCTGCAACCCAGGCATATGCCCTGACTGGGAATTGAACCAGCAACTTTTGGTTCACAGGCTGGCATTCAATCCACTGAGCCATACCAGCCAGAGCAAAGTTTTGGTTTTCAATCTTCTCTGTCATAAATGCTGAGGTTGTGACCCCAAATGAACATCTCCTAAATGGGGAATCTCTCTGCACTTATTGCCCTCTCAGCCCCTGTTGAGAAACACACCACACCTTTATCTCTTGACTATTCTATAAGTGGGGGGTGAGTGCATGGACTATGGCAAGTCTCAGACCAGCAGCCTCTGCAGCAGCATCCAGGCTGGACTCTAGGGACACGGGCAATGCGAGGTGGCAGGGCTTGCACTCGGCAGCTCCACTTTCATTGCTCTCTGTTTCACATGGACAAGACCCTCCATCTCCAGGGTTTCTTTCCCATTGGGGCTCATGTTTCTCACTTGTAGCTGTAAACTCCCATGGGGCTCTCCTTGGAGAAGTATCTAACTTAACCTCAGTTACTAAGAGCTGAAACTGCCCGAGGTGTTATTTTCTTCAAGTAACTAATAGGCTCTGATTTTGAGCAGACCCGTTAAAAGGAACTAAAGTGGGGTGTTCAGTGGCAGGTGGTGGGGAGCTAATTATTGGCAGGGACTTGTCAAATCAAAGAACTACCCCTCTAATTATTCCTTTGCCCATTGCAGCTGGAATTGTAGGGGTCTCCAGCAGAGCACATGGGAAGGCAAAAGGGGTGATAATGAGTTTTAGTTAAAATGATGAAGTTACCACTTTTTGCAGCTTGCAGAACTATAAGTTTAAGAAAGAACACCAAAGATAGAAGCAGTTCTGTATAAGCTGAATCAATTATCTTTCAATCAATTTACTAGTTTGAAAATCAAACTTATAAGATAGCAAACTAGTTTACAGATATTCTTTTTCTTTTTCTTCAGGTGTGTTCAGATGGATGGGGGTGGTGGGTAGAGAAGGGTTGGGGGAGAATAAAGGGAGTATTTGCAAAAGATCCATTGTCAGCTTTTTAAGCTCTTTTTACACGGGAATAATTTTAAAAATAATTCCTCTTGAGTTCAATTTTTCAGCTGTTTTAGACTTAAATAGGCATGCTGATTTCAAAACTGCAGTTAGTTTTCTTCTAGGACATCAAGATTTTCTCCACAGCTTATCTTTATTTTTTTTTCTTTTTAAAAGAATACTTTATTGATTATATTGTTACAGTAGTCTCGATTTCTTTTCCCTTTGCTTCCCTCTGCCTAGTAACCCCCTTCCCTCCAACAATCTCACCTCCTAGTTCAGGTCCATGGGTCATCCATAAAAGTTCTTTGGCTTCACCCTTTCCTATATTATTCTTAACTTCCCCCTGTCTATTTTGTACCAACCAATTATGCTTCTTAACCCCTGCAGCATTTCCCCATTTATCCTCCTTCCCCCTCCCAGCTGATAACCCTCCAAATGATCCCCATACCTATGATTCTGTTCCTATTCTGGTTTACTTAGTTGGATTTTGTTTTTATTTTTTAGATTCAGTTGTTGATACTTGTGACTTTGTTGTCATTTTAATGTTCATAATTTTGATCTTCTTTTTCTTAAGTAAGTGCCTTTGACATTTCATGTAATAATAGCTTGGTGATGATGAGCTCCTTTAGCTTTACCTTGTCTGGGAAGCACTTTATCTGCCCTTCCATTCTAAATGATAGCTTTCCTGGATAGAGTAATCTTGGTTGTAAGTCCTTGCATTTCATCACCCTGAATACTTCTTGCCAGTGCCTTCTTGCCTGCAAAGTTTCTTTTGAGAAATCATCTGAGAGTCTTATAGGCACCCCTTTGTAAGTAACTTTCTGCTTTTCTCTTGCTGCTTTTAAGATTCTCTATCTTGAAACTTTGACATTTTAATTATGATGTGTCTTGGTGTGGTCCTTTTTGGGTCTAGCTTTTTTGGGACTCTCTGTGCTTCCTGGACTGGTATGGCTATTTCCTTTGCCAAGTTTGGGAAGCTTTCCTTCATTATTTTCTCAGATAAGTTTAAAAATTTTTGCTCTTCCTCTTCTCCTTCTGGCACCCCTATGGTTTGGATGTCAGCATGTTTAAAGTTGTCCCAGAGGTTTCTAAGCTTCTCATTTTTTTCAATTTTTGTTTCCTCATTCTACATTGGTTGACTGTTTTTTTCTTCCTTATGTTCCAAATCATTGATTTGAATCCTGGTTTTCTTCCCTTCACCATTGGTTTTGTGTGAATTTTCCTTCATTTAATTTAGCACAGTCTTTACTTCTTTCCTTATGTGTTTGCTGTACTCAAGCATATCTGTCAAGCCTGTGAGCATCTTTATCACCAGTGTTTTGATTCTGCATCTGTGAGGTAGGCTGTCTCCTCATCTGTTAGGTTGGCTATCTCCTCATCACTTAGTTCTCCCACTGGAACCTTGATCTGTTCCCCATTTTGGGCCATACTTCTCTGTCTCCTCATCTTGAGAGGCTCCCTTTTTTGCTTGCCTCTGTGTCTTAGGTACAGCTGTCGCACCTGTTATATTGTAAGGGGCGGAGACTTAGGTTTTGTCAGTACAGGGTGACCTGTTTCACCATGTGTGGTGTGTGGGGGAGGGGGTCTGAGAGGGAACAATGCCACTAGCTCAGCACTCGCCCCTTTACCAAGCACTTCTCCCACTTCTGTGTGGGACTGGCACCTCTCTAGCTGTTGCCCTGGCTGTTGTTTCCAGAGTGGGTGAATATGCGGATGTTCTAGGACCATGGGTGCCCTTTAAACAAGTAGACTCTGCTGAGAGACTGGCAGTTTCTTCCTCTGTCCCAACCCCCATTGGTTTGCACAGTCAAAAGCAATGAGGCTTTATTTTCCCTAGTGCTGGGACTGTCAGCTTTGAGGTCTGGTCTGGTGCTCGGAGTGCTCCCTAGGTGTCCCTCCTGACTTTTAAAAACGTGTGATTGTGCTTTCTGCTGCCCTGCCTGCAGCCACTCCTGCCACCACCATAGCGCGTCCTTTCTGCCCCAGCTCCGCCCCTCCTACCTGCCTGGATGAGTATTTCTTCTTTATATCTTTGTTTGTTGGACTTCCATGCAGCTCGATTTTCTGGAACTTCTGGTTGTTTCTAGTTTTGAGGTAGTTGTATTCCTTCTTAGTTGTGGAGGGAGATGCAGTGTGTCTGTCCAGGCTTCGATTTTGTCTGGAAGTCCTCTACAGCTTATCTTAATGTGACCACTCTAGGCTGGATCAAGCCTGGATCAAGGAAAGTACTAGTGCTCTCCTATTGGCTGAGAGCAAACCTCCCTCTAGTGGGGAGGGGCGGGGGGCAATCTTGGAGACCAGCGACAGGTTCATACTTATCTAGACTATTCAGTTACACATGAGACAGTGTGGTGAGAGGTTGTGTGTTGCTCTATATAGTGAATCATATTCCAAAGTGTAGTCTGAGTTCTTGTCTGTATACAAAGAGTTAGCAGAATTTATGTTTTAATTTACATATGTACTTATTTCCTTTCCTTCAGATCATGTCTGCCTCTGCTATTTCTCATCATAAGTGCCTAAACAACCCTGATTCGTTTTATATCTATGGCAGTTTCACCATTCCTAGTCAAAGGACAAACATCAGCGCATTTGTCAGGCAAGCCTATTTTGCATATTTTAAAGTAAAACTTGGTGATCAGGGTAAGTCTTGGGCCCCTCACAAGGTGTGCAAGCAGTGTGTTGAGAGTTTATGGATGTGGATGAAGGGAACACATGATAAATTGCCATTTGGTATACCTATGGTTTGGCAAGAGCCCAGAGTTCATTCAAGTGACTGTTACTTTTGTAGAGTGAAAACATCAGGATAGAACAAGAAAAATAAATGTAGAACAGAGTATCCTAGTCTACCATCAGCTATACACCCAGTGCCTCATTCAGCTGAAATCCCAGTGCCAGATTTCACTAAACTACCCTCTTTTTAAAAACATGAGTATGGTGAAGAACTAAGTGACAGCAATGATGAAGATTTTGAAATTGAAGATGACTTAGTTCATAAGGGATTCATTCGATCAGCATGAGTTGAATGATTTGGCATGAGATTTGGGACTATACAGAAAGGCTTCAGAACTCCTAAGGTCAAGACTGCATGATAAAAACTTTCTTGAAAAAGGAATGAAGGCACCCTATTTTTGATCAAGAGAAAGTGAATTTCTGCAGTACTTTCGAAGTGATGGTGGCTTTGCATATTGCCATAACATACATGGTTTAATAGAGGGATGGGGAATTCCAATCTATAATGCAACTGAATGGCGACTGTTCATTGATAGATTAAGCAGAGCTTGAAGTGTGTCCTTCACCACAATGGCAATTTATTTGGTTCAGTCCCAACTGGCCATTCAGTTTGATTTAGTGAAGAATATGAAGACATAAAGAGAGTTACTGATCTGTTGCAATATCACAAGCACAATTGGATCATCTGTGTTGACCTTAAAATGGTCTGCTTCCTTCTTGGTCAGCAACATGAATATACCAAGTATCCCTGTCTACTGTGTATGTGGGACAGCAGAGCTCGTGAGAAGCATTGGGTGGAGTCAAATTGGCCTCCAAGATCTGACCTCAAACCTGGTGATCCAAACATTCTATAAGAGCCACTTGTTGACAGAAAGAACATTATATTCCCACCTCTGAACATAAAACTGGGTCTCATGAAGCAATGTGTTAAAGCTTTGCCAACTGAAGGAGACTGTTTCAAGTATCTCATTTTGGTATTTCCTAGCCTGTTGTTTGAAAAGATAAAATGCCCTAATATGTATGTTTGGTAGCAGAACTTTACTACTTGTACATAATTTGACTTACAGTAACAATATATAGCCTTTATATAAATAAAATAACTCTAAATAAACAGTATATTCAGGTAATTTTTTTATTTATTTTCCTTTGTATATACATTTTGTATGATTTTGGGAACAAAAGGAGGGTATCCTCTACTTTAAAAAGTTGACATGATAGAGAAAAACTGGGATCATTTTGGATTCAGATGCCAAAAGTTAGTCAAAAACAAGTGTCAGACCTAACTCAATCAAAATTGTGTTCCCCAATGTTATCTTCAATTAAGCCTCATAAAACAATGCCTAGTCCAAAATCAGACACCAGCTGTAGGAGATTTATATACATAAGGCAGAATCTGAACCACCATTGAGTACAATTAGGGTTAATTTCGAGTCAAGGCAATTCTACAAATTCTTCCTTCCTCTGCTTCTCCACCACCAGTCACAGTTTTATCAGCTGAGCTAGAGTTTGCATACTTGCAGGTGATTGAATTCCTGCTCACCTTTTTCAGAACATTTAATAGGTCCCCAAACCTACAAAAACTAATATCAGCCAGGCAAATGAGAAGATTAGGAGCAAGGAATGATAAGGAGGAAGACTGGCTAATCCAAGATGGATGGAGTTGAAAGCCTGTAGACACATAACTTAGACAGTAAAGGTTTATGCAGCAATTGGAAAGACTTAAAAGAGTAAATGTTCCAGGAGCTCATTAGTAGTTTGAAGTATGAGTATGAGCAAATTGTCTTTTGGGATAAAATTAAGGCATATGGGATGGGATAGAAGCATGCTTGGTAGAGGGAGAAGTAAGCAGCAAATTAATAATTAATGCTTTTGCGTATACTTCTGTTCTTACAACTCAGAGTTCGCTTACACTTGATCATAACCATTAGTACATCATAACTGTTTGGTGGTCCTTCCTCTGATATGCATTGTGATACTTGTGCAACATAAAAACACACCACTTGTGAACACAGCACATGCAGGAAAGCCTGGCATGCTTTAGGTGTTTGGTAGGTGTGTATCGTTTCACTGATGTGCAGAGTACCCACGTTTGCTCACAACACATTCAGAAGGAGTGCCCAGCAAGCAGAAATGATCTATTCCTATTCATTAATGCTTCAGCTATTTTCTGGAACCTTCTCTTTAGCCTATGTAGAAAAAGAGAAAACTAATATATGAGAAATCCAAAAACAAATGGTTTTAAAATGATTTATTATTTTGAGTTATATAGGAAAACATAGGCAGCAAGTGAGGACACTATTAAGAATCTAACCTCTTCTGAAATGTCCAAATCCTTCCAGGGGTGTGGTATTAGCATCAGAAATGGCTCCATAATTAAGAAAGCATTTTATCTGAAGACCACAAATTTCTCAATCCCCTCTTCTTAAAAAGACAAAAACAAAAACATTTTGATTCAGGACTAGTTTAAGGTGAGAAGTGTGCATTTACAGTTTTGTAATATAATCCTATTATGTCTTTCTTTGGAGCCAGGCATGATTTCTGAAGATGGTTTTGATACTGGTAGACAGCCTGGCCAGGCCCTAGAATGAGGGAGGGGTTGCAGAAAATGTAAAGGCTGTGGGACTGAAGCCACCTGCACTGCCAGCATGCCAGATTTCCCTAGCCCCAGTCTGAGGCAGTGGGAGGGGGACTGCCTTCCCCAGTAAACAAACCAGCATGGCAGCATCACATTGCCCAGGCAATGGAGCTAGCGCTGTTTGTGAGGACAGATTCCCTGCCCAGGCAGAGACACCACAAGAGGAAGCTTTGCATAGAGCTTGCTCAATGCTAGAGTGTGAAAAGCCCTCCTATCCCCTTCTGGTTCCTAATTGGTCACAGAGGCAAGTGTACCTAAAAGTTAACATGGTAGCAGGGGGAGGTGTTGACCTGCTAGTCTATCTGGGAAAAAGGACAGGGATTGGCTGGTGAAGTTAGATCCTTCTGGAGTGCATGACATTTTGGGCCTGGAGATTTAAATGGAGAAAGAGCAGAGACTTGTCTCTTCTCCTGCTCACTGCTAGGAGGGTCCTAGACCATGCCCATCTCTTCCTCTGAGATCAGTGTGCAGGCCAGAGTGCTCCCCTGCCCAGCTCCACAGATGGAGCCCCTGCATGACTGACTGTAGTGGTTGGCAGCTGCCTGGCCTCGGGAGTCGGAAACTGTGGTGTGGTGATGGTGGCAGTGGCCTCACACATGCACACTTCAGGTAAGGAGCCTGAAGCCAGAGACTAGTTGGTCTCACAGACTGGTGCTCCAGATGGACTTCTGGACATTGTTTCTGGTTCTGGGGTGGCTAGGTTATGTGTGTATGAGATTGACATGGAACCCAGAAGTGTCCTATTCCCCCAAATTGTGCAACATTTTAATAAAGACCTTTTTCCTTTCCCACCAACCTTTGTTTTATGCCTGTGTTCAGTGGTGGGTAGCCAAACCCCTTTTCTTTGGTAACTTGTTTAGGGCTTTCCCATTATGTAATTGACATCAAGAAGAGTTAAAATTGCCAACTGTTTTCAAATAGAACCAAAGATTGTGTATGAGAGATGAAAGTACAACCCCAGAAGGATGGCTCTGAATGAACACATCCAGTTATTGTTAAGTTTAATGGCAACCACCTAAAGCACAAAGCAGAAAGTAAGCATTCATTGGCTCATCATCTTCTGGCAGAAATCTTTCTGTTACACATATTCATCTTGAATCCCATAGATCTACTGACTGGTTTAAAAGTATGAACTGATGCATATGGGTTTTAAAATTAGGCAGACAACACAGCAGATGCATTTTCCCTTACACTCAGTTTCTCAATGCTTCTCAAGTAACCTGTCCTACAAGATATCAGTTGGGGTACACCAGCCTATGCAAGTTTTGTTCAATACAGTGTGACCATGTAAATGACGGGAGCTCAACTGCTTGATTCTGGGTCCCACTTATGCCATGTTTCCTCAAACAGAGAGATCCAGAAGAATATATAATTGGTTAGCATGGCTATTTTTGTCTTTCCTCAAGTTTCCCCTAGAGCTGTTGGAATGGATTAGAAACACCAAGTGCCCTTGAGCTCTCTCTGGAAGAGAATAAGGAAATGAGAAGGAAAAGGTTTAAAAGAGGAAACCAGGAAAAAAGTTTGAGAGAGAAAAAGGCAGGTGCTGTGAAGAATGTTATCAATTAACCAGTAACTTCCATTTCTGCAAAGGGGGCAGAGTATAGCCCTAAGGTTTACAGGGATCCAAAGAAGTACTCCTCTTTGTTTTGTTGCTTTGACACATCTCATGGAACAAGAGTTCCTAATACATTTTTAGTGTAAATTTGTTAACATCACTTTCTTTCTTAATAAATAACAATGATGAGTAGTTTCTATAACTTTCCACAATTTCATTCAGCACCTCATTTTTTCTACTTTCTAAAAAGTTCCTTGCTAAAAACTCAGGTGGGCCTTCTCTATCATATTAGACTGTGGCTTCGGAAGAAAACTTTTCTTTCACCATAATTTCTCGGGGACCTTTTTTAGCTAGTAAAAGCTAAAAGCGTGCCTCTGAGAGTTCAGCTTTGTCAGAGTAAGAACTACAAAGACATGGATTTATGTTTTTGAAGACACTATAAGCGGGGTTTATGTAGCTTTATTCCTTTGTCCTGAACTTCCTTCTCTTAAAAAACCATCTTCAACAGTCATTTGCAAATTAACTGCTTCTGAATCTGAAGGGGAAAAAAACAACAACCCACAATAAAATCTACTTGCTACCATTATGAGAGTCAAGGGAGACAAAGGAAAGGATTCTTTAAACATTTCTTTTCATTAAAAAAAAAAAAATTCCTTCCTAGAAGGATATATATGCTTAGATGTATAACAACAATCACAAAGCAGCATCTTTCTACAGATTATCTTTGACTAGCCCGTCTAAACTCTGAGCCCAGGAGACTTCATTTAATAAAAAAATTAAAAGAAAAAAGGTAAAACCTGAGGTATGCTGATGTGAGATCTGTTATTGTTTCTCATAGAATGCTAACTATAAAGTGTTTGCTATTTTTTAAAGTTTCTTTTATTGTGAAAGTAAAACATGCACACTACAGAAAATTTGGATGATAAAGTATAAAGAACAAACCCTCTTTGTTTCCAATACCAAAAATAATCATTGTTTAACATTCTAGTCCACTTTCTCCCATTTTTTTTTTCTAGGCACAATTTCCTTTTTTTTCAAAGTGTCTTTTTTAAAAAAGTATATTTTATTGATTATATTGTTACAGTAGTTCCAATTTTCCCCCTTTGCTCTCCTCTGCCGAATATCCCCCTTCCCTCCAGAAATTCCACCCTCCTTAGTTCATGTCCATGGGTCCTGCATATAACTTCTTTGGCTTCACCCTTTCCTATATTATTCTTAACTTCCCCCTGTCTATTTTGTACCAACCAATTATGCTTCTTAATCCCTGCACCATCCCCCCCTCCCCCCACCCTGGCTGATAACCCTCCAAATGATCCCCATACCTATGATTCTGTTCCTATTCTGGTTTGCTTAGTTGGATTTTGTTTTTATTTTTTAGATTCAGTTGTTGATACTTGTGAGTTTGTTGTCATTTTAGTGTTCATAGTTTTGATCTTCTTTTTCTTAAGTAAGTCCCTTTGACATTTTACATAATAATGGCTTGGTGATGATGAGCTCCCTTAGCTTTACCTTGTCTGGGAAATACTTCATCTGCCCTTCTGTTCTAAATGATAGCTTTGCTGGGTAGAGTAATCTTGGTTTTAGGTCTTGCTTTTCATCATATTGAATACTGCTTACCAGTTGCTGCTTGCCTGCAAAGTTTCTTTTGAGAAATCAGCTGAAAGTCTTATAGGCACCCCTTTTTAGGCAAATCTCCACTTCTCTGTTGCTGCTTTTAGGATTCTTTCTCTATCTTTCATCTTTGTCATTTTAATCATGATGTGTCTTGGTGTGGTCCCACCTGGGTCCAGCTCGCCCGGGACTCTCCATGCTTCCTGGACTTGTATGTCTATTTCCTTCACAAAATTTGGGAAGTTTTCCTCCATTATTTTTTTCACATAAATTTTCAGTTTCTTGCTCTTCCTCTTCCCTTTCTGGCACCCCCATGATTCATATGTTGGCACGTTTAAAGTTGTCCCAGATGTTCCCAAGCCTCTCCTCATTTTTTTTCAATTCTTGTTTCCTCATTCTGTACTGGTTGACTTTTTTCTTCTTCCTTATGTTCCAAATCATTGATTTGAACCCGGTTTCCTTCTCTTTACCATTGGTTTTGTGTGGATTTTCCTTCGTTTCATTTAGTATAGTCTTCACTTCTTCCCTTATGCATTTGCCATACTCAAGCATATCTGTCAAGCCTGTGAGCATCTTTATCACCAGTGTTTTGAATTCTTCATCTGTTAGGTTGGCTATCTCTTCATCTGTTAGGTTGGCTACCTTCTCATTACTTAGTTCTCCCATTGGAACCTTGATCTGCTCCCTCTTTTGGGCCATACTTTTTTGTCTCCTCATCTTGACAGGCTCCTGTATCTGTTTGCCTCTGTGTCTTAGGTACAGCTGTCGCACCTGTTACATTGTAAGGGGCGGAGCCTTATGGATTGGTCAGGACAGGACGACCTGTTTCACCATGTTGTGGTACTGTATGTGGGGGAGGTGTCTGAGAGAGAACAATGCTGCTTGCCCAGCACTCGCTTCTTATCCAGACACTTCTCCCACTTCCATATGGGACTGGCGCCCCTCTAGATGTTGCCCTGGTCATCGTTCCCAGAATGGGTGGGTATATGGATGTTCTAGAACCATGGGGACCCTTTAAACAAGCGGACTCTGCTGAGAGACCAGCAGTTTCTTTCTCTGCCCCAACCCCCACTGGTTTGCACAGTCAGAAGCATTGAGGCTTGATTTTCCCTGGTGCTGGGACTGTGAGCTGTGCAATCTGGTGAGGAGCTGGGAACGCTCCCCAGGTGTCCCCTCCTGACTTTTTAAAACATGTAACTGTGCTTTCCGCAGGCCTGCCACTGCCACTGCTGTTGCCACCATGACACAGTGTCCTTTTTGCCCTGGCTCTGCCCCTCCTACCTGTCTGGATGAGTATTTCTTCTTTATATCTTTGTTTGTTGGACTTCCATGCAGCTTGATTTTCTGGAACTTCTGGTTGTTTCTAGTTTTGAGGTATAGTTGTATTTCTTCTTAGTTGTGGAGGGAGATGCAGTGTGTCTGTGTACACCTCCATCTTGGCCAGAAGTGGGCACCATTTCTTGACACAGTTCTGAACTATATGGATATGTCTGTATGTACATTTTGTATAGTGCTTCAATGTGTTGTAGATTTCAATATAATATAACATAATATAATATATTATAATGTCAGGGTTCTCTTCCTCTATATTATTATAAACCTTCCAAACATAGTTTTCCACAGTTGACTCAATAATCCGTTGACGTGGATGTTCCATACTTTACTTAACCTTCTTTCTACTGGTAGAAATGTATTTACTACTAACAAAGCTTCTTCAAATCTTTCACCAACATAAATAACGCTGTGACCATCTTTGTCTATAAATTTTCTTTGTTTCACATTATTTTTGCAGAACAGATTCATAGAAGGAAATTATTAGTGAAAAATGATGAACATTAAAAAATTATTTTAGATTTCAGCACATGGCTTGAGTGGTATCTTGTGGCTTGGATGGAAGAGTGGGAATTTTGCTAGTTTTTAAAATTTTTAATGGAAATTCAAAAACGAGAAATGACCGGTTGTTTGTAGCAGCCTTAGAGCTTACCAGTATTTTTTTACAGTGCCTTAATTTTTAGGGGGATGAAAAATATGATGCATTTTAAGAGAAAACTAGAAAAAAATAGAAAGAATAAATGTTGGTGCAAATCCTTTATAGTTTTTTTTTCATGTTTTACTATTTATTCCAGAAATGTAATCAACAGCCTATGAATTTCCTTATACAGATATTCACAGATTAAATAGAAAATTGAGACCAGGTCAGAACTGAGGATACTATTAACACAACTTCCATATTTACAGATAAGAAAGAGATAAAAGGTAGTGATGTAACCTCCATGGGGCTTTGGCTAAAAGAAATGAAGATAAGTTGAATTAACAGCTTTAGAATAAAATGAAAGCCTTTACTTGCAGGAGTTAAAATTTTCCAGTCTCTTGGATTCTTATTATCACTGATTTCCAGAAGTTCTTTCCCCAAATAATAAATTATTGAAACTTTGTTTCTCAAGATGGTATGCAGGAAACATGCAACAATTCCACTGTCTCTAAAATGAAGTAGTTTATTTTCAGGTACATGAGAAAAATGTAAAGTACTTTCTGCTTCTGTGTAGACGTTGGAGTTATCCAAGAAACTTTCAGTATTCATCGATGCAGACAACTTCCTGATGAAATCCTTTATTTTACCTGTCAATCAATTATCAACAAATATTCATGGAACAAGTAGGTTTGTGTTTCAAAGGCTAATTGCTGAACCACTGCAAAACTATACATCAAATAGTATTTAAATGCCTTAACCCATTGTTTGGTTTGCAAGGTACTAACAGAGAACTTATATAAAGTAGTACAGACTTCAAGACTGCTACAGCCCAAAGTTAAAAGCTTTTATTCTCTTGATTTAAATAATTTAGAAAATGTTAAAAGATTTTGGAGTGTAGGTTTCTTTTTCTTTTTGTCTGATGGACAGCTATTCATGTTTCAGGTAACTAATTTTTAAATTAAAAAATGTTACTGTAATTTGTGTCAGTTTTACCTGGATTTTCATCAATCTTTTAATTTAATGAGATACAATAAATGTGCTGTCACTAAATTAGAAAAGATATTGATGTGGCTGCCATCTGAATATAACAAACAAAAAATTCCATAAGCTATATAAACAGAGAATATCTAGTATTAGTATTAATTTTTAAGACAAGTAGTGCTCTATTAAAGTTCATCTGTCATTTGATATGTCACTAAAGTCATCCTAGATTATTTGAAAAACAATGGATACTGCTGTCCTTGAGAATTCTTTATCTTCATCTTTTTTTCTAAATCAAGATTGCTAAGTTTTTGTTTTGAGTAGCTGGATACTTTTGAAGAGTATATAATTTAGCCTATATGTTTCAGAATGGTGATAAATAATACTTGGATAGGATTGGGAAGGAAGATAATGGACTTTGACAGTGATAGGAGGCCCTGTGTACAGGATGCAATAGCTAAATTTAACTTGCGGTGGTGTCCCATTAGTGAAAGTTGGGTCGTGGTGGGTAGGGCAGCTCAATGGATGGCAAGAATTATTTTTTTTGTTTGACAGGCAGAAAACATCTATTACAGAGATGAAACATTGCCTGCCCCTCCACATTGTCTTCTAAGGAAGCCATTCTTCTCAAACCCCCCATTGAGGCTGTTGTGGCCTCTGTGTTACTGGAAATGCAGAGGACAGGAGAAAGAGAGTGGGGATGAAAATGCAGTGATAGAGATAATGGGTCAAAATGCCCCAAATTTCAGGAAAATAAAGGGTAAATATGATAAACATTCCTCTTAAAGTTTTTCTAAATTATGTTTGACATTTGAAGCAAAAAGTATAACATTGTGTGATAGTCTCAATGTATGTAGAGAAAATGTTTAAGAAAATTATATTATAAATAGGAGAGGACAAAAGAAATGGAAAGGAGGTGAAGTTTATATACTTTGTTCAAACTGGTAAGATATGGACAACAGTAGATCTTTGTGGTGATGGAATCGCTCTGCATCTTCATTGCAGTGGTGCTTATGGCAGTTTACACATGTGATGAAATATGAACTCTCCATTTACGTTGTACTAAGGTCACCTTCTTGGTTTTGATATTGAGTTATGGTTATCTAAAATTTAACCACTGGGGGAAACTAGGTGAGAGGTACCAGAGACTTCTCAGTAATATCTTTGTAACTTCCTATAATCCATGATTATTTCTAAGTAAAAGGTTAAAAGATGATGGAAAGAAGTTCCTTGAAAATGATAAAAGGGAACAATTCATTATAATATTCTGATGATAACATTTTGGAAGAGAGAAAGGTTTTTCATAAGGTAAACAGTGGATGATGTGAACTGATTGATTTTCTTAAATTAAAAAAAATTAATTGTGGGGGAAAATATGTGATGAAATAAGAATATAAGATGGAAAAGAAATTCAAGGCTGGCTTTGAGAGAGCCAGGATGGCAATCCTACCCAGAAATTCAAGATGAGTTCTGTCTTGGTCAGGGATATAACTTTAAAGTATGAAATTGGTTAAGCAAAGTTAATTTTAATAATATTATGCATTCATTTGAAATCATAAAACCACAAAATATTTTAGGAATTAAAAACTAATTAAGTTTGGACAGTTTGTCATCTTATTGATAATTTAGATCGGTAATTTTTCTTTCTTTTTTATGCTTTTCTACCAATTATCTTGTATGTTGGTGGAATTTGCTTGTCAGTCAAACACCAACAGATGGCAAAGAAAGCTTTCATAGTGTTGATGGTTGCATGATTATTGATTAATTATTACAATAAATATAAGATTGTTTCTTATTTGCCAGTACAGTAAAATCATGGCATTATTCATTTTGGTCTTCTCTGTTTTTAAATAAGGACACTTGGCAGCAATAAAAGGTTGCCCTGAACACTTGACAGAAAGTCAATGGCAAGAGTGATAATGAGAAATGCTAAGCCTTGGGCCTTGAATTTACCACCTGGAGCGACATATATGCTACTACCAAAGTGGCTGTGTAGGGTTGTTCAACTGCCAACATTGATTCCATGTATGATTTTTAATTGCTATTACTTTGCTGTATTTTTTAAAGTTCAATATGAATTGAATCAGACAAATCTGGACTATACAGACTTTCAAATGTGGCAGTTTCTTTAATAATAAAACAGAGAGTATCATAAAGATAAAATATTTAATTTTAGGTTCTATGTTGTCACATTATTGGTATTATTATTCTAACCCTTACCGAAGATATGCTTTTTATTGCTTTAGAGAGCAAAAAGTGGGGAGTGGGGGTGGGAGAGAGAGAGAGAGAGAGAGATGTGAGAGAGAAACATCAACATAGATTGGCTGCCTCCTGCATACTTCCCAACTGGGAACCAAACCTGCAATCCAGGTATGTGCCATGACTGGGACTCGAACCTGCAACCTTTTAGGGAATGGGATGACACTTCCACCAACTGAGTCACATGGGCTAAGGCATGTTATTATTTTTTTTGAGAAACTTTCCACATAATAAATATTCACATTAAAGGAAACTGATTTTCTAATTTGTGTTTACAGATTGACTTTTGTAATTGGGTTGTGAATGCTCACATCTTTGCTTTACAACTCCATCAAGAGATTAGTCAGGTCAGGATTAAATTATTGTCATATTTTTTTAGTTAGTCTAAGGCAGAGACCTCTGATCATTTTATCAGCTACAAAACAGAATTTACCACCTGCTTAGTTTATATGAGGGTTGGCAAAAATTCTGTTTTCCATTCAGTGCTGTCTAACAACACTATTGCTAGATCAAAGGGTTAGAAATTTGATATTTTAAATCTATTATGCCAGATTGACAAAGTGTAATATGAAACTTTAAGCCTAAAGATAATTTTATCTTTATATGCTTTTCTCCATTCATTTTAATTTCTCTGTTTTCTATGTGTTTAATTTCATTTCACACAGATATTCCACAGTTAGACAAACCAACATGAAAAGTTATGCCAATAATATGTGAACAAAACAGTTTCTTTTAAAAAGAGGCATTTTCAGAAATTTTAATGGAAAAACCAGTCTCAGACATGGCAGGAGCTAAATGAATTTTTGTGGAAAGAAAGAATGAAAGAAAAGGGTCCTCCCATTAAGACAGATCTGTATTAAATTATTTCAGGGTATACCATATTTCACCAAGCAGTTATTGACAGGTAACAAGAATTTAAGAGCCTGCTCTGTTCATTACAAGCTGTAGTGCCTTCATCAAGTTGTATAATAAACTCTCTAAGCCTTATTTATTTATTTTCCTGTACCTCATTCCTAGTCAGGAATTATGTAGGTCACGTCATAGAGTACTTGTTAGGATTACACGAGATAATCTATGCAGCTGGTTCATAATACTCGTCAAATAAGAAGTGACCAAAGGTTAGTCATTATTATTAATAAACTAAGAGAGGCTGAGAAACTTAAAATCAAAGCCAGGGTAGAGGCCTTGCAATGTATAATTTAGATAGTGCTTCCTTATTAATGCTTTCATTTGAATATCACAACAACCTTCAAGGCCAAAAGCTTGGGGGTTGGGGGACCTTTCGCTATTGGCCATGTGACAGCCTCCTCAGGTGGACAAAAGTGGACTCGTGGACTGTCTACTGAGCATGACACCTCGAAGTTTGGCTCCATTCCCAAGAGAGAATTTAGGTACATAGGAGATGAAAGCCTAAGGTGTTCTTTAGACTTTATATTTTCTTCTATGTCTGATAGGACTTTTGCATTTTATGATTTCATAATATTTCTATTAGAGAATAGAGAACAATTTGAGTGCCCCCCACAAGAGAAAAGTATAACCAACATTTTTCCCAAAGTCATCACTGTCAGTTTGCTCTGACACAAAAACCAGAGAAATTACCTCACAAGAGGCATAGGCTGTGCCACAATCTTTTTTTTTTTTTTTTTGGTGTGAGAGCCTCTTTAGATGGAGATAAGTGGATATCTCCAGTTCTGCCTGGGTGTTTGGAGAAATTCAGGGAAGGGAACCTCATTAGGAACCAGTCTAGGTAATATATCTGAATATTTAGTGTTTGTCTTATCTTTTAAGTCTTATTTTCCTTAAAAAACTTATTGAACAACTGCTAGGTTATTGGTACTTGATTAGGTATTGAGGATCTAAAAATAAATGCCCTCAGATGGTACAAGGACTGTTTTGTGTGTCTTCCCACCAGTCAGATCAGAAACCTGATGTTCCTGACTAGAAAGGCTGGGTATTCATCTAGTTACTACTTGATCTTATCTTTTTTTAAAAGTATATTTTATTGATTATATTGTTACAATAGTTCCAATTTTTTTCCCTTTGCTCCCTTCCGCCCAGCACCCCCCCAGCAATCCGACCCCAAGTCGATGCCCATGGATCATACATACAAGCTCTCCCGCTTCCCCCTTTCATATATTCTTCTTCCTTTTTTAAGATAAATAAATAAATAATTAATTATTTTAACCATAAAAAATAACAATTCCTTCCTCTCAGACTTAAGACCCTTTATAATCTTATAAAGGACAATGGGACCTTATAAAGGACAATGGGCCAAGTTCTCGAGCTCCTCTAGCTGCTTCAAGCTGGGCATGGTGATCTTATCTTGAATAGAAAAAAAGGTTCTTTGTTTAAAAAACTGACTTATGTCTGTCCCTTGGACTTCTGAACCCTAACTTCATTGCTTTATAAAAACACCTATTAATTAACTAGTGCCAGGTGGAAAGAAGCGAGCTTTCTTTGAACTCTTAAGGATTCTCCAAAAATGGTCACTAATGCTAGTAAGGGAGGTAAGGGAGGCAGCATTAGAATTTTATTTTACACATGAAGAAAATAAAATTTAGATTAACTTTATAATTATGCAATAAATAATTTATAGAGTTGGGACCCAAAACAAGCAAAGGGCTATGGCTGGGAAGCCTGGGGTTTTATTCTGACTTTGTCTTTAGCTAGAGGCCCACATCTTTAGGTTTTAGCTGTCTTACCTTAAAATGGATTCAGTGAATTAATTTAGGTGTGGCAACCTTTTCCAGTAAAGGGCCAGAAAGCAAATATTTTTGACTTTCTAGGCTATATGGTCTTTGTAGCAACTACTCACATCTCCTGCTAAAGAGTGAAAGCAGCCACAGACAGTATGTAAACAAAGGGTGTGGCTTTGTGCTAATAACACTTAATTTACAAAAATAGGCAGCAAATTGGATTTGGCTGTAGTCTGCAAACCCCTGGACTAGATGATGCAGAAGTTTCTTCTGCTAATATTTTATGATTCAAGTTTTGATAGCAATGCTATTTTCCTAGAAAAGTCACCTTAATTATTCACTCACCTGTTGATTATGCAGTTTGTAACATAACTAAGTTTTTTTTAAATTGTTTATTGCATCATTATTCACAGAGGCCAAGATATAGAAACAACTGAAGTGTCTGTCAATAGATGAATAAAGAAGATGATGTCTGCGTGTGTGTGTGTGTGTGTGTGTGTGTATGTATTTCAGCCACATGAGAATAAAGGGAATTCTACCATTTTCAACAACGATGGACTTTGAGGGCATTATGCTAAGTGACTTAGGTCAGACACAGAAAGACAAATATTGTATGATCTTACTTATATGTGGAGTCTAATAGTGACAAAATTGTACAAACAGTAGAATTGTGGTTACTGGGGGTTGTTATGTGTGTGTTGTGGGTGAGGCAGGTTGGGAAGATGCTGGTCAAAGTGAACAAACTTGCAGTTAGGAGATGTATAAATTCTGGAGATCTAACACACAGCAAAGTGATCATAGTCAACAACACTGTTGTTTTATATACGTCAAAGTAGCTACAGACTGGATCTTACATATTCTTACCACAAAAGAGAAGTGATAATTATGTAACATAATAGCAGTATTAACTAACACACCGGTGGAAATCATACTGCAATATATAAATGTATCAAATCAATATGTTGTCTACCTTAAACTTACACAATGTTGTATGTCATTTATATCTCAATTAAAAATGTATTTCTTTGTTCTTCTCTCTCTTTTCTTCCTTCATTATTGAATGTCTGCTATGTGTATTGCAAATATAAATTATTACTTTAATGTTATTCTGCTCAAGATCTTATGTATTTAGGATTTTTTTTTTGGTGGGGTGGGGAGCAGGGTATATGGGATTAGGGTGCAGGGTGCATGAAGATAGGTTCAATGTAATGTTCTCGATGAGATGACTGACTGAGGGTGAAGACCCAAACGTTTGGAAGAGCTCCTGGGACATTGGCTCAACCTCAGATGACCTACGAGGTTTTGCTATAATGAGCAAGACTTGAGTAAGTGCATCAGAATTAAAAGCAATTAGAAGAATATGGGTGGTAGAATTATGGAAGAATATGTCTCAGTTTAGGGCAAAAGATGATCTATTTTTTCGGAAAAGTCAAACTGTAAATACTGCTGTCACCATGGCCTCAAGCCACACCTCAAAGGCCATACTATGCTGACTTCCTGGCTGGAGGACACTGGCTGCTTGCCCAGGGGGACCTTTATCCTGGGCCCTCACAGCTCTTGGTGGGGGCTCTGTGAAGAACAGGAGACCAGTTCAACCTGATCAACATTTCAGAGCTTCCCCTAATAAAAAAAATAAAAGAGCAATAGAGCACAAACTTCAAGAGCAATAGTGTGGCGAGTGAACCTACCTGCTCTATAAAAATGATACTGCTACATAAAGCTTCTTTAAAAAGCATGTAATTTTAAAATGAAACATTCTTAAAATATCAGAGAATCACATGTCATGATAGTTTGCCTGTTTCTTCAGAGTATTATTTTAATTCAAATCACAAAAAGCAATAAATGCTTATTTCGGAAAACCTCCCTCTCTCCATACCACCTGACCATCCTTTCTGACCACATGGGTGTCTGTGTATCTTGTATCCAATGATGATTACAGTGTTTTCATTTATTAAGGCTACTGGTATCAGCAGATACAAGTTTGTCTAGCTACAATGTGTTAATGCTTTTGATCCTGGAAAAGGCTGTTTAGGAAGTAAAAGGAAAACATCCTTAATTACATATGAGGCAGGTTTAATCCAATACTCTGAAGTGCAGGTTTGGGTGTGTTTCTGGCATCAAATTTTACTTTTACCTCAAATATTTGGATGAAAATAATTGCACACATTTGCATTTTACTTTTCTACAGTAGCTTTAATCCTAACCCAACAGTCCCAGGAGAGGTGGTTTATAGAAAAACTTTTTCAATCCATTAGATGGAGAAATATCTGGGTGCTTGAAGAAGATTATATAGGCCAAGAGAACATTGGATTCTATCATATTTAAATAAGCTAAAAAGTCAATAAATAAATAAGGAAGCATAACTATAAGTCACTCTGAGTCAGTTCCCAATTTGCTGTGGTTTCCTAGGCTGAGCTGTTAAGCCTCACAATGCTAGGAGATCCTTAGGGCCACTTAGAACTCAGCCCATAGACATGACTCTCCCAAAAGGCATCACTTTTTTTTTGTGAACTTCTGCCTGTGGTTTCATTTTGCTAATATGAAGAATGAACAAGGCTGGAAAAGCTTAAAAGTATATTTTGTTGAAAATTTGAACAATTAAAATGGGTTGACATAAAAATCAAAGACTTGGAATGTGGATTGTTGTGGGGAGAAATTTATACCTAATAACTGCAATTTGTGAAAATGAAGAATTTTTTCCAGGCAAGGGGAAGTTCAGGAAAAACAAATTGTGTTGTGAGTATCCAAGAATAATGAGCAAAAAGAGAGAAACAAAAGGAGATTCTACACCGTGTCATACAAACACAATGTAAATTTGACCTGTGTCCACGGGGGAAATGGTTAAAATAGAGGAAAGTAATTTCCTGATTTCTACAGATGAGCTAATTCTTTCAAAAATTAGTAGATCCTAAGAGAAAGTAGATTTTCTGCATTTTCTGTAGGAAATTGTGTTTGATTCAATGTAAGAAGGAAACCAGTAGATGAAAACTAGTATGATAGTACTGAGCTCATGGGAGCAAGAAAGGGAACATGAGGGAGAGGAGAGAGGAGCACATGGGAGTGATGGGAGGGTAAAATAAAAGATACACAACCTTATTATATTATAAAATAATGACTTAAAAAAGATCAAATCTATGGAATAGAAAAACTGTGAGAGGTTATATTAAAATTCTTAAGATTGTATTTCCAAATATCTGATGTGTTTACTTAGAATCTAATGTAATGGTTTATATACCTCCTTAAATTATTTTTCCATAACTGTAAAGATGATATGTCTTAATGTTCAGTTTGATGCAGGGGTGAATCCCTGTGTAAAAACCTGATATTTTATGCTTCTCCACTCCCAGGGCAAGTAACAACTTCCTGCCCCAACCCCCCAAAGCTCCACCCCTGCAGCTGCAGGTAAGCCTGCTGCCTTCCCACCCAGAGAGCTGCAAGCAGTGGCCCATTGCTTAGGATGAGACACACAGCGCCCAAGAGTAGCGGACACAGTCACCTCTGTGGTGTTTTCATTTATTTCTTCCTCTTTTGGGGTATTCTCTCACAGAGGACTTCTGGCTAAAGCCCCTCAAATTTAATTTGGATTCTAAATACAACAGCACAGTTCACCCTCCCACCCCTCATCTCCTCTGATAGATAGGCTTGCCAGGTTTAGCAAATGCTACAAACACTACAAATAATCTTGTAGTATAAGTATGTTCCATGCAATATTTGTGGTATACTTATATTACAAAATTATGTACTATTTACCTGAAATTTAAATTTAAGTGGCAACCGGGATTTTATTTGGCAATCCTGTTGTTTGAACTCTGGGAACCTCCAGACCATGGGACAAGAACTGTTGGAGGAAGATTAAGTAAATTGTCTCTCAAAAAATCTGCTGAGAGGTGAGCAAAAAGTAAGCCATGTGGAGTTTCTTCCTACTTTATCCATAACACCATTCCCTGACATGAAAGGAGTAAGGCAGTGACCCCTTTCCTTCCCTTGGTTCTTCTGGGCAAAGATCTGTATTTTGTGTACTTAAGGGGTGGTTTCAGTAGAGAAGAGCAGCTGGCAGGCAATGAGATGGCTAGAGTTAAGAATGGACCAGACACTGGGAAAGGGCTGTGTGTGGGGTGGGGGAGATGAAAATGGGAAAACACCTAAAGACACGGTGATATGATGCAGGCATAGGGCAGACCTTTAAACTGCACTTATTGTACAAATGTAAACACATATAAATATGCTGATGATAATAAAAATATTTTTCCATTTCATAAATCAACCTTATATTTAATTTATAAATCTCATCTGTAGCTCTTATAGAATTTTTGAGTGAACAAGAATGTATATTCACTATCTCTGCTTGGAGGGCAGAGTGGCTGAGCTCCCTGCGGAGCCAGTACAATGTCTGGAAGCATTTCTTTCCCTAATCCTGAGATCTTCATTTGCATTGGTCAAGAATGAACTTCTGTTGTTTTGTAGAGGCATCAGCTATTCCCTGTAGAAAGTTGCAGAGGTTTGCTAAATATGTAAATATGTAGGGGCTTCAGATGTTCTTTGTAAGATGTAGCATGGACTTGCTAAAAAGCCTTGGAGAGAGGATTGTAGGGAGGAGTAGCAATTGGTGATTTACAAGCTAAAAGCACCACAGCCTCTATCACCTTCCATTTGCTTGTGTCTTGTTTGTAACTGTTGTGAAAAGTTATATTTTACAGAATATCCAGCCCTTTGAAGATAAATTGCTTGGCAGAGAATCACTCCCTGGCTGAAGAGTTATGCTGCCGGAGATAACTTTATGGCCCTGAGAACTTTTAGCTCTGCCGAACCTCTGGCCCTGAGAACTTTATTTCTGTTTGACACTCCTGCAGCCCTGTCCTGCCACCCCCCTCCCCAATGAGCTGCATCTCACTAACGAAAGAAAGCCAAATCCTATATAAACCCTTGCCCGAAACCCCAGTCCCCCGTCGGTGCACTATTGAGATAGGGTCTCTGTCCGACAGCCAGCTTAATAAAACTTTGCTTGCTTTAATCCACTGCTCCAGAGTGTTCAATCTCGCTTATGTAGCCGTAACAGTTTAACCTCTAATTTTGTTGTTGTTTTCAAATTCCTACTTCAACCTTGTATCTTTAGTTAGTAGGATTTTAATTCAGGTTTGAGGACCTGTTAAGTCTCAAGTCTGCAAAAGTTCTAGGCTGAATGATAATTATTGGCATTTAATCCACCTAGAATGGAAATTGAATAATACAATATTCTGGCATAGGCTTTTTCTTCTAATATATTCATCATTATTTATCTTGACTGTAGGACTGATAATCTTGTATAACTACCCTGTATTGAAGTTATGCTAAATTTAATCATAAAGTTAAGACTTGTTAAAATGGAGGGGATTTTCTTCTTGGACTCAAATGTTATAAATCTAAAACACACACACACACACACACGCACACACACACACACACACACACTCACAAATCTACACAGATTGTTCTACCCAACTCATGGCTACATTTCTGTACAGGTTCCAGAGTCATGGAAATCAGTTAAGCTCTTTTGTGCCTTTCTGCCTAGAATTTGCTGATAAAAATACACTTTAATGGCATAAAACTTAATTCAATTTAGAGGGAAAAGAAGGTGCTCTATACATATGACAGAAGGTTTAAAAAAGTAAATCTGCCTCTGTTATAATGCAAGGGAACTTATCAAATGTTCAATCAGTATTACTGAATCATCATTTCTTCCTTCCTATTTGGGATAGTCATTTTGTGGATATCTTGGAATTAAAAAAATCATTCCAACTCTGTGGTGCTCAACAATAAGGGTGTGTGATTTATTTAGAGGCCACACCCCTAAAAGTCAGAGATTGATTATGAACAGTAGGAGTTGTTGGGGATGACTTTGCTGGCTCCTAGGATGCTGTGCGGGGATTTTGTGAAGAACTGTCCCCTGTGCTGTCCTTCCTGGTCTTGTAGTTGCAGTTTCCTCTGTTGAAAGCAGAGATGGTGAGGGAGAAAGAAGGTTGGGTGTGAATGTAGCCAGAAGCTGGGGAAAGAGGAAGTCAGGGAAGCAAAACCACTACTTTGTAGGGCACGGGTGGTGTTTTTGTTATCAGTGATTGTGTGACAACTAACTGCACGTACGCAATGTGTGGCCTTACGGGACAGTGTGCGCCAGCCGCTGAAATACGGTGTCACTGGGGCCCCGGGGGTCAGCCACTCTGCTCACTCACCCGTGCTGCTCTGAATGGTCCTCACGGTGGTGGTGGTGGTGCGCGGTGGGGAGGAGGACCTCAGGGACACGCACTCGTCATCCTGGGAGCAGCCCTTCTCGATGGCCCGCACGTAGCTGTGGCTCCGCATGCGGAAGCAGCCGGGCATGGGTAGGTCCAGGGCTTCCACCGCCTGGGACTCCAGCTCGCTGAACACCGATTCGCACACGGACTCAAATTGCCCGTTCACTTCCATCTCGCTCACCTGTGGGCACAGACAGGTAGCCATCACACAGCGCGCTCCTCACTCCACCACCCCTACCCAGTGGACAAGCGACCTCTCCTTTCAAACAGCTCCAAACCACCGCGCCCCCGCCCCAGAAGAAAGCAGTATCTGATGACATTAAAATCCAGTTCATTTTATTTCCTCTACATTACAGACTTATTCCAGCGCGTGCCCAGGTGCAAATTCTCCATTTTTATAAATGCAAACCTAGGGAACAATTTTTCGGTCATGGTCAGAGTTTGTGTGTTTCAGTGGAACCAGTTTTAGTACAGACATTTTAGAAACTAGTATTTTTATTGTGCTATTGGAAGTGACTAGTTCGTTAAATAATTTCAGTGCCAACTGAAGTTTAATTTAGCGTGAAGTATAAAAACAGGCCCCATATTTACTTGCAAGATATTCATATTCTGCCCCAAAGTAGACCAAGCCTGATATGTCAAAATCTGGAAAAACACTGTCAAGATTTTTACCCTATCTACAAACTATCTAAAGCATTTATTCTTCATTTTAAAAGCTGATATGGTCCATAAATTATTTATAAATGCATTGAAAAAAATCTTCCAAATAAGACCTTCTCTTTTTTGAGGAATCAGTTTTTATTTATTTATATGCCTCTGTATATAACCTATACTGGGTTTGAGCATCACCTAAAAAGATAAATAAACAAACAAACAAACAAATAAATAAATAAAGTCAGGCCAAATGCTCCAGTTTATCACTTTGTAGAGATGTGGGAGCATTTTTCAATTTTTTTGTTTCTTTTAGAACTTCATATGTCCAATTTTCCTATTATCAAATTCATGAGAATTTAACAGATTAAACTACAATTAAGATTAGAACACAGTGAAAACTATCACAACTTTTGACTGTCTCCTCATTTTGTGTTATTTAAAGATGCACTCTAATAATGGCTAATTCTTTAACTTCAGATAAAAGCAACCAGTTTCTTAAAGGCATATGAATGGAAAAGAGACATGGATTTCTTAATAATTTTTTATAGTTTAAAATAATATTTTAATGTACTTTATCTAATTTAATATAATCCCTGCATGTTTTCAAGGCTAATAATTATGTATATCTGCATTAACAAATTAAATATGTATCATCTATATCCATGCTTTTTTTTGAAATACTTGGAGATGTATTGCAAGTTAAAGGGGCTTGATATTTGCAATTCATTGTCAAAGAGAGAGAGAGTTACATGCAACTCTTTTCTGAGTTTGAAATGATTTCAAAGTAAAACAAACTATATATATGTGTATATGTATATATGTATACATGTATATGCATCATTTATTACATTTCCTTTTTAATCACCATGCTAAACATCACAAAGACACAGTCCATCTATCCTTGTGAAGGTAATGGCTATTAAGCTTGGATAACTAGTTTTCCAGATGTATATGTACCCTCTCTTCTATTTTTCATAAAAATTGAATCATTAAGGAAAACCGCACAAAACAAATGTGTAACTCAACAAATTATAATAAGGAAAACACCCTTATAAGCACCACCCAGAGCAAGAACAACTTTTCCAAACACTCATGAGCCCCTTCGCAGGCTCCATATCAAGCACAATCCATGCCCCACACCGCCTCCAAATAACCACATACTCTGAGTTTTATTGCAACCACTTATTTGCATTTATTTATGTATTTTTTCACCCAAGTGTACATCCCTGGGCTCTATAATTTAGCTGTACACATTTAAAAAATTAGCATATTTTTTAATTCGCTGTAACATATAGGTAGGTCTTCCTTCATCCATTAAAAAAAAATTATAGTTCATCTATTGAAGCATTTGGGTCATTTGGCCTATAGTGATTCCCATTGGATTTGCTAATTTCATACTCATCATGGGATTTAGCATGTTTCTCTGTCTTTTGCATGTCCTAAAAATTATAAGCTGGATCCAGGATTTTGATCAGATTCAGGTTCAATCCCTTTGGCAAGACTGGAAGTCATGCATTCTTTCATCAGGAGGCACATTATGTCTGGTTGCCTTTATATTGTTAGAGGAGTAATTTGTGCTCAAATGTCCAGATCCATTAATTCACTGGGGGGTTCCAAATGGTGATATTCTAATTCCATTAACTTTAATAGTTACTAGTGGGAACAGTTTTATAAATAAATATTTCCTCTCATATTATTTGGTTACTCAATGGTTTAGTTCTTTTAGAAACTAGTACTGGTAAAGTACTCTTCCCTTTTATTTATTAAGTTTCACGATAATATATTTGTTCACTCTTATCTATCAAAAGTGATCTGTATTTTAAAAATATCAAAATAAACTCATAGATTTAAATATATTTTATGGTTTTAAATCCAATTCATTTATTATTCTTAGTAAACTGAAATTTGTCTCAGCTTTGGCTAGTGGGAACCCTTTGGTTGGCTCTTGGGTCTTTTTAAGATGAAGCTAGTAGTCTCAGATAGCTTCCTTGATATCTGTTATGACAAAGCATTCCGAATTCATCCTATACATTTTCTGCCCAATCCTGCAATTAGTATTTTCCCCCAAATTCCTCTTTCTATTAGCAGGAATTGGTATTCCAAGAACACAATATGGGCACTAGGAAGCTTTGTTGTCATTGCTACTTGGTTAGCCATTGTTCCTAGGCTTTTTCAGTGGAAAAAGCCAGGTTATGAATTCCTCTAAATCAAACTCAGATTGCAGGGTTATTATGTAATCTCTTCTATATTATACTTATATCTTTATTCCATTCTAAATTTTGGTTCTCAAGAGTTGATAGGGTTGGGATATCCTACAGCTTCAGAATAACATATTAATACTACCACTGCCCATATCATTACTGAAAACTTAATAATTCCTTTTTGGGGGGAGGTGCATGTGTGCTCTCCATTCTTCATTTAAAAATAGATATTTACATTATCAGAGCATATAACTTATATGTTCTCTTCCACTTCAGCTGCCTTTAGTCTTAGTTTTATCAATAACCATATTTTTAATGCTTGATGCTCCTTTTTCATATAAAAAGATTATTCTTTATCAAACTTATACACAAATATAAGTCAAATAGTTCTAGAGGGCTGATAAAGAAAAAAAAGCAGGGCCTTTGGACTCCACCTCCCCAGAGGCAACCACTTTCAACTCTTTTTGTCTGGGTCTTAAGGTATTTGCATCCATTTTCCCAAATAGTTGCTTATGTAAATCTCTTGATATGTTCACAGACCTCTGGTAATCTCTTGGTTTCCCTCCTGCCCTTCTATTGTAATCTATGGCTGCCAAACCCATTGCTGCCCTGGGATCTCCCTGCCCCATCATTCTGGGGATGCTCTTCATTATTTAGCCCATGATGGAGTCCCTGTTTCCTCCTCCATGCTTTATTCCTCCCTGTGGTGGAGCATATCTTCAATGCTTTCCTGGACAAGGCAGCCACTTTGCATTGATAGAAATATCTGTATCCCACCTCCACTCTTACATGTACTTGTATCTAGAAACCTAGACTGTATTCCTTCTTTTAGGTATTTTCAGGCTTCTCTCCTTGTCTCTTAGCTTCTGTGTATGCTAGAGGTTGAATAATCAGATGCCTTTCTTGTTGCCGAGCCTTTCCATGTGAGTTGCTTCCCTCCCCCACCCCTTTCTTAAATTTTTTAAGGATGTTTTTGCCCTGATGACTTAACATTTTCCCATGATGTTTTCTGTGTGGGTATTTCTCGACCCATTGTACTGGGTAGGCCTTCTCAATTTGCAAAATCATGCTTTTCTTTTCTGGGACTATTTCTTAAATTATTTCACTAGTAATTTCCTTCCTTCTGTTTTCTTGTTTCTTTCTGGAACTCCTACCAATCAGATGTTGGATTCCAAGAAGCTTAAAAAATTCCAAGCATTAAAAAATATGAAGAAAAATACATCAAGATACTAATTTAAGATTTACTTTAAAGTTTTAAGATACCTGTTTAAGATACTAATTAAAACCTGAATTTCCAAAACAATATTGAGAAAGAACAAAGTTGAAGGACTCACACTTCCTGACTTCAAAACTTAATACAAAGCTTACTATGATAATTGAAACAGTGTGGCACTGACATAAAGACAGATATATAATGTAATAGAATTGAAAGTCCAGAAATAAATCTGCACATCTATTTGCCAGTATTTCTTACATCTGGTCCTTTGGGTTGTCTAAAGCTTATTGTCTAGTAGATTCTTCAGGAAGAGCTCATGGAAACAGTATTCTCTGCATTCATAACTGCTTATAACTGTTTGCCCATGTGTTTTATATCTGAAAGTCAGATTTTCTGGGTATAAAATCTTTGGTTCACATTTTTTCTCCTTGAGAATAATAATATATTACTCAATTTTTTTTGGCATAAACTATTATTGTTAAAGAGTCTGATGATAATTTATATTTATGTTTTGTTCTTTTTAAAGTCACTTGTGCTTTTTGTTTAGAATTTCAAAGTTTTTTTTTTAATTCTTGAAAATCCTGTAGTTTTAACTAGACTATGTCTTGGTGTTGATGGTTTTGGGTCAATTTCTCAAGTACATGGTTTACTCTTTCAAGATGCAATTTTGAAACATCTTTATGATTTAGAAAAGTATTATTTAATTATTGTTATTATTATTTGTTCTGGTATTTTGCTTTGATTTTCTTTTTCAGGGACTTCTATTATCTGTATGTTAAATATTTATATTTCTCTTGAATCCTTTTTACCTTTGCATTAAAAAAAGTCCCTCCTTTTTATTTTATTTTATTTTTAAAATTTATTTATTGTTTTTTTTATTACAGTTGTCCCACTTTTCCCCCATTGTTCTCCCCCCACCCTGCCCACCCTTTCTCCCACACTTAATCCCCACATCGTTGTTCATGTCCATGGGTCATTTATACTAGTTCCTTGACTAAACTCTTCCCCTTCTCCCCCCCACCCCACCTTGGAGACTGTCAGTTTGCTCCTTGTTTACTTCCCTTTGGTTCTATTTTGCTCATTTGTTTGTGTTGTTCATTAATGTCCTGTGTTAGGTGATATCATATGGTATCTGTCTTTTGCTGCCCGGCTTATTTTGCTAAGTATAATAATACTCTCCAGTTCCATCCATGTTGTTGCAAATGATAGGAGTTCCTTCTTTCTTTCTGCTGCATAGTATTCCATTATGTAAATGTAGCACCAATTTTCAATCCACTCATCTACAGATGGGCACTTAGGCTGTTTCCAGCACTTGGCTATTGTGAATAGCTCTGCTATGAACATAGGGGTGCATAGGTTCTTTTAAATTGGTGTTTCAAGATTCTTTGGGTATAATCTTAGCAATGAAATTGCTGGATCAAAAGGCAGTTCCATTTTTAGTTTTTTGAGGAAATTCTATACTGTTTCCACAGTGGCTGCACCAGTCTGCATTCCCATGGACAGTGCACTAGGGTTCCCTTTTCTCCATAGCCTCGCCAGCACTTGTTGTTTGTTGATTTGTTGATAATGGCCATTCTGATTGGTGTGAGGCGGTATCTCATTGTGGTATCCCTCCTTTTTAGAGGTTTTCTTTAGTGTATAAAATGTCTCATGTATTTGTTCCTGTATTCCTTCTACTCTGATCTTCATTATAAAATGATTTTTATTTTATTTCTAAGTCTTTCCTGAGTTCTGTGATATCAATTTAAAACATTAAAAAAAAAAGATTTGTTTATTTATTGTTAGAGAAAGGAAGAAGGGAGAAAGAGAGGAAGAGAAACATTGATGTGTGAGAGAAAGGTCAATCGGTTGCCTCTGACATGCCCCTACCTGCGATCTGGCTTGCAACACAGACATGTACCCTGACTGGAATCGAACCCGCGACCTTTCAGTTTATGGGATGATATCAAACCCAATGAAACATACCAGTCAGGGCTGGGACATCATTTTTAAGTTTTTAAAAATTAGACCTATTTTCTTTTTTATGTCATTTTCTTAAAGTTCCTGAGTTTATTTGGAAATAGTGTGCTACAGTCTTGATCTGTTTTGTGGGTGTGTCTTTCCGCATATTTTCATTTTTTGTAGCAATGCTATTCTGTACCTTTGTACAGTGACTTTGAATGTGATTTAAAGTGGGTACTTTTTTGCTGCTCATTTTTCTGTAAAATCAGCTTTTCTGACCTTGAGAGGGTGATACATTCAGGATTTCCCTGCTACATTCACAGGGCTTTCTCTTCTACCATTTTAGAGGTGTTTCCTGAGATTCCCTGGTTCTATTGTTCTCACTCCTACCTTTACTTGAACTTTCTCTTTTCTTTTTTGCTATTGTCTTTGTCTTGCTCATAGTTGTTTCTACTTACTCCTGACTGGTTCTTTTCAGTATTGGGTCCTGTCCTGAAAGGAAACCCTGGCTGCTGGTTGGTTTCCAGTGTTACATAATGCACTCTGATTGCTCTAGCTTCATCTGATCTTACTGTGGACTTCTTGAATACTACACTTGTTAATAGAGAAGGCAAAGTCCTTCCCAGTTCAGCTGATATTCTCAAATAGCCTCCTGTGAGCTTTCCTGAGTGTAACTGCTTGTTTTGCTCTGCTACACTATCAGTAAAGTCATTGTCTTCTTCTTTGTCCTCCCACACAATGTGGTTTGTTCTTAGATATATTCATTTTGGGGGATCATAAGGCTATCTTATCACATCATTTTGTTATAAATACTGTCCATGAGTTTTGATTTTTCCATCTGGTTGCTCTATCTGCTTTTTATAGAGATTCAAGGAGATACAGACTCTAAGTTACTACCACTATAATACTGTATAGCATGATTGTACCATAATTTATTTAGCCACTCTTTTATGGATGTATTATTGCCACCAATAACCAATACTAGCAGGCATTAAAGAAATTTTCCAATTAGGACTCAGAATACTTGAGTTTCTAGGTTCTGTCACTGACTAGCTATATACCTACTTCATCTGGGTTTCTATTCCTTTGTATACTATGAAGCGATGACCTAGGTCTAAAGTCACAGTTGAACTGCTAGCATCACCACCGAGCACAATAATATTTAATTTTTAAATGATATAGACCCAGAGAAAGTTGCCAGACAGACTATGTCTGTAGGCTTCTAGTTTATCATTCCAGATGAAGATGCTTAAGATTTGTACTTAAAACAAATTAAGACATAAATTAAGCTAATTTGGAAATAACAGCTACTATACCAAATATTAAAAAATATGACTTTATAACATTTTTTCTTCTCATTTTAATTAGGTGTATATGCAGTAAAAGTATAGAAAGAGAATAACCATACAAAAAGAAATGTTCAATTATTCTCTAACATTCAAGCACAATCTATTTTAGGGGTATTTTATTTCTGTAAGGTATGAATAGAAGAAACAATATAGTTATTCTAGACCAATTTCTTAGCTGTGTTTCTATTTTAGGGTTTCACTCTTACAGAGCAGAGATACTTCAGTGCTTAGGCTATGATTTCATCATTGTTTTGTTCAAATACATTATTTGTTTCATTGATAGCCCCACCACACTATGCTATCATCACTCTACTCCAGCATCACTGCCATCACCACCACCACCACCATTACCGTTATTACCAGCATCACCACCACTACTATCATTATTGCTACCATCATCTCCAATACCACCATCTCTACCACCATCAGTGCTATCACCACCATCTCTACCACTGCCACCGCTACCACAATTACTATCATCATGGCCACATGACCACCATCTCCACCATTATCACCATCATCATCAGCTGCAGCACCCCCAGTAGCATTAATTCACCTTGATGATTACAATGTCTGTCTTCCAAACTAGCTTCTCTGCCTCTAGTCTCTCATCATATTCAATATTTCCCACATCTTTTGCTAGATTAATTATCCTACATCAAAGTTTTGATCACATCTCTTGCCTGCTTAAAAGCTGAAGTTTTAATTAATCTTTAATTAATCCCATTCGTAATAAATGAAGTCAAGTTCACTGAGCATGGCATGCAAGACCATTTGTATAAAAATGTCTCTAGAACAAAATTCAGAATAGATTTCCCATTGCTGCCTTTATAAGTATTCTAAGCTCCAACCAAACTAGAGCATTTGCTAATCCTTGTATATGCTTTAGGCTAGCATTTTTCAAAGTAAGAATCAAATACTACTTGATTTGTTAAAATGCATATTTCTACACCCCCTGCCTGGAAGCTCTCTCTTTAAAATCTGGGTACTTAATGTCTGTTTCTCCTTTGCTTCAGGATCTTGTTGACAATTTCATGACCACAAAGACAGTCTTATTTAACATCTGGTTACTTACATATCTTGCAGAGTGTTTATAGAGGCTAATATTTAAAAAACATAAAGCAGTTGTCACAGTGTCTAACCCAGAAAAAGTGACTTTTATTGTTAATTTTGCCCTACCTACCTCAGATCATTTTTGTGGTGTTCACGTAAATAATGTTAGCAACAGCACTTTTATGTTTTTTTTGTATGTTCTCCATTAGATGTAAGCTTTTAAGGAACAGGGATTATGTTTTATGCATCACTTAATAACTTGCATAATCCAGACCAGTGTTTTGCGCAACAAATATTAGCTGAATTAATAGTATGGCACTTATTTTTAAAATTGTGATATAAATTTAAATGAAGTGGTCCTAAATATCATTTAAAAATACCCTTCTTTTTGCCCGTCCAGAGGAAGTTTCTGAAGTACTTTTTGCTTCTCTGCTGGTCACTGAAAGCTGCAAGGCCAGGTTCTCCGAGTCCCAGGTTCTTTGCACCTTTGAGCTTAGGCAGTACACCCCCTCTCCCACACCCTCTGAGATCCAGGATGGGAGACACTAGAAAAGCTTTAGCTGAATAAGTCACCTTTATTAAGTCTTCATCTCCAGTTCTGTGTACCAGTTCTTAGAAGTGGGCTTCTGTCTTATTACCAAGCCACAATATTCACCTGGGACCACTTGAGGGACATAGACCGTGTCTCATTTCTTGTGCCTGGGTCCCTGTTTCGATGACCTGCTTAAAAGTTTTACTTCTATGATTAGACACTGCTTTCCTTTTACCAGTGATGTCTACATTGTCCTTCTATCCTTCAAGCATCTTACAATGGAAGCCTCGTCCCTTAATTTCTTGCTGACAAATTTGCTGGTGCTGAATGCCTGCTCATGAATTTCCAAGGATTCCTTGATGTGCTTTATTTATCTGCAGAGGACCCCTCACCTGCTGGTAGACTGTTGATACCAGATGCTTTCAGGGGCTGATCATAGTAGCATTTAGATCAGACCTCCTGCCTGATCCAGCAGAGGTGTCCTGTGGAATGACTGCCTTCTCACTTCACATGCCCTCAATCTCCACTAACCCTTGTGCAATTAAGTGCTTGTGGCCAAGTCGCTTACCTGGCTGATGGTGCTCATGGCTCGCATGTAGCTCTCATTCCTGGAGCGGAACTTTGGTGACGTGAGCAGGCCTGCAGGGTCAAGGCTGTCTAGGCTTCGGTTGATGGAGACTTCACTTACTGCCCTCAGGTAACTGTGGCTCCGGATCTGGAGTTTGGGGGAGTGCTCATTAGAAATCCTGGAAGAGAACAACAGAAGCGGTGCATTTAGTCACATTCTAAAATGTGGGCGGTAATAAGATGTGACAGTACTATCATTGATGTGGCATCTGAAAGCTGGGGCAAATAATATAAATGCCCTCTTATGATTGCTAAACTCCTGCATGATGTTTCAGAAAGAAAACTTTTCACAGGAAATCATCAAGGTTTGGTGATGTTAGAAAACAATTAAATTCTCCCAAACCATGAAACAGTTTCACTATTTACCTTTTTCTAGGCATTGTGAGGAAGGAGTTGATAGCTATGACTGCCCTGCCCCAGAATTCTGTCCTGTGTAATTTGTAAGCTTTTCCTTTATGCCCCTTTCTTTTCTGTGCTTTCACCAAATAGAAATTTTAATTTAAAAATTCCATTCAAAATAGCAACAAATTATAAAATAAGTAGAAATTATTGCACAAAAATGAAAGGCACAAGAATTTCATGAAGAAAATGATAAATCTTAATCGCAGGCAATATACAAGGCTTAAGTAACTATAAAAGGAAAACAATGTTCCTGGGTGGAAATACTAAATATTGTAATAAAAATTAAAAGTTTCCCAAATTAATCTATAAATTTAAGGCAATGACAAAAATTCCCACAGAATTTTTTATTGAAATGTAACAAATTTCAAAAGTTTATATAACTTTTATAACAGCATTATTCATAAGAGCCAAAATATAGAAACAATTCAAATGTCTATCAAGAGATGCATAGATAAGTAAAATGTGGTATTTCCATGCAATGACATATTATTGGGCTATAAAAAAGAATGAAGTACTGGTATTTGCCAGAGCATGATGACCTTTGAAAATATCATGCTAAATGAAAGAAGCCAGTCATAAAAGTCCATAGATTATGATTTCACTTACATCAAATATCCAGAACAGGCAAATCTATGAAGACAGATAGTAGATTAGTGGTTGCCTAGATAGAACTGGGCAGGCAGCACAGGAGGAAGAAGATGATAGAATTGAGGGCTGATATCTAAAAGGTTCAGAGTTTCTCTTTGGGGTGATTAAAATACTGTAAAATTAATTAATGACGACTGCACAACTTTGTGGATAGACTAAAAACCATTGAATCATACATTTAAATGAGTTGTGTGGTATGTTCATTATATGTCAATAATGCTGTTATAAACATTGTATGAGACCTCAATGTAATTTCTTAATAAAGAGAGTTTAGAGAGTAGATTATAGTGGGCAAATGAAAGAAGGAAAACCAGTCAAGGTGGTTGCAGTATTGTAATAATTCCAACGAGTAATAAGACTGAGTTAAATATCACTGGAACTTGAATAGATTTGAGATTTCACATGAAAATTATATATAGAAGATAGGTAAGAGGAGGGCTCTAAAAATGACCAGAAAATAGGAATAAATAAAAAAGGAGAGAAATGCAGACACAAATATACTCTATAGCTACAATGATAAAAATAGTATGGTATTAGTGAGGGAATAGACAAATCAAAGGAAAATAGATACATAAATTCCTAGGAAAACAAATTCATATGCCACCACACATATTAAAAGATGTTCAATATCACTAGCAATTAGGGGAAATGTTGACAAAAAATAAGGTACAATTTGCATAGCTCATCCATACATATCCATGTTCACGTCCTCAGATAGTGAAGATATTCTTCAGATTTAAATGTTCTCTGTAGATGAGTCGATCAAAAAACTGTGGTACATTTACACAATGGAATACTATGTAGCAGAAAGAAAGAAGGAACTCCTGCCATTTGCAACAACATGGATGGAACTAGAGAGAATTATGCTTAGTGAAATAAGCCAGGCAAAGAAAGAAAAATACCATATGATATCACCTAATACAGGAAACTAAAGAACAACACAAACAAAAGAACTAAATAGAACAAAGAGCAGAATAGCAGTCAATAGGGGGGAGAAGGGAGGGAGAGAAGGGGGATAAGTAAGAGAAGGGTTTAGTCAAAGAATGTGTATAAATGACTCATGGACATGGACAATGGGGAGGGATATGATTGTGGGAGAAGGGGTGGGCTGGGTCGGGGAGAGAAACGGGGGAAAAATGGGACAACTGTAATCGAAAAACCAAAAAAATGAAAAATAAAAAAATAAAAAATAAAGCTATGATCATGAGAATGGTAAAAACAAACAAACAAACAATAAATGTTCTCTTGAAGCTTATATGGAATTACTTAAATATAATAGTCAAAAAAGATATACTCAATAATACTAAATCTGGAGAATTTAAGTAGCAGCCACTTTTTGCGACTGTACTGAGGGAGATAGCAGATTAAAACAAATCTAGAATTTAACATAAAAAATAGACCACATGTATTTTACTATCACAAAAGAGAAACTGATTGTCCTAGAAACGTTTCCTATAGAGCCTTCAAGTACCTGCCAAACATAAAAATACCTCTCTGCCAGGTCAAGCAAATATTTTCCATTTCTTCTATACTATTATGGTGATTTACAGTGGGTCATTATAAATGCCCATGCCAAAAATCCCAACCCACAAACACATAAACTGAAGAATTCATTTTCCCTTTACAATCTCTTCTAGGGAAAGAGAGCCTTAGCTAGACTTATTATAACCTAAAGTTCTCTCCTCTTTAGAACCTGAGAAGTAGATGACAAATGTGTTTCTTTGGCTATTTTGCAACCTGACCCAGAGCAATGATACTGCTATCAAAAATGATGAGCTGTTCCAAATAGTTATCAGGGCAGCAATGGGGTTGGATATTTAATAAATAGTGTATATTCAAAAGAAAACGTGAATGTCCACAGTTTTGAAAAATGAGTGTCTGCTGGCTGAGATGGGGAAACAATCATTCACCCTGGCCAGTTGTTAAAAAAATAAAGCATAGTTTCCAAATTTTAAAGTGAAGCATCATTCACAAAGGATTGAATAGTTCTATTTTAGCATATCATTCATGATAAAACAATGTATATTTTAATAATACACTAATAGAAGGATATGAACTCTTTTATCTTGTCTATTTAGAGAGCAGAACTCACAGTTATTGATATAAAGGTACAGTATGTAATGTGCTCCTGATGTGGAAACACTCATTAAAAAATAAACAAAATAGTGCATTGATTATGTTCACCTCAAAAGAAAGCTGATTTACTAAGATGAAACAGAGTATGTATATTCAGAAAAATTAGCTCTCACATTAGATTATTTTTTAGATGTTGGCCTATTTAAATGGTATTCATCTTTTCCCACTTTTCACCCTTAATAGCTTATGCTAAGTTTAACTCTTGTGGCTTATTAGAACTGAACTGAGATTTTGGCCTGGATGAATCTCATTCATTATGTCCTTTCACTACACGCAAAAACAAGATGCTTTTAGGTGGCTGTGAGGCAGTGATACAAACAAGTTTGGCCCGGTCTATCAGTAAGGTTCCCATTGCAATGAAGAGAAAATGCAACAATACTCAGACCATGAAATTTTAAACCAAGGTCTCAAAAGAGAAAAAGACCAACTTTATTACTAAAAATGTAATTTCATAAGATAAATAAGCTCTGGGGAGTCTAATATACAGCATGGTGATAAAAGTTAAAAACAAGTATATGCTGTATATTTGAAATTTACTAACAAAGATCTTTTTTAATTTTTAAAATTGAGGTATAACTGACATATAACATTAGCTTCAGGTGTAAAACATAATGATTCCATATTTGTATATGTTGTGAAATGCTCACCACAGTAAGTCTAGTTAATGTCTATAACCACACAGTTGTAATTTTTTCTTGTGATAAGAGCTTTTAAGATTTATTCTCTTAGCAACTTTTCAATATACACTATAATATTATTAACTATAACCACCATGCTATACATTACATCCCCATGACTTATTTATTCTATAACTGGAAGTTTGTTTACCCCCAGCACCCACCTCTGGCAACCACCAATCTGTTTCTAGAATCTATGAATTTAGTTTTTTTAGATTCCACATATAAGTGAGATCGTATGGTATTTGAAAATGGATCTTAATTGGGGTCACCACACACAAAGCTATGAGGTGATGGATGTTTTAATTAACCCAGTCATGGTATGCTTTAAATATATACAATTTTTGGGGGTCAATTGCTTCTGCTACGAACTTTATGCTGTCAATTCACAAAGGTATTTGTAGCCCATAGCTTTCTCTGAAACTTTAAAACTAAACTTTTATTAACTACTGTACATTTCTACGTGGATGTTCCACATGTATCAAAAAGTTCATTACCTTTCCCTCAATTTCATTTTTTTAATTCTACTTTGAGATGAATGGCACTGAAATTCACCCCATTACCAAACTAGAAATCCAGGCGTTTATCCTGTCTCTTTTCTTAACTGTCCAAATCCCATTGATGATCAAATTTCCTCAGTCTTGCGTCCTGTACACATTTAAAATTATTTTCTTCCTCACCTTCCTCAACATTTCCTGCTCCATTACTTCCTTAGGTCAGCTTCCATCTGAGGCTAAACGAGGCTCCTTGCCAGCAGTCTTATGCCCTTGAGTGCATTGTTCTGTTCCTGGTGAAAGGACACTCCTCTACTTAAAATCCTTCTGGGAATCTTCTTCACTGACAGGAGAAAGTCTAAACTCTTTACTTACTTTTCTACAACTATTTTGCTACTTCCTCACATACCATGCATAGTTCTCTCACTTCTTTATCTTATTAGCACATGCTGTTTCTTTTCTTTGAAATATACCCCTTCTTTCACTTTCTAACCACAAAACTCTTACTTCAACTGATTTAGCAGGTCAGTAGGTGTTAGAACATTTATTCAGGTCAATTATCTTCAGAAGGCTTCCTGTGTTCTCTCTCCCCAGACTAAACAAAGTACTTCTCCATCTGTACTCCAATAGTGTCTTTTATATTTCTCTGTTAAACACTTTTCTCATTGTTGTAGTTTTTTTGTTTACATGTCTGTGTTCTCTTAGATTATTGAGCTCTTAGAAGGTAGAGTCAGTTTTCATTCTTTTTCTTACACAGTGGTACATTGGCACTTCAATTTTTTAGTGACTGACAACAATACCTAACACATCCTTAACTGCTTCTTCTATACTGGACATAGCACATGAGCCACCTCATAAGAAAGATGAAGGGCTAAATGCATAAATGAATGAGAGGGTAATTCAATTGGTCATTAATGTAGATCTGAAATAGTTTTCAAAATTTCAAAATTATCTTTTCTTACTTATAAAGACTCTATAAAGAATTATTAAAAGCTTTATTGTGAGATATAACTCACCATAAAATTCAACATTTTTAAGTGTACAGTTCAGTAGTTTTCAGTATATTCACAGAATTGTGCAACCATAACCACTACTTAATATATCTTAGAACATTTTTATTATCTCTGACTCCATCCCCCCCACTAATTCCTGTATCCATTTGTAGTCACTCTCCATTCCTCCCACCCTTAACTCTTGGAAAATGCTAATCAGCCTTCTGTCTCTATGCCTTTGTGTGTTTGGGACATTTCATATATAGAGAACTGAGAGAGACTCTGGGTCCCTCAGAGTGGATAAAGAAACTACTCAAACACTCACCATTTGAGGAGCGAAGGGAGGAGGTTTTCTCTGAGGAAAATTGCCCTCGCTTCTTTATTAGCCAGGGTTTTTATCTACTTTCTACATGGGAAATGCATGAGGAAAAACATGCAGCCCCTCACCAAATGGTTGGGAGTCATAATAAAGGGAAATGCAGATCAGTACAGGGTTGAGGCACCCAGGTATTTTACACAAGTTCAAAAACATTTACTCTTACTCACTCGTTCTATTTTTCACATCCTACCGACAGGAATTTGGGGCTGTTTAGAGAAAAACAGAGCAGGTTCCCTTTTCCTTAAAAGCCACTCTGTATTTCTATTCTATCTTTAAAATCTCCTGGAGGGTGGGATTCAGAGCAAGCCTGGAAGACAACTTGCCGGCTAAGGGCCCAGCTGGGGGTGGCTCTGCACAGTGGTCGAAGTCTTTTAAACCAAGTCTGCCTGTTTACCACATCTCCCCATGCTGTCTGTCCCCCACAGAGAATCATATAATGTGTCATTTTTCTACAGTTTCTTTCACTTATCATGATGCTTGCAAGGTGCATCCACGTTGTATCATGTATCAGTACTTTACTCCTTTTTATGGAGGAATTATGTTCCATTTTATGGATTTATACCACAATGTATTTGTCCATTCATCAGCTGATGAATATTTGGTTGGTTTCCATGTTTTGGCTAATATGAATTTTGCTATACGAATAATAACACACAAAATTTTTTTGTTGGTACTGTATATATGTTTTCAGTTCTCTTGGCTATACAGGCCTTATAGGAAAGCATTATTCAAAAGAAAAGAGCAAAAACTTTACATATGGAGTGAAACTTGTAGAAAGGAAGAGTGAGGACTTTGAAGAGTAATTCTACACTAAATCTATTACAAAAAATAAAAATAAAAAATGGTAAAACTATGAAAACCAACCATTTCAGAACTCTGGAAGCCAAAGGCAGAGAACAAATGAAAATTATTTATTCAAGAAAAACTACTGAATGCAGATGTAAGAGTGGAGTCTCTGGTGGTTCAACTGGAGATATGTTCATTCCCCTGTTCCCCAGCTCCATGGCATAGAAGATGGTAGCCTCAAAATGAATGGAGGGGGTGTACCTCTTGGAGTTCCACTGTAAGCACCATTTTCAGTGCACGGTAACATTTTTACTGATCTCACAGCTCATTTTAAAAGCTCCATTCCCAGGGCATTGATGGTATTTGATCTGACTGAAAGTTCAGCTCCGGAAAAACCCTGTCCCTAGGTTGTTATCAAAAACACTAGGAAATGGTTGAAGTTAATATCATAGCTACTTAAAGCTATAATTTCAGCTCAGCAAACCAGGGCTGAGCCCAACATTCAAAAGAAAGACCTGGAGAACTTGATGGCAACAGAGGATATTGAAAAGTTTTGATGTACACTATTGCTAAGGGTCTAGAAGACTTCATGTGCACCCAGAGCTGTGTTCATGCCAGGAGAGACCCAGGCCAAATAAGGGCCTTCCTCATTCATCCGTGGCTTACTTTGAAAATGCACAAGCAGGACTTCTGGCCAAGATAGAGCCTAGACTGACATGCTCTGTCTCCCTCCACAACTAAGGATTACAACTACCGCAAAACCAGAAATAACCAGAAATTCCAGAAAATAAAACTACATGGAAGTCCAAGATATGAAGTTATAAACAAGTGGTGCTCGTCCAGATGGGTAGGAGGGGCAAAGCTAGGGTGGAGAGGTCAAGCTGTGCTGGCAGCGGCAGCTGCAGTGACAGGTGGCAGGACTGCTGTAAGCACAGACGCCTGTATTTAAGGGGAGGCAAGAAGCGCCTAGGGAGCACCCCTAGCTGTAGACCAAACCTGTCAGCTCGCAATTCCAATGCCGGGGAGGGCAGACCCCCGTTGCCTTGGACTGTGAGGCCCAGAGGGCATGGGGATGGAGGAGGAGGCTCCCGGTCTCTTAGTGGAGAGTTAACAGCAGGAAACCATCTTGGACCCCTGCTCCCACACAAAGTGCTACAGTGTGGTGAGAAGGGTCGCCAGGTAGTGAGGAGTGCACGGGGCTCTGCCCCCTATAGCGTAGGAGGTGTGACAGCCCTGCCCAGGAAGCAAAAAACTGCCAGGATGGCAGGGATAAAGATAGAGATCTCAATCATGCAGCTGAGCAGAAAGCAAATACATGAATTAACGGACTAACAGATAGATAACCTTTCTGAGGCTCAGTTCAGAGCTATAGTTATAAGACAGCTTACAAAAATAACAACGGGACTTAATCAAGATGGGGAATGAATGAAGACTAGTCCTGCTGAAATGAATAAAAACACATATGAAACAAGTGGTGAGGAAAGGAAAACCAGGGATTGAATAAACAAATCAGAATGTAGGGAAGGAACAAACAGTCAACCAGTGCAGAAAGAGGAAACAAAAAGTGAGGAAAGTGAGGAGAAGATCAGAAACCTCTGGGACAACTATAAGAGAGCAAATATCCGAATTATAGGGTTGCCAGAAGGTGAAGAAGAATAACTAGAAATTAAAAAGTTATGTGAAAAAATAATGAAGGCAAACTTCCTTAACTTGGGGAAGGAAATAGACTTACAGGTCCAGGAAGCACAGAGAGTTCAAAAAAAAAAACAAAAAACTGGACCCAGGGAGAACCACACCAAGACACATTATAATCAAAATGTCAAAAATTAAGAATAAAGAGAGAATCTTAAAGGCAGCAAGACAGAAGAAGAGAATTATGTACAAAGGGGTCCCAATTAGGCTATCAGCTGATTTCTCAAAGGAGACCCTGTGGGCAAGAAGGGACTGGCAAGAAATATTCAAAGTAATGAAAAGCAAAAACCTACAGCCATGATTATTCTACCCAATGAAGCTGTGATTCAGAATAGAAGGGCAGAGAAAGTGCTTCCAGGACAAAGTAAAACTGGAGTTCATTAGATCCAAACCACTGTTACATGAGATGTTAAAGGAACTTGTTTAGAAGAAGGAGGATCAAAACTATGAACAGTAAAATGAAAACTGTATCACAACAACCAACAACAGAAGCTAGGGAATCAAAACAAAGGCAAACTAAGTAGGCAATGAGAGTGGGAAAAGAATTATAGGTATGGGGAACATATGGGGGGAGGTCAGCAGGAAGGGGGAAGGGGGAAAGGGAGGGAGATGGTACAGGAATTAAGAAGCATAGTAGGAGAGAGTGGGGTAGACAGGAAGATGTTGAGAAGAACTATATGCACAACCAATGGACATGGACTAAGTGGGGGGGGGGCAACTGGAGGGAGGAGGAGTCACTGGGCGGAGGGGAGCAGAGGGAAAAGAACTTGGTACAACTCTAACAGCATAATCAATAAAACATATTAAAAAATCAATAAATGAACAAAAAAGAAAATACACAAGCAGAAGGGTAAAACTAAGGTTGATTTATGAACAGGCTGAAATTTGGAACTGTACTTTACATACAGATGCCATTAGCAAAAGGTGGAAGACTTATTGACTTAAGATATTTAAGAAAATATTCTCACCAATCATTGGTTGACCACTAAATTATGGCAACTCCAGTGTGAATCCAACAAAGCTGAATTTAAAAAATGAAAGCAAAAATTAAAAAAAAAAAAAGGAAGCAGAGAAGTCAGTGGCTATATTTTTCAGGGAATACAGGCTCTAAAGAACTAGTTCAGAAAAGGTGCTAAAGAATAAGCAGAAGGGCAAAATAAACAAAATCAACAACAAAAAGAAACTGGAGTTTTAGGGAGAGAGAAGATGGAGAGAGAAATCTGTAGATAAAGAAGCTCCAAATACAGATCAAATTATAGAAATGGGAAACATGAAGTAGAATAGGGATCCACGCTTGGATGCCAAAATTATAAAGAAATAGGAGGGAATGATTATCATAAAAATCAGGATATTGGCTACTTTTTTTTTGTTGTTGTTGATTAGTTTTTATTTCATAATCATAAACTTAACTCTGCAATCCAGCTAGACTTGGAAGGGGTAAGGAAAATATGGAACCCAATGAACTGCGGCGAGAGCACGAAGATTACAGAACATTTCCAAGCAGAGAGGGGTGAAGGGGTGCTCTCCTGAGCTACAGAAGGAATGGTCTGGTGGTTAAAATAAAACCCACGTCAAATGTATTAGAGTTGTCCACAGTCAGTAATGGTAATCTTCTTGCTGGTCTTGCCATTCCTGGACCCATAGCGCTCCATGGCTGTCACAACACCCATGCCATCTTTCACCTGGCCGAAGACCACATGCTTGCCATCCAGCCACTTGGTCTTGGCCGTGCAGATGAAGAACTGGGAACCGTTTGTGTTGGGTCCAGCATTTGCCATGGACAAGATGCCAGGACCTGTGTGCTTCAGGATGAAATTCTCATCATCGAATTTCTTCCCGTAGATGGACTTGCCGCCTGTGCCATTGTGGCGTGTGAAGTCCCCACCCTGGCACATAAATCCCGGAATAATTCTGTGAAAGCAGGAACCTTTATAACCAAATCCTTTCTCCCCGGTGCTCAGAACACGAAAGTTTTCTGCCATCTTTGGGACTTTGTCTGCAAACAGCTCGAAGGAGACGCGGCCCAAGGGCTCGCCGTCGGCAGCGATGTCGAAGAACACGGTGGGGTTGACCATGGCTGGATGCGGGAATATCCGGGGCGGCGGTGGCGGCGTCTGCAAGGCCTGGCTACTTTTTGGGAGAGGGAGACAATGTGATTGGATCTGGAGTAGCTGGCAAAATTCCACTTCTTGATTTGGATGGTAGTTTCAAGGGTATTTGCTTTATGATAATTCATTAAATATATATTTCTTTTTTAAAGTATATTTTATTGATTAAGCTGTTACAGTTGTCCCAATTTCTTTTCTCTATGCTCCCCTCTGCCCAGTAGCCTCCTTCCCTCCAGCAATCCCACCCCCTTAGTTCATGTCCATGGGTCATGCATATAAGTTCTTTGGCTTCACCCTTTCCTATGTTATTCTTAACTCCCCCTTGTCTATTTTGTACCTACCAATTATGCTTCTTAATCCCTGTACATTCTCCCTCATCTCCCCCCTTCATCCTCCAAGCTGCTAACCCTCCATATGGTCTCTGTAGCTATGATTCTGTTCCTGTTCTGGTTGTTTGTTTGTTTTTGTTTTAATTTTTTTAGGTTCCGTTGTTGATAATTGTGAGTTTGTTGTCATTTTTACTGTTCATAGTTTTGATCTTTTTCTTAAATAAGTCCCTTTAACATTTTATATATTAAGTCCTTGGTGATGATGAATCCCTTTAGCATTACCCTGTCCAGAAAGCACTTTATCTGTCCTTCCATTCTAAATGATAGCTTTGCTGGATAGAGTAATTTTGGTTGTAAGTCCTTGCTTTTCATCACTTTAAGTACTTCTTGCCTTCCCTTCTTGCCTGCAAAGTTTCTTTTGAGAAATCAGCTGATAATCTTATAGGCACCCCTTTGTAACTCTCTTTTCTCTTGCTGTTTTTAAGATTCCCTATTATTTTTAACCTTTGGCATTTTAATTATAATGTGTTTTGGTGTGGGCCCCTTTGGGTCTAGCTTGTTTGGGACTCTCTGTGTTTCCTGGACTTGTATGTCTATTTACTTCACCAAATTTGGGAAGTTTTCCTTCATTATTTTTTCATCTAAGTTTTCAATTTCTTGCTCTTCCTCTTCTCCTTTTGGCATTCCTATGACATGGATGTTGGCACATTTAAAGTTGTCCCAGAGGTTCCTAAGTCTCTCCTCATTTTTTTCAACTCTTGTTTCTTCATTTTGTTCTGGTTAACTGTTTATTTCTTCCTTACATTCCAAATCATTGATTTGAACCCCAGTTTCTTTTCCTTCACCATTGGTTTTGTGTGGACTTTCCTTTGTTTCACTTAGCATAGTCTTCACTTCTTCCCTTCTGCATTTGCTGTATTCAGGCATGTTTGTCAAGTCTGTGAGCATCTTTATCACCAGTGTTTTGAAGTCCGAATCTCTTAGGTTGGCTATTTCCTTGTCTGTTAGGTTGGCTATCTCCTCGTCGCTTAGTTCTCCCACTGGAACTTTGATCTGTCCCTTCCTTTGGGCCATACTCCTCTGTCTCCTCAACTTGACAGGCTCTTGTGTTTGTCTCTGCGTTTTAGGTAGAACTATCACATCTGTTACATTGTAAGAAGCGGAGCCTTAGTTATTCATTAATATGGGTGACTTGTTTCACCACATTATGGTGCTGTATGTGGGGGAGAGTCTGAGAGGGAACAATGCCACTTGCTCAGCACTACCCCCTTTTACAGGCACTTCTCCCACTTCCCACTTCCCACTTCCCATTTGGGACTGGCACCCCTCTAGCTGTTGTCCTGGCTGTGGTTCCAGATTAGGTGGGTCTGCGAATGTTCCAGGAATGTGGGGGCCCTCTAAACAAACAGACTCTGCTGAGAGACTGGCAGTTTCTTCCTCTGACCCAGCTCTCATTGGTTTTCACAGTCAGGAGCAATGAGGCTTTATTTTCCCCGGAGTTGGAACTGTGAGCTGCATGGTCTGGTCTGGTGTTGGAAGCACTCCCTAGGTTTCCCTCTCTACTTTTTAAAATATGTGAGACTGTGCTTTCTGCCAGCCTGCCACTGCTGCCACCACCACACTGCATCCTCTTAGCTCCAGCTCTGCCCCTTTTTCCTGTCTGGATGAGCATTTCTTCTTTATATCTTTGTTTGTTGGACCTCTATGCAGCTCAGTTTTCTGGAACTTCTGGTTGCCTCCAGTTTTGAGGCAGTTGTATTCCTTCTTAGTTGTGGAGGGAAATGCAGCATGACTACCTATGCCTCCTTCTTGGCCAAAAGTCTCAATATTTATTTTGTAAGATTTTTTGTATATGTATTTTATTTTTCAATTATAAAGGTTTAAATTAAAAGAAATGGGGAGGTATCTGAGTCAAGAGTTGTTACAATATAATAGGCAAAATGTATAATTTTCAGCAAAAAATTAACTTAAATATTTTATAAGTATAAAGATGTTATCTGTATAACAATAGTAGCACAAATAGTGGGAGTAAAGGGAGCTATATTGGAGAAAATTTTCTATTCATAATTGAAATTGAATTAATATTAAACTGAATTAGTTTATTTCAATTTAACATCTATATTGTAATCCACACAGTAACTACTAAGAAAATAATTTAAAAAAATATATAGTAAAAAAAGCAAAGAAATGTAAATGATACATTAGAGAAAAATGTATAATACAAAAAAGGGAATAAGAAGGGAATAGAGGAGCAAAAGAGATATGAGACATATAGGAAACAAATAGCAAAATGGTAAATCTAAATCCTACTATAGTTATATTAAGTGTAAATGAATTAAACATCTCAATCTGAAGGCAGAGATTGTGGGACTGGATAAAAGACAGGATTCAACTATGTGCTGTCTATAAGAGACATACTTTAAATTAAAAAACACAAATAGGTTGATAGTGGAAGGATGGCAAACCCAAAGAAAACTGGAGTGGCTATATTAATATTAGATCAAATACACATTAAGACAAAAAAGTTTACTAGAGGCATGAGGGATATTTTATAATCACAAAATAATGAATTCATTAGCAAACATGCTAAAATTATTAACATAGATGCACCTACTCACCGAGCCCCAAAATACATGAAACACAAACTAACAGAATTGAAGGGAGAAGTGAATAATTCAATAAGAATAGTTGGAGACTTCAATATTCCACTTTCAATAATGGATAACACAATTACACAGAAAATAAGCAAGGATATAAAAGCCTTGAATAACACTATCAACCAACCAAAACTAACAGACATCTATAGAACACTCCACTGAACAAAATTAAAATACACATTCTTTTCAAACGCATATGGAACATTATCTAGGATAGACTAGAGATTAGGTCATAGAACAAGCCTGAATAAATTTAGAAGGATTGAATTTGCACAAAGTACATTCTCTAATTATAATAGAATTAAATTAAAAATAAAAAACAAAAAAATTTTGAAAAGCTATGACTATTTGGAAATTAAATATTTCTAAAAACCCATATGTCAAAGAAAAAGTTACAAAGGAAATTAGAAAGTATTTTGAAATAAGTAAAGATAAAAATCCAGTATATCAAAATTTATGGAATGCAGTTAAAGCAGTGGTTAGAGGAAAATCAATAGGTACAAATGAATGTATTAGAAAAAAGGAACGATCTTTAATCATAATGTAAGCTTTCACCTTAACAATGATAAAAAAGAAGAGAAAATTAAACTTAATGCACGTGGAAGGAAAAATATAACAGCCATTAGACTGAAAATTAATAAAATAAAAGAACAAAAAAATTAGCTGTTTTTGAACAAAAGTTCTTTCTTCGAAAAAACACTAGCACTTTCAATAGACAGATGACTAAAATTAGGACTAATAAAAGATATATTAGAGCTTACTTCTAGAAATTAAAAAGATTATGAGAATACAAAATTTAACAATTCAGATCAAATGGACAACTTTTTAGAATCTAGAAAAACAAACTTACCAAAACTAACTCAAGAAGAAATAGAAAAGCTGAATAGATCCACAACAGGTAAAGAATTGAGTTTGTAATTAAAAATATTTTCATAAGGAAAAGCTCAGGCCCAGAAGGTGAATTATATTGAACACTTAATGAAATAATTAATATCAGTACTCCCCAAACTGTTCCAAAAAATATAAGGAAAAGAAATAATCTCAAATTCATTCTACAATACCAAATTCAGACAATGATGTTTCAAGAAAAGAGAACTACAGACTAATAGCCCTTATTAATATAAACACAACAATCTTGAACAAACAATAGCAAACTCAACCTGAAACATACAAAAAGGATTACACACTATCACCCAAGTCAGATTTATTTCAGGAATATAAGGTTGATTTAACACATGAAAATAGATTAATGTACCACATAAAAATTAACTTGAAAACTTTATAAGTATTAGAGATGTAATTTGTATAACAATAGCACAAATGGAGGAGTAAAGGGAACTAAACTGAAGAACAAAAACCATGTGATCATCTCAATAGAAGTATATAAAACATTTAAAAAAATCCAATACCCATTCAAGATAAAAAAAAAAAAGCCCCAAATAAACTTGGATTAGAATGGAACTTCTTTATTTTTATAAAGAGCATCTCCAAAAACCTACAGGTAACATCACTTAATGATGAAATAATGAAGGCCTTCCCCATAAGATTGGGAACAAAGTATGGATGACTGTTTTTTCCACTTTATTTCAACATCATACTGGAGTTTCTAGCCAGTGCAGTCAGGCAAGAAAAAGAAAAAAGAGTTACACAAGTAAATACCTGATATATTTTAAACTGATGAATGAACTCTGTACATTGGATACAAGTCTTGGCTTTTTGTCATTAACTACTTGAATGACTTGAAATCTTAGGCATTCAGTTTTCTCATGTGTAAAATGAGAAAGCTCTAAATTTGTATGATGCTATAATAATAGTGGCTTTGGTTTAAAGTAACATTCTTGATGATATTGACCATAACTGGCCAAACTTCCCTTCTTGTGTTCCAGATGCTCATATTACTGGGCACATCAAGTCCTTTTTTCAAAAACTTTGCTTCTTTTGCAACACTATGTTGTTCCTTAAACATTATTTTTTCTTCAGTTTCTTAGGATTATAACTGAACAAAGGGATCCATTTCACCAACTGATTAGCCCAATCAAAGGAGCACAGCTACGACACAGGGGCAACTTCTACAGTTTAAGATACACGCTGAAGGAACAAACTCTTCCAGACTACCTGCTACTTTGTTTGTTGATCTTTCTCCACATGTGTTTGACATGGGGGCCGAATGCCAGCATTACTTCTGGGAGATACTGCAATTGTCAAGTGCTGTCTCAGAGGCCTAGGGTTCAGGGTGGGGTAAAAGGGAATTGGGGAGATAGTCTTGGGGATTCATTTGATGCCGCACCTTTTTACTTGCTCCATCAACTTTGCTCTGCAGAGAGAGAAGAACTGATGTGGGTGGAGATTGCTGACTATTCAGCTGGGGCAGCTACCAAAGAGCAACAGGCTTACTATGTGCTAAGCCTTATACTAGAAGCTGGGATAATCCATTTTAGTTACAAAGTGGGCCTTGTCCAAAATGAAGGTGCAGTTCTTTCCACAATAATTGATCAGACATAGAAATTATCAGCACAAAATAGAATAGTGTGCCAAACATATTTTGCATCATGTTTAGACTCTCTGACACTTGGAATTCAAATGATGTTTCCTCAGATTCTCTAGACTATGCAACATTAGATTTAAAGCAATACAAAACAAATTCCAGGTATTCATAAGGCTTGTGCTAAATGTTATGGAGGACTCATGATTCCTGCCTCTGAGAACTTTAGTCTTTCAGTTGAGACAGATATGCAGGACTAATGTCAAGATAATTCATTTTAAGCTTATAATAGGTGTTCTAGAAAGCAGCAATAAAAGGGTAATAAAAAAGACTCACTTGGTGAAGACATTAGGAAGAGCTTCGGAGACAAGATGGCTTCAAGTTAAAGCCTGAATGATAAGACTGTTACCAGGTAAAAGTGAGCCAGACAGAAGGCATTTCAACCCAGGGACCTATGAGGGCAGAAGCTTAGAGGTGCAGGGTACAGGATACAGTGCAGTGCTGGGGATGGAAAATATTCAGGATGTCGGGGTGTACAGGCCAGAGCCTTCTCTCATCAGAGGCTTATTGAAGTGTGCTGTAATTGCCTTCTGATCAGTCTCTCCCATAAAACTTGGGGTTTCTAAGGACACTGACAACATTTGGGGTTATGCGAGCATATGAATTTCCTCACTGTCTTCCCAAAGCTCACCACAGTAGCTGGCATATATTAGGCTGCCTTAAATATTTGTTGAATAAATGTGAGAGGGGAGGAGTGAGGCCCCTAAGACATTGTGACAAGAAGCTCAGTAAAAACTTGATGAGGATCCGAAGAAAATTAGGGCATCATGGAAGACAAAGACCTGAGGGGTGGTGTAGGGGAGACTCCACTGGCAGTGGCTGAGGGGGCCCTGAGAGTTGACCTGCTGATTTCCATTCCTGGGTGACAGAAAGCAGGTTGGTGATGTCTTTTACCATAATATTTAGACCTCTTAGGCCAGGAGAACTTCTTTCTGTGGAAGCAGTAATGAAAGAACCTTTCTTGATACTTCAATGTGCCCAGGAAAGTTTTATTGCTGGCTGGCTAAGGATACAGCAGTTAGTACGTAAAGAATGGTTTGCAAAGAACCCTATGAAGGAATTTTTAAGCTATGGCCTGCTTTCATCATCTAAGGGGGTCCATGTGAGTACATGGTGATATACACTTAGACAAATCACCACATAGAATTGAGATGAACAGAATAGTGGGGGTCCTTCTCTCTCTTTCTTCTACTCTGTGGTGATGAGTTTTATAAAAATAATTGTTATGTATTACCTCAAAAAGACTCCTGCAATTATTTTTGCTTCAGTTTGCTTAGAACCAAATTGATCACCAAATCAGTTAAAATAATTCAGAGAGAAATTTGATTTGTTGTGGGAGGTGGTTGCCTTTAACATAAGTAGTTTCGTGGTGGGGCTCTTGTTCTGCTGATCTTGGCTCTGCATTCAATAACCTGACTCAACTGAGTGTCAGTTGGCTCCATGGCCCTGGACAAACCACACTTTCTTTTTCCTTAAAATAGAGATAATGATACCCACCTTATGGAGTTGTGAGAATTTACTCCATAATTAGCATCTCTCTATCTGTGTGTGTTAATGTGGCAAAATACATGTAACATAAAATCCACCATTCCAGCCATTCTTAAGTGTACAGTTGAACGGCTTTAAGTAGTTTCACATCTTTGTGTAACCATCAACATCATCCAACCCCAGAACTTTTTCATCATCTCAAACTGAAACTGTTGTACCCATTACACACTAACTCTCCATTTCATCTTTCCCCTAGACCCTAGCAACCATCACTCTACTTTCTGTTTGTTTGAATTTGAAAACTCTTTAAGTACCTCATACAAGTGTAATCATACAGCCTTTTTTCACTTACCATGTCTTCAAGGTTCATCCATGTTGCAGCGTGTGTTAGAATTTCCTTCCTTTAAGGCTAAATAATATTCCATTGTGTGCATATAACCACATTTTATTTATCTATTTATCTGTTAATGGACACTTGGGTTACTCCTACTTTTTGACTATTGTGAATGATGCTCCTATAAAAATGAATGTAAAAATATCTATTTGAGTCCCTGCTTTCAATTCTTTTGAGTATATACTCAGAAATAGGACCCTCTCTCTAACAGAAGAACTTAACACTTTCTATTTCATTTCTTAGCAGTTAAGTTACCAACAAATTTGGGGACCAACATAATAAAAACAAACCGTCACTTCTTTCCCTCTGAAAAAGCGCTCTATACAATTGACTCCTGAACAACATGGAGGTTAGCAGCATTGACCCCTGTGCAGTTCAAAATCTGTGTATATCTTTTGACCGACCAAAAACTTAACTTCAATCAGCTCTTTGTATCTGATAAGCAGCTGGTAATCTGAGGTTCAGAATCTGTAGTTGGGAATGTGAAAATGCTGGTTTTGATCTGTGACTGGCTGAATATGTAGATGTGAAACCCATGGCTATGAAGAGCTGGTTGTAAAAAATCTGCTATAAGTGGATATGTGCTATTCAAACCTGAGTTGTTCAAGGGTCAACTCTATATAATTATGGTAAGTTTTAAGGACACTAAATAATACAGTAGTACTTCAGGGACTATTACTGCTATGGCTAAAAATAGAAAAATGATACTTCTATTATTTGGTGAAAAGTACAATAATAAATCTAAATATAAATGTACTGTTCTAGTAATTGCAAAACAATAATATAGTTAAAACTTAATACAGTATTATTGAGAATAAATTACATTGCCATGATTAAGACATCCAGGAAAATAATTCCATAAGCAGAGATTGCAGAGAGACTGGTGACAGTAGTGTCAGTTTATGAACTGGTGAGAAAAAACAATGTCATCACTAAGAAAGATGTGATGACAATTCAAATGTACTGGTTAGTAAAGAGCCTGCAATGGTAATTTTTAGGAGGGACTAGAAATAGTGACCTACATGCTCCTTTGAGTTGAATACAGAACATTTCTTTCCATTTAAAAAGTGTCAGGGCAAAGCAGCTATACTTACACAGATGTAAGTTGACATTGACAAATTGGAGCAATTAAAGCCTGTGTAAAAGTATTTTGATAAATTTTTCACAAAGTGCTTCATACTCTGACTTCATTGTAGGAAGAAAAAAGCAACTAAAGACAGACTCTTAAATAATTCTCTTAATGTCGGTTCTCTTTTAATTACCATCGTTAAGTGCTCTGTGTCTGTCCTCACTATCAGCATGCCAAAAGGTCACAAAAACAACTCTTCCATGCAATAGTCTTCAACTGTTGTAAACACAGCTATCATGTCCCAGCCAAAAGTTATCTTCTTCAGGTGACGTGCTCTCTTTATCTAGTCCATTTATGTCAAGATTTCCAGGCTCTCCATTACCTTGATGATGCGTCTCTTGTCAGTCCAACTTGTTATTTTCTCTTTCACAACAGAGCACCCAGAACCAGACTCAGACTTTCAAATGTGGGCTGACAAGTGCAGAAGACAGTATGGCCACAACAGTCTGTTCTGTGGTAAATCCTCCTGGATGTGGCCCGAGAAAGCTCTCGATTGCCTGTCCTACAACCATACTGTTAGCTTTTGGTAAGACATCTTTGGACAACTTTTAGATCTTCATATTAAATGATGGTAAGTCATGCTAATACTTGGTCTTTTTGTGTCTGTTAAATGAAAACCAAAAGCTAATCCTATCATCCCCAGTATATATATCAGCTATTCTTGCCAGTTATATGTCACCAGCAAATGTGATAACAGAAGCTAAAGAACAAAAGTCCAAATTAGTGTTACAAGATCCTCGGCATTGAAGTGCTTTATCAATAATGTCTTGTTTACTTATCATGCCAATATTATGGATTATTATTTCAATTATGTAGCATTATCATCCATACTTTACAAATAAAGAAACTAAAGTTGACATATTTGTAAACTCAGAATTGAAAGTTAGGTCTATCTAACTTTTGTAGTCTTGACTACCTGTACCCTCTCCACAAGCATGCCATCTATGTTCTTACCAAATCACTAGCAAAATTATTGATGAGGATTGGGTAAATCAGTGATCCCTGAATTGGCTCAGTTTATTAATAATACAGTTTTTGCTATAAGGCTATTTCTTGTATGCCCCTATTACCCAACCCATGTTTCTCTGATTTTTATTATTTCCTTTAAGTCAATTGTGATCCTATTCTAAATGCAATTACATTTCTCTGATATGTTTCAACCATCTCAAAAAGGAAAATATAGGTACTTCTATATATGTCTTGTTAGTAAATCTATGTAGGCTTCCTATTTTCTAAATCATCACAAACCATCTGTTAATTAATTAATTTCAATACCAATTATCATGTTTTTATTTTTATTTTATTTTATTTATTATTTTTAAATTTGTTTATTGTTTTTTCTTTTTTTAATTGTTTTTCTATTACAATTATCCAATATTCACCCCCATTGCTACCCCCAACCCTACCCACCCTTTCCCCCAAGTCAATCCCCACCCAGTTGTCCATGTCCATGGGTCATTCATACTAGTTCTTTGACTAGACCCTTTCCCTTCTTTCCCCTATTCTCCCCTCTCTCTACCCCCATGGTCACTGTCAGTCTGCTCCTGTTTACTTGCCTCTAGTTCTATTTTGCTCATTTGTTTGTGTTGTTCATTAGTTTCCTGTATTAGGTGATATCATATGGTATTTGTCTTTTGCTGACTGACTTATTTCACTAAGCATAATACTCTCATGTCTATTTTTATTTTTTTAAAAATTATATTTTATTGATTGTGCTACTACAATTGTCCTGAATTTTCCCCCTTTGTCCCCCTCCACCCAGCAATCCCCACTCCTTCAGGCAATCCCTCCACTACTGTTCAAGTATGTGTGTCATGTGTATAAGTTCTTTGGCTATTTCATTTCCTATACTGTATTTCAAATCCCATGGCTCTTCTGTAACTACCTATTTGTACTTCTTAATCCTGTCACCTCTTCTTAATCCCATCACCTATTTGTACTTCTTAATTCCCCCACACTCCCCTCCCATTGGGCAACCATCAACACACTCTCTGTATCATGATACTGTCTCTGTTCTTCTTTTTTGCTTAGTTTGTTTTTTAGATTCAATTGTTGAAAGATATATAATTTTTTTTTTTTTGCCATTTTATTGTTCATAGTTTTGGTCTTCTACTTTTTCTTAAATAAGACCCTTTAACATTTCATATAATAATGCTTGGTGATGATGAACTCCTTTAGATTTTTTCTTGTCTGGGAAGCTTTTTATCTGCCCTTTGATTCTAAATGATAGATTTGCTGGGTAGTGCAATCTTGGCTCTAGGTCCCTGCTTTTCATTACTGAATATTTCCTGCCAACCCCTCCTAGCCTGCAGTTTCTTTTGAGAAATCAGCTGAGAATCTTATGGAAACTCCCTGTATGTAACAAACTTCTTTTCTCTTGCTGCTTTTAAGATTCTCTGTTTATCTTTAACCTTTGACATTTTAATTCTAATGTGTCTTGGTGTGGGCCTCTTTGCATCCATCTTGTTTGGGACTCTCTGTGCTCCCTGGACTTGCATGTTTATTTCCTTCACCAAATTAGAGAAGTTTTATTTCACTATTTTTTTTCAAGTAGATTTCCAATTTCTTGCTTTTTTTCTTCTCCTTCTGGCATCCCTATGATGCAAACGTTGGACCTCTTGGAGATGTCCCAGAGGCTGCTTATACTATCCTCATTTTTTTGGATTCTTTTTTATTTTTGTTGTTCTTATTGGTTGTCTTTTCTTTCTTATGTTCTAAATCATTGATTTGGTTCTCAGCTTCATCTACTCTACTGGTGTTTCACTGTAAGTTGTTCTTTATTTCAATTAGTGTATCTTTTGTTTCTGACTGGATATTTTCATGCTGTTGAGGTGCTCACTAAGTTCCCTGAGCATCCTTATAGCTAGTGTTTTGAACTCTGCATATGATAGATTGCTTATCTCCATTGCATTTAGCTCTTTTTCTGGAGTTTTGATTTATTCTTTCATTTGGGCCATGTTTCTTTGTCTCCTCATTTTGGCAGCATCCCTGTGTTTGTTTCTATGTATTAGGTAGAGCTGCTTTGAGTCTGTGCCTTGGTAGTGTGACCTAATGTAGTAGGTGCCCTATAGAGTCCAGTGGCACCACTACCCTATCACTCAAGCTGGGTACTTGAAGTGTATCCTTCATGTGGGCTGAGTACACCCTCCTTTTGTAGTTGAGCCTTGGTTGTTGTTGGCAGATCAATGGGAGAGATTTACCCAGGCCAATCAGTTGCAAGGACTGGCTGTGACCACTGACCACCAACCTCCATCCTCCGAGGTGGATCAGCTGTGTAGGGGCAGGGTGGTGGTGCTCCAAAGTGGTCTGTAGCTGTCCACTGGGTGTGCTGGCCCTGGGGTTTCCTGGGTGATGCAGGCCATGGTCAGTCCCCATCTGTATTGTGCCCAGGGTTGCCCTGCCTGAGCTATAAAGCCATCTGAGATGGTAGCTACTTTTGCTGGGTTTGGAGAATCCCTGACAAAGCCAAGCTGTGAATCTAGGCTGGCTGCTGCTAGTGCCAGGCCTAGGGCTCACAGGCCAGCTGTTGCTGTTTAAGAGGATTTAGGAAGTTGTGAATCATGAGCCAAGACCAACCTTTCATATGAAAAATAAGCTTGGGTGGGCCCATAAAATGGGTGGGGCGGAGTCTCAAGGAATCTTTAAGGCAGGTCAAATATTGTTAGCCAAGTTGATGGAGTTTCAGATATGGCACTAGCTTGCCGGCTCTGGGGGGTGGAGGATTTAGAAAAGGGACAATGGCCTCTGCTTGCCTTGATGCCAGCCATTTCAGTTTCTCCCTCTATGCCACGGGTGCCTTTCAAGCTGCTACCCTGGTGCTAGAGCTCAGAGGGAGTGAGTTGGAGTATGTGAGTCCATGTGTGGGTTCTTCAAGTGGATTCGTTTGGGACTTCAGCAGTTTCTTCCACTGACTCAATCCCTACTGGCTTTTGCAGCTAGAAGTTGTGGGGACTTATCTGCTTGGCACTGGAACCCTGGGCTGGGGGGCTTGGTGTGGGGCTTGGATTCCTCGCTCCCAAGATATCCCTTCTGAATTGTTATCCACCACACATGAGTGAGGGACTGTCCAATTCTGCATCTGTGCCCCTCCTACCAGTCTGGATGGATGGTTTCTTTAATTCTGTAGTTGTCAGACTTCTATTTAGCTTGATTTCTGATGGTTCTGAGTGATGGTTATTCTGTATTTTAGTTGCAGTTTTGCTGTGGTTATGTGAAGAGGTGAGCCATGTCTGCCTACACTGCCATCTTGACTGGAAAAATTATTCACAAACCACCTGTTTAAATATTTATTCTGAAAATTTTCAAAGGATTCATATTAGGTTAACTTTTGAAATTTTTAGAATTCTCTCTTTGGAAAACAAAGATAGTGTTTACTTTTTTCTTTGTAATTTTCCACAGTTTCTAAAATACTACTAATAGTAATTCTACAATCATATCTAAGTTTCTTCAGATGAAAACTAAAATTTTATTGCTTTATATGTTTTTTTCTTATTCGTGGCAGCTACCAGTTTTGGCTCTAGGTTGGGCTTACGTAGTTGGCCATATTCTTTATGTATGACCAGTTCAATTAAGTTTTAACTCACAAGGCTCTTACATATTGGGGATTATCTTGCAACCTAATGTATGTATGGCTTCTAGGTATTCAGGACTGTTACTAGCCCATGTAGTATTTTTGTACAAGTTAGAAAAAGATACCCTTTATTTAAATAAATTATGTTTAGATTATTATATTATGGCATAACCTGAATAACTAAAGGCAGATCCCAGCCTAAAATAGCCCTGTGGCTCTGGCTACACACACGCATACAGACGTGCACACATACACACACGCACACATACATACTGTCCATACTTTGGCCCAATCTCACACAAGACAGAACACTTGTAGACAATTACTGTTTTACTCAAATTAAATATCAGAGAAAAATTGTGGTGCCACCTATACCCATGCCAGCAAAGGCTGTGTGGGGAGCTTAGACTTTCACTCTTATGATACTGTAATGAGGTGCCCCAACATCCCACCAAGGTGGTATCAGAGAGGCCCAGGGAAGGAGCTGGAACTTTCATTCCCATGAGGATTCCCCTACTCCTATGGTGTTAGTGAAGACCACATGGGGAGCCTGTCCTTTCACTCCCACCCAGTAGTTAGAAGGCATCTCTACCCCTCTCTTCAGGGGTGGTTTCAGAAGAGGCCTATAGGGAGTCAGGTTTATCATCATTAATCAGTGGTAACAAGGCTGCCTCCAAAGTGGTATCAGTGGAGAGTGTGTTGGGAGTCAAGAGTCTAACCCCCACCAGTTGTAATGAGGAACCCCCATTTCAGGTATCAACAGAGTGAGAAACTTGGACATGTACAACTACTGACAGTAAAGAGCTGGGGTCCTGCTGGAGTGGTGCTGAGAGTGCCAGCTGGGACAAAAGGTTTAAATAACAGCTATAGTCTTATAACATAATACAAAAATGTGCAGGTTTCAGTTGTCGTACTAAGAACCAGGAAGGTTTAAAACTATGAAAAGAGATAATTAACAGATGTCAACACTGAGATGACAGGTATTAGAATTATCTGAAAAAATTTTAAAGCAGTCATGATAATGCTTCAAGGAGTAATTATGAACACACTTGAAACTAGTAAAAATAAAGTCTCAGCAAAGAACTAGAAGATATGAAATAAAGCCAAATAGAAATTTAAAAACTGAAAAATATAATAACAAAAATGTAAAGCTTAGTGGACGGGCTCAGCAGAAACTCTGTGTATTTGTGGTGATAGAAAGGTTTTGTATCTTGACTGCCTCAGTATCCTGCTTGGGTATGTACTATACAATTTTGTAAGATGTGATCACTGAGAAGAGACTGGGTAAAAGCTATATGGCATCTCTCTGTATTATTTTTTACAACTACATGTGAATCTACAATTACATTAAAATAAAAATTTAATAAAAATAATAATTCCACTCTCAGATAATTAATAGGTTAGAGTGTGCAGATGCTCCTTGACCTACTATGGGGTTACATCTCAATAAACTTATTGTAAAAAAATAAAGCTGGCAGCATAGTACACTGTAGGGTATCAGTTGTTTACCCTTGTGCCTGACCATGATGTGTAGCTCAGTGCCGCTGCCCAGCATCATGAAAGTATTGTACTGCATATTGCTAGCCAGGAAAAGATAAACATTCAAAATTCAAAGTAGAGTTTCTACTGAATGCATATGGCTTCTGCCATCATAGAATAAAAAAATTGTAAGCTGAACTATGTGTCAGTGGCCATCTGGAGAAAATTATTAATAATATGGTCCCTGGCCTATTCCAAAACTAAATGTTAGAACTGAGTTCATGCTTGAGAATAAGCAGTACAAAGTTAATCTCCAAATTTTTAAACCTCTGCTATGATGAATCAGGGCCTATGTGAGTGACAGTGAGTAATGTATACTTAAGGAATGTACTCATGGGTGTGGGATCCAGGAGCTATGGATCCACGAGCTATGGATCCACTGTGCTCCTGCCACTGTGCTCAAGGCTCCCGCATATTCCATTTCCATGCTGATGGGTCAGCGCTGTTCTCAGTGGAGAGGAAGGAAGGAATGAGCTAAGGGAGGTGGTGGGGCTTTCCTCTTGTTCTTCTCTGGTTTGTAGCATTCTTTTTGTTATCTGATTCTGTTCTCTGGGAAATGCAGGTGGTTTCTAGTGACCAGACTCCTCTCCTGAATATCACTTGCTGCCTTTCCAAAACATCACCGGCTATCACATTCCTTAGAGACACCCTGATGCCTTAATTAAGGCATGAAAAGGCCAGAGGTGACTGTGGAAAAAGGCATTTAAATACAATTTTAATGTGCCATGGAAAACATTGAATGCACATTCATTAGCTATGTTTTACACCAGCTTTAGCAGGAGAAACACAATAGTCCTAAAACTTATATTTAGAGAAAATTACATATTCATCCAAAACAAAAAGGTAAAGAAAGATTTTACAGGGAATGTGGAGAACCATTACCTTCATAGATTCTGAACAAAAAGTATAACTGCCCATGATATAAGGCAGAAACATATTTTAATCCATTTTTGAGCAAAATGGAAACATAGTCCACAATCCATTATCACCAGAATCAAACAATATTCAAATGACCATATGTTCTCTGACTAAATCAATTAGGTACAAAAACAGTAATAATTGCGACTGTTGGCAGTCAAAAGCATTTCCAGAATTGTGCTCAGATATTGTAAAGATGATGCCTGCCCATTTTTATTACCTTTGTGTCATGATAAATCATAGTAATTTTTTATGCCATGAGTGAGAAAGAATGGAAAGATAATCACTCCAGTAAGGATGGTTTAACTTATCCACTGAGAGGCACTGAAAAATCATTTACTAACACATAAAAAGGGATTCAAGGTTTCTGGTCAAAATGTTCTCTATTATGATAGCAATATAATAGGCTAGACATAATTCTGCTGTGGAAAATCCCAAGATTCTGATAAAGAATGTGTATGAAACTCCAGCTAGGGGATTAGAGAAAATAAATAAAGCTCCCCTTTTGCATACTGATGTCTGGGGAACTAAAACTCATGTCTTTTTCTCCCCTCATCTAAACCCCCAGGGCACTTTCTCATATCTGGGTCTTTATTAACTGTACTTTGTCTCTGCTTTAATGAAAAAGGCATTTATTCTGTCCCACTCTTTTCTGTGCCCAGGTGTTTAAGTGAAGCTAACAGTGCCTGTTTCCAAAGAGTCGTGTCCCCGACGACAATGAGAGTCAGTCCTGAGGAGCGCCTGCAGGGGGCAGTCGACGCCGAGGAATGAACAGAAGGCTCTGGCTACATAGGCTGTTCCTCACCTATTGTAGGTATGCATGATGTTAATCTGTAAGAAAGGTGCCTTCTAGGAAATTCAGCGTTATTCACTCAAGTCAAGTTGTTAAATGTTTGCCATTGGTAACTTACTTAAAGAATCAAAGGTTGATGTGGTCATCTTTTCAAAGGCTCTCATTTTACAGATGAGGGAGTAACTGAGGATCAGAGCAGCTCTGGGGTATACCTAGCTAGTCAGAGGCATAGCTGACTGTAGAATTGAGGTTTCCTAAAAGCCTGTTAGTGCTCTTAAAAAACTCCAGGTGGCTCCTGCCTGCTTTTATTTACGAGATAAATATCTAATGCTGAAAGAACCTTCCCCACTTTCGAGTTAGCATGTCTAGAGTTTAAGCTGAAAGTGGTAAAACTCATTAGGGGAAAATAAACACAAACTTGAAATAAGATAGAATTATGAGTATATTGCAATATCTTACTATCCTATAGCAACCATCGGCTCTCATGGTAAAACCCATTAAAAAACTGGGCTTTTTTTTTTTCTCTAGCTGTATCTGTCTAATATCTTTAAACATACTTAGAAACGAGAAATTTTTTTTTTTCCTGGTGAATTTACCCATTCATTTTTTCTGGTGAACACTTTGGGAATTTTATTTTCACCCACTCCTCTATTTATGACTTCCACTCAGAACAATTAATTTAGGTTCTCAGGGTATTCTGAAAAAAAGCTATTTAAATTTGGTCCTAGGACTAACAGCATCACCTGAGAGCTTGCAAGAAATGCAGAATCACATGCCCCATTACAGGCCTACTGAATTAGCACCTGCATTTTAACAGGATTCCCAGGTGATTCTAACATTCATGAAAGTTTGAATAGAGCACCTGTAAACTCTTGAGAACTCCAGTACCACCTGGCACAGGGCTTTGCCTCTTGTTCTGTGTGTTTATCTGGACTCCTGGTCCTTAGGGTGTTCCTGCCAAAAATGAACTTCAGCATTTCCCATTGAAAAGAAGAGAACATTATTACTAGGGCTTTAAAATTAGGCTGGAGGGACAATGGACTAAAGGAGTTCTTAATGAGTTCCGTGTGTGTTCTTTCATGGAACACATTTTTTTTTTTTTAATGGGAAAGGGCATTATGTTGGTATTATGTAAGGAAGGTTGAAAGTTCTAATATAAAACTATTAGAATGGAAAAAAACAAACTCTGTTTCTCCATGGACTCTATTCCCAGTGCTTGACTCACTCATTGATAATGAATTAGGTGTCCTAACAGGCATATGAACACTGTCAGCTCCCAGGACATACAGATACTTGGCAATAAACTAACACTGGCAGAAACCTGAACTTCTCATTGCTTTGTTTCATTCCAAAAAGTGTAAAGCAGTGTTTTATACACAGCACAATAGATGCCTAACTATCCTGGATAAAAATAACGGTAGATAAATATTTACTGAGTCTTCACTATGCACAAGTACTCTCTTGCTTGGATCAGAATGTTTTCCTAATTAGTTAAATAGTTCATTTTGTACTGCTATCAATGCAAGGTTGTAGGTAGAAGAACATCTTTGGATGACCTGTCCTGATGACCTTCTTCTACATATGACTAATAATTCCCTAGATATGAAGTTATAACTGAAAGATCAACTTCTGGTGTAATAAACTCTAGATCTCTTGAATAACTTCTTGCTCTAATGATAAAAATATAGACAAATTTATTTTAACTGATTGCTACATGATATTTATTTTAAGTGACTTTATATGCTATACATTAGTAAATATGTTCTACTGTGTTTTTGGAGCACCAAATACTGGTGCAATATTAACTCAAACCTATTAGGAAAATAGATTCAGATTCTGCTAATATTTCTGTGTAGTCAGGTGTTAGAAGTTACAAATTGTTAAGTTAAAAAGAACCAAAATATATTTATCTGTTATTGAGAATCCAAGATGAGAAATAATACTTTGCCTAGTTTCCTAACTTAATAATAGGATGTGTACTTTCCCACTACCTCCCAGCAGCTGGCAGCCCATCCCTACCCTCCTACTTATTAGAAATAATTTTCAGCAGCTGTCTGAGGAAAGTTCTGCAGCAAGTGCCAACTTCTGGGTCTCAGTAGCATCCATAAGCTGTTCAAATAATTCACAGCAAGAATTTTCCTTTTGGCAAGTGCTCAGATACAAGAAGCTCAGATCTTCTGTTTGAGCCTTACTAAAGGCCTGGTCAATGGCTCAAGTCTTCCAGGCGCCAAATCCATTTCTCTCCTCCTCATGACAAGGCAATTAATTACAAATAGTATGTAATGATCAGTGATAGGAGCACTGCTGGTAACTCCTAGAAGCAAGAGTTATGAGGTCATTTATGGAATGATTATTATGTAGAATGTCATGGAATGTTAGTGATGTTCTTTTTATTGCTCATTAAGAGAGTCTCTTTCTGTGATGTTTGAGAGACTTTCAATTCAGATGGCTGGAAAGGAGGCAGACTTGTCTTGCTAGAAAGGCTGACTTGCTAATTGCTGGCAGGAGGTGCTTATCATTAAAGGGGATGGTAGGGGTGGGCCCAATAATCCCATTCTCCTACATGGCCCAACTTCTTTATTTATTTTAAATTATTTTTATTGATTATGCTATTACAGTTGTCCTGATTTTTCGCCTTTGTCCCCTTCCACCCAGCAATCCCCACTCCCTCAGGCAATCCTCCCACCATTGTTCATGTCCATGAGTCATGTGTATAATTTCTTTGGCTACTCCATTTCCTATACTGTAATTTACATTCCTATGGCTATTCTATAACTACCTATTTGTACTTCTTAGTCCTCTTACCTCTTCACCTGATTCCCCCACAGCCCCCCTCCATCTGGCAACCATCCAAACGCTCTTCCTATCAATGATTCTGAGGTATGGGGGCTGGAGGCTTACTGAGGCCAGCTGTTGCTTGTTTGATAGGGTTTAGGAAGTTGAGAAGCATGAGCCAAGACAAGCCATTCATATGGAAAAGTCACAGTTAACAGTTTGGGTAGGGCTGTAAATTGGGTGGGACAGAGTCTCGGGTAATCTCCAGGGCAGAGAAAACAGTGTTAGCAAGGTTGATGGAGTCTCAGATATGGCACTGGCTGGCCAACTCTGTGGCTCTGTATGGGGATGGATCAGAAAGGGACAATGGTCATTGCCTGCCTTTCTATTTGAGAGAAAACTGTCCACTAGCTCTTGCCCCAGTGCCAGACACTTCATTTTCTCCCTGTATGCCATGGTGTCTTTCAGTTTGCTATCCTGGTGCTGGAGCTCAGAGAGCAAATCTGAATAAGTCTGTGCACGGGTTCTTTAAGTGGAACTGCTTGGGACTTCAGCAGTTTCTTCCACTGACTTAGTCCCTGCTGGTTTTTGCAGACAGAAGTTATGGGGACTTATCTTTCTGGCACTGGTACCCTGGGCTGGGGGGCCTGGTGTAGGGCTGAAACTCCTTGCTCCCGAGATATCCCTCCTGAATTTTTATCTAGCACACATGGATGTGGGACCCGCCCATTTCGTGTCTTTACCCCCACTACCAGTCTTGTGGTTTCTTTAATTTCATAGTGGTCAGATCTTCCACTTAACTAAATTTATGATGGTTCTGAGTGATGGCCGTTATATATTTTAGTTGTTATTTTGATGTGGTTGTGCAAGGAGGCAAGCCATGTCTGCCTATGTCACCATCTTGACTAGAAGTCTGGCCCAACTTCTTTAAATGAGACACTTTTAAAACCAGTTTATTAGCTGAGGAAGTATTGTCATAAGAAACCCTCTGCATAAAGCTATGTAATTTTAAATAATAAACACACAACTCTAGAAAAACTGTTTTACTGAAATATATATGCAAAGTAGTGTATAAACTATAAGTTTACAGTTTGATAGGTTGATACATTGTCTCAAAGTAAATTTACCCATGGAACCAACTCTCAATCAAGAAAAAGCACTTTTGAGACTTCTGGCCAAGATGTGGGCCTAGACAGACATGCTGTGTCTCTCTCCACAACTAAGAAGGAATACAGCTACCTCAAAACTAGAGACAACCAGAAGTTCCAGAAAATTGAGCTGCATGGAAGTCCAACAAACAAAGATATAAAGAAGAAATATTCATCCAGACAGGTAGGAGGGGCAGAGCTGGGGCGGAGAGGATGCGGTGTGGTGGTGGCAGCAGTAGCAGCAGTGGCAGGCTGGCAGAAAGTGTACTCACATGTTTTTAAAAAGTTGGGAGGAACACCCGGGGAGGACTCCCAGCAGCAGACCACACAGCTCACAGTTCCAGCACCAGAGAAAATAAAGCCTCATTGCTTCTGACTGTGCAAACCAGTGGGTATTGGGGTGGAGGAAAAAAATGCTGGTCTCTCAGTGGAATCCGATTGTTTAAAGGTTTCCCATGGTCCCAGAACATCTGAAGACCCACCTACTCTGGAATCAATGGCCAGGGCATCAGTTAGAGGTGCGCCAGTCCCATATGGAAGTGGGAGAAGTACCTGGAAAAGGGGCGAGTGCTAAGCAAGTGGCATTGTTCCCTCTCAGACCACACCCCCACATACAGTGCCATAATGTGGTGAAATGGGTCACCCATACTAATGAATACCGAAGGCTCTTCCCCATTATAACATAACAGGTGCGACAGTTCTAACTAAGATACAGAGGCAAACACAGGAGCCTGTCAAGATGAGGAGACAGAAAATTATGGCCCAAAAGAAGGAACAGATCAAGGTTCCAGTGGGAAAACTAAGCGATGAGGAAATAACCAACCTAACAGACACAGAGTTCAAAACACTGGTGATAAAGATGCTCACAGGCTTGACAGATATGCTTAAGTATGGCAAATGCATAAGGGTAGAAGTGAAGGCTATGCTAAATAAAATGAAAGAAAATCCACACTAAACCAATGATGAAGGAAAGAAAACCAGGGTTCAAATCAATGATTTGGAACATAAAGAAGAAAAAAACAGTCAACCAATACAGAAGAAGAAACAAGAATTAAAAAAAATGAAGAGAGGCTTAGGAACCTCTGGAACAACTTTAAATGTGCCAACATCTGAACCATAGGGGTGGCAGAAGCAGAAGAGGAAGAGCAAGAAATTGAAAATGTATGTGAGAAACTAATGAAGAAAAAATCCCCAAATTTGGCAAATGAAATAGACATACAAGTCCAGGAAGCACAGAGAGTCCCAAACAAGCTATACCCAAGGAGTACCATGGCAAGACACATCATAATTAAAATGCCAAAGATTCAAGATAAAGAGAGGATCTTAAAAACAGCAAAAGAAAAGCAGAGAGTTACTTACAAAGGGGTGCCTATAAGACTGGCAGCTGATTTCTCAAAAGAAACTTTGCAGGCAAGAAGGGACTGGCAAGAAGTACTCAATGTGATGAAATGCAAGAACTTAAAACCAAGATTACTCTATCCAGCAAAGCTATCATTTAGAATGGAAGGGCAGATAAAGTGCTTCTCAGACAAGGTAAAGCTAAAGGAGCTCATCATCACCAAGCCATTATTATATGAAATGTCAAAGGGACTTACTTAAGAAAAAGAAGATCAAAATTATGAACATTAAAATGACAACAAACTCACAACCCCCAACAACTGAGTCTAAAAAATAAAAACAAAATCCAACTAAGCAAACCAGAACAGGAACAGAATCATAGGTATGGGGATCATTTCAAGGGCTATCAGCTGGGGGGGGGGGCAGGAAGGGGGAGAAGTGGGGAAATGGTGCAGGGATTAAGAAGCATAATTGGTTGGTACAAAGTAGACAGAGAGAAGTTAAAAAGTACAGTAGTCCCTCTCTATATCGCGGTTCACTTTTTGCAGCCTCACTGTATCGTGTAATTAAAAAAAAATTACATTTAATTATTTATTGTGGATTTTTTTGCTACATCACTGGATTTTGCAGTACTGTATAAATATGTTGTTAAAGTTACATAGGTTTAAGAGTGTAGAATATGTTTAAGAACATACGTAGTGTTTATAAAAGTGTGGAAAAGGTTAATAAGGGACTGGGAACAGTTTATAAGTGTGTGGGAAGGGTTTATAAAGCCTTAAAATATATATAAATAGTAAAATAAATGTAAGATTCCTACTTCATGGACTTTCACCTATTGTGGGGGGGCGGGGAGTCTAGAATGTAATACCCATTATAAGTGAGGGAATACTGTATAGGAAAGGATGAAGCCAATGAACTTATATGCACAACCCATAGACATTAACTAGGGCGTGGGATTGTTACAGAAACAGGGGAGTCCAAAAATCGCCAGAGTTTGCAGCTGGGAGATAGGGAAAAGGAAGCGGCTTTCAGAATGCCTCCACACGCCTGAGGCTGGTGGCTGTTGTTTTTCATTATGCAAAATTGCTTGGATGCTTCCAAGGCCTCAGGTGGATGGGAGGAGTCTTGAACCAGGGGATGGTATGGAAAGCACACAGAGCCTAGGTGGGGTTCTGTGAATGGTCAGAACTGTTGGCAACACCCACTGCGTCAGAGGACGCAGTCAGGAATATATAGGCAGCTGCGAACACTTTAGGGGGCGGTGCGCTCTGGGGCTGTCTCCCTCGCTGGCGGGTGTTCGCAGAGGTGCTCTGGAGAAGGAAAGGAGATCCACGTGGTTTACAGAAAAAAGACAGTTTGCAAGGAGGCTGAGAATCCCGGCGGTTTTGTATTGAGAGCTGAAGGGCACCACAGCACAGAAAGGACCTCCCCAATCAGATTGAATGATTGGCAGCCGCTGGTAAAGCTGAACTGTGTTTGGGAAGTAGGGAAACGATGTTTCTGACCTTCCTAAAACTGGCTAGGTTTGGTAGGGGAAGGCAAGGATATGTGTAACTGTTAAATAAGCAATTTTCTTTTCACTCAACTAAAATATTAAGAGTTGTAATTTTGGTGGCGGGCAATCGGACCTCTAACTAAAGAGCCCGTGGGTTTGTTTTCAATTGGAGCAACCCAGGGGTTCTGTAACAGGATTGCTGGAGGGAAGGGGGGTACTTGGCAGAGGGGAGCAAAGGGAAAAACCTGGGACTACTGTAACAACATAATCAATAAAATATACTAAAAAAAAAAAGAAAGAAAAAGCACTTTTTAAAAATAGAAAAAGAAAAAAAGAAAGACAGAAGGAAAGAAAGAAAAGAAAGAGAACTTTCTTGATGACTAGTATCCCAGAAACTTCCTATCAATCACTGCATCCTCTCCTTCCCTAACTATAACTACTTTCCTGGCTTCTAACATTATAGATTTGACTTCCTTTTAACTTTAGGTAAGTGGAATCATAAAGTATGTATTCTTCTATGTCTGAATCCTTTCCACTCAACATGTTGCTTGAGATTCATCCTGGTTATTTACTAGTCTAAGCATTCTATTGTATGCATGTTATTATTTATCCATTCTCTTGTTGATAGACAGTTGAGCCATTCCTAGTTTGAGGCTGTTAAAAATAACACTGCTATGAATATTTTGTATGTCTTTTGGTACCTATGTGCATGCACTTCAATTGTGTATATACTTAGGAATGGAATTACTGGCTTATAAACCATGCATTTTGGGGGAGTGACAGTCCACCATGGGCCCCAAGCATTTTTGCATGTCCCTTATGAGTGTGCCACACTTCAAGTCATATCCACTCCTGATATTGAGCACTTCCTGTAGGTAGCCACATAGAACCTAAATAGGTCATAGCTACTATGGTGTGACTGCTACTTTTTCCTCAGGGAAAGCAGGGGGACTGGATTTTTTGTCCCTTGCTACAAAAGGCACTGAGCCCCTGACCCTATGTTCCTCAGCTGTTGCACAATCCCTTGTGTGAGTGGCTTACATATGAGCCCATTGTGTTGCCCAGTAGGTGTGGGAGGTGGGGAACCAGCACACCTGTCTGATGTTCCTGCCATTTGCTATGCTATCGGTAATAAACTATCTTGCTCTGATTTGTTAAGTCTCAGAGTCCACTTTTGGTAATTGTGGAGCTGCAGCAAGCCACCTTACTTGTCTACCTAGGCATTTCCTTTGAGGTCTTATTACTCCTTGTTCTCCCTCCACAAGGCTGTGTTTCTTTCCTAACAGTGCTTAGTCATCTGTAGTAGGTAACACTTAACAGTCTCCTCAAGTGGTATACATCTTATCACTCTTCTGACTCAAGCTTTATAGAATTTGTTGTGGCTATTTTATTGCCCATTATTTGCGTGATACTTTCATACTATCAAATAGGATAATTCTTACAACAATTTTGTGAGGCAGGCATTATTTTACAAATTTAGGCACCGAAGACAGAAGGTTAAGGGATGCATTTGACTTTATACAACTATGCTAACAATGGTTACCATAATATATAACAATAACCCTTAGTGCTTTATATGTGAATTGTTTCATTACAATACTGAGACAGGTGTTATTGTCATTCCTAATGAACAGATTAATAAATTAACTTGCATTAAAGTTATTTCACCTGCCCTTACTCACACAAACAGTAAATGGTAGAGACAGACCTCTGAGCCCAAATGCCAGACAGCATTTACTGTCTGATCTGGTGAGTGTCATAGGCACAGCTTGAACTCACATCCTCAGAATTCAGCAGTGGTGCTCAGTCTACTGTACATTTTACTAAGACACCTCAACACTCAACAACACCTGTCAGCTTGTTTGAGTTCCCTAACTGGCACATGATTGAATGAGCCATGAAATGACCAGTGATTAGGTAACTAGGCAGAGAGATAAGTAAGAGAGGAATGAGATTAGAAGGTTCATGTAATTCAATTCTTTTCCTCCTTTCTTTTTTCTTTCTTTCTTTCTTTCTTTCTTTCTTTCTTTCTTTCTTTCTTTCTTTCTTTCTTTCTTTCTTTCTTTCTTTCTTTCTTTCTTTCTTTCTTTCTTTCTTCCTTCCTTCTTTCATTCCTTCCTTCCTTTCTAGAAAGAGGGAAAGGGAGGGAGAAGGAGAGGGAAACATCGATGCGTGGTTGCCTCTCATGTACCCTCAACTGGGGACACTGGGAATTGAACGGGTGACCCTTTGGTTCACAGGCCCAGTACTCAGTCCACTGAGCCACACCAGCCAGGGCAGAATGTTTCTGTAATTCTTATACTAGGCCATCATCCTCCAAATAACAGGTTGTGCACTGAATATAGAATTGCATCCAGAAGGGGATCATAAATCCTTAGAAATTTAGAAGAGTCCATGTGTCTAATTTTAAAGGAAAAAATTAATTTTGGCTCCTAAGGGTTACCAGTCTCATAACCACCATCTGGAGCTCTCTCTTTCCACGGAAAGTAGTTCTAGAAGATCAGGAGGGGTATCTGTGCATGTTTGTAGAACTCAAATGAAATGAATTCTCAGAGAGCCAGTAGTCACTCCTATTTTTTCATTTCACCATTCTTAAGTGGCCTCAAGCTAGATCTAGGAGACTGGCCTCTGGGAGGAACAAATGCATGATTCACTTTTCACATCTACCCAGTTCTTGGCTACTTTGCTTAGGCACCTTGGCCACTCTTGGGACTATGCTGACTCTCCATCTCTCCATTATAACCTATGTGTGAAAATGCTTTCCTTACTCACCTTGCCACCTCCACCTGAGTGCCAGCATGTTTCTTTGGGGACATCACACTATTTCTCTGACTCAAAGTGGTAGAGTGAAAATCATATAACATATGCTCAGCTGCCATGTCAAGAAACCAGTTCAAAGAGATCCTTGAGAAAATTATTTTGTATATGTTTTTATAAAATCATCAAGGCCCTATATATTTTAAAAATATGTATTTCAATGATTGTTCAATTTCCCCTTTTAAATACACATTCCTAAATGTGGCTGGGAAGTTTGGCAGAGAACGGGGAAAGGAGTTTACGTAGATGTTCAGAGGGAAATTCAGAAATATTCTGCAGTCACCAGGAGCTCAATGATAAAATGTATCCTTAGTTGGGAGGGGCCATTTCAATATAAGCTCATGTGATTTAAAAAATCATTATCTCACAGAAGAAACTAAAGAGAATATATTGAAGAAAAAATGTAGATAATTTAATTAAAGTGGAGAGATGGTAAAGAAATATGTATATGTGGCTGGGCAGAGGGATAAGTAGGGGTTATACAATGTTATATATATATATTTTCAAACTTATGGATATAGAGAACAGACTGACAGCTGTTAGAGGGAAGATGGGTTGGGGGCTGGGAGAGATGAGTGAAGGGATTAAGAAAAGAAATAAAAGAAAGATTCATGGACACAACAGCATTGTAATTGCCAGAGGGAAGTGGGGTGGATGGAGGTAGAAGAAGGGAAAGGAGAGATGAATGGTGATGAAAAGAGACTTGACTTGGGGTGTTGAACACACAATACAATATACAGATGATGTATTGTAGAATTGTATACCTGAAACCCGTATATTTTATTAACCAATATCACCCCAATGAATTCAATTAAAAAAGTTATTTTTTAAAAGTAAATTTCACAGAGTCCTGTTGGTTATTATTTCATATTGAAAGTAAGAAAAAGAAAGCAATTCTCAGCCATTTTAGTTGGAATTTTTATACCATAATTTTATCATCATGTCTTCTTGTACAAGTAAAAAGCGATGTAAGTGTTACTCCAAAGTATCTGCAGTAGATGCAGTAGAGAGTAGGCTTTTTTTTTTTTTTTTATTCTGAAAGGTGTTTGAGTTGATCAGCGAGAATCAGTCAAAAATACGTCTTGCATTTTGATATTATTAAATACTGCTTCTTTTAGTATGATAAAACAATTAAGCCAATAATTGTTGGACTCCTGGGTACTAAGAGGAAAAGGCTCATGAGAAGCAAGTCCTTCAGATCAAACATTAGAGTCCTGGGTGGGAGATCCTCTTCTGAGATCATGGAGGACATGTTGGTATGTATGTTTGCAGAACTCTCTTGGAATGAATCCCCCAAAGCAAGCAATCTGTCACACATCCATTTTTTCACTTTGCTTTTTACAAGTTCCCTACTTTGCACTATTGTCAATGAGACTTATTCAAGAATTTCTGATTAAAGATAGTAAATCTATAGGAGGAAAATTTTATTGTGCACATCAGTCTTGACCTAGTTGCCTTTTATGATGCACATATAAAGCAGGTCATGCTTCTCGATTTAGCATATGTAGGAAAGAAAAGACCTTTCTGATGGAAGGATCTGGGTTAGCAATAAAAGCACTTTCCTGATAGTGTGGGCTGTAAGCACAGGTTCCTTGGGGCTGCTGGGGAATCTCTCACAAGAATGCTCAGGCAGAGAGAGACCCATGCACAGCAGCAGCATGTGGGGAGACACACACCCTCAGAATCTGCCAGAGTGCAAACCTCTGGAGCCAAACCACTACATTTGTGAAATAGAAAGGCTATGCATGACTATGGAAAAGAAGAACAAATGATTATTATACTATCAATACAATTTCCTTGGTAGAGCAGAGAGAAGAAACAAAGAGAGGGATGAGGATATGACAGAAAGGCGGATTCTGACATGGTGATATGGAGGGTACTATGTAGGCTCTGGCTGAGGCTCTGCACCCACTCTCTTGGCCCAGCACTGTCCTAGAGCCTCCTAAATCACCCTTATCCTGCTGCCCACCCAGTGTCTACACAGGAGACTCCTCTGGCATCTAAAACTCAGTATAACTCAACCTGCTCGCACCCTCACATTTCCTATTTCTCTGCTTCCTTCTCTAGCTAGCCCCCAGCTGGTGAGTGACTAAGCCTTTCAGAACTGACTTCCACAGTATCTCATAAATTTCTGTCTGCATTGCCCTTTCTTCTCCTGTCCCTATTTTAGAGCCTAGACCCTAGTAGGGTTTTCTTGTTCAGTCTCCCTTTATATCTCTGCACTGAAGGATTAATTTTTAAAAACAGTGCAATTAATTTTCTCAGCAACTTGAAAACCTTCATTGGTTTCTGCCACCTATCAGATCAAGCCCACACCCACAATAACCCAGCCAAGCCTCTAAGATCAGGCCTAAACACTCTTGTAAGCTGTAAGTCCCAGTGTTCTGCTATATACCATGAAAATTACACATGATGGTCTTCCAAAGTTCTTGCTTCATCCTTTTATTCATGCTGCCTCGTTACTACAATTTCCTCCTCAACCTTTGCTTATCAATTCTATTTGAGATCTAGTTTAAATCCCACCTCTTCCAGGAAGCTTGCTCTGATACAAACAGAAGGAAGATATCCTCTCCTTTCTCAACATCCTTAATGGCATATTATTTATAGTAGCTAGTGCATACTTTAATATAGTTGTCAATCTGTCTCTTCTTCTCTCATAGACAACCTCACAAGTTTAAAAATATTTCAAATTACAAAAGGTATCCGTCGGCAGCCGTCCGTCTCAAGAGACGATGGTGTAGCTTCTTAAGAGTCTATCTGCACCGCCGAGAATGGCTGTGCAGTCCGACTCAGGAATGACACGGTATCTGTCTCCTCCCGTGTTGAATCGACATCTTGCAATGTCGCTGGAGTGTCCTCTCCAGTGAAGCTGAAGCTACAGAGCCTGGGCAGGGTGATATGGAGGGTCTGCTGTTGCCCATGCAGCAGACCCCCCCTCTCTTCGCAGCTGAAGGATCCAAGGGAAAGACGGAGTCAATACAGCTTGGCTTCAGGTGCGCCGCAGGAGTTGCCGGTGTTGACTACAACGTCGAACCGCCTTAGGGACTCCAGCTCCGGATTTTCTGTCGGGGTTTACTCCCTTAGCCTTTCCCCTGAAGAGGTATGCCGCAAGGCAGTGGAGGTTTTTTGGAATCAGAGTTTTCCTTCTCTGACAAAAGGTATATATGTTCATGAAAACATAATAAATAACTGTGAAGTGTGAAAAATAAAGGTATCTTCTCTTCAGACTTTGATTCTACTCCTTTAAAGATAACTAATTATTACCCTGTCCAGTGTGGCTCAGTTGGTTGCAGCGTTAACCTGTAAACAATATTCCTATTTTAAGGTCAGCTGATATGTAATCTTACTTCCATCTGAAACCTTGCCATATAAAATAACATATTCACAGTTTCCAGGATAAGAATGTGAACACGTTTGGGGGCTATTATTCAGCTTACCACAGGATCCTTTTATGTATTTTTCCTATTTTATATCCAAATATCATTATCTATATGGAGATATATACGTTTTTTAATATGTGATTTTTAAAAACATGAGATACCATCCATATGTGATACATATTTTATTTAATATATATTTTATCTTGTACACTTTTTATGTCACTCTTTTTAATGGATGCACAGTATCCCATAGAATAAATGTTTCATACATTAAACATTTTCTTGCTCATGGATGTTTAAGCAGCTTTTAATTTTTTACCCTTGAATGTATGTATATGTTTGTGCCCTTACACAAGATTTATCTACAGCAAAGATGTCCATAAGTGCTGGGAGCAGAGGATGTATGTATTTTTGCAAAGATCTTTAAAAAAATTTAAACTATATTTGCTTATTACATACCGTGAAAAAAAGAAATTTAAAACATAGGTTTTTTGCTTTTCACATTTTTACAATTCCACAAATTCACATTATTTTTTTACTGATTGATTCAATTATTATTTATCTGTGTGCAATGCACACATCTGTGTACCTTGATTTGATTAAAACAGAGCTATCCTCATTGATATGGTTGCTTGCTTATTTGCTTAAAAACTGTATAGGAGATTTTTAATTAGATTCTATGTATCCCAAGCTGTCCCCAGTAACCATCATGGTCTAGAGGTACAAAGGATGTCTCAATGGTCATTAACTTTTGCTACAAGATTTTAGTATAAAACTTTAGGTACAAACCAGTTGCACCTGACTAGTCACACAAGGAGGAGCTTTGCCGGCATTTAGAGCATATTCGTCAGACCAGGTTGGGCAGAATATGGGCAAAGATCCAGAATCCCTTTAAAATCACCCAACTTGTTTTTGAGAAAGAAGAAAGCATTGGCAACAAATAGTTAAGGTTCACCAAATCTTGCCCTCTTGTGCTCCTTAAGTTATTCATGCAGTGAGTATGCTGCTATAAGCTGGCCTCATCTCTAGTATGATAAACAAGTCTGGAAAACTGGCTTGCACCACATATGAGGTGACAGGTAATGGGTCCCTTCACAACCAAGAACTTTAATTAAATAATCCAAAAAGTTAAGAAATCTCAACTAACAAAAGCATCTGTAATTTTTTACCCCCATGTTAAACTGTATAGCTTTACAGGCCTTCAATGTACTACTCCCCTTTGTAACTCTGAACAAGAACATAACTTCCCTTCTTTTCAAACTTATATTTGAATTTCTCTTTAAATGTTTTGATTTTATATTGTGATTTTTCTTATTTTTATAAAATTGTATATTCTAATCCCAATTCAAAAGTAATATCTTTATGTTCAGGAAGGTTGTAGGATATAAGATCAATATACCAAAACCAGTAGACTTCTATATAGTAGTAATGAACGTACAAAAAGTTAAATTAGGAGGTAAGATGGCGGAGGAGTGAGGAGAGGTTGCGGTTTTAGGCTCTGGAGACCCGTCTGCAGTTTGGGCTAATTGCAGACAGAACATCTCAGTGAGCAGCTGGACATTGGCGGGAGTTGAGCCAAGGCACTGCTGGATTAGAGAAAATCCATCTGGGAACAACCTGTTTAGTGAGGATAGCGGAGAAAAAGGGGACGAAACGGGATTCCTGACTGGGGCGGCTGCCCGGGCTGCGGTGGGAAGCACACAAAGGATTTTTGGCGACCACAGGCTGCCCCGGAGAGGAGTCAGGAGGAGTGAGGACCTCTGCCCGCTGGCAGAGACGGGACGCGACCAAGTGGCATTGACGCTGAAGGACAGGAGACAGCGTGCTGCCAGGCAAGTGAGAACATAACTCTCCTTTATATTTTTCTCTAGTGGATGGTGGAGAGGGGAGGAAAGTTTGGGGGTGGTAGGCTGTTCTGGAGGAGGCCAGGCGCAGAGGCGCGCTCATCCACTCCCCAACCCTACCCTTGGGTCGCGGGGGCGCACATAGGGAAGTGCTCTCACTCACTGGCCCAGGTGCGCGGGGCCGTGAGTCCAGGCGTCCCTCGGACACTCCCCAACAGACATAAGATCAGTGCCCCTACGGGCACAGGGAGGGCCCACTGAACAGGCAGAGAACCGTGCACAGATACCCCTAGACAGCTCCCGTGGGTGCAGGGCCCCAGGCCAGAAAGCAGACCACTAGCGCAGGCTCTGTTTGTGCCTGCCCAGACGGGTGAGGGAAGGCGGGCGGCTGCAGCACGGGAACAGCGGGAGGCGGCGACCCACGGACGCTCGCTTCCACTGAGCACAAGTGTCCCCGGCCCTGCCCTAAGAGGCGAGAGACCAACTCCCGGAGCTCGGCTCAGCGGGACTGAGGGCATGGGGCGTCGCGCGAGCGCGAAAGCACCTCAGCCCGGGGTCAGTGGGCGCCAATCCCGGGGAAAGCTCTCGGGCTGCCCGCGAGTGCAGGGACACGTGCAGGGACACCTTGGCGCCAACGCGGAACCACTGCGGCCCAGCAACAACGGGAGCCGGTCCCGGGGAAAGCTCTTGGGCCGCCCGCGCGGGCAGGGATGCGCGCAAGGACACCTCGGCGCGCAAGGACACCTCGGCGCGAACGAGGAACCACCGCGGCCCTGCAGCAGTGGGCTCCAACCGCGGGGCAAACTCTCGGGCCGCCCGAGCGCACAGGGGCTCGCGCGCAAGGGCACCTCAACTGGCTCCAGCGGGCATCAAGGGAGCGCGCTGTGCCAGCAACTGCGGGCGCGCACCATAGCGGCAACCGGGGGCGCACACCAGTCCTGCAAAAAACAAGAACCTCTGACCTGCCACACTAGACCAGCTGCGGACCCAGAAAAAGAAGGCAACATACCAAGGCTAAAACGGAGTAAAAACATCGCTTTTTTTTTTTTTCCAAATTTTTTCTCTCTTGTTCTTTCTTTCTTCTTAATTATTTCTTTTCTTTCCTTCTTTCTTTCTTTTCTTTTTTTTTTTTTGAGGCTACATGATTTTTAATCACTTATTTTTTTTTTAAGTAGGTTTCTTTTCAAATGTCCTCCCTTGCATTTTCATGATTTATTTATTTATTTTTTCAGATTTAATGTGTTTTATTGATTAAAATATTACATTTGTGCCAATTTCCCTTCCCTCTGCTCCCCTCCACCCGGTGGCCCCCCTCCCTCCAGTTGTCCCCCCCTTTTAGATTATGTCCATTAGTTGTGCATACAGTTCCTCCCAACCTCTCTCCGTCTATTCCATTCCCTCCTACCATGATCCCCAATTCCTATATCATCTCCCTCCCTCTCCCCACTCCCCCTCCCTGTTGACCTCCCCCCAATATGCTTCCCGTACCCACAGTTCCTTTTCCACTCTCGTTGCCTGTTTAGTTTGCCTTTGTTTCATCTCCCTAGCTTCTGTTTTTTAAACCAGTCCCTTTAACATCTCATATAACAGTGGTTTGGAACTAATGAACTCTTTCAGTTTTATTTTGTCCTGGAAACACTTTCTCTGTCCTTCTATTCTGAATGACAATTTCGCTGGATAGAGTATTCGTGGTTGTAGGTTTTGGATTTTCATTACTTTGAATATTTCTTGCCAGTCCCTTCTTGCCTGTAGGGTTTCCCTTGAGAAGTCAGCTGATAGTCTAATTGGGACCCCTTTGTACATAATTCTTTTCTTCTCTCTTGCTGCTTTTAAGATTCTCTCTTTATCTTTAATTTTTGACATTTTGATAATAATGTGTCTTGGAGTGGTTCTCCCTGGGTCCAGTCTCTTGGGAACTCTCCTTGCTTCCTGGACCTGCAAGTCTATTCCCTTCCCCAAGTCTGGGAAGTTCTCTTTTATTATATTTTCACTCAATTTTTCAAGTTCTAGTTCATCTTCCTTGCTCTCTGGCAAACCAATGATTCTTATGTTGGGCCTTTTATAGCTGTCCCAGACGTTTCTGATCCTCTCATTGTTGCTTCCCATTTCCTCTTGCTGCACTGGTTGACTGCTTGTTCCTTCTCCATATTCCAGTTTGTTGAAATGAACTCTGGATTTTTTTTCCTCACCATCTGTCTCGTATGCGGTTTTGTTCCTTTCGTTATGAAAGTTTTTCGCTTCTTTCTTATCTTTTTCCTGCTCTTTTGTGAATTCTGTAAGCCACCTGATAACAATGGCCCAGAACTGAGCCTCTGACAGGTTTCTTATCTGTTCATCTGTCAGGTTCTCTATCTGTTGCCTGGTGAGTTGTGTCACCGGGATTTCTATAGTTGTCTGCCTCATTTTGACAGATGCGTTTTGTTTTCTTGGGTCAGCTGTCGGGGGCAGTGCCTGTGTACGCGTCACAAGTCAGCGACCGGCGCCTGTCTGCGACCTATTTCGCAGCCCTGTGGTGCTTTCTTTCTTTGGGGGCGGGGGTCCAAGATGGATTCACACAGTTATTCAGCTAGGAGACTGGGATCCATCCTCCCGCCCCCTGGGCCTCACTGTTCAAGGCGATGCGGTGGCTGCTCTCCCCTGCGCCGGGGTCGCGCACCGCCAGGGGCCCGACCGCAGCCGGGATTTCTTGCCGCCGGATCTCAGGTGCGATCGCAAACAGCGCTGCCCTCTTTAACTCTTACCTGCCCAAATGGCACCGCTGGTTTATAACTTCATATGTTGGGCTTCCGTGTAGTTTTATTTTCTGGAATTTCTAGTTATCCTTTGTTTTGAAGTAGTTGTATTCCTCTCTAGTTGTAGAGGGAGACCTAGCGTGTCCGTCTAAGCCTCCATCTTGGCCGGAAGTCCCTTTCCTTCTTTCTTTATTCTTTTCCTGGGTTTCTTTTGGGGGGGTTTTGGGGGGGTATATATATATTTTTTTTTCAATTTTTTTTCTCTCTTTTTTCTTTCTTTCTTCTTTATTCTTTCTTTTCTATCTTTCTTTGTTCCTTTCTTTCTTACCTTTTGGGGTTATTTTGGGGGGGTTTGTGGTAAATTTTTTATTTTCTTCTCTTTCTCTCTTTCTTCTTTTCTTCTATTTTCTTGGGGATTTTTTGGGGGGGTGTTTTTCCTTCTCCTCTTCCAATAATAACAAACTTTATCTCTAACGTGTTGCATATAACCTCTCCTTCTCATCCTTTCTCTTTAATTGTTGTTTATTCGTTTGTGTGTCTAGCTTAGCCCCCCTATCACTCTAAATAATATAATTACTATATAAACCCAAATACAATACAATCCCACTTTCTTACTATATTATGTATTTTTCTATCCTTTTCTTCTATTTTTATTAACATACAATGTAAATATTACTAACTGGCTTGCACAGTCTCAAATATTATTAATCTATTACCCCCTCTATCAAAAATTATATTTTTCCTCCCCCAAAACAACTCTTATCTATTCTTCTTATAGTATAAAAGCTCAAATCTCTTTACATTTATATTAATACGGGCTAGTTGGCTAACGATAGCAGGATAGAGTGGGGGATACTTTTTGAGGGTGTGGGTCTCCTGCCTGGGCTGTGTGTTTATGTCTTTAACAGCATATCCACAAAAGAACTCAAGACAAAGCGGATAGAGTGACTCTCAACCAACTAGCCAGAAGGAAGATCCTATAAAAGAACATCTGAAATATAACCAAACAGCATAAACAGACGACATAAAGGGTAACTCAAGAACATCAGGCTCAGGATATCAAAGAGACTGCACCACTGAAATTCCCAGACCTTCGATAAAGAATATTACACCACAAAGGAGGGAAGTCAAAGCAGACTACCCCCACCACAAAAAAAAAAAAAAAACAATAAATAAATAAATAAAAACAAACAAAAAGAATCCAACATGGTAAGACGCAAAAATAACCCCTCAATGAAAAGAAAAGAGGAATCCTCAGAAAGAGAGATCGATGAAATAGACATAGCCCAAATGTCAGACATGGAATTCAAAACAATGGTGGTAAAGAAGCTCAATATACTCGACATCCTTAAAATCAACTATGACAACCTTCAAGGAAGTTACCAGCAGCTCCAAGAAAATTACAGGGAACTTGCAGAGAACTACACCAGCATAAAAAAAGACATAGAAATTGTTAACAAGAACCAGGAAGAACTTAAGAATACAATCTCTGAACTGAAAAACAGAGTAGAATCAGTCAAAAGCAGACTAAACGAAGCAGAGGATCGGATTAGTGAGTTAGAAGATAATGTAGAGAAAAACTCCCAGGCAATACAACAAAATGAAAAACGATTGAAAAAATATGAACAAGATGTAAGGGAATTACAGGATAGCATCAGAAAAAATAATTTAAGGATCATCGGAATATGAGAAGAAGAAGAAAAGGAACATGGAATTGAAAATCTGATAGGAGAAATAGTGACAGAAAATTTTCCGAACCTGATGAGAGAAAAAGCTATGCAAGTCCAAGAAGCACTGAGAGTTCCAATCAAGAGGAACCCCCAAAAACCCACTCCAAGGCACATCATAGTTAAAATGGCAACATTCCAAGACAAAGAGAGAATCCTAAAAGCAGCAAGAGAAAAGCAGCAAATAACATACAAGGGAGCTCCGATAAGGCTATCAACTGATTTCTCAACAGAAACATTACAAGCCAGAAGGGAATGGTCAAAAATATTTCAAGCAATGAAAAACAAAGGCCTACAACCAAGAATACTCTACCCAGCAAGACTCTCATTCAAAATAGAAGGTGAAATAAGGAGTTTCTCAGACAAAGGAAGACTGAAAGAATACATCTCCACCAAACCAGCATTGCAGGAGATGCTAAAGGGAGTGTTCTAAGAAAAAAGAAGAAAAAAACAAGAGAGGAGAGGAACAGAGGTACAAAGGGCAATGAATAAATACACGTCAATAATAACCTTAAATGTAAATGGATTAAATGCTCCCATTAAAAGACATAGGGTAACGGAATGGATAAGAAAACAGGACCCACATATTTGCTGTCTACAAGAAACACACCTCAAAACAAAAGATTTACACAGACTGAAAGTAAAGGGATATAAAAAAATATTCCAAGCAAACGGACCGGAAAAAAAAGCCGGGGTAGCAGTTCTCATATCAGACAAAATGGATTTCAAAGCAAGGGCAATAAAAAGAGACAAAGAAGGACATTTCATAATACTTAAAGGAACAATCCATCAAGAAGATATGACTTTGATAAACATATATGCACCCAACATAGGAGCACCTAAATACATAAAGCAAATACTAGAAGACCACAAAAAGGATATCAACAACAACACACTCACAGTAGGGGACTTCAACACTCCATTATCAACAATAGACAGATCATCAAAGCAAAGAAACACCAAGGATATACAGGCATTGAACAACACACTAAACCACATGGATCTAACTGATATATATAGAACTTTTCACCCCAAAGAAGCAAAATATACATTCTTTTCAAGTGCACATGGGACATTTTCAAAGATAGACCACATGATAGGTCACAAAACAAGCCTCAACAAATTCAAGAAAATTGAAATCATATCAAGCATCTTTTCAGACCACAATGCCTTGAAAGTAGAAATCAACCTCAGAGAAAAAAATCAAAGACACCCAAACTCATGGAGATTGAATAACATGCTATTAAATAATGAATGGGTTAACAATGACATCAAAGAAGAAATCAAGAAATTTCTAGAAACTAATGATAATGAGCACACAACAACCCAAAACCCGTGGGACACAGCAAAAGCAGTCCTGAGAGGGAAGTTTATAGCAATACAGGCATATCTGAAAAGGCTAGAAGAATCTCAAATAAAAAACCTAACCACAATGCTACAAGAACTAGAACAAAAACAAGAAACAAAGCCTAGGGCAAGAAGAAGGAATGAAATCATCAAGATCAGAGCAGAACTAAATGACATAGAGACTAAACAAACAATCCAAAAGATCAACAAAACTAGGAGCTGGTTCTTTGAAAAAATCAACAAAATCGACAAGCCTCTAGCCAGTCTAATCAAGAAAAAAAGAGAGAAGACACAAATAAACAAAATCAGAAATGAAAGAGGAGAAATCACGACTGATACCTCAGAAATACAAATGATAGTTAGAAATTACTTCAGACAACTGTATGACAAGAAATTTGACAATCTAGAAGAAATGGACAAATTTCTAGAAACATACAACCTTCCAAAACTGAATCAAGAAGAAGTGGAAAGTCTCAACAAACCAATAACAAAAAAGGAAATTGAAACAGTAATCCAAAATCTCCCGGCACACAAAAGCCCTGGACCGGATGGCTTCACAGGCGAATTCTACAAAACATTCAGGGAAGAACTAACTCCTATCCTCCTCAAACTGTTCCAAAAAATCCAAGAAGAGGGGAAAATCCCAAACTCTTTCTATGAAGCCAGTATTATCCTAATCCCCAAACCAGATCAAGACACAACAAAGAAAGAAAACTACAGGCCAATATCACTGATGAACATCGATGCTAAAATCCTCAATAAAATATTGGCAAACAGGATCCAGCAATACATCAAAAAGATCATACATCATGATCAAGTGGGCTTCATTCCAGGGATGCAAGGATGGTTTAATATTCGCAAATCAATAAATATAATACATCACCAAAACAGAATGAAAGACAAAAATCACATGATCATTTCAATAGATGCAGAAAAAGCATTTGATAAAGTACAACACCCATTTATGATGAAAACACTCAACAAAATGGGAATAAAGGGAGCATATCTTAACATAATTAAGGCTATATATGAGAAGCCTGAGGCCAACATCATACTCAATGGACAAAAACTGAAAGCATTCCCCCTGAACTCAGGAACTAGACAAGGTTGTCCATTCTCTCCACTCCTTTTCAACATAGTGTTGGAAGTCCTAGCCACAGCAATCAGACAAGAAAAAGAAATAAAAGGCATCCAAATTGGGAAAGAGGAAGTAAAACTTTCATTATATGCAGATGACATGATAGTATACCTAGAAAATCCTATAAACTCCACTAAAAGACTACTCGATATAATAAGTGAATTTGGCAAAATCGCAGGGTACAAAATAAATATACAGAAATCTAAGGCATTTCTGTACACCAACAATAAAATAGGAGAGACAGAGACAAAAAAGAAAATACCATTTACTATAGCAACAAGAAAAATAAAGTACCTAGGAATAAACTTAACCAAAGGGATAAAAGACCTGTACACTGAAAATTACATAACATTGAAGAAAGAAATTAAGGAAGAAACAAATAAATGGAAGCAAATACCATGTTCTTGGATGGGAACAATCAACATCATCAAAATGGCCATACTACCCAAAGCAATTTTTCCCTGGCTGGTTTGGCTCAGTGGATTGAGCGTCGGCCTGCGAGCTAAGTTTCGCTGGTTCGATCTTCCAGTCAGGGCACATCAGAGAAGGAAAACACTGACTCCAAAAAACCTCCACTGCCTTGCGGCATACCTCTTCAGGGGAAAGGCTAAGGTAGTAAACCCCAACAGAAAATCCGGAGCCGGAGTCCCTAAGGCGGTTTGATGTTGTAGTCAACACCGGCAACTCCTGCGGCGCACCTGAAGCCAAGCTGTATTGACTCCGTCTTTCCCTTGGACCCTTCAGCTGCGAAGAGAGGGGGGGTATGCTGCATGGGCAACAGCAGACCCTCCATATCACCCTGCCCAGGCTCTGTAGCTTCAGCTTCACTGGAGAGGACACTCCAGCGTCATCGCAAGATGTCGATTCAACACGGGAGGAGACAGATACCGTGTCACTCCCGAGTCGGACTGCACAGCCATTCTCGGCGGTGCAGATAGACTCTTAAGAAGCTACACCATCGTCTCTCGAGACGGACGGCTGCCGACGACCCAAAGCAATTTACAGATTCAATGCAATCTCTATTAAAATACCAATGACATATTTCACAGACCTAGAACAAATACTCCATAAATTCATATGGAACCAAAAAAGACCCCGAATAGCAAAAGCAATCTTGAGACAGAAGAACACAGCAGGAGGAATCACAATACCAGACATCAAACAATACTACAAAGCCACTGTAATCAAAACAGTATGGTACTGGCATAAGAACAGACATATAGATCAATAGAACAGAATAGAGAGTCCAGAAATAAACACAGGCCTCTATGGTCAACTAATCTTTGATAAAGGAGGAAGGAACATAAAATGGAGTGAGAAGAGCCTCTTTAACAAATGGTGCTGGGAGAACTGGATAGGGACCTGCAAAAAAATGAAACTAGACCACCAACTTACACCACACACAAGAATAAACTCAAGATGGATCAAAGATTTAAATGTAAGCTGTGACACCATAAAAGTCCTAGAGGAAAACATAGGCAAGAAAATATCAGATATCTCACGTAACAATCTCTTCACGGATACATCTCCTAAAGCAAGAGAAATAAAGGAAAAAATAAATAAATGGGATTACATCAAACTGAAGAGTTTCTGCTCAGTAAAAGAAAACATCAGCAAGATGAAAAGGAAACCAACCATATGGGAAAACATATTTGCCAATGACATCACAGACAGGGGACTGATTTCCAAAATATATAAAGAGCTGATACGACTCAACATCAAGAAAACAAACAACCCAATTAAAAAATGGGCAAAGGACCTGAACAAACACTTCTCCGAAGAGGACATACAGAAGGTCCATAGACACATGAAAAAATGCTCAACATCATTAGCCATCAGGGAGATGCAAATAAAAACCACAATGAGATACCATTTTACACCAGTCAGAATGGCCATCATCAACAAATCAACAAGCAACAAGTTCTTGCGAGGATGTGGAGAAACGGGAACCCTACTGCACTGTTGGTGGGAATGCAGACTTGTGCAGCCACTATGGAGAACAGTATGGAATTACCTCAAAAGATTAAAAATGGAACTGCCTTTTGAACCAGCAATCCCACTACTAGGATTATACCCGAAGAATCTTGAAACACCAATTCAAAAGAACTTATGCACTCCTATGTTCATTGCAGCACTGTTTACAATAGCTAAGTGCTGGAAACAACCTAAATGCCCATCTGTAGATGAGTGGATCAAAAAACTGTGGTACACTTACACAATGGAATACTATGTAGCAGAAAGAAAGAAGGAACTCCTGCCATTTGCAACAACATGGATGGAACTAGAGAGAATTATGCTTAGTGAAATAAGCCAGGCAAAGGAAGAAAAATACCATATGATATCACCTAATACAGGAAACTAAAGAACAACACAAACAAAGGAACTAAATAGAACAAAGAGCAGAATAGCAGTCCATAGGGGGGAGGGGAGAGGGAGAGAAGGGGGATAAGTAAGGGAAGGGTTTAATTAAAGAGCCTGTATAAAAGACTCATGGACATGGACAACGGGGAGGGATATGATTGCGGGAGAGGGGGTGGGTTGGGTGGGGGAGAGAAATTAGGGGAAAAGGGGACAACTGTAATTGAAAAACCAAAAAAAAAAAAAAGTTAAATAAAGAAAATAATTTTTCGCCAAACACTCTCATTTGCAACAACATGATGGACCTTGAAAATATTATGCCATGCGAAATAAGTCAGTCAGAAAAAGCAAAGTACCTATAATAGTCCAGATAGTTGAAGACTCAAATATTAAAACTTTACAACTCCTGGTAGAAAACATAGATTATTATCTTTGGGCCTTGGGTGGGCTGTCGTTAAACAAGACATAAAATACATTGACCATAAAATAAAGCATTAATAAATTTGGCAATATTAAAAGTAAGATGTTCTGGCCATCAGAAGCTACATTAAATAAAGTGAAAGTTACAGAATGGCAGAAGATATGCATGACACCCACACCCTAAAATGATTAGGATCAATAATACACAATAAGGAAAACCCAACTTACATGAAAATGAGTAAAAGATAAGCAGACACTTTACAGAAGAAGAAACCACAGGCCAATCAACACATGAAGAGATGTTCACCTCATTGGTGATTAGAAAAATATGAATCCAAACAAAATAAATTATCAATTTATATGCTTCTGATTGGGCAACATTAAAAAGATTGTAAATATTTTTTTTTGGGAAGATGTGAATCCACCAGTGAAGGCCTAAACGGGTGAATCCAATTTGGAAAACAACTTGGCATTATTATCTAAAATTGAAGGTTAACTTATTATCCTGAAATTTTAATTCAAACAAATGAACAAGCAAAAAAGAAAGAGAGAAAGAAAGGAAGGAAAAAGGAAAAAGCTTCTTAATCGCTTTACCTCTTTACTCATTCCCCCCAGAGGTACAAATAGGTACAGTAGTTCCAGGATAGTCGTGGGGATGTAAAGTACAATATAGGCAATGGTGTAGCCAAAGCACTTATACACATGACCCACGGACACGCGCAATGGCGGGGGGAGTGCCTGAGGAAGTGGAGGGTGCTGGGTGGAGGGGGGCAAAAGGGAACAACTGTAATAGCATAAGCAATCAAATATAATTAAAAAATATAAGTACCATATGATTTCACTTATAAGTGGGATATAAAACTGAAACTCATAGATACAGATAAAAGTATGGTGGTTACCAGAGGGAAGGGGGTGAGGGGTGGTAGTAAAGAGAAAGGGGAACCAAACACATGGTGATAGAAAATGATTTGACTGTTGGTGGTGGGCATACAGTACAATATACAAATCACATATCGGACATGTACACTTGAAATCTATATGGCTTTATTAACCAATGTCATCCCAATAAATTTAATTAAAAAGTTACATTCACTTTGATTAAAAAATATATCTATTTATATAGATTTAACTAAGTGCATTTAAAATTGGGTTAAAAATTAAATTGACTGTAATTTGAAAAAAAGAAGAAAATAGAAAATAATTCTACTTACAATAGCATTAAAGGGAATAAAATACCGATAATTAAATTTAACAAAATAAGTGCAAAATTTACATTCTGAAAACAGAACTACAGAATTGTTGAAAGAAATTAAAGAAGACCTAAATAAATTAAAATATATCTTTTGTTCATGGATTGGGAGACTTAATATTGTTCAGATGGTAATACTTTCCAAATTGATCTACAAATTCAGTGTGATCTCTATCAAAATCCAAGTTAGCTTCTTTGCAAAAACTGTCAGTGTGGTTTAAACTTCCAATGGAAGTTTAAGGGACCCAGAATAGCCAAAACAATCCTGAAAAAGGACAAAGTTGGAGGTTTCATACTTCCTTTCCAATCTTACAACAAAACTATATTACTAAAGACAGCAAAGAAAATAGATAAATTGGACTTCATCAAATTAAAAAGTTTTGTGATTTTAAGGACACCATCAAGCATTTTAAAAGACAATCCACATAATGGGATAAAATTTTTGCATATCATATCTCTGATAAGGAACTTGTATTTAGAATATATAAAGAACTCCTACAACTCAATAATTAAAGACAAATAATCCAATTAAAAATGGGTGAAAGTTTTCAATAGACATTTCTTCAAAGAAAGTATACAAGTGACCAGTAAGCACATGAGAAGATGCTCAATATCATTAGCTATCAGGACAATGCAAATCAAAACCACATGAAATGCCCCTTCATACCCATGAGGATTGTTATAATTAATAACACAGATAAATACAAGTATTGGGCAGGATGTAGAAAAACTGGAACCCTCATACACATCTGGGGGATATATAAAATGATGCAACCATTTTATAAAACAGTCTGGCAGTTCTTCAAAAGATTATAAATATAAACTTACCATATGACCCAGCCATTCCTAGGTATATATACAGGGAAATAAAAATATATGCCTCTCATACAATCTAGTGGGAATATAAAATGGTGCAACCATTTAATAAAACATCTGGCAGCTCCTCGAAAGTTTAAATATAAACTTGCCATATGACCTAGCCACTCCTAGGTATATATACAGGAGAAATAAAAACATGCCTACATAAAAACTTAAACACAGTGTTTATAGCAACATTATTCATAATAGCTGAAACAGAAGAACAATCCGAATGTCCATCAACTAACAAATGGATAAATGTAGTATATTTATACAATGGTATATTACTGAGCTATAGATAAATGAAATACTAATACATGTGACAACATATATTAACCCTGAAAACTTGCTATGCAAAAGAAGCCAGTCACAAAGGGCCATATTTAAGAAATGTGCAGAGTAGGCAAATCCAAGAGACAAAAAATAGATTGGGGGTTGTCTACGGCTGGAGGAGAGGTTGGAGGGAAATAAGGCATGACTACTAATAGGTATGGGGTTTTCGGAGTGATGGAAATATTCTGGTGGTATTTGAACAATGGTGAATCTATTAATGTTAAAAAATCGACTTCTGACCAAGATGGAGGCATAGACAGACACGCTGAGTCTCCTTCCACAAGTAAGATGGAATACAACTACCTTAAAACTAGAAACAACCAGAAATTCCAGAAAATCAAACTGCATGGAAGTCCAGTAAACAAAGATATAAAGAAGAAATACTCATTCAGACAGGTAGGAGGGGCAGAGCTGGGCGGAGAGGATGAGGTGTGGTGGTGGCAGCAGAGGCGGCAGCAGGTCAGCAGAAAGCACAGTGACAGGTTTTAAAAAGTCAGGAGGGACACCTGCGGAGCTTTCCCAGCTCCTCACCAGATCTTGCAGCTCACGGTCCCAGCACTGGGGAAAATCAAGTCTCATTGCTTGTGACTGGGCAGACCAGTGGGGGTTGGGATGGCAGCAGAAACTGCTGGTCTCTCAGCAGAGTCTGCTTTTCTAAAGGACCCCCACGGTCCTAGAACATCTGCAGACCCACCCACTCTGGGAACGGTGGCCAGGGCAGCAGCTACAGGGTGCCAGTCTGGTGCGGAAGTGGGAGAGGTGCCTGGAAAATGGGCAAGTGCTGGGCAGGCTGCATTGTTCCCTCTCGGACCCCTCCTGAACATACAGTGCCACAACATGATGAAACAGGTCCCGCCATGTACTGACAAATCCCTAAGGCTCTGCCCCTTATAACATAACAGAAGCGACAAACAGTTCTACCTGGGACACGGAGGCAAACAAACACAGGAGCCTGTCAAGATGAGGAGACAGAGAAGTATGGCCTAAAAAGGGGAACAGATCAAGGTTCCAGTGGGAGAACTAGGCAACGAGGAGATAGCCAAGCTAACAGATGAGGAGATAGACAACCTAACAGATGCAGAATTCAAAACACTGGTGATAAAGATGCTCACAGGCTTGACAGATATGCTTGAATATGGCAAATAAATAAGAGAAGAAGTGAAGGCTATGCTAAGTGAAACGAAGGAAAATCCACACAAAAGCAATGGTGAAGAAAAGGAAACCAGGGTTCAAATCAATGATTTGGAACATAAAGAGGAAAAAAACAGTCAACCAGTGCAGAATTAGGAAGCAAGAATTGAAAAATATGAGGAGAGGCTTAGGAACCTCTGGGACAATTTTAAATGTGCCAACATCCTAATCATAGGAGTGCCAGAAGGAGAAGAGGAAGAGAAAGACATTGAAAACTTATGTGAGAAAATAATGAAGGATAAAGCTCCAAATTTGGTGAAGAAAATAGACATACAAGTCCAGGAAGCACAGAGAGTCCCAAACAAGCTAGACTCGAGGAGGACCACACCAAGACATCATAATTAAAATGCCAAAGCTGAAAGATAAAGAAAGAATCTTAAAAGCAGCTAGAGAAAAGCAGAGAGTTACTTACAAAGGAATGCCTATAAGACTCAGATGATTTCTCAACAGAAACTTTGCAGGCAAGAAGGGACTGGCAAGCAGTATTCAAAATGATGAAAAGCAAGGACTTACAACCAAGATTACTCTATCTAACAAAGCTATCATTTAGAATGGAAGGGCTGATAAAGTGCTTCCCAGACAAGGTAAAGCTAGAGGAGTTTATCATCACCAAGCTATAATTATATAAAATGTCAAAGTGACTAATTTAAGAAAAAGAAGATCAAAATTATGAACATTAAAATGACAACAAACACAACTATCAACAACTGAATCTAAAAAATAAAAACAAAATCCAACTAAGCAAACCAGAATAGGAACAGAATTTAGATATGGGGATCATTTGGATGGTTATCAGCTGCGAGGGGGAAGGGGGAGAAATGGGGAAATGGTGCAGAGATTAAGAAGCATAATTGGTTGGTACAAAATAGAGAGGGAGAAGTTAAGAATAATATATGAAAGGGTGAAGCCAGAGAATTTATATGCATGACCCATGGACATGAACTAAGGGGGGTGGGATTGCTGGAGGGAAGTGGGGTGCTGAGCAGAGGGGAGCAAAGGGAAAAATATTAGGACTACTGTAACAACATAAGCAATAAAATATACTTAAAAAACAAACAAACCGTGGTGTATCTCTGGATGCTGGCCCCAGGATTCCTGAGGTGGCCTTGGTTTTGGGCACAAAATGAGATATCTAACCTGAGCTCCTTCTTTCTCGAGCCCTCCCTCCCTGCTTCCACCCCAAGTGTCCGGTCTCTGTGCAGCAAAAAGGCGGGGCCCATGGAATTACTCATGATCCTCTTCCCTAACTTTCTTTTCAAAGTTTGTTCTATTTTCTTCTTTTTTCTTCTGCTCCTTCTCCATCTCTGTCTCCTTCTCCTTCTTTTTCCTTTTCTTTCTCCTTATTTTTTCTCATCTTCTCTCCTTTTCCTCATTTTTCTTCCCTTTCCTCTTCCTATTCTTCTTCACCTCAATATGTTATAGTCTCAGGAAAGATTTGGATCTTCTTTATCTCTTTATTTTATTTTTTAAAAAACCCTTTATACTCATCTATTCAAGTGTCTGAAAGATGAAGAAGATATTTTCTCCCAATCTGTGGCAACCCACCCACAGTGTCCTGTGGTTATTAATGACGACTTGTTCTTGCCAGGCTGTGCCACCCCCATGCCACTCTTCATGGTGCCCTTGGGGAGCTACTGCTGACAAGGACAATGTGCAGTGCTGGGGGCCAGATCTGGAACCAGTGCGATGTGCCAGAGCTGAGGGAAATGGCATTCTGGAAATCTTACTTTGGTAAACATGAAATTAAGGAAACAAAAATAAGCTCTAAATGTGCAAGTTCTCAGTGAAACCTGTAAACTGCACATGCCCTGGACTCCTTGGCCTCATCTTCTACCACTGCCCTTGGCACACTCCCTGCCACTCACTGGCTTCTTGCCCTTTTTCTTATCTGACAACTGCTCTCCTACCTCAAGGCTCTTCCCAGATTCATAAAACAAAACCCAAGTCTTTCACTTATTAGGAAGAACTGAGGCTGACTGGGGCAGAGTCAGAAAATACTGTTTTGTTATCATTGTTTTGACAATATATTTATTTTCTGGCTGCAGTGACATAGGAAACATGAGTTTTCCTCCAACTTAGAGTTTGTGCTGGAATAAAAACAAGCCAAGGTGGGCCCTGGACAGTGTCGCTCTGTTGGCTGGAGCATCATCCTGTAAACTGAAAGGCTGGGGGTTATATCCCCTTTCAGAGCACCTGCCTAGGTTATAGGTTCAGTCCCCGGTCTGTGCATATAGGAGAGGCACATCGATGTTTCTCTCCCTCTCTTGTTCCTACCCTTCCCTGCTCTCTAAAATCAATGAGAGCATGTCTTCAGGTGAGGATAGAAAGAAAAATGAGCCAAGATAGGAGGAAAAATCATCTGAAGCATGGAAATATGATTTAAATGTGCATTTTAGACACCATTTATTGTCCAATTTTTATTTAAGTGAATTGGTTGTATCTTACTGATGTGTGTGGTTTGGTCCAGTTGGATGTTGGGCAGGAAATGCCACATTAGAATATTTACCAGTTAATAAAATATGATTTATTAAAAAATTAAAAAAATAATAAATCCACTTTATGGACTGAGAAAACAGTGACCATTTTCTTTATAATGTGTTTCAATAATCTGTGAAGTATTTGCATATTTATGTTTATAAGTATTGTTTCACTGATGTAAGTAGTTCTGAATGAGAGGTGTATTAGTTTTCTATTGCTTCTGTAACAAATTTCTACAAACTTAGTGGCTTAAAAACTCATAAATTGAGAATTCATCCCCAATAGTTCAACTTTAAGAAAAAAAAAATGCTACAAGAAGGTTTTCAGATGAAAGGACAATGGTACCAGAGGAAAAACTGGAACATGAGCAATTCAGAAGAACAACTGTAATGATTAATATCTGGCTAAAGAGACTATTTTTCACCTCTTCTTTAAATATGGGATTGGGGGAGTAGGTTTACAGTTGTAAGTACACAGAACATAGAGTTTATTCTTGTATTATTATTTATTAATTTTTGTGTTATTTCCCATATGAACAACTGTATACTTACTTTTGCCCACCCTGTACGTATGTTGTTGAAAGCAAATGTGGAACATCAGTTAAGGGGTGTTTTAGTATATGAATATGTAATAGACATGATGATGATAACAAAAAAGGGAGAGAATAAAAGGGTTTATGTTTTTGGGAGAAACAGTAACTCTAAGTAGAACGTGGGAAGTTAGGTTTGTATTTTGTAATCCTGAAAATCACCATTAAAACATCTATGTAAACTGATAGAGTCACAGAGTCAGCTGACAAATTAAGATGAAGTACTAGTGATATTCAAAGAATTCAAAAGAAGGCAGGGAAGAGGACAAAGTAGAACAAAAATTATGGAGACAAACAAAATCATAAAAACATTACAAACTTATATCCAGTTATAGCAACAATTGCATTAAATGTAAAAGAACTTATCCCTCCCCAATACTCCCCCATTTAACTACCTGTAGTTCTGGAGGTGGGAAGTACAAAATTGTTCTTACAGGTCACACTGAGGTATCAGCAGAATTGAGTTGCCTGTGGAGGCTCTATGGGAGAATCTGTTCCCTTGCCTTTTCTACTTTTAGAGGCAGCTTGTATTACTTCCTTCTTTCACATTCAAAAACAGGGATATAGTGTTGTCCAATTTCTCTTACTCTGATCTCTGCTTCTGTCATTTCCTCCTCTGATCATCCTGCTTTTCTTTTCTTTTTCAAAAAATCTTGTGATTACATTTCCATCTCAAAATTCTTAATCACATTTGCAAAGTCCCTTTGCCATGAAAGGTATTCACAGGTTCTGGAGATTAGAGCATGGAAATCCTTGGGGACCATCATTCTACTTTCCATAGAGGCTAAAGGCTAAGATAGTTCCAAAAAAATGAGAGGGAATGACCTGACATTTAGGAGAGCAGAGAGAGAGAGAGGGTATCACTTAAGCCAACATAAGAGTTTCAGGAAGATATTACAGCTGTGTCAAAAAAGATGAGAACTCTGAAATATCCTTTGGCTATAACACTTGGGAAGATGCGCGTAATCTTAAGAGTGATAAAGATCAAAGAGTTAAGAAGAAATAAAAGAGTTGGTGCATTTAAACATTTTGGTTTGAAAGAATAAAGAAAAAAAAAAGTAAATAACAGAATTTAGGTACCAGACTAAGGGAACTGGCAATGATATTTTTAATTGTCAGTAGGTATATTTTGGGAAGCATTATGAACAGTAGGTCTAGTACATAAATTAATTCAGAGTCAAAGGAGATTCTTTTAGCCTGAATGTGGGCAAATGTTGATAAATTCCTATTGGCTTTCAAATATCAGCTAAGTATGGCTGATTTTCAGTCCGTGGAAATGCCTACTGGCCTCAGAGTATAAGAACAAGGGGAAAATTTTAAAATTCTAAATCTCCAAAAAGATTTTAGAATGAGCTTCCTTCTCTTTGTTTAGTTTAAAAAACAAGCAGTTGCCTGGGTGAACAATGCTACTTCTTTGTAGGGACAGGTTTAAAGTCTTCCTGATCGTTGTTTCTTTAATCACTACAATAAGGAAGTTGGATTCGACTGTAATTTTTGCAATCAAGTTTATTCAAGAAAAGCAGGAAACAGACACTAGATTTAACTGAAGGAAAGTATTTGCTTGGTTTCTGTTAAGTCCCACAGCATTTGGAGAGAAGGGAAGGACTTGTGGCACTTAGGGAATTGGACACTAAGTTTTCTGGCATTGGGACGTGGGAAGGCTTCCTCTGAAGGACTCATTGTGATGGTATTTGGCAGGGCTCCAGCTTCTGTCACAAGGGGGTTGGTAGATTTATGTGCTTCTCAAGGATGCCCCTGAACTTGCTTTCAGCATGAGATAAATCACTGTCACTTTGCAGACAGGCACAGACAAACATGGCGGCAATTTTTGCCTCATTAAAACAAAAGAACCAACCAGGCTCCCACAGATGTGGTTTCTGCCTTTTAGAAATGACAGAATCAATTAATGCAGGTTCACCTCAACGGTATGCGATGAGCATGACTTTTGGGCTGTGGCAATAAAGACCTGTCAACTATGATGATGTTTTTGGAGAACAGGTGGGGAATATTTGGCAGTTCATCAGGATATGAAAAATGATATCTCTTGGAAAAGTAGGTACAGGCATTGTAATAACATACTTGACAGACACCTTCCTTCTAGCACCTTTGCAAGGCATGATGATAATTGCTAATCAAAATTAGCTGAATATAGTATAACAGTAGTCACCAGAAAGCACTGTAGATGGGAAAACTGTGAAAAACAGCATTTTTCTCATTACTTTCATACACATTTGTTACTACAATGGGGTCAGAAAACTCAAAGTGGCTCATAAGAACAATAGACAATAGATTCACAAAGCTGGCTTAAATCCAGAGCTGTCAAATTTTAATCTGTGTTATATAATGCTATTTATTGAAGCAAGGTGATGTATGTGGGTGCATATTTGTGTGTGCATGTGTGTGTGTGTGTGTGTATGTGTGTGTGTGTGAGAGAGAGAGAGAGAGACAAACTTTATTCAGATAAAAATACTTAGGTGTCAATGATAATCATGTAATATACAGTATTATACATAGATACATAGATGTATGTATATTTTCCTAATAACAGTATTAGCATTTAAAAACTTGTTGCCCTTAGCCTCACCGTCCTCCACCCCCACCAAGTTACTGGGACTGCGGAGGCTCAGGCTTCTTTCCTGGGTAAACTGGAGGGGTTGTACATTACAGTTCGGAAGTGTGGCCCAGTTAATACCCTGTGGGGCAAGTTTTGACCATGAGAGGAAACTGGAAGGAACTAGCAGGTAAATTGCTTGTCCTTTCTGTTTCTGATGAACTGCTCTGTCATGCAGTGATTCCATATGGCCTCCCCAGAGATGTCCCCTGCAACCAAATAGCCAGCCATATTTTCCTACCCGGCTCTGGCCAGCAGGTACTATCCCACACTGTAGTTGCTCTGCTTTCTTCCCAGCCTCCCATTGCCCTCCCTGTCAGTCCTCCTCCTTTGAGGAAGACTGTATATGCTCTTCCTCAGGATCCATTTCTGAGGAACTAGGTGAAGATTGACGGTGTGATCTGGACAGTGTGGTACCCTTGCAGAATGAGTGAGGGTCCATGGATATGCCAGCCAACCTAGACTCAACTCCACCCATTCACAACTCCTCTGGTCCCTGTGGTCTGTGGTCTCACACCTATGGCCAAGTGGGTTATGGTAAAAATGGTTGGATTTTTGGATATTTTGATAATTGGTCTGCATGGCTGTGTGTTTTTGGGCCTAGACCAAGGAGAAGAGGATTTGGCTTAATACTTCTAATTTTTAGCAGCCCCAAATAGAATAGGTTCTCTCAGGAGTGATGAGTTCATGGCCTTCGCATAGAGGAGCTCAACCTTGGGCAGGTGAGTGAGCTTGGGAAGATAGTAAAAAGCAGTGATATACAGGCTTGATTTTGTGTGAGGACCAATTTTGTGAAAAAATATTTACGGTGTTTATTTTTTTCTTAAATAATTATCAGTTCATATTTTTAAGTTGCTGTTTTTTTCCTGTATAAGGGTAATTTTGGGAAATAAACAAAAGCATGGATGAAACCTCATTTTCTTTTGTCTACTCAGCCAGCATTCAAGCTCCATGAGGGCTGGGGTTACTATCAGTGCCTGAAATAGCATCTGCTAAACAGCGAGTATTAAATACTTGTTGAATAGATGAACAAACAAGGATGCCACATGCATTTAAGTCTTTCATTTCTAACTATACACATCTTCTTTCTCCTTTGAAGGTTAAGCCATCCCTAGCTAGGACCCAGGTGGTCTGTGAGTACTGCCTGCTCTCACACTCCCCTGCCTGGCTGTACTTCCTCCTTTGATCCTCCTCTAACATGACAACATAGAAGGTGACAGCAAAAATACAGGAAACTTGTCAGCTAGGATATAACATAAGTAGGAGACTTTGTGTAGTTGACAACATGCATCATTGTGATACATGCTGGAAGCTCATTTCAATGGTAGGTACTGCCTTACTTTCTTCTAAATTCAGGATGCCCCATATTAAAAATCCTGCTCCTAACACCTTGTTGAACATGACTATGGCAATGGAATGCCTGAGGATGGGCCTATGAATAACCAAGCCAGCATATTCCTTGTTTGGCACTTAAATTATGTTGAATGTGGTAGGTCCCTCTATCTGTAGAGAGCTTCTCATACTTGGGGATTTTATAGGGGGCAGAAAAGGCTGACATAGAACAATGGGATTGAATCATCCACATGGGATCAGACATGGCCACAAAGGCATTGTTTTGCTGGCTGCCTCCTTGAGGGCAGATTGCAAATTTGGCAGAGACTCCACATAATTATCAAGGGTAGCTGCCTGGCTGTGAGCTACTATTCAAGGTATCCAGCAGCAGAGGAAGCTCTGCCAACTCTCCACACACAGGATCTGGCTAATTTGATACCATATGGTGGAGAGAAAGTGCATCACTAGTTCCTTTCCCACTATGGCTGACTTCTACAAAGCTGCTGTCTCCTTGTCTCCTATTGTGAGAACTTACACATTCATTATTTCCATGTGCGGGAATCAGTATATTAAAGAAGAAAGAATATTTTAGAGATTGTATAATGATCTAATGAAAACTTACTTATTGGTAAGTGAGAAAGTAACTTCAACCAATTTCCCTTGTGAGTTGGCCCTAACTCATATCCAAATTAGCATGACCATAGTATGCAGTGGACATATGTAACTGGCCAGGATTAGGGGAATCACAGAGCCACTTATCAACTGTCTTAAGGAACAGGGGTGTTAGATGTCAGGAGAAACCAAGTAAGTTCCCAAATCCCTTGAAACAGATAAGGATTTCTTTCTTTCTTTTTTTAACTGGTGGCTAAGCTAGATATTCATTTAAAAAATATTTTCTCTATTATCCTTTCCTGTTTTCTCAGGGTTGCATGGCTTGAGTGCAAATTATCCAAACTAGCCAAACTCCACAACAAGTTATTATCCATTCATTGCATGATCTCTTTAGACACCTGGCAATGCTAAGAGGATAAGTAAGTGGTTTATGCAGAGCTATAGGACTAAGTCAATCATAAAGAGATATCATCTGATGATTAACAGGGTTAACATGATTAAAGAGGTAAAGATCAATATACCTGATTACTAATCTTATTCCTTTGCATCTGCCTGAGTTCTAGTGTAGACATAGAGAGAGAAAAATTACCTTATGATTAAGACAGGCAAAATATTTAGAACTCTAGACCCATGGTGGTCCTGATAAATTCTCCATAGAGATTTGGAGGAAACAACTCTTTTTTTTTTCTTAATAATTGTGTCCTTTACCCATTTACAACCAGCATTTAGTATTTTGGAGAACATTCTGGCTGCAGAGTAGGAAGACCTGAGCTAAGCCCCAGTTTTCTTGGGATCTGTAATTGGTGTAATGGATTCTCCTAAATAGAAGGGGGTTGTGTAATGATCAAATGAGATATAAATGAAAAACTTTTCAAAATGAAATACTTTTATAACAACTGCATATGGGAAGTGTTTCTGATAGTCACATCACACAAATTGGAGGGTTCAACTAGTATGTTATCTTGAGGAGCCTGGAATACAGGGAACATGCATTGAGTGACAGCCCATCCAAGAGATCCTGGGAGGAAGCTCAAAATGTGTAACATGAGCTTGATCCATGAATTTTCTATATATCTGTGAGTCACAAATATTCAGCCATTAGGCTAAGAGCAGAAATCACTTAGGAGACAGAAGCTGGTGGGTTCTCATCATGTAGTCCAGGCAAATTCTAGAAGCAGGTGCTTTGTTGGTAAAAATAATCAGCATAATTCACTTTTAATAATTACAAAATATTTCTTCCAGTAGTTTCTTTTTCCTGTGGTGCATCACCACCATTTCTAGCTGATGTACTCAGAGAGAGTAAATAAATGCCAAGTATAGATCAAAAGATGAAGAATATGAACAATAAGAGAAGAAAGCCTCCTACCATTAAAGGCTAGTGAGCATGGAAACAGGATATTCTTAGTTTTTGTTTACCGGTAGAAGGGTCTATTTCACCCAAGTTGGTCAAGTGAGTCAAGGAATCAGTGTGTCATGAGGTACTAAGCAAAAGGATCTGGCTCTCTGTAACCTGTGCTCTCTAACCATTGATTTCTTGGAAATACAGGCAAAGATACTTGTTTAAAACAAAAATTAAAGCACTTAGTTTTAATTTAATTGGGGACAGAGATTAGGGATGAACCGATAGGGATTAGGTCAAAGGTAGCTACAAAGTCAAGAAAAAAACAGTCCAGGGCTAATACTGGGGGAACTGTTTGGAAAGGAGGATTTCATTTCTGTGAGGAAGAACCGTGCAGGGTCTGCTGGGGTCCCCCTAATTGGCACAATGTGGATGTTTGAGTATTCTTTCTCTGCAAATGGATCTGTTTCTATGACTTTCCAATTTTCTTTTATCCTCTGGGTTTGTTTACTTGTTTATTTTAAAGTAAAATTTGTATCTTGTGCATTGGAAACATTAAATAAATCAGATTAGGTGCTTAACATATGTTAGTTCATTTAATTTTCACCATATTTATTTAATTATAGATAATTAGAACCATTTTAAAAATGAAAAAATACCCACATTCAGAGAAGCTGAGTAACTTGTCTAAGGTTTCAAAGTGGTAAAGAGCATGATCTGCACTCAGGTTTGCCTTTTCTGGCTATTTTGGGCTGCCCCTACATCAGTAAGAATGTGATCTGATTATCACTGGGGGTCCTTGGAGGGGTGGACACTGTGGTGATGGGATAGGGAAGAAGATGGAGGGGTCTGTGCCTTCCACTGGGGTTTCTTAACAGCACTCCTCTGCTTCCTGAATTGTTCCATCGCTCACAGTATTGAGGGTGGCCAGCAGATTCAAATGACAACTATTATATTTCAGTATTTTATCATATTATTTGAAAAGTAGAGTTTTGTTAATAAAAGCACAAAACATCATTAATATATTTAAATGATCATTTAGTTTTAATGTAGTTATCTCCAGGGCACAGGAAAGGCTCATGGAAGTCAGATAGAGGCTCACCAAGCTGTTTCTCACTACACTCAGCTCAGCTACTTAAAGTGTGGGTGGTTGCTATGGGCAACTACTTAAATAAACTCAGGGAAGGTCCGGGAGCTCCAGTAGTTCAGGCATTGAATGAATTTACCTTGTTTTGGGAAAACAGAAAAAACAATAAAAGCTAAATATTTTTCTCCCCAAGGGTCTCTTCTCTCTCCTGCTAATATTAGAAATTTCTTCTGCCTAAGATAATTGTGTTTTTTTTCCAAGACAGCCAGTGAAAGAGGATTAGGAAGGATGATCATAATCTACCTTCTAAACAGTTCAGCCAAACTCAAAATATTCAAAAATGAAAATAAGGTTGAAATTTTTAGTTGTGATATAATATCACCATGACTATAAATTAAAAAACAAAAACAAACAAAGAACCCATTCATTTTTAAAATGGCCCTTGATTATTTTCCCAATGGTAGATTGCTTACATTCAACCCCTGACTGACAGAGTCTTAGAACCCAACCCTAATTGTAAGGAATTGAAACGGCAGGCTTTGTGATTATACACTTTGATTTTAGTGACTGGGAACATATTTCACTTTAGATCATGCTCTTTGCTTCACTTTACTTTCTTCAAATGATTAAGTACTTGGAGGTCCTAAGCCTTTCTTTATATTTATTGAAATTACTTTAAAATTCTTAGCTCATTTCTGTACTATTATGCAAGGTTTATAATCCAATGAAAATTTTGATATATTGTAAATATCTGTTTCCTTATAAACTAAGCCTTTTTGTCTTCATAGCTTTTCATGAAGAATATTCCCTATTCAAAGAGAGAAGTGGTTACACAAATTATTGTACATGCACACAATGAAATGTTGTGCAATTGTTGAAGATAATTTTTTAAAAAGTTTATCTACATGCACTTATAAAAATGTTTTAAGATATAATTTTAAGTGAAAAGAGAAAGTTGTAGAACAGAATGTATAAAGAAAGTATAGATATGTATATATACAACATATGCAGGTAATGTATTCATAGGGCATTTCTGAAAAGATATACAAGAGTGGTTAAAATTTTTACCTCTAAGGATGGGGAAAAGGGAATTGGGGGGAAGACTTTTATATATTATTTACATGCTCTTTGGTGCTGCTGAAATTTGAGTATTATTTTTATAATTATAAGGAGGCCTGTGTAGATATGGTGTCTTTTGTAGTGTAGAGTATCACAACAACATAGGAGAAAAAAGCAAGAAGTATAAACCATTAATTCATGGTTGGCTTTTGATTCTTAGTATCTGTATTTATCAGTGTAATTGCATATCAGCCCTTTCTGGTGTCATCTTAATCTACACTTCTACTATTTCATGCTTGGGTCATTGCAACTTTCTCTGGAATCATTTACTTGATTTCAAACTCTCTGTCTCCAATATGTCTCTATCACATCCAGAGGCAGTAGAATATAGCAGTTAACAGTATGAATTCTGGATTCAAATACTGGCTGTGACACTTCTAGCTTTGTGACCTTTGGCAAGTCAATTACCATCTTGTGTTCTAATTTTTTCATGGTATAATTCAGGATAATAATTTATGGCTTGCAGGTACCATTAGCATTACACTATGTACTAGCATATTATAAGTGCTTCTAGGTGTTAGTAATTATTATTCTTCATTTTTTGGTCAAAATTAAATAACTCTAACAAAGGGTAAAAAAAGCTAAAGGAGTTCATTACAACCAAACCAGTATTACAAGAAATGTTAAAAGGCCTGCTTTATAAAGAAAAAATAGAGAGAGAGGAACATAAGTATAAGTAATAAAATAGAAATAATACCTATCAATAATAACCTTAAATGTAAAGAATTAAATGCTCCAATTAAAAGACATAGGGTAGCTGAGTGGATAAGAAAGCATGACCCATATATACGGTCTCTACAAGAGACCCACCTCAGAACAAAAGATACACACAGACTGAAAGTGAAAGGATGGAAAAAAATTTTCCATGCAAATGGAAATTAAAAAAAAAAAAAAGCTGGGGTATCAATACTTATACCAGACAAAATAGACTTCAAAAGAAAGGTCGTAATAAGAGACTAAGAAGGTCACTGCAAAATACTGAAGGGATTGATACAACAAGAAGATATAACCCTTGTAAACATATATGCACCCAACATAGGAGCACCTTAATACATGAAGAAAATCTTGATAACCTTTAAAGTAGAGAGTGATTGCAACACAATCGTAGTAGGATTTAAACATCCCACTGTCATCAGTGGATAGATCTTCCAGACAAAAAAAAAATTAGCAAGGCAACAGCAACCTTAAATGACACCTGGATCAGATGGATTTAATTGATATTTACAGAGCATTTCACCACAAAGCAGCAGAATATACATTCTTCTCAAATGCACATAAAACATTCTCATAGATAGACCACATGCTAGGATATTAAATAAGTCTTAACAAATTCAAGAACACTGAAATCATATCAAGCATCTTCTGTGACCACAATAGTATGAAAATAGAAATCAACAACAATTTAAAAAACTGAAAACATTCAAAGATATGGAGGCTAAATAGCATATTATTACACAATGAATGGGTTAACAATCATCGTCATCGGCAGCCGTCCGTCTCGAGAGACGATGGTGTAGCTTCTTAAGAGTCTATCTGCACCACCGAGTGCAGATAGGGTTAACAATAAGATTAAGAAAAAATAAAATATTATCTAGAAACAGAACAATTTGAGTTTCTGGCCAAGATAGAGGCATAGGTAGATGTGCTTTGCCTCCTTGCACAACCATACGAAGGGTAACAACTATCTTAAAAGAAAAAACAATCAGAACTTCCAGAAAATCAAATTGTATGGAAGTCCAACAACCAAAGATTTAAAGAAATACTCATCCAGATGGGTTGTAGGGGTGAAGCCCAGGAGCTTGGGCAGAGAGGATGTGGTGTGGTGGAGGTGAGGTGATGGCAAGGCAGCAGCTGCAGCTGCAGCCAGTGGAAGTAGCATCCTGCATTCATATGTGGTGGATAACAGCTGGAGGGACACCTGGGGAGTGAACCCAGTCACAGGCTAGACCACGCAGCTCTGGGTTTCAGTACCAGGAAAAGAAAACCTCATAGCTTCTGGCTGTGAAAACCAGTGGGGGTTTGGGTGATGGAAGAAACTGCCCTTCTCTCAGGAAAGTCCATTTAGTGGGCTCCCATGGTTCTAAAGCATGCACAAGCCCACCCACTCTGAAAGCTATCACCAGGGCAACAGCTAGAGGGGCGCAATTCACATATGGAAAGTGGGTGAAGTGGCTGGAAAAGGTGCAAGTGCTGAGTAAGCAGCATTATTCCTCTCTGACCCCTCCCCACATATAGCACCACAAAGTGGTGAAAAGTGTCACCCCACCACTTAAAATATAACAGGTGTGGAAGCTCTATTTAAGACACAGAGGCAAACACAGGGAGGCTGTCAAGTTGAGGAGACGGAAGGATGGTCTAAATGAAAGAAGAGATAAAAGCTCCAGGAAGAGGACAAAGTGGGAAGGAGATAGCCAATCTATCAGATGTAGAGTTCAAAACACTGGTGATAAAGATGCTCATAAAATTATTGAGTACAGCCACAAAATAAAGGAAGAAGTGAAGGTTATGCAAAGTGAAATAAAGAAAAAATATACAAGGAACCAACAGTGATGGGAAGGAAGCCAGGATTCAAATTAACTATTCAACCAGAACAAAATGAAACAAGAATTTCTAAAAAATGAGGAGTGTTTAAGAATTCTCTGGGACATCTCCATAAGTGCCAGCATCTAAGTCATCGGGATGGCAGAAGGAGAAGAGGAAGAGCAAAAATTTGAAAACTTACTTGAAAAAATAATGGAGGAAAACTCCCCTAATTTTGTGAAGGAAAGAGACATACAAGTCCAGGAAGCACAGAAAGTCCCAAACAAGTTGGACCCAAAAAGGGCCACACCAAGACACATCATAATTAACATGCCAAAGGCTAAAAATAAAGAAAGAATCTTAAAAGCAGCAAAAGAAGAGAGTTACCTACAAAGGAGTTCTCATAAGACTATCAGCTGATTTCTTAAAAGAAACTTTGCAGGCTAGAAGGGACTGGCAAGAAGTATTCAAAGTGATGAAAAGCAAAGACCTACAACTAAGATTACTCTATCCAGCAAAGCTATCGTTTAGAATGGAAAGGCAGATGAAGTCCTTCTCAGGCAAGGTAAAGCTAAAGGAGTTCATCATCATCAAGGCCTTATTATATGAAGTGTTAAAGGGACTTATTGAAGGAAAATAAGATCAAAACTATGAACAGTAAAATGACAACAAATTCACAATTATAAACAACTGAACCTAAAAAACAAAAACAAACTAAGCAAACAACTAGAACAGGAACAGAGTCATAGATATAGAGATCATATGGAGGGTTATCAGCTTAGAGGAGGAAGGGGGGGGTGATGAGGGAAAATGTACAGGGATTAAGAAGCATAATTGGTAGGTACAAAATAGAGAAGGGTATGTTAAGAATGGTAGAGAAAATAGAGAGGCCAAAGAACTTATATGCATGACACATGGACATAAACCTGGGGACAGAATTGCTGGAAAGAAGAAGGGTACTGAGTGAAGGGGGACAAAGGGGAAAAATTGGGACAACTATAATAGCATAATCAATAAAATATACCTAAAAATTATCTGGAAACAAATGAAAATGAACACACAAAACCCAAAATCTATGGGACATACTGAAAACAATTCTGAAAGGCAAGTTCATACTATTACAGGCCTACCTCAAGAGGCAAGAAAATCTCAAATAAACAATCTAATCCTTCATTTAAAAAACAACACACAAAGCCTGGAGTAAGTAAAAGAAAGGAAATAATAAATATCAGAGTAGAAATAAATGACATAGGGAATAAAAAAGAATACAAAAAAAATCAAAGAAATAAAAAGTTAGTTTTTGAAAAGTATAATAAGATTGATGAGTCTTTAACCATACTCATCAAGGAAATAAGAGAAAGGACCCAAATATATAAAATCAGAAATGAAAGAGGAGAAGTAACAACTGACACCATAGAAATACAAAGGATTGTAAGAAAATATACTATGAACAACTATAGGCCAACAAACTGGACAACCTGGTTGAAACTGATAAATTCCTAAAAACATACAATCCTCTAAAACTGAGTCAGCAAAAATCACAAAACCTGAATAAACTGAGTACAACTAATAAAACTGAAGCAAAATAAAAAAATTCCCAGCAAACAAAATACTTGGATTGAATGGCTTCACAGGTGAATTTAGCCAAACATTTGAAAAAGAACTAACACCTATCCTTCTCAAACTATTCCAAAAACTTCAAGAGGAGGGAGAACTTCCAAGCTCATTTTGTGAGGCCAGCATTATGCTAATTCCAAAAACCAGATAAAGACACTACAAAAAAAATTATAGGCCAATATCCCAGATAAACATAGATGCTAAAATCCTCAACAATAGATGGGCAAACTGAATACAGCAATACATCAGAAAGATCATACACTTTGATCAAGTCGGATTTATTCCAAGAATGCAAAGCTGGTACATTTGCAAACCAATAAATGGGATACACCATATAAACAAAATGAAGGATAAAAATGACAAGATCATGTCAATAGATGAAGAAAAAGCATTTGATAAAATCCAGCATACATTTATGATAAAGACTTTCAGCAAAGTGGGAATAGAGGGAACAAAGCTAAACATAAGAAAGGCCATATGTTACAAACCCACTGCCAGCATCATACTCACAGGCAAAAACTACAAGTGATCTCCTTAAGATAGGGACCAAGACAGGGATGCCCACTTTCATCTCTCTTATTCAACATAGTACTGGAAGTCCTAAACATAGCAACCAGACAAGAAGAACAAATAAAAGGTATCAAATTGGAAGGAAAGAAGTAAAACAATCTTTATTTGCAGATGACATAATACTGTATATATAGAACCCTAAAGAACCACCAAGAAACTATGAGAACTGATAAGTCAATTCAGCAAAGTAGCAGGATACAAAATTAATATCTAGAAATCAGTTGCATTTTTATATGCCAATAATGAACAATCAGAAAAGTAAATTAAGAAGCCAATCCCATTCACAATTGCTGCAGATAGAATAAAATACCTAGGAATATATCTAATTTATACCCAGAAAATTATGACACTTAAGAAAGAAACTGAAGAAGGTACAAATAAGTGGAAGCACATACCATGTTCCTGGATAGGAAGAGTCAACATCATTAAAATATACTATCCAAAGTAATCTATAGATTCAACACAATTCCTATCAAGATTCCAATTATCTATTTCACAAAACTAGAACAAATATTTCAAAAATTCATATGGAACCACAAAAGGCCCTGAATCACAGCAGTAATCTTGAGAAAGATGAATAAAGTTGGAGGAATCAGGCTACCTAATATTAAACTGTACTGTAAGGCACTAGTTATAAAAAACATCATGGTACTGGCATAAAATCAGACACATAGATCAACAGAACAGAATAAAGAGCCCGGAAATAAATACACACCTTTATAGTCCACTAATATTTGACAGAGAAAGCAAGTACATATGATGGGCTAAAGATAGCTTAATGGCTAAATGGTGTTGGGATAACTGGACAGATACATGCAGAAAAATGAAACTAGACCAACTTCTTACACCACACACAAGAACAAATTCAAAAATGGAGTAAAAACTTAAAACCCCAAACCATAAAAATCTTATTTAAAAAGATAGGCAGTAAAATCTTGGACATTGCTTGTAGCAATATTGTTTTCTGATCTATCTCCTCAAGCAAGGGAGACAAAAGAAAAAAATAAATAAGTTGGGCTACATCAAACTAAAAAGTTTTTGTAGAGCAAAGAAAACCAACAAAATATAAAGACAACTCACAAAGTGGAAGAACATATTCACTGATACATCTGATAAGGAGTTAATATTCAAAATTTATAAAGAACTTACAAAACTCAACACCAAAAACAAACAATAAACAAACAACAAACAAACAAACAACCCAATGAAAAAATGGGCAAAGGACCTGAATAGACCCTTCTCCAAAAAGGACATACAGATGGCTAATAGACATATGAAAAGCTGCTCAATGTCACTAATCAGCAGAGAAATGCAAATTAAAACCACAATGAAATATCAACGCTCACCTTACAGAATGGCTATAATCAATAAATAAACAAACAACAAGTGCTGGTGAGGCTATAGAGAAAGGGGAACCCTTTTCCACTGTTAGTGGAAATGCAGATTGGTGCAACCACTGTGGAAAGCAATATGAAAATACCTCAGAAAATTAAACATGAAACAGCCTTATGACTCAGCAATTTCACTTCTGGGAATTTATCCTAAGAAACTTGAAACCCTAATTTGAAAGAACACAAGCACCCCTGTGTTCATTGCAGTCTTATTTACAGTCACCAAGATGAATGTCCATCAGTAGATGAATGGATAAAACAACTATGGGACATTTACACAATGGAATACTACTTAGCTCTAAAAAGAAGAAAATTTTATCCTTTGCAACAATATGGATGGACCTGGAGAACATTATACTAGGTGAAATAAGCCAGTCAGGGAAAGACAAGTGTCATATGATTTTACTCACATAAGCGGGCTGATAGCTCTTGAGGGGTAGGGGTTATGGGGTGGTAGGATCCAGCAAAAAAGAAAAAGGACTCATGGGCATGGACAACAATGTGGTGATTGCAGGGAGAAAGGGGTGTAAAGGGGAAAAATACAATAGAAACAATCACATTGGGAAAAAAAGGATACATCATGATCAAGTAGGATTTATTTCAGGGATGTAATGTTAGGACAATATTCACAAATCAATAAACATTACATACCACATAAACCAAATGAAGGATAAAAATCCCATGATCATATCAATAGATGCACAAAAAGCATTTCAAAAATTAATTTTATTGTATTTTTTCCATTACCATTTGTCCTCCTTATACCACCCCCACCACAATCACCAATAGATGCAGAAAAAGCATTTGATAAAATACAACACCCATTTATGATAAAAACTCTCAGCAAACTGGTAATAGAGGGATCATATCTTAGCATAGTAAAGGCCATTTATCACAAACCCACTGCCAACATCATACTGAATGGGCAAAAACAAAGCGTTTCCCTTAAGATCAGGAACAAGACAGGGATGTCTGTTTTCACCACTCTTATTCAACATAGTGCTTACTAGAAGTCCTAGCCACAATGATCAGACAAGAAAAATAAAAGGCATCCAAATTAGAAAGGAGACAGTACAAGTGTCATTATTACAGATGTCATACTATTGTACATAGAAAAGCCTAAAGACTCTACCAAAAACCCCCTACCAAATCTAATAAATGAAATCAGCAAAGTAGCAAGATACAAAATTAATATTCAGAAATTGGTGGCATTTTTATATACCAATAATGAACTACCAGAAAGATAAATCAAGAAAACATTATTTACTATTGCAGTAACACACACACACAAAAAAGGTACCTAAGAATAAACCTAACCAAGGATGTAAAAGACCTGTAGTTGGAAAATTATAAGACATTGAAAAAAGAAACTAAGGAAGATACAAATAAGTGGAAGCATGAACTGTGTCCATGGATTGAAAGAATTAACATCATTAAAATGTCCATACTACCCCAAAAGATCTATAGATTTTAATATAATTCCTGTTAAAATACCAATGACATACTTTGCAAGTCTAGAACAAATATTCCAAACATTTATATGGAACCAAGACAAAACAAAAACAAAAAACAAAAAGCCCAGTATAGTCTCAGCAATCTTGAGAAAGGAAAACAAAGTTAAAGGTATCACAATATCTGACATCAAACTATAATACAAGTCCATTGTAATCAAAACAGCATGGTACTGGCATAAGAACAGACATATAGATCAATGGAATAGAACTGATCCCAGAAATAAACACACACCTTTATGGTCAATTAATATTTGACAAAGTATGCAAGAGCATACAATGGAGTAATGACAGTCTCTTCAATAAATGTTGTTGAAATAGTTGGACAGGTATATGCAGAAAAAAAAAAAGAAGAAAGAAAGAAAGAAAAATAATTAGACCACGAACTTATGCCATGCACAGTAATAAACTCAAAATACATAAAAGACTTAAATATAAGTTACAAAACCATAAAAATCTTGGAAGAAAACATAGGCAGTAAAATCTCAGACATATCTTGTAGCAATATTTTTGCCAATATACCTACTCAGGCAAGGGATACAAAGAAAAAAAATTAACAGATGAAACTACATCAAACTAAAAAGATTCGGCACAGCAAAATAAACCACCAAAAAAATGAAAAGGGAACCCACTGAATGGGAATACATATTTGCCAATGATACATCTGATAAGGGGTTCATTTCCAAATATATGAGAAAGAACTCACACAACTCAACACAAGGGAGACAATCAAATTAAAAATAAAAAATGGGTAAAGGACCCGAATAGACACTTCTCCAAAGAGGACATAACAGATGGCTAATAGACCTGTGAAAAAAATGCTTAATGTCACTAATCATAAGAGAGATACAAATTATAACTGCAATGAGATATCAATTCCCACCTGTCAGAATGCCTACCATCAATTAAACAACAAATGAGTGGTGTCAAGGATGTGGGGAAAAGGGAACCCTCATGCACTGTTGGTGAGAATGCAGACTGAAACACTAATTTAAAAGAATATATGAACCCCTGTGTTCATTGCAAAGTTACTTACGATAGCCAAGATGTGGAAACAGTCCAAGTGCCCATCATTAGATGAGTGGGTATAAAAGCGGCAGTACATTTACACGGGGGACACTATGCAGCTCTGAAGAAGAAGGAAATCTTACCTTTTATGACAACATCTATGGACCTGGAGATTATTATGCTAAGTGAAATAAGCCAGTCATAGAAAGACAGATACCCTGTGATCTCACTTATATGTGGAATCTAATGAACAAAATAAACTAACAACAACAAAAAAAAGAAACAGAGGCATGGATACATTGAACAGACCAACAGCTGTCAGAAATGGGAAATGGATAAAGTAAGGTGGAGGGATTAGCCAAAAAAAAAAAAAAAATACACACACACACACACACACACACACACATATACATAACACATAGACACAAGCAGTGTGGTGACAGCCAGAGGGAAAGGGGGGTGTGGACAGATGGAGGTGGGCAAAAGGGGGAAAATGGGGCAAAAAAAGATTTTACTTCAGGTGATGGGTGTAAGAGATAGTGTGTAGATGATGTTTTACTGAATTGTACACTTGAACCTGTAAAGTTTTGCAAACCAATGTCACTGCAATAAATTCAATTAAAACACACATACAACACTTAAGCACAACAAAGAAAGCAAAAATCACCCATAAAGCCTTACCACAAAGAAAATGACTACTGAGATGTTAGAAAACATCCATTCAGACATAGATATCCACATAAATAATATAGAATATACTTTCATCTAAATGGGAGAAAAGCTCTCCTATAATTGACTTTTCCCTCTATTCTGCAGGCCATTTTTCTAAAACAACACATCACTCTATTCCCCTTCTCTGTCACCAGTGATGCCTTATCATGAACCGGATTAAAAAAAAACTTATTCACTGGAGATTTAAGATTCTTGCTTACAAAAGTCTTCACTATTTTTCAAAGGATATTTCCCATTTTTAAATACCTCTCATGCATCAGTCAGCTTGGTTTCTTCTTATTCACACACATTACTCCCCCCTAGGTTTTTTTTGCCTTTGAGTAATTATTCAAATTCAAGGTTGTATCTTTTCTCTATTAGGAAGTCATTCCTTGCTATTTCTACTTCATAATAACTTCTTAATTTTCTGAACAATCATAGCACTTTTAGTCTAAGGTAGCATAAATAATGTTATTTTGAAACTTACAAATAATTGTATAAATTTATTTTCATCACTATTAATGGCAGTAAATTTTATATGTGTAGTAGAGACAAAGCCTTACATTTCTCTTGTCTCCTTCAGGAAATGTAACAGCATAAAAATGTTGATTTTTCTGGAAAGAATTCTTAGTTGAGAGTGAGAAGACCTGGGTCCCGTAACTTGCTTAAATGATTAAGTTATTGGTCTTCTCTGGCCCTCCATCTCCTCATTTGTAATATCACAGCTTTGGAATCATCTCTAACGTTCCTTCCAGTTTTGCTTCTGAGACTTTTCTTTCATCTTGTATCTCAAGAAAAGCTACATAAAGTTAATGCTCAGTGGCCTACAGATAACTGTTTAAAAACTGGCCCTTTGGGAGGAAAATCTTTGACTTATAGGGTTTGTTGATTTCTTTGGTGTAGATATTCTCATCACGGCTAATATCCAACTACTAGAGGACAAAACCAAGTATGTAGTTGTGAAGAGGTGCACACTGTTGGCTCTTATTGGCAACTGGACCCAGCCAATGCTGCTGAGTAGTTCTTTTCAATGAAGAAGAGCACAGTTTAGGCTTGTTGAGACTAAGAGAACCCCTAGATTCTCTCCCTCTAAAACACCAACACAACTTTTCTTCACCTAGTGGAAGGGAATAAGGGAACAATAAAAGAAAGTGGATCCGCCTTGGCTTTTTAATTTCAGGCTCTCCAGATATGAGCTCTCAGGATAGCCCAATATTCTCAGGTGCCTGTACCCACAGCAGAGTGTCCATCTCTGTTGGAATCTGGCACAGGCATGATATTACTGAGTGGTGGCAATTTTGTTATCAATTGGTAATCTGGATCTATGCCTAGAGCTCTCAGCTCTACTTATTCTGTGAAAGAGAAGTGGTCCAAAGAACTAAAAGAAGTTTCTGAGCTGGAAGTCAGAAATGGTGTCCAGATGGTGAAACAGTCTTGTTCAGGAAAAAGTCCCCAGAGTTCCATAAGGCAGTGGAGGAAGAGTTGGAGTAGAAAGCAGAAAACTGGAGCTTAAGACGCAGCCCTGAGGCTGGCTCTACCCCATAATGCTAATAACCATGCAAAACTCTTGGTTTATCTGTAAAGTGTTGGTTAATTCTAAATTCCTTCTGAGACCATTGGGAGGATCAAATGAGATGTACTGAAAATATATGATAAACGATTATTTACCTTACAAATAGACTTGGAAGAAAATTAAAATATCACTAGTTCTCAGGATAAGTGATCACATACATTTCCTCATCGATTTATGTGGTTGGGTCCACAAATAAGTTTAAAAGTGGTAAGTGGTTAATGTGATCCTTGAAGAGGAGGCTTCTCCAATTCTAAAAGGACTAGTTAATGTTGGTTTCTTATAGCCACTCCTCTCCCCCTCACAGGGCTAGAAAGCACAAGGGTTCCCCAGATGAACTGAGGGAAACATGCTAATGCTCAGAGTGGATGACAATACGAGGGATGGCTCCACAGATATTTTTAACATGCTAATGTGTACCTGCCAGACTGAGCTCTGAGTTTCCAGGTGGGTTGGCAACACTAAGTAGGGTTGAGAAGGAACAGGGAGTTTTTCAGGGAACCATAGATTCAGAAACAGAGGGAAGGTAAGGCATCTGAGTGATTACAGACACAGCCAAAGGGTGCTGGGCAGATGTATGATAACAGTTCAGCTACAGGTTAAAGTTACTCTGAGAAGCTACTGTTCAAGACACCTTGGGCACAGAGGAATTGTGTAATGGTTCAGTACCTCCTCAGGCCTGCCCCAAATGCTTCACAAACATCACTTCAGATGGAGCTGGAACCCCCTTTGACATGGGAGACAGAAAGAATAAAAATGCGTGTGAGAAGTCTGTAACTACCCTGAGAAACATTTCAGCACAGTGCTTTAAAAGTTCTAAAGAGGAAGGAAAAGCAGCCAATGGGAGAGGTTAAATTTGAGAGGAAGGCTGAAAAGAATACTTTCCTCTCCCCCATTACATTGTAAATTCTATTATGCTAGCCATGCTGACTACTAATATACCCCAATGCTTAGCACATAGTAGGAGGCCAAAAATTGTTTTAATAGTAATACCTAACATGTATGGAGTGCTTACAGTGCTAGGCGCTGTTCTAAGTGTTTTATATGTTATCTAATTGAACCTTTATGATGGCTTTTGAAGTAGGAAATATTATCATCCCTGTATAACTGATGAGGAAACTGAGGCATTGAATGATTAAGTAATTTTCCCAGAGTAACACATCTAGAAGTGACAGAGCTATGATTTTGAACCCAGGTTACCTCACTTCAGAGCCTGTGCTCTTGAACAACATGCTATAGTAAGTCTTTGTTGAATGAATAAATGAACAGGAGACAGTATTCCAGGGGCATAGAATGAGGACTGCGTAAACAAGGTCCTTAAGCTCCTATGATTGCTGTTCACCAAATATAGCCAGTGCTCCAGTTTCTGGGCATATGGTAGTATTGCATTCTTCTGTGTTTTAGAAATAAGTGTGGTCATGTAGATGTTTTTAGTGATGAAATGTGAGCAAAAGCAACATGTATCATTTCCAGGAAATAGTGCTCAATTCACCACATTCCCTTTCTCTGATTCAGTAACCATGGAAGCACCAATTTCCTGTTCTGGGTATCAGATAATTGCAGAGCTTCCTGTCAATTCATGATGGGTACATATTGTGAACAGTAAATAAACTTTTGAGATTTTAGGGATTGTTTATTAACAGTATAACCTAGCCTATCCTAGCTAGTACATAAATTGGTACCAGAAATAGTGTAGTCATGTAACAACAACACTAAAATACCCTAAAGTATGTGGCTATGGTTTCAGGATGTGGTAGTAGGCAGCAGGGTAATTGTCATCAGAAGCTGGAAACATATTGACCCATGTTATACAGATATGAATCACTCTTGTTTATAACAACTTGGAAGGTAGATGATGTAACAAATGTAACTCAGGGAAAGTAGTTGCAAAACACAATGTTAATAGCGTGTGTTGGTTGCCATTGGTAGCATTCAACAAGGTGTTTTGCAGTTTGAAGTAAACTCAGAAAAGAACTGGTTAGTAGAAATGAAAGGGAATAAGGAGAGGCTGGACAATTGTGGATATGGGGGATTGGAAAAAGCAACTGATTTCAACCCAGTTTGTAAAAGGTAACCCGAGAACACATGAGTGATGAAGACAACGTGGAAACTATCCCCTGTGGCAAGGTTCAGATCAAGGATATGGACACCTCACCCCATGTTCAAACCTGTAAATGGCGTCAGATGACTTAGAATGAAGATACATTGAAGTAAATCCTTTCGTGTAGACAAGGTGATTCAGAGGAAAGCAGCTGATAAGTTGATAAACTGAGCATATCTGAGAAACAGAGAGGCATGGGGGCAGGAAGGTCAACAAATTAAAAAAAAGATCATTTATCTAGAAGGTTCTTGAGTGTGATGATTATTACATGGAATTCAGTGGAATCAATAGAAAAGATTGACTACAGTCTTTAGATAGCTGTACTGCCAAAGGATCACAAGCTTAGATTAAAAGACATGGTAATAAGAGTAGTCCTAAAATGTCTCTGGTATCCAAAGAGCATAATTTCCCTGATGTTTGCTTCAGATATGGCCAAGGAGGATAATAGAAATGGAAGACTCTCCCAGAGCAGGGTGCTAGGGGACATGAGAACAAGGAACATGGAAGTTGCTCCCAGGGTGAAGAACTGCAACTTAATCAAGAAACATTCCTTCCCCAGGGTAGAGAGCCTAAACATCTTACCCAGTGGGTTTACAGAATTGCTATGGACAGGTGACAACTCTTGTTTGTTATCTTCTTGATTTTGAGTAGGAGTGTTTATTTTGTATAATTTTGTCCTTGTCCTACCATTATATATTGGCTGTGTGAGAAGAAGATAAGTTTACCTTTGTAAATCACAGGTGTCCAGATGCAGAGGGGCCACATCTTGACCAGATGTTGATATTACAGTGTATCATTTCCTGCTGCACAGTCTATCACACATCAACCACAGACCATAAACTTTGAGACTAAGACAGGACCAGGACAGAGTGTTTGGTTTCTTTCCCTTTGATGGTGGTGGAATATATTTTGCTTGCAGGAAAGAGAGTGAATTTGGAGTCCAGAAATTAAACTTTGGTAGTCATTATTGCTGCTTGTCAAATAGCGTTTAATGTGTCCATGTCTTGAGCACATGGTAAGATTGCCTTCTCTGCCCTCTTTGAAGATAGACATTGCCATGCCACAGCATTTATCCATAAAATGGGAATGGAGATGACCTGTCCCACTTGCAAGTGAAAGCTTTAGGACCCTGTGCACTTGTCTCATCTGGTGGCTTTGGGGGCCTTTGTTGCTGTGGTATGTTCATACCTTGGTCCTGGGTGACCTTGGTGAATAGAGTTCCCTACTGACCCAAGATGGACATGTGGCATGAGCAAGAAATAAAATTTTGTTGTTAGAAGCCTCTTTGATTTTGGGGTTGTTTCCCACTCCCAGCATAATTTAGCCTATCCTGATTAGTACCATCCTGAAGCCAGCAAAACAGGTCCTAAGAACAATTAGGAGTTCCTTTGATTTAAGCATAGAATCCCTGTAACGGGACAGCAAAGAAGAAAATCTCAAAGGAGAATGAAGTCTTCTTGTGAATCTCTGAATGCTGTTGGGGATTATGTGCATAGACAAAATGGATTCAGACATGATTTCTCAGTAATCTGGTAGAAAGTTTATAGAAGGAATTGTTACAAAGAGAGGCAACAACTTGGTGGCAGCAAGACCAATCCGTCTATTGCAATTATTCAAGTGACAAAGACTGAAGCCCTAAAGCTTGAAGAAGTGAGAAGTGAGCTGCAATGTTTAAAGACTGCATTTAGGAAACTGGTAACTCAGTTGACAGAAATGAATGAGTGAGGGAGAGAAGTGATGAACTTTAGGAGTGGTGAGTTGTTACTGGGTGCCTTGAAATATCACCTTCCTGCATGCTTAGATTACAATTATAGGATCAATGTACATGATAAGAATACTCATACAGTGCTTGTCTTACGCTGAAGTCTTAGATTCTATAGGCTGGAAAAATCTCATACAGGTATATTTTTTCAAATTTTACACCCAAGTCTTTGAGAAGAATTACCAACATTTAAGATAAATTATAATTCAGGTTGTTTTAAAAGATGCTTCAAAAAAGTTGCTTTCAAAATTTGCAAATTAATTTATTATAACTTTGGGTCAGAAGTCTTCCTTGCAGCTAACCTAAATCCCTCAGCCTGCAGTTTTGATCTCATTTCCTCTTGTTTTATATGTAGGAATGTCAATGGTTTTACTCTTTTATATACATCTTCTGCAAAGGTGCATTTGTTTACAATTTATACTCAGCCTGCTTCCAAAAAGGATTAGAGGCAGCTCCTGGTATGTCTCCTAGGCTTCCCTTTAAAGTAGCTTTTCTCATTCTTGCACAGTTTGCTGCCCTCTGAGGTGCAAGAGGAAGATTCCTCTAATGATATCAAATGAAAGCAAAGCTAGTAACCTGAACTATGCTGACAAAATAGTAACCTGTAATTAATAAGAGAAAAGAAAAGAGAAGAAAAGAGAATAAAAGAAAAGAAATGAAAAGAAATGAAAAGAACAAAGCTCCCATGCCAGGTAAAGTGGATTTTTCAAAGTGGAAAAAAGATTCTGAACAGAATGATCAACTTTAATACCACCAGTCTCTGATTTTTAAGTTTCTTTCCTCTGTATAGTACCTGCTTTTGCTATTTTCAGATTTTAGAGTATGTACACAGTAAGTCTTCACTTAATATCATTAATAGTTCTATAAGTTTAAGCAAAGTGATGTATAATGAAATTAATTTTACTGTAGACTAATTAATATAAATAAAAGTTAAGTTCCTATGGCATCTCATCAATATTATAACAAAATGACATTAAATGAAATGACATTATTTGAAGACCTACTGTACTCTAAAGTATATATATTTTTACATGAATACATTACATATATTTTTCACGTGAATACATTTTCTGATTGTAATTATAGTGTTCTCTTTTGCCTGGCTGTCTGCATTTTAACAGGGATAAGACATAGAGATTAGATTGAAGGAATGGTAGCTGGCTGAGAGGCAAAGTAAAAAATTTTAAGATTCTTTGCAAACAGAAGTCATTCTGAAAGAGAAGTGGGTAGCATTTTTAATCAGTAGTACCTAAGGGGAATGAGCAATCAATTTCCAGACCTTTCTTTTGGGGTCTTCTCCTGCTCCCATCACTCCAAAATCTTTAGGGCCTTGTTTAAACAGTCACACATAAACAAGTCATTTGAAGAAAGCTGAGATTATACACTGTACAGCCATGGAACAGATTCAAGTACCTACTTGGTTATTCCATAGTCCTGACCAAATCGAATCCAGGCTCTTTGAGGCCGTCACTTCTCCCTGTGACCTCCGCAGCCAAGTCTCCTTTATCTCGGAACCTTTGATCATTTGGTCATTCCTTCCTTCACCCCAGGCCAAGACTGGGCCAAGATGGTCTCATGGTCTTTGTGTTTTAGCTGCACATCTGCCTGCTTGCACTTTTGAGTCAGAATTTATTTCACTGCAGCCTCTGACATCTCCCTCAAATCCACTCTGCATCCTCAGAATCTGTTCTGAATGGCTCTTTTTCCTGGGCATTGCGTCTCAGTTGTCCATTCTCAGTTGATCTTCCTTTTCTCTTCCATTTTAACCACCTTTTACATAGTTCACCTCTGTGGTCTTGGTAAGTTATCAATCCATTCAGCTTTTTATTCTTCCTGTTTTCAGAACCTGGGCTCAAATCTTAGCTCTGACATTTAGTTGATAGGTAACCTTGGAGAAATTATTTAATCTCCCTGAGACATGGATTCCTTACTTGTAAAGTGGGGGAAATCTCATTCATGTACAGAGTTGTGGTGATTAAATGAGGAAAAAAACAACAATAACGTAAAGCCATTAACACTCAGTCAGGCACTTGTAACCTCATTCAAACTTAGATCTCTCTTCCATGTTTCCTTCTCTCTTAAACTATTTGAATTTTCTTTCTTTTTTTCCCACCTCCCTCAAAGACACACAAGTAGTTTTTTCTTCTCTGAAGTTATGATCATTGTAGGTGCAGTTCAATCTTTCCTATAGAGCAATTATATAGCAAGAGACCAGCATATAGTACAGAGTATACTATTCACTATTCACCCATCTCATTTGGGAGGGTATTCATACCCAAAGAGAGATCATTAAAAAAAAAATAGGCATGGCAATCAGGGGTTGAATATAATAGACCATTTTGTATATCAGTTTTGGTTTGTCTTGGTTTTAAACCAGGCTTATTTCTAGCAGGGAGTTGAAAGGCATTTAGATAATTTGTCTGTGAGCAAGTGAATGAATTTCCCCATTTTAAACATTTTTCATTCCTTGTTTTGGAAGGAGAGTGGAGAATTGAGTGGACAGAGAATAAGAGGAGACAGAGAGTATTATGATAAGGGAAGGACAGGAAACTATTCTGAGTTTATATCTCTGAGGATGTAAATCCATAATTTTGTCGTGTTGGATTGTATTATTTTGTTCTTCCTCTCACTGTAAGGAAGCATTTGCTATTGTATGTTACAATTATACTCAGAGACATGTAAAGAAGAATGGCAAAACATTTGGGGAAAATGAACATCAAAGAAAAATAGACATTTCATATGCTTAGGAGAAAGATGGGCTGATACATATTGCTTTGTTCTTAAATATGGTTCACAACCTCAGGAGAAAAAATCCTCATGCTCCCATCTTTATATGACCTCCCCCTCACACCTCCCTGGCTTTTTTTCTGAGAAGAGAAGGAATGTGATGAACCATAGGTGGGTAGAAAGGGCATGTGGAATGTGAAGAACCAGCAGAGGACAGAGTGTGTCTAGAGAGAAAAGAGGGAGAAATAAACTTACACAAAGATAACCGAAAAAAGAGATGCCAGGAAGAGGCTACAGGTTTGGGTTCGTGCTGTAGAACTGACTCATTTTAAATCTCCAAAATTAAAGGTGAAGGAGAACACCCTATCTCTTCTCAAATTATATCATTTTCTAATATGACTTCCTTTGTCTTTAAATAGTGAACTGATATTTATTCTGTGCCTCAACCTTACAACTGTGTACAGTAGTGCTGATAGATTCCTAAGAGACCCTGTAGACAAGAGACAGCAGTTGGGGAATCGCTGGTGGGTGAGAAGTGGTGGCTGCAGCCCTGTGCTCAGAGGAGTTCTGAGCCCCATAGCGAAGCTGCTCAGTGGGAAGGGTGCCAGGATCCCTTGATGTTGGCATTGGCCAATGCTGTCTGTCATGGGCCTGGGCGGGAGAGTGTGATGGGAGCCTTCTATGTGGTGCCATCCACAGAGACAGCTCAAGCTCTTCATTTAATTGGGATGGGAGGAACTCAGAGACAGCCATTAATCTAGTTGCCAAAAGCCACAGAGCCATTTAGTATCTCACCAACTTATCATTATGATTACTTTTGTCTTTTTTTAAAATCATTTTTTAATTTTTCAATTACAGTTGACACACAATATATTAATTTCAGGCATACATTCTTGGTTAGAATGATTAGATATTATATAACTTACTAAGTGATCATCCCGATAAATCTCATACTCATCTGACACCATACACAGTTATTAGACTATCACTGACTATATTTCCTAGGCTGTACTTTACATCCCCTTGACTATTTTATACCTTCTGATCTGTACTTCTTAATCCCTTCAGACGTGAAAAATTTCAAAAATGTGAACAATAAAATGGCAATAAATACATATTTATCAACAATTGAGTCTAAAAAACAAAATAAATGAACACACAGAACAGAAACAGACCCACAGATACAGAGAACATTTTGACAGATGCCAGATGGGAGGGGTTGGGAAGATGGGTGAAAACATTATATTTTTTAAAAAGTTTTCATATCAGGGAAAGAATGAGGTTAAGAGAATTAACCATCCTGAAAATGGAAAACTATCTACCTTCAAGGTGTTTAGAATGGAAAATAAACCTTACTGAAGCCTTTTGTTAAGACACTGTATCAAAATTGTTAGAAGTTCTGATTGGTCCCCTCTAGAGCCAAATATGCACAGAAGCCTGGGGCCTTCTCTCCAATTTCAGAGACATTTATAAGTCTATGATGTTAGAGACTATTTCTTTCAGGAGGAAATTTTTCTTCATGCTTGGAAGAAGGGATAAAGAAGCAGGAAGAGACTTTAAAGTGTTATTTGCCTTGGATTAATAGACATTTGAATTTACCTTTAGAATCTTTCAAATGACAGCTCACAAATTTTATTTTTTAATATTCTTCATTTTCACAACATATTGAAAAAAAAATCTGGGATGGGATTTGCACATGGTTTTAACTAACCATGGTAGCAGGCAGTAGTCTTAATTCTAAAATGAATTGCATATTATAGCAAATTCAAGTAAAAGACTTGAATTCTTTATCAGAGCTAAGCTGTGGTACCATGTTTTGAGGGAACTCTGGCCCCCAAATATCTCTCCTTTACTTGCCCGAGAAGTTACTATTAAACATTCAGAAGTTATTTTTGAAAATAATAATATTCTTTGGTGATATGTCATTTCAAGTTTTATGGTTAGCTAATATAAAAGAAGAAGAAAGGCTAATAGCAGAAAAGTGAAGGAATTTCTTATTAGCTGTGGAAGAAGAGAAGGGAGTGAAAGAAATAATGGTCCTGAGAGGTGCTACAGGAGTTTTACAGCCCAAAGATGGAGATCACTGTCTCAAGATGACCTCTGACTCTAGAATGTTCAACTGACCTTAGGCCTTATTTATCTAAAGATACAATAACATTAGGTAGCTGATGAAAACCATGCTCATAAATAGACCTTCAAGATGCCTTTGGAAAATAGCAAAGGAAAAAGAAAAGAGAAAAACAATGTAAGAAAGTGTAGGAGTGCCTTCTCTTCAACATTTCTGAGAGAAGATGGGAGTTGAAAACCTCAAACAAAATGTTGCCCCAATCTCACTTGGCTAATTTTAGTTATCTTAGTTCATGGCTATGATTCATCCCTAAAGCTGTGAATTGCTGAGGAGGAAGGAGGAAAAAAATTGACTTAAATGTCAGAGCAGTAGGAACAGAAATACAGTTTCTTTTTTGGGGAACTAGAATTCCAGGATATGGGGATCTTTTTTTCTCATAAGGGACTAGCTGCTTCAAACTTCTAGAAAAACAATTATCTCCAGTCAAAATATCATCAAGGAATAAAAGACAGAATTGATTATGAGTGATGTCTTATCTAAATTTTTACCCTCACAGTGTATTCCCCCTTTTTTTGTGTACCTACTTACATCCCATTAAACTAGAAATCACTAATAAGCATATGTACTTGAGCATGACGGTAGTCTGATATGTAGACTGTAATGAGAGGTGGAACTCCTGAAGCACGTGAAGAAGAAATCAATGGAGATGAATAGAGCTCTGAGAAATAAGTCCAGTGAATGGGACGGTAGCACAGAGAAGAAAGACATATTAGAATGGTCAGATGTTGTCTTGGCTGCTAAAGAATAGGGTGGGCAACAGAAGTGATTTGGTAAAATGCCTTCCTAAGTCAAGAAAAAGTTTTTTAATTTAGGAGGTATCTCTTAGTGAAATTGTTATCATTTCAAATTTCCATAGGTTTTTCTTCCAGAGGAAGAAAATAGAAGTCACAAACTCCTCCACTCTGCTCAATGACTAATTTCACTGCCTGAAGGGCTGACTCTCTCTACCATCAGCTTAGCCTCTATCTCTGTGTTGGCCTCTTTCTGTTCTTAAAACTTGTGAGCAGGAGAAGAAATATAGGATGGTTGTGAAAATAGGGTCCAGGGTATAAAAAAAAAGGTATTATGTAGAAGGCAAAATGAAAAAGTTCCACTGACTTCAGAGTAAATTGCTCACAGCCTTGAAACTCTGAGGAAAGTAGCCCCAGGGCACAATTATGAACTTGATTTCTTCACATACCCCTGTCCAAGGCCTCCTCAAAGCACCTTCCACACCTTTCTTATGCGTCTGCTCCTTTCTGTTCTCCCCATACCTGGGCACCGCTGTGAACTGTGGCAATCATGGTATCTCATAACCCAAGACCCAAAGTGTCATTCAGCTGATGTGGCAAATGCATTCCTGTAGGTAAACTAATGGGATACTGAGAAGGTGGAAAGGACTCAGGAGGTTGCAGGGTCTCACTACTTGGTTTTCATTTGAGGAAAAAGATCTTGAAGGTCCAAGTGACTTTGTTGCCCAAAGAATTCCTTCTTTTGCATCATTTGGAAGATGTCAATGCCTGGCTGTGACTCTCTATTGTCTCTAGTGGAGATACTTTGAAGTCCATAGAAAATATTTGCCAGAAGAGTCCTTGGCTACCCTCATGTTCTACCACTTTGGCCCAATGCCTTTATTACATATCCAGTTCTTTTCACACTGCTTATACTTAGTTTTCTGATCTTCTGTGAGCTGTGCCAAAGTACAAGGAATACCTGATTCTATTTTTCACTTCCATGATCAATTTTTCCCTTGTGTTGCAGTATTATGGGTTGAATTGTGTTCCTCATGTAGATATGTCAAAGGGCTAACTCCCAACACCTGTGAATGTGACCTTACTTGGAAATAGGGTCTTTGCAGCTTTAATCAAGTTAAGATAAGGTCATCAAGGAGAGTTCTAATTCAATGTCACTGATGTCATAAGAAGACAGCCACATGATGACAGAAGCAGCTGTAAGGAGAGGAATGCCAAGAATAGCAGGTCACAACCAGGAGAGGCAAGGAAGAATTGTCCTCTATAGGTTTCAGAGGAATGTGTTCCTGCTGACACCTTGACTTCAAACTGCTAGTTTTCTGAACTGTGAGATAATAAACTTCTATTGTCTCAAGCCACTCAGATAATAGTACTTTGTTATGGCAGGCCTAAGAAGTGAATACATGCAGAAATAAAGGCAAAGAGGAGGGCAATTGGAAGCCAAAGGAAAGGAAGAAGAGCTTCCTTTTCTTGGGTTGGTTTACTAGTCATTGGTATTAGTTTTCTGTTGAAATGATCCATAGTGGTTTCATGTGATCCCTTGAAAAAAATATTGATGAGGGGACACTCCCTGTTCACTTCCTTAAAATACAATGTAATTTGCTTTTTAAATAAGTTTCCAGCTGTTTTCCAGTGTTCTAGGTTATGATCTAGTTTGTTTTCCTCAATGTCATGGCTTTGGCACTTAAAAAGCATGAATTATCCATAATACATTTTTAAGGTTCAAATGATGAGCTACATAATGCTGTGTTCCAAGCTCTGATTTCTCTCTATAAATAAAATTAAAAATTAAATATGGCCTTTCTTAAAATAATCAATTCCCATAATTTATTTTGTAAAGCTGTTCTTTGTTTACAAATAGCACAAATGGAGGTAAGGATTACTTATCATCATATTTTTCAAAACAAAAAAATAATTTTAAGGTCTTACAGAATATATATTGAGTGCCCAAATTTAAAAATGTATATCAAGAACCTTCACATTATCACCCAATTTTAAACCATGGACACATTCTATAAGCTTCTCCAATATAATCTGCTTTATTATATTACTGAATTACCTGAAAAAAATTCAAGGGTCTTTTAAGGAAAAGATAACTTCATAGATTTAGTGGTTGAACAAATACCTGAGATTTGGGATACATGGCTCTTCTCATTGACCAGAAATCTTAATTCCTTTCAGAAGCCACTCTGAGTTATTCCAAACTCTTCTTGGAGGTTGGGGGTTCAGCTTATAATCTATGCAGAGTATATCTGGATGCCCATGTCTTTGAAAGCACAGGGACATTCAAGTCAGACCTCATGTCAAAATTAATAGACCAGTCAATGCATCACACTGCTCCATCTGAAGAGTGTTTTCTGTCCCGTTTACTCTAGGTGTCACACAATCTGATCCTAGGTAATAATACAAGGAACTGGACTACCAGAAGTATAGTGATAGAAACACTTACTTGAGCGTGGTGAGTTCTGTGAGAGAAGGCTGAGTAGCCTTGAGATAGCTTTCTCTTCGTGCAGCAACTTTGGGAGAAGGCTTGGGACTTGTGTCTGAGTCGCCACTGTCTTCATCTCCCATGGCTTTGATGTAGCTGCCACTTCGCATCCTCCGGCATGGAATCTCATCATCTTTACCTCGAGGGGTATACCCTGTCCATTCATCTTGAGGAACCTATTCAGATATAAAACAGATGATTCATTTTTTTATAAGACCATGAATTTTTATTTTCTTTCCTTTTTTGGGTGGGTATGACCCTAAATATGGGTAATACTGATAATCATCTAAAACTTTAGACATTAACTTTTCAATATTGGTGTTTTACTTTAACTGGTTTGGAAGTACAGTAGTCCCTCTCTATGTTGCGGTTCACTTGTTGTGGCCTCACTGTATCACAGGATTTTAAAAAATACTATATTTAATTATTTATTGTGGATTTTTCGCTATATCGTGGGATTTTGCGGTACTATACACGTATGTTGTTAAAGTTACGTAGGTTTAAGAGTGTAGAATATGTTTAAGAATATAAGTAGTGTTTATAAAAGTGTGGAAAAGGTTAATAAGGAAGTGGGAAAGGTTAATAAAGGACTTGGGATGGGTTATAAGTGTGTGGGAAGGGTTTATAAAGCCTTAAAATATATATAAATACTAAAATAAAAATAAGGTTTCTACATCATGGATTTTCACCTATCACGGGGGTGTCTAGAATGTAATACCTGGGATAAATGAGGGAATACTGTATTTTGAATACATGCAAATCCATGTCTAAATTTTCAAAACAACCTTTGTATTAGGAAAAATGAAAATCATTAGCTCTGATTTACTTATACTTCTCAGTTTTTTCATCCTGATAATAATTGAGTCAGGCATAAAAATACCATTGTAAAGGAGACCGGTTTTATTAAAGTTTTTCCGTTATTTATTTTCAAATGTCATTTAAATTCAAAACTGTTTCTGTTTTGTCTACATCTTCCATGAACTCTTCATTGTCTACACCTTCTGTGAACCCTTCATCTCCACCATCTCATGTCCAGTCTTTCTTTTTTCTAAACCAGTGGTCTGTACCAGCTGCATTGACTTCCTAATTCAGTCTCCGTAGATCTGCTTAAAGCACACTTTAAAGGTTTCCAATGATCTCCTCATGAAAGCTAGTGGCATTTGTTACTTTAAATTATTCTTGACCTCTACACACACACACACACACACACAAACACACACACACCGTGGTGACCACCATCACCATTTCTTAAGAGTTTCTCTACTTACCTGGTATAGCTTTTATTGTACTTATCTGAATTGTTGTGTTCCTCTTGCTTTGCTGGATCCTATTTTAAGTCCCTAATTGTGGGTACCACACAAGATAATGTTCTCAGTACATTGATCTCTTTTCTTTCCACAGTCATTTCCTTTGAGTTCAGCAGAGCACTGTTATGCTATAGAAAATTTCTTTATGACTTTCTCTTTAGACCCTCTTAGATTTTATACTTCAATAAGACCTCAATCTAGGATCTCATTCCTCCTCCATGTGGTAAAGAAATGCATAATTACCACTCTTTATATGCATTAAGAAGTAACAGCCAACAGTGCATAAGGATTAATTTAAAAAGATGGGGGAGTCTAGTTCTTGCCCTCAACATGTTTATAACAAAAATGAGAAGACAAAGCATAAATAAATTTCACAATAGTTCCAAGTTAACCTGTTAGCAAGTTTAAGATATGGTCCATAAATGGAAACTGACCCAATTTGCAAAGAGAAGTTAAAAAGGTATTTAGAGGAAGAGAAGATGGCAGAAGAGTGAGGGGAGGCTGCGCTTTCAGGCTCCCGAGACCCATCTGTAGTTTGGACTAATTGCAAACAGAACATCTCAGTAAGCAGCTGGACACTGGCAGGAGTCGAGCCTTGGCACTGCTGGATTAGAGAAAAACCATCTGGGAACAACCTGTTTAGTGAGGATAGTGGAGGAAAAAGGGACGAGATGGGATTCCTGACTGGGGTGGCTGCCCGAGCTGCGGCAGGAAGTACACAAAGGCTTTTTGGTGACCACAGGCTTCCCCAGAGAGGAGCTGGGAGGAGAGCGGATCTCTGCCCGCTGGCAGAGACAGGACTCGACCAAGTGGCATTGGCGCTGAAGGACAGGAGACAGCATACTGCTGTGCAAGTGAGAACGTAATTTTCCTTTATATTTTTCTCTTGTGGACTGCGGAGAGGGGTGGAAAGTTTGGGGGCAGTAGGACATTCTTGAGGAGCGCAGGTGCAGAGGAGCGCAGGTGCAGAGGAGTGCTCGTCCACTCCCTAACCCTCCTCTTGGGTCTCGTGGGCGCACATAGGGAAGTACACTCATTCATTGGCCCAAGTGCGCAGAGCCGCGAGTCCAGGTGCCCCTCGGACACGCCCCAACAAACATAAGATCAGTGCCCCAACGGGCACAGGGAGGGCCCCCTGAACATGCAGAAGACCATGCGCAGACACCCCTGGCCAGCTCCAGTGGGTGCCAGGCCGGAACGCGGACCACATGCTCACGCTCTGCTCATGCCCGCCCAGGCGGGTGCGGGAACGGTGGGCAGCTGCGACGCAGGAACAGCGGGTAGCAGTGACTCACAGATGCTCACTTCCACTACGCATGTGTCCAGGGTCCCGCCCCAAGAGGCGAGAGACCAAATCCTGGAGCGAGGCTCGGAGGGACTGAGGCTAGTTCTCAAGCAGCCTTGTGAGCGCATGGGTGCGCGAGCGCGGAAACACCTCGGTAGGCTTCAATATGTGCCAATCGCTGACTTCCACTATGCCTAAGTGTCTGGGGCCCGGCCCTGGGAGGCGAGAGACCACCTCCCAGAGTGCGTCTCTGCAGGCCCGAGGCAAGCTTTTGGGCGGCCCTGCACGTGCAGGGGCGCGCACACAAAGGCACCTCGGCTGGCTCCAGCAGGCACCAAGGGAGTGCGCCGTGCCAGCCACCGCGGGCGCACACCGCTGCTGCAAGGAACAAGAACTTCTGACCCGCCACATTAGACCAGCTGGGGATGCAGAAAAAGAAGATGACACATGAAGGCTGAACTAAGTAAAAACATTTCTTCCCCCGCCCCCTTTCCTTGAAAAAGGGAAAAAAGAAGAGAAGAGAGGAAGGGAAAAACAAAAACAAAAACAAAAAACTATATCTCTAATTCATTTCATATAATCTCTCCTTCTCATCCTTCCTCTTTAATCATTGTTTATTTGTTTGTGTGTCTAGTTTAGCCTCCCTTTCACTCTAAATAAATAGAATATAATTACTATATAAATCCAATACTATACAATCCCACTTTCTTACTATATTCTTCATTTTTCCATCCTTTTCTTCCATCATTATTAACATGCAATGTAAATATTACCTACTGTCTTGCATAGTCTCAACTATTATTAGTCTATCATCTCTTCTCTCAAAAATCATGTTTTTCCTTCCTATAAATAACTCTTATCTATTCTTCCTATAGTATAAAAGCTCTAATCTCTCTACATTTATATTAGTACTGGCTCATTGGCTGATGATAGCGGAATAGAGGGTGGGCGATATTTTTGAGGGTGTGGGTCTCCTGCCTGGGCTGTGTGTTTATGTTTTTAACAGCATCTCCACAAAAGAACTCAAGACAAAGTGGATAGAGTGACTCTCAATCAACTAGCCAGAAGGAAGATCCTACCAAAGAGCATCTGAAATACAACCAAGCAGCATAAACAAATGACATAAAGGGTACCCCAAGAACATCAGGCTCAGGAGATCAAAGAGACTCTACCACTGAAACCCCCAGATCTCCTATAAAGAATCCCATACCACAAAGGTAGGAAGTCAAAGAAGAAAAACCCAAAAAACAAAAACAAACAAGAAGAATCCAACATGGTGAGATGCAGAAATAACCTCTCAATGAAAAGAAAAGAGGAATCCACAGAAAGAGAGGTAGATGGAATAGACATAGTCCAAATGTCAGACATGGGATTCAAAACAATGGTGGTGAAGAAGCTCAATATACTCAAAAACCTTGAAAACAACTATGACAACCTCCAAGGAAGTTACCAGCAGCTTCAAGAAAATTACAGGGAAATTGCAGAGAACTACAGCAGCATAAAAAAAGACATAGAAACTATTAACAAGAACCAGGAAGAAATGAAGAATTCAATCTCTGAACTGAAAAACACAGTAGAATCAGTCAAAAGCAGACTAAATGAAGCAGAGGATCGGATTAGTGAGTTAGAAGATAATGTAGAGAAAATTCCCAGACAATACAGCAAAATGAAAAAAGATTGAAAAAGTATGAAGAAGAAATAAGGGAATTACAGGATAGCATAGGGAAAAACAATATCAGAATAATTGGAATTAAAGAGAGATCAGAAGAACAAGGAATAGAAAAACTGATAGGAGAAATAGTGACAGAAAATTTTCCCAACCTGATGAGAGAAAAAGTAATACAAGTTCAGGAAGCACAGAGAGTTCCAATGAAGAGGAACCCAAAAAACCCACTCCAAGGCACATCATAATTAAAATGGCAACATTCCAAGACAAAGAGAGAATCCTAAAAGCAGCAAGAGAAAAACAGCAAATACCATACAAGGGAGCTCCGATAAGGCTATCGACCAATTTCTCAACAGAAACACTACAAGCAAGAAAGGAATGGTCAAAATATTTCAAGCAATGAAAAACAAAGGCCTACAACCAAGAATACTCTACCCAGCAAGACTCTCATTCAAAATAGAAGGTGAAATAAGGAGTTTCTCAGACAAAGGAAGACTGAAAGAATACATCTCCACCAAACCAGCATCGCAGGAGATGTTAAAGGGAGTGTTCTAAGAAAAAAGAAGAAAAAAACAAGAGAGGAGAGGAACAGAGGTACAAAGGGAAATGAATAAATACACGTCAATAATAACCTTAAATGAAAATGGATTAAATGCTCCCATTAAAAGACATAGGGTAACGGAATGGATAAGAAAACAGGACCCACATATTTGCTGTCTACAAGAAACACACCTCAAAACAAAAGATTTACACAGACTGAAAGTAAAGGGATATAAAAAAATATTCCAAGCAAACGGACCGGAAAAAAAAAGCCGGGGTAGCAGTTCTCATATCAGACAAAATGGATTTCAAAGCAAGGGCAATAAAAAGAGACAAAGAAGGACATTTCATAATACTTAAGGGAACAATCCATCAAGAAGATATAACACTGATAAACATATATACACCCAACATAGGAGCACCCAAATACATAAAGCAAATACTAGAAGACCACAAGAAGGATATTAACAACAACACACTCATAGTAGGGGACTTCAATACTCCATTATCAACAATAGACAGATCATTGAAGCAAAGAAACACCAAGGATACACAGGCGTTGAACAACACACTAAACCACATGGACCTAACTGATATATATAGAACTTTCCACTCCAAAGAAGCAAAATTTACTTCTTTTCAAATGCACATGGGACATTTTCAAAGATAGACCACATGGTAGGACACAAAACAAGCCTCAACAAATTCAAGAAAATTGAAATCATATCAGGCATCTTTTCAGACCACAATGCCTTGAAACTAAAAATCAACCTCAGAGAAAAAAATCAAAGACACCCAAACTAATGGAGAATGAATAACATGCTCTTAAATAATGAATGGATTAACAATGACATCAAAGAAGAAATCAAGAAATTTCTAGAAACTAATGATAATGAACACACAACAGCCCAAAACCTATGAGACACAGCAAAAGCAGTCCTGAGAGGGAAGTTCATAGCAATACAAACATATCTGAAAAGGATAGAATAATCTCAAATAAGAAATCTAACCCTAAAGCTACAAGAACTAGAACAACAACAACAAACAAAGCCTAGGGCATGTAGAAGGAAGGAAATCATCAAGATCAGAGCAGAATTAAATGACACAGAGACTAAACAAACAATCCAAAAGATCAACGAAACTAGGAGCTGGTTCTTTGAAAAAACAAACAAAATCAACAAGCCTCTAGCCAGGCTCATCAAGAAAAAAAGAGAGAAGACCCAAATAAACAATATCAGAAATGAAAGAGGAGAAATCACGACTGATACCAGAGAAATACAAACGATAGTAAGAAATAACTACAAACAACTGTATGGCAAGAAATTTGACAATCTAGAAGAAATGGACAAATTTCTAGAAACATATAACTTTCCAAAACTGAATCAAGAAGAAGTAGAAAGTCTCAACAGACCAATAACAAAGAAGGAAATTGAAACAGTAATCAAAAATCTCTCTGCACACAAAAGCCCTAGACCAGATGGCTTCACAGGTGAATTTTACAAAACACTTAGGGAAGAACTAACTCCTACCCTCCTCAAACTATTCCAAAAAATCCAAGAAGAGGGAAGACTCCCAAACTCGTTCTATGAAGCCAGTATTACCCTAATCCCAAAACCAGATCAAGACACAACAAAGAAAGAAAATTACAAGCCAATATCACTGATGAACATAGATGCTAAAATCCTCAATAAAATATTGGCAAACAGGATCCAGCAATACATCAAAAAGATCATACACCACGATCAAGTGGGCTTCATTCCAGGGATGCAGGGATGGTTTAATATTCGCAAATCAATAAATATAATACATCACCTAAACAAAATGAAAGACAAAATTCACATGATCATATCAATAGATGCAGAGAATGCGTTTGATAAAGTACAACACCCATTTATTATGAAAACACTCAGCCAAATGGGAATAGAGGGAGCATACCTTAACATAATTAAAGCTATATATGAGAAGCCTGAAGCCAACATCATGCTCAATGGAAAAAAAACTGAAAGCATTCCTCCTGAAACCAGGAACTAGAAAAGGCTGTCCACTCTCTCCACTCCTGTTCAACATAGTGTTGGAAGTCCTAGCCACAGTAATTAGACAAGAAAAAGAAATAAAAGGCATCCAAATTGGGAAAGAAGAAGTAAAACTATCATTATATGCAGATGACATGATAGTATACCTAGAAAACTCTATAAACTCCATTAAAAGACTACTTAATATAATAAGTGAATTAGGCAAAATAGCAGGGTACAAAATAAATATACAGAAATCTAAGGCATTTCTGTACACCAACAACAAAATATCAGAGACAGAGACAAAAAGGAAAATACCATTTACTATAGCAACAAGAAAAATAAAGTACCTAGGAATAAACTTAACCAAAGAGATAAAAGACCTGTATTCTGAAAATTACACAACATTGAAGAAAGAAATTAAGGAAGATACAAATAAATGGAAGCAAATACCATGTTCTTGGATGGGAAGAATCAACATCACCAAAATGGCCGTACTACCCAAAGCAACTTACAGATTCAACGCAATCCCTATTAAAATACCAACGACATATTTCACAGACCTAGAACAAATAGTACAAAAATTCATATGGAACCAAAAAAGACCCCGAATTGCAAAAGCACTTTTGAGACAGAAGAACACAGCAGGAGAAATCACAACACCAGATATCAAACAATACTACAAAGCCACTGTGATTAAAACAGTCTGGTACTGGCATTAGAACAGACATATAGATCAGTGGAACAGAAAAGAGAGTCCAGAAATAAACACAGGCCTCTATGGTCAACTAATATTTGATAAAGGAGGAAGGAACATAAAATGGAATGAGAAGAGCCTCTTTAACAAATGGTGCTGGAAGAACTGGATAGGGACTTGCAAAAAAATGAAACTAGACCACCAACTTACACCACACACCAGATTAAACTCAAGATGGATCAAAGACTTAAATGTAAGCCATGACATCATAAAAGCCTAGAGGAAAACATAGGCAGGAAAATTTCAGATATCTCACGTAACAATATCTTCACGGATACATCTCCTAAGTCAAGAGAAATAAAGAAAAAAATAAACAAATGGGACTACATCAAACTAAAGAGTTTCTGCTCAATGAAAGAAAACATCAGCAAGATGGAAAGGAAACCAACCATATGGGAAAACATATTTGTCAATGACATCACAGACAGGGGACTGATTTCCAAAATATATAAAGAGCTTATACGACTCAACATCAAGAAAACAAACAACCCAATTAAAAAATGAGTAAAGGGCCTGAACAAACAGTTCTCCAAAAAGGACATGCAGAAGGTCTATAGACACATGAAAAAATGCTCAACATCATTAGCCATCAGGGAGATGCAAATAAAACCCACAATGAGATACCATTTTACACCAGTCAGAATGGCCATCATCAACAAATCAACAAACAACAAGTTCTGGCGAGGATGTGGAGAAACGGGAACCCTACTGCACTGTTGGTGGGAATGCAGACTGGTGCAGCCACTATGGAAAACAGTATGGAATTACCTCAAAAAACTAAAAATGGAACTGCCTTTTGAACCAGCAATTCCACTGCTAGGATTATACCTGAAAAATCCTAAAACAGTAATTCAAAAGAACTTATGCACCCCTACATTCATAGCAGCTCTGTTTACAATAGCTAAGTGCTGGAAACAGCCTAAATGCCCATCTGTAGATGAGTGGATCAAAAAACTGTGGTACATTTACACAATGGAATACTATGCAGCAGAAAGAAAGAATGAACCCCTGCCATTTGCAACAACATGGATGGAACTAGAGAGAATTATGCTTAGTGAAATAAGCCAGGCAAAGAAAGAAAAATACCATATGATATCACCTAATACAGGAAACTAAAGCAGAACACAAACAAAAGAACTAAATAGAACAAAGAGCAGAATAGCAGTCAATAGGGAGGAGGAGGGGGAGGAAGGGGGATAAGTAAGGGAAGGGTTTAGTCAAAGAACTTGTATAAATGACTCATGGACATGGACAACGGGGAGGGATATGATTGTGGGAGAAGGGGTGGGCTGGGTTGGGGAGAAAAACGGGGGAAAAATGGGACAACTGTAATTGAAAAACCAAAAAAAAAAAAGGTATTTAATATTTTGATGCTAATCATTTACTGATTATCCATTAGATAACACGGTGTTTCATTATTAACATTTAACTATGCTAAGCAATTTGTTTACAGGATCTTATTTCATCAACACAACAACTCTGCGTATTTCCCCCCTGCATTTCTCTGATGAAAAGCAGGAGCTCAGATAGCTTAAGAAATTTGCCAAAGAACACATAGCTAGTAAATGGCAGCACTGGATTTAAAGCATTTTAGTTTAACATCAAAAATCAGAATTTACTTACTCCCAACTTCATAGTTAATAATGTATGAATGTTAACACTTACATGTTAAGAAAATTGTCTACAATGTTACATACACATATTAAACATAGATGTCTAAATGTTACAGAGTCTAAGAAGAGAAGAGGTAGTCTACTAAACACTATTCTTTCTCCCTTAAGTTATAAATTTGTCCATATAATTTAAAAGTTTATGTCTAAAAATATCAGACTGAAGAGTTGCTACTATTCATGGATCTAAAAACAGTTGTTTATAGGTTCTAATCCTGAAAAGTACTAATAAAGTATAATTAAATTTTTCACTGTGCAGATTATTTATTTTATTAAACAAAATCTTAAATCATATTTTCTATGTGCAGGCACTATTTTAAATGTTTTATAAATATTAACTCATTAAACCCATACAGCTGAGGAGTAGTATTATTATTATTACCCCCATTTTACAAATGAGGAAACTGAGGTTATGTAACTCTCCCAAAGTCCCAACTATGAAGGGCAGGGTTCCAGCACAGCAGTTGCTGGGGTCTTGCTCTTGCCCACTCTCTGATGTTGTCTCCTTAGGTTATGACCAGTAGTACCCATGGAACCAAACAATTACAGTCCCACAATACCTTTGTAATCCAGCACATCTGATGCATTTGACATCTATTAATTGTGGTAGTAACAACGTAGATTTTTTTACTTTTTTTTTTTTTAAGCTAAAAAGCATCACTGTCACCATAGCAACAAGGGAGATTTCTAAGGGAAATTGTAAATGTTAGAACAGTCTTGTTTTTCTTCAATTGGCAGATGACTCACTGCAAAGATATGATCATGGTCAGAACCTCATTAGTGGTGGAGCAATTGCATTTTATAAATTACATTAGTACAGCTGAGGGTCATAGATGATGCATACAACATTTGTATTTCTCAGTACTATGCACAGTTCATAGGCATTGCTCTCTAGAATAAGTCAGAGACTAATGGCAAACATTATTAGCTCATATTACTTATGAAAAAAAAACATGGAAAATTTCTGTTCAGGTGTTTTTTCCAAAATCAGTTTATAGTAGAAATTTGGATTTGGACTAGAAACAGGCTGTGATTATTGAGAAGGGAACCAGATGGGTAGTATTTAATCTGCATATCTTTCAACTAAACATAATTTTCAAATGATAGCAGCTAAAACATTATATGTGAGTGACTTACATTGGAATGGAATTTAAAAATCAATAAATTACTTATACTCCTAAAGATAGCTTAGAACAAGATTACATATAAAAATGCAGGAACCTGTTCCAGGGAAAATGTAAAGAAACGAAAATCAAGACCCTGAAGAAGAAAAATACTGTTGCTGAAGTCTAAGGGTCAGCAAAATTGCTATAATTGAGCCACAGTTTTAATTCCAAGTCTCTTAAACTCTAAAGTAAAAGGGAAGCCAATGGTTGGGTACATAATTTTCAAGGAAAGCATACAAGTTTATAAGGTGTCCAGAGCATAAAATGTCATCCCCTTCTGACTGAAAAGAAAAGAGATTTGTGGCTACAGATATTATTGTGATCTAGTCAAAGGTTGCTATGTCTTTCTGCTTCAGTTCACAGAGAAAAAGATTTAGGGAAACCCAAAGGGAAAAAAAACCTTGCAGCTCTCTGAGAAAGCCTTTATTATTACTAGTCCTAGCAGTTTAAAGAAATGAAAGTCTTAGTAAGAGAAGGAAGCTGGAGCAGGTAGGAAAGGAGCCTGGCCACTTGTGTATGACGGTCTAGCCAGTTCTCCTGCTTGCCTGCAACAGCTTAGCAGGTGGTTAGGTCCAACAAATGTTAAAAACATAAATCTAATAAAAGTTAGGTTTAAAGAGTTATGGGTTAGAGAAAAAGAGGATCATTTGCTTCTTAATGCATATATTTAAGCAGTAAAGCTCCAACAGAGAGCATTATTTTTGATAAACTGAAATAAGGATGGTGTTAATTTTTCTATTTCAGGTATAGCCAGTCTATAACTGAAACCGCAGGTCATCATTCAGAAGTATGAAAGACCTACCTCTTGACCAAGGACTGGCCATAACTAGTGCCTTCATTCTTTAATACAGGATGAGGATGTTTTATCAATTGAAATAGAATCATGGGCACTGAGGGATGGCCCTTTCTAATGACAGCCACAGACTATTCAGTCACAGAACAAGGAAAAATTAATCACAACTGAATGAGGCAAAGTTTGCACTCCCAAGTCTCCCTCCCTTTCTCCCTTCTTGCCTCTCTCCCTTTTTCCTTGACTCATGCAAATATTTTTCACTTGTTGATTTTCCAGCCATGATATGAGTGCCAGGAATATGCAGCAGTGAACAGTACAAATGTTAATCCCATGCTATTGAGCTTGCATTTTAGAAGGAGAACATGAAGAGATACATAATAGACAAGTACACCAAAAAAAGAACAAGATTATTTCAGAAACCAAAAATGCCTTGTGGAGAGCTCAGGGAAGAACTTCCAGGCAGAAAGATCAGCCAATGAAAAGTCTCTAGGTTAGGAATGATCTTGGTGTAATCGAAGTCTAGGAAAAATATGCCAGCATATCCAGAGTGTACTGAGCAAGAGAGAAATGAAAAGAGGAGAGGATAAGGGGGAGCAGAGCCAGGTCTCAAAGGTTCTCTTAAGCCCACCTCATATTTTTCTTCAAGGCTAAATTCAGCAATCCCAAAGCTCCCTCCAGCTGTTCCAGCCTAAATTGATATTCTTAAAGAAATTTCTGGCTTATATCATCTACATGCGGGTCAGCAAACTATAGCTCACAGACTAAATCTAGCTTGCCATCTGTATTTGTAAATAAAGTTTTATTGGCATACAGCCATGCACATTCATTATGTATTGCCCATGGCTGGTTTCCAGGGATGGGGGCAAAGATGTGATGGAGATTGTGTGGCCCCAAACCAGATTCACACATTTCCTTGGAGAACCTGGTTCACATAACCATAACAATGGCATTTGCATACAGTGCTTGTCTGTGTTTTTGTGTCATTTGTCCCAGCACTCAGTAAACTCACTGGAATAAGGGGAAGCAGTATTGCTGAAGGCTCAGTGCATGGATTCTGCAGTTAGATTGCCCAGGTTTGAATTTCCACTGGGCCAGTAACAAGGTACTTTCATGGTCAAGTTAATTAACTCCTCTATGCCTCAATTTCCTTGTCCATTCCCCGCTCCATAGTTATTTGTGGATTACATGAGGCAATGCCCACAGGCACACAGGAAGTGCTCATAGAGGTCAGTGTTGTGGGAGTTCCGCACCACTCACAGCACACAGCATGGCACTGAACACACAGAGGCCCCCTCATGATGGATGACGCTGGCTTTCTAAGACGTCTGGTGCTGTGTTCAATTTTCTTTGGTAATGCAGGGGTAGAAATCATCGAAATATAGTAACCAGAAACTTAAATTCCTAATCTATTGCCTACCCTCATCATCTTTAAGGGAGAGTTCCCTACCAGGAAGTACTGCACAGCTCTCTGTCCTGGGGACTCATCTCTATCCTGCAGAACTGAGGGGGAGCCTGCTTCCTTAGGCCTCTTAGCTTGCCTGGCTTCCCAGTGATCAAATCTAAAATGTCTCCTTTTGATTCACAAAGCAAATCTTAGGGAAGAAGAAACCTCCATAGGAACTACTTTTATGTTTATGTTTGTATATTTTTAGAAATCTTGAGCCTAGACCTATGCATTCCAGAGGTATGAGGACTGCGAGGTCAGGGAGGCTTTGGGCTGCATGAAGGTTCTGCTCTGGGAGGGCAGCTCTTATGGAGGTGAGGGAGGGAGGGTTGGAAAAAGTAAAGGGGACAAGCTTCTTACTGGTTATCTTACTGTTTCTAGTGCTTAGCACAGTGCTTGAAACAGAATAGGTTTCTGGGTAAATGTGACATTGAATAAATCAATGAAATCTAACACCAGCTTTGCTTTCACTCACTGTATATTACCTTAGATAAGTCACTTCACATCTTTGATTCAGTCTTTCCATCTGCAAAATGGGGATGATGATACACATTTAATGAATATGGATAATGCATGTGACTATAGTTGTGAACTTGAAAGCATCATACAAATCTGAAAATAAAGTTAGAAATCTGTTTCCTCATGTCTACTTTTTAAGTATGACCAGCTATAAATATCTTACAAATTAAAAAGCAGTGGCGTTTTAACTGACATACTTCTAATCATTATTCTAGTATAAGAATATAGGTGCAAATAGAACATACATGTAACCCTATGTAAAAATATACAAATTTCATATATGTGTAAATTATAAATATTATAAATATAAAAATTTCATCTGTTCCAATATATATTTATATCTTCTATAGTAAAAATTTGCTCTTCCAACTTGACCTACAGGCACAAAAATATATTTATCATTCTTCTATGACCTTTGGAATTGGACTTTCTTCTAGAGCAGCCATTATTTTTTCCCTTTAGGTTTCCTCAAACTCAATTGAAACAGGATCACACTAGTTCTGGGATATCTGTGAGCAAGCTAGAGGTCCTTAAAAAATCTTTTCCATAGGAAACCTTTAAAGGTGATATAATTCAAGGCAAAACCTTCTGTCTGAATGCCTCAAATTCTTTGCTGATTTTTTTTGGGCCTTACCCCACTTGGTTAATGAAGTTTCCACTTTAAGTAGACAAGGTGCTCTTACTTTTACCCTTCTTCAGCTTTCCTCTAAAATCCAAATATCACATTTTACTGACTCTAAGATACCAGTGCAAAAACCACAACATTTTTTGTACCATAAGAAATAAATGACCATCACCAATTAAATTCTGATATATCATAGATATATAATACATTCCAATATCACAATACTAAAATTTAAAAAAAAAAGTGTATTAGAATCAATTAAACACCCTTTTAGAGAATATGTGAGGTAATAAGAACAAGAAATAGATAGTAATTATAAACTTAATGTTCATACTTAGTGACAAAGTAATAGTAACAATTAGCATTCATCTGTGTCATGCTTTTACAAAAAACTTTAAGTATAAATGCAACAGAATGTCTCATGATTCTTACAATTACCTTGAAGAATAAGAAGATTAAGTATGTATTATAATTTCAGCTTGTCATGTAAAGAAACTGAGGTCCAGAGAGGTTAGTAGTTAATCCAAGGTGATGCTTAGCCCAAGCTGGGGTCTGCCATACACAGTCCAGGGGTTTCCCACCCATATTCAGATCTTTGCTATCTTATGAGTAATAATTATTATTTTATGATTTTCAAGAGAACACACAGTTCAGATACAAAAACAACTTTTTAGGGTTTAAAGGTCTATCTGGAGGAAAAAACAATGACATAAATAAATATTACATGCTTTGGAATAAAAAATTATAAGAAATACTATTTCAGACATGGGAAGGCTTGCTTTTAAAAAGCTCTTTCAAAGCACACATGGCTTGCATCCCCACATTGGTTGGGCTGCAGTCATAAAGTGCAACTAAATGTAGAGAGAGTCAGTCATTCTGTGCCAATGACGATCTGAGAGACGGTGGCTGGGAGATGAAGCCATGTGTGAATGACTTCTTGAGAGTGAATTATCTCAGGATGGGAAGTTGGATGGTGAGGTTTGTAGTAATGAAAATGCGTGAGATTTTGGGAAATCTGAGAGCCACAAAAGGAATGAAGACACTTAGAACACCGGGACAACTGAAATGGAGCATGTGTCCTGATGTGTACCAGGGGAGGCCAGCGCGATTCTGTGAGTGCTTCTGCATTGCAGAGAATTGGGAGGAAAACCAATGACTCTAAGACTGAGGTGTGGTTTAAAGCAAAGTTCTATTTCAACAGGAAACAAAGAAGCTGGCATTTGATTGATTAAGTTGAAATAAAGACAATACAGTAAGAAAGAGCAATGATTAAAATGGTGGAAATGCAATTATAGGTTTATAATTGCAAGGCTACCCCTCAGTAAGTGTTGATTTGTTCCCAAGCATAATGTATGTCAATGAAAGCAACCAGTAAATGAAGGTGCTTGGCTGTGGCTGAGGGGAGTCAACCTACCAGGCCTTTCCTCAGCTTACGGAGGATAACTATGAGGAGGAAAAACTGTATTTATGAAAGGGGAACTAGGGATCTGATATTTACGGAATAAACTGACATTTACAGAATAACCTCAAATGGCAAAACTGATACTTACGCTGCTTTATTTTCACCCTTCCAGCAATACTATGAAATAGGAAAGAGTGCTGTAAAACTGCCACTTGAAAAGCTACAGTGACATGCCCAAGGTCCTAACAAAGAGTAGGAGTCCCTGCATTTGTCTACCACAAAGTTTTTAATAGCATCTCACTGCCTCTGATGAATGTATGTGGAATGAATGAATAAAGAAAATAAACTAAAAAAAAAAGTAATGAACCACTCAACTCTACTGTTCTTTAAATAAATGCAACTGTTAAAGTAAGCATGAATATTATCTTGTCACTAATTCTAGTATGGCAAAGAAGGTTTAAATAATAAATAGTTAAAATAATTATGAAGTGAAGGTGTTTGCTGTTCCATCGTTTTGTGGCACCTTTATGGACAGTCATTATCAGTTACTGCTTAAACACAAATGGACAGTTTGGGGGAATCAGAAAACCTACAGGAGAACCACACCTTTTAAGTATGACTTTGAGGGCCTCCAAGCACCCCAGTGGTTTTTTAACATTTGTAAGAAATCTTCACCCTGGATTTCCAGTTTCTGCCTACCACTTTTCATAGAAATGGCTTTAATGTATTGGCCTTCTAAGCACTTTTAGTGAGCTCTCAGATTCCCTACTCACTCGGCTCCTTTGCATCTTCTTTGCAGCTGGGAGAACTGCTTTTCTGCTCCACACAGCTTTCAACTTGACAAATGCGACTTGGCATAAATGTCCCTGTAGCTTTTTTAGTTTGCTCTTCTCATGGCAAAAGCAGGAAAAAAAGAGCAAAAATAGGAAAATTACAATTACACAACGTGCAGATCTCAAGGCCTGATTGGTGTTTGCCAATCAGATTTCCCTGGCAACCGCCCTCTTTGAGTCCCATTGAAGCCTGAAGCTGGTATAAATCACAATTTGCTTAAAAATTACCTCTAAAGGACAAGAGTAAATACCCACTTCTTTTAAAATAGGGCATAGGTCCTTTGCCACATCTCCCTCCAAATAATATTTTTTAATGCTCTTGAACAGAACTTTGTAAATAGTGCTATGCAATGGTGATTCGTTCACTTGACTTAATGGAATTATTCTCACCCATGGATATTTAAAGGTATCTACAGGGTACCAAGAACCACAGTAGGTGCCAGATAAATATGCCAAAGCATTTTTAAAAACACAGTCTCAAAGAGATTTACAAGTTTTCTGTGGATCAGGGAAATATGGGGGATTGATGATGAAAAAGAGTAAAAACAGTTTTTTAGCAAATCAAACTGAGTCGAGCACTAAATTTTAGTACCTCCAAATTACCTACTGTGCTTGTAGTTTGTCTGTTTTTTAAATTATACTTAATTGATTGTGCTGTTACAGTTCTCTTGATTTATTTCCCTTTGCATCCCTTCACCTGGCATCCCCCTTCCTTCCAGCAATCCCCCCCACCTTAGTTCATGTCCATGGGTCATGCATATAAGTTTTTTGGCTTTTCCATTTCCTATATTATTCTTTTAAAAATATTTTACTTTTTTAATTTTATTTTTTAAAGTATATTTTATTGATTATGCTATTACAGTTGTCCCAATTTTTCCCCTTTGTATCCCTCCACCCAGTACTCCCCTTCCCTCTAGCAATCCTCTCACTTAGTCTATGTTCATGGGTCATGCATATATGTTCTTTGGCTTCTCAATTTCCTTTACTATTCTTAACATCCCCTGTCTATTTTGTACCTACCAATTATGCTTCTTAAACCCTTTACATTTTCCCCCATTTCTTCCTCTTCTCCGCTGCCCCTGCCGATAACCCTCCATATGGTCTCCATATCTATGATTCTGCACCTGTTCTAGTTGTTTGCTTAGTTTGTTTTTGTTTTTTAGATGCAGTTGTTGATAGTTGAGTTTGTTGTCATTTTAATGTTTATAGTTTTGATCTTCTTTTTCTTAAATAAGTCCCTTTAACATTTCAAATAATAAGGACTTGGTGATGATGAACTCCTTTAGCTTTACCTTGTCTGGGTAGCACTTTATCTGCCTTTCCATTCTAAATGATAGCTTTGCTGGACAGAGTAATCTAGGTTGTAGGTCCTTGTTTTTCATCACTTCTTGCCTCCAAAGTTTCTTTTGAGAAATCAGCTGATAGTCTTATGGGAACTCCTTTGTAGGTAACTCTCTTATTTTTCTTGCTGCTTTAAAGATTTTCTCTTTCTCTTTAACCTTTGGCATTTTAATTATAATGTGTCTTGGTGTAGCCCTCTTTGGATTCAACTTGTTTGGAATTCTGTCCTTCCTAGACTTGTATGTCTATTCCCTTTGTCAAATTAGGAAAGTTTTCTTTCATTATTTTTTAAATTTCTTGCTTTTTTTCTTCTCCTTCTGACGTCCCTATGATTTGGATGTTGGCACGTTTTGAGAGGTCCCAATGTCTTATTCTCTCTTCATTTTTTGAATTCTTGTTTCTTCATTCTGTACTGTTTGACTGTTTATTTCTTCCTTATGTTCCAATTCATTGATTTGAACCCTGGCTTCCTTCCCTTCACTGTTGGTTCCCTGTGGATTATTCTTTATTTCACTTACTGTAGCCTTCATTTCTTCCTTTATGTGTTTGCCATACTCAATGAATTCTCTGATCATTCTTATCACCAGTGTTTTGAACTATGTACCTGATAGGTTGGCTATCTCTGTTTTGCTTAGTTCTTTTTCTGGAGTTTTGATCTGTTCTTTCATGTGTGCCATACTCCTTTGTCTTCTCAACTTGACAGCCTCCCTGTGTTTGTTTCTGTGTATTATGTAGAGCTCTTGCACCCGTTACATTGCAAAAGGCAGAGTCTTAGGTATTCATCAGTGCAGGGAGACTGGTTTCACTGCTTTGTGGTGCTGTGTGTGGGGGAGGGGTCAGAGAGGAAAATGTCATTTGCTTGGCACTCACTCCTTTTTCAGTCACTTCACCTACTTTCCATATGTGACTGGTGCCCTTCCTGCTGTTGCTCAGGTGATGGTTCCCAGAGTGGTGGGTTTGTACACATTTCAGAACGGTGGGGGCCCTCTAAACGGACTCTCCTGAGAGACAGGCAATTTCTTCTGCCATCTCAACCCCCACTTGTTTTCACAGCCAGAAGCGATGAGGCTTTATGCTACTAGCACTGGAACTGTGAGCTGCTCGGACTAGCTTAGGGCTGGGATCACTCCCCAGGTGTCCGTCCTGGCTTTTATAACATGTGGTTGTTCATTTTGCTGGCTGGCCGCAGCTGCCCCGCCTCTGCCACACTGTGTCCTCTCCACCCTGGCTCCCTGTCCCTGTCCCTCCTACCTGTGTGGATGAGTATTACTTCTTTAAATCTTTGGTTGTTGGACTTCCATATAGTTCTATTTTCTGTTCTGTTTTTTTTTGTTTTGTTTTGTTTTTTGTTTTTGTTGTTGTTTTGTTTTGAGGTAGTTATAATCCTGGACTGTGAGGTTTGGCCTGGGGCTTGGCTGCTCACTCCCAAGTTATCCCTAATGTCCTTTCTGCCACCTGTCTGTGCCATGCCACCTCTCCACTCATCTCTGTGACTCCACCCCTCCTACCCATCTGGGTGAATGTGTCTTTTTAAATCCTTGGTTATCAGACTTCCATACCGCTCAATTTTCTGATGGCTCTTGGTGTTATTAGTTTTAAGATATGGTTGAAATTCTTTCTATGGTTGCATGAGGAGGCAAAGGATATCTACCTATGCCTCCATCTTGACTGGAAGTTTGTAGTTTGTTCTTATATAGCCTCTTCCCTAGTGGTAAAACTCTCCCTTAGGATCTGAATGTATGTGTGTGAAATGCATGGATGCCACTGAGAAATAGCACCACAGGAGAAATGCAGAGGAGCAAGGTTTGCGACTCTCAAAGGAAGGAAGGAATCCATGGGCCTTTGGGGGCTGCTAGAAAATGTTACTGAGGTGATGGCTGACATCAAATGGGGCATTATTTCTGGGAATATGCCCTTGTGATACCACATCAAGAAATAGTAACTAAGATAGCACACTTCAGTATGATGTGGCAACAGGGGAGAAAAATGAATTTTACTTCATTTTCCATCCTGTATTTTGACATCTGTGGGTTGTACTACCCTGCTTCCACATTTGGTTCTTGTAAGACACACCCCCAACATTTTCCTTTTGGGAAACTCTTCCCTACACCCGAGGTCCTAGTATATCAGGAGTAACACAAGAGTTGGGCTCAGCCAATCAGCACACCACATTCCCAGCTCCCCTTCCTGGTTCTCGCCTGAGCCTGTGATCTAAGCCTGTTCAGTCTGCAAATACCTCTGGACCTTGAATGCTGGGACAAAGATATTTCATCTTATTCAGTATTTCAATAGGGTTGCAGTTAAACCTGGGACTTGCTGGTAGCCATTTATAATCCCTAATACACATGTATTAAATCTCATGTACTATAAAAACTCTACTTTGCTACTAGTTCTGTTGCAAAGATGAGAACATTGAGACTTAGTTCTATTAAGTAATTTACAGCAAATTTTACAGCTAGTAAAATCATAGTCAGAATTAAAAAGCAGGCTTATCTCACTCAAATTTCTATGCTCTTTTTTTCCATACCATGTTGCTGTCTGTATGTATCAAAACTTAGTAACAATAATTTTCCATTAAACATAAAACTCAAGAGTGAGGTTGCTGGATGATACAAAGCTGTATAACATTTTGAAACTTGTAACAAGTAGTGAGGGTTAGATGCTTGGAAGAACGAAAAGACTTTAAAAAGTAATGTCCACAGAACACCAGTCACCCAGCAGTTACAGTTGGCTACAAGTTTTAGTGAAATATAAGGAAGAACACAAACATCCTAAAAGATTATAAGATAAAAACAATAGAGGCTTAGGTCTATAACAAATACCTTATATTTATTTTTACTGACTATATAGGTGATAAGCTAATATAAAGAGCCCTTTCTTAGTTTTTAATGAAGTTGTTCATTTTAAATATGTCTTTTTGGCATATGGGAGGTATATCTTGTTGGCTTGCAAAGGCTAACCGAGACATTGTATTTTTCCATTATACTAGCCACTAGAATGGTGTCAGTCTACCACAGTCTCTGTGGCTTGTACCTGCAATTTCAAAAATTGAATTCCCTGAGGCAAACTAGAATTCTGTGCATCGTGTTCAGAAGCATAGTTGTGAGTAGAATGTTTGAGATCTTCCTCCTGACATCAACAGAAACCCAGATGTTGACATATCATTCATAAGGCTAAACTTCAGTGTTGGGCAAAATCTTACAACTCTCTTAGTAGTGAGACACCACTACTTGTCAAATGTTTATGAGTATAAATCTTTTCCCTTAGAACTTAAGGTCTTATAATCGTATTATGAACAAAAAATAGAGCTAGTTTAGAGTCTATAAAATATCATGCCAATCATCTCCAGTATTAATACTTGATTCAAAAATTATGAATTTTGAAATAAATCTCAGAAAATATTTTACTTTAGTTTCTCTATCATTGATTTTGGGATTACTAAGTTTCTCAAATGAAGCTATAAATTGTTATTATAAATTCAGAGAATGATTGACTTAGCTATTTGGCATCTATAAAAAAAACAATATATTTAAGAAGAGATACAACTTAAAATTTCCTGCTTTTTATCACTATCACCTGATTCCTACTCTATATAGGTACTATTTGAGCTTTTTATTCCAGGTTACATTCACAATATCTAAAAATATACTACATTTATATGGCCCAAAAGAGAATCTTTTCTACATGAATCTTATTTGTTCTAATTCAATGAAACCATTATCTTTCAAATGATGTGAATCTAGTTCTTGATATCTAGGAAGAACTGAAAAATAAATTTAAGGTATACTTACTATGTACATGGATAATACAAAATTCCATTTTAATAACCATCATACTAGGAAGTTGCCTCTTGAGGATTTGTATGTTAAGCCTATACTCCAGCCCACTTCTAGAGAGCATGACAAGTAGAACTAACAGGAGTTGTCAGACAAGCATGTGTGGAGAGCTACATGCTCTACATACTCTACAGCTATCTGGGCCAGTATTTCCAAATGAGCTCATACTCCTTTGAAAGGAAATGTCTCAACTGGAATATTTGTCGTAAGGTTTGGAGTTTTGTATTCTCTTCCTTCATTTAGTAGTTAAGCTGGAGTTAAAATACCATTTGTTTTATGATTTTTCCAAAATACTTTAAAAGCATATTATTGTGAAGCAGGTGCTGCTTTAGATACTAAAGGTACAGCAATGTATAAACAGAAAAAATATGCCTTCTTGTGGAATGAGGAAGATAAACACTAATAAAAGAAATAAAAGGTATGTTAGATGGTGATCTGTGCCATGAAGGAAAAAAACAAACAAACAAAAAACAGTAGAGTGTGTATGTGAAGGGGGGAGGTTGTGAGATGTGCAAGGTTAGAGAGCATGGTCACCTTGAAGGGGTGACCTCTGAGTAAAGATCAAAGGAGGGAGGGAGTTAGCCCTGAGATCTGTAGGCAGAGTGCCAGAGGCAGAAAGAGAGAAGGTACCTAGGGTAGATGTGCCTGCAATGCTAACATGCAGAGGCCAGGTGGGTGGAGGGGAGAGGAGAAGGAAGGTGAGCACAGAGTGATGATGAGTGGGTATAGGGTCCAGATCACTTGGGCTTTGCAAGTCACTGTAAAGGACTGTGGCTCCTGCTCAGGGTGAAATGGGAATAGATTGGAGGTGTGATGGTGAATATTACATGTTCTAGTTTAGGAGAATCACTTAGGAGGCTGAGCTGAGCATGACTAGAAGGGGGTAAGGGTCGAACTAGAGGGAGAGTTTGGAGGCTCATGCAATAATCCAGACTAGAGTCGAAGGTGAGGAGTGGTGGTAGCTTTGGGGGTGGAGAGAAGGGAGGGCCAATATGTTTCTTAATGATGATTTGAATGTGGGCTTGAGAGAAAGAAAGAAGTTGAGAATAACTTCAAGATTTTCCCATTAAATGAGGTGGAGGGTCTAAGGGAAGCTGAGACTGGAAAACAAGAACTAGTTGTTCAGTTTGGAACACACTAAGTTTGAGATGCCATTGAGACATCTAAGTAGAGAAATTGGATAGGGACCCGGATATGCAAGTCTTGGAGTTCAGCAAATCTGCGCTGGAAGAAGAAATGTGGGCATTCACATGGCATTTAAGATCTGAAAATGAATGAGGTGACCTAAAAAATGAGTGTTGGTAGAAGAGAGAAATGGCCCAAGAACTGGGACCATTTGACACTAATTCAACCTCAGGAGATGAGGAGGTAAGAAGAAACCAGCTACCATTCTGAGAAGGATCAATGAAGTATGTTGCCCTAGAAGCTGAGTGAAGAAAGCTCTTTTGTAAGGAGGGAGTACTAAATTATCACAGTGATTTTTCCCCGGCCTTAATCCCACTGGGACATTAAATTAGCAATGTTGATTTCTACCACTTAGTCATAACTACTTTATACAAAGTTTTCTGCCATTCATTAATTAGCTTTATTTTCCCAGCAAGATGCAAACTTCTTGAGAGCAAGGCTTTGTTTTCTTCTTTCTTTCTCTCTCTAGAGTGATAGCTTTTAAATTGTTTGTGACTATGTTTCACAGTGAGAAATACATCTTCCTTTGGAAAGCAGTATATGCACATTTGCAACTGAAATAGATTCCATGCACTCTCTCTTCTTTTCCATTTTCTTCTATTGTATCCTATTTAATTAAAAATAATGTTGTTCATGACCTACTGAACTGATTTCACTAGTCACTAATTGGTTGCAACCATTGGTTTGAAAAGCACTACTTTTAGAACATCCAGTATAGAGCGCTGCCACATTCATTATTAATCAGACAACATCATTCATCTTTGTTTCTCTTAAAGTCCCTTCTGGAAAGCAAATCCTTAATATGTTCTTGCTGAATGAATAGCTTTGAGACCCTAAAATAATACTTCTTCAACTGAGTTACCTTTACTTTTACTGATTGTATTTGTGTAGAATGATATTTCTTAAGACCTCTCTCTTGTTAGCATGAGGACAGATAGAAGTGTCTTTTTGAATGGGTCCCTGTAGCCTAGAGTCAGAGAACACTCTGGCCAGAATTAGAGATGCTGACCAGGTGAAGTGGGTCTACTAGTTGGGAACCAACCGATGTTGAGTACATTTGTACGTCTTATGTATCAGCCTCAGGACACAAGGCAGTAGGGTTCAAAACATTTAAAAAAACTAAACTAACTCACTAAATAAATGAATTAATTAAAAAAGACTTTCATTCACCTTTGAACAATTATGTCTTTTAATTCTAATTAATGAGATATTAAATGTCAAAATAAAACACCTATCATTTAGGGACAGGTGAGAACATTAAATGTCCATAACAAAAATACATGGACTGGGACAAAAATCACTAGTAATAACATGTTACGAAATTTTGAAATGTCCAATTATGGAAATGATGTATAATTAAACCTAGACATTCCATTTGAAACAAGAGTTTGGCCCATAGTAAGTCCTCAATAAACATCAGGTAATGTTTAAATCCTTCCTTATGGCACACCTACAAAAGTAGCACAGAACAAAGTGGTATATTTTCCACCAGGTAGTTCTTACTTCTGTAGGTTTTCACTTATATGGAAGGAGCATTGTGCAATGAATATAGCACAGATTTTGGAATTAGGTAAATTTGAGTCCAAATCTAATCAATTATTTACCAGATGTGTGATTTTAGCCTAATTTTCCTAATATATTTTAAAGTTAGTGTGTTCATATATCAAATGAGACAGTAACACATACTTCAGGGACTTGCTATAATGATAAATATGATATAAAATTATACATGTATATGCATGTGTATATTACATATTTTTGGAATTCAGATGACATTTTCTTATAGAAATCAAATCATAAGTGATGATTAAATTTACACATGGGACAAACCACTATAGCTTATTTAATTCATAGTAGAGTTGAACTGTGATGAATTATGTAATAGTTCTTAGGCCTTTTCACCCTGGGGGTGGGAGGGGTTTGGGAAGATTAGTGCACACAAGGGTGTCTTCATAGCTCTGTGTGTAAGAGGTGGTGGGTCAGGAAAGGCTCTCAGAGCAGAACAGAAGAAACAGAGATTTGTGTTAAGAAAATGGCTCACATGATCAAGGTGGTGGTGGTAACTATGGAAATTGTGGGTCAGGCTGGTAGACTGAAAACTCAGGCAGGGGCTGAAGTTCAAGATATTCTTGAAGCAAAATTTATTCTGCTCAGGGAAGCCTAAGCTTTGTTCTTAGATCTTTCAACTGATTGGACAAGGTCCACCCACAGTATCTAGGGTAACCTCCTTTATTTAGAGTCAACTATTGTAGGTATTGACCATATGTACGGAATTCTTTCACAGTGACACCTATATTAGTGTTTGATTACATAACTGGGTACTCTAGCCTAGCCAGGTGGCCACATAAAACTAACCATTGATGACAGAAACTTGAGCGGTAGGTTGTAGGGTAGTGGGTGTGAGATTCCTGGGGCAGACAGGGACATGGAAGACCTCATTGATATACAGGTTCTCTTCAGGAGTAAGCTGTATGTGTTTCATTCATTCTTCTAAGGAGTTAGATTGGGTCAAAGACCTAAGTATAAATGCCAACTCTCTAACCAGCTGTTCAGGAGGCCCACAAAGTCCGTCCAGGCAGAGCGAGGCTGGGTTTGCATCAGTGCCTTAACAGAGCGCCTGGCACATTAATTTAATTGACACGTTTTTAAGAGCAAGGGAGTCATTTGTGAAATTTTCTGCTTCTTGTTCACAAATGAACTGAAAAATCTACAGTCACCTAAAATATCACACCACATGGAATAAATAGAAATTTCAGAAACTGATCATTTAAGCCCTTCTACATCCAAAAAGTCCAATTATTTCCATAATTACCTGCCTTAATAAAACAAACAAAAAGATTTACTCTAACAGCTGGCACGTACTACTAATGTAACACATTACATTATTTTAAAACCAATTGTTTATAAATCTGTCTCACCCACCAATCTGTAAGCCACTTGAGAGAGGGGATGATGTCATTAATCTGGCTAAGACTATGTCTTATTCATGTCTATATTCCCAGTTCAAATAAATGAAATAAAATAAAATAAAATAAAACTGCTTACCAAATCTTTTATTACATTGCCTGAGGATTATCTGGATTTACTAATTAATTCAGAAGTAAGCATGAGAACGTTTAGTCCTGGATTTTACTTCAGCAATATCAGGGAAAAAGTGTGGCATCTGATGTGGACAAGTAGGAGGGACCTTAGTAGTATAGGTCAGGAGGGGCCTCTGTGTATGAAGGGGCTGGTGGGGGATTCAATATCATGGCAGTGGGTTTGGATGGTGGACACATAACCAACATCCAGAGGACAATCTTTGGTGGTCTCCAGAAAGCTGAAGTTGGATGTTTCTGTGGGGATTTTTAGAGAATGACAACCATATCCCACAGCAAGGTCAACAGAACTCCACCAGGTCCAGAGAGCCCCATCACCAGACTGTGGCAGGACCAGTCCAGCAACACCCTTAAATTATCCCACACAGTGGATTCCAGGCACATTTTATGGATCACTCATCTAGACCTGCTCTGTAGAAGAGGGTCCCAAGAGGGAAGAGGTTGGGAGATGCTCTGTATTGCACTGCCCAATTAGAGAGCTGCCACCCATATGAGCATCTTGAGATTCCAGAAGTCTGAGTATATCACTGAGTTTACCAAATTCAATTCCTCTTGTTCACATGTACTCTACTCATATCATGCTTTGGTAAATGTCAACCCCTCATCTACAAATGAAGAAGCAGACACCCAGAATGTAAATTACAGTTTATATGACTTATAAGGGGCAGAATTTGACTAGAAACCAGCTCTCATCTCTCTTGGACCTGTGTGCTTCCAGCTGCATAATATTGTAACTATCCACTGAACTCAACAAAATAAAAATATGATTATATTAATACTTTTCAATGATTTGCAAAACTCTTTTGATCTCCCTGTATGGAGATGCAAAAGACAAAAATAGAGTGGCTTCTATGTAGAAAGGAAGAACCATGACAAAAACCCAGTCTTTGGGAACTCACATGTTGTGTCAACACTATATCATTATTTGTTGCACTCAAGACATCTCTGCAAATGAAACAAAGGAATAGAGACACGAAAGTGGCATTGGCATGTAAAATTGGGATATGTCACATGTCTTGCTCATGATCCTGCTATGCTAACCTTTCCCAATAAAAACTGAAATGAGGTAAGTGTCTTATTCAGGAAAATAAATGATTACCTTTGCATGTACAAAAACCTTTACACACTCAATTATTTATTCTATCACCAAAAATTGACTGGAATTCTTTAGTATTCTCTCTCTCACACACACATGAACACATATGCAAACTTCATATTCAGTTATGATGTTTTCCCTATTACATTGTGAACTACTCATCAACAGTAACTATGCAGATACATTTCATCTGAGAAAGACTTTTTTTGGTCTTTTTTTCTTTCTTTACCCTTTTTGTTAATGAGTCACACTGACCTGATTTGGGTTCTTCAAATATTTATACTTCCCAGTAACAGTGCTGACTTCTGTAATTCATATACACCTCACTGCAGCTGGATGAGTGGGCACTTACTTCCCACTCAAGTTTGCAATTGTTGGTGCAGAGTAAAAAATTCTGAATTAATAGAATAGCATTAAATTAAGTGCCCCTCATAATATCCTATTTGACAAAAAGATATTATTTTCTTTTTCCCTGAGATAGATTAGACAACATCCAGAACAAAGAAAAAGTGTTTTGTTTCAGAATGCCCAGAGGGAACATTTTTTAAGTGAGACATAATTCTTAAATAAGAAAAAAATGGAAGTGGCTCTCAAAGCAATAAAATGTCCCCAATAACAATAGAGGAGTCTGTAACACAGAGAATGTGATTTGGGGGCGGGTAGGATATTGTGGGGAAGGAGGAGGCTGAAGGCAGGGGTATCTTAGTGCCCTTCCAAACACCGAGGTAGAAGGGCTGAGACTAACCTTCTCCCTTGTACACCTATCAATCTGGCAATTCAAATTTCTTCTCCTCTTCCATCCAAGGTGCTGGTACATGTACATTTTGACTTGATTTCAATTGTAAAAAAATACATGGGGCAAAGAAGCAAAAGAAACTCATGAGTGATTTCCTTATCTAGGTGTTTTTTGGGATGGCTTTCTGAACAAAACACTTAAGTAGCAATTGAAGGCATAATTCCCTTGAATTTTATATAAAGGGAGAAATAAATTTATTTGCTTTGTTTTGGCTTAAAAATGTATTTTCTTTTGTTCTTATGTTGTGCAGAAACCAAAAGGAGATATAAAGATTGTGTCTAAGAGACTCCTGGTCAAGACGATGACATAAGCAGACATGGCTCGCCTCTTCTCACAATCACATAAAAATTACAACTAAAATATAGAACTACCATCACTCAGAACCATCAGAAATCAAGATGAATGAATATCTGACAATTATGGAATTAAACCACATACATTCAGACTGGTAGGAAGGGTGCATACACATGTGGCAGATAAAAATTTGAGAGGGATATCTCAGGAGTGAGGAGTCCCAGCCCCACACCAGGCCCCCCAGCCAAGGGTTGCAATGCCAGGAAGATAAGTCTCCACAACTTCTAGCTGCAAAACCCAGTGGGGAATGAGTCAGTGGAAGAAACTTCTGAAGTCCCAAGCAGTTCCTCTTAAAGAACCCACACACAGACTTACACAGATTCACTCCCTCTGAGTTACAGCATGAGGGTAGCAGCTTGAAAGTCACCAGTGGTATACAGGGGGAAACTGAAATGTCTGGCATCAAGGTGAGCTGAGGCCATTGTCCCTATTCTGAATCCTACCCAGACAGAGCCAGCAAGCTGGTGCCATATTTAAAACTCCATCAACCTGGCTAACACTGTTTGATTTGCCTTGAAGATCACCTGTAACCCTGCTCAACCCAATTTATGGCCCACCGAAGCCACCTTTCCATATGAATGGATGGCCGTGGCTCATGCTTTACAACTTCCCAAGTACTTTCAGTGAGCCTCAGTCTGGGAACTAGCAGCAGCCAGACTAGATTTCCGGCTTGGCTTTGCCTGGGAGTCATCAGGCCCAGCACAAGGAGCAGCCATTTCAGATTGCATTATAGGTCAGGTATGCTGGCCCAGGGCAAAACACAGGCTGGAGATGACCTTGTCTGCACCACCTGGGAAACCCCAGGGCTGGTACACCCAGTGGACAGCTGCAGACCACATCAGAGCACCACCACCCTGCCCCTGCACAGCTTATCCTACACAGAGGGTGAAGTTTGGTGGTCAGTGGTAACAGCCAGTCCTTGCAGCTGACTGGCCTGGGTAAATCCCTCCCATTGACCGCCAACAACAATCAAAGCTCAACTACAAGAGGAAGGTGTACTCAGCCCATATGAAGGGTGCACCTCGAGTACCTAGCTTGGGTGGTAAGGGAGGCTGTGCCCCTGAACCCTGCAGGATACCTACTACATTAGACCACACTTCCAAAACACAAAGTCAATGCAGCTCTACCTAATACATAGAAACAAACACAGGGAGGCTGTCAAAATGAGGAGACAAAGGAATATAGTCTAAATGCAAGAACAGATCAAAACCCCAGAAAAAGAACTAAACAAAATGGAGATAAGCCATCTCTCAGATACAGAGTTCAAAACACTGGTTATAAGGATGCTCAAGGAACTTAGTGAGGACCTCAACAGCATAAAAAAGATCCAGTAAAAAAAGAATACACGTGGAGAGGTAAGATGGCGGAGGAGTGAGGAGAGGTTGCGGTTTTAGGCTCCGGAGACCCGTCTGCAGTTTGGGCTAATTGCAGACAGAACATCTCAGTGAGCAGCTGGACATTGGCGGGAGTTGAGCCAAGGCACTGCTGGATTAGAGAAAATCCATCTGGGAACAACCTGTTTAGTGAGGATAGCGGAGAAAAAGGGGACGAAACGGGATTCCTGACTGGGGCGGCTGCCTGAGCTGCGGCGGGAAGCACACAAAGGATTTTTGGCGACCACAGGCTGCCTGGAGAGGAGGCAGGCGGAAAGTGGATCTCTGCCCGCTGGCAGAGACGGGACTCGACCAAGTGGCATTGGCGCTGAAGGACAGGAGACAGCGTGCTGCCGGGCAAGTGAGAACATAACTCTCCTTTATATTTTTCTATAGTGGATGGTGGAGAGGGGAGGAAAGTTTGGGGGTTGTAGGCCGTTCTGGAGGAGGCCAGGCGCAGAGGCGCACTCATCCACTCCCCAACCCTACCCTTGGGTCGCGGGCACGCATAGGGAAGTGCTCTCACTCACTGGCCCAGGTGCGTGGGGCCGTGAGTCCAGGCGTCCCTCGGACACTCCCCAATGGACATAAGATCAGTGCCCCTACGGGCACAGGGAGGGCCCACTGAACAGGCAGAGAACCGTGCACAGACACCCCTAGACAGCTCCCGTGGGCGCAGGGCCCCAGGCCGGAAAGCAGACCACTAGCGCAGGCTCTGTTTGTGCCTGCCCAGACGGGTGAGGGAAGGCGGGCGGCTGCAGCACGGGAACAGCGGGAGGAGGCGACCCACGGATGCTCGCTTCCACTGAGCACAAGTGTCCCCGGCCCTGCCCTAAGAGGCCAGAGACCAACTCCCGGTGCTCGGCTCAGCGGGACTGAGGGCACGGGGCGGCGCGCGAGCGTGAATTCACCTCAGTCCGGGGTCAGGGGGCGCCAATCCCGGGGAAAGCTCTCGGGCCCCCCCGCGAGTGCAGGGACGCGCGCAGGGATTCCTTGGCGCGAACGCGGAACTGCCGCAGCCCAGCGACAGCAGGAGCCAATCCCTGGGAAAGCGCTCGGGCCGCCCGCGAGTGCAGGGACGCGCGCAGGGACACCTCAGCGCGAACGGGGAACCACTGCGGCCCGGCAGCAGTGGGCTCCAACCGCGGGGCAAACTCTTGGGCCGCCTGAGCGTGCAGGGGCTCGCACGCAAGGGCTCGAGCGCAAGGGCACCTCAACTGGCTCCAGCGGGCAGCAAGGGAGCGCGCCGTGCCGGCAACCGCGGGCGCGCACCACAGCGGCAACCGGGGGCACACACCAGTCCTGCAAAAAACAAGAACCTCTGACCTGCCACACTAGACCAGCTGCGGACCCAGAAAAAGAAGGCAACACACCAAGGCTAAAACGGAGTAAAAACATCGCTTTAAAAAAAAATGTTTTTTTTCCAAATTTTTTCTCCCAAATTTTTTCTCCCTTGTTCTTTCTTTCTTCTTAATCATTTCTTTTCTTTCCTTCTTTCTTTATTCTTTTCCTGGGGTTTTTTGGGGGTTTTTTTTGGGGGGGTATATATATATTATTTTTTTCAATTTTTTTTTCTCTCTCTTTTTTCTTTCTTTCTTCTTTCTTTCTTTTCTATGTTTCTTTGTTCCTTTCTTTCTTACCTTTTGGGGTTTTTTGGGGGGGGTTGTGGTAAATTTTTTATTTTCTTCTCTTTCTCTCTTTCTTCTTTTCTTCTATTTTCTTGGGGATTTTTTGGGGGGGGCTGTTTTTCCTTCACCTCTTCCAATAATAACAAACTTTATCTCTAACATGTTGCATATAACCTCTCCTTCTCATCCTTTCTCTTTAATCGTTGTTTATTCATCTGTGTGTCTAGCTTAGCCCCCCTATCACTCTAAATAATATAATATAATGACTATATAAACCCAAATACAATACAATCCCACTTTCTTACTATATTATGTATTTTTCTATCCTTTTCTTCTATTTTTATTAACATACAATGTAAATATTACTAACTGGCTTGCACAGTCTCAAATATTACTAATCTATCACCCCCTCTATCAAAAATTATATTTTTCCTCCCCCCAAAACAACTCTTATCTATTCTTCTTATAGTATAAAAGCTCAAATCTCTTTACATTTATATTAATATGGGCTAGTTGGCTAACGATAGCAGGATAGAGTGGGGGATACTTTTTGAGGGTGTGGGTCTCCTGCCTGGGCTGTGTGTTTATGTCTTTAACAGCATATCCACAAAGAACTCAAGACAAAGCTGATAGAGTGATTCTCAACCAACTAGCCAGAAGGAAGATCCTATAAAAGAACATCTGAAATATAACCAAACAGCATAAACAAACGACATAAAGGGTAACTGAAGAACATCAGGCTCAGGATATCAAAGAGACTGCACCACTGAAACTCCCAGACCTTCGATAAAGAATATTACACCACAAAGGAGGGAAGTCAAAGCAGACTACCCCCACCACAAAAAAAAAAAACAAACAATAAATAAATAAATAAAAACAAACAAAAAGAATCCAACATGGTAAGACGCAAAAATAACCCCTCAATGAAAAGAAAAGAGGAATCCTCAGAAAGAGAGATAGATGAAATAGACATAGCCCAAATGTCAGAGATGGAATTCAAAACAATGGTGGTAAAGAAGCTCAATATACTCGACATCCTTAAAATCAACTATGACAACCTTCAAGGAAGTTACCAGCAGCTCCAAGAAAATTACAGGGAACTTGCAGAGAACTACACCAGCATAAAAAAAGACATAGAAATTGTTAACAAGAACCAGGAAGAACTTAAGAATACAATCTCTGAACTGAAAAACACAGTAGAATCAGTCAAAAGCAGACTAAACGAAGCAGAGGATCGGATTAGTGAGTTAGAAGATAATGTAGAGAAAAACTCCCAGGCAATACAGCAAAATGAAAAACGATTGAAAAAATATGAACAAGATGTAAGGGAATTACAGGATAGCATCAGAAAAAATAATTTAAGGATCATCGGAATACGAGAGGAAGAAGAATAGGAATATGGAATTGAAAATCTGATAGGAGAAATAGTGACAGAAAATTTTCCGAACCTGATGAGAGAAAAGCTATGCAAGTCCAAGAAGCACTGAGAGTTCCAATCAAGAGGAACCCCCAAAAACCCACTCCAAGGCACATCATAGTTAAAATGGCAACATTCCAAGACAAAGAGAGAATCCTAAAAGCAGCAAGAGAAAAGCAGCAAATAACATACAAGGGAGCTCCGATAAGGCTATCAACTGATTTCTCAACAGAAACATTACAAGCCAGAAGGGAATGGTCAAAAATATTTCAAGCAATGAAAAACAAAGGCCTACAACCAAGAATACTCTACCCAGCAAGACTCTCATTCAAAATAGAAGGTGAAATAAGGAGTTTCTCAGACAAAGGAAGACTGAAAGAATACATCTCCACCAAACCAGCATTGCAGGAGATGCTAAAGGGAGTGTTCTAAGAAAAAAGAAGAAAAAAACAAAAGAGGAGAGGAACAGAGGTACAAAGGGAAATGAATAAATACACGTCAATAATAACCTTAAATGAAAATGGATTAAATGCTCCCATTAAAAGACATAGGGTAACGGAATGGATAAGAAAACAGGACCCACATATTTGCTGTCTACAAGAAACACACCTCAAAACAAAAGATTTACACAGACTGAAAGTAAAGGGATATAAAAAAATATTCCAAGCAAACGGACCGGAAAAAAAAAGCCGGGGTAGCAGTTCTCATATCAGACAAAATGGATTTCAAAGCAAGGGCAATAAAAAGAGACAAAGAAGGACATTTCATAATACTTAAAGGAACAATCCATCAAGAAGATATGACTTTGATAAACATATATGCACCCAACATAGGAGCACCCAAATACATAAAGCAAATACTAGAAGACCACAAAAAGGATATCAACAACAACACACTCATAGTAGGGGACTTCAACACTCCATTATCAACAATAGGCAGATCATCAAAGCAAAGAAACACCAAGGATATACAGGCATTGAACAACACACTGAACCACATGGATCTAACTGATATATATAGAACTTTTCACCCCAAAGAAGCAAAATATACATTCTTTTCAAGTGCACATGGGACATTTTCAAAGATAGACCACATGATAGGTCACAAAACAAGCCTCAACAAATTCAAGAAAATTGAAATCATATCAAGCATCTTTTCAGATCACAATGCCTTGAAAGTAGAAATCAACCTCAGAGAAAAAAATCAAAGACACCCAAACTCATGGAGATTGAATAACATGCTATTAAATAATGAATGGGTTAACAATGACATCAAAGAAGAAATCAAGAAATTTCTAGAAACTAATGATAATGAGCACACAACAACCCAAAACCTGTGGGATACAGCAAAAGCAGTCCTGAGAGGGAAGTTCATAGCAATACAGGCATATCTGAAAAGGCCAGAAGAATCTCAAATAAAAAACCTAACCACAATGCTACAAGAACTAGAACAAAAACAACAAACAAAGCCTAGGGCAAGAAGAAGGAATGAAATCATCAAGGTCAGAGCAGAACTAAATGACATAGAGACTAAACAAACAATCCAAAAGATCAACAAAACTAGGAGCTGGTTCTTCGAAAAAATCAACAAAATCGAGAAGCCTCTAGCCAGTCTAATCAAGAAAAAAAGAGAGAAGACACAAATAAACAAAATCAGAAATGAAAGAGGAGAAATCACGACTGATACCTCAGAAATACAAATGATAGTTAGAAATTACTTCAGACAACTGTATGACAAGAAATTTGACAATCTAGAAGAAATGGACAAATTTCTAGAAACATACAACCTTCCGAAACTGAATCAAGAAGAAGTAGAAAGTCTCAACAAACCAATAACAAAAAAGGAAATTGAAACAGTAATCCAAAATCTCCCGGCACACAAAAGCCCTGGACCGGATGGCTTCACAGGCGAATTCTACAAAACATTCAGGGAAGAACTAACTCCTATCCTCCTCAAACTGTTCCAAAAAATCCAAGAAGAGGGGAAAATCCCAAACTCTTTCTATGAAGCCAGTATTATCCTAATCCCCAAACCAGGTCAAGACACAACAAAGAAAGAAAACTACAGGCCAATATCACTGATGAACATCGATGCTAAAATCCTCAATAAAATATTGGCAAATAGGATCCAGCAATACATCAAAAAGATCATACATCATGATCAAGTGGGCTTCATTCCAGGGATGCAAGGATGGTTTAATATTCGCAAATCAATAAATATAATACATCACCAAAACAGAATGAAAGACAAAAATCACATGATCATTTCAATAGATGCAGAAAAAGCATTTGATAAAGTACAACACCCATTTATGATGAAAACACTCAACAAAATGGGAATAAAGGGAGCATATCTTAACATAATTAAGGCTATATATGAGAAGCCTGAGGCCAACATCATACTCAATGGACAAAAACTGAAAGCATTCCCCCTGAACTCAGGAACTAGACAAGGTTGTCCACTCTCTCCACTCCTTTTCAACATAGTGTTGGAAGTCCTAGCCACAGCAATCAGACAAGAAAAAGAAATAAAAGGCATCCAAATTGGGAAAGAGGAAGTAAAACTTTCATTATATGCAGATGACATGATAGTATACCTAGAAAATCCTATAAACTCCACTAAAAGACTACTCGATATAATAAGTGAATTTGGCAAAATCGCAGGGTACAAAATAAATATACAGAAATCTAAGGCATTTCTGTACACCAACAATAAAATAGCAGAGACAGAGACAAAAAAGAAAATACCATTTACTATAGCAACAAGAAAAATAAAGTACCTAGGAATAAACTTAACCAAAGAGATAAAAGACCTGTACACTGAAAATTACATAACATTGAAGAAAGAAATTAAGGAAGAAACAAATAAAAGGAAGCAAATACCATGTTCCTGGATGGGAACAATCAACATCATCAAAATGGCCATACTACCCAAAGCAATTTACAGATTCAATGCAATCCCTATTAAAATACCAATGACATATTTCACAGACCTAGAACAAATACTCCATAAATTCATATGGAACCAAAAAAGACCCCGAATAGCAAAAGCAATCTTGAGACAGAAGAACACAGCAGGAGGAATCACAACACCAGATATCAAACAATACTACAAAGCCACTGTAATCAAAACAGTATGGTACTGGCATAAGAACAGACATATAGATCACTGGAACAGAATAGAGAGTCCAGAAATAAACACAGGCCTCTATGGTCAACTAATATTTGATAAAGGAGGAAGGAACATAAAATGGAGTGAGAAGAGCCTTTTTAACAAATGGTGCTGGGAGAACTGGATAGGGACCTGCAAAAAAATGAAACTAGACCACCAACTTACACCACACACAAGAATAAACTCAAGATGGATCAAAGACTTAAATGTAAGCTGTGACACCATAAAAGTCCTAGAGGAAAACATAGGCAAGAAAATATCAGATATCTCACGTAACAATCTCTTCACGGATACATCTCCTAAAGCAAGAGAAATAAAGGAAAAAATAAATAAATGGGATTACATCAAACTGAAGAGTTTCTGCTCAGCAAAAGAAAACATCAGCAAGATGAAAAGGAAACCAACCATATGGGAAAACATATTTGCCAATGACATCACAGACAGGGGACTGATTTCCAAAATATATAAAGAGCTGATACGACTAAACATCAAGAAAACAAACAACCCAATTAAAAAATGGGCAAGGGACCTGAACAAACACTTCTCCGAAGAGGACATACAGAAGGTCCATAGACACATGAAAAAATGCTCAACATCATTAGCCATCAGGGAGATGCAAATAAAAACCACAATGAGATACCATTTTACACCAGTCAGAATGGCCATCATCAACAAATCAACAAGCAACAAGTGCTGGCGAGGATGTGGAGAAACGGGAACCCTACTGCACTGCTGGTGGGAATGCAGACTGGTGCAGCCACTATGGAGAACAGTATGGAATTACCTCAAAAGATTAAAAATGGAACTGCCTTTTGAACCAGCGACTCCACTACTAGGATTATACCCGAAGAATCTTGAAACACCAGTTCAAAAGAACTTATGCACTCCTATGTTCATTGCAGCACTGTTTACAATAGCTAAGTGCTGGAAACAACCTAAGTGCCCATCTGTAGATGAGTGGATCAAAAAACTGTGGTACATTTACACAATGGAATACTATGCAGCAGAAAGAAAGAATGAACTCCTGCCATTTGCAACAACATGGATGGAACTAGAGAGAATTATGCTTAGTGAAATAAGCCAGGCAAAGAAAGAAAAATACCATATGATATCACCTAATACAGGAAACTAAAGAACAACACAAACAAAGGAACTAAATAGAACAAAGAGCAGAATAGCAGTCAATAGGGGGGAGGGGAGAGGGAGAGAAGGGGGATAAGTAAGGGAAGGGATTAGTCAAAGAACCCATATAAAAGACTCATGGACATGTACAACGGGGAGGGATATGATTGCGGGAGAGGGGGTGGGTTGGGTGGGGGAGAGAAATTAGGGGAAAAGGGGACAACTGTAATTGAAAAACCAAAAAAAAAAAAAAAAAAGATTACTGCTAAAAAAAAAAAAGAATACACTAATTGAAATAAAGAACAATTTACAGGGAAACAACAGTAGAGCGGATGAATACAGGAATCAAATCAGTGATTTGGAACATAAGAAAGCAAAAAACAACCAATCAGAACAAGAGGAAGAAAATAAATTTGTTCCAGCCATGATGAAGGCATAAGTAGACATACTTTGCCTCCTTGAACAACCATAAGAAGGATTACACCTACCTCAAAACAAATACAATCAGAAGTGCCAGAAAATTGAACTGTATAGATGCCCGATAACCAAGGAATTAAGAAGAACTATTCATCCAGACAGGTAGGAGGGGCAGAGATGGAAGGTCAGGGCAGAGAGGATGCAGTGTGACAGAGGATAGGTGGTGGTGGTAGACAGTGGCTGCTCAGGCAAAATGAGTGTTTCTGGTCTCACATTCTGTGTGGTGGGTAAAAGTCAGGAGGGATACCTGGGGAGTGATCCTAACCCCAGGTTAGACCACACAGCTCACAGTTTCAATGCTGGAAAAATAGAACCTTCTTGCTTCTGGCTGTGAAAACCAGTAGGGGTATTGGGTGGTGGAAAAACTGTCCATCTCTGAGAAGAGTCTGTTTAGAGGTCCCCATGGTCCTAGAACATCCTCAAACCCACCCACTCTGGGAACCACAACCAAGGCAACAGCTAGAGGGGTGCAGATCACATATGGGAAGTGGGTGAAGTGACTGGAAAACGGGTGAGTGCTGAGCAAGCAGCATTATTCCCTCTATGACCCCTCCCCTACATACAGAGCCACAAGATGGTGAACCCACCCCACACTGATTGTAAGGCACCACCCCTTACAATGTAACAGGTGTGACAGTGCTACCTAAGAAACAGAAGCAAACACAGGAAGCCTATCAAATTCAGGAAACAAAGAAGTATGGCCCAAATGAAAGAACAGATCAAAAAAAAAAAAAAAAAGAACTGATCAAAACCCCAGAAAAAGAACTAAGCAAAAAGAAGAGAGCCGACCTATGAGATGCAGAGTTCAAAACACTAGCGATAATGATGCTCAGAGAAATGACTGAGTATGGCCACAAAATAAAAGAAGAAGTGAAGGTTATACAAAGTGAAATAAAGAAAAATATACAGGGACCAACAGTGATAGGAAGGAAACTGGGATCGAAATCAATTATTTGTAACAAAAGGAAGGAATAAACATTTACCTGAAACAGAAAGAAAAAACAAGACTTGAAAAAAACAAGGAAAGCTTAGGAGTCTCTGGGACAACTTTAAACATGCCAACATAAATCATAGGGATGCCAGAGGGAGAAGAAAAAGAGCAAGAAATTGAAAACTTATTTGAAAAAATAATGAAAGGGAATTTTCCTAATCTGGTGAAGGGAATAGACATACAAGTCCAGGAAGCACAGAGAGTCCCAAACAAGTTGGACCCAAAGAGGACCACACCAAGACACATCATAATAAAAATGCTAAAGGTTAAAGAAAAAGAGAAAATCTTAAAAGAAGCAAGAAAAGTTTGTTACTTACAGGGGATTACCCATAAGACTATTAGCTGATTTCTCAAAAGAAACGTTGCAGGCAAGAAGGGACTGGTGAGAAGTATTCAATGTGATGAAAATCAAGGACCAAAAACCTAGATTACTCTATCCAGCAAAGCTATCATTTAGGATGGAACGGCAGATAAAGTGCTTCCCAGACAAGGTAAAGCTAAAGGAGTTCATCATTACCAAGCCCTTATTATATGAAATGTTAAGGGCACTTATTTAAGAAAAAGAAAATAAAAACGATGAACATTAAAATGACAACAAATTCACAACTATCAATAATTGAATCTAAAAAACTAAGCAAACAACTAGAATAGGAATAGAATCATAGATATGGAGATCATATAGAGCATTATCAGCAGCAAGGTGGAAGGAGGAGAATGGGAGAAAAGGTACAGAGATTAAGAAGCATAATTGGTAGGTACAAAATAGAGAGGGGGGTGTTAGGAATAGTAAAGAAGATGGAGAAGCCAAAGAACTTATATGCATGACCCAGGGACATGAACTAAGGAGGTGGGATTGCTGGAGGCAAGGGGTATCAGGTGGAGGGGGGCAAAGGGGAAAAAATGGGGACAACTGTAATAGCATAATGAATAAAATGTACTTAAAAAAAGAAAAGAAAAAGAATCCAAGAATGAGGAGTATAAATTTACAATTTATTTCTCAAGAGTCTGATAATATAAAGAAAATGTTGAAAGGTTAAATATATAAAATAAAATCTGCTATTTATTCAACTATAAATTGATATAAAGGTTTACTTACTAGGTGATTCATTACAGCAGTCTTTGTAAATGATAAAAATGTAATACTGAAAATGTTCCTCAGTTTGTAGTGTTAATATGTTAGTTCCTCCATATGTAATACTAAAATGTTGTAGAGTGTGGTCTTTATGAAGGCAGGGATTTTGTTTTTTTCAATTCTGGATTTTTAGTGTCTGGAATTGCACATGACACATGGAAGATGAGCCTTACACAGTTACTAACTAAATGAATACTCCCATAAAGTGAAGGATTTCATAGCTACAAAAAAAGAGGGAGGTAGATTTATATGTTCTGGTATGTGAAGACCAATATATACTAAAGTAAAAGGGCCAAATGCTGAATTGTATTTATGTTATGATACAAGCTTGTTGAAAAATAAGAAAGAAAATGTGCTTATATATGTATACATACATATATATTTTTGTGTATGAATATATGCATAAAATGTCAGAAGGAAAATGTTAAAATGATAACAGTGGTGGTTATAGGAATGTGGAGACAGAGCAGCAGGGGGCTTTTACTTTTAACTCTATACCCTTGTGTACTGTTTATATTTTTTCAGAATTAACATATATAAAACTTTCATTAAAAATATGAATTCTGTGGAAAAACCCAAGCTCATTTTTATTAAAAAAGATGAACTCTGTGGAGAGATTGAAAACCTACAGCCAGTAGAGGTCTGTTTTTAGAATTTGTGTTATCTTTACATGATCTTCATCTACAGAGCCTACTCCATTACTGGCAAAGAAAACCCAAGGAAGAAGTTATAAATGGAAATTAATGAGTATTGGTTGGGTAGGAGAATTAGAAAGTAGAACCTTTATTATCAAAGTATATATTTTGTTTTTCTATTTTTTCAGTTTGGGCTAAAATTTTATATTCAAAGTTAAGAAATGTGCATGTCACTGAATGCAAAAACCCATATGTTCTGTGTCAGTCGACACCACTTACTTTCAATGAGATAGAATGGCTTATTTAAACTTTGAATTTTCCCATTGGGTTTAGACGATTCAGCTGTTTATCCAGCAGCACTCTGCTTAAAAATAGATGGGATGACATTTGTGAGTGCTTTTAAAAAAATATCCTTTGGAGAGAGAAGCAGAATTCTAATGCCACATTTATCATTTATATTATGTAAGGAAGGCAAGTTTTATGTTATGAGGACTTCATATAAATTATTCTCCTTTCTAACATACAACTTATAGCTATTTGAAACCAATCCCAATCATTGAATATATGATATATATAAATATATCTCAGCTGAATTTCACTTTTTGTTAGCTGTAATTAATTTAATAGTTGGAAATAGTTTTTAATAATTGCACATGGAGATTTTTTCTTCTTTCACCCTTCTAATTATGTACTTGCCTCCATCATTCTTTTGTTAACTCTTTATTGAATGCCTGCTATGTGGCAGGCACTATGGTTACAAAGTAAAATATAAAGCTGATTTTTGAGTATATTTTACCTGATTTTATAGACTTATTTAATATTGTTTATGCCAGCCTGCCAAAAATAAGTGGTTAATATTAGCCTTAAATCTGCTGTCATATGATTCCACAGAGTCTAGAATAAGAATTAAAATAGGTTAAGCTGAAAATATACCGTCATCCAAAATTTCAAACTGAGTAGATATACAGGAGAACTGTAGTCAATTAAAGTATGAAATATTAAAATCAGCGTTCCAATCTTGGTAGAATTGTTGATAGCAGAGGATTACATCACCAGGAGGAAATGAAACCAAATGCATCACATCCCCCCACAGAAAAATACACCTATCTCATAATCCTACTGTTTTTATTTATTAAAAGCAACACATTTTAGGAGAAAATTGCATTTATTGGCTAATATGAAAGAGGAAATCAGGTCTGTGTAAGGGCAAAGGTGCATGTTGGTACAATGCAACATTTTTATCCTCAGTTCCTTTAGCAGTTTTCTCTGAGGACTCATAAAAGTTAATGGGATTAGACTCTGTTTCTTCCTTCTTCAGGCCTTCTCCTGACTCTGAATGCTGTTACACAGATGGCCGATGAATGGTATTTGCTTACTGAGAAAGAATTGAACTCTTTACCCCTCCCATTCTCTGACTTGAATACCTGGCTTGCTCCATGTTGGGCTTGGACCTGCTGCTGCTGTGAGGCAGCCTGCTGACCTGAAGACTTCACAGTGAGTGGTCAGGTTAAGATGGAGAAAGAATTCTCAGTCACCCATTCTTCCATCCCCCTTTGGAATCTATCTCACCGAAGTAGTCTAAGTGGCCTTCCCACTGGGCACATTGCTTTATCATGACTGTATTTTCCTTTTCTTAGATTTTGTAAATTTTTTTAATGGTCTGGATCCAAGAGCAGGGACTTTGTGTTTTCTTTTGACTAGCATGGTATAGTTCTGAGCACCCCTTGGCATTCGGTAAAAGTGATAAATACCAATAATGAACAATGGAGCATGTTCTCAAGTTCCCAGGGCTGGCTACAGGAGAACTCACAATGAGGGAAAAAATTAATCAAATTCTAACACAAAGGCAAGATTTAGCCTATCATTTGGTCCAACTGCTACATGTGAAAAAGTGTGTTATAAAATGGCACACAGATTTTGTGTGTGTGGGGCCGTGCGTATTGTCTAGGTTTTCAAGATGTGTTTTCCATCTTTCCAGCTGTGGTGTCATGATGTCACAGGGTTTGAAATCCAGACATATGTTATATTCTTTCTTCTTTTCCATTTATGTTTAAGCCTTCAATATAGTGAATTAGCTCTCCCTCCTCAATAACATAGAGTGCTTATTTCTTTTTATAAAAATGGAGTATTTAGACATAAGGTGCTATTTACATATATTGCCTTTTATGACTCCTTTCAGCTCTGTTTGCATGTGATTTTCAACTCAGGTGTGAACACATTAATTTTGTCAACAATACACTTCATTAATCTCATACCTATACAAATCTATCACCTTTATAAACAAAACTTTCAAAAACACCAAAATTTAAAAATATTAGACCTAATTTATAATTGAGAAAGCAAAATAGCCCAGATTATCAAAGTCATATGCAGTAATGAATGCACTAAACATTTTTATTTCTCTCCAAATTCAGTGGTACTTTGGAAAAAAGACTAATACTTTTTAATCAGTAGTACATTATTAGTGGATGACATCTAATTTCTTAGTGATTTAAAAATAATGTAGATTGGGATGGAGCCATGGAATTAAAACAATGAGCAGGGAGGGATGGGGGCAGAGAAAGAGAGAGAGAGAGAGAGAGAGAGAGACAGAGAGAGAGAGAGAGAGAGAGAGAGAGAGACAGAGAGAGAGAGAGAGAGAAAGGATGAGAGATGAGAGAGAGAGGAAGAAACTGTGTTAGAACAATATGGTTCAAGTTTAAAACTAGAAGCAGCAGAAAACTAGCTTGTAAAATTTATCCAAGTAGAGTGCAGGCTAGGCTGTCTTGGGGAAATAAACATTAAACTTAAGCAATGTTTTTTTTTTTTTTTTAAAGAATAATATTCAACCGTCTGTGGTAAGAAAGCTTCAGTGAGTGGGTAAAAAACTGAATTTTCCTGGTGTTTTAGCTCAACGAAATTATTGTCCTGTCACATGCACAGGACTTAAATACAGAGCAATACAGGCTAGTAAAATATAACTAATCTACTTGAGATAGGGAATTATTATTTTTTAGCAATTCATCAATTTTAATCACACCTATCAAAGTCTTTTGGTTGATAAGAAATATTCCATTGTGTGGTTTATAAACAAATACGACTAAATGCTCTCAGCAGTTGTAGAGCACAGTAACTGGGCATGCTTGGTATACATATTTGCATGGCCTGTAATGCATGGCACTGTGCCTTGCTCACACAGGAATTGTTCAAATTTCACATGTTTGCTGTATGAGGAAAGTGTAGGATATTACTCACCCTTCCCCCTATCAATTACTCTATTTGATAATGGGCAGCAAATTTTTCTGAGTAATGAGTAAACTCTTAGAGCCAGGTTGTTAAATATGTAATTCTAAATTTTATAAATACTTCTAATGGAAGTGGAATGAATATAGAGTAGTTTACAACTTGTTCCTGAGACTTGGACATCCTAAGTAGGCCTCTGAGTTGCTTGCTTGTGGGTAGATGCTGTAGACATTTAATCACTTGATAATTTATTAGTAATGTGGTTAATTCATATCAGATAATTTTATTCCAAAATGAGTATGAGGTGTTTTCTGTTGCTTTTACTATTTATTTTGTAATAAAATTATGATAGTAGCATTCATTTATAAATATTGCATTGAGCATGACAAATGTATATTTTTTAAGGAGAAAAATACGAGTCTTAGACAATTTTCCCTCAAAAGTGAAATACTAGAGGTGAAAACTAGCCTGTAGTTTTATTATACTTGAAAATAAATTAATGTGCATTCAACATAGTATTTTATTATTCTCCTTTTGTAGCGTACCTTGGTTTAAAAAAAATGTGTTTCATAAAAGAGATGCCAAATTAGATTTGGAAGTGAAGAAAAGTTGTTTCTAAATTCTAATTCAGATACTGAGTTGCAATTTGAACTAAACAATAAACGATAAAGGACTTAGTCCCTGTTCCATGCATGAAGAAGTTCTTTTTTTTTTTTTTTTAATATAATTTCTTGCTTTTGAAAGAGTAGGCTAGAAGGACTAATTTTTCTTTAGACATTGACCTAGGATTCATGACTTTATTATTTTCTTCATTTCATGATAACTCTGCCCACAGGATATAATCAATGAATCAATTCATCCATTCACTTGTATTGACCAATTCCGATATGCCAAACACTGCAGGAGCAGAAAACACAAGTATCAGTAGATTCATAATTGCCCGCAGGGATCTTTCTGTCTGTCGGAGGGAGAGGTGAGAGTAGCGAAGGCGAGAAAGTAACAAATGCTCAACTGTAGTTACAATCAACTGTGGAAATTGCTAGAAAACACATAGTAGACAGTGCAATTAGCATGAAAGTTGGTCGAAGGAGGTTATACCTGGCCTGATACTTGAATGATGGGCATACTTTGCCAGCTGGGCTCAGGGCAAGATGATACTACAGCAGAGGAAATACTGTAAGTGGAGGATGGCCATGGGAAATGGCACAATGTGCTCTGCAGAAAATACCAAAGTACATACAACACATGGAGTGTTCAAACAAAACAAACTTCACTTCTGATGGAGTCCTCTCTGGGCACCGCTAGAAACAGATTAAGTTGAAAGCACGCAGTCTCCTGCTAATAGTCTTGATCTAAAGCATAAAACATCTTTTTCAGAATTCATTTTCTTTCTTTTTTTTTTTTCCTATCAGTCACATGGCAGAAAGCAATAGAAATGGCTGCTTTTGTTTCTGGGACACAGGTTGTCTTTTCTAAATCTACATTTCCTCCCTCTCTCATCAAGCCTGGCTGCCCAGGGAGATTCTGCAAACTAGCCTTTCTTCTTAACTGATCCTTCTTTCCTGAACAGGTCATTAACCATCTGCTCAGCCACCCTCCACTGCTACATCCCACACTCAGACACCATTTATTACATCTCTTCTCCACAAGACCTCATTTCTGTTTATGCCTAAAGTCCACATCCAAGGCTTCGCCCTTCCACCTTCTGCTTCTGCACTTCCTCTAACACACGGCACTGGCACTGAGATACCTTTACCCATGACCTCAGTTGTACATATAACACTTAAAGGGCTTCTGTGTTCCACACATCAGCCTTTCTTATATTATCAGCTCATCCAGAGTCATCTTTCATTTCCCAAAATATCATTACAGCATTAGTTTCCTATGGCTGCTTTATCAAATTATCACAAACTTAGTGGTTTAGAGCAACTCACACTTATTTTCTCACTGTTCCGGAGACCAGAAGTCCAAACTCTGTTCATCAAGCTAAAACCAAGGTTTTGGCAGGGCTGAGCTTCCTCTGGAAGCTCTATGGGAGAATCCATTTCCTTGCCTTTTCCACCTCTAATAGACACTTTCCTACCCCTGGCACCCTCTTCCTGGCTCAAGTCCCTTTCCTTCCACTTCAAAACCAGCTGCATACCTCTTCACATCTCTCTGCTCCCATGGTTATGTGGCCTTTTTCTGTGATCAAGTCTCCCTCTGCCTCCCTTTTATAAGGACAGTTGTGATCACATTTAGTGCCTGCCCAGATAATCCAAGATAAGGTCCCCATGCTAAAATCGTTAATTTAGTCACATCTGTAGAGTCAATTTGCCACATAAGGTAATATTGACTGTTTCCTGGGATTAGGGTGTGGCTATATTCTGAGCTATTTTTGACATACCACAATTACCAACACTGGTTTACGGTTAATTAAGTACCGACTCCGTGCCAGGCATCATTTTATGAGGTAGACACCATTATTATCTCTGTTTTAAGGTCACATAGAGAAATGGCAGAAATAAGATTCAAACTGATGTCTGTCAATGCAAAAGGCTTTGCTCCTCACACAACACTGTATTGTCTCTCACATTTTGAGACTGTGTGTCACATATGCTGGTTTGGATCACAGGGGCCCTGAAGATTATCATGGTCAACACAAAATGAAACATTCCCAGAAATTTTACATTTCCCTTCGCTAGCTGTATTTCCAGATATTTCTTCCAGAGAGAGTATGGCTAATTAAGTGCTTCAGTGGGTACAAGCAGTAATTTGCTGCCCCCATGAAAGACTAGTGGAAGCCCCCTGCATAGTCTGACATCAGGCTGTGGCCGACAAACATTAGGGGCTCACTGAGCTCAGGCAAAAGCACTGTGGAAAGAATAATCATAGAGTAGAACCAGGAAAAATAGTGTTGAAAAGAACAATGGTTATGAAACAGAAATGTGAGGCCCAGCCACTTTCATTGTGGAGGGAGCAAGAAAGGCAGAAAACTCCCGGAGGCACAGAGGCTATAGAAGAAAGCCTAGAGCAAAGAATGCAGTACAATGAAAGGTACTTTCAGATTAACAGTAAGGACAAAGTGCACCCAGAGAGGACCACTGGAGGTGGGAAAGCGAATGAACAGGTAGGCAAGGACAAACCAAGGATTTAAAAAAAAAAATCCATTGTTCGTTTTTAAGATTAAAATTCTCTGTCATTTGAAGGAGGCAGTGGGCCATGTGCAGAATAGAAAGAGATGGCCCTGGGAGTCAGCAGACCAAGGAGCACAGTCCTTAAAAATAGTGTCACTTAGGGCAATTTGAGCCTCAGCTGTCTCATTTACAGAATGGGAATATGAGCAGATGAAAGAATTTATGTGAACTGCATTATCACAGTACTTTGCAGGAATAAGTAATGAAGAATCTTTGCATTCAGTTTCTGCAACATCATCAGAACAAAGGTGATAAAGCTTGTTAGGGAGTCCAAGTATATATTCATGCATTCATATAGGATTTACTTTGTGCTTGATCATGGCTACTACCCATGAATAAAAGAATGAATATCTTCTTTCATGGAACTAATAGGTTAGTGATGTAGGCAATCCTATATAAAATAGAAGAAGCATGATAAAGAACTAATGGATGCTAAGAGAACATATTGGGAGAAGGTACTGAACTCAAACCCAGACAAAAAGGGCTTCCTGGACGAAGTGCCATCTCAGAGGAGAAGGTTGAAAGAGATTCAGTAGGGAAGAGAGGAGTTTGGGATGGATGGAGAGAAGAGACAAAAGAGAAAGCAGCTCATGCAAAGGTCCTGGACATGAGAATATGGCACTTTGAGAAAGTTAAAAAGTTGATTTGTGTGGCTGAAACAAAGATGGGACAGAGGACGTGTTAAGAAATGAAGCTGTGAAGGAAAATGTCTTCACTTATGTCATACCCTGTAATTTATGTTAAGGAGTGTGGACTTTATCCCATAGGTAAGAAGGAATCATTGAAGGATTTATATGCAGAAGATTTAATGATTCTATGTATTTTAGAAATATTCTCTGGGCTACCGTACATGGAATGGACTCTAGTAACAGAAAACTAGAGGTAGGAAGACCACTTGGAGATATTTACAGTAATCTAGATGAGAAACCAGAGGGCTTTAACTAGGATAGTGGCAGAGGGAATGGAGAGAAGTGAATAGAAATAAAATTTATATGACTTTGTGATTTTCCACTCATTTACTCATTCATCCAACCAACTTTTATGACTTTACCTTGGAAATGTAAGGGTGAGATAGAGTGGAAATAGTCAAGGTTTTTCCCATGTTTCTGCATTGAAAACAAAACAAAACAAAAAATGGGTAGGCAATGGTGTAATTTACAGAGGTAGGAAGCACAGGTTAATAAGGCCTGTGGGGAAGATACAAAGCCCAGTTTTAGAGGTTTGAGCAATACCTTTATTTTTATAATGCAGATATATATCCTTGTGTTCTCCAGACTGTGAGATTAAATTAAGTAACAGTAACAATAATAACCAAGTTTAGTGATATTTTAGTCCTCTCTCATCTTTCCTCCTCCTCCACTCAATTCTGATTGTCCCCAAGAATGGGCTTACCATGTATTTGGGAACAAATCTGTTTGCTGCCTTCTGCTTTGGTCTCTTTGCCATGGTGCCAAGAATGTCATATGATGGTAGACAATCTGTAACAAAGCTGCTGTCTCAGTTACTCTGCCTCAGTAGATAGATACTCTGTGGCCTTTGCGCTCTCTCTCTCTCTCTCTCTCTCTCTGTGTGTGTGTGTGTATGTGTGTGTGTGTGAAGGAAAGGTTGTGGTGCTGTTTTCTCTAGGTTTTCTGCATTAATTAACACTGGGAGTTAACATATGAGTCTGTAAATAACACATGCCTTGCATTTGGCAACTATGCATCTCATCTTGAAGCACGAGTGGGCTGATCACTGGAGACAAAAGAAGTATGAAAGGGAAGATGGTCAGATAGCCTTGCAGATTTATATTATTAGGTTGGTGTTAGGTAGCAATAATGGATAAAATGTTATGCTGGTATAACAGGAAATAGGAGAAAATAACTTAGTGGTCACAAAAATTTGTTTTCTAGTTAGTTTCTTACAGCTTTAAAATGGACACAATGCACTCTATAGGTTCTGGGTACTGGGGAGAAGGGAAGTGGAAAAAATATTAGAATTAAAGGAGCAAAAAAGTGCATGGGGCAGCCAGGATGCTCTGGAGCAAAGAGGTGTGTGAGGGAAAGGGAGAAAAGTGGAAAAGAAAATGAACACATAACAAATACAAAACAATCCACCACATTTGAGCTTCCAACAGAGTTCTACAAATAGAGAATAGCCATGAAATTGGATATATTTTAAAACCTTGAAGTACGAATATCTGTCTTGGTGTTCTTAAAAATGAACTGTAAGCCCTGGCTGCTGTGGCTCAGTGGATTGAGCGTCGGCCTGTGAACCAAGTGTCGCTGGTTCGATTCCCAGCCAGGGCACATGACTAGGTTGCATGTCCAGGTCCCCAGTTGGGGGTGCAAGTGAGAGGCAACCACACAGTGATGTTTCTCTCCCTCTCTTTCCCCTCTCCCCTCTCTCTAAAAATAAATAAACAATCAAACAAACAAATTTAAAAAAAGAAATAAATCCTTACAATAATGGTCAATTATTAAAAACAAAACAAAACTGTGATAGAGAAAAAGGACACACTCCTACTTCTCATAGATTTACTAAATTAGAGAAGTTTCAAGAGAAATGGCTAAAATTTATAGGTGGAATATGGATGATATTTAAGTGAAACTAAATTATTAATGTGGTAGCTAAATACTTGTGCTCAAACATCCTGTTTATACTTCTAAGAAAAACAGACATTGTGAACAAAAAAGGCGGGGTAGAGTAATAAAAGTTCTTTCTGTCTATACAGATCTGCTTGTGATGTTTAAAGATTTCCACAAAACAAAAATATCAGGTGTCCACAGCCTATTTCCTACACAAGAAAACAAAATGGGAAGCTGGACAGTCGGAACAGAAGAAACATTTCCTTTTAATTTCTCCAAAATTTCTCACATAGTTCGGCTGTTTTGAAGAGACCTTCTGAAATACCTTTTGAGGTCACCTACTTTGAGAAAATAGAGTTTCTAATTTTCAGGTGACATGGCAGTGAGCCCAGAGAACAAAAATCTTAATCATATTTCCCACTTTTGTCATTCTTGTAGAAAAGAAAAGACTGTAATTTTTTTTACCATCTTGCTAAGCTTTCACTAGTTACAGGGATTTGTGTTTCAGTATGACTAAAATAAAAATCCCTGTGTTAAAAACTGGAAAACTGGATCATAAAAAGCATAGCCAAAGTAGCCATGGAAGTCTCAGAGAAGTCTCACGGTTTTTAATTTCATGAACTTCACTGAACAAACAAGTACACTTTCCACATGAACCAAAATCGTTGCAGTCATGGTAAATAAGAAAGTAGTAGCCACAATTAATATTACTGTTATACTGCTATTTTAAAAATACAATCTTACAAAATAAAATCCAACTACAGTAAAGCTGGAATAATTTTAGCAGCTGAAAATACTACCTTCTCTAGAATAACAGGTACTTAGAAATGAAATGACTCAGGAACATACACGACGTAGGTATTCTGTTTTCTTTAGAGCACATTCTACATCAATTTATCATATATCATGCTAAATGCTAGATGTATTCAATAAGCAGTGCTTAAGTTTGCCTGTTTTTGCTGTATCTAAATATTTTGCTGTTTTAGCTCAAATTCACTCTGCACTATAATGATAAAATTATTTTATAGATGACATTCTTACTAAAAAGATGTATTTCTCCCTCATCCCCTCAAGTACTATAAGCAACCGAATCAAAGGAAGAGGGTACATTGAGGGTACTCCTGACAAAACTGTTCATCCCAAATTCACAGAGTGAAACATAAAATTAACCTCGGCATGTTAAAAGAAGAATTATGAATTAGCACAGAAATCAAGCACAAAGAGACTGTTTATTTTCCATAGTCAAGAATTGTCATTAGCTTACCTTATTAGCTGAAATGCCAAACAGAATGTCTTTATGGAAAATTAAGTTCATTATTCATCTCAGCTCTGATTTGGTATGGTGCAGCTGAGAGCATTTAGCTTCTCACTATGATTTGCCGATGCAAAGTGGGTGAATAAGGCAGTAAACACAGAACTTGGGAGGTGGGGAGTGGTTGGCCATGGCTCACAACTCTAGACTTGCAACTTTACATTTTATTCACATGAAATATGTAATGAAATCAAATCTTATCACTAAAGAATATCACTTAAGTGCATAGTTAGTACAGATTTTTAAGCCCATGCAATTTTGCATAGCATTTGCTGGAATAATGTCCTGCATGCTCACCATCCCAGCAAAATTACATTGCTATTTTTTATTATTTTAGTGGATTCTTAGGCTCTTGATTCACATATAGTGGATAATGTATATTCTGTCAAGGAGAAATCCACACAGGGAAGCAATCACTGCAATTTTTTAAAAAGAGAACACCTGTGATTGTCTGACTAGTGATGGAAAGACAGATGCATTTTGCAATTTTGAAGATAAGTGTGCAGGCACACAAATTGGATACAACATTCAGGCAGATAATAAAGAGAGAGACTTTAGGGCTCCAGGAGTAAACTAGCAATAGATATCTGTCTTCTGGACATAAAATTCTCTTTAAAAAAGTCATTTTCTTTAATAATTCCTTAATTTTATTCAAATAAATTAAACATGATTTAAAATTTCTTTGGAAAACCTTTTTTTCTTTCTTAACAGATGACTTCCATAGAAATATCCCAGAAAAATCTTGTTTATTTAACGTGTGTCTCATTTCCAGATGGGCAAAGGAGCTGTTGCAGGTTCCTCTCCCAGGTGTGTTAGTTCATAGAATTTGAGAGGGCAGCGTATATTGAAATCCAGCTTTTCTAAGTAAAATGTACAATCGTAACAGCAAGACCAGTCCTAGGTTATTTATCAACAGACAAGGACAATGTGACTGAGCAAAGAAATTTTAGCTTTAACACTTTTAAACCTTTTTTGTCTGTGCCACATTGCAAAACTAGACCCTAAAATTCTCCTCTCCTGCATGAATAAGGCTATGGCTGCCTTTAATGAGAAATAACCAAGAAAAAGTAATAATTAGTTTATGTGCCTTAAAATGTTAAACACAGAGTTACCATATGACTCAGCATTTCCACTCTTAGGTATATATACTGGAAAAATGAAAACATGTATCCACCCAATAATTTGTACACAAATGTTCATAGCACTATTATTCAAAATAGCCCCCAAAGTGCAAATAACCTTAATTTCTCTCCACTGATGAATGGATTTAAAAAACGTGTGCTGTCTATACAATGGATTATTGTTTGGTATTAAAAATAAACAAAGTATTAATATATGCGACAACATAAATGAATCTTGAAGACAGAGTGCTGTTTGAAAAAAGCCAGTTACAGAAGATCATGCATTGTATGATTCCATTTATATGACGTGTCCAGAATAGGAAGAATCTAGGGAGACAGTAAATAGATTAGTAGTTGCCCTGAGCTTGGGGTAGGAATACTGGAAAGTGAATGATTCTTACTGGAGTGAGGAAAATGTTCTATCTTAGACTGATGTTTGCACAACTCTATAAATGTATTGAAACAACTGAACAGTTTACTTTAAATTTTACAGTTTGCAAATTATGTCTCAATAAAAGTGTTAATAAAATTATTAGTTTGTCACAGAAACATTGTTCTATAATATTTATAATTATAAGAATTAGTTATATATTATAAATTCTGTAGAAGGTAGATAGGGAGAGGTGGGAAAATGTAGTGATAACCCAAACATGGGACATCTTTGAGGACTCACCAGCTGTACACCTAGCTAAAGAACCATTTGTGTTGCTGTTTAATCATGGCTAATTTTCAGTAAGACAAAACCCTGAAACCAGAGAGAGTGAGAGCAAGAGGAAAAAGAGGAGGAGGAGGAGAATAAAAAAGAAGAGGAAGAAAAATAGAAGAAAAAGGAAAAGAAAGGAGGAGGAGAATAGGGGGAGAATCTTTTTTTTTTTTTTATTAGATAATACGAAAGGACTGACAATTCAAGAGGGAAAGTGGAATCACAAACCTTAATTCTGATGATATAACATCAAATAATCAAGATGAGAATAAAAGAAGAATGCCTTCAAAGAGGCCAAAAAAGTTGTACAAGGAGTGTTTTGAAGTGTTCAAATTAAAGGAAATTGTTTCAAACATGAGAGGTGAGTTCACTATCAAGGAAGAATACAGATAAATGATGAGCATCTACAAGAATTGCACCGAAGAGCTAAAGTACAGGGTAAAATAAAGTTTGTGAATTAAAAAAAGGAATAAGAAAACCAAGGACAATAAAAGAGTCCATTTAAAAAGATATAAATTGGAACCAATAGAAGAACAAGGACAATCCCCAGGCTTGGTCCAGATGGTGCAATGTGAACAGATGATGATGAAGGAGGAGGAAGAGCAGCAGCAGCCGGAGGAAGACAAAACATCAAATGTTCTAACTTTACCATTTCCTCTACCAAAGAAAATGATCTTCAAATTGAAAGGGTAGGAGAAAAAGCACGGTGAAGAAATATTCCAGGAAAACCTCTTACACGCAGATGACTCATGAATTTATATTTTTATTCCTCATCTCTCTTATGAACTTCAGGTACTTGACAACTTCACTTAGACCCCTCAAAACACTTCATACACAGCACCTTCAAATAAAACTCATTTTCTCCTCTCTCCTCCTCCACCTACCTCTTTCAGTGTTGCATTTCAGGGAATGGAAACACCATTTTTCAAGCAAGGCAGAAACATAAGTACCATTCTGAACACTTCCTTTACCCTGAACATCACTCAGTCCTGTAGATTTGTAGTCTCTGGACACTGTCCCCTTGCTTCAATATCACTGCCATCATCCTCATCCATTTTCTTTCACCTGAAATACTAGACTTCTTTTCTAACTGGTTCTTCTCCCATTTTACCTATCTTTTGACTTCATCTAAAGCAGAGGTTCTCAACCTGTGGGTTGTGACCCCTTTGGGGGTCGGACGACCCTTTCAGAGGGGTCGCCTAAGACCATCAGAAAACACATATATAATTACATATTGTTTTTGTGATTAATCACTATGCTTTAATCATGTTCAATTTGTAACAATGAAAATACATCCTGAATATCAGATATTTACATTATGATTCATAACAGTAGCAAAATTACAGTTATGAAGTAGCAACAAAAAAAATTTTATGGTTGGGGGTCACCACAACATGAGGAACTGTATTAAAGGGTTGTGGCATTAGGAAGGTTGAGAATCACTGATCTAAAGGAATGTTTTCAGAGAGCAAAGTGGATATTAGCTTTCCTCACTTTTACCCTCCTATATACACAAATGGGGATATAAAATTTCAAAATATTATTCCACTTCTTGGAATATATCTGAAGAAACTCAAACATTAATTTGAAAGAATATACACACTCCTACATTCATTACAGCATTATTCACAATAGCTAAGAATTGGAAGCAGCCCAAGAGCCCATTAGTAGATGAGTGAATAAAAAAGCTGTGGTACATTTACACAATGGAATACTATTTGGTGGTAAAGAAAGAAAAATTTATCTTTTGCAACACCATAGATGGATCTGAGATTATTATGCTAAGTGTAATAATCCAGCCAGAGAAAGGCAAATACTATGATTTCATTTATATGTGGAATCTAATGAACAAAATAATCTAACCAACAAAATAGAAACAGACACATAGATACAGAGAGCAGATTGACAGCTGCTAGAGGACAGGGGTGTTGAGGGACTGAGTGAAAAAGGTGAAGAGATTAAGAAAAAAAACCCCACCTCACAGACGGACAACAGTATGGTGACTAACAGAGGGAAAGAGGGGAAGGGGGAGGTAGAAGAAGGTAAAGGAAAGATAAATGGTGATAAGAGGAGACTTGACATTGATTGGTGAACATGCAATATACAAATGATGTATTATAGAATTGTATACTTAAAACCTATATAATTTTATTAATCAATATCATCCTGATAAAGTAAGTAAAAATTAAAAAGAATTCAAAATGTAGACATGACCTCTGGGGCCGTGAATGATACAGTCCTCCAAATCTTCCCAGACTTATAGTGCACTATCTTGGTGACTTAGCCTTACTAGATTCATTTCTGACCCTTTTGTTCCTTCCTGCCTTTTCAAGATTTCCTAGGCTGATTGCCTGATTTACTCTAGTCCTTTCTTCAAACCTAATCTCAACCATTATTTCCTGGGACATGCTTCTCTGAACTTAAGTGAATGTGCTATTACAGCATTATAATCTCCTTTGTATGTACTGAGCCAGCCCTGGCTGGTTTGGCTCAGTGGATTGAGCGTCGGCCTGCGAGCTAAGTGTCGCTGGTTCGATCTTCCAGTCAGGGCACATCAGAGAAGGAAAACTCTGACTCCAAAAAACCTCCGCTGCCTTGCGGCATACCTCTTCAGGGGAAAGGCTAAGGGAGTAAACCCCGACAGAAAATCCGGAGCCGGAGTCCCTAAGGCGGTTTGACGTTGTAGTCAACACCGGCAACTCCTGCGGCGCACCTGAAACCAAGCTGTATTGACTCCGTCTTTCCCTTGGATGCTTCAGCTGCGAAGAGAGGGGGGGTCTGCTGCATGGGCAACAGCAGACCCTCCATATCACCCTGCCCAGGCTCTGTAGCTTCAGCTTCACTGGAGAGGACACTTCAGCGTCATCGCAAGATACCGTGTCACTCCCGAGTCGGACTGCACAACCATTCTCGGCGGTGCAGATAGACTCTTAAGAAGCTACACCATCGTCTCTCGAGACGGATGGCTGCCGCCGATGTACTGAGCCAAGTGCTCACTTAGGATAGGCTTGTATTTATGAGCAGAAGGTGCAGAATGTGCACAGGCCACTTCACTCTTAGCATATTTGAAGACACTTGCTTGGTTTGAGTCTCTTAGTTAAACTCACTGAGAAGAGACCTTGCCTCCCTCATTGGCCACCTTTCTAATGGGGCAAGTATGAGAGATGCATGGAGGGAAGGCCAAGAATAAGCATTTTGGGTTTAGAGCCCCAGCAGTCTGATCTTAGGTGCAAGATATTTAGGGTAGTCCTAAGAAAGGGGCTGTGGTTTTGTGAGAAGCAGTATTCAGCTACAGTTCTTTCCAATGAAAAAAGAAACAGCTCTGATTACATGCACGGAAGAGCTCCCACTGTAATTCAACAGGAGTCCTTACCATGGTAGTACTACATTTACATTTATTTGTGTGATTGATTTGAAAACTGTGTCTCTCCCCAATGACAATAAGGAGCATGAGAGTAGGAATCATGTCTATTTCTGATGATCTTTGTATCCTTTGCATCTACACAGCCTGGCAACAGTAGGCATTTAACAAATATTCTTTTGATGACTAAATGGAAGAGTTCTTAAATTGGCAGGCTGTGGTAAGATGGTAGCAGTAGCATAATCGCTACTAGCAAAATAATTGGGTGTCAGAACTAGCCTTATTTATAAAGTCTCACCATTTCGTATCTTTCCCTTGTTAACATGGCTGTGATAACTCTATGCATGATGATCCGCTATTAATTAAACACATACATTTTGCTTAGAAAATTAGCATGCAGGATGTTGACTTAAAATATCATTAGATTTATTAGATTAATAATTTAATCTTCCCAATGAAGACATTTTCCTTTTTAAAAAGAGGGCATACCTAAAAACATTAAGCTTAAGCTTTTGTGCTTAGGCAAATTATATTTTGTGCACTCTAAGAACTCTCTGTAGGCCCCCAGAATCAAGGTGAGTAATCTTAAAGATTGTTAAGGAAAATGTGGCAGAAAAAGATGAGGCTGCATAAGTCTTTTGAATCATCCAAAGATAATCGCTTGCTGGGCTTGAATTTATAACAAAACATCATCCTAGAACCTGGGGTTAAATGGAAGATTTCTGAACCTAAGAGAAGCAGCCTGGGTTTATGAAAAAGTAATATGCTAATTTGATTGTGCTTTATTTTTATTTTTACTTTTGAAGATTAACTTGGTTGATAGGTAAGCACATGCTCTGAGCTTCCTTATGCAAAGTCATCTTTATAGCAAAAAAACAGTAGGAAAATATTTCTAAATGTTAACAAGAGTGATTTTCACAGAAGTGGAATTTTCTCACTTCTCCTGGAATCCATTCCAAACAATAAAACTAACAATACAACCAAGTGACGAGAAATACCCACAAACCACATTTTCAATGAAACCGGCAGAAAATCCCTAGACTCCACAATCAGAGTCAGGGAGAACCTCAATGACGGAAGTCATAACAATGTGGTAGGTAAATAGGAGGTATGAAGCAAACCTAGATGTAGCAGAGCCCAGAAAATGCCATCAAATATACACTCCACCCAAAGTGAGGACCTCAGTCTCAGAGAGATGTGCTGAAGAAAAGGTTGGGACTTGAGAAAGTAGTGGAGTAGTGAATGAGCCAATCTCATTCAGGGGCAGAAAAATTCTTTCTGAAAATGACTTTATCTTTTGGTCCCCATGTGCCAGGCAGCCAGTGAGTTCACCCATGAAGTAATTGAGAGAGAAAAGAACAAGGTTTTTCTGAGAGTCAGAGGGTGTGTGACTACATAGATGCATTATATCATAAACAAACAGTTGATAACTGAAGTAACAGCAAAAGCAGCCCTTGATTCATGAATGCTTGGGAAACTGCTGCCCACTGGTCTCTGTAAAGGCAGTCATGCAAAAAGATAAAATCAGGTTAAGAGAGAAAAAATGAGGTTGACATCAGGCTTTCCCACAGAAACATTTAACCTCAGCTTGTGGAGGTACAACCTCTATAAGACATCAAGCCAAGAAAGCAGGAGCCAAGGATTTTCTATCTAGTCAAGCTCTCCTTCGAGTATAAAGACTCAAATAAAAAAAGCTTTGAATATGACAGAATTTGAGTAATATTGCTGAAATGAGCTTTTCCAGGGGAAAATACCGGAGGACAAACTGTAGACAGAATGATTTCAGCTAAAAAAAAAGAAAAAAAAAAAAAAAGAAAAAGGAAAAAGAAAAAATATCAGCGAAGAACTAGTGACTAACATCCTTATGTTCACTGCAGCATTATTTGTAACAGCCAAAATACCTAAAGAATCCAACTGTCCATCAATGGCTAAATGCATGAAAAATGTGGTATATATGTGTATATGAGTGTATATGTATACATTTGTTTACACACACATATACAATGGAATATTATTCAGCCTAAAAAAATGAAATCTTGCTATCTGTGACAACATGGATAGGCCTGAGGATATTATGCTAAGAGAAATAAGTCACATGGAGAAAGACAGATACTGAATGATCTTGCTTATATGTGGAATCTAAAACAAAACAAAACAAAATCCCTGAGTTCATACCTATAAACAGATTGGTAGTTGCCAGAGGAGTGCTTGCAGATGGGTGAAATTGGTGAAATGGGTGAAGCAGTCAAAAGGTGCCAACTTTCATTTCTAAGGTAAATAAGTCCTGGGAATGTAATGTACAGCACGGTAATATAGTTAATAAAATATTACCTATTTGAAAGTTGTTAAGAGAATATCCCTTAAAAGTTCTCATAAAAGAAAAATAATTTTAAAAATTATATATGGTGATGGATAATGACTTACTGTGGTAATTCTTTTGCAATATATACAAATTTCCAATTGTGTTTTACACCTGAAACTAATATAGTATTATATGTCAAGTCGTCGGCAGCCGTCCGTCTCGAGAGACGATGGTGTAGCTTCTTAAGAGTCTATCTGCACCGCCGAGAGTGGTTGTGCAGTCCGACTCGGGAGTGACACGGTATCTGTCTCCTCCCGTGTTGAATCGACATCTTGCGATGATGCTGGAGTGTCCTCTCCAGTGAAGCTGAAGCTACAGAGCCTGGGCAGGGTGATATGGAGGGTCTGCTGTTGCCCATGCAGCAGACCCCCCCTCTCTTCGCAGCTGAAGGGTCCAAGGGAAAGACGGAGTCAATACAGCTTGGCTTCAGGTGCGCCGCAGGAGTTGCCGGTGTTCACTACAACGTCAAACCGCCTTAGGGACTCCGGCTCCGGATTTTCTGTCGGGGTTTACTCCCTTAGCCTTTCCCCTGAAGAGGTATGCCGCAAGGCAGCGGAGGTTTTTTGGAATCAGAGTTTTCCTTCTCTATGTCAAGTACACCTCAATAATAAAAAAAGAACCAGTGGCCCAAATCCAGTTCAATACATTTTACAAGAGGTTTATCATCTTAATGGATTTAAAAGAAATACTTCTTAGATGCAGCCTCACATGAAAATTGTGTCATCTATATATGTATATAAATGTACTTTAAGAATTTTTTCTATTTCTAATTTGTTATAACATTTTTTTGTTAAATCATTAATGGGTGTTGACTATGATGAAAGGCCTTTCAGGCATATATTGAGGTAATCATATATTTTCTCTTTTAATCATCTAATGCTGTGAATTAAGTGAACATCTTCTTTAATGTTAAACCTTACTATTATTACCAAGTAAATTCTATCTGGTCATATTGTTTTACATTATTTACAATTATTTAATTTTATTTAAATATTTATTAAGAATGCATCAGGTTCACAAAAGAAATTGCATAAAATTTTTTTTCTCAAACTGCCCTTATCTGTTTAAGAATACACTGAATCCTAAAAAGGATCAGACCTCTAGAAGACTTTTTCAATGAAAAAGATTACATTTTTCCTTGTAAGTTTTATAAAGCTATTTGGGTATGGTCTTTTTTTTTTTTTTTTTTTTTTGAGTACATTTTAAGCTAATGTAACAATTTGTTAAATTGTTGTGGCTATCTTCAAGGTTTCTGTTTTTATTGAGTTTTGAATGACTTATTTTTCCAAGAAATTATTCACTCAAGTTTTCAATGTATTGGTATGAAGTCTACTTCTGTTCTATTCATATGATAGATTTACTTTATACTGTACTGTTATCTATGTTGCTTTCTTCATTTCTAATGGTGTTTATATTATGCTGTCTTTTTTCTCACTGTTGAGTTAATACAAAGGTTCCTCAGTATTTTCAAAGAACATCAACAACACAAAAATGTTCAAAGTGATTTTCTCTGGGTGATTTCTATTGTCTTTATTTTCTGATGTACTTAATAAAATTGTCCTAATAAATGCATATTAACTTTATGAACCTCTCCAATAATACCTGTAATAAAATGACATACTTTGAAACAAAGTGAAGACATGTGGACTGAATAGGAGATTCATAACTGGTTGAATGAATTTTTCCGCACAGTATATGAGTATAAATATTTTCATGAAAAACCACAGAACAGTCTTTAGTATGCATAAGTCTTTCTTTTTGTCCATATTCTGAGCATTTTTTAAATCATCAGCTTTGATGATTATATATTAGACACTATTATGAGATATAACATCATGGGAAATATTTAAAATATTGGATTTCAGATTTAGTAGTCTCAAATTTTGACAGCAGAAACATTCTTTTTGGTAGACGAAATGGTAACTTTAGGTGGGAGAATTAGAAACAAGCTCTCTCTTCCTCAAGATTCTACTGCTATTTACTGGAAAATTATAGTAATAAATAAATGATGTTCCTTAAAGTTAGTGCATAACTTGCATAATAGCATAAAGATATATTTATATCTGTAAGATGACATTTAATAAAAATATATTTAATATTCTAACTTATGTTAAAACATCCGAGTGTACAGTACAGGTTGGGAGAAACATGTCCACATGATTTCATGTAAAAATATGAATCAAAGATTTCATTTGAGTGTGAGATAGGTTGGCATGGCTGCCAGACAAGCTTGTACATTAATGGAAGGGTGTTTATATCCAAAGATTTTTCAATGGACTGAAAAATCTCTGTGGAGTCTGAATTCAACTGTAATATTGTTCACACAATTATACCATAAGGTAAGAAGGCTATTGCTTTTCTTGGAAAAAGATACAATTAGTCAGTTTGGATGCTGACAGTGCTTGAAGTCCTGTTCTCAGAGAACTGCTGAAGAAACTAGTTTTTTGAAAATAGACCAGTGAAGGCTTAGAGACAAATAATAGTTTTCATTAAACATTTGCAGGACTGCCAGGTGGAAAGAGTATTTAGATTTATTTCATATAGCTCTACAGCCAAGTTAAAGGGAGGTAGATCTGTAATCACAATAGAAAAGAATTGTCAATTATGGCAATTGGTACAGGAGTGAAAATTCAGGCAGCCTTTGGTGAAGTCTTTTGGAAACATGTGCAAAGATACTGAACATTTTGCGTACTCCTTGATCCAACTAATCTAACTCCAGGAATTTCAACTGGATAAATAATTGGATGCATCTTGAGGCATTTGTAACAAACAGTAAAAGATTTGAATAGGTTTCTAAGTAACAGGAGGAAAAGAAAAAGAAACATCAAAAAACAGAATGGGGCAAAGAGAAGTGGGGAAAGAGAATTAGCTCAATGGAACAGAAACTACTATTATAATAAGTACAGGGGTGAAAAAGAGAGTGTGATATTATTAGAAAATTGCCAGTCAAAATAAGGTTGAATGCAGGCCACGGAGGCAATGGCCCATTTTTTTTTTAATTAGATGAGAGAATTGTGATTGCTAAAATAAACCTTAGATTGAGGATCTCTAGTGAAGTGAGGTCAACAAAAATAGCTAGTGGGTGGGAAATTACTTTAGTCATATGAAAGTGAAGAAACCTATTGCTAATGGGTGTCAAATTGTTTATAATGTAGAGAAAGGAAACATATTATTAGATATTGTAATGCTGCATTAATTGAGGGCTTCAGGATGTAGCATGCTAAGGAAATGCTTGCTGTAGAAGTGTGCATTCCATGTTAGACAACAGCAGTCCATATTTGTGATTGTCTCCATCTGAAAATAATGGAAAGAGCAAAAAAAAAAAAGTCTTTGCAAAATCATTATTCAAAATTAATATATTTAAATTATTTTAAGATACTAAGATTTATTTGCACTTTTTTCAATTGAAGAATAGTGTATATTTGAGAATATTAACCAGAAAAATAGCTTTCACATTTATCAAAAAATGACACTTATGACATTATTCATAATGTTGAAAAACTGTAAAAATATTCAAATGCCAAATAATTGAGAAATGAATAGTCTAACCATAATATATTAGGATATTTTAATAGCTATACTCATTTCCATTAAAATTATACTATTAAAAATAATAAGCAAATATTAAAACAAACAGCATATATACATGCATACAATGTGTACAAAATGATTTTTACCCTATTACTTTAAGGAAACTTCTGGGAAATGCAACACTTATTTCCCAATTGCCAGATATATGGACAGACTTCTCATTGCTTGTCTGACTCAACCACTCTGGTGGTTGACCTTGTTGAACTTTCCCTATTTCTTGAAATCTTCTTTCTTCTCTTGTATGCGGTTTTGTTTTCCTTTCTATCTTTCTCTTTATTATTGCTCTCCTTTTGCTTCCTATCTGTGTTTTAAATTCCATGTAGCCCAAGAAATTGGCTTGTGCTGTCTCATCTTCTAACTTACACATGCTCCAATGTGCTCTCATGCACTCAAACTTTTCTTTACCTTCTATGTGGTGGCTCCCAAATAGCCTTTCTCCTCCTGTCATCTTCCTGAACTCCAGAATAATAAATTCAGCTGCCTTCACTATTCCATATTCCTTATATAAGAATTTTTGACCAACCCAACAACTTTAAGATATGGTATGAAGATATTTTTACTTTTCTCCATCTTTATTTCTTTTACCCTAGTCTGAACCACAATCATCTCCTGTCTAGATTACTGTAACAACTTCCCAAATAGTATTTGAATAAATGACTGCTTGCTTATGCGGCATCTTCAACAGGCACATCAGGTTCAAAATGTCTAAAACTAAATCATTTTCTCCATCTAAACTTACTGTGTCTTCCATGTCACCTATTAAAATTTTAGGTACTAAATAATACCCAAATTTTTAAACCATAAATTATTTTTCACCTCTACTCTTCTCTTTCTGACAGCCCAGTCATTCAATCTCCATAGTCCAGGCAATTCTATATTTTAAACGTGTCTTTTCCTTTTAAAAAATCCTTACCATCAGAATTCTTCCCCCCTTGCAGTACAATGAGAGCTCCTCGAGGACAGGAGTCAGCCTTTTATTTCAACCTTGTATTTCTGGTCTTTCTCAGAGTGCCTGATGTTCGTGCTCCTTGAATTAAAAATGATATTATGTACAACAAAAGACAATAATTGAAAATGTATGAGATGTATGTGTTTATATTTATAGATATTGGAAGGAGTTTTCAACTGATATAAAAAGTTGGTGTTTTACAGTAAAGTGAATAATAAATATTTTAGATAAAAAAGAAGCAGCAAATATTTAATTCATAGACAAAGAGGAATCTAGACCCAATCACTTAAAACGGTCTACATTACAATAATTTAAAATAGTAATATAGTCGAATAGTTTGAAATAGTCTAACAAACACAGAAATTGATAGCCTTTCATTCCGTCTCTACACAAAAGAAATATCCAGGAGCCACTGTGTATATACAGTGATCTTGTTTAGTTGATATGCACTGAGTGGATGATTTCACACATGTTTCATAAACAATTTAAAAATGATATTTGGCTTTAAAAGTATGTCATGCATTAGGTGGTAGATTCTGTAACAGGCAGAATAATGGTTCTCCAAAGATGCCCCATCTAAATTCACGGGACCTGTGAATGTCCTACCTTATAAAAGGGACTTTGCAGATGTGATTCAGTTAATGATTGTGAGACAGGAAGAATATCCTAGTTATCCAGGTGGTCTCAGTGTAATTACAGGGGGCTTTGTGGGGGATGGAAGAGTCAGAAAAGGGGATGTAACCACAGAAGCAGAGAGCAGAGTGAAGTGATTGCTGGCTTTGAAGATGGAAGAAGTAGGTAGGAGGCAAGGAATACAGACTGCCTCTAGAAGCTGGAAAAAAGCAAAAAGATGGATTCTTTTCTAGAACTTCCAGAAGGGACAAAGCTCTGTTGATGCTATGATTTTAGTTCACTGAGACCCATTTCAGATGTGTGACCTCCAGAAATGTCAGTTAATAAATTTGTGTTAGTTTAAGTTGTACCTTGTTACAGCAGCAGTAGGAAACAAATACAGATACTGTAGGATTTCATTTCATCAAAAGCCTGATTAAATGAATTTGTGATCTCTAACAGCAACTTCTGCAGTGTCTCTTAAATCTGTTCTGTTGTTTTATTTTACATTACTACCACCATATTTTCAGGCTTACTGAAAGTAATAGCATTTATTGAGGCATTCTATAATGTCCCTTTCCCAAGTATTGTTCTATGCCCTTTACATTAACCCATTTAATCATTTCAACAACACTGTGTTGTATGTATTCTTATTATCTCCACACTGCAGAGGAGGATACGCAGGCAGAGAGGGGTGAAAAATGCACTCCAAGTTGAATAATCAGTAAAACACAGGATTTGAGCATAGCTCTGAAGTTGTATTTGCTCTTCCTAGAAAGAACTTCATGGTCTTAGAATTGCATGGCTGTCAATGAAGGTGCTGCCCTCACCAATCTGCTATTTATATTTATTCACTATGCTGATAGCTACTGTGGTAGACAGATCTCTGCCCCTTGGTGTCACACCTGTGAATATGTTATGTTTCATGGCAAAAGGGACTTTGCAGATACCATAAGGTTATTAATTAGTGATCTTAAAATAGGTAGATCATCTTGGATTAATCTGGTGGACCCAAAGCAATCAACGGAAGCCCTTAATAGAAGATATTGTTATGTGTATTTTACCACAATAAAATAAAATAAAATAAAATAAAATAGCTTTCTCCTGGCTAGGTGCAAAAGAGGAAGTCAGACTTCCCGCCAAGATGGAGGCCTAGACAGACACTCTGCGTCTCCCTCCACAACTAAGAAGGAATGCAACTACCTCAAACCTAGAAACAACCAGACGTTCCAGAGTGTTGAACTGTATGGAAGTATGGCAAACAAAGATATAAAGAAGAAATACTCATCCAGACAGGTAGGAGGGGCGGAGAGGATGCGGTGTGGTGGCGGCAGCAGTGGCGGCAGTGGTGGCAGGCCAGCAGAAAGTGCAATCACACATTTTAGAAAGTCAGGAGGGATACCTGGGGAGCATTCCCAGCTCCTCACCAGACCTTGCAGCTCACGGTCCCAGCACTGGGGAAAATCAGGCCTCATTGCTTCTGACTGTGCAGACCAGTGGGGGTTGGGGTGGAGGCAGAAACTGGCAGTCTCAGCAGAGTCCACTTGTTTAAAGGGCCCCCATGGTCCTGGAACATTCACAGACCCACCCGCTCTGGAAACTATGGCCAGGGCAGCAGCCAGGGGTCGCCAGTCCGGTGCGGAAGTGGGAGAGGTGCCTGGAGAGGGGGCGAGTGCTGTGCAGGCGGCATTGTTCCCTCTTGGACCCCTCCCCCACATACCGTGCCACAACATGGTGAAACAGATAACCCTGTACTGACGAATCACTAAGGCTTCACTCCTTACAACATTACAGGAGCAACAGCTCTAACTGGGATTGGCAAACACAGGAGTGTCTCATAATGAGGAAAAGAGAAGTATGGCCCAAAATGGGGAATGGATCAAGGTTCCAGTGGGAGAGCTAAGTGACGAGGAGATAGACAACCTAACAGATGCAGAATTCAAAACCCTGGTGATAAAGATGCTCACGGGCTTGACAGATATGCTTGAGTATGGCAAACGAATAAGAGAAGTGAAGGCTATGCTAAGTGAAACGAAGGAAAACCCACACAAAACCAATGGTGAAGGGACTGAAACCAGGGTTCAAATCAATGATTTGGAACATAAGGAAGAAAAAAAGTCAACCAGTGCAGAATGAGGAAGCAAGAATTGAAAAAAATGAGGAAAACTTCCCAAATTTTGCGAAGGAGATGGACATACAGATCCGGGAAGCACGGAGGGTCCTGGGTAAGCTGGACCCAGAGAGGACCACACCAGGACGCATCATGATTGAGAAGCCAAAGGTGAAAGAAAAAGAGAGAGTCCTGGGGGCAGCAAGAGAGAGGTGGATAGTTACCTACAGGATGGTGCCTATAGGATTATCAGCTGATTTCTCAGAGGACACTTTGCAGGCGGGAAGGGACTGGCAAGTAGTATTCAATGTGATAAAAAGCAACCTACAACCAAGATTACTCTATCGAGCAAAGCTATCAATTGGAATGGAAGGGCAGATGAAGTGCTTCTCAGACAAGGTGAACCTAAAGGAGTTCATCATCGCCAAGCCATTATTATATGAAATGTCAAAGGGACTTACTTAAGAAAATGAAGATCAAAACTATGAACACTAAAATGACAACAAACTCACAACTATCAACAACTGAATCTAAAAAATAAAAACAAACCCCAACTAAGCAAACCAGAATAGGAACAGAATCATAGGTATGGGGATCATTTGGAAGGTTATCAGCTGGAATGGGGGAGGGGGAGAAATGGGGAAATGGTGCAGGGACTAAGAAGCATAATCAGTAGGTACAAAATAGACAGGGGGAAGTTAAGAATAATATAGGAAAGGGTGAAACTAAAGAACTTATATGCATGGCCCATGGACATGAACTAAGGGGGTGGGATTACTGGTGGCAAGTGGGTACTGGGTAGAGGGGAGCAAAGGGGAAACAAATTACATCCACTGTAACAACATAATCAATAAAATATACTTAAAAAAAAGAAGTGAAAAAATGAGGAAGTCAGAGAGATGTAGCAGAATTAGTGAGAGAGATTCAATTCATGATAAAAATTCAATGTGTGTTTGTTGGCTCGCAGATGAAAGGACCTCAGTTGTACAGCTACAAGGAACTGAATTCAGAGTCTCCCTCAGAGCTGCAGATAAGAGCCCAGGCCAGCTGATACCTTTATTTCAGTGGTGGGAGGCCTTGTGCATAGTACTCAACTGAGCCAGGCTGTGTCCAGGCTTCTGACCCATAAAAGTATCCACCTTTTAAATCTCTCATACTACTCTCCTGCAAAACCCTGAACTAAGCTGGCTGCTGAAACAAGGACTGTGTAAACAGGTGCACTCTTATTTCTTCTTCTCTCCCTCCCTCTACCCTCCCTCTCCCTTGGACCTTTACTCTCTCCTGCCTTTGACCGTCCACCCATCATCCATTCATCCACACATAAATGGTGTTTGCTAGGCCCTAAGTTAGGCCTAGGGGATGCAGGGTTGAATTACCATGAGAGTAATAAACTTGGGAAAATGCTAAGAGAAATCTCTCTCAATATGCTTTCATAAAAATGACAGCGAAGCTTCAGAGATACAACATTTCCAATTGAAAAACCTTTCCTCTCCTCTACCCTTCCTTTCCTAAACCTCAAGTTGGGATTCTTGTTCCTATGAACCTCCACATTCTCTGTTCATGTATCTTTATGCTTCTTCTTATTTTGTCTTGTATTATATTTATTTAACTATGTAGTGTCCCACGAGACTATAAACTCTCTGAGAGTAGAAACTGCTTTACAAATCTTTGAATTCACCTCTCCTCTCAGCTGCAACCCTTATACACAGCAGATCCTCCTTTTTTTGCTATTTGATCACTCAGGAAAAGCTTCTTCAGAATAAATCCTATTACAAGCTTTACTTTGAAATAGGATATTCAAGTTTCAAAAAAGGGGAAATGAACTATTATAAAAAGAAAAGTCATCAATTTTAAGTTTTTAAGGAAAAAAACTACCTAACTTTAACAATATGATTAATTGCTCTTTATCTCTTTTGTGAATATGATAAAAGTTAAGTACTTTTCTCTCAAGCAAAATGCATACAATCCCCCTCCCCCAATTTTTAATGTAATGTCAGGAATTTACTAAACCTCTGGAGTTTATTCTTGTGCATCCTGAATTTCCCAGCCTCAACCCTATGAGTAAACCTCCTGGTGAATGTTCCAGGCCTGGAGACCCTCCGAGGGTCTCCATTAGGGAGCCCTGCCTTAGTAAGCTTTTCTAGAAAGATCTTTTCTGAAAACTAAGATTTTCCAGCTGGCCAGTGACCGATGACATTATTCTAGCTTGCTGGGATGAAGCAATTTCTCTCTTTTCAGGCCTCAAATATGACCAAATAACATATGATTTCAGAGAGCAATATGAGGAAACATGACTTATGAAGCTTTGCAGGGAAACAAATGAGGCCAGACAGCACATTTTTTGGTTATACCAGTTCCCCTAAAATGGAAGATTACTTTAAAAAGTATATCCGGGTTATTATTATTTGATACTATTGCCTATTAAGAAAATAGATAATTGTATTTACAATCTAGAGTGGTGTGCTTAAGTTTCACATTGACACTCATAAATTAGTACATTAAATTTTTAGTGTGCAAAAGGAAGGTATGAGATTTACTTATCTAGGTGAATAAGGTTAAAAGGCAGGAGAATATGAGGTAGGCAGGAGTTTTTCAGGTAAGATGCAAACCCTACTTGTTGGTAGGGGAAGGAAGGCTGTCTAATTGGCATCAGCTGTGTGACTGGCTGTAGCAGAAATTACCAAGCCTTGACAACCTCTAAGTCCATTTGCACCCAGAATCAGCTCCTAGAGGTGTCAAAACATTGTAATTCACAAATAAATGTGAGTGGGAGGAAAGGTTTGCGGACTTATAAATGAGGAAGAGAATCACAGATGTGGCTTAGCGTCTGAGACAGAGCTTTTGTGCAAAACTCAGAATGTGAACGGAAATATTATTCTAGGTACTGCCTAGTTTGCTAACAGGCAGTCAGGCACACAACGTAAAGTAGGAGCAGAGCAGGGCTGCTGGAAGGTCCAGCACCAGGGATGGCCGCAGACCCAGGGAAACAATGATGCATCTAGTAAAATGCTCTGCACGTAATGAGTGACTGATAAATGCTTTCAGAAAATCGGGCCAAAATCACAGGCCAGCCCCGGTGTTTCTAGTGAATAGTTGGTTGTCCTTGTTGAAAACTAAGTACTTTTTAGAATTTATTCCTCAAAATAACTCCATGAGATAGGTCTTCCTGCAAATGAAGAAACACAAGTTAAGAATGGTGGAGTGGTTAATCTCATGCCACCTAGTGAGTTAATGGAGGAACAGGCATTCACCCAGGGCAGCCCTCCCTTTCACTGAGCCGCCTGGTGCCCACAGGGACACACAGGAAACAGGGAAGTACTGGCCAGCTCTGACACTGCTGAGCACAGAGACATCACAAGAGGATGTTACTTTCTCAGGGAGAAAAACCCCGATCTAGTGGAAATCAGTGTATTCACACACACACACACATGCACACCAAACAAGAGGAATGCTCTGTAGTAAGGCTTTCTGCCATGATGGGAATATTGTATATTTATGTTTTCCAATATGGTAAACACCAGCCATACATGGGTACTGAGTACTAGAAATGTGACTACTGTGACTGAGCAACTAAATTTTTATCTTCAACTTTAGTTATTGTAAATTTAAATAGCCAGATGAGGCTAGTGGCTACCATATTGAACAGCATAGGACTAAACTATTTGATTTAAAAGCAAATAGTCATTTCTCCAAATAGGGAAATTTCCTTTACTCTATCTCTGGTCTGTTCATCCAGCCTTTCTTTGCATATTTTTAATAAGAAGAAGTTCTTTATCTTACTCAGGATCTGATGACTTTGTTAGAAAAATCCTCCTGACCTAACAGATCCCTCCTTTCTCAGGTGTATGATTCAGGATGCAGTTAGGTTTTGCTGTAATAATAACCCCACTCATTATTCCCAGGGGTTATCTCTGGATTTGCCATTTCTGCTTTTCTCCTGCCTATGAACTTTCATGTGTCCCAGGACAGCCCCAGATGCATCTCATTTTCTGGGTGCAGTGTTGCTGGCCTGGTGCTGATGCTGAGGATGCTTTTCCTTGCCATCAGTGCTCTGCTGTCTGTCCAGATATATTTCTTTAGGGCCTGGGCAGCCCCACTGCCTCCAGGGCCAGAAGACTGGTTGTCGGATTCAGGAGTCTGATGCCTCCTATGCTCTCTGAGGAGTCTTTCCCTGTTCTTTCTCATTCTCCCATCATTGCTTGTCCTGAAAAATTCTTCCCAGAGAATTAAATTACTTGGGCTTGGCCTCTAGACTAGACCATATCCTCCATCTTTGGGAAATGTGAGTATTTTAGAAAAAATGATTGCATATCATCTTGTTATCCAGAGATGCAATCCTGTCCTTCATTTACTTATCCTCACCAGCCAGGTGGTTGGCTATCTAGATGTCTGTTCATTTCTCCAAACTGGTCTTTAGCCCTTTTCCAGTTCTATCTAGTCACCTCTCCTGGAGTTCAGCTTGGGTCAAAAAGGCACTAAGTAACTACTCATTGAATGGAAGACTTGTTGAGAATAGTGGTTCTATTAAATCATTCAACACATTTTTTCATTCTACACTCACGGTCTAGACAATGTGAAGAGATTATATATTATGATACTTGGGTGGATTCTTCACTGGTTGAAGCTAAGAAAGACATTATTACATTCTATTCATTCATTAATAAAACCTTCAAAATCATAAATGAGATTAAATTGGCATGGTTTAATTTTAGTGAATTCTTTAATTTCTTAGTCATTTACAAGTCCCTATTAAGTGAATAATTAACATTTCATATTTATGCATAGGGATACTTTATAAAATATTAAACCAAGAGAAACTGAAGGACATGGAATGTAAAACTGTACCTGTGACTTTAAATTAACTTCAACTAGGCTTAAACAAATAAGGGAGGGCATTATGCAAGGGCTTGCTAGAACGTGGAATTATCTGCAATGAGATAAATGTACATGAAAAATAAAATCCAACATAAGCTAAGAAGCAGGATAAGAAAGACTACATTGACTTCCAAGTTCATAACTGAATATGGCACATTTTACCCTCATGGATTTCAAATGTCGGTGCATTCTTTATGGTTATTTATTAGAAGAATTTAGTTTAAACACTACTAATATCTGCTAATAGCCTCATTTATGCATTGGATATAAACAGCCACATCTAAGCTAACATACATGAGTGCTCTGCCCTGGATATTATTTGACTGAATGTGGTTATACTTTTATAAGGTAATTTAGAAGCATTCTAAAGGTAGACCTTTAAAGAAACATATATTTCCTTCAAACGTGGAGTAATAATTTAACAGATAGTATAATTGGTGAACTTATACAATATTTAGTTAATAATCAGGGTTAAATGGAGCTCAGGTACCAAACAGAATTCTGGCTCACAACATAACTGGGAAATAACTATGTGGTCCCCTAAAAGGACAAATATAGTTTCTCATCCTTTCAGTGTAATTACTTCTTACAGAAGCAAACATTGCCAATATAATCCAAGTAAAGGATAATAAATGGGAAGACAGTGTTTATTTGGACATAATCTTGTAGTGTTTCAATAATGTTATAACTACAACCAGAGTGGCAGTCTCAAGGAGTCAATAGTATTGTTTCTCATTGAAATAAACAAAAAAGCAAAAAAAAAAAAAAAAAAAAGAATAAAAGGCCTTGAGCAATGGTTCTTTCATAGGTTGGGATGTAATTTTCTAGTTGCATGAAATAATGTTCTGATAGAAATTGAAGGCATTTCTGTACACCAACAATAAAATCTCAGAAATAGAAACTGAAAGAAAAATCCCATTAACCATAGCAACGAGAAAAATAAAGTACCTAGTAATAAACTTAACCAAGGAGGTAAAAGACCTGTACTCAGAAAACTACATAACACTGAAGAAAGAAATTAAAGAAGAAACAAATAAATGGAAGCATATACCATGCTCACGGATGGAAAGAATCAACATCATTAAAATGTCCATACTACCCAAAGCAATTTATAGATTCAATGCAATCCCTATTAAAATACCAATGACATTTTTCAAAGACCTAGAACAAGTACTTCAAAAATTTATATGGAACCAAAAAAGAGCCTGAAGAGCTACAGCAATTTTGAGGAAGAAGAACACAGTAGGAGGAATCACAATACCTGATATCAAACTATACTACAAGGCCACGGTAATCAAAACAGTCTGGTGCTGGCATAAGAACAGACATATAGATCAATGGAACAGAATAGAGAGCCCAGAAATAAGCCCAGGTCTATATGGTCAACTAATATTTGACAAAGGGGGAAGGAACATTGAATGGAGTGAAAAGAGCCTCTTCAACAAATGGTGTTGGGAGAATTGGACAGGGACATGCAAAAAAATGAAACTAGACCATCAACTTACACCATACACCAGAATAAACTCAAAATGGATCAAGGACTTAAATGTAAGCCGTGATACCATAAAAGTTTTAGAGGAAAAAATAGGCAGAAAATTTTCAGATATCCCACGTAGCAACATTTTCACTGATATATCTCCTAAGGCAAGGGAAATAAAGGAAAGACTAAATAAATGGGACTACATCAAACTAAAATGTTTCTGCTCAGCTAAAGAAAACATCAGCAAGATGCAAAGGGAACCAACCATATGGGAAAATACATTTGCCAATGATACCTCAGACAAGGGATTGATCTCCAAAATATATAAAGAACACATACGACTCAACACCAAGAAGACAGACAACCCAGTTAAAAAATGGTCAAAGGACCTGAAAAAACACTTCTCCAAAGAGGACATACAGAGGGTCCATAGACGTATGAAAGAATGCTCAACATCACTAGCCACCAGAGAGATGCAAATAAAAACCACAATGAGATACTGCCTCACACCAGTCAGAATGGCCATCATCAACAAATCAACAAACAACTTGTGATGGAGAGGATGCAGAGAAACGGGAACCCTGGTGCATTGCTGGTGGGAATGCAGACTGGTGCAGCCACTATGGAAAACAGTTTGGAATTTCCTCAAAAAACCAAAAATGGAACTGCCTTTTGATTCTGCAATTCTATTGCTAAAATTATACCCGATGAATTCTGAAACACCCATTCGAAGAACCTATGCACCACTATGTTCATAGCAGCACTATTTACAATAGCCAAGTGCTGGAAACAACCTAAGTGCCCATCTGTAGATGAGTGGATCAAAAAACTGTGGTACATTTACACAATGGAGTACTATGCAGCAGAAAGAAAGAAGGAACTCCTACTATTTGCAACAACATGGATGGAACTAGAGAGAATTATGCTTAGTGAAATAAGTCAGGCAATGAAAGAAAAATACCTTATGCTGTCATCTATTACAGGAAACTAATGAGCAACACAAATAAATGAGCAAAATTGAACCAGAGGTATGTAAACAAGGAGTAGGCTAACAGTAACAAGAGGGGAGGAGGGAGGGAGAGAAGGGGGTAAGAAGGGGAAGGGTCTAGTCAAAGAACAGGTATAAATGACCCACGGACATGGACAACTGAGTGGGGACTAAATGTTGGAGAAGTAGGGGACAGGGTTCAGGGAAGCAAGAGGGGGAAAAAAAAGTGAGACAACTGTAATGGAAAAACAAACAAAAGAATTGTTAGTGGGGGAAAAATGAAAATATGAAGAATGGAAACGCCAGTTAAGTGAATATTAGAAGGACAAGGATTTTCCTACACACTGTATATTTTTCTCCCTATCTGATCCTTCCAGAGTTTGGCATTCTAAAGAAGTAAGTAATGACATAAGTTTATTTGCATAAAACTAATAAGACCAGGTGTTAATAAAAGATTTTTTTTTTAATCAAGAAGTTGATCAGAATGTCATGCCTAAAGGAGACATGCTTGGGCTCTGGTCGTTACCAAAAAGCCCCGAGGAACTGGGAATGACTTTCGAAGGTAAAAAAAGCCCACGAAATAAAAGGCCTGGTACCATGGTTGGTTGTGCGGTTCACAGCAATCTTTCCAGGGAAGGAACGAAGGTTGTTTTCCTGAAAGATGGCTAGAAGGGACCTTAAGGCACAATGGAAAACCAGGAGGGCTTGGAAAAGACAGGTGTGTATAGACAAGGCTGAATGCCAGGTATGTGGATCAGCTTCTGTGCCCTGAAGGGCAAACTGAAGGTCACCCTAAATGTTCCTTGGGTAAGTTTCAGTAAAGCAGAACTAAAGATCATAAGTGATCATTTGTTGCTCTTGTTGTGCTTATGCAAATGAACAGGATAAATTAAAAATGGACTTAATGCAGTCCCTTTAATGACAAGGAGGGTAATCTTAGGGAGAAAAATCATTATTCAAGGAAAATCACAATGATCAGTGATAGACTATAAAGTAGTGCAGCTAACTGTCTTTAAAGTCTCTTTTTATTTAAAATATGTTTTTACTTGAAAGTTAAACTATGTCTGTGGTATCATCAAAGATATTTAAGTTACAGGCAAGAAGAATGTCAAATGCCTTGCAACTGGATGCCTTTCCAATAAGACAGTCCTACAGATTTAGAGACTTGTTTGTGGGTTATATTACATAAATTAACATGTGTTTTCTGTTTTCAAAGGGCATAAGCCTATGATCTCATTACCTGAGTGATTGTCTGTATGTATAGGCCTCACTTAATCCTGTCTGCATCGCTGCCTCCTGAGACTCAACCGTTTGGCTGAACTAAGTGGCCGGAATACAACAAGGATGCCAGCCTGTTAAACCAAGCACACCATTGTCCGGGGACAGCCAGCTGACCTGGAGTCTGCACAATCCTTCCCGATGTGGAAAGCCAACCCTCCCCTCCACACCTCCACTCTTATTAGGGATGTCTGGACCCAAGGGTTGGTAGGACGATGACCATGTCCAGCTTGAAGCAGCTAGAGGAGCTTGAGACCTTCGCCCATTGTCCTTTATAAGATTATAAAGGGTCTTAATATCTGAGAGGGAGGGGTTGTTATTTTTTATTGTTAAAATAATTAATTAATCATTTATTTATTAAAAAAAGAAGAAGAATATATGAAAGGGTGAAGTGGGAGAGCTTATATGTACGAACCATGGGCACAGACTTGGGGGGGGATTGCTGGGGGAGGGGGGTGCTGGGTGGAGGGGAGTAAAGGGGAAAAATTGGAACTATTGTAACAATATAATCAATAAAATATACTTAAAAAAATGTTCTGATACAATTGAACATTTTATCTATTGGACTTTGCAAATTCATCTCATATATTACATACTTTCTAACATGGTCACTATCTAAACTAGACTTAGGTGTACATTTAAGCATAAAGGTGGAATCTGTTTTTAACTATAGTTAATCACTTTAAAAAATGTTATTAAAATAAACTCTCATCAAAAAACATTCCTGTAAGAAAAGATAAAAGGGGGTATTTACACAGCAGAGGCAGCATGATATGGTGGAAAGTGTACAGATTTTGGAACCAGACCAATGAGATTTTAAACCTTTGTTTTGTCACTTAAGAGCAGCATAATCTTGAGCACATTAACCACTTGCACTTCGTATAAAATGAGGGTATGAACAACTGGCCCAGAAACATTCAGAAATAAGGACAATATCTGTTTAAGAATAGGGCCATAGAACTTTCTCAATAAATTATAGTCCTTCTTTTTCTCCCTTTCTACTCCTTTCCTTCATCTTCTTCCTCTTTTGCCATCACTTATTATCACAAGCACTGCATCATTATGTGATCACGTGCAGTACATCTAGACCTCTAGACTGTTCTTAGAAAAGTTAATCCCTCTCTCTGGGTCCCAGTTGAGGAATTGTGTTTGAGGGTAACATAGGAATCGTCTATTATAGCCAGGAAGTGATTCTATAGTGTGAGTCAATCATGAACTCTTGGTGACCCATGCTCAGTTGCACTTTCATGAAGGACTGTGCACCAGGACTGCACCTGGGAGAGCTGCAAATTAAACTTACCAAGCTTGGGATAGTACCTAACATTTTTTTGACTTTATTAGGGTTTCCTGATTTATCAAGAGCAGTTACAGACTACTCTCTCCCCCGACCCCAGTCATTAACCTCTTTCTTTGATAGCTTAGATCTGTTTATTGGGGAAGGAATGGGCAACAATTTTCAAATGCGCTTTGGAGAACCCCCATCTCCCTTCGGGGAAGCTTGGATGCAGGGCACTGGATAGGGAGAAAGGGATTTGGATCTGAATTCTCCTCTTCTTGTTTCAATATAAGTAAGGAGTTCTGTTTTAAATTATTTTATATGAACAAGAAATTCCATGGTTAAAACGTGTAAACGGCACTGAGCTAACTGACCTTTGACGTTCTTTACAATACCTGCTTATATTGACTGTGCACATTCCCTAGGAATTCCTAAGGAAGAAAGGCACAATGAGATGCACTCTCCAGACATGACAGACTAGACTAAGCCACAACCAAATTATACCCAGTGCCTAGAGTGAAAAAAGCAGGGGGTAGGGCAGGAGGCAGAATTTCTTCAGTATACAGAATGTTAAGATAAATGAATGTTTTGTGCTACATGACTGAGAAACGCTAACAGATGGAGTGAAAGGAAGACTTTCTACTGTTCCTGCTTCTGCATGACCCTCCACAACTGAGGAGCCATGGGAATGCCAGTTAACTCCCTTGGGGGAAGAAAGGAGAAGGGGAAGAAAGGAAAAGGGGAAAGTACTGCTAAGCCCAATTCTCTTTGCTCAAAAGGGTGCAGGACAAGAGACAGTATAAGTAGGTAGGAGTATAATCAAGGTCGACTCCTTATTTCTAAGGTTGATTTCAGTAAGACCAGTGAAGGATAATATTAAGGTATTGCTTAGCATGTGGACAGTCTTGCAGCAAGCTCCATGCACTAATCTGGAAGACTTGGTGATGTTGACAATGGGGAGAGAGGCATAGGAGACAAAGAGAAGTCAGACCAGATAGTAAAAGTTCTCTATAATCCAGGACAGTTTTGTGGAGATAGTTTCAAATTTCCTGTCATGTAATAGCTACAGGAATTGGTTATCTAGATTTACCCATAAAATCTAATAAATAACAGTTGGTTTTTGGATTTAAAAAAACAACATGAGAGTCAAATATGTATTTTTTAAATTATATGAAAGTTTGGGGACTTCTGGTCAAGATGGAGGTGTAGATAAACATGGCCTGCCTCCTCGCACAACCACATCAAAATTACAACTAAATTACAGACCAATAATCACTCAGAACCACCAGAAATTGAGTTGAATAGAAGTCTGACAACTATGGAACTAAAGAAACCACATCAATCCAGAAGAGTAGGAGACACGGGGACCTGGAGATGTGGAATAGGCAGGTCCCCACGTTCATGTATGGATAAAATTTCAGGACAAATATCTCAGGAGTGAGGGGTCCCAGTCCCATACCAGCCCCACCCACCCCCGCCCCCAGCCCAGGATTACAGTGCCAGGAAGATAACCCTCCATAACTTCTGGCTGTAAAAAACAGCGGGATTTGAGTTAGTGAAAAAACAAAAACAAAAATGACTGGTCTCCATGGCAGTTCCTCTTAAAGTGCCTGTGCCCAACTTCCTGAGATACACTCCCTTTGACCTCCAGCACCACTGAAGTAGCAGCTTGAAAGGCACCAGTGGCATATGGGGAGGGACTGAAGTGTCTGGCATCAGGGTAAGAGCTGGAGGACAGATTTTTCCCACACAGAAAGGTGGGCACAGGCCACGGAGCCTATTCTGAGCCCTCTCACCACAGAGCCACAGAACAGGCAGGCAGAGCCATATCTGAGACTCCATAAACCTGGCTTACACTGTTTGCCCCACCCTGGCATTTACCTGAGGCTCCATCCCACCCAGCTTACAGCCTTCTTTCAGGCCTCCTACCTCTGGCTAAGCAGTTCCAGGCCTGACATTAGCAGCAGCCAGCTTTGGATCACAGTTTGGCTCCGCCTGGGAACCTCCAAGGTCAACACAAGTAGCAGTCATCTGCAGATTGCTTTGCAGGTCATGCTGGGTGGCCCTGGGTGGTACACAGGTAGTGGCTGACCCTATCCTGAGCCACCCAGGAAACCCCAGGGCCAGTAGACACAGTGGACAACCGTAGAACACGTGGGGGCACCACCATCCTGCCCCTGCACAGCTGATCCTCCATGAAGGGTGGAAGTTGGTTGTCAGTGGCCATAGCCAGTCCTTGCAGATTACTGGCTTGGGTAAATCCCTTCCATTGACTACCAATAACAATCAAGGTTCAACATCAAGAGGAAGGTGTACTCAGCCCACATGGAGGGTGCATCTTAAGTACCCAGTTTGGGAGATGGGGGATGTTGTGCCACTGGATCCTATAAGCCACACTCCAAGACAGCAAGTCATAGTGGCTCTACCTAATACATAGAAACAAACACAGGGAGGCTGCCAAAATGAGGAAACAAAGAAACATGGTCCAAATGAAAGAACAGATCAAAACTCCAGAAAAAGAGCTAAACAAAATGGAGATGAGCAACCTATCAGATGCAGAATTCAAAACACTAGTGATAAGGATGCTCAAGGAACTCAGTGGGTATTTCAACAGCATAAAAGAGACAGGCAGAAATTAAAGATATATTAATCAAAATGAACAATTTACAGGGAATTAACAGTACAGTTGTCCCTGGCTGGTTTGGCTCAGTGGATTGAGCGTCGGCCTGCGAGCTAAGTGTCGCTGGTTCGATCTTCCAGTCAGGGCACATCAGAGAAGGAAAACTCTGACTCCAAAAAACCTCCGCTGCCTTGCGGCATACCTCTTCAGGGGAAAGGCTAAGGGAGTAAACCCCGACAGAAAATCCAGAGCCGGAGTCCCTAAGGCGGTTTGACGTTGTAGTCAACACTGGCAACTCCTGCGGCGCACCTGAAGCCAAGCTGTATTGACTCCGTCTTTCCCTTGGACCCTTCAGCTGCGAAGAGAGGGGGGGTCTGCTGCATGGGCAACAGCAGACCCTCCATATCACCCTGCCCAGGCTCTGTAGCTTCAGCTTCACTGGAGAGGACACTCCAGCGTCATCACAAGATGTCGATTCAACACGGGAGGAGACAGATACCATGTCACTCCCGAGTTGGACTGCACAGCCATTCTCGGCAGTGCAGATAGACTCTTAAGAAGCTACACCATCGTCTCTCGAGACGGACGGCTGCCGACATAACAGTACAGTGAAATAACCTGAGAATGAAATCAATGATGATAAATATAATGAAACAAACAAACAAAAAACAACCAAACAGAACAAGAAGAGGAAAGAATCCAAGTAAACAAAACAACAACAAACTCAAAACCCCCAAGGATAGCATAAGGAGCTTCTGGGACAACTAGGAAGCACAGAGAGTCCCAAATGAGATGGAGGCAAACAGGTCCACAACAAGACACATCGTAATTAAAATGCAGCAAGAGAAAAGCAGTTAGTTACCTACAAGGGAATTCCCATGAGGCTGTCAGCTGATTTCTCAAAAGAAATTTTGCAGACTAGAAGGGATTGGCAAGAAATATTCAAAGTAATGAAAAGCAGGGACCTATAACCAAGATTGCTCTACCCAGCAAAGCTATCATTTAGAATTGAAGGGCAGACAAGAAAAAACTAAAGGAGTTCATCATCACCCAACCATTATTATACAAAATGTTAAAGAGACTTATTTAAGAAAAAATGGAAGATCAAAATTATGAACAATAAAATGGCAATAAATACATATCTACCAATAATTGAATCTAAAAAACAAACTAAACAAACAAGAGAAACAGAGATAGAATCATGGATACAGAGAGTGTTTTGATGGGTGCCAGATGGGAGGGGGCTGTGGCAAATGGGTTAAGAGTTGAGGGCATCCTTTTAATATTTGCTGAACTTGCATTTCCATTCTTTATATTTTCATTTTTTCCCCCGTGTGGGAAGGCCACTCTCCCTTCCACACTCCCACTCTTATTAGGGATTTCTGGACCCAAGGGTAGGTAGGACAATGACCATGTCCAGCTTGAAGCAGCTAGAGGAACTCAAGACCTTCGCCCATAGTCCTTTATAAGATTATAAAGAGTTTTAAGTCTGAGAGGGAGGAATTGTTATTTTTTATTGTTAAAATGATTAATTAATTATCTATTTATTAAAGAAAAAGGAAGAAGAAGAAGAATATATGAAAGGGTGAAGCAGGAGAGCTTGTATGCATGACCCATGGGCATGGACTTTGGAGGGGGGGTTGCTGGAGAAGGGGGGTGCTGGGTGGAGGGGAGCAAAGGGGAAAAATTGGAACTATTATAACAATATAATCAATAAAACATACTTTAAAAAAAAAGAGGTGAGGGGATTAAGAATTACAAATTGGTAGTCACAGCATAGCCATGGGGATGTAAAGTACAGTGTAGGAAATGAAGTAGCCAAAGAACTTATATGCATGACCCATGGACATGAACAAAGGTGGGGGGGCACTGTCTGAGGGGATTAGGGGCTGCTGGGTAGTGGTGGGCAAAAGGAGAAAAATTGGGACAACTGTAACAACACAATCAATAACATATTTTTAAAAGAGCATGGAAGTTCATATGAGATATTTTTGATTGACTTCAATTCATGAGATCATCTGGCATGAAATAAAGTGTTTCTTTTTTTTATGCAATGACCACATACGTCAAATATGTCAAAGTGACCTACATGACAATTTTTGGCCTACGGGTCTGATTTTTCATAAGCCTTATCAATTACCCCTCACAGAGAGTTCTTGTTTCTAGTGGACTTGTTTCACCTCCTTTGTGAAAGCCTTAAAGAAGGCAGCAAGCAGGAAAATCAGCTATTTATAGGATTTTTTTTTTTTAAATTAAAAGTGTCTGCTCAGCGTGCCATGGAGGTGGGAGAACAGGAAACTATCTAAAATGAACTAGAGGGCTGGAGGAGTGTTATGGGGGATTTTACATGGGAGTCATTTTCAGAAAGCTCAGTGTTCATTTGCAAACAAGTGACAGTTTCTTTCACTGACACCTTCTGAGTTACAGAAAAGCCAGCTAAACTTCTACTAGTTAAGAAGAGAAGAAGAAGAAGAAGAAAAGATTCTTTAAGGATCACAAGCAGTTAGGAAGTTTTAAAGGATTTTAAATGAAAAGTCCTGTAGGAGTGCCCCTCTCTGTAGGTATTTACTGCTGGAGGGGTCACCAGTCAAGACTGATGCCCACAGTACAACCTGGGTTAGCAGATGGTCTTCTAAGTGTGGGCTGCAGGTCCTGGGTGACCTAACAGGAGTCCTACTTTTATAACTAAAAATAACAAACCATGCGCTCAAGTTTTCATAATGAGTCATAATTTTATTAAATTGTTTTCCATTAATTCTGATTTAAAAAAATCATTTTGGTAGTAATGTGGAAACAGGTGAAGTAAGGAGTCTACATCACCAAAAGTATATGACTACCTGAGAAAGTCTGAGCTTCCCCTGGTCCTGTGGGGAAAAGAGTTCCTGAGAGGGAACTGGCTTCAATGTTCATTTGCTTTGTTTGAATTTCTCCAGCATTACAAGTATGAGGTAGTTGACTTCAGAGAATGGAAAGGATTAATCAGGGACTTTGGGCAAGGGTGAAGAAGAGAGATGGAAAAGGACCTACTGTCATCTGCTAGCAATGGTGGAAGAACTCCCATCTACGACAGTTACCATGGGGAAACACTCCTCAGAAAACCTGGGTAAGCCAATAAAGGAAGATATGAAGAGTAGATAGAGTCCTCTTGTAGACAAGCCCCATAGCTGTTGCAAATAAAATTGTCCTGTTCATGTACCAAAGCCTCTTGGAATAAGGCACCAGTGTCTTAACAGACTTAAGACATGAAAATAAAAGGAGGTTTTATCTGAACAAACTAAAGCTTGAGGAGGCCAGAAGAACTGTGTTTCACCCTAGCCAGTGTGGCTCAGTTGGTTGGAGCGTTGTCCCTTTAACCAAAAGGCCACGGGTTTGATTCCCAGTCAGAGCACATGCCTGGGTAGCAAATTTGGTGCCCAGCTGGGGAATGTGTTAGTCAACCAATCAATATTTCTCTCTCACCTTGATGTTTTTCTCTCCCTCCCTTCCCCTCTTTTGAAAATCATGCCCTTATGTCCTTGGATGAGGATTAAAAAAACAAATTGTGTTCCATTGGTAAATATCAAGGCATAGGAAAACCTGACCCACTGATGCTGAGATATCAAAATTTTGACTTTATGATCTTTTCACTTGTAGAAAAAGGCGTTTTGTGTTTAGGTGGCACATGGGATGAAGAAGCCTTAAACTTACACTGTGATGAAGACCTACTGTGATTCAACACTTGGAGAATGCCTTCCTTTATTGTGTAATCAGATATGTTTATCCTGACTGTGGATTGATGAAAACTCTATCAAGCAAAATATAAAAGAAAAAGTGGTAAGGTACACAAACACATGAAGCAGAGAAGTATGTTAACCTCTAAGGATTTGTAAACTCAAAAGATTTCACACTAGATTTTTTATTCATTTCCCAAGTTTGAAATTAAAATATTTTTAAACACTTGAACAGTCACAAGAGTTGTATATTATACATATTTTGCAGATACAGAAATGGAAGTACTAAGGAGAGGAAGTGCAAGTTGCGTTGGAAGCCAGTGGCATTAAAGTTAATGGGTCTCCTGAAGCCCATGTTTTCATTTGTTAGACTCTACTGCCCCCTTCAGTAAGTAAAATGATAAATTTAGTCTGATAGTTCCCTAGGATTGGCCTAAAGTGCAGTTTTTCAATTTATCTCTAATAGAAGCTCTCTAGATCTACAGAATCAGAATATCTTGGTTTGATGGTGGAAATGCTCATTTTATAGACACTTTCAGGCTGATTTTCATGCACACTAAGTTGAGTAACCACTGCCCTAATAGTCAGTGATAGAACAAGTGACCACGCACATACATGGTTCCATACCTGCAGATGAATGTACTATTTTGCTAATTTTTACCCATATGGATACCACTGGCATATATATTGCCTCATATAGTATTTCCAACTTTAGAGCTAGATTTTCTTTGCATTTACTTACTTTTTCATTTGAAAGCAATGACCCGTAGGTCAGCTTGTAGCCCTTGTTATCTTCTATGCTCTATTCCTTTCAGATTTTCTAGAGTTGCCCCGATTTAATATTATTTGGTCTCATTATCCAATACATTCTCTCCTACCTGTCACATTTGTACAATATGGTTACAGTTATGTTAACAATTTTTATCCTAGGAAAGTGAGGTGAGAGCTGAGGAGAACTGGCTGCCATGAGAGTGGAAGATGCCAGAGAGAAGGGAGTCATCTTCAAAACCCAGTATTAGAGCTCTGCCATTGAGCCTAAAGATCGCATCTCCATTTGTTCTCCTTTGATATGTGCTTTGCTCATAAGAAAATCACAGGGAAAAAGGACGGACTGACTGGAATAATAGGAAAAACATATGAATTTCTTTATTTTAGAGGTTAAAAATACTACCCTGCCATTTATAACTACAGAATTACAGTTTGCAGATAATTACTTAGTGAACAACTGTCTTAATCTTTTAAGCCACAAACATGCTTCAAATCTAACTTTTGGGTCAGTTTTCTCCCTATGCATATTTTACAAGCATGATACAGGTGAGCCCATGCAGATGTAATGTGTATATAAGGGCCTGTATCAATGCATATGACATACAGTAATCCTAGACTCCACATCATTTTGCTTCATAGACAGTTCTGTGATATCACAAGCCTAAATTTTGTAGGAAGTTTCCTAATTCTGTGAGAAGAATGAGTAGAAACTCTAACTGATAGAGAATAGTCACCTAATAGTAAAGGATCTACTTATCTAGAAAACTCATTTTGCAGATGTAATTAGAAGTCTCTTTATCTTGAAAATTAAAACAAGGCAAGGAATATTGCTAAACTTTAGAAAATGAAAAAATAGCAAATTTTAGAAGATAGTTCTATATATTCTTATAGAAAATCAGAGAATGAGAAGAGGTCTTTCTTGGTCATTGTTTCCTTGATGAATGCTCTCCAAAAATATTTAAAAAAACCCAACATAGTAGAAATAAGAAATTTATCAAAAATAACAGAAGGAGTTAGATGATATATCTATACACTTACACTATATTTTCTCTTTTACCTCTGTTAATGTTGTAATAGCAATGGATTCACTCATTCTTTATATGTATCTTTACCTTTGAGTGACAAACAGAGAAAACTGGGTTGAAGGAGAATAAATGATTCATTGAAAAAATTAAAGCACTGCCTCCAACTGTGGCTTCAGATTAAGAATTTACAAAAACACTTAAATATGCATTCACAAAAATAGTAAAAGATTTTCCCTGTGCCCTAATGTGTTCCAAATAGAAGTTATTAGAGATGGAGCCAGTTGGTCGAGGATGAGGCAAGGTGGTTTTGAGAGGCAGATAAATGGCTTTATTTGTCTAGATGTAAAGTCACACATACATGTTATTTTCATCCAATGGAAAAAGTTATAGGTTCAAAATTTCAGGTGAGTAATACAAATCATAGTGAGATTATGTAACTCTTCATGGACCTCATTAATAGTCACCTGGTTTTACCTAAAAAGGCCAATATTTATTTTTTTTAAACCAAGCTTCCCTAGCAAATGATAGAAAATAATCTGACCATTAAGAGCTACTGAAATTTGAATCATATGAAGTTTCTAATTTTAACTGTTTACATCTATAAAAATAAAATTTCCCCTGATTTAACTCCATATCAATGAGCACAAAACTCTACCGAGAGAGGTGGTAGCCTTTAAACCTAAAATCAAGATGGTGAAATACCCCTAATTTAATCACCAAATCAAAGCCACCTTGATAACATTGCATATATTTCTAGTGGCTCATATAAAACCTAAAACAAAAGATCAATGGGTTCTACCATTCACAAACCATTGTTTGTATAAAGTTGTGCAGAGCCATGATCTCAAATGGACCAGAGATTCTGGATGAATCTTTCTCTACAGAACAGAATGATTACTTTGAGTTACTATCTTTAATTTTCAACCAAGCAAACTGTTCTATAGGGAGACTAGGGAAATAGGAAATAAAATCCACAATAAGATCTAAGGCTAGTTTTTCTCTTTACTCTATGCTTACCAATGCTATACCTTCTGTTAGTAGACTGGACTTTTTGGGATCAGAAAGCACGTTTTATGCAATCTGATTGAGGCTAACCAAGCACTTTAGGTGTTGCTGAAAATGTCTTTAGAATTATGAAATTCTAGACTAAGAATAACAAAGTTTCTTTAACAACTTCCAAGAAGGATTTTCTATTTTTTTCCCTATTTCATTTTGATCTTCCATTTTCCACTACTGAGTATTTCTGGACCCCTGCTTTCTCACACTGTTTGGCCAGTTGTCTTCACCCCAACCCCCATTACTTGGATATGGCAATAGTGAGTATTATAGAGAACCAGGGAGACAATTATGAGGATTCTGCTGCTGATCACTGATTCTACATTCAAAGTTAGCATTAGGCAGGAGTAATCTGATTTTTCTATCAAAACAAGGAGGGACATCTCTGTTGAGATCAGTAAAAAATAGGGAGAAGACTGCAAAACAAAGAGGAAATACATTGAAGAATCTGACACTCCTTGCTGGGTTATTAAGGCAATTTAAATTAAAAAAGTAAAGAAAATCATCAATTAATGTGACTGATAGGGGATTTTAAGAAGGCAGCAAGGAAACATCTCAGTAACCAGTCACTAGCAGAATTGCTCAGCACTGTCACACATTTCACACAAAGTAGTTTAATCGGCTCAGTACAATTGAAATTGTTCTAAAATAAGAGGAAGGAAAACCTCAGCTGGGGAAAGAAAACCCTCACTGGGCAGAGATTGAAATAATGTTGAACAGAATTTTGAAAAACAGTTGTACCTGTATTGAAAAATAATCCTGGTTTCATACTTGTTACGAATGATTCTTCAATGATCTTTTGTGGAATCTTATTTAACCAATAAACCTTTCAAACCCCTCAACCATCCAGAAATTTTAATTTTGCAAAGGAACAGTAAACATTCAGGATTCTTGTCATGTTGAATGACTGATCACATTTCAATCACTAGCCATATAACGTCCTCTAATAGCACCTTGCACCTTAGATCATTTGTGCCAATTAAAGATTTTATAAAGCCCCTGTGGGGACACAGATTTGTGGGTATCTGATGTATCAACCTGACTTCTTACCATCTGTACAAACATACATTCATTTGTTAGCTCTTTCAGTCTTACTAGCCATTATTTAGAGAATAAATAAAATACCAGCACTATCCTCCCTCTCCCTTCCACCCCAAACCACCCAAATCAACAACATACTATCACCAAATACAAAGTAATAAAGGAGTTGTACCCAAACCTGGTCAGTTCTTCCATTTCTTGAAACTTGCACACAAACTGAAGAAACCCATTCAGCCTTAAAGAGGTCGATCATTTTGCTCTTCTAAAATTTCATCTCTGTGAGTGCTTTCTTTCTCAGGTCTGTCTTGCTCTCTCTCTCCCTCCCTGTGTGTCTCTCTCTACTTCTACCAGAGAGTGTTTTGTTTCTCTTTTCCTGCTTCTAGGGCTGAATGAATGCAAAAATACATGATTCGAAGGGATTTCATTTTTTAGACTAACAGTTGGAAATCTAAAATCTTGCTCTTCTGAATGGCTTTATATGCCAGTCACTCAACACATAATGTTTACAGTTTACAGAAAGAGGCATAGACAGAACCAAGAATCTTGCTTTTTAAAGCAAAAACAAAACTGCAACAAAAACTCCTTTACTTCTCAGATCCCATTTCTATTTTATTTACTTAATTATTAGCACTTACCCTGAGATGTGCCATAAAAGCTCTATTCCAAATGTACAAAAGCCAACCACATCTCAACTGAGAATTAAACAGTTTTAACGTCTTCAAATCCATGTCCCTGCTTCAAAGCCTGATACAGACAGTTACTGGCAGTGGTACAATAGTTCTACACAGTGGACATCTGATTCTTGACATTTAAAAATAACAATATTGGGGGAAAAGAGTCTTTTTAAAAATTAACTACAAACGGCTTGTGAGTGAGCACATTATCACCAATTGAATGTAATAACCAACTGACTATATTAACTGGAACTTGCAATGATTTTAAGCTACAATATTTTATTTTAAATCAATGTCAGACAGAGGCCAAATACCTATAGACCTCCCACTTTCAATATAATTGTTGCAATGGCCTATGTTAAATTAAATCTAAATGATAATTCTGCAAAGGGAGAATCAGAACTTTGCTAGTATTTAGATGTTATTATTGGTGACTATTAATTTAACCCTTTTGCAGTCTTGAATCAAATTAGGACCTTTCAGTCATTCTGTTGCTTGTCTAAGATGGGTCACATTTTATGTACATGCAGGTGCACATATCAGGTCAAATGAACACATACATCTGCTCTAGAATAAAACAAATAATAAAATGAAAGAAAAAACTCCACACATTTATTTCTATTTCTGAAGCATATTAGAGACTCAGACCAATCTGGGATCAAGCCTTAGCTCTTCCACGTGCTACATATGCATTCCTGGGCAAATGATTTAATCTTTTGTGCCTCATATTTGTTGTTTGTGAATTGGAGTAAATGATAATATACTTTACTAAGTTGTTTTTGGTACTAAATGAGATACTGTATGGTTTTGGCGCATAAGACACATTTGATACATGCCACTTCCTCTGTTTAATATTTGAAAGTGGGTAGGAATCAGGCATTGTAAATGTAAAGAATCCAGGCTTTGCAGGCATACAAATCAGTTTAGACCCACCATGTTGCCATGTGCTAACTGTGTGTCCCTAGGCAGGTTACTTAACCTAATTTATTAAATCTCAGTTTCTTCAACTGTAAAATACCTCTTACTTTTAAAATACAAATTAGATAACATTGGAAGAAGATTCACTTTTGGTAGGCATTTATTAATTCAGAGCTCCAGGCTCTTGAAAATTGCTCTAATTAGTACTCCACATATGCAACTTAGGAGTTTAAAGATGTAGACTGAGATCACAAGGCCTTTAGGTCAAGTGTCTGACTTTACGGTAGAGGAAGGAGACTCAGAGAGCTGAAATGATGATTTCAAGCAATATCAACATCACTAGTTAGTGGTAAATAAGAACTAAAACACAGACCCCCTTATTTAAAGTTCAAAGCTTTGTCCACTTAACCCTGTGATGTTGAAGTTGAACACATCTCGAAATCAAATTTCAGTATTAGTTGGTAATTAAAGCAATACAACTTAAAAAAACAACAACAAAAAACCTCTCTCAAATTCCTCAAATTTGCTTCTAAGACTGAACTTATAAATGAAATTATTCCATAGGAGCTGACAGAATCTGGCTACATCTACCTTTCTGAGAGGAGCCTGCACAGGAAAGCAGATTGTCCCTTTCCTCTAAAGCAAGAAAAGAGTTGGAGAGACCGTCCAGTTCTCGGGAGTTTCCCATTTTCCTGTCTCCCCTTGGGAATGGCTAGCTCCTTCTCTTTCCTTAGAGCACTCTTTGTCCTTAGCACACTGGTTGAGATGAACACACTATTCTACATTTAGTCTACTCACTAAACAAACTACCTCCCCACATTGAAATATAGAATTAAAAAAAAAAAAAAAATTGAAAGCCTTGCACAGAACAGGAGCCCAATAAATACTAACTTTTGTTTAAAGAAGGTATAATTTTGCTCTCAGTTTATATTTAAAGGCTTGACTTAGCTTGATTTAGGGTTAATTATTGGCCAGTATGGAAGAGAAAGTATTAATTTTTTCAATTTTTTGATAATTTCAGAATTAGAAAACAAATGTGCTTTGGCTATTATTCTGAGGAGGAAGGGTGAGAAGTGGGATTGAGGAAGGTAGTTGCAATTAATGTTTTATTTCTGTAGCTGGGTGAAGTATAAATGAGAGTTTGTTTTACTTCTTTTAAATATTTTTTGTAAGCCTCAAATATTTCATTTAAAATTTGGCTTAAAATAAGGAAAATACTTTGAAAATGTAATATCCAAAACTTGGATAGAAGATCCACTAATGTGCCTGTGCTAAAGCCTATACTTAAATTTTCAAGTTTTTATTCACATTTCACTATAGAACTTAAGTAATATGTTTACTTTAAATATTTTTTTCTCCTTGCTCACTATTTTCATGCCTTGATTCCAGGGTTGTGCTGGGATGTACAGGGAAGAGCTATTTTGTGTCACATAGACCTAAGTCTGAATCTCAGTTCTGTAATTTACTGGCCACGTGGCTTTAAACCCTTAATATTTCTAAGCTTTGGTTTCCTCTCTTGTAAAAACAGTATTATTATATCTATCTCTCAGAATTATTGTGAGGATTAAATAAAATAATAAATGTGAAAACATTTGCTACAGCAACTGGTATACAGTAAATTTTCAATTAATATCAGTTTCCTTCTTTCCTTCCTTATCCTTCCACTTTTCACCCCTACTTGAGCTTTTTACTTCAGAAAGGCATAAAAAATATAAATAAATTTAAAGTAGGAAGAATATAGGCAATTATGCCAGCATAATGAAAACATTTTGTGACTAACAAAGGCTGGTCCCAGATGCATGCAGAATATTCTTCTTTAATCTGATATTTCTCATCTAATGTCATCAGTACTTAATGAAGTCCAATTTATAAAAATTTTTTATTTTTGCTGCTAGTCACAGAAACTATATAGACAGAATATTCTATTCTAGGGCTTCTACCTCATTCATTATCCATTCTTTCTTCAAGACAGATATTCTTATCAAAATACTTTATTCTCAGTGGTGGATGAGATTTGTGTGCTTAAAGCATTAAAAAAAAATTTGTCACCCTTATAATGGTTATTCTATAAATTAAGAGGTTTGGGTTCTAGTCTTACCTCTGCCACACACTAACAGTATGTCCCACTAAGCCTTTACCTTTCTTTGAGTCTAGTTTTTTATATGCTAAGTGAGGATTAGATGATCCCTTTAGCTCTAAATTAGGCAATAACACTTTCAATGGGAAATACTGACCATGTAATCATGTATTATTTGTGAAAACCATCCACATGTTGACTGCCAGCCTAGAACATTCTCAGGGCTGGTGGAGGCATGTCTAAGGGAGCCAGATTTGTCAGGAGGAATTCAAAGAGAGCAAGAAGATAAACTTCTCAGGGAAAGCCTTTTTTTTTCCTCCTCATTTCTTAAGATGAGAGTGGGAAATGATTATGTTATACTTTCATAGTACAATAAAAACTTATTTAAAAAGGTGGTAATAGCAGGAGAAAACAGGGAAAAAGACATAAGAGGGTCACTCTTATGAAGGGTTGCATCTTGGGGAAAATGGCAATACTAGAGGAAGGAGGCAGGGAAGAAAAATACCCTTTCCCTGTTATTTTTATCCAGGTGAAATCTAGTTTAAGTGCATTGGAGGGCAGTAGGAGAAACAGAAGGAGACTGTGGCAATGGAGGAGTGGCCTGAGGGGGTCTGTACCTGTGTGGGATTTACATACTAACATTAATTGCATTTTACTGGGTGGATACTTCCCCTTTTTTCTTCCTCTGCTCTGTTGTCGTAGGTCTCTGCAACTGTGCTTGTCAGGTCCACAAACTGACTTGATCTCCACCTTCTCAGGGCTCCAAGCATAGTCTCCATTCTGAGGGTGGGGGGCTCATGTGAGGGTGTGGTTAGTGTTGGTGTTGGTGTGACATTGCAATGGTGAAGACATAGATCAATTTTCCCAAAGTAATAACTTCAGGCAGGATTTTACAACAAAAAACAAAACAAAAACAAAAAACAACTCTAGAGTGATGTAATTCAACTCTTTCCACAATTCCAAAGGTCATTCTTGACTTTTGTAAAAAGGTAGATTTATTTAAAAATTCTGTGTAGATTTCCCTTTCCTCTCTTCTCTATCCCCTGATCCTTCAGACAAAAGAAGAACACAAAATCATTAATAACTCCTTGCCTTTAGGTAGGTGTGCCTTTCAAAGTCTTTTATATATAGTATCTCAAGATAACTAGATGAAGTTGGTAGCAAATTTGCATCTTGATAGGAGCACTTAGCCACAGGAATGTTAAACAATGTTCATGCAGACAATTTATAGTAGAGCCAAAACTATAACCAGGAGAACACACCACACAATTAGAAAGAATAATATCTAAACATCCATCACCCGACAGAAATGGTACCTGAAGGTACTGGCAGGAACGTTCTTGTTGACACGACTCTGACTTCACCATGGCCTGGTCCATATTAACCGAAGCTTTCTGGTAAACTTCCCGGGCTCGGCTCACCGTCAGGGTGGAGGACCAGGCACTCTTCTTCAGTAGCGGTGCATCCAGGTTGACCGGCAGGTTGGCACAGGTGGAGCACTTGACGTCGTTGTTACTCCGGGAGGCCTTGACCGCCTGCTCACTGATGGTGTTGTAGGTCTCCATGAAGTACTGCGAGGCCGAGCGGTCAGGGCACCTGCCCATGGTCATCACGCCCGAGGGGGAGTGGTAGATGCACATGTCGCTGTCCAGGTTATCGTCTGAGCTCCACCAGCCCGGGGAGGTGTTGGGCCGGGCCTTGGGCTCAGTGCGCCGCTCCTTGCTCTTGCTGCGCTTGCCATACCTCACGGTTTGCGTCTCGTCAGGGCTGGCTTTGCCTCCATTGATGTTGCCTTTGGATGGTCCCTCCAAGGAGTGCGACTTGGTGAAGAGCTTCTGGACCGAGTGGACCAGATGGCGAATGCGGCCGGGGCTGTCGCTGCGGTGCTCCACGGCCGTGCGCTTGTACTGGAGCGTGTGGTAGCCGTCCCGGTTGAGTGGCAGCTGCCTCTCAAACTGATCCAGGAGGTTGGAGGGGATGCGATTGGCCTTGGTGGCCAGGGTGCGGGGTACCAGGGCACACTCGTCCTTCAGCTCCTGCTGCGAGTTGTAGTGTCTGCGAGGAAAGGTGCTACTGGCCAGTGGGTCGCTGAAGGGGCCCACGCACTCGGCCTGGAAAGAGTTGCGCTGAGTGTAGTAAGGGTGGTCCGCTGGGTGATGTTCCACTGGGCTCAGCAGATATGGCTTGCGATCTGAGTGGTGCGACAGTGAGTCACAGGCAGAATCACAGGTCACCCCGTGGTGATGGCTACGGCTGCCCGATAACCCTTTCATTGCTGATGGGGCGCAACTGCAGGGGTCATGGACTCCCGGTGGTCAGGGTCCAGACCCGTCTCCAGCAAAGACCTGGGGGAATGAATGAACAAGGGGAAAATGGTGAGCACGTCCTTTGGTAAGTAGGTATTGCTCTGTTTTGCTGTGCTGTCTGCTACTGCGTTTGTTTTCTAGCAGAACTTATCACTGCTCCTAAAAGCAGCTTTAATGCATCCTTGCAAAAACTCTATCACTTCTGTAGGATGGGCAAGCTGGCTTCAATCAGATATGAGGAGACTGTAGGGGCTTACACTAGTAAACCTGGAAAAGAAAACTACAGAAATGCTAAAGTGTTTTAAAATTATTTGAAAGAGAACCCCTTTCTTTCCCTTTATGATTCCAATAACTGGTTGTATCTTTCCCTTGCTTCTCTGGTTTTATTCTTAACAGTATGTTAATGGGAAATCTAACACACCTGAAAAGCTCATTTTCTCTGGGAATCTTTTGCTGATACTCCTTTGCAGACAGAACTAGTTCCCCTCTGTGCTCCCCCAGCTCCTGTGGAATTGTTTGTCTTGTGTTTTCCCAGGTAGCTTCAATTCTCTGCAGACCGACCTATCTTTTAGTCACCTTTACCATGTGCAGACACATTGTAAGCATTCCATAAATGTGAATAAAAAGAAATAAATAAAGGAGTATACTGGCACCTTATAACTCGAGGATATATCTATCTTCTGTCACATGCTTTCCCCTTAGAATTCTGTGGTAACAATTATAGCACAGAAGCATCCCCACCACCCCTGCCCCCAACCCCTCCATGGTAATTAGAGTTGAAAAAAAAACTGGTCTGGCAAATAAACCAGAGCTGTAGAGAAAGTCTGCCCCTTTATTTCTGTCATCAGAGGGTCAACAAACCAAGAGCAGTTGAAGAACAAATAAGTTTGAGTCAGCTAGTTTGAATACCATGGCATCTGCTCTTCCTGGTTTAAAGGCTTCTGGTTAAATGTTCACAAACAATTTCAAGATGGCTAAAGGAAGGGTTCCTTGAAATGTTTCTGAGAAATTGAAACACCTGGGACTAAGGGTCAGCTCAGTCTCGGTGAGAAGTGACTCCAGCAGATTCAGCTGTGGGAGCTCAGTTCATTGCAAGCCCAGGTCTTCCTGCAGGTTTTAGTAACTGAAGCTGCTGTTCACCAGGCAGAGGATTTTCCTTCTCTAACAGAGTGTGTTCTTCACTCACTGACCAAGTTCCTATTGACAGCCTGAGTTATTTTAAAGCTTCCCACAAGAAAAAATGGTCATATAAAGCGTTTTCTTGAGAGAAGATCTTAAAAGTTCTCATCACAAGAAAAACAATTATAACTATGTGTGGTGATGGATTTTAACTAGACTTATTAGGGTGATCATCTTACAATACAGTTGACCCTTGAAAAACATGGGTCTGAACTATGTGGGTCCATTTAAACAGAAATATTTTTCAATAAATAGAGTTGGCCCTTCATAGCCACAGGTTTTGCATCCTTAAAGTCAACCAACCATAGACTGAAAACAGTATTTTCACATTCCCAATTGTGATTTCCCAACCTCAAGTTTCAACTTTCATATTGAAAATACTGTTCTAGATCCACAGTTGGTTGAATTCATGGATTCGAAGGGCAGACTGTAGTTAAGTTTTTTGAAAGTCAAAGTGATACACAGATTTTCATTTGCATGGGGGTTGGTGCTTCTATCCCCCATGTTAATCAGTATATTGTATACTTGACACTAATACAATGTTATATGTTAATTTTATCTTTAAAAAAAGGTTGTTCTGAAAGGCCAGTGTGACTTTCCAAAATATCACAAATGTCATTTCAGATATTCAGAGAGGGAGAGGTAAATGTTTTAATTAAGCAACAACAACAACAACAGCAACAACAAAATAAAGCATACACATCATCTAATGAAGAAAAACATGGACTTTTGAGAGTCAGATCTTATCTATTCCATGGGACATACTGTATGTTGGAGCTCTTATAATGTTGAAAATCTCTATCAATACTTAAGAAGCTCCTTTCTTCCTTCTAGTCTATCAGTTTCTGGATTAATCACTCAAGAAAATGGATGGGAGGCTTTAATTACCAGATTATTTCAAAATTGGTTAATCTGCTAAATAAATTATGAGCTCCTTGAGGATAGGGATTATGTTTTACCCATGAAGTGCCCATAAAAGAGCTTGGCTGATGGTGGGAACTCAGTGAAATATTTATTCAATAAATTAATGCATTAATGCAAAATTACCCAGAATGGTTTCTACTGTGATTCAAGTCACATCTATTGAATGGAAAGATGACTGTGTGACAAGGGATGGGCTAAACCAAAGAAGTAAGGGACTGTCTCACAGGCATCCCAGGGACTAGGGGTTTTCAGAATGAGGCAGAAGGGAGGCTGGTCAATGCTCCTTTTGCCACACTTTAACTTTTGACTCTTCATATCACACCAAAAAATATTGCACCTCTGTGAGTTCCAATTGCCTTGAAGTAAAAGTTTGGAAACTTTGCTTGGCCTCCTGACTACATGATTCTCAAATAGACAGAGGACAATCTTTTTGAGGGAGAAAAGAAACTGCCATCTGAAAAGAAAAAAAGGAAAGCAGGACTCATGATACCTGTGGGTCAGGAAGAACCTGTAAATCAAAACTTACCTATTAAGGAGAGACTCACGAAAAAGAAAACTTTATCATAAAATATCTTGGGACTGCTTTGTATTAAGTTATGACCCCAAGAATGGGCTGTGGCAAGGAGGGATATAAGAGGGTTAAATACATGTTTATAGTAAAACTATGGCACAAACTAATTTAGATGGGAAAATCTATTGTATGAGGGAGTCTGTCTATATACAGTAGTCCTTCTCTATATCATGGTTCACTTATTGCAGTCTCACTGTATCGCAGGATTTTAAAAAATATTATATTTAGACTTCTGGCCAAGATGGAGGCGTAGACAGACATGCTGCATCACCCTCCACAACTAAGAAGGAATACAACTACCTCAAAACTAGAAACAACCAGAAGTTCCAGAAAATCAAACTGCATGGAAGTCCAGCAAACAAAGATATAAAGAAGAACTACTCATCCAGACAGGTAGGAGGGGTGGAGCCATGGTGGAGAGGATGCAGTGTGGTGGCAGCAGCAGCGGCAGGCTGGCAGAAATCACAGTCACACATTTTAAAAGGTGAGGAGGGACACCTAGGGAGCATTCCCAGCTCCTGACCAGACTGTGCAGCTCACAGTTCCAGTACCGGGGGAATATCAAGCCTCATTGCTTCTGACTATGCAGACCAGTGGGAGTTGGGGTGGAGGCAGAAACTGCCAGTCTCTCAGCAGAGTCCACTTGTTTAAAGGGCCCCCACGGTCCTAGAATGTCCATGCACCTACCCACTCTGGGAGTGACGGCCAGGGCAGCAGTTAGAGGGGCACCAGTCCAGTGCAAAAGTGAGAGAGGTGCCTGGAAAAGGGGCGAGTGCTGGACAGGTGGCATTGTTCCCTCTTGGACCCCTTCCCGACATACAGGGCCACAACATGGTGAAACAGGTAGCCCTGTACTGACAAATCACTAAGGCTCTGCCCCTTACAACACAACAGGAGCGACAGCTCTACCTGGGACGCAGAGGCAAACAAACACAGGAGCCTGTCAGAATGAGGAAAAGAGAAGTATGGCCCAAAAGGGGGAACAGATCAAGGTTCCAGTGGGAGAACAAAGCGATGAGGAGATAGCCAACCTAACAGATGAGGAGATAGCCAATCTTACAGACGCAGAATTCAAAACCCTGGTGATAAAGATGCTCGCAAGCTTGACAGATATGCTTGAGTATAGCAGATGAATAAGAGAAGAAGTGAAGGCTATGCTAAGTGAAACGAAGGAAAATCCACACAAAACCAATGGTGAAGGGAAGGAAACCAGGATTCAAATAAATGATTTGGAACATAAGGAAGAAAAAAACAGTCAATCAGTGCAGAATGAGGAAGCAAGAATTGAAAGAAATGAGGAAAACTTCCCAAACTTTGCAAGAGATGGACATATAGGTCCAGGAAGCACCAAGGCTCCCAGGTGAGCTGGACCCAGAGGGGACCAAACTGGGATGCATCATGATTGAGATGTCAAAGGTGAAAGATAAAGAGAAAGTCCTGGGGGCAGCAAGACAGAGGTGGAGAGTTATCTACGGGGGGGTGCCTATAGGCCTATCAGCTGATTTCTAAGAGGACACTTTGCAGCCAGGAAGGGATTGGCAAGCAGTGTTCAATGTGATGAAAGGCAAACTGCAACCCGGATTACTCTATCCAGCAAAACTATCATATGAAATGGAAGGGCAGATGAAGTGCTTCCCAGACAAGGTAAAGCTAAAGGAGTTTATCATCACCAAGCCATTATTATATTAAATGTCAAAGGAACTTACTTATGAAAAAGAAGATCAAAACTATGAACACTAAAATGACAACAAACTCACAACTATTAACAACTGAATCTAAAAAATAAAAACAAAATCCAACTAAGCAAACCAGAATAGGAACAGAATCATTGGTATGGGGATCATTTGGAGGTTATCAGCTGGGGGGGTTGGAGTGGAGAAATGGGGATATGGTGCAGAGATTAAGAAGCATAGTCAGTTGGTATAGAATAGACAGGGGGAAGTTAAGAATAATGTAGGAAAGGGTGAAGCCAAAGACCTTATATGCATGACCCATGGACATGAACTAAGGGGGGTGGGATTGCTGAAGGGTAGGGGGGTACTGGGAGGAGGGGAGCAAAGGGAAAAGAGTTGGGACTACTGTAACAACATAGTCAATAAAATATACTTAAAATTATATTTAATTATTTATTGCGGATATTTCACTGTGTCGCGGGATTTTGTGGTACTGTGTACGTATGTTGCATAGGTTTAAGAGTGTAGAATATGTTTAAGAACATAAGTAGTGTTTATAAAAGTGTGGAAAAGGTTAATAAGGGACTGGGAACAGTTTATAAGTGTGTGGGAAGGGTTTATAAAGCCTTAAAAATATATAAATACTGGAATAAAATGTAAGGTTTCTACTTTGCAGATTTTCACCTATTGTGGGGGCTGGGGGGTGTCTAGGACATAACACCCACGATAAGTGAGGGAATACTATAAAACAGGTACTGTTGATGACTTTTTTGCCTTTTTAATATGGTTTTAAACTTAAAAAAGCAAAAATAATGTAGTAGGATTATATGCACATAATAAGTTTTAGGATTATACATAGAAGAATCTCAATATATAAATCATATGACATAATCTTCAAACTTTCCTTCTGAATAAGCTAGGGTCTTGGGTAGATATTTTCTGTTGAACAAAACATGAAACTGACAAGAGATGAAAACACAAATTATACATATTTATTCCAAAATATGTAAGATTATTGAAATCAGTTATTTGATATTTAGTTATCTTTAACATGTAAACAGCATTTCATGTAAGATAATGTCACCTGAGGATAAGCTAGCAAACAAAAAGCTTTTAAAAGTCATTAATGGTGAATTAGGTAAATGATGTAACCAATGGTAATTTTTGTAATGAAACAGTATGATTTTTACTCAAATTTAAGTGGGCTATTTTCAGCATATTGAAAAACACTTATATTTATTTAGAAGGTAATATGTTGCATCAAGGACAAATAAGTTAACTTTTCTCCTTCTTTAGTTAATATTCGTAAAAGGATATTAAAATCTTAATATTTTTTTCTATGACATGGGCACATAGGTCATAAAGAAACAATACATAATCATACACATTTCTAATGCTCAATCTATCTTTCTGGATAAGGCCAAATAAATGATTTAATGCCCTGTCCCCTTCTGTAAAAATTTTTTAAACTCTCTCTTCTGCCCTCTTGTTACTTTAAAAGAAAAGTAGATCAATTTGTGATTATCAAATAAAGTAACACATTCAGTGACTTCCCGATGATCAGGGAAGATGACTTAAAACCCTCAGTGGCTAAGCAACACCAGGGACATCTTGTTCTTCCTTCTTTTATTATTTGTTTTCCTCTTTCCTTACTCTTAAACTCCCTTTCCAGCACACTTCTTTCTGCCAATTCTTTTCTCCTTCTCGTCATTTATGTTTATAAGTGGCATCCATGGGCCTCATTTGCTCCAGCCTGTGCTGTGACTGGGCATCCCCTCCTATTCATGACCTGGTGATTGCTGCTACAGACAAGCACATGCGTACCACAATCCCAAAGGGCCAAAGGGCTCGTGAGGTGCTTGTTCACAGGGACATGATCTCATCATGAAATAACAGAAATAACAGTTCTTATTAAATTCTGTGTTCTTGGAAAAGGAAGCTGCTAGCCCTTGAATTACATTTTAAGTGGCCATAAAGGATTTCTCAAAATAGAAAGGAAAATTGCCTTTCATGCCTCTTTGAGCATGGGTGAGCACTGTGGGTCAACATGCCTGCATAATGCTTCATATGATTACAGTGATCGTCTCTCATTTCTTTTCTTGTCCACATGACTTTAAAATTATGTTTTATTGCCCTGACCAGTGGCTCAGTTGGTTGAAGTGTTGTTTGTTGTATCAAAAGGTTGTGGGTTCAATTCCTGGTCAGGGCACATACCCAGGTTGCTAGTTCAATCCCCAATTGGGGTGTGTATAGAAGGCAGCTGATCGATGTTTCTCTCTCACATTGATGACTCTCTTTCCATCCCCCTCTCTCTCTAAAAAATATGAATAAAAACATATCCTTGGGTGAGGATTAAAATTATGTTTTGTGGTTCTCCTAAGTTTAATTCTATTATCAGACAACATGTCCTTTTTTTGCGTTGGAAAATTTGTTTACTATATTAGGTATCCTGAGTTGAGCTCTGAGTGTTAGATGTGCCTGTTTTCTATGGAGTTTCGACATCTGTACAGATGATGACCAAAGCAAGAATGATACAGCATGGTAAAGGAAATTTTCAGGATAAGTAATTGACTCAAAGAAAAAGACCAAACAGGCTACATATTAGAAGATGCTGACAGGGGAAAACAGTCTTGCAAAGTTGGCAATCCTTATGTCATTTTGATTTCTGTGCATGTCTTTATTTAGAGCTGCTGTTCTTGACTTTTCTTTCCATACAGCGAAGAAAGCCACATGGGGGACTCTACTCTCACTCAGTGAGGCATGACAGCCAGACTATCATGACTTTCTTTAGAAAGAACAATGTGGGGAACCCACTGTGTTCTGGTTTTGGGAGATAGCACAAAGAGGAAAACTCTGCAAATCTTTTCAGGTCAGGTGGCTTTTTTGGTTTCCCTTCATGTGACTTGCCCATGCCGGGTTGGGTTATAATGGTCAACTAAAAAGAAAGAAAGGATTCCCTATTGAAGAGTATAAAGTAACCCCAGAATAATGACTTTGTTTCCCAGTCTCCCTAGATGTGTATAGGTGACTAATTCTGGCTAATGGAATATAATTTGAAATGGCACAAACAATTTCCAGAAACTGTTTCTACTATAAAGGACATACCCTTTTTTATTTCTTTCCTGGCTAAATGCAGACCCGAAGGCTGGCTGAGCATTGATCTTGTATGTGAGGTAGAAGTTGTAGTTTGGAGCAGCACAAGATAAAGGACCTGGCCATGGTGGAGGACCATTTCATCCCTGCATGTGTATCTCTGCATCTTGTGTATGTGGGAGAAAACATATCTTTATTTTTGTCTATGCCACTGTTATTTTGTTTTCCGATACTTCATCTGAACCTGATTAAATGAGATGGGTAGTCAGGGCCAAACCCTGGAGAGCCTTGTAAGTTCTCTTGGTACAGAGGACTTGACTCTGCAGGGATTGGTGCTCTGAGGGAGTGATTGAAACCAGACAGTGATATGGCCACACCTATACTAATATTTATTTGGTTATAGCTAGAGACTAGATTTAGGGGTGGGGGGAGGCAAGAAGATTTAAAAGAAGCAATTACTTCTTGCTTGGGCAGTGCATGAGGGAAGACCAAAAAAGAGGATGGAGGACCTCAAAAACGTGAGAACATCCTGGCCAGCTAGGGCTGTGCCTGTTTCAGGCCACCTTGCTCATTACATGTGTTGCTACCATAGCTTAAACACATACATTTTCCAGAACAAAATTCTCTGTAACATGGATATAGACTTTTATTAGTAATTTTTCCTCTATTAATAGTAAATCCCCATTCTATGAGAATTGAGAAGGAAGAACTATATGAATGCACAGGCTTATGACTTTAAATAAAAAATAATTTAAAATAAGGCAATGGTTCTTATTAATATGTTACTACAAAATAAAGCCATGACACTTTAAAGTAAAAGTAAAAAGAAAACTTAAGAGAGGTAAGAGTGTACAGTGGCCTAAAGTTCACATTTAGGATATTTTCTGACCTTCTAAATTTGTAGCTGCAGAGGAGAGCTGAAATCCATTTTCTTTCACTTTTTCAAGCTTCCCTTCTTGAAGGTTTTCATATGTTGTATACTTAAAATTATATAAGTACCATTAGGGCAATTTTGAATAAACACCATCTGAAATACACAGGTTATATTGCTTAAGGTACAATCCTAAGCCATTTTATATACACAGAATGTATTCTGGCTTTTCATTAACATTAACTGCTATCATAATCATCTGTAGTTAGATTTTGTTTGTGAATATCTCTTTCAATCATTCAGCTCCTATAAATAAGTGCCTTTGGATAATTTCCCTTTCAAAATATATTATACAAAAAACAAAACAAAACAAAACACCAAAACAACAACATCCCAAACTTCCTCCAGTTTGGCCACAGTAGGTAACACAGTTACAATGGCCTTTGTCTTCATACAAAGCTTTAAAAAAAGTGGTTTCATTTCATTTTTGAGCATAAAAAGGTGAAGGGGGGCATTCCTTAAGATACGGTTAGTAAGTCATTAATATTGGTATATACCTATTACTCAAAAAATCATAAGACTTAGGTGGGGATTTTTATTTGAAGATAAAGTAGAACATTCAAAAATTTTATATTATTTTGAACTGACACAGGAGGGAAGGTGAATCCTGACTCTATGTGACCTTGGAGATATGTTCCCCATGGAATTATTTCCATTCACATTTCTAAGAGCGTGGCTGATTATCTCAGCCAAGCTTATAGATGGACTCCCCTGGCAGTTGCTAAGAGATGTGATCACCCTGACCAATCATGGCTAATAGCTCTTCAGGGGGCACTGTGGGCAGGGGGACACTCTTCTCTGGAAGTAAAACAGACATCTGCAGAATTTTCATGCAGAAGAGCAAAAAACATCAATGTCTACTAAAAAAAAGTCCAGAAAAACATGCAAACTATTGACTATTCTAGAAGAAATGGGAATGAGGATGTAATAAAACTGTTAAATGGGATATAAAGAAAACCATGATGGAAGATGGAAAAATCAAAACAACACAGAAATACAACTTGAAAAGAAATTAAAATAGCCTTTGATGGAAACTGAGTTATTTTTGTCCACATCTCTCAGAACTAGCTGAATAGTCTTGTGAACATGTTCTGGCACATTCTGGATAACTTGCTTCACAGCCAGACTATATAGTTTTCTTCTTGTTTCTGTTTTTGTACCTGAATCAAAAGTTTTCTCTCATAAATTCCTTCTTTTATTCATTTTTTATTTTTATTTTTATTTTTTTATTTCATATTTTGGTTTTTCAATTACAGTTGTCCCATTTTCCCCCTCATGGCTCCCCCCCACCCAGCCCACCCCTTCTCCCACAATCATATCCCTCCCCGTTTTTACACGTTCCTTGACTAAACCCTTCCCTTACTTATCCCCCTTCTCTCCTCCCCCATCCTACCTATTGACTGCTATTCTGCTCCTTGTCCTATTTAGTTCATTTGTTTATGTTGTACTTTAGTTTCCTGTCTTCTTTTATTCTTAAAGTACTTTTTTTTGTATATTAAACTTAAGAAGGAATGTCTTACTGTTTATTAGTTATGTTTAGTGCAAGCAACTAAGAATCAATTATTGATCTTCTCTGGTAGTTGACAAGTCCTGTTTCTTTATTTTTAATTTTTAATAAATTTTACTGAATTAATTGGGGTGACATTGGTTAATAAAATTATACAGGTTTAAGGTGTACAAGTCTATAATACATCATCTATATATTGTATTATGTGTTCAGCACCCCAAATCAAGGTTTCTTCTGTCACCATTCACCTCCCTTTACCCTCTTCTACCTCCTCCACTCCCTTTCCCTCTGGTAAGCACCATACTATTGTCTGTATGTGTGAGGTTTCTTTCTTAATTCCCTCACTTTTTATAAAGGGTTAACTCTCTTCTTTGAAATGCTGTTGTTTTTCTTACAAAATTTGCTGTGAAAATATACTTTACTGAGTGCCTGTAGTGAGCCCCTTTTGGGGTAGCTGTTCAGCTGACACCTGCTTTGGGGAATTATTCTCCCTAACTGCAGCATCTGCTGACAACATCCTGGTAGGAATATTGAAGGCAATCACCACATCCTCTGAGCTGATTGAACTGGATTTGAAGACCCAACTCAGGGGCATCCAAGCAGAGGCTTAGCTGAATTAGTCAGATGCTGGCTTCTGAACATTTTAATGCAAATGTCACTAGAGTTACTGAACCCTGGTGCACTTATCTACAAGGTCAAGTCAAGGAAAGGGACAGTGTTGGCACCATAAGAAGCCAGAGCTATTTGAGACAGAGGGGTAGCAGAAATGAGGGCCCTGCAGAGGAGTATGTGTAAAGTGAGAGAGAAGAAAACCTGCAGAGAGTGGCAGATCCAGATTCCACATAGCCCCAGGGAAAGAAACAGAGAGAATCTGCCCAACAACCTATTAGGTCTAGTCAGGCCCAGCTTCCTGCCCAGGGTGCCTGAAAACCTGTGATTTTCTGTGGCAGAAACATGGTAGGCCCGCAGAAGCATACTCATCCAAGTAAAGGGGCCCTGCTGCCCAGCTGCAGCAACTGCAAGCATACTAGAAGCACCACCGAAGTGCTCTATGTCCCAGAGAGGCCAAATGTGAGTCCATCTCAGAAGCAGCCCCGTCAGAATTTGCCAAGGTTTCTTTCTATGTTTTTTTTTTTCCAGTTTCAGTATTTATTGGCTCTAACAAACTATGCATGCTCATTCAGATTTTACATTTGCTCTTTCAAAACTATCATCGGTGCCTACATGCATGAAAGAGAGGTGGTCAGACAGCGTGCGGAGGGTGAAGAGAACAGTCTCTGTAGCCAGCCATGTTCAATGCTCTGTGGAGCAGGTGAGTTCGGCCTACTGTGCCCTGGCAATGGCTGCTCTTGATGGGAATTAGATTTGCAATTCTTCAAATGTCACTTTCTTCTGCTTCCATCTTCACATAATTTTTAAAGGGCCTATTCTCACTCTTCACCTATATAGCTTTTTCCATTTTTGAACCAGTCTTTCATTCCCCTCTAGACCTCTACATCCAATCTTAAATTTTAAACAAACAAATCCTTCTCCACTGAAGTTTCAGAAAATACTTCTGTTGAGTTAGAGAGGAAATCATAATGACATTCATTGTCCCTAGGTTAAAGTCATTTAGTTTTGACAGATAAGGGTGTTAGCCTGTAAGACAGCAGTCAATATGTTCTTTAAATGTACTGGACATGAAGTCATATCAAATCAATATATATGAATTTAATTAAAAATTTATTGATTAGACAACTTGTTCACATGCACTAGGTACTATAAAAAGAATTAAGGATTCTTAATATCCCTCTTTCAACTTCCTATCCCTCTAGCTTTGTCATTTCCTTACTTCCATTTCCACTGCTCTCAAATAGCTCTCATGATTATTTCTTCCATTCTTTGGTTCCTTAACCCCTCCCTCTTCTCCAGTTCCTTCAGCCCCCTGGGTTTCACTTTCTTCTCTTGCCAGCCTAGGAGACACATCACACTGGACATTCTATGTTATCACCCTCAGCTCTGTGCTCTGTGATCTTCTATCTGATCTATTCTAGTTGATGTAAAACCAAGGACAGATGCCATCACCCTTCTATCCTTCCACATGGGGGCTGCTGAGTGTCACTGGGAATGATACTGGTGCCATGACAAATTCCCTATGTCCAATCTTAGCTCTATTCCCAGAGCTGGTTAGGGATAGCATCACGAGTCTCCTGTTTCTGTTCAAGCTTTTTATTCCAAGTTATTGGATCAAGTCATTATTTCTCATCTGGACTTGGTTGGAAAAACAAAGACAGTAACCAATAAATACTGAGGAGTGAAAAAGGAATGGTTCCTCTGCCTCTAGTAGCCATAATAAGTAGAAATATTTTTTGAGCACCTACATACCAGGCACATGTGGACAATTTCAAACAATATATAGTAGGGACTATTCTCTGCAAAAGAATACAGACTATTAAAGATTAATAATCTGAAATCATACAGTTAGTAAATTTTGAACCCAGCATGCTCTTAACCACTATGCCTTAAGAACTTTGTTCTTATCACCTCTAACACACGCACTCTGCAGTAGTTCCACAATGCTAACATGATTTGTAATGTGATCTTTGTTATTTGATTGTGCCATTTTTAGCTTTAAATTCTTTCCAGATTCCCTACATGTTTATGATATAATCTAAACCTTTGAATATGACCCAGAGTAGAGATTTTCATGATATGCTCTCCATCTACAACACAGCTTCATCTCCCATCACCCCACACTTTACACCCACAATACTGGCCTCTGTATCCTTCCCCATATGCCACGTTTTCTTTGTGCTTCCTGCTCTCTCAAATACTGACTTCCATTGACTGAGGAAATTCTTATTCTTCCCTCAAGAGGAGGTACAAATATAGGCTCCTTTTAAAATATTCCCTGTGCTAAAGGAAACACAGATATAAGAAACTTTATCTAATTTACAAATTAGTTGAGGAAAAAAACCCTACATACACGTGAAACAATTGGAAAATAATACAAGTCGAAATCTAATAAAGCAAGCACTAGATTGTGTGGTATATGCTGCACCAAGTCAAGAGCTTTTGAAAAAAATTTAGAAGGTGCAAAAGTTAAGTTCAAGACATTTCAATTTAGGAGGCTTAGAGCAGCACATTCTGTACAGATGAGGTTCTTAGGGCAATGTGCAATGTCTGCTCAAGTCCAAATTTTCCATTTCTCCTTTGGCTTTTCAATGCTTCCATGTCTACTTCTGCTTTCATCTCTGATCATACCATCCAAATGGAAGTCAGATCACCTGAAAGCTGCAAACCTGACTTCATTGTTAAATTCATTTCACTCAACTTCTCTTTGCTCTTAAGCCACTGGCCTATGAAAGAGAGTAATAAGAGACAGGTATTCATGCTTGTGTGGTTTTTATTGTTGAAAGTCATCTACCCCTGCAAAGAATGTCTTCTGAATGAGTCATCATAGGAGTTATCCCTCTCTGGTCTTAGTATTAGCAAGGCTGTATGTTAAACAACTGCTATTTAATCTTGCAGGTACTACAACTCTTGTAAGGTGAATATGTTTCCACTTATGCTTTGAATATCATGAAGTTTATTGGGAAATTTATGAATAAAGAGTAATGGTTTTATTACTTTTCTGCTTTTACTCTACTTTCATTATCTTTACTTTGGCTATATACTTTATCCCTTTTCATTTCTGTATAATCTTATAAACCAATTGTGAAAAAGTTGAAGTGTGGTAAAATCTAATCTATCTAGATATTTCTTTATTATGTAAAATATAAATACTTTGTTAATATATCTTTTCTTTCACTTGATACCATCAATTGACTGTATCAACTGTTCTCAAACCTGAGTGTGCATAAGAATCAGTTGGAGGGCTTGTTAAGACACAGATTGTTGAACCTGTTCTAACACATTCTAAGAGTTTCTGGGTGTCATTTCCAAGAATCTGCATTCCCAACAAATCCTCTGATGATGCTGATGCTGGCCCAGCAACCCCAGTTTGAGAGCTACTGAATGAGACTCTCTATTTCTTACACTCGTGATTCTTTCTGGAATGCACATCTTCCTTTCCCGCACTATTCTAAACGCATACTTTGCCCTTAAAGCCCAGCTCCATTGTCACATTTTTTGGTGATGCCTTTAATGAGCCAAGCAGGCAGAGTAACAACTACCTTGTTTGTTCTCATGGCATTCTCATGGAGCACATTATTCATACCTCCATCGGGCCCTGGAAATGCTGGTTGTATTTGACTTCCTTATATGCATAGCTCTCTCAGTAGAGTACAAGTATCTAGTGGGATTAGAGGGTCTCACTCATTTTTATATCTCCATTTCCTGGGGAAATCCCCAAAACACAGCATGCATTCAGTACATGTTAGCCATGTAAATACATGAATGGGAAGTCTCCTGCTTGGGAAACACAATATTCTAATGTGAAACTGTGGTAATTTATCAGTAAAATGACTATGTTTGGGTCTAGTGTGTGCTCATCGGTAAGTAGTTGAGCAGTGCCTAATGAACATTGCTGTTGAAAATCTGGCTGTCTCTTCCAAGGCACATAGACTGCCTCTCTCATGCAGGTCACTCATCCTTCTTCAGCCTTCTCAGCAATTAGGGGCTCTTGAGCTACAATGACAATGACTGAGAGAACTATTGCAGAAAACTCCATGCCAAACTCTCTCTATACGTACCTCTGAAGACAGGGGGACTTCTTGGTTAGGACCTGGCTGCTAATAAATTGATGTCATAATCCCTTTCTGAAGTGTACTATGTACAAAGTCCTCAATAAACTATGGAGTTGTCTCTTAGGATTTTTGAATCCAGTGAAACCCAAGCTTTACTTCATTATAGGCCTATTATGTGCCAGGAACTCAAAACACGTTCCTTTTATTTCTTCCTTTTTCATGGATAAAGAAACTGAGGTTCACAGAAGTTAAATAACTTGCCCAAGGACTACAACTAGCAAGCAGCTAAGATAGGACTTGAACCTGTACCTATGAGACTTAAAGCACATGTTCTTCCTGCACCATTAACAGGTCCAAAAACCTTTACGATGCTGGCAGCAGCACAGCAGGGACCACCCTGCAAAGAGCGAATCCTTACAGCATCTAGGCTTTTCTTTTGAAAAGTTTAGTTGCTTAAAGAAAAAAGTGAGAAAAAATAGTACTACCATATTTCATCATATTGCCTCTTTTTGATACAAGAAGACCCATCCAGGTTAAACATTTAATAAGCTATCCTAGAGAATTGCTCCCTGGGAATGTGCATCCTCAGGTACAGATAGGTAGGTGACCCTGAAATCTTGTCATAACTCAGCAACTTCGTACAAGTTAAAGATCTTGCCCTGTGAATGCTGCTGAGTCCAAGGCTAGACCTTTCTATAATATGTGGATAATATTTTTAGCCTTGATATATAAGTGAGCCAATGTAGAGAATTTCTTTTCAGTTATCTATAAAAGAGCTAACATTCATTTATTCTCTTTTACCAGCAGGAATTGTCCTGTTAAGGTCCTTGGCATACAAGTGGCAGTTACATCATTGGCGTTAAACATGGTTTTAAAACATTCTGTGTCTTTTAGATGAGGAAATCCCTTTGCAATTATTTAACGTAAGCTTTCTATCAAGATTTATTTTAAGGCCATGAGAATTGCTCAGAGTCACTGAATGTATGTGAAAAAACTAAAAACATAAATTATGGAGAAACACATTTATAAGTAGGATTATAAACTGCAAAAGAAAAAAAAAAAGAGGAATCCAGGGACAACTAATCATAGCTCAACACTGGATCCGTGTGTAAGGGAGGACTGCACTGGGGAAATCTGTCCTCTCAAGCAAGAACTGGAACCAGAGATGAAGAGGGAATATGTTTATGGGCAACAGTTTGTCTCCCCTGCAGTTGTTGGAAGTTTGCTGAGGTAATTTATAACCTTGTGTGTATGCCAACATGTGACATTGTTATTCTTCATCTGAACCCACAGATTCCTTGCTCAGGAACCCTCATCTTCTCTCCTCCATCCACACTGATTCCTGTGTGTGGGCATTTATAGCCCTTTGGAAAAAACAGCATTTTAGCACTTCTTAAGCATTTCCTCACTGGAGTGTAGTTATCTGCACATTATCCAGTCTTCCGTCAAAATGTGAACTACTTGAGGGATTAGATTGCTCAGCAACTTGCCCAATGCCAGCACAGAATCAGGGTTCAATAAATGTTATTTGAAAAAATAAAAGGAGGGAAAAGGCCCCATCAGCTTGGTGGCTCACTTAAATGCCCGATAAATGATCTGAGCTCACAAAACTCCCTCCATTTTATGTGAAATAAAACCTGACCCATCACACTGCCTGCACAGCCCATCATGGCCTTGCTGTGAGTATTCTCCCTCCTCATGTCTCCCCACTGCTGCCACTCCCTCAAACCTCAGACCACGTGCAGTCTTCCTCATCCATCCTGCTTTCCTGTTCTTTATGATTTGTGTATGGTGCTTACTTCCTCCCCTTGGAGAATGCCTTTCACCACATCATGTATTTCTATTCATCCTTCAGAATTCAGCTGCTCCCCTGCTTCGTTATCTCCAATTCACCCTTCACATTGCCATATCCAAGGAAGCCATTGTTTTCTACACTCATCTTCTTTCTAGTTCTCTCTTCTCCCACTGTAAGGTAGCCATGTTACACTTAAGGCCAATATGCTTTCTATTTACACCCAGTCCACTGTTCATCAATAATGAGTTTTATAATCTAAAACTATAAAAGCTAAACCACATGATAGAACTTAGGAGTTAGTTTCCTAGGAATAGTGGCCTCTGTGCTCCTAGCTATCACCTACTCTTGAGTTGGGCAAAGAAGCCAATGCATCACAGGGTGTAGTTGAAATCCATCACAGGGAAAAGGATTTGACACCTGAGTGACAGCCTTCTGGATCTCCACTCATGGCAATATTTTTCCATCTATGTGGGGTATCTTCCACCATATTTTAACATTTCTACTCAGCCTAAGAAATCTGTCCCTAAGTTTTGTTTTCTCAGAAAATAAAGGTAGGTTGTTATGCTTATTCTCAGCAAGCAGAGGGAAGCAGCCCACACATGGAGTTGAAATTGAATTGAACCCTAGTACTAGAATTTAATTTCCAAGTAATAATGAGCTGAGGGAGAAGTGTAAGAGGAATGCCTCAAGTTCTCAACTGGCCAGTTGTATTCTGGAATGGCCACAGTGCACTAGATTCTCCTTCTTTTGCTGTGCAGTGTTTGTTTATGTAATTCTGATTCTACTACTCGACTGAGCTCTCTGAGAACAGAGGGTAAAGTTCATCTTTGCATTCCCAGAGCCCAGCACACTAGCTGGTCCAGAGCAAAGAATCCTAGTATGGTGGCATTGAATGGCATAGTGAGAAAGTTATTTCCATTTCAATTTTCTTTCAATCCATTTAGTTTAGTCAAAGCAGAAAGAGCCTCATTTCTTCATGATATGTTTTTAACACCTCTTGTTTTCCCTCTCTTTTAAGCATCTTAACTACATGAGTAATCTGTTTGCTTTCCTGTTCTTATTTTTATAGATATCTTCTTTCAGAGGCAAGGCAAATGGAGGTGTCATCAAGATTCTTTAAAAAATGTTTAAAAATGAGTCTGTTTTTAGAAAAGTATTAAGTAAAAAACAAGATCAACAGAAGTGGATATGATGGTGGTATATCAATGATGATGTTTGGAAAATACCAACATACAACAGGTGCTCATTAAATGTTAATTTAATAGAAAAATAAATGTCCTTTGCATCTCCTCTCTTTTTTTTTTTTTCTTTTGTATTTCAATATTTATTGAGGAGTGAATAGGAAACTACTGCCAGACATGCCAACAACACTTCACATTCAAGGGCTGCTGAAAAGCTTTCCAAACTGAGCCACCACATAAGCTTTTGGGAAAAAGAACTGAAAGTAAGATTAAGTATGATACCTTCATGCTTATTTTTATCTTCAGCTTTTTTTCTCTCCCCAATTTTTGGATCTACTAGTTTGTTGGGTAGGTTTCTTTCTACTTTAACACTAGGTTTATAGCAATTTGTTTTAACACACACCTATGCTGAATAATGGATCTTAAAGCTGTTTGTCTTAAATTTCCTTATGTCTAACGAGAAAAATTAATTTCCCTTTCACCTTCAGATGGGTAGGTAATAGCAATAGAAAATTACTTTTCAGTGCTACTGGAGGGCTTCCGGGAACTTCTTCAGTGGTACGATAGAAATCCATTTAAACACCATTCTGAAACCCAGTGTTTCTCTTTCGATTGTTGTGGCTTTGCAGAAGAATGGCCTACACATAACTCAACTATTCTTTTTCTCAAAAACAAAACAAAGAAACCTAAACAAAATGGAAAACGTTTATTTGGAGTTAGTTTTCTGGTGGTGATAAGGTCCTTTAAGCAGAGTTCAGGAGCTCCTGTATGGCCGCCTGATGCTCAGGACTGAGGTGTGCTATGCATTCAGTCCACAATCCTCCAGAAGCCTGTACCTGGCGAACTACGTTAGCCAGACGTTTGGCACAAGGATCCTCATGTTTAATTGCCTCATGCATTTCTCCTTCTGCAATTATACTGAATATTTTGGGCAGATTGGTATTGTTTGGGCCAAGAACAATTGGGTGATTACTTTCTTTTTTTTTTTTTTTTTTTTTTTTTTTTATTTTGGTTTTTCAATTACAGTTGTCCCCTTTTCCCCCAATTTCTCTCCCCCACCCAGCCCACCCCCTCTCCCGCAATCATATCCCTCCCCGCTGTCCATGTCCATGAGTCCTTCATACAGGCTCTTTAATTAAACCCTTCCCTTACTTATCCCCCTTCTCTCCCTCTCCCCTCCCCCCTATTGACTGCTACTCTGCTTTTTGTTCTATTTAGTTCCTTTGTCTGTGTTGTTCTTTAGTTTCCTGTATTAGGTGATATCATATGGTATTTTTCTTTCTTTGCCTGGCTTATTTCACTAAGCATAATTCTCTCTAGTTCCATCCATGTTGTTGCAAATGGTAGGAGTTCCTTCTTTCTTTCTGCTACATAGTATTCCATTGTGTAAATGTACCACAGTTTTTTGGTCCACTCATCTACAGATGGGCACTTAGGTTGTTTCCAGCACTTAGCTATTGTAAACAGTGCTGCTATGAACATAGGGGTGCATAAGTTCTTTTGAATTGGTGTTTCAAGATTCTTCGGGTATAATCCTAGTAGTGGAGTCGCTGGTTCAAAAGGCAGTTCCATTTTTAATCTTTTGAGGTAATTCCATACTGTTCTCCATAGTGGTTGCACCAGTCTGCATTCCCACCAACAGTGCAGTAGGGTTCCCGTTTCTCCACATCCTCGCCAGCACTTGTTGCTTGTTGATTTGTTGATGATGGCCATTCTGACTGGTGTAAGGTGGTATCTCATTGTGGTTTTTATTTGCATCTCCCTGATGGCTAATGATGTTGAGCATTTTTTCATGTGTCTATGGACCTTCTGTATGTCCTCTTCGGAGAAGTGTTTGTTCAGGTCCCTTGCCCATTTTTTAATTGGGTTGTTTGTTTTCTTGATGTTGAGTCGTATCAGCTCTTTATATATTTTGGATATCAGTCCCCTGTCTGTGATGTCATTGGCAAATATGTTTTCCCATATGGTTGGTTTCCTTTTCAATTTGCTGTTGTTTTCTTTTGCTGAGCAGAAACTCTTCAGTTTGATGTAATCCCATTTATTTATTTTTTCCTTTATTTCTCTTGCTTTAGGAGATGTGTCCGTGAAGAGATTGTTACGTGAGATATCTGATATTTTCTTGCCTATGTTTTCCTCTAGGACTTTTATGGTGTCACGGCTTACATTTAAGTCTTTGATCCATCTTGAGTTTATTCTCGTGTGTGGTGTAAGTTGGTGGTCTAGTTTCATTTTTTTGCAGGTCCCTATCCAGTTCTCCCAGCACCATTTGTTAAAGAGGCTCTTCTCACTCCATTTTATGTTCCTTCCTCCTTTATCAAAGATTAGTTGACCATAGAGGCCTGGGTTTATTTCTGGACTCTCTATTCTGTTCCACTGATCTATATGTCTGTTCTTATGCCAGTACCATACTGTTTTGATTACAGTGGCTTTGTAGTATTGTTTGATATCTGGTGTTGTGATTCCTCCTGCTGTGTTCTTCTGTCTCAAGATTGCTTTTGCTATTCGGGGTCTTTTTTGGTTCCATATGAATTTATGGAGTATTTGTTCTAGGTCTGTGAAATATGTCATTGGTATTTTAATAGGGATTGCATTGAATTTGTAAATTGCTTTGGGTAGTATGGCCATTTTGATGATGTTGATTCTTCCCATCCAAGAACATGGTATTTGCTTCCATTTATTTGTTTCTTCCTTAATTTCTTTCTTCAATGTTATGTAATTTTCAGAGTACAGGTCTTTTATCTCTTTGGTTAAGTTTACTCCTAGGTACTTTATTTTTCTTGTTGCTATAGTAAATGGTATTTTCTTTTTTGTCTCTGTCTCTGCTATTTTATTGTTGGTGTACAGAAATGCCTTGGATTTCTGTATATTTATTTTGTACCCTGCGATTTTGCCAAATTCACTTATTATATTGAGTAGTCTTTTAGTGGAGTTTATAGGATTTTCTAGGTATACTATCATATCATCTGCATATAATGAAAGTTTCACTTCCTCTTTCCCAATTTGGATTCCTTTTATTTCTTTTTCTTGTCTGATTGCTGTGGCTAGGACTTCCAACACTATGTTGAAAAGGAGTGGAGAGAGTGGACAACCTTGTCTCGTTCCTGAGTTCAGGGGGAATGCTTTCAGTTTTTGTCCATTGAGTATGATGTTGGCCTCAGGCTTCTCATATATAGCCTTAATTATGTTAAGATATGCTCCCTTTATTCCCATTTTGCTGAGTGTTTTCATCATAAATGGGTGTTGAACTTTATCAAATGCTTTTTCTGCATCTATTGATATGATCATGTGATTTTTGTCTTTCATTCTGTTTAGGTGATGTATTATATTTATTGATTTGCGAATATTAAACCATCCTTGCATCCCTGGAATGAAGCCCACTTGATCATGATGTATGATCTTTTTGATGTGTTGCTGGATCCTGTTTGCCAATATTTTATTGAGGATTTTAGCATCGATGTTCATCAGTGATATTGGCCTGTAGTTTTCTTTCTTTGTTGTGTCTTGACCTGGTTTGGGGATTAGGATAATACTGGCTTCATAGAAAGAGTTTGGGATTTTCCCTTCTTCTTGGATTTTTTGGAACAGTTTGAGGAGGATAGGAGTTAGTTCTTCCCTGAATGTTTTGTAGAATTCGCCTGTGAAGCCATCCGGCCCAGGGCTTTTGTGTGCAGGGAGATTTTGGATTACTGTTTCAATTTCCTTCTTTGTTATTGGTCTGTTGAGACTTTCCACTTCTTCTTGATTCAGTTTTGGAAGGTTGTATGTTTCTAGAAATTTGTCCATTTCTTCTAGATTGTCAAATTTCTTGTCATACAGTTGTCTGAAGTAATTTCTAACTATCATTTGTATTTCTGAGGTATCAGTCGTGATTTCTCCTCTTTCATTTCTGATTTTGTTTATTTGTGTCTTCTCTCTTTTTTTCTTGATTAGACTGGCTAGAGGCTTGTCGATTTTGTTGATTTTTTCGAAGAACCAGCTCCTAGTTTCGTTGATCTTTTGGATTGTTTGTTTAGTCTCTATGTCATTTAGTTCTGCTCTGATCTTGATGATTTCATTCCTTCTTCTTGCCCTAGGCTTTGTTTGTTGTTGTTGTTCTAGTTCTTGTAGCATTGTGGTTAGGTTTTTTATTTGAGATTCTTCTAGCCTTTTCAGATATGCCTGTATTGCTATAAACTTCCCTCTCAGGACTGCTTTTGCTGTGTCCCACAGGTTTTGGGTTGTTGTGTGCTCATTATCATTAGTTTCTAGAAATTTCTTGATTGCTTCTTTGATGTCATTGTTAACCCATTCATTATTTAATAGCATGTTATTCAATCTCCATGAGTTTGGGTGTCTTTGATTTTTTCCTCTGAGGTTGATTTCTAGTTTCAAGGCATTGTGATCTGAAAAGATGCTTGATATGATTTCAATTTTCTTGAATTTGTTGAGGCTTGTTTTGTGACCTATCATGTGGTCTATCTTTGAAAATGTCCCATGTGCACTTGAAAAGAATGTATATTTTGCTTCTTTGGGGTGAAAAGTTCTATATATATCAGTTAGATCCATGTGGTTTAGTGTGTTGTTCAATGCCTGTATATCCTTGGTGTTTCTTTGCTTTGATGATCTGTCTATTGTTGATAATGGAGTGTTGAAGTCCCCTACTATGAGTGTGTTGTTGTTGATATCCTTTTTGTGGTCTTCTAGTATTTGCTTTATGTATTTGGGTGCTCCTATGTTGGGTGCATATATGTTTATCAAAGTCATATCTTCTTGATGGATTGTTCCTTTAAGTATTATGAAATGTCCTTCTTTGTCTCTTTTTATTGTCCTTGCTTTGAAATCCATTTTGTCTGATATGAGAACTGCTACCCCGGCTTTTTTTTCCGGTCCGTTTGCTTGGAATATTTTTTTATATCCCTTTACTTTCAGTCTGTGTAAATCTTTTGTTTTGAGGTGTGTTTCTTGTAGACAGCAAATATGTGGGTCCTGTTTTCTTATCCATTCCGTTACCCTATGTCTTTTAATTGGAGCATTTAATCCATTTACATTTAAGGTTATTATTGACGTGTATTTATTCATTTCCCTTTGTACCTCTGTTCCTCTCCTCTCTTGTTTTTTCCTAGAACAGTCCCTTTAGCATCTCTTGCAATGCTGGTTTGGTGGAGATGTATTCTTTCAGTCTTCCTTTGTCTGAGAAACTCCTTATTTCACCTTCTATTTTGAATGAGAGCCTTGCTGGGTAGAGTATTCTTGGTTGTAGGCCTTTGTTTTTCATTGCTTGAAATATTTTTGACCATTCCCTTCTGGCTTGTAATGTTTCTGTTGAGAAATCAGTTGATAGCCTTATCGGAGCTCCCTTGTATGTTATTTGCTGCTTTTCTCTTGCTGCTTTTAGGATTCTCTCTTTGTCTTGGAATGTTGCCATTTTAACTATGATGTGCCTTGGAGTGGGTTTTTGGGGGTTCCTCTTGATTGGAACTCTCAGTGCTTCTTGGACTTGCATAGCTTTTCCTCTCATCAGGTTCGGAAAATTTTCTGTCACTATTTCTCCTATCAGATTTTCAATTCCATGTTCCTTTTCTTCTTCCTCTCGTATTCCGATGATCCTTAAATTATTTTTCCTAATGCTATCCTGTAATTCCCTTACATCTTGTTCATATTTTTTCAATCGTTTTTCATTTTGCTGTATTGTCTGGGAGTTTTTCTCTACATTATCTTCTAACTCACTAATCCGATCTTCTGCTTCGTTTAGTCTGCTTTTGACTGATTCTACTGTGTTTTTCAGTTCAGAGATTGTATTCTTAAGTTCTTCCTGGTTCTTGTTAACGATTTCTATGTCTTTTTTTATGCTGGTGTAGTTCTCTGCCAGTTCCCTGTAATTTTCTTGGAGCTGCTGGTAACTTCCTTGAAGGTTGTCATAGTTGATTTTAAGGATGTCGAGTATATTGAGCTTCTTTACCACCATTGTTTTGAATTCCATGTCTGACATTTGGGCTATGTCTATTTCGTCTATCTCTCTTTCTGAGGATTCCTCTTTTCTTTTCATTGAGGGGTTATTTTTGCGTCTTACCATGTTGGATTCTTTTTGTTTTTATTTATTTATTTATTTATTTATTTATCTATTTATTTATTGGGGGGGTAGTCTGCTTTGACTTCCCTCCTTTGTGGTGTAATATTCTTTATCGAAGGTCTGGGAGTTTCAGTGGTGCAGTCTCTTTGATATCCTGAGCCTGATGGTCTTAAGTTACCCTTTATGTCGTTTGTTTATGCTGTTCGGTTATATTTCAGATGTTCTTTGATAGGATCTTCCTTCTGGCTACTTGGTTGAGAGTCACTCTATCTGCTTTGTCTTGAGTTCTTTTGTGGATATGCTGTTAAAGACATAAACACACAGCCCAGGCAGGAGACCCACACCCTCAGAAAGTATCCCCCACTCTATCCTGCTATCGTTAGCCAACTAGCCCGTATTAATATAAATGTAAAGAGATTTGAGCTTTTATACTATAAGAAGAATAGATACGAGTTGTTTTTGGGGAGGAAAAATATAATTTTTGATAGAGGGGTTGATAGATTAATAATAGTTGAGACTGTGCAAGCCAGTTAGTAATATTTACATTGTATGTTAAGAAAAATAGAAGAAAAGGATAGAAAAATACTTAGTATAGTAAGAAAGTGGGATTGTATTGTATTTGGGTTTATATAGTAATTATATTGTATTATTTAAAGTAATAGGGGGGCTAAGCTAGACACACAAACGAATAAACCACTATTAAAGAGAAAGGCTGAGAAGGAGAGGTTATATGCAACACGTTAGAGATAAAGTTTGTTATTATTGGAAGAGGTGGAGGAAAAACACTCCCCCAAAAAATCCCCAAGAAAATAGGAGAAAGAAAAGAAGAAAGAGAGAAAGAGAAGAAAATAAAAAATTTACCACAACCCCCCCCAAAAAACCCCAAAAGGTTAGCAAGAAAGGAACAAAGAAAGATAGAAAAGAAAGAATACAGAAGAAAGAAAAAAGAGAGAGAAAAAAAAAAAATTGAACCAAAAAAAAAAAAAAATATATATATATATATATATATACCCCCCAAAAACCCCCCAAAAAAAACCCCAGGAAAAGAATAAAGAAAGAAGGAAAGAAAAGAAATTATTAAGAAGAAAGAAAGAACAAGGGGGAAAAAATTTGGGAGAAAAAATTTGGAGAAAAAAAAAAACGATGTTTTTACTCCGTTTTAGCCTTGGTGTGTTGCCTTCTTTTTCTGGGTCCGCAGCTGGTCTAGTGTGGCAGGTCAGAGGTTCTTGTTCTTTTGCCGGACTGGTGTGCGCACCCGGTTGCCGCTATGGTGCGCGCCCGCGATTGCCGGCGCGGCGCGCTACCTTGCTGCCCGCTGTAGCCAGTTGAGGTGCCCTTGCGCGTAAGCCCCTGCGCGCTCTGACGGCCCGAGAGTTTGCCCCGCGGTTGGAGCCCACTGCTGCCGGGCCGCGGTGGTTCCCCGTTCGTGCCAAGGTGTCTCTGTCCGCGCGGGCGGCCCGAGCGCTTTCCCCGGGATTGGCTCCTTCTTTCGCTGGGGCGCGGCAGTTCCCCGTTCGCGCCGAGGTGACCCTGCCCGCTCGGACGGCCCGAGCGCTTTCCCCGGGATTGGCTCCTTCTTTCGCTGGGGCGCGGCAGTTCCCCGTTCGCGCCGAGGTGACCCTGCCCGCGCGGACGGCCCGAGCGCTTTCCCCGGGATTGGCTCCTTCTTTCGCTGGGGCGCGGCAGTTCCCCGTTCGCGCCGAGGTGACCCTGCCCGCGCGGACGGCCCGAGCGCTTTCCCCGGGATTGGCTCCTTCTTTCGCTGGGCCGCGGCGGTTCCCCGTTTGCGCCAAGGTGACCCTGCCCGCACAGGCGGCCAGAGAGCTCCCACTGACCCCGGGCTGAGGTGCTTTCACGCTCGCACGCTGCCCCGTGCCCTCAGTCCCGCTGAGCCGAGCTCCGGGAGTTGGTCTCTCACCTCTTAGGGCAGGGCCAGGGACACTTGCGCTCAGTGGAATCTGGGTGATTACTTTCAATCAAATCGCACAGATAATTGAAAGTCTGAACAGCCTCTTCTTTATCTTCATGTAGTGGAAGCCATGACAACCAGTGTGGTAGGACTTCTTCAATGTTCACACAGTCAGGTTTGTACTTCATAATTTTTCCTACTGCTGAGATGCAGTTCTCTGTAGCATTAACATTTTCTTTGGTCTTAGAACCGACAGACTGAATAACTCTTACCAGCAGTGGGAGTGCTTCTGTACAAAAAGGACGGTAGTTATCTCCCCCATACTGTGCCATGACTCCTAGGCCATACGCAGCTGCTTGCCTTACTTCTGGGCTGCTGTCACATACATACTGGAGCATTGGCCTTAAGAAATATTCTGCATATTTAAATGAGGCTGGACTACAGTGTTCTATAACATCATCAAAGATGCACAATCCCCATTGTCTGTCTGGCCATGGTCTATGCGGACACTCATCTTGTAGTGACTCTTCCACCTGTTCATCATAGTCTTCATCTTGTCTTTTAACTTGCCGCAATTCTTGATTTTTAAAATGTTCTTCGAGTTTAGCTTTCAGTATACCTCCCAGTTCTTCAAAGTGTTCATTATTAAGGCATCCATCTCCCATTACTTCAATGCACTTTGCAAAAGAATGCATTATTTCTGAGAGGACATCTGAATCTGGTTCTGTGCCAATGGCCTTGATTAGAGCATCGCACATAAAATGCCACATCTGTGTGAGATACTCAGGACCTCGAACTCTTGCACATTCCAAGAGAAGAGGCATGGATTCTGCTGCGGCCACTCGAACACCATCGTGGAAATAAAATTTCAGTAGAGGGACCATCAGTTTGACAACCTGTTCAGTATATTCCACAAAGCCTTCTTTTAACTCCTTAGCATAGCAAACCAGCATCTGACAAGCAGTTGATTTTTCTTCCAGACCTGCAGTTTTAATACCGAAACTTTGCTGATCTCCAAGGTTCACAAATTCCCAACCATCATCATCACTCATATTCTCCATGTTTTGGGTATCTAAAAGGGCTACTTCAGGCTTAATTGAAGCTGTCTTCATTAAAGGTCCCATGACCACTGGAAGGTATTGCTGAAATTCTTTTCCAAGGATCTTGCACATTCTCGCCCATGCTGAGATCATATAAGAGATCTGAGGATCATCATCATCCATATCACTGAAGTCTGTCTGGGTCTTCAACAACAGCTGCATCACATCCGATGCATCTTGCATGAATTTTTCCTTTCCAACAGCCAGACCAATGAGGCTGATGCATTCAATAGTTTTTCCTCTGAGAAGTCTAAGTTCCTTTTGAATTGCATTCTCAACAATGTGCTTTAGTGATGGCATAAATAAGTCATAGTAGGGGACAAATTTTTCTTCTGCAGTATCTGCAACTGATGCGATAGATGTCACAACTTGTTCCAAAACTAACTTGGTGCCTTTTTGAATCAACTCTTGAAGCTTAAGTACCATGATGGAATGCAGATGTTTCACCAAATTATCCAAATATGGAATAAGTAGCGACTTGGGACAGTCTTCAGTAAAGTTAATGAGAGCAGCAGCAGCATGGGCCTGCACTCGCTGATTGTCTTGGTCTTCCATGGTCTGCAGCAGAGCCGCAATCACCTTCTCATGGAATTTCTTTTGGAAAGCAGGTGCAAAATCTGTAGCCATCTGTCCCACGGCATTACAGGCTGCATACCTTACTCTTGGATGAGGATCCTGAAGAAAAAGCAAAACAAAATTTACTATCTCATTTAGAATTCCTTCCATCTGCTGGTGGCATCCTTCACCAATGGCAGATAAAGCCATTAATCCTGCATGCCGGTATTTCCAGTCAGGATTTTGAAGCATTTGCATAATGTGTTCCTTGATCATTGGCAAAACGAGTTTTCCACCAAGTCCACAAGCCATTCGGTCCAAAGCACTCTCGCCAGCAACTGCATTGCTGTCAAAATCATCATCTTCTAGTTCATCTGCATTTGCCCAGTCCTCATCCTCTTCCAGATCAACCATCATTGTTAACATCTGAGGAATAGTCTGTGCAACAATATTGGTATGTTTTCTTAACATAGCAGCTGCAGTCTCAGAGAGGGTCACAATTACTTCAAGGGCAAGCTGGCGTTGCATATTACTGAGGCTAGTGTCTCCACACAACTTTAGACTTAGCTGTAAAGTAGCTTCCAAGTGAGGACGCAAATACTTTGGAACAGTATCTGCAATCTCAACAAGGGATTTAAGGACTGAATCATCATTCTGGTAGCATGAATCATTTACAGCCTGTAAGAATCCAGGTATCAAGTCTGCAAAATGTTTGAACAGAGCAACATTATGCTCATTTGCGAGTATAAATGCAGCTGTAGCTCTAGCAGATAATGTTCGGATCGATGGATGTTCCTGATCTTGCATACACTGAACTAACATCCGTTTGATGACGTCTAAATAGTGCTGCTGTTGGTTCCCAAAAATTCCAGGAAAGTTCCAGAAAATGTGAAGAGCGGCTTCTCGCAGTCCCACATTTTGAGAGCTGACTGAATCAAAAAGGAACTTCAAACCTTCAGGCCATTGGTTGTTACCATCTTCATCTATTAAGTTTCTGGCTAGCTCTGCAGCAATATCACAAATTTTCTTCCTCATGCTAGACTGTGTTTCCATTTGAATAATCATTAGTAGTTCACTCTTGATAGCAGTCTGGACATCAGAAGGAAGAGTTGGGTAGACTTCATCAAATGCAGAGGACAAAAGACGTCTTAGGAGAACGGCAGCCATTTGTCTAGCCTCCTCAGCAGCTGTAGTGTTTCTGATGGCTTGTAAGAGGAATGTGATTTTTGACTGTCCTGGGATATTCTCATATGTTTCCTCTGCCTGTTTCCGGACCACATTGTCAGGGCTGAGCAGGTTTCCCAGGAGCAGGTAGAACTGTTGCTGCTCCGCCGCGGCCGCCGCCATTGCGCTAGGCGTGAGAGAGAGGAGGGAGGGGGTCCTCTCTTTTTTTGATTTCCACAACAGATCTGGCTCTGCTTCCAGCTTGTATAACTGCAATTATCTCATATTCTAGGCTATATTTCTGCCTCTAGCTGCTGCCTAGCTCCCTCATGCACTAAAATGACCTATTCATTAATGTGCCATAAGTGTTCTTTCTTGCTTAGTTATAAAGCCCTTGACTTCAGGCATTTAAGGTCCTTCAAAGCTGGCTCAAACCTCTCTTTCCAGAGTGCATTAGTCTAAGTTCCTCTACGTAAATTACATGGATGTTTGTGATTCCTAGACTGCCCCTAGTATCTTCTTGGCCCTGAGACTTTAAGTGGAAAGCCCTCAGAATCCTACTCATCTTTGAAGGCCCATTCAAGTCTTCCCTCCATGAAGCCTTCCTTGTTTATTTCAACCTCTGACAGCACTTTCCTTGAGGGGAAACAGTCCTCCTATTTACTTTATATTTAAGCTATCCCCTTAGTGTTTTCCTAAGTGCCCTATTTTCCCTTTTAGGTTCAGGCTCTAGGAAGGCAAGAACCAATTCTTACACATCTTTCTACTCTTACCCTATTTTAGTTGACTAAATACTTTACTGACTGAAATAACAAAATGAATGGAGATATTTGGAAATGTAGAAAATCAGTGCACTGCTTACAAATGCTACTTCAGCTGAAGAAACAGGCAGCAAACTCAGCAAAAGGAAAAGTTCACTGGGAATTCTAACATGTCGATTCATCCAGTTTGTGGAAATCTACCTCCTTATTTAAAAATATTTTCAAATTAATATTATTTATACTTTAGTTCAAATCCTTCCATTTTAAGGCAAAGACTTGAGATAAGACAAGAAATATAATAAATGAACATATAAAAATTTATATATGACTAGCACAGTGTTCACACTGTAAATATGCACAGGCAAAACAGTCTGTAGGTTCTTCACACCATATTTTTCAAATCTCAAAGCTATCACACACCCTTTAAAATTCCCTTAACCTTAGATACAGCCATAAACTGTAAGAGCCATATTTATAGTCTATTCCACTGGGTCCAGTATTGTTGGCTGTTTACAGAAATGTTGGAGAATGCTGTCTGTGGTCCATTTAGGTTGACCATTTCTTCCAGGGTGAGGTGACTTTATCACAGGATACATTTCACAGAAGATCTTTCTATAAGCTCTGTCTCTACTCTTTAATTTTTTTGTTTGTTTCATGCCAGATGCCTCATTAGAAAAGTAGCAATATTGAAATGGCAAAGGTAGCAAGGTTAATAACATTAGTATGTCTATAACTATTCAGCAAAAAAACACAAAAACAAAAACAAAAGAGACCATCCTGGAGATGACTATTTGCTCCAGAGAACCTTTATTCACATGATCTCCCAGATACCAATAATAAAGCCTATAACTCTGGGCTCGGGGAAATTTTTCTTCCTGACCTTACTCTGGTGAAAATTCTCCTTTTTTCCCCTCAAACCACTGACAGAATTGGGGTGATTTACTCTGAGGCACAGTATTTATGTTAAGTGTGAACAAGTCCTCTAAGTAACTGAAGGCTGTGAAGGGTTGCATGTGAGATCGGTTTCCTTTTGCAGAGCCCTACCCAGACCGGAGCTAAACAGGGCATGCAGCAGTGCTTGGTATGGTCCAGAAGAGGTGTGGGTTACTCTGTGGTCAACACTGGCCTTATGACATGGTAGGTGGCACAAGGTCTGGGTAAGTCTACAAACTCTGTAGCAATGCTGGTTTGGCATCAGAATGACCTAACTTAAAAAAAAAAATACATTTTAGAAATTTTATTTATTTTGGGGGGTCCTTAAGCTTGGGGTTAAGCCAAGGGTAGGCAGGGCCTCTGAGGGTGCTACTGGCAAGACGGGGCTCATGGACTTTATCTGGTGCCACCTTCAAACTTCAGTTTGTAGAGTCAGAGTGTAATGGCATTGATCATAAGCATTCTTGGGGTGGTCATTTGGTGGGCTTTTGGTTATGATGAAAGAATCTATTCGAACTAGGAGAAAACACATTTGGTCTTTTACACTTTACCCACTTAATTAATCAGAGTTTGAGGAAGAGACAGATCTCATAATTGAAGCAAAGTTGTCAAGACAAAATATTTTCTTTTTACAAAGGAGTATAATTTATACAATTATAAATTATCTGATAATCCACTAAAATGTTATCCATTCCTTAAGAAATCTTGAGGTTATTCAGTCTTTCAAGATACATATATACTTTGATTCTTTCTCATACCTTGTATATAAAATATAAAAAGAACAAACACATGCACCCCACTCATTTGGTACAAATACATACATTTTCTAGACAACTGAATATGCATGAATTTGCAAGGTTTCTTGATAGAAAGGCCTGGTTCTATTGTTTATCATCATTGTCATCATCATCATCACATCACCTTTAATCTCAGTTCTGTTTACTCTATATAGTACTTTCACTGACGTTAGAAAAATAGTCAAGACAGTTGAAATGTATGTGCATAAAGGCAGGGACTAAACAACTAATAAAGATAATTTGGAAGTCACCTCTATCAATACCAACAATATACCCAAATTTCTTTATAATTACAAAGTTTAGTGGTAGTCATTACTTGGTGTCAAGGAAAACACCGAAAGAAGCTTCTGGTAACTCTTCATCTCCCTTCTTAATTTTGTTCAAGATTTTGTTTTTTAAAAATAATCCCCATTGCTTCTCTGGACATTTCCAATACCTTGTTTATTAAAAGCCTCAATGAGTCAATGATGTACAGCCCTTGAAAACAGTGAATTTGAAGCTAGAAAGGACCATAGAAAAAGCTGGGCAAGAATTTCCCAAAGTGTGTTGTGTGGATCTCTATTCCTGAGAGAGAGTCTAGGAAAAACAAAACAAAATAAAACAAACAAACAAACAAAAAACAGATTTAGTGCAATATGTTTTGGGGGAGGTGTTATTAGTAATATCCTTTCTTTAGAGATTCACAACACATTTTAGCTTATTAAAGGTTGTAAAGTTTTGCAGTAAAGAAACCTTTTTAATGTTTTCACCCCAGCATTTTGTAAAACTGTCTGGTCACTGACTTTTTGAAGACTATCTCTTGCCATTTCTCAGAACGACCTTTCCGCAGAACATACCAAGGAACTTCTGATTGATGCCAAGTCCCTCATTTCACAGATGAGGAAATTGATCACGATTCTGTCTCCTTTCACCTAAACCACTTTTACCCACAAAAACCTTGGGTAAGTATGGATAACAGTCTTTTGAAGCAGAAGACGTCTATCTTTTTAAAAGAAAAAAACTGAACTCTAGGAAGTTAATTGATTTACTTAAAGTCACCAATTAACTAGTGTCTGTGTCTAGAATTTAGAATTTCCTCATTTCTGTTTTCTCTTTCCTCATCAAAAAAATCTCTTTTATAAGGTCACTTGTCAGAAATCATTACAGCCTACATTTTGCTTTATCTTATGGTGAATCTTTTTTTTTTTTGGTCTCAGTACAGTGATAACATTTTTCACAGAATTCCATCTCATCTATTTCCCTGCTGAATGGACACTTCATTTCTCTCTGACAACACAGCCAAGCTGCCCATGGCATAAGGAATACTCACAATTAAGCAACCCCAGGGCTTTTCTAGACTTTTACTCGAATCTATTTACATTATCTGTTTGTAATTACAATCATGTAATTTAATTAAATATTACAAAGAGTGTTTTAGTATGAGTGAAGAAGAGTTGTTTCTCTAGAATCTTTTTTAAAAGAGTTGTTTTTCTTTCAGTTTAGCAGGGATCAGAATCACCTGAAATGTTTGTTAAAACAATTTGATTAAACAGGCTTAGAGTCTAATAAGTGCCCAGGTGACACCAATGCTGTAGGCCAAGGGACTCACTTTGAGATCAAACTACCTTTGACCTTTCATTGTGATGCACTAATTTGACACAAAGTAAATTTTCCACTGCTGGCACATGCTGAACCTATAGCAGCTAAGTAGATGTTATCACTTTCTATTTGGCAGCCAAGATGTAAAAAAAAGAGAGAAAAGAAAGATATGCAGTCCTTAGGAACATCTTGACTTGAAATTGGTAGGATCAGACACAGGAGAGAGGAAATCTAGACATGAGAGAGTCTGGAGACTCAGAGTATAGTTTACAAAATTAACCCTAGAACAGAGAGCCTGAAAGATGATTTCACTTTGTAGGAGTGTTTTCTTATGGGGGAAAGTCAGAAATATCAGCGAAAACTCTTATTTGGAGACCAGAAGAGTTTAAAGGGGACTAAAGGAGAGGCAAGTTTCTGACTCTTTTTTGACTAAAAGTATAGTAAGAAATATATAGTTTACTTCTTCATCCAGTATAAAATAAGAGGACTCCAGCAATATATTCTACCCTAGCTGATCCTCTTCTATCCTATATTATTCTCCTTCATTTAAAAATACTAGCTATGAGCATTACATTAATTTTTGACTCCCACTTGAGAAAACAATGTATAAATAATAACTGGTGCTGCTACAAGACTCATTTATCACCCTATCAACATCTGAGATCAAAACCTGGTGTGGCAATCAATAGAGCTGTTCAGGTGAGATTAGTCTGGGGCATCCCAGATCTCTTTTCTGAATTCCAAGTTGGAGAGAAGGCAAGCCTACAAGGAAAGCCTCCTGTTTAGGCTTGATTCACACTGTAACCAGTGAGGGCCCAGGGCTAACCTGGTGAATGAGTGACCTCAGGGAGCCCCTCATTCCTTGGTTGAGGGAGAAAAGAATAGGTGATAGTTTATGAGCAGTTGTGGAAGTGCTGAAAGAACCAGAGGTCTGAGGGTGGAGTGTGGAGGACACAGGTGCACCCACTTCACCACCAAAGGCTGCAGTAGAGACCACAGGTGTCAGCAGGAATTGGCAGGCTAGAGGACCTGAGGGCCAGGCAGATGTTGCTACTTCTCAGCTGACACAAATGATGAGGATGAATGAGCCACAGCTTAGAGGCCAGTGAGGTCAGGCTCTGAGGAGTCAGGATGCTGGGTAAGCTTCCCAGTGTGATGATAATGTTTAGTTTGTCCAAATATCTACCTGAAAACAGTACCTTGCACAGAGTGACTATTATCTTTACTGTGCCAGGACTCTTAAGTTCTCGGTCTTGACTGAAATTGGGGTCTCAAGAGGTAAGCTTAATTTACTTGTAGAAGATAAGAAAAAGCTATGTTCCTGCACATATCATTTGTAGCTGTAGATTTTAAACCTGATATTCTAGCATTGAAAGAATTTTTGGTGTATAAAGGCCACATGCAGCTCCTACTGTCATTTTTAACACTTAACTTAGTGCCAATGTTCTAGACACTGTACTGAACACTAAATCAGACTTAATTCCCTGTTCACTTGGCTCACAGACAAAATGAGAAGAACACAATATACAAAGAGACAGTGTGATGGGGAAGGGCTATGCATGATTATGAGTGACATATTCAGGAAGTAGAAATAATCTCATGACATATTTGGGATGAAAACTGTGCACTCATACATCATTGATTAAACATCTCAAAAATAGTCTGTAACTATAGAATTTTGCTCTTAACTCTGCTTGGCTGGGATTCAGGATCATCAGCAGAAGCACTCCTGAAAAATCACTATTTCTGGCCCTCATGGTTTGACCTGGCCATTTGTATTTTCAGAATGTTCCCATTGTGAATCTGCTGTGCAGCTCCAACCAGTAGTCACTGTCATAGAAGGTTATATGTGTTTTTAATAGATTCTCTGCTTGTGCCTGATTATTTCACGTGGCATTCTTAAGAGGAGAGAAATGAATTATTTAGGCTATCTCAAAAATGTTTTCTCAGTGAGAAAATATCCTTAAACATATTATCATGTAACCTCCAATTCTGCATTAATTAGAACACAGTTTTTTAAAATTTTATTTTAGAGAGGAAAGGGACAAGGAGGTGATGGGGGCAGGGATGGGGAGAGAGAGAGGAGAGAGAGAGAGAGAGATCAATTGGTTGCCTCCTGTATTCGACCCAACCAGGGATTGAACTTGCAACGTAGGTATGTGTCCTGACCAGCGATCAAACCCAGAATGTTTTGGTGTACAGGATGACACTCCAACCAACTGAGCCACCTGGCTAGGGCTAGAACACACTTTTAATAAGCATTGTGAAAAGTAGTAAACTTATAAAAAAATGTGTTAGAAGCATCATGCTAGGGGTAACTTAGTCCTAAATCTCAAATAATAAATGTAATGGGGCAAATACTTGCATGTTTCATTTTTAAGATGCTTATGCCACTGTAATAGAAAGCTTCATTCATCTCATTCTTCATGGTTCTGGTGGCAAGGTATGTTTATTTAGGAAATCCTTGCTTGCGTTGCTGAAATCAGTAGCTAAAAAGCATACTACCCTGAAATATGGCAGTGGTATGTGGGAGCACAAGTTAGAAACAAACTTTTCTCTACATTGAAAAATCTAAACACCAGTGATAATTCTGTACTGAAAACCATCTGGGTGTATTGGCACGACAGCCTTTTGCTACGCAACGCAGAGGGCGGTAAAAGTAGTTCATGTCCTAAACAGTTGAAACTAATTGATGAAGATCTCTCCTAAGAGAGGTTTTTTTTGGCCATAGATAGGCAAGACTTGTCAGAGTCATGACACAGGTTTTTAGCAGCTAAGTTCCCTTATTTAAGACCCAAGATCATATAAACCAAACAATTGGATGGAAATAGAGGTTTTAGTCCTTGACTAGCAATAAAGTTAATCTGTTCTTTTGTATCAAATTAATGTTATTGGTTACTACTACCTTGGCAAACCATTAGCTGCAACTTGTGATATTCTCAGGCTGAGTTTTAAAGGGGACCAAATCTCTAGTAGTGACAATCAAAAACCCTGGATGTTACAATTGTTTATTGATAGTATTCACTATGGATCTTTTCTTGCTCTTGATTTTTATTAATTAACGATAAGTACTTCTGTTTCACTGAGATAGCAGTTGAGTAAAAAGAGAAAACACTTGGACTATAAAAATTTATAGATTTCGCTTTCCTTTGGTTCTTCTAGTAAACTGTTAATAGTCCCTGGATTCATTGAACAACAGGGATCATATGCTTCATTTTTGGTGTCTCTTTGGTGTATGACACACAGAACAGGCTCAGCTATTGTTGACTTCCTACCTTAGAAGACACTGTCTATATCACTTTACCTTTCTATTTACTTAGAATGTTAAAAAAATCTTGGTTTTAGAAGTAGATATTTCATACATGTTTTTCTCTTGCCTAGGTGGCCAACTATGGTGTGTTCAACTGGTTTTGAGTTTTTAGAAGAAAAGTACTATTCTCTCCTCTTTTTAAGTCAACTTATCAAGCACAAGGCTTATACAGATAAACTGCAGCTTTCCTGATCTAGCATTATTTCTGATGAGTTTAATGAGGGGTTCTTGGGAATGAACTTGCAGTGGCATAGAAACTGGAAGTAATTATTTGCTCTATTTTTACAGTTTAAAACTTTTACAAGTTAGTAGTTTGACTATAGAAACGAATGCTTGCTGCTAGCTTTCTGGTATTCCTACCTAATATTAAGGGATAATTAAAACATCTTTCCAATAAGCATGTGCCATTATATCATTATTTAAATACTAAAGAGTCACTAAAGCAGTAATTTGGAGATATTATCCACAGGGCTGCTTTCTTTCCCACACCTCCATTCTTTTTTTACTTTTTATTTATTGATTTTATTGCTTGCTTCTCCTATGTGCCCTGACTGGGGATCAACCTGCAACCTTGGCCTATCTGGAAGACACTCTAACCAACTGAGCTGCCTTGCGAGGGCCACACCCCCATTTTCAAAGAAGTAAAAATGTAATACTTTTGCTGGCAATTTCTGTGTTGATATTCAGCACAATGACAATAAATTGAGAGAAATTTAGTGATTTAAGACAAGACATGCAGAATGGGATTTGATTCTCTTTTCTTTAAATCTAGTAGTTCCAGACCAAAATTTTCATCCATTAAAAATGTTTATTATAGGCCAAATTCAAATTGGATAACCACTTAGAATGAAACACAACATGTAGGTAAATGACCTCAGTGGACTAAAGTTTTATCTTCTTAGTGGACTCTAGAACAATTGAAACCCTGTTAAGCAACTGCTTGGAATGAGGGCAAAATTGGTGACTAGGAATCACTGCCATCTGCTACCACCTGCCTTTGCAGCATCCGGGGGATGCTGATTATAGCCGTATTTCTAGCAAGCTTCAATGGAGTGACTCACCTTCTCTTTTGGATAGAAATAAAGGATTGAGAAGAGATACCTCATTTTCTAAATATTTGAAAATATTGAAAAAATTAGAAGGAATCTTTCTGATGTCATCCATAGTATCTAAAAAAAACCCCCATAAATGCCAAGAGGAAAGGCTAACTGGAGGTGAGAAAATTTCTACAAAACATGCAAGGATGATCGCTTGGCTGGAAATTTGGAGTCAGAGTTCTAATTCTGGTTTTGTCTCAAAAACGGCTTGAAGATAAGACACTCAAACCCTCCAGAGCTTAATTTCTCCAGCTGTGAGTAGAGAAAGGGCTACCTTAATTATAAGAGCACAAGTAGGACAAATACGTAACTCCTATTAGAAAGTTTGTGATGGTAAATGCCTATCAAGTAAACTTGCTTTCTTGCTAAAGACAGAGTTTACTGGGCACTTACTTTGCATCACATTTGGGACACATAGTTTTATATGTACTGTGCCAGCCTTTAGGATGAGGGCTGGATCTTATACATATTTTATTATTAACACAGTGGTTGGCTAATATGCAGTACTCAATAAATATTTGAACTGAGTTGATTTGGCATACATTACCTGTTACAAACAAAGGGAAGAAAACCCTTTTCTTTGATGGTGGGTGAAGGGTATTTTAGGTGGTAATCATATAAAGAAGGTCAAGGTTGGATCTGTATTAAAACAAGGTTTTTCTTTATTCCTCATCATATGAATGAATTTCCCTTCATTTTATATGGAGAAATCTACTTCTAGACTCTGTCAGCAGATGAATTAGAACACTTAGATAACTGTTGCTCACTTTCAAGTGGTCCAATGTGTACAGTATTGCTCATTGTGGGGTATATAGCAATACGGTATATTACAGCCAACCTGAATCACCCAGCAAGGAAATTGCATCCATTTTCTATTCTACAGAATGGCAATTCAAGTGCATTTTCTAATGATTTGATTGATGGCTCCTCTGTGAATTTTTTAGAAGGAATTAAAATAAATCCTGATTCCTTTTACTGACCCATAGCACTCTCCTTTTCTCTTCTTTTGCATTTGGCCTGCCAAAGAGGTAAGTGATAATATCTATTCAATACTTAGCTGCTACAGGCTCAACAAGTGCCAGCAGTGGAAAATTTACTTTATATCAAATTAATGCATCACGATGAAAGGTCAATGGTAGTTTGATCTCAAAGTGAGTCCCTGGGCCAATAGCATCAGTATCACCTGAGCACTTACAAGAATGCAAGTTCTCAGGTTCCAGCCAGGTTGAATCAAATTGCATTAATGGGCACTTCAGGTGCTTCTGATCCCTGCCAATGTTTTGAAACTCCTGCTCTATGATATTTAATGCTCCAGTCAACAACAAAGGGTTATTCTTCTTGGGCCCACTTTTATTTTGAAAATAAAGATTACATTATATGTTAATCTGTTCCATATGGATAGCTAAATTTAAGAAACCAAAATCTATTTCATTTATGTATAACAGCTCTAGGTTATTAGAAATATTATGCTGTTATCTAATAACCTAATTTCAGGTGGGGAAACTTCAATTCACATTAATAACTGATGGGAGAAAATGCATACAAGTTAAAGACTAGGTTTTTTCTTCAGGAGTCTCACAATCTAGTGGGGGTATTTAAATATATAAATACATGAAATAAATACACAGCATGTCATGAGATCCCCAGAGAAATGCAAAGCCAGGGAACAGGGATATGGGTTGAGCTTTATATAGAAACCCACAGGCTATGGGTGGCTGGTGTTTTTATGAGGGCTTGACCTTAACAGGGCCTCAGCTCCATGGCTAGACAGGTGAGCCTGGCTGTGCCAAAGCAAGTACTCTTTCTGTGCCTTTGTTTCCTTTCTTCTAAAATAGTCTGAGGTAGGGCTAGAACTGTGATTTGAAAGTGCCCCCTGCCTATGGGTTTGGAGTTGGGAGAGGCCAAACTGGGCAACTCTGTGCCTTCTGCTTCAACCAGAAAAGAACCTGGGTTCTCTGTCTATATATCAGGTTCCTATGTGTTAGTTTTTGTTGGAGAAAAAGATTTCACAGCTGAAGCAAGACATAGTCTCTGAGCTAGGTGATAATTAGGTTTGTTCTAGCTTCATGGTTCCATAGTTGCTACTTCTTCATGAACTTTCTTGGAGGATTCATTAGTAGGAAGAAATACCTTGAATTCTTTTCAGGAACTTGTTTATGGGACTACAGAGTAAAATGATATGTTTTCTGTTAAATGTGACTTCTGTTTATCGTTCAACATGAGATAGAAAAATAGTGAATTCCTGAATTTTCCGTAAGAGGCATATAATTACCTTTTCTACTTTCCTAATTTAGGAACAGAACAATTTTTCTGTGGCAGAACTGAAATATAGGACTGTTTGGACTTGGATCAAAATTTCAAAATAGATCAGAATCTCAAACAAATGAACAAAATCTCTTATAGTTAAGTTTTCATTATTATTGATCCTTGAACTGACTTCTACTCGGAAGTTAGTCTTCCATTTATGAATATACAGGGGGTGGGCAAATGCAGATTTACAGTTGTGAGTACACGAAACAGTTTTTATTCTGGTATTATTTGTTTTATTATTTATTTGTATTACATCTTTAAACTTTTGCCCACCCTGTACAGTGACCAAAATTATATTCTCTCTCTAATCTACTACCATATGTCTTGCTAGCTTAAAAACATCACAACAAGAATGAAAAAAAATTTTTTTTTCCAAACAGAAGTCAAGAGAATAGCACTCAGATAAATGACCAATGGGAGACCTCTGTTGGAAAACTGTTCCATTTTACATTCATAACAATTTAGAAACTCAGCCTTAATTAACAATCCTTCTCATGGTACTGTGGTTTCTTTAAAAAAATAACTAATAGTTTTATTAGCTGGGGGTAATAAATGAAGCTATGACAATTCTGTACAGGAATAACTGAGAATACTTAAAGAACACATGCTAACTGAGCTTGGGTTCAAGTCCCCTTGAAGTGAACCTCATGGAGATCAAAAGCACTGGGTGACCTGCTGAATTGATGGCAGTTCACTTCACTGTAGTTCAAGGACTGAGTTGCCCAGTTACAACTTAAAGAGGTAATCAAGACAATTAAAAAGGGACAAAGGAAGCTGGAAACAAAAAACAGGAACAAAGACTGAAATTGTTAATTGTGACTGAAAAAGGCATGGTAGAACTGAATCCCAAACATAGGATCTGTGATCTGTTCCTGAAATTCTTTTGTAAACTTGGAGAGTTTCAAAATCAATTAAGGCTTTGATTTTTGAAAATAATAACCACAAGGCAGAAGAAAATATAAAATATGGAACACAGTATACTAGCTCAGAGCAGGCTATTTCTGAAACATCAGTTACATTTGAATGCAAAATTTTCAATTTTCTCTGTTAGAAGAATGTTGTTTCTTCCAACATTTTGCCGCCTTTATGAATGAATAGTGAGTTCTGACAAGTCTTATACCTTAGATGAGAAAAGTCAATAAAAACAGAAAATTCTTTACTCTTTATTATAGCAAGATCCCCAACAGCCTATAGAAACTAAGCTATATTGCCCTCACTCAGATGAGCAATTAAAACCCCAGAGATGTTCATAGACACTTGGGAGCTTGATTTGCTCTCTGTGCCGTCCACCACAGAATGTGTTCAACTTGCAGGAACCTTGTCTGGTGCTAAATAGCTGAAGGACACAATTGCTACTTGAGAGACACCCACGGTCACAGTTGTACCAGCCAAATCTGTTCTCATGCCCATGCCTTCCCGGAGAACAGGAGCATATGGAAGGTTTGGGCTCCTTGCCATCTGTCAAGAGTGGGCAGGCTGCATGCAATCCCAACTGGCACCAATGCTTGGGAGATAATGATTTCCACAGTGAAGGGCCTGCTGGCCTCATATAAGAAAAAATTTTTAAAGAGGACTATGAGAAGCCACGTGACAAAAACAACTTTGCCTCACTTCTCCCAGATCTACCCAAAGCTCTCATGGGTTAACCTATATGATTTTGAAGAGAGAAAATCCTTATTCACTGTTTAGTTTGGAGTTTGAACATTCATTCACACGCTATATAAATATTATTATTGTAAGTAATATTTACAGAACTGCTGCCCAGTAGCTCTTCTCTTTTGTTAAAAACTTGTATAATATCCTCATCAATAAAACTGAGACTTATGTATTACTTTCTTGCATTTCTACTTGTGCTTCTAACCAGTAAGGTATGAAAATGGCAGGGGGAATTATTTTTATTAGGAAAAATTCTAACTTTTCAAGCATCCCCCTTATCACCCAGAAATCTTACTCTTTCTTATAATTTGGACCAACATTGATAAATGACCAAATGAAACAATATAAAACATATAGTTTCTATGATCACCCTATGTGAGGAATTGGCAGTAGACGGACATCCAAGTTTACCATGATGGTTTCTGTTAGAACTTGTCCAAACTAATGACTATGTACTTTAAGACTCCTGAGTTATGCCTCAAAAATGCTGCCCACGATTTTGTTCTTTATTGAGCAGGATGCCCTGAAAGACTTTCTATTTCATATGCCTTGTTTAAGTTCTTTATATGTTCTGGCTCATCAAATCCTGTTAATAATTCTACAGTGTAGGTACTGTTAATTTTCCCCTTTAAAAATGATAAAAGTGTAGCACAAAGAAATGAAGTAACTTACCCCAAGAGATACACACCGTAAGCAGTAGGAACCAGAATGCCAGTAAAGGAGGGCTGGTGCCAGGGTCTATGCTTGTAACTGAGGTTCTACTGCCTCCCACCTAATCTAGAATGTGTTGTTTGTGGCTGGGTGAGGTGAATGAGCTGGCCACTGTGGTAGGGAGTGTGGATGGAGGAGAGGGTAGGAAGGGTAAGAAGAAAGAGCATAGAGGATACTTTGAGATGTTTCCCAGGGAATGACCACAGTATTCTTTGGAGAAGGCAGGTGTTTGCATTAGGTCTGAAGGACCTGTAGACAAGGGCCAGTGGCGTTCTGCCCTTGTACCAATGGGCAGGATGGGAAGGCACTGGTAGTCAGTCTATGAGGGATGGCTACAGTCCAAGGATGCTGATATCTCTATTTTTCAGTCAGTGCTGTTGTCTTTATGTCTTCATTTCTGGAAGCATCACTTAGACTATATATTTTCTCATGTTATAGAGTAACAAGCTACACTATTGTTTATAAATGTGGAAGTTTGTCAAGTCATTAGACATAAACCTGGCCAATATGCCCCATTGAACTGTCATTTACTACTAAGCAAATTGCAACATAAGTAAGAGAAGATTTTGGTATTGGAAATGTTGAGCATATTTTGGGTGATTCTTCAGCATTATCTATGTAAGGATGTGTAGTAAGTACTCTGCTAGAGCAATAATAATCATATTAAACTTGCTTATATTGTGACAGTTGTATATATGGAACAGTCAGTTCCTGAGGGGAAAGTAAAAATATCACATAAGGATATCAACATGAGCAAATAACACATATGCTCTAACAGTCTGAGGATATGGAATGGTGGCAGCAGTAAGGATTGTAGGAAGGAGGTAAGGAAAGGAGCTTGCTATCCATCCTTCTCTCCTCTTTAAACAGTACTAAAAAGAAAGGAAATAAATTTACATGTTTCCTCGGGTCTGACAATAAGCTAGAGGATCTGATAGGGAAGAAAGAGCCAGGATATTAATATTCTGAAGAATGAAGATGCATTGCACATTTGTACTCCTTTGGTTCTTAGTAATCATCTCTATTCAAACCGAGCTGTGAAACACACCATAACTGTTTTTACCTAGCTGTATGCTTCATTGTTGTTTTAATATTGTGTCCGTTGCTATGAAACCAAAGCACTCCAGACTAAGATTTGAAATACATAAGCTGACTACAGTAGAATACACAGAATAATTCTAGCTTTGAACAAGTATGTGCCAAATAAGTCATTTCATTTTTCTGAGCCTCAGTTTCTTTGAAATAAACATGCTGTTCAAAATTTTCCAGGTTCTTTTTAGCTGCTAACAGGTGGGAAGAGACTAACAACCAATTATTAACCAACCAAACACAGGCATTAAAGGGGCATAATGCCATTCAGGGGATTGTATCACAGAATTTCCAATTTAGGAACTCAAGGTGTATCCCACGAAGGCCATTAAAATACTTCTGCAGCCTTTCTCCAGTTTTCTGTGCTGAAAGTCATTTTCACCTGTGTTAAAGGTTGCTCCAGGGACTGGCTTTCTGAGCAGACTATGCTTCCTGTGGGGACAAGTGCAGTAAGAGAAAGTGAAAGGAGAGGAACTAGGAGGTTGCCTATTGCAATGGAGGTGTTAGTGATCGGCCTTAAACTAGGGCCTGTGGCGGTGGGGGACTGCACATGAGGAGGCAAATGGCAGAAATTGTGAAGCTGAATTAATGAGAAAAGCAAAGATCAGAAAAGAAGTTGCAAGCACCAGACATGGATAGCTCAGGAACTTGTACACAGTGCAGTCAACCAGTATAAGCGTTAACAGTTATGCATATGCAGATATGCAAACGGCTGGACAGAGAAGGTTGGGTAATTTGTGACATGCACAGTGCAATGAAAGTTTTATCAAAATAGTATACATGCCATATCAAAGATTCCTGAACACAGTAAATTTGATCATCAAGAAAGATTGAGATGATCAAAGATGACGGAGGAGTAAGCGGAAGCTACACTAACCTCCTCCCAGGACCAATCTGGACTTACAACTTAATTGTGGAGAAATCACCTGAAATAACCAACTGAACACTAGCTGGAGAGAAGTCTTATAACCACGAGAGACAGAAAAGGCCGCTTCATCACAACGTGACCGGTAGGAAGTGAAAAGATGCAAAAGGGCTGGCTGGGCTCCAACGAGTGGCAGCTGAAGGGACTGAGAAACAGCTCAGCAGCCGGGGGTTCCCCCCTGAGAAAGGCAGGGCCTAAACACCCCAGCTGGGCTTCCCAGCCTACAGTACCAGAGCGGAAAGTAAAATAGCATCTAGCTGTGAAAAGAAAAAACCCACAGGGTTTTTTGCGGGCCTGAAAGAAACAGCTGGAGAAAAAGAGCTCTTAAGCAGATCACATATAAAAATGTTTTGGCACCCACTTACCCTGGGCTCAAGCAGAGGGAAGGCAGAGAGAACTAGAAACACTTGTGGAGAATTTGGAGCGGTGTCTTTGAGGAGAGAACTGAGGGAGCAGCCAACTGGGTCCCAGTGCTGACTCATTCCCCATACTACAGGCAGATCATTTCCCTCCAAGTGGCATCAGCCTGAGGGGAAGTGAAAGCCCCACCTGAAGGAATTAATCTGCCCTGCCCTAGGTGCTTACGCCTGATGGCTGATCACAGATTGAATAGATTAAAAACTACAGGAGACAGACAAAGGCAGTAGATCTATGGTAGTCTCCAACAGGCTGCCTAGACCCAGACTGGTACATGACCTGACACCACCAGGGGAAGATCCAGGAAGTGCAGATCAATCTAAGAAGCAGCAACAAACGAGAAGGGTCACAAAAGTGGGGAGACAGAGAAACAACCTCCCATTGAAAGGAAAGGAGAAATCTCCAGAAAGAGTGCTAAATGAAATAGAAGTAAGCAAACTATCAGACATGGAATTCAAAACATGGATTATAGGGAAGTTCAATGAGTTCAGCAAGCTCAAAGAAAACTACAAAAGAACTCCAGGGAAATGACAAGGAACTTACTGAGAGTTGCATCAGCATGAAAAAGGACATAGAAGCTATCCATAAGAGCCAGGAGGAAATGAATAATACAATTTCTGAAATGAAGAACACAGTAGAAGGAATTTAAAGCAGGCTAGAGGAAGCAGGAGAATTGGACCAGTGAGCTGGAGGACAATGTAGAAAAAATTCTCAGTGCAACAAAATGAAAAAAGACTAAAAAAGAGCGAAGATGTTTTAAGATAGCTGCAGGACAACATGAAATGTAATAATATCTATATCATAGGAATACTAGAAGGAGAAGAGGAGGAGCAAGGGCTAGAAAACCTGTTTGAAAAACTAAGACAGAAAACTTCCCTAACTTGATGAGAGAAAAAGCCACACAAGTCCAGGAAGCACAGAGGGTCCCAATGAAGATGAACCCCAACAGGTCCACTTCAAGACACATCATAATTGAAATGGCAACATTCAAAGACAAAGAGAGAATCCGAAAAGCAGCAAGAGAGAAACAGCAAGTAACATATAAGGGAGTTCCAATAAGGCTATCATCAGATTTCTCAACAGAAACACTACAAGCCAGAAGGGAATGGCAAAAGATATTCCAATCAATGAAAAACAAAGGCCTACAACCAAGAATACTCTACCCAGCAAGAGTCTCATTCAATATGGAAGGTGAAATAAGGAGTTTCCAAAACAAAAGAAGGCTAAAAGAATACATCTCCACCAAACCAGCATTGCAAGAGATGCTAAAGGACCTGCTTTAAGAAGGTGAAGACACAGAGACAGACAGAAAGGAACACAAGTACAAAGGGGGCAAATGATAATGAATAAGTACCTATCGATAATAACCTTAAATGTAAATGGATTAAATGCACCAATCAAAAGACATAGGGTAGCTGAATCGATTAGAAAGCATGACTCACATATATGCTGTCTACAGAAGACTTATCTTAGAACAAAAGATCTACACAGATTGAATATGAAGGGATGGAAAAAATATTTCAAGCAAATAGACATAAAAAAAAGCTACAGTAGCAATATTTATATCAGACAAAACAGATTTCACAGCAAAGGACATAAAAAGAGACAAAGAAGGACATTTCATAATACTTAAGGGAAAAAATCCACCAAGAATATATTACCCTTATAAACATATGTGCACCCAACATAGGAGCACCCAAATATATAAGGAAAATTTTGAAAGACTTCTGGAAGGATATAGACAGCAACACACTCATTGTAGGGGATTTTAACACCCCATTGTCAAAATGGACAGATTTTTGAAGCAAGGATATTGAGGCATTGAACAATACTCTAGATCAAATAGACTTAGTTTATATATATAGAACTTTTCACCCAAAAGAAGCAAAATATACATTCTTTCAAGTGCACATGGAACATTTTCAAAGATAGATCACATGGTAGGATACAAAACAAGCCTCTAAAAATTCAAGAACATTAAAATTATATCAAGCATCTTCTCAGATCACAATGGCTTGAAACTGGAAGTCAACCGCAAGGAAAAAACTCAGACATTCCAACTCATGGAGAATGAATAACATGCTATTAAATAATGAATGGGTTAACAATGACATCAAGGGAGAAATCAAAAAGTTTCTGGAAACAAATGATAATGAACACACAACAACCCAAACCTATGGGATTCAGCGAAGCAGTCCTGAGAGGAAAGTTCATACTAGTACAGGCCTACCTAAAAAGGATAGAAGAATCTTTAATGAAAAAATCTAACCCTACAGCTACAAGAACTAGAGGAACAACAAACAAATCCCAGAGCGAGTAAAGGAAGGAAACCATCAAAATCAGAGCAGAATTAAATGATATAGAGATGAAACAAACAATTCAAAAGATCAATAAAACCAGGAGTTGGTTCTTTGAAAAGATAAACAAAATTGACAAGCCTTTAACCAGGCTCATCAAGAAAAAAAGAGAGACAACCCAAATAAATAAAATCAGAAATGAAAGAGGAGAATTCACAACTGATACCACAGACATACAAAGGATTGTAAGAAATTATTATGAACAACTGTATCACAAGAAATTTGACAACCTAGATGAAATGGACAAATATATGGAAACATAATCTTCCAAAACTGAATCAAAAAGAAGCAGGAAGTCTGAACAGACCAATAACGACTAGTGAAATTGAAGCAGTAATCAAAAAGCTACTGGCACACAAAAGCCCTGGACTGGATGGCTTCTCAGTTGAATTTTACAAAACATTTAGGAAAGAATTAACTCCTATCTTTCTCAAACTATTCCAAAATAACCAAGAAGAGGGAAGAGTCCCACACTCTTTCTATGAAGCCAGTATTACCCTAATTCCAAAACCAGGTCAAGACACAAAGAAGAAAGAAAACTAGAGGTTAATATCGCTGATGAACATAGATGCTAAAATCCTCAACAAAATATTGGCAAACCAGATCCAGCAATACATTAGAAAGATTATACAACACAGTCAAGTGGGATTCATCCCAGGGATACAAGGATGGTTTAATATTCACAAATCAATAAATGTAATACACTACATAAACAAAATGAAAGACAAAACCCACATGATCATATCAATAGATGCTGAAAAAGCATTTAATAAAGTACCACACCCATTTATGATGAAAACTCTCAGCAAAATGGGAATAGAGGGAGAATACCTCAACATAATAAAGGCCATATATGAGAAACCTGAAGCCAACATCATACTCAATGGAAAAAAAACTGAAAGCATTTCCCCTGAGGTCAGGAACAAGACAAGGATGTCCACTCTCTGCACTCCTATTCAACATAGTCTTGGAAGTTCTAGTCACAGCAATCAGACAAGAAAGAGAAATAAAAGGCATCCAAATTGGAAAAGAGGGAGTAAACTGTCATTATTTGCAAACAACATGATAGTGAACATAGAAAACCCTATAGCCTCCATGAAAAACTACTCGACCAAATAAGTGAATTTGGCAAAATAGCAGGGTACAAAGTCAATATTCAGAAATCGAAGGGATTTCTGTACACCAACAATAAAATATCAGAGATAGAAACTAGAAAAACATCCCATTTACTATAGCAACAAGAAAAATAAAGTACCTGGGAATAAACTTAACCAAAGAGGTAAAAGACCTGTACTCAGAAAATGATATAACACTGAAGAAAGAAACTAAGGGAGATAGAAATAAATGGAAGCATATACCATATTCATGGATGGGAAGAATCAACATCATTAAAATGTCCATACTACCCAAAGCAATTTATAGATTCAGTGCAATTCCTATTAAAATACCAACCAAGTATTTCACAACCTAGAGCAAGTACTTCAAAAATTTATATGTAACTAAAAAAGAGCCCAAATAGCCACAGCAATCTTGAGACAGAAGAATGCAATAGGGGGACCCACAATACTTGATATTAAACTATACTACAAGGCCACTGTAATCAAAACAGCCTGATACTGGCATAAGAACAGACATATAGATCAAAGGAACAGAATAGAGAGTCCAGAAATAAATCCAGGCCTCTATGGTCAACTAATATTTGACTAAGGGGACGCAACATAAAATGGAATGAGAAGAGCCTCTTCAACAAATGGTGCTGGGAGAACTGGACAGAGACATGAAAAAAAAATTAAATTAGACCACCAACTTATGCCACACACGAGAGTAAACTCAAGATGGATCAAAGGGATATAGAAGATGGCCGCGAAGTAGGGACAGTGTTCTCAGCTCGCTCCTGTTAAGGAGAGACTCCAGGAACAAATGCGGAGAGGAGTGACTGAGTGAGTGTGGGTCTCCGATAGCGTGAACAGGGAGAAGAGCGTGGGAGCAGCGTGGAGGGGGGTGGAGGGGTTTACCACACACTGCAGGCTGAGTCATTCCGAGAATTCGGTGCGTCTGCAGTAACAAGCTGAAGAGCTCACTAGCCTAGAGCTCCTTGGAGGCTCCCCCTGCTAGGGGCACACCGATAAGTGAATTCTTGTAGGGAGTTAGGGAGAGGATTTGGCCCAAAAAGCCAGAGGAGGGAGAGAACAGTGAACAACCAGGACTGGGAGAAACTGTGATCTGAGTCTAGAGGGAAACCTCCTCAGCTGCAACCTCCAACTGAAAGCTCGGCACTCCGGGCGTGCACAGCACTAGAGCTAGGGCCCTACAGAACAAAGGGACAGGTTTGGGGCAAGGAGACCGGCTGCACAGAAAAGCTGCTGCGGAACTCCAGTCCAGGGGAGAACTGAGCAATTGCGCTAGAATCCCACAGAACAAAAGGCGGGTTTGGGGCTGGGAGAGAAATAGGACGCCCAGGGTGTGTAAGTAGGGAAGAGAGTGGAGGCGGTGGTTCTGGAGTGGAGATGGTTTTAGGGCAGGGAGAAGGGCCCACAGGGAAAGGCTGCTGCAGAGCTCCAGACTGGGGGAGAACTCCTGGGCAGGAGAGCGCTGCGCTGACCAACCACACTAGAATCCCACAGAACAAAGGGACGGTGCTGGGGCAGGGAGGGCTATAGAGCGCACAGGCCTATAGACAGGGAAGCCAGTGGAAGCTGTAGCTTGGAATAGAGACAGTTTTGGGGCAAGGAGAAGAGCCCAAGCGGGAAAGTCGCTGCAGAGCTCCAGACTAGGGGAGAGGCCCTGGGCAGGAAAGTGCCGCTGGGCCCGGTGCTTTGACCGACTGTGCCAGAGTCCTGCAGAACAAAAGGACGATCTTGAGACAGGGAGAGAGGTAGGGTACGCAAACATATAGACAGGGAAGAGAGCAGAAGCTGTGGCCTGGGAATAGAGACATGACTGGAGGCAGGGCGGGGATTGCTGGCAGGCACAGGCTGGAACAACAGGGGGAAGGAGTAGCTGGACAAGCCTGAGGAGGGCTGAGGCTGCCTCAGGAGGGGAAAACTAAACGCAGCTCACAGCAGAGCAGCGGTAGGCCCATGAATAAAAGACTAGTACTCCCAGAATCAAGCAGAACCCTCCCACAGCCAGCCAGCCAACCAGAAAAGATTTGAAACTCATGGAATTTTGAATAGGAGCAGACTCAGGAAAGAAGGAAGGAAAAACAAAAAAACAAACCAACCAAAAATACCCAGAGACTGTGCCTAAAAGTTGAATTGAGTTAAAATCCTCTCATTCTTTTATTTCTCTCTCTAACTGCCCCTACTGTCCTTTCTTATTCTCTCTCCTTTTCTCTCCTCCTCTTCCCTCCTTTCTCTCCCGTTAGCATGTCTCCCCTGCATCCTATTCTGTTAATTTTTTAATTTTAAGTTCTCTCCCTTTCTCTCTCTCTCCTTTCTCTGTGCTAAGCAACTCCAATTTTATTAAATTTCTTTCTTTATTTTGTCCCCCTTCAGTCTACATTCGTTTTTCTTTCATCCCTTGCCCTTATTTTCCTTCTCTCCCTATACATATTCTCTCTCTCTTTCTTTCTCTCTCCCTATTCCACTTTATATTCTAATATTTTAATATTCAAATTACAATTCTAATCTATCCCCCTCTCCCTTCACCCTCCCATTCTTACCCCTTCTCTCTTTTCACCCCATCCCCTCACTTCTTTCTCTCCCTCTTGTATTTCTCTTCTTCATCCTATCTTTTGTCAACTCTTCAATTTCAGTCTTTCCTTCCCTAACGTCTCCTCTTCCTCCTGATTTCCTTCCCTCCTCTGTGTTCTTTCCCTCCCCCATCCTCTTATTTTCCCATCTCTTATTCCTCTCTCTATATATTCTCTCTTTCTCTCTATCTTGCAATTTTATATCATGTTTTAATCTCCTAATCTTTTTTTATAATATACAATATAAAAAAATTTTAATCCAGTCCCCCCTCTTCTACCTCCCTTTCTTCTTTCGTTCTCTCTCCTACGCTTCTCTTCTATACTTTCTCTCTCTCTTTCCTCTCTCCCTTCCTGTCTTGCTATTTTCTACTCTGTATTTTTATTATTGAAAAATTCTTTCTCAATCTGTTTTCTACCTTCTAACCTCCTCAGCCCTCTCTTTCAATTTCTGGCTGTCTGTCTGCCTGGATGTCTGTTGTGTCTATCCTCCCTCCCACGCTAATCATATAGTATATACCGATTATATAATTCCAATACTATACACTTCCACTTTCTCACTCCACACTGTAAGTAACCCTCTCCTCCTTTTCAAACATACAGTGTAAGTGTTAATTGCTGTCTTACATAACCTTGATCCCAATTGCTAATATTATTACTCTATCAACTTCCAGCTCAAAAATTACCCTTCGTTCATTTAAAACAACTCCTATCTGTTTCTCCTACGAGATGAGTCCCAATATCTCCACAAGTATATTAATACGGGCTCATTTTCAGCCTATAGTGAGATTGTAGTAGGGGGAGATATTGGAGGGTATGGGTTTCTTGCTTGGGTTGTGTGATTATGTTTTAGCAGCACCTCCACAAAAGATCTCAAGACAAGGTGGGCAGAGTGACTCTCAGTCAACTAACCAGAGAAAAGATCCACCAAAGAGTAGCTGAAATACAACCAGACAGATTAAAGAAATAACATCAAGGACAACACAGATGGAGATCCAAGAGGGCGGAGGAGTAAGTGGAAGCTACACTAACCTCCTCCCAGGACCAGCCAGTGCTGACTCAGCCCCAGTACAGCAGACAGACGATTCCCCTCCAAGTGGCATCAGACTAAGGGGAAATAAAAGCCCTGCCTACAGGAATTAAGCTGCCACACCCACGGTCCTTAAGCCTGATGGCTAATCACAGATTGAGTAGATTAACAACTAAAGAAGGCAGACAAAGGCAGTAGATCACTGGAAGTCTCCAATAGACTGCCTAGGGCCAGTCTGGTACATGATCTGACGATACCAGAGGCAGATCCAGGAAGAGCAGATCATTCTAAGAAGCACCAACAAACAATAGGAATCACAAAAATGGGGGGACAGAGAAACAACACCTCATCAAAAGGAAAGGTAGAATCCCTAGAGAGAGTACTAAATGAAATAGAGGGGAACAAAATATCAGATACGGAATTCAAAACATAGATTATGGAGAAGCTGAATGAGCTCAGCGGAAACTACAAAGAACTCCAGGGAAACTACAAGAACTCCAGAAAAACTACAAGGAACTCACAGAGAATTACACGAGCTTGAAAAAGGACATAGAAGCTATAAATAAGAGCCAGGAGGAAATGAAGAATATGATCTCTGAATTGACGAACACAGTAGAAGGAATTAAAAGCAGGCTAGAGGAAGCAGAAGATCGGATCAGTGAGCTGGAGGACAACATACACAAAAACTCCCAGACAATGCAACAAAATGAAAAAAGAATGAACAAGACTGAAGAGGTTCTAAGACAGCTGCAAGATAACATGAAATGTAATAATATCTGTATCATAGGAATTCCAGGAGGAGAAGAAGAGCAAGGGATAGAAAACCTCTTTGAAAAACTAATGACAGAAAACTTCCCTCACATGAGGAAAGAAAGAGTCACGCAAGTCCAGGAGGCACAGAGGGTCCCAATGAAGATGAACCCCAAAAGGCCCACTTCAAGACACATCATAATTGAAATGGCAACATTCAAAGACAAAGAGAGAATCTGAAAAGCAGCAAGAGAGAAACAACTAATAACATACAAAGGAACTCCAATAAGGCTATCATCAGATTTCTTAGCAGAAACACTACAAGCCAGAAGGGAATGGCAAAAAATATTTCAAGCAATGAAAAACAAAGGCCTACAACCTAGAATACTTTACCCAGCAACACTCTCATTCAAAATGGAGGGTGAAATAAGGAGCTTCCAAGACAAAAGAAGGCTAAAAGAATACATCTCCACCAAACCAGCAATGCAAGAAATGCTAAAGGGTGTGCTTTAAGAAGATAAAGAAACAGAGAGAGACAGAGAAGAACACGAGTACAAAGAGGAAAAATGACAATGAATAAGTACTTATCGGTAATGACCTTAAATGTAAATGGATTAAACGCTCCAATTAAAAGACATAGGGTAGCTGAATAGATTAGAAAGAATGATCCACATATATGTTGTCTACAAGAGACACACCTTAGAACAAAAGATCTACACAGACTGAAAGTGAAGGTATGGAAAAAAGTATTTCAAGCAAATGGACATGAAAAGAAAGCCGGGGTAGCAATACTTATATCAGACAAAACAGATTTCACAGCAAAGTCCATAAGAAGAGACAAAGAAGGGCACTTCATAATACTTAAGGGAAAAATCCATCAAGAAGATATAACCCTTATATATATATATGCACCCAACTTAGGAGCACCCAAATATATAAGGAAAATTTTGAAAGACTCCAAGAAATATGTAGACAGCAACACACTCATAGTAGGGGACTTTAACACCCCATTGTCAACAATGGATAGATCTTCGAAGCAAAGAAACACCAAAGATATTGAGGCACTGAACAACACTCTAGATCAAATGGACTTAGTTGATATATATAGAAGTTTTCACCCCAAAGAAGCAAAATATACATACTTCTCAAATGCACATGGAACATTTTCAAAGATAGACCACATGGTAGGACACAAAACAAGCGTCAATAAATTCAAGAAAATTGAAGTCATATCAAGCATCTTCTCAGATCACAATGGCTTAAAATTGGAAATCAACCTCAAGGAAAAAAGTCAAAAACATTCAAACTAATGGAGAATGAATAACATGCTATTAAATAATGAATGTGTTAACAATGACATCAAGGAAGAAATCAAAAACTTTCTGGAAACTAATGATAATGAACACACAATAACCCAAAACCTATGGGGTACTATGAAAGCAGTCCTAAGAGGAAAGTTCATAGTAATACAGGTCTACCTAAAAAAGCTAGAAGAATCTCTAATGAAAAATTTAACACTACAGCTACAAGAACTAGAGGAAGAACAACAAGCAAAGCCCAGATCAAGTAGAAGGAAGGAAATCATCAAGATCAGAGCACAATTAAATGACATAGAGTCTAAACTAACAATTCAAAAGATCAACAAAAGTAGGAGCTGGTTCTTTGAAAAGATAAACAAAATTGACAAGCCTTTAACCAGGCTCATCAAGAAAAAAAGAGAGACGACCCAAATAAATAAAATCAGAAACGAAAGAGGAGAAATCACAACTGATACCACAGAAATACAAAGGATTATAAGAAATTATTATGAAAAACTGTATGGCAAGAAATTTGACAACCTAGAGGAAATGGACAAATTCCTGGAAACCTATAGTCTTCCCAAACTGAATCAAGAAGAAGCAGAAAGTCTGAATAGACCAATAACAGCTAGTGAAATTGAAGCAGTAATCAAAAAAATCCCAGCACAGAAAAGCCCTGGACCAGATGGCTTCACAAGTGAATTCAACAAAACATTTAGGAAAGAACTAACTCCTATCCTCCTCAGACTATTCCAAAAGATACAAGAAGAGGGAAGACTCCCAAACCCGTTCTATGAAGCCAGTATAACCCTAATTCCAAAACCAGGTCAAGACACAACAAAGAAAGAAAACTACAGGCCAATATCGCTGATGAACATAGATGCTAAAATCCTCAACAAAATATTGGCAAACTGGATCCAGCAACACATTAGAAAGATCATACACCATGATCAAGTAGGAATCATCCCAGGGATACAAGGATGGTTTAATATTTGCAAATCAATAAATGTAATACAACACATAAACAAAATGAAAGACAAAAACCACATGATCATATCAATAGATGCAGAAAAAGCATTTGATAAAGTACAACACCCATTTATGATAAAAAATTTTCATCCAAATGGGAATAGAGGGAGAATACCTCAACATAATAAAGGCCATATATGAGAAACCTGAAGCCAACATCATACTCAATGGGCAAAAACTGAGAGCATTCCCCCTGAGATCAGGAACAATAAAAGGATGTCCCCTCTCTGCACTCCTATTCAACATAGTCTTGGAAGTTCTAGCCACAGCAATCAGACAAGAAAGAGAAATAAAAGGCATCCAAATTGGAAAAGAGGAAGTAAAACTGTCATTATTTGCAGATGACATGATAGTGTACATAGAAAAGCCTTTAGACTCCACAAAAAACTACTCGACCAAATAAGTGAATTCGGCAAAATAGCAGTATACAAAGTCAATATTAAGAAATCGAAGGCATTTTTATACACCAACAATAAAAACTCAGAGATAGAAACTGAAAGAAAAATCCCATTTACCATAGCAACAAGAAAAATAAAATACCTAGGAATAAACTTAACCAAAGAGGTAAAAGACCTGTACACAGAAAACTACATAACACTGAAGAAAGAAATTAAAGAAGATACAAATAAATGAAAGCATATACCAGCAACGTATTTCACAGACCTAGAACAAATACTTCAAAAATTTATATGGAACCAAAAAAGAGCCCGAATAGCCACAGCAATTTTGAGGAAGAACACAGTAGGAGGAATCACAATACCTGATATCAAACTATACTACAAGGCCACGGTAATCAAAACAGTCTGGTACTGACATAAAAACAGACATATAGATCAATGGAACAGAATAGAGAGCCCAGAAATAAACCCAGGTTCATATGGTCAACTAATATTTGACAAAGGGGGAAAGAACATCAAATGGAGTGAAAAGAGCCTCTTCAACAAATGGTGTTGGGAGAACTGGACAGGGACATGCAAAAAAATGAAACTAGGCCACCAACTGACACCATACACCAGAATAAACTCAAAATGGATCAAAGACTTCAATGGAAGCCGTGATACCATAAAAGTCCTAGAGGAAAAAATAGGCAGGAAAATTTCAGATATCCCACGTAGCAACATTTTCACTGATATATCTCCTAAGGCAAGGGAAATAAAGGAAAGAATAAACAAATGGGACTACATCAAACTAAAAAGTTTCTGCTCAGCTAAAGAAAACATCAGCAAGATGCAAAGGGAACCAACCATATGGGAAAATATATTCGCCAATGACATCTCAGAAAAGGGATTGATCTCCAAAGTATATAAAGAACCCACACGACTCAATACCAAGAAGACAGACAACCCAATTAAAAAATGGTCAAAGGACCTGAACAAACACTTCTCCAAGAAGACATACAGAGGGCTCATAGACATATGAAAGAATGCTCAACATCACTAGCCATCAGAGAGATGCAAATAAAAACCACAATGAGATACCGCCTCACACCAGTCAGAATGGCCATCATTAACAAATCAACAAACAACAAGTGCTGGAGAGGATGCGGAGAAATGGAAACCCTGGTGCATTGCTGGTGGGAATGCAGACTGGTGCAGCCACTATGGAAAACAGTTTGGAATTTCCTCAAAAAACTAAAAGTGGAACTGCCTTTTGAACCAGCAATTCCATTGCTAGGATTATATCCGAAAAATCCTGAAACACCAATTCAAAAGAACCTATGCACTTCAATGTTCATAGCAGCACTATTTACAATAGCCAAGTGCTGGAAACAGCCTAAGTGCCCATCTGTAGATGAGTGGATCAAAAAAATGTGGTACATTTACACAATGGAGTTCTATGTAGCAGAAAGAAAGAAGAAACTTCTACCATTTGCAAAAACATGGATGGAAGTAGAGAAAATTATGCTTAGCAAAATAAGCCAGGCAACGAACGAAAAATACCTTATGCTGTCACCTATAGCAGGAAACTAATGAACAACACAAACAAATGAGCAAAATTGAACCAGAGCTATGTAAACAAGAAGTAGACTAACAGTAACAAGGTGGGAGGTGGGAGGGAGAGAAGGGGGTAAGAAGGGGAAGGGTCAAGTCAAAAAAATGTGTAAATGACCACGGACATCGGCAACTGAGTGGGGACTGAATGTGGGGGAAGGGAGGGGCAGGATGCAGGGAAGCAAGAGGGGGAAAAAAGTGAGACAACTGTAATGGAAAAACAAACAAAAATTTTCTTTTTTTAGTGGGGGAAAAATGAAAATATGAAGAATGGAAATGCCAGGTCAGTGAATATTAGGAAAAAGATTTTCCTTCACGTTGTTTATTTTTCTCCCTATTTGATCCCTCCAGAGTTTGGCATTCTAAACAAGTAAGTAATGACATAAATTTCTTTGCATAGAACTAATAAGACCAGTTGTTAATAGAGGTTCCTTTTTTTTTCTTTTTTTTTTTGACCAAGTCTTTGACTGGAATGTCAAGCCTAAAGGAGACATACTTGGGCTCAGGTTGTTACCAAAAAGCCCTGAGAAACGGGTAATGACTTTCAAAGGTAATAAAAGCCCACGAGATAAAAGGCCCGGTACCATGGTTGGTTGTACGGTCCACAGCAATCTTTCCAGGGAAGGAATGAAGGTTGTTTTCCTGAAAGATGGCTGGAAGGGACCTTAAGGCACAATGAAAAACCAGAAAGACTTGGAAAGGACAGGTATGTACAGGCAAGGATGAATGCCAGGTATGTGGCTCAGCTTCTGTGCCCTGAAGAACAGACTGATGGTCATCCCAAATATTCCTTGAGTAAGTTCCAGCAAAGCAGAACTAAAGATCATAAGTGATCATTTGCTGCTCTTGTTATGTTTATGCAAATGAACAGGATAAATTAAAAATGGACTTGATGTAGTCCCTTTAAAGACAAGGAGGGTAATCTTAGGGAGAAAAATCATTATTCAAGGAAAATCACAATGATCAGTAGTAGACTATAAAATAGGACAACAAACCATCTTAAAAGTTTCTTCTCATTTAAAATATGATTTCACCTGAAAATTAAACCATGTCTGTGATATCATCAAAGGTAATCAAGTTGCAGGCAAGTAGAATGTCAAGTGCTTTGCAACTGTATGTCTTCCCAATAAGACAGTCTTACAGATTTAGAGACTTGTTTGTGAGTTATGTTACATAAATTAACATGTGTTTTCTGTTTTCAAAGGACATAAGCCTATGATCGCATTACCTGAGTGATTGTCTGTACGCATAAGTCTCACTTAATCCTCTCTGCAGCGCTGCCTCCTGAGACTCAATGGTTTGGCTGAACTAAATGGCTGGGTTGGTGAAGAATGGGGTGGTCTGTGGGCTTCACTTTAAAACTGGTTTCTCTTTTCTATCCTAATGGCTCGGACAGAAAGGGCCCAGAGGTCTGAGAGGGGGGAAACCTAAACTATTTCCCTCAGCCCAAACTAAGTATAATGGGCAAAAGGGTTTTGGACAGGTGAGATGTGCCTAGCACACCTTCCTCCAAAGAAGCCCTTTTTTTCTTTTTTCTTTTTTCTTTCTCCTAATATGGAACATTGAAAAATTAATTCCTGCCTTTTGTGATCTAGTAGTTATGAATTGAATGATGTCTTTTAACTCTTTTTGCCAAATCTGTTGCCCCCAGAACACAACAAGGATGCCAGCCTGCTAAACCAAGCACACCGTTGAACGGAGACAGCCAACCTACCTGGAGTCTGCACGATCCTTCCCCATGTGGGAAGGCCACCCTCCCCTCCACACCCCCACTATTATTAGGGTTTTCTGGACCCAAGGGTAGGTAGGACGACGACCATGTCCAGCTTGAAGCAGCTAGAGGAGCTTGAGACCTTCGCCCATTGTTCTTTAAAGATTACAAAGGGTCTTAATATCTGAGAGGGAGGGATAGTTATTTTTTACAAACCAGGAGTATGGACTTGGGGGAGGGGATTGCTGGGGGAGGGAGATGCTGGGTGGAGGGGAGTAAAGGGGAGAAAATTGGAACTATTGTAGCAATATAATCAATAAAATACATTTAAAAAAAAGATGGATCAAAGACTTAAATGTAAGACGTGATACCATAAAAGTCCTGGAGGAAAACGTAGGCAGGAAAATTTCAGATATCCCACATAGCAATATTTTCACTGATATACCTCCTAAGGCAAGGGAAATAAAGAAAGAATAAACAAATGGGACTACATCAAACTAAAGCGTTTCTGCTCAGCAAAATAAAACATCAGCAAGATGAAAAGGGAACCAACCATATGGGAAGATATATTTGCCAATGATACCTCAGAAAAGGGATTGATCTCCAAAATATATAAAGGACTTATATGACTCAACACCAAGAAGACAGACAACCCAATTAAAAAATGGGCAAATAACCTGAAAACACTTCTCTAAAGAGGACATACAGAGGGTCCATAGGCATATGAAAGAATGCTCAATATCACTAGCCATCAGAGAGATGCAAATAAAAACCACAATGAGATACCACCTCACACCTGTCAGAATGGCCATCATCAACAAATCAACAAACAACACGTGCTGGTGAGGACGTGGAGTATAAGGAACCCTAGTGTACTGCTGGTGGGAATGCAGACTGGTGCAGCCACTGTGGAAAACACTATGGAATTTCCTCCAAAAACTAAAAATGGAACTGTCTTTTGAACCAGCAATTCGATTGCTAGGATTATATCCAAAGAATCCTGAAACACCAATTCAAAAGAACCTATGCACCACTATGTTCATTGCAGCACTATTTATAATAGCCAAGTGATAGAAAAAACTTAAGTGCCCATCTGTAGATGAGTGGATCAAAACACTGTGGTACATTTACACAATGGACTACCATGTGGCAGAAAGAAAGAAGGAACTTCTATCATTTGCAACAACGTGTATGGAACTATAGAGAATTATGCTTAGTGAAATAAGCCAGGCAATGAAAGAAAAATACCATATGATATCACCTAATACAGGAGACTAATGAACAACACAAACAAATGAGCAAAATTGAACCAGAGGTATGTAAACAAGGAGTAGACTAACAATGACAAGGGGGGAGGGGAAAGTGAGAGAAAGCGATAAGAAGGGGAGGGGTCTAGTCAAAGAACAGATATAAATGACCTATGGACATGGACAACTGGGTGGGGACTGACTGTGGGAGAAGGGGTGAGCAAGGTGTGGGGAAGCAATAGGGAAAAATGTGGGACAACTGTAATAGAAAAACAAACAAAAATTTTAATGGGAGAAAAAAAAGAAGGCAAATTAATAACTGAGCCAGCAAATTCCCCCCACCCAACCGCCCCCCCCCCTGCAAAGAAAAAAAAAGACCTCACATGTAGGAAAGTGAACAAAATAAAATGTAAAGTATGGAAATGCAATTTTAGTGAACATTAGAAGGACAAGGATTTACCTTCACACTGTTTATTTTTCTCCCTACTTGATCCCTCCAGAATTTGGCATTCTGAAGAAGTAAGTAATGACATGTGGTTCTTTACATTAAACTAATAAGACCAGCTGTTAATAGAGATTTTGTTGACCATGACTTGCCTAAATGTCATGCCTAAAGGAGGCATGCTTCGGCTCTGGCTGTTACCAAAAAGCTCTCAGGAACTGGGATTGACTTTTGAAGGTAATGAAAGCCCACGAGAAATAATGCCTGGTACCTTGGTTGGTTGCGCAGTCCATGGCAATCTTTCTAGGGAAAGGATGAAAATTGCTTTCCTGAAAGATGGCTAGAAGGGACCTTAGGGCACAATGAAAAACCTGAAGGACATTGAAAAGACAGGTGTTTACAGGCAAGGATGAATGGCAGGTATGTGGCTCAGCTCCTGTGCCCTGAAGGGCAAACTGAAAGTCACCCTAAATGTTTCTTTTGTAAGTTCCAGCAAAGCAGATGTAGAGATCATATGTGATTATTTGCTGCTCTTGTTGTGTTTATGCAAATGAACAGAATAAATTAAAACTGGACTTAATGTGGTCCCTTTAATGACAAGAAGGATAATCTTAAGGAGAAAAATTGTGATTCAAGGAAAATCACAATGCTTAGTGGTAGACTATGAAGTAGTGCAGCTCACTGTCTTTAAAGTTTGTTTTCATTTGAAAGTTAAACTAGGTCTGTGGCATCATCAATGGTGCTTAATTTACAGGCAAGAAGAATGTCAAATGCCTTGCAACTGAATGTCTCTCCAATGAGAGAGTCTTGCAGACTTAGAGATTGGTTTGTGGGTTATATTGTGTAAATTAACATGTATGTTTTCTTTTCATAGGGCATAAGCCTGTGATCTCATTACCTGTGATTGTCTGCATGTATAGGTCTCTCTTAACCCTCTCTGCATTGTTGCCTCCCGAGAATCAATGGTTAGGCTGAACTAAGTGGCTGGGTTGGTGTAGTATGAGGTGGTCTGCGGGCTTCACTTTAAAACCGGTTTCTCTTTTCTATCCTAATGGCTTGGACAGAAAGGGCCCAGAAGTCTGAGACGGGGGAAACCTAAAATATTCTCCTTAGCCCAAACTAAGTATCGTGGGCAAAAGGGTTTTGGACAAGTATGATGTGCCTTGAACACCTTCCTCCAAAGAAGCTCCTTTTTTCCCCAATGTGGGACATTGAAAAATTAATCCCTGCCTTTTGTCATCTAGTGGTTATGGTTTAAATGATGCCTTTTAACCCTGTTGCCAAATCTGTTGCCCCCAGAATACAACAAGGATGCCAGCCTATTAAACCAGCACACCATTGTCTGGAGGCAGCCAACTGACCTGGAGTCTGCAAAATCCTTCCCCATGTGGGAAGGCCACCCTCCCCTCTACATCCCCACTCTTACTAGGGATTTCTGGACCCAAGAGTAAGTAGGACGATGACCATGTCCAGCTAGAAGCAGCTAGAGGAGCATGAGACTGTCACCCATTTCCTTTATAAAGATTATAAAGGGTCTTAAATATGAGAGGGGGGAATTATTATTTTTTAATGTTATAAAAATTAATTAATTTAAACAAAAGACTAATATAGGAAATAGTGGAGCCAGGGAATATACATGCACGACCCATGGACATGAACTAAGGGGCATGGGGTATTTGGGGGAGGGGGTTGCTGGTCAGAGGGGAGCAAAGTGGGAAAAAATGGAACTATCGTAACAATATAATCAATAAAATCTACTTAAAAAAAAAAGAAAGATTGGTGCAGGCCTTGACCTTTTTCTGGACTCATTTTGTAGTCATCCTGAGGAATTTTAATCACCTCCCCCTAAGCATTTGGGAAAGACCTGAAATTAACACACCTAACATCCTTAGTTTTGTTTGAAGGTTCTTGGCAAATCTGTATCTCTTTTCTTGGCAGTTAAGGAAACTTGATACCAACAACCATGTTACCAAGTTTTCATGTGTAAGGGTAGTTCAGTACAGAAGCACAAGGCATCAAGGGCAGATCAAAGAGAATTCTGGTGAGTTTAATTGGGAGATAAGGCTGGAAATTAGGTTGAAACTAGATTGTAAAAGACTTTTAAGTTTTGAATTTTTTGGATTGATTAGGGGCTGAGGCTACTGATGGCTTTTGCACTGGGGGTACCAAAATTAAGAGTATTACTCCAGCAAGCTAATATGGCAGTGGAGGAAAGTGGACCATTAAAATAAGATTGTTGAGCCATCCTATTAAATAGGAGTCTGTTGAGATGTGTTAGCTATAAGGTTACATGATTACAATATGTTATAATATGCCAGCATTGTGCTAAATAGTTCTTTTAAAATTTTAAAATTGTTTTTCTATTGCAGTTGTCTTACTTTTTCCCCCATTGCTCCCCTCCACCCTGCCCACCCCTTCTCCTACAGTCATTCTCCACCCTGTTGTCCATGTCCATGGGTCATTTATACTAGTTCCTTGACTAGACCCTTTCCCTTTAGTCCTCCCTCCACCCCCCCACCCCCATCACTGTCAGTCTACTCCTTGTTTACTTGTCTTTGGTTCTATTTTGCTTGTTTGTTTGTGTTGTTCATTAGTTTCCTGTATTAGGTGATATCATATGGTATTTGTCTTTTGCTGCCTGGCTTATTTTGCTAAGCATAATCCTCTCCAGTTCCATCCATGTTGTTGCAAATGGTAGGAATTCCTTTTTTTCTTTCTGCAGCATAGTATTCCATTGTGTAAATGTACCACAGTTTTTTTTTATCCACTCACCTACATAAAGTTTTTAACCTATACTCCTATATCTCACTTAAGTCTTAGAGCAAGGCTACAATGTTATCAGTGGCATTTTAGAGAAGAGTATAGAGAAGCTCAGAACTTCTAGGGCATTTGCTCAAGGCCATCAGTAAGTGACAGAGCCAGTTTGAACAAAGACTTAATTTGACTTCACAGCTGTGCTCTTAACCAGTTAGTTGAGGAGATGACATTGAAAAGAAAGAGCGAGTGAGAAACACTGTGAAATAGAGATCATATGGTTAGATACAGCCTGGGAGGGGAGGGCCATCTAACACATGGATTTTCTGCATATGTTACAGGCCTGAAAAAAATAATTTTTACATCAATCACCTTAGAGGTAGAACCACTAGGATGGATCAGACTTGCCACATGAGTTGCTCTCACCATTTTTCTGATGCATTACAAGCCACTAAAATTGCTATCCTTCCTTCTCCCCTCTGTAAACAATTAGCTAGAAGATCTGGCAGAGAAGAAAGAGCCAGGATGTTAACATTTTTGTGGACCAGTTTTAATTTTAATTTCCTACCTTACTTGTGCTGCCTCCTGGCAGATGCAATGTATGCCCCATTTCTCTTCCAGAGTATATTTAGTGCTACCTATTGCCATATATCTCACCTTTAATTTTCCTCTGATGGCTACAAGTTAAATATGTTTTGGGCTATATTGCATTGTATTGGGCTCTTAGTTAGAGCACAGCCCTCCCTCCCATCCCATTTCACCCCACACAGGATACATGTCAAGGTATCCGTGAATCGTTGTCTATTGTTATAAAAGGTCTTTTTGACCAGGTAGCAATCAATAGTCACCCTGTGCTTTAAAGAGAAGATCACTTGTCAATTGCTTTCCATTTGTAATAGTTTCACTAAATGTTGAGTGCTACATTCTGATTCATACAGTAATTTTATTTCAGTTTTCCACATTTTTCTGGCAAAAGTGAAACTCATAGTGCTGATAACTGTTTAGAAAGAATTATTTTTTGACTTTTCAAAAATGGCCCTAATCATCACAAATCCAACTTGTATGCTTATAAAACTGTAGTTCTGTTACATTTATAATCACTACATGGCAAAAGGGATTAACTTCCCAATACACTGATGTAATTTGGGATTATTCTATAGTTTAACAGAAGAAAGTAGCACGTGCCAGGGAAGCATTCATTCTTATATGAGCCACAAATGTAAACAAAGAAAATTAAATTAGGAACCCTAATACCTCCTTTTTGTTCCAGGGTTGTCATTTTCTTTCTGGGTAACATTGGGTGAGATAATTCAATATACTGAGCCACAGTTTCCCTAATTATAAAATGGGAAGACTACTTCAAAGTGTAAGAATTTGAGAAAAAACGAATGGATGTGTGTGTGCATGGTGCAAACATTGTTTTTCTGTACAGGATGCTAAATCACCACAGGAGAAATTTAAATACTGCCTATGATACCTTCACTGATAAAAAGACAGCCCAAAGTGTCCCCTCAGTAGATGAGTGGATAAAACAACTGTGGGACATTTACATGATGGAATTCTACTTGGCCATAAAGAAGAAGAAAATTTTACCATTTGAGATAGCAAGGATGGACCTGGAGAACATTATGCTAAGTTAAATAAGCCAATTAGAGAAAGACAAATACCATATTGTTTCACTCGTATGTGGAATCTAATGAACAAACTGAACTAACAAGCAAAATAGAGACAGATCATAGTTAGGGAGCAGGATGACAGCTATGGCAGAGGGAAGGTTAGGGGATGGAGGGACTGAGCAAAGAGGAAAAAGGACTCATGAACATGAACAGTGTGGTGGTTGCAGGGTGGGACATGGGTACAAGGGGGCAAAATGGTAATGGAAAAAATACAAAAATATTTTTTATAAAGGTTATCCTAAGGGGTCTTAATGTTCAATGGGATATTTAATCCAATTATAGAGTCCTGTTGCATTATAATTAACTTGTCCCTAATTCACTGGCTCTCACCTGGAATATAAATTATTTGAGGGAATATTATTGATATTTTACAATAGGAGTTGGAGTATTTCAAAAAAGCTTCCTAACAGGATTTAGATATTTTGACCTCTAAAACAAACAGAAATAAATAAATAAATAAACAGAAAACAAACAAAAAATGTGGTGGTAAAATGAGCATGGAATTTAGTCAGAAAATACAGGTCTGAAGTCTGGTTCTATCAATTTCTATATCTATGAATTTGAGAATGTTGTTAAACAATGAATTTCTTTAAAAAAAAAGAAGGCAAGGGGTTAGATAGAAAAGATTGCTGAGACAATCAAATATTAGTTAAATCACACTGTAAACTGTAAAGTAATATGTAAATATCAGAGTAAATAGGAAAACTCATGTAGGCCTTTCTTAAGGGTCATAAGTGCGCATAAGCATGTACCGCTGAGTCAAATAAATAGGTCATAGAGTCAATTACCTCCTTACCTAGTTTCTGAGCCCTGCTATGGAAATAAGCACGCTCCATTTCTTTGCTCAGCATCAAAAGAGTGCATCTGCAAATGGTAATTGCAGTTAACAGTAATAAAATCTACTTCGGACTTGATGAGTACAAGTGTTTGTGGGGCCTAGGAGGAAATATCCAGCATGCAGACCTCTGTTGGAAATCTAGATATGCAAGGAAAGACATCTGATTTTTGTTTCTTGTTTTTCATTTGCTTGTTTTGCCTGCCTTTTAGTTATACTCTTTGATGATATCTAACATCTGTTCTTGAGTTGTAAGTGGCCCAGCAGCATTTTTTACATAAGCCCATTTTTTTGTTGTAGAATTTCTATTTGATAACAGATTCATGAGATTAAAAAAAATATTTTAAGATCCCAGAGAACAAGTCATCTGGAAACATGAACCTTTTATTTTGCACTGCTTCTACTATAATCCTTAAAGTAGCATGTCTATGCTAAAAAGTTCACATTTTTCTCTAACTTAAACATGAAGGCTGACCACTGGTTTTTCATGCAGTCACTTCCAGGCCCAGCCTTAGGATGCCCTGTTCCCTCCTGTTACAGCCCTGGCTTCCCCTGGAATTGTTATAATCATGAATCTTAACCTGCTCTTAAAGGTAAAAGTGTAAGGCAAAAATACTATTATGAAAATAGCTTCCTTTGGTATAAAATGTTTAGCCAGAAAAATCATACAGGCCAATAGGGCTAATACATTTAAAGACCTTTATACTCCAGGAAATACAGACCTTAGTAAAACATGTTTTACTTTTTTCAAAGCTAAGATATAGAGAAAAAGGAACAAAGCTTAAGTTGCTCTTATGCATTTATCAAATTCTGGAGGGGGGAAAAGAAAAAGCAGTTATCTTTTGAATATGGTATTTTTACTATCTTCACATTAAAGACTCAAAAGAGAAAAAACAAAAACTAACAAAAGCAAAACTAAAAAAAATCCCATCTTAAATACTGAGTTTCAGTAAGTATGTTTATTTTTCTGCAGAGGAATGGGGCAACAATTTCAGAGGCTGCTTTCTGTGTATTTGAGGATGGATCACATAAGTAAGCATGTTGTGGTTAAGAAGGCCATGTTTTTCATTGTCAGAGAAGGAAACGGGGAGAAACACTGTGGGGCTGGATTAAAATGAGGGAACAGTGTGAGGGTTTCTCAATCTTAGCACTACTGACATTTTGGGTCAGATAATCCTCCGTTGTGGGGTCTATCCTGTGTTTTGTGTGATATTTAACAGTTTCTGGCTTCTGCTCATTAGATGTGGGTAGTACCCTTGCTGTCCTGACAAGCAAAATGTCTCCAGACATTGTCAAATGTCCTTGTGGGAAAAATCGCCTGAGGGGAGAACTGCTGGTCTCAGTTGAAAGTTTTTAATAGGTTAGAGAGAGACGTCTGTGTACACACACATACTTATATTTCCTGATTCTACTGAGGGGATTTTGAAGCAATGACAACCTCGTAGCAATGGGCATATCTAGCACCCAGGTCTTGGGCTCTAATTATCCTTCTTGCTGAAAAGGAATCTGGGCTTTTTGGAGAAATGTTTCTACATCATATCCAGGGCTGGAGCTGGGAAAATATAATGATCCTGAAACATCTTCTTATGACAGAAAGCAAGGGAAAGCGCAAAAAATAATGGGGACATATGAACATGACAGAGGAGCTTGCTTAATGGTGCTCCCTCTGATTCAAATCTGCGGCACATGATTAAAAATATTTGAGTAGCAAAACAAATAATTGAATAAAATAAGAATGCACAATCCACACAAAGTAAGTTAGAAAGTTCTTTCTTACAGTAGAATACGAACTAATGAAAGTAGAAGTGATTCCATCCTTAGAAGATTATATAGGCTGATAATTGATTCAGGCAAGAATAATCAATGAATGCCAAAATTAGTGGGTGAAAGTGGATGAGTATCAGTATATTTACATTTTAAAATTGTTGGGAAACCAATGACTTGATTGATGAGTATATGATTGAATTCTTGTATAAATGTTTTTATTGAAAGATTGAGGAAATCTAAATGTTGGTACATTCTAGATTCAAATGAGCATGCATAATGTACTTAACATCAATGCTTGGCAAAAATTTTTTTTACATGAGTGAATGCTGTATCCCCATTAAAGTATGATATATGGTTGTTGCATCAATATAAGAACCATAAACCTGCCATTGTAATATGAAGAGAGCAGTCAGCTGCAATTTTCTTAGCCTAAGTAAATTTTTATTACATCAGCAGAAAAATTTTAGGACTTTATGTATATGATTTAGAGTTTTGATGCTGAACAAAACCATTTATACTCATGGGATAAGGAAAGCAAATTTGAATTATTCATTTATATTTGTAGTCCTTTGATATAAAATCCACTAGAATAAATTGATGAGGATGCTAGCATGTGAACTTGTTATTAAGGAATGCAAATTGTAAAATATATATTATTTATTATATCATTAAGCAGTATGAATATGACTTTAAAAATGTAATGTTAGAATCATTTTTTTGACTTGTGCAATAAAAATTGGTTCCTCCCTATTATAACAGTTTTCACAAAACAGATGATCTGACTTTGAATCAGTCACATAAAGTGGAAGATAATGAAAATTTGCTTGCTTAGGGATTTCTCCCTTCTACATGGCCTTCCCTCCCCCCTGTTGACAGGTTCTTATGCTATGCAGTGTAGCAGCTCATGCTCCTCCCTTCTCATCGCCCCTGCCCCACCCCCCCATCATGGCATCTATCTACATGTGGGCTGTTTGTATTATACCCACACAGCATCAGGTGCTCAAGATAATTTGTTGAACTAATCTGACTATTAAAGACACACTTGTAGTTTTTCATTTTCGCCCGGGCTGGTTTGGCTCAGTGGATTGAGCGTCGGCCTGCGAGCTAAGTGTCGCTGGTTCGATCTTCCAGTCAGGGCACATCAGAGAAGGAAAACTCTGACTCCAAAAAACCTCCGCTGCCTTGCGGCATACCTCTTCAGGGGAAAGGCTAAGGGAGTAAACCCCGACAGAAAATCCGGAGCCGGAGTCCCTAAGGCGGTTTGACGTTGTAGTCAACACCGGCAACTCCTGCGGCGCACCTGAAGCCAAGCTGTATTGACTCCGTCTTTCCCTTGGACCCTTCAGCTGCGAAGAGAGGGGGGGTCTGCTGCATGGGCAACAGCAGACCCTCCATATCACCCTGCCCAGGCTCTGTAGCTTCAGCTTCACTGGAGAGGACACTCCAGCGTCATCGCAAGATGTCGATTCAACACGGGAGGAGACAGATACTGTGTCACTCCCGAGTCGGACTGCACAACCATTCTTGGCGGTGCAGATAGACTCTTAAGAAGCTACACCATCGTCTCTCGAGACAGACGGCTGCCGATGAGTTTTTCATTTTCAGGGGGCTAACTATTGGGTTTTTAGAATGAGACCTTTGACAATCCCTTCAGCAGTTAAATCATTGCCATGTGGATGTACCTAAGCATTTCTCCTTGGAGGGGCATTTGAATATAGAGATGCATTTCTCACATTAGCCATCATGCTGACATTCATTATGCTTCTTAAAAATATTCCTAAAGAGGCAGGAAAACAGGTGGGACTAAGTGCTCTAATTGATTACATCAGCAGAAATTAAGAGAGAAGTAAAGAGAGATATTCCTACTGGCTAGTAACTTAACAATGATAATAACAGTTGGCTTGTGTAGAGACCTTATTGTATGTCAGGCATAGTTCCAAGTACTTCAGATACATTAGCTCATTTAACCTTGACAACAATACCATGGGGGAGATACAATTATTTTCCCACTTTCTGATGAAGAAATTGAGCTACAGAGAGGTTAAGTAACTTATTCAAAGTAAAGGAGCTGGTAAGTCATGGAACCTGGGCTGAAGATAGACATCTAGCTCCAGTATATGGGCCCTCACCCACTCTGCTGAACTTTAAAAGTAAGGTTGCTTACCTAACCTAATTGCACTCTAAACCAAGATCTCTAAGTCTGAGGTTACCAAGGCATGGCATATTATCCCACGGGATTTGCAAATGAATTTGAAATGAATAAGTCCACAAAGCAAATTCCATAGTCCTGACCATTTCAGTAATGGCTTTGGGTCACTGCTTCTGTGTCAGAAGAGAAGAACCCACATTGGGCAGAGGTATGTGGTTCATCAAGGCTGAAGCTACATTTGAGGTTTTCTGTGCTGGGTCCCAACACTGACGGCAATGATGGGAAGTTCTCTCCTAACCACCTCTCATCCAGTTCAACATTCAGATGCAGCAAGGGACACCGCTGCACGTCACTCCAAGGCTATCTCTCAGAATTGCCCACTTTCTAGGTGTACGATGAGAAAGGCTTCATAGAGTTCTTCCTGGGGGGGGGGGGGCAGAGGGGTGGTTGAATCCACAAAGATATTTTCTATTCCTATGATGTGTGCATTTTAGCAGAAGAAACAGTGATATGGGCTAAATTTCTTTCTTTCTGCTGAACTTTAAATCCTATGCCATGGATTTTTGTTCTCTACCCATAACAAAACTGCCTTTATGTTTATAAAAGGTTTTTCAAAGGGGAGGTGTTCAGTTATTGGTAAGGAAGGCTCACGGAGGGCCTGGGATATGAAGAAAATAAAAAGCCCAAGGTAACAGGGGACAAAAAAGTGAGTAGGGACAGGAATCATGTAGCTTTTAATGAGTTGGAATATTTCCCACAGGCTGAGTGGTAACAAGATGTCTCCTCAGAGAGGTGGGGATAAGTTTTAGGGTAACAACACTGCATAGGGACAGATAGCAGTATTTTCTAAATTCAGCTAAAACACAGAGTTCTTCAGAAAGTTAGTAGTGTAATGGAAGGCTAGCAGAGGTGTCTTGAACTGACAAACACATCTGTCAAGACCAAATATGTGCAGATGAGGAATATAGACCAGGACAAACCAACTCAAGGGAGAGGAGGGGGGATGAGGCTCTAATGGCTCCAGTCTGGCTGGCCTCGGGTTCCTTCTCCACTGACAGGGAACATTTCCATAGAGCAAATCTTATTCAAAAGCTCTGAGTCAACTGCAGAGTCCCTAGCACAGTTTACAAGGCCTCTTGCTTCTGACTCCAGTTGACCTCTTCCCCTTCACCTCCTGTCGCATCTCACCTCCTTCCTAACCTAATGCTGCACCATCCATGCCAAACTAACTTTGGCTTTGGAGGTACCATAGCTCTTTTACTGAATCCTTTGCATGAGCTGTTTCTTCTGCCAGCAACACTCTCCTTCCTTTTTCCTTGGCTTAAATTTGTAATCATCTCTTCCTCCAGGAAGTCCCTTCTTTGGCCCTTTGAAGTCTGGGTGAGTGACTCTCCTGTATCTCCCAGTGCTTGAGCTTAATATGTTGCAATGACTTGCTTGTGTATTTTCATTCACTACCTTAATGAAACTAATACTAATCTTCATGCTAGTACTAATCTTCATGCTAGTACTAATACTAATAATATTGTAAAACAAATACTAAGCCAATAGTTAACAGTTAACATGTATACTGAGATTTCTAGCCCTAGGGCAAAGTATGGCATATATACGTCGTCGGCAGCCGTCCGTCTCGAGAGACGATGGTGTAGCTTCTTAAGAGTCTTATCTGCACCGCCGAGAATGGCTGTGCAGTCCGACTCGGGAGTGACAGTGTCTCCTCCCGTGTTGAATCGACATCTTGCGATGACGCTGGAGTGTCCTCTCCAGTGAAGCTGAAGCTACAGAGCCTGGGCAGGGTGATATGGAGGGTCTGCTGTTGCCCATGCAGCAGACCCCCACTCTCTTCGCAGCTGAAGGGTCCAAGGGAAAGACGGAGTCAATACAGCTTGGCTTCAGGTGCACCGCAGGAGTTGCCGGTGTTGACTACAACGTCAAACCGCCTTAGGGACTCCGGCTCTGGATTTTCTGTCCGGGTTTACTCCCTTAGCCTTTCCCCTGAAGAGGTATGCCGCAAGGCAGCGGAGGTTTTTTTTTGGAGTCAGAGTTTTCCTTCTCTGATGTGCCCTGACTGGAAGATCGAACCAGCGACACTTAGCTCGCAGGCCGACGCTCAATCCACTGAGCCAAACCAGCCAGGGGTCATATATACGTACTCTACAAATATTAGTGTGATAAAAGAAAAATTTCAATTCAGGCATGCATTTAAGTCTGTGATTATATCCTGAAGCCTTACAAGTAAAATTTTAAATTATTTTTCTTAATATGGAGTCAATGTATGTGCACTACAGAAAAATTAGAAAATGCCATTAAACTGGACAAAACAAAAAAAATTATAGTTCCACCATGTGTAGACAACCATTGTTATCACACATTATCTTTTCTACACATTTATTCAGGCTTTGTAAATTCCTTTTCCCAAGAATGGGTATCTTGGCCATCTTTGCATGATAATAGAAAGACCTCCTGCAACATCATCAGTAGATCAGAATATTTCACACTGTACAATAATATATTTAGTCAAACCTCTGTTAAATATTTAACAGATAATTTTTACATTTTTGCTTTTATAAGCAGTGTGTGGAACATTCTATAGATAAATATTTGTGCATTCTCTATATTTTTCTTAGAATAAATTCCCTACAAGTAGAATTACTGCACGAAAGCACCTACAAACATTTCCAACATTTGTTATCCTGTGAGATGAATTGGCAGATCACTCTGTGGAAAGTTGGTGTCTGGCCCTCCATGGCCAACCCTGGGTATTGTCTTAAACAAAACAGCACAAACAAAAAGGAAACTTTGCCAATTCAATGTATGGGAAAAAGGTGTTTTATTGTTTTAATTTGATTTCTAATGAGGATTATATCTTATATGTGTGCCATATGAATCTCATTTTTGTGAACTGTCTGCCATGAGCACTTTCTTTTCCTATTTTTCTGTTGACTTATAGAAAGCTCTATTTTAATGGCATTAATAACAACTACAACATGCCGATCAGTTACTGTGTGCCTGGCATGGAAAATATTTTCCCAGGCGGTTTGCACTTTAAAATACTCTTTTAATAAAACCATTACTCCAATTTATTGAGGCAGTGTTTGGAGCAGTCTATTTTAGAAGTCTGCATTTGTCCATTTTTAGCATATAACATCTTGAGTGGGGGACTGATGCTCAGAGCCTGTGCGGGTTGCCCCTGAGTTCATGAAACATTGAGCCCATCCTTCACTGGAAAGGTCCCAGCCTGGCAGGGGTATACCTAGTCACAACCTCAGACACTCTGGCCTGTGACTCTTAGAGGTAACCTCAGAATTGAGTCCCCAGTACTATGTACACATCCTCCTGAACCTGCTCTGTCCTTGGATCCCAAAAAGACAGAACTAGAAGAGTGGTTGTGATGAGGTGATAATGACACCACTTTCCAATGACACTAAAATGTGTGTAAGAATAGTCTAGATAGCTCTTGGATATCTATTCAAGCACCTGTAGGAAACCACATAGGACTGAGATTAAGGGAAAGAAGCAATAACTCTGGACATACTGGGTTGACCAAAAAGCTTTTTTCCATAAGATGGCTCTATTAGTATTTGGTTGTCTTTAACTTCCTTTGAAACAATTTTGTTAGATTGCATAGTGACAGTTATCATATCAACTTGCATTAAAAAAAATCAAAATTGGTGAAGTTATGTGTAGTCATTTTAATATTGAAGATGGAAGAAAATATGCAACATTTTTGATATGCTTTATTTCAAGAAAGGGAAAAATGCAACTGAAATGCAAAACAACAACAACAACAAAACCATTTCTGCAGTGTATTGAGAAGGTGCTCTGACTGATCAAAAATGTCAGAAGTGGTTTGTGAAGTTTCATGCTGGGGATTTCTCACTGGGTGATGATCCATGGTCTGGTAGACCAGTTGAAGTTGACAGCGATCAAATAGAGACTTTAACTGAGAACAATCAACATTCTACCATTCAGGATATAGCCAACATAACTCAAAATATCCAACTCAATTAAGTTATTGGTGAAAATAAAAAATGTCTTTTATTAAAAAACAACAACAACGAACTTTTTTGCCAACCCAATATGATGAGACAGACACTTCCTTTGGTTGTTCTGGAAACTGTCAACCATGTCATCATGGTTATGAGAGAGCTGGTCTAAGCTGGCCCCTCTGATAGCTTCTGAGCAGAGCCCAACTACTGCCTTCACCATTTTCTCTACCGCTTGCCCCTTCTCTCCCCTAAGAAGGCCCGCCTAAGAACACGGCAAGGCTTCTGGGTGCAAACACTGTGTCAAGCTAAAGGTTTGGCCAGTCCTAGGAAATGCTGCCTGCCTTTACCTGCTCACTCTACCAAGGCCTGTCATGGTGGCAAACATGTTGTCATCTGTGCTCCCTCCAGCTCCTTGCTGGCATCCAACTGGTGCTTATTGTCTTTCCTTGCAGGGAGGGGTAAGATGTGAGCTTTGGGTTTGGGAGCTGGAGTTGAAGTAGGCAAAAGCAGTCTTTCAATTTACCTTGACTCTGCCCACTAGGCTCATGGAACTTAGGGAAGGAGCTCTGCACACAGTCCTACCCTGTTCACTCAATTCTGGGTCTGGGGATGAGGAGTCATTTGCTTCCTCTCTAGGCATGTGTGTTGCTCAGGGACTAGGGGTGAGAGGAAAGGCTGGACAGTTTTCATATCTAGATATGATTCAGAATAAATTGGTACATTTGTTAAAATCTAGATTTATGGACCCTGTTCCCCTTTGACTCAACAGACCAGAATAGGCCCTGGGGGGTCTGTTTTTAATTAGTTAATTATGCCTGAAGTAATTCAACATAGCCCATCTGGCATTTTGAAAGCAAGAACTTGAGGAAGAATTGGAACATTCCCTTATCCTGATAAAAAATATCTAAAGGTGGACCACTTTCAGTGCCCTCCTTTTCGTAACTCTAAACAGCAGCTTAGTGTTACTTTTAGACAGAGGATTATTTTTCAAAATGCAAAGTAATTATGGCAATAATTAATCTCAGTTACAGAAGAAGGCTTTTTACATGTATAGACTGTCAATACAGCACCCAAGAAGGCATTTAGGGGTGCACATTTTGCTTCCTTCATCACCATGGCCCTGATGGTGATTCATCTCCTCTTCCAGCAGCAACAAGATGGAGTCACCTGTGTCCTCAGGTTTGGGTGCCTGTGGGAGCAGAGCACAACCTGGGTCTCTAGGTCCCTGTGCTTTCCTCCCATCCTGCCACTCAGAATTGCTTCCTTACCTGCACTTCTCTTGTAATGAGGGTTGCTGTGGCAAACACCACACACCCACAGGCCCAGTCAGAGTAGAAAGGCTGTGTCAGAGTGTCTAGAATGTACTTAGACTAATAAGGCTCCTTTTTAACTTGCCCACATGGTTGAATCCAAAGAGATCAGGCACATTGCTGCCATTTGGGAAGTGCCATTTGGAAGTCTCACAGCAGCTTGAGGTGGGTAGGTAAGCGAACTGATACAGCCTAAACCAAAGAATGCAGGACATCTCCCCTCCCACGGAGTGTGGGGTCAGAAAGTCCTCTTGTGCGTATTTTTCCTCCTGGAGTTTTAACCAATGACAACAACAAAAAGTCCCTCACTGGCACCTTCTAAAGCTCAATGGCAGATGCGAACAAACCCCTCTTCCAAGTTTGTGCCAGAATAAAGCCGTAGCATCAGCTTATAAGATGGAAGGCTAAAGAAATACCTTGCTCACCTCCTGGGATACCTAAGGGGCTTGAGGAAGTGTGGCTAATGATGAGTTCAAAGTATGGATATGACAAAGGCAGTTGGGACAGAACCACATTTGGAGGAGACTGGTCTCATTTCTGTCCAGCGTATATAACAGATAAAAATGAAATCAAGAGCATGACTGAAACATGAACAGAACCAATGGACAAAAATCACTTAGAGTTGGCTTTCCCTAACCCCTCATTCTATATCCATTTTCTGTCTAACTAGCCAGATATGCAAATCAATTGCTGTACAGGTCATTAGAAAAATGAAGCTAAACAGGATTAAGTTTCGAGAATATGAGCCTCGTATGCAACATGGAAACCAGGTAGGGCAAGCTGGGCCCAGCCTGATTCCTAGCGGAGGATCGAAAGGCAGATTGGCGATAGGGGTGGCAGGAGGGGACAGAGGTTATGGGTTTAGCCTGCTGTCTAAATGGGCTCTACCCCTTACAGATGATGAAACTTGACTTTGGCAGGTGGAGTGGGCTGAAGGTAGTGGATCTCTGGATGATGCAATGTACTTGGGAATTCATTCATTTATGCAACTAATATTCTAGGACTCAAGTCTTCTTCTACTTCACCTGCCTTCTGTTACTCTGTCCTCACTGGACTTGGAACTGAGGATAAAATGAGAGAAAACTACAGATGGCCTCTGTCTTGTAGCTTGTACTCTGGTGACATAAAATCACCACCAAGAACATGCAGCAGGGTGAGAATTTAGGGTCACAATTCAGGTGGCAGAAATGGAGTGTTCTGTTTTTCTATTTCTGAATTTAATTTATTCCCAAGACCCCATTTCTCCTACAGAGTCTTTTTCATCAACTTTTTGTTAATTTCACAGTCAATTTACAAATCAGATTTGATTGATTTGCAGCTTAAACTCCATGAAAGGGTCTCCTCCATTACCCAAAGCTATTCCCTTCATCCTTCCTCACTAGATCTGTATCTGGAGCAGAGAAAATGACACAACAGCACAGCGCTGGGCAGGGGGCTCCTCTTTTTGACTGCTAATTGTTCTTCTGAAAGCCTGGCCCTCCTGGTCATGGACCACTGACCTGAACCACAGCCTGCTCACCCTTATGTACAGTCTCCTCTGGGAGAGAAACTAAAGAGATAGTGAAAATGTGTCATTTTTTTTACACACACGGTGGTTTGGGATGCGATCTGTTCAGACAGAATCGAGGTGCAGAGGTGGAGATGGTAGGGCAAAAGGAGAGGGCCTGGTACAGTGCCTTCCAGGGGCCACAGTTGTACAGAAAAGCTGATAGACTCATCAAATTGATAGTCTTTTAAAAAGAGATGGTATCTTCCTGCATAGTATTTCAGAAACAGCCTTCTACGCATAATCTGGTCTGAGGACAAGAGGTGGCTGAGTCTTGGGTCACTCAGAGTCATTAGAAGCAGTCATGAGGGCTCTTAAACACTATCTTTAGGATCAGATTTTTGCATCAGCCCATGCAGAGAGCAGCTGTGCAGGAAGGGTGATCTCTATGGATAGAATCTTAGGAAATTGTTACTTTTATTTAGTGACTTTGCCTAGTCACTAAAAATGGAATGGTTTTACTTAAAAAAGAAAGAAAAAAAGAAAGTAGCAACAAAGTACAGGTATTTCCATTGTGGTTTCTTAAGAACCTTTTGGTAACACAAGATTATAAATAATAGCTTCAAAATTAAAAGTAATACCAGACAGCAATACAAAAAAAATCCCATATGCTGTCTGCATTATAAATAAAGAATCTAGGTGAAGGGGAAATGACAGATTGATGGAGGCCTGGCCAGAACATGTCCTAAGCAGGGCTGTGAAGAGGGAATAAAATGTGGATAGACAGTAAAGAGAAAATGCGTCTATGGAGCAGTGATCAAATTAGTCTGGCTGGAGTGGGGGCTCTTTTTAAAAGAAGCCTGAAGCAGTATAATGAGGGGTCAAAAGCCCAGTTCTGAATTTAAACCCCTGATCTATTCCTAAGAACTGTGTATGTTTGCACAAGGGGTTTCTCGCTGAGCCTCAGATTTATTTAGACTTTGAAAATGGAACAAATGGAGTATAAATGCTCTTTCCCTTTTTTCTTATACTGGATGGGACAAAAGCAGATTTGCAGTTGTGAGCATGTAAAACACAGAATTTATCCTTGTATTATTATGTAGTAACTGTTGTATTATTTTCCATGTGAGCAACTGTAAACCTACTTTTGCATACTCTATAGTGCAGTGTAACATATAACATATCTAAAAATACATTTTATTTGATCCTCACCACAACCTGGTAAGGTGGTTAAAGCAAATATAAATGTCCTCAATTTACTGGTCCTATGAAATTTCTACTCTATCACCTTTCTTAGGGGAATAGTGAAAAAGGCAACAGCACTTTATTGTTAGCTCAAAGTCTTGAGGATTAGTTAAGGTGTAAGGATATCATTGAACATTCTAAAACAAAAAAATTCAAGAAAAGTCATATTTTAGGAAGACTAATCTGGTAGTGGTGGGCAAATTAGATTGAGAAATATTTATTCAAGTGTTCCTCAAAAGCAAATATTTTGGGTGTTGCTGCTTATAGGAGCATCAGATTAAGTTGCCCAACGATGGGTTGATGACACAATTTGACATCATTTCCTCATCACCAGCAAGACAGGTGCAGTGGTCCATTGCTGTTCCTCCCTACTTCTTTGCAAAGTACGATAATGATAACAGTAATGCAAATAACATAATAGCTGCTGGGTCGGAGTACCAACACTGTATCAGAAGTGTGCAAATAGGGTGAAGATTGCAGATGAAGACTGCCATGATCAGAATGATTTGATAACTTGTCTAGGGTCACACAGCTGGTGCTAGAATACAGATTTGAACCCAGCTCTCATTCTGAAGTCCAAGACTTTTCCACTCTGCCATTCTCCCAGTATTTGAGAGGTTGACTTTTACCAAGGAAAAGAAAATATTTTATTCATACAAACCTGTCTAAGAGTCAAACTTTCAATGTTGATTTCAGTAACTACTTTCAAAAAAAGACTTAACAACCCATAAATACAGAGTCTTCCTAGGGTCATCCTCTAGAGGTCAAACCATCATCTTACTGAGTCCCACCTTGTCATGGGTGTATAGCCTGAACCCCTCAGAGATTCACTAGGTGCCTCCTTCCATTCTCCCTTTGCACATCCAATCTTCACACAGACTTTGGACTATGTTTTAGATGTGATCTCATCCAGACATGAATTTGCTGGAAGCCTTCCATTCCCCATGCCTTCTTCTTTGCAAGCTGGTCTATGCCCCTCTTGGCTTCACTCCTATTCTTCTCCTGTTTCTATAGTTTTCCCCTCAGGGGCATGTAAATCCTAGTTTTTCCATAGATCATGTCATTATTGGTTGGTATAGAGCATTCCCTTCCCTATCCCCTTGCTTTGTTCACTTGCTGAGTTCTTCTTAATTAATAGGTCCAGCACTTAGAAAGGTAGAGTTTGCCATTGTTCCAGGATAGGTACTTCCTCCTCCAAGGGTCTCTGTGATTTTATAACACTGTATTAAATCATCTGAGTACATTTCTGTCTTTCTATTAAACTGTGAATGCCTTGGGAAAAGGCCCTGTTCTCTGTCTGATCACCCTTGCAGAATTTCTGGCCTAGAGTAGGAGTTAAAATGAATAAATGAGTGAGCGAATGAATAAAATGCTCTTGAACAGCATTCTAGAAAAGTTCCAGCATGCCAATGTCTACAAAACTATTCACAATTTGGAGATGCACATGGGATATTATGGCAATTGTCAGCTCATACAAGAATAAAGAACCAGGAAGGATGATTCATCACTGAGTATTCTCCATGCTGAAAGCTGGTGAAGCTGATGGAGAGAGATACACTAATTTTGTGTGGGGGTTTGAAGTCAGTCAGCTCTGACACATATGCTACCTGCCTCAGTTCTTATAAAAACACAGTTTGCTGAGAAATCGAGGAGGGAGCCCTTGAGGAGCATCTGATACAGAGAGAGAATGAGCTTGGAGATGCCAGCTACTGAAATAATGTGTGGGAAGAGGCACACATGCTCTAGACTGCATTACTTTACATGTGCTTTCAAGTGACCATCATGCATTTATTGCAATTCTTGCTCACACAATAAGACAGCAACTTGTGTGTGTAGAATTTAGCAACCTAACACTTTCACCTGGCTGAGATGAAGTGCTAAATCAGAAGTAACCAAAATGAGTATATTACAAAATTCACACATGAAATTTATGCCCTTTATTCATAGGAGGTCCCTTCAGATACTTACTCAGAACCAATTTATCTTTATTTTAGATGAAGTTCTAGGGAGGGACAGGCATTTATTAGAGTGGTTAAGGGTGAGGGCCTTAGAGCTAGACAACAGTCATTCTAATCTGGCTCTGACATTTATTAGACGGGTTACCATGAATGAAGCATTTATACTCTCTGTGCCTCAGTTTCCTGAATCGCATGGTGGAAATAATAGACCACAAATAATGGGGTTTTATGAGAATGAAAGCACTCAGTAGGCATTAGCTCTAACTCTAAAGTGTGGTTTGCTGGTTTCTAAGCTTGAAGTGGAGCAGAAGCAGCAAGAAGGTGCTGCCAAGGCAGATGTGCTGAGAGCCAAGGCAGCCTGAGACTGTGGCAGCCAACCAGGCAGCAGACCACAAACACACACAAAAAGGTTAACACCTTGGGGCTACTGGTCCAATGACTACAAAAAAGGAAAAATGCCCTATCCTTTAGATCTTTCAGTCTGACCAGGGAGCTGGACATTGAACAGCTGAGCATACAATGTGGCTGGAGGGAAAGTAAAACGGGGTATGGGAAGAAGGGCTGAGGATGTCAGATAAAGCCTCTCTGAGGAGGAGCTTGGGCTGAGACTTAAATGATGGGATGGAGTGACACTCATGAAAATCTGGGCAAGAGCATTCCAGGCCAAGGAAAGAGTAGGTGCTAGAAGGGAACCTTGCTGTGCTTGGTGGGTGTCAGACATCAGAATAAACTTTCTGTGAGGCAGGGCTTGCTGTCTGTCATTCACTGATGTACCCCAGGTACCTAGGAGAATGTTGGGTGGGTAGTATTTTCTCAATTAATGGTCTTGAATGAATGAATTAATGCAAGGCAGTATAGTTGGAGCATTAGAAGCAAGAAGTGTGGTGGAAGAGAAGTTCAGCAAGACAGCAGGGTCCACACCATGTGGGTCATGGTGGGTACTTTGATGTTACTCTAAGAATGATGGGAGGCCAATGGGGTCTCAGAGCAAATGAATGCCATGATCTGACTCATGTTTTATAAGCATCAGGCTGGCTACTGGGTAAGAATACACTGTAAGAGATGAGTGAAAATGGAGAAATAAGGTAGCAAGATCATCAAGGCTGGAAGTGATGGGGTTTGAACTGGGGTAGTGAAGGTAAAGGTGGCGATAAGTGGCCATGTTCGGGTACACACTATGTTTATCACTGTATAACTTGAGAGAGTGTGACATTGGAATAGAATTAGGACAGACAAAATGTGACAGAATATCATGGGAAATTACTTAGCAATGAACTAGACATATGAGTAGGAGAAGTGATAGATACTAAAACATGTTGTGAAGACACTCAAGCAGCTCTGTACAGAGGTCTGCATGGCCTGGAATTCAGGCTTCCTGCCAATAGCAAGAATAAACTTACCAGCCATGTTAGTGAGCTGTCTGGGAATCAAAGTCCCCAGTCCTCATGAAGTTTACAGATGACTTATGTTCCTGCCAGCATCTTGAGTGCACCCTCAGGAGAGACTCAGAGCCAGAGCATGCAAATAAACCACTCCCAGAATTCCTGACCCACAGAATATGTGTGAATAATAAACAGTTGTTGTTTTAAGTTGCTAAGATTTGGGGTAATTTGTTATGCAACAATATTAAATAACCCCATTTAAGTCAGCACTTTGAACTCTTTCCCTCAGAATTGCCTTACTAAGAGCTGCTAAGGAGCAGAAATATTGTCTGGCTTGGCATTCATTCTTTGCTTCTGATCATCATCTCCTTCCCATCGATTGGTAAAGGTGCTAAAAAGCAATAACTTAAGTCAAAATTAGTAACTGCCTGGTCAGGTGAAATCAAAACCTGTAAGATTGGTCCTTGTAAATCAAGTGTTAGCATTGCAGTCATCCCAGCAGCATTTTTAAACAAACAAATTAGTCCTAATTTACACAGTGGTTTTCATTAAGCTCCCTTTGTTTATCATCCAGACTTCTGAAAAAATATCACCTTACTTTGACATCTATTCTGTTTATTGTTTTTACAGTTTTTAAAGACAGATATATAGTACACACAATAAACAGATGGGCTTAAGTTAGTGAAATAATTTTGTGTTTCCTGACTTTTAATAAGGACTTAAAAATTTCCCACAGAGGGAGAGACAAGAGAGAGAGAAAAAGGAATGGTGTATAAAAGGTCCTTTTGGTCTATTAAGGAACTTGGCAGAAGCAAATGAACACCTTAGTCCTTCACTGTGGAGAAAGCCACAGGCTAAGAGGTGGGAATAGCATTTTCTTCCCTTGTTGGAAATGATGCCTGATAGTTTGCTATAACACTTTAAATGTACAGTAAAGACAAAACTATAATGATTAAATTCTAGAATATCAGAAAACCAGATGTGAATGGAATGTGTAACCTAGGCCAAAAACATGCACTTTTGACTGAGTTAAAAACTGGCCAGTGATCTATGCTCAGCCAATGATGTGCACTTGCCAGACAGGAAACATTGTGTAGGATGCCAGGTTGAAAATGGAAATGGAACCCACTGAGACAAGGAGAGGAAAGTGCCCTAGCTTCTGGGGTGAGCTCAGGCTCTGGGGATGTCACTCCTTTCCTGGGGTCAGTTTAGGGGCCTAAACTGTAATGCTGGCAAGAGCCTTGGGGACAGAAGTCAAGGCTGAAAAGTAGAAGGAGTCTTAACAACAGATGATAAAGAAAACAGGCCAGAGGAAATTAGGTTGAGACAGAAGTTGACTCTCAGAATCTAGAGACAGAGAATTCCAGAAAGGGCAAAGGGAAATACTATAAAATCAGAAGCCTGGAAGAGTCTTGGGAGAGAAGGGGAGAGGGAGGGAGACTTTCTATATCCAGAAGTGCGTCATTAGAAGTCACCTCTTCCAATTAACGAGAGCAGAAATTAGTGTTAATTGAAGGCCTTCACTATGTGCCAGGCGCTCTGTCCAGAGATATGCAAGCTGGATTCCTGTAACAACTCTCTGAGTGTTGTTGCTCTTCCAATTTATGAATGAGGAAACTGAAGCTAAGACAGAGGCTAAATCAGTTGCCCAAAGGCTCAGAACTCAAGGGGCTGGTGTCTGATTGCAAAGCCTGAGCTCTCCATCTCTACATTATGTGATCTCCTCTCTGGGAAGAAAAAGCTACAGAATACATTATGTATTGCAGGTCCTGGAGACAGAATAGGTTATCGAGGAAAATCATATTCAGACTCGGAAGGATGAGCAAATCTATTAGATCCAAATGTATAACAACCAAATTTGCCTAAGGAAAAGCCTGTAGTATCTTAGTCTCATTCATCCCAAACAGGATGGAGTGAACAAAACAGAATTGAGTGAAGGTGCCCTTCACACTGAGCTAAGCCAGTCTGTAGCTAGAAGACCAGAAACCTTTATCTGCTCAGGGTTTTTTCCTGCCTTGAGAGCAGAAATAATTTTTGAACAGTACCTAAACATAGTAGATTATTGTTTCTTGAATTATAATAACTTATTTTCATTTTTAAAGAAAGATTTTATTTATTTTTAGAGAGAGGAGAAGGAAGGGAGAACGAGAGGGAGAGAAACATCAGTGTGTGTTTGTCTCTCATGCACACCCAACTGGGGCCCTGGCCAGCAACCCAGGCATGTGCCCTGACTGGGAATTGAACCAGTGACCCTTTGGTTTGCAGGCTGGAGCTCAATCCACTGAGCCTTACCAGCCAGGGCTAAAATAACTTATTTTCAAAATTCTAACGAAAAATTCTTTGTGTTTCTCAAACTATGAAGAAAATAAATTTTTCTACACATGCTATACCCTCTCAGGATTGATTATGTGGGTAGTGGTTTGGATACAATTTGGGAGATGGGGCATCTGATGGGGCCGATTCAGCCTCAGAGTGAGAATCAAGACCAGTAACATTTTTAGGCTCTTTCTACCTAAGCTATCTCTTGATGCTGCTTTTAAAAATAAATATAAAGTGGTTTCATTTTTCAGCTTTTGTTGCCATTCACTTTCTGAGAAAATTGGTTACTATTTTCTTCCTTGCTCTCCATTCAGTTTCCAATTTCACATCTCTTTGCTTTTATTTAGTTCTATGGGATCAATCTCTGTCTTAATTTCACTGAGTCCTATTGTCTTCCATTTCCGAATCTGCTCACCTCTGTCATTTTCCAAGGATCAAAAAGGTTAAAGAGAAAAATACATATTTTAGAAGAATGGAAAAAAGAAAACAAACTTTACTTGGGGGTTTGGAAGTTTTATAGGTTGCCAGGCTTTGTTCAGTTATAAAACACTGTTTTAATTTTGGCATCAGGAAAAGGCTTATTTGTGGAATTGAGATTTTTGTCTTTTCTGGCATGCCAGGAAATGGTCTGGGTCTCACATAGGATTACTCCCTTTGTGAATTTGCAAATCAGTAGACATAGTCAGCCATTGGAAAGAGGAGATAACCGGGAGACTGCAAACCACACTGTTACAGAGTGGGGTGGGGGGGGTCTTCAAAAATCCCCAGAGCCTGCAGGTTGTGGGATGGGGAAAAGGGAACAGCTTTTAAGATACCTTTGCATGACTATGGCTAGGAGCTAGTGTCTTAGTTATGCAAATGGCATTGGTTCTTCCAAGGAGATGGGAGGGGTTTTGACCATGGAATGGTGTGGAAAGAGTGTACAGAGCCTGCGCAAGGTTCTGTGAATGGTCAGAACTGGTTACCATGCCCACTGCGCCACAGGACACAGTCAGGGATTTAAAAATAGGCAGCAACCATTTTAGAGAAGAGAGGAGATCCATGCAGTTTGCAAGAAGACCAGAGGAGAACCCCATGTGGCTTGGAAAGGAAAGAGAGAACTCTGTGCTGCTTTGAAAGGGAGAATACCATGTGGCTGTGAAAGGGCAAAGCACATGTTTTCCTGGACTGTTATACGGAGGCTGATGACATTGTACCCCAGATCCTGAAGGAGACAGCTGACAGATAAGGGATGAGGAACTTCTGGGCATGTTTTTGGCTTCTAGCTTTTTGGGGAACAAGGGAAGTGCTGGGTCCCGTGGGAGAACAGGGCTCTGAGCTGAAGTGCTCACTGTCCTCCCCAGGTTGGAGTACTGTAAATAAAGACCTGTTTTCCCCAATAGTAGTTGTTCGGCTTTACACCAAGGCACCACGTGAAAGAACCCTCTTTCACCCTGCAACAGTTTTGGCGACCCCAGATGGGACTAATGGAACCTGTAGCCAGGTTCGCTCTGCAACAATACCTGCTTCATGACTTGTGGCTTCAGCCCTGGGGTCTGGGCCACTCTGTGAGGCCTTGGTGGGCTGTCTTCCTGCCTGAGTGAAGGGGGTCAGGGGTGGTTCTAGAAGTGGAGGCAGTTTTCCATGGCCCCTGCCTTTCTCCTCTGATCTCATACTTTCCTTCCTGCCCCCAGATTACCTCTAACACTGACTCAGCTACCCCAGCCACCTTTCTGCCAAGGTCTCATCAGACTGACAGAGCCTACTGAGAGAGCATGCTCATCTCTGCTTCAAGAATTAGTGCCTGTAATGAACACAGTTGCTGATGAAAGTATTTTCCCTCAGCACATGTTCAGGCAGCAAGAATTTGAGAACCACCTCTTTGTTGAGAGGCTCCCTGCTGTGTTTCTAATTTGGGCCTTTGGGGCAGATGGAGAGATATACTTATCGATGGAAGAACCCTCAAAACCTTTTGCCCAGGCAGTGGGATTGGAACCTGCCCATTGTATTTCTGGAGAAAAAACAAACAATGAATGTGGTTCTTCTCTTAACAACTGAGTTTGAGTACTTTTTAAATAACACTTGGGTGGACTTTTACCATGTTAATTTTGTTTGCTTTTCAAAAATCCTTAGAATTCCCTATATCTAAGGTAAGAATCTCAGAAGCAGTGAAGCCCTTGAGAGCCAGGCTGTGGGGCTAGAGAGCCTGGGTCTTAATCCCACTTGTTCTCTTCTAACCTCTCTGTGCTTTCAGCTTGCCTCTCTCTAAAATGAGAATAACAATAAATACTTACATCATCAGTCTGATGTGACAATTAAATGAGTTAATTCATGTAAAATATTTAGAACAGTGCCTGGTATTTGAGTTCATTAACATTACCTCTTAGAATATCTGCAATTGTATTTAACATTGTACTTTAGGAAGAAAATAGAACTTGCCAGCCAAAGTATGAACCAGCCTATAAGGCAGGAGTAAACTTGAAGCAACAAGCATAAACCATTCTTTGATCTCTTCATATTTCGTGCTTTGGAAATATATAATAATAATACTTTAAAAGTAGTTTTGTTTGAAGCAGGATGTAGGGCTTAGAAGTATCACTGAGTACTGTGGTTGGTTCTAATATTTATGCAGAGATTTTTAAAAACAGTTAAAGTGAATGTCAAGGTAAATTTTGAAAGAAAAAAACTCCACTAAGAATTCTTAAACATACCTGCTTAGTACCTTTTATATAAAGCAAAGACAATAACATCTTTTTATGGGATTTCAAGAGTTAACATGTTCTGTAAAGCAATAGTTTCAAAAAATGAGTTTCCCTTTAAATATAATATGTAATTCTAGGAGTAGATGCCTGAGATAATTTTAGGCTACATATTTAAAATCTCTGTTGATGCAAATTATTAGTTAAGTCAGATTGGGGATGATGCTATTGGCAACCTCATCTTCTAGGAAATCAAGTCTCAAAATCTGAACAAGCACAATGCCTAACAACGACTTTGATTTTGGGAGAAGGCTGTAGCAGGTATACTTAATATCACCCTTTGAGTAGGGATTTAAGAGCTTAGGTTACTTTATTCCCTTGTTTTTTTCCTTGAAGCTATTGATTGCACAAATCACTTTAAAATAGAAATAATGAGGGTCTCCCATGAAAGCCTCCTAATTCTCCATTGCTATCTTTGATAGAAGGGCAACTGTGTACATTTACTTTTTAAAAAGAATTTTTTAATTATAGTTTACATTCAATATTATTCTGTGTTAGTTTCAGATGTATAGCAAGGTTAGAAAACCATGCACTTTACAGAGTGGTTTCCCTGCTGCTTCAAGTCCCCACCTGGCCCTATATTTATCGATAGTATTGACCATAATTACCTATGCTCTAATCTATTGGGTTGGCCAAAAATTCCATTTAGTTTTTTCTGTACAATAAAAGACACTTTTTATTTTCACCAATAACTTTAATGATTTGGATATTTTGAGTATGTCAGATATCTCCTGCTATTGGCTTCTAGTGGGTAGAAGCCAGGGGTGTTGCTAAACATCTTCCAAATGCATAAGAAAGCCCCAGAGCAAAGAATTATTTGGCCAAAATGTCATTAGTACCAGGAAACTTCACAAGCCACTTTTGACATGTTGGATCAGTCACAGCACCTTCTCCATACACTGAACAAATAATTTTGTTTTTGTTTTTTGTGTTTCAGTTGCATTTTTACCTTTCTTGAAATAATAGAGCATAATATCTGAAAATATTGTGTATTTTCTTCTATCTTCAATATTAAAATGGCTGCACAAAAGTTCACCACTTTTGATACATTTTTTAAAATACAAACTAATATGGCAACAGTCACAATATAACCTAGCAAAATTGTTTTAATGAAGTTAAAGACAACTAAGCACTATTAGAGCCTTGTAGGGAAAAAAATGTAACAGACTTTTTTGGCCAACACAATACATTTCTGTGGCTATTCTGGAACTGCCAACTTGTACTGCTCAATCCCTCCACCTTTTCCACACAACCCTCTAAACTCCCTCCCCTCTGAGATCTGTTAGTCTGTTTCATGTATCCATGCTTTTGGTTCTGTTTTGTTCATTAGATTCTATATATAAGTGAGGATCATATAGTATTTGTATTTCTCTGACTGGCTTATTTCACTTAGCATAATAATCCCAGGTCCATTTATGCTGTTGCAAAGGGAAAGAGTTCCTTTTTTCTTATTGCCTAGTAGTATTCTGTTATGTGAATGTAGCACAGCTTTTTTATTCACCCATCTATTGATGTTGCTTCTAAGTCTTGGCTATTGTATATAATGCTGCAATGGACATAGAAGTGCATATATTCTTTCAGATTAGTGTTTCAGTTTTCTTCAGATATATTCCCACAAGTGGAATTGCTGGGTCATAAGGCAATTTCACTTTTAATTTTTTGAGGAATGCTTGCACCAATCTGCATTTCCATCAACAGTGCACTAGGGTTCTCTTTTCTTGTGTGGATTTACTCTGACTGACCCATGGATGGCCCAGTATGATAACGTGGTCGGTAAATATGAAGCAAGAAGACTCTAGCTTGGCTTATTTGCTCCCCACACTTAATAATAATTATTAAACCAGATGAATCCAGGGCCTAGTGTGTCAGTGGTATGGTTTCCACAAGCAATATGGATCAAGAAATCAACATCTTACATATGAAGCCAAACATTAAGAAATTAAGTCATCTTAATTTTTCCAAGCCAAAATCAAAACAGATATGATTAATTATATATATGCTTTATTACCTTGTCCAATTGCTTACCTTATTATATCAGTAGAGAGGGTTACAGAGTTGGGGGGGGACTTACCACATCTAAAGCAAACAAACAGACAGAAGAAATTATTTTAATACTAACAAGTATTAAAATAATTTGGTCTCTAACTGATGAAAGATTTTTTGAAAAGTCATATCATTTTCTTTATGGACTAAAGTTATTCACAATTAAAGGTTCTGACTTGTTAATAAAGGATGCCAGAAACATCTGAGTCACCGCTAAAATTAACACTGAATTTTGATAGAAAAATAAATTATATTCATCTCATTTCATTTAAACTCTGACAGGATGCTTTTAGACCTCAATGCTTTAATCTGAAGATATATTTATAAGATTTTTCACTAACTTTTTGATATTATTAAGGGGTAGCCTTATAAGATGAATGGAATAAAGCTCCTAGTTTTATTCTTTCAATGGATCTTGAACAATACAGAGGAAAGTTGGGGTTGGGGGTAGGGGTGGGGTGGGAGATGCCTCTAGGGTGGTCCTCCATGCTCCACTCTCCCAATCCTTGCACCTACCATTTTTTCCATCATAATTACTGCATTCTAGTCTACACACCCTGGGTTGCAATAAGCAAGTAATTTTTCCCACTGCTGTTAGGGTTTCACAGAATTCTTCCTTTGTTCTCTGTATGTGACTGTGGACATTGCCTACAGTCTGGCTTCTCAGGCACTGCAGATTAGTGGATCTAGTTAATCTATTGCCTTTTACAAGAAATAGTTGAGCATGAGTGTCTACATTGGTGAAAGTTAAAAGGAAAAAAAGTAACAGCAGTAAGGAACAGTTAAAAATCATTCTGAGGAAAGCTATTCCTTAGAAGAAAAGGTTAGGAAAAAGAAGCACCAGTAGTCCTGGATCCCTGAGTACTTTCGCATGGCACCATTCCACATCACTTTCTGGCTCTGAGCCAGTTATCTGTCTGCCTGCCCTCAGGTTCATACCTCATCCTTCCCCTGCTCTGCTCTGCCTCACTGGGCTGCAGGCAAACTCCATTTCCAAGCCTCCCTCACAATTGGCTTGAGTTAGGCTGAGCCTGTGGGAGGCCTGGTGGGAAACTGAAGGGTAAGAGCAAGGGAGAGGCCAGGGTGTATCTCCCTCATTCTGTTTCAAGTGGCCTCAGTGGTTGGTAGGACCCAGCTGTGGCTTTGGAGACACACCTGTTCCCTGTGTCTCCACCCCCAGATCTAGGGTGGTATAGGAAGCTTTCTGTTTTTCAGAGCTCTTGCCACCATCTTTGTAACCAGTTCCTTATAGTATTAAATTACTTCTATTGAGTCATGTGACATAGGTTCTGTTTTCCTCAAAAGACCATGGCTGTAATATCTCTGTTATCTTATGATAGATAATTTCACTGGTCAGAACTTTTTTTCTTGTATTTATTAAATGCCTTTTTCTATATAGAACAATATTATCAAAAAGTTATGCAGCATTGAGTTGAGTGTATGTGACTAACCCAATATAATTGTTTGCCTTTAATATCATATAGATAAAACATTTAACATAAATAATAATTTTTGTCCTCAAAAACAAATCTGTTATTTTCTATCTTTCTCAGCAGATTGTTTATAAGCTGGGTGAGCTTTTAGTAATAATTAGACCTAAATAGCGTAAATTACACTGGAAAATATGTATCTTATTGAAGACCACCTGTCTACACATTTTGTACTCCACATGATAGTTTGTTTAAGGAAAATAAATTTGTTTATTTAAATCCTAAAACACAGATGTTATATGCTAGGAAAAATATTAGAATACATGCAGTTTTATAATATCTAAGATTTGAAAGCAGAGTAGGGAGTGAATTCTATATTAGTCAGAGTTTTAATATTTCATGTTCAGGAACAAGATGATCAGGACTATCTGTCTACTCAATTTACCACTTAATGCACAATTGTTTGAACATTCCTAAAAAACCTTACAGGACTGCTCAATAAAACTTACAGGGAAGAAACTCCAAACTCTACAGTATTTCATCATTTGTGGAAGGTCATATCACCATGTTTGTTAGTCCCAAATTAAGGGATAGTTTTGTACACATGTACTTCCTCCTAGAATGATGTTCTCTTTCCTCTGGTCAACTCCATTTATCCTTCTTATCTGGGGTTAACTGATTCTTCAGGGAGTCAAATCCCCTCTATCATAGTCAAATCACAAAGACCATGCCTGCCCTCAGTAGCAGATATCATCCTTAAATCTGTACTAATTTGGTTAATTATTAGAAGCATCTCTGTTGCCAATTATACAGGAAGCCATATGAGGGCAGGTCCTATTTCTAATGTTGCTTATGTTTATTTGCTAGTGAATAGCACATAATAAATATTATGCTTAGTACAAGCCAACTGAATGAGTGAGTGAATGAATAGGCACAGAGCTTTTTCAAGCTGGAAGTAACCAGAACTGACCCCAACTCCACCTCAAGCTCCTGGTAACTTTTCTGAACTCTGCTTTCATTTGTCCTAGCATGAGGCAAAGTCACTTGGTAAAGATTATCTTTTCCCTACTAGCCCTCAAAAGAGACTATTTATTCACTAGGTTTTCTAATCATAGTGTTAAAAAATAAAACTGAAAGGAAGTTTTGATTGGGCTACAGTTAAAAAAAAAAAAAACAGACTGGAGGAAGGTGGAGGAGGAGTGAGGGGAGGCTGCGCTCTCAGGCTACTGAGACCCATCTGTAGTTTGGACTAATTGCAGACTGAACATCTCAGCGAGCAGCTGGACACTGGCAGGAGTCGAGCCTTGGCACTGCTGGATTAGAGAAAAACCATCTGGGAACAAACTGTTTAGTGAGGATAGCGGAGGAAAAAGGGACAAAATGGGATTCCTGACTGGGGTGACTGCCTGAGCTGCAGCTGGAAGTACACAAAGGCTTTTTGGTGACCACAGGCTTCCCCAGAGAGGAATCGGGAGGAGAGCAGATCTCTGCCCACTGGCAGAGACAGGACTCGACCAAGTGGCATTGGTGCTGAAAGACAAGAAACAGTGTACTGCTGTGCATGTGAGAATGTAGTTTTTCTTTTATATTTTTCTCTTGTGAACTGTGGAGAGGGGTGGAAAGTTTGGGGGTGATAGGACATTCTTGAGTAGTGCGGGTGCAGAAGTGCGCTCTCCCACTACCCAACCCTTGCCTTGGGTTGCGCAGGTGTGCATAGGGAAGTGCCCTCATTCACTGGCCCAGGTGCGCAGGGCCATGCGTCCAGGTGCCCCTTGGACATTCCCCAACATGTGTAAGATCAGTGCCCCAACGGGCACAGAGAGGGCCCACTGGACACGCAGAAGACTGTGCACAGACACCCCTGGCCAGCTCCAATGGGCACCAGGCTGGAGCCCAGACCACTTGCTCAGACTCTGCTCGTGCCCACCCAGGCGGGTGCAGAATGGCAGGCGGCTGTGGTGTGGGAAGAGCAGCGGCAGTGACTCACAAATGCTCACTTCCACTGTGCACAAGTGTCTGGGGACCCGCCCTAAGAGGCGATAGACCAACTCCTGGAGCGTGACTCAGCAGGCCTGAGGCTAGCTCTCGGGCCACCTTGTGTGCACAGGGGTTCGCGCCCAAAAGCACCTAGGCCAGCTCCAACAGGCGCCAAAGGAATGCACCATGCTGGCCACTGTGGATGCACACCGCCGCAGCAAGGAACAGGAACCTCTGGCCCGCCTCATTAGACCAGCTGTGGACGCAGAAAAAGAAGACGACACACAAAGGCTGAACTGAGTAAAAACATTCCTTTTATATACTTTTTAAAATTTCTATTTCTATCTTAGTATTTTTATTTGTATTTTATTTTACTTTAAAAAGTTTTTAAATTTCTTACTTTTAATTCTAAATTTAATTTTAATTATAATTCTTACTTTTATTTCTTTACTTAAAAAAAAAACTGTATCTCTAATTTGCTTCATACAATCTCTCCTTCTCATCCTTCCTCTTTAATTTTTGTGTATTTGCTTGTGTGTCTAGTTTAGCCTCCCTTTCACTCTAAATAAATAGAAAATAACTACTGTATAAATCCAATACCATACAATCCCACTTTCCTACTATATTCTGCATTCTTCCCTCCTTTTCTTCTATTATTATTAACATACAGTGTAAATATTACCTACTGTCTTGCACAGTCTCAACTATTATTAATCCGTCATCCCCTCTCTCAAAAATTATATTTTTCCTCTCTAAAAACAACTCTTATCTATTCTTCTTATAGTATAAAAGCTCCAATCCCTCTACATTTATCCTAATACTAGCTCGTTGGCTGACGATAGTGAGATAGAGGGTGGGCGATATTTTTGAGGGTGTGGGTCTCCTGCCTGGGCTGTATGTTTATGTTTTTAACAGCATCTCCACAAAAGAACTCAAGACAAAGTGGATAGAGTGACTCTCAATCAACTAGCCAGAAGGAAGATCCTACCAAAGAGCATCTGAAATATAACCAAGCAGCATAAACAAACGACAAAATGGTAACCCAAGAACATCAGGCTCAGGAGATCAAAGAGACTGCACCACTGAAACCCCCAGATATCCTATAAAGAATCTCATAACACAAAGGTGGGAAGTCAAAGCAGACAAATCCAAAAAACAAAAACAAACAAGAAGAATTCAACATGGTAAGATGCAGAAAAAACCTCTCAGTGAAAAGAAAAGAGGAATCCACAGAAAGAGAGGCAGATGGAATAGACATAGTCCAAATGTCAGACACGGAATTCAAAACAATGGTGGTGAAGAAGCTCAATATACTTGACAACCTTAAAAAGAACTATGACAAACTCCAAGGAAGTTACCAGCAGCTCCAAGAAAATTACAGGGAACTTGCAGAGAACTACACCAGCATAAAAAAAGACATAGAAACTATTAACAAGAACCAGGAAGAAATGAAGAATTCAATCTCTGAACTGAAAAACACAATAGAATCAGTCAAAAACAGACTAAACAAAGCAGAGGATCGAATTAGTGAGTTAGAAGATAATGTAGAAAAAAATTCCCAGACAATACAGCAAAATGAAAAAAGATTGAAAAAGTATGAAGAAGAAGTAAGGGAATTACAGGATAGCATAAGGAAAAAACAATATCAGAATAATTGGAAATAAAGAGGGATCAGAAGAACAAGGAATAGAAAAACTGATAGGAGAAATAGTGACAGAAAAATTTCCCAACCCGATGAGAGAAAAAGTAATACAAGTTCAGGAAGCACAGAGAGTTCCAATGAAGAGGAACCCAAAAAACCCACTCCAAGACACATCATAATTAAAATGGCAACATTCCAAGACAAAGAGAGAATCCTGAAAGCAGCAAGAAGAAAACAGCAAATAATATACAAGGGAGCTCCGATAAGGCTATCGACCAATTTCTCAACAGAAACACTACAAACCAGAAGGGAATGGTCAAAATATTTCAAGCAATGAAAAACAAAGGCCTACAACCTAGAATACTCTACTCAGCAAGACTTTCATTCAAAATGGAAGGTGAAATAAGGAGTTTCTCAGACAAAGGAAGACTAAAAGAATACATCTCCACCAAACCAGCATTGCAAGAAATGCTAAAGGGAATGTTCTAAGAAAAAAAGAAGAGAAAAAGAGGAGAGGAACACAGATACAAAGGGAAATGAATAAGTACACGTCAATAATAACCTTAAAGGTAAATGGATTAAATGTTCCAATTAAAAGATATAGGGTAACGGAATGGATAAGAAAACAGGACCCACTTATTTGCTGTCTACAAGAAACACACCTCAAAACAAAAGATTTACATAGACTGAAAGTAAAGGGATATAAAAAAATATTCCAAGCAAACAGACCTGAAAAAAAAGCTGGTGTAGCAGTCCTCATATCAGACAAAGCGGATTTCAAAGCAAGGGCAATAAAAAGAGACAAAGAAGGACATTTCATAATACTTAAACAATCCATCAAGAAGATATGACACTGATAAACATATATGCACCCAACATAGGAGCACCCAAATACATAAAGCAAATATTAGAAGATCACAAGAAGGATATCAACAACAACACACTCATAGTAGGGGACTTCAACACTTCATTATCAACAATAGACAGATCATCGAAGCAGAGAAACAACAAGGATATACAGGCATTGAATAACACACTAAACCACATGGACTTAACTGATATATATATAGAGAACTTTCCACCCCAAAGAAGCAAAATATACATTCTTTTCAAATGTACATTGGACATTTTCAAAGATAGACCACATCATAGGACACAAAAACAAACCTCAAAAAATTCAAGAAAATTGAAATCATATCAAGCATCTTTTCAGACCACAATGCCTTGAAACTAAAAATCAACCTCAGAGAAAAAAATCAAAGACACCCAAACCCATGGAGAATGAATAACATGCTATTAAATAATGAATGGGTTAACAATGACATCAAAGAAGAAATCAAGAAATTTCTAGAAACGAATGATAATGAACACACAACAGCCCCAAACCTATGGGACACAGCAAAAACAGCCCTAAGAGGGAAGTTCATAGCAATACAGACATATCTGAAAAGGATAGAAGAATCTCAAATAAAACATCTAACCTTAAAGCTACAAGAACTAGAACAACAACAACAAACAAAGCCTAGGGCAAGTAGAAGGAAGAAAATCATCAAGATCAGAGCAGAATTAAATGACATAGAGACTAAACAAACAATCCATAAGATAAGCGAAACTAGGAGCTGGTTCTTTGAAAAAATAAACAAAATCGACAAGCCTCTAGCCAGGCTCATCAAGAAAAAAAGAAAGAAGACCCAAATAAACAAAATCAGAAATGATAGAGGAGAAATCACGACTGATACCACAGAAATACAAACAATTGTAAGAAATTACTACAAACAACTGTATGGCAAGAAATTTGACCCCCCAGAAGAAATGGACTAATTTCTACAAACATATAGTCTTCCAAAACTGAATCAAGAAGAAGTAGAAAGTCTCAACAGACCAATAACAAAGAACAAAGTTGAAACATTAATCAAAAATCTTCCTGCACACAAAAGCCCTGAACCGGATAGCCTCATATGCAAATTTTACAAAACTTTTAGGGAAGAACTAACTCCTACCTTCCTCAAACTATTCCAAAAAATCCAAGAAGAGGGAAAAATCCCAAACTCTTTCTATGAAGCCAGTATTACCCTAATCCCAAAACCAGATCAAGACACAACAAAGAAAGAAAATTACAGGCCAATATCACTGATGAACATAGATGCTAAAATTCTCAATAAAATATTGGCAAACAGGATCCAGCAATACATCAAAAAGATCATACACCATGATCAAGTGGGATTCATCCCAGGGATGCAAGGATGGTTTAATATTTGCAAATCAATAAATATAATACATCACCTAAACAGAATGAAAGACAAAAATCACATGATTATATCAATAGATGCAGAAAAAGCATTTGATGAAGTACAACACCCATTTATGATGAAAACACTCAGCAAAATGGGAATATAAGAGGCATACCTTAACATAATTAAGGTTATATATGAGAAACGTGAAGCCAGCATCATACTTAAACAAAAATGAAAACATTTCCCCTGAAATCAGGAACAAGACAAGGCTGTCCACTCTCTCCACTCCTATTCAACATAGTGTTGAAAGTCCTAGCCACAGCAATCAGATAAGAAAAAGAAATAAAAGGCATCCAAATTGGGAAAGAAGAAATAAAACTATCATTATATGCAGATGACATAAAAGTGTACTTAGAAAACCCTATAAACTCCACTAAAAGACTACTCGATATAATCAGCAAATTTGGCAAAATAGCAGGGTACAAAATAAATATACAAAAATCTAAGGCATTTCTGTACACCAACAATAAAATATCAGAGACAGAGACAAAAAAAGAAAATACCATTTACTATAGCAACAAGAAAAATAAAGTACCTAGGAGTAAACTTAACCAAAGAGATAAAAGACCTGTACTCTGAAAATTACACAACATTGAAGAAAGAAATTGAGGAAGATACAAATAAATGGAAGCAAATACCATGTTCTTGGATGGGAAGAATCAACATCATCAAAATAGCCATACTACCCAAAGCAATTTAGGCCCTGGCTGGTTTGGCTCAGTGGATTGAGCGTCGGCCTGCGAGCTAAGTGTCGCTGGTTCGATCTTCCAGTCAGGGCACATCAGAGAAGGAAAACTCTGACTCCAAAAAACCTCCGCTGCCTTGCGGCATACCTCTTCAGGGGAAAGGCTAAGGGAGTAAACCCCGACAGAAAATCCAGAGCCGGAGTCCCTAAGGCGGTTCGACGTTGTAGTCAACACCGGCAACTCCTGCGGCGCACCTGAAGCCAAGCTGTATTGACTCCGTCTTTCCCTTGGACCCTTCAGCTGCGAAGAGAGGGGGGGTCTGCTGCATGGGCAACAGCAGACCCTCCATATCACCCTGCCCAGGCTCTGTAGCTTCAGCTTCACTGGAGAGGACACTCCAGCGTCATCGCAAGATGTCGATTCAACACGGGAGGAGACAGATACCGTGTCACTCCCGAGTTGGACTGCACAGCCATTCTCGGCGGTGCAGATAGACTCTTAACAAGCTACACCATCGTCTCTCGAGACGGACGGCTGCCAACGACGACCCAAAGCAATTTACAGATTCAATGCAATCCCTATTAAAATACCAATGACATATTTCACAGACCTAGAACAAATACTCCAAAAATTCATATGGAACCAAAAAAGACCCCAAATAGCAAAAGCAATCTTGAGACAGAAGAACATAGCAGAAGGAATCACAATACCAGACATCAAATAATACTACAAAGCCACTGTGATCAAAACAGTCTGGTACTGGCATAAGAACAGACACATAGATCAGTGGAACAGAATAGAGAGTCCAGAAATAAACCCAGGTCTCTATGGTCAACTAATCTTTGATGAAGGAGGAAGGAACATAAAATGGAGTGAGAAGAGCCTCTTTAACCAATGGTGCTGGGAGAACTCGACAGGGACTTGCAAAAAAAAAAAATGAAACTAGACCACGAACTTACACCACACAGCAGAATAAACTCAAGATGGATTTAAGACTTAAATGTAAGCCATGACACCATAAAAGGCCTAGAGGAAAATATAGGCAGGAAAACTTCAGATATCCCATGTAACAATATCTTCATGGATACATCTCCTAAGGCAAGAGAAATAAAGGAAAAAAATAAACAAATGGGACTACATCAAACTAAAGAGTTTCTGCTCAACAAAAGAAAACATCAGCAAGATGAAAAGGAAACCAACCATATGGGAAAACATATTTACCAATGACATCACAGACAGGGGACTGATCTCCAAAATATATAAAGAGCAAGTTTTCCCGGAGACTTCCGGCCAAGATGGAGGCTTAGACGGACGCGCTAGATCTCCCTCTACAACTAGAGAGGAATACAACTACTTCAAAACAAAGGATAACTAGAAATTCCAGAAAATAAAACTACACGGAAGCCCAACATATGAAGTTATAAACCAGCGGCGCCCTTTGGGCAGGTAAAAGCGAAAGGGGGCGGAGCTGTTTGCGGTCGCACCTGGGACAGCGGCGGGGAGAACAACCCCGGCTGCAGTCGAACCCCCGGCAGCTCGCGACCCCAACGCTGGGGAAAGCAGCCACCACATCGCCTTGAACAGTGAGGCCCAGGGGGGCGGGAGGACGGATCCCGGTCTCCTAGCGGAATAACTGTGTGAATCCATCTTGGACCCCCGCCCCCAAAGAAAGCACAACAGGGCTGCGAAATAGGTCGCGGACAGGCGCCAGTCGCTGGATTGTGACGCGTACACAGGCACTGCCCCCTACAGCCGGCCCAAGAAAACAAAACGCATCTGTCAAAATGAGGCAGACAACTATAGAAATCCCGGTGGCACAGCTCACCAGGCAACAGATGGAGAACCTGACAGATGAACAGATAAGAAACCTGTCAGATGCTCAGTTCTGGGCCATTGTTATCAGGTGGCTTACAGAATTCACAAAAGATCTGGAAAAAAATGAGAAAGAAGTGAAAAACACTCATAACGAAAGGAACAAAACCACATACGAGACAGATGGTGAGGAAAAAAAATCCAGAGTTCATTTCAACATACTGGAATATGGAGAAGGAACAAGAAGTCAACCAATGCAGGGAGAGGAAACGGGAAGCAACGATGAGAGGATCAGAAACCTCTGGGACAGCTATAAAAGGCCCAACATAAGAATCATTGGTTTGCCAGAGAGCGAGGAAGATGAACTAGAACTTGAAAAATTGAGTGAAAATATAATAAAGGAGAACTTCCCAGACTTGGGGAAGGAAATAGACTTACAGGTCCAGGAAGCACAGAGAGTTCCAAAAAAACTGGACCCAGGGAGAACCACTCCAAGACTCATTATAATCAAAATGTCAAAAATTAAAGATAAAGAGAGAATCTTAAAAGCAGCAAGAGAGAAGAAAAGAATTATGTACAAAGGGGTCCCAATTAGACTATCAGCTGACTTCTCAAGGGAGACCCTGCAGGCAAGAAGGGACTGGCAAGAAATATTCAAAGTGATGAAAATCCAAAACCTACAACCACGAATACTCTATCCAGCGAAATTGTCATTCAGAATAGAAGGACAGAGAAAGTGTTTCCAGGACAAAATAAAACTGAAAGAGTTCATTAGATCCAAACCACTGTTATATGAGATGTTAAAGGGACTGGTTTAGAAAAAGGAGGATCAAGACAATGAAATCTAAAATGAAAACTGCATCACAAGAAACAACGGAAGCTAGGGAATTGAAACAAAGGCAAACTAAACAGGCAACGAGAGTGGAAAAAGAACTATAGGTACGGAGAACATATTGGGGGGAGGTCAACAGGGAGGGGGGATGGGGAGAGGGGGGGAGATGATATAGGAATTAAGGATCATGGTAGGAGGGAATGGAATAGACAGAGAGAGGTTGAGAAGAACTGTATGCACAACTAATGGACATGATCTAAAAGGGGGGGACAACTGGTGGGGAGGGGGCCACCGGGTGGAGGGGAGCAGAGGGAAGGGAAATTGGCACAAATGTAATATTATAATCAATAAAACACATTAAAAAAAACAAACAAACAACAAAAAAAACAAAATATATAAAGAGCTTATACGACTCAACATCAAGAAAACAAACAACCCAATTAAAAAATGGACAAAGGACCTGAACAAATACTTCTCTAAAGAGGACACACAGAAGGTCCATAGACACATGAAAAAATGCTCAACATCATTAGCCATCAGAGAGATGCAAATAAAAACCATAATGAGATACCACCTCACACCAGTCAGAATGGCCATCATCAACAAATCAACAAACAACAAGTGCTGGTGAGGATGTGGGGAAACGGGAACCCTACTGCAGTGTTGGTGGGAATGCAGACTGGTGCAGCCACTATGGAAAACAGTATGGAATTACCTCAAAAAACTAAAAATGGAACTGCTTTTTGAACTGGCGATTCCACTGCTAGGATTATATCCGAAAAATCCTAAAACAGTAATTCAAAAGAACTTATGCACCCCTATGTTCATAGCAGCACTGTTTACAATAGCTAAGTGCTGGAAACAGCCTAAGGTCCCATCTGTAGATGAGTGGGTAAAAAAACGGTGGTACATTTACACAATGGAATACTATGCAGCAGAGAGAAAGAAGGAACTCCTGCCATTTGCGACAACATGGATGGAACTGGAGAGAATTATGCTTAGTGAAATAAGCCAGGCAAAGAAAAAAAATACCATATGATATCACCTAATACAGGAAACTAAAGAACAACATAAACAAACGTACTAAATAGGACAAAGAGCAGAATAGCAGTCAATAGGGGGGGTGGGGAAGGGAGAGAAGGAAGATAAGTAAGGGAAGGGTTTAGTCAAGGAACGTGTATAAATGACTCATGGACATGGACAATGGGGAGGGATATGATTGTGGGAGAAGGGGTGGGCTGGTTGGGGGAGAGCAATGGGCGAAAAATGAGACAACTGTAATTGAAAAACAAAAAACAAACAAACAAACAAAAAGCAAACAAAACAACAACAACAACAACAACCCCCCCTCCCCCAGATATCAGCATGAATCAATTATATGAGATGATAGTTATCCATCCTCAAGGAATGGAGAGATTGGAGAGGAATCCAAACATGAGGAAAAGAAGTGAGAAAGTGCTCCTTACACAGCGTCATATGAAGGTGAGTAGTGATTTAAGTAAGAAGTTATCTCATCTGCTCTTCATATTAAAAAAATATCAATTGGTTTTGGGGTTAGCAGAACCTAGACAGCAACTGAAGAAAAGCTCATTTAGCTCCTATGCACACAGCCCATGTTATAAAATGAAGGCAGGTTATCTAGGGCTTATTCAAGCTTTAATATCCTAGTCAGAACAAAATGAGTGAATTAAAATGTGATTGGCAATGGTTTTGTGGTGATTTTGCATTCTCATTACTAATATTTAAAAGCACCAAATTGCACACATATGCAAATACATAAAAATACTCTTGGGGAAGAAATTCATTATAGTACAGTGGGAATGGACATCTAATACACTTAAGTTGGTATTTTATAATTCTTAAATGGTTGATTTTTATATTTTAATGTAAACTGTCTTTTGATGAAGATATTAAACATGTGGGAGAGTAGTTGTCAAAGTATCTTGAAATTGGTAAACTGGTTCTTCATTTTTATTTTTCTTTATTAATTTATTGTTTAGTTCAACTTTCTGAACACATTTAATTTCAAATATATCCACTAAAGCCTCTTTCATAATTCCAAAAACCTCTTTGGGTTACAAAAGAGAAAAATTGACTTACTATCTGGGTGCTAATTTTCTTGAAAATTTAGGTTATTAGAATTATTGAGATAGTTTATGGGAAATGCAAGATGGTAGAATAACACAGGAATATTGCTATACTGAAGGAAGATTGTTATAAATGGTATATTTCATTCTGCTAGAGATTAGTTGGTTTTAAGATGGATGCCATGTGTGAATTTTAAACAAAGTCAATGAACACTTACTCAGATTATACCTTTTTGGGAAGAAAAAAGTAAACGTCTTAGGGATGATGTTTACTGCTTTTATTTTTTGATGTCAGATGGGAAAATGTCAAAGTTTTTAAAAACTCCTTGGGCTCTTTAACACAAATAATGGTGCTCTGGCACTGCAACCAAGCCTACACCCAGGAGCAGGTTTTCCCACTGATAGCAAAGGCTGTCCTGAGTGCATTCCACACCACTGACCAGTCCCTCTTGTGATATGCATTAACCAGGTGCCCAAATGGAGATAACTGAGTGGCCTCTGACCACTACCAGAGGTTGATTTTCCACCTGGCTTTGTGGCTGACTTTGGTTTTAAACCTGCCATCTCGACTCCACTAACCTTGTGTTTCTACTGAAGAAGCTGAGAGGTGACACAAAAGAACATGCTGAGGACAGAAACAAAATGATCCCAAATGTTCTCAGAGAAGTACAGACATTGATACTGATCATTTCACTGAATATAAACTCATTTGTCAAACTTCAACGAGACTGTTTTATATAAAGAAAGATGGCTACACATTTAAGTATATGAAAGATTTAGGAGGGTGCTGAGCAATTTGTCTTTGTTGCCACAGAATCATCAGCAATGGAATAAAATTACAGGCAGGAGAGAGTTCATAATATGTAAATAAGCACTTGGAACACTTGGAATCCTAAAACATTTAGGATAGATTGCTACATGTCACTCTCTTGATGACTAGGGACATTTGCCTACTTAACTGTGAAATGATTCATCTGTTAATTCATCTACAGAGTTTCTACTAAGATTAGGCTCTATGTTCAGTCGTTAGAAGACTGGTGGTCATTTTGAAGCCCGTTAGTTGTGAACTAAATATACAACATGACAAACAAGCCAAGTCTTTTAAAAAATTGTCCTAAGAAATTGTTTTATCTCAGGTCTACAAGTAAACAATTTTTAAACTTCCTTGGTTCCTGCAATGATATGTCCCAGTGTTCTACTCTATTTTTCAAATGAAAATATTTTAACCATTGAAATATTGTTAAGTGATAGGTATCTGATATTTCAATCAGTATGAAACACACACTAAGCTTTTATGTTATTGTGATATTGTGATTTATAATAAGAAATATATATTTGGTCTTTATTTCTGTTTCTGATTGAGAACTCCAAAAGCCCTTGGAATTTCTGAAGTTTTAAGAGTGATAAAATATTTGGTTCTATCAATGGAGTGACTTTTGTACTGCACCTAAGGATAAGGGTTGGTTACCAGGAGAGCCAACTTCATGATTAGAGGATTGCAACTTCAGTCCCATTCCCCTGACATCCCAGAAGAAAAGAAGCGTTGGAGGTTGAGTTCAGTTGCTAATGGCCAAAGATTTAACCAATCATGCCTTTGTAATTAAATCTCTATTTACACCCCAAATGAGGAGGGTTCAGAGAGCTTCCAGGTTGGTGAACACATGGAGATTTGTGGAGGGTATATCGTCAGGGCATAGAAGCTTAATTCCCTTTCTCCATACCTTGACCTAAGTATTATTTCTTCTGACTCTTGAATCATATCCTTGAGTATCCTTTGTGATACAGCAGTAATCTAGTGAGTAAATTGGTTTCCAGAGTTCTGTGAGCCACTCAAACAAATTAATGGAACCCAAGGAGGAGGTTCTAGGACCCTCTGATTTAGCTCATAGGTCAGATGTACTGGTAACAAGCTGGACTTAAATTGGCATCTAAAGTAGGGGAGAGAGAAAGTAGTGTTGTAGGACTGAGGCCTGAAGCTGTGGGATCTGATTCTGTCTCCAGGTAGACAGTGTCAAAGTTGACTCCCAGCTGATGAAAAATTGCTACATGTTGTGGGGAAGCTGTCACCCCACATTGACATTGGGTGCAGAACCCTTTTTAGTCACTATTTGGAATTATCATAAACTAGGCTCTTGTAAAATGGAAGAAAATGGCTGAGGGACTCCATGCTTGGATGAAATTATTTTCATGTAGCTTTTTTGCTGGGTACTTTTTATTTCCACCACTGTCAGATTTGTACTGAAAAAGGAAAACTATTTTTAACATTTTTATGAGCAGACACTTCATCTCTTGCCCTTAATGTCAGGTAAATACTGATATTTATTGTTTCTCTCAATATATAAAAGTTAAAGGCAATTGTTTACCATTTGCAAATGCACAGGTATTTTATTTTAAGGAAAGAAATGTTCAAGTGTGGAAAAGATAAAAACTTAGAAAACTAAAAGATCAAATATGTTAGAATAAATCCCCTCTCTTCATAATTAGAACCCTGTTTATGTTATACCACTCAGGGGATGAGAATAAAAGGCTCTGTAGATTACTGTCTCTATTCAGAAATCTCTGATACTAAACTACCAAAACATTATTTTTGATGCAATGTGGTGTGAACAGATTTTATTCATTTATTGTTTTTCTATTACAGTTGTCCCACATTTTCTCCCATTGCTCCACCCCAACCCCAACCCCCTTCCAAAATTAAATCCCCACTTTGTTGTCCACATCCATGGGTTATTTATACTAGTTCCTTGACTAGACCCTTCCCCTTCTTACCTCTCTTCTTTCCCCATCCTGGTCACTGTTACTCTGTTCCTTGTTTACATGCCTCTGGTTTAATTTTGCTTGTTTGTTTGTGTTGTTCATAAGTTTCCAACAGATTTTATTTTAATTGACACATTTGAAGATTAGTGAAGGATCAAACAGTGCATGTACTTCAGTGAAAGTTAAACAATATTTTTACTAAGAGTAAAATTAAAAAACAACAACCCAGAAGCATCAAGGACTTCTGGCCAAGATGGAGGCATAGACAGATACGCTGCATCTCCCTCCACAACTAAGAAGGAATAAAACTACCTCAAAACTAGAAACAACCAGAAGTTCCAGAAAATCAAACTGCATGGAAGTCCACCAAACAAAGGTATAAAGAAGAAATACTCATCCAGACAGGTAGGAGGGGCAGAGCTGGGGCGGAGAGGATGCTGTATGGTGATGGCAGCAGCAGGCCAGCAGAAAGCGCATTCACATGTTTTAAAAAGTCAGGAGGGACACCTGGGGAGTGTTCCCAGCTCCTCACCAGGCCTCACAGTTCATGGTCCTAGCACTGGGGAAAATCAAGCCTCATTGCTTCTGACTGTGCAGACCAGTGGGGGTTGGGGTGGAGGTAGAAACTTCCAGTCTCTCAGCACAGTCTGCCTGTTTAAAGGGTCTCTATGGTCCTAGAATGTCCGCAGACCCACCCACTCAGGGAATGACAGCCACAGCAGCAGCTAGAGGGGTGCCAGTCCAGTGCAGAAGTAGGAGGGGTGCCTGGAAAAGGGGCAAGTGCTGGGCAGGCAGCATTGTTCAGACCCCTTTCCCACATACAGTGCCACGGCATGGTGAAACAGGTCGCCTTTTACTAATGAATCACTAAGGCTCTGCCCCTTACAATGTAGCAGGAGTGACATCTCTACCTGGGACATGGAGGCAAACAAACATAGGAGCCTGTCAGAATGAGGAGACAGAGAAGTATGGCCCAAAAGAGGGAACGGATCAAGGTTCCAGTGGGAGAACTAAGTGACGAGGAGATAGCCAACCTAACAGGTGAGGAACAGACAACCTAACAGATGCAGAATTCAAAACCCTGGTGATAAAGATGCTCACAGGCTTGACAGATATGCTTGAGTATGGCAAACACATAAGAGAAGAAGTGAAGGCTATGTTAAATGAAATGAAGAAACATCCACACAAAACCAGTGGTGAAGGGAAGGAAACTGGGGCTCAAATCAATGATTTGGAACATATGAAGAAAAAAAGTCAACCAGTGCAGAATGAGGAAGCAAGAATTGAAAAAAATGAGGAAAACTTCCCAAATTTTGTGAAGAAGATGGACATACAGGTCCGGAAAGCATGGAGGGTCCCGGGTGAGCTGGACCCAGAGGGAACCACACCAGGACTCATCATGAGTGAGATGTCAAAGGTGAAAGATAAAGAGAGAGTCCTGGGGGCAGCAAGATATAAGTGGAGAGTTGCCTACAGGGGGTTGCCTATAGGACTATCAGCTGATTTCTCAGAGGACACTTTGCAGGCAGGAAGGGACTGGCAAGCAGTATTCAATGTGATGAAAGGCAACCTGCAACCAGGTTTACTTTATCCAGCAAAGCTATCATTTGGAATGGAAGGGCAGATGAAGTGCTTCCCAGACAAGGTGAAGCTAAAGGAGTTCATTATCACCAAGCCATTATTATATGAAATGCCAAAGGGACTTACTTAAGAAAAAGAAGATCAAAACTATGAACACTAAAATGACAACAAACTCACTCACAACTATCAACAACGGAATCTAAAAAATATAGACAAAATCCAACTAAGCAAACCAGAATAGGAACAGAATCATTGGTATGGGGATCATTTGGAGGGTTATCAGCTGGGAAGGGGGAAGGGGAGAAATGGGGATGTGGTGCAGGGATTAAGAAGCATAATCGGCCCTGGCTGCTGTGGCTCTGTGGATTGAGCGTCAGCCTGCGAGCCAAGTGTCGCTGGTTCGATTCCCAGTCAGGGCACATTACTAGGTTGCATTTCAGGTCCCCAGTTGGGTGTGCAAGTGAGAGGCAACCACACAATGATGTTTCTCTCCCTCTCTTTTTCCTTTCCCCCTCTCTAAAAACTAAAATAAATAAATAAAGAAACAAACAAATAAGTTATTTTAAAAAAAGAAAATGTTTAAACAAAAAGGAGCATAATCGGTTGGTACAAAATAGACAGGGGGAAATTAAGAATAACATAGGAAAGGGTGAAGCCAGAGAACTTATATGCATGACCCATGGATATGAACTAAGGGGGGTTAGGATTGCTGGAGGGAAAGGGTATACTGGGCAGAGGGGAGCAAAGAGGAAAAAATTGGAACTACTCTAACAACATAATCAATAAAGTATTTTCTTTAAAATATTCTTTAAAGAAAAAAAACCTATTTCACACTAGAAAGTACCTGTCACACTTAATGATTTTAAAGCAAAAATGTTATTTGACTTATCTCTCTAGCACCAAAGCATTGTATTCAAATAAATGGAAAGTCTCAGTAGTCTATAAGAAACATGTGAAGAAGCTTTTTGAGATGATGTAAATAAATAGAGGATTAGGAACTTTTGTAAGGGTCTATAAATTGCAAAGCAGATAAGGTACTTCTGCCCAAGGTAGAGTCACAAGGAACCATATTTACCTCCTGCCTGAAACAACCAGAAACACTGGGCAAAATATATATGAAACAATAATTTTCAAAGCACTGGACATTAGAGAATGAAGAACAGATATCCATGGGAGATGGAAAGGAGGTTAACTTGACAATTGCTCCCACTTATTTCAAAGAGTTTCCAGGCTCTGGTGCAGGGAGGGAGTGGAAATCCAGGCAACCAAGCTGACTACATGAGTGAGAAGACAGAGAGGGAGTCCAGGGAGACCTAGGCAGGTGAACTCAGGAGAGAGCACCACAGAGGAGAGCTACACACAGAGAGAATCCCAGAGATCTTCAGAGCATCTGACTAGCAACCTTTCAGTCAGGTGCTCATTCAGAGCTGGGAATAGTACCTATTCCTATCAGGCACACTGGAAAAACTCAGAATTTGTGGGGTATCAGACAGAGTACTCAGGGTGGTCTTGCTTCTGTAATGAGAAGAACTAGCTTTATATTGAACACTGCTCTAGATTCATCTAACAAATCATAAAAGCAAGATGCAAAAAATATTGACCAGCATCCAAGCAGTTTAACTACATCACTGGGAAAAAAACCCCTCAAGAATATTTATAAAAATACAAAAATATCTAGCATCTAACAAGGTAAAATTTACAATGTCTAGTAACCAATCAAAAAGTTAAGTAGGGACATAGAAGATATTTATAAAAGAGATGCAAATTGAACTTCTGGAGAGAAAACTAATATGTATGATGAAAAATACACTGGATGGGATTAATGGCATGTTAAACATGGCAGAACTTGAAGATATAAAAATGAAATGTATACAAAAAAAAGAATCCCTGAAAAAAAAAAGCATTGGTGTTCTGAGGCTACATTAAACAGATTAGTATATGTATAATTGGAGTTTCTGAAGGATTATTGAAGAAATAATAATTGCAATTTGAGAAAAACTATAAGTTTACTAATTTGAGAGCTCAATTCCAAACATAAGATATGTTAAGAAAACTATGCCAAGACATACCATAATCAAACTGAATAAAACTACCGATAAAGAGCAAATCTTGAAAGCAGCCAGAGAAAATGGACATTATGTACAGAGGAATGAAGAATGGCAGCATATTTCTCACAGAAACAATATAATCAAAAAGATTTATGTTTACAGTACTAAAAGAAAAAAAAAAACCCAAAACACTCTGCAAACCTGGAAATCTAATCTATACCCAGAGAAATGATTTTTCAAAAGTGAAGGTAGAATAAAAGTGTTTCACTCTGAAGGAATTCCTCTAATACTTCTCAGTTTCTCACTTCTTTTCCAGGAAGTGATATTGTTAGAGCCCTACTGTTTAGGCAGAATAATGGCCTCCAAAGATGTCCATGTCCGCTCTCCAGAATTGGTGAATATGTTACTGTCAGTTTAGGCTCTATAACAAAAATTCTATTGACTGGGTGGATTAAACAACAAACATTTATTTCTTATACAGTTTTGAAGAACGGAAGTCAGAGATCAGGGTGCCAGGATGATGTGGTTCTGGTGAAAGCCCTCTTTTAAATTACCGACTGCCAACTGATCACTGTATCCTCACACGGTGGAAGGAGAGCTAGAGAGCTCTGTGGGATCTCTTTTATAATGGCGCTAACCCTACCCATGAGGGCTCCACCCTCAGGATTTAGTCACCTTCCAGAAACCACACCTCCTATCACCATCACATGGGGGTTAGGATTTCAACATATGAATTTAGGGAGGGGGCCACAAACATTCAGTCTGTAATAGTTACCTTAGATTGCAAGAGACTTTGGAGGAGTAATTAAGATGAACATCTTGATACAGTATTCCTTTACTTATCACAGGTATTACATTCTAGACCGCCCCCCAATAGGTGAAAATCCGCAAAGTAGGAACCTTACATTTATTTTAGTATTTATATATATTTTAAGGCTTTATAAACCCTTCCCACACACTTATAAACCATTCCCAGTCCCTTATTAACTTTTTCCACTCCCTTATTAACCTTTTCCACACTTTTATAAACACTACTTATGTTCTTAAACATATTCTACACTCTTAAACCTGTTCTTAAACATATTCTACACTCTTAAACCTACGTAATTTTAACAACATACATATACAGTACTGCAAAATCCCGTGATATAGCGAAAAATTCACGATAATTAAATATAATATTTTTAAAAATCATGTGATACAGTGAGGGACTATGGTATTGGAAGATTATCCTGGATTATCTGCATGGGCCCAATATAATTGCAAGAGTCCTTATAAGTGAGAGGACAATAGAAGAGTCAAAGTTAGAAATTAATTTGAAGATGCTCCACTGCCTGCTCTGAAGATGGAGGGGGGGTCCAGGAGCCAAGGGATGCAGGTGGCTGTTAGAAGCTGGACAAGTCAAGGGAAAGGATTCTCCTCAAAAGACTCCAGAAGGAAGTACATGAGAAATGTGAGAAAAACTATATATACCAAGGTATATAATAATAAAATTGTACAAAACTGGGGATAAACAGAAAATCTTGAAAGGAGCTACAGAAGGTCAGTATGTATAGAGGAATATAAGTAAGAATGGCAGATTTATTACAAATGCAATATAGCCAAGAAGATTTATGTTTAAAGCACTAAAAGACAAAAGCAAACAAACAGGCAAACAAACAAACAAAAAAACCCCACTACCAACCTAGAAATCTAATCTATACCTAGAGGAAGAACACCTTGACTTTAGCCCAGTGACATTTGATTTGAACTCATGACAAGCAGGAATGTAGGTCATTAGTGCTGTTACAGTGGCGATAGAAAATTAATACACTTACATTCAGAGGCTGACATTTGTGTTCTAATTTACTGAATAACCAGATAGATTTTATGTCTTAGATATTTTTGAAACCTTTACCTATTTGTTAATAACCACACTAATAATTCTTTTTATTTTGCATAATTTAACCTTAAAAAATATTCAAAAAATTTCTACTTCAAAATTATTTTAGACATTGTTTACTTGAAAATTGAAAATTTCTGTTAATAGCTTTTGCCATTGTAAGCAAAGCACTTAAATCTATAGTTCTCCAAGAAAAGAAGGGATTTCTTTTGATCTTAGTCATTCTTCTTTCTTTCATTTTAAATCATGGAGAACCCAGTATGAGAACATTAAAATAAAGTCTATATTTGATGGGAGTACATCTTCTACTGGGGTCATTTTACATTATTTTCCATTGCACATTTTAAAAAACAACAACGAGGAAGAAGTGGCGATTTCATGAAAAGAAGGTGGAAGAAGTAGGAGAGTGGGACTGTCTGGCAGAATGACTGGGACTTTAATGCTATTGTTTTGAGAGAATTTGGGTGAGGCCCAAGACACAGAATGAACCAGAAGTCGTCTCCTAGCCAAGTCAAATATTTAGGATTAGCCAAGATAACAAATGAAGATTGAGAAAAGGCAATTAAGTGAGTTTTCAGACATCTTATTCTTATACCCTGACCTTTTCCTTTCAAGCATGAAACCAAAAAAAGCAAGGGATGATGTTTGGTCTTTTTTTTTCTTCCACCCACCAAAGATTTCTTTTAAACGTGGAAGAAATTTTAGCACCAAATTATACCCTCACTCAACAAACTCAGGTCTTCCTTGTCAGCTTTAAATAGCCAGTCTTTTATAAACTAACTTCTGTATCTTTATTATCTCCTTAGTATTTTCTTTTCCTTTTTAAGTGGCACAAACATTTTCCCCTCAACAATTTAAGCCCCAGTTTAACATAAGAAGAATCTTGAAACAATTGCACTTGTTTTCCTTAGGCCCTTATGTAGACCAGGAACTTTTAAACTCTCTTTCCTCAATGTTTTCTCCAAACTTCTTAGACTTCTTTGCTCAACACCAGAGTTTTCCATCAGAAATATGATGTGAGTCACAAGTGTAATCAAGTATGTTCTAGTAGCCACATTAAAATTATAATGAAATTGATTTTAATATTTTATTTAACCCAGTACATCATAAAGTATTAATGTAATCAATATGAAATTAGTAATAGGTTATTGTCTGTCCTCTGTACACTAAGGCTTGGCCTCCAGTGTATATGTCACATTATGACACATTTCAGTTCAGAGGAGCCTCATTCCAATCACTCCACAGACACACCTGGCAAGTGGTTAATGTATTGGAGAGCACGGCTCTCATTCGCTCCCTTCACGGTCCTCAGGAAAATTCTCTCCTGAGTATTACCTAATTTCCAGTATCTTTAGGCTGTTATTGGATTTCTACGCCCCCTGCCTTTAAACTGCATAGGCTTCCCTTGAAAGCCTTTCACTTGAATTGTAATTGCTTTAACTTCCATTTCTCAATTTTCTACCCCTGATAAGCTGTTTAAATAAAACCTAGGACCTCTTCATTGCATGAGTCATCACCCACAGCGATCTCCTTCTCTGCCCTTCTTGCTTATTTCTCCTTTGTGCATTCCTCCTAAGAGAGGAGGATGGGGGCGGGCAGTGGTCCTCCAACTTCAGGGTGCCTCAGGGTTCTGTGGAGGACATGTTAAAGCATTAACTTCTGGTCCTCACTTCCAGTCTCTGACTCTAGAAATCTGGGGTAAAGCCAGAGAATTTGCATTTCTAAGTTCCCAGGCAATGCTGCTGCTGGTCTGGTGACCCACTTGGGGAACAACTGCTGTAAGTTTCTGTCCTTGACACTCTGACCTTTCTCCTGGGAGGTGCCTGCCACACCCCTCTTCTGGCTGATAGAGCCCCGATTTGATTCATGGTCAGCTGGCCTTCACCAGTGTCAGGGCTGACGTTGTTCTAGCCAGAATCAGCCCTGGTCAATGGGAAATTCAGTTTCTTTGGCCTGTAATTGGTTCTGGCAAATGAGACCTGGGAGGGAGGTGGAGGATAGAGGAGCTTCTAGGCGGCTGTCATACTCTGTCAAAGGGACACAAGACAGGCTTTCACTTTTCCTAACTCTGTCTTTGTTGCTTAGGAGCATCCCTCAGAACCAGGGAGATCATCCTGTGTCCCTGGGGGGAATGACCAGAGGGGCCAAGCCATGCACTGACCACAGACACAGAGATGAGAGACAGTCATGTATGTGGGCACCTGCCAGTGTGTCCAAGCTCTGCCCATAACTCCCTGCTCCCTGTAAAACGTGCCCTTTGGCCATCCTTCACCTGAGGAGGGCGCACCTCAGTGTCTGGCCAGCCCTGGGTGAACAGACCTGAGGAAGAGCAGTGCAAGCGCTGGAAGTGGGCTCAGGGCCTTTTCACTGGGAGTTCCAGCATCCCAGGTGCCTGGAACATGGTCTCAGTGTGAGACAAGGGGAAGCCTGGACTTGGGGAATCTACACGCTCCTCATGCTACTGTGAGGGGCACAACCAGACTTTCTAAAGCAGGGCAGTGATCCCGGTTGCTCGGGTCTCAGAGAGAACTAGATGAGAGATGCTCTGAGTCACATAAAGTCTTCCATTGCTGAGCAGTAACAGGGCATGCATAATACTCTGATCATTCTTTGGAACAAGATAATACTTTATTGATTTTTTAAAAAAATCTTGAAACTTTTGAGATTTTTAAATATTGCATTATATACACTAGGTATTTTAATCTTAGTGATAAGATTTTCTTTTACTCTCATTTCTAAAAAGCCTATTCTTTCTTCTCATTTGGATTCGCTTGCTTAAATAAATTCATTCGTTTTTTTTTTTTTTTAAGAGAAGACCTCATTTGGTAAAATTTATTCAAAGACTATGCTTTTCCATATTATATTTGAGTATGAAGTAGATACAAACTGGTGCTCATTTCCTCCAGCACTTCGGAAAACCAATCCCATGACTGATGACGCACAGTCACTGATGAAATGTCTAGCCTACCTGCGCCTCACTCCTTTGTGAGTAATCTGTGTCCACACCTCTCTCCAGCCTGGAACCTTTTATATATTCATACATTTATTTATAGCTGAATATTCTGGAAGCGAATGATGCTGTGTCATTCAGTTTGGGGCAATTTCTTTTTAATTTGCTCACTATTTTTTGTCCTCCACTTTTTGCTTTTCTAAAACTCCTATTAGACAGATGTTGGAGGTTTGACTCTATTCTTTAGTCCTACAGGTCCTGACTGTCCATTCTTCCTACCTCCATGTTTATTTACATGATATTGTAGAGAGTCCAAGGACAGTCATTCTTTTAGCTGTATGTATTCTGCTATCCAGTCTTTAGACTGTGTTTGTTTTATTGACCATGTGGTTAACTCCTGAGAATTTAAAAAATAGTGGCTTGTTCTTGTTTTATAAAATAGCATTCACTATTTGAGGAGAATAGTTATTTTATTTTCATATTTATTTTAAAATGGCCTTAGTTTCTATTGCCACTGTTGAGTTTGATGTTGCTCTTTGAAGGTACTGGTTTTCTTTCAAAATTTGATGATTCTTGGTTTTCTGTTTACTGTGCACTTATGTTAATGGACAGGATTGGAGACTGAATTTCCTCAGCTTAAACACGAAACCCCTATTAACTTTTCTGTTAATATGGGTTCTGATCTCTGTAGTCTGCCTTCTATAATTATGGCAGGGCAGGCTGGGTGAGTCGGCCTTGCTTTCAGGGGTGTGAAAAAGGGGGTTTCTTTTACATGGAGCAAAGCCTGAGACTGCTGCTGTCAGAATCCCCACTGAAAATAAACACTCAGTGCCTTACCTTGAGGGCCAGTGCCAGCCTAGGTGGCCTCATTTCAGTCCCCCCAGGTTCTATTCTGCTTCTCTCAAAGACCAGTCAGCCGAAGAGCTTTCATTTGGCCTGAAGGAAAGTATCACAGCTGTCTGGGCTCATGTGCACCTGAGGATGAGGTGCCCTACTTACCTTGCTTTTCGGAAAGCCATCTCTTAATTACTGCCTCACTTGCCCAGGGCCCTTCCTAGTGCTTGGTACAGTCTGCCCCTGGCTTTTTTAGTGTGATTTTTTCCCCCCTTGAAGTTTCATTGCCTTCTGTGTATTCTGAACTGTGGTGTTTTGTATTGTTTTGTTTTTTAAAAAATTGATATGTAATTGATATATAACATTTTATGAGTTTAGGATGTTGATTTGATACATTTATGTATTGCAATATGATTACCACCATAGTATTAGCTAACACCTCTATTACATCACATAATATTTCTTTTTGGTGGTGAGACCACTTAAGAGCTAGTCTTTTAGCAATTTTGAGATATGTAATATAGTATTGTTGACTTTAATCACTATGCTGTGTGTTAAATCTCCAGGATTTATTCATCTTCTAGTTGAAAGTTTGCAACTTTGATCAACATCTCTCCAATTTGAGCTGTAGTTTTTGTCCTCATTTTGATTCCATCTGCTTTATAAGCTCTATACAGCTATCTTAATATTTTTCAGTGTATCTATGAATTGGTTCTTTGTTTTCACTGCCATTACCTTGACACAGGACTCCTCACCCACTGAAGAAAGATATAGGTATATCCATTCTTCTACATGAGTGCTAGTCCCACTCCAGTTCACCCCATATATCTAGTTATCTAATATGACAGCCACTAGCCACATGAAGCCATTGAGCACTTGATCTCAAAGACTTTGTACAAAGAAAAAGGAAGGTAAAATATCTATTAAGTTTTATATTAATTATAGTTCAAAATTTTATTTTATTTTAGATGTATTGGCTCAAGTAGAATATAGTCTTAACATTAATTTCACTTGTTCTTACTTTCGTAATGTGACTACCAGAAGATGTAAAATTGCATATGTAGTTCATATTCTATTTCCATTGAACAGCACTACTCATATTATTGCAGTCATTCCTTAGTTAAAAATAGGAGGAGTGGGTCAAGAAAATGAAGTTGTATCTAGCTACCTGTCCATATTCATATCTCATCACAAAATACAAAAGAGTAAAGTTAAGTATGCCCCTAAAAGTAGCAGTGTGGATGAAGAGGAGAGGTCAGACCAGAGATATATTATTTGGTAGGATCTATGTGACTTAGAGATCAGTTTATTATGGGTAGAGAGCTCAGGAAAAAATTCAGTGTTTCCAGCTTAGAGCAATGGATCAGTAAGGGTCCCCTTACTCCCATGAATTGTGATGCCAATCAGGGTGGAGGGAGCCAGTGGTAGACATGCCAGTGAAGGTGTGAATATAATGAGTTTGGTTTTGAATCTGTGGTATCTGAGGTGTCTTTGGACTATCATATGTCCAGCAGAAGGGTAATAGCGTGAGCAATGCTGCAAAGGAGTATGGGGCTCAGGATAAATACTGGGAGCTGCAGAGCAGTGGATGAAACCACATGGAGGCATGTGCCTCAATGCTAGTGCTTTGGGAAATCCATAATTTAAGAGTTGGCCGGTGAGGAAGGGCTTTGAAGAGAAAGGGAATATTAGCAAAGGGAACCTTGATGAACTTGTATATTCTAAGATCTCCCATAGCAGTGGTACAGGGTGCCCTCAGGTAGACATTTGCACCAACAGTAGCTTTCAATACACTTAGTGCTTCAGGAGTTACTAGAACATGAGGTGCATTTTAACCAGTGGAGCCTTTTATTAGTCAAAGGTTTTTAAGAGGTGGTACATAAATATGAGGAGAAAGCACAAACCTGTGAACAATAAGAGTTTGCCATGGAAACAAGGGAATCTTGCCTTGGTTTTGATTGGAATGAATGCATCTAGCTCTTATTCCTGCATGTTTATAAAATATTCTATTGAGAGAATTCACTAGGCATGGTAGCAATTGTAACCAGATTTCTGTTAATGCCAAATCTAAAGCAGAGCACAAGGACAGTTCAAATTATAAGTACCTGGCCAAAGGGAGATTCCTGTTGTTTTTAATGCTGTAATAATATAATTTAAACATGGGGAAAAACAACTTTATAAACAGCTTTAGGTATAGATTCTTTAAATTTCTTTTCTGTGGCTTAAACTTGGAAGAAAGAAATGCTGAATAACACCACAAAGCATATAATCATTGTCAAATAGATTTGAGCTAGGGTTTCAGGTCAATAAAGGAATTTCTACTAATTCTCAAGTTCAAGTCTATATAGAATATTCTGGAGGAACTGAATAAAAAAGTTGATCTTGTTTGTTACATTAAAAAAAATACTAGCCAGAGGGGTTTATGTTGAATTCAAAACATTGTTTATGGTCTGAATTAAAAATAAATATTAAGACCAACACAAAGACAATGGCTTGAGGTTTCTGTTAAGCAGCCCAAGCATCTGTCTTGAATCCCCAATATCACTTTTGGGATTTAAGAAGCACAGATTTGAGTGTATGAATTCATCACGGATTAGAACAACAAATTACCCAGATATTGGAGTAGAGTCTAATCAAATTATAAAATAATACCTAAAGAGTCACCAATATGATGTTGTAGAAAAAATAGATTTAATAGATTTAATGTTTATCGATTTATCATGCTTATGTGATGTACTGGATTTTAAATGATTGTGCTGTGAAGATGAAAAAAATCCCTGTCTGCTTGGAGTTTACATTCTAGTTGAAAGGTACGGATGAATATTTAAACAAACAACTATATCAAGAATTTCAAATATGTGCTGCAAATGACGTGGTGGTGCAGAACCCCTTTGGCCAAAGTGGTTGGAAAAGGCCTGGGGTTGGGGAGGGCACTGGAGGTAGAGGGAACAGCAGTGTGAAAGGAAAAAGCCCAGGGGCAGGAGAAGCTTGTTATGTTCAAGAGAAAGAGCACAAGGTGGCTGAAATCCCAATGGGGCTGGGTGTGTGGGGAAATAGCAGAAGGTGAGGATTGAGAAGCAGTGCCCTACAGGCCACGGTAAGAGGCTTGGGTTTTATCCTGTTTGTGGAGGGAGGCCTTTGGTAGGTTGTAATCAGAGAATTGTTATTGTCTGATTCACCCTAAAATAACATCACTTCAGCTGCTAGGAGGAGTGCAGACTAATGGAGGTGAGAGTGGGAACTGTGAGAGTTACAGAGTTATTGCCATGGATTAGGGGAAGAGAGAGAAGGTGGTTTCAGTTGTGGTTGCAGCAGGTTAAGATGGTACAAAGAGATTGGACTAGAAACAGTTTGGGAGAGAAAGATGACCAAAGGGTTTGTGGAAAGTTAACACATAAAAGAAATTCAAGATGATCCCAAGATTTTGGCTTGAGCAACTGGTATATGGGGGTGATATCTGCTAAAACAGAGAAATTGGGGAGAAGCAAATGAGGATGCTGTTCCGGACCTGTTCCATTTGAGATGCTTATTAGGTATTCAAGTGAATATGCCAAATTGGCAGTTGGATAAATGAGTCTGGGCTGAGATGCATCTATGGAAATAGATGAGATCATCCAGGAATAGAGGAGAAGGTAGCCAGGAAGAGTCCCTGAAAGATTCCAATGTTTCTAAAGCAGTGAAAGAGAAACGAGGAGGTAAGGGGGCACAGAGCCTAGAGAAAAGAGTGGTTTAGTTAACTGGCTCACACTGTTGATGATGGAGTAAGGTACAGAGAAAACTGAGCAAAGGATCTGGCAAGACTTAGGTAAGTGGTGACTACAAGTTAAGAGACTATGGTCCTAGTTCTGCCAGTAGCTATGCACAAGTTACTTACGATTTTCCCTAAAATGAAGATTATAATGCTACATAGAATGCTTTTACAGGAACAAAAGAGCATATAACATATTTTTGACATTTAGTAGTTTTCAAAGATTTACATTTTTAGTTGTGACCTTCAAATTATTTTTATAGAGCACTAAGATATGCTGAAATAAAAGCTATTAGCTTAGGAAAACTGAGGGTATGTCAGTGACTTGATATCTTATTCCTTTGGCACAGAGATCTATCAAAGAGTTAACATTTCTGTGTATGCAGAAGTGCCTCTCTGCATTCACAGAGAATGGCCTGCCCATTTGCTAGTTTACCTCCTTCCTCAAAATAGTTATTGGGTGTCAGTTATGTGCTAGGCACTGTGGTAGGCATGGGGAGGATCTGCAGTGAATGACAAATAGATCCTGAGGGATTAAGATGCACAAATTACCTGTTATAGAAACAGTCATGGGGATGTAAAGTACAGCATAGGAAATATATTTGATAATATTATAATAACTATGTATGGTGTCAGATTGGTTCTAGACTTATGGTGGTGATCACTTTGTAAGTTATACAAATGTCTAATAATAACTATGTTTACTTGAAACTAATATAATATTACATATCATTTGTAATTGAAAAATTAAAAGAATAAAATGTCCAAAATATGAGGGAGGACCCCCCCCAAACTGGATTGATAAAAAATAGTGCATTTATTCTTTTATGCTTAAATTTTAGTCACCTTCAAAGTACTCTCCATTTGATGCAATATACCTGTTGAGATGTTTTTTCCGCTGCTCAAAACAGTTTTTGAACTCACCAATTTTGATGCCTTTTAGTGCTTCTGCCATTTTTTGTTTCACTTCTTCCACATTGACAAATTGAGGACTTTTTTCATCGGGGAAACAAAAAATGAAGTCGCTTGGGATGACATTGGGTGAATAGGGAAGGTGGGGAATGGGGTCATGCCATTCTTGGTCAAAAACTGCTGAACACTTAGCACAGTGTGGGCAAGTGGGCTCATAAATCACCCATCATGAAATGGGCAACACATCGAAAGTCTTAAAAAAAACTCACTGAAGCTGAACATAGCCTCTCACAACAATGCCAGCTGGTACACTGACACAGATGAGTTCCTAGAACACTCACCTAGTGGGGGAAGCATGTACTATATGGGGCTTATCCTCAAGAAGATAATTTTGGTCTTTTTGGGTCCCCCCTTTTATATATCAATTATACAGTTTAAACATGAATATATTATTTTAAAAAGAGAGGAAGAGAAATAGATCCTGAACATGGGTGCTCCAGTGGTTTCAACCATTGCAGATATTCATCCTGATGTTGCCAAGTTTTATTTAGAGCAGTGATTCCCAAGATGTGTCCAGCCAACAGTTTCAGCTGAACCTGGAAACTTATTAGAAATGCAAATTCTAGGGCCCCACCCCAAACCTACTGAGTCAGCAGTCTGTATTTTAACAAGTCTCCTAGATGATTTGAGGCATGCTCAAGTTTGAGAACCATTCATAAGGAGGAAGTTTGCTCATTTAAGCTCCATTTGAAAATTACTGAGGAGAAACAAGATGGCGGAGGAGTAAGTGGAAGCTACACTAACTTCCTCCCAGAACTAGTCTGGATTTACAACGTAATTTTGGAGAAATCATCTGGAATAACCAACCGAACACCAGCTGGAGAGAAGTCTTATAACCACGGAGAGACAGAAAAGGCCGCTACATCACAATGTGACCGGTAGGGAGTGTGGAGACGTGGAAGGGCTGGCTGGGCTCACACGGGTGGCAGCTGAAGGGACTGAGAAACAGATCAGCAGCTGGGGATTCCCCCTGAGAAGGGCAAGGTCTAAACCCCCAGCTGGGCTTCCCAGCCTACAGCAACAAAGTGGAAAGTAAAATAGTATCCAGCTGAGAAAAACGAAAAGCCACAGGGTTTCTTGCTTGCCGGAGAGAAACAGCTGGAGAAAAAGAGCTCTTAAGTGGATCACATACAAAAATATTTTGGCCCCACTTACCCTGGGCACAAGCAGAGGGAAGACAGAGAGGACTGGAAATGCTTGGGGAGAGTTTGGTGTGGTGGCTTTGAGGGGAGAGCTGGGGAAGCGGCCGGCCGGGTCCCAGTGCTGACTCATCCCCACACTGCAGGCAGACCATTCCCGGCCAAGTGGCGTCAGTCTGAGGGGAAGCAAAAGTCCTGCCTACAGGAATTAAGCTGCCACATCCACGGTCCTTAAGCCTGACAGCTAATCACAGATTGAATAGATTAACAACTAAGAAGCCAGACAAAGGCAATAGATCCCTGAAAGTCTCCAACAGGCTGCCTAGGCCCAGACTGGTACAGGATCTGACGCCACCAGGGGCAGATCCAGGAAGTGCAGATCATTCTAAGAAGCACCAACAAACAATAGGAGTCACAAAAATGGGGAGACAGAGAAACAACCCCCCATCGAAAGGAAAGGTAGAGTCCCCAGAAAGAATGCTAAATGAAATAGAGGGGAGCCAACTATCAGATATGGAATTGAAAGCATGTATTATGGAGAAGCTCAATGAGCTCAGCGGAAACTACAAAGAACTCCAGAAAAACTACAGTGAACTCCAGAGGAACTATAAGGAACTTACTGAGAATTATACCAGCATCAAAAAGGACATGGAAGCTATCAATAAGAGCCAGGAGGAAATGAAGAATACGATCTCTGAATTGAAGAACACAGTAGAAGGAATTAAAAGCAGGCTAGAGGAAGCAGAAGATTGGATTGGTGAGCTAGAGGACAATGTAGACAAAAACTCACAGACAGTGCAACAAAATGAAAAAAGGCTGAACAAGACTGAAGAGGCTCTAAGACAGCTGCAGGACAACATGAAACGTAATAATATCCGTATCATAGGAATTCCAGAAGGAGAAGAAGAAGAGCAAGGAATAGAAAACCTCTTTGAAAAACTAATGACAGAAAACTTCCCTAACATGAAGAGAGAAAGAATCATGCAAGTCCAGGAAGCACAGAGGGTCCCAATGAAGATGAACCCCAACAGGCCCACTTCAAGACACATCATAATTAAAATGCCAACATTCAAAGACAAAGAGAGAATCCTAAAAGCAGCAAGAGAGAAACAACTAACAACATACAAGGGAGCTCCAATAAGGCTATCATCAGATTTCTCAGCAGAAACACTACAAGCCAGAAGGGAATGGCAAAATATATTCCAAGTAATGAAAAACAAAGGCCTACAACCAAGAATACTCTACCCAGCAAGACTCTCATTCAAAATGGAAGGTGAAATAAGGAGTTTCCAAGACAAAAGAAGGTTAAAAGAATACATCTCCACCAAACCAGTATTGCAAGAGATGCTAAAGGGTCTGCTTTAAGAAGATGAAGAAACAGAGAGAGACAGAGAGGAACATGAGTACAAAGGGGGAAAATGACAATGAATAAGTACTGAAAGAAAGAAGGAACTTCTACCATTTGCAACAACATGATTGGAACTAGAGAGAATTACGCTTAGCGAAATAAGCCAGGCAACAAAAGAAAATTACCTTATGATATCACCTGTTAAAGGAAACTAATGAACAACACAAATAAATGAGCAAAATAGAACCAGAGGTATGTAAACGAGGAATAAACTAACAGTAGCAAAGGGGGAGATGGGAGAGAGAGAAGTGGTAAGAAGGGGAAGGGTCTAGTCAAAGAACATGTATAAATGACCCATCGACATGGACAACTGGGTGAGGACTGAATGTGGGAGAAGGGAGGGACAGGGTGCAGAGAAGCAAGAGGGGGAAAAAAGTGAGACAACTGTAATGGAAAAACAAACAAACAGAAAAATTTTTAGTGGGGGAAAAAATAAAAATAAAAAGAATAGAAATGCAAGTTCAGTGAATATTAGAAGGACAAGGGTTTACCTTCACACTGTATATATTTTCTCCCTATCTGATCCCTCCAGAATTTGGCATTCTAAAGAAGTAAGTAATGACCTAAGTTTCTTTGCATAAAACTAATAAGACCAGTTGTTAATAACGATTTTTTTGACTAAGACTTTGACTGGAATGTCATGCCTAAAGGAGACATGCTTGGGCTTTGGTTGTTACCAAAAAGCCCTGAGCAACTGGGACTGACCTTCAAAGGTAATAAAAGTCCATGAGATAAAAGGTCTGGTACCTTGGATGGATGAGCAGTCCATAGCAATCTTTCCAGGGAAGGAACGAAGGTTGTTTTCCTGAAAGATGGCTAGAAGGGACCTTTAAGGCACAATGGAAAACCAGAAGGACCTGGAAAAGACAGGTGTTTACAGGCAAGGCTGAATGCCAGGTATGTGGCTCAGCTTCTGTGCCCTGAAGGGCAGACTGAAGGTCACCCTAAATGTTCCTTGGGTAAGTTCCAGCAAAGCAGAACTAAAGATCATAAGTGATCATTTGCTGCTCTTGTTGTGTTTATGCAAATGAACAGGATAAATTAAAAATGAACTTAATGCAGTCCCTTTAATGACAAGGAGGGTAATCTTAGGGAGAAAAATCAAGATTCAAGGAAGATCACAATGCCCAGTGGTAGACTATAAAGTAGTGCAGCTAACCGTCTTTAAAGTTTCTTTTCATTTAAAATTTGTTTTCATTTGAAAGTTAAACTATGTCTGTGGCATTATCAAAGATGTTTAATTTACAGGCAAGAAGAATGTCAAATGCCTTGCAACTGGATGTCTTTCCGATAAGACAATTCTACAGATCTATAAACTTGTGTGTGGGTTATGTTACATAAATTAACATGTGTTTTCTGTTTTCAAAGGGCATAAGCCTACGATCTCATTACCTGAGTGATTGTATGTACGTATAGGCCTCACTTAATCCTGTCTGCATTGCTGCCTCCTGAGACTCAATGGTTTGGCTGAACTAAGTGGCTGGGTTGGTGAAGAATGGGGTGGTCTGTGGGCTTCACTTTAAAACTGGTTTCTCTTTTCTATTCTAATGGCTTGGACAGAAAGAGCCCAGAGGCCTGAGAGGGGGGATACCTAAAATATTTCCCTCAGTCCAAACTAAGTATAATGGGCAAAAGGGTTTTGGACAGGTGAGATGTACCTGGCATACCTTCCTCCAAAGAAACCCTTCTTTTCCCTAATGTGGGACATTGAAATATTAATACCTGTCTTTTGTCATCTAGTGGTTACGGATTGAATGATGTCCTTTAACCCTGTTGCCCCCAGAATACAACAAGGATGCCAGCCTGTTAAACCAAGCATGCCGTTGTCCAGAGACAGCCAACCAACCTGGAGTCTGCACGATCCTTCCCCTTGTGGGAAGGCCACCCTCCCCTCCACACCCCCACTCTTATTAGGGATTTCTTAACCCAAGGGTAGGTAGGACGATGACCATGTTCAGCTTGAAGCAGCTAGAGGAGCTCGAGACCTTCGTCCATTGTCCTTTATAAGATTGTAAAGGGTCTCAAGTCTGAGAGGGAGGGATTGTTTTTTTAATTGTTAAAATATTTAACTAATTAATTAATTATTTAAAAAAAAAGAATATATGAAAGGGTGAGCCATGGGCATGGACTTGGGGAGGGGATTGTCGGGGAAGGGAAGTACTGGGGGGAGGGGAGCAAAGGGGAAAAATTGGAACTATTGTAACAATATAATCAATAAAATATACTTAAAAAAAAAGAAAAGAAAATTACTGTATCAGAAGATAATACATTACATGTAGAGGTAACGGTGGTATCATCACTTTATGTTCCATTTCTGAAGCGGTACTTAATTATTTTGGCTTAGGTTGTGCTTGGGTCTACTTTTGGGTTCAGATTATGTAGAGCTATTTAAAATTTTGGGGGTTCATTTATTTCAATTTTCTAAGTAAAACTGGGAGAGTCTGAGAAAATCACTCAAGTGTGCTGATTGGTCCCAGTACAAATGCACGGCTCTCCATTGTGCATACACTGATGCCAAGTGGGAGCCCATGTTCCCTTGGCAGCACTCCTTCACTTCTTCTCCGCAGCTGTTTAGGACTTGCTATTTGACCATTTGCTTATCACTCCCTCTTCACAGGTAAAATATGTTATGGAAAAAGTTCCTGACACTAATCCTGCTTTGATCATGTTTAGATGAAGGAGCTCTAATATAAGCATATGGTCACCAGGTCTCCGCCCCTCCTCTTCTTTCTTCCATATCTTACACCTCTCACTGTCCATCAGTATTTTTCCTGCAGCATTTAAACATGCTACATAAGGTTCTTTCATCTTTTTTTAAAGTATATTTTATTGATTATGTTGTTACAGTTGTCCCAATTTTTCCCTTTGCTCCCCTCTTCCCAGTACTCCCTTCCCTCTAGCAATCCCACCCCCCTTAGTTCATGTCCATGGGTTGTGCATATACGTTCTTTGGCTTCACCCTTTCCTATATTATTTTTAACTTCCCCCTATTTTGTACCAACCAATTATGCTTCTTAGACCCTGCACCATTTCCCCATTTCTCCCCCTCCCCCCTCCCAGCTGATAACCCTCCAAATGATCCCCATACCTATGATTCTTTTCCTGTTCTGGTTTGCTTAGTTGGATTTTGTTTTTATTGTTTAGATTCAGTTGTTGATAGCTGTGAGTTTGTTGTCACTTTAATGTTCATAATTTTTATCTTCTTTTTCTTAAGTAAGTCCCTTTGACATTTCATATAATAATGGCTTATTGATGATGAACTCCTTTAGCTTTACCTTGTCTGGGAAGCACTTCATCTGCCCTTCCATTCTAAATGATAGCTTTGTTGGTTAGAATAGTCTTGGTTATAGGTCCTTGCTTTTCATCACATTGAATACTTCTTGCCAGTCCCTTCTTGCCTGCAAAGTTTCTTTTGAGAAATAAGCAGACAGTCTTATAGTTTTCTAAATCAACACAAGCCATGGCACCATGCAAGGCTCTTGCCAGGCAGGGACCTGGCTTCATGCAGAAGACCCCAATTCTATGAACTCACAGTGAGTAGGGAAGGAAGAGAGGCTTCCAGACAGTTACTCTCCATGTAGTCCCAAGGCAGGGTTGGTAGGTGACAAGAACACCCATTTCTCTTCATGCTAAGTGCTGAATGGGTGCAGTCAGATGGAGACCAACTGTGCCAAGGGCCCACTCTCTGCTTTTCTCTTGCTGCTTTTAAGATTTTCTCTTTATGTTTAACCTTTGGCATTTTAATGATGATGTGTCTTGGTGTGGTCTTTCTTGAGTCTAGCTTGTTTGGGACTCTTTGTGCTTCCTGGACTTGTATGTCTACTTCCTTTGCCAAATTTGGGAAGTTATCATTCATTAGTTTTTCACTTAAGCTTTCAATTTCTTGCCCTTCCTCCTCTCCTTCTGGCACCCCCATGATTTGGATGTTGGTATGTTTAAAGTTGTCCCAGAAGTTCCTAAGCCTCTCCTCATTTTTTTTTTTCTAATTCTTATTTTCTCATTCTGTACTGGTTGACTGTTTTTTTCTTCCTTATGTCCCAAATCATTGATTTTAACCTTGGTTTCCCTTCCCTCATCATTGGTTTTGTGTGGATTTTCCTTCATTTCATTTAGCATAGCCTTCACTTCTTCCCTTATGTGTTGGCCATACTTAAGCATAGCTGTCAAGCCTGTGAACATCTTTATCACCAGCGTTTTAAACTCTGCATCTGTTAGGTTGGCCATCTCCTCGTCACTTAGTTCTCCAACTGGAACTTTGATCCATTCCATCCTTTGGACCATACTTCTCTGCTTCCTCATCTTGACAGGCTCCTGTTCTTGTTTGCTTCTGTGTCTTAGGTAGAGCTGTTGCACCTGTTACATTGTAAGGGGTGGAGCCTTAGGTATTTTTCAGTACAGGACAACCCATTTTACCACGTTGTGGTGCTGTATGGGGGGGAGGAGTCTGAGGGAACAATGCCTCTTGCTCAGCACTCACTCCTTTTCCAGGAACTTCTCCCACTTCCCTATGGGACTGGCACCCCTCTAGTTGTTGCCCTGGCTGTTGTTTCCAGGATGGGTGGGTCTGCGGATGTTCCAGGACTGTGGGGGCCCCTTACTAACCATTATTATAACTATAATTATTATTTCAATTTGTCCCTGGCTGGTTTGGCTCAGTGGATTGAGCGTCGGCCTGCGAGCTAAGTGTCGCTGGTTCGATCTTCCAGTCAGGGCACATCAGAGAAGGAAAACTCTGACTCCAAAAAACCTCCGCTGCCTTGCGGCATACCTCTTCAGGGGAAAGGCTAAGGGAGTAAACCCCGACAGAAAATCCGGTGCTGGAGTCCCTAAGGCGGTTTGACGTTGTAGTCAACACCGGCAACTCCTGCGGCGCACCTGAAGCCAAGCTGTATTGACTCCGTCTTTCCCTTGGATCCTTCAGCTGCGAAGAGAGGGGGGGTCTGCTGCATGGGCAACAGCAGACCCTCCATATCACCCTGCCCAGGCTCTGTAGCTTCAGCTTCACTGGAGAGGACACTCCAGCGACATCGCAAGATGTCGATTCAACACGGGAGGAGACAGATACCGTGTCACTCCTGCGTCAGACTGCACAGCCATTCTCGGCGGTGCAGATAGACTCTTAAGAAGCTACACCATCGTCTCTCGAGATGGACGGCTGCCGACGACGGAGTTAGTTGTGGAGGAAGATGCAGCGTGTCTGTCTATGCCTCCATCTTGGCTGGAAGTAGGGTCTTCATCTTAAAAAGAAAAACTAAATCTTGCCTCAGTTTTACATCATTTTCAAGCTATTGATCTCATTTTTTTTATTTTATGGAGCAAAATTTCCAGTACTTGTGTATCTTTTCTTCACATTCTTATCCACCAGCATGTCATTTGGCTCATGGTAGGCAGTCAACTATATTTGCTGAATAAAATGGCAGAATGTACACATTAAAAAAACTTGAAAATACAGGGTTACACAAAATACATCATGCAGCACCTCTTTATCTAAATAAAACCATCATAGGAGTTTTAAATAGTTAACATCTTTATATTCCCAGTCCTCAAAAGACAAATAATAGTTTCATGAAGTTTTAGAAAGGGGTGGTAATTTTTGGAGGATGATTTAGAACTGGTATTCAAGTATTTATGCAAATATTATCTAGAAAAAGTAAAGATAATTGGAATTCAAATAAAATACCTTTCCTTAACACTTTAAATTATCATTCACAATCAAACTTTTTTTTGGAACAGCGAACAAGTAATACCATGTAAAGGAGGTTTTTATTTCTCCTTCTCCCTGTCCAACTTTATGGAGCTAATAGAATAATGTGCAACATTTTGCATCAAGAAGAGAAGTAATAGAGAGGAACTAGTAACAAAATGTTCCAGATGGCAAGAGGGCAATGAAACAAATGAAAAGAGATAATTAATAAATCAACAGCATTGGGAAGATAGGGAATATATTCTGAAACAGAAATATTAATTTCCATAACAATATTCAAAGAAAATAATGATAATTTACTTTGTTACTATGACAGAGTATAAAGGAAAAAATGGAAGATTACAGTAGTTTAACACTTCAGGTCAAAATATTTTAATTTACATGCACCAAATTTTACAGTACTAATATTTTGGAGCTATGTTAGAAATCTCATTAATTATCAGGTGGCTGATCAGCACAGTGAATAACTCTCACCTAAACAGTTTTTAGTCACTTTCTGAAGACAAGATGGCAGACAAGCATAATGAGGTCCCCTATTATACAGTGACCATTGGTTTTTATAAAATATTTTGTTGTATATTCTACTCCATTAGTAACTTAATGTGTTACACCACTGATGCATTCCTGCTTCAGGAAATTATACGAAAGAGAAGGATGCTTGCTCTCAAAGCAAAAAAGATACACACAGGAAAAAGAGAGAGGTCCTGGCCCTAATATGTATATAAGAGAACAAGAACAAAGACACCCATACTCACAGAAAAGGAGTGCCATGGACTAAGTTAAAGACGTTTCAGTGTTAGTCCATCTACCAGAGAGATTAACACAGAAGACACAGCTCTTCAAGGTTTTATTTTAGTTGTAAATGTCCACAAATCTACACAAAATCAGAATTATTGCCCCTAATAAGAGTGCCAACTTCCTTCTGCCAGTTATTCTGTCTTTCAACTTGTAGCTAAGGAGACTCTATCCAAAGACTATGTTTGTTTAATGTACTTCATGTAAAGTGCCTTTCATATACATAATATGTAAAGGAAGACTCTAGGACTAAGCAGCTCTAATAAAGACTCTCTTCAGTCTGTCTTCCTTGTCCTTCTGTCAAGATGGAACGCACATGTGGAGAAGCTGGAAGATTTGTTGTGTTAGGTTGTGGGCATTTAATCAGTGCTTACTAATAATGGTAATTTTGATTAATGTTTGTCATCATAGGTAGAGCAACAGAATGCAATCTTCCAGAGCAGGATGAAGCCAGTATATTACAAAAATGAAAATATGGAATGAAAATGAGTTGAATAAGCATTGTATTCACGCAATTTATCTCTCCTTTTTTCATATGAAAATATGATTTCATTGAATTTTATTCTGGCTAAATGATAAGAACTTGAGTTTTAAACCTTAAAAAATATTTGAGATAGTTTGTTTGCAGTTTTCAATCCTGGGGCTTAAGAAAGATATGGTAACAAAAAACAAACAAACAAGACTTCATATTAGTATTCTTATTGGAGCCATCAGGGTAAATGATGTAGCAATAACAATAAAAAGTCCTTTAAAGAAAGAGTGCTTTGGTAATAAACTTTGTACTTTAACTCAGGTACAAACGTTACTTTACAATAAATGGCACTGCTCTGCAAACATGGGAGATGAGGAGAAATACTGGACTAATCAATAAGACAAATTAAGTCGTTCACCTTTTAGAAAATCTTAAAAGAATGGAAACAAAGAAGGAGATAAACATCATGACCTGTTACCACTGCAGAATAGTAATATAGTTTTTACTCAATTTTCAATCAGTTAACTCTTAAATAGGTACAAAATCTAGAGCCAAGGATATTTTATTATTAATTCATATTAGTGGTATCTTGGTATTAGCAATAAAATATACCAAAGAAAGTTTTTTTAACTAATATAATTAAAATCCTCTTTAATATCAACCGAGATTCAGGAAGTGAATATCAGCTTGCTCCCTAGCTCAGAGGACTCCATGGGAGCCCTGTACCCCAGAGCCCACGAAGCCTGCTTTCATTCTAGTCTCTGGTCTAGCTGTACACTTACTTCTTGAAGTTAGGGATGCTGGAACACAGGCTTAAGGCCTAATTAAGCATTGCAATGGCTATATTAGCATTCAATTCCACAGCTGTCCCCCCTAGGATCCCACATCTGTCCCTGACTATTGTGACCAAGAAAACAGATATCCACACTCGCCTACTTTCAGAAGCTGGAGGATAACTTTGAATTGCTTTTCTCCATCCAGGTTTCAATCAGTAATCTTGACGCAGAATTTGAACTGGACCCTGGGCCTTTACGTTAACTAGGTTTGCTGTGCCAAAAAGGATAATAACAGAGAAGTGTGAACTGAAGTAAGCAAAGTCTTTTGCTGCAGGATTGTCATGCCTGACAGTTAATAAATTACAAAAAAGGCTCAACAAATCACGGCTTAGGACAAGTTAATTTTGGCAGTGTTTATTATCATCTATAATCCAATATCTGTTTTATATCTCTCACATACAAAGAACATTCCCAGATTCTATAATAAACACAGAGAAACATAAGACTGGGTTCTGCCTCTAAGTTGCTTATATCTAATTAGAAAAAAACAACAGCAACAATTGTCTGTAAAGAGAATAGGCAGAGCAGAAAAAAAGAATTACCTGGCTTTTCTTGCCTCAATTAGTGAGGGTTCTCTAGAGAAGTAGAACCAAAAGGGTATGTGTGTGTGTGCACACATACATACACAGAGATTTATTTTAAGGAATTGGTTCATGTGATTGTGTAGGCTGATAAGTCCTAAATCTGCAGGGCAGGTTAGCAGGCTGGAGACCCATGGATGTTAAAGCTTGAGTCTGAGAGTTTTGAGGCAGAATTCTCTTTTCCTTTGGGGACTGCCATTGTTTTTCCCTCATGGCCTGCAACTGATTGGATGAGGCCCATCTGCATTATGGAGGGTAATCTGCTTTTTTCAAAGTCTACTAATTTAAATGTTAATCTCACCTAAAAATAATTTCACAGTGTCATTTAGGTTGCAGTTTGATCAAGTGGCCTAGACAAGTTGACATATAAAATTAACTATTACATTGCCCTTTGCAAACAAACAAACAAACAAACAAACAAAACAATACATTTGTTTTGATTAGGCTGTAATATTTTTCTGGGATTGAGGACAAATAAAAACAAACCACCAGTTATTTCACCTCTGAAAGCAGCAATCCATCTTAGCTTAGAAGAGCTCTGTCATGTTTGTGCCCCATTTAGTGGTGACCAAATAGCCTGGCTTCAGAATCGATCTCTCGTTTGGGAAGAGGAGTGGAGGTGCCAGAGCTCACATGACACTGGCTCAGGTGTCAGGAGTAGAGGCTTCCGTGGTTAGTTTGTGGCCTCCTGAGTGAGCATCTCCCTGGGAACATGTGGGTAGGCTCCTGGCATTAGGACATTTCCTTCTGCCAGTGTTGTTAGGCCAACTCTGACTTCTGGCCAAATTGCTTGGCAATTATTTTTCTCTATTTTTGGTAATTTTGCTCTTTTTGACATTTGACAAACTGTATGTATGCCAGAAAGTTCTGAGGAAATCCCAGGGTTCTTGTATCCACGATAAGCTGCAGCAAGTCCATAGGAGAACACAGAAGATAATGTATAAGGATTTTTTAGTTCAGAACTTTAAAATATTTTCTGAAGAGCTTCTCAACCTTCTAAGGGAAGCTTCAGATTTCAATATACTTCAGCCCAAAAGATCTCACTTTAGGAAGAGAGAAAGAGCCTAGCCTCTTCAAGACTATATCATGGGTTTGTCTCTCCCAGCATGGCCACTGATGCTGCTTTTGTTTACTGGGTCAATTGTCCTAAGGCTCCGTCTTTGGTTTAAAAGAGAAACATAAAGAACTTACTATTAATCAGGTAAATGAGAGCATGACACTGAATAAATTCAATGTCCAAAGGCCTAGTATAGAAAAGAGGCTTTAGGCAGTTGAAATACAGACAAGGTCATTATGAGATTAATATAGTTTTTAAAATTTTTTATTGAGTTTATTGGGGTGATACTGGTTACCAAAATTATACAGGTTTCAGGTGCACAATTTCATAACACAGCATCTGTACACTGTATTGTATGTTCACCACTTCAAGTCAAATCTTAGTCCATCATCATTTATCCCCCCTATACCCTCCTTTATCCCACCCCCTCCCCCTGGCAATCACCACACTGTAGTCCAAGTTTATGGGTTTTTTCCTCTCTTTTTTCTTATTTTTGCTCAATCCCGTTCCCCTGAACAGCTGTTAGACTGCTCTTTATCTATGAGTCTGTTTCTGTTTTGTCTGTTAATTAATTTTGTTCATTAGATTCCACATATGAGTGAAATCATATGATATTTATCTTTTTCTGACTGGCTTATTTCACTTAGTATAATGCTCTCCTAGTCCATCCATGCTGTATTGCAAAGGGTAAGAGTCATAGTTTGAGTAGCATTTTTAAAATTATAAGTAGAAAATGTAAAAGCAATACATACAATGGAATTCAGCTTTAAAAAGAAAGAGAATCCTGCTCCATAGTATAACATGGATGAATCTTGAGGACATTATGCTAAGTGAAATAAGCTTCTCACAAAAAGACAAGTATTTTATAATTCTATTTATATGAAGTAACACAATCAAATTCATAAAGACAGAAAGCAGAATGCTTTCCTTTTGGTGTTTCTTTCCCCATGTATTTTCTTGTATAGTATTTATGTTCTTCATGTGACTGTGAGGACTTTGTAATAAAAAATATTATTGTATAAAAATTGCTTTGTTCATTTTTTTGGGAAATAATATGAGTCTGGTAGTCTTTTTGCTTATACCTTTTTAAATGATTTTTTTCTGTTTTGCATGTTTCTTTTTAAATTGAGATATAATTAACACATAACATTGTATTATTTTGGGGTATACAACATACTGATTTGATATATGTATGCTGTGAAATGGTTACCACAATAAGTTTAGTTAACATCCATTATTACACATAATTACAATTTTTTTCTTGCGACAAGAATTTTTAAGTTCTCTCTAAGCAACTTTTAAACATACAATACAGTTTTGTTAACTATAGCCATCATGCTGTACATTACAACCCCTGGACTTATAACTGGGATCTTGTACCTTTTGACCACCGTCACTCATTTGTCTTGTGCCCTACTTCTGGCAACCACCAATCTGTTCTATGCATCTATGAGTTTAGTATATTTTAGAGTCATATATAAGTAGGATTATACAGTATAAATCTCTTTGTATGACTTATTTCATGTAACATAATGACCTCGAGGTCCATCCATGTTGTTGCACATGGCAAAATTTCCTCCTTTTTTTACGACCAAATAATATTGCATTTACATATTATATATAATATTCCATTATACACACACACACACACACACACACACACACACAAAATATATCCATTGAGGGATACTAAGGTTGTTTCTATGTGTTGCATATTGCAAATAATGCTGCAATAAACATGGGAGTGCAAATATCTGTTTGAGATAGTGATTTAATTTGCTTTGGATATATACCCAGAAGTGGAATTGCTATATCATATGGTAATTTTATTTTTGATTTTTTGAGGAACTTTATAATGTTTTCCATAGTGGCTGCATCAACTTACAATCACCCCAGCAGTGCACAATGTTTCCCATTTCTCCACATCCTTGCCAACATTTATTATTTCTGATAATAACTCTTCTAACAGGTATGGAGTAATATTTCCTAGTGGTTTTGGTTTGCATTTCCCTGATTAATGATGTTGAGCATCCTTTCATGTACTTCTTGGCCATTGGCATGTCTTCTTTTGAAAAATATCTATTCACATACTCTGTCCAGTTATTAATTGAGTTTTTAAATTGAGTTATGTGAGTTCTTTTTGTATTTTGGATATTTTCCCCTTATCAGGTATATGATTTGCAAATATTTTCTCTTATTTTTTAGGTTGTCTTTTTGTTTTGTTGATGGTTCCTTTGCTAGGAAGAAGCTTTTTAGTTTGATGTAGTGCCACCTGTTTAAAATAATTGCCAAGAAGCACATCTAGGAGATTACCACTTATGTGTTCTTCTAAGAGATTCATGGTTTCAGGTCTTATGTTCAAGTCCTTAATCCATTTTGAGTTGAGTTTGTGTATGGTGTTAGATAGTTGTCCAGTTTCATTCTTTGCATGTGGCTTTTTATTTTTTCCCAACACCAATTAATGAAGATGCTACGTTGTTTTTTAAGAATTATTTCTCATACTGGAATCATTGAGTCAAAGGTATGCTCCATTTTTAGCATTTAATGTATAAGCCAAATTGCCTTTCAAGGGATCTATAGTAAATCATTATGTTATCAGAAAATTATAAAATCATGACCTATCTCTAATGACATGTTAAAAAGTACATTAATGTAATAGAAAAAATTGCATTTCATAATTTAAACTTGCATTCTTCTAAATTAATAGTGACCTTGAATTATTACATGTCTATGTGATTCCTTGGTAGCTGTTTTGTTTTTAAAATTATCTTGACACATAACCTACTGATATTTTTATAGGGATTTTTGATAATACTTTTCATTTTATTTTAAGCAATATTAAATATTAAAATGTTATATATGTGTAATTGTATTAATTTTAAGTTGTGTTGATTTAACTTTTATATTTTTTTTCTGTTTTTTTTTCCAGAGCATATGGTTTCCAATTATAGAACATTCAAAGACCATTTCATTTTTTCTTTCTTTCTAGTTTTATTGTGATTTGATTTTGTATACCTGGCTTGACTTCCATTTGGAATTTGTTGTGTGTATAGGACAAATTTTGATGGGCAGGGAGGCAGAGAAGGGTATATAGTAAAGTTTTGGAAGTAGAATTAAATAAAGAGTATATAGAAAACATAAGAATAATCCATTTATCTGGGTGAGATAGTTGCCTTGAGGATTGAAGATACAGTGAGAGGTAGAGATGGTGAGAAGGAAGAGGATAAATGGCCAAAGAATCTGATCTAATGCATCATGGACTATTCCGGAGGTAGCACACCCTGCCTGAAATGGCTCTAGGCTAATTGGAAGTAGCAGGGCCTGGGAGCAGTGGCCCACTTTTGAACAGGAACATTGGCTAGACAAGAAAAACTTTGCCAAGTTAGAGAGATCAGGTTTTGGAGCAGTGCCTGATACACAGGAGCAGGAAGTGCTTATGGCATCATAATAATCTCTGCCCCAAATGAGGTTCAATGTAATTTAAATTGTGTTTTCAAAAGGAAGGATATTTCTTATATCTGGCAGAATAACTGAGCTTTGCATTATATATGCAGGTGTTACCGCAGCATATCTTTCTTATTCTTCCCTGGGTGGTTGGGGGAACCTCAACAGTTTTCATTGCCTTGTTCTTTCCCTGGGGTTCAGATTATATATCTACAAGCTAGGTGCTTTTCATTTTCTGAGGTTGCTTTTTAAAGACATGGTTTAAATTTATTTTTATATGGATTTCTATTGTTAAGGGGTGCTCAAAGACAAAAATATTGGTAACAGTGGAACCTCAAAATACAAAACTAAAATTACAGATGCCTGAGTATGACAGGCTTATGTTTGCATAGCCACTATAAAAATAACGTACCTTATTCATTAAATCAAAATGCTTTTTAAAAGACTTTGATCAGAGTTATTTTTGGAGGAAGTTTGGTTTCTCCCCTCTTCCTTCTCTGTCACACTTGTAATATGACTCAGACTCAGAGTTAGCAAGGAAGTGGACACAACAGCATAACTCGGACATGGCTGAGACAACAGCCTATAAGATGAAGCAAGCCTTTGGGGTGATGGAGTTAAGAGGTTACAGAAGAATTTAGGGATCATAAGGGAAGGGAAGGAAGGAAGAATCCTGGAGGAATGTTCTATGCCTATTTCAAAGGGGTGGCCCTTGTGCTCCCAAAGTTCCTGTAGCTAAAGCCAGAGGCCTGCAAAGAGCTTAGAGAGTTGACTAGGTGAGATAAGCTCACCCTAAATCTCTAATGCCTTTCAGATTCTGCATAGGTTGGAATAAAATGCTTGAAATTAAAACTGAAAACCTGATCAAATATTGTCCGATTGTGCCAGGATGGACTGGACTGGATAATAGAAAATATATAGTATGCATATTATTATATAATTAGATATAATGTCTATAATTAAATTCTAATAAAATAAAAAGTTATGCCACTTATAGTCCACAGCACTTATATGTTTTCATTGAAAAAATTACTTTCATTATTAGTTATATTTTGGAGATAAATAACTTTACTCTTCAAAACCAGAATCTTCGTCTTAAATTTATTTTGCCTAAAACAGTACTTGGCATAAAGTAAGTACTCTGTAAAGGTTCTCTGTTTAATGAAAATAGATGTAGGACTCCTTAGGAAGACTCCCATGTTTCCATAGATAAACTGATAAACCAGAAGGAAGAGCTTATTGTTATGTAGTCCTTTTGTCATAAACACAGAAACATCTGCTTTTAGATATTAGGGAGACTTTTTTTTCCTTTATATTTTTGTAAGTTTGGAGAAAATAATTGTGCTCCATAAATATCCCAGTATGAGTCATTTGCTTAACCAAACACCTGCTTACTCATTAGCCAAATGATCTTCATTTTAAGTCATAGACTTAAATTAATTTTCTCCTGTGCCTCCCTCCTTTCCTCAGGAACCAGCAAAGTGATACAAATACTTTTCTGGAATACTAAAGAGGTCCAGACTTGCCTTTGACACGGGGAATCTAAACTTCATGAAGTCGAGAGAAGCCATCCTAGCTCCAAATTAATAAGCTATTTGTATATGCTTTGATTGTCCTGCTAACACACACAATGCTTCATCTCTCATTCCCATCTCTCCTCATATACCTCTGGGACATCCTCTTCCCATTCAAATCCAGCCTATCAGTTCTCCAATTTGGATTTTGCATCCCCCCCACTCCTGGCTCTATCACCTACCTGCCTCTTACGTAGTAGGTAGCTAGTGTGTGTCAAGAATTACTGGCAGAAGTCATTTATTTCAGTAAGTGTAAGGGAGTGACAAGTATTTTTGTAAATTATTTTGTAAAGTTGGATCTACAGATCAATTCCTATAATTAGTATCTTTCATCAGTCACTTTGGATTCATCAACTTAGACTGGATGATAAATGCAAATCAATCATTTGTAATTTCCATTAGAGACAACTACTGTTCAACAGTATGCAAAGACCTGGGTTTAAGAATTTTATTTTAACATAACAATACTTCTTTATTGCAGACAAACTCATTTATGGCAATGGATATTTGGTTCACATTATTCTCTCCCATCTAAGAGAGGTAGTTTCACACTGTTACCATCTTTAAAACTGGTGAACATCATCAGTAGTTCCTTTTTTGGAAGACAGTAAATGCCTAAACGTTTTGGAAGAGGCCAGACGAGAACAAATCTTTAATTTCTATAAAGACAAAATGAGAGGAAACAAATATAGTTCTTTGGTTTCGTTATAGTATAACTATTCTCATCAGGGTTCTGATCTGATCTGGATTTTTTCCAGGCTGCAGAAGACGTCTCAAACACCTGGAGCTGACACTGAGCTCTTATGCATTCACTAGACTGTACATTGTTGAACTCCCCAATTGTTAAAATCACTTTTATACTATTGTCCTGAGTCCCCTGGCTCCATGACTTTCTGCCTCCCACAAAATTGCCCTATAATTTAGCAACTAATGAGTTCATGCCTGACACCAAGGGGATGAACACCAGCAGGCTCCTGCTAAGCAGAGACATTCTGATTGGTTACTAGTTAAATACAGTACTCTGCATATTGCTCTGCAAAGAGCATTTGTTTCCAGGTACATTAGGTATTAGTAATTTTGGGGAAAGCCATTTGAACATGCTGGCTTTGAAAATGAGGGCGTTTACCTCTCCCTGGTGGGCAGCCTTGGCTAAGTTTTCAAACCGGTTCTAGATTTGCCTCCAGAGGAGACTGCTGTGGATGGAAATCTGAGCCCCACTTCACACAGAGAGGCCCCTTTTTACCTGGCCTACTCATCGGGGGACACCTCACCTTTTTGTTTGCAGAAAGCATTTTTTAAAACGGATTTTGCTGCTAAAAACAGAAAAGGTTGAAAACCATAGACTTAAATACTAATCTTTCATCCCATTTTAAATTTCTAAAATTTAAACATAAATTATAAACATAATTATAAAAGATTACATGTATATAATAATAGCAAGTATTTATATTGGGCCTACTCTGTGCATTGTTCCAAGTGGTTTACATATTTAAACTCAATTCATAGGAAAACATCATGTACTGGTGTTATAATTATTATAATAATTATTAAAGTCTAAAAGGATGTTCAAATATATTTTCACTCTTATAATTTCATTAGATATAGTTGAAGTCATAATTTTTTCAAAGGTAATAATCCTACAATGATTAATTACATATCATGATATTGTCTTTCTTAATGTACTATAATTACAGATTTCTAGACATATTTTTAAGAGCATTTTGTCTTTAACTATTGGATTCCATTAGATTAACAGAATAGCAACTGTGCATGTACTTTTCTCTATGGCTTATACATTTTGCTTCTTCACTTTCAACCAAGATCTGAAAATCAGTTTTTGATAATAGTCCATGGACATGGGTCCGGGTAGCTCTAAATGTGCCTGGGAATTTCCTCAGCACCAGTTCTTGGCTCTCACTACCCAGGTGCAAATCTGAGCATGAGATTACTCATTGCTGTCCTTTTCATGGCAGAAATCATGGACCTTCTACCTGCCACACCTGTCCTTTGTTGAAGCGCTTTTTAGGTCCTTGGGTGCTCAGTATCTTCTGCTTCTTTCCCCCCACCGCTCCAACAAATAGGCTTCCACTGGGGACAGACGGGGTCTCGGTGTTGGTCCCTCGGTCAGTGTGGCTTGGGTCCATGCTGGCGGACAAGCACTGTCTTTCCTGAGTCCAGCAGAGGTGGGGAAGGGAAACTAAAGCTGAATAGGATGAGGAAGAGAAAGGTCAGGGACTCCTGTGTTTTTAGCGGCTGAGTGGGGATGGGGGTGGGGGGAACTAACTGGTTCCTGCAGAGCCACAGGCAGGAATCAGCCGAAGAGCAGCAGATGGCAGTGGAAGAGAAGGAAAGCTACTTACTACACACTGGCGGTATCCACGCAGAGACTGTGGGGTAGCTTTCCTGGGGTGATAAATCAGTTCCAACAGGCACGTGGCTGGACCAAATGGGTTCTATGCAGCATTATTAACTCATCTCAGACTTGAACTATTCTGTCCTACTGATCCCAAAAGTATACCTGACTTATTATAGTCTGGATTTTAGATTAAAGCACTTATTTTTTAGATAAAGCACCAGTCCATTCTGAGATTTTTGATTTTTACCTGGTATCTTGCTTAGACTTTCTCAATATATACTCAAATGATTACAATTATATCAGATTTCTATACATTTGAAAAGAAGGGGTAAGAGACATTGTTGCTTTATATTAGAAGTCGAAGCCTTAAACTGGGGAGGAAGCTCGGTCAGGGATTTTCCAGCACTGGCCAGTGGGAGCGCTGGGCTTCCAGGGTTCAGATTCTTTGAAAACACAGTGTAGGAGCAGACGGCTGCCCTGCCTACTCCTGCAGTCAGTGTGCCTGGAGAACCCAGAGCCCTGTGAGGTCTCTTTGGAGGCCTAAAGCTCAAGTAGCCTTGAGAACCAGGGAGATGCTTTCTGGCTGGCATTGCCCTTCCCCTTCCTCCCAGAGTGTTGCCTGATTGGGCTGAAACAGCTAAAAATACACAATGCATTCAGCACACTCCTGCTTTAATATGTTAATATCACACTTACTCTCCACACTAGGGCTCTAATATCTTATCCTACCCTTTCCCCACAAAAAGAAAAATGCCATCGCATGTAGACTTTTTCAGTGTAGTTGTTGATTATCCCAATATAACTAACCACTTCAACTTCTCTCTCTCTTTTTTGTCTTGCCTTGACATACTTTCTACATTAAAGACCACGGAAAATGCATTTCTTTGTGATATTTCTATTAAAAACGACAAATTGAAGAGATTTTTATCTCTAGAGACTGGGCTTCTACATCACAGAACACTCTTCTACCCTGATGGCTAATTCAATCATAGTTCCACAATAAACAGGATAAATCTAGCTTAATAAGATAGTGTGTAAAGAAAAAGTCTTTTACTCTTTGTAATTTCTTTCTATATGCCTTAAAATATTCATTAAAAAGTTCCTACTTTATTGGCTTATCTCCTTAGATTGGTTCCTGTATTTTAATGATTTAAAACATCTTTTGAAAAGATTTCTTGCTTGGAACATCCTTGGCCAGGCAACTCTTTTGCAAAGTAGGGAAGTCTAGTGGCCTTACTTGCTCTTTTGAAGTAATAAGTTCATAGTTTTTTGTTTTTTTTTTTTTAAGGCACAGAACTGTTAGCTTTTCTTTTTCCCCCAAAATTAAAATTCACATAAAAGCTACCTATTTAAATTAGGTCTCATTGTTAGTAATGTGTACAACCTGGAAAAATGAACTGAACTATAAGTATTGGCATTGATAAATGCACAAACACTTATAAAATTTTTCCTTGTCATAACTATAAAGATTATGTAGCCGATAGTAGTTCCTAAAAAACTTTTGAGACCTATTTGTAAAAGATGTGAGAAATATCCATGTAATTCACAAGAGAATCTAGCAATATTACATCTGTCCCAATGCAGGTAACAGAATCCAGTTTTTAATTTTGCTCAGAATGATTAAGAAGAAAATGAAGTTGGTTTTGTGACTGTGTTGAATATAGAAAGGTTGCAAAAGATCACATAATAGCTCCACCCTTTCCATTTGTTCGCATTTCTGCCAAAGATCTGCAGTCTACTGTGCAAAGCCCACACACACAAGTTCCCTCTGCACCAGCCATGCAAGTGGGAAAGAGATGGGAATCAACAGCACAAGGGAAAGACAAGGAAAAGGAGTTTGGAAACAAAACTAAGACAAGGCTTCCTTTGAATAATGCAGAGGACTCTTAAGAAAGAGGAAAATGACAGAATACATTTAATTCACATTAAATTTCAGGGCAGAATATGCTACTTGAAAGAAAGTCATTGGCTTGAATCAATTGCTTTCTTACAAAGCTTTGTCCATACATATATGACAAAATAATCAGTAATTTAATGTTAGTGTAATTAGAATGACATCATCGAGATTTACTTTTCTTTCATACTTTCCATAAAAGTCAAGAAAGGGAGGAGGAGGAAGTTGAGGTAGGACACAATGAGAGCAATATTTTATGAAAGTGAAACACACTTTATATTTGAATTTTTTTTTTTTTTCTGGAGTTTCAAGTAGTTTATTAGAAGAAAAAAAAAAAAAGCTGAATCATGTAAATCAGCCAAACAAGAAGGTGAGATTCCAGTGGTCCAGGATGGGAATGATTAGTTTAGCTGAAGCAGTTAGTTATAGGAGAGAATGAATCCAGTCTGCCTTCTCACCACGTCATTGACTGAATTCTCCAAACTCAAGGAGCAGCAACCTCATTGAAGCCACTCAAAAGCTTGTTATGTTGAGAGTTGGAAAGAAAAATTTCTAGACTTTTACATCATAGAAAATGCTTTCTTCTTGAATCACACAAAAGACAAGCTATATGAAGTATGGAATAAAAGGTTCCATCTAATAGACAGATGTGTAAGGAAGAGTTTCCTTAAAATTGTCATTTTCCCTCTGATTTGGTAAAAATGTAGTGAGTGAAATAAAAAGCTCAGGAGAGAACCAGATAGACAAGCTCCAATGATAAGACTTGACTGAGTCAGTACAATCAGTGGCCCCATCTTCTCCATTGCTGCGGCCACCACCCTGCCATTGCCCACCCTTTCCTGCCGGGCTCTGGTGGTCAGATGAGGCACTGGCTGAAAGTTAGAAAATGGGAGCATGAACAGGTCTGTACTGTCTGGTCTGCTTCTTCCCAGAGTTACTGTGTCAGCATGGTCTCTCTAGGATAGCAGCTACTCCAGTTCTCACATGCTTCCTCAGTTGCCACAGGCTCAGGAAATGCTATTTGTTTCCCTAGTAGGTCCCTTCACACTTAGGATGGTGATTATGTCCCACTGTTATTTCTGGGGAACTCAACCTCTCTGGTTGCTTTTTCTTAATCTTCCCACTGCTCTTTAAATAGCCCCTTCCTTAAATTCTTGTTTCAACCCTTTTAAGTGAGGTCTCTTTCCCATGGAATTCTGACTGATGAAGTGAGACTTAAAATACCTCAAACCTGCACTGGTCAGTATAACTCACTTGGTTGGAGTGTCCTTTGTGAAAGGGAAGGCCCTGGGTTTGATTCTCAGTCAGGGCACATGTCTAGGTTGTGGGTTTGGTCCCTGGTTGGGGAGCATTCGAGAGGTCCTCTGTGGGCAACCAGTCAATGTTACTCTCCATCTCTCTAAGTAAAATTAATAAAGATATCCTTGGGTGAAGATAAAAAGAAAATAACTTAAACCTGAGACAAACCACGGTAAGCTGCAATTTCTGGTTGCTAAAACTTTAGATGATTGGTACTATATGGAGGAAGGCAAATCATTTATTGTTTTTAAAATTCCAAGACAAGTAGGCTATAGAAATTCCTGGTACAATTTAAAACCCAAAAGGATCTGAAGGAATGAATCAGAATCAACTAGGATTAGATATATTAATTATGCACTTTTATAGTCACTTGAAGAACCTGCTACTACATTATATATTCCAGACTTTCAAAAGTTGTAAACTCTCTATAATTACTTATTAAAATTCAAGTAGGCCTAACCCACAATTCAGACTATAGCTCATATAATATGTATATATTCTAATATTCTAAAAAAAGAAATTATATGTTGTCTGAATATTAGAAAACTCACCTCATATTAAAAGGCATTAGAACTTAGCAGCCTACTTGTTCTGCATCTGATATGTCAATATTTACTGTCAAGGCTATGTCCAATACTCTCCAAAATGTACCATAAGTGACTGCTCACAAGAATTGTATGCCCTTGAAATAGACAAAAATATCATTTTAGAAAATGTAAAAAGGTTTCATAGGTTTTTTTTAGTATCGACCTTTTAGTTTTGGCCTTGTTTTTTGTAGTGAGTGGCATTATGGGTTAATAACTATACCTGACCTTATTCAAAAGGCTAAGAAGCCTTAGGGTTAATTAGTTAATTGGATTGAAGAGGTCACCAAAAGATTGTCGCCAAGGAGAATGTGATTAATATTCATATAAGGTCATATAACTTCAGAAAAGGAAAATAAAACAAATTTGTTGTTGCCATTTTACTCATTTATCTCATTAGCGATTGGTTGATTTGAGCTGCCTCCTTTTCCAATTCCCATGAGATCTTTGTGCTAACAGCACTGCCCCCTAGTGTTCTCTTGCTTTGGTGCAGTGTAAGTAAAGGAAAAGAAAATTTCAAGATTATTTTCAATATATAAACTACATTTACCAGTATATTGCTATATGGGTATGTAAGATACCTTCCTGTGAATTAAATATTTTATAATATTTCTTTGTGCTGATAAAATATTAAAGCAAGCTAAATTCACAAAAAATTTTAAAATAAAAATGGAAGAAAAATTTAGATAACATTACGTAATTTCTGACTTAGTGAAGTGGGAAACAAATTACCTGATATTTTTGGTGCCTACTATGTCAGGTAGGTAAGAAATGTCATATTAAAATTGAAGTCTGAGTAAGATTAATTCAATATCTAGCTTTTAAAGTTTCTGGTTTTATAATATCTAATTTATTAATTTGAGTTCTGATTTGGGGAAGATAGTAAAGATGAAGAGAGAATATAGAGAATTTAAAACATTTACATATCTAATTTTGTTTTATGTTATAATTAAGAAAATTATTTTAAGTTAATTTTCATTAGATGTGGGAATGCTCTTTGGTGCTTTAGGACACAGTAAATTTTAAACAAATGCTTTCTATTAGTATTTAAATAATAACTAAATATAACTGATGAAACAAATAATGTTTTCAGATTATATAAAGACTGAAAATTTCAGGACGGATAAGTTGTATGTCAGTATTTTCCATAGTGCAGTTCACGTACCACTGGTGATAAATTATTTTAAGCAATGCAGAGATATATGCATTTAATTATGTACTTGCTTTTATGAGCAACAGTGAAAATATAAGATATCAAGTTAATAATTTCATAGATATTAATATTTAAGACTGCCTTATGTATAAATTATAAGTCTCAAGCATGTATGTTTTTAGTAACTTTGACTTTCATTGAAATGGATTAGAAATACAAAATTCAGTGCTTCTGAAAGCCTGGATTTTGCTGTTCCCATTCTTCTATTGTCATTTCATATGTTCCTCTTAACGGTATTTCCTGTAAATTGTGGTTGCAACTAGAGCAGCACTGTCTAAGTAGAAATATAATATTATCCATAAATATAACTTTAAATTTTATAACATTTAAAAATGTAAAATAGTTGAAATTAGCTTAATGACATAATTTTAATCCAATATATTTAAATATGGGTAGTTTACATTCTTTCCTTTCATACTACTTTTTTGCAGTCCATAGTGTATAATAAGTAGTACACTTATAGCACATCTCAGTTTGGCCTAGCCACATTTGGAATGCTCAATAACCACATGTGGCTAGTATCAAATAGCATAGACCAAGGGGTATTATCATATTAAGGTTCAGTTTTTGACAAAATATCCCATAGGTGGTGTTGTATACCTCCATCCAGAAGCACATCTGGTGACTTTTTATTTGTGATATTGGCAGTCATTGAATAGCAGTGTCTAGATCTAATAATTCATTAAAAGTCGTATAATGGTGATATAGAAAATTTAAGTTTCCTTTATTTATTTGATGGTATGTTTATACAAGAAGAGACAACTCATCAATTACTTGTGGGCTTGGTATTATCTTTATAAGGAAGGCAGAATAAATGCTGATCTCTATATTTACTAATTTGTCAAGTAATGATTTTGGTCTTGTCACATTTTCAAGAATGATCAATAGTATTTTATTTTCAGCCTTTTTAGAAATTCATGAACTTTAACATATTTGTTCTGTTTTATTCCATTGCAGTTACTGTATTATCCAAATTTTCCCATCTTTGGCCACTGGGAGCCACTTTAAACTGACACCACCATGGCAGAATTTTTTTTAAGTATATTTTATTGAGTATGCTGTTACAGTAGTTCCAAGTTTTTTCCCCTTTGCCCCTTCTACCCAGTACCCCCCTTCCCTCCAGTAATCCCGCCCCCCTTAGTTCATGTCCATGGGTCGTGCAAATAAGTTCTTTGACTTAACCTTTTCACATATTATTCTTAACATCCCCCCCTGTCTATTCTGCACCAACCAATTATGCTTCTTAGTCCCTGCACAATTTCCCCATTCTTCCCCTACCCCCCATCTGATAACCCTCCAAATGATCCCCATACCAATGATTCTTTTCCTATTCTGGTTTGCTTAGTTGGATTTTATTTTTATTTTTTAGATTCAGTTGTTGATAGTTGTGAGTTTGTTGTCATTTTAGTGTTCATAGTTTAAATCTTCTTCTTCTTAACTAAGTCCCTTTGACATTTCATATAATAATGGCTTATTGATGATGAACTCCTTTAGCTTTACCTTGTCTGGGAAGCATTCATCTGCCCTTCCATTCCAAATGATAGCTTTGCTGGATAGAGTAATCTTGGTTGTAGGTTGGTTTTCATCACATTGAATACTGCTTGCCAGTTGCTTTCTGCCTGCAAAATGTCCTCTGAGAAATCAGCTGATAGTCCTATAGGCACCCCACTATAGGCAACTCTCTGCCTCTCTCTTGCTGCCCCTAGGACTCTCTTTTTATCTTTCACCTTTGGCATCTCAGTCTTGATGCATCCTGGTGTGGTCCCCTCTGGGTCCAGCTCACCTGGGACCCTCCGTGATTCCTGGACCTGTATGTCCATCTCCTTCAAAAAATTTGCAAAGTTTTCCTTATATATTTCAATTCCTGCTTCCTCACTCCACACTAGCTGACTTCTTTTCTTCCCTATGTTCCAAATCATTGATTTGAACCCTGTTTTTTCTTTCCCTTCACCATTGGTTTTTGTGTGAATTTTCTTTCATTTCATTTAGCAAAGCCTTCACTTCATCTCTTATGCATTTGCCATACTCAAGCATATCTGTCAAGCCTGTGAGCATCTTTGTCACCAGTGTTTTGAACTCTGCATCTGTTAGGTTGTCTATCTCCTCGTCACTTAGTTCTCCCACTGGAACCTTGATCTGTTCCCCATTTTGGGCCATACTTCTCTGTCTCCTTATTCTGACAGGCTCCTGCATTAGTTAGCCTCCATGTCCCAGGTAGAGTTGTCACTCCTGTTACGTTGTAAAGGGCAGAGACTTAGGGATTTGTCAGTAACAAAGTGACCTGTTTCACCACGTTGGAGAGGGAACAATGCCACCTGCTCAGCACTCGCCCCTTATCCAGGCAGTTCTCCCACTTCTGTATGGGACTGGCGCCTCTCTAGCTGCTGCTCTGGCCATTGTTCCCAGAGTAGGTGGGTGTGAGGACGTTCTAGAACCGCAGGGGCCCTTTAAACAAGTGGACTCTGCTGAGACCAGCAGTTTCTGCCTCCACGCTAACCCCCACTGGTCTGCACAGTCAGAAGCAATGAGGCTTGATTTTCCTGGGTGCTGGGACTGTGATCTTCAAGGTCCGGTGAGGAGCTGGGAATGCTCCCCAGGTGTTCCTCCTGACTTTTTAAAACATATGACTGTGCTTTCTGCCAGCCTTCCCCTGCTGCCACCACTGCCGCCGCCACCACACTGCAACCTCTCTGCCCCTCCTACCTGTCTGGATGAGTATTTCTTCTTTATATCTTTGTTTGCTGGATTTCCATGCAGTTTGATTTTCTGAAACTTCTGGTTGTTTCTAGTTTTGAGGTAGTTGTATTTCTTCTTAGTTGTGGAGGGAGATGCAGCATGTCTGTCTATGCCTCCATCTTGGCGGAAGTAAGATTGTCCCCAAGGATCCCAAGGCAGCATCTGATATCTAGGATCACCATGTACCTTTCCTACCACCTGTAATCAGCTATTTCTTCAAGGAATCCTTGGTCCTTTTTAGTGGAAACTGGTACATGAAGACCATGATCTCAGTACTGTTTCTAAGTCTTTCAGAGGACAAAGCTAGGAATCACTTAATTTTATAAAATAATGTGCTGTAAAAAATAATGATATTTCCTATTCAAAATACAGATTTTTTAAAATTGTCTGTTTCTCATGTCAAATATTCATTTTCATGACATGATTATAATGACTCATTTGTTAGGGAATTCATGTATACACTAACAGTCTCAGAAAAAATATTAAGACTACTTCCCAACAAAATGATTTAAAAACTAGTTTAAGCTTTTTTACAGTCGTTTTTGTCTTTATGATAACATTCTACTTAGAACAACCAGATCTGTTTTAAAGTCACTTGGAATGAGTCCTCTTAATGTTGTTATGCCACCTACTGGACACATAGGCTCAGTTGTCTCAGTTTGCTTTTGATGTTTAGGGATTGCTTTATTTTAAATTTAATTTTGTTTTATTATTATGTAAAGTTTTATATGACTCTAAAATCAAATTTATAAAACAAATCTAGTTTCTATCCCTATTCCCCATCCTATTGCCTTCCTCTATCTTTAGGTAACTTTTATTTTTGATTGCTGTGATTACATACATATATGTATGTGTGTATATATATATATATATATAATTTATATATATAACATATATTTTTTATTTCTCCTTTATTAGTAAATGGTAGCATAATTCTCAGACTTTTCTCCACCAGATGTAATTACATATATATTATTCCAAGTGGAGAAAAGTTCACATATGCATATGTAAAATAATATACAATAATTAATACTATAATATGGTAGCTCCCTTATCCATGGGGTATAGGTTACAAGACCCACAGTGAATGCCTGAAACCATATATAGTACCAAGCCATATATGCTATATACTATGTTTTTTTCTATATATACATACATACATATGATAAAGCTTAATTTACAAATTAGGCACAATAAAAGATTAACAGCAATAATAAATTTAAAAAGTTATAACAATATACTGTAATAAGTTATGTGAATGGCTTTGTAGTCCTTATTAAGAGAAATAAGGGTTACTTCAACATAAGTACAGATGAGCAAAAATTTATTCTAAGTAGGCAGCACCAGAGTAGAAGTGGTTAGAAGTGCTCTACCAAAGGGACGTTGGAGAGAAAGTTTTACAGAGATAAAAGGTAGAAGCAAAATAAAGAAATGATTGATTGGCTACAGCTTAAAGTCTAGTTGGTTAGGTTTCAATTTTGCAATCCTGGGGCATTTACAGGCTTAGCTTTTGGTCTGCTTATATATGCACTAAGGCATTAGAGCCACCCCAGTTTAATGTCCTCCTTGTTTAATTAATTTAACAGACATCAGCATTGTCATATTTATGTCACATATATTTCTCTCCATATATACAGGAAGTGAGAAAGAATAACATTTAGAAATGTTTAGGCAATTTGCCATTGCCAAAAAGTCCATGCATGTGATTTTGTGGGAAACAACTATTCCCCTTGGTACAGATGGTTTGAAAAACACCGATCTATGTTATTTGCTTGCTCATTCTCTCTTTTGCATACTGGTGTCTTTTTGTGCTTAGAAAGGTGTGTGCTTCTTTTTCTGATGCATTTTTATTAATGTTTATATGAGTTTATATTATGATTTATGATTTTATGAATATATGTGTGTATTACCTTTAACCCTTTTATACTACCTCTCTTAATAGCTTACTATGAATAAAACTAAAATTAGCTAGTGACCCCATCTTGTCCCCCATTCCTCAGAATCTACTTTCAACTAGTATTGTTTACTCCCCATTGATATCTTTGAGGCAATCAGAGAACTTACTCTACTTCTGTTCTCTTTCTAATCTACCCCACTTCATTTTTAGAGTTGAGTTGAATGTATACAAAGTAAATGGCTATTAGATTTTATACCCTCTCCCTAATAGCCTAAAGGTATTCTGAGTTATACAAATAAATATATATTTACTACCAGTTCTATTGCTGTCTCTTCAGTCATCTCGGTTGTCTGAAGCTTGTTCTCTAGTAAATTTTCCATGAAAGGCTCATAGGAACTATATTCCCTGAGTTCTCACCTGTGTATAAGAACTATGACTATTACATTTAAAGATCAGTGGAGCTGGATGTAAAATCCTTAGCTTATGTTTGTTTTCCTTGTATTTCTTAAATGGGATCCCATTATCCTATGGTATAGGAAATTCTGATGGCAATCTCATTTTTTTCTTTTTATTTAAAGATCAATAATTTTACTAGGCTTATGTTTAGGTATAGGCCATTCTGGGGAAATTTTGCTAGGTATGTCCTTTAAATCTGTAGTGCAAATCTTTTTTCATTTAAGAAGAGTATTCTTGAATTAAAATTGATAATATTTGTTCTCTTTTGTTACATTGATTCTCTTTTTTTAGGGACTTCTAGTAGAGAGAGGTAACTTGGATCTCCTCTGCCTCTTTTCTATGTCTTTTTTCTTGTAGAAAGTCATGAACTGCATCACACTGTTTTAGTCAATGACCAACCATATATAGGATGGTGGTCCCATTGGAACTTAACAGAACTGAAAAATTCATATCACCTAGTGATGTCATAACATTATGATAGAATTCATTATTCATGTATGTGTGGTGATGCTGGCATAAACAAAACCACTATGCTGACAGTCGTATAAAAGTATAGTATATATGATTATGTACAGTATGTAATACATAATAATAGAAATGGTATTATTGGATTATATAGTTACTATGCTATTTACTGTTATTTTAGTGTACTCTTTCTACTATATAAAAAAGATTGCTATAAAACTATGTTGTGCTATGCTGGCAGCAGCCTCATATATCTCCTTGTTTACTGTCTCTTGTTTGCATTATTTTCTCTTGTGCTTAATTTGATCTCATGTTGTTTTGTACACTAACTTACTGTACAGGCTTGTAGTCTAGGAGCAATAGGTGTGTAGTAGGCTACACTATCTAGGTTTGTTAATATTTGCACAATGACAAAATTTCCTAATGACACATTTCTCAGAATGTATGACCATCATTAAAGCAATGCATGATTGCATAAGGTTGGCCCTTTGTATCTGTGGGTTCTGCATCCTTTGGTTCCACATCTGCAGATTCAAGCAACTGTGGATTGAAAGTATTTGGAAAAAAAAATGTTATGTTGGTCCTGACATGCTATGTAGTGAGGCCTACAATGGTTGCATCTGAACTGAACACATACAGACTTTTTTCTTGTCATTATTCCCTAAACAATATGGTATAACAATGATTTACCCAGCATTTACATTGCATTAGATATTATAATTAATCTTGAAATGATTTCAAGTATATGGGAGGATGCATGTAGGTTATATGCAAATAGCATATCATTTTATATAAGTGGCTTGAGCATTTGTGGGTTTTGGTATCTGCCTGGAACTAATCCTTCGTTGATGCTGAGGGACAACTATATACAAACATTTATCTTTTTTATTTTAAAAGTATATTCTCTGCTCTTGGTGGTTGACGGGGAGAGAGTGCCATAAAGAATTGGCCCTACATCCTGACCACCTGGGCAGGTATGGGCAGAGGAATGGGAAGAGGATGAGTCTTAAGAGTTGGGAGAAAAGAAAGAAAAGAAGACAGTGGCCTAAGGATCTAATTTTCTTCAGGCAGCTTAACATAGAAAGCAGACTTACCTTCAAGGCATTTAAAATTATCCCTGCTTAATGTTCTGCTTAGAAACCCTTTCAACTTTAAACAGAAAACAAAATCTTTCATTTTACAGATAAAGATTGACTCAAACAGGCATCAAAAGGGAAATTTTGAAAGAGGTGGCATTTTATGTGAAAATGGTTCTATCAAAGACAAACTGATGCCATCAAATGTTGCTGTTTTAATAAAGGGAGAAAATACAGGAAGTCAGAGCAGCTGGGGAGAGGGGTATCACAGATATGGAGAAAATTATCCAAGAGGAGGAGGACGGGGAGCAGCGTGCAGACATTGGAGGTGATCATAAGCTGATTTCATAAATATGTTTCTCTTCATTTATACAATAAAGGTGCTGTGTGGGTGCCAAGGCTGGTACTGCTTCAGGCTCTAGGAAGGAAGGCAGGCCAGTATTTGGTAATGTGGTTTGATGGCAGAGAAGAGTCAAAGAACTGATGGCCTGACTGGGGTTCTGGTGGGTCATTTAAGAGATTAATAGCGTAGAACAGTGATTTCCAACCCTTTTTTTAAAAAAAAAAAAAATCTCATTGCACACATAGACTAATTACTAAAATTCTGCGGCACACCAAAAAATATATTTTTTGCTGATCTCACAAAAATAGGTATGATTTGGATTGATTCACACCAGATGGCTATCGTGTTGACTATTGTCATATTTTAATTTGATAATCTAAGGGAAAAATGGTCAGTGTCCCTGCCTAAATAGTCAGGTATTACATGTTTTAATAATTCTTGCAGCACACTCATTGAAAATTGCTGGCACAGAGTATATTTAGGGTAAATTCTGAGGAATCCACAGAAGCTAAAGTTTCCAGGGAATATTAGTCATATCATAATTGAACAACTTATTCATATATATGTTCATATGTAAGTACACTTTTTTTTTGTAAGCAAGGCTTGTCATGTTGACTTCAGAGAAATAAGTAGCTTTATATTTCTGAGCCGCTTATGGTTTCTCTGTTTCAGATGCTATTTCTTCCATAATTAAGGAAGGATCACAGGATTTGAGTTTATTGAAATTCAATTCTCCTCTCTCTGGTATGAATAGTTTTTGAATTTTTTTTTTCTTGTTTCTTGGATATGATCAGTAGAACAGGTGGATTAAGTACTGAACACTAGGAGGACTTTCCTCCTCCTTCTGGGTGATCCCCTTTTCCCTTCTTGCCTTGTTAATTAGGTAGCTCTTCACAGACGAAGATGAAGTTAACATCTAGTCCCACCCTAGGTTAATGTTAGTGTTCTCTGTTTAGCCCTGAAATATACATGAATTAGACCTTCAGAGTATTCCATGATACAAATTGTGGGGAAAAGAGAATAAAAAACATATGAGTCAGAAGAGGAAAAATGGTGAATCACTAAAAAAGAGGGTGTTTCTAGTCTATTAAAGTTTGGCTACACAGTATATAATGAGCAGGGTGTAAAAGATGTTCAGCTTTTATCAAAATAACAAAATCAATAAGAAATCAATCTAAAATAATGAGGCACATTTTTTAAAGTGTTAGTATGGAGCTTGAATAAATAGAAGATGACATTGATTTCTGACTGTGCATTAACCTTTTCCCTCGGGAATTCTTTTCTATATTATCCCAAAAAGAGGAGTTTACTCAACAGGCTCTATGGGCCCATGCATAATTGCCTCCAGGTGTGTGTGTGTGCGCGCGCATGCACACACACGTGCACCTCTCTTGAGAATTTCCTTTAAAGTCAAGGTCTTTTTGGAAACCCTTATTTAATAGGTGTACACTATATTAATAACTGCAATCCATTTTTCAGTTTACAAAGCACATTCATGTTACTTCATTTAATTCTCCAAATAACCAAGGAATATATTATGACTATTCCTATTTTATAGATTAAAAAAATGCTGAGGCTTATATAGGTTAAGTGGCTTCTCGAGGCAACCCAGCTAATAGCTATCTGTAGTAGGCACAGGGTAGTATCTACAAGCTGGGCTCCATGGCTTGGAACTGCAGCAGGATGTAGTGGAATAGGCATGGCTTTGGTGTGTGGTTTTTCAAAAGACAGGTAATAAGTTATTCCAATGTTCTGTTACAGAGGGTCCAAGAACACATGAAATTCTAGCTTTCTTTTCTCTTCACTTATGAAATATACTCCCACCAACTAGTATCAAGTTAATTTACCCTTGATAAGAACAGATGTACACTCCAAAGAGTGCTAGTTTGGCTGTGGATCTTTGCTGATATTTTGCAGCCACAGTTATAGCAGCCGCTGTACTAGTAGTAACATCAACATCCTAAGCTATCAACACTCTTGAATTACATGTCCCTAAAAAAATCAGTGTCTTGCTTCTCTCTATTTGTTTGTTTTGTTTTTATTGAGGTATACTTGATATATAATATTGTTAGTTTTAGGTGTACAACATAATGATTTAATATTTGTATACTATATTAGGAAATAATCACAACATTAAGTCTAACGATCATCACCACACAGTTACAACTTCTTTTCTTTTGATGAGACCTTTTAAGGTCTATTCTTTAGCATCTTTCAAAAATACAATTTAGTAACCGCAGTCATTGTGCTGTATATTACATTCCTGTGACTTATGTATAACTGGAAGTTTCTACCTTTTGACCACTTTCACCCACTGCCTGGCCTCCGGCACCCACCCACTCTGTTTTCTGGATCTGACTTCAGTGTTGTTGGGGTTTTTTTTTGAGGTCAGTTTTCTATCTGACTTATTTCACTTAGGATAATGCCCTGAAGGAACATCAATGTTGTTGCAAATGGCTAGATTTCTTTCTTTTATATGAATGGATAATATACACATTTTCTTTATCAATTCATCCATCTCTGGAAACTAAGGTTGTTTCCATGTCATGGCTATTATAAATAATGCTGCAATGAACACGAGGGTGTCAATATTGTTTTCTATTTAGTGTTTTCATGTTCTTCAGATACATACCCAGAGTGAAATTGCTAGGTCAAATGGCAATTCTATTTTTAATTTATTGGGGGAACCTCCATACTTCTTTCCCTAGTGGCTGCACTAATTTAAATTCTCACCAAGAGTGTACAAGTTGTTGAGTACCTTTTAATGTACCTGAAAAAAAATCTATTCATATCTCCTGCCAATTTTTAATTGGATTGTTTCTTTTTTGCTAGTTGTATGAGTTATTTATATGTTTTGGGTATCAACCCAGTATCATATATATGATTTGCAAATATTTTCCCCATTCCATATGTTACTTTCTCATTTTATTGATGATTTCTTTGCTGTGCAGAAGCTCTTAAGTTTGATGTACTCCCACTTATTAATTATTGCTTTTGTTGCTTTTGCTTTTGGTATACAAATAAAAAAATTACCAAGAACAATGTTAGGAAAATTTCTACCTGCTTTCTTCCAGGAGTTTTATGGTTTCAGGTCTTATGTTCAATTCTTTAAGCCATTTTGAGTTGATTTTTGTGTATGGTGTAAGATAGTTGTTCAGATTCATACTTTGTATGTAGTTATCCAATTTTCCCAATATCACTTATTGAAGTATATATTCTTCTACCATTGTATATTCTTAACTCATTTATTGTAAATAAATTGACCATATATGTGTGGGTTTATTTCCGGGCTTCCCATCTGTTCCATTGATCGGTGTGTCTGCTTGCTTGCCAATACCAAACTATAGCTTTGTTTTGTTCACTATAGCTTTGTAATATAGTTTGAAATCAGGGAGCAATGATGCCTCCAGCTTTGTTGTTCTTTCTTAATGTTGCTTTGGCTATTCAGGCATCTTTTTTGATTCCATACAAATTTTAGGATTGTTTGTTTTATTTCTGTGAAAAACGCCATTGAAATCTTGATAGGGACTGCATTGACTCTGTAGACTGTTTTGGGTCATATGGGCATTTTCACAATATTAATTCTTATAATCCATGAACGCAGAATATCTTTCCATTTATTTGTGTCTTCAATTTCTTCCATCAATAGTTTACAGTTTTCAATGTAAAAGTCTTCACTCCTTGGTTGAATTTATTTTATTTTTTTCTAGTGGTTACTACTTTATAGTTTAAACATTGCCAGAAGAGCCAAGAGAAGCCAAATAGGTGCTCAATTAGTTTTGGTCCCAATTGGTGTGATGTGGAGATGATAGCAAGTTTACTTTAATGCATCCTTTAGCTTCTAAAAGAATTATTAGGTTGGGGGCAGGAAAAAAATTATAGCAATTCTGGCTTTGAGAGACACAAGCCTTTGTTCTCCCCAGGGTATTAGGTGACAAGCCTACTGCTACTGATCATATAACTTAATGGGAGGGACACTAATTGTCTTGCTCTTGTTTCATTTTCTGTAAATGGACATAGTAATACTATCAACTCAGAGTGTTGTTATGAGGATTAAATGAGGTAATATTTGTAAAATGCTTAGAACAGAGATTGGAACAATAAGCACCATATAAGTGTGAATACTCCATAACACTTGCAGAGCGGAAAGGACAACTGCTACAATACTGGTGAAGTTCAGAATCTTGTTGGTGAATTTGTCATTGGCTGTTGCATTGCCAGCAGATAGTTCAATAAAACCTCACTACTTTCTTTTTTAAAATTATACTTTATTGATTATGCTATTATGGTTGTCCCAATTTTTCCCCCTTTATTCCCCCTCCACCCAGCACCATAGGTAGTCCTCACACATTGTTCATGTCCATGGGTCATGAGTATAAGTTCTTTGGCTACGCTGTTTCCTCTACTGTACTTTACATCCTCCTGGCTATTCTGCAACCACCTGTCTGTACTTCTTAATCCCCTCACCTCCTCACCCATTCCCCCACACCACCCTCCCATCTGGTAACCATCAAAATGTCTCTGTATCCATGATTCTGTCTCTGTTCTTCTTGTTTGCTTAGTTGGTTTTTTAGATTCAATTGTTGATAGATATGTATTTATTGCCATTTTATTGTTCATAGTTTTGATCTTCTTTTTCTTAAGTAAGTCTCTTTAACATTTCATATGAAAATGGCTTGGTGATGTAAAAAACTTCTTTAGTTTTTCTAGTCTGGGAAGCTATTTGCCCTTTGATTCTAAATGATATTTTTGCTGGATAGAGCAATCTTGGTTGTAGGTCCCTGATTTTCAAGACTTTGAATATTTCTTGTTAATCCCTTCTAACCTGCAAAGTTTCTTTTGAGAAATCAGCTGATAGTCCTATGGGACATCCCCTGTAGGTAACTAACTTCTTTTTTCTTGTTGCTTTTAAGATTCTCTTTATCTTTAACCTTTGGCATTTTAATTCTGATGTGTCTTGGAGTGGGCCTCTTTGTATCCATCTTGTTTGGGGCACTCTGCTTTCTGGACCTGTATGTCTATTTCCTTCACCAAATTAGGGAAGTTTTTTTCATTATTTTTTCAAATAGATTTCCAATTTCTTGCTCTTTCTCTTCTCCTTCTGGCACCTCGATGCTGCTAATGTTGGAACATTTGAACAACTTGAAGTTGTCCCAGAGATCTTTTACATTATCTTGTTTTATTTTATTTTATTTTATTCTTTTTTCTTGTTCTGATTGGTGGTTTTTTATTCTTTATGTTCCAAATCATTGGTTTGATATTCAGCTTCATTCACTCTACTGTTGTTTCCCTGTAAGTTGTTCTTTTTTTCATGTAGTGTATCCTTCATTTCCGACTTGATCTTTTTTGTGTTGTTGATATCTTCACTAAGTTCCTTGAGCATCTTTATAACCAGTGTTTTGAATTCTGCATCTGATAGATTGCTTTTCTTCAGTTTGTTTAGTTACTTTTCTGGAGTTTTGATCTGTCTTTTCATTTGGAACATATTTCTTTGTATCCTCAGTTTGTCAGCCTCCCTGTGTTTGTTTCTATATCTTAGGTAGAGCTGCTTTGACTTCATGTCTTGGTAGTGTGGCCTAATGTAATAGGTGTCCTGTAAAGTCCAGTGGCACAGCCTCCCCTATCACTCAAGGTTGTACCTTGAGTTAACCTTCGTATGGGCTGAGTACACCCTCCTCTTGTAGTTGAGCCTTGATTGCTGTTGTCTAGTCAATGGGAGGGATTTACCCAGGCCAGTCAGCTGCACCACCCTCCACCCTCCATAGAGATCAGCTGTGCAGGGGCAGGGTGGTGGTGCTCTGACATGGTCTGTAGCTGTCTACTGGGTATGCAGGTTCTGTGATTTCCCACATTGTGTAGGCCAAGGTCAGCCACCTCATGTGTGTTTTGCCCAGGGCCGCCTTGCATGAGTTATAAAACAATTTGCAAATGGCTGCTACTTGTTATGGGCTTTGAGATTCCCAGGTGAAGCCAAACTGTGATTCAAAGCTGTCTGCTGCTAGTGCTGGGGTATGGAGGATGGGGAGTCACTGAGGCTGCTGTTGCTTTTTTGAGAGGATTTAGGAAGTTGTGAAACATGAGCCAAGACCCACCATTTATATGGAAAAGTCACAGTTAACAGTTTGGATGGGCCCATAAATTGGATGGATGAAGTCTCAGGGGATCTTCATGTGGGGGCAAACAGTGTTAGCCAGGTTGATGAAATCTTAGATATGGCACCTACTTTCTGTTTCTGTGCTTCTGTGGGTAAAGGGTCCAGAAAAGGGACAATAGCCTCTGACTGCCTATCTGTCTGAGAGAAAGCTGTCTACCAGCTCTTGCCTTGATGCCAGACACTTCAGTTCTGTCCTGTATGCCACTGGTGCCTTTTAAGCTGTTACCTCAGTGCTGGAGCTCAGAGGGACTGAGTCTAAATAAGTCTGTGTGGGGGTTCTTTAAGAGGCACTGCTTGGGACTCCAGAAGTTTCTTCCACTGACCAAATCCCCTCTGGTTTTTGCAGCCAGAAATTGTGGGAAGGAACTTATCTTCCTAGAACTGGAACCCTGAGCTGGGGTTCTGGTGTGGGGCTTGGTCTTCCAGCTCCCAAGATATCTCTCCTGAATTTTAATCTACCTTAGGTGGATGTGGGACCAGCCAATTCTGCTGTCCGCCCTTGTATGTGGTTTCTTTTTGTTTAGTTGTCAGACCTCCATTCAACTTGATTTCTGTTGGTTCTGAGTGATGTTTGTTCTATGGCGTAGTTGTAATTTTGATGTGGTTATGCAAGGAGGTGAGCCATGTTTACCTATGCTTCCATCTTGACTAAAAGTCCCCTGGTATTTTATTTTTTTTTGATGCAGTTGTAACTGGGATTGTTTTTTTAATTTCCCTTTCTGTAGTTCATTATTAATATATAGATTTTAAACAGATTTATGTACATATATTTTGTATTTTTCAACTTTACTGAATTTATTCTAATCAGTTACTTTTGGTGGAGCCCTTAGAGTTTTCTCTATTATCATGCCAAATGCAAATAGTAACAGTGTTACTTCTTTCTTTCCAATTTGTATTTATTTTATTTATTTTTACTGCCTAATTGCCCTGTCTAGGACTTCTAATACTATGTTGAATAAAATAGCGAGAGTGGGCATCCTTGTCTTGTTCCTCTGATTTCCTTTTTTCTTGTGGTGTCCTAGTCTGGTTTTGGTACCAGGATAATTCTGGTCTCATAATATAAGTTTGAAAGTGTTCTCTCTTCTATTTTTTGAATGAATTTGAGAAGAATTGGTATTAATTTTTAAAATATTTTGGTAGAATTTACCAGTGTAATCATGTGGCCCTGTAGTTTTGTTTATCTGGGGGAGTTTTTTGATAATTGATGTAATCTCCTTACTATTAATCAGTCTGTTTGGATTTTCTGTCTCTTCATATTTCAGTCTTGGTAGCTTTCATGTTTCTAGAAATTTATCCATTTCTTATAGGTTGTCCAATTTGTTGGCATATAATTATTTATAGAAGTCTTGTGATTTTTGGAATTTCTATGTGGTATAAGCCATAAGGTCTCACTTCTGATTTTATTTGAGTCCTATATCTTTCTTGTTAGCTAAAGTTTTGTCAGTTTTTTCTATTTTTTCAAAAATCTAATTTTTAGAAAGAAGGGGGGAAAGAAGAAGGAGGATCTAGTCAAGAAACTAATATAAATGACCCATGGCCATGGACAACAGGGTGGGGACTGACTGTGGGAGAGGGGAGGAGGTGAGCAGGGCAGGGGAGAGCAATGGGGGGAAAATGAGACAATTGTAAGAGAACAATAAAAAAAATAAATCTAATTTTTAGTTCTGTTGATCTCTTGTCTTTTTTCATCTCTGTATCACTTATTTTTACTTTGAACTTTATTTCCTTGCTTCTAATAACTTGGAGCTTGTTTATTCTTCTTTTATTCTTTTGAGTGTACATTTAGGTTGTTTATTTAAGACCTTTCTTATTTTTTGATGTAGGCATTTATTGCTATGAACTTCCCTCTTAGAAGTGCTTTCGCTGCATCCTATAAGTTTTGGTATGTTGTATTTCCATTTCCATAGTCTCAAGGCATATCTTGATCTTTTTATTTCTTCTTTGACTCATTGGCTGTTCATTAGCATGTTATTTAATTTTCCCTATTTGTGAAATTTTCAGTTTTCTTCTTGTAAATGATTTCTAGTTTCATACTATTATGGCAAGAGAAGATGCTTGATAAAATGTCAGTCTTCTTAAGTTTATTAAGACTTGTTGTGTGACCTAACATATGATGCATCCTGGAGAATGTTCTATGTGTGCTTGGCAAGAATGTGTATTCTGTTGCTTTTGGATGAAATGTTCTATATGTATTTGCTAATCTCACCGGGTTGAATGTCACTTAAGGATGATGTTACCTTATTGATTTCCTTTATGTATGATCTATTCATTGATAAAAATTGGGTATTCAAGTCTCCTACTATATTGCGTATTGTGTATTTGTTCATTTAGGTCTGTTTATTTTACATATTTAGGTGCTCTTATGTTGGGTGTCTAAATATTTATATAGTCTATTGCTGAATTGACCCTTTTTCATTATATAATGATTTTCTTTCCCTCTTATTACAGTCTTTGTGTTCATATTTATTTTATCTGATTTTAGTACAGCTACTCATCTTTATTTTCATTTTAATTTGCATGGAATATCTTTTTCCATCCTTGTGTTTGAAGTGTGTTTCTTGTAGGAAGCATATAGCTGTGTATTTAAAAAAATTTATTCAGCCAACCCGTCTTTTGATTAGAGAATTTAGTCCATTTATATTTAAACTATATTTTTATAGGCATGTGCTAATTGCCATTTTAGTAATTATTTTCTGAGTGTTTGGTTATTCCTTTGTTCTGTTCTACTTCTCTTGCTCTTTTGTGATTTGATGATTTTCTGTAGTGATATTTTTAGATTCCTTTATCTTTTGTGTATCTACAATAAGGTTTTGCTTTGTAGTTGTCATGAGGCTTACATAAAATAACTTATAGCAATCTACTTTAAGTTGATGATAACAAAGTTTGAATGCATTTGAAAGCTCTACATTTTCAGTCCTTCAACATTTTATGTTTGATGTCACAATTTACATTTTTATCTTGTGCAGCTATTAAAATGATTTCAGCTATAATTATTTTCCTCCTTTGTGTTTTTTCCTTCATAGTAGATTTATAAGTGGATAACTCACCACCTTTAAATCATGAGAATATTATGAATTTTCTATATATTTATGTTCACTAGTGATATCTATACTTACATATGTTTCCTGTTATTAATTAGAACCTTTTTGTTTCAGCTGAAAGATGTTCCTTTAACATTTCTAATAAGGCTGGTCTAGTGGAGATAAATTTCTTCAGCTTTTGCTAGTCTGGAAAGCTCTGTCTTTCCTTCAAACCTAAAGGGCAACTTTTCAGGGGAGAATATTCTTGCTTGACAGTTTTTTCTTTTCTTTTGGCATTTTGAATATATCATGCCATTCTCTTCTGGACTCAGCTTCTGCTGTAAAATCTGTGGTAGTCTCATGGGAGCTCCCTTGTATTTAACCAGTTGTTTTCTTCTTGCTGCTTTTAAGATTCTCTCCTTGTCTTTAACTATTGATGCTTTAATTATTATGTCTTGGTGTGGATCTCTTTAGTTTATCTTTTTGGACCTCTCTGGGCTTCTTAGATTTGGATATGTTTCCTTTTCAGCTATTTTTGTTCCAAAAAAGCTTTCTAACCCTTTCTCTTTCTTCTCCCTATAATGTGAATGTTGATCTACTTGATGTTATCCCTTAAGCTGTTTTTCCTCTTTTTTGATACTCTGATTGGGTGAGTTCCACTGCCCTGTCTTTGATCTTTTTTCCCCACTTATCTAGTCCACTGTTAAACAGCTCTAGTATATTTTTCAGTTATTACTGTATTCTCTAGCTCTGTGACTTCTATTTGTTACTTTCTTATATTTTCTATTTGTTGAAATTCTCACGTTGTTCATCCATTTGTCTCATGAGCTTGATCAGCATCTTTATAACTATAATTTTAACTCTTCATGAGGTAAATAATTTATCTTTATTTCATTAAGGTCTTTTTCAGAGGTCTTATCTTGTTCTTTCACTTGGAACATATTCCTTTATTTATTCATTTTTCTTGACTTTCTGTGTTGGTAATGCATTACATAAAACAGCCACCTATTCCAGTCTCAATAGAGTGGCATCATGCAGGGATGAATCTTATTGTTCACCTCTGCCATTGCTTGTGACCGTCTCTCAAACCTTTGTGATTGTCCAAACAGCCTACTTCATTTTTAGCGGTTCTCAGTAGTTGAGGGTGTGCCAAATCCTGTCAGTGTTTCAGAGTGAAAAATCTCAGTCAGCATTTAGATTCAGGCTAATTGGAAACCATACCTGTAGGCAGCAGCTTTTAAAGGAGGCAAAGATACCTTTCAAATGAAGAGTGGCAGAAGGGTGTTTCCATGTGCTCTCCCTATACTTACATCTGGGATGATAGCCATTTAAAAATGGTTTCTTTCTTTGTTATCATCCCATTGAACCCATGAACATGAGCTCCACTAGACGCCAGAGACAGGCTATCAAGGAATGTGTCCTCTTGTGTTTGGGTGGCAGACAAGAGTTGGGGTGCTGGCTCCTTTCATGGAGCCACTGATGAGCTGGGGTAGGGCAGAGAATGAGCATGAAGAAGGCACTGCTTGTCTCCCCCATCTCTGGCGAGGATGGCAGTAAGCCCCTAGAAGTGTGTTTAATTAGAAACCTGCCCCTAAGGCCACAGCTACGAAGACATACTAATGGGCCTTTTTCACAGATATATTGCTGTCTCCTTGCTATGTTGTTGGTGGGTAGCCAGTTAAGAAATTTCTGTTCATTTGTAACATTCCTATGGGAAATGTAAGCACCACTGGCCACCAGAGCCTGGTGATGTAGAAGTGTCCCCTAGGTAGCAGCTGCAAAACTGAAGTTGACTGTACAAACTCCTTTCTGAGTGATACTAACCAGTTGGGTTGAGGCCACAGGGCAGCAAGAGATGGTGCCCTCTGCCTTTGTCTGTGAAGAGTAGACGTGTGTTAAATTAGATGCCTGCCCCTCACTGAATCTTTAAGCAAAAAACCCTCTCTCACAGAAAAAAAGGGTACTCTTCAGTTGGCTGCCTCTGCATGGGACCCTGGTCTGTGCAGGCCTTTAAAGAACCATTTTAGTTCACTACAGATATTTGGGTCTTTTGGATGCAAGCCTTGGTGCGTTTCAAAGCTAGATGTTTAGGGGGTTCATTTCTCAGGTGCAGGTTTTAAAAGTTGTGGTGCCAGATGTGGGGTTCAAACCCTTTGCTCCTCAGGGAAAAGCTCTGGGGTGCAAGCTCCAGCTTACTCTGTAAAATGAAGCTATCAAAGTTAGACATATAAATTAAATATACAGGTAGTTAAATTAAGAAATGCCTGTCTTATAAGATTTTTGCGTGTTCTCTTAGAATCTCTTTAAATACAAGTAGCAAAAACTTTCCAAAGATTCTATGCAAAAAGATGTTGAGACTTTGCTACAATGAAAAACAAAAATCAAAGATAGGTACAGTTGCTGGATATAAATAGATTCTGAAGATGTTTCCGTCCAAAAATAAAAATCACTTTTTTTTCATGCCCATTATTTTCTAACTTTCTGAATTGTTCTGCATAACTGTTTTATTCCTATTCTATAAAAGTCAGACAAGCCAAAACTGATGACCAAAAAACATACAATCCAAAAATAATCACAATTTCTAAACCATCACCATATGCTTTTTGTTCAGGAAGCACAACTACAAAGTGTGCTCTTTTGGGGACTTCTATTTAACTTTTATAGAAACTTTGAACAGATGCACAAAATGGGAAACTGTTATTCAAGGCAAAAGTAGAGCAAATGCTGATGTAGCCTTTCTACAGGAAATATGAAGGGAGAGATATCCACCTATTCTTTTTCAGCTCTACTTATACTCCAAACTATTCTTGACTTCTGACCCTTTCCATGAATGGGTGGAGATAGATGACCAGGTTACTGCTATATTTTCTGGCATTATTAATATTTTATGTGTAGCATTAACCAAGAATTCATTGAGATCCATTATTCCTTCTGAGTTGTAGCTGATGCTAGGACAAGAACATACCAGCAGCAAACATTTGCCTAATTATTAAATATTCATTCACTCAACTACTCACTCATTCACAGAATAAACTACAAAACAGTTGAAATGTGCCTGGTATTCTCCTCAATATTGGGAAGCAATAAAGTGAAGTACTCAAGGAACTTATAGTCTAGTGGAGAACAAAGATAATAATGTGCTCATGGCAACCCCCTTTTAAAAATTTTCTTCCTCTTCTCTATTAGAAAAAGAATTTTTTTTAGCATAACACATGGAAGTTATGCTACAAGTGTGATTAATGTTTTAATAATACATATGATACTGTCTTGTAGTTATTCCCATATAAAGAATAAAAGTGTTCATTGGCAGGACTGTAAATTGATTAAGCCATTGTAGAAAAATGTATGGCTTAAATTAAAACTAGGACTACCATCTGATCCAGCAGCCCAACTTCTGGATTTGCTGAAAATAATTAAATCAGAGACTTCTGGCCAAGATGGAGGTGTAGACAGACATGCTGTGTCTCCCTCCACAACTAAGAAGGAATACAACTGCCTCAAAATTAGGAATAACCAGAAGTTCCAAAAAATCAAATGGCATGGAAGTCCAACAAACAAAGATATAAAGAAGAAATACTCATCCAGACAGGTAGGAGGGGCAGAGAGGATGTAGTGTGGTGGTGGCAGCAGTGGCGGCAGCAGCAGCAGGCCGGGAGAAAGCAGAGTCATACATTTTAAAAAGTCAGGAGGGACACCTGGGGAGCATTCCCAGCTCTTCACCAGACCTCGAAGCTCATGGTCCCAACACCCGGGAAAATCAAGCCTCATTGCTTCTGACTGTGCAGACCAGTGGGGGTTGGTGTGGAGGCAGAAACTGCCAGTCTCAACAGAGTTCACTTGTTTAAAGGGCCCCCACAGTCCTATAACATTCACAGACCTACCCACTCTGGGAACAATGGCCAGGGCAGCAGCTAGAGAGACGCCAGTCCCATACAGAAGTGGAAGAAGTGCCTGGATAAGGGGCGAGTGCTGAGCAGGCAGCATTGTTCCCTCTCCAACGTGGTGAATCCCTAAGGCTCCGCCCCTTACAATGTAACAGAAGCTACAGCTCTACCTGGGACATGGAGGCTAACTAATGCAGGAGCCTGTCAGAATGAGGAGACAGAGAAGTATGGCCCAAGAGGGGGAACGGATCAAGGTTCCCGTGGGAGAACTAAGCGATAAGGAAATAGCCAACCTAACAGATGAGGAGATAGACAACCAAACAGATGCAGAATTCAAAACACTGGTGATAAAGATGCTCACAGGCTTGACAGATATGCTTGAGTATGGCAAATGCATAAGAGAAGAAGTGAAGGCTATCCTAAATAAAATGAAGGAAAATCAACTAAAAACCAATGGTGAAGGGAAAAAAACCAGGGTTCAACTCAATGATTTGGAACATAAGGAAGAAAAAAACAGTCAACCAGTGCAGAATGAGGAAGCAAGAATTGAAAAAAATGAGGAAAACTTCCCAAATTTTGTGAAGAAGATGGACATACAGGTCCGGGAAGCACAGAGGGTCCTGGGCAAGCTGGATCCAAAGGGAACCACACTAGGATGCATCATGAAAGATGCCAAAGGTGAAAGATAAAGACAGAGTCCTGGGGACAGCAAGAGAGAGGCAGAGAGTTGCCTATAGGTGGTTGCCTATAGGACTACCAGCTGATTTCTCAGAAGACACTTTGCAGGCAGGAAGGGACTGGCAAGCAGTATTCAATATGATGAAAAACAACCTACAACCAAGATTACTCTATCCAGCAAAGCTATCATTTGGAATGGAAGGGCAGATGAAGTGCTTCCCAGACAAGGTGAAGCTAAAGGAGTTCATCATCACCAAGCAATTATTATATGAAATGTCAAAGGGACTTACTTAAGAAGAAGAAGATCAAAACTATGAACACTAAAATGGCAACAAACTCACAACTATCAACAACTGAATCTGAAAAATAAAAATAAAATCCAACTAAGCAAACCAGAATAGAAACAGAACCATAGGTATGGGGATCATTTGGAGGGTTCTCAGCTGGGAGAGGGCGTGGAAATGGGAAAATGGTGCAGGGAATAAGAAGCATAATTGGTTGATACAAAATAGGCAGGGGGATGTTAAGAATAATATAGAAAAGGGTGAAGCCAAAGAACTTACATGCATGACCCATGGACATGAACTAACGGGGGAGGGACTGCTGGAGGAAGTGGGGTACTGGGCAGAGGGGTCAAAAGGGAAAAAAATTGGAAGTATTGTAACAACATAATCAATAAAATATACTTAAAAAATTTAAATCACTGCTTTCAAGATATATCTGTACCTCCATGTACACTGCAGCTTTTTTCCCCAAGAGCCAAGACAAAACAACCTAAGTGTCCATTGACTGATAGATGAATAAATAAAGAGAATGTGGTACACATATATGCACACAAGGGAATATTATCCAGTCATGAGTAAAATCCTGCCTTTTGTGACTACATGGATGGACCTTGAGGGCATCATGTTAAGTAAAATAAGTCAGACAAATACTGTATGATATCCTTTTTATGTGAAATCCAAAAAAGCCAGACTCAGAATGATGATTGCAAGGGGCTGAGAAGGTGGGGAAATGGGAAGATGTTGGTCAAAGGCTATAAACTTCCAGTTATAAGAAGAATAAGCTCTGGAGATGTGTTAACAATACTATGCTATATACATGAAAGTTTTCAAAATTGGAAATCTTTAATGTTCCACCACAGACACACAAAAGGTAAATACATGAGTAATGGATGTGTTAACTAACCTTAATCATCTTGCAATATATACACATACCAAGTGATCATTTTTACACCTTTAACTTAAACAATGTTATATGCGATTTATATCTCAATACAGCAGGGGAAAAACGACAGTGTCCACCATCACCTTGCCAGGAACAGGAACCACTGGTGAATGAGTCCCTTCACCAGACTACAAAGAGCAACAAGCATCAAGATAAGCCAGGTTATGTGGCTCGTGGATTGAGCGTTGGCCTGCGAACCCAGTGTGCTGGTTCGATTCCCAGTCAGGGTACATAATTAGGTTGCATGTCAGTTCCCCAGTTGGGGGCGAGTGAGAGGCAACCATACAGTGATGTTTCTTTCCCTCTCTTTCTCCTTTCTCCTCTATCTAAAAATAAATAAAATAATAAATAAATATATAAATAAAAATTAAAAAAATAATTCAGAGCCAAGACTCAAATAAAAATATATATATATATGGGCCAGGTTATGGTGGGAGAACAGGGCAGTAGAAAAGAAGTGAAGCATTCAAGGGAGAAAGGGATATTTTTATTGCCATATCTGACTGACTCACTGAAGGCTGAAAATGTAGGAAAGGCAAGAAATGACTTGCACACCATCCTAGAATTTGTGTTTATAACCAACAAGGAGTATGACTGTGCTGCTTTCCTGGAATGAACATTATCTGCAGGTCCTTTCAACCTTTAAGGACACAATGCAGTGTTACATACCATTTCTCTGACTTTCCCATTGAGATGAAAATTTTAATCTCCTGAGTATATATTATAGTAAACTATGTGGCAATCATAGCAAAATTAGATAAGGAATCAGGGCACTTATGTTAATTACCAGGAGGTAGGCCATGCTAGATTGTGTTTGGTTTGGTTGTTTGTAATAGAAAACCCAAAATAATGGTGGTCTCACATAGTGATGTAACCCTTTTATTAAGAAGAGTAGTCCAGAGATGGCTAGTTCAGTGTTGGTATTTAGTTCTTTGGTATTCAGGGACTCAGATGCTTACTATCTTTATGCTCTTCCTTTCTAGAGCTACCTAGCAAATTTAAGGTTACCTTATGGTCCAAGATGGCTGCCGCAGTATAAGCCACCAGGCACAGGCTTAGAAGGAGGACAGAACGAAGTTACAGGGGCAAAACTTCCTGCTGAGTCAGCTCTTTCTGAAGAACCATGCAAAGTCTCATATTGCATTTTCACTAATATCTCTTTAGCCACACGTTATTTAAATGCCCACATCTTGTTATATCGCAATCTGGGAAATGTGGTTTTTTATCTGCCCACATTGCTAGTTCAAATTAACTGGGGTTCTGATACTAAAAGAAGGTGAAGAATATATTGGATAAACAATTGAAGTGTAGACTTCACAACCTATAAAAACCTACATATACCCTAAGAGTTAAAGTCACCCATCATCTGTTTTACTATGTGAATGTGAGGGTTATATACATTCGAATATGTTGAATATATACAAGTCTGAAAAACTCTGGCTGTTAGAAAGACAGGGGTACTTTTTTTCTTTTTGTTTCTTCCCCCTATGCAAGTGTGTTTATATGCTTCTTCTCCCAAGCAGTATTATCTTATAAAAAATTTATACAGTTGTGTGAATAACATATATATTTGTTGCTTTAACCTTAATTATAATCATTTTCAATGCTGTCAGTCGTTCCGGGTGTTGTTACTTAATGTCCTTGTTCTTCTGGTCAGAATGGCGCTATTTTAGGCTCCATACCTTTCTCCTGTCCCTTTATTTTCATTTATTAAACAGGTACTGAGTACCTATTATATTACAGGCTCTCTGCTAGTAATAAGAAATACAAAAATGCGGCCCAAGATGGGACTGTAGCAAGGCCCTGAACTTATCTCCTCCCAAAATACACCTATAAATAGAGCAATTTCTCCTAAAGAACAACCACGAGTGACTGAATGTATTTTGTTTTACAAAAGAGAGAGAGAGAGACCTAGAGAAGAGTAGGGGAGAGAGACTCTCCTGGGGTAACTTCAGGAACCCCATCCAGACAGGGTGACTTGCAGTAGGAAGGGGTGTCATGCAGGGGCCCACATGGGCAGACTTGCCTGACTTAGTGATAAACCAGCAATTTAGGCACCTGGACTATACATAAAAATAAATCATATATAACCCCAAGGTGTCTGCCAAATAGGTGGGAATCAGTGGGAAATTTATGGGATGAGAGGTGTTGGTGAGCACCATTTTTTATGCCCCCCCACCAACTAGATAGCACAAGCAGGAGCTCAGTTAAGTGTTCTAGCTACCCTGCAAGACCTCCACAGTGTGCCCTTGGCCACCTCACCCTGTGACCACTGCAGTCCTGGCAAGCTGGCCCACCAGGGCACCACAGACACCATGCACCCTGGAACACTTCAGCCAGCATCTGCTACAGCCTGGCCAGCCTGCCCCACAGGGAACCCTGGAAGCCAAGTGCCCTGAGGCCACCTCAGCTAGTGCCATTGCTGCCCTGGCCAGCCAATTCCACAGAATGTGTCCCAGACCACATTCTGGTGTCTGTTACAGATCTGGCCCAAGGGTACCCCCAGAGCCCTGTGCCACTTCAGCTAGTACCCCCTGTACTCTCAGCCAGCTGGCTCACCAGGGTACCCCAGGTGCCATGTGTACACTTTGGCCCCAGCTGGTGTGCCGAAACCACTGGCATGTATATTCTACACAGAGGTCACTCATACACAAGGACACTCAAAGATTGGGATGGTAGTTCTATCTAATTCATAAAAACATAGAAACTAAAACAAAATGAGAAGACAAAGTAATATGTTCCAGTGAAAGAACAAGAAAAAAATCTGAAAAATCTATATGAAATGGAGATCAGTAATTTATTGTATAAAGCATCAAAATACTGGCCATCAGAATTCTCAGTGAACTTAGAAGGATACAGAAGCTCAGCAAGACATCAACAAAGAGTTAGAAAATATGATAAACAACCAATAAAAGCTAAAAAATAATTGAAATAAAAAAATATAGGAAATCAACAGCAGAAGAATGGATAGCACCTTGGAAGATGGAAGAGTGGAAATCACCCATTCGGAACAGAAAAAGAATTTTTTTTAAATGAGGATAGTTTAAGGGACTTCTGGGACATCAAGTACACTAACATTTGTATTATAGGTATCCCAGAAATAGAAGTGAAAAAGGAAGGGGCAGAAAAGTTATTTGAAGAAATAATGGCCAGAATTTCCCTAACCTGAGAATGGAAACATATCCAGGTCCAGGAAACACAGAGCATCCCAAACAAAATAAGACATCCACACAAAACATGTAATTAAGAATTATAGGTATGGGGAACATTTTGGGGAGAGGTCAGTGGCGAAGGGGAAGGGAGGAAAGGGAGGGAGATGGTACAGGGATTAAGAAGCATAGTAAGAGAGAGTGGAGTAACCAGGAAGATGTTGAGAAGAACTATATGCACAACCAATGGGGATGGACTAAGGGGGGTGGGGGGGCTGGAGGGTGGGGGGGGTCACTGGGTGGAGGGGAACAAAGGGAAAAGAAATTGAAACAAAACATGTTGTAATTAAAATGGCAACACTTAAAGAGAGAACTTTGAAGGCAGCAGAGATAAAAACAACAAAACTAGTCATATAAAAGGGAAACCCCAAAAGGCTATTAACTGATTTCTCAGCAGAGATTTTGCAAACCATAAGGGAGTGGTAGGACATATTTAAAGTTTATAATGATAGAAACCTACAATCTAGAATATCCTACCTGGCAAGGTAATCATTTAGAATTGAAGGAGAGATAAAGGATTTCCTAGACAAGCAAATATTAAGAATGCAACACCACTAAACTAGCTTTTCAGGAAATATTCATGTTTTTTTTTTTAAAGTTGGGGTGAGGAAGTAGATTATAACCAGAAATAAAAAATATATGAAACAAACAATCTCATGAGTAAAATCAAATATCTAGTACAGGCAGTGTATTAGCCACTTAAAAAATACTATGAATGTTAAAAGACAAAAGTAGCAAAATTAACTAAAATTATAATTAGTATGGAGAGGGATGTAAAAATGTAGTGTTTTAAGAATGTGTTCAGACTTAAATGTCTATCATCTTAAAATTTTAAAAAATGGTATTAACTACATTTTAGTAATTACTTTAAATGTTAATGGTCTAAATGCACCAATGAAAATACATAGGGTGGCTGCATGGATAACAAGACAAGACACACCTATATGCTGCCCACGAGATTCACTTCAAATCAAGACACATCAAGACAAAGTGAAGGGATACACAAAGATACTCATGCAAATTGAAATGAGAAGAAAAATGGGGTAGCAATATTTATACCAAACAAAATAGACTTTAAAACAACGACTGTAAAAAATGACAATAAAAAGTGTTACTAAATGATATAGAGGTCAATCGTAAATAGTTACATACCCGACACAGAATCACCTAAATGTATTAAGCCAATGTTAACAGACATATAGAGATAAATTGAGAGTTATACAATAGTAGAGGATTTTAATATCCCTGTACATCAGTAGATAAATAATTCAAAAAGAAAATCAGTAAGGAAACATTGGCCTTAAATTACACATAAGACTAGATGATCTGAGTATATATACACAGAACATTTATCTAAAAGCTATGGAATACAGCTTCTTTGCAAGTGCACATGGAGCATTCTCCAGGATAGATGACATGTTAGGCACAAAGTAAGTCTCAAGAAATTCAGGAAAATTGAAATCATATCAAGCATCTTTTCTGACCACAACAGAAATAAATTACAAGGAAAATGGAGAAAACATACACGGAGAGAAAACAACATGCTACAAAACAACAAATGGGTCAACAGAGAAACAAAAAGGAAACTAAAGAAGTATCTTGAGAGACATGGAAATGGAAATACAACTCTCAAAAATCTAAGGGATGCAGAAAAAGTGGTTCTAAGTGGAAAGTTCATAGCAATAAGGCCTACTTAAAAAAACAAAAAGCTGAAATAAACAATATAACTTTATACCTAAAGGCACTAGGAAAAGAATAACAAGCAAACCCCAAATTTAGTAGAAAAAGAAAATAATAAAGATCAAGGTGGACATAAATGAAATAGTGACTACAGAAACCTCAGAAAAGATCAATGGAACTAAGAGCTCGTTCTTTGAAAACATAAACAAAATTGATAAACCTTTAGCCTGACTCATAAAAAAAAAGCAAAATAAATAAAATCAGAAATGAAAGAGGGTGAGTAGCAACCAACACCACTAAAATACAAGGGATCATAAAAGAATATTAAGAAAAATCATATGCCAACGAATTGGACAACCTAGAAGAATAAATTTCTAGAAACATAAAATCTTCCAAGATTAAACCAGAAAGAAATAGAAAATCTAAACAGACTGATTACTAGTAACAAAATTGAATCAATCACCAAAAATCTGCCAACACACAGAAGTCTATGACTGGACAGCTTCATAGCTGAATTCAGCCAAACATTTATAGAAGACTTCATATCTATCCTCCTCAAACTATTTCAAAAAATTCCACAGAAAAGAAGGCTTCCAAAGTCATTCTCCAATGCCAGCATACCAAAAAATAACAAAGGCTCTATATGACAAACTCATAGCTAACATTATACTCAATGGTGAAAAACTGAAAGCTTTTCTTCTAAGATCAGGAAAAAGAAAGGATGCCCATTCTCAGCACTTTTATTCAACATAGTATTAAAAGTCCTGACCAGAGCAATCAGACAAAAAAAATCACCCAAACTGGAAAGAAAGTAAAACTGTCATCATTTGTAGATGACATGATAGTGTATATAGAAACCCTAAAGACTCCACCAAAACTATTAAAAATGAATTAATAAATGAATTCAGGTAAGTTGCAGAATACAAAATTAATACACACAAATCTGTTGCTAACAAACTATCAAAGAAATTTTAAAAAGCAATCCCACCTATAACTGCATCAAAAGAAAGAAAATACCTAGAAATAAATTTAACCGAACAGGTAAAAAACCTCTTCGAAAATTGAAGACATTGATGAAAGAAATTGAAGATGACACAAATAAAGGTAAAGATATAGATATACCATGCTCATAGGTTGGAAGAATTAATATTGTTTAGCTTTAATCTTTTGTGCGGTTAGTTTTCCTTAAATAATTATTGCTAACACTTACTATGTATCAGGTACTATTTGTAAGCATTTACATATATAATAATTACATATTTAATATTTAAGACACTTCTCTAAGGAGGGTTCTATTGTTTGTTCCATTATACAGATGAGGCAATAGAGGCAGAATTAAATTACCATACTTGCCTACAATCACACAGTTAAGTTAGTTAGATCCAAAATCAGATAACCTGTCCCTAGAATCTTTTCAAATGTGTAGTGAATTTTGGATACTTGTTCATAATTTAAAAATTAAGCATTAAATTGATTAATTTAGGTAGTTGACAGAGGTTATCTCTGCTTTCATGTAGAGAAGACAAACCCCAATGATAATTTCTAAATTACATTCCTTTCCTCAAATCTTTTTCTTCTCCATTGTCAGTGCAGCTTTCTCATACTTCATGGAGAAATAGAAGCCACCAGCTGGGGCCACTGCACATTTCTATAGGCTGCTTCAATGTTTTTGTCTTTCCCCTCTCTAAAATCAAGGAAAATGTTCTTAGGTGAGGATATAAAAAAGAAATATTAAAGTCTTTAAAAAGTTATCAATTTGTGGCTTCCTTCTATAGTGAATATTAAATATTTAAACATAAATGTAATGAATATATTTGTAATTACTGTCTGAGTAGTCTATTCTATAAATTTCACACACCAAAAATCTGTTTTATAGCCTAAGTTATAAGGAATACATTCCTATAGTTTTAAACTGACAAGATAAATTTAGATGTTTATATCATAAAAAATGTATTTCTGTATTCTAAACTAACATGATGATTTTAGACAAGTAAAAGACTGAAAATAAATACTGCATACTTGTTATGTGTGGTGAGAATTTTGGAGACATTTGTTTTTTTGTTTGTGTTCTGAAAAATAACATATTTTTAGGGACAATACCGGCCCTCCTGTCCTTTACAGAAAATAAGAAAAATAGTAATTATTTATTGTGTAATCAGTAGAATAAGCCTGATCTAGGCAGGAATCTGTTCTACACTGTGTCCTCATTTTCTGGTGCAGAGCAGACAAGAAATAGTTCTGATTGGCTTTGCAGAGGTTCTGTCTCACCCACTGCAAACCCAGGTGGGCATCAGTGCCAGCCTGAGGGTGGCTCTTAGTTCTCAAGAGACTGCATTGGTGACTGTGGCTTTGATCATTAGCAAGCATAGTCCTGCCTTGAATCAGAAGCACAGAAGACTGGCCCCAAGCCCTTGATAGGGAAGTGGGCCTTTGAACTGTGTGCTGCTCAGCTTTTACTGAAAGCTCTTGATGGAAATATCGAAGGAGGAGTGTTTAAAGGAACCATGGTCAATGCATTCCTTACTGTGAACCTTTCTTGGATTAAAAGCTCTGAAGTCTCTCCCTAGAAAAATATACTTAGAAATATACAAGTAAAGTGGTGTGTATAATTTCAGAGGCCCAAGTTCTCTCTAAAGCACATATTGACCCTGGAGAATCGAGTTCATGACTATATACAGGCTTTCTTTTTTGACAATTCTAATCAACTGTTAGGGATGGTCAAGAGCACAGTTTTGAAATGAATTTGAGCCCAGTTTGGCTTTAACCAGAAGAGCTCTCTGACCTACTTGCACTCACTGTGTATGGGTGAGGAGAGTGCCAGGTCAGGTAATGGGCTAAGTTTTGCATTCTTATTCTGGCAATTAGATAGACTAGTAGCAAGCTGTGTATGCTGACCACACACTTTCTCATTTCTCTAGCAAATTAATTCCATTGAATTAGATTGAACCTTAGCCTGGGTTAAGGAAAATAAAATTCAAAGTTTCCTGTGAGACCTGCCTTCATTTTTATTGTCAGAGTGTCATTAAAAATACTGGCCACCACGTATCAGATAAGGTGTTTTTGTCAAACGAGAGTATCAGGAAAATCTTCATTTCACTCGAGAATGCTATGCTTTCAGGACAAACATAAATGATATAATATACAGCTTTTCCTTTTGCTGTGGCTTTAATGAATATTAGTCATCATCAGTAAGGTCAGTAATTAATTATACAGGGCCCTACGATGATACTAATTTTTATTTATATCTCTGCTGTTCTATCAATATATTGCTCCATTGATGCAACTATCCACATAAGTCACTCCAAATTCTTTGTGGAACAAAGCAGAATATATTAAAACAAATAAAATTTTATGTATGTCAATATTTTAAATCTTCCATAAAAAAACAAGAAAAACATCTCTCCACCTTTGGCTTTAGAAAATTCATTAATTTTACCACTAAAACTGAAGAGTAATAAATACAAACTATTAACAAAATTGTGTAGCTAAGTCACTAGTATACAATTGGAGTCTTCCTCTCTCATGTTCCCTCTCTCCAGTACGACTGAACAACTTTTTTCCCTATAGACAAGTATTTTGTCTTTAATTTCATAGATGCTTAAATATAGGGAGAAACAATATAAAAATTCAAAAATATAAAAGCAATATAATTAATAATGGTTTTTTGAGTTTGTTTACTTTTGATAGAAACAAACCATTAGTTGAAATAACTACTCCCAAGCAAGTTTCACAGGTGCACAGAGAAGGCTGTCAATGGTCTGGCTCACCGTGTCTTCAATCTTTGCCTCAAAACACAGACTGGTATTTAAGTGTTGATTTACTCCCAATTCAAATATAAGTGAGAAAGAAGTGGCTGGGGGACCAAGATACACAGAAAATCTTGTATATGTTCTCTGTGGAAGGATCCAAGATGAGAACATGAGTGCTAAAAGAGCCAGAGTTTAGACTTAAAGAGGAACTGTGAGGAGACATGTGACTGTCATCATGAGGGAAGCCTCAAATGTTACACACTTCTTTGCCATACTTTCCTTGTGAATTGCATATGCCCGTGAGGCTCTGTTGTTCAAATTCATTTTAAAACACATTGGTTTCAAAACATGAAAAAACATTCACTGCATTAGGGAGATCATTTCTCCAGTTCTGGTTATAATGATAAGTGCAGTAGATTAGATGTTTCAACCTGTAAAATCAGCACAGTAGGGAGAAGACAGGTAGTTCTGGGCTCAGTCCTGGCTCAATGACTTACTATCTGTGTGACCTCCAGAAAGTTTATCAGCCAATCTCAGAGTCTCAGATTTCTCATACATAAAATAGGAATAAAATAGTATCCAACTCTCATATTCACTGAGCAAATTAAGTGCCATATCATATCTAAAGTACAGAGTGTACTAAATTCTCAATTAGTATTTGTTCCCTCCCTTCACTTTCCCAGTCCCTCACACTCCATCGATATTCAGAGAAGATGAAGAAAAAAGAGGGTGAGAACTCTCAGTCTTATTCACACCCAAAGTTACATTTTAGTAGTCAAAATAAAAGTGATCATATAATCTAAGCAAATAAGTAAGCCACATTGTCTGATCATAGAACAGAATACTTAAAAGAAGGCCTGTGAGTACAGAAAACCTAGAAATATGTAACATTTAATTATTATATCCTAGCTCCTCCTTATCTTTCCCATATAATTATTACATACTTTTCTAGGTCCTTCTTCTCTTTCCCATGGGTAGTAAGGAGGGTGGACAAAGGTAGGAACTTAGGGCAGGAATTGTGCCTGTTTTGTTTACTGAAGTATCCCAAGTGTGTAGGGTAGGATCCTCATTATGTATTAAGTACTTAAATATGTATTAGGTACCTAATACATAAGGAATTGAATAGTAAGAAAGAAAGGAGGAACATTCTGAGACTTGATAATCTGTTTTTCCTGGAGTTCAGGGATAAAAATAATTATTAGAATTATTTCTAACAAATACTAGAAAAAAAAGTCTTTATTTTCTACCATATTAATGGTGCCTGATCTTATTCATTTTCTTCAAGTACATAAAAAGACATCAGTAAAATGCTTCTGGCACCTCAGTGTAACCATTGGCCACAAATGAAGCAAAGAGTGGCCCTCCTGAGCAGCTTGAACTTAAGTACAGATATACTTCACTTTTGGAAAGTTCCTGTTAGGCTACTTCATTTTTATGAAAGACCTACACTAGCACTTGTTTTCACTAACCAAAACAAATCTGAAGAGGATTTTCACTTTTCTGGAAAAAAGTGATAAGCAAAAACAGCAATCAGCATTTGTTTTGCGGTGAGATGCAGCGAGAGTGGATCTGCCAAACCCCGTCCCCAGGAACTATGCTCAGAATCTCACATAAGCCCCTCAGCTTTAAACTGAGCCCATGAGCACCTCAGCTTTATCTTTAACATAATTTGAAGAAGTTTTGGCGTCTCATGACAAAGAACTGACAGATGAAGAACTGATGCAATTGTAAGAGGAAAGAATAGAAATCAAAATCAAACACAGCAGCAAATGGCCCAAAAGTGAGGTTGTCCAAGAACTGAACATGAAGCACTTATGTGAGATTTTTCGCTGTAATTCTCAGTGCTGCAATGATTGCAGGAAAGTATGACTTTAATTTTGAAAGGGCATCTGGGTTTAGGGTAGCTTTGCAGAATGTTTTGAGTGCCTACGAAGAATTTTATAACAGAAAAATGGGTGAGACTAAGCAGTCAAGCATGTTGTCATACTTAGAGCCTTCCACATCAGCCACAGCAGATGACAAACCTAAACTTTTGACCTCAAGGCAGGCAGACATAGAAGGTGTAGACATTAGTGACATGCCTGCCCTGATAAATTCAGAGGACAATGAGGTGTCAATAGATAACTCTCTTCTTCTTTTCCTACACCCCACTCTCCTGTGCCTCTGAGCACCCCAATGTCTGATGACTTAGCCTAGCACATCATTATCACCACCTCTCTGCCTTCCAGTTAGCTGTCTTCTCAATTCAGGTAATTGAAACTACACTGTACCTCCCTCAAAACAAACAAACAAACAAACGAGCACCCCAGAATTTATTTATAAATAGTGTATTTATTTTTACATGTTTAAACTTCAGTCACCTTCAAAGTACTCTCTATTTGATGCAATACACTGATCGCAACATTTTTTCCACTGCTCAAAACAGTTTTTGAACTCTTGATTTTGACGCCTTTTAGTGCTTCTGCCATTTTTTGTTTCACCTCTTCCACATTGGCAAAATGTTTCCCTTTGAGAACTTTTTTCATTCAGGGAAACAAAAATAGTCACTTGGGGTGAGATTGCGTGAGTAGGGAGGGCGGGGCATGAGGGTCATGCCATTTTTGGTCAAAAACTGCTAAACCCATAGTGCAGTGTGGGCAGGTGCGTTCATAAATCACCCGTCATGAAACAGGCAAATGTGTTGAAAGAATCTTAAAAAATATTCACTGAAGCCAAATGCAGCCTCTCACAACAATGCCACCTGGTACACTGATACAGATGGGTTCCTAGAACACTCACCTAGTGGGGGAATCCTGCACTACTAGGGACCCACCCTCCAGAAGATAATTCCATTTTTCTTTGGGTCCCTCCTCATATGATTTCTATGTTATACGGGCTGTGTATTTATCATATCATTTCTGCTCTAACTGTATGTTAGTGTTGTCTTAAGTTTTTTGTGTTATTGGTATGATTTGGTACGTTTTTTGGGCCTGGGAACACTAAAAACATTTCCAATATAAATTAATGGTAACTGCTTTTTGTCTTTATGCCATTTTAGCTTAAAAAGATTTTATAGAAATCCTCTACTTTTAGATAGCTTGGAAAACCTATATAAGGTATGAAAAGTGAGGCATGAGGCAAAGTAATTCATTTGTATTATAAAACACAGACACTCAAGCAAAATGGTTTGCTAGTTCTCAATGTTTGCTGTCTTGGTTGGTAAAACAACCTACAATTAAATATTCTTAAAACATAATGTGCTATGTGAGAAAGAAGATCAATAGAGGAGTCAACTAAAAATATTCTGCTGCACCAGTTAATGATTCAATTTACTTTTCAAAAGAAACTAGGACTACCATCAATCTTAGCAGTCTCTTAAACAAAATCTGGACACAGAATAATACACATGCTATAAGTTAGATTACAATGTTTTGAGGGAAAATATAACAGGTTTTTTTTTTTCCTAATGGCCAGCATCTGACAAGCGATGGATATTTTGGTAACCAAAAATAAAGTGCTGCACTGGATGCTAATAGAGATGATGGAAACAATAGAGGGAACTGTGAAGAATGGCTCTGACAGGTTATAACTTACTGCAGCTTAGGTTGGGTTCCCCGAAGACAGGCTTATAGATGGAGAGATGGAGCAGAAGGTTCAGTGGTGGAGAATTGGGAAAAACCACAGCTAAAGTAGTAAGGAAAGGAGGATTGGGTGAAAGAAAATGCTGAACTCCGGAGCTGGAATGGCCCCTCAAAACTGTTGCAAATTGAGGCAAGGGAGCTGGATTAGCCATTGGATGTGAGCTGCCCCGGGGATGAAGCATAACCCTGAGTAAGGCAGCTCCCTTCAACCAAAGGCAGTGCCCCAGAAGGAATACAGATGAGAGCCATCAGCTGCCAATGTTCCTAGCAGTATTTAGAACAAATATTGCACCTTGGTCCTAATTCCTTGGCCAGTAATAGCATCCACTAAAACTGACAAGTTTAAATAACAATATGTTGAAGAAAGAACAGTCAACATAATTAGCATATAGAGAACACTTGACAAATATTTGTTGAATGAATAAATGAATAAGTGGTTATTATGAGGGAAGAATTATAGTAATGAATTTAAAATTCATTAGAAGGAATTTAAATGAAGAATATACAAAATTAAAATAAACTATTCAGAAACAAGACAAACTTCCAGCCCAGATATCTATATTGTAACACTGTCATTTAGTTCAATCATTAAATTATTCATATTCTGAATTTATTAAGCCTTGAGAAAAAAGTAGAAGGAAAAGTTCCAAAAGGAGCTCTGATTTAAGGACAAAGGTTCAATAAGTGAGAGCACAGACCCTACTCACTCTGAAATAGTGATTATTTCACTATGTAAGCACTTGATAGCAAATATCACATCTTTAGAAAAGAAATAATTAGTCTAGTGTAAAGCAGCAGAGGGAAATGAAAAGCATCGGTGATTGAATCTTTCAAAATCAAATCTTCCTTCAACAAATGTAATCATCATCTAACATTCTTCGTGAAGGTCATTTCTGAGTACAGCCTATTCTGCTCAATCTAATGATCCAGCACTTCTTCCTCTGAGTGTTTGTCCTGCTCACCCTTGCAGCCAGCAATTTAATTACAAAAACATTTCCCCAGCATTATGCATTCCTGTGTTAGATGATGTCCCTTACTTAGCATCCACATTAAAAAAAAAGTTATATAAATTAGATGTTTGCAATAAATCAACAAAAAATGAAGTCACTACTTGGCTAAATAAACCCTGCTTAGTCCAGCTTCAGTCTAAAGGAGGAAAATAATCTGGATTCTTATTCGAAAAGATTTGGCCCATAATATAAATCAGGGCACAAACAACAGTACTGGTCACTCATTGTAGTGAATATCATGAATCTGAATCTCATACTCAGAATCGACTCCAGTAGGAATAGCTATTACTATTTATTTAATGGAAAAACCTCTCTCATGTTTTCAGATTTACCCCAAGGCTTAGCTACAAAAATATTTGTTTTTAAAATGAGAATTCATTCATTCTACAGGCTTGAGTACCCGCTGTGTGCCTAGTCCTGTGCTGCAGACCCTCACGTGAATTAGATAAACTGTCCACCCTCAACTGTGGTTACTGCAACATGTTTTCATTGTCTTTATGCCCTCCAAGGGCGAATACTGAACCCTCCAATTACTGATAATTCATAGTGTGTGTGATTCAACCCACCCTCCCAAAGGCTCTCTCTACTAGGGCTAGTGTACCTATGGTCATTTTATCACCTGTTCTTAATTTTACTTTCCTTAACTTTTAATTTTAAAGCTTTAGATTTTTTAAAAAAAATATGGACCTCAGACTTTGTTCTTCTTTCTCAAGATTGCTATGGCTATTCAAGGCCTTTAGTGGTTCCCATATACATTTTTGGTATATTTGTTCAAGTTCTGTGAGATATGTGATTGGCATTTTAATAGGAATTGCATTGAATCTATAGATTGCTTTGGGTAGTATAGACATTTTAATGATGCTAACTCTTCTTATCCATAAACATGGTATATACTTCCATTTATTTGGATCTTCCTCAATTTCTTTCTTCACTGTCTGATAATTCTCCAAGTACAGGTCTTTTACATCCTTGGTTAAATTTATTCCTGGGTATTTTTTTTAATGCAATTATAAATGGGATTATTTTCTTAATTTCTCTTTCTGATAGTTCATTATTGGTGTGCATAAATGCAACTGATTTCTGAATATTTATTTTGTATCCTCCTACTTTACTGAATTAATTTTTCAGTTATAGTAGTTTTTTTGGTGGAATTTTCAGGGTCCTCTATATACAGTATCATGTCATCTGCAAATAGTGACAGTTTTACTTCTTTTCAGTTCGGATTTTTAAAATTTTTTCTTCTTCTCTGATTGCTGTGTCTAGGACTTCCAGTACTATGTTGAATAAGAGTGGTGAAAGCAGACATCCCTGTCTTGTTTCAGATTGTAAGGGAAATACTTTTAGATTTGCCAATTGAGTATGATGTTGGCTGTGGGTTTGTCATATAAGCCCTTCATTATGTTGAGGTATATTCCCTCTATAAACACTTTACTGAAAATTTTTATCATAAATGGTTCTGGATTTTACTAAATGCTTTGTGTGTATCTATTGATATAATCATGAGATTTTTATCTTTCATTTTATTTTTGTAATGTATCGCATTTATGATTTGTAGATATTGGAACAACCTTGCATCTCTGGAATAAATCCCACTTGACCATGGTGTATGATCTTTTCAATACATTACTGGATCCAGTTTGCTAATATTATGTTGAGAATTTTCGTATCTATGTTCATCAGGGATATTGCCCTATAATTTCCTTTTTTTTTTGTAGTGTCTTTATCTGGCTTTAAAACTAGAATAATGTTGGCATTATAAAGTGAAGTCAGGAGTCTTCCCCTTGAATTTTTGGAAGTTTGAGAAGGATAGGTGTGAATTCTTTGAATGTTTGGTAAAAATTCACCTGTCAAGCCTTCTGGTCCAGAACTTTTGTTTGTTGGGAGTTTTTAATTTAATTTAATTTTTAAAATTATTGCTTTAATTTTATTAGTTGTAATCCATTTATTCAGATTATTTGATTTTTCCTGATTTGGTTTTGGTAAATTGTATGTTTCTAGGAATTTATCCAATTCATTCAGATTGTCCAATTTGTTGGCATGTAGTTGTTGGTAATATTTTCTTACAATCCTTTGTATTTCTTTGGTGTCATTTGTTACTGCTTCTTTTTCATTTCTGAATTTATTTATTTGGATCCTCTCTTCTTCTTTCTTGATTAGTCTGGTTAAAGGTTTGTCAATCTTGCTTATCTTTTCAAAGAACCAGCTCTTGGTTTCACTGATTTGTAATATCTTTTTAACTCTATTTTATTTATTTCTGTTGTGATATCTTATTATTTCCTTCCTTTTACTCACATTGAGCTTTGTTGTTCTTTTAAACTATATTTTACTGATTATGCTATTACAGTTGTCTCAATCTTTTTCTGCTTTGCCCCTCTTCACCTGGTACCCACCCCCTTTCCCTCCAGCAATCCCCACCTTAGTTCACGTCCATGAGTCTTTCATATAAGCTCTCTGGCTTCTCCATTTTCTTTACTATTCTTAACATCCTCCTGTCTATTTTGTACCTACCAATTATGCTTCTTCATCCTTGTACCTTGTCTCTCATTCTCCCCATTCCCCTACGCCACTGATAACCCTCCATATGGTCTCCATGTCTATGATTCTGTTCCTGTTCTAGTTGTTTGCTTAGTTTGTTTTTGTTTTTTAGATTCAGTTGTTGATAGTTGTGAGTTTGTTGTCATTTTAGTGTTCATAGTTCTGATCTTCTTCTTTCCCTTCAATAAGTTCCTTTAACATTTCATATAATAAGGACTTGGTGATGATGAACTCCTTCAGTTTTTTCTTGCCTGGGAAGCTCTTTATCTGCCCTTTTATTTTAAATGATATCTTTGCTGAGTAGAGAAATCTTGGCTGTAGGTCCCTGCTTTTCATACTTTGACTATTACTTGCCAATCACATCTATGAATTTCCCTCTTGGGACTGCTTTACTGTGTCCCATAGATTTGGGCTGTCATGTTCTTATTTCCATTTGTTTCAAGGTATCTTTTAATTAGTTCCTTGATCTCATTTTTAACGCCTTCATTGTTTCAATGCATGTTATTTAGCCTCCATGTCTTTGTGTGTTTTTCATGTTTTTTCTTTTGATTGACTTCTAGTTTCATACCATTATGGTCAGAGAAGATGCTTGATACAATTTTAATCTTAAATTTATTGACACTTGTTTTGTGTCCTAACATGTGGTCTAACCTAGAAAATGTTCCACGTGCACTTGAAAAGAATGTGTATTCTGTTGCTTTGTGGTGAAATGTTATGAAGATATCAATTAAATCCATCTGATTTACTGTGTCAGCAGCCATGTAAAAATATGCATATGGATAAACTTAAATGTAACACAAGAACAATAAGCAAAGTAATTTTCTCAGCTTTTGTACTTCATATTACAACTAATAAAATAATAAGTAATATATTGATAATGGAGTATAAATGATAGCAGTTTATGTAACCAACTAAAGAAAGGTTGGTTTTTATGGAAGGTAATTACTGATATTTTCAGACTTTTAGGTAACTTTAAAAAAATATTTGTTTATTTATTTTTTGAGAGAGGGGAAGGGAGGGAGAAAGACAGTGAGAGAAACACTTATGTGAAAGAGAAACACTGATGTGGAGAGAAACATCGATTGTTTGTCCGCTGCATGTATCCCAGACATGTGCCCTAACTGGGAATCAAACCAGTGATCTTTCTTTCCTTTTTAAAATTTATTTTTATTGTTTTTCTATTACAGTTGTCCCACTTTCTCCCCCATTGTTCCCCCCCACCTGGCCCACCCCTTCTTCCACAGTCAATCCCCACCTCATTGTATATGTCTATGGGTTATTTATACTAGTTCCTTTATTAAACCCTTCCTCTACTTACTCCCTCTCCCCCCTCCTTCCCTCTGGTAACTGTTATTCTGTTCCCTGTTTACATGCCTCTGGTTCAGTTTTGTTCATTTTTTTGTATTGTTCACTAGTCTACTGTATTAGGTGATATCATATGGCATTTTTTCTTGTTGTTGCCTAGCTTATTTTGCTAAGCATAATTCTCTCTAGTTCCAGCCATATTACTGCAAATGGCAGGAGTTCCTTCTTTCTTTCTGCTGCATAGTATTCTATTGTGTAAATGTACCACAGTTTTCTAATCCACTCATCTACAGATGGGCACTTAGGCTGTTTCCAGCACTTGTCTATTATAAATAACGCTGCTATGAACATAGGGGTGCATAAGTTCTTTTGAATTGCAGTTTCAGGAGTCTTTGGGTATAATCCTAGTAGTGGAATTGCTGGTTCAAAAGGCAGTTCCATTTTTAGTTTTTTGAGGAAATTCCATACTGTTTTCCATAGTGGCTGCACCAGTCTGCATTCCCACCAACAGTGCAATAGGGTTCCTGTTTCTCCATATCCTTGCCAGCACTTGTTTGTTGATTTGTTGATGATGGCCATTCTGATTACCGTAAAGTGGTCTTTCATTGTGCGAACCAGTGACCTTTCTCTTTGCAGTACGATGCCCAACCAACTGAACCACACTGGTCAGGGCCAGATTAAGTTTTAAGAGATATTTCCCAAACTGTGTCTTCATTGTTTTTAGATAATAATGTCTGCATTGCCCTTACACAACAGGGTTATGAGGTTAAATAAGATTTTACCCCTATTGGAGTTTTATGATACAACTATTATAAGCTCTGAAATTTCCTGTAGTAAAATAAATTATTTAATTACCCTTTATTTTTCTGTCATATCATTTGACCAAGTGCTGTTTTTTTTCCTAGTCTACTACCTGCAGATATCCGGAGAAAAACCACCATTTTGCAGAGCACAGGTTGGGAATAGTACATTAAGCACATAGTTACCTTGATTTCTTTTCTAGTAAAGTTTCAAACATAAGCACAAATACAGAAATCAAGCAAAAAAGAAGAAAAGAGGCTGAGTAGTTGAATCCAGGATGTTTTAACCCTGAATGGGGTCCGAGGTAGACTGGCCTTACAGCTAATTGTTGGACTTAGGAGATAAAGGGGAAACTTTCCTCTGAAAAGAGAAGAGGTCAAATAAAAACCCGAATAGAGACTTTTCATAGGAGGGCAGAGTCAATTCCAGAGGCAGATAATCATGTCACAATGCTGGGAAATGAGCTACTTGGAAGGCAAAATCTTAGTGATTCTAGAACAAAGTTAGGAGCTACTAGGAAGGTTTCAGAACCCATGTACTCCCATCATACTCTGTACTGATCACACTAATACTGTTATTAATTTTCTTAAAGATTGTTCTCAATATTGTTCCCCTCTTACAATATCTCTCTTTTTCCCTTCCTCCCCTCTTCTCTTCTTCTCCCTGTAAGTGTCTTTTAAAAAACTATTTATTTATTTATTTATTTTTAGAGAGAGGGAAAGGGAGGGAGAAAGAAAGGGAGAGAAACATCAATGTATGGTTGCCTCTTATGCCCCTCCCCCCACCTGGGGACCTGGCCCACAACCTCACAACCCAGACATGTCCCCTGATTTGGAATCAAACTGGCAATCTTTTGGTTTGCAGGCTGATGCTAAATCCACTGAACCATACTATCCAGGGCTCCCTGTAAGTTTCTTGATGATAGTGACCATTATGGTCACTTCTGTATCCACAGTAGCTATGACTTCATTGGTGTTGAATAAATATACATTGAATTAAAAACAGAAGGAGTGAATGAATAAAAGAATGAATGTTCTTGTTCTCATACACTATATTGAACTCAAAATTCTTTTCAAGTGCAGCTTATAAATAATGTAGTCCTTAATCAACTGTCTATATTTACATCAGGTTAGAAAGTACTGGAATAACAGTTATCAACCTTCACCTAACTTCTGCTCTGTTCATTAAAGTTCATATTTATTTCTAACAAATGACACTGTAAAACATTCAGACATTTCAGATAAAGCTAAGCCATCCATCTTCTGACTATAAACAACCATGCTGGAACTCATATAGTCAGTTTCACATATAAGATTGTTGCTTTGGGGTCTTTCTATTTTAAATAATGTGGATTATTTAACTTTCTTCAGTGGCTTTTGAGGATTCACAAAATGGTTATACCACAAGCTATTTAATTTCCTCTATTGATAAATATTTAGGGTGACATCATAATTTACTATTATGGGAAATGCAACAATGAACATTCTTGTATCCTAGATACCGAGAAACAAATTTTTGGATCATAAATTTTAAAATTAAATACTGTGAAGTTGTCATCCAAAAAGTGGCTTACTAAATATACATATCTATCATCAATATAGAACAAATACACTTCCTATACTTCTTCCAAAATATTTTTATTATCAAAGACTCTGGGAGTGGAGTGGGGGGAAGGCAGGGAAAAGCAATGGGGGAAAAATTGTGACACCTGTAAAAGAACAATAAAAAAAGAAAAAAATAAATAAGAAGTTTAATTTTTTTTCTAATAATTTGAGCAAATACTTGTATCTTATTTTGCACTTCCCAGATTACCATGGAAGTTTAGCAAGATTTTATATAGTAATTGTTACTGTATTAATTTTAGCTAATATATTTTAAATTTTATTAAAATATAAAAACCATGTTATTATTATAAATTACTTAGTCCTTTTACTAATCATTGTAAGCAAAACTGTACCTTTAAATTGTTCACAAATATATATTCAATGTGGCTTCTAAAACAATCTCTAGTATCCCAGACTTTGTAAATGTGTAATGTCTCTCCAGACATTACATTTATAGTGCAGTTGACTTTGTGCCTAGCACAGTGTTAGGAGCATTGAGAATATATTACAATTGTGATGGTTTTAGCAATCCAGTCATTTGTCCCCACATGAAACTCTAATTCTACCTCATTTGAAAAAAAAAAAAAGACAGTTTTCTTGTGCTGTCAAGTAGCATAATCATGATCACAAGCAGAGAAGATTACTATAATTGAATGATAAAAGTTATTGACTTATCTGACCATTACGGCGCATAACAACCTTTTTTTAATAAGTAAAACTGCTTATAAAAGTGGTGTAGACAGTGGATGGGTAAAAGAATAAATGGACATGAAAAGGTATTATTTAAGGTATTTTAAATTCACACACCACTCCATGTCCCCACCCTGAACAGTAAACAGTTAATATAATGGATAGTTTTTGAACTAATATTTTTGGAACAGGAGTTGTTAAGGCAAGAAAGTTATTACAAAAGGAGAAACTTGTAGTTCTTCACTATTATTTTCAAACCGTATTTGTCATAAACAAATCTAAAACTTTTTAAAATCAGTTTTTACTTAAATAAAAGATCACTGACAAAGAAAATGCAGATTCCCATTGTACTGGCAACTTAATGTTTAAACTCTGAAGTAGTTTGTTTTCCTATTTCTGTTCTATCAAAGTAAATTCAATTAGATAAGTATGAAAAAAAATTCCTATATATCATGCATTTTTTCCTGATTTGGTAAAAGTAAATTAGATTGTTGCAGAGTCAGGAAAATTTGTTTGAAATATTTGAGGTATTTTTAGAGAATTATATTTTACTCGAGCTCAACAAATAATGTAACTTGAAAAATTTCCAGCCTCTTTCACTTAAAAACAACCCCTCTGGAATTTCATAACCTCATGTGAAGAAGACTAAACTGAGAATCAGGAGATTGCTTTCAGGTCTGGGCTCTTATACCAAACAACCAAGTGACAACACCTAATTCTTGTGATTTCTTTCTTTTTTTAAAATTTTTCTGTCTTATGGAGTAAAACAAGAGTTTTATTTGAGTTGAGAGATGCAAACTCAATTTCCTTGATATGCCTTCCAACATTAAAAAAAGGAGAGATTTCATACGAAGACAAGTATTTCAAGTGTTTCTTGAAATCCTGTGTGGTCTGGCAACACAAGTCCATTGTGCCTACATTTTAACTACCTAAGCTGGGGCACAACTGTCCACCCAGAGGGCACAAAAATTCCACTGTACCTACTCTCACCTGGCCTGATCCATTTATTTATTTTTATGCACTGCAGACCCTACACTCATTTGAATGTTCACCTAAGGGTTGGATGAATGTCTATAGAGCCTTCATATTCCAAAATGTAAAAGGGTGAGGTCCCAAAGGATTTATTGGTGAGTTAATCAGGAAAGACAACAAATGTGTCCAGATTGACTCTACCTCTTCATGTCTCTCCCTCTTGTCTCTCACACAATGACTCAGTAACAGGCTTTTCTGGAAGACTTCTGTCTCCCACATCTCCAAATACATCACACATCTTTCTAAGCTCTTGTTTTGCACCTACCCAATCATTTTAACCTAACTATCTTTGCCTACTCTTCTCTAGTTCCAGATTTTGTTCTTCACCTTCTTGGTAGACTTGATATTTCAGTCCACGGGCTTGATAAACTTATTTCTCTACAAGGCTGCTTTATGAAGGGCAGAGAGTCTAGATTCTTATTGGCTAACACTGGCAGTTGCAGACCATTTCTGGCCAATTCCCCATTTAGCCATGCCTCCTAAAGACTTCAGCCTATTACAATGTACAATACCAGCTGCTGTCGCAGGGTGCCATGCTGAGGTGGCGCACAGGTGCTCCTGTGCAAAGAAAATTTGAAGCCTTTTTCTGGGATTCATTTTATAAAAATGTCCTTTTTACATAAAAGACACAGATGTCTGGAGAAATTAAATTAAATGACCTGCTTCATTTCAAAGATAGACTTTGAACATAGATTCCCCGCCCCCAGATCTTAATAGAGGGTAAAGGAAAACTTGAGCATTGAATGGGTAAGAATGAAAAAGGAATGAGATAGGCTTGGAGCTGAAGAAATATTCACCAATTGATAATTGCCTTCACATCCACTTGAAAAAAATTGTTATTTTTATTAGGTATTAATAGGAATCTGTAAAACTCTGAACAGTTTTAAGTTAGCACATATAAGGAAAAATTACCTGAAGAAGCTTTAGCAGCATAAATTATCAGACAGAAAAAGTCTTAATATGTTTGAAATGAGAGCCATGAGAAGGAACACTACACATCTTCATTTGAGCCTCACGCAAGAAATTTTCGGCATGATCACAGAAATACAAACTTGAATAACATATATTGATTATTTTTTAGTATTTAGCTACATGGCCATTTAATATTTCTATTCTCAGATTTTGCATGACATTGACCCTTAGGAGAGAAGGAAAACTCTGACTCCAAAAAACCTCCGCTGCCTTGCGGCATACCTCTTCAGGGGAAAGGCTAAGGGAGTAAACCCCGACAGAAAATCCGGAGCCGGAGTCCCTAAGGCGGTTTGACGTTGTAGTCAACACCGGCAACTCCTGCGGCGCACCTGAAGCCAAGCTGTATTGACTCCGTCTTTCCCTTGGACCCTTCAGCTGTGAAGAGAGGGGGGGTCTGCTGCATGGGCAACAGCAGACCCTCCATATCACCCCGCCCAGGCTCTGTAGCTTCAGCTTCACTGGAGAGGACACTCCAGCGTCATCGCAAGATGTCGATTCAACACGGGAGGAGACAGATACCGTGTCACTCCCGAGTCGGACTGCACAGCCATTCTCAGCGGTGCAGATAGACTCTTAAGAAGCTACACCATCGTCTCTCGAGACGGACGGCTGCCGCCGCCGCCGCCGACGACGACGACCCTTAGGAAACAGTATTTTTGTTGTTGTTTTATCCTCACCCACATATATATTTATTGATTTTAGAGAGAGGATGGTGGGAGATGGAGAAACATTAATGTGGATTGGGTTTCTCTCAGACATGTTCTGACCTGGGATTGAACCCACAATCTAGGTATGCGCCCTGACCGGGATGAGGCTCCAACCAATTGAATCACCTGGCCAGGATGGAAAAAGCTTTAGATCCAACTTTTACTCAGTATTTGTACTCCACCATTATTTCCCATTTATCTTCACAATGTGCCTATCTCACTCACTTTGGGTATTCTTTCTGAAATATTCCATATAACCAAATATCTACTCTAGATATTATTCCTATAGTTTCCAAAATGTAATTGGGATGAGACTATTTCTGTTCTCTGCACAATTTCCACTTATCTGTCTTCATTGGATTAAAATTTACTTTTTTTTTTACAACTAGAGAGGAAATAATACCTATTAAATTACAAATTGTAAGGTATCGGAGTCAGTGCTAAGGATACTGAAACATCATTAGTGAAGGAATAGAGCAGTAAGTCAAATGCTGGGTTCTGGGGTGTTTCATATTATGTGCCTATTAAAAAGATCTTAAAAAATCTTCAGGAATGGAAAGATACAAAAACAGATCATTCTCTCATCAGAAAATAGTATTTTAGATGGGGGACATAATATACCTTCACCTCACCAGGTTCTGGGTCTTAGGGATGTTCCTGAAATAAATCTGTTGATCTGAAAACAAAAGGAAATTTTCATTTACATGTTAAAAAGCTTTCATGCTGCCAGGAAGCGACCTAATCACTTGACTCTGTATCAACTGTTAATGGTTTCTGGCTAAGGATTCGATTTTCTTCATCTTAATCAACAAGGGATCAGCTCTTTCCAAATGGATCGAAGTCTACTGGCTAATCTGATTCTAAAACACAGCACTCAGTTTCTTTGTTCTGAAAATTCTTAAGTACATGATCATCTAATTTCAGTGACAACTGATATAATATTGATAATATTTATAACTCATTCCACTTCTTTGACAAATACCTGGGAAACTTAAAAGCATCATACATATGTCATTTGGGGAAGGTTATGATATATTTACTTTTCAGTTATGGATAAAATAGGTCAGATACCTTTAAAGTTAGCTGTTTTCTATAACAGATTAGAAACCTTGATATGAGGTAATACTAGAAGGAACCCAGCTGGTAGTCATCAATTTAAGCATCTTTTAAAAGCAGATGTGTTAAAACCCAAAGTAGGTGTGAGGAGAACATATGTCTTAGAAAAGCAATGCATTTAGGAATGCAGCCACTGGGAAGGAATTTGTCAAGCATTTAATTCAAATTCTTGCTTTTGAAAGGAAGAAACTGAGGCCTAACATGATTACACAGAAAATTTTCTAGAGTGGCCCTTTCCCTGAATTTTACAACTCATTTAACTTGAGTAGCATATTCCTCATTCCAAATCAGTATTTCTTTCTCAAGAACCCTTGAAAAATACTGGGATGTTACCTCATAGATTCTTTACCAGAAAACATGTGATTATTTGCATTGTTCTACATCTTTGTTTCAAATACCTTTTCAGGAAAGATTTAAAATTGTCACATTGACACAAAATGTGTTTAGTTGGTTTGCTCTCTCAATACAGATGACTCATTTCAAGCCCCAGCTGTGTACCACTCAATCAGCTATGATTTAAAAATTCCTCAGGAGGTAAAATGGAGGAAAAGAGGGAGTTATACAGTTCTCATGCTTAATAATGAGAAAGAAAAATATTCATAATAAAATTCTGTACCAAAGGTATTTAACAATACAAAAGAAGAGTGTGTGTGTGTGGATGTGTGTGTCTATTCCCTCTTTATTTTCTCTTCAGTATATTCTATCCTTTAAACTAGTGACATTTTCTTTGTTAATACAGGAAAAGAGGCATGAAATTATATTTGCATGATAGAATCCCTTTGAGAATTCTGTACACTGTAAACACAATTTCTGTCAGTTCATTAGATATTCCATATTTAATAGTGCCATAAACTGTTTGCTTCTGGAATTGTTTGCTGGCACTAAAATACTAGAAGGCAAGGTTGCACTTTAGAACAGAGGAGAGAAAATTGAGAAAAAGAGCAACAAGGTATCCAACATGTCAGAGGGATATGAAATAACCATTTTAGGGTTAATTTGAAAAGTATATCATTCCATTTGTGGCTACAGAAATTTTATAATGTATATTATTAATGTGGATACAGAGTCTATGCAAGGAAAATTGCCAGCTAGTGAAAAAGAAAGAGCTGTATCCATTATTTCAATTAATATATATAGCCAGTTAGTTTAACCTTCATTAATATGTATTACAGTCATCCCTAGGAATCTATGGAGGATTGGTTCCAGGATCCCCTATGGATACCAAAATCTGTGGACATTCAAGTCCCTTATATAAAATGGCATAATATTTGCATATAACTTACACACATCCGTCTGTATACTTTAACTCATCTCCAGATTATTTATAATATCTAATACAGTGTAAATCTTATATAAATAGTTGCTGTACTGTATTGTTTAGAGAATGACGAGACAAAAAGTTCTGTACATGTTCAGTGCAGATGCAACCAACAATGGCCTAACTACATAGTACATGTCAGCAACAACCTACCATTTTTTTCCCAAATATTCTTTTTCTTGAAGTTGCCTCACAGATTTTATCAATGATGTGCTGATTATTTTTATTTCTTTCATTTTTATTGAATTTATTGGGGTGACCCTGGTTAGCAAAATTATACAGGTTTCAGGTGCCTGCACAATTCCATAACACATTACCTGTACATTGTATTGTGTTCTACACTCCAAGTCAAGTCTTTGTCCATCACCATTTATCCCCCTTTTACCTTCTTCTACCTTCTGCCACTTCTGCCACTTCTCTCTCCCCAGAGACTACCACACTGTTGTCTGTTCTCATGATTTTTTCCCTCTTTTTTCCCCTAATCCCGTCACCTCCCCTGCACAGATCTCCCCCGCCCCCTAGACAGCTGTCAGCCTGCTCTCTGTTTATGGGTCTGTTTCTTTCTGTTCATTATATTCTTGATCTGTGTTTGGTTTAATCTATAGATGTGGAACTCTTATATGTGGATGGACAACAGTATATGGAGACTTTAAAACTTCGACTTGATTACAGATGGCATCAATGCTCCAAATCTGAACACGTCTTTAGTACTGAGTTATAGTTAAAGGTGGAAGCCCATCTCTTACCCAGATTTTACTTTTGTTCTGAGTTGAGTCATGTCATCTCTCTTTTGGGGGCTATTTAGCAAAGATATGGCCATCATATCCATATATTTTTTGATAGTCTTTCAACAACAAGTTTTCTCACTCTGATAATTCTAGATGCCTTATCAAGCAACACAGCCACAATTCTCCATGGATCTAAAGAGTAATTTATTAATCCTAGGTACACTAGTTACAAAGAAGTAAATCAGTTCTAGATGAAGACAAGACTTGACAACAAATTTCAACCAACATTAGCTAATGATTTAAACATATATTAACTTCAATTTACGTGCATACTTTTTTAGTTGATTTTGTTTGTTGCCTTATGCATTGATGAACACATCATTTCTAAATTTTTAAAATCCTCACCCAAGAATACGTTTTTTGATTTTAGAGAGAGAGGAAGAGGGAGAGGGAGAGAGACAGACAGACAGAGACAGAGACAGAGAGACAGAGATAAAGACAGAGAGAAACATTGATGTGAGAGAGAAACATCAATTGGTTGCCTCTCACACACACCCTGACCCAGGGATGGAACCTGCATCCTAGGTATGTGCTTTGGCCAGGAATCATACCCGCAACCTTTTGGTGCATAGGCTAATGCTCCAAACAACTGAGCAACCCAGGCAGGGCATTGATGAATACATCTTATATGTGGTGCTGTAGATTGGGGAATATGTAGCATGCTTCTTGGATCTGAAGTTGTAATTGTTATTAAAGATAAACTATGTTTGAGTCAGCATCATTAATTTACAAGTTGAAAACATAATAAAAATTTGGTAAAATGCCTTCTTTCACGTTAGCTTCTTTCCTCAGATATAGACAAGGGCTTTGTATTCAAGGAATCCCAAATGGAGCAGATGAGTACCTATTCCTGTTCCCTAAAAACGTTTTAGCTGAAGCATAATGGTTAAGAGTTCAGACTCTTTGGGATCAAATTATAAGTGCACCACAAGTCAGCTGTGTGACTTTGGGTAAATTCCGTAACCCCTGTGTGCTTTAGTTTCCTCATCCATCAAATGGAGGTAATGCTATCTTATGTGTGGTTGTGAGAATTAAATAAGATAGTAGTATATGTAAAGAGCATAGATCAATATGATAGAAAATATTAACTAAGTGTTGGCCATAATTATGATCATTATAAAGTAAAGATGGATCTTATACATAGGGTCAGCTATTCTTCAACAAAGGTGCCAAGAATACACAATGGAGAAAGGACAGTCTCTTCAACAAATGGTGTTGGGAAAACTGGATATCCACATGACAGAAATTAGACCCTTTTCTTACACCATACACAAAAATCAACTCAAAATGGATTAAAGATTTAAATATAATACCTGAAACTCTAAAACTAGAAGAAAATGTAGGAAAAAAGCTTCATGACACTGGTCTCTAGCAATGAATTCATAGATATAACAGCGAAAACATAAGCAACAAAAACGAAAACCAAAACAAGTGGGACTATATCAAGCTAAAGAAGCACAGCAAAGAAAGATGAAGGGATTAGCGAAAGAGCATATATGTATAAGCCATAGACACAGACAACAGTGTGGTGAGGGCCAGAGGGAAGTGGGGACAGGGGCTGGGTGGGGGCAGGCAAAGTGGGGAGGAAATGGGGACATCTGTTATAGTGTAAACAATAAAACTGAAGTTGAAGAAAGAAGACAATCAACAGAGTGAAAAGACACCCTACAGAATGGGAAGAAATATTTGAAACCATATATCTGATAAGGACTTAATCCCTGAAATAGGTGAGAAACTGAACAACAAAAAACTAATTACTCAAGAATAGACATTTTCCCAAAGTAAATATATAAATGGCCAAAAGTTATTTGAAAAATGTTCATCATCACTAATCAAAACCACAATGGGATATCACCTCTCACTTGTCAGGACGGTTGTTATTAAAAAAAGAAAAAACAGCAAGTGTTGGTGAGAATGTGAATATATTGGAGCCTTTGCACCCTGTTGGTGGTAATGCAAAATGATGCAGCCACAATGGGAAACAGTAAGGAGGTTCCTCAAAAAATTAAAAATGGAGCTAGCAATCCCACCTCGGGGAACATATCTAGAAAAATTAAAATCAAGATTTTCAAGAGATATCAGCACCCATATTCATTGCAACACTATTAACAACAGTCAAGGTGTGAAAACAACTTAAATGTCTATTGACAGATAAATGAATAAGAAAATGTGCTGTATACAGAATGGAACAATATTAAGCCTTACAACAGAAGAACCTTGATGTTATTATGCTAAGAAAAATAAGTGAGTACTGCAATGATTCCACTAATGTGAGGCATCTAAAATAGTCAAATTCATAAAGACAAAGACTGGTATAGTGGTTAGCAGGAGATAGGGGAAGAAGAAATGAGAAATTATTAATGAAGAGGCATAAAGTTTTAATTAAGTAAGATGAATAAGCTCTAGAATTCTGTTGTGCCACATTGTACCCATCACTAGCAATACTGCAATGTACATTTAAAATTTGTTAAGAGGAGAGATTTCATTTCACGTGTTCAATCATACTGAAAAATTTTAAAATAAGTCAGATTTTATTGTTGAAAAAGTATAATATATAGAATATAAATTGAGTTTTATTCAGTTTAATAAATGGCTTTTTTCCTATACAATTCTCAAAACATTATATGCATAGCAAGGTCTAGGCAAGTAAACTAAGTAAGGCTATAAGTATAGTTTCTTTTCTCCTTTGTCACACATATGCTGAAATGCCATAAAAAAAAATTGAGGGACTTGACTCATTTCAGCCAAGATATCACAGATTGGTAGTACATTGTGTTCAACACCAAATTGTTTGGGAGATGAATTTCAAGAAGAAAATGCCTATTGTTTAGAAGCCAACATAAGAATGTTGCTGTGTTTTATAAATACAGGAGTGGAATCTCAAGATAGGCTTGAGGTTTCAACACTGTATTTTCTTTTTTAGGCAAATTTCAACAAGATAGAGGTTTGCTTAGCTCCCTGTGTCAAGGGGCATATTTCTTTAAAAAAAAAACTTATTTATTGTTTTTTTCTATTACAGTAAGGGACAGATTTCTTAATGTGGCTCAAAGTACCCACACTTTTGCCAGTGACTGACCTGACACAGGCCTGTCCCCAAGAAACTAGGTGTTAACAGTGCAACAATTTCAATCCTTAGGTCTCTGCATCTTCACTTACTGAAGAACCCAATTTCTTACTCTTCATATAGTGGCCTAGAGAGCAATGTTTAAATGACATTAAGGCAATGCCCAGAAAGACATTAGGTCCCCATTTCTGTCATCCTTGGTGTGTACTCAAAAGCAGAGGGAGAAGCAACAGCTAGAACAGAGAGCAAAGATGGCAACCAAAAATTTCCTCCAACTCCATAGAAATCTGGCTTTGCGAAAACAAAACAAAACAAAACAAAAAAAAAACACCAAAAATGTGGGATGATATCAGTGCAAAATATGTTCTATTTTCCTATAGTTTGTTGATTCAATGACTCATTTTAAGAAAGGAAATGGAGACATCCAATGAGTTTTGTTAAGATGCTTATACATATTCACCATCATGATAACATGTTTACACTATACTAATTCTCTATCATCTGAAGAATGAAAGGCAAGCCTTCTGTATAAAGATTGTCATATCAATCCTAATAAAACCTTTTTTGATGAGGAATATTAAGTGGGAAATATTTCTCCTCAGGCTATAGTTACAGAGGTCAAAATGTCACAAGATTAAGAAACATTTTCAATGTCAAAACATGACATTTTTACAGAATCTGTGGCCATGGTGTCCTTTTTATCTGATGGTCCATGTTTAGTTTGAACAATGTTCTTTATAATTATTCTACTTCTAATTTGAAACTTTCTTTTGTACTTTTACTGACACCCCCATAAGAAACATTTTCTAATTAGCATAGCTATTATGATAAAACAGAACTAAAAAATAAGGATGGGGTTATCCTGAACTTTCGTTCATGCAACCTTCCTTTCTTTAATATATCATCCTTGAACTATTGGTAACGGAAAATACACTAGTTCCTTGTCAGAGTGGGAAAGATCTTTCTCCTAGGGGCTCCTACAAAGGATGGTGACCAACTGTTTTTCATCTCTGTTAGGGATTGAAGCAATAATTTCTTAACTCATTAAAGGGTATATAGGTACAAATAGATTAATTAACGATAAAGGTTTGAAATCTCACTTTGGGAATCTCTTTTAAAAGAAAATACTGGGAATCTCAGTTTGATCTAAATGTGGTCTCTTCTTGCCTACAAAGTTTCTTTTGAGAAATCAGCTGGTAGTCTTATAGGCTCCCCTTTGTAGGTCACTCTCTTCTCTTGCTGCTTTTAAGATTCTCTCTTTAAACTTTGGCATTTTAATTATGATGTGTCTTTGGTGTAGTCCTCTTGGGTCTAGCTTTTTTGGGACTCTGTGCTTCCTGGACTTGTATGTCTATTTTCTTTGCCAAGTTAGGGAAGTTTTCTTTCAATATTGTTTTCAAGTAAGTTTTCAATTTCTTGCTCGTCCTCTTCTCCTTCTGGTATCCCTATAATTCAGATGTTGGCACTTTTGGAGATGTCCCAGAGTCTTCATATTCTTTCCTTGTTTTTTGAATTCTTTTTTCTTCATTCAGTTCTGGTTGAATGTTTATTTCTTCCTTATGTTCCTATTCATTGATTTGAATCCTGGCTTCCTTCCCATCACTGCTGGTTCCCTGTGAATTTTTCTTTTCTTTCCTTCTTTTTTTTTTACCTTTTAAAATTATTGTTCTTTTACAGTTTTCCCAATTTTTCTCCTGTTGCTCTCCCCTGTCCCGCCCACCCCCCACTCCCACAGTCAGTCGCCACCCTGTTGTCCATGTCCATAGGTTATTTATACTAGTTCCTTGGCTAGACCCTTCCCCATCTTTCCCCACTTCTCCCTCTCCCCACCTTTGGTCCTGTCAATCTGTTCCTTGTTTCCATGCCTCTGGTTCTATTTTGCTCATTTGTTTTTTTTTCTGTAGGTTCCTGTTATAGGTGAGATCATATGGTATTTGTCTTTTGCCACCTGGCTTATTTCACTAAACATAATACTCTCCAGTTACATCCATGCTGCCACAAAAGGTAGGAGTCTGTTCTTTCTTTCTGCTGTGTACTATTCCATTGTGTAAATGTATCAGTTTTAATCTACTCATCTACTGATGGCACCTAGGCCGTTTCCAAATCTGTGTGGAAGATTTCAAAAGGTTTAGATGTAGCCTACATCTTTTCAATCAGTTTAGATGTAACCTACATCTTATTTTCTGCCTTTCATCTCTGTAGGTCATCTTGATAAGACACATTTTCTCTTTTATACTTCATCATTTCTAGCATGATTTAATGAATTAGATCAACAAAGTACACTAAGCTTTCATGGGCCACTACTCTGATTTATAATATTTATAGAAGCAATTTGTTTTTCCCTTTGTATGGATCTTTCAAGAAACATTGGAGCAACAGGACTAGCAAATCTCTGAAAAAAATGTATTGAAAGAAAAAGAAGCTGAGTCAGAAACTTGGTGGTGAGTTACTCATTTATCATTTTTCAAGTGTTAGCAAATGAGAACTAAGCTGAAGGAAATTTATTTGACTTTTGAACATTGTCTTAGCAGTGAATAAAAGACTGATGATTGTCATGTACATTTAAAAAAACATTTTAACTTACTACTAAACATAAATAAGTGATATAGTGTATTTCTTCTATAGTACTTATTAAATGCAAAAACTGCAAAGATAATTAACAAGACACTTAGATGGCACTATGAGTGAAAAGACAGGAAATTAGGATAAGGGAATAAGAAATGAGAAAAAATGCAAAGTTCATTTTTTGCAAACCAGGATTTTTTGGAAAACTTTAAGATCAAAGGACAACAAGTTTCTTACCAGAGACAAGGACAAAGTACAAAGGACAGATTATATTTCTTTTACAGAGTCTATTAAAGTCTGATTCTCTTTCCTATAGAGGTCAATCACTTCATCTAATGTCTGATTTTGAGAATATTCATAGTTGGGTCACCCCTGAGTCAATGGGCTCTGTCTAAATACTGTTTAGGAACTTACGTAAAATGGGTGTGACCTTCAGTAGTATAAAGCCATGAAAAACATCTCTACACACCCCTGTTTTGAACACTGCAATCAATCACTGCACAATTAAGCAAATAGACATTTCCTGATATTGTTGTCCAGTGTTGGGAAACAACAGAAATGTTTGTTACAAATGCAAATTCCCAGGCTTTGCCTCAGGCACAATGAATAGTAGAACCAGGAGGAGTTTCTGGTAATCTGCATTTGCACAGTGGTCTCCCTGAGCCTTATCTTTGGGCAGGTTCTGATACATTGCTTGCTAACACTTCCACTGCTCACAAAAAAACCAAACATCAACAAAGATCAATACAAATGAAACAACAATATTCATAAGTGATGTCTCAAGACAAGTTATAATATGTAACCAAAATTGATTTCTCAAGTCCACATTACATTTTCCTCCTCTTCCTAGGGATGGCTCTGTTCTAGTTTGCAACAGTATTCCAAGGTTGGCCTCTCTCATCTCTTACTGATTTGACTGCCTTGCTCACACCTTACCACAAGGGGCTCAGCCTCTGGTCACACTACATGGAGCTCACTTCTGATCACCTCACTCCTCCTTTTGGAAAAAAAATATTAGTTTCCTATGTGTCCAAAATAAAGGGAAAAAGGAACTGATAACTTCTTGGAATCTTTCAATAATTCCTGATAATTGGCTTCCAATTTCTAGAGTTATTCAAATTTTGAGTTTCTAGGAGCTAGAGGTCAGATTGTAGCAAATACTACATCAGTAAAATTTTTTTTACTATTATAATCTTATTACTGCATCCTTCCTACCATTTAATTGATTAATATTAACTAAAATCTGTTGGTCTTGATTATGCGATGGATAGTATTTTACCATTTGGCATTCTTTGTTTAAAAAGATTACTCTTAATATTCTTTGGGAATCTTTTAAACTTTACTTTTTATATATGTAAGCCAGATATTACTTTAAATGATTACTAAGGATATTAGTGTCCTCATGGGAGCCAAATTTATCCTACAGCACTAAAACAATAAGATTCCAAAAGAAACTTCAGTTTACCTGCAGACTGCATATCTCCTTCTTCCATTTATCTGCCAGTTATACAAAGGTGCTAACCAGAATAGAACTGACCTATAAGCTCATTATTTTCAAATTTTGATGACCAAAATCATTTACTTTTTTTTTTTTTTTTTTTTTTGCAAAATATACTCCTCATGGTTGTACAACTGTTGACTTATTGGTAGAGTTTCTAATAATTGCATATGATCTGCTGCCCAAATCTCAATAATAGTATTTACCTAATTACAGACCAGAGGTGAATAGGATCATTTGGGGTGAGTATGGTTTAACAGAACTACTGTTCCTAGCCTAGAAAAACTGGTTTTCTTTCCATATCATTTTAGCATTCAATAAATGTTGATTAAATAATTCTTAGAATATTTAAAAATAAAGTTAAAATATGCCTGGGAGCTCACAGTCTCATGAGAAATAATGCATATCAATGTATAATTATAAGTTGTTAAACCATAGTTCTGTCCACCATGCTGAGATCAAAGTAAAGAAAATACTTAAATCTGTGTATCAGGGCATTATCTCTTTTCATCTCCAGCTAGTGCTTAGCATAGTGCCTGAAATATTCTCAATATATATTTCTTGAAATAAATAAAATAAATAAACCATTGATTAAATGATCTGATGAAGAGTAATCAAAAGGAGGAATGGGACTATCTAGTTTCAGGGGATAAGGGGTTGACAGAAAGTTCTTTCTTGAAGAGTCTGAGTCTGATGGACATGTGGAACAAGCTGATGGAGGTATGTGGATACATGGGTCTGGAGGTCTAATCTGGGGATAATAGTGCCTTTGAGACAGGATAGTAAAAGGCCAGAAAAATTCTTTGGCAAGTGGAATATGGAAACTGAGACAGATAGCTGAACAAAATGGCCAAGCAATTTATAGCTGGATGCAGAAGTTCACCTCCCTAGAGAGAACAGTTAGGCCTCAGTTGTATTTCAGCATCAGGCCCAGAAAAACAGCAGAACCAAGTGGGCAATGCCAGGCCCAGCTATAATGACTAACAAACCCCTGCCCAGCACTGACTAGTCAGTGCAGACCAGGTCCCTGAAAGGGCACACCTGGAACACTGATGAATATTCTGCTGAAACCTTCCTCTGAGGTCTACCCTAAGATTCCTGCCTACAAGAGAGAGATAAAGGCCTCAAGACAAAGGCCTCAGCCTGCGAGCTCTCCCCCTGGGGAGCAGCCCAGGCCATTTCCCCCATTCCCATTCCCTTCCTCTTCCCCTACAGGCACACATCTCTTAAACTCTAAAGTACCCCATGAGACTTGCAATCAGGGAAGCAATGGGCAGTGGTAGCTCATCCCTGGGTCTCAGGCTAATCCCCTGAACCTGTCCTCAAGTCCCCTTTTCTCTGACTTCCCAGTGAGCCTAGGCTCTCCTGTTGCTTCTTCTATGTTAAGTCTTTTCTTGTTTTACTGTCCCCAGCTTTAATAAACATACGATCCTAGTCACCTGGATTCGTGTTGTAAAAACTTATCTTCACAAAGTCAAGGACCCACGCATTATGGGCTTGCCCTGGGCAGACCCACTCAGGGCCATCTCCCCTGTCTAGTAACACTTTGACCTTTGCCCTCTAAACTAAGCAGGCCCAGAAGGCCAGAATTCTGAAAGGTGTGACAAACTTTGAGTGTAAGATTGAATAAGACCAGACTAAGATTTTAATGACCCTTATTCTTTGCTTCTGGGTACCTGATCTTGGAACGAGGGATTTCTGTTATAGAATTATATGAGAGCATATTTTCCAGCCTACTCTATTAACTTACTCCTATGTTTGATTTCCAGAAGAAAATTAAAGTCAAATCTTCCTTAACCTTCCTCTGACCCAAAGCAGAACAGTTACGTTTTTAAAATAACTGTTTCTAAGTTCTCCTCTAAGAGTTTCCTATCTTTATAAACAATGCTTAAGCAATCTCTTCGAGTAATAAAATAGCTTACTTTAAAATAAGATATACATAATTAACAGGATTAACATGTTAATTTGCTTGTGGATAATAGTGAGATAAGGAGTTGCAGATTACCAAAATATTTTAATTTAGAAAGCTATTTTATAAGTATTACTGAGGTAAATATAATGAGACTTCTTAGTTATAACACAGAATTGCATTGTTTCATGATCAAGCCTTATGCACAGTAGCCAATAGCAATATAATAGATAGAAGAAACAGACTAGATCTTATTTATGAAGTGAAGACTGTGTAGGTACAGATATAACTTCAAAGGTATGAATGTATGATAAGAGAAATTGACTAGAAACCAAGCCCATGTGACTTAAGTGTCAGTAGCTAAGGGAGGATGTCGATGTTTTTACTTTTAGTCCATTCATATTAGAGGTCTTAAGACATACTCTACCCTAAGAAAAAAACCTTGGTCAACCCATCTTCATCCAAATTAAGAATTGAGTTGTCATGTGGTCCCTGCATCTGCTCATCACCTGTAGAATGGCTTCTCCTATTTGGTTGATAAGGTTTGATGAGAAACAACAACTTTTATTTGAATTAGGAGACTGTCCGTCCCAACTGGTGCATGTTCATTTGAATCAATATTAGAAAAATAAATAAAATATAAAAATTGTGAATTCTATCATACCAGAGAGTATATAAAAACTCTTAATTGGCCATTTTCAAGAAGTGTGTTAGTTTTTGAAGAAATAAAATTGCTGCTCTGGGAGGAAGAATTGAAACACTAATCTGAGCCATGAGAGCCTGTGCTTGACATTTTAAAATCATGAAATTCAAATTCTGCCTTTTATACTTACTTGTACCATATTGATTCTAAATTCCTTGGAGTTTTTCACAGCACGACAAAGCATGAAGCATACAGTTTGCCAAATCTTCATTTGGTCACAAGTAGCATTTATCTTGAGGAGTCCTGCCAGTCAAGCAATGCCCACTCATCCATACATTATGATAATCTAAGCCAGATTTTGATCATTTTATTTTATTTTTTCCCTTGACAGTCAAACAAATCCTAGAGTATGGATGGACTGACAAACTGGAAACTGGGACCTGATAAATTTGTGGTCTTTGCTAGATCCATCCTGCACCAAACCAGAGGAGGGTGTGCAGACAATTTTGACTGTAAGTGCCAACAATTATGGAAAGTCTGAATATTACTCATCAAGGCAAAAGCAGCAGTAAAAGACTGACTTGGGACTTAAAAAGAAGGGCTGGCATTCACCACTGTTTGTATAATAACACCTTTCTTAGTGTAAGGCTTACTCTTTAATCTGAGAACTACTTGTATACAGTTTTTAAAAATGTTTCTATCCTTTGTAAACCATTAGTTCACATATGACCTTTAATCTCATAATGAAATGAAAAGCTTGATATATGTGGGGCAGATGATCATGCCACTGACTGGGCTGTATTTGGCTCTGGACAGCCACCCTTGCTGATGCTCTTCTCATGCCAACTTAACCCTACCCAACTCCTGAGTCAATCGGGCTGAGTGGCTTCAGGTCTTCTCCTTCTGTTTGGATGCACCACTCACGCTGATTGTCACATCTGGGGTCTCGGTGCTCCCGAAATAATTCCTCTGGTCTAGCCTCCCATCATTGCCCTTTTGTCAAAATTACCCTCTTAGTTGGCCCAAACCTGAATTCCCTCGGGTCCCTGATTCCTACCTATGGGATTTTGCCTCTGGCCCCTTATAAAATTCTAGTAAACTTCCAAGCATTTCAATCCCTTCCGGGAGCTGGGGCATCTGCCTTACTCTCATTTCTGAGTTTGACCTGATAACCTCCAATCTATCTGAGGCTTTTCTTGCTTTTGTCAGTCTTTGTCTCCAGCATGTTACACAAGGACAGACTCTCCAGATGTGGATTGCCTAATAGGCCACACTACTGAGTACTAACCCTGTAGTCTCTTTTAGGATACCCTATTATAACCATGGACTTGGACTGACTTTGACTTTTCTCTTTACCACAGTCATAACTAACTCTAGGATTACCCATTCATCCATTCCTCTGCCCATGCACCTACCCACCCATGCATCTTTTCATTTATTCATTCATTTTTTAAAAGTATGTTTTGATTATGTCGTTACAGTAGTCCCAATATTTTTTTCTTTGTTCCTCTCTGCCCAGTCCCTCCAGCAATCCCACCCCCCTTAGTTCATGTCCATGGGTCTTGCATATAAGTTCTTTGGCTTCACCCTTTTCTATATTATTCTTAAGTTCCCCCTGTCTATTTTGTACCAAATAATTATGCTTCTTAATCCCTGCACCATTTCCCCATTTCTCCCCTCACCCCCTCCCAGCTGATAACCCTCTAAATGATCCCCATATCTATGATTCTGTTCCTATTCTAGTTTGCTTAGTTGGATTTTGTTTTTATTTTTTAGATTCAGTTGTTGATAGTTGTGTTTGTTGTCATTTTAATATTCATAATTTTGATCTTTTTCTTAAGTAAGTCCCTTTGATATTTCATATAATAATGGCTTGATGATGATGATGAACTCCTTTAGCTTTACCTTGTCTGGAAAGCACTTTATCTGCCCTGCCATTCTAAATGATAGCTTTGCTGGATAGAGTAATCTGGTTGTAAGTCCTTGCTTTTCATGACCTTGAATACTTCTTGCCAATCCCTTCTTGCCTGCAAAGTTTCTTTTGAGAAATCAGCTGATAGTCTTATAGGCATCCCTTTGTAGGAAACTCTGCTTTTTTCTTGCTGCTTCTAAGATTCTCTCTTTATCTTTCACCTTTGGTATTTTAATTATGATATGTTTTGGTGTGGTCCTTGTTTGGTCTGGCTTGTTTGGAACTCTCTGTGCTTCCTGAACTTGTATGTCTATTTTCTTCTCCAAATTTGAAGAGTTTTCCTTCATTATTTTCTCACATAAGTTTTCAATTTCTTGCTCTTCCTCTTCTCCTTCTGGCATCCCTGTGATTTGGATGTTGGCATGTTTAAAGTTGTCCCAGAGGTTCCCAAGCCTTTCCTCATTTTTTTCAATTGTTGTTTCCTCATTCTGTACTGGTTGACAGTTTTTTCCTTCCTTATGTTCCAAATCATTGATTTGAACCCTGGTTTCCTTCCCTTCACCATTGGTTTTATGCGGATTTTTCTTTGTTTTATTTAACATAGCCTTCACTTCTTCCCTTATGTGTTTGCCATACTTAAGCATATCTGTCAAGCCTGTCAGCATCTTTATCACCAGTGTTTTGAATTCTGCATCTGTTATCTATCTCCTCATCATTTAGGTTGGCTATCTCCTCGTCGCTTAGTTCTCCCACTGGAATCTTGATCCATTCCCTCTTTCGGGCCATACTTCTCTCTCTCCTGATCTTGACAGGCTCCTGTGCTTGTTTGCCTCTGTGTTTTAGGTAAACTGTCGCTCCTGTTAGGTCTAAGAGGCGGAGCCTTAGGTATTCATCAGTAGAGGGTGACCCATTTCACCATGGTGTGGCGCTGTATGTGGGGGAGGGGTCAGAGGGGGAACAACGCCTCTTGCTCAATCCTCGTCCCTTTTCCAGGCACTTATCCCACTTTGTATGAACTGGCACCTCTCTAGCTGTTGTCCTGGCTGTCGTTCCCAGAATGGTGTGTCTGCAGATTTTCTAGGAATAAGCAATAAGGCTCTATTTTCCTGGTGCTGGGACCATGAACTTCACAGCCTGGTCCGGTGCTGGGAGTGCTCCCCAGGTGTCCCTCCCAACTTCTTAAAATGTGTGACTGCGGTTTCCACTGGCCTGCTGCTGCTGTCACTGCTGTTGCCTCCATGCCACATCCTCTCCACCCTGGCTCCACCCCTCCTGGCTCCCTGGATGAGTATTTCTTCTTTATATCTTTGTTTGTTGGACTTCCATGCAGCTTGATTTTCTGGAACTTCTGGTTGTCTCTAGTTTTGAGGTAGTTGTATTCCTTCTTAGCTGTGGAGGGAGATGCAGCGTGTCTGTCTAGGTCTCCATCTTGGCTGGTAGTCCTATTCATTTTATTAAGGGATTACTCTAGGCCAGATCCTATGCTCAGTGCTGGTGATAAAACAGTTGCTAAAACAGATATTATTTCTGTTCTAGGAAGGGGAGACAAACAGTTAAATAAGCAACTACAATCATGTGTGATAGCCAGCCCTCTCTACATCTGCCTGGGTAGGTGGGTCCAGTGCCAATGCCAATTCCTTATGTTCTTCATTGACCTGTTTCTCTGTGAGCTCACAGCTGTGCCCTGCTGAGGCCACATTGGCTCATATTTTCAGTTCCCTTATTGAAAACTTTAGGAGGAAAAATCATTTCAAGTCAGGAGAATGAGTTATTAATATTATATGTATATTTATATAATAACTCCTTAAATTTACCTGGAGTTTTAGAGTGCAGAAATTCACTTAATTATAGATCTTATTCTATCTTTAGAGCAGATTTGTAAGGTATAAATAGAGCAGCTATTATTTTTATCCTAATTTTATCGACAAGAAACTAACTTCCACATAAGTTAAAATAGCTTTAGCAAAGTTTAGAGCTGGAATCAAAATCGAGTTTTATTATCAAATTTAAATATTTTATTGTTTATGCTATCACAGTTGTCCCAGTTTTTCCCTTCATCTTCTTTCAACTAGTCTCCCCCTCCACTTACAGCTGTTAGTCTGTTCCATGTTTCTAAGCCTCTTGCTTAATTTTTCTCATTAGTTTATTTTGCTCATTAGATTTCACTTATACATGAAATCATATGGTATTTGTCTTTCACTGACTGGCCTATTTCACTTAGCATATTAGTCTCCAGTTCAGCCATGCTGTTGCAAAAGTTAGGAATTCTTTCTTTCTTTCTGCTGTGAAGTATCCATTGTGTAAATGTACCACAGTTTTTAATCCACCCATTTACTGATGGGCACTTAGGCTGTTTCTGGCACTTGGCTATTGTAAATAGCGCTGCTATGAACATAGGGGCGCATGAGTTCTGAATTGGTGTTTTGGGATTCTTCATGTACATTCCCAACAGTGGAATCACTGGGTCAAAAGACAATGCCATTTTTAACTTTCCGAGGAAATTCCATAAAGTTTTCCACAGTGGCTGCACCAGTCTGCATTCCCACCAACAGTGCACTAGTGTTCCCTTTTCTTTGCAGCCTTACCAGCACTTGTTGTTTGTTGATTAATTAATGACAGTCATTCTGACAGGTATGAAATGATATCTCATTGTAGTTTTTATTTGCATTTCTCTGATGGCTAGTGATGTTGAGCATTTTTTCATATGTCTATGGCCACCTGTATGTTCTTAGAATAGCGTCTATTCAGGTTTTTTGCCCATTTTTTAAATTGGATTGTTTGTCTTCCTGGTGTTGAGTTGTATGAGTTCTTTATATATTTAGGAGGTTAAACCCTTGTCAGATGTATCATTAATAAGTATGTTCTCCCATAGAGTCAGTTCCCTTCTCATTTTGATGATGATTTCTTTAGCCATGCAGAAGCCTTTTAATTTGATTTAGTCCCATTTGTTTATTTTCTCCTTTGTTTCCCTAAACCAATTCTTATTATTGCTCATATGATTCTATGCACTTTATTCACAATTCAGTGGGAATGTACCATTTCTAAAGTCTTAGTAATGCTAGGTCCAGTATTACTATCTACATTTTTAAACAGGTTAGTGCTCACAGAATAGCCTTGTATAATTACAAGTTCTGGAAAAGTGACAAAAGATAATGCACAGAATTCTAAAGTGTTGATTTATCTTCCATTAAATATTTCTTTAATATTTGAACCCAAGTGGGAAGTGAAAAGATGAAATCATTTATCTCTTATCTTGGAAGGATATGCAATAATTACTAAACCCTCACAGAAACAGCAGGGAGATCTCAAAACATTTTCTACAGAACACTTGGAGATTTCAATTTATGACTGAAGCTGTACTGTGGCATTTTCTTCTCCACTACCCTTTATGGAGAAGACTTATCCTTTTATCATCTGTTGTTATATTTAATTAGAATTGCCAGAATGTGTTGCTGTATGTTTGTTTCTTCTTTTCCTTTTTCCATGTACCAATATGACTTTTACTTCTCTAAATAGCTGGTGTCCTTGAAACTGCAGTTCAGAGTTTACTTTTAGGGTCAGCTTCCTTCAATCCATTAGAGTCAGTATGGTTTTGAAAAATGCACCATGATTATTTTGAAGCAAGAGTGATATAGAAACTTAAAAGTCATTTATAACTCTTTAATTCTCCTAAGCAGAGCAACCTGACAACCACTGGGGTGGGGTAACAGGAAGTGGGACTGCCACCCTGGTACTTTCTATGCCATTTGCTCTCAGGTGATTTTGTCACTTAGTTTGTAGAATGAAGAACTTTCTTCTGACTCATTTGCTCTCTGATCCTTTAGGTTTAAGTACAATATATATGTTTGCTGAAGGTGTTTTGAGTAGTACTACTATGAACTTGTCACCATGGGAGCCCTGTGAGAGATAGTATATTAATAAAGAGAAAAATTCCAAATCTCTTATAATGAGAGCTCTTTTAAAATTAATTTTTTTGTCAAGGGTTTGAATCGACACCCTTCTCAGGATGACAAAGTAAGCCAAAGTAAGTCTGTCTTTGAAGAGCAGGTATTTCTTGCAAGTTGGAAAGAATCCCTATTCTGTAGGGGTTAGATCACAGTTCATATAATAGCTCCGGGTAAATAACTAGAGAAAATCGGCAAGTATAAATCTAACTGTATGAGTGTACGTGGTGAGACAAAAGGGATGTGTCCTTCCCTTACGGAGGGAAGCAAACACTGCTTAAGTGTTAGCATGAATTTACTGAATAGAAAACTCCCTGTAACTTTACTGTTTTCAATTGTTTTCTCAACTATTACATTTAAGACCCAAATGCACCCACAATGATAATGATAGATGATGATAATCTGAATTTGGATTTTTCATATTTAGTAACATTTAACATTTTGCTCAATTTTCAGCCACAATAGCAGGTCCTCAAAACATACTTTCTTTAATTACATTTGACTCAAAGAAAATAAACATTGTTTTCATTATTTGAGGACTGGCTTTGGAAATGCATACTCCTAAAATGGTTAAAAGAAAACTTTTTATATTTTGATGATATGTATCAAAACCTTAAATCAGGCTGAAATCAGATTTTATGATTTAAACAATCTTTAAGTATTTATCCTGAAGTACTACTTTATGTGTTTCAAGAACAGAAAGTTGATATTTTCAAGAAGCTTTTTAGCAGGGTGAAGTATGTATCAGCATATGCTGTGATGGCAAGTAATTCCAAACATCCCAGGGACATAATACAACACAAGCTTATTTCTTGCTCACGTGGCAATACCAGGGAGGTGGCAGGGTCACTCTGCTCACCAGTCACTGAGGGCTACAGGCTGACAAAGGTTTCATCTGGACACAAATTTCTAAGTACTCTAAAGCAATGGGAAGAGATCAGGGACTGCACATTGGCCCCTCAAGTGTCTTCTTATCAGTGATAGAATATTTTTGCCCATTAAAAACTTTTTTTTAATAAGATTTTATTTATTTATTTTTAGAGAGAGAGAGAAGAGAGAGAGAAGAGAGAGAGAGAGAGAGAGAGAGAGAGAGGAGAGAAACATCAATGTGTGGTTGTCTCTCATGCACACCCAACTGGGGATCTGGCCTGCAACCTAGGCATGTGCCCTGACTGGGAATTGAACCAGTGACCCTTTGGTTTGCAGGGCAGCGCTCAATCCATTGAGCCACACCAGCCAGGGCTGCTCATGTTTTATTCACCAGAACAAGTCACATGGTCACAACTAACTTTAAAGGGGACATGTAATTCTACCATGGGCTCAGAGGGAGGACTGGCAATATCTAATGAACAACACTAATGCTACCACATGATGAGGAAATGTATGTGTGCCACCCAAGTGTCTCTAATGCCATCAGGGATGCCAGTTAAAACATCAGCCCCAGATCACTTAAAGTTACAATGTCATAAATAAGAAAGGTGAGATGTGCTGATGGACACATCATCGTCATCCCACTGTTGCCACAGATGATGCTGTCAATGTCAGTCAGAGATGATGACTTTCACAGAGGAGGTCTGTACTTTACTAAAGGGTATGTAAATACTGGGCAGATGGAAAAACGAGAGGGCTGACTATCCTCACATTAAAGAAAGATACAGTCATATGATGCATTAATTCAGGTCTTTTGTGAGGCAGATGCCAAAGATGGGATTAGATATGCCAGAGATTTATGGAGAAGGGACAGGGGAAGGTGGGGAGACCAGACTTCACAGCAGGCCTAACATCTCTGGAAGGACAGTGGGAAGGAAGGAGAAGCCTCTCATTGCATGACATTTCTGAAAAAGTTTTGGGCACAATGATGGGAGGGCCACAAGCCAAAGCCACTCACAGGAGGGTCCGCCAGTTTGCTGGATAGGCCTGCCACCTTGCTCCTGACATGCTGGGTCATAAGCCAGAAGCAGCACAAGGAAACACAGGCTTGGCACAAAAATATGGTGGCAGATCCAAAGCAAGAAGCTATGCCCTCAGACAGGCAGGCTCCGGCAACCAGAGAAAGTTGTGCATTTTTATGACCACACACTTGGTGCTTAGAACTTATCAATTCCAATATTAGCATTGGTTTTACTTGGATAGTACAATCCCAAGGGAAGCTAACAACTGATGCACTAATAAGAAAACTTTAGAGTCTAAGGAATTTTAATTTTGTCACTGAAACCAAACTATGTACTGTCATCTGGGACTGCAGTCTGAGACTTGTATAGTCTGGAGAATTCTAGAGAGTCTGAGATCCCCAGGGGCCACACAGGAAGTGAGATATTCACTAAAAAATACATGGGTGTCTCATGTGGTTTCAAATACCCTGACCAACCTCAGGCCAGGACATCCAAAGAATCTACAGAGCCCTTTTAATTTTGGTGGATTTTCCCAGCTATTCTGAGTCCAATATACCTCAACATCTCCCTCATTTACAGCATATGCAGATGAAAACTGGACTGATTGTGAAATAAATTTGTTAGCTGACTAGAGAGGTTGAATATGAACTTATTTTCTCCATTGTATATATTACCATCTGGCATACTATACATATTTCTTTGGAAACATTCATCAATGGATACTGAATGCTTTTTCTAAATTTGACAAATAAATAAACTAAAAACTAATAGAGAATTGGGGACTCAGAGTCTATATATTATGAATAAATGTGCTATCTAAGTACAAGTCTCTAGGAGATGAAAATGAGAGTAGAATTTCTCTGGTGAGAGAAAAGCCATGGCTAACATCATTGTAGCAGTATTACACGTTCTCTCCTACCAGTATCCAGTGTTGAAGTTTGCTACAATTTATGGGGGACTGGTTTTTGCCTTTGTTGTCCAGGAATGCCTTTATATCTCAAACCCAGAGAACTGAAATGCATATAAATTTAAGGCACTGTTGCACAGGAGGAAAATCCTTCATTTATCTGAATTCACAAAACACAGAAGAAAAATTTTTGTATTCATTTTCAAGTCCAAGCCTTTCTCATGTAATTTCACTTACCTGGAATACCCTTATGAATCTAAAATTTACCTAGTCTTTTAAGATCTAGTAGCATCAACATTTCAAAACCTTGTTGCCCTTGATTTGATACTCTACAGAAATGACATTCTATAGAGATTTTCTATTCCACACAATCCAGTACTTGGGTCCTACCTTTGTTTCTTCACTGATTCCCATTTGAATTAAAAAAACATAACATTTTTATCTTTTAGACTCTCTAATAAGCTCTTATTATATTATAAAATTCTATCTATTTAATATATATTATGTATAAAATAAGATATAAGCACCTCATTTTCCATATAAACATGTTTACCTTCTCATATTTTTTTATTTAATATCATCACACATACTATATATTAATGTACTCTATTTTTATTCAATAGCATGCTGCCTCCTCAATGTAACATAGGTTTGGCAAGGACAGGATTAGTTGTCTATTTACTACTGAATCTTTAGCCTTGTAATAGTGCTGCACTTAATAGGTGTTCAATAAATATTGAATGAATGAGTGAATTATGCACTTTGTGTTTTAGAATGAATTTAAGTCATATATATTAATACTACATATGTTTATGTTTATATGTATATCTATATGTATAACACAGTATGTATATTGTTATGTTTTATGTATATTTACTTTTGAAGTCATAACTTTAATCTTCTAATTCCCAGAAGATCATCAACAATAACACAGGTAAATTTTAAGATTGGGTTATTTGCAGATATAGATAAATATCATGCACAATATAACAAAATATTTCAATATAAAGTGTTAGAAATTTTTTACTTTTTTAGTGACTGTGTCATATCTAATAAAAGAAATAAAGAGAAATTATTCTTTATGGAATCATCTGAGCAAGAAGAGAAGGAATGGGATTAGCTGGTCTTTGTTCTACACTGCCATCTGCTGTGTATTGGCAAAACAACAGCTAATGTGGCAAATGTTCCAAACCCGAGAGATGGAAAGGACTTTAGAAACCATCCAGGTACATGCAAGGAAATAAAGACACTAGAAATTAGGTGACTTGGAAGTTTATTGTTTGTCTTGTTATTAGAAGAGCAGAATGTGAAGAAAGTGTTTGTGGCAAAAACACAAATTCTGGAGTTAGATAGACGTAGTTTAGCATGTTGGCTGCATGGCCTTTGACAAGTTACATAGCCTTTGGGGGTTAATAATATTTATATTACATTATTTACCTGAGAATTCTATGTGATACAGCTATGTCACCTGCCGCACATGGCTGTGTTTTTGAACTAGGAATTATTATTGTCCTGCATATATGTAAGTTCTTCCATGGCAAAATTATTTTCTCTTTAAATTCCTGGTGAGACAAAGCATCTCAAGAGCTTCGTTCATAATAGATACTTAATAAATATTTCAAAGAGAGGTCCCTCACTTCACATTACAAATTACACTGAGAATCATATATTGGGGATTGATGAATCTGTAAGGTCCAAGTGATATTGAACAACTTACCTCTTCATTTGCTTTTCATGTGGTGTCCTAACCTGTGAATGTGTGTTTCATGCAAATCATAATCTCTACGTCTCCTATGTCAGAATATTCATGTTCACTACTTTTTTATTCAAAGTTTACCAGTGCTAAACTTCACTAGTTCTAGTCTGATTTACTTCACAATAGCTAAATATCACACTTGTTTAATACCTCCATGTCTGACTTTTTAAAAAGAAAGTTTTAGATAGTATTTATTAAATCTTTGCCTCTTCTTATAATTTTTTGATGTCACAGTGACTAATTTATACCTTATGTTTTCAGATTATCAAAGTATTGTTCATTATCATCTGTAATATTTGCACCCATGTTCATCTAAAGACCACATTAGAAATATTTTACTCTATGAGTCTCATAAAGGTGCCAATGCAAGTATGTACAGCAGCAAAGTCTATTCAGAGTGCTTATGGGGATGATGCAGTGACTGAAAGAAGTTGCAGGAGGTGGTTTTCCCATTTCCGAAGTGGGGATTTCAGTTTGAAAAAATGAGCCAAAGGAGGGTCGTCCAAAAAAACTCGATTCCGAAGTGTTGGAAGCTGTTGTCACAGAAAACCCCACCATTACCTCTAGGGAACTTGCAGAAAAATTTAATGTAGCCCATACAACCGTACTATGTCAACTGAAAAGGATCGGAAAGGTTTCAGTAGTTGGAAAATGGGTTGCACATGAACTGTTACCAGAGAATCTGCAACAGTGTGTTGCTTGTTGTGAATCATTGCTTTCGCAACACCTTCAGGCACCATTTTTAGGTAGGCTTGTTACAGGTGCTGAGAAGTGAATCCTTTACCATAACGTTAAATGCCACTAATCATGGATCAGTCAAGGAGGACAAAGAGTTAAACAACCAAGAGGAGGACTTCATCCAAAGAAGATCATATTGAGTGTCTGGTGGGATATGGAAGGAATTGTCCATTATGAACTGTTAGACAACAATCAAACAATTACTGCTAATCTTTACTGTGAACAACTTTGTTGTTTGAAAGCAGCTTTGAACCAAATGTGACCCTCCTTAGTCAACAGAAAGGGTGTCATCTTCCATCATGATAATGCTCATCCTCACACAGATCGACTCACCAAAAAATTTTTGAAAGAGCTTGGTTGGGAAATATTGCTTCATCCTCCATATTCTCCTGACCTTGCTCCTTCTGATTATCACTTGTTTTGGGGACTATAGAACCATTTTGATGGTCTTAGGTTGACACCAAGAGAAGAGCTGAAAAGAGATGGATTCATATTTTCCTTCAAAATGTAAAGAATTTTACAAGGGTTGCATTTATAAGCTAGTTGACAGATGGAATGAGGTTCTAGAAAGCAAAGGAGGTTATGTTAATGAATAAATATTTTCATAATCATGGGATTTTTCATTTTTAAAATAGACCTTGAAATAGGACATCATTTTTGTACCAACCTTATATATATGATATATTTCTAAAATGATATCAATGTTGGATAATTATATGATTCTGGTACAAGGAAGTTAAAATAGTCAGTTATATAGATAAATATTTTGCATAAAAATTTTCCAGAGTATGATAGGTATGGAACAGTTCCTTATTTTCTGAGATCTAAGTGAAGAAACAATTGTCAAAAAACCAATTAAATTAGAAATAAGTAAGTAAAGAAATAAATGAAAAAGAAAAGACTATCACCAGCAGAAAAAATTAAAAACATCTCAGAGATGTAAAGCAAAAATAATTAGATTGAAAGAGAAGTAAAACTGCATAAATCATGTCCTCAAAGCTGACTGCTGGAGAGACGAGAATGATACTGAGTTAATAGAGGCAGGAACAACAAGGAATCACTCAGAAAATCCCAGACAGATCAACTGGGGAGCTACTTACGCTGTGCCAGAGGGTTTCAACATAGGCACACTTGTCCCCAGGATAAAGTAGTGAAAACAGCTGAAAATGAGAAGGCCCAGGTAGCTAGAGTTACCTAGAAAGCAAGGTTCTGGCATACTGACTGGCAGCAAAGCTAAGTCTGCTTCCCCCAAATTGGATCTTATAATCAGAGCCTGTACCTTTAGAAATGCAAACAGACATTTGCAAACACAAATATGAGCAGAGAGCCAAGGATAAGTTAACAGCTCTTAAAAATCAATACCACCAAAAAAGAAAGACAACACTCAACCTTAGAAAATGTGTATAGAAGAGCAAGCCAAAGGCTATATTAAATTAGAATAATTATTATCTTTATGCAAATTGGAGTATTACTTGCACTGAAAATGCATTGACCTTAGAAATTTAAATCATGAATATTAAAAAACCAATAGGCGCCAGGTCAGTTGGCTGTCCCCAAACCACGGCATGCTTGGTTTAACAGGCTGGCATCCTTGTTGTGTTCTGGGGCAACAGATTTGGCAACAGGCCACCCTCTCCCCCAGACCTCCACTTGTACTAGGGATTTCTGGACCCAAGGGTAGGTAGAACAATGACCATGTCCAGCTTGAAGCAGCTAGGGGAGCATGATACCTTCGACCATTGTCCTTTATAAGATTATAAAGGGTCTTAAGTCTGAGAGGGGGGAATTGTTATTTTTTATTGTTATAAAAGATTAATTAATTTAAAAAAAGAAAAATGTAGGAAAGGGTAAAGCCAAAGAACTTGTATGCATGACCCATAGACATGAACTAAGTAGGGTGGGATTGCTGGGGGAAGAGGGGTATTGCACAGAGGGGAGCAAACAGAGAAAAATTGTAACTATTGTAACAACATAATCAACAAAATATACAAAAAAATAACTTACACATTTGAAAATTTTAAAAAATAACCAATAGGTTGGCTGAATATTAAACCTATGTGTTATACCTTATATCTGAGATTTAAGAGAAGTAGTGAATTACTGAGCTGGAAGATGGAAGGGGGAGAAAGTCTCCCAATGTAACATTAAGGAATAATGATAGCAAAAGTATAAGAAAAAAAGTAAGAGAGTTGGGAATAAATCTACAAGTTCCAACATCTATTTTATTAAATTATATAAAAGAGGGTAATGTATATAAAGTAAATAATTTAATTACCATATCATAGCTTAGGCAACACACATGTTTAGGTAAAGAGGATCCTGTAAGTCCCAAGAACAGTGATGGAAGAGACACAAATCATGCGTTATGCTGATACTTCAGAAAGTGAAAATAAATGCACTTCTGGGGGCTTCTGGGCAGAATGGACAGGTGACTCACAAAGGAATAGAATCAATTCAACTGTATTTTTTTCTTCAAGACCCTTGAATATAATAGAGGAATATATTCAAAATTCAGATAGATGTTGTTTTTGAATCTATAATTTTATGCTAGATAAACTAGTCTTTTTCCTGAAAGAGGCATGGGTTTGTATCCTAGCAAAACATGCATCTAAGAAAAAGAAAGTTGACTATGAGAAATAGTGATGAAAAAAATAACAGGTTAAACATTCATAACTGTGAGTAATTAATCCCAGATTATCTATATGTGAGCTCAAGCAGGAGTGGGGAGTGAGGAAGGTTGTAGAAAGGAAGTAAAAACATGTTAATGTTCTTATCCTAATTGGGGAGGAATACAGATAAGGACAAATCAATACATCGATCAGTATGCTAAAGATACTGGGACTCCTACAGGGCTATAAATAAGATGCTTGAACATTAGGAAGAAAAAATGAAAACAATAAAGGAAAAGAAAAAAGAATTATAAATAAAATTATGATTTCAAACATGAGTTATCACAATAAATTCAAATGTATAAAACCCCCTGCTTAAAATATAGAGACTCCTGCATCATGTGAAATAAGACAAATCAAAACAACAAAAAGCCTGTTTGCAACAGACATATTTAAAACTAAATGATACAGAAAGCTATTGTAATAAGTGAATTTAAAAAAATATACCAGACTAATAATAAAAACAAGAAAGGAAGTAAAGATACATTATAGATTTCATGGTAAATAATATTAAAGAGGACTAAAAAAGATATTTCAGTATAGATAAAAAGATTCAATCCACAAAGAAGATATAGAAATCATAAACATAAAACAACAGAACTTTTTAAATATATAAAGCAAAAATAATAAGTGTAAGGAGTCAAAAATCATGTTGACTTTATACATGCCTCTCAGAAATCTGCCTGTGAGATGACTTAAAAATTAGAAACAGTGAGGATTAAAGCCCTGTTTCTCAGACTTTAGTGACCAGAGACTCATCAGAAACTAGCTTTACATAAAAATACTAGTAAAGAAGAGATTCTGTTGACTTAAGGCCAAATATTTTTTTCCCCCTGAAAAGTATTTCTTCATACAGAAGATAAAGAATATGCTCATATACCTGTTTCTAAATTTTAATTATCACTTGGGTCCTGCAGCTACCTTGTAAAGACTGAGGGCTTATGCTATGCCTGTCTGTGCTACATGCCCCAGTACAGTGGATAATGAATATTAAACAGGTAACACAAGTTCTGTGAAGACAGAATCATGGAGGAGCAAAGACTATATTTTTTCTGCAGATTCTTTCTTTAGAACAATTCTCTTGAGTGCAGATAGTTTATAGGCACAAAGCAAGAGGCCCTTACTGCATTTTTTTAGCTGAAATCTGACACCACTAGGAAGGTGAAACTGTTTTTTTCATTTTTTTTTTTATAGAGTGGAACTGACTTATCTTAGATATGACCTGTCCTAATTAGTCAATGTATTAATCATATTAGAAATCAATGTTCTTCATCTTCATTATTAGCATTTTCATCAAAATCTTTATCACTATTGTCTTTATAATTTTTATTGTTAGAGACACATGTGTTAACTCATTTAACTCTTTAAACCCCATGAGGTAGGTATTATTACACCCTGAATTGACAGACACAGAGACAGAGGCCAGGGAATTTAAGTAAGTTGCATGTGGTGACAGAGTTAGTAATGTTGGAGTTAGAACTTGGGCTCTAGACTAAGTCTGCTTGTATTCAACATCTGGCTTCCCCACTACCAACAGTGTGACTGTAGGCAGGTTTCTTAACTTCTCTGAATCTTCATTTCCTCATCTATAAAGGTGGTGTATAATAGTGGACATACTTTATGGAGATTGAGTTGGGATGGGGAAGAGGAAAAGTATAAACTGTTGAAAGAGAGAAGACTGGGCAAACTGAATGGCATATTCTTAAAAAATAAAAAGCAGGGTTTGGTAAATGCCAGTTTCTGATGTACAGCAGACTTTATGGTAAAAATCTCTACAGACCCTAGAAGATGCAGCTGTTTGTCTAAGAGGAAAATGAAATTAAGAGTGCATAGCAAGGTATTAAAATATCCTGTAACTACAAATATAACACATTTTTCCAAAAAGTAGATAAATTCATTTTAATTCTCCAACTTCATACTTTCAGATGAGAAAAGTCACCTTCTGGCAGTGTGATCTGAGGGTAATGATAGAGAAAAGAGATAGAAGCAAATCTAAAAATTCTGACAAGGTTTTTAATGCATAAATCAAAGTGACCTCATTTTAATGTTAGCCAGAAACAAAATAAATAAGCAAAGAGGTTCTTTACACATAGAAAACTAAGTGGATAGAAATTTTAGTAATTTCCTATGATTCCCCCCCAACACCAGATGCTTAATAACCAATAATTTAAAAAAGATCTCTGTTGACACTGGGGAAAAAACAACAATTAAATATTAACAGTCACCCTCTTTTGGAGTTCCTTAGTAAAGAGTTAACAAAAGTCAGATTATTTAAGCAAAGATTGTCTTAGTTCACAACTTAAACTCTGACAGATGCCACAAACAACTAACCCAGTAAGACATTTTTGGAGGTAAAATGGAGATGAAACAAGGTCAATATATACATATATATATATATATATATATATATATATATATATATATATATTTTTTTTAAAGGCACAAGGTGATGAAGAAGGCATTGGAGAACATTTTAAAAATAACTTATGAGCAGAGAAACTTATTTATTGAAATACATTATTTTAAAGAAAAAGAAATTCATTCCCCCCCACAACTAATGCATTATAAAGCTTGAAATACTTACTCATCATTAATATGTATACAGCAGATAAGAAGTGAGTGCATCATGTAAAATAAGGAGCTTTGAAATAGGAGCTAATAGATACAGAATTCTAAATCAGTTCTGTTAACTGTCTAAACTTCGGCAAGTAGAAAAATTTACCCCTTGTGCACCTGTAATCTTTCTGGGGTTGGATTGTTGAATGGATATATTATTTCTAAGATTCTTTCTACTTCTAATACTCTAGCTAGACACACTGCTTAATTATACAGTATCTCAGGGCCTGAAAGAGCTCAGCAAGGTTCTCTCTTAAATTTTCATAAACATGGTTGTCTGCTCTATTTAGAAGGGATGGAGGGAGAATCTTTTATCACAAATATATCTTTTCTAAAGTCTCACTGTTGTCAATTTTCTACCAGAAACTCATTTAAAAAAAAAGGATTTTACTTATTCATTTTTTTTAGAGAGAGGGAGAGAAACATCAATGTGTGGTTGCCTCCCAATCGCCCCCAACTGGGGACCTGGCCCACAACCCAGGCATGTGCTCTGACTGGGAATTGAACCTGGTGACCCTTTGGTTTGTAGGTCGATGCTCAATCCACTGAGCCACAGCCACAAGGACCATAAACTCATTTTAATCTTAATTTTTAAAGACAAATCAATTGCCAAATATTTTTAAAAGTTTATGTATAACTTTAAAAATAGTTCATCCACTTATATTGTCTTGCTAAATGTCTTCTCCCTCAAGGCCCAACAAATTAAAAAAAATTTTTTAAGTATCAAATCACAGCTAATATATTTCACCAAGTTTAACCAAACTTATAAAGTCCTAATTGAACAAACATAACCTGCATTTTTCTGAAAACACCAAATAAAGACTATGTGTTATCAAACTTATTCTTTCTGTTCTGCAAGTGTAAACATTAGTTTTCATTCAGCACATCTTAACTGGCGTATTGTTGGCACTCAGAAAATGTTTCCTGAATAAATGAATGAGTCACCACAACTAACACACACAGGACAAATCAGAGTATTAAAACTTCCAGATCCTACTAAAAAAAGTTTGATTCCTGCTCAAGAACATTTTTCTCCCTTTTCCATTAACCTAAGCCTTTGAAAGTCAAATCTTTCATTCCATTAGTTTTCTTGACAGTAAAATGGCTTAAAACTTTGCCACTTCAGAATCATCACAATTTACCAATGGAAATTTTCCTCTTGTTTACACTGTGTTGCCAGACATTTGACATTACACAACTTTCTCAATCTTTATATTATAAAAACAAACAAACAATGACAATAGTTTTTTTCAGAGCTTTCTTGTTTTGATACTATAAAGTGCTGGTGAGTAATAGCAAACAAAACATTTTCAAACATTATAATGTGATTGCTGGCTTTAGACTACTGGGCTGAGACTGGGTCAAACATTTTTTTTTTACTGTGTAATAAGAAATAACTAGAAAACAAAATTACTTTTTTTCCCTTCCTTTCTTAACAATTTCAAGGGAAAAAATTCAACTGGAACAGAAAATATCCTGAATTTCTAACTGAAAAGTTTTTAGCAACTTTATCCCATTTGAAGGCACCTATATTTCCTGATGGCTGCAATTACATGGCAAAAATATGACTGGACCTCTGATTATTCTGATTATTTGTCACAAGTACACTGTTCCTAAATATGGAAAGTAAATAATGAATGACAAGAATCTCACTGAACAAAAGCAGAGAGCTGGTTTTGTCTGGCATCGTTAATCTGGAAAACTACTGCAAGCATAGAATGCTAGACAATTCTCTAGAACATAAGAATTAATAACATTAAGTGAGGCAATAACAGATTCAACCTGACACTTCTTTCCACCAGCAATAAGTCCACAATGTTTCTCATTACAGAATTGTTCTTTGTTCAGTTGTACTTCAATGCAATATGAGTTTATAATGTCTTATAAGAGACATGCTAAATGCAATATGAGTTTATAATGTCTTATAAGAGACATGCTAATTATCTAAAAAAATATATAAAGCTTAAAAAAATTTGTTGTCTTTAATCTAATAAGGGAGCTTATTATTAGGACTGAACCCACTATAGCTCAAGGATTCTTTCCACAGTTAACTCTCACTACCTCCTCCCTTTCCTTCCTACACCTCTCTCTCTTTCCTCCCATCTCCCAATGCTATTGCATTTCTAAGACTCTTGCTTTCTGGGGACTAACTCCTCGCCAGCTCATCTCACCCCTTAGGCCCTCCCTTTTCTCCAGCATTCCCTCAGAAATGAGTGTACCTCTCATTTTAGTGAAGCCACACAGTCTGAAGTGCAGGAGAAAGATCTGAAGCTTCACTTTTTGGTTTTCAGCTCAGTCCAGTTTTCTCAAAATATGCTGTTTTTCTTGTCTCCTTAGGACAAGAAAAAAATTATGTATATAGGAAAGAGCTCCCTAGAGTCATACATTTCAACCTGGCATAAACTTGCCAGAACTGAGTTAACAGAGGTACAATAAAAGCTTCATCTAATAGGGCATTCAAAACCCAGTCTATACCTTGGAAGTATTGTAACTATATTTTCATGTATGGAATTGACTCAAAACCAGCTATTTATACAATGAAGTAAAGAAGAGCAAAAAAAAATCCTAAGGTGAAAGAGCTAAGTTTTTTTTTTTAAGTGAAGGGTCTGCATACTATATTTGGAGGCTTCGTAACTAAAGCCTTGTGCTTTCCTTTAAATCCTTTGCCTTCTCCACTTAAAGACATACTTCAAGATATCACAGGTTTGGTTTAAGACCACTGCAAGAAAGTGAATATCACAATAAAGTGAGTCATACAATTTATTTTTTTTTGTTTTCCAGTGCATAAAAAGTTATGTTTACACAACATCGTAGTTTATTAGATGTGCAATAGCATTATATCTAAAAAATCAATGTACATATCTTCATTAAGAGATACTTTATTGGTAAAAAAAAAAAAGTACTGTCATCTGAGCCTTCCATGAGATGTAAACTTTTTGCTCATAGAGGATATTATCTCAATATTTATGGCTGCTGACTGATCAGTGTGGTGGTTGCTGATGGTTGGGGTGGCTGCGACAATTTCTTAACTAAGACAACAGTGAAGTTTGCTGTGTCAATTAATCTTCCTTTCACAAATGATTTCTCCATAGTATGAGATGCCGTTTGATAGAATTTTACACACAGAACTTCTTTCAAAATTGGATTCAATTATCTCAAAACCTGTCACTGTTTTATCAACTAAGTTAATTTAATGTTCTAGATCCTTTGTTATCATTTCAACAATCTTCACAACATCTTCACCAGGAGTAGACTGTATCTCAAGAAACCACCTTATTCCTTCATCCATGCAGAGCAACTCCTCATTCCTTGAAAGTTCATCATGAGATTGCAACAATTCAAAGATCACTGAGCACAGATCATCGTAACAAATGTAATAATGAAGAAGTTTTAAATAACTGTGGAAATTACCCAGATGTGACAATGGAGACACAAAGTGAGCAAATGCTGTTGGAAAAATGGCACCAAAAAACTTATTGAGACATAATTTCTTTATGCACTAAGACTTACACAAACCTTCAGTTTGTAAAACACACAGTATCTGTGAAGCGCAACAAAGCACAATAAAATGAAGTATGCCTGTATAATGAACTGTCCTTTCATTTTTCTTTGCCACATACCTGTTTTCATTCTATCTTCACAGCATTTATCACTATTTAGTATTATATAATAAATGCCTGTTTGGTTGATGTTTGTCTCCTTTACAAGAATGAAGGAGGCACTGAGGTCAGGAACTGGTTCTGCTCAGAGCAGGTCTCCAATAGATTTCTATTTAACTAATTTATTCACTCTGTGTTACCCAAAGGGTCATGCTTAAGGGCTCATATTTTGTCCTCTTAGTATTTTATCATTTAAATGCATAATTAATACAAACATATTAAGGGAATGAATTAGAATAAATGGTTAAATATTCAGTGATTTTTTTTCATTCGGCAAGATTTTAAAGGGTAAGCAATTCTAATTAGAGAACAGCAATTATTCCTATTGATGATTATTTCCTAAATCTTACAGATGCCACTAAAAAGGAAGCTGTTTAAAAATATGTAAGTGGGGGGAGCCAAGATGGTAGAGGAGCAAGTGGAAGCTACACTAACCTCGTCCCAGGCCCAATCTGGACTTACAACTTAATTGAGGAGAAATCATCTGGAGTAAACAACTGAACACTAGGTGGAGAGAAGTCTTATAATCATGGAGAGACAAAAAAGGCCACTTCATCACAATGTGACCTGCAGACTACTCCCCTCCAAGTGTCATGAGCCTGAGGGAAAGCAAAAACCCCGCCTACAGAAATTAAGCTGCCCCACCCTCGGTCCTTAAGCCTGATGGATGGTCACAGATTGAATAGATTAACAACCAAAGGAGACAGAAAAAGGCAGTAGATCTCTGGTAGTCTCCAACAGGCTCCCTAAGCCCAGACTGGTACATGATCTGACACCACCAGGGGCAGATCCAGGAAGTACAGATCAATCTAAGAAGCAGCAACAAACAAGAAGAGTCACAAAAATGGGGAGACAGAGAAACAACCCCCATTGAAAGGAAAGGAAGGATCCCAGAAAGAGTGCTAAATGAAATAGAGGGAAGCAAACTATCAGATATAGAATTCAAACGATGGATTATAGGGAAGCTCAATGAGATTAGTGAGCTCAAAGAAAACTACAAAGAACTCCAGGAAAACTACAAGGAACTTATTGAGAATTACACCAGCATGAAAAAGGACATAGAAGCTATCAATGAGAGCCAGGAAGAAATGAAGAATACAATTTCTGAATTAAACAACACAGTAGAAGAAATTAAAAGCAGACTAGAGGAAGCAGATCAAATCAGTGAGCTGGAGGACAACGTAGAAAAAAAATTTCCAGACAGTGCATCAAAATGAAAAAGGATGGAAAAGAATGAAGAAGTGTTAAGGCAGCTGCAGGACAACATGAAATGTAATAATATCTGTATCATAGGAATTCCAGAAGGAGAAGAAGAGAAGCAAGGGCTAGAAAACCTGTTTGAAAAACTAATGACAGAAAACTTCCCTGACTTGAGGAGAGAGTCATGCAAGTCCAGGAAACACAGAGGGTCCCAAAGAAGATGAACCCCAACAGGCCCACTTCAAGACACATTATAATTAAAATGGCATCATTCAAAGACAAAGAGAGAATCCTAAAAGCAGCAAGAGAGAAACAGCAAGTAACATATAAGGGAGCTCCAATAAGGCTATCATCAGATTTCTCAACAGAAACACTACAAGCCAGAAGGGAATGGCAAAAGATATTCCAATCAATGAATAAAAAAGGCCTACAACTAAGAATACTCTACCCAGCAAGACTCTCATTCAAAATGGAAGGTGAAATAAGGAGTTTCCAAGACAAAAGAAGGCTAAAAGAATACATCTCCACCAAACCAGCATTGCAAGAGATGCTGAAGGACCTGCTTTAAGAAGATAAAGAAACAGAGAGAGACAAAGAGGAACACAAGTATAAAGGGGGAAAATGACAATGAATAAGTACCTATTGATGATAACCTTAAAGGTAAATGGATTAAATGCACTAATCAAAAGACATAGGGTAGCTGAATGGATTAGAAAGCATGACCCACATATATGCTGTCTACAAGAGACCCACCTCAGAACAAAAGATCTACACAGAATAAAAGTGAAGGGATGGAAAAAAGTATTTCAAGCAAATGGACATGAAAAAAAAGCTGGGGTAGCAATACTTATATCAGTCAAAACAGATTTCACAGCAAAAGCCATAAAAAGAGACAAAGAAGGACATTTCATAATACTTAAGGAAAAAAATTCATCAAGCAGATCTAACCCCTATAAACATATATGCACCCAACATAGGAGCACCCAAATATGTAAAGAAATTTTTGAAAGACTTCAGGAAGGATATAGACAGCAACACACTGAGAATAGGGGATTTTAACACCCTATTGTCAACAATGGACAGATATTTGAAGCAAAGAAACATCAAAGATATTGAGGCACTGAACAAAACTCTAGATCAAATGGACTTAGTTGATATATATATATATATACAACTTCTCACTCCAAAGAAGCAAAATATACATTCTTTTCCAGTGTACCCGGAACATTTTCAAAGATAGATCACATGGTAGGACACAAAACAAGCCTCAACAAATTCAAGAACATTGAAATTATATCAAGCATCTTCTCAGATCATGATAGCTTAAAACTGGAAATCGACCTCAAGGGAAAAACTCGAAAACATTCAAACTCATAGAGAATAAGTAACATACTATTAAATAATGAATGGGTTAACAATGACATCAAGGAAGAAATCAAAAAGTTTCTGGAAACAGGTGATAACGAATACACAACAACCCAAAACCTATGGGATACAGTGAAAGCAGTCCTGAGAGGAATGTTCATAGTAATACAGGCCTACCTAAAAAGGACAGAAGAATCTCTAATAAAAAAATCTAACGCTACAGCTACAAGACCTAGAGGAACAACAAGAAATAAAGCCCAGAGTGAGTAGAAGGAAGGAAATCATCAAGATCAGAGCAGAATTAAGTGACATAAAGACTAAACAAACAATTCAAAAGATCAACAAAAGTAGGAGCTGGTTCTTTGAAAAGATAAACAAAACTGACAAGCCTTTAATGAGGCCCATCAAGAAAAAAAGAGAGAGGACCCAAATACATAAAATCAGAAATGAAAGAGGATAAATCACAACCGATACGACAGACATACAAAAAATTGTAAGAAATTATTATGAACAATTGTATCACAAGAAATTTGACAACCTAGATGAAATGGACAAATTTCTGGAAACATATAATCTTCCAAAACTGAATCAAGAAGTAGAAAGCCTGAACAGACCTATAACTACTTGTGAAATTGAAGCAGTAATCGAAAAGCTCCCGGCACACAAAAGCCTTGGAGCAGATGGCTTCTCAGGTGAATTTTACAAAACATTTAGGAAAGAACTAACTCCTATCCTTCTCAGACTATTCCAAAAAAATCCAAAAAGAGGGAAGACTCCCAAACTCTTTCAATGAAGCCATTATTACCCTAATTCCAAAACCAGGTTAAGACACAACAAAGAAAGAAAACTATAGGCCAGTATTGCTGATGAACATAGATGCTAAAATCCTCAATAAAATATTGGCAAACCGGATCCAGCAACACATTAGAAAAATCATACACCATGATCAAGTGGGATTCATCCCAGAGATACAAGGTAGTTTTAATATTCACAGATCAATAAATGTAATATAGCACATAAACAAAATGAAAGACAAAAGTCACATGATTATATCAATAGATGCAGAAAAAGCATTTGATAAAGTACAACACCCATTTATGGTGAAAACTCTCAGCAAAATGGGAATAGAGGGAGCATACCTCAACATAATAAAGACCATATATGAGAAACCTGAAGCCAGCATCATACTCAATGGACAAAAACTGAAAGCATTCCTCCTTAGTTCAGGAGCAAGACAAGGATGTCCACTCTCTCCACTCTTATTCAACATAGTCTTGGAAGTTCTTGCCACAGCAATCAGAAAAGAAAGAGAAGTAAAAGGCATCCAAATTGGAAAAAAGGACATAAACTGTCATTATTTGCAGATGACATGATAGTGTACCAAGAAAACCCTATAGATTCCCACGAAAAAACTACTGGACCTAATAAGTGAATTTGGCAAAATAGCATGGAACAAAGTCAATATTCAGAAATCGAAGGCATTTCTGTACACCAACAATAAAATATCGGAGATAGAAACTAGAAAAACATCCCATTTACTATAGCAACAAGGAAAATAAAGAACTTAGGAATAAACTTAACCAAAGAGGTAAAAGACCTGTACTCAGAAAACTACATAACACTGAAGAAAGAAATTAAGGAAGATACAAATAAATGGAAGCAAATACCATGTTATTGGATGGGAAGAATCAACATCATTAAAATGTCCATACTACCCAAAGCAATTTATAGATTCAATCCAATCCCTATTAAAATACCAATGACATATTAACAGACCTAGAACAAATATTTCAAAAATATATATGGAACCAAAAAAGACCCCAAATAGCCACAGCAATCTTGGGGAAGAAGAATACAGTAGGAGGAATCACAATACCTGATATCAAACTATAGTACAAGGCCACGGTAACCAAAACAATCTGGTACTGGCATAAGAACAGACATATAGGTCAATGGAACAGAATAGAGAGCCCAGAAATAAACCCAGGTCTATATGGTCAACTAATTTTTGACAAAGGGGTAAGGAACATAAAATGGAGGGAAAGGAGCCTCTTCAACAAATGGTGTTGGGAGAACTGGACAGGGACATGCAAAAAAATGAAACTAGGCCACCAACTTACACCATACACCAGAATAAACTCAAGATGGATTTAAGACTTAAATGTATGCCATGACACCATAAAAGTCCTAGAGGAAAATATAGGCAGGAAAATTTCAGATATCCTGTGTAGCAACATTTTCACTGATATATCTCCTAAGGCAAGGGAAATAAAGGAAAGAATAAAGAAATAGGACTACATCAAACTAAAGTGTTTCTGCTCAGCAAAAGAAAACATCAGCAAGATGAAAAGGGAACCAACCATATGGGAAAGTATATTTGCCAATGATACCTCAGACAAGTGATTGATCCCCAAAATATATAAAGAACATATTTGACTCAACACCAAGAAGACAGACAACCCAATTAAAAAATGGGCAAAGGACCTGAACAAACACTTCTCTAAAGAGGACATACAGAGGGTCCATAAACATATGAAAGAATGCTCAACACCACTAGCCATCAGAGAGATGCAAATAAAAACCACAATGAGATACCACCTCACACCGGTCAGAATGGCCATCATCAACAAATCAACAAACAACATGTGCTGGCAAGAATGTGAAGAAAAGGGAACCATCGTGCACTGCTGGTGGGAATGCAGACTGGTGCAGCCACTATGAAAAACAGTATGGAATTCCCTCAAAAAACTAAAAATAGAACTGCATTTTGAACCAGCAATTCCGTTGCTAGGATTATATCTGAAGGATCGTGAAACACCAATTCAAAAGAACCTATACACTCCTATGTTCATAGCAGCACTATTTACAATAGCCAAGTGCTGCAAACAACCTAAATGCCCATCTGTAGACGAGCAGATAAAAAAACTGTGGTACATTTACACAATGGAGTACTATGTAACAGATAGAAAGAAGGAACTTCTACTATTTGCAACAACATGGATGGAACTAGAGAGAATTATGCTTAGCGAAATAAGCCAGGCAACAAAAGAAAAATACCTTATGCCATCACCTATTACAGGAGACTAACAAACAGCACAAACAAACGAGCAAAATTGAACCAGAGGTATGTAAACAAGGAGTAGACTAACAGTGACAAGGGGGTAGGGGTGGTGGGAGAGAAGAGGGTAAGAAGGGGAAGGGTCTTGTCAAATAATATGTATAAATGACCCATGGACATGGACAACTGGGTGGGGACTGACTGTGGGAGACGGGGTGAGCAGGGTATGGGGATTCAATAGGAAAAAAGTGGGACAACTGTAATAGAAAAACAAACAAACAAAGATTTTTAGTGGGGGAAATAGAAAATATAAAGAATGGAAATGCAATTTTAGTGAATATTAGAAGGACAAGGATTTTTCTTTACCCTGTATATTTTTCTCCCTACCTGATCCCTCAACAGTTTGGCATTCTGAAGAAGTAATGACATAGATTCTTTGCATAAAACTAATAATACCAGTTGTTAATACAGGTTTTGTTGACCAAGACTTTGACTGAAATGTCATGCCTAAAGGAGACATGCTTGGGCTCTGGTTGTTACCAAAAAGCCCTGAGGAACTAGAATTGACTTTTGAAGGTAATAAAAGCCCACAAGAAAAAATGCCTGGTACCTTGGTTGGTTGTGCAGTCCATGACAATCTCTCCAGGGAAGGAACGAAGGTTGCTTTCCTGAAAGATGGCTAGAGGGGACCTTATAGCACAATGGAAAACTTGAAGGACTTCGAAAAAACAGGTGTTTATGGGCAAGGATGAATGGCCCGTATGTGGCTCAGCTTCTGTGCCCTGAAGGGCAGACTGAAGGTCACTCTAAATATTCCTTGTGTAAGTTTCAGCAAAGCAGACTTAGAGATCATAAGTGATAATTTTTGCTCTTGTTATGTTTATGCAAATGAACAGGATAAATTAAAAATGGACTTCATGTGGTCCCTTTAATGACAAGGAGGTTACCCTTAAGAAGAAAAATTGTGATTCAAGGAAAATCACAATGCTCAGTAGTAGACTATAAATTAGTGCAACTAGCTGTCTTTAAAGTTTTTATTTGTTTTAAAGTTTGTTTTCATTTGAAAGTTAAACTAGGTCTGTGGCATCATCAAAGATGCTTAATTTACAGGCAAGAAGAATGTCAAATGCCTTGCAACTGGATGTCTTTCCAATAAGACAGTGTTAGAGATTTAGAGACTGGTTTGTGGGTTATGTTGCATAAATTAACATGTGTTTTTTGTTTTCAAAAGGCATAAGCTTATGGTCTCATTACCTGAGTGATTGTCTGTACATATATGCCTCAGTTAATCCTGTCTGCATCGCTGCCCTCTGAGACTCAATGGTTTGGCTGAACTAAGTGGCTGGGTTGGTGAAGAATGGGGTGGTCTGTGGGCTGCACCTTAAAATTGGTTTCTCTTTTCTATCCTAATGAAAGGACCCAGAGGTCTGAGAGGGGGGAAAACTAAAATATTCCCCTCAGCCCAAACTAAGTATAGTGGGCAAAAGAGTTTTGAACAGGTTTGATGTGTCTGGCATACCTTCCTCAAAAGAAGCCCCCTTTTTCCCCAATGTGGGACATTGAAAAATTAATACCCGCCTTTTGTTATCTAGTGGTTATGGATTGAATGATATCTTTTAACACTGTTGCCAAACCTGTTGCCCCTGGAATACAAGTATGCCAACCTGTTAAACAAAGCACGCTGTTGTCTGGGGACAGCCAATTGACATGGAATCTGCAAGATCCTTCCCCCATGTGGGAAGGCCACCCTCTCCTCCACACCCCCACTCTTATTAGGGATTTCTGGACCCAAGGGTAGGTAGGATGATGACCATGCCCAGCTTGAAGCAGCTAGAGGAGCACAAGACCTTCACCCATTGTTTTTTATAAGATTATAAAGGGTCTTTAGTCTGAGGAGGGGGGGGTTGTTATTTTTTATTGTTATAAAAAATTAATTAATTCATTATTTTTTTTAAAAAGAATAATATAAGGAAGGGTGAATCCAGAGAACTTGTATGCATGACCGAGGGACATGAACTAAGTGGGGGTTGTAGGGAACCCCTCCTCATGGTTTAGGGAATTGTAGCCCTGGCCTGAGCATGACTGCCGCTGGCATTCTGGCTGTGCTTGTCTTTAAGTCTCAACATAAGGCTGTGTGTGGAACATAACCGAAGACCACTCAGAGGGCTTCCATGGCAATTGAATTTAAAGAATGCTTATTATGCTTTAGAACTTGCTCTGCTCTCTTTATTATTAATGTAACATAAACAATCTCTAGCAAGGAATGTATAAAACCTTGCACCTAATGCCAGTGTGGTGTCAATATGTTTGATAGACCCTACACAGACTAGTCACTGTACCCTCTGTACTAGTACATATAATCTGTTACTGTCAGCTGTAATCCTAATGCCTCCAAGCTATTAATGTTTCATGAATCTTGACCTTGTATCTCTCGTGTGTATCCTCCTCAATAAAAGGCATGAGGAACAAAGGTTTAGTTGCTATTCTCCCCTAGAGAGGCAGCCACCTTCCTTCCCCCAGATGTAATAAAGTGTCCTGGATAAAAGTTTGTTTACCAGACATAATGAAATGCCCTGGGTAAAAGTTTGTTTTGCTGTGGTCATGAAGACTCTGCTGGACAGAGGAGCTTCCAACTGGGCCTAGGGTGTGTGAGGCACATCCACCTCAGGGGGTAGATTGCTGGGGAAGGGGAGTACTGGGCAGAAGGGAGCAAAGGGGAAAAATTTGGAACTATTGTAACAATATAATCAATAAAATATACTTAAAATATGTAAGTGCCCAAGCCTTATGTAAAACTATTAGATTATCTTTGCAGGTCATTACATATTCTGTAATGAAAAGCATTTGATACAAGAGCTCTGAACCACAGGAAGTGGCATGTTTACCTGATAGGAATTTAGGCAGGCCATGGAAATAGGCAAAATGGCAAAGCCCATGGTGAGTTTGGTCTAGACATTGAAGATAATGTTCTGACTATTGTGAAAAGTATCATGGCATTTTCAGCGATGAAACTATTCCTATTCATTGAAAATAACAGATATTTTTGTAGGTGCCTTTTTAGTTTTCAAAATTTCATGTAAGCTGAATCCCTTTTCATGGAAGTAAATTATTCAAAGCTTAAGAGACTTGACAGAGTTACAAGATCTAATTTTACTATGCTTATACTTATCCTTCTAGAAGAATTATTCAGTTTAATTAATGAAATTAACACTAAAATACTGACAGATTCCAGTACCCATAATCAATCACTGATGCAAGCAGGACCAGAATAAAACCATGCATTTTCAAAGTTACACTCATTTATATTTAAAAGAAATCACTGAATACATGGGCCAGTTTAAGACAAGCAGTTATAAAGCACACTTAGAATCTCTGGGAGGGGTCCATGAATTGGTATTTTCAATACTTCTCCACAATGACTCATGTAAAATAGGTTGACAATCTACAGTGTAGCTGAGAGTGAAAATGGAGTCCTAGGTAGGTATTTCACCCATTGGATCTGTTAATTCCTCAAAATCTCCATTTTTCACATGAAAAAATGGTGCACAAAGAGGTTGTATAAATGCATTATGGTAGTGCCAGTGGTACAATTTTACAAACCCCAATAGTCTTTCTAACTTAAGTGACTTTACATAATCTGGAAACTCTGTATTCAATGTTTCTTAGGTAGAAGAATGGAGGGCTCAAGGGAGGAAGGTGACCATATGGATAGATATAGATTCATGTTTCCTTAAAACCTGAGGACTGTTAACACAGTTTGCCAAGCCCTGTGATGGTAAGAGAAAGACCACAGCTAGTGGACAAGTTAGCAATTCTTTATTTTATGGCCACAGATTATATTCCTAAACTTTATCAGTTTTGCAAATAGATTCCCTTGTTGATATACCTGATAAGAATGTGGTTTGTTGAGTGAAACACCATCATCATTGCTGAAGACACCCATGATCCAGCCCATGCTGTTGGGGGCTGAACAGAAAAAGCATCTTCTTCCATGTAAATTCAAGGCAAAGGGAAGGTGGATAGGTAGGCATATGCTTACTGTCTAGCCTCCACTGGTTTGTAGAGAGAAGAGAACTAGGAGAGAGAGAATTTGTGGGAAGCTGTAGGTTGAAATTCTTTTCATAGATATGAACCAAGGGGCCATGGTCAGGTTCTTTTTTTTTAAATTTTTTAATTTTTTATACAGGAACTAGTGCTTGATTTAGGGAACAACAACAAACAAATAAACCAACACCCCCAAAAAGCAAAAAACAAAAAAAAAATCTGCATAGGTAGTGGACTCAAAGTTGCATAGGCTGACTGACCAGGGAAGAGAAAAGCAGAAAAAAAGCTGTGCTTCTGATCTTTTTACAATGCAGATCTTATTGAATCACTCATCTGTCATCTATTTCCATGTGAATAAGATGTTACATGGATGTGGTGGTTCAACTTTAAAGTTTTTAAGAATCATTAGCTTGTTAACAAGATTTCTGGGTGTTAGAATCAGAGCCTCTGATTCAGTAAATCTAGTGGGACAAGGAATGTGTGAATTTAAACAACCTTCCTCAGGTGGGTCCTACACACTCTTGGAGAAACAATGGCTCCCACCAATCATTAACTAGCAGACGTACCTTTCATAATAAATCTGTCATGTTTAATTAGGATAATAAAGTATTTGTTCATCAATTTCTTCTTCATTAAATAATGTTTAGAAACAAAGCAACAATAAAGTTGGTGGCTTAAACTAGCCAAGGAGCCAATTCTCTTCCCTTTGTTAGGTAATATCTAATTTTTAAGAACATTTCAAGTTTGATTTTGTTCTATTAAAAATGCCATTTAGTCAAATAGCCATGTTCTTATTTACCAAGAACATGAAATGAGAGACCAATAGATTCAAAGTTCTTTATGCCTAAAAATAGATATATCATAGTGCTTTCCTCTATAAAAATTGCTTGTGAGAAATCAGGATTTAATTTAATTTTAAATCCCATTTCACTGTGCCACACTGTGACTCTTCATGAAATCTCCTATTAAATATAACTGAAGTTATTTAAAATAAGAGATAAATTAAGAAAAAGAAGGTTGTTTTTCTTGTTTTCGTTCTTTTGACATGATGGAGGGAATATGTATTTAGCAAAGGGGAAAGAGACTATAATTTATTGGGCACTGTATGCCAGTGGCAAGGATTTTCTCTTTGACCAAACTCTAGCCAGGCTCCTCTGAGCCCTTCTCTCCACTAGACCTCAACCTTGGCTTATAAAGACTTGAACAAACCCTAACTGTTTCTAACAGCTCAAGTTTGTATCCCTAGATGACCCTAGTCCTACCTTAAAGTAAAGCTCAACACTGCCAAAAGCATTGACTGTTTTGGCCAACTCTGGAAGATAGGATCCATGTCTGCCAGCCCATGTGGAAGGGCAGGAGCCTACCTTCATAAGCATCAGCAAACTGGGGCCAGCCCCATCCTTCTGGCTTTTTGTAGTGTTTCATTTTCCTGATTCTTCAAAGCTCAGCTTGCCCTGATTCTGACTCCCTCATTCTCTCTTTAAAACTCACAGTGGTCTTTGTACAAATCGAAGTTGATTGAGTTCAGTTCATACCAGATTCTTTTCCCTGTTGCAATATTATGTTACTGAATAAAAGCTGTCCTTACCACTTTAACTGGTGTCCACCTTTGTTTATGTTTGACACCAGACACTGCATCAGATATTTTCTGCATGAGACCCCTATAGAGTACCCACATTTATTACAGATAGCGGAATTAAGAGATTAAGTGATTTGTGAAAGTCAGGCAGCTGGTCTCAGGACAAGATTCCGAGACCTGTCTTGCACCGGAGCACGTCTTTTCCTAGGGGCTGGCTTCAGGTATGTGGGTGTGGCGTACTCACACAGAGCCCCATGCTTGGAAGGGCCCCACACTCGGTTTAATGCTCTGCTGTTGCTGCCACTAAATTCTCAGTTTTTGAGCAAGGAACTCCACTCTTTCATTTATCATTGGGCCCTGTAAATTATTTAGCTCACTTTACTTACATGGCTTGCTGCAGGTTAGGATGCCCCAAACATTTCAAACTCAAAGTTAAAAGGGATAAATGTCTTGTGCTCCCCACTATAAATGGAGGGCAGAGTATGAAGCTGCTCGGGGAAGGAATGCCTAGAAAGGTCCACTTAAGTGTTTGTAGGCATTTATGCACTAATAGGGATTTGATGTCCTACTATAAAAAATCATCAATTCAAATCTGTTTAAAAGATAGATGATTATAATTTTAATTTTTGTAACTTTGGTTAAAATATTTTTCCTATTGTTTTACCTTTACATTTTTTGCAGTTTTTTTAGAAAATAGCTATGTAACTTATTGAGCATTATTTTGATGTTCTGGTATGAACATGCATAATAAATATTAAATTCTTATTTATGTTTAAAAAAAAATTTATGTTCTGACCAAATGGCTTTGTTCTAATTTTGTTTTGTTTCATGATATTTTGCTTTAATTTCTTTTGGTTATATTAAGGACAAAGCATTTCTACTACATGCTCATATTTCTCTTTCTGTAAAAAAAAAAAATATTTTTCTCCACTACAAAAATCATCCATGTTCCCTGTGTATAATATAAGGAAAACAGAAATTACCCATAATTGACCAAGTAGAAAAAATATTTAGCTATGCATCCTTTTGTCTTATGCATTTATATAGGTATAGGTATATATTTGTTTGCTAATGTTGATTTAGTGATTGATTAATTTAGTGATTGATCAATCTATGTCTACCTTGAATCTCAAAATTCATGATTTAAATTTGAATTCTGTTGTTTTGTTTATTTATTTATTTTATCCTGAGGATTTCTCTTATGGAAAAAAAAATGGTTTTTACAATAACCTGCTTAACAATCTTTCCAGTGTTAAAAATTTGAATCTGTGCCCTGGCCATAAGCGAAAGGTTGTGGGTTTGATTCTTGGACAGGCACATACCTAGGTTGAGGGTTTGATCCCCAGTAGAACCAACTGATGCTTCTCTCTTTCAGTGGCATTTCTCTTTCGCCTTTCCTCTCTAAAAACAATGACAAAAACGTCCTCGGGTGAAGATAAAAAATTTTTAATTTGTTCTCTTCTTCTTAAACCTTGATTTTTTATGATCGACTCTAATCAAGGAGAGTATATTTCAAGGAACAGGTATCAACTAAATTAAGGATGGTTAATGGGGAACATATCACATACTCAAACTGCATATTATAAGTATTAATCAACAGGGTTTTCTGTAGTAACAGGACATAAATATAGAAAAGATTATTCTGTATTGTTCTATATATACTTGAAGAAAATTACTGAAACAGGACAGGCAGTCTTGAGGCAACTGAATAGTAAATTAAATGCATACATGAAAAAGAGGGAAAATATAATTTGCAGAATCTTTCCAAATGTCAACCTCTTTCAAAAAAATCAAGAAGCTAATTATTTACCAAAGAGACAAGTCACTGAGGCAGAAAAAGAATGTGGGCTGTCTTGGGGTTTGATTATTTCCCCCAAGCAGTGATTATATGCATCAGCATACTATTCACTTACATGCTAATTAGGGGCTTTATCTTCATTGAAGAATCTGCTTTCTTTGTTTAATTCAGCAAAACCAGCTGAAATTGGAAGTTTGCTACTTAGCAAGCCTTCATCCTCTCCTTATTAGACATCCTGCTTGATCTCAGTCTCTGTCCCTAAAGAAAACAAAATGTATTTTTCCGCTTTAAACACAGAGGGGGTTTCCTTAAATAACCTTAGAGTATAATTACCTGGTCGAGTCAAACAATCTGAACATATTTTCTGCAATTTTTCCTGACCTGACTCCATCTTCCTTCCGTGTTCCAGAGGTCTCTCTATCTCCATTCTCTTTTGAATTCTTGATGATCTCTATATTATTTACTGTGAGAACTTCTTTTCAAAGTGATTATTGACATGGTTTGATTTAATAATTTGGTAACTTAAATGGTAATGAAAAATTACAATAAAAAAGAAGAGCACTAATTCAATTTTTAAAGTTTTAATAAAAAATAAATGAAACAAACTGGGTGGAAACAAGAAAAGAAAGTCTTTTGTCTCAAATAATTACTTTTTATTTATTTGAAAGGTGGAGTTTATAAGAATGCTAACTCTGCTCCTCAGTAGTGGAAACAATTTAAGCTATGAGAAAGCTTAGAAATGGGAAACAGTGCCAAGTAGTATGTGGTGGAATGGAGAAGGTGTGGGGCAGAACTTGGGGCAGTTGCTGTATCAAACTTAGAATAAAGAAGGCTGAGAGGGCATTCCAAAGAGCACCAGAGTTTGAATAGGTTTAGTTTGCCATGTGCTGAATCTGGCTTGTATCTAATCATTCAATTGTTCTCTTGGTCTCGGTCTCCTCAAAGTAAAGACCAAAGTATAAAGAAATCTGCTTTCTAAATTATAAAGTGCTAAATAAAAATGGCAGTATTATTAGCTTAATAACTTATTTAGTAATATAGCATGTAATACTATAAATTTTCCTATAGGTACCACATTAACTGTGTCCCACAAATTCTGATAATGTTTTCATTTGCATTCTAATCAAAATAGGTTAAATTTTTGTTGTGATTTTTTATTGACCTATGGGTTTTTTAGTAGTGTAGAGTTTCTTCACTAGCTTTATTGACATGTAATTGACATATAACATTGTGTAACTTTAAGGTATGCAATGTGATTTTATACACACACACACACACACATACAGTTAAGTGATAACACTACCATTACATCACATAATAATTTTTATTTTGTGCTGAGAACTTTTAAGATTTACTTTCCTAATAACTTTCAACTACATCATAGTGTTAACTATAGTCATCATGCTGTAACTTGTATTTCCAGAATTTATTCATAGATGTTTGTACCCTTTGACCACCTTCACCCATTCTTCCCCTGCTATCTTCCTCTGGCACCCACCAATCTAGTCTCTGTTTCTTAACTTTACAACTCAAAGAACTAGAAGAAAAAGAACAAACTAAGCCTAAAGTTAGCAAAAGGAAGAAAATAACAAATATCAGAGCAGAAATAAATGAAATACAGACTAAAAAGATAATAGAAAAGATTAATAAAATTTAGAGTTTGTCTTTGAAAATATAAAATTGACAAACCTTTAAGTAGACTGAGGAAAAAAATATGAATGAAAGAAAACACATCGCAACTATTACCACACAAATACAAAATATCAAGAGACTACTGTGAACAAATATACACCAACAAATTGAACAACCTAGAAGAAATGGGTAAATTCTAGAAAATACAACCTACTCAGACAGAATCATAAAGCAAAAGAACATCTGAACAGATCAATACTAGTAAGGAGAATGAATCAGTAATCAAAAATCTCCAAACAAACAAGAGTCCAGGATCAGATGTCTTCACTTGTGAATTCTGCCAAAAATTTAAAGAATACCAACTTTTCTGAAACTCTTTCAAAAGTAGAAGAGAAGAGAATACCTACAAACTCATTTTATGAGGTAAGCATTGCCCTTATACAAAAGCCAGACAAGGACACTACCTGAAAATCACTGGCCTTTATCCCTAATGAACATAGTTGCAAAAATCCTCAATCAAGTATGACCAAACTGAATTCAACAGTACAGGAGAAGGGTCATACACCATGAACAAGTGAGATTTATTCCAGGAATGGTTCAACATTTGCAATTTCTTGAAACTTCTTGCCCCATTCCTTAACTCTCAGCTTATGTGTGTCCTTAAAGCTAAAGTGAGTCTCTTATTGGAAGCATGTCATTAGATCTTATTTTTTAATCATTGGTTCTTGTTCTTTTTAAATCCACTTAGCCATATGATTGGAGAATTTAATCTATTTCCATTTAAAGGAATTATTGCTAGGTAAGAACTTGTTATTGCCATTAAAATTTTTTTTGTTCTGTGTTTTATATCTTTTGTTCCTTTCTTTCTTTATTGCTATCTTCCTTTGTGACCTGATGACTTTTGTGGTGGTATGCTTAGACTTCTGTATCACCATTTCTCAGTTTCTACTATAGGTTTTTTCTTTTTTTGTGGTTATCATGAAAACAATGTGATAATAGCTGTCTTGATTTTATGCCTTTATGTTAATTTTAGTTCCTTATAAATGATAGTTTTGGTCTCTTTCTTTTTCTTGTTATAACCAGAACTTCCAGTGGAAATTAAAAGTGATGATGGCAATATTTGACACATTTCTGATTTTACTGGCAATGTCTCTGTAGTACCTATTTACATATAATGTTGGTTCTTAATTTAAAATTAGTTCTCTGTATCATTATCTTGTGTTTCAAAAAGTAACAAACAAACTAATAAAACAAACAAGAACAAACTCACAGATACAGACAAGAGTATGGGGGTTACCAGAAGGAAGGGGGTAGGGAGAGGTCAAAGTGGGTTAAGGAGTATCACATATATGGTAATGAAAGGAACTAGACTTAGGGTGGTGAGCACACAATAGAGTACACAGATGACTAATTATAATTTTGTATACCTGAGAATTATATTATATCTTATTAACCAATGTTACCCCAATAAATTTTAAATAAAACATGTGTAAAAGTTTTTTTTTTTTGTATTTAGAATTAATTTATTTGGAGAGATCTCAGAAGAGAAATAATCAGGTAAAGGTTCTGCCAACATCATAGAATATTACTGCAGATACTCCATCAGAAATGAGAATCAATTGTCAAAACTCTTTGCTAATAAGGTAGGTGAATTTTTAAAACATGTCTTTCTTAATATTGAAGAGACTGATCTTTTTCTACATAGTTTAAACAACTTCTTCATTTAAGAATGTTCAATTTTTTTGCTCATTTGTTTACTAGGATAGCAGTGTTTTCTTAATATGCTGTGCTTTTTATGTTATAAAGATGTTGACACTTTCTTTCCCCCATCCACATACATAGACCTATAAATCCACCCACTATTTTATGACAAATAAGCTCTATTTGTTTAACTAAGAGACAAGCCTATTATCAGCTGTCAGAAATTCTTGGTGAACTTGACCATTTTTGAATAAAACACATAAAATGATTACATTTGTTGGGGAGAAAAAGTAAGTCTGCTTATTCTTAAGTAGCAGCAGGAATGGAAAAGAAGCTCAAAATGACTGAGAAAGAGTTGGAGGAACTGGAGTAGTTCATATACCTTCTTAAGTGAGCACGTGCACAACTGTGGGCAGCTGCTTTTTCAGGGGACTGAGAAAAGGAGAGCAGTTGGCTTTCCCAGCTGCTCATTCATTTCTTCATGAATTACCTCCTCTCTGCCTTACACTTCCATCCTGCCCTGCATTTGATGCTTCTGAGCCTGGCGCTGCAGTGGGCTCCGCCTTAGGGTTGAGTATCATGTGTTCTTCCTCTGCCTGATCATTATTACCTTGTCTCTCTCCCCCTCTCTCTGAGGCACTCATTGATTTTTCATTCAAAAAGATATACTTAAATATTTCTAGTATTAAAAATACAACCAGCACAGTAAAATGAAAGCCTCCTTTGTCAATTACATTTCTTCTTAGAACTGAATGTTTATATCCTTTGCTCAAATTTGCCATCAAGATTTTTCTTATTTACACATAGGGATTCCTTATATATTTGTGTTATTAGTTTTATGTCTTTAAAATACTTTGCATGTTTTTTTGTATGTTACCTTGTCTTTTAATTTATGTGCTTTATAAATAGTTGTGAATTTTAAAAATGTCGATGTCAATATATAAGCTTTTTTTCTTTATACCTCTTTTGTATTTAGTATCTTTTGTTTTCCTACAAAAGTTTTTCCTACTCCAAAGTTATAAATGTATTCTTATTTGTTTTTTAATCATTCTTTTGGATTAGTTTTTCTACTTTAAAAAAACTAGGTTATACATTTACATGCTGAAAAAATTAGTTAAATAAAAAAATATGTACCAAAGTCTTGCTGCCTGCTCTGAATTTATTCTCCCTACTTATCCCCTTGCCACTATATTTAGTCATTTAATTTAGCTTATTCTTCCAGTGTTTCCTAATACAAAAATATATAAATAAATATATACACATATATGAAAATATATATTTATAACTGCTTATATATCTATAAATGAGCATATATAAATGCATATAATAAAGGAATCCATATATATATATGTATATGCTCCTTCAATACACAGAAGAGTGTCTTAACACTTTATTGTACCAATGAACCAGAAACTTTAAAAATAACCTCATGTAAGAATTTAACTTTTTTCCCTAAACAGATGTTTGACTTATTTTATCTCTCTGTCTCTTTCTTCTTCCCAACTGTTCTGAGGTACCACTATAGTGTCTCTTGCCTCACTTTCTGAAAATAGTGTAAATTTTCTTTTGAGAAAGCACTTCTGACCTAGCAATGGCCTTATGATTTGTGTAAATTGATCCCATGTGCAGTGTGGGATGGGTTCATTAGTTACTTTATCATATGGCCATATTAGGTTCAGGTATGTAATCTAAGACATTTAGAATGAAACTTAAAACTTTTCTTGGAATGCTGAGACAGAGATAGTTGCTTTTACGCTCAATATTAGAGAAAGCCCTCTCACACCTATGAGGGCATTCAGCTTTCGAATAAACTCCACTTCATGTAAAACAGAGCAGACCAAAGGAAGAAACAGGATCATTGCTGATGTTTTTAAAGCCCCTGGATTAAGCACTACCTGAAGTCAGTTTTTCATTTTCCCTCAGATTTTTCAGTTACACGTACCAACAAATATCCTTTAATTTTAAAGCTAAATTAGACGTCCTGTTACTTCAAGCAGAAATAATCACAACTGATATAATTTTTTAAAAATTTCATAATAAGTATCTACATGTACCTGACTGTGTTTTGGTACTCATTTCTGTTCTCAAAAGCAGTACGTCCGTTCTTGGGCCAACATTAAACTGTCTTAATTTCTTTACTTTATACTTTTTGTTAGGAAACTCTATTATGCAGTCCCATGTCTCTCTCTCCACACTAACTCACCCCTTCCCACAGGAGAAGTGATTTACTTGAGAAAATAAAGCTCTTGCCTTTGCCTGTGGGACCTGAAGGACCTGTGAGCCTGTGCATTCCCTCCTAGTGACCCTCCGAGGCTAAGATTCTTGGCAGTGCCTTCCTGGCCTTTCCCCCAGCTGTTCTGCCTGTGGCCTGGCAGGGAAGTTCGATTTGAGGGAAGAAAGTGGAATCCCACACTGCATTTGCACTCTGGCTTTATTGCCAGTAAAGGGAATTGCATTTTTATTCTTAACCAGGTCATACATTTTTTTCCTTCCTTTCTTTGTTAACATAGAAAATAACATTAATGGATATTCTAAATCAAACTACATTTACTTCATTAATATAAAAGTTAATACACACTGTTCTTTGTCAGCAGTAGATGTACTGCTATATTTAAATTACTAATAGTTTAGTTACACGTCTTGTTTCCATATTTACAGGTATGACTGAACTATATTTTCCCTTTTGCTCATGTCTTCTCTTATCAATTTTGGGTATCAGAATTTTGCTAGTCTTTTCTAATTAGCCAGGATAATTCCAATCTTTTTCTATTATCTGGACATGGTTTTATAATAGAAATAATTTATAATATAAAATGTTTCTATTCTTTTCATTATGTAATTGTAATTTCATAAACATATGTTATCAATATTATACTAGTAATTAATAAGAAAAATACATTATTATTTTACTATAAAAATTAACTATTTCTTTTTTAAAGTATATTTTATTGATTATGTTATTATAGTAGTTCCAAGTTTTTTCCCTTTGCTCCCCTCTGCCCAGTACGCCCCTTCCCTACAGCAATCCCACCCCCCTTAAGTTCATGTCCATGGGTCCTGCATATAAATTCTTTGGCTTCACGCTTTCCTACACTATTCTTAACTTCTCCCTGTCTATTTTGTACCAACCAATTATGCTTCTTAGTCCGTGCACCATTTCCCCATTTCTCCCCCTCCCCCCTCCCAGCTGATAACTCTCCAAATGATCCCCATAGCTATGATTCTCTTCCTATTCTGGCATGCTTAGTTGGATTTTTTTTATTTTTTAGAATCAGTTGTTGATAGTTGTGAGTTTGTTGTCATTTTAGTGTTCATAGTTTTGATCTTCTTTTTCTTAAATAAGTCCCTTTGACATTTCATATAATAACAGCCTAGTGATGAAGAACTCCTTTAGCTTCACCTTGTCTGGGAAGCATTTCATTTGCCCTTCCTTTCTAAATGATAGCTTTGCTGGATAAAGTAATTTTGGTTGTAGGTTGGTTTTCATCACATTGAATACTGCTTGCCAGTCCCTTCCTGCCTGCAAAGTGTTCTCTGAGAAATCAGCTGGTAGTTCTATAGGAACCTCTTTGTAGGCAACTCCCCGCCTCTCTCTTGTTGCCCCCAGGACTCTGTCTTTATCTTTCACCTTTGGCATCTCAATCATGATGTGTTCTGGTGTGGTCCCCTCTGGGTCCAGCTCACCTGGGACCCTCCGTACTTCCTGGACCTGTATGTCCATCTCCTTTGCAAAATTTGGGAAGTTTTCCTCACTTTTTTTCAATTCTTGCTTCCTCATTCTGCACTGGTTGTTTTTTTCCTCCTTATGTTCCAAATCATTGATTTGAATCCTGGTTTCAGTCCCTTCACTATTGGTTTGGTTTGGATTTTCCTTCATTTCACTTAGCGTAGCCTTCACTTCTTCTCTTATGCGTTTGCCGTACTCAAGCATATCTGTCAAGCCTGTGAGCATCTTTATCACCAGTGTTTTGAATTCTGCATCTGTTGAGTTGTCTATCTCCTCATTGTTTAGGTTGGCTATCTCCTTGTCGCTCAGTTCTCCCACTGGAACCTTGATCCTTTTCCCCTTTTGGGCCGTATTTCTCTTTTCCTTATTCTGACAGGCTCCTGTGTTTGTTTGCCTTCGCATCCCAGGTAGAGCTGTCACTCCCGTTACATTGTAGAGCTTCCGTGTACAGCTTCCCACCTGCATGTACCAGCTTCCCAATGTGTACGACAAAACCAGCAGCCCGGTGCAGAATGCGGTCCATGTGCAGTGGGAGGCTGACCTATCTCTTCAAGCTCTGGAGTCCCACTGAGTAATATTTTAAAATGTCTGTATGAATTGTAAGCCATAGTTGATGGTCTCTCCAAGATGATTCAGATGCCAGATGCACTCTTGGAAGTAACCAACATAATCCAAGCCGAAGAGCCCACTGCTTTATCAATCAGTGCATTGGACTTAACTTCAGTACTGGGAAAGGATGACAGATTTTCTGGCACATTCTTGACTTCTGAGTGCGTGTGGACAGTGGACAGCACATTGTAGTGGTCGTAGAGCAGCTGGTGCAGCACGAGCAGGGAGAAGGGAGGCAAGGAGGGGTTTGCGGTGATGACGATGTCTTTCAGAGCCCTGTCGTCTGCACTAACATTGGCAGCCCAACCACGTGTTTTTGCAGGCTTGTGCCTTTCCCTTGAGATGGCAGACACCGGACGATTGGGGGGCAACTTGCCATTTTCTTTTTTTTATTAAGATTATTTTTTGTGCTTATTGTTGGGGTTTTTCTGTTTTGTTTTGCTGACAGTTTTTCTTTAAGAAAAACCAACTGAAGGCATTTGCATGACATTCCAGGATTCAGAAGCAGAGACCACCAAGGCAGATGCACCGGCCCGTGAACTGCTAAGGACAAAAGGAGTCCAATGTTACTCGAAGTGTTTGATTCCTCCCAGTTCGGCATGAAGAAAGCCGAAATGGGAAGGTTCACTATTTCCCCGGATGAGGACGGCAGCGGTTACAGCTCCAACAGCAACTTCAGCAACTACTGTCCCACCAAGCAAGCTGCTCTGAAAAGCCATTATGCAGATGTATATCCTGAAAACCAGAACTTTTTACTTGAATCAAATTTTGGGGAAAAAGAAGTATGAAACAGACTTACACCCAGGTACTACTTCCTTTGGAATGTCAGTATTTAATCTGAGCAATGTGATTGTGGGCAGTGGGATCCTTGGGTTTTCTTATGCCATGGCTAATACTAGAATTGCTCTTTTTATAATTCTCTTGACATTTGTGTCAATATTTTCCCTGTATTCTGTTCATCTCCTTTTGAAGACTGCCAGTGAAGGAGGGTCTTTATTGTATAAACAGTTGGGACATAAGGCATTTGAGTTGGTTGGAAAACTTGTAGCCTCTGGATCGATTACAATGCAGCTGTAATGGAGCCTTAGAGATTCGTCAGTACAGGGCAACCTGTTTCACCACATTGTGGCGCTACATGTGGGGGAGGGGTCTGAGAGGGAACAATGCCACCTGCCCAGCACTCACCCCTTTTCCAGGCACCTCTTCCACTTCCGCATCAGACTGGTGCCCCTCTAGTTGCTGCTCTGGCTGTCATTCCCAGAGTGGGTGGGTCTGCGGACATTCTAGGACCATGCTTTAAACAGGTGGGCTCTGCTGAGACCGGCAGTTTCTTCCTCCACCCCAACCCACATTGGTCTGCACAGTCAGAGGCAATGAGGCTTGATTTTCTCTGGTGCTAGGACCATGGGCTGCAAGGTCCAGTGAGGAACTGGGAATGCTCCTCAGGTGTCCCTCCTGACTTTTATAACATGTGACTGTGCTTTCTGCTGGCCTGCCACTGCTGCCACCACTGCCGTCACCACACCGCGTCCTCTCCGCCCCAGCTCTGCCCCTCCTACCTGTCTGGATGAGTATTTCTTCTTTATATCTTTGTTTGCTGGACTTCCATGCAGTTTGATTTTCTCAAACTTCTGGTTGTTTCTAGTTTTGAGGTAGTTGTGTTCCTTCTTAGTTGTGGAGAGAGATGCAGAGTGTCTGTCTATGTCTCCATTTTGGCCGGAAGTAAAAAAAATATCTACTTCTTAAGGTACAGTAGGAATAGCCAATAAAATATTTTTTCATGTTTTAAAAAAATTTTTTAAAAACTGTTTTCTATTACAGTTGTCTCAATTTTTTTCCCATTGCTTCCTCCCACCCTGCCCACCCGTTCTCCCACAGTCAATCCCCACCCTGTTGTCCATGTCCATGGGTCATTTATACATGTTCTTTTAGTAAACCCTTCCCTTTTTTACCCCCCTTCTCTCCCTCCCTGCTTCCCCCTGTCACTGTTAGTCTGCTTCTTGTTTACTTGCCTCTGGTACAATTTTGCTCATTTGTTTGTGTTGTTCATTAGTTTCCTGTCTTAGGTGAAATCATAATTTGATGCCTATATTTGGGGTACATTTCTGACTATCTTAATTTCTTCTATATTATTGTTCTCTTGAAATTTTCTATTCCTTTATACAATTTTGATTATGTATGTATTTCAGGAAATTAATAATTAAATTTAGAATTTTCAAATCCATATAAAGTAATCTTTTATGCTTTCTTGACCCCCCCTTTTCTGTAGTTATATCCTTGTTCTTATTTCTATCATTATTTATTTTCAGGGTTTCCCTTTTCCCCCTTGATCCATGGGGGAGCCAAGTATTTGTCAATTTTAGTGGTCATGTTAAAAAACCAGGCTTGATTTATTGGTATTGTCTGTTTTTCTGTTTTGATCATTGGTATCTCATACTTTTCATTTTTGAAACATCTTCAAATACACTGATTTTCTGATAACATTCTTTTTTGATATATTCTGGTTTTAGGTTTCAGATTATGTATGTTATACATATCTTCTCTGTCTCTCTCATTTCAGAATATATTATAAGAGGTTGGTCTTGGTGACTCAGGCAATGTTTTTCTGTTCTCTAGTTCAAATAAAATAGCAAAAGGTGCATGTATTTTTAGCTATTATAATTATATACAAATGCTCTAATTCTATTCACTTTGTCTAATCTTATTCCCTTCCTTTGCTTTAATTTCTAGCAAAAGAAATCATAAAACAGATAATCAAAATGTCTAGCACTTGAACCACATTTAATCATTCAATGAACTAAATGATGGATGTGCACGCACACACACACACACACACACACACACATATCTGGGGGCAGGCAGTGGGTGCAGGGGACACACAGATGAATAAAAACATCCCTGCATAAAAGGACCCTCCAGTGTCTTGAGGGAGAAGGACATACATGGATGTGTTATTCCCTGAGACTATACTTTAGCCACAGAGTATACTCAGTTTTCTAAAAGCAAGACAGACTGTCAGGGGATGGGTGCTCAGGAAACGCCATTATTTCTGAATGTCTGAAGGTGAATGAAACAAAGAACAGGCTCTGAAGTGGCACCCAGGCACATGGTCTTAGTTCTTAACCATGGTTAGTGCACGTTTCCTCCAGCTTTAACGTGACACAGTAAGGGAGGCAGAGTAAACTCAAAGTTAAATGCAAAGTCCCCAGTGTCACATATGCTTGTGAATTTTATATACCATTTTTTTGGAGAAAGGATAACCTGTAATACTTAAGAATATACAATACAAGATAAAAGTCTGTCATTTCAGAGGCAGAAAGACCATTTTAAATTAAACTGTAAATGAAATCTCAAGTTTTAAATTACTTCCAGTACTTTGGTCATGTCACCTGAAGTCATATTATACACATTTATCATTGAGTTTGTGAATGAAATAAATTTAATTCAACTTAGCAAATTTGACTTAGCTTTCACCTTTAGGGTTCACACAAAGAAACATGTAGATGACAGAAATTCATTGCTATTTAAGACAATTTAAGAATAATCTATTTCTAAAAATACTTACTGCCTCTTTAACCCCAATCCAAATATCTAGAAAAAAAAATTTTAAAGCAGTAATTATTTAAAAAAAAACACTAAAAAACAAGAGAGAATTATGCTTAGCAAAATAAGCCAGGCAATGAAAGAAAAATACCATATGATATCACCTAATATGGGAGACTAATGCACAACACAAACAAATGAACAAAATTGAACAAGGAACAGAAAAACGGTTATGGGGGTGAGGAGAGAAGGGATAAATAGGGGAATGGTGTAGTAGAGGAACTAGTATAAATAACCCATGGACATGGACAACAGGGAATGACTGTGGGAGAGGGGGTGGGTTGGGTGGGGAGGAGAAATGGAAAAATGGGACAACTGTAATAGAAAAACAATAAAATTAAATTAAAAAAGTTATATAGAACTAAAAAAAGAAACAACTGCTTAACTTAAAAAAGAAACTGAAGACATTTGTTTTTTAAAAAAGAAGCAGCACTTGCTTACTTTTTCTAGTTTAGAGATGATACACGGCAGGGAGAAGAGACAGATTCCTTATCACAACACAGAAAGCAGCATGTTCAGTGCCCAGATGCTACAATACTGTAACATAACTGACATGGCATGGGCCATACAGGGTCCTGGACCATTCCTGACAACTCTGTACACATGAAACATCCTTCTATGAATTCATTTCTTTTTACAAACATTATGTGAGGGTCTAAGCCCTGGCTGGTTTGGCTCAGTGGATTGAGCGTCGGCCTGCGAGCTAAGTGTCGCTAGTTCGATCTTCCAGTCAGGGCACATCAGAGAAGGAAAACTCTGACTCCAAAAAACCTCCGCTGCCTTGCAACATACCTCTTCAGGGGAAAGGCTAAGGGAGTAAACCCCGACAGAAAATCCGGAGCCGGAGTCCCTAAGGCGGTTTGACGTTGTAGTCAACACCGGCAACTCCTGCGGCGCACCTGAAGCCAAGCTGTATTGACTCCGTCTTTCCCTTGGACCCTTCAGCTGCGAAGAGAGGGGGGGTCTGCTGCATGGGCAACAGCAGACCCTCCATATCACCCTGCCCAGGCTCTGTAGCTTCAGCTTCACTGGAGAGGACACTCCAGCGTCATCGCAAGACGTCGATTCAACACGGGAGGAGACAGATACCGTGTCACTCCCGAGTCGGACTGCACAGCCATTCTCGGCGGTGCAGATAGACTCTTAAGAAGCTACACCATCGTCTCTCGAGACGGACGGCTGCCGACGACGATGTGAGGGTCTCATCGGCTGAAAAAGGACTGTTCCATTAGCTGTCATGTCCCTAAGCACTGCATGTATTACTATCACCCTTCCCATTCTGAGGGCCTAGGAAGGGAGTCCTTCCTGTGCATAGGAGCAGGTAGGAGAAATTTCATTTGTCTTTCAAAATTTTAATACTGACCATTGCATTTCCTTTAGCTCTTTTAATCATGCAGAACAGAAAATGTGCTCCCACACATGCTAAATAAACCCCATGAAGTGCCAGTAGTACTTTTCTCCAGCCAGCAGAGGGAACAGACGGACAGAACTTCAGAGATCTGGTAACACGCTGCTTATCTTCCAAGACAAAAACCAAAACCCCAAACTGTGTTTTCCTTAGAAGAATAGTGCACAGAAAACCAGCATTTTTGAAGGCTGCTATTTACCAGGGTTTTTAATATCATAGCAATATATGTAATTTTGTATTACTTGATGTTTTTGATTTAAAGACTTCCAGATACACCCAAACATGGTCTGAGACATGGTGGAATGAACGGGATACACAGCCTGTGTTGGCCATCATTCAAATGTGAGCCAATGCTTAGATTGATTCAGAGTTTGTAACTCTTAGTTAAAATTCATGCATTTTGTTACAGCTGTGTAAATAGCACCAGATTTTCTTTAATATTCTCGTCCCTGAGACCTAAAGAACAGGAAGGAAAATGACATAAGCCTTATCAAAAGCAACCCAATGCAAGCATTTGTTTTTAAATAGCCTACCTAAAACACAGCACTCCTGATTACAATAGCCTCTTTGCTGAAGCAAACCACACACTGCGCTTCATTTCTCCTTCAAGCCTGAATCCCTTTTTGAAAGGAAAGGGAGAACCTGGTGTTGAGGAATGCAATTCACAATTTAGCCTTTAAATAAGTTCTGACATTTCCATTTGGTTTAAGTGGAATCACACAGTGAATTTTCCAAAAGCTTAATTTACTAGGGAAAACTGTTCTGAAGATGTTTGCCTTCAAATAGGAGCACAGGAGTCCAGTGTGATCTATAGAAAACGTAGACATTCCTTTCTCCATCTCTTGCTCCCCTTCCCAATGTACCGTATTTTTGCTCCATAAGATGCACTTTTTTTTCCCCCAAAAAGTGGGGGGAAAATGTCTGTGCATCTTATGGAGCGAGTATTGTGTGTATTACCTGACCTGTCAGTGGTGGCGACAGCTGTTGAAAAGGAAGTGGTGGGCCCACTCAAAACCCCTGGGGATGCTTAATGTCCCACTTTACTGCTTAATATCAGGGCATCTGATCAGTATGATGATAGTGAAGAAAATGATATCAGTGATTGTGAGCAACTGAGCTTCATAAATTCTCACACTAGCGATAATGAGATCTTGGGGTTTCCAGAAAACTAGAAGAGTACTTGACCCTTAAAATCTCTCCTCATTTGTTAATGACAGTGATGATGGTCCTTAATACTGCTGTTGACTGCTGTTCACTTTACATGGTAGAAATACTATTCTATTTTATTAAATATTTTAGTACACCATTTGGTTCAGAATATTTTTTTTCTTGTTTTCCTCCTCTAAACACAGGTGCCTCTTATGATCAGGTGCATCTTATAGTGTGAAAAATATGATATTTGTTCACCATGACACACAACTCACAATAGTGCCTTCTACATCAGCGATATGAATAAAGGGAACTGGGGGTTTCTTTTTGGATGGATGAAATGTTTTTACATTAGATTTTGGTGATGGTTTCACAACACTGTGAATGAACATCCTAAAAACCATTGAATCATACATTTTAAATGGATGAACTTATGGTATGTAAGTTATTCCTCAATAAAGCTGTTAACTTATTTACCTTATATCTTGAAATGAAAGATTTTTGCTCCCTTCACTTATATAGACTGTTCTGTTTTTACTAATCAGATTCTGTTGTCTTACCTAAGGTGATACCAGATACCCTAATAATTTTTAACCATATATTCAAATCAGTCTCAAGAAATAATCAATAAAATCAATACCAACAAGGTTAGTGACAATGGTTAATTCTAACAACAATAATAGAGAAAATACTCCAGGAATGTCAACAATATAAAATAAGCAAAATATCTGAAGATAAAAAAATAAAGCTGTTTGACCTCTCTAGCTTTTCAACTAAATGAGAGTCAAAGCAACACCATTTAGCTGTTGGATTCCATTTCTTTTCCAGTTTTTTGTGGCTCCACGTGGTGTATGTGTGTGTGTGTGTGTGTGTGTGTGTGTGTGTATGTATGTGATTTCCTTCTATATCTTCCTTTAGTGCTCTGGTCTGATTAAAGGTTAGTCTTGTTTTTTGTTTCTTTATGAGTCAAGAACTGTAAACATATATTATGCAAAAAAAAAGAATCCAACATCTTTTGTCTTACTTTAAAACTTTATTTACTAACTAATGGCATTTATTATGCAACTGTATGCAAAATGAGTTTGGGGATAACTTCCTGTCATGTGAAAATAAGCTCATCTTGCAAAATATTACACAGCAACTATAGGCAGCATTTGTTAAAGAAAAGTACCAAGACTGAGGAAGGAAATGGCCCTCTTTTTGGTACTAGTCAGACACATCTGGGGCTTCTATTCCCTGTTAAGCAACCCTGTAGCCTGGAACACTTCCAGAGGAAAGAAAAAGAGCCCAGGAAAAACAGGAGAAATCAACATCCACCTTCAAAGAAATGGAAGGGCTGTGAAGTGAAAGATCAACTAGACTTTTGACATAGCTCTTATAGCTCAAAATTGTATTTGTTGCACAAATAGCACAACAGGTGTAAGTTATAGGAAGAATTGTGTAAGAGCTGTGCAATGTTTAGAGCTGTAGAAAGGGGAATGGTTCCTGAATTAAATTACCTGAGGAGTCTATATCTTGACCTGGATTATGTTGTTGAAAGGTTTGTGCTAATTCAAGGTCCAGATTGTGACTAACAGTTGGGAACCTTCCTCTACCATCCATATGGCTCTGGGTGTGCTTTGGGAAAAATGGATGTGAGTGTGGACTGAGTGAGCTATACTACCTGGGGCTCAGATCGTTTTGCCAGAGAACATTTATGAGCTCTTAAAGGTCTCATGTGGTTAGGTAGAACCAGCTGAAATAATCTCCCTTTTGCTATTTAAGGAGTGATATCTCATCTTCACCCTGACAGGAGAGAAGATTATAAAACACATGCTCATTGGAGTCTTTCTTAGAATTCTGCCTGCCATAAGGTGACTAGAGTTAAAATAGCCCATGGTTATTGTATTGTTCGGAGTAGGCTAAAATGTCAACCGATCTATACCTCCTGCTTCACTCCTTGGCTACTTACATTGTTTTTTCAGCTCCTGATGCAGGAGGAAGGCCCTTTCTAATTTAATGAAATGATCACCAGGTATAATCCAGTAGAGAATCTCCTGAGCCACTATTCCTGAAATGATTTCTCTCCTCCTTGGATTTACTCCTGAAATATTTTGATCTAAGGCCTCAGTCTATATCAAGTTCAGATCTAATAAATCTAATTACCATTATTTTTAACTCAGACTATTCCAAAAATTAAATCTTCATCCTTTAATTCTTTTTTCCTTTCCTAGCTTGTTTTATGGGGGATCATTCAAGTTTTAGAATGCTAAATGATGTGTGTGTGTGTGTGTGTGTGTATAATTATATATATATATATATATTCCTGGCTGGTTTGGCTCAGTGGATTGAGCGTCGGCCTGCGAGCTAAGTGTCGCTGGTTCAATCTTCCAGTCAGGGCACATCAGAGAAGGAAAACTCTGACTCCAAAAAACCTCATTTTTATGTTATTGTTTAAAGTCAGTTCTAGAGATACTATATTTAGGGGAAAATGCTGGCTAGGTTTCCTATTTCCCTATAGGTTTATTTAACCCTTAATAAAATAGTGATAGTAGCAACAGTACTGGAGATCAGACCTTGGGACTGTGAGGAAATAAATAAATAAAATAAAATTTTCCCCTCTTTTCTTTGAGTTGAGTCATTTAAAGGAATATTTTGAAATAGTTTATGTTTGATAACTTTCAAACTGTGCATTTCTTTAATAATTTACTTTTATCCCTTTACTAGTCCTTAGACAGTGTCTCCCCCTAGAGTCCCAGAATCCTTCTGTTGTCTGTTTTGCCATACCAGTCAACTCTGCCATGCTCCCTGTCCCAAAATGGCTTTCTCCAAAAATCTTTTCTGCTTACAGATACTTTTATTTTCAAAATGCAAAAAGCTCTGTTCACTTCATGAAACTGATTTAATCCAAAAGTTACAATGTTAGTTGTGGGTTTTTTCATAGATGCCCATGATCAGGTTGAGGGACTTTTAATTTCAGATTCATTGAATGTTTTATCATAAAAGGCTGTTGGAGTTTCTCAAATATTTTTCTGTGTCTATTGACATGATCTTCTGATTTTTTTTTGCCTATTATATACAATGTATTACATTATTTAATTTTTGGAAAATAAACCAACCTTGCATTTCTAGAAGTAATCCCATTAGGTCAAGGTATATCATCCTTTTTATTTGTTGCTGGATTTGGCTTGCTACTGTTTTGTTGAGGATTTTTATATCTATATTCATAAGGGATATTGAACCACAGTTTTTTTTCCTTGTGACATCTTTGCCTGGTTTGATATCAGCATAATGCTGGTCTAATAGGATGAGCTAAAAAGTGTGCCCTCCTCTTCTATCATTTAGAGGAGTTTATAAATGTTTGGTATTAATTCTTCATAAAATATTTAGTGGAATTTACTAGTGAGGCCATCTGGGCTAGGGATTTTCTTTGTGGGAAGTTTTAAAATTATTAATTCAATCTGTTATAGATCTATTTAGATTTTCTATTTTTCTCGATTCAGGTTTAGTACTTTTAATTCTTTTTAGGAATTTTCCCATTTTATCTAAGTTACCTAATTTTTGGGGATACATTATTTATACTATTTCCATATACTCCTTCTTTATTTCTGTAAAATCAATAATGACATTCTTCATTCTTGATTTCACAATTGAGTTTTCTCTCTTTCCTTGGTTTGTCTAGTTAAAGGATGTCAATTTTATTGCTGTTTTTAAAGAATCAACTTTTGGTTTTGTTGATTTTTTTGTTTTATTTTCTCTACTTAATTTATTTTTGCCATAATTATTATTCCATTTTAATTGTTTGGGGTTTAGTTTGTTCTTTCTTTTCAATGTTTTAAGGCAAAAGGTTAGGTTATTGATTTGAATTCTTTCTTCTTTTTAATGTATGTAGGCATTTACAAGTTTCCATTTTAGTACTGCTGTTGCTGGTGGATGACACGTACCCTCTGCCTGCCCCTTCTCAGCTATCCGAAGTGCCTGACTCTCTGCAGACATTGTGTTAAGCTGCAGGGAGGAGGGAATGTCCCTTTGCAGGTGGGGTACAGAACCTGGATACTTGGCTGATTATGGCATCCTGGCTGCATGAGTGCCTGGACAAGAGGTGGCAGAAACCCTGGAGGACACTGTGAGCAAGTGGCAGGGCACCTCCACCCCCAGTGGAAGTGGTGGTTCTGTGGCTGCAGCTGAGCTTTCACTCAGCCATGGTAGAGCTACCTCAGTGGGGCCTGAGGATAGGAGGGCAGGGAAGCTGGCCAGCTTCTGGACACAGAGTCAGAGAAATCTCCCCGATTGGCCAAGATGGTGGCAAGGGGAGGTTCTTACACTGAGGTGCTAAAAACTAGAAATATGAATGGACAGGACCCAAGTGGCACAGAAAGCTAGAAAGATGAATGGATATGATCTATAGCAAGCCCAAAGCTAGAAGAATGATTGGATAGGCACCCCACCAGCAGGGTCAAAAGCTAGATAGATAATTGGATAAGGGGACATGCCCTTGCTCCCACCCTTCTGGTACAGATTGGAAGTAGGGCCAGGGGAAAGCAGGAACATGTGCCATAGAGGTCAGAACAGCTGCAGGGCGTGGTGATAGACCACAGAGGCCCATCAGTCCAGTCAAGGGTAAGAAGGGATTTTTTGGGAGGTGGATGCACCCAAAGCATGTGAAAGTTTAGGAGGTTGATTGGGCATTCTGAGAAAGCACCTGGCCTGTCCCATACTGAAGGGAACAAAGAAACATGTTCTGGTTCATCTCTTGCTGCTTGGGCCCTGCACTTGGATGGTGCACTGGTCTGTCCTATTCATAGGCCACATGTCCTTAGTAGCCACATGGCTCGTGGTCTCCAGAAGGGAGTCTCTATCTCTCTCAGCCTGTCCTGGTGAAGCCCTCACTGGTGCATTCATGTGCTCCTTCGTCCAGGAGCATGTGCCCTTCTGGCCCTAGCAGCTGCACGGCTGTGACTGTGCCAGCTCCACATGCAGCCTCCAGGAGGGATCCTGGAGCCAGACAGCAGCTGGGACCCAAGCGAAGCTGCCTGGATGACCACTCAGCAGCTGCCTGTAGGCTCCAAAGGGTGGTATCTTAAAATGGAGCAGGAACTCTGGGCACTGCCTCTTGTTTTGCTCTTGCTGAGGCTAGGTGGGCTTTGTCTGGGTTTTGCAGAGGAGATGACCTATGAGAGAGGGAGTCCCCCATTCTCCCAGACTGTGCAGCATCTGAATAAAACCTATTCCATTCTGCATCAGCACCTGCCTTATGAGTTTTGGTTTTGTGGTAACAGGCAGCCAAACCTCCATTTTTTTTTTTTTTGTTGTTGTTGTTGTTCAGTAACACTGCATTAGCTTCATCCTATAAGTTTTGGAAAATTTCAATTTTCATTCCTTTTTAATTTATCTTGGATTTTTCTCTGACCCATTGTTTATTCTTTCTTTCTTCATTTTTAAAGTAACTGATTATTCATAAACTTGATGCAAATTTATAAAATTTACATTTCCAAATAAATCTGATATGGAAAATAAAAAAACAAAAAACAAACAAACAACAAAAAACCAAAGCCTGCCAAATGTGCAGCTGTCAATCTGCTAGCCATAAGGATATTGAATAATTCAATAATGTAGTCAAGATTTAGCTTTATATTTAAGGAACTATAATGCTTTAAAGAATTCTGCCTTGCTATTTTTCTGAGCAACTGGAAATCACAACTGTATACAAATGCAACCATGTGAACAAGAATGCCAGAAAACCCTTTTTCTACTGTCTTCTCAACCACACAATAATGCAGAAGTCTTTCCAATGTATTTTACAAAGTTAAAAACTGAATCTCAAAGCAAATGCTTAAGAAACACTTTTGAACTTTGTAACTGGTTTATGCAAAAAATGTGCTTCTGGATTTTATTTTTAAAGTGCTTAATAACTAGAAGTTACTTTTAAATTAAACAAGTGTATATTAAAAAATCTATTACCAATCAAACAGGACTGATTCAGGTGAGGCAATAAAATGGAGAGTATACTGACTTGAGTCAGGTTTTATAAAATAATTAATGTATAAGAGTTCCTATTTGTCTTTAAGTAAAAGCCATTGTTATGACTATAGCAAAAATTTTAAGTCTCCAAATCAGATATCCTTTTTACTTAACTGCGCAGCTTTTGCTCAAGGAGTCTTTCTGTGTGTCAATCACTTTATAAGTTTATTAGTTTACAAATGATTGCAACATGTTGTTTATAAAATGGAAATGTATACAGTATTCCCTCACTTATTGCAGGTATTACATTCCAGACCCCCCTGCGAAGTAGGAACCTTACATTTATTCCACACTCTTAAACCTATGTGACTTTAACAACATATGTATACAGTACTGCAAAATCCCATGATATAGTGAAAAATCCATGATAAATAATTAAATATAATATTTTTAAAAATCCCATGATACCGTGAGGCCGCGATAAGTGAACCACAATACAGAGATGGACTACTGTAATGACAGTTTTTTTCAATAATGTCAAATCTATACTGCAGATCTTCATAAGGCATATTGAACCAATACACAGATTCAGCCCAGCAAGACTCTGATGCCCCATTGGAAATGACTACTACAAACCTTACTTGCTTACTTGGCCTAACCTTGCTTCAATTTTCCTAAAAAGTACGATACAACTCAATTAAGAGTATATCTTTGGGAAATAGCTCATATCTTCAAATGAACATAAAAATGTTTAACAATTTATTGTGCAGGTTTCCTGTTATTATTTTGGCCATACCATAAAATGGTTTTAATATGAAAAGGACACTGTGATTTAGAAGATCTTAAAAATTTCTAAGCCAATATTAAATTAGACTTTGCTGCCTCTAAAAGGAACAATCATACTGCAAATCCTTGTAATGCATGAGATCATCACGGAAAAGTTACCCTAAAGTCGTAACCTCAGTAGCTTGATACTGACATACCTGCTTAACAGATTTCATTTTTCAAGAAACAGAGATGATAAGGACTGGCCAGTATGTGTAGTTATCAAGAAAAATACAATAAAGGCTGCTCAGACCAAGAAACCTAAAATGAGCCCAATGAGAAGGCCATGACTTATACAGGGTGTCAGTTGACAGATGATCCACTAAAATCGTCGGCAGCCGTCCGTCTCGAGAGACGATGGTGTAGCTTCTTAAGAGTCTATCTGCACCGCCGAGAATGGCTGTGCAGTCCGACTCGGGAGTGACACGGTATCTGTCTCCTCCCATGTTGAATCGACATCTTGCGATGACGCTGGAGTGTCCTCTCCAGTGAAGCTGAAGCTACAGAGCCTGGGCAGGGTGATATGGAGGGTCTGCTGTTGCCCATGCAGCAGACCCCCCCTCTCTTCGCAGCTGAAGGGTCCAAGGGAAAGACGAAGTCAATACAGCTTGGCTTCAGGTGCGCCGCAGGAGTTGCCGGTATTGACTACAACGTCAAACCGCCTTAGGGACTCCGGCTCCGGATTTTCTGTCGGGGTTTACTCCCTTAGCCTTTCCCCTGAAGAGGTATGCCGCAAGGCAGCGGAGGTTTTTTGGAATCAGAGTTTTCCTTCTCTGATGTGCCCTGACTGGAAGATCGAACCAGCGACACTTAGCTCGCAGGCCGATGCTCAATCCACTGAGCCAAACCAGCCAGGGCAATCCACTAAAATACCTGTGAGCTAACCTCTTAGGTAGTGCTGCTATAGGGGCATTCAAAGATGTATGCACATTAGAAAGGTTTTCTTTAAAGCAACACTGGGTCCAAACACAGAACAGTCAAAATATCTAGCCATCTTCCTTTGAAGGGGTGTACCAGCCATTTTTCTTATGTATCTGTACAATGGAATTATAAGATTGTTGGGCTCTTGCTACATTATATTGATTCTTGTTTGCTCCAAACAGCACTTTAGCTTTGCCTTTGTCTAAGGTGGCACTGACTTGCATGATGACTGATTCTATCCAGTAGGCACTATTCCAGCCCTGTTTTGTGAGAAGTTCCATATATAACACAACACCACCTAACATATACCCTCCTGGTAGAACAGGTAATACCCCTCAAACAAATGGAAGATCAAATGGAAAGTTTTACTTAAAAGAGAAGTTAAGCAAAATATATTCTATGCCTTCTTTTTCTTTTAAGATCTGAGGATCACTGTGCAAAGGACCATCAGGATCAACCTTCTGAAGTTTAACATGCCAGTCATGTAAACTGTCATTTATGATTTCCAGTGAATGAATCCCTGTTTTATAACTCTATGACCTGTATATGTCCCTGAGCTCTTTCATAAGTTTATTTGAAGCTTGCACAGACTCAGACACCACACCATTTAGATGGTCTTGCCTTTGAGTCTTCCTAATTTTCTCTAATATTGCCAAATTTTCTTTTTCAATTCCTTCATCTTCTGACTCTTTCCACTAATAGGCTGCTCTTCATTCATCTCATAGTGATCCAAACACTCTAATAAATCTTCATCTGTCTCCTCCTCTTCTGCAGTCACTTCTGCTGTTGTCCCATTCTGACCCATGGGTCGTGGTTGATCTAGCATCTCAATGTCCAGGTGCCTAGGAAGGTTATATAATCTGCAGAGCTCACATATCAACGACTTCAATTGCTGACAAAGTTAACTATTGTTCTTTTTATCTTTTAGACTTTCTAGCACTGATGTCATATTTGGGTCATCAGAGTCCACAAACCATACTGGTGAAGAAGATGGACGAGATCCTGTGATGTTGCAGTGCAGTATAAGGGCTGAGGCCATGCTACCTGGTGGCTGTACTAGGAACTGGCAATGCAGCTTGTCCAGCTTCCAGCTGAAGATGTGGAACTTCTCATAGCTGTTGTTGAAGATGGACAAAATGAACCTGAGCTCAGCCTTGAACCACCACACCAACATCTTCCCTGCATCTCTGGCGGGGGAGCTGAGCAGCTCTGTGATCAGTGCTAGAAGAGGGCGAGGGCTGTGGCTGGCAGAGGCCTTTGTAACCCATGTAACCTGACCCATTAATTCTTCAGAATGTACTATTTAATTTCCACATATTTGTGAATCCCTCAAATTTCCTTATGTTGCTGATTTCTAATTTAATTCCATTATGGTCAGAGAAAATAGTTTTCATAATTTTAGTCTCTAAATTTACTGAAGCTTGTTTTGTGGCCCACTGTATGGTCTATCTTTGAGAATGTTTAATGTGCACTTCAGAAGAATGTTTATTTTGCTGTTATTGAGAGGAGTGTCTGATGGATATCTGTTAGGTTTAGTTGTTTTTCTCTGTTGCTAATGTCTGTGATTTTGTGTTTATCTTCTGTTTAGTTATTCCATCTATTATGAAAAATAAAGTACTGAAGTCTTTAACTATTGATCAATTGTCCATTTCTCCTTTCAGTTCTGCCAGCTGTGTTTCATCATTTCTGTCTGTGTTTTGGAACTGTGTTCTTAGGTGCATATATGTTAATAATTGTTATATCCTCCTTGTGGACTGACTCTTACATTATCATGAAATATTCATCATTATCTCTAGCAACTGTTTTTATTTTAAAGTCTATTTATTTAGTCTCATATTAATATAGCTACTCCAACTCTCCTAAGATTGCTGTTTGAATGGTATATAGTTCCCATCATTCATCTTCAACCTACTTGTATATTTCAACCTAAAGTGCATTTCTTGTACACAGCATATAGTTGTATCTGTGTTTTTATCCAATCTGATAATCTCTTTCTTTTGATTGCATTAATTATATTTAACATTTTTATTGTAACATTTGAATTTTTACTTGCCATTTCACTTTTTCATTTCTATATGTCTCAGATCTGTTTTGTTCTTCTGTTTTACTTTATAGCTTTCTTTGTATTAAATAGATATTTTCAAGTATAACATTTTTTCTCTTAAAATTTTTTAAATTTCTATTTATATTTGAATGGGGGACCAACACATTTTTATTTATAAAAATTGTGTATTTATTCTTATATGTTTAAACTTCAGTCACCTTCAAAGTACTCCCTATTTGATGAAATACACCTATCAAGGTGTTTTTCCCACTGCTCAAAACATGCCTTTTAGTGCTTCTTCCCCTTTTTGTTTCATCTCTTTCACATTGGCAAAGTCCATTTGAGGATTATTTTCATCCAGGAAAACAAAATAAAGGGTTGCTCAGGGCAAGGGCAAGGGAATAAGGAGGGTGGGGCACAGGGGTGATGCCATTTTCCATGAGAAACTGCTGAACACTCAGCACAATGTGGGCAGGTGCACTTGTAAATCACTCAGCATGAAACAGGCAAAGACACTGAAAATCTTTTAAAAAATTGATGCTGAACGCAGCCTCTCACAACAATACCAGCTGGTACACTGATACACATGAATTCCTAGAACACTCACCTAGCGGGGGAAGCCTGTACTACAAGGGGCCACCCTCCAGAAGATAATTCTGAGTTCTGTTTTTTTGGGGGGTCCTCCCCTTGTACATATTATTTTTACTTATTAATCTAGTGCTTACAATGTATATTTTAACTTGTCAAAATCTACTTTAGATTTATATAAAATTAATTGTAGTGAAATAAAGAAATTTTACTTATACTTCCATTCCATTCCATTGGTACTATATATATAAAGCCAAACAATGTGACCTTTTAAAGAAGCAGAGAGGAGAAAAGTACATATATTTACATAGTTATATTAATATTCCTATACTATTTCTGATTCTCTTCATTTTTTTCTGTGGATTTGAGCTATGACTGCTGCCATTTCATTACTCCACTGCAAATTTGCTCCTATCACCTTCTCTGCACTGTTACTGTAAAATATATTAAATTTATACATGTAATAAATCCAATAATATTATATTTTGCATATGTTTTATTCATTTGCTCTTAAGTTTAGAGATGAAAAGAGAATACACAATTATATTCTCTTTTATTTTTACCTACATAATTGCCTTTGTTAGCATTCTTTCTTTTTTCGTGTGGATTCAAATTATTATCTGGTGTGATTTGCTTTCAGCCTAAAAAATTCCCTTTAGTATTTCTTGTAAGTCAGGTCAACAAACAGCTTTTGTTTATTTGGGAATGTATTTTAACCTTTTTTCAGAGATAATTTTGCTAGATAAAAATTCTTGATTAACAGTTTTTTTGTTTTTCATTTTTTCACTTTTACTGAGGTTTCCTTGCATGTGATAAATCATTTTTCTCTTGTTGAGATTTTCTCTTTGTCTTTCAACCTTTTGACTATTATGTGTCTAGGTATGTATTCTGTGTTTCTCAAAATTGGAGTTACTGAGCTTGTTGGATGTATAAATTAATGCTTTGCATCAAAATTAGAAAAAATTTTCAGATATTGTTCTGCACCATTCTCTTTCACATTTCCTTCTAGTACTCCTATTATATATAAATTAATAGGGTGACTGGTGTTCCACATTTCTCTGAGGTACATTCATTTTTCTCCGTTTTGTCTCTCTCTCTCTTCTCTGATTACATAATCTCCATTGCTCTCCCTCTAATTTCACAGATTCTCTTTTTTTTCCTGCTAGCTCAAATCTCCTGCTGAGTCTCTTTAATCATTTTTCATTTATGTTATTGTACTTTTCAAGTCTGAATTGCCATGGGACAAATTTATAATTTCTCTTTATATTGATTATTTTATGGCACAGTCATCACAACTTTTAATTAATTCTTTAGGCATATGGTCTCCTTTAGTTCGTTGAACATATTTAAAATGTCTGCTTTGAAATAATTTTCTGCTAAGTCAGTTTTCTGGGCACCTTTACAAGCAGTTTCTATTTCTTGTTTATGGGTCTGTTATGGGCTGAATTGTTTCCCCCTTAAAATTTGTACATTGAAGTACCAACCCCTAATACATCAGAATGTCATTGTATTTCGAGAAAGGAACATTAAAGAGGTAAGTAAGGTAAAATGAGGTCCTACGGGTGGGTTCAATACAGTATGATTGGTGTTCTTATAAGAAGAGATTAGGATAAATACACACACAGAGGAAAGTCCACATGTAACACTGGATGGAGATGACCAAATTACTGGTTAAGAAGAGAGGACTCAGAAGACTAACCATGATGACACCTTGATCTTGGACTTCTAGTCTTCAGAATTTTGAGAAAACATATTGCTGTGATACTTTTGTTATGGCAGCCCTAGCAAATTAATACAGGGTAACATTTTTCTTGGCTTGTAATTTTTTGGTGAAAAGTGGACATTGAGAGTAATATATTGTAGCAACTATGTATACTGACTGCCCTCCTGCCCCATTTTTGTTGTTTTCTTGGTCTGTTTATTTATATATTTAATGACTTGAAATCTCTTTCCCTTAACCCATATAGCTTCTTGTTTTATATTTCAGCCTGGCTATCTAGGTGTTTCTCCTACAGTATAAGTCACTTATTAGTGAAGAGTTGTGCTTAATTTCTGTTAGCCAGGTATATTTGTACTCTTTAACATGTGATGTATGTCTGGTTTGTATACTGTGATTATAGTTTAAGTAGTTTATGTGGTTGCTTCCACATTTAATCAGGGACTGCAAACTCAGATTTCTCCTCTCCTGGAACTTCTGAGAAGGAACAGTCTTAGGTATGCACACAGTCTTTCAGACTGCCAGGGACAGGTATGATTTTTGTTCTTAAGTCTACTTTTCTAGGAATTGCCTCTGGGTCAAGGTAAGATTTTATTAGACAGTTTTTGGTGAAAGCCTAGTACTAGGGAGGCTTCTGCCCTTTGTTGACTGATCTATATGTGGTTTAAGGATGTTTTCCAGTCCGTCCACATCCAGCTCTGATGGCTCCTGAATGAGTGCAGCAAGGTACTTGCAACCAGCCTTTCTGATCACCATGATCTCAGGAGGGCTCTTCTTGGCTGTCTATTTCCACTGTTTCTGTTAAACTTCTCATCGCTCTGCTATTTCACTTGTTTCTGCTTGTATAGTGGAGCTATGAGCACCTTCTTAATTGTTCTCTATGAAGATGTCCATTCCTTTTAGTAATGTCCTTAGGGTTGAAACTCTCCATGCTCTGTTCCTAATAAAATCAGACCCCTGAGACAGAGCTGTGGAGTTCATCATTCTGGAGACTGACTTCTTCCCCTGGCAGAACCTCTGTACCACCATATAAGAGCTGTGGCAGAACACAATGGCTCACTTTTCACAGAGTGACACCTGCCTCACCAGCAGATGGAGCAGCAGAGATGGCCCCCATCTTTTTGGCTTGTCTTTTCTTGTGTGGAACCTTGGCCTTCCAAGTGAGCTGGGGCTACACTGATTAGGGCACTGATGTTCTAAGTTTGCTAAGCCTGAGCAGAGTTTCTACAAATGGAACTTCATGTGGACTAAAGGAGCCCTGGATCTCTTAGACACATCTGCCTGGAATTGAACTTTTACAAAATGGGGCTGGCAACCAGAACAAGAACAGAATAATAGGTAAGGGGATCATTTGGAGGGTTACCAGCTGGGAAGAGGAAGGAGAGAAAGGGGGAAATGGTGCAGGGATAAAGAAGCATAATTAGTAGGAACAAAACAGACAGGGGGATGTTTAGAATAGTGTAGGAAAGGGTGAAGCCTAAGAATTTACATGTATGACCCATAGACATGAACTAAGTGGGGAGGGATTGCTGAGAAAAGGGGGTACCAGGCAGAGGGGGGCAAAGGAAAAAAATTGGGACAACTGTAACAGCATAATCAGTAAAATATACTTTAAAAAATGAGGCTGGAATAGATGAGGATGGTAGCAGACTGTGCTTCCCAAGGTGAAACTGTGGCCCCAGACTGGGAGCTGAGGGAAAGAGGGAGCCCAGTTTTCTTGGTTGTACCTGCTGAATTAGAGTACCCAGAACATGGGGTAGAAAGTGGAGTCAGTTCAAATACTACATACTCTTGCCTTAAATGAGATTTTCTCATTTTTTTGAATGAGTATTTCTCTATTTGCTCTATGTTTTTAAGATAATTTCCTTTCAATGGTTGTTTTGAAGGTAATTTTTATGTCCAGTCAAGCGACTGCTTATTGAGAAGAGAATCTTCAGTGATCCTCACTCTTCTGTTTTGGAAGTCATCTTTTCCTTTGCATTATAAATAACACACATACAATTAATGATTCCTTCTTTTGGATAACGCTTTTTTTTTCATGACCAAGATGGTACCTTCTATTAGTTTCATAAATGCTTTTATAGACTGATAACTATTTAAGTATTTTAAATGATAGAGCTATAAATAATTAGAAAATTATAGACAGAGAAATGCTCATATCTTTTCAAATTGGTTTATATTTAAACAGCATTTTACGTCTCACAATGCTATTGAAATTAGAAGAGCACTTTGTACTCATTGGGAAGTGGCTGGAATGTTCTTATCAATCAGGATATATAATGGGGATAATTGCCTAAGGGCATACATGTGACTGCTGGCAGAGCTCGACCAGAATCCAAGACTTGACTTCCAATTCTCACTCTTTCCATTAGAAAAATACTTTTAAAAATCTGTTTAATTTATGTCTGGATGAGCAGCTTATCTACCCATAAAGATTTGGATCGTTATTAAACTGGGAATATTCTACTGCCATATTCTAATTTAATAACAATGCGATGATATTGTGCTTTTGATAAGATTGCCTATGAAATGAGACATCATTTGGATATATATAGTTCTCATTGATGAAATTACTTGACATATGCACCTATTCTTTATTTGATACAATGACTAAATTATAAGTATCTCTTTGAGGTAAAAAAATCTACTGACAATTTAAAAAAATTTATTGACAGCAGATGCAGCTGGCTGAATTAATAAAAGAGAATGTAGTCAATTACAGTTTGTTTTAACTGAAGGATTCTCTTCAACACAATCACTATCTTGAAAATGAATATTTATCTTGACTGAAAACTAATGAAGATTAATTATAATTCTATTTTTAAGAAAACTTTAAAAACCATTAGTTGTTTGAAAAACACCCATAAAATTAAGCCCCTTCAGAGTATGTTAGCAATTGTTAAAAAGAACAGTGAGCTGCTACTAAATATATCAGAATTCCCAATTAAATTGTTACAGGTCATCAGATGGTGTCCCTGACTGGTGGAAAGGCTGAAGTTAAAGCTTTCATCACAAAGGAAACAATCTAGACAATACAGGCTTTGTATGTAATCCATGTCATGACAGAAAGCCAATATGAAAAGGAGAATTTCACATTCCTCTCGACTTTTCACAGTCATTGTCCACAGCTTAATCTTGAAGTGAATCACTGAGAGATAACTGGTATTTATAAAATCTGCAGTGTCAGTTGAGCAATGATAGACAGGGAATGAGATCTGTGCTCAAAGCAGCTAGGGAGGTCTGAAAATTTCTCCTGAAAAAAAAGAGATCAAAAAATGGCAGAGTAATTGGCCACCATTTCCACAGGTTCTGTTTCTTCCAAATTTAAAGTACTCAGTTATGCATACAAATCATTCATAATGCCTGCCTTTCTTTCCTCCTTCCTCCCTCTCTGTCTCTATCTCTTTCTTACTCCTTCTCTTATCCTACTCCTCCCCCTTAGTTTTCTATTTTTAATTCGTTCCTCAAATATGCATTGAATGCCTACAATAGACTGGGAACTTTGATAGAAACTGGGGATACACCAGAGAACAAATTAAACATGCTCCCCCTTCTCAATGCTCATATTCTAAAGATGTTGGCTGGAGGAAGGACAAACAGCTAACAAGCAACACAAACATAGGATGATTTCAGGTTATTTTAAGTGTTATGATGTGATAGAACGTGTCTGTAGCTGGGGTGGGGTGTGATGGGGTGGAAATGAGGGCACTTTAGTTAGGACCCTTAAGGAAGGCAGTTTCTGGAATACATAAACCTGATACCTGAGAGTGATAAGGGATGGACTGTGAGAACATTTCAGAAAGAGCAAAAGCAGAATCCCTGAAATGAACTGAAACAAAAAAATGGGTAGATTTTATTGAAATATACTCATAATTTGGGAGCAAAACAATGTTCTGGCAGAAACATATAAAAATTGATAATCTTAAGTAATGTTTACCTAATCTCCCCAAATGATCCTCAGTGCCCAGTGGACAGAACAGTTAGAAATGCTGTTTCTGCTCTTTAATTGTGAAGGAAATAACTGGAGTCACTGACTGAACAGATTATGACATAAAAGTTCTGGAAACGATCATGGGATCTTATCAGCCACTGCTCTGGGAATTTGAAAAGTGAAGGTCACCTCTGTCCTTTCTTGGTACCTTAGTCAAAGCACAATTTCTCACATAGGTTTTGGGCAAAATTCCAATAGAATGCTGTATATAAGCCATCTTTCTGATGGGTTGACTTTTGTCCCCAAAATGAATACTATTAAAATGTAATATTATTGGGGAAAATGTTTGAATACTGTCTCTAAAAGTAATTATATTTCTCACCAAATATCAATAGCTTATCTTTTCAAATTTTGGTGTGGTTCAAGAAAGGACTATCTCTGGCATTCGGGGTTCCATATTTAGAAACTATCACAGAGCAGGGACTCTGGCTCACAAGGTCTAAAACGGCTTTTGACACCAGGCAGAGATTGGGTTTCAGCTGACACTGTCTGCCCACTTAGAAATAATGGCCTTGAATTTTCAGGTCTTCACCATAAAATACTTTGTTATCCTGATAAATCACTATTAAAGGTGTTAAAGGTGATTCATTCAATACTTTATTTTCCTTTTAAGGAGGAAGGTCTGGGCTTGGCATGTTCAGAGATCACAAGAATCATATTACCTAATAGAGATTATTTCCCAGCCTGAGAAAGAGAAAGCATCTGTCCCAGAGGTTTAGTCACTTTCAACTGCAGTAGAAATTTCAAAAGATACTTTTGGAGACTATCCACCACTAGCCAGAGTTAATGGGTACAACAAGGCACATGGGCACCAGGTCATAGTGCACCAGGCAAGCAATCATGCAGTCTAGTTTGGTGGTCAAATGTCATAGCTTAAGTATAGACAATGGCCAGCAAAGGCTAGTGATAGTTGGATGAAGCTTGGAGGTCAATATATAGGATAAAGGCAAAGGGTCAGTTATTGTATGTAGACCTGGGGCAAAAGAAGGCATGTCTTACTTAAGGCTCACTCATTCACTCAAGAAACATTTAAAAGCACATACTTGCACCTGGCACCAGGAGACACAGACCAATGTGTATGTGGGGAGGGAGGAGGTGACAGATATATAAATAAATGATTAAAATATGCCATTGTATATGTTTGAAATATGCACAGGCCACAAGAAGAGTACAGTTAGAGAGCATATAGCCTAACAGTGGGAGTGTGAAGTGGAGAGGGAGCTGAATCATAAGAGATGCAGAACTGGCCAGACCAAAGAAAGAAGCATTCCAGTCATTAGTGACAACACAGTGGTCTCAAATTGTGTTGCAGCAGATTGCAAAGAACCAAACAATATTAGCAAAAGACCCAGACTCTGTATCTAACTGTGCAGAAATAGGACTGGAATAATGGAGATTCATGAGCCAGATCTATGTAGATGTGTGGTAACCCCCAGGAAGGCTAAGCTGTGAACTTAAAAACAAAGCAAAAAATCAAACAAAACAAAAACAACATACAGGGCATGACCTCTCACCACAGGGAAAAGTGAGGGACACTGAAAAAACTAATTCAAGTTGACCAAACAGTGAAACTACATAGAGATTAATTTGTTTCTTGGCCAGAGATTTACTTTCTTTATGAATTGGTCTTGGATGAAGCACTTGTCCCAAAGTCAGAGCATGGGTCTGGGTCCATAGGTCAATGCTACAAACTCTATGGGGCCAGCGCGACGGGAGCCACCAACCCAGGGAAACACAAACACCAAGAGACAAGGCAGCAGTAACGAAGGAAATAAGGGCACCAGCCAGAGTTGGTGAGATTTGATGAGTGAAGCAGTTTTCTGACCTAGTTCAGACTTGCTCTTTAGTTTCCTGTGTGGCAGGAATCAGTCCCCACACAGCTGGGCTCGAGCTTCTAGACGGAAGCCTACAATTAGAAGCACCTGGCCAAGTTAGCAAGCGGAGCAGGGACACAGCTGTAGCTTCTTCTGAGTGAATCCTCTCATGAGTGAGGGTGGGGAGCCATTAAAAAATAAATAAAAGCCATTGCAAAGATGGATATGGAGCATCTCTCTGCCTTTATTAAACTCTTTGTATCTGAGCTCACTTTGTACTATCTTTAAGTGCAGACATTACAATAGGAATTTCACCTGTGTACAAACTCATTTGCTCACAATTACAAAGGGAAAATTTCTATATTAATTTCTCTGTAAAATACAAAGCTCATAAAAGAGCCTGCCCAGGGTTAACCTGTTAAATTCTGTACACAAAAAGAGTACTTGGGTAACATTTTCAAACATCTCCATACCTATTTGTTTTGATTATGTAGTTGTCCAAATGTAATGTATATGTGTATGTATATGTACTTAATATTTATACATATATAACTATACATATGTAAAGTGTAAATATATAGCATATGTATGTATATCTATATATTTTAGTCATGCATTTATATTATAAAAATACAGGGATGCCTTTCTTCTAGAAAGATATCTTTAAGGATATATAACCTTCTTAAAACCATAAGATGGCTTTTTCCCTGACTCATCACAAGTCTGTTGTGCAACATCACTTGCTGCAACCCAATTATCCTAATGGTGGTTACATATGGTGCTGAAAGATTTTTTAACTTTTAAATCATGGCAAGCTGAGATATACATATCAAAGAAACTTTTCAAAGGTAACCTCTAAAAAGGATAAAACCTTTACAGATAGCGCTCCCAGATTAATACCTTTTCCCACTCATAATAAAAGGTAGTACTATGTCCAGAATTGCCTTCATTTGATTTTTCTTGATATTTCAGCAGTAGCCTTTTAGTACTACTTTAAATAAAATTTTTACATAATGATACTTCTGCATTCCTAGTCCTTTGACCCAGAACACTGTGATATCAGTTGAAATTTCTAGGAACAATTACATCCTCTCAGAAGGAACGAGAAGAAATCGTCTGAGTCGAGCATATAAACAAGGTGGAAATTCTGAGCTCCAACATGGGCTGCCATGCACCCATCTGTATTCACCATTCACAGAGTGGGATGTGGTACAATAGCAGAGAAAATAGATTACCTCCCAATAATATATTTCAAAAGAATAAACATTTGTCTGAAAAAAAGCTACTTAATCTCTTCCTTCTGATACCTCAGGATATTGACACTCTTCTTGTAATCATTAGTCAAAGTTCACTGCAGAAATGGAGGCGTAGAGAACTGCAATGAGGGAAAGAGGGCAGAGGAAAAGTAAGTACAAGGAAAAAGTCAGATTCAGAGGAATGACAGTAAAGAAAACATTTGGAAACAGTTGACTCACTAATGAAACAAAAAATGTCAATTGATTTCAAGGAGCAAAACAGGTACTGCCAGAACAGCATACTCACTAGCAATTGCCTTGATAATGGTTTCTCAGAAAAAATGTATTATCTGAAATAATAATTAAGCACAATTTTGAGGAACACATACTTGCTATAAAATAGAAAAACAGTTTCTGACAAACAAATTAACTCATATATACAAACAACAGAAAGGTAGTTAGCAGAGGGAAGGGGATGGGAGGCAAATGAAGAGCACAAAGGGGATCAAAATTACGGAGGGAAACTAGACTTTGAGTGGTGAACATACAACGCAATATACAGATGATGTATTGTGCAGTTGTATACTTGAAACTTATATAATGTAATATTAATCAATGTTACTGCAACAAACTTAATTTAAAAATCATATTTTATTGATAATTTCTCTTCTAACATAACAAGAAATTAAGACCTGAAAGATAGGAGATTTTAAAGATACCTAAGTATAGCAAAGCATCTAACATTACATATAAGTTTGCATAAGTAATTTATTGGCTTTCAATTAAATCATCCAATTACCATGAACACATCGAGAAACACATCTAGAAAATTCATTTGACATGGCTCAAGACTGTATAAAATAGAATCATGTCAAAAGGAATAAATGAATGCAATAGCCCACAGCAAGACTGAGTTTTTAAAGCATTTTAAGTTGGAGTAAACCTTATTTTTAATGGACCTTTTATTTCCTTTGTAAGCTACATAATATTTTCCGCAAGAATACCACTACGTTCTATAACAGCATTCTATGTCACTAGAGGCAATTATGTATCTCCTGTAACTGCAGACTTCACACATGAAAGTATGATACTACTACAATCTCCTTATGTTATTCAAGTGGGTGGAGAAGAAAACCCCCAGCAAACAGAAAATCATGATAGACAGGAACAACATTGGTATGGAGAGGCAGGAAAATGGAGCATGACAGCAAAAATTCAAGTTAATTCACAAAACCTCCAAGGTCAGGTACATTTACTAAAAGAAGGGTTAAATATAGGCCCTAAGTTGAGAAGAGGCAATGATGAAGCTGGAAATGAATGGAAGACCTCTTGATTTTGAATATGGCATTTGAACCACAGAGAATTATGGTACTCCAAAGACACAAATGAATTGGTAAGTGGTAGGAAAAAATGGAAATTAAATCTTTTAACTTACAGTTTTTCCAAAAGGCCTGCAAATTTTCCATCTAAATGTTGCTCTCAGTGTTCCAAAATAAATTAATAGTAAATTGATAACCATTAATGAGTGTATAGAGTCAACAGAAGGTTTTTGGCTTGTAGGGGAGGGAGAGGAGAGTGGGATTGCAGTTGAAGGCCATCCTTTAGCACAACTGTGCTATATCCAAAGCTAATGAATAAATCACAATAGGAGAGCTCCAGAAATGTGAGAGCTAAATTACTAGTCATTGCATACAGCACAATACGTCCTTCTGAAAAGTCCCACAGAAAGAAAAACTAACCATGATGTTTGGAGATAAAGAAAGTGAGGGTGTTTAAAATTTCTGTATGTTTAAGAGGAATGCATGAAGACCTAGTGATTACAAAACTAAATTAAATTATTATAAAAAAATTTTATGGGTTGGGTAAGCATGCAGCTGACTGACAGAAAAAGTACCACTTATGGTAAATAACATTTCAGCATTCTGTATCTATTTTGCTGTATAAATATTGCACTGGGCCATGTTGGTCAACCCTTCCACTTTTCCTTAATTATGAAGAGGGGGGTGGAAAATGGTACATCCTGAAATGAGAGTTATAAGGCACACTGACCTATCTTCTTCACAGGCCAATGTGTATTCTCCTACCCATGTTGTCTGTGACTGTAAAGAATGCTGCAGCATTAATATGTCTTGCCATTGCAATACAAATATTTAATAGTTATTGATAACTTACTGTATTAGATACTAGAAAAACAATGAACAAGACGACTGCAGTCTGTGACCTTGTGAATTTTATCTGCCAGCAGAGAGTGCAGGTACTATACTTGTGCACATGTACACACGCACACACGCATGCCATGAATGTAGACAATGAGAGAATTACACATTGTGATGAGTCAAAATGTCACATAACGTAGGTGAAACAGACATTAAAGGGTGGTCAGGGAAGGCTACTCTGATGACATTTTAGCAAAAGCCTAAAGGAGGACATTGGAGGTAGAAAAAGGACCAAAAAAATACCTGGAAAAGAGGATTAGCAAGGCATTGGCTTTTTTCAAAAACTGCAAAAAATGTCCGCCTTGTTTGGCGAAAAGATAGCCAGTAGGAAGGATCATGAGAAAGAGTGTCAAAAGAGCAGAGGCCATATGGAGAAAGATTTACTGGAAAAAAGCTTTATTCAAATTTTTATTTGCTTCAAATTCTATTAAAAAATCACAGATGCAGTTTTCATTTTAATGTTCATAGTTGTGAACCTCCTTCTAAACCAGTCCCTTTAACATCTCATATAATAGTGGTTTGAATCTAACGAACTCCTTCAGTTTTACTTTGTCCTGGAAGCACTTTCTCTGCCCTTCTATTCTGAATGACAGTTTCGCTGGATAGAGTATTCGTGGCTGTAGTTTTTTGCTTTTCATTACTTTGAATATTTCTTGCCAGTCCCTTCTTGCCTGCAGGGTCTTCCTTGAGAAGTCAGCTGATAGTCTAATTAGCAGGGAGGGGGAAAGGGGAAAGGGAGGGTGATGATACAGGAATTAAGAAACATAGTAAGAGGGAGTGGAGTAGACAGGAAGAGGTTGAGAAGAACTATATGCACAACCAATGGACATGGACTAAAAGATGGGGACAACTGGAGGGAGGGGGGCCACTGGGTGGAGGGGAGCAGAGGGAAAAGAAATTGGGACAACTGTAATAGCATAATCAAACATATTTTTAAAAAATCACAGACACATACCTATGTGCTCTTAATAAATAATGGCTTTAAATGATCACAAAAGACATCGCTATGTCTTTTTTTCAGATATATACTATAAAACTGCATCATTTGTATAGGGTGACTGCAGACATCAAACTTTACACAGAAAGAATCAAAGGCCATTTCTGTGTCTAGTTTATCAGCATGGTATGTTTGTGTGCGTGCGTGTGTGTGTATGTGTTTGCGTGTGTGTGTGAGAGAGAGAAAGAGAGAGAGAACAATTACTTATTAATCATTGGAAAAAAAAATGTCAAGTGATATGTAGACTCTTCATGTTTAAATTCAGTCTACCATAACCATTTATTTTCTATGATGAATAAAATGAGAGATAATAAGATTTAAAAATAAAACACGAAGAGCTGCAATACTTTGGAGCAGAGGTAGTAAAGTGCAAGTCCCAGACAGTAGTATTTTAGACTTTTGGGCCACACAGTTTCTGCCCCAACCACCCAGGCCCTGCCTTTCTGGTACAAAAGGAGACAAGACAACACATAGAAGAACAGGTGTGGCTGTGTGCCTGTAAACCTTTATATTAACAGGAGACAGGGCAGATCTGACCAATGGGATGAAGTTTGCTTACCCTTGCTTTAAAGGATTAGGGGACAATGCAAAGTGATATCTAAAAGAACAGCTCCTAATGTCAACCAGATTCCTAAAATGTAGGCATGAGAAAGACTCATAAAAGAGTGACAAGAGACCCTGCTAGTCAGGATTGGCTAGATATTCTCATATTATACTAGCCATAGGCATGGAGTTATATAATAGTGTAAAAAAATTCATTGACTCTATGCAAATGCTAGAGATACATTTGTCAAAGCTCTTATTCTAAAAATATGTGTGAATACTTCTGGCAGTTAAGTAGGCAGTGGGCACAGATGATCCTGAAGTTTCCATCCAACTCTAAAATTTTATGATTCCAAAATTTAAATGATCATAAAGTTACTAATATTTGGCAGAATTTCAAAAGCAGTAGAAATGGTGTTTTATGACTTCTTTTTCCTGGCTTAATATCTTTGCAAATTCTGGAATGCTGATTCCTGAAGCTTGGCAGCTTGGACAATAATTTACTATTTCCAAGTCTCTTTGTAATTGCTTTCTTTTAATTGAAGATAAATTGGTACTGCATGTAACATCTGAAAACTAAAAATGGATGGTTTAAACAAATCATATTTTTTTACTGAAATGAATCCATCACCACTAAATACTAGTTTTAGTTTTATATATCAGTCAGTGAATACCTTTGACTAGAACTCATAGAGTTAATAGCACTAAGTACACATTCATTGCTCACCTGTTAGAGCCTAAAATTATGACTGATATATATTAGGGTATAAAAATACTTATTAATTAAGTGAATGAGCACAGACTCTGAGTCATGGTGCCTGGGTTCAAATTCTAGCTCTGCCACTTACTAGCTGTGTTATCTTGGGGAAATTACTTAAATTCTGTCCCTTCCTTGCTCACTGGTAAAGTGGGACTAAAAATAATACTGCATTGGGTATTGGGATAAAATGAGTTATTATCTGTAAAGTGCACAGCATAGAGCTTGTTACATAGTCATTTTAATACAAATTAATAATGTTATTTCTACCTCTATTTTTCATTCAACCAAGTACAACAGTTGTCTAGCATGTAAACATCTTGCAATCCTAAGACAGAAGTGAACTTCCAAGAGTGCCTGGTGCTATACTAATTTCTAGCAAAACAATACTCGCTTCCCTGGCCGGGAACTCAGCCTCTTAGAGTGTCATCCTGATACACCAAGTTTGCTAATTTGATCTCCAGTGAGGGAACATATAAGAAGCAGCCGATGACTAAGTAGAACAAAAACAATCAATATTTCTATCTTTATCTCCCCCTTCACCTCTCTCTCAAAAACAAAACAAAACAAAAACAAAAACAAAAAAACAAAGTATCTTGTATTCAAAGTGAAACAAGGTAAACAACATAAAATGAAGAACTATTACAACACAAAAGCATGAAAAATATAATTCCTGTTATGTAGGACTTCTAAATTTTTTAAATAAAATAAATATATAAGCAGATAAATATAAGTAATGTACTCATGACACATTTATTGAGCATTTACTAGGTATCTGGCATTGGTAACATGAAGATGATTCATATAAAGCCTAGAGAGGCAAGTCACATAGCTCTGTGAGTCCCAACAAAATTTTGTGAGACTCAAATGTGTATAACTACATAATGTGCAACAGACAGGTTCTCAAGAGCCGAAGGGCTTAGAGGAGAGGCTATTAGTGTCTGGAGAAGAGACTCAGTCCTTCTCCAGGAAGGTGACACTGGAGATTGTGAGGCAGAGAAATTCAGTAAGACAATCTCATGTTTCAGTTTCTACTCACTAACCTCCCCAGCTTGCTCTTTGGTTATAAGTCCACACCTGTCCATGGTGTATTTGGAATTGAACCCAGTTGTATACTGAGGTCTCTTTTATCCTATTTTAATGGTCCTGAATAAATTAGTGTCCAGCTCTGGTTTTCTTTGAACTACCCAGCTAATTCCTTCTTTCTCTCCTGCCCCCTAAATGAGGGTCTTTCTTGGAATTCAATTCATAGTTCTTATAATTATCTCACTGGGGTAGAAGGTTGGAGGGGAAGGCTTTGTCTTAATGTGAAAATCCTATTGGAACTCAGGCCCCCAGTTTACCTGCCCAAGGCACCTTTCTCCATACTCTAACTATGTACAAGTTTCATACCTTAAAATAAGTTTGAGTTAAACATAATGATAATGAAAATAGCAGGAAAGAAGCAGCAATTTAAAAGTCAAGGCAGAGATAAATTATTCAAGCTTTTAATACCAATGCATCTGTTCTTTACCAGGTACTTCTCTTAAATAAAAATGGATCAAATGTGTGAAACCTTCCTTGTGTCTCTCATAAAATATTTTCTAAATATTCCCAAAGGAGATTAAAATATATGCCCAATTAAGCCCTCCCCCCATAAGTTTCAGTTAGAAACATTTGAATTTGTTACGATTTAAGACTAGGAAAACTGCCTTGACAGGAAACCAATTTCTTTCCCCAGGGGATATAATTAAAGAGGACAGTTCTGCTGAGAGCATGTGTGCCATAGGCAAAACACTATTTGTCAACATATGCAATACAATATCTTCATAGAGAAGAGAAAACATCTCAGCCTTTTTACAGCGGACCTCTCATTAATATATTTACGCTCAACACCACATTACTACTAACAACAAAATGCCAGTGACACAGCAGCAGCAGCAACAACAGCAACAAAACCGCTATATGGGAATTGAATAGTGCAGCCAGAAATGGAAACACATTAGAAAACATCAGCAAGAGCATAAGGTCTGACCTCCATACTCTCTTTGACTGTAATCATCCAACAAGGATATTAAAATATTAGATGAGTAATATTCATTCAGATTTGAGGTGGGGGACAAAGAGATTTCATAGATGATTCCCAGGTTTAGGTTTTTAATTTAAGCAATTGGGTGTGTGGGAAGTGGTGATACAGATGGGGACAAAGAACAGCAAAGGAGCGCGGAGCAGATGGGAGGAAGCATTTGTGAATTTAGTTTTGTATTATAAATAATAAGTTTATGACTGTAAAACACCACTGCATGTCCTCCTATTTAAAACTTAGGCACCAAACATGATTAATAATTCAGGTCTGAGTTATCAAAGGGAATTAATTTAGGTAATATTGATAACTTAAACTGTGTCATTCTTGCTTTGCTCTTGCTATTTCAACATTTACCAATCATTTAAATTTACTTTTAATTTATGGTTTTAAATGTTTTCTTCTAAGTCTAGCTTCATAGGTCATGTAACGCTCTAACTGGTTAATTTCATATTGGCAGCATCCTTGTGTCAAAATATAACCTAATAAAATAGATTTAATCCCTGGCTCTCTCCCCCTGATATAAAAGTTTAAATTATCCCTTAAAGATCAACTCATTGCTTTCTACCTGAAAGATAACCAGTATCAACAGATAATGTAGTAGTTGAATGCCTTAGGTGGCAGACTGAGTTTGTGTCCTGCTCTGTCACATACTAGCTCTGTGTTCCATGGCGAGCTATTTAGCTTTTCTGTACCTCAGATTCTTCATCTGTGAAACGGAGAGTACATTTCAGAACCGACTTATGACTTAGCACATAATTTAAAAATATTATACATGCACTTGAGTAGAGTTGATATTTTCCAATTGTTGAATGAAGAAGTCTATATATGATCAGTAAATGAAGCTTATCAGTGTGTTGTGCATATTTTCTATATATGCAACACATTTTCTTGTGAGCTTCCTCTAGGATTGAGAAAAGATCTTGGAATCTGCTATCATGATGATAGATTTGATGATTTCTCCCTATAGTTGTATAATATTTTCTCACAGTTTATAGTAAGGAGTAAATGAGGCAATTTCGGTGAAATGTTTAAAACAATGCCTGGTGAAGGGAGATGGAATGTGACATCCCAAAATATGCCATTTTGGTGTGGGGATTATTTTGAGACAAAGGCACTAGAAGATGAGCAGGTAGAAGAAAACAAATATTAAGTAAATTTGTGGGTTTTTTTCTCCTGTTAGTCAATCTTATGTCAATTTAATTATCAGGCTCAGCCAAAGATCCTAAGAAGGTAAATATAAAATAATGCCTCCTCTACATAGACATATACTTAAGTATTTAATACATGTTTGCTATCATGTTTTTAACCATAAGTAAATACTAACACCCAACAAAGTCCTCAAATATTGAAATAGCAGAGAGAGAGGCATTGTGTATCACTACAATTATTTTGTCAAATGTGTACCTTAATGGATTTATAATTCCCAGATTACATTGAGATGGTACAGAATTCTGACATTAATGTTTGAAATAGTATCATCTTTTCCTTAAATTTAGTTTTTATAGACAAATAAGATATTTTAGGTAAAAACTGCTAGCACATAATGAGAATATAGCAAGACCAAAATAAAAACCAACATGCCTTCCCCCCTTTTCTTTTCTCTTATAATTCTCGTAAAGCTGCATCCTTTACTACCTAGTAAATTGTCACTTGGTATTCTTAGAGTGTCAACAAATACTAAAAATGTGAGCTGTAATAAACCTACTTACACTCTTTTATAAAGAGATTATTCTATAAGACAACAAAGGATATTTATGTTTCTTTCAGAAAATACTTGATAGGTCATTTCATAATAAATGACAATTGCAGTTAGAATTGGTCTATGTAGAAACAACTCTGCTACTGGGAAGGACTGAGTTGTCTAAGTAAACAATTCCACTTCTACCACCACCATGAACTGTGTGTGTGTGTGTGTGTGTGTGTGCGTGTGTGTGTCTCCTTAGGGTTTGAAACAACCTCATCAGTATGATTTTCATTTTGACAGTGATATGTCTCTGAGACATGACAAATAAACAAAATATTCCATGAGTAGATTTTAGTTATCTTACAGATGTCTGAAACAATCTCAGTACTCAAACAGCACTAGTAGTTCTTAGCTCCAAAATTATTTCACACATAATAAATAAGAATAAAATAGTAAGTTATACCTCAAAACACATTAACCTGTAGAGGACTTATATTCTTGTTAGGAAGGCATCTCTGAATTTCTGCTGAGAAATTACTGGGGCTAACCAATAACAAAGCAACAATTCAATCTCAAAAGCACACAAAAGTAGCAGAAAAATTAATTATTTGCATGAATACTGTAGCAAACAAATTGCTTACTGACCAAAATTTGATTTCTTTTGCCAGTGGAGATAAGGGTACATCAGGCTAATTGGCTATAAAAGTAGGTTTTTTTTTTTTTTTTTTTTTCAGATTTAATGTGTTTTATTGATTAAAATATTACATTTGTGCCGATTTCCCTTCCCTCTGCTCCCCTCCACCCGGTGGCCCCCCTCCCTCCAGTTGTCCCCCCCTTTTAGATTATGTCCATTAGTTGTGCATACAGTTCCTCCCAACCTCTCTCCGTCTATTCCATTCCCTCCTACCTTGATCCCCAATTCCTATATCATCTCCCTCCCTTTCCCCATTCCCCCTCCCTGTTGACCTCCCCCCAATATGCTTCCCGTACCCACAGTTCCTTTTCCACTCTCGTTGCCTATTTAGTTTGCCTTTGTTTCATCTCCCTAGCTTCTGTTTTTTTAAACCAGTCCCTTTAACATCTCATATAACAGTGGTTTGGATCTAATGAACTCTTTCAGTTTTATTTTGTCCTGGAAACACTTTCTCTGTCCTTCTATTCTGAATGACAATTTCGCTGGATAGAGTATTAGTGGTTGTAGGTTTTGGATTTTCATTACTTTGAATATTTCTTGCCAGTCTCTTCTTGCCTGTAGGGTTTCCCTTGAGAAGTCAGCTGATAGTCTAATTGGAATCCCTTTGTACATAATTCTTTTCTTCTCTCTTGCTGCTTTTAAGATTCTCTCTTTATCTTTAATTTTTGACATTTTGATTATAATGTGTCTTGGGGTGGTTCTCCCTGGGTCCAGTCTCTTGGGAACTCTCCTTGCTTCCTGGACCTGCAAGTCTATTCCCTTCCCCAAGTCTGGGAAGTTCTCCTTTATTATATTTTCACTCAATTTTTCAAGTTCTAGTTCATCTTCCTCATTCTCTGGCAAACCAATGATTCTTATGTTGGGCCTTTTATAGCTGTCCCAGAGGTTTCTGATCCTCTCATTGTTGCTTCCCATTTCCTCTCGCTGCATTGGTTGACTGCTTGTTCCTTCTCCATATTCCAGTTTGTTGAAATGAACTCTGGATTTTTTTTTCTCACCATCTATCTTGTATGCGGTTTTGTTCCTTTTGTTATGAAAGTTTTTCGCTTCTTTCTTATCTTTTTCCTGCTCTTTTGTGAATTCTGTAAGCCACCTGATAACAATGGCCCAGAACTGAGCCTCTGACAGGTTTCTTATCTGTTCATCTGTCAGGTTCTCTATCTGCTGCCTGGTGAGTTGTGTCACCGGGATTTCTATAGTTGTCTGCCTCATTTTGACAGATGCGTTTTGTTTTCTTGGGCCGGCTGTCCGGGGCAGTGCCTGTGTACGCATCACAAATCAGCGACCGGCGCCTGCCTGTCCGCGACCTATTTCGCAGCCCTGTGGTGCTTTCTTTGGGGGCGGGGGTCCAAGATGGATTCACACAGTTATTCAGCTAGGAGACCGGGATCCGTCCTCCCGCCCCCCTGGGCCTCACTGTTCAAGGCGATGTGGTGGCCGCTCTCCCCAGCGCCGGAGTCGCGCACCGCCAGGGGCTTGCCCGCAGCCGGGATTCCTCGCCGGGGTCGCGCACCGCCAGGGGCTTGACTGCAGGCGGGATTCCTCGCTGCCAGCGGCTGTCCAGGTGCGACCGCAAACAGCACTGCCCTCTTTAACTCTTACCTGCCCAAATGGCACCGCTGGTTTATAACTTCATATGTTGGACTTCCGTGTAGTTTTATTTTCTGGAATTTCTAGTTATCCTTTGTTTTGAAGTAGTTGTATTCCTCTCTAGTTGTAGAGGGAGACCTAGCGTGTCCGTCTAAGCCTCCATCTTGGCCGGAAGTCTATAAAAGTAGGTTTTTGTAGGACAAGAAAAAAAGGAATACCTCTGAACTTACTAAAATCATACATAGAGTGCATGAACATTTATTCAGCCTAAAGCTTTGTCTTAAAGAATCTTTATATTAATTTCTTCCCAAACTATGCCTATATAACAAGATGGAAGACAAAATACAATTTCCTAACTTTATGCTTTGACACAGGAGTCATTCTTGAAAAAAGGGCCTTATTTACTATGTGTAATCATGAATAGAACCAAATATCCTGTGTAAATGAAGAAGTATGCTGAATTTTCCTATTAGTTTTAAAAATATCACATTACTAAATTTGTAATACATTTTCTGAACTGTGTTCCTCTCTTAAGAGTCTAAAATAAACATTTTTTAGTCTTGTAGTATGATATTGGAGAAAAAGAATATAATCTCTACTAACTTCTAAAAACCATATTTTGGGCTCTGGTCAGCTTAGAGGCCTGCACAAGTCTTTATGACTAAATATGTTCTGCATATAAATATGTAAGTGCTAGTTATTTTTTAGATGACCTCTAGTCTGTAAGGAAACCTTTTAGGTAACATTAACGCCGTCCATATTTTACATTAGGCACGCCATAACATGACATGAAAACTTTAACGTCTTACTGTTAAAGTAAATTGTGAAATAGTTTTTAAAAATAAAATTTCAAGATTCATGTTATCCATTATTATTATTATTTATGCTAATAAATAGATAAAATAAGCTTTTTCAAGGGTGCATTTTGAACTTATACCACTACAGAACACATAACATAAAAATATATGTGGGAACTTGGTTTAAAAACATACAGAACAAATTTCACACTGAGCTCTAAAAGTAGGCATTGAGCCCAATTTCTGGAATAAATCAAAGAGTAGGCAGAAAACAGCAGGAACAGTTATTTTAGCAAGAAAAGTGGGATAAATTTACCAAGTCAATCACGGGATGATGTATGCAGATAAAAGATGCAGAGAGAGAATGTGCAACGTTGATATGTGAACACATTTGAATGCAGGAAAGCAAAAAACCAGAAGGCACAATTGTCCTAAATGTGAACAAACATTCAAATTATGCTGCAGCTGCAAAATTTAAACTCAAGCAAAAGACATTTGCAAAGGAATTTATTAAATAGATGAGATTTTCTAGTTTCACATATCCAGTGGCTCTTTTATAAAGTAAAATTAACAATTTGTCTTGATATAAATGACATTCCCCCCACCCCCTGTTGTACTCAATCAAATAGCAGCAATTTCTTTGTGAAAGACTCTGCTTATTAAAGAACACAATACTCTTGATAACCAGACACTCAGGCTCTGAATCACAGAGTTATCCCACCTAATAAAATGTCTTACATATGGAGTATGGTCTTATACAATAATGGCATATGTCAGAGCAGTTTCTTTGTAAGAAGTTAAGTTTCTTGCTGAAACCAACCCTTGGTTGCTAAACCTGTGCATCTGTTCTCCAGTCATCCCATTCTCTCTCTCTCCTTCCTTCCCTCCCCCATTCCAGCCATCCAATACATATTTATGGATCTAAAGTCTATAGCACAGCAGGGGATATAAAATGTATCCAAAAGCCTATTGTCAGAGATTTTATGATATTAAGGTGTATCTGATCAGAGGACTCAGACCGTGACCTTAAACTAGTACACCTCTTGCAATGGGGGATTTGTCAAGAAAGCCCTTGTATTGCAATGAATCTTTGACTTCAAGTACAACTTGCAGTGCGAGCCTGGATCATTTGTTTTACTTAATGGTTCTCAAAGTAAGGTCTCTGCATCAGCAGCATAAGCATTACCCAGGAACTTGTTAGAAATGTAAATTATTGAGCCTACACTAATCTTTGTCTGAGAACCAGATTGCATCCAAATCACTGGGAAGACAAATCACAGAACTTACATTACTAGACAGTGGTCCAGACCACTGGTAAGTGAAGTTAAGGAATAAGAAATAAGTCTGAAACTTAGAGCGGCAGGTTTTATATGTTTGTTAAGAAGTTTGGATAATGATGAACTGGTAAATCAGAGAATATTTTCTGAGCAAAGAGCAGACATGATCAGAACTTTTATTTAGAAGAACTTTAGAGCTGAATGAGACCAGAGATGCAATTGTATTGTTCAGGTGAGAAGATACCGTCATTTCCTCTTTCTTTGATAATTTGGAAATTTGTCCTGCCTGAAATTAACAGGGACTATTCACTCAGTTTGCGGTCTGTGCTCAGGATGTGGTTTGTTCTAAGAGATGCTCTTTGCTGTCAGCAATACTCTTCATCCCATAGTTGGATTCTGTCTCCTCTTTGGTATTCTGCCTGGCCATCTGCTACTTACTTTGGTTTCCCTTTCCTGCCTCTTTCTGCTGCCCCCCACCCCCTTTCATTTCCCCCAAGAGGAATCTGCATGCTAATGCACTTTAACTTTAAATGTTTTTTGTTTGTTTATTTTAATAGCTGCTCCTTACAGAGTTCATCAATTACATTCATTCTCTGAACAGATGATTTTTTTAAGGTCACAACACAATGGAAGCCTTAACCTGACTTTATTTTAAGCTTATGCCAATCCTCATTATAATCCTTACATCAAAAAGAATAAAATAAAATAAAATAAACAAACTCTGGTTCACTTTAATGTGTTAAATTCATTTTTCTGGATGGCCATCCATGTCACATTATGTTTTGACATGCAAATTTAAGTCACTCATTTCACACAAATAATAACACTGCTAACTGGGTTGTTTCCAGATAGGGAAGATAATATATGTCTCTGTATTCACAGACACCTTTTTGTTTAGAAAACAATATATAGTGAATAGTAAGTACAGGTATAATAAGATGTTACTACATTATCTCTAGCTATTCCAACATTTTGGTCATATTTCAAATCTTATTCTACAATGTCTCAAAGGCACGTGTGGACCAAGATGTACTTCTCAGTCTGAAATGGAAAATTTACTGATGTAGAAGTTAGTTTTGAAAGAGTTCACTCTGGTTCTATGACATGTGGATATCGCTCTTTAATGACTTTGAAACACAGAACACTTTTATTTTTCTTGGAGATAGTTCACTTAGGAGAAAAATGTGATTTGTTTTATGATTTAAAAAAGAGTAGAAGGAACTATAACAGATGCCTCTGGCCCCCTGCATCACATCACCTTGGCCCACCTCTGATTTTGGTGACAGCTGCACTGATAACCATTCTGTGCCTATTCAGTTCTCCTGGCTTTTGTAGTGTCTGCCTCCAGTGACAGTTGAGGGTCTTCCTGCTTTCTGCCTCATGTGGCACCAGCATAGCCCAGACATGGGGCTAAAATGCCCTAGGGAGCAATCCACAAGCAAGGCGCAAAAGACAGGGGGTAAACTTCTTGCTGCACATCCTTCAGGCAGAAATTTTGGAAGGTATCAGTACCCTCTTGGGGGTCCTAGAGGAATCAAGTCCCCCTAGCCCACAGTGGTAGACTTGTTTACCCACAGTTATTTTGGTATTTTTTTCCTGATTCACTCTCCCTTGTCTCTAACTCTTGATCTATGGGATCAGCTCCCCATTAAACTATCATGCTCATGTCATTTTCTGTTACAAGCAACATAAACAAAGATGCTAGTTTACTGAAGTACTCAGCAATATCAGTCCTCTATTTCAAACATGTAGTATTCCTGATTCATATGTCATTAGGATCTTTTTTTTCCTTCCCAAAACTACATAACAAAATATTATAAAAGGAGTAGAGATCATAGCATTGCATCAAGTGTGCCCCTTGCTTTTCTTACAGTACATAGATTATTTTGAGCATGTTTGGGCTGATAAGTTAACATTTTTACAACACTCTAAGAAAAAATAAAAGCAGGCACTATGCCATTTATTCTCACAATTCCATGCTTAACCTAAAGTACAACAGTTTGGCCCAGTGTCATCAGGATGGCATTTGCCTGATTGGCAACTCCAGATTAACAACAAGAATGAAGATTATACATATAAAACACATCTTGTTCAGAATCCGCACAGACGACAAGGGAGTTAAAAGTCAGTCTTTAAGTTCAGCAGCTTGTTTATATGTCTGGAATTACAAGCCAGAAATATTATGTTCAAGGATACCATGCTATCAAGAAAATGAAAGAAAGATATCCTTTCACTTAGCATGGCTGAAGAGAAACCTGTAGGGATGTATTATATAAAGAAAAGGAGACGGTTTTACCTTTGAATATCAGTTCTCCATTTTTCTTGCTTCTAAGGAAGAGGAGCAGAAGAAGATCCAAACTTTGCAGGTTTTTAACCCGTTATCACTCTTGACATGTGACAGGCAACTATTCTGAGAAAACAAAATACAATTAGATGAAATAACTGGCCTGAAATAAAAAGATACTTAAGAAGCTCTCATAAGAACTACTCTGGCAGGCTTAAATTCAATGATGTGAGGACAGTTCCACATAAAATTTACATGGCTGTGTTCTTGCATGATGAAAACGTGGTATTTTTATGCTTTTCAGAAAATAAAATCAATCATAAAAATGTCACTGTAATAAAAAGTTTGATATTCTACAATTTACTTTTCTACCATTAACAAGTCGTCGTCGTCGTCGGCAGCCGTCCGTCTCGAGAGACGATGGTGTAGCTTCTTAAGAGTCTATCTGCACCGCCGAGAATGGCTGTGCAGTCCGACTCGGGAGTGACACGGTATCTGTCTCCTCCCGTGTTGAATCGACATCTTGTGATGACACTGAAGCTACAGAGCCTGGGCAGGGTGATATGGAGGGTCTGCTGTTGCCCATGCAGCAGACCCCCCCTCTCTTCGCAGCTGAAGGTTCCAAGGGAAATACGGAGTCGATACAGCTTGGGTTCAGGTGCGCCGCAGGAGTTGCCGGTGTTGACTACAACGTCAAACCGCCTTAGGGACTCCGGCTCTGGATTTTCTGTCGGGGTTTACTCCCTTAGCCTTTCCCCTGAAGAGGTATGCCGCAAGGCAGCGGAGGTTTTTTGGAGTCAGAGTTTTCCTTCTCTGATGTGCCCTGACTGGAAGATCAAACCAGCGACACTTAGCTCGCAGGCCGACGCTCAATCCACTGAGCTAAACCAGCCACCATTAACAAGTATACCCTCATTAAAAAGCAATAAAATGCAAACATCAATCACTTGATTTTGTAAGATATATTACACATACATGACTATTTACTTCCTGTGCATTGTTTTAGCAACACTACAAGCAAGCAGCTGTGACTAAAAAAAGGAGGTAAAGATGGAGGCATAGGTAGATGCGCTTCACCTCCTTGCACAACGATAAAAGAAGTTACAAGCAGATCTCAAAACTAATAGCACCCAGAAGCAAAAGAAAATCAACTGTTATGGAAGTCTGACAATCAAGCATTTAAAGAAGATAGAAGGGTGGAGTCACAGAGATGGGCAAAGAGGTGGCGTGGCATGGAAAAGGTGGCAGCAGAACTGATGGGAGGGTCACCTTGAAAGCCAGCAATCCCAGCCCCAGACCAGACTGCACAGCCCAGTGTTCCAGCATCAAGAAGACAGACCCCTGTTACCTCTGGTTGTAAAAAACAGTGGATGTTAGGGCGACAGAAGAAACTGCCAGATTTTTGCTGCTTAAGGGACCACCATGGACTTAGAACATACACAAACCTACCCACTACAGAATTTACCATGGGGGCAGCTGCTGGAAGGGCATAAGTTGCACAAGGGAAGGGGGTGAAGTGACTGAAAATGGGGTGAGGGCTGATCAAATCACCAGAAGCCCTTGCCACACAGCTACAAAGCGGTGAAGCAGGTTGCCCCACTCTGGCAATTACCTAAGGCTCTGCTCCACACAATTTATAGTTGCCTTTTCTATACAGGCCATGCTACTAAGACAGGGAGTAAAAGCAGCTCTACCTAACACACAGAAATAAACACAGGGAGGCTGCCAAATTGAGAAGACAAAGAAAAATAGCTCAAATGAAAGAAGGGAACAAAACCCCAGAAAAATAATTAATTGAAATGGAGATAGCCAACCTATCAGATGCAGAGTTCAAAACACTGGTTATGAGTATGACAGAAAAGTAAAGGAAGAAATAAAGATTACACTAAGTGAAATAAAGAGTACTCCACAGGAAACCAACAGAGAAGGGAAGGAATCTGGGATTCAAATCAATGATTTGGAACATAAGGAAGAGATAAACATTCAATGAGAACAAAAAGAAGAAACAAGAATTCAAAAAAAAAAAAAGGAGAGGCTTAGGAACCTCTGGGACATCTTCAAACATGCCAACATCCAAATCATAGAGATGCTAGAAGAAGAAGAGGAAGAGCAAGAAATTAAAAACTTACTTGAAAAGATAATAAAAGAAAACTTCCCTAATTTGGTGAAGGAAATAGACATATAAGTTCTGGAAGCACAGAGGGCCCTAAACAAGTTGGACCCAAAAAGGAACACATTATGATGCATCATAATTAAAATGCTAAAGGTTAAAGATAAAGAGATAATCTTAAAAGCAACAAGAGAAAAAGCAGAAAGTTACCAACAAAGAAGTTCCCATTAAGACCATCAGTGGATATCTCAAAAGAAACTTTGCAGGCAAGAAGGGAATAGCAAGAAGTATTCAAAATGATGGAAAGCAAGGACCTACAACCTAAATTACTCTATCCAGCAAAGCTAACATTTAGAATGGAAGGGCAGATAAAATGCTTCCCAGACAAAGCAAAGCTAAAGGAGTTCATCACCACCAAGCCATTACTACATGAAATGTTAAAGGGACTTATTTAAGAAAAAGAAGAAGATCAAAACCATGAGCATTAAAAAAGCAACAAATTCACAACATTCAACAACTGAATCTAAAAACCAACCAACCAAACAAACAAACAAATCAAACAAACAGTATAGGAATAGAATCATAGGTATGGGGATCATTTGGAGGGTTATCAGTTGGTAAGGGGAAGGCACAAATAGGGGAAAAGGTGCAGGGATTAAGAAGCATAATAGGTAGGAACAAAATAGAGGGGGATGTTAAGAATGATATAGGAAATGCAGAAGCCAAAGAACTTTATGCCTGACCCATGGGCATGAAATAAGGGGGGTAAGTGCTGAAGGGAAGGGGGGGTACCAGGCAGAGGGGGCCAAAGCAGCAAAAATAGGGACAACTGTAATAGCATAATCAATAAAATATACTTTAACAAGAGGTAAAAATATTGTTCTTTCTAGGATAGTTCATTGACATCACAAAGAGATGACAAAACATGGCATAATCTTCCCAAGTGTACTACTAAGGGCTTGCTGCTGCCAACAACAAACCATTACCCCAATTATTAATGATGAGCCCTGGCTGGTTTGGCTCAGTGGATTGAGCATCGGCCTGCGAGCTAAGTGTCGCTGGTTCGATCTTCCAGTCAGGGCACATCAGAGAAGGAAAACTCTGACTCCAAAAAACCTCCGCTGCCTTGCGGCATACCTCTTCAGGGGAAAGGCTAAGGGAGTAAACCCTGACAGAAAATCCGGAGCCGGAGTCCCTAAGGCGGTTTGACGTTGTAGTCAACACCGGCAACTCCTGCGGCGCACCTGAAGCCAAGCTGTATTGACTCCGTCTTTCCCTTGGACCCTTCAGCTGCGAAGAGAGGGGGGGTCTGCTGCATGGGCAACAGCAGACCCTCCATATCACCCTGCCCAGGCTCTGTAGCTTCAGCTTCACTGGAGAGGACACTCCAGCGTCATTGCAAGATGTCGATTCAACACGGGAGGAGACAGATACCGTGTCACTCCCGAGTCGGACTGCACAGCCATTCTCGGCGGTGCAGATAGACTCTTAAGAAGCTACACCATCGTCTCTCGAGACGGACGGCTGCCGACGACGATTACGACGATTACTTCTGAAGAAAGTGATAAAATGGGACTTCTCATAAGGACCAAATGTATGGGAGAGGTACATATCCTGACCACCTCACTTGCTCTATGCTGGCCTGTGATTATCCTTTCTGAAAGGTAACAAAGTAAAGGACTGTGTTGCATACAAAAATGACCTGGTCTCAAAAGGGTAGCACTGAAAAGACTTCTGCTTCTCTTTCCATTTAAGCAATACACTTTTGTGGCCCTAGGCAGCATATTAAAATATTGTCAGAAAAGAATGAGAAAAAAATCTAACTGTTAAGAAGAGTTGTAATGACATTCAGCGTTGAGAATATTGGTGTGAATAATTTTCTAAACTCCTAAATTGTTTATAATAATCACAGTGCCTGAATGAGTGTAGATATTATCTTACAGAAGAGGAATTAGAAGCCAGAAGAGGTGACATGGGTAGCTCAATTTTATTCCACTAATAGAAACAAAGGCACAACAATATCCCAGAATCTCTGCCTTGAAGTTCAGTCCCTTTAGAAACTCATTACAGTGTATTTGTTTGTAAAAAGAACACCTAACATTAACAAAATTCAGGGTATACAAGTCATTGCAGAACTTGTTTGAGCAATATTTGAGACTGGCAAATTTGACAGGATAAGTATTAGAATGCTCTGGGTGATAAAATGCAAGACCAGTAATAACTAGCATGTATTTTCATAGCACTTAAAACATGCTGGGGATGTTATATTGTCACATATATTTTATTTATCCAGGTTACAAAGAATAAACATGAGATTCCATTATCAAAAGCTATCAAGTATAAGTATAATTATGAATCATGGTTTACGTATAATTATTACATTAAATATCCTCAATATTCCACTAAATCAAACACACTCTGAAAGGAATTTTTTCCCTTCATATATGAGGAATTAGTAACTCAAGAAGATAATGGAAAATTGAGCATTGTTAAAACATATAGAACTATTTATTCCTTCATAAGTATTTATTGAGAACACAGTTTGTACTAGACGTTGTTCTTAATTCACTGTAAAAATAAAATGGAAAGATCATGCCAGTTTTAGAAAAGAATCCCAGATCTCAGGTATATAATAAGAAACCAATTTTATTGCAATTGGAGTATTTCATAAGTTAGATAATAGTTATATAAAGAAGCATTTTAAACACTCGGTGGTCTCTTAAATGTCATCTAGCTAGTGGTTCCCATTTATGGCTGATAAGTACAATTGCTTGGAAGGCTACTGAAAATATGAATTATAGAATTTCATGCAAGAGTTATTAAATGAGAATGTTCATGGGTAGAGTCAGGTCAATCAACATGTTGAAAATGCTCCCCTGTTGATTCCCTGGATCAAGCAGGTTAAGAAATTTACTGATTCCTACCTAATCTTCTCATTATACAGATGAGGAAACTAAGACCAGGGAATCAACTTGCCCAAGTTATTTGCCTCTTGGTGACAGAATTAAGATTAGAAGGCTGAAATCCTATTTGCTGGTATTTTTTCCCTTTTCTTTACTGCAAGAGTCCCTCTTATTTTTTCTTCCCACTTTTTCCTATCACCAAGTAACCAATATTTAGTCCCTAAATCTGAGAGATAATAAGAACAAAAGAAAAGTGAAAAATAACCTCACCCCAGAAAACCTAAGCCCAGACATTTCAACTTAAGCTAATTGATTTAATAGTGTGCTTTTATTTCATGGGTTCTTCTAGAGTCAGCTACTTTTGGGGTGTCTTCTCAGCCCCTTTCTCTAGCATCCACCCAGCACCCCACAATCTCCAACCTTCAAAGGTGTCCTCTATCATTTGTTTGTCATTCAATCCTCATCCTGATCATCCTTGATTGAACCAGGAGAGGTACCAAGAAACTGCAGCCTCATTTAGGTGAAAGAGTTATGGTTGGAGCTTGGTCATCTGGCTCCTTATAGGCAGATTAAGTGAATGCTGGGGAACTGTGGGAAGGAGAGTGAAATAGACACACAGAGCAAGAACTTTCTAAACTCATTTGATGTCTGCTTTTGCTTCTTTATTTTTCCTGTGGCTTCTATGAGCTCATACATCCTTGTGACAGATTCTTCTTAAACATTTTTAATTGTTTATTTTTATGTTAATGTTTGGCTTAAAATAGCTCAAATTGGTTTGTTTCTATAACTTTTCGACCAGAGTCCCAACTAATACACCTCCTATTATTCATTTTATGTGAGTTAGTCTATAAACCAGTCACTTTAGGTATAGTATTTTAAGAAGTTCACTTAAAAATCTTGGCTGAGACTATGAAGAAAAAGGAATCAAGTATAAATGCACCATATTTTATGGAATACATATACTTCATATTGTACATGTTTAACAGTGCAATAAAGTAGGAAAGGTCCAGGTTAGAGAGGTCACTTAATCTCAGCTCTGTCTCTTACAAGACTTCTGACTTAAGAAATTACCTAGCTAGCCTCTTTGAGTTTCAATTTTCTTATTTGTAAATGAAGGTAATGAAACCAACCTGATTAATATGAGGAATAAAGAAAAGTATTTATATATTCCTTCATTCACTCACACATTCATTCATCATTCATTCTATCATTCCACAAAGATTTACTGAGCATCTATCATATGCCAAGCATATGCTAGTACTTGGAATAGTCAGTGAATATACTATTTTGGTGAAGATGAGTAAAAACAGAAAATAAACAATAAATATGGTGACAGAATAAAGTATATTTTAGGAGGTAAAACATGCCATAGTTGTAAGAAAAAGAGACCAAGTTCAGAGGGATCAGGAATTCATGAATTGGAAGATGTGGTATAAGGGAATCTCATGAAGAAAGTCAGATGTGACCCAAATCCTGAAAGATGTGAGAGAGTTAGGCATGTGCAAGAGAAGGGTGTTACAATCAGAGAGAAAACTCAAAGTAAGGCCTTAATTTGGGAGTGTACCCAGTTGGTCTTAGAGTTGCAAAGAAGTCAGTAGGAATAGAGTGAAGAAAAAAGGGGAAGATCAGAAGAAAAAATGGCAGGACAGTAGAGGGTGTTGTGGGGAGGTGAAGTGAGCAATGGATCGAGGGTGGCTCAAGGCTTTTTAGCTTTTAAGAGTGAAATGGGACCATTGGAAGAGTATGAGCTCAGAATTAACATGGTTTTTATGTCAACGGGATCATCCTGGCTGCTGGTTATGAATAGACATTAGGGCAGGTCAGGATATAGGGAGGTGGAAAGCTCATCTTCTGGAGAGAGAAAATGTTGGCTCAGACTCAGGTAGAGCTAGTAAGGTGTGGTCAGATCCATATTGAACTTATTCTGAAGCAGGAGTCAAAAGGATCTCCTTATAAGTTGGATGGAGAAGGTTAGAAAAGAGAAAGGCAAGATGTCTCCAAAGTTTCTAGCCTAAGCAACTGATAGAGTGCACCACCATCATTTGAGATAAAAATGGCTGTGGCTAAAGGAAGCTTTGGGAGAGAGAATGAGCTTAGTTTGGCCATATTGATATTGACATGCTGCTGCCAAGTAGGCTTGTCCTACAGGTGGATGGGTTATATAATGCTGGAATGTGGGAGAGAAGGCTAGGTGGGAATTTGCAAGAGAAGTTTCCAGAAGACTTTTTGGCTGATAATATTCTTATTTTATCCTACCAGAGATGATTATATAGGGTTTAAACAAAATAATAAATATAAGCACAGTACCTGGTACATACCAAGAACTCAACAGATTTTAATGCCCTTCTGTTTCCTGCTTCAAATATTTACTTCTCTATTGATTATATTATAAGATTGAGTCTTTCAGTGAAAAATATAAATTTTTGGCATGACATAGCAAAAATCACACTTTACATTTTTGCAGTTCTTTTAAAAATATCACAAAATAATCTCCTGATAAAATATTAATGATAGTATTCAATAAACCGTAAAACAGACCTTTTAGGTAGCAAAGTAAGTTTTGGTTTGTGAACAAGCTAAAGGATATAAGAACAAAACAAAACAGAATTGAAGTCAATAGATCTAAAAAGTCATTCAACTTCTTCCAAATACCTCTGGGTTTTAGCAACAATTAATAGTTTGGGAAAAAGAAGCTGCAGAAAATGAGAAAGATGATTGTTTAAACCATAGGTCTGACTATGTAGTGAAGGAAGCACATTTGCTTCTGAAGGCACAGTTGAGGAGCTCTGGAAATTCTGGAAAGAAGTCTAAAATTATATCTTTAAAATGAGTTTCTTGATTTATAAGAGCCTCTTCGATTCAACAAATTTTAAACTAGAAACCATCTAAACTTGAATTCTATTTTAGAGTTGAGGTTAATGAGGATAGAGTGATGCAATGGCTCATCCGAGGCCAATATTAGCAGATAGCAAAGCCAGAACTAGCCTAGGCCATGTAACTCTTTAGCATAGATGCCTTCCCACTCAAATAATTTCTGTCAAGTTTTTCACTAAATCACCTATTTTATCTAATAAGGAATATCATTTAAAATATAATGTTTTATTTTAAAATTTTGTTGAAATTTTGTAGTCCATAAGACATTGTTTGAAAACAAAGTTAAACTATCTATGTCCTTCCATGTCCTTTCATGCTTGCAGATCTTGGACTAAGAATGAATTTCAGAACAAGATCTTTATCTATTCTGTGACTTTCCATGTGTCTGAGTTTGGAGAGAAGAACCAATAAAATGGCATTGGTCCAATCAAGATAGGATGAGGTGTATAAAACAAAAAGGACTCATTCATGTCAACCAAAATGGCTGTCAGTCAGCCATAAAACTTTGGTTCAAGAGGGAAACTACTTAAGTCAGAGCAGACACATCTAAGATATCTGCACATGTGGTCAGAGCAGACACGTCTGGCAAGGAGACATACTTAAGATATCTTCACATGTGATCAGAATGGCCATGTCTGCAGAGTGGGACTACCCATAGATAGGCTCCTGGGGAAATTCCACACTGGCCAACAGGGGTGCCAGGCAGAACAGCATTGTACTACCCATAGGCTCCTGGGAAAATTCCCCACAGGCATCAGGGGTGCCAAGACATTTATCAAAAGACCCAGAAGAATGGAGTACACCACTTTCAAGGTATAACTGAGGCAGGCTCCAGACCACTGCTGAGACAGTTGAGCACCACACACCGGAGTACTGCTCCATGCCATGCTGATCTCCCTTGGCATTGGCTACTAGAGGCTCTGCCCTGCTGGACTGCTGCCTACCTGGCTCCAGAGATCCTTCCTTCATGGTGTTGACAACTCCTCTGCCCACCATGCTGTCTCCCGGGCCCGCAGACAGAGACTATGGCACTTGGGTTTGTTATCCCCCATTGATTGCTCTGTGTGTGTGTGAGTGTGTGTGTGTGTGTGTTATATTTCTCTTAGACTGTTAGACTGTGAGTAGGATATTAATGTATGTTTATGTTCTACTTTGAGTGAACCTGCATCAGTAAAAGCTGAGTGAATAGCATAGTTCCTGTGTGTGACTCTTGTCTATTCCTCATTGCTGGATGGCTTGGCAGGCAGCTAGCCATGCAGTTGCTCAGCTGACTTATAGGAAAGACTATATCATGAACAATATGCTCATGACACTGAGACAGCATCAGATCACAATGGGAAAAAAAAAAAAAAAAAGGACGAGCCAGTTTTCACTTCATTTGCAAACCACTTTGCTAACTGATTGCTTATTTATGTATAAGAAACACCAAGGCAGGGATCAATGCCTGGGAATGCAACTCGGGCAGCTGCACAAAGCTGCATGTTCAGAATGGCCCTGTGCTTTAATACTTTATATCTGAACTAGTGTTTCCTGGGTGGAGTCCAATGAGAGAGTGGAGCATGTGGTGAACAGGGGTTATTTGTGCATCAGGCATGTCCCCAGCCACCCCTTGCTGCCTGGCTCATCTGCATGTAGTGTGCATGATGGTGAATTCAGTGAGATTCAATGTGAGAATGAGGCTAAGTATTTATGTCCATGACTAAGTAAGTGGGGAAGCTGGCAGTCTTAAAAGGACATGTTGTCTGTTGGAACCAGGATTTGCTCTGAACTTTGCAAGGAGGCAATGGTGCTAAGAAACATAGATGGCCAAGGGACCCTATAAAGGGGAGCAGAATATGCCACCCCCAAATACACCACTTTGGCATATTGATTATTTTGAATTAAAAGTAGTTGAGAAACAGCTTGTATGAGAAGGGCACTATGACCCTCCTTTGTCTCCCTGAAAGCAGAAGGTTAATTTTCCATCTGAAAGGTATCTTCTCTATGTGAGGATAAGCCATCTTCATCACCAAAGATAGGGAATTTAGGGCCAGGAAAGCTGTATAAGCAAACTTATTACTTCTTCACCAATTTACTACCCCAAGCTGGAACACTTTTGTTAATTAGTCACAAATTGATTGTTTCATTGTCTAAAAGGTATAAATGCTTCCAGTTTTGGTCACTTCTTTGAGTCTTGCACTTTTATGAGACTCCCATACAAAAGAAAAATAAATTAAATTTGTTTTTCATTATTCCCTGGGCCCTGCTAACTATGTAGTCATTAACATTCACCCTGTTGTAATGAACTGACACAAGCTTTAGCAAGTGCTTCAAGCATTAACTTATAGTTTAAGCATTGTATATAGGATCTTGGAAATGGACTACAGATTTCTGAAAATCCTAATATAATTGCAGACTAAGTTAATCTAGTCTCTGTTCTTCTCACATGTCCTAACATCTTTTCCTTCTCTCTCAAATAATTTCTTGAACAACTGGCCAAAGTTCCTTCTGAAAGCTAACCCACCTCAGAAGTCCTCTGTTTTTTACTTAATTTCTAATTCAATTTAATTTTAATCTTCCATTTCCTACTTTACTGCCTTCAATCCTTTTCCCTCTTGGGGAGGCGAGAAAAGTCAGTGATAAAAACAATTTACTCTAACGTATGAATAATAGTGATAGCTTACACTTTTGAGGAATAGCTATATTTTAAAGAAGCACTTGCTTAAGTCTGAACAACCTTGATGTGTAACAAACAATGATTTTAAGAGAGGGATTCTCTTACTCTTTGTTAAGAAGTTCCTTCTATCTTAAACCACTAGGAAGAATGGGCTATAATACTTCTAAACAAATGCACATGATTTTTTAAAATTGAGGTAATCTATGCTCAAGATATAACCAAAGGCTTCCCAATCATGAAATATTTAAATTTATTTCATGTCCCTTTAAAGCTCACACACACACAAAAAAAAAAAAGCCGACAAAACAAAACAAAACAACAACAACAAAAAAAAACACCTTAAAATGTGTAGTGCTAGTTGGGAACTTAGCCTGCCTTTAATTGCCTTTTTTTAATTTGACCTATGTTCTTTCATTCCTGTCCTTTATATCTCGGTCCATTTGTGGCAGCTTCACATCTTCAGATTGGCTAAAGAACTCTGAGCTGAAATTTTAAGTTAGTGCCCCCCACATCAACTCATTTTTCTACATACAAAAATTGTTGGGGTTCCCTGGTGAACAACAGATGTGTAACAACTCATTGTGGTGTTGCAGCTGCGTGTGGCAGAAGACTAAAAGACCTTTTTGTGCAGTAGGTCTCTCAGTTAAAAGGAAGATTATTTTATAATTTTGTATTAAATTTGATATTTATTGTCAATGACTTAAGTGGGATCTCTCAACACCTTGCATTTGCACAGCCTTTCTTTCCTAAAATGTCAAAGTTTACTATGTTTACAAGTTGTTTTCTTAAAAAAACAAACAAACCCAACAACCCACTAGATTACCATAATCTATTTGGTCCTCCTGGATTCCCATTGTTTTTCTTCATTCAGAGGACTGATAGCACAGGGGAACAATTTTTAACATAATTCCTGTTGAGTTCAATTTTTCAGCTGTTTTAGACCTAAATAGGCATGATTTCAAAACTGCAGCTAGTTTTCTTCCAGCACATCAAGGTTTTCTGTACAGCTTATCTTAATGAAACCACTCTAGGCTGGATTGAGTCTAGATTGAGGGAAGCACTAATGCTCTCCTATTGGCTGAGAGCAAACCTCCCTCAAGTGGGGAAGGGTGGTTAGTATTTTTTTAATTTTATTTATTGATTTTGAGAGAGAGAGAATATTGATTTGTTGTTCCACTTACTTATGCATCCATTGATTGATTCTTGATTACTGTGTGTGCTCTGACTAGAGATTGAACCTGTAACTTTGGCATTCAGGATGATGTTCTTATCAACTGAGCTACACAGATTTATTTTCACAAATGTATTTTCACTCACCTATCTAATTCCTTTATATTAGCCTGGCTGTAAAGTAAGGCTTTTAAAGTTTATCATGTCCCAGAAATTTTAGATAAATTACTTTATTTAGATATTATCATTATCCTGATTTACAGATGCTAAAATTGAGGCATGGAGAAATAAAATTACTTAGCCAATCTCACAAAACTTTTTGGAGCCAGGATTTAAATCTAGTTATTTTTATCATTATACTCTGTCTTACTCTTCTGCATTAGATTTAGCTTTATTTATTCTTAAAAATAAATGTTCCATGTCAAAGAATAGAAAAGCCTTTAAAAAATTAAGTTAGTAATTAGCTGAATTGTCAGAGCCAAAGTTTTAGTAGACCAAAGCCTTAGTTCCAAGCCTGGTTATGCCACTTGGCAACACTGGTTTAATAGTCACAAATTGTTATTTTATTGTCTCTCATGAACCAGTGACTTACAAATTTTAAAACATGGGCTGGACTTCATCACTCATCACATTTAATGCCTTTATTTCATACATGAAAAAGGCACACAGAGGTTAGGTGGCATAGCTGAGATCACACGAAAATTAGTAGCAGAGATGGGACACTAATTAAGATTTCTTTATATTAAATCTAGAGTCTTCATCCCATAGGACAAAGGCAGCCTATACTGGTTATTTTGTGTAGAGTATCTTAAAAAATGTATTGGTATATTCAACAAATACTGAGTGGCTGCTATGTGCCAGATACCTTTTTAGATGCTGGGGTTAGGGTTGTAAACAAACAAACTCTTGCCTTCACAGAGCTTTACAACCTGGTATTGTAATGGTAAAATGTACTGAATTTTTAAATGAAAAAATGTTGTATGAATTTAAGTTGAATTTAACCACCGAAAAAAAAGTGATGAAGAAGTGTTGGCTTGAAATATGTATGATCCAAAGCTATAATGCTTCATAGACAGAGGAGTTCATTATTATACTTACTATTTTGCACATAAAATCAAAAGCTGGTCATTGCACATAAACGAAGGTGATTTAAGTTCTGTGGTATGAATGAGAGGAGGTAAGGTCGCTGCTCTCAAGGAGCTTAAGCATGAAATATGAGTCACATAGATTAGAGAACATTTTCTTCTTGAATTAAAATTCTTTAAGCAAATTCCACACCATTTAAGAAATATATTTTACATCGTGACAATTAAAAATCATTCTCTATAGCCGAGAATTATAGTTATAATTAATGAATAATCTGAAATCCCAAAGTCCAGATAAATGTTCTGAAATTTAGCTATTTGAAGACTTTTATTTATTTATTTTTATTATATTTTATTGATTGTGCTATTACAGTTGTCCCAATTTTTCTCTCATTGGCCTCAAATTATGCATACCTTATTTTGTGTCAACTTCTCCACGAGCAGAGAAATAACAATAATAAAATGTAAATTTACTTCTAAAGCAATATATAATATTCCTCTTGCCAATAATTATTATAATAAAGTGACAAAATTGAGCCCCTGGTCATAAAGGCTGGCTGCGTTTGCTTTTAGTCTGAATAGAAATAGCCACCCTAAAAGCTATTTCATAATGGAAAACAAAGGCAGAGCAGTTTAAAGTACTATACTAAGCCTATTTTTTAATTACAATATTTTGCAATGTCAAAGTACACCATTATCTGAGTCACCCAGGTGACTCAGCCCCTCTACAGCCTGGATTTGGTACCCTGCGACTTCTGGCTTTTCCCAAAACTAAAATCACTTTTGAAAGGGAAGAGATTTTAGACAATTGATGAGATTCAGGAAAATATGATGGGGCAGCTTATAGTGACTGGAATAACTGTCTGAGGTCCCAAGGTGCCTACTTTGAAGGGTACTGAGGTGTCATTGTGGTATGTGCAATGTTTCTTGTATCTTCTTCAATAAATGTCGCTATTTTTCATAGTACATGGCTGGATACCTTCTGGACAGACCTTGTATAAATGGCCAATTAGTACATAAAAAGACAATTAACATCATCAATCATTAAAGAAATAAAAATGAAACCACAAAATGATATTGCCTCACACTTGTAAGAATGGCAATAATCAAAAGATGAGATAACTGTTGGTGAACATACAGTGAGAAGGAAACCCATGTATACTTTTGGTGGAAAGTAAATTGGTGTAGCCACTATGGAAATGGTATAAGGTTACTCAAAAATTAAACATAAAATTTAAAGAAAATATTTGCCAGTAATTCATCTGATAAGGGGTTAATCTCCAAAATATATGAAGAACTTCTACAACTCAACACCAGGAAGACAATTCAATTAAAAAATAGATAAAGGACCTAAAAAGATACTTCTCCAAAGAGGGCATACAGGTGACCAATAGACATATGAAAAAAATGCTCAATGTCACTAATCATCAGAGAAATGCAAATTAAAACCACAATGAGATATCATCCCATACCTGCCAGGATGGCTACCATCAATAAATCAACAGTGCTGGCCTGGTGGCTCAGTTGATTGGAGCTTTGTACACACCTAGGCTGTGGGTTTGATTCCTAGTCAGGGAGTGTACTGGAGGATGTGGAGTAAAGGGAACCCTAGTGTACAGTTGGTGGAAATGCAGACTGGTGCAGCTACTGTGGAAAACAGTATGAAGTTTCCTCAAAAAATTAAAAATTAAATTGCCTTATGATCCAGCAATTCCACTTCTGGGAATATATTCTAAGAATTCTGAAATACCAGTTTGAAAGACTATATGTACCTCTATGTTTATAGCAGCATTATTCACAATAGCCAAGATCTGGATACAGTCCAAGTGCCCATCAGTAGATGAGTGGGTAAAAAAGCTGTGGTACATTTACATAATGCAATATTACATGGCCATAAAAAGTAGGAACTTTTACCTTCTGCAACAGTATGGATACACGTGGAGATTATAATGTTAAGTGAAATAAGCCAGTAAGAGAAAGATAAATATCATATGATCTTATTTATATGTGGAATCTAATGAACAAAATAAACTGACCAACAAAATAGAAACAGGAGATCCAAGATGGTGGAGGAGTAAGTGGAAGATACATTAACATCCTCCCAGGACCAATCTAGAATTACAATTTAATTATGGAGAAATCACCTGAAATAACAAACCAAACACTAGCTGGAAAGAAGTCTTATAACCATGGAGAGACAGAGAAGGCCACTTCATCATAATGTGACTAGTAGGAAGTATGGAGACCAAAAGAGCTGGCAGAGCTCCCATTGGTGGCAGCTGAAGGGACTGAGAAACAGCTCAGCAGCTGGGGTTCCCCCTGAGAAGGGATGGATCTAAACCCCCAATGGGGTTTCCCAGCCTACAGCAACAGAGCAGAAAGTAAAATAGCAACCAGCTGTGAAAAGCGAAAGCCACAGGGTTTTTTGCTGACCTGAAAGAAACAGATGGAGGCAAAGAGTTCCTAAAAGAATCACGTACAAAAATATTTTGGCACCCACTTACCCTGGGCTCAAGCAGAGGGAGGGCAGAGAGGACTAGAGATGCTTGGGGTGATGGCTTTGAGGAGAGAACTGAGGGGGCAGCTGACCAGGTCCCAGTGCTGACTCATTCCCTGTACTGCAGGAAGACCATTCCCCTCCAAGTGGCATGAGCCTGAGGGGAAGTGAAAGCCATGCCTGCAGGAATTAATTTGCCCCACCCTTGGTGCTTAAGCCTGATGGCTGATCACAGATTGAATAGATTAACAACTAAAGGAGACAGACAAAGGCAGTATATCTCTGGTATAGTCTCCAACAGGCTGCCTAGGCCCATACTGGTACATAATCTGATGCCACCAGGGGCAGATCCAGGAAGTGCAGATCAATCTAAGAAGCAGCAACAAATAAGAAAAGTCACAAAAATGGGGAGGTAGCAAAACCCCCCATAGAAAGGAAAGGAGAAATCTCCAGAAAAAGTGCTGAATGAAATAGAGGAAAGCAAACTATCAGACATGGAATTCAAAACATGGATTATAGGGAAACTCAATGAGATCAGTGAGCTCAAAGAAAACTACAAAGAACTCCAGGGAAACTACAAGGAATTTACTGAGAATTACACCAGCATAAAAAAGGACATAGAAGCTATCAATAAGAACCAGGAGGAAATGAAGAATACAATTTCTGAATTGAACAACACAGTAGAAGAAATTAAAAGCAGGCCAGAGGAGGGAGAGAACCCAATCAGCGAGCTGGAGGACAATATAGAAAAAATTTCCAGACAGTGCAACAAAATGAAAAAAGACTGAAATAGAAAGAGGTTTTAAGACAGCTGCAGGACAACATGAAACATAATATCTGTATCATAGGAATTCCAGAAGGAGAAGAAGAGGAGCAAGGGCTAGAAAACCTGTTTGAAAAACTAATGACAGAAAACTCCCTAACTTGATGAGGGAAAAAGTCACGTAAACCCAGGAAGTACAGAGGGCCTCAATGAACATGAACCCAAACAGGCCCATTCCAAGACACATCACAATTAAAATGGCAAAATGAAAGACAAAGAGAGAATCCTAAAAGCAGCAGGCGAGAAAGAGCTAATAACATACAAGGGAGCTCCGATAAGGAATCATCAGATTTCTCAGCAGAAACACTACAATCCAGAAGGGAATGGCAAAAAATATTCCAAGCAATGAAAAACAAAGATCTACAACCAAGACTATTCTACCCAGCGAGGCTCTCATTCAAAATGGAAGGTGAAATAAGGAATTTCCCACACAAAAGAAGGCTAAAAGAATACATCTCCACCAAACTGGCATTGCAAGAGATGCTGAAGGGACTGCTTTAAGAAGATGAAGAAATAAAGAGAAACAGAGAGGAACACAAGTAAAAAGGGGGAAAATGACAATGAATAAGTACCCATCAATAATAACAAAAGAACTTATGCACCCCTATGTTCATAGCAGCACTATTTACAATGGCTAAGTGCCCATCTGTAGATGAGAGGATCAAAAAACTGTGGTACATCAATGCAATGGAGTGGTCTGTAGCAGAAAGAAAGAAGAAATTCCTACCATTTGTGACAACATGGATGGAACTAGAGAGAATTATGCTTAGCGAAATAAGCCAGGCAATGAAAAAAAATACCATATGATATCACCTAATACAGGAAACTAATAAACAACACAAGCAAACAAGCAAAACTGAACCAGAGGCATGTAAACAAGGAGCAGACTGACAGTGACAAGGGGGGGGAGGTGGGAGGTAGAGAAGTGGGTAAGGAGGGGAAGGGTCTTGTCAAAGAGCATGTATGAATGACCCATGCACGTGGACAATGGGGTGGGAATTGGCTGTGGGAGAAGGGGTGGGCAGGGTTGGGGGAAGCAATGCAGGGAAAAAAGACAGTGTAGTATTAGTGGATGTATAAACAATTCAATGGAACAGAACAGAGAATTCCAAAATAGACCCACACAAATATACTCAACAGGTTTTTGACAAAAGTGTAAAAGCAATTCAATGGGGAATGGATAACTTAAATAGTGTTGGAGCAATTGGATATCCATGGGCAAAAATGTAAATCTCAACCTGAACCTCACACCTTATAGCATATTTAACTTAGAATGGATTGTGATCTCAAATAAAAGTGTAAAACTCTACAAGTTTTAGAAAAAAAAAAACAAAATCTTTGGCATCTGGGGCTCAACAATTTTTATACTTGACACTATAAGAGACCATAAAAGGAAAAATATGATAAGTTAACTTCATCAAAATTAAAACTATTACTTCGTGAACATTCATGTGAAGAAGATGAAAAGTTACAGCGGGAAAAACATTTGCAAGTCACATATATAGAAAAGGAATAGTATTTATAGTAAAGAACTCAAATTCACTGGTAATAACATGAACAATTAAATTAGAAACTGTTCAAAAGTCCAGAATAGATATTTCACCAAAGAGGGTATACAGATGGGAAATAAATAAAAAGTGTTCAATATCATTGGCTGTAAGAGAAATTAAAATTAAAATTATACTATTAATACACATCAATGAGAATGGCTAAAATAAATTATCGGGAGAACACCAAATGCTGACATGAAGATGCAGAGGAACTGGATCACTCATACATGGCTGATGGGAATATAAAATGACAAAGATTCTGAAAAACAGTTTTGACAGTGTCTTATAAAACTAACCACATAACTAAAATATGATTCAGTAATTGAACATTTATTTAATAAAAATAAAAACTTATGTTCACACAAAATCCCCTACATATGTTTACAGCAGCTTTATTCATAATAGCCAAAACCTGGAAAAAGACTAGATGTCCTTTAAGAGGCAAATAGTTAAGCATACATACAACAGAATACTATTCTACAATAAAAAGGAATGAACTATTTTTTAAAAGATTTTATTATTTATTTATTTTTAGAGAGAGGGGAAAGGAATGAGAAAGAGAGGGAAAGAAACATCAATGTGTGGTTGCCTCTCAAACATCCCCAATTGGGGATATGGCCAGCAACCCAGGCATGTGCCCTGACTGGGAATCAAACTGGTGACCCTTTGGTTCACAGGCTGGCACTCAATCCACTGAGCCACACCAGCCAGGGCAAGGAATGAACTATTAATACAAGCAAATATTTGGATGAATCTCTAGGGAATTATGTGAGTGAAAAAAATCCAATATAAAAACTTTAGATAACATTATAAATGATTCAATTTATATAACATTTTTGAAGTGGCTAAATTGAGACAGAACAGAGTTTAGGCACAGGGGGTGGGGGTGAGAGGATGGAAGTAGATAAGTGAAAATGGATGCTACCAGAGGGAGTTACATGCTAATAAAAGGTCTCACAAAGTATCCTTGTGGTGATAAAACTGTTCTGTACCTTAACTATGATGGTGGACACATGAACCTAAATACATGTGATAAAATTGTTTAGAACAAAGTATACAAACATATGCACCACAAATGAATACAAGTAAAACTGAAATCTTAATAGAGCTGGTGGATTTTAACCCTGTCAATATCCTGGTAGTGATACACTATTGTTTTCAAAATATTACCATTCCAAGAAACTGGGTGAAATGCATATAGTATATCTATATTATTTCTTAAAACTGTATGTGAATCTACAATTATCTCAGTAACATTTTAAATTAAAAACATTAAGCTTAGTTTAAATTTAAGATTCATTGATTGATAATATTCAGGAAAGCAATGGAACAAGTTATATTTCTAAAATAGTATGTTCTAAAACTCATCATAAAATTACTCTGTGATTTACATTTTATTTCCTTCTTGGATAATATTTTTTATTGTTGTAAAATATGAATAAAAATTACCATTGCAACCGTTATTTATTCATTTCTGTTAAATTTATTGGGGTGACATTAGTTAATAGAATTATATAGGTTTCAAGTGTAAAATACTGTGATACATCATCTGTATACAGTATTTCCTCACTTATCATGGGTATTACATTCTAGACTCCCCCACGATAGGTGAAAATCTGCAAAGTAGGAACCTTACATTTATTTTAGTATTTATATATTTTAAGGCTTTATAAAACATTCCCACACACTTATAAACCACCCCCAGTCCCTTGTTAACCTTCCCACTCTCATATTAACCTTTTCCACACTTTTATAAACATATTCTACACTCTTAAACCTACATAATTTTAACAACACATGTATACAGTACCACAAAATCCTGCAATATAGCAAAAAATCTATGATAAATAATTAAATATAATATTTTTTAAAATCCCATGATACAATGAGTCCATGATAAGTGAACTGCGATATAGAGAGGGACTACTGTAGTGCATTGTGTGCCCACAATTCTTAAGTATACAATCATTGGCATTAAATATATTCACAATGTTGTGTAACTGTCACCACTATCCATTTCAAGAACTTCTTCACCATCCCACACAGAAACTCTGTACCCATTAAACAATAACTCCAAATTTCTCTCTCTTTTCTGCCCCTGGTAATCACTATGCTAGTTCTGTCTCTATGAATTTACTTATTTTAGATACTTTGTATAACTGGAAACACACAAAGTTTGTCCTCTTGAGTCTGGCTTATTTCACTCAGCATGGTGTCTTCTAGGTTTATCCATGTTATAGCATGAATCAGAATTTCATAAGGCTGAATAGCCACACTTTGTTTATTCATTATTCTGTCAACGGGCACTTGGTTTATTTCTATGTTTTGGCCATTGTGAGTAAGGCTGCTGTGAACATGGGTGTACAGATATTATTTGTTAGAGTCCCTGTTTTGGGTGTACACCAGAGGTGGAATTGCTGAATCATATGGTAATTCTTCATTTAACTCTTTAAGAAGCCACTATACTGTTTTCCCAACCAGCAATGCATGAGTTCCAATTTCTCTACAGCCTCACCAGCCCTCATTTTATATATGTATATCTGACAGCAAACTCAAGGATGTGAAGTGGTACCTCACTGTGGCTTTTCATTTCCTTAATGTGGACAATAATTTTAACAGATACATTTATGTAAGTGTGAAAAGAAAACACCCTGGTCCATCCTTTATTATCAGAAAAATAAATTACTTTGAATCTTATAGAATAAATGTCCATATATTAGTACGTTCAAGGAAGCTAATTTCATAAAATATATATAGAAAATTACAATTTGTATTGTTGCAGTTATCATTACTTTGTACTGGCTGTTGTGAATATACTTTTTAAAAAAATTCTAGTTTCATTGTGACCTGATTTCAGCTCTCAAAGGAAGGTTTCATGTTTCCACACAGAATTAACTAAAGCTCACTTTGCTAAATCCATAGGTGGATTTTCACTTTAAAATGTTATTAGTCAGGGAAATTGGGGGAAAAGGGGACAACAGTAGTTGAAAAACTAAAAATAAATTTAAAAAATAAAATAAATAAAAATAAATAAAATGTTATTAGTCAAATAAATGCATTCTTAATGTTTCACATGTATAACTTACCTCTTCAGGGGAAAGGCTAAGGGAGTAAACCCCGACAGAAAATCCGGAGCCGGAGTCCCTAAGGCGGTTTGACGTTGTAGTCAACACCGGCAACTCCTGCGGCGCACCTGAAGCCAAGCTGTATTGACTCCGTCTTTCCCTTGGACCCTTTAGCTGCGAAGAGAGGGGGGGTCTGCTGCATGGGCAACAGCAGACCCTCCATATCACCCTGCCCAGGCTCTGTAGCTTCAGCTTCACTGGAGAGGACACTCCAGCGCCATCGCAAGATGACGATTCAACACGGGAGGAGACAGATACCGTGTCACTCCCGAGTCGGACTGCACAGCCATTCTCGGCAGTGCAGATAGACTCTTAAGAAGCTACACCATCGTCTCTCGAGACGGACAGGCATGGGCAACAGCAGACCCTCCATATCACCCTGCCCAGGCTCCGTAGCTTCAGCTTCACTGGAGAGGACACTCCAGCGTCATCGCAAGATGTCGATTTAACACAGGAGGAGACAGATACCTTGTCACTCCCGAGTCGGACTGCACAGCCATTCTCGGCAGTGCAGATAGACTCTTAAGAAGCTACACCATCGTCTCTTGAGACGGACGGCTGCCGACGACGACTTGGATGAGGAGAGTACTGAGTTTAGTTACAGTCCTTGTTCCTCCTCTATACGCTTGTGTCACTGTAAACTAGTCACCAGGACCTTTTTACAAGGCTCAGTTGTCACAGGTGAAGAGAACATGAGTTTAGGAATCAGAGACTGGGCAAGTATTCACTCCATCACTCACAGTCAAATTCTTAGTGTCAAAGGGTCTTTATCTGTGAGATGTGAAAATAATCCACTCACTGCATCATATACTCACCCCTGTCAGAACCCAATAAGGTACTGCAGGAGGCAAAGGTGAAGATAGACTGTCATGGAATATTGCAGAGGTCTGGGCATCAGAGGGTAATGGCTTGGAGTAGGCTGGTGGCCTGGTAAGCAGGCAGAACTGCTAAGATTCTATACACATTTTCAAGGCAAAGCCAATAGGATTTGTTGGTTAATTGAATATTGGGCATGAAAGGGAATAGTTCATAAAGACTCCAAGGTTTTGGGTCTTAGGATAGGGAACAATTAGTATCCACTTACTTTAATGAGAAGACTGAGGTTGAAAAACTTTTTGGTGTTAGGGAAGCTCAAGTGTTAGGTATGGACATGTCACATTCATAAAATGTCTACTAGCACAGTGAATAAGAGGCCTGACATGTGTTTTACAAAAATTCTTGGGAAAGAGTGAGACTAGATGTAGGGACAAAAGGTATAGTCTGGGCAAGGATGAATTAGGGCATGAAATAATGCTATGGCAGGAATAATGAAGGGATTTAAAGGAGTTGAACAGATGATCAATTGGAGATGCAATAAAAGCGATAGGGAGAGATTATGGATGAACCCAGGGTGTCTGGCATGGGATGTCAGATTACAGTTGGACAGAGTGTAGGAAAAGAAGAAAATTTGAGAGGGGGAAAATGAGTTAAGCTCTACAAAAATCACTAATTGAGGTGATCTAGATATAAACAAAGGACAGGCCCAACCATTGAGAAGCTCATATAGAAAAGCAGACAATAAAGTGATGACAGTAAAAACAGAGTATCATATAAGCAAAAACTGAGTTATGCATGAGTGCTATCGGGGTCACATCTATGAGGAAGCTAGGCTGGAAATACCTGTGGAATGAGACAATCTTGTTGCTTGTTCCTGTTTTTTAAATCTGTGAGTGTTCTTCTGCAATGTTACATATCGCATTTACTTTAGGCCATCTGAAAACATTGACAGAATTAAACAAGAATAATATTACTTACTTCCCTTCCAAATGTCTACAAAAAAGAATAATTTGAGTTGTTCTGCAAATCTTGAAATAGAATACTAATGCTCATTCAGGGCCTACATGTCATTGTTGGTTTGCTTTTGGTGGGGGGATAGATGGAAGGGGAGATGAAGACACAGCTTGAGAACAACATATGCTTCTGTTCTTTTTTTCTTCACTGTGTTATGTTTGTATATATAACACAAATTTAAGGCTTAAATATGCATAAGATTATATACTATATCATCATGAAGTGGACAAGGGAATTATTCATGCTTTGAAGTTCTCTTTAGTTATTGCTTTCTATCTAGAATGAAAATAAACCTTACTTTTTATTCAAAAATACAATATCTGTATTTATATTTACATATATACCTCATTAATCTAAAAATATTTATACAAATAATTCCTTGAAATTAACATTAAATTGTGTTCTCTGCAACCCAGATGCATATAGCTTTTTTAATTGTTAAAGACAGAAATCATTTTTAGGAGGGGAATTATCAAGATAAAAATCCACCTACCAGTTGATAATTAATGTTTTCAGGAAATGATTCAAAGTTATTTGCTAAAATAAATTTTATTGTGGAAATGTCAAATTCAATCATAAGCTTAGCTTCCAATGTTCTCTAATGTTCAAGACTACAAATGCCACAGAAAAAGTAATTATAATACATGATCATTATATGCTTCTCAGTAATAAAAGCTTGATTCCCCTAATACAAAGCCAACTTACATCCCTTTTACAAGCCCACTTGTGAATGTATATTTGGACGAATTATGAATTTGGGTCTTATACTATTTAAACAGACTAGTGACTGAGAAATCAGGGAACAGTAGCTTCTAGATCTTGTTTTTCAAAGGTTATTTCTACTGCTCTTGATATAAAGGAGTTCAAGAAGGGAGGGGGACAATCATTGTGATCATGAGCTTTTTTTTCCATCAAGAGTTTCAAATTTTGGTTTGGCATTTGTCTTACATATTCACTTAGTGTCACTACATTACAGAGACAAGGCTAGTTCATTAGAAAGTTGGTCCAAGGGTAGAGACCCTTTACCAAAAATACAATCATCTTAAGAACAGAGAACTGCATTTATGGAGAATGAATCTCAAATAGCAGTTATTATATTAATTTTGACAATTGTCAACAAATTGACAGGATGTGGTCACCTCCAATTTAAAATAATTGTTCAGAATGCCAACGTTTGTCCCTTTTTACTTCTCTGAATCTGATGACTTAAAAGTCACATGTCTTGTACACAGGCAAGTTTCTAAATATATCACCATCAATTTTACATGTCCACATATAAATGTATGTTTCCTACACATACCATGTGAATTCTTAATAAGTTTTCTAAGGAAATAGTCAGATTCTTTTATATCTAATTTTAGTTCTTTCAAAGCTTATCAACATTAAATCTGCCCATCGAATTAAGATAAAATAGAATGATTCAACATAGAAAAATGTCAACCACTGAACATAAGGGTGCTAAAATAACCAACTGTAGTCTGGCAAACACCCAAAGCATCCCCCATAGCAACAGAGCTGATGGCATAGCAACAGCAGCTACTTTTCCACAGAAAAACCAGAAGAAATATTCTTGGAAAAATTGTAATCCATGTTAAAGTCAAATATGACATTTTCTTCAACAACAACAAAAAACCTGTGAGTGCATGTGTTAAATGATGCTATTCTTTAACAGCTGTAAAATCTCCAGTGTGGCGTGAATGCCACTTTGATGATTCTCAAGGCCAAATACTTTGAAGCTCAAACTTCCTAGGTATTCTCAGGCAAACTGTTATGTTCCTTGAAAAGCTAGAGAACAATCTTCATTTATTTTGCTAAGATAAAAGCTTCTCACAAATTTTAAAAGAATTGTTCAAAAGAAAAAATTTACTGAAGTTACAAATTTACTTCATCAGCAATATTAGGATATAACATGAAGAATATTAAGTTATAACATGAAATATATTGATTAAAATAAATACTCAAAGATTTCACTAAAATTAAAACCTGTAGGATTATGTTTGCCAGGCTATGAGCTGAGCACTCGCACATTATTGGGGCATACTTCACGTACGAATTTGATCACTGGACATTTCCAGAGGGTAGTAGAGTCTGGCCTTTCAAAGGCCAATGCAGCCATTCATAACAGGGCCTAAATCTTGGAAGGGGTGGACAGTGTAAAGACCAGCTTTTCCCCAAGTTTTGGTGGAGATGTTGCTCTAAGAGATCCAGGGAGTCTGAGTTGGGCAACGACAGCAGGAAGAGCCTAGTAGATGCGTCTAATCCTCAAAGGCATCCTTACATTAGCCTGGTTCTGAAGATGCTCACTGTTTGGCCAAATACATATAGCTGGTTTCTGCTTATGTTAAAATTCCTATGTCAGTTCCTTTTAACACTAAAATTTGTCCTGACTACTTTTGTTATTGTTGTGCTCCTTGACTTAGTGCTTATTGCATACCAGGTACTGTGATAAGTGGTTTATTTTCATTACTGGAGGTATTATTATCATTCTATAGGAGAGAAAACTGAGGCATGGGGTAACTTATTCAAGGTCACGCAGCTGGTATAACTGACTTCAGCCCAGGATGACATGTTGACCTAAGTTCTCACCTCTGGAAGCTTGATAACTTTTCCTTTAATAAAATCAAATTTAATGAAGGTTCTTTTCTACCTCCTTTCAGAACACAAACCTTAGACTCAAAATTTCAGGCACCTTGAGTTCTTTCCCCAGAAGCCTCACCAAACTTATATCTGTCTATTTATTAAATTTCATTCCTCCTCAAAAAACTTTCTTAATTTCCATTTCAATGTCACCATTCTATATAAAACCCTTATCTTATTCATTAAGCTGCCCTGGCTGGTTTGGCTCAGTGGATTGAGTGTTGGCCTGTGAGCTAAGTGTCGCTGGTTCGATCTTCCAGTCAGGGCACATCAGAGAAGGAAAACTCTGACTCCAAAAAACCTCCGCTGCCTTGCGGCATACCTCTTCAGGGGAAAGGCTAAGGGAGTAAACCCCGACAGAAAATCCGGAGCCGGAGTCCCTAAGGCGGTTTGACGCTGTAGTCAACACCGGCAATTCCTGCGGCGCACCTGAAACCAAGCTGTATTGACTCCGTCTTTCCCTTGGACCCTTCAGCTGCGAAGAGAGGGGGGCGTCTGCTGCATGGGCAACAGCAGACCCTCCATATCACCCTGCCCAGGCTCTGTAGCTTCAGCTTCACTGGAGAGGACACTCCAGCGTCATCGCAAGATGTCGATTCAACACGAGAGGAGACAGATATCGTGTCACTCCCGAGTCGGACTGCACAGCCATTCTCGGCGGTGCAGATAGACTCTTAAGAAGCTACACCATCGTCTCTCGAGACGGACGGCTGCCGACGACGACGATTCATTAAGCAAACACGTATTGAGTGCTTACAAAACATAGCACTCAGAACCAAAAAAGGAAAAAAAAATCCAAAACAATATTTTGCCCTTATAGTTTTAAAATGTACTGCTTACAATGATCAGACACTATGTGAAGTAATCTTTTATACACATTAATCTTTATAGTAACCCTATAAATAATGTAACAGTATATTGATTTTATACATGAGGAAACTGAGGCTAAAATGGCATAGTGCCAAAGACCGAAGTTACACACTACCTACAAAAGGAGTAGATGCAGAATTTAACCTAGATCTCAACTGAAAATACAGTTCATACTCTCAACCATCATATTGTTTTTCAAGTAACTGCCCCAATGGAAAAGGCTATGTGAATGATTAAAATTTATATATATATATATATATATATATATATATATATATATATATATATATGCATGCCAGATGTTCAGAGTTAAGAGAAACAATTTTTAGATGGATTATAATGGGGAAATTTGCATAGAGAGTGGATAGGGTTTTAGGTTGGTGGAGTCTAAGGAGGACAGCTTACCAGGGAAAAGCCTGCAGCACATCCAGGAAGTGTCGAGAGCTGTGTGGCTAAGCACACACCTTCTATGGGGGAAATTGTAACCCATAAACCTAAAAGAGAAAAGTAAGGATCTGAACTCCTGCCATTTATGACAACATGGATGGAACTAGAGAGAATTATGCTTAGTGAAATAAGCCAGGCAAAGAAAGAAAAATATCATATGATATCACCTAATACAGGAAACTAAAGAACAACACAAACAAACGAACTAAATAGGACAAAGAGCAGACTAGCAGTCAATAGGTGGGAGGGGGGAGGGAGAGGAGGGGGATAAGTAAGGGAAGGGTTTAGTCAAAGAACGTGTATAAATGACTCATGGATATGGACAACGGGGAGGGATATAATTGTGGGAGAAGGGGTGGGCTGGGTGGCGGAGAGAAATGGGGAAAAAATGGGACAACTGTAATTGAAAAACCAAAAAATAAAATTTAAAAAAAAAAGAAAAGAAAGGAAAAGCAAGGATCTGGAGGCAGATATTGGTGTGATTTCTGATTCTGCCACACATAACTGAGTGCACTTAGGAAGTCACTCAATCTCTCTGATCTTCAGTTTCCACATCTGCAAATTGGGCATAACACTAACCTTAAAAGGTTAAATTTGGGGGTGGTGGAGAATTAATTATGTAGTGTGGACACATGGTAATTTTTATAAATAAGGCTTTCATTCTTGGTTGAGGGAATTGGACTTCACGGAGCAGACAAGGGAACACTTTGAATAATGAACAATCATGTGTGTATCAAAAATTAAGTTTCTTTCAACACAACTAATAATTCCTATAACACAACTCTCCCACTGCAGTTCAAAGTGATTGTTTTGTTTCTTACTGGACACAGAATAAAGCTGAAGTGCTCAGAATTTAAGGTTCTGCTCAAGCCTCATTGCCCAGCAATCCAGACACTACTTTTGGCGTCAGCTACTTTCATCTTTTCAGAGTTCCACCCAAATCAGGATGACAAATCCATCCCAATTTGCCTGGGATTTCCTACATTTAGCACTGAAAGTCTTGTGTCTCAGAAACCCCTCTTTCCTGAGGGAACTGGGAGAGTTGGTCACTACCTCAGAGTCATTACAGTTTCCCAAATTTCCATATATTTGACTTTTTGCTCTATGTTGCTCTGTCAGGAATAGCCCAACATGCAAGTGTTAATCTAACACAATAACATACAAAAGCATCTGGATCATCTGGTGTAATTGGAGTAGTTGATGCCTAGTGGAGAATTCTGATTGGGTTCAATAGATTGGGATCAGTTGGTGAAGGTTTTTTAAAAAGAAAAAGTTTACTTGGAAATAAAATTTAAGTACAAAAATGTTGTAAGAATAAGAATAATACAAAGCATACCTTTTACCCAGATTCACCTAAATATATAAATATTATAATAATATGTTTTACCCCTTTGCTTTATTATGCATTCTTTTTCTCCCTTTCCCCTCTGCCCATATAATTTTTCTTTCAGATGGTATAGGTATAAAAACCTTTAAACATAGTATAGATATGTTCAGAAACAGAAGAGAAGTCACTCCCAACCAGGAAGAAATAATGAAGGGATTGGCTTGAAGCAAAAAGTTATTGGGAAGTTTGGAAAGCTACGTGTTTTGAGTTCTGCTTTAGGAAGATAAGATTTTCAAGGGTGTCTAGTAAGGCCTAGAAATTAAAAAAAAGTCTGGAGACAGAGAGACTGACTAGTCAGTAAGGTTCTCAGCAATTCCAATACCAAGAACCTCTGCTAATACATAGGAGCTACTGATGGGTTTAAGTAAAAAGAAAATAATTTTCTCTTACTGCCTAAGTTAGGTAACAGTGCCTCACATTTTTTTGATGATTTGACCTGACTTAAGAAGATGATTTATGTGTAATATTTTTCCACTTCTTTAAAAAATAGAGACCAATTTATTAATTCATTTCCTCACCCTAGTACTTCATGAATGAAGTGACCAAATTAAAGACCATGTAAATAATTAGACTTCTGCTATTTTGTGTTATGGACTCGTTTCTTGGCACAGTTAAACAAAATGAGATAAGTAGTAACTGAAAATAAGCTTTACCCCTAAAACATTGGAATTCTGCTTGTAATTTTTATTGAAATGCCACCAGAGATCAATTTAAACAGTTTTTGGTAAGATATAAACTAACGACTGTATCCAACTGCTACAGGGAGAATTTTTTAATTTCACAGTTGGTTGAGAAATATACTATCACTGTATAAAGGAGAAAATTCAGCAATGGTTACCAGTGATACAAGAATATACATCAGTAAATGAGAGGAAACACTATCATCTTGATTAAAAACACTGTATTATACATAACACAACATAAGGCTCCCTATCTGACCTTACAGAAATTCAAGGATTGACTTGATTTTTTTTTTACTACTATATCTAGACAAAAATCAACCTTTAATTTACTTGGTTGCTCTCTTGTTAAAATCTCTTTGGAGTTTTCTCTTTTTTTAAGTGCCTGGTATTTTGGGACTCTTACTTCTCACATGGGCCTAATTTATGTGTTGTTCCAAAAAACAAATACATCTACAACTGACACTTTAGGTAGATAATGTTCTGTTTGTTTCAGGGAAAGAAATTAGGGGAGTTTTTACTGAGAAAGTGGTTGCAGTAGTACTAATAAACACAAAGGTTGTTTTCCTCCATAGAAAAAACACCAATAGTACCGTGTGTATCTCAATCTGCTATGCTAAGTGCAGACAATTATAGAGTATATGATGGAGGGATTTGAAGAGCCTCATGCATGTGTTTATTTTACAGGGCTGTGTTGGGTCCTGTTAATATTGGCTGGGGACATGGGCTCATCTCTTCTTAATACTGGGGTCTGTGAAGACTTGCTGGTATCTTGAAGTTGGCCATGGACAAAGTATACAGACTACAAAAACTGGCAAATATTATACATCTTATTCTGAAAACTAGTTATTAAATATTACCAGCATACCATTGCCTAGAAAAGGTCTCTGGATTATGATTCTGGACCATAGAAAGCTAAAACTGAGTGAAATAAAAATGTGTTGAGCTTAGTTAGGTGTGGTCTGTCAATTGCTGATAACATTGAATTCACGTGAGAATAGATAGGAAGAAGAGAACAGTGTGTGGAGAAGATTATGGACAAGAAAGGAGGCTCTTTTCAGATAAAGATAATCATATCTGGGCTCCTTAGAAATAGTAATTATAAACAAATCTCTACTACTTCATAGACCAACCAGTGGGTGCTGGTTACAGAAATATGAATTGCCAAAATAGACTAAGAAAAAAATAAGAACAGACAAAAAAAATCTCTTTAGAAATTTTAAAAAGTACATTAAATTAAATTCTTGGCATCCTAGTTATGCAAGAAAGTTGATTATACAACTCAAGCTGAAGCCATTAGTTCCTTTTTGGCATAACTTGGAGTTCACAGAGTAAAGATTTTTGTCTAACTGAGGTTTTTAAATAGACAAGCTTAGTTTAAGCACAAAATTTAATAACTAGTAATTGATTTAATAAAAGGTTAATTGAGAAAATAAACATTTAGAAAGAAGAGGGCTATATCAGACTATATCAGAGATATATATATTTTCATAGGTGTTGTGTGAGTAGACAGGTCAAAGAGAATATTCCTTTTTACATTGTTTCTACATACATAACTATGTTAGATGTAGAAAGTTTTAAAGAAATAAAAAATACTATTTCAAGGTAAAAGTCATATTTTCAACAAAAGTCTCAACACCAAAAAAAACAAAAACAAAACAAAAAAACAAAAACAAAAAACAAAACACAACAACAACAAAAAACTCCCAACAATCCAATTAAGAAATGGGCAAAGGACCTGAATAGGCACTTCTGCAAAGAGGACATACAGATGGCCAGGAGACAAATGAAAAGATGCTCAATGTCACTGATCATCAGAGAAATGCAAATTAAAAGCACAATGATATATCACCTCATACTTGTCAGCATGTCTGTCATCAATAAACTAACAAACAAGCATTGGTGAGGATGTGGAGAAAAGTGAACCCTCATGCACTGTTGGTGGGAATGCAGATTAGTGCAGCCACTGTGGAAAATAGTATACAATTATCTCAAAAAATTAAAAATGAAACTACCTTGTAACCCAGTGATTCCACATCTGGTGATTTATCTGAAGAAACCTGAAATAGTACTTTCATTTTAGCTTGATTTACAATACCCAAGATTTGGAAGCAGCTCAAGTGCCCAGCAGTAGATGACTGGATAAAAAAGCTGTGGTACATTTATACAATGGAATCCTACACAGCTGTAAAAAAGGAAATCTTATCTTTTTCAACAGTATGGATGAAAATAGAGAGTATTATGTTAAGTGAAATAAGTCAGTCAGAGAAAGATAAGTATTGTACATATGATTTCACTTATATGTGGAATCTAATGAACAAAATAAACTAACAAAGTGGAGACAGACTCATGGATACAGAGAACAAACTGAAAGCTGTTAGAGGGAAAGGGTTAGGGGCTCGGTGAGAAGGGTGAAGGGATTAAACAAAGAAGAAAGAGAGATTCATGGACACAAATAGTATAGTGATTGCCAGAGGTGAGGGGAGTGTGGTAAAGGGGGGACAAATGGTGATGGAAAGAAACTTTATTTGGGGTGGTAAATGCACAATATAATATACAGATAGTGTATTATAGAATTGTACACCTGAAACATATATAATTTTATTAACCAATGTCACCCCCATAAATTCAATAAAAAAATAAGCTATGATTTTGGTACTTGGAAAAAAATCTTTAGTACCCTTTGCACTATCATTTCGCTTTCCTTAGCTTCTAGCTGTTTTGTGACCTTTGTAAATTATTATTCTTTTCAAATTATGTAGCAACTTCAGGGTAGTCCATGTCCTCTTTCTTTTAGAAAGGTAAGATTCATAGTTTGAAGCAAACTTTGTTTCATGTAGGTTTCCTTGAAAGACAATACAATAACCTTAATATGGATTTGAGGCAGAATGATATCTTCAATAATGTTAAGTGCTAGCCATATCTATCAGTTGTTAATTCTGCCTCTTAAGGTCTGAAAACATTGCTTTTCTTCACATCAAATATTGTCTAAGTAGCCTTTTCAATTTATTCCTCCAGAAAGCCTTCACAGTAAAACAGAGACCAGATGATATTTTCTCATCTTGTTCCAGACAGTGATGGTACAATATGTACATTAATGCCCACACAGAAAAGTTAGTAATATTCTAAGAGGAGTCTAGCTTTGGGCTAATAGGACTCGTTTACACAGAGCAAATGTGCATAGCGGATAGGAGAAAAATCTTCAAATGCTTGAAATAATTCTGGATAAGCTGTAAGAGAAAAGTAACCTTTTCTTTTCCCACATTGGATCTAAAATAATTACATGAATTCAAAGGGTTAGCCACTTTAAAAGACTTTTTAATTGCTCCTATTGATCATGATTTAAATTTGCTTTTGCACAGTTTATAGAGCTGTATTAGGCACTGGAACCAATATCCTGGGGGAAGAAAATCCACAGTCACCCTAATATTACCAAATGTCAGGATAGTTATTTAATTTATTAATATAGATATGAAGATCATTTTGGGGGGAGACTAGATAGCTAGGTCTTTACTGGCTAATACTGCACTAAAATTTACTGTTTCAAAAGCCATTAATTCTCCCATTAGGTTTCAGCAGACCATAATCTTCCTTTATCCAGAGAAGATAAAGCTCCAGTGTAAAGGTCATTATTCTAAATCTATACAAAAAATTGGGATTATACATAACCCTCACAAACAGACACACTGATTTTGTTCAATGGTGGTATTTCTAAATATTAATACATCTATACAGAACATAAAAAAACTGCTTGGATAAAAAGCCAACAGCACTTTGCCTTTTCTGTTTTAATACAAAAAAGCTGCAAGTGTTTTTCTTATTGCTAGAAGTATAATCTACCCATTTTGCCACAGAAAAACATAATTCTGGGATTCCACCATGCTTTTAAGCAAGTTAGCATGTGTATAGAGCTTTAATGGAGAATTTCTAAGCACCTGCACAAGCCATTTATATATATGCCTTTGTTCAGAATGCAGTAAATTGGTAAATATGCTGCATTCCTTCATCTTATCACAAACTAAAAAAGAGAATTTGAGAAGCTTGGCTTCATTTGACTGCAAAGTCCCAGGGTTTGTTGCATATTTTCTTATGCACATGGGTTGTAGGAAGGAAAGAGGACAGCAAAAACACAGAAGAAGGCACAGGGTGGGTAAGAAAGCAGAATAGCTAACGTCTCCCCCAAAACAAAGTAACTACACCTGGTGAGCCTCAAAGGAACAGAAACCCAGGACATAATTCCTGACAGGGCTGGGGGCACCAAGAGGGTGAACTTGCTCCAGGCTTCGGACACATGGAGGACAGCAGTGGTTCTCCAGGAGTTACCCACTGCCTTAGGCAAGGAGAAGCCCAGAGGAGAGTGGACACCTTCGAGGGGAATTGTTGGGAGGGTACACTGACTGCTTTTTCCCAGCTCTGCAGTCCCACGCTGGGGCAGGACGAAGGCAATGTGGGAAACAAGCCAAGGGAGAGGAAGGACGGTTTTGCTCAATGAAATGCTGCTGCACAAAAAGTGAGTGTCCAGAATCCTAGCCCGGCCTGGCCTCAGCCTTTTCCTGCATGGGGACCAGCAGACAGAAAGAATAAAGGGTCATGGGTGTTTCCCCTCCTGTTCCCACTCTGCTCTTACACCTGGGTCTGTCCCCTCAATACCAATCCTGAAGCCTAGAAGTCATCCCCAAGATGGGCTGAGTAGCTCCCGTCTTCAGACACATCACTTACATTTTGAAGCCTGAATATATGAATCCAGTGTCCAGCACTGTCACTCAGAGATTCTTCCCTTATTCCCACTAGGTTCCAGATTCATTTGACATTCTGTGAACATATATTATTGGATTACTTAATACAGTTTATTTTAATCATTTGCATATTGGCTGCCTTTCTACTAGACTGTGTCCCTCCCTAATCATCCTTTCCTTATTTATCTTTTTATTCCCAAGGTCTTAGACGGTGCCTGTCAGATACTATTTACTCAATATTTAGTGAATATATGTAAAGCACGAATAAATGCTCCTTTAAGTGCTCCAATAGGTGCACCAAATAAGTATTTGCACTTACAGTTTACATTTTTTATTTAAAGTGTCTTATTTGATGTCTTATATGGAGATTTAGATGCTAAAGTGTTAAGAACTAAAACCATTTTTAGAGAAAATCCCCTTTTCTATTCTTAGTATGTTAATATTGTGTATATGGAACACCATACTATATATAATATAGATAATTTTGAGGGTGTATGTATACACATACACAAAAAATTATACATATTTACATATATTCCCATATATGCCTGCACATAAATTCAGTTAGATGAAAAGCAAAGTATACTTATTATCATTCATTTTCTATATTGTTGCTCTGAGACTTGGGCTATTTCTGACACAAAATTATTTTACTGAAAATTTAACTAAAGGGACTAATTTCTCTTGTGAAATAACTGAAGTTATTTTTAATTAAATCAGAATTTAATTGTGTTCATTTTAGAATAAATTATATAACTAAAACATATCTAAAGGATATTGGTATTTGAATACCTTTCTTTCCTTGCTTTGATAGAAAGCTAATCTTAGTAATTTTTCTTTATTTATTCAATTGAAGCATAATTGACTTGCAATATTATATTAGTTTCAATGTACAATACAGTGATTCAATGCTTACATAATTCTACTAATTAAAAAAATGATAGTATGTATTTTTGTGTTATTTCTGTATATTTGTTGGTTTCATCTTAAAACTCTGTCAATACCTTCTCTTTGTCCCTAATTATTTGTTAATTTACTCACTTTATTTATTTTCTAAGATTTGTGTTTATTTATTTTTTAATTAAATTTATTGAGGTAACATTGATCAATAGTCTATAGATTTCAAGTGTATATTACTATGATACAGGATCTGTATATTGCATTGTGTGTCCATCACCCAGAGTCAGATAATCTTCTGTCACCATATATTTGGCCCTCTTTACCTGTTACTACCCGCAGCCCGCTTCCCTCTCAAACAGCCAAAGCAATCCTAAGAAAAAAAGAATGAAGACAGAGATAACACACTTCCTGACTTCATATTATACTACAGAGCTATGATAATCAAAACAGCATGATATTGGTAGAAAAACAGACACATAGACCAATGGAACAGATGTTAGAGCCCAGAAATAAAACCACAGGTATATGGGTAAATAATTTATTCACTTTAAAATGCAGCCATTAATTCAATTTCAAACATTTACTGAAAATCAACTATATGTTAGGCAATATTTTTAAATTGGATTTATTCATATTAGTTACCTCATATTCTCTTTGCAATAGTGCAAAACGTCATTTAAAGTCATTGACATATTAAGTAAAATAAATTCACCGGTAGACCTTTAAATCACTAAATTACCCTTTCAAGAAATAATATCTTTACAGATGTTATTTTTGAATGCTATTGTTAATGATTTATTATCTCACATTTAGTCATATTAAAATTCATCTATCTCATTGAAAGACTCAATGATTATAAATTTTTACTTCTGAAATTAGGTCTGTTTCTAATTTGTAGGGGAAGAAATATCATACATATTCTAGAATCATACCAGAAATAAAAATTGCAGTACTTCTGAATGACCTCTCCATTTGATGAATACTGTGTAATTAGGGCCCTCTAGATATCAAAGACTGCAATTTATGTTTAACAACATAAATGAGGAAATTTTTTCTTATTAATTTCTACTTGTTAATGATGTATTTTTTTTTTTTTAATTTCATTAAGATGTCCCCAGGCTGAAAATTTTTCTTCTGCTTTCGTTTTGAGTACTGGAAAATATTATTTAAATATAGTGGTAATTTAAACGTACAAGTCTTAATAAAATTATATCACATTTACGTTGAGAAATTTTAACTTCCAAAACATGTCATCTTAAAAAGGAAGTATTAAAATTATAAAACTCTAATGGAAGAACCCAAAGAAGAGTTAAATAAATGATGAGACAACATTACTAATATGCCAAGTTTTCCCAACTTGATCTATAGATTCAATACTATCCCAGTAAATATCCTAACAAATTATTTTATAGATATTGACAAAGAGATCAAGATAGTGTGGTATTCATGAAAGAGAAGACAAATAGATTAGTAGAACAGAATTGACATCCCAGAAATAAATACACACAAAGGAAGTTAACTGACCTTTGACAAAGATCAAAGGCAATTCGATGGAAAAAGAACGGACTTTTTAACAAATGGTGCTGGGGCAATGGGTATTCATATGCAGAAAAACAATTAATCTAGACACCAACCTTACAGAATAATGGGCACTCTCATTTACTGCTGATGACAATTACACTTATAGGTATTCACCAAAATTAAATGAAAAGTTATGTCCACACAAAAACGTGCACACAAATATTTATAGCAGCTTTATTCATAATCACCCAAACTGGATGCAACCAAGATGTCCTTCAATAGGTCATCTTGAAAAAACAAATTGTGGTACATCTATGTATGGAATGTTACTCAGTGATGTAAAGAAATGAGCTATCAAGCTACAAAAAGACATGGAAGAATTTTAAATACATATTGCTAAGTGAAAGAATCCAGCTACTATGATTCCAATTATATGGTATTCTGGAAAAGGCAAAAGCAAAGAGACAGTGAAATGAGTAGTAGTTGCCAGGAAAGGAGGAGGGATGATAGATGGAGCATAGAGGGTATTTAGGGCAGTAAAACCCTTCTATATTGACACTGTAATAATGGTAGATGCATGATATTATGTATTTGTCAAAACTCATAGTATATACAACACAAAAAGTGAACCTTAATGTAAACTAAGGGCTTTAGTTAATATTAATGTATCAATATTAAATCACCAACTTGAAAAAAGTACCACACTAATGGAAGATGTTAAGAACAGGATAAATTGTCTTGAAGGAAAGGAGTATAAGGGAACTTTTTGTACTATCTGCATAATTTTTATGTAAACCCAAAAAGACTCTAAAAATTAAAGTCTATTTAAAAAGTAAATATTGTTGTTTACTTCACATATTATAGAATTTCAGAAAAACCTTGTCACCATATTTGGAGCTATGAAGAAATAGCCAATTTGCATCCCATATGTTCTAAGGACTAGAGTATTTTTCTCTTTAAAATACCAGCAGAGTTTTAAATTTATTTTCCATAAATAATATTCAGTTATTCTTGGAATAGAGAATATTATTTGAAAATAGTTGATTTCATTTGAAATATTTCAAAGTATATCAATCTTATGTAGAATATATCAAGTAAGAAACTAATAGCTTAAAAGAAATCTTTTTATTAATTCTCGTTAGAAAGAGGAAGTACTGGGTAGGCCAAAAAGTTTGTTTTCTTCCATAAGATGTCTCTAGTAGCACTTAGTTGTCTTTAACTTCATTTGAAAGAAATTTGTTAGATTGTATTGTGACAGCTGTCATATCAGTGCACATTTTAAAAATACTTATCAAAATTGGTAATTTTTTTGTGTAGCCATTGTAATATTGAAGGTGGGAGAAAATATGCAACCTTTTTGGATTATTATGCTTTATTATTTCAAGAAAGGTAAAAGCAACTAAAATGCAAAAAAGATTTGTACAGTGTATGGAGAAGGTGCTGTTGCTGTGACTGATTGAATGTGTCAAAAGTGGTATGCAAAATTGGTGCTGGAGATTTCTCTCTGGACAATGCTCCATGGTCACATAGATCAGTTGAAGTTGATAATGATCAAATAGAGACATTAATTGAAATAAAATGGACTGTTTAGCCAGCCCAATATCGAGAAAGAATCTACTTCATATATAGCTTCTTACCAAAAGTTATGAATTTTCCTTTTTTTTTTCTTTATGGAAGCTTATTTTAAATTGGTGTTTTTCCCTCTAAATAATACTTAGGACATCAAAATAGATTTGCCATAATGTGAGATGAAAATGACATTTTCATTTACATTTATTTCTATACCTTTTATTATTACATCATGAATCTTAAAATTGGTCTATGAAGCCTGGTGATCCAAGCATATTTCTAAATGTTCTTTCAGTCTAAAAATTCATATCAAAGAAGTCTTTATATAAATTTTACTTTTAATAATGCCTGAATGCTAAATAGTAAAAACCACAGATATACTGCTAATCAGGATTCTGTAAGTGCCATATATTACTTATGAAAGATTGAATTATAATTAAAAATAAATCTATGTGCTCCATATTCAATGTCCTTACCTTTTCTAAGCTATCACTATCTTTTACACAGCCAACTTTAATAGTCTCCTAACTGCTCTCTGCCTTCAGTTTCCTTCTTTCCAATACACCCTCCACAGAGAAGCCATAGTGATCTCATTTAAGTGCAGTTGGATCATGTCATAATTGAGCTTAAAATCTTGCAAAGCTCTAAGCACAAAGTTAACTCTTTCCTCTTCCCTTCTGTGGTTAACTGTTACTCATTCTTCAGGGTTCAGCTCACATGGAACTTCCTTAGGGAGGTGCATTCTGAGCTCCACAGAGCAGGTTAGGACACCTCTTTCAGTCTCATATATGATGTTGTACGTTTCCCTTAGGGAACTTGTCCAACTCTAATGATACCATGATCTTTACAATTACACATTTTTGCACATATTTCTGAATGAAAACTCAGTTCCATGGATGCACAAACTTGTAACTATCCCCCCAAACTAGCATGGGTTCCAGAACACGTATTCTCTATAAATACTTTTATTTATAGGTGATACTTCTAAATCATTATCAAGATAAAGAAAAAGCAAAACAGAGGTTCATTGCAAAGGGATGACAGAGGGGAACGAATAATCAAATTTAGATCAGTGCTGTCAGCACTGATGAGCCAGGCACTGGGTAGAATTGGAAAACAGTACTATTGAATATGTTGTTATTCTCAGGTGATATATATTGAGGATTCCACTGTTCCCCTGCTCTCTGCCATGACAATATGGCTTCTCTGGAGCATGTTGCAGAGAAAAGGCTAAGCTTGATGCAGGACTGGCCTGGATTTCAGTCCTGGGACACAGCTAGCTCTGGTTAGAATTCACTTTTGATCTAATTTTTGTTTTCTTGATATTTTCCAAATTATGCATAAATTATTGAAACTAGATCAAAATACAATGATCAGTCAATAATTCACATTTGCAATTTGTCTCATCCAAATATAAAGCTTAGTGAAGGTTTGCAGTCATATTAGAATGAAGCCAACATGATGATTCCGTAAAACTGCCCAAAACAATAGCTTGGAAACAAGAGTCAAACACTGGACTTATGCTAATTTCAATCCTGGAATCTATAAAAGGATTAATTTAACAGCAAATAAAACAGATTTATGGTTTTGACTTAGAAAGGATGGTTATAGCAATAATGATATCTTGTAGGATTTCATAAATGAATGTTTTGATAATATATGGAGAAAAATATGATTCTTATTAGTGTTTTATAAATATTGGTTAAGTAAATAAAATAATAAAGGATGATCAGGAGGGAAATTAAGAAGGTGGACCAGGTGATATTATACTCACTTCCTCCCAGGACTGAATTGGAATTACAACTGAAATATAGAACAATCAACCTGAATAACCAATTGAAGACTAGCTGAATACTAGCCTTAGAATCAAGGACTTATAGAAGAAGTCATATTGAGACTGGTAGGAAGGGCAGAGATATAAAAAGGGCTGGCCTCACTTCCATAGGCAGTGTCTAAAATTCTGGAGGGATATGTCAACTGCAAAGATTCCCCCTGAGGAGCATGGGGTTCAATCCCATCCCAACTCCCCAGCCCAGACTGCCAGAGCTGGAAAGAGATGTCCACATAACATCTGGCCGTGAAAGTCGGTGGGGATTCTTGTCTTTTAGGGAGAGATGAGTCCACTAGAGGCATAGCTGTCCTCCTCAAAAGCCAATATACAAAATCTCACCCACAGCCACTTACCCTGGGCTCTGGTGGAAGGAGGAAAGAGCAAAATGGAGTCACGTAAGAAGAGATTGGGGTTTGTAACTCTAAAGAGAGAGCTGAGGGCACAGGCACCAGGACCCATGTGCTGAGTCAGTCTCCTGAACTGCAGATATCATCTTTCTTCAGCAAAGGACTCCCATCCTACAGCACCAGCCTGGAGGAATGCATTAGCCCCACTATCTGAATCACCTGTCTCCCTACTCTGGGAGCTCGCACCCTGCTGAGGAGTGAATTGAGGAGTTAGTAGAGGACTGGGCCAATTCAGCGGATGTCAATGACTGAATTGTGTGGCTTCAGGGAGGGAATTCCACTTTCCTGTAAACCTGACTGGTGCCACCCCTCATAAGACATCATCTAGCCCCACCTTTAATGCTCCAGCTGATCCCACCATTTCAAATCCTGGTGACCTTGCCCTGCTGAGTTCTGAACAGAATCTAGGACAGACTTGAGTTGTGTGGCTGTGGGGTAGGGCCACTCCTACTATATTTTCCTAAGCCTGACATGACAGGCACCTCCCACTCATGGGAGATCCATTAGTCCCACCATCCTGACTTCTGGCAGAACTGCCCTGCTGAGATTGGGCCCCTGGAAGAATCTTAGACAGATTGAGTTGTGTAGCTCTAAGACAGGGGCCATTTCTACCTTGTACTCCCAACTGGTGTAGATTGCCCCCTTTACATGGCCAAATCTTGATCTGTTAGTGCTTAATGAACTCTGCAGGTCTCACCCTGATAACTCCCTGTGACCTGTTCCACTACAACGGTTTGTGGGTACCTGGCAGGTGAAGCTAGACATGGTTTACCCTGTTTCATTTGCTGACTGGCCTAAGCCCCAGCATTGCCACTGAGTTTGAATCCGTATCAGGAATGTAACTCACCTCTACCTGGTGACTCACTGAAAACCTACATCATGTAACTCAAGTACCATGATAGGCTCTCTCAGTGACTGAGCCTGTCAGGAAGCTGGCAGGTGGAGACAGGCAGAGGCAGATCTTGGGGTGACTTGGGACTTTTGCTGATCTGGCCCTGGGCTTGGTACTGGTACAAGCTGGCATTGGTGCACAGTTTAGTCCTTCCCAAACATACTCAAGTCCAGAAGAGGCAGCCACAATCTGTAGATTGCTCTGTAACTCTAAACATGTAGCCCAGGGCCAGTCACAAACAATGTCTGATATTGGTCTCCCCTGAGAGGCCTAGGAGCAAACACACCCAGTAGCTATCTTCAGACAAAATCCAAAAGATTTTATCTTGGCAGGCACCAGACCATGATGAGATGATTCTACTTCATGTGGTCAGTACTTGCACAGCAGCTCATACACTGTCGTCAAGGTTGCTTCTCATTGTCATCTACCATGAGGGTCAGTCCCAAACACAAATGACCCATAGCAAACAATAATTACAAAATAGGCTCCCATAACCCACACAAGGTACATTCCTGGAGCACCCAGATAAGATGATCAAGGGGATTGTGCCACTGGGTCCCACAGGACAACTACTGTGTAAGGCTAACCTACCAAGGCTGGGAGTCAGAGCAGATCTATTTAATACACAGAAATATCCCAAGAGAGGCAGCCAAAATGGGGAGACAAAGAAACATCTTCAAAAGGAAAAAAATAGAACAAAACTCCAGGAAAAGAACTAAACAAAAATGGAGACAAGCAGGCAACTAGATGCAGAGTTCAAAACACTGGTTATAAAGATGCTCAGTGAACATAGTGAGAACCTCAACAAACAGTGAGCATTAAAAAAACAAACCACACAAACACACACAAAAAAACTGAGAAATGAATAATACAATATATGAAATGAAGAATGCACTAAAAGGAAAGAGCAGCAGATTGGATGAAGCAGAGGATTAAAGCAGTGATTTTAAAGATAAGGTAGCAGAAAACATCCAATCAGAGCAGCAAAATAAAAAAAGAGAATTAAAAAAATGAGGATAGCTTAAGGGATGTTTGGGACAATATGAAATGTTACAACATCCACATCATAGGGCTACCAGAAGAAGAGAGACAGCAAGGGATTGAGAACCTATCTGAAGAAATAATGAGCAAATTAGTCACTAACCTGATAAAGAAAAAAGACACAAGTCCAGGAAGTGTAGAGAGTCCCAAACAAGATGAATCCAGACAACCCATGCCAAGATAACATAATTAAAATGGCAAAGGTTAAATAAAAAGAGAATCTTAAAAGCAGCAAGAAAAAGACAGTTACCTACAAGAAAGCTTCTATAGACTATCAGCTGATTTTCCAACAAAAACATTCAGGTCTGAAGGGATTACCATGAAATATTCAAAGTGATGAAAAGCAAGGACCTACAATCAAGATTACTTTTCCCATCAAAACTATCATTTAAAATTGAAGAAGAAATAAAGAGTTTCTCATACAAGAAAAAGCTAAAGGAGTTCATTACCACCAAACCAGTATCATAAGAAATGTCAAAGGGTCTTTTTGAAGAAGAAGGGGTTGGGAGGGAGGAGGAGGAGAAAAAGAGAAAGAAGAAGGAGGAGGAGGAGGAGGGGGAAAAGAGGAAGAAGAGGAGCAACAACTAGAAGAAGAACAGCAGAACATACCTAAAAGAATAAAATGATAAAATGGCAACAAATACATACCTATCAATAATCTCTCTAAATGTAAATAGCTTAAATGCTCTAATCAAAAGAATGGATAAGAAAACAATATCCATATACATACTGTTTACAAGAGACACACCTCAAAATTAAAGATATACAGAGTGAAAATAAAGGAATAGAAGAAGATATTTCATGAAAATAAAAAGATAAAAAACCTACGGTAACAATATTTATTATATATGTGACAAAGTAGACTTTAAAACAAAGGCTATAGTAAGAAACAAAGAAGTACATTACATAATGATAAAAGGAGCAATTCAACAAGAGGATAGAACCCTTGTAAACATTTATGTACCCAATATAGGAGCACCTAAGTATATAAAGCAAACCAAGATGAACATAAATAAAGAGAACAATAGTACTTCAGTCATAGTAGAGGGTTTTAACACTCCACTGACAACAATGGATAGATCTTCCAGACAAAAAAGCAACAAGAAAACAGCGGCCTTAAACGACACACAAGATCAGATGGATTTAGTTGGTAACTTCAGAGTATTTCACCCAATAGCAGCAGTATGTACTTCTGTTAAAGTGCACATAGAATATTTTCTAGGATAGAACACATTTTAGGCTACAAAACAAATCTCAATAAATTTAAGAAGATTGCATTATGAGTAATTTTTTTTGACCATAATGGTAGTAAACTAGAAATCATTCACAAGGATAAAACTGAAAACACACAAAGAGATGGAAGTGAAATATGTTACTAAACAATGAATGACTGGGTTAACAAAGAGATCAAGGAAGAAATCAAAAGATACCTTGAAACAAGTGGAAATGAGAGCACAAAAACCCAAAATCTATGGGACACATGGAAGCAGTTCTAAGAGGGAAATTCATAGCATTACAGGCCTATGTCAAGAAACAAACAAAAAATTCTCAAATAAAAATATCTAAATTTACACTAAAAAAAAACAAGAAAAATAATGTCAAAGTGAATAGAAGAAAGTAAATAATAAAGAGCAGAGCAGAAATAAATAAAATAGAGTAAAAAAAAAATCAAAACCCAAATGTTAGTTCTTTAAAAAAATAAACCAGATTCACAAACCTTTAACCAGACTCATCAAGAAAAAGATAAAACCCAAATAAATAAAATTAGAATTGAAAGAGGAGGAGTAACACCTGACTCCACGGAAATAGAAGAAACTGTAAGAAAATATAACAAATGACAATATGCCAATGATGGGACAATTTGGATGAAACAGTTAAATTTCTAGAAACACAATCTTCTGAAACTGAAACAGAAAGAATCAGAATATCTTAACAGATTATAACTAATGAGATTTAAGCAGTAATAAAAAAAACTCCCAACAAACAAGAAGTCCTGGGTTGGATGGCTTCACATGTGAATTTTGCCAAACATTCAAATAAGAACTCACACCTATTCTTCTCAAACTATTACAAAAAATTGAAGAAGTGGTAAGTCTCCTAAGCTATTTTATGTGGCCAGCATTATTCTAATCCAAAAGCTGATAAAGATACTACAAGGAAATAAAATTATAGGCCAGTATCCCTGATGAACATAGATGTTAAAATCCTCAACAGAATATTAGCAAACCAAATCCAGCCATACATTAAAAAGATCATACACCATGACCAAGTGACATTTATTCTGAGGATGCATGTTTGGTACAATATCCACAAATCAATAAACATGATATATCACAAACAAAATAAAATAATCACACGATCTTACCAATAGATGCAGAAAAAGCACTTGGTAAAACTCAGCATGCATTTATGATAAAAACTCTCAGCAAAGTGAAAAGAGAGGGGGCATACTTCAATGTAATAAAGGTCATATATGACAAACCCACAGCCAACATTATACGCAACTGGCAAAAACTAAAAGCATTTCTCTTATTCTCAAGAATAAGACAAGGATGTTTGCTTTCAACACTCTTATTCAACACAGTACTGGAAGTCCTAGCCATAGCAATCAGAAAAGAAGAAGAAATAAAATGCCTTCAAATTGGAAAGGAAGAAGTAAAACTGCCACTATTTGCAGATGACATGATACTATAGAGAGAGGACTCTAAAGATTCCACCAAAAAACTACTAGTACTAATGAATGAAGTCAATAGGATAACAGGATATGAAATAAATATCCAGAAATTAGTTGCACTTATATACACCAATAATGAACTATTAGGAAGGGAAACTAAGAAAACAACCCCATTTTCAATTGCAAATATATTACCTTGAAATAAATTTCACCAAGAATGTAAAAAACATGTGACACTGAAGAAGAAATTTGGAGGAATCATATCACCTGATATTAAACTATACTACAAGGCAATAGTAATCAAAGTAGTGTGGTAGCGGCATAAAAAGAGACATACAGATCAATGGAACAAAATAGGGATCCCAGAAACAAATCTAGCTCATTATGGTTAATTAATATTCAACAAATAAGGTAACAACATACAATGGGGTAAAGATAGTCTATTGAATAAGTGGTATTGACAAATCAAACAGATATATGCAAAAATAATGAAACCAGATTACCTTCTTACAACATGCATTAGAACACATTAAAAAATGAATTAAAGAGTATAAGACTCAAAACCATAAAAATCCCAGAAGAAAACATAGGCAGTAAAATCTTTGACATTTCTCTTAGCAATATTTTTTGATATGTCTCTTTGGGCAAAGAGAAATAAAAGAAAAAATAAACAAAAGAGGCTACATCAAAATTAAAAGGTTTTGCAGAACAAAATAAATCATTAACAAAATGAAAAGAAACCCACCAAGTGGGAGAACATATTCACCAATGATATAGCTGATAAGAGGTTAATATTCAAAATTTAGAAGAAGGAAGATGTCAGAGGAGTGAAGTGAGGCTGCGCTTTCAGGCTCCCAAGAGCTATCTGTAGTTTGGACTAACTGCAGACAGAAGATCTCAGTGAGAAGCTGGACACTGGCAGGAGTCGAGCCTTGGCACTGCTGAATTAGAGAAAAACCATCTGGGAACACCTGTTTAGTGAGGATAGTGGAGGAAAAAGGGACAAGACGGGATTCTTGACTGGAGTGGCTGCCCGAGCTGCGGCTGGAAATACACAAAGGTTTATTGGCGACCACAGGCGTCCCCAGAGAGGAGTCAGGAGGAGAGTGGATCTCTGCCTGCTGGCAGAGATGGGACTCGACCAAGTGGCATTGGTGCTGAAGGACAGGAGACAGCGTACTGCTGTGCAACATCTCCACAAAAGAACTCAAGACAAAGTGGATAGAGTGACTCTCAATCAACTAGCCAGAAGGAAGATCCTAGCAAAGAGCATCTGAAATATAACCAGACAGCATAAACAAACAACATAAAGGGTACCCCAAGAACATCAGGCTCAGGAGATCAAAGAAACTGTACCACTGAAACCCCCAGATCTCCTATAAAGAATCTCAAACCACAAAGGAGGGAAGTCAAAGCAGACCATCACCCAAAAAATAAAAACAAATGAGAAGAATCCAACATGGTAAGATGCAAAAATAACCTCTCAATGAAAAGAAAAGAGGAATCCCCAGAAAGAGAGGTAGATGGAATAACATAGCCCAAATGTCAGACATGGAATTCAAAAGAATGGTGGTGAAGAAGCTCAATATACTCGACAACCTTAAAAACAACTATGACAATCTCTAAGGAAGTTACCAGCAGCTCCAAGAAAATTATAGGGAACTTGCAGAGAACTACACCAGCATAAAAAGAGACATAGAAACTATTATCAAGAACCAGGAAGAACTTAAGAATGCAATCTCTGAACTGAAAAACACAGTAGAATCAGTCAAAAGCAGACTAAACGAAGCAGAGGATCAGATTAGTGAGTTAGAAGATAATGTAGAGAAAAATTCCCAGACAATACAGGAAAATGAAAAAAGACTGAAAAAGTATGAAGAAGTAAGGGAATTACAGGATAGCATAAGGAAAAACAATATCAGAATAACTGGAATTGAAGAGGGATCAGAAGAACAAGGAATAGAAAAACTGATAGGAGAAATAGTGACAGAAAATTTTCCCAACCTGATGAGAGAAAAAGTTATACAAGTTCAGGAAGCACTGAGAGTTCCAATGAGGAATCCCCCAAAACCCACTCCAAGGCACATCATAATTAAAATGGCAACATTTCAAGACAGAGAGAATCCTAAAAGCAGCAAGAGAAAAACAACAAATAACATAAAAGGGAGCTCCGATAAGGCTATTGACCGATTTCTCAACAGAAACATGACAAGCCAGAAGGGAATGGTCAAAAATATCTCAAGCAATGAAAAACAAAGGCCTACAACCAAGAATACTCTAACCAGCAAGGCTCTCATTCAAAATGGAAGGTGAAATAAGGAGTTTCTCAGACAAAAGTAGACTAAAAGAATACATCTCCACCAAACCAGCATTGAAAGAGATGCTAAAGGGAATGTTCTAAGAAAAAAGAAGAAAAAAAAAGAGTAGAGAAACAGAGGTACAAAGGAAAATGAATAAATACACGTCAATAATAACCTTAAATGTAAATGGATTAAATGCTCCAATTAAAAGACATAGGATAACGGAATGGATAAGAAAACAGGACCCACATATCTGCTGTCTACAAGAAACACACCTCAAAACAAAAGATTTACATAGACTGAAAGTAAAGGGATATAAAAAAAATATCCCAAGCAAACTGACCTGAAAAAAAAATTGGGGTAGCAGTCCTCATATCAGACAAAACGGAAGATCAAGAAGATATAACATTGATAAACATATACGCACCCAACATAGGAGCACCCAAATACATAAAGCAAATACTAGAAGACCACAAGAAGCATATCAACAACAACACACTCATAGTAGGGGACTTCAACACTCCATTATCAACAATAGACAGATCATCGAAGCAAAGAAACAACAAGGATATACAGGCATTGAATAACACACTAAACCACATGGACTTAACTGATATATATAGAACTTTCCACCCCAAAGAAGCAAAATATACATTCTTTTCAAATGCACATGGGACATTTTCAAAGATAGACTACATGATAGGACACAAAACAAGCCTCAACAATTTCAAGAAAATTGAAATTATATCAAGCATCTTTTCAGACCACAATGCCTTGAAACTAAAAATCAAACTCAGAGAAAAAAATAAAAGACACCCAAACTCATGGAGAATGGATAACATGCTATTAAATAATGAATGGGTTAACAATGACACCAAAGAAGAAATCAAGAAATTTCTAGAAAGTAATGATAATAAACACACAACAGCCCAAAACCTATGGGACACAGCAAAAACAGTCCTAAGAGGGAAGTTCATAGCAATACAGGCATATCTGAAAAAGACAAAAGAATCTCAAATAAAAAATCTAACCCTAAAGCTACAACAACTAGAACAACAACAACAAACAAAGTCTAGGGCAAGAAGAAGGAAGGAAATCATCAAGATCAGAGCAGAATTAAATGACACAGAGACTAAACAAACAATCCAATGATCAACGAAACTAGGAGCTGGTTCTTCAAAAAAATAAACAAAATCGACAAGCCTCTAGCCAGGTTCATCAAGAAAAAAAAGAGAGAAAACCCAAATAAACAAAATCAGAAATGAAAGAGGAGAAATCACGACTGATACCACAGAAATACAAACAACTGTATGGCAAGAAATCTGACAACCTAGAAGAAATGGACAAATTTCTAGAAACATATAACCTTCCAAAACAGAATCAAGAAGAACTAGAAAGTCTCAACAGACCAATAACAAAGAGTGAAATTGAAACAGTAATCAAAAACCTCCATGCACACAAAAGCCCTGAACCGGATAGCTTCACAGGCAAATTTTACAAAACATTTAGGGAAGAACTAACTCCTACCCTCCTCAAACTATTCCAAAAAATCCAAGAAGAGGGAAAATTCCCAAACTCTTTCTATGAAGCCAGTATTACCCTAATCCCAAAACCAGATCAAGACACAACAAAGAAAGAAAATTACAGGCCAGTATCACTGATAAACATAGATGCTAAAATCCTCAATAAAATATTGGCAAACAGGATCCAGCAATACATCAAAAAGATCATACACCATAACCAAGTGGGATTCATCCCAGGGATGCAAGGATGGTTTAACATTTGCAAATCAATAAATATAATACATCACCTAAACAGAATGAAAAGACAAAAATCACATGATAATATCAATAGATGCAGAAAAAGCATTTGATAAAGTACAATACCCATTTATGATGAAAACATTTAGAAAAATGGGAATAGAAGGAGCATACCTTACCATAATTAAGGCTATATATGAGAAGCCTGAAACCAACGTCATACTCAATGGACAAAAACTGAAAGCATTTCCCCTGAAATCAGGAAGTAGACAAGGCTGCCCACTCTCTCCACTCCTATTCAACGTAGTGTTGAAAGTCCTAGCCACCACAATTAGATAAGAAAAAGAAATAAAAGGCATCCAAATTGGGAAAGAAGAAGTAAAACTATCATTATATGCAGATGACTTAATATTATATCTAGAAAACACTATAAACTCCACTAAAAGACTACTCAATATAATAAGTGAATTTGGCAAAATAACAGGGTACAAAACAAATATACAGAAATCAAAGGCATTTCTGTACACCAACAATAAAATATCAGAGACAGAAACAAAAAAGAAAATACCATTTACTATAGCAGCAAGAAAAATAAAGTACCTAGGGGTAAACTTAACCAAAGAGTTAAAAGACCTGTACTCTGAAAATTACATAACATTGAAGAAAGAAATTAAGGAAGAAACAAATAAATAGAAGCAAATACCATGTTCTTGGATGGGAAGAATCAACATCATCAAAATGGCCATACTACCCAAAGCAATTTACAGATTCAATGCAATCCCTATTAAAATAACAATGACATGTTTCACAGACCTAGAACAAATACTCCAAAAATTCATATGGAACCTAAAAAGACCCCGAATAGCAAAAGCAATCCTGAGACAGAAGAACACAGCAGGAGGAATCACAACACTGGATATCAAACAATAATACAAAGCCACTGTGATCAAAACAGTCTGGTACTGGCATAAGAACAGACATATAGATCAGTGGAACAGAGTAGAGAGTCCAGAAATAAACCCAGGCCTCTATGGTCAACTAATATTTGATAAAGGAGGAAGGAACATAAAATGGAGTGAGAAGAGCCTCTTTAACAAATGGTGCTGGGAGAACTGGACAGGGACTTGCAAAAAAATGAAACTAGACCACCAACTTATACCACACACCAGAATAAACTCAAGATGGATCAAAGACTTAAATGTAAGCCATGACACCATAAAAATCCTAGAGGAAAACATAGGCAAGAAAATTTCATATATCTCATGTAACAATATCTTCATGGATACATCTCCTAAGGCAAGAGAAATAAAGGAAAAAATAAACAAATGGGACTACATCAAACTAAAGAGTTTCTGCTCAGCAAAAGAAAACATCAGCAGGATGAGAAGGAAACCAACCATATGGGAAAACATATTTGCCAATGACATCACAGACAGAGGACTGATCTCCAAAATATATAAAAAGCTTATATGACTCAACATCAAGGAAACAAACAACCCAATTTAAAAATGGGCAAAGGAACTGAACAAACAATTCTCCAAAGGGGACATACAGAAGGTCCATAGACACATGAAAAAATGCACAATATCATTAGCCATCCGGGAGATGCAAATAAAAACCACAATGAGATACCATTTTACACCACTCAGAATGTCCATCATCAACAAATCAACAAATAACAAGTGCTGGCGAGGATGTGGAGAAACGGGAACCCTACTGCACTGTTCGTGGGAATGCAGACTGGTGCAGTCACTATGCAAAATACTATGGAATTACCTCAAAAAAGTAAAAATGAAACTGCCTTTTGAACCAGCAATTCCACTGCTAGGACTATACCCGAAAAATCCTAAAACACTAATTCAAAAGAACTTATGCACCCCTATGTTCATAGCAGCCCTCTTTACAATAGCTAAGTGCTGGAAACAGCCTAAATGCCCATCTGTAGATGAGTGGATCCAAAAACTGTGGTACATTTACACAGTGGAATACTATGTAGCAGAAAGAAAGAAGGAACTCCTGCCATTTGCAATAACATGGATGGAACTAGAGAGAATTATGCTGAGTGAAATAAGCCAGGCAAAGAAAGAAAAATACCATATGATATCACCTAATACAGGAAACTAAAGTACAACACAAACAAATGACAAAGAGCAGAATAGCTGTCAATAGAAGGGAGTGGGGAGGGAGAGAAGGGGGATAAGTAAGGGAAGGGTTTAGTCAAAGAACGTGTATAAATGACTCATGGACATGGACAACAGGGAAGGATATGATTGTTGGAGAAGTGGGCTGGGTTGGGGAGAGAAATGGGGGAAAAATGGGACAACTGTAACTGAAAAACCAAAAAATAAAAAAAATAAAAAAGAAACAAGAAAAAAAACCAAAATTTATAAAAAACTTATACAACTCAACACCAAAAAATACCCCGAACAAGCCAGCAAAAATGAGCAAATTATCTCAATATACACTTTTTCAAAGAAGACATACAGATGGCCCATAGATATATGAAAAAATGGTCAATGTCACAGATGATCAGAGGTGCAAATTAAAATCACAATGAGATATATGACCTCTTGCCTGACAAAATGGCTATCATCAATAAATCAACAAACAGCAAGTGTTGATGAGAATGCAGAGAATAAGAATGCAAATTGGTGCAGCCACTGTGCAAAACAGTATGGAGTTTCCTAAAAAAATTAAAAATATATCTGCCTTCTGACCCAGCAATTCCATTTTTGGGAATTTATCCAAAGAATTTGAAACACTAATTTAAAAGAATATATGCACCCCTGTTTTTATCGCAGTGGTATTATTATAGCCAATATTTGTTAGTAGCCCAAGTGCTCATTTTCAGATGAGTGGATAAAAAAGCTTTGGTACATTTACACAATGGAATACTCCTCATCTGAAAAAAGAGGGAAATCTTACCTTCATTTTTATGCTAAGTGAAATAAGCTAATCAGAGATAGATAAATATCATATGATTTCACTTATATGTGAAATCTAATGAGCAAAATAAATGAAGGAACAGAGCAGAAACAGACTCATAGGTAGAGAAAACAGACTGAAAGCCATCATAAGGGAGGGGAGTTGGGGTACTGGATGAAAAAGGTGAAGAGATTAAACAAACAAACAAAAAAATCTCATAGGTAGAGACAATAGTATGGTGATTATCAGAGAGAAAGGCTGGTGGAGACAGGTAGGGGAGGTAAAGGGAGATTTAAATGGTGATGAATGGAAACTTGATTTTGGTTAGTGAACACAGTACAATATACAGATGATGTATTATAAAATTATACCTCTGAAACCTATATAATTTTATTAACTAACATCATCCAATAAATTCAATAAAAATCAGTGAAACAAGAGGGATCCTAGTGATCATCCAAATGTTGTATCTGACTGTATCAGTGGTAATGTCCTAGTAGTGATATTGTAGTATAGTTTTGTAGGATGTTACCAATCAAGAAAACTGGATAAAGTGTACATGGAACCTCTGTGTATTTTTTAACAACTGCATATGAATCTGCAATTGCCTTAACATATAAAGTACTTTTTAAAAAAAGAGAAATTTAGAGAAGCAAAGCTAAAAGCCAGAGCTTTGTATATTCTCTTCTATATTAGCTCCTTGACTTTTCCGTTTTGAATATGTTTTCAAAGTCTAGGTGTAGTCAATATCATCTCTAGCAATGAAAAGCTTTTTTCAATGACCCTGGTCCAAAAGCTGATGTGAAACCTGAAAATTCAACACAATAAAATAAATATAGAATATGTTGATTTTCAGCAGCTGCTTAAAATTTTTTTCTTGGCCTCTTTAAAAGATGAAAACTGAAGCTTAAATCTTGACATATTTCTTAATATTGGTGAGAAATACAGTGACAATGGGATTAAGATATACATTCTTGTTATTGAATCATTAGCTTTGCTTCACATGAAAAATCTTATCTTTGGAATAGTAAACTCAAGGCCAAAGCAATCTTAAAATTATGCAGAGCATCATGAAACAGACTGACATCTGCCAGAGAGGTTGGGTGGGTATGGGATGAAAGGCAGCAAAGGAATTAACCAGAAAACATTTATGCACAACCCAGGGACATGACAACAATGTGGGGGTTGACTTAGGGATGGCGGGGGGCTGGGTGGAGGTGGGGAAAGGGAGCAAAAGCAGGAACAACTAAAACAGCATAAACAATAAAAATAAATTTAAAAATTATGTAGAGCAGCAATAAAGATCCAGTCTCTTAATATTTTATATATTATATTGTATATATGCATTTAAAACATGTCCGAGTGTTTTACTTAATATATTCTAGATTTATAAATTATTTTAGTGGGACTTCCAGGCAAGATGGAGGCCTAGAAAGACATGCTGTGTCTCCCTCCACATGTAAGAAGGAATACAACTACCTCAAAACTAGAGACAACCAGAAGTTCCAGAAAATTGAGCTGCATGGAAGTCCAACAAACAAAGAGATAAAGAAGAAATCCTCATCCAGACAGGTAGGAGGGGCGGAGCTGGGGCAGAGAGGATGTGGTGTGGTGGCAGCAGAGGCAGTCTGGCAGAACGTGCAGTCATACATTTTAAAAAGTCAGGAGGGACACCTGGGGATCGCTCCCAGCACCAGATCAGCTAATGGTCCTAGCGCTGGGGAAAATAAATCCTCATTGATTTGACTGTAAAAACCAGCGGGGGTTGGGGTGAAGGAAGAAACTGCTAGTCTCTCACAGAGTCCACTTCTTTAAAGGGCCCTCATGGTCCTAGAATATCTGCAGACCTACCCACTCTGGGAATGACGGCCAGGGCAACAGCTAGAGAGGCACCAGGCCCATACGGAAGTGGGATAAGTGCCTGGAAGAGGAGCAAGTGCTGAGCAAGCAAAATAGTTCCATCTCAGACTCCCTCCCTCCAACACAGTGCTACAATGTGGTAAAATAGGTCGCCCTGTACTGACAAATCCCTAAGACTCTGCCCCTTACAATGTAACAGGAGCGACAGCTTTGCCTAAGACACAGAGGAAAACAAAAACACAGAATCCTGTGAACATGAGGAGACAGAGAAGTATGGCCCCAAAGGGGGAACGGATCAAGGTTCCAGTGAGAGAACTAAGTGATGAGGAGAGAGCCAACCTAACAAACAAGGAGAGAGCCAACCTAACAGATGAAGAGTTCAAAACACTGGTGATAAAGATGCTTACAGGCTTGACAGATATGTTTAAGTATAGAAAATGCATAAGGGAAGAAGTGAAAGCTGTGCTAAATAAAACAAAGGAAAATACATACAAAACCAATGGTAAAGGGAAGGAAACTGGGGTTCAAATCAATTATTTGGAACATAAAGAAGAAGAAAACAGTCAACCAGTACAGAATGAGGAAACAAGAATTGAAAAAAATGAGGAGAAGCTTAGGAACCTCTGGGACAACTTTAAATATGCTGACATTGGAACCATAGGGGTGCCAGAAGGAGAAGAAATTGGAAACTTATATGAGAAAATAATGAAGGAAAACTCCCCAAATTTGGCAAAGGAAATAGAAATACAAGTCCAGGAAGCACAGAGTCCCAAACAAGCTAGACCCAGGAAGGACCACACAAAGACATATCATAATTAAAATGCCAAAGGTTAAAGATAAAGGAAGAATCTTAAAAGCAGCAAGAGAAAAGCAGAGAGTTACCTACAAAGGGGTACCTATAAGACTATCAGCTGATTTCTCAAAAGAAACTTTGCAGGCAAGAAGGGACTGGCCAAAAGTCTTCCAGGAGAAAGGGTCTGTAAAAGAACAGAGGGAAGAAAATTGACCTTTCTAGATTCAGGCAGAGTTTCTATGGAAGCTACGCTTAAGAAATAAAATAAAAATTGTTTACTCCCAATTTCAAAAAACAAACAAACTTTCAGTTATAGAATAAATAAGTCACCTGGATGTAATGTGCAGCATTGGCAATACTGTCAATAATACTGTAATAACATTGAATGGTTACAGTTTATAATTAGGGTTTTCATGGGGATCACTTTGTAATGTATATAAATATTGAATCACTATGATGTTACCCGAGACTCATGGAATACTGTGTGTCAACTATTTGTCAATAACTTAAAAAACCCACAAAACTCTGCTTTGCCATGTTTATCTTATTTGTGAACTATTTATGTAAAACCCATTTATCGAAACACAATGTGTCCTGAACAAGCAGTGCCTATGCAGTATTGTCAATAATACAAATATGAATGTGACATAACTTCTACTTCCAATACATTTATTGACTACCTTGTCAGAAATACATATTATGAAACTATGGACATGGTAAAATGTGTTGAATATGATCTAAAAGAAACTAAAGGTGAGAGGAAGCACAAGGGACAGGTGAAGGCTATCCGGATGATGAAGCTGCCCTAGCAGGTACATGAAGTCAATTGTCATTCGCTAATTTTTAAACTAACCTTATTTCTGGTTTTGTGCTATGTGCCTACATTTATTTCATTTTTTGCATCATTTCCATATTATGTAATTTCACAGTATTGTACATACACACATTTTTGTGAGAAATCCTAAATGTTTCACTCACTTATAGAAGAAAGGTACAAATAAATGATTATTAAGGGAAAATAAGGCAGGGAGTAGGGTAGAGTGAAAAACAGGAGTGGCAATGCTTCCAGAGCAAGGCTTTCCAAACGGGGGGAACCATCTAAGTATGGAAGAAGGCACAGCGACAGGAAATTCAAAGGCTGTGTTGGAGAAGGAGGCAATGTTGGTAAATTCTATCACAGGTCCTAGGGAGGAGATAGGGCAGAAGTTTTGCAGAAATAGGTTGATTTCCAAATACAAAGAGCCCATAATGGCAAATTCTAGGAGTCTGGCTGTGCAAGGCCAGTGATAAGCAAGTCTGCATTTGAGCAAGAAAATTTTGGTAGCAATATAAATTTCAGAGCATGATCAGACTGATAGGATTTGCAATTAATTAAGTGTGGGAGACTAAGGAGGGGGAAAGAATTGAAGAAGTTCCCAATTTCTATCCTGGATCACTGAGAAGATAGCAATGCTTTACATGAGATACAAAAGAGTAGGGACAGGTGTGGGGTGCTGAAGTGAAGGGTTCCACTTTACATATGCAGTGTTCAAGCTGTCAGCAGAATATTTAGGACTGGGATTTCTAATAGAGGGTAGGATGTGAATATTTAGAAATTATTTACATTCAGATGCCAACTGAAACCCCTTGAATACTGGAGATTAAGTGGGTAGAAAATATTGACTGAAAAGAGTAGGGAGACAGCACTTATGCCAGAGCCCTCAGAGTTGCTGAAAATCCTTGCAAAGAAAGATGCTGAAACCAAATCTTAGATTCCAAAAGGGTGGTCATGACCTATTTAAGACATACACTACATCTAGAGAAGAGACTAGAACCTAAGAGGATCTCAAGGGTTTTATCAATGAAAGCAATAAGCTTCTATCTCCACAAATGCCATGGTAATGTGCATTAATTTTTATTTTTTTAAGTACTACAATGTGTCCACTAAACAATTAGGAATTATCATCATGGAACGTATTTGAATAACCCATAATTAAATAATGCATCAGACATATGTCACCCTTTCTAATCCCTGAAAAGTATATTAGGATTGTCATTGATAATATAAAAAATCTCTAACCTCAAAAATGAAGTTCATTAAATTTAGTAGCATGAAAAGTTGCCTGGCAAGTCAGTGAATTGCTAGACTCTCAAGTTACTGTATTATATTGAGTTGTCCCAAAAGTCCATTAGTTTTTTTCTGTAAAATAAAGACACATTTTTTTCATTTTCCCGATAACTTTATTGATTTGGATATTTTGAGTATGTCAGCTGCATTCTGCTATTGGCTTCTAGTGGATAGAGGCCAGGGGTGGTGCTAAACATATTCCAATGCATAAGACAGCTTCACAGCAAACAATTATTTGGCTAAAATGTTAATTGTACAAGAGATTCACAAACCACTTTTGACATGTTCAGTCTGTCACAGCACCTTCTCTATACACTGCAAAAATCTTTTTTTGCATTCCAATTGTGTTTTTACCTTCTTGAAATAATAAAGCATAATACACCAAAAATGTTGTATATCTTCTTCCATCTTCAATATTAAAATGGCTACACAAAAATTCACTAATTTTGATAAGTATTTTTTTCATGGAGGCTGATGTGACAGCTGTCTCAATACAACCTAACAAAATTTTTTCAAGTGACGTTAAGTACAACTAAGCATGACTAGAGCCATCATATGGGAAAAAAAAAACAAAACCCTAAAGGAACTTTTCAGCCAACCCAATAGTAAAAGGTTCTAATCTAGCAATTTTAAAAAATTACATCTTTAAATCGTCTTATTTTCCAGAATTTAATATAAATAAGGACAAGATATTTATGGTATCTGAAATATCTTATAAACCTCAAGCTACAATTCACTTTTCTCTCCAAACTCCTTAAAGGTGTGCATCGAATAATTTGTTGCCTTCTTAAGTTTTTCAATAATACACATAAAATCAATATAAAGATAAATTCAATATTAGTCTTATAACAATGCCATTCTTACTCACTTGCATTGCAGTGGTACCCAAACACCATTGACATCTTGTGGCTCAAAAGAAAAGCCAGTGCAGTGTTGGGAGGAGGAACAGGAAGCCGAGTGGTGAGGGTCAGGTGAGGGTCTTCAAGATGTGTGCTCTGTCTTAAGTGCTCATTATTCCAGCAGGAGATGTGGGTGGAAGCACACTTGGACGGTACTCTACAAAGGGGCCCTACTCTGCAACTACCCTGCTTATCATTGACAGTGAATACTGATGGGGCATTTGTGAGTGTGAAAGTGGAAAAGCAGTCTAAACCTGTGTGCAAGCTGCTCAGGGAAACAGCACAGAAGCACCAATAAGCTTGCTCAGAACTTCTGTCCTTGGGGATGTCAGGTCTCCTGCCCAGACTGGAGGAAAGCATCCTTTTCTCTTCTTGCTTGCATTCAAACATGTTTTCCTGATTAGAGCAAGGAGGAACAATTGTAAGCAAGTCAACATCATTGTTTTAAAAATACTTTAATATCTTTGAAATAAGGATGCTTCTTACAATCAATGGCATGTCACAGTTTAACTACAAACACTTTTTTTTTCTGACTCCACTGTACATACAGTGTATTTTAAAACTGGCATCAAATTTGGTGGATTAAGATAATTATGAATAATCCTGCCAAAAGGGACATATCATTCATACTAATATTATCTGGCATGTCTGAACTGGGGGAAAATGGCCTCCCATTTAACCATTGCTTAAAAATTATCACCACATTTTCATGAGAATAAGTGATTTCTGGGTTTGACTTTAGAAATTGAGCCATTTTTGGAAAACTGCAGGAAAACTATCCTAACAGTTTAGCATTAGGATCATGGAAAAGATGGGAAGGTGAGGTAGTTTGTTTGACTCACAGAAGTGTTTCTTCCTCCTGAGACTGTTGGCAGATAAAGAGAATGTAAAGATTTCCTTGTGGTTGAAAAACATTTCCCCAAGAGCTTTACAGAAGATTGAGCAGTGTAGTGATAGTTTGATTACCTAGATAAATAACTTTATTCTTTAAAAGGCCATACATTCTTATATATGTTTAACTGTCAAAGTTAGAAAGTCAGAATCTCATTTACCCTAACACAACCAATAATATTATGGATGTATTCCTTCTAGTCTTTTTTCATAACCGTATTTTACACTGTTATGACATGCAGTTTTGTAACTTGTATCTATTTAGTGACAACTGGATTACAAGTATTTTCTCAGTGATATCCAGCCTTTGTTAACTGTCATCTTTAATAAATGTACTGTATCTTACATGTGATTTTCCATATTGTTTCCAAAATTTGGCAATAAAGTTTTAAGATTCAAATATTTGGAAAAAATTTTTTTAAGGCAGAGTTAAAGCAAGCAGATTTAGGATATCAATTAGGGTACATTTTATTATGGATTTTGTAGAACAACTATATTAGTTATTTATATACTTTGTATAATAGTGCAGATTCTATTTATATACTATGTATAATAGCCCTCTAGTTAGTGATGACAATTAGCTTTACTTTTTTTGTGGGATTATTTTTTAAACAGATGAGAAATTGACCCTAACTTGAATTTCTTTGATTAATTATAAAGTTGAATAACTTTTCAAGTTTGTTTGATCATCAAGGTTCCTGTTTTGTAAATTGTCAGTGCCCCATGTTCACTTATATATTGAATTACTCTAGTTTTCTCACTCAATTGTTATAATCTTTTTGTATAAGAAATATATTATGCAATATTCTATGTCTTTTTTTGATATTCAGAACTTGAAAAACTGTTAAACAACATATCTATTTTCTTGTATGTCTTAAAGCATAAGACGTTTTCTCTTTCAGACCAGAGTTGATAAATATTAAATCGAGTTTTCTTCAAAAGCTCTTGTGAAAATATAAACTTTTTACTTTACTGCGTTAAATGAGATGAGGGTTTATATGATTTTACTCTATTTATGTTAGCCAGTTATTCTAATACTGTATGTTGAATAATTTTTATCTTCCATGTAGATTTATGATTATTCTAGTAATATATTAAGTTTCCAGGTATGTTAGGGTTCATGTCTAGGCTAAGCAATCCATCTATCTGTTCTCAAGATAACAACACATGACTTTAATTATTTTTGGACCAATGTCTTTCAATGTTCACTCATGACCTCTATACTCATGAATTTCCTCTTCAACATTTTAGAATAGTGATTAAGAAATAGTTTGCTGTTTTGTAAAAATATGTTTTTAAAGGTATACTGGGATTGCAATAAGCCTGTCAAATTGTAGAGAATTACAATATCTATAATATGTACTATACTCTTTATAGAAATATGTTTTCTTTTTCTGATTTTTCAGTTTATTCACACAGGTCATATATAATAATTATTAAAGTGATTATTAGCTATTCTATTTAATTTTACCACTATAAGTGAGTTGTTTCCTATTTTACTTTCTGAACAATGTTTACAAACTACAATTATTCAATATATTTTTCTTGCCAAATTACCAACATTTTATTAATGGTAAATTTTTAGTTTATTCTTTTTAACCTATGATATATAAGAATATTATTTATAAAGAATTAGAACCACTGTTTGTTTTCTAAGATTAGTACATCTAGTTTTCTTATTGCATTGGTCAGAATTTTTGAAAAAATTTTACATAATTATGGTGATACTAATCACCATTATTATATTTCTCATTTTAAGACAAATGCCTCCTATAGGTCATAGATAAACTATATTCGACTAATTTTACTATATGTTGAAACAAGGATAATTTTTGCCCTTAACTTTCCATGTGTAAGACAAGTGATTGGTCACAGTCCCTACAATGATGTTAACTGCATTTCTATTTTTCTAATACAGGATTTACTTCATAATAATGAGGCAAAAAATATAGGAATCATGAAAGTCCTAGACAATTATCAGGGTTCCTTAATTATTATTATTATCACAACTTTGTAATGAGTATCTGCTCTTCACAATTCTTCCATTATACTTTGAGTAAAATTTTATTAGAAAGATAGACCAGAGCTAGTAAAAAAAATATATATGTATAAATATATATATTTTTAAATATATGTATATATTTAAAACCAACACTGACAACATCAACACATTATGGCGGACTTCCGGCCAAGATGGAGGCTTAGACGGACACGCTAGGTCTCCCTCTACAACTAGAGAGGAATACAACTACTTCAAAACAAAGGATAACTAGAAATTCCAGAAAATAAAACTACACGGAAGCCCAACGTACAAAGTTATAAACCAGCAGCGCCCTTTGGGCAGGTAAAAGCGAAAGGGGGCGGAGTTGTTTGCGGTCGCACCTGGGACAGCGGCGGGGAGAACAACCCCGGCTGCAGTCGAACCCCCGGCAGCTCGCGACCCCAACGCTGGGGAAAGCAGCCACCACATCGCCTTGAACAGTGAGGCCCAGGGGGGCGGGAGGACAGATCCCGGTCTCCTAGCGGAATAACTGTGTGAATCCATCTTGGACCCCCGCCCCCAAAGAAAGCACCACAGGGCTGCGAAATAGGTCGCAGACAGGCACCGGTCGCTGGATTGTGATGACTACACAGGCACTGCCCCCTACAGCCGGCCCAAGAAAACAAAACGCATCTGTCAAAATGAGGCAGACAACTATAGAAATCCCGGTGGCACAGCTCACCAGGCAACAGATGGAGAACCTGACAGATGAACAGATAACAAACCTGTCAGATGCTCAGTTCTGGGCCATTGTTATCAGGTGGCTTACAGAATTCACAAAAGATCTGGAAAAAGATGAGAAAGAAGCGAAAAACACTCATAACGAAAGGAACAAAACCACATACGAGACAGATCGTGAGGAAAAAAAATCCAGAGTTCATTTCAACAAACTGGAATATGGAGAAGGAATAAGCAGTCAACCAATGCAGCGAGAGGAAATGGGAAGCAACGATGAGAGGATCAGAAACCTCTGGGACAGCTATAAAAGGCCCAACATAAGAATCATTGGTTTGCCAGAGAGCGAGGAAGATGAACTAGAACTTGAAAAATTGAGTGAAAATATAATAAAGGAGAACTTCCCAGACTTGGGGAAGGAAATAGACTTACAGGTCCAGGAAGCACAGAGAGTTCCAAAAAAACTGGACCCAGGGAGAACCACTCCAAGACTCATTATAATCAAAATGTCAAAAATTAAAGATAAAGAGAGAATCTTAAAAGCAGCAAGAGAGAAGAAAAGAATTATGTACAAAGGGGTCCCAATTAGACTATCAGCTGACTTCTCAAGGGAGACCCTGCAGGCAAGAAGGGACTGGCAAGAAATATTCAAAGTAATGAAAATCCAAAACCTACAACCACGAATACTCTATCCAGCGAAATTGTCATTCAGAATAGAAGGACAGAGAAAGTGTTTCCAGGACAAAATAAAACTGAAAGAGTTCATTAGATCCAAACCACTGTTATATGAGATGTTAAAGGGACTGGTTTAGAAAAAGGAGGATCAAGACAATGAAATCTAAAATGAAAACTGCATCACAAGAAACAACAGAAGCTAGGGAATTGAAACAAAGGCAAACTAAACAGGCAAAGAGAGTGGAAAAAGAACTATAGGTACGGGGAACATATTGGGGGGAGGTCAACAGGGAGGGAGGATGGGGAGAGGGAGGGAGATGATATAGGAATTAAGGATCATGGTAGGAGGGAATGGAATAGACAGAGAGAGGTTGAGAAGAACTGTATGCACAACTAATGGACATGATCTAAAAGGGGGGGACAACTGGAGGGAGGGGGCCACCGGGTGGAGGGGAGCAGAGGGAAGGGAAATTGGCACAAATGTAATATTATAATCAATAAAACACATTAAAAAAAACACACACACATTATGGCAAGGCAAAAACATTTAGAAAATATTTCTAAAATATTAGAAGAAAAAACAGATACAAATTTTGTATTTAATAATAATGAAAGTTGAAAATGCAACATCAGTAATGTTAGCAAATATCATTCATTCTTATAATGTTTTAAATTGATATGGCTTTAAGAATGCTTAACAACACAATTCATGGCATTTTAGATATTTAGTTCTGTTTGGCAAAAGAAAGGTAGGAGTGGTTTTGCAATAAGATTTTATCACTTCTAACCTGAGAGTTTTAGTCCATTCCTTTGCTTGGTGAACAAAATAGGCTAAGATGTTCCTGAATAGAAATTGCAAAATGAAGTCAGGTATTAAGATGATTGGGCTCTGAGATGTACAACAAAAAAGAAACTTGTTGGAACAGTGCAGGAAGGTGCGGGGAAGAGCTGAAAAAGAGAGAGAGCAGAACACAGAGCAGGGTGTGTAGACACTCATCAGGGGACAGTGTCCAGGGCCCACAAATGCTCAAGGGTTACAAATGAAAGATGATAGGTTAGTTTTCTTAAGAAAGTTGCCAAGGTACAAAATTAGACAAAGTCTAATTTAATTTCTAAAGTTAGCAATTAACAATGGTGATTCTGAGGGTATCCATTATAAAACCCCAAATGTAAATTCACCAAATCAGACCATGGTTCTCTAATAACATAATAACTAGCATTGTCAGAGGTTGATGAAGACAATGTGCTGGGGTCAGATTACTGAACAGATAACATAACTGATTCTGTTCTGACCCTTCTGCTGAGGAGGTTTTGGAATGTGGCATTCATGTATCAATAAAACAGCAACAGAAAGAATGATGAGCAACATGTTCACTTACTTCACACAACTATTATTCCAACATAAACACTATGTGTTAAAAAAAAGGACTGGATAGCAAAACATTAATTTAAATATGTTGAAATCTAGAAGGTACAAATAGACATGGGCAGATTTTCTCGCTGAGTTGGTCTTTACATCACTTCATTAAAATATGGAACTCTTACAAAAGCTGTTATTTTAAAGCAGCGGTTCTCAATCTGTGGGTCATGACCCCTTTGGGGCTCAAATGGCCCTTTCACAGGGGTCTCCTAAGACCATTGGAAAACACATATATAATTACATATTTTTTTTGTAATTATTCACTATGCTTTAGTTATGTTCAATTTGTAACAATGAAAATACATCCTGCATATAAGATATTTACATTACGTTCATAACAGTAGCAAAATCACAGTTATGAAGTAGCAACAAAAATAATTTTATGGTTGGGGGTCACCACAACATGAGGAACTGTATTAAAGGGTTGCGGCATTAGGAAGGTTGAGAACCACTGTTTTAAAGCATAAATATAGTTTAAAATACTCCCTACTTGCAAGAATGCATCCTTGAAATAGCTATTAAATATTTTCAAATCGCCCAAATTTCTTGTGAGGAAATACTTTAGGAATAGGTAGAATCTAGTTCTGTTTTCAGATCTTTCATATAGAAGCAGTGCAGCTATCAATTAATCTTTGAAAAGACGTTTGTTGGCCATGAGTTTTTATTTGAGCTTCTACTTTGATGCACTTTACAGCTTTTAGGTCTCCTAAAATGTAGGAGCTTTAGTGTTTTATGCTTCATAAAATTTAATGAGAATATGCTCATCACTCATTTTGCCCATAAAATAAACCCCTCTGGAGTTCCTCTCTTCCTCCTCTTCTCCCACCTGGACAAATTTACTGACTGCCTACCTCATTTTAAGGCAATGTGCTGAGCTCCATGGGATGTGATGATGACTAATAGGAATGGTACTTAGCTTCAGGAAATTCAGGCTAGTGGGAATGCAGAAATTCATACATCTAATTACAATATAACCCAGTTAAGTTCAGCTATAAATGTCTGTCTTCACACAGTGCTCTGGAGCATGGAGTTTTCCCACTTAGCCTGGGGAGGTCTGAAGGTCATAAAAAGAGGAGGTAGCTGTGTTGATGTTTAAGTTCTTTCTTAAAATTCCCACCAAAACAGAGGTTTAGGACTATCACCATTCCTAGATTTGACTGTCAAATAACTCATGGTCCATAATGGTAAATTTGATTGACTATAATACTCTGTAAAATAGGAATTAACAGAAACCCAGTCATTATGTATTCATTTCCTCTAATATGCAAATCTGTTTAATAGCAATACTTCTTTCAACTGTCTGTACATAACAATATCAATGAAACTAGAATAGTTTGAATAGGTAATAAGGATCAGACTCTTTTAAATAATGATGTTTTTTAAATGGGAATAATATCATCCTCAAAACATAGCAGATTGCTTTGCTTTCCATAAAATCAGGACAAGAAAGATGCTATTATCTTTACCCTTCAGTGAGCTCAAAAGGTGGAAATGTTGCCAAAATAATTCAATGAGCAGGAAGTCATTTTCCTGGGAAATTTAAAAAATATCATTAATTTACTTTGACTTTTTACAATAACTATAACACATTTAAAGGCTGGCCGTACATAGCAGTTTGAGCTGACAGAATTTATTTTCTACCACAGAGCATCACTTTAGCAATACCCCCCCCCAACAATTTCACGATGGAAAATTCAGGCAAAGTGTTTTTCTGTTACTTAACCTTGAAATATATATGGTTTGCTCAATGGAAAATCTATCACTTAAATAAGATTTTAGAGATTTGACATTAGATAGAAAAGCATTTGAAAAACAGACAAAGTTAAGAGGTAAAAGAATACAGTTTAAAATTTTAAAGGAAAATGTCAGATGTTCTATGAAGGTAAAAGTCAACTCCTTTTAAATTCCCTCAGAAGACTTAAATGCATTAAAGTATAAATGGTGGTAACTGTGGTGATCCTCTTACCACTTTAGTTTTTTATTGTTCTCTTTCATAATTCATTTGAAATTTAGCTTGACTCTTATTTTGCCCAACTTATTAGTTAACTATCATAGGTAATAATTTTGAAACTTGCTTTCAAAAATGAGATTTTGATAATAGATAAAGAAACCAATGGCCAGTCAGTATGATAAATGCTTTGTTAGAGAAGATACCAGTTGTAATGAGAGCCCTGAAAAGAAAGCTGACTGATGCTTGAGGAGGTAGAAGGAGGCTTTACAGAAGATACATTTAAGCATAGCCTTACAAGATTTATAAGCATTCACAAGAGATTAGGAAGAGAAAGAATGTATCAGACAAAAATATACACAAACACACATGTAGAATAAGTAGGACATGAGGTCCTCTTGGATGAGGGGGTAAGTAGCTGTGTGAGTGATCAGGATAGGTATGGAGTGAATGAGCAAGAAGAAGAGAGAGGGGAAAGCTGTTATTGGACTGTGAAGGATCTTACATACCCTGCCAAACATTGTGGACTTTATTCTTTAGACTTTCAATGTCCAATATAATAGCTGCTAGCCACATGTGGCTATTTCAATTTACATTAAAAATAAATACAAGCAAAAATTCAACTTCTCAATTGCACTAGCCACATTTCAGATGCTTAATAGCCACATATGACTAGTGGCAGCAATGATGGACAGCACCGTTAGATGTTTCCTTATCCCTGAAAGTTCTATTGGACAACACTAGCCTTAAATAAGGAGAAGCCTCATCCAATTATTAATTAGAAGCTGAGAGTTGACTTGATTGTAACTGTGCTTGATTAAGAAAGGTAACACATATGGTGTAAAGGATTAGCTATTAGATGTGGTGGGACTGGAGGCAGAGGCCTAATAAGAAAGCAACTGGGTAGTGACTGAATTAAAACTAACTGTGGGAAAGTGGAGGAAACTGCCTATTTCAGAAGATTTGAGGGGGCAGAACTAAGAAACCATACTAAGTTTCTAGTGTAGTCAACTAGAAGACAGTACAGGACATTATAGTGTGCAGCGTAGAGGTGAGATCATTTTCTTTGACACATTGTGTTGGAGGGGCCTGGAGCTTAGGGTGGAGGTGTGGGCCCATAGGTTTAAAAGGTAATTTCTCATCATTTTTCCTTTACAATAAATGTCCTTTCACAATTGCCTGAAACAAGCATTCTAAGCTTTCACATGACTCCTAACGTTTTTAAAGTGGGTGAAATAAGAGAGTTGAGACTCAAAGTGGCAAAAATTATGTCTTAGACTAGGTTTAAGAATTTTTTTCATTTCATTTTACTATTAAACTTGCAAATAAACAGTGCAAAAGATATGCTCCAATTGAGGATTCCAGGAAGCAGGGGCTGGTCCTCATTGTTACCCTAATTCCAAGGTCTGAGGATTAACGATGCCTGCATACCTGAGAGACTTCTCAGGCAGAAGAATTTTTAATATCCATGAACTTGGAGAGAGTCCACATCAGCACTCAAGGGTCCACCTACTATCAGACAAGAAGTATTTTTTTGCACCACAGTTAAAGGTTTCAGTATTGTACTTTTTACTTTTCCATACTGTCTTTTTCTCCCTGCCCCCTGCAGTTTCCATCTTCTTTATTCTAGACTATGAGTAAGCCTCTTGCTTAGCAAAGAAAACTGAAGTATATTCCAACTCCAAGTTTACTGCCGCGTTCATTCATCCCCACCACTTTCCTGCTTTTTTCTCAGGAAGGCATCACTATTTACTTGTTGGTTTACAAAAGGATATACAGAAGGCATGCAGTACAACTGATTAATGATAGAACAAGACATGGAGGTAAGACAACATTTGTTTAGAATGAGGTTAATTAAATATGCTTGAAAGTTCATGTAAAAGAGACAGTAAAGACCAAGAAGTTGAAAATTCAGTAGATAAAGGTTCCTGGATGAGCTCTCATAAAAGGTGAGTGTAGATGGGATCAAAGTGCAAGTGGTGGATTAGCCCTGGAGTGGAAGAAGGATTCACATAGAAGAAAATCTATGAAATCGTAGAAAGAAAGGAGGCAAGAATGCAGATGCTTGAGGAGAAAACAGTTAAATGGACTTCTAAAGGCTTCAAAGGAACTGTTCACTGGGGACAGTCATTGAACCCACCTGCAACTTGGCTTCCTGTAAGTCATGGCTCCTGGGAGTGCTTGCAGGCACCTTCTCCAGTCTTGGGAAAGACCAACAAAAGCAGAACCTGACTCTGGGTGCACCCCTTGCTCCATACAGAACGTTTTAGTCCTGGTAACCCCAAAGAGCCACTGCCATCCACCATTGCTTGTTTTACTTTGGACCCAAATATCAGATTTGTATTTTTGGTTCTGCCCAGAGATATATTTATTTTGGTTTGAATTCTAGTTCTGTTCTTTAAACTTTCTCTTCTCAATTTTTTAAAAAAAGTCATTATATGTGTGGAACAGAATGGATTCTTCAAATTGAGTTTGTTTTTTTTTAACAAGAATTCATTAATATTTTTCAAAAGAATGAGCATGCTACTTTTTCTAAATGATAATATCAGGTATTCACTTCAGTTTAAAACCTTAGACATTTAACTAACCCTGAGGATCTTTATTTGTAACATATTTTCCGTAATTTGCAGTGAAAGTTCAGCGACATAGAAAATATTTTATACAATTTAATTTAAAAATCAAGTTGCTCTATTTATTCTTGACACAACAATCAAACAGGAAATAAGATCTAAAATATCTGCCATTATAACTTCCTGTACATTTTCACCTTAGATGCAGGCTGTGATTAGAAGTTCACTAGCAAATTGCATGTTTGGAACGAAGAATTTCTATAGAAAATATTACTAACTAGGTTTCCAAGCCAATTCATAAAAGCGAATTTGAAACACAAAGTACTTGAAACACTATATATTTGCATAAAATAATAGAAACTAGTATATGAAATCATGGTTTCTTTTATTTTTACACACATTAAAACAATTTTTGAACCAATGCAAAGCTCAGTGTTTCCTTGGCTTGACTAACTTAATACTGGAATCTTAGCCACAGGTGGAGTTGGTCTGTATTAAATATACCAGTAACATAATATATTACTGAAATTTAGAAGAAATGGGAAAATGAGGGATGAAACTTTGATATTCAAAATATCCAAAATGTTTATATTTCTTTAAGAATTTTTTAATGAGATTAATAAAACCAAGAGCTGGTTCTTTGAAAATATAAACAATATTGACAAACCTGTATCTGGACTCATCTAGAAATCAGAAATGAAAAATAAACACTGTCACCAAAGAAATACAAAGGATTGTAAAAAAAAATTATTATGATCAACTATATGCCAACAAATTGGACAATCTGGATGAAATCAATACATACCCAGAAATGTACAATCTTTTAACCTAAACTAGGAAGAATCAGGATATCTTATAGACAGATTACAACTAATGAAACTGAAGCAGTAATCAAACTCCTCCCCCAAATTAAAGTCCTGGACTGGATGGTTTCACACGTGAATTTTACCAAACATTCAAAGAAGAACTAACACCTATCATTCTTGTGGTAGTTCAAAGAAATATTTAAGAAGAAGACTCCCAACTTCATTTTATGAGGCCAGCATTATCCTAATTCCAAAATCAGAAAAAGACACTATGAAGAAAGAAAATTCTAGGCCAATATTCCTAATGAACATAGATGATAAAATCCTCAGCAAAATATTAGCAAACCAGATCTAGCTATACATTTAAAAGATCATACACCATGATCAAGTTGTATTAATTCTATGGGTGCAAGGTTGATACAATATCCACAAATCAATAAATGTGATATACCACATGAACAAAATGAAGGATAAAATCATACAATCTTACCAATAGATGAGAAAAAGCATTTGATAAAATCCAGCATGTATTTATGACAAACTCTCAGCAAAGTGGGAATAGAGGGAACATTCCTCAACATAATAAAGGCCATATATGACAAAGCCACAGCCAACATCATACTCAACTCACAAAAACTAAAAGCATTTCCCTTAAGATTGGGAATAAGAAGGGGATGTCAGCTTTCACCTCTCTTATTCAACATGGTACTGTTAATCCTAGTCACAGTAATTAGACATAAAGAAAAAATAAAACGAATCAAAGTTGAAAAAGAAGTTAAACTGTCACTGTTTGAAAATAACATGATATTGTATATAGAAAACCCTAAAGATTTCACCAAACAACTACTAGACTAATAAATTAATTCACTAAAGTAGCAGAATACAAAGTAAGTATTCATAAATCAGTTGCACTTTTACATACCAATAATGAACTATCAGAAAAGGAAACAGAACACAATGCCACTTACAATTGCATCAAAAGAGAAATACCTTGGAATAAATTTCATCCACGATATAAAAGATCTGTACGTGGAAATTTATAAAACACTGAAGAAAGAAATTGAAGAAGACAAATAAATGGAAGCATATACTGTGGTCATGGAAAAGAAGAATTAACATAATTTAAATGTCTGTACTACCCAAAGCAATCTATAGAGTCAACACATTTCAAAAGTTCATATGGAACCACAAGAAACCCCAAACAGCCACAGCAACCTTAAGAAAGAACAAAATTATAGGTATCACACTGCCTGATATCAAACTATACTATAAGACCATAGTAATCAAAACATCATGGTAGTGGCATAAAAAACAGACCTATAGGTCAATGGAACAGAATAGAACCCAGAAATAAACTCAGGCCTTTATGGTCAATTAATATTTGATAAAGGAGGCAAGAACATACAATGGAGCTAAGACCGTCTATTCAACATATGGTATTGGGAAAATTGGACAGATACATGCAAAAAAAGAAAGAAAGAAAAGTGAAAAGAAAAGAAACTAGACCACCTTCTTATACCATACACAAACAAGAAAAAACTGAAAAAATTTTACAGACTTAAATATAATACTCAAAACCATAAAAATCCTAGAAGAAAACATAGGCAGTAAAACCTCTTACTATTCTCCTAGCTATATTTTTTCTGATATATCTCCTTGAATGAGGGAAACCAAAGAAAAAATAAACAAATGGGACTACAACAAACTAAAAAGTTTTTGCAGAGCAAGGTAAACCATCAACAAAATTAAAGACAATCCATTGAATTTGAGAACATATTCACCAATGGTACATCTGATAAGGGGTTAATATACAAAATTTATAAAGAACTTAAACAACTCAACACCAAAAAGCAAACAAGCAATCCAATTAAAAAATGGGCAAAGGACCTGAATAGACCTTTCTCCCAACAGGACATACAGATCCCTAATAGGCATATAAAGAGATGCTCAATGTCACTAATCAGAGTAATGCAAATTAAAACCACAGTGAGATATCACCTTATACTTGTTAAAATGGCTACCATCAAAAAATCAACAAAAAAGTGTTGGTGAGGATGTGGAGTAATGGGAACCCTCATATACTATTAGTTGGTAGGAAAGCAGATTGATGCAGCCACTGTGGAAAGCAGTATATAGTTACCTCAAAAAATTTAAAATGACTCAGCAATTCCACTTCTTGGAATATATCCAAAGAAACTTGAAACACCAATTCAGAATAACCTATGCACCCCTATGTTCATAGCAGTGCTATTTACAATAGCTAAACTCTAGAAACAGCCTAAGTGCTCTTAAGTGGATAAGTGGATCAAAAAATTGTGGTACATTTACACAATGGAGTACTATGCAGCAGAAAGGAATGCCTACCTTTTGCAACAATATGGATGGAACTGGAGAATATTATGCTTAGTGAAATAAGCCAGGAGGCGAAAAAAAAAAATCATACGATCTCACTTAATACAGGAACCAAATGAACAAAACAAGCAAATGAACAAAATAGTCCAGAAGTATGGAAAACAAGGAACAGATTGACAGTGATCAAATGGGAGGGGGGAGGGGGAAAGCGAGAAAGAAGAGAAAGAAGATCTAGTCAAGGAACTAATATAAATGACCCATGGACACGGACAACAAAGGGGGGGCCATTGACTGTGGGAGAGGGAGTAGGTGGGCGGGGCAGGGGAGAGCAATGGGGTAAAAATGGTACAACTATAGTAGAACAACAATAAAAAAAATGGGGGAAAAAAGGATATACTCACCTCTATGTTTATTGCAGCGTTATTTACAATAGCCAAGATTTGCAAGCAGCCCTAGTGCCTATCAGTAGATGCATATATAAAAAAGCTGTGTTACATTTTCACAATGGAATACTACTCAGGTGCAAAAAGAAGGAAATCTTACCTTTTGTGACAGCATGGATGGACCTGGAGAGTATTATGCTAAGTGAAATAAGCCAATCAAAGAAAGATAGATATCATATGATTTCACTTATATGTGGACTCTAATCAACAAAAAAAAACAAATGAAATAGAAAAAGACTCATAGATAGATAGAATAGAATGACAGCTGTCAGAGGGAAGGAGAGTTGGGGGCCTGAGTAAAAATAGTGAAAGACTGAGCAAAACAAACGAACAAACACTCATAGACACAGACAACAGTACGGTGATTATCACAGGGGAAGGGATGTGGGGGAGTAAAAAATGGTATAGTGGAGACAAATGGTGATGGAAGGAGATTTGACTTGGGTGGTGAACACATAATACAGTATTCAGATGATGTATCATAGAATAATACACCTGAAACCAATATGATTTTATTAACCAATGTCACCCCAATAAATTTAATAAAAGTTAAAAACAATCTTTATCTTTAGACCTCAAATAATAAAGTAGCTCCCCTTTCCTACCAGGACCAATGTGTGGGGGAGAGGGGAGTGAGGAGAGAGCAAGAGAGACTGAGACTGAGAACAAGACAAACTACTCAGGTACACTCAGGTAGAAGCCAAAATGGCAACTGGCAACTACAATGGGGAACAAAAAAAATGTGCTAACTTGGTCAGAGGGAAGACAGGGAGGTGTAAGAGACAATGGACTGGTGCTGAGGTGGGATCAGCTAAGTACCATAATGATGTACCCACACCCACCAGCAGCAGAAGGCAGGAGACTTGAGGCTCCTTTGGATGGGGTGCTGAAGGGGTGAGCTCAGGGTTACAGCTGCGGTGGGTCACTACAGGGCAAACTGGGAACAGCGAGGAAGGAAGAACTAGAACCATATAAAGAGGCCAAAACAAGCAAACTAAAATTTTTGCCAGAGGACAACAAGATGGCAACTAAGAAAATAGCATTTTCATTTAAAGGACAGTAGTGAGTTGTGTGTATAAATCAGAGTCTTCCATTTTAATCCTGAATATCTGATAAGCACATCTTTCTTGATTAATGTTTCAATATGTTTTAATAAGTCTTCAACTAGAGTAATTTAAACTGATATAGCCATCAAACATTAGGCGTATACTCCTCTGTTTTAATTTAATAACACTGAAAAAGAGTGCATGCCTCATATTTAAAGATACATATGAAAATTTCATGATATCAAACAAATTCTTTTTGGAACAAAAAATACATTATAAAGCATAATACAACATTGTTAACATGTATTTGTTTGAAATTTAATGTTATAAGTTATAAAGGTCAATCCATCATACAAAATTTTATTGGGTACAAATTGGTGCCTGGGTCTGTTAGGTGGAGTCACTATAATGATATATAAAACAAATGTAGACCCTGTCCCCTTGGAAGATAAAACATAGCAAAAAGACAGGGGAACAGGAAATTCTATATATTTTGAGATGTGCTATGATAGGATAAATTAAGATTTTTATGGTGTCACTTTGAGGACCAAGGAATGTTCCGTAAGAAGTGACTCCTAAGTAGATACCTGAAACAAAAAGAGCCTGGAGTTAGTCAAGTAAAGAAGGGCAGGAAGTAGAGAGGAAACTTCCAGACAGAACTGGGACATCTGGGTCACTGAGAGGTACTTATTCCTGGGAGGAGTGGTGTGGGAAGGATCAGGAAAGCAATGAAAGCAATCCTCAGCATTGCAGGGTAGGCAAAATTGTCCCCACCTAGTAGCCAACAGAGCGCTAATCCCATTCAGAAGCATAAAGCCTCTCACCATTGTGGCTCAGGAGACATGACTGTAGCCCCATGTCAGCAAGGACATCCTCACCAAGCCACACCAATCACAGTAACTCCTGTACATTTCCCATTCTCAGACAATGAGTGTGGGAGTAGGTTGCTGGGGGTTCCTGGGGAAAAATTATCTTATTAAGAAAGTCACAAGATGAACTAAAGTCTTTCTTTTCTCTGGATATTATCAAGTTAAAATTTGACACTTTGAGCTATTACTGTAGCCATTTTGCTACCAGATTAAAAACGAGGCATTACCTTAGGACGGGCTGAGCTTAGATGATGACAGAAAAAGAGAAACGAAGCCCTGATGGGCCACACCTAGAGTCCTTACTGCCTTTGCACTTTTACTTGTGAAATAACCATTTTCTCACTGTTTAGGGAAGTTTGAGAAAAGGTATTCTTTTACTTGCTGTGGAAAACATAACAATATAAAATATATGCAGCAGCCTTGATATAGAAAGGAAATCCGGAAGGGAGAAAAGCCACATGGCAAATTTCTGTCCTCTAACCTCTACAGTGTTGACATAAGAAATAATATATTCACTGTGGTTGTTTTTACAGAACTTGTAAAAAAGTGAATAATGGAGAAACAAGATGGCGGAGGAGTAAGTGGAAGCTACACTAACTTCCTCCCAGAACTAGTCTGGATTTACAACGTAATTTTGGAGAAATCATCTGGAATAACCAACCGAACACCAGCTGGAGAGAAGTCTTATAACCACGGAGAGACAGGAAAGGGCGCTACATCACAACGTGACCGGTAGGGAGTGCGGAGACGTGGAAGGGGCTGGCTGGCATCACACGGGTGGCGGCTGAAGGGACTGAGAAACAGCTCAGCAGCCGGGAATTCCCCCTGAGAAGGGCAGGGTCCAAACCCCCAGCTGGGCTCCCCAGCCTACAGCAACAAAGTGGAAAGTAAAATAGTATCGAGCTGAGAAAAGCGAAAAGCCACAGGGTTTCTTGCTAGCCTGAGAGAAACAGCTGGAGAAAAAGAGCTCTTAAGCGGATCACATACAAAAATATTTTGGCCCCCACTTACCCTGGGCACAAGCAGAGGGAAGACAGAGAGGACTGGAAATGCTTGGGAAGAGTTTGGTGTGGTGGCTTTGAGGGGAGAGCTGGGGAAGCGGCCGGCCGGGTCCCAGTGCTGACTCATCCCCACACTGCAGGCAGACCATTCCCGGCCAAGTGGCGTCAGCCTGAGGGGAAGCAAAGGCCCTGTCTACAGGAATTAAGCTGCCACGCCCACGGTCCTTAAGCCTGACAGCTAATCACAGATTGAATAGATTATCAACTAAAGAAGTCAGACAAAGGCAGTAGATCCCTGGAAGTCTCCAACAGGCTGCCTAGGCCCAGACTGGTACAGGATCTGACGCCACCAGGGGCAGATCCAGGAAGTGCAGATCATTCTAAGAAGTACCAACAAACAATAGGAGTCACAAAAATGGGGAGACAGAGAAACAACCCCCCATCGAAAGGAAAGGCAGAGTCCCCAGAAAGAATGCTAAATGAAATAGAGGGGAGCCAACTATCAGATATGGAATTGAAAGCATGTATTATGGAGAAACTCAATGAGCTCAGTGGAAACTACAAAGAACTCCAGAAAAACTACAGTGAACTCCAGAAGAACTATAAGGAACTTACTGAGAATTATACCAGCATCAAAAAGGACATGGAAGCTATCAATAAGAGCCAGGAGGAAATGAAGAATACAATCTCTGAATTGAAGAACACAGTAGAAGGAATTAAAAACAGGCTAGAGGAAGCAGAAGATCAGATCAGCGAGCTGGAGGACAATGTAGACAAAAACTCACAGACAGTGCAACAAAATGAAAAAAGGCTGAACAAGACTGAAGAGGCTCTAAGACAGCTGCAGGACAACATGAAACGTAATAATATCCGTATCATAGGAATTCCAGAAGGAGAAGAAGAAGAGCAAGGAATAGAAAACCTCTTTGAAAAACTAATGACAGAAAACTTCCCTAACATGAAGAGAGAAAGAATCATGCAAGTCCAGGAAGCACAGAGGGTCCCAATGAAGATGAACCCCAACAGGCCCACTTCAAGACACATCATAATTAAAATGCCAACATTCAAAGACAAAGAGAGAATCCTAAAAGCAGCAAGAGAGAAACAACTAACAACATACAAGGGAGCTCCAATAAGGCTATCATCAGATTTCTCAGCAGAAACACTACAAGCCAGAAGGGAATGGCAAAATATATTCCAAGTAATGAAAAACAAAGGCCTACAACCAAGAATACTCTACCCAGCAAGATTCTCATTCAAAATGGAAGGTGAAATAAGGAGTTTCCAAGACAAAAGAAGGTTAAAAGAATACATCTCCACCAAACCAGTATTGCAAGAGATGCTAAAGGGTCTGCTTTAAGAAGATGAAGAAACAGAGAGAGACAGAGAGGAACATGAGTACAAAGGGGGAAAATGACAATGAATAAGTACTGAAAGAAAGAAGGAACTTCTACCATTTGCAACAACATGATTGGAACTAGAGAGAATTACGTTTAGTGAAATAAGCCAGGCAACAAAAGAAAATTACCTTATGATATCACCTGTTAAAGGAAACTAATGAACAACACAAATAAATGAGCAAAATAGAACCAGAAGTATGTAAACGAGGAATAAACTAACAGTAACAAAGGGGGAGATGGGAGGGAGAGAAGTGGTAAGAAGGGGAAGGGTCTAGTCAAAGAACATGTATAAATGACCCATGGACATGGACAACTGGGTGGAGACTGAACGTGGGAGAAGGGAGGGACAGGGTGCAGAGAAGCAAGAGGGGGAAAAAAGTGAGACAACTGTAATGGAAAAACAAACAAACAGAAAAATTTTTAGTGGGGGGAAAAAATAAAAATAAAAAGAATAGAAATGCAAGTTCAGTGAATATTAGAAGGACAAGGATTTTCCTTCACACTGTATATATTTTCTCCCTATCTGATCCCTCCAGAATTTGGCATTCTAAAGAAGTAAGTAATGACCTAAGTTTCTTTGCATAAAACTAATAAGACCAGTTGTTAATAACGATTTTTTTGACTAAGACTTTGACTGGAATGTCATGCCTAAAGGAGACATGCTTGGGCTTTGGTTGTTACCAAAAAGCCCTGAGCAACTGGGACTGACCTTCAAAGGTAATAAAAGTCCATGAGATAAAAGGCCTGGTACCTTGGATGGATGAGCGGTCCATAGCAATCTTTCCAGGGAAGGAACGAAGGTTGTTTTCCTGAAAGATGGCTAGAAGGGACCTTTAAGGCACAATGGAAAACCAGAAGGACCTGGAAAAGACAGGTGTTTACAGGCAAGGCTGAATGCCAGGTATGTGGCTCAGCTTCTGTGCCCTGAAGGGCAGACTGAAGGTCACCCTAAATGTTCCTTGCGTAAGTTCCAGCAAAGCAGAACTAAAGATCATAAGTGATCATTTGCTGCTCTTGTTGTGTTTATGCAAATGAACAGGATAAATTAAAAATGAACTTAATGCAGTCCCTTTAATGACAAGGAGGGTAATCTTAGGGAGAAAAATCAAGATTCAAGGAAGATCACAATGCCCAGTGGTAGACTATAAAGTAGTGCAGCTAACTGTCTTTAAAGTTTCTTTTCATTTAAAATTTGTTTTCATTTGAAAGTTAAACTATGTCTGTGGCATTATCAAAGATGTTTAATTTACAGGCAAGAAGAATGTCAAATGCCTTGCAACTGGATGTGTTTCCGATAAGACAGTCCTACAGATTTAGAGACTTGTATGTGGGTTATGTTACATAAATTAACATGTGTTTTCTGTTTTCAAAGGGCATAAGCCTACGATCTCATTACCTGAGTGATTGTCTGTACATATAGGCCTCACTTAATCCTGTCTGCATCGCTGCCTCCTGAGACTCAATGGTTTGGCTGAACTAAGTGGCTGGGTTGGTGAAGAATGGGGTGGTCTGTGGGCTTCACTTTAAAACTGGTTTCTCTTTTCTATCCTAATGGCTTGGACAGAAAGAGCCCAGAGGCCTGAGAGGGGGGATACCTAAAATATTTCCCTCAGTCCAAACTAAGTATAATGGGCAAAAGGGTTTTGGACAGGTGAGATGTACCTGGCACACCTTCCTCCAAAGAAACCCTTCTTTTCCCTAATGTGGGACATTGAAAAATTAATACCTGTCTTTTGTCATCTAGTGGTTATGGATTGAATGATGTCCTTTAACCCTTTTGCCCCCAGAATACAACAAGGATGCCAGCCTGTTAAACCAAGCATGCCGTTGTCCAGAGACAGCCAACCAACCTGGAGTCTGCACGATCCTTCCCCTTGTGGGAAGGCCACCCTCCCCTCCACACCCCCAATCTTATTAGGGATTTCTTGACCCAAGGGTAGGTAGGACGACGACCATGTTCAGCTTGAAGCAGCTAGAGGAGCCCGAGACCTTCGTCCATTGTCCTTTATAAGATTGTAAAGGGTCTCAAGTCTGAGAGGGAGGGATTGTTTTTTTTATTGTTAAAATATTTAGCTAATTAATTAATTATTTTTTTTTAAAAAAAGAAGAAGAATATATGAAAGGGTGAGCCATGGGCATGGACTTGGGGAGGGGATTGTCGGGGAAGGGGGGTGCTGGGCGGAGGGGAGCAAAGGGGAAAAAATTGGAACTATTGTAACAATATAATCAATAAAATATACTTTAAAAAAAAACAAAAAAAAAGTGAATAATGGAGTATAAAAGGACAGGTTCAGGGTCAAATAAGCAAACAAGAAAAAGTTGCAGTATCAAATGTGAGATGGAAGTTTGTACAAGGACAGTGCTGGGGGAGAATGCCAAGATGCAGAAAGAAGCACATGTGAGTTCAGCACAGTTCCACAGGCAGTTTTGCATGCTTACTACTTGTACTATGCTGTGTTATAGGTGAAGATGCAAAGAATAAGATAGTTGTTGCCTTCGAAGAGCTCACAGTTCAGTATTATGGGAAGGTAGGCACATAGCAGTCAGCCAGTGTGATGTAGTCAGTGCATTTCTGAACCTGACACACAGGTGCTATGAGAGGACTTATCAGTTGTGTGGCGGAGAGAGCAGAGAAGGAAGATTTCTAGAAAAAGAAAGGACAGAAAATATTCAAATTCTATACTTCCTGGCTGCCTCCCTATTTCTTAGTTTACTGCAATCTGACTTCAACTGTACTCTGTTAAAACTTTTTTCCCTGTCTTCACAGGTGAACTTGCATCAAACTTGAACGTGAACTCCTGCTTAATTAAATTCTCTTGAGAAGTTCTGTGTAGGCTTAAAATTCTCTTTTTTTAAAAAGCTGTTCCTGACCATGTAGATGAAGTTACTCCATCTATGTGTTCTCATGGTCCTCTACCACCCACCATACATGTTAAAATTCAATTCATTATCTGTCTGTGGCCTGTTACCTCCCTGAGGTCTGGCACCATTTCAATTAGGTTCACCATTCGATTCACTTCCCTATCAAGGATATAATATTTAGAAGGTGTTAAGTAGGTATTCATGAATGAAGGAATGAGGAAATGAGTGGAAGAATGACTCTGCGATCATAATTAAAGCATAAAGTTCAAAGCAGAGGGTGAGGGAAGATGAGGGTGTAGAAGTAGCAGAATTCAGCTCATGGAGTGACCTGGGTATCTTTTTGTTGAGGTGGAACACTAATGACTGCAACATTGTACTCAAGAGTTATCATTAATTCCTCATATGTACTGGACTAGGAATAGGAAAAAGTAACTGAAGTATAAGAAACTTTTAAACATGATATTTACTGCCTTGACAGGTTCCATATTTACTACACACATGACACTACTCAGGAAAACAGGACCAATGAATAGAAAACTTTGAAGACAAAAGGGAGGTAGCAGCTTCTCAGAGACCAGACAGGACACTGAAGATCTGGAGTGGATATGAAGTTTAACTAAATCAGTGGCTCCTAGATGTAGAACAGCTACATAAGGGCACCAGAAGAAATTCAGAAAATTCTGGATTCCTGATTCTAGTCCTGGAAGACTGTAATTCACTAGGTCTGGGTGAAGCCTAAGAATCTATTGAAAGCTATTCAGGCAGTTGTGCTGTGCAAAAAGAATGCCTGATCCAGTTCAACTCTTTCCTCTACACATAAGGAAACCAAGCTCAGGACAGGGCATCACTGGCAGAGTTAGGACTACAACTCATCTCTTGACCTTGATGCCAGAGTTCACATAATTAATTTTAAAGAAGCACAAAATTAACCAGAAGTTGGAAAAATAAAACTAAAAAGCATAATGTATCTTAACGCACTTACAACAACACACTTTTGAAATTAGAGGTAGGCACTAGTTCTCCCCACCTGAGCACTGATTATGAGAGTAAGGTGGGACCACACTGTACCATGCACTTTGTTTAGTGAAGTAAAATCACAATAAACTTCACAGATTTTTGTGATGACAGTGGATCTACAGATGGCTGGGTGTTTTCAACTGAGGGATGAGTTATTAATAGTATTAATAACAATCATCTTGCAGAAATTAATAAACATTTGTTCTTCATAATTCCTGAGTGCAGAAGACAAAAGATGGACCAACATTATAGTGTTACAGACTTGAGCCAGGTTATGCATTAACTCTTTTCATTATTAAATATTAGAGTCATCAGAGGAGATTTTTTTTTGTGTGTGTGTAGAACTATCTTTATTTGAAAAATATATAAACCCAAAGTTTCCAACTTCTTGTACATGTTGAATACAAAATATGGTCCAAGTGACTCAAAATTAATTCTATGATACAGTATTCTAAAGTCGTATTATTTTGAAAATCTCAAGATTTTTTTAATGGCAAAAAAATACCAAGTTGAAATTTTGTATTTCGCTAATGTACAAAGAGAATATAACAGTCCCCCCTTTACGGTTTCTAAACGCCACTGATGATTTCCGTAAGATGTTGTCCTTCACAGACCAGTCTGAGCTTCTGTAAAAGCCCAACCTGCCTTCCTTTCTATCAACCGAATTCATCAGTCTCTTCAGAAGTCTTGTCGGATGTTTTCTTTGTTGGCCTCTCTGTGCTGCTGCTTCATTTGAAAGACTTCATTTTCTAATTCCACAATAGTCCTTTCAATCTCATAATTCTTACTGACCAGGGACACCCAATTTGACTCCATTTCCCTTAACTTAGATCCAGCTGTGAGTTGCATGTTCTTCCGCTGCCAGTTTAAATCTTGAATATGTTTCCTTAACTTCTGGAGCTCTTTCTGCGCCTGTTCAATCATATGAACTAGATTTTCATTATACACTTTCCAGGCGTTGCACCCGTGCTGCGACATTAGCTCCAGATTCTCGAGTCGAACCGCCTGGTGCTCTAACTGGGCCATGGAATTGTTTACACACTCTTGCCAGGCAGTGATGTCATTTTTCTGACCTGAAGAAGGGGCTGGGAGTTCATATCGTTTCATGCTGAGCAATTCAATTGGTTGTCGGGCAGCCAGTCTTTCAAACTCATTTCTCATTATGTCGGTCTCAAAAGCGGAATAATCCGGCGCTGTCAGGTAGCTCAGGTAGTTCTTAGTGGGTCGGTACCCGCGAGTTTCCTCCTCCACCAGCGCCGCAGCCCGCCATGCTCCAGGCCGCCTGCGTCTCGCGAGTCTGCGCAGGCTCAGGCCTCCTCTGCACGCCTGCGCCCGCCGCCGTCTATTTTGAGGGGATTGTTTAGTTGTCCTTTCCAGTGGGGTCTTTCTTAAATCTGGAAGGCATTAAACCTCTTCATTGTAAATGGCAGAGAGCAATACCAGTTGATGTCTCATTAGTGCTCAGTAAGGCCTCTGGCCTTTTAAATGTTTCTTCAGTGGAATATCCTAGACAGTCCTCAAAAGAATCAGTACATGTTGGCACAGATGTTACTTGAAAGGCTTGGTGATACATTACTATTCCCTTCATTTTACCCAGAAATATCAGCGATCACTCAATATACTGGGACAAAGAAACAATGGTCAAGATCTTCCTTAAGTCTCTCAAGACAAGGACAAAACAGTACATCTCTATGCAAAAGGACAGGTGAGTGAGTGACACTGCTTTTGTGACATCAGTATAAGTCATTGTACTAAGAAGGCTTTCCTCAATCATATTCTAGCTTCATTTCCTATCCTTTTTTTTTTGATCATTCTTTCATAGCTCTTTCACCTAGTAGAGAAAGAAAGAATCCAAGTATGTTTTGATGTTTTCAGCAGTTCTATGAAAGTCTCTTTAAAAATATAAATATGTGTTTTGTATGCATTTTTGAAAATGTACAACTTTACCACATTTTATGTGAACTGTTTCTTTTAGCAAAAGTACAACAGATATTCCCAATAGGAATACATTTTTCCTGTGGTATTAGAATCTACACAGGTCCAATTGGACATCACTTAACTCTGTGACAGGAAAGCAGGCAGCTTATGCCTAATGAATGGTACCGACAGGAAGGACAAGAGACACTGAACTCTAAATGTCATCAAACAGGATGACTTTGAGGTGAGCTCTATAGGCTACAGGATACTGGCAGAGCCACTTAGTCCTTAAAATACAGCATCTGTGTCAATCACTCCCAAACTAACCTATTCTGCTATTAATCTGGAATGTCAGAGAAGGGAGTAAGATGATTTAATTCTTTAAGTAGAATAGTAATTATAGTACCTCATAGGGCCTTTATGAAAATTAAATAGACTAATGGGTATGTCATAAGCTTTCCATAATTTCATCAACAATACAAATATTTTGGTTAATAAGAGTCTTATAAATATGGATTATTAATTTTTATGGACTATTAATTTTAATGAATATTTTAAAACCCATCTTAAAATAATGCTTAATATAACTTAATTTCTAACCATTCAAAAAGTTTTTCAGAAAAATTTTCCCCAGTAACTCACCATTATTAAAATGAACACATCATATTTATCATAAGTGAGGGAAACCAAGTTACAAGAAATTTATGGATAATAATGTGACAAATAAATTATATTTCTGTTATCAAAAAAGTCACTTTCTCTCCCATGTATATTAAAGCATAATTAAAATATTCATATTTTCATCTGTTTGCCTATGTATTAAGCAAATATATTTTGTGCATTAATTAAAGAACTAAAAAAACAGATTTTTGAGGGTATAAAAATTAATGAGACACAATCTCTACCCTTTGTTGAAGCAGATTCCAGAGTGATTAGGGGCCAAAATATCAGTCTTGGTCCTGAAGTATTACATCTTCACACTGAGGGCAATAGAGAACTACTGAAAGGCTTGAAGAAGAGATGTATGATACAGTCAGCTTTGCATTTAGTTTGGTATGGACAGTCACTGGAGGCAACCAGCTGGAAGGCCATTGCAGTACTTCATGCAAGAAATGATCACAGGCATGCCCCTGAACTCACACAGAGTCAGTGGGAAGAACAGAGAGAAGTAGATGCATCGGAGAGATGTTGAGAGAGCAAAATCCACTACCAGTCTGAGGGTTTATGAGAGGGAGGTTATTCCCAACTTTAATTTGGCCCTCTAAGGAGATGATGGCACCACTCACAGAGATGTAAAACAGGGGAAGAACAGCAGGTTTAATCATGGAGAAATGATGAGATACATTTAGGGTATTTTATAGTAGAATTGCCAATGGGAAATTCCAATAGAAAGGGCTTCCCTTGAAGCTCAAGGGAGGTTTTTCAGTGGGTGGTATATGAATATAGTCATCAACAGTGACTAACAACTACAGAAAACCATGGGGGATTGAGGCGGATGTGCCTCACACAACCTAGGCTCAGTTGGAAGTCACTCTGTCTAGCAGAGGCTTCTGCCCACGGCGGAACAAACTCTTACCTAGGACACTTTATTATGTCCGATGAAATAACTTTTACCCAGGACACTTTATTATGTCTGGGTGAAGGAAGGTGACTGCCTCTCTAGTGGAGAACAGTGATTAGACCTTCTTCCCTCATGCCTTTTATTGAGGAGGATACACATGAGAGATACAAGGTCAAGATTCACGAATCATCAGTAGTTTGTAGGCATTAAGATTACAGTTGACAGTAACAGATCACATATACTAGTACAGAGGGTACAGTGACTAGTCTGTGTTAGTCAGGGTCTATTAAACATCTTGACACCACACTGGCATTAGGTGAAGGTTTCATACATTTCTATCTAGTGACTGTTTATGTTATACTACAGATGAAGAAAGCAGAGCAAGTTCTAAAGCATAATAAGTATTTTTTAAATCCAATTCCCATGGAAACCCTCTGAGTGGCTTTCGGTTATGTCTCCCGCGCAGCCTTATGTTGAGGCTTAAAGACAGCCGCGACCAGAATGCTGGCAGCAGTCATGCTCAGGCCGGGGCTACTATTCCCTAAACCACAAGAAGTGATTCCCTACAGGGAATACCCCTGCCACACACACACTCCAGGAAATGTTTTCTGAGAGTAACAGGACAAAGGCAAAAACAAGCCTTCCCCAAAGACTTAGGTAGTAAAAATTGTGACAAGAAGATAGGAGATATCCATTTTAGGAGGAGAAAAATAAGAGCAGTGGTGCTGTTAGTGTCCTGAAAACCAAAGGTAAAGAAAAAGAACATGGTAGAGGGCATTATTGATTCAGAAAACCTCTTGATTTGTCACTGAAGTGTCTTCTGGGACCTTGGCCAACGAAGTTGCTATGGAGTTAGAGAGCCCCTGAATGAGGGGTAGTTGCCACAGAAGATGAAGAGGAGACATCAAGTATGAAGATGGATAAGGAGTCAAAAGAGGGCGTTGATTTTTGTTTGAAGACTGAAATGTTTAAAGAACCAACAGAGCCCTGGCTGATGTGGCTCAGTGGATTGAGCACCAGCCTGTGAACCAAAGGGTTGTCAGTTCAATTTCCAGTCAGGTCACATGCCTGGGTTTCGGGCCAGGACCCAAGTTGGGGGCACCTTGTGAGAGGCAACCAACCAGTCAATGTATCTCTCACACATTGATGTTTCCCTCTCTTTCTATCTCCCTTCCCGTCTTTCTAAAAATAAATAAATAAAATGTAAAAAAAAAATAGAACAGAAAGAAAAAGTTCAGTGACTCAAAAGAAAATAAGATAAATTGATGAAGCGATGAGGAGGCAGTTGAAGGTAGGAACTGGAGCATTGGATGGCAGATAAATCAGAGCATAGAGTTAGAGGTTAAGGAGAGGCAGGGTTGCCTTTATTTCATTTTAATTTTTTTATTTAGAAAAGCATTCAGTATAAAGCTCCATGTATGACTGTGATTTCACTCACACAGTGGCCCACTTTTCCTGTTAATTTAACAAGAATGTTTTGAAGGTCTATTTTGCCCAAACACAGAGGATATAGTGCTTTATCAGACAAGGTCTCTGCCAACAAGGAACTACTGCTTTAGAGGTGGGATGGAGGTAGAGATGCACACATACATATCTAAACCAGAGGCAACTTGTGATCATCTTAGCATTGATTTACAGTTCATAATGATATAGAAAGTTCTGTATACCTTTCTATCTCTTAGATATAAAAGCCAATGTTAAATTACTCCACCCCCTCTAATATAATTGCAAATCACAATCTCATAAATGTTGACCACTACATGGCTAGATTAGTTAATAATATATCTAGGAGACTGGACTTAATTAACCTTAGAAGTGAATTGCATTTTGACCTTGGTCTAATCAGGCCAATTTTCCACTCTGAGAACATGATCGATTATCTAGTTCACTTAGGGAAGGAACCCTAGCAGAGCAAAATCTACAAACAAACACCAGAAGTTTTACCTTAATTACTAGGATTAGAGTGCAATTTTTGATAGTTATTTTTCCTCTAATAAGAAAATGCACATTTAAATAAAAATGACTCTTTATAACTATAAACAGTTAAGGAAAGAGATAAATGAAAAGTTCAGGTGAATTTATCAGGGAAAGTGAGATTTATTTTATTGTAATATCAATGTGATCTCTTTATTCTTTATTTCATTATATTTTGCACCGCAGCCTCGCTTTTTACAAGATGTAAGACACTTTGTGATATTAATATTCTATATGCCTACTAGAGGAAAATGTGAAATGTAACAAATTCTTGTAAAATACTTTGAAATTCTGTCATAGGCATAGTGTTTTATTGTGAACATGTAAATATCACCCCTGATTATTAAAAATGCTTCAATATGAAATCACAGTGAAGTTATCTATATGTACATCAGCTGAAAGATATAACAATGAAATACCATAAAATAAATGCTATGGATGACAAAATGCTGTTTTATGTAGCAGTTAAGCTGCTACCAATGACCTCTGGCAATAGTCAAAGATAGGCTCACACAATTACCAAAGTTTTCAAGAGAAAGAGTAAACCATATTAACAGATACCAAAGAGGCAAAACAGTCCCCTTCTTTAAGGAGTAGTACATTCACATAATTCAGGTTTCAGCCACCCACACTGCTGTGCTTTTATTGAATTGATCTACCAAATGAACCTTAAAAATAAATAATCTTGGAAGCACAGTAACCATTCTGATATTTCAGTGAGGATTTCTGGTGTATGTGGCAAGTAAATGAGACATTTTTTCCCTTTCATTAAAACAGAGTGGCTCATTTACTGCCAAAAATGAGGAGAATCAGCATTAATTTGGAGCATGCTCTCTGTGCCAAGGATATTGGCAGATATTAAACACTCAAGTAATGGTTTGGTATGTTTTTAAAACAAGCATTAAACTGGTTTCCATAATAAAGGTAAAATGTCACATCATTAGTAATGCTGCAGTGAACATAGGGGTGCATATATCTTTGTGAATAAATGTTTTTAAAATTTCTGGATAAATACCTAGAAGAGGAGTTGCTGGGACATATAGTGCCTCTATTCTTAATTTTTTGAGGAAGCCTCATACTGTTTTTCACAATGGCTGTACCAATGCCACCCCAATAAATTTAGTTATAAAAGCAAACAAACAAAAAGCACATCATTGGCAGTGCTGCTTCTCTTAAAATAAAAATACTTTCTCCTTGCCAAAAGTGAGAGCAGTAATGGACTTTGGAAAGAAGATGGACATTGAGAATTCACTGGAACAGGTTAATGTTTGTACCAGAGAAGTAGAGACTAACAGGGGTAAATGTGAAGCAATTTTAGAACACGCAAACTAGTTGCATCCTTTAAATTCATGGCCTCTTAACAACTGATTTTTAAATTACTATCTAGTTTTCATTCCTTATCTTTTATCCATGATCATAAACAAACATTTAAAATAGTATTTTGAATGCTCAGGAAAAATATGCTCAATACATAACAAACATATGTGGACACGTTCACATTTTCTTCATTAATAAAATATTATAGCTTAATATAATAATAAACATGTCTATGGGTTTTCCTTACATCTACCTTAGTAGGTTTTGGTTTTTGAAACAAGCACAAAACACCTAAACAAAGCAGATAAAATCTATCTGATTCCTTCATGGAGCTAGATTAAGAAATTGGATTAATACTAATTTTAAAAAATTATTAAACTTCATGTTTAGAAGAGTTTTAGGTTTACAGAAAAAATTGATCACTAAGTGTAGAAAGCCCCTATATACCCTCTTCATGCCCTACATTTCCCCTATTGTTAATATCTTGATCCATTTGTTACAGCTGATGAACCAATATAGACACACTATTATTAACTGAAGTCTATAGTTTACATTAAGGTTTACTCTTTGTATTGTATAATTTTGTAAGTTTTGGTGAATGTATAATGGCATGCATCTATCATTATGGTATTATACAGAATACTTTCACTCCCCTAAAATACCCTCTGGGCTCCATTTATTTGTTTCCCTACCTTCCCTTCTTCCTCCCCAACAATTCCTGCCAAATGCTGAACTTTTTATACTGTTTCCATAGTCTTGCATTCTCCAGAATGTCATATAATTGGGATTATTACCTTTTACTTTGTAATACACATTTAAGTTTCCTCCATGTCTTTTCATGGCTTAATAGTTCACTTATTTTTACTGCTAAATATTATTCTATTGTTGGATGTACCACTGTTTACCCACTGAAGGGCATCTTGGTTGCTTCCAAATTTTGACAATTTTGACCAAAGCTGCTATAAACATCTTCGTACAGGTTTTTGGGTGTGGACATAAGTTTTTTTACTCATTTGAGTAAGAACCATGGTGCACAATTGCTGGATCACATAGTACAAGTATGTCTAGTTTTGTAAAAAACTGTCCAGCTGTCTTCTAAAGTAACTGTACCATTTTATATTTTCACCATTGTTGCACATCCTCATCAGCATTTGCTGTCGTCAGTTTTATGAATTTTGATCATTCTCATACATGTGTAGTCTTATCTCATATTAATTTGCCCTTTCCCAATAATATATGATATAGAGCATCTTTTCATATGATTATTTGCCATCTGTATATCTTCTTTCATCAAGTATCTGTTCAAGTCTTTCACTCATTTTAATCAGGCCATTAGTATTTTTCCTGTTGAGTTTGAAGAGTTCTTTGTATATTTTGGATAACAGTCCTTTCTCGGTATTTCTTTTGTAAATATTTTCTCCCAGTCTGTGGCTTTTCTTTTTATTCCCTTGATAGTGTCTTCCACAGAAGCTACATATAACCAGATCACTGTTTATTCTTCAAAGCTGTTGGGACCAGCATAGTCTCTCTCCTTCTATGACAATGAATGTCTTCAGTACACAAGTGGATAATCCATCCAACTTCTCAGTCACCTTTTCCAAGCCATGTAATCCAACCACTTCCACTTACACATTCACATTCCAAAAACTTGTCATCAAATTAAATTCTTCAAATACCAAATGACTAATTTTAAAACCACTAGTTTCTCTCCTTTGAGCTTACATGTTCAATGACTTCTACTTCTCCCCCCATTAAAATCTCCAATTTGATATACCATCATCCAGTAAATCAGATCTTTCTTATCTTTACTTCATCCTTATATTCAGCTTAGATTCCATGGTTCATATTTCAGTTACACTCTTGCCAAGAAATCAGTATCTTCTGTACCTCTTATTTATCCACTTCCACCTGGCAAAACCCAATTGTGGATGAATATTACTTAATGACTTTATTTTGCCTAGATGGGAACAAATATAGCTGGAGAAATCATAAGAGGGCAGATGGTGACACTGTAAATTTACAATCAGTAAAAGGCCCTCAGGACTGTTTAGTAATTTGACTATATTTTTTGTTCTGTTCTCTCTACTTTTCTTTACAGTGAAGGCTTCAAAACTTCTGCACTTTCCTTGACCTTTGCTATATTTCTTAAATTTCTCCAGTGTCTTGGTAGATTTCTTGTATTCTACTTCATAGAGAAGCTATCATACATATGGAAGTCTATCTGGTACCTTCTTACAAACCTATAAATCTATCTAGATGAGCTCTTACCCTTTTAAAAATTTCTACTTCATTAATGAGGGAGAAGTTCTTCCTATCTACAGACAGGGCCACTCTCATAACTTGGACCCTATTTCCTTAGAAACTTTAAAATATCAACCGCCTCCTTTTTCCCCAATATATGCAGTAATTGACTTATAGTTATATTCTTTCTCATCATAATTAAACATCATCAATTATCTCCATTAAAAAGAATTTCTCAATTAATATGGCCTCTCGTTTCTTATCCTCCTCATTTACAATAAAAATCTCTTTGGACATATGATAGATTATATATTTAATTAAAATATTCCCTCCCCATTTCTGCCTTATTCACATTAGGTTTGGCCATGTGACTTACTCTAGTGAATAAAATACATGTGAGAGTGATATGAGCCACTTTCAAGAAGAAGCTTTTAGAGTAATTGCATGGTCCTACCACCTTCATTTCTTCTTCCACTATAAGACTAACAATGTCAGACAATGGCTGTCTCTCATCCTGATCCTGAATGATGCAAGACATCACCAGAGCTGATGTCAGTTGACAATGGTAATAGTTTGAGCATAAAATCAGCCTTTGTGATAGAGTGCCCATATAATGTTAGGGTTGTTTTTCACTGCCTCATATATTAGCCTACATTGACTTATACATAACTTCTTGCCTCCATTTTCTCCCTCTGCATTATTCCTGAAACCATTTAAGTCTAATTTCAGGACTATCTGTTTCTACATTCAGTAAGTTAAGTCATTATTTTTCAGTACTATCTTAACAAAGTTCCCTCCAAACAGCCTCTAAAATAGTTAATCATTCCCTCCTTCTTAAACATTCTCTTTTCAAAAATTTTATTGCAACCTGTTGACGTAGACTATTCCTGATTTCCCCATAATACCCTGTGGCTTTGCCCATTTACTTGGCCATTAAATACTGAAGTTTCTCAAGATTGTATCCCAATTCTTCATCTTTTCTCATTCTATATTATAGTATTAAAAATTTCACCCAATCTCTTATTTTATATTCTTTCTTTACTTATATGATGTTCAAACTTATATCTTCAGTCAAAACTCCTCTGAGTTTCTGACATATATCAAATTTTATTTCTCTACTTAAATATCTTAAAGACAAATCATATTCAATATGTCCAAAATGTAATGCATAACCCTTGACCTCAGGTTTGTTTCTGCTGTTTATTTCATTTTCCCTCATTATCTCATAAATTTCATGAGACAGAGCCCATGCCTGTTTTTGACCCTTATGGTACTCATGGGAAGGTAGCTAAATTCCAATCATGGTAAAAATATAAAACATTAACAATTACACATATTAGTGTGGATCTACAGATAAAAATGTGATTTTAAAAATTAAAAGAAAATAAAGTTTGTCATTAGTGGATTGATTATAGTGAGACAGCTGATTTCTCAGAACCGATAGTGGAAGCCAGAGTTTAGTTGAATATTTAAGGGGCTGTAAGAAAACACTATCAAGTTAGAATTGTATACTCAGTAAAAATGTCTTTCAAGAACAAAACAGATACAAGGGCTTTTTTTCCATATAAGCCAAAAAGTGAATAGTGTGTATTGCCAGTGGCTCCTCTCTAAAGGGAAGTCCAAAAGAAGACATATTCTAGACTAAAGGAAAATTACACCAGATGGAAACCTGAAATGCAAGAATAACGAAATACAGGAAAGTGGCAAATACATAAATAAAGTTATACAAAAATTTACTAAATAAAACCATAATGTATAGTTTGGTAAAGTTAAAATTTGGAAAAAAATAAAAGAATAATTCAATACTTAAGTGTCTATAAATGAAAAGAAAATCAAAGGAATTATATACCCACATTCAGGATGCTGTTATCATTTTATTTTAAAACAGTATGTCAGTTACACAGATGTTTAGTGTATTGTTTTTCTTTATATCTTACACATATTTTTAATAAATATTACATTCTTTTAAATGATATTTAATAAAATATAACACGCACTTATTATCTCGAGCTGAGTATGAAACATGTTTATGCAGGTGTCAAACATCATTTATTAGTGAGTAAGACTGGCTTATTTTACTGTTTCTCATATTTTTTAAATTGTATAAGTATTCCAAAAACTGACCCATGTTTTAAATTTCTGTAGTTTAGATATTTAGTCTATAATTCTGCACCAAAATAGTTGCAGCGTTTTCTGTAGAAGTGTGAGATGTTAGTGGTTGCTTCTGACATCTGAACAAGATGTGCTAAGTACAAAAACCACAGCACTATGGGTTTTGTTTTAAAGAAAATTATATAGTTGACATATTTGGAAAAATGTGATTAGTGAGGTCATCTGGGATTTTATTATCTATAATGATCTCAATAAATCTCAAGATTACACAACAACAGTTGAAGATCACCACACATGTAAAGGCATTACTATAATTCTAAAAGCTATTCCAAATTACTATATTTTCATGCCAGAAATGCAAAGTATCTTGATGCTATAGGAGTGATACACTTACTCTTTCCAGAATCTGGTTCTATAGCATAAAACATAAGGTCAAAAGATAGCCTATGTAAAGGGCAGGTGATTAATATGAGGAGTATCATCATGTCAGTTGTTTATATGGCCTGTCCTATAAAAGAGAATGTCTACACCTAAGAGCCTAATCATTTTAACAAAATTTTAGCAGTAATATATAATAACATATTTATATAAACAGTAAGATAATAGCTCCAATCATTTTAAAACAACTTGGGAAACTTCAGCTAGAGAAATAGGAAAGAGATAATACACTGTGGAATACTATAGAGCAGCAGTGGGGAATTTGTCCATGGTCTTGAAGAAGTTACCAATGAGTGTGTGTGTGTGAGGAGGTTGTTTTGTATGATCAATCTATAAATTACTTTCAAGATTACCTATCAGTCAGTTTTATTGCTTATTTATTGTCAGTTATAGTACCTTTTGAGAAGAAACAAATTTCATAAAAAGGAATATTGTAATTATTTCAGTTTATATTAATATTTGAAGAAAATCCCAAATGACTATGAATCCTTCCTCATATTTAAATACACTGAAAGTATGAGTTTAAAATATCAGAATGTCTGCCACAATAAAGCATTTTCTTATAAAAATATGCTGTTTTTTCCTCCATTACTCCCTCTCCTTTTCTGCACTGCTCTGGAGGCCTGCTTGGGTGGATGATGTCTAGGACATATTGTCAAACTAGCAGGTTTTTTATTAGATTTTGCCTGTAGGAAGCATGTGCAGAAGAACAGGAGATTAGAAAGCAGGGAGGGAGAGAGAGAGATTGAGGTATTTCTTCCCTGTGTCTTTACTGCTTTGGTAAAATTATCAGAAATGTTGTAACTTTTAAAGACTAAGACTCCCATGGAATTGTATCTCTTTTAGGGCCCCAGTCTTCTCTGGGATCACCCCTGTGTTCATTCGTTTTTTAATGGAAATAACTTTTTCCTATCATTGTTATTCTCTGGGTCCTTCAAAATGCTTTATTTATATCCTTAGACCTGACAACCACTCTGTAAGTAGAGTCACCCTTCATAAGTGTCTCCGTTTAAACCATCAGTAAAACTTATTTCCTGCCAGGATCATGAATGATACAGAAGGTGTTTAAACCATAACTGATACAGTTGACCCTTAAACAACATGAAGTTCAGGGGTGCCAACCCCTGTGAAGTCAACAATCCATGTATAACTTTTGACTCCCCCACAACTTAACTACTAATAACCTATCATTGACCTGAAGCCTTCCTGATAATGTAAACAGTTGATTAATACATATTTTACATGGATATGTTATATACCCAGAGAAGGAAAACTCTGATTCCAAAAAACCTCCGCTGCCTTGCGGCATACCTCTTCAGGGGAAAGGCTAAGGGAGTAAACCCCGACAGAAAATCCGGAGCCGGAGTCCCTAAGGCGGTTTGACGTTGTAGTCAACACCGGCAACTCCTGCGGCGCACCTGAAGCCAAGCTGTATGGACTCTGTCTTTCCCTTGGATCCTTCAGCTGCGAAGAGAGGGGGGGTCTGCTGCATGGGCAACAGCAGACCCTCCATATCACCCTGCCCAGGCTCTGTAGCTTCAGCTCCACTGGAGAGGACACTCCAGCGTCATCGCAAGATGTCGATTCAACACGGGAGGAGACAGATACCGTGTCACTCCCGAGTCGGACTGCACAGCCATTCTCGGCTGTGCAGATAGACTCTTAAGAAGCTACACCATCGTCTCTTGAGACGGACGGCAGCCGACGATGTTATATACCATATTCTTACAATACAGTAAGCTAAAATTAGTAAGCAAACCATAAGTAAAATATATATATTTATAGTAATATACATATTTATTGAAAAAATGCACATATAATTGGACTTGTGCAGTTGAAACACATGTTGTTTAAGGGTCAACTGTATATCCAACAGAGAAAATATTAGTAGACAAGAAGTAAATATTAAATGCCCATAAAATATACAAGTTAGTAGAAAATAGTCAATAAATACTGCAAAAACATGGCTATTTTTCTTCAATACCTTGCTCATTGTACCCATTAATGATAGTAGGTATCAATAAATATTTTTAAAATATTTGGAGTTTACTAAAAAGTAAGCTCAAAATTTTGAAATAGGTATAACTAAAATCAAGAGTTCCTTTATATATACTTAGGCTTATTAATTTTGCACATTAGTTTCACAAAGAGAAAAAAACTGGGCATAAAACCCAAAGATTGCCCCCAGAATTCTTTCCACACAACACATACATAGATGCCATTAATAAATAATGCAACATTATTTATAGAAAAAATATCTGATCTCTTATTCTTTGATATTAATTACATTGAAAAAATTCTTCATACCTGAAAGCATTTTATTTAAATTTAAATGTGATAAAAGTGTTCATAATTACACAGAAGATGTAAATATACTAAATGATAGTCTAGGACATAAAGAAGATAAGAATTTTAAAGGCTCACATATGTTTCCTCAATAAAATAATCTTCTTGCAATAAATCAATACCCTAAAGGAGTCTGCTGGTGGACTTAAAACACGTTCCATTTTATGAATGAAGACCTAAATATTATAATAGTGTAGCAAAGATGATAGGACAAGGTTATTGTAAATGCTATTTTTTTCATAAATAAGTTGAATAGTCTGGAATTTAATACCAGTTTTAAAATTCAGATATTCAGAACAGGAAAAATAAGTTTCAACATAACAAATGTTAGATGTTTTGCAATTTTGGTTTTAAACTTCAAGACAGTAACTCAATGCAAGGAACGAGTCAAAGATAAATTCCTGATACAGTTCACTGAAAAATAAAATATAACAGCTGATAAATGTGAAACAGTCACCAAAAAAAGTGCCACTAAATTATGGTGGGTGAAACTTTTAGTATTTTATTTATTTCTATTTATTTATTTATTTAGTTTTTTAATATGCTTTATTGTTTATGCTATTACAGTTATCCCAATTTCTTTTTTAAAAAAATAATTTATTTGTTTGTTTCTTTATTTATTTTTAGAGAGAGGGGAAAGGAGAAAGAGAGGGAGAGAAACATCACTGTGTGGTTGCCTTTCACTCACGCCCCCAACTGGGGACCTGACATGCAATCTAGTCATGTGCCCTGACTGGGAATCAAACCAATGACACTTGGCTCGTAGGCCAATGCTAAATCCACTAAGACACAGTAGCCAGGGCTTATTTTTATTTTTAATTACAACTGACATTCAATATTATTTTATATTAGTGTCAGGTATACAGCATGGTAATTAGACAATTATATGTTTTATAAAGTGATCCCCCAAATAACTCAAGTGTCCACCTGGGCCCATACATAGTTATTACAAAATTATTGACTATATTCTCTATGCTATACTTTATATCCCCATGACTATTTGTACTACTTGTACTTCTTCATCCCTTCATCTTTACACCTAGTTCCCCAGACCCCCTTCCATCTGGCAAACATCAGTTTATTCTCTATCTGTGAGTCTGTTTTTGTTTTGTTTGTCCATTTATTTTGTACTTTAGATTCTATATATAAGTAATATCGTATGGCATTTGTCTTCTTCTGTCTGAATTATTTCATTTAGCACAATACCCTCTAGTTCCAGCCATATTGTTTCAAATGGCAAAATTTCATTATTTTTACAGCCAAGTAATATTCCATTGTACATATGCACCAAAACTTTTTTATACTCTTGTCTATTGATGGACACTTGGCTATTTAGATAATGCTACAATAAACACAAGGATACATATATATTTTCTAATTAACATTTTGGGTCTCTTCGGATATATAGACAGAGGTGGAATTGCTGGGTCATAAGGTAGTTCTATTTTTCAAAATTTCTGAGTAACTTTCATACTGTTTACCATAGTGGCTGCATCAATTTGCATTCCTACCAATAGTAGATGAGGGTTCTCTTTACTCCACATCCTTGCTAACACTTGCTGTTTGTTGATTTATTGATGATAGCAATTCTGACAAGCATGAAGTGATAGCTAGAATGAGTTTTCTTTAGAGGCTGGGTCTCCAGTAGACCCAGAGTCTTAGATTTAGCCAAGTTTTACTCTTAAAAAATTGGAATGCGTCTCACTTATAGTAAAGTTGAAAAAACAGTAGTAGTTTCAAGTAGGCACAAATATAAAAAATAGAAATATTTAAATTTCAATTTAATCATCCTTCTGTTTGTCAGATTTTTTGGCTCCACTGGCATCTTCTGACTACTATATTGAACATAATCACATATTTAATTAAGCATTAAACTCCAAATTCTGTAGCAAATTACATTATTGATCATCTGATGTAAGTTTTAAAACATTCTAAGTAACATTAAAAGGTATAATAGTGGCCTATAATATGTATTATTACCTCCTTAGCCAGAGCGGCATTTGATGAACATATATATTTCAGCTTAAGTAATTTCATTGATCACCCTTCGTTGCATAACCAATCACTCCAAAGTTTAGTAGATTAAAACAATAATCATCGGTGGGGCATTCACTTCTCATGAGTTATTTTAAAAAATTTTAATCTGAAAAAAATTAAATTTGCCAAAGAGTTGAAAACAGTACAGAGGGTTTCTTACAACCTCCAACTAATTCCTCTAGCACAATAGAAACTAAGAATCATTGGTACAATGCTAAACTAAATTTAATGAGTGACCTAAAGGCTGTACTTGGATTTCTCTAGTTTTTTCTGCTAATATTCTGTTTCTGGTCCTGATTAATGCTAGAAAAAGTACATTGAGTTTTGTATATTGTCTTCTTAGTCTCCTCCACTTTGTGTGAGTTCTTGGGTCTTTTCTTGATTTTCAGGACCTTGAAAAGTTTGAAAAGTAATGGCCATATATTTTGTAGACTGTCCCAACATTTTAAATTTTCTACTGGAATTGTGAGTTTTGGAAAAGGTAAAATGCCCTTACTATTATTTTATATCTTAAGGTACTTGTTATCAACATGATATCACTGGTATGGTTAACCTTAAACTGGTTAAAATTATGTATGCCAATTCTCTATTGTAGTCACTCTTTTTCACTTTCTATACTCTATTTGTTAGAAGCAAGTCATTATATCCCGCTCACACTAAGGGTATAGGAGTTAACCTCTATATCTTGAGGGAGTCGTCGGCAGCCGTCCGTCTCGAGAGACGATGGTGTAGCTTCTTAAGAGTCTATCTGCACCGCCGAGAATGGCTGTGCAGTCCGACTCGGGAGTGACACGGTATCTGTCTCCTCCTGTGTTGAATCGACATCTTGCGATGACGCTGGAGTGTCCTCTCCAGTGAAGCTGAAGCTACAGAGCCTGGGCAGGGTGATATGGAGGGTCTGCTGTTGCCCATGCAGCAGACCCCCCCTCTCTTCGCAGCTGAAGGGTCCAAGGGAAAGACAGAGTCAATACAGCTTGGCTTCAGGTGCGCCGCAGGAGTTGCCGGTGTTGACTACAACATCAAACCACCTTAGGGACTCCAGCTCCGGATTTTCTGTTGGGGTTTACTCCCTTAGCCTTTCCCCTGAAGAGGTATGCCGCAAGGCAGCGGAGGTTTTTTGGAATCAGAGTTTTCCTTCTCTGATGTGCCCTGACTGGAAGATCGAAACAGCGACATTTAGCTCGCAGGCCGACGCTCAATCCACTGAGCCAAACCAGCCAGGGGCTTGAGGGAGTATTAGCAAAGAATTTGTGCACATATGTTAAACTTACCACAGCGATAAATTAGTTTTTATTAGAGATAGGAGATAGTTTTTGATAGAGATAGAGTAGTGCCTAGGAAAGATACATAGAGCATCCAAGATAGAAATTTGACTTCATTTTGACTACTGATCATTTTTTAATTCCTGTACTTATTTTATACAATAGACAAAATACACATAAATTATATCTTCCTCCTGTCATAACTATACTACACCAAAAGTTTTAAATGGTTGATAAGCATTGCTGCAATGCCTAAAGATCTCAATTTTCACCATTAATTTAATTTGAGAATTACAAATATCTACAATTACACCAACACCCCCACCCCCCACCCCAAAAAACTTGTTCTCTAAACACAAGATATGGAAAGTTTCTTGTTTTGCTCTGTTTTTTAGTTTCTTGGATGGAAGGCCAACTATACATAAATATTATGGTCCCCAGTGAATACCAACGATGGTACCAAGAACATCTCCATATAGTACTGGAGAGGTTCCAAGATAGCAGATTCTTAAGATTGCAAATTATATTACTAGCACTAAAGTTCTATTTTATTAGCTATGATACTTATATACAGTGTGGATCAAAAGTAGGTTTACAGTTTTGAGTACATGAAACACAGTCTATATCTGTATTATTTGTTATTTAATGTAATATTTTCTATACAAACAACTGTAATTCCATATTTGCCCCATCCTGTATACTTTTAAAAAGATGAAGTGTTCCTCAGACTAACAATTCTTTTTCCTTTAAAATATTTTTTGTTTATTTCCAGTGATTAGATATTATATAACTTATTAAGTGATCATCCTGATAACTCTTTCACCGATCTGAGACCATACATAACCACCACAATATTACTGACTATATTCCCTCAGCTGTATTTTACATCCCTGTTACTATTCTGTAACTAACAATTTGTACTATTTATTTATTTATTGTTTTTCTATCACAGTTGACCCAGATTTGTACTTCTTAACCCCTTCACGTTTTTCTCCCATTCCCTCAATGTCCCTTCCATCTGGCAACTGTCAAAATGTTCTCTGTATCTATGAGACTATTTCTGTTCTGCTTGTTCATTTACTTTGCATGTGTTTTTTAAGATTCAATTGCTAACAGATGTATATTTATTATCATTTTATTATTCATATTTTTATTTATTTTTTCTTCTTAAAGAAGACCCTTTGACATTTCATGTGCTACTTTTTTGATGGTGATAAATTCCTTTAGCCTTTTTTTTTTTTTGGTCTGGGAAGCTCTTTATATGTCCTTCAATTCTAAATGTTAGCTTTTCTTGGTAGAGTAATCACGGTTGTAGGTCTTTTATTTTCATCACTTTTAGTATAACTTGCCAACCCCTTCTGGCCTGCAAAGTTTTTGTTAGGCAATTAGCTGACTGTCTTATGGGAACTCCCTTGTAGATAATGTAGGTAACTGCTTTTCTCTTGCTGCTTTTAAGATTCTTTCTTTGTGTTTAACCTTTGTCATTTTAATTTTGATGTTTCTTGGGGCTTGGGACTCTCTGTGCTTCCTGGACTTGTATGTCTATTTCCTTCACCAGGTTAGGGAAACGTTTTGTCAATATTTTTTCACATGGGTTTTCAATTCCTTAATCTCTCTCTTTTCCTTTTGGCACCCCCATGAAGCAAATGGTGGTACACTTATTGTTGTCCCAGAGGCTCCTTATAATATCCTCATTTTATTTTAATCTTTTTTCTTTTTGCTGTTTCAATTGGGTCTTTTCTGCTTCTTTATCTTCCAAATCTCTGATCTGATCCTCTGCTTCATCTACTCCACTGTTGATTCCCTTAAAGTATTCTTCATTGCAGTTAGTGTATCCTTCCTTTCTGACTGGCTCTTTTTCATGATTTCTATGTCTTTTTTATGCTGTTGAAGACCTCACTATGTTCATCAACTTTCCCCCTAAATTAATTCAGCATCTTTATAACCAGTGTTTTAAACTCTGCATCTAGTAGATGGCTTGTCTCCATTTTATTTCATTCTTTTTCTGGAGTTTTGTTCTGTTCTTTCATTTGTGACATCTTTCTTTGTCTCCTCATTTTGGCACCCACCCTGTGTTTGTTTCTATGTATTAGGTACAGCTGCTACATCTCCCAGGCTTGGTAGAGTGGCCTTATATAGTAGGTATTTTCTGGGGGCCAGTGGCACAGCCCCTGCATCCACTTGATCTGCGTACTCCAGGTGTGTCCCTTCTTCCCCTTGTGCGGGTTGTGTACACCCTCCTGTTGTAGTTGAGTGTTGACTGCTGTTGGCATGTCAGTGGGAGGGATTTACTCAAAGGCCCATCAGCTGTAAGCACTGGCTATATCCACCACCCCCATGGAGGATAAGCTGTTCAAGGGACCACTCCACAGAGCAGGACTCAATTCAGTGGGACTCTGGTGCCCACTGAGTCTGTCCTTCAAGTGCATTGCTTGTGAAGATGATTGGGTGGTTCTTCAACATGGTCTAAAACTGTCTACTGGATGCACTGGCTTTGAGGCCTCTGGGCAAGTGCAGGCCAAGTTCAGCTGGCACCTGAGTTTCACTTAGAGCCACTTGGCATGAGCTACAAAGCAATCTGCAGATGGCTGTTACTAGTGCTGGGCTTGGAGGTACCCAGGAGAGGCTAGCTGCCATTAGTGCAGGGCTTGGGTAAACTTAGTGAGAGGTATGGGGCATGCCAAGACCAGATGCTGCTTATTTGAGAGATTTTAGGAAAGTCTGAAGCATGAGCCAACACAGGCCATTTATATGGAAAAGCCACTGTAAACAGGTGGGCCTGCAAATTGGGTGGGGTGGGGTGTCAGTGAACCACCAGGGTGGGGTGAACAGTGTCAGACAGGTTGATGGGGACTCACATATGGAGCCTGCCTGCAAGGGAATGGTTCAGATAAGGAACAACAGCCTCTGTCAGCACTTCTGTCTGGGAGTAAGCTGCCCCTCTAGCTCTCACTCTGATGTCAGACAATTCAATTCCTCCCTGTATGTCCCTGGCACCTTTAAAGCTGCTTCCCCAGAAATAGAGCTCAGAGAGAGTTTGAGTAAGTCCATGTGTTGACCCTTTAAAAGCAAAACCTGGGACTCCAGCAGCCTTTGGTTCCAATTAGTCACAATCTCCACTAGTTTCTACAGCCAGAAGTTATGGGGATTTCTGTACCTGGCACTGGAATCATGGGTTGGAAAAATGTTGTGTGGCTGGGTCGTATTGCTCCTCAGGAGGGACCTCTGCAGCTGAGATATCGCTCCTTATTTTTATCTACTATACATTACTGTAGGTCCAGTCCATTCAGTGTCTCTACCAGTTTTTGATGGGGCTTCTTCTTTATATACTTAGTTGTAGGACTTCTGTGCAGGTAGATTTTTGGTGGTTCAGAATAATGGCTGTTCTGTAGCTTAGTTGTAATTTTGATGTGGTTGTGGGAAGATGTGAGTACTGCATTTACCTATGCTGCCATTGTTCAGACTAACAATTCTTAATAAGCTCTGTTTAAATTTAATTTCTATTTCCATTTGACAGTGATTCAATATAATGATAATACCACCAGTTTAAGTGCTCTAAGTTTTCAATTTGTTTTCAGTTATTCACCAGCCAATTTAATTTCCAAGTCATAAACTCTTCCATCCTCTCTTCAGAGAATAATAATTTCCTTTGAAATATTTCATGAGGTTTTTAACTTCAATTGAAAGAGTATATCAAATGGAAAACATTTTGTATATCCAAGTCCTATTGTTCTATAAATTATCGAAACAGTAGCACTGTATATGTATTTCAGAAAATACATATTCCTTTGAAGAATTCTTATAAGTTGAAAAATTTAGTGCTAATCTGATAACTAGTAATATAAGAAAGAAATAGTTTCAGCCTTTACTCTCAGCACACCCTTTTCTACTCATGGCAATTTGGATAGATCTTGTTATTCTTTGTATCCTTTCTTACTGATTAATAAAAATAAATAAAAAATAATTAAAATGTTTACTGAAAAAGTAACATAAATACATGGTGACCATGGAACTGATTTTTAAAACTTGTTCTTTTTCTTTTCTTTTTCTTGTTATGGGATGAAGAAGAAAAGTGTAGAGTATTGTACCTCATTTGTGAACAGTTTCTTGACTTCTGTTCAGGTCATTTTTGTTCCTTTTATTCAGTTCACCCTAAATATTCCTGTCATTCTCTTTTAAGACATCTGTCTCAATCATATTTTCCAGTCCATTGGATGCCTTTCTTTTTCTGTCACTTGATGAAGCTCTCCTTTAAATCAGAAGTCATGGTACATTCATTTAGAATCTTCATGGTTTTCTAAGCACAGTGGACACCCATTAAATACTTGTTTAAGGACACCTTTTCTTTTAAAAATTTGAAATTGCATATGTTGAGTGAAGAAAACTGGGAAGCATAGTAAGATAAAAAGAAAAAAGTGATCTATGAGGTAGGTACTTCTGTTATTTCCATTTTCAGATGCAGAAGTTGAGCCTTAGAGATGCCAAGTTGCCCAAGAATGTGGTGCCAGTGTCAGTTTCTCAACCACCACATGATATTGTAAAGGATTGTAAGCTGCTTGCCAATGTGTTTTAATGAAGGAGCTAAGGTTAAATATCACAATTACATGACAGCCAATTAGGGGATATGTTTTTGCATCCATTTATTGACTTATTTATCATGTCTTTAATATCTCCCTGTCAAATATTAGAAACTATATTTGTCACACATTCTTTAGCTGTCCAAAAGCAGAAGCAGAGGGAAAAAATGGTTGGATTTAATATTGGGATCAAGGGCAGTTTGAGTCCAATGACTTTGTGGTCAAGGAACTGAGAGTGTTCCTGCAAATCTTAATGAAATGATTGATTGGTCAGGTAGAAAGTGAAATTATTCAGAAGAGATTGAGAGTACAGAAAAATAAAACTTGAGTGACTGGGGCTGTGTGTACATCTAATTCAAATTTTAAAAAGATGAATAACAAGAATAAAGAAAAGGACTAATATAAGAATGGTTTACTGTAAAAATTTTTGCACATGGAGTTTTTTGGATAACGGCAAATTTCAGGATGCACTAATATGAGGAAATTTCTGAAATGAGGGGAAAGTAACTGTGACACCATCACCCTTGATATTCACCCAGAAGTGGAGATGAGAAAAACAGAGACTCTGAGCCTGGTGTATTTCTCCCCGTCCCCAAATGTGAGGAAATAAATAACCTGGAGACCATGAAACTAATATGAAATTAACATCACATGAACACATGGAAATTGTTAATTTTTGTTGGTAAAAACCAGTTTTTCTGGTTATGAAGCTATAATCAATGAAATCATCTAAACCTTTTTTGATCCTTCTGATATTTTATCCCTATTATTGTTTGGAATAATGTATTGAATGAAAGATTTTTGTTTGTTTTTGCTTGCATTGTCTAAAGTAACACTTTCTCTAATTTGCCTGAAAATATAATAAGTATACAGTGTTTTCATAAATGAAGGACAAATCCAAGTTGAGTCTATCAGCATACATATCATTTTTAAAGTGTTCATGTTTTTTTCTCTGCCTTCCTTTTCCAAAACTGAATACATGACTTTCCCTGTTTAAAGTCATGGTTAAGAGCATGGATTTTAGGAACCCATTGCCTGGGTTCAGATTTTGCTTCAGCCACTTATTAGTGTATGACTTGGGTAAGTCACTTAAATTCTATGACCCTTTGTAACCTTATCTATAAAATGGGGATAAAATGACATTACCTGCCCCACAGTATTTCATAAGGATTCAATCTATAAATACATGTCTCACATTGACTGGCATACAGTAAGGACTAAAGCAATGTTGGCTATAATTTTTATAGTTATTTTTAGTAGAAGTGCCAGAATCCCTATGGTAATTTAAATTTTCCTTCTCCAGATTTTTATCAAGTCCATCAAATCTCTTGGAGGTGTAGTTATAGAAAGTGCATATAGTATATGTGCCAGTGAACCTTGGAATGGTAATATTTTCACTTCTGTTTTCTCTTTTATTTATTTATTTTTAGAAAGAGGGAAAGGGATGGAGAGAAAGAGGGAGAGAAACATCAATGGTGGATGCCTCTCATGTGCCCTCAACTGGAGACTTGGTCTGCAACCCAGGCATGTGCCCTGACTGGGAATTGAACCAGCAACCTGGTTTGCACACTGGTACTCAATCCACTGAGCCACATCAGCCAGGGTTCTATCTCTTTTAAGTGAAACTCAGGAATTTGTTGGCTCATGTGCCATAGCAGTACACTGAGCTAACATTTTCAAAGACCAATCAAAATGACTCACTGATTCCCAGGCTGCATGTTAGAGCTGAGCTCAGACCTTTTAAGTTTTACAAATAAATTGTGGCATGTTTTCCATCCTTAAATAAATTATCTTAACATTTTAATGCAATGCTGTTGATTTCTCATGTTGAACTATTTCTATTGATACTTGTCTTAGAGGAGATGACTTCTACTACATAAATGAAAATAATATTACCTACACAGTTGTCTATTCTAGCTGATTTATAAACATGTAAGACATGTCTCTATCAATCTGTAGAATATTGAACAACCAATTGTTTACATGTAATTCCTTTATTCCTTTTTCTTCATTTTTATTTAGCAAACATTTATTGAGAAGTTCAAGAAACATTCTTAGTGATACAATTTAGGATGGGAGATCAACATAAAACAGTTCTATCTGTGCAAACTCAATAAATAATGCCCACTGCTCCTCCTGGTCCAAGCATATTTACCCCCACATAAAACAAGACTATGCTAACTGTGCTATATTTCCCAGAGGATGCACTCAATGGCTACTTGGTGGCTCAGTCATAGGACAAAGAAAGCCCTACTAAGGGAAATCCTGAGGATGACTTCTAATTACTAATCCTGAGCTCACCAATCAATTACCAAATAAGGCTCCGATCCTCACACATTTGTAATCTGTAAGATAGGATAGATTTGTTGTTGTCGCACTGGGAACTCTTTCAATTTATACAATAATTAACAATTTGCCCCAGCATCTCCCTTGAAGCATTATTTTTACCACAGTAGCCTAGTGGCAAATTGGATAAACTCTAGCATGACTCATTCACCAGCTGTGGGTCTATAGGAAACTACTTAGTTTCTTTGTTTCAGAGGATTATATGCTGTGCTTTACTGGTGTGTTATAAAGATAAATAATATAATAAATGTAACTTGAGCATAGGTTCCTTTTGCAGATGTGAGTGAGAAATCAGGAATCAGAATGTTTCCCTTTTATTTTCCCACATTAAGAAACAAACTGTGTGGTGGCAAATGTTAATACAATGTGATGTTTAAAACTCTTAACCCTCAGTACTGTTACCTGAGGAACAAATATAATTGTTGTTGCAAGAATTGTAGTGTAGGGGGAATATCTAGCATGTATGAGATTACCATTTCTTTACAATGTCAAGGTTTTTTTACTTGACTTCTGAAAAGTAATATCTCATGGTAGGGTAGAATGCATAGAGCCTCCATTTTTTTGTTCTTAGTTTCTTCATCTGTAAAGCTGAGGAATTGGATAAGATAGTGTCTAGATATGTAGATAGATAACGTATAATTGGCAGCTATGCAAATTTGCAAGATTTCTTTCTCAGTTCTCCATAGGACAAAAACATCACTTCTTAAAACACATCAGTAATCATTTTTGGAAACCTTGTAGATTCCCCTGATATAAAACTGCTCTCACCAGTGACCTTTAACAAATGGTAAAATATTGTTATTAAATGTTCTTCAAAAAACCATGCACAGGACATAGTTAAGAATTAATTCGTGTGCGTGTGTGTGTGTGTGTGTGTGTGTGTGTGTGTGTGAAGATATGGGAGTTCACTAGCTATTAGGGAAATGTAAACCAAAACTACAATCACACCTGTTAGAATGGCTAACATCAACAAGACAAGTAATAACAAGTGTTAGAGAGGTTAAGGAGAAAACAAGAAACCCTCATTCACTGCTGGTATAAATGTAAACTTAAATAGCCACTATAGAAACAGTATGGAGATTCCTCAAAAAAATTAAGAATAATTACCATATGACCCAGCAACCCCTCTTTTGGGTATCTACTCCCCAAAATTAAAAACATTTATTCACAAAGATATATGTATTCCTATATTCATTGCAGTATAATTCGTAGTGATGAAGACATGAAAACAACCTAAATGCCCTTTGATAGATGACTGGATAAAAAGATGTGGTACATATATACAATAGATACTACTCAGCCATAAGAAAAAATGAAATACTGTCATTTGTGACAGCATGGATGGAACTTGAGAATATCATGCTAAGCAAAATAAGTCAGAAAAAATCACGAACCATATGATGTCACTCACATGTCAAATAGAAAACTGAAAACAAGTAGTGAACAAATAAGACAAACACCCATAGACACAGAAAGAGAGTGGTGATTACCAGAGTGGAAGAGGGTTAGAGGGTATTAAATGGGATCAAATATATGGTGGTGGAATATACATACAATATACAGATGATATGTTTTAGAATTGTATACTTGAAACCTATATAATTTTATTAACCAATATCATCCCAATAAATTTAATAAAAAAGCACAAACAAAAGATATGGGAGTCAAGAAAGATACAAAGGCATGCATATGTATGTAAGTGTGTGGAATAAAAGAAGCATGAGCATTAAAATGTTAGTGGTTTTGAGGGGGTGGTAGTATCATGAGGAAGTTTAACTTTATACCTTTATTGATGGCATTTTTTTAATTGTGCAAGAATTACCTATATGATACAAAAATTAAAGCTATAGTGGGCATTATATAGTGGGTGTCCTGAAATTCTCTGACCACATGACTTTCTTGAAGAAACTTCTCCTAGAGTAATACTTCTGGTCTTTTTACTCTCCTCCCCATGGCAAAAGAGATGACATTTCAATACATGGAATGACGAAAAAATGGAGTATGCTCAGATAGGTGTTTTTTCTTTCTTTTGGGTTAGCCTTCTGAGGAAAAGGCCACATACTGGTGTGCATGCTGCAATGTAGTCAGGGGCCTCCTTAGGGGAGCTGGAATTCACAGCTATGCCAGTACTTGTGTGTGTGAGTCTGTCTCATTAAGAGGAGAAGTCTGACAAGCCAAGTTAGTTGTAATTCTAACACCACATTCTCCAGTCAGCTTTATTATGACTTAAGTATGTGAAAATGTCACTTCTGATTTCTCTCTCTCTTTTTCTGTTTATGAGTGTGTGAGTGCATATGTGTATGTGTGTATATGTGCCCTGAACTCAGAAGAGTAAGAAGGAAGTTTTTATTACTGTTTCCCCAAAACTGAGAGAGATTTTCTCTCTTGTTGCCACTGTTTATCAGCTAATATTCATTTCCCTTCTCTATAGTATACCTAGTTCCTTTGATGAATTTCCTCTCCTCCAATTGGTATACTCTTGCAGGGGGTTGATAAGTGCTGAAAGCCAGAGAGGTCTCTGGAGCCTCTTCTGTTAGGAATTTGAATTGAGTGGAGAAACCAAAACCAGAAGACATGCTTAGCATTAACACCCTGATCCTAGAGCAATGGGATACTTGAGTGCTTCAGTCACACCAAGAGCTCTGGAGTGTCCAAGTTCCTGCTTTTTCTGAGACCAGCTCTGTTGCCTTCCATTCAAACTTTTTTGTTTCCCTAAGATCCTTCTATTAAATTCCTGATATGCTTATGTTACGCAGAGTTAGTTTCTGTTTGCAGCAAGAAAATGAAAAATAAGCAATCGTTGCCTGAGTTATCAGTAGATGAAATTCAATAGGTACCAATGGCTTTAGTGACAGCATGGATTATTAAACTTTAAGTAATGTTAACATGAATCACTTTGTAATTACTTTATGACTAGAATCAAATGAGTTACTTACTATGAGCGGTAAAGCTATAATAAAAATGTTATGATACAATATTATTATATATGCAAAATAAAAATATTCATTAGAATTCCTAACTTGCAAAAACAATCTGTACATAACACATGCCATTTAAAATATTTCAGCTATGGCATATCTACATTTGTAGAATGTAAATTTCCTCTCAGTCTGTTTCAGCATTTGTAAAAGAGAATACCACCTTCCTCAAAGTATCATGAATTAAATGAAATATCTATTCAAAGTCTTTGAAGACCCTCCATAGATTATGACCCAAATGTAAATAGCAATTCCACACTATTTTTTATTGATAACCAGATGTCAGGTTTATGCCCTTATTAAGTAGAAAAAAAGGGCTAATATATGAAGTTATTAAGATCATATAAAAAACTATATCTAGCCTTTTAAGTCAATTTGACAACTTACCAACAACACATAGATGAATTGTGTGTGTGTGTTTTAATTAAATAGAAACAGAAAAGTATTCTCAGTGTTAGAAAAAATTTTTAAACCACATAAATGCACAGTAAAACCGCTTTTTCACTTTTTGTTATTGGTATCCTTCCTTCAAAAGCATATTCAGTAACTGTCGAGAAAGTTTATTCAGTAAAAAAGAACATGATGATCCAAGATAATGAGGGATTATACATTTATAGTAGAACCACTATTTCTAATCAATATATGTAACTGCCTTTTTAGGCTACTGAAAGCAAATGAACTAGCAATGGGAGCTGCCAAATGCTTTCAGGTTGTTAGGAATGAGTAACCTTTAGGCAAAGATGTCTCCAAGGGTAATCCATGGACTATTCAAGTTACTTGAAGTAACTTTTTAATAGAGTAGATTTGCAAAATGTTCTCCACCCTTCTGATTTATTAAACTACAATTTCCTGAGATGTAGAAAACAAAAATAAACAGTTTTAATAAATATCCCACGTATTTTCATGAACATCAAAATTTACCTGTGATTGACATTATTGTTATCACTGAGCAGACAGAAGGCAAAGTGGGACCACTATGCGATGTTGGAAGAGTTACACATTGATTATCTTTGGAGGCTGCTGTTGATATCACAGTGTCAATATTCAGCAGCTCTGATTGCAAACCTTAATTCATACTTTATAACTGCCATGAAGTAATGACCAAAATAGAAACTGCAAAAACCCATTCCATTTGCACTTTTCAAAGCCTCAATTATCAATGTCATTAAGTATGAGATGTATGAAGGGCTGCATTTTGATCTACCCATTAAATATTAAGTAAATCATCTACATTTTTTGGAAAATTCAATTTGTTTCACAATCTATTTGATGGAGTTTGGGCTTTTAAACTAAGGAGCTGAAGAAGAAATAAATTCTTTGTTAAAAAATTTGGACCAAGAAAATATTGAATAAGCTATTTTACCTAATGAGAATTATTAATCTTTAGTCTTTGGTTATTTAGTATAAACTTGAAATATGTCTGAAGAGAAAAAAATTTTATCTAAAAAATCCATTTCTTTCCTTGGAAGTGGTACAATACCTGGTTTGCTTCTTTAAAAAGTAGTTTCACATTACCAAAACTAGTCAGTGCCACAGTTAAGTGATAATCAGGATGAGTGGCTCCAAGAGCCACAATCAGAGTTGTAGCATCTCAACACCTATTTTATCAAATCAAATGCTAAGCAAAGTGTCTTCAACTTAAAACCAAATTATCCAAGCCTCCTTGGTTATCTGTATATTCATGAATATTTTCAGTAATAGAGTCTAAACCAATATTATTTTGTAAGGGTAAAAAGTATCACCTTCCTCAGTGCAGGTCATCCAAATTGGTTCAATCTCAACACTGAGTCCAGCAGTACTGCCCTAATAACATTTCCTCACCCATATTTTATCTACTTTTTTCATGCTCTGTTTATTTAAATACCTTCTTTTATCTTTAGTCCTGCAAGCATGTCAAGTTTGCCCTCTAAAGAGACATTTTCTTTAACTTGTAATTTATTTGTGTTAGACATTCTCAAACAATCAAATAGTTCTTTATTGAAATGCAGTAATAGTTATCAGGTAGAAGTTGTTGTTTTTAATAGGCAAGAAAGTTCCAGTGAATAAGTACTGTTTACTTGATTTACACTATATATATATATATATATATATATATATATATATATATACACATACACACATGTATGTCTTTTTTAATTAAAAATATGTATTTTAAAAAATCACATAGGTACTTATGCATCAAATCTAGTCATTATATTTTATCAGAGAGAATAAGCTGTAACTTTATTTCATACTATTACAATAAACTATTGTATTTAAATATTGCTACAAATACTATTGTATTTAAATATACTATTACAGAAAAAAGTTAAAATAAAAATATTGTTATAGAAAAAGTTGATAATTAAAGGAAAAAGAATGTAGGATCCTCAGAAAATGACCTTTTGTAATGATAGGATGTTCTTAGAAAATATATATCCGACTAATAACAATATTTTCTGATAAAAGTAGAACTCACAGAAGAAAAGATTGAAAACCTAAAGAAAGATGAAGTTGTGTAATAATTTTCTCTTCCTATATATGGATAAATATGAAAACAAATAGGAGAAATCATAAGTGTTCTAGCATCATTCACATAACCAGAGACTTCTAGATAATTTTAGTTATGATACATAGAAAAAACTATCTTTTATGACGTGAACTAAGTTGCTGAGATCACTCAAAATAGAGAAACTGTTTTATTAGAAATTGGCAAAATTTTTATATCTATTTCAAGGTGCATTTTATTGTTGTTGAAACGATTGGCAATTGATGGGCTCCTTATGAGTCCCATGTGGTTTCCATACAATCATATAAATTTACACAAATTAATTTTGGCTCAGTGATGATGGATTAATTCCTAATATAACAGAAGATGAACATGTCCTTTGATCTCACTGTTAATGGGCCCATCACTCACTATCACTTACTCCCCATTTCAATGGTGATGCTGAAGAAAAAAAATGGCTTTTTTCATTTCTTCCCTTGGTTAACATGAGAAATTCATTTTTGGTCTATTAAAAGCCAAAGCATTAAGTTATCAGGCCTTGGGCCATTTCTTTCATCACTGTTCCAAACTTCCCATTAATGGCTGTTTCTGCTGGAATTTCTGGGGATGAGGTTCAGCACTGTGTGACTGAGCAAAACCTCCAGAAAACTCTGATGCACAGTAGGTCTTCAAATACTGATTGCTAATGCCCAATTCAGTGCACCTAGGGTTAGGCCCCCAAATTTGCATTTCTAACAAGCTTCCAAGTGATGGTGATGATACTCCCTGGGAAACTCATTTTTGTTATAGCTTTGGTGAATGAACCAATCTGTGATTTTTCATAAACTGCCTTTTATTTTCATTAACTTATTATGATGAAATCTTACCACAAAGCTATAGATAAAATTAGGCAAAAAATACAGCATCAGCTTACAACACAACTCTTTGAAAGAATGTTTTTATGTGAAATATGAGCATAGGATAGAAATTATACAGCACCTATGAAGAAGTACATCTTTTTTGAATGGATAAATGAGGAAAAGGAAATAATTTGGTACCAGTCTGAAACACACAGAAATACAAAAATCTAAAAGCTCTAAACCAAGTTGTAAATGAAACTAAAGAGAGGACAAGACACATGAAATAAATCAACTACCTGAAAAAAGAGGCTTTTAACCAAAGACAGGGCGGGGGGGGGGGCGGTGAGACAATGACTGGTAGAAAAGGTTAGGTCATTAAAGGGGCTGGACCATTCGCAGGGGCAGCAGGCAGAAGCATACGTCTAGTATTCCCAAAAAGGAGTCTGAACCACTGGGTACCACGGGACTCTTAAAACATAAGGCTACCATATAAGACAGGGAGTCAAAGTAGATCTATATAAAACATAGAAACAAACAAAAAGAGACAGCTAAAATGGGGAGACAAAGAAACAATCTCCAAATGATAAAAAGGAGGAATCCCAGGAAAAAAACACTAAATAAAATTGAGAAAAGCAAATTTTCAGAGATTGAGTTCAAAGTAACAGTTATAAGGATGCTCAAGGAACTTAGTGAAAACTATATTAGTATGAAAAATAACATAGAAACCTTGAATAAGAACCAGTTGGGAATGAAGAATGCAATATCTGAAATGAAGACTACATTAGAAGAAATAGAAAGCAATCTAGTTGAAGTAGGGGACTGAATCAGCAATCTGGAAGACAAGGTATATAAAATCCCCAGTCAGAGCAACAAAATGAAAGAAAACTTAAAAAGAATGAGGAGAGTTTAAGGGTGCTTTGGGACAACATGAAACATAATAATATTCACATCACAGGGATATCAGAAAGAGAAGAAAGGGAGCAAGGGACAAAAACCTGGTAAAGAAGTGATAAAAAACTTCCCCAACCTGGTAAAGGAAAAAGTCATCCAAGTTCAGGAAGCACAGAGATCCCAATCAAGATGAATCCAAAGAGGCCAACATCAAGACACAACACAATTAAAATGGCAAAATTTAAAGACAAAGAGAGACTCTTAAAGGCAGCAAGAGAGAAACAATTAGTTACTACAAGAGAGCTCTGATAAGGCTGTCAGCTGATTTCTTAACAGAAACAATATAGGCCAGAAAGGATTGACATGAAATATTCCAAGTGATGAAAAGCAGGGACCTGCAACCAAGACTACTCTACCAAGCAAGGCTCTCATTCATAATGGAAGGTGAAATAAAGATCTTCCCAGGCCAAAAAAAAAAAAAAATGAAGGAATACATTTCCACCAAACTGGCATGGCAAGAGATGATAAAGGGACTGCTTTAAGAAGAAGAAACAGAGAGAGAAACATAGGTACAAAGGGAAAAAATGGCAGTGAAAGAGTACCTATCAGTACTAAACTTAAATGTAAACAGATTAAATGCCCCAATCAAAAGACACAGGTTAGGTGAAAGGTTAAGAAAACCTGGCTTGCATATATGCTATCAAGAAGAGACCAACCTCAGAACAAAAGATATACATAGGCTGAAAGTGAAGGGATGGATGAAGTATTCCATACAAATGGAGACAAAAAAGAGTAAACCCATGTCTTTATGGTCAGTTAATATTTGACAAAGGAGGCAAGAGCATACAATGAAGTAAAGAGTCTCTTCAATAAATGATGTTGAGAGAACTGAACTGGTCCATGCAAAAAACGTGAAACTAAGCCATTATCTTTCACCAAAAACTCAAAATGGATAGAAGACTTAAATATGTCATTATACCATAAAAATGCTAGAGAAAAACACAGGCAGTAAAATTTTGGATATCTTGTGTAGCAATATTTTTACTGATATATCTCTTAGGGCAAAGGAAATAAAGGAAAAAATAAACAAATAGGACTACATCAAATTGAAAATCTACACAGCTAAAGAAACCATCATCAATATGAAAAGGGAACTGACTCTATAACATATTTGCTAATGATACATCAGACAAGGATTTAATCTCCAAAATATATAAAGAACTTATACAACTCAACACCAGAAAGACAAACAATCCAATTAAAAAATGGGCAAAGGACCTGAATGTACATTTCACTAAAGAGGATGCTCCACAGACATATGGAAAAAATGCTGAACATCACTAGCCACCAGAAAGATGCAAGTTAAAACTACAGTGAAGTATCACCTCACACCTGCCATACTGGCTATCATTAATAAATCAAGAAACAAGAAGTGCTGGAGAGGATGTGGAGAAAAGGGAACTTTAGTGCACTGTTGGTGGGAATGCAGACTGGTGTAGCCACTGTGGAGGACAGCACAGAATTCCTGCAAAAAACTAAAAATGGAACTTCTCTTTCACCCAGCAATTCCACTTTTGGGAATATACCTGAAGAATCCCAAAACACCAATTCCAAAATAATTATGCACTCCCATGTCTATAGTAATGCTATTTACAACAGACAAGATTTGGAAACAGCTTATGTGCCCGTCAGTAGGTTAGTGGATAAGAAAACTGGTACTTCTACACAATAAAATACTATGCAGCAGAAAGAAAAGGAATTCCTACCTTTTGCGACAGCACGGATGGAAGTGAAGACTATTATGCTAAGTGAAATAAGCCAGACGGTGAAAGACAAATACCATATGATCTCACTTATAAAAGAATCTAATGAAAAAAATAATCTAATGAGTAAAAGAAAATCAGAGGCATGGAACAGGTTGACAGTTGTAAGAGGGGACAGGGGAAGTGGGGTCTGAGTGAAGGAATGTGAAAGAATTAGTCAAAGAACATATATAAAGGACCCATGACATGGACAATGGTGGGGGGTGGGTTGGCTGCAGGAGTGCAAAAGGGAAAAAGTGTAACAACTTCTAATAGCTTAAAAAAATATTCAAAAATCCTGGCTGTAAGATATGGTATGCCACCAGTGAGAATGTGGGGCCTCATTCTTCCCTTTATTCTATTTTATATAACATGGGTCTTATGGATTGCCATTAAATTGCTTCACATTAATGTACTCCTGGATATTTTGGATAGAAACCCTGGCAATGATTCTGTTACCATATTGAGTGGCCAGTGATACTCTCTTAGGATTTTCTCCTTTATAGTTATTTATCTGGGATGCTCATCTGCGGCTTATAGACAAATAGTGTGTTATCTAACTTCCATCATGAAAACCATCAGGGGCCAGACATATCTGCTTCTCACAGCCTTAAACCCACTGCCGTATAATTCTTATGTTTTGTGGAATGTCCTTCCATAATAATAAAATGCACCCCATTTTGTTGTTTTGGGAAAATTATAGCTTCCTCTCAGGTAATTTTAAAGGCTGAAGGAGTATTCTCCATGTGACAACTTTATCAAGATTCACCTTGAGATATTTTATGCACTCTGTTTTTTTAATCCATGGGAGTTAACTTTGTTCATAAATTACTATTTCAAGGGCACTACCTATCACATAGCTGACTGTTCCAGTTATTAAGGGTAGTTTGGGGTAGATCTAGTATTGGAAGTACAAACTTAGAAAAATAATTTCTACTTCAGGAAACAGTCGTGATATTCTACGAGGTTTGGCAAAGAGATCTTGCTATTCTGCTCATTCAAACATTCTTTCCAGAAACATTAGGACACAAGGGCAGCAAACAAAGGGAGAAGGGTCGGTGGCAGCAGTAGGAATTAGGTGGCTGGTACTGCTCATGCTCACCCATGCAGTACACAAGATGAGGGCTAGAGATGCAGTGATGCATATGCCCACGAGCTGTTCAGCTGCCGCAGATCGCACAATCATGGTATCAATACAGGAGAAAAAAATGGGAGAGTATACACACACCTACCAACACACTGCCCTCCCAGCTGCCCCAAACCCAGAGCTAATTTGGTCAATGAAGCTGCCCTTAGGAAACACTTTGTTTAGCTTGTGAACTGCAGTGCAGTGGTTAAGGGTGGAGTTCTGGAGTCAGACCCAGGTGCATTAAAAGTCAGCCTTAGACACTTAAAAAACTCTTAAACTATGTTACTTAAAAATCTAAGTTTTAATTTCCTCATCACAGGGATATTAAGAAGCTAACGAATGCAGGATAAAATTGTTTTTAGATCACAGAAGAGAGGGCACAACATAAATCCCAGGTGTCTGCATCTCAATGGTATCTGGTGTGCATATAATCCAGGTAACAACATGAGGCTTAACCAAGAACATGATGATAGCATACCACACCGGTAGAGCTTTCCTTCTAATGCAGTAAGTGTCTAGTAATGCATTTTTTGAATAGTTTGTAAAATTCAGTAAACATTCAGTTCTTTATTTTTATTGTAAGGATAGTAATGTTCACAATTACTCAGAACATTATCCTGATAGTCAAATTGTGGAAGCTCCTACATGTGCTTGGGGGAATGCTTGGAACATGGTATTCATGAGGGCTATTACTACAGCTGTTAATTCTTAAGGTCCAAATATTTCCATTTTATTTCCATTTTAATCGTTGTTAAAACCCCAAACAACATTTTATGTACACCCTCTCTTCCATCAGTGTTACAAATGTATACAATCTGATGAGCTGTAAATATGACCCAAAACCCACAAAAGCCATATGTTCTCTTTTAGGAGCTTATGTTAAAAAGAGATTTCCCAGCAAACTTTTTTTTTTTTTTAGCATAGTAAGGGATTTCAGAACAACAAAAACTTGCTGTTTTAGCAGCTTTATTGCTGTTTCTTTATGCAATAAAATAAAATCCTAATCACATAAAGTCTTAATTCTAGCAAAGCTATTTTTCTTTATAAGCAATAGACCTAGATTTCTAAATGAGTAGCAAGTTTCCAACCACAGCAGCACAGAGATAACACACAGAGTCCCAGAGCAACTCATTGACCTGACAGCAGTAAATAATGACATATCATCAGAATCCTCACGGACAGTATCATTTTGCCAAGAAGCATCGGGCTTCTTTTCTAAGTAAGATTTGATTTTGCTGCTATTTCTAGAGAGCTTGAGAGCATCTATATCAATAAAAGGCAAACATGCTCTTTATTCATCTGACATGATCGCACTTACATGCTGAAAAGGAAGAAAAGAGATTGGGGGTAGGGCTCAGATTCCTAAATTTTTCACATGCCAGGCTCTACTTTAAGCCATCCTCATGGAATGGCGGAACCTATTCATAAAAATCCAATGCTTTAAACACATATTCAAACCATTAAACACAAACAACAGTTCTGAAATGGAGTCACGTGTGCTAAGCTTCACATCAACAAACCGAGACTTAATACTTAACCTAATTGTGGTCTCAGCCTCTCCCAGGAATGTAATCTTTAAGAAGCCAACCTGGAATTATATTGTTAGCACTAGTGAGGTCATCTGCCACATAGACCCCTACCATCCCCTAAAGAAAAGTGACCTTCCCAGAAATCCTTGAATAAAGCCAGTTTGATCTTTAAATGTACTCAGTTGAATTTTTTTAAACAAAACATTACCACTGAAAACCTGTAATTTTTAGCAGCATTTGCAAATGTATATTTTTGTCTTTGTTATTACAGGAGAGTTTATGAGTTTGTAATTATGGGAGAGGAGGGATGAATCTTGGGGATATTTATCTGATATTCCCAAGAAGAAGCAGAGCATGAGAAAATTACAAAATGTAATAAAGAATGATTAGGTTTTATGAAGATATTGTATAAAACATGATAAAAAGCCCAAAATGGAGTCGTTTTGGCTAAGCTCCATGTCACCAAACTGAGACTTAATTACAGGTTCTGTATGCTCTCCCAGAAATGAAATCTTAAACCAGTCACTTAGGAATCACGTAATCAGCACTAGTTGGGTACTTAGCCTGCCAACCCCTGAAAGAAGGTGAACTTGCCACAACCAAGTTACTTTTTGCTGTTGTAACTCCTTGCTCCCACTCCCTTCTGCCTGTAAAAGATTTTCTCTTTGTAACTCCTAGGAGCTCCTTTTTATCTGCAGATTAGATGCTGCCCAATTCATGAATTATTGAATAAAGTCAAGAAGATCTTTAAAATTAAGTTAGTTAAATTTTGCTTTTTAACAATACTAACAAAATATTCTAAATGATTTTTTCACTTCCCTGATTTAATAAAGGAGAAAAAAAAGTCATGGCAGGCATTATTTCAGAAGGCTGAACATTTTTATTTAGACTATCTAGGGTGGAGCATTTATGTATAACAGTTTTGGATACAACAAAACGGGGTGATTCAACAGTTACAGAGAAGTACGAACTAACTGTATTGTTAGCATTAGTGTTTATACATCCAACTCCATAAAAAAGATAGTTATAAAGTATTCTTTATCTATTATTTCAAATGATTTCACGTTTGTTTTATGTTATTCACTGACATAAACTGTCTCTACGACCAGTGTTCTGTTTAGGGGTAATTTTGTTTTTAAAGCTAGTTTTAAAGTGGGTTGTTTCCTAAGCACTGAGAGCTTAAGGGCATTGACATCAATAAAATATTAAAGCAATATCTAGGACACTGCCACACCTTTAACTTCCATTTCCTCCATTGTGTGTCTACTATGTACTAGGAATTTCTGGCAGGCTGAGGATTCAGCCAAGAACAGCACAGGCTACAACATCTTGTTCCAGCAAGGAGTTGGCCATCCTTCTGAGGCCAATGCAAGTCCCAACTGTCCACAGTTTATGTCCCCATTTGCTTCTGCTTCTCCTTCTTCTTTATCAAAACTTTAGTCTTAAGGGTAGAGAAAACAAGATTCTTCTAGTCTACCACAGAATGAGGAAAGAGTAACAAAGACAACAAATTTATCCAAGAATCACTGTGGCCTACACAATAGACAGTAAGCATCATGTACTATTTCACTGATTTGGAATGGGAAGGCTCAAAGTTAATTCAAAGTTAATTAGGTTTCTTTTCAACTCCTGGCAACATTTGTTAACTCATTTTACCTTTACTTTTATTTCCCTGCTCAGGAGAAAGAGAGAGAGAGAGAGAGAGAGAGAGAGAGAGAGAGAGAGAGAGAGAGAGAGAGAGAGAGAGAGAGACTAATATTTTCATCATAATATCTTATTTGGAAGCTGTGAAGCTCAATGAGATAAGGCATCTTATCTTAAATACAATTTCTTGGGAATTCTGGTAGCCACTAAGAAGCTTTGTTTATTTTTACAATTTTATCTAGAGCAGAAGTAGCAGGAAGAGGAACATAGCAGTGGCAATGGTAGGGCTACTGGTAGTCATGGTAGTAATATTTATTATAAATCACTACTAAGTGGATTCATGTGTATGGCACTGTTCTAGGCATTATTATAGATTAATCGTCAGAAGAGTATACTCTTAGTCTAATTTTCAGATGAGCAAACTGAAGCACACAGAGTTAAAAAACTTGGCCAAGTTCACCTACGTAGTAAGAAATAGACCCAAAATTTGAACCTACATAGTCTAGCATCAACTTTTGTGGTTCTAATGATTATTATATACTCCCTCATTTCTATGCCCTATTACTGTGAAAGGCATCCTTTTAAATATCATCCTATATATTTTTCATAGAAAAGGTTTGAGAGATAAAGATACTGCAGCTAAGAGTATTAAATACCTTTCCCAAGGTTATAAATGATAGATATAGGTGTGTAACCTAAGTTTTCACTTTTGTTTCTGCTATAATCTAGAAACAACATATATTTAGATATACAATTTAATATGCTATTGACAAACAAAGCAAAACTATTTTAAATCCTTGGGTATTAACTTATGCTGGGGGATGGAAAGAAGAACCAAACTTTAGTGATTTTTATCAAAGTCACCTTCAAGTGGCAGTTTTAGACACCACAACCTTGGCTCCCTGGCCCTTCACTCAGGAGCCCTGACCACAGGCCCCCCGCTCTCTGCCTGCATGCCTGGCCTAGGTGCTTATACAGCTGCATTAATTAGATTAGTGAGAAAAAAAGAAAACCTGAAGAAATTAGCATCAATGTTGACTTTAAAACTCAAAAAGGAAACAATTAACAATGACCTTCACAGTGAAATGAAGAACGTTAACACAGGAGCCCTGAACCTATTTTCAGTTCCATAAGGATACTTACTCACTTGAGTCAGCAACATTTGTGAATGTTTCACTGCAGAAGGATTTATATTATCCTGAAGTAAACTTTCTTTTCTCTAATTAATTGTCTTTCATATCATTTTCTTATAGAGGCTGCTGAATGTTTAATTATTCAAGGGGAGAAAGGGGAGACATTTAGATACATTCCATGAATATAGAAAAAGGAGAGCTAGAAATATCAGTGGAGAGCTCTCCTGAACTCCAGACTCACACATACATCAAGCTGCCCCTCGTCCTCTCCACTTGGATATCCATTATACTGCTCAAGCTTACAAATGACCTCATTTCTCCCTTTTAGTGTATTCTCAACACAGCAGCCAGAGTCATCCGCTCAGAAAGCCAGTAAATTACACCTCAAACGAATATAATCATATATGCCAATTATATCTCAGAAAAAAGTCATCCTGTTACTCCTTGCTCAAGATCTATTAAGTGGCTTCCTTCCTCTTTCAGAGAAAGCTGAAGCCATCAGAGTGGACTCCTGGAGCTGCATGATATTTTCACCTGTCTGCCCTCACCTTCTCCATCACCCCTGCTGCATCCACTCAATGGTCTGTACATAGTTCATCAAATTTCCCAGACATTACCCTCCCCCAGAACCCTGTGCATGCAACCTGTCTGGACAACCCAGATGTCCACATTGCACTTGTCTACTTCCCACCTTTATGCAACTGTGACCTGCTCAGGGAGGCTTTCTTTCCTTCACTCCCCTATTTAAAATTGTAACTTTGTCCCCAGCCACTCCAGCCATCTCCGTCCTATATTATTCTACATTGTACCTAGCCCCCTGTCATATACTGTGTATATTACCGTACTTTATTCATTGCTGCACACTCCCTCTACAATGTGCACTGTGGGAGGACAAATATTGGACTATTTTGTTCCTGCTCTATTACCAATGCAAAGAACACTGCTTAGCACATAGTCAAATGCCCAATGCATATTTCTCGAAATAATGAGTAAAGGAATAAATGAATGACAAGTGGAAGTTTATTTTGTAAAATAAGGAAAAGAGACTAGATGCAAAAGGACCACCTGTGTACCTGGCTACTAGGGAGTACTAAAGAGCCTATTAAGTTAATGACCTGATGTGGTCAGATGTTGGGCAAAGGTAATAAATAACAGTGAATATTGGTTCTAGATATGCTCACCAGTGGAGTCAGGCAACACATTTACTCTGTAAGTACAGTAGCCATCCAGTATTTGTTTCTCAACTTGCAATCACCCCATAACCACAGGCCATTTTAAAACTTTCCTTATCCCTGTCCTTCTAGTCCACCGCCCAAAGGTACATCTCTAAACACATATCCTTCAGCCAGGGGCAGGTAACTTAACCTCCTGGTGCCTCTTTATAGAGAAAAGGCTTTAGGTTCCAGCAAGCATATGACACTTTCAAATCTAGCAGAGGTTTCTCTGGGACTTCGCTGGAGGCAGGGCAGTGTGCAGATGTATAGGGGAAAATGCTCTTCTCCCTTCTACTGCAAGTTGCGGATTTTTTTAGCTTTGGCCCACAGCAGTTGCAAAGAGAAGTTCCCCACAGAAGAAACAGAAGGCCTTATTATCTGAGAGGGCAAGTATTTAGGTGGGAAACGTTATCTGACATTTACCTTGGTGAGCTCACTTCTACCAGCAGATACAACACTCATAGCTGTCACCTCCCTGAGCAGTCAACAGAAACAAAAAATAAACTTGTCATCTGTGTTTTATCTGTTGCTCTGTACCTGAGAACAGATATTGATGCCAACAATTTTTAAGATTACCATTTAAAATAATTTTCCTTCTGTTATATATTTTATGTTTAATTAAGTTACTGAGATGCTAATTTATTTTTCAGCTCCAAGAATCTTGTTCTTGTAATTTTATGTTCATATTTAGTAGCATTTCACCTCCTCATGCTTGTCACCATCATTCTTAAGCAGGATTTCTACTGAAAAACTTCACTTTAAAGAAGGAGAAAAGCTGAGTCTTTGTACCTGCCAAGGTACCTTCCCACTATGAAATGGGGTGACAACATGTCACTTCCATCACATAGATTCTCCATGTGAAACTTGGTTTAAACATTTGATTTTAAGTTGAGTCAGCTACTGTATCCATTATATTCAATACTAAAAATAAACACACAAACACAGCCACAAACGGAAAGCAACGACAAAATAACCCCATCTCATATCTGGCTGAAAGAGACCACAAAAGTCCAGACAGAATTTCACAAGTAAAATCCATAATGACCCAGGAAACTGAGTTGAACTGGAATGTTGGAGCATTAAATACTGTCCAAGGCCTCTGGCCTCCAGGAAAATAGACTTGATGCATTGAGAGAGGGCCAAAGGGATGGGTGTTTATCTTTCTCTTTAAAATCCTCACATATATTGGGTTGGCCAGAAGACTTTTTTTCCTTTTTTTCCCATAAGATGTCTCTAGTAGTGCTTAGTTGTCTTTAACTTCATTCGAAATAATTTTATTAGATTGTATTTTGACAGCTGTCCTATCAACATGCATTAAAAAAAAATCAAAATTGGTGAAATTTTGTGTAGCCATTTTAATACTAAAGATGGAAAAATATGCAACATTTTTGGCATATTGCTTTATTTTTTCAAAAAGGTAAAAACACAACTTAAATACAAAAAAATGTATGCAGTTTATGGAGAAGGTGCTGTGATTGATTGAACATGTCAAAAGTGGTTTGCAAAATTTTGTGCTGGAGATTTGTTGCTGGACAGTTCTCCATGGTGAGGTAAACCAGCTGAAGTTGATAGTGATCAATCAGGATGTTAATCAAGAACAATCCATGTTATACCACACAGGAGATAGATGACATACTCAAAATATCCAACTCAATAAACTTATAGGTGAAAATGGAAAATGTGTCTTTCATGTAAAAAGCCATATGAACATTTTGGCCAACCCAATATAAAATCCTACAAATTGTTTATCTTTTAAGAAAGATTTTTTAAAAGATTTTATTTATTTATTTTTAGAGAGAAAGAAAGGGAGGAAGAGAGGGAGAGAAACACCAATGTGTGGTTGCCTCTCTCTCATCTCCAACTGGGGAGCTGGCCTGCAACCCAAGCATGTGCCCTGACTGGGAATCAAAACGGCTACCCTTTGGTTCTCAGGCCAGCGCTGAGTCCACTGAGCCACACCAGCCTGAGCTAAGAAAGTTATCTACACATGGGATTACACAACTTTTAAAATTGGAAGGTCTGTTAACGTAATTTACTCCCAGAACTTGACCTTATGGAACACTGAGCTCCAAGGGAGTGCAGTAAATTGTGGTCAAGCTGGACAACAGAGATCCTAAATTTGACCCCACTGTTTTCCTTAGTGACTAAGTAGGAGACAATCTACTATACTATAGCCTTTTTGGAGAATTACCGAATTTCCTTAGAGTTTAATAAAACGAAGAATTAAATGTCTCACTTGACAAATGAGCAAGCAGATGCCCATAAGTGCTTTGCCTCATTTAAAATCTAGTGAAAATAAAGTACGTTTTCTTGCCATATACTTTTTTCTTTATAAAATTAAAGAGAAATTAAAAGGATTTGGTATCCTTATAAATCCTGGTTCAAATAAAACCATTCACAGAAGTTAATATTAAAAATGATGGAAGCTGAGCTTTTCTAAAGAAAATATAAGTGGGGCTCTTTTGAACCCCACTTGATCTTGAGATTTAGGAGTATCTTGGACACACATTTGAAGCTACAGTTGTAGAAGAAAGAATATTGGTATAAGTTTCAGTTTCTTTGCCTCTGGGACAAAGAACTTGAACCTTTTCAGCTATTTCTAAACCATTCATGAGTTCCATGGCTCATCTTTTCAAGCCCTCATATTTGCTTTGGCAGCATTGACACAGGGGTGGGTAACACACAAGGACTGAGCATTTACTGCATCCCAGGCACCACTCTGATTCTCTGTGAGCTCTGGAGTGGAGCCAACAAAATTCTGGACTAACGCAGTTTAATAAGCATCCAGGCACCTGGGACCCAACAGAGTATGTCCCCATGTGGTGTTATACTGAGTTGTTGCAAGCCATGAGGGACCTTCAGGGAGTCTGCCCAGTGACTTGTGTCACTGGAGAGGCAGTGTCTTCATGGGAAACAGAGCAAGGCATTCTGTAAAATTCTGAGCTGCTCTTGTCTATTTTGCCTCATTTTGGTTATTCTGAGATTGTAAATGTGCAAATGATGTCTATATATTTATAACACTATAAGCTAAATAGGAACCTGACACAAGATCAGTTCAGGAAGAATATATTTTTTTGAAACTAAATAAAACCTCTTTTAGTATTGATAAAAATATTCAAGAAAACTATTTGAAGTTGGGGTTGACAATGGCTTCACTGAAAATAAATTTTGTATTCACTTATATTGAGGAGAGTCAGAAAAGAAAAAAAGGAAAATTTGGCAATATTCCCATGAAACATCATATTATAGACTTCTGTTTTGTACAAAAGAGCACTCATAACTCTTGTAGCAATGGGCTTTTAAAACATGTGTGCTTTCTCTTGAAACTAATATTTACAAAAGGGAAAGCTGAACATTCAAAAAGAAAAAAACAACAACAACAAAAAAAACCAAAGCAGTTAGATTTACCTTCAAATCCAAGAACAGCAGTTTTTGCACAATTCAAAGGCAGCCATTGAAGATAAAACATTTGCTGATGGTGAGACCAGAGAACGTTGCCTCAGATGTCGCTGTTAATTATCACCACAGAGCTGAACATCGGAAACCAATTCACATATCACAATGGCCATGCCAGTAATCATGAGCCACCTTTTTAAAATTTTTAAACAAAGTCACATTTTTCTTTTAAGAATCTTTAAAGCTGAATGCTTTCAAGACACTTTGTGATTATCTTCAGATTCAAAGTGCCATAGCAGTTAGGGATTTAAAAAGTGTTATCAACAAGCCTAGTGCTGGTAGCTTGCACTTGAAGTTCCTAGAGGAGGATAAATGCAGGTAATTGCTGCAGTATGAACTACACATAGTGCTATGTCAGCAGACACACCAACTTGCTCAGCTTCTGGGGAAGTTGCCAAGGACCATTCATGAACCCAGTACTAAGTCACATAAAAAAAATCCTAAGAAAAATATTAATGCAGTAGGATTTTGTGGCTAATCAACTCCATTCATCCAGCCCTAACTAAGCTTTGTCAGGATACTATGAGCAGTTTCAAAAGAATGAGCGATAGGATTATGATTCACCCAAAAGATATGTTTCAGTGAGAAAAGAAAAATGATATTCAGAAATACTTAAACATAACAAACAAAACAGATATTTCTTCGAACTATTATTACTTAAAGACATTATCCCCAATTCTAAGGTGATCACAATTTACGCTCTACACACTAATGACTTTAGACCAAAACAAGCATAAATACCTACCTAATTCTTGGCAAATTTTGCTAACGACAAAACTAAATTCCCATGGAATTCAGTGATTTCCTCCACTTATATTTGTACTTTGCATGTTGTTTCTACCTCCTTTGCTCTCGGGTTCGGCACCCTATCATCTCTGTGTCAGCATCCACTTCTTCCATTCCTTCTTAAAATGTTTATCCTTCAGAGAAGATGAAAATAAGTTTTATTAGATAAAATCTCATATTTTATCCCACCTGCTCTTCTCCTTCACCCTTTTACACACACCATGATGTGGAATAACTTTGAAGGACAACACATTTATTGTTCCCACATTGTAGGGACTGTTGACAGGAGAGAAAGAAGGTTTATTACTGGCTAACATTTCCCAGAAGGTTCCTTTTTCTCAAGATCTGGCATTTGGAATTCTAATTCCTAGAAACAATTGTTCTCTCCTAGTGCCAGGAGCTTTAGGTACCCTATCTTGTATAAAGAAGTGCTTTTATTGATGACCTAATTATCAACCATTAAGTAAAAACTGAAACTTTGAAGATGAAAGATTGATTAATAATAGATAAACTGGTCCAAAATGCCTGAAAATTGAAGATATTCATACCTAGAGGAGGTAAACACTATGTCCATGGTCACCAACTTGTTGTAGAAAATTGATAGGTCAAGATGTTATTTCTGAGCTATCCCACAGCTGGTAATTGAGTCAGGTCTAATATCTAGGTTTTATTAATCTCAATTATTCCTTATCCAAAATATCATTCTTGTCTTTAATGAACGTGTCTTTCACTTGGGAGCATGTCCAGAAGCTAAAATGATGCTTTTAATCACATTATTTCTATTTTTCAGAAGACAAACAATGAGATCATTTTTTGGAGGTCAATAATCAAGAAAATATGCAAATTTAAGCATATTTTTTTACATAATATGCACATCTTGGCCTGTCCCAGTTTATGAAAATTTTGGGAAGATTGAAGTGAAAACATTTCTTCCCATCTGACTTCATTTCCTAGTTCTCACAGAAACACACTGAATCAAGAAATGTTTTGCAGTGGCCTTTGGTGCTTTGACAGCTGCAGAAACACAAATGAGTAAGACATGACCAGAAGTAGCTATGGGCAGAAGAAACACGGGCAGAACAAAAGTGGATTTACAGTTGTAAGAACATGAAACAGAGTTTATTCTTTTATTATTATTTATTAAATACTGTAATTTTATTATACAAACAACTGCAAACCTATTTTTCTCCTCCCTGTTTTAGCATACAAAAGCATAGATAAAGACAGTCTCCAAATAGATGCTAAATTGTGAGAAACAGAATGGAATTCACTAAAACAAAATCTAGAAAGACACGCAGAGTCTTTAAAAGGTGGAAAGACAGAAACTATAATCAAGGTAGAGAATTAGCATGATAGACTCATGAAGAAATAAATCTGGACAAAGCAGAGAAGAGGTGATCCAGCACAGTGGGAAATAATGCAGAAATTAGTTCCAGGGATGCCAGATTAAAACTCCTGCACAAGGATTTAGACTTAATGCATTATGGAACAGTGTTCACATTCAATTTCATCTTTACTTTAGATTTGCCTTTCCTACAATTTACTAAACTTCTTTAAGAAGCAGAGGTGAGCACAAGAAAATTAATAAATGAATATGAAAATTCGTTTACATTAGTCCTAAACTGAAGATTCCCGAGATCTTAATTCATGCCTTTATTTGACAAAATATTGCCTCTCCATCATCTTGCAAAAGAAATTGCATTTCCCTCATCCTTTGCTATTTCTTTCAAACTGGCTTTACTTACTTATCTATATGTTTTTTCTTATTAAAGCTATACTTATCAGTGGTCCCATTGTTTTTCCTATTCAGTGAAGTGCCAATTGCAAGCATGGAAAAAGAATACCACCAGTAAAACTTGGCATCTTTCCACCACAGTGATCTATAGTGAAGTCTGGACCATTTTTCTAAACCATTTCCATATGCTCAGGTCTAAAACCAAGGCTTAGAAGTGTTACTACTACTTAAACCTCAAAGTTTATATAAATTTAGCTTTTCTTCAGGCAAACTAAATATAAATTTAAATTTCTCCACTTTTGAAAAATAAAAGGCAACCATGCTTAATATAAACTACTACAGACTTTTTAATCAAGAAAATGTCAATAAATTTTAACAAAATTTAATATGAGTAAGACTTATTTGGTTTCTTTAACAATAGAATTAAATATTAGATATTTAACTGCCCCACCCAAATATTTATTTTAATATTCATGTGTAAGAACAGGACTGGAGGAAAGCACAGAGTGCTCTGACAATTCAAGGCAACAAATAAGTAAGATGCTAATCCAATATGAACTACTGACTCTCTTCATTACAAGCAAATCATTTGATGTACAGCTCTTTTGTCCAGCTCTGTGGCACACCTAGTCAAAAACAATTAAGTAATGAAGTCATACTTCTGTACACAAGTTCTGCTACTTGAAAAAAAACTCATGTTACTCCAATGCGTTTTGTAAAATTTACTCAGACTTACTCAACTTAGAATACTTAGGGAAAAAAAATGTGTGTGTGTGTGTGTGTGTGTGTGTGTACATGCACAGTATCATGATTAACTAAGGTTTTCATTTTACAATTATATGACTATCTTTATGTTACAAGCTTTGAAAACATAATTTGGATTATACTAATATCCGAGCTTTTACTCACTCCTGAAAGAACTTTAAGTAGTGAAACTATACAAATCATTGAAAATGTAACCTCCTTGAAAAGTAAAAAGTGTTACGAAGGTAATTGGACTGTTCTTGTTCTTTAATGTAAGGCCTCCTCGATAGCCCAAGACACAGGAAATGTGACACGACCAAGTGCAAGGATGAAAGGGAGTAGGAATACAATGCCTGGGTCCTTTCCTTATCAAAGGGCAAATGTGAAGAGCACAAAGCTCCGATAATGTAATACTGGCATTGATTCTGGCTGAGAGAAAGAGCAGACATACACACTGCCAAGGACTTTAATGGTGTATGCATTTATTTCCACTTTCTGTGGGGGAAGGGAAGCCTGCAGAAAACAAAGAGAGAAGGCTTAGTTATGTTTACACTTTGAAAACCTTGAAAGTGCAGAATACTGAACTGTCAGGGTAAGCAGAAAGATGTTATGATTCATGATAAAAAAAAAAATGAAAGAAACATTGACTTGTCAAAACATTATGTAGGTTGCCTAAAGCATCAACATGGCAAGACGGGCCATTATCTGAATCACAAGCTGGAGGAGGGCACTCACATGAAGTCCACTTTAGCTGGGAAAATAGAGCTTAATGTCAACTTGCTAGATTATTAAATCTACAATTTGGGGTTTATAATATACATTAATATGTCTATAATATATATCTTATCTGGCTAAATAGTTGAGGTTTAACATGGAAATTGTTAATTTTAGAATTGTTAACAAGAACTTGTTTTAGAGCCGTATCCATCAAGGAAATTTAATAAATCGTTAACTTCTCTCAATAAACTGTCTCCCAGAATATTTATTAACTGGTTTAAGACCCAAAACTCTGTTATTCTCCCCTAAATAATTGACTTCCAGAACTTTGTGGTACTTGGATACCTGCTGGATTCTGACCCTCCAAAAAATAAAGTAATCCTTCAATGGGTAAACCTTTAAGAATTAATATCATCGGCAACATGAAAGCAAGTTATAGCAAATTATGTACTGGCCACTTCATTTTCTATTTTCTATTTCTTTACTAAGCAGTTGGTATGGATTGTGACAGGAGTTACACATATGTTATTTAAAAAGAAAAAAACACTATGTCAAAATCTGTTAACCAAAAGCAAGTTTTTGAGGGGGACAGGGAAGCTTGAGGAAGCACAAAACTCCATGTTATCACCCAAAATTCAGGGGTAAGGAATAGCCTTGAGAATATTTCCTGGAAGTGCCAAGTATGCATTTATACAAAACAAAAGCCTCTGCTTTCAAGACGATGTTTTGATAAATTACTTTTTCTAAAGTTTCCATTTTTGAACGACAGGCAATATGAGTTGGATTCATATTGTATTTTATATTCCATTTCCCCTTCAGCCAGTAAAACATATCAAGCATCACTTTTAACTTATTCTCTCCAAAGAAAGATATAAATATCAAGGTTAAGTGGAAAACTGAAAATATATGTATTATTAAAATATTATATACATTGCAACAAAATTTAATGACTTGAAAAATAATAAAATTTAATTGATTTTATTACAATAATTTCCCAACTGATAATTCATTATAAACAATACCTCCTCATATATTGAAATAAAAATGATCCCAAAAATGTTTGGAGAATGCAATGATTTCCTGGGCATTTTCTTTTCCCTTGTCTTTGGAACCCTGTGCTATCTTACATCTCATAGTATTAAGAATAATTTCAAGAAATATTGATCTTATAGCTGTCTTTAAAGTTAGGAATACTGCCAAGCAAACTCAGCAATGCCTTTACATGATTTTGTATTTTATTAGTCACTAAAGCAACTACATACATCTGAATACATCACTAGTACACAAGTGGAAGACATCAGTGATTTTCATTTCAGACAATCTTGGCACACAGCTGGATCCAAGGACTCCCAGGAGTCATAATTCTCCTGAAGTTTAGGAGTAAACAACTGCAGTAGGGGTGAGATGGCATTGGAGAGAAGAAAGGGAAACACTAGAGGCATTAGTGAGAGAAGGCTAGGGGACACAGATGTATAATGTGGAACCCAAAAGAAATAATCCTTTACCATTTTCACTTGCAATATCTGTTTTAAAACTCATTTAGGGCAGTAGATCTCAAAAGTCCTCATTAAAAGAATAATTTAGGCCTTCTGTCAAGATGGCAGTGTAGGTAAATGTGATACTTGCAGCTTTCCACAACCACATCAAAAATATAAATGAACTACAGAAAAATCATCATTTGGAATTGCTAGAAATCTACCTGAACAGAAGTTCTACATCTAAGAACATAAAGAAAGAGCCACATCAAGACTGGTAGGAGGGGTAAAGACGAGAAACAGGCTGGTTCCGCACCCATGTGTGGCACATAAAAATTAGGAAGGATAACTCCGCTGCAGAGGTTGCACCTGAGGAGCAAGTGGCCCAAGCTTCATACCAGGCCACCCAGCCCAGGTTTCCCATAAGTGAGACTCTCAAGGGGTATACTCAGCAGGTACTGAACTCCACTGAAGTTAAGTCCTGCTCTGGGGTGGGTCCCTGTATAGCTGATACTCCATGGTGGTTGGCCAACTAGCTCTTGCAGCTGATTGGCCTGGGAGTAAACCTTGCCCACTGACATCCCAATGGCAATCTAGCCCCAATTACAAAACAGTAGGATAGACACAGCCTTTCTGGGGTAAAGGGTGGCATACCTTGAGTTCCCAGCTTGTGTGATTGGGGAAGCCATGCCATTGGGTTCTACAGAACACCTACCAAGACAGAGATACATAGCCGCTCTACCTAATATATAGGAAAAAACACAGGGAGAATACCAAAATAAGGAGATAAAGCTCCAGAAAAAAACTAAACAAAATGGAAACAAGCAATCTACTAAATGCAGAGTTCAAAACATTGGTTGTAAATAAGGATGCTCAGTGAACTTAGGGGAAGTGTAGGTGAACTTAGAACTCCTACAAAGAGATAGGAAACATAAAAATGGAACGAAGAAAAATAAAAATAGTCAGAAATGAAGAATACATTAACTGAAATAAAGGATACATTAAAGGGAATTAGCAGTGGTGTAGATGAGGCAGAGGATCAAATCAGAGATTTGGAAGATAAGGAAGCAGAAAACACCTGATCAGAACAGGAAAAAAAAATCCCCCAAAGAGGATAGTATAAGGAGCCTCTGGAACACCTTCAAGTATACCAACATTTGCATCATGGGAGCGCCAGAAGGAGAAGAGAGAGCAAGAATTGAAAACCTATATGAAAAAACAATGATGAAAAACTTCCCAGGAAGCACAGAGTCCCAAACAAGATAAGCCCAAAGAGGCTCAAATGCAAAAGGTTAAAAACAAAGAGATTCAAAAGCAGGAAGAGAAAAGCAATCACCCGGTAATTATCACAGTGGAGCTTCCATAAGACTGTCAGCTGATTTCTCAAGAGAAACTTTGCAGGCCAGAGGGATTGGCAAGATATATTCAAAGTGATGAAAAACAAGGACCTACAACCAAGATTACTCTATCCAGGAAAGCTATCATTTAGAACCCATGGACATATAAAGAGCTTCCCAGACAAGAAAAGCTAAAGGAGTTCATCAGTACCAAACCAGTATTACATAAATGTTAAAGCATCTTCTTTAAAAAGAAGAAATAAAGATTTTTAAAAATTAACAATAAAATGGCAATAATACATATCTCCCAACAACTGAATCTAAAGAGCAAAATAAAAGATCAGAGCAGAAACAATCTCATAGATACAGAAAACATTTTGATGGTTTCCAGAGGGGACAGGTGTTGGGGAGATGTGTAAAAAAGGTGAAGGAATTAAAAAGCACAATTTTTTTTATTACAGAAAAGTCATGGCGATGTAAAGTACAGCACAGGGAATATAGTCAATGATAATGTAATAACTATGTAGAGTGTCAAATGGGTACTAGATTTATCAGGATGATCACTTAGTAAGTTATATAATGTATAATAATTCAGTAGTATGTACACCTGAAACTAATATAATATTGTATGTCAACTGTAATGAAAAAATTAAAATTATATTTAAAAAAGTAATTTAGAAGACACTAAATTAGACTTGTTCCTAAATTGGATGCACATTGGATACTTTGAGTTACAGAAGAAAGAAACAGAAAAATTATTCATTAATTAGGTCTGTCAACTTTTTCCTTATAAATTCTGGAAAGGAGGTTTTGGTCTGAACATTTTTAATAAAATTACACATTCAGTGGTGGCATAAAGAGATTCAGTTTCTGGACCTACATTACTCTGGAAGAGAAAGAAAGTGATTTCTAGAAAAAAATTAAATTCCAAAGAAACCTAAATATCCCTTGAGATTTACTGGGTTGGGTATGTGACCTATGTGGCATTATATAGTGTAATGCCCAATATCTAGCAGTAAGTTTAATATGCTTTGATATATAATATAAATGACAGTAATAATAATATGAAAAAATTATAGAAACAGTCAACTTTTATTAATGGGCTTATTGTGCCCTTAGAGAGAAAACAGGGGATTAGTGAAAAAGACAATCCCAAATACAAAAATTCTACTGCTCATCAGAACAATCTTTCAATATTACGTCTCTTGGTATCTTTTATTGTTGTATTTTATGGCTTAAATTCTATGTTACTTTCTTTTTTAATTTATTTATGTTTTATTGTTTATGCTATTACAGTTGTTCCCTCTGTTACCTTCTGTTGGTGCCAGACTACAATATTGGTACATATTTTATATGCAACAATTTTATAAAAACAATTTTATATAATAGAGAAGACGTGATCTTGAAAATCAAGGAACTAGTATGTATACACAATTTTAGGATTATTTAGGTTGTAAACGAGGAACATATTTTTGTGGTTAAATATTTAATAATGTCTCTACTTTTGTCTAATATGGAGAAGAAAATAAATTAACACCATCTTCTTTAGGGGCATGTGTTTCCATTTATTTTGTCATCTGTAGACATTTTAAATATAAATGAAGCTCTCCTATGGTTAAATTGCTTTTGTTATTTAATACTCATTCTTCTAGCCAAAGACCAGAAGTGACAATCTTCCTCATGACTACAAAGAATTAGATTCTACGCTGCTTTGCCCCAAGATGTGAAAGCATGCTTATCAGATAAACAGAAAAAAGTTAAATTTGTGATTATACTACAAAGTTTGGATTACCATTATCTCACCAAAAGTAGTGGTAAGGCATGGGGAATTTGGTGAAATTTAATAATGCAAAGAAATGTACATAGGTTAAGTAAAATAAAGACACCAAAAGAGAATTGGAAAGTCCTGGCTACAAAGTAGACCACCTAAAATACACCTAGCAATTTAATTGGCTTCACACTAATACATCAACAGTATGACATGGCTTGCCAAACAGTAACACAAATAGATAGTGTTAATGAAATTAAAACAAACAAGCAAACTAACAAACAAACAAACCACAAATGTCTTTATACCATGATTCTGTCAGGAAACATCTAGAATATTCAGTTCAGGTTTTGAACCCCCATTACAGATTGCACATTGATGTCTAGAAGATATTCAGAGGATGTGCATGATGAAATAAGGACTGAAAATATGTTATCAGTGGTGAGGAATAAAGGGAGTAGCTGCTTGACCTCAAAATAAAACAAATTCAGGAGTACAAGATAACCAACCAACTATGGTTTATCTCAACACAGACTGTCTCAAAAGGAAATTGCTATCAAATTTGATGTTCGTTGTCCATTGTCTTTCATATTCTTTAGAGTTTTAAAAATTATTCTATAGTTAGTGCAGAACATTAAATTATATTTAAAAGACATGACTTATTAAAATTTTCTCTCAAAATGAATACACTACTCATTAAAAATTTTGGTTAATAATAATTGAACTTATCCTGCTATAGATTGAATATTTGTGCCCTCACCCCAAATTCCTGTATTGAAACCTAATCCTCAATATGATGACATTTGGAGTTGGAGCATCTGGGAAGTAATTAGGTCATAAGAGTGGGGCCATCATGCATGGGGTCAGTCTCTCATAAATGAGACCCCACAGAGCTCCCTTACCCCTTACATGGTGTGGTGACACAGAAGATGGCCAACTGTGAACTTGAATGATGACTCACTACAGGGAATCTGCCAGCCCCTTGGTCTTGGACTTCTCAGCTTCCAGAACTGTAATAAATTGGTGTTGTTTATAAATCGTTCTGCCGATGGAAATCTGTTATAGCAGAACTTCCTAGGGCATATTATATGATAATGAAAGCAACTAGTCATTTTATAATCAAAGTTTTTAGCACATACATATATTTTTTCACAATTTCTAATAAATACAAATAGGTCATGTGTGCTTTGTTACATTATATTCTGAGGGTAAGAGGTATGTTAGGCAAAGTCAATTATAAAGTAAAAAATCTATAAAGCCTGTCCAGTAAATTCTGGTCGTTTACTTTTTATTTTTTATTTTTATTTTTTAGTGAAAACGTATTAAGAGTTCCTGGAGCCAGGGAAATCCTACTACATTGAAGTAAAAAATAAAGAAGGAAAAGAAGGGGTTGGGAGTATATACATATGCTATAGTTATTCCAGGGCAATAGTTTGTTTCCTCATCCCCACACTGAGATTCATTCCCCTCAAAGCCATTTAATGTCTGTGCTAGGTTCAGCTCCCACAGTGAGACCCAATCCTTGCTGATCTCCCTATCAGCGGATAGGGTACTCCCCTTGTATCCCCACTGTTTCATAAAATACATCCTCCACCTCCATTTACACTTTAATTGTGCACTCTACCTGAGTCTTGCTCCTGCCTTGATCCCCCAAGTCTAAATTCAGCCCAGGCTGTCTGCCACCGCTTCTCATAATCCCTCTCTGCCTTGAGACAAATCCCCATGCGACTTATTCTTTTTGCTTGCTCTTTTTTTCCTTCAACGTTTAGCAGTGAAGGATGGAAATTATACAAAGACATGCAAGCTAATCTGCTAAATTTAGATGAAAAATATGTTAGTCCTTGGGGACCTTGAACTGAATAGATAGAAACTGAGGTTCTTAGTCTTTCCAACTGGTTCTGGAAGGTCACCTATAGTGGAGGTGAACTTTAAGCTGTGTGGGAAGGGAGCACATGGCAGGGTTTTCTCCATGTGTACCAGTTGCCATCATGCCCTAGGCAAAACCATGAAGAAGGCAGAATTTGCCTGTGGAATCTTTCAGCATCACCTTTGAATTTCCTTTTGTGCTTTTCACTTGCTTGCCAGTGTTCTTCTGGCAATACAATAAATACCCACCTAGAACTTCTCACATTTCCCTTCATTTTCTTTGTGCTTCAGTTAAAACTCTCTCAAAGAATAACAGATTTCTGATAGGTTTCAGTCTGGTTAATACAATTAACACTAACTTGTTCACTATGCAGAACTCTCCTGTGAGATTTTGCTTTTTGAAATGTGATTATTAAACTCAATGATGAATAGAATCAGAAACTTGTAGAATACATGAGAGATCATTCTGACCAGTGAGCCATTTTGATTTTAGCTGATTTTCCAAAATAAATCATATTGAATAAAACTGTCACATTATCACCAACCTCCATCACTTCACCTCTGTAAGTAACTCTATATTCCACTTAACTATAAAACAAAAAAAATTTGGACAAAATGTGAAATTGAGTTTTCCACAGGTAAAGCATAAATAGATTCTACTATTTGTTGCTTGTATGATAAAGGAAACAAGAAAATGGAAGCACAGAAAAGTCAGTGTAATAGCAATTAGGGTACAATGGAAGGACTCTTAGTTGGCTAAACAATTTCTACATGTCTAAGTAGTTAAATGGTCACCACAGAACTCTTTAGGGCTGACTATCACAGGTCCTTGGCTTCTTAATTTGTTTCCTCATTTTATGCTTTATTTCACTGCTCACTGGCATTTACATTAAAGGGATAGGGGAATGGGAGAACAATATGCAAGGATAAGTATCTCAGCTGCTTTTACATTCCTCTGGCAAACTGTGAGGAGAAGGTTAAAACTGAAAACTAAATGATTCGGGTGAATTTCAGGAGATTACATTTACCCATGTCTTATGACAGCAATGATCAAAAATCAACTGCATTCTGTACAACTGCATTCTGTGATGCTTTCAGATGAAGGCTTCTGAAATCAGCATGTGGGTTACATGTACAACTTTTAGTTTATTAGGTAATAAACAAACAGTAGTAATCTTAATATAATTTTGACATTCCAGGCAAGTCTGATATCCATACATTCATCTCAAGCATGTGTTTAATATATGTTCCTCATTCACTGATATCTGAATAAGTTGAATAATCTTTATTTTATTCTATTTCTTCTATTCTCCTTTTCCTTTTGCCTTTTTCTTATGTTTGTATATTGGTTTGGGATATTATATAGATTTTTATAAACACAATTATCCTAATGAGATGGGAGATCAATATTTGTTTCTATCACTATAATGTAAAGTGTGTATATGTATATGTATGTATCTTATGAATCTAATATTTCAGTCAACTGCCATCTTAATACTAATGATTAATGCTACTTACCTGCACATTAGCTCTCCTAATCTTTAGTTCTAATTTGTAGCAGAGATGGATAGGCTACGAGTGGAAAACTATAGAGATTACTTGTTATTTAACTGTCCTTCAGGGAATATTTTATTGCCTATATAATTACTTTGGCCAAACTCTACATTTACCTTGCATGCTTACAATGTTTAAGTATAAACTTCTCCCCAACTACATTTTTTTAATAGACTCTAGCATTGGAGGGCACGTGGGTAAGCATAAAATCTAATATTGCACACAAAGGAAGTATTTCTGTCAGATGGTGAATTATTTATCTATAGCTGCATAACAAATTACTCCAACACTTAGCAACTGAAAAAAAATATTTATTATATCACACAGTTTCTGATGTTCAGAAATCTGGTAGCATCTTAGCTTAGTATTTCCCATGCAGTTGCAATCAAACTGTCATCTGGGGTTGCAGTGATGTGATGGCTACACTAAGGCATGAGGATCCATCTCTATGCTCTCTCAGATGGCTGTGGGCAGGAGACTTCAGTTCCTCACCACACAGGTCTCATTACACTGCTCAATATATGGAAGCTGGCTTCCCTGTAGGCAGTGATCCAAGAGGACAAGAGGGACTGACCAAAGTAGATGATGCAGTGTCTTTTACAGTCTAATTTTGAAGGTGACAAATAATGCTAAGTGAAATAAGCCAGTCAGAGAAATACAAATACCATATAATTTCACTTATATGTGAAATACAATGAGCAAAGTAAACTAACAAACAAAGTAGAGACAGACTCATGCATATAGAGAACAGACCAACAGCTGTGAGAGGGGAGGTGGTTAGGGACTGGGTGAGAAGGGTGAAGGAATTAAACAAACAAAAAAGACTCATGGACACAGGCAACAGTATGGTGATTGCCAGAGGGAAGTGGGGAGATAGAAGAGAGTAAAGGGGGGGATAAATGGTCATGGAAGGAGACTTGACTTGGGATGGTGAATACAAAATACAATATACAGATGATAAATGATAGAATTGTACACCTGAAACGTATGTGCTTTATTGACCAATGTCATCTCAATAAATTCGATAAAATAAAGTGACAAACTATCACTTTTGTCATATTCCATTGGTCACATACAATTACTAAAACTTGGGACAGGAATACACAAAGGTTTTAATACCGAAATGGGAATAGAATGAGGCCATCTTGGAGACTGGCTTCCATAGATGTTTGTTTCACTTCTGACAAGATGATTGCTGCCTCAGATGGTAGTGCACTCTATTTCTGTACAATCAAAACTGTTAGAGTAGCTTTTCAGAGACAAGCCAAAATTTACTTTCATTAGAGTTGAAGGGAAAGAAAAATATAATTCATTTGATTTTGATAGCATGTATATTTTTTAAATTATTGGAATATGAATGTTTCAATTTAATTGTTATTTTTGAAACCCTTAAAAGGAATAAACAATAGCATTTTTAAATAATTTTATTTATAGTATGCCTAAATAGAAAAGACACTAGGGAAAAAAATAGAGAATGAAGGATAAGGAGAGCTATGAATGCAGACAGACAGTAGTAAATGCTTATGCTAGGATAATTGAGCCCACTACTCTTGCCATAGTTCATCTTTCCTGTCTTTTGTCTAGGTACAGGATTAGCATCTTATTTTCTAGTTTTACAAGTAAGGGTTGTGGGTTAGATGTGTTCTAATGTCCTGTGACTACAATTACATTTAGGCCATTGTATCAAAATTACAGCAGTATTGGTAGGTGTCTGTAAGAATTTTTGAGATATTAAACACATAGAGAAGAAATAACTGCTGAGGTTGAAATACCACATAAATATATATTCTAATTTAAAGATAATATGTTTCATATGTCTACTTCTTGCCTGAAAACATATGAAAATTAATGGATGAAAATCAATGTATTTAATACATTTTTAGGTTGTGCCAATGTTAATTTTAAGAAATTATACAATAGAGAGATCAGTGAAAAATGAGATAAATAATACAGATAATAATGACTTTTAAAGAATTCTTTCATCCAGTGACACATTATATATATTTTTTCTCAGTGACTGGCAGTTATTTGAAGATAATTTGAACAAGGTTTTTAGTCATGCTAAAACATATATGTTCGATTGATGAATTATTATAAGTTGACAGATCAGAGTAGTCACAGTAAATATTAATTATATTATACTTTTATAAATGTATAACTATTTATTATATTTCTGTCAAATAGTAGTAATATATCATAGTAACTATATCCAAAAAAATTCAAGCTTGACCTTTTCATATGTCTATTTAATATTCACATAATATTGTATATAAAGTTGACTCTGAAAGTAGAAATAATTTCCCTTTGGGAAACAAAATAACAGATCCATTCATATTTTAATATTATTTTATTTTCACCCAGGAATAAAATACATTGGAAGGGAGCATTGCTCCTTTGTTACAACTGTGAAGGAAAAAATGGCAAATAAGCCTAGTTGTTGAATATCATAATCATTCCACAAATGTTTACATTTATCTAGAAAATTCTTGATCTAACCATGAGGACTAGTTGAAAAACTTAACTTCTGAAATAACTTTATACTGTATTTCTATTTTAAGTTCTGTTTCTAATGTCCTCCTTCTACCTCTTTAGAAATGGCTTCCCTATAGCAGCTGGTTTCATTTAGCAAGCTAATGATTAAATACAAACTCATGATATTCATGATAGAATCTTTCACATTTTGTAGTCATACAATTTTAATTGTTTAGAAGCTCTCTGTTAAAATTTACTTTTAGACAAAATGGTCAAAATTTCGTAGATCTCACTCACTGAGAAAATCAATTCTGCAGGTGGGATACGCTGCTGCATTGTTCAAAGTATTACTGAGTGACTAACAGGAAAAATTCATTTACACATGGCACCTCTCAGGTAGATGCTTTGCAATGTCGTTATTTCATTTTGTCCTCTGCACAGCTGAGGTTTATTTAAAGTAAAATACAAAGCAAAGCCTTATTTTGCTAGTATTCTAGAGGCATCCTACTCTCGGGCAGTGAGCTTTCCCCTTTGAGCTCCTGTGTCAGGGTGTATCCCAGTATCTCACATGACACCATTTTGCAGAATGGAGATGTACAAAATATTTAGTGAGGACAATTGATCTGTTAATTTAAAACGTCAGGAAATCTAGCTTCATGATAATAATTAATTTCACGATAAATTAACAATCCACCCAAATGGAATATTTTGGTAGTTTCATCACACAAAGATAAAACTTTTAAATATTTGAAATATGTTTTTCTTAAGAGGAGCTCTTAATGGAAAATGAAGGACATTAAATATCTATATCTATCTACTTATCTATCTACATACTACAGAAAGGAAATCACTATCTTTCTCTATAATAAAAAATATCTTTTAGATTATTTATTATATTTGGAAAATGAAAACTCCTAATTCTTCCCCGCACCCCCAATGAAGCTCCTAAAACCTCTCACAAGCATTCCATGGCTATTCCTAGAATATGTGGATTTTTAATTCAGTAATTGGATGATTTTTTTTTGTAAGCTTACTTTCCAAAAGTAAAATTCCGAAAACAATTTTCTCTGTAGAACTATAGTCATGCATTCTGTGTGGCCATGTATCAGTTGCTGTTCTCAGATGTTGACTTATACCTTAAACTGTTTTCATGGTGAATAATATTTCTTGTTCACCATGTCCTTGTGATGTTTGATCCAATCACTCTAACTTTTATGAAGTAACAATATCATAAGGAAACTTTCCTTTCCCTGTTACTTTCTAAAGCACAGACACAGGATTTCATAGGCGGCCCTCATTCTGATTTTCCAGAAGGTACGAAGACCAACTCACTCAAAATTCTATCTAGAAACTGGGATATTCCTTATTTAAAAAGTGGCCTGAGATTCTTGGGGTACAGGAACGTTTTTATCTACTTGGAACCAAGTTTTTCCAAACTGGCTGAACATTATAATCATTTGAAAATGTTTTATTGTACAAAAAGCTTGAGCCCAGACTAATGTCTAGAGGTCTGATTTAATTGGTCTAGGGTTCTGCCCAGGGGCCAATATCTCAAAGATTTCCAGGTGTTTCAAATATTCAACTATGGTTGCAAACCTCTACTTAGAACAACATTTGTAAAGACTTTACCAGGGTGATCTTGCCTTTTATAGTACAACACAATTTTACATATATGAATTGACAGGAAATAAGGAAATGTTAGAGAAACACGTTTGCTATCCTTTGGGAGCAATTGCTATGAATAAAATAATTCTCCAGAGAATAGAAGTGTAGCCTATCAATGCTGAAATAGTAAATATTTAGCAATTTTTGTTGAAAATCTGTCCAATATTACATAATCTCCTGCCCTGAAGAATATATACTAAATATACTTTAATCTTTTCTTGACACTTTAATGTCATCATTGTAGACATCTGTGATTGTATTATCTTGTCTTTGTGATATATTAGGCACCTTCAGTAAATGAAATCAAAGTTTTGAAAGTTTTGGGTGTAATGATTCTTAACATCTCTCAGTCACAGTTACTGGGGCTGAGCTGCCTCCAATGCCCCGACTCAATTGGAAACTACTCTTTCCAGCAGAGGTTTCACAATCACAGCAGAACATATTTATCCAGGACACTGTATTTTGTCTGGGGAGAAAAGGAGGTGGCTGTTCCCTCTAGTGGAGAAAAGCGCAAAACCTCCATCCCTCGTGCTTTTTGTTGAGAAGGGTATGCATGGGAGATACAAGGTCAAAATTCATAAATCATCAGTAACTTTTAGGCTCCTGGATTACAATTGAGAGTTAGAGATTATAGATATCAATATAGAGGGCACAATGACCAGTCTGTATTAGGGTCTATTAAACATCTTGATACCACACTGGCATTAGGTGCAAGGTTTCATACATTTCTTGCTAGAGATTGTTTATAGTTAACTAAGAGATAAGAAAAGCAGAGCAAGTTATAAAGCATAATAAGCATTCTTTAAATCCAATTCCCATGGAAACACTCTGAATGGTTTTCTGTTATGTCTCCCATGCAGCCTTCTAGTGTCCTGTTGAGACTGAAAGACAAGCGGGGAGTTGGGGAGCAAGTCAGGCTCATGGCCAGGGTTACAATTCCTGAAACCATAAGGAGCAGTTCCCCACAAGTTACTACTTAGTATTTTTAACTGTCCGATCTAACTCACCCATTTCCTTGGATTTTGCCCTTCTTGCTTCTACTCAGTGGTCCCAAACCTTCTCGGCACTAGGGACTAGTTTTGTGGAAGATAGTTTTTCCATGGACTAGGGGCGGGGGGTGGTTTCGGGATGATTCAAGTGCATTTCATTCAAGCTCACCTCCTACTGTGTAGCCCAGTTCCTAACAGGCCCAGACCAGTACTGGTCCGTGCCACCCCCCTCACCTCTCAGAGGCTGGGTACCCCTGTTCTAATATAATGATGCCAATATTGTTTATGCTAAAATGACAATTAACTTGAGAAGACCTTAAAGCCTGAGAGATCAGGCAATAGTGGTTATTAAACCAAGTCCTTTTGATGGTGCATAAAACTCATGGCCGGTAGGCTCTGTTTTGAGAACATAGGGATATCTGTTCTACAAAGGCAAGTGTGTGAAGACTGTGACTGATGTTCTCCTTGTAATTCTTCAACAGTATTTTTCTTTTCATGACTGTATTCAGGACCATTTATGTTGGCAGAAACTTGACTGCTAGATAAATGGGATATTCTTATATAAAACACGTAGATTATTTAGAAAAAGAGCCTTGATCTGAATGAAAGATGGCTGGATGTTTTTATAGAGTGAAGAGATGTCCTTGACCATGAGCTGAAGCACCACGGTCCTCCCAGAATGCACCCAAATCCTAGCTAAGAATCACTCTGCCTGATGAAGGGGCCAGGAGATTGCCCACAATACAATCCAGCTGATTGCAAATGATTCAAATTAGAAAAATAGAAATGTAAAGACAAAGATTATATTGAGAGGTGGCATTTCATCAAATACAGTAACTCAACAACTCTTCCAAGTAGAGTTCCTATAATTAGTGAGAAAAAAAATACTAGATGCAATTACCAAATTTATAGTCCACATGTACTTCAGCATATTTCACTGATGTTTCCTGTGTTATAATTTCTAATTATGCTTACATAACAAATCAGAGCACCCTAAATTGTAATTTGGAAAAACCTAGAGATAATATATTGGATTGTACTAGCATGTGGTCTAATTCCCAAATACTGGGGTGAATGAGCAATAACTGTACTAGAAAATTTCAAATTGTCTAATGCTGAGAAAAACTATAGGAATTGCTTAAAAATACATGTAACTCATGGTTCCTTGATTTTTCATATGTGGAGTTCATGGTCTTGGCCAAGTGTATTCTAGCTTTATGAAGGTAGAATAATATTAAGATGAATAGTATTTATAGTGTTAAATGATATTGACAGTATTAAAATATTATATAAGAAATATATATTTATCTCATTTATTAGAATTGCATAATTCTTTGCCTACTTCTGTCACTGAAACTGCTTCTGAAAAGCTCTCACCTATAAACTTATATAAAATTTCCTCATCTGTAACCTTTTAGAAGAACCCATCAAAGGATCACAATGTAAAATATGGTGTGATTTCAGTTTATTTTACCTTTTTGTGTTACTTGGGTTAAAGCCAGTAGAGATTTTTACATATGAAAGATACTCATAATATGAGGTGAATATATATCCTCACAAACACTATCCCTGAGGCAAACTCCTTGGAAAACATATGGAGCTACATAGCACCCATGGGCTCTATGTCTCTATCTAGTATCACCATATGATCTGAGAAGTCATTTCAGCTACAAAACACCTAAAAATGTTAATGTTGGCAAATAACAATCCCACTTAGCCCCCAGTTGAGTAATTTAAGGCTAAATTTCTGCTATCAGCAGGCCAAAGTGGGATTACACTGTGTGATACAGTTGGTCCTCTTTGCAACACCAAATGAGATAAAGAGCAAAAGCAATAAAGATTCAATATATATTAAAGGACTCCCTACTTACACTAACTGTCCTCAGAAAAGAACCTTTGTAGTGGGTTGAATTATGTCTTATGTTCCCCTAAAAAGATATGCTCAAATCTTAACCCCTGGTGCCTGTGAATGTGACCTTATTTGCAAATAAGATTTTGTTGGTGTAATTAGTTATGATGAAATCACACTGGATTAGGGTAGTCCCTAAACCTAGTATCTGGTGTCCTTATAAGAAGAGAGGATACCCTGAGATACACACAGAGAAAGCCATGTGAAGACAGAGTCAGATATTGTAACTACAAGGCGGAAATGGTAAGCATTGTTGGGAGTCACCAGAAAGTAGGAAGAGTCAAGAAAGCCTCTAAAGAGACAGTGGTCCTGCCAACACCTTGATTATGGACTTCTAGCCTCCAAACTGTGCAGAAATAAATTTTTGTTGTTTTAAGCTCCCAGTTTGTTGTAAATTGTTATGGTAACCCTAAGAAGCTAATACATCATTGAAACAAAAATTTTCCTATCTACAAGTTTGGGAGCAGAAGGAAAGCAGTAACTTGTTAACCTCCCACCATATTGGGAAGTGACTGCATCTCTTAAATCACCCATCCCCCACTAGCTTTCCCTCTCTGCCTTCCCAGCACCCACAGGCTGTTCTTGATGTTCACTTTCACTTTCCTGGTCTTTGCTGAACCCAGAAATCTTTCCAACGCTTCATCCAGCACCACTAGTTACTACCTGACATATGTTCAAAAGCACAGCATTACAATCATGTTTGCATGTTGTTTTTACAGTTTATGGCATCTTTTTTGCAGAAAAATAAATTTTTTAGTGATAATAAAATTATATGTAAGTCTGACTGCAGCTATTTTAAATATATATAAATAAAGGTGCTTTCAATAACATTTTTTTCTTTTCATAGATTGGCCATCATGCAGAAAAAGATTATTTGCCAGAATTGGACTGACTTCTAATTTGGACAATTGAAATAATCTGAAAATATATAATAAACTTATCTTTATCTGGTATCAAATTATAATCAGTATTATAAATCATGGTTAATAATAATGACACAATATCAAAAATCAAACATATCCCTGGGTGAGAATTTTATGCATTTCAATACTTCCATCCATGTAACTGGTCCCCATTGTTTCTCTAATGTCTTTGACAACTACCATCCACTTTTTCACTCCAATTCAGCCACACAGGCCACTTTGCTACTCCAGGAGCTCTTCCAATTCTGCATTAGGTGTTCCCTCTCCCAGGAAAGCTCGAATACCCACATGGTGAATTTGTTCACGTTCTTCAAGCGTTTTCTCACTGTCACCTTCTCAAAGATGTATATATTATTAAAAAATCCTATTTAAAATTTCAACCATCCCCTATATGTCTCCTTACACCTGGCACTCTTGATCTCCTTACTCATATAAAATTTTCTGTATTGCATAGTATTTAGAATTTTCAAACAGACTGCATGAATGCTTGTTTATTAGGTGCACTTTTGGTCCTTCTCCCTTTGGTAGAATGTGCATTCTAAGGGAGCAGGGAATTTAGCTGTTGTTGTTTTTCTCTCTTGAATACCTTAAGTGCCCAGAATAAACTTTGTTCATTCTCATAAAAAATACATACTGAGTACTTACTATGTGCTAAACATTTTGCTAGCCATATTGTTACATTGTGTGTAAAAATTTAGGTGTTCTCTATTCTCCTGGAGTTTATTTTTGGGTGAGGGAGATGGACATTAACATTCATCCATAACAAAAAGTCAATTGAAGATACATATGCATTTCAAAAGACATAAACAGTCCTATGGAAATATAACAAAGGAACAAATTCTGTATTTGGAGGCAGAGTTCATTGATTCAGAACACTTTTGCTCAAATATCAGAAAATTATTCTTGAACTGAAATATCAAATATGAGTTAACTAGGGAAAGAAAGACTTTCCAAAGAAAGCATGCACAAATGTCCTGTGGCAACAAGAACAAAAAGGGAGAGAGAATGGACTATGTGATCACTTCAGTCATTATCCAAGATAAATGAAAAGTCACTGACATTTGGGTTTTTTTAGGTGGGAAAGTACGGTGTGGGAGGTGTGAGAAATATGATTGTAATTATGCTATGGTGAAGTTACTTAGGCTAGAGTCTGAGGAATTATGAGCTCTTTTGATTACTTAGGATCTTTTCAGAATTTCTGTTTATAGACAGAGGTTATTTTCCAATTTTTAGGAGTATTTCATAATACAATGTGTCTTACAGAATGATTCTACCAATAGGTAATTTTAAAAATCTATTTTTTATTTTATAAAGTCAGAAAAACTCAAGTAATGAATATTTGACACTAAATTCTAATGTCACTTTTCACCAATAAGTAAGGCTTAAAAAATAGCTTCTATGCACCATGGCCAGTTGGCTCAGTTGGTTGGAGTGTTGTCTCATACACCAAAATGTTGAGGGTTTGGTCCTTGGACAGGCCACAAACCTAGGTTGCAGGTTCAATCTCCAGATGGGGTGCATACAGGAGGCAACTGATTGATGTTTCTCTCTCACATCAATATCTGTCTGTCTGTCTGTCTTCCCCTTCCTCTCTCTCTAAAATCAATAAACATACTCCTGGGTGAGAATTTGAAAAATATAGTTTCTAAGTATCTGACTGTAGATATAGATATACATAAATATAAATATTTCTAATATAAAAAATGTATATCTTAAATTATTTATTCAATTACATAAATATTGTTTCTCAACTCATTACATATTTCAGTTCCTTGTTACGCTTTTATGAATATAGTTTCTAAACCATAAATAAATTTTCTTAGTAACTATAGTTCATGCTGATTTTTAAAAAGGAGAAAAAGTTGAAATAAAATGTCACAGAACAGTAGGAGGGTTTTATTTCCCATTCCCAGTATAATGATCTCTTGATTATCTTCCTGTGTATATAGGTCAGATACAGGACTGTGAAAAACAGGTTTGCTCTGACTGGGGATTATGTGCAATGGGGTTCTCATGATCCAATAATATCACAAGTTTCTTTCATCAGAAAGAATCTTAATAAGTTCACGGAATTACACAATTTAATTTAATTTAAAACTTTCTTACAGAATTCTTAAAATTTCATATACAACCCAACTTCACAAATGAGGAATATGTGTATGTCTGTGTGTGTATGCATATTGTGTGTGTGTGTAAGTCAGTCTGCACTGTTTAACTGTAATTCCAATTCTGATAATTTTAAAATGTCTTGAACACCCAAGGTGTGTTCATATTTGGAAAGGAAGAATAGTTTGTGTAGGTTGTATGTGGAAGAAGATATACGTCATACCTTCCATAAAGGATGTCTATTAGATTAGTATATGAACCACAGACTTTTTTGCATCTTAAAGAAAACTTTGGCAGAACCAGCTTTGTATAAAAAAATCAATTTGTTATAACTATCTTTTGAGGGTTATTCAGTGCTAATTATATTTTGTGGATTTTTATCACATATAACTAATTATAACCCAGTTTCCAGATACACTACTGTGATAGAACTCAGCAGAAATAGCACAAAGTTATCCTCTACTCTCACTTTATACATTTTGGTTGTCTGAATATTTATTTGCCCAAATAGCAATAATATTGGCATTAAATTAAATTCTTTATGAAATTTCAGTTGGAAATAGAATGCCTCCTTTCACTCTGTGTCTCCTCCTCTAAAGCATTCCCCCCACCTTCTTTATCTTATAAACTTACTGTTGATTGTCCTTTAGTTAGGGGATCTGATTAATGGGTGAAAGGTTTTGATTTTTTGGACTCCAGGACATATTCAGATTGACTGAGGGGAGAAAAAAGGCCCTCCTTACTTTTGGTTCTTTACTCTTTAGTTGTTGTTTAGTATGTTGTAATAGCATTCTCATTGCAAATTGATAGTTTTTAAAATGTCATGTTATATAGGTTAAATATGTACATGAGAGGGTTATTTGTGCATTGATATAGTGCTTCTATTATCACAATGTCAATCTGAAAGAGTGCTATAGTCCTCTTAAGCAAAGACAACAAGAAAAAGCTTTAATTATTCCAAGCACTGAAGTAGGATATAGCAGACCTGGATTTAAGTACTTAATGGTTTTAGCTGTGTAACTATACTTAGCTCACTTAAATGTTCCACTTTTTTCTTCCATGAAATAGCAATAGTAATGCTTCACAGAGTGACCCTAGGCACATTCAAGAAAATATATTATAAAATGAAAAACCTTAAACACCCATAATATTTTTTTTTAACAGTAGGTTAAGAACAAAAGTAGCACTAGCATTTACTAATTTTTGTTTAGCCCTCATGCCTTGTCTTGGGCATTTTAGACACACCATGTAATATATTTAACAGTGATTCAAGAGCCTGTGAGTACTTGTGTATTTAGTCTTTCTCAGCTTCATTGAGATTTAATTGACATATAACATTAAGAAAATTCCATTCACAATTACTTAAAAATTAATAAAATACCTAGGAATAAATCTAACCCTTGATGTAAAAGACCTGTACTCAGAAAATTATAAGACACTGAAGAAAGAAATTGAAGAAGATAAAAATAAGTGAAAGCACATACCGTGTTCATGGATAAAAACAATTAAAGTCATTAAACTATCCATGCTACCCAAAGCAATCTATAGACTCAGTGCAATTCCTATCAAGATTCCAAAGACATACTTCACAGAATGAGAACAAATATTTTAAAAATGTATAGGGAACCATGAAAGTCCCCACATACCAATAGTGATCCTGAAAAAGAGGAACAAAGTTTGAGGAATCAAACTACCTAATATAATAACAAATTATACTATAAGGTCATAGTAATCAAAACAGCACGGAACTGGCATAAAAACATATATAGAGATCAATGGAATAGAATAGAGAGCCCTGAAATAAACCCACATCTTTATATTCAATTAATAATATTTGACAGAGGAAGCAAGCATGTACAATGGGCTAAAGATAATTTATTCAAAAAGTGGTGTTGGGAAAATTGGACAGGTACATGCAGAAAAATGAAACTAGACCACCTTCTTACACCATACACAAGAATAAATTCAAAATCTTAAACCCCAAATCATAAAAATACTAGAAAACATAGGCAGTAAAATCTCATACATTTCTCCTACGAATATTTTTTCTGATATCTCTCCCCAGGCAAAGGGAACAAAATAAATAAATAATAAATAAATAAATAAATAAACGAATGGAACTACATCAAACTAAAAAGATTTTGTACAAAAGAGACCATCATTAAAATAAAAGACAACCTGGCTGGTGTGGCTCAGTGGATTGAGCGTTGGCCTGCAAACCAAGTGTTGCTGGTTCGATTCCCAGTCAGGGCACATAACTAGGTTGCACATCAGGTCTCCAGTTGGGGGCACATGAGAGGCAACCACACAGTGAAGTTTCTCTCCCTCTCTTTCTCCTTTCCCCTCTCTCTATAAATAAATAATAAATAAATAAATAAAAATTAAAAAATAAAAATAAAAATAAAAAATAAAATAAAAGACAAGCCATGGAATGGGAGAACATGTTCACCATTACATCTCATAAGGGGTTAATATCCAAAATTTATAAAGAACATATACAACTTAACACTGAAAAAACAAACAACACAATTAAAAAATGAGCAAAGGACCTGAATAGACACTTATCCAAAGAAGACATGTAGCTGGCCAATAGACATATGAAAAAATTCTCAATTTCACTGATCATCAAGAAAACACAAATTAAAACCACAATGAGATATCATCTGACACCTGTCAGAATGGCTATTATCAGTAAATCAACAAACAAGTGCTGGAGAGGATGTGGAGAAAAGTGAACCCTTTTACACTGTTGGTGAGAATGCAGACTGCTGCAGTGGCTGTGGAAAGCGGTATGAAGATACCTCAAAAAATTAAAAATGGATTTGCCTTTTGACCCAGTGTTCTGACTTTTGGGAATATATCCAAAGGAAATCAAAACACTAATTCGAAAGAACATAAACACCCTATGCTTATTGTGGCATTATTTACAATCACCAAGATATAGAAGCGGCCCAGGTGTCCATCAGTAGATGAGTGGATAAAACAACTATGCGACATTTACACAATGGAATACTACTTGGCCAATAAAAAGAAGAAAATTTTACCATTTGCAACAGCATGGATGGACCTGGAGAACATTATGCTAAGTGAAATTTGCCACTTGGAGAAAGACAAATGCCATATGATTTCACTTACATGTGGAGTGTAAAAAACAAACTGAACTAACAAACAAAACGTAGACAGACTCATAGATAGAGAACAGGATGATAGCTATTGGTGGGGGGAGGTTAAGGGGTGGAGGGATTGAGCAAAAAAGAAAAAGGGCTCATGGACATGGACAACAGTGTGGTGATTGCAAGGCGAAGGGTAGTATAAAGGGGTTAAATGGTAATGAAAAAATACGAAAATTTAAAAAAAACTCAAAAACATATTTTAAAATATGTGTAAGTCTTGCTATGCCTTCAGAGTAAAAATCAATTAAAGTATAATGATAATCAGTCTTGCTATTCTGACAATTATTCATTCATTCATTCATCTATCCAACAAATGTTTGAGAAAACAATCTTACCAGGAATTGTTTTTAGTTCTTGGAATACATCAATGAATAAAACAGGTACTATCTTTGACTTCATGACTTCACTTAAATGAGGAAACTAAGGCCCAAAATAAATAAATTCCTTTTCAAAATCATATGATTAGTATATTTTTCAGTATTTACTTCCCACCTTTAAATTATCATTTACCTAGTTAATGGTAGTGCTGGGATTAAAATTCTTCCCTCCCCACCCTCAGACTACAGATACTTACACAGTTCCACACCACACCTCCTCTGTTCCCATCCCACCAACACCTCATTCATTTGTAATACATTTAAAAAGTAATCTATCAAATTTTGGCATTAGACTCTTCTACAGTATGATAGAAACAAGACAATTTTTATCATCTACAGTAACACATTCCCTTTTAAATATCTTTCTATGGAAGAGGATCCATATGTCTTATCTTCCCAATTCTGAAGTAAGCAATCATCATACCTTACACTTGTGAGTCTGACAGTGTGAGGCAGAGAGAATTGGCATGAAGTAGTCAATGACTGATTACCTCTGATAAAGAACTATGAAAAAATTTAGGATATTGTTACCAATTCCATTTTCTTTATTCTTCCAAAATGAGCCTTTATTTTTATGTCTTTAGTAGAAATATATTAGGCTGACCAAAAGTCTGTGTAGTTTTTTTTTTCTGTAAAATAAGACACATTTTAAGTTTTCACCAATAACTTTATTGATTTGGATATTTTGAGTATGTTGGCTATCTCCCACTACTGGCTTCTAAAGGGTAGAGGGCTTCTGCTAAACATTTTCCAATGCATAAGACAGCCCCACAGCAAAGAATTAGTTAGCCAAAATGTCAATAGTACCAAGAAACTCTGCAATCCACTCTTGACATGTTCGATCAGTCACAGCACCTACTCCATATACTGCACAAATCTTTTTTTGTGTTTCAAGTTGCTTTTCTTCAGCTTTTCTTGAAATAATAAAGCATAATATGCTGAAAATGTTGCATATTTTCTTCCATCTTCAATATTAAGATGGCTATACAAAATTCACCAGTTTTGATGTTTTTATTTAATGCATGCTGATATGACAGGTATATATGCAATATAACAAAGTTGTTTTGAATGAAGTTAAAGATAACTAAGCACTAGCTACTAGAACCATCATATGGAAAAAAACAAATGAACATTTTGGCCAACCCAATAAATTCTCTTTAACCCTAAAATTGCCTTCGGTTAAAACTTGATATAATCTGCAAAAATATATGCATTTTTCCCACTAATTTTGGAATAAACAATTAACCTAACTTTATTCTAGTTTCATTTCTTACCATTTAAAATTTTTAAAGGTAATACATATTGAGTGCTAATATTATTATCTATATTATGTCAATAATCAGAAGGTCACAGTTTATAAGATAGGTAAATGCTGGAGAAGTGTTAGAGTCACACAGTAGTATTTTGCTTCTTTTCTTTCTAATTTTTTAAATGTGTTCCATCTATAGAGCTTGCATTAATACAGGTTATCTTTACCACAATTAGCTTTCACTCAGTCCTATGTAGCAGTTGCTGTTTTCAACTGTTTTCCATATCAATAAGAGAATATAGCTATTTTTTGTGCAAGGTAAGTATTCAGGGTTTCTTTGGAAAACACAACATTTTAAAAAATATGCTTTATTGTTTATGCTGTTACAGTTGTCCCAATCTCTTTTCCCTTTGTTCCCCTCCACCCAGTGACATCCCTCCCTCCAGTTGTCTCCCCCTTAGTCCATGCCCATTGGTTGTGCATATAATTCTTCTCAACATCTTCCTATCTACTCCACTCCCTATTACTATGCTTCTTAATTCCTGTACCATCTCTCTCCCTTTCCCCCGTCCCCCTCCCCGCTGATCTCACCCCAAAACATTCCCCATACCTATAATTCTCTTCCCACTTTGTTGCCTACTTAGTCTGCCTTTGTTTCAAGTCCCTAGCTTCTGTTGTTGGCTATTGTGATACAGTTTTCATTTTAATGTTCATAGTTTTGATCCTCCTTCTCCTAAACAAGTTCCTTTAACATTTCATATAATAGTGGTTTGGATCTGATGAACTCCTTCAGTTTTACTTTGTTCTGGAAGCACTTTCTCTGCCCTTCTATTCTGAATGACAGATTCGCTGGATAGAGTAATCATGGTTGTAGCTTTTTGCTTTTCATTACTTTGAATATTTCTTGCCAGTCCCTGCTTGCCTGCAGAGTTTCTTTTGAGAAATCAGATGATAGTCTTATTGGGACCCCTTTGTATGTAATTCTCTTCTTCTCTCTCACTGTTTTTAAGATTATCTCTTTATCCTTAATTTTTGACATTTTGATTATAATGTGTCTTGGTGTGGTTCTCCCTGGGTCCAGTTTTTTTGCAACTCTCTGTGCTTCCTGAACCTGCAAGTCTATTTCCTTCCCCAAGTTAGGGAAGTTCTGCTTCATTATTTTTTCACATAATTTTTCAATTTCTAGTTCTTTTTCATCTTCTGGCAGCCCTATGATTTGGATGTTAATCCACTTATAGCTGTCCAATAAGTTTCTGAGCTTCTCCTTATTTTCCTCACTTTTCATTTCTTCTTTCTGCACTGGTTGACTGTTCCTTCCCTATGTTCCATTTTGTTGATTGGATCCCTGGTTTTCTTGTCCTCACCACTAGTTTTGTATGTGTTTTTGTTCATTTCAGCAGGGCTAGCCCTCATTCCTTCCCCATCTTGTTTAAGATCTGCTGTTAGGTCTGTAAGCATTTTTATAACCAAAGCTCTGAACTGAGACTCAGAAAGATTTCCTATCTGCTGAGCCATTATATTAGACATTTACTGTCTGGTCAGCTGCGTCACCGGGATCTCTATCATGATCTGTGCCATCCTGACCATTTTGTGTTTACCTTTGCTTCCTGAGCAGGGCTGTCACACTTCCTATGCTATAGTGGGCAGAGCCCCGTGCACTCATCACAACCAGGCGTCCTGTCTCACCAAGCTGTGGCGTTTTCTGTGGGGGTGGGGGTTCAAGATAGATCCCTGGCATTCACTCTCTGCTGAGAGACCAGGAGCCTCCTCCTCTGTCCCCACCCCCTCCAGACCTCACAGTCCAAGGCAATGGATGTCTGCCTTCCCCAGCTTTGGAATTGCAAGCTGATGGGTGTGGTCTGCAGCTGTGGGTGCTCCCCAGGCAGTTCTCGCCTCTCCCTAAATACGGGTGTCTGTGCTTACCACTGTCCTGCCAGTGTTACTGCTGCTGCCACAAACAGCACAGCTTGAACTCTTCTCCCTAGCTTCGCCCCTCCTACCTGTCCGGACGAGCACCACTTCTTTATAACTTCATACATTGGACTTCCATTTATTTTTTGGAACTTCTGGTTATTTCTGGTTTTGTGGTAGTTGTATTCCTTCTTAGTCGTGAAGGGAGATGGAGTGTGTCAGTCTAGGCCTTCCTCTTGGCTGGAAGTCTCCTGTGTTTGTTTTTTGAAAACACAACATTGAGCTCATCTCTTCATTCCCTTAGGCTTACATATAGAAACACCCACATAACATATAAATATATGATACATATAAATATATATATACACAAATAAATAAATACAATATAAATGTAAATCAATATAATTCCTATTTTTTAATCTGTATATCATTGAGAAGATATTTTCTCAATAAAACTCCTATAAGGAAGGTAGTCTATTTAATAAACTCTAAAAATCATCCTCTTTTGTTATGAGAACTTGTGTCACTAAGAAATGTTGAAGACATTTTATTAATAGTCTACTTGATCAGTATTCTTGATTGCCAGAAATATTTTTGATAATGTTTTTGACAAAAGAGTAAATGTGATGGAATTTTCTAATGGTGGCACAAAATGATTTTGTGAATAGAGTTGATATAGATAAGGTACCTTATAATAACATATATTGTAATAAATTAGTCCTTTGTAAAAATAAAAACTGTGTACAATGCCATAAATTAATTTTAGCTAAACTCATCAATTTTTATTTCAACCTAAGCAAAATAATATGTCTGATGTATGTTCAGCATTGCCAGCATTTCAGAAAATAGTAAACTGCTTTACTCCTATAAAGAGGGGTTTGCCACAGTTAAAGCACTACCAAATCATTATATTTGTTAAGACAAGCCTTGCTGAATTTATGCACGTAAAAGGTAGAAGCAACATTTTTCATGATCATATAACTGGGCCCAGCACTAAAAGAATAGTACACTTTCCATTTATGCCATGGCAGCTTAAAGGTAAATTGTAAAGAATATAAATGTAATTATAGCAAACAACTCCAGGTAATAAATAGTGTCACAAATTATCATGCAGTATAATCAACTGTCTCAACTTTTTTGTCTCAGTCACATAATTTTATAGTACTCAGTTACAAAAACAATAATGAGTTTGTTCACAGTGTGAACCTTAGCCATATAGAATGTGGGAAACTTGTTTTGACATAAATAGGACAATTGATAGGAAGTGGCACTGCAGGCTCTATATCAGTCTATTGTATAAAAGGCTGTCAAAAGAAGTTAATAAAAATTAGGCTGCAGAATTAAAGTGGTAAACATGATGAAAAAAGTGATCATCTCACTGGTCTCCGCAAAAATCAGACCTCATCTGATATAAAATGCTGATTTATAAGAGTCACTTTTCCAAAGGAACTATGATGAGTTCAGGTATTTTCCAAATTAATTAAATGCTCCTGAAACCTTGTAATATGACTGTTAATCAAAGAGAGTGAGGAAGTCAATATGCAGACTGGGATAGTTAGGGAAATATTTGTGTTTTTAAATATTTTAAAAGAGATATTATGTAGCAGAAAGATTAGTTTTATTTTGGCTTCCAGAACCAGTACTACCACTTAAATATATTAGTGGTTAACCCATTAAAGGGCCCTGCAAAATAAATATTAAAATAAAAATAGCAGCTGACTGGGACTGCCAACTCTGGGGGAAATAATTTCATCATGTTTCACTCTGCACACCCTTTTATTCTATAACTTTATGTTCACCTTTAAGTAGCAGAATATGAAAGCATCATCATCAGTAGAGTCTGTAAACTAAGTTCTAAAACAATGAAGTTTGAGTTAAAGAACGTTTTAAAATATACTAAATGTGAGAAGAAATAATTAATAAAGAGTTTACCTATAAGTCTTGCATACTTGCACAAATTTTAGTTAATGATGTTAATGCTAAATAAAAAGTATACTTTTTAATCAAACTGTTTATGAGGTTAATTTTATTCTACCCAAAAGACAAGCTTTATAAATACTAAGACTTGAGTTGCTGTTAGATACCTACTTGCTCTGTTCTTGTAATCAGAACAATGAATGGTGAGCATTTTAAACATTACAAAAATATTTTTATTAGTTAAAAGTTATATACTAGGTCGTCGGCAGCCGTCCGTCTCGAGAGACGATGGTGTAGCTTCTTAAGAGTCTATCTGCACCGCCAAGAATGGCTGTGCAGTCCGACTCGGGAGTGACACGGTATCTGTCTCCTCCCGTGTTGAATCGACATCTTGCGATGTCGCTGGAGTGTCCTCTCCAGTAAAGCTGAAGCTACAGAGCCTGGGCAGGGTGATATGGAGGGTCTGCTGTTGCCCATGCAGCAGACCCCCCCTCTCTTCACAGCTGAAGGGTCCAAGGGAAAGACGGAGTCAATACAGCTTGGCTTCAGGTGCGCCGCAGGAGTTGCCGGTGTTGACTACAACGTCAAACCGCCTTAGGGACTCCGGCTCCGGATTTTCTGTCGGGGTTTACTCCCTTAGCCTTTCCCCTGAAGAGGTATGCTGCAAGGCAGCGGAGGTTTTTTGGAGTCAGAGTTTTCCTTCTCTGATATACTAGGTAGTATTTATATATTAGGTACACACACTTTTCAAAATCAGTAGAGAAATACAGCATTGAAGAAATACTTAAATTGTTAAAAACTAATGAAATAAAAAAGGTATTCTGTGGGTTAGATGTACCATTATATATAAAAAAAAATATTAGTTGATATAATTTAAAAAATCTAACCAATGGCCTTTCTTTCTTAGTCAACTAGAAACAAGAGCTAAGTATTATATTTGTGTAGAATAAAAGAGCATTGGTACCAAATGGCAAAGCCAGAGACTTCTTTAAATGAGGTCATAGAGAGAAGCTGCTAATCACCATTGGAGTGAAGTTCAATCTATCTGGAACCAACTCTTAGAATTCTAAGTTATATTTTTTGGGTTCCCAAAGGTGAAAATATGAAATGCAAATTAAAATACAAGAAAAGTAGAAGATGTGGAGAAAAGAAAGCTATCATGCACTGTTGGTGGGAATTTAAATTGTGTATTCACTATGGAAAACAGCATGGAGATTCCTTCCTCAAATTCCACTTCTGAGTATTTGTCCAAAGAATTTCAAAACACTAATTTGAAAATATGAATGTACCCCTATGTTCATTGCAACATTATTTTTTAATAAGCCAAGGTTTGGAAGCAATCTAAATGTTCTTCGATAGACAAATGGATAAAGAAGATGTGGTACATAAATACAATAAGATATTACTCAGCCATAAAAAGGAATGTCTTGCCATTTGAGACAATGTGGATGGACCTAGAAGATATTATGCTAAGTGAAGTAAGTCAGATGAAAGAAGATAAATATCATATGATTTCACATATAAGTGGAATCTAAAAAATGAAAATAAACAAGCAAACAAACAGAAATAAACTCATAGATACAGGGAACAAATTGATGGTCACCAGATGGGAGGGGAGTTATGAGTCTGTGTGAAAAAGTGAAAGAGATTAAGAAGTACAAATTGCCAGATATCAAAACAGTCTCAAGGATGTAAAGTACAGCAAATGGAATATAATCAATACTATAATAAGTATGTATGGTGCCAAATGGCTACTAGAGTTAGTAGGGAGATCTCTTAGTAAGTCTTATAAATGTCTAATTACTATGTTTTACACCAGAAACTAATATAATATTTAATGTAAACTGTAACTGAAAAATAAATTAAAAAAAAAAGAAAAAAAGAAAATCCAAGAAAAGTGAAACAAACAGAAAGTCAGTTACTTGAGTTGTCAATCAGTGATCACCCAGATTTTGATAGTTAACCTTTATAACCCTATAAACGTTTAACATCAAATAATAATTACTCTAATTTATCGGGGAAAAATATGAGAAGAATAAAAGAACCACATTAGTGGTTTACCTTATTAACTCTTAATGTACAGTGTACTTTTTACAATCTTAACACAAACTGCCCTACAGAGAGTGGTCAAAATGTTTTGACATTTCTTATTTCTTTTAATAACAAAATAAACATTTGAAAACAGAAATGGAAACACAGTTGTATATTATTAGTCTTTTTTAAAAATCAGCAGAGTAAATAGAGGACTAGGAAGACGCAGAAATCTAGGTTTCATTATATATATATATATATATATATATATCTTTGATTATTTTTATTTATTTACTTACTTTCTTTTTTATTGGATTTATAAGGGTAACACTGGCTAACAAAATTAATGTATATTTGAAGTGCACAATTCTACAACACACCATCTGTACACTGTATTGTGTGTTCAACACCCCAAGCCAAGTCTCCTTCCATCACCATTATCCACCATTCACCCTCTTCTACATCCCCCAACTCCTCTTTCACTCTGGCAATCACCATTCTCTTTGTTTGTTTAAAATTTTAATTATATAAGCAATACATAGTTGTTTTGGAAGAGAGAAATTAAAAAGCCTATATAATCATCAGTTGTGAAAATAAACAGTGATTGCCACTACCCTGAAAATTTCCCTGTTTGTATTTTATTTCAGATCACTGGACTTTATTCTATGTAGTAACATGAACATTTCACCTGTTATCAGGTAGTCTCTTATAACATTAGGTTTTCATGACTAATTTTTACCCATACTATCATCTTCATTTCTTATTATTTAAAGAGTTAATTTCTGCTTTTATGTTTATTAACATTTGCTTTATTTACTTTGATGTTCCCATGTGGGTTGTGTAGGTATTTACAGTTGTTATGTCCTCGGATTGACCCCCTTAAAATTAAGTAGTGTTCTTTTTTGTCTCCTTTTACATTCTTTGAGGGTACATAGGCTCTTTTAAATTGGTGTTTCAGGATTCTTAAGGTATAATCCAAGCATTGGAATCGCTGGATCAAAAGGCAATTCCATTTTTAGTTTTTTCAGGAAATTCCATACAGTTTTCCACAGTGTCTGTACCAGTTTGCATTCCCATCAACAGTGCACTAAGATTCCCTTTTCTCTACATCCTTGCCAGTGCTTGTTGTTTGTTAATTTGTTCATGATGGCCATTCTGACTAGTGTGAGGTGGTATCTCATTGTGGTTTTAATCTGCATCTCTCTGATGGTTAGTGATGTTGAGCATCCTTTCATATGTCTATGAGCCTTGTGTATGTCCTCCTTGGAGAAGTGTCTGTTCAGGTCCTTTGCCCATTTTTTAATCGGAGTGTTTGTCTTCCTGGTGTTGAATCATATGAGTTCTTTATATATCAAACCCTTGTCTAAAGTATCATTGGCAAATATATTTTTCCATATACTTGTTTCCCTTTTCATTTTCATGATGTTTTCTTTAGCCATGCAGAAGCTTTTTAATTTGATGTAGTCCCATTTGTTTATTCTTTCCTTTATTCTCTCCTTTAACTTTAAAGGATAAACTTTCTGGGTAAAGTATTTTAGGTTGTAGATTCCTTTCTTCTAGCAATTGAAATATTTCCTGACACTCCCTCTGGCCTGTACAGTTGCTTCTGAGTATGGGGTTTGCTTGATATGAGACTTGTTTTTTAAAATTCTTGCTGACTTCAAGATTGAGTCTTTATCTTTAACTTTTGCCAATTTAATTAGAATATGTCTTGGAAGTCCTAGCCACAGCAATCAGACAAGAAAAATAAGTAAATGAAAGCTATCCATTTGGAAAGGGAGAAGTAAAACTGTCACTCTTTGCAGGTGATATAATACTATATCTAGAAAATCTAAAAGAATCAATAAAAATTAATAGAGTTTATAAAATAATTCAGTGAAATAGCAGTACAGAATATAATCTACAAAAACCTGTCATTCCTATACACTAATAACAAACAATCAGAAGGAGAAATGAAGAAAAGAATCCCATGCGCAACTGCATCAAAAAGAGTAATATACCTGGGAATAAACTTAACCAAGGAGGTGAAAGACCTCGACTATGAAAACTATAAGACATTAAAGAAATAAATTCAAGAGGGCCCAAATAAATGGAAGAATTTACTGTGCTCATAGATAGGGAGAATTAATATTATTAAAATTGTCATAGTACCCAAAGCAATTTAGAGATTCAATAAAATTCCTATCAAAATACCAATGTCATTCTTCTCAGCACTAAAACAAATAATCCTAAAATTTGTATGGAACCACATGAAGCCCCAAATAGCCTAAGAAATCTTGAGGAAAAAAAAAAAGTTGGAGGTATCATGCTCCCTGATCTCAGACTATACTACAAAGCTATAATAATCAAAATAGCATGGCACTGGCACAAAAAGACACATAGATAAATGAAATAATAGAAAGCCCAGAAATAAACCCTAGTTTATAAGGTCAATTAATATATGACAGATGAGGTAGAAATATACATTGGAGTAATGACAGTCTCTTCAACAAGTGGTGTTGGGAAAAGTTAACAGATACATGCAAAAAATAAAAAATAAAACTGGACTATTCACTTATACCACGTATAAAAATAAGTTCAAAATGAACAAAGACTTAAATGTAAGGCCTGTAACTATAAAACTCATAGAAGAAAACATAGGAAGTAAACTATCTGGCATTGGTCTAAGTATTATCTTGAGCAAGCACCACCAAAAGAGAAAAAAAATGGTACTACATTAAACCAAAAAGCTTCTGCACAATGAAGAAAACCCTCAACAAAGTAAAAAGGCAATGTATTGACTGGAAGAATATACTCATAAATGATATATCTGGTAAGGAACTGATATCCAAACCATGTAAGAAACTCATATAACTCAACTGCATAAAAATAAACAATTCCATTGAAAACGGTCAAAGGACACAAAAGATATTTCTCCAAAGAGGACACACAGGTGACTAACAGACATGAAAAGATGCTCAACATTACTAACCACCAGGGAAATGTGAATCAAAACTATAATGAGATACCACCTCATACCAGTCAGAATGGCTATTATCAGAAATTCAACATAAATAGCGCATTGGCAATAATGTGGAGAAAAGGGAATCTTTGTGCACTGTTGGTGGGACTGCAAAGTGGTGCAGCTCCTATGGAAAACAGTATGGATATTCCTCAGAAAACTAAAAGCAGATATACCATACAATCCAGTAATTATAGTTCTGGGTATTTATCTAAAGATAACAAGAACACTAATTTGAAAAAAATATATGCACCCTTATTTCATTGAAGCATTGTTTACAGTAGCTGAGATATAAAAGCAACCTAGGTGGCCATTGACAGATGAATGGATAAAGAAGACGTGATATATATATATATTATGTAGCAATAAAAAATACAATGTTGTCACTTGCAACAACATGGATAGATCTCGAGTGTATTATGCTAACTAAAATAAGTCTAACAGAAAAAAAAATCACATGATTTCACTTATACGTAGAATATGAAAACAAAACAAACAAAAAAGACTCATGAAACAGAGACCAAAAGGATGGTTACAAGGTGGGGTGGTGGTGGTTGTGGAGGGCTGGGTGGAAAGAGGAAGGGGAGTATAGTCAACAGTGTTGTGATAAGTGTACACAGGGACAGATGATTACTAGAATTACTGGAGTAATTGTAAGGTATAAAAATTGTGAATCATTATATTGTACACCTGAAGTCATTATAACCAATATAAGACTGTATACCAACTATACTTAAATAAAAAATGAACTTAAAAAATTACAAGAAAATTATCTATTTTAAATACTGCTCTTTAATTTTGTCTTTAGGATAATTTTTCCCAACACATCTTTTAAATTAATATATTCCAGGATTGAGATCAAATGCACACACACAAACACACACAATTATACATTGCATCTTCTTGCAAGTAAAAATTAGGTCAGATAGAATTTCCAGGAAAATATTTGCCCCTCCTCTAGAAAATATAAGTCACAGAAGAGAGAAACAGGCTAGAAAGATGGTGAGGAATGGTGAGAGAAGGGCCCAAACATTTGTAAAAGAGGCACAGAGTTACTTTTAACACCGGCCAATCCTCATCTTCCTAGGAACTGCCAACAGCACGAGTGAACAGAGAAGATCAACTGTAGCTTACTTATGGGTTTCTATTGAAGGAATAGCTTTGAAAATTTGAATATCATTACTTAATTAAATAAAGCTGTGATTACAATACACACATTCCAAAGAACACAGAAAAAAAGGACAGAGAGTCAAAGTGCTAATTAAGAAGAAAAGTAATTATGATTCTAATGTTTGGAAGCTGCCACAGAAATTTCTTTCTCCTTTGCATAGAGCCAGATGATAAAAGCAAATGGGCAAAGGTAGGAACTGGCTGCAATAATGAAGCATGTGACTATTACACATATGCTATTTGGGAATAAAGAAAACAGTATCTGCAATAACACCTTTGAAATCTGTGATGGAGCCAACTTTAACTCTAAATGAACTCTTCTAATTTCTAGAAGAGACAGATAACATCTGGCCTGTAAGTTACATTCAATAATATTAATAGAGATCATAATTACAATGATTAAAATAAAAACACTGATTCTGGCTAAATAAGATTCAACTACACTCCAAAACTATACTGACTCATTGAAAAGCAGAGTGTCCTTTTGGAGGTTTTCATAAACAAAGACAATTAGGTCACAGAATATCAAATTCCTCAAGCTATATGTCATTACTAAGACTCATTTTTATTCAGATATATATATATATAAGACAATTTGAAATTTGTTAAAGAGGTTATATTTGTGTGTGTTTTCCTTAATACAGAATCAATATCTTTATGACAAAAAGCTTTTAGATCAAAGAAACCCTTGGAGGATTTAAAATCATTAACTATGATGCAGAATGCAGCATTTCAAGTGGTTTTCTGCAGCTCATTTCCTCCCCACTCCACCGCCGCCCCAAAACCTTACCAAAGAGAGTTTATTTATTTATTTATTTATTTATTTATTTATTCATTCATTCATTCATTTATTTTTTTTTTAATTTTATTTTTTGGTTTTTCAATTACAGTTGTCCCACTTTTTCCCCATTGCTCCCTCCCACCCAGCCCACCCCTTCAGAATTTAGACTGACAGTGACCAGGGAAGAGGGGAGAAGGAGGAATGGGGGGAAAGAAGGGGAAGGGTCTAGTCAAGAAACTAGTATAAATGACCCATGGTCATGGACAACAGGGTGGGGATTGGCTGTGGGGGGGGGGCAGGGGGGACAATGAGGGGAAAAGTGGGACAACTGTAATAGAAAAACAATAAATAAAGTTTAAAAAAGGAGAGAATTCAAGGTTCTAAGAATAAGGTGGAACACTTTAATTTGTTCCTAGTTAATTCCCTTAATTTAATCAATGTTTAGGAGACTTTTCTACATTTCCAGGAGAGAGCAGACAGACAGACAAATGGCTTTAAAGACCTCTTACTACCTATTTGACCTAATGCAACTTACATAAACTCTGTAATTTTCTATTTCATTATCTATAAACTCAGGATAAAAAAGGTACCTAGCTCTTAGGACTGTTCATAAAATCAAATAAAGGTATGTAAGATGCTTAGCAAGTACATGAAACTCGTTTATCCTTAAGAACTGTTCCTTATTACCGTCATATAGTTTTCTGAGAGGCCTCCTCCTGTACTCCTTAAGAAAAGCCTTATAAATTGTATTTAAAGGTACTAATGATTGAAGTAATAACAGAGTCAACTGAGACAGTATTTATTGAGTGCTCACTATGGGTCCGACATCTGTCATCGCATTTCATCTTTATTGCATTATATAATTTTAGCAATGAGGAAACAGGCTTACTCGAGTATAACAGGCCTAAGATTAATCGGAAAGAGATTCTTGCTTTGTAACTTAGGTTCTTAAGCCAACTTCTATGAAGATCGAAACACAGTATCTTCTTATCTTGATTTTGCTAGACTTTGCTTTATTATCACTTTATGCATTACCTTCCCACCTGTGAATTCACTGAGGACAGAGATTGTGTCACTCACCTTTATAGCTTTCATGGCTCAAAACTGAGCACACCCTCCACCACACACACAAACACACAAATGTAGAAAAGGAGGCAAGCTAGTTCCATGCTGGTAGAGAGAACATAACAGATGATAGGCCAGCCTCAGAAACATTCTCACCATGAGTAGATAAAAAGAGACCACCCAAATGGAATTCATTCTCATATTTTCAGTTATGTGTTCTCTGATACAACTTGTTGAATTTCTAATATCTGTAATTAAGTTAGTTCATCTCCCTTAAATCTTGAATCATTTTGACTCCAGTTTCCTTCTCTCCTAAATCTTGCAATTAATGCCACTTTTAGCGTGGCTGCATTAACATCTCTGTAATGTCTACATTCTTTGTTGGATGAAACATTTTGTGTTCCCACATAATTCTTTACCACTAGATGTGGGCTGTTTCAGCTACATGAGAATAAATAACTACCTGGCACTGCATTTCAGAGGCCAGGCTATCAACACTGGAAAACATATTTTCCTGTCTTCTCCTGTCACCTGTGAACTAATTGGTGGAATGAGTGGCATCTTCCCAAGCAGCTCTCCTAGGCCTGGTAAAGTAGCCACTTTCTGCTCAGACAATGGATGGAGTTAAACTTTCAATTAATCACCAAATAGCAACTCACCATAAGGTGAATTATCTGGAGTTATTTTCCTCATAATGACACTGGTATTTCACCTAAATTGGGTATGGAATAGGTGTGTGCATTAGTTTGGATTAACAGAGGACTTTGTCTGTGGCATACCTAATAATTATGATTACATTTTTTGAACACTTGTTATGATAGGTGCTATACAAAGCACTAGATCAATATTATTTTCCTCTTCTAAGAATAGAATAAGGAAAGCATGCCAATTTCACAAATGAGAAAATGGAATTAAAGAGGTTAAGTAAGATTTAGCAACAAGGTAGGATATTAACAAGTGGCAAAGGAGGATTCCCATGCAGGTGAATCTGACTGTGAAGATCCCCTCTCTACCTAATTAACCTTATGACCTAAAGGAAATACCCAATAGTGCCTAAGAAGCTCCATGACATGGACAAAAGAATTATTAGAATATAATATACATATGGAAAAATTAACAAATCTTTATTGCAATAATTTATTCATGAATTGAAAATGAAAATAGGTTAACATGTCCTTTGTACCCATTGCTGAAAAACAATGATGCCTGGTTACTTTATATTGGTGTTCTCCTGTGATGTAAACCTACTGTAAGCGCCTGATGATTTTACATAATATACCAATAGAAGACATGAAACCTTAGGTTAGAAACACAGATGGTTTATTACTCATAGCAAAAGAGTAGCCAGAGAGCTATCCTGCTCCAGTTGCAGCTACCCACATGATGGTTGCTATGGGTTAGGAGTACAGTGGAGTGGGAAGTTAGTGTTTAGTGGGTACAGAATTTCAGTTTGGGAAGATAGATGGTGATCATAGTTGCAGAACAATACAAATATACTTTACGCCACAGAACTGTATACTAAAAGAAATGGCAAAAATAGTACATCTTATGTTATACATATTTTACCACAATAGAAAATGCACACCTAGAGTCCTATCCATGAGAAAACAAAACAAAACAAAACAAAAAACAGTAACTAAGATTCATAGCTCAACCCTGGCCAGTGTGGCTCAGTTGTGTGGAGCATCGTCTCGTAAACTGAAAGGTTTGGGTTCAATTGCCTTGTACAGGTGCATATATGGAGGCAACCAATGGCTGTGTCTCTCTTACATTTATGTGTCTCTCTCTCTCTCTCCCTACTTCTCTCTCTCTCTCTAAATGCAATGAAAAAATGTCCTCGGGTGAGGATAAAAGAAAAAGAATCACAGCTCAAATCATTTCTCCAATTATTTATTTCTGATTTTTTATGTTGATGCTTCTGATTGTTATTATCTTACTTACCCATAATACAATTCCACTTGAAAAACAACTGTTGGCTGATTCTGGGGAAATATTTGAGAAAAATGTAATTAGGTAATGACTTCCTATCACTATTGCAGAATGTATAGACTATTAATACTGCAGAAACTTCTTCACGGAAACATATTTTAAAGTTACTATTTTAGTATTTCAAAAAGAACTTACTAAAGTATTAACTTGCTAACATAATTCATCCAAAGTTCTTCCTAACATCAGTACTCTCCTCACCCACTCTTGTCATCCTATTTCTATTAAATTAATGAATTCATTAAATTTATTCAGTAAGTATTTCTGCTCCTATCAGGCCTTGTAGTAAGGATACAGAAAAGGGACAGATCATGAATTCAAGAAGCTCATGATCTGGGTGTGCAAGCAGGGGGTGGGGAGAAGAGAGAAGGGAGACAAGCGAATGTATAACAACAAAAGAAACAATAACATGAAAAACCACAGGTCACACAGAAAGACTATATATATATATATACATATACACATATATATACATATATACAGTATATATATGTGTGTGTGTGTGTGTGTGTGTGTGTGTGTGTGTATATATATATATATATATACTGTCTCCACTGATCCTCCCAACAATTTTCTCAGTGAAGCACTTTTGTTATTCCATCTTTACAAATGATAAAATCATGCTCAGAGAGATTTAATAACATCCTCCATATCTAAGAGTCTGAAAAGTCTGTATTTGGAAGTTTGGAAGTATCCATCTCTAGTCTTTTTTACTCCAAAGCCCGTGTTTTTTTGTTTATTTTTATTTTTATTTTTAATATGCTTTATTGATTATGCTGTTACAGTTGTCCTAATTTCTTTTCCCTTTTTCCCCTCCACCCAGTGACATCCCTCCTTCCAGAAGTACCCCCCTTAATCAATGCCCATTGGTTGTGCATATAGTTCTTCTCAACATCTTCCTGTCTACTCCACACCCTCCTACTATGCTTAATTCTTGTATGATCTCCCTCCCATCACCCCCTTCCTCCTCCCTGCTGACCTCTCCTCCATAATGTTCCCCATACCTGTGATTCTCTTCCCACTTTGTTGTCTACTTAGTTTGCCTTTGTTTCAGTTCCCTAGCTTCTGTTGTTGGTTGTTGTGATACAGTTTTCATTTTAATGTTCATAGTTTTGATCCTCCTTCTCCAAATCAAGTCCCTTTAACATCTCATTTAACAGTGGTTTGGATCTGAAGAACTCCTTCAGTTTTACTTTGTCCTGGAAGCACTTTCTCTGCCCATCTATTCTGAATGACAGATTCGCTGGATAGAGTAATTGTGGTTGTAGCTTTTTGCTTTTCATTACTTTGAATATTTCTTGCCAGTCCCTGCTTGCCTGCAGTTTCTTTTGAGAAATCAGCTGACACTCTTATTGGGACCCCATTGTATGTAATTCTCTTCTTCTCTCTTGCTGCTTTTAAGATTCTCTCTTTATCCTTAATTTTTGACATTTTGATTATAATGTGTCTTGGTGTGGTTCTCCCTGGGTCCAGTTTTTTTGCAACTCTCTGTGCTTCCTAGACCTGTAAGTCTATTTCCTTCATTATTTTTTCACATAATTTTTCAATTTCTAGTTCTTCTTCTTCACCTTCTGGCAACCCTATGATCTGGATGTTGGCCTGCTTATAGCTGTCCAATAAGTTTCTGAGCCTCTCCTCATTTTCCTCAATTTCGTTTTGTCTTTCTGCATTGGTTGACTGTTTGTTCCTTCCCTATGTTCCGATTTGTTGATTGGATCCCTGGTTTTCTTGCCCTCACCACTAGTTTCGCATGTGTTTTTGTTCATTTCAGTAGGGCTAGCCCTCATTCCTTCCCCGTCTTGTTTAAGATCTGCTGTTAGGTCTGTAAGCATTTTTATAACCAAAGCTCTGAACTGAGACTCAGAAAGATTTCCTATCTGCTGAGCCATTATATTAGACATTTGCTGTCTGGTCAGCTGCGTCACCGGGATCTCTATCATGATCTGTGCCATCCTGACCATTTTGTGTTTATCCTTGCTTCCTGGGCAGGGCTGTCACACCTCCTATGCTATAGTGGGTGGAGCCCCATGCACTCATCACAAATGGGCGGCCCGTCTCACCACACTGTGGCATTTTCTGTGGGGATGGGGGTCCAAGATGGATTCCTGCTATTCACTCTCTGCTGAGACCAGGAGCTTCATCCTCCGTCCCCACCCTCTCCGAGTCTCGCAGTCCAAGGCAATGGATGTCTGCCTTCCCGGGCTTTGGAATTGCAAGCTGATGGGTCTGGTCTGCAGCCAGCGGTGCTCCCCAGGCGCTTCTTGCCTCCCCTTAAATACGGGTGTCTGTGCTTACCGCTGTCCTGCCACGGTCGCTGCTGCTGCCGCGGACAGCACAGCAGATTGAACTCTCATCCCCAGCTTCACCCCTCCTACCTGTCCAGACGAACACCACTTCTTTATAATTTCATATGTTGGACTTCCATTTATTTTCTGGAACTTCTGGTTATTTCTGGTTTTGCGGTAGTTGTATTCCTTCTTAGTTGTGGAGGGAGATGGAGTGTGTCCATCTAGGTCTCCATCTTGGCCGGAAGTCTCCTGTGTTTGTTTCCATGTCCCAGGAAGAGCTGTCACTTCTAATACATTGTAAGGGGGCGGAGCCTTAGGGATTCATCAGTAATGGGTGACCTGTTCCACCACGTTGTGTCGCTGTATGCAGGGGAGGGGTCTGAGAAGGAAAAATGCTGCTTGCCCAGCACTTGCCCCTTTTCCAGGCACTTTTCCCACTTCTGCACCTGACTGGTGCCCCTCTAGCTGCTGCCCTGGCCTTCGTTCCCAGAGTGGGCGGGTCTGCGGATGTTTTAGGTCCATGGGGGTCCTTTAAACAGGCTGATTCTGCTGAGAAACCAGCAGCTTCTGCCTCTGTCCCAACCCCCACTGGTCTGCACAGTAAAAAGCAATGAGGCTTGACTTTCCCCAGTGCTGGGACAGTGAGCTGTGCAATCCGGTGTGGAGTTGGGAACTCTCCCCAGGTGTCCCCCCTGACTTTTTAAAACATGTAATTGTGCTTTCCGTCAGCCTGCTGCTGTTGCCGATGCTGCCACCACCACACCGTGTCCTCTCCATCCCGGCTCTGCCCCTCCTACCTGTCCAGATGAGTATTTCTTCTTTATATCTTTCTTTGCTGGATTTTCATGCACTTGAATTTCTGGAACTTCTGGTTGTTTCTAGTTTTGAGGTAGTTGTATTCCTTCTTAGTTGTGAAGGGGGATGCAGCGTGTCTGTCTATGCTTCTATCTTGGCCAGAAGTCCCAAAGCCCATGTTTTTAATCACTTCACAGTTATTACCCATCAATACCATTGTTAAAACAAACAAACAAACAAAACCCTAAAATAGTAATAAGAGAGGGTATGGAAACTGGGAGAAGGGTATAGGGCAACTTGGCATGATTATTTATTTGTCAGACAAATTTTAGGTTTTGTTTTGGGGGAAGTTATTGAGCACAGTGATACGGTTTCATTAATGAGGCCACTTCTAAAACATCACACAGAGAGAATTACAGAAGAGCAATGATGACAACAAATTTTTGACTCTGGAAAATTGTTGATGACTGATAATGGCTTAATCAGAGTGGAGGAAGAGAAATGCCTAGATGTGAGTGAAGAAAGCTCTCTTGTCATATCCCCTGGGTTCCTAGGAGGGTGGGCTATGTAGGGTGGCTGGGAGAAAGAATATAGAAAAGCAGGGAGATCACGATTGGCTTTCTTTGTTAAACAATCAGGCTACTGTCCCTCCAAAATTTTTGATATAGTTTTATTAGAAGGGTATGAGAATTTAAAAAGAAAAGAAAAAATAAAAGGTTGTGTCTGGGTCCCTATGAGAGAGAAAGAGAGAGAGAGAGAGAAGGAAAGAGGAGGGGAGGAGAAAAAAACAGAATTCTTATAAAACTATTTAGCTTTAAATTATTCCTTATACAGCTTTGAAAAGGTAAATATTAAATGTAAAAAGTATTATAACTTATTATTTTTTTGTAATTTCCCAAATAATACAGGAGTTAGGAATTTTAGACTACTTACTTTTAATGGTTAACTTATATTTTCCTTTCAGACTCCTTAGGTATTTAGTATGTTTATTTCAAATTACTTTTCTTATTCTAAAATCTAGGATGTCAATTATTTACGCAAAGGCAATTTGAGTACTTTTCATAAGAATTTATTGTTTGTTAACCTTTAGTCTAAAGAAGTAGATTATTTATGTTCTTATGTTATAGGTAAATAATATAATAACTCTTTAGAAAATAAGTCAGCTTTTTGTGTTTGTTTTGCATTTGCCATAGCATGTTAATATGAACTTTAAAAGGCATGCAATTTGATTTTGTAAATAAATTACAAGAAATGAAAAAACTGAGTGAGCCCTCAGTAGTTTCATGCTAATAAACAAAACTGCCCAAATCAATGTGTTGGAAATTTTGTATTTTATGCAGTGAGCCCTTTTTTGAGCACAAAATACTTTTGGACTATGTTAACATGCTGAATTACAGACGCACTGTTTGTGTTCAGATCCTCCTTGAAAGAATGTACCCTTAAAGATGAACTTAACCATTAGAACTGAGTTTCCATGTTGTGAAGAGATGCATATGTTTGAAACATTCCAGAAAATTTTTTTCCTTCTGCTGGGATATCCATGGCCAGGTAGCAAACTTTTACTCCTCCTTCATGTCACTTCAACAAATGACTTTCCATTCTGTAAAAACTTCTCACATGCCATTTCTGATCTCCACCTTTGAAATGCACCAATGCATTCATTTGGCAAATATTCCTTCATATGCATGTGCACTCACAGAGCCACTATTTAGATCCTGACAAATACTACACAATATTCTAGTTACTTTACATAATTTTTAATTTATGTATAACAATCTTCCAGTAAATTATTATCATCTTGTTATGTAGCAGCTAGGAATGAGCAACCAGAGGGGAAATAAAGGCAGGACCCTTGCCATTACACTAACAAAGAACTTAATACAGAAAGCTAGAAGCAAAGGAAGACATGTATCACTAATTAATTCAGCATTCCTGAGCCCATTTTGATAAGATCGCCAGGTGGCCTGAGCATTAGAAGCAAAATAGTACAGGGGAAGTGGAGTCCTGGAGACTGTGCTGAGAAAGAGGGGCTTCTGTAACTATCTCACTAAGATTGTCAGGTGTCCTGAACATCACAAGCAGGGATAGCACAGGAGGTGGTGGTGGTGGTGGGGTCCTTGAGATTTGATGCTGGGAAAGGGAGCCTTTGTAACAACTTCACTAACTAGAAAGAAAGCATTTACTAACTAAAAAGAAAGCCTTTGCATTAAACCCAAGGTCCAGAAGGGGAAAAGGAGGCGTACTTCTTAAAGCTAGCTAAGGTATATAACCCTGGAATCCCAACGGTCGGCATACTTAGATTAGCTAAGTACCCACTTGTAGCCTTCGCTCAAGCGTCTAGAACAAATTTACCAACTTAATGAAAATCTTACTAACAACACTATTTCCTCTATATGTGGGACATTTAGATTAGCTGGGTGCCTGCTTGCAGCTTTGTGCTCACGTGTGTTTCATAAAAATCTTGCTCTCATTTCCACTATACATGTTTGTCTCTTGCTTAAATTCATGTCTTATGAGTGAGACAAGAACAGAGGGAGGTGGGGACTCCTGACTTGGGTCTCTCTCTTATTTAACAGAGAAGGAAACTGCAGCTTAGAGAAGTAAAGCACCCAATCACAAAAGTTAGGAATGGCAGAACTAGTCTCCCGAGCCCTCGCCCTGTGCACTCTGGCCCGCTGATTCTCTAGCAGTGAACTTGATAATCTACTTTATGCCAGTCCCTGTATTATACATTAAACATCTGTCATCCTGTTTGAACCTTAACCCAAATTGATGAGCAAGGCACTATTATTACTTTCATAAACATATGAAGAAACTGAGGCTTACTGAGACGAAGTGACTTGAGGAAGATTGTGTCTGACAAATGGCCAAGTGGACATGTGATCTCAAACTGCTCTGTCCTGAGTCTGAGTTCTTCCTTTCTGACCTCTTGTTTTCTTTGCTCCATGTGTAAACTGCTTGTTGACTAAAGATCAGCAGCCATAAAGAGGTAGCTTATAGCTGTGTGCTGATTTCTATCAAGTACTTAATAAATATAAATTTATTTGGAGCCACATAAAACCGAGCTAATATATACACCATGAACATGAAATCGTGATCAAAATTACTGTATCTAATAGCTGCTCTTTACAGTAATTCACATATGATAAACTGTCAGAGTTCCCTTCGGTGACTTTTCCAATTTTATGGAAGATAAATCAAACTAGAAAACCCTAAGTAAAGAGAGAATTCTCTATATTTGTAACATATGTATAATTTTAAACATCCTACTTTGGAGGGGTGTAGAAAAATCATAAAATCTATCAGATTAACAATAAAAATGGATAGACTGTCCTTGCACTGACTGACAAAGAATTACAAAAATAAGATCAGGCTGGGTACACAAACTAAAAGGTTTAAATTTGTACAATAGTAATAGAGCTATAATTGAACCTCAATTAAGAAAAGAAAAACACTGAGGGACAACTTCAATTTCTATGTGAAAAGCTGGCAGCCAACCTATTAACAAATCAAAAAGCCTCAGGCAAAAGAAGTGCTATCACACTCTCTGGAATAAAATGAACTTCACCTTTTAAAAGCTCCAACCAAACTAAACTAAGTTATTAAACAGTAAGACTTGAGAAAGCCAAGCCTTTTAATGATATAGAGGTCAGAAAAAAAGTATAATTGTTTGATTCATTAGAAAGTGATTTGAAAAATAAATATTTTCAGATCATTACAAGGACTTACTCATAGAAATTCACTTAATGCAATGTAAACTGAAATAATGCATATGGAAACATTCCATAAACTATATAGACCTACCTGTACAATGACCAGGTTCAATGCAGGTAGCCAAGATGTGACAACATACAGTACATGATTTCCGTTCCAATTTAAAACTAGATTAGCAGTATACTTTCTGACAGCAGTGATCCCTGAGAACAGTTTGCTCTCAGCATTGTCCTTTGGGGTCTGAAGGAAAAAGTTACATCATAATTCATGCAGTCTGGGCCTTTAAACCTCTTAGGGAAATGAAAATAGTGCACACATAAGTAACATTGAATATATGGGAGAATGTAAGCCAATGCTGATTTTTTTGTGGCTCAGGGGAGAAAAGTTTTAAAAGCTGAGGTAGATTTCAAAAGCAAGAGGGAGTGAAAAAACTTGCATTGAGTTGTGCAGTTTTGTTAAGAATTAAAAAGTTACAAGAGCACTTGTAGATGAGCAGGCCAAGTCTGAAAGGTTAAGAGTCAGAATGAACTCAGTGCATCATTCTCAAAGCTAGTCTCTGCCTTTTCCTAAACTTTACTGATAGAATTAAGACACAAAGATAAATAAAACAATTTCAGTTTGGTTCATTCTTTCTTCCTTAGCCCAATGTCTTCAAGATTAGTGGATAAGGGAAGATAAGTATTTTTTAAAAGATTTTATTTATTTATTTTTAAAGAGGGCAAGGGAGGGAGAAAGAGAAGAAAACATCGATGTGCGGATGTGTGAGAGAAACATCAACCGGTTGCCTCTCACTTGCACTCAAAAGGGGACCTGGTCCACAATCTAGACATATGCCCTGATGGGAATTGAACCAGTACTTTCAGTTTGAGGGATGGCATCTAACCCACTGATCCACACCAGACAGGGTGGGAAGATAAAGTATTAAAGCCAAAGGAGGCACATGATGTGTCAGAAAAATCAACAGCTTTGGTTCCCCAGGAATGATGGAAAATTCTCATTCCAGAACCTTCTTACTCTTGTGACCTAAGGCAAGTTATTTAGCATTTCTAAACCTTGGTTTTCTGATCTATAAGATGGGGCAATATAACAACATTCATGGGTTTTTTGAAAATGAAATTTTTATGATAACGTTTAGCTCCTTTTTCTTCACACCACTTCTCAAAGTCTAGGACCTGAGTATTTGCTCTGAGAAACTATGAGTGGTTTTTAGAATGTGAAATTGTTTTCTTTCCCTTCCAAGCTACACTTAGGGCTAAATATTTGGTGATCTCTGCATCTTTTTTGTAGTGAAGTGGTAGGAGAAATGAGAATGCCTCAGTCAAGGCATTTTGCCATCCTTGTTGGAATCACTAAGTTCTTTTCTCACTCATGAGACACTTTGCTAAAAAAGTATTATATGAGGTTGGTCTGCTGAGAATCATTCCTGTGGGAAATGACAGTGCTCATTCAAAATACCCTCCTCATTTTCTTGACTGCCAGTTTTTATTTTCATTGCTTTCAATCATACACTTTCTTTTCTTTTTTGTTTTCATTCTCTTTTTAACACCTTGTGTGTGTGTGTGTGTGTGTTTGTATGCACATATGAATAGTTAAAGAAGTTGTAATTGTCATCTTACATAGGAAGTTCCCCATCTCATTCTTTATGATTAGTTCATCTATTATTCCTTCAAGAAGGTTTATTAACCATCTCCTTCTTAACAAGATCAGATATCCCTTTTACATGATTTCCTAATACCTTCAACACATTTGTAGTATTGTGCTTCCCATAGCATATGTATTTTTATATTCTTTCCTATACTAGACTGTGAGTTCTTTGAGGGCAGGAATCATCTGATTCCTCTTTGTCTCCTGGGTCTAGTAGCCTGGCATGTAATGAGGCACTCAATAGAAAAAAAACGCAAGATGCTTACCTAGAAGCATCAGAAAGGTCACCCTTTCCTTTATCACTTAAATAGTAAATATTCCATACATCAAAAGGGAAAGGTTTCATTCATTATTTATCCAATGCTTCCCCTATTCTTTATTCATGTAAGCAGTTCTCCAATGCTATGCCTTATGGACCATCTTAGCGCAGTGATGTACCCTGTAATGATGGGAATATAGTCTGAGAAAGGCATTGTTAAATGCACTCACATAAATCTAGATGGTATATCTTACTACATACCCAGGCTATATGGTAGAGCCTACTGATCATACAACACAAGCTTGTACAGCACGTTACTTTACAAAACAACATTAGACTAAATCAAACACAAGAGAAAATTATGCAATCAAGAGAGGTGGTAAACATGAGATGAAGTTGCTACCAGTGTAAAATGGCATAATGATTTACAGCAAACATTTTTTTAAAAATAGAAAGAATACACTCTGAAATAACAATCAAACATATAGTGCAGTAAATGCATAAACAAGTAACATGGTCATCATTATTATTATCGTATGTACTATACATAACTATGTTCTATCCTTTTATACAACTGGCAGCACAGTATGTTTGTTTATATCTGCATCACCACAAACATCAGAGTACTGCATTGGGGCGCTATGATATAATGGCTATGGCATCACTAAGTTGATAAAAGTTTTTCAGCTCCATTATAATCTTTAGGGACCATCACTGTATATGCAGCATGTTGCTGTCCAAAAGATCGTTATGCAGTGCATGACTGTAATTCTCTACTGAGTTCAATTCTTTAAAGTTTTTCTTTACTTAGATCACTACATGCAATTTACTCAGTGCCTGAATGTACACAATGCTGATTTATTTTTCCCTTTTAATTCTAGGTCTAAAGAGAAAACAGCTCAAAAATTTCTGCAGCATTCAACAAAGAAAGCCTAGGTATTAGTCAAAGTACAATTCCAAAGCATTAGGCCCAAGCATCCTATTTGAAAAGGAAGCACTCTCCCTTTGGACAAAATTCATCTGTATTACTGATTCTGGGCACTAAATTTGAGCAAAACTATTAAACACTTGTTTTATTGCATACAGCTAAATTTGATAAAGGTAAAATCTTTTTACCCTATAATTCATAAAAACTCCTAATTTATACATCAGCCTTGCTTTTCTAGAGTGTCCACTGGGATAATTATGCTGGTTGTTTCACTTCTCTCTGCTTTATTTAGATAATAAGCCCAAAGCACTTTCTATCTATAGCACTAAATACAATACATGCATACATTTGTGAAATAATAATACTAGGTTCCTAATATCTTGTTGTAACAAACCTTTTTGAGTAGTTTAGAGGCTATATTAGAGTCTGTTTTCTTTCTTCTTGAGATTTCTATATTGATTCTAACATGAGAAATTATAGGCCATCAGTGTACCATTTTGAAATTTATCTTCTTGAACATTTTAAACAGTGCATTACTGGTGCTTAGTTCTACATGTGAAAACATATAGTTTCCTCTAGGCACAAAGTCAATAATTTCATTAATTTTTTTTCTAATGGATTGCTCAGTAATCAGAGTGTTCTTAGTGATTACACTTCGCCACATGGTGTTTTAAGTGACTTAAATACAAAAAAATTAAAATGTATTTTAAAACTTGTTCAGTGTCTCACAGATAAGAAGATAATTTTTGAACACACTGACTCTGAAATCCATGGTCTTAACTACTATATCCTACATAAAGTTTATACTATAGTGAGGATTTTTTAATTTTGCAAAACTGAGTTAACCATAAAAACTATTAAACTTTATTGCAGTACTTTTAGTCTTAATTTTAGCTCTCAGTTTTATTGGAACATCTTTTATTTCTAATCTCATACTTAATAATTTTTTGATATAATAAGCTCTATACCAAGACTGAATTTTGCCATTATTTCTAATTTTTATTAAAATATAAATGCATTAAGTATAATAATACCTTTGGAAAATTTGTGTAGGGAAAATAAAAATAACTTTTAATTAAATATTTATAGTAATACCTTGGTATTAACTACACAAACATGTATGCTCATTCATGCACACAAAAACTCAATGAAGCTTGACTTTTCCATATTACTTCTTCACTTTTCTTCCTAGATTTCTAAAGACTATTTAAAATGACCCACTTATTCGTCTACTAAATGATTGTAGTGTTTTCTATATATTATATTCAATCATCCAAAGAATATTTATTGATTGCAGTGCTCATGGTGCTTGGCATATACACATGAGTAACCAGAGAAATCATCTGCCACATGGAACATACACACTAGCATCAGAAGACAGACAATAAATAATAGATGTAATAAATAAGTAACTTTATAGGATGTTAAAAGGTGATATGTGCTATGGAAAAACAGAGAAAACAAAGCTGGGGAGGTTAGTGAAAAGTGCTGGGGAATGGGAGTTGAGGTAAGCTGGAATATTTGATAGGGTGGTCTGAGTATGCATTATTGAGAAAGTGCTAAGCAAAAATACCTGAAGGAAGAGAGAGGGCCATGTAGCTTTGTAAGAGAAGCATATCCTGGTCAGGTGAGGATATTTTTGGTACTTAAAACTAATTGTGAACTCTTATTCTTGTGAGTAGGAACACCCAAATATGGTGTTAGAGAAAACTTGAAGTATAAAATACTAGATTGATCATTCAAGAGCCCAGGATGGTTGTCATTTCTCTTCTACAACTGGAATTTGGCTTACAAGAATGTCTGAGATAAGAAATAAATTCACAAGTTATTCTCTGAACAAAAAGAGAACTGGGAACTGGGAATGCAAGAAGACAGCCAACAGGCTGGCTCCTCAAATGATGTTACAAGTATTTACCATTAAAATCAATTTAAAAGAACAGGTGTTAAGTTGAACTTCACCAAAGGTTAGGACCTTAAAAACAGCTAGGAAGCATGCTTCACGAACATTGAGTAATGAAATGGATGACAACAAAATGACTAGAACACTCTTTCAACAAGACTTCCATGATGGGTAAAGTGGGTCTGTTAGAGAAATACAGTTCAGGAGATGAATGTCTGGAGGCCAGATGGAGAACCATCCTCCTCTACCATGGGATCAAGGATAAGGATAATGATAGTAGTTTCAGAAGCCAGATTCAAAATTTGTAATCTCCATAAGAGTAGAGAGAAGAGAAATATTGGTGGGATAGAGAAAGATCTACTTTTTTCATGCAGGTGTAAATTGAGCAAAGCCAATAGTCATGCATATAGAAAATATTTGGGAACTGATATTTCAAATGCCTGAGCTTTACATTCTGAGAATGTTAGCATTAAACTGACTCAGAGTTGGGTAAGCAGATTCTGATGTCTAGAAATTGCATTGAAGACACTACGTACTATATAACAATACACTGGGATCTGAAAAATAACATCTTGGAATATAAACCAAACTCAAACTGCTCTGAGGACTTAAATAGTTTTCATAAAGCCCTGTAATTTCCCAAATTGTAAACTTCTAATTTTTATTATTCTATTTATTTCTCAAGTCAAATGTTACTTCCTCAAAGTTAGTTTCCCAAATCCCCCACTCTGTAACATTTCTTGGCTTTACAGTCTTATAGGGTTTCCATAATTGCAATTAAATTCTTAGTCATATGATAATTTACAGCATTTCTATTCCTCTAAAATATGTTTCATAAGAACAAGGATCAGGATTTTTGGTCTTACTGTCCATTGTTTCCCCAGTGCCTAGCCCAGTGTCTGGATAAAGGAAACCCAATAAATGTTTCTCAGATCAGGAAATGACATATCCAGAAAACAGAGCCTCAGGAGTGATTATGACATAAACTCTTGTCAGTTAATTTAGTGGGGTTGGATAGAAGTGTGGTGAAGAAAGAAAAAAAAAAAGAAGTTAAAATCCACATAAAAAGAATATAATGAAACATCCACAATCTACAGAAATAAATAAAATGTGCTGATTTCAATCATTTTAAACACTTTTATTTCTTTATGGTTTATAAATGGACAATATAAGAAACATTTATCTGAACAATAAATCATTTTTTTCCTATAAGTTAAATTTTGGGCATTAAATTAAAATTTATTCTGCACAATATAGAAACATTATCCATATGGACATTAACTTAATAATTTGAGGGAAGGTTTGAAAGCATAGATTCTGGAATCAAACCACAAGGGTTATCTCCCAGGGCTGACTTTACTGGATGGGCAATTTACTTAACTTCAATTTCCTCATCTGCAAAATTGGGACAGTAACTGTAAACTGAGCTTTAGAGTTGTAAAACAATAATTATATAGTACATGCAATGTGCTTATAATAGTACCTGGTACATGGTAAGTGGGCTACACATATATTATTGTCGTTGTTACAGTTGTCTATATACTTTCTACAAACAGTATGGACTATTCAGGCAACCACATTATTATCTAGATATTACCCAATGAATTAAATGCTTACTTGCAATAACAAACATTCCTAGTACCTAAACATTCTTTCTCCTGTTAATGAGTTTTTGATATGGCTTTTGAACACTCTCTAATTACATTGAGTTTCAGGAGTTTTAAAACAGTAAATGTCCTTAAGTTATAATCCTTTAGGAGTAATGCATTGGTTACTTATTATGCTTATAATAACCAAATTCATTGCAATTATACCAATTAAACTTTAAATTAGGTTGAAGTTCAATTTGCTTTAGAATTAAGTGTTTTTTGAATTTAAAATAATGAAAGTTAATTTGACCTAGGTACCAGAAAGTTAATAAAAATACAAAAACATTTTGAACACACTTCATAAATAGTCCTATTATGTCTCTAATATTTGCATGATGTATCATGATACCACAAGCTCTATTTACTATGCTCAAGTGTACAATAGAGAAAGGAAGTACCTCTTCTATTTACCCTCTTCTTATGATAAAATGCTATTACAGTGTAGATGGGGAAGATGGGAATCAGGTAAGACTAGGGTGGCAAAGTTGTAGGTAGGAACCCTGCTTCAACTGCCAATCTGACAGTCTTATTGAGAGATAACCCAGAAAACCATGCTTCTCTCCCCCTCCTACAATTGTGTCCTGGAGGATGGGGGATGATAGTGGGGTCTCCAAGCACAGAAGACAAGAACAGAGCCCACTGATGAGAAGTGTCAGCCCCACTCCTCTGGCACTGCACACTGTCTACACAGCTGTAGCCACATCCTGGCTATGTAAGGAAGGATTTAAGGCACTTGAGATGAACACTTATACTTTCTGTGACTTTCTGGCACTGTTCAGTGCTCTGGTTATTGAATGATCAGGATCAGCCTTTTCTAAAACCTGTTGTTTACCCTATGCCACAGTTTGGTCACTGGATCCATGACATTTCCCCATGCTCATATCCCTGCTGATGCTCTTTTTTATTTAGGACATGGACGTTGACTTATTGCCACCTCTCCTCCAGGGACTCAGTCAGTTTTGTGGTGGGTTTTTTGGGAGCATCTTTTACCAGCAATCCTTCTCCTACCCCAGCCACTCTCACCACATTGCCTGCATCCAGGCCTCCTGTCTAGGTCCACACTGAGATATATCCGGGGCATAAGATACCCTGAGTGAAGATGTCACTTGTCTATTCTGAAATCTGTCCAGGTTTTACTATTTTCTTACAACATGAGAAAGAGTGTAGGTGATAAAGATAAGTCTATATGCTTTCCTATTTCATACACATGGTCACAGTCTCACTATTGACTTTAGATTCCCTACTTCTCTGTTCTGTACTTGTTGTGGTCAACTCACTGGGTGAGACTTATTACCATGTTTGCTCTGCTCTAATAACATTTGACAGACCATGACAAATCATCACATGACATAGAAAAGAATACATACACAGTAATTGTTTTAAAGTATTTAAATTTAATTTAAAAATTAAAGTATTATAATTTTTAAGTTATCATGACATGGAGTTACCTTAATTTTTTTACCAGAATTTACTTAATGTAGTTTCCTGTATATTCTGACAGTAAAGGAGTATATTTATTGCTCTATTTTCTGCTCCTGGAGTTGGGAATAAAGAATTGAAGGTTAAATATAGTTTACAGGACTCAGAAGTCACTTTTTCATGACTAATTCTCCCCCTGAATTAACTGATATTTAAAAAGTCTGAACATTAACAAGCTTCCCAAAGTGAGTTGCATACTTCCTATTCACTTATGATTTTATTTCTATTTAAGTATCTCTCTTGATGTTCTTCAGAATCTCAAGTTCAAATATGGAATTAAGAAGAAAGGCAAAGAGCTGAGGAAATAATTAGAATTTCATCCCCCAAATGATAAAACAGAAACCTGTTAAGGTGTTACAGTTGCAAGCATGTAGAACCGTGACTAATATATGTAAAAAGAACTAAAATTTGCCTTTTTAAAAGAAATATTTTTCTGCTTATGAGGTGACACTAAAAAGGAAAGACCTAGTTGAAAAGAAAGACATATAGCACCAAGATATAGCAAATGACTCAAATATCTCCTAGGATTCTTTTTATTTCAAACGTTATTAAAAAAATAACACTTTTCCTCATGGTTTTATACTTTTTAATTTGAAGGAAAATTTAGTGCATTTCTACTGCTTGACATAGTATAACTTACAAAGTTTTAAAAATTACTAAGATGTAAACTGTTGAAGTATAAAACTGCACTGTGTGAAAGATAGTAGGAAATCTAAAAGTTGTAAGATAATATTAAAATCAAAGCCCAATTCAAGTGCAAGTGAAATCTAAAACAATGCATTAAGCCAATTCTCCGTTGTGAGTCTTTGCTTACACAATGTGGAATTGCTTTCGATGTTGCAGAGAACAGGTCAGGGGCAGAGTGACAGGAGGGTATGCTCACAAAGGCTTTCTGGGAGAAGACACTGGAGTTCCACCTTAAGGCAAGGAAAACTCTTAAGAGCCAGGTTTCTTAGTGTGATAAATGGTGATGGGAAAAAGATACAATAAAAAATAAACTATTAAAAATATTATTTTCTATTTGCAAGGTCATTAAGACTAGCCATCTTAAGCTACCATATATCAATAAAAAATAATCGGTGTATTTGCCTGTTTAAATAAGTACATTATACTGAAGACAATCTTTAAAAAAAATAATTTACTTATTTATTTGTTTGTTTATTTTATTTTTAGAGAGGGGAAAGGAGAAAGAGAGGGAGAGAAACATCACTGTGTGTTTGCCTCTCACTCGCGCCCCAAGTGGGAACCTGACATGCGACCTAGTCATGTGCTCTGACTGGGAATCAAACCAGTGACACGGCTCGCAGGCCAACCCTCAATCCATGGAGCCACAGCAGCCAAGTGAAGACAATCTTTTATATTTAGTTCATGAATTGTCTTATGTATACAGTAGTCCCTCCCTATATCACGGTTCACTTATCGTGGCCTCACTGTATTGCAGGATTTTAAAAAATATTATATTTAATTATTTATTGCGGGTTTTTCGCTATATCATGGGATTTTCAGGTACTGTATACGTATGTTGTTAAAGTTACATAGGTTTAAGAGTGTAGAATATGTTTAAGAACACAAGTAGTGTTTATAAAAGTGTGGAAAAGGTTAATAAGGGAGTGGGAAAGGTTGATAAGGGACTAAGAGTGGTTTATACATGTGAGGGAAGGGTTTATAAAGCCTTAAAATATATATAAATACTAAAATAAATGTAAGGTTCCTACTTCGCAGATTTTCACCTATCGCAGGGGGGTCTAGAATATAATACCCATGATAAGTGAGGAAACACTGTATTATTATTAATAAATATAAAGATAATAAAAATAATAAATGTAGAAGTTTTCATCTCAAGACATAGCTAATTTTTAAAATTTCTCGCATCTTTTTGTCTTACTAATAGTTACCTCTGTCCTTAAATTTTTTTAAGTTATAAATGCATCATCATTAGAACAGCAAAGAACAGTAAATGTACCTTATATTACATAGCCCTTAATGCTTTCTTTTTTACTTTTCTAAACATGATATAGTGTCCTACATTATTTTCTTCTTTATATTCAAAATTACACATGTAATTTAACATTTTCTTATGTATGTAATTATGCCACATGACAACAGGTCTAAGAAAGTGAGGACTAAAAAGGCAGAATCCAATTGGGGGGACCAAAACAGATAAAATTAGTACATGAGATAAGTTGTATATATTGTAGCTGCATTCATAACCAAGAAGAAAGGCCCCCGAAGGAGAAATTAATTTTATCTCCTATAGGTAGTAGTTATTAAAGAATACTATAGAAAGGTAGAAACATTTCAACTGAGTCTGAAGGTTTTGATAGAAATTAACAGGAATACAAGGTAGGAAAATATATTCTTGAAAAGGCTCAAATCTATGTGGGTACCCCAGTACGCAGCATTTCAAGGGACAGGGTTAAAGTGAGAACGAGGAAAAGTTGATAAGATATGAGACTGATCTGTCATTTATGTTCCTAAATCCCCATTTGGTTTACATATTGATACTTTAGAGAGTAGCTATTGAAAGTGCATGAGGAGGAAAATAATACTTGAACTTTAAAACTTGCAGGAACTTTTAACACCTCTCTCTTGACTTTCATTATGAAGGGCTAAATTCCAGAAAAATCACTTTCAGAAATATTATGAGAGTACAGTAGAAGGTGCTGGGGGAATGTTTTCCCCTTAAATACAGCATGCTTTGAAAGGAAGCAGTTCTAAGAAAGTGTGAGACACTGTAAACTGCTCACATTTCCACTGTTTATCCCTGTCACTTTTACAGCTACTTGCATCATTTTAGCTGGAGGCTGACCATAGGAAACTGACTATAACAACTCCAGATATGGAAGATGTAGATGAGCTCCGTTTTTCTTTGTAGATGTATTCAAGCCAAAACGCTTAATTAAAGTTACCCTTTAAAGGTCTGTTTGAATCAAATATATTTATTTTTCATTAAAGGTCATTAAATGATACATTCTGTTATGGTCTCCGGAGTTGTAGTTCTCTTGTTCTCTTGAACACACCCGCACAGTGCATTCTGAAACTCTTCTTAGCCAAAGAAGTAGCAAAACTGAGTAGGAGGCAAATACATTAAGCCAACAGATCTGTCAAAAGTGGGGCTGCATAATCAACATGCCTAAGAAGCCCCCCTTTCTTTCTCCTATAAGCACAATCACAAACTACGAATTTAATTCATTCTTGCCCTCATTTATAAATGAATTAAAGTTGCCCTTTCCAAGCTTTAAAAGAAAAAAAAATCTGTGGTGAAAACCCTAATTACAATTTTTCACACACACACACACACAAATAATGCCACAGGGGGTAAAAACTCATAAGATAGAAAAAGAGTAACTCATGATTCTCAGATGTTGTTTAGAGAAAGTGAAAAATTACCAAAGACCACTGCTCTCCTTTTATCTATTATGCACTGAAAACTTTAATGAAGCCCTTCTGATATTAACTTTCAAGTAACTTATATTTCAATTTTAATTCCTGAATTTAAGAATGGAAAAGTAGATATTTTTGAATAAATAGGACTAGGTACAATTAAAAAAAGGTTACTGACTTTGTCATCACTCATAAAATAAAAATATTTTTAAAAGCAATGTTATCAATGCCTTTTTCTCATATCTTAGCTTGAGGACTATTCACTCAGATAAACAAAAACATCATTTTCAATATGCAAAATCAAGATTCCTCAGTATTGGCAGCGTTTATATTCACTACAAATTTCTGAATATATGTAGTAATAGAAGGTGAGTTAGCAGAAATAATTTACATAAGATCAGTCTGCATTAGCCATAAGAAAAATTACATAATTATAAGTCGTAATCATTTTACCACTTACTGCGCTTCATGTTCATGCTCAAAATCACTCAATCACTGACCAGGAAAGACAACTACAGCAAAATATTCAGCAGTTCCAAGATGGGGGATGGGTACAGTTTGTCACTGACCCTTTAACTGTGGAGAAAAACAGCAGAGCTGCTTCTCTGTAGCAACTTCCAAGTTAAACTAGCCCTTACCCCACAGACCATATTTACTTTAAAATCAGACTCTAAAGACACTAGTGATTTTTAAATTTGACAGTATTCATGTACACACCAAAGATGGTTTTTGAGCCTCCAAGAAAAGCCAAAGCCTACCAATAGGTCATCTGTGGAAAAAATTAAACCAATTCATTCAAATGAAAATTTGAAAACTGTTAGACTAGTGTTTTATATCTGATTGCTTAAGGCATTCATTGATTCTTGGTATTATTTAATTAAATGAGGAGGTAGCAGGGGATGCAGTGTACACTTTGAAACAATTTTTCATATTTCCTTTTTGCATGAACACCAATGTTGTTTTAAACAATTCTATTTGCCCAATACTTTTTACTTTACAAAGCTTGAAGGAATCAAGAGCTTTTTAAATTCTGGAATTTTTTATTCAATCTAGAGATCTCATAATAGAATTAGAAATTACTCAAGATCATAAACATAATGAATTGTGGTTATGTCTCTGTAGAAGATCAAGCATTTATATAAAATTCGCTTTCTTGAACTTTAAGCTGCATACAATAAAATTCACCAATGCACACATACAACCTCATAACATTTGTAAAACATATGCTCTTGTATAAACACCTTTAAATCAGGATATAGAATATTTTTGCACTTCAGAAAGTTCCCTTGTGCCCATTGGTAGTCAATATTCTCACCCCGCTCCCAGCTCCTGAAAATCACTGCTTTGCTTTCTGTCACTGTGGTTTTGCCTTCTCCAAATCATATCATTGAAGTCCTATTATTTTCACTGTTTTGTGTTTAGCTTCTTTCACTTAGTAAAATGATTTTGAAATGCATCCATGTTCTGTGAACTAAAAGTCTGTTCCTTTTTTAAAAGCGGATAGCATCGCATTGTATCCATACTCCACAAATTGTTTACCTATGCACCAGTTCACAGCCACTTGGGCATATATCCAGTTTTTGACTATTATAAATAACGCTGCCAAGAACATTTGAATATAAGTCACTGTGTTAACTTATGTGTTCATTTATCTTGGAGAGACTCATATTCCTAAGATTTTTGGGCCACACAGAAAATTTTTTCTTTACTTGAACTGTGAAACTGTTTTCCAAAGAAATTCCACTATTGTACATTTCTATCAATAATGTATGATAATTCCAGTTGTTCTTCATCCTTTTCATGATTTGTTACTGTCAGTCTTCTTTTTTTTCATTTTAGCCCTCCCAGTGAGTCTAAAATGATTTCATTAGCATTTCTCTAATTATGAATGATGTTGGGCATCTAATCATGAGCTTATTTGCCATTCTTGCATCTTCAATAATAATATTAAAATAATGACATTTAAAAAAATCAGATTTGTCTTATTAAATTCTAGGAGTTCTTAAATATAATAGATACAAACTTTTTAATCAAATGTTTTACAAATATGTTCTCCCAGTCTGTGACTTGTTTTTAAATTTTCTAAGTAATGTATTGTGAAAAGCAACATATATTAATTTTTTCAAGTCCAATTTATCAAATATTTCATTTTATGACTTGTGCTTTTTGCCTCACAAAAAATTTACAAAAATATTCTCCTTTTTTGCCTACATGTTGTAGATTACAGGTCTATATATAGGTCTATAAGCCACATTGAATTAATTTCAGTGTAAGATATGAGATAATGGTTGATTTTTCATTTTTTATGTGAATATCCAATTGTTTTCAGTATCATTGGTTGAAAAAAAAAAAACAAAACAACATTTCCGTATTGAATTACTTTGGCTCCCCTGTCAAAAGTCAATTCACCATGTTGATGAACTTTCTTCTTTTTTTCTCATTGAGTTATATAAATATTTTTATTTAACACCACATTGCCTTGATTAATGTAATATATAATACACTAATTAGTTTAAGATTTATGGTAAGATGTGAAATCAAATACTATAAGTTTAACTTTGTTTCCTATTTAAAAATTTTTTTACTCTCCCACTTTTTTTTTTGTGATCTCATGTATGTTATAGAATCAAATACTTAATCTACTAAGATATTTTATGGAATTTTCAGATTACACCTAAACTACAGATCACTTTGGATATCATGAAATCTTAAATCTTAACAATATTGAGCTTCCTAATCTATGAACTTGGGATATCTCTAGATTTAGTTAGTTATTTTAAAATTTCTCCCAGTTATGTTTTGTAGTTTTTGGCCTTCAAATTCTGAATAAATTGTGTTAAATTTATTCCTAAGTATTTATTATTTATGATATAAATTCCACCACTTTTTAAATTTTAATTTTCAATTGTTTGTTGTTAGCATACAGAAATACAATTGGTTTTTGTGTTTCCTGAAAATTTGCTGAATTCCTTTATTAGTTCAGACTATCAAGTCTTTTCTGATCAAGGCAGCTTTACTTCTTCATTTTCAATCTGTATGCCTTTTATTTCGCTTCTTGTTTTATTGTACTGTCAAGGACCTCAAGTAAAATGTTAAATAAATCCAGGAGAGTAAACAACTATGCCTTAAGAAGAAAGTATTATTTTTCTTTGTTAAATCTAATGTGAACTACAAGCTTTCTGAAGATGTATGTCTTTATCAAGCTGAGGGTTTCCTTCTATTTGATAAGAGCTTATGTTTTTAATTTTTTTAATGAAATTTAGTGGGGTGATATTGTTTAATAGGATCATATAGATTTCAAGTGTACATCTCTATGATACATGATCTGCATATTGCATTGTGTTCCCACCACCCAAAGTCAAATCATCTCCTATCACCAAAACTAAACGAATGAGATTATATCAAACTAAAAAACTTCTGTACAGAAAAAGAAATCGACAACAAAACCAAAAGGCAACCAAGTGAATGGGAGATGATATTGGCAAACAACAGCTCTGACAAGGGCTTAATATACAAAATTTATAAAGAACTCATACAAACAATTCAATTAAAAAATGGGCAGAGGACCTGACATACAACTCTCTCATGAAGACATACAAATGGCCAACAGATATAAAAAGCTGTTCAACTTAGGGAAATGCAAATCAAAACTACAATGCAATATCCCCTCACACTTGTTGTAATGGCTACTATCAACAAGACAGGTAATAACAAGTGTTGGAGAGGTTGTGGAGAAAAAGGAACCCTCATTTACTGCTGGTGGAAATTTAAACTGTTTTGGATTTTGGTAAATACTTTATTGTATTTATTAATATACTTATCTGTTAATATGACCAATTACATTGACTTCTGAATATTGAATTAAACCTTGCATTCTTGGACTGAAACCCACATGGTCATCCTACATTACCTTTTATAGATGTTGCAGGATGGTACTGAATATTTGCTAAAATTTCATTAAGGTTTTTTGATAGATACTGGTCTGTAGTTTTCTAGTAATGTCTGTCTGGTTTTGATAGCACGATAATGCTGACCGAATAAAATAAGGTTGGGAGTATTACATTTTCTTTTTTTATGGAATAGTTTCCATAGTACCCAAAATATTTTTTCTTTAAATGTCTAGCAGAAACCAAAAGTGAGTCCATATGGGTTTGAAGTTTTACTTATAAGGAGATTTTTAACAATAAATTCAAGTCCTTAATAGATATTGGGCTTTTCCTTACTTATCAATTTCTACTTGAAAGAGCTTTGATATGTTTATGCTTTTCAAGGAAATTTTCTATTTCATTTTAGTTGTCAAATTTATTGGCTTAAAGATAATCACAGTATACTTTTACTATTATTTTGTCTGTAGAATCTGTAGTGAAATTCATCTCTCTTTCCTGATATTATTAATATGTTTTTTCTCTATTTTCTGATCAGCTGGGCTAAAGATTTGCCAATCTTATTAATCTTTTCAAAGAACTACTTTTGGTTTTATTTTTTTCTGTTTTCATTTCATCTAGTTCTTGATTTATGCTTATTATTTCCTTTCTTCTGCTTGCTTTGCATTTGGTTTTCTCAATTTGTGATATAGTTCCTTGGGTGGTAGCTTAGACCATCAGTTTAATATTGATTTGCTAACATAAGAATTTCATACAAAAAAATCCCTTTAGCTGTTGCTTAACTGCATGATATCATAAGTAGTGATTTCATTTTCAGTGACTTTAAAATATTTTCTAATTTCTCTGTGATTTCTTCTTTGAAATATGGATTATTTATAAGTGTCTTGTGTAATCTCCAAATAGTTGCCAAATGTCCAGACACTCTTCTGTTACTGAGTTCTGGTTTAATTTCTTTGTGTTCAGAGATCGCACTTTGGCATATTTTTAATCCTCTTTAACCTGTTGATACATTTCATGGCTGAGCATATGATTTCGTCTGGTGCATGTTCTGGGTGTATATTCTTTGCTGTTGTGTGAAATATTCAAGGGGGTCATATAAAATGATACTTTTGCTTGACTCTTCTACATCATTACTGATTTCCTCTATTAGCTTAATCAGTTAATGAGAGTTAGGAGAGTCTATTTATCCTTTCAGTTTTATTAAACTGTTTCTTGTGATGTGAAGCTCTGTTATTTGATCCAGACATATTTAGGATTATTATGTCTTCTTGATGAATTGACCTCTTTATCATCATAAAATCTCTCTTTTCTCCATGATAATGTTTTGTGTTTTAAAATCTACTTGTTTGACATTAATAAAGCCATTCTAACTTTCTTTTGATTACTGCTTCCATGCTATACCAATTTCCAGCTTTTCACTTTTAAAATATCACTTAAATGATTCACAGGATTGCGTTTTCTCCACCCTTCTATTGCCCTCCCCCGCCCTCCACAGGCTTTCTGCATGTCAGTAAATGGAACACCACACATTCAGTTGCTCAGAACAGAAACTTGGGGAATATCCTAATTTCTCTTTTATCTGTCAAGCACATCCTGATGGTTCTTCAGAAAATATCACCAATTCATCTACTTTTCTCCATATACACAGCATGAATGTAAAATAAGTTAAAGTCTTCACTACTTTAGAGCTCCTGACCTATCTCCTAGCTCCCACTCCTGCCTACCTCCACCGCATTTCCTCCATAGTAGCAAGGATGATCATAAGATATTGTATATTACATTATTAACCATCTTTAAACCTTGTCGCCTCTCCTAATGCACTAGAACAAAATTCCAGAATGACCTAGAAGGCCCCCTATGATTGGTATCCTAACTCCCTCACTCCTGTGGACATCGAAGCTTTGGTTACACCTGGTGGTTCTGCTTCTTGATTCTGCCAAACTTTTTTTTCTGTTTAGCATATCAGCTGTTGTCTTTGACTAAGATAAATTCACCTCAGCACTTTTACTGTTACCATTTAAATGGAGAAGAAAAATGTAGTGTGCACCATAAAATAGAAGAGCTAAGGAAAGAGTAATAGCAAGTTTTTAAATAAACTTAATAAAATAAAAACTTATTTATATGACTGTGAAGTTTAATTTTGTGAAAACAAGAAATACTTGAAGTTTCAAAAATACATCTAAATACATAAGCCCAATTCAGCTCTTCTTTTTATAGGAATTAATTAATTAATTAATTATTTTTATCCTTACCCAAGGAGGAGGAAGAAGAAGAACAGAAGAATGAGAAAGGGAGAGAGAGAGAAAGAGAGAGAGAGAGAGAGAGAGAGAGAGATCAATTTGAGAGAAGCATTGACTGACTGCCCCCTACATACTCCCAGACTGGGAATTGCAACCCAGGCATGTGCCCCATCGGAAATCGAACACTCAACCTTTCAGTTATGAGATAATGCTCCAACCATGTGAACCACAATAGCCAGGGCTTGATCGAACTTTAAACTAGAGGCACAGTGGGCCAATATAAAGGACAGGAATATTAGAGTTTTTCAGATTTATTTCTGGGCTGTCACTTCAAATAGCCTACATTGGAGAAAAAGCTAATAATCTAGTAGAAATCTGACATCATTTAAAGTTGAACTTAAATCTAAACTCTTCTTCCTCAGTTTCTTCCATCTGTATAAAGTTTCTCTATCAGGAAATTCTGGTAATTGGAGGTTGGTGATATTTAGCCATATCTGTTTTAAAGGTACATTACTTTCACATCCTGTATCAGTTAACCCTTGCTATTTAACAACTACCCCAAAATTCAAATCTGAGGTAAGATGGTGGAGGAGTGAGGAGAGGCTGCGGTTTCAGGTTCCCGAGACCCGTCTGTAGTTTGGACTAATTGCAGACAGAACATCTCAGTTAGCAGCTGGACACTGGCAGGAGTCGAGCCAAGGCACCGCTGGATTAGAGAAAATCCATCTGGGAACAACCTGTTTAGTGAGGATAGCAGAGGAAAAGGGGACGAAACAGGATTCCTGACTGGGGCGGCTGCCCAAGCTGTGGCGGGAAACACACAAAGGATTTTTGGCGAACACAGGCTGCCCCGGAGAGGAGTCAGGCAGAGAGTGGATCTCTGCCCGCTGGCAGAGACCGAACTCGACCAAGTGGTATTGGCGCTGAAGGACAGGAGACAGCATGCTGCCGGGCAAGTGAGAACATAATTCTCCTTTATATTTTTCTCTAGTGGACGGTGGAGAGGGGAGGACAGTTTGGGGGTGGTAGGCCATTCTTGAGGAGCCTAGGTGCAGAGGCACGCTCATCCACTCCCCAACCCTACCCTTGGGTCGCGGGGGCGCACATAGGGAAGTGCTCTCACTCACTGGCCCAGGTGCACGAGGCCGTGAGTCCAGGCATCCCTCGGACACTCCCCAACGGACATAAGATCAGTGCCCCAACGGGCACAGGGAGGGCCCACTGAACACGCAGAGGACCCTGCACAGATACCCTTAGACAGCTCCCGTGGGCGCAGGGCCCCAGGCCGGAAAGCAGACCACTAGCGCAGGCTCTGTTCGTGCGGCCCAGACGGTGAGGGAAGGCGGGCAGCTGCAGCACGGGAACAGCAGGAGGCGGCGACCCACGGACGCTCGCTTCCACTGAGCACAAGTGTCCCCGGCCCTGCCCTAAGAGGCGAGAGACCAACTCCCAGAGCTTGGCTCAGTGGGACTAAGGGCACGGGCTTCGCGCGAGTGTGAAAACACCTCAGCCCGGGGACAATAGACGCCAATCCCGGGGCAAGCTCTCGGGCCGCCCACGAGTGCAGGGACACGCGCAGGGACACCTCGGCCTGAACACGGAACCACCGCGGCCCATCAACAATAGGCGCCAATCCTGGTGCAAGCTCTCGGGCTGCCCGCGAGTGCAGGGACACGTGCAGGTCACCTCGGCGCAAACGCAGAACCACCGCGGACCGGCAACAATAGGCTCTAACCGCGGGGCAAACTCTTGGGCCACCCGAGCGCGCAGGGGCTCTCGTGCAAGGGCACCTCAACTGGCTCCAGCAGGCAGCAAGGAAGCGCGCCGTGCCGGCAACCGCGGGCGCGCGCCATTGCGGCAACCAAGAGCGCACACCAGTGCTGCAAGAAACAAGAACCTCTGACCTGCCACACTAGACCAGCAGCGGACGCAGAAAAAGAAGGCAACACACCAAGGCTAAAACGGAGTAAAAACATCGCTTTTTTTTTTCCAATTTTTTTTTCCAATTTTTTTCTCCCTTTTTCTTTCTTTCTTCTTAAGTCTTTCTTTTCTTTCTTCCTTTCTTTAGTCTTTTCTTGGGCTTTTTTGGGGGATTTTTTGAGGGGGTATAATTTTTTTTTTCCAATTTTATTTCTCCCTTTTTCTTTCTTTCTTCTTAATTCTTTCTTTTCTTTATTTCTTTCTATATTCTTTTCTTGGGCTTTTTTGGGGTTTTTTTGGGGGGGTATAATTTCTTTTTCTTTTTTTTCTCTCTTTCTTCTTTCTTTCTTTCCTCTTTATTCTTTCTTTTATATCTTTCTTTATTACTTTCTTTCTTCCCTTTTGGGTTTTTTGGAGGGGTTCTTTTGTGGTTATTTTTTCTCCCTCTCTCTTTCTTCTTTCTTCTATATTCTTTCTTCTCTTTCTTTCTTTCTTTCTTCTATTTTCTTGGGATTTTTTGGGGGGGTGTTTTTCTTTTTTTTCTTTTTTCTCCCCTTCCAAAAAGAATAACAAACTTTATCTCTAACGTGTTGCATATAACCTCTCTTTCTCATCCTTTCCCTTTAATCGTTGTTTATTCATTTGTGTGTCTAGTTTAGCCCCCCTATCACTCTAAATAATAGAATATAATTACTATATAAACCCAATACAATACAATCCACTTTCTTACTACATTATGCATTTTTCTATCTTTTTCTTCTATTTTTATTAACATACAATGTAAATATTACCTGCTGGCTTGCACAGTCCCAACTATTATTAATCTATCACTCCCTCTATCAAAAATTATATTTTTCATCCCCCAAAACAACTCTTATCTATTCTTCTTATAGTATAAAAGCTCTAATCTCTTTACATTTATATTAATACGGGCTCGTTGGCTGACAATAGCAGGATAGAGTGGGGGATACTTGTTGAGGGTGTGGGTCTCCTGCCTGGGCTGTGTGTTTATGTTTTTAACAGCATATCCACAAAAGAACTCAAGACAAAGCAGATAGAGTGACTCTCAACCAACTAGCCAGAAGGAAGATCCTATCAAAGAACATCTGAAATATAACCAAACAGCATAAACAAACGACATAAAGGGTAACTCAAGAACATCAGGCTCAGGATATCAAAGAGACTGCACCACTGAAACCGCCAGATCTCCCATAAAGAATCTCACACCACAAAGGAGGGAAGTCAAAGCAGACTACCCCACCCCACCCAAAAAAAAAAACAAATAAATAAAAACAAACAAAAAGAATCCAACATGGTAAGATGCAAAAATAACCCCTCAATGAAAGGAAAAGAGGAATCCTCAGAAAGAGAGATAGATGAAATAGACATAGCCCAAATGTCAGACATGGAATTCAAAACAATGGTGGTAAAGAAGCTCAATATACTCGACATCCTTAAAATCAACTATGACAACCTTCAAGAAAGTTACCAGAAGCTCCAAGAAAATTACAGGGAACTTGCAGAGAACTACACCACCATAAAAAAAGACATAGAAACTGTTAACAAGAACCAGGAAGAACTTAAGAATGCAATCTCTGAACTGAAAAACACAGTAGAATCAGTCAAAAGCAGACTAAACGAAGCAGAGGATCAGATTAGTGAGTTAGAAGACAATGTAGAGAAAAACTCCCAGACAATACAGCAAATGAAAAAAGATTGAAAAAATATGAACAAGATATAAGGGAATTACAGGATAGCATGATAAGAAATAATGTCAGGATCATAGGAATTAGAGAGGGAGAAGAAAAGGACCATGGAATAGAAAAAATGATAGGAGAAATAGTGACAGAAAATTTTCCGAACCTGATGAGAGAAAAAGTTATACAAGTTCAGGAAGCACAGAGAGTTCCAATGAAGAGGAACCCCCAAAAACCCTCTCTAAGGCACATCATAGTTAAAATGGCAACATTCCAAGACAAAGAGAGAATCCTAAAAGCAGCAAGAGAAAAACAGCAAATAACATACAAGGGAGCTCCGATAAGGCTATCAACTGATTTCTCAACAGAAACATTACAAGCCAGAAGGGAATGGTCAAAAATATTTCAAGCAATGAAAAACAAAGGCCTACAACCAAGAATACTCTACCCAGCAAGGCTCTCATTCAGAATAGAAGGTGAAATAAGGAGTTTCTCAGACAAAGGAAGACTGAAAGAATACATCTCCACCAAACCAGCATTGCAAGAGATGCTAAAGGGTGTGTTCTAAGAAAAAAGAAGAAAAGAACAAGAGAGGAGAGGAACAGAGGTACAAAGGGCAATGAATAAATACACGTCAATAATAACCTTAAATGTAAATGGATTAAATGCTCCCATTAAAAGACATAGGGTAATGGAATGGATAAGAAAACAGGACCCACGTATTTTCTGTCTACAAGAAACACACCTGAAAACAAAAGATTTACACAGACTGAAAGTAAAGGGATATAAAAAAATATTCCAAGCAAATGGACCGGAAAAAAAAAGCCGGGGTAGCAGTCCTCATATCAGACAAAACGGATTTCAAAGCAAGGACAATAAAAAGAGACAAAGAAGGACATTTCATAATACTTAAAGGAACAATCCATCAAGAAGATATGACTTTGATAAACATATATGCACCCAACATAGGAGCACCCAAATACATAAAGCAAATACTAGAAGACCACAAAAAGGATATCAACAACAACACACTCATAGTAGGGGACTTCAACACTCCATTATCAACAATAGACAGATCATCAAAGCAAAGAAACACCAAGGATATACAGGCACTAAACCACATGGATCTAACTGATATATATAGAACTTTTCACCCCAAAGAAGCAAAATATACATTCTTTTCAAGTGCACATGGGACATTTTCAAAGACAGACCACATGATAGGTCACAAAACAAGCCTCAACAAATTCAAGAAAATTGAAATCATATCAAGCATCTTTTCAGATCACAATGCCTTGAAACTAGAAATCAACCTCAGAGAAAAAAATCAAAGACACCCAAACTCATGGAGATTGAATAACATGCTATTAAATAATGAATGGGTTAACAATGACATCAAAGAAGAAATCAAGAAATTTCTAGAAACTAATGATAATGAGCATACAACAACCCAAAACCTGTGGGATACAGCAAAAGCAGTCCTGAGAGGGAAGTTCATAGCAATACAGGCATATCTGAAAAGGCTAGAAGAATCTCAAATAAAAAACCTAACCATAATGCTACAAGAATTAGAACAACAACAACAACAAACAAAGCCTAGGGCAAGAAGGAATGAAATCATCAAGATCAGAGCAGAATTAAATGACATAGAGACTAAACAAACAATCCAAAAGATCAACAAAACTAGGAGCTGGTTCTTCGAAAAAATAAACAAAATCGACAAGCCTCTAGCCAGTCTAATCAAGAAAAAAAGAGAAAAGACACAAATAAACAAAATCAGAAATGAAAGAGGAGAAATCACGACTGATACCTCAGAAATACAAATGATAGTTAGAAATTACTTCAGACAACTGTATGACAAGAAATTTGACAATCTAGAAGAAATGGACAAATTTCTAGAAACATACAACCTTCCAAAACTGAATCAAGAAGAAGTGGAAAGTCTCAACAAACCAATAACAAAAAAAGGAAATTGAAACAGTAATCCAAAATCTCCCTGCACACAAAAGCCCTGGACCGGATGGCTTCACAGGCGAATTCTACAAAACATTCAGGGAAGAACTAACTCCTATCCTCCTCAAACTGTTCCAAAAAATCCAAGAAGAGGGGAATATCCCAAACTTTCTATGAAGCCAGTATTATCCTAATCCCCAAACGAGGTCAAAACACAACAAAGAAAGAAAACTACAGGCCAATATCACTGATGAACATCGATGCTAAAATCCTCAATAAAATTTTGGCAAACAGGATCCAGCAAAACATCAAAAAGATCATACATCATGATCAAGTGGGCTTCATTCCAGTGATGCAAGGATGGTTTAATATTCGCAAATCAATAAATATAATACATCACCTAAACAGAATGAAAGACAAAAATCACATGGTCATATCAATAGATGCAGAAAAAGCATTTGATACAGTACAACACCCATTTATTATGAAAACACTCAGCAAAATGGGAATAAAGGGAGCATATCTTAACATAATTAAGGCTATATATGAGAAGCCTGAGGCCAACATCATACTCAATGGACAAAAACTGAAAGCATTCCCCCTGAACTCAGGAACTAGACAAGGTTGTCCACTCTCTCCACTCCTTTTCAACATAGTGTTGGAAGTCCTAGCCACAGCAATCAGACAAGAAAAAGAAATAAAAGGCATCCAAATTGGGAAAGAGGAAGTAAAACTTTCATTATATGCAGATGACATGATAGTATACCTAGAAAATCCTATAAACTCCACTAAAAGATTACTCAATATAATAAGTGAATTTGGCAAAATCGCAGGGTACAAAATAAATATACAGAAATCTAAGGCATTTCTGTACACCAACAATAAAATAGCAGAGACAGAGACAAAAAAGAAAATACCATTTACTATAGCAACAAGAAAAATAAAGTACCTAGGAGTAAACTTAACCAAAGAGATAAAAGACCTGTACTCTGAAAATTACATAACATTGAAGAAAGAAATTAAGGAAGAAACAAATAAATGGAAGCAAATACCATGTTCTTGGATGGGAAGAATCAACATCATCAAAATGGCCATACTACCCAAAGCAATTTACAGATTCAATGCAATCCCTATTAAAATACCAATGACATATTTCACAGACCTAGAACAAATACTCCATAAATTCATATGGAACCAAAAAAGACCCCGAATAGCAAAAGCAATCTTGAGACAGAAGAACACAGCAGGAGGAATCACAACACCAGATATCAAACAATACTACAAAGCCACTGTAATCAAAACAGTATGGTACTGGCATAAGAACAGACATATAGATCAGTGGAACAGAATAGTGAGTCCAGAAATAAACCCAGGCCTCTATGGTCAACTAATATTTGATAAAGGAGGAAGGAACATAAAATGGAGTGAGAAGAGCCTCTTTAACAAATGGTGCTGGGAGAGCTGGATAGGGACCTGCAAAAAAATGAAACTAGACCACCAACTTATACCACACACCAGAATAAACTCAAGATGGATCAAAGACTTAAATGTAAGCTGTGACACCATAAAAGTCCTAGAGGAAAACATAGGCAAGAAAATATCAGATATCTCACGTAACAATTTCTTCACAGATACATCTCCTAAAGCAAGAGAAATAAAGGAAAAAATAAATAAATGGGATTACATCAAACTAAAAAGTTTCTGCTCAGCAAAAGAAAACATCAGCAAGATGAAAAGGAAACCAACCATATGGGAAAACATATTAGCCAATGACATCACAGACAGGGGACTGATTTCCAAAATATATAAAGAGCTGATACGACTCAACATCAAGAAAACAAACAACCCAATTTAAAAATGGGCAAAGGACCTGAACAAACACTTCTCCAAAGAGGACATACAGAAGGTCCATAGACACATGAAAAAATGCTCAACATCATTAGCCATCAGGGAGATGCAAATAAAAACCACAATGAGATACCATTTTACACCAGTCAGAATGGCCATCATCAACAAATCAACAAGCAACAAGTGCTGGCGAGGATGTGGAGAAACGGGAACCCTACTGCACTGTTGGTGGGAATGCAGACTGGTGCAGCCACTATGGAGAACAGTATGGAATTACCTCAAAAGATTAAAAATGGAACTGCCTTTTGAACCAGCGATCCCACTACTAGGATTATACCCGAAGAATCTTGAAACACCAATTCAAGAGAACTTATGCACCCCTTTGTTCATTGCAGCACTGTTTACAATTGCTAAGTGCTGGAAACAGCCTAAGTGCCCATCTGTAGATGAGTGGATCAAAAAACTGTGGTACATTTACACAATGGAATACTATGTAGCAGAAAGAAAGAAGGAACTCCTGCCATTTGCCACAACATGGATGGAACTAGAGAGAATTATGCTTAGTGAAATAAGCCAGGCAAAGAAAGAAAAATACCATATGATATCACCTAATACAGGAAACTAAAGAACAACACAAACAAAGGAACTAAATAGAACAAAGAGCAGAACAGCAGTCAATAGCGGGGAGGGGAGAGGGAGAGAAGGGAGATAAGTAAGTGAAGGGTTTAGTCAAAGAACCTGCATAAAAGACTCATGGACATGGACAACGGGGAGGGCTATGATTGCGGGAGAGGGGGTGGGATGGGAGGGGGAGAGAAATTAGGGGAAAAGGGGACAACTGTAATTGAAAAACCAAAATTAAAAAAAAAATGTAAAAAAAAAAACAACTACCCCAAAATTCAATGACGGAATGCAATAACCATTTATCTAGCTCACAACAATCATTTACTTTCCTTTTATTTTTTTTATTGTTTTTTAATTACAGTTGTCCCATTTTTCCCCCATTGTTCTCTCCTGCTTCACCCAGCTCCCCCTGCTCCCACAGTCAATCCTCATTTAGTTTTCCATGTCCATGGGTCATTTATAATAGTTCTTTGACTAGACCCTTCCCCTTCTTTCCCATCTCTTCCCTCTCCCCTCTCCCCTCTTGTCACAACCATTTCATTAGCTCAATAATTGGTTTGTCTTGCTATTCTGCTGATTTGGGTCAGGTTCAGCATGCACTGAGGTCAGCTTAAGGGTCAGCTTAGGGCCACTAGCCTTAGATGGCCTCACTCATAGGTCTGGCAGTTGGCTGGTGATGGAACTATGTGTCTCTCACCATCTAGCAGGTGGCCTATGCTTCTTCCCATGGATACTAGTACTAAAAGAAGCAAGAGGGCAAACTCCACTGTGCAAGCAGTTTTCAAGAGTCTACTCAATCATTTTTGCTAATATCCCATTGGCCAAAGCAACCTACTTCAGATGGGAAGATCTATAACATTACCATTAATACAGAATCTGTGATAACTTACATAATTGACAATATTCTCAGATTAAAAGACAGTAATAAGAATTTCCTTTAAATCCTCACATCAGTGCCACCCACATATGAAAGGCACTCAAAATTCAGTTCTAACCAAATACATAAATGAATAAATAGCTAGATTCAAGATCCCTACTTCAACTCACATTCTTGGTCTCTGTGACAACTCAAGTATTAACTGGCACTTAATAACTGAAGTTCTTAATTAGGCAACATAAAATCTGTGAATTACCATTGATTTCCAGACCTGATTTGGTTGCTGCAGAAGCATCTTCCTACTACTATCTGTAGCAAATGACCCTTCTGGCTCTAATGATGGCTAGAAGCTTCTAGACCTCAGTTTGCAAAAGTTTATAAAAAGGTCCTAGTCTGAATTTTAGAGATGTTTCTACACTGCCTCGAGTCATGAAGGTAAACTTCAAACTGCGTTCCACAGAGGGTTCAATTCTACAGGAATCTACAATGTGAGCGAGAACAGAATTTTCCTATCTCCATAGGGCAGGGTCGGAACAAGTCTGGAACTACAGAAGCTACAACCACTAATACCTTCTCACTTTAAGAACTGTCCGAGTCTGGATTTTAACCTAAAATGCTTTTAAACAAAAGCAATATACTCCTTTGAGTTTTGAGTTTGTCTGAATTATAAGAAATATAATAGTTGCACTACATTCTAATGATACTCTTAAGTCTTTGGCAAAAGTCAAAGGAAAAATGAAAAAGACAGGAGGAATTTTTAAAAGTTCAGTAGTGTTTACACTCACCTTTGAACAATAATTAAAAATTGAACACAAACTTATATACCAGTTAATTCAATAGATGTATCAAGACACTATAGCATTAAAAACAAATTGGTTCAAGAATTTCTCCCTTAAAAATGTTCGTGGTTGCCACAAGAGAGTGATGAGAAGTAAGTGATGAGTGAAGGGGGTCAAAAGGTACATACTTCAGTTATAAGTGCTGCAATGTAATATACAGTGTGGTGACTATAATTAATGACACTGCATTGTATATTTTAAAGTTGCTAAGAAAGTATCTTAAAAGTTTTTACCGCAAGAAAAACTTATGTATGGTGTTGTGTTAACTAGACTTATTGTGATAATTTCACTATGTATACAAATATTGAATCATGTTGTACACCTGATAATGTTATATGTCAATTACACCTCAAAGGAAAAAAGAATCTATTTATTCACTGCAGACCAAATAGCTACAGGAATAAACAATAAAACATTGAATCGTTTATTCTTCAAAATCAAAAAAACAGTTACCGAGTGATAAACAGTTATCCTAATCAGGCAAATTTGTTATATGATAATGTCCAAAGTAGAAGCAGCAATTCAAAGGAAAAAAAACAGAAAAGTGGCACCACATCAAACTTAAAAGATTTTTCACAGCAAAAGAAACCATCAACAAAATCAAAAGGGAATCCACTGAATGGGAGAACATATTTGTCAATGATACATCTGATAAGGTGTTAATTTCCAAAATGATTATATATACAGAACTTTTACTCAACACCAAGAAGACAAATAACCCAAATAAAAAGTGGGCAAAGGACTAAATAGACACTTTTCCAAAGAGGACATACAGAGGGCCAACAGACATATGAGAAAATGCTCAACATCACTAATCATCAGAGAGATGCAAATTAAAACCACAATGAGATATCATCTCACTCTGGCCACAATAGTTATCAACAATAAATCAAAAAACAACAAGTGTTAGTGAGGATGTGGAGTAAAGGAAACCCTCATGCACTGTTGGTAGAAATGCAGACTGGTACAGTCACTGTGGAAAACAGTATTGAGTTACCTCAAAAACTTAAAAATGAAACTGCCTTTTTACTCAGTGATCCCACTTCTGGAAGTATATCCAAAAAAACCCAAAACACTAACTCAAAAGAATGTATGCACTTGTATGTTTATTGAAGAATTATTACCATAGTCAAGATCTGGTAACAACCCAATTGCTCATCAATAGATAAGTGGATAAAAAAAGCTATGGTACATTTACACAATGGAATACTACTTGGCCACAAAAAAGAAGAAACTCTTACCTTTTGCAACAGAATGAAAGGAACTGTAGATTATTATGCTAAGTGAAATAAGCCAGTAATAGAAAGACAAATGCCATGTGTTCTCATTTACATGTGGAATCTAAGAAACAAAATAAAATGATGAACAAAATAGAAACAGAGGCATGGATACATAGAACAGAAGGACAGCTGTCAGAGGAGAGGGGGTTGGGAGGGCTGGATGAAAGAAGATGAAAGGATTAAGAAAAAAAGCATATAAATAACACAAAGACACAGACAACCATGTGGCAATAGCCAGAGGAAAAGGAGGGTAGGGGTAGGTATAGGTGGGCAAAGTGGGAATAAATGGGGCTGGAAAGGGACTTTGCTTTGGGTGATAGGTGCATGATGCAGTGTGCTGATGATGTTTTGCTGAGTTGTACACTTGAAATCTGTATGGTTTTGTGAACAAATGTCACCCTAATAAATTCAGTTTAAAAACTATCATAAGACAATATACTATGTAAAAAAAAAGAATCAGCAATTTTGGACTAAATGACAAAAGTGTATCAAATGAAAAATATATTTTCTACCCCAAACCACGTCCCACAACACTGTCCAATTCATGAGGAAAAGAACAAGATCGCCGCTGGGTCTCCAGCAGTGAACTTAATGCTCTGCACTACGAAAGTAATAAAAATTGTTGAATACATAATCCAATAGTAAAAAAACTAAGATGCATCATTACATCATTTGTTTCATTGGACTTGGATTATTGCTTTTATATGTTAGTTAAAAATTCAGACTATTGGGACTGAAATAGGAAGTCCTATAGTCTTATACAACTCTGGTAAAGAAAACAAACATAAGAGACTATCTGAAGGAAATAAGCTTTCTTTTCTGAGTAATGTGGCTAACTCCAGGTCTGGACATCAAAGCTTACATATTAAACCTAAGAATGTAAGAAGAGAAAGGTAAAATTCCCTACACCCTACTTTAAGTCTTCAGGAACCAATTATTCTGAAATATGGTGGAAAATGTATTTTAAAGGAAGTGATCAGCAATCTTACAGAATTGAAATTCTATGATATTAGAAAAAGTGTGAACTACATCGCAATATTAAATTTAAAATTCTATCAGCAATTTATAACATTCAGGTATTTAAAGTGTGCATTGTAAATATATGCCACAAATCACTTGTGATGTTTGCATAAATTAGAAATATGAGGCTATTGTTTGGTTTCCATTGATACTTAGGGCACAAATTGGTATATCAAAATATTAACTTTCAATTTATCATATAAGAAGCACCAAAATAAACCATAAATCCCAATCTGCCTATAATCACTGTCAATACATTGTGATACACCTATTACAATACAGGTGCCAAAAGTGACTTCCTACCCCCACACCTCATTCTTGGGGTACTTTTTCTGCTCATTAGCACTGAAGAAGCTAATATATGTACCAGGAAACCATATTCTTCTAACTACCGCTTACTGGGCTGTGAATAAATAAGTGACTGAGGTGGAGTAACAGATCCTCAGCTGTGGACAGCTGGGATGGACAGTCTCTGTAAGCTAGTGTGAAAGGGGCAGTCTGAGGGTGCAAAGACAGCGATGAAGTAGATTCACAGAAAGAATAAAAAAGGAGAGGCCATGAGGCCCACAGATACTATCAGCTAAAGAGAACAATGTCTACCTGCAGGCTAGGCTGAACTCCTATAGCGCACCTACATAAATTTCCTCATGTGCCACCCCAATATGTTCCCCTTTATCTAAGCTTGCTAGACATGGATTCTGTTCCTTATAACAAAATGATCCTAAGATACCTAATTTTATCTTTGCTCATGTAACAGGCTGGGTCAGTGATTCAGTTTTATACTAATACTTGTGAGGTGTGTGTCAGGAGTTTATTGTCATTTGTGATTAATAAAGAGTTATGAACCACTCCAAACTAACTAAATAAATAAATACGTAAGTAAAGTGATAATTGTCCCATAAATATCAAGGAACCTTATTGACAGTACCAAAATATTTGAGTCACTTTGCTACTCTATTTTGCTATGAGAGCCATTTTAGTTTTTATAAAAAACTTATCTTTTCATAGCTAAACTGGCAATCTATTTAGATGCTAAATTTCAGTGTTCCTTTCGTAATATCCTTTGCCACTGGTCCTCTTTTTTTCTTCCTATTGTCTCAACATTTCCCTTTGCTTCTGTGTATGTGTTTAAGTTATTAGTGGTATTTGAAACACCACTATATTTTAAAAGATTTGAAAACTATGAAATAAAACAATGTTTTTATCTGTCTTTTAAATGTTTTAAGATAATAGATATTGAGTAGAGATCAGTATCTGTTTTTAGCATCTCTTTAAAAATCCAGTCTGAATTCATAGACCTTTGAATATTTTGTGAACTTTTATATTTATTTTCCATTATTAAGGCAATCCCTTTTTAAATCATGATAATTTCTTGAAAAAAGTTGTATTTTTCTTTTATAAAGGATTTAAAAGTTTGACCAGGTGAGGTTTTATTAGCAAGAATGTAAGGTCCATAAAAGTAAGAATGTTTTGTCAGCTTCACTTATTAATATATCTTCAGTATCCAGAAAAGTGCTGATCAGGTTGTGATATAAGGCCATTCAGTTTCTTGGACTCCTGAAATTTAGTTTATTTTTCCTGAAAACAAAAACAAAACAAAACAAAAAAGAACTTCATTCAGTTTTTGTGGAATTAAATGAGATAATGTTTTGCAAGTGTGTTTGTGAACTTCAAGGCTCTATAAAAATGGTATATGTGAATGTTGTTATTACCAGTGGAAATTTTTATTATAAGATTTTTAAGAATATAAATGTAAAAGTTTAAAAATCTTTAAGAATTCCAAAGTTAGGCATTTTCAGTAGACTTGACAAAGTATGCTTCCTTTCATTTAGCAGGAAATCATTCATGATTCTTTAATTGACAGAACATGTACATTTAGAGTAAATGGGAAAATACTGACATTCAATATTTTACTTTTATTAACTATTATCTCACATTGGATTATTGAGTCTTGAAGACCCAGTTTCCTGTCACTGTTGTCAGAGAAATTTTAAGCAATTATAAAACTATAATTTCCGTGGTTCTGGTGAGATCACTTAAAATCATATATATTTCATAATATAAATTGGACTCTGGAGTGAGCTCATTATTATAAGTAATCAGGAAAGATAATTTATAAAGGCATCAATTTGCCTGTGAATTGTATTTCTTGACACCAGCAGATAGTTTTCAGGTATAGATAAAAACTTAGACTTGTGCTGGCTGGTTGGAGCGTCATCCCCATACACCAAAGGTTGTGGGTTTAATCCCTGGTTAGGGAACATACCTACATTGCAGGTTTGATCCCCCATTAGGGCACATATGGGAGGCCGATGTTTCTCTCTCTCTCTCTCCCTTTCTCTCTCCCTAAAATTAATAAGCATATCCTTGGGTGACAGTTAAAAAAATTTGGCCCTGACTTAATAAAGTAAATGACTCAATAATTTATAGGAATAGAGTCAATACCCATTTTCTCTGAGTCCAAAGTCGAGGCTCTTTCATCACTTAACTATGCCCTATATTATAAAAGAAATCAGTAATGTGCAGAATGTTAAAAGACTATTTTGTCCCCATCACTTGAAGTTCTGACTTTTTGTTTGGATTCTAATGGTAGGCATAAGACTTTTTAGATTTCTTAATTACATTTTTAAACTATAAAAGATTATGCTTAAGGACAGATAGAAAAATACATTAAATGTTTAGATCAATTTCTCTCAAAAATCTTACATTTTAAAAATAGGAAAAAATACTTGATATTACTAAGGCAAAATTATTTTAAATTTTTTCTTTTATTCAAAAAAACAGTTACTAACTTTTATATATAATTGCATGATAAGTCTTTTTACTTACCCAGATACTATATGTGGCAGAAAAAAAAATAATTATAAAATTTGTCCAAATGGCTCAATGTTACCTTGTTGCCAACTCTGAGTGATTTCATGATACACTTGTAAATGCTTCAGTGAAATAATTTAATTACACTGTTCTTATAAAAAATATCTGACTTAGGCCCACATTACATAAAAAGGCAAATTGGCTCTATTGAAAGTTTACTTTATTGGTTAATTCTACATATATAATAAATCTTTAGATGCATATTGAAGTATTTGACACACTACTATTCCTGCTTGCTCATAATATTAACTTATTTAAAACCATTTTAAAAATAAACCAAAAAATTAAAAATATTCAAAGAGAAAATCTAAATTACAGTAACTCATAGAAAACATTTGTCATCAACTCTGGTATATAGCTTTGCATGGTCAATATTCAGATCTTATTATGAGAAACAGGGACAACATTATCAGTTCCCTAAAATTCACTGTTATTTCAAAGCCAGTTCTGTACTGCAACAGTGAATATAATCTGAAACAGAGTTGGGTATTAAGATTAAATTATGGAATCAAATTCTAAGCCTTCAGAACTATGGATATAAGATTGAGTGCAAAGTTAAAAAGATTAGATAAAGTAGGTAGTAGAGAGTGATGGCATCCTGATTACCTAGTATTTATTTTATGACTTTACAGACTCAATAGGTGGGGTCAACAAAAGGTGAAAAAGCCAAGCTTTGTTACTAATAATCATCAAAATGAGAAGTAATTTAAAATGGCAGTTAATAATGTCTTCTGGAAATAATTAAATTTAGGAAGTTTTAAAAGCAGTTACCCTTGGAGATAATTTAATAGAATTATGAAATTATATCTGTGTTTAAACTAAATATACTAAACTATGAAAGTGTAAAATGATGATGAGTCATGTTTTCAAAAGTTAAAAAGTGACCTGAGATTTTGTGTATGTTAATATATCCTATTTTTAAAAACTCTGTGGAACATCCTGCTTCAAGTTCTATAAAGACTGATAGCATCAGCAATAAATCCAGAGGTAGATAAGAATCTGTTTAACAAGAATATTTACAACAATAAAAGTAGTAATATTAGTAATAATTCACATATGTTAGGTACTTTTGTGTCATACACTGTACCTATTTAATCTTTATAAAAATTCTCATAGAGAGCTATTCTATTGTTCCTACTTCAAAGAAGAAAAAAATGTAAAAATTCAGATCATTTATCCAATATTAAGGTTCTGGAGAATGGCAGGTTTGAAATTATTAAATTTAAAATGTCAATGCCCTTCAGAAATTAATACATGCCAAATCTGAAAATAAAAAACTTAATCTTAAAAAATACAGTAAATGTCTTCCCATTACTTGGGTAGGTGAGATTAAAGAAAATTATATATAGTAAGACAGTTTATATATGAAAAATTAAAGTCCTCTTAGAGAAAATTATGTTAAAATCGAGGATTGGCAAAATTACAAAAACCCTTAAAATGTCTGTAAAATCATTTAACATAATAACATCCACTTATTGCATACTTATTGATCGTGTGCCAGGTCCAATACTAATTATTCTTCGTAAATTAGCTCATTTAATTTTCACAACTACCCCAGAAGTCATGGCCAAAATGTGGCAGAGTAAGGAGTCAAACCAGAGAAACTGATCTGTTCCCAAAGCTGATGTTCTCACCATCATGCTGTAACCAGGGGCATTCACAGACATTCAACCTTCCTGTTTCCATTTATCAGGCTTTGCTCACTAGAAACTCTGAGGATATCCTTTCCCTATATTGTGTATAAAATACTTGAAAAGTTGTTATACATTGTAGGTGAAAATGCATTCCAGGAGGTCTAGTCCAAAAATATCTTTCTATTTATGTCTAAGAAGTGACTTGCCTTCCATCTCATATATTGGAGATGCATAATAACTTGTATGCTTGAGAAAGAGAACCTTTGGATGACCTTTTTTTCTCAATATAGGTCCACCCAGGTATATTCATGTCATGGCCAAAGCACCTGTTTCATCCCTTAGCTTCTGTCCTCATAACAGCCACTCAAGTGCACGTCTAAGAGATGGAGACTCACCTTTGCTCATCCTCTTCATCACCCCCATGTTCTCCCTGCAGTTACTACTCCTATTCTTCCATGTGATTCAATGTTACCGTCTTTTCCCCAGTTCCAAGTCTCTGTTTTGTTAATTCACCTTGACTGGAGTGACTGGTAATTTAGTATATTGGAACAGAAAATATTGACATTGAGGAAAAAATATGCAAAAGTAAGATTATATGAGCTAGAAAGACAGGTAAGGAAAGCTCAAGGAAAGATTTCCATAAACATCATCATAAATAATTTCAAGAAAATGGTATTTCCATTTTACAATTATTGGTTTTATAGAGGTAGAAACAACATAGACTGTAGCAATTACAGTTTTCATAAAACTGTTTGCAGTTATATTTTAAAAGAAAAATGATTGTCATTAAATTCCCCTTGCACTAAAGGTCAACTCCTTATATTCTACATAAGTAATAAAAATATCTTTTAATACATTAGCATGTGCTTAGCTCATGATAAGTATTTTAATCAATGTTCCTTTTTATGGCAACCTACTTTTCCCTTCTACTATGTGTCTACTTAGTTAATAAAACTTTTCACTTTATAACAAAGCAGAAATATTTCAGAACAGTTCATGACATCAAATATCACTTGCAAAACAGTAAATGTATTTTTAAACTCTTACCCAGTCTTACTGAGTCAAGTGTTATCAGCTCTGCAACAACTCCATTAATCTGGGATTACATTGAGTAAATTGAATGTCTGCTGATTCTTTCAAGAAAGTGTCTCAGGAAAAGGTGTGAGTTGTAATCACAGAAGGCTCTCCAGAACACTATTCACCATGTGCTGAAATACAAAGGGGGCAAAAAAATAAGTGGGCATTTGTTAAAAGAGCTTCCTAGTTACCATTTCACTATTATTTATACATATTAAACCACACAAATAGCCGTCCTACTCTTATCCATTAACTCAAAGGCAAGCTAGTCAAGTCATCAAGAGCATGGGCTCTTGTCAGATGATCAAGCGTATTGTTACTGCTCAGCCAAGGAGCACAGCTTCCATTTTGGACAAGATGTGTAAGCCCTCTGCAGAGAACTGAAAAGAATAATGAAATTCATACAGGTTAAGCACTTTTAGCAGTGCTTACTAAACAGTAATTACTTCATTCCTTCCCCCATTTTTTTTCTGTTCTTGGTTAAAATTTAGGAAAGAAAGCATACAAAATGCCCATTTATTGAGCACGCAATATAAAGCATTGGGTTGGTGCTTCATAGACATTATCTCATTCCTCAAATGAGATGGTATTGTTTCTGTTTTACAAATTAAAAAACTGAGATTCAGGGAATTAGTAATTTGCCCCCGTCAGATAACAAGGAAGCAGTAGAGTTGGTATTTAAACTATGTCTATCTGCTTTCAAAGTCCTTGCTGCTTCTGAGCACTTTTGTATTGGAGGGGTGATTTGCTTACTTTGATACTGCCCATAGAAAAATAGCAATAGAGCAAATACAAGTTAAACTCTTAAATATGAATTAATATACATACTATTTTTATAAACTTGCCTTACATTTATTTACACTATATTTTAAGAGACAGATTGATTGAGACTGAAATTAGCTAGTAAAAGTCAGCACGTGAAACAAATTTAAATAGTATTCAAAGAAACTGCTCTATCTACTTCTCTATCAAAAAGTATTTATAGTGACATTTACCACCATAAAAATATAACTAAAATAAGATAACTTTTTCAAACTGCTTGTAGTCAAATTTGCAGATTAAGACTACTCTACCATCAATTTGATAAAAATTACTTTTTCATCATGAAAGTACTATCTTTATTAAAAATCTGTAACAGTATAAATAATAAAAATGTTTAATCATAATTCCACCATATCATCATAATAATTGCTAATAATACAGCATATTTTCTTTCTTTTTTTTTGATGCTCAGTAAATATTTATTGAATGGATTAGAATAAAAGGACTCTTCTCAAAAATATGGAACGCTTCACGAATTTGCATGTCATCCTTGCGCAGGGGCCATGCTAATTTTCTCTGTATCGTTCCAGTTTTAGTATATGTGCTGCCGAAGCGAGCATGCATATTTTCTTCTAGATTGTTTTTCTATGGTAAGTTATTTTTTTAGAGATATAACACAATATTGTGTATATTGTTTAATTCATGGTATAACATAAACATTTAAAGGTTTAATAGTTTGTAAATATTTTAATCATTAAATAATGCTATAATATACATTTTATATAAATTTTTCACTTTTAATTTTTTGTTATTATGAAAAGCAGATATATAATTTCTTTTCAGTGTACCAAACTCCTAAAAAAAGTTTCTTGAAGACTACTACTGTTTTTGTTTTAATTGGTAGGAAAATCTGAATCTGACCTGACCTGATGTGAGGTCACATATCATCATCATTTATGACACAATATGAAAACTCTTAAACTTCAAATTAGAAATATTAATGGGTTTGATTATGGAGTCCAGCTCCAGTTCCTAGTGGGGAACATTATATAGATTTCATATCCTCACTGTCATTTGATTCTAATATATTTAAATTTTTTGGTATTTGGCAGGCAAAGAAAATTAATTTGGGGGTTTGCTTTGATTTTAACTTGCTTTTTGTGATGATGATGATGAACATCTTTGCTTATTTTTGCTATCACATTTGCTTTTTCTTCCTTGGATCATTTTTTGGACCCTTTACCTAGTTAGAGTTATAATTATCTATTGGGATATTCCTGTTCCTCATGCTAACATGCCTGAACTCCTCCAGTCTTGTCACTATCATACCTGTCAGCCCCAGGCACTGCCATTTGCCCCCTCTGTGGTAATGTTCACCTAGAAGAAAGCTCCTTTCAAAGCCCGCTCAATCTAGAGAGGCCTGATTTTCTACCCTCTCTCTCTCCCTTTACTGGTCCTCTTCCTCTCCTTTCTTCCCCACCCCCACTATTCACCTGAGAACTGCTGGGAGCAGTTATTTGGAACCCCTTGAATGTTCTCTTGCAATGACTCTTCTTTCATTGTAGATTCTCATGACTCAGAAACATCCCATAATCTCCAACACTGGTGCCTTTCAAAAACTCCAGTCTCTCATAAGTTCATGCTTCGCAGCGCTATACTGTGTTCTACCCATTCTTATCATCTACCACCATCTTGGGCATTATGCATTGTTCCTTTAGTGAATACATTTTGTGCATCATGTGAATAATTCATCCAACACTCCCAACCTCTGATGCTTTTCTCAGAACCTCTGCCAACCTTTGGCTTTAGAGATAATGAAGAGCCAAAGCAATTTCTCTTTCTACAAATCATCTTCAAAACACTTTGAAATTTCTAGAGATCTAAGCTGAAGGTGACACCAATTTAAATATCTTCCAGCCAGTCATGCAAGCATGTTTATCTTTTATATACAGGACATTTATTATCCCTTGTTCTCATCTACAGATTTTAAGGCAAAATGTTAAGGCTAGAAGAACAGTCTCATTAAAAACCTATCACATTTCCCTTACAACAAAACCGCCACACGCTGCTCTCTCTGTCTGATATACTTCAGTCCTTCTGCAATTTTGATCAACCACCTGACTAGTTAACTGGTGTTCATTCTTCAGGAAACCTTGTAGAGGTCACTTGAGGAAGTTTTTGTGACTCTTCTTCCCTCTAAGACACCGTGCATGGACTGTTTCCCTTATTCACAGCTATGTTCCCTGCACGGGCGTATTGTCTGCCACTTAAGGAGCACTCCATAAATATTTATTGAATTGAATACAAAATGTTAAAATATTTTGAAGTCAAATGTATCACCCTTTGATAATTATATTATTAAGCATTATGGCCCTTCTGGAAAGTTAATAAATGTTTAATAGTCTTTTTCTCCTTATTTTAATAATTTGTGCCTCTTGTGGACTGAGTTGTGTCCCCCATTCATATGTTAAAACACTTTGGGAGGGAATTAGGTTTAAATGAAGTTATGAGAGTGGAGCACCCATGATGGGATTAGTGCCTTATAAGAGGAGGAGAGACCACTGATTCTCCTCAGGACACAGTAGGAAAGTATCTATCTGCAAACCAGGAAGAGCGCCTTCATCAAGAACTGAATCAGCTGGCACCTTGATATTGGACTTCCCAGGCTCCAGAACTCTAAGAAACAAATGTCCTATTGTTTAAGCCACCCATGCTATGGCATTTTGTTTAGAATACAGAGCTAAGAAAATACTTTTCAGTATAAAACTATTTAACCCATGTAAAATATATTAATGTACAGTGTGAAGCTAAGGATAAGTAACTTTTTCTTCCAAATCGGTAGTCTGTGACATAGTACCTTTTGTTATGTATTAAATCCTTAAATATATTTATCATATATCCATTTTTAATATATTTGTTGTATTGCAAGTTTCAAGTAATTATTTTGTTCTAATATTTCATTTATTCTTTTGCTGATGTAACACTTTAATTATTGCTGATTTAAATTATATCAAATATCTGATGGGGCATTTAACCTACAGATTACCTTCATTTTTTAAAAAATATTTTCATTATTATGCTCACACATTTTTCTGAATATATTTCATAACATTGTTGTCAATTTCTCAAAATATCCCAACAAAGTGCAACTGGAAGTTTCACAAACATGAATTTGAAAAGAAGATACAGCTTTATAAAATTAATTTTTCCTATCCAAGAACACAATATATCAATTTAATGTCTTAAGCCTATTTTATCCTCTCTCAATTAAAATGTTAGTTTTCACTTCTGGCCAAGATGGAGGCTTACACAAACATGCTCGGTCTCCCTCTACAGCTAGAAAGGAATACAACTACCTCAAAAAAAAAGATAACCAGAAATTCCAGAAAATAAAACTACATGGAAGCCCAACATATGAAGTTATAAACCAGCAGTGTGTGTCCGGACGGGTAGGAGGGGCGAAATCAGAACTGGAATGGAAAGGTCAGGCGGCGCTGTTTGTGGTAGCAGTGGGGATAGCAGCAGGGTGAGGAATCTCAGCTGCAGTTGAGTCCCGGCAGCTTGCGACCCCAACACTGGGAAAGGCAGCCCCCCCCATTGCCTCAGACGGAGAGTCCCAGAGGGCGGGAGGATGGATCCTGATCTCCCAGCAGAGAATAATGGCAGGAATCCATCTCGGATCCCCGCCCCCACACAAAGCACCGCAGTGCAGTGAAAAAGGTTTCAGACCACAGCCAGTTATCGGGTAGTAATGAGTACACGAGCCTCCGCCCCCTACAGCCTGCTCAGGAAGCAAAGCGAAACACAAATCTGTCAAAATGAAGCATACAGTGATTGAAATCCCAATGACACAGCTCACCAGGCAGCAGATAAGGAACCTGACAGATGAAAAAATAGGAAACCTTTCAGAGGTTCAGTTCAGAGCTATAGTCATAAGGTGGCTTACAGAATTAACAAAAGATTTGGAACAAGACAGGGAAGGAACGAAAGTCACTCATACTGAAACAAACGAAAACACATACAAGACAAGTGGTGAGGAAATAAAGTCCAGAGATCAAATCAACAAACCAGAACATAGGGAAGGAACAAACAGTCAACCAGTGCAGAAAGAGGAAACAAAAAGTAAGGAAAGTGAGGAGAGGCTCAGAAACCTCTGGGACAGTTATAAGAGAATAAACATTCAGATTATAGGATTACCAGAGGGTGAAGAAGAACTAGAAATTGAAAAATTATGTGAAAAAGTAATGAAGCAGAACTTCCCTGGAAGGAAATAGACTTACAGGTCCAGGAAGCACAGAGAGTTCCAGAAAAACTGGACCCAGGGAGAACCACTCCAAGACACATTATAATCAAAATATCAAAAATTAAACATAAAGAGAGAATCTTAAAAGCAGCAAAAGAGAAGAAAAGAATTATGTACAAAGGGGTCCCAATTAGACTATCAGCTGATTTCTCAAGAGAGACCCTGCAGGCAGGAAGGGACTGGAAAGAAATATTCAAAGTAATGAAAATAAAAAACCTACAGCCATGAATACTCTATCCAGCAAAGCTGTCATTCAGAATAGAAGAGCAGAGAAAGTGCTTCCAGGACAAAATAAAACTGAAGGAGTTCATTAGATCCAAACCACTATTATAGGAGATGTTAAAGGGACTGGTTTAGAAGAAGGAGGATCAAAACCATGAACATTAAAATAAAAACTGCATCACAAGAACCAACAACAGAAGCTAGGGGATTGAAACAAAGGCAAACTAAATAGGCAACGAGAATGGAAAAAGAACTATAAATATGGGGAACATATTGGGGAGGAGGTGAATGGGGAGGGGGAGAGGGAGGGAGATGGTACACGAATTAAGAAGCATAGTAGGAGGGAATGGAAGGGAAGAGGTTGAGAAGAACTATATGCACAACCAATGGACATGGACTAAAAGAAGGGGACAGCTGAAGGAAGGGGGGCCACTGGGTGGAAGGGAGCAGAGGGAAGGGGAATTGGGACAAGTGTACAGCAAAATCAATAAAACATATTTAAAAAATAAATAAAATAAAATGTTAGTTTTCTTCATAAGCTATATTCCTCTTCAAAGTAATTCAAAAATTATAAAAATTATTGTGTACAGAATTTCATTTTCCCATTATAGTTTCTTATTATTTCTATTTCTTTTCCTCCCTTCTATCCTTCTTTCCTTTCATTCCACCTCCCTCCCTCCCTCCCTGCTTCCATTCGTCTTCTTTTTTTTTCCTTATGCAAAGTTAATTGGAGTACAACAATCCAGAAAATCCAAAATCATAAATGCTCATTACACTAAATATTTTAAATTAAATACAGCCTTGAAACCAGTACCCAGATTAAAAAACAGAACATTACCAATTATGCCCCTTTCCAGTCTATACTCCCCACTCATTGGAGCAAACAATAGTTACTTATAACAATATAGATTAGTTTTGCCTATTTATTTTATATAAATAGAATCATATAGCATACAATTTAAACACATTTTGGTCTGTTCCTTGTCATACTGTGATATATCATATAATGTTAAAAAAGAGACAACGGGCTCAAAATGGAGTCACTTGTGCTAAGTCCAAGTCACTAAACTGAGACTTAATACATAACCTAATTGCAGTTTCAGTTTCTCCCAGCCATGTAATCTTAACCCAGCAGTTTGGAATATTCTGGTTAACACTATGAGGTCATCTGCCAGATGGACCCCCAGTCTTGCCCTAAAGGAAAATGGCCTTGCCTGAAATAATCTGCTCTTTGCTAGTTCCTCTTCCCTTCTGTCAATAAAAGTCTTCTATTTTGTAGAGCTCCTTTGTGTTTACCAGATGAGATGCTACTTGACTTATGAATCATTGAATAAAACCAATTATATCTTCATATTGACTCAGTTGAATTTTGTTTTTTAACAGTAACAAGAAATATGTATTTGGTTTTCTTTTTGTTCCTGCATAGTAAAATTCTTGTAATGTCCTAAGCAATAAGAGCAATGGTGTAATCTTTCGTTATAATATTTAGTCTTTTGTCCTCAGATAACTCCAATACTTGAAATAGCTCCAGAGTGATGAATGTGAAAGGAGTGACCTGTTATTCACAACCACCCTCTTTCAATCACATCTGAGCTTTTGGTAATGAGGCCACATTTTGACAGGTTAGGGGATAGAGGCTGGTTGCCAGGGGTACCATTCACATGTGTATTGTGTTGGAACTTTCAGTCCCATGTCTAGACCTTCGGGAGGGAAGAGGGAATGGAAGCGGAATCATCACCAATGACCAATGATTTAATCGATTATGTATATATCATGAAGCCTCAGTAAAATCCCAGAGTATGGGGCTAGGAGAGTTTCCAGGTTGGTAAATAAGAACCCATCCACAAGCTGAAAGGGTGATGCACCCTAAACTCCAGGAGGACAGAAGATTCTATGTTCAGGACCTTTCTCAACCTTGCCCTGTATACCTGTAATGTAGCTAGTCATTTGTATCTTTTAATATTATTTGTCAAAAACTGACAATCTAGTAATTAAACTGTTTTCCTAAATCCTGTGAACCACCCTATTAAATTAATCAAACCCAAGGAGAAGGTCATGGGAACCTCCAATTTATAGCCTGTTGGTTAGAAGCATAGGTGAAAACCTGAACTTGCAATTGGCATCTGAAGAAGAGGGGGCCAGTCTTGTGGGACTGAGCCCTTAACCTGTGGGGTCTAAAGCCACCTCCTGGTAGACAGTGTCCGAATTGAATTAAGTTGTAGGACACCCAACTGGAATCCGGAGAATCTAAGAAATGCTTAGTGTGGTAATATACCCACAAACCTGAAGTACTAAGAACGTTAGTGTTATAGTAAGCATTGAGAGTTAGTAAAAGGAACAATTTTTTTTTAAGTTCTTCATTCAGCAGTATGAGTACGAGGTCTGTCTGGAAAAAGTCCAGCTATTGTTAATAGAATGAGAACAGTTTGTGCGACATCGATGTAACCTGGCAGCCGAGGAGAGTGGACTGGAATGCACATGAATAAACCACAACAACTTCACTGTACTATTCACACCATGGAGTGAGCATGTGTACTGTGTGGCTGTCACATTCAAAATGACTGAGCAAGTAGAGTAACAGATCTGCATCAAATTTTGTATTATGTTTTAACATTCCTCTGCAGATGCTATTTGGATGACTCAGAAGGCCACAGCTATGGGCAACTGGTGACTGGCAGCTTCATTACAACAATGCACTCATGCATCATGTCTTGTGCAGAGTTTTTTGGCAAAACATCAAATCACCCAGGTGACTCAGTTTCCTAACAGCTCAGCTTTGGTGTCCTGAGACATCTGGCTTTCCCTAAAACTAAAATCACCTTTGAAAGGGAAGAGATTTCAGACCACTGATGAGATTCAGGAAAATATGACAGGGCAGCTGATGGCGATTGGGAGAAATATGTGAGGTTCAAAGGTGCCTACTTTGAAGGGGACTGAGGCATCTTTGTCCTATAAACAATGTTTCTTGTGTCTTCTTCAATAAGTGTCTCTATTTTTCATATTACATGGTTGGATACCTTCTGGAGAGATCTTGATATGTTAAATTTCTCCAGCTTGTCTGTTTTTCCTTATTGCTATATGGTATGACTGTACCATAATATATAAATAATGTACATAAATAAGTGTGATTTATTCTAGAAATGCAGGGTTGGTTTATATTAGGAAATTGATTAGCATCATATACTAACAAAATTTCAACATTCACTCATTATAAAAACACTCAAGAAAAGAACACGGGGGACACTTTCTTAGCTTGAAAAATACTTATATTTCTCAATCCTAAAACCAGTATTTAACTTAATGGAAAAACACTAGAAGTGTCTCTCCTTAAATCAGGAGCAGGGGAGGCTGCCCAGTATACCCACTACTGTTCACTACTGTACTGAAAGTATTAGCAAATGCAATTAGACAAAATAAATCAGTTAGAGGTATAAGAACTGGTAAAAAAAAAGAGGTAAGACTATTTCTACTTATAAATGACATGACATCTGTAAAATGCTAAAGAATCAGTAACAATATTACCTCAAGCAGTGATATACTTTAGTAAAGCAACATAATATGAACAAATATTCAAAAATTAATAGCTTTCATATACATTGAATTATAAATAAATGACCACACTGAAAGGGATGGAAAAGAATAGAACTAACCTAAGTAACTTTCACAACAATGTTTTCATTGCATATTCTAAGGCTAAGAACAAAAATAACTTCTTGCACACATATTGTACTCTAATTATAAAGATTTGTTTTTCACACAGGTATGAAGTTGCAATTCTGAAACTACTTAATGTGTATTTTTGGACCGAGTAAATAATTTAAAAGATTGATAATAATGGGAGTGGGACTTCTCAATGTTACTAATATTATTTATTAGTAGTAAATAATAAAAAGGAGCTGACTAGAATGAAACCTGTGGGATCGGACTAAAATATGATATATTAGTACAAACTCATGATTGTGTGTATGTGCATGGGTGCCTATCCACAATTAGTTATCCAACAGTTATGCATATGTGTATGTGTATTTGTGTATATACATATGTCCTACCTTTATTGAGTGAGAGGACCTAGAAGCAATGGTGAAGGTCAGTGAACACACATAACACCTGGATCTTGGTTGCCAAATACCCATCTTCAATACAATGGACCAAAATCTTTGGGGAGACGGCCAGTTTCAGGAATGAGGCAGAGATAAGCATGATGAGGGAATGGGGCAAGATAAGCCTGCAAGATCCTATTATGCCAGAAAGTGAGAAAGCCCTTAAAATTTTATGGTGCATCAAAAACAATGAGGAGCCAGCCTGAAGGAGCTCCCAAGAGCCAAACCTGCGATAAAGTTAACAACACTAAATAACAATAATTAATTTCATCTCATGGAATAAAATACATATCTTTGTTTCTTACTATGAATAAGTGAGTGAATAAATAAGGATTAAGCAGCTCATTTTTAGAGTAGAATTAAACTAATAAATACAAAAGGGATGTTGTAAATAAAAACCACCACCTTGTAAACACCATGTTAGTAACTCTTACAGAGGCAAGAGTCACTGATAGAGGCTAAAAATCAGTGGGCAAAGGGTATATGAGAAAACAGGATACTCACATAGTCTCAAACTCTCACCCTGCCCCCTCAAGTATTTATTATATACAAAGGAAAAATATAAATTTATAGTGGGGAAAACTGACAGACTTGACCTCAATCAAGTATTCAAACTTAACCGCACCAGGAATAAAACATGTCAACATCATTTATCTCCTAATGTGACATACTGATGTCACATCTTTGTTTCTGGTTTATTCTTGCCAAAAAGGAGCAATCTGAATTTAATTGTGAAGAGACATCAGACTGACCCAAATTAGAGGCATTCCGCAAATTAACTTCTGAGCAGTCTTCTAAAATGTCAAGGTCATGAAGAGAGACAAAGTTTAAGGAAGTTCCCCAAATCGAATGCAATGTATGATACCAGATTTGATCCTAAACTAGAAAAAGACATTTGTGGCATAATTTGCAACATGTAAAGAATGTTTATAGAATTTTGAATATTAATTTCATGATTTTATAATTGTACCACAGTTATATAAGATGTAGACATTTAGCAAAGCTGAGTGATTAATTTATGAGAATTCTGTAATATTTTCGTAAATGTTTTGTAACTCAACTTACTTCAAAATGAAAGTTTAAAACCCTTTTTAAAGACTCCTAGAAAAAGAAGAGCAAATTAAATTGAAAGCTAATAGATAAATGAATAATAATAAGTACAGAAATCAATTGAGTAAAAACAAGGTACATAACAGAAAAAAAACAACTATGTCAAAAGTTGTTTCTAGAAACTCTTAATAAGACTGATTAAAAAGAAAAATTAAATTTAGCAATACCACATGAAAATGTTAGTTATTGGATACTGCAGGTTTCAGCACTCTAGGATATCTTAGAGAAATATTTTTAACTTAAATGCACCAAAGTTGATAGTTTTTGAAAGCAAATTTAAAATAAGGCATTATGTTTTCTGAACTAACACAATACCTGTAAGCTATATAAAGGTGCTAATGCAAACCAATGTATTTCAATTTTCTTCAACATTAAAAGTAAATATAATCACATTTTTTTCTTGATAATTGTAATTTTTTTTAAAACTCCAGTCAACTCCAATGAACAAATCTTAATTAGCTTGAAAGCTCTTAAACCGGTCATCAAAATTTTTTTCTCTGAGAGAAAATTTTACTTTAAAAACAAAGTACCAATATAGTCTCTTTCCTTAAGGATTTTACATTCTGTTGTGGAAGACAGGGAATTACAATCAAGCTGAATCTATAGTCAGCATATGAAAGGTGACTACTAGTTGCACAAGTACTGATTTCTACCAATAGAATGAGATATTCAGGATCTCCATTAGCCCTTATACTACCCACAGGGCCTGATCATGGATGGATAGAAATATATTGCTTTCCTAAATTTCATAAGCTAATACCTGGGAAATATATATGCATTTTTTTGAAAAGCAAAATAATAAAAATAAAATAATGTGGCATTTAAGATACATTTCAATTATCTAGAAAATTTATTTGTCACCCTTCTGTTCAACAGCATCACCAGGTAAATGAGATATTATTGTGCATACACACAATGCCATTTTCAGATCCAGGGGTAAAAAATGAGAAGCTGCAGTTGGGTTATTTTGTAATCATATTTTCCCTAGAACTTAAGTCGAGTATCTTAATATATAAATTTTTTTTCCCATTATACTGTAGAGGTCGTCTTTTAATTTTGTTCTACTGTATTCGTAGAATAAATAAGGTTTCTTAGTTCCTCTGAATTTAAATCTTTCTACTGCTATTACCAATATTTCTTTCCATTCGTAGGTTGGCTCTAATTACTGAAATATTATAACCTAGGCAGGGACATTTAATTATCTTACTAATTAATGCTCTCCAGGGGACTTTGGAATCAATATAGGGCACTCAGCAGAAATAATGACCACTGAAATCACAGCCCTAACACATACTGAAGAGAGCAAACTCAAATATGGTCCATTTCTTTAAGAGTTTAGCAAAAGATGGAGAGGGTAAGCAAAATAACCTGCAGAAAAGCATAAAGATTATATGGGCTCATAGCTAATAAGGAAATGCTACCTTAGCAGATAGTCACCAGTTCTGTCTTTAGGATTCTCCCCAATAGTGACATGAACACCACAGAAAGAAATATTAAAGAATGACATAATCCTTTCTTCAACCAATTGTTAATTTTTTGGATATAGAGTTAAACACTGCCACAGGCTTCTCTAATGGTTGGCAGCTCACACTGTGGAAAATGTCACAGGGCTCTGCTAGCCTACTAGCTGTGCTCCACAGAGCAGAAAATTAATCCTGACATATTTGGGGAGGAGTTTTTTGGTTTGTAGAAATTTATAAAAATAGCCATACTTATTTATTTCAGGGTCACATTTATAAGTTCTTAGGAGCTCTGAAATAATTTAATTTTATTATGCATGCTAAAATCTTAGCTCATTCTAACTCAAAATCTATCTAATGTCCTCTTAGGTGAATAGATTTGTTTCTAACTTAAAAAGATAACATATACACACAGCATAAGATATTTTAAAATTTATAGCATTTGTAAAACACTGAGAATAACAAATACCTAAACCATGTATTTCTGCTTCAGTTTATTCTGATTCCTTTGAATTAGTCAGAATAACAAGTCATTATAAAAATATCAGTTTCATTACAAATAACCTATATTTGTTGTATACTGCAATCATTAATTTAAGTCATATTTGGCTATACTAGGCTCAAACTTATTTTACTTATTTTACACATTTTTGTTTGAACTGTACTATTATTTAAAACTAATATCCTTTGATAAGGAGTTTCTTTTGACATATTTGAAACATTTAAAGTGCATTTTTTCTCTCTTATTGTAAGCAATAAAAAAATTGTATCTCACAGATTTGCTGTGACACACTTTACAAATCTGGAATAAAACGCCAAGGTACTAAAATGTGCCAAACAATAAGATCATCATTGAAGAAAAATATTCATAGTACTTTTTCTTGAAGTGTTTTCACATACATAATAACATCAAACTCTTTATTTAATCACTCAGAAGCATTTGCCAACTTCATCAAAACAAGGATTTACTTCCCTATTTCCTTCCGGATTTCTTTCTTACCCAACTTTGACTGTACTCTTGTGCAACCTAAAAGAGAAAAATTGCAGCAGGCTTCTAGATTCTAACTGCAATATGACAAGCCCATTTTATTACACATGCCAAGAACCCCAGCCTTTCTGAGAAAAATGCTCCCAATTCTCTGTCTTTCCTCTGCATCTTACCCCTCGTGTTTGTGCAAAGTTAGCACTTTCATCAACACCACTTTCTTTTACCATGACTCATAAAGCCATTCTCTCAGCCTTTTAAAAGTCCCATTGATCAAGCTAATAACATTTACTTAGCACCTGCTAAGTGCAAGCCACTGTTCCACTTGCTGTGAGGGAAACATTTATACATAGGACACAAAGCAGCTTCCCTTAAACAAAGATAAATGTCCTGTGATTCCTGTTTGTTTTATAAAGTAGCCTGATGCCTTAAATTCCCATCATCTCCTAGGAGTCAAATAATCTCTCATCCACTCAGCCACACTGGTCATCTTCTCTTTTCCATAAGGTTTTTATCTGAATTAAGAAGAGCCAACGTTTCCCTCCCCAATAACTACCACCTAGAATTCTGTACACACACTTGCCTTTTGTCCTTAAAACATACCCCTCATAAGCAGTATTTTATGGGAATGGATAGGCTTTTATTCTTATTTGACTTAATGTTTCTTCATCCATGATCCTCTGTATGTGATAACATCAAACCTCTTATCTAATCACTCAGAGGCATTTGCCAACTTCATCAAAACAAGGATTCACCTTCCTATTTCTTGCAAGATTTCTTTCTCAGCCCTTTGTTCTCGCATGTGACTTTTCATTACTTTCATCTACATGGCTGCAAATTCCTAGAGCAGAGGGACTTGTGACCTTCTGAGCCTTCCGCTCAATTAAACACGAATGTCCTCTGTGATCATTACAACGATTATCAACTTTCACTCACTTTGAAAAGTCTTCTGGGCAAAATTGCAAGTCAAAGGGCCAAATATCAAGTACAGTGACCAAATACAAGAAAGCAAACATTTGGGCAACATTTCTGGCTCTCAGAAACTCTCCTGTTTTAAGTTATAAGTCAGAAGTTTATAGTATTTAAAATACAATTCACAACACACTGAAGCTTTCTGCTGTTTAACTTTTCACTCTCTGCCTCCAGAACCCAGGGCCACTTATCGCATGCTTTGTTTGGTCTTGTTTTTCCTTTCAAGGTTCCAGGGGACAGATTGGCTCAAAAAAGGCTACCCCTGAGCAAGGGGCAGCAAGTCAGGGCACCTTGTGGATCACCCCTTCTAGCCGACATGTTTCAAGTGACCTGAAGTGGTTACATTTCTTAAATCAAATTACAAGCAGCTTCAAGGGAGCCCCACACTGAGAAAAACAACTGGAGCACAGCCTCCTTCAGGTCCCCAACAGCCTGCAACCTCCTATGATTGGCACTTTTCAGGTCTCACCTTTTTCCATCACAAGATTACTTTCTCTTCATTATAAAAGGCTCTCTGCAGCCTTTTATTTTTTTGGTTATTTTTTTACAATGAGCAAGTCTGGATTAGAGAAAACATTCTTTCAGACTAAGAATGAGAAGTATTTTATATCCTGAAAATGGGGAAATCTTGAACCTCTCTCTTTCCAATATTTTAAATATATGTAATATATAAACAATATATAATACATATAAAATTTATTATTTGTATGTAAAGTTTATTTTATATACATATTTCCCAACTCTGTTTTTCAAGTTTTTCTGTCCTGTGGTTTAACATTGGGCTCATCGGTATTTAAGAAGCTTATGGGCACTTTGAAGTTAAATATTTTGTTCCTCTGACAAACTTGTAGATTAAAAAAATGCAGAAAATCAAATATATAATTCCTAGATTGTTGCTAACTGCCATTAACTTTACCCTAGAGGCTGAGTAGTGTTAGTGCCCAGATACGTATGACTTGGATGAACACGTTCAGGCTGAGGCATGAATATAAACACTCACTGGCTGCTGCTCCCACTGTTGACGGGAATGGGAGTGCCATGAAAAGCACAAGCTAGCTGCCCTTCACACCAGAAATCAGGCTGATCTCCACACCTCCATATCTACTAAGAACAACCTTCTCTTAAACACACATCACATCTACACGTGTGCATGTCACAGAAGGTGCTAAATATTTTAAAACATGGGCAGGTTTTTAACAGTCATCAAGCTACTTAAGAAGAAGCTAGAGGTACAGGTAGGCTCCAACTTTTCTGCAATTAATCCCTTCCTTTAAAAAAATCAGAATGGCTAAAAAAACAAACAAAAAAAAATTACAGCATAAAATTCTTGCCAGGATCTGGAGAATCCGGGTCACCCATACATTGCTGGTGGGAATTGTACAGCCACTGTGGAAAAGTTTGGCAGCATCTTCTAAAACAAAACAGGCACTTAATGATGTAGAACCCAACAACTGCACTCTTGGGCATTTGTCACAGAGAAATGAAAAGTTATGTTCATGTAAAAACTTGCACACAATTGTTCAGAGAAAGTTTCTTCATAAGAGCCCCAAAATGGACACTCTCCAGATGTCCCTCAATAGGTGCATATATACCATGGAATACTGTTCAGCAATTAAAAGGAACTATTTGATAGGTTCAAAGCTGGAATGAATCTTAAGAGAATTATACTGAATGCAGGAGTTAGTCTTCAAAGGCTATATGCTGTATGATTCCATTTATATAACATTCTTTAAATTACAAAATTATACAGGTAGAGAACATATTAGTTGCCAGGGTTAGAGATAAGGAATGTGTGGCTTTGAACGGGTAGCATAAGAGAGCCATATGGTTATAAAGAATGTCTGTGTGAAAGAAAACATCAGCAAGATAAAAAGGAAACCAAACATATAGAAAAACATATTAGCCAATGATATCACAGACAGGAGACTGATCTCCAAAATATATAAAGAGCTTATACAACTCAACATCAATAAAACAAACAACCCAATTAAAAAATGGGCAAACAACCTGAATAAACACTTCTCCAAAGAGGACATACAGAAGGTCCATAGACTCATGAAAAAAAATGCTCAACATCATTAGCCATCAGAGAGATGCAAATAAAAACCACAATAAGATACCACTTTACAGCAGTCAGAATGGCCATCATCAACAAATCAACAAACAACAAGTGCTGGCGAGGATGTGGAGAAACGGGAACCCTACTCACCTGTTAGTGGGAATGCAGACTGGTGCAGCCACTATGCAAAATACTATGGAATTACCTCAAAAAACCAAAAATGGAACTGCCTTTAGAACCAGCTATTCCAGTGCTAGGATTATACCTGAAAAATCCTAAAACCCTAATTCAAAACAACTTATGCACCCCTATGTTCATAGCAGCCCTGTTTACAATAGCTAAGTGCTGGAAACAGCCTAAGTGCCCATCTGTAGATGAGTGGATCAAAAAACGGTGGTACATTTACACAGTGGAATACTATGCAGCAGAGAGAAAGAAGGAACTCCTGCCATTTGCGACAACATGGATGGAACTAGAGAGAATTATACTTAGTGAAATAAACCAGGCAAAGAAAGAAAAATACCATATGATATCACCTAATACAGGAAACTAAAGAATAACATAAACAAACGAACTAAATAGGACAAGGAGCAGAATAACAGTCAATAGGGGGTAGGGGGAGGGAAAGAAGGGGGATAAGTAAGGGAAGGGTTTAGTCAAGGAACGTGTATAAATGACTCATGGATATGGACAATGGGGAGGAATATGATTGTGGGAGAAGGGGTGGGCTGGGTCGGGGGAAGCAATGGGGGAAAAATGGGACAACTGTAATTGAAAAACCAAAAAATAAAATAAAATAAAATGGATATTTTTTGTTTATGTTTTGTTATAATTTTTATTATAAGAATTATTGTTCATATTTTGGAATTTCATGTGTTAACATAACAATGGTGACTCCCTAGTATGTGTACTTAAACTTACATAAAACTTTCCCATAGAAATCTGTATCAAATTGTATCATTTCAATGCTACATAATTGTAATTGAACTACATGGTTCATTATTTAATGAGAAATCTTATTGAAATACCAAATATTTCATTTTCCCTCTCTGCTATTTGCTGGTAGTAGTAAATTGCCTGGCAGATTTTGAGCCTCTCTTGAGTAACATTTTTTTTTATTGACTCTGAGATGGAAATCTTTTCCTGCATATCAACACTGTGGAAGTTAAAATGCATCATATACAGTTGATGACTTGACATACTTAAATGGAGAACTTGGTACATAAAATAGTGGTGCTTCATACAACCAACGGTAACTTATCTTGGATGAAATACAGTAGAACTCATCATCTTTATAAAGAATTTGTTTCTTCTAAATCAGACATATGTTTATGATTTTAATATGATGACCATTCTCAGATTGTATACCCATTTGAACTCTGAATAGTTCGAGAGAAAGTCCCCAATATCAAAAGATGATAATTAAATGTTAGCTTTAGTCCTGGTATTGTTTGATCAGATAATGTTGCTTGTTTTTATGATCAAATGAAGTAGGCTTTTTTTCCCATATTACACAAGTCATGCTTCCCTTTGAAAGAGTATCAGCCAAATTTTACAGATGGCTTTATTAATCCCTCTCTAGAATGTAGCTGGGAAATTTCATAAATTATTTTCTTCAATGGGAGTTAAACTGTAAAATACAATGAGCTTGATTGTTCTGTTAATTATGCAATCTACACATGTGATAAAATTGTATAAAATATACATATACACACATGAGTGCATGTATAACTGGTAAAATCTTAATCTCTGTAGATTATACCAATACCTTTTTTCTACTCTTGATATTGTATCATAGTTATGCAAGTTGTCACCAGTGAGAGAAACCAGTCTAAGGGCAGACTTTCTGCAATTTCCTGTGAATCTATAATTTCAAAGTAAAAAGTTACAAAATGAAAGACAAATCTTCTCTTCGGTCCTCCATACTCTTCCAGCTACTGCTCTCTGCTTCCCCTTCCGTTCCCTTTATAGCAATCTTCCCAAAGGTTGTCTGCATTTCTGTCTCTAATATTTCTTTTATGCTGCTATTTTGAATCTTCCTTCCACCAGCTTCTCCAAAAGTGCTCCTTTCAAGATCACCAATGACATTTATGCTCCTCATTCTAGAGGTCAGTTGTTAATCATGAATCTATCATTCCTGACCCAATGATCACACTTGATAGAAGTGATCACACTTATCCTTAGTACTCTCTTTACTTCATGGACCCTCCTGGTTTTACTTTCTTCTCATGAATGGCTCCTTCTCAGTCTCATTTGGAGGTTCCTCTTCATTTCCCAAAGACTTCTCTTCTCTGTCTATCCATTTCCATGGTAAACTTACCCATTCTCCTAGGTTTAAAAATGATCTATCCACTGGCAACTCCTAAATTAATATCCGTAGTCCAGAACTCTTTCCTGAATGTTAGATTTGTATCCAGCAGCCTCTGTAAAACCTACATTGCAAATGTAGACAATTAATAGGCATATTAAATTTTACTTGCCCTATGCTAAACACCAGATGGCACAACAAATATGCCAATTCCATTCTTTTCCTATGTCTAAAATTGACAACTCTATATTTCTTGTAACACAAACCAAAACTACTGATGTCATGATTTTCCCCTCTCAGTCTTTCATATATCAGGTGAGAAAATCCTGTTGGCTCCGTTTTCAAAATATATCCTGAACCTAGGCACTTCCCACCACCTTCACTGTTATCCTATTCTAGTCCACTATTATCTTTGGCTCAGATTCTTGAAATAGTTTCCTCACTCTCTACTCTGACCTTGCTCTCTATAGTAGAGGCCCAGTGCAGTGACCCAAGTGATCCTTCTAACTCCTATTAGATTTAGACATTCTTCAAAAACCCTCTACTTTCTGACTTAATAGCTTACTATTATCTCATTTGTTTAGTCTGGTCTAATCCTCTGGTCCTTTACTCTTTCTAGAATGTACCAAGTACATGCAGCAGAGCCTTTGCATTTGTTGTTCCCCCAGCATTTGTAGTCATTCACACAGATGAATCTTAGCTCTTCCCAATTCAGATACTCAAATGTCACCTTTTAAAATGGATTATTATTATCTTATACCTTACTGGTCTCCATAGGAATCACAACCCATCATAAATGGTATATATGTGTGTGTGCGTGTGTGTGTGTGTATCATATATATGGTGAATGGTATAGAATCCATTCTTTATTATCTGTGGATTCTCATTAGAAAGCAAACTTCACAGGATATGTTTTGTTTTGTTTTGTTTTCCTTCTGAATTGCCAGTGTTTTAATCATCCCTGGAACATATAAGGCTCTTGATACATAACTATGATACAGATGAATTATTTATTTAAGCAATTATGCAAGTAATTCTCGACTTCCAAGTAAGATGAGAGCTGGAGTTTTGGGGTAGCATGCACTCTAAGAATTCTGTGAGACCTATAAAACCACAAAGAAGCCAATCTACTCTATGACTGGTGTGTCTGGCGAATATCACCTCATTCCTGAAAGGTCTGACAGTCCAATGGCCAAGTACTTCAGAGTCACAGCACCTCCTTACTGAACAAAAAAACAAAAAACAAAAACAAACAAACAAACAAACAAACAAACAAACAAAAAAACAGAGCCCCCTGGAGAGCAAAGCCTATCTGCTTCCTTACTTCAGGATTCCACAAGAAAGAGGGCAGTAAGAAATGCAGCTTGTTGAGGCATTTATTCTTGCCTCTAGCTTCCTCTCATCCCAGATCATCTGAACCATGAACTCCAATAAATATCTATATAAGTCCTTGCCCATGACTGGAACTTTTAATTGAAAGTTTGTCTTTCATAAACATCCAATAGAATAACAGGAAATATAATATATTCATTCACTCAGAAAATCTTTACAAAGGGCCTATTAGAGTCAAGCTGTTTTAGATATTCAGGATAAAGTAAAAAAAAAAAAAAACAAAAAAAAAAAAAAAAAAACAGAAAATCACCAGGCAATATTCCTATTCCATAAAGTTGGTATTCTATAGTTGGAGGGAAACAAACAATATACAGGCAAACAAATAAATTAACAATATAATTTCAGATGATTGGTTGTGTGAACACAATAAAATAGGATAATAAATGACTGAAGGACTTCTTTAAAACTGGGTGATCATGTTATTACTTTAAGGTGACATTTGAACACAAATGTGAATAATAAAATTAACTAGTCATTCAAAACCTGAGGGCAGAAGGATTCAGGAAGAAGGAAAAGAAACTCAAAATGCCCTCAGAGACTAGTGTGGCATGTTTGAGAAATAAGTAATAAAGCAGGTATGTTTGCAGCACAGGGAATGGGAGGGAGAGTCAGAGGAGGTGAAAATGAGAATTAAGCACCCAGTCAATCCTAGCGACATCAAGTACGGAGTTTGGGTTTTTTTTTTTTTTTTTCAGCTTTACTGAGGTATTATATAATTGACCAATAAAATTTGTACTTCTAAGGCATACAGTATGGGGATATAATATACAAAGACACTGTGGAGTGATTAATTACCACAATCAAGCTCATTAGCACATGCGTCATGTCACATATTCACCACTTTTGTTGTGGTGATGAAAACACTTAGAATCTACTCTCTCAACAATTTTCAAATATACAATACAATATTAACTATAGTCACCATGCTGTTCATTTGATTCCCAGAATTTATTAATCTTATTAATGCAGGTTTATACCCTTTGACCAACATCTCCCAATTTCTTCCACCCCCGAGTCCTTAGAAACCACCTTTCTATTCTGCTTCTATGAATTGAGCATTTTTAGATTCCACATGTGAGATTATATGATATTTGTCCTTCTGTGTGTGGCTTATTTCACTCAGTATAATGTCCTCCATGTCCATCCATATTTTCACAAATAGCAGGATTTTCTTTTTTTTTTTTTAAGGGAGAATAATATTCAGCCATTGTATAATGTAATGATATTCATTGTGTAACTATATATTAATATTAATTATTACACATTGCTGACAGGCACACTTGTTGATTTTTGTAACTAACAGAACCTTTAATCAGGATCCAGAACTTTCCATACCACATGGCTCCTCTGTACTACCCTTCAAAGCCGCACATCCCTCATCCCTATCCCTTGGCAAACATTAATCTGTTCTCCACCTCTATACTTCTGTAATTTCAGGAATGATAAATACATGAAATCCTAAGGTATATAACATTTGGGTATTAACTTTTGCCCTCAGCATAATTCTCTTAAGATATAACTAAGCTGCTGTCCCTGTCAGTTTTTAGTTCTTTTTTATTGTACCTATATTGCAACAAGTTTCTAACCATTTATTACTAAAATTAAATTAATATTAACCTGATGTAGACTGTGGTAAATCAAGGTGCATGTTGTAATTTCTAGAATAACCACTAAGAAAAATAATATAAAAATGTAGTTAAGAAACCAACAAAGGAATTAATGTCATACTAGTAAACATCCACTTAATACCCCCAAAAGCAGCATAAGAGAGGAACAAAAAAGATAGGAGACATAGAGAAAAAGAAATAGAAGAACTATAAATACAACCCTGTTAATAATTATATTTAATGTCACTGAATTACATACTGTGATCAAAAGATAAAGAGTGTAAAGCAGAATTTAAAAAAAACACAAAGTAGAAGGATGGCAATAGATATAATATGCACATAGTCACCATAAAACAGCTGAAGTGGCTATACTGCTATCAGACCAAGTACAATAGATTTTAAAGTAAATAGTTTTACTAGAGATAAAGTGGGACAAAAGAGTAAATTCAAAGGCATACATAACAATTATAAATGTACACATACTTAATGACAGAGCTTCAAAGCACACAAACATCTGACAGAATAAAAATGAGATACCAATACTTTGCAATAATATTTGGAAACCTTAATACCCTATTCTCAACAATTGCTAGAACAACTAGATAGAAAAATCAAGCTTTAGAAGACTTGAGCAATACTATCAACTAACTTGAAGTAATTGGTATTTATAGAATACTTCCCCTAATAATAGCAACGCACACGTAATTTTCAAGTTCACATGGAACACATTCCAAAGTGGACTATATGTTAGATCATAAAGTAATATTGATACATTGATAAAGCAATAACAATTATGCAGTGTGTTTTATAATCACAACAGAAAGAAATCATCAACAGAAAGAAATTTGAGAAATCCACAAATACTTGTAAGTTAAACAAAACACTTCTAAATAACCCATGGATAAAAGAAGAAAAAGGAAAATTAGAACTGAGTGAAAACCAATGTATAACATACCAACATTTATGGCATACAGATAAATGAGAGCTAAAAAAGAAATTTTAACTTTGTTCACCAATATTAAAAGCCTAGAAACAGAATTGCAAGCTAACCCCAAAGGAGCAGATTCCATCACTATGAAAAACTCAGAAAAGGCAAATCTATAGAGACCTAAAGCAGAATAGTGGTTGCCTAGGGCTTGGAACTGGGAATAAGAATTGACTGCAAACAGCCTGAACAGGTCTTTTTGAGGTAATGGAAAATGTCCTAAAACTGGCCTGGAATGATGATTGTGTAACTCTAGAAATATATTTTAGATCGTTAAATTATACAACTAAAATGAATTAATTTAATTGTGTGTAATTTATACCCCAATAAAGTTATTAAAATACAAATCACTTGACTTGCAGTGGAAAAAATATGCATATGTGTATGTGTAACTTCCATAAATAAATTAAAATTCATGTTAATAAATTGAGCTATCCAGTGCTAAGCACAAATTTGAAAATTAAAAAGAAATTATTTAATCTTGCTCTCTATCATTTCATAGTCCATAAAATTCTTCTCTAGCTTTACCCATTAAAATGAAATATTTAAACAACTTTGGCTGTTGTTTTATTTTTTTAATTTAAAATTTATATTTAATATTATGTAAAAACTACATCTCTATTCTGACAATAATGCAGATAACTTGGCAGTTAGTCACAGTTTAATCATATCAGTCTCTCTCTCTATATATATCTTATCTCTCCTTTTTTGCAAGAATCTCTTATTTTTCAGGTGAAATTACCTTGATCGCAACAAATCGTGATAATTTGGGGCAAGGACCTAGAAACATATAGATAGTGTAAAAATGATTGAGATATATACTCATCTGATATAGTCAGGGCCACATTCAGCGATAAAACTCTTCTAGATCTGGATTCCATTGACCAGAGCTCCAATATAAAATGGATTTATATCATACTGAAACCTTGAAAACAGTCTATCTGGGTCCTAAATATGCAATAATCTTATAAAATGTTTTTAGTTGTAAATAAATCTCTGTTAAATCAAACTATTAAATAAAAAAACTAAACCATTTTAAGGGAGGCTGAGGAGTGCATTTTCATGAAAAATTAGGTTTCTGAGAAAAAAATGTGAATCCCTTTAGTGTAAAGGTCTGTTTATTTCTAAATCTAATGGATAAAAGCTGAAAAGAGGAAGTCATGCATTCTTAGCATGAGGATTATTTCTTGCAGGAAGGGAAAAATCTTAGTACCATAGTTTGTGTTCCAAGAGACAGAGTACATAAATAGAACACAGTATATCCATGGTATTAAAGTTTCATGCAGGAGCAAAGAGAAAAAGTTGTGCATATAGGACTGTTAGTGGGGCAACGTTCAAAAACTGAAAAACACTAGTGTATATCTTCTACAGGTAATTTCAAAATAATTTTCTTGATTCTGTCCTCCACTCTTTTTTCTTTTTAAATTTTATTTATGTATTTATTTTTAGAGAGAGAAGAAGGGAGGGAGAAAGAGAGGGAGAGAAACATTGATCATTTGCCTCTTGCACACACCCTAACTAAGGACCAGCCTTGCAACCCAGGCATGTGCCCTGGTTGGGAATTGAACCAGTGACTGTTAGCTTTCTGGGACTGTGCCCAACCAACTGAGCCACACTGATCATGGCCACTCTTTATTTTAAAAAACATTCTCAGAATAGGTAAGAACCTGTCAGTTTACCTTTACAAAAGTGAACTCTTTCTACGTCATAACAGGAGATAACATTAAGACTCCCAAAATACTTTCCATGCATATATCTAGAGGTTATTTCTGAAAAGTCAATAGTGTTTCTGATCTTTTATGCCTCAAATAAAACATAATATAAAAGTAATCTCATAGAAAGTTAGATTTTTGCTCTTTACTTTCATAATATGTAAATTCTATGTAATAATTTAGTATACTGCTCTTGTCATCAGAGTTCTTAGCCTGCAGCTGCTGAACAAGCACAGTGAGAACAGTGCTAATCTAGTACACTGGCATTTCCTTTGTTGACCTAAATTATAAAGGACTTGCCTCAAGACCATAAGGCAAACTAATCTTAAACACCAATTATGTCTAAAATATATTTAGTTATTCAGAAGTAGCAATGTAGATAGATTAGAAGAATTGGCATAGTGTAATTTCAGTAAAAATTAGATGGCATATTGATTTTAGAACTATTTAAAAATAAACTAGTTAATGATTTGGTTCAATAGTTTTAGATTTAACAATATATCCCTTATTATCACTTTCCTAATTTTATCATCTTTAAATTGCTTCTGCTTCATTTTACCAAGTAAGCCTGATTTTATAATAAAAAACAAGAAAGCTTCCTAATTACATGTATTTACTTTTTTCACAAGTAATAAGAACAATCACATATTTCTTAAGAAATTTAGCAATTTTACCAAGTGTTATACAAAAAATGATTTATAGGAATAAAAGGGACACTCAGAAATAGTAAATTAGCTTCTTCAGAAAACTTAAGTGGTTTATCAAAAAGGTACTTCTTTAGTGTTTAGTTGGTTACATATTTTACTCAAAATACTAAAAAAAAAGAATCATTTTATCAACATATATTTGTATAAAGAATATAAACAATGTTCTCATTTTAGTAATTTTTTTAAACAAAGAATAATATGCATATGATATTACTACACTAAATTTGTAATCCTCAAAAGAAAAACAATTTAAATACAACACTCAAGACAGGTTAAATGATTGTAAATCAGAGGCAGCAACTTTAAATTTTTGTTTTCTGGGAGTTTTTTTTTTTTTCCCCTGCCTCAATTTCATTACTTGTAATCAATTTATTCATATTTTCTGATTCATCCTGATTCAGTTTGGAAGATTATACATTTCTAGGAATTTATCCATTTTGTAAGATTGTCCAATTTATGGGCATACAGTTGTTTATAAATTTTCATACGATTTGTGGTGTTAGTTGTTTACTTCTCCTCTTCATTTCTAATTTTATTTTTTTAGGTTGCTGCCCTTTTTTTTTTTTTTTGATGAAACTGCATAAAGGTCTGTCAATCTTATCTTTTCAAAAACCAGGTCTTGGTTTCGTTGATCTTTTGTTTTGTATTTAGACTCTATTTTGTTTATTTCTGCTCTGATTCTTATTATTTCCTTCCTTCTACTTTGGGCTTTGTTCGTTGTTCTTTTTTCCAGTCTTTTTAAGTGTAAAGTTAGATTGTTTGAGATTTTTCTTATTTCTTCATGTAGGCCAGTAATGCTATGAATTTCTTCCTTAGGCCTGATTTTGCTGTATTGCATACGTTTTGGATTGTTGTGTTCTCATTTTCATTTGTTTCAAGGTAGTATTCGATTTCTTCCTTGAGCTCATTGTTAACCCATTCATTGTTTAGTAACATTATTTAGTCTCCATATCTTTGGGGTTTTTTATTCAGGGTTTTTTTTGTGTGTGTGTGTGTGTGTGTGTGTATGTGTGTGACTGACATTTAGTTTCATATCATTATGGCCAGAAATAATGCTTGATATAAGTATTTTTACATTTATGGAGACTAGTTTTGTATCCTAACATGTGGTCTGTCCTAGAAAATGTTATATGTGTGCTTGAAAAAATGTATATTCTGTTGCTTTGTGGTGAAATGCTGTGAAAATATATCAATTAAATCCATCTGGTCTAGTGTGTCATTTAAGGCTGCTATTTCCTTGTAGATTTTCTGTCTGGAAGATCTATCCATTGATGTCAATGGGACATTAAAATCCCCTACTATGACTGTATTACTCTCAATTTCTCTCTTTACATCCATCAAGATTTACTTTTAAAATTATGTGTTCCTATATTGGGTGCATAATGTTTACAAGAGTTATATCCTCTTGTTGAATTGCTCCTTTTATCATTACATAATGTCCTCCTTTTTCTCTTAAAATAGTCTGTTTTAAAGTCTATTGCGTCAGATGTAAATAATGCTACTCCAGCTTTTTTTTTTTTTGTTTAATTACTTTTTGCATGAAATATATTTTCCCATCCTTTTTAGTTTGTTTATATCTTTGATTCTTTTGTGGTTCTCTTACAGAAAGGATATATATGGGGGTCTTGTTTTCTTATCCATTCAGCTACCCTATGTCTTTTTGTTGGATCACTTAAGGCATTTACATTCAAAGTGATTATTAGTAGGTAAATGGGTATTTACTGCTATTTTATTCTTTTAACTATGTTTCTCAGGTTTTTTTTTCTTTTTCCTTCTTGTTCATAAAGAAGACTAAACTTTTTGTTGTTGTTGTCTGGGAAGCGGTTTAGCTGTCCTTCAATTTTAAGTGATAGAGTTATTGGATAAAGTAGTATTGGTTGTAGGTCCTTGCTTTTCATCATTTTGAATATTTCATGCCGGTCTCTTCAGGCCTGAAATATTTCTGTTGAGAAATCAGCTGACAGGTAACTGTCTCTCTTTTGCTGGTTTTAAGATTCTCTCTTTGCCATTTTAATTATGATGTGGGCTTCTTTGGCTTAATCATGTTAGGGACTCTCTGTGCTTCCTGGACTTGTGTGTCTTTTTCCTTCAGTTATTATTTTTTCAAATATTTTCTTGATTATCTGCTCTCTCTTTTTTCCTTTTGGTACCCCTATGATGGAAATATTATGCTTCATGTTTTCTCAAAGGTCCCTTACACTATCTTAATTCTTTTTAATTCTTTTTAACTTTTACTGCTCTGATTGGTTGTTTTCTGCTACCTTGTCTTCCATGTTGCTGATTTAATCCCCTGATTCATCCAACCTACTGTTTATTCCTTCTAGTATATTCTTCATTTCAGATATTGTATTCTTCATTTCTGACTGGTTCTTTTTTATGGATTCTATGTCCTTTTTTTGTGCTGTTGTAGTTCTCACTAAGTTACTTGGGTGTCCTTAAAACCATTATTTTAAACTCTATATTGGATAACATGGCTGCCTCCATTTCATGTAGCTCCTTTTCTAGAGATTTTTTCAGTTCTTGCATTTGGGCCTCTTTCTGGTTCTGATGCTCTGGGCTGACAAGCCTTGTTTGGAGCTGAGACCCACTCTTCTCAGGGGCAACATATTCCTCCAGAATCGCAGCTGTCCTGCATGGGATCAGAGCCAGCCCGTATCATGTCTCTACCCATCCTTCCAGTCTTGATGTGCCTTTTGTAAATCTTTGGTTATAAGACTTCTCTTCTGCTAGTCTTCAGTTGGTTATTCAGGTTTATTGCTCTATATTTTTAGTTATAATTTCATTTGGGTCCTGGGAGGAGGTAAGTGCAGTTTCTACCTACTCCATACCATCTTGGATCCTGCTGTGAAAGTATTTTAGATGAGATTAACATAAAAGCAGATTCTCCTCCATCATGTAGATGGGCCTCATCCAATCAGTTGATGGCCTTAAGGAAGAAAGAAAAAAAAAAATCTTTCTCCAGGAAAAGGGAATTCCACCCACAGACTGCCTTAGAACACAAACTGCAACATTAAGTCTTACCCCCATCTCCAGACTGCTGTCCTGCCCTGCAGATTTTAGACTTGCCTACCCCACAATCCTGAATCAAAGCCTAAACATAAATAAAGATAGATAGATAAATGATAGGTAATATTTATATATATATATATATATATATATATTTTATATCATATGGGTTCTGCTTCTCTAGAGAACCCTGACTAGTACAGATTTATAATGGTTTTTTTAATTTTAAAGGTGAAATAATAAAGGTATTTGTAAATATTATAAAATGTTTTACATAAAAAATATTACTACCTTACTCATGGTAGATAAGGGAGGGAAAGAGAAAAGCAAGAAGGTAAGGAGGAAAGGAGAGAAAAAGAGAGCAATGAGAGAGAGAAAAAAGGGAAGAAACAAGTGGTATTTCCCCTATTTCTTCTATTTATTGCAAACACCAATGAAGCACTGTAGAATAAAGTAAGTTAAAGTCTACGACAAAGTTTTAAACAATACAGCTGACCAGCATTCTACACTACACCAGAGATATGTAGCTATTTTTTCAAGGGAAGGAAACAGTTTCAAATAAAGGAAGACAGACCTCTAAGGTCACAAAATCATATCATGGGAGAGCCAGAAATAAAACTGCTTCTTCCTGTATCTGAGATGTATTCTTCTGTTGGAATAACTCTTCTTAATGTGTGTGTGTGTGTGTGTGTGTGTGTGTGTGTACATATGGGCATATGTGGTGTGTTTCATAGAAAAGTCAAATAATATGTTTGTTCTTCCACCTTGTCTCTAGCTGACCAGAACACCCCAGTCTTCTGATTAGAATTACCATCAAGTACTAGAATCATTAACCAATTCCTTAGTTACCCACAACTTTTACTTCTTCACATTCAATTAATTTAATATTATCTGTTTGCCTTAGAATTATGATATCCATCTAAGGACCCTGTTTAATTCTTTCCATGGTAAAATTAAAATACTGAACAACCAAGCACAATGTTGAGAACAGAAACCAATCCTTTGCCTTAATCCCATAGGGAGTGTTTAATAGAGACAGGTCCAGGCTTTTGAGGAATAAAAATGACTGGCATTTTGGCCAGAATAAAAGGGAGTAAGGTGTGTGGATGGAGTTGGGAGTTTGGCAAATGGGATAAATGAAGAATTCTCAGAAGATATAAAAACTGCTGTCTTAGTGAAAAAGGGAGAGAATGGTGCTCTAGGTGACAGACTAAAGCAACTCAGTGGTACAGACACACAAAGGATCAGGCAGCTGATTGAGCTGGAGTAGCCTTGAATAGGGGAGTGATAGAGTTATGAATGTATTGTTTTGGCAATTGTTTTTATAGAAATGGACTCAGGCAAGCAGCATGTGTGAAGGCCCAGAAACAAATTAGGAGGCCAGCACTCTAGTCCAGATGAGAAAGAACTTAAGTCTTAGCACTGGTAAAGCTAGACGGAGGGGCAGGTGTGAAAAACTAGGAGGTTAAATCAGCAGGACCTAATTACTGTCTAGAATGTGGAAGGAGGAAGAAGTGAGATTGAAGAATGGTCTAAGTGTTTTAGCTAAACTGAAGAAGATCAAAAGAAAAAGAGATCTGGGGTAGAGAAAAAAGGAGGAGAGAGACAATAACATCATGAACACTACAGAGTTTCTGTGGAATATTCAAGGGGAGATGTTCACTCATCTATTGCATATGGAGGTCTGGAGCTCATGAAAAAGGTCAGGGTAGAAATAGAGACTTGAGAATCAACAGTACACAAGTAGTTAATTAGTGTGGTGGAACACACAAAGCACCATTTTTTAAATGGAATTACTTCTCATTGAGTTTTCCACTTTTTTAAAATATATTTTTATCCATATCACCTACCTAATCTGACTTTAGGATGTAATGGCACCAACAACTAATTCCAGTCTCATGTCTCCAGAGAGAAAAATGAAGCAGAGCTTGGATTCTGGTCTTCCCTAGAGGAACATGCAGGGCAGAGTTGCTAGTGATCTTCAAGAAGAAAGGTGAAGGGGTGGCTCTGAATACAAGATTTTTATTTCCTATCCTCATACTCTGCTTTCCTATTTCCTAATTTCTACTGTATGATACGTGTATTATGCATGTGTATTTTTGATGTTTTGAAAAAATAAGACATGCTTCCGATATCAACATAAAACAATACAAAAATATATAAAGGAAATTTTAATCACTCCCCCTCCCTTCTCCATTTGAGGTAATCAACTAATTCTATTTAATAACATGTGTCCCCAATAGTTAGCTTAGTGTGCTTTTTTAGCCAAAATAACACAACAAAAGCAATATAATGTGTGTATGCATAAACACACATATAATCACACTCAACAACAATGAAATAAAGATTCAAAAAACTTCAGAGGTGGCATAAACAATAGAGAAGAGCGGTAGATCCATTAATCTATTCAAAACCAATTTATTGCATTAGATACATTGCTAGGTAGCAGAAATACAACCGTGTGTAAAGACTGTCAATATTCACAAGGAGTTTATAATGTGACCAGGAGTTTGGACAAGTAAATAGGCAACTGCAATACACTTTGTTAAGTACAATGTATGTGGCTAAGTGCAGGGCTCAGGGAGGGAGGCAGCTGAAGAGAGAAGTGTAATAAAATTCCATTACTTCTACTGTTCAAAAGCATGATAGTAAGAAATCCTATGTTTAAAAGCATTTTGGTTTTAAAACTTGCATTCTGTTCATTTATCCATATAATTTTTTTTAGGGCAGATCATATGACACTCATTTGTGATTTACACAGACAACCCTCTTAACCCACAGAGACTTGGGTGACTCAAACCCTACAAAAGTCATTATGCTCTCCTGATCTGTTTCATCACTGCTCTAAGCTTTTAAATCGCCCTTATAACTTCTAGTTTTAATTATTTAATCCTTAATCACTGTCTAATAAAATTGGGCTTTTGGCATCTATGTCCGTTAGGAACGAAAAAAGCAGGAAGATGACAAATGTATAAGGCTTTCACACAGAGTAAATATTTTGCATTAGCCTGAGGCAAAGTGACAATGCAGGGAAAGTCTGATTTCTGAATATATCATCCATTTTCTGTCCTCCTTTCAGCCCTCTCCATGTTATACTTAATACTGTGCCATGACACTGATGGTTTAATTCTAGTCACAGAGCTGCTGTTTTCATTTCTTATCATGAAGAAGAACACAAGAACAGGTGTCAATTTTTAACCTGAAATAATGCATCTCTTTGAAAATGAAATATGAAGACCAGATTGCTGTTCTCAAGTAATGTGATTTTAATGTACTTAATAAACAGATAATGCTATGAGATGGGTGTGGGTGTAGTTCAAGAGAAATATAACTTATGGTTTATTTCCTGAGAAGTTTAGATTTTCTAGGCCACAAGGCATATATAATCAGACATGAAATGGCTAGTGAGTCATATTAATATTGACATATTACACATATCATGTAAATAGACACACATATTTATTAATTACTACTTCATTCATTCAACAACCATGTACCCCTTGTTTACCACTATGTAAGATTCTGGCCATAAAGAGCCAGGATATGACCTTGTAAGGGGCTCTGTTGAGTGATTCCATAATACTTAAAATAAATATTTGCATAAGTAAGGAGTTCAAAATAATATGTGCTGAGAAACACATAGAGTATAAATAGGACCAGAAGAGCATAATATACCCCAGATTGGATGTACTTGGTAGTGGAGGGAGAGGGATGGGTATGTGTGCCAACATAAAGAAGAGCCTCCCAGTGCTGCTAGAGCTGAGTCTTGAAGAAACGGGAACTGAAGCTATGGTGAAGGGGATCCCAAGAGAAACCTCATTTGAAGAGGTATAGATCAAAGAAAAAATATAAGAAATATGAAAATAACACATGTAATTCTACATGGCAGAAGCATAGGGAGTGAGAGGGAGATGGTTGAAAAAGAACCCAGAGTCTGGTCATAAACCATGCTAAGGAGTTTGGGCTTTATCCTAAACAGTAGGGAGCCACTGAGTAAACTTAATTTGAAGAAAGGTGCATTTAAATTTCAGCAAGATCACTCTAATAATAGTCTTAAAATTGATTATAGGGGAAGAGGAAATCAAATGGCTATAGTAATACTCCAAGGGGAAATGATAAAGGCATGCCCAAAGAAGGAACTGAAGACAAGCAGCAGTAATGAACAGGAAAGGCCATATGAGAAGCAGAACCAACAGAAAGCAGAGGTTAAAGTTCATGGGGCAATGAAGGTGAGAAAATAAGGAGGTAAGGAAGTGGGGAAAGTTGAGGATGATGACTTGAGTCAGAAAAGAAAGCCAAGATTGACTGAAATGTAACCAGGCCACCGCATGACTCCCCTGCTTGCACACATTGCCCACCACTAGGCCAGGCTTGCCCAACATGGCATTGGCATCAACACACACACATGCATGTACATGTACAGTCATACACATGCACATGCATACACAGACAGGATTATTGGTCTCTCTCCCTTCTCATTTTTATCTTCTCTTTTTCTTCTTTTCACCCCTCCAAAATACACACTCAGAAATTTCTATTTACATTTTTCTTATGTAGAATGATTTATTAGCTTTCTTTTTATTTTTTATTTTTCAATTTGTCTTCTTTCATCCCTCTCATCCAAAGAAAAATCCTCCCTAGATCTTATAAGTTTGGGGAGTAGAGAAGTTAGTGAAAATACTTAATCTAACATATTTATCTTGTGAAATACAGAATGGGGCCAAAGTAGGTTCACAGTCATTCCTATGGAATAATAGAATAACTAACAAGTAATAATACAAGAATAAATTCAGTGTTTGCCTTACTTTGTAAGTTTAGGTAGAAAGAGCAAGTTTGTAAGAAACGATAAGTATTTATGTTTGAGATATATTGTTACACGTAGGCAATAACTGGGCTTCCCAAAAACAATAATAAAAATGATAAAATACTTCACAATGTTAATTCAAAAAAATTTAAAGAAAATGAATATTTGACTCTATAGGTTCAAAGGGCATGCTGTTATATTAAAAAACTACTGACAGACATGTTCAACCCTGAGACACAACCCAATAAAGTTACTTAACTGCCTATAAAAATAAAGAAAAGAGTGCTTAAGAAGTTAAGAAAAAGACTTAGTTATAAAGGAAAACAGGATGAGGTGGGTCACTGACTACTTCAGATCACTGTATAGAAGACAATGTAACAATGTCTGCGAAATTCATTAAACAAACACATGCACAAACAAACAGAAATAAAATATGAGTTCAGAAATTTATACTCAGCAAAGACGACATGTGGGTAAAAAGCAACACACCAATATGCTCTACTTGCAAAACATGTAGTAATGTTTTTCCCATGAGCACTTATTATGGAAACTACTAGAGCCATCCAAGAGATGAATGGAAAAGGTATGGAAAAAGACTGGTGGTGGGCATTAAATCTATTCAACAGGAGAACTGAGGCTAAAACAAAATCAGGATTCCAGTTATAAAAGTAAATGCAAATACTATCACAAAAGTTTAAAGAATAGGAGATAAAACATGGAATGATGTCTAAAGTTTCTCATTTCCTTTCCTTTAAAGTTTAGAGATACAATAAACCAAACAATGGTAGCTTTAAGTGTATTTACTAGTAAAAAGATAAATGTTAATATAAACAGATGGTGGGAAAAGGGTTAAAAAAGAGAAACAGAAAAATACCGATTGATTATATTAGGCAATTAAAAATATTATCTGAACTTCTGGCCAAGATGGAGGCCTAGACAGACATGCTGCATCACCCTCCACAAGTAAGAAGGAATACAACTACCTCAAAACTAGAGACAACCGGAAGTTCCAGAAAATCGAGCTGCACACAAATCCAACAAACAAAGATATAAAGAAGAAATACTCATTCAGACAGGTAGGAGGGGCGGAGCCAGGGAGGAGAGGATGTGGTGTGGTGGCAGCAGCAGGAGCAGGCTGGCAGAGAGCACAATAAAATGTTTTTAAAAGCAGAGGGGGACACTTGGGGAGCATTCCCAGCACCAGACCAGACTGCACAACTCATGGTTTCAGTGCCAGAGAAAATAAAGCCTCATTGCTTCTGACAGTGCAGACCAGTAGGGGTTGAAGCAGAATAAGAAACTGCTGGTCAATCAGCAGAGTTCATTTGTTTAGAGGGCCCCCACAGACCTAGAACATCTGCAGACCCACCCACTCTGGGAACAATGACCAGGGCAACACCTAGAGAGGCACCAGTGCCATATGGAAGTGGGAGAAGTGCCTGGAAAAGGAGCGAGTGTTGAGCAAGTGGCATTGTTCCCTCTCAGACCCCTCCCCCATGTACAACGCTACAACCTGGTGAAACAGGTCGCCCCTACTGATGAAACCCTAATGCTCCACCCCTTACAACAGGTGTGACAGCTCTACCTAAGACACAGAGGAAAACAAACACAGGAGCCTGTCGAGATGAGGAGACAGAGAAGTATGCCCAAAAGAGGGAACAGATCAAGGTTCCACTGTGAGAACTAAGTGATGAGGAGATAGGCAACCTAACATATGGAGAGTTTAAAAAACGGGTGACAAAGATGCTCACAGGCTTGACAGATATGCTTAAGTATGGCAAAAGCATAAGGGAAGAAATGAAGGCTATGCTAAATGAAAAAAAGGAAAATCCACACAAAGACAATGGTGAAGGGAAGGAAACTGGGGTTCAAATCAATGACTGGGGACTAGAGGGAAGATGGCGGAGGAGTGAGGGGAGGCTGCGCTCTCAGGCTACCGAGACCCGTCTGTAGTATGGACTAATTGCAGACAGAAAATCTCAGCAGCTGGACACTGGCAGGAGTCAAGCCTTGGCACTGCTGGATTAGAGAAAAAGCCATCTGGGAACAACCTGTTTAGTGAGGATAGAGGAAGAAAAAGGGACGAAATGGGATTCCTGACTGGGGTGGCTGCCCGAGCTGTGGCAGGAAGGACACAAAGGCTTTTTGGCAGCCACAGGCTTCCCCAGAGGGGAGTCAGGAGGAAAGCGGATCTCTGTCCACTGGCAGAGATGAGACTCAACCAGGTGGCATTGGCGCTGGAAGACAGGAGACAGCGTGCTGCTGAGCAAGTGAAATCATAATTTTTCCTTTATATTTTTCTCTTGTGAACTGCGGAGAGGGGGGGAAAGCTTTGGGGGTGATAGGACATTCTTGAGGAGCGCAGGTGCAGAAGTGTGCTCGCCCACTCCCCAACCCTCACCTTGGGTCCCAGGCATGCATAGAGAAATGCCCTCATTCACTGGCCCAGGTGTACAGGGCCGCGCCTCCAGGTGCCCCTTGGACACACCCCAACAGACATAAGATCAGTGCCCCAACGGGTGCAGGGAGGGCCCACTGGACACGCAGAGGACTGTGCACAGTCGCCCCTGGCCAGCTCCAGTGGGAGCCAGGCCAGGGCGCCTGGCCGGAGCGCAAAGCACTTGCTCAGGCTCTGTTCATGCCCACCCAGGCAGGTGCGGGAAAGGTGGGTGGCTGCAGCATGGGAACAGCAAGCAGCAGCTACTCACAGACACTCACTTCTACTGAGCACAAGAGTCCTGGGCCCTGCCCTAAGAGGTGAGAGACCAACTCCCAGAGCGCTGTGTGGCAGGCCTGAGGCTAGCTCCCTGGCCGCCTTGGGCGCGCACCAGCGCCTGAGCACAAAAGCACCTACCCAGCTTTCCTGGAGCGTGGAGCAGCAGGCCTCAGGCAAGCTCTTGGGAAGCCTTAAGCGCTCACAGGCGTGCATGCAAGGGCACCTTGGCTAGCTCCAACAGGCACCAAAGGAATGTGGAGTGAGGGGGCACACCACTGCTGCAAGGAACAGGAACCTCTGGCCCGCCTCGATAGACCAGCTGTGGACACAGAAAAACAAGACAACACACAAAGGCTGAACTGACATCTCCGTGAAAGAATTCAAGACAAAGTAGATAGGGTGACTCTCAATCAAGTAGCCAGAAGGAAGATCCTATCAAAGAGCACCTGAAATATAACCAGAGAGCATAAACAAACGACATAAAGGGTACCCCAAGAACATCAGGCTCAGGAGATCAAAGAGACTGCATCACTGAAAACCCCACATCTCCCATAAAGAATCTCATACCACAAAGGTGGAAAGGCAAAGCAGACAAATGCAAATAACAAAAACAAACAAGAAGAATCCAACATGGTAAGACGCAGAAATAATCTCTCAATGAAAAGAAAAGAGGAATCCCCAGAAAGAGAGGTAGATGGAATAGACATAGCCCAAATGTCAGACATGGAATTCAAAACATTGGTGGTGAAGAAGCTCAATATACTCGACAACCCTAAAAATAACTATGACAACCTCCAAGGAAGTTACCAACAGCTCCAAGAAAATTACAGGGAACTTGCAGAGAACTACACCAACATAAAAAAAGACATAGAAACTATCAACAAGAACCAGGAAGAAATGAAGAATGCAATCTATGAACTGAAAAACACAGTAGAATCAGTCAAAAGCAGACTAAATGAAGCAGAGGATCGAATTAGTGAGTTAGAAGATAACATAGAAAAAAATTCTCAGACGATACAGCAAAATGAAAAAAGATTGAAAAAGTATGAAGAAGAGGTAAGGGAATTACAGGATAACATAAGGAAGAACAATATAAGAGTAATTGAAATCAAAGACGGATCAGAAAAACAAGGAATAGATAAACTGGTAGGAGAAATAGTGACAGAAAAGTTTCCGAACCTGATGAGAGAAAAAGTTATGCAAGTCCAGGAAGCACAGAGAGTTTCAATAAAGAGGAACCCCCCCAAAAAACCACTCCAAGGCACATCATAGTTAAAAAGGCAACATTCCAAGACAAAGAGAGAATCCTAAAAGCAGCAAGAGAAAAACAGCAAATAACTTACAAGGGAGCTCCAATAAGGCTATCGACCGATTTCTCAACAGAAACACTACAAGCCAGAATGGAATGGTCAAATATATTTCAAGCAATGAAAAACAAAGGCCTACAACCAAGAATACTCTACCCAGCAAGGCTCTCATTCAAAACAGAAGGTGAAATAAGGAGTTTCTCAGACAAAGGAAGACTGAAAGAATACATCTCCACCAAACCAGCATTGCAAGAGATGCTAAAGGGAGTGTTCTAAGAAAAAAGAAGAAAAAAACAAGAGAGGAGAGGAACAGAGGTACAAAGGGAAATGATTAAATACACATCAATAATAACCTTAAATGTAAATGGATTAAATGCTCAAATTAAAAGGCATAGGGTAACGGAATGGATAAGAAAACAGAACCCACATATTTGCTGTCTACAAGAAACACACCTCAAAACAAAAGACTTACATAGACTAAAAGTAAAGAGATATAAAAAAATATTCCAAGCAAACGGACCTGAAAAAAAAAGCCGGGGTCGCAGTCCTCATATCTGACAAAACTGATTTCAGAGCAAGGGCAATAAAAAGAGACAAAGAAGGACATTTCATAATATTTAAAGGAACAATCCATCAAGAAGATATAACACTGATAAACATATATGCACCCAATGTATGAGCACCCAAATACATAAAGCAAATACTAGAAGACCACAAGAAGGATATTAACAATAACACACTCATAGTAGGGGACTTCAACACTCCATTATCAACAAAAGATACATCTTCAAAGCAAAGAAACACCAAGGATATACAGGCATTGAACAACACACTAAACCACATGGACTTAACTGATATATATATAGAACTTTTCACCCCAAAGAAGCAAAATATATATTCTTTTCAAAGGCACATGGGACATTTTCAAAGACAGACCACATAATAGGATACAAAACAAGCCTCAACAAATTCAAGAAAATTGAAATCATATCAAGCATCTTTTCAGACCACAATGTCTTGAAACTAAAAATCAAACTCAGAGAAAAAAATCAAAGACACCCAAACTAATGGAGAATGAATAACACACTATTAAATAATGAATGGGTTAACAATGACATCAAAGAGGAAATCAAGAAATTTCTAGAAACTAATGACAATGAACACACAACAGCCCAAAACCTATGGGACACAGCAAAAACAGTCCTAAGAGGGAAGTTCATAGCAGTACAGGCATATCTGATAAGGATAGAAGAATCTCAAATAAAAATTCCAATACTAAAGCTACAAGAACTAGAACAACAACAAAAAACAAAGCCTAGGACAAGAAGAAGGAAGGAAATCATCAAGATCAGAGCAGAATTAAATGACATAGAGACTAAACAAACAATCCAAAAAATCAACAAAACTAAGAGCTGGTTCTTTGAAAAAATAAACAAAATCGACAAGCCTCTAGCCAGGCACATTAAGAAAAAAAGAGAGAAGACCCAAATAAATAAAATCAGAAATTAAAGAGGAGAAATCATGACTGATACCAAAGAAATACAAAGAATTGTAAGAAATTACTACAAACAACTGTATGGCAAGAAATTTGACAACCTAGAAGAAATGGACAAATTTCTAGAAACATATAACCTTCCAAAACTGAATCAAAAAGAAGTAGAAAGTCTCAACAGACCAATAACAAAGGAGGAAATTGAAACAGTAATCAAAAATCTTCCTGCACACAAAAGCCCTGGACCGGATGGCTTCACAGGCAAATTTTACAAAACATTTAGGGAAGAACTAACTCCTACCCTCCTCAAACTATTCCAAAAAATCCAAGAAGAGGGAAAAATCCCAAACTCTTTCTATGAAGCCAGTATTACCCTAATCCGAAAAACCAGATGAAGACACAACAAAGAAAGAAAGCTACAGGCCAATATCACTGATGAACATAGATGCTAAAATCCTCAATAAAATACTGGCAAACAGGATCCAGCAATACATCAAAAAGATCATACACCACAATCAAGTGGGATTCATCCCAGAAATGCAAGGATGGTTTAATACTCACAAATCAATAGATATAATACATCACCTAAACAAAATGAAAGACAAAAATCACATGATCATATCAATAGATACAGAAAAAACATTTGATAAAGTACAACACCAATTTATGTTGAAAACACTCAGCAAAATGGGAATAGAGGTAGCATACCTTAACATAATTAAGGCTACATATGAAAAGCCTGAAGCCAACACCATACCAATTTATGTTGAAAACACTCAGCAAAATGGGAATAGAGGTAGCATACCTTAACATAATTAAGGCTACATATGAAAAGCCTGAAGCCAACACCATACTCAATGGGCAAAAACTGAGAGCATTCCCCTGAAATCAGGAACTAGGCAAGGCTGTCTACTCTTTGCTCTTCTATTCAACATAGTTTTGGAAGTCCTAGTCACAGCAATTAGACAAGAAAAAGAAATAAAAAGCATCCAAATTGGGAAAGAAGTAAAACTATCATTATTTGCAGATAACATGATAGTGTACCTAGAAAACCCTATAAACTCCACTAAAAGACTACTCGATATAATAAGTGAATTTGACAAAACAGCAGGGTACAAAATAAATATACAGAAATCTAAGGCATTTCTGTACACCAACAATAAAATATCGGAGACAGAGACAAAGAAGAAAATACCATTTACTATAGCAACAAGAAAAATAAAGTACCTAGGAGTAAACTTAACCAAAGAGATAAAAGACCTGTACACTGAAAATTACTTAATATTGAAGAAAGAAATTAAGGAAGATACAAATAAATGGAAGCAAATACCATGTTCTTGGATGAGAAGAATCAACATCATCAAAATGGCCATACTACCCAAAGCAATTTACAGATTCAATGCAATCCCTATTAAAATACCAATGACATATTTCACTGACCTAGAACAATACTCCAAAAATTCATATGGAACCAAAAAAGACACCGTATAGCAAAAGCAATCTTGAAACAGAAGAACACAGCAGGAGGAATCAAGATACCAGACATCAAACAATACTACAAAGCCACTGTGATCAAAACGGTCTAGTACTGGCATAAGAACAGACATATAGATCAGTGGAACAGAATAGAGAGTCCAGAAATAAACCCAGGCCTCTATGGTCAACTAATATTTGATAAAGGAGGAAGGAACATAAAATGGAGTGAGAAGAGCTTCTTTAACAAATGGTGCTGGGAGAACTGGATAGGGACCTGCAAAAAAATGAAACTAGACCACCAACTTACACCACAAACAAGAATAAACTCAAGATGGATTAAAGACTTAAATGTAAGCCATGACACCATAAAATTCCTAGAGAAAAACATAGGCAAGAAAATTTCAGATATCCCACGTAACAATATCTTCACGGATACATCTCCTAAGGCAAGAGAAATAAAGGAAAAAATAAACAAATGGGAGTACATCAAACTAAAGAGTTTCTGCTCAGCAAAAGAAAACATCAGCAAGATGAAAAGGAAACCAACCATATGGGAAAACATATTTGACAATGATATCACAGACAGGGGACTGATCTCCAAAATATATGAAGAGCTTATACGACTCAACATCAAGAAAACAAACAACCCAATTAAAAAATGGGCAAAGGAATTGAACAAACACTTCTCCAAAGAGGACATACAGAAGGTCCATAGGCACATGAAAAAATGCTCAACATCATTAGCCATCAGAGAGATGCAAATAAAAACCACAATGAGATACCACCTCACACCAGTCAGAATGGCCATCATCAACAAATCAACAAACAACAAATGCTGGCGAGGATGTGGAGAAACGGGAACCCTACTGCACTGTTGGTGGGAATGCAGGCTGGTGCAGCCACTATGAAAAACAGTATGGAATTACCTCAAAAAACAAAAACTGGAACTGCCTTTTGAACCAGCTATTCCAATGTTAGGATTATACCCGAAAAATCCTAAAACATTAATTCAAAAGAACTTATGCACCCCCATGTTCATCGCAGTCCTGTTTACAATAGCTAAGTACTGGAAACAGCCTACATGCCCATCTGTAGATGAGTGGATCAAAAAACTATGGTACATTTACACAATGGAATACTATGTAGCAGAAAGAAAGAAGGAACTCCTGTCATTTGCGACAACATGGATGGAACTAGAGAGAATTATGCTTAGTGAAATAAGCCAGGCAAAAAAAGAAAAATGCCATATGATATCACCTAATACAGGAAACTAAAAAAACAACACAAACAAAAGAACTAAATAGAACAAAGAGCAGAATAGCAGTCGATGGGGGGGAGGGAGAGAAGGGGGATAAGTAAGGGAAGGGTTTAGTCAAAGAACATGTATAAATGACTCATGGACATGGACAATGGGGAGGGATATGATTTGGGGAGAAGGGATGGGCTGGGTGGGGGAGAGCAATGGGGGGAAAATGGGACAACTGTAATTGAAAAACCAAAAAATAAAATAAAATAAAATCAATGACTGGGAAAATAAGGAAGAAAAAAGCAGTCAACCAGTACAGAAGAAGGAAACAATAATTGACAAAAACTAGGAGAGGCTTAGGAACCTCTGGGACAACTTTAAATGTGCCAACATCCAAACCATAGGGTGCAAGAAGGAGAAGAGGAAGAGCAAGAAATTGAAAGCTTATGTGAAAAAATAATGAAGGAAAATGTCCCAAATTTGGTGAAGGAAATAGACACACAAGTCCAGGAAGCACAGAGAGTCCCAAATAAGTTGGATCTAAAGAGGACCACATAAGACACATCATAATTAAAATACCAAAGGTTCAAAGAGAGAATCTTAAAAGCAGCAAGAGAAAAGCTGAGAGTTACCTAAAAGGGGTGCCTATAAGACTATCAGCTGATTTCTCAAAAGAAAATTTACAGGCAAGAAGGAACTGGCAAGAAGTATTCAATGTGATGAAAAGCAAGGAACTATAACCGAGATTACTCTATTCAGCAAAGGTATCACTTAGAATGGAAAGGCAGATAAAGTACTTCCCTAAGTAAAACTAAAGGAGTTCATCATCACCAAGCCATTATTATATAAAATGTTAAAGGGACTTACTTAAGAAAAATAAGATCAAAACTATGAACATTAAAATGACAACAAACTCACAACTATCAACAACTGGATCTAAAACATAAGAAAAAAAAAATCCAACTAAGCAAACCAGAATAAGAATGGAATCATAGGTATGGGGATCATTCAGAGGGTTATCAGCTGGATGGTTGAAGGGGGAGAAATGGGGAAATGGGGCAGGGATTAAGAAGCATAAGTGGTTGATACAAAATAAACAGGGGGAAATTAATAATAATATAAGAAAGGGTGAAGCCAAAGAACGTCTATGCACAATCCATGGACGTGAACTAAGGGGGTTCAGTTTGCTGGAGGGAATGGGGTTACTGGGTGAAGAGGAGCCAAGGAAAAAAAAAAGAATTGGGACTACTGTAACAACATAATCAATAAAATATACTTAAAAACAATAACAAAAAGAAACTAAGCAAACAACTAGAATGGGAACAGAATCATAGGTTTGGGCATCATTTGGAGGGTTATCAGCTGGGAGGGGGAAGGGAAAGGATTGAGAAAATGGTGCAGGGATTAGGAAGCATATTGGTAGGTAAAAAATAGGGGGATGTTAAAAACAGTATAGGAAGGGTGAAACCAAAGAACTTACATGTACATGAACTAAGGGGGGTGGGATTGCTCAAGGGAAGTGGGGTACTGGGCAGAGGGGAAAAAAGGGAAAAATATAGGGACAAGTGTAACAGCATAATCAATAAAATATAATTCAAAAATATTATCTAATGAGAAATAATTATGAATAATAAGTAAACTTGTAGTTTAACTATGACTATTGAATTGGAAATTTAAAAAGAAAATGGATGACTTTTTTACTATAGTCATGTGCTGCATAACAACATTTCAGTCAATGATGAATCACTTATACAGTGGTGGTTCCATAAGATTATAATGGAGCTGAAAAATTCCTATTGCCCTAGTGACACAATATCCATTATAATATCACAGCACAATGCATTGTTCATGTTTGTGGTGATGTAGGTATAAACAAACCTACTGCACTGTCCGCCATATAAATGTATAGCACATACAATTATGTACAGTACATAATACTTGATAATAATAAATAACTGTTACTTGTTTATATATTTACTACACTGTGCATTTTGTTGTTATTTTAGAGTGTACCCTTTCTACTTATAAAAAAAATTGCTGTAAAACAGAATGCTGAGTTTGCCCAGCAGCAGCCTCATACACCTCGTGTTTACCACATCTCTTGATTGCATCATTTTCTCTTCTGCTTGATTAAAGCTTGTTTTTTGGTACAGTAACATGTTGTGCTGTATAGTCTAGATGTGTAGTATGCTTCGCCATCTAGGTTGGTATAAGTGCACATTATAATGTTTGCACAAATACGAAATTGCCTCACTATGCATTTCTCAGAATATATCCTCTTTGTTAAGCAGCACATGGTTGTACTGTTAATAGAAAATTGATCAGAAAAAATAAAAATACCACTCTATGAACTCTTCTTTCCTTTAACTTTTATCAGACATAATCTTACCTCCCACTATCCAAGAGTCCCAAACATATTTTTTTCTTAATGTTAATAAGTGGATACTGATAAGGAACCAAAAGTAGTTGCAGAAGGGCATTCTAAAATCATACAGCAGCATTCGGATTAAGTGGATTAAATCGGTCCAAAAATTTAAAACTTGTTGATACTTTGAGCTTCAATGGGAAAAGAAGTTTAGTCAGATGTTAACCAGTCAAACATATACATTCTTTATTTGCTCAGCACCCTTCCACAACATACAGTTCCAGAAGTCAGTTATCTCTTTTGTGATAGATTTAGGTATTCAAACTAAGACCAACTAATCTGAGACCAAGGCTGCATTCTTCTTTCTAAAGTAATTGTTTTTCTAAGCATTGTTTTATCTGTTAGAATCACCAAGATCAATTTAATTTAACATTACAATAAAAAGGCAGTGGGACAATGTTATTCTATTCTCTTTACTACATGCCTTAGGCATCATATTAGTCTCATAACACTTCATGTTCAGCCTAGCACCAAGCACAATACCTAGTACATAATGGGATCTCAATATGTATCTGTGCAAAGGTCTAGACTGAATAAGAAACAATAGAATAAATTTTTTAGATTTAATAACGAATCAGAAGTTAAATTTATTATATTAAGTTCTTTCTTCAAACACAGCAGATTCTTATTTCCAGTAATATTTAAACTATCTGATATATATGAGGTCCAATGCTTATAATTACAATTTTTTTCTCATCAGTTTAAACTCATATTTAATAAAAGTTGATATAGGGAAGATGGCAGAGTATGTAAACATGGTACTTGGATTCTCCAATAACCAACTGAAAATTACATCTGAACTACAGAACAACCATCATTGAAAACCACCTAAAGTCTAGCTGAACAGAAGTCCTATAACTAAGCATATACAGAAGAAACCACATGAAAACTGATAGGAGGGGCAGAGACAGTGAAGGGAATGTTTCCATAGCCATATCACATATTTAAAATTCAAGAGGATTATCTTGGCTGCAGAAGCTCCCCATGAGGAATGAGTGGTCCCAGCCCCCAACCAGGTCCCCCAGCCCAGCGTTCCAGTGCTGGGAAGTCTCCATAACTTCTGACTGTGAAAACGAGAAGAGGTTTTGAATGAGGGAGATGAAGGCCCTGTAGAGTCCTAGGCTTTCCTCTTAAAGGGCCCACACAGACTTACTCAGACTTGCTCCTTCTGAGCTCCAGCACTAGGGCAGCAGTTTGAAAACCATCAGGAACATATGGGGAGGAACTGAATTGTCTGGCATCAGAGAGAAAGCTAGAGGAGCAGCTTTCTCCCAGAAAGAAGTGCTGAAAGAGGACATTATTTTATTGCTGAGCTCTCTCCTTACAGAGCACCATATCTGTGTCTCCATCAATGTGGCTAACACTGTTTGCACCAACATGGTGATCCCTGAGACCCTACTCCACCCAACTTGGGGGGCCACCTAAACTGCTTCTTGTGGCTTTTCCATACAAATGGCTTGTCTTGACTCATGCTGTGGACTCTCCTAACATCTCTTAAAGGTCCACAAACCCCAAACAAGAAGCATCTAGCCTTGGTATGCCCAATACCTATTGCTAAGCAGCCTCAAGCCGAGCACTAGTGGCAATGAGCCTGTGTTTATGCCTTGGCCTCTCCTGAGGACCTTAAAGCAGAGAACAAGTGGCAATCATCTGAAGATTGCTTTGTAGCTTGTGGACAGCTTCAGACCATGCCAGAGCACTACCTAATTACCTCCAAAGGGACACACTCAAGGGGTGGGCTTGATGAACACCAAAGCCCCCTTGAAGTGAGTCCTGCTCCATGGCTGGATCCCTACACAGCAGCTCCTCCAATATAATTGCACCCTGTCCTTGCAGCCAATCAGCTTTAGGTCAATCCCTTCCAATGGCATGCCAACAAGAATCAAGGCTCAACTACAACAGGAGGGTATACATCTGGTGCCCCATTCAGGTGCCAGGAGGGGCTGTGCAACTGCATCCTATAGGACACATATTACATAAGGCCACTCTACCAACACTGGAGACACTAGACCCTATAGAACAACTACTACATTAGGCCACTCTACCAAGATCAGGAGATGCAGCATCTCTATCTAATACGAAACAAACATAGGGAGGCAGCAAAATGAGGAGACAAGGGAACATGTCCTAAGTTAAAGAACAGGACAAAACTCCATAAAAAGAACTAAATGAAATAGAGACAAGCAATCTACCAGATACATAGTTCAAAATACAAATGAAAAGGATGCTCAATGACTTACAGAAAAAGTGAAAGCTTCAACAAAGAGATAGGAAACATAAAAACAGGGATAGAAAACATAAGAAAAGAATAGTCAGAAATGAAGAATACAATATCTAAAATGAAGGTTACACTACAAGGAATGAAGAGTAGATTAGAAAAAAACAGAAGACCGAGTCAGCAATTTGAAACATAATGTAGTAGAAAATACCCAATCAGAACAGGGAAAGGATAGAAGAATAATTTTTTTAAAAAAAGAGGATAGTTTAAGGGGCCTCTGGGACATCAATCATATCAATATTTATTTGCACGATGGGGTGATGAAAACAACATTTGAAAAAACATATTTGAAAAAATAATGACTGAAAACTTCCCTAATTTCGTGAAGGAAATAGACACACAAGTCCATGAAGTGCAAAGTTCAAAACAAGGTAAACCCAAAGAAGCCCACACTAAAACACATCATAATTAAAGTGCCAAAGATTAAAGATAAAGAGACAACCATAAAAACAGCAAGAAAAAAGCGGTTAGTTACCTACAAAGGAGTTCCCATAAAATTGTCAGCTGCTTTCTCAACTTTGCAGGCCAGGAGAGATTAATACAAAATATTCCAAGTAATGAAAAGCAATGACCTACAACCAAGATTACTCTACCCAGCAAAGATTTCCTTTAGAATCAAAAGACAAGTAAAGAGCTTCCCAGACAAGAAAAAGCTAAAAGGCTTCATCACCATCAAACCAATATTGTAAGAAATGTTAAGGCGTCTTCTTTAAAAAAAAAGGGGGATTAAAAATATGAATTAACACGTGTCAATAAATACATATCTATCAACAATTACTTGAAATGCAAATGGATTAAATGTTCCAATCAAAAGACACAGGTGGCTAAATGGAGAAGAAAATAAGACCCTTACATATGCTGTCCACAAGTGACTCTATTCAGATAAAAACACACACAGACTAAAAGTAAAGGAATGGAAAAGGATATTTCATAAATATAAAAATGAAAAGAAAAAAAAAAGCTGGGCAGCAATACTTATACCAGACAAATCAGACTTTGAAACAAAGGCTATAACAAGAGACAAAGAAGGACCCAGAAATACCACTTCTGGGTCTTTATCAGAAGAAACCCAAAACACTAATTAGAGAGGAAATATGCATCCAAAAGTTCATTGCAGAACTGTTTACAGTGGCCAGAGTATGGAGGCCAACTAAGTGTTCATAAAGAGATGAATAGATAAAAATGATGTTGTACATATAAACAATGGAAGATTACTTGGACATAAAAAGAATGAGACCTTGCCATATGTAACAACATGGATGGACCTAGGATATTATTTTGCATGAAATAAGTCAGACAGAAAAGACAAATGCCATATGGTTTCACTTCTATGTGAAACCTAAAGAACAAAATAAATGAACAAACATAGCAGAAACAGACTCATAGTTACAGTGAACAATTTGACAGTTGCCAGGGGGCTGAGTGAAAAAGGCGGAGGGGTTAAGTACAAATTGACAGTTATAAAATAGTCATGAGAATGTAAAGTATAGCATAGGAATATTGTCAATATTAAAATAACTATATATGGTAACAAATGGGTACAAATTTATTGGGGTGATCACTTACAAGAAATATATGTATGTTTAATCACTGGATTGTACACCTAAAACTACATAATATCACTCAATTGTACATCAAGTGTAATTTTTAAAAATTAAAAATTATTTTTAAAACTTAAAAGAAATAAATTAATATAAGGAAATTTGGCAAACATGATTGGTTTTAATTTATAATACACTTATATTTGATATATTGATATTAAAAGAAAAATCTGTAGATTCTAAAATAAATAAATAAAAACCAACTGAAACACTGAATCCTACCTGACCACAGAAAATATCAAAATCTGCCTAAAAACCAATACAAGCATAAATAACACTTGGCATATGTAATGTCATTATTTTAAATACTGTATGTAGGTCAAGGCAATAACCAGCTGTTAGTGTTATTGTTCTCTCCTATGCAAGTTACTAAAATTATTTTTCAGTACATTCAGTAATTATTTTTGGCACACACTCCAGTTCCATAACTTGTTCTCTTCTATCTCAAGAGCTTTCAATCTGATTACATTTTTCATGATGTAAACCACAACTCCCTTCCTGGAATATAGATAGAAAGAGCTGAATCCTGTGTCCTTCCTCCCTCTGCTTTATCTCATATCACCTTACACTATTACAAATGGCTATTTTAATTTGAATGGAAAACAAAGTGATGTATCATTACCACAGTCTCAGTTGATAGGAAGATAGGAACTCCACTGCTCCTGCCTGAGGACTGTGAGCTTTGTCATTTCTTGTAAAGGAATACCCATCAATTTAGGAAATAATTTTTTTAGCCAAGATATAACTAGTGTCAGAAGAATAAATTGTCCTTAGTCTTAAAAGGTAGCTTTATTAAAAAGTTAGGCTTATTTGAAGAATGATTCTGAGCAAATGGTCAGTGATTTTTTTAATTTTATTTAATTTTTTAAATATCCTTTATTGTTCATGCTATTAAAGTTGCCCCAATTTCTTTTCCCTTTGTTCCCCTCCACCCAGTGACACCACTCCCTTCAGTTGCCCCCACCCCTTAGTCGATGCCCATTGGTTGTGCAAATAGTTCTTCACTACATCTTCCTATCTACTCCACTCCCTCCTACTATGCTTCTTAATTCCTGTACCATTTCCCTCCTTCCCCCCCTTCCTCCTCCCCGCTGACTTCCCCACAAACTGTTCCCCATACCTATAATTCTTTTCCCATTCTCATTGCCTACTTAGTCTGCCTTTGTTTCAATTCTCTAGCTTCTGTTGTTGGTTGTTGTAATACAGTTTTCATTTTAATGTTCATAGTTTTGATCTTCCTTCTCCTAAACAAGTCCTTTTAACATTTCATATAACAGTGGTTTGGATATGATGAACTCCTTCAGTTTTACTTTGTCCTGGAAGCACTTTCTCTGCCCATCTATTCTGAATGACAGCTTCACTGGATAGAGTAATCGTGGTTGTAGGTTTTTGCTTTTCATTACTTTGAATATTTCTTGCCAGTCTCTTCTTGCCTGCAGAGTTTCTTTTGAGAAATCAGATGATAGTCTTATTGGGACCCTTTTGTATGTAATTCTATTCTTCTCCCTTGCTGCTTTTAAGATTCTCTGTTTATCCTTAAGTTTTGACATTTTCACTATACTGTGTCTTGGTGTGGTTCTCTCTGGGTCTAGCTTTTTTGAACTCTCTGTGCTTCCTGAACCTGTAAGTCTATTTCCTTCCCCAAGTTAGGGATTTCTGATTCATTAATTTTTCACATAATTTTTCCATTTCTAGTTCTTCTTCTTCACCTTTGGGCAACCCTGATTTGGATGTTGGACCGCTTATAGCTGTCCCATAGGTTTTTGAGCCTTTCCTCATTTTCCTCACTTCTTGTTTCCTCTTTCCGCACTGGTTGACTATTCCTTTCCTATGTTCCGATTTGCTAATTTAATCTCTGGTTTTCTTGCCCTCACCACTAGTTTTGTATGTGTTTTCATTTCAGCAGGACTAGCCTTCATTCCTTCCCCATCTTGTTTAAGATCTGCTGTTAGGTCTGTAAGCATTTTTATAACCAAAGCTCTGAACTGAGACTCAGAAAGATTTCCTATCTGCTGAGCCATTAGGTTAGATATTTGTTGTCTGCTCAGCTGTGTCACTGGGGTCTCTCTCATGATCTGTGCCATCCTGACCATTTTGTGTTTACCTTTGCTTCCTGGGCAGGGCTGTCACACCTCCTATGCTGTAGGGGGCAGAGCCCTGGGCACTCATCATAACTGGGCAACACGTCTCACAGCGCTGTGGTGTTTTCTGTGGGGTGGGGGTCCAAGATGGATTCCTGCCATTCACTCTTTGCAGAGAGACCAGGAACCTCATCCTCCACTTGCTCCAGGCCTCACAGTCCAAGGCAATGGGGATCTGCCTTCCCTGACTTTGGAATTGCAAGCTGACGGGTCTGGTCTGCAGCCAGGGGTGCTCTCCAGGCGCTTCTCACCTCCCCCTAAATACAGGTGTCTATGCTTACCACTGTCCTGCCTCCATCACTGCTGCTGCTGTGGACAGCACAGCTTGAACTCTCCTCCCCAGCTTCACCCCTCCTATGTGTCTGGATGAGCACCACTTCTTTATAACTTCATATGTTGGACTTCCATTTATTTTCTGGAACTTCCGGTTATTTCTAGTTTCGTGATAGTTGTATTCCTTCTTATTTGTGGAGGGAGATGCAGTGTGTCAGTCTTAGCCGGAAGTCTCCTGTGTTTGTTTGCTTCCATGTCCCAGGGAGAGTTGTTGCTCTTACTACGTTTAAAGGGTGGAGCCTTAGGGATTCATCAGTAATGGGTGACGTGTTTCACCACGTTGTGGCGCTGTATACGGGGAAGGGGGTCTGAGAAAGAACAATGCCACTTTCCCAGCACTCGCCCCTTCTCTAGGTACTTCTCCCACTTCCGCACTGGACTGGCACCCTTCCAACTGCTGCCCTGGCTGTTGTTCTCAGAATGGGTGGTTCTGTGGATGTTCTAGGTCTGTTGGGGTTCTGTCCTTTAAACAAGCGGACTCTGCTGAGAGACTGGCATTTTCCGCCTCTATCTCAACCCCTACTGGTTTGAACCATCAAAAGCAGTGAGGCTTTATTTTCCCCAGTGCTGGGACAGTGAGCTGCTCTGGTGAGGAGCTGGGAACACTCCCCAGGCACCACCACACCGTGTCCTCTCTGCCCTGGCTCCGCCCCTCCTACCTGTCTCAATAAGTATTTTTCTTCTTTATATCTTTGTTTGCTGGACTTCCATGTAGTTTGATTTTCTAGAACTTCTGGTTGTTTCTAGTTTTGAGGTAGTTGTATTCCTTCTTAGTTGTGGAGGGAGAAGCAGAATGTCTGTCTATGCCTCTATCTTGGCCAGAAGTCTTGGTCAGTGATTCTTAATTGGCTATATGTCTCTCCATTAATACCAAGCAGAGGTGAAACAAATTTTATTAACAGATTAATTATATACTTACTGGACATAAAGCAGTGCCCTGGGATTTTCGGTGTTTGAAACTTGTCATTATGAATCAAGAACTACAAGATTAACCCACAACCATTCAGAGCTTATTTAAAATACAATTTTCTTGACATTGGTTATCTAAATTACTTATAGGTTAAGTCTGTTGGAGTAAGGGTCTTCTGACTCCATTAATTCTGACTTTATTTAGTGACTCAACTGGAGGCACTGTTCCTTTCCCAACATAATGAACCTTTAAAGGTCTGGGTTCTACTATGGAACAGATGCATTTTCAGGATTTCAGAGGGCTATTCCTGATATTTGTTACTTATTACACATCACACACACACACACACACACACACACACACGCATAGGGTTCACAAGTGATGGCTGCATTTGTGGATGCAGATCTGAACAAAGAAGAGGATAAGGAAAGGTTAATAATGTGTTCTGCCTTTTGCAACTGGAGAGAGCATTTACTACCACTTTAATCTTCTCAAGAAGATAATCAAGTTCTGAATAGAAAAGAAATGGCATATTCCTTTAAGTTAATTACTCCTAGACTCCAAGATAATTTTTCTCATGGCAAATACATTTTTTGAAAAATGTCAAGTATTTATAAAAGCCCTAAAACCTTTAGACATTTGCCATGTTTTCCTTATTGAAGAAAACATGAAGTATATTTTGATCTCAATGAGTTGGGTATAATAAACATTTCCCTTTAAAGGATAATTAAGTTATGATGAGGAATAGTACTTTCCTCAGGATTTTAAAATTAACTTCATTCTTCAATTGCTCATAAAAATTCTTTTACATTGCCCCTGTGTTGTGACATGTACATTATTACTTTCTTATAAAACACATAATCCACACCACTGAGGTAATATAAACACAATCATGATTCACTTTGAAAGGAGGTGAAAAAAATTCTTTATAAAACTGGTGAAGATGAAGAAAATAGGTAATCTCATACACTGTTGGTGGGAATGTAAATTAGTACAACCTTTATGAAAGGCAACTTGGCTGAATCAAATCTTTGATTCAAAAATCTATAAATTGATCTCCACCATATGTAAATATAATTGCACATGCACAAAATATGTATAAAAGTTTATTAATGCATTGATACTAATATTGTAATTCCTTAACTTTTATTGGAGGAGTTTAAATTAAATCCACATTCTGGTGTAATATGCAGCAGTTAAATATAATGAGAGCTCCATGTACTGACTTGAAAGCATGCATTGTTAAGTGGAACATGTAAAGCTAAATTACAGGAAAATGTATCTAGTATTACCTCATTTATGTAAAAACTAAAACTAAAAAGTATCCTTTTATCTATTTTTTTATATCTATGTATATATTATTTTAAAAGTCTGAAAGGATACTACAAACTGTGGTTACCTATATGAAAGAGAGTAGAATTGGGAAAAGTGTGGAATTGGGAAGCCAGGGAAGAGGGAAGTATAGTGAATTTCACATTTTGTATTTTATATTTCACATTTAGTTTTGCATTATTTGAATGTTTTACAATGAACTTGTATTCTATATGAGATACAATATAAAGCTGAAAGGGAAGTACAACGTTTAAAAGGCAAGTTAATAGGAGCAATGAAATACACAATAACTTTTTAATCACAAAATCATGCTGTGTAACCTCTAAAGTGTATGTTCAGGAAATGGAATCAACACTCAAATTTAGGAAAGAGGTAGTCACATAGTATTGATAAAGTAGTCTGATACCTTGAGACAAAACCAAGGATTACTTTCTATGAATCTATGAACTGAATTATAATTAAAAACAAAAACCAACTCCCCACATGCTTGTGAACTGCGTAGGAGGTAAGGCAGCACCCTACACAATATGGAAGCACCTAAGATTCTTGATACATAAAATACATTCCATAAGTGTTAGTATTCTGTCTTCTTATAAACTTGAACTTGCTGCTTATCTGAACACATACTTTCCATTTTTATTTTATATTCCTCCCTAACATCCATTCTCTTTCCTAACAGCTTGGATGTCTCACAATTCCATAGACACCATACCATTCTATGTACTTCTGTATATGATGCACTTGGATGCTTCCTCTGGCAACATCCCCTTTTCTGAGAGTTCTCTGACAATGACACATCCACAATTTCCCTCCAGAGTGAGTGGATCCCTGCTTCCATGTTCATATCATGTGATCTCCTGTCACATGCCTTCACAGTTTATTGTACTGAATGTCCAACCATATGCATCATCTAATCAGTGAGATACTCTCTTAGGAATTTCACCATGATAGCCATAATTGCTAAGACTGAATCAATTACCAGTTGTTCTTGGAGCTGGACAATCATGCAGACTCAGGAGACATGGAAACCCCTGGAGTTGCTTGTGCTAATTATTAGAAAGAATAAGATTGCAGGCACTTAGAAGTAGAATAAGAAATGAATCATGTCAGTGAGAACAAGAGTGGAGAGAAGGAGAAGAGCAGAGGAGAAGAAAGAGACATAACTGCTTTCTTTCACAAACCTTTTTAGTCCTATCCACGAGAAAACCCAGTGGATCTTTATCTCCTTTGGTCCTACTGAATACAATGTAATTTTTAATAAATATTTTCTTAGTGGAGCCAATTTCACTGGGTCTAGTCTTAGATATCAGATAAAGAATGTGCCTTGGACTGCCCCTATATCAATTCCAAATCTATCCATCTTTCAAGCCCCAACAAATTCTCTTTTCTTGAATTCCAATTTACAGCAATTATTTCTTCCCTGAATACATCACACACAGTCTGTGCCACACAATTTCAGCTTAGATTGAAGTAGCTTTCATTTGTGATGTCACGACTTTGATAAAACATGAGTAATGAAACTGAGACTTTCTTTAGGGCAGAGGTAGTGTTCCATTTCTTTAATAGTTTCCTCGTATTGAGTATTTTAAGCACTCAAGAAGTATGCTAAGTTGCTAAGTTCCAAAATTACAACTAAATCTCACTCAACTGAAGTAATTAAGGCATATATTTTACCGTTGAGATCTAATAAAAATTTTAAATGAAAGAAAAAATATCTAAAGAGATGTTTTATACAAGAAAATGGGAGCCAATTTAAAAAAATGAATAAACCAATATATACTCTTTAAACGTTTAGAATTAGTTTATGTACATATGGTAAGCATCAATCTATGTCAAAACCCAGATGCAATCTTATGGAAATAGTGCAAGTAAAATATTATTATTGATATGTTATATCCCTTATACACAAATTTTCTTCCAGGAATAGAATAAACAAGAGATGAAAATCTTAAGTAAAATTATACTCCTGACTACTAAAAGTTGTAATCTAATACAACCCTTGATGATTTCCCAAATATTATTCATTAGAAAATAAAAAGAACACAAATTTTGATAATTATTCTTGTTCTAATTTCCACTAAAACATAATAAAATATACTTTCAAAATTACAATAACCTTTACAAAGTTGCCAGTTCAATAGGCACAGTAGGAGCACAAGCATTTGCTCTTGACTACAGAAAAATAAGTCTACCAATAGAATAAAAAGAGAAAGTAAAGAGTCATAGGAAAATGAAAAATCATATATATATATTAACATATCTTCTTCTCCATCTTTCACTCTTTCCCTTCCTTCTCCCAAACCACTCCCTCTTCCCATTTACTAAAGATGTATGTACAGGTTGGTCATTTTTAGACCTGACCTCCATCCTAAGTAGCACACTAAGTTGAGAGTTAAGGGATATCATTGACAGTATAATCTAATATAACAGATATTCACCATAAACTTTCTCTTAATCTTTACCAAGCTCTGACTTCCTATATGTCTACCCAAATTTAAGCTTTGTTATAACATTAATATGTTTCCCAGGATTTCCACTCATTGCTTGTGTCCTAGCTTGCCAATGTCATCTCCTCTGCTTGGACACAACACTGGTGCGATGTCTCTCTTTAATCCACTGTTCTAACATCAAAACTCAGTCTCTCCTGAGATACATGCCAGAGGGCAACTTAATGATGTAGTTATCAGTTCAGTTCTACTCTGTTACATAACATACAACTTTCCTCACCACTGACTTAATTAAAACAGATGTATTAAGGCATAAGGCACGCCCTAATTTAACATTTAAGGAGCCTTAACCAACAAACAATACTATTTCTTTAATTAATTTCCACAAGTAATCATTAATATACAACCAGTCTATCATGTAGCATTTCTCAGGTAATAAATACTACTCAGAAATATGTATGTACACACATAGTCTATAAGTACATATAGAACGTGGGTGTGTGTATATATCCATTTTAAGTGACTGGCATATGAAGTAAGTCCAGAAAGTATCCTGCCATGTAATATGAAAAAGAGACATTTATTGAAGATACAAAATTCAAGAAAGACTACATAGAACAAGGACACCTCATTCCCCTTCAACGTAGGCATCTTGAGACATCACACGGTTCTCCCAATCACCATCAGCTGCCCTGTTGTATTTTCCTGAATCTCATTAAGGGTCTGAAATCTCTTCCCTTTCAAAGGTGATTTTAATTTTGGGACAGAGGCACACCGGGTGTGCACTCTGGGCCCAGACTTCTGAAGGACTCCACAAAACCATGTATTTTTATTTTCCTTGTCTCTCTTTTTCTTAAGGGGCCCAATATTTTCTTCTGCCCGGGGCCTCAACCGACCTTAATCTGCCTCTGTTTCAGGAAAGCCAAAAGTGGCAGAGAGCCAAATCTGAGCTGGAAGGGCCTGAGCCACCTGGGTGATTTGATGTTTTGCCAAAAACTCTGCAAGAGATGTGATGCATGAGCGGGCACTTTGTCATGATGAAACTGCCAATCACCAGGTGCCTATAGTTGTGGCCTTCTGAATCATCTGAATAGTTTCTGTGGAGGAATGTTTAAGCTTAATGCAAAATTTGATGCAGATTCATTGCTCTTCTCTCTCAGTCATTGTGAATACGATGATTACAGGGTACACAGGTTCACTCAATGGCATCTACCACCCCACTGACTCATGCAGTGAAGTCATTATTGTTCATACATGTGCATTCCAATCCACTCTCCTTGTCTACCAGGTTACATCAATGATGCACAAGCCATTCATGTTACATGAACAATGTTTTCCCAAATTACAATTATTATGTTTATGTTTTCTAAGACAGAAGCTTGAGACCTTGTTCAGCCATTCTTGCATATATCGGACTGGGTGAACAATTGTTTTCAAAGAGATAGATGATAGATAGATAGATAGATAGATAGATAGATAGATAGATAGATAGATAAAAGATAGCTAGATGATAGACAGGTAGATATAGATAGATACAAAAACTGAAAGACCAATCTGATAAATATTCAGAGGTTCATTTATACCATAAAATATGATCATAGTGCTATCTTATTGCTGGAAGCTACAGGGAGCATATTTTGAAAGTCAGTCCATATGCATTTTTGATTAATCTGATTTTTCTCTCCAAATCTTCAGAAGTAATCTTTAATGGAGTAAAGTGAAAGTATCTATATTAGTGGATTATTAATGCCTTCTTATTATTTCAGAATTAAATCTTCCACAATGTATTTCTAACCTCCTTTCTAATATTACGTCTTGCTTTTCATTTCATGTTCCAACAGAAAAGAACTAATTAAATAGGAGTCCCCATTTCCTATTCCTTTGGCAAAGTGTAACCTTCTTCACTCACTAATTTAAAACAAAATAAAAGGGAAAACTAGTTTGAGAATTTCTCACACAGACAAAACCAGTTAAGCCACGTAAGCAAAACATAAACCAGTTTATGAGAATAGGCAAAAGTTAATTTAGGTTATTTCTTATAAGTGCTTCTAATAATGATGAAAGAAACTTAAATTCTTTTCCTAGATTGATATAACATAATCTCTTTTAACTAATCTCTGCCATCTGAGATAACCTATAACTGTAAAGGTTAAACAGCCTCTGCATTTTTGCTTTGTAAGCTGTCCTATGACAATGCACCTTTCAGCTTCATTCCACTCTCAATTTGAAAACTCCCAGATCATGAACTGTTCTGTTATACACAATAAACTTTTGATTAAAATTTTAATTGGTGTGGTGTTATTTTTAACATTAGCATGTGCATATTCAAATCCTATTCATTATCTAAAATTCCACTAAAGCACCACAATTTTATGAAGTGTTTCTATTTCTTCATAGCCAAGGGATCTCTTCCTACTTTAAATTTCCAGTGGAAATTTCTCACTCGGTGGAATGTAGTGACTTGGATTCCGTTTCACAGTCCAACTCACTAAACTTTGTATTTCTTCGTTGTATGTGTGTATAGACATATATATATATTACCCTGGCTGGTTTGGCTCAGTGGATTGAGCGTCGGCCTGCAAGCTAAGTGTCGCTGGTTCGATCTTCCAGTCAGGGCACATCAGAGAAGGAAAACTCTGATTCCAAAAAACCTCCACTGCCTTGCGGCATACCTCTTCAGGGGAAAGGCTAAGGGAGTAAACCCCGACAGAAAATCCGGAGCCGGAGTCCCTAAGGCGGTTTGACGTTGTAGTCAACACCGGCAACTCCTGCGGCGCACCTGAAGCCAAGCTGTATTGACTCCGTCTTTCCCTTGGACCCTTCAGCTGCGAAGAGAGGGGGGGTCTGCTGCATGGGCAACAGCAGACCCTCCATATCACCCTGCCCAGGCTCTGTAGCTTCAGCTTCACTGGAGAGGACACTCCAGCGACATCGCAAGATGTCGATTCAACACGGGAGGAGACAGATACCGTGTCACTCCCGAGTCGGACTGCACAACCATTCTCGGCGGTGCAGATAGACTCTTAAGAAGCTACACCATCGTCTCTCGAGACGGACGGCTGCCGACGATATATATATATTATAAATACTAGCCTGGCTGGTTTGGCTCAGTGGATTGAGCGTCGGCCTGCAAGCTAAGTGTCGCTGGTTCGATCTTCCAGTCAGGGCACATCAGAGAAGGAAAACTCTGACTCCAAAAAACCTCTGCTGCCTTGCGGCATACCTCTTCAGGGGAAAGGCTAAGGAAGTAAACCCCGACAGAAAATCCGGAGCCGGAGTCCCTAAGGCGGTTTGACGTTGTAGTCAACACCGGCAACTCCTGCGGCGCACCTGAAGCCAAGCTGTATTGACTCCGTCTTTCCCTTGGATCCTTCAGCTGCGAAGAGAGGGAGGGTCTGCTGCATGGGCAACAGCAGACCCTCCATATCACCCTGCCCAGGCTCTGTAGCTTCAGCTTCACTGGAGAGGACACTCCAGCGTCATCGCAAGATGTCGATTCAACACAGGAGGAGACAGATACCGTGTCACTCCCGAGTCGGACTGCACAGCCATTCTCGGCGGTGCAGATAGACTCTAAAGAAGCTACACCATCGTCTCTCGAGACGGACGGCTGCCGACGATTATAAATACTATAATATAAATATATGTAAAGTGCATAAGTGTAATGTATATTGTTATAAATATATGTGTATTTACCAGATAACTCTCAAAAATAGGAAAGTTAATCCATTTTTTTGAAAAGGCTATCTAAAATATGAAACATTTTCTCTATCCTTTGTTTTATATTTTATGCTGTCTCACATGTATACAATTTTCTCTTCAGTATAGTACTTAAAACAGTAGAATTGAATGGAGATCTTTAAATTAAACATAAATTTGATACTACATATCAGCAATATAGGTTAAATAGCAATTCAATGAATTTCAAGGCTAAAGTAATTAAATACTTTTGGAAACCAAGTAACATGCATAAAGCAAGTTGTATTTCAATAATAGCATTTAGAATTAACAGAAGATTCCTGGCTCTGTCTTTCCACCACATTTTACCTAATAAAAGTCAAATGACGGATCTGCCCACTAACAGAGTTTAGAAAAGAAATCAGAGGCTAATTAGGTTCACTCCCTCTCCTTACAAAGACAAAATATCTTAAGAATTACTGCATTATCGTCCAGATATTACGAAAGTGTATGCTTGTGCGTGCACACACACACACACACACACACACACACACACACCCATTAAAATATTACCTGGGGGATAATGTTTTAAAATTCCTCTAATTGCAAGGTCATTATCTTTTGGAATTTTAACATTTAAAATTCAGCTACGGTGGAAGCATACATATTAACGAGTAAAATATTATGAACTTATATTCAAAATATTCAGTATATTAATGAGATTTTCATGGTTTCCATTAGCATTCATTTTCTTTATATAATTAAATTTTGAAAATATAATCCTAATAAAATTAAGATGTGAGATATCTCTCTGGTTTAATGGCAGGAGGCCATGCTAGAAATTACAGTAGATTGGGAGGTAAGAGACTTGGATTCTAAACTGATTAGTCTCTTAAATAAGCTATGTATAAATTTGTACAAAGTAAATCAACCATACTCATAAAACAAAGAAAATATAAACTTCAAAGAAATGTTTAATCAAAAGATCAAATATAATTGTTTTGGGACTATGCCATGTATAATATAAAGCATTCAGATCTAATGGATTATCATACCCCCTTTTTTAAAATCCACGTAATGGTGACCACATGGCCTTCATCAGTTACCAAATGGAGAAAACCTATATATCCTAATACTGAAGGGAAAAAGATAAATTCTTCCATTTCCATTACCTATGCATCTAATCCGCACATTTGAGAATAAAGTTAGTTGAGATTATTTCAATGGCTCCTATTTAATAAGTAAAATAACTCTAGATCAGTTCTCTAGAACTCATTGAATAGGAAAAGATTAGTGCAAAATGCACTTTCACTATGTTAGTAAGATATTTAAAAGTCAGAAAAGCTTCCAAACATTATGGTAATGCCATAAATCGGTGAATTACTTTTTGAAGCAACAAGCAACTTTTGTACCACAAAATGGCTTTGGTCAGCAGAAATGGGGCTCCCTAGTAAGGTGACTACTCATGACAAAATCAAATACATCATTCAATATTCTATCTGATAAATAATGAAAAGTATTTAACATTCCTAATATCAGCTTTATTTGGGTTTTGGGGGATCCACAGAGTACATTTTAAGCACCAAGTTTTCATTATGAAAGTCACTGCACAAAGTATGATTTCTAAAAATCTTCATCTTATCAGAGGAGTTAGTAAGCTAATATATTGAAATTAATTAGAGCAGTGCATGAATCTTATAAGTGAAGTTGAAATCTTTATGATGATGATGATGATGACTAACCTGTTAACTAATTTTATTTTCCTATGGGACCACTGATGACAGAATGGAATAGAGGGATTAATATATTTTTATTTACCATGTCTTGTTCATCAAAAGAACTTTATTTTTATTCCTTCATTTCTGGGAAACAAGTTGAACCTTAACAGCAACCACGAGAGTACTTTTTTTCTTAATGTCAGGACTGCTTCAAGATCAAGTCCTCTCTCTCTATTCCTATACTGACAGTTAAAAATTATCCTATTACAGATGACCACTTGGACACCCATAAAAAGACAAGCATGATGGCCAGATCAAGAAAGACTACCTATTGATATTTGGAGGTTAGACATTATTTCTTTTTTTTTTAAGTATATTTTATTGGTTATGTTGTTAAAGTAGTTTCAACTTTTTTCCCCTTTGCTCACCTTCACCCAGTATCCCCCTTCCATCCACCAATCCCAACCCCCTTAGTTCATGTCCATGGGTCATGCATAGAAGTTCTTTGGCTTGATCTTTCCTATATTATTCTTAACTTAACCCGTCTATTTTGTATTTACCAATTATGCTGCTTAATCCCTGCACCATTTCCCTATTTCTTCCCCTTCACCTTCCCAGCTGATCATCCTCTAAATGATCCCCATACCTATGATTCTGTTCCTATTCTGGTTTGCTTAGTTGGATTTTGTCTATATTTTTTAGATTCCGTTGTTGATAGTTGTGAGTTTGTAGTCATTTTAATGCTCATAATTTTGATCTTCTTTTTCTTAAGTACCTTTAACATTTCATATAATAATAGCTTGGTGATGAAGAGCTCCTTTAGTTTTACCTTGTCTGGGAAGCACTTCATTTGCCCTTCCATTCTAAATGATAGCTTTGCTGGATAGAGTAATCTTGGTTTTAAGTCCTTGTTTTTCATCACCTTGAATACTTCTTGCCAGTCCCTTCTTGCCTGCAAAGTTTCTTTTGAGAAATCAGCTGATAGTATTATAGGCACCCCCTTGTAGGTAACTCTCTACTTTTCTCTTACTGCTTTTAAGACTCTCTCTTTGTCTTCAACCTTTGACATTTCATTATGATGGGTTTTGGTGTGGTCCTTTTTGGATCTAGCTTGTTTGGGACTCTCTGTGCTTGCTGGACTTGTATGTCTATTTCTTTTGCCAGATTTGGGGAGTTTTTCTTCATTATTTTCTCACATCAGTTTTCAATTTCTTGCTCTTCCTCTTCTCCTGGCACCCCTATGGTTTGGATGTTGGCACATTTAAAGTTGTACCAGAGGTTCCTAAGCTTCTCCTCCTTCTTTTCAATTCTTGTTCCCTCATTCTGTACTGGTTGACTGTTTTTTTCTTCTTTAAGTTCAAAATCATTGATTTGAACCCGTTTCCTTTCCTTCACCATTGGTTTTGTGTGGATTTTCCTTTATTTCATTTAGCATAGCCTTCACTTCTTCCCTTAGGCATTTGCCATATTTAAGCATATCTGTCAAGCCTGTGATCATCTTTATCACCAGTATTTTAAACTCTGCATCTGTTAGGTTTCTGTGTCTGTTAGGTTGGCCATCTTCTCATTCGTTAGGTTGGTTATCTCCTCATCACTTAGTTCTCCCACTGGAACCTTCATCTGTTCCCCCTTTTGGGCCATACTTCTCTGTCTCCTCATCTTGACAGGCTCCTGTGTTTGTTTGCCTCTTTGTCTTAGGTAGGGCTGTTGCACCTGTTATGTTTTAAAGGGAGAAGCCTTAATTTTTCTCATCAATAGAGGGTGACTTGTTTCACCACGTTGTGGTACTGTTTGTGGGGGAGGGGTCTGAGAGGGAATAATGTCGCTTGCTCAGCACTCGCCCCTTTTCCAGGTACTTCTCCCACTTGGTATGGGACTCGTGCATCTATAGGTGTTGCTCTGGCCATTGTTTCCAGAATGGGTGGGTAAGTGGATGTTCTAGGACTGTAGGGGTCCTTTAAACAAGCGGACCCTGCTGAGAGACCAACAGTTTCTTCCTCCACCCCAACCCGCACTGGTTTGCAGAGTCAGAAGCAATGCAGCTTAATTTTCCCTGGAGCTGGGACTGTGAGCTGCGCGGTCTGGTCAGGAGCTGGGAACGCTCCCCAGGTGTCCCACCCCACTTCTTTAAACGTGTGACTGTGCTTTCTGCTGGTTTGCCGCTGCCACCACCACCACCACCACCACCACACTGCGTCCTCTCCACCCTGGCTCCGCCTCTCCTACCTCTCTGGATGAGTATTTCTTCTTTATATCTTTGCTTGTTGGACTTCCATGCAGCTCAGTTTCCTGGAACTTCTGGTTGTCTCTAGTTTTGATGTAATCGTAGTCCTTTTTAGTTGTGGAGGGAGATGCAATGTGTCTGTCTAGGCTTCCATCTTGGCCAGATGTCTGGAGGTTAGACATTATTTCACCAGCAGTATCATCTCTATTTTTTTCTATTGTTAGGAAAATAAAAACAGCTACCTTATTTGCTTGACTTAGTAAACAAAGACAAATAAAAATCTTCCATTAACTGATATTTGAAATGAAAATATCTTTGGGGCCTTGCCATGTCCATCCCACATCTTTGCCCTCAAAATTCATCATACCCCCACTCCTCTTTTCTCATTTCCATTTATCTTTGCTCATTCCCTACTCCACGATGACTGTCATGCCTCCCTGATGCCTGGAACAGTGTCTCGTTGCCATGGAAATAATCACTTTAAAAAACAATCCAATACAATAAAATAAGTAATAATGAAAGCTTAGGCAGCCTTTATCCTAGCCAGAAAGGGAAGGAAGAGCCAGAAAGGGAAGGAAGAGCCAGAAATAGAACTCAGCTTTACTGACACTAACAACTACTCCTTTGATCAAGCCACTAGACTTCTCTTTTCTTTTATCACTTTCACTTTCATATTCATACTTCAGGATAATATTAGCAGCATGAAGATTTTGAATGAAAAATGCTAAAGTAATGGTGAGACAATGAAACTTATTCTTTGATTATTTGAGATCATTAACTGGTTTACAACTTCCATATTTAGGATAACTTAGTTCTTAAAAGGCCTTCCTCAGACCTTAAAAAATCTAGCTCAAAATGTATTAAGAAAATTGGAAATTTATTTTTCATTCTTTTTCATTTACATTATTGAAATACATTCATTTTTTCATTGGTTCATAACATAGCAGAAAGCCTCTCTGTTGCTGATCACATCTGTTTTGAGAGATGCAGACCGCTTGTTGCTGCAAAGAATAATGTGTTATATTATATGAATAAATAAAATAAGGGTCATGGGAATTAGAATATGGACCTTTAAAAAACCACAGCATATCATTATACAATTGACAGGTTGTTCCTGTAAAATATATCTACATATTCAGGACTTTTGTCATCCAAACACTTCTAAAACAAGATATACAATAAAAATATACAAATATACATACATATAGTATAATGGTAAATTAGTTTATTTTCTACATTTTACTTTCATCACTTGAGTTATGAATGACCTTATATTAATTGCAGAGCAATGTGGAATAGAGTTAGGATAAACATGACCCTACATTGACAATATGCTGTACTGCTGTTCAAATCACATCTGTAGAGAATACGCCATTTTGTAGGTCTTTAGAAATCATATGAAAGCTTTCCAGGCATAGTAAAAGATAAAGAAATATATAGAATACAAGTTATGAGCTTAAAAACTGCCCCAAGGATTTAGAAAAAGTAATGATGTGGGCTGATGTAGTGTCTTAAAGCTAAGGGTCATTTACTCTAAAAATTTTAAGTGCATTTGTGACCAGGGATGGGCTGTGGGGTGATTATAATGATAGCTATGACCTCCTCAGGAAATAAAACATCCCTTTAGAAACTTATAGCCCATGGCTATGGCAAATTACCAAGTATAACTACAGTTAATTATGGATAATGCTACATTAACAACATGTAGAAGAAAGAGTTACAGTTATCACACATTTTTAGGTGAGCCATGCCTAGACATGCCAACAGACCTACCTGAGGCAAAGAGCTGGTTAAAAGTCAACACAGGTGGTAATAAGAAAATATGGGCAGAAGTCTTCCGAGGTCCTTGTATTAATGAGAAGCATCATATACGTATAGCATTTGTGAGGAAATGGAGTAGCAGGCAGTAAGTAACTATTTCAGAGACCATTAGAATATGACTAATCAGGAGACCAACACTGTAAGACCTAGAAATGCAAGAGTGAAAGTAAAAATGCAGAAAGTAGGGCTATGTTTAGAATAGGGGAGATGCCAGTAAAAACAAAGGAAATGAGGTCAAGAAAGAAACAGTGAAGCAACACAATTGCATAATAGGTATAATTAGGGTATAAAATCTGTGGGGTGAAGGAGAAGTATTGCCTCTATAATACTTAGAGATAAGTAAGAATAAAATTATCTAATTAAGTGTTCTGTGAATAAAACAAGATTTAGGTTAGAAAGGGAAGTGTGCTGTTATTCTTGAATATGTATTGAACACTCACAGTGTTCTAACTGCTCAAATCCTCATTGGAATGGTAATAAAAACCATGGAAATGGATAAAAGGGTAGAAAAAAGAAATGATGGGGCAAGGTTGAGTGGAAAGATAGGTAATATCAATCAATTAAAATACATTTATTGAGCCTCTATTACAAACATGTCTATAAGGCATTTTGTTAAGACTCTAAGGAGTAAAAAAGAATTTAATAGACTAATAAGATATACATGAATGAAAATAACATAAAGGCATATTTTTAAAAATTATTTATTAGGTTAAAGCAGGGCCATATTATTAGCAAGGTGGTGACTGAAAAATGTTATTGAAACAAATTGTGGCCCTAGCTGGTGTGGCTCAGTTCATTGGAACATTGTCCATTAAACTGAAAGGTCCAAGATTCAATTCCTGGTCAGGGCATATGCCTAGGTTGCAGGTTTGGTCCCCATTCAGGATGCATACAAAAAGCAACCCAAAGAACTTCCGACCAAGATGGAGGCGTAGACAGACATGCTGCATCACCCTCCACAACTAAGGAGAAATACAACTACCTCAAAATTAGAAACAACCAGCAGTTCCAGAAAATCAAAGTGCATGGAATTCAAGCAAACAAAGATATAAAGAAGAAATACTCATCCAGACAGGTAGGAGGGGTGCAGCCTGGGCAGAGAGGAGACCTCATGGGCGTGGTGGTGGCAGCAGTGGCAACAGCAGCAGGCCAGCAGAAAGAGCAATTACACTTTTTGAAAAGTCAGGAGGGACACCTGGGGAGTGTTCCCAGCTCCTCACCAGAGCAGCTCACTGTCCCAGCTCTGGGGAAAATCAAGCTTCATGCTTTTGACTGTGCAAAGCAGTGGGGGTTGAGACGGAGGCAGAAACTGCCAGTCTCTCAGCAGAGTCCACTTGTTTAAAGGGCCCCAACAGACCTAGAACATCCACAGACCCACCCACTCTGGGAACAAAGGCCAGAGCAGCAGCTAGAGGGGTGTCAGTCCAGTGCGGAAGTGGGAGAAGCGCCTGGAAAAGGGGCGAGTGCTGGGCAAGTGGCATTGTTCCTTCTCAGACCCCTCCCCCGCATACAGCGCCACAACGTGGTGAAACAGGTCGCCTGTTACTGCGGAATACATAAGGCTCCGTCCTTTAAATGTAGTAGGAGGGACAGCTCTTCCTGGAACACGGAAGCAAACACAGGAGACTTCCGGCCAAGATGGAGGCCTAGACTGACATGCTCCATCTCCCTCCACAACTAAGAAGGAATATAACTACCACAAAACCAGCAATAACCAGAAGTTCCAGAAAATAAATGGAAGTTCAACGTATGAAGTTATAAAGAAGTGGTGCTCATTCGGACACGTAGGAGGGGTGAAGCCAGGGTGGAGAGGTTAAGCTGTGCAGTCAGCAGCAGCAGCAGCAGTGATGGCGGCAGGACAGTGGTAAGCACAGACACCCATATTTAAAGGGAGGTGAGAAGCGCCTGGGGAGCACCCTCAGCTGCAGACCAGACCCATCAGCTTGTGATTCCAAAGTCAGGGAAGGCAGACCCCCATTGCCTTGGACTATGAGGCCCAGAGCAGGTGGGGATGGAGGATGAGGCTCCTGGTCTCTCAGCAGAGATCGAACGGCAGGAATCCATCTTGGACCCCCAACCCCACAGAAAATGCCTGGTTGTGATGAATGCACAGGGCTCTGCCCCCTATAGGGTAGGAGGTGTGACAGCCCTGCCCAGGAAGCAAAGGTAAACACAAAACTATTCAGGATGGCACAGATCATGATAGAGATCCCAGTGACACATCTGACTAGACAGCAAATTTCTAATCTAATGAAGCAGAAGATAGGAAATCTTTCTGAGGCATAGTTCAGAGCTTTGCTTATAAAAGTGCTTACAGACCTAACAGCAGATCTTAAACAAGAGGGAAGGAATGAAGGCTAGTCCTGCTGAAATAAACAAAAACATGTATGAAACTAGTGGTGAGGGCAAGAAAACCAGGGATCAAACTAACAAATCAGAACATAGGGAAGGAATAGTCAACCAGTGCAGAAAGAGGAAACAAGAAGTGAGGAAAATGGGGAGAGGCTCAGAAACTTATCAGACAGCTATAAGTGGGCCAACATCTGAATCATACGGTTGCCAGAAGGTAAAGAAGAAGAACTAGAAATGGATAAATTATGTGAAAAAATAATAAAGCAGAACTTTCCTAACTTGGGGAAGGAAATAGACTTACAGGTTCAGGAAGCACAGAGAGTTCCAGATAAACTGGACCAAGGAAGAACCACACCAAGACACATTATAATGAAAATGTCAAAAACTAAGGATAAATAGAGAATCTTAAAAGCAGCAAGAGAGAAGAAGAGAATTACATACAAAGGGGTCCCAATAAGACTATCAGCTGATGTCTCAAAAGAGACTCTGCAGGCAAGAAGGGACTGGCAAGAAAGATGCAAAGTAATGAAAAGCAAAAACCTACAGCCACGATTACTCTATCCAGTGAAGCTGTCATTGAGAATAGAAGGGCAGAGAAAGTGCTTCCAGGACAAAGTAAAACTGAAGGAGTTCATCAGATCCAAACCACTATTATCTGAAATGTTAAAGGGACTTGTTTAGGAGAAAGAGGATCAAAACTATGAACATTAAAATGAAAACTGTATCACAACAACCAACAACAGAAGCCAGGAAACTGAAACAAGGGCAAACTTAGTAGGCAACGAGAGGGTGAAAAGAATTATAGGTATGGGGAACATTATGGGGGGAGATCAGCAGGGAGGAGGAAGTGGGGAAAGGGAGGGAGATGGTACAGGAATTAAGAAACATAGTAGGAAGAAGTGGAGTAGATAGGAAGATGTTTAGAACTATATGCACACCAATGGGCATGGACTAAGGGTAGGGGGCAACTGGAGGGAGGGACGTCACTGGGTGGAGGGGAACAAGGGGAAAGGAAATTTGGAGAACTATAACAGCATAATCAATAAAGCATATATTTTTTAAAAACAACCAAATGATATTTCTCTCTCACATTAATGTTTCCCTCCATCTCCCTCTCCCACCCTTTCCTCTCTCTAAAATCAATAGGCACGTCCTCAGGAGAGGATAAAAAATAAAAGAAAATAAAAAGAAAGTAAATGTGATGGAAATTTATTTTATAAATGGAAATAAACATTTTATTTTAAATTAACTTAATATTATACAATTTATTTTAAGGCACACTTCTCTGACCTTGAGTAAGGATACATTTTGCTTTAAAAGTAATAAAATTTAGAGCAGGAAGAAGCTGCAGAGTACATCTAATTCTCAGATGATAAAACTGAGTCCCTGGTAGGTTAAATTAGAAGAAGTTCAAGATCAACAACTATTCAGTGGCAAAAGTCTGAACTAGCACCCAGGTCTTCAGTTTTCTTAAGCTCTTTCATTCATGGATCACTGTCACTCTTCTGGGTCAATTTTTGTGAGGTCTGTTTCTTGCATTGAGATTGTTGATTTAAGTTAGATTATAAATACCTCTTATCACAAGTACCGAATTTATGCAAGTGTTGAGTTATCACCTAATATCACCTAAAGAAGGCTGGGAAAAGTAACTTTTTCATTGTGAATGTGATATCTGAAGTCTACTAAAGACCCTGCTTAAAATTTTTTTTTGCATCTTGCCTGGAATTGTTTCATTATTTCTTCTTACTTTTCTTTACTGTCTTCTCTGCCTTACTTACCCCTTGAATGCTATTGACCATAAATGGTTCTGTTACTGAACTACATGTGCTCACTAGGTAACCTTACCATTTTCCATGACTCCAATCACCGTCTTTTCATGGAAGACTCCTAGTTATGTGTCCCCAGGTCAATGACTCCCTCCTGCGTTCCAAAACTGCATACCTATCTACCCACAATACATCTCCAAATGGATGTTCCATAGATGTATGTCCAAAATGGAAGCCATTTTCTGTCCCTCAAAACCCTCTCCTTCTTCTTACTTATTAGCTTCACTGGCTCCTAATTGGAAACTTCAGTCACTCTAGAATTCTCTTCTCTATATCATACTTTGTCCTGTCTATTCCATTTCTTTTTTTAACTTTATTTTTATTGTTGATGTTATTACAGATGCACCCCTTTGCCCTCCTCCACCAATCTCCTGATCTTCTTCCCTCTGGCCATTACCACTCTGTTGTCTCTGTCCATGGTGACTCTTTAGTACTCCTATTACCCTAACACAGAACCTCATTTCTCTCTTGGACCATTGCAAAGATCTCTGAACTCATTTTGATGTTTATAACTAGTCCTCATTCTGTCCTCCATATAGTTTACCCTATACTTACCACTTAGGTACTCAATCCCTATAGAAAAAGGTCCAATCTCCTGAGATTGGCATAAAAGATACCTCATTTTTTGGCTCTTTCCTCACTTAACCTCTCCAACTTCATCTCTTCTTCATTCTCATCCATCTATGACAACAACATTGTAGACAGCATTCTAGAGAGTCCCCTACCCCCCCCAAAATCATGTTTTTTTCATGAGAAAAGATGACATATTTGGAAACAGAACAAAGACAACTCATTCCTTTGAGCAACAGACAATTCAGAGATGATTGCAACATTAGACACTTGTAAGAAGACAACAGGATATTTCAGAGGAGAGCAGAGAATGACAGCTAGCAAATATCATAGGAATGATTCTTGAATCAGAACCCAGGCATGGAAATATTAATCTGGGAATGACTGATGTTAGTTAAAATCATTGGATAATACTTTGGATAAGTGTAAATTGCTTATTACAGAATAACAATATTTTGTGATCTAATGAAGTCAGTGAATTTATTTGTGGGCCATTCAGTTTATAAAAGAGAAAACTGAGATTTGAATCTTGATGCTCTTAACTCTTAACTACTCTCTCAGTGAATTTGATTACAAGTTATATGTTCCTTGCAGTCAAAGGCATCTTGACCACTAAAGTATTTGACATATTTTTTTTTAATTACTACCTATACAACATCTCAAAAACATATCAAGAAAATAACTGAGCCTCAGGAGATATCACTTCACATCCATCAAGATGGCTACTACCAAAGAAAAAAGAAAAGAAGCCTTGGTGAGGATGTAGAGAAATTGGAACCCTTAGGCACTATTGGTTGGAATCTAAAATTGTATAGCCCCTATGGGAAACAGTATGTCAGTTCCTCAAAAAATTAAAAATAGAACCACCTTGCCTTAGACCTGCAGCTCATTCAGTTGGGGCATTGTTCAGTAGAACAAAGGGTCATGGGTTTGATTCCAGTTAGAGCATATGCCTGGGTTGCAGATTCAGTCCCCATTTGGGATGCGAACAAGAGGCCCCAATTGGGGTATGTAGGAAAGGCAACCAATCAATGTTTCTTTTTCACATTGATGTTTCTCTCCTTCTCATTCCCTCCCTTCCCCTCTCTTTAAGATCAATAAGCATGTCCTTGGATAAGATAAATGAATAATAGAATACCAATATGATACAGTAATTCAAATAAATAAAACATAGAATTACCATATGATACAGTAATTTGACTTCTGATTAGATACTCCCCCAAAAAATTGAAAACAAGGTCTCAAGATATTTGTTTATGTATGTTCACAGCTGCATTATTCACAATAGCCAGAAGGTAGAAGCAACCAAATTGTCCATTTGTGAATGAATGGATAAACAGAATGTGGTGTACACATACAGTGGAATGTTATTCATCCTTAAAAAGCAGGGAAATTTTGACACATTCTACAACATAAATGACCTTTAAAGACATTATGTTAAATGAAATAAGTCAATCATAAAGGACAAATAGTCAATTCAGTGAAACATAAAAGAATAGTGGTTACCGGAAGTTTGGGGAGGGAGAAATAAGAAGGAGTTGTTTAATGGGTACAGGTAAAATGGTTAATATGGTAAATCTTATGTTATACATAACTTATCATCATTAAAAATTTTCAAAGTTCAACTGAATGGTGATAGCAAAAACATAGTAACAGTGTTTTTCTGGGGTTGGTTGAATTAAATGATTGTTATTTTCTTATTTTTATGTATTGTCTAAAATTATTATTATAATTGGATGTTTATATTTTATAATCAAAAGTTATTAAAATTACTAAGTTAGGACCATCTAATAAATGCAAGTTGAATATATATTTCCAACTTGGCTTCAGATCAACTAAATTATTACATAATATTCTATATGTATGAGTGCTGGAGGCACACAATGAATATCTATTAAGATGCATATCAATTACTGTAACTTGCTATTAATGATAATTTAAATACTACTGATGAATGGTCTTAATTATTAAATCTAGAAGCCAATTTTTTCATGTTTGTAAGATACTTCTTCAAAATTAATAAATTAATTTTACTGAACTATTTGAATACCCTTTACAGAAACATAAGACACTGTGTTAGTTATTGTCATGGTTAAAGGAAAAAATCAGGTCAAGTTTCAGATCTAAAGGAATATGTTGATATAGTGGCTTATACTATTCTCTTTTTAACTTTTATTGTTTACATCATTAAAGATGTCCCCATTTCCCTCCCTTTGCCACCCTCATCTCCCCTTTCCTTTGGCCATCACCACATTGTTGTTTTTGTCTATGGGTTATGCAGATATGTTCTTTGGCTAATCCCTTCATCTTCTTTCATCCATCTTTAAAGTATATTCTGCCCTGGCTGATTTGGCTCAGTGGATTAAGTACTGGCCTCTGAAACAAAAGGTCACCTGATTTGATTCCCCACCAGGGCACATGCCTAGGTTGTGGGCTAGGTCCCTAGTTGAGTGTGTGCGAGAGGCAACAACACATTGAAAAAGTATCACCCACTTTCTATGCCTCTCTTTCCCTCTCTTTAAAAATTAATAAATAAAATCTTTAAAAAAATAACTAAAGTACCATAGTCCCTCCCTATATCACGGTTCACTTATCACGGCCTCAGTGTATCATGGGATTTTAAAAAATAGTATATTTAATCATTTATTGTGGATTTTTCACTATATCGCAGGATTTTGCGGTACTGTATACATATGTTGTTAAAGTTACATAGGTTTAAGAGTGTAGAATATTTTTAAGAACACAAGTACTGTTTATAAAAGTATGGAAAAGGTTAATAAGGGAATTGGAAAGGTTAATAAGGGACTGGGAATGGTTTATATGTGTGTGGGAAGGGTTTATAAAGCCTTAAAATATATATAAATACTAAAATAAATATAAAGTTCCTACTTCACGGATTTTCTTTTTTTTATTTTATTTTTTGATCTTTCAATTACAGTTGTCCCATTTTCCCCCCATTGCTCCCCCCACCCAGCCCACCCCTTCTCCCACAATCATATCCCTCCCTGTTGTCCATGTCCATGAGTCATTTATACACGTTGCTTGACTAAACCCTTCCCTCACTTATCCCCCTTCTCTCCCTCCCCCCTCCCCCCTACTGATTGTTATTCTGCTCCTTGTCCTATTTAGTTCATTTGTTTTACTTCGCGGATTTTCACCTATCGTGGTGTGGGGGGCGGGGGGGGGATCTAGAATGTAATACCCGCAATAAGTGAGGGAACACTGTACTCCATTCTTATAGATGAAATATATTTCCCCATACCACATTGCCCAATGAATTGTGAGAACAAGTGGTGTAAGCCCACATTTTATTTTTTATATAATTAGTAAACATTATATTTGGAGCAATTGTGGTTTCACAGAAAAATGGAAGGGCAGGTCAGAGATTTCCCATTGACTTCCTACCCCCACACATGCATAGCCTTCCCTATTATAAACATGACCCACCAGAGTGATACATTTTTTATAATTGATGGACCTACACAGACACATCATTAGCACCCAAAGTCCATAATTTATATTAGAGTTTACTCTTTGAGTTGTACATTCCATTGGGTTTTGACAGATATATTATGATATGTTTCCACTCTTATGGTATCACACAGAATAGTTTCACTGACCTAAAAATCCCCCACACTCCACCATCTATTCGCCTCGCCCTGCCTTCTCACCCCTGGCAACCAATAATCTTTTTTTCCATCTCCATACTTTTGTCTTCTACAGGATGTTATATAATTAGAATCACACAGTTTATAGCCTTTTCATATTAGCTTCTTTCACTTAGTGATATACACAAGTATTTCTGATGTCTTTTCATGACCTGATAGCTCATTTGTTTTTAGCACTAAATAATATTAAATTGCTTGGATGTACCACCGTTTATTTATCCATTCACCTACTGAAGGATATATTGGTTGCTTTCAAGTTTTAGTAATCACGGATAAAGCTGCTATAAACATCCATGTGCAGATGTGAATGCCCCTTTTAACAAATCTTTAAGACCTTTCATGGTTCCTTCATGTATTTAAAATATATATTTTACTGATTATGCTGTTACAGGAGTCCCAAATTTTTCCCCCTTTGCTTCCCTCAACCCAGTACCCCCTTCCATCCACCAATCCCAACCTCCTTAGTTCATGTCCATGGGTTGTTCATATAAGTTCTTTGGCTTCACCCTTTCCTACATTTTTCTTAACTTACTCCTGTCTATGTTGTACCAACCAATTATGCTTCTTAATCCCTGCACCATTTCCCCATTTCTCCCCCTTCCCCCTCCTAGCTGATAACCCTCCCAAATGATCCCCATACCTATGATTCTGTTCTTCTTCTGGTTTGCTTAGTTGGATTTTGTTTGTATTTTTTAGATTCAGTTGTTGATAGTTGTGAGTTTGTTGTCATTTTAATGTTCATAATTTTGATCTTCTTTTTCTTAAGTAATCCTTTTGACATTTCATATAATAATAGCTTGGTAATGATGAACTCCTTTAGCTTTACCTTGTCTGGGAAGCACTTTATCTGCCCTTCCATTCTAAATGATAGCTTTGCTGGATAGAGTAATCTTGGTTGCAAGTCCTTGGTTTTCATCACCTTGAATAGTTCTTGACAGTCTCTTCTTGCCTGCAAAGTTTTTTTTTTTTTTTTTTTTTGAGAAATCAGCTGATAGTCTTCTATGCACCCCTTTGTAGGTAACTCTTTGCTTTTCTCTTGCTGCTTTTAAGATTCTCTATCTTTCACCTTTGACATTTTACTGATGATGTGTCTTGGTGAGGTCTTCTTTGAGTCTAGCTTGTTTGGGATTCTCTTTGTTTCCTGGACTTGTATGTCTATTTCTTTTGCCAAATTTGGGAAGTTTTCCTTCTTTATTTTCTCACAAAAGTTTTCAATTTGTTGCTCTTTATCTTCTTCTTCTGGCACCCCCGTGGTTCAGACATTGGCATGTTTAAAGTTGTCCCAGGGGTTCCTAACCTCTCCTCATTTTTTTCAATTCCTGTTTCCTCATTCTGTACTGGTTGGCTGTTTATTTCTTCTTTATATTCCAAATCATTGATTTTTACCCTGGTTTCCTTCCCTTCACCACTGGTTTTGTGTGGATTATCATTAGTTTCATTTAGCATAGCCTTCACTTCTTCCCTTATGCTTTTGCCATACTTAAGCATATCTGTCAAGCCTGTGAGCATCTTAATCACCAGTGTTTTGATCTCTGCGTGTTAGGTTGGCTATCTCCTCGTTTGTTAAGTTGGCTATCTCCTTGTTGTTTAGTTCTCCCACTGGAACCTTGATCCATTCTGAACTCTTTTGGGCCATACTTTTCTGTCTGCTCATCTTGATAGGCTCCTGTGTTTGTTTGCCTCCGTGTCTTAGGTAGAGCTGTCACACTTGTTATGTTTAAGGGGCAGAGCCTTAGATATCCACACGGGAGACCTGTTTCACCACGTTGTAACACTGTTTGTGGGGGAGGGGTCTGAGAGGAAACAATGCCACTTGCTCAGCACTCACCCTTTTTCCAGGCACTTCTCCCACTTTGTTTGGGACTGGTGCCTCTCTAGGTGTTGCCCTGGCTGTCGTTCCCAGAGTGGATAGGTCTGAGGATGTTCTAGGACCATAGGGGCCCTTTAAATAAATGGACTCTGATGAGAGACCAGCAGTTTCTTCCTCTGCTCCAACCCCCACTGGTTTGCACAGTGAGAAGCAATGAGGCTTGATTTTCCCCAGTGCTGGGATTGTGAGATGCATGGTCTGGTCTGGTGCTGGGAGCACTCCCCAGGTGTCCCTCCCTTTAAAAGGTGTTACTGTGCTTCCTGCCAGCCTGCCACTGCTCTGCCACCACACCGATCTGGCTCCACTCCTCCTACCTGTCTGGATGAGTACAGTATTCCCTCACTTATCAGAGTGGTTACATTCTAGACCACCCCCCATGACAGGTGAAAATCCACGAAGTAGGAACTTCACATTTATTTTAAGGCTTTATAAACCCTTTCCACACACTTATAAGCCATTCCCAGTCCCTTATTAACATTTCCCACTCTCTTATTAATCTTTCCTACCCTTTTATAAACACTACTTATGTTCTTAAACATATTCTACACTCTTAAACCTATGTAACTTTAACAACATACATATACAGTATGGCAAAATCCCGCTATTTAGTGGAAAATGTGCGATAAATAATTAAATACAATATTTTAAAAATTCCACAATAGAGTGAGACTGCAATAAGTGAACCATGATATATAGAGAGACTACTGCATTTCTTCTTTATGTCTTTGTTTGTTGGATTTCTGTGTAGCTCCATTTCCTGGAACTTCTGGTTTTCTCTAGTTTTGAGGTAGTTGTATTCCTTCTTAGTTGTGGAGGGAGATGCAGCATGTCTGTCTAGGCCTCCATCTTGGCCAAAAGTCTTGTTCCTCCATGTTTTTTTTTCTTTGACCTACAGGTGGCACTATTTTACATTGGGTCAGCTCCATTAGCCTGCACACATCCTGGAGGATAGAAGCTGCATGCAGAACTATCATTAATCCAAAATGGACTTTTATCATATGCAACATCCTTTATAACAGCAATTTAATATAGCCTATCTTGATAAGCAGACAGCTTATATGTCTACACCACAAAACAAAGTACTCCCTAGGGAAGAGTGCTCCTCCTGTGATAATTTTCTGAAATACAGGCACCTGTTTTTCAATAGCACTTAATAGAAAATTTCTGTTCCTAGAGAAATTTAACTGGGTAGCTTTACCCATCCATCCTTCTTTAATTCAAGAAAAATGAGGGTCCAGTTGCTGAGCATGTGCTCAGAAAATTTGAGTTCTTCATTATTACTTTGCCTTTGGCCAATCTGAACCACAGTTGCCTTTCTTACATGTCCTGGGTCTCAATTTGTTGCTCAGTTAGTATCCTTATTAATCTATTATATCATCCTCTAGAGTTGAGTCATTGGTTCATTTTTGCAACTTTGAATGCTGAGTGATGCTAGCTCCATCCAATAGCAGGCTTTCACTTATTTTCAATGATTTCAGTGACATTAATTAATGAAGAGCCCTTAACTTGGAGGCAGTTGAAGAAGCAACCACAAGACCCATAGAATGCCTTTGAATTATGGCTTGCAAAATAAATGAACTTGTCCTTCTCAGCAGCAGCAACCTTCAGAATTGCTCACTAGAAATACTGGCTCTTATGTTATCTCATGGTTAAGCACACCTATACCCTCTGTTAAGGTACACTACAGAAAAAGATGTTCTCAGGCTGAACAATCATCTCCTTCGGGTCCAAGATATTTCTGAATATCCCTAGACAGTAACTCACTAAAATAGAGAAGCAGCCTGGCCTTCATTCTACCACATCTATGTATTGCTTAGATACCAGGTCCTCTTTATCTAATCTAAAAATAAATGTTAAAGAATTTTGTATGACAAAAGGTGCTGATGTAATTGGTTTATTGTTGTTACTGATCTGTTGTTATCTGTGTGTTTGGGGTTAGAAACTCTCAAGGGAGCAAATTGAACTACTGGTTCAGGAGGAGAGATTTATTCTTTTAATAAACTTGGAAATGGAGCCTCTTCTCTCTCAAATCATATGTCATACAAACCTGGTACCAGCAATTACCATTAGTAATCCAGATGGGCAGCTCCAAAGCCATTTACAGACAATTGATATGAAGCACAATTTGAGATCCATTTATAAAACCTCCATCTTCACATCATTATAGTATGTTAGTGCAAGAGCTGGTTACTCCCAGGCAGGGTTTACCCAACTTCACTTGGGAAACTTTATAATTCCTCAACTTATTGCTTGACTGGATCCTTAAAATCAGAGAGTGAAAATATAACAATTTTCTCAAAAAAGGTTAGCAAGGATCTAAGGTTCCTCAATATAGACTACTTATTAGAGTATTGGTTATTCTGAGAATATAGCCAAGCTTCAAATGCTCTAGGAAAAGCAAAGAAATTTGTATTCAGATCATATTACACTTAAAAATGACTACTTGAGGACAACTAATAAGAGAGAATGCTGGTAGATGTCTTGGTTAATTAGCCTGCTTAAATTTTAAAGGCTAATAATAGATAAAAAATTTATAACCTACTGATGTCTCTATAATATCTGTATAGTCTAAAATGATCTTATTTATGCCCATGGCTTTAAATATCATCTTTATGTTTTGTGATTTCCATATTTATGTTCCCAGACCAAATCTCTTTTCTGAGATCCAGCCTCTCATTTCAAACTACGTATCTGGCACCTTTACTTAGGTGTTTTTAAGGATATTTTGATCTTAGGATAACTAAGATAAAACACTGGAGTTCTGACCTTTATCTGGTCCCAATCCCAAGCTTCTTCCTCTCAGAATATGGCACCAGCGTGATCTACATATGGGGAATATCTTCAGTAGGCCTATCTGTGCTTAAATACACTAGGAACTTGCCATAGAAATAAAATCTTCCTTAAAATAGTCAGAGACTAGTATTCAATAATGTCAAAGAAGGGTCTTCTTTTCTTTTTAAAAATATTTTATTATTTTTAATTAATGTTTTATTGCTTACACTATTACAGTTGTTGAAATTTTTTCCCTTCACCCCTCTCCACCCAGCCCAAGCTCCAGTTCTGTAGTCAATCCGCACACCATTGTCTGTGTCCATGGGTTCATCATACATGTTTCTTGACTAATCCATTCATCTTCTTTCAAACATTCCCTCTCTCCCTCCTCCCCTCTTACCACTGGTAGTTTTTTTCCATTTTGCTCATTATTTTGTTCATTAGATTCCTCTTATAAGTGAGACCATATGATAATTTTTAATTGTATTTTTCCACCTTTACCATTTACCCCCTTTACCCTCTTCACCTCCGCCCTCCAATCACCACACTATTGTTCATGTCCATGAGTTTCCTTTTTTGCTGGATCCCTGACCTAACCACCCCCAACCCAGAGCTCTCAGCCTGCTCTCTCTGAGTCTGTCTCTGTTTTGCTTGTTAGTTCAGTTGATCAGATTACACATACGAGTGAAATCATATGTATTGGCTTTCTCTGATTGTCTTATTTCACTTAGCGTAATGTTATCCAGTCTTATTTTCTTACTGAGAAATGCCAACGTTAATTTTCCAATTCCTGATTTTCAGTCTTCCGAGTTTTACGTATAACTTTAAAGTGTTCCAAAAAAAAAAAAAAAAAACATGTAAAAGAAATAGAATTTGGACTTCTGGCCAAGATGGAGGCCTAGACTGACATGCTCTGTCTCCCTCCACAACTAAGAAGGACTACAACTACCGCAAAACCAGAAATAACCAGAAGTTCCAGAAAATAAAGCTACATGGAAGTCCAACATATGAAGTTATAAACAAGTGGTGCTCATCTGGTTGGGTAGGAGGGGCGAAGCCGGGGCAGAGAGATGATGGTGCTGGCGGTAGCTGCATTGATGAGTGGTGGGACTGTGATAAGCACAGACACCTGTATTTAAGGGGAGGCAAGAAGCGCCAGGAGCAACCCCAGCTGCAGTCCAGACCCGTCAGCTCATGATTCCAATGCCAGGGAAGGCAGACCCCCATTGCCTCAGACTGTGAGTCCCAGAGTGTGGGGACCAAGAAGGAGGCTCCCAGTCTCTCAGCGGAGAGTGAACAACAGGAATCCATTTTGGACTCCCGCCCCCACAGAAAGTGCCACAGTGTGGTGAGAAGGGTCGCTCAGTGGTGATGAGTACACAGGGCCCCGCCCCCTATAGCGTAGGAGGTGTGACAGCCCCGCCCAAGAAGAAAAGGTAAACAAACCTGTCAGGATTGCAGGGATGATGATAGAGATACCAATCACGCAGCTGACCAGAAAGCAAATACGCCAATTAACAGACGAACAGCTAGATAATCTTTCTCAGGCTCAGTTCGGAACTATAGTTATAAAACAGCTTACGGAAATAACAGGGGACTTAATCAAGACAGGGAAGGAATGAAGGCTAGTCCTGCTGAAATGAATGAAACCACATATGAAACAAGTGGTAAGAAAAGGAAAACTAGGGATCAAACCAACAAATCAGAACATAGAAAGGAAGAGTCAACCAGTGCAGAAAGAGGAAACAAAAAGTGAGGAAAATGAGGAGAAGCTCAGAAACCTCTGGGACAACTATAAGAGAGTGAATATTTGAATCATAGGGTTGCCAGAAGGTGAAGAAGAACAAGAAATTGAAAAATTATGTGAAAAAATAATGAAGCAGTACTTTCCTAACTCGGGGAAGGAAATAGACTTACAGGTCCAGGAAGCACAGAGTTCCAGATAAATTGGACCCAGGGAGAACCACACCAAGACACATTATAATCAAAATGTCAAAAATTAAAGATAAAGAGAGAATCTTAAAAGCAGCAAGAGAGAAGAGAAGAATTATGTACAAAGGGGTCCCAATTAAATTTCTCAAAGGAGACTCTGCAGGCAAGAAGGGACTGGCAAGAAATATTCAAAGTAATGAAAATCAAAAACCTACAGCCACGATTACTTTATCCAGCAAAGCTATCATTCAGAATAGAAGGGCAGAGAAAGTGCTTCCAGGACAAAGTAAAACTGAAGGAGTTCATTAGATCCAAACCACTGTTACATGAGATGTCAAAGGGACTTGTTTAGAAGAAGGAGGGTCAAAACCATGCACATTGAAATGAAAACTGTATTACAGCAACCAACAACAGAAGCTACGGAATCAAAACAAAGGCAAATAAGTAGGCAATGAGAGTGGAAAAAGAATTATAGGTTGGGGAACATATTGGGGGGAGGTCAGTGGGGAGGGGGAAGGGGGAAAGGGAGGGTGATGATGCAGGGATTAAGAAGCATAGTAGGAGGGAGTGGAGTAGACAGGAAGATGCTGAGAAGAACTATATGCACAACCAATGGGTATGGACTAACGGGGGGGGAGGCAACTGGAGGATGTGTGTCACTGAGTTCAGGGGAGAAGAGGGAAAAGAAGTTGGGACAACTGTAACAGCATAATCAATAAAAAATATTTTTAAAAAAAGTTAAAATAATCTAAAAAAATAAAAAAGAAATAGGATTTACCTTTGGAATTCCTTATATAAGCTCACATTTTTCCCTATTGACATATAAAATAAAAAAGAACAATAAAATTTTATATGAGCACTAACTTTTATTTAATCTTATCTTTTTCCTTTTTTATATTGCTGTTGCTGTCTCTAAAAAATTAGGAAGGCAAGTATTAGTCTCCTGGGTCAAAAGAAAAAAAAGATAAACTTACTTAAATAAAGTAGCAAAATAAAATAAAATTAAGATTTTTGTCTCATTTTTTATATTATTATTTCTAAGTTGTCTATCTCAGCGTGAGAAATCAGCGCATTACCTCCAGCCGGATACTGATTATTTCTTAGCCTAATACATCTACTGGGCAAAGAGTGGGTGCCCTATAAATATCTGCGATTAATTAAACTGTAGGGGTGGAGACAGATGCAGAAAAGATGAAGAGATGATTTATTCTGTTAAATTAATAAATAATTACAATGAATACCTGTAAGGCCACATGGCATTTTTTACCATCTAATAATTTTCTAATGTTACAAGAGTTTATAAAAGAAACTGTTTAACTCAATACCCATTGAGAAAACTCTAAAGTTGCAGGAGAGAGGACCTTCTATAGCCTCCCCTTAATACTAAAAAGGTACATAAAAACACTTGTAGCCAATAGCCCAACTATTACTCAATGTGTGAGGTGGAATTAACATAATGTTTCTAAATCCCAGTATAAAAGCAAATCCAAGATCACTTGTATTCTGACCCTAAACCATTGGATAAAAATAAAAGAGACTCTGAGGATGACTCATGATCCATTCTACCCAAAAATATGCATCCTGCAAAACAGACATATGGAGGAGACATCCTGAGTTTAACTTAGATATATTAACAGAAATTCCCACTCCATAAATTTTGGGAAAAAAGAGCAGGTGTGTAATTGGTTGTCAACATGTAAAAGATGCTGAGTTATTCTCACCTCAATAATTTTTGCCTCTATTACTTAGTAAGAAGAAATAAAAATTTAACAATTGGTTCCAAATATGAGAAAAAATTTTAAAGAAAGAAAGTGAGCAAACTGATAAAGCTTCCATATCCAAAGTCTGCTCTTCAAAGAAACAAAGACAATGCATCTAAAGATCCATCATCCTCCCTTGATGAAGAAGGAAGTCCACCATGAAACAAAACACAGAATTCCATCACCACCCCCAAGGGCAGGGACAGGCAGGAGAAGTCTATAGAGTAACTGTCCTTCATGATTGAGGAAAGAGTTTCTCCAAAGCAGCAAAATTAAATGAAATTGGGCTATTCTTGGTAATTATATTTTTCTGCTACTCTGAGATCTGAGAGATAGTATGAAAAAACCTTTATCAGGAATGAAATAACAAGGTTATTTTCCATACAGCAAACCACATGGACAGTGGCATTGGTATTGGTTTCCCAGAGAAAGCTAATCATTTTTGCCTTCCAGAACTATCTGGCTGGTTCATTTAGGAAAGTAGGAATGCATGCTGGGGCTTGGGTGGCTAAAAGAGGCCCACTGGGAAAAGCAACAACAAAAAAATAACCTACTGTGTTTTTCTTCCCACATCAATCAGGCAGAGGAGTAAGTCTCCTTAGAGAGCTGAAGAGGCCAGTGGGCTGGGGGGCAGGGTTTGTGCTTCACTGAATGAAGGAATCCTGGCTATGTTTTGGTCACTGTTTCCGAAACCTATACTGTATAATTTCTTTCTTGAGCTATTTAGAATATCATTTGTCCAATACTTCAAAAAGGGGAAATAACTGAATTAAGGGGTGAAAGCTGCCATGGAATTTAGAGCTCAATGATTACAACATGAGTTTTGGAGCCAGAAACACCTGAGTTTGGATCCCATTGCTACGTATTAGCTCTATGATCAAGTGAGGTCACTTGAATTCTCCCAGTCTCTGTGTCATTGCCTGTCAAATGGATATGGTAAAGTCATCTACAGTAGTGTAACCACAAGAAGGAAATAAATCACTTAAAGTGCTTAGCACAATACATAGCAGATAACAAATATAACGAGCAGTTGTAATCATTACAATTAATAGTAATTTACTCAATAACCATAACTTATAAGTCATTAAAAGACTATATTTCTTTAGTTTTGTTTCAGAAGGCTGATTTTAGTTCATGGCAATTATTGATGTCAAGGCACAGTAAGTATTAATTCTTAAAGAAAATTTTTTATTCTATTTTTTATTCCCATCCCCCAATACCCTCACCTTTGGCAACCAGCAGCTTCTTCTCTATGGGTCTGTTCCTGTTTATTCGTTTATTTTATTTTTTAGATTCTACATATAAGAGAGAACATATGGTATTTGTCCTTCTCTGTTCCCCAACCTGGAAGTTCTTTTAACCCTATCCTTTTGAGTTTTTATGGAGGTTTCATCACATAGGTGTGGTTGAAAAAAATCATTGGCCATTGGAAACTGATTCAGTCCCCAATTCCATTCTTTTCCTGAGGTCAGAGGATGGGATTGAAATTTTCAATCCTTCAATCACATGGTTGGCTCCCCTGGCAACCAACCCCCATCCTTTGGTGGTTTCTGAAAAACATCTCATTAATATCTCATTATTGCTCTCCTTACTTAGGAAATTGCAAGAGCTTTAGAAGCTTCATGACTGAAACAGGATAAAGACCAAATACATATTTCTTATTATTTCACAGTCTCCTCTGATTTTCTTCAGGAATACATGAAAATAGTTAATAAAGTTATTTTTTTCAGTATTAGAAATATTACCTTTTCCTTTTCCCAATAAAATTAGAGGCTGAAGTCAAATATAGTGAAAAGGAAACTGCATTTAAGTTCAGTGGATATACTAACCTGGAATTACACATGACTGGCCTTATCTAACCTGGGCAAATTGTTTACCAACTCCGAGTCTAACAGGTCTGAATTGTCTATTAACTTAATAGCTAATATAAAAAATGTTTTGAAACTGATGGAAGATGATTATGGAAATGGAACTTGAAAGCGTTATTGCTACCACTAAAACGTAAATATGGAAACCACTTCACAAACACTGGAAATTGGTAAATGGAGAGCCACTGTTATCCTTTCGTTTTCATCTATGTCACTTAACTCAATTTTCTATGTGTCTGTTAGGCCAGAGATAAGTCACTAAATTTCAAAATAGGAAATATTTTTAGAGTTTAGTCATCTAAAACAAGCCAAACTATTCCAGATCAAATGTGACCTATTTTACAGACCTTTAGGAAAGGTAATTTCAAAACATCTTTTGATAACTCATTTCAATGTCAAATTGTTAAAAAGGATATATTTCTATTTTTAAAAATACTTGTCTTTTCTACTTACAAATAAATTTAATCTACTACCAACAGGAAATTCTAAAAATAACCAATGTAACAAATGACAACTGACAGTTTTTAAGCATCTACTTGTTGTGTATTCACCTTCTGTTAATTATATCCAGCACACAAACCCTTGTAAAAATTAGTATTACGATCCCATTTTACAGATGATGACACTGAGGTTCAAAAAGCTATTTGTCCAAAGTTAAACAGCAAATGAGTAGCAAAACAAAAATGGAACCATAATAATAATAATTAATGTTGAGTGTTTTAGGTTTTTTTCTCTATGCTGTGATGTTCAAGAAAGCCTTTTCCCCATCTTGTTTCAGAATCCTTTGTTGAGATTATTGAAAGTAAAGCCTGCACAGCAGCCCCGGGCCAGTGGCTCAGTTGGTTAGAGCATTGTCCCTTAAAGCAAAAGGTTGTGGTCCAAACTTGACCCTCATTCAGGGCACATATCCAGGTTGTGGGTTAGATCCCTGGTCAAGGTACCTACAAGAGAAAACCAATCTGTTTCTCTCTCACATCGATGTTTTTCTCTGTCTCTTTCTCTCCCTTCCATTCTCTCTAAAATCAGTAAACATATCCTTGAGTGAGAATTTTTTTAAAATTTTTTTAAAGAAAAGCTAGCATTTTGACTCAGCACAGTTAATTAATCCCAAAGTATGTGATGCTTAATTTTTCTATTTCAAATTACAGGTGTAGAAGCAGCCTTTATAAGAAAAGCAGCTAGAGAAGCAGGTACTATAGAAAAAGCCATCTATTGGAAAGGGACAAAAAAAGGAAAGAAATCCTCAAGTTGTGTGTAGCTAAAGTACCTAATCTGCAAGTGCCCTGTGTTTCCCAAGAACTGCCATCTCTCCTTCCTTGCATAATTGTGTAAGTAAAGCCTAATTACCCATGTATACAAAGTAGCAACTTGATTGGGCAAAAATCTAGGTATGTTGCCTCAGAATGGTCTCAGAGCATCATCACCAAAACCCTGACTAAGGAAAGACATTGGGATGCCCACACACGCGGATCTGCCCCCATACACAGGCAGCAAAAAAGGATGCAGGTGTGGGGTTTAGGAATAGAGGAGACTGGTAAAGATTTTGACAAGATATTAATAGGTGGCTGACCAGGTTGATTTCAGCTAGAGACAAGCTGACCTGGATTGGTCTGTAAAAACATGCAAGTTTTGCCCTATGTGTATGATAAGGGACAGTTCTCCTGCTGTTTTTCTGAACAAAGAAAGGACAGGCAGAGCTTTCTAACCTGCTGCTACAGCATCTGCTCGTGGCGGATGATGGCCGGCAGTGCTTCTAAGCAGGCAGGACGAGAGAGGCGCAGATCTAGAATCAACAGAAGGAAATCGTTGGGTTGGCTCTTCCTGCGTCTGTGCATACTTTCACGTGAGCTGCTTCATGCAGGACTAGCAGAAGCTGTTTGGGGTTAGGAATGCTGAAAGAGCACCCAGCTAAACTGCATGTCAGTGCTCACAAACTATGCTTTAGAGCAGTGGTTCTCAAACATGAACATGCATGAGAGCCACCTGGACTGCTTGTTTATGCACAGATTGCTGGGCCCACTCCCAGAGTTTCTGATTCCATCAATCCGTGGTGGAGACTGAAAATTTGCATTTTTGACAAGATCCAATGTGTCCTGATCCTGCTGCGAGTGAAAACACTGCAAGAACTACTGCTGTAGAATAACAACAACAACAAAAACAACTCTGGCTTCAGTTTTGGAAATTTCCTTTCCCTTATACCTCCGTCTGCCTCCGCCTCCCAAAGTTTCCCATTTGTGAAGGCCCTGGATGTCCTCTTTTCCATCATCTATCACAAGATGACCCCTCATGGGTAGTTAAAAAATGGCAAATATCTTCTAAATTACTTTTAAGTCTAGACATTAATAGGATATCTAGAATAATATCAATTTGGGTATATCAAATAATAAGGAGGAAATCAACTTATATCCTATTACCATTTTAACCACATGGTCAGAGTAAAAGTTTCAACCATTTATTTAGCTGTAGATTAAGCCAAACAAATACCTATCACAGCTGGCAATAAAAAACTCTTCTGCATAAATGGGTAGCATAATTTATCAATTAACATTCACAGGGTCTAGTTGAATGAAAGGTGTGAAAGAAATTTGAATCCTTAAACCTCATTGTTACATTTTTTTAATTTTTTGCAAACAATAATGCTGCTTATCCTGGATACAATAAAAAAGTAGTCACACTGTTGGTAAAAAGATCTAAAACAGAAATACATGTGATAGTCTCTTTCCCCTTGCACTTTCCTTGTACAAAATTTGTAAGAATTACACTCCTGATTTACCAGACACTGAATTTACAGACATACCTTGGAAATATTGCATGTTGCATTTCAGGCCACAGTAATAAAGTGAGCATCTCAATAAAGCAAGTCATTACTTTTTTTTTTTTTTTTTTTTTTTTTTTTTTTGCTGGTGGAGGGCCTTGCCTTCAATTTGTAAAAAACACAACACCTATGAAGCACATTAAAGTGAAGTGCAATAAAATGAGGTATGCCTGTAGTGACCAAGAAATAGTGCCACTTAATCATTAGTGTGTATCAGTAGCTCCTCAAAGTCTTAGTCAAAAAGCATAATCCCAAAACCACTCTGGTGAAAGGGCCCAGGAATCTGTTTTAACAAGCATCCAGGTGACATTAAGCCCCATGCTGATGAGCACAGACAAGGGTGAGTGATGCTTCCAGGGCTCCTTGAAAGAAAAAATCCAACATCTTACACAGCCTAATAGCAAAGGCTATTGATGGCAGCTTTTAGAGAACAGTGAAATTCATTGTCCCATGTTAATGATAACTGAGGTTGGCTATCCTTTGACCAATAAGTATGTAAAGAGAGGTCAATCACTTCATGTTATCTAGCTGCAATAATAGATATGAAGTTTAATATTCCTTTAGGACACTAACATATGAGGGATAGTAGTTGAACTCACAACTATATTATTACAATGTTTTAGTAAATCCGATAAATTTGAGGAAGTTATTTTTACATTGATTATTTTTACAAAGGTTAATAAAAAAGAGGTAGTTCCATTTATATTATTATTGAGAACTAAAATAATAATAATCCCATATATTCATTTAAAAGTCATTTTCAAAATAACATAATATTTATTACCTGATTTGCTTTTCTAGAAAACTATGAGAAGCAATAAGGGCAAGCATGTTAATTCTATTTTACAAATGACGAAGATTCAGATGGATTAAAATGACATTGCCAAGGTCATCTGCCCATGAATATCAGAATCATATCTCAAAGCCAAGGTTTCTGACATTAAGACTTTACTATTGTAGAGTATTACTTTGTTATTACTAAAAAGCACTGAATTGTTAAAAAGTTGCTTTTTAAAAGAATTAACCTTTCTAAACAAATAACAATAATTATAATTATTTTCAGTTGTATACTTGCTCCAGCAAAATTTATCTTTAAATACCTAAGTCCTTTTGTGTGTATGCCTGTCAGGTAGGTCTTTTATGTGTTGTAAATTATACTCACTTTTCACTTTACTCCTACTCACATTTTCTATGTAATACTTCTGTTTTAGGAGGTTTCCCATAGGCAAACCACCAGCAGAATTCCACAAGTAATATTTGAGAAAGGACTAAAGAAGAAAGTCAAAAGGACTGCCCATCCCTTAATGAAAAGACAATAGCCTGTAACAAATGGGGTCTGGCTAGTCTTCACCACAACTCTCATAAAAATCTCTCATTTCCATTCTCATTTATCCTCCCCCCCACCTCTCTTCCTCTCTCTCTCTCTCTCTCTCTCTCTCTCTCTCCCCCTCATTCCCTCTCTACCTTTCTTTCTCTCTTTGTCCTCCCCTCCCCACAAAGTAATTATTTGGAAAGTTTACAGGTCAATACAACTTTGATGAAAATTGTATGGATTTATACATGATCTTATCTCCAACAATACTGAATACTTTGAAATTCTCACTTAACATCATATTACATAAGGTAATGGCTCAATATATCAGTTATGGAACAGCTTGACCTTGGTTAATATCAGATTAAAAGATATTTTTACCATTTGTTTTTTTTTCTTAATAATATCATAAATCAATGGCTTATTTCCTAAATAAATTAACATTAGGTCTCTTAGTCCTGATTTGGAAATGTCAACTATTTTAAAGTTGATACATTGCAATTTACTTTTTAATTATAAATCCTATTGCTATTTAAAAGGTTCCCTTGTAATGTGTGAGTAGTTAGTCACTAAAGAGGACTAAGAGCATGTACTGTTTACCAGTCTGTAAACAAAGTACTGAAGTTCAACTAAAAGGCCACTTCTCTATGAGCAACTACAATATACCTGGAATATATAAGGCAAATTTTTAAAATTCAGAAAATATGATGTCATTTTACCAAGATAATAATTCTAATTATTTAATTTTTTCCATTTTTAAACTCAGTATTAAAATGATGCTTGTAATAATAGTAGTAGTAGTAATAATAATAACAATAATAAAAAATAGACCTCCACTAAAAATAGAATCCGGATGGCCTGTAGGGGGAGCTTTCATGACCTACCTTAATCTCAGGGCCCTAGAGAACTCGTTCTTTGTAACAGTCCCCTGAACTTCCTTTTCCTCTCTGTAAAAGAATTTGCTCTCCTTTGTTCTAGCAAAATTGCACATGGCTCACCAAGGCTGCATGTTTCAGATTGCAGTCGTCTCCAGCGTCCACCCCAGCCCCCATAATAAACCTTTTTGTTGGAGAAATACCTGGCTTTTTGTTTATAATCAACATGTTTAATGCTGTCCATGTTATAGAAGAAAAAACTAATAGATGTCTTTAGCTGAAATTCTTCATAAGAAAAAATTTAAATGATAATAACATTTCACCACGCATGCTTTAAGATATAAAAATCCTAATGATAAAGTTGCCCCCTTTTTAAGTCTATGTCCCTGCTAAATTCTAAATTATCTTTTAAGAAATGTTTCAATTATGCAAATCATTGTTTTGTTAGATTTTAAAATGAGGAACCTTGTTCTCATGTTCATGCAAATTAAAAGAAATTTATTAAAAAGGCCAAGATTATCTCTTGTGATGGAAATAACCACCCTTCCCAACCCCCTTCTTTTTTCCCCCTTCCTTCTTTCCTCCTTCCCTACCTTTCTTTCTATCTTTCTTTCTTCCTTTCTTCTTGTCAAATTCTAGTTGAGAGCCCATGTACTATTTGCAGGATTGATTTTATATTCTGGGGAAACTTTTGTGTGTATATTAGCTTATGCAATATTAAAGAGAACTGAATCTCACTTTTATTTTTCACTCTCTGACTCGCTTCAGCAGCCTATTTTTCCCACTTGCTTAATTGTGGCTGCTCCTTCTTACACTATTCAGTCACCAATCTTTAAGGGCCCCAAACCCAGTCAACACTGCTAAATGCTCTCAGACTCAGGGCCTGTAGAGACACTACAGATGGCCAGTGCTGGATAAGCAAGGCTTAATGCCAGACACCAAAGTCAGAACTCAACAGGGAAGAAAGGGGAAAAGGAGTGGATAGTGATAACAATGTTCTTCATCCAACAGTTCTGTCTTTCTACAAGCATATGAGTATTTCACCTCTTTTTATTTGAAAAGAATAGATGACTTTTAAGGTTATGCATTAAGAAATATGAGCAGGACTTCCGGCCAAGATAGAGGCCTAGACTGACATGCTCCATCTCCCTCCACAACTAAGAAGGACTACAACTATCACAAAACCAAAAATAATCAGAAGTTCCAGAAAATAAAGCTACACGGAAGTCCAATGAATGAAATTACAAACAAGTGGTGCTCGTCCGGACGGGTAGGTGGGGTGAAGCTGGGGCAGAGAGATCAAGCTGGGCTAGCAATGACGAGCGGTGGGACCTGGTAAGCACAGACACCCATATTTAAGGGGAAGCGAGAAGCACCCAGGGACCACACCTGGCTGCAGACTAAATCCATAACCTCGAAATTCCAACGCTGGGAAAGGCAGACACACATTACCTCAGACTGTGAGGTCCAGATGGCATGAGAATGGAGGACGAGGCTCCCAGTCTCTCAGTGGAGAGTGAACAGCAGGAATCCATCTTGGATCCCCGCCGCCACACAAAGCGCCACAGTGTGGTGAGAAGGGTCGCCCTGTAGTGATGAGTGCACAGGGCTCCACCTCCTATAGCATAGGTGTGACAGCCCCGCCCAAGAAGGAAAGGTAAACAAACCTGTCAGGATGGCAGGAATAATGATTGAGATCCCAATCATGCAGCTGACCAGAAAGGAAATACGCAAATTAACCAACGAACTAATAGATAATCTTTCTGAGGCTCAGTTCAGAGCTATAGTCATAAGGCAGTTTATAGAACTAACAAAAGATCTTGAACAAGATGGGGAAGGAATGAAGGCTAGTCCTGCCGAAATGAATAAAAACACATACAAGACAAGTAGTAAGGAAAGGAAAACCAGGGATCAAATCAACAAATCGGAACATAGGGAAGGAACAAACAGTCAACCAGTGCGGAAAGAGGAAACAAAAAGTGAGGAATTTGAGGAGAGGCTCAGAAACCTCTGGGACAGCTATAAGCGAATGAACATTCAAATTATAGGGTTGCCAGAAGGTGAAGAAGAACAAGAAATTGAAAAATTACGTGAAAAAATAATGAAGCAGAACTTCCCTAACTTGGGGAAGGAAATAGACTTACAGGTCCAGGAAGCACAGAGAGTTCCAAAAAAACTGGACCCAGGGAGAACCACACCAAGGCACATTATAATCAAAATGTCAAAAATTAAAGAAAGAATCATAAAAGCAGCAAGAGAGAAGAAGAGAATTGTGTACAAAGGGGTACCAAATAGAGTATCAGCTGATTTATCAAAGAAGACTCTGCAGGGAAGAAGGGACTGGCAAGAAATATTCAAAGTAATGAAAATCAAAAACCTATAGTGAAGCTACCATTCAGAATAGAAGGGCAGAGAAAGTGCTTCCAGGATAAAGTAAAACTGAAGGAGTTCATTAGATCCAAACCACTGTTATATGAGGTGTTAAAGAGACTTCTTTAGAAGAAGGAGGATCAAAACCATGAACATTAAATTAAAAACTGTATCACAACAACCAACAACAGAAGCTAGGGAATCAAAACAAAGGCAGACTAAGTAGGCAACAAGAGTGGAAAAATAATTATAGGTATGGGGAACATATTGGGGGGAGGTCAGTGGGGAGGAGGAAGGGGGAAAGGGAGAGAGATGATGCAGGGATTAAGAAGCATAGTAGGAGGAAATGGAGTAGATATGAAGATGTTGAGAAGAACTATATGCACAACCAATGGGTATGGACTAAGGGGGGGACAACTGAAGGGAGGGGGGTCACTGGGTGGAGGGGAGCAGAGGGAAAAGAAATTAGGACAACTGGAACAGCATAATCAATAAAACATATTTAAAAAATAATAAAGAAATATGAGCAGATGGACTCTCATTTAAGACCATTAGAACTCAAAATTTAGTTCTAGTATAGTTTGAAACATATTTTGATTTTTTTTCTATGAAGCCAGTCTTCCTTCCTAACTTATTTAAATGACTTTGCATTTATTGAGCACACACCAACTGCTCTGTGATTCTGTAAGAAAATGTGACAAGTAGGTGGATAAAGTTAAAATACAACTTATACAATGAAAATGTATATACTCGTCACAGGCAATACTCAATGTTTAATGTATAATCTAAGTATAGATACCATAAGTTATATTACATATAACACAGATTAGTAGTAATATACTCTCACATATACTGTTGAGAAATAGTTTTTAGGGTTAAAATAAATCTAATGACTTGGAATGGGATCTATATTTTCTTATTCTACATAATTTTGTCATATATCCCTCTTCAAATACTTTAAAGGAAAAATAGCAATATAAACATCAAGTTCTATTAAATCAGAGGATGTAATAACACATAGAAACATAAAAGGGAATGACAAACATAGCAAATTCACAGAAAACTCAGCAGAGGAATGAAACATCCCCCCACCCAATGTTTACAGGGGTATGTATATATGGGGTATCTATAGTACACCTGAAAAAAAAATTCCTCCTATGCCTCCCAAAGATCATGAGATAAAAGTTAAAAATATAAACAACTATACCTTTACAGTTCTTTGAGCAAATCCCTGAGCTAGAGAATAACTGTGCTGAAAAATGGGACCTTCACTGTAAAGAAAAAGAGCAATACTAACAGATCTATTTAAGATTAAGTACATTCAGTTACACACAGCTGGATAAAAGTTCACAGTCACAAATCAAGTTCTGGTGCTTGGTGGAGTTAGTGGTTGAAAAAGAAAGGGAGTTTCCACTCAATTACTAATTAAACCTGAAATTGGATTTACATCAGCACCAAGAACAGAGCTATAGCAAAGCAGGAGTGTTAATGCCATCTCTCTTTCTTGATGGGGTCCAAATCACAGGACAATGTCCTGTCTCATTCTCACTGGTGGACAATAAACATGATAGACTTAGCAGTACATCTTAGATTATTTTCCCTTGATGTTTTTGGTAATCTTGACACCACATAGAAACATTCATCTTAACTGTGAGGGTAAGACAAAGCGAAAAACCCATTTTCTGAAGTCCTGCACTGTGTCAGGCACCATTCAAAAGACAAATACTTTTCAAAGTGAAAATCTCTTTTTCTTTCTCAGAAAATCAGTTGCAATCTGAGAATTTAAAAATATAACAATAAAAATATATATTAGGAGGGGGCATACTAGCTGCCCATTGTCCTCATAGTTGACCTTTCCCACTCTCACATTTAATACAAAGTGGATTTCTCTGATTCTCACCTAATTGGTTTATCTTGTGTGTTCAGAAGACTGTCTCGGGATAGAGACTGGGTCCAGTGAATTCACTTACAGCACCAGGATCAATGGTGACACTGGGAACAAAAATGAACTTTAAAGAATAGACTGGCATCAAGGGAAGATGCCATGGTGTTGAGGAAATGAAAACAATTGCCTCCTGAGGTTTCCCCTATCAAAGACACTGTCCTGATTTGGAAAAAATAGAAAATTGAACAGAAATGTGCTGCTCTCAAGGAGCAGAAACAAGAACTATAGTATAAATTACTAGCAAATCACTAGGAGCAGTGAACAGGCTGCAGAGGTTTAGTTTAGAGAGAGAGAGAGAGAGTTGAAAGGGAGATAATGTAGACACGCAGTGGGACTTTAAATTCAGAACCTTGTGTTGGATAGGATTAGACAGTTCCTGTGGTAGTTCCACAGAAGAAATATAGAGCTTGGGGACATCATCCCACTTAGCATGAAATCTTGTGTAATTGTAACAGTGGCTTTTATGCATACATTTTAACCCACAAAACCACACTGAGAGGTGGGAGAGGTATTATCATTTTTTTTCTTTTTTTTTTTCTTTTGGTTTTTAAATTACAGTTGTCCCCTTTTCCCCTAATTTCTCTCCCCCACCCAACCCACCCCCTCTCCCGCAATCATATCCCTCCCCGTTGTCCATGTCCATGAGTCTTTTATACAGGCTCTTTAATTAAACCCTTCCCTTACTTATCCCCCTTCTCTCCCTCTCCCCTCCCCCCTATTGACTGCTATTCTGCTCTTTGTTCTATTTAGTTCCTTTGTTTGTGTTGTTCTTTAGTTTCCTGTATTAGGTGATATCATATGGTATTTTTCTTTCTTTGCCTGGCTTATTTCACTAAGCATAATTCTCTCTAGTTCCATCCATGTAGTTGCAAATGGCAGGAGTTCCTTCTTTCTTTCTGCTACATAGTATTCCATTGTGCAAATGTACCACAGTTTTTTGATCCACTCATCTACAGATGGGCATGTAGGCTGTTTCCAGCACTTAGCTATTGTAAACAGTGCTGCAATGAACATAGGAGTGCATAAGTTCTTTTGAATTGGTGTTTCAAGATTCTTCGGGTATAATCCTAGTAGTGGGATCGCTGGTTCAAAAGGCAGTTCCATTTTTAATCTTTTGAGGTAATTCCATACTGTTCTCCATAGTGGCTGCACCAGTCTGCATTCCCACCAACAGTGCAGTAGGGTTCCCGTTTCTCCACATCCTCGCCAGCACTTGTTGCTTGTTGATTTGTTGATGATGGCCATTCTGACTGGTGTAAAATGGTATCTCATTGTGGTTTTTATTTGCATCTCCCTGATGGCTAATGATGTTGAGCATTTTTTCATGTGTCTATGGACCTTCTGTATGTCCTCTTTGGAGAAGTGTTTGTTCAGGTCCCTTGCCCATTTTTTAATTGGGTTGTTTGTTTTCTTGATGTTGAGTCATATCAGCTCTTTATATATTTTGGAAATCAGTCCCCTGTCTGTGATGTCATTGGCAAATATGTTTTCCCATATGGTTGGTTTCCTTTTCATCTTGCTGATGTTTTCTTTTGTTGAGCAGAAACTCTTCAGTTTGATGTAATCCCATTTATTTATTTTTTCCTTTATTTCTCTTGCTTTAGGAGATGTATCCGTGAAGAGATTGTTACGTGAGATATCTGATATTTTCTTGCCTATGTTTTCCTCTGGGACTTTTATGGTGTCACGGCTTACGTTTAAGTCTTTGATCCATCTTGAGTTTATTCTGGTGTGTGGTGTAAGTTGGTGGTCTAGTTTCATTTTTTTGCAGGTCCCTATCCAGTTCTCCCAGCACCATTTGTTAAAGAGGCTCTTCTCACTCCATTTTATGTTCCTTCCTCCTTTATCAAAGATTAGTTGACCATAGAGGCCTGGGTTTATTTCTGGACTCTCTATTCTGTTCCACTGATCTATATGTCTGTTCCTATGCCAGTACCAGACTGTTTTGATTACAGTGGCTTTGTAGTATCGTTTGATATCTGGTGTTGTGATTCCTCCTGCTGTGTTCTTCTGTCTCAAGATTGCTTTTGCTATTCGGGCTCTTTTTTGGTTCCATATGAATTTATGGAGTATTTGTTCTAGGTCTGTGAAATATGTCATTGGTATTTTAATAGGGATTGCATTGAATCTGTAAATTGCTTTGGGTAGAATGGCCATTGTCCCTGGCTGGTTTGGCTCAGTGGATTGAGCGTCCGCCTGCGAGCTAAGTGTCACTGGTTCGATCTTCCAGTCAGGGCACATCAGAGAAGGAAAACTCTGACTCCAAAAAACCTCCGCTGCCTTGCGGCATACCTCTTTAGGGGAAAGGCTAAGGGAGTAAACCCCGACAGAAAATCCGGAGCCAGAGTCCCTAAGGCGGTTTGACGTTGTAGTCAACACCGGCAACTCCTGCGGCGCACCTGAAGCCAAGCTGTATTGACTCCGTCTTTCCCTTGGACCGTTCAGCTGCGAAGAGAGGGGGGGGTCTGCTGCATGGGCAACAGCAGACCCTCCATATCACCCTGCCCAGGCTCTGTAGCTTCAGCTTCACTGGAGAGGACACTCCAGCGTCATCGCAAGATGTCGATTCAACACGGGAGGAGACAGATACCATGTCACTCCCGAGTCGGACTGCACAACCATTCTCGGCGGTGCAGATAGACTCTTAAGAAGCTACACCATCGTCTCTCGAGACGGACGGCTGCCGCCGCCGCCGCCGACGACGACGAGTATGGCCATTTTGATGATGTTGATTCTTCCCATCCAAGAACATGGTATTTGCTTCCATTTATTTGTTTCTCCCTTAATTTCTTTCTTCAATGTTATGTAATTTTCAGAGTACAGGTCTTTTATCTCTTTGGTTAAGTTTACTCCTAGGTACTTTATTTTTCTTGTTGCTATAGTAAATGGTATTTTCTTTTTTTCTCTGTCTCTGCTATTTTATTGTTGGTGTACAGAAATGCCTTAGATTTCTGTATATTTATTTTGTACCCTGAGATTTTGCCAAATTCACTTATTATATCGAGTAGTCTTTTAGTGGAGTTTATAGGATTTTCCAGGTATACTATCATGTCATCTGCATATAATGAAAGTTTTACTTCCTCTTTCCCAATTTGGATGCCTTTTATTTCTTTTTCTTGTCTGATTGCTGTGGCTAGGACTTCCAACACTATGTTGAAAAGGAGTGGAGAGAGTGGACAACCTTGTCTAGTTCCTGAGTTCAGGGGGAATGCTTTCAGTTTTTGTCCATTGAGTATGATGTTGGCCTCAGGCTTCTCATATATAGCCTTAATTATGTTAAGATATGCTCCCTTTATTCCCATTTTGTTGAGTGTTTTCATCATAAATGGGTGTTGTACTTTATCAAATGCTTTTTCTGCATCTAATGAAATGATCATGTGATTTTTGTCTTTCATTCTCTTTAGGTGATGTATTATATTTATTGATTTGTGAATATTAAACCATCCTTGCATCCCTGGAATGAAGCCCACCTGATCGTGATGTATGATCTTTTTGATGTATTGCTGGATCCTGTTTGCCAATATATTATTGAGGATTTTAGCATCGATGTTCATCAGTGATATTGGCCTGTAGTTTTCTTTCTTTGTTGTGTCTTGACCTGGTTTGGGGATTAGGATAATACTGGCTTCATAGAAAGAGTTTGGGATTTTCCCCTCTTCTTGGATTTTTTGGAACAGTTTGAGGAGGATAGGAGTTAGTTCTTCTCTGAATGTTTTGTAGAATTCACCTGTGAAGCTATTCGGTCCAGGGCTTTTGTGTGCCGGGAGATTTTGGATTACTGTTTCAATTTCCTTTTTTGTTATTGGTTTGTTGAGACTTTCCACTTCTTGATTCAGTTTTGGAAGGTTGTATGTTTCTAGAAATTTGTCCATTTCTTCTAGATTGTCAAATTTCTTGTCATACAGTTGTCTGAAGTAATTTCTAACTATCATTTGTATTTCTGAGGTATCAGTCGTGATTTCTCCTCTTTCATTTCTGATTTTGTTTATTTGTGTCTTCTCTCTCTTTTTCTTGATTAGACTGGCTAGAGGCTTGTCGATTTTGTTTATTTTTTCAAAGAACCAGCTCTTAGTTTTGTTGATTTTTTGGATTGTTTGTTTAGTCTCTATGTCATTTAATTCTGCTCTGATCTTGATGATTTCCTTCCTTCTTCTTGTCCTAGGCTTTGTTTTTTGTTGTTGTTCTAGTTCTTGTAGCTTTAGTATTAGATTTTTTATTTGAGATTCTTCTATCCTTTTCAGATATGCCTGTACTGCTATGAACTTCCCTCTTAGGACTGTTTTTGCTGTGTCCCATAGGTTTTGGGCTGTTGTGTGTTCATTGTCATTAGTTTCTAGAAATTTCTTGATTTCCTCTTTGACGTCATTGTTAACCCATTCATTATTTAATAGTGTGTTATTCATTCTCCATTAGTTTGGGTGTCTTTGATTTTTTTCTCTGAGTTTGATTTTTAGTTTCAAGGCATTGTGGTCTGAAAAGATGCTTGATATGATTTCAATTTTCTTGAATTTGTTGAGGCTTGTTTTGTATCCTATTATGTGGTCTGTCTTTGAAAATGTCCCATGTGCCTTTGAAAAGAATATATATTTTGCTTCTTTGGGGTGAAAAGTTCTATATATATATCAGTTAAGTCCATGTGGTTTAGTGTGTTGTTCAATGCCTGTATATCCTTGGTGTTTCTTTGCTTTGAAGATGTATCTTTTGTTGATAATGGAGTGTTGAAGTCCCCTACTATGAGTGTGTTGTTGTTAATATCCTTCTTGTGGTCTTCTAGTATTTGCTTTATGTATTTGGGTGCTCATACATTGGGTGCTCATACATTGGGTGCATATATGTTTATCAGTGTTATATATTCTTGATGGATTGTTCCTTTAAGTATTATGAAATGTCCTTCTTTGTCTCTTTTTATTGCCCTTGCTCTGAAATCAGTTTTGTCAGATATGAGGACTGCGACCCCGGCTTTTTTTTCCAAGTCCGTTTGCTTGGAATATTTTTTTATATCTCTTTACTTTTAGTCTATGTAAGTCTTTTGTTTTGAGGTGTGTTTCTTGTAGACAGCAAATATGTGGGTTCTGTTTTCTTATCCATTCTGTTACCCTATGCCTTTTAATTTGAGCATTTAATCCATTTACATTTAAGGTTATTATTGATGTGTATTTATTCATTTCCCTTTGTACCTCTGTTCCTCTCCTCTCTTGTTTTTTTCTTCTTTTTTCTTAGAACACTCCCTTTAGCATCTCTTGCAATGCTGGTTTGGTGGAGATGTATTCTTTCAGTCTTCCTTTGTCTGAGAAACTCCTTATTTCACCTTCTGTTTTGAATGAGAGCCTTGCTGGGTAGAGTATTCTTGGTTGTAGGACTTTGTTTTTCATTGCTTGAAATATTTTTGACCATTCCCTTCTGGCTTGTAATGTTTCTGTTGAGAAATCAGTTGATAGCCTTATCGGAGCTCCCTTGTATATTATTTGCTGCTTTTCTCTTGCTGCTTTTAGGATTCTCTCTTTGTCTTGGAATGTTGCCATTTTAACTATGATGTGCCTTGGAGTGGGTTTTTTGGGGTTCCTCCTGATTGGAACTCTCAGTGCTTCTTGGACTTGCATAGCTTTTTCTCTCATCAGGTTCGGAAAATTTTCTGTCACTATTTCTCCTATCAGATTTTCAATTCCATGTTCCTTTTCTTCTTCCTCTCGTATTCCGATGATCCTTAAATTATTTTTCCTAATGCTATCCTGTAATTCCCTTACATCTTGTTCATATTTTTTCAATCGTTTTTCATTTTGCTGTATTGCCTGGGAGTTTTTCTCTACATTATCTTCTAACTCACTAATCCGATCCTCTGCTTCGTTTAGTCTGCTTTTGACTGATTCTACTGTGTTTTTCAGTTCAGAGATTGTATTCTTAAGTTCTCCCTGGTTCTTGTTAACAATTTCTATGTCTTTTTTTATGCTGGTGTAGTTCTCTGCAAGTTCTCTGTAATTTTCTTGGAGCTGCTGGTAACTTTCTTGAAGGTTGTCATAGTTGATTTTAAGGATGTCGAGTATATTGAGCTTCTTTACCACCATTGTTTTGAATTCCATGTCTGACATTTGGGCTATGTCTATTTCATCTATCTCTCTTTCTGAGGATTCCTCTTTTCTTTTCATTGAGGGGTTATTTTTGCGTCTTACCATGTTGGATTCTTTTTGTTTGTTTTTATTTTTTTATTTATTTGTTTTTTTGGGGGGGTAGTCTGCTTTGACTTCCCTCCTTTGTGGTGTAATATTCTTTATCGAAGGTCTGGGAGTTTCAGTGGTGCAGTCTCTTTGATATCCTGAGCCTGATGTTCTTGAGTTACCCTTTATGTCGTTTGTTTATGCTGTTCGGTTATATTTCAGATGTTCTTTGATAGGATCTTCCTTCTGGCTAGTTGGTTGAGAGTCACTCTATCCGCTTTGTCTTGAGTTCTTTTGTGGATATGCTGTTAAAGACATAAACACACAGCCCAGGCAGGAGACCCACACCCTCAAAAAGTATCCCCCACTCTATCCTGCTATCGTTAGCCAACTAGCCCGTATTAATATAAATGTAAAGAGATTTGAGCTTTTATACTATAAGAAGAATAGATAAGAGTTGTTTCGGGGGATGAAAAATATAATTTTTGATAGAGGGGGTGATAGATTAATAATATTTGAGACTGTGCAAGCCAGTTAGTAATATTTACATTGTATGTTAATAAAAATAGAAGAAAAGGATAGAAAAATACATAATATAGTAAGAAAGTGGGATTGTATTGTATTTGGGTTTATATAGTAATTATATTATATTATTTAGAGTGATAAGGGGGCTAAGCTAGACACACAAACGAATAAACAATGATTAAAGAGAGAGGATGAGAAGGAGAGGTTATATGCAACACGTTAGAGATAAAGTTTGTTATTTTTGGAAGAGGAGAAAGAAAAACACCCCCCTCCCAAAAAATCCCCAAGAAAATAGAAGAAAGGGAGAAAGAGAAGAAAATAAAAAATTTACCACAAAACCTCCCCCCCAAAAAACCCAAAAGGTAAGAAAGAAAGGAACAAAGAAAGATAGAAAAGAAAGAATAAAGAAGAAAGAAAGAAAGAAAAAAGAGAGAAAAAAATTGAAAAAATATATATATATCCCCCCAAAACCCCCCCCAAAAAACCCCAGGAAAAGAATAAAGAAAGAAGGAAAGAAAAGAAATAATTAAGAAGAAAGAACAAGGGAGAAAAAATTTGGGGAAAAAAAAAAAGCGATGTTTTTACTTCGTTTTAGCCTTGGTGTGTTGCCTTCTTTTTCTGGGTCTGCAGCTGGTCTAGCGTGGCAGGTCAGAGGTTCTTGTTTTTTGCAGGACTGGTGTGCGCCCCCGGTTGCCGCTATGGTGCGCGCCCGCGGTTGCCGGCACGGCGCGCTCCCTTGCTGCCCGCTGGAGCCAGTTGAGGTGCCCTTGCGTGCGAGCCCCTGTGCGCTCGGGCGGCCCGAGAGTTTGCCCCGCGGTTGGAACCCACTGCTGCCGGGCCGAGGTGGTTCCCCGTTTACGCCGAGGTGTCGCTGCGCACGTCCCTGCACTCGTGGGTGGCCCGAGAGCTTTCCCCGGGATTGGCGCCCACTGACCCCGGGCTGAGGTGCTTTCGTGCTCGTGCTGAGCCGAGCTCCAGGAGTTGGTCTCTGGCCTCTTAGGGCAGGGCCAGGGACACTTGTGCTCAGTGGAAGCGAGCGTTCGTGGGTCGCCGCCTCCCGCTGTTCCTGTGCCGCAGCCGCCCGCCTTCCCTCACCCGTCTGGGCGGGCACGAACAGAGCCAGCGCTAGTGGTCTGCTTTCCGGCCTGGGGCCCGGCGCCCACGGGAGCTGTCTAGGGGTGTCTGTGCACAGTTCTCTGCCTGTTCGGTGGGCCCTCCCTGTGCCCGTAGGGGCACTGATCTTATGTCCGTTGGGGAGTGTCTGAGGGACGCCTGGACTCACGGCCCCGCGCACCTGGGCTAGTGAGTGAGAGCACTTCCCTATGTGCGCCCCCGCAACCCAAGGGTAGGGTTGGGGAGTGGATGAGCGCGCCTCTGCGCCTGGGCTCCTCCAGAATGGCCTACCACCCCAAACTTTCCTCCACTCTCCACCATCCACTAGAGAAAAATATAAAGGAGAATCATGTTCTCACTTGCCCGGCAGCACGCTGTCTCCTGTCCTTCAGCGTCAATGCCACTTGGTCGAGTCCTGTCTCTGCCAGAGGGCAGAGGTCCGCACTCCGCCTGACTCCTCTCCGGGGCAGCCTGTGGTCGCCAAAAATCCTTTGTGTGCTTCTCGCCGCAGCCCGGGCAGCCGCCCCAGTCAGGAATCCTGTTTCGTCCCCTTTTTCTCCGCTATCCTCACTAAACAGGTTGTTCCCAGATGGATTTTCTCTAATCCAGCAGTGCCTTGGCTCAACTCCCGCCAATGTCCAGCTGCTCACTGAGATGTTCTGTCTGCAATTAGTCCAAACTGCAGACGGGTCTCCGGAGCCTAAAACCGCAACCTCTCCTCACTCCTCCGCCATCTTACCTCCTGTATTATCATCTTTTATCACAAAAAATACTGAGGTTAACAGAGCTTCAGTAAATATCTAAGGTCACATTGCCAGGGAGTGGCAGGTATTTCTCACGAAGTGGGATAAGAGGCAATGATAAGCAGATATCCTTTTGCAATCCCAAGCACATCAGAATTAGTGTGGAATATGGATTGGGAGTGGTTGTGGAACAGGGTGAATTAGATGGGAGTGAGCATAAAAGTTGGAAGAGTACTCGCAACAGTGCAAGTGAGAGAAAGGTTAGTAGATGCCCCCAAAATAAACAAATTAGTAGCTGCCCAATAAATAGACATTAAACTGAGAGAAAGGAGGCCAATAGAACTTGAAATAGAAAGCGCATTACTGGTCTCATGAGAAAATGCAAATGGAGACAATTTAGTCAAAAATTGCATAAACATATTACTACTATGTAGAGTTTGGTGAATTGAAGACAGTACTTTCTGCGTCTCTTCCAACTCAAAAAAGCTGATGATTTTATAATCAGCTGGATCTTTACTTTTAAACTTGTGCTCTCCTGTCACATTAAATTAGTTTCGTGTTAGTTGCTGAACCATGAAATCCATTTACTTTATGTATGAAGGTGGCTTATTCCATGCAATTCTAGCCACAAAACAATAACCGTTAAGTTGAATCCCACTTGAGCAATACAAATTTTACCAACCAGAAAAAATAATGGGCAAAACACAATTTAGTTAAAAGGGGAAAAAAGTAACACTTGCAGTAAGAAACAAGAAAATTAAGGGTAGGAGGACTTTCATCCTAAAGAAAATGAAAAATATTCTATAAAACCACCACAAAACATTATTTGGTTTCTCAAGTTTTTTCCTTTAGTGAAGAAAGATTTCATATTTACATAGTAAATTGAATAAGTTCTAGCTGGATGAAAACTAGGTAAGAAAAAGAGGCTACTTGGATCTGAACTTGCTGGATTATCTGCACAGAAGATATTCTTTATTGGTCCTTCTTCCCTCACAAATAACAGAGTGAAGTTGAAAGAACAGTATTGTTATTAAGCTTGGCTGTGCTTCTTAGTGGCTCCTTGAGGCTGGGCAAACCATTTCACTCAATTGTGTATCTGAAAATACCCAGTAAGTACTCAACAGACATCTCATGTGTAACTATCTTACACTTCTGGGATTATGTGGATAAACATAATATGAATTTTGTCCAATGAACTTACAGTTCAGTAGGAGCTTATAAACCTATAATCAAGTTACAGCCTTAAAATGTTGGAGGTATTACGATAGCTACTCTGGGGTTCTAGAGGGAATGATGAGAAACGAGCAGTCAACTTTAAAGAGGGGTGGAAGGGAGGAGACTCAGGAAACCTCCAAAGAAATGGTTATCCTTGACATAAGTCTTGACTAAATGGTGATATTTTATCAGGTGCCTATTTCTGGTAATAGTTATTGTAGTACATGTATTTGTATATGCAGTGGGGAAGTGCTATGTCAGGCATATAAAATGCCAGAAAACTAGAAAAATATGAAACTAGAACACTAACTTACACCATATACTAGAATAAACTCAAAATGGATAAAAGAATTAAATGTAAGTTGTGACACCATAAAAGTTCTAGAGGAAAACACAGGCAATAGAATTTCAGGTGTCCTATGCAGCAATAGTTTTGCTGATATATCTCCTAGGGTAAGGGATATAAAGGAAAGAATAAACAAATGGGACTACATCAAATTAAAAAGCTTCTGCATGGCTAAAGAAAACAATTAGGAAAAGGAAAAGTAAACAAACCATATGGGAAAACATATTTGTCAATGATACCTCAGACAAGGGTTTGATCTCCAAATATATAAAGAACTCATAAGACTCAACACCAGGAAGACAAACAATCCAATTAAAAAATGGGCAAAGGACTTGAGGAGACACTTCTCCGAGGAGGACATACAGAGGGTCTGTAGGCATATGAAAGAATCCTTGACATCAATAGCCATCAGAGAGATGCAAATTAAAACCACAGTGAGATACCACTTACACAGTTCAGAATGGCCATCATTAAAAAATCAACAAACAAGTGCTGATGAGGATGTGGAGAAAAGAGAAACCTAGTGCACTGTTGGTGGGAATGCAGACTGGTGCAGCCACTGTGGAAAACAGTATGGAATTTCCTCAAAAACTAAAACCGAAATTGCCTTTTGAGCTAGCAATTCCATTGCTAGGATTATACCCAAAGAAATCTGAAACATCAATTCAAAAGAACTTATGCACCCCTATGTTCATAGAAGCGCTATTTACAATAGCCAAGTGCTGTAAACAGCCTAAGTGCCCATCTGTAAATGAGTGGATCAAAAAACTGTGGTACATTTACACAATGGAATACTATGCAGCAAAAGAAAAAAGGAACTCCTGTCATTTGTGATAACATGAATGAAACTAGAGAGAACTATGCTTAGTAAAATAATCCAGGCAACAAAAGAAAAATACCATATGATATCACCTAATACAGAAAACTAATGAACACAAACAAATGAGCAAAATTGAACCAGAAGCATGTAAACAAGGAACAGACTAACAGTTATCGGGTGGGGGGGATGTTGGGGGGGAGAGAAGGGGGTAAGTAAGGGAAGGGTTTAGTAAAGGAAATAGTATAAATAACCCATGGACATATACAAGAAGGTGGGGATTGACTCTGGGAGAAGGGGTGGGCTGGGTGGGGTGCAGCAATGGGGGGAAAAGTGGGACAACTGCAATAGAACAATAAAAATAAAAAAATTAAAAATATAAAAATAAAAAGATTTTAGCTTCAGCCTTCACACACACACAAAAAGAATCCTGAAACACTAATTTAAAAGAATCTATGCACCCCCTATGTTCATAGCAGCACTATTTACAATAGCCAAGTGTTGGAAACAGCCTAAGTGCCAATCAATAAATGAGTGGATCAAAAAGCTGTGGTACATCTACACAGTGGAATACTACACAGCAGAGAGAAGGAAGGAATTCCTATCCTTCGTGACAGCATGAATGGAAATGGACAGTATTATGCTTAGTGAAATAAACCAGGTGGTGAAAGACAAATACCATATGATCTCACCTATAAGTGGAACCTAATGAACAAAACAAACAAATGAGCCAAATAGAACCAGAGACATGGAAACAAGGAACAAACTGACAATGGTCAGAGGACAGAGAGAAGGGGGATCAGGGGGGAAAGAAGCGGAAGGGTCTAGTCAAGGAACAAGTATAAAGGACCCATGGACATAGACAACAGGGTGGGGATTGACTGTGAGAGTGGGATGTGGGGCCGGGGAGAAGCAATAGGGGAAAAACGGAGGCAACTGTAATTTTACAATAAAATTTTAAAAAGATAATACCATGAAACTAGAAGAGTGAGCTGTCCACTATGGCTGATATATCCAACTTGATCTGTAAATCAGAGGGAAAACAAGGGATTGGAAAGGTCTTTATAAGCATGAGGCCAGATCATAAACCATAAAGAAAATAATTTGTCAAAATTAAAATAAGATTTGAAAAGCAATGGCAAGATAGAATCATAACATTGACTTACAGATTATGGCGTATAGGATGTACTGACATATGAAATTGCAAAGGGATTACAGCTGGTAGTAACTAATAAAAAATTTAAAAAAATTAAAAATGGGTAAAAGACAATTTTCAAAAGAAATAATAAAAATATATGTCCAATAAAGAGCAATAAAAATATCTCTTGAGGTAATCTGACAATACCTAACAAAACTCTTAAATATGAACTAGCAATTACTTCTAGAATTTAAGCTTAATAAACAAATCAAACTAGTATGAAATGCCATATTTATTATATATATTTAGCAGCATTTGTAGGAGCCAAAAAATCTAAATGTCCAATAGCAAGTTATTTAATACATTATGATATATCTACAGCATATATAAAATATATAATTAAAGCAAATACTTAAAATAACTAAAATAATGATGTAAGTTGTTTTTAATGACAAAGGAAAATAAACATAATAAAATATTAGGCAAGAGAAGGCAGTTGTTGACAGTGTTCATTAAAATAATGATGCTGAAAAAAAGATGACACTTTAGACTATGGTTAAATTTTTTATTTGTTTTTTGCCTTTCGGCCTCCGTAGTTTTTGCTTTCCAAATAACTTAAAATCTTTAGAAAACTTCATATGTGGAAGGTAGTCAAACACAGTATAATATCTAAGAATTTGGTCACATGACAGATGCAGATCATATTGACAAAGAATAAGTTTTTGGTCTTCCTATATCTATCAAGGAATATACAGATGCAGAAAATATAACTAGAAATTTATCTCCTTTTGAATGGATCACAAAACATTAAATTAACATGTTGAAAGGGAATAAATCCTCCAATTATTTAAGATAAAGCTTTAAGCAGGTAAAAACTAAATGGATAGAAAAACCAAATAATCTATCTATATTTTCAATGCTAATAGAGTTAGAACAACCAAATAAAATTAACTTCTAATTTTTAAAGTTAGTGAATTCTAAATAATGTAGCATTCTAATTGAGAATTATCATAAATACACATACATGTATATGCATAAATAAAATAGCACATTTCCAAAAATTAAAATGAAATATGAAACTATAATGGAACTCTCATACATTACTGATGGAAGTATAAATGGGTTAAAACACTTTGGAAAGCTTTATTCATTGAAGCTGGAACTATGTATATGCTCTTATCCAGCAATTTTTCTCTCGGTATATACATATACATATATATATATACATTCAGCAAAAGGTGTGATCAAGAATGTTCATGGCAATAGAGTCCATGAATACATTTCAGTATAATCACATGATGAGAACAAATTATTATTAGTTATACTCAACAACATGGGTGGATCTCACAATCACAATCAACAAAAGAAATTGTAGTGGATAAGATGGTGTGCCACAAAGAATCCCCCTTAATCTATGGTGTTCATTTTCCTGGCTGTCAGGAATATCACCCACTGTAGATTCACACCTGAGTTCCTCTGCCAAATTGAGCAACCCCAGTGAATGGGTGGTGTGGGCCTGGCACCACTGCTTCAGTGTAGGACATCTCTGAAGTGCTGTTATTGCTCTAGAGCCCCCCCATGGGTTTGAGGCCACTGAAGCAACTCCACCTTAATTCAAATTCTGCCTCTGCCTAATCTGACTCTCTCGTTCCCTTACAGACTTTTGTTGCCAAGATGGTTTCCCAACAAACTTTCTTTATACAAATCTCTTAGTTTCAGAGTGTTTCCTGGTGGATTCAATCTAAGAAGTTTGGTACTGGAAATAGTACAAAAACACCCACCATACAACTAACAATGAGTATCCATCACCAGTAGAGATCCGATAGCCCCTGTGATGTGATAATGGTGTAATTATTAAAACTTTTAATGGTGAAAGGAAATACACCGAAGAGTACAATATCCTGGCAGTTTGAAAGGTTTGGGTGAAGTAATAATCATAAGGGCAATGGGACCAGATGGGTCTTGTTGAGGGTACACTAGAAAAAGACGATGAAAAGACTAAGACCACAAATTTATGACAAAGTGTGAAGATCAGGGTACTATTTCATTTCTCCATTGCTGCATAATAAACCACTCCAAACTCAGTGGCTCAAAATAATGACAATTTTATTATCTCATGATATATAAGTTAACTAGGCTTAGCTGGACAGTTTTCTTCTCTATGTGATGTTGCCTAAAGTTGTCTGAAGCATGAACTATGTTCTGAAGCATGAACTATGGTTCATTCATATGATTTTCACTGGATTCTGGCTCTTCTGCAGAAAGTCAACTTAGGATTTCAACTGGAGCCCTTTACTTACCCTTCATATGACCTCTCTATGTGGCTTGGGCTCCCTGTAGCATGATGGCTGAGTTCCAAAAGAAGAAAGAGGAAGTTGCCAATCTTCTAATGGACTCAGAAGTCCAAGAACATAATCATCACTCCTGCCACATTCTATTAGTCATAGCCAGTCGCAAGTCTATCCCAGGTACAATGAGAGAAGAAATAAGCTCCATGTGCTAAAATGGCATGTTATACTTGGAAAATGGCAGCCTCCTTGGTAATATATAAAGAGATTCTCAGTTTCTGCAGTCAGGGAACAGAAAAGGCTGATGATGAAGCTCTGGACTTTAAAAAATACGGAAATTTGACTTATCAGCCAGCCCCAGCAAGTCTGCTGTGCCAAGGTCAGGTTCCTTGTTGGGAGGGAGAGGGACCCTGAGATCAGACATACAAACGTTTTGGTTAATGCACTTGAAAAGTATTTTATTACTAGATTGTCCTCACCCTCTTTGGCCGAACCAACTGGCCCACTCCATTCTTTAAGGCTGGTACCAGTTCCTGTATAAAGACATACCAAGGCTCTGCCTTGCAAGACAAGTGTCAGCTTTGAGACAGAGCTCACTTCCCCTCCAGGCTGCCAGAAAAATTATTAGATCAAGTCACAACATAACCTGGCTGGGTAAGTACTGGGTCTACTAAGGGAGCATAGAATCTATATACTGAAGGAGCTGTAAGATCTAACTGATATGCATGGTCATAGCTGAAAGAATGGGTTCAGATTGGATACTAAGACATCTAAATCAAGTGGGAAGAAATGTAGTCTAAAAAGGGGACAGTTTACTTATGTGGAAACCATCACCTACTATAATAGGATGTTACTCCCTGAACATGACCCAAGAAGATAGTGCTAACACATTGTTAAAACAACTCATGAAAATTAAGAGGAATCAATGATTCACACCATGGCAGACAATTAAAAACAAAACAAAACAAAAAAACGACCAAAGGTCAGGGAAGTAGGCATGGTGAGTGTATATTCAAGGATTTACTAGGCCAGAAGACATACCAGGTGCCATGCTCCATGGGAGATTTTGAAGGACACACAGTTTACCAAAGGCATTAGAAATGCACTAGTTAGATAGGCTTAAGCAACATTGACATGCTCGATAATGCTGTCCTTCTAGGTCAGGAATGATAAGAGATGCTGTTACGGGAAAATGCTCCTGAGAGCAATATGGAGCACAATTTAGAATGGCAGTCAGAATGACAACCAGGGATTATTGACCCATACAGGGTGATGGAGATGGTTAATGAAGCTCATTCTTTGAGCATTCTTGGTGGAAAGATAGATGAGCATCCAACAAGGGAATTACTCAATTACATGATCAAAACAAATCAAAGGTGGATAATCATGAAGTTAAGAGGAGCTGCCACATTAAAAATTGATGTTGTCTTTCCTAATTTCTGGACCTGAGCCACATTTTAACCACCAAGCCCATTAACTAAATGAAGAAATGTTCCCTTGATGAAGGGCCCAGGACCCATGGCAAGTATGTACGTTAATGATTCTCACAGTCCTTCCCCAAAAGGGGCATACAGACATTCACTCAGGTACCCAAAACTAGGGAAAGGGGAAGAATACTTAGACATATCAAGGAATGTTGAATACAGTATACAAAATTACAAGCAGTGGTACATGACTTGCTTGGTTGGTGGGAGGCCGGGCAGGAAAATGATTGAAGACTGGGAGAAAGTAGGTCTGTGGAAGAGATGCCTGGAAATACCAAAGCTCTTAACAAAGTGATCCCATATTAGAGCCTACCAGAGAGCAGTCACCATAGAAAAGGCTGACACAATCAGGCAGACAAATGATTTGGTCTGCTGACTTCAGCCAGATCCCCCTTGACCACTTCACTGGTAGCACAGTGGTGTTTGAACAGAGTAGCCAATGTAGTAGAGATGGACCTTATGCATAGCCCTACATCATGGGCTCTAACTCATCAAGACTGATCTAACTATTGCCTCCAGCCACATGGCAAATTTCCAAGCAATAGGATCTAACATTGATACCTTGGTATGGCACCATTCCTCCAGGAGAACAACCAGATACTTGGCAAGTTTAAGTACACTGGAAACCTTCCACTCTGGAAGAGGCAGCGATTCATCTTAACTGAAACTGATAGATACATATTCCAAGTGTGAGTTTGTTCTCCCTGCCCGAAGAATCTCAGCCAGCACCACTATCAACAGGCTTACAAAGTATTTCATTCACTTCTACAGTATGCTACATAGCAATGGAATGGACAAGAGCACCACCTTTATAAAATGAGATATGGAAGTGAACATATAACTATGAGGACCCACCAGTCCTATCACATGTCACACCACCCAAAAGCTGCTAGGTTGACAGAAGATGAAATGGCCTTTTGAATTAGCAACTGATGTTTTGGCATGGGGGAACAAGTTTCTAATAGGCTCCCTAAATCATGATGATTGTTTAGGAACCAAGGAGCATATTTAAGAGTGGCTCATTTACTATTTCTTCCAATGACCCATTTGGGAAATTTGTGCTTTCCATATGCAAAACTCTAGATTCTGAAGGTGTAAAGAAAGGTCTGGTTCCCATAGGGAAAACACTTCTAAAGGGCCACTTTGAAGGGAAAATAAAACTTTAAGCTATGGCTATCACCCAGTCACTCCAAGTATTTTTATCAAGAGACCAGCAGGCAAGGAATATTTGATTCAGATCATCAAGAGGAGATAAGACTGATGTTTCACAATAGGGTAGTGAGGACATGTTTGACTCAGGTAATTCACCAAGCCACTTTCCATATCCTCCTGACCAAGTGCAATGGTAAATAAACAAGTGCAACAGCCTGAGAAGGGCATGGTGTTCAGGAACTCAGACCCTTTTGGGATGATAATCTGGATAACTCTACCTGGTAATCGATCTAGACAAGCAGAGGTGTTAACCAAGAGTAGGGAGCCCTAGAATTAGTAGAAAGGAAGGAGATGATGAGTATCACCTATGGCCCTAGGACCAGATGTTGAAGTGTGGCCAACCAAAATCTTGGATGAGCTTTTCCCCATGAGGCTAAATGATTCAGGTGAAATCTCAGTGGCCCAGTGGTTGGAGTACATAATAAGTGCACCTCCCAATCCTGCCTTCAAGACTAAGATGGTCAAGATGAAGGCACAAGGACTGGCTCCTTTGCCCAACTGGGCAGCCCAGCCCTAGATTTCCATGTGGAACTGACTGAGGCCTTTGGTGCAACTGCATCTCAGTTCATCTTCCTCATCCACTGAAACCTTCTTTGTCCATTCTTTCAAACATAATGTTGACAAGAGGACTCCCCAATAAACTTCCTGCACACCAATCTCCATCTCAGAGTCAGTTTCTAGGGAAGCTAATGTAAGAAGTCAAATACAGAAGAACATACACAGTATAGTAGATATTTATGTAAAGCTCAAGCACAGGCAGAAGTAAATTATGCTGTTAGCTATCAGAAAGTGATTTCCTTTGAAGGGAGGTGATGGCTCAAAGAGGGACAAGGAGCTTCTGGAGAACTGATAATGTTCTGTTTCTTATCTGGTGGCTACTGACATGGATGTAATCACTGAAAATTCATCAAGCTAAAAATTATGTCTACTGCATTCTATATATATATTCTTTATTTCAAAAAACATGTTTTATTAGAAACTCACATTTCATAATCCTTTTTGACAATTTGGAAATGATTTCATCCTTCATTCTTAGGCTCTTAATCCCAGTCTGTGTTCAAAGCCAGACTTAGATACTTACTAACCATGTGAAGATGGTCAAATTTTCATCTCTGTTAACGTAAATTCTTTAATCTCCAATACGAGTGAAATTAGCACCAAATAGAAAGTTGTGATTACTAAATAAGATAATCCATTTAAGGAACATAGGACAATACTATCAGTAGATGAGTGGATAAAAAAGCTGTAGTACATTTACACAATGGAATACTACTCAGCCACAAAAAAGAAGGAAATCTTACCCTTTGTGATAGCACTGATGCATATAGAGAGCATTATGCTAAGTGAAATGTCAGTCAGAGAAAGACAAATACCATATGATTTCACCCATATGTGGAATCTAATGAACAAAATGAACTAACAGGTAAAATAGAGACAGACTCAGACAGAGAGCAGGCTAACAGCTATGGGCGAGGAATTGGAGAAAAGGGCATTGGAGAGACTGAGTGAAAAAGAAAATTGAAAAATACCACAGACATGAACAACAATGTGGTGATTGCTGAGGGGACAGCGGGTGGGGACAGGTGGAGGAGGTTACAGGGGATAAATGGTAATGGAACGAGACTTGACTTGGGATGGTAAACCTGAAACCTGTATAATTTTGTTAATCAGTGTCACTACAATAAATTCAATAAAAAAGATAAGAAGAGGACCTTTAAGATTACTTGTATAGAAGGTATAGAATAATGCACATTACATGTTAAAACTTTTATAATAAAATATATACACCCCCAAAAAATAAAGAACATAGGACAATACTAAGGTAGAATATAGAAAATATTCAGTAACATGTTACCTATTATAGTTCCTTTTTATGAAGAGATTAAATTTAAACTACTAGGACATGTCCTGAAAATTGCCTTTCAAAATAAAGATGAGATAGTTTGTTTTGTTTTACTCATAAAAAGTAAATAAAAGTTACTTGACTGATAAAAGTTATATATACAAGATGTTTAGTATGTAAATAGTCATTGTTATTATGGCATATATTTACTCTGTTACAATAATAGTAGTGAGTAAGGTAAAGACAACATTCTCTCTCGGCAATGTGAGAGTCGGTGGCATCTTCATATTGTTAAATAAACACAGGATAGAAAATTGTATATTCACATATACGAATTCTGACTTTGCCAATTACTAGCTATGTCAATTTGCATAAGTTGTTTTTCTTCTGACTGTATAGTTCATCTCTAATATAAAAAAGGTGAGCCTCACTCTACAGGATTTTGTGTGATATTATATAAAACAGCATTGTTCTTAGAATATTGGGTCAATTGAAATATATATACCCCATTGTTCATTCTGCTTATGGCCCAAAACATTATATTTTCATAATGGTTGCTAATATTAGAGGAACAATCTTTAGTCAATAAATAATTTTTTAAAGATTTTAAAACAAGTATCATGTCTCATACTCAAACTTTAGTACATAGGACAGAGAGTTGTAATAATATATTATCAAATGTTTACAACAGATCTTATGAAAATTGAATGGTTACAGAATCCATAATTTAGACCACAGTATCATGTTCAGGACTACCTTCCCAATTGGTTTGTTACATTGTGACTCATGGAATTGACTTCAAATATATGATAATATAAAAATGTTTTATGATACATAAGCTACAAAAATATTAGTGTTTGTAATATTAAAGTTTATTACTTGCATTATAAAATAAGATATAAAAATTAAAACTTTTTAAATCAGAAAACTTGTATGCAATGAATCAAGTTACAGATTTGTGAAGTTTATTACATCATAATGCTCACACTAAACTGCCTTTTAACAAAGGATTAATAATTCATTTCTAAGAACAATGTTAATATTTGGTTTACCTTTTTTCTACTTTTGCAAAAATAAGCTTGGAGGAATCTCAATTATATTATAGACTTTGCACTTTACCTGATATAGGCTCAAATATAAGCTTTGTCACTTACTAACTTTGAGTCTTGGCCTAAGTTTCTTACCTCTCTGAACCTCAGTCTTTTCAACTGTAAATTGGGAATATTATCTGCCTCAGAGGATAATTGTAAAAACTAGAAACAAGGTCGGGAAAGGGCCTAACACACTGAATACAGAAGGAGTTCAACAAAGCAGGTTATTTATATCATGAGGATCTGTATCATGAAATATATTGGTGAGTGCCTGAGAATCGATTTCATTTTAGTTTTTATAGAATTTCCCAGTTTTCTTTCTCTCTCTCCCTCTCTTTTAATTGCTATGAAGTTTCACAGTAAAATATAAACCTGAAACCCTATTTATGATGTTTATGTTGTTCAGTAAACACGTTACAGTATTCCAGTTCTGGCACTAGTATGTTGGCAAGCATTCTGGCTTGAATATATTTTGTTCTTTGGGATATAAATGTGTAGTGACATAGTACTACATTATGAAATTCTACAAAGATGCAATGGCCTTTAAAAAAGAACAAGGCATATGTTCACAGTTCATTATATAATATTGTCTATCTTGTCATTATTTATCAGGTGTTCTGGCAATTGTGTCTTTTCTGGATAACTTACAACAATTTCAAATTCAATATATAAACTCTGCCAAGGTCACACTGCCAAGACACTACTAATTTGAGTTATGCTACATTAGAAGGAAATATCAACATAGACACATTTTATTAATAGTAAATTCTAACTTGTAATTCCTTTCATGCATGAAAAATAGAAGAATCACATGTAGATATCAACCATTTTCTAATTAAAGTAAGAACTTCACTATAAGACCTTTACAGAACAACATACAATGTGAATTTTTAAAAGTATTAAGCATGTTTGGCTAATGCCAGAAAGAGTAACAAATCTATCAACTGCCTGCATACATACAGACATACATAATTATACATACCCAAAGATAAAGTTTATTGCTTAACTTTCTCTAAAATCCAATAATCTTCAAAACATTTATTTCTAGCTATAGAGGGTAAGAGATGCTGTTATCAGGGTTTAGAAAGCCAAGATGCTATAGAAAATATGTGCAATATCACATAGAATGGCATGGGAGAAATCCTCATCTTACTCAGAGGGTCTGAAATAACTATTTTCATAACAATAATAAAATGTCATTTTACATTTTCACTCTCTTTCCCTCATGAGTTTACAGTAAAGTTTTCTAGAGGTTCTATGATGTGACATTCATTGCAACTTAATGAATGCAGCAAGGAGATATGTGAGGCTATAGCTACATTGTCCATTAAACCAGAGAGTAAACAGATTTTAAGAATGACAAAACAATTAATAAAATATGTCACTAAATACATTTTTTCCTGTAAGATGTTTAATTTACCATAGAAAATATGTTAATGTTAATAATTACTTTCTTATTTTTTAATAAATTAATGAACTACTTAAAATATCTCAATACAGTAAACACCAATACATATAATACATACAAACAAAAGCCCCTTGGTGTATTCAATGAAGTTTGTGTAATGGGGTCCTGAAACTAAAAGATTTGGTAAATGACACCTCAGTGTAAATATTTAGTTAAAAATAAGAGCTCCGGGCATTTCTGATTGCACTCAGGGATATGGAAAACTAAGAAGAGATTGTTCCCACCCTTAACAGTGACAAACTGGACAAACTGAAAATTCATGAATTGCTTTGCACTCACTGGACAGCTGAGTTTGTGGGGGCAAACAACTGGCCCACATCTAAGGAGAGACAGCTGAGTGTGGTCAGAGATAATGTGAGTGTTGGCTTACTTGTGATAGACACAACCAGAAACCAGTAAGAACAGTTCAGTTATGGTCATGACGATCTGGTGGATGCCAAGAGCAAAATGGCAAGAGCTTTAGAAGCCCCTGGCAGATACATAAATTGGAGGAGTTCACATCATCTTCAGGTTGGTTTCTCCACAAATCCTACCAGGTGCTTACAGAAAAGTCTGGAAGTACTTAAGTGAAGTGTGCTTTGTGATGCATACCTGGGGAAAGGGGATAGCAACCTCAGATGGAGGACACAGAACACCTGGATCCTCCTCCCATCTCCCTTACAGAATGGAAGCTTTAGTCTGTAAGGTTGAGGGAAACTAACACCATCACCCCTGGGCACTGGAGAGAATCCATTGCATCTACGGAAAGAAAACAAAAATAAAACAAAACAACTGATAACCTATCCCTGAGGGAGTGGATAGAATACATGTTGGGCTCAGAATTACTGATGGGGAATGGGCAGGAAAACTAAGGGGACCACAGTGAGGCTAAATGGGAACAACAGAGAACACACCACCACTGCAGTGTCTTGCTGCCACATAGCACAGTTCATGAAACAAGTAACAGAAAACACTGCTCAGAGAGGAACAAAAGTGTGAAGGAATCCTGATCAGAGTACAAAGAAAGTATCAGCAGACAAACTGGAAGCTTATCATTATTACCACTGATAATGCTGCCATGATAGTGACAACAAATTTCAAGCCTAACCCAATTCCTAACTAGATTTACTCAAATCCTTGAATGAAAAGACTAAAAAAATGAAAAGCATACCTATTTCTAAAAATAAAAACTGTTTACTTCAGTCTCTATTGAACTGCACAAGGTATGCAATTTTCAACAACATAAAAATAACAGGGCATATGAAAAGGGAAGAAAAAAAATACACTCCTATGGACAAAGCAATCAGCAGAGCCAGACTCAGTGATAACACAGATGATGAAACTCTCTGATAAGAAAAATTTATAAACCATGACTAATGCATTAAAGGACCTAATGGAAAAGGATAATATGTAAGATCAGACTGAAAAGTACAGTAGAAAGATGGACATTATAAGAAAAATTAAATAAAAACACTAGAATTTCTTTAAATTCACAGAAAGATAGATGAAGAATACCCGCAACAGGTTCGTTAGTAGACTCAACACAGCCAAAGAAATAATTAAGGAACTTGAAAATACATCAGTAGAAACTAGTCAGGCTGAAACTCAGAAAGTAAAGTGAGTTAAAAAAAACAAACCCATAACAGGACATCCAAAAGTGATACAATATCAAATGGTCTAACATATGTATAATTGGAATCCCAGAAGAAGAGAGAGAACAACAGCACAGAAAAAATATTTAAAAAATAATAGTAAACAATCTTCTGAAATTACAGACAGACCCAAGCTATAGATCCAAGAAACTCAGAGAACACTGGGCAGGCTAAAAAGCAAACAAAATCCTCCTAGCTATATCATATGAAACTGCTGAGAAAAAAAAAGACAAAGAAAAAACCTTGTAAGCAGCTATAGAAAAAGACATATTATATAGAGAAACAAAATATAGAGTACCTATATTACATAGGTACTTTTTGTACCTAGAAGACAATGGAATGCTGAAAGAAAAGAAAAGAAACCCAGAATTTCATACCCAGTGAAAATACCTTTCAAAAATGAAGAAAACTTTCTCAAAGAAAAACTTAACTAATTCATTGTCAGCAGACCTATCACACATAAAATGGTAAAGAAAGTTCTTCAGGCAGAAGCAATATAGGAGCAGAGAGAAATTGGGTTCTACACAAATAAATGAAGAGTGCTGAAAATGGAATCAATGAATGTAAAATAAAATTATTTTCTATTTTTAATTGATCTAAAATATAACTGACCATCTAAAAGAAAAATAGTAACATACTATGTATATTACATTGTAAAAATAAAATTTATAACAAAAAATGTCACAAAAGATGGGAGAGAGGAATTGATAATATATTATTTTAAGGTCTTTATACTACCTTATATGACATTCAGGAAATGATATAGTGGCATTGAAGGTAGGCTCTAATGAATTAAAATGTATATTGCAAATCATTGGTAAAACACTAAAAAGTAACCCAAATGAATAAATAAGTTTATAAAAAGATAAAATGGAATTACAACAAATGCTCAGTTTATATGAGGAGACAATAAAAGAAAAAGAAACAAACAGATGGAAAAAACAGAAAACAACTGACACAGATGGTAAAAAAAAAAAAAAATTGAGACCCAAATACATGCTATCTACAAAACACACTTTGGATATAAAGATAAAGGTAGGTTAAAATTAAAAGATTATAGAAAGATAAACTATGTAAACACTAACCAAAACAAAGCTGAAGTAGCTATATTAACAGCAGATAAAGTAGACTTCAGAAAAAGAAATATTATTAGTGATAAAAAGCAACATTATGTCAATGATAAAGGAGTCAATTCTCCCAAAACACATAACAATCCTAAATGTATAAAACACTTAACAACAGAACTTCAAAATAGATGAAGTAAAAAGTAATAGCACTGAATAAGTGAAACACACAGGTCCACAATTATAGTCTGAATCTTCACCATTCCTTTCTAAGTGACAGAACAAGCACACAGTAAATCAGAAGATCTCAATAATGCTATCAACCTATCTGACATAATTCATATTTACCTTTATAGAACACTCTGCCAACAACAGCAGAAAACACAATCTTTCCAATTTCTCATGAAATATTCCACAACAGAAACTATATTCTGGCTTATAAAAAAATCAAATTTTAAAATAATAAAAGTAATAAAAAGTATATTCTCAAAGTAACCTATGAGCTAAACAGGAAATGTCAGGTGATATTAAAAATATTCTGAACTGAAAGAAAATAAAAATACAACATAAAAACATTTGTGAGATATACTTGTATATATATTGGATTCATACAATGACATGTATAGCAACCAAAACTGATAATATAATTCCATTTTTAGACATGTAAAAGGATTCACAATAATTCATTAATAAAAAGGTTACTACTGAATGATATGAAAAAGAATCTGAATAACTTGATTATACAAATATTATTATAAGTAAGATCACTGGAATTTTATTAATTAATTTTTATCTATAATTTAACATTTTTCTTTAGGGAGCTTACTTATAATAATTTTAAATTACTAAAAAGTGAATTAATATGTCAGACACATATTAACTTTTCTTCAAAATATATTTATAACCCTAAAATTTCAGACATTTTAATGTAATTAGCCATAAATTACCTTCTAATAAAACAAAACAACTATATAGACATATAAACAAGTGAATTTGGGGTTTAAAAATATATATATATATATTTGTTACCTAAAAATTACAAAGTTCAGCCCTAGCCACGTTGCTCAGTTGGTTGGAGCATGGTCCTCTGCACCAAAACTTTGCCAGTTTGATTACCAGTCAGAGCACATACCTGGTTGCAAGTTTAGTCCCCATTGGTTAGAAGCAATCAATTATGTTTCTTTCTCACATCAATGTGTCTCTCCCCCAACTCCCTTCTTCTCTTTCTAAAAAATCAATAAACATATCCTCAGGTGAGGATTAAAAAATAATAATAATAATTACAAAGTTCATAGGTGAAAGAAATTTGAACCACCAAAGAAAAAATATTAATACTTAGCACTATCTATTTATATAATAAATGAGTAAAACTACTATTTCTGAATGTAATAAACATTCACTATAAGGGAAAGTTACCCTGTAGCTTTAGATATACTCCATGAGTCATTTAAAAGCCAGTTATGTGTATGTGTGCCTGGTAAATGAGTCTGAAATGAATTACAGCTACAAACTTAAATTATACACATAAATCATGAACTTGAATTAGTTCTGAAAGATGCTCTAATCTTATTAAGTGTCATGATTAGTGATATTATTGCCCACAAAATGCATCTTTTAAGATTCATTTTGATTTATATTTAACTTGTAAAATAATATTTTATAACTACCAGTACAGAATATATTTTATAGCTCAAACCTAAAAAAAAGAAAAGAAAATACTCTTTTGCTATCATTAAAAGTGATTCACCAATACTTCCAAAACCAATAAATATTCACTCCCATAGGTATTTGCTTTCTTTTCTGGAAAATGGATTAATCAAAAAATGTCCTCTTAGAGCTTTATGGGGTTCTTCATAAAATAAGTAATGGAAATTGTGCAGTGTTCACTGGCAGAACATTTGCATTAATATTAAGGTGAGAAGTAGTTCACAATTCATTTAACAACTATGAAAGTGATTTTTTAAAAATTCACTATGCATGGGCAACAGCAGACCCTCCATATCACCCTGCCCAGGCTCTGTAGCTTCAGCTTCACTGGAGAGGACACTCCAGCGTCATCGCAAGATGTCGATTCAACGCGGGAGGAGACAGATACCGTGTCACTCCCGAGTCGGACTGCACAGTCGGCGGTGCAGATACTCTTAAGAAGCTACACCATCGTCTCTCGAGACGGACGGCTGCCGACGACGACTGGTTTGCCTACTAAGCACAAGGCATTTCACATCAAGCTACAGAAATGGAGTTTCTAATTGTTATTGTAGGTTGGAATTGGCAACCTTTCTACAACAAAGCATAGTAAATGACTCAACTTTTTTAACATCATAAATAATCTAAGAGAAAATTTTCAAAATTAATATTGTATCAACAGAATTTGCTAGATTATTCTGATGCCTGATAGAAAGCTAGGGTAGACATGCCATTCCCATCTCTGCCAGTGAGAAATCTCAGTACTACCTAAATAATCCTCTTTTAAATACAGAAGTGAATCATGAAAAAACTGCTTCAATTCTGTCAGTTCATAGGGTTCTTAGAAGGTTGGAATTATCTACTTCAGAAAACATTGACAGGTGTCCTTGAAAGAGTGACATATCCTTGGGACTCTGAGGGTCTGAGATAATAGGTAAAGGGGAGGTGGCCAGAAAAAGTCTTATTGTTGACTGAGGGAGAAAAGGGCAGGGAATTTGAAGCCACATGAATTTTCTAGGCATTTGGCAAAGGTTGGTGGAGGATTTTAAAAGAATGCACTAAGATCCTTGCATATCAGAAGGGTATCTTGCAAACTCCTCCTTTCTAATCTTACTTGACTCCAGATACATAACTGCATTGATACCATGCTGGGTCCCTTAACTCAGGACCTAAATTTCTCATTCCAGTTTAGACAAAGCATAAAAGAATAACAAATATTTTCTAAAATTCACTTCACTTGTTTCTGGTTATTATGGCATCTTCTCGGTTTCATTATTATCCAATATTTTCATATAAATTTAAATTCACATACACTTGATGTAAAGATAATACAAGGTGAGCACACTCATTGAGATAAGGACCCTTTAATAATTTCAAGAATAAAATTAGTCATTCATACTGCATTCTCTTAAAATTAATTTTTCTTTAAAACCATCTGGGATTGCCTTCAAACTGTGACCAAATATTGAGTATACTGTTCTCTGTGGGATTCTGATTTAATTCTTGGCATATCTGAACATGTGGAGTTATTAATCACGAATTGGAAAAAAAGAAGAAAGTAGTAGTTTTGCTTAAGTACTTATTTCTTAAAACACTTCTTTTTATTTCTTTTTTCTTTTTTTCTTTTTGAAGGGAAGTGTAAATAAAGGAGATAATAAAGCTAACTACTAAATTTGCACCTTATTCTTCACTCAGTTTTCTCAAACCAATTTATTGTTAGCTAAATTAATTGCTAGATTTCTCTAGCAGCATGAATCTAACATATACTGCCATTGTTTATTCTACTGGAAAAAAATTTTAATCTTAAACTATTATTATGTCTCTATTTTATCTACCCATTCACTCCAACACATGCGTAGTGCCCAGTATACAGCAAACTCTCTTCGTGTCTGTGGAGATAAAACAGAACTACATATTCTTCAGTGGGCTAAGTTTGGTTTGCTTATTTTTAATTTTTTGTAATTTCTTCAAGCTCAAAACTAGAAAACTATTTCAAAGTTAGCAAAGTTAAGTTAAAAAATAAATTGTTCCACACATTATCACTACAAGAGTTAACAAAAGAGCGAATTCATATTTGAGCAAAATAATATATTGTGTATTATTTTTGAAGTCCAATTGTAAAACTAACTGCTTAATATCTGGCCATCAGTACTAAAGTTGGGCATGAATGACTAACCATGTTCATGCTCTTACCTGAGCCATATTTAAGCTCAGACTCCCACTGTCTCACTGCTGATGCTAAGGTGAAGGAAGGTACCAACTTCAATTCCCAGAAACCAGCTCAGTGGCACAACCACTACCACAGGCCACACTACACAGCAGTGCAGATGAACTGAATCAGTGCCAAGGACACTTACTTTTCTGTCTAAATACACAATATTTAGTCAGTTTTCTAGACACTGCTTTGGGGTATACAAAAAAATGTTTCCCTAAACTTTTCAGCCCAAAGTATTTTGTCATCCAGATATTTATTGAACATCTGCTACAGGTCAGGCAGTATGGTGAGGACATTGTGGTGATCAAGACAGACGTGACCACTACCTTCGTGTAAACTAAACAACAGGATATACACTGAGGGGACAACCCTACTCCTTACCTCTCTCCATCTGCAAACCCCCTAATACTACCATATATAATGGTTTTTTATGGTTGCTTCCATAAAACCTAGCATTAGGTTTTTGTTTTTTTCTTCTCTAATGTATTTGGTTGCACCTGTCTTTCCTCTAACATGATAGGAAACTCCTTGAAGGCAGGAACTCTAGATCCTAAAAGATTTTATGACCTCCTCTAACATCCAATTGCCTAATAGTTCACACTGCCTCAGCATTTTGCTTGCTAAGTGGGTAATACCACATTCAGCTCCAGATGAAAGCAATACCAAAAGGAACACTGCAGAGCATAAGCATAGGTTCTCAATAAAACATGGTGCTTGTGTGATGGTTGTATTCATCGGTGTGCACACACTGCTGATCCTTTCAGGTTCCACCACTGTCCTATCTCCTACTGCACACTCCTAAGCCATGCTGGAAGTCTGTATGGCTTGATTTGAGGCTGTTATAGAAGTAATGTCCTCATGGTCCTGATAAGGCATTTGGAAGTCCTGTCCTATTCTGCCTTAAACTCATAAAAGCCTCTTTTTAAATATAAATACTGGCTGTGATTGCTTCTGCTTTTGAATTCTTGTACTATATTCTGCCCATACTCTTGGATCAAGAAACAGATTTTTTTTTTATTTAAAAGACTTGTCTTGTTCAGAAAGGATTTACAGAGGGTGAAATATGTATTATATTGATGAAGAAGTAGAGAGTAGTGAGGAAGAATGCTGGAACTGAAGCCAGGCTCCTTGTGTTTGCTTTGTCTTCCTGCTGGTTCAGCAAGTTATTTCCTGTGTAACTATGGACAATTCTGTATTTTGGTTTCCATATTTATGCAATAGGGAATACTACTACTACTACTACATTATAGAGTTATTGTAAGAATTAAATGATTATACACGTAACAAAAGTAGCAAAGTATTACATGCCTAACATACAATAAGATCTCAGGAAATTTTAGATATTATTAATTGTTATGTTTTCATCTTACATATGCATTATCTTCTCAATAAGATTTGAAATCATATAAAACCAATAAGATGTGATTAGGTATCTTCAAGAATGCTCAGTAGTGATAATCAAAGAAAACACATTATAATGAAAGGAAAAAGGTTAAATTAGAAGTATATGAAATGCATTTGGTTAAGAAGATTTATTATGAGTGATTATGAGATTATTAATGTTGGAGGTATTATAGATTTTGAGTTAGTAGAAATGGAGTGCCTTAATGTAGTAAATTCCTGAAATTAGAGTTTGGTGCTATATGTGAAGATGCAGGAAAACTAAGAAGTTTCAGAGATTTTATAATCTTGTAAACATAAGAACAAGGTGAGCCACTGACAGAGTTGGAGGTTAATTAACCAAATGGAGCAGAGAAACTGCTTTCCCATGTTAGTGATATCATATTGAGCAAATCCATATGCAGAGTGAGTGAAGAATAAACGAGAACAGAGCAACAAACAGATGGATTAGGTCCACCTTGTGTAAAGGTTGGAGATGGAGTTGGGAAGGAAGTTATGCAATACAAAAAGGATGGAACCTCAAAGGACACCTATGACTACTATGGTTATACTGAACCTGTCAGTTCCAAATCTTTTTTTACTTTATTTAAAATTTTTTTTCCATCTCCATTTTCCACCTCCATTCTCCCTCTCCCCCGCCCACCAACAATTCCCACTGTTGTCTCTGTCCATGAGTATGAGTTCTCTCCCCTGACCTCCCTTCTCTCTTTTTTTCTCTCTCTTCTTCTCTCTCTTTTTTTTTTCTCAGTGAAGGGATAGAAGAAATCTTCTTGAATCATGCAAATCTGCCAGTGTAAGTAAGACATGTTTGTGGGAAGCCACATTGTCTCCATTTTCCTACTGGGTCTTATAATGAAATGAAGGAACCTAGGATTAGTAGGGCTTATTCTTTGAGAACTTTTGTTCAATTGGCATGGCTTCTGGCAATTTTCACAGTTTGAAATTTAGATTGTGTCCCTTGCTGTCATCAAAGGGTGGAACCCACCTAAAGAAAGTGGGAGGAATGGATAGGAATCAGGAGTGCCTAGGCCTGTTCAATCCAATTTCAGATAAAAAAAAACTATTTGCTTCTGTCATACATTGTTTTAGAAACTCTGAGATGGTCACAGATTTGGATTCTAAGTTATGGAGGAAATGCTGAGCTCTGAATAGATCCTAAAATAAACTTGTTCTCCTCACTCTATCCCTTCTGATTATTTATATATGACTTTCCAAAGTCCTTATGATAACTGTAATGCATGAAATGACCTCATTGTGTCAATGTTCCATATCTCATTACAAAATAACTTCATAATAAAAACGTGATCTTTTCTGTAAAACTTAAATTTTGCATATTTGTGGTCACAGAGGAAGATATTTATTAAATCTCATTTAACTTTGGGCACCTACTGGGTCTTTACCAACAGATGTTCCACTTCTCTGAATCTATTCATCTATTTTTGGTACCAAGTTATTATAGCAAAAGTGCTCTTCTGATTCAGTAGAGTGTGAAAGTGGGTACTAGGGGTCCCAATATTTTACCACCACATTAAAATAAGAAGTAGTTGCTGCCATATCAGATCCAACTGGAGCAGACACGAACCTATATTATGAGTCAGAAGTGCCTGTGTCACATACATAGTCATTAAATATCATATAATAAGTATAGCCAGGGCACCTTTCAACCAACAATCTAAAAGGGTTTTAAAAGGATTAAATTTTGAAAATCTCAAAACACCCTCCAAGTTACAGTGTTATTATTTTTATAAACTTTACAACACAATCTATTTAGGTCAATATATGATTTTATATTGAATTACCTACACACACAGGTAATGTGTATATATATATATGTGTGTGCATACATATATATATATATATACACATATATATATAGTGTCTATTTAATATATATAGTTCCCATCTTACTATATTCTAGTTTAGAATGAGTTAAAACAGCATGATAAAATGAATAACTACTAATAAATTCAACTTTTTCATTTAATTAATTCAAGATTATCATTAAATATTAACGAGCATGAAGTGTTGTTGCTGAATATGTCAACAACCATCACTCTGAATGTGTGAAAATATCTATCCTCTACCAAAAACAGACATTCTTTATGAAAATGTGTTATATATGTCTTACCCATTTTGTATAAAGTGAATATTTTACTACAATGTCTTAATTTTGCATATTCTTGTAATATTGTGTATGTACTTCTTACAGAAAAATACTGGACCTCAAATCACAATGAAAGTAGCCTTCGAGTGCTAATATCCACCCACCAAATTGGCAAAAACTAAGAAGACTGGTGACACATATTGGCAAGGATTTAGAACATTGGGGGCTCTTGTTTATCACTTGTGGGAGTCCAAATTGGCACAGCCACCTTGCAAAACAGCTGGGCATCATCTTGAAAAGCTAGCACTCTGCACAGCCCAGCCTCTTACACACACTTATCATGAAATGTGCATAAGAACATATGTGGCAGCCTGGTGGGTAATAGCAAAAAGAAATAAACAAAAGTGACCATCAAACATACAAATATACAAAAATTAGAGAATGGATAAACAAATAGGGAATAATTATAAACTGGAATTTTCACAACACTAAAATATATATTAACCATCTACATCAGCATGGCTGGATCTTCAAAGCATACTGTTAAATGAAAAAAGCAAGTTGCAGAAGAATATAAACATTTTGCTGTCATTTTCGTAAAGTTTAAAAACAAGCAAATTTTTTTAAAAAAGACTTTTAGGTATAATGCACATAATGGTAAAAGAATAAAGAACAGAGAGAGAAAGACACCAAAGTAAAGATTAGGATAGATGTTCATTGTGGAAGAAGAAAGGGGACTGAATTTAGGAAGCTGAGAGCTTTAGGAATTTTTACCGCTGATTATGACCTTCTATCTGAAAATGGATGGCATGTTTATAGTACTTGTTGAATTGTTGTTTCATATTATAAAGGAACATCAAATAGTTAAAATAAGTATTTTTAAAATGCATCATCTTAAACCCAAAAATTTCCTTTAAGGATGTGCATTTTATACCTGAAAAGCAATATTCACTTCTACCAAATTAAGAGTTCTGGTTTCTAGTTCTGATAATCATTAATAGTTCTGTAACATTGGACATGTTACTTAATCTCTCTGAGATCCTCTTTTTCCAACCTGAAAATACAGGTCTTAGATAGCAATCCTTTAGTCTCTTCTAGAGGATATTCTTATAATTCTGTAAAGCTCTGGGTTTTCTACCTTAGACAAAGTCCAGTCTACCTCAATTGAATTCTTGAAAACAAGCCTGCAAGAAGTTAACCAAATGTACAAGTGTCTACTTGTGTCTTTTTAATCACTTACGTCATTTAACTATAAAACAGTTAATTTTCTCTCCTTTCCTGAGTTCTGGCACCCTGGGATTTAAATTTTTCAGCAGCCACAGGAGGTGGCTTCTTCCTCTGGGAATTTTGCAGAGCCAGATGGAGATTTTTTTTCTCATACAGTTCAAACTAAGATTTGACAAAAGTGGCATGCAGCACTATACAACGGAAATAATACTGGACCATATATTAGAAACCTACTCTTGATCATGGCTTCATACATTTACTACTTGGATAATTCTGCCTAAGTCATTTACGTTCCCTGGACCTCAATATAGTCATCTGTAATAGGACCAGAAATGGATGAAAGTTTTCTGGAAACCAGCATAGTATAATTTCTGTTACAGTATAGTATAATTGTACCTAATTTGTTTGCTTTTGAGAACTATTTTTTAACCTAATAATCAACTGTTAACACAAAGGTTTCAAATAGATTATTGAAATCAGTGGCCAAAACCAAACTTTTAAAAACCACTTAGTTACTCCAGGAATACATTTTTTTTGAAGAGGTCAAATGGAAATGGTATGATACATACAGTGCTGGGGACACATATAAAAATTCCTGATTCATTGGTTAATCTAATATTTATAAATACACTATACACTGGTTTGGCTCAGTGGATTGAGCGTCGGCCTGCGAGCTAAGTGTCGCTGGTTCAATCTTCCAGTCAGGGCACATCAGAGAAGGAAAACTCTGATTCCAAAAAACCTCCGCTGCCTTGCGGCATACCTCTTCAGGGGAAAGGCTAAGGGAGTAAACCCCGACAGAAAATCCGGAGCCGGAGTCCCTAAGGCAGTTTGACGTTGTAGTCAACACCGGCAACTCCTGTGGCGCACCTGAAACCAAGCTGTATTGACTCCGTCTTTCCCTTGGACCCTTCAGCTGAGAAGAGAGGGGGGGTCTGCTGCATGGGCAACAGCAGACCCTCCATATCACCCTGCCCAGGCTCTGTAGCTTCAGCTTCACTGGAGAGGACACTCCAGCGTCATCGCAAGATGTCGATTCAACACGGGAGAAGACAGATACCGTGTCACTCCCGAGTCGGACTGCACAGCCATTCTCGGCGGTGCAGATAGACTCTTAAGAAGCTACACCATCGTCTCTCGAGACGGACGGCTGCCGACGACGATACACTGTTCTAGCCACTATAAAGATAGAAAGCAGTCCTTATGGAGCTTACATTCCTGTCACAATCAAGTAAGTGCCTATTCTGAAAGATGAGTAAAGGTGGAGAGCAAAGAAACTCTTCATTACTTTCACCATTTATTCCATAATCTTATCACTAGAATCGTAAAGCATTTTACCTATTAGAGATGTGGGGACAAAAAACCCTATACACATCTACTTGACTCTTATATATTTCTCAGTTATTTCCAGAATAAGCTAGTATTAAAATCTGATAATTCTGCTTTTTAAAAATATCAATGATTCTTTGCTGCATAATGAATAAAATTAAACTCTGTAGTTTATATCCCAAAGCTTCTCTAAGATCTGTATCTTGACACACACTGTATTTCCAGCCATTACAAATTAATGACTGCTATCTAAACATGTTTAGTCCTTTCACTTACTCACTCAGCCCTTGAACTTGATCCTGGCTATGAAATTCCTCTTTAAAGCCCAACCCAAAATATATGTCTTCCATAAAGTCTTCTCCACTTTATTCTCTATTTTATGAACTGAAACTTGTTCTTCACTTTGAAAGCATTATGCTCCTATACAACAGCGTCTTCCTCTGCTGCTTTATATCATAAACACCCATTTACATGTCTCTCAAATGTGAATGTTAAGCCTTATCTGAATTTTTGACCCACAGAATCCTCAAGCATAATACAAAGGTTGTGATATATCACTAAGTTTTATAGTGATTGGTTAAGAAACAAAAGATAACTGATACCCTTTTCCTTTCTCTTGCTTTGTTTTTTAAGCTATACTCTCTATTTTCTGAACTTGTTTCCTTGAACCCTATTTCTCCTGAATCAGTCAAGATAACACAAATAGTTTGCATATCATCCTCTTTCTTTCTCTGGGCCTTCATCACCCAGTTCACCCACCCTGAGTCCCATATACCACCTATTTGTTCCAACAATATCTTCTCATATTCCCAACTCTCATCTTTTCTGGGGAATGAATGCTTCTTTTGTTGGTCCTGTAGGAATCTAGTTCTTCTCAACCAGATCATGGAGAGGCCATCATGGTAGCAGAAGCTTTCAATATGTTGCAATAAGAACATATGAGATACTGCTGGAACCCAGAGAACGAGGTATACAAATTTTCCAACACAAGTTGTTGTCAGCTTGAGCTATTCTGAACAATGCTTAAAAGTCTGCCATGCAGGAGAGAAAAAAAAGCAATGACATCCCAAAGAGAGGAAACAACGGATGGAAGTCATAGAGAGACACATAAGAAAACATGATGTTATTTAGGAAATGACAAATAAGGCAGCCTGAAGCATCAAATTCCTTGATGTAGAGGCATGCTAAGAGTTAAGGCTGACACAGCATGCTTGATCAGGTCCTAGGGGATCTTAAATGCCACACTACAAAGCTCAATTCTTTTTTTTAGGTCATGAAGTACTAAACATAAAATGATTTAATTTGCAAACTTCAGAGGATAGTTTGGAGTGGAATTAAAGAGAACGTGGAATGGGCACAAAAGGAGGCTCTTAGATGGACACAGAAAAGACATGGTGAAGATACTAGGTAGGCTGGAGGTTCCTGAGTTGTGAAAGAGAAGTTTATTTGAGAGCATAGTAAATAGGCAGTTAGAGAATAATAGAGAATAAAGGTAGGTAGTAAAATGTACAAGTGTATATGAGAAAGTAAAAAGGTAGGCTACCTTGCCTTTAATTTGTTTTTAATCCTCACCAAAGCACTTTTTTTTTTCATTCCTTTTTAAAAAGAAAGGAAGAGAGAAAAACATTGATGCAAGAGAGGAGTATTTATTGGTTGCCTCTGTACCCACCCAGATCAGGGATTTGTGCTCAGACTGGGGATCATAGGCATACAGACCACTCCCACAACCCTGCGTATGTTCCCTGACTGGGAATAGAACCGGCAACCTTTCAGTTATAGGACAGCACTCCAACCAACTGAGCCACACTGGCCAGGGATACTACCTTGCTTTTTACTTGTGTGAAAGCTAACCTCAGTAATTGTCTCAGGTTTTGGGCTTGAGCAAGTAGGAAGATAATCCATATGAAATGGAATATATACTCACAGAAAACTACTGGCATAAATTCTGAATAATGAATATGTATTATGGTAAAATAAAAAGAGACAGAGTAGGAGTCAGGAAAGACAACTTCCACAATCCCAAAATACAATGTACAAGGTAAAAGAGATGGGAAGTTGAAGTAGATAAGTTAAAATGGTAACAAAAGAGATAGCAGCATTCAACCACCATGATTTAGCTGCATCCATAAATTTAACTTCAGAAAGTTTTTGTATATTTAAATGTAATTGCTCCAGATGTTCTACAAACTCATAACTCTTTAATCATAGTAATAAAACCATTCTAAACAAAAATGTAATTCTAGAGAGATGAAAGCTGCCTAATTTCTAAATTCTTTCTTTCACTCCCCTATCCCAGCATATGCATAGCATCCAAAGCAGGGAGTAGCAGGTCACAAGAGGTGGGACCAGGCAAGCTGAGGAAAGCCTACAAATGCATGAAGAGCTGAGAGCTCAGGGGCTCAAAAAAAACATACGCACATAGTCAGATATAAATTAGATGAGTCAGGTGGTTAGAAACCAGTAGACTGCAAAAAAGGTGGCCAGAACAATCAGCAAAGAAGCTCAAAATATGCAAGATTATTTGGGTAACAAGGGAAAGGTCAGAAGCTCAGAGAAACATCCCTGGAAGTAGGTGGGGTAAAAGTTTGAGAGTAGTAGTCTGGAAAATAAACAAGCATGGCCATGTGAGGAAGACTCTAATCATAATCTAATGTTTCAAGCAGTGATCTTTGATGTTCTTTCCTCTATTAAAAAAAAGAAAAGCCAATTCCCAAGCACCTGCAGGCAGAGACATAAGTACCTGACTGGAGGTAGGAACCTAAAGGCAATGATTCTGAATCTTTAGCGTGCATCACTATCACCTGGAGAGCTTGTTAAAACAGTGATTTCTAGATGCCACTACCTGAGTTTCTGATCCAGTAAGTCTGAATTGGACCCAAGCATTTTCACTTCTGACAAGTTCCCAGATGTGCCCTAGAATCCTGTGCCATAGAATTAGGTGACATGCTTTGTAAATGCTCATACCTGAACTCGTGCTAGAGATGGAGCCTAGAATGGGGTCTGAGCTCATATATTTTTAAAGTTCCCCAGATGATTCCAATGTCTAGACATGGTTGAGAGTTGCTATACATATAGATGTAAAGTTAAATGATGGCAAATTAGTTCATTTTTGGATTCAGCAAGGTATCTTTCTGAAGACAAGCTGGCTTCTCTCTTTAAACTTATGGGTTTAAATTCTTCATGCATCTAATAGTAGTTATGTTTAATTAAATCACTTTACCTACAGTTGCTGCTCAATAAAAGTCCTATTTATGCCAATAAAGGATTTAGGTAACACCATCAATAATTCATAATTCATAAACTATCATAGAAGTTTCACTTTATCTTTAGGACGCAAAGGACAGATCTAACAATGGAAGACTTGGTTGTCTTTATCTATGCTGCCAGGACTTAGGAAAAAAACAATATTTCCAAAACAACATAAAGCAGCCAAGAGGAAAAGTCAATAAAGTTCTTGAGGAATGACAGAAAAAATGTCTGGTTCATTTCTGAAATTTTATGAAAAATATCGACTGAAATATGGGCAATAATTTTTTAAATATTTACTTATTTAGTTTAGAGAGAGTGGAAGGGAGGGAGAAAGAGATGGAGAGAAACATCATTGTAAGGGAAAAACATCAATCAGTTTCCTCTAGTGCACACCCACCCAAACTGGGGACAAACCTGCAATGTAAGCACGTGACTTTTCACTTTGCTGATGATGCCCAACCAACTGAGCCACACCAGGGAAGGGTGGCAACGATTTTTAATGCAACTTTAGAGATAGGTAAAATCATCAAGTTCCTTGCAACCTACTAGCTGAGTGAGACACTTTAATGTAGGAATAATGTTTCTTGACTTCTTTTGTATTTTTCAGAATTAGTAAATGATTGGTCAGTTAACAGTAACTATGCTGGTATGATTTTGATTTTATTTACCAGTTCTATTCATTGTCTAGTAAATATGCTTTAAACGATTTATTTCTTTTTAGTAAGGCTAATTTTTGTCTCAAAAATTATGGGCTGCCCCCTTTAGAAAACCAGCTCAAGAGCTTACACAACTTCTTTTGGAAGATTTACATACCAATTCCTCCAGGTTCTGGCAGTATCTCATGTGCGATCTCTACAACATACTGCCAAATTTTATTTGCTGGTTCCCCCATAACCTGGTCTTTGTGTCTCAGTATTAAACACAGTAGTACATGGCAAAGAAAGTATCAATAAATGTTATTAAAATAGTAGACTGATGTTATTGTCTAATAGGTTCTACATTTTTTGAACTCTTTACAAAATCATTTTTGGCTATCATATTTTAGCAATGATACTTGAAAATGCTTATAACATTTATTTATCCATTATTATTAGTATTGTAGTGACTTGAAGCCTGACTCTGTCTGCCGATGGATTAAAACATTTTTTTGATTCCAAGATTTTCAACTCATCTCTCATGTTTCCTCTCAATAATCAATCACTTACCCACTAACCCCACCTCATTATCTCCATTCTACCCATTCATTTTTACCTTCATCACTTTCTCCACCATCTCTAAGAATGTATCCAATAGTCTTCCCCCAAAATGCAGTTTATCTTCAGTTTCCTTTGTTATACTTACTACTTACATAGTTTACATAAAATATACCCAATGTTCCTTCACTGACATCCCAGCACTTCAAAATTTATTTGCTGATCCCTAGCTTATCATTACAATCATACAGTTTAGAAAGGCATTCAACTCCAGTGGGTATTTCATATTTCACTTAAACTTCCGTGTAACACAACTCTCATCTGAAATTATAGCTCACAGAGTATTATATTTTAAGTGAATCTCAAAATCACATGGCCAACCCTGTCCATTAACACTTGGATAAACTGAGATCCTGAGAGAGGTGTATATTACATGCTGCAGAGCCCCATTGCTGGCAACATAAAGAGGAGGAGATTCTTATAAATGGACTTAAAAGGATCAGGAAAGAACCACTGCACACTTCCTTCCCATCTCCAACATTTCTGTGACATCTCTGGTGTGATCCTTTGAGAAGTCCTCCCTAACACTCATCTGCTAAGTTGAGTACCCTGTAATAGCCTATCACTCTGCTCACCCCCAATGTTTTGAATCCTATTCTGTTCCTTCTTTCTCACTAGCCTGTGAGTCTACCAAAATAAGAATGATGCCATTTCTATTGATGAGGTCCTAGGCACTTATTAGGAGTTCACAAATTCATAGAACTGAGACTTAGAACCAAAGCTTTAAACACAATTTCTTCAACTACAAATCATTTAAATTTTATGTTCAAATATGCCTTGATATTATAAGCAAGAATTTTAAATTATTGAGTACTTTGTTGCCTCACTTTCATTCTTTGGCCAGACATTAAGAACCAATATTTGACAAATATTTTTAAGATGCTCTATGTTAAACAGGGCCCTGAGAAATAAAACAATGGGGACAGGATGAACTACTTTATTAATGGTAGTCAAGAGTTGCCTTATTGCAAAAAAAATAACAGTCATGTTTAAAGGAGTTGAGAATAGGGAGGGGGCAGATTTCCAGACAGAACATAATAGCTTATAAAATATTAGTTATCTTTACATCTTATACCTAAACATACATGACTGTGTGATGTGAAGTACTCAATTTCAGTTATTGAATTTATAATAAAATGTTTGACTAATATATATTCCATAACGTTTATGTAACTTAATTTTACATAATATTTCCTGTTCTCAATAGACTAATCCATTACTATTAGTATATTACTTTTTATTATTAGGACCTGTCTAGAACTTTTACGAAGTTTATGACCTAGGTCAATTAAACAATCAAATTTATTTTGGGCCAGGAATGTTAAGCAAATCTGAACAGAACAAAAGCCTTAAAAATAATCTTTAGGGAAACACAGGAAGAAAGAGTTAAGATTCATCTGTGACACAACAAGGACAGCAAGGACTTTCCAAGAGGCACTCACTATTCTTTCAGTTTTATCTGTATCCACCTTCATTTCTGCTTCTTTTTATTTATATGAGCCAATCATCTTGTACTAATGTATACTTATCTAAGGAAGGGATGCTTAGAGTGTCAACCTACCTTTCTCATAAAAATTAAAGTTAAAAAATATATAGTGGCATTCTTGTATTTTACAGGCCAGTTGAATCACCTTGCTCTTGAATTAAGGATACAGCATGTTGATTTATCAATGTCTATTTAAACTGATTGAAGTTTTTGTTTTGTTCATTTTTTAAAATTCTCTCCAGCTGCATTGCAAAGAATCCTGAGGCAATGAACACATTCTTTCAGGGATATCTTAGGAAGACGATCTAACATCTTTCTCTCTTCCCATTAAAGTCCTAATCTGAACCTTGCAAAAGGTGTGCCAGGTTTGCTAATTGTGTTCCCTGACTTGTGTTCTTATTGCAGACTTCATTCATGTTTGTGTTTCTTTGTCTTTGAGGGATGTGCTCATTTATCCTTTCAAACAGTTTGCTCAATGGGAAGCAATGAGCTGCCGGTCCTCTTGCAGCCAACAACTCCTTTCCTGGGAAGAAGGGACTGACTTTCATCAGAGCAAGCAGATGGTCACACCTCCAGAAGCTTCCACAGAGATTCACCTCTGTCATACAAAACTTCTCTGACAAGTAGGCAGGGGCAAGTGGGAAGCAGAAGGTAAGCCAAACATAACATATTTATGCTCTTGATTCTTGGTGCCGTTAAAATGCTTACATCCTTAAAGGAGCCACTGAAGCAGGCACTAGTAAAAATCAAGAAAATACGTGGAGATTCCTTAATATAACAAGCATTATAGAACAAAGTAGCTTCACCTTCAAACTAGAGGGTTGTGATTTTAATAGAAGTAATTCTGTTTCTATTACGTTCTCCACTTATGAGATGTATGAAAATGGGAGGAAGAAATTAAAGAAAAATAAGGAAATTGTCACTCAAGAATTTCCAACTAACCACCTCCTGGGCCAGCCAGGCTGTGAAGTGAAACAATTTAAAACTAGAGGAGGGTATATCTTGGAGGCAACCAGAGACACATTTCTGAGAGTAATCAGTTTTGCAATACTATAGCTTATTTGATTTCCAGTTCACTCTGCATTTGATTGGATGCCAGGCATTGGTTTAGATCCCCAGGCAGTATAGAGCCTAGTGATAACAAACCTCTATTCAATTACCAGCTCCACACATGGTACTTCTGTGGTCTGAGAATATCTTCTGTAACATATGATATCACTTTCTACATAGGGCTTAGTACATAGAAAGCATTCGATATAAAGTCACTATTATTACTAAAATTATTATTATAGGGATTTAAATTTGTAAGAAACATGCCATACAGTTCATAAGCTAGTGGCAAATTTAAAAAGCTCAATAACTACAATGCAATATGGTACATACTGTATCAGAGGAATGTATTAGACAGCTGTTAAAATAGAACTGATAAAGGAATAACACAGCAGTGAAAATAATCCCACACCTCTCCTAGAGTTTCTCAAATCCTAATGCTATAACATTTGGAGGGAAGGTCTAAGTTTTTAAAAATAAAATTAAAAAAAGCTTATTTCTTTCTAAGCCAGAACAATATTTCAACAATCCCTCTCACCTGGTTCTTTGTTTTTTCTGTTATTCTTTTCTAACAGTCTAAAAAAAGTATTATGTTTATTGGTAGTTGTTTTCTGTCACTTGAATGTGAACTCCACAAGGGCATGCCTTTTGTCTTTTATGTTGTTCAGGATTAAATTCAAAGCACCTTGAATAGTACTTGGCATAAGAGGGCTGTCCAGAAAGTATCTAGCCACATGCTATGAAAAATAAGACACTTATTGAAGAAGATACAAGAAACACTGTACATAGAACACTGACACCTCAGTCCCCTTCAGAGTAGGCACCTTGGGACCTCACACAGTTCTTCCAATCATCATTGGCTGCCCCATCGTATTTTCCTGAATCTCACTGACAGTCTGAAATCTCTTCCATTTCAAAGGTTATTTTACTTTTAGGAAAAGCCAGAAGTTGCAGGGCACCAAATCTGGGCTGTGGGGTGTCTGAGTCAATGGAGTAATTTGATGTTTTGCAAAAAAACTCTCCACGAGACATGATGCATGAGTGGGTACATTGTGGTGATGAATCTGCCAATCACCAGTTGCCCATAGCTGCAGCCTTCTGAATCACCCAAATAGTTTCTGTGGAGGAATGTTCAAGCTTAATGCAAGATTTGATGCAGATATGTTGTTCTGCTTGCTCAATCATTTTGAATGGGACAGCCACACAGTACACAAGCTCACTCAACAGCATCTACATCCCCTCCTGTCTAGTACAGAAGTCATCATTGTTCAGACATGCACATTCTAGTCCACTCTCCTTGGCTGCCAGGTTACATTGATGTTGCACAAACTGTTCTCATCATATTAAGAATGGTTGGACTTTTTCTGGACAGACCTCATATACTAATTATTCAATACATTATTGTTTGTTCATGAATGCATGCATAAATAAATGAATGAATTGGTAATTCCCATCACCTAATAGTGGGCATCTTCAGAATCTAAAATGCACAGAAAAAAATATCTGGCAAAAATGACCTCAGTACAAAGGAATACATCTCTGTCTATCACTTCTAACTTACTGACATCGGACTTATAAACAATATGCACACCTTGATTCTCAATGCAGGGAACAATATAGACAATTGAGCGATATTAGATTTTTTTTCCTTCATTCAAATTTAAACAAAGAGAAGTAGTTTATATAAATGAAGGTATTTAACAATTATTGGTGCTTGTAAGTAAGATCTTTTGGATCTCTCATCAGTCTCTGGTCCTCTATCATAGGGAAACCAGACCTCTGGGATGGTACCTGCTATTGCCTGAGTAGCATCCAGGGGATTCCCAATTCTCTGGCAAAAATGGTGAGGTATATTCCTAGTCACAATTTATAATTTCTTTTTTTCATAGATATAGAGTACTGAATTTTAGATAGATATGGTTTTCACTAGAGTAGTACTATCTTGTTTGTATAAAATGGGTCAAAAAGACTTTAGAAATTTAAATGTAGAAGCCAGCCAGCATGAGATAAAACAGTTTCTCTATGATAATTATGTTTCATGTCCAAAAATATTCAGTTTATAAGCACACCTTTGGAATACAACTTATTTTTAAATTAGTTTTGCCAATAGTAAAATCACATTTAATCTGAGTTTATTAGCTCTCTTTGGAGCATCTCAACCCACTTTATGTGTGCCAACATTTCTACCCAAAAGGAGTTCCTAAAAAAATAAAGACATAAGAAAAAGTATTTTGCATTTGGTACTATTGGGTTTTAAACCCAAATCACAAGATATGAAATACTGTGTTACTATAACAGATAAAAAACCTATAAAATGCAATTATTCTAGATATAACTGCCTAGAAATATTTCCCTTAATGAAAAACCAATGGAATTTTCCCACCTATCAGTTAGTAAAGTTTTCCTCTGGTTGATATTCATTTTCATCTGCTGAGCCCTTTCTAAGAAAGAAACTGTGAGCTAAGTGAAGACACATGACTCAAAGGCAGAGATAGAAGGTGGATGCAATCATAAGTCATGTGTGCTCCACATGCCAGTGTAAAACTAACTCTGGGCTCACCTTGACCGTTAGGAGATGCTCCTCTGTAAGGACCAAGCACAACTGTCTCTTTCTGGTTAGACTCTAAATTTTTTCCATATCTTATTTTGCCTTATCAAATATGCATTCTGACCAGATTAAATTAAATTTACATTTTTAATGTTGCTTTAGAGGCATTCATTGTTTCACAATTAAATCTTTGGGGAGAGATGGTGACTTTGATTTCTTTTGTAGTCTCCTCACAGCATATGATACAATGCCAGAACTGGGCTATTGGGCCTCTTTTCCTGTAAATGCAGTCAATAGAGGCTACAGGAAATACTTAAAAGTTATATCCTTCAAGAACCCAAAGACCAGGGTTCTAAATAAATACAATGAACTTGGTGAACTGCTGTCACTCTTATCACATAATAAATAAAAATAAGATCTAGAAATCTTCAGTAGGAGAAAAAATAGTTCTTGACTGGACAAGAAAAATTTTAAATTCTTTCATTGGTTCTAATCTGATGTAAAAACATAGTTGGAAGATTAGTTCTTGCAGATAAAATATATTGTAATAACAGCATTTATTAATTTCCCACCATGAGCCCACCTTTGATCTAGATACTTCACATAGTTTGACTAAGCTAATCCTTTCAAAAACTCTGATATGTAAGTTTAATTATCCTCTTTTTTTAGATTGAAAAACAACTGGGCTCAAAAATTTAATTATTTTGCCTAAAATCATCTAACTAGTTAGATGACTGAATAGTAGAATCAAAATTGGGGTCCAGGGGATACATTCCTATCTGGAACATACTGCTCCTGTCATGAATCTAATGATCACCTTTCAGCATATAATGCCCTAATCAACACCTCAAAGTTTATCATTTCATAAAACTCAAATTTATTCTTTCCCAAGTTGTTAAATGGACATGTCCAATGTTGTCTCAAAAATCAACACGAATAAACTAGAGCTCAATTTTTCTCACTGCAAATTAGCTCTTTATTTCAAACTCATATGTTCCAGCAGTGTCACTATTCCCAATGTCCTTACACTCCAAATCTCCACTCAGCCTATGCTATATCCAATAACTAATTACCAATCACCAAAAAAAGCAGCTGCTACACACTGAAAACCACTGTTGCTGGCTACTGAATTTTGGGCCTAGGAGAGCTACAAAAGCACACGTGACAATTTATCTCCTGAAAGAATCTAAAGTCTAGGAGCATCGACATAAAATGTTAAAAATGTAAACCATAAAGTAAATGATCCAGAACAATGCAACTGGAATTCAGAGGAAAGTTTATCCTGAGCTAGAGTAGTCATATGTTTCATGTGAGAAATGAGATTTGATGAGGCCTTGAAAGACAGAGGGCTTCTTTCTTAGCTAGTACACACTAAGGTATTTGGTGGTAAAGTATATGATATCTGCAACTTACTCTCAAATGGTTCAGAAAAAAACAGTACATATGTTTGCATTTATGTGTGTATATACACATGAGAATGAAGGAGAAAGAAGAGAGAGAAGATGACAAAGTAAATGTCAATAACTGGGATATCTGTGCTGAGAGATATATGAGTGTTTTGTACTATGTTTGCAATTTTTCTATAAGTTTGAAATTATTTCAAAATAAAAAGTTAAAAAAAAAAAAAAGAAATCCTTGCTCACCATAAAATTCTCAAACTGTATAGAAGATAATGAAGGGGGGGGAAAACTCCTGGCTCCTCTTGTCCTAGCACTTCAATACACAAGAATTTAAACACATGAAGTGCAAAGAAACGAAAGAGGAAAGAAGGGCCATAATAGCACAGCCCTGACAAGCAGGCGTGGTCATGGTTTAAAAAGGTTTGATGTAAGGGACTAATTACAAAGGGAACTGAGAGACAAAAGGAACCAGAGGTGCCTTCATTCACATGTCCCAATCACACATCTGAAGGCCAACATAATCCAGGTATATGCTTAGATCTGGGGGACACAGGGAAGTAAAAATGAATGTGATTGCTATCCTTGTAGTTTCAAGGACAAAATCTGAGGTGTCTCACAATGACTTTGGTAATCCTTTAGAAAGTAAATCTGGATGTAAGTTTAATCAAACAAACAAGACACTGGAAGCAAGAAGTCCCATTAAGAGCCTTATGTGTATTCCAGGCATAAAATGATTGTCTTGAAGCAGAGCTGCTGCAGCAGAATTCTTAGAGTACAACTCCTTCAAACCCTAACATACTGTGAAAGAAATTAAGACCAAGAGAAGTTAGGTGTTTTGCTCAAATTTGCAATGTAATTAAAGGCTTAATAAAATAACCATTGATAGGAAAGTCTTAAAGAATTAAATGTAAAAATAAAACTGTGATAGTTTATGAGATGTGAAAGTATGATGCCTTTATTACTTCAGAATAGGAAAATTTCTTAAACAAGATACCTTATCTACAGCATAGAGAGGAGTCAAAAATGCATTTTATAACATATGTCAATTATACCATATAATAAATATGAAAAATGTATCAATTTTATATTTTAAAAATAATCTTTTCACCTTGAAAAGACAAGTAACCAGTTCAGAGAATATCACTGAAATACATATTACAGAAAAACTCTGGTATCCAGAATATATATCTTCCGGCAGCCGTCCGTCTCGAGAGACGATGGTGTAGCTTCTTAAGAGTCTATCTGCACCGCCGAGAATGGTTGTGCAGTCCGACTCGGGAGTGACACGGTATCTGTCTTCTCCCGTGTTGAATCGACATCTTGCGATGACGCTGGAGTGTCCTCTCCAGTGAAGCTGAAGCTACAGAGCCTCGAGAGGCGATGGTGTAGCTTCTTAAGAGTCTATCTGCACCGCCGAGAATGGCTGTGCAGTCCGACTCGGGAGTGACACGGTATCTGTCTCCTCCCGTGTTGAATCGACATCTTGCGATGACGCTGGAGTGTCCTCTCCAGTGGAGCTGAAGCTACAGAGCCTGGGCAGGGTGATATGGAGGGTCTGCTGTTGCCCATGCAGCAGACCCCCCCTCTCTTCGCAGCTGAAGGATCCAAGGGAAAGACGGAGTCAATACAGCTTGGCTTCAGGTGCGCCGCAGGAGTTGCCAGTATTGACTACAACGTCAAACCGCCTTAGGGACTCCAGTTCCGGATTTTCTGTCAGGGTTTACTCCCTTAGCCTTTCCCCTGAAGAGGTATGCCGCAAGGCAGCGGAGGATTTTTGGAATCAGAGTTTTCCTTCTCTGATATGCCCTGACTGGAAGATCGAACCAGCGACACTTAGCTCGCAGGCCGACGCTCAATCCACTGAGCCAAACCAGCCAGGGTAACCAGAATATATATATAGCACTAAGAAATCAATGAGTGCTTTTTAAAAAGAAGTATAAAAATGGATAGCATACATAATTAAGCATTCCACAGAAATCTGAATATCAATCAAGATAGGAAAAACTGGTCAACATTACTAGCAGTCTGGCAACAACTTATTAAAACTATAAGGAGATATCATTTCACATCCATAAAATTAGCAAAAAAATGAAATGTATCATCAATTGTTGGCATGGATATGGAACAAAAGGAGCTTTCATAGATTGCTGGTGGGAGTATAAAGAGGCACAACCCTTTTTGGTAATTTGGCATTATCTGCTAAATGTTAACATATAAATCCCACCCTCTTACAATTCCACTCCGAAGGAGATACTCTAAGGAAAGGATCCTCTTTGTTAGCACAAGGAAGTATACATTAAAATGTTCATAGCAGCCTTGCTGGAAAATACCTTGAATGTCCATCAACAGAAGATAGACATTAAGAATGATATGTTATTCAATAGAGTACAATAGAACAGTAAAAATGAGTAAATAAAATCTACATGAATGAACAAAAGAAATACTAATCAATTAAAGTAAGGTAAAAAAGCATGTTACTATTTATACAGACTTTAAAAATGGCAAAAAGCAAAATGAAGCTCTATTGCTTAGGTACATATACATACATAGCAAAGTATAGGAAAGGCATGGAAACGATACAGACATATTTAGTGTGTACAGCATAAGTACTACTGAGAGGAGATACGCTTGGAGAGAGAGGACACTGGGAATATTAACAGTATACACACCTAGTTCATACTTATGTCATCACCTGGGGGTGGCTAAAAGTGTGTTTATTATATTATTTAATTTTTTGCTGTTACTGAAATATTTCACAATAATTTTTAATTAACAATGAAGAATTAAAAAGTAGCTTGTGATACAGATATAGGACAAAATTTTTCAAAATATTTCATATCTTCTTTTTTCCCATTCCTACTTCCCTAGACCTGGTTCTCATCATTTGGTGCAATGGCCTCCTAATGCTTCTCTCTGTCCCATTCTAGTAGTAGATGGATCTACTTCCATCAATTCAAGAGGCCACTTCTTCATGTACTATCTCTTCAAAATCCTCTAATGTTTCTATCCACTGTGAACATTCTTCTATAGTCATTAAAACCCTCCATAGTATATCTTCATCCTTTTCAAACAAATTCATCTTCAGGCCTAATTAAAATGCACTAGAGGAGTTAGAGAAGAACACCATTTCCCAGAACCAGGAATATGTCAAAATGGTTTGCATCTCCACATCTTTGTAAGCAATGTTTTGCCTTATCTGAAAAGCCAACCTTTCTTCCCTTTAACTCTTACCCACTCACAATAGTCCAGCTAAAGACCTTCCTCTTTAAGAAGAATTCCACAATGACTCCATTCTTTGTTGAGCTCTATCCCTACAAAAATCCTAAGAAAAGTATGATTGGTCTCAGATATTTGAACACTTAGTTTTACTTTGTAACACATTCTTACAAATTACTTCTTAAAATTTTACCTTAATCTTATCCTTTGCATTAAATTTTAAGCTTCCCAAGAATTTGAATTGTTTTGCACATCTATGTTCACATTAAGGACTCACTAGACACAATATAATTGTTTTTTGTTTGCTGATACTTGGAAAAGCTACATACAGGCTAAATATTTAACATCTGTCATCTAGATCCCTTAGGATACTTAAAGTAGATATATAATGTTCACAGCAGCCTTTATTTATTTTATTTATTTTTAACATGTTTTATTGTTCTTACAGTTCTCCCATTTTCCCCCTTTGCCCTCCTCTGCCCAGTCTATCACCCACTCGGTCTACCACCCCCAGCTCCCACAGTCAATACCCACACTGTTGTCCATGGGTCATTCATACATTTTCTTTGACTAGTCCGTTCCCTTTCTTTCCATCATTATCCCCCTTCTCCCTCCATTCTGGTCACTGTCAGACTGTTTCATGTTTCCATGCCTCTGGTTCTATTATGCGCATTCATTTGTTTTTGTTCATTAGGTTTCCTTTATAGGTGAGATCATATGGTATTTGTTTTTCATCAACTGGCTTATTTCACTTAGCATAATATTCTCCAGTTCCGTCCACGCTGTCCTGTACCACAGCTTTTTGATCCACTCATCTACTGATGGGCACTTAGGCTGTTTCCAGCACTTGGCTACTGTAAATAATGCTTCTGTGAACATAGTGGTGCACAGGTTCTTTTGAATTGTTGTTTCAGGATTCTTTGGGTATATCTTTTGAATTGTTGTTTCAGGATTCTTTGGGTATATCCCAGTGGTGGAATCACTGGGTCAAAGAGCAGTTCCATTTTTAGTTTTTTGAGGAAACTCCATACTGTTCTCCACAGTGGCTGCACCAGTCTGCATTCCCACCAACAGTACACTGGGGTTCCCTTTTCTCCACATTCTTGCAAGCACTTGTTCATTACTTTGTTGATGATGGCCTTTTTGACCGGTGTGAGGTGGTATCTCATTGTGGTTTTAATTTGCCTCTCTCTGATGGCTAGTGATGTTGAGCATTCTTTCATATGTCTCTGGGCCCTCTGTATGTCCTCCCTGGAGAAGTGTCTGTTCAGGTCCTTTGCCCGTTTCTTAATTGGATTGTTTGTCTTCCTGGTGTTGAATTGTATGAACTTTTTAATATTTTGAAGCTCAAACCCTTGTCTGAGGTGTCATTGGCAAAAATGGTTTTCTACATGGTTGGATCCCTTTTCATTTTGATGATATTTTCTTTAACAGTGCAGAAGCTTTTTACTTTGATGTAGTGCCATTTGTTTATTTTTTCTTTTATCTCCCTTGCCCTAGGAGGTATGTCGGTGAAAATATTGCTACATAGAATATCTGAAATTTTAATGCCTATGTTTTCCTTTAGGACTTCTATGGTACACACATCTTGAGTTTATTCTGGTGTATGGTGTAAGTTGGTGGTCTAGTTTATTATTTTTACATGTACCGGTCCAGAGCTCCCACACCAATTACTGAAGAGGCTATTTTTACTTCATTTTATGCTCCTGCCCCCTTTGTCAAATATTAATTGACCATAGAGACATGGGTTTATTTATGGGCTCTCTAGTCCATTCTATTGATCTGTGTGTCTGTTCTTGTGCCAGTAACAGACTGTTTTGATTACAGTGGCCTTGTAATATAGTTTAATATCAGGTATTGCGATTCCTCCTACTTTGTTCTTCTCTCTCAAGATTGCTGAGGTTATTTGGGGTCATTTTTTGTTCCATATAAAATTTTGAAATATTTGTTCTAGGTCTCTGAAATATACCATTGGTATTTTAATAGGGATTGTATTGAATCTATAGATTGCTTTGGGTAGTGTGGGCATTTTAATGATGTTAGTTCTTCTAATCCATGAACATGGTATATGCTTCCATTTATTTGTATCTTCCTTAATTTCTTTCTTCAGGGTTATGTAGTTTTCTGAGTACAGGTCTTTTACCTCCTTGGTTAATTTATTCCTAGGTACTTTATCTTTTTCCTTTTATTATAGTAAATGGGATTTTTTTCCAGTTTTTCTTTCTGATATTTCATTGTTGGTATACAAAAATGCCTTTGATTTCTGAATATTGACTTTGTATCCCACTATTTTGCCAAATTCACTTATGAGGTCAAGTAGTTTTTTGGTGGAGCCTATAGGGTTTTCTATATACACAATCATGTCAAAAGCAGATTCGTCGTCGTCGTCGTCGGCAGCCGTCCGTCTCGAGAGACGATGGTGTAGCTTCTTAAGAGTCTATCTGCACGGCCGAGAATGGCTGTGCAGTCCGACTCGGGAGTGACATGGTATCTGTCTCCTCCCGTGTTGAATCGACATCTTGCGATGATGCTGAAGCTACAGAGCCTGGGCAGGGTGATATGGAGGGCCAGCTGTTGCCCATGCAGCAGACCCCCCCTCTCTTCGCAGCTGAAGGATCCAAGGGAAAGACGGAGTCAATACAGCTTGGGTTCAGGTGCGCCGCAGGAGTTGCCGGTGTTGACTACAACGTCGAACCGCCTTAGGGACTCTGGCTCCGGATTTTCTGTCGGGGTTTACTCCCTTAGCCTTTCCCCTGAAGAGGTATGCCGCAAGGCAGCGGAGGTTTTTTGGAGTCAGAGTTTTCCTTCTCTGATGTACCCTGACTGGAAGATCGAACCAGCGACACTTAGCTCGCAGGCCGACGCTCAATCCACTGAGCTAAATCAGCCAGGGCAAATATATATATATATATATATATATATATATATATATATATATATATATATATGTGTGTGTGTGTGTGTGTGTGTGTGTGTATGTATATGTATATATATACACACATATATATATGTATAGATTCAATGCAGGCACAGGAAGAAATGCTCAGTCATATGGGGTGAAAGTCAGAAGTGGGGTCGTTAAACTATTAGTATGTTTGAATAATAAGGACAAGAAAAAGGAAGGAATAAGAGTCTTTTCATGTTTTTTTAAATCTTTATTTTATTTCAGCCCTGTGTCTACCAGGTATTATCAGGGTATGCTTAAGACCAAAGAATACAGAGTTAGAGACTGCAAGGAGAGCCATAAAAAACCAGGTAACACTACACTTGGAGTTATGGTTCTTTGTTTGCTTAAGTGCCAGGTACTGTGCTAGGCATTGGTGATATTTGGTGAACATGCTATATTTAGTTTTTGATTTCGTGGAATGCACAGTTTAGTGGGGAAGGCAGTCAACTGGATGATCATGAAAGTAAATTCATTGTTTACTATAAAATAAGCACAAAAAAAGTACAAAGCACTAAACCTACATTCAATTGGGGAGCTTTACTGACTGAATGACTTTTCAGCTGAGGTTTAGGAAAGTAGAAACAATATGAGAAACAATGTTGCAGGGAGGGTGGGAGAAAGACATCTTATCCAGCTGCATAGAAGCTATAGAGTCCAGTAAGTCTCACCTGAATTGACTATGCCAGAGTTCACACAGTAAACTTCTAAATGTGTTTTGGCTCCAAGGTTCCTCTGCTGCCTGTTCCAAGCTCTAAGTGGAAAAGTGCCTCCCTTTTTGAAAGAAAGAATTAAAACAATTCCTTTGCTTTCTGGGTTCATGTCTTGGAAAAGAACTCTGAAGGCAGTAACTGTGCCTTGTCTTTTTGCTTGAGTAGTATGATGAATCATATCAAAAAACAGTGTTTGCAAAGTCTGAGATAAGATCAAAATGCCATTTTCTTCTGAAACTGCAGCATGTGTTTTGTAAAGAAATCTCAATGATATCTAGCAGGGAAATTTCTAGTCCAGAAATATACGTCACACTGCATTTCCATTGAAATAGAAATCAAGAAAGAAAAGGTCCCCTAGGAAAGGTTATAATCATGAGGTTAGAGTGGGGGTTAATGCCTGTCCTCCTATCATATACAGTACTCACAGCCCTTCTCCTGTAGTAGAATTGAAATGGAAGTTACTCTAGCAGATGTTTTCAAATTAACCAAAATCGTGTCAGCTGGAAATGTGCCCAGAGAGCGAGACCTTCCCACAAGCCTGAGGGAGCCATTCAAATGTCTCTGAGTCCTCCTGGTGCAGATTGGGATGCACAAGCTAGGGAAAAAAGCAAGTCCCAGCACAAACCCTACTCTCCCAAATGCTTATCCATGGCTTCATCAAGACCCCCTATCTGTTGAATACTAAAAAAAAACTGGCAGGGTTAGGCATTTATCACACTGCCAATTCACTCTCTTCATGCTTGCTTTTGTGTTTTTACTTACAAATCTGATAAGAAAGCACTGAGAGAAGATATAGAAATTGCAAATGACAGCAGATGAGCAAATTATGATACGTGAATATGAAAATGAACAGTTTAGTCTCAGGCAATTACCAGGACTGTGAGTTTGTGTCTTCAAGCAGTCCCAGAGCATTGCTATCTAGTTAAGAACAACCCCAAGTGGGGCAATCATAGCTAGTTATGTTGGTTCTCATCTACCCAAGAAAAGGTCCAAGATTCTGGGCCAAAGATCTATGGCTATATATCCAGGGGGCTTCCTGTGAATGATGTGGTTGTCTGAGGTGAGATGTCACTTTTTACCCAATAATCACAAACTCTTACAGGAAGGAGAAAACAATAAACACCAACCAGGAGAAACTTTAAGCCAATAAAGGCATAGAACATCTCTAGTTTCTCACTCATACACCAGTTATCTGGCTCCTACCATTTCCTATTGTGAAGGATGTAAAATTGACGAGTCAGCATATCTCACAGGCAATACCAACCTCTGTGCAATCAGAGTAAGGAAGAAAAGACCTCAAAACAAAGTAATTCATCTTTTTAGCTTTTATAGCCACATCTCATTTTTCCTCCTCTCAACCTTACGTCTTGCTCTGTAGGTTTGTGTGTTGTAGGGTTACAAAGTAAAAGCCATACACACACATGCACATGTGTGCGTGCACACACACACACACACACACACAGAGCATAAGCCAAATAGGTATGTGTTAGAAGAAAAAGAACTAGTCACCTGGTATCTCACACAATGAGTTGTCTGTGAATGTTTTAATAAGTTAAAGCAAATGACTGAAGATTAGTTCTAAATCCTCCTCTGTGGTAGAAGGATATTTTAGACCTTCCTAGGGACAACATCTTTGGCAATTACAGACATACCACACATATAGAGAAAATTATCTTCATTGGAGAGTAACACACTACAAATGCCCCATGATAAAAGAAAGGAAAGAAGGGAGGGAGAAATAAAAGAAAGGAAAGGAAAGGAGAGGAAATTAAAGGAAAGGAAAGGAAAGGAGAGGAAATGAAAGGAAAGGAGAGGAAACGAAAGGAAATGAAAGGAGAGGAAACGAAAGGAAAGGAGAGGAAATGAAAGGAAAGGAAAGGAAATAAATTCAGGAGACCACTAAAATCCTTCTTTTTTTTTTTTTTTTTTTTTTTTTTTTTGAAAACGGAGAATTACAAGCCTTTAGATCTTCTGGAACTAAAAGAGATAGCCAAAGATGTCGGGTGTTTTTGTACCTCCATGTGTTTTAGCAGCACAAAGACTTTTAGAATGCTAACAAAGGGCCTTCTTGTGGCTATGTTTTAAAATAAAAACATGCAAAGAGAACAACATACCATAGACATAAGGCATAAGATTTACATGTGGGAGGTGAGGACTTGAAAAAAGTGTTTAGATTTTTCAAAAGTCCTTTCAGCCTTCCTGTATAATGGTGCTCCTTTAGCAGGGAAAAATAATTACCAAAGCAAAAGGAGAAAAAGAAAATTCCAAAAGAACTTACAAGTACACCATTTTCTTAAATTAAGCAAGGAGAAGCAAATGTGGTTTTAATAGAAATGAAATCTTCATAAAGTCTCCCAATTGAATGTTTCCTGTGAGAAAATAGATCCTTCAGCATGAAGCAGAGTTGCTCTGATGAAGAATGGAACAGTTTGTGGGAATGACCAAAAAGGGACCATAATGTGAATTTGAGTCTGTCCTAGAAATGTCACTTAAAAACACACACTTAGCATTTTACTATTTTTTTCTATATTTGAAATGCAAAATTAAAATCAGAATGCTGAATTTGTTTCCAGAGAAGTTACTAACCAAAGAATATAGTACATGTCTCAATCAAGTTGTAGCTGAGCTATTACTATGCTACTAAATAATCTGAATGAACAGACAGTAAAACTTCAGTTCTCCTCTTCTCAGTTTTAATTTTTACATTTAAGAAATAATCAATCTCGATGGCTATTTGTATTCCCAAGTGTAATTCAACAGGGTACTGAAGCTTAGCAGGAATTAGAAAGAACAGCACTTAGTTTTAGGCTATGTCTCTATATGGACTCCATAATATTTTGAGTTTTGAGAAAAACGTCTTGATTTCAATAATCACTGATATGGTTTATCAAGATTTTCATCCTGGCAGAGCAAAGTTATAATGAAGAAGAAATTAAAGATGCTAAACCATACAAATATCTCATAAAAACAACTCATATATATTATTCCCCTTAGGAAACAGTTGTTCTTGTGTGATATAGAGATGTAACTTAAAAAATCCCACATTAGCAAATGCATTCAAGGTTTTTTTCTCATATGAAATAACAAATACTTTCTCCTCAACAAGGCGATTTTTTAAAAATTATCAGGGAATTTTAGATCTGGAACTAGGAATATTTCAAGGCAGTAACTTCCCTACAGCAACTTTAAACTGAACTAATAAATCCTAACCAAATCAATAACAAGACTATTGACACCAGATTTCTATGAACTTCCCTATTTCATGGCAGAATATGAATTTTCTAAATTAAGGGTAGTTTTTACAAACTAAACATGAAATTTCATACATTTTGCATAAATATACTCAATATCTCCTTAGGGTTTTGAATTTCCTTTTTAAAAATTTAAGCAAAGAAAATTTTGTCCTTTTGACATTACATAAATTAGGGTACTTGTAACATCTCTTGCCTTCAAGACATTTTTTTTTAAATTGGGATTAAGACTATTGGTATATATGCAAAATTAGGCCAGTATAAAGCTGTTTTCTGCAACTGAAATTCTCCTATAAATAACAATCAAAAGGCATTTAGCACCTTCCTGGTAAAAATAATTTACAAGATGTTCCCATTCAGTCCTCAAATCACTTTCCTAGTTCTAAACATTCCTCATCCTAGGGCCTGACTACAACTCAGATTATTCCATCAACATTTCACAAAGTCACTTGTAAGGACTACGAAAGCTAATGATCTGTCTTTAATTGATACTTTTATTATATGTCTTTCATCTTGTAATTCCATAACTTCACGTACTATTGACGGATGAGACTGGGAGCATCCATCTTTCCCGCACCGGAGCCAGGCTCACTGTGTCAGAGTGTACAGTCTCGCCTAAGTCCATAAAAGAAATAACATCTCACCCAATGGCATTACTGTCCCGAGGGTCTCTACCTCAAGCCCCTACCCCTCCGAAAGCCTTCTTTTACGCAAACAGAAAATTTTGCAGCGCTACTGGCCAAGAGGGTGGCGAGCCCGGGAGCCAGGAGCCGGGGGACGGGAGCTCAGGCACAGGCATTCAGTGTCTTGAGCGCCTCAGGAGTAGGCCGCCCCTTCCCACGGCCCCCTGGGGCTACTCGACGAAGCAGGGGCAGCTCACTGTGCCCGAAGAGCAAACTAGCCCGAGTCCTGAATGCAGGGTCTTCATCCCCCCCGCGGCCAAAGAAAGGTCCCTCCCGCAGCTGCAGCCGCCCCTCAATGAAAGTGCAATCTGTTATCTCTCCCTGGCCCAAGGAGAGGTCCCCGCTCATTCAAGTCGCTGAATACTGGGTCTTATCCCTCGCCCCCCACGCGATTCGCCCGGAACTGGGCTGGGCTGCGGGCGGGGGCGACTCTCCAGTAGACTCCCGCTTAGACCCCGGGTTGGGTGGTGATGGTGATGGTGATGGTGATGGTGTGTGTGTGTGTGTGTGTGTTGCCGTATCTTGGTCTCACCCTGAGCCTCTGTCTCTTTGTGCCTCTGTTGCTCTGGCTTTCTGTCTCACGAGCGCGCGCACATTCGCGCACAGAGGAGGCTCTTTCTGCAACCAATGCCAAAATGTCACCTAAAAAGCAAGTGCAACAACTTGCTTTGGAAACAACCCAGGAGTCATGAAATCCCCTGCATTAAGCAGCCCCCTCCTCTCCTGCAAGGTGCACTAGGGTTGGGGACCAGGGGAGGTGTGAATTTGGCTTGTGAAGATCACCAGGAATGGTGCTCTCCACCCCTCCCCCCACTTCAGGACCCTGTCGCAATTAGAAATCCGCCCCTCCCGGGCTCCGGTGAGAGCAGCAAGGACCGCACGCCAGGAGAGGGGCGCGCCTGTGGGTCCTCCGGGGGCCGCGCCCGGCAGTGCGCCCCAGACGAAAGAGAAGTGGTCGCGCGGGTGGGCGGCCAGTAGCCCAGCGCATTGTACCTCCTCTGGCAAGAGAGGCAGCAACCTCGCGGCGAGCAAGGGACACCTTGCGCGCCGCAACCGCGGCGGTGGCGGCGTCCCAGGTTCCGGTGGCCGATGCCAGGCGTACAAGCCCCAGCCCCCGCGGCGCAGCCCGTAGTTACCTTGCCGCTGCCCGCAGTCCGGCTCTCGGACCTCCCTTCGTTTGCCCGTCGGTCCCAGGAGCCTCGGAGGGAGCACGAAAGATGTGTCCCCGTGGTTGGGACAGGTTCTCAGCGGGGTGAGGGGAAGTACTCGGGAGAACAGCCGAGGCGGCTGCGGCCGCTCCCGCTGCTGAGGCTGCCGATTCCCAGGGGCTGGATGTTTTGAAGAGGCCGTGTCCTCGGGATCGTGGCGCCTGGAGCGCAGCACTCGCCTCTGGCGCAGAGACTGAGCGCCGGGACGCAGCGGTTTGGGGCAGGAAAGCTGGGCCGGTCACCCGCCTCTGGGTGCAAGTTAATACGGTGGGGAGGAGGAGTCCCGCACTTCCTCCGCCCAACCACCGGAGCCGGCAGGCGGGCGGCGGCGGCCGCTCCGGGAGCCAGTCTTTTCCACCCTCCCCAACTACTACCGCGCGGTCACTAGCTCGGGCCCCAAACCAGGCACGTGCGCGGAGACCACCGGGAGGCGCGGGCCTCATCCAGACTGTGCTCCTGGCCTCTGGATTGTGTCCCCTCAGCCTTCACGGTGGCAAGTGCGCTCACATCGGAGTGAGAGGAAAGCCCCATACTCCTGGGATGGAACCAAGAGGCAGCCACCCATTAGTGGGCGTGTCCCATACTTTCCCTGGAGCAGCTTCTCCGGAAAATTAAACCTTCCCCTCCTTTCTTGACAGCCCTTGTTCCTAACCTTGCCCCTTAAAGGGAGGGAATTGGGAGGTCCTAACACTTTCTATCACAGGAGATCATGTTGGCGGGCAGAGGGTTTGCTGTCCTCTCCTCATCCTCAGGGTCCCTAGTAGAATTTTTGAAGAAGTAATCGCCAGAGAAGAGATGGGGTGGTGGAAAGAATCTATAGACTCACAAGGACCGACGTTAAAACCCAGTGCCACTACTTTAAGATATTCCTCAGAGCCTCAGTTTCTCCACCTATACAACGGCAGTTCTTAGAAGGATGTGCAGCTTAGATTACACAATATATATTCCACCTGTTCCTCTTGGTATTATCCTAAAGGTAACCAGAAAAACAAATCCCTTTTTCTCCTGTTTCTGACCTCAGTAAACTTCCCACTATCCATCCCAAGTGCATTTGAAAGCCAGGTTCATTCACATAGTCTGAAAATAAGAAGAATCCATGTGGCTTCAAATTAAGAATAGAGATAAATGGTGTGACTGGGTGAACTGAGATGTGGGTCAAAGAGAAAAAAGTTGATCAAGTATTCATTGAGTTCCTATTCTATCCATTTATAAGTATTAGTGTTCCAGATGATAATAGTTAAAAATATTCATGGTTAATCACTGCCTTCCTGTTTCCATCTCAAAAAAAGAATGGGCATCCTCATGGAAGAATGTCCTTTGTGCTACAGCTCCCAGAGAGAACATTATGCCAAAGAGTATATAATCTTTATGTAATTGTTCCCACAAATTTATAGCATAAGATTTAGCATCTGCTTTGTGTGATATCTAATTATAAATATTAATAGAATATTCTTTTTCAAGAAAACGGTTCTAAAAATGCAGGGAAGTGAAAAACAGTTTTCATAAAAATATGACTCGGATAAATAATCGCTTTTCTGCAATTTTACTGAGTGATTTTCCATTGAAGAGGGAAAAAAAATCTTTAAACCACTAAACACTCAAAGAAATGGAAGTAAATCCTCAGCATTGTAATACCATGATCACCAATACGTTAACAAAATTTATTTTTAATATATCCCCAACCAATGCAAGAATGTCTGTATAGGGGAACTTATGCTTCTAATAATAGTCCATGGAAAGGCAAAGTACTGACATAGGAAAAAAATAACTTCTCATAATCTAGAAAAAAACAACTACCTTGCATTTCCAAATCTGTAAATAAGTTTAATTCATAGAATTTTTAATGAGGTCACATAAATAACAAGGCCAATATAACTGTCGGGGTTTAACTCAAAGTATGAGGTGAACTTTAGTGAATAAAATTACCTGAAATAGAAAATAAGTTTTCTTACAAAATTATTGTGTTAGATTTAACCCAGAAACAATAATATCTATATAACACTTAGTATCATTAGGATTTTCTGACTGTAAGTGACAGAAACCAAATTCGGCTACTTTAAGAGAAAGTGATATATTGGGAAGATATTGAAAGCTTCCATAATTGAAGGGAGGGTTGGAAAGCAGTGTTGGAAACAAGCGGGATTTGAGATAGAACCAGAGGGATAGGAAGCGGGAAGGAGAGAAACAGTTTGGTTTGGTGCTGCTCAGTTAACATGAGTAAATGCCAACTGTTATTTCTAACCTCACATTACTGGATCAAGATTCAAGTCACAGCGTAGAGCATTTGACTAGCCAAACTTCACTCAGGCACTAACCTCCTGGTTATACCAGCATAGGAAGAGGATTGGTTGGTTGTTTGACATCCAAAATGGAAGGCAATCACCTGCATTTATCACTCTTCTAAAAGTACACATGATGAGAGATAAGTAATTTCTTAAAACAAGTTCATGGGGGCTATTAAAAAGGATAATTGGATACTCAGGTCAAAAAAGGAAAATGATAAATGTTACATTGATTAGTTATGAAATTTACATTATAATTCTTAAAGTTATTTGGAAATGAATGTGATATTGTACAAGTAAAACTAATATGCACATTTTGTAGTTATTATACATATGTTTATTTTTAGTTAAAGAATGCTACTTAAATATCATATATATGCCCAGCTAGCTTATTTATATAAGCATAGTGCCTATAAACACTACTGCAAGCCAGGGCTATCAACTATGTTCATTTCTAGTCATAGACAGTGTGGGAGCTGAATAATAACCCTGGAAAGATGTCCGAATCCCTTGAAATAATGAATGTTATTTTACATGAAAATTTGGAGATGTAATTAAGTGAAGAATCTTGAAATGGGAAGGTTATCCAGAATTATCCCATGGGCCTGACATAATCTCCAGGGCTCTTTTAAGAGGGGAATAAAAGGAAAGTTAAAGGCAGAAGAAAAAGATGGGATGATGAAAGCAAAGGTTGAAGTGATACACTTTGAGGATGGAGGAAGGTGACCATGAACAAAGTAATACATACAGTCTCTAGAAATTGGAAAAGAGAAAAGATTCTCCCCTGGAGCCTTCAGAAAGAACATGAATCTGCTAACATCTTGATATTAACTCAGTTAAACTGATTCCAGACTTCTGATCTCCAGAATGGCAAGATAATAAATTGTTGCTTTAAGCCACCAAGTTTCTAGTAATTAGTAACAGCAACTATATGAAACAAACATAGCATAGCTCACCTTGGGAGCATGCTATTGGTAGTAGGTGTCATGAGAGCCCTCACTATAGGAGAAACACAGAAAGGTATATCTACTTCTGGAGAGGATAACTCAAAGCAGGCTTAATCAACAATGTGTTGGTAAGAACAGGAAATTGGAAGCCATGGATAAATAGGGTTCCTATCCATTTCTCTGGTTAAATCAAAATGGTGGCATTTCTCTTAAAATGAAGTATAGTTGTGAAAGAAGAAATTTCTCAAGGGGCAATGTGAATGGTAAATGTGAAAGGCATGCAAGTTTCTTCTGCATTAACAAAGCATTATCATTGTCATGGTTTTAAGTGACATTTCAATGTGATCCCAGATTTATGTCTTCAGCTTTGACCTCTTGGCTAGTTTTGATATTTGCATATCCAAAAACCTGATAGACAAATCCACTTGACATTTCCACTAGTACCCCAGACTTAACAGCTCCAAATTAAACTCATCACTTTCTGCCCTTTCCTTCCATTCAAATGTATTACTTTTTCTGTTATAGTATATGAATTCATGGCAACATCATCCACCAAATCACCAATCCCAGAATCCTATGAGTCATCCTAGACTTCTGTGCTCACCAATAAGGTCTGATTCATCACCAAACATTGTTGACTTCTCCTATCATGTGAATTGATCTTGGATCCTTCCTATATTTCCATTTCTATTATATGTCCCCAACTAGCTTTGTAATCTCTTGCCTAGGTTATTATCCTGCTAACTCCTTTCCTCTAGTCTTTCCTCCTCTTCATTGCAGCAAGACTGGTCTAAAAATACAACCTTATGTTGTTAATCCAGTGCTTTAGCTCCTATAAAGTTATAAAGTTTAGGTCCTTATAATGACAAGCAAGGCTCTCAAAAACTTACTTTTATCTCTTTCTTCAATCTTTGCTCCTATTTTATACAGTGTGCTCCAGTACATCAGGCTGCTGCTTATATTGCCATTCATGTAACCTGCTCTGGAATATAGCTGTAACTTTCTCATACTATTCTCTCTGTCTTGAGTACCCTCATTCTGCTTTAACTGACTAATATCATAGTTACTTCTCCTTCTAAGTTTGCTTCAGTATACCTCATGCCTGAATTAATCAGTTGAATTGAGTGTTTCCAGTGCTCACCTCACCTAATATTTAGTTCTTAACACATTATATTAAAATTTTCATGTTATCTGGGTTGTATTTTTGAGACTGTAGCTAGTCATATTTGGAACCCAGATACCTAGCACAATAATTGTTTTTCAATAGAAAATCATTACATATTTGTGAGACTGGATTAACATAAACTTCTTAGAAAATATTTTTAATGTCAGTGTATATTTTAATATAATTTAGTAGAAACCTATGTGTGATATAATATAACCTGAAACCATATTTTAAAACCCATTGCTTCATCAGGTTTAATAAATGGGAAGCCTTCTTTTTCATGTTAAACAAATACCAAAAATTATTGAGGAGACACTTGAAGATATTGTGTCTAATTTTTCTTTTTAATAGCCAATCCAGTGAAATGAAATGGTCTTGTTCTCCTCAAATGCTTTTCAAATAACATTTTTGCTTTTTACTTTATTTAACATTTTGTATTAGAGATATAAGTGCTAAAATCCAATTGATTTAGCTTCTGTCTCAACCCTTCTTTTATACCCTGTCATTTAGTTTACACATTAATCTCTATACACTGTCTCCTCTTCTTGTCACCTCCACCACACACCCCATCTAGTTTATTACCCACTGCAATATGGTATGAGCCCTGTACATTGCAATCTGGCTTTTTTCTGATAAAGGTGGCCTAATTTCCCCAACAGAAAGATCTTTTAAGTTCCTATTTCCTTGATATCTAATCAGAATTTTATGCTGCAAATAACTGATTTATCAAATTTTCCACTGTAAACTTCAATTACTTTATTGTCTCTTAGTACTCCATCCAGTTCTCTGTTCCTACTACCTCTACAAGCTGCAATTATCATGCCCCCAAGATGGTGGCTGAGGAGATTGATGAGAGTGAGATGTCTGAAGACAAAGGACCCTTGGTCAGGGCCCTGGGGAGTCTCTGCAGTACCCAGTGGTGAAGGAGAAAGAGTCCAACATCAGAGGTGGAAGGAAACCCAGGGGCAAATCCATGAAAAGAGCAGCTGCATGGAAACCAACGACTGAGAAAATTTTAGGAGATCAGGCTGTTCAATGCTGAATTTCAAACCATCATTTCTACTCATTGTAACATCTTCACCTGCAAGAAATATATAGATTTCACAAACTCATTGTGTACAAACCAAATGAGGCATCTTCCATTTAATATTAGTACTTTTTCACAGTCTTTCCACTACTGATCCATTCCACATATATTCAGATACTAAATCCAAAATTGTAGAAGTCATTCTGAGACTCATCCTTCCACCTTATTCACTACATCTAGTTGGTCACCAAGTTTTGTCAAATTCATAAAATAATAATCTATCTATTTCACTCTACTGCTTAAATTTTTTCAGTACATCCTCGTCTCAAAGATAAAATCAAAGTGTAGGTATGACATGCAAAGCCCTTCATAATCTTATTTTTCTTCATTAAATTATCAAAACAACTTATTTGAGTGGGATGACTTTTAACATACTGGATTAAAAACTTTATTAAAATGACTTTTAACAGGATGGAAATAATAATTTAAAGTTTAAAAGAAATATGAATAAATCTATGAATAAAAATGTAAAAAATATATATATGCATATCGTCGGCAGCCGTCCGTCTCGAGAGACGATGGTGTAGCTTCTTAAGAGTCTACCTGCACCGCCGAGAATGGCTGTGCAGTCCGACTCGGGAGTGACACGGTATCTGTCTCCTCCCGTGTTAAATCGACATCTTGCGATGATGCTGGAGTGTCCTCTTCAGGGAAGCTGAAGCTACAGAGCCTGGGCAGGGTGATATGGAGGGTCTGCTGTTGCCCATGCCCGTCCATCTCGAGAGACGATGGTGTAGCTTCTTAAAGTCTATCTGCACCGCCGAGAATGGCTGTGCAGTCCGACTCGGGAGTGACACGGTATCTGTCTCCTCCCGTGTTGAATCGACATCTTGCGATGACGCTGGAGTGTCCTCTCCAGTGAAGCTGAAGCTACAGAGCATATGTATATACATATTCATCCATATATATTAAGGACTGCTGATAATACATGGCCCTGAGGCACCTATACATCAGCATAACAGTAGAAGCAGGAGAAAAAATCAGAATATCTTGATAACTAGAAAATATTAATTAACATATTACTATATACATTTTGAGAAAAGATATACTCCATATTTTTTGTATAGAAATATTGCATTTAAGAACTTGCTTTAAAACAATCCCATTTACAATAGTATCAAAGGGAATAAAATACTCAGGAATAAGTTTAACCAAAGAGGTAAAAGATCTGTATAACAAAAACTATAAGACATTGATGAAAGAAGTTGAAGAAGGCACATAACAAAAAATGGAAAGATATTTCATGCTCATGGATTAGAATAATTAATATTGTCAAAATATCTGTACTACCTAAAGCAATCTACAGATTCAGTGTAATCCCGGTCAAAACTCCAATGGTATTTTCCCTAGAAATAAAAAATATATATATTAAAATTTGTATGGAACCACAAAAGACCTTGAATAGCCAAAGCAATATTGAGAAAGAAGAACAGGCCTGGAAGCACCACACTTCCTGATTTCACACTATAGTACAAAGCTATATTAATCAAAATGGTATGGTACTGGCATAAAAGCAGATATATATACCAATGGGGGATAAATTCAGAAGCCCAGAAATAAACATACATACATACATCATCAATTAATTTAAAACAAAGAAACCAAGAATACTCAATGGGGAAGGATAATTTCATCAATAAGTGATGCTGGGGAAAGCTGAACATCCACAGGCAAAACAATGAAACTGAGCCATTATCTTATACCACACACAAAAATCAACTGAAAATGAGTCGAATACTTGAAACCATAAAACTGTTGGGGTGGGGGGTAAAAAGCATAGGAGGTAAGTTCCTTGACAATGTTCTTAGAAATATTTTTTGGATAAGACACCAAAAGTAAAGGCAACAAAAGCAAAAATAAACAAGTGACACTGCATCAAACTAAAAACTTCTACACAGAAAAGGAAACCATCAACAAATTAAAAGATGACCTGTGGGATGAGAGAAAATATTTGCAAACTGCACATTTGATAAGAGGTTAATATACAAAATATATAAGGAACTCATACAATTCAGTAGCCAAAAAACAAATAACCCAATATAAAAATGTGCAAAGGACATGTTAGGATATCTATTATCATAAAAGCAAGAGGTAACTGCTGGTGAGAATGTGAAGAAAAGAGAGCCCTTTTGGTGGAAATGTAAACTGGTACAACCACCATGGAAAACAGTATGGAGGATCCTCAACAAGATAAAAATAGAGAATAAGTAACAAATTGGAAGAGCCAACTTAGATGGTGATTTAGGAGGTTCCTGAACCTTGTTCCTGTCGTAGATGCACTGAATGTACAGTTGTGCAAGGAGCAATTCAGTCTGAAAGAGATTCAGAAACCAGCTCTGTGATTCCTACACACTGGATGAATAAGAAATTACTTACATTAAAATGGTTAGGAAAGACGAAGATACACTTTAATAATAAATCCCATCCCAGCATAGTATCATATAATTCAGAAGGAATCCACAATTTCCAGTTTCTGCCTGAGGAGTGACTTGTTTATACCTCACATCTAGCACCTCAACTTTTAAGACACCCACTGGAGGGAGGGCTCCCAAAACACCTACCTCTGAAAGCCAATGGGATAGTTAGTGTCTGTGTGATCCACAAGACTCTAACAGACAAAGAAATAATTCTTGATGGAAGAGAGCATTCATCTGGCCTATCCCCACACCGCCCCGCCCCCCAGGATCTTTCTCTAAAAGCTGTTCATATGCAGACTTTAAAAGCTGCTGCCTGAGAGTCAAACTTCTAATTTAACAGGCAATAGGGGCTAGCTATGATCTTCCCCAGGATCAGAGAGGCCCATGAACAGTTTTCCCACCTCCTCCCTCAGCCCAATTCAAGAATAACACCAAGATGCCTGTATTTCCCTGGAAGAAATTTGTATACTTATCTGTAGCTCCAACTTTTGATGTTGCCATAGGTGGAGGAGCCCCAGATACCCTGGCCCTAATAGGCACTGGGGCTTGCATTCATAAGTCTCATGGGGCTTTAGAAAATAAAGAAATTCTTATTAACAAGTGCAGGAGCCCTGCCCCCACCAAGCTATACACCTGGATCAAGAACAGAGAGAACAGGCAAAAATACCCATCTCTCAGTTACTCTCTGGTAGCTGCTTAACTACATAATTTCGCCACCTAAGGATCTAGCTTCCAATATGCTTGCATTTAGGGGCTGATTGTGATTATTCCCTTTGGCACACTGACAGGCTTTGGAATAACTTCAACTATTGGGACCCACAAGAACAAAGAAGGAGGCTTTGACAATTACAAAAGTTTGAAAGCTGGAGGGATCATAATACCAGATATCAAAATATACTACAAAGTCATTGTAATCAGAACAGCCTTGTACTGGCACAAGAACAGGCATATAGATCATGAAATAGAACAGAGAGCCCAGAAATAAACCCTTTATAGTCAACTAATAGTTGAAATAGGAGGCAAGAACATACATACACTTGAATAAAAACAGTGTCTTCAATAAATTGTGTTGGGAAAATTAGACTGGTACACACACAAAATTGAAAATAGACCACCAACTTACACCATATACAAGAATAAGCTCAAAGTGGATAAAAGACTTACACATAAGCATAATACTCTCCAGTTCCATCTATGTTATCACAAATGGTAGGAGTTCCTTCTTTCTTTCTGCTGCATAGTATTCCATTGTGTAAATGTACCACAGTTTTTTGATCCACTCATCTACAGATAGGCACTTAAGCTGTTTACAGCACTTGGCTATTGTAAATAGTACTGCTATGCCAGGTAACAAAAGAAAAATACCATAATATATCAACTAATACAGGAAACTAATGAACAACACAAACAAATCAGCAAAATTGAACCAGAAGCATGTAAACAAGGAACAGGCTAACAGTTACCAGGGGGCGGGTGGAGGGAGAGATGGGGGGTAAGTAGTGGAAGCGTTTAGTAAAGCAACTGGTATAAATAACTCATGGACATGTACAAGGAGGTGTGGATTGACTATGGGAGAAGGAGTGGGCTGGGTCAGGGGGAACAATGGGGGGAAAAGTGGGACAACTGTAATAGAAAGAAAGAAAGAAAGAAAGAAAGAAAGAAAGACTTACACATAAGTCATGAAACCATATGAATACTAGAAGAAAACAAAGGGAGCTCTCCCTGGGACATGGAAGCAAAAAAAAAAAAAAAAAAAAAAGGAGACTTCCAGCCAAGGAGACTTAGACTGATAGGCTCTGTCTCCCTCTACAACTAAGAAGGAATACAGCTACCACAAATGAGAAGTTCCAGAAAATAAATGGAAGTCCAACATATGAAGTTATAAAGAAGTGTTGCTCATCCAGACAGGTAGGAGGGGTGAAGCCAGGGAGGAGAATTCAAGCTGTGCTGTCCATAGCAGCAGCAGTGACGGAGGAAGGACAGTGGTAAGCACAGAGACCTGTATTTAGGGGGAGGCAAGAAGCTCCTGGGGAGCAACCCCGGCTGCAGACCAGACCCATCAGCTTGCAATTCCAAAGCTGGAAAAGGGAGACCTCCATTGCCTTGAACTGTGAAGCCAAGAGGGGGTGGGGATGGAGGAGGAGGCTCCCGGTCTCTCAGCAGAGAATGAACAGCAGGAATCCATCTTGGAACCCCACTCCCGCAGAAAACGCCCCAACGTGGTGAGACTGGTCACCCGGTTGTGACGAGTGCACAGGACTATACTCCCTATAGTGTGGGAGGTGTGACAGCCCTGCCCAGAAAGAAAAGGGAAACACTAAATGGTCAGGATGGCACAGATTATGATGGAGATCCCAGTGATGCAGATGACCAGACAGCAAATATCTAATCTAATGGGTCAGCAGATAGGAAATCTTTCTGAGTCTCAGTTCAGAGCTTTGGTTATAAAAATGCTTACAGACCTAACAGCAGATCTTAAACAAGACAGGGAAGGAATGAAGACTAGTCCTGCTGAAATGAACAAAAACACATATGAAACTAGTGGTGAGGGCAAGAAAACCAGGGATCAAATCAAAAATCAGAACATAGGGAAGAAACAAACAGTCAACCAGTGAAGAAAGAGGAAACAAGAAGTGAGGAAAATGAGGAGAAGCTCAGAAACTTATCAGACAGCTATAAGCGGGCCAACATCCAAATAATAGGGTTGCCAGAAGGTGAAGAAGAAGAACTAGAAATTGAAAAATTATGTGAAAAAATAATGAAGCAGAACTTTCCTAACTTGGGGAAGGAAATAGACTTACAGGTCCAGGAAGCACAGAGAGTTCCAGATAAACTGGACCCAGGGAGAACCACACCAAGACACATTATAATCAAAATGTCAAAAATTAAGGATAAAGAGAGAATCTTAAAAGCAGCAAGAGAGAAAAGAATTACATACAAAGGGGTCCCAATTAGACTGTAAGCTGATTTCTCAAAAGAAACTCTGCAGGCAAGAAAGGACTGGCAAGAAATATTCAAAGTAATGAAAATCAAAAACCTACAGCCATGATTACTCTATCCAGTGAAGTAGAGAAAGTGCTTCCAGGACAAAGTAAAACTGAAGGAGTTCATTAGATCTAAACCACTGTTATATGAGATGTTAAAGGGACTTGTTTAGGGAGAAGGAGGATCAAAACTATGAACATTAAAATGAAAACTGTATCACAACAACCAACAACAGAAGCTAGGGAATTGAAACAAAGGCAGACTAAGTAGGCAATGGGAGTGGGACAAGAATTATAGGTATGGGGAACATTTTGGGGGGAGGTTAGCAGTGAGGGGGAAGGGGGTAAAGGGAGGGAGATGGTACAGAAATTAAGAAGCATAGTAGGAGGGAGTGGAGTAGACAGGAAGATGTTGAGAAGAGCTATATGCACAACCAATGGGCATGGACTAAAGGGGGGGACATCTGGAGGGAGGGGGTCATTGAGTGGAGGGGAACAAAGGGAAAAGAAATTGGGACAACTGTAATAGCATAAACAATAAAGCATATTAAAAAAAGAAAACATAGGCAGTAAAATCTGAAATATCTGATGTAGTAAGGGAAACAAATGTAAAATAAACAAATGGAACTATGTCAAACTAAAAAGTTTCTTCATAGCAAAAGAAACCATTAACAAAATAAAAAAGAGAACCCACTGTATGGGAGAACATATTTGCCAATGATACATATGATAAGGGTTTAATTTCCAAAATATATAAAGGGCTTATACAACTCAACATCAGGAAGAGAAACAAACCAATGAAAAATAAATGAGCAAAGGACATGAATAGATACTTCTCCAAAGAGGACATACAAATAGCCAATAGGCATACAAAAAGATGTTCAATTTCACTAATCTTCAAGAAATGCAAATTAAAACCACAATGGGTTGTCACCTCGTACCTGCCAGAATAACTACCAAAAATAATTCAACAAACAACAAGTGCTGGTGAGGATATGGAGAAAAGGGAACCCTGGTGTGCTTCTGATGGGAATGCAGAGTGGTGTAGCCACTGTGGAAAACAACATGAAGTTTCCTCAGAAAACTAAAACTGGAACTTGCCTTTTGACCAAGCAATTCCACTTCTGGGAATACATCCTAAGACTTCTGAAGCACCAGTCAGAAATAATATATGTATCCCTATGTTCCCTATATTCATACCGCACTATTTACAGTAGCCAAGATCTGGAAATAGCACAAGTGCCCATCAGTAGACTAGTGGATAAAAAAGCGGTGGTACATTTACACAATGGAAATCTATGCAACTATAAGAAAGAACTCTTACCCTTTACAACAGCATGGATAGATCTGGAGATTATTATGCTAAGTGAAATACACCAGTAGAGAAAGACAAATACCATATGATCTCACTCATATGTGGAATCTAATGAAAAAAATAAACTGACAAAAGCAGAGGCATGGATACAAGGAACAGACTAACAGATCTCAGAGAGGAGTGGGTGGGGGACTGGAAGAGATTAGCCAAAGAGAGTATAGGCATACATGCACAGCCCATGGTAAAGGCCAGGGTGTGGGGGGCAGGGTGAAGTGGGACAGGGTGGAAGGGGATGAAGTTGGGCAAAAATAAGGGACATATGTAATAGTGTCAACAACAACAAAAATAAAAAGTTTGCGAGATAGCTAGGATATTGGGCTAAGCTGACTGCAACATTATTTCCAATAGGCAAGGTATAGAAGCAACTTAAGTGTTCACTTATGCATGATTCAATCAAAGATATACAAATATTATTCAGCTTTATGAAAGGAAGTCCTGCAATTTGCAACAATGTGGATGAACCTGGAGGGCATTATATTAAGTAAAATAAACCAGACAAAGGGAAAAAACTGCTTACTATCACTATTTTGTAGAATCTAAAAGAAAAAGTCAAAATCATAAGAGCAGAGAGAATAGAAAAATGGTTGCTAGGGGCTGTGGAAAATGGAAAATATGGAGAGGATGCTACAGGAGCTGTCAAAAAGAAGAAAGACTGCCCTGGCCAAATGATTCAGTTCGTTGGAACATCATCCTATGCACCAAAAGGTTTGGTTCCCACTCAGGGTACATGCCTAGATTGAGGATTTTATTCCTGCTGGTTGGAGTGCGTATGGGAGGCAACTGATTGTTATTTCTCCTACATTGATTTTTTTTCTCTCTCTTCTTCTCCCTTCCTCTCTAAAATTAATAAAACAAAGGTTAAAAAGAAAAAGAAAAAAGACCACATCCGCTGGATTTATAGCTTAAATCCAGCAGAGACCAGCTGCATCTAATGTAACTCCAAGTCTCATAATATGCTTATTGTAATACTTTACATTCTGAACCATACACCTGAGCCACCATAATCTGAAATGGAAAGCCCATGTAAGAACATGAAATGGCTAAGGAAGCTCCTCTGAGAAATCTGAATTTCTTTCCCAAGAAGATCTTGAATGTTCCTCTCCCTTATTGAATACTCTACCCCCATTAAATGAACCTCAATAAAGGAAGTAAATTCTTCTAAAGAAAGGCTGCTCTGTGGAGTAGTCTATTCTCTGTCTCACTGCTTCACTAATAAACTCACTTTCTTTTCTATCCTGGCTTGTTTTTGAATTCTTTCCTGCATGAAACCTAGAACTCACAGTGGGTCATGAACCCTCAGGTCCCTGAAACCCCAGAATGACTGCATCAGTAAGAAGGTACAAACTTTCAAATGCAAGAGGAAGATCTGAGGATCTAATGTAAAACATAGTTACAACACTGTAGTGCATAATTGATGTTTGATAAGAGATTAGAATTTACTTGTTCTCACCAAAATAAAAAGAAAAATATATAAATATTGAGGTGATGGATGTGTTAATTAATTAACTTGATGGCAGGGATCCTTTCACAATGTATACATATATCAAATTAATATGCTTTACACTTTAAATATATTAAAATTTTACTTGTCCATTATACTTCAATTAAACTGAAAAAGGGAGTACTCCTTTAAGTATTCAATTGAGCAAAACATTTTACCCTTTCAAGAAATTGCTTACAATTATGTAGTATGCTAATTAATCCAGGGACATAAATATTCTTGACAAAATACATTAAGTAAAATTATTTAAAAACAAATAATAGGATTAGAATTTGACCTTTAATTTTACATGCACTCTATTCAACTGAAAGAATAATTATGTTATTAATCTTAATAATTGTTTGCATTACATTTAATTTGACTGTTGTTTCAACTCCAATTTATATTTCAGATTTTCATAGAAAGGTCGATATGTTCTAAATACATTTGGAGGAAAATGCTATTTGTAAACATGATGCTTGTTAAAGATGATATAGATTAAAGAATAACTCATAAAACTGGAATTACCTGAAATGAGCATAAACCAGCCACTAAACCAGCAATTCGTATACATAACTGTGTAAAATTTTATTTTGTTTTTGTTGTGTTCAGCAGGTTTAAAAGAAAAACATTTTCCTTTGTTAGTGAAAGAATGTGTAATTTAGGGAAAATCAGCACTGAATTTCCAGTGATTGGTGAATAGCTAAATAAATTACACACAAGGAATTCTGTGAATAAGCCATATTCTCTAAGAATCAGTTTCTTTAGGTACAAATTTGTTATAAGATACAATTTATTGAATCCTCAGAAGCATAGCTCTCTGACATGCATTATTAATATTGATACATACATTCTAAAATATTTTAAGATACATTTTTTAAAAAGGATGAGTATAGATTTATGTCTGGGAAGCTAGAATGACTGATATATTTTCTAGCTGTTAAGATTCAGTTTCTAATATTCATTCTTTCAAAAAACACTATAGTCTGTTCTTATTGTAGTCAATATCAGGAGACTTGCAGGAAACAAAATAAAACACCAGAATATGCCTTTGTCCTTAAGAATTCTCCACTGAAAGCAAAAATTAATAAAATAACATGTATAAAATGCATAGTGCAATGCTTGTTAGAAAGTTGGCGTTCAAGAAATGGTAGCTATCCAATTTTATTAGCCAATGTCACCCCAATAAACTTAATATCAAAATAATGTAATTATTGATAGGTAAAAAAAGAAATGATAGTTGATGATGTCCAGAATGATTGTTATCATTACAGTTTTGTAAGAATTAGTATTTAGAGTGATAACATATTGCATAAAAATTCACATACCAGCAACCTGAACTGTCTGAAATAGAGTTCTACAATAGCTCTACAAAATAACTGGATATTACCAAGACTATATCCTAAAGTTTATTTTACTGATCCTCAGAACTTCATTCTTAATTATGCAAGGAGTGTAGTAAAAATATATAGGCTGTTCACTAAAACTTGATTATCACTTCTTCCTGGCCACAGAGCTAATCTGCCTTTTCCAGACTACCTTACAGTTATTAAGGTGTTCTGGTGAAGTGAATATAGGAAGAAATGATATATGCTATGTTCAAGCCTGCTCTGCCTTATCTTCCACCATTTCTCCCTGAAAGGCTGCCTGGATATTGACACCTGGAGTGTGGCTTGTACTAAAAATAGCAGAGAACCCCCCACCCCCTCCAAAAAATTCCTGCTAGCAATTGGATATTATATGAGACATAAATTATTATTAAACTTAGCCACTGAAATTTGGGGGTTTATTAGGTACTGAGCTAGTGTTAATTCATTTAATACAGTGATGAAAAGAATTAACAATTTTTGGAGTATCTACTGTGTATTGGATCTTCAATACATAATTTTATTTATTTATTTCTCCCAACCAAGCCTATGAATTAGTCAAAAGCAGTCCACTTGAGTTATAAAATTTTCCTGGGATCCATAGTCAGTAAGTGGAAGAGTCAGAATTGAACCTGAGTTTATTGATCTCAAAGATTTTATTTTCACAACACATCTTATAATCTTTGGTTAACTTTTAACAACTAAATTGTGTGTTGAATTTCTATAATAGATTCAGAGCAATAATTCAAAAGATATAAATTTTTATATTTAAAATCATCGACAAAAAGCAAACTGAATAAGCCAGTCGGTACAGGACAAATACTATATAATCTCACCTATAAGAGGAATCTAATGAACAAAATAAACTAATGAGAAAATAGAACCAGAGTCATGGAAGCATGGAACAGACTGACAGTCACCAGAGAGGAAGGGGAGGGGGATTATGATAGAAAGAATGGGAATGGAGTAGTCAAAGAACATGTATGAATAACCCATGGACATGGACAACAGTGTGAAGACTGACTTTGGAAGCTGGAGGATAGACTGGGTGGGGGTGAGCCAAGGGGGGAAATTGGAACAACTATAATAGAATAACAATAAAAAATAAAATAAAATAAAATAAAATTTAAATTAGAAAAATAAAAAACTGAAACAAAATATCACAAACCATAGAAAACCAGGGTATACTATTGCCCTAAGACATGGTTAATATACCAAATAATTACCTAAGTTAGGAAGAAAAAGGAAATCTTATTTATAGGCGCTGTTTAAGATGGCAGAGAGTATGCAGTTGTATTAAACAGTTTTGTTGAAATATAACCAATATGCAATAAAACACACATGTTAAATATCACAATTTGATACATTTTGATGTGAGTGTGGTGTGTATTTGTAGTATGTGTGTGAAACCATCACGAAGCCATCACAACAATCAAGATAACAAACATATTTATACCCTCCAAAAATTTTCTTTCTTTCTTTATCTTCCTCCCACCCTTTACCAAAAACCTGCTCCTTCCCTGCAATCTCCATTCTGCCTTTTATTACCGCACGTTACTTTCTTAAATTTTGTGGAAGTGGAATCACATAGTGTGTACGTTTTTATTTCTGGTTTATTTCACTCAACATAATATCTAAGAGTCATCTATGTCATCATGTGTTCTGATAGAGATAATTCACTCCTTTTTATTGCTGAGTAGTTTTCCCTTGCATGCATATATCACATATTGATGAAATTTCCCTCAGTGTTTAGCTATTACAAAACTATAATTTATGAACATTTATGTGCAAGTGTTTGTATGTACATATGCTTTCATTTCTGTTGAATAAATATTGAGAAGAATAAAATCTTATTATATGTATGCAGTTGTTTTTGGCACTATTTGTTGAAAAGATAATCAATCCTCTTTCCACCAAATTACCTTTGCAATCTTTTCAAAAATGAATTGGCCATAGGTGTTGATCTTTTTTGGACTCCGTATCCTCTTACATTACTTTTTATGCTAATACCACACTGTCTTCACTGTCTTGATTACTATGGATTTATAATAAATTATAAAGTCAGGTTGTATAAAGCATTCAATTGGAATTTCTTCATCTTTTTCAAAGATATTTTGTTACTTTTGGTCTTTTGCATTTCTATATGAATTTTAGAGCCAGAGTATCAGTTACTTTTTAAAAAAGACTCTTGGGATTTCAATTGGGATTCTTTGAATGTAAAGATCAACTTGGGGAGAAATCACATCCTAACATAAAGAACGCATATTTTTCTATTCACTTAGGTCTTTATTTCTCTCAGCACACAAACTTTGGCAACTATTGAATGTTTTATCTGCAGAATTTCATATTTAGATGCTATTATAAATGAAAATTTTGATTTTAACTTCTAATTGTTTACTGAAAGTATATAGAAATACAATTGATATTGATATATTAATTTTCTATTCTGAAAAGCTGTTAAATTCACTTATTAGTTTTAGTAGTTTTTGGTCGTTCCATAGGATTTTCTAAATATACAATGATGTCATTTGTGAATGAATGTACTTTTACTTCTTCTACAATCCTGATGACTTTATTTTTATTTTAAAAAATTTTCCTCATATCCCTAGCTAGAAATTCCAGTGCAATAATGAATAGAAGTTGTAATAGTAGACATATTTTATGCATTCCTGAACGTAGCATGAACATATTCAACCTTTTGTTGGTAAACTACTTTCATAGACGTCTTCTAGCATATTGGGGAATATTTCTTCAACTGCTAGCTTACTCAGAGCTGTTATCAGTAATGATTGTATTTGTCAGATGATTTTTCTATTGAGATGGCCACATTTTTTTAAGTCTCTTTATGGTAAATTACATAAGTTGATTTTGCAATGTTAAACCAACTCTGATTTCCAATGATAAATTTCACTTGTTCAGGATTAATGATCCTTTCACAACATTACTGGATTCAATTTGCTAAAATATTGTTAAATATTTTTTCAGTTATATGCATGAGGCATGTAGGTCTGTCATTTTTTTTAAATGCCTTTTTTGGTTATACTATCAGTAATACCAACCCTGTAAAATAAGTTGTTTCCATTTTCTGAAATTTCCTGCTGATTTTGTCTAATTTCCTCTGTAAGTGTATGGTAAAATTCATCAGTAAAGTCTTCTAGGCCTAATATATATATAAAATGTCCCAAAAAACTTCAATCATTGTTAATATATTGAGAATGGTTTGCGCTACATGGATGTAACCTGGCAGCCAAGGAGAGTGGGCTGGAATGAGCATGAGTGAACATTGATGACTTCACCGTACTAGTCAGTGGGGGCAGTAGATGTTGATTGAGCAAGTGCGCTGTGTGGCTATTGCATTAAAAATACCTGAGCAAGGAGAAACAAGATGGCGGAAGAGTAAGTGGAAGCTACACTAACTTCCTCCCAGAACTAGTCTGGATTTACAACTTTATTTTGGAGAAATGATCTGGAATAACCAACCAAAAACTAGCTGGAGAGAAGTCTTATAACCACGGAGAGACAGAAAAGGCCGCTACATCACAACTTGACTGGTAGGGAGTGCGGAGACGCGGAAGGGCTGGCTGGGCTCACGTGGGTGGCAGCTGAAGGGACTGAGAAACAGCTCAGCAGTCAGGGGTTCCCCTTGAGAAGGGCAGGGTCTAAACCCCCAGCTGGGCTTCCGAGCCTACAGCAACAGAGTGGAAAGTAAAATAGTATTCAGCTGTGAAAAGCGAAAAGCCACAGGGTTTCTTGCTAGCCGGAGAGAAATAGCTGGAGGAAAAAAGCTCTTAAGCAGATCACATACAAAAATATTTTGCACCCCTACCCCCAAATACCGTGCGTTCAAGCAGAGGGAAGGCAAAGAGGAATGGAGATGCTTGGGGAGAGTTTGGTGTGGTGGCTTAGAGGGGAGAACTGGGGAAGTGGCTGCCTGGGTCCCAGTGCTGACTCATCCCCAGTACTGCAGGCAGACCATTCCTCCCCCACACACACTCCAAATGGCGTCAGCCTGAGGGGAAACAAAAGCCCTGCCTACAGGAATTAAGCTACCACACTCACGGTTCTTAAGCCTGATGGCTAATCACAGATTGAATAGATTAACAACTAAAGAAGCCAGACAAAGGCAGTAGATCCCTGGAAGTCTCCAACAGGCTGCCTAGGCCCAGACTGGTACAGGATCTGATGCCACCAGGGGCAGATCCAGGAAGTGCAGATCATTCTAAGAAGCACCAACAAACAATAGGAGTCACAAAAATGGGGAGACAGAGAAACAACCCCCCATTGAAAGGAAAGGTAGAATGCCCAGAAAGAGTGTTAAATGAAATAGAGGGGAGTGAACTATCAGATATGGAATTCAAAACATGGATTATGGAGAAGCTCAATGAGCTCAGCAGAAACTATAAGAAACTCCAGAAAAACTACAAGGAACTTACTGAGAATTACACCAGCATGAAAAAGGACATTGAAGCTATCAACAAGAGCCAGGAAGAAATGAAGAATATGATCTCTGAATTGAAGAACACAGTAGAAGGAATTAAAAGCAGACTAGAGGAAGCAGAAGATCGGATCAGCGAGCTGGAAGACAATGTAGACAAAAACTCCCAGACAGTGCAACGAAATGAAAAAAGACTAAACAAGAATGAAGAGGCTCTAAGACAGCTGCAGGACAACATGAAACATAATAATATCCATATCATAGGAATTCCAGAAGGAGAAGGAGAAGAGCAAGGGATAGAAAACCTCTTTGAAAAAATAATGACAGAAAACTTCCCTAACATGAAGAGAGAAAGAGTCACGCAAGTCCAGGAAGCACACAGGGTCCCAATGAAGAGGAACCCCAACAGGTCCACTTCAGGACACATCATAATTAAGATGGCAACATTCAAAGACAAAGAGAGGATCCTAAAAGCAGCAAGAGAGAAACAACTAATAACATACAAGGGAGCTCCAATAAGGCTATCATCAGATTTCTCAGCAGAAACACTACAAGCCAGAAGGGAATGGCAAAATATATTCCAAGTAATTAAAAACAAAGGCCTACAACCAAGAATACTCTACCCAGCAAGGCTCTCATTCAAAATGGAAGGTGAAATAAGGAGTTTCCAAGACAAAAGAAGGCTAAAAGAATACATCTCCACCAAACCAGCATTGCAAGAAATTCTAAAGGGTCTGCTTTAAGAAGATGAAGAAACAGAAAGAGACAGAGAGGAACGAGTACGAAGGGGGGAAATGACAATCGATAAGTACTGAAAGAAAGATGAAACTTCTACCATTTGCAACAACATGGATGAAACTAGAGAGAATTATGCTTAGTGAAATAAGCCAGGCAACGAAAGAAAAATACCTTATGCTATCACCTATTACAGGAAACTAACGAACAGCATGAACAAATGAGCAAAACTGAACCAGAGGTATGTAAACAAGGAATAAAATAACAGTAACAAAGGAGTAGATGGGAGGGAGAGAAGCGGGTAAGAAGGGAAAGGGTCTAGTCAAAGAACATGTATAAATGACCCACAGACATGGAGAACTGTGTGGGGACTGAATGTGGGAGAAGGGGGGTCAGGATGCAGGGAAGCAAGAGGGGAAAAAAAGTGGAACTACTATAATGGAAAAAAAATTTTTTAGTGGGGGAAAGAAATGAAAATATAAAAAATTAAAATGTAAGTTCAGTGAATATTAGAAGGACAAGAATTTTCCTTCACACTGTATATTTTTCTCCCTATCTGATCCCTCCAGAGTTTGGCATTCTAAAGAAGTAATAACATAAGTTTCTTTGCATAAAACTAATAAGACCAGTTGTTAATAGATTTTTTTGACTAAGACTTTGACTGGAAAGTCATGCCTAAAGGAGACATGCTTGAGCTCTGGTTTTTACCAAAAAGCCCTGAGAAACTGGGATTGACTTTCAAAGGTAATAAAAGCCCACGAGATAAAAGGTCTGGTACCTTGGTTGGATGTGTGGTCCATGGCAATCTTTCCAGGGAAGGAAGGAAGGTTGTTTTCCTGAAAGATGGCTAGAAGGAACCTTAAGGCACAATGGAAAACCAGAAGGACTTGGAAAAGACAGGTGTTTACAGGCAAGGCTGAATGCCAGGTATGTGGTTCTGCTTCTGTGCCCTGAAAGGCAGACTGGAGGCCACTCTAAATGTTCCTTGTGTAAGTTCCAGCAAAGCAGAACTAAAAATCATAAGTGATCATTTGCTGCTCTTGTTGTGGTTATGCAAATGAACAGGATAAATTAAAAATGGACTTAATGCAGTCCCTTTAATGACAAGGAGGGTAATCTTAGGGAGAAAAATCGTGATATCAGGAAAATCACAATGATCAGTGGTAGACTATAAAGTAGTGCAGCTAGCCGTCTTTAAAGTTTCTTTTCATTTAAAATATGTTTTCATTTGAAAGTTAAACTATGTCTGTGATATTATCAAAGATGTTTAATTTACAGGCAAGAAGAATGTCAAATGCCTTGCAACTGGATGCCTTTCCAATAAGACAGTCCTACAGATTTAGAGACTTGTATGTGGGTTATGTTGCAAAAATTAACGTGTGTTTTCTGTTTTCAAAAGATATAAGCCTGTGATCTCATTACCTGAGTGATTGTCTGTATGTATAGGGCTCACTTAATCCTGTCTGCATTGCTGCCTCCTGAGACTCAGTGGTTTGGCTGAACTAAGTGGTTGGGTTGGTGAAGAATGGGGTGGTCTGTAGGCTTCACTTTAAAACTGGTTTCTCTTTTCTGTCTTAATGGCTTGGACAGAAAGAGCACAGAGGTCTGAATGGGAGGAAACCTAAAATATTTCCCTCAGCCCAAAGTAAGTATAATGAGCAAAAGGGTTTTGGACAGGTGAGATGTGCCTGGCACACCTTCCTCCAAAGAAACCCTTCTTTTCCCTAATGTGGGACATTGAAAAATTAATACCTGTCTTTTGACATCTAGTGGTTATAGATTGAATGATGTGTTTTAACCCCTTTGCCAAACATGTTGCCTCCAGAATACAACAAGGATGCCAGCCTGGTAAATCAAGCATGCCGTTGTCGGGTGACAGTCAACCGACCTGGAGTCTGCATGATCCTACCCCATGTGGGAAGGCCACCCTCCCCTCCACACCCCCACTCTTATTAGGGATTTCTGGACCCAAGGGTAGGTAGGACGACGACCATGTCCAGCTTAAAGCAGCTAGAAGAGCTCGAGACCTTCGCCCATTTCCTTTATAAGATTATAAAGGGTCTTAAGTCTGAGAAGGAGGGATTGTTATTTTTTATTGTTAAAATAATTAATTAATTATTAAAAAAGAAGAAGAAGAAGAATATATAACAGGGTGAGGCAGGAGAGCTTGTATGTATGACCCATGGGCATGGACTTGGGGGGGGATTGTTGGGAGAGAGAGGGTGCTAGGCGGAGGGGAGCAAAGGAAAAAAATTGGAACTATTGTAACAATATAATCAATAAAATATACTTTAAAAAAATAACTGAGCAGGACTTCCGGCCAAGATGGAAACCTAGACTGACATGCTCCATCTCCCTCCACAACTAAGAAGAACTACAACTACCATAAAACCAGAAATAACAAGAAGTTCCAGAAAATAAAGCTACATGGAAGTCCAATGTATGAAGTTATAAACAAGTGGTGCTCGTCTGGATGGGTAGGTGGGGCAAAGCTGGGATAGAGAGACGAAGCTGTGCTGGTGACTTGCAGCGACAGGCGGTGGGACCTGGTAAGCATAGACACCCGTATTTAAGGAGAGATGAGAAGCGCCCAGGAACCATACCTGGCTGCAGACTAAACCCATCAGCTCGCAATTCCAACGCCGGGGAAAGCAGACCCCCATTGCCTCACACTGTGAGGCCTAGAGGGCATGGGGATGGAGAAGGAGGCTCCCAGTCTCTCAGCAGAGAGTGAATGGCAGGAATCCATCTTTGACCCCCGCCCCCACATAAAGTGCCACTGTGTGGTGAGAAGGGTGAAACGGTAGTGATGAGTGCACGGGGCTCCACCCCCTATAGCATAGGAGGTGTGACAGCCCCGCCCAAGAAGGAAAGGTAAACCTGTCAGGATGGTAGGAACAATGATTGAGATCTCAATTATGCAGCTGACCAGAAAGCAAATACGTGAATTAACTGATGAACAAATAGATAACCTTTCTGAGGCTCAGTTCAGAGCTACAGTCATAAGGCAGCTACACAACTAACAAGAGATCTTGTATGAGACGGGGAAGAAATAAAGGCTATTCCTGCTGAAATGAACAAAAACACTTACGGGACAAGTGGTGAGGAAAAGAAAACCAGCGATCATATCAACAAATCAGAACACAGGAAAGGAACAAACAGTCAACCAGTGAAGAAAAAGGAAACAAAAAGTGAGGAATTTGAGGAGAGGCTCAGAAACCTCTGGGACAGCTATAAGTGAATGAACATACTAATTATAGGGTTGCCAGAAGGTGAAGAAGAAGAACTAGAAGCTGAAAAATTGTGTGAAAAAATAATGAAGCAGAACTTTCTTAACTTTGGAAAGGAAATAGACTTACAGGTCCAGGAAGCACAGAGAGTTCCAGATAAACTGGACCCAGGGAGAACCACACCAAGACACATTATAATCAAAATGTCAAAAATTAAAGATAAAGAGAGAATCTTAAAAGCAGCAAGAGAGAAGAAGAGAATTATGTACAACGGGGTCCCAATTAGACTATCAGCTGATTTCTCAAAGGAGACTCTGCAGGCAAGAAAGGACTGGCAAGAAATATTCAAAGTGATGAAAAGCAAAAACCTACAGCCACGATTACTCTATCTAGTGAAGATGTCATTCAAAACAGAGGGGCAGAGGAAGTGCTTCCAGGACAAAGTAAAACTGAAGGAGTTCATCAGTTCTAAACCACTGTTATATGAGATGTTAAAGGGACTTGTTTAGAAGCAGGAGGATCAAAACTATAAACATGAAAATGAAAACTGTATCACAACAACCAACAACAGAAGCTAGGGAATTGAAACAAAGGCAGACTAAGTAGGCAACGGGAGTGGGAAAAGAATTATAGGTTGGGGAACATATAAGGGGTAGGTCACCAAGGAGGGGGAAGCGGGAAAAGGGAGGGAGATGATGCAGGAATTAAGAAGCATAGTCGGAGGGAGTGGAATAGACAGGAAGATATTGAGAAGAACTATATGCACAACAAATGGCATGGACTAAGGGGGGGGAGGCAACTGGATGAAGGGGGGGTCACTTGGTGGAGGGGAACAAAGGGAAAAGAAATTGGAACAACTGTAACAACATAATCAATAAAATATATTAAAAAAATAACTGAGCAATTAGAGCAATGCACCTGCATCAAATTTTGCATTGAGCTTGAACTTCCTCCATGGAAACTATTCAGATAATTCAGAAGACTGCCTCTATGGGCAACTGGTGATTAGCAGTTTCATCACAAAAAATGTGCCCCCTTATGTATAATGGCTCCAGAATTTTTTGGTGAAAATCAAATCACCCAGGCAACTCAGCCCTGTACAACCCAGATTTGGTGCCCTGCAACTTCTGACTTTTCCCAAAACTAAAATCACCTTTGAAGGGGAAGATATTTCAGACCATGGGTGAGATTTGGGAAAATATGATGGGGCAGCTGATGGCGAGTGGTAGGACTGTGTAAGGTTCTACTTTGGTGCCTGCTTTGAAGGGGACAGAAGTGTTGTTGTCCTATGTATAATGTTTCTTGTACCTTCTATCTTCTTTAATAAATATCTCTATTTTTCATATTACATGGCTGGATACCTTCTGGACAGACCTTTTGTGTGTGTGTGTGTGTGTGTGTGTGTGTGTGTGTGTGTGTGTGTGTATTTTTAGTTTCAGGAAAAAGAAATATGTAAACACAAATAATATGATCAGCAAATTTATTTGGATTTTTATGTGTAATGAAAGGCCTTAAAACTTCCAAGGAGGCAGGTATGTATTCTGTATTCTTATGTGCTAGATTTTTTCTCACAGTTAAGGTTTTCATTTTCTCCTAGAAATGTTTGTTCTATTCTAATCTTATAGAAATGCATCCAGTACCCAACCAGGATTTGAACCCAGATTCTTAGGCTCTAAAGCCCTCTCAAAATGTTCTAAAGTTTTTTTTTCTAGACTGTACTGCCTTTACTAAATGGTCAAGTCTTCCTACATGGCTTCAGGCTCTAAGTAAATTTTAGAGGAAACTTGACACCAGAAAGAGTGAAGTAATTTTGAAAATTTCTGGGTCTTTGTTTTATTTGGGTGTAGAGAGAATATGAATGGCAATCAGATACTCTTACTTTTGTATCTGTCATCCACGAAATATGAATCGTGGGAATCTTGGGCACTGGTGTGTAACAGTCAGGACTCCAGGGTGGGATGAGGAGGAAAATAACTGCCAGTGGCAGTGTCCCATTGAGGACAGTGCCACAAGTAAGACAATTCAGGCCTGAATCAAGTGTAAACCCGCATGAGAGCATTGAGTACATGAGCTATATATGTTTTGTAGATATATCCCTAGCACCTTAAAGAGCACTGACACAAAATAGGAAGAAAATAAATATTTTTAGAATTACCAAATTAATTAATTAACTACTAGCCCTGTCTCACAACTTTGGCTATGACCCCTATCTGAACCCTGCATGTGGGACCAGTCTGTTATTCCTTCAATATTTCATTTTATCAAGCATTCTTTGAGAATCTTGTGTGTAGAAAGCATTGTCATAGTTGCCAAGGGGGTAATGTAGAAATGTAAAACTTAATGTTTGCCTTCAAGAAATTTGTAGTCTAGTGAGAGAATGAGAAATAAGAGCAGGTAATATGATACAACATATAAGTATTCAAGGCGGGGCAAACAGCAGTTTACAGTTGTGGGAATGTAAAACAGAGCGTTTACTCTTGTATTATTTATTAATTATTGTCAATTTTCCATACAAACATTACTGTAATCATACTTTTGTCCCCCACACTGTATATATGCTAAATTTATAAAGTGTTGCTTTGATGAGAAGGAGTAATTAAATTTAATAGCAAAGTCTCCTTCTGAGTACTACTAGGATGATAATCTATATGAAGTTGACTCTAGATACATGTTGCTAGTTTACAGAAAATTTTATAGCTTTAGCTTAATTAGTCTTGTGATAAATGGAGGAATTTTTCTCCATAGAAAAAAAATTCTACTTAGAAAGACTAATGCAATAAAGTGCATTACACTTTTAAAGAATATCCATCCCTATAAGCTGCTTTCCTGACTCCTGGACTAATGTGGAATCTCAAGCACCTGTTTCAATCAAGTCTGAAACCAGTGGCATATATTTAGGCCCTTTGCAAGTCTTAAATTAAGATAAAGCCTTCTGACATTTTATGCAATTCTTTTTATTTTTTTTTCTTTTTCTTTTTTCCTGATTGATAACATCCAAGTTAATAATAATGAGGTGGTTAAAGAAACTACCTCAGGGAATGTAGACTGTGCTACTGTTCTTCTGTCAGCATTCTAATACCATGCAGGCATTCAAGAAGAGAGTTTAGGGAGAAATGTGAATATTTCGTTCAAATTTTACTTTACAATATAACACCTTTGAATTTGCTTAGAAGAAGTGCAGTGCTCAACTCTTTTCACAGCCTCTGGGAAACAAAAAGGTCAAGTTTTAAAGGTGTAAAAGTGCTGTCTCTGTTCTACACAGACACAGACTCAATGCAGTGTACAGAAAGCCACAAGATCAGTCTCACTGAGCAAGGTGCATTTAGCAAAAATGTAACTAACAATGGGGAGCACTGACCTGTTTTAGTCCATAATGAGGGACAGTAAAAATCATTCAAATATCACTGAAGGCAGGAACAAAAGAAGTGAGAAATCAAATTTTTTAAATGGAGCATTCTTTATGGTTTGCTTTCATTCAGATAAAGTCCTGCAAGAATTCAGACCAACACTGAGGCATAGATAGACATGCTGCATCACCCTCCACAACTCCGAAGGAATACGACTACCTCAAAACCAGAAGTTCAAGAAAATTGAGCTCCATAAAAGTCCAACAAACAAAGATATAAAGAAGAAATGCTCATTCAGATAGGTAGGAGGGGCAGAGCTGGGGCAGAGAGAATACAGTGTGGCAGGGGCAGTGGTGGGGGCGACATTGGCTGTGGACAGCCATGGAAAGCACAGTCACATATTTTAAAAAGTCAGAGGGATACCTGGGGAGCACTCCCAGCACCAAACCAGACCACTGCACAGCTCACGGTTCCAGCTCTGGGGAAAATGAAGCCTCATTTCTTCTGACTGTGAAAACCAGTGGGTGTTCGGGTGGAGGAAGAAACTGTTGGTCTCTCAGTAGACTCTGTTTGCTTAAATGGTCCACATGGTCCTAGAACATCTGCAGGCCCACCCACTCTGGGAGCCATGGCCAGAGCACCAGCTAGAAAGATGCCTGTCCCATACGAAGTGGGAGAAGTGCCTGAAAAAGGGATGAGTGCCGAGAAAGCAGCATTGTTCCCTCTCCGACACCTCTCCCACACACAGCACCACAACGTGGTGAAACAGGTCACCCCACACTGATGAATACCTATGGCTCTGCCACTTACAATGTAACAGGTGTGACAGCTCTACCTAAGACACAGAGGCAAACACAGAAGCCTGTCATGTTGAGGAGACAGATAAGTATGTGCCAAAAAAGGAAGCAGATCAAGGTTTCAGTGGGAAAACTAAGCGACAATGAGATAGCCAACCAAATAGATGCAGAGTTCAAAACATTGGTGATAAAGATACTCACAGGCTTGACAGATATGTTTAAGTATGGCAGATACATAAGTAAAGAAGTGCAGGCTATGCTAAATGAAATGAAGAAAAATCAATAGGAAATCAATGGTGAACAGAATGAAACTGGGGTTCAAATAAATTATTTAGAATATAAAGCAGAAATAAACTGTCAACCAGTAGAGAAGGAGGAAACAAGAATTGTAAAAATCAAGGAGAGGCTTAGGAAGTTCTGGGACAACTTTAAATGTGTCAACATCCAAATCATAGGGGTGCCAGATGGAGAAGAAGAAAAGCAAGAGATTGAAAAATTATTTGAAAAAATAATGAAAGAAAACTTCCCTAATTTGACAAAGGAAATAGACATACACATCCAGAAAGCAAAGAATCCCAAACAAGCTAGACCCCAAGAGAACCACCACACCAAGACACATCATAATTAAAACACCAAAGGTTAAAGGTAAAGAGAGAATCTTAAAAGCAGCAAGAGAAAAGAGTTACAAAGGGGTTCCTATAAGACTATCAGCTGATTTCTCAAAAGAAAATTTGCCGGGAAGAAAGGACTGGCAAGAAGTATTTAAGGTGATGAAAAGCAAGGACATACAACCAAGATTACTCTATCCAGCAAAGCCATCATTTAGAATAAAAGGGCAGAGAAAGTGCTTCCCAGACAAGGTAAAGCTAAAAGAGTTCATCATCACCAAGCCCTTATTATACGAAATGTTAAAGAGACTTATTTAAGAAAAAGAGGATCAAAATTATGAATATTAAACTGACAATAAACTCACAACTATCATCAACAAAACTGAAAAAATAAAAACAAAAACAAACTAAGCAAACAACCAGAATAGGAACAGAATCATAGGTATGGGGATCATATGAAGGGTTATCAGCTGGAAAGGGGAAGGAGGATAAATGGGGAAATGATGCAGGGATTAAGAAGCATAATTGGTAGGTACAAAATAGACAAGAGGAAGCCAAAGAAATTATATGCATAACCCATGGACATGAACTAAGGGGGTGAAATTGCTAGGGGGAAGGAGGGTACCAGGCAGAGGGAAGCAAAGAGAAAAAAAATTGGGACAGCTGTAATAGCAAAGTCAATAAAATATACTTTAAAAAGGTCCAGCAAAATAGTCAATTTGTTTGCTCTTTAAATCAATAGCAAAAAAAAAATGCAGGAAATAGAAAATGGAGAGTTAGAAGAATACAATCAAGGAAAAGGGGAACTTTTGAGAAACTTTTCACTTCTGACATGATCTGGGTAGGACTAAAATCACACCTGGGCTGGCCTTATCTCAAAGAAAATTGAGTGGATTTGCTTATTATAACAATGCATCATAAGTCATTTTGGTACAATTTTTTTCTTTCTGGAGAGAGGTGAGGACTGGGAATTAAAAGTAAAACTTATCCTCTTAGAAAGTATAATAGAACATCATTTGACATTTTAAAATAGGCTCAGAAATGCACTACTTTTTAAATAAATAATATTTTATTAAGCAGAGGTTGCCAAGAGTTGAGGATAGGTAGAGAATATGAAGGCAAAGTTGTCTCATAGGAAATGTTTGGGAACAATGGAACAATTTTGTATCTTGTCTGTCTTGTTTTCACTTTTGTCAAAACTTGTACACCAAAGTAAATTCTATACTATGTAAATTAAAAGGACAACACCAAAAATAGTGAAGAGAGAAATTAAAAACACCATTAACTTTTTGGTTTGGTTTTAAAAATCCAACAAAATAAAAAGGATCAATAGAATAGAATGTATAAGAATATGGGTCCTAAAAAATTAAATATATTTATTTAAAGAGTGTTTAACGCAATGTGTCAGTTATTTAGAATAATTATTGGAAAAATCAGGGCTCTCCAGTGTTTATTTTATAATTTTGTCTTTGGATTGAATAAAGATGCTAAGCTGATTAAATTGGCCAATGCCATGGTACTCCTAGAAAAGGCATTATATCAAAGGACCAAATAACTGCTCGTAAAGATCCTGGCATGCTCAGAAAAAGCTAAAACAACATGAAACAACAGCAGTAATATTATGGTCTCTTGTTAGAACTTTTTCCCATAAATTTTTAGAAGGCCACCTGATCAAGTAGATAGAAAATCTAATGGCAACTTATGTAAAAAAAAAAAAAAAAAAAAAGCTTAGTATAACCTCAATGTGAATCAAAAGTAGGTAGGCCTACCTAAAAATATAATGTAAGATATAGTTTCCTAAACAGACATGATAGCTCTCCAATCTAAGAAATTAAGCCTTATCATTTTTACAGCTTGTCTCAGCCAGTGGATGAGGGTTAAAATTCAATCTGCTAGTTATATTTGAAGTTGATTGTCAAGAAACTGGAGTATCCCCAGAGAAGGAGAAGCAGAGTGTTGCAGGAACTGAAATTCATATTATATGAGAAAATATTGAAAGTTCAGGACCATTTAGTCCAGAAGATAGAGAACTTGTTCCTGTTGCATATTCAGTGCCTAATAGAGTGGTCAGTAAATGCTGACCTTTCATAAAAGCTAAACGTGTTGTGTATAAAACAAAGTTATACTCAGGACCTATTACAGTCACATGTTAATCGTGTTTTACTTTTTGTCTTGCACTGAGATATAGCCTTTTGTGATGGCTCAAGCATTAGTGCCTTTGGCTCAGAATGCTTGAAAGTGAGTTAAAACTTACCAAAAAGCATGGGTTTTAAATGCTTTCAATGAGGAAACTTTCTGGAAAAGTGACAACGTGAAGAAACAGTTGTGCCTTTGTCCACATAATATTATTCAGAATTAACTTATCAGATTGGCCTTTAACTTACATAAAGGCACTTATTTGGTACTTGGATTTTCATGATCTTACTTGGTGATATAACCTTTAGATAACTATTTAGTAACAATGAGTCTCTTTTCCAGATGCATTCACAAAAGCATGTTAATTCCATTATTTCTCTTATTTAGCACAAACTTTGGCTCAACAGTAAAGTACTCACTGTTTTCCAGGTGCTCTGAGAATATACAGATTAAGGCAATATTTCTAGCTGCCTTTGAGATCATATTTTGTTTGTTTACTTTGACATTTTTCAACAAGGCAGAGATTAGTGATATTAGGGCAGAAGTGGCCATATGTTACTACTCTTCAAAATTACTTCTGATATAAAGAGAATTTTACCCCAATCCTAAACTGAAATTACCTCAGTGATGGTAAGGTCCAACATACTCAACCTTCATCTGTATGCAAATAATAGCCATGTTCTCTATCCTTCCAATATCTGAAATCCCCTATCTGGAAAAACAATGTCTCCTAATTTTTGGTCATCCTCCTGTATACTTTATCTCAAATAATGATGCCATAATTGACCTAGTTTCTTTAGCTGAAACTGAAGAGGAATCTTCTACTATTCTCCCTCCTTTAATCCATACACCTAATGTAAGCACAATTTTTGTCCTCAGATATGTTTATAAAATCCCCTCCAATTTGCCATTGTTAAGGTCAGGCTCTCATTTTTCTAGGTTATTTTAAGAGCTTCTGTATTTGTCATATACTATTTTATAATCTGAACCCAACAAATAACACCAGTGTTCATTACATATGACCATATTTTCCAGTTACACAAAACTTACCACCATTTTCTAGGAAACACTATCTCCTTTTATAATTTCCTGCATTTTATCTGTCTTGTGATATCCAAAGACAATTTTTCATTCCATGAACATATATTGAGAAATTGAAATAGAAAGCTTTACATTTTGCAAGTATAAATATTAAATATAATGTTTCACACTGTAGTAGAAAGAAGCAATTGTGAGAAAACAATTTAAAATAGTATGCTTTGTGATATAACAAAGGTATGATAAGGCAGAGAAGTAACACAAGGAAGAAAATGAACATTTTTCTTGTAAAGCAGGGAAAGTCCCACAGTGAAAGACACATTTAAATAGAGAATTGAAGGATTGTAGGGTGAATAAGACTTAAAAAAAAAAGATACGAAGAACAAGAGAAGTCCTAGTAGAAAAAGCCACAATAGTGTACAAACTAATATGTTTGGGAAAGGGTAAGCCATTCGATATTGTTGGAGCATAAGAAAGGAGTTAGAAATATGATTGCAGAAATAAGAATTCTAATTAAAAAGACTCTAAGTGTTTGCTAAGGGGTTAAGACATTGATGTTTTACTCCATGCACATTGAGGAACTATGGAGCCTCTTGAGCAAGAGAGTACTAAAAGGGTTTGTAATTTCAGAAGATTAGTTTCGTAATCTTTGAAACTCAGATACATTGGAGGTGATCAAACCTGGATTTGGAATGTAAGTTAGGAAACTATGATTTTGGTCCAGATTGAGAATATAAGGGTGGCCATACTGGAAGGTCAAGCAAAGGGGATGGATGATTGAGGTTTTAGAGTTCTATTCGACCATTTGTACATGTTTAATACAATGGGAATTGGAAGAATAAGGACAGTCTGTACTAAGTTCTGAGTTTTTGGATTCCCTGACAAGGTGGACAGTGTTATCATAATCAAGACTGGAAATGCAGGGAGGACACCTGCCATGGTAGGATAAAATAAGCTCACTTTTGACTATCCTCTATTTTAATGTAGTTTAGGCCACCAGTGCCACAGCCTTGAGGAATATTGTCCCCAGTGGAGTTGCTCTGCAAAGTGAGCCAGGAAAGCTGAACAGTGCTTGTCATTACTAGTTAAATAGGTAATTGTAGGCAAATTTCTTCATCTTTACCCATCCCTTCACATTAAATATTTCCTGTGATTCTGTACCTTTCAAAATCTTTGCTTTGGTCTGAGATTTTGTAGGTAGGTCAGGCTCTACATACAAATTTTCTTCAAAATGCATGTGAATAAATACTTATAAGAAACTAAACCGGTAAACTGTTTTTTTTTAAACAAGCTCTTATCTCAAGTCCTGCTACAGTTGACACTTATAGCATAACATGACAGAATTGCACTTGACATAGAATTTGCACTCCATACACAATTAAGTAAATATTTCACTGAAAAACACTGTATTACTTTAACATTGCATTAACAAACTCTTGAATAAGACAGATATTAAATTTTTGTTCCCTAACAGAAAAAAGGAAATTGATAGATGAATCTGTTTCATTCTTTCCTCCCCTCATTAGTGAACATGTAGCTTTTTCTACCAGCAGCAGCACAGCTGGTCTAGCAATCCTTACTACATTTGAATGTGTGTTGTTAATAATTATTTTAGAAACTGAAATTACCCAAAGGCTTACATTTCTTAATATGAATATGCTATTTGCTCTTAGCTTTATAATCCCTTGGGACACACAATGCCTATATGGAAGTATTCATCTAAGTTTATTTAAGTTTGGATAGTCAAATTGTTAGGATTACCACATGTAATTGATAAAACCATTAAAGTAAGTGTTGTATCCTACATTTGTTCATGAGTTATTTTGCATTGCAAATAATTGTATTAATTCTTTTTTATTTCATAAAAGTGTCTTTACTAATTTAAAAGCACCAGTTACTATTATTTCTACTTTTTAATCTATAAATACCTTAATATGCCCCATCAAAACAAGCATTCAAAACAGTAACAACAACAACAAAAAACAACTCAAAACGTAATGTACAAATTAGATATACAAAGTACTCCATTTTCTACAAGTTTATTTTTATATATTTCTTCTTAGGTTCTTTCTTATATGTGCTCAATCCAAGGCCCTTTTTACAACACCTGACCTTCTTATACCAGGCTGCCATTGAAAGCATTGGTTGACTCTAAGCAGGTCTTGTTCTTTCCTCTACTCTAGGTTGTTACTTGGGTCACTATCAAGAGAGCTTCACTCTTTCTTTTTCTTATTGTCTTCCTACTGGAAGGTCTCTTCTTTTACATGGGGAAAATCATATGTGTCTCCATTGTAGTTTTCTCTCTCTCCATCAGACCTCTTTATATTCCAGAACCACATCTTGGGGTAGTATATTACAATTGAGTTTTCTTTCTAGTGAAAGGAGTGGATGACAAGTTAGTAATTTATTTGATTTTTCTGATACCCAACAACTGAAATTACATGAAATAATGGGAACTGTTATTATCAAATTTTTATAACTGTAATTTATATATGTATACATTTATATATATATATATATATATATATATATATATAATTTAATTATCACCATGAATGTGAAGCTAATATTTGGTAAATGCATCTGACAAGGTTCCTTCTCTGACATCAAACCCTCGGCACTTTCAAAGTCTTTCTTCTGATTGCATATAAAGATGGAGAGAAGTTTCATATTCTATTCTGTGGCTTCCACCCATACTTTCTAGTTTTCCAGCAGTTGTTTCATCATTATGGAAGCTCAAGTAAAATTAACAGATTTGGGGTGATACATCAATGCTATCATTTGACGTGTTAAATTTGATTCAATTTTCAAAAAATAATAATTTTTTAGACTTATTACTACTAGTTACTGTGTGCAGTATTCTAGGAGATGAAAATATAAAGGAAGAAAGTAAAGAATAAATTCAATGAAGAGTGATACAGTATAAAGTATAATTAGTCTGTATAAAGTCCTCTCTATGCCATTCACAAGATCAACACAAAATGAATAATAAAGCTATATGTAAGAGCTAAAATTATAAATTCTTAGAGGCAAACACAGGTGTGGATCTTTGTGCACTTGGATCAGGTAATGGTTTCTTAGATATGACATAAAATGCAAAGCAACTGAAGAAAAAGTAGATAAATTGGACTTTATCAAAACTAAAAATGTGCTTCATAAGGCACTATCAAGAAAGTGAAAAGAACCCACAGGACTGGAGAAAACATTTGCAAATAATATAACTTATCAACATCTAGTATTCAGCATGTATAAAAAACTCTTACAACTTAATAGATGAAAAAAACTAAAAACGAGCAAAGGATTTGAATAGACATTTCTCCAAAGAAGGTAAACAAATGGCCAATAAGCACATTAAAAAAATACTCAACATCATTAGTCATTAGAAAATGCAAATCAAAACCACCATGAGGTACCATTTCATACCTACTAGGATGGCTGTAATTGAAATGACAAATAATAACTATTGTTAACAAGGATGCAGAGAAATTAAAAGCATTGTGCATTATTGGTGGGAACATAAAACAGTACAGCTACTTTGGAAAACTAGCAGTTCTTAAGAAAGTTAAACATAGAGTTGCGATCGACCCAGAAAAACTAATTTTAGGTATATATACAAGATAATGGAAAATATCTGTTCACACAAAAACTTGTACATGCATGTACACAGCAGCATTGTTCAGAATAGTCAGAAAAGTGGAAACAACCAAATGTTCCCTGACTGATGAAACAATAAATATGTGGTATACCCATATAATGGAATGGTACACAAAAAGGAATGAAGTAGTAATTGATGCTATAACAGAGGTAGATATTGATAACATACTAAGTAAAAGAAACTGAACACAAAGGCCACAAATTATATGATTTCATTTATATGAATTGTCTAAAATAGGAAAATCCATAGAGAGAAAGTAGATGATTGCCAGGGTCTGGGAAAGTGAAGAATGAAATGTGATTGCTAACAGGCACAAGATTTCTTTTTAAGGTGATGAAAATATTCTGGAATTAAGATAGTGGTGATGGTCGCACAGCTTTCTGAATATGGTAAAAACTAATGAAGTACTTTATTAAAGAATATAAAAAATATACGGACTTGTATACTTTAATGGGATCAATTTTATTTTTATAAATTATGTCTCGATTTTTAAAAAATTTCCTAAGTGAATACAATTTTATGAGCAATGAACTCTGTCTGGCTATATTAAGAAAAGCAACAAAAAGAAGATATATTTGATATAACTTTGGCATTATCAGAAAATGAGCCAGATTATGATGTAGTAAGAGAATTACATCAAAGAGGTAATTGTAAATCCTTTACTACCTGTGAAGTCATGTATTCAGATGTGAAAATATATTTTATTTTTTAACATTCTAAAATAAAAAAACACTGCGTTAAATATTTTTTATCATAAAAGGGAAATGTATACAATGTAAAAATAAAACAAAATTTAAAAATTATTTTGTATAATCTGTCTTATTAATGCTTTATAAATTTTTTGTTTTTAATTATCTTTTCTGTTTAATTATTTGAAATAATTTGGTATATACTATTTTATATTCTGAGTTTTCAATAAGTATTTTCACAAGCATTTTCCCAACTGAATTCTTAAGTAATTTAATTTTCCTCAAATATATAATTACTATTTGCTACAATCATCAGAATTCTCCCTTGCTTTAGATATTTAAATTTTTTCTAATATTTCAAAAACATAAATAATATTTCATGACTATACATATTTGCCCAAAGTTTGAATTTTTAGAATAGATTTCTTCTGTGTAATGGTGATAAAACTATATTTACTTATAACTAGTGCCATGTAACTTTGCTCAGTAATAGTGAAATATTTCAGCGATAATTCTATACTTCATCTCTTCCATCTCAGTCAGTAGTTTATCAAATGCAGCTTGTCTGCCAAACAGTTAGGCAAAATTTAACTGAGCACTATTTGTATGGGTGACTGGAACAGTGTTATTTTACCCTGTGACTTTTTTTATAGTTAAAAAAGAAAACAAATATGTTTCTTGTTATATAAGTCACTTTTTGTGGTTACAGTTTATCAAAATAAATAGTCAACAACAATAAACCTATTCCTCAGATAAGGGCTGGTTTCTATCCCATGGGAATTAAAAAGTAATAACAATTTAATAGAATACTCAAAAGATAACAATGATTTGTAATTTTTGAGGCTCAATTCTGATATATAACTCATAACTTCCTTGAATAGAGCAGGGTGAGAGCCATGTTATGTGACTTCAGAAGCTACATCATAAAAAATGTTGGACACTGTGCCTTTTTTGATGGATGCTCATATTTGGAGCACTGAGACACAATGTGAAAATTCTGACTGTTCTGTGACTACCATGCTGGAAAGACGAAATCTGTGCTTCAGTCGACAACCCAGCAGAGCTCCCAGCCAATGGCCAGTATCCACTGTCAGTCATGCGAGTGAGACAAGTAGGGTGTCCACTCAAGTCAACCTTCCAGTGACTGCAGCCATTATCTTGCTGCATGGGAAACCACACAGGAAGAAGTTACCACCTGAGTCCTTCCTGAATTCCTAACCAAAAATTCATAACAAAATAAAATACTTGTTTTAAGGCTCTAAATTTGGTCATCATTTTAGTGCATCTATAATAATCAGAGCAATCATATAGTTCTCTGTACAAATATTTATATATATAATTTTAGTCTACATATAAATTACAAAAATACACTAAGATATTATATTATTACTCCTCCCCTTTTTTACTTTATTGATTTTTAGAGAGAGGAAAGGAGAGAGAAAAAACATCAATTTATTATTCCACTTATTTATGTATTCATTGTTTCTTTTTTAAAAATTATTTATTTATTTGAGAGAGAGAAACATTAATTCATAATTTGTTGTCCCACTTACTTATTCACTCATTGGCAGAATTTTGTATGTATATTTACCAAAGGTCAAACCCAGTCCGCAACCTTGGTGTATCAGGATGATGTTCCAAACAACTGAGCTCCTTGGCCTACCCCCTTTTTAAATTCAGGTGGCTTGACACAGAAAACAGAACTCTAGCTAGACTAGATGTTAGAACACTTATTTCAGTCACTGTCTCTCAATTGCACCAAATAATTTTTAACTTCCGATAATGTTTTCAGGGATAAGCATTGTCCCTTTCTGAGATAGTTTTGCCATCTTTGGATGGTTCTCAGTTTCTTTTAAGATTTTTATTATCTTGTGTCCTATGCAGCTCTTCCCCCATTAGACTTGTTTTGCTTTTCATTTAACATCAAAAATGAACCTTTTCATTTCTGTTTAAAATCTAAATTGTGGTTGTGGTATTTTATAGAAACATAATATATGAGAAATAGAAAGCCTTGTGTATAATAACAAACTCACACTCCATAATTATTGCTGCTTGCTAACCTCTAGGTATTTTTATTATTGCCCTTACACCCCAATATAAAAAAAGAAATCGCTGATTTCATTGTGATATTGTTTCCAAAGAAAATGAATCATTTGCCATTCTTGGACATTATAAGACATGCTTAGATTTGTAATTTAAAATGCATTACATAGCTGAATTGCTGAAAATTTAGTTGGAGAAAAATAACCAGAGATAGCTAAAAAATCAAAAAAAATATATAAAATAAAAAATAAACCAACAACTCAGCTTAGGACTTTTAAGACTCCACTAGACTGTCCATAGAAAAATGGAATACCACTCAACCAAGGAAATACCAAATGGAAACATTTCTAAATTAAAAAGAAACATGCACATGCATGTACAAAAAAAAAAAAAAAAAAGATCCACCAGCTGGTATTAAAATGAGTTCACTAATAATTAATTGTTTGATAGAGTAATGTATGCTTTCTTTGTTAGAATTTATCTAAAATTGCTATTTAAAAATCTTCCTGAATAAACAATGATGTATATAAATGAATGAAGTTGACAAAACCATAAAAAATGGTTCTAATATAAAGAACTCCTAAGAAACAACATTAGTAACTTTTCAAAAAACAAATTATAAAAACAAGAGCAATTAATTTTCATAATTTACCAAATAAAGAGTGTGCTAGCAGGACCATAAAAGTTCATCCAAATTCACAGGTATATATGCAACTACAGTCTTTGTACTAATTATTTGATGTGTAAAGGGGGAAAAAAAGATGGACAATTTAACCTATAATTATTATGTATAAAATGTGATTTTTATTATTCTAAGATTTTCAAAATTTCCTCTATAGTAAATGTTTAACCATGTAAATTATGATAATTGGCTAAATTGAAAGTCTTGTTAAAGATTTATATTTTTGGTCTCCAGTTTCCTGCTACTCACCACTCCTCTATCCTAAGATTCTATTCCACAGTTCTGGAGTTGGCATCAGAAATCAATATTTCTAGTCAACACCATCTGTGATTTTTTTTGCCAGAGGTACTCTGATCATAATTTGAGAAAAGGCCACTGTATGCATGGGAAGAAAATTGTCCTTGGTCACTTGCAAATTTTCTTATTCTTTGATAAAATTTCTAATTTCTAAAACCAAAGTCATTATATTTCATCTTTTTAAAACTAAAAATGATGAACATTACAAATTCTGTAACCTACTGAATCATAAAATATTGAGAGAAATTTCAGATGTGCAGATGTAGGAACTTGGGGCTTGGCTTCATATGCTTATCCAATTTTTAAAAATTCTTTTAAGCTTGGTTTTTAAATACATTTTTAATTTTGAAGTGTGTTTAGATTTACAGAAAAATAGTAAAATTTTTACAGAACATTCTAATTTGCTCAAACTAAGTTTTTTTCTAAAACATATTACATTAGCATGGTATATTTGTGGCAACTAATGAATCTATTTTGATACATTAATATTAACTAGTGTATCCTACTTTATTCTTATTTCCTTAGTTTTAAGTGATTAAAGCTGTGACTTTATAGGGTTAAGTAACTGCTTTTAAATAAAAACTCTTCCTTTACCACCAAATCTTTGCCTCTGGAATTTTACCTAGAGGGTAGCAGCAGGCAGCAGGAACCCAACTTACTGTTCAATAACACAGACATAGTTTTAAAATTAATTGTTTAAATACCACAGAGCATGGTTACAGGCTTGTATGGTAAAGTTGTTTATTGGTTTTATATGAAATTGCTAAGTTGTCTTCTGCTAAAGTGGTTGTAGTACTTTGCATTCATCCCAGCTATAAATGAGTTCCTCTTGCTCCACATCCTTAACAACAATTACTATTGTCAGTTTATTTGATTTTTCTTTTTTAAGCCATTTTTATAAAGTACATTGTGATAGCTCACTGTTGTTGTAATTAACATTTTCTTAATGACAAATTATTTTGAGTATCTTTTCATGTGCTTATTTGACATCTGTATGTCTCTTCTGGAAAAGTGTCTTTTCAGTTCTTTTGCCCAAACATTTTTATATTTTGTTTTCTTGTTGTTGACTTTTAAGTGTTCTTTGTCTATTTTGGATACAAGTGTTTTATCAGATATGTATTTTGCAAATATTTTCTCTCAGTTGGTGACTTGTCTTTTGATTTTAATAACTTTCACAGAAGTTCTAATTTTACTAAGATCCAATTTATCATTTTTTTCTTGTATTATGCTTCTCATGTTGACTTACTTAGGTTATAAATGATTAAAAATAACTTTACTCTCCATTTAGCATAACAGCGATTATGGAATAAGTTATACTTCTAATTTATAAAATAACAGGACTGGATAAGTATATCTTTAAGATACATTCCAGTTCCACAAGTATCAAATATGCATACCTCTAAACAGTAATTATTATTTCCATAATTTTTTGCATTGTGTGTATACAAATTTTGTATTTTCTATTCTTCAGGCTTCCATTTGAATTCATTCTATCTTAGAATGTCCAAATGCTCTTCTATCTTCCTTGTAGTTTTCATTTTTTAATTTGGACCTTAAGAATATTATGCTAAGTGAAATAAGTCAGTCAGAAAAAGCTAAGAACCATGTGATTTCACATATATATGTGATATAAAATTGAACTCATGGATATAGACAGCAATATGACGGTTGCCAGAGGAAAGGAAGTTGGTAGGTGGAGAGTCAAGGATACCTAATATATGGTGATGGATGATGGTTTGACTTTAGGTGGTGGGCACTGTGCAATATACAGATCTAGTATAGAAATGTACACTTGAAACCAATGTGATCTAATTAACCAGTGTCACCCAAATAAATTTAACTTTAAAAATAAATTAAAAAATAAAGAAAAACATGTTTGTACCTACTAGATATATATTTTTTTGCCCTCCTAGCTTAAATCTTCTCTGAGACCATAGACCAGTGGTTATAATGGCAAGGTTGCAAAACTTTACTTCAATTCAGCAAATACTTTACTTCCATTGAATAAGTGGTTCTTAAGATTTTTGCATTTGCTAAGATTTTCCAACTATACATACAGATTAATGGTCAATAGCATGCTGACATATCTATGAACATACTGAACCCACTCCCATGTGCTCCCCAAGCAGTGCTCAGGAATGCTTGATTTAATACAGGAAGCAGAGGCACAGGATATGAGACACTCACTTGGTAAAGTACTTTAACACAGGACACCCTTGTTGGCACAGGCAGATGAGAATGTTCTCACGGTCTCATGACTCTTAACACTATAAACACAACTTTGGAAATCCTTTGTACTGGCTATGTTAGTTTCTAGGCTCTGGATTTGAATCCTCAGGCATCTGCAAGGGATTAATGGATATCACTAGTAAGTGACTTTACATTAACTGTTAGGTACAGCCCGTGAACAAACTTGTAAAATTTTTGATATTTGTTTTTGACCCATGTTCTTTCCCATTCTCCCATTCTCCACTCTTAAATATTCTGTTAAAATATTAGGCCTTACACCTTTCTAAACAAAGTTTACTTTCAGAGACTTGATTCATACTAACTTAAAAAAATAATTAAGAGATGAGAATATTATGTTCTTTTTAGGATTATTTAGGTTTAATAAGGATTCATACCATAAACCCAAAAAAGCAAAGCTTTTGCTCTAGTTCATGGGAGCTAAAGGGCTTTTTAACATCTCTAAAATTGCCTCACACAGGCAGTTCCTTGCCCCATCTTAGGCCAGATGTGACTAAGGGTAAACTTGCATGGCAGTAAATTATTTGGTAAGAAATACTTATACTTCTTGTATATCTCAAAAGAGCAATTTAGAGAGGGAAAAGCTGTCACAATTTAAATTTTCACCTATAGATCTGAAATGCATTACTTTTTATATAATTATAAATATTTCATAGTAAAAAAGCAGCATTGATATGTATATATTCAAATATTTTTATGTAAGGTATTTTCAGAATACATATCTATTCTGATTTTTAAAGTTCTTTGCTAATAAGGAGGCTTAGAGAATCAGTTTCTTTTAACTTAGAAGCAGTTCTTTAAACTCTTCAGCATTTCCAAAATCTATTCATGATTAAAAGTCCCAATAAAAGTATTATGACTTTGAACTGAGAACAAAATTAGGCTGATTAGTTTTCTGTTTTAATTCAAATAATCATTTGTAATTTATTCATTAGGTTACTGCTTTCTAAACATCAGTATTCCCATTACCCTTACACAACTTTTAGCTGTGTGTCCCACCTATACATTTGCTTACTCTGTATTGTTATTTTTTATTAAAATGGATGTATTTAAATTAATTTTGTATCACTGTTGTGCATTTAAAATGATCTTACTTGCCCTAAACAAAGTAATTATAAAAGTAATATGATTAAAATCAAGTTTTTATGTTAAATAACATATACGTAATGTTAAATCCACTCAATTTTCAAAATTGCATACCTAAAATTACATTACTTGATGAGAAAAATAATAATGTTTTTGGATTAGTCATTGATGAGGGCATATTTGGCTTAGCATAACATTAAGATGTTGCTGCTGAGTTTTACTTTTTAATGTTTTATGTTAACTAAAAAAGCAAAATTTTCCATATGATAAAAAAATAAACAATTACTTATTTTTCCAGTATAGCTAGGTACTGAGAATTAATTCCTAGAAAGATATGTGACCTTTGTTAGACTTTTATTTCAAATGGCCATGTGACGTAAACAATAGAATGAATTAATCTAGTGATATTAATGCTTTGCCCAAATATGGTGAGAAAAGGATTCATTTTTCAACTCACCAGGCCTTTCTGGAGGGGTGATATTTATTAAGAAGTTTTTTCAAATATTTCAAATGCCTTTTTATACTAATCCAAATGATTTTTTAGCAAACTCTTCTAAAAGTGCATAAGCAGTTTAGACAATAAGAACACATTAATCTGATTGAGGATCTATGTATGTTTCTAATTATGTGATGTTTAGGATTTTTTTTTTTTTTTTTTTTGCCTAATACGCAAAATTAGCTTGTAAGGAAACCGGGTTCATTAGGGAGCTCACAATATTCTTGGCTTGCACTTCACTGCTCTCCTGAAATTCAGCCATGTGACTTGTTTTGGTGACAACTGGAATTATGTGGGCCACTTTATGGTGGAAACCTTTAAAAGCCACTGTATCATACATGGATATTACAATATTAGTGACTATATTCTCTATCACTTCATAAGGTATATAAGTGTCCAATCACTCTGTTGATCACCTGAAACTATTGTAACATTGTATGTCTACTATAATTGAAAATATTTTTTTAAAAAATGAAAAAAGAAAGAGTGCACAAGCCTTATAGTTCCTTGCCACAGCCATGGTAATTGGCAAAGTTTCATTGGTGGCAATCTGTCACAACAGGGTCTAACATGGTCACCATTGTGGGGCAGAGCTCTAGACAAACTGAGGACACATCATCATGTTTTGTGAGTCAAAGAATATGTAGTATTATTTATTGCCACAGCTTAATCTAGCCAGTCCTGATTAGTACACACACATTTAGATTTTTCAAATGAACAGATATGTGTAGAAAATTAAATTAATTTGTAAATTCCTGCATATAACCTAACTGATTTAATAGTTCTCCTGGAGGAAGTTGAAGCCTTAATCGCCTCACAAAACACTGAAGAATTTTTAAGTGAAAATCAATATGCTTCAGTCTAAAATAGCAGTTATTTGTAAACATTTCCCATCTCCTCAAAAACAGTCAAGAAATTGGAGGTTTTTCTTTAATATAAATGACAATTTTAACAGTTTTAAAATACTTTTCTAAATAATTTTGTATACTCAATGTAACAAATATATATATGTCCTTATCAGTCAACACAGAATATAATATGCTTCTGTTGTAACAGCTTAAATGCTGAAAACATCTTTAATGTTAGGGCTTAACCCAATACATCATGTTAGCCTGTGTTACTATTTGGAATGCCCATTTGTTTACAAATCTCGAACCATAGTTATTTTAAATGTTTGGTGAAAAAAGTTTCCATGGGCTTATTTATTCATTCATATTTATTCATTTTTCAGTTGTTAATGAGTTGTATGTTGCCACATTTAACATATCATTACTATTATATGTCAGCAATTTTCAACTAGTGTGCCACAAAAATTTTTAAGCATGCAATACCTGACTATTTAGTCAGGGGCACTGATTTTTTTTCCCTTAGGTTGTCAAGTAAAAAAATGACAACAGTCAACACAACAATAGCCATCCAGTGGAAATGAATAAAAATTATAACTATTTTTTGTCATTGGCAAAAAATAGATTTTTTGGTGTGCCACAGAATTTTAGTAATTAGTTTATGTGTGCTGTGAAATGAAAATTGTTGAAAATCATTGTCATATGGTATATTTCTTTCTCTACTTACTTCTCTTAGCAGAATGCCCATCAGGTTTATCCATGGTCTCACAAGTGCCAATGTCTTTGGTTTCTGCCATATCTAGAACACTAAAATAGACTTTGCTTTTTGACAAAAACACTCTATCAATAATTTTATTTGTTCTGTGCCAAAAGATCATTTTCATCATTTTTCATAGCAAATTTGCTTAAGATCCTGCCAATATTTCAATATCTCCAGCCCTCGTGTTTAAATGCGACACTATATGCAAGTATTCCAAAGCTTTTGCATTTGTTCCCTGTCACAATATGTGTTAATTATTGAGGCACACTTGAAGATCCTTTTGCTTAATTTAAAATATTTTGATAGATTCTTCTTGGTATTCTTTGGGCACTTCAAGATTATGTTTGAGGTTGATTAGTTTAATTTGCATCTTTAAATATATGGATCAAGATGGGATAGAATTACATTGTCAATTCATAAAAATAAGAACTATCAAATATTTCTATATAGTTTTTATTTTTTTAATTTGAGGTACAATTGACATACAGAGTTAAAAATTTTTTTCTTGTGATGAGGATTTTCAAGAGTTATTCCTTTAGTGACTTTCAAATATGCAATACAGTATTATTAACTATAGTTAGCATGCTCTATATTACATCCCTATGATGTTTATATTCTAACTGAGAGTTGGAAGCTTTGACCCTCTTTACCCACATCACCTACACCCTATGCCCTGCTCTGGCAACCACCATTCTGTTCAATGTATTTATGAGCTTTTGTTTTGCTATTATTTGATTATTTTATAAATTCCATGCATCAGTGATATTATATAGTACTGTACACATCTTTTTCTGTCTGACTTATTTCACTTAGCATAATGTCTTTAAGGTCTATCCATGTTGTCACAAATGGCATAATTTATTCTTTTTTATGACTGAATAGTATTTATATATATATATATAATATATATATATCACAATTTTATATATATAAATAAACATGAGGGTACTGTATTTTTTCAAACTAGTGTTTTCAGTTTTCCTTGAATAAATACGCAGAAGTGAAATTGTTGGATCATAAATTTTTGAGAAACCTCCATAATGTTTTTTATAGTGGCTGCAACAATTTACATTCTCACCAACAGAACATAAAGGTTCCCTTTTCCCACATCCTCATCAAGACATGTTATTTCTTGTATTTTTGATAATACCCATTTTAATAGCTGTGAAGTGATATTGTGGTTTTGATTTGCATTTCCCTGGTGATTAGTAATGTTGAGCATCTTTTCGTGCTACTGTTGGCCATTTTTATGTATTTTTAGTAAAATGTATATTCAGATTCTCTGCCTATTTTTAGTCAACTATTTCTACATATTTTAAAGACATTTTAGGTTTTTAAAGAAAATGTTTATAAAATACTAATAATTTTATTATTTAATCCTCATAACTCTTTGAAGACATGACTGTAAGAAACAGTACTAATATTCTATTACTTTCTTCGTGTTTATGCTTTAAAAGTTATCTTCTAAATCATTCATAATAGGATTAACTAACAACCTAATAAAAAACAAAAACCATCAAAAATACCAATGGTGGGTTTGATTTCAGTTAAAATTACCAGTATGAATAATTAGAACTTTTTAATAATCAATTACTGTCAATTCCCAGAAATCACAATTTACATTACCGTTGAAAATATATAGTGATATGTTTATAAATATTTAACCATCTACAGTAGAAAACAACATTTTTAATACTTTACCTCCTTTTAGAAAGTTCTGTAGCATTAAGGCAATTAGTGGGCAGGCCTGAAATTTTAGGGAAAATTGATTAGCTCATTGGATCTACTATGAACACTTCCTCCAGAGCACCAATACTTTGGAGATCACAGATGTGTCATCTAGTAGTTACACTGGTTTGTTTATTTATTTATTATTTATTAAATTATATTTTATTGGTTATATTGTTACAATAATTCCAATATTTCCCCTTAGCTTCCCTCAACCCAGCACCCCCTCTCCCCCAGCAATTCCCCACCAAATCCATGCCATGGTTCATACATACAAGCTCTCCCACTTCACCCTTTCATATATTCTTGTTCTTTTTTAAAAAAAATAAATAAGTGATTAACTAATTATTTTAACAATAAAAAATAACAATCCCTCCCTCTCAGATATTAAGACCATTTATAATCTTATAAAGGACAATAGATGAAGGTCTCAAGCTCCTCTAACAGCTTCAAGCTGGACATGATCATCATCCTACCTACCCTTGGGTCCAGAAATCCCTAATAAGAGTGGGTGTGTGGAGGGGAGGGTGGCCTTCCCACATGGGGAAGAATCGTGCAGACTCCAGGTCAGTTGGATGTCCCCAGATAACGGCGTGCTTGGTTTAACAGGCTGGCATCCTTGTTGTATTCTGGGGGCAAAAGATTTGGCAAAGGGGTTAAAAAACATCATTAAATCCATAACTACTAGATGACAAAAGTCAGGGATTAATTTTTCAATGTCCCATATTAGGGGAGAAAAAAGGGGGGGCTTCTTTGGAGGAAGGTGTGTCTGGCACATCTCACCTGTCCAAAACCCTTTAGCCCATTATACTTAGTTTGGGCTAAGGGAAATATTTTAGGTTTCCCCCCTTTCAGACTTCTGTGCCCTTTTGGTCCAAGCCATTAGGATAGAGAAGAGAAACCAGACTTAAAGTGAAGTCCACAGACCACCCCATTCTTCACCCACCCAGCCACTTAGTTCAGCCAAACCATTGAGTCTCAGGAGGCAGCGATGCAGACAGGATTAAGTGAGCCCTATACATACAGACAATCACTCAGGTAATGAGATCACAGGCTTATATCTTTTGAAAACAGAAAACACATGTTAATTTTTGCAACATAACCCACAAACCAGTCTCTAAAGCTATAAGACTGTCTTATTGGAAAGGCATCCAGTTGCAAGGCATTTGATATTCTTCTTACCTGTAAATTAAACATCTTTGATAATACCACAGACATAGTTTAACTTTCAAATGAAAACATATTTTAAATGAAAAGAAATTTTAAAGATGGTTAGCTGCACTACTTTATAGTCTACCACTGAGCATTGTGATTTTCCTTGAATCACGATTTTTCTCCCTAAGATTACCCTCCTTGTCATTAAAGGGACTGCATTAAGTCCATTTTTAATTTATCCTGTTCATTTGCATAAACACAACAAGAGCAGCAAATTATCACTTATGATCTTTAGTTCTGCTTTGCTGGAACTTATGCAAGGAACATTTAGGGTGACCTTCAGTCTGCCCTTCAGGGCACAGAAGCTGAGCCACATACCTGGCATTCAGCCTTGCCTGTAAACACCTGTCTTTTCCAAGTCCTTCTGGTTTTCCATTGTGCCTTAAGGTTCCTTCTAGCCATCTTTCAAGAAAACAACCTTCATTCCTTTCCTGGAAAGATTGCTGTGGACCGCACAACCAACCATAGTACCAGTCTTTTATCTCGTGGGCTTATATTACTTTTGAAAGTCATTCCCAGTTCCTCGGGTCTTTTTGTAAACAACCAGAGCCCAAGCATGTCTCCTTTAGGCATGACATTCCAGTCAGTCTTGGTCAGGAAAAAAAAACCCCTATTAATAACTGGTCTTATTAGTTTTATGCAAAGAAACTTATGTCATTACTTACTTCTTTTGAATGCCAAACTCTGGAGGGATCAGATAGGAAGAAAAATATACAGTGTGAAGGAAAATCCTTGTCCTTCTAGTATTCGCTGAACTGACATTCCATTCTTAATATTTTCATTTTTCCCCTACTAAAATTTTTTTGGTTTTCCATTACAGTTATCCCACTTTTTTTCCCCCTCTTGCTTCCTTGCACCCTGTCCTCTCCTTCTCCAATATTTAGTCCCCACTCAGTTGTTCATGTTCGTGGGTCATTTATACATGTTCTTTGACTAGACTCTTCCCCTTCTTACCCCCTTCTCTACCTCCCCCCTCCCACCTTGTTACTGTTAGTCTACTCCTTGTTTACATACCACCGATTCAATTTTGCTAATTTGTTTGTGATGTTCAATAGTTTCCGGTAATAGGTGACAGCATAAGGTATTTTTTTTTTCGTTCCCTGGCTTATTTCACTAAGCATAATTCTATCTAGCTTCATCTATGTTGTTGCAAATGGTAGAAGTTCCTTCTTTCTTTGTGCTACATACTACTGCATTGTGTAAATGTACCACAGTTTTTTGATCCACTCATGTACAGATGGGCACTTAGGTTGTTTACAGCACTTGGCTATTGTAAATAGTGCTGCTATGAACATAGTGGTGCATAGGTTCTTCTGAATGGGTGTTTCAGAATTCATAAGGTATAATTTTAGCAATAGAATTGCAGAATCAAAAGGCAGTTTCATTTTTGGTTTTTTGAGGAATTCCAAACATGTTTGCATAGTGGCTGCACCAGTCTGTATTACCACCAAAAGTGCACCAGGGTTCCCATTTCTCCGCATCCTCTCCAGCACAAGTTGTCTGTTGATTTGTTGATGATAGCCATTCTGACTGGTGTGAGGTGGTATCTCATTGTGGTCTTTATTTGCATCTCTCTAATGGCTAGTGATGTTGAGCATTCTTTCATATGTCTATGGACCTTCTGTATGTCCTCTTTGGAGAAGTGTTTGTTCAGGTCCTTTACCCATTTTTTAATTGGGTTGTCTGTCTTCTTGGTGTTGAGTCGTATGAGTTCTTTATATATTTTGGAGATCAATCCCTTCTCTGAGATGTCATTGGCGAATATATTTTCCCACATCGTTGGTTTCCTTTTCATCTTGCTGATGTTTTCTTTAGCTGAGCAGAAACTTTTTAGTTTAATGTAGTCCCATTTGTTTATTCTTTCCTTTATTTCCCTTGCCTTAGGAAATATATCAGTGAATATGTTGCTAAGTAGGATATCTGAAATTTTCCTACCTATTTTTTCCTCTAGAACATTTATGGTATCACGGCTTACATTTAAGTCTTTGATCCATTTTGAGTTTATTCTGGTGTATGGTGTAAGTTGGTGGTCTAGTTTTATTTTTTTGCATGTCTGTGTCCAGTTCTCAAAACACCATTTGTTGAAGAGGCTCTTTTCACTCCTATTTATATTCCTACCCCCTTTGTCGAATATTAGTTGACCATATAGACCTGGGTTTATTTCTGGGCTCTCTATTCTGTTCCATTGATCTATATCTTTATTCTTATGCCAGTACCAGACTGTTTTGATTACCATGGCCTTTTAGTATAGTTTGATATTAGGTATTGTGATTCCTCCTAATGTGTTCTTCTTCCTCAAAATTGCTGTAGCTATTCAGGCTCTTTTTTGGTCCCATATAAATTTTGAAAGTATTTGTTCCAGGTCTGTGAAAATGTCATTGGTATTTTAACAGGGATTGCATTGAATCTATAAATTGCTTTGGGTAGTATGAACATTTTAATCATGTTGATTCTTCCCATCCATGAGCATGGTATATGCTTCCATTTATTTGTTTCTTTCTTAATTTCTTTTTTCAGTGTTATGTAATTTTCTGAGTACATGTCTTTTACCTCCTTGGTTAAGTTTATTCCTAGGTACTTTATTTTTCTTGTTGCTATGGTAAATGGGATCTTCCTTTCAGTTTCTATCTCGGAGATTTTATTGTTGGTGTACAGAAATGCCTTCAATTTCTGAATATTGACTTTGTACCCTGCTATTTTGCCAAATTCACTTATTAGTTCGAGTAGTTTTTTTGTGGAGTCTATAGGGTTTTCTATGTACACTATCATGTCATCTGCAAATAATGACAGTTTTAATTCCTCTTTTCCAATTTGGATGTCTTTTATTTCTCTTTCTTGTCTGATTGCTGAGGCTAGAACTTCCAAGACTATGTTGAATAGGAGTGGAGAGAGTGGACATCCTTGTCTTGTTCCTGACCTCAGCGGGAATGCTCTTAGTTTTTGCCCATTGAGTAGGATGTTGGCTTCAGGTTTCTCGTATATGGCCTTTATTATATTGAGGTATGATCCCTCTATTCCCAGTTGGCTGAGAGTTTTCATCATAAATGGGTGTTTTACTTTATCCAATGCTTTTTCTGCATCTATTGATATGACCATGTGTTTTTTTCTTTCATTTTGTTTATGTGGTGTATTACACTTATTGATTTGCGAGTATTAAACCATCCTTGCATCCCTGGGATGAACCCCACTTGATCGTGGTGTAAGATCTTTCTAATGTGTTGCTGGATCCAGTTTGTCAATATTTTGTTGAGGATTTTAGCTTCTATGTTCATCAGCGATATTGGTCTGTAGTTTTCTTTCTTTGTTGTGTCTTGACCTGGTTTTGGAATTAGAATAATACTGGCTTCTTGGAATGAGTTTGAATGTTTTTTCTCTTCTTGTATCTTTTGGAATAGTCTGAGGAGGATAGGAGTTAGTTCTTTTCTAAATGTTTTGTAGAATTCACCTGTGAAGCCATCCAGTCCAGGGCTTTTGTGTGCCGGGAGTTTTTTGATTACTGCTTCAATTTTGCTAGTTGTTATTGGTCTCTTCAGGCTTTCTGCTTCTTCTTGATTCAGTTTTGGAAGACCGTATGTTTCTAGGAATTTGTCCATTTCTCTAGGTTGTCAAATTTCTTGCAATACAGTTGTTCATAATAATTTTTTACAATTCTTTGTATTTTGGGGGTATTGGTTGTGATTTCTCCTCTTTCATTTCTGATTTTATTTATTTGGGTCCTTTCTGTTTTTTTCTTGATGAGCCCGGTTAAAGGCTTGCCAATTTTGTTTATCTTTTCAAAGAAAGAGCTCCTACTTACGTTGATCTTTAGAATTGTTAATTTAGTCTCTATGTTATTTAATTGTGCTCTGATCTTGTTGATTTTCTTCCTTCTACTTGATCTGGGCTTTGCTTGTTGCTCTTCCTCTAGTTCTTGTAGTGTAGGGTTAAATTTTTTATTAGGGAATCTTCAAACTTTTTTAGGTAGGCCTGTATTGCTATGAACTTTCATTTCAGGACTGCTTTTGCTGTATCCCATAGGTTTGGGGTTGCTGTGTGTTCATTATCATTAGTTTCTAGAAACTTTCTGATTTCTTCCTTGATGTCATTGTTAACCAATTTATTATTTAATAGCATGTTATTCATTCTCCATGAGTTTGAATATTTTTGATATTTTTTCTTGAGGTTGATTTCCAATTTTAAGCCATTGTGATCTGAGAAGATGCTTGATATAATTCCAATTTTTTTGAATTTGTTGAGGCTTGTTTTGTGTCCTACCATGTGGTCTATCTTTGAAAATGTTCCATGTGCACTTGAGAAGAATGTATATTTTGCTTCTTTGGGGTGAAAATATCTATATATATTGACTAAGTCCATTTGATCTAGAGTTCTGTTCAGTGCCTCAATATCTTTGGTGTTTCTTTCCCTCGAACATCTGTCCATTGTTGACAATGGGGTGTTAAATTCCCCTACTATGAGTGTATTGCTGTCTATATCTTTCTTGGAGTCTTTCAAAATTTTCCTTACATATTTGGGTGCTCCTAAGTTGGGTGCTTATGTATTTATAAGGGTTATGTCTTCTTGATGGATTTTTCCCTTAAGTATTATGAAATGTCTCCTTTGTCTCTTTTAATGGCCTTTGCTGTGAAATATTTTTTGTCTGATAAAAGTATTGCTACCCCAGCTTTTTTTTCATCTCTAGTTGCTTGAAATACTTTTTTCCATCCCTTCACTTTCACTCTGTGTAGATCTTTTGTTCTAAGGTGGGTCTCTTGCAGATAGCATATATGTGGGTCATTCTTTCTAATCCATTCAGCTACCCTATGTCTTTTGATTTGAGCATTTAATCCATTTACATTTAAGGTTATTACCTATAAGTACTTATTCATTGTCATTTTCCCCCTTTGTACTCGTTTTTTTCTCTGTCTCTCTCTGTTTCTTCATCTTCTTAGAGCAGACCCTTTAGCATCTCTTGCAATGCTGGTTTGATGGAGATGTATTCTTTTAGCCTTCTTTTGTCTTGGAAACTCCTTATTTTACCTTCCATTTTAAATGAGAGCCTTGCTGGGTAGAGTATTTTTGGTTGTAGGCCTTTGTTTTTCATTGCTTGGAATATTATTTGCCATTCCCTTCTGGCTTGTAGTGTTTCTGCTGAGAAATCTGATGATAGCCTTATTGGAGCTCCCTTGTCTGTTATTAGTTGTTTCTCTCTTGCTGCTTTTAGGATTCTCTCTTTGTCTTTGAATGTTGCCATTTTAATTATGATGTGTCTTGAAGTTAGCCTGTTGGGGTTCCTCTTCATTGGGACCCTCTGTGATTCCTGGACTTGCATGACTCTTTCTCTCCTCATGTTAGGGAAGTTTTCTGTCATTATTTTTTCAAAGAGGTTTCCTATTCCTTGCTCTTCTTCGTCTCCTTCTGGAATTCCTATGATACGGATATTATTACGTTTCATGTTGTCCTGCAGCTGTCTTAGAACCTCTTCAGTCTTGTTCAGTCTTTTTTCATTTTGTTGCACTGTCAGGGAGTTTTTGTCTAAGTGGTCCTCCAGCTCGATGATCCGATCTTCCACTTCCTCTAGCCTGCTTTTAATTCCTTCTACCGTGTTCTTCAATTCAGAGATAGTATTCTTCATTTCCTCCTGGCTCTTATTGATAGCTTCAATGTCCTTTTTCATGCTGGTGTAATTCTCAGTAAGTTCCTTGTAGTTTTTCTGGAGTTCCTTGTATTTCCCTGGAGTTCTTTGTAGTTTTCGCTGAGCTTATTCATCTTTTCCATAATCCATGTTTTGAATTCCATATCTGATAGTTTACTCCCCTCTATTTCATTTAGCATTCTTTCTGGGGATTCTACCTTTCCTTTTGATGGGGGGTTGTTTCTCTGTCTCCCCATTTTTGTGACTCCGATTGGTGCTTCTTAGAATGATCTGCACTTCCTGGATCTGCCTCTGGTGGCATCAGATCCTGTACCAGTCTGGGCCTAGGCAGCCTGTTAGAGACTTCCAGGGATCTACTGCCTTTGTCTTCTTTAATTGTTAATCTACTCAATCTGTGATTAGCCTTCAGGCTTAAGGACCGTGGGTGTGGCAGCTTAATTTTTGTAGGCAGGGCTTTTGCTTCCCCTCAGGCTGATGCCACTTGGAGGGGAATGGTCTGCCTGCAGTGTGGGGATGAGTCAGCACTGGGACCTGGTCGGCTGCTCCCCCAGTTCTCCCCTCAAAGCCACCACGCCAAACTCTCCCCAAGATCTCCAGTCTTCTCTGCCTTCCCTCTGCTTAAGCCCAGGGTAAGTGGGGGCCAAAATATTTTTGTATTTGATCCACTTAAGAACTCTTTTTCTCCAGCTAGCAAGAAACCCTGTGGCTTTTCACTTTTCACAGCTGATACTATTTTACTTTCCACTCCGTTGCTATAGGCTCGGAAGCCCAGCTGGGGGTTTAGACCCTGCCCTTCTCAGGGGGAACCCCCAGCTGCTGAGCTGTTTCTCAGTCCCTTCAGCTGCCACCTGTGGGAGCCCGCCAGCCCTTCCGTGTCTCCACACTCCCTACCGGTCAAGTTGTGATGTAGCGGCCTTTTCTGTCTCTCCGTGCTTATAAGACTTCTCTCCAGCTAGTGTTCGGTTGGTTATTCCAGATGATTTCTCCAAAATTAAGTTATAAATCCAGACTGGTCCTGGGAGGAGGTTAGTGTAGCTTCCACTACTCCTCTGCCATCTTGGATCCTCTATACTGGTTTCTATAACACATTGTTTTATTGCTCCATAACAAGACCCTCTAAAATCTAGTATCTTAAAATGCCCACTATTTTATTGTCTTAAGAATCCTGTAGAGTTTGGCTAGGATTCAACTAGATGGATCTTCTGCTCTTATTTGAGGATTCTCATGCAACAGTATTATCACTAGTTGGCCTTGATTGTCCTAGATGGCTTTGCTAACATGTCTAGGGACTGGTATGGATGGTTGTAGAATATGTTACTCACCTGTGTCAATGAGATGGCAGGGCCTCTCCCTCTCTCTCAATGTAGTTTTGGGGTTTATCCCTTTCTATTAGGTCTGTTTATGTAGTCCCCTCACATTTTTCTAATTAGTTAGGTATATGGAATTCTTAGGTAATCTTTCATGACATATCAAGTGGAAAAAAAAAACAAAAACAGAAACAGAAGATACAGAGTTTTTAAGGGTTAGGCCTAAAACTGGCAATATATAACAAAGATGAGACAGAAACAGCAGTACTGAAAGAGACAACTCATTAAAAATTTCATACAAAAACTTTGGGGAGACATATGAGATCAGTCCAGAAGGTATCCAGCCATGTACTATGAAAAATAGAGACACTTATTGAAGAAGATACAAGATATAAGAAACATTGTACACATGACAATGATGTCTCAGTCCCTTTCAAAGTAGGCACCTTGGGACCTCACACAGTTCTCCTAATTACCACCAGTTGCCCCATCATATTTCCCTTTTTTTCAAAGGTGATTTTAGTTTTCAGAAAAGCCAGAAGTCACAGGGCACCAAATCTGGCCTATAGGGGGACTGACTCACCTGGGTGATTTGCTATTTTGCCAGGAAACTTTGCACCACATGATGCATAAGTGGGTGTGTTTTTATGATGAAGATGCAAAACACCAGTTTCCCATAGCTGTGGCCTTATGAATCATGTGAATAGCTCCACAGAGGAATGTTCAAGCTTAATGCAAAATTTGATGAAGATTTGTTGCTCTACTTGCTCAATCATTTTGAACGTGAAAGCCACACAGTACACATGCTCACTCAATAGCATCTACTGCCCCCACTGACTAGTACAGTGAAGTTGTCATTGTGCACACATGCTCATTCTAGTCCATTCTCTGGTTGCCAAGTTACATCAATGTTGCACAAACTGTTCTTATTATATTAACAAAGGTTGGACTTTTTCTGGACAGATCTCATTGTATAACAGACACTGGACCATAGAAATTCTGATATCCAGACACATACATATAGCCAGTTTCCCTGGCTCTGGGACACATAATGGATATTGATTTATAATCAGTTCTGCTTCCTCGGAGTGAGTGTTGTAACCCCTCTTGGTTCTGATTTCTGAGTTTATTCTTCCTTTTCCATAAGAAATGACCTGTGTGGGAAGTTTAAGGAAATTTCTCAGTCTGTCTTCTTTTCTTGTAGTTATAGGGCACAGAGGTCTCTTTTCTTCTTCAACTGTATCTTTACATTTTAGTCTGAGCTACTAAACTGCAAATATATGTTTTAAGCCATTTACATATTATGTTATAATTCACTCTGTGAGAAAGAATACACAAGTGTAAATATTTTCAAGATATGCTTTTTTTAAATTAAATTTTATTTTTTGGTTTTTCAGTTACAATTGTCCCATTTCCCCCCCCATTGCTCCCCCCACCCAGCCCACCCCTTCTCCCACAATCATATCCCTCCCCGTTGTCCATGTCCATGAGTCATTTATACACGTTCCTTGACTAAACGCTTCCCTTACTTATCTCCCTTCTCTCCCTCCCCCCTCCCCCCTATTGACTGTTATTCTGCTCCTTGTCCTATTTAGTTCATTTTTTTATGTTGTTCTTTAGTTTCCTGTATTAGGTGATATCATATGTTTTTTTTTCTTTCTTTGCCTGGCTTATTTCACTCAGCATAATTCTTTCTAGTTCCATCCATGTTGTCGCAAATGGCAGGAGTTCCTTCTTTCTCTCTGCTGCATAGTATTCCATTGTGTAAATGTACCACCGTTTTTGGATCCACTCATCTACAAATGGGACCTTAGGCTGTTTCTAGCACTTGGCTGTTGTAAACAGCACTACTATGAACATAGGGCTGCATAAGTTCTTTTCAATTAGGGTTTTCGAATTTTTCGGGTACAATCCTATCAGTGGAATTGCTGGTTCAAAAGGCAATTCCATTTTTAGTTTTTTGAGGTTATTCCATGCTGTTTTCCACAGTGGCTGTACCAGTCTGCATTCCCACCAACAGTGCAATAGGGTTCCCATTTCTCCACATCCTCGCCAGCACTTGTTGTTCATTGATTTGTTGATGATGGCCATTATGACTGGTGTAAAGTGGTATCTCATTTTGGTTTTTATTTTCATCTCTCTGATGGCTAATAATGTTGATCATTTTTTCATGTGTCTATAGACCTTCTGTATGTCCTCTTCAGAGAAGTGTTTGTTCAGTTCCTTTACCCATTTTTAAATTGGGTTGTTTGTTTTCTTGATGTTGAGTCATATAAGCTCTTTATATATTTTGGAGATCAGTCCCCTGAGACATCATTGGCAAATATGTTTTCCCATATGGTTTGTTTCCTTTACATCTTGCTGATGTTTTCTTTTGCTGAGCAGAAAGTCTAGTTTGATGTACTTCCATTTGTTTATTTTTTTATTTATTTCTCTTGCCTTAGGGGATGTATTCATGAAAATATTGTTACGTGGGATATCTGAAATTTTCCTGCCTATGTTTTCCTCTAGATTTTAATGGTAGTACAGCTTACATTTAAATCTTTGATCCATCTTGAGTTTATTCTCGTGTGTGGTGTAAATTGGCGGTCTAGTTTAATTTTTTTTTTTTTTTTTGCATGTCCCTGTCCAGTTCTCCCAGCACCATTTGTTAAAGAGGCTCTTCACACTCCATTTTATGTTCCTTCCTCCTTTATCAAATATTAATTGACTGTATAGTCCTGGATTTATTTCTGGACTCTCTATTCTGTTACATTGATCTATATGTCTGTTCTTATGCCAGTACCAGACCGTTTTGATCACAGTGGCTTTGTAGAGATGTTTTATGTCTGGTATTGTGATTTCTCCTGCTGTGTTCTTCTGTCTCACGATTGCTTTTGCTATTTAGGGTCTATTTTGGTTCTATATGAATTTTTTGAGTATTTGTTCTAGGTCTGTGAAATATGTCATTGATATTTTAATAGTGATTGCACTGAAACTGAAAATTGCTTTGGGTAGTATGGCCATTTGGATGATGTTGATTCTTCTCATCCAAGAACATGGTATTTGCTTCAACTTATTTGTATATTCCTTAATTTCTTTCTTCAATATTAAGTAATTTTCAGAGTACAGTTCTTTTATCTCTTTGGTTAAGTTTATTCCTAGATACTTTATTTTTCTTATTGTTATAATAAATGGTATTTTCTTGTTTGTCTCTTTATCGGATATTTTATTGTTGGTGTACAGAAATGCCTTAGATTTCTGTATATTTATTTTGTACCCTGCTATTTTGCCAAATTCACTTATTATATCGAGTAGTCTTTTAGTGGAGTTTATAGGGTTTTCTATGTATACTATCATGTCATCTGTATATAATGATAGTTTTACTTCTTCTTTCCCAATTTGGGTGCCTTTTATTTCTTTTTCTTGTGTTATGGCTGTGGCTAGGACTTCCAACACTATGTTGAATAGTAGTGGAGAGAGTGGGCAGCCTTGTCTTGTTCCTGAATTCAGGGGGAATGCTTTCAGTTTTTTTCCATTGAGTATGATGTTGGCTTCAGGCTTCTGATATATAGCCTTAATTATGTTAAGGTATGCTACCTCTATTCCCATTTTGCTGAGTGTTTTCATCATATATGGGTGTTGTTCTTTATCAAATGCTTTTTCTGCAACTATTGATATGCTCATGTGATTTTTGTCTTTCATTTTGTTTAAGTGGTGTATTATATTTATTGATTTGTGAATATGAAACCATCCTTGCATCCCAGGGATGAATCCCACTTGATCGTGGTGTATGATCTTTTTGATGTATTGCTAGATTCTATTTGCCAAATTTTGTTGAGGATTTTAGCATCTAGTTCATTAGTGATATTGGCCTTTAATTATCTTTCTTTGTTGTGCCTTGACCTGGTTTTGGGATTAGGGTAATACTGGCTTCATAGAAAGAGTTTGGGATTTTTCCCTCTTCTTGGATTTTTGGAATAGTTTGAGGAGGGTAGGAGTTAGTTTTTCCCTAAATGTTTTGTAAAATTCGCCTGTGAAGCCTTCTGGTTCAGGGCTTTTGTGTGCCGGGAGATTTTTGATTACTGTTTCAATTTCCTTCTTTGTTATCGGTCTGTTGAGACTTTCTAGTTCTTCTTGACTCAGTTTTGGAAGGTTATATGTTTCTAGAAATTTGTCCATTTCTTCTAGGTTGTCAAATTTCTTGCCATACAGTTGTTTGTAGTAATTTCTTACAATCGTTTCTATTCCTGTGGTATCAGTCGTGATTTCTCCTCTTTTGTTTCTGATTTTGTTTATTTGGGTCTTCTCTCTTTTTCTCTTGATGAGCCTGGCTAGAGGCTTGTCGATTTTGTTAATTTTTTTGAAGAACTAACTCCTAGTTTTGTTGATCTTTTGAATTGTTTGGTCTCTGTGTCAATTAATTCTGCTCTGAACTTGATGATTTCCTTCCTTCTTCTTGTCCTAGGCTTTGTTTGTTGTTGTTGTTCTAGTTCTTGTAGCTTTAGGGTTAGATTTTTTATTTGAGATTCTTCTATCCTTTTCAGATATGCCCGTATTGCTATGAACTTCCCTCTCAGGACTGCTTTTGCTGTGTCCCATAGGTTTTGGGTTGTTGTGTGTTCATTGTCATTAGTTTCCAGAAATTTCTTGATTTCTTCTTTGATGTCATTGTTAACCCATTCATTATTTAATAGCATGTTATTCGTTCTTCATGAGTTTGGGTGTCTTTGATTTTTTTCTCTGAGTTTGATTTTTAGTTTCAAGGCATTGTGGTCTGAAAGGATGTTTGATATGATTTCAATTTTCTTGAATTTGTTGAGGCTTGTTTTGTGTCCTATCATGTGGTCTATCTTTGAAAATGTTTCATGTGCATTTGAAAAGAATGTATATTTTGCTTCTTTGGGGTGGAAAGTTCTATATATATCAGTTAAGTCCATGTGGTTTAGTGTGTTGTTCAATGCCTGTATATCCTTGGTGTTTCTTTGCTTTGAAGATGTATCTATTGTTGATAATGGAGTGTTAAAGTCCCCTACTATGAGTGTGTTGCTGTTAATATTCTTCTTGTGGTCTTCTAGTATTTTCTTTATGTACTTGGGTGCTTTTACGTTGGGTGCATATATGTTTATCAGTGTTATATCTTCTTGTTGCATTGTTCCCTTAAGTATTATGAAATGTCCTTCTTTATCTCTTTTTATTGACATTGCTTTGAAATCCTTTTTGTCTAATATGAGTATTGCTACCCCAGCTTTTTTTTTCATGTCTGTTTGCTTGGAATATTTTTTTATATTCCTTTACTTTTAGTCGGTGTAAATATTTTGTTTGGAGGTGTGTTTCTTGTAGACAGCAAATATGTGGATCCTGTTTTCTTATCCATTCCGTTTCCCTATGTCTTTTAATTGGAGCACTTAATTCATTTACATTTAAGGTTATCATTGACATGTATTTATTAATTTCCCTTTGTACCTGTGTTTCTCTCCTATTTTTTTTCTTCTTTTTCTTAAAATATTATCTTTAGCATCTCTTGCATTGCTGGTTTGGTGGAGATGTATTCTTTTAGTCTTCCTCTGCCTGAGAAACTCCTTATTTCGCCTTCCATTTTGAATGAGAGCCTTGCTAGGTAGAGTATTCTTGGTTGTAGGCCTTTGTTTTTCATTGCTTGAAATATTTTTGGCCATTCCCTTCTGGTTTGTCGTGTTTCTGTTGAGAAATCGTCGATAGCCTTATATGAGCTCTGTTGTATGTTATTTGCTGTTTTTCTCTTGCTGCTTTCAGGATTTTGTCTTTGTCTTTGAATGTTGTCATTTTAATTGTGATGTGCCTTGGATTGGGTATTTTTGGATTCCTCTTCATTGGGACTCTCTGTGCTTCTTGAACTTGCATAACTTTTTCTCTCATAAGGTTGGGGCAATTTTCTGTCATTACTTCTCCTATTAGGTTTCCTATTTCTCGCTTCTCTTCTTCTAGCTCTTTTATTTCGATGATCCTGATATTGTTTTTTCTCATGTTATCCTATAATTCCCTTACATCTTCTTCATATTTTTTCAATCTTTTTTCATTTTGTTGTATTGTCTGGGACTTTTTTCTACATTGTCCTGTAACTCAATGATCTGATCCTCTGCCTCATTTAGCTTGCTTTTGATTGATTCTACTGTGTTTTTCAGTTCAGAGATTGTATTCTTCATTTCTTCCTGGTTCTTGTTAATAGTTTCTATGTCCTTTTTTTCTGGTGTAGTTCTCCATAAGTTCCCTGTTATATTCTTGGAGCTGTTGATAACTTCCTTGGATGTTGTCGTAGTTGTTTTTGAGGATATAGAGTATATTGAGCTTTTTCATTACCATTGTTTTGAATTCCATGTCTATTCCATCTACTTCTCTTTCTGGGGATTCCTCTTTTCTTTTCATTGAGAGGTTGTTTCTACATCTTACCATGTTGGATTCTTCTTGTTTGTTTTTGTTTTTTGGATTTGTCTGCTTTGACTTCCCACCTTTGTGGTATGAGATTCTTTATAGGAGATCTGGGGGTTTCAGTGGTGCAGTCTTTTTGATCTCCTGAGCCTGATGTTCTTAGGAGACCCTTTATGTCATTTGTTTATGCTGTTTGGTTTTATTTCAGATGCTCTTTGTTGGACCCTTCCCTCTGGCTAGTTGATTGAGAGTCACTCTGTCCACTTTGTCTTGAGTTCTTTTGTGGAGATGCTGTTAAAAACATAAACACACAGCCCAGGCAGGAAACCCACACCCTCAAAAATATCCCCCACCCTCTATCCCACTATCATCAGCAAATGAGCCACTATTAATATAAATGTAGAGAGGTTAGGGCTTTTATATTTTAGGAAGAATAGATAAGAGTTGTAAGGGATGATAGATTAATAATAGTAGCAAGTAGTGTCGAGCTATGCAAGACAGTAGGTAATATTTACATTGTATGTTAATAATAATAAAAGAAAAAGAGGGAAGAATGCAGAATATAGGAATAAAGTGGAATTGCATAGTATTGGATTTATATAGTAGTTATATGTTATATATTTAGTGTGAAAGGGAAGCTAAACAAAACAGACAAATAAACAAAAATTAAAGAGGAAGGATGAGTAGGAGAGTTGGTATGAAAGAAATTAAAGAGACAGTTTAAAAAACGTTTTTTAAATAAAAGTAAATATCAAAATAAAAAATAAGAAATTAAAAAAAATAAAATACAAATAAAAAAACTAAAAAAGAAATAAAAATTAAAAAATACGAAAGTAAAGTTTTTACTCAGTTGAGCCTTTGTGTGTCATCTTCTTTTTTCTGGATCCACAGCTGGTCTAATTAGTTGGGCCAGAGGTTCTTGATCCTTGTAGCAACAGTGTGTGCCTGTGGTGGCCAGTGTGTTCCTTTGGTGCCTGTTGGAGCTGTCCGGGGTGCTTGTGCACACACGCACGTGTGTGCTCGAGGTGGCCTGCACACTAGCCGCAGGCCTGCCGAGCAGTGCCCTGGAAGTTGGTCTCTCACCCCTTGCGGTGGGGCCCCCAGACACTTGCGCATGGTGGAAGTGAGCGTCTGTGAGTTTCTGATGCCCGCTGTTCCCGCGCTGCAGCCATCTGCTGTTCCCGTGCCACAGCTGCCTGCAGTTCCTGCACCCGCCTGAGCGGGCATGAGAAGAGTCCGCGCAAGTAGTCTGCGCTCCGGCCTGGTAACCACTGGGGCTGGCCAGGGGTGTCTGCGCACAGTCTGCTGCGTGCCCAGCAGTCCCTCCCCGCGCCCGTTGGGGCATTGATCTTATGTCTGTTGGGGTGTGTCCGAGGGGCACCTGGATGCGTGGCCAGAGACCCAGACGCACACCTGGGCCAGTGAATGAGGGCACTTCCCTGTGCATGCCATGGGACCCAAGGGGAGAGTTGGGGAGTGGACGAGTACACTTCTGCACCTGCGCTCCTCAAGAATGTCCTTTCACCCCCGACCTTTTCTTCCCTCTCTGCAGTATACAAGAGAAAAATATAAAGGAAAATCACATTCTCACATGCACAGCAGTATGCTGTTTCTTGTCATTCAGCACCAGATGCCACCTGGCCCACTCCTGGCTCTGCCAGTGGGCAGAGATCCCCTTTCCTCCTTATTCCTCTCTGGGGAAGCCTGTGGTCACCAAAAAGCCTTTGTGTACTTCCAGCTGCAGCTCAGGGAGCCAACCCAATCAGAAATCCTGTCTTGCCCTTTTTTCCTCTGCTTGCCCTTTTTTCCTCTGGTATCCTTACCAAACAGGTCATTCCTAGATGGTTTCCTTTAATCCAGCAGTGCCAAGGCTCAGCTTCTGCCAGTGTCCAGCTGCTCACTGAGATGTTCTGTCTGCAATTAGTCCAAACTACAGACAGGTCTTGGGAGCCCGAAAGCGCAGCCTCCCCTCACTCCTCCACCATCTTCTCCTCAAGACATGCTTGTCTTTACTTAGGCAATGGGTCGGCTTGCTATGGGACAATTCTTAGATGTTCTTTTACACACCTTATTATCTATCAGAAATGGTCTATGAGGAATTCCCTTAGATTTTAAGAAAAGATGGACTGTAAATCTTAACTTAAATTTTTCTGAGGGTTTAACAAAAGGTCTTACAGGTGCCACCTAGATCTGATCTTTACCTGATGGTACATTTTATTATAGTTGTGATCTTTGCACTGAGGTCAATTATAATTTTGAGTCTTTTTTCCAGGATATATATATATATATATATATATATATATATATATATATATATATATATAGAGAGAGAGAGAGAGAGAGAGAGAGAGAGAGAGAGAGAGAGAGAGAGAGAAATAGTTGTATATCCAGACTTCGCAAGCCCTGGTTTTATTATATTCCTCCTAAGTTCTGTTTGCAAACTGAAGTGTTTCAGCTTATCTCAGACTTCCTATATTATAAAGTGAACCAAAATAAATTGATTGCACTTTCAACTTTTACTCTGAAATATCCACAACTAAATCTAAGTGAGTTACATACCTTTTACATCTTCCACATTATCTTAGGCAGCTGCTTTGTTAATGTTTTTTTGTTTTTGTTTTTTTTTTGAGAGAGAGAGAGAGAGAGAGAGAGAGAGAAAGAGAGAGAGAGAGAGAGAAAGAGAGAGAGAGAGAGAGAGAGAGAGAGAGAGAGAGAGAGAGAAAGAGAGAGAGAGAGAGAGAGAGAGAGAGAGAGAGAGAGAGAGAGAAGGGTAGGGGGAGAGAAAAAAAGGGAGAGAAACATCAATGTGTGGTTGCTTCTTGTGTGCACCCATTGAGGGACATGGCCCAGAACCCAGGCATGTGCCCTGACTAGGAATTGAATTAGTGACCCTTTGGTTCACAGGTCAGCGCTCAATCCACTGAGCCACACCAACCAGAGCTGCATTGTTAATTTTTTATTATAACTTGGGTTCCCTTGCTTCCATTCTTCAATCATGATTTCTATACTATTAATTCAGACGTCATAATTCTAGTACCTACTTGCTAACAAAACCAATACTACTTTTTTTTGCTATGGCAGTACCCACTTTTGATACCAATTTTTATTCTGATTGTCTATTACAGTGTAATATACCACCCCCAAACTTAGTATCCTTTAAAAAAATCAATTTTACTATTTTTCATGATTGAAGAATTGACTTGTGATCAGCTGGATGGTTCTTCTGCTAGTCTTATTCAGGATCTGTTTTGCACTATACTTAGATGGTGCTATGGTTGTAATCTCCAAGATGGTTTTATTCATGTGACAGGGGCATCAGCAGAGATAGATGGAACTCTGGGCTCAGCTGGGACACTGGGATGGTGGCCCAATCTCTCTCTCCATGTGGTTTCAGAGCTTCTTTGTCTCCACATGTCTTTTCCACATGGTCTTGACACAGAGTCTCCCAGCAATGAAACCTTATTTCTTAATTGGCCCAGATTTTTCTAAATCAAAAAAGTTAAAGGGGTTAGATATTCTTAAGTATTATGTCTGGAAATGACACATTACTTTTGCCATATCCCATTGGTTAAAGCAGATCCTCTAGATTCAATGTGGCAGACTACTGAACAATGGCTTGAAAACAGAAAGAAATGGTTTCCTGGGGATCATTTTTATAGACTAGCTATCACACAAGTTAATATTCAAAAATGTTTGTTTCTGAATTTACTAAAATAGTATTTTGTTCCACCAGTGGTATGTCATCCAATTTTTGAGAAATATTGGCTTAGATGTGCTAGCATTGTTTATTTAGATCACCAAAGCTGGTACAAACATTTAGGGCAATTTAAATAGTACGATGTAGCATGAACTTATTGAACTACCTTTTCAAAGATTTTGTAGTTATTAATGAATTGCTTTTATGTTTTTTGAATAATGTGCTATAGACTCATCACATTGTAGTCACAACAGAGTAGTTTCCTGCGAGCAATGCAATAAAAAGGGGTTTAAACAGATTGTCAAAGCATTCTTTAGAAGATTTCAAAGGCACTTAATAATCTGAAAAGAGAAGCAGGTGATATCTATTGGTTAAGAACAGAGTAAAAATATGTATTATGATAATTTCTTTTTAACAAAATAATATGCTTCTTTGCACAGCTAAAAGAATGGCTATGAAATTATATGAAGCCCATTTATCCTGCTGTTTGAAGTAAAATATTATCTTAAAATAATCATGACAGAATCCAACAAATACTTCAGGTAGCCAAATGTTAATATTTGTAATATGTCTTTGAAACACATAATTAAGGTTTACCAAAAGTGAATTTTTGCAGCAGTATTAAGTAAGCTATTACTGCTGTAAAATACAACTCTTGCTATTGAAAATATTGCCTACATATTACCATTACTTCTTACAGTAAAATGCTAAGAGAAATAAGTAAGTTGAAGAAGGAACTGTTAAACAAAAAGGAACAAGAATTTAATAATTGGGAAAATTATCAGCCTGTTCAAATAAGTTGGCCTAGAAACAGAGCCAAGGCTATGTCTGGTTAATCTTTTGGTGAAGAGATTAGGTATGTGACTCCTAACCAATAAACCATCAGTAGAAACACTGTCAACTTGAGCCAAAAGGGAAGAGAGATGCATACAGTGAGAAAATACCATATGAAGACACACAGATCAGACAGCCCTGTGATGACAGAGACTGGAGTTATGCAGACACAAGTCCAGGAATGGCAAGGATTGCTGGCAACTGTGAGAAGTGAGAAAAGAGAAGAGGGTCTTCTCCATGCCTTGGTTTAAACTTGTAGCCATCAAAACTGTAAGAGAATAAATTTCTATTGTTTTAAGCCACCTGGTGTGTAGCAATTGTTATGGCAACCCTAGGAAACAGATACAGGGAGTTTGATAATAAAGAAGAAATCTGAATTCTTTAGAGCTATAAACTTATATAACAAAATTAAAATTAAAACACTATCTTGACTTCCAGCCAGATGGAGACCTAGACAGACACTCTGTGTCTCCCTCCACAACTAAGAAGGAATACAACTATCTCAAAACTAGAGACAACCAGATGTTCCAGAAAACTGAGCTGCGTGGAAGTCCAACAAAGAAAAAAGGAAGAAATACTCAGCCAGACAGGTGTGACAGCTCTCCCTAAGACACAAAGGCAAACAAACACAGAAGCCTGTCAAGATGAGGATACAGAGAACTATGGCCCAAAAGAGGAAACAGATCAAGGTTCCAATGGGAGAACTAAGCCATAAGAAGATAGCCAACCTAGCAGATGGAGAGTTCAAAACACTGGTGATAAAAATGATCACAGGCTTGGCAGATATGCTTAAGTATGGCAAACTCATAAAGGAAGAAGTAAAGGCTATACTAAACAAAATGAAGGAAAATCCACCCAAAGACAATGGTGAAGGGAAGGAAACTAGGGTTCAAATCAATGATTTGGAATATAAGGAAGAAAAAACAGTCAACCAGTACAGAATGAGGAAACAAGAATTGAAAAAAAAAATGAGGAGAGTCTTGGGAACCTTGGGGACAACTGTAAATGTGCCAACATCCAAACCATAGGGGTGCCAGAAGGAGAAGAGGAAGAGCAAGAAATTGAGAACTTATGAGAGAAAATAATGAAGGAAAACTCCCCAAATTTGGTGAAGGATATAGACATACAAGTCCAGGAAGCACATAGAATCCAAAACAAGCTAGACCCAAAGAGGACCACACCAAGGCACATCATCATTAAAATGCCAAAGATTCAAGATAAAGAGAGAATCTTAAAAGCAGCAAGAGAAAAGCAGATTTTCCTACAAAAGGGTGCCTATAAAGCTATCAGCTGATTTCTCAAAAGGAACTTTGCAGGCAAGAAGGGACTGGCAAGAAGTATTCAAGGTGATGAAAAGCAAGGACTTACAACCAAGATTACTCTATCCAGCAAAGCTATAATTTATAATGGAAGATCAGATAAAGTGCTTCTCAGATAAGGTAAATCTAAAGGAGCTCATCATTACTAAGCTATTATTAGATGAAATGTCAAAGGGACTTACTTAAGAAAAAAATCAAAATTATGAACATTAAAATGATAACAAAGGCACAAGTATCAACAACTGAATCTAAAAAATAAAAACAATCCAACTAAGCAAACCAGAATAGGAACAGAATCATAGGTATGGGGGTCATTTGGAGGTTATCAGATGGGAGAGGGAAGGGGAAGTAATGGGGAAATGGTGCAGGGATTAAGAAGCATAATCAGTAGGTACAAAATAGACAGGGGGAAGTTAAGAATAATATAGGAAAGAGTGAAGCCAAAGAACTTATATGCATGACCCATGGACATGAACTTAGGGGGTTGAGATTGCTGCAGGGAAGGGGAGTACTGGGCAAAGGGGAGCAATGAGAAAAAAATTGGGACCACTGTAACAACATAATCAATAAAATATACTTTAAAAAAACACAATGTCACAATCAAGAGAAAATTTGATATTATTCCTTTAGAATTATGTGGGACAGTGACAATGATGAAAACATATTTTACATTTACTTGTAAGTTTTTCAAAATGTTAACTCCTACTGCACATGATGGACTGTGATTTGTGCATTCTATTCCATTCTATTCCATTCCCTTGATGTCATAAAAGAGAGCAGTGGTTGACAGTGGCAGAATGTTGGTAGTGATCTCCTGTGAGCTGTAGATGTTACCACGGGCACCAGCGCAGTACAGAAAATCATCAGTGGGAGAAAAAGAAAATGATGAGAAACAAGAATAGTTTCTTCATGTAAAGTATGTATTGGGTTGGTCAAAAAGTTTGTTTATTTTTTTAATGTAAAATAAAGACATAGTTTTAATTTTCACCAATAGCTTTATTTATTTGGAAATTTTGATTATGTGGCTCCATTCCCAGTGGTATAACTTTGATTGTTCTCAATTAATGTCTTGATTTGATCATTATCAACTTGAACTGATCTAGATGACCATAGAGCATCGTCTAGAGAGAAATCTGCAGCACAAAACTTCACAAACCACTTTTGACACATTTGATCAGTTTCAGCACCTTCTCTGTACACTGCACAAATTTTTTTTTTGCATTTCATTTGGGCTTTTATCTTTCTTGAAATAATAAAGCATAATATGCCAAAAATGTTGCATATTTTCTTCCATATTCAATATTAAAATGAGGACACAAAAATTCAACAATTTTGATAAGTTTTTTAAAATTACCCTGATATGACAGCTGTCACAATACAATCTAACAAAATTGTTTTGAATGAAATTAAAGACAACTAAACTCTACTAGTGCCATCTTACAAGAAAAGACCAAACAAACCTTTTGGTCAACACATTTATGACACATAATTATCTGCTTGTAATTTTTGTACTGAGTTTTTTCTTTGTTTCAGACTGTGATCTTTTCAAATTTCAAAATCCCTCCTAATAATAGAAAAAAAAAAGGGAAGATCATGATATAAGTATTATTAACAGCTATTTTTATTTTATCCTATTTTGATTCTCTTTATTGATTTCTAAAAATGCATAGTGTTTGTAAAAATGATTAGAAGGTAGAACACCTCATAGTGGCAGCAGCTCGTGGGGCACGGTGCCACTGCGACTGAGCTATGTGCCTGCCCTCCCATGCCCCTGGGCTCTGCACCTCTCCTGCTGCAAGGATGTTGATGCTGCCATGGCCTGGATAGTGGTGAAGTATTTCCTGGGCAAAAGCATGCTCTAGAGTTACTGGGACCAAGTGTTCACTGCCTTCTGGCAGCAGTACTCATATTCCTATAACAAACTTGCCTTGATGGAAGAAACAGTGCACTGCGAGTTGACCTCTGATCAGTAGCTTTTGTCCCAGAGACTCCTGGCCAAACCAAGCAGGATGTCCCACTAGGCCAAGTGACAGTTCCCTGCCAATGTGGCTCAATGGGTATACATCCTGGATGATTCTATTGTGGACCCACAGAACCAGACCAGGAAAACCTTCAACTGGAACATCAATCACACCTGACTGATGGTGGTGGAGGAATGACGTATTTACTGTGAGAACTCTGATAACTGTGGCTGGACCACAAATCCACTGAGAAGCCTGGGGCTCCTCTAGCTTATTTGGCATCTGCAGTGCTGTCCAGGTATTGGTCTCACCAAGTACAAAAGCAATGTGACCAAGGAGGTGAAGGGTTTTGAAGAGATCTTGATCAAACTGCAAGGTGAGGCCCCTTCCAAAACCCTTGTTGAGACAGCCAAGGAAGACAGGAAGGCAAAGGAGATGGAACTGAGAACTACAGAGAAGAACATGGACCTTGTCAGCAAGGCAGCCACTAAGCAGCAGCTGCAGTTTGTGTAGCCAGCCCAGGCCCTGGAGTGGCAGCACACCAAACTTCCCGGCTCTACTCCCTCTGCCTTCCTTCCTGCCTGTATTTTATTATTAAAGGTCAACTTCCAGCCCCATCTACTGTCTGGGTGGTGGGTTGGGTGTGGTGTCTGTCTGATATCTACAGTGCACCAGACACATTACCCAGATCTGAGCTGGGCCTGCTTCTTTCCACATAGAGTATCTGAGGACAGAGGGACAAAGAGGTGCTGTGACTTGCCCGGGGTCACAGACAAGATGCAGGTAAAGAACACTAGACTCTGAGCTCCATGAGGGCAGAGACCTTTGTTTTGTTCTCTGCTGTATTCCAAATACCTGGAACAATATCTAGCATATAATAGACAATAGATATTTGTTGATTTCAATCAGCCTTCCCTCTCCCCTAATGATTAGGAGACAAATGGGCTGTCCTCTAGAATAAAAACCATATACACAGTTTGCCCCTTCAATATTATGCAATTTTTTATGGCAAATACTGTAATCTTGCTTTTGAAGAAATTATTTCTACTGGTTATTCATTTCAACTTTTAAATACTGCATTTACACCTTCATATTTTCATTTATTTCACAGATTAGTAATGATATAAAATAATAATGAAATTCTGAAATAAATGTAAATAGTATATATAAAATGTCATAGTAGCCACAAATTTGCTATTGTATTCAGAGACACTGACAGGGGAATTTTTACGTTTTAGGGGCATGATGTATGTATGCAATGGAAGATAAGGCCTTAGGGTAGTGCCCACCAAAAAAAAAACTGGAATATCAGTAGTACAGAAAATATCAGTCAGGCTTCAACCAGAGAAGCATAACAAACACGTGAGTGAGTGTGTCTGTCTCTCTGTCTGTGTTGATTTGTTTTAGGGGGATTGACTTACATAACTGTGAAAGCTTTTAAGACTGATATCTTTTCATATGGTGCTAGATGTTGAAGTTGACGGGGCAGAGTCAAAATAAGTATAAATGCAAATGGGAAGACCCAAAACAGGATGGAATCCAAAAGCAAGAGCTTGAAATGACATAAATAGACTGAATGTAAGACTTGTTTCCTCTGGCCTTGGTAATGAGGGTATCTTGCAGAAGCCATGCCCTTCATCATAAAGCTAAACACAAACACACAGTTACGAGTCAGAAAACTGAAGGATACTCCAGGGGAAGATGGAACACTTCCAGGTTCAGCTACTGCTTCTTGCCAATGAGGTGAGTCAGTAGATCTGCAACCTGTGTGGAATACAAAATACTGCTACTAACCTTCTGCCCTTCAAATGATACAAGGATGTCTCTTGTGGCCTACTCTTGTGCCTCAGTTGATCATTCCAAGTATGGGTAAGCATTTCTCTTCTATATTCTCTTAGCTCTTTGCAAATTACAGCAGTAGTTACTATGCATTAAACACCTTCTATGTAGCAGGCATGTGCATCGTCTCATTTAATCCTCAGTAATTTCTTGTGAGGTTAAGATACATCTAGAATCATGCTCATACTCTGAACCTTCAAACCATTTTTACAATAACACACATGTAAATATACTCTGATGTATCTATATGTGTCTGTCTTTCCCAGCACTTTGGAAACTTAAAAATGAAAACACCTTTTTTCTTCTTATGTCTGTTTTATTTTCTCTTTTCTATAAGAACTTGGATCACAGTTTTGCTTCTTTTTTTGTAAAAACAGAATAAAACCTCTTTTTAAGATACTTCAGTAAATTATAATCAAATGCTTTTTTAGGGGCAGCAGTTTGTAGGCAAATAATTATGATTATAAAAGCTTCAAGAAATTTTCAGAAGCTTGACAGATTTTTTTTAATCATAGAAAAACTTTCATCACTTCTTTGAGTGAAAAACTACTGTTATGGTGTGATACACAAAATTTCAGTAGCATCATATTTGATAATGACTGGCCCAGGGCTGTCAGCCCAGGGAGAAGTGACTGTTATCAGGCACCAGGGAAGTGCTAACAGAAGGTCACTTCTCTTCACCTTAAAAATAACAGCAAAAAGAAAATAAATGCTTTTGTATGACAAGATGATAAAAATAAAATTTAAAGGAAATTAATAAAAGAGAAATACTGAATAAGGAAAGCAAAACAAAATACACTAGTACCCATATTAGGAAAAGGGTCTTCATCAGAGAACTTTAATGACAGCATCCTCAGTGCGCTAAGCACATTATTAGAAGAAATGTCATTAGAACTATTTTTAAAATAGAGCATTTATTAGCAATGGCTAGAGAAAATTATTGAAAATATAAACCATTAAAAATGGTTCTATATGTAGGTAAGCAGAATATTTTTATCACTTATTCTTGACTTTCACCTTTAAAAGTATTAAGTGTATAAGTCCAAATGCATTTTGAGATCCTCTTAAGAGGCAGGCACTATGCTAGTTCTTGGACATACAATGATAAGTAAATCAAGGTCCCTAACATTACTGAGATGACACTATGATGGGGGCAATACCATAAATGAGGTGACTGTAAGTCAGGGCGAGAAATGAAACCATAGGAAGACACAGGAGGAAAACTGGATCAAATATTGAGACTTCCAAGTAGCCTTTCCTAGAGGATGTCTCAGAGGTGACTTAAATGATAAGTATAATTTTGCTAAAGAAAGAGTATAAGAACAAGGAAGAACAATTTCAAGCAAGAAAATAGTGTCTGAAATCATAGGAAGTGAGAAAGAATATGGTATGTTCTAAGAGCACAATTTCTGCCAACTGAAAGATTACATTTCAGAAGTATACTGTGAATGTCAAACCATGGTTGGCACAGGCAAGGTCTCACTACAAGTCCTAAATCAAAAATGAAGAGAATATAACTATGCTTTAGAAGATATTGTTTTCTGAAACCAAGCAGTGAATTGGAATTAACTCCCTAATATAGTATCACTTGAATATTCCATTTATCTGGAAATATTCTTGACCTATTATGTTTCTCATAACATAGTCTCCCAATGCTTTATATTCTGTACTTAATTGTTAAATATTTGAGCTAGTCCTGTTGCACTTAGAATCTCTTTCATTTCATTTTTGCAATTATTGGCAGATTCTTGATATTTTTTTAAATCTATGTTATCACAGAATTTAATTGCCAGCGTTTTAAGTCTGGTTTTGTAATCAGATAATGAGACAGAATATTGTCTTCACTATTTCTTTGATAATTCCATAGGATCTTCAAAGTGGAGGAAATAATGTTTGTGTGTGTGCGTGTGTGTTATTTTCTTTAAAAAACTCAATATACTTCATAAATCATAAAATTAAATAATACATTTAAATCTTTTTCATGTGCAAGTGTAAAATGTTATACCACAGTCAAGAGAAGATAACTGAAAATTGTATCCAGAACATTTAATAAAGTGAATGTGAGGAGATGGAGATAGATGAGGTGGGGAGAAGATCTCTAAAGCCTTTCCTTGTTCAATTAAAGAGCCTAAAATTTATACTGAAAGGGCTAGTTAGTAGATAAGAAATATTCAACTATCTTAACGTTATTAAACTTTATCTGGTGACTTTGGGGTTCGTTGATTTGAATGAATGAGACTGAACACAGGAAAACCAGTGGGTTTTGATGGTAATAACAGATCAGAAATAGTCAGATGTTGAGAGCCTTAACTTGGGAAATGCCAGTGGAAACCTAAACAGGTGGATGTATTTAAGATATACTTAAATAGGGCCATTGACAAAACTAGGTGGCGCATGAGGAAGAAAGGAAAATAAATGCTGATGCTCAAGTTACTTGAATGATTAGGTGTATTAACAAGTCATATATGGGGAATAAAATCACAAGAAAAAGCACAAAAGCTGAACACCTACTATGTGACTGGAGCTGTGCTGTTTTTGCTTTGCACAGATTATCTTAATTTTCCTGATAACTCAAATAAGGAAACTGAACCTCTGAGAGTTTATTTAAATAGTATGTCCAATGTGACAGCTGGTAAATTGGTAAAGTAGGACTCAAACTCAAAATCCCAGCCTATTTTTGCACTAGATTTATATTTTGAGTTTGAAGTCCCAATACAATTTCAAAATGGAGTTGTCGAAGTAAGATATGGGCTATTCCCAATTTGAGCTTAGGAGGAAGGATATCCGTGGAAGGTGAAAAAGCACAGAGTCCAAGACATAGTGCTGTGGCATACACATGGGAGAGGAAGAAGAATTTACAATGGAGACAGAAAAAAAGCATTGCTATAAAAAGGAATTAAAGAAGAAATAGCAGTGTGTCATAGAAGCCAGGAGAAATAATTTTAAAGGAAATCTTCATCAGTGTCAAATAACTATAGTGAATAATACTGAATTATATATAGGAAAGTTGTTAAGAGAGTAAATCCTAGGAGTCTGGAAGAAATGATTTTTTATTGTATCTATGTCGTCGTCGGCAGCCGTCCGTCTCGAGAGACGATGGTGTAGCTTCTTAAGAGTCTATCTGCACCGCCGAGAATGGCTGTGCAGTCCGACTCGGGAGTGACACGGTATCTGTCTCCTCCCGTGTTGAATCGACATCTTACGATGACGCTGGAGTGTCCTCTCCAGTGAAGCTGAAGCTACAGAGCCTGGGCAGGGTGATATGGAGGGTCTGCTGTTGCCCATGCAGCAGACCCCCCCCCCCCTCTTCGCAGCTGAAGGGTCCAAGGGAAAGACGAAGTCAATACAGCTTGGCTTCAGGTGCGCCGCAGGAGTTGCCGGTGTTGACTACAACGTCAAACCGCCTTAGGGACTCCGGCTCCGGATTTTCTGTCGGGGTTTACTCCCTTAGCCTTTCCCCTGAAGAGGTATGCCGCAAGGCAGCGGAGGTTTTTGGAATCAGAGTTTTCCTTCTCTGATGTGCCCTGACTGGAAGACCGAACCAGCGACACTTAGCTCGCAGGCCGACGCTCAATCCACTGAGCCAAACCAGCCAGGGATTGTATCTATGTGAGATGGTGGATATTAACTAAACCTATTGTGGTAATCATTTCACATTATATGTAAATAAATTCATCATATCATATACTTGAACTCAAACAGTAATATAGATCAATTATTTCTCAATAAAATTGGAAAAAAATCAAGTTAAATAATGACCAAAGGTGGCCATGGAATATAGCAAATTGTCTGTAATGTTGAAGATAGTCTCTTAGTAGTGTTGAGGGGACAGCCAACTTAATTTATTTTTCTTTGATGAAAAAAAGGGAAATGAAATAGTAGAGGGATTAATTGTTCCAGAAGTTTGACAATTAAAAAGAGGAGAAATAAAGGGAAGGTGATGGTTCTAGGAAGGCTAGTTGTAATTATTAGCGATACCTAAATATGTTAAGGGTTATCATTAAGGAGCCACACAGCCAGACTTACTGTGGAGGAAATGCAAAGCTTAGGCTTTGATTTATAGTATTTATTATTTCATAGTAACAAATAATGTTCTCTGCTGATTGAGCAAATCAAGTCATTAGGGAAATGCAGTATGCACATGCTGATAATTGATATTTGGGGAAGATGGGAAGACGTGAATATTTTGCATTTCCTTTTTCTCCTGGACAACATTGTTGCTAAAGTTAAAAAAGTAAACTATGATCTATGTTAAACACAAAAAAATTTTATCGGGTTCCATGTTGATATGAGCTGATAGGCTATAAGGCTCTTGCAATGACTATAAGGGACATGTATGGTCATGGCTGATCATGGTCTCTCAGTACAAGGCCATGAAAAGAAACAGGCAGGAGTAGGAGACATACACTGTGCTGTTTTCCTTCCTTTCTCTGGTAGATCCACTGGCAATTCACAGAATCATGAAATAAATTACAATTTAGTGGGTCTCATTCCAAGTCACAATACTTCTATTATGGAAAATGTCATCTTAGGGCAGCAAAAGTATAATAATTCTATATCAATTGGTGGGTTATCTAGCAATATTGTTTTCATGATCTTACAAATACTTCACATTTTAAACATGTTCACAATTTTTTAATTTGTTTTCTTCCAATAACCCATAAACTATAAGTAGGCCTTTAGCTTATTTTAAAACCATACTGATTCTTTTTCTGGTCTAAAATGTATAGAGATGTATATGGTAAATAAATGTTCATATAGAAAATTATAATGTCAGTCATTTACTTCACCCATATATAAACACTATTTCCATTATGGTTTTATTTCCCTTTAGACCTCATTTGGTATGTAAAATTTTATAAAAATGAATCAAAATACTCTAAAAATAACATCATTTTATCTATAGTTCTGTATAATAGCATTACTTAAAAACATAAATTTAATATTAGTATAATATTCAAAAATATATAAGTATATAATGATGAGTTATTCAATAATTCAAATAATATAATTTATTTAACCATTGTACTATTCTCCGACAGTCACCAGTATTATAAATAATTCAGTGATTAAGATTGTTGAACACAGTTTCTTATTTTCCTTACTTAGGACAGATCCATCAAATGGGAATGATTAAATAGTAGATTATATATGATAGAGTTAGGTTTTATTAAGGTGTAATCATTTAAATTCCTGTCACAAATATATGAGATTGCTAATTTTAATGGTTTCACAATTTTTAGATTTGTTTCCACATTTTAAGTTTTGCTAATTTGAATAAGAAATATCATTGTTCCATTTTATACCTCTTTGTCTATAATAAACTTAAAAAAGTTATTATCATTCAATATAGAGTAGTGGATAATATATCATGAGATTTAAGGTCAGAAAGATTGGGTTTGAACTTCAGCAGCTGAACCTGCTAGTGATATTCCTTTAGCTAGCAACTTAATCTCTGTAATTATGTTACTTTTATGATAATGCTAGCCAACAATTACTGAATGTCAGGCACTGTTCTAAGAGCTCTTTATATATTAATTCGACAAGCCAATGTAAAAAGGGCATTATCATTATTCCATAATCTATCCTGTTGACTCCTATACCATGCTGACCCACAATGCAGTTGGAAGCCTTATGTGAAATGGTGTGTGTATGTATGTAAAATATTTTAGTACTATTATGAAAACAAAGAGAACATGATAATTAGTAGCCAAAAACAATTTTTTAAGTTGATTATGTTCTTTATTAATTATTCATTGGTATTTTTGAAATTTTCTTATCAAAGTATTTAAATTAGTCATAGTAATGTTATATACCATTTGTTTCTAATTTGTTACATTTTTTTCTGGAATCTAAAACAACAAGTTTTGGATGCCTCTCAAAATATGAATGATAAGACACAGGAACTTTACACAAAAGGACCATAAGTAAGGACATAGAAACAGTTTGCTTTAATCAGTGCCTTGCTTCACTGTAACAGGCAGTGTTTCTGTCAACTGTGGAATGGATGATGGAAAGTAATTCTGAGCAGTGAGGCATGATAAGAAAGCCAGGCAACTTCCCTATCTTCTGCAGTCAAATCTACATTTTGTATTTGTTAAGAATTTTAGATTGTCAAATGTACATACTCAAAGATAATAAGAGGTGGTAAATTGTAGTTGACCTTGAATAACGACTTAGATTGTATAAAGGGAAGGAAATAGAAAGACATTCTAGGGAAAGAAATAAGAGTAAAGTTAGAGCAATTGTAATATACATAATAAGAATTTAACAAGGGATGTTGAAGTGCCTATAGTACTGCACAGAGAGGTATGCACTATGGATACAAAAATAAACATGATATAGATATAGTCTCTGTCCTCAAGTTTAGTATATGAAAAATAAATTTACCTAAAATAGTATAGAATTTACAAAAATTAAAGTTTAAAATTAATTAGGTTAAAGAGCAAGATGAACGATTATTACTATTTTGCAAAAGGCAGATTAGGAAATAATTTACAGGATTTGTAGAAGTGATAAATTGTGTCATCAATAACAAACAGTAGTTTTTAGCTGAACAAAGGTGGATAGATCACAGCATCAAGGCTGAAGGAACTATAAGTACAATAGTATGAAAATGAGAATACCATGATATGAATATTAGTTTTCTTTTGTGCAACAATACCATATAAATTTAGCAGCCTAAAACAACATTCAATTATCAGTTTACAGTTTTGGTAGGACAGGAGTCTGGGGATGATTTAGCTGAGCTCTCTGCTTCAGAGTTTCAATCTTGCCATCCAGATATCAGGCAAAAAAGAAAAAGAAAAAAAGGTGGTCTGGTCAGAAAATTAACTGAGGAAAGATTCACTTCCAAACTCAGGTTGGTGGAATTAATGCACTTGTTGTTATATAACTGGGAAACCAGCTCCTGATTAGCTGTTGGCTGGATGTTGCCTTCTGTTCCTAAAGATCTTTTTCATTTCTTTGATTTATGGGCTCCCCCAACATGGCTGCTTATTTATTAATCCAGCAAGATAAAGAGTCTCCTTACAATATGGGTGCTAAACTTTTATGTAATATAATCCCATATATTTGAAGTATGTCTTTATTATGGTCAAAATACCATAATACATATGTAAGCAGGAAAGATTTAGATTTAGATAGACTGGCAGTGTATGAGACAAGCTATAAGTTTTGAGGAACTTGAACTTTGTTTAAGTAACAGAAATCTATAAAAACATTTGAAATATATTAATATATAATACAGATATTAATAGATACTGATGTATAATTGAGATAGTGATGTAACATGGTCATATTTGTGTTTTAGAAAGCTCACTCCAGCATATATTGGTAGGATAAATTTGAAAATGGTGACTATGAGTTTTTGTTTGTTTGTCCTGATCATTTGTTACTTTCAGTTTTATATCCTACATGACTGATACCACATGGTTCTTGACTTTTCCTGTCGTATTTCACTTAGCATGATATTCTCAAGGTCTCTCCATGTTGTCATAAATGGTAGTATTTCATTTTTTTGTATGGCTGATTAGTATTCCATTCTCTATGTATATTGTACATATTCTTTATCTAATCATCTATCAAAGGACACTGGTTTTTCCATATCTTAGCCACTATGCATAGTGTTGCAATGAACATATGGGTGCATACAGGTTGGGACAAAAGTAAGTTTATAGTTGTTTATGTGGAAAACAATACAATAATAAATAATAATACAAGAATAAACTATGTTTCACATACTCATAACTACAAATGTACTTTTGCCCTACCCTGTATATCTTTGTGAATAAATGTTTTCAAAATTTGACTTTGAATGGTGGGCACCAAATGCAATATACAGCTGATGTATCATAGAATTTTATACTTGAAACTTATAATTTTATTAACCAATGTCACACTAATTGATTTAATATAAAAAGAAAATGGTGAGATTAGTTGGAATATTATTCAAGTACAGACTATAAGGAAATGAGTTCCCTCAATAATATTAAGATCACTGACAATAAATAAAAATTATGTATATATATGGGACAGCAGGTTCCATATTGTATATTTGGCCTTTGTTACTTGAGATTCATTGTTTCCTTGAGGTTTATTTTTAGGACTCTTACCACCACTCTGGTCTTCAGTGGGTTAGTGGTATTCTTAAAAATATCTGTGAAGTAACAATACTTGTTAATTTACTTCATTACAGTAGAGACAAAGATGGAAATTTTAAATTACCTCCCTTAGAAATACAGGGTATAAAGTGTCTTTTACATGATAGAGAATGGTGATAATGGAAATAAAAAGAGTAAAAAATAAACTTAAAAAACCCTGCAAAGAATAAGTGATAAAACTGAAAGACAACATGGAAGTAGAAAGTTTACTAAAGGAAAAATATTAAGTCTAAATTTAACACAATACTTTGTATTTATATGACACCTTAAATCTATAGTGGAGTTTGAAACAATTATAAAACAAAAAAGCAAGATGAAGTCAAAACCAGAGCAAGAGTAAGGTCAAGAGTCCTATCTACTGCTTTCTTTTATTGTCTGCCCCCGTGCTTTCTTTATCAACTTTGATAAAAATATATTGGCTTTACAATTAAAAGAGGGTATGAGGACCCTCTCCAAACTACCAATTGCTCTCTCAGTTTCTTCATATCTTCTTAAATAAAAAACATGGTCTTTAAAATCTATTTAATAAAGGCATACTAGCTTCCTGCTGACTAATCCTCCCACTAAAATTAACTGTAATTGCTGAAAAAAAAGTGTTAGCATCAAAAAGCTAACAGAACAGCAAGTACTTAAGGTAGAAAGATACTAGAGAGAAGGGAAAAAAAATCTACATTTATGTGGCATTTTCCAAATCACAAAGTGAGTCTAAAACTGAGCACTAATTCCAGTCTTAATTGTTTGACATACAAAACTTGGAGTTAGAGTCCATCAAGGAGAAGGGAATTTCTCATTAACCCCCTGAAAAGCTGGATGCACTCCAGAAGTAGGAATGAATTACAGCTAAATTTGACTTTCACAAAGTCTAAAGCATACCATAAAGTTAACTCAATCTATGTTAGTATGAAGGTGATCTGTATACATAACTGCTTGCCAGAAGTGAAAGCAGGAGGAAGACAATATCAGCTAGGGCCTGAAATTCTCTTTATAATTGTTCAAACATAGTAAGTAGTATTCAATCAAACATTACCAGATATATCAGGAAATAAGACAAAAGATGAAAGAGAGAGAGAGAGATCCACAGGATATCAGAAATCGACTTCAACATAAGCATCATAAGTGTGGTTAATATATTCAGAAATTAGATGATAAGATGGAGATTTTAGAAGAGAACAAAAAAACATAAAAAGGAACTAAATGGAAGTTTTAGAATTCAGAATACAAAAACTAAACTTAAAAATTAAGCTGTTGGTGCTGGCTGGTGTGGCTTAGTTAGTTGGAGTGCAGTCCTGTAAACTAAATGGTGGCAGTTTTGATTCCCAGTCAGGGCAACATATACACCCATTGTGGGTTCAGTCCTCGGAAATATGAGAAGACAACCAATCAATGTTTCTCTCTCACATTGATGTTTCTCTCACTCTTTTTCCCTCCCTTCCTCTCTCTCTCTAAAGACAGTAAAAAATATATTCTCAGGTGAGGATAAAAATACTAAGAAGTAAATTCAGCTGTTGTGTTGGGTAGCATATTACAATAAGTACAACTGGAGAAAGAATAAGGAGAATGGAAAATAGAATAAAATAACATCCAGACAGAGATTATAGAATCAAAAAAAGAACAAAATATATAAGATAAATATTTATGGGACATATATAATACAGTGTAAAGTCTTAATATGCATATAATTACATTTCAAAAATATAGAGCACAGAAAAAATAAAACAAGTAGTTTTTGAACAAATAATTAATGAACCTTTTCCAAAACCAATAAAAAGCATCATTATATATTAAAAAATTAAAATGTATCTCAATTATTGTAAAAACTAAGAAATTATAGCAAGGTACATAGTTACACTGTTGTAAACCAAAGAGAAAGAAACCTTAAATGCAATAAGATTAAAAACATCTTGCTTTCAAAGAAGCAAAAATAAGACCAATAACTGATTTATCAACAACAACAAAAAATTAGGTCAGAGAACAATTGAATTGTGTCTTCAAATGCTTAAAGAAAAAAATTAAAAAGACTGCAACCTAAATTTAATCCAGTAAATTCACCATTAAAAATGAAGGAGAAAATAAAGATATTTTTAGACAAAGAAAAACTGAAAGAATGTGTTACCAGAACACCTAATATAAGAAAATAATATAGAAAAAAATTTTAAGGCAGAGGAAACTGACTCCAGATTGAATTGTGGAGCTGTAAGAAGGACTACAGAGCAGTGGAAAGAGTCGTCGGCAGCCGTCCGTCTCGAGAGATGATGGTGTAGCTTCTTAAGAGTCTATCTGCACCGCCGAGAATGGCTGTGCAGTCCGACTCGGGAGTGACATCGTATCTGTCTCCTCCCGTGTTGAATCGACATCTTGTGATGACGCTGGAGTGTCCTCTCCAGTGAAGCTGAAGCTACAGAGCCTGGGCAGGGTGATATGGAGGGTCTGCTGTTGCCCATGCAGCAGACCCCCCCTCTCTTCGCAGCTGAAGGGTCCAAGGGAAAGACGGAGTCAATACAGCTTGGCTTCAGGTGCGCCGCAGGAGTTGCCGGTGTTGACTACAACATCAAAACGCCTTAGGGACTCCGGCTCCGGATTTTCTGTCGGGGTTTACTCCCTTAGCCTTTCCCCTGAAGAGGTATGCCGCAAGGCAGCGGAGGTTTTTTGGAGTCAGAGTTTTCCTTCTCTGATGTGCCCTGACTGGAAGATCGAACCAGCGACACTTAGCTCGCAGGCCGACGCTCAATCCACTGAGCTAAACCAGCCAGGGCTAAGTGGAAAGAATAACTATGTGAATAAGTAAAAAAAATATATATATATATAGCAAGTGTTATAAGGATGTGGAGAAATCATAACACTTTTATACTGTTGGTACAAATATAAAATGGTTTAGCAACTATGGAAAAGAGTATGGAGATTTCTCAAAAAAGTAAAATAGAATCATATGACATAGTAAGTCCACCTCTGAGTATATACCCAAGAGAATAGAAATCAGAATTTTGAAGAGATATCTGCACATCCAAGTTCACTGCAGCATTACTCACAATAACCAAGATATAAAAACAACACAAATGTTCATAGACAGATGAATGGATAAACAAAATGTGTTATATAAATAAAATGGAATATTATATAGCCTTAAACAGAAGGAAATCTTATCATTGTGACAGCATCAATGAACCTGTATGACATTATGCTAAGTGAAATAAGCCAGTCTCAGAAGCACAAATTCTGTATATTTCAACTTATGTGGTATCTAAAATAGATAAACTCAAGAAAGCAGAGAATAGAATGTTGGTTTCCAGGGGCTATAATGAGGGGAAATGAGAAGTTGCTGTTCGGTGGGTATAAAGTTTCAGTTATGCAAGATGAATAAGTACTAAAGATCTACTGAAAAACATAGTGCATATAGTTAGCAACAAAGTTTGATACACTTAAAATTTTATTAAGATGGTGCCCTTGCTAGGTGGCTCAGTTGGTTGAAGTACCATCTTGTACACCAAAGGTTATGAATTTGATTCATGGTCAGAGCACACACCTTAGTTGCAGAACTTGATTTGTGGCCAGGGCACACACCTAAGTTGCAAGTTTGATCTCCAGGTGGAGTATGTATAGGAGGCAGCCCAAACAAGATGAATCCAAAGAGGCCCATACCAAGATACATCATAATTAAAATGCAAAATGTTAAAGACAAAAATAGAATCTTAAAAGTAGCAAGAGAAAAGCAATTAGTTACTTACAATAGAGCTCCCTTAAGGCTGTCAGCTGATTTCTCAATGGAAGCTTTGCAGACCAGAAGGGATTTACAACAAATATTCAAAGTGATTAAAAGCAAGAACCTACAACCAAGAATACTGTACCCAGCAAAGCTATCACTTAGAACTGAAGGACATATAATGAGGTTCACAGACAAGAAAAAAAATGAAAGGATTTCATCACCACCAAGCCAGTACTATATGATTGTTAAAAATTCTTCTTTAAGAAAAAGAAAAGAACAAAAATATGAACAATAAAATGGAAATAGATGCATATATAACAATGTAATCTTAAAAGCAAAACAAATAAACAAGAAAAAAGAATATATTTTGATGGTTCCGGATGGGCAGAGGGGTGGTGGATGTGGTGAAAAAGGTGAAGGGGTTAAGAAGACCAAATTGGTTGTTCCAGAATAGTCATGGGAATGTATAGTGCAGTATAGGGTATATAGTCAATAATATTGTAATAACTATATGTGGTGTCAGATGAGTATAAGATTTATCAAGATGATCCCTTAGTAAGTTGTATAATGCCTAATCACTGGGGTGTATACCTGAAACTAAAATAATATTTTATGTCAACTGTAATTGAAAATTTTTAAGTAATTAAAAATAATTCAAGATGGACAGACGAATTTATATACATAGTTCATTCTCTAATCATCTCATCTGCTACAAACACAAAGCAGTAACCAAGAATATACAGGTGTGGGCATAAGTAGGTTTAAAGTTATAATATAAAACAATAATAATAATACAACTATAAATTTTATGTTTTGTTTACTCACCACTGTAAACCTACTTTTGCAAAACTGTGTAATTCAAAGTTGAAACCAAAATGACTTACTGGAATTGAAATATTAAGGAATGAGTGAAAGTAAAGCCTAGGGTCTTCCAGAGGAGACAATGACAGGCAGGTATAAGCTCTAAACTGGATGGAGTTTAAGAGGGAGTTAGACAACTAGAAAACAGTATTGGGGAGTTATTCAGATATATCATAGGGAAACAGTGTACAAAAAAAATGTAAAAGGAACATTATGATTATGTGGTGTGTCTCCCACATTCATTAAATAGGAGTTAAATAAAAGCAGAATAAAAATGTCAGAGCAATAAAATTTGAAGTAAATGCCAAAAAATTTACAAAGCAAAGGATACACCAAGTTATTGGTAGAATGAATTAAAATAAATGAATGTATAGACATTTAGTGGTGAATTTGTGGGATATTAGAATAAAGAGAAAAATCTTAAAAACACCAGAGAACGTATTTCCAACAATGATATGACTAATTACACCATCAAGAGACATTAGTAGTAATACATGCTGGAAGACAAAGGAATAATATATTGAAAACACTGAAGTAAAATAGCTGTAAACCTAACATTTTATATAGAGATAAATTGTTATTCATAAGTATTTGAAAAATAAAGAATGCTTGTAATTATAATTACCAGAAGAATTTACCACCTATATGGACTCTCATTAAAAGAACTATTAAATATATACTCCAGCAAGAATAAAACTAAACAAAGAAGGAAACTGTGGTATTCAAAAAACAAATGCAATTCCAAAGTTGTTCAAATTCCAGGACATTTTATTAACTATCAACTGTAAACATTAAATAAAAATTTTTGTTTTAAAGTAAGGACCTAAAGCTAATAACCTATATGGTAATGACAAGATCAGAGAGGTGTCTTAATTTACTAAATGAAGTTTTATTTTTTCCAGTTTGGGAGAGAGAAAGATAAATACTGGGTGAGTTTAGACATTTTTAAAAAATAAATAAGGGTTTAAACCATAAGAGAGATAATAAAAAGAGTACTTATAAATTAACAATATAAAAAAGTCAGAAAGGAAAACAAAAGATACACAGTGAAATAAAAGATAGTAAATAGAAAAATGATGTGATTGAAATAAATCTAAATATTTCAGAAATCACAATAAAAATTATGCATACATACAGAAAGATGAATTGCATTTAAAAAATCCCCTCTCTGATGCTTAAACAAGAAAATTGAAAGCAAACTCAGTCAGAAAGGTTGAAAGTGCCTAAATAAATAAGTAAATAAATAAAAGGAAAACAGGGAATTGTTCTGTAATTATCTTAGGGTGAAGAATGTTTTTGTAAAAGAAAGGGGTGACACTGTCCACTAGATAAAAATAGAATCATATCTGCATATTAAACAACATAAAGTCAAAAGACAAAAGAAGATCTGAAAAAATCAACTGTAAGTCATCAAAGAAAAGTGTTTAATATCCATAATACATTAGAAGAAGACAGACAATATTAATTTGGGAACTAATACAAGAGGCATCTGCAATAATACTTATAGACAGGCATCTGCAATAATGATTTTGTGGTACTATTCATAATAGTAGAATTTTTAAATATTCAAAGTGTTCATCAATACAAGCATTTATACACTGTTATATACTGATACAGTGGCAAATAGCGCATAGTTAATATCGTCTTCCCAATAATCATATATATTTACATATTTCCCTATATATTTTTGTACATATAATTGTTATGTATTTCAACTGTATATATATTGTATCATCCTTTCCATATTTCTTCTATTCTTTTTTTTATTTTAATTTATTGTTTTTCGATGAAAATTGTCCCACTTTTTCCTCATTGCCACCACCAACCCAGCCCACCCTTTCTCCCACAGTCAATCCCGATCCTGTTGTCCATGTTCATGGGTTATTTATATTAGTTCCTTTGCTAAAACTTTTCCCTACTTCTCCTCTTCCCAACCTACCCCTTCCCCCCTGATAACTGTTACTCTGTCCCTTGTTCATATTTGTACATTTGTTTGTGTTCATTAGTCTCCTGTATTAGGTGATATTATATGGTATTTTTCTTTCATTGCCTGGCTTATTTTGCTAAGCATAATTCTCTCTAGTTCCATCCATGTTGTCTCAAATGACAGGAGTTCCTTCTTTCTTTCTGCTGCATAGTATTCTATTGTGTAATTGTACCACAGTTTTTTGATCCAGTCATCTATAGATGGGAACTTAGGTTGTTTCCAGAACTTCGCTATTGTAAACAACGCTGCTATGAACAAGGGTGCATAGGTTCTTTTGAATCGCTGGTTCAAAAGACAGTTCTATTTTTAGTTTTCTGAGGAAATTCCATACAGTTTTCCATAGTGGCTGCATCAGTCTGCATTCCCACCAACAGTGCACTAGGGTTCCCATTTCTCCACATCCTCACCAGCACTTGTTTGTTGATTTGTAGATGATGGCCATTCTGACTCGTGTAAAGTGATATCTTATTGTGGTTTTCATTTGCATCTCTCTTTTGGCTAGTGATGTTGAACATTCTTTCACATGCCTATGGACACTCTGTATATCCTCCTTGGAGAAATGTTTCTTCAGGTCCTTTACCCATTTTTTAATTGGGCTGCCTGTCTTCTTTGTGTTGAGATATGTAAATTCTTTATATATTTTGGAGATCAATCTACTATCTGATGTATCATTGGCAAATATGTTTTCCCAAATGGTTGGTCCCCTTTTTATCTTGCTGATGTTTTCTTTTGCTGAGCAGAGCTATTTAGTTTTATGTAGTACCCATTTGTTTATTTTTTTCCCTTATTTCCCTTGCCTTAGGAGATGTATCACTGAAAATATTGTTATATGGGATATCTGAAATTTTCATGCCTCTGTTTTTCTCTAGGATTTTTATGGTGCCACATCTTACATTTATGTCTGATCAAGCTTGAGTTTATTCTGGTGTGTGGCATAGGTTGGTGGTCTAGTTTCATTGTTTTTCACATCCCTGTCCAGTTCTCCCAGCACCATTTGTTAAAGAGGCTCTTCTCCTTCCATTTTATGTTCCTTCCCACTTTATTGAATATTAGTTGACCATAGAGGCCTGGGTTTATTTCTGGGCTCTCTATTTGGTTCCATTGGTCTATATGTCTGTTCTTAAACCAGTACCAGGCTGTTTTGATGGCGGTGGCTTTGTAGTATAGTTTGATGTCAGGTATTGTGATTCCTCCTATTGCATTCTGCTGTCTCAAGATTGCCTTGGTTATTCAGAGTCTTTTTTGGTTCCATATAAATTTTGGAAGTCTTTGTTCTAGGTCTGTGAAATATGTCATTGGTATTTTAATAGAGATTACATTGAATCTATAAATTGCTTTGGGTAGTATAGACATTTTAATCATGTTGATTCTTCCCATCCATGAACATGGTATATGCTTCCATTTATTTGTAGCTTCCTTAATTTCTTTCTTCAGTGTTATGTAATTGTCTGAGTACAGGTCTTTTACCTCTTTGGTTAAATTTATTCCTAGGTACTTTATTTTAGTTGTTGCTATTGTAAATAGGAATTTTTTCTAGTTTCTATCTCTGATATTTATTGTTGGTGTACAGAAATGCCTTCAGTTTCTGAATTTTGACTTTGTACCCTGCTATTTTGGCAAATTCACTTATTAGGTTGAGTATTTTTTTTGTGGAGTCTATAGGCTTTTCTATGTATATTATCATGTCATCTGCAAAGAGTGACAGTTTTACTTCTTTTCCAATTTGGATGCCTTTTATTTCCCTTTCTTGTCTGATTGCTGTAGCTAGAACTTCCAACACTATGTTGAATAGGAGTGGAGAGTAGACATCCCTGTTGTGTTCCTGATCTCAGGGGGAATGCTTTCAGTTTTTGTCCATTGAGTATGATGTTGGCTTCGGGTCTCTCTTATATGGCCTTTATTATGTCAAGGTATGCTACCTCTATTCCCAGGTTGCTGAGTGTTTTCATCATAAATGGGTGTTGTACATTATCAAATGCCTTTTCAGCATCTATTGATATGGTCATGTTGTTTTTGTCTTTCATTTTTGGTTATGTGGTGTATTATGTTTATTGATTTGTGAATATGAAACCATCCTTGCATCCCTGGAATGAATCCTACTTCATCATGATGTATGAACTTTTTTTTTTAGGTATATTTTATTGATTATATTGTCACAATAGTTCCATTTTTTTCTTTGCTCCCCTCTGCCCAGCACCCCCCTGCCTCAACAATCCCCTCACCACTAGTCCATGTCCATGGGCCATGCATACAAGCTCTCTGGTGTCTCCCTTTTCTATATTATTATTATTATTTTAATTAATTAATTAATTTATTTATTTATATAACAATAAAAATATAACAATCTCCCCCTCTCAGACTTGAGACCCTTTATAATTCTATAGAGGACAATGGACAACAGTCTCATGCTTCTTTAGTTGCTTCAGGTTGAACATGGTCATCGTGCTACCTACCCTTGGGCCCAGAATTCCCTAATAAGAGTAGGGGTTTGGAGGGGAAGGTGGCCTTCCCACATGGGGAAGGATCTTGCAGACTCCAGGTTGGTTGACTATCCATGGATAATGGCATCATGGTTTAACAGGCTGCTATCCTTGTTGTATTCTGGGGGCAACAGATTTGGCAACAGGGTTAAAAGACATCATTCAATCCATAACCATTAGATGGCAAAAGGCAGGTATTAATTTTTCAATGTCCCACATTAGGGAAAAAAGAAGGGCTTCTTTGGAGGAAGGTGTGCCGGGCACATGTCACCTGTACAAAACCCTTTTGCCCACTATACTTAGCTTGGGCTGAGCGAAATATTCTAGGTTTCCTCCCTCTCAGACCTCTGGGTCATTTCTGTCCAAGCCATTAGGATAGAAAAGAGAAACCCATTTTAAGGTGAAACTCACAGACCCCCTCCCCCCATCCTTCTTCACCAACACAGTCACTTAGTTCAGCCAAACCATTGAGTCTCAGGAGGCAGCGATGCAGACAGGATTAAGTGAGACCTATACATATAGACAATCACTCAGGTGATGAGATAGGCTTATATCTTTTGAAAACAGAAAACACATGTTAATTTTTGCAACATAACCAACAAACCACTCTCTAAAGCTATAAGACTGTCTTATTGGAAAGACATCCAGTTGCAAGGCATTTGACATTCTTCTTGCCTGTAAATTAAGCATCTTTGATGATGCGACAGACCTAATTTAACTTACAAATGAAAGGGAACTTTAAATGAAAAGAAACTTTAAAGTTATTAGTTGCACTACTTCAGAGTCTACCACTGAGCATTGTGATTTTTTTTTTTTGAATCACGATTTTTCTCCCAAGATTACCCTCCTTGTCATTAAAGGGACTGCATTAGGTCCAGTTTTAATTAATCCTGTTCATTTGCATAAACAGAACAAGAGCAGTAAATGATCACTTATGATCTTTAAGTCTGCTTTGCTGGAACTTACACAAGGAACATTTAGGGTGCCCTTCAATCTGCCCATGAGGGCACAGAAGCTGAGCCACATACCTGTCATTCAGCCTTGCCTGTAAAACACCTGTCTTTTCCAAGTCCTTCAGGTTTTTCACTGTGCCTGAAGGTCGATTCTAGCCTTCTTTTAGGAAAGTAACCTTGATTCCTTCCCTGGAAAGATTGCCATGGACCGCACATCCAACCTAGGTATCAGGCCTTTTTTCTCGTGGACTTTTATTACCTTCTAAGGTGAACCTTAATTCCTCAGGGCTTTTTTGTGACAACCATATACGAAGCATGTCCCCTTTAGGCACGACATTCCAGTCTAAATCTTGGTCAACAAAACCTCTATTAACAACTGGTCTTATTAGTTTTATGCAAAGAACCTTATGTCATTACTTACTACTTCAGAATGCCAAATTCTGGAGGGATCAGGTAGGGAGAGAAATATAGTGGGAAGGAAAATCCTTGTCCTTCTAGTATTCACTAAAATTGCATTTCCATTCTTTATATATATATTTTTTTCCAATAAAAATTTGATTGTTTGTTTTTTCATTACATTTGTCCCACTATTTTTTTCTATTGCTTCCCTGCACCCTGCCCACCCTTTCTTCCACAGTCAGTCCCCACCCAGTAGTCAATGTCCACGGGTCATTTTACACATGTTCTTTGACTAGACCCTTCCCCTTTTTCCCACTTTCTCTCCCTCCTCCCTCTCCCCTTGTCATTGTTAGTCTACAACTTGTTTACATACCTCTGATTCTATTTTGCTTATTTGTTTGTGTTGTTCACTAGTCTCCTGTAATAAGTGATAGCATAAGGTATTTTTCTTTCATTGCCTGGCTTATTTCACTAAGCATAATTCTCTCTAGTTTTATCCATGTTGTTGCAAATGGTAGAAGTTCCTTCTTTCTTTCTGCTGTGTAGTACTCCATTGTGTAAATGTACCACAGTTTTTTGATCCACTCATCTATAGATGGGCATTTAGGTTGTTTCCAGAGCTTGGCTATTGTAAATAGTTCTGCTATGAACATAGGGGTGCATAGGTTTTTTGGGATTGGTGTTTCACGAATCTTCAGATATAGTCCTAGCAATGGAATTGTTGGTTCAAAAGGCAGTTCCATTCTTAGATTTTTGATGAAATTCCAAACTGTTTTCCATAGTGGCTGCACCAGTCTGCATTCCCACCAGCAGTGCACCAGGGATCCCATTTCTTTACATCCTCGCCAGCACTTTTTGTTTGTTGATCTTTTAATGATAGCTATTCTGATTCGTGTGAGGTGGTATCACATTGTGGTTTTTATTTGCATCTCTCTAATTGCTAGTGATGTTGAGCATTCTTTCATATGTCTATGGACCCTCTGTATGTCCTCTTTGGAGAAGTGTTTGTTCAAGTTCTTTGCCCATTTTTTAATTGGGTTGTCTGTCTTCTTGGTGTTGAGTCGTATACGTTCTTTGTATATTTTGGAGAACAATCCTTTGTCTGAGGTATCATTGGCAAATACATTTTCCAATATGGTTGGTTCCCTTTTCACCTTGCTGATGTTTTCTTTAGCTGAGCAGAAACATTTTAGTTTCATGTAGTCCCGTTTGTTTATTCTTGTCTTTATTTTCCTCCCTTAGGTGTTATATCAGTGAAAATGTTTCTATGCGGGTTATCTGAAATTTTCCTGCCTATGTTTACCTCTAGGACTTTTATGGTGCCATGGCTTACATTTAAGTCTTTTATCCATCTTGAGTTTATTCTGGTGTATGGTGTAAGTTGGTGGTCTCGTTTCATCTTTTTGCATGTCCCTGTCCAGTTCTCCCAACACCATTTGTTGAAGAGGCTCTTTCCCCTCCATTTGACGTTCCTTCCCCCTTTGTCAAATATTAGTTGACCATATAGACCTGGGTTTCTTTCTGGGCTCTCTATTCTGTTCCATTAATCTATATGTCTGTTCTTTTGTCAGTACCAGACTCTTTTGATTACCATGGCCTTGTAGTATAGTTTGGTATCAGGTACTGTGATTCCTCCTACTATGTTCTTCTTCCTCAAGATTGCTGTGGCTATTCAGGCTCTTATTTGGTTCCATATAAATTCTTGAACTATTTGTTCTAGGTCTGTGAAATATGTTGTTGGTAATTTAATAGAGATTGCATTGAATCTATAAATTGCTCTGGATAATATGGACATTTTAATGATGTTTATTCTTCCCATCCATGAACATGGTATATGTTTCCATTTATTTGTATCTTCCTCAATTTCTTTCTTCGGTGTTATGTAGTTTTCTGAGTACCGGTCTTTTACATCCTTGGTTAAGTTTATTCCTAGGTACTTTATTTTTTTGTTGTTGCTATGGTAAATGGGATTTTTCTTTTAGTTTCTATCTCCGAAATTTTATTGTTGGTGTACAGAAATGCCTTTGATTTCTGAACATTGACTTAGTACTCTGCTATTTTGCCGAATTCACTTATTAGGTTAAGTTTTTACGTGGAGTCGATAAGGTTTTCTAAGTACACTTTTATGTCATCTGCAAATAATGACAGTTTTGCTTCCTTTTTTCAATCTAGATGCCTTTTATTTCTTTTTCTTGTCTGTTTGCTGTGGCTAGAACTTCTAAGACTATGTTGAATAGAAGTGGAGAGAGTGGACATCCTTGTCTTTTTCCTGACCTCAGGGGGAATACTTTCAGTTTTTGCCCATTGAGTATGATGTGGCTTCAGGATTCTCATATATGGCCTATATTATGTTGAGATATGCTCCCTCTATTTACATTTTTTGAATGTTTTCATCATAAATGGGTGTTGTACTTTATCCAATGCTTTTTCTGCATATATTGATATGATCATGTGGTTTTTGTCTTTCATTTTGTTTATGTGGTGTATTACGTTTATTGATTTGCGAATATTAAACCATCCTTGCATCCCTGTGATGAATCCCACTTGATGTGGTGTATAATCTTTCTAATGTGTTGCTGGATCCAGTTTGTCAATATATTGTTGAGGATTTTAGCACCTATGTTCATCAGCGATATTGCCGGGTAGTTTTCTTTCTTTGTTGTGTCTTTACCAGGTTTTGGAATTAGAGTAATACTGGCTTTATAGAATGAGTATGGGAGTTTTCCTTCTTCTTCGATTTTTTGGAATAGTCTGAGAAAGATAGGCGTTATTTCTTTTCTACGTGTTTTGTAAAATTCACCTGTGAAGCCATCTGGTGCAGGGTTTTGGTGTGCCAGGAGTTTTTTAATAAAGCTTCCATTTCATTGGTTGTTATTGGTCTGTTCAGGCTCTCTGCTTCTTCTTGGTTCAGTTTGGGAAGATTATATGTTTTCAGAAATTTGTCAAATTTTTTAGATTGCCGCATTTCTTGTGATACAATTGTTCATAATAAATTCTTACAATCCTTTGCATTTCTGTGGTATCAGTTGTGATTTCTCATCTTTCATTTCTGATTTTATTTATTTGAATCCTCTCTCTTTTTTTCTTGATAAGCCTGGTTAAAGGCTTGTTGATTTTGTTTATATTTTCAAAGAACCAACTCCTACTTTTGTTGATTTTTTGAATTGTTTGGTCTCTTTGTCATTTAATTATGCTCTGATCTTTGTGATTTCCTTCCTTCTACTTGCTCTGGGCTTTGCTTGTTGTTCTTCCTCTAGATCTTGTAGCTTTAGGGTTAGGTTTTTTATTAGAAATTCTTCTATCCTTTTTAGGTAGGCCTGTATTGCTATGAATTTTCCTCTCAGTACTCCTTTTGCTGTAACCCATAGGTTTTGGTTTGTTGAGTGTTCATTATTATTTGTTTCCAGAAACATATTAATTTCTTCTTTGATGTCATTGTTAACCCATTCATTATTTAATAGCACATTATTGATTCTCCATGAGTTTGAGTGTTTTGAGTTTTTTCCTTGTGGTTGATTTCAGTTTCAAGGCATTGTGATCTGAGACGATGCTTGATATAATTTCAATTTTCTTAAATTTGTTGAGGCTTGTTTTGTGTCCTATCATGTAGTCTATCTTTAAAATGTTCCATGTGCACTTGAAAAGAATGTATATTTTGCTTCTTTGGGGTGAAAAGTTCTATATATGTCGACTAAGTCCATTTGATCTAGATTGTAGTTCAATGCATCAATATCTTTGGTGTCCCTTTGCTTCAAAGATCTGTCCATTGTTGACAATGGGGTGTTAAAGTTTTCTACTATGAGTGTGTTGCTGTTTATATCTTTCCTGGAGTCTTTCAAAATTTTTCTTACATATTTGGGTGCTCCTAAGTTAGGTGCATATATGTTTACAAAAGTTATATCTTCTTGATGGATTTTCCCTTTAACTATAACGAAATGTCCTTCTTTGTCTCTTATTATGGCCTTTGCTCTGATGTAAGTACTGCTACCCCAGCATTTTTTTCTTATCCATTTGCTTGATATACTTTTTTCCATTCCTTCAATTTCAGTCTGTATAGATCTTTTGTTCTAAGGTAGGTCTTTTGTAAATAGCATATATGTGGGTCATGATTTTATATCCATTCAGCTACCCTATGTCTTTTAATTGGAACACTTAATTCATTTACATTTAAGGTTATTATTCACAGGTATTTATTCATTTCCCTTTGTACTTGTGTTCCTCTCCTTCTCTCTTTTTCTTCTTTTTCTTACAGCATTCCTTTTAGCATCTCTTGCAATCGTGGTTTGGTGGAGATGTATTCTTTTAGTCTTCCTTTGTCTGGGAAACTTTTTATTTCACCTTCCATTTTGAAGGAGAACCTTGCTTGTTAGAGTAGTCATGGTTTAAGTCTTTGTTTTTCATTGCTTGAAAATTTTTTTGCCATTCCTTTCTGGCTTGTAGTGTTTCTGTTGAGAAGTCAGTTGATAACTGTATCAGAGCTCTGTTGTATGTTATTTGCTGTTTTTCTCTTGCTGCTTTTAGGATTCTCCCTTGTGTTTGAGTGTTACCATTCTAATTATGATGTGCTTTGGAGTGGGCATTTTTGGTTTTATCTTTATTGAAACCTTCTGTGCTTCCTGGATTTGCATGACTTTCTCTCACCAGGTTAGGAAACTTTTCTGTTATTACTTTTTCTATCAGATTTTCTATCCCTTTTTCCTATTATTCTTCTTGTATCCCTATGATTCTAATGTTGTTAAGTCTCATATTTTCCTGCAGTTCTCTTAAACTCTCTTCATTTTTCTTACATATTTTTTTCTTTTTGTTGTGTTGTTGGGAATTTTTCTACATTGTCCTCTAACTCACTGATCTGATCTTCTGCTTCATTTAGCCTGCTTTTGATTGATTCTACTGTGTTCTTCAGTTTGGAAACTGTATTCTTCATTTCTTCCTGGTTCTTATTAATAGTTTCTATGTCCTTTTTTATGGTGGTGTACTTCTCAATAAGTTCTTTGTAGCTTCCCTGCAATTATTTGTACTATCCTTTGAGTTGTTGGTAATTTCCCGGGAGTTTGTCATAGTTTTCTTTGAGGTTGTTAAGGTCATTGAGCTTCTTTATAACCATTTTTTTTGAAATTCCGTGTCTGATAGTTGGCTTATGTCTATTCTATCTATCTTTCTGTCTGGGGATTCCTCTTTTCCTCACACTGTGAGGTTGTTTCTGTGTCTCCCCATGTTCAATTCTTCTTGTTTGCTTTTGTTTATTAGACTTGTCTGCTTTGATTTCCCACTTACATGTTATGAGATTCTTTATAGGAGACCTGGGTGACTCAGTGGTGTAGTCTCTTTAACCTTCTGAGCCTAATGCTCTTTTGTTGCCTTTTATGCCATTTGTGCTGTCTGGTTGTATTTCATTTACTCTTTTGTGGATCCTTTGCTCAGGCTAGTTGATTGAGAGTCCCGCTGCCCACCTTGTCTTGAGTTCTCTTGTGGAGATTCTGTTAAAACATAAGAACACAACCTGGGCAAGAAACCCACACACTCCAAAATATCCCTCAACTACAATCCCAATATCGGCATCAAATGAGCCAGTACTAATATAAATAGAGAGATTAAGACTCATATTATAGGAGAAACAGATAGGAGTTGTTTTAAATGAATGAAAGATGATTTTTGAGAGAGAAGGTGGTCGAATAATAATATCAAATAGGGTCAAGGCTATGAAAGACAGCAAGGAATATTTACACTGTATGTTTGAAAAGGAGGGGAAGAATGCAGAATGATGTGGGAGAGTGGAAGTGTATAGTATTAAGTTTATATAGCAGTTATATTCTATATGTTTAGTGTGAGAGGGAAGATAAACAAAACAGACAAACAAATGGACAAACAAAAATTATAGCAGAATGATCTGAGGGACAGAAGGTAGGGAAGAGATTTTAAAAAAGAGTAAAAATATTATTTAAAAAAAATAAAAGAGAGAGAGAGACATAAAATAAAGGGAATGTAAGGAGAAACAAAAAAGGAAGAGGAAGTATAAAAGAGGGGATAAAAAAGGAAAATAAAGAAAAAAATTTAAAAAAAAAGAAAGAAAAGGAGAGAGAAAGAAAGAAAATAAGAGGAATGGAAGAAAAAAAAGAAAGGATGGGGAAAGAAAAGAGGGGGGAATTACAATTAAAAAATAGAAAGAAAGAAAGAAAGAGAGAGGGAAATGAAAGAAAGAAAAGAAGGAGAATGGAGGAAAGAGATAGAAAAAGAAAAAAAGAAAGGAAGGGGAAGGAAAAGAGAGAGAAAAAAATATGAAACAAAGGGTTTTTTACTCAGTTCAACTTTTAGGCACAGTCTCCTTTTTTTCTGGATTTGTCCCTGATCAAAATTCCATGGGTTTCAAATCTTTTCTGGTTGGTTGGCTGACTGTGGGGAGATCCAGCTTGATTCTGGGGTTGCTAGTCTCTTATTCATGGGCCAAACGCCGCTCTGCTGTGAGCCACATTTAGTTGTCCCCTCCTGTGGCACCCTCAGCCCTCCTCAGGCTTGTCTAGTAAAGTTGTTCTGCTGTTGGGCCAGCGTGCACATGCCAGTAATCTCTGATCTGCCTCCAGTCGTGTCTCTATTACCTAGCTACCGATGTATGATCTTTTTATTGTGTTGCTGGATATGGTTTCCTGATATTTTGTTGAGCATTTTAGAATCCATAATCATCAGCGATATTGGCCTGTAGTTTTCTTTCTTTGTTGTGTCTTGACCTGGTTTTGGAATTTGGGTAGTACTGTCTTCATAGAAAGACTTTGGGAGTCTCCTCTCTTCTTCGATTTTTTGGAATAGTTTGAGAAGGGTAGGTGTTAGTTCTTACGTAAATGTTTTGTAAAATTAGGCTATGAAGCCATCCAGTCGAGGGCTTTTGTGTGCTGGAAATTTTTTTGATTACTGTTTCAATTTCACTCTTTGTTTTCTGTCTGTTCAGGTTTTCTGCTTCTTTTTTATTTAGTTTTGGAAGATTATAAGTTTTTAGAAATTTGTCCATTTCTTCTTGGTTGTCAAGTTTCTTGCTATATAGTTGTTTGTAGTAATTTCTTGCAATCCTTAGTATTTCTGTGATATCAGTCATGATTTCTGCTCTTTCATTTCTGATTTTATTATTTGAGTCCTCTCTCTTTTTTTCTTGATGAACCTATCTAAAGGCTTGTCAATTTTGTTTATTTTTTCAAAGTACCAGCTCCTACTTTTGTTGATCTTTTGAATTGTTTGTTTAGTCTCTATGTCATTTAATTATGCTCTGATCTTGATGATTTCCTTCCTTCTACTCACTCTGGGCCCTGTTTGTTGTTGTTGTTCTAGTTATTGTAGCTGTAGAGTAAGATTTTTTATTAGAGATTCTTCTATCCTTTTCAGGTAGGCCTGTATTGCTATGAACTTTCCCCTCAGGAATACTTTTGCTGTGCCCCATAGGTTTTGGGCTGTTGTGTGCTCCTTATCATTTGTTTCCAGGCACTTCTTGATTTCTTCCTTGATTTCATTGTTAACGCATTCATTATAATAGCATGTTATTCATTCTCCATGAGTTTGAATGTCTTTGAGTTTTTCTTTGAGGTTGATTTCTAGTTTTAAGGCACTGTGATTTGAGAAGACATTTGACATAATTTCAATCTTCTTGAATTTTCTGAGGCTTGTTTTGTGTCCTATCATGTGGTAAATTCATAAAAATGTTTTATGTGCATTGGAGAAAAATATATAGTTTGCTTCTTTGTTCTGAAAAGTTCTATAAATATTAATTAAGTCCATTTAATCTACAGTGTTGTTCAGTGCCTCAATATCTTTGGTGTTTCTTTGCTTCAAAGATCTTCCCATTGTTGACAATGGGGTAGTAAAGTCTCCTACTATGAGTGTGTTGCTATTTATATATTTTTTAGTCTCCCGATATTTTCCTTATATATTTGAGTGCACCTATGTTGCGTGCATATATATTTACCAGGATTATATCTTCTCGATTGATTGTTTCCTTAAGTATTATAAAATGTTCTTTGTCTGTTCTTATGGTCTTTTCTTTGAAATCTGTTTGTCTGATATGAGTATTGGTACCCTAGCTTTTCTTTCATGTGCATTTGCTTGGAATAATTTTTTTCATCCCTTCACTATAGGTCTATGTAAATATTCTGTTTTAAGGTGTGTATCTTGTAGACAGCATATCTGTTGGTCATGGTTTCATATCTATTCCACTACCCTATGTGTTTTGATTGGAGCATTTAATTCACTTACATATAAGGTTATTATTGACAGGTATATATTCATTCTCCTTTGTTTCTGTATTCCTCTCCCTCTCTCTTTCTTCTTTTTCAAACAGCATTCCATTTTGCATTTCTGTTTCCCTCCTGCTGCTTCTAGGATTCTCTCTTTGTCCTTGAATGTTGTGATTTTTATTATGATGTGCCTTGACTTACAACTTAATTGTGGAGAAATCATCTGGAATAACCAACTGAACACTAGATGAAGAGAAGTCTTATAACCATGGAGAAAAAAAAAGGCTGCTTCATTACAAAATGACCAGAGGACCACTCCCCTCCAAGTCTCATCATCCAGATGGGGAAGCAAAAGCCCCGCCTGCAGGAATTTATCTGCCCCACCCTCATTTCTTAAGCCTTATGACTGATCACAGATTGAATAGATTAACAACTAACGGAGACAGACAAAGGCAGTTAGTCTCTGGTAGTCTCCAACAGGCTCCTTAAGCCCAGACTTATACACGATCTGACACCACCAGTGGCAGATACAGGAAGTGCAGATCAATCTAAGAAGCAGCAAGAAACAAGAAGAGTCACAAAATGGGGAGACAGAGAAACAACCCCCCATCAAAAATAAAGGAAGAATCTGCAGAAAGGGTGCTAAATGAAATAGAGGAAAGCAAATTATCAGATTTGGAATTGAAAAGATAGATTATAGGGAAGTTCAATGAGATCAGCTAGCTCAAAAAAAAATTATAAAGAACTCCAGGGAAACTACAAGGAACTCCAGAAAAACTACTAGGAACTTACTGAGAATTACACCAGTGTGAAAAAGGACATAGAAGCTATTAATAAGAGCCAGGAGGAAATGAAGAATACAATTTCTGAATTGAAGAACAAAGTATAAGGAATTAAAATCAGACTAAAGGAAGCAGAATATTGTATCAGCAAGCTGTAGGACAACAGAGGAAAAAATTCCCAGACAGTGCAACAAAATTAAACAAGACTGAAAAGAATGAAGAGGTGTTAGACATTTGCAGGACAACATGAAACTCAATAATATCTGTATCACAGGAATTCCAGAAGAGGAGCAAGGGATAGAAAACCTGTTTGAAAAACTAATGACAGAAAACTCCCCTAACTTGAGGAGAGAAACAGTCACACAAGTCCAGGAAACACAGAGGGTCCCAATGAAAATGAACCCCAACAGGCTCACTTCAAGACACATCATAATTAAAATGGCAACATTCAAAGACAAAGAGAGAATCCTAAAAGCAACAAGAGAGAAACAGTTAATAACATACAAGGGAGCTCCAATAAGGCTATCATCAGATTTCTCACCAGAAACATTAAAAGCCAGAAGGGAATGGCAAAAAATATTCCAAGCAATGAAAAACAAAGGCCTACAACCAAGAATATTATACCCAGCAAGGCTCTCATTCAAAATGGAAGGTGATATAATAAGTTTCCAAGACAAAGAAGCCTAAAGGAATACATCTCCACCAAACCAGCATTGCAAGAGATGCTAAAGAGTCTGCTTTAAGAAGATGAAGAAACAGAGAGATACAGAGAGGAACACAAGTAAAAGGGAGAAAATCACAATAAATAAGTACCTATTGATAATAACCTTAAATGTAAATGGATTATATACACCAATCAAAAGATATAGGGTAGCTGAATGGATTAGGAAGCATGACCCACATATATACTGTCTACAAGAGACCCAGCTTAGAAAAAAAGATCTACACAGACTGAAAGTGAAGGGATGGAAAAAAGTATTTCAAGCAAATGAACATGGAAAAAAAGCTGGGGTAGCAATACTTATATCAGACAAAACAGATTTCACAGCAAAGGACATAAAAAGAGACAAAGAAGTACATTTATAATACTTAATAGAAATCCATGGAGAAGATATAACCCTGGTAAATATATATGCACCCAACATAGGTGCAGCCAAATATATAAGGACAATTTTGAAAGACTTCAGGAAAGATATATGCAGCAACACACTGAGAGTAGGGGACTTTAACACCCCATTGTCAATGATGGACAGATTTTTGAACCAAAGAAACACCGAAGATATAAGGCATTGAATAATACTCGACATCAAATGGACTTAACTTATATATATAGGACTTTGCACCCCAAAGAAGAAAAATATACATTCTTTTCAAGTGCACATGGAACATTTTCAAACACAGACCATATGATAGGATAAAAAACAAGACTCAACAAATTAAAGAATATTGAAATTATAAAAGCATCTTCTCAGACCACAATGCCTTGAAACTAAAAATCAACCTCAAGGAAAAATATTAAAGATATTCAAACTCATGGAGAATGAATAACATGCTATCAAATAATGAATGGGTTAACAATGACATCAAGGAAGAAATCAAAAAGTTTCTGGAAACAAATGATAATGAACACACAACAGCCCAAACCAATGGGACACAGCAAAAGTAGTCGTGAGGGGAAAGTTCATAGCAATACAGGCCTACCTAAAAAGGATAGAAGAATCCCAAATAAATTAATCTAACTCTACAGGTACAAGAACTAGAACAATAACAACAAACAAAGCCCAGAGTGAATAGAGGGAAGGAAATCATCAAGATCAGAGCCTAATTCAAAGACATAAAGACTAAACAAACAATTCAAAAGATCAACAAAAGTAGGAGCTGGTACTTTGAAAAAATAAACAAAATTGACAAGGCTTTAGCTAGGTTCATCAAGAAAAAAAGATAGAAGACCCAAATAAATAAAATCAGAAACGAAAGAAGGAGAAATTGCTACTGATAACACAGAAATACAAAGGATTGTAAAAATTATTATGAGCAACTGTATGACAAGAAATTTGACAATCTAGATGAAATTGACAATTTCTGAAAACATATAATCTTCCAAAACTAAATAAAGAAGCAGAAAGCCTGAACAGACCAATAACATCCAGTGAAATTGAAGCAGTCATCAAAAAAATCCGTGCAAACAAAAGTACTGGACCAGATGGCTTCACAGGTGAATTTTACAAACATATGAAAAAGAACTAACTCCTATCCTTCTCAGACTATTCCAAAAATCCAAGAAGTGGGAAGACTTCCAAACTCGTTCAATGAAGCCAGTATTACCCCAATTCCAAAACCAGGTCAAGACACAACAAAGAAAGAAAACTGCAACCCAATATCACTGATATACATAGATGCTAAAATCCTCAATAAAATATTGACAAACTGAATCCAGCAACACATTAGAAAGATCATACACCACAATCAAGTGGGATTCATCTCAGGGATGCAAAGATGGTTTCATATTCACAAATCAATAAATGTAATACACCACATAAAAAAAACGAAAGACAAAAACCACATGATCATATCAGTAGATGCAGAAAAAGCATTGGATAAAGTACAACACCTATATATGATGAAAACACTCAGCAAAATGGGAGTAGAGGGAGCATACCTTAACATAATAAAGGTCATATACAAGAAACCTGATGCCACCATCATACTCAATGGACATAAACTGAAAGCATTCCACCTAAGGTCAGGAACAAGAGAAGGATGTCCACTCTCTCCACTCCTATTCAACATAGTCTTGGAATTTTTAGCCACAGCAATCAGACAGAAAAAAAAAAGCAATAAAAGGCATCCAAATTGAAAAAGAGGAAGTAAAACTGTCATTATTTGCAGATGACATGATAGTGTACATAGAAAACCCTAAAGACTCCACAAAAAACAACTCTCCGTAATAAGTGAATTTGGCAAATAACAGGGTACAAAGTCAATATTCAGAAATTGATGGCATTTCTGTACACAAAAAATATAATATCAGAGAGAGAAACTAGAAAAAAAATCCCATTTCCTATAGCAACAAAAATAATAAAGTCCTAGGAATAAACTTATCCAAGGAGGTAAAAGACCTGTACTCAGAAAACTACATAACACTGAAGAAAAAAATTAAGGAAGATACAAATAAATAGAAGCATGTGCCATGTTCATGGATGGGAAGAATAAACATCATTAAAATGTTCATACTACCCAAAGCAATTTATAGATTCAATGCAATCTCTATTAAATTACCAACAACATATTTCACATACCTAGAACATCGTCAGCAGCCGTCCGTCTCGAGAGACGATGGTGTAGCTTCTTAAGAGTCCATCTGCAACGCCGAGAATGGCTGTGCAGTCCGACTCGGGAGTGACATCGTATCTGTCTCCTCCCGTGTTGAATCGACATCTTGCGATGACGCTGGAGTGTCCTCTCCAGTGGAGCTGAAGCTACAGAGCCTGGGCAGGGTGATATGGAGGGTCTGCTGTTGCCCATGCAGCAGACCCCCCCTCTCTTCGCAGCTGAAGGGTCCAAGGGAAAGACGGAGTCAATACAGCTTGGCTTCAGGTGCGCCGCAGGAGTTGCCGGTGTTGACTACAACGTCAAACCGCCTTAGGGACTCCGGCTCCGGATTTTCTGTCGGGGTTTACTCCCTTAGCCTTTCCCCTGAAGAGGTATGCCGCAAGGCAGCGGAGGTTTTTTGGAGTCAGAGTTTTCCTTCTCTGATGTGCCCTGACTGGAAGATCGAACCAGCGACACTTAGCTCGCAGGCCGACGCTCAATCCACTGAGCCAAACCAGCCAGGGGTATACCTAGAACAAATACTTCAAAAATTTATATGGAACCAAATAAGAGCCTGAATAGCCACAGCAATCTTGAGGAAGAAGAACATAGTAGGAGGAATCACAGTACCTGATACCAAACTATACTACAAGGCCATGGTAATCAAAAGAGTCTGATACTGACATAAGAACAGACATATAGATTAATGGAACAGAATAGAGAGCCCAGAAAGAAACCCAGGTCTATACGGTCAACTAATATTTGACAAAGGGGGAAGGAATGTCAAATGGAGGGGAAAGAGCCTCTTCAACAAATGGTGTTGGGAGAACTGGACAGGGACATGCAAAAAGATGAAACGAGACCACCAGCTTATACCATACACCAGAATAAACTCAAGTTGGATAAAAGACTTAAATGTAAGCCATGGCACCATAAAAGTCCTAGAGGTAAACATAGGCAGGAATATTTCAGATAACCTGCATAGAAACATTTTCACTGATATAACACCTAAGGAAGGAAAATAAAGACAAGAATAAACAAACAGGACTACATGAAACTAAAATGTTTCTGCTCAGCTAAAGGAAACATCAGCAAGATGAAAAGGGAACTAATCATATGGGAAAATATATTTGCCAATGATACCTCAGACAAGGGATTGATTTCCAAAATATGTGAAGAACTTATACGACTCAACACCAAGAAGACAGACAACCCAATTAAAAAATGGGCAAAGAACTTGAACAAACACTTCTCCAAAGAGGACATACAGAGAGTTTATAGACATATGAAAGAATGCTCAACATTACTAGCCATCAGATAGATGCAAATAAAAACCAAAATGAGATACCACCTCACACCAGTCAGAATGGCCATCATTAAAAAATCAACAAACAACAAGTGCTTGTGAGGATGTGGAGAAATCAGAACCCTACTGCACTGTTGGTGGGAATGCAGACTAGTGCAGCCACTATGGAAAACTCTATGGAATTTCCTTAAAGTACTAAAGATGAAACTTCCTTTTGAACCAGCAATTCCATTGTTTGTATTATATCCAAAGATTCCTGAAACACCAATTCAAAAGAACCTATGCACCCTTATATTCATAGCAGCACTATTTATAATAGACAAGTGCTGTAAACAATCAAAGTGCCCATCTGTAGATGAGTGGATCAAAAACCTGTGGTATAAAGCCCTGGGTGCTGTGGCTCAGTGGATTGAGCATCAGCCTGCAAGCCAAGTGTCACTGGTACAATTCCTAGTCAGGGCACATGACTAGGTTGCACGTCAGGTTCGCAGTTGGGGGCGTGAATGGGGAGCAACCACACAGTGATGTTTCTCTCTCTTTCTCCTTTCCCTGCTATCTAAAAATAAAACAAAGAAACAAATACATTACTAAAAAAAAACAACTGTGGTATATTTACACAACGGAGTACTATGTAGCACTAAGAAAGAAGGAACTTGCACCACTTGTAACAACATGGATGGAACTAGAGAGAATTATGCTTAGCAAAAGCCAGGCAATGAGAGATAAATGCTTTATGCTATTACCTATTACAGGAGACTAATATACAACACAAACAAATGAGCAAAATTGAACCAGAGGGCATAAACCCATGACCTCATTACTTAAGTGATTTTCTGTACATATAGGCCTCACTTAATACTGTCTGCATCACTGCCTCCTGAGACTCAATGTTTTGGCTGAACTAAGTGACTGGATTGGTGAAGCATGGGGTGGTCTGTGGGCTTCACTTTAAAACTGGTTTCTCTTTTCTGTCCTAAAGGCTTGGATGGAAAGGCTCAGAGGTCTGAAGGGGGGAAACCTAAAATATTTCTCTCAGCCCAAACTAAGTATAATGCGCAAAAGGGTTTTGGACAGGTGTGACATGCATTACACACCTTGCTCCAAAGAGCCTTTTTTTCTCCCATAATATGAGACATTGAAAAATTAATCATTAATCCCTGACTTTTGTCATCTAGTGGTTATGGATTGAATCATGCCTTTTAATCCTGTTGCCAAATCTGTTGCCCCCAGAATACAACAAGGATGCCAGCCTGTTAAATAAGCACACCATTGTTAGGGGACAGCCAACCAACCTAGAGTCTGCAAGATCGTTCCTCATGTGAGAAGGCCACCCTCCCCTCCACATCCCTATTCTTATTAGGGATTTCTTGGCCCAAGGGTAGGTAGGACGACGACCATGTCCAGTTGAAGCAGCTAGAGGAGTACGAGACCTTGACCATTGTCCTTTATAAGATTTTAAAGGGTCTTAAAAGGGCTAAATTGTTATTTTTTATTGTTACAAAAATTAATTAATTAATTTTTAAAAAAAGAAGAATATAGGAAAAGGTGAAGCCAAAGAACTTGTATGCATGACCCATGGACATGAACTAATGGGGGGGTGGCATTGCTTGGGGAAGGGGGGGTGTACTGGGCTGAAGGGAGCAAAGGGGAAAAAATTGGAACTATTGTAACAACATAATCAATAAAATATATTAAAAATTTATGATGTGCCTTGGAGTGGGCCTTTTTTGGTTCATCTTCATTGGGACCCTCTGTGCTTCTTGGACTTGTATGACTTTTTATCTCATCAAGTTAGGAAAATTTTCTGTCATTACTTTTTCTATCAGGTCTTCTATCCCTTGCTCCTCTTCTTCTCCTTCTTGTATCCCTATGATTTTAATGTTGTTACATCTCATGTCATTCTGCATTTCTCTTAAACCCTCTTCACTCTTTTTCAGTCTTTTTTCATTTTGTTGCATTGTTTGGGAATTTTTTTCTACGTTGTCCTCTAATTCACTGATCTGATCCTCTGCATCATTTAGCCTGCTTTTGATTGATTCTACTGTATTCTTCAGTTTGGAAATTGTATTCTTTGTTTCTTCCTGGTTCTTATTATAGGTTCTATGTCCTTTTTTATGCTGGTGTAGTTCTCAGTAAGTTCTTTGTGGCTTCCCTGGAATTCTTTATAGTTCCCCTGGAGTGCGTTATAGTTTTCTTTGAGTTTGTCGAGTTAATTGAGCTTCCTCATTAGTATTGTTTTGAATTCCATGTCTGACAGCTTGATTGCTTCTATGTCATCTATCCCACCTTCTGGGAATTCCTCCTTTCTTTTTGGTGGACTGTTGTTTCTGTTTGGTGGGGTGTTATTCTGCCTCCCCATTTTGGGCACTGGTCTTGTTTCTGCTTCTTAGATTGATCTGCTTTTATTTTCTGCCTTTATGGTGTGACCTACTTATATACAGTTGTTCAGCTGCTGCCTCCAGCTGACACCACTTGGAGGGGAGCAGTCTGCTTAAGTGATTTCTCCCATAGCACTTGGGATTCTTCTGTACTGGGACCTAGTCCGCTGCTCTCCCAGCTCTTTCTTAAGAGCCAGCACCCAAACTTATTACAAAGTGCCTCTAGTTCATTTCACTGTCCTTTCGCCTCAGCCCGCAGCAAGTGCATTCCCTAGTGAAGGCCAGGGGTGGGTTGACCCATTGTGCACTGCGGTGGGCAGGTCCAACCAGACTGGTTGCTCTTCTATTCTGGTAGAGAGGAGGCCTCTACTCGCCAGTGGGCAGGTTTGATGTGGGCTTATTGGGGTGGCTGGTGTGATGGTTTCATACCTGTTGGGGTAGGTTTTGGTGGCGCCTGTGTAGAGGGGCCGGCACGCTGGTCCTGTGCCCATGTGCTGTGGCTGGCGAGTTGGTTTTGTGCCTGTTGGGGCAGGGTCACGGGCGCCTGTGTGCAGCAGCGGTGGGCGCCTACGCGTGGCGGTGGCTGGCCCACTAGTCTTGTGTGTGCTGTGTCATGCCTGAGTGGCGCCTGGGCACTGCAGCCAGTGGGTTCGTTTGGCGCCTTGGTGTGGGTCAGAGGTGCTTGCGCGTGGTGGCCAGTGTGCTAGTCACGCGCCTGCTGGGGCACCCCTGGCGAGTTGATTCTTTTTTTAATAATTTATTTATTTGTTTTATTTATTCATTTATTTTTAGAGAGAGGGGAAAGGAGAGAGGGAGAGAAACATCACTGTGTCGTTGCCTCTCACTTGCACCCCCAACTGGGGACCTGAGGTGCAACCTAGTCATGTGCCCTGACTGGGAATCGAACCAGTGACACTTGGCTTGCAGACTGACGCTCAATCCACTGAGCCACAGGAGCCAGGCCCAGTGAGTTGATTTTGCACCTGTTGGGGCAGGGCCATGGGCACCTGAGCGCGGCGGACCTGGGCGTCTATGCCTGTTGGCTGGTGCGTTGATTTTGTGCCTGTTGGGGTGGGCCCCAGGGGCACCTTGGCATAACAGCTGGCGAGTTTGTTGCGTGCCTGGGCGGGCGGACCAGAGCATCTCTGTGTATGCGCCCGCACGACCCATGGGGAGGGTTGGGGATTGGGCGAGTGCACTTCTGCGCCTGCGCTCCTCAAGAATCTCATCACACCCCTAGCCTCTCCTCCCCTCTCCACAAAAAAACAGAGGAAAAAATAAAAAGGAAAAACACATTCATACATACACAGCAGTATGCTCTTTCTTGCCTCTTAGCTCCAGATGCCACCTGGCCTACTCCTGGCTCTGTCAGCAGTCAGAGCCCTGCTATCCTCCTGCTTCCTCTCTGGGGAACCTGGTGTCACTAAAAAGTCTTTATGTACTGCGAGCTGCAGCTCGGGAAGTCAACTCAGTCAGAAATCCCATCTCATCCCTTTCTCCTCCACTATTCTCACCAAACAGGTCACTCCCAGATGGTCTTCTCTGATCCAACAATGCCAAGGCTCAACTCCTGTCATTATCCATATGTTAACTGAGATGTTCTATCTGCAATTAGTCCAAACTACAGACAGGTCTCAGGAGCAAGAAAACACAGCCTCCCCTTACTCCTCTGCCATCTTCTAAGTCTCGCTTTTATTCTTAATTTTAGAGCTTTCCAATATCTATAGACTTTCCTATATTGTTTAATGTAGCTCAAGTTTATTCACTTATCCTGTTCTATCTTATTAAAATTGGATCATGCCTAATCTTGATTTTCCTATACCTTAGACACAAGCAACTTATAAATTAAACTAAAATATTTGATATAATTTTTAGAATTTTTCCATGATTATCTTTTTTTGAATGAAAATAAAACTCATTTTTACTATTGCTGTGGGCTCCAGAAATTTGTGCTAGCATTATTAACCAGAAGTGTTTCTCAAAATATGAATGAGGTCATTCTATTGAGCAACTGCCTCATTCCCCATTCTTTGTTCCAGCATGCAATCTGAAATGGGCAATGAAAACTCATCCAGCAATGGCAAGCTACCATACAGCCTCTTACCTCCTGACACTAACATCTACTTGACAATCCCAAACGCAGACTGCTGCATCTACACCAGACCTAAAATCAATTCATGTATTCTACCAGTTCAAAACATGACAAGTTCAGGAGAGGGGCTAAGCAGGGGTTAAAGCAATGAGAAGCTCTGCTATAGTTGTAATATTCAATCCAAATGCAGAATTGGGTTGAATAATTCTTTTGAGATTTAATATTTTTAATTCAATCATTGATATCTTTAATAATATTTAATAACAATTTGTGCCATATGATGAAATTATCACTTACTTTTATTATTAAATTCCTTGTTTCCCTAACAAAGTGCTACATTGGCCAGAAGTAAATAGTTACCTAGTGATAGAATTTCTAAAAATTTAAATATATATGTACTTCAATAGAGAATGATTCATAGCCCAATAATATTTGGGGTTCTCCTTTCTTAACCAATTAAGTGGTAGACAGTTTTATGAAATTAAAAAAAATTATCACTGTATTAAAAAACAGCTTTCTCTGGAGTAACAGATTGGCATGCATTGCTTCTTCCCATTTGTTTCCTTGAATTTTTCTTATCCTTTCATATGCCAGGATAGGAAACACTTAACCCCAGGGTAAAAAGGGAAGGGTTCCCAGAACACTACTTATATGCTGATCACCCTTTACAATGAGGGCTGAGGTTTAAATATATCCTTAAGGATCTCTATTTGTTTCCTTCTAAAAAATCACCAGAAGTGCTCTTTGATGTTCATCATATGTTAATACTGAAGCATCACAAGAATGTAATCAGAACATTTAAGCATTAGACTTCTAGGTGGAAAATACACATTTAAATTCAGTTTTTATATGAGGTTATTTCACATAAAATCTTAAAGCTATTTTGACAAAACACTTTTAAAAATATCTTTCCCAAATAACTGTTATTTTTAGAAATCTGGATATGCTTCATGGAAATTCTAGGGTGTTTTTCTGTATATTTTAGTTAATAAGTGAAGGAAATCTGTATAATGTGTCCCCATTAAGCCTGGTAAAGGGAAAGAACATAAAATACAAAGAGCCTCTTATGTTAGTTTGCTTTTTAATGTGCTTTAGTCAGAGAAAACCTAAACTATTTGCATTTCCACAGTATGAGAGGACATTTTCCATCATTGGTACTAGACACTTTCAATCATGTAAACTTTTGGCAAATCTATCAGTGAAATGTGGTGTCTCCATTTTTTACTTTGCATTTATTTTTTTTACTAATTTTAGAGAGAGCAGAGAGAGAGAGAAAGAGAGAGAGAGAGAGAGAGAGAGAGAGAGAGAGAGAGAGAGAGAGAGAAACATCAATTTGCTGTTTCACTTGATTCATTCATTGGTAGCTTCTTGTATGTGTCCTGACCAGGGATTGAACCCACAACCTTGACATATATGGTTGACCCTCTAACCAACTGAGCTACAAGGCCAGCACCTACTTTACATTTCTTTGGTGATACTAAGACTCTTTACACATGTTTATTAAAAATTTTTTTCTCTTAAAATTTGAATACTAATACCCATTATTAGTACTTTGGGGTTTTATTTTCTTAGTGATGTGTAGAGACTCCTTGTATATCAGGATTATTAACACTTTACTACTGTACTTTATATGTTTTATGTATTTTATTTTTGTGTTTTAACTTTGCATGTAGTGTAAGTCTTTTTTAGGGCACCGGATTGTTTCATGGTTCACAGATTCCCACCCCAATATCTTCTTCTACTAACAGTTGCAATTAATTATCAATCTACCTACCTACCTGCAGCTGGATCTGATTAGTATCCCTTTGCTAAAACAAAACTGTAATAGAAGGGCAGTATTTCAATGAGTTCCGTGAATCTTCTAGAAAATTATCGAACCTGAAAAGATATTGGGAACAGCCAAATTTGTAGCCAGCTTTTCAGAAGTGAGCATGGCCTGGGGAACCCTGAACTTGCAGCTGGTATCTGAAATGAGGACAGTCTTACAGACGATGATGCCCTTATCCATGAAGTTTGGTCTAAGTCTATTGAGTTGGTGTCAGAAGTCAATACAGTTGCAAAATGAAACAAAAGTACAGCGAGGTACTGTGCACACTTCACCTAGCTTCCACCAATGGCAATATTTTGCATAACTATAGTATATTATCCATACCAGGGACTTAATATTGGTACAGTCTATACAACTTATTCAGATTTTATCAGTTTTTCAAACACATAATTGTATATATGTGTATATAATTCTATGCAATTTTATCACGTGTAACTTTGTGTAACCACCATCATAATCAAGATACTGAACTGTTCCATCACCACAGAATTCCGTTAATATTTTCCTTCATCACTCCACCCCTCCTTGCTTACTCCCTAAGCCCAGACAATGAGTAATCTATTCTCCATAGCTATAGATGTTATTTCAAAAATATTAAGTAATGGAATCATATAATATGTAAACTTTTGAGATGGACTCTTTTTCACAGAACAACGCTTTCAAAATCTGTTCATGGTGTGGCATGTCTCACTAGTTCACCTTTTATTGCTGAGTAGTATTTCATAAAATGGATAAATCACAGGTTGTTCAGCCATTTACCCACTGAAGGATATTTGTGCCATTTCTGGTTTGGGGGGTTGTTATGAATAGAGCTGTTATGGACACTTGTATGCACTTTTTGCTTTAGCATGAGTTTTCATTTTGGTGTGATAAAGGCCTAAGAATACAATTATACTAGCTAGTATGGTAAGTGCATATTTAATTTTAAAACAAACTGACAAACTATTCTTCAGACTGGCTGAATCATTTTTCATTCCCTCTTGTAATGTACAAGCAATCCAGTTTCTCTGCATCTTCACCAGCATTTGGTGTTGCCACTATATTTTACGGTAGCCTTTGGATGGATACATAGAGATAGCTCCTTGTGGTTTCATTCTGTAATAGCTAATGATGTTGAACATATTTTCATGTGTTTATGTGCTGTCTCTATATTCTGTAGAGTAAAATACCTGTTCATTTCTTATTACATTTTCTAATTGGATTTTTTTTAATGCTGAGTTTTTTATACTTCTTATATTATGGATACTATTTCTGTCCGCGACGCCATATACAACTCCGCCATTATTGCTTACGGGAAGAAAGAGCGGAAGAACGCTGACTGGTACGAGGCTCACTGGGAAGAAATGGAACCCGTGATCGAGGCTAAGAGGAAGGCCCTACTGGCTTACAAGGCCATGCCCACTCCCAGTACACTTCAAGCTCTACGGGCTGCCAGGAACAAAGTCCAGAAGACCGCCCGCCACTGTGCCAACACCTATTGGCTAAACCTGTGCAGAAGCATCCAGGAAGCCGCCGATATAGGCAACGCACGAGGAATGTATGAGGGTATCAAGAAGGCAACAGGCCCAATCCCCTCCAAGATCGCCCCCCTTAAGTCCAAGACAGGTGAGGTCATCACTGACCAGGAACAGCAAATGCGGCGGTGGACCGAGCACTACCTTGAGCTGTACGCAACGAGGAACACCGTAACAGACACTGCTCTTAACGCCATCCCAGACCTACCAGTCATGGAGGAGCTAGACACCCCATCTACTGCGGCAGAGCTCAGCAAAGCCATCGACCGCCTCGCTTGTGGGAAAGCACCAGGAAGCGACGGAATCCCTCCAGAAATCCTAAAGAGCGGGAAACCAGTCCTGCTACAGCCGCTCCACCATCTACTCTGTCTCTGCTGGAAGGAGGGTTACATCCCCCAGGATATGAGAGACGCCAACATTATCACCATGTACAAGAACAAAGGAGACCGCAGCGACTGCAACAACTACCGGGGCATCTCTCTCCTCAGTGTCGTCGGCAAAGTATTCGCCCGGGTCGCTCTTGCCCGCCTGCAGACCCTTGCTTCCCGCGTCTACCCAGAGTCCCAGTGTGGCTTCAGAGCTGGCCGATCAACAGTGGACATGATCTTCTCCCTACGTCAGCTGCAGGAGAAGTGTCACGAGCAGCATAAACCACTCTACCTCACCTTTATCGACCTCACGAAGGCGTTTGATCTGGTCAGTCGAACCGGACTCTTCAGCTTGCTACGGAAGATTGGCTGTCCACCACATCTGCTTGCTGTGGTCATGTCCTTTCACGACAACATGCACAGCACAGTGTCCTACAACGGCGCAACCTCTGAGGCCTTCCCAGTCAGCAGCGGAGTAAAGCAGGGCTGCGTCCTCGCGCCTACGCAGTTCGGAATCTTCTTCTCCATGCTCCTCCAATACGCCTTTAAGGACTGCAGTGAGGGTGTCTTCATTCACACCAGATCCGATGGCAAGCTCTACAACCTGGCCCGTCTACGAGCCAAGACCAAAGTCAAAGAGGTGCTCATCCGTGAGATGCTCTTCGCCGACGATGCAGCCTTGACATCACACTCCGAAGAGGGACTCCAGCAGCTAGTCACTTGCCTTTCCCACGCATGCAAGGAGTTCGGACTAGCCATCAGCCTGACGAAGACGAACATTATGGCTCAAGGCACGGGGACTCCCCCATGCATCACCATTGACGGATACACCCTGGAGGTTGTCAACGACTTCACTTACCTCGGGTCCACCATCTCGAGCTCTCTTGTCAGTTGACTTGGAGGTCAACCGGAGAATCGCCAGGGCAGCCACAGTTATGGCCAAACTGAACCGGTGAGTGTGGAACAATTCCACCCTCACTGAGAAAACCAGACTGCGCATCTACCAAGCCTGCGTGCTCAGCACTCTCCTCTATGGCAGTGAGACGTGGACCACCTACGCAAGGCATGAAAGGAAACTCAACAGCTTCCACATGAGGTGCCTGCGACGCATCCTGCATGTCGCCTGGCAGGATAAGGTTCCCAACACCGAGGTGCTGAAGTGAGCCAACATGAGCAGTTTGCATGCAGTTCTTAGTGAGAGATGCCTCAGGTGACTTGGCCATGTCAAAAGAATGGATGCAGGCCGTATTCCCAAAGACCTCCTCTACGGCGAGCTAGCAGAAGGCCAGAGGATGACAGGGCGCCCAAAACTGCGGTTCAAAGACATCTGCAAAAAGGATATGACACTATGCTCCATCAATCTCAACACATGGGAAGTTCAAGCAGACGACCGCCTAGCCTGGAGGCTCACGGTCAGACAAGGTACGTCACGTGCAGAGGGTGCGCGCAACGAGGAGGCGGTCCAGAAAAGATCGAGGCGGAAGCAGCGTCAACAGCAGCAACAACAGCCATCTGCCTTCACCTGTAACAAGTGTGGCAGGGATTGTCACTCCCGAGTTGGACTGCACAGCCATTCTCAGCGGTGCAGATAGACTCTCAAGAAGCTACGCCATCGTCTCTCGAGACAGACGGCTGCCGATGATGACTATTTCTGTCTTTGTTAAGGCTGCTATAACAATACCATAGACAGAATGGCTTCTCAACAACAGAGATTTATGTCTTACAGTTCTGGTGGTTGAAATTCCAAAAGTCAGGGTGCCACCCAACATGGTCCAGTTTCTGGCAAGGGCCATCTTCTGAGTTGGAGACTGCCAACTTCGGTGTGTCCTTGCTTGGTAAAGGAGGGCCAGGGAGCTCTTCAGGTTTCTTCTATAAGAGCACTAATTCCATTCATAAGACCTCCAACTTTATGACATAATCACCTACTAAAGGATCCCCTCCTAACACCGTCAAATTTGGAATTAGGATTCAGCATATGAATTTAGCCATGCATATCAAAAGAAGGCCATGCTGTGCTACACTGGATTCCAGCTTCTCAGTGTCAAGCCAACAGCTTTCTTTATCAACAACTCCTACACTGCCAACAAAAGAAACCACACTGAGTACTCTCAAACTAACTCTCCTACCAACAATATGCCAAATGAAATGATCACAAAGCACATTCTTTCCATGCATCCTTTGCTAATAATATTTTGAAGAACCACCATCTAAAAATATCAATAATCTAGCCATCAATAACCAAGAAACCCTTGTTCATAATAATAGTGCCTTGATCTGTATGTGAATCCTATAGTTAATATTTATTACTCTGACAGTAATTTCTGATGTTGTAGTTATTGATTTTTCCTTTAGTCTTTATATCAGCTCAGAAGTTTTTATTTTGAAATTAGACATCCTTTCCTCACCTACAGAGTTTCTTTTTTCTTCTTTTACATGGAACCATCCATTAATACTATAAAGAGCAATAACGGGTAACATTTGTTCAAGGATTTCTCTGCATATTTACCATGAACCACACTGTATATTCATGCTCCACTTTTATTTCTCTACACTCATTCTCTCTTATTCCAGGCAGTCAGTATTATAAAAATGATGTATAAAAAGAATTTGACAGTAGGATAATCTCTAGAGAATAAGAAACTATGGTTATTAAATCATAGTATGCCATTCAAATAAACATTCAACTGTCCCTTCTATCTAGACTGCCTAACTTTGAAATTGTATTTCTCAGTACACAGGATCTAGCCTCTGAAACAGCCACTGTTGACAGCTTGACATGACAAAGCAGAGCCAGTACATTGGGTTTGAGAGATGTCCTTCCTTGAAGCTGGGACCAGGACACATAACCCCAGAGCTCAAGTGTAATAAATGATGCATGAGCATGGAGGTAACATTCATAACACCAGAACTTGGTCATTAATGAGGAGTGTGCTAGGCTAACAACTGTGCTGAAAGCAAAGCTTGTAGGGAAAGTGATTAATAATTTGTACTAGACAGAGAGAGGATGGCCGAAAATGTATTTATCTTCAATAATTTAGAGTCTTCCAAGACATAAGACACTAGCTCATGTATGCATCCCTCTTAATGGAATAATTTCATGATAGGACATCCAGTCTGAACAATTTTGTCTTCCATACATTAAGGTCACCATAAATATGAGTCCTTTGACTTCATGCTCGTCACATTGTGTCATTTGAAATAAGGATTTCTGGTGCACAATAGGTTATTAATGGCACGTGCTACATTAAAATTAGCGTTGAAAGATGGAGGCTTAGATGGACATGCTCAGCCTCCCTCTACAACTAGAGAGGAATACAACTACTTCAAAACAAAAGATAACTAGAAATTCCAGAAAATAAAACTACACGGAAGCCCAACGTATGAAGTTATAAACCAGCGGTGCTCTTTGGGCAGGTAAGAGCGAAAGTGGGCGGTGCTCTTTGCGGTCGCACCAGGGACAGCAGCAGGGAAAACAATCCCAGCGGCAGGGAGGACAATCCCGGCTGCAGTCAAACCCCGGTGGCTCGCGACCCCAATGCTGGGAGAAGCAGCCACCACATCACCTCGAACAGTGAGGCCCAGAGGGCGGGAGGACGGATCCCAGTCCACTAGCGAAATAACTGTGTGAATCCATCTTGGACCCCCACCCCAACACAAAGCGCCACAGCGCTGCGAAATAGGTTGCGGATCACCACTGGTCACTGGGCAGTGATGACAAAGCGCCGGCGAGAAAGGTTGCAGATCGCCGCAGGTCGCTGGGTTGTGACGAGTACACAAGCACTGCCCCCTATAGCCGGCCCAAGAAAACAAAACGCATCTGTCAAAATGAAGCAGACAACTATAGAAATCCCAGTGGCGCAGCTCACCAGGCAACAGATGAAGAATCTGACAGATGAACAAATAAGAAACCTGTCAGAGGCTCAGTTCAGGGCCATTGTTATCAGGTGGCTTACAGAATTAACAAAAGATTTGGAAAAAGATGAGAAAGAATCGAAAAACACTCATAATTAAAGGAACAAAACCACATATGAGACAGATGGTGAGGAAATAAAATCCAGAGTTCAAATCAACAAACCAGAACACAAAGAAGGAACAAACAGTTAACCAGTGCAGAGAGAAAAAATGGGAAGCAAGGAAAATGATGAGAGGATCAGAAACCTCTGGGACAGCTATAAAAGGCCCAACATAAGAATCATTGGTTTGCCAGAGGGCGAAGAAGATGAACTAGAAATTGAAAAATTAGGTGAAAATATAATAAAGCAGAACTTCCCAAACTTGGGGAAGGAAATAGACTTACAGGTCCAGGAAGCACAGAGAGTTCCAAAAAAACTGGACCCAGGGAGAACCACTCCAAGACACATTAGAATCAAAATGTCAAAAGTTAAAGATAAAGAGAGAATCTTAAAAGCAGCAAGAGAGAAGAAAAGAATCTTGTACAAAGGGGTCCCAATTAGACTATCAGCTGACTTCTCAAGGGAGACCCTGCAGGCAAGAAGGGACTGGCAAGAAATATTCAAAGTAATGAAAATCCAAAACCTACAACCACGAATACTCTATCCAGCGAAATTGTCATTCAGAATAGAAGGGCAGAGAAAGTGTTTCCAGGACAAAACAAAATTGAAAGAGTTCATTAGATCCAAACCACTGTTATATGAGATGTTAAAGGGACTGGTTTAGAAAAAGGAGGATCAAAACTATGAACACTAAAATGAAAACTGCATCACAAGAAACAACAACAGAAGCTAGGGAATTGAAACAAAGGCAGACTAAATAGGCAACAAGAGTGGAAAAAGAACTATAGGTATGGGAAACATATAGGGGGGAGGTCAGCAGGGAGGGGGAAGAGGGAGAGGGAGGGAGATGATATAGGAATTAAGGATCATGGTAGGAGGGAATGGAATAGACAGAGAGAGGTTGAGAAGAACTATATGCACAACTAATGGACATGATCTAAAAGAGGGGGACAACTTGAGGGAGGGGCGCCACCGGGTGGAGGGGAGCAGAGGGAAGGGAAATTGGGACAAATGTAACATTATAATCAATAAAACACATTAAAAAAATTAGCGTTGAGTAAGAATTTTCACCTACTTAAAGAGTTTGAAAGAATAAAATACCTTTTATTCCAAATTGTCTGAAAGAATATGAAAAAATGGAACTCTAGAGAAACTAAGGTACTTTCTCAGAATAAACTTCACCAATTACCTTCCATGCTGTCTCTTAGAAATAACTCTCAGTGGCTGAGAATATGACTTCATTTTTTTCAGTTCTTCAATGAAGGTAAGTGTGATCCCTCATTTGGCAAATATATCATTTGCTTTCACAGCTGCAACCAGTTCTGCAACTCTGCAAATGTGGCAATTGCAACAATGCAGTAGAGGAAGTTGGTTAAAAAGTTAAGAGTACTATCTATCCAAGCATATTTAAGAACAGCATTAATTGAAGTTTTCACATTTTTCCAAATGGCCTTTAGTCAAAGTCAGTAGGCCATCAGCATGCTATATTGCTTTCTTAGACACCGGGTTATGGAAAACATGGGAGCCTATTAAGGAATCTCCTAAAGGTTTAGCATATCTTGTTATAGTCTGTTTACATGCATATGAAAAATGAGTTAGTGGAAATGTACTATATATCTGATAAAAAATGCTATGGGCTTTGCACCTGAAAGTAGAAAAAGATTAATTTAACTCCATCAAGTTATGCCACCATAATAAATTAAACCTCTTAGCTTTTTTATAGTATTTAACGCTTAAGTAAGGTTTGTATGGGGAAAATATTCAAATGTTAATTACATATTCCTAAGTCCCTATTTATCATAAAATTAACTTCATTTAAATAGATTGAGGTTATTTTTCTAGGAATACCATTGTTGATTCAGATTCAATTACACTTTTAAGAAGATACAAATGGCTTTTACTTAAGATCTTTCTAAAGTGATAATAAAGCTGGGAAATTTCCAAAAATTCTTTTCCAAATAAGAGCATCTTTTTAATTCTGTGAAGGGAAGACAAATATCAATTTTTTGCTGAATAGTCTTGAAATATTTATATTCTGAGTTACCCAATAAAAGTGACAATCATTAACTTTATCCTAGGTCTAAAATATTAAATTATAAATCAGAAAAAAAGTTTAGCTTTTTACAGAAAAGAAAATGTGGGTAACATTAAACATTGTGAGGCTAAATATAATATAATTAAGTAAGGCACTACTTCAGAATTTCAGATTTTTAATTTTAACATTACCCAGTGAAATAAAATAACTTGCCTATACTTTCTCTGTCACAACATCTCATTCATACACAAATAAAGATTAAATAAATGCTACAAAATCATCAACTTAAATGTTAAAAGCAGTTCTTTAAACTCAGATGAGAAAAATGTCTAATTTTATCAGTTCTATTTAATATTATACTCAAATTCTTAACAAACAATAAGAAAATGACGCATACAGAGTGAATACAGACTGAGAGAAGGAATAAAGTTTTATTTTTAGATGATGTGGGTGGCCCCTCACATCATCTAAAAATACTCCAAAATTTATTTATTAAAAAACTGTGTATTTATTCTCATATGTTTAAATTTCAATCACCTTCAAAGTACTCTCCGTTTGACGCAATATACCTACTGAGTTGTTCAGTCCACTACTCAAAACAGTTTTTGAACTCGTCGGTTTTGATGTTTTTTGATCTTTCTATCAATTTTTGTTTCACTTCTTCCATATTGGCAAAACATTTACCTTTGAGGACTTTGTTCATCTGGGGAAACAAAAAAAGTCACTTGAGGTGAGATCGGGTGAATAGGGTAGGGTGTGGAGGTCCTGTCCTTTTTGGTCAAAAACTGCTCAATACTCAGTGTGGTGTGGGCAGGTGGGGTTGTAAATCACCCATTATGAAATGGGCAAACATGTTGAGAGAGTCTTTAAAAAATTATTCACTGAATCTGAATGCAGCCTCTCACAACAATGCTACCTGGTACATTGATACAGATGGGTTCCTAGAACACTAATTTAGCAGGGGAAGCCTGTAGTACAAGGGGCCCACCTTCTAGAAGATAATTGTGGGTTTTTTGGGGGGGCCTCCCTCATATAGAAAATCCTCTCAAGGTATACAGATAAAGAATTAGAAATAATAAGAGTATAGCAAGTTGCTGAATATAAGAGAAATATTAAAAAGTTGATTGCACTTCCATGTATCAGCAAAAAATTTAGAAAATAAAATTTAAAGGTAGATATTATATATAGTTATTTATTTCACTATATAATATGATAAAGATACACATCTATATTATTTTATAATAGCACCAAAATAAATATCTGAAAAATCTAATAAGGGGCAATATGTAAATAACTATAAAACTTTCATAAAATATATTATAGACAAATATTGCATTTCATTGAAAGGAATACTTAATATTGTAAACATTACTTTTCCTCAGGCTGAACTATAGATACACTGAAACTTCAAATAATATTCCAAAAAAGTATTTTTAACTTAAAAAGTTGATGTTCATTTGTATGGGAAAGAGGAAAGGTTCAAGGTCACATAGAAAGAATGACAAAATTAGACTGACAGCAGCAGCAGTGGAAGGAAATACTATAAAATACTATCTTAAGTATGCTAAGAGAGAATAACTGTCACCTTAGAATTCAATAACAAGAAAAACAGTCTTTCAACAATGAGAGCAAATATAAAGACATTTTCAAAGCAAATTGATACAGTTTATCAGCAAATCCTCAGAAATGTACATTTTAAAGGATATTCTTTAAACAACAGGAGAAGAATTCCAGGTGGAACATCCAAGATGCAAGAAATGATGATGACTTACACAGTGAAACTACAAAACATTGCTGAAATTTAAAATTTGAGAGATATTCTGTGTTCATGGATTGGAAGACCAAATAGTGTTAAGATGGCATTATTCCCCCAAGCTGAACTACAGATTCAAAGCAATCATATCAAAATTTCAACTTCCTTACTTATGTAAAAGGCAATGGAAATTCAGGAAATTTAGAACATGAAAAATAATTTTGGAAAAACAAAAAGTTAGAGTCACAGGTTCTCAGATGAAAACCTACTACAAAGCAACAGTCATCATAACAATGTATATTGGCAAAAGGACAGACATATATATCAATGGAATAGGACAGTCTAGAAATAAACTCAGACATATATAGTCAATTTTTACAAGGGTGCCAAGACCATTCAATGAGGGAAGAATAATCTTAAACAAATGGTGCTGGAAAAACTCAATAGCTACATACAAAGAAATAAAATGAGACACCCAATCTCATACCATAAACAAAAATTAATTTAAAAAACATCAGATAGTTCAAAGACTTCCGGCTAAGATGGAGACGTAGACAGACATGCTGCATCTCCCTCCACAACTAAGAAGGAATACAACTACCTCAAAACTAGAAACAACCAGAAGTTCCAGAAAATCAAAGTGCATGAAAATCCAGCAAACAAAGATATAAAGACAGACAGGTAGAAGTGGCAGAGCCCGGGCGGAGAGGACACAGTGTGGTGGAGGCAGCAGTGGCAACAGCAGCGGGTCAGTGGAAAGTGCAGTCACACGTTTTAAAAAGTCAGGAGGGACACCTGGGGAATGTTTCCAGCTCCTCACTAGAGACCTTGCAGCTCACTGTCCCACCTTCGGGGAAAATCAAGCCTCATTGCTTTTGACTGTGCAAACTGGTGCTTGTTGAGATGGAGGCAGAAACTGCCAGTCCTTTAGCAGAGTCCACTTGTTTAAAGGGCCCCCACAGACCTAGAACATCCGCAGACCCACCCACTCTGGAAACGATGCCCAGGGAAGCAGCTAGAGGGGCACCAGTCCGGTGCAGAAGTGGGAGAATTGCCTGGAAAAGGGGCAAGTGCTGGGCAAGTGGCACTGTTCCTTTTCAGACCCCTCCCCCCATACAGCGCCACAACATGGTGAAACAGGTCCCCTGTTACTGACGAATCCCTAAGGCTCTGCCCCTTACAATGTAGTAGGAACAACAGCTCTCCCTGGGACATGGAAGCAAACAAACACAGGAGACTTCCAGCCAAGATGGAGGACTAGACTAACATGCTCCATCTCCCTCCACAACTAAGAAAAAATACAACTACCACAACCAGCAATAACCAGAAGTTCCAGAAAATAAATGGAAGTCCAACATATGAAGTTATAAAGAAGTGCTCATCCAGGTAGGTAGGAGGGGCGAATCCAGGGAGGAGAGGTCAAGCTGTGCTGTCCGCGACAGCAGCAGTAATAGTGGCAGGACAGTGAAAATGCCACAGTGTGGTGAGATGGGTCACCCGGTTGTGACGAGTGCATGGGGGTCCGCCCTCTATAGCGTAGGAGGTGTGACAGCCCTGATCAGGAAGCAAAGGTAAACACAAAACTGTTCAAGATGGCACAGATCATGGTAGAGATCCCAGTGACACAGCTGACCAGACAGCAAATTTCTAATCTAACGAAGCAGCAGATAGGAAATTTTTCTGAGGCACAGTTCAGAGCTTTGGTTATAAAAGCGCTTACAGACCTAACAGCAGATCTTAAACAAGACAGGGAAGGAATGAAGGCTAGTCTTGCTGAAATGAACAAAAACACATATGAAACTAGTGGTGAGGTCAAGAAAACCAGGGACCCAATCAACAGATCAGAAAATAGGGAAGGAACAAACAGTCAAGCAGTGCAGAAACAGGAAATGAGAAGTGAGGAAAATGAGGAGAGGCTCAGAAACTTATCAGACAGCTATAAGCGGGCCAACATCTGAATCATAGGAGTGCCAGAAGGTGAAGAAGAAGAACTAGAAATGGAAAAATTATGTGAAAAAATAATGAAGCAGAACTTCCCTAACTTGGGGAAGGAAATAGACTTACAGGTCCAAAAAGCACAGAGAGTTCCAAAACAACTGGACCCAGAGAGAACCACACCAAGACACATTATAATCAAAATGTCAAAAATTGAGGATAAAGAGAGAATCTTAAAAGCAGCAAGAGAGAAGAAGAAAATTACATACAAAGGGGTCCCAATAAGACTATCAGCTGATTTCTCAAAAGAAACCCTGCAGGCAAGAAGAGATTGGCAAGAAATATTCAAAGTAATGAAAAGCAAAAACCTACACCCACGACTACTCTATCCAGCGAAGCTGTCATTCAGAATAGATGGGCAGAGAAAGTGCTTTCAGGACAAAGTAAAACTGAAGGAGTTCATCATATCCAAACCACTGTTATATGAAATGTTAAAAGGACTTGTTTAGGAGAAGGAGGATCAAAACTATGAACATTAAAATGAAAACTGTATCACAACAAACAGCAAGAGAAGCTAGGGAACAAAAACAAAGACAAACTAGTAGGCAACGAGAGTGTAAAAGAATTATAGGTATGGGGAAAATTATGGGTGGAGGTCAGCAGGGAGGAGGAAGAGGGGAAAAGGGGGAACATGGTACAGGAATTAAGAAGCATAGTAGGAGGGGGTGGAGTAGATAGGAAGAAGTTTTGAAGAACTATATGCACAACCAATGGGCATGGACTAAGGTGAGAGACAACTGGAGGGAGGGATGTCACTGGGTGGAGGGAAACAAAGGGAAAAGAAACTAGGACAACTGTAACAGCATAATCAATAAAGCATATTAAAAAAATCAAAGATTTAAATGTAAGAGTCAAAAATGTAAAACTCCTAGAAGAAAATAAAGGTGTAAATCTTTATACGTGACATTAGGCAATAGTTTCTTAAATATGAAACCCGAAAAATGCTATCAACCAAAGAAAAAAATAGATAAATTGGAATTCATCAAAATTAATAACTTTTGTGGTTCAAAGGATACTATCAATAAACTGCAAAAGATAACCGATAGGATGGGGAAATATTTGCATATCATATTTGATAAGGGTCTAGTATATAAAATACATAAAGAATTATTCTACCCCAATAATAAAAAGAGGTCCAAGTTAAAATAGGCAAAATATTTAAACAGAACCTTCTCCAAGGTAGATATATAAATGGCCAACAAACACATGAAAAGATATTTAATATCATTAGTCATTAGGCATATGCAAATTAAAACCAAAATGAGATACTATTTCACAGCCTATAGGATTTATATAATCAAAAAGAAAAAGAAAAACAGAAAATAAGAGTTGATCAGAATGTGGAGAATTAGAACCTTCATAGATTGCTGTTGGAAATGCAAAATGAAGAAGCCAGTATGAACAACCAGCATTCGCAGCATTATCCATAATGGCTAGAAAGTGGAAGCAACAAGCAAAATATCCACCAACAGATGGAATGGATAAACCAAACAAGATATATCTATATAAAAAAATCACTTTCAGCTATGAAAATTAATGAGATACTACAACCTGGAGGAAACTTTTCTAATTTTTAAGAAGATTTTATTTATTTAATTTTAGAGAGAGGAGAGGTAAGTGAGAGAGAGAAAGAGAAATATCAATGTGCAATAGAAACATTGACTGCGGATCTGGCCTGCAACCCAAGCATGTGCCCTGACCTGGAATTGAACCAGTGACCTTTCAGTTCACAGGCCAACACTCGATCCACTGAGCTACACCAATTTTTAAAAGCAAGTATAATAATAGCTAATATTTGGTGGAAAAATTAGCTAGATCTAACATTAGATAGTAGTAGCTCATTGCTATGGATAGAATGTTTGTATCTTTCTCAGATTCACATGAAACCCTAGCCCCCATGTGATGGTGTTTGGAACTAAAACCTTTGGGAGGTAATTAGGTTTAGGTGAGGTCATGAGAATAGAGCCCAATGATAAGATCAGTGCCCTTATAAGAAGAAACCAGAGTCCTGTTTCTCTCTCCTCCATAGGAGTACACAGCAACAGGCAGCCATCTACAAATAAGGAAGTGGGCTCTTATCAGACACGAAATATGCTGGCACCTTGATTTCAGATTGTCAGCCTCCAGAACTATGAGAAATAAATGTCTGTTGTTTAAGCCACCCAGTCCATGGTATTTTGCTATAGCAACTCAAGCTGATGAAGACATATATCAAGCTGGGGAAGACTGTCAGAGTGAAAGTGTGGTAAGATTCTTGCATTGCTTAGGACAAACATAAAGCTATTGATTATTTTAAAAATCTGTTAGGTTTGTATATATGTAAAAATATCTAGGATAGTCATTACAAGCCATAAAGAGTATAACCCTTTGGAAGCTTAACTTCAAAACAATAGTGCAAAAGTGTAATTTATAAAGAAAAAGAAAAAGTAGAACAAATATGAAATTCAGTAACATGTGTTTTGCATGTGGGAGAGATGTGAATTATTATGATCGAATGTCAGACTGTAGCATTTTGTATTTTCCTAAAATAGCCACAACAGCATTGCTGGTCTGACTTACTCTTGAAGGACTTTGGCAATCTCTTACCAAGAAGTGGAACCCATTCCCCTTTCTCTAGAAATTGGGTGAGCCTATGTGACTATGGTACTTTGACATACAGAATGTGGTGGACATGATATTGCATGGCTTTTAATGCTGGGTCATAGAATGTGATACAGATTCCTTCTTGCTCTCTAGGGACACTTGCCCTTGGAACTGATAACTGTCTTAAGGAAACCCACATTAAATGGAGGGGCTAGTATGGGTGCTGTGACTGACATTCCCAGCTAAAATCCCAACCTACAGCCACATCAAGAACCATACATATGAGTAAATGAGCGTTGAGGTGACTCCAGCCCCTCACCCTCTGCCTGTGGGTGATTCCAGTGGATACAAGCGTGGAAGAGATAAGCTGCCCCCACTAAGTCTTGCACAAGTTACAGATTCAGGAGCAAAATAAATGCTCCGTTTTAAGCCACTCAATTTTGGGTGGTTTGCTAGACAAACCAAAACTGGTAAACTGTTAGTGTAATCCCCAGTGGTTCTCAGCCTTTTGGAGTTTATGATTCTCTTTTAAATCCTAGAAATGTTGGCAGGAGCTTGAAGAAATTAAATAATTCAAAACAATATCAAACATGTCATCCATACCCACTGATCAATTACTATAAATATCACAATGTCTCACAGAATTTCTAGAAATCCACAGCTACACTATTCAGTTGGTCCCCTTCAGGGCTGGTCTGTTTCTCTAGAACTGCTCCATCTCATGACCTCCAGTTTTGATACAGACATGAGTGGATATGCTCATTCACAGCTCCAGTAAAGCCATGACCAATCTTAGCCCTGGCTGCTCTTATTATCTCCCCTGCACCCAATTGTAAGCCTCCCCTGCAACACAGTCACCTCTGAAGCAGGGGGCACAATGTTCATTTTGACAGTCATTGCAAATCTAATTGAACTCATTGATTGAAACTTGGTGACAAAATTGGGATATCACATGAGTCAAACCCCCTACTCTGATGGCAAGTAACATCAATTCTTAACTCTGGTTGCCAGTTTACTAATCTAAGGAAATGCACCAGTCTTACAACAACAATAATATTAGGGGCAAAAAGGCACAACTGGGTGTAGTTGTATAATTTTAGATTATTTATAGGAAGGCTCTTAGCAGTAATAAAAATACAGATTCTTAGAAGGACAGTTTCCTTGGACTGAAGAAAACATCACTGCTATTTTCACTCTAAGGCAGCTTATTTTTTAGGATGCAGTTAGTTGGCATTAGGTACAATGTCTTCAAATCTGCTTAAAAATAAAAACTACAAAGAAGCCCTAATAGGAACTCAAATATGAAAGCCAAAATTAGGGGGGAGAATGAAGACAAAATTTTGTTATGAAGTTTACTTATATTCTCCTAGTTTTCTAAGGAGACCCCATATATAGTGTGAACTCACCCAAGTGACATAAACAAAGCTCATTGATGCTAAGAAGCACATTTTGCATAAGCTTCCCTACATAAAATAGGACATGTTTCTGGCTGCATATTCCATATATATTTTAGGCATATATGCTCTGAGAAGCTGAGTATAAGAATACAAGAGGGGACAGCTAGAAAATGGAATTATCTCCTGTAGAGTGGGCCCCTTAGAGTACAGGCTTACCCCACTAGGTGAGTATTCTAGGAACCCATCTGTATCTGTACCAGCTGGCATTTTTGTGAGAGGTTGCATTCGACTTTAGTGAAATTTTTAAAGATTCTTTCAACATGTCTGCCCATTTTATGATGAGTGATTTACAAGCATACCTGCCCACACCACACTGAGTGGTCAGCTGTTTTTGACTAAAAACAGCATGACCTCCATGCCTCACCCTTCCGATTCACCAACTTTGCTCTGAGTGATTTTTTTGTTTGTTTCCCTGAATGAAGAAAAACCCCAAGGGAAATGTTTTGCCATTGTGGAAGAGGTGAAACAAAAATTGGCAGGAGCACTAAAAGTCATCGAAATAGATAATAAGTTCAAATACTGTTTTTGAGCAGTGGAAAGTCTCAATAGGTGTATTGCATCAAATGGAGAGTACTTTGAAGGTGACTGAAGTTTAAACATGTAAGAATAAATACACGATGATTTATAAATAAATTCAATTTTGGGGTTCCCCCTCATAGATTATGATTTATACACAAATATTTTCTGCTCACTGTCCAAATATTTAGAGTACTTCTTGAGATAAATGAAGAAAAAATATGTGAGATTTAATAGCATTGCAAAAAAAACCCCAGAAAAATTTGAGAACTTTTAAGTTTTTCTTTTTTTCACAACTCAACTTAAAAATGGAGTTACTTACTAATTTTAAGAACTGTTAACTTTGTCAGAAGATGATATCATACAACCTTAGAGTGCCCATTTCCCTTCTGGATTTCTTTTTTTTTTTTTTTCAATTAAAGTTTCCTTTAATATTCATCTCTTGTTTTTGTAAAGTAGGCCTGTATTTCACAGGACTAACATAATTTTCTTTTATTTTTTAAATGTGTTTTATTGATTATAATGTTACATTTGTCCCAATTTCCCTTCCCTCTGCTCCCCTCCACCCGGTGGCGCCCCTCCCTCAAGTTGTCCCCCTCTTTTAGATCATGTCCATTAGTTGTGCATATAGTTCTTCTCAACCTCTCTCTGTCTATTCCATTCCCTCCTACCATGATCCTTAATTCCTATATCATCTCCCTCCCTCTCCCTCTTCCCCCTCCCTGCTGACCTCCCCCCTATATGTTTCCCATACCTATAGTTCTTTTTCCACTCTTGTTGCCTATTTAGTCTGCCTTTGTTTCAATTCCCTAGCTTCTGTTGTTGTTTCTTGTGATGCAGTTTTCATTTTAGTGTTCATAGTTTTGATCCTCCTTTTTCTAAACCAGTCCCTTTAACATCTCATATAACAGTGGTTTGGATCTAATGAACTCTTTCAGTTTTGTTTTGTCCTGGAAACACTTTCTCTGCCCTTCTATTCTGAATGACAATTTCGCTGGATAGAGTATTCGTGGTTGTAGGTTTTGGATTTTCATTACTTTGAATATTTCTTGCCAGTCCCTTCTTGCCTGCAGGGTCTCCCTTGAGAAGTCAGCTGATAGTCTAATTGGGACCCCTTTGTACAAGATTCTTTTCTTCTCTCTTGCTGCTTTTAAGATTCTCTCTTTATCTTTAACTTTTGACATTTTGATTCTAATGTGTCTTGGAGTGGTTCTCCCTGGGTCCAGTTTTTTTGGAACTCTCTGTGCTTCCTGGACCTGTAAGTCTATTTCCTTCCCCAAGTTTGGGAAGTTCTGCTTTATTATATTTTCACCTAATTTTTCAATTTCTAGTTCATCTTCTTCGCCCTCTGGCAAACCAATGATTCTTATGTTGGGCCTTTTATAGCTGTCCCAGAGGTTTCTGATCCTCTCATCATTTTCCTTGCTTCCCATTTTTTCTCTCTGCACTGGTTAACTGTTTGTTCCTTCTTTGTGTTCTGGTTTGTTGATTTGAACTCTGGATTTTATTTCCTCACCATCTGTCTCATATGTGGTTTTGTTCCTTTAATTATGAGTGTTTTTCGATTCTTTCTCATCTTTTTCCAAATCTTTTGTTAATTCTGTAAGCCACCTGATAACAATGGCCCTGAACTGAGCCTCTGACAGGTTTCTTATTTGTTCATCTGTCAGATTCTTCATCTGTTGCCTGGTGAGCTGCGCCACTGGGATTTCTATAGTTGTCTGCTTCATTTTGACAGATGCGTTTTGTTTTCTTGGGCCGGCTATAGGGGGCAGTGCTTGTGTACTCGTCACAACCCAGCGACCTGCGGCGATCCGCAACCTTTTTCGCCGCGCTGTGGCCCTTTGTCGTCACAACCCAGTGACCGGCGCCTATCCGCAACCTATTTCGCAGCCCTGTGGTGCTTTGTGTGGGGGCGGGGGTCCAAGACGGATTCACACAGTTATTTCGCTAGGAGACCGGGATCTGTCCTCCCGCCCTCTGGGCCTCACTGTTCAAGGCAATGTGGTGGCTGCTTTCCCCAGTGTTGGGGTTGCAAGCTGCCGGGGGTTCGACTGCAGCTGGGGTTGTTCTCCCTGCCACTGGGATTATTCTCCCTGCCGCTGGGATTGTTCTCCCTGCTGCTGTCCCTGGTGCAACCGCAAATAGCACCGCCCACTTTCGCTCTTCTTACCTGCCCAAAGGGCGCCGCTGGTTTATAACTTCATACGTTGGGCTTCCGTGTAGTTTTATTTTCTGGAATTTCTAGTTATCTTTTGTTTTGAAGTAGTTGTATTTCTCTCTAGTTGTAGAGGGAGACCGAGCGTGTCTGTCTAAGCCTCCATCTTGGCCGGAAGTGGATTTCTATTTTCTATAGTATTGTGGGAATTTGTATTTGTATGACAAAGTATTCCTTAATTTTCTAAAATAGTTTTTTATGGAAACTGGCCTGTTTGGGGTGTGTGTGTAACTTATAACACTACAGGGACATAAAAATGCAACTTAAACAATTCAACCTGCTAATTTTATTACCATATTTAGTTTGTTAAACATAAAAACAAATATTACTCAGGAAATAATATAAAATTTACCAATTTAATTTACTTTTAAAACAATGTATTATTCTAAATATGTTATAAGCTATTTGTATTCGTGGCATGTAGAATTTCTTTTTTCTGTGCTAGCTGCAGAAGATTAGATTTAAAGCATGAAAAGGAGAGAAACATAACATTTTTGTAAATCAAAGAGTGACATTTTTGGAGGGAAAAGATTCCCCTTTTTGTGCTGTGCTTTGTTTTCTTTTTGTTTGTTTGTTTGTTTTGTAAGAACTATCATATACTCTTGTTAAACCACTGGGAAATGAATGCCTTTGGAAATGGAAGCATTTAAAACCATTTTCCAATGAATTATCATAGAGGTGTGCACAGGGGCTAAGAAAGCACAGAGGAGAGGCATCTGAGGGCCTGAATTTGGAATAGTGAGGGAGAGATTTTTAAACTGAAGTGATGCTTGAGTAGAAGGGACCATGTGGAGGAATGCCTGCACTCCCAGCTGGAGACTTTTGAGAGTCTGCGTGTTTCATTTTTTGTAATATGCTTTGTTGATTATGCTGTTAACCGTTGTCCCAATTTCTTTTCCCTTTTTTCCCCTCCACTCAGTGACGCCCCTCCCTTCAGTTATTCCCCCCCCCCTTAGTCCATGCCCATTGGTTGTGCATATAGTTCTTCTCAACATCTTCCTGTCTACTCCATTCCCTCCTACTATGCTTCTTAATTCCTGCACCATCTCCCTCCCTTTCCTCCCTTCCCCCCTCCCTGCTGACCTCCCTCCAAAATGTTCCCCATACCTATAATTATTTTCCCATTCTCGTTGCCTACTTAGTTTGTCTTTGTTTTGGTTCTCTAGCTTCTGTTGTTGGTTGTTGTGATACAGTTTTCATTTTAATGTTCATAGTTTTGATTCTCTTTCTCCTAAACAATTTACATTTCTTAGTCCTAAACAATTATGCCACTATAGGTAATTTTAATGTGTATTTTAAGGGGAAGTAAAATTGATTATGAAGTATGATATTAGGGTTCCAGGTGCAACAATATGTCTGAGGTGATAACTTAAAACTCCCCTTCCTAAAGCACGTAGAAATTCTGAAAAAACAAACAAACAAATAACAAGGATTCTGTTATATACAAAGTTACACGCTTGATAAAGAAAACAATACCCGTAGATCCTGACATAAAGAAGAACCAAAAATTTGGAACACAAAGTCAGTGTTGATGCTCAGTGGGGTGGGGTGCAGATAGAAGCAGGTCAGTCTTCATATCTAGGGATTTGTGCTAGAGTGCCAGTATAAGGAGAAGACGTAGAGCTTGGGCTGCTTAAGGCAAGGGGCGAGGATTGGAAAACCCACACTAAGATAGGACCCTCAAATGGTGGCCCCCTCAGTAAAAGATTGGCAGGAAAAGCATCCTCTGCCTCAGAATGGGAAAAAAGGTGCTGTTTCCTTTTGATTGTCATCAAAGGTACAAAATCTGGTTTAATAAAATCAAAGCCAAGAAATTAACATAAACATTAGTCCCTGAATGGGACACCTGCGATTGTGGACAGAGCTAAATCAACTTGCTCTGAAGAGATACCCCACAACTTGGCCAGTATAGTTTCCCACATGAAAACAAGCCAATTTAAAGATGAACTCACAATTATAAAATTGCATAATTCTCATGGGAATTACCCACTTAGATTTAAAAAAATTATCTCAAGAACTTAAGGGAAGGATATAATTATCTAAAGAAAAAATATAAAGTAAATACTTTAAAAATAATTACAGACAAAAAAGGTTAAAGTATGAAAAAGAAAGCAAAATACTAATAATACAAGGTGCTAAGAAAAAGAAAGACAATTGCAAAGATCTAAATTAAAAACAGATGAAGAAAATATAGTCAATTAGATACAGGTAAATAGATAACAAATAAGGAGGTTAAAAAAGTTACATTAAATATTGTAGAGAGTTAAGGAAAAATAATGTAGGAGAAAGGATGAATAAAACATGATAAAATAAAATGATACAACATATAGCAAAAACACTTCAAAAGAAAGAATAGAGAGAATGGGAAAAAGCAATATTTAAATACAAGGATAAATAAAAATAATATCATAACTATATACATTATAGTAAAATTTTGGAGAAAAAATAAGTAAGTCCCCTTAAAATTTCATATAATAATAGCTTGGTGATGATGAACTCCTTAGCTTTACCTTGTCTGGGAAGCATTTTATCTGCCCTTCCATTCTAAATGATAGCTTTGCTGGATAGAGTAATTTGGTTGTAAGTTCTTGCTTTTCATCTCCTTGAATACTTCTTGGCAGTCCCTTCTTGCCTGCAACGTTTCTTTTGAGAAATCAGCTGAGAGTTTTATAGGAACCCCTTTTAGGTAACTCTCTGCTTTTCTCTTGCTGCATTTAAGATTCTCTCTTTATCTTTAACCTTTGGCATTTTAATTATGATGTGTCCTGGTGTGGCCCTCTTTAGGTCCAACTTGTTTGAGACTCTCTGTTCTTCCTGGATTTGTATGTCTGTTTCCTTCACCAAATTTGGAAAATTTTCCTTCATTATTTTTTCACATAAGCTTTCAATTTTTTGTTCTTCCTCTTCTCCTTCTGTCACCCCTATGATTCAGCTGTTGGCATGTTTAAAGTGGTCCCAGAGGTTTCTATGCCTCTCCTAATTTTTTCAATTCTTTTTTCCTCATTCTGTAATGGTTGACTGTTTTCTCTTCCTTATGTTCTAAATCATTGATTTGAACCCCAGTTTCATTCTCTTTACCCTTGGTTTTGTGTGGATTTTCCTTTGTTTCACTTAGCATAGCCTTCCCCTCTTCTCTTATTCATTTGCCATACTTAAGCATATCTGTCAATCCTGTGGGCATCTTTATCACCAGTGTTTTGAACTCTATGTCTGTTAGGTTGGCTACCTCCTCATCGCTTAGTATTCTCCCACTGGAACCTTGATACGTTCCCTCTTTTGGGTCACACTTCTCCATCTTCTCACTTTGACAGGCTCCTGTGTTTGTTTGCCTCTATATCTTAGGTAGAGATGTCACACCTGCTACGTTGTAAGGGGTGGAACTTTAGTATTTATCAGTACAGGCAACTCATTTCACTACATTGTGGTGCTGTATGTGGGGAAGGGGTTTGAGAGGAAACATTGCCACTTGATCAGCACTCACCCCTTTTCCAGGCAGTTCTCCCACTTCTGTATGGGACTGGCATCTCTTTAGCTGTTGCCCTGGCCATTGTTCCCAGAAGGGCTGGGTCTATTGACATTCTAGGACAGTGGTGGTTCTTTAAACAAGTGGACTCTACTGAGAGACTGGCAGTTTCTTCCTCCACCCCAACCTCCACTGGTTTGCAGTCAGAAGCAATAAGGCTTATTTCCCCCCGCACTGGAATCATGAGTTGCACGGTCTGGTCTGGTGCTGGGAGCGCTCCCCAGGTGTCTCTCCCTACTTTTAAAAATGTGTGACTGTGCTTTCTGCCAGCCTGCTGCTGCCGCCACCACACTGTGTCGTCTCTGCCCCGGCACTACCCCTCCTACCTGTCTGGATGAGTATTTCTTTTTATATCTTTGTTTGTTGGACTTCCATGCAGCTCAATTTTCTGGGACTTCTGGTTGTCTAGTTTTCAGGTAGTTGTAGTCCTTCTTAGTTGTGGAGAGAGACACAACATGTTGTCTAGGCCTCCATCTTGTCCAGAAGTCCCCAAAGCAAATTTAAATACAATAATAAATATACTCACTTTGAGAAATATTTAATTTTTTTCTTGAACTGATGCTATTTTTTCAGAGTATATAAATGCACAAACATTTTCATTTCTCATGTTTGTGAAAATCTTTTCACTGGTTTACCACTTAATATGCCCTATTGTGATTTAGTTCTCATTATTAAGCAATGTAGGTTAAAATATGGAATGAGAGTGAATCAGACTATCTTAAAAACATTAGGAAGATCAATTCTCTGAAGGTTCTTTATTAGTTCATTCACATATTTATTCCCTTTGAATGTCTTTACCTTACTATTATCTAAAATAATAGGGCATCTTTACATAATGCCTCATTGTTATTTTAATAAAGTTAAATAATTTTTAATCTTTCTGTTAAAACTGTAAGAAATGATTTGTGAATAATATTCCAGCTGCTATAAGTGAGATCAACAGAAACAGAAAATTGGTTAGCATGACAATAAGTCATATAAACCTTCATTATATAAAGTATTGGAAAAAAAGCTTTGAACACACCTCTTGTAAAGGAGAATTATAGCCAACATGGAAAAATTCTATTGGTTGTAAAAAATACTTGTTTCTTTATTGCTACCTACCTAAAAGAAGACCCAACATAAACAATTTCTTTAAGCTTAAGAGAACAGCTTTGCATTGTTCATAGAAAATTACTCCACATACCGTTTTTCAAATGTATAAAACTAGTCCACTCATTTATTTACACATGTATAAACATTTGTTTATAAACTTTTATTTGGCTCTTGTTATGAGAAAGGGTCTGTGCTAGTTGCTTGAGGAATAAAATATCACTAAGATATAGTGAGGATCCCTTTGGATTTATAAATTGAGGACAGTAAATTAATTTATTGTCTTCAAATAGATCAATGCATCAATACCATTAACCTGTGAGTTAGTCTTATATGCAACTTCTTCTGCCTATAAGAATACATTAGCCATTAGCAAGAACTGTAGATCAGAGCTTAGGGTGTTAAATCCTGCATAAATAATACAGCTAAGTTTAGTAAAATACAGGAACTTCCATTTTTCTAAAGCAGAAGTGTAGATGGGCTGATGAATCAGAATGAAACACTGCCATTTTCTAAAAGGTCAAAAATGTATGACTTAGAGCCAATTAACGAAAAGACTAATGCTATCAAGACATGTACCAAACCAAGGAATTCTTTCCTAGTCATCCCATCAAAGATTAAATCCCACCCTTCATCCTTCTCCTGAGTATAATAAGGTGAACTAAGTAGCTAGTGGCATCTACAGATATAAAGTTAATGGAAGAGAAAAAATGAACTAGAAGTGGAGGTCAAGTGAAGATCAAAAAGTATATAGCTAGCTTTTACTGAAATTAACATAACCTCATAGTTCAACCTTGAAGACTAGATATTGCATAAAAAGTAACATAAAAACTCTACCTATAAAACTCTACATTAAAAAATTCTTAAAAAATAGAAGGGAAATAAATCTGTCAGTGACCCTATAGTACTGCAAAGGGAAACAGAGATATCTGGGAGTGGGAACCACTTACAGGAGGAGACACTGACCAAAGCTCTAACACTAAAGCAGTTCTAGGCAAAGGGTGCTGTGTGAGAGGAGGGCAGTGCTGGGGTGGGTGGTGGGTATGGTTTTGTGTTTTTACATTTAGTCTTTTATTTTTCTTGATATTACTATAATACTTTGAACATACTGTTGTTAATCTCACCCTTGACATCATTCATTATTCTTAATTCCTCCCCACATAACAGAGAATAAAATAGCTCCTGGCATAGTCTTTTTGTGTTTCCTGTACCTACTTTTATTGATAGAAGAGAAAAATCACACAAATGCCGTAAAAGTCAAACTGATGATAAAATGTTTTTAGTGTCCTTTCTGCCATGAATGACAATACTGGAACACAAATGAAATTAAACAAAAATGGAATTTATCAGATCACTAAACAGAGAAGCCTAAAGCTGGAGTTGGCTTTATATATAGCAGGATCCAGGAGATCAGAGGATGCCATCAAAGCTCTCTTTTTCCCTGAAACTCTTGTCTCTGCTTGTCATTTAGCAGCTATATTCTGTGTCCAGTTCTAAGCATCTAGGAGCTATCCATGTGTTAATTTCTAAAATGATTCTGATAGTCACAACCTGGGTCTCAAGCACACCTCTGTCTCAAAATTAGAAGGTACAAGCCCTGGCTGCTGTGGCTCAGTGGATTGAGTGTCAGCCTGCAAACCAAATGTCGCTGGTTCAATTCCCATCCAGGGCACATGACTAGGTTGCACACCAGGTCCCCAGTTGAGGATGTGTGAGAGGCAACTGCACATTGATGTTTCTCTCTCTCTCTTTCTCCTTTCCTTTCTCTCTAAAAACAGATAAATATAAAATAAAAATAAAATAAAAATAAATAAAGTAACCTTGTTAAAAATTAATTTAAAAAAAAAGATTTGAAGTTACAGTGACTGAAAACTTCTCTCCATGGAGAAGAAGGGGATGGTTTCCCTAAGAAATAATATTTCTCATAGTACCCAGTCAATAGTTCTTGAATGGATGAATGAATAAATGAATGAGTAAATTTGTCAGTCAATAAAATCATTTCTAGAATATTAGACATTTTTGAAGTGTTAAAATTTCTGTACTCTTCCCCTTTATCATTCTTCCTGCATTCACTAAACCACTATTAATAACTGGAAAATAAAATGTTGGTAGGCATTAAGAAATATTGGAGCCCTGGCTGCTGTGGCTCAGTGGATAGAGCATCGGCCTGCAAGCCAAGTGTCTCTGGTTCTATTCCCAGTCAGGGTACATTACTAGGTTGCACGTCAGGTCCCCAGTTGGGAGCGTGAGTGAGAGGCAACCACACAGTGATGTTTCTCTTCCTCTCTTTCTCCTTTCCCCTCTCTCTAAAAGTAAATAAATAAACAAATAAATTATTTTTTTTAAAGTTGCTTCCTTAAAAAAAAAATATTGGGAGCAGTGGCTATTGCTGCAAATGGGTTTGAAGACATGAGCAGTGAGCTAGTAAAACTGGGGACTCTAGCAAGGGTGACTTGACATTTCATGACATTCTTAAATACAGGGTGCAGACATATGAGGAAGACAGGTAAATCCATGAAAACTTTAACTATACAAGAAAGTAGTGATTATTTTATATGCTTAATAAATTTTGATTTTAAATTAATTTTAGATTTATAGAAAAGTTGCAAAGATAATAGAGAGTTTCCTTATATCTTTCATATAGCTTCTCTTAATGGTGATATATTTTTTCAACTTTTGGTGTAATTGACAAAGTAAATCAAAATATATTTATAGTGTAGAAAGCAGTGATTTTTATAATAGAGAATATATCAAATTATCTTTGGTAACATTTTCAAACCTCATTGCCACCCAAGAGAGATTCTGATATTCTTCCACACAATTAAAAAGAACATATATTCAAAGTGTCAATAACAGAACTGGTTTGACATACTTTTATTATGAGTGACAAAACTGGTTTTGACATGATCAAAAAAACAAAGCTATGGAGTTCAAGGTAGCAAATTTAAACAGACATAATGTGAAGTTTTATGTGCATGTTTAAAAATATATAGAAACAGAGGACAGAAAGTCTTAGAAGATAATTTGGAAGGGAATCTCGGGATCAGAAAACTAAATTAGGAAATAGCTGCCATTTCTGAAAGGTCAAAATAATTTAATCACTCTCTCAACATTTTGATATTTTCTTACAGTTTTCTTGCCTTCTCTATGTAAAACCTAGCAAAGCCACATTTTCTAGCTTTCCTCAGAAGATGCAGACATGGTATTTATATTTCATCCATAACATGTACCCATATAAGTCAGTATTGAGCTGCCCAAGGGGAAGGCACTGATTATGGGGTGTCAATGGGCACAGGGGCTGCCAGAATAGCTCTGAGCTATGGTTTTGGGAGTTGTTCCAGGTTGCTTAATGTAGACCCTGCTTTTAAATGTTGCCAAAGATTCTGGTTGCTAACATTTTAAAAACAATAAAAATTAATCTCCCCACTTAAATGAGAAAATCTGTTGGCAAAACAATTTCATCATTTTTGTTTGAGAAAGTCTTCATTTATCTATCACTTTTGAAGGATAATTTTGCAGGGTGCAGAATTCTAGGTTGGTGGGTTGTTCCTCTCATTACTTTTAATATTTTACTCCATTCTCTAATACTGTCCATGCTTTTTGAAAAGAAGGCAGATGTAATTCTTATTGCTGTTTCTCTATAGATAAGGTACATTTTTTCACTACTTTTTAGGATTTTTCTTTATCTTTGGTTTTTATATAGTGTGAAAATGATATGCCAGGATTCAGTTTTTGTTTTTGTTTTTGGCATTTATCCCATTTGTTCTTTGAACTTCTTGGATCAGCGGTTTGATGTTTGACACTAATTTGGAAAAAAAGTTTTAGTCATTATTGTTTCAAATATATTTTTATCCTTTTTCTCTTTCTGGTATTCGCCTTGTTTGAGGTCTCTCTGGAAAAATTCTAGACATTGTTAATGTAACAAGAGTGGTTTGCACCACATCGATGTAACATGGCAGCTAGGAGAATGGACTGGAATGTGCATAAGTGAACAATGGTGACTTCACTGTATTAGTCAGTGGGGGCAGTAGAGGCTGTTGAGTGAGCATGTGTACTGTGTAACCATGATATTCATAATGACTGAGGAAGTAAAGCAATGAGTCTGCATCAAATTTTGCATTTAGCTTAAACATTCCTTCATGGATACTATCAGGTGATTCAGAAGGCCACAGCTATAGGCAACTGGTGATTAACAGTTTCATCAGAAGAACATGCCCACTCATGCATTACATTCCATGCAGAGTTTTTTGGTGAAATATCAAATCATCCAAGTGATTCAGACCCCCTACAGCCCATATTTAGTGTCCTGATATTTCTGGCTTTTCTCAAAACTAAAATCACCTTTGAGGGGAAGAGATTTTGGACTGTTGATGATATTCAGGAAAACATGACAGGGCAGCTGATGGCAATTGGGAGAACTGCATGAGGTCCCAAGGTGACAACTTTGAAGGAGACTGAGGCATCATTGTGTTATGTACAATGTTTCTTGCATCGTGTATCTTCTACAATGAACATCTCTAGTTTTCACATTACATGGCTCAATACCTTGTGGACAGACCTCATATATATTATACCTTTTGTAGTTGTCCTATAGCACTTGAATATTATGTTTATTTCAGTCTTTGTACACTTTCCTTTTTGGTTTTCAAAGATTCTACTGATATATCCATGCAGATTCTTTCCTCAGCCATGTACAGCCTACTAATAAGGCCATTAAAGGCATTTTTAAAAATATTTTATTTATTTTTAGAGAGAGGGTAAGGGAGGGAGAAGGAAAGGGAGAGAAACATCAATGTGTGGTTGCATCTGATGCACCCCCAACAGGGCTCACTACCCAGACATGTGCCCAGACTAGGAATCAAACCAGCAATGCTTTGGTTTGCAGGCCAGTGCTCAATCCACTGAGCCACATCAGCCAGGGCCAAGGAATTTTTTGTTAGCATTTTTTATCTCTAGCATTTATTTTTGGTTCTTTATAAATATTTTCATTTCTCATTTTACATTGGCCATATGCTCTTGCATATTGTCTATTTTATCCAATAGAGTCCTTAGCATATTCATCATAGTTGCTTTAAATTCTTGGTGTGATAATGCCAACCCCTCTGCCATGTCTGGTTCTGATGCTTGTCCTATCTCTTCAAATTGTGTTTCTGATATATTTTCCTGATAGTCATACAAGATGTACTGAGTAATAGGAACTTCTATAAGTAGACCTTTAATAATGTGGTGGTAAGGCATTCTATAGTCCCATGGTTAGGTCTCAGTCTTTTAGTGAGCCTATGCCACTGGACTGTGAACTTCACAACTGTTTCTCAGGTTTTTTTCTTCTCCCTTAAGAGGGACAAGATGACTGGAGTGGGTTGGAATTGGGTGTTTCCTTTCCCAGGTCTATGAGGCTCTGATTCACTAGTTTCTCCTTAAGGCAAGCCTTGCTAAGAATAATGGAGTGCTATGGCATATTTCAGAATAGTTCCTTTTTCTCTGCCCTCTGTCAGAAGTATGAGGTAATTTCTCTCTGATATTTACTGTGGGAACCTGAATTGGACAACTATCTGTGGTAGTTTACTATAGATTTTTGGCAGTATGTTAGAAAGAAGTATTCTGGATCTTAATTCTGATGAGTGTAATACAGCAAGAATGTCTAAGCTCCATGGTAAAAAGGAACAAACCCAAGGTAAGACAAAAAGTATTTACTCCATTTTTTGATGCCTGTTTTTCTGTTATATAGCTATTCTTGCCTATAACAATCTTCTGTGTTCTTGTGAACTCCATTCTTGCATGTAGCTGATAAAGTTAAATTTACAAAAATTGTGACTCAATTTTTTTTTAAATGGAGTTTGTTTTGGCATTTTAGAATTTATATTCTTTATTACCTAAGTCCAAAGACTAGAAATGCCTAATGAGAGTGCTAGAAAGCTACCTAGATTATATCAGATATGATGCTGTCCATTTTTATTCTATGCCACACCTTGTGATATATTTTATATACATAATTTAATTTTATTTTTATTCCAACACTGGAGGTAGGTGCCATTAAAATGTTTATTCTATAAAAAGGAAACCAAAGCACAAATAGGTTGAGTAACTTTATCAAAGTCACAGTGGTAGATATGTTTAATTTTAGATCTCATAGCTTCAACAAAGTTGCAAAAGTGATTATTATTTTTATTTATTTTATGAATGAAGAAATTAAGATTTCAAGGTATTTAATAATCAAGCATAATTATGGAGGCTGTTCAGTCTGTATGTTACACAAAGGTAGGGGTGTCACTTACATGATGCTGCCCTAATTAAAATGATTCAATCTGTTTTTCCCATGATACTGGCAAACATTTTCAGATTCCTTTCATGTGCTCCTCAAAGCTCTATGTATCTGCCTTTTATTTTTACTCATATGACCAGGTCACACTTTCTTATTAAGTTCTCTCTATTTCATTTTTAGTACAGTTAGATTTGTTTGTCACAGACTGCGTTATGTTTTGGGATCCATGACATATTAGTAGAGTTTAAAAATGTATTTATGTAGTAAAATTTACCTTTTGCAATGTCTAGTTCTGTCAGTTATGACAAAGACACAGAGTATGTATCTGTTGAGTGAATACCATACAGAGTACTTCCTCCTAGAGTCACCAACAATCCTGGCATGCCTGGAAGGAAGATGGATTCATAGCATGCAGGCCTTTTAGTTTTAACATTGGAACAGTCTTGGTCAAACTAAGATGAGTAGTTGGTCAGCCTAATTTTATCATCCTAAAATTTTCCCTCTGCAATCCCGTTGTAGTTAACCTCTTCCCTGAAACTCAACCCCTTACAATCACTCATCTACTTTCCAACTCTATAGCTTTGCCTTTCTCAGAATGTCAAATAAATGGAATCATATAATATGCATCCTTTGGGGTCTGGCCCTGTCACTTGGTTCTCTGATGGATGTAAGACAAGACATCAATTTGCAGTGTGTCCAGCTCTTTTCTTGTTGTAAGAGTAGGCATATTACTCTTTTTCCAGTTCTCTACATTTCTGAACTAAAATTACTCATCTACTTTTGAGTGAAAGAAATAATATCTTAATATAAAACCCAGATGGTAGCCTAAATTTATGAATTTCTTACATATGATAAGCAATATAAAATATATGATAGTTTGATAGATTTTTCAAAAGATGATGCCAGAAAAGAGCTGGCCAAACATAAGGTAGGGAAAGAAAATGTTAAAATTGTAGAGAGTACAAAATGTAGTCCTAAGTGCTAGTTAGACTGTAAGAAGACAATGGTCCCTTTATGACTATCTGGGGGGAAAATACACTTTTAAGCAGTTTTCTGCTAGCTGTTATTATACTCCAGTATCACCAATTAAAGTCCAATGTCTCATGGAAAAGAGTAATTGGTATTGTAATTCTCTTTACATTATACTGTATGGGATAAACAGGCAATAGCTGTTTTCTAATAGACTCATCTCACAACAATAACAAAATTACTACTCAGCAACCTTGTAAATGATTACAAATTACTGCAATAAGCAAAAGGTATTCAACCTCATTATTGCACAGTCAAGACATTTCAATATTAATCAAAGAAATGAGTAATGAAGAAATGAGGCATTTCTTCTTACAAATAAAAGTGCATATTGCTCTCTACCCCCTCCCCACATTTCAGGTTTGATAATGTAAAAGTAAATTATGATCCTCTTCAAAATATTGCCACTCAGTACATTGCACATTTCTTAGAGTCATATGCTTAAGCCTCTTTTATTGAACACAAAGGTAATAATTTTATGTTAACATTTAAAGAGAGAACTTATGAGAAAGGGAGAATGCAAATATTGTATTATGTAGTCCTTCGAGTAATTTTTAGAAGTCAAAACTGGCAAACAATTTTTTTGATTCGCTTCAGCAACATAATCAGAAACACAATAAACCCAAAGATTATACTGGTAAATGAAAGACAGAATCACCCTCCTCTCTGATCTAACATGGAATCTAAGACATGATGAAGGGAGAAACATAAAAAACAGAAACACACACAGAGAAATACACATATACAATGCATACACACATTCATTGGATAAAACAGAATATAGAGTGGGAATCATTTTTGAGGATAAGACAGAAGCCTATTTGTTAGAATTGGCACAAAGTCAGAGTCAAACTAATTTGACTTGCTGCCCGTTACATATAGTTTGGTCATAGATCCTAAAACCCCTTACAATATAAGGGTTTCAAAGTAAGTCTTGCATTTAAGGTAGAATAATATATGTTAAAAAGGAAAAGTGGAATAAATTTCTAACCCAACAAAAACTAAAAAAAAGACTAATAAAAATGCACAAGTTTACTTGGTATATATCTATAATATCTACTCAACCTACCTTTCAAAATCAATCTCAAAGAGACTGTACTAGTATAGGAGGCACACAATCTCCAGGATTTTAAGATCACCGTGAGAGGCAAAAAAATATTAATTGACTACTCCAACACCCATTTTGCCTTTGCGTCTTGATAACAAAACCCCAAATTTTAGTTGGGCACACTGCCTCCTGGAACCAGAGACTACGTTCTGTATCCTACCTAATAGCTCTATGTGGCCATGTGACCAAATTCTGGCCAACAAGTTGTAAGCAAACATGTGGGACATCCAGGTTCTTTTAAAGGGGAGGGAGCTAACACTTTTTTTTCTTATTTGTCCTATTTGTTGCTTAAAAAACAGAAATGAAGAATGGATCTCCATCATTTTCTTGGACTGTGAGTTAACCTTGATGATGGAAAACATGTGCTGAATAGAATGGAGCAGAAATATACAAGAAAGTTGGATTCTAAATCACTGATAGTCTTATATATGTTACCATGTAATTTTGTGTATGTATCTATATATGTGTTTCTGTGTGTGTGTGTGTGTGTGTGTGGTTGTTTGGTAGAAACACATCTAGAGTATATATATTTTCAGTGTTATGGGTCATTTGTAAAAACCTATATATCTGAATTCATATGTTTCCACTAGTCAATTTTATGTGTCAACCTGACTAGACTATAATCCCAGGTATTCAATCAAAAACTAATGCAGGTGTTGTTGTAAGGTATTTTGAAGCTATAACTAAAGTCTATAATCACATGACTTTAAGTAAGGGAAATTATTTTAGATAATCTGAATAGGTTTGATTTAATATTTTAAAAGGCCTTAAATGACTCAGGCATGCTGATGAAGAAGAAACAGCCATACCTAGCTAGCACCCCAAATCACATAAACTAGCTTCTTACAATAAATCTCTAATATATTTCTCCTACTGGTTCTGATTTTCTGGTTCAATCTTGACTGATATAGCCTGAAAAAAATATAATAATAAAAATAGAACAAAGGAACAATTGGAATCATAAATGATTCTACAAAGAAATTTAGCTATGATTTTTATTCTTTAACATGTAAGCTACAATTAGAGAAACACTGTTTCTTCCCTTTTTGTTCCTCCTGTAGACCTTAGAAAATTTGCCATTTTCAAGAATGTTATTGTGTGCCATTTTTATTTCTATAGGTACTAAGATAATGTCACCCTGTGACATTTTATTGAATTAATTTTAGCCACATTTCCCTATCAAGACCACAGCCAATGGAAAAATCCCATTTTGTCTTAAGAATAAACTTTTGGGTTAGTCTACAAATACCCTGTTTTGATTTAACTAGTCCATGAGTTTGATCCAGCTTTCCATTTCTTTTTTTTTCTTACCACATAGATATATATTTTTGCATTCAATTTTAATAGTTTATTTTCATTGTATTTTTCTCATTACTATTTATCCCCCTTATATCCTTTCACCTCCACCCAACCCCTCCCTGCTGCATTCACCACATGGTTTTCCATTTCCAGAGCTCCTTTCCTTTTTTAACTTGATCCCACCACCCCTCAACCACCCTCCAGAGCTGTCATCCTGTTCTATCTAATGAACAAACTGAACTAAGAAGCAAAATAGAGAGACTCCATTTCTCTTTTAAGATAGAATCTGTACAGTATTCCCTCACTTATCGTGGTTATTACATTCTAGACCCCTCCGCCCCCGCGATAGGTGAAAATCCGTGAAGTAGGAACCTTACATTTATTTTAGTATTTATATATATTTTAAGGCTTTATAAACCCTTCCCACTTATAAACCATTTCCAGTCTCTTATTAACCTTTCCCACTCCCTTATTAACCTTTTCCACAGTTTTATAAACACTACTTATGTTCTTAAACATATTCTACACTCTTAAACCTATGTAACTTTAACAACATATGTATACAGTACCACAAAATCCCACAATATAGTAAAAAATCTATGATAAATAATTAAATATAATATTTTTCAAAATCCTGTGATACAGTGAGGCCGCGATAAGTGAATCGCGATATAGAGAGGGACTACTGTAAATGATTTAGAGCATTTACAAATTGGCCGTAGGATGGATAATCACTTTGACCTCTTTCTAGAAATAATTTAGAGTCTCTGCATATGTTCTTTGTTCTGTTGGTAAGAGAACAGGATATACATTTTGAGCCTTGACTAATGACACTGCATTTTTTGTGTACACTAATCAAATCTTGGGTCAGCTGCTGGAGGTCAGCAATCATTGTGGTCTTCTGGATCCTAAATCATGGTACTTTTATGTATCTTAAGACTGGTAGGTACTCAATGTCAAGAAAATTTGACACTGGAATCATGTCATTTCTTTTGATCTAATTTTTCTAAAGAGTGTTTTTATATATAAACTAATGAAGAAAAAGCCCCAAAGATTGTATACATGTTATTGACTTAATGTTTGCATCCCCCCCAAATCCATATGTTGAAATCTAGTTCCCAAAGTGATGGTATTAGGAGGTGGGGTCTTTGAGAAGTTCACTAGAAGGGTAGTTAGCATACAACATTTTCAATTCTATAGAATCCAGGTTTGAGCAACCTGCCCCAGATAATCTATTTGATAGACTATTGCTAAGAGAAATAGTTTTATTTCTAAGAGCTCTGACCAATATCTAAATTATGGGACAAATTATCTTAAGTTATCTCATACTTACTCCAAGTAATATAACATAAAACATTATCTATTCATCTACCTAACTTTGATTGTTATATTTAACTTAGAATCTGATACTGAAAATTTCAGATTCATTTTGAACAATAGTCAATTTTTGCCATATCTACAAAATGAACTTGAGGTTTAAGAGATTTTGTGACATCTTCTTCATAGTTTTACTCCTGCTTCCAAACTCCATTGAATATTTTTGTTATAGTTCCCTCCAACTGTATATTGGAACTGTAATAGATTTTTTTCAGTATACTTCCTTCTTGCATTAAAGCACTCATAAAACTTTGGAAATAGGCAGAAACCTTATAGTTTTTAAATAATTGTTCTGCTAGTAAATCAAGTCTCTGTGAAATTAAAATTTTTTCAAAGATTTGTGACTTTTAAAATGTGTTGTTTTCACATGACTCCTAAGAAAGCTGGAAAATTTTCACCAGCTTTCCTTCAGTAGGCCTTAGAGAACTTTTCCACTTAGAAAATTTGGAAGGATATTATTGCTCATAGAATTGGATATAGTCTCAATTCATCCGTGTGGAATCATTATAAAAGCATTATTAAATGGCCAAATTTAGCATGATTATTGTGTTTGTATATCTAGTACAATATTATTTCTTCTCTGTGTTCTTTTTTGTTTTCTTAGGCAGTACCTTTAGCATACATCCCTACTGGCTGTGAGGACTTAAAATTAGAGATGTACATATCAAACAGTATTGGCGAATGGACATTTAGCACACCAGGACTGGATTAGACATTGTCGAAGCCTATACGGTGCTATCACTTTTTTACTGTTGAAGTCCAACATAGGGAAAGTGAAAAGACATTTAGTTATAATTAAAGAGGTCTATACTGATCAAAAATTAAGGCAGAACTCAACGGTATATTTTAAAACTTGGCTGTGGAAACATGGCCCTTTTTACCTTTAGTAATTTCAAGGTTTTATAAGATTTGTCCCCTTTCTTATTTAAAAATAAAAACATTGATTTTCCTTTTCAATATTCTAAAGCTAAAACAAATGGGATATGAATCACACTGTTAAGTATAGAAGTTAATTCTATAATAATAATAAATTTGTTTTAAAAACCCTGTAAGTTGATCTGCCTTTATTTGGACAATTTGTATGATGTTCTAAAAATAATTTTTAAAAAACATACTAAGGCAATGTCACTTTGAGAAATAACATAACCAACTTGTAAAATGTTTTTAATTTCTTTTTTTCTATATTTTCTGAGGAAGGAATTAAAATAAATGCATCACTTCTAAAATATAAAAGAGAAACTTAAAAAAATTATTGTTACCCTATATCCACCCAGTGATAACAAAAAGCAGTTGGTTGTCCTTTCTCTTTTCCTGCTTCCTTGCCTTTTTCCCTCCCTTGCTCCCTCCTTTTCTCCCTCTCTCCTTTCTGAATACATCATATCTTTTAGAGATAGTCATTCTGTATCTGTAGGGTTATGTGTAAATCATGTAAGGCCATAACATAGTCTATTACAAGAGCAATGCAATGAATTAAACCAATAGAGCCAAGTGTATGAAACCAATGGAAATATAAAATAAGTTACTTAGTAGTTTTCAACAAGTTTTCAATAATACATTTCAAAATTTCCTTTCCCCTCTTCTTATCTCTCATATACCACAGCCATCTCTTAATCTGTCTCCTCCACAAATTTCAGAGGAAATAACCCAAATATTTTCCTAGATCATGTTTCCACCTTCCCTTTTTATTTTCTATCACATTGCTGGAAAGGTCTACAAGGAAGCAAGGATAGTAGTAGATTCAGAATTTATTTTAGAAGACAGACCAGAGAAATGCCTGGGAAAATTCAGAATTCTTAATAGTTATTTTTAATACTCTTTTTATAATAAATTTTAGTTATTTTCAATACACTTTTTATAATGAATTTTCTTATCTGTTCATGAAATATTTATAAATTGTGTCTACATTAGTCTCACCTATTTGTAACTTTGGGTGTTTACTATTTACATTATTGATTTTCACATGCATTTCAACTTTTAATCAGCTAGATGCATTGTAAAACTAATTTTCCAATTTTTAAATAATTCACAATTATAAAGTGCATATACATTTTTTCATCTACTTGTATACTTAGATCTTAGTTGTTTATATATTTGTTTTAATTTTTGTCAATATATAAATTGTAAATCATTTGCTCAGTTTCTATTTTAAGGTCATTTCTAATATGTTCATAGAGAAGTATAAACTTTAAATTCTGTTGTCCTTTTCCTCTTTATTACTTGTCTTTAGATATAGGCCCACATTTCACATTTATAATAGCATTGCTCCATATTCCTTCTAGCCATTTTAAGGCAATTAAAATAATTTGAAACTATTCATTCATTTGGGATTTATTTTGAAGTAGAGTATGAACTGGAGAATCAAAATTTGATTTCTCTATTTGGTGAACTTTCACCACTAATAATTAAGGTAAATTGAGAAGCTTTATTTTGGTAGTTCTGAACATAAAAGTTCTAAATAACCTGAGAAGTGCTTTTGCTTAACTGAATAAATTTACTTGTAAATCAGTCTAGGTTTAGGCCCCTCTAGATGTTATTTGGAAAAATAACTTTTATGACTTTTCTCTATTATCTATTTGTTGTGGTTTTATGATTTTTAAAGCTGGTTTTTATAATTTATTTTTAAAACTGGAAAGATTTAAGTAAACCTAATAAAGAGAATAATATGGGTCAACCAAAATCTTTGTTTTTTTCCCATAAGATGGTTCTAGTAACACTTAGTTGCCTTTAACTTCATTTAAAACAATTTTGTTAGATTGTATTGTCATGGCTGTCATATCAGCATGCATTTTTAAAAACATAAAAGTTGATTAATTTTTGTGTAGCCATTTTAGTATTGAAGATGTAAGAAAATACACAACATTTTCAGCCTGTTATGCTTTATTTCTTTTTTTTTTTTTGAGGTTTTTTTTTTTTTATTTTTTATCCATTTTATATGGAAGTTATACCTAAGTTTTACAAACAGTTCTTTTTTTTTTATCTATTAGTTAGTTTTTTTTTTGTTTTGTTTTTTTATAATGTTTTTTATTCATTATATTGTTACAACAGTTCCAATTTTCTCCCCCCTGTTCCCCTCCACCCAGCACCCCCCTCCCCCAGCAATCCCCCCCAAGTCCATACCCCTGGTTCATAAAAATTAACTATCCCCCCCCCCTCTCAAATATTAGGACCCTTTGTAATCTTCAAGAAAGGTAAAAATGCAACTGAAGTGCAAAAAAAAGAATTGTGCAGTATGTGGAGAAGGTGCTGTGACCAATTGAACATGTCAAAAGTGGTTTACTAAGTTTTTTGCTGGAGATTTCTCACTGGACAATGCTTCATGATTGGATAGACCAGTTGAAGCTGATAGCAATTAAATCAGGACATTAATTGAGAACAATCAATGTTATACCATGTGGGAGACAGTCAACATAATCTAAATATCCAAATCAATAATGTTATTGGGGAAAATAAAAAATGTCTTTTATTTTACTGAAAAAACTGAACAGACTTTTTGACCAACCCAATATTAACACCTGAGATGAATTTTCAAACATTGTTTCTGTAACAGAGCAGGGGCCCTCCCCAATTTCCCCATATCTCATGGTTTTGGGGATAGGGAAGGAGATAGTATAGCTTTTAAGATACTTTGCTTATCTATGGCAAATTGGTAACTAGATAATAGCTGTGCTGCATCCCAGGGCAAAAGGGCGGATGACAAGCTTAAGATACTTTTCATAACAATGATATATGGTTCTCTGCATCAGCATTTCAAATAAGGGCAGTCAGCCATAAAAGGCAGAGAAGCCACACAGTCTGAAAGGGTATAGACCAGGGTCCACTAGGAGGTCAGAGATGTAAGGGGGAAGCCATGTGGTTTAGAGAGACAACCTGCCATGAGGTCTGGTATAAGAAAGAGGAGACCCACTGGGAAACCTGCCTGGAGAACACAGAGGCACAGCTGATGAGGCTGAAGTGGCTGGAATTGCGGGGATGTGCCTAACCAAGCATGGATTACTCAGAGATGCCTGAAATCCTGAACTGTGACCAGGAATACAGAACCATGGGCTTTTGCTTTTCTGAAAGACGGTACCTCTGACTGGCATATTATGAAACTTGCCTGGTTTGGTAAGGGGAGGCAGTGCTAAGTTTTTTTTGTTTGTTTGTTTGTTTTTTTTAGTGTTTTAAAAGGCATGGGACATAGCAGTAGAAACTCACTGTTATTCTGAATCTTAAAACTTTTAAATAAACCCCCTTTCCTTTTCTACCAAACTTTTGTATTGAGAGTCATGCTTCTTGGAGGTGGGCAATTGGGCCCCACAGCTGTTCCAGAACAGTACAGGCTGGGGTTCTGTAATATTTCTAACATTACCAATAGCTTGCTCTCATCCACCCAGGATTAGAAACTCTTGAGGATTTGCTGGCATCCCAGAAAATGAAGGTACTTGTGTTCTGCTCAGGGTCTCATGGCTTGATGTTAGTGCTCTTTCTTTCTTTTTTTTTTTTTTTTAACAAATAATTTCTTTTATTTTTTGGTTTTTCAATTACAGTTGTCCCATTTTTCCCCCATTGCTCCCCCCACCCAGCCCATCCCTTCTCCCACAATCATATCCCTCCCCATTGTCCATGTCCACGAGTCATTCATACACATTCCTTGACTAGACCCTTCCCTTACTTACCCCCTTCTCTCCCTCCCCCCTACTGACTACTATTCTACTCTTTGTCCTATTTAGTTCATTTGTGTTGCTCTTTAATTTCCTGTATTAGGTGACATCATATGGTATTTTGCTTTCTTTGCCTGGCTTATTTCACTAAACATAATTCTCTCTAGTTCCATCCATGTTGTCACAAATGGCAGGAGTTCCTTCTTTCTTTCTGCTACATAGTATTCCATGGGTTCTCCTCTTCCTTTTCTATTCATTTGTCTGAAATGTGCACCTGACCTAGATAGATCAACCTATAGCATTTGCTCTCACTCATTGCTTTCTGTCTTCTGTAGCACTAGTTAATGTATGTAAATCAAGATTTGGATTTCACCTTAGAAAATAGGAAGGCCAATTTGTTCACTAGCCCAGTTCACATATTCTAGCTCAGCTCAGAGTTCAGAATAGACTGGGCCAAAACTTATGTATGAGTGCTGTGGTTCTTTTGTGTTCCTGTTTGACTATTTTCTGTTAAGTATCTCCCTTAAGAAACTTTTGTAAAATAATTTCTCTAGGATTTGTTTATTTCTAGGTTCCTTGACCATAATACCATTTAATACAAATACAAATTCTCCATAAATTCTCAAAAGCATCATGTATAAGGGCTCTCACTGTGAAGGAGCTTCATTCCTTTGAGTAAAAATGAGATGAAAGCTAATATGGATGGAATTTAGAGTGAGGGAAGAAACTGGTGAAAATGAGGTGTAAGGGATGATATGAGTCCAGACTGTGTGAGACCTGCCTTTTACACCATGTAAAATATTTGCAAGTCTGTCCTAGAGCAATGGAAAAGATTTTGAGGGTTTTAAACAGGGGACCAAATTTATTAGATTAACCTTTTTAAAAGACTCTCAATGATAGGACTACACTTGAATTTTTATTGCTAATTTGACAGCTAGATTTTTATTATTCATCAATTCTATTGTATTCTTATGATTATTTTGTTCATATTATTTGATGCTTTATATATTTATACACACACACACACACACACACACACACACACATTTTTTTTGTTCAGTTTTCAAAGACCTAAAAAATTGTATGTTAGAGACCACCATTATTGTTGGTTTTGCTCATTTCTCATATTTTTGACTCGTATATATTTATGTAATTTATCTGGAACATAAAAGCTCCATGAAAAAATATATCTCTATTATGATGGGTAATTCTTATTAAAATGTCAAAAGCATGCAAATCACAGACAAATAAATATTTAACCATAATTAAATTAACTTTGTAAGGTTTGTGAAATAAATAGCTTTTTGTCTAAATCAAGAATATACAAGCAAAATTTGAAAGTCACTATGAATAATTAATCAGAATTTGAATGATGTAAAGAAAAAATGGTAAATTTTAATCCCTTTAGAAGCTTACTGAACTCTCCAACTCATTGTCATTTTCTGTTAGCTCTAGGTGCTCCAGGGATCAATAAAAGCTCTGGTTGAAAAACTCTCTACTAGCGCAGAAAAGAACTGTGTAGGGTTTATTTAGTCATGTTATGTAGACTTAAGGAAGGCAATAAAAATGTCTGATGCTCTCCAGAAAAGCGGAAGCTTACCACATGGAAACAAATGTTCTAAAAATGCTGTAGCCTTTGAAGAAAAACAGTTCAACGGCTGTTTAGTGAAGGGAAAAAGAAACTATCTATCCATGAAATAGGGAATATTAGATGGATTTAAAGAACATTTGGGGAGAATAAAGAGACAAGTAACCCAGTTGAAAAAATGGACAAAGTTTCTTAATAGACATTTCTCCAAAGAATCTATACAAATGGCCAATAAGCACATAAAAAGACGTTCAACAGCTCTATTTATCAGGAAAATTCAAATCGAAACCAGAATGAGAAGATTGCAGGAAGATGGCGGCAGAGTAGGTGGCAGAGTAGGTAGCAGTGTTATCTGCTTGCTCCCACTGCGGAAGGACTTGGAGTACAAACACAGAGTGGAGTGAGTGACTGTGGATTTCAGATAGAGCAAACAAGGAAGGGAATGTGGGAACAGCATGGAAAATGGCAGAAAGTTTGGCCCAAGCTCTTCAAGCGGAGTCACTGGGCATCCCAGCCTGGCACCTCTGCTGCACCACACCTGAAAAGAGCAGCTGCTGACCAGCTCATTAGCTGGGATCTGCTTGGAAACTTGCCCCTGCCATAGGCATCATGACGAGCAAAGTCCTGGATGGAGTCAGCAAGAATGTTTGGTTGAAACAGCCAGAGGTGTGTGAAGACAGTAAATAGCCTGGACTGCGAGAAACTGTATGAACTGAGTCTAGGTGGGGACTCCCTTGGCTGGCAACCCTGGCCTGGCAACCCTGCACCCAAGGCACTCACACTAAGGGTCCACCAAACAAAAAAGCAGAACTGAGCTGGAGAGAGGGTCCCATGTGGGAAAGTTGTGGTGGAACTGCAGACTTGGTAGGGACCCCACGCAGGCAAGTGGCACACGCAGGTGTACAACAAGGCTCTGCCTGGCAGGGACACAGGTTCGTGCTACACTTGGAGGCAACACAGAGACTTTTTTGGAGGAGGAGCAGAGACAGGACCCAAGGCTGTGCAGGGACTATTGGCATGCGCACTGGCTCACCAGCAGAACATTGCCAGGCAAGCCTGAAGGGGGCTGGAGGGTGCCACAGGACCAGGGTGGGAGCGGACTCAACTAAGTGTGGCTCACAGCACAGAGCTATGGCAGGCCCATGACTGAAAGAATAGCAGCCTCAGAATCCAGCTAGATCTTCTCACAGCCAGCCAGCCAGCCAGAAAGGATTTGAAACTTATGGAATTTTGACCAGGGGCAGATCCAGTAAAAGAAGACTGCACCCAAAGTTTGTCCTGGGGAAAAACTCTTTCTTCAATCTGTTTCCTACTTTCTCTCCTTCCTATTATTTTTCTTTAATTTTTGTTTTTCTGTGTTGTTTATCCCCCCTCTCACACTAAACATATAGTATATAACTGCTATATAAACCTAATACTATACACTTCCACTTTCTCACTTCATTCTGTATTATTCCCTCCCTTTTTCAACATACAATGTAAATATTACTTACTGTATCACATAGCCTTGACTCTATTCACTACTATTATTATTCTACAATCTTTCCTCTCAAAAATTATCTTTCTTCTATTTAAAACAACTCATATGTTTTTCCTATAGTATAATAGTCTTAACCACTCTATATTTATATTAATACTGTCTCATTTGCTGATGATAGTGGGATTGTGGGTGGAAGATATTTTGGAGGGTGTGGCTTTCTTGCCTGGGTTGTGTGTTTATGTTTTAACAGCATCTCCACAAAAGAACTCAAGACAATGTGGGAAAAATAACTCTCAATCAACTAGCCAGAGGGAAGGATCCACCAAAGAGTGACTAAAATACAACCGAACAGCTGAAAGAAATTGCATAAAGAACATCCCAAGAGCATCAAGCTCAAGAGATAAAAGAGACTGCACCATTTAATCCCCAGGTTTCCCACATAGAATATCATACAACGAAGTGGGAAATCAAAGCAAACAAATCTAAGAAACAAAAACAAACAAGAAGCATCCAACATGGAGAGACACAGAAACAACTTCCCAATGGAAAAAAAAAAAAGGAATCCCCAGAAGGAAAGATAGATGAAACAGAGGTAAGCAAACTATCAGACATGGAACTCACAAGAATGGTTATAAGGAAGCTCAATGAACTTGACAAACTCAGAGAAAACTACAACGAACTACAGGGGAATTACAAAGAACTCCAGGGAAACCACAAGAAACTTATGGAGAACTACACCAGCATAATAAAGAACATAAAAGCTATCAATAAGAACCAATAAGAAATGAAGAATGCAATTACTGAACTGAAGAACACAGTAGAATTAATCAAAAGCAGGCTAAACGAGCGAAGGATCAGATCTATTAATGGACAATGTAGAAAAAAATTCCCAGACAATACAACAAAATTAAAAAAGAATAAAAAGGGTTTCAGAGAACTGTTGGACAACATGAAACAAAAAAAAAAAATTCTTATCATAGGGATATAAGAAGGTGAAGAAGAGAAGTACGGGATAAAAATATTGATTGAAAAAGTAATGACAGAAAATTTTCCTAAGTTGATGAGAGATAATGCTAGTCCAGGAAGCACAGAGGGTCCCAATGAAGATGAACCAAAAAAGGCCCGCTCCAAGGCGCATCATAATTAAAATGGCAACATTCAAAGACAAAGAGAGAATCCTAAAAGCAGCAAGAGAAAAACAGCAAATAACACACAAGGGAACTCTGATAAGGCTATCGATTGATTTCTCAACAGACACTACAAGCCAGAAGTGAATGGCAAAAAATATCTCCAGCAATGAAAAACAAAGGCCTACGACCAAGAATACTCTATCCAGCAAGGCTCTCATTCAAAATAGGAGGTGAAATAAGGAGTTCCTCAGACAAAGGAAGACTAAAAAAATACATCTGCACCAAACCAGCGTTGCAAGAGATGCTAAAGGGATTCCTTTAAGAAAAAGAAGAAAAAGAGAGAGGGAGAGAAACACAGGTACAAAGGGAAATGAATAAATACCTGTCAATAATAACCTTAAATGTAATGGATTAAATGCTCCAATCAAAAGACATGGGGTAGCGGAATGGATATGAAAACATAACCCACATATATGCTGTCTACAAGAGGCACACCTAAAAACAAAAGATTGACACAGACTGAGGTGAAAGGATGAAAAAAAGTATTCCAAGCAAATGGACATGAAAAAAAAAGCTGCAGTAGCAATACTCGTATCACAGCAAAGGCCATAAAAAGAGACAAAGAAGGGCATTTCATAATACTTAAGGGAACAATTTGTCAAGAAGATATAACCCTTATAAACATATATGCATCCAACATAGGGGCACCCAAATATATAAGGAAAATACTAGGAGACTACAAGAAAGATATCAACAGCAACACACTCATAGTAAGAGACTTTAACACCCCATTATCAACAATGGACAGATCTTCAAAGCAAAAAAACACTGAGGATGTTGAGATACTGAACAACACACTAGATTAAATGGATTTAACTGATATATACAGAACTTTTCTCCCCAAAGAAGCAAAATATACATTCTTTTCAAATGCGCATGGGACGTTTTCAAAGATAGACCACATGATAAGACACAAAACAAGCCTTAACAAATTCAAGAAAATTGAAATTATATCAAGGATCTTCTCAGATCACAATGCCTTGAAACTAGAAATCAATCTCAAGGAAAAAACTCAAAGACATTCAAACTCATGGAGAATGAATACCATAATATTAAATAATAAATGGGTTAACAATGACATCAAAGAAAAAATCAAGAAGTTTCTGGAAACTAATGATAATGAACACACAACAGCCCAAAACCTATGGGACACAACAAAATCACTCCTGAGAGGAAAGTTCATAGCAATACAGGCCTATCTGAAAAGGATATAAGAATCTCAAATAAAAAATCTAACCCTACAGCTACAAGAACTAGAACAACAACAAACAAAGCACACAGTGAGAAGAAGGAAGGAAATTATAAATATCAGAGCAGAATTACATGACATAGAGTCTAAACAAACAATTCAAAAGACCAACAAAAGTAGGAGCTGGTTCTTTGAAAAAATAAACAAAATCGACAAGCCTCTAGCCAGGCTCATCAAGAAAAAAAGAGAGAAGACCCAAATAAACAAAATCAGAAACAAAAGAGGGGAAATCATGACCAATATCATAGAAATACCAAGGACTGTAAGAAATTACTACAAAGAACAGTATGGCAAGAAACTTGACAATGTAGATGAAATTAACAAATTTCTAAAAACATATAATCTTCCAAACTGAATCAAGAAGAAGCAGAAAGCATGCACAGACTGACAACAAAGAGTGAAATTATAACAGTAATAAAAAAAAAAAACTCCTGGCACACAAAAGCCCTGAACTGGATGGCTTCACAGGTGAGTTTTACAAAATATTTAGGGAAGAACTAATGCCTACCCTACTCAAACTATTCCAAAAAACTCAAGAAGAGGAAAACTTCCAAACTTTTTCTATGAAGACAGTATTACCCTAATTCCAAAACTAGGTCAAGACACAGCAAATTGCTAGGCCAATATTGCTGATGAACATCGATGTTAAAATCCTTAATAAAATATTAGCAAACCAGATCCAGCAACACATTAAAAAGACCATATACCATGATCAAGTGGGATTCATCTTAGGGATGCAAGGATGGTTTAATATTTGCAAATCAATAAATGTAATACACCACATAAACAAGACAAAAGACAAAATCACATGATCATATCAATGGCTGTTGAAAAAGCATTTGATAAAGTACAACACCCATTTACAATGAAAACACTCTAGCAAAATGGCACTAGAGGGGACATACCTCAACATAATTAAGGCTATATATGAACACCTAAAGCCAACATCATACTCAATGGGCAAAAACTGAAAGCATTCCCACTGAGATCAGGAACAAGACAAGGATTTCCACTCTCTCCACTCCTATTCAACATAGTATTGAAGTTCTAGCCACAGCAATAAGACAAGAAAGAGAAATAAAAGGCATCTAAATTGGAAAAGAGGAAGTAAAATTGTCATTGTTTGTAGATGACATGATCGTGTTCATAGAAAACCCTATGGACTCCGCTAAAAACCTACATGATGCAATAAGTGAATTTTGCAAAATAGCAGGGTACAAAGTCAATATTCAGAAATTGAAGGCATTTTTGTACACCGACAATAAAATATCAGAGAAAGAACTTTAAAAAAATTCCATTTACTATAGCAACAAGAAAATAAAGTACCTAGGAATAAATTTAACCAAGGAGGTAAAAGACCCGTACTCAGAAAACTACATAACACTGAAGAAATAAATTAAGGAAGATACAAATAAATGGAAGCATATACCATGTTCATGGGTGGGAAGAATGAACATCATTAAAATGTCCATACTACCTAAAGCAATTTATAGATTCAATGCAATCCCTATTAAAATACCAATGACATATTTCACAGACCTAAAACAAATACTTCAAAAATTTATATGGAATCAAAAAAGTCCCCAAATAGCGAAAGTAATCTTGAGACAGAAGAATACTGCAGGATAAATCACAATACCTGATATCACAAGGCCACTGTGATCAAGACAGTCTGGAACTGGCATAAGAACAGATATATAGAGCAATGGAACAGAATAGAGAGCTTAGAAATAAACCCAGGTCTCTGTGGTTTACTAACATTCGACAAAGGGGGAAGGAACATAAAATGGAGTGAGAAGAGCCTCTTCAAAAAATGGTGCTGGGAGAACTAGAGAGGGATGTGCAAAATAATAAAACTAGACCACCAACTTACACCACACACCAGAATAAACTCAAGATGGATCAAAGACTTAAATGTAAGACATGACACCATAGAAGTCCTAGAGGAAAACATAAGCAGAAAAATTTTAGATATTCAACATTAACAATATTTTCACTGATACATCTCCTAAGGTAAGGGAAATAAAGGACAGAATGAACAAATGGGACTACATCAAACTAAAGAGTTTCTGCTCAGCAAAAGAAAACATCAGCAAAATGAAAAGGAACCAACTATATTGGAAAACATATTTGCCAATGATACCTCAGACAAGTGATTGATCTCCAAAAATATACAAAGAACTTACACATCTCAACACCAAGAAGACAGACAACTCAATTAAAAGATGGGCAAAGGACCTGAACAAACACATCTCCAAGGAGAATATACAGAGGGTCCATAGACACATTGAAGAATGCTCAACATCACGAGCCATCAGAGGAATGCAAATAAAAACCTCAATGAGATACCACTTTACACCAGTCAGAGTGGCCATCATCAACAAATCAACAAACAACAAGTGTTGGTGAGGATGTGGAGACATGGGAACCCTACTGCACTTTTGGTGGGAATGCAGATTGGTGCAGCCACTATGGAAAACAGTATGGAATTACCTCAAAAAGCTAAAAATGAAACTGCCTTTTGAACCAGTGTTTCCGCTGCTAGGATTATACCCTAAGAATCCTGGAACACAAATTCAAAAGAACTTATGCACCACTAGGTTCATAGCAGCACTGTTTACAATAGCAAAGTGCTAGAAACAGCCTAATTGCCCATCTGTAGATGAGTGGATTAAAAAACTGTGGTAGATTTACACAATGGAATACTATGCAACAGAAAGAAAGAAAGAAATCCTGCCATTTGTGGCAACATGGATGGAACTAGGTAGAATTATGCTTAGCGAAATGTCAGGCAATGAAAGAAAAATACCATATGGTATCACCCAATACAGGAGGATAATGAGCAACACAAAAAAATGAACAAAATTGAACAAGGAACAGAATAACTTATCTGAGCAGAGCGACGAGGGAGCGAAGGGGGATAAGTAGGGGAAGGGTCTAGTCAAGGAACATGTATAAATGACACATGGACATGGACAACGGAATGGGGAATGACTGTGAGAGAAGGGGGTGGGCTGAGTAAGGGGGAGCAATGAGGAAAAAAATGGGACAAGTGTAATAAAAAAAAAAAAAGCTTGGAACCTGAGGCGGGGGAGGTGAACTTTGTTGCTAAGGGGCACACACATGACACGGCTGCCAATTGTGACACAGTTGCCAATTGTGATCGGCTGCCAATTGTTCAATCCTACTCAATGCATGGTGCCTGCACCTCACTTGCCTGAGTCTCATCGCTGTGCCCCAGCTTCCCAGGATCGCTCACTGTGCCCCAACTCCTTCAAGTCGCTTGCTGTGCCCTGCCACCCCCACCCCCCAGGTCACTTGCTGTGCCCCAGATTTCCTAGGGTGCTCATTGTGTCTCTCGGACCTCTGCCAGCATGTCCAGGCTGCACCTCTGGGCCCCATGGGTTCTTTTCACATGGCAGCTGTTGTGGCTGCTGGTTCATGCAGCTCCAATTCATTTTTGGAAGTTATTCCTGGACCCTGTCCAGCCAACCTCCATTTCCTCTGAGTAAATGGAATCATCTCCAACCCTGCAGGAGATCCCAGCTCAGGAATCAGGATCCCCTGAGGTGGGAGGACCATGTTCTGTGGAGGAAGAAACCTCAAACATGGCCTGCAGTGTCTCGTCAATGGTTAAAACTGTTGTTCCTCTATGGAGCTGATGAGGAGCAATCAGTCACCCGTGAAAATACTGAAACTTCAATCAATCAGAAGAGCTTGGCTCTGCCACAATTGCCTCTTGATAGTGCAGAACCTTCCCCGGGCAAGCAGAAGGGTCCATCCAGCTTAGCCTCCCATTTTCAGGTGACAGTCTCACCTCCAGGCTCAGGTAAAGCTGAGAATCCAGTGTTGTCATATATGATACCACCATATCCCCTTAAGGATATTAAATTATTGGCAACTGCAAAGGAGATCTCAGCTCATCCAGAAAAACCTACTGAGGCAGTTGATCCTCCAAGCCAGGAAGAGATCCCTCTAAAGCCCTCTGAAAGAATAAAATCATCTTCATCCCAAAGGCTGTTGCTACAACCATGCACCTGACTATAGCTCCTCCAAAGCACCATGAGGTGACACTTCCACATCCAGAGTCTGTTAGGCCCCAGCAGCCAATCTGGCCCGAGATAACAGGTTGACCTTTGGACCTGGAGCTCACCATAAAGCCAGAAGTTATTCTGGAAGCTGAATAGCCAACAGTCCTGCAGCAGACTATAGCTCCTCCTAAGCACTGTGAGGTTACACTTCCACATCCAGAGACAGTTCAGCCCCAAGAGCCAATCTAGCCTGAGATAACATGTCAACATTTGGACCCAGAGCTCACCATAAAGCCAGAAGCTACTGTGGAGGCTGAACATCCAACAACCCTGCAGCAGACTATAGCTCCTCTGAAACACCCTGAGGCAACACTTCCACATCTAGAGACTGTTCAGCCTCAGAAGCCAACCTTGTCTGAGATAACATGTCAAGATTTGGACCTGAAGCTCACCATAAAGCCAGAAGCTACTGTGGAGGCTGAACGTCCAACAACCCTGGAGCAGAGTACAGTTCCTCCAGAACACTTTGAGTTGACACTTCCATACCAGAGACTGTTCAGGCTCAACAGCTAACCTGGTCTCAAATAACAGGTCACTCTTGGGACCAGCAATTTGACAGGGCTCAGCACCCAGTGTCATCTGAGGCAGGTCCTCCAATGACTGAACAGAATGCCATCATGAATGTATGTGAGCTCTGTACCTGCAATAACAAGATGCTGTCTTGTTCTGGTCTCAGCCCAATGCAGAAGCTTCACAGAATGCCTGTGCCAGACCCCAACACATACAACACCTTCACTATCTTAAATTTGAAAGGCAACTCTCTTAGTCACCTTGCTAAGAATTCAAGGAAGTCATACCACACAACTGAGAAACTAATCCTCAGTGACAATAAGTTAAAAGAATTGCAGAAGGATTCATTTAAAGGCCTACTATTTCTCAAGTATCTAGATTTATCTGGCAATATAACCTTTATTGAAAAGAATTCTTTTGAAGCACTTCCTTTCTTGGAATATATAAATCTTGGTGGCAATTCCATTGGAGAATTGAGCCCTGGAACATTTCAGGCCTGGCACAGAATGCAATTTTAGACACGTAAGTGAAACAGAAGATAAATACAGATAAAAAGTTATGAGTAAACATCATCCAGTGATTGGTGAGCTGGGAGTAAGCCCAGTTTGAATTCCAAAAAGTATGGCTTAAGAGCCATTCATTTTTCTCAAATGAAGAAACTAAGGTACAAAGAGGCAAAGGACTTGTTTGACTCTTATGGCAGGCTCTGCTTTCCCCAGTACTGACCTTCAGCATGGGCAATAAAAGGCACCAAGCAAATAGCATTCAAAGTAGCATTGTCATGGCTATCCCAGCGGTGCTGCTGCTCTGACTTGTGAATGGTCCTTGAAATTCCACTTCTGAATTTAACTTTGATTCCTGCTCATGTGCAAAGTTTCTAACTGCATAAATGTATGGAACATAGTGCTGAAAGAGTTAAGCTTAGCTCAGCGTTCTCCTCAACTATGAGTTGATTTTAAATGGTAAATCAGGAAGTCTTCCTAAAAACCTGCTACAGAGCACTTCTCTCTTCAAAAACCCAGAATGTCTTTTTTTTTTTTTTTTTTTTTTTGAGAATTGTCTGTGGCAACAGGAACCTATGAGGTATGGAAAAATATGCTGTTTGTGTTAAGGTGTGCTGTGAAAAAATAGTCATAAAGAAAATACATCACAGTAGCCTAATTCCAATTTCTTTCTTGACCTCTCCTCAGTGGGAAGTGTGGGCTTTATTCCCTCATAGCTCAAAAATTCTGTGATTTCTCTGTAACACGAGCAAAGCATAATGCATATGTTCAGTGGCCTGAAAAGGATTTTGGACTTATGGTGAAAATTGTCCTCTACACCTGCCTTTGAAAAGATTGTCTCACTGTCTTGTGGTTCAGAAATCCAATTTCCCACAATTTGTTTCAGGTTAGCTACAGGTGTTTAGGGTGTGTCTAGAGCTGGACTGAGAGTTCTTGCATATGTCCCATCTGTAGTAGCTTTCCTTTTCCCTGTTTAGCTTACTGATCCCTAACTTGGGGAAAGAAGACTGAGGGTCAGTTTTCCTTTGGCCAGTGGATCAGAGAGCAGCAGGCTTATGGGGTCCTTCCACCCAGGGGTTTTGGTAGTGTCAGTACAATGTCATAAACTCACCAGCTTTGTCAAGCATTGTGTAACACAGAGTTTCTTATAAGAATCTGAGTTTCACTATAGCTAAGAAGGCAGCACAGGAAAAAAAAGATTTACTGGCTGCCATGCCTACTGTGTATCAGCACTGTACTAAGTGCTGTAGGTACAAGGAAGAATTGGACAGGGACTTTATCCCCAAGAAACTTTGATAATGGATGGAGGAAGATGAATGTTGTTGGGAAGAACATATGAGACCCACGCCAGCATCTCTACAGCAGGGCAAAAAGATAGGAGGGAGACAAAGTGGGAAATGGGTAGTGGGTTAGAAAAAATTCGTAATACAGGAGGCACCAACTTCTTGTTCTTGAGTTTCCTGGGTTCATCTTAAACAACAGAAAAAGGTATTAGAAATAAAAATACTCCCGTGATTTCCATAGAGCTGTACTGCTAGAACTAATTCACAGCTATTTTCAAAAGATTGTCACAATGCCGTTAGTGTGTACTGGGGGCTGGGCTCCTTTGTTTGGGGCCAAATTTTTGGTAGGGACAAAGCTAATTTGCTTCAGGAAACATTTGCCATAATGAGATACAAACTAAATTGCATCTTTTTCCAAAGGCAACTTGCCCAGGGAAGATGGCACCCCTTGAATTAAGCATTTTATCATCTATACAATATATTACTGGTGCTTTTATACATTGAAACAATACTTTTCTCTGCATTAAATAAGCTTGTGACAAGTTTGAGGTGGGTTTACCATGAACTGGCTGAAACTTAAGCTTCAGGTCTCTTCACTTGCATTGGCTCCTTTCAAGATTTTAGGAGGGGCACAAGCAATATTCATATTTATAGTTTGGCATTATTGTGTTAGGATTTCCCAAAACAGATGATGCTCAAGCTCCACAAAACCTTGATTCACCCTTGCGGTTCAGGTAATTATAATTCAGTAAGTTTCTTGAATAAAGTCTTTATGTTATTGATAAACACTTGATGCACTGAGCCACACCAGCCATGGCTGATGGCTTATTTAAAAAAATTATTTTAGCCCTGGCTGGTGTCGCTCAGTGCACTGAGCACTGGCTTGCAAACCAAAGGGTCGCCAGTTCGATTCCTTGTCAGGGCACATACTTGGGTTGTGGGCCAGGTCCCCAGTAGGGGGCACATGAGAAGAAAACATACATTGATGTTTCTCTCACCCTCCTCCTTCCCTTCCCCTTTCTCTAAAAATAAAATAAAATCTTAAAACAAAACAAAACAACAGAATGAGATATCACTTTAAACCACACTAGGATGGCTAGAATCAGTGTCAAATTATAAGTGTTGACAAGGATTTGAAGAAATCAGAACCTTCATGTATCCCTTGGTACAAATATAAAATGATGTAACTGCTTTGGAAAATAATCTGGTAGTTCCTCAAGGATAAAACAGAGTTAACTATGACCCAGAAATCCCACTCCTAGGTATGTAACCAAGAGAAATATAAACATATGTCCTCCTAAAAACTTGAACATAAATGTTCATAGTATCATTATTCATGGTAGCCAACAATTGAAAACAACTCAAGTGTTCAGCAACTGGATAAACAAAATATAGTGTATCCATATAATAAAATATTATTTAAACATAAAAATGAACAAAGTTCTGATGAATGCAACAAAATAGATGAATCTAGAAAAAATATGATAAGTGAAATAAACCAGTCACAAGAGCCACATATTGCATAATTCCATTCCTATGAAGTGTCCTGAATGGGAAAATCTATTCAGACAAAGGACAGATCAGAGATTGCTTATGGGTAGTGACGATGGGATTTTATGTGAGTTATAGCTAAAGGTATGGATTTTCCTCTGTAGGTGATGAAATGTTCTAAAAATGAATGTGGTGATGATTGCACAATTCTAAGTGTATACTAAAAATCACTGAATTCCATACTTTAAATGGGTGAGTTGTATGGGTATGTGAATTATTTCTAAATAATGTTACTTTAAAAAAATACAAGAAATCAAAAAGCTTACTGGTTGTAACCCTTGAGAGTATTCAGTATAGATTTTAATATGAATCTAAAAACCAAAAAGGCTCTGGAACAGATTCATACTCTGATAAGATTATTGTGACACGTCAGAGTAAAGAGGTAAATTCTTTGAGGTATTGCAGAATTCACTATTCTAAATATATACTCCCTTCCCCATAACTTGAAATATTTCTCCCAGAAGCCAGAGGTCAAATAGTATATGGGTTACACTATTATTTAAAATAATATCCCCTCTTATATACCATTTGGCAGAATATCATAGCGCTTATTGAAATAATTAATAAACCACCATCTTCATAAAATTTGGTTTTATAAAATAGCCAGGTGGTTAAATTCCAGCTTTAAAAATAAGATAAGAAATACTTGTATTAATTCTATTTTCAGAGCAACTCAACTCATTTTTATTGCGGTTTTGTGTAGTTTGACACTAGCAGAAGTTGAAAATTGTAATGACAATTACATATGAAGATTTTTATGAGACTTTCTGTTTCAAATGACCTATGTCACTGTATTCATATATTCATACCCATCAAATTGTGTACACATTTTTCACTCATAGAATATGATTGCCCTGTTTGCATAAAAAAAATAGGTGTTGGAATTCAGGGCAAATTATTACAAATTTAGCTCAAAAATGAATATAAATATTAGCTACTTCATTCTAGAAGTTCTTTGAGAAACTCAATCAAGTATACTAGAAGTCTGTGACATAATGACATCAAAATGCCATAATCCAGCTGTTATCACTATGGTTAGTACTGAAGTGCCATCACTGTGCAAGACTTCCTCTAAAGTTGAATCCCACTGGCTGGTTTTATGGAAAGCGTCCCCTTAAGTATTCCCATTGGTTCAAGGATAGGGATGGAGAGTGTCAATTTCTAGGTGTATGTTTCAGTGCCATTATTCTCTATCTTCTACAAAGCTTCCTAGTTATTTTAGGCCTTGTCAGTCTGCTTTTTCCAAAAGGTCTCCACTTCCTAATCTAGCCCCAGGAGAGAATTGTCTCTACTCCATGGAAGAAGAGGTTTACTATCATCAGTGCTGTATGTATTTTGGTTATGCAATTAATGTTTGCTAGTCTGAACAACCAATTACCTTTGAATTCCTTAGTTGTTTTCAAAAAGCTGAATGTTATAAAACTGCTCTCAAAATCTTAAAATTTGAAAGCACTAGTTTATAATGAGCCAGGCTCTTCCATGGCTTAAATTTTGGGAAAGCTTGGTTAGGTGCTTGTGGAAGCTATATTAACTTTAAAATCACAAGTGATCTATTTAGTAAATTGCTAGTTCTGTGCTAGTTTTCACAGCTGACTTGCTCTAATTTTTAGTTGGAATAGAAACTTGGTAGGGCACAGTAAATGAGCAAAGTTCTTCTGAATGACTACATGGAATGAGCCAAACTATTATAATAGATTATTACTTAGAACTTGATAGTTTTCAAAATGTTTGCAATAATTATTTTACAATCTGAGATAGTCTAACAAAGATACTTTGAAGTATAGTTATGCAGGTTCCCTTCACTATCTGAACATATGAAACTTTCATTAGCCAACATGGTAAAAAATGGAAAAGAAATTATCATTAATTAATATGGAAAAATTGCTTATTATAGTCAGACCCAAAATTCAACACATGCACCATTTCTTTATTTCATTCACAATGACTGAAACACTTAATCACCTACAGTCATTCTAAGCATAACACCTTATAAGCTTTGTTGATACCTTAGGACACATCTTGCTAACAGGTGCACAAAGTACAGTTGACCATTGAACAACATGGATTTGAATTGTGCAAGTCCACTTATATGTGATTTTTGTCAATAAATACTGTAAATGTATAATCTCTCTTATGATATTCTTAATAGCATTCTCTTTTCTCTAGCTTACCTCATTGTATATACGTACAGGACATACAAAATATGTGTTAAACTACTTTTTTTAATTAATAAGTCTTCTGTCAACAGTAGGCTATTAGTAGTTAAGTTTGAGGGGAGTCAAAAGTTATGTGAATTTCTGACTGCAGTGGGGAGAGGTACCCCTAAATCCTGCTTTGTTCAGGAGTCAGCTGTAAATTGATGCTGTGATGCTTAGTGTAGTTCCCTAGGATGGGGCTTGGTGGGGCCACTCTCACTGCTCAGGGTGTGCTGCCTCTTTTATGGCTCACTGCAAGACAGTTGCTGAATCCTTTTTTTGTTTTTTACCTTTTGTTAAATAAAAGTAGAAATCCTCTTCAGATTTTTCTTTTTGCTAATGAAGGAGGTACTAATTAGATCATTTGTAAGAGCAAAGTGACTTAACATAAACTTTTAAGAAGTGGGGATACATAGAAATTAGAGAGGTATATGATAGAAAGATAAAGATGCATTTTCTTGCCGTGACCAGTGTGGCTCAGATGGTTGGGTGTCATCCAGCAAAGCGAAAAGTTATCTACTAGTTCAATTCCTGGTCAGAGCACAGGTCTAGGTTGTGGGTTGGGTTCCCCGATTAGGGCACAGAGAGGCAACTGGTCCATGTTTCTCTCTCACATTGATGTTTCCCTATCTCTCTTTCTTCTTCACCTCCAAAAAGTATTTTCTCCATTAACTACCCAAATTGTTGGAAATCTGCTGAGGTAGAGGTGTTGAAAATAATTTTGCTTCATGAGATCGTCCAAGGACTAAGAATCCTTGTATCCTGCCTCTTTATGTCTTAAGGTCTTGTCCAAGTTGTCTCACATCAGTATATAGGGTATGGCAAAAGTAGGTTTACAGTTGTTTGTATGGAAAATAAAACAAAAATTAATAAATAATAATACAAGGATAAACTGTATGTTTTGTGTACTCATAAGTGTAAGCCTAGTTTTGCCCCATCTTGTACTTGCTTTACAGCCTTTAAAAAGGATGGAAGGGAAGATTTGGAGTGGTAACATTTCCTTAAGATGAGGATGTGGCACTTATTATTTCTGTTCATATTCCATCGGCAAAACCAGTCATATGGCCAACCTTAGATGTAATGTAAGTTGGACAAACCATGTGAGTGTTTATGGCTAAATGAGAAGTGGAGAATGGTTCTATGTATCAAAGGGAACGTCCATATGGTAGCAGTGAAAGGACTCTAAGATGATATCATTTGAGCCTCATTGTGATGTGGGGTTGAATGCACACGGATTTCTTATATTTTACAGGGGATGAAATTAAAGCTGTAAAAGAAAAATACATTTAAATTTTCCTGTATTATAAATGAAGCCAGTAATTTCTAAAATATATGTCAATAAATAGAATAAATATTAGAAAAAGTAAATTCCAAAGGTAATAGCTGAGAAAGGTAAAAGTGAATGATTCTAGGGAAAAAGGCTTGAGGTTTTAGTGGGATGGGCAGGTGACTGATGGCTTTCATTGTAACTATTTTGGTGTAATATGATTTGTTAAACTATATGCATATATTACTTTGTAACAGTTGAAAATATAAAGTACAAATTTAAAATATACATACACACAAATGTAAGTAAAAATTATCAGCCATAATTTAGACAGATTGCCTGAACTTAACTCTAATGGCCCCTAATAATACCAAGTCTGTCTTTAAATGTTCTCTAGGGAATATTAAGTTCTAAGTCATGATATCTTTTTGAAAATAAGTATGTCAAAAAATTCATCCAGCCACACAAACTCACTCCTTGCCACTTTTCCATTAGAAATTCACCACAGATTTGGTTGGTTAGATGAAGAAAACACAAATGTGTTGCTTCATTTAGCCAATCATCCTCTGATAGCTTCAATCTCAATAAGTAATGACCTTGACCTAATTCTGTAAAACTTGGCTAACTAAGGCAATTGAGAAATCTACATATAATAATGCCCTTAGAGATTACTCTATGCTTAGTAAAATATAAAATGTTTATCTGCCCTTTCATTAAAAATGATAGCTTTCCTGGAGAGAGTAATCTTGGTGGTAGGTACTTGCTTTTCATCACATTGAATATTCTTGCCTGTCCCTTCTTGCCTACAAAGTTTCCTTTGAGAAGTCAGCTGATAGCTTTGTAGGCACCCATTTGTAGATAACTCCCTGCTTCTCTCTTGTTACTTTTAAGATTCTCTCTTTATCTTGAACCTTTGGCATTTTACTTATGAGGTGTCTTAGTGTGGTTCTCTTTGGGTCTAGCTTGTTTGGGACTCTCTGTTCTTCCTGGACTTGTATGTCTATTTCCTGCACCAAATTTGGGGAGTTTTCCTTCATTATTTTTTCACTTAAGCTTTCAATTTCTTGCTCTTCCTCTTCTTCTTCTGGCACCCTTATGATTCAGATATTGGCACATTTAAAGTTGTTCCAGAGGTTCCTAAGCCTCTCATTTTTTTTAAATTCATGTTTCCTCATTCTGTACTGATTGACTGTTTTTTTCTTCCTTATGTTCCAGATCATTGAGTTGAACCCTGGTTTCCCTCCCTTCACCATTTGTTTTATGAGGATTTTCCTTCATTTCATTTAGCAAAGCCTGTATTTCTTCCTTTCTGCATTTGCCATACTTAAGCATATCTGTCAAGCCTGTGAGCATCTCTATCACCAGTGTTTTGAACCCTCATCTCTTAGGTTGGCTATCTCCTTGTCTGTTAGGTTGGCTATCTCCTCATCGTTTAGTTCTCCCACTTGAACCTTGATCCATTTCCTCTTTTGGACCATACTTCTCTGTCTCCTCAACTTGACAGGCTACTGTGTTTGTTTGCCTCTGTGTCCTAGGTAGAGCTGTTGCACCTGTTACATTGTAAGGGGCAGAGCCTTAGGTATCTGATAGTGCGGGGTGACCCGTTTCACCAAGTTGTGGTTCTGTATGTGGAGGAAGGATCTTAGAGGGAACAATGCTGCTTGCTCAGCACCCACCCCTTTTCCAGGCACTTCTACCACTTCCCATCTTGCACCCCTCTAGCTGTTGCCCTGGCCATCGTTCCCAGAGTGAGTGGGTCTGTGGATGTTCTAGGACTGTGGGGGCCCTCTACACAAGCAGGTTTCACGGACAGACAGGCAGTTTCTTCCTCCAACCCAACCCCCACTTGTTTTCAATCAGAAGCAATGAAGCTTTATTTCCCTGGTACCAGAACTGTGAGCTGCGCTATCTGGTCTGGTACTAGGAGCACTCACCAGGTGTCCCTCCCTACTTTTTAAAACATGTGACTGTGCTTTTTGCTGGCCTGCCACTGCCACCACACTGCTCCCTCTCCACCCCAGCTCTAACCCCTCTTACCTGTCTGACTATTTCTTCTTTATATCTTTGTTTGTTGGACTCCCATGTAACTCCATTTTCTGGAACTTCTGGTAGTCTCTAGTTTTGAGATAGTTGTATTCCTTCTTAGTTGCAGAGGGAGACCCACCGTGTCTATCTAGGCCTCTGTCTTGGCTGGAAGAAATGTTTTTTATATATTTAATAAAACCTGTTTTCCTCAAAGGCTACACAGAGTTATCCCTTTTCTAAAAGAGATTCCTTTGCATATTTGAAACCCACTATTGCTCCCTACCTTTAAATATTCTATATTTCTGGTTAATTATTAATACTTTTAAATTGTTTAATATACATGTTTATCTGAGTTTGAGGTAACACAATGAATACTATTTTTTTTTTGGCCCACATGACCTTGGACAAATTGAAAGATAGACACAAAAGCCACATGAATGAAAACTTACTAAAGGTTAAAAATAATTTGTAGTAAATAGCATAAGTGTGGTACAGTTTGCTACTACTTACATCTTGCTCCCCTGAATCTGGGTATTGGTACAGTGAAATCATGAAGAATTAGGCTTTGTAGAATAGATGCAGTTACCCTTAATTGCTGTCTTGCAATGCCCTGGGATGGAGAGGTGAGAATGACTCTCAGCACTGACACGTTTACAGAAGATCAACTCCACCAAACTTATTATTAATGATTATAACCCACCAGTCAGGTAAATAATGGAATAACAAACTATGAATATCACCATGTTGGAGTTCTCTTCATATGAAAATATAAAGCAAGAAGAAAGACATGTACCCTGTTTTTAAACTGTACTTATACCAAGGTTTCCCATTCTATTGTATGCTGTAAGTTTTATAATTCTTGTGGAGAACCTTATTTTTTATTACTGTCAAATTTAATTATTTCAGATAATAATTCTATACTATAAACTTTGCTCTGTATGTTGATCTCCCACCTTTATAATTTTTTCCAGCTTTGTATAAACTATGCTTTTTATAAGTAGTTCTGTCTTCAAAGTCATTGGCTATAGTATTCAACAGAATAATACAGAATTCTGAAAAACAGGCAACTACAGACTCTGACCAACATGAAATTGCATCAGAAAGGCTATTGTACCTGAATGTGCCACAATTCTCAGTAATTATATATCCTCACATTGTAGTATGTAGTAGTCAAAAGGAGGAGCCCTATCACTGCTTGGTTTTATCTATAAACCCACTTACTTGACTTTACTTCCAATTAGTAGGTATTTTTCAGTGTAGAGATACCTTCTTAGATGTAGGAATACACAAGAAAAAAAGTTCAGTTGAATACCTTTTCATTTTCTTATTACAAATAAGTTTGTGTAACCACCGTTATCTTTTATTTTGTTAAGACAAAGTCTCTTTTGACTGCCTCATGATAACTGGATATATTCTACTATGCAGAACTAATTTAGTCTTTCTGTTCCCTCTTCTATTTACCGATTTATCAGTGAGGCAAAAATTATCATATGATTCACTCAAGGATCACCACACTTCACACATTTTAGAAGTGAGATTGTGCCATTAAAGCTATGCTATCTTCAGTCTCCATATTGTTATTACTGAAAAAATGTCCAAACTCTCTGTTTTTGAAAAATAAATGAAAGAGTTATGGTACATTTACACAATGGAATACCACATGGCCTTAAAAAAAGAAGAAAATGTTACCCTTTGTGACAGCATGGATGGAACTAGAGAACATTATGCTAAGTAAAATAAGCCAGAAAAAGACAGACAAGTAACATGTGATTTTACTTATATGGGGAAACTAACAAACAAACTGCACTAACAAGCAAAATAAATACAGACTCATAGAGAGCATGTGACAGCTCTGGAATTGGCGGGTGAAGGGACTGAGCAAAAATGAAAAGGAACTCATTGATAGAGATAACAGTGTGGTGATTGCTGGGGGCGGGGGGTGAGATGACTGGGTGAAGGTAGAAGAGGGTATGGGGGAATAAATGGTAATGAAAAAAATACAATTAAAAAGTGAAAAAAATTATATTGTTTCTGATCCCAAGAAAGTTGTTGGATGTTAAAAAAAAAGCATTGTTTATTTTTGTTGTTTGTTATTTTTAATTTTTTATGAAATTGAGTCTTTATTTTAAAGTATATTTTATTGATTATGTTGTTACAGTAGTTCCAGTTTCTTTCCCCTTTGTTTCCCTCTACCCAATACCCCTCTTGCCTCTAGCAATCTCACCCCCCTTAGTTCATGTCCGTGGGTCATGCGTATAAGTTCTTTGGCTTCACCCTTTCCTATATTATTCTTAACTTCCCCCTGTCTATTTTGTATCAACTGATTATGCTTCTTAGTCCCTCCACCATTTCCCCATTCCTCTCCCTCACCCCTCCCAGCTGGTAACCCTCCAAATGATCCCCATACTTATGATTCTGTTCCTATTCTGGTTTGCCTAGTGGAATTTTAATTTTATTCTTTACATTCAGTTGTTGATAGTTGTGAGTTTTTTGTCATTTTAGTGTTCATAGTTTTTATCTTTCTCTTAAGTAAGTACCTTTAACATTTCATATAATAATGGCTTAGTGATGATGAACTCCTTTAGCTTTACCTTGTCTGGAAAGCACTTCATCTACCCTTCCATTCCAAATGATAGCTTTGCTGGATAGAGTAATCCTGGTTGTAGGTTGCCTTTCATCGTATTGAATACTGCTTGCCAGTCCCTTCCTGCCTGCAAAGTGTCCTCTGAGAAATCAGCTGATAGTCCTATAGGCACCTCCCTGTAGGCAACTATCCACCTCTCTCTTGCTTCTCCAAGGACTCTGTCTTTATCTTTCACCTTTGACATCTCAATCATGATGCATCCTGGTGTGGTCCCTTTTGAGTCCAACTCACCTGGGACCCTCTGTGGTTCCCAGACCTGTATGTTCATTTCCTTCACAAAATTTGGGAAGTTTTTCTCATTTTTTTCAATTCTTGCTTCCTCATTCTGCACTGGTTGATTGTTTTTTTCTTCTTTATGTTCCAAATCATTGATTTGAACCCAGTTTTCTTCTCTTCACCATTGGTTTTGTGTGGATTTTCCTTCGTTTCACTTAGCATAGCCTTCACCTCTTCTCTTATGCATTTGCCATACTCAAACATATCTTTCAAGCCTGTGAGCATCTTTATCACCAGTGTTGTTTTGAATTCTGCATCTGTTAGGTTGTCTATCTCCTCATCTGTTAGGTTAGCTACCTCCTTCTAACTTAGTTCTCCCACTGGAACCTTGATCTGTTTCCCCTTTTGGGCCACACTTCTCTGTCTCCTCATTCTGACACTCTTGTGTTTGTTTGCCTCCACATCCCAGGTAGAGCCGTTGCTCCTGTTATGTTGTAAGGGGTGGAGCCTTAGGGATTTTTCAGTACAGGGCGACCTGTTTCACCATGTTGTGGTGCTGTATGTGAGGGAGGGGTTCGAGAAGGAACAAAGCCACCTGCTCAGCACTTGCCCCTTTTCCAGGCACTTCTCCCACTTCCACACTGGACTGGTGCACCTCCAACTGCTTCTCTGGCTGTCGTTCCCTAAGTGGATGGGTCAGCGGGCATTCTTGGACCGTGGGGGTCTTTTAAACAAGCAGACTCTGCTGAGACCGACAGTTTCTGCTTCCACCCCAACCCCAACTGGTCTGCACAGTCAGAAGCAATAAGGTTTGATTTTCTCTGGTGCTGGGACCGTGAACTGCAATGTCCAGTGAGGAGCTGGGAATGCTCCCCAGGTGTCCCTCCTGACTTTTTTAAATGTGTGACTGTGCTTTCTGCTGGCCTGCTGCTGCTGACACTGCTGCCACCACCAAACAGTGTCCTCTCCACCCCGGCTCCACCCCTCCTACTTGTCTGGATGAGTATTTCTTCATTATATTTTTTTGCTGGACTTCCATACAGTTTGATTTTCTGGAAGTTCTAGTTGTTTCTAGTTTTTTAAAAAAATTTATTTATTTGTTTTTAGAGAGAGGGGAAAGGAGAAAGAGAGGGAGAGAAACATCACTGTGTGGTTGCTTCTCACTCACGCCCCCAACTGGGGACCTGATGTATAACCTAGTAATGTGCCCTGACTCAGAATTGAACCAGTGACACTTGGTTCGCAGGCCTGTGCTCAATCCGCTGAGCCACAGCAGCCAGGTTTGTTTCTAGTTTTCAGCTAGTTGCATTTTTCTCAGTTGTGGAGGGAGATGGAGATGCAATGTGTCTGTCTAGGCCTCCATCTTGGCCAGAATTCAAAAAAGCATTGTTTTAGTAAAATTAATCTATATGAGTAGAATCTAATTTTACGTTCATAAAAAATTCAGCTTTTGCTTATTCAAAGTGAATTCATACACTTTTTGCAGATCTCAGTTTTATATATATTGTGCCTTTAAAATTGATAAAGACCCACTAACTCAGTTTTCTTATTTGAGTTATAAAAGGAAATTTTATTTTAAAATATCCTGTTTTTCCCATCATCTATTTTAAAAACATTTAAAAGTGTTCTTATATCTACATTAAAGAATACATGATGAAATAAAATGCATCATATTTAATCATCCAGAATTAATTTCATGGTGAATGATAATGCTTCATATTTGCACAATGCTTTGCAATTGAAAAACAGTCTCATGTGCACTTTGTAATTTATCTAAGTTGTAGGATGAATATTCCAGTGAATATTCAGGATACATGCTATTTTCTCTATTTCACAGGTTAGGAAACATAGCCTCAGGGAATTTATGTTCCTGTGAGAAATAAGTATTGTTTGTGGCTGGACCAGAACCTAAGCGCTTGTATGTCAAACCCATTCACTTTACCATGACAGCAGTGGTGAGTGATATAAGAAATATAAGAGATAATCATCTTAATTATGATAACCTTCTACCAAGTTAAGGAAAAGATTATGGTGGTTATCCATCACACTTGAGATAGTAATGTGTTTCAAGGCAGTTCTAGTTTTAAGAAGTCAAAATTGTCAGAATCATTTTGCTTGATAATTTTAAAGTGCCAGGCCTAGTTGACATTTTTGTGTTTCTAAGTTGGTTATCAGTTCAATAAACCAAGTTCTAAGATAAGTGGCAGGTGTTGAAGAGGATACTTAATGTCATGTCCTTGAAAACATAGCTATGTGTATGTGCACAGGCAGCTGTGATAAAGCTGAAGTCACTGAGGGCCTTGAGTGAGAAGACTGGTTCTTGCCCAACTCAGTTACATTGTACTTGAGTGACTGCAATGAAGTCACTTCAAGCCTTGCACTCAAGTTTTTCTTGTATAGTGTGGGAAAAATAAATAAAACCACGCAGTGTTGATAAGGGGTTCCTATATGACAATTTATATAAAATATTTTGTAAACTATGAAGTGCTGTTCAAGTGGTATTATTATTTTAATCCTAATTATTTTCAGATTGGAGAAGAATATAATATGTTAACTTTGTTTCTAAAAAAAAAGCTCATAAAACAATGGTCCCATTTGAATAAATATGTAGGTTCATCTAAGAATATAAAAATTCAACCTCTGAATTTCTTGCTTACACATTATGCCAACATTCTGGAAATAAATAAGAAATTGTTCTGTTCTTTTTCTGTGAGCACAATATCTAGCATATGCTGTTATAGTCACTGAACACAAGATGTAATTTGGTCACTTTGAAAGGATGCTTCTACAAAGGTGGTTTAGTGAATGCAAACCACTATAAAGTAAAATTATCTTGTTGCTGTGCTTTCAAACATAAAGCCTAAAAATTCACAGACTCAGGAAAGTTGCACCAAGCATTACTTACATTCATAAAACTACTGGACTGAACACAAGCTGCAGAATCTATTGGTGCAGGCAAGGGGAGGGTGGCTGACCCAGCAGTCACAGTCCTGAACCCCAGATTTTCACCTTTGTATTGATGGTCTCTCACAAATTACTGGTGCTACCAGGGCACCTCATTGTCCTCTAGGGGAGCTCTGATTGCCCTTTCAAATTCTGGTTCCAATTTGCTGATCACAGAAACTCAATGGAAAAGTAAATTCAAATCATCTCTAATTCTTTGCTTGCTTGGGTTGAGTTCCTTTTGAATAGCTCTAATTCATATATAATTGCATTTCACCTGCTTTCTTACTGCCTGCAAATAATTTCTCTCCAGTTCTATATTATGCTCTTTTTCCATCTCCCTTTGTGTAGTCCTTCCCCTAGATTCTGCATCATGTGTGCAGATACATACACACATACATATACAATATGCCTAGTAGAATAGCTCCATCATAGAAGTGAAGGGAGGGGAAGTCACAGAGATAGCCAAGCTGAAATCTTCTTTGGTGGGAAGAAGTAATACAATGTCTAAGAATCTTGTTTAGTTTTGGCCTCTTGGCACTTTTCTCTGTAGCTACCTTCAGAATAGCTGAAAGGAACTATAACATTTAGTGAGACTTTATTAAATACTGAGAGAATGTATAAAAATAACTTCACAAAATTCATAAGAAATAGTTTCCTCTTGTGACTCAGAAACACCACACTATATTGAAAGGCTGATAAGAGACAACAACCTCATGCTCAATCCAAACTCTTCATACATGGTGTCAGCACACTCTCTGGGTTTCTTCTTGTTCTCTGTTTCATTTTTTACCTCAGACTTCCAGACAGTTTTTATTTGCTCCCAACTCCTGCTTTTGGTTCTAGGAGGCACAGTCACCATTTCTCTCACTGTCAAAATAACTTTCCTTTTGGGAATAGATAAAAAGTTGTGAGACCTTCAGAAGGAATGGATTATTGTAGTCATTTCCTCTTGAGAAAATTTAACTGTGATTCAGTGCAGTCATTTTTAAACTTCATTGTGCCTTGAAATCACCTGTGAAGTATAGTCACGAACCACTTAACAACCAGGATATATTCTGGGAAATGCGTTGTTAGGCAATTTTTTTTGTTGTGTGTGCATCATAGAGTGACTTACACAAACTTGGGTGGTATACGCTACTGTACACCTAGGCTATATGATCTAGCCTTTTCCTCCTAAGCTATAAGACTATATAGCACGTTACTGTGCAAAACAACACAAGATTATATTGAACACAAGAGAAAATGATACAATCAAGAGATGCAGTAAACACAAGATGTATGAGGATGCTGCCTGTGTAACACAACATACTGTTCAATGGCAAACTTAATTTTTTTGTAAATTGAAAGAGTACACTCTATAACAATAATAAATGGCATAGTATAGTAAACACACAAACAAGTAATATGCTCATTTGTTATCATTATCAAGTATCATGTACTGTCCATAATTGTATATGCTATGTTTTATACTACTGGAAGTACAGTAGCCTGGTTTACACCAGCATCACCACAAATATGTGAGTAATGCATTACAATGTGAAGGCTACAAAGTTACTATTTCATAGGAATTTTTCAGCTCCATTATAATCTTATGGTATCAACATTATATATATGGCTTGTGGGCTGAAACATCATTATGCAGTACTTTACTTGATAAAATGAAGATTCATAAATCCAATACACAAAAATTTTGATTCAGTTATTTTTTATGGAATTCTGTAATATGCACTTTTGACAAGTGCCATTTTTTTTAATATAGGTTCCATTGACCATAATTTATGAATGACATATTGGAAAATATAGCAACAGACAAAATGTGATCAAATGCCAACTGTTATTTACTAACTTTGTCACATTAAAGGAATTCTATAACTTTCTGAGTCTCAGTTTATATTATAGTTAAGAAATATAAGAATCAAACAGAAAGGAACATAAAACATAAATTTCTAGCTTGACGAATAATTATAAAACAGTAACTTGTATGACATACTCTAAAGTCAAGATATAAAACATAATGAGTTCCACCAGGTGATCCTCTGCAATCATTAGCCCCTCCCACTCTCTGGCAACAACGTTTATTATGAATTTGAAGATATTTCTTTCTTTGATTATCTTCACGATTTTATAACTTTCTCTAATACATATAGAAAAGCAGTATATTGGCCTCAGATACAGAGGTTTTCCCTGAGGAGTGAGGAGTCCTGGGCCCACACAAGAACCCCCCTCCCAGCCCAGGGTTCAAATGCCAGAGAGAGAACTCCCCATAACTTCTGGTTTTAAAAGCCAGTGGGGATAATGACTAAGTGAAACAGAGAGCTTCTAAAAACCCAGACATTTCTCTTAAAAGGCCAACACACAGACTTACTCAAACTCACTCACTCAAAGCTTCAGCACTGCCACAGCAGCTCAAAAGACACCAGGAATATATATGGAGGGACTAAATTGTCTAGCATCAGGGTGAGAGCTGGAGGGACAGCTTTTTCCCAGAGAAAAATGCTAGCAGAGACCATTGTTCCTTTACTGAGCCCTCCCCAACAAAAGCAATAGGAGGGTGCCATATCTAAGTCTCAATCAACCTGGTTCACACCGTTGTCCGGCCCTAGTGATTCCCTGAGACCCTACCCACATAACTTGCAGGCCCAAACCAAGCTTTTTTAAATGACTTGTTCATAGAATGGGCCTCTCTTAGCTCATGCTTCAGACATTTTTAAAATCTCTCAAGAAGCAGCATCTGGCCTCAGCATGCTCCATACCTCTAAATGTACCTAGGCATCACCACTGGTTTTCAAATTGCCTCTCCTAGGCACCTCCAAGCCCAACACAATTAGCAACCATCTGAAGATCACTTTGTAGGCCACGCCAGGGGACCCTAGGCAGGACACAGGCAACACCTGACTTGGCCTATACCTCCTAGGAGGTCCCAGAGATAGCATACCCAGTGGAAAACTTTAGACCTCATTGAAGCACCACCCAACAACCTCCACAAGAGACATACTCAAGAGGTGGACTCAGCAGGCACCAGAGTCTTGCTGAATGTAAATCCTGCTTTGTGGGATCCTCCATGATGGTCTCAGCATGTCCTTTCAGCCAATTAGCCTGGGGTTAAATCCTTCCAATTGAGGTGCCAACAGCAATCAAGTCTCAGTTACAACAAGAGGGTGTACACAGTTCACATGGAGGGGGATGCCCCTGGGGTAAATGGGGAGGCTGTGCCATTGTACTTTACAGAACATCTACTACATACGGCCACTCTACCAAGCCTGGGAGATGTGGCAGCTCTACCCAATTAATAGAAACAAACACAGGGATGGTGCCAAGATGAGGAGACAAAGAAACATGTCCTAAATTTTTAAAAAATGAAAGAAAACTCCAGGAAAAAAAAAAAACTAAACAAGATGGAGACAGGCAATCTACTAGGTGTGGAGTTCAAAACACTGGTTATATGGATGCCCAATCAACTTAGTAGAAGAGTAGATAAACTTAGTGAGAACCTCAAAAAAGATAGAAAGCATAAAAATGGAACTGAGAAACATAGAAGGAAGCAGTAAGAAATGAATACATTAATTGAAATGAAGAATACATTACAGGAATATATCAGTAGATTACAAGAAGCAGAGGATTAATGAGAGATATGGAAGAAAAGGAAGAATAAAATAACAACTCAGGACAGCAAAAAAAAAAAAAAAAAAAGAATTTTCCCCAAATGAGGATAATATAGGGAGCCTCTGGGACAACTCCAATAGCACCAACATTTGCATCATGGAGGTGTCAAAAGGAGAAGAAAGAGCAAGGAATTGAATACCTATTAAAAAAACAATGACACAAAACTTTCTTGCCTGGTGGTTTGGCTCAGTTGGTTGGAGTATCATCCCATAATCAAGGAATTATGGGTTTGATGACTGGTCAAAGCACATACTTATTTTGTGGCTTTAATCCCAAGTCTGGGCATATACAATCCTGGTTTGAGTGCATATGGGAAGCATCCAATGGGTGTTTCTATTTTACATTGATGTATCTCTCTTTCCCTTCCTCTCTCTCTAAAAACAATGGAAAAAATGTCCTCAGGTGAGGATAAAAAAACTTCCCTAACATAGTACCTGATGAGGGAAATAGACATACAAATCAAGGAAGCATAGAGGCCCAAACAAGATGAATCCAAAAATGTCCACACAAAGACACATAATTAAAATGTAAAATGTAAAAAAAAAAAAAGCAGTTAGTTACCTACAAGGGAACTCCCATGTGACTGTCACCAGAACGTGAGGTGAGCAGCCAATGCCCTGGCTTGGTGGAAACTTGCTGTCCAGAAGAGGTTTCAGGAATGCTGATGAGAGAGAACAAAATTATTCAGACACTGTCTTTAGTCTGGGAGGAGAGGTGGCAAATCTCTCAAGAAGAACCCCAAATGTTCCCTCCTAGTCCCTTTTATTGAGGAGGGTATTCGGGAGATAAAGTCAGGATTCATAAATTACCAATCAGCTTCAATCACTTGGGTTACAGTTAACAATTACTGATTACAGATAACAATATAAGGAACACGGTGACCATTCTGGGTCAGGGTTTGTTAGACATCTTGGCACCGTATTGACACTAGGTGCAAAGCTTCATACATTTTTCTGGGCATTTGATGCTACACACTGTTTATAGTCAACTAAGAGATAAGAAAAACAGAGCAAGCTTCAAAGCATGATGTGCATTCTTTAAATCTAATTCCATGGGAACCCTCTGAATGGCCTTTGAGTCATGCCTGCCTCTGGCCTTCCCAGTTTTCCAGTTGAGTCTGATAGTCCTCTTAAGGGCTGGGCTCAAGGCTGGGCTACAGTTCCCAAAACTACACAAAGTGGTCTCCTACAAGAAGGGATTTGTCAGAAATGTTCAAAAGACCTACAACCAAGATTACCCAGCAAAGCTATCATTTACGATTGAAGGACAGGTAAAAAGCTATCCAGAAAAAAATAGCTGAAAAAGTTCATCACCACCAAACCAGTAGTACATGAAATGTTACAGTGTCTTCTTTAAGAAGAATAAGAAGAAAAAAAGATAAAATTGTAAATAATAAAATAATAATGAGTACATATCTATCAACAATTGAATCTAAAAAAGAAAAAATAAACCAACAAGTAGAACAGAAATAGACTTATAGATACAGAGAAAATTTGACAGTTGCCAGATGGGAGGGTGTTTGGGGGGAAGAATTAAAAAGGTGAAGAAATTAGAAGTGCAAATTCATAATTAAAGAATAGTCATGGGGATGTAAAATACAGTATAGGAAATATCATCAGAACTACTGTAATAACTATGTATGGTGTCAGATGAGTACACGATTTATTGGGATGATCACTTAGTTATATAATGTTTAATCACTGGGTTGTACACCTGAAATTAATACAATATTGTAAGTCAACTGTAATAGAAGACTAAAAATTAAGTAAAAAAGGAAGGAAAAAATTCAAAAGAGATCATATATAGCCTACAATTCCTATAATATAAGCTACTTGGCTCTTTATAGAAGATATTAGCCAACTGCTTCTCAAAAAGACCAATCTCCCCAAGCAACTTTACTACCTCACAAACTGAAGCTTGAGAATATTTATATGAATTAATAAATATATAAGTAAATATTCAACACTCAGCATTTGCAAAGTATAGTATCCAACAAAAGATTGCAAGTCATGCAAAGAAGTAGAAAAATAGAAACTATAATTTGAAGGAGGAAATTAATCAAACTGACCAAAAACTGACATTCTCAGACAAGGACATTAAAAATATAGAATAGTCAGATAATGACATTAAATCAGTCATTATCATTGTTTTTTACATTTACAACTTGGGAGACATTTTTTAAAAGATTCAAACTGAACTTCTGGATAGAAAATGTAACTAAATATTTGAGATAATCACAAACTAAAACTGATTAAAGTGGATTAGAGATGACAGAATAAAATATAGTAAACTTGAAGCCATAGCAAGAGAAAACTTCTAAAATAAAATACAGTAAGAAATGGGGGGCAGGAAGACATCATTGAATTTTGGGACAAGTTCATGCACCTAATAACATATTGTTGGAGTCCCCTAATGGAGATGAGAAAGAGAGGACCAGAAAAAATATTTGAAGAAATAGTTGGTGAAAAAATTCCAAATTTGATGAAAACAATAAAACTACAGATTCAAGTACTCAAAGAACCCCACACAAGCAACATGATGAAAACTATACTAAGCCACATCATAATCAAAATGCTCCAAACAAGTGGTAAAGAGAACATATTAAAAGCATCCAGAGAAAAAAGACTTTGCAAACAAAGCAATATTGTTCTCACTGGTAACAATAGAAACAAGAAGAGCAATATCTTTCAAGTGCTGAAAGGGAAAAACTGTGGTCTTAGAAGTCTATACCCAATGAATTTTTTTTTTTGTCAAAAATAAAGGTGAAATAAAGAATTTCATCACCAGAAGATCCACCCCATAATAAATGTTAAAAGACTTCTGGCCAAGATGGAGGCTTAGGCAAACATGCTCAGTCTCCCTCTACAATTAGAAAGGAATACAACTACCTCAAAACAAAAGATAATCAGAAATTCCAGAAAATAAAACTACATGGAAGCCCAACATATGAAGTTATAAACCAGTGGTGCTCGCCTGGACGGGTAGGAGGGGCGAAATCAGAACTGGAACCAAAATGTCGGGTGGTGCTGTTTGTGGTAGCAGTGGGGGGAGTGGCAGGGGGAGCAATCCTGGCTGCAGTCGAGCCCCAGCAGCTCGCGACCCCAACGTGGGGAAAGGCAGCTCCCCCATTGCATTGGACAGTGAGGCTCAGAGAGCGGGAGGATGGATCCCAGTCTTCCAGTGGAGAATCATGGGAGAAATCCACCTTGGACCCCTGCCCCCACACAAAGCGCAACAAGGCAGCGAAAAAGGTCGGGATCACTGACGGTTGCCAGGTAGTGACGAGTACATGGGGCTCTGCCCCCCACAGCCTGCTCAGGAAGCAAAGCAAAACACAAATTTGTCAAAATGAAGGAGACAACGATTGAAATTCTGGTGACGCAGCTCACCAGGCAGCAGATGAAGAACCTAACAGACGAACAAATAAGAAACCGTTCAGAGGCTCAGTTCACAGCTATTGTTATAAGGTGGCTTACAAAATTAACAAAAGATTTGGAACAGGACAGCGAAGGAAAGAAAGCCACTCATGCTTAAATGAATGAAAACACAAACGAGACAAGTAGTGAGGAAATAAAATCCAGAGATCAAATCAACAAACCGGAACATAGAGAAGGAACAAACAGTCAACCAGTGCAGAAAGAGGAAACAAAAAGTAAGGAAAGTGATGAGAGGATCAGAAATCTCTGTGACAGCTATAAGAGAGTGAACATTCAGATTATAGGATTGCCAGAGGGTAAAGAAGAACTAGAAATTGAAAAATTATGTGAAAAAATAATGAAGCAGAACTTCCTGAACTTGGGTAAGTAAATAGACTTATAGGTCCAGGAAGCACAGAGAGTTCCAGAAAAACTGGACCCAGGGAGAACCACTCCAAGACACATTATAATCAAATTGTCAAAAATTAAAGATAAAGAGAGAATCTTAAAAGCAGCAAGAGAGAAGAAAAGAATCATGTACAAAGGGGTCCCAATTAGACTATCAGCTGACTTCTCAAGGGAGACCCTGCAGGCAAGAAGGGACTGGCAAAAAATATTCAAAGTAATAAAAAGCAAAAACCTATACCCACGATTACTCTATCCAGTGAAACTGTCATTCAGTATAGAAGGGCAGAGAAAGTGCTTCCAGGACAAAATAAAACTGAAGGAGTTCATTAGATCCAAACCACTATTATATGAGATGTTAAAGGGACTTGTTTAGAAGAAGCAGGATCAAAATTATGAACATTAAAATAAAAACTACATCACAAAAACCAACAACAGAAGCTGGGGAATCAAAACAAAGGCAAACTAAATAGGCAACAAGAGTGGAAAAAGAACTATAGATATGGGGAACATACTGGGGGGAGGTCAACGGGGAGGGGGAAGTGGGAGAGGGAGGGAGATGGTGTAGGAATTAAGAAGCATAGTAGGAGGAAATGGGATAGACAGGAGGAGGTTGAGAAGAACTATATGCACAACCAATGGACATGGACTAAAAGAGGGGGACAACTGGAGGGGGGCCACCGGATGGAGGGGAGAAGAGGGAGGGGAAATTGGGACAACTGTAACAGTATAATCAATAAAACATATTTTTAAAAATGTTAAAAGAAGTTCTTCAGGATGAAAGAAAATGATTCCAGAATAAAATATGGACCTGCAGAAAGAAATGAAGACCAACAAGAAAAATAACTATACAGGCAAATATGAGATTTGTTTATTTAAAAAAGTTATTGAATTTTTTACAAAAATAAGATCAACATAGTGTGGGGTTATAAATATGTGAAAGTTAATTACATGGCAACAGCATATACATACAAGGGGAATTAAAATAAAAGTTGCTTATACTATAATTAAATGATGCAATCTCACTTTAAAGTAGATTGTGAGAAATATGTAATTATTAAGCCTCAAAACAACTACTAAATAAACAAAAATGTCATAGTTAAAAAACCAATAAAGAAATGAAGATAGAATAACAGAGGAAAAAGATAACAAAGAACAGATGTTATAAATAATAAAATAGCTAGGTGATAGTTTTAATCCCTAATTATATCAATTATTACATTAAATGTCAATGGCCTAGATACTCTAATTAAAAGAGACTTTAAAGCTAAATAAAAAAGATAAGACCATTTAGATACAAAGACACATAGAAGTTTAAAGTAAAAGAATGAAAAAAAGGAATAACATGCCAAAACTACTCAAAAGAAAGTTGGAAGGACTTTATTAATATCAGACAAAGTAGAGTAATATCAGAGCAAAAAGTATTAAAAAGTATAAACAAGCTATTTATGATAGAAGGATTAACCCACATAACACAACAATCCTCAATTGTTATATACCTATAATAGTTCTTTTAAATACATAAAAAATGCAAAAAATAGATTAAAATTAACATTAAAAAGTTATAGATCCACATCACTAGCCATCTGAGAGATGCAAACTAAAACCACAATGAGATACCACCCCACACCAGTCAGAATGGTCATCATCAACAAATCAACAAATGACAAGTGCTGGTGAAAATATGGAGAAAAGAGAACCCTAGTGCACTGTTGGTGGAAATGCAAACTGGTGCAGCCACTACAGAAAACAATATGGAATTTCCTCAAAAAACTAAAAATGGAACTGCTTTTGATCCAGCAATTTTATTGCTAGGATTAGACCTGAAGAATCCTAAAACACCAATTCAAAATAACCTATGCACTCCTATGTTCAAAGCAGTGCTATTTACAATAGCCAAGTGCTAGAAACAGCCTAAATGCCCATCTGTGGATGAGTGGATCAAAAAACTGTGGTACATTTACACAGTGAAATTCTATGCAGCAGAAAGAAGGAACTCCTACCATTTGCAACAACATGGATGGAATGGGAGAAAATTATGCTTAGTGAAATAAGCCAGGCAATGAAAGACAAATACCATATGATATCACCTAAACAGAAAACTAATGAACAACACAAACAAACGAGCAAAATAGAACTAGAGGCATATAAACTAGAAGCAGACTGACAGTGACTGAGGGGAGAGGGGTTGGGGAGAAGGAGGGAAAGAAGGGGAAGAGTCTAGTCAAGGAACTAGTATAAATTACCCATAGACATGGACAATGGTGTGGAGAAGGGGTGGGCCGGATGGGAGGGAGCAATGGGAGAAAAAGTGGGACAACTCTAATAGAAAAACAATAAATACATTTAAAAAAATAAAAAATAATTTAAAAATGTGGTTTAAAAAACGTAATCGATCCAAATGCAAAACCTAAAACTATACAATTTATAGAATAAATTGTAGAAAAAAACTTTGAGTTGGGCTAAAATTTTAAGGTATAAGCCCCAAAGCACAAGTTATTAAAAGAATATTTGCTAAACTTGATTAAAAGTAAAAAAAAAATTACTTTAGAAGGAAACTTAAGAAAATGAAAAGATAGATACAGGCTGTTAGAAAATATTGCAAAACATATACTCGACTTTTAATAAAACAACTTTGTATCCAAAATATATATGGAACTCTCAAAATTCAATAAGATTTAAAAAATAATAATAGGCAAATGCTTTGAACAGATATTTCACCAAAGATGATATATGGGCTGAAAATAAGTACATAAAACTATTTTTTATTATTAGACACTAGGGAAATTAAAATTAAAACTGCAATGATGTAGCAATAAAGAGTACACTGGCAAAAATTAATGAGATAGACCACACTGAGTGTTGTCAAAGATGTGGAAGAGGCGGAGCTCTCAGACACTTCTGGTGGAAATATAAAGTGATACAATTATTTTAGAATTTTAATTTTTTAAAACATATACCTATTATATGTTGTAGCCATTCCATTCATAGGTGTTTACATAAGAGAAATGAATGTGCAGATAAAATAGAGTACATGAATGTTCATAGCAGCTTTATTTTTAATTCCCTAAAACTTTAAGTAACCCAAATTTCCATCAAAAGATGAATAAACTGCTGTACATCTGTACAATGGTATACCACTCAGGAATAAAAGGGAATAAACTATTGATATGTGCTACAACTGGATGAATCTCAAGATACTTCTGCTGAGTGAAAGGAGACAGACAAAAACATATTCACTTTGCCTGATGTATTTATGTTACATTTAGATAAAATTTCAGATTATGCAAACTAATCAAAAGTGACAAAAAGCAGATCAGTGGTAGGTTGGGGACCAGGGTCCATGGAGGTAGGCATGACCAAGGGGCACAAAAAATCTTTTTGGGGAGATAAATACTGATTGTGGTGATGGATTCATAGGTGTCTACATATGTCAAAACTTATCAAAAATGTATACTTAAAATATGTATGTTGTATTTTATTTCGATGAAGGATGCTGCAGAGATTTGGCATGGAAATGAATAAATGGGCAAGAAGCAGGAAGAAGGACAAGAAGCACCAGCATGTTTCAAAGCCAGCAGACAGGACAAACCACCATTAACACAAGTGCAGCTGCTGATCCCACGTCTCAGGAGAGTCTGATTGGCTCAAATGATGATGTTGTAGGCCAACTCTGGGGGTGCCCCCACCTCCACTATGGGGAGCAGAGACCTGGAATGAGCCTTCCCTCAAAACTGCACACAATGTTGGGAAATATAATTCCCCAAAAGTAAACTGCGGAGGATATCTGGAAAGAAAATGTACACAGGAAAGCCGGTGGAAAAAAAGCAGCAAGTCACACTTGTTATATGACTTTGAGTACTTTGTTGTTATTGTTCTGAGTGTTTGTGCTTCTATCTCTTGTGAAGTTATAACAAGTGAAAATTTGTTTACTACATTTACTTGTTATATTTTAATCTAATTATTGAAATTCTCACATCTCTGTTGTTGAGTAAGATTTTATTTTCTATAGAACTTCTGCTATGATACAGCATACCCTTCTATTTATGAGTGTGTGCTCACCGAATATCTATCCCTGAATGAGTTAATAAACCCCTAAATCCCCTGGATCTCAGAAATGCTGTTCACTACTTCTTAATAAAGTAAAAATATGTGTTTGTTCATCTTTTAAACTCAGTAGTATGACAAATTCAATAACAATTTATGTACACCCACTGTTTATGTCACATATCATTAGTTCTATTATCACACTACAAGCTAAAAAGGCTGGGACTCCACATGTTGAGAGCACTATATGATACTTTTATTTGGTCTCCAAAACAAGGAGACCAAATAACCTTCCTGTCTTAGAAATGTTCTTCCATGAATTTCTCATATTTTCTGCTAAAAGTAAAATGTATGGTAACTGGCAGTTTGGACCCTGGATGAGAAGCCAGTTCTCATGGGTTAATTTCTGCTTTCTTGGTTCATTTCACAGAAAATTCACTTTTCTATTTTAATTTCCCTAGCTACAGAGAAAGAAGAAACTATTTATTTTATAAATGGGAATGAAGATTCAATGGCTATATTTAATGGTTTCACTTAATTTCCTATCTAGATCTATTACTAAATACATTTTAATAGGTAAAGAAAAGGAGTTTCAAATTTGCCAGCTGTACAAATCTAAACATTAGAACCAACCAGTTTGTGCACATTGTCATGACTACAGAAACTCTTATGAATATGACTTGAGAAACATTTCATAGTACTATGAAAGAGTGGATGGGAATGACTTTAGGCTGATTTTAACAAGTTATATTTAAAAGCCATTGGTAAAGCAAAAATAAATATAATTTGTAAAGAACCACATCAACACTTAACTCCCTGAACTCATCTCTAAAATGTATAATTCCAGCAACTCAGGTGAATTATTTCTTAGTTCCCCTGGATGTTGTAAACTTACAGATATTTGACATATTTTGTCTTCCTCATTTGAGAAACTATTGGTATAACCTTATCTAAAAATAATTTCTTTACATATAATGAATGATATGTAGGGCTAAGAAAATTAGCATAGATGCATAAGTAATCATTTTAACTTTGTTCATAACTAGGTACGTCACTTTAGCTATACTGTATGTCTTAATCTTTTTGTTTCAGCCTCTTTATCTGCAAAGTAAGGGACAGAACAGAGAAGATTCCACAACTCTCCATTTTTATACTTATTGCAAACATTACTAATCAAGCCTAAATCTCCTTCCCATTGAACTCACACACTGCTTCAGAATCATTTTTATTACAGCATAGCCCTGGATTAGATTTTACCTGCTTTTATAGAATACTTACTTTGTGCCAGGGACTATTTTAAATACTGACTTGTATAAACTAAGTTAATTATGAGACGAGTCTGACGTATGCACAATTAATATCCTTATTTAACAGATGAGGAAAATGCCCTAAAATTCCCCTATAGGAAATGACAGAGCATGAAATCAAGCAGCCTAGGCTTTGCTACACTTTGTTGTTTGGCCTTTGAGTTCTTTAGTTCATTTCAACACAAATACTATGGTTGTGCTAAAAGCATACCACCAACGCTTGTCAGTGGTAGGTATCCTCTGCTCTTTTGGGATTTTTTTTTTAGTTTATTTATATAGCTTTATTCCTAATATGTAGCCCAGTGTCTGGCACACTGTCTGGCATATAATGGGAGCTCCATAAATATTAACTAAGTGAATAGATGCCGACCTCTCCATAGCCTTTTTACTATACTATTTTTTTAATTTGCTTTGTAATTATTTTTTTATTGCCTCAGTTATTCTGCAGTCTCTATTGACCATTTCCAAGCAACATCTAGTTTGGTTTCCAATCCAAGTTTAATCTTAGCTCTTTAATGGTTGACTATTTATTCTCACTTTAACAATTTATTTGGACCCCAAAAATAAGAGTTCAACCACAGGTGATACTTAACTGTTAGGACAGTAATGATGCTTTACATAAGCTCACTTTTCCATGCAAGAGAAGCAACCTGAGGAGAGTGGTCAATTGCTAAACTGGGAAAAGCCTTCACTGACTGAAGAACAGGTGCTCTTGAGTACAATTACTAAAGGCTTACAGTGACCTAGGTAGTTATTTACCTAAAAAAGGAAACAAAATAAACCAAAATTGGATTATTTGAGGGGATTTCATGATGAGTCACTGAACAGACCTTAGTCACATACACATGCACACACACACAAGATGTCAAGGCATTGTAGTAAAATATATAGAATAGAATCAAGACAACTTAAAACCAATGACAATTTTTTTCTTAATTTTTATGTACTATCAGAATGAACCAGTAGCTACAGTAACTTACCTGAATTATGAGTAATACCATAAAAGCTGCAAATGACCAGAAAGTCACAGAAGTTTAGAGTGTGCTTGTCAATAATACTTTCTACAAATAACTACAAGTGTGTCTGGGGAGTAGTCTTCTGAAGTTCCTGACATAGACATCTGGTAAGCATGACTTTTGAAACCATTAAATTTCTCCCAAATACCATCTCCCAGGGATGACGGTTTGGGAAAGCTTCAGATAATGGAAATAAGCACATCCTGACATGACATCTACTGCAACATATAAGAAAAGAACTAGGTCAGAAAGGGAACAAAGATATTTAAAAAAAAGATACTGGCAGGAGCTAGAGAAGGATGAAAGGGCAGAGAGAAGCCCAAGGGGACCTCCTCTCTGATGCTAATTGTACTATAGCCACCAGCTGCCTCACTGAGCTTCTTTATGGCTGGTGAAGCTCCTCCCAAAGCACAGGGTCCTGGGTGTTATCCTCCAGAGATAACTCTGCCCAGCTCTGAGAAGAAAGAGGGACAGACAGAGAGACAGAGTTAAAAGAAAGGTGACCAAAATAAGATGGAGATATTTTATTATAGTGAGAAGGAGAAAAGTGTTTATTTTAATTAGAAATAACCAATATTGGGAGACATGGCAGAATGGAGAGAGAAGAGAGTTGTTATTCAAATACCACTGAAAAGCTGTGGCTATAGGCAGGTACCAGCATAAACGCACATGAGCAGCTCATGTGGCATGATATTCCATGTTAGGCGGAGCAGTGGTTTCTAGTAGGTCCAAAATCAAATTGTTGGTTTTGCCTACACATTACCAAGTTGCTTAGGCTGCTTTCTCTTCTCTTGGTAGCCCCAAAACCAATTTGTAATAGTCCACAGAGCCTTATCCTAAGGTCCATCCATTCCTAAAGGGCTCAGTATCCAAAACTGTTTCTACCCATACCCCACTAAAGATTGATTTGTTCCCCTCTGTAAATCTATTTGTTGCAAGCCCTAACCCTCAACCCTCAATGTGACGGTACTTGGAGATGAAGCCTTTAGAAGGTAATTAGGTTTAGACAAGGTCAAGACGGTGGAGCACTTAGGGATTAGTGCCCTTATAAGAGACATGAAACATGAAAGATCTATCTCTCCTTTTCTCATCTCCATTTATGCATGGAGAAAACGAGTCTGTAATCTAAGGAGAGAAACTCATCCTACTGGCATCTTGATCTTGGACTTTCATTTCCAGAACTCTGAGAAATACATTTTTGTTCTTTCATCCACCCAGTCAATGGTATATCATGTTACAGCAGCCTGAGCTGACTAAGAAATCCCATCTGCCCCATGTCATCCAAAATCACATTAAAGCATAGGTAATATGTGCTATAAAACCTTTTTTTCACTTATGGAGTCAAATGACCCAGAGTGATGTAGACTTGGCCAAGGTACTCAACTGCTCTTGGTATGGTTCACAAAATGAGGGAATCAGCTGGATAATCTCTAAGAATAGTTCTGGGCTTTCCATCCAACAGCACTGGAACCTTTTTCAAGAGCTGCTAATTTGTAATATTAATACAATTGGCATAAGGACTGCAGGAGATGTCTTAAGAAGGTGAGTTCCCAGTGATCGTTTTAGTACTCCATGGCACCTATCTCCACCATCACAATAGAAAATCAAGGGTTAGCAAATTGACTCTCTGCTTCTGCAGCTATTGACATTTGGTAAAGAATGTTAGAACAGACATAAGCTAGCCCTTGAGATGTAGACTAACTCCAACAGCAATAAACAGCTTGCTTTGTGGCTATTACCCATCCTGAGGACTGAATGGCCAACAGAAATCACCATTTCACATTGTTATGCTCTATGCAGGTCTCCCATTCTGCTAAGCTGATACTGGCAGTTCTTCTGCATAGGAAGTGAAGTCCTTCAAGAGACACAGGGTTGGGTATTTGGGCCCTGCACCTGGGTATGGTTACTATCAAGATGATACCTTCTTAGGGATTTCCTGAGGCAAAGAAATAAATTTTGTTAAGTCTGAAAGACAAGCATCTCTATCTGGTTCCTGTCATCCCAGACCTCAAATACATCTGTAAAGCCATGTTCTAGGGTATATGAAAATTACTCCAAAGCATTTAAAAAAAAACTGGTTCACACTATTTGGGGATCTCTGCACTGTTATTTCAGTCCATGACTAAAATGTAAATGGTATATTATAGCAACATTGTACTCAAGGAAGGGTTTTTCTCAAGCAGCAGGTAAAGAAAGGTTATTTATATAATTCTTTTACTTTTCAACTTTGTCCTTGTTCATCTAAATTGTAACAGAAAAAAGTTAATGTAAAAGAAACTCTGAAATAAATGACAAATGTGAATGACAGATGAAAGATGCTTTTAAGAGTTATTTAGCCTAAAAATAACTTCAGTAATTCTTATAGCTTTCCTAGGAAGCAATGGAAAACCTACTTGAGTGTACTGTATTCACCACAAGAATAAGACCTTGACTTCTGAAAAACATAGTCTTAAAGTATTGGGAATTGAGAAAATGTTCAAAGTGATAATATGTAACAAAGACCAGGATTGGATTTTGAAGAACGTTTCAATGTTAAATTCATGAAATCATTGTTAAACCTGTATATTTTGTTGTGGAAAGAAAGACAAATTCTACCCAAGACAATAAATGCTCTTTTAAATATTAATTTTAGAATTAGGTTCTTTAGAAGTCAATCTTAAATATGCAGAACAACCATGCATCATAAGGACTTAAGAGTGTTTCTCAACTGGGGCTGTTTTACTCCACAGGGACATTACTTATTCATTTTTAAATAATTTTTTTTTACTGTCTACCATGTGTCAAACCCTGGGATGCCACTGAGAACACAGTGATTGATTGCTTATCCTATTGTAATGGAACTTACTGTCAAGATGGAAAGACAAACATTCTACAAAGTTATTGCTGTACAGTAAAATTATTGTTGTAAATGAGGGGATATAACATAATTTGGAAGGGAAGAATTACCCAGGTAAATAATCACAGCAGGCAGAAGAGCCCAGAGAAGTGGTTCAAGCAAAATGTCACTAGTGCCTTCCTTCCTTTAAACAGGGGAGAATAAAAAAAGCATATATAATGAGAAGAGAATGTTTTCTTTACTACCTCCTAATTCCCTTAGTTTTATTGTTCTATGTCCCTGTACTTCTTGTTGTTGGATTTCAGCTTCTGGAAACCATTGCAATAACATTTTTATAAGCTCCTGGATAGTCACTAAACTATTTCTTTTTTCTGGCTTTCCTCAATTTTCTTGGAAACCTAGAGATGACTAATAATTGAAAGAAGTTATTTATTAATGTTAATAAGAATAGTTGACAGTGATGCCATACTAGTTCAGGAAATGTGCTGCTGAAAATGCTGGTCTCATCATTTTTGCTTTAATGGCTGGATGGAGTAGAATTCAAGAGTAGCTGATATGTTGTTAATATTAGTATAATGATGTGGAATAGCATTGACTGTCAGGTTGATTACATTTTATTAGAAGGTAAAGATTATAAAATTTGCTAATTTTCCATAACTATGGCCAGAAAAAAATTTTGATGAGGAAATCAATAATCAAAATATTTTATAACAGGTTTGATCATTTATCATAACCCTGGCTGGTGCTCTTATTTGATGTAGAGTGTGATTATTAGACTAATTCAATTAGCATCTTATTCTCAATATTGTTAGTGCTCTGTACTTGCTATTTAGCATGTTTCCCCAGTGATGACTTTCACTTCACCTCCACGGAAATTAGTTTAGTGTTTTTAATAAGTTTTCTGAATAAACTCTCAAAAATTTTTGCTAGACAGAAGTGTATACGCACATTCAAACATGCACACACAGACAACAGAGGCACACACACACTGCAAGTAGGAAAACTTCTATTCACCTACATGACCATCAGTTAGATGTAACTGACTTAGAGCCTGAAGATCCAAGTGGAAGTAGATGGGACGGTGCCCTATGATGTTCAAGCTCCACAGTAAGGACTCTTTGAGATGTAGATCTTATTAAATTCTGAAATCATTTTCACTTACAATGTAACAAAATAAAAAGGAATGCTTTATATCCATACTTGGTGGAAGTTCTGAGTGCATTGGATATTAATCATCTAAGCCTTCCTGTAGGAAAGAGACCAAAGTGAATCTCATCACCTTTATGCCAAAGGTAGGTTTAAGGAAACCACATATTATTTAGTTGTCAGAATTTAAAAATATACTTGTTATTCTTTCACAAAAGACCAAAATTAATGAACTCATATTCTTTTTTCCATTTAATAACATGTTCTATGGGGAACAATTATTTTCATACTAATACATAATACAAATTTTTAGGTAAAAAATGAAAGTATATTCTTTCATATTCAGTGAAAAGGGAAGTAATATTGAAGGGCAATAATGTATATTATTTTTTAATTTTATTATTATTTTTTAATCCTCATCTGAGGATATGTTTATTGATTTTAGAGAGAGAAAAAGGAAGAAAGAGAGAATGAAACATCAACATGTGAGAGAAACATTGATCGGTTGTCTCCTGTATGCTCCTTGATCCGGAATCGAACCTGCAACCTTTTGGTGTATAGGATGACGTTTCAACCAACTGACCCATCTGGCCAGGGCTGTATAGTATTTTTTCATTTTAGAAAATTAGAACATAAAAAACCTCCAAATTTAGACTCCCTTATCAAATGTGACTGTGTTAAATATTTATTGAATTACTATAAAATGACACCATAAATTTTGTTCTATATAAAGTTTAAAACAACCTTGTGAATTAATTTATGGTTTACATAATTGTATTTTTTAGTAGATTAAGAAACTTTATATCAGAAGGGTTAAAGGGATTACATAGGGCCACAAAGCTAATAAATGGCAAACCTAGCCAGATAACTGGACATAGAAAGCATCAATTAGTTATGCCTGTCATCCATGCAACATTAATTTTAGGTACTGAAAAGCATAGAGCAATTAGTCCAGATCTAATACACTTAACATACTCTTCTACATTAAATAAATGCTATAAAGTTCTGCAATGGGGGTAGATAAGGAGCCCAGTGAAAGCATAAAGAAATAATCATCATTTCTCTCTCAATGAATGGAGAGAGGGAGCAAAAGTTCATAGGAGAGATAGTTCCAGTGATGAGGATATGTTCCCTCTGCAGGCCTGAGCAGTGTGGCACAGAAAAAGGGAACTGATAAGTGCAAACTCACTAGTAAGAAGCAGCCGGGAGAAAAGAAATGCGTGTAGTTCAGTACAGCTTGGTGCTTACATGGAGGGCAGAAGATGACAAGGAAATGTGAGAAATAACACATCTAGACAATATGGAGAAAGTCCACGAAAGGCTTTATAACCTTTGCTAAAAGTTTTAAATTAAATTTTTACACCATTCAGACACATGAAAAAAAAAATAAGCCAGTTTAAAATTTTATTCTAAAAGCTGATTCTTTTTAGAAAAGACAGGGTAACAAGGAGCAAGACAGGAGGTGGAAAGAGCAATTGGGAGGGTATTCAATTATCCAGTCTGACATGACAATGGCCCTGGGCAGCAGTTTGGGCTGCTTTTTCATGTTTCACACACTGGTGCATATAATATTATGTAAAGTGATTTAGCAACTAATAGTTAGAGTAACAAATTTTTTTCTACTGAGGAAAACAATTAGAATTATTTTTAAAAGAAAACTAGTATATTCAATAGATAGATCTGAACCTCTTTACATCAGTAAAAATAGAATAATAGGAAAAGAAAAATCCATAAAACAACTTTGTGACCATTAAATATATGTAAAGAAACATTCATAACAACTAATAACAAGGTACGAATTTAAAACATTAGGTTTATGATTTTTTTTTAAATCCACAGTTGATAAGGCTGTGACATCTCCGTTTTGGTGAAATTGTAAGTTGAACCAAATATCCTGAAATAAATTGGATAATAGCTACAAAAAAAGTTTATATTTTTCACATTTTTTAGTTAAATAATTGAGCTCTTGGAATTTTTTTGAATAAATAACAAGGTAGCCTAGAACAGTGGCTAACAATATGATCACTGGTATTTCATCACTAGGAGCTAAATATAAACAGCTGTATGATTTTAAGAAAGTTATTTAATATGTAGGCTCTGGCTGGTTTGGCTCAGTGGATTGAGCGTCGGCCTGCGAGCTAAGTGTCGCTGGTTCGATCTTCCAGTCACGGTACATCAGAGAAGGAAAACTCTGACTCCAAAAAACCTCCACTGCCTTGCGGCATACCTCTTTAGGGGAAGGCTAGGGGAGTAAACCCCGACAGAAAATCCGGAGTCGGAGTCCCTAAGGAGGTTTGACGTTGTAGTCAACACCGGCAACTCCTGCGGCGCACCTGAAGCCAAGCTGTATTGACTCCGTCTTTCCCTTGGACCCTTCAGCTGCGAAGAGAGGGGGGGGTCTGCTGCATGGGCAACAGCAGACCCTCCATATCACCCTGCCCAAGCTCTGTAGCTTCAGCTTCACTGGAGAGGACACTCCAGCGTCATCGCAAGATGTCGATTCAACACGGGAGAAGACAGATACCGTGTCACTCCCGAGTCGGACTGCACAGCCATTCTCGGCGGTGCAGATAGACTCTTAAGAAGCTACACCATCGTCTCTTGAGATGGACGGCTGCCGACGATTTAATATGTCCATGTCTTAGTTTCTTTGACTAGAATATGTGGATCATAATAAAACCTGCCTCAAAGTGTTGTTATGAATCTAAAATGAGTTAGGTTTGGTAAACACTTAAAACATGTACATAGTAAGTGTTAAATGAGTATTAATTTATTACATGTAGATAAATACTTATGTATAATTCATCAGAGCATTAGTTATTACAGTACAATATAAAAACCAACCTGAACAGCCAATATTAAAGGAATAAGTAACCTGCATTATGTTTAGTAATTGTGAGACAAAGAAAAACAACCCAAAGTTGGAAGTAGCATACCAAAATAGGTAATCCAACTATTAAATACATGTTAGATGATAGGTAGGAAGATAAGTGGATAGATGATAGGTAAATAGACAGATAGATAGACAGATAGATGATAATAGATGATAGATGATAGATAGATAGATAGATAGATGATAGATAGATAGAAAGGAAGGAAAATGAAGAGAAAAGAGAGAAAAGGAGAAAAAAAGAAGGATAAAGGAAGGAACGAAGGGAGAGAGGGAGGGAGGGAAGGAAAAAAATAATAGAAGGAAAAAATAAAAGGAGGGAAGGGAAGGAGAGGAAAGGAAGGTGTTAAATACATTCACATTGTTGTGCAACCATCATCACTTCCATCTCCAGAACCTTTCATCATTCCAAACTAAAACTCTGTACCCATAAAATAATAACTCCCCTCTTCCCAGACCCTGGTTATCACCATTTTCCCTTCTGCTTCTATTAATTTGACTATTGCAGGTACCTCATATAAGTGGAACCATACAATTTGTTCTTCTGTATCTGGCTTATTCCACTTATGTGTTCAAGGTTCATAAATGCATCATGTTGCAGCATGAATCAAAATTACATTGATTTTTTAGGCTTAATGATATCTCATGTATGTATATACCACATTCTTTTAATTCATTTATTTTTCAAGAGACATTGTGTTGCTTCTACCTTTTAGTTATTGTGAATAACGTTGCTATGAAATGAGTGTACAAATATCTGTTTATCTCTGCTTTCACTTCTTTGGGATGTATACCCAGAAGTATAATTGTAAGATCATATGGTAATTCTATGTTTAAATTTTTGAGGAATCATCATAACTTTCTTCATAGGGGCTACACCATTTTATATTTTCACTGACAACACACAAGCATTCTAATTTATCTTCATCTTAGCCAACATACAAGGGATGTCCAAAAAAAAGTCCAGCCATTGTTAATATAACAAGAACAGTTTGGGCAACATTGACGTAGCCTGGCAGCCAAGGAGAGTGGACTGGAATGTGCATGTGTGAACAATGATGACTTCACTGTACTAGTCAGTGGGGGTGGTAGATACCATTGAGTGAGCATGTGCACTGTGTGGCCATTGCAATCAAAATGACTGAGTGAATAAAGCAACAAATCTGCATCAAATTTTGCACTAAGCTTTAACATTCCTCTGTGGAAATTATTCAGATAATTCAGAAGGTCACAGCTATGGGCAACTTGTGATTGACAGCTTTATCATGACAACGTGCTGCTCATGCATCATGTTCCATGTAGTTTTTTTGGAAAACATCAAATCACCCAGGTGACTCAGACTCCCTACAGCCCGTATTTAGAGCCCTGCAACTTCTGGCTTTTTCCAAAACTAAAATTACCTTTGAAAGGGAAAAGGTAAAGGTGATTTCAGACCATTGATGGGATTTAGGAAAATACAACAGGGCAGCTGATGGTAATTGGGAGAACTGTGTGAAGTCCCAAGGTCCCTACTTTGAAGGGGAATGAGGTGTCATTGTTCTATGTACAATGTTTCTTGTAATTTGTTTCTTCTTCAACAAATGTCTCTGTTTTTCATATTACATAGCTGAATACTGACTGGACACTTTCTGACAAACCTTGTATGTTATTGTGTGTGTGTGTGTGTGTGTGTGTGTGTGTGTGTGTGTGTGTTTAACAATAGCCATCCTAATGGATGTAAAGTGATATTTTATTGTGGTTTTGATTTTCATTTCCCTAATAGAGATGTTGAACACCTTTTCATGTGCATATTGGCTATTTGTATACCTTCTTCAGAGAAATATCTGCAGGCATACCTTGGGTATATTGCAGGTTCAGTTCCAGATCACAGCAATAAAGCAAGTCTCACAATGAAATTATGCTAAGTGAAATACGTCAGGCAGAGAAAGAAAAGTACCATATAATTTTACTTATGTGAAGTCTAATGAACAAAATAAAAAAACAAAATAGAAGCAGACTCATAGGCACAGAGAAAAGACTGACAAGAGGGGAGGGGGCTTGGGGGGCAGTATAATTTGGTAGTCACAGAGATGTCAATTATAGCTTAAGGAATAGTCAATAACATTGCGATAAATATGTATGGGGCCAGGTGGTTACTCTAAGCATCAGGAAGACTTCTCTGTAAAGTGCATGATTTTTGAACTATTTTGTTGTACATCTGAAACTAATACATAAAACTATTGAATGTAAACTGTAATTCAAAAAAACAAAAAACAAACACAAAAGGACAAGGTTCAAAGAGCTTCCAGGTTGGAGAACCAGAAAACTTCCAGCCACAAATTCCATAAGAACTAAGTGTCTTTTGATTGGGAACTCACCCTATGTGTCTCTTCATCTGGCTGTGGATTTATATCTTTAATATCCTTTGTAACAAACTAATAATCTAGTGAAAAAAATTGTAATGGTTTTTGTTGGTGGTGTATTTTGCCTTCATTTTTTTAAAAAAAGAAAAGAAACATCTGTTAAGAAAAATAAAGTGACGTACAATAAAATGAGGTATGCAGATCCTTTACACATTTTTTATTGAGTTGTTTGTTGTTTTGTTGTTATTTTTACTGAGTTGTAGTTCTTTATATTGACATATATGAATATTAATATCTAATTAAATATATAATTTGAAAATATTTTATCCATTTCAATGAGTTACCTCTTCACTCTTTGGATAGTGTTTTTTAATGTACAAAAGTCTTCAATTTTGACCTCTTAGTTATCTACTTTTTGTTTGTTTCTTTCCTATGCTTTTGGTGTCATATCCAAGAAATGATTGCCAAACCTAATGTCATAAAGCTTTTGCCCTATGTTTTCTTCTAAGAGATGAATTTTTTAATTGGCTTATATCTTAGAGATGGTTTTTCCACCTATTGATCTTAAGAGTACATATCTCCAGGGAACATAGTTTTTAGTTTGTACTCTAACACCTAGTCTCAGTGGTTGACAAAAAGAATATTCATTGAGACCAACAGTGATTTTAAAAACAACAAATGTGTTTATTTGGGAGAGGGTTATATATAAAGTGGCCAAAGGACCCTAAAGAAAATAAACTGAAACACTGTACTATACAGTTAATGATGTTTTGCATAGTTATGGGTGAATCTCTTGGCAAGTGGATGTGGTCCACTTATGACACATGAACAACCTATAAATTGTAACAAGGCACTGTGGAATAAGTAGTTGTGAGAAAAGAGTTCCATCTGTTAAAGCAGAATACCTGAGAAGTAATTCATCATGTTTATTCTCTATTCACTTAATGGGGACATAATATACCTAAATTATAGAGATGATATTACAGAATTAAACAATGAAGTGATAATGATTCAGACTACACAACAAGATGCTAAATGAGAGGTTGCCTTCATTTTCGATTCAAGAGCAAATACAAAATTTAAAAAGCCAAGAGAGTTTTTGGTTCTTTATAGCTTCAGTTGAAAATATTTATTAATAAAGCAATTCACATTCTGGTTTTTAGGTACTAGTTTTATAGTGGTAATAATGAAAAAAATGAAAAATAAATGAGAAACGATGTCATTGCTTAGGTCAAGAATATTTTTTTGCTGGTTTTAATGAATATATTCTGTCTTAATCAAAATTATATTGTGCTAGGGTACCAAGACAATTCAATCAAACTGAAATTCAGTTATTTTCAACAAGTGGTGATGGAATATCTGGATATTCACACGTGAAAGAATAAAGGTGAACCTCTAACTAACACTAAACAAAGATTGACTCTAAATGAACCAAAGTTTAGAAGAAAATCTTATTCTTGGAAGTAAAGCTTTAGGATCTTGCATTAGGTAAAGTCTTCTTAGAAACAAAACCATGGTGATAAAACCCAAACAAACAAAAATAGGTAAATTGGGTTTTATCAAAATGAATAACATTTGTGCTTGAGAGAACACCATCAAAAAAGTAAAAATACAAAATAAGAGAAAGTATTTGCAAACCATATATCTGATAAGTGACTTGTACTCATAACATGAAAGAACCTTACATCACAATAATAAAAGGGCTAAGAACCCAATTTAAAAATGGGCAAAGGATCTAAATAGACATCTCTCCAAAAACTATATTTATCTATAACAAGCACATGAAAAGGTATAAACATTATTAGTTGTTGGGAAAATGGAAGTGAAAACAACATTGAGATACCACTTCATACACACTACAATGACTAGAATCAAGAAGTCAGATATAAACAAGTTGTAGTGAGGTTGCTGGTGGGAATGTAAAATGGTGCAGCTGTCTTAGACAACAGTTTAGTAGTTCTTTCAATGAGTTAAACATAGGGTTACCATATAAATAATTAATTCCCCTTTTTGTTTATACCCAAGAGAACTTAAAACATATGTCCACACAAAAATGCATACATGAATGTTCACAGCAGCATTATTCATAGTGGCCCAAAAGTGGAAACAATGCAAATGTCCATAAACTGATAAATGAATAAACAAAATATGATATACTGATAATATCGAATATTATTCAGTCAATTAAAGGAATGAATTACTGATGCATATTACAGCAATGATGAACCTTAAAACATTGCACCAATTGAAATAAGCTAGTAACAAAAAAAAACACATATTGTATGATTACATTAATGAGATGTCAATAATTGGTAAATCTATATGAAAAGAAGGTACATTAATTATTGTATAGAACTGGAGTAGAAGAAAAGTGGGAGTAATGGAGAGTGACTATTGTTTTTTTAGGGTAATAAATATGTTCTAAAATCAGATTGTGTTGATGGGTGCACAACTGTAAATATATTTTAAAAATAACTTGTACACCTATTAAATGCATGACTTGTAAAGTACCTGAATCAATAAAACAATTAAAATTATATTGGGAATTCCTCTGAAATTGGAAATGGAGGCAATTAGACTTTGAAATTAGACTGGGAGAAGTCATTCAATCTAAATGCTTTTTATTGCTTAATTGAGTTTGACAATTAATTGATGGGTTGCCCCTCATCAAGGTTTTCATTTATTGATTTAGGCCTATTGACTACTATTACTTAGGCACTGGAGATACAAACATGAAAAAGGAAATGCTCACTCTCAAGCTCATCAAATAATGGAGGATGAAAGAAGTACATAAAGTGACTATGAAAGAAATATGGAATCAATGCAATTAAAGCACAGGATAGAGGGCCTAACCATCCATCTGTGTACTTGGAAGATGGGCATAAAGATGAAGGAGATCAAGAGGAACATCTTGAAGTGTGAATTGGAATTTTTCAAGTGGTCAAAAGAGGATGTACACAACAAAATGTAGACAATGCAGAAGAACAAAGAATCAAAAATGAGTTTTCTTCCTTTAGTTCTTATAGACTGCATGAACTGTTGATCTCAGATTGATCATTCACAAGGACAAGGCAGTATAGTTAACTTTAGAGACTGATTTTACTCACCGTCTTCACAAAGCCCATTTTGGTCATATAATTAGAGGTTTTATTTACTTTCTGCTTTACTAAACTAACAAGGCTTGTCCTCCATTAAAATATCATTGTGGTTGTTTTCTAGATCCATAAGTTTTATAGGAAGTACCATTGAGGCAGAAGAGAAGTCTGAGTTGGAAATCCTTTTCCTATTACTTACTAGTCAGATGCTCTGTGTGATCCTTGGATTTCTGAAAATTGCATGAAAATAACAGTAACTGATGTGGTTCTGTAAAGATGAAAGGAAATGGAATATATACAGTGCTTCCCATAGAGTAGTACTTCAATACATGGTAGCTAGTATTGTTATATATGTTATAATTATATTTTAATATTGAATATATAAAATATGCTTTAATTTCTACAGAGTATTTTAATGTCACAGATTTTCACCCCGGAGAGTAAGACTTAGATCATTCAATGAATCTATTATTTGCTGATAAATGTAAGCAATGCATAAAGAAACAAAATCAGTTATTTGCTATAATACAAATGCAGATGCCAGATGCATAAATACAAAAGGTTAAGAAAATGAAAACCTAATGGGCAAGAGAACTGATCCATGTATGAATGAGAAGACAAGGCACAAGCTGCTTATAAAACAGGCAGACAAATAAAGGTGGAGAGCAGTCTGGCCTCAGTGGTCAAGCTCAGCAACAGATAGAATTGTCAGGCAGCATTTAGGAGCTAAGAAATTAGCAGGGACTGAAACATATCAGCTGGTATTCCTTTCTGAAGATATAATAAGCACATTTCTTTTGGATCTGATCTCCAGTGAAGAAGGTGAAGCATTCTTACTACCTTTTCATACTGCTTAGCAGACTGACTCTGTTTGATTTGCATAGTTAGAAGGATTTCCATTGCACAAATGAGAACATATATGTTTATCTGTGTATATCACATACACACATTTATACGCACTTACATTAAAATATCCATATGTGATATTTCTGCCATGCAAATTGTAAATTTATTCCAGTGTTATTTCTTTCCATGTGTGGCTGCTTTTACTGAGACCACCTCTTACACATTTCCCTCTATAGCATCAGTGGATGAAAAGTTTCCAGTTTCTTTTATAGTTCTCGAATGCTGAAATATCTATATTGAGAAGTGGAGAATATAAGTGTCAGTTCCTACACTTAACCTTCATCATGCTTGAAAGGATTTCCAAAAAGCTAGTCCAAGGAGGCAGGTAAACTGCTTTCTAAAAACCTATGTATGCAGAATATAAGGCACCATTATTACTAATAGTACAACTTCCTGTCTCTCCAAAGAATGGCCTTTATTCACAGATACTCCTTTGCCCAGCAGCTTTCTAAAATAAATTTAATGGACATTCAATGTTGCTTTACTGAATAAAGACTATGTCCTCACAGTATGACTTTTCGAGACATACTCTTAAATTTGATTCTGAAAGGAACATAATTGAAATACATCATTGGAATCTTGATAGGAATTGCACTGAATTTATAGATTACTTTGGGTAGTATGGGCATTTTAATGATGTTAATTCAAAACAGCAGGGTACTGACATAAAAACAAACACATAGATCAATGGAATAGAATAGAAAGCTCAGAAATAAACCCACAACTTTACAGTTAATTAATATTTGACAAAGAAAGCAAGTAGATACAATGAGATAAAGATGGTTTATTCAATAAATGATATGTGCAAAAAAATGAAACTAGACCATGTTCTTACACCACACACGGGAATAAATTAAAAATTGATCAAGGACTTAAATGTTAGACCTGAAACCATAAAAATTATAGAAGAAAACATAGGCAGAAAAATCTTGGACATTGCTTGTAGCAATATTTTATCTGATACATCTCTCCAGACAAGGGAAACAGAAGAAAAAATAAATAGAACTATATCAAACTAAAAAGCATTTTTTCCAGCAAAGGAAAACATCAACAAAATAAAAAGACAACCCACAAAATGGGAGAACATTTTCACCAGTACATCTGATAAGGAGTTAATATACAAAATTTATGAAGAACTTACAAAACTCAACACCAAAACAGACAATGGGCAAAGGACCTGAATAGACACTTCTCTAAAGAGAACATACAAATGGCCAATAGATATCAGAGAAATTCAAATTAAAACCACAATGAGATATCATCTCACATGTGTCAGAATGGCTACCATCAATAAATCAGCAAAAAACAAATGCTGGCAAGGATGTGAAGAAAGGGGCACCCTTTTGTACTGTTGGTGGGAAAGCAGATTGATGCAGCCACTGTGGGAAGCATTATGGAGATACCTCAAAAAATTAAAAATGGATCTTCCTTTTGACTGTGCAGTCCCACTTCTGGGAATATACCCAAAGGATCCCAAAACACTAATGCAAATGAATATAAGCACCCCTACGTTTTTGCAGCATTATTTACAATAGGTAAGATATGGAAGTAGCCCAAGGGTCCATGAGTAGATGAATGGATAAAACAACTATGGGACATTTGCATGATGGAACTCTACTTGGCTGTAAAAAAGGAAAAAATCTTGTCCTTTGTGACAGTATAGATTAACCTGTAGAATATTATGCTAAGTGAAAGAAGCCAGCCAGAGAAAGACAAATACCATATGATTTCACTCATATGTGGAATATAATGAACAAACTGAACTAGCAAGGAAAATGGGGACAGACTCATAGATGGAGAGCAGGATGAAAGCTAGTGGGTAAAGTGAGGGGTGAACTGATAGAGCTAAAAGGAAAAAGGACTCATGGACATGGACAACAACGTGGTGATTGCTGGGAGTAGGGGTATATACAGAGACTAAATGGTAATGAAGAAAAATACAATAGAGATTAAACTAAATGTATATAGTGTTTCAGACTGAGAAAAAGAACATAGATTGTACCTCAGATCCACAAAAAAAAGAAAAAACATTGACTAAAGTATTTTCATAGGTTACTATGAAAGAGACAGTTAACATTTTAAAATCCCATTATTCTGATTAAAGAACAATTGCATAAATCAATAATTACAAAAATGAACTGATAGACTATGTAGAAGGCATTATTTGTATGACAATAATACCACAAAAGGATATTTTTTGTGTTGGATCAAAGCATCTATGAATTATTGAAATTAAATTCACAATATTCTAAAGTAGACTTACTTAAGATATGTATTGTAATTTCCAGAGAAACCACTAATAAAATAACTCTAAACTATGATACAAAATTTAAATAATTTTAAGTGGTACACTGGAAAGTATATATTTTACATGAAAATATAGTAATGGAGGAACAGAAGAACAAAGAATGTAAACAACAAAATCACAAGTGTTGTAAATTCTACCATACATAAAAACTTCCATTAAATGTCAAAGGGTTAAATATTTCAATTAAAAGGCAGAAGCTATTGGACTGGATAAAAACATAACATTTTAACTATATGCTCTGTAAAAGTACTTTAGAGAGGAAGACACAAAATGTTTTAAGTGAAAAGATGAAAAAAGATATGTTATGAAATGGTAATGTAAAGAGGGTTGGGATGACTAAACTGATATCAAACAAAATAGGTTTTTTAAAAATTACCAAAGACAAAGAGGTAAATTTTATAATAGAAAGATGAAGAAAGAAACTGAAGAAGACACAAATGGAAGCATATACCATGTTCACGGATAGGAATTAAGTTATTAAATCATTCATACTACATAAAGCAATGTATAGATTCAGTGGAATTCTTATCAAGATACCAATGGCTTATTCCACAGAACTAGAACAGATATTTATATAGCACCACGGAAGACCCAATTAGCCATAGCATTCTTGAGAAAGCAGAAGAAATTTTGAGGAGTCATGCACCTGATATCAAACTATACTACAAGACCATAGTAACCAAAACAGCATGATACTGGCATAAAAACAGATATATAGATCAATGGAACAAAATAGATAGCCCAGACAAAAACCCACGTATTATGGTCAGTTAATATTCAACAAAAAAATAAGAACATAAAAGGTCTGTCCAGAAAAAGTCCAGCCATTGTTAATATAATGAGAACAGTTTGTTCAACGCTGATGTAACCTGGCAGCCAAGGAGAGTGGACTGGAATGCACATGTGTGAACAATGATGACTTCACTGTACTAGTCAGTGGGGTCGATACACGCCATTGAGTGAGCATGTGTAGTGTCACGCTGTCACATTCAAAATGACTGAGCAAGTAGAACAATGAATCTGCATTGAATTTTGAATTAAGCTTGGATGTTCCTCCATGGGAACTTTTTGGATACTTCAGAAGGCTGCAGCTATGGGCAAATAATAATTGGCAGCTTCATCATGACTGTGTGCCCACTTATGATTCATGTCACATGCAGAGTTGTTTTTTTTGGCAAAACAATAAATCACCAAGGTGACTCGGCCCTCTTACAGCCCTGCAACTTCTGGCTTTTTCCAAAACTAAAATCACCTTTGAAAAGGAAGAGATTTCAGACCATCGATGAGATTCAGGAAAATACAATGGGGTAGCTGATGGTGATTGGGAGAACAGAGTGAGGTCCCAAGGTGCCTACTTTGAAAGGAACTGAGGTGTCATTGTCCTTCATACAATGTTTCTTGTATCATCTTCAGTAATTGTCTCTATTCTTCATATTACATGGCTGGATACTTTGTGGACAGACCTCATACAATGGGGTGAAGATATTTATTCAATAAATAGTGTTAGAAAATTTGGACAGATAGGTGTAAAAAAATCAAACTAGACTACCTTTTTACTTCATACACAAAAAGAAACTCAACATGAATTGAAGACTTAAATATTAGACTCAAAAACTATTAAAATCCTGGAAGAAAACATAAGCAATAAAATCTCAAACATTTCTCTTAGCAATACTATTTTTCTGACATACATATCTTAGGCAAGGGAATAAAAGAAAAAAATAAACAAATTGGACATCAAACAAAAAGTTTTTGCACAGTAAAGGAAACATCAACAAAATGAAAAGATAACCCACTGAATAGAATACAATGATACACTGAAAAGGGCTTAATATCCAAAATTTATAATAAAATTTACAGAACCCAACACACACGCACACAAAGAAAACACGCATGATCTAATTAAAAATGGACAAAGACCTGCATTGATACTTTTCCAAAGAGGACACAGCTAAATTTTTTTTTCAAAGATGGCGGAGGAGTGAGGGAAGGCTGCGCTTTCTGGCTTCCGAGACTCATCTGTAGTTTGGACTAATTGCAGACAGAACATCTCAATGAGCAGCTGGACACTGGCAGGAGTCGAGCCTTGGCACTGCTGGATTAGAGAAAACAATCTGGGAGCGACCTGTTTGGTGAGGATAGCGGAGGAAAAATAGACAAGATGGAGTTTCTGACTGGGTTGTCTCCCCAAGCTGTGGCTGGAAGTACACAAAGGCTTTTTGGCAACCACAGGCTACCCCAGAGAAGAATCGGGAGGAGAGTGGATCTCTGCCCACTGGCAGAAACAGAACTGGGCCAGGTGGCATCTGGTGCTGAAATACAAGAAACAGCATACTGCTGTGCATGTGAGAATATGATTTTCCTTTATATTTTTCTCTTGTGAACTGTGAAGAGGGGTGGAAAGATTGGGGGTGATAGGACATTCTTGAGGAGCACAGGCACAGAAGTGCGCTCACCCACTCCCCAACCTTCCCCTTGGGTCTCGCGGTGCTCAGAGGGAGATGCCCTCATTCACTGGCCCAGGTGTGCGGGGCCGCGCGTCCAGGTGCCCCTCGGACACACCCAAACAGACATAAGATCAGTGCCCCAACGGGCACAGAGAGGGCCCGCTGGGCATGCAGAAGACCATGCGCAGACACCCCTGGCCAGCTCCAGTGGTCGCCAGGCTGGAGCGCAGACCATTTGCTCAGACTCCGCTGGTGTCTGCCTAGACGGGTGTGGGAACTGCAGGTGGCTGCGGTGCAAAAACAGCTGGTGGCAGTGACTCACAGATGCTCACTTCCACTGTGCACAAGTGTCCAGAGCCCTGCCCCAAGGGGCAAGAGACCAACTCCCAGGCGTGGCTCGGCAGGCCTGAGGCTAATGCGAAGGCCACATTGCGCGTGCACGTGTGCGCGCACACAAGCACCCGGGCCAGCTCCAAAAGGCGCCAAAAGAACGCCGGCCACCGTGGGCACACACCACTGCTGAAAGGAACAGGAACCTCTGGCCCACCTCAATAGACCAGCTGTGGGTCCAGAAAAAGAAAACAACACACAAAGGCTGAACCGAGTAAAAACTTTCCTGTCATATATTTTTTTAATTTTATTTCTATTTTCGTTTTTTATTTGTATTTTATTTTATTTTAATTTTTTAATTTCTTATTTCTAGTTTTAAATTTAATTTTAATTTTTACTTTTCTAAAAATTTTTTTTCTTAAAAAACGATAACTTTAATTTGTTTCATACCATCTCTCCTTCTCATCCTTCCTCTTTAATTTTGTTTATTTGTTTGTCTGTCTAGTTTAGCCTCCTTTTCACACTAAATAAATAGAGTATAACTACTATATACATCTAATACTATACAATTCCAGTTTTGTACTATACTCTGCATTCTTTCCTCTTTTTCTTTTATTATTATTAACATACAATGTAAATATTACCTACTGTCTTGCATATTCTCAACACTACTTGCTACTATTATTAATCTATCATCCCCTCACTCAAAAATCATATTTTCCCTCCTTATAAACAACTCTTATCTATTCTTCCTATAGTATAAAACTCCTAACCTCTCTACATTTATATTAATACTGGCTCATTGGTTGACGATAGCGGGATAGAGGGTGGGGGATATTTTTGAGGGTGTGGGTTTCCTGCCTGGGCTGTGTGTTTATGTTTTTAACGGCATCTCCACAAAAGAACTCAAGACAACGTGGACAAAATGACTCTCAATCAACTAGCCAGAGGGAAGATCCTACCAAAGAGCATATGAATATAACCAGACAGCATAAACAAACAACATAAAGGGTATCTCAAGAACATCAGGCTCTGTAGATCAAAGAGACTTCACCACTGAAACCCCCAGATCTCCTATAAAGAACCTCATACCACAAAGGTGGGAAGTCAAAGCAGACAAATCCAAAAAACAAAAACAAACAAGAAACCAACATGACAAGATGCAGAAACAACCGCTTAATGAAAAGAAAAGAGGAATCCCCAGAAAGAGAGGTAGGTGGAATAGACATAGCCCGAACGTCAGACGTGGAATACAAAACAATGGTGGTGAAGAAGCTCAATATACGCAACAACCTCAAAAACAACTACAACAACTTCCAAGGAAGTTACCAACAGCTCCAAGAAAATTACAGGGAACTTACAGAGAACTACACCAGCATATAAAAGGACAAAAAAATTAATAAGAACCAGGAAGAAATGAAGAATACAATCTCTGAACTGGAAAACACAGTAGAATCAATCAAAAGCAGACTAAACAAAGCAGAGGATTGGATCAGTGAGTTAGAGGACAATGTAGAAAAAAATTCCCACACAATACAACAAAATGAAAAAAGATTGAAAAAATATGAAAAAGATGTAAGACAACATCAGGATCAACGGAATAAGAGAGGGAGAGGAGGAGCATGCAATAGAAAAGCTGATAGGAGAAGTATTGAAAGAAAATTTTCCCAACCTGATAAGAGAAAAAGTTATGCAAGTTCAAGAAGCACAGAGAGTCCCAATGAAGAGGAACCAAAAAAAAACCCACTCCAAGGCAATTAAAATGGCAACATTCAAAGACAAAGAGAGAATCTTAAAAGCAGCAAGAGAAAAACAGCAAATAACATACAAGGGAGCTCCGATAAGGCTATCGACCGGTTTCTCAACAAAAACACTACAAGCCAGAAGGGAATGGTCAAAAATATTTCAAGCAATGAAAAACAAAGGACTACAACCAAGAATACTCTACCCAGCAAGGCTCTCATTCAAACTGGAAGGTGAAATAAGGAGCTTCCCAGACAAAGGAAGACTAAAAGAATACATCTCCACCAAACCAACATTGCAAGAGATGCTAAAGGGAATGTTTTAAGAAAAAGAAGTAAAAAAGAGGAGAGGAACACAGGTACAAAGGGAAATGAATAAATGCATGTCAATGATAACCTTAAATGTAAATGAATTAAGTGCTCCAATTAAAAGACATAGGGTAAAGAATGGATAGGAAAACAGGACCCACATATTTGCTGTCTACAAGAAACACACCTCAAAATAAAAGATTTACACAGACTGAAAGTAAAGGGATATAAAAAAGTATTCCAAGCAAATGGACATGACAAAAAAGCTGGGGTAGCAATCCTCATATCAGACAAAACGGATTTCAAAGCCAGCGCAATAAAAAGAGACAAAGAAGGACATTTCATAATACTTAAGGGAACAATCCATTAAGAAGATATAATGCTGATAAATATATATGCAGCCAACATAGGAGCACCCAAATCCATAAAGAAAATACTAGAAGACCACAAGAAGGATATTAACAACAACACACTTATAGTAGGGGACTTCAACACTCCATTATCAACAATAGACACATCTTCAAAGCAAAGAAACACCAAGGATATACAGGCATTGAACAACACACTAAACCACATGGACTTAACTGATATATATAGAACTTTCCACCCCAAAGAAGCAAAATATACATTCCTTTCAAATGCACATGGGATATTTTAAAAGATAGACCACATGATAGGACACACAACAAGCCTCAACAAATTTAAGAAAATTGAAATCCTATCAAGCATCTTTTCAGACCACAATGCCTTGAAACTAGAAATCAACCTCAGAGAAAAAAATCAAAGACACCCAAACTCATGGAGAACGAATAACATGCTATTAAATAATGAATTGGTTAACAATGACATCAAAGAAGAAATCAAGAAATTTCTGGAAACTAATGATAATGAACACACAACAACCCAAACCCTATGGGACACAGCAAAAGCAGTTTTGAGAGGAAAGTTCATAGCAATACAGGCCTACCTGAAAAGGATAGAAGAATCTCTAATAAAAAATCTTACTCTACAGCTACAATAATTAGAACAACAACAACAAACAGAGCCCAGAGTGAGTAGAAGGAAGGAAATCATCAAGATCAGAGCATAATTAAATGACATAGAGACCAAGCAAACAATTCAAAAGATCAAGAAAACTAGGAGCTGGTTCTTTGAAAAAATAAACAAAATCAACAAGCCTCTAGCCAGGCTCATCAAGAAAAAAAGAGAGAGACCCAAATAAACAAAATCAGAAACAAAAGAGGAGAAATCACAACTGATACCACAGAAATAGAATTGATTGTAACAAATTACTACAAACAACTGTATGGCAAGAAATCTGACAACCTAGAAGAAATGGACAAATTTTTAGAAACATATAACCTTCCAAAACTGAATCAAGAAGAACTAAAAGTCTCAACAGACCAATAACAAAGAAGGAAATTGAAACAGTAATCCAAAATCTCCCTGCACACAAAAGCCCTGGACCGGATGGCTTCACAGGCGAACTTTGCAAAACATTTAGGGAAGAACTAACTCCTACCCTCTTCAAACTATTCCAAAAAATCCAAGAAGAGGGAAAAATCCCAAACTCTTTCTATGAAGCCAGTATTACCCTAATCCCAAAACCAGGTCAAGACGCAACAAAGAAAGAAAACTACAGGCCAATATCACTGATGAACATAGATGCTAAAATCCTCAACAAAATATTGGCAAACAGGATCCAGCAATACATCAAAAAGATCATACACCACAATCAAGTGGGATTCATCCCAGGGATGCAAGGATGGTTTAATATTCACAAATCAATAAATATAATACACCACCTAAACAGAATGAAAGACAAAAATCACATGATCATATCAATAGATGCAGAAAAAGCATTTGATAAAGTACAACACCCATTTATGATGAAAACACTCAGCAAAATGGGAATAGAGGGAGCATACCTTAACATAATTAAGGCTATACATGAGAAACCTGAAGCGAACATCATCCTCAGTGGACAAAAACTGAAAGGATTCCCCCTGAAATCAGGAAGAAGACAAGGCTGCCCACTCTCTCCACTGCTATTCAACATAGTGTTGGAAGTCCTAGCCACAGCAATCAATCAGACAAGAAAAAGGCACCCAAATTGGGGAGAAAAGTAGTAAAACTATCATTATATGCAGATGACATGATAGTATACCTAGAAAACACTATAAATTTCACTAAAAGACTACTCAATATATTAAGTGAATTTAGGAAAATAACAGGGTACAAAATAAATACAGAAATCTAAAGCAGTTCTGTACACAAACAATAAAATATCAGAGACAGAGACAAAAAAGAAAATACTATTTACTATAGCCACAAGTAAAATAAAGTACCTAGGAATAAACTTAACCAAAGAGATAAAAGACCTCTACTCTGAAAAATTACATAAAATTGAAGAAAGAAATTAAGGAAGAAACAAATAAATGGAAGCAAATACCATGTTCTTGGATGGGAAGAATCAACATCATCAAAATGGCCATACTACCCAAAGCAATTTACAGATTCAATGCAATTCCTATTAAAATACCAATGACATTTTCACAGACCTAGAACAAATACTCCAAAAATTCATATGGAACCAAATAAGACCCCGAATAGCAAAAGCAATCTTGAAACAGAAAAACACAGCAGGAGGAATCATGACACCAGACATCAAACAATACTACAAAGCCACTATGATCAAAACAGTCTGGTACTGGCATAAGAACAGACATATAGATCAGTGGAACAGAATAGAGAGCCCAGGAATAAACCCAGGCCTCTACGGTCAACTAATATTTGATAAAGGAGGAAGGAACATAAAATGGAGTGAGAAGAGCCTCTTCAACAAATGGTTCTGGAAGAACTGGACAGGGACGTGCAAAAAAATGAAACTAGACCACCAATTTACACCATACATGAGAATAAACCCAAGATGGATCAAAGACTTAAATGTAAACCGTGATGCCATAAAAGTCCTAGAGGAAAACATAGACAGGAAAATTTCAGATATCACACGTAACAATATTTTCACAGATACATCTTCTAAGGCAGGAGAAATAAAGAAAAAAATAAACAAATGGGACTACATCAAACTAAAGAGTTTCTGCTCAGCAAAAGAAAACATCAGCAAGATGAAAAGGAAACCAACCATATGGGAAAAAAATATTTGCCAATGACATCACAGACAGGGGATTGATCTCCAAAATATATAAAGAGCTTATACGACTCAACATCAATAAAACAAACAACCCGATTAAAAAACGGGCAAAGGACCTGAACAAACACTTCTCCGAAGAGGACATACAGAAGGTCCATAGACACATGAAAAAATGCTCAACATCATTCGCCATCAGAGAGATGCAAATAAAAACCACAATGAGATACCACTTTAAACCTGTCAGAATGGCCATCATCAACAAATCAACAAACAAGTGCCGGCGAGGATGTGAAGAAATGGGAACCCTACTGCACTGTTGGTGGGAATACAGACTGGTGCAGCCACTGTGAAAAGCAGTATGGAGGTACCTCAGAAAATTAAAATAGGATCTGTGTTTCGACCCAGTGATCCCATTTCTGGTAATATAACTGAAGTAAATCAAAACACTAATTAAAAAGAACATAAGCACCCCTATGTTCTTTGGAGTGTTATTTCCAATCAACAAGATATGGAAGCAGCCTAAATGCCCATCAACAGATGAGTTGATAAAACAACTATGGGATATTTACACCATGGAATTACTACTTGGCCATAAAAAAGAAGAAAGTTTTACCCTTTGCTATGGTATGGATGTACTTGGAGAACATTATGACAAATACCATAAGATTTCACTCATATGTGTAATCTAATGAGCAAAATGAACTAACAAGCAAAATAGAGACAGACTCATAGGTAGAGAACAGGATTACAGCAATGGCAGGAAGGAGTAGGGGATGGAAGTTTTAACCAAAAAGGAAAAAATTCTTACAGACATGGACAACAGTGTGGTGAGTGCAGTGGGGAGGGGGCAATAAGGGGACTAAACGGTAATGGAAAAAAATAAATAAATAAAAAATTGAAAAAAATTTCCTTCAGTTTTCACTTCTTGTGTTTTAAGCCGAACTACCACTACACATACAGTCCTTCATAAAACTCTTCACAAGAGTTCTAATGATTTATTTGCATAAAAATTTATGAATCATAGGAGGTAAAAATTTATCTTCAATCACTGGAAAGCATAATCATTGTATTTATTGGTTCTTAGAAATCCTTAGTGCCAGTGGCGCCAAAATGCTGTTAAGAAACAAAATTTTAGTTTTTAAAAAAGTGAGCCAAATTGATACAATTAGATTTTAATTTCCCACTTAATACAACCTATAAGTCTAATTGTAAATTTTGTGATTTTGTTTCTATTAATGACACAATAAACACCAGCCATAACACAGAACATTAAGAATGAAAATTTGTCAAATATGCCAGAATATAAAAAATTTCTCTCTAACTTTATGGAAATAAATTATTGCTACATGTTTAATATAAAATTATGCATCTTTAAAATCCAAAATATTAATTTAAAACTTTTAGAACTAACTAGTTTAGTAATGCAGTCACCACTGGATTTATCCAATATCAACAAACAGTAATTATAAGATAAAACAAAAGAATTTTTTTGTTCAAAGAAAAATATAATAAAATATCTAGAATGAGGAAGAAAAGTTTGCAATTCTTATAAAAAACAGCTAAAGACTTTATTGAAAGAAGCAAAGGGAATTTAAACATATTAAGATACACAATTTTCTTAGAAAGATTAAATATTGAAAAGTCAATACTTCCTAAATTAATTAAATGATTTAATCAATCCTGATAATATTTTGTGGACTGGGCAAAAATTAAAGTTTATTTGGAAGTACAAATATAACAAGTTTTTTTTAAAGTCTCAAACAGAGATATTATGATATTAATGTTAAACTACCACAAATAAAATAGTGTGGAATTGGTGCAAAACATGGCATAAGAGTAAACAGGATAGATATCCTGAAAATAGTCTAATTCAGACACTAATAGGGCACAAGCTAAAAAGGACCATCACAAAACAATGGGGCTAGATTATTCAAAAAGAGTTTGGGGGAAAATTGGCCTTTCAAAAGAGATTATTCAAAAATTGGCTTTTCAAGAAAAGATTATTCAAAAAGGGTTTGGGGGGAAATTGATCAAATTCAAGCTCACATTATACTCTAACATAAAGAGTTAAATGTAAAAAAGAAAGAGTGGAAAACTAATCTCTGGATAGGCAGAGTCTCAAAATATATTAGAAACAAAGAGAACACAAAGGAAAATGCAGTAAACATGTCTAGGTAGAAATTTGAATGTTACGCTTGCCAATTAAAGTCTTTCTTCACTCACCTCTCACAGAAGTCCAGACCGTCCTGTGTCTGACTTCAGAAGGACCAGGCAACTCTTCTCATTTCCAGCTCTTCCCTGTACTTTGATGTTGTAATTCTGAGCTTTACTTGCCAGACTTGTTCCTTGAACTCCAGTATATCCTAAGCTGTGTCTCTATGCATTTCTGTAGTAATCTTAACCAAAAAGCAAGAACCTAGGTAGGTTCTTGATTTAGTGGTGGAGTACAGGTTTGTTCAAAAATGCTTGGCTATAAATTGCCTCAACAATAACTCCATTCAGATGTTACTGATTTGACAAGCCCAACTGCATTGCATAGTGTTGGATGATGTACTACAACAGTCCTGAATGAAGCATATGAGGAACATTTGTTTTTCTTACAACATTTGGTTTGGGGCTAGAATTGTGAATCCAACAATTTTAAACATTGCTTTGTATTCCTCCTAGACACTTCCAATGGTCTGTAGGGCTTTTAACTCTCAATGACCAACAGTTCTTCTTAAAAGTTGTCAAGCCAAAACTAATGGGGTTTATTCTAAGCATACTCTATATACTTATCCCTCACCTTGGATATAGTGCAGTGCATTCAACCTCCTCCACCTGAGGTTTGAAAGACTTTGTAATCACCTCACTCACTTTGGTAACCAAGGCTCGAAGGGGTATAGTTGCAGCTGAGAGACTACAGGAATGACTTTTAAGTTAAAGCAGATTTTCCATTTGCTTGCTACCAATTTAAAATGAGGTGGAAATAAATACTGCCTCCAAGGCTCAATACGCAAATGACAGTTCTACAAATATAAACCAAGGAACTGACACATGATCTTTTACCCATTCAGAAGATAAATCATTGTCTCTTTTCCAGTATAGGAAAAGGGGCATCACTTCCTCCTGTTTCTCTCTCCACTTAAACATTCTGAATCAATCCCTTGATATTGGATTGGCCTAAAAGTCTGTTTAGTTTTTTCCATAAAATAAGAGACACATGTAAAAAATTTTCACTAATAACTTTATTGATTTAGATATTTGGAGTATTTTGTCTATCTCCTGCTATTGTCTTCTAGTGGATAGAAGCTGGGGTGCTGCTAAACATCTTCCAATGCATAAGATAACCCCACAGCAAAGAATTATTTGGCCAAAATATCAATAGTACCAAGAGACTTTGCAGACCACTTTTGACATGTTCGATCAGTCACAGTACCTTCTCCATACACTGCACAGATCTTTTTTTGAATTTCAGCTGAGTTTTTACCTTTCCTGAAATAATAAAGTATAATACACAGAAAATGTTGCATATATTTTTTCATCTTCCGTATTAAAATAGCTGAAGAAAATTTCACTAATTTTGATGTTTTTTAAAAATGCACACTAATATGACAGCTGTCACAATACAATCTAATAAAATTGTTTCAAATAAAGTTAAAGACAACTAAGCATTACTAGGGCCATCGTACAGAAAAGAAAAAAGAAAAAAAAAAAAAACCTAAACAAACCTTTTGGCCAATCCAATACCTTTGCTATACATCATGATGTGACCTGGGGCAGGGGACCTATGTATTTTCTGTGCCAATTGTAGGAGTGGCCACCACATTTCCCTAAATGATACACAGCCCACCCAAAGAAATTTCATATGGTTTGCAACTCAAAAATGCCCCCCTCAATACAGAATATATAAAATCAAATAGACCCTTAGAACATCTTCACATGAATATTTCTAGGCCAGAGGAATGTGTTGTGTGTGAGCCTCTTTCCTCAAACCAGTTTCTCCTTCCTCCTGTATGCTTCTGTACCCATTTATATTGCAACTTATTCATGAAAGTAGAAACTGTCATGTTCACCTGTGTATCTGTTGAATAGTCCCTGGTTCTTAGTAGACATTCAGGAAATATTAGTTGAATGAAAGAATTATATAGAATCTATTTTCAAAAAGCTTCTCTCCATCAATTAGAGACATCTGGACCAAAGATTCTCTAGTTAGCATATATAACATGGGAAGGGTTAGCATTGATTTGGGAAAGAAATGTCATTAAAGGATCAGAGAGATGATTACAGAGAGAAATTATTTTGAGACAAAATTAGGATGTCTCTTAGAGGCAAAATGTTCAAAATGGGAATGGATTGGTTTGGTTCAATTAATTCTCAGTATGGGGAGGTAATCTATTTTTGCATCCATTGTCCAACAGTAAAAATTATTCTACTGCTCAGAATATATGTCTTTTGGCTTCCACCAACCTTTACCCTAATTTGCTTTACTCACATCTTCACATAGCTTTATTCAAGTCTATATAATTAATGCACAGAGCCCTTTTCAAATCTTCACATAGTTTTATTCAAGTCTATATAATACACAGAGTCTTTTAGAAAAGCTTCCTTCTTAAGATTAAAATAATTTTAAAATACATTCTTCTTTTGTTAAAAACATAACAGCATACTGAATTCTGTGCTGTTCGAGTCCATAGTTGTTATATTTTAATTTGTATTTTCATGATATATACTTCCTATCCTTTGCCCCCTTTTCTGTGGGCAAGCCTATGGAATTGCACCATAGTACTTTGAAGTAAATATTTTCCCCTTTTATTTATGAACCTAAACTTGTACTAGCTTTGGGGTACTTTACAGTCTTTAAGATATATTTCTAAAATTTGAGTTTTAAAACCAATCAAAATTTAAAATTATAATGGTTTCTTGTCAGACAAAGAGATTGTCCCGGAAATCTTTTCTTAAAGTAATGAAAGTAATATTAACTTAGAATATACAGAATGGCTTTCATGAAAATTACTTTTTAAAATATTTGTAACATTTTGGTTATGTGCGCTATAATTTAATTAAACTATCTGCTTTTATAAATTGATTTTTGCTTATATCTGCTCCCATGATATATTCATTTTTGGTATGTCAATGACCATCCATATTTATTGAAAAAAATCTTAACGGTGAAGATAGCAGAGGTTCTGTGTTCAAACCACTTATCCACTTCTCAAATTCCTAAAAAACAAAAATTCTTCTTCAAACAAATGTTTAGTGTAACAGAGGTGGACTTTTATTATACTTCAGGTAACTTTAAATATTAGTATATAACTATCAAAAGTTGATACTGATGACTTGGGGTGGGAGAAAGTAAGGTAAAATGCATACATATATTGATATATCTACAGGTCCTTATCAATTAAATCTAGTAACCTTAATATTTTCCAATAAAACTGCATAATTTTAAACACCATTAGTTGTTCTGTTCATTTTTTTCTAGAGGAAGCTAAATATCTGAAAAGAGGCTTTTAAAAATACTATATTGGCTATATTATATATTGTGGTTAGTTGTGGCAACATCATAATGAACTTTTCAACTAAAAAATACATATTTTTTAAAACTTGCTAAAATGGTAATAGAAGATACAGAACAGATGTTTAGAAGTTTGAAAGACTCATCAGCTATAAATGACAGCTTTAAGATAGATTTCTTTTTTTTCATATGTTTTTATTTTTTATTTTTGGTATTTTATTTTTTTAAGTATATTTTATTGATTATATTGTTACAATAGTTCCGATTTTTTCCTTTGCTACCCTCTGCCCAGTAACCCCACACCCAGCAATTCTACACCCCTTCGTTCAGGCCCATGGGTCATGCATACAAGTTCTCTGGCTTCACCCCTTCCTATATTTTTTTTAATAATTAATTAATTTTTTATAATGTTAAAAAATAACAGTCACTCCCTCTAGACTTAAGACCCTTTATAATCTTATAAAAGACAATGGGCAAAGGTCTTGTGCTCCTCTACTGCTTCAAGCTGGGCATGGTCGTTGTCCTACCTATCCTTGGGTCCAGAAACCCCTAATAAGAGTCGGGGTGTGGAGGGGAGGGTGGCTTTCCCACATGGGGAAGGATCTTGCAGACTCCAGATCTGTGGGCTGTCCCCAGACAACGGTGTGCTTGGTTTAACAGGCTGGCATCCTTGCTGTATTCTGGAGGCAACAGATTTGGCAACAGGGTTAAAAGGCATCATTTAATCCATAACCACTAGATGAAAACAGGCAGGTATTAATTTTTCAATGTCCCACATTAGGGAAAAAAATGGCTTCTTTGGAGGAAGGTGGGCCAGGCATGTCACACCTGTTCAAAACCCTTTTTCCCACTATACTTAATTTGGGCTGAGAAAAATATTTTAGGTTTCCCCACTCTCAGACCTCTGGACTCTTTCTGTCCAAGCCATTAGGATAGAAAAGAGAAACCAGTTTTAAAGTGAAGCTGACAGAACACCCCATACTTCACCAACCCAGCCACTTAGTTCAGCCAAACTGTTGAGTCTCAGGAGGCAGCGATGCAGACAGGATTAAGTGAGCCCTATACATACAGACAATCACTCAGGTAATAAAATCATAGGCTTATGCCATTTGAAAACAGAAAACACATGTTAATTTATGCAACATAACCCACAAACCAGTCTCTAAATCTGTAAGACTGTATTATTGAAAAGACATCCAATTGCAAGGCATTTGACATTCTTCATGCCTGTAAATTAAGCATCTTTGATGATGTCACAGACCTAGTTTAACTTTCAAATGAAAACAAACTTAAAATGAAAATAAACTTTAAAGACAGTTAGTTACATTAGTTTTATAGTCTACCACTGAACATTGTGATTTCCCTTGAATCGCCATTTTTCTCCTTAAGATTACCCTCCTTGTCATTAAAAGGACTGCATTAAGTCCATTTTTAATTTATCCTGTTCATTTGCATAAACACAATAAGAGCTGCAAATGATCACATATGATCTTTAAGTCTGCTTTGCTGGAACTCACTTACACCAGGAACTTTTACGGTGACTTTCAGTCTTCCCTTCAGGGAACACGAGCTGAGCCACATACCTGATATTCAGCCTTACCTGTAAACACCTGTCTTTTCCAAGCCCTTCAGGTTTTTCATTGTGCCTTAAGGTCTCTTCTAGCCATCTTTCAGGAAAGCAACCTTTGTTCCTTCCCTGGAAAGATTGCCATGGACCACACAACCTACCAGTGTATCAGGCCTTTTTTCCCATGGGCTTTTCTTACCTTCGAAGGTCAATCCTAGTTCCTCAGGGCTTTTTGGTAACAACCAGAGCCAAAGCATGTCTCCTTTAGGCATGACATTCCAGTCAAAGTCTTGGTCAACAAAACCTCTATTAACAACATTTTTGTTTTATGCAAAGACCCTTATGTCATTACTTATGTCTTCAGAATGTCAAATTCTGGAGGGATCAGGTAGGGAGAAAAATATACAGTGTGAAGGAAAATTCTTGTCCTTCTAATATTTACTTAAATTGCATTTCCATTCTTCATATTTTCTTTTGTTCACTTTCCTACATATTAGGTGTTTTTTGGGGTGGGGAGGGCTGATTCAGTTTGCTGATTCAGTTATGAATTTATTTTGCTTTCATTTTCTTCCCCACTAAAAATTTTTATTTGTTTTTCTTTTTTTCTTTTTAAAGTATATTTTATTGATTATGTTGTTACAGTAGTTCCAATTTTTTCTCCTTTGCTCCCCTCTGCACAAGACCACAACTCCCTCCAGCAATCCCACCCTTCTTAGCTCATGTCCATGGATGGTGCATATAAGTTCCTCGGCTTCACCCTTTCCTATATTATTCTTAACTTCCTTCTGTCTATTTTGTATCAATTAATTATGTTTCTTAATCCCTGCACTATATCCCCATTTCTCCCCTCTCCCCGCTCCCAGTTGATAACCCTCCAAATGATCCCCATACCTATGATTCTGTTCCTATTATGGTTTGCTTACTGGGAATTTGATTTTATTCTTTAGATTCAGTTATTGATAGTTGTGAGTTTGTTGTCATTTTAATGTTCATAGTTTTGATCTTCTTTCTCTTAAGTAAGTCCCTTTGACATTTCATATAATAATGGCTTGGTGATGATTAACTCCTTTAGCTTTACCTTGTCTGGAAAGCACTTCATCTGCCCTTCCATTCCAAATGATAGCCTTGCTAAATAGAGTAATCCTGTTTGCAGGTTGCCTTTCATCACATTGAATACTGCTTGCCAGTCCCTTCCTGCCTGCAAAGTGTCCTCTGAGAAATCAGCTGATAGTCCTATAGGCACCCTCCTGTAAGCAACTCTCTGCCTCTTTCTTGCTGCCCCTAGGACTCTCTCTTTATCTTTCACCTTTGACATCTCAATCATGATGCGTCCTGGTGTGGTCCCCTCTGGGTCCAACTCACTTGGGACCCTCTGTACTTCCCAGACCAGTATGTCCATCTCCTTCACAAAATTTGGGAAGTTTTCCTCATTTTTTTCAATTCTTGCTTCCTCATTCTGCACTGGTTGATTGTTTTTTCTTCATTATGTTCCAAATCATTGATTTGAAACACAGTTTCCTTCCCTTCACCATTGGTTTTGTGTTGATTTTTCTTCATTTCACTTAGCATAGCCTTCACCTCTTCTATTATGCATTTGCCATACTCAAGCATATCTGTCAAGCCTGTGAGCGTCTTTATCACCAGTATTTTGAATTCTGCATCTGTTAGGTTGTCTAACTCCTCATCTGTTAGGTTGGCTATCTCCTCATCACTTAGTTCTCCCACTGGAACCTTGATCTGTTTCCCCTTTTGGGCCATACTTTTCTGTCTCTTCGTTCTGACAGGTTGTGTTTGTTTGCCTCCACATCCCAAGTAGAGCTGTCACTCCTGTTATGTTGTAAGTGGTGGAGGGATTCATCAGTACAGGGCGACCTGTTTTACCACGTTGTGGTGCTGTATGTGGGTGAGGGGTCCAAGAGGAAACAATGCCGCCTGCCCAGCACTCGCAGCTTTTCCAGGCACCTCTCCCACTTCCACAATGGACTGGCACCCCTCTAGCTGCTGTCCTGACCATCGTTCCCAGAGTGAGTGGGTCTGCGGATGGTCTAGGACCATGGGGGCCATTTACATAAGCAGACTCTCTTGAGGCCAGCAATTTCTGCCTCCACCCCAACCCAAACTGGTCTGCACAGTCAGAAGCAATGAGGCCTGATTTTCCCCTGTGCTGGGACCAGGAGCTTCTAGGTCTGGTGAGGAGCTGGGAACATTCCTCAGATGTCCCTCCTGACTTTAAAACATGTGACTGCACTTTCCGCTGGCCTGCTGCTGCCACCGCTGCTGCTGCCACTGCACCGCATCCTCTCTGCCCCTCCTACCTGTCTGGATGAGTATTTACTCTTTATATCTTTGTTTGATGGACTTCCATGCAGTTTTATTTTCTGTAAATTCTGGTTGTTTCTAGTTCTGACATGGTTGTATTCTTTCCTAGTTGTGGAGGGAGACACAGCATGTCTATCTATGCCTCCATCTTGGCCAGAAGTCTGTTTGTTTTTTAATTACAGTTGTTCCACTTTTTGCTCTCATTGCTTCCCTGCTTTCTGCCCACCCTTTTTTCCACAGTCAGTCCTCACACAGTTGTCCATGTCAATGGGTCATTTATACCTGTTCTTTGACTAAACCCTTCCGCTTCTCTCCTCCCTCACTTTTCATTTTTGTCTACCTCTTGTTTACATACCTCTGGTTCTATTTTGCTTGTTTGTTTGTATTGTTCATTAGTCACCTTATTTAGGTGATATCAAAAGGTATTTTTCTTTCATTGCCTGGTTTATTTAACTAAGCATAATTCTCTCTAGTTCTATCCATGTTGCTGCAAAGGGTAGAAGTTTATTTTTTCTTTCTACTACATAGTACCCAGTTTGTAAGTCTACCAGTTTTTGATCCACTCATCTACAGATGGGCACTTGGGTTGTTTCCAGCACTTGGCTATTATAAATAGTGCTGCTATTAACATAGGGGTTCATAAGTTCTTTTGAATTGGTGTTCCAGAATTCTACAGATATAAGCCTAGCAACAGAATTGCTGGTTGAAAAGGTAGTTCTATTTTTAGTTTTTTGAGGAAAATCCAAACTGTTTTCCATAGTGGCTGCACCAGTTTGCATTCCCACCACAGTGTACTAGGGTTCCTTTTACTCCACGTTCTCTCTAGCACATGCTGTTTGTTGATTTGTTGGTGATGACCATTCTGACAGGTGCGGGATGGTATCTCATTGTGATTTTTATTTGCATCTCTCAGATGGCTAGTGATGTTGAGCATTCTTTCATATATCTATGGACCCTCTGTGTGTCCTCTTTGGATAAGTGTTTGTTCAGGTCGATTGTCCACTTTTTAATTGGGTTGTCTGTCTTCTTGGTGTTGAGTCATATAAGTTATTTATATATTTTGGAGACCAATCCCTTGTCTGAGGTATCATTGGCTAATATATTTTCCCATATGGTTGGTTCCCTTTTAATCTTGCTGATGTTTTCTTTTGTTGAGCAGAAACTCTTTAGTTTGATGTGGTCCCATTTGTTTATTCTTTCCTTTATTCCCCCTGCCTTAGGAGATATATCAGTGAAAACATTGCTATGTGAGATATCTGAAATTCTCTTGCCTATGTTTTCCTTTAGGACTTTTATGGTGTCATGGCATACATTTAAGTCTTTGATCCATCTCGAGTTTATTCTGGTGTGTGATGTAAGTTGGTAATCTACTTTCTTTTTTTTGCATGTCCCTGTCCAGTTCTCCCAACATCATTTGTTAACGAGGCTCTTTTCACTCCATTTTTTGTTCCTTCCCCCTTGTCAAATAGTAGTTGACCATATAGACCTGGGTTTATTTCTGGGCTCTCTATTCTGTTCCATTGATCTATATGTCTGTTCATATGCCAGTACCAGACTGTTTTGATTATCGTGGCCTTTTAGTATAGTTTGTTATCAGGTACTGTGATTCCTCCTAATGTGTTCCTTTTCCTCAAGATTCCTTTGGATATTCATGGTTTTTTTCAGTTCCATATAAATTTTTGAAGTATTTGTTCTAGGTCTGTAGAATATGTCATTAGTATTTTAATAGGGATTGCATTGAATCTATAAATTGCTTTGGGTAGTATGGCCATTTTGATGATGTTGTTCTTCCCATCCAAGAACATGGTATTTGCTTCCATTTATTTGTTTCTTCCTTAATTTCTTTCTTCAGTGTTATGTAGTTTTCTGAGTACAGATCTTTTACCTCCTTGGTTAAGTTTATTCCTAGGTACTTTATTTTTCTTGTTGCTATCGTAAATGGAATTTTTTTTCTAGTTTCTATCTGATATTTTATTGTAATACACCACATAAACAAAATGAAAGACAAAAATGCCTTCAATTTCTGAAGATTGACTTTGTACCCTGCTATTTTGCCATATTTGCTTATTAGGTCAAGTAGTTTTTTGGTGGAGTCTGTAGGGTTTTCTATGTACACTATCATATCATCTGCAAATAATGACAGTTTTACTTTCTCTTTTCCAATTTAGATGCCTTTTATTTCTTTTTCTTGTCTGATTGCTGTGGCTAGAACTTCCAAGACTAGGTTGAATAGGAGTGGGGAGAGTGGACAACCTTTTCTTGTTTCTGATCTCAGGGGGAACATTTTCAATTTTTGCCCATTGAGTATAATGTTGGCTTCAGGTTTCTCATATATGGCCTTATTATGTGGTGGTATGTCCCTCTGTTCCCATTTTGCTGAGTATAAATGGGTGTTCTACTTTATCAAATGCTTTTTCAACATCTATAGATATGACCATGTGGTTTTTTGTCTTTCATTTTGTTTATATGGTGTATTATGTTTATTGATTTCAGAATATTAAACCATCCTTGCATCCCTGGGATGATTCTCACTTGATTGTGTTGTATGATCTTTATAATGTGCTGCTTGATCGAGTTTTTCAATATTTTGCTGAGAATTTTAGCATCTATGTTATCAGCGATATTGGCCTGTAGTTTTCTTTCTTTGTTGTGTCTTGACCTGGTTTTGAAATTAGAGTAGGGAAAGTTTGGGAGTCTTCCTTTTTGGATTTTTTGGAATAGTTTGAGAAAGATAGAAGTTGGTTCTTTTCTAAATGTTTTGTAAAATTCACCTGTGAAGCCATCTGGTCTAGGGCTTTTTTATGCTGGAAGTTTTTTTTTATTACTGCTTCAAAAACACTAGTTCTTATTGGCCTATTCATGCTTTCTGCTTCTTGATTCAGTTTTGGAAGATTATATATTTTCAGAAATTTGTCCATTTCATCCAGTTGTCAAATTTCTTGTGATACAGTTGTTCATAATAATTTCTTACAATTCTTTGCATTTCCGTGGTATTGGTTGTGATTTAACCCTTTCATTTCTGATTTTATTTATTTGGGTCCTTTCTCTTTTTTTTCTTTTTCTTTTATTTTTTTTAAGGATTTTTTTAAAGAAATAATTTATTTTTTTGTTTATTTTATTTTTAGAGAAAGTGGAAAGGAGAAGGCGAGGAAGAGAAACATCACTGTGTAAGTGCCTCTCACTCACGCCCCCAACTGGGGACCTGACGTTCAACCTAGTAATGTTCCCTGACTGGGAATCGAACCAGCAACACTTGGCTCGCAGGCCGACACTCAATCCACTGAGCCACAACAGCCAGGGATTTCTTTTTTTCTTGATGAGACTAGTTAAAGGCTTGTTGATTTTGTTTATGTTTTCAAAGACCCATCTCCTAGTTTTATTGATCTTTTGAATTGTTTGTTTAATCTATGTTAATTAATTCTGTTCTGATCTTGATGATTTCCTTCCTTCTACTCACTCTGGGCTTTGTTTGTTGTTCTTCCTCCAGTTCTTGTAGCTGTAGGGTTAGGTTTTTTATTAGAGATTCTTCTATTCTTTTTAGGTAGGTCTGTATTGCTATGAACTTTCCTCTCAAAACTGCTTTCACTGTATCCCATAGGTTATGTGTTCTATGTTCATTATCATTTGTTTCCAGGAACTTCTTGACTTCTTCCTTGATATTATTGTTAACCCATTCATTATTTAATAGCATGTTATTCATCCTCCATGAGTTTGAATGTTTTTGAGTTTTTTCCTTGAGGTTGATTTCCACTTTCAAGCCATTGTGATCTAAGAAGATGCTTGATATAATTTCAATATTCTTGAATTTGTTGAGGCTTGTTTTGTGTCCTACCATGTTGTCTATCTTTGAATATGTTCCATGTGCACTTGAAAGGAATGTATATTTTGCTTCTTTGGTGTGAAAAGTTCTATATATACCAACTAAGTCCATTTGATCTAGAGTGTTGTTCAGTGCCTCAATATTCTTGGCGTTTCTTTGCTTTGAAGAGATGTCCAATTTCACAATGGGGTGTTAAGGTTCCCTACTATGAGTATGTTGCTGTCTTTATCCTTCCTGAAGTCTTTCAAAATTTTCCCTACATATTTGGGTGCTCCTATGTTGGGTGCATATATGTTTATAAGTGTGATATCTTCTTTTAGATTTTTTCCTTAAATATTATGAAATCTCATTCTTTGTCTCTTCTTATGGCCCCTGCTGTGAAATCTGTTTTGTCTGATATAAGTATTGCTACCCCAGCTTTGTTTTTCATGTCCACTTGCTTGAAATATATATTTTTTATTCCTTCACTTTCAGTCTGCATAAATCTCTTGTTCTAAGGTGGGTCTCTTTTAGACAGCATATATGTGGGTCAAGCTTTCTAATCCATTCAGCTACCGTATGTCTTGATTAGTGCATTTAATCCATTTACATTTAAGATTATTATTGATAGGTACTTATTTATTCATTGTCATTTTCCCCTTTTGTACTTGTATTCCTCTCTGTCTCTCTCTGTTTCTTCATCTTCTTAAAGCAGACCCTTTAGCATCTCTTGCAATGTTGGTTTGGTGGAGATGTATTCTTTTAGCTTTCTTTTGTCTGGGAAACTCCTTATTCACCTTCCATTTTGAATAATAGCCTTGCTGGATAGAATATTCTTTGTTATAGGCCTTTGCTTTTCATTGCCTGGAATATTTTTTGCCATTCCCTTCTGGCTTGTAGTGTTTCTGTTGAGAAATATGATGCTAGCCTTATTGGAGCTTCCTTGTATGTTATTACCTGTTTCTCTCTTCATGTTTTTATGATTCTCTCTTTGTCTTTCAATGCTGCCATTTTAATTATGATGTGTCTTGAAGTGGGTCTGTTGGGGTTCATCTTCATTGGGACCCTTTGTGTTCCTGGACTTGCATGACTTTTTCTCTCCTCATTTTAAGGAAATTTTCTGTCATTAGTTTTTCAAATAGGTTTTTTATCCTTTGCTCCTCTTCTTCTCCTTCTGGTATTCTTATGATACGGATATTATTATGTTTCATTTTGTCCTGCAACTCTCTAAAACCTATTCATTCTTTCTCAGTCTTGTTTAATTTTGTTGCACTCTCTGGGAGTTTTTTTCTACATTGTCCTGCAGCTCGCTGATTTCATCTTCTGCTTCCTCTAGCCTTCTTTTAATTCCTTCTACTGCATTCTTCAATTCAGAAATTGTATTCTTCATTTCCTCCTGACTCTTACTGATAGGTTCTATGTTCTTTATCATGCTGGTGTAATTTTCAGTTAGTTCCTTGTAGTTTTTCTGGAGTTCCTTGTAGTTTCCCTGGAGTTCTTTGTAGTTTTCTTTGAGCTTGCTGAGCTCATTGAGCTTCCTTGTAATTATATGTCTGATAGTTTGCTTACCTCTATTTCATTTAGCATTCTTTCTGGGGATCCTCCTTTTCTTTCAATGGTGGGTTGTTTCTCTGTCCCCCCATTTTCCTGACTCTTCTTGTTTGTTGATGCTTCTTAGATTGATCTGCACTTCCTGGATCTGCCCCTGGTGACATCAGCTCATGTACCACTCTGGACCTAGGCAGCCTGTTGGTGACTATCAGAGATCTACTGTTTTTGTCTGTTGCCTTTAGTTGTTAGTCTATTCAATCTGTGATCAGCTATCAGGCTAAGCACCAAAAGGGTGGGGAAGCTGTATTACTGTGGGCAGGCCTTTTGCTTCCCCTCGGGCTGACACCACTTGGAGGAAAATGGTCTGCCTGTAGCACGGGGAATGAGTCAGCACTGGGACCTGTCTAGCTGCCCCCTCTGTTCTCCCCTTAAAGCCACCACACCAAACTCTCCTCAAGCATCTCCCATCTCTCTGACATTTTTCTGCTTTAGCCCAGGGTAATTGAGTCCCAAAATATATTTGTATGTGATCTGCTTAAGAGCTCTTTTTCTCCAGCTATTTCTTTCAGGCCTGCAAAAAACCCTGTGGCTTTTTGCTCTTCATAGCTGGATGCTCTTTTACTTTCTGCTCTGTTGCTGTAGGCTGGAAGCCTAGCTGGGGATTCATACCCTATCCATCTCAGGTGGAACCCCTGGCTGCTGAGCTGTTTCTCAACCCTCTAGCTGCCACCCATGGTAGCCCAGTCAGTCCTTTCACATTTCCACAGTTCCTACTGGTAATGTTGTGATGAAGAGGCCTTTTCTGTCTCTCCATGGTTATGATTTCTCTCCAGCTAGTGTTCAGTTGGTTATTCCAGATTATTTCTCCACAATTAAGTTGTAATTTCATATTGGTCTTGGGAGGCGGTTAGTGTAGCTTCCACTTACTCTTCCACCATCTTGGATCCTCTAATATAGACTTTCTTAAAGCTTCAAATAACTAAAATATGGCATATTATTATTGACTAAGAAAGATTATTTGAAAGGCCCATTCAATCTGGAGAATACTTACTGGACTTATTGATTTCAGGAAATATTTGTGTGCTATTTTGAAAAACTGAAGTGTGTCACATTCCCAGTACAAGTAGCTTGAAAATAGGCTGAATGGAGAGCATTGATATAATTCAATATTCCTACCTTCTGCATGCTTTCTTTAAAGAAGTCTTCATTGTATTTCTTTCATGAAATTCTATAATTTCTGAAAGCAAGATTTTAGAAAATATTCCTAACCAAATATTCCCAATACTTTATAAAATTTAAATTGAGATAGTAAAAACAAAAGGAGTATTTTTACAAACTTAAGAGTTTTTATCTTCTAGGTGGGAAAGAGTATGTAAAACATCTCTTCTGATCTATTATCTTATCTATATGTTTTTTGTAAGAAGTGACTTTATGCCTTTTATATTTAGGAAAACTACAAATTAAGAATGTGGGTATTAGATAAAAATCTTTATAGGATTACAAGAACAATGTTAATTGCTCCGAACTTCAACTATCTGATAAAAAGACATATACTATCCTTACCTCATTTTTCAGGGCCATTAAAAAGCTTAAATGAGCACCACTATCAATGATATACATTGGGGTGATATCAGCATCATTGAAAGGGAGAGAGGAGGAAAGAGAGAACCCAGAAAGTAATAATATCAAGCTCAAACTGGAAGCTTAAAAGACAGTCTCTCGTATCTATTTTAGCACTGATCTCATATTGACTGGCTGTTGGAGAGAAATACAGCTGTCCCATGTAGGTAAATGTGAACCATGGACAAATCTTCACAATGAAAATATGGATGATTTTTGACATGGGTGGTTTTATTTGTTTATTTATTTGCTGTTTCTAAATATTTTACAACAAACAGAACTTGATTTTACACTGAGAAAAACATTTCATGTAAAAATATAATGGAAAGAGTATCTTTTAAAGAATTGTTATAAAAATTAAATAAGATCAATGCTACCCAAATAAATTCAATATAACTTGTTTTAAAAGAAAGCAAAAAAAGAATTAAATAAGGTATTATAATAAAGCACCATGGAAATGTGACCTTTTATTCTTTATTAGAATGCTTGTAGAGAGAGGGGAAAATAAGTAGGAAGAAAGAAAGAGAAACATTGATGGATTGCCTCCCATACATACCCTAACCAAGAATCAAACCAGAAATCTTGGAAACCTGAATATTCACCCTAACCAGGAATTGAACCCGCATCATTTTGGTGTACTGGATGATACTTCAACCAACTGAGCCACCACTTGGCTAGGGATTGACTGAAGAAATTTTGTTACTCCTTTCTTTCCTTCTTTCTTTCTCCCTCTTTCTCTCTCTCTCTCTCTCCCCCCTCTCTCCTTCTCCCACCTCTCTCCTTTCCTTTTTTCCCTTTTCTTCCCTTTCCTTTCTTTTCCTTTTTTTCTTGTGCATTACCTAATAATTTTCCATGTAATATTTCTATCTTTTTTATGTGTATCCTTTTAAGTGTGACATATGAATATTTTCAACATGAGTTTACTTGTTCATAATGAGCAATTGTAATAAGTTATGATTTGGACTATTTATTTTTGTCATTTTTCTTTCTATTTTTATGGTTATTTATCATTTTTTGTTTGTTCTATATTGACTTAGCTGTTGCTATTTTCTTTTTATTTCAAAAGTATATATCCTTTAAATATTTTTACTGAATTTCTTTGCTTTTCAAAAACATTTTCAGAATTTTATTCTTTAATTATTAAGAACAAGATTTTAGCAGGTTTTCACTATAATACTTCCCACCACACCTCTTATAAGTTGTCTTTTGACCTTTTAGAAAAATGTAAATTAGTGGAGAACTTGATTACTAAAAATAACATAGATACAAGGATTACATTTGGGTTTTCTTTTTTTAAAAAGCATATGTCTAGGAAGAATAAACTTAGATTTTTCTATTCCCTGTAGAGCAGCCAGAGTAGAATGTCATTTTTTTTTCTCTGAAGCCTTCAATGGTTATAATTCCCTTAGAGTAAACCTTAAGTCTTCACAGGGGTCACAAAACCTGACACAATCTGTTTCACATTACCTACCTGACCTCATCTTCTCCTCTCTATTTCCCATCACTCAGCCCACTCTAGCCACATTAACTTCCTTTGTAACCCTTGAACACATTAGCCATGTTCTCACATTTGGGCTTTTCCATGAGCTCTTTCCTCCATCTGACTATTCTTCCACCAGATATGCACATATCTAATTCTTTCACCTCCTTCAAATTTTGACCAAATGTCATTTTATGATAATCATATTTAAAACTCTAGGCCCCAGAACAACAAATCATTCTTACCTTGTTCATTGTTTTCATGTCTGTAACACGTATGTTTTAGTATACTTTATACTTTATCATATTTGTTGTTTATTATCTACACCCAGTTGAATATACATTCACTGGAAGCAGAGGCTTTGTTTAGTTTTCTGCTGTTTCTAAGATTACTAAATGAACTTTAGACTCTGTGACAGAAATTTAAAAAGGGTACAAGAAGATGTTAGTGTTGATTTCAGGAGAACTGAAGTGGTGGCTATACAGTACATGATACCCTCACATGTACTCCTTCATGTCGCCCTGGCTGGTTTAGCTCAGTGGATTGAGCGTCGGCCTGCGAGCTAAGTGTCGCTGGTTCGATCTTCCAGTCAGGGTACATCAGAGAAGGAAAACTCTGACTCCAAAAAACCTCCGCGGCCTTGCGGCATACCTCTTCAGGGGAAAGGCTAAGGGAGTAAACCCCGACAGAAAATCCGGAGCCGGAGTCCCTAAGGCGGTTTGACGTTGTAGTCAACACCGGCAACTCCTGCGGCGCACCTGAAGCCAAGCTGTATTGACTCCGTCTTTCCCTTGGACCCTTCAGCTGCGAAGAGAGGGGGGGTCTACTGCATGGGCAACAGCAGACCCTCCATATTACCCTGCCCAGGCTCTGTAGCTTCAGCGTCATCGCAAGATGTCGATTCAACACGGGAGGAGACAGATACGGTGTCACTCCCGAGTCGGACTGCACAACCATTCTCGGCGGTGCAGATAGACTCTTAAGAAGCTACACCATCGTCTCTCGAGACGGACGGCTGCCGACGACGACGACGACTCCTTCATGACAAATTATCAGTTCCAGTCAAGTTAATACACAGGTTTGCTGTTTATACAGGTTACTAGAAGTACAAAATAGAACTAGAACACTGGAGTACTGTCTTCACCACATACTAGATCACCTTCAGTTAGGATGAAATAATTAAAGTTTACAACACAGTCAAAAAACTACTATAGACATGGCTCATAAAAACTTGTTCATGGTTAAGATATAAACATGAAAAAATTTTAGTGTGGAGAAAGGGTTGTACAATATTGCATAAATAATAAAATCATCATGTCTAAAACCACAAATGTATAACAATACTAATCACAGTGTTACTGGGTACAACAAGGATATGTTGGAAGTTCAGAACAACATGGAAGATGATATGAAGATACAAATAAAATTAAAATATTGTTAATGTGTATTAAATGCTTACTATTTTCAAGGAATTACATTAAGCATTTTACCATATATCAACTCAAATACCCCTCAAGTAACCTGTGTGTTTGGTGTTATTATTATATAATCATTATCCAGATGAGGAAACTCAGGCTTAGGTTATATAAATAACTTATCCAAGGCCATGCAGCTACTCAACATAGCTGTAGACAGAGTCTCAAGTTTAGTTCTGTCTTTGACCAAATTCTAGATTTTTACTTCTACTATGATGTTGCATCTAATCAAAGAGATGACTGGAGTCCTATGAGAAAATGACAGCAAGCAAAATCTGCAGGGAAGAAAAATAAGATGTTTCTTATTCAATAATTGAATAGATGAGAGGGAGGAAGAAGAAGGAAAAAATGGAACTCTATGACTAAATCCAATTGATCCAGAATTCATCATGGAGAATATAGTTCTTACACAAGCAAAGCATAGAGAAAAATAAACTTTAGAAGAGTTAGTTATACCTGAAATTTGTAGAGGGAAAAAATAAAGAGCAAATATAGTGAAGAAGGAATTCAAAGGATTTCTAATCCCAGAGGAAGTGGTACTCTACCATAAGGACCAAACAGAGGGAATCTGAATGAGAAATTTTTATTAAACTTATTTTCTATCTTTGTATCTTTTTTAATTATTAAAAAAATCCTACATTTCTCTCATTCTTCTTGTTTATATTTTTTCTTTCATTGTCTCTACTTTGTCTAGTCAGAATTACCACCCCTTGCACATTGGTTTTCATCCAGTTCCAGCTAAAATACTTTTTCGCCTTTCCATAAATTCTCTATATTAAAAACATCTGATTATAAATATTGCTTTTATTTTGCATTGCCATTGGTACTATTTCTTCATTTAATTATCAACATTTTTTTGGAGATCTTTAAAAGAAGTAGAACTTTATTTCTTATATAGTGTTTAATCTTATAGGAATTTCCTAATGTTTACTATGTTGATACTAGATTTTCTTTTTTCTGAAAAAGTAATTCCACTTTTGAACATTTTTATTACATTTTATTTCACAGCTTTATTATTCCTTTAAATAAGTCATCTGATTTACTGGTTCATTTTCTTTTCTTTTCTTTTCCTTTTTATGAATTTTTTAGGTGATAGTTTAAATAATAATAATTTGGAGTCTCTACTCAAGTGTTTAATTTATTAAATTTAACATTACTAACATTTATTCTCTCTATTCACAATGCATTGTTACACATTATGAGCATTTTTATCCTTTGAATGCCCAATTTTTTTGATGTGGTAAACATACATGCTTATTTAGAAAACATTTCCTCCATTGACTTGCATGGAAGTTCAAATGAGTGCAGTTATTTTTTATATACCATATATCTATTCAATTACCATCCTTGTGCTAATTCATGAGTAAGAAAATTAATTTAAAATAATTTATGCTCTAGTGCTCGCTTCGGCAGCACATATACTAAAATTGGAACGATACAGAGAAGATTAGCATGGCCCCTGAGCAAGGATGACACGCAAATTTGTGAAGCGTTCCATATTTTTATGGTAAGACGCAAAAATAACCCCTCAATGAAAAGAAAAGAGGAATCCTAAGAAAGAGAGATAGATGAAATAGACATAGCCCAAATGTCAGACATTGAATTCAAAACAATGGTGGTAAAGAAGCTCAATATACTCGACATCCTTAAAAATAACTATGACAACCTCCAAGGAAGTTATCAGCAGCTCCAAGAAAATTACAAGGAACTTGCAGAGAACTACACCAGCATAAAAAAAGACATAGAAACTGTTAACAAGAACCAGGAAGAATTGAAGAATTCAATCTCTGGACTGAAAAACACAGTAGAATCAGTCAAAAGCAGACTAAACAAAGCAGAGGATCGGATTAGTGAGTTAGAAGGTAATGTAGAGAAAAACTCCCAGACAATACAGCAAAATGAAAAAAGATTAAAAAAATATGAACAAGATGTAAGGGAATTACAAGATAGCATGAAAAGAAATAATATCAGGATCATCAGAATTAGAGGCGGAGAAGAAAAGGAGCATGGAATTGAAAAACTGATAGGAGAAATAGTGACAGAAAATTTTCCGAACCTGACGAGAGAAAAAGTTACACAAGCTCAGGAAGCACAGAGAGTGCCAAAGAAGAGGAACCCCCAAAAACCCACTCCAAGGCATATCATAATTAAAATGGCAACATTTCAAGACAAAGAGCGAATCCTAAAAGCAGCAAGAGAAAAACAGCAAATAACTTACAAGGGAGCTCCAATAAGGCTATTGACCGATTTCTCAACAGAAACATTACAAACCAGAAGGGAATGGTCAAAAATATTTCAAGCAATGAAAAACAAAGGCCTACAACCAAGAATACTCTACCCAGCAAGACTCTCATTCAAAATAGAAGGTGAAATAAGGAGTTTCTCAGACAAAGGAAGACTAAAAGAATACATCTCCACCAAACCAACATTGCAAGAGATGCTAAAGGGTGTGTTCTAAGAAAAAAGAAGAAAAGAACAAGAGAGGAGAGGAACAGAGGTACAAAGGGCAATGAAAAAATACATGTCAATAATAACCTTAAATGTAAATGGATTAAATGTTCCAATTAAAAGACATAGGGTAATGGAATGGATAAGAAAACAGGACCCACATATTTGCTGTCTACAAGAAACACACCTCATAAAAAAAGATTTACACAGACTGAAAGTAAAGGGATATAAAAAAATATTCCAAGCAAACGGACCGGAAAAAAAAGCCGGGGTAGCAGTCCTCATATCAGACAAAACGGATTTCAAAGCAAGCGCAATAAAAAGAGACAAAGAAGGACATTTCATAATACTTAAAGGAACAAGACATCAAGAAGATATGACATTGATAAACGTATATGCACCCAACATAGGATCACCCAAATACATAAAGCAAATACTAGAAGACCACAAAAAGGATATCAACAACAGCACACTCATAGTAGGGGACTTCAACACTCCATTATCAACAATAGACACATCTTCAAAGCAAAGAAACACCAAGGATATACAGGCATTGAACAACACACTAAACCACATGGACCTAACTGATATATATAGAACTTTCCACCCCAAAGAAGCAAAATATGCATTCTTTTCAAACGCACATGGGACAATTTCAAAGATAGACCACATGATAGGACACAAAACAAGCCTCAACAAATTCAAGAAAATTAAAATCATATCAAGCATCTTTTCAGATCACAATGCCTTGAAACTAGAAATCAACCTCAGAGAAAAAAATCAAAGACACCCAAACTCATGGAGATTGAATAACATGTTATTAAATAATGAATGGATTAACAATGACATCAAAAAAGAAATCAAGAAATTTCTAGAAACTAATGATAACGAGCACACAACAGCCCAAAACCTGTGGGACACAGCAAAAGCAGTCCTGAGAGGGAAGGTCATAGCAATACAGGCATATCTGAAAAGGATAGAAGACTCTCAAATAAAAAACCTAACCATAAAGCTACAAGAACTAGAACAACAACAACAAACAAAGCCTAGGGCAAGAAGAAGAAACGAAATCATCAAGGTCAGGGCAGAACTAAATGACATAGAGACTAAACAAACAATCCAAAAGATCAACAAAACTAGGAGCTGGTTCTTCGAAAAAATAAACAAAATCGACAAGCGTCTAGCCAATCTAATCAAGAAAAAAAGAGAGAAGACCCAAATAAACAAAATCAGAAATGAAAGAGGAGAAATCACGACTGATACCACAGAAATACAAATGATAGTTAGAAATTACTACAGACAACTGTATGGCAAGAAATTTGACAATCTAGAACAAATGGACAAATTTCTAGAAACATACAACCTTCCAAAACTGAATCAAGAAGTGGAAAGTCTCAACAGACCAATAACAAAGAAGGAAATTGAAACAGTAATCAAAAATCTCCCTGCACACAAAAGCCCTGGACCGGATGGCTTCACAGGCAAATTCTACAAAACATTCAGGGAAGAACTAACTCTTATCTTCCTCAAACTGTTCCAAAAAATCCAAGAAGAGGGGAAAATCCCAAACTCTTTCTATGAAGCCAGTATTATTCTAATCCCCTAACCAGGTCAAGACACAACAAAGAAAGAAAACTACAGGCTAATATCACTGATGAACATAGATGCTAAAATCCTCAATAAAATATTGGCAAACAGGATCCAGCAATACATCAAAAAGATCATACATCACGATCAAGTGGGCTTCATTCCAGGGATGCAAGGATGGTTTAATATTCGCAAATCAATAAATATAATACATCACCTAAACAAAATGGAAGACAAAAATCACATGATCATATCAATAGATGCAGAAAAGTGCTGGAAACAACCTAAGTGCCCATCTGCAGATGAGTGGATCAAAAAACTGTGGTACATTTACACAATGGAATACTATGTAGCAGAAAGAAAGAAGGAACTCTTGCCATTTGCAACAACATGGATGGAACTAGAAAGAATTTTGCTTAATGAAATAAGCCAGGCAAAGAAAGAAAAATACCATATGATATCACCTAATACAGGAAACTAAAGAACTAAATAGAACAAAGAGCAGAATAGCAGTCAATAGGGGGGAGGGGGGAGGGAGAGAAGGGGGATAAGTAAGGGAAGGGTTTAGTCAAAGAACATATATAAATGACTCATGGACATGGACAACGGGGAGGGATATGATTGCAGGAGAGGGGGTGGGTTGGGTTGGGGAGAGAAATTGGGAGAAAAGGGGACAACTGTAATTGAAAAACAAAAAAAAAAAAAAAAAAAAAAAGAAACCCTGTACCATTTACCTATCAAAATAAAATAAAATAAAATAAAATAATTTATGGTCTAAATTGAGGTTATTTGCAATTATAAATGTGATTGATACAATAATTCAAAAGAAAATATATATCTATGAATTTGTTTATATTTTTTGTTAGTCTATTTTGTTCATTAGGTTCCACACACAAGTGAAATTATATTGTATTTGTCTTTTTCTGACTGGCTTATTTCACTTAGTATAATACTCTCCAGGTCCATCACTGCTGTTGCAAAAAGTAAGAGTGTCCTCTTTTTTATGGCCGAGTAGTATTCCATTGTGTAAGTGTACCATAGTTTTTTAATCCACTCATCTACTGATGGGCAGGTACCTGGACTGCTCCAAATCTTGGCTATAGATACAGAGAACAGACTGACAGCTGTCAGAGGGGAGGGGGAAAGGGAGGGTAGAAAAGGTAAAGAAATTAAGCAAAACAAAACAAAACAAAAAAACCACCTCATAGACAGAAAATAGTATGGTGATTACCAGAGAGAAAGGGGGAAAGGGGGCTGGGGTGAGGCAGTATATTAAGGATCTAGGAAAATTCCTGGACAAGTGGAATGGAGAAACTGAGACATGAAAATTAAACAAGGCTGGACAATTTGAGTGGCTGATAGCCAGCTGGTGAATCACAAGAACTTATCTCCCTTAAGCAAGAATACTTGAGAGGGAATGGCTCGTACCTCCCCTCTTTAACCAAAGAATAGATAACTTAAATCTCCCTGGCCTGGAAAATAAAGAACAAAGACCCAATTAATTCATTTGTGCTGAGGACAAATGCAGTCATGGAAACAAATAACAAAAAAAAGTAAAATTAAAAGCTGGATTGACCCAAGATAAAAGTAAACAGTATAAAAGACCAAAGAATATTCTCATACTCCCATGTGCTCATTTTGGTGCATCAGCATATTAAAAATGCAACTAGAAAACTAATGAATGTTCTGCTAAAACACTTCTCTAAGATGTCAACCACAGAAAGAAGGTAAAAAGCCCTTAGAACAAAGACACAGTGTGAGCTCACACTAGAGCATGACCATGCCCCTTCTCAGGCATGAACTTTTTATTCAAAGTGTCCCAAGGAGACTTGTAGCCAGGGGAGCAGTGGGCAGTGGCAGCTTGACTCAGGCTTACCTCCTGATCCTGTCTTCATGGCCCCCTTTTTCTCTTACTTCCTAGGTGAGCTAACAGCAAAATACTGCCTTGGCTCACTCCTTTCCTGTAACTTTTCTGGGGATCCAGCAGAATACCTACCACCCAGTCTCTCTCCTATTACTTCTTCTACCCTAAGTATTTGCTTTAAGTCCCTCCTTTGTTTCACAGTACCTAGCCTTAATAAGTGTATTCCCCAAATCACCTGGACTCATGCTGTGAAATCTTTCCTATACAAAGTCAAGAACCCACACACCACATGCTGGCCTGACGCAGACTTGCTTCTGGTTCATTCCTGTTTGGTAACAGGGGGAGGTAGGAGAGGGTAAAGAGGGGATAAATGCTGATGGAAAGAAACTTGACTTGGGGTGATGAACATATAATACAGTATACCAATGAAGTATTATAGAATTTTATCCCTGAAACCTATATAATTTTATTGACCAATGTCATCCAATAAATTCAATTTATAAAATAAATACAAATAAATAAATAAATAAACTCATCAAATTTGAAAGTAGTAAAGTATACAGTTGGAAAGTAATTTGGTGCATGGTATTCAAAATGTATAGAAATGACATCACTTTTAACAGCACTTTTGTGATCCATCGAGGCTATGATTTTTACATAAGTGGTACTGTTAATGATCTGATAGGAATAGAGGGCAGTGATTATTTAAAATATACAAATTATTCTTCATCTCTTTGTAGATTAGTTAGATGATGCTTGAACCACTGATGGACTTCAAGGTTGGCCATACTGCCAGCAGGGATGTCAGTTAAAAGGTTCCTGTGAGATGCTAAATGGAATGAGAACTTACTTCTAAAACTCACATATCATAATCTTAAGCCCTAGTCGTCAGAATGTGACAATATTTGCAGACAGGCTTTTAAGGATGTAATTAAGGTTAGAAGTGGTCCCCAAGGCTTCCCTAATTCGATATGGCTAGTCACTTTATGAGAAGAGGTGGTTGATTCACAGGAGCTGATAATAAATAGATGGGGGGGTGAACGAACAAAGGGAGGAAGGAAGGGACATAAGGAGGCTACTTCATCTTCTGACTTGACAAAAGTGGACAAGAATAGATATGGATGCAAATACATTTTCTTGTGCAAGATAAGAGAAGAAATGTTGAGTCATTTACAACTGATGTCCCTAGTTTCCCTGATAAAGTGGAAATCCACATAATCTTAGAGTGAAAGGAGTGATGATTTGTTGAAATGAATGCTAAAGATTTGGAATGGTTGGTTATATGAAAACTAGAACCAAGAATAGTTACATTTTCCTGACGTCAGTGCAAGATGGCGGTTTCAGTGGTGCTGACCCTTTGCTTGCAGAGCTGGCTACCGGGGTTGTGTGCAAGGCTAGTGATGCCATCTCCCCCAACCCTGACCAGGCAAAGGAGATTGGGAGCTGCCTCAGCAATAAGGCTCGGGCCCAGGCCCAGGGATCATAGCAGCAAAAGGTCATGAAGGGTCCCAGCTACATCCAAAAAGTCACACTCTGGCTTGCTGGGGTGCTTGGAGCCAGTGGGACAGTGAGTGTCATCTGTATCTTAGGAAACAACTATGTGGATAAAACTGGTGCCAAGATTCTGATGAAGTCAACAATGGTCCAATTTTGGTACAGTAGTTGCACCAGACATATATTTCAAAGATTATAAGCAGATGACCATCAAATCACCAGCCCCTGCCTTCTCCCAGACCCTCTGTGGGAACTGTACTACCAGCTGCCCTACACACTGGTCTTGGAGTTCACTGGCATCCCCTTGCACCCAGAGTGGTTGCTGGCCACTGGTTGGAGGTTTAAGAAGTGTTCAGGCATCAAGACCTTATTCCAGCAGCTTGTCCCTTTGTATGAAATCATCATGTCAGAGACTGGCATGAATGCATTTCCACCCATCAATAGTGTAGAACCCCATGGCTTCATCTCTTCTCAGACACCCCGTGATACATGAATGTGCACATGTTAAGGACATTTCCTGTCTGAATCGGGTCCTGGCCTGTGTAGCTGTTGTGGACCGCCAGAAGGAAGCCTCCAGTCTACAGCCCTACAATGGTGTCGCTCTTCAGCCCTAGGACAGCAACCTCAATGAATTGGTCTTGTGAGACCTGTCTTCTTTCCTCAAAAAGTGTAGAACAGTGTAGAGGAAGTACAGACCATGTTGGATTGCTATGTCCTGAAGGATGACCCACTGGAGGCTTTTAAATAGAGACAAAGCTGGCTAGAGATGGAGGATCAGCAGCACCTAGCCAAGCTCTCCAAATCCAGCAAGCAAAATATTTCTTGGGCTTTCTCACCAGCTTCTTGCATCCTCCCTCCAAACAGCCCTGACCTCTGGGCCTCTTGAAACTCAGTGCCTGGGTCTCAGATCCCCGATTGTAGTGCTCCATCACTTGGGCAGCAATATGTCCAATAAAGTCCATCCCAGATCTTAAAAAAAAGTTTTTAAGTTTCTTTTTGGACAGTATATACAGTAATGAGCTATAAATTTTCTGAGCCCATATAGATAAGAGTTTTTTTCTGTTTTGTTGTTAAATTTACTGGGGTAACATTGGTTAATAACATCACATAAGTTGTGATGCTAAGACCTGATGGGTAATTGTGGAGGGAGTGCTGGTGTTGGAAAGCTATCACTTTGCAACTATCATGGTAAAGATTGGCTCAGATCAGGACCCTCAATGGAAGCTAAATGCAGGGGAACTTGTTATAGGGAGAAGGATATTTGCATAATTAAAAAGTATCTCCCCACAGATCCCTTATAACTTGTAAGAAAGAAATAAAGTGCATTTATACAGTGGAGAAATAAGGCCACACTTTGACCAATTTATGGCACCATTGAGAAACAGATAAACATCACACACCACTAGATGTGATATCCTAAGAAGGATACAACACATTATCTATTCATTAATTTGACTATGTGGTGAATAAATCATTTATATTTTTTTTTATGAAAAACTAGATTACATTTCAGTGACTGAAAAACACATTTTACATCACTTGCAATATTAATTTGTTAATGGAGGCATATCACCATATAGGCTTAAACTTGTTTTGTTGGCATCTTCATCTTGTATTCTGGTAATATTAAGGGCCTCAAATGAAAGGAGTTTACAGGACTAACAGTCTACTTTAGAGAACCAATAATAATACTTTTTAAAATTAATTTCCCTCCTCCAAAAAGATAGATGGAAAAATTGGAAAATTTATGTTATTCTTTTAATGATTATTTAAAATTGTTGAGATACATAGCTTTCTAAATCATTTTTTTAGCTGACCACTTACCTTGATGTTATACATATTAAATATTTTATGAATTTTATTTGTAGTGTCATTGCAGAAATTCATTTTGGGGAGATCTTTGTCTCATCAGTCATGCATAAAGATGGATTTTTTACTATTTTAAAGTATCTCAGCAACATTTTCCTGCCTTCCCACCCTGGCACTTTCTACCCTACATCTGATCCTTTTAGGTAATCTCTGAAGTATTAGGACTTGTGAAACCATCTAATCCCCATATTGCAGCCTTTCTAATATCTTTCCTCATCCATTAAATACTCTGAGTTGTAAACTTTGATACAAGTAGACAATTGCAAAGTTTAACTGCAAAACTTCACCCCCTAGAAAACACAGACTGGATATGTTAAATTATATTGTAAATAGTTTTCTTCCTACTGGATATAAAATTCAATATAGCCAAGTTCTCTTGATAGAAGGAGAAATATAATCCCTAAATAGAAGCTGGAAAAGGATACTGTCATTGTAAATCACTTTGCCTCCTTTTTAATAATACCAGACCACAAGGGAAAAATGTGGTAGTGCAACCAGTTCAGGAATGTATCAGGTACAACTCTAAATTCTATCTCTCATTATATATGTATTTGTTGAGCAATATCCAGAAAAGATTAGAAGGAGATAGAAACACGGGATTCTGTTTTGAATTTTTGCTTCTGGAAGGTTTCAGGTGGATTACATATATTGGAAAGAAATATACACACATCTCTTTTTTGGATTTATTTGGCAAAGTTTACATATTTTTTTAAAAAGGAGGCTACATAGTACAGGAGCTAATGCAGCATCTGTTATTATGGCTTTTCCATAATGGGACAAATTTCAGGAACAGTCTCGATACAGGTAAGACCCAACCAAAACTAGGAAATTACCAAACTCTTATTACACAATGGAACTTTTATGCCTGGGGTTTGTATTTCCAAACTGAAAGACTAAACATTCCTAATATATGTGTTTCCTTTTTTTTAAAGTAATTTTATTGATTTACTTTTACCATTTGCTCCCTTCTGCCCAGTACCCACCTTCCCTCCAGCAATCCCACCTCCGTAGTTCATGTCCATGGATTGTGTATATACGATCTTTGGCTTCACCCTTTCCTATATTATTCTTAACTTTCCCCTGTCTATTTTGTACTAAGCAATTATGCTTCTTAATCCCTGTGCCATTTCCCCATTTCTTCCCCTTCCCCCTCCCAGCTGATAGCCCTCCAAATGATCCCCATACCTATGATTTTGTTCCCATTATGGCTTGCTTAGTTGGATTTTGTTCTTATTTTTTAGATTTATTTGTTGATAGTTATGAGTTTGTTGTCATTTTAATGTTCATAATTTTTATCTTTTTCTTGTGTAAGTCCCTTTGACATTTCATATAATAATGACTTGGTGATGATGAACTCCTTTAACTTCACCTTGTCTGGGAAGCACTTTATCTGCCCTTCCATTCTAAATGACAGCTTTGCTGGAGGGAGTAGTCTTGGTTGTAAGTCCTTGCTTTTCATCACCTTGAATGCTTCTTGCCAGTCCCTTTTTGCCTGCAAAGTTTCTTTTGAGAAATCAGCTGATAGTCTTATAGGCATCCCTTTGTAGGTAACTCTCTGCTTTTCTCTTGCTACTTTTAAGATTCTCTCTTTAACTTGAACCCTTGGGATTTTAGTTATGATGTGTCTTGGTGTGGTCCTTTTTGGATCTAGCTTGTTTGGGACTCTCTGTGCTTCCTGGACTTGTATATCTATTTCCTTCACCAGTTTTGGGGAGTTCTACTTCATTGTTTTCTCACATAATTTTTCAGTTTCTTGCTCTTTCTCTTCTCCTTCCGGCACCCCTATGGTTTGGACATTGGCATGTTTAAAGTTGTCCCAGAGGTTCCTAAGCCTCTCCTCACTTTTTCAATTCTTGTTTCCTCATTTTGTACTGGTTGACTGTTTTATTCTTCCTTATGTTCCAAATCATTGATTTGAACCTGGTTTTCTTCCCTTCACCCCTGGTTTTGTGTAGATTTTTCTTTGTTTCATTTATCATAGCCTTCACTTTTTTCCCTTATGTGTTTGCTGTACTTAAGCATATCTGTCAAGCCTGTGAGCATCTTTATCACCAGTGTTTTGAACTCTGCATCTGTTAGGTTGGCTATCTCCTCATTTGTTAAGTTGGCTATCTCCTCGTCACTTAGTTCTCCCACTGGAACCTTAATATGTTTCCACTTTTGGGCCATACTTCTCTGGTTCCTGTGTTTGTTTGCCCCTGTATCTTAGGTAGAGTTGTTGCTCCTGTTACATTTTAATGGGCAGAGCCTTAGGTTTTCTCATCAGTAGAGGGCAACCTATTTCAGCACATTGTGGTGCCATATGTGAGGGAGGGCTCTGAGAGGGAACAATGTCACTTACTCAGTACACACCCCTTTTTCAGGCACTTCTCCCACTTTGTATGGAACTGGCACCTCTCTAGTTATTGTTCTGGCTGTCGTTCCCAGAGTGGGTGGGTCTGTGGGTGTTATAGGACTGTAGGGGCCCTTTAAACAAGTGGACTCTGCTGAGAGACTGGCTGTTTCTTCCTCCACCCCAACCCCCACTGGTTTTCACAGTCAGAAACAATGAGGTTTTATTTTCCCCAACCCTGGGACCGTAAGCTGCGTGGTCTGGTCTTGTGCTGGGAGTGTTCCCCAGGTGTCTCTCCTGACTTTTTAAAATGTGCGACTGTGCTTTCTGGCAGCCTGATGCTGCCACCACCACACCATGTTTTCTCCACCCTGGTCCCCGCCCCCACCTGTCTGAATGAGTATTTCTTCTTCATATCTTTGTTTGTCGAACTTCTCTGCAGCTTGATTTTCTGGAACTTCTTGTTGTCTCTAGCTTTGAAGTAGTTGTATTCCTTCTTAGTTGTGGAGGGAGACGCAGCATGTCTGTCTAGGTCTTCATCTTGGCCGGAAGTCCATATGTGTTTCCTCTTGAGGAAATGTTAATGTATATACAGCTGTGATGTTTCTTGGTGTGATTTAACCATCAACAAGGTCACATCAGCTTTTAATGTCTCTGATTCATCTTCAGAGACCTGGGAATCCATTTCCTTACAATGTACTCTCTGATGCTTAAGAGATTCAATACTGAGTTTGGTTTCAAGACTATGATCGATCACCAAATTGTTTTTCTTGTAACTATGCTTCTGCTGGAACTTATACAAAAATACCAGGGTCCAAACATTCTAAGGCAATTAATTGTTCATTATTACTACTCAAAGTGTTTATGCATTTAAACTGCTGAGGAGATATAGCTCTCTTTGATCTCTCTTTATATAAAATGCCAATTTTTTCTAAACAATGCCAAGCCTCATTCATTTATGAAGTAGTGAAAAAGGAATCTGGGGGGAAAAATCCCTCCAACAATTTCTCTCTTGAAGTTCTTTATGTGGTTTAAATAGCGGTGTCAGTTAATTTAAAGCACTATTGACAATTTTCAGAAGAAAATCACCCTTCTTATAGAGGCATTTAAGATTAATTTTTTAAACAAAATAAATTACTTTGTATTACTCTTCTTAAAAAGTGAAAATTATTACTATAACATTTCTTAATAAGACTTCATTTTTCCTGTGTGCCAAAAACAGTACTAACAAATCTTGTCTACAGAGGTTTAAAATAAATTGTGACACTTTAAGATAATTCCCTATAGAAATTGTTCTTAAAATTATTTGTGAACCAGAATATTTTAAGAAGTAACTGACAGCTGTGTAGCTTCAATTTTCTATAAATCCTCCTATCTAAAATAAGCTATAAAGAAGTTTAAGGATTTCCAGGATCCCCCAAGGACCAGTATAACATCAGTCTATGTGAGGCCCCAACGAAGTGTCCTGTTCCAGTACAATTTTTGACAACATGGCACCAGTCATTGGCATCACTTTGAACCTGTACATCTAATTTACTAGTAATGCAGTGGAACCATATATCGGCTCTCTCAATGTTTCAGTTTCCTCATTCATATAAGGAAGATAATGTAAATACCTTATCCATAGAAACAGTGTGAGAAATATTTGATATGTGACTAATATATGATGGGCATTTGTTTGAATTGTAGGGCCATGCATGAGTGAACCAGATAATCTTCATTGAACTGATAGTCTAGTAAAAAAGATAATCAGTAAACAAATAACAACAATAAAGAGTTAATTCCACTTTGGTAGGTACTATGGAGAGGATACACACACACAAAAAATATACAAGAGATATGAAGGATGAGCTGTTTTTTAACTTATGTAAGCAATCTGTGGGAATGGTACTGTGAACAGGTGATAGTCCAGGTGTATACCCCTGAGGATTAAACCTTCAAGGAACAGAAAAAGGGTCTATGTAGACATGACTCAGAAAGCAAATGTGAGATAGAGGTTATAGAGAATAATGGGCAAGATCATATAAACTACTGTCAATCTTAAGGGCTTGGGACTTTTTTCAAAGCAATGAAGAGTCATTAAAAATTGTTAGGTACATCAATGACAGGACAATCTTACTTTCTGTTTTAGATTTAATAAGTCTATTTAGACATACTTTTTTAAAAAATTAAGTCTAAATAGACAATCTAAAACAGAAAGCAGTAGGCCTATATAGGTTCACTGGAAAATCCTATCAAATAGTTAAGGCAGAAATTATATTAATTCTCTACAATCTCTTCTATAAGATAGAAGCAGAAAAAATACTTTCTAATTCAATTTATAAGGCCAGCATTGCCCTAATACCAAAACAAGACAGAGACATCACATGAAAAGGAAAATACACACCAATATTGTTCATGAACATAGAAGCAAAATCCTTGATAAAATTTTCAAGATTAAAATTTAGTAATATATAAAAGGAGTTATACACCACAACCAAGAGAGATTTATCACAGATATGCAAGGTTGGTTCAAGTTGGAAAACTCAGTGAATGTAATACATCACATCAACAGGCTAGATCTAAAAAAAATATGTATAAGAGTTATATGAGGAAAACTACAAAGCTATGATAAAAGAAATCAAAGAACTAAATAAATTGAGAGATACTTTTTATTCATGGATAGGAAGAATCAATATTATCAAGATGTCAGTTTTTTCCAACTTGACCTATGGATTCAATGCAATTCCCATCAAAATTCTAGTAAGTTGCTATTTTGTGGATGTTGAAAAAACTGATTCTAAGATTTTTATGGACAAGCAAAATGCCCAGAGTAGCCAACACAATACTGAAGGAGAAAAATAAAGTTGGAGGACTGGCACTACTTGAATTCAAGGCTTACTATAAAGCTACAATAATCAAGACAGTGTGATGTTGGCAAAAGAATAGATAAATAGATCAATCAAATGAAATAGAGAGCCCAGAAATAGATCACTTAAATAACTGATCTTTGATAAAGAAGTAAAGGCAATGCAACAGAGAAAAGATAGTCTTTTCAACAAAAGGTGCTAGAACAACAGGACTTCCACATGCAAAAATAAGAGAATCAAGACACAGACTGTACACTTGTCCTAAAAATTAACTAAAAATGTATCAAAGACCTAAATGTAAAGCATAAAACTATAATATTTGTAGAAGATAACATAGGAGATGAGCTTGAATTGCCTGGTTTCAAGTGCAGAACAAAGATTAATAAATTAAAGTTTCATGGAGAAATTTTCATTCAGAATCCAAAAGAACACTCTACACCGCAGTTTTCTAAGGAAGAACTGTGCTGTCTGCCAAGATAGTGAGTTCTCTGTCAGTGGGGAATTTGATATCAGACTGTTTTACCCCTTATCCAGGATGCTGAAGTAGTGATTCCAAACCTGGTAACTTAACAAAATAAGTTGGGGGAGCTTTATTAAAGTAGCGGTATCTGGGTTTCATCTCTACATTAGCATTTGAAGCCACCGCTGAGATTTAAGCATGGGGGATTTTTCATTAGATTGGATTACTTTTAATGTCCTAGAGTTAATAAAAATTAGTATTCATCTCTGCTAAAGTTTCATTAGGTCTTTATTTGTCTAAATGTACTTATATCCCCTCTCCCTGAATTTGTTATACTCGTGTTTCGCTCTTGCATACACTTCCTTCCTACAGCCATTTTTTTTCAGCATTTCCTAATGAACTATAGGTTCCTTGAAAAGGATAAGACCCTATGTAATTCACCTGCTATTCCTCAATGGGTTTAGTGCAGCGTCTTTCATATACTATTCACTCAATAAAGAGTTATTTTATTCCAGCTATGGGGATGCTTCATGACAGTGTTTCAGTTATCTTTTTCCAGCAGTTCACTAAATAGCTTCTTGGTAAACTAATTGAAACCATGGATCTTCCTTAGCTTCCTAAGTCACAACCAGGGAATAATTTAGGAGGCAGACTTGCTGAAAAACATCTCTAGGGTTTAAATTGCTATAGAAACAGGGAAAATTTCTTACCCTTTACCATAATTTATAACTAATTTTATAGATTAAACAAATAAAAATATCAACTACATAACTCACAGAACCACATACAGAAAATATCACTGGGTGGGAAAGCACCAATTACCTGAAATCTAGAAGGTTGAAAAGATTCAAGATAACAAATTGGGTATTATTTCTAATATAATGTTTCTTTTTAATAGGATCACTAACATATAATTTAGAAAATTAAAAATAATGCCTTCTAAGTGAAAATTTTAATAGAAAAATGGGCTGCTTTTAGTATTACTATTTGAAACAAATGATACCAGAATATTTGGGGGGGGGTTATATGGTGAATTATTTTCCCTTCACTGTGTTAATGACACTATACATATACTACATTCATTGTTAGAAGGATTCTAATAGTCACTGGAGATAAAGTATCCCTCCACTTAAAAACTCTCAACTCTAGCCAACAAATATCTTTTCAGTATCCTCCAGATCTTAGGCAAATCTGAAGTGCAATGTAAGAAGAAATTCTAATCTGTTGTAATGCTGCTTAATTTTCTGTCACTCTGCCTTCATCAGGGTGGTAAGAGGTATTGAGAAATATAACAAAAATGTATAGTTCCTGTCAAGCTCATAAAGTATCATTTTGAAAATGACCTTTAATGCCTGTAATGCAAAGAAATATCTTCTAGGTTTATTTTATATATAATTATATATGTACTTAGTTAACATTCAATCTCTCATTGGATTTCTTTGTCTTATTAGATAAGTAAAACTAAGAATGATTACCAGTTTAAAGAAATTTGTATGTTATTGTTTATATTTTTTAATGTAATAAAAACTATATGTTTCAAGACAGCCCCCTCAGAGGGCTTGCTGGAGTAGAGGTGAATTTGTTTAAATGGCCACATCATATTTTGTCATCTTATTACTAATATTACACTTCACCATCTTTATCATGTAGAAGCCACCTGCACATTTCCTGGACTAAATTATAAGCTCCACGAATACAGGAGGTCATATCATTTCCAATGACCTCAATGGAAAGAGGTCATTGGAAGTTTGTATATTATACAGATTTACACTAATTAATATATAAGTGAACAAATTAATGAACTTAATAAAAAGTATGTTATCTCAGAATTATATTTACTTCATTATAGCAGTTCTATAATGAAGGAAATATTAGAAAGTCAGTTCACTAGAATTTTGACTGTCAGTTTTCGAACTCCATTCTTATTACTGCTTGTAGTCTTGCCCCCCCCCATTTTATATTATGCCTTGGTTCCCTCCTGGATACTGTCATGCCCAGACTACAACACAATAATGTCAAGAGAAGCATATGGAGACAGGAGCACTTAGGCTTCTAAGTAAGATGTTGTTGATAGATTAGTTTTCATATTGCTCATGCATAGTCATGTATTTCTCATGGGAAAAGCCTACTATAAGGAGAATAAAGCTCTTGACCTGGAAGAATGTCTTGATTACTGCCTCCAGAGTAATCCAGCTTCATTCTGGGACCAGGTCAGGCTCAGTGGTAGGCACACCTCTATGTCCTTATCAGTGAGTGCAGTTACTCATGTTGGTCAGGGAGGTTCATCTCCAGACCTAATGCATGCTCTCTTCTAAATGGGCAAATTAAGGAAAGCATGCTGTTTAATATCCCAGATTCGCTTTTCCTCTTTATCTTCTTTCTCTGTTGACTTTCTGCAGGTCAGATTTTATTCTGGAGAAATAGAAATAACAAAGGAGTTATGTTATTAAAAAAAAGTATACATTCCCAAGGCCCAAGTAATTCAGAAGCTGATGAGAGGCAAAGGTATGCAGAGACACACACAAGACATAGTGCTTCCCAGTGGAACTGACCTTGAGCTGAAGAAGGCCTAACCACAGCAGGATGAGAGGTTGAGGTAGCTTTGTATGGAGAAAGAGGAGGAAAAGGATGTTTGGGATGTGGAGAATTCAAGAATGAAAGGTGAAAGTATACAAGAATGTACTTTATTTGGAAAGTTACTTATTATTAATGTGGAGTACCCTATTTGATGAGCTTCTGGATAATAGCCACACGATACTCAGCCCAGACGTACCAGATTCACAGGCCCTAATATAAGATGTTTTAAAAAATAATGAGAGCTTACAGGAAAAAGTTCCAAAAAGCAGGTGGGCTGTAGGTAAGGCATGGTAGCAGGAGATGCCTTCTAAACATAGCTCTGAAACTTCCTTTAATATAGGAATGCTTTAGGTGCTAGTTTTCAGAAGGAAGGGCAATCTGGCAGCAGGGAAGGCAAGCCCCACCTCACTTCCCACCAGGTAATATAACTTTTAATGTCACTATCAGCCTCTTCATGGAACATTTCTCCTGGCTGAGTGTTAGGTTCAAAAGTTGACTTAGGACTAAAGGCACTATTTAGCTCACATTGTGACAAAGATACTATTATCGTCTTTCTATTTTCCTCCAGATAATACTTACATTCTGTTGTGCTCTGTACTTATCAATAAGAGTGTGAACCCAGAATTTAAGATGTTTTTGCTTCTGGGGGAAACAATTACTCATGTGAGATATAGTATGATAGAAGGAAATTGGCGCTAAACTTTCAAGTGCTGCAATTCTGTGGTTTGATGCTTTCATGAATTTTTGTATGCTGAAAAAAATGTTATAACAGGATAACATTGTGTCTTGTTGCTTTTCTGGAACTTTGGCAAAATTGGAAAATAAGAAAGTCCTGAGGTGTCAGTGAAAGATTCCCTTCTCGACCTGGCTGCTGTGGCTCAGTGGAAGTGTTGCTAGTTTGATTCCCAGTCAGGACACATGACTAGGTTGCACGTCAGGTCACCAGTTGGGGGCGTGAGTGAGAGGCAACCACACAGTGATGTTTCTCTCCCTCTTTTTCTCCTTTCCCCTCGCTCTAAAAATAAATAAATAAACAAACAAATTAATTAATTAAAAACAAAAAGAAAGATTCCTTTCTCAGGAGCTTCTCAAAGAAACATATTCTGGTCCTGCTCCAGAATGACAAAGCAGTTGTTGGAACAAAAAATGAAAAAGTGAGGCCTACCCCCAAATGGTAATGAGGTAACAAAAGAAAAGTCCATGGACACATTTACAATAACAAAACTAAGAGACAAGGTGTCTTTATCAATCCCGAAATACAAACAGATAGGACAAATAACCAATAGCCATGCCTGTGTGTTATATGCACACCTGTGTGTGTCTGTGTAAATCTGTGTCAGGGAAATTTTAAGGAGCCAAAGGGGTATCTGAAGGATCCAAGAAAAACATAGTCTCAAAATGGCTTCAGTGTCTCACTGGAAAATGTGGAGGGCTAATCTGAAAACAACACCTGAATCTAGGATCAATGCTGCTCTTTATAATAACAGGTGAATGTAAGCATCCCCACCCCAAACCCATGTGTTTCCTTAGGGCCCAGGGGCCAAGCAGTCTAGCTTTTTATGAACCCTCAAAACTGAACTACGAAGGTTCCCTTGCAGGACAAGTCTTCTCACTAAAGAGAAACTGTTGGGAATAAAAAGAAAACTTATCAGGATAGGCAACATGCAATAAAAAGAAAAAGGGTTGTCCAAATAACATGAAGACAGGATATTTCAGCAAGCATGATGCCTTAGGTTAATGCTACACAAAAATAATATGAGAGGGAGAGAATTTTGTGTAGTCACAAAAACTCTCAGAACCCAGTTTTCTTCTAAACATTTAGGGAACTAAATTTAAACACAAATAAGCAACAGAAAAAGTATTGAAGTCCTATCCCATTCAAAGTTACTCTAAGAACAAAGAAAAAAGAGAATAAAAAATATTCTCCTTAGAAATCATGAAATATTTGCTTAAAGGAAAAAAATCTGAAGTGTAAGTACTAGTCAAAATAAGCTAAAAGAAATTAAGAAAAATAAAACACTATGAATAATAATTTCAATTTAAAGAGTATTTATTTATCAATTATTAAGTGCAATCACTTTCTTAGATTATGTGAGAGAAAAGATAAACATAAAAATCCTGGCTTCTGAAATATTATAGACCAGTGAAGATCACAACAATTCTTTTAAGTGAAACCTGGCATAAACAAGCTCCCAGTTAAACGTTATTCCCCAAATTCACCATTGACCTAACTCCTAATCATTCCATAGATTTACTCTGGAGAACTCCAAAATATATTTGTTTACTATTTTCTAACAAGTCTCAAATAAAATCAAAGGTAGCATGCTGGCCAAGCCGAGTAAATTATTTGGGGGGGGGGGGTGGAGCAGGGAGAAACAGTGTACATTTTAAAGGAAAGTCTACAGTCTAGTGTGATTAAGTCACAGTAGAAAATGTACATGCATGCACAGGTGAAAGATTCCAGAGGCTCTTGTGTGTAAGGAAATACAGAAGTCAGATGTTAAGAGACACAGGGAGGAGGGAGCATATAACCTCTATTTCCCAGCAGCATATGGTTGAACTCTCTGCCTGCTTTGGCTCTGCTCTTCCCTCTCATTCTTCCTAACAGGAAGACATCAGTTTAACAGTGTCCCTAGGTCCCTATCCTTCCTATGGCTGTGACTCCCAGAGCAGGCGACTGCAACAGCCTGATCTTCAGGTGGTGCTACCGTAAACATTTGGACTGCCCAGTTCTGTTTTTATAGAGCAATTACAAAGCTCCAGTTCAAATCTGAAAATCCCTCCAAGGGAGCTCCCGTGCAGAGGAAGCCCAGAAGTGCATCCAGGGGAAGAAAGAGACCAGTGAGCCAGTCACCCACCAGGAGGGAGGGAGCGAGCAGCAGCCCACATGATTCCGGTACCTGGATCCTGGGCAGCAGCAAACCTCGCCCCTTTCAACTAAGGCAGCCTGAGCGAAGAAGGCACGTTTGCAACTCGAAGTTGCAGCAGGCAAATATTAAAAAAATTAAAAGGAAATTAGGCAAAAAGCAACAGGGTTTCTTGCTAGCCAGAGAGAAACAGCTGGAGAAAAAGAGCTCTTAAGCGGATCACATGTGAAAATATTTTGGTCCCCACTTACCCTGGGCTCAAGCAGAGGGAAGGCAGAGAGGACTGGATATGCTTGGGGAGAATTTGGCACAATGGCTTTGAAGGGAGAACTGGGGGAGCAGCCGACTGGGTCCAATTGCTGACTCATCCCCATTACTGCAGGAAGACCATTCCCCTCTCAGGGGCGAGTGGCATCAACCTGAGAAGAAGCAAAAGCCCTGCCTACAGGAATTAAGCTGTCACACCCTCGGTCCTTAAGCCTGACGGCTAACCACAAATTGAATAGATTAACAACTAAAGGAGACAGACAAAGGCAATAGATCCCTGGAAGTCACCAACAGGCTGCCTAGGGCCAGACTGATACACGATCTGATGCCACCAGAGGCAGATCCAGGAAGTGCAGATCAATCTAAGAAGCAGCAACAAAAAAGAAGAGTCACAAAAATGGGGAGACAGAGAAACAACCCCCATCAAAATAAAAGGTAGAATCCCCAGAAAGAGTGCTAAATGAAATAAAGGGGGAGAAACTATCAGATATGGAATTCAAAACATGGATTATGGGAAAGATCAATGAGCTCAGCAAGCTCAAGGAAAACTACAAAGAACCCGAAGGAACTTACAAGGAACTCCAGGGAAACTACAACGAACTTACTGAGAATTACACCAGCATGAAAAAGGACATAGAAGCTATCAATAAGAGCCAGGAGGAAATGAAGAATACAATTTCTGAATTGAAGAACATAGTAGAAGGAATTAAAAGCAGGCTAGAGGAAGCAGAAGATCAGTTAAGTGAGCTGAAGGACAATGTAGAGAAAAACTCCCAGACAATGCAACAAAATGAAAAAAGACTGAACGAGACTGAAGAGGTTCTAAGACAGCTGCAGGACAACATGAAACGTGATAATATCCATATCATAGGCATTCCAGAAAAAGAAGAAGAGGAGCAAGGGATAGAAAACCTGTTTAAAAAAAAATAATGACAATAAACTTCTCTAACACGTGGAGAGAAAGAGTCATGCAAGTCCAGGAATCACAGAGGCTCCCAATGAAAATGAACCTCAACAGACCCTCTTCAAGACACATCATAATTAAAATAGCAACATTCAAAGACAAAGAGAGAATCCTAAAAGCAGCAAGAGAGAAACAACTAATAACATACAAGGGAGTTCCAATAAGGCTATCATCAGATTTCTCAGCAGAAACACTACAAGCCAGAAGGGAATGACAAAAAATATTCCAAGCAATGAAAAACAAAGGCATACAACCAAGCATACTCTACCCAGCAAGGCTATCATTGAAAATGGAAGGTGAAATAAGGAGTTTCCAAGACAAAAGAAGGTTAAAAGAATACATCTCCACCAAACCAGTATTGCAAGAGATGCTAAAGGGTCTGCTTTAAGAAGATGAAGAAACAGAGAGAGATAGAGAGAAAGACAAGTACAAAGGGGGAAAATGACAATGAACAAGTACCTATCAGTAATAACCTTAAATGTAAATGGATTAAATTACTTCAATCAAAAGATATAGGGTAGCTGAATGGATTAGAAAGCATGACCCACATATATGATGTCTACAAGACACCCACCTTAGAACAAATAACATACACAGACTTAAAGTGAAGGGATGGAAAAAAGTATATCAAGCAAGTGGACATGAAAAAAAAGCTGGGGTAGCAATACTTATATCAGATGAAACAGATTTCACAGCAGAGGCCATAGAAAGAGACAAAGAAGGACATTTCATAATAGTTAAAGGGAAAATCCATCAAGAAGATATAACCTTTGTAAACATAAATGCACCTAACCTAGGAGCACCCAAATTTGTAAGAAAAATTTTGGAAGACTCCAGGAAAGATATAAAAAGCAACACACTCATAGTAGAAAAGTTTAACACCCCCATTGTAAACAATAGACAGATCTTCGAAGAAAAAAAAAAACACCAAAGATATTGAGGCACTGAACAACACTCTAGATCAAATGAGCTTAACTGATATATATAGTACTTTTTACCCCAAAGAAGCAAAATATACATTCTTCTCAAGTGCACATGGAACATTTTCAAAGATAGACCACATGGTGGGACACAAAACAAGCCTCAACAAATTCAAGAAAATTGAAATTGTATCAAGCATCTTCTCAGATCACAATGGCTTGAAAGGGGAAATCAACCTCAGGAAAAAACTCAAAAACATTAAAACTCATGGAGAATGAATAACATGCTATTAAATAATGAATGGGTTAACAATGACATCAAGGAAGAAATTAAAAAGTTTTTGGAAATAAATGATAATGAATACACAACAACCCAAAACCTATGGGATACAGCAAAAGCAGTCCTGAGAGGAAAGTTCATAGCAATATAGGCCTCCCTAAAAAAGATAGAAGAATGTCTAATAAAAAATTTAACCCTACAGCTACAAAAACTAGAGGAAGGACAACAAGCAAAGCCCAGAGAGTAGAAGCAAGAAAATCATCAAGATCAGAGCAGAATTAAATGACATAGAGTCTAAACTAACAATTCAAAAGATCAACAAAAGTAGCAGCTGGTTCTTTGAAAAGGTAAACAAAACTGACAAGCCTTTAACCAGGCTCATCAAGAAAAAAAGAGACATAGGCCTGTGAGCCAAGTGTTGCTGGTTCGATTCTTAGTCAGGGAAAATTAATAGGTTGCACTTCAGGTCCCCAGTTGGGGATGCAAGAGAGAGGCACCACACAGTGATGTTTCTCTCCCTCTCTTTCTTCTTTCCCCTCTCTCTAAAAACAAATAAACAAACAAACAAATAAAAAAGAAAAAAAGAGAGAGGACCCAAATACATAAAATCAGAAACGAAAGAGGAAAAATCACAACCAATACCACAGAAATACAAAGGATTGTAAGAAATTATAATGAACAACTGTGTAGCAAGAAATTTGACAACCTAGAGGAAACGGGCAAATTCCTGGAAACATATAATCTTCCAAAACTGAATCAAGAAGAAGCAGAAAGCCTGAACAGACCAATAACAACTAGTGAAGTTGAAGCAGTAATAAAAAAACTCCCGAAACACAAAAGCCCTTGACCGAATGGCTTCACAGGTGAATTCTACAAAACATTGAGGAAATAACTAACTCCTATCATCTTCAGACTATTCCAAAAATTTCAAGAAGATGGAGGACACCCAAACTCGTTCTATGAAGCCAGTATTACCCTAATTCCAAAACCAGGTCAAGACACAACAAAGAAAGAAAACTCTAGGCCAATATCGCTGATGAACATAGATGCTAAAATCCTCACCAAAAAATTGGCAAACTGGGATTCATCCCAGAGATGCAAGGTAGGTTTAATATTCACAAATCAACAAACATAATAAACCACATGAACAAAAAAAAGGCAAAAACTACACGATCATATTAATAGATGTAGAAAAAGCATTTCATAAAGTACAGCACCCATTAATGATGAAAACTCAGCAAAATGGGAATAGATGGAGCATACCTCAACATAATAAAGGCAATATACAAGAAAACTGAAGCCAACAACATACTCAATGGGCAAAATCTGAGAGCATTCCCCCTGAGGTCAGAAACAAGACAAGAATGTCCACTCTCTTCACTCCTATTCAACATAGTCTTGGAAGTTCTAGCCACAGCAATCAGACAAGAAAGAGAAATAAAAGGCATCCAAACTGGAAAAGAGGAAGTAAAAACGTCATTATTTGTAGATGACATGATAGTGTACATAGAAAACCCTATAGATTCCACACAAAAAAACTACTCCACCTAATAAGTGAATTCGGCAAAATAGCACAGTACAAAGTCAATATTCAGAAATTGAAGACATTTCTGTACACCAACAATAAGATATCAGAGACAGAAAGTAAAGGAAAAATCTCATTTACCATAGCAACAAAAATAAAGTACCTAGGAATATACTTAACCAAGGAGGTAAAAGACCTGTACTCAGAAAACTACATAACACTGAAGAAAGAAATTAAGGAAGATACAAAAAAAATTAAAGCATATGCCATGTTCATGGATGGTAAGAATAAACATCCTTAGAATGTCCATACTACCCAAAGCAATTTATAGATTCAATGCAATCCCTATTAAAATACCAATGACATTTTTCAGAGACCTAGAACAAATACTTCAAAAATTTATATGGAACCAAAAAAGACCCTGAATGGCCACAGCAATCTTGAGGAAGAAGGACATAGGAGGAGGAATCACAATACCTGATATCAAACTATACTACAAGGCCACGGTAATCAAAACAGTCTGCTACTGGCATATGAACAGACATATAGATCAATGAAACAGAATAGAAAGCCCAGAAATAAACCCAGGTCTATATGGTCAACTAATATTTGACAAAGGGGGAAGGAACATAAAATGGAGTGAAAAGAGCCTCTTCAACAAATGGTGTTGGGAGAACTGGATAGGGACATGAAAAAAAAATGAAACTAGACCACCAACTTACACCATACACCAGAATAAACTCAAGATGGATCAAAGACTTAAATGTAAGCCCTGGCACCATAAAAGTCCTAGAGGAGAAAATAGGCAGGAAAATTTCAGATATCCCATATAGCAACATTTTCACTGGTATATCTCCTAAGGCAAGGGAAATAAAGGAAAGAATGAACAAATGAGACTACATTGAATTAAAGAGTTTCTTCTCAGCAAAAGAAAACATCAGCAAGATTAAAATGGAACCAACCATATGGGAAAATATATTAGCCAATGATATCTCAGACAAGGGATTGATCTCCAAAATATATAAGGAACTTATATGACTCAACACCAAGAAGACAGACTACCCAATTAAAAAATGGGCAATGGACCTGAACAAACACTTCTCTGAAGAGGACATACAGAGGGTCCATAGACATATGAAAGAATTCTCAACATCACTAGCCATCAGAGAGATGCAAATAAAAACCACAATGAGATACCACCTTACACCAGTCAGAATGGCCATCATCAACAAATCAACAAACAACTTGTGCTGGAGAGGATGCGGAGAAATGGGAACCCTAGTGCATTGCTGATGGGAATTCAGACTAGTGCAGCTACTATGGAAAACAGTTAGGACTCTCCTCAAAAAACTAAAAATGGAACTGCCTTCTATTGCTAGGATTATATCCAAAAAATCCTGAAACACCAATTCAAAAGAACCTATGCTTCCCTTTGTTCATAGCAGCACTATTTGCAATAACCAAGTGCAGGAAACAACCTTAATGCCCATCTGTCGATGAGTGGATCAAAAAACTGATACATTTACACAATGGAGTACTATGTAGCAGAAAGAAAGAAGGAACTTCTACCATTTGCAACAACACGGATGGAACTAGAGAGAATTATGCTTAGTGAAATAAGCCAGGCAAAGAAAGAAAAATACCTTATGCTGTCACCTATTACAGGAAACTATTGAACAACACAAATGAATGATCAAAATTGAACCAGAGGGCATAAGCCTATGATCTCATTACCTGAGTGATTGTCTGTACCTATAGGCCTCATTTAATCCTGTCTGCATCGCTGCCTCCTGAGACTCAAAGGTTTGGTTGAACTAAGTGGCTGTGTTGGTGAAGTATGGAGTAGTCTGTGGGCTTCACTTTAAAACTGGTTTCTCTTTTCTATCCTAATGACAGAAAGGGTCCAGAGGTCTGAGAGGGGGGTTAACCTAAAATATTTCCCTCAGCCCAAACTAAATATAATGAGCAAAAGGGTTTTGGACAGGTGAGATGTGCCTGGCATACCTTCCTCTGAAGAAGCTCTTTTTTTTTTTTCCCTAATGTGGGACATTGAAAAATTAATACCTGCCTTTTGTTATCTAGTGGTTATGGATTGAATGATGTCTTTTAACCCTGTTGTCAAATCTGTTGCCCCCAGAATACAAGGATGTCAGCCTGTTAAATCAAGCATGCTGTTGTCCAGGGACAGCCAATTGACCTGGAGTCTACACAGTCCTTCCCTGTGTGGGAAGGCTACCCTCCCTTCCACACCCTCACTCTTATTAAGGATTTCTGGACCCAAGGGAGGTAGGATGATGACCATGTCCAGCTTGAAGCAGCTAGAGGAGCGTGAGACCATTGCCCATTGTCCTCTATAAGATTATAAAGGGTCTTAATTCTGAGAGGTGAGGGTTGTTATTTTTTATTGTGAAAATAATTATTTTTTTTAAAAAGAAGAATATATGAAAAGGTGAAGCCAGAGAACTTGTATATATGACCCGTGGGCATGGACTTGAGGGGGCAATTTGGGGGAGAGGGGTGGTGCTGGGCAGAGAAGAGCAAAGGGGAAAAAATTGGAACTATTGTAACAGTATAATCTATAAAATATACTTAAAAAAAAAAGCTCCAGTTCAATACTCAGTTAATCCAAAACAAAGCACCTTTCATTCATCATTTCAGTCTGATCAGGTGTCTCAGGTCCAAGAACCAGACAATTTCCTTTCCCATGACAAGCTCCCACTTTCTATCCTAAATTGGACAAGTCAGGTCTGTCTACTCTCTTTGTGGGCTCGCTTGCCTGGTACCTAAGACCTTCTAATGCAGAGGCCCTCTTCTCCCCTGTCAGTCTCCCCAAAGAACGGTGGCCCCTGATTTTCTTTCTATCTGCTGCCACAGTTTTCTGAATATTGTCTGCTCCTTGATTCTCAGGAGCCAGGCTCCAGTCACCAGTTGTGATACTCTGGCATCTGTTGTTTCATCACCTGATATGACTGCTTACCTGGGCTGCAGCCTGTTGTCATTCCTTTTGGATATCATGCTAGGTGGTCTGGTGGGACATTTTTGCCACTGTGTACACCATGGACCATCCACCAGCACTTTCCCCATCTTAGGGATCTTGCTGAATTGTGAGGTCCTACCTTTTGTAATCTTCCTTAAACTAATAGAGTAAACATTTTCAAGCTACATCATATCAAGAATTATCCTTGATTTCTTTCTTTCATATCTGTATCCAACCACCAATATGGTCTGCCAAACTTCAAGGCATGTAACCAAACACCACCCCTCTTTTCTACCTCCCACAGATGCTATCCTAGTTACAAGCACTAAACATCTCTCACCTGGACTCTTACAATAGGTTCTTGCTTTGACTTTGGCTCCTATTGCCCAATCTCCATATAGGAGGCAGAGTGATAGTATTATCACGTATAATAATGTCATTTTCAGCCACTCAAGCAGTTTCATTTTCTCACTTCATTTAGGTCTTAGCTCAAAAATTACCTTCTCCCTGAGGTTCTCTCACCTCCTCCGTAAACTGCAGCATGATTATTATTTCTTATTTTTTTTCTCCATAGCATTTATTACCATCTGATGTTATACTGACTTGCCTTGTTATCTTATCTGTATTCCGATAAATTGTAAATACACTGAAGGCAGGGATTTTTGCTTACTGCTTTTCTCAAGCCTGTTTTTGACTTGGCACAGAGTATTTGCTAAAGGGATGAACAGAGTGTGATTTAGTTTGACCTCTGAGTTATTGCATATCTTCCTGTTAGATTGGTTCATTAAGTAGTCAGTCTGATCTGGTAACATATCTACCCTTTTTCTAGTTCTACTTTTGTTAACAGCAACAGTACCAGATGTTAAACCTCAATTCAGCCGTCTCAGCTCTTGAGTTTGTCTAAGAAAGAGTTCAAAGCTAAGACTCAAATATAAGCAAAAGTTTTATTTAGAAAATCACAGAGGCAGAAGAAGTAAGATGAGGAAGAAGTGAGATGTGGAAGAAGTGAGCCAGTTGGGCTGCATGGGCTCAGGAAACAAGTTACAGAGGCGAAACTAGGAACCTTGGAGCTTAGGAGAAAGACAAAGAAAAAGCATCTGAGGGAAGGAGAGGAGGAAAAGTACAAATGTTCTCCAAAGAGGGAGCGAGAATGCATGGCCCTTCGTCTTGAGGGTTTTATCTATTTTTCAAAAGCAAGAATTTTAGGGGAGGACCTCAATAGAATATTCATCAGATTTCCAGGCGTGTCCTTTCAGAGTCATGGTCTCCACTGATTGGTTGGTGTGGGTCATTAGTCACTGCAGGTGGTCCTGATGTCAGCCATGGCTGGCCTTGCTGAAACACTACTGATGTCTAGGTGTTACCTCCAGGGCATAATATTTAAGGGAATGGTCATGCAAGGGCTTTTATGGGAGTCATATGAGATTATTCTCCAGCCCCCTTGTTCCTCCTCTAAGGGCGGTCTACCACATGACTGCAACATACCAAGAGAGGAAAGGTCAGAGGAGGGTCTGAACAGCATGACCAGTGATACAAAAGGTCAGAGGGTCTAAACTGTATGACCAGCAATATGCTAGAGAAGAAAAGGTTACCCTGGGGTGAGGTCCCACCCTGGTTTTGCCCATTGCTAGGCACCCAGGGCTTTTTGCCCTGGTGACCTTCTGTATTTGGCTTATGGTTCCTACTCTGCTCATGCCTAACTGCCTACTATATTTCTTTTTTGTAAGATCAAGGTCATCTTATTTCTACACAGATCTAGTTTGTTCCCTAAAACCTCCAGTCTCATTAAATAATTTTTTGTATTTTATCTGTCTTCTGATGGTTGCAAAACATTTTTTCTTGTACTGTTTCTGTAGTAAGTCAAACTAAGCATTCATGAAATAGCAGGACCACATAGATCAACATGCTATGCAAACTTTGATCTACTTTGGGGACAATCAACAACAGCAGAAGATAAAAATATAATAACATAAAAATGTAACAGTTAAAAGTTCTGGTGTGAGAGGCAAATCATTTGCATTCATATCCCAACTCTGCTACATACTAGCTGTATGACTTTGGGAAGTTACTTATGCCCTTTGGGTCTCAGCTTCCTGATCTTTAAAATGTAATGGTATCTACTTCATAAGATTATCATCTGGTTTGGAAGCATGTAAAGTACTGAGAACAGTGTCAGACACATGGTGAGCACTGAATACATACTTGTTATTATTAAATACCCTCACAGATGAGCCTGAGGGTGAGCCTAATTCAGCATTCCATGGCAGCAGAAAGAGTCTCTTTGAGAAGCCACCACTACCAACACAGCCTACTGCCCTTGGGAAAGTTAGGCAGTAGTTTGCAAAGAGAATCCTTCCAGGAAAATTAAATTGAAGCAGAGAGGAGCAAATAAAGCCTGAAGATAGTTGCACAAGAGCCATTGGTGAAGTATTTTGAAAGAATCACAGACATAAAGTCCCCTGAAGTGAGGAAAAGAGGAAAGTGAGAATTACAAGGAAGCAATGTAGTCAGGACAGTGAAATTAACTTTCTCAATCTGACAAGTTTTGCACATCTTAAAGTACTGAAACTGCTCCCAGCTATTATGGAAATAATTTTATTTGCAGTTACATCCAAATAGTAAACTATTTCTGATTTTAAAAAAAAAGGAGGGGCAATTTAAAAAGAAAAATTTTGCAAAGATGAAAGTATAATGACAAATGAGTCAAAGACAAATAAGTGTTAATTACCTGAAGGCAAAAGTTAGGTAAAAACAAAATATACCCATAAAATTTGGTGAGGTCAATTAGAGGTCAAAGAAACAAAGCCAGACTAGAAATCTTTTTTTTTTTTTAACAAGGTTACTTTATTTTATTTTATTTTTTATTTATCTGTTTTTAGAGAAAGGGGAAAGGAGAAAGAGAGGGAGAGAAACATCAATGTGTGGTTGCCTCTTATGTGCCCCCAACTGGGGATGTGGGGTGCAACCTAGTCATGTGCCCTGAGAATTGAACCAGCGACACTTGGTTCGCAGGTCAATGCTCAATCCACTGAACCACAGCAGCCAGAACTAGACTAGAAATCTTAAGACATATTAGAAAGACAAATTATTCAAGAAATAGAATAAAAATAGGGGCCTACATTCATGGAATACTTCTGACTTGTTCCTCACTTTGTAAGCTATATTCATTGTTCAAATGACATTTCTATTCACAGATGTGAGAGTGCAATATTTTCCTGGGAGAAATCTAAGAATCTGAAATAAACTCTCTCCATTTTTAATGTTACTAAATATTGCTTGTATTAGAAAGTTTCATTTAATGTATATAAATTGAATTCACGTTAAATAACAATGTAGGACATTACTACGCTACGTCATTTATATAGTGTAAATAGATGAGACTTAGACAGGATAAACCAGATCACAGTTCTTTTTTTCTTATGGTTTTCAATTACAGTTGTCCCATTTTCCCCGCATAGTTCCCCCACCACCAATCTCACCCCTTCTCCCACAGTCATACCACACCCCATTGTCCATGTGTCATTTATATATGTTCCTTGACTAGACCCTTCCCCTACTTATCCCCCTTCTCTCTCTCACCCCTCCCTGCTTATAACTGTTATTCTATTCCTTGTTCAATTTTATTCATTTGTTTGTGTTGTTCATTAGTCTCCTGTATTAGGTGATATCATATGATATTTTTCTTTCATTGCCTGGCTTATTCACTAAGCATAGTTCTCTCTAATTCCATCCGTGTTGTTGCAAATGGCAGGAGTTCTTTCTTTCTTTCTGCTTCATAGTACTCCATTCTGTAAAAGTACCACAGTTTTTCAATCCATTTATCTACAGAGGGCACTTAGGCTGTTTCCAGCACTTGGCTATTGTAAACAGCACTGCGATAAACATAGATGTGCATAAGTTCTTTTGAATTGGGGTTTCTGGATTCATTGGGTAAAATACTAGCAGTGGAATCACTGGTTCAAAAGGCAGTTCCATTTTTATCTTTTTGAGGTAATTCCATACTGTTTTACATAGTGGCTGCACCAGTCTGCATTCCCAACAGTGCAGTAGGGTTCCCGTTTCTCCACATTCTCACCAGTACTTGTTTGTTGATTTGTTGATGATGGCCATTCTGACAGATGTAAAGTGGTATCTCATTGTGGTTTTTGTTCGAATCTCTCTGATGGCTAGTGATGTTGAGCATTTTTTCACATGTCTATGGACCCTCTGTGTATTCTTCTTGGAGAAGTGTTTTTTCAGGTCTTTGACAATTTTTTAATTGGGTTGTTTGTCTTCTTAGTGTTGAGATGTGTAAGTTCTCTACATATTTTGGAGATCAATCCCTTGTCTGAGGTATCATTGGCAAATATGTTTTCCCATACAGCTGGTTTCCTTTTCATCATGCTAATGTTTTCTTTTGCTGAGCAGAAATTCTTTAGTTTGATATAGTCCCATTTGTTTATTCTTTCCTTTATTTCCCTTGCCTTAGGTGATGTATTGGTGAAAATATTGCTACATGGGATAACTGAAATTTTCCTGCCTATGTTTTCCTCTAGGATTTTTATGGTGTCATGTCTTACATTTAAGTCTTTGAAAATCTTGAGTTTATTCTGGTGTATCATGTAAATTGGTGGTCTATTTTCTTTCCTTTCTTTTTTTTTTTTTTTTTTTTGCATGTCCCAGTCCAGTTTTCCCAGCACCATTTGTTGAAGAGGTTCTTCTCACTCCATTTTATGCTCCGTCCCCCTTTCTCAATTATTAGTTGACCATAGAGATCTGAGTTTATTTCTGGGCTCTCTATTCTTTTCCATTGATTTATATGTCTGTTCTTAATCCAGTACCAGACTGTTTTGATCACAGTGCCTTGTAGTATAGTTTGAAGTCAGGTATTGTGATTCTTCCTGCTGTGGTCTTCTGTCTCAAGATTGCTTTTGCTATTCGGGGTCTTTTTTGGTTCCATATAAATTTTTGAAGTATTTGTTCTAGGTCTGTGAAATATGTCATTGGTATTTTAATAGGAATTGCATTGAATCTATAAATTGCTTTGGGTAGTATAGCCATTTTGATGATGTTGATTCTTCCCATCCAAGAACATGGTATTTGCTTCCATTTATTTGTTTCTTCCTTAATTTCTTTCTTCAGTGTTATGTAATTTTTTGAGTACAGGTCTTTTATCTCCTTGGTTAAGTTTACTCTTAGGTACTTTTGTTGTTGTTGTTGTTGCTATAGTAAGTGGAAGTTTGTTTGTTTGTTTTTAGTTTCTACCTGTGATATTTTATTGTTGATGTACAGAAATGCCTTAGTTTCTGTATATTTACTTTGTACCCTGATATTTTTCCATATTTGCTTATTATGTTGAATAGATTTTTTGTGGAGTCTATAGGGTTTTCAATGTATACTATCATGTCATCTACAAATAATGACAGTTTTATTTCCTCTTTCCCAATTTGGATGCCTTTTATTTCTTCTTCTTGTCTGATTGCTGTGGTTAGAACTTCCAACACTATGTTGAATTAAAGTAGAAAGAGTGGGCAGCCTTGTCTTGTTCCTGATCTCGGAAGGAATGCTTTCAGTTTTTGTCCATTGAGTATGAGGTTGGCTTCGGGTCTCTCATATATTGCCCTTTTTATGTTGAGGTATGCTCCCTCTGTTCCCTGTTTGCTGAATGTTCTCATCATAAATGGATGTTGTACTTTATCAAATGTTTTTTCTGCATCTATTGATATGATCATGTGATTTTTGTCTTTCATTTTGTTTAGGTGGTATATATTTATTGATTTGCAAATATTAAATCATTCTTGCATCCCTGGGATGAATCCCACTTGATCGTGGTGTATAATCTTTTTAATGTGTTGCTGGATCCTGTTTGCCAATATTTTGTTGAGAATTTCAGCATATATGTTCATCAGCGATATATGCCTGTAGTTTTCTTTCCTTGTGTCTTGGTCTGGTTTTGGAATTAGGGTAATACTGACTTCATAGAAAGAGTTTGGGAGTTTTTTGTCTTCTTGGATTTTTTGGAATAGTTTGAGAAAGGTAGGAGTTAGTGTTTCCCAGAATGTTTTGTAAAATTTGCCCATGAAGTCATCCAGGCAAGGGCTTTTGTGTGCCTGGCGTTTTTTGATTACTGTTTCAACTTCACTATTTGTTATTGGTCTGCTCAGCCTTTGTGCTTTTCCTTGATTCAGCTTTGGAAGATTAAATGTTTCTAGAAATTTTTCCATTTCATCTAGGTTGTCAAATTTCTTGCCACACAGTTGTTTGTAGAATTTCCTACAATTTCTTGTATTTCTGTGATATCAGTCGTCATTTAGTCTCTTTCATTTCTGATTTTGTTTATTTGGCTCTACTCTTTTTTTCTTGATGAGCTGGTTAAAGGCTTGTTGATTTTGATTATTTTTTCAAAAAACCAGCCCCTACTTCTGTTGATCTTTTGAATTGTTTGTTTGGTCTGTATGTCATTTAATTCTGCTCGGATCTTGATGATTTCCTTCTTTCTATTCACCCTGGGCTTTGTTTGTTGTTATTGTTCTAGTTCTTGTAGCTGTAGGGTTAAATTTTTTATTAGACATTCTTCTATCTTTTTCAGGTAGGTCGGTATTGCTATGAACTTTCCTCTCAAGACTGCTTTTCCTGTGTCCCATAGGTTTTGCACTGTTATATGTTCATTATCATTAGTTTCCAGAAACTTCTTGATTTCTTCCTTGATGTCATTGTTAACCCATTCATTATCTAATATCATGTTATTCATTCTCCATGAGCTTTGATGTCTTTGGTTTTTATTTTCTTTGAGGTTGATTTCTAGTTTCAAGGCATTGTGGTCTGAGAAGATGCTTGACATAATTTCAATTTTCTTAAATTTGTTGAGTCTTGTTTTGTGTCCTACCATATGGTCTATCTTTGAAAATGTCCCATGTGCATTTGAAAAGAATGTATATTTTGCTTCTTTGGGGTGAAAAGTTATATATATATATAATCAGTTAAGTTCATTTGATCTAGTGTGTTGTTCAATGCCTCAATATCCTTGGTGTTTCCTTGCCTCGAAGATCTGTCTATTGTTGATAATGGGGTGTTAAAGGATCCTACTATGAGTGTGTTGTTCTTGATATCTTTCTTGTAGTCTCCTAGTATTTTCCTTATATATTTGGGTGCTCCTATGTTGGGTGCATATATGTTTACCAGGGTTACATTTTCTTGATGGATTGTCCCCTTAAGTATTATGAAATGGCCTTCTTTGTCTCTTTTTATGGCCTTTGCTGTGAATTCTGCTTTGTCCGATATAAGTATTGCTACCACAGCTTTTTTTTCATGTCCGTTTGCTTGAAATACTTTTTTCCATCCCTTTACTCTCAGTCTGTGTAAATCTTTTGTTTTGAGGTGTGTCTCTTTTAGAGAGCACATATGTGGGTCATGCTTTCTAATCCATTCCGCTACCCTATGTCTTTTGATTGAAGCATTTAATCCATTTACATTTAAGGTTATTATTGACAGGTATTTATTCATTTCCCTTTGTACCTGTGTTCCTCTCCCTCTCTTTTTCTTTCTTTTTCTTAAAGCATTCCCTTTAGCATCTCTTGCAATGCTGGTTTGGTGGAGATGTATTCTTTTAGTTTTCCTTTGTCTGGGAAGCTCCTTATTTCACCTCCCATTTTGAATGAGAGCCTTTCTGGATAGAGTATTCTTGGTTGTAAGCCTTTGTTTTTTATTGCTTGAAATATTTTTTGCCATTCCCTTCTGGCTTGTAGCATTTCTGTTGAGAAATCAGTTTATAGTCTTATCAGAGCTCCCTTGTATGTTATTTGCTGTTTTTCTCTTGCTACTTCTGGATTCTCACTTTGTCTTTGAATGTTGCCATTTTAATTATGATGTGCCTTGAAGTGGGCTTTTTTGAGTTCATCTTCATTGGAACTCTCTGTGCTTCCTGAACTTGCATAACTTTTTCTCTTATTAATTTGGGAAATTTTTCTGTCATTATCTTTTCAATCAGGTTTTCTATCCCTTGCTCCTCTTCTTCTCCTTCTTGTATCCCTATGATTCTAATGTTGTGTAGTCTCATGTTGTCCTGCAGTTCTCTTAAATTCTCTTCCTTCTTTTTAAATCTTCTTTCATTTTGTTGTATTGTCTGTGGATTTTTTTCTACATTGTTATCTAACTCACTGATCCAATCCTCTGCTTCATTTAGCCTGCTTTTGATTGATTCTACTGTGTTCTTCAGTTCCAAAATTGTATTCTTCATTTCTTCCTGATTTTTGTTGATAGTTTCTTTGACTTTTTTATGCTGGTGTAGTTCTCTGTAAGTTCTTTGTAGCTTCCCTGCAATTCTTTCTAGTTTCCCTGGAGTTCCTTGTAATTTTTCTGGAGTTTGTTTTAGTTTTCTTTGAGTTTGTCAAGTTCATTGAGCTTCCTTTTAACCATTCTTTTGAATACCGTGTCTGATAGTTGGTTTTTGTCTATTCTATCTATCTCTCATTCTTGGGATTTCTCTTTTTCTTTCACTGGGATGTTGTATCTGTGTCTCCCCATGTTGGATTCTTCTTGTTTCTTTTTGTTTATTAGATTTGTCTGCTTTGATTTTCTGCCTTCATGGCATGAGATTCTGTATAGAAGACCTGGGGGATTCAGTGGTGCAATCTCTTTGGTCTCCTGAGCCTGATGCTCTTGGGATGCGTTTTATACCATTTGTTTCAGCTATCTGGTTGTGTTTCAGTTACTCTTTGGTGGATCCTTCCCTCTGGCTAGTTGATTGAGAGTTACTCAGCCCATCTTGTCTTGAGTTCCTTTGTGGAGATGCTGTTAAAACATAAACACACAACCCAGGCAAGAAATCCACACCCTCCAAAATATCTCCCACCCACAATCCCATTATCAGCAGCAAATGAGCCAGTATTAATATAAGTGTAGAGAGGTTAAGACTATTATACTATAGGAGAAAGAGATAAGAGTTGTTTTAAATGAAAGAAAGATGATTTTTGAGAGGGATGATGGTAGAATAATAATAGTAGCAAGTAGTGTCAAGACTATGTGGGACAGTAAAATTTACATTGTATGTTGAAAAAGGGAAGGAAGAATGCAGAATGAAGTGAGAAAGTAGAAGTGTATAGTATTAGGTTTATATAGCAGTTATATGCTATATGTTCAGTGTGAAATGGAGGATAAACAAAACAGACAAACAAACAAACAAAAATTAAAGAAGAACAATAGGAGGGAGAGAAGGTAGGAAACAGATTAAAGAAAGATTTTTTCCCCAGTACAACCTTTGGGCACTGTCTCCTTTTCCTGATTTGCCCCTGGTCAAAATTCATGGGTTTCAAATCTTTTCTGGCTAGCTGGCTGTGAGGAGATCCAGCTTGATTCTGGAGTTGCTAGTCTCTCACTCGTGGGCCTGTTTCCATGCTGCTGTGAGCCGCAGTTAGTTGAGTCCCCTCCCCCTGGTCCTGCAGCACCCTCAGTCCTCCTCAGGCTTGTCAAGCAATGCTGCTCTGCTGTGGGCCAGCCTGCGCATGCCAATAGTCTCCGCCCAGCCTCAAGTCCTGTCTCAGTTCCTCAGAAAAAGTCTCTGTGTTACCTCCAAGCTGCAGCACCAACTCATGTCCCTGCCTGTATGCCTACGCACACCACCTGCACGCCTGGGGTCCTTACCAAGCCTCTAGTTCCACCTCAGCTTTTCTGTATGGCTTCCTCTCCCTGGATCAGTTCTGCTCCTTTGTTTGGTGGAGCCCTGGCATGAGTGCCCAGAGTGCAGAGTTGTCAGCCCAGGGTTGCCAGCCAAGGGAGTCCCCACCTATACTCAGTTCATATAGTTTCTCACAGTGTGGGCTGTTCACTGTCTTCCCATGCCTCTGGCTGCTTCAACCAAACCTTCTTTCTGATTCCCTCCAGGACTTTGCTGGTCAGTGCACTCTTGTCAAGGGGAAGCCTCCAAGCAGATCCCAGCTAATGACCTGGTCAGCAGCTGCCCCCTTTCAGGTGCGGTGCGGCAGAGGCGCTGGTATGGGAGGCCCAGTGACTCAGCCTGAAGAGCGGTGCCGAACGTTCCGCCCTCCTTTACGCCACTCCCACACTCACCCCCTTCCCCGTTTGCGCTGTCTGAAATCCACATTCACTCACTCCGTGTTTTTGCACTCCAAGTCCTTCTGCAAGGGGAGTAAGCAGACAACACTGCTACCTACTCTGCCGCCATCTTTCCCTCCTCCCCAGAGTCACACAGTTCTTAAGCTATGAACCAGATGTCCCAGCTGTCTTGATTTCTGTTCAGGACACAGCCAGCCATGGAAACACCACCCTCTAGGGATTCACTGTAGGCCTGAGCTGCCCAGTCTCACTGTGTCTGGGTGACATGACAGCTTTGATTTATCTCAGCGTGCTCTCACATTACAAATGCCAACTAACTACCAAGAAGAGAACCCATATTAGGACATTTCTGATCTTCTTTAGCCTCTTCTAAAATGAAGATTAAGGACAGAAGTTCATTAGTATTTCCATTTCAGTATTGCAAGTTCTGTCCTACTTAGCGCACAAAGTTATCACTCTCCAACTTTGCTCTTTCTTTCAAACTTAGATCACATTTTCTTCATTCTGTAAACAGAGGCTTTGTAATTATAAAACTTAGTCTCATATAAATATGCACAGAACTCACACTGTTCCATTACATCTGTTGCACACATCTGCCTTAAATTTCTCTTCTAGAAATTAAGACACTTTGGACACCTCTCTCCCTTGAATTCTGACTTAATGACAGTCTGAAAATTATTAAGGAAACGAATTAGATAACACTTCAAGAGGCTAGTGTGACAGAATTTTAAACATTTTTGGCTTGTATGTATATGTTTTATTTCATTTTATCTTTAGAGAAAGGTTTCTCTTATGACTCAACTTTTTGACAATTAATTATCTAGGAGACAAAGCTTTAGAGTATCTTCAACAATTTTTAAACTAAGCTTCAGGAACAGAGTCAGAAATATCATGTCTTCCTTGGTAAAGATGGTATATGCCCAACTTGTTCTTTGTGACATTCAGACACATACCCTATGACCCAGAGAACCTACCCCTCAACTCCCAGCTCAGAAAAAGCATTTGACCAGATGAAAGTCAAGCTCTGATTTTCTCATTTTTGTACATTATGTTAAGGTTCTTAAGAACCTTTGTTAAAATAGTAGAGAAAGCTCTCTCGTAGATAAAATGATTCTGTCATCTAAAATAATATCCCACCACCACCACACCATAATCATTCTTTAAAACTTTCTCTTCTGGAAAGACTGAAGAAGAACATCAAATGTAGCAGTGATAAGAGGTAGGTTAAAAGGAAAGATAGTGGGAAGGGGTGGGAGTTGGCAGCAGCTGAATTAAAAACTTTAATGTCTTTGGATTTGTTTGTTTGGATTTACTTATCTGGGCTGTCACTAGCTCCAAATAGAACATGCCATTTGAGTAACATAATGACTAATTTTCAGCCCACTCCAAACACTGGGTCTTAGGAGGTAGTTCTCTCCATCTCTCTATCCTTTAGCATGTGTGCAAGCTTTTTTAGTGAGAATGCCAACTTTGTGGCACACCTTTAACAGTTCATATGCCAGTCATCCTCTCTGGTTCCTAACAAATACCCCTGCCATAAACCACTGCCAAATCCTGCAGGCTGGGGACCCTGGTGACTGGGAAAATGATGAGACCAATTAGTTCACAGAGTGGTGGCAACCTGCCTTTCCTGTGCAGTCACAGTGTAGTGTTTGTTCCTAAAATCCCCCACAGCAATGGCAAAGACTGTTCTTTTTCCCCTGAGAGGTGAAAACAAAATAGTAACTAAAATTGGAAAGTGCAAAGCCCTCTGGGTCAGATGTGGAAGAGACCAGCTGGCCTGGAAACGTTTCCAGTCCTTACAAAAAGAGAGCAGCCAAGAGCCAGAAAGCAACATCCATCCGAGAGGCTAGAGGTGAAAAAGGTGACTCTACACTATAATTTCTCTGTCAAAAATCACTCACTTAAAAATACCTAAAAGCACTTGGCACTTTCCTTTTCCTAATTCTGTGTCCCTTTTCTTGAAAAATCACAGTGAAACCTCTCATGTGTCTTTCTTGGAGGCCTCCTAGAAGAATCCCACACACAAGTTTCTGTGTGTTTTCTTCTTTAATAACTAAAATGTGCAACATTTAATAGCACAATATTTCACCTCTGGTCTTCTGAAACCAACTTGATATTATGGAAAGACAAATAATTTGAAAGGATATAATCTAGGTTCAAGTCCTAGTTTGGCTACTTCTGGCTGTGTGCCCTTAGACAAGTTACTTGCTCCACCTACACTTCAGTTTCCTCATCTGTAAAACGGGCATAATACTATTAAGGTCTGCCTTACTAACTCTCAAGAGCAAAAAAGAAAGCATATGCAAGTACTCTGTACTATCAGTTAAACCCTGTACAATTTGATCCCTATTATTTTAAATAGAATTGTTTTATCTTTCTGACTGTAAAATTATACCTGCTTATTTTAAAACTTTAAAGAAAATACAAAAAAGAAAAAAATTATATTTCCAATGGAATAACCATTTCCAGTATTTTGATATATTTTGGTCCAGACTTTCTTAGTGCTTACACTCTCATTTTACAAAAATGGCTTCATGGTATGCCAATTGTTTGTAAATGCAAATTTTACTTACTGTAATGTGAAACAATGCAGGGTTTTATTTTTACTATAAAAAATAAATAACCCAGATGAAAATGAAAGATAGCACAGATATAGCCAGCATATGAAATTTCTCCACTGTGACAAAGTAAATTATTCATAAGCATTTGTCAGAAATATCCAAGGTTAGTGAGCTATTCTGAAACAACAGGGTACAAATTCTAAAGGGGGGATTGCTGCATGTTCCAAAAACTTGTTTCCTTTTTCTCCTGGATGTGTAACAAAGCTATATTTGCTACACCTCCTTGTGTTTAGATGTGGTCATGTGACTGAGTTCTCACCAATAGAATATAAGTGAAAGAAATATATGTCAATTAGAGTTGGAAGTAGTTAAGAAAAAGGTGTGTCTTCCCTGTGTAAGCTGATGGAAGGAACCCATAAACCTGGGTCCTGAAAATGCCATGATGTAGACCACCTGTCAAGCACACATTGGAATTGGCATAAACAAAAAATAAACTTCTACTGAGCTACTAAATTTCAGAAATTAATATTACAGCAGCTAGCTTTGCCTACCCTAACAAATGAAACTTGTAATATATTTATAAATAACAAGTGTAGATTGAACCTTGGAGTATATCCAGAACTCTCCTTAAATATAGACAGATTAAAACTCGTTGAGTGTTTTAATATTGGAATTGCAGAGAAATAATCTCTCATTCTCACTTACTTGCTACAAATAAATCTCTACCCACTCCCTTATTAAAAATTCCCAAATTGCTGTTCCCAGTTCTTTCTTCCCATAAATAAAGACCCAAATTCAAATTTCCCTGAAAGAGATAACATATTCATTTCACTAAATGGCCCAAATACATTAAGAATGGTGTTAGAGATCATAAAAAGAGGTATAAGAGAGTACCTACCCTCAAATAATGAATTATACTATAACAAAGGCAAAAAAACTAAATAACATCAGTACAGTATCATATATAAGTGCTCAAATATAGTTTCCATGGAAGTAAGATCTTTGTCTTTCTCCAATATCTTAATAGTATCTAGCACCTACTACACTTTCAACAAAATTTGCTGAAAGAGTATTAAATTAAATGATTGGAGAACAGCTAATTATTATACTGTACATTACTATGAAATAGAATAGTCAGGGAAGGCTTAGTGAAGAAAATGAGACTTGGGCCATGTCTCTTGTTTTAATGAGAAGAGGAAATGTAAAAAATGTAATGTCTCCTCATCCCACAGGGGCAAACAGAGGGCTTCTTGCAGTCAAAGAGGCAGTTATGAGGTTACCAACTCTTCCTCGTCTCAGCTCTGCAGTGTGCTGCACTCCTGGCTGGGCAACCCTGTTTGCAGACTGTGTGGTGGCTGCTGCTGCTGGAGAGGAGGAGCAGACCTAACACTGAGGGGTCAGCTTGGACAACTGCCCTGTTGCACAGAGTGTGGTCAGTATTATAAAATATGTTTACATGAGTACAATGGGGCAAGATTTTGGAGGTTTTTTAACACCTTTACTGAGATATAATCTACATCCTATTAAATGCGAATGCACCCATTTTAAGTGTAGATTTGGTCAGTGTTAGTATATTTATGCAGTTGTGCAAATGTTCTGACAATCCAGCTTTGTAATACTTCCATCACCCCAAAATGTTCCCTCATGCCTGTTTGCAGTCAGTCTTTGATCTCTACCCAAGGCAACAGATGATCTGTTTTCTTTTTCTGTAGTTTTGTCTTTTCTGGGTATCATAAATAGAAGCATATATGTACTTCTGTGACTGGCTTCTTTTATTTAGCACATTTTTCATGTGTTTTCAAGTTGCAGAATGCATCAGTAGTTTATTCCTTTATATCCCTAATGTTCTACTATATGCATATACCATATTTTGTTTATCAGTTCACCAGTTGGTGATGCTATTATTTCCCATGTTAATAAAAATTTGTCACCTTTATCCTGTAAATTCACAAGCTTTTTTCCCTCTAAACCCAATAGATGTTACCCATTCTAGCAGCTCCATCTTTTAAAACTACCCTTCCTCATTCTTTTAAATTTGCATTTATCAGATGATTAATGATATTGAACATCTCTTTATATGTCTGTGGGACATCTGTGTGTCCTCTTTGGAGAAGTGTCTGTTCAGGTCCTTTGCCAATTTTTTAATTCAGTTGCTTTCTTGGTGTTGAGTTGTACAATTTCTTTATATACAGTTATTTTGGAAATTAACACCTTATTAGATGTACCAATGGCAATATGTTCTTCTGTGTTCAGTGAGGTTCACTTTTCATTTTGTTGATGGTTTCTTTTGCTGTCCAAAAGCTTTTTAGTTTGGTGTAGTCCCATTTGTTTATTTTTTCCTTTTTTTCTTTGCCTGAGGAGATATATCAGCAAAAATATTGTTACTAGGGATGTCTGAAATTTTACTGCTTATGTTTTATTCTAGAATTTTTATGGTTTTACAACTTACATTTAAGTTTTTAACCCATTTTGAGTTTATCACCTCATGCCTTTCATAATGGCTATCATCAATAAATCAACAAACAACAGTCTTGGCAAGGATGTTGAGTAAAGGAAACTCTCATGTCCTGTTGGTGGGAATGCAGATTGGTGCAGCCATTGTAGAAAACTATATGTAGTTTCCTCAAAAAATTAAAAATGGATTTGCCTTTGGGTGACCCAGCAATCCCACTTCTGAGAATCTAGATGAAGAAACCCAAAACACTAAATTGAAAGAAAATATGCACCCCTGTGTTCATTGGAGTATTATTTACAATAGCCAAGATCTAGAAACAGCCCAAGTGTCCATCAGTAAATGAGTGGATAAAAAAAATTGTGATTAATATACACAATAAAATACTACTTGGCCAGAAAAAAGAAAAAACTTACCCTTTGTGGCAGCTTGGATGAACCTGTAGACGATAATGCAAAGTGAAATAAATCAGTCAGAGAAAGACAAATAACAAATGATCTCACTTACATATGGAATCTGATGAACAAAATAAACTGATCTGTAAAATAAAAACAGGGGCATGGATACATGGGACAGACCAACAGCTGTCAGAGAAGGGGTGTTGGGGGCTGGATGAAAGAAGGTGATGGAATTTAGCAAAAAAACCCATATCTATCTACCTATCTCTCTCTCTATATATATATATACACACACACACACACAGACAACAGTATGGTGATAGCCAAGAGGGAAAGAGGGGTGGGAGGTAGGTGGAGGTGGGCAAAGGAGGGAGAATGGGGACTGACAGATACTTTGCTTGGGGCAGTGGGTACACATGTAGTGTGCAGATGCTGTTTTGTTGAGTAGTACACTTGACACCTATATGGTTTTGTGAACCAATGTCTCCACAATAAATTCAATAAATAAATAAATAAATAAAACTACCCTTCCTACCTAAAAAATCTAAGCAGGGAAAAGTGCTCCAAGCAAGAAGGTCACATGTTCTTACCTGATTGTCTAGCAGTTTTTCAAGAATAAATGCTTCAGGCCTAATATTTAAGTCTTTAATCCATTTTGAATTTATTCTTGTGTGTGGCATGAGAAGGTCGTCTAGTTTCATTTTATGTATTTATCTGTCTAATTTTTCCAGCACCATTTATTGAATAAACTTCATTTAGCCTGTTGTATGTGTTTACTTCCTCTATCAAATATTAACTGACTATAAAACCAGGCTTTAAAATCTCAGACATTGTTTGTAACAATGCTTTTTTCTTACATATCTCCTCAGGCAAGGGAGACTATAGAAAAAATAAGTAACTTGGACTACATCAAACGGAAAAAGTTTTTGCCTAGCAAAAGAAACCATCAACAACAAAAAGAGAACACACTGAATGGGAGAACATATTTGCTGATATATCTGTTAAGGGGTTAATATCCAAAATTTATAAAGAACTTATAAAAACACCAAAAAGACAAGCAATCCAATGAAAAAGTGGGCAAAGAATCTGAATAGACACTTTTACAAAGGGGACATATGAAAAGATGGTCCACATCACTAATCATCAAAAAAATGCAAATTAAAATGATAAAAAGATATCAACTCACACCAGTTAGAATGGCTATCATCAATAAATCAACAAACATGTTCTAGGGAGAATGTGAAAGAAGGAGAACACTTTTACACTGTTTGTTAGTGGGAATGCACATTGGTGCAGCCACTGTGGAAAGCAGTATGGGCAAACCTCAAAAATTTAAAAATGGAACTGCCTTATGACCCAGTGATTCCACTTCAGGGAATTAATCCAAAGAAACCTGAAATACTAATTCAAAAGAACATAAGCACCCCTATGTTCATTGCATTGTTATTTACAATCACCAAGATATGGAAGCAGCCCAAGTTTCCATCAGTAGATGAGTGCATAAAACAACTATGGGACATTTACATAATGGAATACTATTCAGCCATAAAGAAAGAGAAGAAAATTTTACTCTTTGCAACAGTATGGATGTATCTGGAGAACATTATTCTAAATGAAATAAGCCAGTTAGAGAAAGACAAGTACCATATAATTTCACTCATATATGGAATCTAATGAATAGACTGAACTAACAAGGAAAATAGAGACAAACTCACAGATAGAGAGAAGGATGACAGTTAGGGGAGAAAGTTAGTGGGTGGAGAGATGGAACAAAAAGAAAAAAGTATTCATGAACATGGACAACAGTGTGGTGATTGCTGGGTGAAGGGAGTATAAGGGGTTTAAATGATAATGGGAGAAATACAATTAAAATAAAACAAAACAAAAAAAGAATAGATGCTCCAATTAGTTTTTCTCTAAGTCAACTTTCAGTATCAGAAATAATTTTTTGGAAAAATTTTGACCTATTTTACATAAAAAAATTACCAACCTCTTCCTGCTACTATAACCAGTATCTTTTGAAGTATCTTTTAAAAAATATGTTTTATTCATTATGCTGTTACAGTTGTCCCAATTTCTTTTCCCTCTGCTCCCCTTCACCCAGTGACCCCCCTCCCTTCAGTTGTCCCCATCCCTTAGTCCATGCTTATTGGTTGTGCATATAGTTCTTCTCAACATCTTCCTGTCTACTCCACTCCCTCCTACTATGCTTCTTAATTCATGCATCATCTCCCTCCTTTTCCCTCCTTCCCCCTCCCTGCTGACCTCCCCACAATATGTTTGTGTTCCCCATACCTATAATTCTTTTTCATTCTCATTGCCTACTTAGTTTGCCTTTGTTTTGGTTCCCTAGCTTCTGTTTTTGGTTGTTGTGATAGTTTTCATTTTAATGTTCATAGTTTTGATCCTCCTTCTAAAGAAGTCCCTTTAACATCTCATATAACAGTGGTTTGGGTCTAATGAACTTCTTCAGTTTTACTTTGTCCTGGAAGCACTTTCTCTGCCCTTCTATTCTGAATGACAGCTTCACTGGATAGAGTAATTGTGGCTGTAGTTTTTTGATTTTCATTACTTTGAATATTTCTTGCCAGTCCTTTCTTGCCTGCAGAGTCTCCTTTGAGAAATCAACTGATAGTCTAATTGGGACCCCTTTGTACATAATTCTCTTCTCTCACTGCTTTTAAGATTCTCTCTTTATCCTTAATTTTTGACATTTTGATTATAATGTTTTTTGGTGTGGTTCTCCCTGGGTCCAGTTTATTTGGAACTCTCTGTGCTTCCTGGACCTGTAAGTCTATTTTCTTCCCAAGTCAGGGAAGTTCTGCTTCATTATTTTTTCACATAGTTTTTCAATTTCTAGTTCTTCTTCTTCACCTTCCAGCAACCCTATAATTTAGATGTTCACTCTCTTACAGTTGTCCCAGAGATTTCTGAGCTTCTCCTCAATTTTCTCACTTTTTATTTCCTCTTTCTGCGCTGGTTGACTCCCTGTTCCTTCCCTATGTTCCAATTTGTTGATTTGATCCCTGGTTTTCCTTCCTTCACCACTTATTTCGTATGTGATTTTGTTCAGTTCAGCAGGACTAGTCTTCATTCCTTCCCCATCTTGATTAAGTCCCTCTATTATTTCTGTAAGCTGTCTTATAACTGTAGCTCTGAACTGAGCCTCAGAAAGGTTATCTATTTGTTTATCCATTAATTCATGTATTTGCTTTCTGGTCAGCTGGGTGATTGGGATCTCTATCATTATCCCTGACATCCTGGCAGTTTTTGCTTCCTGGGCAGGGCTGTCGTACCTCCTCTGCTATAGGGGACAGAGCCCCGTGCACTCATCATTACTGGGCGACCCTTCTCACCACACTGTGGCACTTTGTGTGGTGGCAGGGGTAAGATGGATTCCTGCTGTTCTCTCTCCACTGAGAGACGGGAGCCTCCTTCTCTGTCCCCATGCCCTCTGGGCCTCACAGTCTGAGGCAATGGGGGTCTACCCTTCCTGGCCTTGCAATCGCAAGCTAAAGCATTTGTTCTGCAGCTAGGGGTGCTCCCCAGGTGCTTCCTACCTTCCCTTAAATATGAGTGCCTGTGCTTACCGCAGTCCCGCTGCTGGCCACTGCTGCTGCTGCCACCAGCACAGCTTGACCTCTCTGCCCCAGCTTTGCTCCTCCTACTTATCCGGACAAGCACCACTTGTTTATAACTTCATACGTTGGACTTCCATGTAGCTTTATTTTCTGGAACTTCTGGTTATCTCTGGTTTCGTGGTAGTTGTAGTCCTTCTTAGTTGTGGAGGGAGATGTAGCATGTCTGTCTAGGCCTCCATCTTGGCCGGAAGTCTGAAGTATCTTAAAGGCCAGGACACAAAGCTTATTACCCTTAGAATCAACAGGAAACCATTATACTGAATTTAGGAGTGAAACAACCTATAGACAGCTCAGAGGGGTTAGCATTGGAGCAGCATGGGAAGCAGTTGGAAGGGAGAAATTTCAATCTGGACACTCTTGTATCAAATACAAAGTTTTTTGGTTGTTTGTTTTTGTCTTAAGTCAATTAAATGTAATGCAATTAAATTCTGTATTTTTAAAAGAACATTCTATTTGTCTTCCGTAATGTAATTTTCATGTTATTTAACACATCCCTTTTGAGTATAGGTGACCCTATCTTTTCTGTTTGTCACTCTGCCTCTGTGCACATTTATGTAGAAGACATTTTAAAATTACGAACAGTTTGGAGCCTTTCCAGGTGCTATGATGTCCATTATCACTAAGTATCTTGAGGTTCCTATGCTTTCTTTGGCCAATAGGCATTTGCATGTGGTGTTTCCTCTACTTGGTACTTTATTTTTGCCCACCTCTTGTTACCTGGATAAATACCATCCATACTTCAGTTTAAATATCATGTCCTCCAGGAAGCCTTACATGACATAAGGTTCTTTTTATGTGGTTAATGAGCCACATTTTAAAATTGCTTATCTGCACATCAATTTCTCCAATGAGAATTAAATTCTGTGACAGTAGGACACATGCCACCCAGTTTGCCATTATATTCCAAAAATTTAGTGAACATTCAAAAACATAACATGTGTTTTGTCAAGATATGCAAAATTGCTTTAATGGAAAGTTATAGAATTCTTGTTAAGGGAATCAACTCCTTATGATCTATGTCAAATTACTTAACCTCTCTAAGCCTCAGTTTGATTTTGAAAAATTAGGATAAGCTTTACACTTCACACTTGTGAAGATTAAACGGAAAGATGTGTTCAAGCCTTTTTACATGGTACCTGGCATATAACAAATGCTTAATAAATGTTAAGTATTTATCAGGAAACAGTTATGGTCTTTGTTGGTGGCAATGGGAAGATGCTGCTCAGCCTGCTGAGCAGAGCATAGTTAACCACTACACCTGGCCACCTGCCTTCTGGACCTCACCTTGTGAATAGTAACACTCAGTTTCCCCTTGAGTGGTTCAGCCAATGACTGGGCAGTGAGGGACTCCTCAGGACAAGGGACTTCTCTAACATGCACCTTGCCATGAAGACTGCTTCAGCTAGTCAGAATCTTTCTTGGCACTGTCCTGTGTATTGATTCTCTTCCTACACCATCCTCCACTGTCACTGTCCACATCTTCTTTCACTGATGTCAGTCTAATCCTTCCCCTTCCCAATCCTGATATTTTCTGTGATCTTTTCTGCCATTCCTTCACCTGCCCTGCATATCTAATCCCACCCTGATATCTGCTTATCAGAGGACTCAAAGTAACACAGGTGGTGCCAGGGCTGGTCCAAGGAAACATGAATTGAAGAAGAGTCTAGAATCTGCCTCACTCACTGCCTGGAAGACAGGAGGATGCCATCCTGAGAGGTGTGTGGTGCACATGGCATAAACAGCAGTCCAATTGTGGAGTTCTTTGTTGGTGATTCAGAAAAACATCTATCAGAGGGGATTCCCCTCCAGAGGCAATGGTCCAGGCACTTTAAAGATATGAGGGAGTTACTACAAAAAAGATAGTAGAGTTGGATAGTTATTGCTAAGTTGCACTGAAACCCCACAGAAGCATAATGAAAAACTGAGGGCCCTGAACAAACAATTAAAGACAAGTATGAGAGCCATTGGGATCTTTTTGGTCACTTTCAAAGAGGCCTTATCTCCTGTAGAGATAATCTTACTTATCTGAGGAGCAGACTCACTTGATAGAGAAACAAAGTCTAGTGTAGTTGAAATGCTCAGCTAAGGCAGTCTGTTTTACTAAGCTTGGAGCCCCGGTTGAGAAAACCTGGGACTCTACAGCATAAGATAGGACATCTAAATGGATGTTCCAGTGGATTTGGCTCTGTGGCCCTAACCCTCAAAGCTTACAGATGTGTCCCCTTTTGACTGGGAGCTAGTACTTCCTACAGGCTGTAAAATGTTACAGAGCCCTCTCCTACAAGGTCCCTTTCTCCAGAACTGCTCCCACCTCCTCTCCTGGGTCTTAACATTGATAGCTAGAGTAATAACCTACCTGGAAATATATTGGACCATATAAAGCAGAAAAGAAATTATAGTACTTTGAAAGACTTTCAAAACTTAGCTTTCATGTAGCAGCAATAGCCAAGACAGTGACCCCTGGGAATGGGTTTTGGGAGGGTGCATGAAAGGCAGCTCTTAAGAGAAAACCAGCAAAATCAACAATGGTAGTGGTGGTTCTTCTCTGAGGCAAAGGCTGATAGCAAGAAAGGTTGTCCCAAGACGGGGTTCATTAATACCAATGAGGCCAATGGGAATTGAGGCAGTTAGGACTACTAGAAGTATCACTAGCAATGGTGGTGTTACCCACCAGAAGCTGAGTGGCTGACATTAGCTGGTACACCTGAGAAGTCAGCATGAATTGGTTCACACAGAGGTGTGAAGATAGTTATTAGAACATGCTTCTTTAGAAGTAAAACACACCAAAAAGGATGCTGCTTAATAGCTGGAGCAAGGGAAGGCAGAGGGCATTTGCCCCAGTATGTCATAATCCCTTGTTCAGATCCAGAATCTACTGACTAGAAAGGAGTGTGTAAAACTGAGGCAGACATATACTCTAATGATTGCCCATTTTTTCTTGTGGAAAGGGAAATATCGAAACCTGATGACTGTTGAACATAGGGTCTAAATTGATATTGATACTTGGAAACCCAAAGAACCATCAGAAAACATTTAAAATAAAAGCTGTGATGAATAACCAAGCATAAACAAAATTACTCAGCAAGTTGACATTAGCTAAACTTTGTCACCATCATGATAGGCACATGAATCGAGTGTCCATAGTGACAGAATTATGTAGATCCCAAAGCATGATCTTCTGCTTATCAAAGATCATCTTGTGACTGACACCTCTGAAGATTCAGCCTGCCAACTACAGATACCAGTGCTCAGCCCTTGATATGATTCTTCCTTGAGAAGACCAATCAGCACATGGTGACAAGTTTACCACATGAGGCTCCTTTCATCTTGAAAGGACCAGCAGTTCATCCTCATAGAAATAGTATTTTCTAGGTATTGACTTCTGGAATATGGGACCCATCTAACAGGCAACTTTTCCCTAAGGACTCGCTAATAGCCTGGCTGAAATTCTTTTATAACTGCACTGCAGTCTGAGACTCCTTCTAGCCCAATTTCCTTCCTTTTCCTTCTCTTTTCATATGTATCAGCCTGAAGGTTCTCCCTATATACTCCTGCTTTCTCCCATGTATCCTTCACAAATTTTCTTCCAGTATCCTCTTACATGTCTAATCCAGTGTTAACACCTGCTTTTCTGAGGCCATAGTCATTAAGCCAGTATAGGCAGCAATTCTGTTAGCCCAAGAACATAGCAATAGTCATCCAGTTCACACACATTTATTGTTTCTGTTATTTCAATATTTGAAGAGCTAACACATGCCTGTTTTTTGTGCACTTTATGCTGTGTTCATACCAGCAAAAAAAAAAAAAAAAAAAAAGAGGAGTTTATTTATTTTTCAGTGAAATATATGGTGGGGTCGGTCCAGGAGAAGTACATTCATTGTTAGCACAATGAGAACAGTTTGCACCAGATTAATATAACCTGGCGGCCACAATGAGTAAACTGAAATGCACATGAGTGAACAATGACAACTTCACTGTACTAGTCAGCGGGGATGGTAGACACCCTTGAGGGAGCATGTGTACTGTGTGGCTGTCACTTTCAAAATGACTGAGCAAATAAAGCAACAATGAACCTACATCATATTTTGCATTAAACTTGAACATTCCTTTGTGGAAACTATTAGAGTGACTCAGAATGCTTTCAGGGATGATGCAATGAGTACAATGCAAACAAAAGTGTGAGACAAGTGTTTCAAAGATGGTTGAGAATCTGTTGAAAGTGATCCACATTCTAGAAGGCCTGCAACAAGAAGAACACCTGAGAATGTTGAACATGTATGGACTGCAACCAACAAAGATCAGCGACTGACAGTGTGAGAACAAGAAGCTGATCTGGGAATTCCAAAAGCTACTGTCTGAGATTTTGATGCAGGATCTTGGCATAAAACATGTTATGGCAAAATTCATTCCACAGCTTCTGCTACCAGAGCAGAAGAAACATTGTGCTGCAGTTATTAATGACTGCTACCAGTGAACCAGATTTTCTCAAGAAGGTCATAATTGGAGGTAAATTTTGGGTCTACTCATATGGCTATGATCTGGCCCAGTTGTCCCAAAGGAAATTACTTGGTTCTCCATGCCCGAAGAAGACGCTGAGGAAAGCTGCAATAAGATCAAGACCATGTTAAGTGTGTTTTTTGATTGGGAAGGTGTAGTCCATCATGAGTATGCCCCTCCAGGCAAAACAATTAGTAAAGATTACTATTTCAATGTCTTCATTGGTTGAGAGATGCCACAGCTATGGGCAACTGGTGCTTAGCAGCTTCATCACAACAATGTACTTACTCATGCATCATGTCTCCTGCAGAGTTTTTTGGCAAAACATCAGAAGCATCAAAACACCCAGGTGACTCAGCCCCCCTACAGCCTGGATTTGGCACCCTGTGATTTCTAGCTTTTCCAAAAACTAAAATCACATTTGAAAAGGAAGAGATTTCAGACCATTGACGAGAGTCAGGAAAATACAATGGGGTAGCTGATAGTGATTCCAACAAAGAATTTTGCAGAGCGTTTTGAACAGTGGAAGAGATGCTGGGAGAACTCTATGAGGTCCCAAGGTGCCTACTTTGAAGGAGACTGAGGTGTCATTCTTCTATGTACTGTGTTTCTTGTATCTTTTTTCTTCCTCAATGAATGTCTATTTTTCATATCACCTGGTTGCATACATATTTCTGAAAATACCATATATATGTATGTATATGTATACATATATTTAGGGTCCTAAATGTACACAAATAAAAAAATGCTTCAGGGACCTAATATAAGAAGATAAAACTAGTCTTGTAGATAAGCTGTAGGAAAAATAAAACAAGAAAATGACCGGTGCCTTGATAGGTAGAATAAAACGAGGATAAAAATGATAAATATTTTTTCTACTCCCTGACTTCTATCTTATTTTATGAAATGCACTAGAATTTCCTTGCTACAACACTTGTGATTATATCAAATAAAACAATTGAAAGAGTAGAATAATCCTTCTCTATATCATGGTTCACTTGTCGTGGCCTCACTGTATTGCGGGATTTTAAAAAATATTATATTTAATTATTTATCACGAGTTTTTTGCTATATCCCAGGATTTTGTGGTACTGTATACATATGTTGTTAAAGTTATGTAGGTTTAAGAGTGTAGAATATGTTTAAGAACATAAAGTGTTTATAAAAGTGTAGAAAGGGTTAATAAAGGAGTGGGAAAGGTTAATAAGGGACTGGGAACAGTTTATAAGTGTGTGGGAAGGGTTTATAAAACCTTAAAATATATATAAATACTAAAATAAGTGTAAGGTTCCTGCTTCGTGGATTTTCACCTACTGCAGGGGGGGGGTCTAGAACGTCGTCGGCAGCGGCGGCAGCCGTCCGTCTCGAGAGACGGTGGTGTAGCTTCTTAAGAGTCTATCTGCACCGCCGAGAATGGCTGTGCAGTCCGACTCGGGAGTGACACGGTATCTGTCTCCTCCCATGTTGAATCGACATCTTGCGATGAAGCTACAGAGCCTGGGCAGGGTGATATGGAGGGTCTGCTGTTGCCCATGCAGCAGACCCCCCCTCTCTTCGCAGCTGAAGGATCCAAGGGAAAGACGGAGTCAATACAGCTTGGCTTCAGGTGCGCCGCAGGAGTTGCCGGTGTTGACTACAACGTCAAACCGCCTTAGGGACTCCGGCTCCGGATTTTCTGTTGGGGTTTACTCCCTTAGCCTTTCCCCTGAAGAGGTATGCCGCAAGGCAGCGGAGGTTTTTTGGAATCAGAGTTTTCCTTCTCTGATGTGCCCTGACTGGAAGATCGAACCAGCGACACTTAGCTCGCAGGCCGACGCTCAATCCACTGAGCCAAACCAGCCAGGGTCTAGAACGTAATACCCACGATAAGTGGAGGAATACTGTATTATGTGGAATCACTACACTTTAGCCCCTTTGTCTTCAGCTATGGGGTAATTTATTCATTAATTATCTCATTAATTCACCTAATCACTTAATGAAGGCTTTCTTGTGTGTTTTGAGTTCTTGTCTGCTCCAAATTCTTGTTTGTTACAAGATTTTTTGTTAGGGCACTGGTCTTGCACAATTTATTTCCTTACCCAGATCCTAAGATGGTTCAACCCTTGCTCTTTGTTTAAGACTCTTGTGTGTTTTGTTTCCAGGGTAGAGCAAACCCATCACACATTTCTTACATCTCAGCAAGTCAACTGTAGGAAAAGAAATGGTCTTTATCTGGCCTTTGAAAAGCCCCCAAATCTCTAAGATTCTTATGTTAATATTTAATGCAGTGGGGTACAAAGCAAAGAAGTAAATGAGAAAGCTAAGAGAAAAACTTGTATTATGGAAACTAGTGTAAGCTAAATAGGTAAAAATTCCCTTGTGTGGAAGGACTTCAAGGTCTCTAGCAGACAGAAATCACCCCTCAGTACCCCAAAATGGACATTCTTCATCCAATGATGAGAAATTGTGTTCTACTACTAAGGTACTTTGAGTATTGATAACATTCAAATACTCCCAAGAAAAGTATTAAAAGGTGGTATCAGGCATTCACTCAGTAGTGTGAAATACTTTCTGACTTTTCTTAGGAGTAGATCATAACAGAAAAAAAAGCAAAAACAGAATTGTTTCCTTCTAGAATATGCTGAGCCATAGGTAGATGAAAAACATCAAGTTTAAGACACTGAGATTAAACTACCCAACCTCACAACTCTGTTCAAATTGAGGCCTTGCATTTTCTTGAGAGCAGCAGGTGAGCATTCTAAAGAAGATCATTTTCTAGACAGGTGTTTCGTTCTTTCTTTTATCCACATGGAGCATATAGAACATGGACCCTTGCTGCTAAGAGTGGGAGCCCCACACCAGCAGCATCACTATCACTGCAGAGCTGTCATAGATGAGAATCCAGGCCGCACCTCCCAACTACAGAATCAAAATATGCATTTTAATGAGGTCATTAGGCATGCTGACACATTTAAGTGTCAGGCTAAGAGTCTGGAAATTGGGTTAGATTCCTGCCCCTGCACCTTGCTAACTGACAGATTGCTTAGCATCCTTGTACTTCCACTGTCTCGTGTGTTGGATAGAGATAATCTCTATTCTTTCTTTTATGTCTAGTCTTTGTTTACTACTCTTCCTTGTATTTCTTTACTCTTGATTTTTTCATGTTTCTGATATGTTAGTTTTCTCTACTCATTTGTGTTTTTACTGGAAACATTTTCATAAGGATGAAAGAATACAGGGTGTTGCAAAAAAATGTATCCACACTTTCATAGCTGGTGACTTGCTGAATTTTTGTTTTGTTTTAAATTTAACCATTGAGAAATAATGGCTGAAACCAGATTAAGTTTTGAACAAAGAAAGTTTATCTTAAAGTGCTACTGGAAGTACAAAAATGCAGTAGAAGTGCAAAGACAGGACGGATGCTGTGGTGTGGCTTATCTGTGCCTGAATTAATTGGCCCTTTCTTTTTTGCAGATACTATAACTGGTGCCACTACTTGAATTTACTGAAGAAATCAACCATCCCATGTATTCATGAAGATTTTCATGATGAGGACTTTTATTTCCAACAAGATGGAGCACCTCACGTTACTATTGTGATGCAAGGGCCTATCTTAATGAGGACCTGCCAAACAGATGAATCGGGTAAAGAGGTCCTGTAGATTACCCTGCGTGTTCACTAGACCTCACAACACTAGACTTTCTTTTGGGGATTTTTCAAGAATAATGTTTATGCTAAAAAACTGAAACCATTGATAAATTACAAGTAGCCATTGAAAGAGAATGTGCCCAAATACCAAATGAAATGATTCTTGATGTTTGTGATTCTGTTGCTTTGTATTGCCAGCAATGTCTAGATCAGAATTGTCATCAGTTTGAAAATAGGCACTAAGTATAAAAAAGTACATTTATGTAGTTTATTGTGAACATTGAAAGGGAACTGTATGTTAAAAAATACAGAGTTTATAATCATTAAAATTGTGGATACATTTTTTATGACACCCTGTAGACATGCAAATACAACCATACTTCATTTTATTTCTCTCCACTTTATTGTATTTCATGGATATGTTTTTCACAAATTGAAGGAAAGACCCTCCACCAGCAAAAAGATTGCGGCTCACTTTATCGTGATATTTGCTTTATTGAGGTGGTCTGGAACCAAACCCACAGGTATCTCCAAGGTTTGCCTATGTATTCACCCATGTGCAAGCATCCCACCCAAGTTCCATTTATTCATATAAGCTTGACAAAGTAATAAGTTTGTTTAGCAAATATAAAAATTATTTGACAATTAAAGGCTTCCCATTGCATGCCAAACAGCCTCCCAAGTTCTGGGAAACTTAATGAGTTAGTTTTCATTTGCATGTAACTAGCTATTACAAATTTTGTCTTTCTAGAAGATTCTTACCACTGCACGTTGCTTTTCTTTGAAAAGCTAAAATATGACTAATTGATTATATAAAATTATTCTCCTTACATTAACCTAATAATGCTTCAGTTTCCTTTTTATAAAATGCAGGCTTGCTCTAAGTTATTTCTGTGGGTTCTTCTAGCTTTAAAATTCTATGACTCTAAACTGAGGATTCCTCAGACAAAAACATTTGTTGTCAACTATTAAAAATCAGGGAAATATAATGTGTTCTCCTCAGGATACATTTAAAGAGAACAGTTGACCCAAAAGATCTCTTAAATTATCTTCGTTTCATTCCAAAAAAAAGTCAGTCTCTCAGAACAAACACTTTTAAGCAAGCTCTTTAAAATTTTAATTCCAAACTTTATTTCAACTCAATTATTTATATATGTACAAGTGTGAAACATCTCTATCAATTTTCTAAAGGTAATTATTCATAAAGTTTGGATCCCAAAATTAAATTCTGGGACTTTGAGGTTGATTTTAAATGAGTCTAGACAGTAAACTCAGTTTCTGAATAAAAATTTATAAGAATATGTAAATTAATCACTTAGCACTCCTTAAAGAGAAAACTACTTCTACAAATATTCCTTTTCCTGTAAATTCCACACAACTTTCTGACTATAAATCTTGATGGAGCTGGTAATCTAAATATTGATTCACTGTTTCATCCTGAATTAATCACAGAAATTTATAAACTTAAAAAATAACTAATGCAGTACTTTAGAGAATTCATTAACAGCTCCAGAACAGAAATAAATGTCCTTCTTCTTAGAAAATAGAAAAATATGTCAATGTTTATACGTTCAGAACAAGAGCTTTTAACCCTCAAGATGTCAAACCATTTCTAGTAGATATTTAAGATGCAATGTTGCAATAACAACACATCATATTTAAGTGTTAATTACCAAGATCTCCATAGTTCCTGTTTGCTTAGAGCATCCCCTGAATTTGGAATTATCACTGCATGTGCTACCCAAGATGAATTTCTTAATCAAAGAAAATTATCTCAAGAAAAATGATTTACTTATTTGTATTCAGGCTTTCCTGAGGTCTCATCAAATATAACACCAATTTTGCCCTCATAGTTTATTGGAAATATATGTCAATAGCAGAATTCCAACAATGGAAAGTACCAAATTCTCTAGTACATAGAAGAGGTATAAGGATGTGATACATGTTTTGTTCATGTAACCATAATCACTGAGGATAACTTGTTATACATGTTTTCAATTATTTTCTAGAGTGTAGTTACCAGTGGGAACTAATCAAATTCTCTTGCCAATTGACACCAGTTCAGCATTGTATGTGTCTACTGCAGTTTTATTGAAACTTTGTCAGTATCAGGTATTATAACCATATTTTAACTTAATATTTCTAATTTGTGTTGCTGAAAAATATTTGTGGGTGGTACCAAAAAATAATCTCTGCATAGCGAAATTGTCATTTAAAAATAAACCAAACAGGTTTCTGGCCAAGATAGAGGCATAGGTGGGCATGCTTTGCCTTCTCACAGAACCATTAAGGATCACAACTACCTCAAAACAAAGAAAACAATCAGAACTGCCAGAAAATTAACTGTATGGAAGAGCAACAACTAAAGATTTAAAGGGGAAGTGTCATCTAGACATATAGGAGGGGCGGAGCTGGGAAGCAGAGCGCAGAGGACACATGTGATGGCAGCAGTAGGCAGTGGCAGCAAGGCAGAGGCTGCAGTCAGTTGGCTGAATGAGCAGTCCCACATTACAAAAGCTGGGAGAGACACCTGGGGAGTGATCCCAGCCCCACACTAGACCACACAGTCCAGGGTTCCAGTGCTGGGAAAATAAAACCTCATTGCTTCTGTCGGTGAAAACCAGAGAGGGTTGGGATGGTGAAAGAAACTGCCCACTCTCAGGAGAGTTTTTTTAGAGGCCCTCTGGGTCCTAGAACCTATGCAAACCCACTCACTCTGGGAATCATCACCATGGCAACAACTAGAGGGATGCCAGTTGCATACAGGAAGTGGGTGAAGTGACTAGAAACAGGGAGAGTGCTGAGCAGATTGAAATGTTACCTCTATGACCCTCCCCCACATACAGCCCCACAGAGTGGTGAACAGAGTCACACAGCACTGACAAGTACTGAAGGCTCCACCTTCAGTACTTATAACATAACAGGTGTGGCAGCTCTACCTAATACACAGAAGCAAACAAAGGAAGGCTGCCAAGTTGAGATAGGGAAGTATGGCCCAAACAAAATAACAGATCAAAACTCCAAAAAAAGAAGTAAGTGAAAAGGAGGAAGCCAACCTGTCAGATGCAGAGTTCAGAACAATGGAAATAAGGATGCTCAGAGAAATGACTGAGTAGGGTCACAAAATAAAGGAAGAAATAAAGGCTATACAAAGTGAAATAAAGAAAAATATACAGGGAACCAACAGTGATGGGAAGGGAACATGGGATTCAAATAAACAATTTGGAATGAAAAGAGGAAATAAACATTCAACCATAACAAAATGAAGAAACAAGAATTCAAAAAAAAATGAGGATAGTTTAAGAAGATGCTGTGACATCCCCAAAAGTGCCAACACCTCAATCGTAGGGGTGCCAGAAGGAGAAGAGGAAGAGCAAGAAATTGAAAACTTACTTGAAAAAAACGATGAAAAAAAAGTCTCTAATTTGGTGAAGGAAATGGACATACAAGTCCAGGAAGCACAGAGTCCCAAACAAGTTGGACCGAAAGAAGAACACAGCAAGACACATTATAATTAAGATGCCAAAGGCTAAAGATAAAGAGAGAATTTTAAGAGCAGCAAGAGAGTTACCTACAAAGGAGTGCCCATAAGGCTTTCAGTTGATTTCTCAAAAGACACTTTGCAGGCCAGAAGGGACTGGCAAGAAGTATTCAAAGTAATGAAAATCAATGATCTACAACCTAGATTACTGTACCCAGCAAAGCTATCATTTAGAATGGAAGGGCATATAAAGTGCTTCCCAAACAAAGTAAAGCTAGAGGAGTTCATCATCACCAAGCCCTTATTATACAGAATGTTAAAGGGACTTATTTAAGAAAAAGAAGAAAATCAAAATTAAAAATATTAATATGACAACAAACTCATAACTATCAACAACTAAATCTAAAACAAACAAACAAACTAAGCAAACAATCAGAACAGGAATAGAATCATAGGTATGGTAATTATTTGCAGGGTTTTCATCTGGGATGGTGAAGGGGGAGAAAGGAGGACATGTTGTAGGAATCAAGAGGCATAATTGGTAGTAACAAAATAGACAGAGGAATGTTAAAAATAGTATAGGAAGGGATGAAGTCAAAGAACTTACATACACGACCCATGGACATGAACTAAGTGGGGGCATTGTTGGATGGAAGAGGGGTACCAGGCAGAGAGAGGCAAATGGGGAAAACTGTGACAACTGTAATAACATAATCAATAAAATATGTCTAAACAAACAACAAATGATTAAGTTGTCCTTAAATTGCTTAGCATGTATATTGAATTTCTTACCTTCAGATTACTTAAACCTTCTATACAATTGGTAGGTTATACCTTGTAGACAAAAGATAGAGAAAAACGGCTTTTCTCCATTTCTATACAGCAAAAAAGCAGTTGCCTCCCTCTTTCCTCCCCCAAAGAAGGAGAGATACCTTTGCTCCTTGGAGACAGTATGGAAAGGATTCTTGGTTATGACTTTATCCTTTTGGGATATCATGAAAATCTCCCGAGGAGTCAAATAACATCCCTTTTCTAAGACTTTTTGACCTAGAAATGTCTCCACAATCTGGGTTTTATCCTTCTGACATGTAAATACCCAAGGAGATGGCCCTCTAGGCTTCCTGGCACCTTGAGGGCTAGAGAGCCTTATTTCAGCTGTAACCTTTTTGTCTTTCTCAGGAGATAAGAAGAGTTGTAGTTTTTGTTTATTTGTTTTTATAGAGTAGTTAATTAGACAATGACTATATACTCTTCTCAGGGTAGGAAAACAATAAAATGTTTCTAAGGGAAAGGAAAGCAAACACTCTCTATCATTCCATTATATGAATTTCCATGTCTCAGTAGGCTAGGTTTTTTTAGAGGAGAACTGAGAAATTCAAGGAAACTTTATTTCCCTACAGTATATAAATTATTCTTCAGTAAAGCCAATTTGTAAGAATAAAGGAATAAACTATTGATATATGCAATAACATCATAAATGTTGAGGAATCTTAAAAACATTTTGTTGTAGCAAAGAAGCCATACACAAAATAGTACATACTGTATAATTTGATAAGTAGAAAATTCAAGAATGGGCAAAACTAAACTATTATGATGAAATTCAAAACAGTGTTTTCCTATAGAGAGGCAAGGATAAATTGTAAGAGACATAAGGAAATTTTCTTTGGGCACTACATTTTTCTATATCTTGATTCAAGTGGTAGTTACACAGGGGTATACAGTAAACAAAACTCAAGATTGTACACTTAAATTTGGTATTTCACCATAGAATTTGCCTCAGTTTAAAAAGCATTGTAGACATATATTCTTTCTTTTTATACAAACTACATTAAAATTCTCAGTCCCTAAGTAAAATCTCCTCCTACTCTATTCATTCTTCATTCTCAACATGAAAAAAAAAAGAAAATTCAACAATAAGATATTGAATCCGTTCTCTATCTCTACCTGCTATAAGCCTACTGAGTGGTTGAAAATGCTGTTGTCTATAAGACAGACCAACATGAATTCTATCTTAAAGAGTGAAAATGCTCAAAGTGATATAATAAAACCAGGACTATGCTTTTGAAATTCTGATTCCTAAACTAATCTTGATCTTTTTTAACACAAACTATCCTTAAAATTATTGCCATGGTGGTAAACTCAGCAGGGATAAAATAATATCTTATATACTGAAGATGTCATCAAGGGGACTGAATGACTAGTGACTATAAAATAAATGACAAGTGGCTGAAAAACCAATAAAACTAGAAAACCATCTACAAAGTCTTGGCCATGGAACTAGAGTTTTTCATGCTTCAGGGGTAGAAACTTCAGAGAATACTTTAACAAACAGGTTCTGAAAGGATGGCAGTAAAACTAATAAACTACTCACATAGAAAAATATAGCTTGTTTATTACTTATTTTTGAAGTTTATCCATTTTAAGATTAAGATTTTTTCTGCAGGTGTATTTATGTTCTATTGCTGTTGTAACAAACATCATAAATTTAAGCCTTAAAACAACAGAAACTTACTATCTTAGAGTTCTGTAGGTAGAAATCTGACATGAGTGTCACTGGGCTAAGTCAAAAGACTGTGTTCTTCGGAGTCTCCAGAGGTGAACTGTCCAGTCTAGATTTCGGAGCTCACCTACATTTCTTTTTTGGTATGTGGTTCCCTTCCTCCATCTTCACAGCCAGAGCCATCAACAGCAGATCAAGTTTTTTTCACTGACCATCTCTTTGGTCTTTGCAGCTAGAAGAGATCTTTACTTTTAAGGACTTGTGATTTGATTGAGTTCACCTGCATTATCCAAGGTAACCTCCTCTTTTAAGATTCTTTACCTTAATCACATATGCAAAATCAATCCCTTTCACTGTGTCAAGTAATATATTCATGGTTCTGAGGATTGGAGCATGGACACCACTGGGGGTGCTATTTTGCCTACCATGGTGGTTATCAAAGAGTTCTTCACAGAGAGGGGTGATGCTTAAATGGGGCATTAAAGAATGAGCAAAGAATGACCCAGATAGAGGAACTTCTTTTACTCTTTCAACTGAAACAACAACAAAAAGACAAAATATACTACATTTTGGCATTGACGTCAGGTATCACAGGACAGGGATCTCTGAGAGTGAGGGAAAAAATTGAGCATTAAGATTGCCCTAGTTTACTGCCTGGAGAGAGATTCCAGGTTGTAGCTCAGGGAGGAAAACTCAAGGAAGTCTAGGGATCTACCTTAGCTGAGGAGAAGGAGTTGTGAGTGGAGAGGCCAAGACCACTGTACATCACAGAGATTACCAGAAAGGTGAGAGCCACATAGAAACAGAGCCCCAGATATCTATTGGAAGTCCCCAGGAGTCATCAGCTGAGCCCTAATCAGAACATGTGTGTATGAAAACTACCTGAGGCCAGGGAAAAAGCCACACAAAGGAAGTAGAGAAAATAATTTTCAGAACTCATAAAAGGCTGATACTATTTTTAAATAATAACACTTACAGTTGCAACAAAAATATGAACTGCTGCCCTGGCCAGTATGGCTTAGTTGGTTAAAGCATCGTCCTGTAAACCAAAAGGCTGCAGGTCCAATTCCTGGTCAGGACACATGCCCAGGTTGCAGGATCAGTCCCCAGGTGGGGCACGTATAAGAGGCAACCAATCAGTTTTTCTCTCTTACATCAACATTTCTATGCTTTTCTTTCTCCCTCCATTTTCCTCTCTGAAGGACAGAAAATTCCAGTTCCTTTGAGTTTTTACCATTAAGTTCTTCCACTCCACTCCTCTGTACTGAAGTTGTCTATTAACCAAATGGACCCTAAATACTGCCTGATCATACTTTCTGTTCTTCAATTCACATTTCTACTCTTCAAAGAACTACTTAACTAACATCTCTCCTCAAATCTCCAATGCCATTTTCCTCCTTATATACTCAGCTGACAACCTTATTTATTATTTCATAATTAAATAAAAACAATAAAAAAGATATTCATCCTTTTCTCGTCACAAAAATTGCCAACCATATGTGCTCTGCCTTTCCTTCTATTACAATAAATTAACTGTCTAGGATCCAAGCTAAGATCAAACCCAAGGCTATGCCCATCTCTTCTCACCTATTCAAGGACATAATTTTTGCAATTAACTTCTCTTTCTAAAAATATCCATTGTTCCTCCTTACAGCAGTCCTATCTACTGACATGCTGCAATGTCTTTTTTCTTAAACAAAAAACTCTTTTTTTTATTTTATTTTTTTATGCAATTACAGTTGTCCCATTTTTCCCCCATTGCTCCCCCCTCCCAGCCCATCCCTTCTCCCACAATTATATCCCTCCCCGTTGTCCATGTCCATGAGTCATTCATATACGTTCCTTGACCTGACCCTTCCCTTATTTATCCCCCTTCTCTCCCTCCCCCCTCCCCCCTACTGACTACTATTCTAGTCTTTGCCTATTTAGTTCGTTTGTTTGTGTTGCTCTTTAGTTTCCTGTATTGGGTGATATCATATGGTATTTTGCTTTCTTTGCCTGGCTTATTTCACTAAGCATAATTCTCTCTAATTCCATCCATGTTGTCGCAAATGGTAGGAGCTCCTTCTTTCTTTCTGCTACATAGTATTCCATTGTGTAGATGTACCACAGTTTTTTGACCCACTCATCCACAGACGGGCACCTAGGCTGTTTCCAGCACTTAGCTATTGTAAACAGGGCTGCTATGAACATAGGGGTGCATAAGTTCTCTTGAATTAGGGTTTCAGGATTTTTCGGGTATAATCCTAGCAGTGGAATCACTGGTTCAAATGGCAGTTCCATTTTTAGTTTTTTGAGGTAATTCCATACTGTTTTCCATAGTGGCTGCACCAGTCTGCATTCCCACCAACAGTGCAGTAGGGTTCCTGTTTCTCCACATCCTCGCCAGCATTTGTTGTTTGTTGATTTGTTGATGATGGCCATTCTGACAGGTGTAAGGTGGTATCTCATTGTGGTTTTTACTTGCATCTCTCTGATGGCCAATGATGTTGAGCATTTTTTCATGTGTCTATGGACCTTCTGTATGTCCTCTTTGGAGAAGTGTTTATTCAGGTCCTTTGCCCATTTTTTAATTGGGTTGTTTGTTTTCTTGATGTTGAGTCGTATAAGCTCTTTATATATTTAGGAGATCAGTTCCCTGTCTGTGATATCATTGGCAAATATGTTTTCCCATATGGTTGGTTTCCTTTTCATCTTGCTGATGTTTTCTTTTGCTGAGCAGAAACTTTTTAGTTTGATGTAGTCCCATTTGTTTATTTTTTCCTTTATTTCTCTTGCCTTGGGAGATGTATCCATGAAGATATTGTTATGTGTGATATCTGAAATTTTCCTGCCTATGTTTTCCTCTAGGACTTTTATGGTATCACGGCTTACATTTAAGTCTTTAATCCATCTTGAGTTTATTCTCGTGTGTGGTGTAAGTTGGTGGTCTAGTTTCATTTTTTTGCACGTCCCTCTCCAGTTCTCCCAGCACCATTTGTTAAAGAGGCTCTTCTCACTCCATTTTATGTTCTTTCCTCCTTTATCAAAGATTAGTTGACCATAGAGGCCTGGGTTTATTTCTGGGCTTTCAATTCTGTTCCACTGATCTATATGTCTGTTCTTATGCCAGTACCAGACTCTTTTGATCACAGTGGCTTTGTAGTATTGTTTGATGTCTGGTATCGTGATTCCTCCTGCTGTGTTCTTCTGTTTCAAGATTGCTTTTGCTATTCGGGGTCTTTTTTGGTTCCATATGAATTTTTGGAGGATTTGTTCTAGGTCAGTGAAATATGTCATTGGTATTTTAATAGGGATTGCATTGAATCTGTAAATTGCTTTGGGTACTATGGCCATTTTGATGATGTTGATTTTTCCCATCCAAGAACATGGTATTTGCCTCCATTTATTTGTATCTTCCTTAATTTCTTTCTTCAATGTTGCATAATTTTCAGTGTACAGGTTTTTTATCTCTTTGGTTAAGTTTATTCATAGGTACTTTATTTTTCTTGTTGCTATAGTAAATGGTATTTTCTTTTTTGCTTCTGTCTCTGATATTTTATTGTTGGTGTACACAAATGCCTTAAATTTCTGTATATTTATTTTGTACCCTGCTATTTTGCCAAATCCACTTATTATATCAAGTAGTCTTTTAGTGGATTTTATAGGGTTTTCTAGGTATACTATCATGTCGTCTGCAAATAGTGATAGTTTTATTTCTTCTTTCCCAATCTGGATGCCTTTTATTTCTTTTTCTTGTCTGATTGCTGTGGCTAGAACTTCCAACACTATGTTGAATAGAAGTGGGGAGAGTGGACAGCCTTGTCTAGTTCCTGATTTCAGGGGGAATGTTTTCAGTTTTTGTCCATTGAGTATGATGTTGGCTTCAGGCTTCTCATATATAGCCTTAATGATGTTAAGGTATGCTCCCTCTATTCCCATTTTGCTGAGTGTTTTCAACGTAAATGGGTGTTGTACTTTATCAAATGCTTTTTCTGCATCTATAGATATGATCATGTGATTTTTGTCTTTCATTTTGTTTAGGTGATGTATTATATTTATTGATTTGCGAATATTAAACCATCCTTGCATCCCTGGGATGAATCCCACTTGATTGTGGTGTATGATCTTTTTGATGTATTGTTGGATCCTGTTTGCCAAAATTTTATTGAGGATTTTAGCATCTATGTTCATCAGTGATATTGACCTGTAGTTTTCTTTCTTTGCTGTGTCCTGACCTGGTTTTGGGATTAGGGTAATACTGGCTTCATAGAAAGAGTTTGGGATTTTTCCCACTTCTTGGATTTTCTGGAATAGTTTGAGAAGGGTAGGAGTTAGTTCTTCCCTAAATGTTTTGTAAAATTCGCCTGTGAAGCCATCCAGTCCAGGGCTTTTGTGTGCAGGGAGATTTTGGATTACTGTTTCAATTTCATTCTCTGTTATTGGTCTGTTGAGACTTTCTACTTCTTCTTGATTCAGTTTTGGAAGGTTATATGTTTCTAGAAATCTGTCCATTTCTACTAGGTTGTCAAATTTCTTGCCATATAGTTGTTTGTAGTCCCCCTGGCTGGTTTGGCTCAGTGGATTGAGCGTCGGCCTGCGAGCTAAGTGTCGCTGGTTCGATCTTCCAGTCAGGGCACATCAGAGAAGGAAAACTCTGATTCCAAAAAACCTCCGCTGCCTTGCGGCATACCTCTTCAGGGGAAAGGCTAAGGGAGTAAACCCCAACAGAAAATCCGGAGCCGGAGTCCCTAAGGCGGTTTGACGTTGTAGTCAACACCGGCAACTCCTGCGGCGCACCTGAAGCCAAGCTGTATTGACTCCGTCTTTCCCTTGGATCCTTCAGCTGTGAAGAGAGGGGGGGTCTGCTGCATGGGCAACAGCAGACCCTCCATATCACCCTGCCCAGGCTCTGTAGCTTCAGCTTCACTGGAGAGGACACTCCAGCGTCATCGCAAGTTGTCGATTCAACACGGGAGGAGACAGATACCATGTCACTCCCGAGTCAGACTGCACAACCATTCTCGGCGGTGCAGATAGACTCTTAAGAAGCTACACCATCGTCTCTCGAGACGGACGGCTGCCGACGACGAGTTTTTTGTAGTAATTTCTTATAATTGTTTGTATTTCTGAGGTATCAGTCGTGATTTCTCCTCTTTCATTTCTGATTTTGTTTATTTAGGTCTTCTCTCTTTTTTTCTTAATGAGCCTGGCTAGAGGCTTGTCAATTTTATTTATTTTTCAAAGAACCAGCTCCTAGTTTTGTTGATTTTTTGGATTGTTCGTTTGGTTTCTATGTCGTTTAATTCTGCTTTGATCTTGATGATTTCCTTTCTTCTATTTGCCCTAGGCTTTGTTTGTTGTTGCTGTTCTAGTTCTTGTAGCTTTATGGTTAGGTTTTTTATTTGAGATTCTTCTAGCCTGTATTGCTCTGAACTTCCCTCTTAGGACTGCTTTTGCTGTGTCCCATAGGTTTTGGGCTGTCGTGTGTTCATTGTCATTAGTTTCTAGAAATTTCTTGATTTCCTCTTTGATGTCATTGTTAACCCATTCGTTATTTAAGAGCATGTTATTCATTCTCCATGAGTTTGGGTGTCTTTGATTTTTTTCCCTGAGGATGATTTTTAGTTTCAAGGCATTGTGGTCTGAAAAGATGCTTGATAGGATTTCAATTTTCTTGAATTTGTTGAGGCTTGTTTTGTGTCCTATCATGTGGTCTATCTTTGAAAATGTCCCATGTGCCTTTGAAAAGAATGTATATTTTGCTTCTTTGGGGTGAAAAGTTCTATATATATCAGTTAAGTCCATGTAGTTTAGTGTGTTGTTCAATGCCTGTATATCCTTGGTGTTTCTTTGCTTTGATGATCTGTCTATTGTTGATAATGGAGTGTTGAAGTCCCCTACTATGAGTGTGTTGTTGTTAATATCCTTCTTGTGGTCTTCTACTATTTGCTTTATGTATTTGGGTGCTCCTATGTTGGGTGCATATATGTTTATCAGTGTTATATGTTCTTGATGAATCATTCCTTTAAGTATTATGAAATGTCCTTCTTTGTCTCTTTTTATTGCCCTTGCTTTGAAATCTGTTTTGTCTGATATGAGGACTGCTACCCCAGCTTTTTTTTCAGGTCCGTTTGCTTGGAATATTTTTTTATATCCCTTTACTTTCAGTCTATGTAAATCTTTTGTTTTGAGGTGTGTTTCTTGTAGACAGCAAATATGTGGGTCCTGTTTTCTTATCCATTCCGTTACCCTATGTCTTTTAATGGGAGCATTTAATCCATTTACATTTAACGTTATTATTTACATGTATTTATTCATTTCCCTTTTGTATCTCTGTTCCTCTACTCTTTTTTTTGTTTTTTCTCTTCCTTTTTTCTTAGAATATTCCCTTTAGCATCTCTTGCAATGCTGGTTTGCTGGAGATGTATTCTTTTAGTCTTCCTTTATCTGAGAAACTCCTTATTTCACCTTCTATTTTGAATGAGAGCCTTGCTGGGTAGAGTATTCTTGGTTGTAGGCCTTTGTTTTTCATTGCTTGAAATATTTTTGACCATTCCCTTCTGGCTTGTAATGTTTCTGTTGAGAAATCGGTCAATAGCCTTATTGGAGCTCCCTTGTAAGTTATTTGCTGTTTTTCTCTTGCTGCTTTTAGGATTCTCTCTTTGTCTTGGAATGTTGCCATTTTAACTATGATGTGCCTTGGAGTGGGGTTTTGGGGGTTCCTCTTGATTGGAACTTTCAGTGCTTCTTGGACTTGCATAGCTTTTTCTCTCATCAGGTTTGGAAAATTTTCTGTCACTATTTCTCCTATCAGATTTTCAATTCTATGCTCCTTTTCTTCTCCCTCTCGTATTCCGATGATCCTTAAAATATTTTTTCTAATTCTATCCTGTAATTCCCTTACATCTTGTTCATATTTTTTCAATCTTTTTTCATTTTGGTGTATCATTTGAGAATTATTACCTACATTATCCCCTAACTCACTAATCCTATCCTCTGCTTCGTTTAGTCTGCTTTTGACTGATTCTGTGTTTTTCAGTTCAGAGATTGCATTCTTCATTTCTTCCTGGTTCTTGTTGTTAGTTTCTATGTCTTTTTTTATGCTGGTGTAGTTCTCTGCAAGTTCCCTGTAGTTTTCTTGGAGCTGTTAGTAACTTCCTTGGAGGTTGTCATAGTTGTTTTTGAGGTTTTCGAGCATATTGAGCTTCTTCACCACCATAGTTTTGAATTCCATGTCTGACATTTGGGCTATGTCTATTCCATCTACCTCTCTTTCTGGGGATTCCTCTTTTCTTTTCATTGAGAGGTTGTTTCTGCGTCTTACCATGTTGGATTCTTCTTGTTTGTTTTTGTTATTTGGATTTGTCTGCTTTGCCTTCCCACCTTTGTGGTAGGAGTTTTTTATGGTAGATCTGGGGGATTCAGTGGTGCAGTCTCTTTGATCTCCTGAGCCTGATGTTCTTGGGGTACCTTTTATATCATTTGTTTATGCTGTCTGGTTATATTTCAGATTTTTTGTTGTTGTTGTTAAGATATTCCTTCTGGCTTGTTGATTGGGAGTCACTCTATCCACTTTATCTCAAATTCTTTTGTGGAGATGTCAGTTCAGCCTTCTTGTGTCATCTTCTTTTTCTACGTCCACAGCTGGTCTAATGTGATGGGTCAGAGATTCCTATTCCTTGAAGCAGTGGTGTGCGCGAGGTGGCCGGCAAGGTGCAATGCAAGGCAGCCAAGAGCCCACCTCAGGTCTGCCATGCAGCGCTCCAGGAAAGCAGGCCATGCCGCACTTTGTGGAAGCTGGCAAGGTGTTTTATTTTTTTTTCACTCAAGCATCAGTGCGTGCCCAAGGCAGCTGGGGAACTAAGCTCAGGCCTGCCGCGCTGCGCTCCCAGAAAGCAGGCCGCACCAAGCTCCAGGAAAGCCCTCCAGGCCAGTGCACACCCAAGGTGTACGGAGAACTAGGCTCTGGCCTGCTGCGCCGCACTCCGAGGAAGCCGGCCATGCTGCGCTCCGGGAAAGCCCTTGAGGTGTTTTTTGGCTCGAGTGCAGGTGTGCACCCAAGCGGCTGGGGAGCTAGCCTCAGGCCTGCAGCGCTGTGTTTTGGACGTTGGTCTTTTGCCTCTTAGGGCAGGGCTGCAGACATGTGTGCTCAGTAGAAGTGAGTGTCTGTGAGTCCTGCTGCCCACTGTTCCCGCACCTCCTGAGCAGGTACGCGCAGAGCCTGGGCAAGTGCTCTGCACTCCGGATTCCAGCCTGGTACTTCGGCCTGGCACCCACTGGGCTGGCCAGGGGCGACTGCGCACAGTCTTCTGTGTGTCCAGTGGGCCCTCCCTGCGCCCGTTGGGTCACTGATTTTACGTCTGTTGGTGTGTGTCCAAGGGGCACCTGGACGCACAGCCCTGTGCACCTGGGCCGGTGAATGAGGGCACTTCCCTATGCGTGCCCCCATGACCCAAGGGGAGGGTTGGGGGGTGGATGAGTGCACCACTGCGCCTGCGCTCCTCAAGAATGGCCTACCACCCCCAAACTTTCCTCCCCTCTCCACCATCCACTAGAGAAAAATATAAAGGAGAATTGTGTTCTCACTTGCCTGGCAGCAAGCTGTCTCCTGTCCTTCAGCGTCAATGCCACTTGGTCGAGTCTGGTCTCTGCCAGTGGGCAGAGATCCGCTCTCTGCCTGACTCCTGTCCGGGGCAGCCTGTGGTCGCCAAAAATCCTTTGTGTGCTTCCCGCCACAGCTCGGGCAGCCGCCCCAGTCAGGAATCCCGTTTCGTCCCCTTTTTCTCCGCTATCCTCCCTAAACATGTTGTTCCCAGATGGATTTTCTCTAATTCAGCAGTGCCTTGGCTCGACTCCTGCCAGTGTCCAGCTGCTCACTGAGATGTTCTGTCAGCAGTTAGCCCAAACTGCAGAAGGGTCTCGGGAGCCTGAAACCTCAGCCTCTCCTCTCTCCTCTGCCATCTTCCCTCTCCCAAAAAACTCTTCATTGACCTATCATTACTTTCCACCCACTGATTTTCTTTATAGGAAAACTCAAAGAAAGAGTTATTTTTATTTTTCTGTTTGTCTTTCTTGCCCTAGCCAGTTTTGTAATCATCACCCCTCCCCCCATGAAAACAATTACAAGTTCAACACTGACCTCTACATTGCCAAATTCAAGACTCAACTCAGTAAAAACTCAGCTTCTCCAGATTTTGACTGAGTTGATCATGCCCTCCTCCTTGAAATATTTTTTTTTGGCTTGACTGTCCTTCTACCTCAGGGGTTGCAGCTCTCAGTCTGCTTTTCTGATTTACATCTTCTTTCTAACCTCTTAACATTAACAAGTTTTCATAGTCAACTCTTAAGCCTCTTCTTTATCCCATTTATTCCCTCATTGGTTGCATTTAATGACTCAGACATTAGATACTATAATAAAAACTTGTATTTTATCTCTAATTTGGACTATTAGTTTGTCTAATCTCCAGATTCATATATATATATTCTGAGGACCTAGAAAACACCCATCAAATGACAGTTTCTCAATAAATATTTGTTTCAGGTATAAATCTCAAGTAAATGTCACTTAAATTATTTAGAATATAACTTTATATCACACGTTACCCTAAAAATTTCATATCTATATTGAGGTTAGGCAGTTTCTAAAATTTGTGTAACAAATACTGTTAGATCCCTATTGGCCAGCCAGGTGGTCATGGATATTTTACTTCATCTTTTGTACCATTGTTACTTCATGTCTTCTTAAGTCTCAGTTTTTTTACCTGAATATGTAGTGAGGGAACAATACCTCTCTCATATGAAAGGAATTAAAACTAAGTGAAATTGTGTAAACACTATAGGTCTGACATCATGTCATATCCTCAATAAATAGTTATTAATACTGTCTTCATGGAATGAATCCTTCAATACATCCCTGGTTTTTACCTCCATATGATTTCCTAGAGTCTAATTACGCTGTCAATGCATATAACATTTTTCTTAATCTCAATGAATATTGACAAGTGATTTTTTAGAAAGATTGTATCAATTTATACTTCCACCAAGAATTTATATACCTGTCACATGACACTTTTGTAAGAACCACTATCACTTTATATAGCTTTAATTAGCAGTGTTTAAACAAGATATAATATAAAGACACTTGTTTATCAAACTTAAATCTAGTTATGGTGCCAACTTGTTACATGACTTAAATTGACTTTGCCTTGGTTTCTCCATCTGTAAAATGGAGATAAATTTGTAAGTTAAGAGGGGAGCTATATAATTTGACTAATCAACAAGTACAGTATTCCCTCACTTATCGTTGGTATTACATTCTAGCCCCCCCCACCCTCTGGTAAGTGGGAACCTTACATTTATTCTACACTCTTAAACCTATGTAACTTTAACAGCATACGTATACAGTACTGCAAAATCCTGCGATATAGCGAAAAATCCGCAATAAATAATTAAATATAATATTTTTTTAAATCCTGCGATACAGTGAGGCCACAATAAGTGAACTGTGATATAGAGAGGGACTACTGTATAGTGCTTTTGAAATGATGGCATGCTGTGGGACCATGTGATGATTTTACCACATGGTTTATTCAGAATATCCCAATCAAAATCAAGTATGCATTTAATGAGTGCTGTGAGCACAATTCAGTGATAAAGGCTGTCAGGATAGAAGCCTTGTTTGCTTTCCAGAGCAGCTGGCCTCTCTGAATTGCTTAAACTGTACAGTAGTTTTGAAATAATGATGTGTAGGCCTGTGTACTTTATTCTTACAAAGTCATCTCCATGTTCATCTGCTCAGTCATTAAGTTTTATGACAGAAGTTGAATACCTAATGAAATTGCAGTTTTGAACAGTTTTATGGACTCAAATAAAATCTCATTTACCACAGAGTAACTATGAAAAGATGTGAATCACAGATGAAAGTGTATTGGATTTGTATAAATGGAAGAGGGAGATTAGTTCTAAGGATACACTGAGAAACAAAGCTGACATCATTTACCACCATTTCCTCCACCGCTTGATCACTTCCTCCACTCCTTCATTTGTTCACTCATTCATTCACCTACTCAACAATCATATACTAAACACCAACTGAAGTAACTAGGACATTGGCTATTTTTTACAAAGATTCTAAAATATAGCTGGGAAAACTGATAGGACCATAGACAAAACAAGGCAGTATTAAATACACTACTCATACCAATACTTATGTTTGGAAGTCTTATAGGGAATGGTGATTGTAGAGAAAAATTCTCTAATATAAGATTCAAAAGGAGCATTAGACAGCAGGCAATGCTTATAAGAGCTGAAGCTCTGTGTGGCATTAATTAAATTTAGTAGCTTTTAAATAGGCTGGAATAATGACTGTATCAATAAATAGTCTGAAATACAGGTATCCTAGTCCAATTTACATTACTTGAACATTAATTTCTACAGGCTCTCTGTGTACATGTGTGCATGCATGCATGTGTGCATGTGTGTGTGTTTCTATCCCTAACAAATAAAAAGTTACTGAAAACTGTAAACTTCCAAGTTTGATATTGATCCTCAGAAATCAACTAAACTGTACAACTATGCAGGTGGCCATGAGCATGTAAAAAGTCAGAATATAAAAGCATTCACTAAGGTTACATTTTGTTAAATAAAATGTTTTTATTTTTATTTTTATAACTTTATTTGGTTTTAAGAACATCATGGAAAGTGTACAGGCTGTTACATTGATTTCAACAAATTATGTGACAAAGTACTATTGGAGAAAGGATAAAATGCAGTCAGGGAGATTCTTAGCTTGTGACATAACTACGTAAACCGTGTCAGTAAGCAAATCAATATCAAGCTAGGAGTGTCTAGTTGCTTCATAAGGCCCCCAGTCTTAGTGGATAATTTTTATGACAATTTTTTTTGATAAAATAAATGTAACAGTACAATTGTATGGAGCTTTGCTGTTTGCCCTTCCAGGTTTAGTAACCTCCGTATTCAACCTCTCTGCACATCACACTGAGCCCTAGAGAGCTGATGGTAATGACCTAATCAACGGGTCCCCTTGCCTTCCAGCTTCTGGTTGAGATAATCAATGAGAGGCAGCTGCAGGATAAGATCAGGGTCAGGATATTCATTTCCCCATATGCCTGCCTGTGGGGTGGATCTGGGAAGGCTGTGTGGCAGATATGCCTCCCACGCCCCAGATCAGTTGGAAACTACTCTGTCCAGCAGAGGTTTCACAACCACGATGGAACAAACTTTTCCAGGACACTATTTTGTCTGAGGGGTAAGGAAGGCAGCTGTTTCCTCTAATGTAGAAAGTGTGAGACGCCATCCCTCATGTTTTTTACTGAAAAGGGTATGCATGAGAGATACAAGATCAAACTTCATAAACCATCAATAGCTTTTAGGTGCCTGGATTATAACTGACAGTTACTGATTATAGATATCAATATAGAGGGCACAGTGACCAGTCTGTGTTAGGGTCTATTAAACATCTCGATGCCACACTGACTGGCATTAGGTGCAAGGTTCATACATTCCTTGCTAGAGACTGTTTATACTTATCTAAGAGATAAGAAAAGCAGAACAAGTTCAAAAGCATATTAAGCATTTTTTAAATCCAATTTCCATGGAAACCCTCTGAATGGTTTTCAGTTATGTCTCCCATGCAGCCTTCTGTTGAGACTTAAAGATAACCCAGGGTGGGGGCAAGTCAGGCTCATGGCTGGGGTTACAGTTCTCTAAACCACAATGAATAGTTCCCCACATCAGCTGTACAACTCTACTAAAGAGTGCAGCTCCAGGTGGGGGCTGGTACTTGCCCAGGTAACTGACCCTTGCTTGCATTGCCCCTACAAGCCCAGGAATGATCATGTTTTCAACACCTACTCTTGCTAGTTCAGTGAACATTATTTCTTGTAAGTTCCCCTTATTCTGCCCTCATTTTTTAAAAGAATCCCTTTATTAAACTCTTCTCAGATATCCAATTTAAGTGTGCTGACTACTTCCATTCAGGATCCCAAACAATGCAACTATTCCTCTGGGCTACTTGTTCAGAAACCCCAGAGTAATCTCAACTTCCATTCTATTTTGTATCCCACATGTAATTGTCAAACTCTGTCCATTCTATCCCTGCATAACATCAAATCCTCTTCTTTTCATGTCTATTAGAGTAGTTCTAACTTACATGAACTTTGATGTTAAATGATATAACACATGTAGAAGCACCATATAAATTTTGTCATTCCAGTAGTTCTTATAGTTACTATTATAATTGCTATTGCCCCTGAACTCCTCCCTCTTACTTTTTTTTTTACGTGTTGCAGTGTAGGGCATACAGAGCCAAGAGTTTCTTCTCTCTAAAACCTAAATCTAATCATATCTCTTCCCTGATCTACCATCTTTGATTCCCAGTTCTTTGGAATAACCTGAAACCCCTTGTCATAGATTCAGGACACCAGCAATCTCGCTCTGGTACATGTTCTTTTTAATCTTCTGCTCTGTTCTATCTCTGGGCCCTAAACTACCCTGTACCTCTTTCTGCCTTCCCCAAAATGCCCTGAATATATATCCACCTCTGCATCTTTGCTATATGATGTTCCGTTGGTCTGTAATATAATTTACATTGTGATACCCCATTGTGAAATTCCACTCAGCTCTTAAGATCTTTTATTTCAAACGTCACCTTCTCCATGATGCCTTCCCTGATCCCAGGAGGGAATGAAACTCCCTTTTATACCCTCGTACTGACCTTGCCCTGCTCTCTATCCACACAGCATATTGGGTTATGGGTATTTATGTAAACAACTTTTTCCTCTGAGACATTTCAAACTCCCTGTGAGTAGAAATCATTTGGTCTCTTTCATATATTTAATTTTCATCTCTTATCTCTTCCATGCCTAGTACATATTGACTGCTTGAAAATATTTATTAAATGCAAGAAGGTTATGACATGATTAGAAGAAATTTTTGTCAAATTTATATACCAAGCATAGTTAATAAAACGGTTGACAGAATCATGTTTCTAAATTGTTTTGATAAAATAGCTACAGTGAAACTAACAAATGGACAAAAAGGGAGACAAAGTTATACCTCCAAATTTTACTTTATTTTTTGATGTTTTTATCTATGTTTTGTTTTTGTTTTTATATTACAGTTGTCCACCCTTTTCCCCATTGCTTCCCCCTACCCCACCTACCCCTTCTCCCAGAGTCAATTCCCACCCAGTTGTCCATGTCCTTGGGTCATTTTTACATGTCTCTTGATGAGACCCTTCCCTTTATTACCCCCATTCTTCCTTACCCCCTCCCCCCGGACTCTGTCAGTCTGATCCCTGTTTACATGCCTCTGGTTCAATTTTACTTGTTTGTTTGTGTTGTTCACTAGTTTCCTATATTAGGTGACATCATATGTTTTTTTTTTTTTCATTGCCTGACTTATTTCACTAAGCATAATTCTCTCTAGTTTCCTCCATGTTGTCACAAATGGCAGGAGTTCCTTCTTTCTTTCTGCTGCATAGTACTATTCCATTGTGTAAATGTAGTAGTTTCTTGATCCACTTATCTACAGATGGGCACTTAGGCTGTTTCCATCACTTGGATATTGTAAATAGCATTGCTATGAATAAAAGGGATGCATAGGTTCTTCTGAATTAGTGTTTCAGGATTCTTCAGGTATAATCCTAGCAATAAAATTTCTGGATCAAAAGGCAGTTCCATTTTTAGTTTTTGAGGGAGTTCCATATTATTTTCCATAATGGCTGCACCAGTCTACATTCCCACCAACAGTGTACTAGGGTTCCATTTTCTCTGCATCCTCACCAGCACTTGTTGTTGGTTGATTTGTTGATGATGACCATTCTGACTGGTATGAAGTGGTATATCATTGTACTTTTAATTTGCATCTCTCTGATGGCTAGTGATTGTGAGCATTCTTTTATATGCGTAAGGAGGCTCTGCATATCCTCTTTGGAGAAGTATTTGTTCAAGTCCTTTGCCCATTTTTTTATTGGGTTGTTAGTCTTCTTGGTGTTGAGATGTATACATTCTCTACGTATTTTGGAGATCATTTCCTTGTCTGAGGTATCATTGGCAAATATGTTTTCCCATACAGTTGGTTCCCTTTTCATCTTGATGATGTTATCTTTTGCTGAGCAGAAACTCTTTAGTTTGATATAGTCCTGTTTGTTTATTCTTCCTTTATTTCCCTTACCTTAGGGGATATATTGGTGAAAATATTGCTACATTGGGATAACTGAAATTTTCCTGTCTGTTTTCCTCTAGAACATTTATGGTGTCATGGCTTACGTTGTAGTCTTTGATCAATCTTTAGTTTATTCTGGTGTATGGTCTAAGTTGATGATCTAGTTTTATTTATTTTTTTTTTTTGCATGTCCCTGTCCAGTTCTCCCAGCACCATTTGTTGAAGAGACTCTTTTCACTCCATTTGATGTTCCTTTCTCCTTTGTCATTTATTAGTTGACCATATAGACCTGGGTTTATTTCTGAGCTCTCTATTCTGTTCCATTGATTTATGTATCTGTTCTTATGGAAGTACCAGTCTGTTTTGATTACAGTAGCCTTGTAGTGTAGTTTGGTATCGTGTATTGTGATTCCTCCTACTGTGTTCTTCTGCCTCAAGATTGCTATGGGTACTAGGGGTCTTTTTTGGTTCCATATAAATTTTTGAAGTATTTGTTTTAGGTCTGTGAAATATGTCATTGGTATATTAACAAGGATTGCGTAGAATCTATAAATTGCTTTGGGTAGTATAGACATTTTAATGATGTTGATTCTTCCCATCCATGAAGATGGTTTATGTTTCCATTTATTTGTATCTTCCTTAATTTCTTTCTTCAGTGTTCTGTAGTTTTCTGAGTACAGATCTTTTATCTCCTTGGTTAAGTTTATTCGTAGGTACTTTATTTTTCTTGTTGCTATTGTAAATGGGATATTATTCCCAGTTTCTACCACTGGTATTTTATTGCTGGTGTTCAAAAATGCCTTCGATTTCTGATTATTAAATTTGTACCCTTCTGTTTTGTCAAAAATCTTTTATTAGTTTGAGTAGTTTTTTGGTGGGGTCTATAGGGTTTTCTATGTACACTATCATGTCATCTGCAAAGAACGACAGTTTTATTTCCTCTTTTCCAATTTGGATGCCTTATATTTCTTATTCTTGTCTATTGCTGTGGATAGAACTTTCAAACTATGTTAAATAGGAGTGGAGAGAGTGGACATCCTTGTCTTGTTCCTGACCTCAGGGGGAATGCTTTCAGATTTTGCCCATCGAGTATGATGTTGGCTTCAGGTTTCTCATATATGACCTTTATTAATTTGAGGTATGCTAAAACAATTTCCACTTTTCTAAGTGTTTTTATCATAAATGGGTGTTGTAGATTATCAAATGCTTTTTCTGCATCTATTGATATGATCATGTGATTTTTGTCTTTCATTTTGTTTATGTGGTGTATTGCATTTATTGATTTGCAGATATTAAACCATACTTGCATCCCTGGGATCAATCCCACTTGATCGTAGCATATGGTCTTTTTAATGTATTGCTGGATGCAGTTTGCCAATATTTTGTTGAGAATATTAGCATCAATGTTCATCAGTGATATTGGCCTGTAGTTTACTTATTTTGTTGTGTATTCATATGCTTTTTGAATTAGGGTAATACTGGCCTCATGTAAAAAGTTGGGAGTCTTCCCTCTTCTTGGATTTTTTGGAATGGTTTGAGGACAGGAGTTAGTTCTTCCCTAAATGTTTTGTAGAATTCACCTCTGAAGCCATCTGGTCCAGGGCTTTTGTGTGCCAGGAGATTTTCGATAACTGCTTCAATTTCACTAGTTGTTATTGGTCTATTCAGGCTTTCTGCTTTGTGATTCAGTTTTGGAAGATTATATGTTCCCAGAAATTTATCCATTTCATCTAGGTTGTCAAATTTCTTGTGATACAGTTGTTCATATTAATTTCTTGCAATCCTTTGTATTTTATTGTATCAGTTGTGATTTCTCCTTTTTTCTTCTGCTTTTGTTTATTTGGGTCCTCTCTCTTTTTCTTGATGAGCCTGGTTAAAGGCTTGTTGGTTTTGTTTATCTTTCAAAGAACCAGCTCTTGATTTTATTGATCTTTTGAATTGTTTTTTAGTCTCTATGCTATTTGATTCTGTTCTGAGCTTGAAGATTTTCTTCCTTCTACTCAATCTGGGCTTTGTTTGTTGTTCCTCTAGTTTTTGTAGCTGTAGGGTTAAATTTTTTAAAATCAAATATGCCTTTATATAAGACCATATAAAATATTTGAAATTATTCACTACAATTAGTGGCTTTTTGGTTATTTTTTCTTTTTTACCTCTATGAATAATTTTTAAGTATATTTTATTGATTATATTGTTACAATAGTTTCAATGTTTGCCCCTTTGCTCCCCTCCACCAAGCATCCCCCTTCCCCAGCAATCCCCCCACAAGTCCATGCTCATGGGTCGTACATACAAGCTCTCCCGCTTCACCCTTTCATATATTCTTCTTCTTTTTTAAATAAATGATTAATTAATTTTTTTAACAATAAAAAATAACAATCCCTCCCTCTCAGACTTAAGACCCTTTATAATCTTATAAAGGACAATGGGCGAAGGTCTCAAGCTCCTCTAGCTGCTTCAAGCTGGACATGGTTGTCGTCCTACCTGCCCTTGGGTCCAAAAATCCCTAATAAGAGTGGGGGTGGGAGGGGAGGGTGGCCTTCCCACATGGGGAAGGATTGTGCAGACTCCAGGTCAGCTGGCTGTTCATGGACAACAGCATGCTTGGTTTAACAGGATGGCATCTTGTTGTATTCTGGGGACAACAGATTTAACAATGGGGTTAAAAAACATCATTCAATTCATAACTACTAGATAACAGAAGGCAGGGATTAATTTTTCAATGTCCCATATTAGGGAAAAAAAGGGCTTCTTTGCAGGAAGGTGTGCCAGGCACATCTCACCTGTCCAAAACCCTTTTGCCCATTATACTTAGTTTGGGATGAGGGAAATATTTTAGGTTTCTCCCCTTCTCAGACTTCTGGGCCCTTTTGGTCCAAGCCACTAGGATAAAAAAGAGAAACCAGTTTTGTAAAGTGAAGCCCACAGACCACCGCACACTTCACCAACCCAGCCAAACCATTGAGTCTCTGAAGGCAGCAATGCAGACAGGATTAAGTGAGGCCTATACGTACAGACAATCACTCAGGTAATGAGATCATAGGCTTATGCCCTTTGAAAACAGAAAACACATGTTAATTTATGTAATATAACCCACAAACAAGTCTCTAAATCTGTAGGACTGTCTTATTGGAAAGACATCCAGTTGCAAGGCATTTGACATTCTTCTTGCATGTAAATTGAACATCTTTGATGATACCACAGACATAGTTAAACTTTCAAATGAAAACATGTTTTAAATGAAAAGAAACTTTAAAGATGGTTAGCTGCACTACTTTATAGTCTATCATTGATCATTGTGATTTTCCTTGAATCACAATTTTTCTCCTTAAGATTATCCTCCTTGTCCTTAAAGGGACTGCATTAAATCCATTTTTAATTTATCCTGTTCATTTGCATAAACACAACAAGAGCAGCAAATGGTCACTTATGATCTTTAGTTCCACTTTGCTGGAACTTACGCAGGAAAAATTTATGGTGACCTTCAGTCTGCCCTTCAGGGCACAGAAGCTGAGCCACATACCTGGCATTCAGCCTTGCCTATAAACACCTGTCTTTTCCAAGTCCTTCTGGTTTTCCATTGTGCCTTAAGGTCCCTTCTAGCCATTTTTCCAGAAAACAACCTTCATTCCTTCCCTGGAAATATTGCTGTGGACCGCACAACAAACCACAGTACCAAGCCTTTTATCTCGCGGGCTTTTATTACCTTCGGAAGTCATTCTCAGTTCCTCAGGGCTTTTTGGTAACAACCAGAGCCCTAGCATGTGTCCTTTAGGCATGACTTTCCAGTCAATGTCTTGGTCAAAAAAAAAAAACCTATGTTAACAACTGGTCTTATTTGTTTTATGCAAAAAAACTTACGTCATTACTTACTTGTTTAGAATGCCAAAATCTGGAGGGATCATATAGTGAGAAAAATATACAGTGTGAAGGATAATCATTGTCCTTCTAATATTCACTGAATTGGCATTTCCATTCTTCATATTTTCACTTTTTCCTCACTAAAAATTTTTTGTTTCTTTTTTCATTGCAGTTGTCCTACTTTTTTCCCCCTCTTGCTTCCCTGCACCCTGTCCCTCCCTTCTCCCACATTCAGTCCCCACTCAGTTGTCCATGTCCATGGGTCATTTATACATGTTCTTTTCAACCTTTACCCTTTTTACTCCATTATCTCCCTCCTACCTCCCCCCTTGTTACTGTTAGTCTACTTCTTGTTTACATACCTCTGGTTCAATTTTGCTCATTTGTTTGTGTTGTTTATTAGTTTTCTGTGACAAGCATAAGGTATTTTTCTTTCATTGCCTGGCTTATTTCGCTAAGCATAAGTCTCTCTAGTTCCATCCATGATGTTGCAAATGGTAGAAGTTTCTTCTTTCTTTCTGCTACATAGTACTCCATTGTGTAAATGTACCACAGCTTTTTGATCCACTCATCGACAGATGGGCACTTAGGTTGTTTCTAGCACTTGGCTATTGTAAATAGTGCTGATATTAACATAGGGGTCCATAGATTCTTTTGAATTGGTGTTAAAGGATTTTTCGGATATAATCCTAGCAATGGAATTGCTGGTTCAAAAGGTAGTTTCATTTTTAGTTTTTTGAGGAAATTCCAAACTGTTTTCCATAGTGGCTGCACCACTCTGCATTCCCATTAGCAGTGCACCAGGGTTCCCATTTCTTTGCATCCTCTCCAGGACAAGTTGTTGATTTGTTGATTATGGCCATTCTGACAGGTGTAAAGTGGTATCTCATTGTGGTTTCTATTTGCATCTCTCTGATGGTTGGTGATGTTGAGTATTCTTTCATGTGTCTATGGACTTCTGTGTATCCTCTTTGGAGAAGTGTTTGTTCAGGTCTTTTGCCCATTTTTTAATTGGACTGCTTGTCTTCTTGGTGTTGAGATGTGTAAGTCCTTTATACATTTTGGAGATCAATTCCTTGTCTGAGGTATCATTGGCAAATATGTTATCCCATATGGTAGGTTTCTTTTTCATCTTGCTAATGTTTCTTTTGCTGAGCAGAAACTCTTTAGTTTGATGTAGTCCCATTTGTTTATTTTTTTCTGTATTCTCCTTGCCTTAGGAGATGTATAGGTGAAAATATTCCTACATGGGATATCTGAAATTTTCCTGCCTATGTTTTCTTCTAGGACTTTTATGGTGTCATGGTTTACATATTAGTCTTTGATCCATTTTGAGTTTATTCCGGTGTGTGGTGTAAGTTGGTGGTCTAGTTTCATTTTTTTGCACATTCCTGTCCAGTTCTCCCAGCACCATTTGTTGAAGAGGCTCTTCTCACTCCATTTTATGCTCTCTCCCCCTTTGTGAAATATTAGTTGACCATATAGACCTGGGTTTATTTCTGGGCTCTCTATTCTGTTCCATTGACCTACATGTCTGTTCTTATGCCAGTACCAGACTGTTTTGATCACAATGGCTTTGTAATATAGTATGATGTCTGGTATTGTGATTCCTTCTTCTGTGTTCTTCTGTCTCAAGATTGCTTTGGTTATTCGGGGTCTTTTTTGGTTCCACATAAATTTTTGAAGTATTTGTTCCAGATCTGTGAAATATGTCATTAGTATTTTAATAGGGATTGCATTGAATATGTAAATTGCTTGTGTAGTATGGACATTTTTATGATGTTGATTCTTCTCATCCATGAACATGGTATTTGCTTCCATTATTGGTATTTTCCTTAATTTCTTTCTTCAGTGTTATGTAGTTTTCCTAGTACAGGTCTTTAATCTCTTTGATTAAGTTTATTCCTAGGTACTTTATTTTTCTTTTTTTATAGTAAACAGAACTTTTTTTTTCATTTCTATCTTTGATATTTTATTGTTGGTGTATTAAATGCCTTAGATATTTGTCTCATACTATGAATGTGTTGCTGTTGATATTCTTCTTTTAGTCTTCTAGTATTTTTCTTACATATTTGGTTGCTCCTATGTTGGGTGCATATATGTTTACCAGGGTTACATCTTCTTGATTGATTATACCCTTAATTATTATGAAATGTCCTTTATTGTCTCTTTTTTTTTGACCCTTTTGTGAAATCTGTTTTTTCTGATATAAGCATTGCTACCCCAGCTTTTTTTTTTTCATGCCTGTTTTCTTGGAATACTTTTTCCATCCCTTCACTTTTAGTCTGTGTAAATCAATGGTTTTAAGTTGTGTTTCTTCTAGACAGCTTATATGTGGGTCATGTTTCATATTTATTCCACTACCCTATGTCTTTTGATTGGAGCATTTAATTCATTTACATTTAAGGTTATTATTGACAGGTATTTATTTGTTTCCCTTTGTACCTGTATTCCTCTCCCTCTCTTTTTTCTTCTTTTTCTTAAAGCATTCCCTTTAGCATCTCTTGCAATGCTGGTTTGGTGGAGATGTATTCTTTTAATTTTCCTTTGTCTGAGAAACTTTATATTTCATTTTCCATTTTGAATGAGAGCATTGCTGGGTAGAGTAATCTTGGTTGTAGGCCTTTGTTTTTTATTGCTTGAAATATTTTTGACCATTCCCTTGTGGCTTGTAGAGTTTCTGCTGAGAAATCAGTTGATAGCCTTATCAGAGCTCCCTTTTATGTTATTTGCTGTTTTTCTCTTGCTACTTTTAGAATTCTCAATTTGTCTTTGAATGTTGCCATTTTAATTATTATGTGCCTTGGAGTGGGCCTTTTTAGGTTTATCTTCACTGTTTTTCCTGGACCTCCATGACTTTTTCTCTCATCAGGTTAGCAAAATTTTATGTCATTACTTTTCCTATAATGTTTTCTATCCCTTGCTCTTCCTCTTCTCCTTTTTTTATCCCTATGATTCTAATGTTTTTAGTCTCATGTTGTCCTGCAGTTCTCTTAAACTCTCTATATTCTTTGTTAATCTTTTTTCATTTTGTTGTATTGTCTGGGAATTTTTTTCTACATTGTTTTCTAACTCACTGATCCAATTATCTGCTCTATTTGGTCTTCTCTGATTGATTCTACTGTGTTCTTCAGTTCAGAAATCGTATTCTTCATTTATTCCTGGTTCTTATTGATAGTTTCTATGTCCTTTTTTATGCTGGTGTAGTTCTCCATAAGTTCCTTGTAGCTTCCTTGCAATTCTTTGTAGTTTTCCGGGAGTTCCTTATAATTTCCCTGGAGTTTGTCATAGTTTTCTTTGAGATTATCAAGTACATAGAACTTCTTTATCACCATTCTTTTGAATTCCATGTCTGATAGTTGGCTTATGTCTATTCCATCTATCTCTGTTTCTGGGGATTCCTCTTTTCCTTTCATTGGGAGATTGTTCCTCTGTCTTCCCATGTTGGATTCTTCTTGTTTGTTTTTGTTTATTAGATTTTTCTGCTTTTATTTTTTTTTTCTTTGTGGTATAAGTTTCCATATAGGAGACCTGAGGGATTCAGTTGTGCAGTCTCTTTTATCTCCTGAGCCTGACGCTCTTGGAATGCCCTTTATGTCATTTGTTTATGCTTTCTGGTTGTATTTCTGTGACTCTTTGGTGGACCCTTCCTTCTGGCTAGTTGATAGAGTGCCACTCTGCCCACCTTGCCTTCAGTTCTTTTGTGGAGATGCTGTTAAAACATAAGCACACAACCCAGACAAGAAACCCACATTCTCAAAAATATTACCCACCCACAATTCCACTATCAGCAGCAAATGAGCCAGTATTAATATAAGTGTAGAGAGGTTAAGACTATTATACTATAGGAGAAACATATAAGAGTTGTTTTAAATGAAAGAAAGATGGTTTTTGAGAAGGAAGATGAAAGAAGAAAAATAGTAGCAAGTAGGGTCAAGACTATGTGAAACAGTAAGTAATATTCCATTGTATGTTTAAAAAGAGAGGGAAGAATGCAGAATAAAGTGAGAAAGTGGAAGTGTATAGTATTAGGTTTATGTAGCAGTTATATGCTATATGTTTAGTGTGAAAGGGAGGCTAAATAAAACAAAGAAACAAATAAAATTAAAGAAGAAAGATAGGAGGGATAGAAGATAGAAAACAGATTAAAAAGTTTTTTCTAAAGGAAGAAAAATAAAATAAAATAGAATAAAATAAAATAAAAAGGAAGAGAAAAAGGGGAAGAAAAGAAAAGAGAAGAGAAAAAAGGGGAAGAAAATAAGAAAAAGGAAAAAAAAAGAAAGAGTTTTTACTCAGTTCAACCTTTGTGCGCAGTCTTCTTTTTCTGAATCCACACCTGGTCAAAATTCCATGAGTTTCAAATCTTTTCTGGCTGGCTCTCTGTGAGGAGATCTGGCTGGTTTCTGTGGCTGCTTTTCTCTCACTCATGGGCCTGCTGAAACTTTCTGCTGTGAGCCTTGCTGAGTTGGGTCTTTCCCCACTTGTCCTGCAGCACCCTCCAGCAATCATCAGGCTTCTCTAGCAATGTTGTTCTGCTGGCAAGCCAGTACGCATGTCCCTAGTTTCCACCCAGCCTTGGGTCCTGTCTTTGCTCCTCCTCCCAAGAAGTCTCTGTGCTCCAAGCTGCAGCACTGAGCTGCATCTGTCCCTGGCTGGCAGCATCTCACTGCTTGCCTGTGCATACTGCCTGCCTGGAGTCCCCACTTAGTCTGTATTTCTGCCACCACTCTCCAGTATGGGACCCTCTCCCTGGCTTAGTTCTGCTCCTTTTTGTTTAGTGGTGCCATGATGCATGTGCCTGGGGTGCAGGGTTGCCAGCCCAGATTTGCCAGCCCAAGGGGTCCCCACCTAGACTCATACAGCTTCCCACAGTCCGGGCCGCTTACTGTCTTCTCACACCTCTGGCTATTTCAATGAAACCTTTCTATTTTCTCCCTCCAGGACTCTGCTGGTCCCAGCACCTACGGCAAGCTGCAGTTTCCAAGCAGATCTTGATCAATGAGTCGGTCTGCAGCTGCCCCTTTGGGGTGCAGTGCAGCTTTTGATCCAGGCTGGGGGGCCCAGCGACTACCCTTTAGAGTGTGAGTGAGCCTTCTGCCATTTTCCACTCTGCTCCCACATTCCCTTCCCTGCTCGCACTATCTGAAATCTGCACTCACCCACTTGTCTCTATGTTTGTACTCCAAGCCTTTCCGCAATGGGAGAAAGCAGACAACACTGCTCTATACTTTAGATATCATTCCCCTTATTCCCTCATCTTACCTACCTCCAACCCCCATCCCTAAGCCCCTACTGTGTTCTTCAATTCATAAATTGTATTCTTCATTTCTTCCTGGCTCTAATTGATAGCTTCTATGTTTGTTTGTTTTTTAATGCTGGTACAATTCTCAGTAAGTTCTTTGTAATTTCCATTGAGTTCTTTGTAGTTTTCTTTGAACTCACTGAGCTCATTGAGCTTCCTAAAATCCATATTTTGAATTCCATGTCTGATAGTTTGCTTTCCTCTATTTCATATAGCACTCTTTTGGGGGATTTCCCTTTTTCTTTCAATAGGGGGTTGTTTCTCTGTCTCCCCATTTTTGTGACTCTTGCTTGTTGTTGCTTCTTAGATTGATCTGCACTTCCAGGATCTTCCCCTGGTGGTGTCAGATCATGTCGCAGTCTGGGCCTAGGCAGCCTGTTGGAGACTACCAGAGATCTACTGCCTTTGTCTGCCTTCTCTAGTTGTTAATCTATTCAATCTGTAATCAGCCACCAGACTTAAGCACCAAGGGTGGGGCAGATTAATTCCTGTGGGCAGAGCTATTGCTTCCCCTCAAGCTGATGCCACTTGGAGGGGAGTGGTCTGCCTGCAGTGTGGGAAATGAGTCAGCATTGGGACCAGGTCTCCTGCTCCCACAGTTCTCTCCTCAAAGCCACCACCCCAAACTCTCCTTAAGCATCTTTAGTTCTCTCTGCTCTCTCTGCTGGAGCCCATGGTAAGTGGGTGCCAATATATTTTTGAACATGATCCCCTTAAGAGCTCTTTGTCTCCAGCTGTTTCTTTCAGGCTAGCAAAACAACAACAACAACAAAAACCCTATGACTTTTCACTTATCAAAGCTGGATGTTACCTTAGTTTCTGCTCTGTTGCTGTAAGCTGGGAAGACCAGCTGAGGGTTTAGACACTGCCCTTCTCAGGGGGACCCCAAGCTATTGAGCTGTTTCTCAGTCCCTTCAGCTGCCACCCATGGGAGCCCAGCCAGCCCTTTCCCATCTCCAAATTTCCTACCAGTCATGTTGTGACTGAAGCAGCCTTTTCTGTCTCTCCATGGTTATAAGTCTTCTCTTCAGCTAGTGTTCAGCTGTTTATTCCAGGTCATTTCTCCACAATTAATTTGTAATTCCAGATTGGTCCTGGGAGGAGGTTAATGTAGCTTCCCCTTACTCCTCCACCATCTTGTATCCTCTCGATAGCTTTATGCTTTTAAATTTTAAATGCACAAATGCAGGTCTGGAAAGTCCTGATTGGGAAGCAGTTTGAATTATAACTATGGATTTTTGTGTATGTCTAAGAACAATAAGTGTAACCCAAAATATGTAAGTAAATTTCATATGTAATTTTAATAAATAATACTGGCTTAGATTAAAAGTTACAAGAGCTGTATGTTATTCTCCACAGTTTGACTGTATCTTATGTAAGGTGTTCAGCTGTTGGTTTTTAAGGAAGAGTTTGACAAATTAGTGAGAGTCTGTTAAGGGAGTCCTCACAAATTAACCAGAATATTTTTCCAGGAGACTGAAAATAAAGCTTATCATCCCTAACATGTGAGGCAGATTAAGCTTTGTAGTCCCAAAAATACAAAGTCACATCAAGTAGAAAGAAGTTGTAGGTAGATAGAGTCCAGCTGCATAATATAAAAAATATATTTATAATCACAAATGTCTGTTGGTCATGAAATACTGGACTCATTTACATAGGAGCTTAAAAGTTTTGTCTCAGTGATGTAGTAGAAGGAATTTTCACATTTGGCAGGAAAGAAGGGGTAGACCACCTTCAACAGCCATTCTCTGATTAATTTCCACAAACACAACTTTGACTGTCAGTTCCCTTTTTAGTAAACCTTACGTGGCTCCATGTTTTCCAATATGTCAATTATAAACACACATCTACCTCATTCTCTATAGTGCTCATAATCACACCTATGGAGTAAATTGCTTTCCCCACAAATTCACCGTATATATCTTTATAAGTAATAATATCTGTCTCATGCTTCAGCAACATCCCAAGGTCTTGAGGTTAGTATTGGTAAAATAATAATAAATCCTTTCATGCTTACTTTTCCAAACATAATATTAATCAGTGTCCAGGGTTCATCTCCTTGTAGAGATTTCATAAAGGAAAATATTTTGTGTTAAGATTGGCAACTTTCCATCTCCTACGTCTTCCCCTGTGTATCTTTTTACATAAAAATTATTCACCATTCATTTAACAAATATTTATTGTTACATAAAAACATGGTGCTACAGGATTGGGGTATAAGAATAAAAAATGACTCCATTTATCATTGTGCTTAGATACAGTGGAAAAAACAAAGAGGAAAGCAAAGCATCACAATCCAACATGACAAGTGCTAGCATGCAGAGTGAAGACAAAATGCCTGAGATCTGGGGGAGTTGAGAGGGGAAAGCAAGGGTTTACCAATAATATAAAAGTGGAAATCAGTTTGGAGGCACGAACTGAAGCTTAGTGGAAGTAAGCAGGGACTGATGTTCTGGGCTGAGAAAACTGGGAACTTGTCCACAGACCTAGAGGAAGAGAATGTATTTGGGGTCTGCAAGGAGTTTTGAACAGCTCCAGCTCTGTTTGAGAAAATGATAGAAGATGAGGCTAAGAGATGAGCAGGGTTTAAATCTCATGGCCTGCATGATGTGACAAAGAATTACGACTATCTGAATTCAATTCTGCCATGCAAGGGAATTGGACACCTCCAGAGGCAGAGGAATCTGAAAGCTCTGTTGAGTATTTAATTAACTTATGGTTTCACTTAAAGTTGTGGTGGTTTTAAATGGGGAGGGGGATGCCTGGCTCAGGATGGAGCCCAGAAGTTCTGAATCCCAGGATGTCAACAGCTGGCCTAAAGCAGCTTCCCTCTGGAGCCCCTGTGAAGTGCATGTCCCCTCTGGGCACAGTTGCGATTAGAGACTCTATGAACAATCTTCAATTTCAAATCCAAAGGACTTGACTCAGAGAGAGTATATGAGGAGAGAAATCATCAGGACAAGAACACTCAGGAGACACTGCTGCAAATTTCAGCAACTGAGTCAAATTCTGTGGAGCTGGGTGCGTAGCAGCTCTCTGCCAGACAAGAATTTAGGGGATCAGCACAGAGGCCATGGTCGGGCACAGCTGTGAGTGCTTCTATTCCCTGCAAAGTAGTTACAAAGAAAATATTTTTCCTGACTCTGAAGAATGATTTCTGATTGCTTGAGGAATAGAGATAGAAGGACACCTGGCAGATATTTTGGGTCCTTGGGCTTTGAGGGATTATCTAGAGTGCTCTATCAGGTTATTTTTGAGAAAATGCTAGCCCTGAAATGTAGGTCTGAAAGTGCCTCTCACTTAGGAAGACAGCAGGGTATAATATCTCTTTCCATAGAGTGGTCCCATACTTCAGCTCCTCAGCTTTTAATCTCACTCTCTTTTTCATACCCTCCCCAACCCCTTTCTTTCCTACCATCAAAACCAGGCAAAAGGAAGAAGGTGAGAAAGTAAGAAGGTGCATTAATTAATATAATAAGCCTCAATGAAGGGATTCAGGATTTTTGAAAACTGATTTCATTTCCAATTGTGTTCTATGCTTTAAGTACCAAAGCATAACCATATTCTTTGCATACTATTTGCATCTTATTAGGGTCTGAAAGACAATAGAATCAGCCCTTATATGGCATGTCCATGTCTCTGAATCTGGCATAAGGGAAGAACCCCATGGATCTCCTGGGCCATCCAAGAGAATCATAGATCTTGAGCATGGAGTCTGCATGTAGAGTCCTTCAAAACACTAATTATTATATAAGTTTTAATTAGAACATTTTCCTTTTTCAGTGCTACAGCACTTCTCTCCTTGATTGCTCAAAGGTCACTGACAGCACTTCAGCATTCTTATTTATGTTTTCTTCCTACCATTAATAATATTTATAAGGCAAAGAGTCACTGATGCATTCAGAGTAGTTAAGTGTTTCCTTAATTATTCCTTTGCCTACCTATATTCTCCAGTCCCCCTTCCATATCTGCTTTTTTATTTCAGCTTGAAGATCATTCTTATTTGTGGTGTTTTCTTAAATTAGGAATAATAAGAGATAGAGATTTCTGTTCTCTCTTCATTGACCCTAAACTGCTTATCTATCCCTTGCACTAAGTTGCAAACTATCTAAAGCCAGGCAGGGAAACATCCCAACATTGTACTTGGTGTATCTTGTGTGCTTAATAAATATTCTACTGAACAGAACCAGGTCTTTTGTCTCCAAATGAGGCAAACGCACCCAAGTGATCAGTAAGTCACATCCTTGCATAATTCCACCTCCTGAGAATGGGGAGAACTTCTGACCTGCTTCTAACCAACAGGACATGACAAAATTAATAAGGTGTCTGTATTACTTCATATAGCTAAACATAAGGGATTTTTTGAAGCTGTAACTAGGTCCCTAATCAATTGACTTTGAGTTAATCAAAAGAAAGAGTACTCTGGATAGGCCTGAACTAATCCAGGAAGCCATTTAAAAGAGGGCTTATATTTTCTCTGAGATTAGAAACAAACAAACAAAAAAAAAACCAGGAACTCACCCCCCCCCAATATATGGTTTCTGTGGGAACAAACTTCAGAAAATGAAATAATATGGGCTAGGCAATCATTTTATCCTTATTTATTGACTGACTGAAAATGTACTATTTTGGAAGCATTAAAGAAAATTACTCAGGAAGAGCCCTTGCTTGTCGCTAGCCTTAGAGGGTAAAATTCTAATAGAATATTTCATAGTCCAGACAGAAATACATGGAAAAATTGGTCACAGGGTCCCAGAGCTGCTTTGACCTTCAGTAAGAGTATGACTTTGAGAGGGTAGAGAGAGGGCAGTGTTCATAGCCTTGGAAGGGAAGTTAAGAGAGAGAGACACACAAAATGCTAGAATCCTAAAGAGCATACCTTAGAAAGCATATTTATTCTTTCATTTGTTCATTTTATTCAACACATATTTATTGAAGAATATCCATGTGCAAGGTATTGAGTCAATGGATATTAAGAGGAAAATGTGGTTCCTAGTCTCAAGGAACTATCTGTTGCAAGGAGACAAATTAATCCCATATAGTTCATATACAGTATGGTAGATGCTGGGATAGAAATAAACACAGAGTGCTATAAGAGCAAGTAAGAAGGTCCCTTAACCCAGTTTTGAAACAAAGGATGTTTCTAGAGGAACTGATATGTAACAGGAAACTTGATAAACAAGCAAGAGTGAAGTAGGAAGAAGGAACAAAGTATTAAAAAGTAACCCAGAATGAGAAATAAAAGGACCATTTATGAATAATGCAAATAAAGGGACCCATGTGACTGGACAGAAAAATGTGTAAGAGAAGATGGAGATTCAACAAGTTAGAGAGACAGGCCCAAAACTGTTGTGAATTACCTTATATGACATGCCTAAGAGGCACCATGAGACATTAAAGCAAAATCTAAGTGGGAGAGTAACATGATCAAATTTACTACAAAATAAATATTTCCTATTTAAATATTTTTGTCCACTAATCCAGCTTTATACTCCTCAAACTTGAGAAGGTTGTGACCCAGGAAAAAAATAGAAAACTAGCATCATAGCAAGGTCAGGGGTGGAAATTAAGAGTTGCACAGGACAACCTTATATCAGCTCAACCAAGATAAATATCATAACTGTAATTACAGCTAGGATTGAGAGAATATCTGCTGTTTACTGAACTCTCCCACCTGTAAAAGCAGAGAACATAGTATCACCTTACTATTTGAACAGAAAATGAATGAATGTTTGCATGTTTGAGCATATAGTAGTGTTTCTATTTGGATTGTTTTATTACAATATGTCTAAATGTGCCTCAATGACAGTGATAGATGAAATGATAGAATGGAATATGGGGTGTGGGTCATATCTTCAAGCATACTGTTACTGAATAGAATTATTCAATGTCTGTCGGCGGGATACCACAATCCTACAATTTCATATGTGATTGCTTTGGGAGAAAACCTGTGCAAAATATTCTGAAATAGAACTTTGAAAACAAATAAATATCCTCCAATGAGATATATAGAAAAAAACATTGCTATAAGACAAAAATGGAATAGAAATTATTGTTAGAGTTGTACTTCTAGTACACATTACCATGGAAAGAATTAATACTGTAAAGCTAAACAGGCCCTTCCAGTAGTTCAAGCAAGTATTGACAATAAGAAACACTTAATTCAGGAAACAAGATGGCGGAGGAGTAAGTGGAAGCTACACTAACTTCCTCCCAGAACTAGTCTGGATTTACAACATAATTTTGGAGAAATCATCTGGAATAACCAACCGAACACCAGCTGGAGAGAAGTCTTATAACCACGGAGAGACAAAAAAGGCCGCTATATCACAACGTGACCGGTAGGGAGTGCGGAGACGCGGAAGGGCTGGCTGGGCTCCCACGGGTGGCAGCTGAAGGGACTGAGAAACAGCTCAGCAGCTGGGGATTCCCCCTGAGAAGGGCTGGGTCTAAAGCCCCAGCTGAGATTCCCAGCCTACAGCAACAGAGTGGAAAGTAAAATAGTATCCAGCTGAGAAAAGCGAAAAGCCACAGGGTTTCTTGCTAGCCGGAGAGAAACAGCTGCAGAAAAAGAGCTCTTAAGCGGATCACATACAAAAATATTTTGGCCCCCACTTACCCTGGGCTCAAGCGGAGGAAAGGCAGAGAGGACTGGAGATGCTTGGGGAGAGTTTGGTGTGGTGGCTTTGAGGGGAGAGCTGGAGAGACGGCCGGCCGGGTGCAAGTGCTGACTCATTTCCAGTACTGCAGGCAGACCATTCCCGGCCAAGTGGCATCAGCCTGAGAGGAAGCAAAGGCCCTGCCTACAGGAATTAAGCTGCCACACCCAAGGTCCTTAAGCCTGATGGCTAATCACAGATTGAATAGATTATCAACTAAAGGAGTCAGACAAAGGCAGTAGATCCCTGGAAGTCTCCAACAGGCTGCCTAGGCCCAGACTGGTACAGGATCTGATGCCACCAAGGGCAGACCCAGGAAGTGCAGATCATTCTAAGAAGCACCAACAAACAATAGGAGTCACAAAAATGGGGAGACAGAGAAACAACACCCCATCAAAAGGAAAGGTAGAGTCCCCAGAAAGAGTGCTAAATGAAATAGAGGGGAGCCAACTATCAGATATGGAATTGAAAGCATGTATTATGGAGAAGCTCAATGAGCTTAGCGGAAACTACAAAGAACTCCAGAAAAACTACAGTGAACTCCAGAAGAACTATAAGGAACTTACTGAGAATTATACCAGCATCAAAAAGGACATGGAAGCTATCAATAAGAGCCAGGAGGAAATGAAAAATACGATCTCTGAATTGAAGAACACAGTAGAAGGAATTAAAAGCAGGCTAGAGGAAGCAGAAGATCGGATCAGCGAGCTGGAGGACAACCTACACAAAAACTCCCAGACAATGCAACAAAATGAAAAAAGGCTGAACAAGACTGAAGAGGCTCTAATACAGCTGCAGGACAACATGAAATGTAATAATATCCATATCATAGGAATTCCAGAAGGAGAAGAACAAGAGCAAGGGATAGAAAACCTCTTTGAAAAACTAATGACAGAAAACTTCCCTAACATGAAGAGAGAAAGAATCATGCAAGTCCAGGAAGCACAGAGGGTCCCAATGAAGATGAACCCCAACAGGCCCACTTCAAGACACATCATAATTAAAATGCCAACATTCAAAGACAAAGAGAGAATCCTAAAAGCAGCAAGAGAGAAACAACTAATAACATACAAGGGAGCTCCAATAAGGCTATCATCAGATTTCTCAGCAGAAACACTACAAGCCAGAAGGGAATGGCAAAATATATTCCAAGTAATGAAAAACAAAGGCCTACAACCAAGAATACTCTACCCAGCAAGGCTCTCATTCAAAATGGAAGGTGAAATAAGGAGTTTCCAAGACAAAAGAAGGTTAAAAGAATACACCTCCACCAAACCAGTATTGCAAGAGATGCTAAAGGGTCTGCTTTAAGAAAATGAAGAAACAGAGAGAGACAGAGAGGAACACGAGTACAAAGGGGGAAAATGACAATGAATAAGTACTGAAAGAAAGAAGGAACTTCTACCATTTGCAACAACATGATTGGAACTAGAGAGAATTATGCTTAGCGAAATAAGTCAGGCAACAAAAGAAAATTACCTTATGCTATCACCTGTTACAGGAAACTAATGAACAACACAAACAAATGAGCAAAATTGAACCAGAGGTATGTAAACGAGGAATAAACTAACAGTAACAAAGGGGGAGATGGGAGGGAGAGAAGTGGTAAGAAGGGGAAGGGTCTAGTCAAAGAGCATGTATAAATGACCCATGGACATGGACAACTGGGTGGGGACTGAATGTGGGAGAAGGGAGGGACAGGGTGCAGAGAAGCAAGAGGGGGAAAAAGTGAGACAACTGTAATGGAAAAACAAACAAACAGAAAAATTTTTAGTGGTGGGAAAAAATAAAAATATAAAGAATAGAAATGCAAGTTCAGTGAATATTAGAAGGACAAGGTTTTTCCTTCACACTGTATATATTTTCTCCCTATCTGATCCCTCCAGAGTTTGGCATTCTAAAGAAGTAAGTAATGACCAAGTTTCTTTGCATAAAACTAATAAGACCAGTTGTTAATAACGATTTTTTTGATTAAGACTTTGACTGGAATGTCATGCCTAAAGGAGACATGCTTGGGCTTTGGTTGTTACCAAAAAGCCCTGAGCAACTGGGACTGACTTTCAAAGGTAATAAAAGTCCACGAGATAAAAGGCCTGGTACCTTGGATGGATGAGCGGTCCATAGCAATCTTTCCAGGGAAGGAACGAAGGTTGTTTTCCTGAAAGATGGCTAGAAGGGACCTTAAGGCACAATGGAAAACCAGAAGGACCTGGAAAAGACAAGTGTTTACAGGCAAGGCTGAATGCCAGGTATGTGGCTCAGCTTCTGTGCCCTGAAGGGCAGACTGAAGGTCACCCTAAATGTTCCTTACGTAAGTTCCAGCAAAGCAGAACTAAAGATCATAAGTGATCATTTGCTGCTCTTGTTGTGTTTATGCAAATGAACAGGATAAATTAAAAATGAACTTAATGCAGTCCCTTTAATGACAAGGAGGGTAATCTTAGGGAGAAAAATCAAGATTCAAGGAAGATCACAATGCCCAGTGGTAGACTATAAAGTAGTGCAGCTAACCGTCTTTAAAGTTTCTTTTCGGACTTCCGGCCAAGATGGAGGCTTAGACGGACACGCTAGGTCTCCCTCTACAACTATAGAGGAATACAACTACTTCAAAACAAAGGATAACTAGAAATTCCAGAAAATAAAACTACACGGAAGTCCAACATATGAAGTTATAAACCAGCGGTGCCATTTGGGCAGGTAAGAGTTAAAGAGGGCAGTGCTGTTTGCGGTCGCACCCGGAGCGGCAGGCGGCGAGGAATCCCAGCTGCGCAAGCCCCTGGCGGTGCGCGACCCCGGCGAGGAGTCCCAGCTACGCAAGCCCCTGGCGGTGCGCGACCCCGGCGAGGAATCCCGCCGGCCAAGCCCCTGGCGGTGCGCGACTCCGGAGCTGGGGCGAGCGGCCGCTGCATCGCCTTGAACAGTGAGGCCCAGGGGGGCAGGAGGACGGATCCCGGTCTCCTAGCTGAATAACTGTGTGAATCCATCTTGGACCCCCGCCCCCAAAGAAAGCACCACAGGGCTGCGAAATAGGTCGTGGACAGGCAGGCGCCGGTCGCTAATTTGTGACGCGTACACAGGCACAGCCAGCCCAAGAAAACAAAACGCATCTGTCAAAATGAGGCAGGCAACTATAGAAATACCGGTAACACAACTCACCAGGCAGCAGATAGAGAACCTGACAGATGAACAGATAAGAAACCTGTCAGAGGCTCAGTTCTGGGCCATTGTTATCAGGTGGCTTACAGAATTCACAAAAGAGCAGGAAAAAGATATGAAAGAAGCGAAAAACTTTCATAATGAAAGGAACAAAACCGCATACGAGACAGAAGGAAAGGAAATAAAATCCAGAGTTCATTTCAACAAACTGGAATATGGAGAAGGAACAAGCAGTCAACCAATGCAGCGAGAGGAAATGGGAAGCAACAATGAAAGGATCAGAAACCTCTGGAACAGCTATAAAAGGCCCAACATAAGAATCATTGGTTTGCCAGAGAATGAGGAAGATGAACTAGAACTTGAAAAATTGAGTGAAAATATAATAAAGGAGAACTTCCCAGACTTGGGGAAGGGAATAGACCTGCAGGTCCAGGAAGCAAGGAGAGTTCCCAAGAGACTGGACCCAGGGAGAACCACTCCAAGACACATTATAATCAAAATGTCAAAAATTAAAGATAAAGAGAGAATCTTAAAAGCAGCAAGAGAGAAGAAAAGAATTATGTACAAAGGGGTCCCAATTAGACTATCAGCTGACTTCTCAAGGGAAACCCTACAGGCAAGAAGAGACTGGCAAGAAATATTCAAAGTAATGAAAATCCAAAACCTACAACCACGAATACTCTATCCAGCGAAATTGTCATTCAGAATAGAAGGACAGAGAAAGTGTTTCCAGGACAAAATAAAACTGAAAGAGTTCATTAGATCCAAACCACTGTTATATGAGATGTTAAAGGGACTGGTTTAAAAAAAAACAGAAGCTAGGGAGATGAAACAAAGGCAAACTAAATAGGCAACGAGAGTGGAAGAGGAACTGTGGGTACGGGAAGCATATTGGGGGGAGGTCAACAGGGAGGGGGAATGGGGAAAGGGAGGGAGATGATATAGGAATTGGGGATCAAGGTAGGAGGGAATGGAATAGACGGAGAGAGGTTGGGAGGAACTGTATGCACAACTAATGGACATAATCTAAAAGGGGGGGACAACTGGAGGGAGGGGGGCCACCGGGTGGAGGGGAGCAGAGGGAAGGGAAATTGGCACAAATGTAATAATTTAATCAATAAAACACATTAAATCTGAAAAAAAAAAGCTTCTTTTCATTTAAAATTTGTTTTCATTTGAAAGTTAAACTATGTCAGTGGCATTATCAAAGATGTTTAATTTACAGGCAAGAAGAATGTCAAATGCCTTGCAACTGGATGTCTCTCCAATAAGACAGTCCTACAGATCTATAAACTTGTGTGTGGGTTATGTACATAAATTAACATGTGTTTTCTGTTTTCAAAGGGCATAAACCTACAATCTCATTACCTGAGTGATTGTCTGTACGTATAGGCCTCACTTAATCCTGCCTGCAGCGCTGCCTCCTGAGACTCAATGGTTTGGCTGAACTAAGTGGCTGGGTTGGTGAAGAACGGGGTGGTCTGCGGGCTTCACTTTAAAACTGGTTTCTGTTTTCTATCCTAATGGCTTGGACAGAGAGAGCCCAGAGGCCCGAGAGGGGGGAAACCTAAAATATTTCCCTCAGTCAAAACTAAGTATAATGGGCAAAAGGGTTTTGGACAGGTGAGATGTACCTGGCATACCTTCCTACAAAGAAGCCCTTCTTTTCCCTAATGTGGGACATTGAAAAATTAATACCTGTCTTTTGTCATCTAGTGGTTACGGATTGAATGATGTCCTTTAACCCTGTTGCCCCCAGAATACAACAAGGATGCCAGCCTGTTAAACCAAGCATGCTGTTGTCCAGAGACAGCCAACCACCTGGAGTCTGCACGATCCTTCCCCTTGTAGGAAGGCCACCCGCCCCTCCACATCCCCACTCTTATTAGGGATTTCTTGACCCAAGGGTAGGTAGGACGACGACCATGTCCAGCTTGAAGCAGCTAGAGGAGCTCGAGACCTTCGTCCATTGTCCTTTATAAGATTGTAAAGGGTCTTAAGTCTGAGAGGGAGGGATTGTTATTTTTTATTGTTAAAATATTTAACTAATTAATTAATTATTTAAAAAAAAAAGAAGAATATATGAAAGGGTTAGCCATGGGCATGGACTTGGGGAGGGGATTGTCGGGGAAGGGGGGTGCTGGGCGGAGGGGAGCAAAGGGGAAAAAATTGGAACTATTGTAACAATATAATTAATAAAATATACTTAAAAAAAGAAAAAAAAAAGAAACACTTAATTCAAGCCAAGTATTTTTATAATTACAGTAGTTTTCTTTGTTCATTTATAACTTTGACTTTTCCTCTGAACATCTGTCAATCTTTCCAATCAGCTACTAGACATTCTATCACATTGTGTCCCACAAACACACAAGCTTAGCCTGCCAGCACTGATCTTAAGCTCTCCCTCTGCTAACACCTACTGATCTCTTTGCAATCTTTATTTTAATTGGTTGCACTATCATTAACACAGTCACCCAACCCAGACAGTCTGCAGTTAATCTAAAATTTTTCCTCGTTTTAATATTTCAAATCTAGTCACCAAGCCTACTGATTCTGTCTTCTAAATAATTTTCAACTCCATTTACCCTCTGTTTCATTGTAGTCCTTGCCCTAGATGAGGCTCTTAACACTCTCACCAAGGAAATCAAACATCTCTGCATCCACATTCTCTCCCTAACTAGTTATATAACACACAACCACCAAGAATGACTTCTAAGAATAAAAATGTATTCATGTCACTCTCCTTAAAATCATTTAGTTACTCTTCGTCACATGGGCATGGTACATAAGCACGGTCATCATTTGTCCCTGTTTACCCAGAACTGGCCATTGATACAGCCAAATTATTAAATAACTTCATGACAATTCCAAAAATGGCTCAATTTGGGCAATAATTATTAAATAACTTTGACAATGATGTCCTTCATGGTTTAGGTTGCAGCCACTTCTTTTGCTGTCTGTCTGGTTAACATCTTTTTCTCCTCCTAAGTCACCTGTTGCATGAGGACCACCTGTTCTCTGGTAACTATTCACACAGGTCTTGGAGCTTCTTCTGAGCTTGTCCTTATTTGTGTATTATACATGGATAACTTGCATGCCTTATGATAGGAATAGTGAGGTAAAGACCAGGCCACAGTATCTCTGCAATGCTAGAAACTAGCAAAGGATCAGACATGCAAGTGTATCTTACAGATCCAGATCAAACATTGCTGTGGCATCAGATCAGAAGACCATATTTCTTAATCTACCAAAATGGTCATCTATATGTGCCTATAAAATGAATGATTAAAATATACTTTATAAATAGTGTCTATGTTTTCATGTTTTAACACTTAAGACTAACCTGATATCATGTAATATATCATATTGATTACTTGTTACCAATAATAGTAAAAACAATGACAAGAATTATTCTTTAAAATAACAACAAATGTAATGATGTAGTTGATGATCAACTAAAAAACAATTGTTTTAAAGGACTATCACTCTTCATTCAGGCCAGAGACTATTTTTCCTATACTCTGTAAGGTAGCAAACACTTTGCCAACTCTCCATGAAGTGTAAAATAGCAGTGATAATTAGGCTTTTATATTTGTAGTCATTATCCAGAACAAAGGGTGTACATGCTACTAAAGCACAATGATTTTTGTCATTTGGATATTTACAGTCCTGACAACTTGAAAAGCACATTATGTAGTGTTAATCAAATGAAGAGTTTCACCTTCTCGCAAGCACAGGATATGAATTTTGGGTAAAAATTAGAATCCACAAGCATTTGACCTTCAAAACAGAAAAAACATATAAATCAAGGTCACCATAATATGTGAGCCAACTCATAGTACATACTTTGTTCAGTTCTTTATTTCTGTGATATTAAGTATTTATTTTTGTGAATATTTTTGTGACTATTAATATTTTTGTGATTATTAAGCCAAAGTAATTCTAATAGTCTGTAGGGTTTGAGTTTGAGTAATCTTTGACTTAGTATTTGCTTTATTCTTCCTTCTAAGTCACTTGTTCTCAGGAGCATTTGTTTCAATTGCCAAAGGGGGATTGTGAAAGTTATTACAGTAACTCCACTGTTACAGTAACTCCACTGTTAAGGGCCATGTGGGCACATATCTTCAGTTTTCATGGACAAACAGTAAAGGTGAATATTAACTCATTCTAACTGATGTTCATCTTACAAAGGCAATGACTTTTTTCTCTGCAGAACTAAGATTAATTCTCAGCAACTAGGGGATCAAAGAACCTGAAAAATAACTGGGGATCTCTTAAAGCTCATAATTATCATTCATAGAAACCAAGCATTTTCATGAGACATGGATAGGTAAACATAGCCATGATGTATAGTCCATTATAAATAATACTGAAGTTGGAATCCAAAATCTTTAGTTCTAGGTCTAGGCCTATTAATAGTAATAATAGTGAATCATAGCTATCAATTATTGAGCACCAAATTTAGAGCAGGCTCTAGAAAAATTTCCATGGGGAACAGTTAGTCAGCGGGAGAGCAGAAAGGGCCAATGAAACATTTCTAGAGGAAGTGAGGTGGAAATTGATATCTGGTGGGTAAGAGTTAGTGAGATGAATTTGGGAAGGAAAGGTGCTCCTGGAAGAAGAAAACGTATATGCAAAATTATGTGCCCATAAGCATGATGCATCAAAAAAACATTCCATTGTTCAGTTTGTCTGCCTTTCAGAATTTCAGTAAGGGGAAATAAAAAAATAATATTAATCTACAAAATAAAGCAGAGGCAAAATTATGACTTACTTTACACATATCAATAAAGCAATAAAGAATAACCAAAAAAGTTTTAATCAGGGAAGTGAACTGTTCAGACTGGTGTTTGGACTGTAAACAGATTGCTGTGAGTACTAAAGGGCAGGCTAAGAGGTAAGAAAAAATCAGAGAGGCTGTGAAATCTCAAAAAATTAGGGAAAGAATATTTTAAGTAAGAGGAAGTACTTTTGAATACAAACATTTCAGAGAAGTTAAACAAGATAAAGAACTGGAAGTAACCAGTGGGTTTCAAAACAAGATAATCATTGATGATCTTGGCAAAAAATAGTTTCTTTGACAATGTAGCATGGTAGTCACATTACAGAAGATTGAAGAGTGAATAAAAATAAATCAGGATACAGAGTTCTCCTGAAACTTGGTGATAAAGGGAAAGATATAACATAGGCTGTTAGCCATGAGAACCTAGAACCCAGATCTAGGGTGGGTTTCTTTTGTTAAGATGAGAATATTGAATGTAATGAGGTGTCATGGCAAAGATACCATTATAGAGAGAAATGTTAATATATAATGAAGAGAGTGGATGATTAACAGACTAACTAAGGAGAGGAAAGTGGATGAGACTAGAACAAAAGAGGGTGGATTAGCCTTCAACAGGGTAGAGTAGGGTGGAAGTAGTTCATTATTCCAGAGTGAAAACAAAAAGAGCAAAAGATGAACAGGAATGCTGATAAGTATGAGGGTAGAGCTATAGAAAGTTGTGAAAATTCCCATTATATTGTTCCTTTCCTCTTTCTCTTTTTCCTCCATGCAGTAAAAATCAAGGTCATTTGCTGAGAACTGAGATTAAGTAGCATCATAGACTCAAAGAAAAAATAGATTAAAAAAAATAGCATGGATAGAGAAAAGTAGAGGACTGATTACAAAAACAGGATTTACAGGTAGTCCTGGGGACCCAGATTTGGTTGGAAAGCATAAATGTATGAATTGAAAGAGGTCTTAAAATGTGGGCTCTTGAGTCTTCTCCAGTGGCTCTCCTCTGTGGGTTGTAGGCATTTAGAAATCAGGTTGTTGGATTGATCTCAAAATAGGCATTAATAAGCAGTACCATGGAAAGATATTGAGCCAAGACACCTCGTTTTATTTAATTCTTCTCACACCCTTCACTTAACAGAGGATGAAACTATCACTCATGGAGTGTTGTGTTTGACCAGTCTCACCCAGCCTACACAGGCTGAGCTGAGAGTTAGCTAGGCCTTTGGAATCAAAGCTACTGCTCTCTGCACTGCCTTGCCCTGCCTCTCCATAAGCTGCATGCCACTAACCTAAACAGAAAGAAGGTGTAAGTGCTTTGCGCCATTCCCATTCTAGAACAACTCTGCTCCCTCTGTTTTGTAAAATAAAGCCAGATAATATAAACAAAGCATTTTAGCCTTTCGAAGAAAAGCACTATGCTAATTTAGAGAATATGTAAATGGTGTACCCAATTGTTCAGATCTTTGTTCACACAGTGACAAGCTTATTTATTATATATAATTATTAAGACCCAATCATTCTTTTGTTTGTTTGTTTTTGGTTCTAACTGATTTTCCTGTGCCTTAGCAGTGGATGCTCTATGCTGGAAAAATGAGGAATGATGGGCAGTGAGGGCACTAGAAGCTGTAAACCAGAATCACACACTCATCTAAGCACAGATTTCATTTCCTTGCCTCTTTGGTGGTGACTTATGCCACTGGACTAAAGCTACTCTGAACACTGGGAAAAAAAGCAACAGAATGTTTTATGATTAGATATCCATTGTAGCCTAGGAATTTAAAATGCCTTAACAAGGTTGCTTCTATTTTCACTTCATAGATGGGGAACTCAACAAAAATGAATAGAGGCTCTTCACCTTTTGTTTCTGAGCCTCTTGGTAAAATCCTCCGTAGCCCTCAGACTTCATTCAGCTCCAAAGCTCAATAAATTTTGAATGCTAAATTTTTTGGAGGAGAGAGTTTATTTAAATGCAATAATTTTTTAAAAGGAAACTTAGTGCCTTCATTCAAGGCTCCCAAATAGGGGTTGGTTTCTATAGGCCCAGGAGAAATGAGGCAGGAAGCTAAGGCCCTAGCTTTGTCCAGATCCCTCCTTCTCCTGGGGCCACCTCTTCCTGGTCTCCCTTCCTCCTTTTTATGAAGAAAGGCAGGGTCAGAGGCCCTTATGATGTTGTCCTGCACATATCACCCAGGGGCATGGACACCCAAGAGAAAGGCAAATCTAGACAGAAGCCAATAAACCAATCCCAGTCTGGACAGGCTCAAGAAATAGGTAGTGCTCAACTCCATTTAGTTCCTTGTCAAATCCATGAGAAGCATCTATGTACAGTAATAAAGTTACCTCTGACTTGTCCCCATGATAAATGTCTGATACAGAATTTATCAATAAAATTACTACCAACATGCTTTTTATATCATTAAGTGATAACTGCATACATTGAAAGAAAACACAATCAAATGTATTTTTTAAAGGCAATGGGTAACTCATTCATCAATTTTGTTAGAATAATCTTCAAAGCTATTAGGTTACAAGTTTTTGTTTGTTTTTAATGCAGATACTGGAGAAACTCCTTGGGTCTTTACAACATAAAACTAATAGAATTAACATCAATTCTTGCTGACACTCTATCTTCTTAACATTGTTAGGATAAATTCAATTGTCTGTTGCAATGCAGCTCATTATTTACTATTATATACATACAATAAACACCTATAATGAGACAATAATGTAAAATGAATGTTTGAACAACTCTATCCCATGTCATCAAATTTTAAAATTCCTCAAACTTACTAATGCCTGTAGAAGAATCTGTTTCATCTAAGAAAGTGTTCTTTGATTTCTGCTCTTTCTCCACTGGTCTGTTATAACCAATTAAAATGTTCTCATAACCACATATTTCTAGTTGGCACAAGGGATTCTACCTTACTTAAAAGATTAGTTATACAGCAAGCAATTCTTTGATTTAAAAAATGGTATATCCTATTAATTAAGATGTTGGGATAAGCTGATGTTATGCACTGTGATATGATGTGATGTGAAATACTCAGCACCAGCTATGAATAGTTGGTTTTGAAAATGGTCATTCTGAATTCAGTCAAAACCTAAGTTATACTTGCACTGTCCATATAGAGTAGCTAGTAGCCATGCATGCCAAATGAGCATTTCAACATGACTTCTCTAAAATGAGATGTGGTGTAAGCATTAAAAACACTCTGTACTTTAAAGACTTAGCATGAACATTTTTAAAAAGTAAAATAGCTCATTAATATTATACTAATAACATGTTAAAATAATTAAAATTTGGATCTATTAAGTTAAATAAAATATATTATTAATTTCACCTGTTTCTTTTCACATATTTAATGTGGCAACTTGACTATTTTAAATCACAAATCTGGCTCTCATTTGGGGCTCACATTATACATTTATTGGAGAGTGCTGTCTTACACTCCACTTTTAGTTTATAGGAAATAAAGTTGAAAGACATTAAAAGACATCAAGTGAAAACATTTGGCCAAGTCCAAAATAGGAAACAGACTACAACTGAGCTAATTTCACCCTATGATAAACTCTAGTTTCAATATATTCTCATTATAATGTGTTAGCATACTAAACCACACACCTCACACCTTAATGAACAGAAATGGAAAGCCTGCGCAAGGACACATAATGGCCATTGGAGCTCTTCTGAAAAATCTCTAATGCTTTTCCAGGAAGATCCTCACTATTATTGAATACTCACCCATTTAATGTCACCCATTAGATAAACCTCAATAAAGGAAGCAATATTACTAAGAGGGTAGCTTATTCTCTGCCTCACTACTTAATAATAAACCCCATTTCACTTCAAGCTCTATGCAGGTCTGTGTACCCACAGCGGGTTGCAGACCCTTGGGTCCCCAAACCCTGGAATGCCTGCACCAAAGTTAGGATTCTGAATAAGTCAAAGGCCTAAAATCAAAATCTAAAACTAGTCAGTCATTGTAGGCTCTGAGCAAGATAAGGTGAACTATCTTTTTCTATGTCAAGCTCAAAGGGGAAAAATCTTGATTTGTATAACCCTCTAAAAACTAAAATGAAAACGGAGGTGTTAGAGGAGATGTGTGTGTGAGAGTCTATAGCAAGGGGTGCAGGAAGGAGGGCAGACTGCTGAAAGCAACAACTGAAGTGGTACAGTACTTTTCTCATTGTGTTGCCTCTCTAGCAGGCAAGGTGCTTTTTTTCTCACTGATCTTAAGAGGCTACAGGTGGTCTGCCAGCATATTGAGGATGCCAAGATATAAAACAGTTTCAAAATTCTATTTACTGGCTGCAAGGAAGCAATGACTATTACAAAGGTTTCTTATAGTTTGAGTCTTCTGGGTTTCCTTGCTTCTTAGTCATCACAGCGTACAATACAATACTTGTCAGGGGTGCAAAAGTTTAAAATAAGTCACCCTCCTCTCTGGAAAGAAGTTTAGTTCACACCTCATAAAAACCACTTATTCATTTTAAAATAGCCTCGAGAAAAAATGGCAGTGACATTGAGGAATTGTCCTAGGATATTTTAGGAAGATAAACATATTTTTCTTTAGGAACTGCTCTGAGATCATTATTTTTTGGCTGAATATTTGTTTTGGTTTCTTTCATTGTATTAATTTTTTTAATGAGTACACTTTTGCTAAAATGTTACACATACTTTGTCATCTAAGTGAAGGAAATAAATGTGTCATTGTGGTTATCTGTTTAATAATGACAGTAAAAATGTACCTTCATGGCATAAAGATGAGAAATGTATTGTACTTTACAATTCTGTACATAAATGTAAGAGACCAAATATACTAATGGAAAATGACCCAACAGAACTCCAACCCACAACCTCTGCAACAAAAGGCCTAATCAGTGAAAACTGCCTGTTTTCCTATTTTTGTCCTTGCTCCCAACTGGGATTCAATTAGGGAAAGACAAATATATACCCCAAACCAATCTCAGAAGAAGCTCACTTCTAGTTAGCACACATTTGGCTTCCTAGCCAACAACTTTCAATCAGGGCACACATGAGTCTTCAATTTTTTCCTCTTGAACACTTTGTGACTCTTCTGTATGCCTTTGAGTAAGTGATAGTGGCTGACTTCTCTTCTATAGAAAGCTCTAAATAGTTTCCATTGGGTCTTTGGTCTTTGCTTTTATTGCCACAGTTTCTTAAACATTTCACCAAGATAGACTGCTCTATCTGGTGCTGCAAACCTCAGTCTCTGACCAGTGAGGTACACACAGAACCTTCTTGTCATTTATTTGCTGCTGCCAGTTTGCAGAGGCTGTGTGGTAAGTCAGTCAGCACCAGATCTGAACTCCACACCTTTTCTGTTGTGATCCTTGGTTATTAATTCTCAGTTTGATAACAGGGTTTTGTTATTAATTCTCCTTTGTTTGGCATTCTTGTAGAATGAGGCATTCCTTTTAATCTCATTTTTGCTCTTTTGTGCTACTGTCTTGTGTTGTACTGTTTAAACATGTTGTTCATTATAAGGAGAATCACTGGGTGTACTCAGGCATAGTACCTGTGAGCCCATTGTTCCAGCTGCATCACAACTGCTGAGATTGTAGTTCTCAAGGAATCTTTGTCCATGTGGACAAATTTTGTTGTGAGTCACCAATAAAACTGAATGAGAAAAGGATACAAGATGGTGGAGGAGTAAGTGGAAGCTACACTAACCTCTTTCCAGGACCAATCTGGATTTACGACTTAATTGTGGAGTAATCATCTGGAATAATCAACTGAACACTAACTGGAGAGAAGTCTTATAACCACAAAGAGACAAAAAAGGGTACTTCATCACAATGTGACCTGTAGGAAGAGTGGAAACATGAAACGGCTGGCTGGGCTCCCACAGGTGGCAGCTGAAGGGACTAAGAAATAGCTCAGCAGCCAGGAATTTCCCCTGAGAAAGGCAGGGTCTAAACCCCCAGCTGGGCTTCCCAGCCAACAGCAACAGAGCAGAAAGTAAAATAGTATCCAGCTGTGAAAAGCAAAAAGCTACAGGGTTTTTTGCTGACCTAAAAGAAACAGCTGGAGAAAAAGAGCTCTTAAGCAAATCACATACAAAAATATTTTGGCATCCACTTAACCTGGGATCAAGCAGAGGGGGGCAGAGAGAACTCGAGACTCTTGGAAAGAATTTGGGGCGGTGGTCTTGAGGAGAGAACTGAGGGCGCAGCCAACCAGGTCCTGGTACTGACTCATTTCAATATAGCAGGAAAAACCATTCCCGTCCAAGTGGCATCAGTTTGAGGGGAAGCAAAAGTCCCACCCACAGGAATTACTCTGGCTAACCTCGGTGCTTAAGCCTAATGGCTGATCACAGATTGAATATATCAACAACTAAAGGAGACAGATAAAGGCAGTAGATCTCTAGTAGTCTCCAACCAGCTGCCTACGCCAAGACTGGGACACAATCTGACACCACCAGAGGCAGATCCAGGAAGTGCAGTTCAATATAAGAAGCAGCAACAAACAAGAAGAGTCACAAATATGGGGAGATGGGGAAACAACCCCTAATCGAAAAGAAAGGAGGGATCCCCAGAAAGAGTGCTAAGTGAAACAGAGGACAGCAAACTATCAGAGATGGAATTCAAAACATGGATTATAGAGAAGCTCAATGAGATCAGTGAGCTCAAAGAAAACTACAAAGAACTCCAGGGAAACTATAAGACACTTACTGAGAATTACACCAACATGAAAAAGGACATGGAAGCTATCAATAAGAGCCAGAAGAAAATGAAGAACACAATTTTTGAATTGAAGAACACAATAGAAGGAATTAAAAGTAAGCTAGAGGAAGCAGATGATTGGATCAGTGAGCTGAAAGACAACAAAGAAAAAAATTCCCAGACAGTACAATAAAATGAAAAAAGACTGAAAAAAAATTGAAGAGGTTTTAGAGAGCTGCAGGACAACACGAAATATAATAATATCCATATCATAGGACTACCAGGAAAAGAAGAGGAGCAGGGGCTAGAAAACCTGTTTGAAAAACTAATGACAGACAACTTCTTTAACTTGATGAGATAAAAAGTCATGCAAGTCCAGGAAGCACAGAGGGTCCCAGTGATGATGAACCCCAACAAGCCCACTTCAAGACACATCATAATTAAAATGGCAACATTCAAAGACAAAGAGAGGATCCTAAAAGCAGCAAGAGAGAAATGGCCAATAACATATAAGGGAGCTCCAATAAGGCTATCATCAGATTTCTCAACAGAAACACTACAAGCAAGAAAGGAATGGCAAAAAATATTCCCGGCAATGAAAACAAAGGCCTACAACCAAGATTACTCTACCCAGCAAGGCTCTCATTCAAAATGGAAGGTGAATAAGGAGTTTTGCAGACAAAAGAAGGCTAAAAGAATACATCTCCACCAAACCAGAATTGCAAGAAATGCTAAAGGGTATGCTTTAAGAAGATGAAGAAAAAAAGAGAGACAGAGAAGGATACAAGTACAAAGGGGGAAAATGACAACGAATAAGTACCTATCAATAATAACCTTAAACGTTAATGTGATAAATGCTAGAAAAAAAGGCATAGAGTAGCTAAATGGATAAGAAAACATGACTAAGATATTTGCTGTCTACAAGAGATCTACCACAGAAAAAAGATCTACACAGGCTGAAAGTGAAGGGATGGAAAAAATATTTAGGGCAAATGGACATGAAAAAGAAGCTGGGGTAGCAATACTTATATCAGATAAAACAGATTTTACAGCAAAGGCCATTAAAGAGACAAAGAAGGACATTTCATAATACTTAAGGGAAAAATCCACCAAAAATATATAACCCTTGTAAACATATATGCACCAAATATAGAAGCACCCAGATATGTAAGGAAAATTTTGAAAGACTTCAGGAAGGATATAGACAGCAACACACTGATAGTAGGGGACTTTAATACCCCATTGTCAACAATGGACAGATCTTTGAAGCAAAAAACACCAAGGATATTGAGGCATTGAACAACACTCTAGATCAAATAGACTTAGTTGATATATATAGAACTTTTCATATTAAAGAAGCAGAATGTATATTCTTTTCAAATGCACATGGGGCATTTTCAAAGGTAGATCACATGGTAGGACACAAAACAAGCCTCAACAAATTCAAGAAAATTAAAATTGTATCAAGCATCTTCTCAGATCACAATGGCTTGAAAGTAGAAAACAACCTCAAGGAAAAAATCTCAAAAACACTAAAACTCATGGAGAATGAATAACATGCTATTAAATAATGAATGGGTTAACAATGACATCAAGGAAGAAATCATAAAGTTTCTGGAAACAAATGAAAATGAACACACAACAACCCAAAACCTATGGGATGCAGCGAAAACAGTCCTGAGAAGAAAAGTCATACCAATACAGGCTTATCTGAAAAGGATAGAAGAATCTCAAAGAAAAAATATAACCCTACAGCTACAAACTAGAATATCAACAAACAAAGCCCAGAGTGAGTAAAAGGAAGGAAATCATCAAGGCCAGAGCAGAATTAATTGACATAGAAACTAAACAAACATTTCAAAAGATCAATAAAATCAGAAGCTGGCCTTTGAAAAGATAAATAAAATCAAAAAGCCTTTAACCAGGCTTATCAAGGAAAAAAGAGAGAGGACCCAAATATATTAAATCAGAAATGAAAAAGGAGAAATCACAACTGATACCACCAAAATACAAAGGATTGTAAGAAATTATCACGAACTACTGTATCACAAGAAATTTGAAAACCTAGATGAAATGGACAAATTTCTGGAAACATATAATTTTCCAAAACTGAATGAAGAAGAAGAAGAAAGCCTGAACAGACCAATAACAACTAATGATATTGAGGCAGTAATCAAAAAACTCACTGCATACCAAAACCCTGGACCAGATGGCTTCACAGGTGAAATTTACAAAGCATTTAGGAAAGAACTTAACTCCTATCCTTCTCATATTATTCCAAAAAATCCAAGAAGATGAAGGACTCCCAATCTTTTTCTAGGAAGCCAATATTACTCTAATTGAAAAACCAGGTCAAGACACAACAAAGAAAGAAAACTACAGGCCAATACCGCTGCTGAACATAGATGCTAAAATCCTCAACAAAATATTGGCAAACCGGATCCAGCAACACATTAGAAAGATCATACACCACGATCAAGTGGGATTCATCCCAGGGATGTAAGAATGGTTTAATATTCACAAATTAATAACTGTAATACATCACCTAAACAAACTGAAACACAAAAATCACATGATCATATCAATAGATGCAGGAAAAGTATTTGATAAAGTACAACACCCATTTATGATGAAAACACTCACCAAAATGGGAATAGAGGGAGCATACCTCAACATAATAAAGGCCATATATGAGAAACCTGAAGCCAACATCATACTCAATGGGCAAAAACTGAGAGCATTCCCCCTGAGATCAGGAACAAGACAAGGATGTCCACTCTCTCCACTCCTATTCAACATAGTCTTGGAAGTTCTAGCCACAGCAATCAGACAAGAAAGAGAAATAAAAGGCATCCAAATTGGAAAAGAGGAAGTAAAACTGTCATTATTTGCAGATGACATGATAGTGTACATAGAAATTTCTATAGACTCCATGAAGAAACTACTCGACCTAATAAGTGAATTTGGCAAAATAACATGGTACCAAGTCAATATTCAGAAATCAAAGGCATTTCTGTACACCAACAATAAAATATCAGAAACAGAAACTAGAAAAAAATTTTCATTTAATATAACAACAAGAAAAATAAAGTACCTAGGAATAAATTTAACCAAAGATGTAAAAGACCTGTACTCAGAAAACTACTTAACACTGAAGAAAGAAATTAAGGAAGATACAAATAAATGGAAGCATATACCATGTTCATAGAGGGGAAGAATCAACGTCATTATAATGTCCATACTATGCAAAGCAATTTATAGATACAATGCAATCCCTATTAAAATACCAGTGACATATTTCACTGACCTAGAATAAACACTTCGAAAATTTATATGGAACCAAAAAGGAGCCCGAGTAGCCACAGCAATCTTGAGGAAGAAAAACACAGAAGGAAGAATCACAATACCTGATACCAAATTATACTACAAGGCCACAGTAATCATAACAGTCTGGTACTAGCATATGAACAGACATATAAATCAATGGAACAGAATAGAGAGCCCAGATATAAACCCAGGTCTATATGGTCAACTAATATTTGACAAAGGGGGAAGGAACATCAAATGGAGTGAAAAGAGCCTCTTCAACAAATGGTATGTTGGGAGAACTGGACAGGGACATGCAAAAAAATGAAACTAGACCATCAACTTACACCCCACACCAGAATAAACTCAAAATGGATCAAAGACTTAAACGTAAGCCATGGCTTCAAGTCATAGAGGAAAACATAGGCAGAAAAATTTCAGATATCTCACGTAGCAATATTTTTCTAATACATCTCCTAAGGCAAGGGAAATAAAGGAAAGAATAAACAAATGTGACTACATTAAACTAAAGAGTTTCTGCTAAGCAAAAGAAAACATCAGTAAGATAAAAGGGAACCAATCATATGGGAAAATATATTTGCCTATGATACCTCTGACTAGAAACTGATCTTGAAAATATATAAAGAACCTATACAACTAAACACCAAAAAGATAGACAGCCCAATTAAAAAATGGGCAAAGGACCTGAACAAGCACTTCTCCAAAGAGAACATAAAGAGGGTCCATAGACATATGAAAGAATGCTCAACATCACTAGCCATCAGAGAGATGCAAATAAAAACCACATTGAGATACCACCTCACACCAGTCAAAATGGCCATAACCAACAAATCAACAAACAACAAGTGCTGATGAGAATGTGGAGAAATGGGAACCCTACTGCACTGTTGGTAGGAATGCAGAAGGTGCAGCCTCTATTGAAAAAAGGTATGGAATTTTCTCAGAAAACTAAAAATGGAACTGCATTTTGAACCAGCAGTCCCATTGCTAGGATTATATCCGAAGAATCTTGAAACACCAATTCAAAAGAACCTATGCACCCCTATGTTCTTAGAAGCCCTATTTATAAAACCAAGTGCTGGAAACAGCCTAAGTGCCCATCTGTAGATGAGTGGATCAAAAAACTGTGATACATTTACACAATGGAATACTATGTAGCAGAAAGAAAGAAGGAACTTCTACCATTTGCAACAACATGGGTGGAATTAGAGAGAATTATGCTTAGTGAAATAAGCCAGGCAATGAAAGAAAAATAACTTATGATATTACCTAATACAGGAGACTAATGAACAACACACAAAAAATGAGCAAAGTTGAACCAAAGGGCATAAGCCTATGATCTCGTTACCTGAGTGATTGTCTGTACCTATAAGCCTCACTTAATATACTGTCTGCTTCATTGCCTCCTGAGACTCAGTGGTTTTGCTGAACTAAGTGGCAGGAATACAACAAGGATGTCAGTCTGTTAAACCAAGCACGCCATTGTCCGGGGACAGCCACCTAACCTGGAGTTTGCAAGATCCTTTCCCATGTGGGAAGGACACCCTCCTCTCCACACCCCCACTCTTATTAGGGATTTCTGGGCCCAAGGGAAGGTAGGACAATGACCGTGTCCAGCTTGAAGAAGCTGTAGGAGCATGAGACTTTTGCCCCTTGTCCTTTATAAGATTTTAAAAGGTCTTAAGTCTGAGAGGGAGGAATTGTTATTTTTTAATTGTTATAAAAAATAATTAATTTTTAATAAAAGAATAATATAGGAAATGATAAAGCCAAGGAACTTATATGCATGACACATGGACATGAACTAAGAGGAATGAGATTGCTGGGGGAAGGGGAGCAAAGGGGAAAAAAATTGGAATTATTGTAACAATGTAATCAATTATATATACTTAAAAAAAAAACTGAATGAGGTTACTTCCTGTATTGATTTTTTCAAGGGGTCTTGAGACCTTGGCTTGGATACAATTAGAGCATTCTCTGATTTTCTACATGCTGAGGTGGGAGTAGAGTGCAGATTGTCAGGTCTATGCTCAGAGGCAGCCAAGCATCCTGTAGGGATCTGAGAAAGGAGGTGCACAAGCCTTACACTACATTCTTACCTAACATGGCCAGGTCTCATGGATTTGCCTAAGTCTAAATCCTCTCCTCTACTTGTAACTACTCCTGCCTCTTCTATGTATGTTAGTTATAATCCACATCTTATGCCTATCTTTCTAAATGGCATAACTTCACCAAGGTTGATTTGGGTCTTCAGTGAAAACGCTGGGGAACACTTGATTTGAAAAAGTGTACTCATTTGAGAGGCACATTAGGAAAGAAAATGAATAAGATTTCAAAGGCTAAATGGGCAGCATCTTTTGATTGGAATGCAGAGAACTCCAGAGAAAATTCTGACTCTAATCTTGTTTCAGTAAACAATGATTTTGCCAAAACAAATGAGCCAGTTGACAAACTAAAGCAAGAACTAATCAGACTCACTTTCCTGGTGAGTATTTTCCCTTCTTGTACTTCAGTTGTCTCTGTACATCCAATTGTCTTTCTTCCATTATACTTCTGATTTCTCTCCTCTTGCATCTACTTTTTATTCTCTCCCTCATCTAGAACCCCTGCCTTTTACTAACAACTCTCCTAGTACCCCAAAATACATTGTCTAAGCTTACCTGATATATACCAATTTACACACATCTTGATTGGAACTTAGAGTGCTTAGGGTGTTAAATGCTGGGTGGCAAAAGTTGATTACACTCACCACAAAAGATACCCAGAGGATGCTTCTTTCCACAATAGACTTGAGAGTCAAAAAGGAGCCTAAAAAGTAAGGCAAAATCTCAGAAGAAACTATCCCTAAAATATTTTCAATAAAATATAATCGTACCACAATTTTCTGTGAAAATAGAGAAAAAATACTTTAGAAGATTTTTGTAATAGACTAATCAATGCCTTCTAACATTTGGAAGCTAAATAAAGTGCCAATTTATAGCTTTTCATCTGATTTTATTAACCAATGTCACCCCAATAAATGCAACAAAATTTTTTTAATAAAAAATGGAGTTGTGACTTTCAGCCAAGATGGAGGCATAGACCGACACACTCTGTCTCCCTTCACAACTAAGAAGGACTACAGCTACCACAAAATCAAAACTAATAAGAAGTTCCAGAAGATAAAGCTACATGAAAATCCAATGTATGAGGTCATAAAAAAGTGGTGCACATCCGGATGGGTAGGAAGGGCAAAACCACAGCTGAAAGATCAAACTATGCTGGAGGTGGCAGTCATAGCAGCGAACAGTGGGACCCAGTAAGCAGACATCCATATTTGGGGGGAGGAGAGAAGTGCCTGAGAGCCAGCCCTGGCTGCAGACCAGACCTGTCAGCTCACGATTCTAATGCTGGGGAAGGCAGACCCCATTGTCTCGGACTATGAGGCCCAGAGGGCATGGGGACAGAGGAGACTCCGGTTCCTCAGCGGAGAGTAACAACAGGAATCCATCTTGGGCCTCCGCCCCAACGCAAAGTGCCACAGTGTGGTGAGAAAGGTCACAGGGTGGTGACGAGTACATGGGGCTCTGCCCAATATAGTGTAGGAGGTGTGACAGTGCCCCGCCCAAGAAGGAAAGACAAACAAAGTGGTCAGAATGGCAGAATTAATTATTAAAATACCGATCACACAGCTAAGAAAAAAACAAATAACGGCCTTGACCGATGAACAAATAGTGAATCTTTCTGTGGCTCAGTTCAGAGCTATAGTCATATGGCAGCTTATAGACCTAACAGCGGGACTTAATCAAGACAGGGAAGAAATGAAGGCTAGTCCTGTTCAGATGAACAAAAATACATACAAGTGTTGAGGAAGAGATAGCCATGGATCAAATCAACAAAACAGAACATAGGGAAGGAACAAACAGTCAACCAGTGCAGAAAGAGGAAACAAAGAGTGAGGAATATGAGGAAAGGCTCAGAAACTTCTGGGACAGATATAAGCGAACAAACATTTGAATTATAGGATTGCCAGAAGGTGAAGAAGAAGAACTAGAAATTGAAAAATTATGTGAAAAAATAATGAAGCAGAAATTCCCTAACTCGGGGAAGGAAATGAACTTACGGGTCCAGGAAGCACAGGGAGTTCTGAATAGACTGGATCCAGGGAGGATCACACAAAGATACATTATAATCAAAATGTCAAAAATTAAAGATAAAGAGAGAATCTTAAAAGCAGCAAGAGAGAAGAGAAGAATTATGTACAAAGTGTTCCCAATTAGACTATCAGCTGATTTCTCAAAGGAGACTCTGCAGGCAAAAAGGGACTGTCAAGAAATATTCAAAGTAATGAAAAGAAAAACCTACAACCATGATTACTCTATCCAGTGAAGCCGTCATTCAGGATAGAAGGGCAGAGAAAGTGTTTCCAGGACAAAGTAAAACTGAAGGAGTTCATTAGATCCAAACCACTGTTATATGAGATGTTAAAGGGACTTGTTTAGAAGAAGGAGGATCAAAACTATGAACATTAAAATGAAAACTATATCACAACAACCATCAGCAGAAGCTAGGGAATCAAAACAAAGGCAAACTAAGTAGGCAACGAGAGTGGAAAAAGAATTATATGTATGGGGAACATATTGGGGGGAGGTCAGCGGGGAGGGGGAAGGGGGAAAAGGGAGGGAGATGATGCAGGAATTAAGAAGCCTAGTAGGAGGGAGTGGAGTAGACAGGAAGATGTTGAGAAGAACTATATGTACAACCAATGGACATGGACTAAGGAGGGGGGCAAGTGGAGGGATGGAGGTCACAGGACAGAGGGTAGCAGGGGGAAAAGAAATAGGACAACTGTAATGGCATAATCAATAAAAGAAAAGAAAAAAAATAGAGTTGCCCTGACTGGTGTTGCTCAGTGGGTTGAGTGATGGCCTGCAAACCAAAGGTTGCCAGTTTGATTCCCAGTCAGGGCACATACCTGGCGCAAGCCAGGTTCCCCAGTTGGGGCTGTGTGATGTAACAGATTGATTCCCTCTTTCTCTCTCTCCCTTCTTCTCTCTCTCTAAAACTAAATAAATAAAATCTTTTAAAAAATAGAGTTAAACCAAAAATTTGAGACCTAATTAAAAAGCAGAAGTTAAAATGAGAAATAGTGCCTTTACCTGGATTATAACACCTAGTAGAGCATTTGAAAAAGCTTTAGAACAACATTAGACAGAACCCCAAATAAATATGCAGCCCTGCAAGATCAAACAGCCATGTGACCCACTTTCTAAGTGATCATTTTTGACAAGGTCATTTGTAGATATTATAAACAGAAGAGACACTGAGGGAAGGATTGTTCCACCTTAAAAATGAGAAACCAAAACATAGAAATATCCTGCCATTCAGATCAATGAGGGTGGACTGAAAAGACACCAATATTCTACCTTACTTTTAAATACTCAAGGTGAATAAACTATAAATATAGATGGATATACTTATCAATTTCTGATACATACAAACAATATCCTTTCTACATTAAACACTGCCACTTTTGATCAACCTCTTTTTTCTTCTCAGAGCAAACATAAAACAGGTGGTGGGTATTTCAAATAACCAATACATTTTCCCTATATTCTAGCCTTTGGACACTTAACTGAAAATACTTCTTTCTTCTCCAGAATACCACTCCTACAAATTTAATGCAAAATTATTTTGAAAATGGAATTGTAATATCAGATGTACAACAGAGGAACTATTTCTTTTGGTTCAAAAAGAATTCTATAGTCAAAATCAAATTGCATGAGCTCTAGACATACTACTTCCTTCTTCATTGTATTTGATGCATTCACCAGATTCATATCTTGATACCATATTTGACACTCTGTGGGCTAAACTTCCACTGGTATAAGAGAAAGAATTTGATCAGAGCCTACTAAATTTCACATAGATCATACTGTTACCTAAACCTCCCTAATACCCTCTCAAGCCAAAATAAATGAAAGCTCAAACCTGTAATTGAAAACTTTATATGCAAACTATATACCCTATACTAGCACTGTAATACTTCTATCCTGACAATATAAACATCAAACACATAAAGATCTCAGTTTTTTCCTAGACCTCAGGATGTCAGCAAGTGTTATCTCTTATTTCCCAGTAGTACCGGACCCAAACACCATTTTGAGATCAACTCTGCCTCAGCTGCTTGCTTTACTGTAATGAATCTCTGCTCTGCCTTTTTCAGTATGCTTCTAGATCAGAGTTGTCAATCCCTTTTGTTAGTCTTTTTTAAGCACAAATGATGGTAGCTATCTTTCTTAGAAAATACTAAAAGTGATCTACACAAGAATTTTGATTTTTTAAAAGTATTCAGCCAAGGAAGAGAGAAACATTGATGCAAGAGAGAAATATCAACTGGTTGCTCTGGTTGCCTCCCATGTGCGTGGGCCAGGGATCATGCACCCAGACGTGGGATGGAACCCCCAACCTAGGCAAATGGATTACAGTTGCAGATTTCAACAGCCTGCCCTTGGTAATTGATTGTAGTAAAAAAATTAGTAAGGATATACAAAACTTAAACAGCATCATCAACCAACTCATTTTATCTGAAATGTATAGAACTGATACTCAAGTATAAGAGAATATACATTCTTTTAAAATGTCCTTGTGATGGATACAGAAATGGACTGAATATACACTTGGCCTTAAATCAAATGGACTATACACTTGGTTTGGATAAACATAAAAATATTGAAATTATTTAATCTATTAAAAAAACAAAATTATAATATGTAACTTCTTGGCAAAGAAAGTAGCAGGCCCAGATTCCTTCATTCATGAATTTTACCAAGTGTTAAAGAAATATCTAAATTCAATCATACAAAAAAATCTTTCACAAAATGTGAAATAAAAAAGTAGTCCTCAAAACATTGTGTGATGCCAGCATTATCTAGATATCAAGGCCAGTAAAGTATATTACAATATGAGAAAACTATGGGTGAATATCTTATAAACAGACACAAAATCTGTTAATAAGCTATTAGGTCAAAACAAGTAATATGTAAATAATAGCAAATTATGATAAAAATAGATTTATCGTAATAAGAAGTTAGCTTAATACTTGAAAAATCAATTATTGTAGTTCTTTAAATAAACAGTTTAAAATGATTAACAACATATAATCATCTAAACAGATGCAGAAAAATTATTTAACAAAATTTAACACCCATTCATGATTTCCGCAAACAAGGAATTAAAAGAACTTTATCAACCTGATATTCTTTTAAAGTGTCTATTAAGGAGAAACAAGATGGCGGAGGAGTAAGTGGAAGCTACACTAACTTCCTCCCAGAACTAGTCTGGATTTACAACGTAATTTTGGAGAAATCATCTGGAATAACCAACCGAACACCAGCTGGAGAGAAGTCTTATAACCACGGAGAGACAGAAAAGGCTGCTACATCACAACGTGACCGGTAGGGAGTGCGGAGACACGGAAGGGCTGGCTGGGCTCCTACGGGTGGCAGCTGAAGGGACTGAGAAACAGATCAGCAGCTGGGGATTCCCCCTGAGAAGGGCAAGGTCTAAACCCCCAGCTGAGATTCCCAGCCTACAGCAACAGAGTGAAAAGTAAAATAGTATCCAGCTGAGAAAAATGAAAAGCCACAGGGTTTCTTGCTAGCCTGAGAGAAACAGCTGGAGAAAAAGAGCTCTTAAGCAGATCACATACAAAAATATTTTGGCTCCCACTTACCCTGGGCACAAGCAGAGGGAAGACAGAGAGGACTGGAGACGCTTGGGGAGAGTTTGGTGTGGTGGCTTTGAGGGGAGAGCTGGGGAAGCGGCCGGCCGGGTCCCAGTGCTGACTCATCCCCACACTGCAGGCAGACCATTCCCGGCCAAGTGGCGTCAGCCTGAGGGGAAGCAAAGGCCCTGCCTACAGGAATTAAGCTGCCACACCCACGGTCCTTAAGCCTGATGGCTAATCACAGATTGAATAGATTAACAAGAAGCCAGACAAAGGCAATAGATCCCTGAAAGTCTCCAACAGGCTGCCTAGGCCCAGATTAGTACAGGATCTGACACCACCAGGGGCAGATCCAGGAAGTGCAGATCATTCTAAGAAGTACCAACAAACAATAGGAGTCACAAAAATGGGGAGACAGAGAAACAACCCCCCATCGAAAGGAAAGGTAGAGTCCCCAGCAAGAATGCTAAATGAAATAGAGGGGAGCCAACTATCAGATATGGAATTGAAAGCATGTATTATGGAGAAGCTCAATGAGCTCAGCGGAAACTACAAAGAACTCCAGAAAAACTACAGTGAACTCCAGAAGAACTATAAGGAACTTACTGAGAATTATACCAGCATCAAAAAGGACATGGAAGCTATCAATAAGAGCCAGGAGGAAATGAAGAATACGATCTCTGAATTGAAGAACACAGTAGAAGGAATTAAACGCAGGCTAGAGGAAGCAGAAGATCGGATCAGTGAGCTGGAGGACAATGTAGACAAAAACTCACAGACAGTGCAACAAAATGAAAAAAGGCTGAACAAGACTGAAGAGGCTCTAAGAAAGCTGCAGGACAACATGAAACGTAATAATATCCGTATCATAGGAATTCCAGAAGGAGAAGAAGAAGAGCAAGGGATAGAAAACCTCTTTGAAAAACTAATGACAGAAAACTTCCCTAACATGAAGAGAGAAAGAATCATGCAAGTCCAGGAAGCACAGAGGGTCCCAATGAAGATGAACCCCAACAGGCCCACTTCAAGACACATCATAATTAAAATGCCAACATTCAAAGACAGAGAATCCTAAAAGCAGCAAGAGAGAAACAACTAACAACATACAAGGGAGCTCCAATAAGGCTATCATCAGATTTCTCAGCAGAAACACTACAAGCCAGAAGGGAATGGCAAAATATATTCCAAGTAATGAAAAACACAGGCCTACAACCAAGAATACTCTACCCAGCAAGACTCTCATTCAAAATGGAAGGTGAAATAAGGAGTTTCCAAGACAAAAGAAGGTTAAAAGAATACACCTCCACCAAACCAGTATTGCAAGAGATGCTAAAGGGTCTGCTTTAAGAAGATGAAGAAATAGAGAGAGACAGAGAGGAACATGAGTACAAAGGGGGAAAATGACAATGAATAAGTACTGAAAGAAAGAAGGAACTTCTACCATTTGCAACAACATGATTGGAACTAGAGAGAATTACGCTTAGTGAAATAAGCCAGGCAACAAAAGAAAATTACCTTATGATATCACCTGTTAAAGGAAACTAATGAACAACACAAATAAATGAGCAAAATAGAACCAGAGGTATGTAAACGAGGAATAAACTAACAGTGACAAAGGGGGAGATGGGAGGGAGAGAAGTGGTAAGAAGGGGAAGGGTCTAGTCAAAGAACATGTGTAAATGACCCATCGACATGGACAACTGGGTGGGGACTGAATGTGGGAGAAGGGAGGGAAAGGGTGCAGAGAAGCAAGAGGGGGAAAAAAGTGAGACAACTGTAATGGAAAAACAAACAAACAGAAAAATTTTTAGTGGGGAAAAAATAAAAATAAAAAGAATAGAAATGCAAGTTCAGTGAATATTAGAAGGACAAGGATTTTCCTTCACACTGTATATATTTTCTCCCTATCTGATCCCTCCAGAATTTGGCATTCTAAAGAAGTAAGTAATGACCTAAGTTTCTTTGCATAAAACTAATAAGACCAGTTGTTAATAACGATTTTTTTGACTAAGACTTTGACTGGAATGTCATGCCTAAAGGAGACATGCTTGGGCTTTGGTTGTTCCCAAAAAGCCCTGAGCAACTGGGACTGACCTTCAAAGGTAATAAAAGTCCACGAGATAAAAGGCCTGGTACCTTGGATGGATGAGCGGTCCATAGCAATCTTTCCAGGGAAGGAACGAAGGTTGTTTTCCTGAAAGATGGCTAGAAGGGACCTTTAAGGCACTATGGAAAACCAGAAGGACCTGGAAAAGACAGGTGTTTACAGGCAAGGCTGAATGCCAGGTATGTGGCTCAGCTTCTGTGCCCTGAAGGGCAGACTGAAGGTCACCCTAAATGTTCCTTGTGTAAGTTCCAACAAAGCAGAACTAAAGATCATAAGAGATCATGTGCTGCTCTTGTTGTGTTTATGCACATGAACAGGATAAATTAAAAATGAACTTAATGCAGTCCCTTTAATGACAAGGAGGGTAATCTTAGGGAGAAAAATCAAGATTCAAGGAAGATCACAATGCCCAGTGGTAGACTGTAAAGTAGTGCAGCTAACCGTCTTTAAAGTTTCTTTTCATTTAAAATTTGTTTTCATTTGAAAGTTAAACTATGTCAGTGGCATTATCAAAGATGTTTAATTTACAGGCAAGAAGAATATCAAATGCCTTGCAACTGGATGTCTTTCCGATAAGACAATCCTACAGATCTATAAACTCTTGTGGGCGTTATGTTACATAAATTAACATGTGTTTTCTGTTTTCAAAGGGCATAATCCTACGATCTCATTACCTGAGTGATTGTCTGTATGTATAGGCCTCACTTAATCCTGCCTGCAGCGCTGCCTCCTGAGACTCAATGGTTTGGCTGAACTAAGTGGCTGGGTTGGTGAAGAATGGGGTGGTCTGTGGGCTCCACTTTAAAACTGGTTTCTCTTTTCTATTCTAATGGCTTGGACAGAAAGAGCCCAGAGGCCTGAGAGGGGGGATACCTAAAATATTTCCCTCAGTCCAAACTAAGTATAATGGGCAAAAGGGTTTTGGACAGGTGAGATGTACCTGGCATACCTTCCTCCAAAGAAACCCTTCTTTTCCCTAATGTGGGACATTGAAATATTAATACCTGTCTTTTGTCATCTAGTGGTTACGGATTGAATGATGTCCTTTAACCCTGTTGCCCCCAGAATACAACAAGGATGCCAGCCTGTTAAACCAAGCATGCCGTTGTGCAGAGACAGCCAACCAACCTGCAATCTGCACGATCCTTCCCCTTGTAGAAAGGCCACCCTCCCCTCCACACCCCCACTCCTATTAGGGATTTCTTGACCCAAGGGTAGGTAGGACAACGACCATGTTCAGCTTGAAGCAGCTAGAGGAGCTCGAGACCTTCGTCCATTGTCCTTTATAAGATTGTAAAGGGTCTCAAGTCTGAGAGGGAGGGATTTTTTTTTTAATTGTTAAAATATTTAACTAATTAATTAATTATTTTTTTAAAAAAAGAAGAATATATGAAAGGGTGAGCCATGGGCATGGACTTGGGGAGGGGATTGTCGGGGAAGGGGGGTGCTGGGCGGAGGGGAGCAAAGGGGAAAAAATTGGAACTATTGTAACAATATAATCAATAAAATATACTTAAAAAAAATAAAGTGTCTATTAAAAACTCTACAGTTAACATTATATATAATTTAAAAAGCTGAATAATTTCCCTCTAGGATTGAGAACAATGAAGGGAGGTCCACTAATTAGTGTCACATATAAAATATCATAATGAAGATCCTAGTCAATACATTAAAGCAAGAAAGAAAAAGAGGTACACAGATTAGAAAAACAAGTATAAAACTGTTATTATTCTTAAACAATATGATGAAGCACAAAAGTAAATTCTAAGAAATCTAAACTAAAACTTGTATTAAAGCTAATAAGTAAATTTAGAAAGGTCAAAATATATATTCAACTTACAAAATAAATTGTGTTTATGAATTATAGCAACAAACAATAGCAAAATAAAATAAAATTATGACTACAATAGCAGCAATACCATTAAAGTCTTAGAAATAAATTTAATAAAATATTTTAAGATTTTAAAAGTGATACCTGCAAACCATATATAAAAGAAAATAAAATCTTTATGAAATAAAATATATATGGGTGCGGGGTAGCAATGAGGGAAAAAGTGGGACAATTGTAACAGAAAAACAATAAAAAACAATGTTTCCGTGAAAAAAAGAAAGGAAATATATTGTACATGGATTGAAAGAGTCAATGTTACTAAGTTATCAGTTCTCCCCAAATTACTCTAAGAATTCAAAGTAATTTTAATAAAAATCTCAAAATGCCTTTTCTAGGTGGAAATTGGCAAGAAGATTCTAAAAATTTTCAAAATTCAAAGTACTTAGAATAGCCAGAACAAATTAGAAAACTTTGACTATATGAATTCAGTGTGACTAACACAAGGTATTAATTACATAAAATTAGCCATACAGACCATAGAGAGAGAGAATTTCTTCAACAGTTTTCAAGGTAAATCAAGGGGAAAAAAGTTGTCTTTTTAATGAAATATGCTAGAGTAACTAGTTTTCTGAATGTCATATATGAACATCAATCATAACCATCACATTATACATAAAAATTAACTCAAGATAAATCATAACCTAGTCATAATAGCTAAAATATAAAATCTCTAGAAGAAAATAGAAAATAAACTTTTGCAACCTTGAATTACACAAAGAGTTTTTATAGAAAACACTATAGACACCCAAAATAAAAGAGAGAGCCCTGACAGGTATGGGCGTCATCCTGCAAAGTAGAAGGTCACCTGTTTGATTCCTGGTCAGGGCACATGCCTGGAATGCAAGTTTGATCTCTGGTTGGAGCATTGCGAGAGGCAGCTGATCAATGATTCTCACACATCGATGTTTCTTTCTCTTTCTTTCTCCCTCCTTTCCCCTCTCTTTAAAAATAAAAATGTAAAATAAAATATTTTTAAAATAAGAATAAAAAATAAAAGAAAGAAAATCTGGTAAATTTGGTTTAAACAGAATTAAAAGCATCTGCTTTTAAGTGACACTATTGAGATAGTAAAGTGGAAGCTACATTATGAGGGAAAATATTTTCAGCATATCTCCCCGACAATCTTATCCAGAATATATAAAGAACAATTACAATTTAATCATAAAAATGTAAACAAGACAATTAAAAATGGAAAAATTTGGAACAGACAAATCTCAACAGAAGATCTGTGAGCTTCCAATAACTAATAGAAAAGGTTCTCATATTTTCAAGGAATTTCAAATTAATACCACAATGGCATACTGATTAGAGAAGCTTAAACTAAAAAGGACTTTACAAAATGTTAGTAAGGATATGGAGCAACTGGAACTCTGATTCATTGCTAACTGGAGTATAAACTGTTAAAAATCACTTTGGATAAGAGTTTGGCAGCCTCTTATAAAGTTAAACTTAAATATATACTTACCATATAACTCAATAATTCTAATTCTAGATGTTTACTAAGAGAAATAAAAGCCTATTTCCACATAAAAATTTTACAATAAGTTCATAGGAACTTTTTCATTGTAGCTAAAACATAAGAAGAACCCATATATTCAACCACAGATAAATGGATTAACAAATGCTGGTGTATATGTACAGTGAACTACTACTCAGCAATTAAAAACACTAACTACTGATATAAAGAATGATATAGATGAGTCTAAAACATTATGCTAAGCAAAAGAAGCCAGACACAAAAAATATATACTGTGATTCCATACAGAACAACTTAATTAATCTATGGTAACAGAAACCTGATTTGTGATTGCCTGCAACATGAGAAATGAGATTTATTGTAATGATGCATAAAGAAATATTTTTAGGGGATGTAAAAGAGAATACACACACACACACACACACACACACGAGGTCAGTCTGGAAAAAGTCCAGCCATTGTTAATATAACAAGAATGGTTTGTGTGTCATTGATATAACCTGGCAGCCAAGGAGAGTGGACTGGAATGTGCATGGATGAACAAAGACAAATTAACTGTATTAGTCAGTGGGGGCGGTAGACATCACTGAGTGAACGTGTGTACTGTGTGGATACTGCACTCAAAATGACTGAGCAAGTAGAGCAACAAATGTGCACCAAATTTTGCATTAAGCTTGAACATTCCTCTGGGGAAACTATTTTGATGACTCAGAAGGCTGCAGTTATGGGCAACGGGTGATTAGCAGCTTCATCACTACAATGCTCCCACTCATGCATCACATCTCATGCAGAGTTTTTTTGAAAAACATCAAATCACCCAAATGACTCAGCCCCATTACAATCCAGATTTGGTGCCCTGTGACTTCTAGCTTTTCCCAAAACTAAAATCACCTTTGAAAGGGAAGAGATTTCAGACCTTTGATGTTATTCAGGAAAATACAATGGGGCAGCTGATAGTGACTGGGAGAACTGTGTGAGGTCCCAAGGTGCCTACTTTGAAGGGAACTGAGGTGTCATTGTTCTATATACAATGTTTATTGTGTCTTGTATCTTATTCAATAATTGTCTCTATTTTTCATATTACATGGATGAATACTTTCTGATCAGACCTTGTATATGTAATGTCGTGGTGGCATAGATGGGTGCATAAAATTGCCAAAACTTATCAAAAAACAGACCTAAATTGTGCATGTTTATATGACATTTTTAAGAACTGTGAAGTGTCTGAGATGTTATTCCACTTGCATAGCTCTGTACAATAGATAGAGGTGAAAGAGGAGGAGGAAAATAGATGGACATTTGAAAAATTAAGTAGAGCCCATAATGTCATTAAAATAAATTATTTGTGATATTCACAAGTGGAAAATTAGCCTGAATAATATAAGTTCCCACACCTAGAATCAAAGGCAATGTGTTGAAAACCAATGGAAATTTTCTATTCAAGCAGCACGTTATACCTTCTACATGAGGAGTGGAGAATGATAATGATTTCTTTTCTTTATTTATATACAAGAAAGAATATAAAAGGAGGGGGAGATAACTTTTATCTTCAAAGACATAATGGAAAAGATCCCAGGTTCTGACTTTAACCTGTTGGAAAGTCAATAAACTCTCCCGGAAACATATAGCCCCATTGTGTCTCAGCTTTTATGAGCTGGAAATGGCTCTTAAAAAATTATGTAATGCTTTTCAAAGATAAAGAAAAGGCTTATACACTCTCCCATGAGCACACTTATGAATATGTTCATTGAGATTTTTTTCATAAAATTCTGCTTCTGTTCATTTTCTTATATGACCAATAAGAAATAGGAGCAAAGGTAAAATGTAATACTGATTGTAAGAGCAAATTGTTTTAATCTTCTTGATCTTAGTTTCTTCATCTATTTAAAAACTGATGAAAAAAAAAACTTGGTGAACTTGAATAAACTTTAAGCCCTATTATTCCATGATTTTAAATTTGTTATGCTGGTAACTTGTGAAAAGAATAGAAGATTATAAGAATTCTCTTTCCCATTGGATACCTTTCTCTTGGTCTGGAGGTAAATTTCTGTAAATCATATCTTCACAGTTCCCTTTTTAGCCAGCCTTCAGTTAGAATAGACCAATGAGAGGCAGCAGCACAAAGAGGAAGAAGCACTAGAGAGAAGTAATGGATTTCCCCCCATTTCTCACCATGTTTGGTGCTTTATATTTGCCAGTAATTGCCTCCTTTCAGCTTCACCAGGAAGCTCGCATATTCAGTTCCAGTTATTGTTGGGAAAGGTAATGTCTTCTTGCTCTGGCTAGTTTCTATGTACTTATCAACTTCTCACCCTTCCTACATCTCTAAAAGCAGTTCTTTCATTAAGGATTTTTTGTTGAAACATTTGGGGCCAATTCTATTTCCTGCTCGGATTTTTGAGAAGCCAAAAATATGTCATCATTTACATCACTAGGTAGAATATACAGACAGAAAATGAGTGAGGAAACATTGGCCTTAAATGACATATTAGACCAGATAATCATATGTAAGAAAGTGAAACTTGACCATATTATACCATACACAGAAGACTTTAATGTAAGAGCTGAAACCATAAAACTTCTAAAGAAAATATAGGCAATAAGGTCCCTGACATCAGTCTTGGTGATAGTTCTTCAGATTGACACCAAAGGTAAAGTCAATAAAAGCAAAAATAGACAAGTCAGACTACTTCAATCTAAAAACCTCTGTCACAGCAAAGAGAACAATGAACAAAATGAAAAGACAACCTGCTTTTTTTGCATCAAAAATCTGTTAAGTGCTTAATATCTAGAATATATTAAGAACTCATAACAACTCAACAGGAAAAAGCAAGCAATCTGATTTAACAATGGGCAGAAGATCAAAATAAAAACTTTTCTAAAGAAGATACACATACGCTAACAGGTACATAAAAAGATGCTCGACGTCATTAATTTTCAGAAAAATGTAAATCAAAAATATGATGAGGTATCACCTCACACCTATTATTAAAAGAACAAGAAATAACAACTGGGGTGAAGATATGTAGAAAAGGGAACTCCTGTGTACTATTGGTGTGGATGTAAATTGATGTGGCCACTATGGAAAATAGTATAAAGTTTCCTTCAAAAATTAAAAATAGAAGTATGATCTAGCAATCATACTTCTGGGTATTTATTAAAGGAAACAAAAACAGACATCTGCTCAGATGGAGGCATAGGTTAACACAGTTCACCTCCTGCACAACCACAAAAAGCACTACAACTAAATCTCAAAACAAATAACAACCAGAACTGTCAGAAAATCAAACTATATGGGAAAGTCCAACAACCAAGGATTTAAAGAAGCCACATTCATCCAGACAAGTAGAAAGGGTGGAGATGTGGAGATGGGTGAAGAGGCAAAGAGACCTGGTGTGGTGAGTAAAGGTGGTGGAAGAGCATGGACAGGCCCACATTCATGTATGGTGGATAAAAACTGGGAGGGATACTTTGGGAGCAAGCAATCCCAACCCCATGCCAGACCACATAGTTCAGTGTACCAGCATCGGGAAGATAAATCTCCATAACTTCTAGCTTTAAAAACCAGTGGGGTAAGACGGGGAAGGATCTAGTCAAAGAACATGTATAAATGACCCAAGGACATGGACAACTGAGTGGGGACTAAATGTTGGAGAAGGAGGGGACAGGGTGCAGGGAAGCAAGAGGGGGAAAATAAAAAAGTGAGACAACTGTAATGGAAAAACAAACAAAAAATTCTTAGTGGGGGAAAAATGCAAATATGAAGAATGGAAATGCCAGTTCAGTAAATATTAGAAGGACAAGGATTTTCCTTCACACTGTATATTTTTCTCCCTAAATGATCTCTCCAGAGTTTGGCATTCTAAAGAAGTAATGACATAAGTTTATTTGCATAAAACTAATAAGACCAGCTGTTAATAGAGGTTTTTTTGTTTTTTTGTTTTTGACCAAGACGTTGACTGGAATGTCATGCCTAAAGGTGACATGCTTGGGTTCTGGTTGTTACCAAAAAGCCCTGAGGAACTGGAAATGACTTTCGAAGGTAATAAAAGCCCACGAGAAAAAAGGCCTGGTACCATGGTTGGTTGTGTGGTCCACAGCAATCTTTACAGGGAAGAAATGAAGGTTGTTTTCCTGAAAGATGGCTAGAAGGGACCTTAAGGCACAATGGAAAACCAGAAGGGCTTGGAAAAGACAGGTGTGTACAGACAAGGCTGAATGCCAGGTATGTGGCTCAGCTTCTGTGCCCTGAAGGGCAAACTGAAGGTCACCCTAAATGTTCCGTGGGTAAGTCCCAGCAAAGCAGACCTAAAGATCATAAGTGATCATTTGCTGCTCTTGTTGTGGTTATGCAAATGAACAGGATAAATTAAAAATGGACTTAAAGCAGTCCCTTTAATGACAAGGAGGGTAATCTTAGGGAGAAAAATCATTATTCAAGGAAATTCACAATGATCAGTAATAGACTATAAAGTAGTGCAGCTAACCGTCTTTAAAGTCTCTTTTCATTTAAAATATGCTTTCATTTGAAAGTTAAACTATGTCTGTGGTATCATCAAAGATATTTAAGTTACAGGCAAGAAGAATGTCAAATGCCTTGCAACTGGATGTCTTTCCTATAAGACAGTCCTACAGATTTAGAGACTTGTATGTGGGTTATGTTACATAAGTTAACATATGTTTTCTGTTTTCAAAGGGCATAAGCCTATGATCTCATTACCTGAGTGATTATCTGTATGTATAGGCCTCACTTAATCCTGTCTGCAGCGCTGCCTCCTGGGACTCCATGGTCTGGCTGAACTAAGTGGCTGGGTTGGTGAAGAATGAGGAGAATACAACAAAGACGCCAGCCTGTTAAACCAAGCACGCCATTGTCTGGGAACAGCCAACTGACCTGGAGTCTGCACGATCCTTCCCCATGTGGGAAGGCCACCCTCCCCTCCACACCCCCACTCTTATTAGGGATGTCTGGACCCAAGGGTAGGTAGGACAATGACCATGTCTAGCTTGAAGCAGGTAGAGGAGCTTGAGACCTTCGCCCATTGTCCTTTATAAGATTATAAAGGGTCTTAATATCTGAGAGGGAGGGAATGCTATTTTTTATTGTTAAAATAATTAATTAATCAGTTATTTATTATAAAAGAAGAAGAACAAGAATATATAAAAGGGTGAAGTGGGAGAGCTTATATGTATGAACCATGGGCACGGACTTGGGGGGGGATTTCTGGGGGGGTGCTGGATGGAGGGGAGTAAAGGGGAAAAAATTGTAACTATTGTAACAATATAATCAATAAAATATACTTTAAAAAAAACCAGTGGGGTTTGGGCAGTGGAAGAAGCTGTTAGATTTTCAGGAAACTCCACTTAAAGAGCCTGCACAGTCTTAGAACATACGCAAACATGCCCAGTCTGAAATTCAGCACAAGGGCAGCAGCTGGAAAGGTTCCAGTCATATACAGAGAGTGAGTGAAGTGACTGGAAACAGGGTGAGTACTGGGCAAAGCTCCAGAAGCCAGACAGAGACACAGACCCCTCTCTGAGCCCTCCCCCTACACAGAGTCACAAATTAGTAAAATGGGTTGCCCTATGCTTATGATTACCTAAGACTTCACCCCACACAATTTATAGTTCCCTTTTCTCAATAAGCCATGTTACTAAGACAGGGATTCAAAGAAGCTTTACTTATTACACAGAAACAAACACATGGAGGCTGCCAAATTGAGGCAACAAAGAAATATGGCCAAAATGAAAGAACAAAACAAAGCCTCAGAAAGAAAACTAAATGAAATAAAGATAACTAACCTATAAGATTCAGAGTTCAAAACGCTGGTGATTAGGATGCTCAAAGATCTCGCTGCATATGGCAACAACATAAAAGAAGAAATGAAGGTTATTCTAAGTGAAATAAATAAAAATTTTCAGGGAACCAAGAGTGAAGATAAGGTAGTTGGGGTTCAAATAAGTGATTTGGAACATAAGGAAGAAATAAACATTCACCTGAAACAGAAAGAAGAAACAAGAATTTTAAAAACTGAGGGCAGTATAAGAAGACTCTAGGGCATCTTCAACATGCCAACATCCAAATGATAATGATGCCAGAAAGAGAAGAGGAAAAGCAAGAAATTGAAAACTGATTTGAAACAATAATGAAGAAAAACATCCCGAATTTGGCAGAGGAAATAGACATACAAGTTCAGGAAGCACAGAAAATCCCAAACAAGATGAACTCAAAGAGGACCACACCAAGACACATCATAATTAAAATGCCACAGGTTAAAAATAAAGAGGGAATCTTAAAAGCAATAAGAAAAAAGCAGAGTTACCTACAAAGGAGTTTCCATAAAACTCTCAAATGATTTCTCAAAAGAAAGTTTTCAGGTGAGAATTATTCAATGTGATGTAAAGCAAGGACCTACAACAAAGATTATTCAGCAAAGCTATTATTTAGAATTGAAGAGCAGATAAAGTGCTCCACAGACAAGGTAAAGCTAAAGGAGTTCATCGCCACCAAGCCATTATTACATGAAATGTTAAACGGATTTATTTAAGGAAAATAAGATCAACACTATGAACATTAAAAAGGCAACAAAATCACAGCTATCAACAATCAAATCTAAAAAAAAGTCAACTAGGCAAACAAGCAGAAGAGGAACAGAATCATAGGTATGGAGATCATTTGGAAGGTTATCAGCTGGGAGAGGGAAGGGGGAGACTGGGGGAAAAGGTGCAGGGATTAAGAAGCATAATTGGTAGGTACAAAATAGACAGGGGAGGGGTGTTAAGAATAGTATAGGAATAGGAGAAGCCAAAGAACTTACATGCATGACCCATGGACATGAACTAAGGGGGAGGGGATTGCTGAAGGGAAGGGAGTACTAGGCAAAGAGGAGCAAATGGGGGGAATATTGGGACAACTGTAATGGCATAATCAATAAAATATACTTTAAAAAGAAAATAAAAACAATAACTAACAAGGTAGATGTATTCCCATGTTCATTGCAGGATTATTTACAATAGCCAAGATATGGAAACAACCTAAGTGACTATTAGTGAATTAATAAATAAAGATGTGAAGTTATATATGAATGCATATATATAATGAAATACTTTTTAGTCATAAAAAAATAATGAAATCTTGCCATTTGCCACAAATGTGGATGGACCTTAAGGGCATTATGCTAAGTGAAATAAGTCAAACAAACAAACACAAATACTATATGATCTCACTTATATGTGAAATATAAAAACAAAAACAAAAATCCCTAAGCTCATAGATACAGAGAGTAGTTTAGTGGTTGCCACAGGCAGAGGGCATGGGGTAGCTGAAAAGGTTGAAAGGGACCTAAATGTATAAACTTGCAATTATAAAATAAATAAGTCCTGGGTATGTAATGTACAACATGGTGACAGTAGTTATTAATACTGTGTTGTTTATTTGTAAGTTGCTGAGAGTAAATCTTTAAAATTCTCATCACACACAAAAAATTTTTGTAACTATGTATGGTGATGAATGTTAACCAGGTTTATTGTGGTGATCATTGCACAATATATTCAAATACTGAATCAAAAACAAAATGAGATAAAAGCAGAGACCTTAAAGACACTTGCATGTTGGGGCTTGCCCTTTCTTGTCACTATGACCCTTATTCCAGCAGGTAAAGATGCCTGGGATGGCTTTCTAGAGGATGAGAGACCATGCTGAGAAACTTCACAGTCATCCTCTTCTTCCCTACCATCTCATGTTATCTGAGTCCCCAGACATGTGAGTGAGGACATCCTAGGCCATCCAGTACCAGTCAAGCTGATGAAGACCAAATTATCCACCAACCCCAGTACTGGAATAAATAAATAATACATTGGTGCTTTAAGAAAAAATTTCAAGTCATTTATATTTGATTTTGAAATATACTTTAAAATGTGTTTTTATGTTAATTTGTGTAATATTCCAGAAATCCATACCAAAACAATACAAACAATAAGCGTCTATCTAATTCAGTAACAGTTAAAAAGAAAAAATGTTCCACTTAATTGCCTGTTTAATATTCATTCCTGTTCCTCAGTCCAAACTTCCAGCAATCCATCTTTCAGACTAACACAAAGTACCAGCAGAGATTTACCTTTGAGACTGATGCATTCCTTGGTTGAGGGTAATAATGAAACGTTTCGATATAAAAGGCTTCTCACTAGATAATTACTGAATTAATGTATTATGGTGCAAGTATGGACAAAAAACACTGAATTTTGGTTACATTAGGGGTTACACTCTGCCTGAGTATTAGAAATTTGAAAGCAATGTTTGTTTTATGTTATCCACAGTGGTCTATGAATTGCATTAAAAGATGAGAGACAAAATTTTGATCTTGAATTTAAAAATAATTGTGTGATTAGGGTAAAAATTTTTAGTCTTTTGGTGGCTAAGCTTCCTAATCTATAAAAGTTCACACATTGACACATTATTGTTTTCAAAACACATAGCTATTGATTATGCCATTACAGTTGTCCCCATTTCTTTTCCTTCTGCTCCCCTCCACCCAGTGACTCCCCTCCCTACCGTTGTCCCCCACCCTTATTCCATGCCCATTGGTTGTGCATATAGTTCTTCTCAATATCTTCCTGTCTACTCCACTCCCTCCTACTATGTTTCTTAATTCCTGCATCATCTCCCTCCCGTTTCCCCTTTCCTCCTCCCTGCTGACCTCCCCCCAATATGTTTCCCATACATATAATTCTTTTTCCACTCTTGTTGCCTACTTAGTTTGCCTTTGTTTTGGTTCCCTAGCTTCTGCTAATGGTTGTTGTGATATAGTTTTCATTTTAATGTTTATAGTTTTGATCATCCTTCTTCTAAACAAGTCCCTTTAACATCTCATATAACAGTGGCTTGGATCTAATGAACTCCTTCAGTTTTACTTTGTCCTGGAAACACTTTCTCTTCCCTTCTAGCCTGAATGACGGCTTTGCTGGATAGAGTAATCATGGCTGTATGTTTTTCTTTGCAGTATTTTGAATATTTCTTGCCAGTCCTTTCTTGCCTGCAGAGTCTCCTTTGAGAAATCAGCTGATAGTCTAATTGGGACCCCGTTGTACATAATTCTCTTCTTCTCTCTTGCTGCTTTTAAGATTCTCTCTTTATCTTTAATTTTTGACATTCTGATTATAATGTGTCTTGGTGTCATTCCCCCTGGGTCCAGTTTATTTGGAACTCTGTGTTTCTTGGACCTGTAAGTCTATTTCCTTCCCCAAGTTAGGACATTTCTGCTTCATTATTTTTTCACATAATTTTTCAATTTCTAGTTCATCTTCTTCACCTTCTGGCAACCCTATAATTTAAATGTTCGCTCTTTTACAGTTGTCCCAGAGGTTTCTGAGTTTCTTCTCATTTTCCTCACTTTTTATTCCCTCTTTCTGCACTGGTTGACTGCTTGTTCCTTTCCTATGTTCCGAATTGTTGATTTGATCCCTGGTTTTCCTTCCCTCACCACTTGTTTCATATGTGCATTCATTCATTGCAGCAGGATTAGCCTTCATTTCTTCCCTGTCTTGATTAAGTCCCGCTGTTATTTCTGTAAGCTGTCTTATAATTATAGCTCTGAACTGAGCCTCAGAAAGGTTATCTATCTGTTCGTCCATTATTCATGTATTTGCTTTCAGTCAGCTGTGTGATTGGGATCTCTATCATTATCCCTGCCATCCTGGCAGCTTTTTGCTTCCTGAATAGGGCTGTCACACCTCCTACGCTATAGTGGGCGGAGTCCCATGCACTCATCATTACTGGGCGACCCTTCTCACCACGCTGTGGCACTTTGTGTGGGGGCAGGGGTCCAAGATCAATTCCTGCCATTATTTCCCCACTGAGAGACCAGGAGCCTCCTCCTTCATCCCCATGCCCTCTGGGCCTCAGTCCAAGGCAATAGGGGTATGCCCTCCCTGGTGTTGCAATCACAAGCTGATGGGTTTGGTCTGAAGCTAGGGGTGCTCCCAGGTGCTTCTCACCTCCCCTTAAATGTGGGTGTCTGTGCTTACCATAGTCCTGCCACCCGTCACTGCAGCTGCTGCCGCTGCCAGCACAGCTTGACCTCTCCGCCCCAGCTTCGCCCCTCCTATCTATCCAAAGGAGCACTGCTTTTATATAACTTCATATGTTTGACTTCCATGTAGCTTTATTTTCTGGAACCTCTGGTTATTTATGGTTTTGCAGTAGTTGTAGTCCTCCTTAGTTGTGGAGGGAGACAGAGCGTGTAAGTCTAGGCCTCCATCTTGGCTGGAACTGCCTCTAAGAAGCCTTTTGAGTGCTTAGGGGAAAAGTGAGCTAGTTCTCTACTTGAAGTTTACAGTGATGAAAATATACTTTCTCAGTGACCCTCCTCTCATTGACTTAAAAATACTCCCAATAGTTTTGAGGCCTCAAGAAAGCAACAGGTTTATTTTCACTGATGTAACACCATTTGTTCTTAGTGGTTTTTCTCTTATTTCTTCTAAAATAGACTAAGTAGCCTTTCAAACACAGATCTAAACGTGATTAATAATTTCTCATTTCAGCTCAGTTTAGTGCATATACCTGTCCTTTTGATGAAAGGCCTAGAGCAATTAAATATTTAAGCGTTCAGTCACTCCCTCAACAAACAGCTTTTTTGAGTTAATGATGCTCTTAGTTCAAGGTGCTTTTGAGGAAACTGGAAAGAATTAGATATGGTTAATGACAAAGCACTTATGACCCAACAAGTGATAAAACAAAAGTCACAAAGTTTGCTGAAACCCAATGCAGAGAATATGGAAAGTTTCTCAGGGAAATTATAGGCAAACAATTGTAGTCATTTAGAGGGAAATAGAGTACAATCAACTGTATATCAGGGAAAGCTTACAGCAGTGTTTGAGGCAGGCCCAGATGGGTGTGCGGACTTGCACGAGACTCTGAGGAGGACATATTCCCTCCCTAGCATATACTCCTTACTAAATAACACAACAGGATATAGTAAGAGTCTTTGGAAACTTCATGTAATATATGAGTATCATTCATAATTATTATATATTATACATTAATAAAATTAATACACAGTTATATATTATTATATAAATAAATAAAATTAATATATGATAATTTTTCCAAAAATATGCCATTGTGAAAATAAGTAATTTAACATGTCTTCATGAAAAAAATTAATATTAACAGAAATTTGTAATAACAGGTAAATTGTTTTGGCATGGCTGCTGCAGTGGACAGAAAAAACAATCACCCATAATTCTCAAGCTATTCTGTACTCTTTATTCTGCAAGTGTCTACATTTTTAGTTCCCAAAGTGTGTATCAAGGCACCCAGACTGTTATAATGTACTCATGAGGTACTGTGGGATATTTTATATCTTTTGAGGGGACACAGCAATGCTCAACAACTGTTAGATCTCATACAAACTACTAGTTCAAGGTAGTTCAGTTTCAATATGAGGTTACACTACATACCATCTGATAGCATCCATCCTTGCCAAACTGGATTGTTGGCAATTTCTCTGATAGAAAGCGGGTACTACACACAAATCTATGTGGAAGGAAAAGTGTCTAATCTGATTCGAGGCTTCAGAAAGTCAACAGTGCCCAACAGGTGGCCAATATCTCACTCGTAATTGTAGTCATTTAAGAATTTTTAAAATATTTTTTCTTTCCAATTTTTAAAAAAATGAATACTTATTATTTATTGGGCCTAACTGGTTAGTAAGTAGTTCTGTTGTGTGTTTCCTTTAGTCTAGGTGATTCAGAAAAATGCTGGAACATACATGAATAGAGAAAGTTTGGTACCCTGTTGTCTATGTAACTGACAAGAGCTAACTCAGGAGTGGTTGTCTTTGCAGCCATGTATGTTTAGAGGTGAAAGCCTCTTAGGTTCACAGGAGAAAATGCTGATCATGAAAACAATCACTTGATGATAGATATAATGATTAAACCAGCCTTTAAAATTTATTTTGCTCTTTTTTGAAATTATAAACTTATTTTGTCAAATGCTTCATTCTGCTTTCTAAAACAAATAAAGAACACCATGTCCTAACATATATTCTCCTATGATGCAAGCATCTTTCCTGAAAGGAAAAGTAAGAAAGAAGGGTAAAAATATCTTCAAATTCATAAATAGTTCAGTTATATATATTTCAGTCGTGGTACTAATGTTTTTGAGGTCTTGGGAAGAAGTATATGGGTGCCTTCATCCCAGATATATAAATATTTAAAAGTTATAAATCAAGCCATTCAACTGTTAAATAAAATATATCCTATGCTCCTACCATGAAAAAATAATGCCTTCATAATGACCTTGAAGGTCATGTCTTAAATTCTAAAAGCCCATGATTTTCACTGGTGAATATGGCAGTGGTAGGAGAGTCAGCCAACAGATAATCAAACTTTTCTTCCCACCTTGATGTTATATTGCACTTACTGACTACATGTTGTCTCCTACAGGACAAGCGACACTTTCAGGCAGACATGAACACCTAACTGGCACATCCACTCAGTTCATACCATTGCAAACAGCTACACTTTCCCAACCCCTCAAACCTTGGCTATGCATCACTGTATCAAATCCTTTAAGACGATGGCTCCTAGAGAGATATTGTGCAGGTCCTGGAAGTGAGGTTTGTGCTATCTGGGCAGGAAACACCAGGTTCCTGATTATCCATGGTGTAGTCTAGAAACGAGGGAACAAAATTATTAGTGGAAACACCCTTGGCACTACAGACTCCTTATCTCATGGGAAGGATTGTACCTGGTGATGAGCCAGAGTGAGGTCCCCCAAATCCAGGATTTAATGAAGGTGCCTCTCATGCCAAGTCTAAAAATGATGCTAAAATTTGCTTATTTTCTGGCCTGGCTTAGAATTTAAAAAAAAAAAAAATTGTTCCCAGATGCAAATCCTTTCCTTCCTAATCACTTCCTATCAAAGAAAATGAGTTCTCTTGGTTGTGTGGGTTTTCATTTTTAACATGCAGAAAATACAAAATAAACTTGGCAACAGACAGCACTTGCGCTTCTGTTTTTGTGATATTTCTGGCATCACTTGGGCAGAAGATGTGTGCCAGATCAGCACTTCAGTCAGCATGCCTCATGCACACGGTGGCTCACCATGTCTACCTTCCCCGATGCTCTTAGCCTCCAACACAGTTCTGGACACCAGCAAAGAGTTAAATCCAAGAGAAACCTCAACCCACGGGTACAGTGTGAACTAAGGTATTTCCATCCAGGACTGGAGATTCTAGTAGGACTGCTTTGTGGCCTTCAGCAATATGTTCTTTATCCATTTAGTTATTCATTAGAACATTTAATTGTACTTAATGTGAGCCTTCCACATGGCTAGGCATCATATATCAACCATCATCTAAAATCATTCTGAGGAGAAACAAGATGGCGGAGCAGTAAGTGGAAGCTACACTAACCTCCTCCCAGAACTTGTCTGGATTTACAAGTTAATTTTGGAGAAATCATCTGGAATAACCAACCAAACACTAGCTGGAGAGAAGTCTTATAACCACAGAGAGAAAGGAAAGGCCGCTACATCACAATGTTACCGGTAGGGAGTGCGGAGACACGGAAGGGCTGGCTGGGCTCACACGGGTGGCAGCCGAAGGGTCTGAGAAACAGCTCAGCAGCCAGGGGATCCCCCTGACAAGGGCAGGGTCTAAACCCCCAGCTGAGCTTCCCAGCCTACAGCAAGACAGGGAAAGTAAAATAGTATCCAGCTGAGAAAAGCAAAAAGCCACAGGGTTTCTTGCTAGCTGGAGAGAAACAGCTGGAGAAAAAGAGCTCTTAAGCAGATCACATATGAAAATATTTTGGCCCCCACTTACCTTGGACTCGAGCGGAGAGAAGGCAGAGAGGACTGGAGACACTTGGGGAGAGTTTGGTGTGGTGGCTTTGAGGGGAGAAATGGGGGAGCAGCTGACCGGGTCCCAGTGCTGACTCATACCCAGTGCTGCAGTGCCACACCCACAGTCCTTAAGCCTGATGGCTAATCACAGATTGAATAGATTAACAACTAAAGAAGCCAGACAAAGGCAGTAGATCCCTGGAAGTCTCCAACAGGTTGCCTAGGTCCAGACTGGTACAGGATCTGATGCCACCAGGGGCAGATCCAGGAAGTGCAGATCATTCTAAGAAGCACCAACAAACAATAGGAGTCACAAAAATGGGGAGACAGAGAAACAACCCCCCATCGAAAGGAAAGGTAGAATCCCCAGAAAGAGTGCTAAATGAAATACAGGTGAGTAAACTATCAGATATGGAATTCAAAACATGGATTATGGAGAAGCTCAATGAGATCAGTGGAAACAACAAAGAACTCTAGAAAAACTACAAGGAACTTACTGAGAATTATACCAGCATGAAAAAGGACATGGAAACTATCAATAAGAACCAGGAGGAAATGAAGAATATGATCTCTGAATTGAAGAACACAACAGAAGAAATTAAAAGCAAGCTAGAGGAAGCAGAAGATCGGATCAGTGAGCTGGAAGACAATGTAGACAAAAACTCCCAGACAGTGCAACGAAACGAAAAAAGACTGAACAAGACTGAAGAGGCTCTAAGACAGCTGCAGGATAACATGAAACATAATAATATCCGTATCATAGGAATTCCAGAAGGAGAAGAAGAAGAGCAAGGGATAGAAAACTTCTTTGAAAAACCAATGACAGAAAACTTCCCTAACATGAGGAGAGAAAGAGTCACACAAGTCCAGGAAGCACAGAGAGTCCCAATGAAGATGAACCCCAACAGGCCCACTTCAAGACACATCATAATTAAAATGGCAACATTCAAAGACAAAGAGAGAATCCTAAAAGCAGCAAGAGAGAAACAACTAATAACATACAAGGGAGCTCCAATAAGGCTATCATCAGATTTCTCAGCAGAAACACTACAAGCCAGAAGGGAATGGCAAAAAATATTCCAAGCAATGAAAAACAAAGGCCTACAACCAAGACTACTCTACCCAGCAAGGCTCTCATTTAAAGTGGAAGGTGAAATAAGGAGTTTCCAAGACAAAAGAAGGTTAAAAGAATACATCTCCACCAAACCAGCATTGCGAGAGATGCTAAAGGGTCTGCTCTAAGAAGATGAATAAACAGTGAGGAACACGAGTACAAAGGGGGAAAATGACAATGAATAAGTACTGAAAGAAAGAAGGAACTTCTACCATTTGCAACAACATGGATGCAACTAGAGAGAATTATGCTTAGCGAAATAAGCCAGGCAATGAAAGAAAAACACCTTATGCTATCACCTATTACAGGAAACTAATGAACAACACAAACAAATGAGCAAAATTGAACCAGAGGTATGTAATCAAGGAATAAACTAACAGTGACGAAGGGGGAGATGGGAGGGAGAGAAGGGGGTAAGAAGGGGAAGGGTCTAGTCCAAGAACATGTATAAATGACCCATGGACATGGACAACTGGGTGGGGACTGAATGTGGGAGAAGGGGAGCAGGGTGCAGGGAAGCAAAAGGGGGAAAAAAGTGGGACAACTGTAATGGAAAAACAAACAAAATTTTAGTGGGGGAAGAAATGAAAACATAAAGAATGAAAATGCAAGTTCAGTGAATATTAGAAGGACAAGGATTTTCCTTCACACTGTGTATTTTTCTCCCTATCTGATCCCTCCAGAGTTTGGCATTCTAGAGAAGTAAGAAATGACATAGGTTTCTTTGCATAAAACTAATAAGACCAGTTGTTAATAGAGGATTTTTTTTTTAACTAAGACTTTGACTGGAATGTCATGCCTGAAGGAGACATGCTTGGGCTTTGGTTGTTACCAAAAGGCCCTGAGGAACTGGGACTGACTTTCAAATGTAATAAAAGTCCACGAGATAAAAGGCCAGGTACCTTGGATGGATGCGTGGTCCATGGCAATCTTTCCAGGGAAGGAATGAAGGTTGTTTTCCTGAAAGATGGCTAGATGGGACCTTAAGGCACAATGGAAAACCAGAAGGACTTGGAAAAGACAGGTGTTTACAGGCAAGGCTGAATGCCAGGTATGTGGTTCTGTTTCTGGGCCTTGAAGGGCAGACTGAAGGTCACCCTAAATGTTCCTTGCATAAGTTCCAGCAAAGCGGAACTAAAGATCATAAGTGATCATTTTCTGCTCTTGTTGTGGTTATGCAAATAAACAGGATAAATTAAAAATGGACTTAATGCAGTCCCTTTAATGACAAGAAGGGTAATCCTAGGGAGAAAAATTGCAATTCAAGGAAAATCACAATGCTCAGTGGTGGACTGTAAAGTAGTGCAGCTAACCATCTTTAAGGTTTCTTTTCATTTAAAATTTGTTTTCATTTGGAAGTTAAACTATGTCTGTGGCATTATCAAGGATGTTTAATTTACAGGCAAGAAGAATGTCAAATGCCTTGCAACTAGATGTCTGTCCGATAAGACAGTCCTACAGATTTAGAGACTTGTATGTGGGTTATGTTACATAAATTAACATGTGTTTTCTGTTTTCAAAGGGCATAAACCTACGATCTCATTGTGAGTGATTGTCTGTACGTATAGGCCTCACTTAATCCTGTCTGCATTGCTGCCTCCTGAGACTCAATGGTTTGACTGAACTAAGTGGCTGGGTTGGTGAAGAATGGGTTGGTCTGTGGGCTTCACTTTAAAACTGGTTTCTCTTTTCTGTCCTAAAGGCTTGGACAGAAAGAGCCAAGAGGCCTGAGAGGAGGGGAAACCTAAAACATTTCCCTCAGTCAAAACTAAGTATAATGGGCAAAAGGGTTTTGGACAGGTGAGGTGTACCTGGCACACCTTCCTCCAAAGAAGCCCTTCTTTTCCCTAATGTGGGACATTGAAAAATTAATACCTATCTTTTGTCATCTAGTGGTTATGGATTGAATGATGTCCTTTAACCCTGTTGCCAAATCTGTTGCCTCCAATATACAACAAGCATGCCAGCCTGTTAAATCAAGCATGCCATTGTCCGGGGACAGCCAGTTGACCTGGAGTCTGCATGATCCTTCCCCATGTGGGAAGGCCACCCTCCCCTCCATACCCCCACTCTTATTAGGGATTTCTGAACTCAAGGGTATGTAGGATGACGACCATGTCCAGCTTGAAGCAGCTAGAGGAGCTTGAGACCTTCGCCCATTGTCCTTTATAAGACTATAAAGGGTCTTAAGTCTGAGAGGGAGGGATTGTTATTTTTTATTGTTAAAATAATTAATTAATTATTAAAAGAAGAAGAAGAAGAAGAATATATGAAAGGGTGAGGCAGGAGAGCTTGTATGTACAACCCATTGGCATGGACTTGGGGGGGGGAATTGTTGGGGGAGGGGGGCGTGCTGGGCAGAGGGGAGCAAAGGGGAAAAAACTGGAACTATTGTTACAATATAATCAATAAAATATACTTAAAAATAAATAAATAAAATAAAATAAAATCATTCTATGTGTCTTCCTATAACTGTAATCTGGCATTACTTATTATCCTGTTTTAAGATAACTTTTTACTAATTACCATGATAATCAGTGTTATTACATAATGACCCTATCTCGTTTTTTCTTTTATGGCTTAGAGAAGTCCAAATAAATATTTTAGGTTCCTTAGCCACAGTTTCATTTTACATTGTCGGCCCTGGCTGGTTTAGCTCAGTGGATTGAGCGTCGGCCTGCGAGCTAAGTGTCGCTGGTTCGATCTTCCAGTCAGGGCACATCAGAGAAGGAAAACTCTGATTCCAAAAAAAAAAAACCTCCGCTGCCTTGCGGCATACCTCTTCAGGGGAAAGGCTAAGGGAGTAAACCCTGACAGAAAATCTGGAGCCGGAGTCCCTAAGGCGGTTTGACGTTGTAGTCAACACCGGCAACTCCTGCGGCGCACCTGAAGCCAAGCTGTATTGACTCCGTCTTTCCCTTGGACCCTTCAGCTGCGAAGAGAGGGGGGGTCTGCTGCATGGGCAACAGCAGACCCTCCATATCACCCTGCCCAGGCTCTGTAGCTTCAGCGTCATCGCAAGATGTCGATTCAACACGGGAGGAGACAGATACGATGTCACTCTCGAGTCGGACTGCACAGCCATTCTCGGCGGTGCAGATAGACTCTTGAGAAGCTACACCATCGTCTCTCGAGACGGACGGCTGCCAACGAACGGATTTTACATTGTAAAAAGGTATCAAACAAATAGATTTCTTCCCATATCTAATTCTACAAGGTCACATCATTTATTATTCTCTTGGCAAAACACAACAGTTAAACAAAGTCTATTACACTGTGGAATGCACATGTAAAGTGAAGATCTTCTTATTTTTGGTTTTGGTTTTTGGTATAGTTTTAGAATAACATTTTAAAAAGTAAAAAGAAGTAATAGCCATACCTATTACCTTCTAATTTATTTTTCTAAAATATTTAGGGGAAGAAAAGAAGGATGTTTTGAATGGAGACTAAAGAGGATGAGTCAAATAGCAAGAACTGGTCTTTGTGCCTTGACACTGCCAGCACTGATTGGCCCACGCACTGATTGGCCCACATAGACACTGAGTCTCTGTTAGGTATACATTAAGGAAAGAATAGGTATCAGGCTGTATTATCATCAGCTTAGAACAATGTTAGGTTATAATTGTATATTCTCCTCTAAGGTGAAGCATGCTGGGATAAGTCACCCTAATTTACTCTATGTGACAATTTTGTTTCTCATTTTAAATTAATAGATCCAGATGCTCATTTCTATTCCAGACTCTATGTGTTTTGATATAGTGAATCTGGCCAACTGAAAAGAGAAACAAGTCTGATTGTCCCAGTTTTCAGACTCTAAACCATGATGACCAGGACTAGCAAATCTGAGCTTGAACCCTGGTGAAAAAAAATTTTTTTGCTCCTACCAAAGAGATCACTCACTAAAAGTCTCAGCAGAAGATTCACATTGATATGCAATATAGATGGGTTCAAGACCTCTCCCTGACTGCTCAGCCAGGTAATGTACACAGCTTGCCTCTCCTGGGACCCTATAATGATCCTACAGAGATGCCTGTCTCTTCAAGGCCCTCCCTAAACATTCTGCCGGCCTGCCTTCATGAAATATATGCTTCAAACTCCAACATTGTTGTAGGGTTATCAAAAATTTTATTGGTCTTTAATTTTTATTGTGTTATTTAGACTTTTTTTCAAGTGCATTTCTATTGACAGTACAATCTAGAATTTCAATCCCAATTCAGCATCTCAGATAAGCATGCCACATTTATAAGTGCTATAGATGTTTTTTGAATGATTCTATTCCAACAAAAGGGGAGATAGGTTGGGAAAAAACCTTCTTCAATTCTCAACAACATGAATTCCAATGACAGAAAAGTTGGCAGAAGAATGCTAAATGTCAGGAAGATACATCACAGTATTAGAAAAGCAAAAAGGGAAAGACCTAATATGTACAGTAGTGCAACTGAATGAATATTGGCACCATTTATTATATTAACCCTGAAAATCCTGCCTTGAGTTTATTGGCACTAGCCTTACCAAAATATTGGAAGTACCATGTCATTCTTACTATGATAGTGGTGGTCTGATGATGTGAAAGCATGCAGAGAATTCAATGTTATTTTTCCTCCTAAAAGGTTAAGTTCAGAGTGCAGTAGTGGCATCCTGGGACTGAAATCAGAAGTAGTTTCTGGGCATCTTTAAATACTTTGTGAGGTTACTTTAGATTTTACTCTAAAACTCAAGTGTTCCTATCATTCATGCAAGTGTACACAGATATCACTTTAGATTATATTTGGACCTTAAGACATGAGATATTAGAGTGTCTGGGATATGAAAGAAAGAGTTATGGTGGATGCTGTGGTTTCCTGCCCAGACTTCCTCTAGAATAAGAGCCCTCATTCCTTCACCCTCTAGCATCCATTAGACACCCTTTGGGATTTACACCTGGGCAAAGACAGCTATCTCCCTGCAGGTCATGGCCCCTCCCATAGGCAGCTACCAAAGACTGGTGTATGCAGCAATATAAAGGTCCCCTTCCCTCTCTTTAATGGAGGACCATCCCAGTTCCGGATATCTGCAGAGGATCAACTGAAGCTTTTGGAGGAACCACATCTCAGTGTAGCCCCTTCCTCTGCCCAGTCCTGCTACCATGCTCCCCTACACATGTCAAAGGCAAGGCACTGCCCAGTAAACTTTGTGCATCCTAGAGAACTGACTAGTTTGTAGTGATAAGGGCTCCGTGCCCAGAAGAGTATTTCTGTGCTCTACCATCTCTTTTCAGAAAATGATCCTGCCTTAATCAGCTCAGGTTGCTATAACAACATACCATAGATGGGGTGATTAAGCAACAGGCATTTATTTCTCACCATTCTAGAGGCTGGAAGCCAGAGATCAGGGTGGCAATCTGGTTAATTCTTGGTGAGAGCTCTCTTCCTGACTTTCCAGATGGCCACCTATTATCATGTCCTCATATGGCTTTTCCTAGGTGAGTGCACATAGAGGGAGGAAGCAAGCTCTGTATGCAATGTTTCTCTTTACAAGAGCATGAATTTTATCATGAGGGCCTCACTTTCATGACTTCATCTAAACCTAATTACCTTGCGAAGGCCCCATTGCCAAATACTGGAACATTGCGGGTGACACCTTCAACATATGAATTGTGGAGCATCAGGTTAGGACCATTTAGTCCATAATAGATACCAGTTTCCTATCCCTTCAGATAGAGCTAATTTCCCCTTACTGAGGTATAGGGTAGCAGTGGTTAAAAGCTACAGCTCTGGAGTTCCACGACATCATGTGTGTGTGTGCACTTGAGTGTACTCCTGATTACATCATGTTTGAGTATCCTTGGCAAGTTATTTAACTCTCTGAATCCAATTTCCTTATCAGTAAAATGAAGATGTAATAGTAGCACCTGCTACAAAAGAGCTCTGTAAAGATGTAAAGCAGTAGACAGAGGGCCTTGTCTCTCCTTTACTTGTGTGAACATTCTGAGGCAGAGACCAAGTGTTTCCTCTACCCTGTACTATGCCTGATACAGGGCAAGCACTCAGCAATCATTTGTGAAATTGATTCAAAAAGACCTGGGGAGACTTAGCAGGAATGAAGGCTATGAATGGAGTTTAGAATTTTGCTGAATGTCTAACTAAATAGGCAGTTAATTGTAATAGTGCCTTGCCTAGAACTGATTGAAATTTACATTTTTGTTCCTTGATTTACATAAGCTAACACTGCTTTTATTTACAACCCATTTATATTACAGGCTTGTCTGTTTCATTGGTATGTAAACCCTTTACAATATGGGCACCCTAGAGAACCATGTTTTTCCAACACAGGCAAAGTACTGCAAACTCACTGTGTCTCTAACAACATAAATTATGAAAGCTAATTGGTTTTAATAATGTGTTTTAGGTAATTAAATCACAAAGTTCCATGAGTGCTGATTACAGCACTCATAGCTCAATTGGTAATGCCAAGATTTCAAAATATGATTTGTTATGAGTCCCTTTCCCACATCCACCTCCACCCTCACTATCTCTGTTCTACCTTCTGGTCTGAAACTTTCCAAGTTTCAATCTCAACTGTCAGACATTTCTATGACTCATATTTCATCATAGTTCAATGTCTTTTTTATTATATCTGCTATAACCTCTTCATCTCCGAAGTCTGGCCTATGAGTGCTCTGGATACTTTGGCTACAAGTAGACCTCACAGAGCTCAATTTCCACTTTGAATACTAAATATGCAGCAAGATCAATTCAGACATTCTTAACCTGACATTTGAGTATTTGTCATTTGTAAAGAAGACAAAAGTCAAGCGAAAATCCCTAACTATTAACACTTTGATATGCATCCTTCTAGACAATATTAGATAAAGGTCTTCAGTTTGCGAGTAGCAGCAATTCTTGCTTATGTAAAACACAACTCAGGGCTTAATAGACAGGTTGGGAATCATTCAGCGAATCAAAGGAAATGCTCAGCTGCCAGGCTTTAGGGAAGAGAGCGTCCACACAGCTTGGTGCAAGCAGCAAGAGAACATTGAATCTCTAAGGGCCATGGTGTACCTGGCTCCATTCCAAAAACTACCAGCTTGTGGGTTGACTTTCAGTTTCAGTTTCTGGGACAGAGAGTTTGATTTGGCTAGTGTGGACCAGATGCTTTTCTCTAGATGAATCAGCTCAGTCCAGAAGACAGGGAGACTGATACTCCTAGAGAAGTGCCTACCAGAGTCACAGCCCACCACTGACCCTAATGGATCTAGTGTCCCTCCTGGGTGTTCTTCTTGGAACCCACCCATACTAAGAGCTGCAAGGTAAGGTGGAAGATGTGAGGCCTGGGGGCTGTTCCCAAATAAAAGAGGGAATGCTGGAAATACAAGGAAGAATTATCCAGTATCCACACTTGTTATATGCATATGTAATTCTATAGGTGTATTTTATGATAATTTTCTTAAGGCAAATACTTAAAAGTAGAGTTGTAGTTCAAAGACTGAACATGTTTTTTAAATCTTCATAGACCACTCATTTCAGATTCTGGCTTTCCTTTGATAAAAAGTGGTCCAAAGATTTTTGATGTTACTCAGAAAGAAATGGAATGTTCTCATCCTTGACTGTGACTCCACACACAACCTGGTCACTGACACCTCTGTGAATTCTCCCATTCCTCCCTCATTTCCTGACCTTCCTCAAGTCAAGTCTTTTCCTTCCCAGAACTCTTACCCTTTTCTCTCCCTGGAACTTTCCTCCCCCAGAATCCCACATGACTTGCTATTTACATCTCTGCTCACATGTAGCTGCTTCAGAACAGACTTCTAACCCTCCCCACCTCAACTGGCAACCTCCATACTCTATTCCCTTTCCTTGCTTGTTTTTCATATTAATACTTATCACTAATATCTCTGATATATGATATATTTACATTAGGTTATTTTCTGGACCCCTTTCTAGACTGAAATGGTAATTGAACCTGTGTTTTCAAATTCTCCTTCAAGAAAGCTATACCCATTTGTACTCCAGCTGTGTGTGTGTTAATCTCTGCAAAAAAATTATATATATGTATATATATTTTCACCAATATTTTACATCTATATCGGTCTTATAAGCAAAATACCTCAAATTGTTTTGTTACAGCATTCCTGACAGAAGTCATCTAGTTGTTGCTGAATACTTCCAGCCATAAAGAGCTCTTTCCATCCACTGAGGAACAACTCCCTCAATTAGAAAGTCAGTCTCCCCTTATTTTGAGTCCACATTGGCCTGTGAACTTCCCTATGAAATTCTGTTCCAAATAAATTTGCCCTTTTGCCACTCTCACAGTCAGAATTCATGCAGGGATGCAGCTATTTCATGTATTGAATTGGTAATAACGGGTGTTAAAGAGATCTGGGAAACAAGAAGTGTAAGTGTGGTTTAAGAACTTCCGAGCCCATAGAAGGAGCTCTGTGTTGCTGTTACTCAGATCTTTAGTTGTATCAGCACTTCTGAAGGGGGGGGGAGGAGCTGAGGCTGATTCTGGTAGAGCTGAAACCAAGTGGCTGCTAAAGCTAACTGCCACAGAAAGATTGATGCTGATAGGAACAGGAAAAACCAGGAAGGAAGCCCATTCTCCACTCCTTCCATCTGCCAGTTTCCCTCTAGTACCTTCATTGGCAGGATTTAACCTGAAGTCAGCTAGCTGGGGTGTCTGGGAAATACAATTTGCAGAGACCCGGCCTCAGCAACACAGAGGAAAGCAGACAAGGCTGTGCTTTGGTATGGAGAGATAACAAATAAAAACTAGCACACTCACTTTTCTTCCTTCTTTACTTAAAATTGTTCCAGAATAAATAACAATTATTTAGCCATGTTGCATTCCTTATCATTATGGAGTCATGATGGACTATGAATCGTAGGATACAAAGCCAAACAAAGTGAGAGTTCATTTTGATCTCAATTCATCAGTTATAAGATTCAAGGTCAATTTTAGGCACACACACTATATCCCACATAAGAGGTAATAAGGTGCAGAAAACCCTGGTGCTGCAAGCATTTCACTACAGATTCTCCTCCTCATAATTATATCACCTACTTCCTTTTGCAGCTCAGCTAGTTGATGAGGTGACTGGCCCAGATGCATTAAAATAGTTTGGAAGCAATCACAGCTTGACGTTTAAACCCTAAAAGACAAGCCTCCCTCTCTTAATAGCTGCTAGCTTGACTGCTTTGTTCTTCTGCATAGTTTCTTTCTTTAAAAATAAATAAATAAATAAAGCACGGAGCATTGCTAGAACAAGTACAGGAGGGAATATACGATGTTATTTGTGCCAGCCAGATGACTACCTCTGTAAAAAGCTTTAGAATGGAAGAAGGACACTGAAAGTTAAGTTTCTAGAAGTCTGATCTCGGAAATGATTCATCATTTGATTTAGAGCCAGTCATTTTCAGTTATATTTCCTTTGAGACCTTAGCTTTGCCATCCGTCACTAGGGCAATTTTTTTCTAGGACAGTCATTTGAAAACCTGGGAGAAAGTAGAGTGAGCAGAAAGGGCTCTTCATCAATGTGTGTTTAAAATATTCCAGCTGAAAATTGGTGGCGATAAAGCCTGCTCTAGTCACTCTGGTGCCTGTCAATTCCTCCTCCATTTTTGGTGTACAATCAAAAGAGCCTAATGCCAAGTGATGGAAAGTATTCTTTCTGCATTACTACCATCTGTTTCTTTGGCATCCACTGCAGACAGCTGTGTTGCCAGCTTTCAAGCTGTTTATTGGTGCGTCACATGGAGGAGTTATTGATGGACTGACTGGATCTTCTGAAATTGGACATTTTTGTTTCTCTCTGAAATATTTATTCAATATCTTGTCACTCTTACAGGATGTTCAACAAGCATTTATTCAATAACTCTATTGACCCATGACAACAGGGCAGTTTCATAATTATAAAAGGGTACCTTGAGAAAAAAATCACACTGTTGTAAACTCTCAAGCAAGCTATCAATGGAACTAAAAAAGCATCAGAAAAAGGAAAAGGATATAGTTAAGTGAGAAGAAGGATCACCTTGTGAGTATGAACTGAGAAGATCTATACACAAGAGTGCAGTGATGCAGGCAGAGAGATATAATTTCATTTTCTATTATCATGAAGTTTATGATAAAAGAAGAATGATGGTTTTAGGACAGAAAAGAAGAATAAATAAAGAATAACAAATGAAGAATAAAAAGGAGCCTATCTTTAAACAATAGTAATAAACCTAATATTTTTATGATCTAAAATATTCAAAGCAGATAGAAGCTCAATTCCAAATGACATATGTATGTATTAACATATGTATATGTTGACATATTATATATGAGTGTATATATACACATACATACATAATTACATATAATTAAAGAAGAGAAATATGTATATATTAGAGAAGGGAAATATATATAATTTGAAATATATAAATAATTATATGTGATTAGAGAAATCTAGACTATTTGGGTAAACCTCTAATCTCAAAAGTCAACATCAAGAAGATTGGAAAATTCTTTCACAAAATGTTCTTCAAGTTCACTGTAACAGGCAGAATGATCAGACCATATGTAACAAAGGCACAAGATATAAGTATTAATATTTATTATCTGATTTAACCCTTTGCTGAGCAAGGCCCTATTGTCAAGTACTGTTGAAAATAGAGATTAGGTAAATAAGTAAATTTTCAGTCATCAAGAAGTTCATAATCAATTAAAGATGATCAGTTATATACATATATGTATTATATATAAATACATACACATATACATATATTTACTATTAAATACTATTAAAAAGAATGAATGTTACCAAAAAAGTTACAAACCAAGTTAAATGAATCAGATAATTATTATAATTATGGTTCAGAGAAGGTGGCTATTATCCCTAGTTGGACTAGAAACTGCTTCTTGGAAGAGGTATTTTTTGAGCTGCATTTTAATGGACTAGTTGAGCTTGATCACCAGACTCAAATGAATGAGTATTTCATCTCAAAAGATCTATGAGTGAAGCACAAAGGCAGGAAACCAGAATTATGTCTGGGAATAGTAAAATGTCCAGATTGCCTAGAACTTGGTATGCTTTGAACGTGAGTAGTGGTCTCTGACACTAAAATGTCACTTTGATGTCAGTTCACAAAGAATTTTTAATGGCATCCTAAGGAGTTTAAACCTTAAATTTCTTCAGAAAAGAATGATGTGATCAGATCTGCAAGATAAATTGAAAGAAAGTCTAGAGGCAGGAAGGTCATCCTAGGGCAATGAGGATAGTCTGATTAAAACATGTTACTGTTGGAAGGAATATAAGAATCCCTACTTGTCCATCTGTTTATTTTACAAATTAAAAAACTAGGACCTAGATGAATACAATGATTCATCTGAGTTCAATGAGCTAATAATGCTAGATCAGAACTAGCACCTAATTTACAGTTCTATTTCAAAAAAGGACTTAAAATCTTAAAATGAGAAAACAAATGGAAGAAGCCCTGTGACAGTATAAGAAATTAACCCTGTAGACTAATTGAATATAGGGAATGACAGGGAGAAGTACAAAGGGACTCAGACATTGGAAGCCCTCCACTTGCCTTCTGGCACTCTGCTTGCGTGGGGCCCTACCTCCACCACCAGACTTGTTTGTGCTGTACCCTGGCTAGTCCCCATCCTCTGCCCCAACCTACCTGTGCTCTCCCAATCTGCAGTTCAAAGGTCCCTCAGGCTCCTCCCTCCTCCACAGTCCTGTATTAGTTTTCCATTGCAGTGTAACAAATTGCTACAAACTTGGTGCTTTAAAACAACACCCACTTTTTTGGTTCACAGTTCTGTAAGTTGTAAGTCCAGCAAATCATGACTAGGTTCTCTGCTTAGGACATCATGAGGCCAAAATCCAGGTGTGTCAGCCTGGCTGACTGAGTTGTATCCTCAAGGCTCTGAGAAAAACTTCGCTTCCAAGTTGATTCTTGTTGTAGACAGAATTTAGTCCCTTGTGATCGTAGGACTACTTGCCTGTCAGCCAGAGGCCACTCAGCTCCTGGACATGGCCCAAATCCTTGCTACATGCCCACCTCCATCTTCAGGCCAGCAAAAGTGCATCAAATAGTTCTTATGCCTTGAATTTCTGACTTCCTCTACCTCTGACCTCTGGCCATCAATGTAAGGGGCTCCTGCAAATAGGTCAGGCCCATCCAGATGATCTCCCTACTTTAAGATCAATGGACTAATATAAATTTGGGAATAAAATTGATCATATTCACATTCCTGGGGATTATGCAGGGTGTGTGCACCAGGGAAGCAGGAAATCTTGGGGATTATCTCAAAATTCTGCCTACCACAACAGTTTCTACTTACAACAGTTTCTTTTCTCTGAGCCTGGTTTTATAGACACAATTCAATTCAATCCAGACTAAAGTGTGAGTACTATAGTTTATCTTGATAACATTGGTCTTCAAAGGCATCTTATTAACTTAAAAAGATTTCCTGATGCAATTTCAAGCAGTGTTTTTGGAAAGATTTGAAGATACATAAATTGGTAGATAGAGCGTATGTAAAAGCATGAGTAAGCATGAGTAATAGCTGACCTCCTCTCATTCACACCACCTATTCTCCTAAGGATGAGAGTTTTTACATCTGATCCAAACAAAAAACCAACAAACAAAAAAAACCCTCACAGGATTAGTCATCCTAGGTGACAATTGCCAAATCACACTATTTTTCCTCTTCATTCTCAGAGGCTTAGCCCCCTGCCCATTGCCTCAGCATAAACCAATTACAATCCAATTCTCATGCAAAAAAAAAAAAAAAAAAAAAAATCAGCCTGTGGCAACATTCAGCACACTCTACATAGCAGGAAGATCGTCATGTTGCCAGCTCCTCTATATTCAGCTGTCCTTTTCCCAGCGATCATGTCTATAATTAGTACTGGCACATTGTACCTAATTAGCTATTTCTGTGGCAAATGGGCATGAAGTGTATGTGTTCCTGTAGAGATTTCTGAAAATAATTTTAATAAAAAAGAATAATTAAGCTTATTTCTTTGTCTCTTGTTTTCTAATTCCCTTAGATTCTATTCAGGTGATATAATTATACTGTATCCATGGCAATGCTCATTATCTACATATATAGGTTAAATTTGAGAAGGCTGCTGGTGAAATATTTTTTCCCTCTTAATCTTGCTTCAGTTTGTGAACCATGAATGATGGTGCAGTTAAAAGTCACTGGTGATAATATGAATTTACCCTTTAGTTAGTATGTCACGTTAATGCTCACATTCAATTCCCAACTGCTTTCCTTTCTTTTAAGTTTGAAAGAAATGTGTCTACTTTTATCTACATCACAGTTTTGTTCTAATGAATTGCTCAGTTATAATGAATACCCAGACTATGTAATGCTACTAAAATGGCTGTGATATTTTTACACAAAGTATAAACAGGAGTTTACAATTTAGATAATAAATTCTACAAAACAGTTCAAACCAGATTAAGTTCAAAGTATTAAAGTATTTAATAAAAGTAACTACTCTGATATCTTATAGTATTAACCTTACAGATTTAAACCTCATGCCTTATTTTTTAACTATTTTGATGATTTCAGTGCTGTGTCATTGGTGAGCAAACAGCAAAAGATTTAAGAGTAAGAAGACATGTGTTTGAATTTGAAACCTATGATTTTCTAACTATGAGAATATTACCAAGTTATTGATCTTAAGCCAGTCTTTGTTTCTTTATCTGAAAAATTAGAATAATAGTAACCTTAAGGAATTCTTGTGAGAATCAGAGATAATTGTCACATAGTAAGTGACCAATAACTGGTGTTGACATAGTATTGGAATAATCAAGATATGGAGGTTTGCAGGAAGGCAGACTCTTGGGCCATGCCCCAGTATTTATAAAACAAGATCCGTAGTTTCACAAGATCCTTGGCTGATCTATGTGCATATTAAAGTTTGGGAAGACAAAAAACCAACCAAATATGGACATTTCATTCCAGCCAATTTCATATTTCATAGGCTATCTTTAACCCATGATTTGAAACTAGATCCATTTTAAATTGTTTCCAGATGTTGACAAAGTTTAATGGATAGAATTCCTCTTATTTCCACTCCTAAGCTGACAAAATAAAATAAAATAATGCATCTAGAGAGGCCTTAAAGATCCTGTAATCCAAACATTATTTATATACATAGAGTACAGAAGCTCCAGGTGATGAATGGGTTTGTAGTTGATCTAGCATCACACTCTTCTTATTGGCTTAAGGTAATTACCTTCTAAACCACAGATTTAATTTAGTACAAGTAGGTAAAGTACTATATTTTCTTGGGTGAAAGCACCATAAGCCTAGTCAGTTTAATTAGTTAATGTACTCATTTAGCAATCATCCCCCTCATTCCTACTATAAAATGGCAGTACACTAGCTATCCAATAGGAGCAGAGAGCAAAGAATTAGTGTATAAAGTAGACATATTAAAATGTCCATACTACCCAAAGCAGTTTACAGATTCAATGCAATCCCTATTAAAATACCAGTGACATATTTCACAGACCTAGAAAAAATATTTTAAAAATTTATATGGAACAAAAAAAGACCTTGAATAGCCACAGCAATCTTGAGACAGAAGAACACAGTAGGAGGAATCACAATACCTGACATCAAACTATATTACAAAACCACTGTAATCAAAACAGCCTGGAACTGGCATAGGAACAGATATATAGATCAATGGAACAGAATAGAGAGCCCAGAAATAAACCCCAGTCTATATGGTCAACTAATATTCCACCAAGGGGAAAGGAATATAAAATGAAGTGAGAAGAGGCTCTTCAACAAATGGTGCTGGGAGAACTGGACAGGGACGTACAAAAAAAAAAAAAAATGAAACTAGACCACCAACTTATACCACATGCCAGAATAAACTCAAGATGGATCAAAGACCTAAATGTAAGATGTGATACCATAGAAGTCCTAGAGGAAAACATAGGCAGGAAAATTTCAGATACTCCACATAGCAATATTTTCACTGATACATCTCCTAAGGCAAGGGAAATAAAGGAACTACATAGAAACAAATGGGACTACATCAAACTAAAGAGTTACTGGTAGGCAAAAGAAAACATCAGCAAGGTGAAAAGGGAACAAACCATATGGGAAAACATATTTGCCAATGATACCTCATACAAGGGATTGATCGCCAAAATATATAAAGAACTTACACATCTCAACACCAAGAAGACAGGCAACCCAATTAAAAAATGGGCAAAGGACCTGAACAAACACTTCTCCAAGGAGGATATACAGAGATTCCATAGGCACATGAAAGAATGCTCAACATCACTAGCCAAAAGAGAGATGCAAATAAAAAACACAATGAGATACCACCTCACACCAGTCAGAATGGCCATCAACAATAAATCAACAAAAAACAAGTGCTGGTGAGGATGTGGAGAAATGGAAACCCTAGTGAACTGTTGGTGGGAATGCAGACTAGTGCAGCCATTGTGGAAAACACTATGGAATTTCCTCGAAAAATTGAAAATGGAACTGCCTTTTGGACTAGTGATTCTACTGCTAGGATTATACCCAAAGAATCCTGAAACCCCAATTCAAAAGAACTTATGAACCCCTATGTTCATAACAGTGCTGATTATAATAGATAAGTGCTGGAAACAGCCTAAGTGCCCATCTTTGGTGAGTGAATCAAAAAACGGTGATACATTTACACAATGGAATACTATGCAACAGAAAGAAAGAAGGAACTCCTGCCATTTGCAACAACATGGATGGAACTAGAGAGAATTATGCTTAGTGAAATAAGCCAGGCAATGAAAGAAAAATACCATATGGTATCACCTGATACAGGAGACTAATGAACAACACAAACAAATGAACAAAATTGAACAAGGAACAGAATAACAGTTATCAAGGGGGAAGGGGGAGGGAGAGAAAGAAGGTGAGCAGGGAAGGGTTTAGTAAAGGAACCAGTATAAATAACCCATGGACATGGACAACAAGGTGGGAAATGACTGTGGGAGAAGGGGTGGGCTGGATTGGGGGAGAGCAATGGGGGAAAAAAGGGACAACTGTAATAGAAAAACAATAAAATTAAATTTAAAAAAAAGTAGACAAATCAATAAAATGCTTAAGAGCTTAGACTTTGTGGGGGAGCCAAATTGTGGTTCTGCATCCAACAGGAACTTAACTCCCTTTGTTTTCAACTCTCTGAGCCTTGTTTTCCTCATCTGTGAAATGGGGTTGATAAAGCATGTTTTATAAAGTTGTGAAGAATAAACAGGACCACTACCACTTCTAAAGATTAGCATGGAGCAAGACAAACAATAATTGCTCAATATACAATGTCAGTTTTTTGCATTTGCATTATTATTTGGCATGATTTATGAAATCACAGATATTTAGAGAAAAACATAAACAAGGTTAGCTCACTCAGTATCCCAAATGGAGACAAACATATATATATGCTATATGCTTTTTAACAGGGAAATTTGGCCAATTTTTTTTTAAAAAAGCTATTATCTAGGTATGTAAGAACAGAAAAGGCAAGAAGAGAAGACCAGAGTGTCCCAGAATTAGTAGCTGCAAAAAGCAGGACCAGGGCTGTGAGAAAGAATGAAGAGGATGGAATTATTAATATATAGAAGCTTGTAATAGGAGACTTGTGAAACCAGAAGTCAGATGTCTGAGAAGAGAATACTGTTTGTCTGGTGTCTTTCATGTGGGCATCATGATGCTGGTCCTGCAAATTTGGGGACAACTGCCAACTGAATTCACCTGCTGCAAAGGGACAGAGCTTCCACTGCCTGTAGCTCAGGGTACAGGAAACACGAGAAACTAAGAGGACACAGCAATCTCCTCTTCTACTTCTAGACTTCCCTTCTTCAGCTATCATTCTCGTTGACAGCCGAAAAAGAGCAGCAGTCCAAGAAGCACTGTGGCTCACAGAGATGCTTGCACCATCCCAAAGCACAGTATTGAATGATGGATTTGGAGGTGACAGAAGAGCTTTCTAAGTGACACTACAGTTGATGTAATGCAAAACCCAGTGGTAAGAGCCATATGAGAGTTTACATTTTGAGGGATATGGGAGACCAGAGGAGGAAAATAATTACTTCTAGATGGGGACATGGTAGTCTATGCCTACGACTCAAAGAGGAAATAAGAATTTTCTCCCTCAAGTTTATTCCTGCTCCCTTTCCCTTCCTCAACTCTATTGCAATAAATATTTTTAAAATGAGAAACTGGAAACTTGTACATCATTATTCCAGGCTTCCACAAATGTGCCAGATAAATGATCCCCTGAAGCAATAGGGGCACTATGTACCCAATCTTTACAAAGCAGTTCTTTTCCATTTTTGTCTGGGGGTTGCCTCTGACTGCTTAGGGTTTTTTTTTTTTTTTTTTAAGGTTCTTGTGATTATGTCTCTGAGCAGAATAATGAGGATCCAGGTAGAACAGCAGTACCATCAACTGCACAGAATGGAAGGCACTGTCTGAGATGTGCAATCACACTTGGCTACAGCCTCCCACTACAAGATGGAGAGTTTTTATTCTACACGCTACTAAGTCGGGCATGTATTAGCAAACCAAATGCCAGAGGCTTAACTTAAAAAATGATAACACCCCTTCTGGTTCACAAATGGAACTCAGACAGAATTATGACATTAGCCTTTACCTTCAGAAAAAGAGATCTTTCACAGAAGAATCTGAGAAAAAAAACCAATTAGGATGTCAGGGACCGAGGAATATTGGGGTGTCACATCAAAATTCAGGAAAGGGTAAAAGTCATGGTAAGTAATTTTGCATTTTCCTCATTCTAGACTAAATGCCATCAATCTTCTGTATTATGCATTTTATTTATATCAAAACAAGGATTGAGAGGCAAACCATCTATCTATTTTTTAAAGGGGGGAAAAAACCTGCGGATCCTTGGTCCTTTGGAATTTTTTTTTTTTTTTGAGTTGCTCTTTACATTAAGCAAGTGTGTTAAGCTCCTTAGATAAATTCTCTTTCTTATTCTAGAATAGGTGATATACAGCATTCTCCTTAAGAAATCAAATAGATTTTGTAAAAAGATACCAGCTATTAAGTGTCCCCTTTGAACTGAGATCCCCCTTATATCTGTTTGCTAAAAGGATACTAGGAATATACATGCTAGTAGATTATTCAGTGTGTTAGTTTATTAGAGCTTCCATAACAAAACACCATAGACTCTGTAGCTGAAACAGAAATTGATTTCCTTATAGTTCTGGAGGCTGGAAATCCAAAATCAAGGTGCCAGCATGGTTGGTTTCTCTCTGAGGAGGTCTCCTTCCTTGGCTTGATGACAGTTGCTTTCTAACTGTGTTCTCATATGGCCTTGTCTCTGTGTGTGCCCATCCCTGGTGTCTCCTCCTCTTCTTATAAGGACACCAGTCGTATTGATTAGGGCCCACCTTAATGGCCTCATTTTAACTTAATTACTTCTTAAAGATCATAGTTTCAAATATGATTAGATTATGAAGTACTGGGATTTGGGACTTCAACAGATGAATTTTGGAGGGACACAGGTCATCCCCCAACATGTACTGATAAGTGTAAATATGTTAACATAAAAAGATATGAATTCCTCCTAGTCCAACATACCAGATTTATATATCATTCAAAAAGTTAAAATGTTAAGGGAGACCAGAACTCATAGGTCCATTTTGTTGCCCTTTGAAAAGCATTCTTGCCAATTAACTACTCACTGCAGATAAATACTGCCATTTTCATAGTTACAGAAATGGCCAGTACTTCAGGGTAAACAATGTCTTCAACTAAGCAAAACAAATTGAATACAAATCTCCAAGTGAAATAGCCATATTCATAATTCTCAAAACAAAAATAGTGCTATGTTTTTGTCCTGATGCAAGTCATACTTAAAGTGAAATCAACTCCCATTAAACCCACATTAGTCTTGAGAAATTATAAAAAAATAAAATTATTTCCTGATTGAAGCTCTTTTCTTTAATCAATTCAGCCCTGAAGTTTTTTGTTTTGTTTTGAGCAAAATTCCTAATCAAGTCTTGTGAAAATATAAAAGTTCGCAATATGGTAATAAGTTATGATCTTTAATGCACTTTGTAGAGGGAGTAACCTGTAAAAAGTGATATTTATATCATTTTCATTTATGATCTCAATGGTCACACATTTCTTAATACAAGAATGAAACTGAAATCTTCACATAACTGTACCTTATCTCAAATGTTCTAGATATGATATTTAAGAAAAGTCATCCTAGAGAAATACTTTTCCCTCAGTCAGTAGTTTCCCTCACTTTTCTTGATGAAGTCCCTTGATAAGATATAATAAGTTCTAACGCTCAAATGCATACAATGATGCATTTGCAATGAAGTTTTGCATTGAAGTTCAGCTATGTCCCTACAACTATGCCATAGGTGACAATAGTCATGTAAGGTTCTTAAGTAGACATTTTAAAAATTGTATTATGCAAGTGTTTTGAACAGGAGACCTTCATGAAATTTGAGACTCCCATCACATTTTGAGTTACATAATTATTCCTCTGACAATAGGTTTAAAAAGAGTACCCTTGATAGCTAAGTTGCTGTGGTTTCACACCGCTGCCTTGCTGCAGAGGTGGATAGCTATGTACAGATACTGTTTCTTCCCACCTTGTGATTTAAAAATAAACCTCTAAAGAATTTGAATGTAAAAGTATTACCTCAACATTTCATTAATAATTTCTATGCAAAAAAATGGAAGAAATTTGAAATCACCCACATGGAATGTGTTATGTTCTTAAGTTCCCATTATGCTTGTAAAATTGTCCTTAATTTAGAAAGAAAAGAATTAGATTATCAAAATAGTATTCATAAAAAAATGAGTTAACTTTTATTTGAAAGTTTCTGGTATGTACCTATATTTAAAGATAATCAGACCAGAAAAGATTCCCCATCACTTTGTGTTCCTATGCTTGGTGTGACCTAAATGCAGATATTGTAATTTTGTAACTACTATAATGAAACTATTGTTCTTTTTAAATGTTATTATTATATCATAATAGATCATTATGATATATTAGTATATATTATTTTGTAAATGACAACATTTTTATTTGAGACTGTTGTCCGTGTCCATGGGCTCTTTCTCTTTTTTTTTTTATACTCGATTCCTTCACCCCCTAAACCCCCAACCCCTGAGCTGTCAGCCTGTTCTCTGTATATGAGTCTGTCTCTATTTTGCTTATTAGTTCAGTTTGTTCATTAGATTCCACATATGAGTGAAATCATATGCTATTTGTCTTTCTCTGACTGGCTTATTTCACTTAGCATAATGTTTTTTAGGTCCATCCATGTCACAAAGGGTAAAATTTTCTTCCTTTTTAAGGCTGAGTAGTATTCTATTGTGTAAATGTCCCATAGTTGTTTTATCCACTCATCTACTGATGGGCATTTGGGCTGGTTTCAAATCTTGACTATTGTAAATAATGCTGCAATGAACATAGGGGTGTTTATATTCTTTTAAATTAATGTTTTAGGCTTCTTCAGAAAAAATAATTAAACTAATTCTTAAAGGCCAAGTATGAACTAGTCTGACATTTTGACATACCTGAGAGCCTCTGACATGAAGTAGTCTTGGCCAATGCTGGATGCTTATGAAAAAGGAAGAGGTGCAGAAGAAAAAGAGAGGTCTTCTCAGTGGGGCACATGAAATCCTGCTCACTTCCTAGACCTCTCATTCATAGGAAGCAAAAGCCTGAAGCCACAGAAGAAGTAGGAAATGTTCCCATTCACAGGTCCCAGACAAAGGCCTACTGATTCTGAGGGAAAGCTGGAAGCAAGAACTCCTTCTTCTAGGGAAAGAGTAAGAAGCTTTCTCATTCTCAGGATCCTACATGTAGGCGAAGCAAGTGTTGCTGTTTTGGGGTAAAACACAGGGAACTGTCTCCCACTTAAGACTCCCACAGATACAAAGCAGAGCTTGGTTGGGATGGGGTTGAGGGGACAAGAATGCTAAAAAAGACCCCCCCCACACACACACACATACCGCTACACACACACATTTAGCTGCACAAGCGCTGCCTAAGACTGGCCTGGACCAGAAAAACCAAGGAGAATTCTGCCTCCACCATGAGCTGAGCACTGAATAACAAGCCACTTCTAGAAGAAGGACAGGAGTGTGGACAGACATTTTTCTGGATGTGCAGATGTGCAGGACCACTGAAAGCTGAAGGGGGAGAAGGAGCCTAAAAAAACACCTGCCCACTTTCCAGATGGAGGAATTTGAATTCTGGGGTGCACTGAAGGTAACTATAGAACAGAAAAACCCAAGCCCAGTTCCTGATGGACAGAAAAAAGAAAAAGAAAGAAAGAAAAAGTGTGCATATTTCCACTACTGTTCTATACAAATTGCCTACCTTTCAATAAAAAATTTCAAGACACAGAAAAGAAAGTTAAGCCACTGACAACAGAAAAAGCAATAAATTATGGTTCCTGTTATGTAGGTATTGGAAATAATATTTAAAATATAAAAATATTACTATGGTATGATAATTATCTTAGGAAATGAGTTCAGATACATATCTCCTCATATTCACATAAATAAATAAATAAATAACTAAATAAATAAATAAATAAATAAATTCCTGAAAGCATTATACCAATAATGTGCTCATACTCAGGTAATGAGATAATTTTTTGTTAAATGTGTTTTTCTTTATAGTTTTTTGGTCCAGATTTAATGCATTGTTGTCACAAATTTTATATAATAATAATAAACTCTCTCTAATAAAAACATGTATGACTGTAAGAGAAAATTTTCATAATACTCTGTTGTTTAAAAAGAGCTCAGACTGCTTGCCTACCAGAGAGGCTAACAGTACCAGACAGCTCAGTGAAAAAGTGACCTGCTTGCTAGTGACCAAAATGTTTAATTGACCTGCAAATGAAAAGCTAGGCAAAAATATACCCCAAAATGTGATTTTTAATCTCTTAAGTAATTGTATGTTGCTATAACAATCAATATTATCATTTTAGCATTTATTGTGTGATATCAACACTATGTGAATGAGCTCATTTAATATTCATAACTTCATAAAATAAACACTGATATAATTCCTGTTTACAGGTAAGAAAACAGACATCTAAACTTTGGATATATTTAAATATCAGCAGTTATCAAACCCAATTACTGTATTTAAAAAATCAACAATTATCAAACCCAATTAATATTAAGTAAATAATAATGATAATAACTGTAAAAAATAGCTTCATTTACTAATCATCTTCTATGTTCTAGATTCTGTTGCGTTTTAGATATGGTTTTAAAACAACTCCTTAACTGAGGCTCAGAGAGTTCAATCAAGTTGCCCAAGGTCATACAGCTAGTAAGGGAAGGTGCCCAGACTCAAACCGAGATCTATCATGATTCAAAGTACAGACACTTAAGTCCTGTCTTTATAGACATGACATTGAAGGCCTTGAATTAGAGCATTTTGCCAAGTTTCTGTTTATAACATAATCTGAAATATTTCATAAGCTATTCATGATTTGCTGTAGCTTTGGATTCTGTTTTAGTGAATCTTCTTGCTAGCTGATTTAGACCCATTCCCATGCAGGACAGGACAGGTCTCTGACTTGGCAGAGTGGGGCAGTTCTCTAAAGCTTCCAGATACCAACCAATTTGCCCTGTGTGCACTAGCAGTTTCAGAAAGAGCCCATGTGGTTGATTTTTAACCAGCCTGCTTCCAGGCCTCCTGTGCTTCTGCTGTAGGCTTTAGCTTTCTCTGGATAGAAAGGCAGTTATTCACTTTTTGTTGTTGCGGTTGTTGTAAGAAAAATTAATATGTTTGGGCTAAGGGATGATGCTCCCCCATGTTGGTGAGGGTAGATCTCTTTACTCAGCTTACTGAATCAAATGCTAATTTATTCCAGAAACACCCAGAAATGATGATTTACCAGATATCTGGGTATCCCTAAGCCAAATCAAGTTGACACAAAAAATTGACCATCACCTTATGTAAATGAAATCATGCAGTATTTGTCTTTTTGTGACTGGCTTGTTTTACTGAGGATGATTTCATTCAGTTTCATTCATGTTATTGCATATTTTTGAATGCATATATACATTTTTCTTATCCATTCATCCATTAATGGACATTTAAGATGTTTCTACATCATGACCATTACAAATAATGCTGCAATAAACATGGAAGTACAAATAACTCTTCAAGATTCTGCTTTCAACTCTTTGGATAAGTACCCAGAAGTAGGATTACTGGATCATATGGTAGATCTATGTTTGAGGAACCTTCATACTGTTTTCCATAGTGAATTCACCGTTTTGCATTATGAAAGTAACAGTGTCAGGAAAAGGAACATGTGGGCTACTTACTACAGTTGATGAGTCTTAATCTTAGGATTAAGTCTTTCCTAAGTTAGAATCAAAACATGATATACTCATAATTTGTTTCATTTGAGGTTTCGTCAAAGTGCCAATAAGTTGAACTTTCATACATGTTTTGTTGGAGAAATGGGTTGGCATTACACAGCTTCTTATAATTAATTCTCCCGGAGTGTGTAATAAATGATCTCAAGCATGTAGATCACGAGGAGGCCACTACTCTGAGCTGGCAAATGCAGTCAGGAAACCAAGTCATTAGAATTCCTGAAGTAAAGTTGCTGTATTTTCCTCTATTTTAAATAATGTTTTTTCTCTCTGTATACTTCTTTAAAAGTTTCAAATTCTCCAAATCATCTCCAACACTTGTTATAATTTTTTTACTGGCTATCCTAACATATAAAAGTTGATATATTATTATTGTTTTGATTCTCATTTCATTTATGATTAGTTATGTTGGTAATTTTTTATATATCTGTTGATCATTTGTATGTCTTCTTTGGAACAATGTTTATTCAATAACTTTGTCCATTACATTTCTGGTCTTTTATTTTTTTTTTAAGGCTTTATTGGGACAAAAAAATGCTAGCCAAAAAGAAGACATGTCTTCATCTTAAAGATCTAGAAAAAGAAAGGAAACAACCAAAAGTCAGCAGAAGAAAGGAAATAATAAAAATTAGAGTAGAGTTGAATGAGATAGAGGACAAAAACACTATACAAACAATACAACAAAAAACTGGTTCTTTGAAAAGATTAATAAAATTACAAACCCCCTGGCTAGACTAAGGGGGGAAAAAGACCCATATAAACAAAATTAGAAATGAAAGAGGAGAAGTAACCATAGACACCACAGAGATAGAAAAAAAATTATACTAAAATACTATGGGAGATGATATGCCACCAAATTCAATAATCTAGAAAAAAATGGATAAGTTCCTAGAAATATATAACTCTCCTAGACTAAATAATAATAAATTAGAACATCTAAATAGACTGATCAGCAGTGAGAAAAATTGCAGCAACCATCAAAAACCTCCCAGTGACTTGGTTGGTGTGGCTTAGTGGATTGAGTGCTGGCCTGCAAATCAAAAGGTTGCAGATTTGATTCCCAGTCAGGGCACATGCCTGGGTTGCAAGCCAGGTTCCCCAGTTGGTGAAATGCAAGAGGCAACCACACATTGATGTTTCTCTCCCTCTCTCCCTCTCTTCCCCTCTCCCTAGAAATAAATAAATAAAATCTTTTAAAAAACCCTCCAAATATTAAGTCCAGGACCAAATCGTTTCACAAGTAAATTCTACCAAACATTGAAAGGTGATTCAAAATCTACCCTTCTCAAATTCTTCCAAAAAATTGAAGAAGAGGCAATACTTCCTAGCACATTTTATGAGGCCAAAACAACCCTAATACCAAAACCTGGCAAGGAAAACTCACACACACAACAACAACAACAACAACAACAGAAAAATACCTCTGTGGTATACAGATGCAAAGCCTTAAACAAAATGCTAGCAAATTGATTACAAAAATACATAAAAAGTAATGCATCATGATCAAGTGGGGCATAAGGATGGTTCAATATATGCAAATAAATCAATGTAATATACCACATTAACAAAAGAAAGTATAAAAATTATTTCATTAATAGATACAGAGAGAGCATTTAATAAGATACAACATGCACTTATGATTAAAACATTCAATAACATAGCAATAGAAGGAAAGTACCTCAACATAATAAAGGCCATATATGATAAACCTTCAGTCAATATCATACTCAAGACAAAAAACAGACAACTATTCCTCTAAAATCAGGAACAAGACAAGGGTGCCTACTCTTACCACTCTTATTCAACATAGTTTGGGAAGACCTACCCTAAGTAATAAGGCAAGAGGAAAAAATAAAAGGTATCCAAATTAGAAAGAAAGAAAAAAAATGTCACTTTCTGCAGACAACATAATTCTGTACATAGAAAACCCCAAAGATTACACACACACACACACACACACACAAAACCTATTAGAAACAACAACAAAAAAAAAAAAACAGTAAAGTTGCAGGATATAAAATCAATGTAAAAAAATCAATTGAGGGGAAAAGATGGTGACAGAGCAGGTAGCAGTGTTGTCGGCCTTCTTCCGTCACAGAAGGACTTAGAGTGCAAATGTGGAGAGGAGTGAGTGAGTGCAGATTTCAGGCAGCACGAACAGGGAAGGGAATGTGGGAGTGGCATGAAGGAGGGCGAACGTTCAGCCTCGCTCTCCAGGCTGAGTCCCTGGACCTCCCAGACCAGGGTCTCTGCTGCATCGCACCCAAAAGGGTCTGCTGCTAACCAGCTCATTAGCCAGGATCTGCTTGGAGGCTTCCCCCTGCCAAGGGCGCACTGACCAGCAAAGTCCTGCAAGGAGTCAGCGAGAAGGTTTGGTTGAAGCAGCCAGAGTCATGGGAAGACAGTGAACAGCCCACACTGTGAGAAACTATATGAACTGAGTATAGGTGGGGACTCCCTTGGCTGGCAACCCTGGACTGACAACTCTGCACTCTGGGCATTCATGCCAGGGCTCCACCAAACAAAGGGGAAGAACTGAGCCAGGGAGAGGGGCCCAAACAGAAAAGCTGCGGCAGAACTGCAGATTTGGTAAGGACCCCAGGTGGGCAGGTGGCGTGCGTAGGCATACAGGCAGGGACATGAGTTGGTGCTGCAGCTTGGAGGTAACACAGAGACTTTTTCTGAGGAACTGAGACAGGACTTGAGGCTGAGCAGAGACTACTGGCATGCACATGCTGGCCCACCAGGAGAACAGCATTGCTAGATAAGCCTGCGGAGGGCTGAGGGTGCCGCAGGGCCAGGGGGAAGGGGACTCAACTAACTGCGGCTCACAGCAGAGTGACAGCAGGCCCACGAGTGAGAGACTAGCAACTCCAGAATCAAACTGGATCTCCTCACAGCCAGCCAGTCAGAAAAGATTTGAAACCCATGAATTTTGAACAGGGGCAGATCCAGAAAAAGAAGCCTGCATCCATAAGTTGTATTGGGGAAAAAATCTTTCTTTAATCTGTTTCCTACCTTCTCTCCCTCCTATTCTTCTTCTTTAATTTTTGGTTGCTTGTTTGTCTGTTTTGTTTATCCTCCCTCTCACATTAAACATATACCATATAACTGCAATATAAACTCAGTACTATACACTTCCACTTTCTCACTTCATTCTGCATTCTTCTCTCCCTTTTCCAACATATAATGTAAATATTACTTACTGTCTTGCATAGCCTAGACTCTACTTGCTACTATTATTATTCTACCATCTTCCCTCTCAAAAATCATTTTTATTTCATTTAAAACAACTCATATGTTTCTCCTATAGTATAATAGTCTTAAGCTCTCTACATTTGTATCAATACTGGATTATTTGCTGCTGATAGTGGGATTGTGAGTGGGGAACATTTTGGAGGGTGTGGGTTTCTTGCCTGGGTTGTGTGTTTCTGTTTTAACAGCATCTCCACAAAATAACTGGAGACAAGGTGGGCAGAGTGACCCTCAATCAACTAGCCAGAGGGAAAGATCCACCAAAGAGTAACTGAAATACAATCAGAAAGCATAAACAAATGCCATAAAGGGCATTCCAATAGCATCAGGCCCAGGAGACCAAAGAGACTGCACCACTGAATCCACCAGGTCTCCTATACAGAATCTCATACCACAAAGGCGGGAAATCAAAGCAGACAAATCTAATAAACAAAAACAAGAAGAATACACGATGAGGAGACACAGAAACAACCTCCCAGTGAAAAGAAAAGAGGAATCCCAAGAAATAGAGATAGATGGAATAGACATAAGCCAACTATCAGACATGGAATTCAAAAGAATGGTTATAAGGAAGTTCAATGAACTTGACAAACTCAAAGAAAACTAAAATGAACTCCAGGGAAATTACAAGGAACTCCAGGGAAACTACAAAGAATTGCAGGGAAGCTACAAGGAACTTGCGGAGAACTACACCAGCATAAAAAAGGACATAGAAACTATCAGTAAGAACCAGGAAGAAATGAAGAATATAATTTTGGAAGTGAAGAACACAGCAGAATAAATCAAAAGCAGGATAAACGAAGCAGAGGATCAGATCAGTGAGTTAGAGGCCAATGTAGAAAAAAATTCCCAGAAACAAAAAAAAATGAAAAAAGATTTTAAAAGAATGAAGAGGGTTTAAGAGAACTGCAAGACACCATGACACTACACAACATTAGACTCATAGGGATACAAGAAGAAGAAAAAGAGGAGGTAGGGAAAGAAAACCTGATTGAAAAAGTAATGACAGAAAATTTAACTAACTTGATGAAAGAAAAACTCATACAAGTCCAGGAAGCACAGAAGGTTCCAATGGAGATGAACCACAAAAGGCCCACTCCAAGGCACAACATAATTAAAATGGCAACACTCAAAGACAAAGCGAGAATCTGAAAAACAGCAAGAGAAAAACAGCAAATAGCATACAAGGGAGCTCCAATAAGGCTATCAACTGATTTCTCAACAGAAACACTACAAGCCACAATGGAATGGCAAAAAATATTTCAAGCAATAAAAAACAAAGGCTTACAACCAAGAATACTCTACCCAGCAAGGCTCTCATTCAAAATGGGAGGTGAAATACAGAGTTTCCCAGACAAAGGAAAACTAAAAGAATACATCTCCACCAAACCAGCATTGCAAGAGATGCTAAAGGGAATGCTTTAAGAAAAAGAAGAAAAAAGAGAGGGAGAGTAACACAGGTACAAAGGGAAACGAATAAATACCTGTCAATAATAACCTTAAATGTAAATGGATTAAATGCTCCAATCAAAAGACATAGGGTAGTGGAATGGATATGAAAACATGACCCATATATATACTGTCTATAAGAGACACACCTAAAAACAAAAGATCTATATAGACTGAAGTGAAGTGATGGAAAAAAGTATTCTAAGCAAATGGACATGAAAAAAAAGCTGGGGTAGCAATACTTATATCAGAAAAAACAAACATCACAGCAAAGGCCATAAAAAGAGAAAAAGAAGAACATTTCATAATACTTAAAGGAACAATCCACCAGGAAGATATAACTCTGGTAAACGTATATGCACCCAACATAGGAGCACCCAAATATATAAGGAAAATACTAGAAGACTACATGAAGGATATCAACAGCAACACACTCATAGTAGGGGACTTTCACACCCCATTACCAACAATGGACAGATCTTCGAAGCAAAGAAACACTAGGATATACAGGCATTGAACAACACACTAGATCAAATGGACTTAACTGATACATATAGAACTTTTCACCCTAAAGAAGCAAAATATACATTCTTTTCAAATGCACATGGGACATTTTCAAAGATAGACCACATGACACAAAACAAGCCTCAACAAATTTAAGAAAATTGAAATTATATCAAGCATCTTCTCAGATCACAATGGCTTGAAAGTGGAAAAAAACCTCAAGGAAAAAACTCAAAAATATTAAAACTCATGGAGAATGAATAATATGCTATTAAATAATGAATGGGTTAACAATGACATCAAGGAAGAAATCAAGAAGTTTCTAGAAACTAATGATAATGAACACACAACAACCCAAAACCTATGGGACACAGGAAAAGCAGTCCTAAGAGGAAAGTTCATAGTAATACAGGCATAATTGAAAAGGATAGAAGAATCTCAAAAAATCTAACCCTACAGCTACAAGAATGAGAACAACAACAAACAAAGCCCAGTGCAAGTAGAAGGAAGGAAATCATCAAGATCTGAGCAGAATTAAATGACATAGAGACTAAACAACAATTCAAAAGATCAACAAAAGTAGGAGTTGGTTCTTTGAAAAAATAAACAAAATCGACAAGCCTTTAGCCAGGCTTATCAAGAAAAAAAGAGGACCAAAATAGACAAATCAGGAAAAAAAGAGGAGAAATCATGACTGATATTACAGAAATACAAAGGGTTGTAAGAAATTACTACAAACAACTGTATGGCAAGAGACTTGACAACCTAGATGAAATGGACAAATTCTAGAAACATATAATCTTCCAAAACTGAATCGAGAAGAAGTAGAAAGCCTGAACAGACCAATGACAAAGAGTAAAATTGAAACAGTAATCAAAAACTTCCGGCACACAAAAGCCCTGGACTGGATGGCTTCACCGGCGATTTTTACAAAATATTTAGAGGGAAGAACTGATACCTACCCTTCCCAAACTATTCCAAAAAATCCAAGAATAGGGAAAACTCCCAAACTCTTTCTATGAAGCCAGTATTACCCTAATCCCAAAACTTGGTCAAGACACAACAAAGAAAGAGAACTACAGGCCAATATTGTTAATGAACATAGATGCTAAAATCCTCAACAAAATAGTGGCAAACTGGATCCAGCAACACATTACAAAGATCATACACCACGATCAAGTGGGATACATTACAGGGATGCAAGGATTGTTTAATACTCACAAATCAATAAATGTAATACACCACCTAACCAAAATGAAAGACAAAAATCACATGATCACATCAATAGATGCAGGAAAAGCATTTGATAAAGTACAACACTCATTTATGATGAAAACACTCAGCAAAATGGAAATAGAGGAAGCATACCTCAACATAATTAAGGCTATATATGAGAAACCTGAAGCCAACATCATACTCAATGGACAAAAACTGAAAGCATTCCCCCTGAGATCAGGAATAAGACAAGGATATTCATTCTTTCCACTCCTATTCAACCTATTCTTAGAAGTTCTAGCCACAGCAATCAGACAAGAAAGAGAAATAAAAGGCATCCAAATTGGAAAAGAGGAAGTAAAACTGTCATTATTTGCAGATGACATGATAGGATACATAGAAAACCCTATAGACTCCACTAAAAACTATCAACATAATAAGGGAATTTGGCAAAATAGCAGGGTACAAAGTAAATATACTGAAATTGAAGGCATTTCTGTACACCAACAATAAAATATCAGAGACAGTAACTAAAAAAAATACCATTTACTGTAGCAACAAGAAAAATAATATACCTAGAGATAAACTTAACCAAAGAGATAAAAGACCTGTACTCAGAAAACTAAATAACACTGAAGAAAGAAATTAAAGAAGATACAGATAAATGGAAGCAAATATCATGTTCATGGATGGGAAGAATCAACATCATTAAAAGGCTATAGTACCCAAAGCAATTTACACATTCAATGCAATTCCTATTAAAACACCAAAGACATTTCACAGACCTAGAACAAATACTTCAAAAATTTATATGGAACCAAAAAGACGCCGAATAGCCAAAGCAATTTTGATACAGAAGAACACAGTAGGAGAAATCACAATACCAAACATCAAACTATACTACAAAGCCACTGTGATCCGAACAGTCTGGTACTGGCATAAGAACAGACACATAGATCAATGGAACAAAATAGAGAACCTAGAAATAAACTCAGGTCTATATTGTCAACTAGTACTTGACCAAGGGGGAAGGAACATAAAGTGGAGTGAGAAGAGCCTCTTCAACAAATGGTGCTGGGAGAACTGGACAGGGATGTGCAAAAAAAAAAAAGAAACTAGACCACCAGCTTATATCACACACCAGAATAAACTCAAGATGGATCAAAGACTTAAATGTAAGCCGTGACACTATAAAAGTCCTAGAGGAAAACATATGCTAAATTAAATGAAGAAAAATCCACACAGAACCAGTGGTGAAGGGAAGGAAACCAGGGTTCATGTCAATGATTTGGAACCTAAGGAAGAAAAAGCAGTCAACTAGTACAGAATGAGGAAACAAGAATTGAAAAAATGAGCAGAGGCTTAGAACCTCTGGAACAACTTTAAATGTGCCAACATCTGAACCATAGGGATGCCAGAAGGAGAAGAGGAAGAATAAGAAATTGAAAGCTTATGTGAGAAAATAATGAAGGAAAACTCCTAAAATTTGGTCAAAGAAATAGACATACAAGACCAGGAAGCACAGAGAGTTCCAAACAAGTTAGACCCGAAAAGAACCACACCAAGACACATCATAATTAAAATGCCAAAATTTCAAAATAAATAGAGAATCTTAAAAGTAGCAAGAGAAAAGCAGAGACTTACCTACAAAGGGGTGCCTATAAGACTCTCAGCTGATTTCTCAAAAGAAACTTTGTAGGCAAGAAGGGACTGAGAAGAAGTATTCAAAAGGTGATGAAAAGCTAGGACTTGTAACTAAGATTACTCTATCCAGCAAAACTATCATTTAGAATGGAAGGTCAGATAAAATGCTTCCCAGACAAGGTAAAGCTGAAGGAACTCATCATCACCAAGCTATTATTATATGAAATGTCAAAAGACTTACTTAAGAAAAAGAAGGTCAAAATTATGAACATTAAGATGACAACAAACTCACAACTGAGTCTAAAAAATAAAAACAAAATCCAACTAAGCAAACCAGAATAGGAAGAGAGTCATAGGTATGGGGATTATTTGGAGGGTTATCAGCTGGGAGGGGGCGAGGGGGAGAAATGGGGATTAAGAAGCATAGTTGGTTGGTACAAAGTAGACACTGGGAAGTTAAGAATAATGTAGGAAAGGGTGAAGCCAAAAAACTTATATGCATGACCCATGGACGTGAACTAAGTGGGGTGGGATTGCTGGAGGGAAGCGAGGTACTGGGCAGTAGGGAGCAAACGGGGAAATATTGGGATTTCTATAATAACATAATCAATAAAATACACTTTGGAAAATAAAATAAATAAATAAAACTATATTAAACTAAGAAGCTTCTGTACAGAAAAAAAAAATCTGACAACAAAACAAAGAGACAACTGACCAAATGTGAGATGATATTTGCAAACAACACCTCCAACAAATGTTTAAAAACCAAAATATATAAAGCACTCTTAAAATTCACCACCAAACAAACAATTCCAATTAAAAAATGAGCAGAGGACCTGAAAACCTTTCCCAAGAAGACATACAAATGATGAACAGATATATTAAAATATAATCAACCTCACTAGGGATTAGGGAAATGCAAATCAAAACTACCATTAGATACCACCTCACACGTGTTAGAATGGCTATTATTAACAAAACAAGTGTTAACAAATCTTGGAAAGGTTGTGGAGAAATGGGAGTCCTCATTCACTGCTAATATGAATGTACACTGATACAGCGACTATGAAAAAAGTCTGGCAGTTCCTCAAAAAATTAAGAATAGAATTACCATGATCTGGCAATCTCTCTCCTGGTTATCTACCCAAAAAACTCAAAAACATGTGTTGGCAAAGATACTCATATATTCACCCCTATGTTCATTGCAGCAACAGTGGCCAAGACATGAAGACAACCAAAGTGTCCTTCTATAGAGGACTGGATAAAGAAGATGCAGTACATATACACAATGGAATACTAGTCAGTCATAAGAAAAGACAAAATACTGCCATTTACAATGACATGAAGGGACCTTTGAGAATATTATGCTAAGTGAAATAAGTCAGTTAGAAAAAGCTAAGAGCCATATCATTTTACTCATAGGTGGGATATAAAACTGAAGGTCATGGACACATACAGCAATGTGATTATTGCCAGAGGGAAGGAATTAGGGGAGTTGATGGTGGAAAGGGGCCTAATATATGGTGATGGATGATGGTTTGACTTTAGGTGGTGGGCACTGTGTAATATACAGATCTAGTATCATAGAAATGTACACTTGAAACGTATATGATCTTATTAACCAATGTTACCCCAATCAATTTAATGTTTAAAAAGTAGAAGACAGGTTTTTATAGCATGAAGTTCAAATTACTAACATACTGCTAGGAGGGAAAGACATACATTTCCATAGCCCTGGCGTTTCTTTGCTTATTTTTAATCAAGTTATTATTATTGTTGTTGTTGTTGTTATTCTTATTATTGATATCAAGCTGTAGAATTTTTAAAAATATATTTTGGATATTAACCCTGTATCAGCTATATGGTTTGCAAGCATTTTCTCCAACTCCTTGTTGCCTTTCACTCTGTTGATTGTTGGCTGTGCAAAAACTTTTTAGTTTGATAAGTCCTACTTATCTTTTCTTTTGTTGCCTGTGCTTTTGATATCATATCCAAGAAATCATTGATAACACCAATATCATGAAAATATCCCCTTTACTCTTCCATTGCTTCTTAGTTTCCAAAATAATGCCTCTCTTTTTCCTGTCAATATTCCTTTATTGTTAAAAGAGAAAGTGGCAGTACATATATGTGTTCAGTCTGCCCTGCTTTGCTGAAAAACCTTATGTTTGCTTTGAATTTCACATATATCTGGACTCAAAGAATATCAGACTATTACACTTCAGTTGCATGATGTTAGTGATAATAATAAAAAGAGCTAATATTGTTGAGTTCTACTATGTGCAAGGTACTATCTTAAGAACTTTGCATTTATTATTTTATTTAAGTCCCAAACAACCCTTGAAGATTGGTATAATTAGTACCTTCATTTTTACAGATAAGGAAATTAAGTCTTAGAGGTTAGACACCTATCTACTGTCATAAATCTTTTGACTGTGTAATTATCCACAAGGAACAAAGTAATGATTGAGATCCAGGTACTTTTATTTCAGAGCCCAAGCTTTACCCACATAAATATAATGTTTTTCATCATAGCATAAAGGGATATACATACATCACCAATAATGTTAATAGAAATTTTTATATCTGGTAACCTATATTGCATATTTCTCAACAGAAGTGATCTATAACAAAAATTGGAAGTCTGTAAATTATCTTAAGTAACAATAGTTTGCCCATTATATAGCCCCACATTTTTAATGTAATCACAGGATGCAATAAACACCCCTTCTTACCTAGAGTTCTCAAATTTTCTTGAAAGAACTAGAAAGTTATTCATTCTGTGGCAAAATAACTTTTAACTTTACCAAGGTATTATATTTTAACTAGAACTACAATATAATACACTAAATAAATGGTCGTAGATAAATAATCAAATGGCCACAATACTCTACTCCTCCCTTTACCTAGGTATTTGCAAAGTAGCTTTGTATCTCATCCAACCAAGAGGTGGAGTCTATTTTCCCACAGCTTAACTCTTGACCAAGCTCATCACTCACTTCTGCCCCATATGCCAGTTTCAGCTTTTGCAGGCATCCTCTGTCTTACTTGGACCCTGCCTCTGTCTGGCTCACCTGCTGGAAGGTGAGAGTTCATGGAGAGCAGAGCCAGATCATCCAGCTCTCTCAGCCAAGGCCCAGGCCTGGAAGCAAGCCTAACCAAGATAAACAAAGCAGCCTACAAGACCCACATCTGACTACTGAAGCATAAGAATGCCCAACTGATTCCACCCAACATTTATGACTTATAGAACTGATATAAATAAGTGGTCGTTGCTTTGAGCCATTAAGTTTTTAAGTGGTTTATAATTCAGCATTATTGTGGTAATGGTTAACTGATGCTAAGGTCAAAGTACAGCTATCTACAGGGCCTAGAATTGGAAGATCTTAGTCTCTAGATTAGGAAAACAAAAACAGTTGAGATTCATCCACTATCCTTACTAGAGTAGTTTTGGGCCTTTCCTTCTTTGTACCAATACCAGTGTGGCTTGACACTCAGCTGGGGAAAGAAAGGCATTTGTGTCACTTCCATAGAGGACCTACTCTCTTTCCTTCTCATCTGGAAATTAATCTTGAGGTTCCTCTTTTAACAGCAATATAAAATATTTATATTCACTATATATTTTTTAATTTCAATTTAAAATAATGTTTGTCCAGAACTCATGCAGCATATTTCAATAAATACTTTAATGTATACACTTACTTTCTTGTTAATTTTGACAACAGGAAATAAAGCTAAAGGCTATTTATGACAGGGGTTACTAATTTTCTTTCAAAACCCATTGTCCCTTCTTTTATCAGAGACTCCTTATTTTACCAGATATATGGCCAACCACGATAAAATAGCATTTCTTTATCTCCACTGCAGCCAAGTCTGGCCATCCAGGATGGACAGTTCATTGGGCTGTGAGCAGAAGGAAGGAGTGCTAGTTCTCCATGCTTCTCTCCTTCCACTGGCTGGACTAAGGATGAGAGACTAAGCCATGTTGGTCAGTCATGACCATGGTGACAATAAGGGCAGCCCACATATGTGCAGCAACAGGAAGAAAGAACCCCCATTCATAGATGACCTTGGTGAGAGGAACCTGGGTACCAGTCCTAGGCTTCATGCCTCTAAGTCACTAAGTAAAAGGAAAATAAGCATTTTACTTACTTGGATGAAAGTCTACCTTGAGTTTCTATTTTCTGCACAGGAATATATAACCTAATACTCTGGTTGTTACCTCAGCTTCTCACAAAACTTTTTTTTAAAGAATAACAATATCATTTCCTCCATGTATTTTTTCCAAGACCCCTTCATTTAAATAGTGCTTCTCTAAACTTTTGAAAAATGGTGAGCAAAGATATTCTATGATTAATTTCTCAGTGTCCCTTATACAAGAACACTTGTGCCATAGTCTCACTTAGATTTTGTTTTAGGAAAAAAAATTTTTTTAATTACTTTATATTTTCTGTGAAAAATTAACAGCTCTATGATGGACTAATTTTTATATGTACTACCAGGGAACTAAAGGCAATTATATTATCCCAGTATTATAATCTGTTCTAGTCACTAATGTTTTATTTCTTTCATCTTTATTTAAATCCATATTAAATGTTTTATTCTGTACTTTGACTTAACAAGGCATTGCAAATCTTTTAGTAATTAGGTAGGAAAACATATTTAGTAACTAAATAAATGAGAGCTAAATAGTGTACTTTAGACTATAATTTCTATAGAAACTCAGAGGACTGAGAAATTAAATAATCAGCAAAGCTTGCCAATATAGGTCCAGAGAATACCCTTGCTAAACTGGTACTCTATGGGGATAAAGTTCTCTCATTAGAATTCTTGGAAAATGTATATTTTCTATTCATTTATTGACAAATCAAATATCCATTGATATAAAAATGATTCTGGCATCTGTAGATAGGATTCTATTTAATAAAATATTTTCCTTCTTTTCTATAATGCTTTATTTGCATCTCCCAGAGTCATGTTTCAGCAAACACATTTTGGGAACAAGTTGAGATAAGAAAGTTTTCATTAAAAAGGTCAAATTTGAGACTGGATATTAAAGGATGTTTAAGACTTACATGAGGGATAGAGTCAGAAAATGGATGTCTGGGCAAAACAAAATCATAAGTATCCCTTGGGCATCTGTAGTACACTTGGTATGCATGGTGAATCATATAATCTTAGTGCTTGAAGACTTTGAGCTGCTATGTAATGGAAACCTAAATGACAGGCAGTCTTCTAAGCTCTGAGAATACACTTGTGAAAGGTAGGAACATAGAAGAAACATGGAAAATACACATAACAAGGATAGATAGAGCCAGCATGTCTAATGCTGAAAGTCAGGTTTAATGAAAAATGAGGTCTAAATTGTGGAGGTTCACTAACTTAAGGAGACAACATTGCCAGTGAAGACTACAAAAATTAAGACTTTGATCAGGGAAAAAGAATTCTAAAAGAAAATTCCAACAAAGTTTAGTATTTTTTTAAATAGTGGCATTTTCTTCCTATTACAGTTTGGAATTTCTGTTGCACAACTATATATTGTAAAATACTCTCTGTGTTATGAGTTACATGTTTGTGTCCCCCCAAATTCAAATATTGAAAGTACAATTCCCAATGTGATGATATTAGAAGATGGGGCACTTGGGAAGTAACTGAATCAGAGTAGAGCCCTCATGATGGGATTATGCCCTTATAAGAAGAGATGTGAGTTTATTTTTTTCTCTACTCTCTAACACATGATATCAAGGTATAAAGAAGAAATACTCATCCAGACAGGTAGGAGGGGTGGAGCTGGGGCAGATAGGATGTGGTGTTGTGGTGGCAGCAGCTGCAACTGCAGCAGGCCACAAGAAAGTGCAGTCACATGTTTTAAAAAGTAGGAAGGAACACCTGGGGAGTGCTCCCAGCACCAGACCAGACCACACAGCTCATGGTTCCAGCACCAGGGAAAATAAAGCCTCATTGCTTCTGACTGTGAAAACCAGTGGGGGTTGGGACAGAGGAAGAAACTGCCAGTCTCTTGGCAGAGTCTGCTTGTTTAGAGGCCTCCATGGTCCTAGAACATCTGCAAACCCACCCACTCTGAAAACGACAGCCTGGGCAATAGCTAGAGAGGTGCCAGTCCCATATGAAAGTGGGAGAAGTGACTGGAAAAGGGGCAAGTGCTGAAAAACGGCATTGTTCTCTCTCAGACCCCTACCCCACATACAGCACCACAACATGGTGAAGTGGGTCACCCTGTACTGATGAATACCTAATTCTCTACCCCTTACAACATAACATGAGTGACAGCTCTACCTAAGACACTGAGGCAAACAAACACAGGAGCCTGTCAAGATAAAGAGACAGAGAGGTATGGCACAAAAGAAGAAACAGATCAAGGTTCCAGTCAGAGAACTAAGAGAAGAGGAGATAATGAACCTAACAGATGAGGAGATAGTGAACTTAACAGATGAGGAGATAGTGAACTTAACGGACATAGAGTTCAAAACACTGATGATAAAGATGTTCACAGACGACATATATGCTTAAGTACAGCAAACACATAAGGGAAGAGGTGAAGGCTATGCTAAATGAAACGAAGGAAAATCCACACTAAACCAATGGTGAAGAGAAGGAAACTGGGGTTTAAATCGATGATTTGCAACATAAGGAAGAAAAACAGTCAACCAGTACAGAATCAGAAAATAAGAGTTGAAAAAAATGAAGAAAGGCTTAGGAACCTCTGGGACAACTTTAAACACACCAACATCCGAATCACAGGGATGCCAGAATGAGAAGAGGAAGAGCAACAAATTGAAAGCTTCTGTGAAAAAACAATGAATAAAAACTTGCAAATTTGGCAAAAGAAATAGACATACAAGTCCAGGAATCACAGAGAGTCCCAAACAAGCTAGACCCAAGGAGGACCACACCAAGACACATCATAATTAAAATGCCAAAGGTTCAAGATAGAGAGAGAATCTTAAAAGCAGCAAGAGAAAAGCAGAGAGTTACCTACAAAGGAGTGCCTATAAGACCATCAGCTGATTTCTCAAAAGAAACGTTGTAGGCAAGAAGGGACTGGCAAGAAATATTCACAAGGTGATGAAAAGCAAGGACCTACAACCAAGATTACTCTATCCAGCAAAGCTATCATTTACAATGGAAGGGTAGATGAAGTGCTTTCCAGACAAGGTAAAGCTAAAGGAGTTCATCATCACCAAGCCATTATTATATGAAATGTCAAAGGGACCTACTTAAGAAAAAGATCAAAACTATGAACATTAAAATGACAACAAACTCACAACTATCAACAACTGAATCTAAAAAATGAAAATGAAAATGAAAACAAAATCCAACTAAGCAAACCAGAATAGGAACAGAATCATAGGTATGGGGATCATTTGGAGGGTTATCAGGTGGGAGGGGTAAGGAGGATAAATGGGGAAGTGGTGCAAGGATTAAGAAGCATAAGTGGTTGGTACAAAAAGAAAGGGGGAAGTTAGGAATAATATAGGAAAGGGTGAAGCCAAAGAATGTTTATGCACAACCCATGGACATGAACTTAGGGGGGTGGGATTGCTGGAGGGAAGGGGAATACTGAGCAGAGGAGAACCAAGGGGAAAAAATTGGGACTACTCTAACAACATAATTAATAAAATATACTTTAAAAGGGGAAGAGAAAAAAGAAATATAAACAGTCCTTAAATGTGAAAAATGCTCAACTACCCTAATAATAAAGAAAATGCAAAATTAGAACTCTACCATAACACATTTTTTCAGTCATCTCATAAATATCTAAAGTTTGTTAACATGCTCTCTTAATGAATTCAAGACAAAATAAACAGTCTCATATATTGCTTATGGAAATATAAATTGATATTATTTTTGTTGAGAATAATTTAACAAAGCACTTAATATTTAAAAGATGTATAGCTTTTAAGCCTTTACTACTATTTTTGAACTTTATTTAAAAATATATTTGCACATGTGCAAACTAATCAGCAAATATTTTTTATTTCAACATTATCTTAATGAAAAAGAATGAGATAAATTTGAAAATCTATAAATAGGTGTCAGGATAAATGGAGATTATAGAATGAAATCTGCTGTGAAATAAATGAAGTTCTCTATGCACTGATATAGGAAGTGTTCAAAGATTTTTGTTATAAAACAAAATACAACAATATGTATATTAATCTTGTGTTATAAAATAAATAAAATTAAGGATATAAATTTCTACTTATTTTTATACATAAAAAATCTGGAAGAATATGCAAGGGAATTATAAGAATGATTATCTGCTTTGTAAAGAAACAAGTAAGGTAATAGAAAGAAAACAGTTGGGGAAAATGTTAGAGAAATTTTAAATATAAAAATTAAAAGTTGTTATATTTTTGAATTATGTAATGCATTGCATATTCAAAGAAATTCTATTTTAAAGGACTTTTGTTGCACTGATTTAGAAAAATATATAATTCAATGCGAGTCCTATTTACAAGTGATATAGATATAATAAAGGACACAAAAATGTTAAATATAAAGAAGAGAAAAAATAAATTTAAAAGGATTGAGATAATATAGAATGTGTTCTCACATTTAAAAGAATAAAAATAAAGATACCTTAAAATGTCTTTATATTTAATATTAAACAATATATTTTAAGTAATCCATGGTTTAAAAAAATCACTTGGTAGTTTAAAAAATGTTTTAAATTTAATAAAAACAAATACTTTAACAAAATTTCTAAAATACAGGCAAAATACTTCTAATAGAGGAAAAACAGCAAATATTTATAGGAATAAAATGCAAAAATAAAACTTTACCATGATATAATTTTTCAAACATTGAGTAAGCATTCATCTTACAAAATTAGAATAATAAATACAAAAATAAGAAGAAGAATGGAAATAATAAGGGAAATAAATGAAATAGAAAAGCAAACAAAAATAAAAAATCAATGGAAAGGTTGATTACTTGAAAAGATTAATAAAATTGGTTAATATCTGGCTAGTCTATAAAATAGAAAGAGAAAGATTAATGAGAGACAGAGACAGAAAGAGAAGTAGAGAGATTCAAGAGATAGAGATTTAACAATATCAGGAATTTAGAAAGGCCATCAATAAAGATTTCACATAATTCCAGTTTTGAGTAAAATGGAGTAAATACCCAATCTTTACCACTGAAAAAAACTATAAAAACTAAACACTCTACATGAACCAACTATTTGAGGACTCTGAAAATTAACAGGCTGGAAAAAAAAACAGAATTTGAAGTACCATTGAAACAGCAGTGAGTTTACCATTTATCTTCTTCTGTATCCTTAAGCCAGGGGCTGGGTGGAACATAGAAAAGTGTGTGTGTGCACATGGGGAGTGATGGGGGATGTAGGGACATCTGTAATAGTGTCAACAATTAAAAGAAAGGAAGGAAGGAGGGGAGGGAAGGAGGGAGGGACGAAGGAAGGGAAGAAAGGGAGGAGGAAGGAAGGAAGGAAAGGAGGAAGGAAACTTGTAAGTAAGAATTAATTGGATGAAAATAGGTTGAGGAGAGACCCTCTGATTCCAGCTCAAAAAGCAGGAAAGGGAAATCCTACTGTTCTGAGTGAGTCTTTCTTTCCTCTATTCTTCCACAGCCCAGTGCCCAGCCACCCTCTTGTGGTGGTAGCAGAGGCCCCAATGAGTCTTACAGGAAATAAACCTCTGAGAGAGGGGAAATTTCCATTCTAATTGGGGGAGCTATGCTCCCAAGATGACAGGTCAAATTAACTTTGTTTCTTTGCTGTCACACTACTCTCCCATTGCCTTTGCCCATGTCACTTGGGTACAGTCACAAAATTTCATGGCAAACATAATTCCCAGTTTTCTGACCAGTTAACTGAACAGGGAAACCCCATATAACCAGAAAATATTAATGAGATAATGGAAACGGAGGAGTTTTTTTTTAAGTAACACTATAAAGTTGTCAATGAACACAGAGGCTCAACCCCAAGCTATAAATAACTGCATCTGATTCTTGTCAGCATACCGAAGTGAGGTGGAGCTGCCTCCAACACCCTAGCTGGTTTGGAAACTAGTCTGTCCAGCAGAGGTTTCATAATCACGGCAGAACAAATCTACCCAGGACACTGTATTTTGTCTGGGTGGTTCCCTCTAGTGAAGGAAAAGGGAAGACCTCTATCCCTAATGCTTTTTATTGAGAAGGGTACACATGGGAGAGACAAGGTTAAAATTTATAAATCATCAATAGCTTTTAGATGCCTGTATTACAGTTGACAGTTATAGATTACAAGTATCAATACAGAGGGCACAGTGACCAGTCTGTGTCAGGGTCTATTACACATCTTAATGCCACACTGGTTTTAGGTGCAAGGTTTCATACATTCCTTGCTAGAGATTGTTTATGGTCTATTAAACATCTTAATGCCACACTGGTTTTAGGTGCAAGGTTTCATACATTCCTTGCTAAAGATTGTTTATAGTTAACTAAGAGATAAGAAAAAGCAGAGCAAGCTCCAAAGCATAATAAGCATTCTTTAAATCAAATTCTCATGAAAACCCTCTGAATGGCCTTCAGTCCTGTCTCCCACACAGACTTCCAGTGTTCTGTTGAGACTTAAAGTCTTCCTGAGGTGAGGGAAGCCTGGCTCACAGACAGGGCTACAATTCCCAAAACTACAGGGAGCGGTTCCCACATTGAAGTCTTTGAAAATTTAATTAACTGATAGAACATTCAAGTTCCAGAATAACTATTGATTGGCACACACTGGGGACAGATACAACTAATACTGCAAATCTTTAAAAACTAAACTGACATAGAATTTTAGCACAAAAAAGGTATGAAAATTATGATATTAATCTAACTAGGTTGATTTTTCATTAAATATTATTATGTTCATTGGATTCAAATAAGAACCTGCATCTTATGACATAATATTCAGTGTTTAAGGTAAAATCAGCATACAAAAAACAAACAAAAAAAATCTCAACTCACCTTGAAATAGAAAACCAAGAAAAATCAAGGCTGAGAAAGAGAAATGTTAGGATTATCGAACAAAAATCTTAGAAGAACTAATACAAAATGCTCCAACAATCAATCATAAACATTCTTAAAATAAATGGAAAAATAGAGAATATCAGGAAAGAAACAGAAAATACATAAACAAATAGATTTAAAATGACAAAATAAAGAGCGACTGAAAATAGACCAGTGGAAAATTTTAAATCTAAAGAGAAAAAAGAATTTTAAATGAACAGTATTTCAGGCACCAGTAGGACAGTAACATTAATGTCTAATGTTCAAATAATTAGATTCTATTAAAGAAAAGAAAAAACATTGTGCTGAGAAAAATATATAAAGAAATAATGGCTGAAAATATTCCGTGTATGAAGCAGGACAAAACTCTACAGATTTAAGAAGCTCAGTGAACTCCAAACAAAATAATACCATAGAAATTTATGCCCAGACAAATCATAATCAACTGCCAAAACTAAAAACATAGTAAACACATTGAAAGTATCCTAATATAAACAATGCATAACCTTTACAATAACAACAGTTTGGAATACTGTGGATTTCTCATAAGAAGTTATCAATGGCCAGAGAAATTGTCACATTATTTTTTTAATTTTAAAAGAGAACTGTCATCCAGAAGTATATTTTCAGTAAATATATCTTTCAGAAATTAAAGTGAAATAAAGACTGCATTAGTTTGTTATGGCTAGTATAATAATGTCACACAAATTGGGTGGCTTAAAAACAGAAATTTATTATGTCACAACTTTGAATAGTAGAAGTCTAAAAACAAGGTGTCGGGGGGTAGATTTTTTCTGAGAGACTGGATGAAAGGATCTGTTCCAGGCAGGACTTTTCCTTTGGCCATGTTCTCCCTGTGTCTCTTCAAATCATTGCTCTTCTTGTGTGTGCCTCTGTGTCCCAATTTCCTATTTTTATGAGAACATTAGTCATATTAGATTAATGTCCACTCAAATGATCTCATTTTAACTTTATTATTTCTGTAAGAATACTATCTTCAAATAAGGAAACATTCTGATGTGCAGGAGGTTATGATGTTTTTAGTTAGAGGTGGGGCCACAAACCAACTCATAACAAAGACATTCTCAGAAAAAGAAAAATTAAGCAAATTAACTGCTACACCTACTCTAAAAGAATTGCTAAAGGAACTTCTTTAGACAAAAGTTAAGTAGCATTGAAAAGAAACTTGAAATATCAGAAATAAAAGACTGTGTCTTTAATATCTGGGTAAATATAAGAGATTAGTTCTCTTTAGTTCTTTAAAATATGTTTGACAGTTGAAACAAAAATATGGCACTGTATGTTGTAGTTTTCAATGTATATAAATAAAATATATTACAACTATAGTGTAAAGGTGAGAGGGTAACTGAAATTCTGTGATAATGTTTTTAAATTCCACTTAAGTGGAAACCTGTTGATTTTAAGTAGACTATGAAAAATTAAGTATTATTGTAATCCCTAAAATAATCACCATACTAACCAGAGAGGTATAGTCAAAGTTACTACATATATTAAAATAAAATGCATAAAAAATAACTTCAAAGAAAACAGGAAATGTGTGACAAAGAAATAACCAAACTAAAAAAGAAAGGTACAAACAAAAAACAAATAGCAAAATGGTAGACCTAAATTAAAACTTCTTAATAATTTTATTATATATAAATATACCAACTTAAAGACATGAGTTGTGAAAACAGATTTTAAAAACATGATCCAATTATATGTTGTCTACAAAAAACTAACTTCAAATATAAGTAATTTAAATTAAGAGTAAGGAAATATATATATCATGCAAAACTATTAAAAAAAACCTGAAGGTGTGACATTAACAAAATGGTGAACTAAGAAGCCCAAATTCTTGTTTCCCCAAAGAAACACTGAAAGAAAAACTAGTCTGAACCAACTTTGTAGGATTTCTGAATGACAACAACAAAATGTCCAATAAAAGAAAAGCTATCTTCAAAATAAAAGGATAGTGCTGTAGTACTCTTATTCACTTTTATCTCACCCTCTCACCAGCATAATGATAGAATTGGCCTAAGCAGGCATCAGCCCAATTCCCAAACCCTTATCTCCCTCAAAACAAAACAAAACAAAACAAAAGTTACAAAGCAGAACTTATTGGTAAATTATTGTGTACACCTTTTCTAACCTGTCAGATGTATACATGAAACACTGATGTAAAACCCTCTTTATTCATAACTAGAAATACAGATAGGGAAAGTGACAGGAACCACTCATAAAAGCTACATGGCAGAATATAAATCTACAGATGCCTATGGCAAAAGAATACAAGGAGAGACATACACTAGTGGCCTATATTAAATCCTAGAGGAGAAACTGAAGTAAGACTCTTTGAAAATGAGGACATTTAAAAACAGCTGGGTATACAGTAATTTTAAAATCTATGCCCAGAAAAATCATAATCAACTGAGCATAGCATATGCCTACGCAAGATGCATGCTCAGAAAAGTCCTAAACATTCAGCTGAGACTGATCTCTGGGCTCAGAACAAGCCAACCTAAGTGATAAAGGAGTTCCCCAGTAGAAAGCGAAACTGAATACTGTGAGAAGTGATTGTTTTTCTGTGTGTGTGTGTGTGTGTGCGCGTGTGTGTGTGTGTGTGTGTTTGTTGTTATTTTGTTTGTTTCAGGTCTTAGCATTCAAGTAAATTTCTGTCAAAACATTAGCTGGGCACAAGCTAAAAGATTAGTGATTACACAGTGCAAGCAATAGTATGTATTAAAAAAGTTTAGAAAAGTCTCAAAAGAAAAGAACTACTGCAGCTTTCAACAAACAAAAAAATTGTAAACCCAGGGTAAGAAAGAGAATCTGATTTCCCAATCACTACATTATAATAGTCATGTGCCCAATTTTCACAACACCACCACCACCAAAAACAAGGTATATAAAAAAAAAAAAGCAGAAAAACAGTTCACTTAAAGGAGCAAAATAAGTAAATAAACACCATCCCTGAGAAATACTAAATATCATAAATAGTACAAGGACTTTAAAATAATTGTGTCAAATATACACAAAGAGTTAATGGAAAACATGGGCAGGGAACTAAATAAAATTAGAAAAATAATATATAAAAAATAAAATATAAACAAAGAGAAATTATTAAAGAGAACCAAACAGAAATTCTGGAGCTAAAAGAAAAATAACTGAAAAAAAATTCATTAGAAGAGTTCAACAGCAGCTTGAGCAGGCAAAAGAAACAATCAGAAACATTTAAGACAGGACAATTAAAATTAGTCTGAGGAACAGAAAAATAGGAAGAAAAGTAAAACAGCCTGAGGACATATGAAACACTATTAAGTTAACAAACATACAAATTATGGAGTCCCAGGAGAAGAGAGAGAGAAATGGGAAGAAAGATTATTTGAACAAAATGGTTGAGAATATCCAAAATTTGATGAATCATGTTTAATCCATAAACACAAGAAGCACAACAAACTTCAGGTAGGATAATCTGAAGAGACCTACACAAAGACACATTAAAATAAAATTGTTGAAAGGCAAAGAAAGAATTATGAAAACAGTGAGAGAAAAGCAACTCGTTAAATACAAGGGATTCTCAGTAAGATAATGAGCAGATTTCCTATTAGAATCATATGCCAAAAAGAAGTGGAATATATTCAAATTATTGAAAGGGGGAAAAAAACCTGTCAACCAACAATTCTATATCCAACAAAACTATTCTTTAAAATATGAGAGAGAAATTAAGAGATCCCCAGATAAACAAAAACTAAGAGAGTTCTAGAGCTTCACTCTAAGAAATGTTAAAGAGGCCCTGACTGGGTAGCTCAGTTGGTTAGAGCATTGTCGTGATATGGCAAGGTTACAGATTCAATGCCTGGTCAGGGCACATAAAAAATCAACTAATGAATGCATAAATAAGTGGAACAACAAATCAATGTTACTCTCTCTCCCCTCCCTTCCTCTCTCTCTCTAAAATCAATAAACATATCCTCAGTTGAGGATTTTGTAAAAATGTTTAAAAAGAGTTTTACAGGCTGAAATAAAGGGTCAGGGGCTTCACTGGTGAATTTTATTAAATGTTTAAAGAAGACAACACCAATCCTTCTCAAACTGTTCCAAAAATTGAATGGAAGAAAACTAACTCAACCTATGATCCCATCATTTTCCTGATAGCAAAGCCAGACAAAGTTACTATAAGAAAAGAAAAGTACAATTTCCAGTCAAGAAGGCAAGTAGGAAGATGCGGCATTCACCACCTCCCATAACTGCATAAAAAAATTAAAGTAAATTATAGAAAAATGAACCAGATAATCATCTGAAACTAGCTGAAATGATGTTCTATAACTAAGGATATAAAGAAGAAGCCATATTAGAGCTGGAAAGAGAAATGGAGATGCAAAAAGGGCTGACCCCACACCCATGAATCCACTTGAGGAGCAAGAGGCCTCAACCCCCACACTGGGCTCCCTAGCCCAGAACACAGTGCCAAAAAGAGGGTCCCACAAAACGTCAGGCTGTGAAAGTCAGTGGGAATTCTATTAGTCTCGGTGAGACAAAAGCCTGCATCTCTTAAATTGCCAACACACAGATCTTCACTTGCAGATACTCACTCATCCTATGCTCCAGGGAAGGGACAGCAATTGGGGTTGCCAGAGACATACAGGGAGAAAATGAGTTCTGTGGTTCTAAGGCAAAAGCAGGAAGGATGACTGCTTTAATACCTGTGTTTAGCCCTCATCCAGTGAACAGACATGGGCCATTTTTTTTCTGTGTTAATCACTCTCCCCATACAGCAAAATCTGATCTTGTACTAACCTGGTGAACTCTAGTAGCTCCACCCTGGTGATTCCCTGAAACCCTGCTGTGCAACTTGTGCATGGCCTGAGAATGTCTCAGCACCACCCAGGCTAGGCCCGCTTTGCAGTATTTCTTTTAAAACTCTTAAGAAATTCTGGTTAAGCTCAGGGAGTGCCAGAGACATTCAGGGAAAAATTGAGTTGTGTAGCTTCAGGGAGAGAGATGGAAGGGTGCCTGCAATTGTCCTTGTGTTGAACCATCCTCTTTCATGGCTAATGGGTGTCATCATTTCTGGATTGGCCCCTCACCACACAGCTAAATCTGATTCTGTATTAGCCTGTTGAACTACAATAGATTAACCATGCCAACTCACTGAGACACTGCCCTACCCACTTGCACACACCCAAATCTCTTACAGCAATTGAGCCTTATGAAGAGTTGGCATGAGGAAGTAGGTACTAGCATGTCTTGAGTCACTTACTAATCTGCCCTGGACTCAGTCCTGCTGACAGCCAACCTCAATTCACAATATAGTCTTTCCTACATGCATCCAGGCCAAGCACAAGCAGCTACCAACCACAGATTGTTTTGTAACTCCTACCAGGTAACTCTGGTATGATCACAGGCACTGTCTGATACTGACCTGCTCTGGATTTCCTCCAATAAGTCCCCCCAAAAAACCAACACATCTGGCGAACAGCTTCAGACCACAACATAGTCCCACCTGATTAGCTCCACAAGCAACACACCCAAAAGAGAGGTCTCAGCAGAAAGCAGACCTTGCTGGGACAAATTCCATGTCATGGAGTCAGCTCCTGCACAGCAGTTCGAACACTGTGTTATTGGCCAATACTCAAAGCCAACCAACAAATATTGATGAACATAAAGGGAGAGATAAAAAATAATAGTCATAGTAAGAAACTTTAACACCCCATTGACATCAATGGATAAATCTTCCAGGGAAAAAATCAACAAAAAATTAGAAGGCTTAAATGACACATCAGACCAGATGAATTTGATATTTTTAGAGAATTTCACTCTAAGGCAGCAGAATAAAAATTCTTTTCAAATGCACATGGAACATTTTCTAGAATAGATCACATGTTAGGCCACAAAACAAATGCAATAAATTTAAGAAGATTGAAATTATAACATGCATTTTCTCTAAAAATAGTGGTATGAAACTAGAAATCAAGAGAGAAAAAACTGGGAAACATACAAACACATGGAGGCTAAATAACATGTTATTAAACAATGAATGGGTTGACAATGAAATCAAAGATAAAATCAAGATATGTTGGTCCCAGTGAAAACACAGCAACCTAAAATCTATGAAACACAATAAAAGAAGTCTTAAGAGGGAAATTCATAGCAATACATGCTTACAAGAAACATCTAAAACCAGAAAACTCTCAATAGATTCTAGCTTTATGCCTAAAAAACTAAGAAAAGAACAATAAACAAGGCCCGAAGTGAGTAGAAGAAAGTAAATAAGAAAGAAGAGAGGAAAAATAAATTAAATAAAATCTAAAAAAAAAAAATACAAAAATCAATAAACCAAGAGCTGGTTCTTTGTAAAGATAAACAAAATAGGTAAACCTTTAACCAGACTCATCAAGAAAAAAAGAGTGAGGATCCAGATAAATAAAATCAGAAATGAAGAGAAGTAACAACTGACTCTATATAAATACAAAGGATTCTAACAAGACATTAAGAAAAATTATATAACAACAAATTGAACAATGTAGAGTAAATGGATAAATTTCTAGAAATATACAATCTTCCAAGACTTAATAAAAAAGAAACAGATAATCTAAACAGGCTGATTACTGCTAACAAAATAAAATCAGTAATCAAAAATTCTCAACAAACAAAAGTCTTAGACTAAAGGGCTTAATCGATGAATTTTAACCAGTATTCAAAGAAAAATTAACACCTTTACTTCTCAAACTATTCCAGAAAATTCAAGAGGAAAGGCTTGCAAACATGTTTTACTAGAACATCATTACCCTAATTCTAAAACCAAAGAAATTACACACAAAAAAAAAAAGAAAAAGAAAAAGAAAAAGTTATAGGCCAATGTCCACGATGAACATAGATGCAAAAATCCTCAACTAAATATTAGCAAAATGAAGTCAGAAATATATTTTTAAAATCATACACCATGATCAACTGAAATTTATTCATGGGATGCAGATAGCTTAATGCTATATAAGGCTAAGTATTCCAACAAAAATATTAGAACTGATCAATGAATTCTGTAAACTAGGAGATTATAAATTAATATTTGAAAATTAGTTGCACTTCCATATATCAATAATAAACTATCCAAAAGAGAAATTAAGAAAAACAACTTTATTTATAATTACATCAAAAAATAAAATACCTAGGAATAACTTAACCTATGACATAAATAACCCATACTCAGAAAAATATAAGACACTAAAAAAAAAAATTTGAGGAAGATACAAATAAATGGAGGAATATAACATGCTAATATATAGAATTAACATCATTAAAATGGCCATACTACTCAAAGCAATCTAGATTCAATGCAATCCCTGTTAAAATACCAGTGGATCTTCCAGCCAAGATGGAGGCTTAGAATGACACATTTGGTCTCCCTCTACAATTAGAAAGGAATACAACTACCTCAAAACAAAAGATAACTAGAAATTCCAGAAAATAAAACTACACAGAAGCCCAACGTAAGAAGTTATAAACCAGCGGAGCTCGTCAGACAGGTAGGAAGAGCGAAATCGGGTGGTGCTGTTTGTGGTAGCACCAGGGACAGCAGCAGGGAGAGCAATCCTGGCTGCAGTCGAACCCCGGCAGCTCCCGACCCCAACGCTGGAAAAGGCAGCACCCGCATTGCCTCAGACAGTGAGACCCAGAGGGCGGGAGGACAGATCCCAGTCTCCCAGCGGAGAATAACGGCAGGAATCCATCTTAGACCCCCACCCTCACACAAAGTGCCACAGCGCCCACGAAAAAGGTTGCAGATCACCACCGGTTGCTGGATAGTGACAACAAAGCGCCACAGCACAGCAAAAAAGGTTGCGGATCGCCACTGGTCACCAGGTAGTGACGAAAAAGCGCCACAGCGCGGTGAAAAAGATAGCAGATCACCGCCAGTCACCGGGTTGTGATGAGTACACAGGCTCCGCCCCCTATAGCCAGCTCAAGAAGCAAAACAAACACAAATCTGTCAGAATGAGGCAGACAACTATAGACATCTTGGTGACACAGCTCATCAGGCAACAGATGAAGAATCTGACAGATGAACAAATAAGAAACCTTTCAGAGGCTCAATTCATTGCTATAGTCATTAGGTGGCTTACAGAATTAACAAAAGATTTGGAACAAGACGAGAAAGGATTGAAAGCCACTCATGCTGAAAAGAACAAAAACACATACGAGACAAGTGGTGAGGAAATAAAATCCAGAGATCAAATCAATGAACCGGAACATAGGGAAGGAACAAACAGTCAACCAGTGCGGAAAGAGGAAACAGAAAGCAAGGAAAGTGAGGAGGAGATCAGAAACCTCTGGGACAGCTATAAGAGATCAAACATATGGATTATAGGATTGCCACAGGGTGAAGACAAAGAACTAGAAATTGAAAAATTATGTGAAAAAGTAATGAAGCAGAACTTCCCGAATTTGGGGAATGAAATAGACTTACAGGTCCAGGAAGCACAGAGAGTTCCAGAAAAACTGGACCCAGGGAGAAACACTCCAAGACACATTATAATCAAAGTGTCAAAAGTTAAAGATAAAGAGAGAATCTTAAAAGCAGCAAGAGAGAAGAAAAGAATCATGTACAAAGGGGTCTCAATTAGACCATCAGCTGACTTCTCAAGGGAGACCCTGCAGGCAAGAAGGGACTGGCAAGAAATATTCAAAGTAATGAAAACCAAAAACCTACAGCCACAAATACTCTATCCAGTGAAGCTGTCATTCAGAATAGAAGGGCAGAGAACATGCTTCCAGGACAAAGTAAAACTGAAGAAGTTCATTAGATCCAAACCATTGTTATATGAGATGTTAAAGGGACTTGTTTAGAAAAAGGAGAATCAAAACTATGAACATTAAAATGAAAACTGCATCACAAGAACCAACAACAGAAGCTAGGGAATTGAAACAAAGGCAAACTAAATAGGCAACAAGAGTGGAAAAAGAACTATAGGTATGAGGAACATACTGGAGGGGGGGGTCAGCAGGGAGGGGGCAGGGAAAGTGGGAGGGAGATAGTACAGAAATTAAGAAGCATAGTAGGAGGGAATGGAATAGACAGGAAGATGTTAAGAAGAACTATATGCACAATCAATGGACATGGACTAAAAGGGGGGGACAACTGGAGGGAGGGGGACCACTGGGTGGAGGGGAGCAGAGGGAAGGGAAATTGGGATAACTGTAACAGTACAATCAATAAAACATATTTTAAAAAATACCATTGGCACTTTTCACAGAACTAGAAAAAGTAATTCTAAAATTTATATGGAACTGCAAAAGACCTTAAATAGCCACAGCAGTTTTGAGATAGAAGAACAAAGTTGGAGGTATCATGTTAGCTGATATTAAACTATACTACAAGACTATAGTAATCAAAACAACATGGTACTGGAATAAAAACAGACATAGATCAAAGCAACAGAATAGAGAGCCCCCAAATTAACCCACAGCTATATGGTAAATTAATATATGACAAGGAGACAAGAACCTACCATGGGGTAATGGCAGTCTATTTTTAAATGGTGCTTGGAAAGTTGGACAGATACATGCAAAAAATGAAACTAGACCACCTTCTTACACTATAAACAAAAATAAACGCAAAATGAGTTAAAAATTCAAATGCAAGACTCAAACCCATAAAACTTCTAGAAGAAAACATAGGCAAAAAACTCTGAGATTTATCTTAGTAAATTTTTTTTTCTGAAAAATCTCAGATAAGGAAAATAAAAAACAAACAGGAAAACACAAAACCGAAATGGTTTTGCATGGCAAAGAAACCATAAACAAAATAAAATGACAACAAATAAATGAAAGAAGATATTTGCCAAAGATACATCTAATAAGAAGTTAATATCCAAAATTTATAAAGAACTCCTACAACTCAGCACCAAAAAATAAAGCAAAACAAACAATCCAATAAAAAGTTGGCAGAGGACCCAAATAAACACTTATCCAAAAAGGTAATACAGATGGCCAATGAACCTATGGCACTACTCATTAAAGAAATGCAAATTAGAACCACCATGAGATATTCTGCTCACATCTAACAGAATGGCTATTATCCATAAATAAACAAGCAACTAGTTTTGTAAGGATGCGGACAAAAGAGAATTCTTGTGCATTATTGGTGATATTGCAAATTGGTACAACCATTATGGAAGGCATTATAGAGGTTCCTCAAAAATTTGAAAATAGAACTATATTATGACCCAGCAATTCTATATCTGGGTATATATCCAAAGAAATTTAAAACACTAATTTGAAAAGACATAACCACCCCTATGTTTATTGCTGCATTAGTTAGAATAGCCAAGGTATGGAATCAACCCAAGTGCCCATTAACAAGTTAATAAATAAGTACACATACACAATGGAATGTTACTTGGTCATAAAAAAAAACACAAAAACTTACCATTTTATACAATATGGGTGGACCTAGAGAATATTATAAGTGAAGTAAGTCAGACAAAGATAATTACCATATTATTTTACTTATATTTAGAATCTAACAAAGAAAATAAGTGAACAAACAAAACAGAAACAGGTATAAAGATCAAACTCAGGGTTTCCAAATGGAAGAGGCTGGGGGACTGAGTGAAACATGTAAGGAGAGTAAGAAGTTCAAATTGACAATTATAAAATAATCACAGGAATGTAAAATAAAGCATAGGGAATACATATAGTCAGTAATATTGTAATAACTACAGATGATACCAGATGGGTACTAGAATTACAGAGGGACCACTAATTATTATATAATGGTCTATCTACTATGCTGTGTACCTGAAAATGATGTAATATAATACTGAATGTCAACTGAAAAAAATAATAAATATTCCTAATGAATATTACATGAAAATACTCAACAAAAAACCAGAAAACTGAATTCATCAACTTATTAAAAGTATTATACAGCACAATCAAGTGGGACTTATTTTTGAAATAAAAAGGTGCTTCCATAAATAAAAGTAATCAATATATACTACATTAACAGAATGAAGGGGGAAAATCCACTTGATTATATCAATTAATGAAGCAAAAGCATTTGACAAAATTTAATACACTTGCTTGATTAAAGAAGTACATCCAATAATCTAGGAATAGAAGAAAACAAATTAATAGAAAAAAATGTGATAAAGGCCATATATGAAAAATCTACAGCTAATGTCATGCTTAATGGTGAAAGACTAAAATCTTCTCTCCTAAGGTCAGAAACAAGACAAGAATGCTTGTTTTTACCACTTGTATTCACTGTCGTTTGGAAATTCTAACAAAAGCAATTAGACAAGAAAATAAATAAATAAAAGACACTCAAAGTTAAACTATACATTTTTATTTGAGTATGTTTTTTCTAGATTTGTATTTAATTTTAAAATAAGATTTTTAAAACCAACTGCTAATTATATTTCAGAGTACAATTAAATATCTTGCAGAAAACTAGTACCCCCACAAAGAATGCCTATGAAAACTAGATAAAATGCAAACAAAAACAGGAAGAATTACTTCTTTTAGGCATTAGAGAATTTCAAAGGCAAATATGACTTCATGGACAAACACCATGTAGAGAGAAAAAGAAAAACACAGAGGAAAGCTAACATTCTGCTTTTCTTGTTTTCAGAATATTTGCTAATTCTTAGCATGAACTAAATCAGAGATTACAGTCAGGGTCTACTGATAGGAGGCAGAGGCAGCAGCATAAATTTTGGCTATTCCAATTAGGTTTAGAGATAGAAATTAGAGATCAGGACTGACAAAGCAGCCATATAAGGAAAGTGTAGGACACTAGTGGAAAAGATATGCAAGCAAATGAGCCTGGTGTTCTAATGCCAAATTTTTGAATTCCTCTAAGCAGGAGGATAGGAAGCTAGGTGGGAAACTACTAAATGGCTGAAGGATGGTTTCCACAAAAGAGACAAAAATCCATAACCTTCCAAGGAGGAATAGATCTAGTAAGAAAGCCCAGATTCTAGGTTCAGTCCTGATGGCAAAGAGGGAGGACCATTGGTTAACAAAGCCTTACAAAAATTACAACACACATCTAGACAGCTGAAATCTTGATTATGTTAATCTGTGATGAACAGAACAGAAACAATACAAGAAGAGCTAATTACAAAAAATTTTTCAAAACTGACTGAAGATAGGATGCCATAGTATATAGAATCCTTACAGACCTCAGGCAAGAAAGAAACAAAGAAAACCACACTTAGAAACATCAGAGTAAAACTATTGAGAAAATTATTAAAATGTCATTGAGAAACAAAGAAAAAAATCCTTAGATAAATGATAAAGTAGACTATTTTTATGGGCAAGAGAACTCATTATTACAATATAATAGACTTTGCAAAATAACTTATAAATTCAAAGCCATTTCAAACAAAACTCCAATAGGATATTTCATGCAGTCTGACAAGCTGTGTCTAAGATGTATTTGAAAGAGTAAGGAAATATGAAGACACTCCTAAAAATGAATGAAATGAAACACTTGTTCTACAACAGATTGAGGCTTTTTATAACACAATGTGGTATAAGTTCAAAAATAGATAAATGACCCAACAGTATGGAAAAAAAATGTCTAAAATTAAACCCAGGTATAACGTAAAACCTATTTCATTTGCGTGCTGTGATGGTAAATCCTGGGAAGAGGAAATTTTTGAATGCTATTGGGCAACAGATTGTCCATATGGAAAAAAAGGAATAAAATGGTAATCACTACACTAAATTTGACATGAAAACAAGTATCAGGTGGATTACATTCTATGAATAGTAAGATTCAAAGCATAGAGAAAAAAAGTAAGACTTTTATCCATATTGGGGTTAGTAAAAGATTTTTTTAAGTATATTTTATTGATTATATTGTTACAATAATTCCAATTTTTCCCCATTGCTCGCCTCCGCCCAGCACACCCCTCCCCCAGCAATCCACCCCCCCAAGTCTATGCCCAGGGGTCGTATATACAATCTCTCCCGCTTCACCTTTTCATATGTTCTTTTTCTTTTTATAAAAATTAATTAATTAATTAATTAATTAATTATTTTAACAATAAAAAACAACAATCCCTCCCTCTCAGACTTAAAACCCTTTATAATCTTATAAAGGACAATGGGCAAAGATCATGAATTCCTCTAGCTGCTTCAAGCTGCACATGATCGGCGTCCTACCTACCCTTGGGTTCAGAAATCCCTAATAAGAGTGGGGGTGTGGAGGGGAGGGTGGCCTTCCCACATGGGGAAAAATCATGCAGACTCCAGGTCCGTTGGCTGTCCCCAGAAAACGGCACACTTGGTTTAAGAGGCTGGCATCCTTGCTGTATTCTGGGGGCAACAGGATTGGCAACAGGGTTAAAAGACATCATTCAGTCCATAACCACTAGATGACAAAAGACAGGTATTAATTTTTCAATATCCCACATTAGGGGAAAAAAGGGCTTCTTTGGAAGAAGGTGTGCCAGACACATCTCACCTGTCCAAAACCCTTTGGCCCATTATACTTAGCTTGGGCTGAGGGAAATATTTTTGGTTTCCCCCCATTCAGACCTCTGGGCTCTTTCTGTCCAAGCCATTAGGATAGAAAAGAGAAACCAGTTTTAAAGTGAAGCCCACAGACCACCCCATTCTTCACCAACCCAGCCACTTAGTTCAGCCAAACCATTGAGTCTCAGGAGGGAGCGATGCAGAAAGGATTAAGTGAACCCTTTACGTACAGACAATCACTCAGGTAATGAGATCATAGGTTATGCTCTATGAAAACAGAAAACACATGTTAATTTCCGAAACATAACCCACAAACAAGTCTCTAAATCTGTAAGACTGTCTTATTGGAAAGAAATCCAGTTGCTAGGCATTTGACATTCTTCTTGCCTGTAAGTTAAACATCTTTGATGATACCACAGACATAGTTTAACTTTCAAATGAAAACAAATTTTAAATAAAAAGAAACTTTAAAGACAGTTAGTTGCACTACTTTATAGTCTACCACTGAGCATTGTGATTTTCCTGGAATCATGATATTTCTCTCTAAAGGGACGCATAAGTCCATTTTTAATTTATCCTGTTCATTTGCGTAAACACAACAAGAGCAGCAAATGATCTATTAATGACTGGTCTTATTAGTTTTATGCAAAGAAACTTACGTCATTACTTACTTCTTTAGAATGCCAAACTCTGGAGGGATCAGATAGGGAGAAAAATATACAGTGTGAAGGAAAATTCTTGTCCTTCCAATATTCACTGAACTTGAATTTCCATTCTTCATATTTTCATTTTTCCCCCACTGAAAATTTTTTGTTTGTTTATTCATTACAGTTGTTCCACTTCATTTCCCCCTTTTGCTTCTCTACACCCTGCCCCCTGTCCTCCCATATTCAGTCCCCACCCAGTTATCCATGTCCGTGGGTCATTTATACATGTTTTTTGACTAGACCCTTTCCCTACTTAACCCCTTCTCCCCCTCCCGCCTCCCCCCCTTGTTACTGTTAGTTTATTCCTTGTTTACTGTTTACATACCTCTGGTTCAATTTTGCTCATTTGTTAGTGTTGCTCATTAGTTTCCGGTAATAGGTGATAGCATAAGGTGTTTTTCTTTCATTGCCTGGCTTATTTCGCTAAGCATAATTCTCTCTAGATCCATCCATGGTATTGCAAATGGTAAAAGTTCCTTCCTCTTTCTGCTACATAGTACTCCATTGTGTAAATGTATCCCAGTTTTTTGATCCACTCATCTGCAGATGGGCACTTAGGTTGTTTCCAGCACTTGGCTATTGTAAATAGTGCTGCTATGAACATAAGGATGCATAGGTTCTTCTGAATTGGTGTTTCAGGATTTTTCAGATATAATCCAAGCAATGGAGTTGCTGGTTCAAAAGGCAGTTCCATTTTTAGTTTTTTGAGGAAATTCCAAACTGTTTTCCATAGTGGCTGCACCAGTCTGCATTCCCACCAGCAATGCACTAGGGTTCCCGTTTCTCCTCATCCTCTCCATCACAAGTTGTTTGTTAATTTGTTGATGATGGCCATTCTGGCTGTTGTGAAGTGGTATCTCATTGTGGTTTTTATTTGCATCTCTGTGATGGCTAGTAATGTTGAGCATTCTTTCATACGTCTATGGACCCTCTGTATGTCCTCTTTAGAGAAGTGTTTGTTCAGGTCCTTAGCCCACTTTTTAATTGGGTTGTCTGTGTTCTTGGTGTTGAGTCGTATGAGTTCTTTATATATTTTGGAGATCAATCCCTTGTCTGAGATGTCATTGGCGAATATATTTTTCCATATGGTTGGTTTCCTTTTCATCTTGCTGATGTTTTCTGTAGCTGAGCAGAAACTTTTTAGTTTGATGTAGTCCCATTTGTTTATTCTTTCCTTTATTTCCCTTGCCTTAGGAGATATGTTAGTGAAAATGTTGCTACGTGGGATATCTGAAATTTTCCTGCTTATTTTTTCCTCTAGGACTTTTATTGTGTCACAGATTACATTTAAGTCTTTGATCAATCTTGAGTTTACTCTGGTGTATGGTTAAGTTAGTGGTCTAGTTTCATTTTTTGCATGTCCCTGTCCAATTCTCCCAACACCATTTGTTGGAGAGGCTCTTTTCACTCCGTTTTATGTTCATTCCCCCTTTGTCAAATATTAGTTGTCCATATAGACCCGGGTTTATTTCTGGGCTCTCTATTCTGTTCCATTGATCTATATGTCTATTCTTATGCCAGCACCAGACTGTTTTGATTACCGTGGCATTGTAGTATAGTTTGATGTCGGGTATTGTGATTCCTCCTACTGTGTTCTTCTTCCTCAAAATTGCTGTAGCTATTTGGGCTCTTTTTTGGTTCCATATAAATTTTTGAAGTATTTGTTCTAGGTTTGTGAAATATGTTGCTGGTATTTTAATAGGGATTGCATTGAATCTATAAATTGCTTTGGGTAGTATGGACATTTTAATGATGTTGATTCTTCCCATCCATGAGCATGGTATATGCTTCCATTTATTTGTATCTTCTTTAATTTTTTTCTTCATGTTATGTAGTTTTCTGAGTACAGGTCTTTTACCTCCTTGGTTAAGTTTATTCCTAGGTACTTTATTTTTATTATTGCTATGGTAAATGGGATTTTTCTTTCAGTTTTTATCTCTGAGATTTTATTGTTGCTGTACAGAAATGCCTTCAATTTCTGAAAAATGACTTTGTACCTTGCTATTTTGCCAAATTCACTTATTATGGAGAGTAGTTTTTTGTGGAGTCTATAGGGTTTTCTATGTACACTATCATGTCATCTGCAAATAACGACAGTTTTACTTCCTCTTTTCCAATTTGGATGCCTTTTATTTCTCCTTCTTTTCTGATTACTGTGGCTAGAACTCCCAAGACTATGTTGAATAGGAGTGGAGAGAGTGGACATCCTTATCTTTTTCCTGACCTCAGGGGGAATGTTCTCAGTGCTTGCCCGTTGAGTATAATGTTGGCTTCAGGTTTCTCATATATGGCCTTTATTATGTTGAGGTATGCTTTCTCTATTCCCATTTTGCTGGGAGTTTTCATAATAAATGGGTGTTATACTTTATCAAATGCTTTTTCTGCATCTATTGATATGATCATGTGGTTTTGTCTTTCATTTTGTTTATGTGGTGTATTACATTTACTGATTTGCGAATATTAAACCATCCTTGCATCCCTGGGATGAATCCCACTTGATCGTGGTGTATGATCTTTCTAATGTGTTGCTGGATCCGATTTGCCAATATTTTGTTGAATATTTTAGCATCTATGTTCCTCAGCGATATTGGCCTGTAGTTTTCTTTCTCTGCTGTGTCTTGATCTGGTTTTGGAATTAGTGTAATACTGGCTTCATAGAACGAGTTTGGAAGTCTTCCCTCCTCTTGGATTTTTTGGAATAGTCTGAGAAGGATAGGAGTTAGTTCTTTCCTAAATGTTTTGTAGAATTCACCTGTGAAGCCGTCCGGTCCAGGGCTTTTGTGTGCCAGGAGTGTTTTGATTACTGCTTCAATTTCACTAGTTGTTATTGGTCTACTCAGGTTTTCTGCTTCTTCTTGATTCCATTTTGGAAGACCAGATGTTTCCAGAAATTTGTCCTTTTCCTCTAGGTTGTCAAATTTCTTGCCATACAGTTGTTCATAATAATTTCTTATAATTCTTTGTATTTCTGTGTTATCGGTTGTGATTTCTCCTCTTTCGTTTATGATTTTATTTATTTGGGTCCTCTGTCCTTTTTTCTTGATGAGCCTGGTTAAAGGCTTGTCAATTTTGTTTATCTTTTCAAAGAACTAGCTCCTACTTATATTGATCTTTTGAATTGTTAGTTTAGACTCTATGTTATTTAATTGTGCTCTGATCTTGATGATTTCCTTCCTTCTATTTGATCTGGGCTTTGCTTGTTGTTCTTCCTCTAGTTCTTGTAGCTGTAGGGTTAAATTTTTTATTAGAGATTCTTCTAGCTTTTTTAGGTAGGCCTGTATTGCTATGAACTTTCCTCTCAGGACTGCTTTCACTGTATCTCATAGGTTTTGCATTGTTGTGTGTTCATTATCATGTTTCCAGAAACTTTTTGATTTCTTCCTTGATATCATTGTTAACCCATTCATTATTTAATAGCATGTTATTCATTCTCCATGAGTTTGAATGTTTTTGAGTTTTTTTCCTTGAAGTTGATTTCCAATTTTAAGCTGTTGTGATCTGAGAAGATGCTTGATATAATTTCAATTTTCTTGAATTTTTTGAGGCTTGTTTTGTGTCCTACCATGTGGTCTATCTTTGAAAATATTCCATGCGTACTTGAGAAGAATGTATATTTTGCTTCTTTGGGATGAAATGTTATATATATATATCGACTAAGTCCATTTGACCTAGAGTGTTGTTCAGTGCCTCAATATCTTTGGTGTTTCTTTTCTTCAAAGATCTGTCCATTGTTGACAATGGGGTGTTAAAGTCCCCTACTATGAGTGTCTTGCTATCTATATCTTTCTTGCAGTCTTTCAAAATTTTCCTTACATATTTGGGTGCTCCTATGTTGGGTGCATATATATTTATAAGGGTTATATCTTCTTGATGGATTTTTCCCTTAAGTATTATGAAATGTCCTTCTTTGTCTCTTTTTATGGCCTTTGCTGTGAAATCTGTTTTGTCTGATAAAAGTATTGCTACCCTGGCTTTTTTTTTCATGTCTTGTTGCTTGAAATACTTTTTTCCATCCTTTCATTTTCAGTCTGTGTAGATCTTTTTTTCTAAGGTGGGTCTCTTGTAGATAGCATATAAGTGGATTATTCTTTCTAATCCATTCAGCTACCCTATGTCTTTTGATTGGAGCATTTAATCCATTTACATTTAAGGTTATTACCGATAGGTACTTATTCATTTTCATTTTCCCTCTTCGTACTTTTGTTTCTTTCTGTGCCTCTCTGTTTCTTCATCTACATAAACCAGACCCTTTAGCATCTTTTGCATTGCTGGTTTGGTGGAGATGTATTCTTTTAGCCTTCTTTTGTCTTGGAAACTCCTTATTTCACCTTCCATTTTGATTGAGAGCCTTGCTGGGTAGAGTATTCTTGGTTGTAAGTCTTTGTTTTTTATTGCTTGGAATATTTTTTGCCATTCCCTTCTGGCTTGTAGTGTTTCTGCTGAGAAATCTGAGGGTAGCCTTATTGGAGCTCCCTTGTATGTTATTAGTTGTTTCTCTCTTGCTGCTTTTAGGATTCTCTCTTTGTCTTTGAATGTTGCCATATTAATTATGATGTGTCTCGAAGTGGGCCTGTTGGGGTTCATCTTCATTGGGACCCTCTGTGCTTCCTGGACTTGCGTGACTGTTTCTCTCCTCATGTTAGGGAAGTTTTCTGTCATTAGTTTTTCAAAGAGGTTTTCTATCCCTTGCTCTTCTTCTTCTCATTCTGGAATTTCTATGATACAGATATTATTACGTTTCATGTTATCCTGCAGCTGTCTTGGAGCCTCTTCAGTCTTTTTTCATTTTGTTGCACTGTCTGGGAGTTTTTGTCTAAGTTGTCCTACAGCTTGCTGATTCAATCTTCTGCTTCCTCTAGCCTGCTTTTAATTCCTTCTACTGTGTTCTTCAATTCAGAGGTCATATTCTTCATTTCCTCCTGGTTCTTATTGATAGTTTCTATGTCCTTTTTCATGCTGGTGTAATTCTCAGTAGGTTCCTTGTCATTTCCCTGGATTTCTTTGTAGTTTCCGCTGAGCTCATTCAGCTTCTCCATAATCTATGTTTTGAATTCCATATCTGATAGTTTGCTCACCTCTATTTCATTTAGCACTCTTTCTGGGGATTCTACCTTTCCTTTTGATGGGGGATTGTTTCTCTGTCTCCCCATTTTTATGACTCCTATTGTTTGTTGGTGCTTCTTAGAATGATCTGCACTTCCTGGATCTGCCCCTGGTGGCATCAGATCCTGTACCAGTCTGGGCCTAGGCAGCCTGTCGGAGACTTTCAGGGATCTACCGCCTTTGTCTGTCTTCTTTCATTATTAATCTATTCAATCTGTGATTAGCCATCAGGCTTAAGGACCGTGGGTGTGGCAGCTTAATTCCTGTAGGCAGGGCTTTTTCTTCCCCTCAGGCTGATGCCACTTGGAGGGGAATGGTCTGCCTGCAGTACTGGGGATGAGTCAGCACTGTGACCCAGTCGGCTGCTTTCCCGGTTCTCCCCTCAAAGCCACCACACCAAACTCTCCCCAAGTGTCTCCAGTCCTCTCTGCCTTCCCTCTGCTTGAGTCCAGGGTAAGTGAGGGCCAAAATATTTTTGTATGTGATCCGCTTAAGAGCTCTTTTTCTCCAGCTGTTTCTCTTAGGCTAGCAAGAAACCCTGTGGCTTTTTGCTTTCACAGCTGGATACTATTTTACTTTCCACTCTGTTGCTGTAGGCTGGGAAGCCCAGCTGGGGGTCTAGACCCTGCCCTTCTCAGTGGGAACCCCCGGCTGCTGAGCTGTTTCTCAGTCCCTTCAGCTGCCACCTGTGGGAGCCCTTCCGCTCTCTGCACTCCCTACCGCTCACGTTGTGATGTAGCAGCTTTTTCTTTCTCTTCGTGGTTATAAGACTTCTTTCCAGCTACTGTTCGGTTGGTTATTCCAGATGATTTCTCCAAAATTAAGTTGTAAATCCAGACTGGTCCTGGGAGGAGGTTAGTGTAGATTCCCCTTACTCCGCCGCCATCTTGGATCTCTGCTCTCTTTTATTATTATCTGTATTTTCTATTGAATATAATTGTTTATGTTAATTAGCAATTGAACAATATATGTTTTTAAAGACATAAATATAAGAGCAATAAACTTTAATGTACTCAACCACTGCTAAATTTAACTGTGGTTTTAATGCAGCTTGTAAAAAACTCAACTTGTAAAACCAAGGTAATAGGTGTATAGAAGTTTGTGTGGTACAAAGAGCTTTAGAAACCTCCTAATCTGGTAGTGAGTTTCAAATTGTGCTGCTGAGTCCTCGTGGTAAACTAGTTAGTTGCCTCTCCAACCCTCACTCAACCAGAAAAATTCTACTTTTATATATTTTACAAATTGAAAGTTCGAGTAAAATTTCATTTATACATAGTAGTTTTTGTAGCTGGAAAAAGTTTAGAGCCACTGCTAACACCTTTATTAATCTTACTCATTTAATACAGTGTGTGGTAATTATCCACATAACAACTTAAAGTTCTTTGACATTTTATGAATGAAGAAATGGAAACATAAAGAGTCTAACTAATTGTCCTGAGGTTGCTCAATAATATGTGTCAGCACTGGGATTTTTTTTTAACTGTATCCAGCTTTATTAAAGATACTTTTCATAAACAATCATGGTATTTCAGGCAGGACATGGGCAGACAATTATTAACAGTATACAGCAACTTCTGAACTTCCTTCTTCATTGGACTACCAAAATCAGAAAGCCACTATAAAACCCAGTGAAGTCTTCATTTTATGCTCTGAACAGGGAAAGTTTAGAGTGAGGGTTGACATTTCACATTAGGCATGTTGTTTAACAACTTTTCACAAGCCGACAATGACTTTCAGAAAATTAAATGAAAATGGCAGAATTATCAATCTGTAGATCCACAATCCAAAAAAGCAACTGCCGCTCTTTCAAGGGATGCCATCTCAATGGTGACACTGGAAAGTACAGATTGCCCAACATACTGGTAACCAATTTTTTTTTTTTTTTTTTTTTGGTGGGAGGTAGGGGGACCAGGTCCCAATGGGTCTCTGGGCTTAAGGGAGTCAAGTCTATGCTTAAAGTGGAGAGGGAAAAGAGGACATATAAATGAAATTTAGTTTTTCCATGCCACAAGGTGTTTGTGCCAAGGTGGCTAATGTGTGTCAACATCCAAGGGATTCCTCTTCCCAGGAACCAAGAGGAAATCTCTGAAAACTAGAAGGAAAAGGTGTTTTTTCCCTATGTCAGTCCAGCTTTGGAGACATTCTATTAGTACTATATGTCCCCCCCCACCCCCCAACAACAATGAAGTGTTCTGTGTGCTAACAACATAGCTCAAAAAAAAAAAAAAAAAGTAAAACAAAATTCTGCATTTTTATAAAACTTGATAAAAAATAGTATTTCAAACTGTACAGTCACCAGAAATACAGTTATAAAAAATACACACACTTCACTTAGCATCTCCAGCACCTTCACCTTTCTGTACCTGGTCTGTTTTGGCATCTCCATTTTCTGCAGGGTTATTCCCATCCTTGCCAGCATCAGCTTTCCCCTTTTTCCTTTTGAGTACCTTCCCTCCCTTCTTTGCAGGGGCCATTTTAGGCTTGGGCTCTGGCTTTGGAGGAGCAGGTTTAGCCAATAACCTGGCAGATCTTCTCTGTGGTTTTTCCTTCACCTTGGCTTTATCTTTTTTAGCATCCCCTTCAGCCTTTCTCTTGGGCATGATGGCGACAGTGGCGGGACGTTTGGGCTAGATGTGGGGATACAGCAGCACGTAGGCTTTGGCTGATCCAGGGGTCTTTCTTGCTTCCTCTTCACACTGCTAGCACTGGGATTCTAACCCAGGCTTTTGCCTTCAGATATTTTGGGCCTACTGTTGCCTTTCAAAAGCGTCATCGGTTATTAAGTCAATATGACATCTTTGTTTTCTTTTAAACTTTCCTGGTACTATTTTATTGGCCCTAGTAAAAAAGTTTTCAGTCTGACTTTCTGATATTTCCAGGAAAAATCTTAGGAGACTTGTTTACTGATTTTTTTCCCACCTGTGTCTGTGATCTGAGCACCCAAAGATTCAATATAGTTCTTATAAAAAGCAGAACAGCTTTTTTACACCCTATTTTTTTCCAAGACTTCTCAGGGGCTCTCCTGTTTCCAGTCAGGAGCATTCTCTTCCTCAGTCTGATTGACATCTTATCCAAGCTCTTTGTCCTTCACAGTCTGGAGCCAGGACAACTCTCCTTGCCATCCACTGCTGCCCCTCATTATACACACCCACAGCTTGGCTTGGAACAGAAACAGCCACTCTCAAAGGAATTTGAATACCTTTGCCAGAATGTAGCATTCTATTATCAGTTCATTAAAATTTAATTTTAAGTAACTATTTATTGAGTGGGTAATTCATTCACAGGATTAAATTTAATGGATATAAAGAAGTGAAGTGTTGTCTTTCCACTCCTATTTCCCACTTCTCAGTTCACCATCTAGAGACAGCCAAGTGTATAACATAAAACATAGTTGCAATCCAGTACCCCTTTAGAATCTATAACAATCAATTTCACTGTCTCTCTGTAACTTCTGATTGTTTATGTGCCCATGTCAGGCCTTGCCTTTCTCTGACTGTTTCAAGATTTATTTTATTCACTGCAGGGAACAGTTCAAGTAATCAATGTGTTTATTTGCAAAAGCAGAGTACTGTAATAATAACAGACAATTGTAAAACATTCGGGAGCTCTAGGTGTCAGAGGACAGTTTTATTAATGAAAATGACTCATTCAGGAGACGTTGAACTAAAGTAGACAAATGGCAAAATCATTTTCAACTCTGTATGGAGAATATTGTCCCGTTCCCCATTCCAACTCATTGTTTCTCTCCCCTTCCTAATTATCAGCCTGATTATAACAGCTTTGATAGAGTTGCAGAGCCAAAATGACTGGCCAGCTCTATCTTGGCTTGGCATTTCCTTGCTGTTTACCACTCTATTTCAGTTTTCACAGCTGCCAAATAAACAAACCTTTTGTTAAGGCACTGTGAGCATATTTGCTCCTTAGCAGCCACACAAGTTTTGGGGCATACAATAGAGAATTTTGAATCAGAAACCTGAGTTCAAATTTATCTCTTCACATATTAGTAATATGACTCTGAGCAAGTTATTTTATCTCTTGCAATGCCAGTTTACTTGTACAAGAATGATGATGTGACTGCTGAAGGAAATAATGTATGTGAAATGCCAGGTACATACCAGGTACCCAATACATGGTAGTTTCCTCTTCACATGGCAATTTCAAGTTTCCAGAATTTTATTAGTGGTATTTTTTAGTAGCAGAAACACAAGTACTTTTAAATTGAGATATAACATAAAATTTCATTTAAAAGTGTAAGATCCAAAGTTTTTAGTATATCACAAACTTGTATACCCATTGGCACAAACAAATCCAGAACATTTCATCATAACCAAAGACCCTCATATCCACTAAGTAGTCACTCTCTATTCCCCTACCCCATGCACCACCAATCAGCCCATGCTAACCACTAATCTGCTATCTGACTCTATGGATTTACTAAATCTAGATTTTTTTTTTCATGTAAATGGTCATACAGTATGTGAGTATTTGTGTCCGTCTTATTTCACTTAACAGTGTGTTTGAGCTTCATCCAGAAGTAACAATCTATACTGCATTTCTTCTTATGGCTGGATAATATTCCATTCTATGGATATACCATTTGATTTAGCCATTCATCAATTGATGGATATTTGAGTTGTTTCCATTTTTTATTATTAAGGATAATGATAAAGTGAACGTTCAAGGAGCCCTGGTTGGTGTGGCTCAGTGGATTGAGAACTAGCCTACAAACATTCATATAGAAATTTTTGTATAAACATATGTTTTTATTTTTGGGGGGGGTAAATAAGAATATAATTTCTGAGACATATGTAACTCTATGATTAACTTTTTGAGGGGAATGCTGAACTGTTTTCCAGAGATGCTGCCATATTTTACATTCCCATTACTGATATATGAATATTCCAGTTTATGTACATCCTCACACACTTTACTTTAAAAAAAATTATAGCCATCCTACTGGGTTTGTGGTTGATTTGCATTTTTCTGATGATTGATTATGCTGGCATCTCTTTATGTGCGTATTGACTATTTCTATATCTTCATTAAAAAAGTCTATTCAAATCCATTGGTCATTTTAAAAATTGTGTTGCCTTTCCATTGTTGAGTTGTAAGAGTCATCTCCTGCAGAATGGTCCATGTGCATGTGAGAAGGATGTGCATTTGACTGTTAAGTATTCTATAGATAGCTGGTAATCTAGTTGGTTTATAAGGTTGTTCAAATCTTTTTGCTCTCTCATCTGCTATCTAGTTGTTTTATCCATCATTGAAAGTAAATACTGAAGTCTTCAACTATTGTTTTGAGTTGTCTATTTCTTCTTCAATTCTGTTAAATTTTGGTTCATGTATTTTGGAGCTCTGATATTAGGTCTCTATATATGTTTGTGATTGTCATTCTTAATGGATTGACACTCTTCTCATTTTATTTTTACTTTTACACAGTACATTTTTATTTATTTTTTATATTTTGAGTTAATCTTTATTGTATTTTAAATGTTCTTCTTTACCTCAGTTAACAATTTAATGTCTATTGTTTTGTCTGACTAGTATAGCTACTGAAGCCCTCTTTTGGTTACTGTTTATGTATATTTTTACTTTCAACCTATTTGTGCTTTGTATATAAAGTGCATTTCTTGTAGACAGTCTATATTTTAAGGACATCCCATCTAACAATCATTTGCATTTTGAGAAAGTGTTTAATTCCAGATACATTTAATAAATACTGATAAGATAGGATTTTTGTCTGCCACCTGCTATTTGTTTTCTTTTACATTTTATTTTTTGTTCATCTCTTTTCTCATAATTACCTTCTTTAAAGGAAATATTTTATATTGAATCATTTAAATTCCTTTGTTGTTTTCTTACTACACTTTTGAAACTTATTTTCTCAGTGGCTGCCTTGGGCATTTCAATAAACATATAACCCTATAACATTATAGTTCAGATTATTATATATAATTCAATAGCATACATGTAGCTTTGTTCCCTCCCTATCTCTTGTGCTTTTATTGTTGTACACATTTCCATTTTTGTATAACATAAGCCATCAACAATTTTATAATTACTGTTTTATGTAGTTGTCTTTTAAATCAGATAGAAGGGGTATAGTACAAATGAAATATATTTATGCTGTCTTTTAGATCTACCTATGTTATCATATTTTTAAGTTTTATTTTTATTGTTTATGCTTGCTCCCACTTTTTATCCCTTTCCCCACCTCCACTCAGCCCCACCCTCTCCCCTCTCTAAGTCAATCCCCATATTGTTGTCTATGTCCATGTGTTATGCATAAATGTTCCTTGATTAATCCTTTCACCATCTTTCATTCTGTCCTCCCCCTCCTCTTCGACAGCTATAATCTGTCCCACATATCAATACCTCTGTTTCTACTTTGTTTGTTAGTTTATTGTGTTCATTAGATTCCACATATATATGAAATCATGTGGTATTTGTCTTTCACTGACTGGTGTATTTCACTTATCATAATATTTTCCAGGCAGATCCATGCGGTTACAAAATGTAAGCATTTCTTCTTTTCTACCATTGTGTAAATGCAGAACAGTTGTTTTATCCACTCATCTATTGATAGGTACTTAGGCTGTTTCCAGATCTTGGCTATTGTAAATAGCGCTTCTATGACATATGAAAAATGCTCAACATCACTAATCATCAGAGAAATGCAAATTAAAACCACAATGAGATATCAACTCACACCTGTCAGATTGGCTACCATCAATAAATCAACAAACAACAAGTGCTGGCAAGGACATGGAGAAAGGGGAGCCCTTTTACACTCTTCGTGGGAATACAATCTGATGCAGCCACTGTGGAAAGCAGTATGGAGTTACCTCAGAAAATTAAAAATTTAACTCCCTTTCAACCCAGTAATTCCACTTCTGAGAATATATCCTAAGGATCCTGAAACATCAATACAAAAAGATATATGCACCCCTATGTACATAGCAGTACTATATTATCCTATTAACCAGGGCTTTTAATTTTTTCATGTGGGTTTGAGTTACTAGTTAGCATCATTTTATTTTAGCCTGAAAGATGCCCTTTGTATTTTTTAAGTATATTTTATTGATTATATTGTTACAATAGTTCTAATTTTTTCCCCTTTGCTTTCCTTCGCCCAGCATGCCCCCTGCCCCAACAATCACCCCCATTCCATGCCCATTGGTCATACATACAAGCTCTCCTACCTCAACCTTTCATATATTCTTCTTCTTTTTTAAAAATTAATTATTAATTAATTAATTAATTTAACAATAAATAATAACAATCCCTCCCTCTCAGACTTAAGACCCTTTATAGTCTTATAAAGGACAATGGGCGAAGGTCTCCAGCTCCTCTAGCTGCTTCAAGCTGGACATGGTCGTCATCCTACATACCCTTGGGTTCAGAAATCCCTAATAAGAGTGGGGGTGTGGAGGGGAGGGTGGACTTCCCACATGGGGAAGGATCGTGCAGACTCCAGGTCAGCTGGCTGTCCCCGGACAATGGTGTGCTTGGTTTAACAGGCTGGCATCCTTGTATTCTGGAGGCAACAGATTTGGCAACAGGGTTAAAGGACATCATTCAATCCATAACCACTAGATGACAAAAGACAGGGATTAATTTTTCAATGTCATACATTAGGGAAGAGAAGGGCTTCTTTGGAGGAAGGTGTGCCAGGTATACCTCACCTGTACAAAATCCTTTTGCCCATTATACTTAGTTTTGACTGAGGGAAATATTTTAGGTTTCCCCACTCTCAGGCCTCTGGACTTTTCTGTCCAAGCCTTTAGGACAGAAAAGAGAAACCAGTTTTAAAGTGAAGCCCACAGACCACCCCATTCTTCACCAACCCAGCCACTTAGTTCAGCCAAACTATTGAGTCTCAGGAGGCAGCACTGCAGACAGGATTAAGTGAGGCCTATATGTACAGATAATCACTCAGGTAATGAGATCGTAGGCTTATGCCCTTTGAAAACAGAAAACACATGTTAATTTATTTAACATAACCCACATACAAGTCTCTAAATCTGTAGGACTGTCTTATCAGAAAGACATCCAGTTGCTAGGCACTTGACATTCTTCTTGCCTGTAAATTAAACATCCTTGATAATGCCACAGACATAGTTTAACTTCCAAATGAAAACAAATTTTAAATGAAAAGAAACCTTAAAGATGGTTAGCTGCACTACTTTACAGTCCACCACTGAGCATTGTGATTTTCCTTGAATCGCAATTTTTCTCCCTAGGATCACCCTCCTTGTCATTAAATGGACTGTATTAAGTCCATTTTTAATTTATCCTGTTCATTTGCATAAACACAACAAGAGCAGAAAATGATCACTTATGATCTTTAGTTCCACTTTGCTGGAACTTACGCAAGGAACATTTAGGGTGACCTTCAGTCTGCCCTTCAAGGCCCAGAAGCAGAACCACATACCTGGCATTCAGCCTTGCCTGTAAACACTTGTATTTTCCAAGTCCTTCTGGTTTTCCATTGTGCCTTAATGTCCCATGTAGCCATCTTTCAGGAAAACGACCTTCATTCCTTCCCTGGAAATATTGCCATGGACCGCGCATCCATCCAAGGTACCAGGCCTTTTATCTCGTGGACTTTTATTACCTTTGAAAGTCAGTCCCAGTTCCTCAGGGCTTTTTGGTAACAACCAAAGCCCAAACATGTCTCCTTCAGGCATGACATTCCAGTCAAAGTCTTAGTTAAAAAAACAAACAAACAAAAAAACCTCTATTAACAACTGGTCTTATTAGTTTTATGCAAAGAAACCTATGTCATTACTTACTTCTCTAGAATGCCAAACTCTGGAGGGATCAGATAGGGAGAAAAATATACAGTGTGAAGGAAAATCCTTGTCCTTCTAATATTCACTGAACTTACATTTTCATTCTTTATATTTTCATTTTTTCCCCCACTAAAAATTTTTTTGTTTGTTTTTCCATTACAGTTGTCCCACTTTTTTCCCCTCTTGCTTCCCTGCACCCTGCCCCCCCTTCTCCCACATTTAGTCCCCAACCAGTTGTCCATGTCCATGGGTCATTTATACGTGTTCTTTGACTAGACCCTTCCCCTTCTTACCCCCTTCTCTCCCTCCCATCTCCCTCTTTGTTACTGTTAGTTTATTCCTTGATTACATACCTCTGGTTCAATTTTGCTCATTTGTTTGTGTTGTTCATTAGTTTCCCATAATAGGTGATAGCATAAGGTATTTTTCTTTCATTGCCTGGCTTATTTCGCTAAGCATAATTCTCTCTAGTTCCATTCATGTTGTTGCAAATGGTAGAAGTTCCTTCTTTCTTTCAGTACTTATTCATTGTTATTCTCCCCCTTTGTACTCATGTTCCTCTCTGCTTCTTCATCTTCTTAAAACAGACCCTTTAGCATCTCTTGCATTGCTGGTTTGGTGGAGATGTATTCTTTTAGCCTTCTTTTGTCTTGGCAACTCCTTATTTCACCTTCCATTTTGAATGAGAGCCTTGCTGGGTAGAGTAGTCTTGGTTGTAGGCCTTTGTTTTTCATTGCTTGGAATATTTGTTGCCATTCCCTTCTGGCTTGTAGTGTTTCTGCTGAGAAATCTGATGGTAGCCTTATTGGAGCTCCCTTGTATGTTATTAGTTGTTTCTCTCTTGCTGCTTTTAGGATTCTCTCTTTGTCTTTGAATGTTGCCATATTAATTATGATGTGTCTCGAAGTGGGCCTGTTGGGGTTCATCTTCATTGGGACCCTCTGTGCTTCCTGGACTTGCGTGACTGTTTCTCTCCTCATGTTAGGGAAGTTTTCTGTCATTAGTTTTTCAAAGAGGTTTTCTATCCCTTGCTCTTCTTCTTCTCATTCTGGAATTTCTATGATACAGATATTATTACGTTTCATGTTATCCTGCAGCTGTCTTGGAGCCTCTTCAGTCTTTTTTCATTTTGTTGCACTGTCTGGGAGTTTTTGTCTAAGTTGTCCTCCAGCTCGCTGATTCAATCTTCTGCTTCCTCTAGCCTGCTTTTAATTCCTTCTACTGTGTTCTTCAATTCAGAGATCATATTCTTCATTTCCTCCTGGTTCTTATTGATAGTTTCTATGTCCTTTTTCATGCTGGTGTAATTCTCAGTAAGTTCCTTGTCATTTCCCTGGATTTCTTTGTAGTTTCCGCTGAGCTCATTCAGCTTCTCCATAATCCATGTTTTGAATTCCATATCTGATAGTTTGCTCACCTCTATTTCATTTAGCACTCTTTCTGGGGATTCTACCTTTCCTTTTGATGGGGGATTGTTTCTCTGTCTCCCCATTTTTATGACTCCTATTGTTTGTTGGTGCTTCTTAGAATGATCTGCACTTCCTGGATCTGCCCCTGGTGGCATCAGATCCTGTACCAGTCTGGGCCTAGGCAGCCTGTCGGAGACTTTCAGGGATCTACCGCCTTTGTCTGTCTTCTTTCATTATTAATCTATTCAATCTGTGATTAGCCATCAGGTTTAAGGACCGTGGGTGTGGCAGCTTAATTCCTGTAGGCAGGGCTTTTTCTTCCCCTCAGGCTGGTGCCACTTGGAGGGGAATGGTCTGCCTGCAGTACCGGGGATGAGTCAGCACTGTGACCCAGTCGGCTGCTTTCCCGGTTCTCCCCTCAAAGCCACCACACCAAACTCTCCCCAAGTGTCTCCAGTCCTCTCTGCCTTCCCTCTGCTTGAGTCCAGGGTAAGTGGGGGCCAAAATATTTTTGTATGTGATCCGCTTAAGAGCTCTTTTTCTCCAGCTGTTTCTCTCAGGCTAGCAAGAAACCCTGTGGCTTTTTGCTTTCACAGCTGGATACTATTTTACTTTCCCTGTCTTGCTGTAGGCTGGGAAGCTTAGCTGGGGGTTTAGACCCTGCCCTTGTCAGTGGGAACCCCCAGCTGCTGAGCTGTTTCTCAGACCCTTCGGCTGCCACCCATGTGAGCCCAGCCAGCCCTTCCGCGTCTCTGCACTCCCTACCAGTCATGTTGTGATGTAGAGGCCTTTTCTGTCTCTCCGTGGTTTTAAGACTTCTTTCCAGCTAGTTTTCGGTTGGTTATTCCAGATGATTTCTCCAAAATTAAGTTGTAAATCCAGACTGGTTCTTGGAGGAGGTTAGTGTAGCTTCCACTTACTGCTCCGCCATCTTGTTTCTCCTCGCTCTTTGTATTTTTTATAGTATAGACTTGCTAGTGACAAATTCTGTTTTGTTTTGTTTTGTTTTCAAATCTAGGAGTGTCTTAAATTCTCTTGTGTTTTAAGGATAGTTTTGTTGGTATGGAATTCTTGTTTTATATTCTCTTTCCTTAAGTCCTGTGAATATATCATCTCACTGCCTTCTGGCCTCCATGGTTTCTGATTTGAAATCATTTTGACAATTTCTTGTGCATGACAAGTTACTTCTCTTACTGATTTCGATATTCTCTCTTTGTCTTTCTACAGTTTACTTAAGGTGTAGATCTTTTGGAATTTATACTTCTTGGTATTGATTGAGCTTTTTGGATGTGTAAATTAAGGTTTTTCATCTAATGTTGGGATTTGAGGATCAGTGTCTTCTAATATTATTTTTGCCTCTTCACCTGTTACCTCTCCTACTGAAATATGCATTATATGGGTGTTGGTATACTTAATATTGTCCTACATGTCTCTCAGGCTCTGTTAGTTTGTTTTTTATTTTCTTTTCATGTATTCCTCAGGCTAAGTAATTCTAATTGATATATTTTAAAGTTTGATAATTATTCATTCGGCCAGTGCTGCTCTTCTCACATCAGCATTTCATGTTTAATATCTCATACACATTAATTTCTATTGGATTCAAACATTACTTTAATAGTTAAAGACAACAGATAAAAAATAAACTACACAAATGGATTGCAAATGTTGAGTTCCTTATTGGAAATGTATTCAAACTAGTATGTGAGAACTAACATAATGTTATTATGAGTGGTGTTGAGTGTACTTTTTAAAATATCTGATGGCAAATAGTATTTATTGCCCATTTTGGAAATTTGGTTTTTACTCATATGTCATGTGTGGATTTAATATATAAATATCACAAATTCTAAATCCAGAAGAAGTGAATGATATAAGACAATATGATTCTGATGAATTCATAGTAAGTACACACACACAAATACTCTGTAGACAGCAGCAGTGTATGAAGCATCATGATATTTTGTTCATTTTATCCAAAAATGCAGAATCTTTTCTATATCATTTTTGTAATTTGCTTGAGATTTCTCTAGTCTATAATTGTATCACTTTCTACATTGTTGTACAGGAATTTATCTCCAAAGATGTATTTGGAATTAATGGTTAGCTGGAATTATCTATTATTTATTTTTGCATTTCAGCACTTAGAATAGGGCCTGGTAGGTCAAACAGGGCACCAGAAGATGGTGAGTTTTATATAAAAAGGCCATTCTTAGGGTTGTTTTTCGTTTTCTTATTTGTTTGTGCTTTAATTCATGCTTACTCTCCCTTGAGGAAGAGGTTATATCTCAAGGTAGGACAAATATTGCTTCATTTTGACTTCTTATAAATATTTGTATTATAATACCAAAATCTCTGCACTATGTTTTTATCACTACTCTTTACTTGTTTTAAATATAAGTCACTTTCTTTCTGTCAACTAACCAGTTCAACTTTGCTTCTAGAAAACTCATGGGTTCTTCTAACCCCTTAATCCAAATTTCACTTTATTTTTCAGCTTTTTAATAAATCCTAAAATAGAGGTAACATGATTATCCTAAGCCACAATGTTAGTATGCCTGCTGTTTTAGCTAATACTTTATTAATCTTTCTTGGCAGGAAAAGTACTTAGTAGAATGAATTGTGTCTTGTTTTCCTGTTGGCTACGCTTTATAAAAAACATTCAGGAAACAAGTGAAATATTTTTCTCTTCATGATTCTGAGACAGGAACTAGACTTAGTATCAGTGGCCTCAGATTTATTGGGCATGAGGGCAAGGGGAACAAAGCTCTGCCTTCTATTGCACCAACAAGATTAAGCAACACCAACTTAGTGGTCACATTGGAAAGCACAAGGACTTCTCAATTAGGGGAATATTTTGGGACACTGGGACACTTTTATAATCAAAATGAAGAGAGAATATCTCCAGGAATCACTGATGTTGAATACCTTTCAATATCTAATGAATGGAAACATGGGCCCATATTTTACTTAATTTGGAAAGAGTTTTGTAAGATTTTTTTTTAGAAAATGTATACATCTTGCAACCATAAATTATTTCTGCCTGTATGACTGTAGTAGTTTCATTTCCCCCACAGCCTAAGTGGTAATGAGTGACAGCTTGGAAAACAAGGAAAGAGCATCTTCAGTGTAAATGTGGTAGGTGTGAAGAATGATGATAAAAAATAATAATAATAAACTAAAGGATTGTTCTGAGCCCAATTCAGAAACATTGAAGGGAAGAAATTGTGCAAAGAATTTTTTAATTCATGAATTCAATATCTTCTCAATATTTATTATGGGTTAAGCATTCTGCTTTGTGCTGGGGTCTGCAAATAGTGATTTCAGAGGTGGGTGGGAGTATAAATAAAGTGAGGATATAGTAAGTTTGCAGAAGTTTTGGAGGAGGAGCAAGGAATTGTCATGAAAATTTCATGTAGAAGTTTGTCCCAGGACTAAATCTTGAAAGCTGAGGATGTCTTTGACAAGTAGAAAAGTTTTGAATAGACATTGAGGAAGGAAGGAACAGCATGAGAATATTAAATATGTAGGTGAACTGCTACCACAAACAACCCCAAAACTCAATGAGTTAGGACAATGAAAATTATTTTTCATTTGCACATCAGTTCTAAACAGTGTTCTTGGCTGAATGACTTTCCTGGTCAATTTTCCTCTAGGATCAATAACTCAGAGATCGAGGTTCTTTCTACATCATGCTCTATCCTCTGCATTCTCCAGAATTATTTCCATTTATCTTAAAGTAGCATGTTGGATGTTGTTATGGAACTGGACCTGGAAGAGACATGTATCACTTTCACCAACTCTCTATTGGCCAGATCTCAACCATGTGGCATTATGTATTGTAAGTGCAAGGAAGTCTGGGAAAGGTAGGTTACCTGTATGTCCAGGAGAAAATAGGAGGATTTGAATAGCACATGTTTGAACCTCTGCTGAGAAGAGGAAGAGAATCTGAAAACCAGCTGAATGGGCTAATTCAAGGAAGTACTGTGGTTGGCCCATAGCATGCATGAGATGAAAAGATGAGAGGTGGACTCAGGAGGTAAAAAGGACTCAGTTAAGGGAGAATAAATATGAATTGAGATATTCAGGTAGACCTGAGTTCCTAAGTATTGAAATTAGAATTGGAATGATTAAATTTCACTTGGGATGAGTATAAATGAATATGATGATTGTATACTCTCTCGATTTCAGACATGTAAGCTGGAAATAAAGAATCCAAAGACATTTCTTGCTTTTGAAGAGCTCAGACTCTATGACAAATACTTAGTAGCAGATCAACAATTATATCACAGCAGGGACAAGGCTGCCATGGATCATGCCCAGAGAGCAAAGATAGGTTCTGATCTAATCATTACAGGGTAAAGATAATATTGTGGGGGTAGGGGCAGGCTTCTCTTGACTATATAATTTTGACCTGGTCATCCCTTTCTCAAGGATTCAAGTTCTTTATTCACAGAGAGGATGAATTATACAAACTCTATATTGCCTTCAAATATAACTCTTAATCCATGAAAAAGAGACAAGCAGAGGAATGCATATCAGTACTGCCATTATAAGTAGTAGATACTGTTGATACTTGCTTAAGAATTTGAGCAGAAAGAATTGAGAAGGCAAAGCTTCACAGACTGACTACCCATCTCACCCTTTTTTTTTTTAATTCAAGACAATATACAAGAATTCAAATTTTCCTTTGACTTGTTTTTTTTAATTTAGCATTCTGTTTTGAGTTCATTTTGCTTCACATATATTCTTATTTATCTTACTCTGTTCAGGGCACTTTCTCTGGGTAACTTTTTCATGTATGTTTTTGGTTAGTATTGATCTCCTCTCTTTTATAACCTGCCTTTCTCCTTCTACTACCCTTATTTTCAGGAGACACCATCCAGCTTTTTGAGTAAAGAGGATATTTAGGCTAATGGTGGGAAAGGATCACAGGGTTTTCCTTTAAATTGTTAAATCTCTGTTTCATGGCAATAGTGAAACTTCCAATTCAGTCATTATTTCATTCACTCAATAAACATTTATCTTGAGCAAAGTTAGATATTTTGTATGCCACATTTTCTTTAAAAAGTAGTAAGATGTTATAAAATAATTCAATTTGTTGCCTAAGACATACTACCTAATTCAGTTTACAGAGATTCTCTAGTGGGATATAGATTATAGGCTAATGTATTGTCTTGTGATTTCAAGACAAAAAGCTGGAAACTAGACCCCATTGAACTGCTTTAGAAAACAATATTAAGGCAAATGTGAGCCTTTATAGATGAGAGGCAAAGGAATATTATATAACATATTTACCTGAAAGGAACGATTTAGCATATATAAAAGTAATTGATAATACTGAAGTGCTTATTCCTCAAAATATTACCCATGACACATTGAATAGAATAGACTTACTGGATCTCTAAAGTCACTCAATAAGTATTCCTTGGCGCAGAACAGAACTTTTATTCCTAGGATAGAATAAGTGTTTAGGAAATGTCACTGAAAAAGTGGTTTTGGACATTTTTATGGTGGGAAAAAGAGAAAGTGGGGGGGGCATGAAATTGGCTGTTTTGTCAGTCAGTTCCCTCACAACCTTCCCAGGAATTTTCTGGATATATTCTGAAACTAGCCTTGTATGCAGAGGGCAGGGAGAGATTGGAGAAAGAGCCAAACCACCCCATATTGATAACTGGCAGGTTTAATAAACAAGGAAACTTACTTACGAGGCTTGTCTGGGGCAGCTGCAAGATAAGTAGTAGTAGATTTCTGCACCCACCTGCCAAGTCTTAAAAGTTTATATAGAGGCCTTAACTGAGGTCCATCACATACACAGGGGGTCTTAACAGGGCTCAGGCACATACCCAGTCCAGTTGGAGAGGGAAGAGCCTCCAATTGCCTGGGACCAGCTCTTGGGTCAAACTGGTGGTTTATCTTTTTCTTAATAACCTTTTGACACAATCTAGAATTTGAAATAAATAAATGACTGATGAAATAAAAATATAAGCAACCATGTTATTACACACATGTACATGCATGTAGTTTTATAAACAGCTTCAGGATCACGTGTGGGTGATTATGTGGGCATGTGTGTGTGTGTAAAGGAGGGTAGAGAAAGAAAGACCATAGAGAAGAAAGGTAAAGTGATGATTTTGTTACTTTACATTCTGAATAATCCTCTTATCTTTGGAGAGTTTAAAGAAAGATCTGCCACCTATCCCCATCACTTCACCCCATGCTTCCCCCACCCATGCTGTCTCAAACATGAAATAATTTATCATCATAGCTGAGTACCTTTAAGCCAGTATCAACATAAGGAGAAATATTTGAGTCCTTTCAGCTACTAATTTCTAATTAGACTCTGCCTGACACTCTGAAACAAGAGTGTCATTGTTTTTGCTTTTGTGCTATCCAATCTAATTAATGAACAGACTCTTCCATAAGTAGATTAATGAAAGTCATGTCATTACCAAAAGTTATTTCAGGCATGGCTATATTGCACCTCATTAGAGAAACATCAGTGTAGTAGTCTTCAGTAAGAAGAAAAAACACATGTTAGTGTAGGCTTCATTATTTTTAGAAAAGCTTTTTTCTTTGTTTTTATCATGTTTTCAGAAAGGATTCTTAGCTTCCATCCCTCTACCTATATTCTCATCCAAAAGGAAAGAGTTTTTAAATAAAATTGGTGCTCATTTTCTACTGAATTTGTAATCAAAAGGTTTTGTGCAGTCCTAGATCTGTCACTTAATAAGTGTGTAGCCTTAGTAAATTTACCTAAAGTCTCTGAGCATACTTCTTTCACTTGTAAAATTGTAAATAATATGTTGATAACTTACCTACCTTACAGCATTGAGAGAATGTGAACAAAGTACTTAAGAATTCTTAAAGTCCTCCTCTTCCTCAGATGCACATTTCATTTCTTCTTCTTGCAACTCTCTCTTTTCCATGGTACCAGTCTATATAGGTCTTTCTTCCTACTGTGTGTATTTTCTTAATTTCAGTGTGTGAATCAATGGCCAATTCTTGACTTCCACAACTCCAGTGAAAAGGCATCTCCAACTTTGATTCTTGGACATGGTACCATCTTAATCTTATGACATTCTATCTAGGCCTATAGTCATATCCAATCTAAATTTGTAATTCCCATGGACTTTTCCCATGAAAATTCTTACCCTTTGTTATTTCCTCTTCTGATTAAAACCTTCCATTTATTTTCTTTTAAAAAATTTTTTAAAGACTTTCAGCCAAGATGGAGGCATAGACAGACATGCTGCGTCTCCCTCCACAACTAAGAAGGAATACAACTACCTCAAAACTAGAGACAACCATAAATTCCAGAAAACCAAGCTGCATGGAAGTCCAACAAAGGTAAAGAAGAAATACTCATCCAGACAGGTAGGAGGAGCAAAGGTGGAAAGAATGTGGTGTGGTGGTGGCAGGAGCGGCATCAGTGGCAGGTTGGCAGAAAGTGCAGTCACACGTTTTAAAAAGTTGGGAAGGACACCTGAAAAGCACTCCCAACACCAGACCAGACCCTGCAGCTCACAGTCCCAGCACCAGGGAAAATAAAGCCTCACTGCTTTTGACTGTGCTAACCAGTGGGGGTTGGGGCAGAGGAAGAAACTGCCAGTCTGTCAGCAGAGTCCACTTGTTTAAAGAGCCCCATGGTCCTAGAATGTCTGCAGACCCACCCACCCTGGGAACAACAGCCAGGGCAACAGGTAGAGAGGTGCCAGTCCCATATGAAAGTGGTAGAAGTGCCTGGAAAAGGGTGAGTGCTGAGCAAGTGGCATTGTTCCTTGTCAGACCCCTTCCCCACACACATCGCCACAACGTGGTGAAACATGTTGCCCTGTAGAGATAAATACCTAAGGCTACATCCCTTACAACATAGCAGGAGTGACAGCTCTGCCTAAGACACAGAGGCAAACAAACACAAGAGCCTGTCAAGATGAACAGGCAGAGAAGCATGGCCCAAAAGGTGGCATGGATCAAGGTTCCAGTGGGAGAACTAAGCGATGAGGAGATAGCCAATCTAGCAAATGAGGAGATAGCAAACCTAACAGACACAGAGTTCAAAAGACTGGTGATAAAGATGCTCACAGGCTTGACAGATATGCTTAAATATGACAAACGCATAAGTGAAGAAGTGAAGGCTGTTCTAAATGAAATGAAGGAAAATCCACACAAAACCAATGGTGAAGGGAAGGAAACCGGGGTTCAAATCAATGATTTCGAACATAAGAAAAAAAGAGTCAACCAGTACAGAATGAGGAAACAAGAATTGAAAAAAATGAGGAGAGGCTTAGGAACCTCTGGAACAACTTTAAACATGCCAATATCTGAATCATAGTGTGAGAAATGCTCACAATAAAAACCGGGACACAGGACTTGAGCAGCAAAGTGAGGAGTTTATTCATAAGTCTGCAGAGTTGGACACATCACCAGCCAGAACAATGTGCGTGTGAAGTAGACAAAGAAAACTGGTTTTATACTAATGAAATTAGCTCCCCCTCCCTAATGCAATTAGCTACCCCCTCCCCTCTCCTTCTCCCCCATTTCTCCATTACTGGTTAATCTGGGTTCACAATCTAATGTGATTTACTACTTAATTTAGGGTGTGATTAAGTAAGGGTAATCTAGTTATAGGTCTATTTCCAACTTATTTGCAAAGTTATCTAGCTACATCTTCCCATTTCTCTGTGTTTGGTGACAACAATCTTTCTCCTTTTGATCCCAGAGATATATGTGAAGAGTTGTGGAATGTCATTTCCAAACCCCTTTTCCATGATTCATCTGTTAGTTATCTCCTATTGGTTTGAGAATCATTGGCTTGCTTCTTTATCCTTAACAATAGAGGTGTCATAAGAAGAAGAGGAAGAGCAAGAAATTGAAAATTTATGTGAAAAAATAATGAAGGAAAACTCCCAAAATTTGGCAAAGGAAATAGACATACAGATCCAGGAAGCACAGAGTCCCAAACAAGCTGAACCCAAAAAGGACCACACAAAAACACATCATCATTACAATGCAAAAGTTTAAAGATAAAGAGAGAATCTTAAAAGCAGGAAGAGAAAAACAGAGGGTTACCTACAAAGGAGTGCCTATAAGACTATCAGCTGATTTCTCAAAAGAAACTTTGCAGGCAAGAAGGGGCTTGCAAGAAGTATTCAAGGTGATGGAAACCAAGGACTTACAACCAAGATTACTCTATACAGCAAAGCTATAATTTAGAATGGAAGGGCAGATAAAGTGCTTCCCAAATAAGGTAAAGCTAAAGGAGCTCATAATCACCAAGCTATTATTATATGAAATGTTAAAGGGACTTATTTAAGAAAAAGAAGATCAAAATTATGAACATTAAAATGACAACAAACTCACAACTATCAACAACTGAATCTAAAAAATAAAAACAAAAATAAACTAAACAAACCAGAACAGAAACAGAATCATAGATATGGGGATCATTTGGAGGGTTATCAGCTAGGAAGGGGGAGGGAGAGGAAAGGGGAAATGGTGCAGGGAACAAGAAGCCTAATTGGTTGGTACAAAATAGACAGAGGGAAGTTAAGAATAGTATAGGAAAGGGTGAAGCCAAAAAACTTACATGCATAACCCATGGACATAAACTAAAGGAGGGGGTAGGAATGCTGGAGTGAAGGGGTGTACAAAGCAGAGAGGAGCAAAGGGAAAAAAAACTGGGACTACTGTAACAACATAATCAATAAAATATACTTAAAATTTTTTTTTTAAGTTTATTGATTTTAGAGAGAAAAGAAGGGGAGAGGGAGAGAGAGATTACAAGGGATTGAATCTACAACCTAGGTATGTGCCCTGACTGGGAATTGAACCCCCAAATTTCTTTGGTGTATGGCATGACACTCCAACTAACTGAGCCACACCAGCCAGTGGGGGAGGAATGGGGAGTTACTAATCAATGGATGTAAAGTTTCAGTTGAGAAAAGGGAATAATTTCTGGATATCTCCTGTACAACACTTTAACTGTAGTCAACAATAATATATTATACACTTAAAATTTGTTAAGATGGTAGATTTCATATTTAGTGTTCTGATCACAATAAAATAAAAACTTAAAAAGATGCATAAATTTTTCTCTAGTTGGTGGCAATAGAGGAAGTCAGAAAGATTCAAAGCACAGGAAAGATTTAGTGTCTGGGCTTTACAATGGAGGGCCATGTGATGAGGAATGTGGGTAATCTCTAGAAGTTGAATGCAGCACCCAGCTGACACTTAGCAAGGACTTCAGTCCCACAACCAAAAAGAAATGAATTCTGCCAACAAACAGCTTAAAAGAGGACTCTGGGGCCCAGATAAAGGCCACAGGCCTTATCAAAGTCTTGATTTCAGTCCATTGAGACCCTAAACAGAGAATTTAGTCACAGCATGCCTGAACTTTCAACCTGCAGAACCATAAACTTATAAATAGGTATTGTTTTAAACCACTAAGTTTATAGTAATTTATTACACAATGATAGAAAACCAATACAGAATTATAACAAACAAACAAACAAAAAGCAACAGTTCTTTCCCTTCACCAGCCCTTTTGCTCAAAGCAAACACATTGAGCTTTTCTGAGCATCAGTTCTCACACATTTACTAATGCAGGGTTTTATTTTATCCTGAGAACATAGTTAGAGTACTATTTCTGAATTTATCTGATTTAGGCATTATCTTTTGACTTGGCTGTGATTTATGGGAATTAGCTCAGATAATCTTTACTTTCCATTCTCTCTCCTATAAATAGGCATGCATCTATTTTTAGGCTTTTGGGGGTTATATATGTAACCATGAATAATGCACTGAAATCTCAGCTGCTTATATCAACTAGAGACTATATATCTTTTAATTCTTATCATAATGTGACAGCATTAGAGAGCCTACCTATTCTTCTCCAGTTCTCAGAGTTTGAAGACTGTACTTTACCTTTTTATTATCAAGCTGATACCATTGACATTCTGTGTTTTGATAATTATAATAAAGTCTTTGTTGATTTTTTTCATTTCATATTTTGAAGACCAATAAGTCAAATTTTATTATTTTGGATAAATAGTGAACTAGATAAAATGGGAGACCTCCCTCCTCAATCATCTAGAAATGTACCATAAAATATAATACTCATCAATCTTTTAAATGTGTAAATTTTCCCAGAGTAAGAAAAATGATGGTCCCAAAAATAAGTGCACAAACCAGTATTGCAGTTGTCCCAGGTAGCTTTTGAGGGAGAGCTTGGTTTTGAAACCCATTTAGAGAGGAATTGAAGCCTTGAGCTTACTGAAAACAAAATGTTTTATTTTCAACCATTGGGAAAATATCATACTGATAGAAAAGTCTGCTTACTTGTTAGAATGAATAGTAAGATTCTTGACTATCTTGGCCTGGTCTAAGAGGACAGAGTGTGCCCCAGGAATTTTGATGAAGGCTTCTGTGCTGTAACACATGACTGCAAGATCTGTGAGTCAGTAAGTAAATAAAAATAACAGTCAGAATAGACCCAAGACAGCACTGCAGGGTCTCTGGAAAGAAGCAAAACTTCTCTGGAATCTTATGGCCATATATAGAGTTCCCATCAATTAGGTGCCACTGAAGATGAGTTTATTATCCTAAATTATCGAAGGCAAGAAATGGCATGAATTAGAGTCAACAATGTAACGATAAATGTGCTTAAATCCCACAAAAGTTTAGGTATAGGCTAGGAAATAAGTATTAATTAAACAATTAAGAACATAAAAGAGAACTAAAAATATAAAATGAACAGACACTGCAAAATTTCAGATTAGAAAATAACACCTCAAAATGACTTCCATAGATAACAAAATATAGTTACACAAATAAGAGCTTCTAGGGGTAGGTTAATTAGCAGATCAGAAACACCTAAAGAATATATTGGGAAACTTGGAGATAAAACTAAAGAAATTCCCCACAGTGCAGCCCACAGGTTAAGACACAGAAAAGACATAAAGGTAGTTAATGGACATGGTGAAAAGAGTGACGAATTTCAACATAAATCTGGTAAAAATTCCAAAAGGAGAGAATAGACAAATTGTGGGAGAGACAATATGAAAGATTTGAATTTTTCAGAATTGACCCAAAACTTGAATTCTCAGATTCAAGAAATGCGACATGCTCATATCAGTATCCAAAATGTCCTCTGTATTGGATTGGGTTTTAAGTTTCTTATCTCTTTTATAGCATAGCAATCACCCTTCTAATTTTTGTTTCTATTTTTTTCTTATTTCTTCATTGAAAAAATGCCATTGGTTTGTTGGAGAAATTTACCTGTCCCACATTCCAAGACTAGCTATTTGCTGCCTTGTAGCATTATTTAACTTATTCCTTTATTCTCCATATTTCTTATAAATTGATAGTTACATCTAATGATGTTGTGAGATTTAGCTTTAATTTTTTTAGGCCAAAATATTTCATAGGCGGTAGTATGTACTTCCTATTATATTACATTGTAAAGTACATAATGTCTGGTTTTTTTGATTTTACTAATACTGATATTGGTCAAGAAATAATGTGATGGCAGCCTGGCTTATCTGAAAGAGTAATTAAAATTTATGTAATTACTGAAAAAATAATAATACATGATTTTTGCTTCTCATACTGTATAAATTATATTTTCACTCATAAAATTTTATTTACTCTCAATTAATATGCATTTAACACAATATTTCTCTTAGATTAGGAGGTTATCTCTAAGCTCATTTTCAAGGTCATATCAATTCAGTGAATTGAAGATACGGTAATATATTTAATGAATTTTAGTATTGGTGATTGCATATATTGTGTAGTATTTTCCTTGAAAGTGTTCAGTGCTCAACACTTTCAGTGCTTCATAATTTAAAATAAACTTATTGAAGTTGTTTAAATTGTTATATGATGCAGTACCTGCCACTGAATAAACTGAATGTATAAAACTATTATTAAAAGTTTCAAAATAATATCTCAATGATGGTTTTTAATAGTCAAGGAAATCATTTTAAAATTATCAGTAGATTTAAATATTTTTGAACTTTCACTGACTTTTGTCATACTATACCATGAATGTCCAACCTGTCAAATCTACTTTAGGGTGCACAAAAATGTCTTTGTTATTGTTTTCTACTTGATAGAGGGTATCCTAGTATTTTCATGTTATTGTTTTGTTTTCTTATCACTTCTCAATAGCTTGTGACACTGAACACAAAACTTGAAATCAAGTACTCTGAACAGAAATTGTCCTGTTGCTGAGTTTAGAGTTAGATTTTGAAAAATTCTTTTAATCTCTTATCTTCCTTTACCTCATGTGTAAAGTCATGTTAGTGATCTCTAACGGACAGGACTCTTCTGTATGAAATTCTCTAAAACATTGCCTGCCACATCATTGGTTTTCAAAAGTTGCTCATTTAATACTATTTTATCAACTATCTCTTCATTATCCATATTATTCAAGTTCACTTTTCATATTCTCATCTGTCTTTTCCTGGTCCAACAATTAAAAATAATTTTTGAATTACAGCCTGAATCTAATTAAAGTTATGGAAAAATTTTAAAGGAGTAGAGTCTTATAACATTTTATATAAAGATTCAAGGGTTTGTGGATAATCTTAGGGGATTTACTGACCACAGGTTAATGACCTCTCTGGATGATCTTGTACACTTGCATAAACTCAAGCATAATTTATGAATATACTATTATTCCTGTATTGTCATAAGTTTCTGTACCCCATTCAAATTTTCCAGTAAACATCTTCCTCTAGGTAAATATCAGTTTTTGCTTTGAACTGAACATACTTTAAATGATATTAATCTTTTCTATCCTAAATCAGTGGTCTCTTAATGATTTTCTTCTGTTTTTAATATCTCATCATTTTTTCAAGTACCCACGTTTGAATCAGTACAGTCTGGAATATGGATAGTGTCATTTAAGTGTAAGTTTTCAGGAGCCATTAGAATAGTCTGAATAATAGATTAAACACTATCAATTCATTGAAATATTTTACACAATTTTATCCTACCTCCTCCACTACAATAGTAACAAACATCCCTTGATAATTATTAAGGATCTTATCAGAAAAGATAAGAAGGTGAGTAAGGTGAATTGGTAAATACCTCTAGTTTTTTGTGTGTGTTTTTTTTTCTCTAGAGGACTCAAGTAAAAGCATGTGCACACACACACCACACACTGTTTCTTTTGGACTTTGTACTAAGATATCATTTACTTTGTGATTTGGAAAAGGACCTAGAATTATCTATGGCACTTATCAGAATAGTGACTTCTAAAATGCTGGTTTATTCATCTAAATATCTTATCCTATGTCTAATATCAGTGGTTAAATAAATACCTGTTAACACATTATTTATCCATGTAAAATAATAGAAATGTGAAGGATTCCAGCTTTATTATTATAAAAATTTTAAGATAAAACCACCTGGTTGCTGTGGCTCAGTGGATTGAGCATCAGCCTGTGAGCCAAGTGTTGCTGGTTTGATTCCCAGTCAGTGCACATGATTAGATTGCACGTCAGGTCCCCAGTTGGGGGCGTGAGTGAGAAGCAACCACACAGTGATGTTTCTCTTCTTCTCTTTCTCCTTTCCCCTCTCTCTAAAAATAAATAAACAAATAAGTAAATAAATTATTTAAAGAAAAATAGTTAAATATTATTTATTTTAAAAAAGATAAAACCAAATATAAATACCATCAAATTGTTCTGTCCTAATAAACAAACAAATCTATGAGTTCTTTATCTGGATAATCGAAGAAAGTACTATAACTATGAACTGATTTCAAATATCTACCTTTTTACCTGAGTATTCCATAACTTACCCAAATTTTAAATCAGCAGTCCTCTAAATCAGCAATCCTCTTCTTAAGAATTAATTTGCCCCTAAAATATTTTCATCATGTTAGCATTTATAATACTAACTTCTTGACTAAATGCTATTATCTAATCTTCAATATGATCTGCAACACTTAGAATAGCATTATGTGGGTCATAATATCAGGGTTCTCTGTTGCACATGAGAGTTAACAGTTCCTGAAACCAACCCTTGTCTTCATAAAGAGGCTTCTGAATTCAAAATTCTTCTAAATGCTGCAAATCATCATTTATGTGATTGTGAACTGAAGTAAAAACTATATTTAGTCAATGTAAATGACATCAAATGTCCCAACTCTTACCTTATGGTCTCTAATAAGTACTTTTTCCTTAGTATTCTTTAAAATGTTCTCAAACATCACAAAGACAAAATGGACTATAATCCAATTTTAACACATATAAATAGCAACTGTTACTAATGGAAGTAAGAAAGTTAACACAATGAAATTAGACAGACTGTAATTTCCAAATAACTATTAATGTAGCATTTAAAAAACATTTTTGGTCTCATATTACCAGGACAATTAACCAATTATCATTGGTTTTATCCCAATATAAAGGCAGAAGTCACATGACTCAATTTGGATAGGTTGAAACAAAATATTTCTAGAACAATGACCATCTATTAAGTGTTGTAGATTTATTTGTTAAAACTTTGAAATAAAGAGAACAACACACAAAAAGGTAGAGTTAAATATTTTAAATGGTGGTAGTAGTAACTATCTAGTATTGAGGTATAATGAGTAAAAATTGTAAAATATTTATTGGAAAACTGTAAAATGCAGTTTCACATTGATATTTTAGAAAAACATTTTGAAGATTAGACAAGGACCCTGATTATAGAGTTGGTGATCTAATAGGAAAAGAAATTCTAAATTACTTTTTGATAAACAGGAACATATCTATGAAAGTAATTATTTTAAAAATAAACCACTGTTACTTTAAAGATTTTTGAAACATAATTTAGACTTTAAAAAATATTTACAAAGTACTTGAAGTAAAAAGGGAAATGATAAATGAAGAATTCAAAAGTTATTGAAGTGGTATCTGTTCTTAGAAAAGAGAAGACAATGAAAAGAACTTCTCATGTTGACTTAATAGTCAGAACATCTAAAATGGGGAGCATTCTGCTTCAACATACACATTTAAGTTTCTTCTGTAGAATTATTACTATGACCAAAGAAGTCATGTACTCCCTAAAGAACATTATGACAGCTATGAGACCTTTGTCTATAAATGTGTCTAGACATACACATACATAAAGTTGGCATACAATGAACTCCCTTCACCAGTCTGTGGCCTCCCATTGGCTCTATAGTCAACAGGAACACTAAGGAATGTTGAAAGCTGCCTGTGAAAAACAAGCACCTGATGATCAAACAAACAAGAACTTAACCCAAGTTTACAAACCTGTTTTGCACAAATAAATACATCACCAGAACCAACCACCTGTCTATGTCAAATGTGTTATAGATTAATGAAGTACCCTAAGGATGCCAGCTGTGGCACCACTGTCATAGGTAGGGCTCCATGAATATCACTAATTGTGATTAATGAGGAATTGTTGCCCGAGGAAATAGGGTTTAGCCTTGATTTTTGTAGGCATTGCACAAGTCTAGTAGGAGGAGAACAAATTATCTCCAATTGATTCATCATTTTTTGACCTATTTGCAAGCCTTTTAAAATCTAATTCAACCCTTAGGACATTAATCATATTTGAAACACTCAACTTCAAGAAGCAATCATCAAAAGTTATTTCTTGGAGGAGGATCCAAGATGGCAGGAAAGTGATACTTACCTCCTCCCGGAACCAAACTGGAATTGAAACTAAAATATAGAGCAAGCAACCAAATAACCAATTGAAGACTAGCTAAAGAGAATTTTTATAACCAAGGATTTATAGAAGAAGCCACATCAAGGCTTGTAGAAAGTGCAGAGACGTGAAAAGTGCTGGTGCTCTCACAAGTGGTGGCTAAGATTCCAGAGGGATTTCTCTGTTGCAAAGGTTCCCCCTGAGGAGTGTGGGGCTTCGACTACACACCAGGATTACCCTCCAAGAGCATGAGAACTAGAAAGAGGTACCCACATAACATCTGTCTGTGAAAATCAGTGGGGTACTGTCCACCAAGGAGAGACAAAAGTCTGCTAGAGACACAGACGCCCTCTTAAAGGGCCAAAACACAAAATCTTACTCTCAGCCACTCACTCTGGGCTCTATCAGAGAGAGGGGAGAGTGAGCTAGAGGCATGTAAGGAGACTGTGGCTTTTGGCTCTGGTGAGAGCTGAAGGGACAACAACTGGGATTCCCTGTGCTGAGTCACTCTACAGTACTGCAGATGCCATCTTTCTTGGATGGACAACTCCCTTTATTATAGCATCAGCCTGGAGAATGCAACAGACCCACCCTCAAGACTCCCTGTAGTCCCACCTTACAGAGCTCAGCCCTACTGAGAAGTCAGCTGCCAGAACCGCCTGGTAGACATATAGGCAGACTCAGGGTGTGTCAGTGACTGAGTTGTATGGTTTTGGGGTGGGACTCATTCCCTCTACTTTTACAGGAGCCCAACAGGAGCCTCCTCCTCATGGGAGATCCTCTAGCCCCACCATTCTGACTCTTGGTGACTCCAGCATGCTGAGAACTGGCTATTTATGAGACAAACAGAGTTGTGTAATTCTGGAGTGGGGGTCACAACCCAAACCTTCCCCCAAGCCTGACCAGCACCTCCTCCTCTTCCTACTTCCAGTGGCTAATCCCTGTAGAAATTGAGCTCCTAGCAGATTTTGGGACAGACTGAGTAATGGGGCTCTAGGATGGTAGAAGTTTTTCCCTTGCAAGCCAAACCAGTGCAGAACCTCCCATTCACATGGCCAAATCTTGTCCCGTTAGGGCTTGATAAACTCTGCTGGCCTCACCCAGATGATTCTCTGAGACATCACCCCACCACAGAAATGTGTAAGCACCCAGAGGGTGGGAGCTGAACTCGCTATCTCCTGCAACATTTTTCTAGGGCCTCAGACCTAGCATTGGCAACAAGTTAAAACCTGTATTTATCTGGAGGACTTTACTTGCCGCTACCTGGTGACTCAATGAAAACCTATCTCATGCAACTCAAATACTACCAGATAAGATTTTTTTTTAATTAAAATATGCTTAGTAATTTTAGATAGAGAGTAAGAAAGAGAGAGAGAGAGACACTGATGTGAGAAAAACATCAATTTGTTGTCTTCCATATGCAACCTGACTGGGGATCAAACCCATAACCTAAGTACGTGCCCTGTCTGGAAATCAAACCACCAACCTTTTGGTGTATAGAGTGACACTTCAATCAACAGACCCACACAGGCCAGAGCACACCAGAGGATTTTTTAGTGACTGAGCCTAACAGGCAGGCAGAGGCAGATGGAGGCAGACCTCAGAATTCTTAGGGATTTTGCTGACCTTCCCCTCATCATGGTGAAGATAAAAGCCAGCTTTGGTAGGAAGTGTGATCCTTCTAGCACATACTCAAGCCAGTAGAGGCAGCCAAAAACTGTGAATCATTTTGTAGCTCCTAAAATGTTGCTCAGAGCAAGTCACAAGCAACATCTGACATTGGTCTGCACCAAAGTCTCTCCAAGGAGGTCACAGAACAAACACACCCACTGAACAGCTTCAGAAAACACCTGAACAGAATCCAATTAGCTTCGCAAGCAGAATATCCAAAGGGAGAACATAGCAGACACCAGACCATGGTAAAGCAAATTCCACTTTGTGTGGTGAGCACCTGAACAGCAGCTTGTATACTGTGGTCAAAGATGATTCTCACTCAGCCAGCATGAGGGCCAACCCCACACATGAACAAGCCAACAGCAATCAATGCTCAATTGCAACATGTGGGCCAACATAACCCATAGAAGGGTCATTCCTGGAGTACCCAGAACAGGTAATCAAGGAGACTGTACAATGGGATATCACAGGACACCCACTACATAAGTTATCCCTACCAAGACTGATAGTCATAGCATATCTACCTAATGCACATAAACAAATAAAAAGAGGAAGCCAAAATAGGGAGACAGAAAAACATGCCTCAAATTAAAGAATAAAAAAAAAACTTCAGAAAAAGAGCAAAAATAAAATGGTGGCAAGCAATGTACATATAGAGTTCAAAACAATGTTTATAAGGATGCTCAAGGAACTAAGGGGAAGAATAGATGAAATTAATGAAAACTTAAACAACAATGGTAAACATAAAAATATAGAAGCTATAATAAAAATTAGTCAGGAATAATAAATGCAGTATCTGAAATGAAGAACACACTAGAAGAAAAACACAGTAAGTTGGAAGAAGCAGAGGATCAAATCAGTGATTTAGAAGACAAGGAAGAACAAAAAAACACCCAATCAGAGAAAATTTTTTAAAAATTTAAAGTAGTTTAAGGGACATTTGGGACAAATGAAATGAACCAACATCTGCATTATAGGGGTGTCAGGAGGAGAGGATGGTGATGAAGGGATCAAGAACCTATTTGAAGAAATAATGACTGAAAACTTTCATAATGTGGTGAAGGAAAAAAAGACACACAGTCCAGAAAGGACAGAGTTCCAAACAAAATGAACTCAAAGAGACCCACAGCAAGACACATCACAATTTAAATGCCAAAGGTTAAAGACAAAGAGAGAACCTTAAAAGCAAAAAGACAACTAGTTACCTACAAAGGAGCTCCCATTAGTTTGTCACTTGATTTCTTAACAAAAACATTACAGGGATTAATTTTTCAATGTTCCACATTAGGGGGGGAAAAAGGGCTTCTTTGGAGGAAGGTGTGCTAGGCACATCTCACCTGTCCGATACCCTTTTGCCCATTATACTTAGTTTGGGCTGAGGGAGATATTTTAGGTTTCCCCCCTCTCAGACCTCTGGGTCCTTTCTGTCCAAGCCATTAGGATAGAAAAGAGAATTCAGTTTTAAAGTGAAGCCCACAGACCACCCCATTCTTCACCAACCCAGTCATTTAGTTCAGCCAAACCATTGAGTCTCAGGAGGCAGCACTGCAGAGAGGATTAAGTGAGGCTTATACATACAGACAATCACTCAGGTAATGCGGTCATAGGCTTATGCCCTTTGAAAACAGAAAGCGCATGTTAATTTATGTAACATAACTTACAAACAAGTCTCTAAATCAGTAAGACTGTCTTATTGGAAAGACATCCAGTTGCAAGGCACTTGACTTTCTTCTTGCCTGCAACTTAAATATCTTTGATGATACCACAAACATGGTTTAACTTTCAAGTGAAAACATTTTAAATGAAAAAAAACTTTTAAGACGGTTAGCTGCACTACTTTATAGTCTACCACTGATCATTGTGATTTTCCTTGAATAATGATTTTTCTCCCTAAGATTACCCTCCTTGTCATTAAAGGGACTACATAAAGTCCATTTTTAATTTATCCTGTTCATTTGCATAAACACAACAAGAGCAGAAAATGATCACTTATGATCTTTAGTTCTGCTTTGCTGGAACTTACCCAAAGAACATTTAGGGTGACCTTCAGTCTGCTCTTCAGGGCACAGAAGCTGGGCCACATACCTGGCATTCAGCCTTACCTGTACACACCTGTCTTTTCCAAGTCTTTCTGGTTTTTCATTGTGCCTTAAGATTCCTTCTAGCCATCTTTCAGGAAAACAACCTTCTGTGGACCACACAACCAACCATGGTACCAGGCCTTTTTTCTCGCGGGGTTTTAGTACCTTTGAAAGTCATTTCCAGTTCCTCATGGCTTTTTGGTAACAACCAAAGCCCAAGCATGTCTCCTTTAAGCTTGACATTCCAGTCAAAGACTTGTCATTTAGTGGTTATGGATTGAATGATGTCTTTTAACCCTTTTTGCCAAATCTGTGGCCCCCAGAACACAACAAGGATGCCAGCCTGTTAAACAAAGCACACCATTGTCTGGAGACAGCCAACTGATCTGGAGTCTGCACGATCCTTCCCCATGTGGGAAGACCACCCTCCCCTCCACACCCCCACTCTTATTAGGGATTTCTGGACCCAAGGGTAGGTAAGACGATGACCATGTCCAGCTTGAAGCAGCTAGAGGACATTGAGACCTTCGTCCATTGTCCTTTATAAGATTACAAAGGATCTTAATATCTGAGAGGGAGAAATTGTTATTTTTTATTGTTAAAATAATTAATTAATTACATATTTACTAAAAAAAGAGAAGAAGAAGAAGAATATATGAAAGGGTGAAGCGGGAAAGCTTGTATGTATGAACCATGGTTATGGACTTGTTGGGGGATTGCTGGGGGGAGGGAGATGCTGGGTGGAGGGGAGTAAAAGGGAGAAAGTTGGAACTATTGTAACAATATAATCAATAAAATACATATTAAAAAAAAACATTTCAGGCCAGAAGGGAAATGGCATGAAATATTCAGTGATGAAAAACAAGGATCTACAACCAAGACTACTTTATCAAGCTAGGCTATTAATTAAAATTGAAGGGAAATAAACATCTTCCCAGACCATAATAAACTAAAATAATTTGTTATCACCAAACCAATATTATGACAAATGTTAAAGGGCCTGCTTTCAGAAGCAGCAACAGAAGCAGAAGCAGAAGCAGGAAAAGGAGAAGAAAAAGGAGATAAAAAAGAAGAAAAAGAAATATGATTAAAAAATCAAAATGAAAACAAATATGTACTTACCAATAATTACTTTAAGTATAAATGGTTTAATGCTCCAATCAAAAGAAATAAGGTATTGAATGGATAAAAAAATCAAAATATATATGCTGTCTACTAGAGGCCAATCAGAGAAAGAAAAGTATATACTAACTAAAAATAAAGGAATGAGAAAAGATATGCATGCAAATATAAACAACAACAACAACAAAAGCTGGGATAGCAATACTTATATCTGACAAAATAGACTATAAAACAAAGAAGGACACTACATAATGATGAAGAGATTAATTCAACAAAAAGATATAACCCTTGTTTACATTTGTGCACCCAACAGAGGAGCACCTAAATATATAAAGCAAATCTTGATGGATATAAAGGAAGAGATTGATAATAATATCATAGTAAAGGACATTAAGACCCCATTGACACCAATGGATAGATCTTCCAGACAGAAAAGCAACAAGAAGATGATTATCTTAAAGAACACACTAGGTCAGGTGAATTTCATTATCTTCAGAGAATTTTACTCCAAAGCAGCAGAATATACATTATTTTCAAGTGCATATGTAACATTTTCTAGGATAGACCAAATGTTAGGACACAAAACAAGTCTCTATAATTTAATATGATTAAAGTCATATCAAGCATATCCTAGAACCAAAATGATACAAAACTAGAAATCAATCACAAGCTCTTTTTTATGAGGCCAGCATTATCCTAATTCCAAAATGATATAAAGACACTAAAAAGAAAGAATATTATAGGCCATTATCTCTTATGAACATAGATGCTAAATCCTCAAAATATATTAACAAACCATATCCAGCGATACATTAAAAAGAACATACACCATAATAAGTGGGATTTATTCTGGGTATGCAAGCTTGGTACAATATCTACATATTAATAAACATGATAACCACACAAATAAAATGAAGGATAAAATCACATGATCATATCAATAGATGCAGAGAAAAACATTTGATAAAATCCAGCACTCATTTATGATGAAAACTCTCAGCAAAGTGGGAATAGAGGAAACATACCTCAAATCAATTAAAGCTATATATGAGAAACCCACAGTCAACATCATAATCAATGGGCCAAAAATACAAGCATTTCCCTTAAAATCCAGAACAAAATAAGAATGTCCATTTTCACCACTCTTATTCGACACAGTATGGGAAGTCTTAGCCATAGCAATCAGACAAGAAGAAGAAATAAAAGGCAGGAAATTGGAAAGGAAAAAGCAAATATATTGTATTTGCAGATGAAATGATGCCATGTGTAGAGAACCCTAAAGATACCACTGAAAAACTACTAGAACTGATAAATTAATCCAGTAATGTAGCAGGTTACAAAATTAACAGTCAGAAATTGGTAGAATTTTTATATATAAAGTATGAGCTATTAGAAAGCTAAATTAAGAGAACTATTCCATTTACAATTGCATCAAAAAATAAAATGTCTTGGAAGAAATACATTTAACCAAAGAGATAAAAGATTTGTATGCAGAAAATTATAGGATACTGAAAAGATACATTGAGAAAGATACAAAAAAGTGGAGGCATATACTATGTTCATGGATGAGATAGAATTAACATTATTAAAATGTTCACACTACCCAAAGCAATCTGTAGATTCAATGCAATTCCTATAAAGATACCAATGTCATTTTGCACAGAAGCAGATCAAACACTGCAACTTATATGGAACCATGAAAGATGCTGAATAGCTATAGCAGTCTTTATAAAGAAGAACAGAGTTGGAAAAAACTACCTGATATTAAACCATACTACAAGGCCATAGCCATCAAAGTAGCATGATACAGCATAAAAATAGACCTATAGATCAATGGAATAGAATAAAGGACCCAGAGATAGTCTCATGCTTGTTTGGTAAATTAGTATTTGACAAAGAAGACTAGAACATAAAATGGGGTAAAGACAGTGTATTCAATAAATGATTTTGGGAATATTAAAAAATTATATGCAAAAAATCAAACTAGACCACCTACTTACACTATACACAAGAATAAACTCAAAATGGATTAAAGACTTAAACATTACACCCGAAACCATAAAAATACTAGAAGGAAACATAGGTAGTAAAATTTTAGACATTTCTTACAGCAATATTTTTTTGCATATATCTCCTTGGCAAGGGAAAAAAATGAAAAAAATTTTAAGAAGTATTACATCAAATTTAAAAGCTTTGGCCCAACAAAACAAAAAAATCAACAAAGTGAAAAGGCAACCCACTGAATGGGAGAATGTATTTGTCAATGATATATCTGATAAGGGGTTAATATCTAAAATATATAAAGATGTTATAAAACTCAACACCTCCCTCTGCAAAACCCCCAACCCTCCTCCTACAATCCAGTTAAAAAATGGGCAAAACCTGAATAGACACTTCTCCAAAGGGCCCATACAGATGGCCAGTAGACATATAAAAATATGCCCAATGTCACTCATTATCAGAGGAATGCAAGTTAAAACCACAATGAGATATCACCTCAATCCTGTCAGAATGGCTGTCATAACAATGAACAACGAACAATAAGGGTTGGAGGGGATGTGGAAAAAAGAGAACCCTTGTACACTCTTGTTAGCAATACAGACTGGTGCATCCACTGTGGAAAACATTATGGAGTTACCTCAAAAATTATAAATGAAATTGCCTTAAGACCCAGTGATTCTAATTCTGGTAATATATCCAAAGAAATCTGTAACACTAATTTGAAAGAATATATGCACTTCTATGTTTATTGCAATGTTAGTTACAATAGCCATGATTTGGAAGCAGCCCAAGTGCCCATTGGTAGATGAGTGGATAAAGTGGTGGTACATTTACAAAAAGGGATACTACTAGACCATTAAAAAGGAAGAAAATCTTACCTTTTGGAACAGCATGGATATGGACCTGGAGAGTATTATGCTAAATGAAATAAGGCAGTCATAAAAGGACAAATACTATATGATTTCACTTACATGTTGAATGTAATGAAGAAAATTAACAAAATAGAAACAGACTCAGATACAGAGAACAGACTGACAACTGTCAGACAGGAGGGCATAGGGGACCTGGGTGAAAAACGTAAAGGGATTAAGCAAAAAAAAAAAAAAAAAAAAAAAAACCAAAAACAAAACAAAACAAAAAAAAACTGCATTGACAGATAACAGTGTAATGATCACCAGAGGGAAAGGGTGGTGGTGGGAGGTAAGAGAGTGTAAAACGGAAGTAAATGATAATGGAAGGAAACTTGTCTTGGAGTGGTGAAAACACAATACAATATACAGATGATGTATTATAGAGTTGTACCCCCGAAACTTTAACAATTTTATTAACTGATGCATCCTCCAAAATTAAATTTCAAAATGTTGTTTCTTTCATACTTCTAAAATTATGTGTTAAATTAAAATGCTGAAATGCTTGGGTAATAATAATCTTCATATATTAGTTTTACATTTTATAAAAATATTTATATATTATTTTCTTATATTCTATTACTTTATTATTATATGCATTCTGTAAATAATAGAGTGAGTATTTGTTGATCTCCTGCCATAAAAAGAAAACTAAGATAGAGACATGTCAAATATTCTGCCCAAGGTCATACAACTCTAGTATGAGGCAGAACTGAGGCAATTATTCACATTTTCCTTTTCTTTCTTTCACATGTGAAATTCTTGTGCATATCAAGTTTAAGATCCACAGTGATATACATTAGGCAATAAGAAAACTCTATTAGAAAACATGTGCACTAATATAAGAAAGTTGGCATGTTGTTTATACTTTCCCCCACCTATTTGTTAATGAAGAATGCATTCATTAACATAAACACAAATAATATCAGTGTGAACATAAGTTTTCTGTGTTTGCTTCTTATATATGGTATATGAATATAATGCCAAAGATATAAATTGTGACTTCACAAAAATGTGTTGTGTACTCTGTCAGTAATGACTATTTTAAGTTCATGGAAAAGTATCCAAGAATTCTCAATCCCCACAGAAGACTTTATATTTATTATAAATTACATTTTAGGCCTCTATGAGACTTTTCTATTGCAAGCATAGCTTATCAGTTATGCACCACAAAATTCCATTTAATAAATTGTATTTGCTTCCTACAAGCAGACTTTATCAACTAGAAAATGAACTAGTTCAGGAAGAATAGAATGAGAAAATCAGATACTTATGAAAGCTAAGCACTTTCCTCTAATTTCCTTTAACTATATAGATCTGTTTATTCAGAAGTATGACAATGGTTTCGGGCAAAATTCTTTGTCCAGCATTTCCTAAAGTACTCTTTTTTTTTTTTTTTTGAAAGAAAGAAGTGTACATTTACTCAATATATAAGGTCTGTCCAGAAAAAGTCCAGACATTGTTAATATAATGAGACTAGTTTGTGTGACATCTATGTAACCTGGCAGCCAGGGAGAGTGGACTGGAATGTGTACATGTGAATAATGATGGCTTTGCTGTACTAGTCGGGGATGGTGGCCATTGAGTGGACATGTGTACTGTGTGGTTGTGGCATTCAAAATGACTGAGTAGAGCAATAAATCTGCATCAAATTTTGTGTTATGCTTGAACATTCCTCCAATGGCCTGAAACTATTTGGGTCATTCAGAGGCTACAGCTATGGGTAACTGGTGATTGGCAGCTTCATCAGGACAGTGTGCCCACTCACACATCACATCTTGTACAAAGTTTTTTGGTGAAACATCACATCACTCAAGTGACTGAGCCTCCTACTGCCCTGATTTGGCGCCATGCAACTTCTGGACTTTCCCAAAACTAAAACTTTGAAAGGGAAAAGATTTCAGACCATCAGTGAGATTCAGGAATATACAATGGGACAGCTGATGGGAATTGGGAGAACTGTGTGCTTACTTTGAAGGGGACAGAGGCATCATAGTTCTATGTATAATGTTTCTTGTATCTTGTATCTTCTTCAGTAAATGGCTGGATTTCTTCTGGAGAGATCTCTTAATTTCAAAACCTGTAAAAATTATTTGATACAACTTTCATGACTGGCATAGTTTAGGTTTGATGTGGATTAGGGGAACAGGGTTTCCTAAACATGTATAACGTGTAAGTTATTCCTGAAAGATCATCTGACCTTGTTTAGAAAAAACAGGCAATAATTAGAAAATAATATGTTACATGTTGAGCCACCATTTTAAATAATGAGCTAAGAGAGATGTGCCTTTCAAACAATGGATCTTGAGGTATCTCTCCAAGGATGGGTAGCTTGTGATGCTGAAGACATCCCATAAGGAAAGAACAGTGGATCACAATGTGGTTAGAGCAGTGGGTATGAACTAGGTCAGGTCAAACACAGTGGAGAGGCCAGGTGATCTCTGGCACAGTGAATGGGCTCAAGTTAAATGAACTGAAAGAACACTTTGGCTCTTAAATTGTGTTTAGCTTAAAAAAATTTTTAAACGTATGTTAAAATTTAGAACATATACTATATTCTTTTTAAAAAATTCTTTGCCTGAGGCAATCTTTTACTTCAAAGAAAGTCATTTCATTAATTTATACACAGTAGGTATTGAGCACCTACTATGTGCTGGCACTGTTGTAGTCATTGCTGGTGGGTGGGATGCATAAAGGATGACATGGTTCCTGTTCATCAGGGCTGTACTGTCTCATGGCAAAAAGATGTATGTGCACAGTAGTTACAATACAGTTTGATAGGTGCTATCACAGTGGCATAAATAAAAGTGTATGGGCAAGCAGAAGACTGACAGAATGGTTAAGAGGTGGGTGTCAAGAAAAGCTTGATTTCAAAAAAATGAATAGTATTTGTCAGCAGAAATGTAAAGTATTTGGGTGGGGAGAGAGAGAATATCACACACAAAGGCACAGAGGCATGAAAAGGACCGCCATTTTGGGGGAAGGATATATCCATAGCTGTGAATAATAAAGTGTTAGAGGCAAAGGCAGAGTGTTTACAAAGTAAAAGAAAGATAATGAAGAGCCTGTTATGCCACACTAAGTTAGGGATTCATCCCATAGGCAATGGAAACAGGAAATCTAATCAGGAAACAAGTGACATTGTTCTGAGATTGGAGAAAAACAATGAATTCTGTTAGAGGGTGTAAGATGAATTGACAAGGGAAAATACGAGGCAAGGAATTTGAACATAATTTATTTGAATTGTTCAACCAAGATGTAAAGGGCTTTGTCAAAGATATCCCAATCAAGCTATTAAAAATTAAGGCAAAAATTTAAAGTAGCTGATTTTAAAAAGAAAGACATTAGCAGTGGAGGAGGGAGAAAAATTTCAGAGAGATGTGATCATTAACTAGGCTTAGAAAATCAAAAACACCAACCCACAGGTTATATCGGATTTTGCCACTGACATGGCAATTGACAGTATCTATTTTCATTTAAATTACTCAAACAGCTCAAAATTTTAATTTAATACTAGCAATAAAAGAATTATTATGTCTTTACTAACCACCATAGAGCCTATTAACATGACTAAGATATAAAGTTAATTGAGGTCAGACTTTATCTCTCAGTATGGTTAAATGAATAAAACCTACTTTAACTTTAGAGACTGGTAGTTTCTTCCATAGTCCCAACCCCCACTGGTTTTCACACTCAGAAACAATGAGGCTTTATTTTCCCCTGGCACTGGAGATGTCAGCTGTGAAGCCTGGGCTGGGGCTGGGATCACTCCCCAGGTGTTCCTTCTGACTTCTATAATGTGTGATTATGCTTTCCACTGGCTGGCCTCAGCCAATACCTCGTTGCTGCTGCCACAGTGTGTCCTCTCTGCCCCTCCTACCTGTCTGGATGAGTATTGATTCTTTATATCTTTGTCTCTTGGACTTCCATTCAGTTCATTTTTCTGGTAGTTCTGATTGTTTTTAGTTTTGAGATAGTCGTATTTCTTCTTATTGTTGTGGAGAGTGGCAAAGTATGTCTGTCTATGTCTCCACCTTGGCCAGAAGTCCACAATTGTAAATTCTTATGAGGACTTTGCAACTGGTTTATTTTCTTGTGGTTTGGGGATGGTTATTTAGAATCTTAATACATCAAACATCTTGAAATATGAATCTCATTCATATGTACACTCCATAAAATTAGAATTCATTTTTTCTTGATGGAAATCCAATGTCATGATTTCATGGATTAACAATGATTTTATTAAAAACAGTAGGCAAAATTATAATCATTTGAGGACCATTACTTATCTGAAAGGTGTTAATACTATCCTACTGCTAGCGTAATCATATGCTAGTGAAACATGATTAGCCACAGAAAGCCTGTGGTATTTTGTCACTGCAGAAATCAGATACAATAAAAGATGTTTAAGAAAGATACAAAGGTAAAGTTGTAAATTTCATGGATGGCTTCTCTTTGATATTGAGTTTCTAAAAACTATATTATAGAGTATAAATAATCACTATCCTTTGGGGTCAATGTGAGAATTAGCATATTACCCATAAATATTATACTTAATTGCACAAAATTAGAATATGGTTCAATGCTAATCAATCAAGCCTATTTTTCTCTTTTAAGATTTTTTTTTCTCATTGTGAATCAGTGGACATATTATTCAGAATTCTCCAGAGAAACAGAGGCAATAGGATATACATAGAGAAAACTGGCTCACATTATTTTGGAGGTTGAAAAGTTTAAGATATGTAGAGGAGGCTGGTAGATTAAATATTCAGGTAATAGTTGATGTTTCAGTCTTCAGGTCAAAATCTGCAGGTTGAGCACTCAGGTAGGATTTCTATGTTGTAGTTTTGAGGTAGAATTGTTTCTTTCTTTTTCCCCAGCTTGATTGAAATATAACTTACATATGATTACAACAATTTTAGTCATTACATTTATCACCTCATATAATTACAATTTGTGTGTGTGTTTATGTGTGTATGTGGTGAGAACTTTTAAAAATCTACTCTTAGCAACTTTCAAATATACAATGCAGTGTCAACTGTAGTCACCATGCTGCACATGACATGCCCATAACTTATACATCTTATAACTGGAAGGTTGTACTCTGTGATGGCCTTCACCCATTTCTCTTAGCTCCTACTCCTCACCCCTGGCAATGAACAAACTGTTCTCTGTTTCTATAATTTTTAAAAGACTTTACATTCCACATTTAGTTATATATTCTGAGGAAATGAAGTAACTATCTCAAAAAGATATCTATCTGAACACCTATGCTTACTGCAGTATTATTTACAGAATTATTTTTTCTTTCTGAAACCTCAGTGTTTATTCTTAAGGACTTCAATTGAGTGAATGAGACCCACTCACACTATGGAGGGTCATCTGCTTTACTTAGTCTACTGACTTTATATGTTAGTCACATCTAAAAAATGACTTCACAGAAACTTCCACACTGGTATTAGAACAAGTTACTGGGCAATATAGCCTTAGTCAAGTTGAAACATCAAATTAACCATCAGAGAGATGTGATAAAAAGAAAAAAAATTATAATTTAATGTAAGGATTTGTGTTTCTATAGGAACATTGTTTTTGAACATTCTTCTTGAATTCCATTTGAATATTTTGAAGCATTCTAATCTGAGTTGAAAGAAAGTTTAAGATTTATTCTCTAAAGTCAGAAGAAATAACATTACTGTAAATTTTAATAGACTTAGATAGTTGCATAACTTTATTTAAATGCTTATTTGATTTAATTTGTGTATATTTTCATTACCATTTAGTACCCTTATACTTACCTCCCCCCAGCAATCAGCACACTATTGTCCATGTCCATGAGTTCTTTTTCCTTTTTGCTCAATCCCTCCACCCCCTAACCTTCCCTTGCACTAGCTGTCTGTCATTTGCTCTCCATCTATTAATCTGTCTCTCTTTTGCTTGTTCAGTTTGTTCATTAGATTTAACATATGAGTGAAATAATATGATATTTGTCTTTTCTCTGACTGGCTTCTTTCAGTTAGCATAATGTTCTCCAGATCCAACCCATCTGTTGCAAAGAGTAGCATTTTCTTCTTTTTGATGGCCAGGTAGTATTCCATTGTGTAAATATCACATAGGTGTTTTATTCGCTCATTTGTTGATGGACACTTGGGCTGCTTCCATATCTTGACAATTGTAAATAACACTGCAAAGAACATATGGGTGCTTACGTTCTTTTCAATTAATGTTTTGGGGTTCCTTCAGATATATTCCCAGAAGAAGGGTAGCTGGGTAAAAAGGCAGATTCATTTTTAATTTTTTGAGGTAGCTCTAGAATGCTTTCCACAGTGGCTGCACAAATCTGTATTCCCACTAACAATGCAAAAGGAGCTCCTTTCTTCATATCCTCCCCAGAATTTATTGTTTGTTAATTTATTGATGATAGCCATTTTGACAGGTGTGAGATGACATCTTATCGTGTTTTTAATTTGTGTTTCTCTGATGATTAGTGGCATTGGGCATCTTTTCATATGTCTATTGTCCATTTATATATCCTCTTTGGAGAAGTATCTATTCAGGTCCTTTGCCCATTTTTTAATTGGGTTGTTTGGTTTTTTGATGTTGAGTTTTGTAAGTACTTTATATATTTTGGATATTAACCCCTTATCAGATGTATCAGTGAACATGTTCTCCCATTCTGTCAATTGCCTTTTAATTTTGTTGGTGATTTGCTTTGCTGTGAAAAATGTTTTTAGTTTGAAGTAGTCCCATTTGTTTATTTATTTTTTGTTGTTTCCCTTGCCTGGGGAGATGTATCAGATAAAATTTCGCTACAAGCAATGTTTAAGGTTTTGCTGCCTGTGTTTTCTTCTACAGTTTTTATGGTTTTAGGTCTAATATTTATGTCTTTGATTCATTTTGAATTTATTCTTGTGTGTGGTGTAAGAAGGTTGTCTAGTTTCACTTTTCTGCATATATCTGTCCAATTTTCCCAACACCGTTTATTGAATAAACTATCTTTAGTTTATTGTATGTGCTTGCTTCATCTGTTGAATATTAATTGACTATAAAGGTGTGGGTTTATTTCTGGGTTCTCTATTTAGTTTCACCGATCTGTGGGTCTTTTTTTATGCCCGTACTAGGCTGTTTTAGTTACTATAGTCTTGTAGTATAGTTTGATATTAGATAGCATAATTCCTCCAACTTTGTTCTTCTTCCTTAGGATCACTGTTGCTACATGGGGTCTTATGTGGTTCCATATATGTTTTTGAAATATTTTTTTCTAGATCTGTGAAATACATCATTGGAATCCCGATAAGAATTGCATTAAATCTATAAATTGATTTGGGTAGTATGGACATTTTAATGATGTAAATTCGTTATATACATGAACACATTATGTGCTTCCACTTATTTGTATCCTTCAATTTCTTCAGTTTCTTATAATTTTCTGAGTACAGGTCTTTTACATTCTTGGTTAGGTTTATTCCTAGGTATTTTCTTCTTTTAGAAACAATTGTGAATGAGGTTGTTTTCTTAATTTCTCTTTCTGTTAGTTTGTTATTGAGATATAAATATGCAACTGATTTCTAAATATTAATTTTGTATACTGCTACTTCTTCTTGTCTGATTGCTGTGACTAGGACCTCCAGTACTATGTTGAATAAGAGTGGTGAAAATGGACATCCCTGTCTTGTTCACAACCTTAAGGGAAACACTAGTAGTTTTTTCCCATTAAGTATGATGCTGGCAGTGGGTCTGTCATATGTGGCCTTTATTATATTTAGGTATGTTCTTTTATTCCTACTTTGCTGAGAGTTTTGATTATAAATGGCTGCTGAATTTTATCAGAAGCTTTTTCTGCATCTCTTGATATGATCATGTGGTTTTTATCCTTCATTTTGTTTATGTGATGAATCACACTTATTGATTTACAAATGTTGTACCAACCTTGCATTGCCAGAAAATATCCCACTTGATCATGGTGTATAATCATCTTGGTGCATTGCTGTATTCAGTTTGCTAATATTTTGTTGAGGATTTTAGTATACATGTTCATCAGGGATACTGGCCTAGAATTTTCTTTCTCTGTAGTGTCTTTATATGGTTTTGGGGTGAGGATAATGCTGGCCTCATAAAATGAATTTGAGAGGTTTTCCTTCTCTTGAATTTTATGAAATAGTTTGAGAAGGAGAGGTGTTAGTTCTTCTCAGAATGTTTGGTAAAATTCAGCTGTGAAACCATCTGGTCCCAGGCTTTTGTTTATTGGGAGATTTTTTTTTATTTTTTATTAATGCCTCAGTTTCATTAGGTGCAATCTGTCTATTCAGATTCTCTGATTCTTCCTGATTTATTTTTGGAAGATTGTATTTTTCTAGGAATTTTACAGTTCATCCACACTGTTCAGTTTGTTGGCATATAGTTGTTGATAATATTTTCTTATAATCCTTTGTATTTCTTTGGTGTCAGCTGTTATTTCTCCTCTTTTGTTTCTGCTTTTATTTGGGTCCTTTCTCTTTTTTCTTGATAAGTCTGGTTCAAAGTGTGTCAATATTGTTTATCTTTTCCAAGAACAAGCTCTTGGATTCATTGATCTTTTGTATCTTTTTTTTAAGACTCTATTTCATTTATTTCTGCTCTGATCATTATTATTTCTTTCCTTCTACTCACCTTGGGCTTTGTTTGTTGTTCTTTTTCAAGTTCCTTTAAGTGTTAAGTTGGATTGTTTATTTGAGCTTTTTCTTGTGTGTATTTTGAGATAAGTCTGTAATACTATGACTTTCCTTCTTAGTATTGCTCTCCCAGTGTCCCATAGATTTTGGATTGTTGTGTACTCATTTTTATTTGTTTAAAGGTATTTTTTGATTTCTTCCTTGATCTTGTCTTTGGCCCATTTATTGTTTAATAACGTTATTTAATTTCCAAGTCTTTGCATATTTTTCATTGTTCTTCTTGTGATTAATAACTAGTTTCATAGCATTGTGGTCAGAGAAGATGCTTAATATGATTTCAATATTTTAAAATTTATTGGGATTTGGTTTGTGTCCTAACATGTGATCTATCCTAGAAAACGTTCTCTGTGCACTTGCCAAGTATGTATATTCTGCCCTTTGGGGGTGAAAGGCTCTGAAGGTATCAATTAAATCCATTTGATCTAGTGCGTCATTTAAAGTTGCTATCTCCTTGTTGATTTTCTGCCTAGAAGACCTCGTCATTGAAGTCAATGGGGTATTAAAATCCCCGAGTATGACTGTTTCTGTTGGTCTCCCCCTTTATGTCCATCGTGATGTGCTTTATATATTTAGGTGCTCCTATTTGGGGTGCATAACTGTTAACTAGGGTTATATCCACTTGTTGTATCATTCCCCTTATCATTATGTAGTGTCCTTATTTGTCTCTTACTATATCCTTAGTTTTAAGTCTATTTTGTCAGATAAAAATACTGCTACCTGTCTTTTTTTTTTCTTTGCCATTTGCATGAAGCATCTTTTTCTATCCTTTTACCTTTAGTCTGTGTGTATCTTTCCATCACACATATATATGGGTCTTGTTTTCTTATCCATTCAGTTACCCTGTCTTTTATTCAGAGCATTTAGGTCATTTACATTTAAGGTGATTATTGATAGATAAGTATGTAGTACCGTTTTTTTGTTAGACTCTTTTCCTCTTTTTTCTTTCTTTCTCTTTCTCTTCTTCTTAAAGAAAATCCTTTAACATTTGTTTCAGTACTAGTTTGGTGTTAACAAACTTCTTTAGCCTTCTCTTATCTGGGAAGCTCCTTATTTCTCCTTCAATTTTAAATGATAGCCTTGCTGGGTAAACTAGCCTTAGTTGTAGGTCCTTGCTTTTCCTCACCTTAAATATTTCCTGCCACTCCATTCTGGCCTGAAATGTTTCTGTTGAGAAATCAGGTGACAGGCAACTACCTGTTTTTCTCTTACAGCTTTTAGGATTCTCTCCTTGTCTTTAAGCCATGTCATTTAAATTATAATGTGTCTCAGTGTTGGCCTCTTTGGATCCAACTTGTTTGGGACTCTCTGAACTTCCTGGACTTGTGTTTCTTTTTCCTTCACCAGATTAAGAAAGTTTTCAGTCACTATTTCTTCAAATGAGTTCTCTATCCCTTGCTTACTCTTTTCTCCTCTGGTATGTTCATGATGTGGATATTGTTACTCTTCATGTTGTCCAAAATATTCCTTAAGCTCTCCTCATTTTTAAAAATTCTTCTTTTCTTGTGCTGCTCTGTCTAGGTATTTTTTTCTACCTTGTCTGCCAAAACACTGATTTGATCCTTTGCTTCATCTAACCTACTGTTTATTCCTTCTGACATATTACTTCAGAGAGTACATTCTTTATTGCTGACTTATCATTTTTTATGGTTTCTATGTCTTTTTTCATGATGTTGAGTATCCTTATAATCATTACTTTAAATTCTCTATCTGAGAACTTGTTTGCCTCCATTCCATCCAGTTCTTCTTCTGGAGAATTTTCTTGTTCTTTCATTTGAGGTCTGTTTCTTTGTCTTCCCATTTTGGCTGCTTCTGTGTTTTTTCCACCTTAGCTGTTAAATTAATCAGCTGTTAATCTAATCAAGCTGTAATCAGCTGCCTAACTTTAGTACTATAGGATGAGTCAGAGTAATTCCTGTGGGTAGGGCTATTCCTTCCCCTCAGGCTGATGTCACTTAGAGAGGAGTGCTCTGCCTAAAAAAAAACCAAACAAACAAACAAACAAACAAACAACAAAAAAAAACCCTGCAGTATAGGGAATGACTCAGCATAGGGATCCTGGTTGCTGTTCCTTCAGTTGTCTTTCCACAGCCACTAGCCCTAGATTCTCTTCAAGTGTGTCTAGCTCATTCTGCCAGAGCCGAGGATAAGTGACTGCAAATGAAATTCTTTAGTAGGTTCTCCTGGCCAGACAGAACCCTTGCTGCTTTTCAAAGCTGGATGTTATATGGGTTCCTTTCCAGCTCTGCTGCTATAGGCTGGGGAGCCAGAATGGAGTTTAGACCACACACTTTTATAGGGGCAAACACCCAGCTGCTGATAGATCCCTCCAGTACTTCAGCACCAGCCTTCTCGTCCCTCCTCCATACTACATATCAGTCTTGTTATAGTAAAGTGGTTTCTTCTACCTGTCCTTGATTATAAGGCTTCTCTCCACCTAGTGTTCAGTTGGTATTCTGGATGATTTTTCTACAATTTAGCTGTAATTCCAGATTGGTCCTGGGAGGAGGTTAGTGTGGTTTCCACTTACTCTTCTGCCATCTTGAATCCAGATATTTACCTAACTTTAAAAATGCAAATATGATGACTCCTTTAGTTAACATATATTACTTGTAATGATTTTAGTGATAATGTCATCTGCTAATGGGTCAATCTGATGGAGTACTTGAATGTTGGAAAATTTTAGTTTCAGGTAAGAGCTAATAAGCTTAGTAATCAATGTATGTAAAAAGCTATTATTTCAGGAACTGAAGGCATGATCCACCTTGACTCCAGGAAACCATAAGCAGTTCCACCTTTGTGTCTCAGGATGACTGAAAGCAATCAAGATGGTATCTGAGCCATTCTACTTCAGGACACAAAGACCAATGCCCAGGGCACAGGGACTACCACCCAGGACATAGATGAGAGAATGCTGCAGCTTTTATCCAATTAACTTTTCCCTGAATTCCTAACCCCTTATCTACTACACTTTTCTTCTCCTTATAAAAAGGGTCCATTTATAATGGAATTGAAGACACTCTGTTAGGGTACAAACCCATTGTCTTCTCAGATCCCCAATTATCTAAATAAAGTGCCCAGTCTGGGCACATGCCTGGGTTGCAAGCCAGGTTCCCACAGTTGAGGGCATGTGGTCCCCACAGTTGGGGGAATGTGAAAGGCAACCACACATTGTAGTTTCTCTCCTTTCTACCTCCTTCTCCCTCTCTCTAAAAATAAATAAATAAAATCTGAAAAAAATAAGTAAAACATTATACTATTGAAGTCTTTTGTACACTATTTGAATATCCATCCTTTCAATCAGAAGTAATCAATATCTTCAATTTTTATTATGTCTTTGATTGTATTTATAGTTTTTCTATATATTTAACTTGTCCTATACAACATAAAAATTTTAAACTTTATATAAGAATGCTGTGTGCATTTTTGCTTTACTTTTCTCCTCTTAATTTTCTGCTGGTGATATTTATCACTATTAATAAATGTAGCTCCAATTTATTTCTATTCCCTTATATATAGTATTTCATTGTATGAATGAATATACAATACATTTTTTGGCAGTCATTCTACTGATACAGGACTTATTCCTTCAAATTCCTGCTATTTTAAACAATGCTGCCATGAACCTTGCATGCATTTTCCTGATACTCCTCTGCAAGGCCTATTCTGGAGTGTATAAAACAAAAAGCTGAATTGCTGAATCCTATGCAATATACATCTTAAATTTTACTAATTATTACTAAACAGTCTTACAGAGAGGTTCTACCAGTTGACAGCAGTGTGTGAGTGTCTCCTTTGCTATACATTCATCAAACATTGGTACTGTATAACTTAAATTTTTAAGTTTTACTCATGTGGCTTTAAAATGGTATCCGCTTCTGACTTGTGAATAATTATACATAAGAGAAAGAAGTTTGTTGTTGTTGTTTTGGGGCATTTCCATATCTGTAAAATGCCTATTTATACCTTTTGTTCTTTTTCCTCATTGCCTTACATATATGCAGCATGAATAATTAACCCTTCTTTGGTTAATGTGGAGCAAATACTTCTCCCAGTTATTCTCTTGTCCTTGAATGTTTTAAATACTATTTTAATAATAGTTTTTAAGTTATCATGTAGTGGAATTTTGTAACAGAATCCCTGGGCTGCTCCGACTGAAACAGAACCCATGGGCTGTTTAGTTAGGGGCCCAATTGCCTGCAGCCAGAATTATAACTCTCAATACCAGAGTTTGGTGAAAAGAAAAAGAATTGTTTATTTACACATAGTCCTGCCTCCCCCTCCCAGACCTAGCCAGTCTTAGGAAAGTCAGAAACACCGTTTCCCTACTTCCTAGGCACAGTTCATCTTTACCAGTAGCTGCCAATCACTCAATTCTGATTGGGGAGGTCCCTTCTGTGCTGAGGTGCCCTCCAGCTCTCAATGCAGAACCGCCTAGATTCTCAGCCTCCTTGTAACTGCCTTCTTCCTGCAAACCACGTGAATCTCCTCTCCTCCTCAAAACCGCATGGTGAGAGCCTCTTCTTAAAGCAGCCTGGAGACCCCTTCTCCAAGCCACATGGAGGGAGCCCACGAGAGCCAGAGCCAGCCTCTTAAAGCAGCCTGGAAAGCCCTGTTCCTCCAAGCCACATGGAAGGACCACACCAGAGCCAGGGCCAGAGAGAGAGCCAACCCCAGAGAGCCAGAGAGAGAGAGAGCCAGTCCCAAAGCCCCAGCTCAAATGTCCGCAGCTGCTTCTCTCTCCGTCAACTGTGTCCTCTGATGCAGTGGGTATTGCAAACAGTTCTGACCATTCAAAGAACCCTACGTAGGCTCTGTAGGCTTATTCTGTACCATCCCACAGTACAAGACTCCTCGCATCTTCCTGAGCCTTGGAAGTAAAGCGGATCTTTGTGCAACAATGCTTCTAGCCACTAGCTCCAGGCATGCAAGGGCATCCTGAAAGCTGCTTCCTTTTCCCTATCTCCCAGCTGCAAACTCTGGGGTTTGTTTTTGGACTCCCCTGTTTCTGTAACAATTTGACTATTCCTTTAGAATTTATGCTTTTTATATTTTAATTAAGAAATTCTGATCTAATATGGCAGAGGAGTAAGTGGAAGCTCCACTAACCTCCTCCCAGGACCAGTCTCAATTCACAATTTAATTTTGGAGAAATCATCTGGAATAACCAACCACACACTAGCTGGAGAGAAGTCCTATAGCCACGGAGAGACAGAAAAGGCTGCTACATCACAACATGACTGATTGGGAATGCAGAGATGCGGAATGGCTGGCTGGGCTCCCACAGGTGGCAGCTGAAGGGACTGAGAAACAGCTCAGCAGCCAGGGGTTTCCCCTGACAATGGCAGGGTCTAGACCACCAGCTGGGCTTCCCAGCCTACAGCAACAGAGTGGAAAGTAAAATAGTATCCAGCTGAGAAAAGTGAAAACCCACAGGGTTTCTTGCTAGCCTGAGAGAAACAGCTGGAGAAAAAGAGCTCTTAAGCGAATCACATACAAAAATATTTTGGCCCCCACTTACCCTGGACTCAAGCAGAGGAAAGTCAGAGAGAACTAGAGACACTTGGGAAGAGTTTGGTGCAGTGGCTTTGAAGGGAGAACTGGGGGAGCAGCTGAGTGGGTACCAGGGCTGACTCATCCCCAGTACTGCAGGCAGACCATTTCCCTCCAAGTGGCATCAGCCCGAAAGGAAGCAAAAACCCTGCCTGCAGGAATTAAGCTGCCACACCCAAGGTCCTTAAGCCTGATGGCTAATCACAGATTGAATAGATTAACAACTAAAGGAGACAGACAAAGGCAGTAGATCCCTTGAAGTCTCCAACAGGCTGCCTAGGGCCAGACTGGTAAACAATCTGACGCCAACAGGGGCAGATCTAGGAAGTGCAGATCATTCTAAGAAGCACCAACAAACAATAGCAGTCACAAAAATGGGGAGACAGAGAAACAACTTCCCATCAAAAGGAAAGGTAGAATCCCCAGAAAGAGTGCTATATGAAATAGAGGTGAGCAAACTATCAGATATGGAATTCAAAACATGGATTATGGAGAAGCTCAATGAGCTCAGTGGAAACTACAAAGAACTCCAGGGAAACTACAAAGAACTTACTGAGAATTATACCAGCATGAAAATGAAATAGAAGCTGTCAAGAAGAGCCAGGAGGAAATGAAGAATACAATCTCTGAATTGAAGAACACAGTAGAAGGAATTAAAAGTAGGCTAGAGGAAGCAGAAGATCGGATCAGTGAGCTGGAGGACAACATAGACAAAAACTCCCAGACAGTGCAACAAAATGAAAAAAGACTGAACAAGACTGAAGAAGCTCTAGGACAGTTGCAGGATAACACGAAACATAATAATATCCATATCATAGGAATTCCAGAAGGAGAAGAAGAAGAGCAAGGGATAGAAAACCTCTTTGAAAAACTAATGACAGAATACTTCCCTAACATGAGGGAAGAAAGTCACGCAAGTCCAGGAAGCATAGGCAAGGCTGAATGCCAGGTATGTGGTTCTGCTCCTGTGCCCTGAAGGGCAGACTGAAGGTCACCCTAAATGTTCCTTGCATAAGTTCCAGCAAAGCAGAACTAAAGATCATAAGTGATCATTTTCTGCTCTTGTTGTGTTTATGCAAATGAACAGGATAAATTAAAAAATTGACTTAATGCAGTCCCTTTAATGACAAGGAGCGTGATCCTAGGGAGAAAAATTGCTATTCAAGGAAAATCACAATGCTCAGTGGTGGACTGTAAAGTAGTGCATTATCAAGGATGTTTAATTTATAGGCAAGAAGAATGTCAAGTGCCTAGCAACTGGATATCTTTCTGATAAGACAGTCCTACAGATTTAGAGGCTTGTATGTGGGTTATGTTACATAAATTAACGTGTTTTCTGTTTTCAAAGGGCATAAGCCTACGATCTCATTACCTGAGTGATTATCTGTACATATAGGCCTCACTTAATCCTGTCTGCAGTGCTGCCTCCTGAGACTCAATAGTTTGGCTGAACTAAGTGGCTGGGTTGGTGAAGAATGGGATGGTCTGTGGGCTTCACTTTAAAACTGGTTTCTCTTTTCTGTCCTAAAGGCTTGGACAGAAAAGCCCAGAGGCCTGAGAGGGGGAACCTAAAATATTTCCCTCAGTCAAAACTAAGTATAATGGCAAAAGAGTTTTGGACAGGTGAGATGTACCTGGCATACCTTCCTCCAAAGAAGCCCTTCTCTTCCCTAATGTGGGACATTGAAAAATTAATACCTGTCTTTTGTCATCTAGTGGTTGTGGATTGAATGATGTCTTTTAACCCTTTTGCCAAATCTGTTGCCCCCAGAATACAACAAGGATGCCAGCCTGTTAAACCAAGCACGCCATTGTCTGGGGACAGCCAACTGACTTAGAGTCTGCACGATCCTTCTCCATGTGGGAGGGCCACCCTCCCCTCCACAACCCCACTCTTATTAGGGATTTATGGACCCAAGTGTAGGTAGGACGACGACCATGTTCAGTTTGAAGCACTTAGAGGAGCTTGAGACCTTCACCCATTGTCCTTTATAAGATTATAAAGGGTCTTAATATCTGAGAGGGAGGGATTGTTAATTTTTATTGTTAAAATAATTAATCATTTATTTGTTTAAAAAAGAAGAATATATAAAAGGATGTAGTGGGAGAGCTTGTATGTATGAACCATGGGCATGGATTTGGTGGGGGATACCTGGGGGAGGTGGGGTGCTGGGTGGATGGGAGCAAAGGGGAAAAAATTAAAATTATTGTAACAATATAACTAGTAAAATATAATTTAAAAAAGAAATCAGAAAAAAAATAAAAATAAAAATAAATAAAAGAGAGCAATCAGTTCTACTCACCTTACTCCATGCTTTTATTTCATGAATCCCAGATGATAACTCCAGAAAAGGTGGCAAAGGTCTTGAAGTCTGAAGTCAAAACTGCCTGAGTTGGAATGTCAAGGAAATTAACCAGCATCACACAGGCTACCCTTTGAGAATTCCAATCACAACTGATGGCAATAGTGATGAGTGTATAGGCCAAGTGCCTTTTTTGATCATGTGCCTACATCTACATTGGAAACATTCAAGATAGCAAATTATGTGAGCTAATCAAATTCTTATATTTAACAGCCAAAATATTTGCTTTCAATAGAAAAAGAGCTTTGTTTAGTATTACTAAAGACATTTTCATGTGATGTTTTTTATTATTAATAAAAGTTTTCTGGGTCTATAGAGGCACACAAACATTTTATGAACACCCTGAATAACAATTCCTAGGAGAAGCCAGTACAAATGTTTTGGAAGTTAAAATTATTTAAGTTCTTTGGCATTTTCTGTGAAAAAATTAATTTAACAATGTTTGTATGGTAGTTAGTGAGTGTGTGGGGTTGGGGAAGAAAGAGGGAAAGAGAGAGGGAGGAAGAATAAGATTTAGAACTCTCAAAATTCTGATCCCTTAGAAAAATCTAGTACACCAACTATAGAAAAAAACTACATTTAATTTAATAAATGAGAAATGGCTGAAGATTAGATTTTTATAGGCTTAGCTTTTTATCCAAGTAATATATATTTGACTGGATATGTCAAAAACTACTTTCAGAAAATAAAAGAAAATGACTTTGAGCAGTTTTCACTGTTTTTTATTTGCTTTCCATGTTTTTTACCTTTTGGGTTGGAAAATTTATTTTTTTGTTGCCAGGCACTTTAATGACTATCATACTTCATTTGTGAATATGTTTATTGAACTAAAATAAGAAAGCCTTAACTTGAAGTTATTACACACAGTGTTCAAAGAAGTTACCAAGAACTTCTGGAAATCAGGTGTCTGGATGTCCATCATGCCAGGAGAGGACCTCAGTGTAGTAGCTGCTGCCTCTGACATTCATGGACAAAAGCCCTAAAGGTGTTCTACTTTTTAATTTTCTTAACAACAAAAACAATCCATGGCTTTCATTATTAATAACACCATTAGTCATAGCACAGATGCATCTTGGAGAGATGAATATAAATTGTAGACCATGAATTCTATAGATTCTGCATGTACATGAGAGGAGTGAAGTATACTTTTACAGTCTAGTTCATAGTTCCTTCTAGCTATAAAAATTTTTTGAAAAAGAAATAAGGAGAGATATCATAGCTGTATTCCAAACAAGATAATACAAGCTAAGTGAAGACAATTTTCTTTCCAAGGTTATAATGCACCCAGAATTTTTCTTCCTGTTCTAGATAGCTTCATTAGTATTTTAGTAAATAAATTTCAGTAAAAAATTGACAGAGAACAAAAGAAAAATCAGAACTAATCTGAGCAACAGATTTTGTGACTTATTTTTGGACAAGAGGGTAGGTCTGTAGGATGACTACAAATGTGTTTGCTGCTGGAAACCACTATAAAAAACAGAAATAATGTTGGCTATCCAAATGTCATTTGGAGTAAAACTTGTTGCCCTCATTTCCAACCAAATTGCCCCCAGACTCCTAAGTAGCTATTCTAGAGCTACCATTGGTAATTTACTAACCCAGAAATATAATTTCTCATTGTATAACATCAGGCCAATTAGATAGGAAAACAGAAAATGGTAAGGTCCTTTCTATAATGAAAGAATTTTGATATCTCACCTGAAAATTCAGGGGCAAAACACAGCTGAGTTCCAATTTGATTAACTCTAGAGTTCAGAAATATGTTCTAAATTAGGACCTCTTTTCAGTCAGATGAGTTGCACATTATTTCCAATAATTCTATTATGTTATTCTTTATAATACATTTTTCCACCTAACTTGTACAAAAATAATTTCTTAGTATTTTTCCATAGTTATATAATCCTTTTGAAAAATTCTTAACTATTATTTTTACAGTCCCAAGAGCAGCTGCTTGCTGAAGAAAAAAAATGCTTAAGTTTTACTAATTAAGAACTTAATATAGAAAATATAAGTCCTCTATAAATAATAATTTAAAAATCAGCCTAACATTTTTTTTAATGTTTCCTATATGCTATGTAATGTGCTCAGCTGTCACAATAAAGACAGACTTCCCAAGGAAAAGATGGGGTAGGGAAGATGACAAGGCAGGATGGCCCAGTGAGAACACTGAGTGGAAAGCCATGGAGAGCTCTACATGTCTGGAGTGCAGGATGTTGTAGAGTAAGGGACATTAGATAAAGAATAAATATATACATATTTATGCTTATTTATTCATGGAAAATATTTGAGAGGATCACAAGAAATTTAACACTGGGGAAAGAGCAATATTCATCTGGGGTGGACAAGAGTTTGTGTTTGTGTCATTTAATATTTTGCTCCATATTTTTCAATTAAAAACTAATCATTAAATTACTTATCAGATGTTTCATTAATATCACTAATGCAATATCACAGAAATAAATTTTCTGGAGAAGAGGAAAAGGTATATGCTGAGATAAGGGAAGCAGGTCAAAACAGGATAGAAATAACTCTATAGGCAACAGGAAATGGAGTAACCAGGAACATGTTCTATAATTACTGACTAATGGTGAGGGCTGAGTAGTCCCTATTAATTTGTAGAAAATTTTCTCCATGGCTGGCTGCCAACCTTGGTATGACTGCCAGCAAGCAAGTGGTCAAGGGGTGAACTCAAGGACAGGAAGGCACAGAAGTTATGGGGGCCAGAAGGAGAAGAGCTGTAATAATTCATCAAAGGATTTTTATTGCTTAAGGAAGTGATGCCAACAGAGGAATGATGAATTGAGTAAGCAAAGGCTATAAATTGTAAGAGTGCCAAAGAATAAATGTCCTGAAAATAAAGCATGGAAAGAGCAAAAAGAAGAGAAATTTGGGTCAGCAAGAGAGGTAAGGTTTACTATTTCAGAGAGGAGCACATGAGATGATGGCTGAAGTACCACAAAAGTAAAACTTAGTAGAAGGTAAAACTTACAAAGTTGGGGATCTTTGAATCTACAATGGCTGTGGTGACTTCGACAGATGAGTTGCCTGGAATGATGTTAGGATGTGATATTTCTGGATCATGTTCATAAAGAGGTATTCTTTACAGTAAGCTGGAATAAATTGATCTGTGGCTAAGCTAATCCTGATAAGGTACAAATGGTTTGATGAAAGCAGTTAAGGAGAAAATCAATTTTGTTAATTGAATGTAGATATGAAAGTAACTACTTGTGGAAGTCTGGGAGGACTTGCCAAAGAGGTGATACTTGAGGCAGATTTTGAAGTTTAAGTAGAAATTCAATAGGCAGGAAAAAAAATTAGCAGATTATACCCTGAGAGAAGGATATGAACAGAAGCTAGGTTTTCTGTTTCTGTCCAGTGAATTATGTAGCTTGAAATTTGAGTTCCAAAAATTGAGTTTTCTTTGCCACTTAGATACACAAATTGTTCCTCACTTTTGACAAGCAGATCATTATAACTCTTTTTTAAATCACTAGTAATAATTCTCAGATATTTTGTACAGATTAATTTTCTATACTTTAACCTAAGTTAACCTTGGCCTCATGCTCTTTTTTTCTCCATTCCAAAACAAAGAATCTAATTCCCAGACAACTTTCAAGTCAGTGACTAATTCAATGAAAGGAAAGAGGGAGGAGTTAAGATCAAGTTTCTGCCTCACTACATTAGCATCTCTCCAGGAGAAAATAAGCAGAACTATGTAGCCAGTGAGAATAAAACATAAATTCTGTCATAAGTAATGTGTATGGGAATGTGGAGAAACAATTACTGAGTCTGAAATTAAGGATCAGAAAAGGCTTCCTGAAGGAAAGATAATTTTAATCAAACTTGAGGACAGATGTATTTTCAGCAGTTGAAATGGGAAGAGAGAATTATCCAAACTGCCAGACTGAATAAAGGACAAAGGATTAAAAGAATAGGCATTATTGAGAAAATAGTGGGTGATCCCATCTCAGTCTAAGACTGTATGTACCTAGAAGAAGACATATACATATATACACATGTACATATATATACACATACATGAAGTTGTTGAGATTTAGCTTGATAATATATCAGAAAGACCTTGAACAAATTTCTAAGGAGTTTGGACTTTAATGTGAAAGCCTGTATTAAAGTTTATAAACTTGGAGTGCAATGATGATCTAATCTAGCAGCTGATAACTTATCCTCTGTGAAGAAGTTTGTGCTTTATAATTTTTTAAATGATTTAGGTTAAGAAGAACAAGGCCTCAAAACAAATTTAATGTTCTAACACCTGACTTAAGAAGCAGCTGTCCAGTGTGTGTTATGGAGTTTTGGGAGTAGTTACAAGGTAATAAAGGCTTAAGAAGATTCACCAAGATAAACTTCACTTTGACATTTTTATATATGGATCTTATATTTTCTTCCACAAAGAGTTATGTCCTTAAGGGGCATTCTGAGAGATTGTTACCAAATAGCAGGTTGGGGTCCTGCTGCCCACTGCCACCCTCTAGGCAAAATTCGAGGGGCAAAGGTTTGATGATAGAGGAATGGAGTCTTTATTCAAAAGCAGTCACTTAAGTCTATCAAGTCACAGTTTTAATTACTTAAGCCTGTCAATTAAGGCTAAACTCCTAACATCTGAGTTCTCCTAGCATCTCCCCAGGTAGTTCCTGTAGTAGTTTACAAACTAAAACAACATAATACACAAAATCCACACAATTTTGGAAGAATGTCAGGCTTCTGCCTCAGAGGCTGTTCCCTTTAGAATACCCAAAGAATAAACCTACTACCCTTTGCCAGGCCAGCCTGATCCTAGGCTGTGCCCAGAGTTCCTTCCCATCCAAAATATTGTCCATTGGGAAACACAGGCAGCCATAGCAGTCATCCAGGCATCTTTGAGAAAGAAGAGCCTGAGAGAACCCACCCAGGAGCCAGAGCCTAAGAGAAAGCCAACTCATGAGCCAGAAAAGCCCATGAGCCAAAGAGTCCGCCTTCTTTTTATTTCCATTGGCTCAGAAGGCATTCAGCTTCTCAGCCAATCCTGTCCTAGACTGCTTTTCATTGCCTCAGCAAACTTGTCCTACAGCCTCTCTTACTTCTCCTCAGTGATCTTAATCACATCTCTCTGTATCAAGATCATTTATTAATATATTAATAAAAGCTATGCCTTCTAATGTATGGATGAATCAGAAACTTAAATTTAGTGATCTAATAATCAGAAATAGGTAAACTTTTCTTTCTCTTAGAAAAAGTTGAGTGATCGGGAGGGGAAGACGGCCGCGAAGTAGGGACAGTGTTCTCAGCTCGCTCCTGTTAGGGAGAGACTCCAGGAACGAATGCAAAGAGGAGTGACTGAGTGAGTGTGGATCTCCAATAGCGTGAACAGGGAGGAGAGAGTGGGAGCAGCGTGGAGGTGGGTGGAGGGGTTTGCCACACACTGCAGGCTAAGTCATTCCTGGATTCAGTGCGTCTGCAGTACTGAACCGGAGAATTCACTAACCGAGAGCTGCTTGGAGACTCCCCCTGCTAGGGGCACACCGATGGGTGAATTCTTGTAGGGAGTTAGGGAGAGGATTTGGCCGATAAAGCCAGAGGAGGGAGAGAACAGTGAACGACCAGGACTGGGAGAAACTGTGTGATCTGAGTCTAGAGGGAAACCTCCTCAGCTGCAGCCTCCGACCGAAAGCTCGGCACTCCAGGTGCACACAGCACTCGTGCTAGGGCCCTACAGAACAAAGGGACAGATTTGGGGCAAGGAGACGGGCCACACAGAAAAGCTGCTGTGGAACTCCGGACCGGGGGAGAACTGAGCAATTGCGCTAGAATCCCACAGAACAAAAGGCGGGTTTGGGGCTAGGAGAGAAATAGGACGCGCAGGGTGTGTAAGTAGGGAAGAGAGCGGAGGCGGTGGTTCTGGAGTGGAGACGGTTTTAGGGCAGGGAGAAGGGGCCGCAGGGAAGGGCTGCTGTGGAGCTCCAGACTGGGGGAGAACTCCTGGGTAGGAGAGCGCTGCACTGATCGACCACACTGGAACCCTACAGAACAAAGGAACAGTGCTGGGGTGGGAAGAAAGATAGAGTGCACAGGCCGATAGACAGGGAAGCCAGCAGAAGCTGTAGCTCAGAATAGAGACAGTTTGGGGGCAAGGAGAAAAGCACATGCGGGAAAGCCGCGGCGGACTCCAGACTAGGGGAGAGGCCCTGGGCAGGAAAGTGCCACTGGGCCTGGCACTTTGACAGACTGTGCCAGAGTCCTTCAAAACGGGGGGACGATCTTGAGACAGGGAGAGAGGTGGGGTGCGCAAGCATATAGACAGGGAAGAGAACAGAAGCTGTGGACTGCGAATAGAGACACGACTGGAGGCAGGGCGGGGATTGCTGGCAGGCACAGGCTGGACCAACGGGTGGAGGGAGTGGCTGGACAAGCCTGAGGAGGGCTGAGGGCGCCACAGGAGGGGACAACTGAATGCAGCTCACAGCAAATTGGTGGTAGGCCCACAGATAAAAGACTAGCAATCCCAGAATCAAACAGAACCCTCCCACAGCCAGCCAACCAACCAGAAAAGATTTGAAACTCATAGAATTTTGAATAGGAGTGGACTCAGGAAGGAAGGAAGGAAAAACAAAAAAACAAGCAAACCGAAATACCCAGAGACTGTGCCTAAAAGTTGAATTGAGTTAAAATCCTCTCATTCTTTTATTTCTCACTCTCTCTCTAACTGCCGCCCTGTCCTTTCTTATTCTCTCTCCTTTTCTCCCCTCCTCTTCCCTCCCTTCTCTCCCCTTAGCACGTCTCCCCTGCATCCTATTCTCAGTTAAATTTTTAATTTTAAGTTCTCTCCCTTTCTCTCTCTCTCCTTTCTCTGCACTAAGCACCTTCAATTTTATTAAATTTTTCTTTATTTTGTCCCCCTTCAATCTACTTTCATTTTTCTTTCATCCCTTGCCTTTATTTTCCTTCTCTCCCTATAAATATTCTCTCTCTCTTTCTTTCTCTCTCCCTTTCCACTTTATATTCTAATATTTTAATATTCAAATTATAATTCTAATCTATCCCCCTCTCCCTTCACCCTCCCATTCTTACCCCTTCTCTCTTTCCACCCCATCCCCTCACTTCTTTCTCTCCCTCTTGTATTTCTCTCCTTCATCCTATCTTTGTCAACTCTTCAATTTCAATCTTTCCCTCTTAATATCTCCTCTTCCTCCTGATATCCTTCCCTTCTCTGTGTTCTTTCCCTCCCCCATCCTCTTGCTTTCCCATCTCTTATTCCTCTCTCTCTATATTCTCTCTTTCTCTCTATCTTGCAATTTTATATCATGTTTTAATATCCTAATCTTTTTTATAATATATATATTAAAAAATAATAAATCAGTCCCCCCTCTTCTTCCCCCCTTCTTCTTGCGTTCTTTCTCCTACCCTTCTCTTCTCTACTTTCTCTTTCTCTTTCCTCTCTCCCTTCCTGTCTTGCTATTTTCGACTCTGTATTTTTATTCTTGAAAAATTCTTTCTCAATCTGTTTCCTACCTTCTAACCTCCTCCACCCTCTCTTTCAATTTCTGGTTGTCTGTCTGCCTGGATGTCTGTTGTGTCTATCCTCCCTCCCATGCTAATCATATAGCATATACCAATTATATAATCCTAATACTATACACTTACACTTTCTCACTCCACACTGTAACCCTCCCCTCCTTTTCAAACATACAGTGTAAATGTTAATTGCTGTCTTACATAACCTTGATCCCAATTGCTACTATTATTACTCTATCAACTTCCAGCTCAAAAATTACCCTTCCTTCATTTAAAACAACCCTTACCTGTTTCTCTTACGAAATAAAAGTCCCAATATCTCCACAAGTATATTAATATGGGCTCATTTGCAGCCTATAGCGAGATTGTAGTTGGGGGAAATATTGGAGGGTGTGGGTTTCTTGCCTAGGTTGTGTGACTAGGTTTTAGCAGCACCTCCACAAAAGATCTCAAGACAAGGTGGGCAGAGTGACTCTCAATCAACTAACCAGAGAAAAAGATCCACCAAAGAGTAGCTGAAATACAACCAGACAGATTAAAGAAATAACATCAAGGACAACACAGACAGAGATTCAAGAGGGCAGAGGAGTAAGTGGAAGCTACACTAACCTCCTCCCAGGACCAGCCAGTGTTGACTCAGCCCCAGTAGAACAGAGAGACCATTCCTCTGCAAGTGGCGTCAGCCTGAGGGGAAATAAAAGCCCTGCCTACAGGAATTAAGCTGCCACATCCACTGTCCTTAAGCCCGATGGCTAATCACAGATTGAGTAGATTAACAACTAAAGAAGACAGACAAAGGCAGTAGATCACTGGAAGTCTCCAATAGGCTGCCTAGGGCCAGTTTGGTACATGAACTGACACTACCAGAGGCAGATCCAGGAAGAGCAGATCATTCTAAGAAAGCATCAACAAACAATAGGAATCACAAAAATGGGGAGACAGAGAAACAACCCCCCATCAAAAGGAAAAGTAGAATCCCCAGAGAGAGTGCTAAATGAAATAGAGGGGAGCAAAATATCAGATACGGAATTCAAAACATGGATTATGTAGAAGCTGAATGAGCTCAGCGGAAACTACAAAGAACTCCAGGGAAACTACAAGGAACTCCAGAAAAACTACAAGGAACTCACAGAGAATTATGCCAGCATGAAAAAGGACATAGAAGCTATCAATAAGAGCCAGGAGGAAATGAAGAATACGATCTCTGAATTGAAGAACACAGTAGAAGGAATTAAAAGCAGGCTAGAGGAAGCAGAAGATTGAATCAGCGAGCAGGAGGACAATGTACACAAAATCACCCAGACAATGCAACAAAATTAAAAGAGACTGAACAAGACTGAAGAGGCTCTAATACAGCTGCAGGACAACATGAAACATAATAATATCCATATCATAGGAATTCCAGAAGGAGAAGAAGAAGAGCAAGGGATAGAAAACCTCTTTGAAAAACTAATGACAGAAAACTTCCCTCACATGAGGAGAGAAAAAGTCATACAAATCCAGGAAGCAAAGAGGGTACCAATGAAGATGAACCCCAACAGGCCCACTTCAAGACACATCATAATTAAAATGCCAACATTCAAAGACAAAGAGAGGATACTAAAAGCAGCAAGAGAGAAACAACTAATAACATACAAGGGAGCTCCAATAAGGCTATCATCAGATTTCTCAGCAGAAACACAACAGGACAGAAGGGAATGGCAAAAAATATTCCAAGCAATGAAAAGCAAAGGCCTACAACCTAGAATACTCTACCCAGCAAAGCTCTCATTCAAAATGGAGGGTGAAATAAGGAGCTTCCAAGACAAAAGAAGGCTAAAAGAATACATCTCCACCAAACAGTAATGCAAGAGATGCTAAAGGGTCTGCTTTAAGAAGATAAAGAAACAGAGAAAGAGAAGAACACGAGTACAAAGGGGAAAAATGACAATGAATAATTACTTATCGGTAATAAACTTAAATGTAAATGGATTAAATGCTCCAATTAAAAGACATAGGGTAGCTAAATGGATTAGAAAGAATGACCCACATATGTGCTGTCTACAAGAGACCCACCTTAGAACAAAAGATCTACACAGACTGAAAGTAAAGGGATGGAAAAAAGTATTTCAAGCAAATGGACATGAAAAAAAATCCGGGGTAGCAATACTTATATCAGACAAAACAGATTTCACAGTAAAGCCCATAAAAAGAGACAAAGAAGGGCATTTCATAATACTTAAGGGAAAAATCCATCAAGAAGATATAACCCTTATAAATATATATGCACCCAACTTAGGAGCACCCAAATATATAAGGAAACTTTTAAAAGACTCCAAGAAAGATATAGACAGCAACACACTCATAGTAGGAGACTTTAACACCCCATTGTCAACAATGGACAGATCTTCAAAGCAAAGAAACACCAAAGATATTGAGGCACTGAACAACACTCTAGATCAAATGGACTTAGTCGATATATATAGACGTTTTCACCCAAAAGAAGCAAAATATACATACTTCTCAAGTGCACATGGAACATTTTCAAAGATAGACCACATGGTAGGACACAAAATAAGCCTTAACAAATTCAAGAAAATTGAAATTATATCAAGCATCTTCTCAGATCACAATGGCTTAAAATTGGAAATCAACCTCAAGGAAAAAACTCAAAAACATTCAAACTCATGGAGAATGAATAACATGCTATTAAATAATGAATGGGTTAACAATGACATCAAGGAAGAAATCAAAAAGTTTCTGGAAACTAATGATAATGAACACACAACAACCGAGAACCTATGGGATACAGCGAAAGCAGTCCTGAGAGGAAAGTTCATAGCAATACAGGCCTACCTAAAAAAGCTAGAAGAATATCTAATAAAACATTTAACCCTACAGCTGCAAGAAGTAGAGGAAGAACAACAAGCAAAGCCCAGATCAAGTAGAAGGAAGGAAATCATCAAGATCAGAGCACAATTAAATGACATAGAGTCTAAACTAACAATTCAAAAGATCAACAAAAGTAGGAGCTGGTTCTTTGAAAAGATAAACAAAATTGACAAGCCTTTAACCAGGCTCATCAAGAAAAAAAGAGAGACGACCCAAATAAATAAAATCAGAAACGAAAGAGGAGAAATCACAACTGATACAACAGAAATACAAAGCATTATAAGAAATTATTACCAACAAATGTATGGCAAGAAATTTGACAACCTAGAGGAAATGGACAAATTCCTGGAAACCTATAGTCTTCCCAAACTGAATCAAGAAGCAGAGAGTCTGAATAGACCAATAACAGCTAGTGAACTTGAAGCAGTAATGAAAAACCTCCAGGCACACAAAAGCCCTGGACCGCATGGCTTCACAAGTGAATTCTACAAAACATTTAGGAAAGAACTAACTCCTATCCTCCTCAGACTATTCCAAAAGATACAAGAAGACGGAAGACTCCCAAACTCGTTCTTTGAAGCCAGTATAACTCTAATTCCAAAATCAGGTCAAGACACAACAAAGAAAGAAAACTCTAGGCCAATATCGCTGATGAACATAGATGCGAAAATACTCAACAAAATATTGGCAAACCGGATCCAGCAACACATTAGAAAGATAATACACCACGATCAAGTGGGATTCATCCAAGGGATGCAAGGATGGTTTCATATTCACAAATCAATAAATGTAATACACCACCTAACCAAAATGAAAGACAAAAACCACATGATCATATCAATAGAGGCAGAAAAAGCATTTGATAAAGTACAACACCCATTTATGATAAAAACTCTCAGCAAAATGGGAATAGAGGGAGCATACCTCAACATAATAAAGGCCATATATGAGAAACCTGGAGCCAACATCATACTCAATGGAAAAAAACTGAGAGCATTCCCCCTGAGATCAGGAACAAGACAATGAAGTCCGCTCTCTCCACTCCTATTCAACATAGTCTTGGAAGTTCTAGCCACCGCAATCAGACAAGAAAGAGAAATAAAAGGCACCAAATTGGAAAAGAGGAAGTAAAACTGTCACTATTTGCAGATGACAAGATAGTGTACATAGAAAACCCTATAGACTCCACAAAAAAACTACTCAACCTAATAAGTGAATTCGACAAAATAGCAGGATACATAGTCAATATTAAGAAATCAAAGGCATTTTCATACACCAACATTAAAAACTCAGAGCTAGAAACTGAAAGAAAAATCCCATTTACCATAGCAACAATAAAAATAAAATACCTAGGAATAAACTTAACCAAGGAGGTAAAAGACCTGTACTCAAAAAACTACATAACACTGAAGAAAGAAATTAAAGAAGGTACAAATAAATGGAAGCATATACCATGCTCATGGATGGAAGGAATCAACATCATTAAAATGTCCATACTACCCAAAGCAATTTATAGATTCAGTGCAATCCTTATTAAAATACCAGCAACATATTTCGCAGACCTAGAACAAATACTTCAAAAATTTATATGGAACCAAAAAAGAGCCCGAATAGCCACAGCAATTTTGAGGAAGAACACAGTAGGAGGAATCACAATACCTGATATCAAACTATACTACAAGGCCATGGTAATCAAAACAGTCTGGTACTGGCATAAAAACAGACATATAGATCAATGGAACAGAATAGAGAGCCCAGAAATAAACCCAGGTTCATATGGTCAACTAATATTTGAAAAGGGGGAAAGAACATTAAATGGAGTGGAAGAGCCTCTTCCACAAATGGTGTTGGGAGAACTGGACAGGGACATGCAAAAAAATGAAACTAGACCACCAACTTACACCATACACCAGAATAAACTCAAGATGGATCAAAAACTTAAATGTAAGCCGTGATACCATTAAAGTCCTAGAGGAAAAAATAGGCAGGAAAATTTCAGATATCCCACATAGCAACGTTTTCACTGATATATCTCCTAAGGCAAGGGAAATAAAGGAAAGAATAAACAAATGGGACTACATCAAACTAAAAAGTTTCTGCTCAGCTAAAGAAAACATCAGCAAGATGAAAAGGAAACCAACCATATGGTAAAATATATTCGCCAATGACATCTCAGACAAAGGATTGATCTCCAAAATATATAAAGAACTCATACGACTCAACACCAAGAAGACAGACAACCCAATTAAAAAATGGGCAAAGGAACTGAACAAACACTTCTCCAAAGAAGACATACAGAGGGCCCACAGACATATGAAAGTATGCTCAACATCACTAGCCATCAGAGAGATGCAAATTAAAACCACAATGAGATACCACCTCACACCAGTCAGAATGGCCATCATCAACAAATCAACAAACAGCTTGTGCTGGAGAGGATGTGGAGAAACGGGAACCCTGGTGCATTGCTGGCAGGAATGCAGACTGGTGCAGCCACTATGGAAAACAGTTTGGAATTTCCTCAAAAAATTAAAATAGAGCTGCCTTTTGAACAAGCAATTCCATTGCTAGGATTATATCGGAAAAATCCTGAAACACCAATTCAAAAGAACCTATGCACTCCAATGTTCATAGCAGCACTCTTTACAATAGCCAAGTGCTGGAAACAACCTAAATGCCCATCTGTAGATGAGTGGATCAAAAACTGGTACATTTACACAATGGAGTACTATGTAGCAGAAAGAAAGAAGGGACTTCTACCATTTGCAACAACATGGATGGAACTAGAGAAAATTATGCTTAGCGAAATAAGCCAGGCAATGAAAGAAAAATACCGTATGCTGTCACCTATTACAGGAAACTAATGAACAACACAAATAAATGAACAAAATTGAACCAGAGCTATGTAAACAAGAAGTAGACTAACAGTAACAACAGGGGAGGTGAGAGGGAGGGAAGGGGATAAAAAGGGGATGGGTCAAGTCAAAAAATATGTATAAAGAACCCAAAGACATGGGCAACTGAATGGGGACTGAATGTGGGGGAAGGGAGGGGCAGGGTACAGGGAAGCAAGAGGGGGAAAAAAGTGAGACAACTGTAATGGAAAAACAAATTTTTTTTTTTTTAGGTGAGGAAAAATGAAAATATGAAGAATGGAAATGCCAGTTCAGTGAATATTAGGACAAAGATTTTCCTTCACGTTGTATATTTTTCTCCCTATTTGATCCCTCCAGAGTTTGGCATTCTAAACAAATAAGTAATGACAGAAGTTTCTTTGCATAGAACTAATAAGACCAATTGTTAATAGAGGCCTTGTTGACCAAGTCTTTGACTGGAAATTCAAGCCTAAAGGAGACATATTTGGGCTCAGGTTGTTACCAAAAAGCCCGGAGGAACTGGGAATGACTTTCAAAGGTAATAATAGCCCGCGAGATAAAAGGCCTGGTACCATGGTTGGTTGTGTGGTCCACAGCAATCTTTCCAGGGAAGGAACGAAGGTTGTTTTCCTGAAAGATGGCTAGAAGGGACCATAAGACACAATGAAAAACCAGAAAGACTTGGAAAGAACAGGTGTGTACAAGCAAGGGTGAATGCCAGGTAAGTGGCTCAACTTCTGTGCCATGAAGAGCAGACTGAGGGTCACCCTAAATGTTCCTTGGGTAAGTTCTAGCAAAGCAGAACTAAGGATCATAAGTGATCATTTGCTGCTCTTGTTATGTTTATGCAAATGAGCAGGATAAATTAAAAATGGACTTAATGTAGTCCCTTTAATGACAAGGAGGGTAATTTTAGGGAGAAAAATCATTATTCAAGGAAAATCACAATGATCAGTGGTAGACTAAAAAGTAGGGCAACTAACAGTCTTAAAAGTTTCTTCTCATTTAAAAAATGGTTTCACTTGAAAATTAAACCATGTCTGTGATATCATCAAAGATATTCAAGTTTCAGGCAAGTAGAATGTCAAGTGCCTTGCAACTGGATGTCTCCCCAATAAGACAATCTTACAGATTTAGAGACTTGTTTGTGGGTTATGTTACATAAATTAACATGTGTTTTCTGTTTTCAAAGGGCATAAGCCTGTGACCACATCACCTGAGTGATTGTCTATATGCATAAGCCTCACTTAATCCTCTCTGCAGCGCTGCCTCCTGAGACTCGATGGTTTGGCTAAACTAAATGGCTGGGTTGGTGAAGAATGGGATGGTCCTTGGGCTTCACTTTAAAACTAGTTTCTCTCTTCTATCCTAGTGGCTTGGACAGAAAGGTCCCAGAGGTCTGAGAAGGGGGAAACCTAAATTATTTCTCTCAGCCCAAACTAAGTATGGTGGGCAAAATGATTTTGGACAGGTGAGATGTGCTTGGCACACCTTCCTCCAAAGAAGCCCTTCTCTTCCCTAATGTGGGATATTGAAAAATTAATCCCTGCCTTTTGTCATCTAATGGTTATGGATTGAATGATGTCTTTTAACCCTTTCAGCGAAATCTGTTGCCCCCAGAACACAACAAGGATGCCAGCTTGTTAAACCAAGCATGCTGTTGTCCGGGGACTGCCTACTGACCTGGAGTCTGCACGATCCTTCCCCGTGTGGGAAGGCCACCCTCCCCTCCACACCCCCACTATTATTAGGGTTTTCTGGACCCAAGGGTAGGTAGGATGACGACCATGTCCAGCTTGAAGCAGCTAGAGGAGCTTGAGAACTTCGCGCATTGTCCTTTACAAGATTACAAAGGGTCTTAATATCTGAGAGGGAGGGATAGTTATTTTTCACAAACCATGGGTATGGACTTGGGGGGAGGATTGCTGGGAGAGGGAGATTCTGGGGGGAGGGGAGTAAAGGGGAAAAAATTGGAACTATTGTAACAATATAATCAGTAAAATACAAAAAAGAAAAAGTTAATACCCATGTTACAAAACTTTGATATATAGAGATTCATCCATTCCTTTCTTTTAAAATGTTTCTAACGTATATCTATTAGAAAAATGTGTACAAATTTAAAAGTTAATAAGAATGACAGCTGCTTCACATCCTAGTTCTAGCTTGATCCAGCATCTATTGCAAAAACAGTATATTTTATATAATGGTTAAGTTGTAAGTGACAGAAACCCAACACAAAATTCCTTAATTTTAAAAGGGCTCAGTGACAAAACCAAGGGCAGGGTACAGATGGAGTTAGGTTCTAGAGGGACTGGATCCAGAATATTTAACTCACTTTTTCTTCTTTAATGTACCTCTTATTTCTGCTCTTCCATATTGGTTGAGATTTGCTATTTCTCATGGCTGGAATATGACCATAGGCAGTCTTGAGCTAATGTCTTTAGAACAGAGTTCCTCAATATCAAGAGTATTGACATCTTAGGTTGAATAATTCTTTGTTTTATGGATCTATTCTGTACAATATAGGATATTTAGCAGCCTTCCTAACCTCTCCTCACTAGTTTCAAGCAGTACCCCTTCTCTAGCTACGACAACCAAAACCTGACATGGCCATGTGTCTCTTGGGAGGAAAATGTGTCTCCACTTAAGATCATTCTTTTACAGCCTTAATGTTAGAAAAGGAGAGCTCTTCTACACACCTCTCATTTAGAAAAATTCAGCAGAAGAAGGGTTTTGGTCTTGTGTGGATCATATACCCCTCCTGAAGCACATTTTTTACTAGGAAAGTGAGGTATCATGAATAGCCTAGCTATATCAAAATGCTATATCAATCAGTACTCTTATCAAGTCCACTACTTTATAAAATACCAGAAGGCACCATTCACAAAATGTGTGTACATTGTCATAGATTGTTAATGTGTAATTAAGAGAATGTTTAGGGTTGAAGAAGTTATTCATGGAGGTCAAAAATGGAAAATTAGTATGAAGAATTAGGGGAACTATATTTTATAACAAGCTTCACAATAAGCAGTCCATTATTTGAAGTAATTTGAAGCCTGTGGTGAAATAACAATAACAGCAGTAAGAGCAAAACATACAGCAAGCTCAACAACTATTATATTGCCATAATTCCCACATTAATGACCTGAGAAAAGAAGAAGCACATCCATTTCTGGGAAAAATTATAATTTTCCTTAGTCTCTAGTATTTTTTAACTAGAATTTTTACTGAAACCATAATCAAGAGACAAAATAAGTAATAGAATTAGACAGAGCGATGACACAAATATTGGAACCTGCACTATAAGAAAGTTCTTCAGACAGACAGAGTATAATACACATACAAATGGTAATCTATTAAAATAAATGAAGTTTAATAAAAAGGTAAAAATTGGGGTAAATATAAAAGTAAATTTTTTATTTTTTATTTATTTAAAATTTGAGAGAAGTAAAAACTACAAAACCAAAAAATGAAAACAAAATTAAAAGCATAACAATATTATTGACTGTCTAAGACAAGAATATAACTGTATTTTAGAGTTTATAATATATTACAAGTAAAATGTATTAAAACAAAGAACAGGAGGTAAAATGTGGAAGTATACAGTTTTAAAGTTTATTCAAAGAGGTAAGATGGCGGAGGAGTGAGGAGAGGTTGTGGTTTTAGGCTCCGGAGACCCGTCTGCAGTTTGGGCTAATTGCAGACAGAACATCTCAGTGAGCAGCTGGACATTGGCGAGAGTTGAGCCAAGGCACTGCTAGATTAGAGAAAATCCATCTGGGAACAACTTGTTTAGTGAGGATAGCGGAGGAAAAGGGGACGAAACGGGATTCCTGACTGGGGCAGCTGCCCGAACTGTGGCGGGAAGCACACAAAGGATTTTTGGTGACCACAGGCTGCCCCGGACAGGAGTCAGGCGGAGAGTGGATCTCTGCCCGCTGGCAGAGACGGGACTCAACCAAGTGGCATTGGCGCCGAAGGACAGGAGACAGCGTGCTGCCGGGCAAGTGAGAACATAATTCTCCTTTATATTTTTCTCTAGTGGATGGTGGAGAGGGGAGGAAAGTTTGGGGGTGGTAGACCGTTCTGAGGAGCCCAGGTGCAGAGGCGCGCTCATCCACTCCCCAACCCTACCCTTGGGTTGCGGGGTGCACATAGGGAAGTGCCCTCATTCACTGGCCCAGGTGCGCAGGGCCGTGAGTCCAGGCGTCCCTTGGACACTCCCCAATGGGCATAAGATCAGTGCCCCTACGGGCACAAGGAGGGCCCACCAAACAGGCAGAGAACCGTGCACAGACACCCCTAGACAGCTCCCGTGGGCGCCGGGCCCCAGGCCGGAAAGCAGACCACTAGCGCAGGCTCTGTTGGTGCCCGCCCAGACGGGTGAGGGAAGGCGGGCGGCTGCGGCACCGGAACAGCGGGAGGCAGCGACTCACAGATGCTCACTTCCACTGAGCACAAGTGTCCCCGGCCCTGCCCTAAGAGGTGAGAGACCAACTCCCGGAACTCGGCTCAGCGGGACTAAGGGCACGGGGTGGCACGCGAGCGTGAAAACACCTCAGCCCGGGGACAATAGGCGCCAATCCCGGGGAAAGCTCTCGGGCCGCCTGCGAGTGCAGGGAAGCGCGCAGGGACACCTTGGCGCGAACGCGGAACCACCGCGGCAGGGCAACAACAGGCGCCAATCCCGGAGAAAGCGCTTGGACCACCCGCGCGGGCAGGGACGCGTGCAGGGACACCTTGGCACGAACGCGAAACCACCACAGCCCGGCAACAATAGGCTCCAACTGTGGGGCAAACACTCGGGCCGCCCGAGCGTGCAGGGGCTCGCACGCAAGGGCACCTCAACTGGCTCCAGCGGGCAGCAAGGGAGCGCGCCGTGCCGGCAACCGCGGGCGGGCACCACAGCGGCAACCGGGGGCACACACCAGTCCTGCAAAAAACAAGAACCTCTGACCTGCCACACTAGACCAGCTGCGGACCCAGAAAAAGAAGGCAACACACCAAGGCTAAAACGGAGTAAAAACATCGCTTTTTTTTTCCAATTTTTTTCTCCCTTGTTCTTTCTTCTTAATTATTTCTTTTCTTTCCTTCTTTCTTTATTCTTTTCTTGGGGTTTTTTGGGGGGGTTTCTGGGGGGTATATATATATTTTTTTTTCAATTATTTTTTTCTCTCTTTTTTCGTTCTTTCTTTCTTCTTTATTCTTTCTTTTCTATCTTTCTCTTTTCCTTTTTTTCTTCCCTTTTGGGCTTTTTTTGGGGGGTTTTGTGGTAAATTTTTTATTTTCTTCTCTTTCTCTCTTTCTTCTTTTCTTTCTTGTATTTTCTTGGGGTTTTTTTGGGGGGTTGTTTTTCCTTCTCCTCTTCCAAAAATAACAAACTTTATCTCTAACGTGTTGCATATAACCTCTCCTTCTCATCCTTTCTCTTTAATTGTTGTTTATTCATTTGTGTATCTAGTTTAGCACCCCTATCACTCTAAATAATATAATATAATATAATTACTATATAAACCCAAATACAATACAATCCCACTTTCTTACTATATTATGTATTTTTCTATCCTTTTCGTCTATTTTTATTAACATACAAAGTAAATATTACTTACTGGCTTGCACAGTCTCAACTATTATTAATCTATCACCCCCTCTATCAAAAATTATATTTTTCCTCCCCAAAAACAACTCTTATCTATTCTTCTTATAGTATAAAAGCTCTAATCTCTTTACATTTATATTAATACGGGCTAGTTGACTAATGATAGCAGGATAGAGTGGGGGATACTTTTTGAGGGTGTGGGTCTCCTGCCTGGGCTGTGTGTTTATGTCTTTAACAGCATATCCACAAAAGAACTCAAGACAAAGCGGATAGAGTGACTCTCAACCAACCAGCCAGAGGAAGATCCTATCAAAGAGCATCTGAAATATAACCGAACAGCATAAACAAACGACATAAAGGGTAACTCAAGAACATCAGGCTCAGGATATCAAAGAGACTGCACCACTGAAACCCCCAGATCTCTGATAAAAAATCTCACACCACAAAGGAGGGAAGTCAAAGCAGACTACCGCCCCCCCCCAAAAAAACAAATAAATAAATAAATAGAAACAAACAAAAAGAATCCAACATGGTAAGATGCAAAAATAACCCCTCAATGAAGAGAAAAGAGGAATTCTCAGAAAGTGAGATAGATGAAATAGACATAGCCCAAATGTCAGACATTGAATTCAAAACAATGGTGGTAAAGAAGCTCAATATACTCGACATCCTTAAAATCAACTATGACAACCTCCAAGGAAGTTACCAGCAGCTCCAAGAAAATTACAGGGAAGTTGCAGAGAACTACACCAGCATAAAAAAAGACATGGAAACTATTAACAAGAACCAGGAAGAATTTAAGAATGCAGTCTCTGAACTGAAAAACGCAGTAGAATCAGTCAAAAGCAGACTAAACGAAGCAGAGGATCGGATTAGTGAGTTAGAAGATAATGTAGAGAAAAACTCCCAGACAATACAGCAAAATGAAAAAAGATTGAAAGAATATGAACAAGATGTAAGGGAATTATAGGATAGCAATAGAAAAAATAATTTAAGGATCATTGGAATATGAGAGGGAGAAGAAAAGGAGCATGGAATTGAAAATCTGATAGGAGAAATAGTGACAGAAAATTTTCCGAACCTGATGAGGGAAAAAGCTATGCAAGTCCAAGAAGCACTGAGAGTTCCAATCAAGAGAAACCCCCCAATACCCACTCCAAGGCACATCATAGCTAAAATGGCAACATTCCAAGACAAAGAGAGAATCCTAAAAGCAGCAAGAGAAAAGCAGCAAATAACATACAAGGGAGCTCCGATAAGGCTATCAACTGATTTCTCAACAGAAACATTACAAGCCAAAAGGGAATGGTCAAAAATATTTCAAGCAATGAAAAACAAAGGCCTACAACCAAGAATACTCTACCCAGCAAGGCTCTCATTCAAAATAGAAGGTGAAATAAGGAGTTTCTCAGACAAAGGAAGACTGAAAGAATACATCACCACCAAACCAGCATTGCAAGAGATGCTAAAGGGAGTGTTCTAAGAAAAAAGAAGAAAAAAACAAGAGAGGAGAGGAACAGAGGTACAAAGGGAAATGAATAAATACACGTCAATAATAACCTTAAATGTAAATGGATTAAATGCTCCAATTAAAAGACATAGGGTAACGGAATGGATAAGAAAACAGGACCCACATATTTGCTGTCTACAAGAAACACACCTGAAAACAAAAGATTTACACAGACTGAAAGTAAAGGGATATAAAAAAATATTCCAAGCAAACAGACTGGAAAAAAAAGCCGGGGTAGCAGTTCTCATATCAGACCAAACGGACTTCAAAGCAAGGACAATAAAAAGAGACAAAGAAGGACATTTCATAATACTTAAAGGAACAATCCATCAAGAAGATATGACTTTGATAAACATATATGCACCCAACATAGGAGCACCCAAATACATAAAGCAAATACTAGAAGACCACAAAAAGGATATCAACAACAACACACTCATAGTAGGGGACTTCAACACTCCATTATCAACAATAGACAGATCATCAAAGCAAAGAAACACCAAGGATATACAGGCATTGAACAACACACTAAACCACATGATCTAACTGATATATATAGAACTTTTCACCCCAAAGAAGAAAAATATACATTCTTTTCAAACACACATGGAACATTTTCAAAGACAGACCACATGATAGGTCACAAAACAAGCCTCAACAAATTCAAGAAAATTGAAATCATATCAAGCATCTTTTCAGATCACAATGCCTTGAAACTAGGAATCAACCTCAGAGAAAAGAATCAAAGACACCCAAACTCATGGAGATTGAATAACATGCTATTAAATAATGAATGGGTTAACAATGACATCAAAGAAGAAATCAAGAAATTTCTAGAAACTAATGATAATGAGCACACAACAGCCCAAAACCTGTGGGACACAGCAAAAGCAGTCCTGAGAGGGAAGTTTATAGCAATACAGGCATATCTGAAAAGGCTAGAAGAATCTCAAATAAAAAACCTAACCATAATGCTACAAGAACTAGAACAACAACAACAATGAAAGCCTAGGGCAAGAAGAAGGAATGAAATCATCAAGATCAGAGCAGAACTAAATGACATAGAGACTAAACAAACAATCCAAAAGATCAACAAAACTAGGAGCTGGTTCTTCGAAAAAATCAACAAAATCGACAAGCCTCTAGCCAGTCTAATCAAGAAAAAAAGAGAGAAGACACAAATAAACAAAATCAGAAATGAAAGAGGAGAAATCACGACTAATACCTCAGAAATACAAATGATAGTTAGAAATTACTTCAGACAACTGTATGACAAGAAATTTGACAATCTAGAAGAAATGGACAAATTTCTAGAAACATACAACCTTCCAAAACTGAATCAAGAAGAAGTGGAAAGTCTCAACAAACCAATAACAAAAAAGGAAATTGAAACAGTAATCCAAAATCTCCCGGCACACAAAAGCCCTGGACCGGATGGCTTCACAGGCGAATTCTACAGAACATTCAGGGAAGAACTAACTCCTATCCTCCTCAAACTGTTCCAAAAAATCCAAGAAGAGGGGAAAATCCCAAACTCTTTCTATGAAACTAGTATTATCCTAATCCCCAAACCAGGTCAAGACACAACAAAGAAAGAAAACTACAGGCCAATATCACTGATGAACATCGATGCTAAAATCCTCAATAAAATATTGGCAAACAGGATCCAGCAATACATCAAAAAGATCATACATCATGATCAAGTGGGCTTCATTCCAGGGATGCAAGGATGGTTTAATATTTGCAAATCAATAAATATAATACATCACCTAAACAGAATGAAAGACAAAAATCATATGATCATATCAATAGATGCAGAAAAAGCATTTGATAAAGTACAACACCCATTTATGATGAAAACACTCAGCAAAATGGGAATAAAGTGAGCATATCTTAACATAATCAAGGCTATATATGAGAAGCTTGAGGCCAACATCATACTCAATGGACAAAAACTGAAAGCATTCACCCTGAACTCAGGAACTAGACAAGGTTGTCCACTCTCTCCACTCCTTTTCAACATAGTGTTGGAAGTCCTAGCCACAGCAATCAGACAAGAAAAAGAAATAAAAGGCATCCAAATTGGGAAAGAGGAAGTAAAACTTTCATTATATGCAGATGACATGATAGTATACCTAGAAAATCCTATAAACTCCACTAAAAGACTACTCGATATAATAAGTGAATTTGGCAAAATCGCAGGGTACAAAATAAATATACAGAAATCTAAGGCATTTCTATACACCAACAATAAAATAGCAGAGACAGAGACAAAAAAGAAAATGCCATTTACTATAGCAACAAGAAAAATAGAGTACCTAGCAGTAAACTTAACCAAAGAGATAAAAGACCTGTGCTCTGAAAATTACATAACATTGAAGAAAGAAATTAAGGAAGAAACAAATAAATGGAAGCAAATACCATGTTCTTGGATGGGAAGAATCAACATCATCAAAATGGCCATACTACCCAAAGCAATTTACAGATTCAATGCAATCCTTATTAAAATACCAATGACATATTTCATAGACCTAGAACAAATCCTCCAAAAATTCATATGGAACCAAAAAAGAGCCCGAATAGCAAAAGCAATCTTGAGACAGAAGAACACAGCAGGAGGAATCACAACACCTGATATCAAACAATACTACAAAGCCACTGTAATCAAAACAGTATGGTACTGGCATAAGAACAGACATATAGATCAATGGAACAGAATAGAGAGCCCAGAAATAAACCCAGGCCTCTATGGTCAACTAATATTTGATAAAGGAGGAAGGAACATAAAATGGAGTGAGAAGGGCCTCTTTAACAAATGGTGCTGGGAGAACTGGATAGGGACCTGCAAAAAAATGAAACTAGACCACCAACTTATACCACACACGAGAATAAACTCAAGATGGATCAAAGACTTAAATGTAAGCCATGACACCATAAAAGTCCTAGAGGAAAACATAGGCAAGAAAATATCAGACATCTCACGTAACAATCTCTTCAAGGATACATCTCCTAAAGCAAGAGAAATAAAGGAAAAAATAAATAAATGGGATTACATCAAACTGAAGAGTTTCTGCTCAGCAAAAGAAAACATCAGCAAGATGAAAAGGAAACCAACCATATGGGAAAACATATTTGCCAATGACATCACAGACAGGGGACTGATTTCCAAAATATATAAAGAGCTGATACGACTCAACATCAAGAAAACAAACAACCCAATTAAAAAATGGGCAAAGGACCTGAACAAACACTTCTCCGAAGAGGACATCCAGAAGGTCCATAGACACATGAAAAAATGCTCAACATCATTAGCCATCAGGGAGACGCAAATAAAACCACAATGAGATACCATTTTACACCAGTCAGAATGGCCATCATCAACAAATCAACAAGCAACAAGTGCTGGCGAGGATGTGGAGAAACGGGAACCCTACTGCACTGTTGGTGGGAATGCAGACTGGTGCAGCCACTATGGAGAACAGTATGGAATTACCTCAAAAGATTAAGAACGGAACTGCCTTTTAAACCAGCGACTCCACTACTAGGATTATACCCGAAGAATCTTGAAACACCAATTCAAAAGAACTTATGCACTCCTATGTTCATTGCAGCACTGTTTACAATATCTAAGTGCTGGAAACAACCTAAGTGCCCATCTGTAGATGAGTGGATCAAAAAACTGTGGTACATTTACACAATGGAATACTATGCAGCAGAAAGAAAGAAGGAACTCCTGCCATTTGCAACATCATGGATGGAACTAGAGAGAATTATGCTTAGTGAAATAAGCCAGGCAAAGAAAGAAAAATACCATATGATATCACCTAATACAGGAAACTGAAGAACAACACAAACAAAGGAACTAAATAGAACAAAGAGCAGAATAGCAGTCAATAGGGGGGAGGGGGGAGGGAGAGAAGGGGGATAAGTAAGGGAAGGGTTTAATTAAAGAGCCTGTATAAAAGACTCATGGACATGGACAATGGGGAGGGATATGATTGCGGGAGAGGGGGTGGGTTGGGTGGGGGAGAGAAATTAGGGGAAAAGGGGACAACTCTAATTGGAAAAGCCAAAATTAAAAAAAATAAAATAAAATAAAATAATAAAGTTTATTCATTATACATTAAGTGGTATACTATTTAAAAAATATTTTGATAAGATAAAAATTTATATTGTAAAATCTAGAAATACAAGTAAAATGTAAAACAAAGAAGCTTAATTGATCATTATCAGTAATAAAATTGAATCATTAAAAAATATTTAATCCAAAGGAAGAGAGAAAAAGAGGGATAAAGAAGCAGGACAACAGCTAATGGGACATCAGGTGTGGGAATGGAGGGACTGAGCAAAAGGCAAAAGGACTCATGGATATGAACAACAGTGTGGTGATTTAGAACAGAGTATAAGAAGATTAAATGGCAATGGAAAAACATACAATAAATATTAAATCAAAAATTTTTTTCTCAAAAAAATTTTTAAAGAGACCTAGAAAATAAAGAGCAAAGTGCAGATATTGCAAGTATATCAGTAATTACATTAAGTAAATGTCTAAAAATTCAGTAAAAGGCAGGGACTGTCAGAATTGATTTTTAAAATACATATAAAGATATACATGTGAGCAGGGGAGGTATCCCCAATGTCCCCACAGCCCATGGTTGAGGGATAGGGGAAAGAGATAATACAACATTTAAGGTACTTTGTATATCTATGGCAAGATGGTAGCTAGATAATAGTTGTGCTACTGCCAACTCCAGAGCAAGGAGTACGTAGTGACTTTCAGGATTCAAAAGCAAGGGTGGGCAGCCTTGAAAGGAGGACCATGTTAGAGAGCATGAAGAAGGTGCCATAATGAAGGAGCATGTTATAGCAGCCATGTAAAAAGCAGTAAGCAGTCATGCAGTTTATAGTCAGGATTCTTATGTACAATGTTTTTGATATCTTGTATCTTCTTCAATAAATGTCTCTATTTTTCACATGCATGGCTGGATACCTTCTGGACAGACCTTGTATGTGGCCAATTAATATTTGACAAAGGGGTAGTGTAAAGACAATGTATTCAATAAATGATGTTGGGAAAATTGAACAGCTACATACAAAAAAATTAAACTAGGCCACCTTATTATACCATATTCAAGAATAAACTCAATATGATTTAAAGATTTAAATGTATGACTTGAATCCATAAAACCCAGAAAAGAAAACATAGACAGTAAAATCCGAACATTTCTCTTAGTAATAAGAGAAATAAAGTCGGTGGTTAGGGTGTGGGCTCTGTGTTGGCTAGTTTGTATATATCCCCTTGGGCAAGGGGGAGAAAGTAATAATAATAAAATGAGACTACATAAAACTAAAAACTTTTTCACAGTAAAGGAAACCATCAACAAAATAAAAAGACAACCCTCTGAATGGAAGAACATAATTGCCAAAGATATATCTGATAAGGGGTTAATATCCAAAATTTATTAAGAACTCATACAACTCAACACCTAAAAAACAAACAATCCAATTAAAAAATGAGCAAATGTCTTGAATAGACACTTCTCCAAAGAGGATATACAGATGGCCAACAGACATTTGAAAATACGTTCAATGCCACTAATCATCAGAGAAATACACAATGAGATATCACCTCACACTTGTCAGAATGGTTATCATTAATGAATCAACAAACAAGTGTTGGTGAGGATGTGGAGAAAAGGGAACCCTCGTGTCCTATTAGGTGCAATGCAGATTGGTGCAGTTGCTGTTAAAAGCAGTATAGAGTTTTCTCAAGAAATTAAAAATGCAACTGCCTTATCATCCAGCATTTCCACTTCTGGGAATATATTCCATTAAGCTCAAAACACCAATTAGAAAGAACATAAGCATCCCTATGTTCATTGCAGCATTACTATAATAGCCAAGCTATGGAAGGAACCCAACTGTCCATCAGTGGGCAAGTGGATAAAAAGCTGTGGTACACTTACACAATGGAATATTACCCAGCCATAAAAATGAATCAAATCTTACCATTTGCCACAGCATGGATGAACCTAGAGGGTATGCTCAGTGAAATAAGTCAGTCAGAAAGACAAATATTATATAAGTTCACTTATATGTAGAATTTAAAGAACAATATAAATAAACAAACAAAACAGAATCAAACTTGCAGATACAGGGAACAAACTGATGGTTCCCAGATGGGTGGAAGTTTGCGGGGTGGGTTGAAAAAGGTGAAAGGATTAAAAGATGTAAATTTGCAGTTACAAAATAGTTATGGGGATATAGTGTACATCATAGAAAATATAATCAATAATACTGGAATAATTATGTATAGTGCCAGGTGGGTACTGGACTTATAGGGTATCACTATAAGTTATATAAATGTCTAACCTTTATGTTGTCCACCTGAAACTAATAGAATACTGAATGTCAACTGTAACTGAAAAAAATTAAGTTAAACAAAAATACCACAGACTCGTAAAACAAATATCTGATAAAGAAATTCTATACAGAATATATAATGAACTTTACATTTCATTTAAAGGAAGACAGTCAACCAATAAAATACTGGCAAAAAATGCAGATACCTCCCAAAATAAAATATGTAAATTAAAAATAAGAAAAGATGCTCATCATCACTTATCATTAGAAAATTTCACATTGAAAGCTTCATAATAAGAATGTGATGACACAGTTCAGGAACAATAAGGAGAACAATGTGGCTAGAAAGGCACAAGGGAAGAGAAGTAGGAGAATATTTTTAAATGAAGATTTTATTATTATTCAAATAAGGGAAGATCAACAGATCAGGAGATGACTGCCATTGAAAAGATAGTTTGTTACTCACAGTTCTCAAGAAAAGGGGGCATGTTACACTATGCAGGGCCACACAGCAACCACCAAGGACGGCTTGAAGGCTGTCAAAAAAAAAAAAAAAAAGAAGACAAGGTAGGCATGCCTAGTATTGGCTAGTTTTAATAATTTCAGTGGGATTTGGGGTATAAGTTCCAACTTACATGTGTGTGGCACATGACCTCGGGGTTATTAAGACATATGGATAGTAAGTAGCCCAGAGAGGAAGAACCCAATAAGGTAGGTGGTTAGGGTGTGGGCTCTGTGTTAGGGAGTTTGTATACAAAAGATGTGCTCACAGATGAGTCATTCTCTACCTCCAAGAACTGACTAGACCTGAAAAAGACAGTCTCTCCCTGTTCATCAAGAACTCGGTATATAGAGCATCAAGAATAAAGAAAAATGTATAAATAACATAGAAAAGAAGGTCAGAGATAAGGCATGAGGCAGAGTGAAGTGAGGAGTCATGGAAATATTTTGATCTGACTTAAGTTTTTAAAAGATCATTGTGACTTCTTTGTTAAGAATAGACCATGACGAACAAAAATAGAAACAAGGAGACATGTTCCAGAATGTAGCATAATTGAGCTTAATAATTAATAATAGAGGTGGATAGAATTGGCAAGTCTTTTTAAATATTTTGAAAGTAGGGTAAAAGTATGTGCTGAGAGAGAATAGATTTTGAATTTGAGAAGATTTCAGAAGGAATCAAAGTATTGTGATCTAAGCATAGGAAAGGATGGAGTTGTCAATTGAGATTAAGAAGTCTGCAGGCAACACAAGTATATTTATTTGGATTTACCAAAAGCAGACCCCTGGCTGGTTTGGCTCAGTGGATTGAGCGTCGGCCTGCGAGCTAAGTGTCGCTGGTTCAATCTTCCAGTCAGGGCACACCAGAGAAGGAAAACTCTGACTCCAAAAAACCTCCGCTGCCTTGCAGCATACCTCTCCAGGGGAAAGGCTAAGGAGAAGGGAAACTCTGACTCCAAACCTCCGCTGCCTTGCTGCATACCTCCTCAGGGGAAAGGCTAAGGGAGTAAACCCCAACAGAAAATCCGGAGCCGGAGTCCCTAAGGCGGTTTGACGTTGTAGTCAACACCAGCAACTCCTGCGGCGCACCTGAAGCCAAGCTGTATTGACTCTGTCTTTCCCCTTGGATCCTTCAGCTGCGAAGAGAGGGGGGGGGTCTGCTGCATGGGCAACAGCTGGCCCTCCGCATCATCCTGCCCAGGCTTTGTAGCTTCACTGGAGAGGACACTCCAGCGTCATCGCAAGATGTCGACTCAACACGGGAGGAGACAGATACCGGTTATAAGCTCATCCGATTGGCGAAGGAAACGAGCGCCAGGGGTCTCCTCTGACGGTGGGAGGGGTCATCGCACCTCACTGGACAGCTACCGCCCGCCTCAAGCTGGGCAGCCCCCAGCCAATTAGGTGCCGTCTCGCCATGGCTCGCCTGCCCCACTGGGTGCGTGGGGATCAGAGAGGCGTCTCTTGAAAAGTGGGCCACAAAACACTCGCACCAGGCAATTCCAAGCAAACAAGAAAGAAGCCTCCAGCTCTTCGCCTCGCTAGCTGGAACATCAGGACCATGTGTCCCGGACTTACTGCAGACCTTCCGTGGATCAATGGTGCCAGGAAAACCGCCGTCATCGACAGGGAACTGGCACGACTAAACATCGACATTGCGGCTCTACAGGATACCCGGTTGGCCTACAACGGAACTATCAGAGAAACCAACTACACCTTCTACTGGCAAGGGAAGTCTCCGGACCAACCAAGACAGCACGGTGTTGGGTTCACTGTGAAGAACACGCTTGTTAACTCCATAGAGCCACCCACAGGAGGAACAGAGAGATTACTTACCCTCCGATTGTCAACAACTTTCGGCCCAGTCAGCATTCTTAGCGCGTACGCCCCAACCCTCTGCGCCACCACCGAAGAGAAAGAACAGTTCTACCATGCACTGGACGAAGCGTTATCCAAGATCCCCAGAAGTAACGCTCTTTATCTCCTTGGAGACTTCAACGCAAGAGTAGGAGCCGACCACATGGCCTGGCCCACCTGCCTCGGAAACTTTGGGAGAGGAAAGATCAATGAGAATGGTCAGCGACTGCTTGAGCTTTCGTGTCACCACGGCCTGTGCATGACAAACACATTCTTCAAGTGCAAAGAGATCCACCAGGTGTCATGGAGGCACCCCCGCTCCCGCCACTGGCACCAGCTTGACCTCGTCATCACCAGAAGAACGGATATTGGCAGCACCCTCCTCACCCGCAGCTACCACAGTGCAGACTGCGACACGGACCATGCCCTCGTGGTAAGCAAGGTGCGCATAATGCCGAAGAGGTTGCACCACTCCAAGATGAAGGGTCGCCCATGCATCAACACCAGTTGTGCCAGCAACCCAGTTAAGACCCAACAATTCATCAACAGGATGGAAGATGCACTTGGCGAGGGAATGGCGGCAGATGACATTATCGAATCCAATTGGTCACGTCTCCGCGACGCCATATACAACTCCGCCATTATTGCTTACGGGGAGAAAGAACGGAAGAACGCTGACTGGTACGAGGCTCACTGGGAAGAAATGGAACCCGTGATCGAGGCTAAGAGGAAGGCCCTACTGGCTTACAAGGCCACGCCCACTCCCAGTACACTTCAAGCTCTACGGGCTGCCAGGAACAAAGTCCAGAAGACCGCCCGCCACTGTGCCAACACCTATTGGCTAAACCTGCAGAAGCATCCAGGAAGCCGCCGATATAGGCAACGCACGAGGAATGTATGAGGGTATCAAGAAGGCAACAGGCCCAATCCCCTCCAAGATCGCCCCCCTTAAGTCCAAGACAGGTGAGGTCATCACTGACCAGGAACAGCAAATGCAGCGGTGGACCGAGCACTACCTTGAGCTGTACGCAACGAGGAACACCGTAACAGACACTGCTCTTAACGCCATTCCAGACCTACCAGTCATGGAGGAGCTAGACACCCCACCTACTGCGGCAGAGCTCAGCAAAGCCATCGACCGCCTCGCTTGCGGGAAAGCACCAGGAAGCAACGGAATCCCTCCAGAAATCCTAAAGAGTGGGAAACCAGTCCTGCTACAGCCGCTCCACCATCTACTCTGTCTCTGCTGGAAGGAGGGTTACATCCCTCAGGATATGAGAGACGCCAACATTATCACCATGTACAAGAACAAAGGAGACCGCAGCGACTGCAACAACTACCGGGGCATCTCTCTCCTCAGCGTCATCGGCAAAGTATTCGCCCGGGTCGCTCTTGCCCACCTGCAGACCCTTGCTTCCCGCGTCTACCCAGAGTCCCAGTGTGGCTTCAGAGCTGGCCGATCAACAGTGGACATGATCTTCTCCCTACGCCAGCTGCAGGAGAAGTGTCATGAGCAGCATAAACCACTCTACCTCGCCTTTATCGACCTCACAAAGGCGTTTGATCTGGTCAGTCGAAGCGGACTCTTCAGCTTGCTACAGAAGATTGGCTGTCCACCACATCTGCTTGCTGTGGTCATGTCCTTTCACGACAACATGCACAGCACGGTGTCCTACAACGGCGCAACCTCTGAGGCCTTCCAGTCAGCAGCGGAGTAAAGCAGGGCTGCGTCCTCGCGCCTACGCTGTTCGGAATCTTCTTCTCCATGCTCCTCCAATACGCCTTTAAGGACTGCAGCGAGGGTGTCTTCATTCACACCAGATCCGATGGCAAGCTCTACAACCCGGCCCGTCTATGAGCCAAGACCAAAGTCAAAGAGGTGCTCATCCGTGAGATGCTCTTCGCCGACGATGCAGCCTTGACATCACACTCCGAAGAGGGACTCCAGCAGTTAGTCACTTGCCTTTCCCACGCATGCAAGGAGTTCGGACTAGCCATCAGCCTGATGAAGACGAACGTTATGGCTCAAGGCACGGGGACTCCTCCATGCATCACCATCGACGGATACACCCTGGAGGTTGTCAACGATTTCACTTACCTCGGGTCCACCATCTCGAGCTCTCTGTCAGTCGACTTGGAGGTCAATCGGAGAATCGCCAGGGCAGCCACAGTTATGGCCAAACTGAACCGGCGAGCATGGAACAATTCCAGCCTCACTGAGAAAACCAGACTGTGCATCTACCAAGCCTGCGTACTCAGCACTCTCCTCTATGGCAGCGAGACATGGACCACCTATGCAAGGCACGAAAGGAAACTCAACAGCTTCCACATGAGGTGCCTGCGACGCGTCCTGCATGTCACCTGGCAGGATAAGGTCCCCAACACCGAGGTGCTGAAGCGAGCCAACATGAGCAGTTAGCATGCAGTTCTTAGTGAGAGACGCCTCAGGTGGCTCGGCTATGTCAAAAGAATGGATGCAGGCCGTATTCCCAAAGACCTCCTCTACGGCGAGCCAACAGAAGGCCAGAGGATGACAGGGCGCCCAAAACTGCGGTTCAAAGACATCTGCAAAAAGGACATGACACAATGCTCCATTAATCTCAACACATGGGAAGTTCAAGCAGACGACCGCCTAGCCTGGAGGCTCGCGGTCAGGCAAGGTATGTCACGCGCAGAGGCTGCGCGCAACGAGGAGGCGGTCCAGAAAAGATCGAGGCGGAAGCAGCATCAACAGCAGCAACAACAGCCATCTGCCTTCACCTGTAACAAGTGCGGCAGGGATTGTCACTCCCGAGTCGGACTGCACAGCCATTCTCGGCGGTGCAGATAGACTCTCAAGAAGCTACGCCATCGTCTCTCGAGACGGACGGCTGCCGACGACAACCAAAAGCAGATTCTGAGACAAGGGCAAGATGTTTACATGACAAGTGGTCCTAGGAAGCAGGAGTGAGGAGTAGATAGGTAATGGGGCTTGATTCGTGTGGGATCTCTTAGAAGCATACAGGATGCCTCTCATAACTTTCCATTTGAAATATGAAAACATTTATCCATCAGCTCCCAGTTTCTGCTGCTTGAGGGTTGTCTCTAGGATCATTCCCTTCTGGGATGCTCGAGAGTACAAAATAAGTAAGTTCCTGTCACAACGGAGAAGGCACTGGGGTGAAAGGAGAAAGAATGACATCCGCATCAGATGGAATCTGTCAATGCAAAATAAGTTTCAGGAGTAAGTTTGAGCTCACATAAAACTGTTTATTACAACTAATGTTGAAATCAGGGACCTCTCCTACATAATTTAAAGCAGCAGGTCACCTTACAGACATGGTAAGTTTGAGATTAGACATTCAAGTGCAAAGGTCAGATAGATAGACAGTTGGATATCAAGATTGGAGCTTGGAGGTAAGTCTGGAAGGGAGGTATAAATTAAGGCATTGTTAGCACATAGATGGTATTTATAGCCATGGAAATGGAAAAGGTCAATTAACAAGTGATGGTATGAAAAGATGAAAAAGAGAGATAGAGACAGAGACAAAGAGAGAATACAAAGACTAAACTTTAGGACACTCCAAAATGAAGACATTGGGGAGACAAAAAAGGAATCAGTAAAGCAAGGTAAGTAGTGACCAGGGGGAAACAAACCTAGAGAGAGTAAGAACATGGTATCCTGGAGCCAAGTGAAGAAACAACCAAGAAGAACAAAAGAAATCAGCTGTGTCAAATGCTCTGATAAATCAAGGAAGATGAGACTAGTAGTTGTCATTGGAAGGTCACTAATGAGCTCTATGAAGCTATTGGTGCCTCTTAGTTTTTGTTAATGTTCCCTTAGAGTAATTAAAATATCAATAAGTAGGAATTAACCTCCTTTCCCCAGTATTTCTCAAACACTGCTCTGTCAACTGGTATATAAATAAAATTACCAGAAAGCAATGACAAATTACAGAAAAAAGACAAAGCATCATTTCTTGTCAGAGTTAGGGTAATAATTCTTCTTTATATTTTTTGTTTTTGTTTTTTAATGAATGTAGCAGTTTTATTTTTATTTTTTTATTGTAAGATGTACTCCTTTATTTTTTTATTTAATCTTTATTGTGTTTCTTCCATTACTATTCAATCCCCTTATACTCCCCTCCCCCAGCAATCAACATTGTTGTCCATGTCCATGAGTCCTTTTTCTCTTTTGCTCAATCCCTCCACCCCCCTAACCTCCTGCCCAAGCTGTCATCCACCTATGAGTCTGTTCCCATTATCCTTGCTAGTTCAGTTTGTTCATTAGATTCCACATATTAGTGAATTATATGGTATATTTTTAATTACAGTATCTCTTTTTTAACGAAATGATGATGTTCTTTGCTAGAAATATTATGTATGCGCATACCCATGTTCCTCCCCAGCATAAAATATATATGAATATTGTGCTATAAAATTAAAAACTCTTGGAGTGATTGTTTTAGCCTACAAAGCTGAGTATCAGACAAAACCAGGTTTATTTAGTCAGGAGTTATACATGATAGCTGGGGGTGTGAAAAGTAAAACAGCATCTGTATTGATGAGGAGAATTGATTCAGAAAACAGAAATATTTTTTCATTACTTTTCCCTTACATTTTAACCATAGTAGAAGGGACGTTTATATCATGCAATTTATAGTTCACCTAAATAAAAAATAATTTTTCTGAAGTGCTAGGCTTATTGAAGGGTTTACTGTTACAGAAGATTGCTATGAAGCCTCTGACACCTGCTGAATTTTTACTTGCTGGAGGACCTTTATTACCTCTCACTTCAGAACTGCTTGTTAAGATTCTGCTCACTCAATTCTATCTTTTCTTCTCAATTATCCTAAAAACTCAAGAATTTAGGAATTATAATAAGCATTTCGGTAATGACAGATAATTTCCCTCTTCTTAAGGGTTACATTGCTGTCTTTTATCTTGCAGTTTAGGATAGATGCTTAACTCAGACTTCCCTCTTTAAGTTATAAAATTTTAGCCTCTATATTTCTGTTTAAATTCCATATTTCAAATGTGACATGTAATATATGTGTATTATTTAATAATTAATATTGTCTAATACTTATTATGATATCATTGGCTGACCCATACATTTTTGTATATTCTTCATCACTATTAGATACTGATTTTTAATTTCAAAAAACACTGCTAAGATAATGTGTTTTTTTAAGTGTATGTTATTGACTATGTTGTTACACTGGTCCCAATTTTTTCCCCTTTGCCCTCCTCTGCCCAGTACACCACTTCCCTCCAGCAATCCCACCCCCCTTACTTCATTTCCAAGAGTCGTGCATGTAAGTTCTTTGGCTTCACCCTTTCCTATGTTATTCTTAACTTCTGTCTATTTTGTACCAGCCAATTATGCTTCTTAATCCCTGCACCATTTCCCCATTTCTTCCCCTTCCCCCTCCCAGTTGATATCCCTCCAATGATCCCCATACTTATGATTCTATTCTTATTCTGGTCTGCTTAGTTGAATTTTGTTTTTATTTTTTAGATTCAGTTGTTGATAGTTGTAAGTTTGTTGTCATTTTAATGTTCATAATTTTGATCTTCTTTTTCTGAAATAAGTCCCTTTAACATTTCATATAATAATGGCTTGGTGACAATGAACTCCTTTAGCTTTACCTTCTCTGGGAAACACTTTATCTGCCCTTCCATTCTAAATGATAGCTTTGCTGGATAGAGTAGTCTTGGTGGTAGGTTCTTGCTTTTCATCACTTTGAATACTTCTTGCCAGTCCCTTCTTGCCTGCACAGTTTCCTTTGAGAAGTCAGCTGATAGTCTTATAGGCAGCCCTTTGTAGGTAACTCTCTGCTTTTCTCTTGTTGCTGTTAAGATTCTCTCTTTATCTTAAACCTTTGACATTTTAATTATGATGAGTCTTGGTTTGGTACTTTTTGGGTCTAGCTTTTTTGGAACTCTCTGTGCTTCCTGGACTTGTATGTTTATTTCCTTCACCAAACTTGGGAAGTTTTTCTTTATTATTTTCTCACATAAGCTTTCAATTTCTTGCTTTTCCTCTTTTCCTTTGGTACCCGTATTATTTGGATGTTCACATGTTTAAAGTTGTCCCAGAGGTTCCTAAGCCTCTCCTCATTTTTTTCAATTCTTGTTTCTTCATTCTGCACTAGTTGGTCATTTAATTCTTCCTTATATTTCAAATCATTGATTTGAACTCCAGTTTTCTTCTCTTCACCATTGGTTTTGTGTGGATTTTCCTTTGTTTCATTTAGCTTAGCCCTCACTTCTTCCCTGATGCGTTTGCCATAGTTAAGCATATCTGTCAAGCCTGTGAGCATCTTTATCACCAGTGTTTTGAACTTTCCATCTCTTAGGTTGGCTATCTCCTTGTCTGTTAGACTGGCTATCTCCTCATCGCTTAGTTCTCCCACTGGAACCTTGATCCATTTCCTCTTTTGGGCCATACTTCTCTGTCTCCTCATCTTGACAGGCTCTTGTGTTTGTTTGCCTCTGTGTCTTAGGTAGAGCTGTTGCTCCTGTTATGTTGTAAGCGGTGGAGCCTTAGCTACTCATCAGTATTGGTGACCCATTTCACCACATTGTGGGGCTGTATGTGGGGGAGGGGCCTGAGAGGGAACAATGCCACCTGCTCAGCACTTGCTCCTTTTCCAGGTACTTCTCCCACTTTCATATGGGACTGGTGCCTCTCTGGTGGTTGCCCTGGCCTTCATTCCCAGAGTGGGTGGATCTGCAGACATTCTAGGACCATGGGGGCCCTTTAAACAAGTGGACTCTGCTAAGTGATTGGCAGTTTCTTCCTCCAACCCAATCCCCACTGGTTTGCACAGTCAGAAGCAATGAGGCTTTATTTTCCCTGGCACTGGGACCATGAGCTGTGTGGCCTGGTCTGGGCCTGGGAACACTCCCTATGTGTCCCTCCTGACTTTTTTAAATGTGTGACTGTGCTTTCTGCCAGCCTACTGCTGCCACCACTGCTGCCACCACACTGTATCCTCTCTGTCCCGATTCCACCTCTCCCCCTGTCTGGATGAGTATTTCTTCTATATATCTTTGTTGAACTTCCATGCAGCTCAGTTTTCTGGAACTTCTGGTTGTCTCTAGTTTTGAGGTAGTTGTATTCCTTCTTAGTTGTGGAGGGAGATGCAGAGTGTCTGTCTAGCTAAACTTTTAATTTTTTTAAGTATAGTTGACATACAGTGTTATGTTAGTTTCAGGTGTATAATGCAGTGATTAGACATTATATAAATTATTAACTAATCACCCCACTGAATCTGGTATCCACCTGACAGTATACATAGTTATTACAATACTTTTTATTTTATTCCCAATGATATACTTTACATCCCTGTGACTATTCTGTAACTACCAATTTGTACTTCTTAATGCCTTCACCTTTTTCACCCATTTCCCAAAACCCCTCCCATCTGGCAACCATCAAAATGTACTCTATATCTATGAGTTTGTTTCTGTTCTGCTTGTTCATTCATTTCCTTTTTTATATCTATTTTGTCTGAAGTAAGTATTGCTACCCCAGTTTTTTCATTTGTTTTTTTCCATTTTTCATGAAATATCTTTTTCCAACACGTTACTTTCAGTCTGTGTGTGTCTTTCTATCTAAAGTGAGTATCTTATAGGCAGCAGGTAAGGGTCTTTTTATGTTATCCATTCATCCTCCATATGTCTTTTGATTGGTGCATTTATTTTCTTGTAATGTAACTGTTGATATATATGTACTTATTGCCATTTTATTATTCATGTTTTTATATATTTTCTTCTTCTTCTTAAAGAAGATCCTTTAACATTTCTTGTAATACTTATTTGGTGGTGATGAACTCCTTTTCTATCCTTCAATTCTAAATGATAGCTTTGCTGGGTAGAATAATGTTAGCTATAGGCCCTTGCTTTTCACCATTATTCATACTTCATGCCAATCTCTTTTGACAAGCAAAGTTTATGTTGAGAAATCAACTAACAATCTTATAGGAGCTCCCTTGCAGATAACTAACTGTTTCACTCTTGCTGCTTTTAAGATTCTTTCTTTCTCTTCAACATTTGGCAATTTAATTATGATATGTCTTGGTGTGGGCTTCTTTGGGTTCATCTTGTTTGGGACCTTCTGTTCTTCCTGGATTTGTATATCTATTCCTTTAACAAGTTATGAAACTTTTCCATCATTATTTTTTCACATAGGTTTTCAAATGCTTGCTCACACTCTTCTCCTTCCAGTGCCCCCATGAGGCAAATGTTGGTAAACTTGAAGTTGTCCCACAACTCCTTATACAATCCTCATTTTTTAAATTCATTTTTCTTTTCCGTGTTTGATTGGGTGTTTTCTTCTTTACCTAGTAAATCTCTGACTTGATCCTTTACTTTATCTCCTCCACTGTGATTCCCTATAATGTATTCTTCATTTCAGTTAGTATAGTCTACATTTCTGCATATTTTTTTTCTAAGTTTTTTATCCCCATCTTCATGTTTTTTTTCAATTACAATTGTTCAATTTTTCCCCCATTGCTCACCCAACTCAGCCCACCCCTTCTCCCACAATCATATCTCCCCCTCCATTTCCATACCCATGAGTCATTTATATTTGTTCTTTCACTAAACCCTTCCCTTACTTATCCCCCTTCTCTCCCTCCCACCTCCTCCCTAATAGCTGTTATTCTGTTCCTTGTTATATCTAGTTCATTTGTTTGTGTTGTTTCTTAGTCTCCTGTATTAAGTGATATCATATGGTATTTTCTTTCTTTGCCTGGCTTATTTCACTAAGCTTAATTCTCTCTAGTTCCATCCATGTTGTTGCAAATGGCAGGATTTCCTTCTTTCTTTCTGCTGCATAGTATTCCATTGTGTAAATGTACCACAGCTTTTTGATCCACTCATCTACAGATGGGCACTTAGGTTGTTTCTAACATTTAGCTATTGTAAACAGTGCTGCTATGAACATAGGGGTGCATAAGTTCTTTTGAATTAGGGTGTACGATTTTTCAGGTAAAATCATATCAGTGGAATTGCTGGTTCAAAAGGCATTTCCACTTTTAGTTGTTTGAGGTAATTCCATACTGTTTTCCATAGTGGCAGCACCAGTCTGCATTCCCACCAACAGTGCACTAAAGTTCCCGTTTCTCCACATCCTCGCCAGCACTTGCTGTTTATTAATTTGTTGATGATGGCCATTCTGACAGGTGTAAAGTGGTATCTCATTGTGGTTTTAATTTACAACTCTCTGATGGCTACTGATGTTGAGTGTTTTTTCATTTATCTATGGACTCTCTGTATGTCCTCTTGAGAGAAGTGTTTGTTCAGGTCCTTTGCCTATTTTTTAATTGGGTCGTCTGTTTTCTTGATGTTGAGTCATATAAGTTCTTTATATATTTTGGAGATCAGTCCCTTGTCTGCGGTATCGTTGGCAAATATGTTTTCCCATATGCTTGATTTCCTTTTCATCTTGCTGATGCTTTTTTTTTGCTGAGCAGAAACTCTTTAGTTTGATGTAGTCCTATTTATTATTTATTTATTTCTCTTGCCTTAGGAGATGTATCTGTGAAAATATTGTTATGTGGGATATCTGAAATTTTCCTGCCTATGTTTTCCTCTAGGACTTTTATGGTGTCACGGCTTACATTTAGGTCTTTGATCCATCTTGAGTTTATTCTCATGTGTGGTGTAAGTTGGTGGTTTAGTTTCATTTTTTTGCACGTTCCTGTCCAGTTCTCCCAGTACCATTTGTTGAAGAGGCTCTTCTCACTCCACTTTATGTTCCTTTCCCCTTTATCAAATATTAGTTGACCATATAGACCTGGATTTATTTCTGGGTCTCTATTCTGTTTCATTGATCTATATGTCTGTTCTTATGCCACTACGAGGATGTTTTGATCACAGTGGCTTTGTAGTATAGTTTGATGTCGGGTATTGTGATTCCTCCTGCTGTGTTCTGTTGTCTCAAGATTGATTTGGCTATTCGGGGTGTTTTTTTGTTCCATATGAATTTTTGAAGTATTTATTCTAGGTCTGTGAAATGCGTCATTGGTATTTTAATGGGGATTGCATGGAATATGTAAATTGCTTTGGGTACTATGGGCATTTTAATGATGTTGATTCTTCCCATCCAAGAACAAAGTATTTGCTTCCATTTATTTGTATCTTCTTTAATTTCTTTCTTCAATATTATGTAGTTTTCCAAGTACAGGTCTTTAATCTCTTTGGTTAAGTTTATTCCTAGGTACTTTATTTTTCTTATTACTAGAGTAAATGGTGTTTTCTTTTTTGTTTCTGTCTCTGATATTTTATTATTGGTATACAGAAATGCCTTAGATTTCTGTATGTTTATTTTGTACCCTGCTATTTTGCCAAATTTGCTTATTATATTGAGTAGTTTTTTAGTGGAGTTCACAGAGTTTTGTATGTATACTATCATGTCATCTGCATATAATGATAGTTTAACTTCCTCTTTCTCAATTTGGGTGCCTTTTATTTATTTTTTCTTGTCTGATTGCTGTGGCTAGGACCTCCAACACTATGTTGACTAGGAATGGAAAGAGTAGACATCCTTGTCTTGTTTCTGATCTCAGGGGGAATGCTTTCAATTTTTGTCCATTGAGTATGATGTTGGCTTCATGTTTCTCGTATATAGCCTTAATTATGTTAAGGAATGGTCCCTCTATTCCCATTTTGCTGAGTGTTTTCACCATAAATGGGTGTTGTACTTTATCAAATGCTTTTTCTGCATCTATTGATATGATCACGTGATTTTTGTCTTTCATTTTGTTTATGTGGTGTATTATATTAATTGATTTGCAAATATTAAACCATCCTTGCATCCCTGGGATGAATCCCACTTGATCGTGGTGTATGATCTTTCTAATGTGTTGCTGGATCCGGTTTGCCAATATTTTGTTGAGTATTTTAGCATCCATGTTCCTCAGCGATATTGGCCTGTAGTTTTCTTTCTCTGCTGTGTCTTGACCTGGTTTTGGAATTAGGATAATACTGGCTTCATAGAACAAGCTTGGGAGTCTTCCCTCTTCTTGGATTTTTTGGAATAGCTTGAGAAGAAAAGAAATTATGTCTTCCCTAAATGTTTTGTAGAATTCACCTGTGAAGCCATCCGGTCCAGGGCTTTTGTGTGCCAGAAGATTTTTGATTACTGTTTTAATTTCATTCTTTGTTATTGGTCTGTTTAGGCTTTCTACTTCCTATTGACTCAGTTTTGGAAGATTATATGTTTCTAGAAATTTGTCCATTTCATTTAGGTTTTCGAATTTCTTGCCATACTGTTGTTTGTAGTAATTTCTTACAATCCTTTGTATTTCTGTGTTATCAGTCCTGATTTCTCCTCTTTTGTTTCTGATTTTGTTTATTTGAGTCTTCTTTCTTTTTTTCTTGATGAGTCTGGCTAAAGGCTTGTCAATTTTGTTTATTTTTTCAAAGAACCAGCTCCTACTTTTATTGATCTTTTGAAATTTTTATTTAGTTTCTATGTCATTTAATTCTGCCCTGATCTTGATGATTTCCTTCCTTCTACTTGCACTGGGCTTTTTTTGTTTTTGTTGTTCTAATTTTTGTAGCTTTAGGGTTAGATTTTTTAATTTGAGAATCTTCTATTCTTTTCAGACATGCCTGCATTGCTATGAATCTCCCTCTCAGGACTGCTTTTGCTGTGCCCCATAGGTTTTGGGTTGTTGTATGTTCATTATCATTAGTTTCCAGAAACTTCTTGATTTCTTCCTTGATGTCATTGTTAACCCATTCATTATTTAATAGCATGTTATTCTTTCTCCAAGAGCTTGGATGTCTTTGATTTTTTTTTTCTTTGAGGTTGATTTCTAGTTTCAAGGCATTGTGGTCTGAAAAGATGCTTGATATAATTTCAATTTTCTTAAATTTGTTGAGGCTTGTTTTGTGTCCTATCATGTGGTCTATCTTTGAAATTGTCCCATGTGCATTTGAAAAATATGTGTATTTTGCTTCTTTGGAGTGAAAGGTTCTATATATATATCAGTTAAGTTCATGTCGTTTAGTTTGTTATTTGATGCCTGTATATCCTTGTTGTTTCTTTGCTTCAAAGATCTGTCTGTTGTTGACAATGGAGTGCTAAAGTCCTCTACTATGAGTGTGTTGCTGTTAATATCCTTCTTGTGGTCTTCTAGTATTTTCTTAATGTATTTGGGTGCTCCTATGTTGGGTGCATATATGTTTATCATTGTTATATCTTCTTGATGGATTGTCCCCTTAAGTATTACAAAATGTCTTTCTTTGTCTCTTTTTATGGCCCTTGCTTTGAAATCCGTTTTCCTGATATGAGTATTGCTACCCCAACTTTTTTTTTATGTCCGTTTGCTTAGAATACTTTTTTCCTTCTCCCTTCACCTTCAGTCTGTGTAAATCTTTTGTTTTGAGGTGTGTTTCTTGTATACAGCAAATATGTGGGTCCTATTTTTGTATCCATTCTGCTATCCTATGTCTTTTAATTGGAGCATTTAATTCACTTACATTTAAGGTTATTATTGACAGGTATTTATTCATTTCCCTTTGTACCTGTGTTCCTTTCCCTCCTTTTTTTCCCTTCTCCTTCTTAGATCATTTTTTTTAGCATTTCTTGCAATGCTGATTTGGTTGAGATGTATTCTTTTAGTCTTCCTTTGTCTGATACACTCCTTATTTCACCTTCCATTTTGAATGAGAGCCTTGCTGGGTAGAGTAGTCTTGGTTGCAGGCCTTTGTTTTTCATTGCTTGAAATATTTTTGACCATTTCCTTCTGGCTTGTACTGTTTCTGTTGAGAAATCTGTCGATAGCCTTATCGGAGCTCCCTTGTATGTTATTTGCTGTTTTTCTCTTTCTGCTTTTAGGATTTTTAGGATTCTCTCTTTGTCTTTGAATGTTGCCATTTTAATTATGATGTGCGTTGGAGCGGGTTTTTTTTTTTTTTTTTTTTTTTGGTTACTCTTCATTGGGACTCTCTGTGCTTCTTGGACTTGCATGACTTTTTCTCTCATCAGGTTAGAAAAATTTTCTGCCATTACTTTTTCAATCAGATTTTCTATCCCTTGTTCTTCTTTTCCTTCTTGTATTCCTATGATCCAGATATTATTTTGTCTCATGTTGCCCTGTAATTTTCTTAGACCTTAATCATACTTTTTGAATCTTTTTTTATTTTGTTTTATTGTTTTGGAATTTTTTTCTACATTTTCCTCTAGCTCACTGATCTGATCCTCTGCTTCATTTAGCCTGCTTTTGATTGATTCTACTGTGTTTTTCAGTTCAGAGATTGTATTCTTCATTTATTCCTGGTTCTTATTAATAGTTTCTATGTTATTTTTTATGCTGGGGTAGTTTTCTGTAAGTTCCCTATAGCTTCCCTGCAAGTCTTCATAATTTTCTTGGATTTGCTGATAATTTCCTTAGAGTTTGTTGTAATTATCTTTGAGACTGTCAAGTACTTTGAGCTTTTTCATCACCTGATGCTGAAAATCAAGACTTCTGATTTGAGGTATGTTTACATGCCTCTCGGTCCAGGTGTTTAATGATCCAAGCAGCGAGCTGGACTCACTGGTGCTGACAGTCTCTGAGTGCTCAGGCCGCAGGATCTTAAAGACATCCTGTGACTTAAAAAGAATCTTGCTGAGTACTCCATCTTCCCTGATGTTGATAAGGAAATCAAACAAAACTAAGTACAAATGGTGTTTAACCTTGATTGCTTTCTGAACAGTGCATCCGTTCCTTAGCCTTAAAAGGATAAGTGATTGGATTTCTGTTTTTCTGTCTATGAATGCTATATATACTTGTTTGTCAGGAAGCATTCTCTTCAGTTGACCTTTTGAACTTCCTCTGTTGTAAGTTTCAAGTACATTGTGATCATTCCCTGGATGTGCCTGTGAGCTCATTCCTGGACCCTCCCTGTTAATTAGCATATGTGCAAAATCCAATAAAAGGAAGGTGCTTGCTCTGCTCACTGCTGATCCTGCCTGAGCGAGAGGTAGCCCTCCGACCGTCTCTCATTCTATCTGCTGGAATTACTTCCATGCCCTCGACCACAAAGTACTACAACAATCACCATTATTTTGAATTCCATGTCTGACATTTGGGCTATGTCTATTCCATCTACCTCTCTTTCTGGGGATTCCTCTTTTCCTTTCATTGGGAAATTGTTTCTGCGTCTTTCCATGTTGGATTCTTCTTGTTTGTTTTTGTTTTTTGGATTTGTCTAATTTGGTTTCCAGCCTTTGTGGTATGAGATTCTTTATAGGAAATATGGGAGTTTCAGTGGTGCAGTCTCTTTGATATCCTGAGGCTGACACTCCTGGGATACCCTTTAAGTCATTTGTTTATGCTGTCTGGTTATATTTCAGTTACTCTTTGGTGGGACCTTCCCTCTGGCTAGTTGACTGAGAGTCACTTGTCTTGAGTTCTTTTGTGGAGATACTGTTAAAAACATAAACATACAGCCCAGGCAAGAAACCCACACCTAAAAATATATCCCCCCCCCATCCCACTATCAGCAGCAAATGAGTCAGTATTAATATAAATATAGAGAGGTTAGGACTATTATACTGTAGGATAAATAGATAAGAGTTGTTTCAAATGAAAAAAAAGATGATTTTTGAGAGGGGAAATAATAGAGTAATGATAGTAGCAAGTAGTGTCAAGGCTATGCAAGACAGTATGTAATATTTACATTGTATGTTAAAAAAGGGAGGGAAGAATGCCAAATAAAGTAAGAAAGTGGAAGTGTATAGTATTAGATTTATATAGTAGTTATATGCTATATATTTAGTGTGAAAGGGAGGCTAAAAAAAACAGACAAACAAAAATTAAAGAGGAAGGATGAGAGGGAGAGATGGTATGAAACAAATTAAAGAGATAGTTTAAAATAAAAAAATATATAAATAAAAATAAAATAAAACGCAAATAAAAAAATAAAATAGAAATAAAAATTTTAAAAAAGAAAGCAAGTTTTTACTCAGTTCAGCCTTTGTGTGAAGTCTTCTTTTTCTGGATCCACACCTGGTCAAAATTCCATGAGTTTCAAATTTTGTCTGGCTGGCTGGCTGTGAGGAGATCTGGCTGGTTTCTGTGGCTGCCTTTCTCTTACTTATGGGCCTGCTGTAACTATCTGCTCTGAGCCACAGCATTGGGTCTCTCCCCACTTGTCCTGCGGCATCCTCCAGCAGTCCTCAGGCTTCTCTAGCAATGCTGTTCTGTTGTCAAGCCAGTGCGCATGTTCTTAGTCCCTGAACCACCTTGGATCCTGCCTTCAGTCCTCCTCCCAAGAAGTCTCTGTGCTCCAAGCCGCAGCACTGACCTGTGTCCATCCATGGCTGGCAGCACCTCACCGTTCGCCTGTGTGCACTGCCTGCCCACCTGGGGCCCTGACCGAGTCCGTGTTTCTAGTGCAGCTCTCCCAGCCCAGCTCAACTCCTCTCTTTTTAGTGGTGCCGCGATGCACACACCTGGGGTGTGGGGCCAACAGCCCAGACTTGTGAATCCGGACCACTCACCATCCTTCCACACCTCTGGCCGCTTCAAGGAAACCTTTCTATTGTTTTCCTATGAGACTCCGCTGGCCCCAGCACCCATAGTAGGCCGCAATCTCGAAGCAGGTCCCAGCCGGTGAGCTGGTCTGTAGCTGCCCCTCTGAGGTGCGGTGTTGTAGCAGCACCAGACTTGGTGGATCCAGCAACTCCCCCCAAGAGCGCGGGTGAGCCTTCTGCCCTTTTCCACTCTGCTCTTGCTCTCCCTTCCCCACTAGCGCTGTCCGAAATCTGTACTCACTCACTCCCTGTCCATAACCCAAGTTTTCCATGATAGGAGCAAGCAGACAACACTGCTACCTACTCCGCCGTCATCTTCTCCCCACTTCATGTTTCTTATCTTTGGTGAAGTTCTTACAAAGTTCATCTGCTCTTCCCTTAAATTCATTGACCATCCTTATAACCAGTGTTTTAAACTATGCATCTAGTAGCGTGCTTGTCTCCATTTTGTTTAGTTCTTTTTGTAGAATTTTGTTCTGTCCTTTCATTTGGGACACGTTTCTTTGTCTTCTTGTTTTGGCTGCCTCTGTGTTTGTGTCTGTGTATTAGGTAGAACTACTACTCCTATAGTGGTCTCACATAGTTAAGTGTCCTGTAGGGCCCAGTGGCACAACTTCCCTGATGACCTGAGCTGGGCACTCCAGGTGCACCAACCCCAAATGTGGGCTGTGTACATGATCCTATTATAGTTAAGTCTTGATTACTGTGGGCACCTCATTGAGTATTTACCCCCTAGGACTATGGCCTGTGAAGACTGGCTGCAACCACTATGGTGGATCAGCTATGCGGGGTCCATCCCCATGGAACAGGACTTATTTCAGCAGGTCCCTCATGTCTGCTGTGTCTGCCCTTGATTGTGTCACTTGTGGAGGAGATTGTTGCCCACCAGGTGCTTTGATTCTGAGGCCTCCTTGGATGTGCAGTCCAAGGTCAGCCGCTGCCTGTGTCTGGCCCAGTATTACCTGGCATGAGCTACAGAGTGATCTGCAGATGGATGCTACTTGTGCTGAGTTTGGAAATGTCCAGGAGAAGCCAAGCTTTGAACCAATGCTGGCTTCTGCTAATGATGGGCCTGGAGCCAATTAGCAAGAGGCATGAAGCATGCTGAGACCAGATGCTACATGACAGATTTCAGGAAATTCAAAAGCATGAGTCAAATGGGTCATTTGTATGGAAGAGCCGCTGGACGAAGCTTGAATGGGCCTACAAGTTGGGTGGATTCATGTTTCAGGGAATCACCAGGACAAGCTAAACTGTTTGGGCCTGTTGGCTTTTTGTGGGCAGGGCCCAGAAAAAGGAACAATGGCTTCTGCCAGTATTTCAGCCTTGGAGAAAGCAGTTGCTCCACCTCTTGCCTGATGCTTGACAACTCAATTTCTTTCCGAATATCCCTTGTGCTTTTGAGCTGCTGCTCAAGTGCTGCAGCTTAGAGCAATTGAGTCTGAGTAAGTTTATGCATGGACCCTTTGAAGAGGAATGCCTAGGACTCTAGAATCCCTCTGTCTAACTGAGCCACAATCCTAGCTGGTTTTTATAGCCACAAGTTATGGGGACTTCTTTTCTTGGCACTGGGACCCTAGGCTTCTTAGCCTGGTGTGAGGCTGGGACATCGTGCTTCTCAAGGGGGAACTCTGTATTGGAAATATCCTTCTCAATTTTTATCTGTCACATGTGAGTATAGAAGCAACCTGTTAGGAGTCTCCACCCCTCATACTAGTCTTGATGTGGCTTCTTCTTGATATCCTTAGCTGTAGGACTTTTGTTCAGCTAGATTTCAGGCAGTTCTGAATGATGATTGTTCTATAGTTTAATTGCAATTTTGACGTGGCTGTGGGAGAGAATTTAAGTACCACATTTACCTGCACCAGAATCTTGACCAGAAACCCCTCAATCTCTTTCAATAATGCTTTGTAGTTTTCAGTGTATAGATCCTTCACATTCTTTGTTGTTTATTCCTAAATATCTTATTCTTTCTGTTGCAATTGCAACAGAAATTATTTGTTCTTTATCTTTTATTTATTGTAAATAAAATTTTGTTGTAAATAATTTTATTTTATAAATTTTATTGTTAGTATAAATTTTAATATTAGGAATGCAATGGATTTTTGTACATTGATTTTGTATCCTGCAACTTTACTGTATTTGCTGATTGTTTCTAATAGTTTTTTGGTGGATTCTTTAGGGTATTCAATATAAAGAATGATGTCACCTAAAAAAAGTGACACGTCAACTTCTTCATTTCTAATTTATATGCCTTTTATTTTTTTCCTGTTGCCTGAAATCTCTAGCTATGACTTTCAGTACTACATAGAATAACAGTGGGTAAAGTGAACATCCTTGTCTTGCTCCTGATTTTAGAGGGGCTCATTCCAAGGGCACAGGATGATTCAACCTATGCAAATCAGTTAATGTAATATACCACATTAACAAAATAAAGGATAAAATCACATGGTCATATCAATAGATATAGAAAAAAGCATTTGACAAGATACAACATCCATTTATGATTAAAACAGTCAATAAAATGGGTATAAAAAGAGAAACTTAAGATAATAAAGACCTTATATAACAAACCCTCAGCTAATCTTATACTCAATGATAAAAAAACTATCTTTAAATACCTACCTTCATGATGAAGCTGTTTATTTTCCCCTATAGTTTTGTTATTTTTTTTTCTTTATATGTGTTTTTGTTGCTGGATAAATAAAGCTTTGAATTATTTTAACATAATGAAGTAACATTGATTAATTCATAATGCTTCTACCTCTTGTCTATTTTGTATGACATTAAAAGGTTGCAATCAGTCTCTTTTCTATATATATTTTTTTGTACATGCATTTTTTAAATTTGTTTTTTGTTGTTTTGTAGTATAGTTTTCCTATTTCCCCCCTTTCTCTCAGCTGCTCCACCCCGCTCCCCCCTCTCCCACAGACCATCCCCATTTAGTCTTCCATGTCCATGGGTCATTCATATTAGTTCCTTGACTAGGACTTTCCCCAGGGTCATTCATATTAGTTCCTTGACTAGGACTTTCCCCACTTTTCCTCCTATTCCCTCCCCTCTGGTCACTGTGAGTCTATTCCCTGTTTACATGTCTCTGGTTTTATTTTGCTCATTTGTTTGTTTTGTTCATTAGTTTCCTGTAGTAGGTGAGATCATTTGGTATTTATCTTTTGCCCCCAGGCTTATTTCACTTTGCGTAATACTCTCAATTTCCATCCATCCTGTAGTGAAAGGTAGGAGCTCCTTCTTTCTTTCTGCTGTCTAGTACTCCACTGTGTAATTGTACCACAGTTTTTTGATCCACTCATCCACTGATGGGAACTTAGGCTGTTTCCAGCACTTGGTTATTGAAAATAGCATTGCTATGAACATAGGGGTGCATAGGTTATTTTGAATTGGTGTTTCAGGATTATTTGGGTATAATCCTAGCAATGGAATCACTGGATCAAAAGGCAGTTCCATTTATAATTTTTACTTTTAAAATTTCTGTCATTGTTTTACATGTGTCTCTTTTAGGCAGAAAAAAATTTAGGTTTTAGTTTTTAATCTAGCAATCTTTAATTTAAAAACTGTAACATATCATTATTTTGTATTTCTTGTAATTACAGGTAATTTTAGATTTATCCTGCCACCTTATTTTGTGCTTATATTTGTTCTACTAATTCATTGTATGTTCTTTCTTCCCTTTTATCTTCACTTACATTAACCATATTTCTCTCATTCAACTTTTCTCTACAATTTTATATTATGCACATACTATTATATACTGTTATACCATAATAAATAATATTTTATTATTTTAATAATTTTTAAATGTATTCTATTATTCAGATACTATAAGAGAAAGGATAAAACCAATCTGCAAGGACTATTTATTTACATTTATGATTTACAATGTTCCTAGAAATAAACCATCCTAAAGGAAAGACTAGTTTATAAGGGGAAAATACTATTAAAACAATCTGATAGAAATTCAATGGAAGGCCTGAATAATAAATAAAGCATATAAGCATTCAAGAAGTATCCATTCAGAAACCTTTGTGACTATGCAAATCCACAAGTAATTTTAAAGCATATAGTTTACTTCCATAAAAATCAATTAGATATAACCTCAACTACTATGCTTCATGGCAATAGAAGTTTTTGTCTTTTATTCACTGTTCTATCCCTAGGTACTAGAATAAGGCCCAGCACATATTAGGTGCATATTTGCTGATTAAATAAATGAGTTAAACATTTTAAGGAACCTTAAATCCTCAATTACTTGATAAATGCAGGATTGTATTAAATATTTTTTATTAGAATTTCCAGATCTACTCTACAAACTCCACCCTGCTCTGTGCTTCATGTGGTGGACATTTATTGAGTCCATCAGAGTTTTCCTTGCTCTTTGACTTCAGTTAAGTCACAACATATGACAGGCTTTGGTAGGAGATAAGATGGTAAGAGGCATATAAGGATGGGTATTTTCCTAGCTCTATCTTTTTCAAGTTGCTACAGGCTGGCTACACCTCTCATCCCAAAGCCACCACTCTATAAGATCACAATTATCCTTTCCAGGGCCAAGTACTCACTTCCATCCCTTAGCATTTTAGACCTGAGTGGTAACAGTTCCCTTATGTTGCTTGCCTTGGGGTCATGAACAATTGCTTGTTTGTTTCCTTTAAACCCATCTGCACCTTTGCATATACAGCCAGCCCTCCAAATCCATGGAATCCACATCTGTAAATTCAACCAACCATGGATCAAAAATATTCAAGAAAAAAATGTTACATTGTTTCTGGTGTGTACTATGTAGTTAGATTTGTGTTGATTGCATTTGTACTGAAGATGTATAAACTTTGTTTTTCTTGTCATTATTTCCTAGCAATACAATCTACAATAACAAATATTTACATAGCATTTACATTGTATTAGGTATTTTAACTAATCTAGAGATAATTTAAAGTATATGGGAAGATGTTTTAGAATGCATCTGTAAGCAGTTCATTTTTATGACTAAGTAGTATCCCATTATATGGGTATACATCATTCTGTTTATCCATTCACCAGTCCATGAAAATTTTGTGTGTTTTTACCTTTTGTGTGTTATGAATAATGCTGGTATGAACATCCATATATAATTCTTTAGTGAACAGATATTTTCATTTTTGTTGGATAAATACCTAGGTTGGAAATGCTGGGTTGTATGTTATATTTATATTCAGTTTCTAAAATTTACTATCACTAGAATGGCTATAATCAAAAATATAATAATACAAGCATTGGCAAGCATGTGGAGAAAAATGGAAGCATCAAACTGGTAGAGATGTAAAATGATACAACTGCTTTGAGAAATAGTTGTACATTGATTTCAAGATAGTGATGAGGTGCAGGTTCTGCAGTGTAAGGGAATCTTATGTATTTTAATCTAAAACTATTTCACACACACACACACAAACACACACATATACAAGATCACTAAATACTGCAGAATAAAAAAACTGAAACTAAAACACTCTCTGAAGTTTTCACTACTAGATGATGAGTAGTATAATAATAGCCCCATACTGGAATAGTTGTCTACATGTCTTATTTAAACTCATGTCAAATCAAGACATCAGATGGCTAATAAGAAAGCAGGCATGACCTTGAAGTGATAGTCTAGCAAATTAATACTTACATAGTTCCAAATTTTTAACCTCAATCAATGACATAAAATAAAATTTTATTTATATTTTATACACTATTATTTAGTTGTTTCTTCCTTATTATAAAAACTTAAAGATTTTATTTTAACTGCATCAACATTTATTTGAAAAGCTCTAAACTGTTTTGTTATATAATTGAGGATAACTTGCTGAATTTTTCTCGGGGAAAAAGTCTATTTTCATTTTCCTGTGATTCAAATAGTCACTAGCCTGGAGAAGTTTATGTCCTTGAACTTGAAAAGTGATATCCTTTTATTATCATCATTAACAACACTATGATTTCTAAGTAAGAGTATCTCTAAGTAGTTTATGATCAGTAGCAGCACTAGTTAATGAATTGATCAAAGATTTAATTTACTTCTGTCACATTAATTCTCCTGACTCAAAATCTGTAACCAAAGGATTGTATAAGCTTAAAAGTCTCAGAGTGCTTTTTCTCTTAGTTTCATTGTTTTCTGACACACACAAACATACCCATAAAATTTTCCTCTATCATCAAACTCTTCTTATAATGGAATTCAAATTATATTCAAATGACCATTCTCCAGCATAGAATTTTTAAAAGAAAACTTACCTCCAAATCTTTGTTCTGCTATTATTCCCTAAAAAGGCAAGCCACTATCAGACACTACTTATTTAATTTTGCCTTCTCTAACCCACTAAAACATTAATGCTTCTAATAACAAGTACACAACAGATGTTTTTTCCAAAGTGAACTTTTGGAAACTAGACTCTTGGATGGCAAAATTAAATAGCCATCCTTTCAAGGTTAAAACTTGCTGTTGTAGTTTATTTAATAGTTTATAAAATGTTTTCTTCCTTCTAACTTAAATACACAGCATCTACAATGTACTGTCATTAGAGCCTTAGACTCAGAAGCAATGTAACTTTTAACATTCTAACTGAGGGAACTATGTAATATACCAATGAATAAAGTAATTACAGATAGTAATAAATGCTATGAAGGAAACAAATAAAGTGATATGGTAGTGAATGGCAGAGTAGGGACTGGTTAAGAAAGGTCTACCTAAAATCTAACATTTGAGCTGAAATCCAAATGCAGATTCAACCATGCAAAGATCTCAGGGAATGGTGGTGTAGGCAGAAAGAAGAGAAAAAGCAGGAAGAACAAAACTGGCAAGGTTAAGGAATAAAAAAAAGAATGCTAACTGCTTGAAGAGCAAGAGAGTGGTAAAGAGATTCTGGAGATATAGCCCCAGGCCAGAACATTTGGAACTTGGCTTTTATTCTAAGTGCCATGAGAAATCACTGGAATATTTTAAGCAGATGAATTTCATGATCTCTTTTGCCCAAGGAAATTATCCTGGCTTTTAAATTTTAACTCATTTGAAAATATACTCAAGAGGTCAAGAGTTGAAGAAGCAATAATACTCCTTGTGAAATAAAACTGTGCTATAGGCTTTAGCAGGAACATCATCTAAGTTCATGCTTTCCAAGGCCAATGCCAATGTAGTCCATAAGAACTTTTTATAGCTTCTAAAAACACATAATTCTATGTCTTACTCCTTAAAATTTCTGATTCAAGGATCTGGGGTTGATGCCAATAATCTATATTTTAAAAATCTCCCTAGTTGTTGCTTGAAACACATCCCTGCTTTAAAACCTCTGACCTAATAAAGCCGAACACATCTGAAAATAAACTTGAGAAAATGATTTCATGTGGCAAATCAAATTTCAATCTAAGAAAACTGTATAATGAATAGACATTTAAAAAAATAATTTTTCTCACAAATATTCTTTACAAAACATTAACAGATGAGTATATAGGCACTTCAATATTCCCTCTAGTCTTCCTTTTGTTAACTGGCCTCCTGATCTCCTTTACAGCCTGCACCCTCTCTTACTACTAGTTAGTGTGTTTCCTGCCTCGCACACACAATCTGTGTAGAACTGTACCAAGCAATTTAGATTTACATTGTCCTCTAACCTGATGTTCAGTCTCAATACTACTGTGTTTTGACAGATTTCCTTTGATTTTCCTTCGCATAATCCTTTAAGATGTCCATTCTAGCCATGGTCTCCCTTGGTTATTATAGCATGTAATAACTTCCCTGCTCCTCTTTATAATTCTGAAGCCTAGCAATGGGAATTGCCTAATGTGGCTGATCTGGCCAATTGTGCTAAATATTCCTTCCTCTTCTATTAGACTCTGCAGTGTAGCTATGAACTCACTTAAACCTAACCTACGTTCACCCTTATCAGTGCACCAACACTGAGTAAATTGAAGGGATTAGGTTAGAGGTTATATCCCAAATAGATAACTTCTCTGAGCCTGAGTAGTAACCCTCCTCATCTTCTCAGGAACTGAAGGTAACATTACTTCCAGCCGTCACAAAAGAGTAAGAACAACCTGACTGCACGCGTCTCCCTTTTTATTCCCTTACTCTAATTCATCAACCTGGGTGTAGTTTTCTTATTTGAAATTTCAAGACTGATTTCGCAATGCTTTTGGAACAAGAAAATTTTTTTCATCTTTCCCAACTGACACAGTTTATTAGATGCTTTTCCTGTGGGCGATCTCCTCTGTGAGCAATGGCACTTCTCTAACTCTGTCCAGCACTCATGACAGCTGCTCCATTGCTGATGCCCACCCACTTTAACACAGGAACTGAAAGACTGTATGAGTCTGAAGGAAGATTTTAATCTATATGGGCCCTATGTGGCAGTGACTTTGACTCTGGAATCTCTCTTTGAAATAATACTGGAGCTTGACATGAGCAGGGACATCCCATTTCTCTTTGCATATTCAAGAAAAGGGTTATTTTCACATTTAGTGTTAACAGTTGGGTACTTTGTACAGTTCTAGTGAACAAGTGCTGCCTTTCTCAGGCATGTCCCAAGATGAGGGAGACCTTCCTAAAAATAGGAGGCAGTGAGACCTCCTCCTCATAGAGCAATGGTTTTCATCTGGGGTTTTACCACCTCCAAAGAACATTTTGGGCAAAATACCGTATGATATCACCCAATACAGGAAACTAAAGAGCAACACAAACAAATGAACAAAATAGGCAAAGACTAGAATAGTAGTCAGTAGGGGGGAGGGAGAGAAGGGAGATAAGTAAGGGAAGGGTCTAGTCAAGGAACGTATATGAATGACTCATGGACATGGACAACGGGGAGGGATATAATTGTGGGAGAAGGGATGGGCTGGGAGGGGGGAGCAATGGGGGAAGAATGGGACAACTGTAATTGAATAACCAAAAAATAAAGAAAAAAAAAAAGAACATTTTGGGAATTTAGAGAATTTGGGGGAAACTAGGGTTGTTTTTGATTATCACAAAAGTTGGAGGACACTGTTGGCATTTAGTAGTAAATGTGGGGAAAGGGGCAAGGATTCTCTATGACCTGCAATATTAAGAACACTCTTGTACAATGAAAAATTGTTCCAAGTCCTGCATTATTCTTCAATGTCCCACAGAACAATTAGTATAAATAAAAAATCTACTTATACATTTTAATCTAGAGTCTAAGCTCACTTTACATTTAAATATAAAGGGTCCTTTTTTAGTTTTAATATGTTGAATTTAATATACTGAATTATGTATGGCTACAACTACAAAGTAAAACATGAAAGTTTTACTTTGACTTGTTGGGAAGTCTAGCAAGAGTTGTTCATTATTTTCAAAACTTGTATTACCATTAACTGTGCCAATTTTGATATTTAAATTAACTTTATCAATCTAGGTTTGGAAATGTCCCACTCACAATGATTCTGTGTATGGGGAACATCATCTGACCACTTCACTACACTTTATAGAGTGGCAGTGCCTATGCATTTGCACGTTAATATACACATTTTATTGTAAATGTCTTTCCTTGGATTTCCTACTTAAATAACATTAGAAATGTTAAAACATTATATTTATTTAAAAAATATTTTATATATGGGTAAACTATGACATTTACAAATTTTATTTCAGGAGAGTAAAGGGTAGTGTTACAAAATGCTAACTATAATAAAGAGACCTTGTCTAATAAGATTGGAAACCTCTTCCTAGGAGAAAGAATAGACCTCATTTTATAACAACCTGCCTGAGGATAAGCCCAGTCTGCTACCTGCCAAACACTACTAGAAGAAAATCCTATTTGTGACATAACTTTCTCATACCAAAAATAATACTAACAACAACTCTCATTAATTGAACTGTGCTATATGATATTCATATATTGCATCTAACCTTCAACTTTCTAAGGTTTATAGTACTTATTATTAATTCTGTTTTATAGGCAAGGAAACTGATGCAGGAAAAAGATTAAATAACTTAACCAAGGTCATACCATTTTTAAGTGATTTGATCCAAATCAATCAAATTCCAGTGTCACTGACTGCCAAAGACAGAGGTGGACAGAATTAAAAACTGGAAAGTCAAAGAAAATGGTAAGTAGCTAGGAACAGCCATGTCCAGTTTGACTAAATGGATTATGGAAAAGTGAAAACAGAGAACAAACAGAACACTTATTACTATCTATCCTCATCCCCCTCGTTCTTCATCTTAATATTAGGACCCTTACTCAAGCCCCTGCAAGTTCCCATGCTTCTCATACTCTGAGCATTGCACTTGAAAAGTAGCTAGTCTGAACTTAGATGTGTTGTATTTGTAAAATACACATTAAATATTGAAGACTCAGTACAAAAATAATCTCAATAATGTTATGTGTATTATATTTTCCTATGATATTTTTACATGCTAAGTAAAAATATATTAGTAAAATTAATTATATCTTTCTTAATGTTTCTAATGAAGCTATTAAATTTTTTAAATTTTATATATGTGGCTTACATATTATTTCTATTACGGAGCTAAGATAGATGGTTTTCTATAATTTAATATCCTTTTCTTACAGAACAGAAATCTGCAGAAGCTTGGAGCCCTGTAAAACTGCTTCCTGGAGTGACCATTGAAGCACTAGAAGCAACAGGGGAAAACAATGTAGGTGGGTGTGGAGAGGAAGGTCAGTAGAAATTGCTGCACATTTTTAGTGTCATTTTGGCCACTCAAATTGCAGGAACCACATGTTCATTTACTATTTATTACTCCTAATTTTATCCCAGATGCTTCACACAACTTCCAACACAAAGTAGCAGTAGGCAAGATCAGCCTTCCATTATCAGACCCTAATTTCTGTATTGTGATTGTATTGATAACTTTAAAAGCACCAACAACCAAAAGAAAACTGAGTTCAATGAGGTTGACTACAGAGACCAATTGCAATGATTTTACCACACACTTATGAATTGCATAATATATTAAGTTAAAAAAAGCTTATAAATAAAATGTGTACCAATTCAATGTTTTTGATACACATTGTCTATTTATTATTTCTTATGCATCCTTACTGTGAATTATTACACATTTTGTCAAAAAGAAGGACGGGAGGGAGGACGCTTTAGTTGTAGATGTCCAAAATGATTATTGTCAGTAATGATTTCCTCCCATCCCATTTCATAGCCTTTAGAGAAACTCAGCATAATCGTTTGATACACAAGACCAGAAAGCAAAAAACTTTCTAATTATTACATGGATGATAGTGTGAAGCAATCGTTATAACAATTTGACTCAGGTCTCTAAGCTCATTATTGGGCATGTGCCCATGAGGACCATTTGAGAATCTTTGCAGCTGAGCCAGCCAAGATGCAGAGGAACTGCAAATTCCTTGTCACATCAGTTTTCTGGAAGAAACTAAGCAAAATGCACCCCCATTTTAGAGACTGTTTAGCTTTCAACTCAAATAAAATCTATTCTCAAAGACCATTTCTAGACCCCAACACAGAAGGGCTCATTAAGTCTTTCTGCCCTTCACATAATTAAGTGTCTATATGTCTGTCTTACCCACAAGACTACAAACCTGCAATGGCAAGGAATAGGTCTTATTTATCTTTGTATCTTAACTAACATCTGGAACTTAGTGGGCACTAAGGAAACTTTTATAGTTGCATTTACCTATCTTGATTGTTCTGAAGAGAAGCAGCAATGAGGAGTCACTGACAGAACTACATCAGACTGAACAATTGGCAGAGCTGAGTGATCATCCAGACTCCACCACTTAATGTTTCCTGGGTTCAGCTCTGTTCTCTGTGAAGCAAGAGAGCTCAGCTAACCTACCTCTAGGGTTCACTTCACATTCAACCCATTGTAGTACTGCTAATTTTTGTTTTGAAAGTCTAAAAATGTTTCCATTTTGTTATCTAAAGAAGGATCATATTTTTTAAATAAAAATCTAAAATATAAAAACTATGTAAAAAAAATTAGACCACCTTGTTACACTATACACAAGAATAAATTCAAATTGGATTCAAGACTTAAATGTAAGACTCAATACCATAAAAATCCTAGAAGAAATCACAGGCACTGAAACCTCAGACATTTCTCCTAGCAATATTTTTTGAGATATATCTCCTCGGGCAAGAGAAACTAAAGAAAAAATAAACAAGTGAAACTACATAAGACAAAAATGTTTTTGCATGACAAAGAACACCATCAACAAAATGAAAACAAAACCCACTGAATGGGAGGACATATCTGCCAATGATATATCTGATGAGGTTAATATTCAAAATTTATAAAGAACTTATACAAATCAACACCAAAAAATCCAATTAAAAAGGGATCAAAGGATCTGAATAGACAGTTCTCCTGAGAGGACATACAGATGGTCAGTAGACATATAAAAAGATGTTACACATCACTAATCATCAGAGAAATGCTAATTAAAACCACAATAAGATGATTACTTCTTACCAGACGGACAGAATGGCTATCATCAATAAATAAAAAAACAAGTTTTAGTGAGGATGTGGAGAAAAGGAAACCCTAGTGCACTGTTGGTGGAAATGCAGACTGGTGCAGCCACTGTGGAAAGCAGTATGGAAATATCTCAAAAATTTAAAAATGGAACTGCCTAGATCCAGTGATTCCACTTCTGGGAATATATCCAAAGAAACCTGAACCACTGGTTTGAAAGTATGTATGTACCCTTGTGTTTATTGCAGCATTATTTTTAATAGCCAACATTTGAATATAGTCAAAATGCCCATTAGTAGATGAGTGGATTTTAAAAGCTGTGGTACATTTATACAATGGAATACTACTCAGCCATGAAAAAAAGAAGTAAATCTTACCTGTTGTGACAGCATGGACAGACCTGAAGAGTATTATGCTAAGTGAAATAAGCCAATCAGAGAAAGACAAATACCATATGATTTCACTCACATGTGGAATCTAATGAACTAAATAAACTAATGGAAACAGACTTTTAGGTACAGAAAACAGACTGACAGCTGTCAGAGGGGAGACAGGTTGCAGGGCTGGATAAAAAAAGGTAAAGAAATTATGGAAACAAACAAACAAAAAAAAACCCTCATAGACACAGACAACACTATGGTGATTATCAGAGGGAAAAGAGAGTGGGGAAGGTAGAAGAGGGTAAAGGGGAGATAAATGGTGACAAAAAGAAAATTGATTTTTAGGTGTTAAACACAATATGTAATAAACAGATGATATATTATAGACTTTTACACCTGAAACCTATATAATCTTATTAACCAATGTCACCTCAATAAATTCAATAAAAATTTAAATAGATAGAAAGAAAATCCTTGTCCTTCTAATATGCCAGTTCAGTGAATATTAGAAGGACAAGGATTTTCCTTCACACTGTATATTTTTCTCCCTATCTGATCTCTCCAGAGTTTGGCATTCTAAAGAAGTAAGTAATGACTTAAGTTTCTTTGCAATAAACTAATAAGACCAGTTGTTAATAGAGGTTTTTTTTGACCAAGATGTTGACTGGAATGTCATGCCTAAAGGAGACATGCTTGCGCTCTGGTTGTTACCAAAAAGCCCTGAGGAACTGGAAATGACTTTCGAAGGTAATAAAAGCCCACGAGATAAAAGTCCTGGTACTGTGATTGGTTGTGCGGTCCACAGCAATCTTTCCATGGAAGGAATGAAGGTTGTTTTCCTGAAAGATGGCTAGAAGGGACCTTGAGGCACAATGGAAAACCAGAAGGACTTGGAAAAGACAGGTGTGTACAGGCAAGGATGAATGCCAGGTATGTGGCTCAGCTTCTGTGCCCTGAAGGGCAGACTGAAGGTCACCCTAAATGTTCCTTGCATAAGTTCCAGCAAAGCAGAACTAAAGATCATAAGTGATAATTTGCTGCTCTTGTTGTGTTTATGCAAATGAACAGGATAAATTAAAAATGGACTTAATGTAGTCCCTTTAATGACAAGAAGGGTAATCTTAGGGAGAAAAATCATTATTCAAGGAAATTCACAATGATCAGTGGTAGACTATAAAGTAGTGCAGCTAACTGTCTTTAAAGTTTCTTTTCATTTAAAATATGATATCATTTGAAAGTTAGACTATGTCTGTGATATCATCAAAGATTTTTAATTTACAGGCAAGAAGAATGTCAAATGCCTTGCAACTGGATGTCTTTCCGATAAGACAGTCCTACAAATTTAGAGACTTGTATGTGGGTTATGTTACATAAATTAACATGTGTTTTCTGTTTTCAAAGGGCGTAAGCCTACGATCTCATTACCTGAGTGATTGTTGGTATGTATAGGCCTCACTTAATCCTGTCTGCATTGCTGCCTCCTGAGACTCAGTGGTTTGGCTGAACTAAGTGGCTGGTTGGTGAAGAATGGGGTGGTCTGTGGGCTTCACTTTAAAACTGGTTTCTCTTTTCTATCCTAATGGTTTGGACAGAAAGGGCCCAGAGGTCTGAGAGGGGGGAAACCGAAAATATTTCCCTCAGCCCAAAATAAGTATAATGGGCAAAAGGGTTTTTGGACAGGTGAGATGTGCCTGACACACCTTCCTCCAAAGAAGCCCTTCTTTTCCCTAATGTGGGATATTGAAAAATTAATCCCTGTCTTCTGTTATCTAGTGGTTATGGAATGAATGATGTCTTTTAACCCTGTTTCCAAATCTGTTGCCCCCAGAATACAACAAGGATGCCAGCCTGTTAAACCAAGCACACTGTTGTCTGGGGACAGCCAACTGACCGGGAGTCTGCACGATCCTTCCCCATGTGGGAAGGCCAACCTCCCCTCCACACTCCCACTCTTATTAGGGATTTTGGACCCAAGGGTAGGTAGGACAATGACCATGTCCAGCTTGAAGCAGCTAGAGGAGCTCGAAACATTTGCTCGTTGTCCTTTATAAGATTATAAAGGGTCTTAAGTCTGAGAGGGAGGGATTGTTATTTTTAATTGTTAAAATATTTATTTATTTATTTATTTATTTATTTATTTAAAAAAGAACAAGACTATATGAAAGGGCGAAGTGGGAGAGCTTGTATGTACGACCCATGGGCATAAACTTGGGGTGGGATTGTTGGGGGAGGGGTGTGCTAGGTTGAGGGAAGCAAAGGGGAAAAAATTGGAACTATTGTAACAATATAATCAATAAATTATACTTTAAAATAAATAATAGATAGATAGATAGATAAAATTATCTGAGAAGATCCAGAAAGGGGGAAAGGTGGAGTGGCTATATTAATATCATAAGAAGTAGACTTCAGAAGAAGAAATACAGTAAGAATAAAAAGGACATTGCAAAGAAAAGAAGATACTACATAATGATAAGTCAATCCATCAAGAAGAAATAATTCTAAATTTGCACCTAACAGAGCTTCAACATATATAAAGTAAAATCTGGGAGATGTAAAAATGAAAACAGACAAATGCACAGTTGAAGTTGAAGATCCAAAGTCCTCTCAGTATACATAGAACAAGAGAACAGAAAATAGGTAAGGGTATGGAAGACATGAATAATATTATTAAGCAACTTAACCTAATTGATATCTCTAGAATCTTCTACACAAGAGAATGTAAATTCTTTTCAAGTACTCAGAACATTCACCAGTATAAACTACATACATCTATGACCAGACATGAGAAAATTTAAAAGAATTGAAATAATACAAAGCATATTCTCTGATCACCTGAATCAAACTAGAAATCAATAACAGAAAAATATCTGAAAACTTCTCAATATTTGAAAATCAAGCAAAACATTTGGAAATAACTGTCAATAAGTGGCCACAGGGGAATTATAAAATACTTTGAATTTAGTAAAAATGAAAAGAAAATTTGTGAAGCACAGCTAAACAATTCTTAAAAGAAAATTAATAGCAATAAGTGTTTCCATTACAAAAATGTTAAATCAATTATCTAAACTTCTGCCTTAAAACTATAAGAGGAGAAGGAGAGTCAATTAAACCCAAAACAATCAGAAGAAAAAGAGTATTAAAGAACAAAACAGAAAACAATGGAATCTGTAAGAAAAAGAGATAGAAAAAATTGAAGAATCCAAAATCTGGGCCTTTTTAAGATCAATAAAATTGAAAATTTTACAGCCAGACTCACAAAAACAGGAAGAAGACCCATATCAAAAATAAAAGAAAAGATAAAGCTATAGTCTCTACAGATATGAAAAATGATAAAAATATTAAATAATTTCTTACAGTAATTCTTTATATCTTTTTTTCTCAACTTTTTTTGGGGGGAGGAATTAAAACATGGTGCTGTGTATGGCAATAGCTAATTAATCTTGTGGTATATCACTGCACAAATATGGATAATTTATATATTCTACAATAGATTCGCTTAAAATATACATTTTTATTTATTTTTTCATATTGTTTTTCTATTAGTGTCCCACTTTTCCCCCCATGCTTCCCCCTACTCTCCTCATCCCTTTTCCCACAGTCAATACCCATCCTGTTGTCTATATCCATGGGTCATTTATACTAGTTCTTTGACTAGACCCTTCCCCTTCTCTACCTACCCCCTCCACCATTGTCACTGTTAGTGTACTCCTAGTTTACATGCTTCTGGTTCAATTTTGCACATTTGTTTGTGTTGTTCTTTAGTTTCCTGCATTAGGTGATATCATATGGTATTTGTCTTTCATTGCCTGGCTTGTTTCACTAAGCACAATTCTCTCCAGTTCCATCATGTTGTCGCAAAAGGTAGAAATTTCTTCTTTCTTTCTGCTGCATAGTATTCCATTGTGTAAATGTACCACCGTTTTTTGATCCACTCTACAACAGATGAGCATTAGGTCTGTTTCCAGCACTTGGCTGTTGTAAATAGCACTGCTATGAACATAGGGGTGCATAGGTTCTTCTGAATGGGTGTTTCGGAATTCATCAGGTATAATTTTAGCAATAGAATTGCAGAAGCAAAAGGTAGTTCCATTTTTAGTTTTTTGAGGAAACTCCATACTGTTTTCCATAGTGGCTGCACCAGTCTGCATTACCACTAAAAGTGCACTAGGGATCCCTTTCTTCACATCCTCACCAGAACTTGTTTGCTGATTTGTTGATGATGGTCATTCTGACAAGTGTGAGGTGATATCTCATTGTGGTTTATATTTGCATCTCTCTGATGGCAAGTGATGTTGAGCATCCTTTCATATGCCTATGGACCCCCTGTATGTCCTCTTTGGAGAAGTTTTTGTTAAGATCCTTTGCCAATTTTTAATTGGATTGTCTGTCTTCTTGGTGTTGAGTCATATAAGTTCTTCATATATTTAGGAGACCAATTCCTTGTCTGAGGTATTGCTGGAAAATATGTTTTCCCATATATTTGGTTTCCTTTTCATCTTGCTGATGTTTTCTTTTGCTGAACAGAAACTCTTTAGTTTGATATAGTTTCACTTGTTTATCCTTTCCTTTATTTCCCTTGCCTTAGGAGATATATCAGTGAAAATGTTGCTACTTGGAATATTGAAATTTTCTTGCCTATGTTTTCCTCTAGGACTTTAATGGTATCACGGCTTATATTTAAGTCTTTGATCCATCTTCAGTTTATTCTTGTGTATGGTGTAAGTTAGTGGTCTAGTTTCATTTTTCTGCATGTCCCTGTCCAGTTCTCCCAACACCATTTGTTGAAGAGGCTCTTCTCACTCCATTTGATGTTCCTTTCCCCTTTGTTGAATATTAGTTGACCATATAGACCTGGGTTTATAAGTGGGCTCTCTATTCTGTTCCATTGATCTATAGGTCTGTTCTTATGCCAGTACCAGACTGTTTTGATTACAGTAGCTTTGCAGTATAGTTTGATGTCAGGTATTGTAATTACTCCTACTGTGTTCTTCTGTCTCAAGATTGCTGTGGCTATTTTGATTCCATATAAATTTTTGAAGTACTTGTTCTATGCCTGTGAAATATGTCACTGGTATTTTAATATGGATTATGTCGAATCTATAAATTGCTTTGGATAGTATGGACATTTTAATTATGTTGATTCTTCCCATCCATTAACATGATCTATGCTTCCATTTATCTGTATCTTCCTTAATTTCTTTCTTCGGTGTTATATAGTTTTTTGAAAAGAGATCTTTAATCTCTTTGGTTAAGTTTATTCCTAGGTACTTTATTTTTCTTGTTGCTATGGTAAATGGGATTTTTTTCTAGTTTCTATCTCTGATATTTCATTGTTGGTGTGCAGAAATGCCTTAGATTTCTGTATATTGACTTTGTACCCTGCTATTTTGCCAAATTCATTTATTATGTCAGGTTGCTTTTTAATGGAGACTATAAGGTTTTCTATGTACACTACCATGTCATCTGCAAATAATGACAGTTTTACTTTCTCTTTTCCAATTTGTATGCCTTTTATTTCTATTTCTTGTCTGATTGCTGTGCCTAGAAATTCCAACTCTATGTTGAATAGGAGTGGAGAGAGTGGACATCCTTGTCTTGTTCCTGATCTCAGGGGGAATGCTTTCAGTTTTTGTCCATTGAGTATGATGTTGACTTCAGGTTTCTCATATATGGCCTTTATTATGTTGAGATATGCTCCCTCTATTCCCTTTTGCTGAATGTTTTCAACATAAATGGTGTTGTACTTTATCAAATGCTTTTTCTGCATCTACTGATATGATCATGTGATTTTTGTCTTTCATTTTGTTTATGTGGTGTATTACATTTATTGATTCGCAAATATTAAACCATCCTTGCATCCCTGGGATGAATCCCACTTGATCATGGTGTATGATCTTTCTAATGTGTTGCTGGATCTGGTTTGCCAATATTTTTTTGAGTATTTTAGCATCTATATTCATCAGCAATATTGGCTGGTAGTTTTTTTTCTTTGTTATGTTTTGACCTGGTTTTGGAGCTAGAATAATACTGGCTACATAGAAAGAGTTTGGGAGTCTTCCCTCTTCATAGATTTTTCTGTAATAGCTTGAGAAGGACAGGAGTTATGTCTTCCTTAAATGTTTTGTAAAATTTACTTGTGAGGCCATCCATCCAGTCCAGGGCTCTTGTGTGCTGGGAGTTTTTCAATTAGTGCTTCAATTTTACTAGTTGTTATCAGTCTACTCAGGTTTTCTGCTTCTCCTTGATTCGGTTTTGAAGATTACATGTTTCCAGTAACGTGTCCGTTTCATCTAGGTTGTCAATTTTTTTTGTGATACTGTCATTCATAGTAATTTTTTACAATCCTTTGTATTTTTGTGGAATTAGTTGTGATTTCTCCTTTTTTGTTTCTAATTTTGTTTATTTGGGCCCTCTCTCTTTTTTTCTTGATGAGCCTGATTAAAGGCTTGTTGTTCTTATCTTTTCAAAGAAAGATCTCCTGGTTTTATTGATCTTTTGAATTGTTTGTTTAGTCTCCAAGTTACTTAATTCTGCTCTGATCTTGATGATTTCCTTCCTTCTCACTCTCTCTGGGCTTTGTTTGTTGTTGTTCCTAGTTCTTGTTGCTTGGGGGTTAGATTTTTTTATTTGAGATTCTTCAATCCTTTTTAGGTAGGCCTGTACTGCTATGAACTTTTCTCTCAAGACTGCTTTTTCTGTGTCCTATAGATTTTGGGCTGTTGTGTGTTCATTATCATTTGTCTCCAGAAACTTTGATTTCTTCTTTGATGTCATTGTTAAGCCATTTATTATTTAATAGCATGTTATTCATCCTCCATGAATTTGAATGATTTTGAGTTTTTTCCTTGAGGTTGACTTCCAGTTTCAAGTCATTGTGATCTGAGAAGATGCTTGATATAATTTCAATTTTCTTGAATTTTTGAGGTTTGTTTTGTGTCCTACCATGTGGCCTATCTTTGAAAATGTTTCATATGCACTTAAAAAGAATGTATATTTTGCTTTCTTGTGGTGAAGAGTTCTATATATATCAATTAAGTCCATTTGATCTAGAGTGTTGTTCAATGCCTCAATAGCCTTCATATTTTTTTCTTCAAAGATCTATTTATTCTTGACAGTGGGGTTTTAAAGTCCACTACTATCAGTGTGTTGCTGTCAGTAGCCTTCCTGAGGTCCTTCAAGATTTTCCTTATATATTTGGGTGCTTCTAGGGTGGGTGCATATATATTTATAAGGGTTATATCTTCTTGATGGATTGTTTCCTTAAGAATTATGAAATGTTCTTCTCTGTCTCTTTTTTTGGCCTTTGCTGTGAAATATGTTTTGTCTGATATAACTATTGCTACTCCACCTTTTTTAATGTCCATTTGCTTGAAATATTTTTTTCCATCCCTTCACTTTCAGTCTGTATAGTTCTTTTCTTATGAGGTGGGTCTTTTCTAGCCAGCATATACATGAGTCATGCTTTCTAATCCATTCAGCTACCCTATGTCTTTTGATTGGTGCACTTAATCTATTTACATTTAAGGTTATTATTGATAGGTACTTATTCATTGTCATTTTCTCCTTTGTATCTGTGTTACTCTCTGTCTCTCTCTGTTTCTTCATCTTCTTAAGGTATACCTTTTAACATCTCTTGCAATGCTGGTTTGGTTGAGATATTTTTTTAGCCATCTTTTGTCTGGAAAACTTCTTATTTTACCTTCCATCTGAATGAGAGCCTCATTGGGTATAGTATTCTTGGTTGTAGGCCTTTGTTTTTCATTGCTTGGAATATTTTTTGCCATTCCCTTCTGACTTATAGTGTTTCTGTTGAGAAATCTGATGATAGCCTTATTGGAACTTTCTTGCATGTTACTTGCTGTTTCTCTCTTGCTGTTTTTAGGATTCTCTCTTTGCCTTTGAGTTTTGCTATTTTAAGTATGATGTGTCTTGGAGTGGGCTTCTTTGGGTTCAGCTTCATTGAGACCCTCTGTACTTCCTGGACTTGTGTGACTTTTTAGCTCATCAAGTTAGGGAAGTTTTCTGTCATTAGCTTTTCAAACAGGTTTTCTTTCCCTTGCTCCTCTTCTTCTTCTGATATTCCTATAATATAGATAATATTATCTTTCATCATGTCTGTAGCTCTCTTAAAACTTCTTCATTCTTTTTTAATATTTTTTCATTTTGTTGCACTGTCTGGGATTTCTTTTCCATGTTGTCCTCCAGCTCACTGATCTGATCATCTGCTTCTTCTAGCCTGGTTTTGATTTCTTTTACTGTGTTTTTCAGTTCAGAAATTGTATTCTTCATTTCCTCCTTGCTCTATTGATAACTTCTATATCTTTTTTAATGCTGGTATAATTCTCAGAAGTTCCTTGTAGTTTCCCTGGAGTTCTTTGTAGTTTTCTTTGAGCTTGCTGAGCTTATTGAACTTCCCTATAATTCATATTTTAAATTCCATGTCTGATAGTTTGCTTACCTCTCTTTTATTTAACACTCTTTCTGGGGATTCCTCCTTTCCTTTCAATGGGGGGTTGTTTCTCTGTTTCCCCATTTTTTATGACTCTTCTTGTTTGTTTCTGATATTATATTGATCTACACTTCCTGTATCTGCCCTGGTGGCATCAGATTGTGTCCCAGTCTGGGCTAGGCAGCCAGTTGGAGATTACCAGAGATCTCCTGCCTTTGTCTGTCTCCTTTAGTTATTAATCTATTCAATCTGTGATCTGCCATGAGGCTTAAGCACTGAAGGTGGGGAAGATTAATTCCTGTGATGGGGCTATTGCTTCCCCTCAGGCTGATGCCATTTGGAGGGGAGTGGTCTGCCTGCAGTATGGGAAATGAGTCAGCACTGGGACAAGGTCTGCTACTCCTGCAGTTCTCTCCTCAAAGCCACCACCTCAAACTCTCCTTAAGCATCTCTAGTTCTCTCTGCCCTCCCTTTGCTGGAGCCCATGGTAAGTGGGTGCCAATATATTTTCAAATGTGATCCCTTTAAGAGCTCATTGTCTCTTGTTGTTTCTTTCAAGCCAGAAAAAAAAAAAAAAAAAAAAGCTGCAGCTCTTCACTTTTCAAAGGCGGATGCTATCGTACTTTCCGCTCTGTTGCTGTAGGCTGGGAAGCCCAGCTGGGGGTTTAGACACTGCCATTATCAGGGGGACCTCTGGCTGCTGAGCTGTTTCTCAGTCTCTTCAACTGCCACCCATGGGAGCCCAGCCAGCCCTTTCCCATCTCTGCATTTCCTTCTAGTCACATTGTGATAAAGCAACCTTTTCTGTCTGTCCATGGTTATAAGGCTTCTCTCCAGCTAGTGTTAAGTTGGTTATTCCAGATGATTTCTCCACAATTAAGTTGTAATTCCAGTTTGGTCCTGGGAGAAGGTTAGTGTAACTTCCACTTACTCCTCCACCATCTTGGATCTCCATGTAGATTAGCTTTTTTATTGTCCTGATTTGGGGACTATTGTAAACAGAGCTGCTATGAACATTCTTGTATACATCTTCAGGTACACTTTACAAACTCAGTTATGTTAGATATATAATTAAAGTAGAACTTCTGAATCATTAGCTATGTATATGTTCAGTTGTAGCACATACTGCCAAATGATTTTTCACTACGAGAGTGAATTTATATTAATTTAACCATTAACTTACATGAGTTTCATTGAATTGCATGCAGGAATCACAAATGCTTATCTTCATTGTAGTTGACAGTACTTAAAAAAAATTTTATTGTATCCTTTTTCCATTACCATTTAGTTCCCTTATACTACTCTTCCCTCACCTGCAATCACCACACTGTTGTTCATGTCCATGAATCTATTTTCTTTTTTGCTCAATCCCTCCACCCTCTAAGCCACCTCCACCCACAGCGGTCATCCTGCTCTTCATCTATGAGTTCATCTCTATTTTGCTTTTAAGTTCAATTTGTTCATTATATTCCACATGTGAGTGAAAGCAAATGGTATTTGTCTTTTGTTGACTGGCTTATTTCACTTAGCATAATGTTCTCTAGGTTCATACATATTGTTGCAAAGGGTAAAATTTTCTTCTTTTTTATGGCCAAATAGTATTCCATTGTATAAATGTCACATAGTTGTTTTATCCACTAATCTACTGATGGACACTTGGGTCGCTTCCATATCTTGGCAATTGTAAATAATGCTGCAATGAATATAGGGGTGCTTATGTTCTTTGGAATTTGTGTTTTGGGTTATTTTGGATACAGTTCCAGAAGTAGGATCACTGAGTCAAAAGGCAGATCCACTTTTAATTTTTTAAGGTACCTCCATTCTGCTTCCCACAGTGGCTGCACAAATCTGCATTCCCACTAACAGTACCAAAGGGTTCCCCTTTCTCCACATCCTCACCAGCATTTGTTGTTTGTTGATTTATTGATGATAGCCATTTTGACAGGTGTAAGATGATAGCTCATTGTGGTTTTAATTTGTATTTCTCTGATTATTAGTGATGTTGGGCATCTTTTCATATGTCTTTTGTTCATCTGTATGTCCTCTTTGGAAAAGTCTTTATTTGGGTCCCTTAACCATTTTATAATTGGATTGTCTTTTTTGTTTGTTTGTTTGTTTTTGTTTTTGGTGTTAAATTCTTTATAAATTTTGGATATTAAGCCTTTATCAGATATATCATTGGCAAGTATGTTCTCCCATTCATTTGGTTGTCATTTCATTTTGTTGATGGTTTTCTTTACTGTGCAAAAACTTTTTAGTTTCATGTAGTCTTATTTGTTTATTTTTTCTTTTGTTTCCCATGCATAGAGAAATATTTCTGATAAAATATTTCTACAAGCAATGTCTGAGATTTTGCTGTCTATGTTTTCTTCTACAATTTTTTATGGTTTGGGATCTAACATTTAAGTCTTTAATCCATTTTGAATTTATTCTTGTGTGTGGTCTAGTTTAATTTTTCTCAATGTATCTTTCTAATTTTCCCAACACCATTTATTTATTTCCCAACAGTATTTATTCCCATGCAAAGCCCTTTCTTATTTCCAAAGACTATTTAGCTTTCTGGGCATAAGAAGGGCACCTTCAGTGCCTTAATCTGTGAGGACAAGGGAAGGGGTAAGGTAAATATTAAGCTCAAATAGTTTCTTTTATTATCTTCTCATTGTCTTGAGATGAGGGAAACATATGCCCATTTCTTCCACTTGGAGGGCTGGAACTCACAGCACCACATTGGATTTCTCTTTTATTATTAATTGTGGTTATAAAATATATATATATTTTAAACATATAATTTGGTAGTGTTAATTACATTCACAGTATTATGAAATCATTATCAATATCCATTTCCAGAAACTTTTCATCATCTCAAACCAAAACTGCATGCATTAAACAATAATTCCCATTATCCTCTCCTCCAAGACCCAGACAAACACCATTCTACTTTCTGTTGGTATGAATCAAGAACTTTCTCTTAAACCTCTATCACCAAATCTTCTGCCTATATTAAATTATCCTAACTTTTCATGCTCTTACTACCAGTATAACACTAAAGAGTCATGAAACACATTCTTGAATACATCCTCTGAGAAAGTTTCATCTTGCTATAATCTCCTTACTTTGGATTTTTATTCTTTTATATATTGATGGTTCAGTCAAAATTTCTAAACCACTACAAGAGCATGAAACCTTAGTGAGTTACACTTTTCCTTTAATCTTCCTGTATCTCTGGCTGTATTTTTGTACTGTCAGAATTTTTTTTCATGGAAGAGTTCCCATTATTTCTGCTTGCCATAACATGGCTGATGTTTGAACTTTCTGTTTTGCTTTAACAACTTGGGAAGCAGAATAAGGTGGAAAATGTGAACTTAATATCTCTACTGTGAATCAATTGAACTGGGCTGAATTGAGCTGATGTTGTGGGAGTTAACAACTCAGACTTGCTATAAATGCATCATCCTGCTAAAGGGTGTTCTTACATATTTGCACAGCATTTTTCACCTCTCCAGTAAACTAAAGAGAATGAGAACTGGCAGTAGTGTTAGAAATTGTCTCTTTGTGGTGATACATTGAGCAACTGTCCGTAAATTGTGATCTATCATCTATAACAAGTTCTTTTGAAATATTCTTATGAGCAAAACAGATTCTTTGATCTCAAATGACACTCCAACATGGGTAAAGAGTGATTCTTTTTCTCCCCATAGAGTGCAGCATCTGCCTAATAGGAAGAAGTATGTATAAATTTGTAACTAATCTTTTTAAATTGTACTGTAATTTCACATTGCCTGAACTGAACATTTTCCCAAAACCAGAGTTTAAATTGGAAAGGATCTCAAGAGATCTTAACCCTGTCATCATTTCAGGGGAAACTGCCCAAACTCCAATAGGGAACTTTCCACTAACTATATAATAGATAAGACCTGTTTTCAAAGAATTCAAATGATCCCACAGAACAGCAAGTAACTTGACAAAAGGGCAGGTCATCATCACCTATAACAGATGATTCAGTCCAGCAGAGGGCTTCTCTGTCTAAAAATCTTCTTATGTAAGCTCAGCAAACTTGTCTTAAGGACTAAATAGTAAATAGTTTATACTTTGTGGGCCATATCGTCTCTGTCACAACTACTTAACTTTGCCATTGCAGTGTAAAGGCAGGCATAGATGATATGGAAATAAATGGGCATGGTTGCATTACAACAAACTATATTTATGAAAACAGACAGTGGGCATGATCTGGCCCACTGACCATAGTTTGCCAACACCTGCTCTATATAGCCATAAATTCAAAATTAATTATCTACACTTTTGTGTTGCAATTGTCCCTTGCATTATAAAGTAATTATGTCTGTAAAGAACCACATATCATCAAAAATTGCTTAGTGGGTATAGCAGACCTACCACATATCCCTTCAGTGTGAATTCTGTATCTACTACAGATAGCTAGCAGAGCGGTAGCATTTTACTCTCTTCTGTGAATGAGGGTTTTCTCTAGAACTGTGAAACCCAGGTATGAAGGTGTTAACCCCTCCAGATCAACCTTAAACCATAGAAAGATGAGAGTCAATGTATAAATGATAGCCTTTTTGTTTCCAGAGAGATGATCCTGAGATGTGCTTCACATAGTTCCTGAGGATCCCAGTGGAACTGAGTTCCAGTTGCCTAAATCATAACCCATTGATTACAAATAATGTATTGGTATTTTTCCTGTCCCTATCTAACTGCCTCCCTTGTGCTTCCCAAATCACTTCCTAAATCAACTGCTTACACTTAACATTTTTATCTTAAAGACAACTTCTGAGGCAACCCAAATTCAAACAAATAGACTCATATATATTTCTGGTGATCCCCTACAACAGAAGAGACTGGGGTGCATGAAAACTTTGGAAGCCCTGTGAGTGACAAGGAACAGAAATTTTGATAGCAGGGTAGAAGGCACTGAAGTAAATTGTGGGTGCATGAAGTGATGTGAGGGGATAGGACAAACCATTTAGTCCAAAAATAAAGATCAAACCCCTAAGTCATCCCTTACTATTTGACTGTCTGACTTTGGGCATGTTACTTAAATGCCAGAAGTTCTGTTTTCTCTTTTGAAATATGAGGAAAACCACCTTAACTATGGGTTTTTTTTCAATAAACCTTTTTAAAAACAGTTTTAGATTCAGAAAAATTATATTGGACAGAGTTTTTATAAACTGTTACCCAGTTTCCTCTGTTATAAACATTAGTATTCTACATGTGTTACAATTAATGAACCAATATTAATACAATATTAACTGAAGTCCAACTCTATTCAGATTTCCTTAGTATTTGACCTACGATCCTTTCTCTGTTCTGGGATTCCATCCCTTAGGCTCCTCCTCATTGTGGCAGTTTCTCAGACTTCCTTTATTTTTTATGACCTTGAGAAGTCGGTCGGTCGGCAGCCGTCCGTCTCGAGAGATGATGGTGTAGCTTCTTAAGAGTCTATCTGCACCGCCGAGAATGGCTGTGCAGTCCGACTCGGGAGTGACATGGTATCTGTCTCCTCCCGTGTTGAATCGACATCTTGCGATGACGCTGAAGCTACAGAGCCTGGGCAGGGTGATATGGAGGGTCTGCTGTTGCCCATGCAGCAGACCCCCCCTCTCTTCGCAGCTGAAGGGTCCAAGGGAAAGACGGAGTCGATACAGCTTGGGTTCAGGTGCGCCGCAGGAGTTGCTGGTGTTGACTACAACGTCAAACCGCCTTAGGGACTCCGGCTCCAGATTTTCTGTCGGGGTTTACTCCCTTAGCCTTTCCCCAGAAGAGGTATGCCGCAAGGCAGCGGAGGTTTTTTGGAGTCAGAGTTTTCCTTCTCTGATGTACCCTGACTGGAAGATCGAACCAGCGACACTTAGCTCGCAGGCCGACGCTCAATCCACTGAGCTAAACCAGCCAGGGCAGACCTTGAGAAGTACCTTGAGAAGTACCATTCATGTATTTTAGAGAATGTCCTTGAGAGTTATTCAATAATTTCTTCATGTTAAGGCTGGATTTATGGGTTTGGGGGAGAAGATCAGAGAGGAAAGTATTATTTTTATCACATCATGCTAAGTGTAGATGTTATCAACATGACTTTCACTGTTGGTGTTGACCTTGATCACCTGGCTGAGGTACTGTTTGTCAGGTTTTAACACTATACAATTAATCTTTTCCCCCTTTTCAAACTGTACTTTGGAAGACAGCCACTATGTATAGCCCAAACTTAAGTAGAGAATTATGATCTACTTCCCTGAAAGTAGAATATGTACATATATGAGGTTCTGTCCAGAAAAAGTCTAGCCATTGTTAATATATTAAGAATGGTTTGTGTGACACTGATGTAATCTGGCAGCCAAGGAGATTGGACTGGAATGTATATGAATAAACAATGACAACTTCACTGCACTGGTCAGTGGCGGTGGTAGACACCATTGGGTGAGCATGTGTATGGTGTGGACAACACATTCAAAATTATTGAGTGAGTAGAGCAATGAATCTGCATCAAATTTTGCATTAAACTTCAACATTTCTTTGTGGAAACTATGAATGATTCAGAAGACCACAGCTATGGGCAACTGGTGATTGGCAGCTTCATCATAACAAAGTTCCCATTCATACATCACATCTCCTACAGAGTTTTTTGGCAAAACATCAAATCACCCAGGTGACTTAGCCCCACTACAGCCCAGACTTGGTGCCCTGTTACTTCTAGCTTTTCCCAAAACTAAAATCACCTTTGAAAGGGCAGAGATTTCAGACCATCAATGATATTTAGAAAAATATGACAGGCCAGCTGATGACAATTGGGAGGGCTATGTGAGGTCCCAAATGGCCTACTTTGAAGAGGACGGAGGCATCATTGTCCCATGTACAATGTTTCTTGTATCTTGTATCTTCTTCAATTAGTGTCTCTATTTCTCATATTATATGACTGGATGCCTATTAGACAGGCCTGGTATTAGTAGAAAATTTTCTGGATCTATGAGATTTGTGTCTTCTCCTATTTATTTATTAATTCAATCTTTCATTTATATCTGTAAGACTCATAGATGTTTATATTATATACTGAGCTAGAATCCAATTCTATTTTACCCATTTTGTTGCTCATTTTGTTTCAGTTTGGTCATTAACAGTTTTTCAGTTCGCTCAAGTCCTTTGACAAACCCCCATTGTTGTGGGATTTTTTTTAAATCACTTCCTTACTTTCTGTGCCACAACATCCTCCTGAATCATCTTGTACTTTTCCTGCCCTAGTCCAATCAGCCATTTCTGCAAGGATACCTGGTTCCCCTTACCAGAAATGTTATTAGAAAACCAATATCTGAGTGCTAGGTGTTCTCACTAGGTTCCTTTAAGATTGAGTGAAATAAAATAAATAAAAGCCTCAACCTCATAGGCAAAATTGAGAGACTGCTCTTGTGGAGACTTGGCTTCCTTCCAAGAGAGTATGTGGTCCTTGGATTCTCCACACCATTCTTGATTATTCAGGTTTCATAGACTGTTTTTTCTTTACCCCAAGATTATAATTAAATTTATATTTAATCTATATAAAATTAAAATTTCTGCCACTTTATGATGAGTTATTATTTCAGTACACTCATAAAGGAAAAGAAGAAAGCTTTAAGGCCAGGTGACCTAAATTTATACGTCCAGAAATAAGAAAAAGAAAGAAAATTAAACCCAAGTGAATATAAATAAGTAACAGAGGTGTTGAAATAAATGAAACAAAAAAAGAACAAAGAATAGAAAAACTTAACACGTTCAAAAGTTGGTTTCTTTGAAAAGATTGACAAAAGTGATGATATCCTAATAATAATAACCAAGAAAAACAGGGAAATCATAGATTACCATTACTATGAAAGAAAGAGGAAATACGACCACAGATAAAACAAAAATTGTAGTAAAGAGCCCTGGTTGGTGTGGCTCAGTAGATTGAGCATCAGCCTGTGAATCAAGAGGTCACAGGTTTGATTCACAGTCAGGACACATGCCTGTGTTATGGGCCAGGTCCCCCATTGGGGGCATGTGAGAGACAACCAGTTGACATCTCTCACCATCAATGTTCCTCTCCCTCTATTTCTCCCTTCTTCTCTTTCTAAAAAATAAATAATTTTTTCAAAATTATAGTAAAGAAAAATATTTAAAAAGGTCATGTCAATAAATTCAACAACTTATATAACATGGACAAACTTCTTGCCAATCACAACTTGTTAAAATTGGCAAGACGGAAAACAGATACTATAATTAATCCTATATGTGGTAAGTAATCAAATTCATAATTAAACACTCCCCCCAAAAAAACTTTATCCCCAGATGGCTTCAATGGTTAATTCTATAAAATGTTAAGTTAGAAATAAGATACATAATCCTAACCAATGAGATATAAGACCTGTACTTGGACAACTACAGGACTCCGAAGAAAGAAATTAAGAAAGATACAAATAAATAGAAGCATATACCGTGTTCATGGACGGGGAGAATCAACATCACTAAAATTTCCATATTATGGGACTTCCTGTCAAGATGGAGGCTTAGACCAACATGCTCTGTCTTCCTCCACAACTAAGAAGAACTACAACTACTGCAAAACCAGAAATAACCAGAAGTCCCAGGAAATAAAGCTACATAAAAATCCAACATATGAAGTCATAAACAAGTGCTCATACAGACGGGTAGGAGGGGTGAAACCGCGGCTGAAAGATCGAGCTGTGCTGGAGGCAGCAGCTGCAGCAATAAGCAGCAGGACCTGGTAAGCAGACACCCATATTTGGAGGGAGGAGAGAAGTGCCTGGGAGCTGGCCCTGGCTGCAGACGAGACCCATCAGCTCATAATTCCAATGCCAGGGAAGGCAGACCTCCATTGTCTTGAACTGTGAGGCCCAGAGGGCATGGGGATGGAGGAGGAGGATCCCGGTCCCTTAGCGGAGAGTAACAGCAGGAATCCACCTTGGAACCCCGCCCCCACTCAAAGCGCCACAGTGTGGTGAGAAAGGTTGCAGGGTTGTGACGAGTATATGGGGCTCTGCCCAATATAGCATAGGAGGTGTGACAGTGCCCTGCCCAAGAAGAAAGATTTAAAAAATGGTCAGAATGGTAAAATTAATGATTGAAATACCAATTACGCAGCTAACCAAAAAGCAAATAAGGGACTTGACCGATGAATAAATAGAGAATCTTTCTGAAGCTCAGTTCAGAGCTATAGTCATAAGGTAGCTCACAGATCTAACAGTGGGACTTAATCAAGACAGGGAAGGAATGAATGTTAGGCCTGCTGAAATGAACAAAAATACATACAAGACAAGTGGTGAGGAAGGGAAAGCGAGGGATCAAATCAACAAATTGGAACATAGGGAGGGAACAAACAGTCAACTAGTGCAGAAAGAGGAAACAAAAAGTGAGGAATATGAGGAGAGGCTCAGAAACCTCTGGGACAGCTATAAGCGAACGAACATTCGAATTATAGGATTGCCAAAGGGTGAAGAAGAAGAACTAGAAATTGGAAAATTTTGTGAAAAAAATAAGCAGAACTTCTTTGGGGAGGAAAATGGACTTACAGGTCCAGGAAGCACAGAGAGTTCGAAATAAACTGGACGCAGAGAAAACCGCACCAAGACACATTATAATCAAAATGTCAAAAATTAAAGATAAAGAGAGAATCTTAAAAGCAGCAAGAGAGAAGAAGAGAATTATGTACAAAGGGGTCCCAATTAGACTATCAGCTGATTTCTCAAAGGAGACTCTGCAGGCAAGAAGGGACTAGCAAGAAATATTCAAAGTAATGAAAAGCAAAAACCTACAACCACAATTACTCTATCAAGTGAAGCTCTCATTCAGAATAGAAGGGCAGAGAAAGTGCTTCCAGGACAAAGTAAAACTGAAGGAGTTCATCAGATCCAAACCACTGTTATATGAGATGTTAAAGGGACTTGTTTAGAAGAAGGAGGATCAAAACTATGAACATTAAAATGAAAACTGTATCACAACAACCAGCAGCAGAATTAGGGAATCGAAACAAAGGCAAACTAAGTAGGCAAAGAGAGTGGAAAAAGAATTATAGGTATCAGGAACATATTGGGGGGAGGTCAGCGGGGAGGGGGAAGTGGGAAAAGGGAGGGAGATGATGCAGGAATTAAGAAGCATAGTAGGAGGGAGTGGAGTAGACAGGAAGATGTTGAGAAGAACTATATGCACAACCAATGGGCATGGACTAAGGGGGGGGACAACTTGAGGGAGGGGAGGTCACAGGGTGGAGGTGAACAGAGGGAAAAAAATTGGAACAACTGTAAGAGCATAATCAATAAAATAAAATATAAATAAAAATAAAAATTTCCATATTACCCAAAGCAATTTATAGATTCAATGAAATTCTTATTAAAATACCAATGACATATTTCACAGATCTAGAACAAATATTTCAAAAATTTATATGGAACCCAAAATGACCCTGAATGCCCTCAGCAATCTTGAGAAAGCAGAACAAAGTAGGAGGGATCACAATACCTGATATCAAACTATATTATAAGGCCACTGTAATCAAAACAGTCTGGTACTGGCATAAGAACAGACATATAGATCAATGAAACACAATAGAGAACCCAGAAATAAACCCAGTTTTCTATAGTCAATTAATACTTGACAATGGGGGCAAAAGCATAAAATGAAGTAAAAATAGCCTCTTCAACAAATGGTTGTGGAAGAACTGGACAAGGACATGCAAAAAAATGAAACCAGGCCACCAACTTACACCATACACAAGAATAAACTCAAGATGGATAAAAGACTTAAACATAAGCTGTGCCACCAGAAAAGTTCTAGAGAAAAACAAAGGCAGGAAATTTTCAGATATCTCATGCAGCAATATTTTCACCAATATATCTCCTACCACAAGGGAAATAAAGGAAAGAATAAACAAATGGGACTCTATCAAACTAAAAAGTTTCTGCTCAGCTAAAGAAAGTCAAGCAACTGAAAAGGGAACCAAGTATATTGGAAAACATATTTGTTAATGATACCTTGGAAAAGGGATTGATCTCCAAAATATATAAAGAACTCATATGAATCAACACCAGGAAGAACAATAATCCAATTTAAAAAGGAGCAAAGGATCTGAACAGACACTTTTCCAAGGAGGACATATAGAGGGCTCATCGGCATATGAAAAGATGCTCAACATCACTTGCCATCTGAGAGATGCATATTAAAACCACAATGAGATACCATCTCACACTGATCAGTATGGCCATCATTAACAGATCAACAAACAAGTGCTGGTGAGGATGTGGAGAAAAGGGAATCCTACTTCACCATTAGTGGAAATGCAGACTGGTGCAGCCATTATGAAAAACAGTATGGAATTTCCTCAAAAAACTAAAAATGGAACTGCCTTTTGATCCAGCAATTCCACTGCTAGGATTATACTCAAAGAATCCTGAAACACCATTTCAAAAGAACCTATTCAACCCTATGTTCATAGCAGAATTACTTACAATAGCCAAGTCCTGGAAACAGCCTAAGTGCCCATCAGTGGATGAATTGATCAAAAAACTGTGGCACATTTACACAATGGAATACTACACAGCAGAAAGACAGAAGGAATTCCTCCCTTTTGGGACTTCATGGATGGAACTGAAGAGTACTATGCTTAGTGAAATAAGCCAGGTGGCAAAAGGCAAATACCACATGATCTCACCTAATACATGAACCTAATGAATAAAAAAAACAAATGAGGAAAATAGAACCAGAGGCATGGAAATAAGGAACAGACTGACAGTGACCAGAGAAGAGTGGGGAGGTAGAGAAGTGGGGAAAGAAGGGGAAGGGTCTAGTCAAGTAAATAACCCATGGATATGGACAACGGGATGGGGATTGACTGTGGGAGAGGAAATGGGGTGGGCAGGGCAGGGGAGGGCAATGGGGGAAAAATGGTAGAACTGTAATAGAACAATAATAAATTTAAAAAGAAATAAAATGCAAATTTACATTAACTTAATCTCTTAGACTATACAAACTCTTTATCTTACACAAACTCTTTAGAATAATAGAAGGGAAATAGTTCACAACTCAATTTGTGGAGCTAGAATGACCCTTCTAACAAAAGCTGACAAGACATTTTTAAAAAGAATTACAGACCAATAGCTCTAATGAACATAGACAAATCAGAAAATTAAATTCAGCATATTGTATTATAATACAAACAGGTAGTATTTATCTAAAAATGCCAGGTTGATTATTATTTGAAAATGATTTAATATAATTCACTACATTAAAGATCACAATTATATAATCATTACATTAACAAAACAAATACTTATCAAAGAAACACCTACAATAACATTACACTTCATGGGAAAATATGGGAAGATTTTCACCTGAAAATCAGAAACAAGGCAAGAATGTTCACACTCATAACTTCTAAGCAATTGCATTGGAGGGCCTAGTCAGTGCAATGAGACAAGGAACAAAACACAGAAATATGAAGATTGAAAAGAAAAACATAAAAACTGTCTATTCACAAACATTATTTTTTATGTAAAAAATCCTAAGGAATCTATAAACTAATTAGTAAATTTTGCAGGGTCTCAGGATACACAGTCAATATAAAAATACAGTTGTCTTTCTATATATTAGTAACAAACAACTGGAAAATGAAATTTAAAAGGCACTTGCATTTATAACAACATGAGAAAACATAAAAATACTAATAAATTTAATAAAGACTATGCAGGATCTCTACACTGAAAACTATCAAACATTCCTAAAAGAAAAATGTACTAAATGAAGATACACCATGTTTATAGACTTGTAAGACATGATTTTGTTAAGATGTTAACCTAAAATAAGGTTCAGAAAATTATTTCTGTGAAAAGTCAAACAATGAATATTTTAGGCTTTGGGGAGCTATACAGTCTCTATTATAACTACTCAGCACTGTCATTGTAGAGCAATTAAGCTATAGACCATGTATAAACTGATGAGTCTGAGTTTGGCTGTGATTCAATAAAACTTTATTTACAAAAACAAGTGGTGGGCTATATATGGCCTGCAGGCTGTAGTTTGCCAAACTCTGATCTAGAGTACTAATTTTTTTAACATGTTAATTTAGAATTAATAAGGAACTCTTATAGATCAATAATAAAACATAAACAATATTTTAATAAAATGGACAAAGACTTTCACAGACATATCACTAAAGAAGATACACACAGACATACACACATACACAAGGATATTAAGTGACCTATTCATGAAAAGTTTCTCAACACTGATTTTAACACAAATCAATTACTTAAAGCACCTGTATAGTATCTGGAAACAGCAGGCACCCAGATACTTGTTCCCTTTTCCAGTTCCTTCACAGCTTAAAAGGTCAGCTGTAAAGAACTAGATGGCCAAGAACACCATGCAGCCAGTTTCAGGTACATACTGAAACTTGAAGTGCACATGATCATTATCCTTCTGGATTACAAAAGGAAAAAGATATTGACTTACCAGGCATGACTGTGTACAGAGCATAGAGCATCATTATTCTACTCAGAACAGCACTTCTCACTTACAGAAGCATCAATTTAAAAAAGCTTTCTGCCTTTCCAGATGTGAAGATATCTTAGAACTTACCTTATTAAAGAATATTTTCCAATTTGTCTGCCTACATTTGAGTGTTTTGTTTCATCATTGTTATGAAATTGGATAAGAAATTGGTTGAAATAATGAATGTTTGCTCCTGTGCCCATGAGCCAACACTGACTTTTTCATAAATATCTGGGTCATGGGAGACTCAGACTGAAGCAGGCACCTTTTTATTTTTCTGCCCTCTGCACTCTAATACATATCTGCACAGCCATTCCCTAATTCCCAAGCCAAGAGACAGACCATATGCAGATTTACAACATGCATATTACACAATCAATACAGTGGTGCCTACTCCAAAGAATCCTTTGTTTTTGTTCAAATGTCCACAACAATTATGTTTTTTCCTCCTTTACACCAGAGATTACAGTTATAATTCCCTTCCTTTAGAAAATTATAATTTGTCTTATCACCTACCATACCAAGATAGCCATCTTTGTTGCTTTCTCCCCAAGGTTTGCCTTTATCTCTCAAGACTCCTTTATCAATATACCAGAGGCAAGTGCACACTCTCTCATGTTGGTGAATGCATCTCCAAAACCTCTCCCTACTAATCTCACCTGATAATAAACCTATTCTAATTAATTTATCAGAATCAATAAAAAATATGTTAATGGTTGCATGATGAATTACTTTTTCCATTCCATAAAAATATGTTATAAATTTTTAGAATAACTAAAGCAAAATGTTGATAGAGCCAGGTTACAAAACTAAAAAGTCAGCATATTGGAGATATATATGCAATCTAATAAAGATTCACTTTAAGTAAAGATTCATCCTAAGAGCTTAGATTTAGATAGGAAAAAAAATGAGACAAAAGGGGAAAAATGTATTCAAATAGGAAAATAACAATTATGGAGTTTTATGAAACTCTAGAAACTTTATACAATAATAGAGGAAGTTGCTTAAAAGCAGTGGCACTGTTCTCTCTCACTAGCTAGATGACTGTAGGACATTACTTCATTTCTCTAAGTCCTAGTTACCCTGACAACAAAACAGAAATTGTAATAACATAATTTACCTTATATAGTTACCATGAGGACTGAATGAGTTAATGCATATATCACTGCTTAAATAACAAAGACAAAATGTGTTTTGCATGAATTCTCCCATGCTTTAAAAGAGAAGGGAGGTTGTCTTTTTTTTTTCTTTTCGTATTTTCTTTCCTTTGCATTTTTAATTTCTTTTCTTCAGTCACTTACCCTTGCAAGAATTCTGGCTTTTGAGATATAAATTTAGAATAATGGTGGAGGTGGCGGAGTGTGGGGAGTAGTAGAGATAGAGGGAAATAAGAGATAAATAAGCAGATAAACAAACCCTGCACAGACTTGATGGAGAGTGAGAGACAGTTGTGTGAAAGATGCCAGTGCAGATGTGGTATTGGATATTTTAGGAGAGGAAAGGACTTTTTGAGATGTGTTGAGATTTGTGCTGATGTGGCTAATGGAATGAATGCCCTTTAATGATATTGACATTTCCTTTGAATTACTTTTGGGTGCTATTCAGTGGCTTTTTTGAATGTCACCCTGTACAGAGACTGGACCAGATAGGAATCCAGTTTTCATATAATTACTACCATAATGGTGATGACAATGATGGCATTAATGTACATTGTATGGTCCCCTTTTCATATGCAAATATATGTGGGAGATGTAGTACCTAATTATCCACTGGAACAGGTTACTGTTTTGAAGTAAGAGTACACTCAGAGAAGACAGCATGGAAGAAAATTCTGGATTCTAAATTGGAAATTGATATAATAAGCAAAAATTTAAGGGCCTTTCTAAGAAATATTTGTCACAATAAGGTCTCTAAAGTTTCCAAACCAGACAACAAAAGCTAACCAGAGATCCTTAAACATTTTTTTTTAAACTTAAGAAGCTACTTTGATTGAAAGAAAAGCAACAGATCTATAACAATTTTTAGGTGAAAAAAAAATTGATGTCATCTCACTCAACTCTTCATTTTAAAGCTGGAGACTGAAGCAGGGAAAGTCTACTTCTCTCAGGCATTACAGCCATAAGTAGTGGGCAAGCCATGCAGCACAGTCTCTATAATCCATGTCCATTGCATGTCCCTGCTCTGATCCACTTGGATATAGCTTGCACTGCTTTATTTTAATTCTTCTGTTTCATATTATTCCATTGAGATACTGAAAAAAACAAATGAAATATTGAAAGGCATCAAACTTTCAAAGTTGTGTGCCTAGGGGCACATCTTTTACCAAAGTGTGGAAGAAATGAGGACAAAAGAACTATCCAGTCTCAAGACCTCTGCCCTTTAAGTTGCTGTTGCTCTAAAGACCACCAAAAACACGTGGTTTATTTAGTGTAGGTTGTGATCTTTGAGACATTCTAGTCATCAGATGAAGCCATTTATTTTCTACATATGTACTCTCCAATAGCTGCTGGCCACATGAATCAATTTAAATTAAAGAGTAGGGTTAGCACAGGCTTAGAGCCAAGTAGACCTGAATTTGATTCTTTACAGGCTATGGGCCTTTTGCCATATTACTTTTATGTGTGTGTGTGTGTGTATCCTTATAAGCTCCAAAGTGACAGATAAGTCAACTGCATGTAATTTTTAAAGGTCTTTGAAAATAAGATCAACAGTAAACATAGTCCAATGAATTTATATACATAAATTTTTACTGAAAAGTCAATCCATCCCAATTGTAACTGATAAGATGGTTTCAATTGCCTGTACTACTACCATTACCATTTCCATTTTACAGATGAAGAAACACAGGATTTAAGATGCTCCTAAAACATTTGACATATAGGAAAACATACTAGGAAAGAGAGAATAGAAAAAGCCAGTATCAGATTAAGCAACAATATGTAGCAGTTAACAAGAAGAAACACTTAAGAAGAAACCTATGATTCCCATTTCCTACACATATACAATAAAAAGGGTGAGGAGATCACACTAGGTCCCATGGAGTTGCCTTCAGGATGAAAGTGGTGAAGTAAAAAACACAGAATTTAATTGCCAGAGCTCTGAGTCCTTTACTCCAGGTTCAATGAAAGAGGCATCCTCTCATAACTTTAATTACTGGGAATAAAATATTTCAACTTTAAAAAAAATAATTCTTTGGTTTAAAAATGTTTTTCAATATTAAATTAGAAGGTCTACCCCTTGGTATCTCTAAAGTCCTCCCAGACCAAAAAAAAAAAAAGTCCTCCCAGACCTAAATATGTTTTAAATATTGTTCTAAACCATATTTTCCATTTAAACTGTGTTTTATTGATGATTCACTATTTATGTTTACATAATGAATTTTTATTGAAGAATCACATTCTATGGGAAAATTTATTATAAATAAATTAAGTATTCAACTCTATAATTTGTTTTAAAAAAAGAATAACAGCAAAACCATTGAAAACAGTAGATAAAAAAGAAACAAATATGTTGAAGGCAAAATCATTAGCACGGTGCCTTGTATGGAGTCAGTAATCATACCCATTACCTAAAGAAAGATATAAGGGTAATTAATAAATTAAAATGGATAAGATTATAATAATTAATAAACCAAGAGCAGGATCACTGGAATAGATGTGTGGATAGAGGGAAGTGGGTGGGAGACAGTAAAACAGCCCAAACATTAGCTAATCTGATTAAGAGAAAATAAAATCATACCCAGATAAATATCATTATTAATAAAACAAGACACAAATGATTCAAAAGCTATTTAGAATTATTACAGAATATATCAATTTCTATATAAGTATTATAATTTTGTAAACAAAAAAATGAAAAACATACCAATTTGACTTAAGAAGAAAATATATCAAGTGTAGATTTTTCAAGTGAGGTTTGATGTTGTTCTAAACAGCAAATTCTCCCAATTTGTGGAACAACATACTTCCATTGAATGGACTTATGGTGGAATTTTTTTTTTCATATATCAAATTCTTTTATAGTGTGGGCATAGTTTTCAAATAATTTCTTCTCTTTAGTATATACAAAAAATTGTGCCAATTTTTTTTAAAGATTCTAGCCCCACATTGGTTTACTTGTAAGTTCATGCACATTTTCAGGAAAAGATAATTCTTATACTACATAAAACATTCAAAGATATTTAAAATAATGTAATGCCAACACAAGAAACAATAGTAAGAGGATGTGCCTCAGTCAAAAAAGAGGATCTAGGCAAATTACTTCAGTCCATTTTTTTAAAATAATTTATTTGTTTGCTTATTTATTTATTTTTAGAGAGAGGGGAAAGGAGAAAGAGAGGGAGAGAAACATCACTGTGTGGTTGCCTCTCACTTGCGCCCCCAAATGGGGACCAGGAGTGCAACCTAGTCATTTGCCCTGACTGGAAATCGAACCAGCAACACTTGGCTCGCAGGCCGACACTCAATCCACTGAGCCACAGCAACCAGGACTTTAGTCCATTTCTTGATCTCCTGGGATTTGCAATTAAAACATCTTAGGTATCCAACAGTATTTTCTCAGTTATGGCATCAAGAAAATCATCCACCTCAACCAAATGGAGTTTAATGTTTACTCAGACACTTTTTCATACCAGATACAACTGGTACAAGCAATGAATTGCTGTGAAGCCTGCTTGGCCTTAAGACTTGGTGAGTTTGACAGAATTTACTTCACAATGGAACACTCTGTATCTATGGTGACTTGTCCCAAGGTCAAGTCCCTCATATTTCTATTTAAGATGGCTGAAGACCACTCCTTAAGTTTACCAAATGTTATGAAACTGATGCAAATAGCATGGATTGTTCCAGAACTGTAAGGGTCTACATCAATAATCTTCTATTTGTCATTTTCTATAAACTCCATACAATGTCTTCTTTCCACTACAGATAACCCTAATTCCAGATCACATGGTCAAAGCAGTAGCACTGTTGACATTGCAGCTGGGACCTTGTTCAGACCCTGCTTTTGCTCCAGACAATACATAAAGCTGGAAGACTTCCTTGTGGCTTCCTTGATAAATAAGTCAAAGCCATATTTTCAAGTGTGGAATATGCTGCCTTCAAAATGGTGGGGGGTGGATCCTACCATTATTCTTAGTTGTGGGGGTTCAAACTGCAATAATTTGTCTTTTAGTCAAGATTTTCTGGTATGCCAAGATCACTGAACCCCTAAAAATTTAAGTTATGTGTTAAAACACTAAATCTTTCTTTGGTTACCTCACTCTATGGAAAACAAGCCCTCTAAAGTACTTACCATGTATTGTTAATCTGGTATGATTAACATGCTGTCATCAATAAGTTGACATTCTGCAAAATGTCCAGACTGTCTGGGTGAGGTTTCCTCAGGCTATACTATGACAGAGAGGAGAATCAGCATAGCTCTGGGGCAAAAATCACCAATGTGTACTCTTCTTATCCCTCCCATGTAAGTGTGAACTGCTTCTAATCCCACTTCTTGACAGAAATGGAAAAGATGTACCTGTCAGATCAATGGCCACATAACTGAAGAAAAAAATACCACTTCTGAAACCACCATTCATTCAAAATATTTTTTTTTATATTGAGAAATATTCTTGGTTTTCCATCTATCTCATCTCTGAGAACATACTTTTCTATTTACATTCTCCATAGCATTCTATAGTTCAAAGCTTCTATTATTCCAAACATTTTGGTTATTATAATGTGCTACCTTGTTTCTCCATTAAGCACTGACAGTCACTATTACTTTGGAATTTATCAAACACATTTCTTTCATTGATATCAGTTCTTTAATTTCTCCTATGTCGACCTTGATCTACAGAGGAAAACCACCTGCAAACTAAGTAATCACATTAGTACAATCTTACCAGCTCATTTCTTATTGCTTTAGTGAATGGAATGTCTTCAGATCATTCTCATGGAAAACAAATAACTCATGGATTTTCTGGCATTATGTAGTACATCCACTCTAGTGTGACTATTTCTTCAGGACATTTGATCCCTCCTTCTATATTTTCCATAGCATATCTGGCTTTTCTATTTTACATGGTGTGGGCGATTACCTGTTCCAAGTCTCTAAGAGCAAACCCAGAAGGTATAGCACCATATCTAGGGGTCCTTTCTGGGATGCTAAATCCAAGTATCACTGGAGCATGTACCCATATTAATAAAATCTCTCTTATACAATTTATGGTTTGTTCCTCCTTAATCCAAATTCATAGGGATTCAATTCCAAATATATTGTCCCAGTGCCTGCCAGTACAGTTTCTTTTTCTGCCCCTAGCAGTCTCAGGACTACCCCAGCTGGATTATGTTTTAACTTTTAAGTTGACTCAATCTATTGGTCTATTGACAAGGAAGACAGCTGGGATAGATCTTAAAAGAATATGATTTGTCTTGTAAGGCAGAAGTCTCTGCATCATCTTTAAACAAAGTGGGAGTACTAACCTTTAATTAGAAGAACTTCGCAGAAACTTGGAGATTCAATGTTTGTGATCTGTGATTAGGAGGGAAAGTATGAGTAGATTATCAAAGAATGTGAGTAGTTGTTCAGGCAAAAGTCGCTATACTGTCTCTTCAAGCAAGGAGAGAACTAGACTTCAATTAGAAAATGTGCTAGTTCTTACTTATGTAGGTCCAGACAGTCCAGGAAATTCCAGATATGTGAACACATCAACTCAAATATTTAGATTCCAACTAAACTGTTAACGTTCTGTTCCTGCCAAATTGGAGTCACAACCTTGGCAAAACAGACTTGCTAAACTTAAAAATTCAAATTTTCCTGGACCTCTACAACTCTTATAGTTAAAATACATATACACAAACATATATACACATATACACACATATATAACTAATATAGTTAATATATAATTAAGAAAAGAAAGAAGTCTAAAATTAAATCATGAACTAATGGAATGAATTATATGATCACTTTCCTTCTACATTTATGGCATATTTTCAAAATCAATACATGAATAAGTGATTGAGTGAATGATTATTTTTTATTTATCTGTGCCTGAAGAAAACTTAGCTGATCATATATCCTGCACTGACTCAACAAAAGAAAATTTTTTTAAATTATGAGTGTTAGGGTTAATCTAACAAATCCAACTGTAAAGGGTGCTAGGATTATTTTTTCTTAATTTTCTTTAATTTTTTAATATCCTCTACTATTCTAAGCCACAAGTATGTAATTAGAAAACCAATTACTGTTTAATTTGGATATGTCAAATCAATGCATGGAGAAGAAGTACCACGTAATTATACTAAAACAAAGATAAGAATATTTTATACTAATCCATTCTTCTGTCCATGTGTTCTTTTACATTATTTAGAACAGGCCCTGCGAACAGTTCTTGCCTTTTACCTTCCTTTCTTTAACCTTCAGATAAAAAGTATGGTTTTTTTGTGAGAATCATTTGATGTTCAGAGGACTCAGAAAGCCTTGTGAAGTGACTTTGAAAACTCTTGAGATCTTTTATGCCACTTTAGGGAGTTGTTTCTACCAATAGGAATTTGAAATCTCCCCTCAGGAAATAATCACTTTCCTTAGTTTACAAGTCCAACCTGCAAGTTTAAAATAGGTCAGGGATCTGAAAAATTCAAAGTCAAATTCCCTGATAGAAACCAGTGTGATCAAACAGAGAGACTCAAGATTCTAATCATTTTTGATACCTAGATGAACTATGACCTTGAACAACTTAGTTAACTCTTTGATTACTTTATTTTATAAAGTTACAAGAAATAAATTCTTTTTTTTTATATTTTAAAGTAATTTTTATTTTTCAATTAGAGTTGACTTATATTATTTTCAGATATACAACCCAGTCATTAGACATTTACATAACTTATGAAGTGATCACCCTGATAAATCTAGTACCATCTGACACCTTACATAGTTATTACAGTATTATTGACTATATTCCCTGTGCTGTACATTTCTTTTTTTTTCTCCCAGCTTTTCTTTATTGATTATATTGTTACAATAGTTCCAATTTTCTCCCCTTTACTCCACTCCACCCAGCATCTCCCTCCCCCAGCAATACCCCCTCCACAAGTCCATACCCATGGTTCGTAAAAAATAACTATCCCTCCCTCTTAGATATTAAGACCCTTTGTAATCTTGTAAAGGACAATGGGCGAAGTTCTCTGGCTCTTCTAGCTGCTTCAAGCTGGACATGGTCGTCGTCCTACCTACCCTTGGGTCCAGAAATCCCTAATAATAGTGAGGGTGTGGAGAGGAGGGTGGCCTTCCCACATGGGGAAGGATCGTGCAGGCTCCAGGTCAGTTGGCTGTCTCCAGACAACGGCATGCTTGGTTTAACAGGCTGGCATCCTTGTTGTGTTCTGGGGGCAACTGATTTGGTGAAAAGGGTTAAAAGACATCATTCAATCCATAACTACTAGATGACAAAAGGCAGGGATTAATTTTTCAATGTTCCACATTAGGAAAAAAAAAAAAAAAAGAGAGGGCTTCTTTGGAGGAAGGTGTGCTAGGCACATCTCGCCTGTCCAAAACCCTTTTGCCCATTATATTTAGTTTGGGCTGAGGGAAATAGTTTATGTTTCCCCCCCTCTCAGACCTCTGGGCCCTTTATGTCCAAGCCATTAGGATAGAAAAGAGAAACCAGTTTTAAAGTGAAGCCCACAGACCACCCCATTCTTCACCAACCCAGTCATTTAGTTAAGCCAAACCATTGAGTCTCAGGAGGCAGCACTGCAGAGAGGATTAAGTGAGGCTTATGCGTACAGACAATCACTCAGGTAATGCAGTCATAGGCTTATGCCCTTTGAAAACAGAAAACACATGTTAATTTATGTAACATAACCCACAAACAAGTCTCTAAATCTGTAAGACTGTCTTATTGGGAAGACATCCAGTTGCAAGGCACTTGACATTCTATTTGCCTGAAACTTGAATCTCTTTGGTGATATCACAGATATGGTTTAATTTTCAAGTGAAACCATATTTTAAATGAGAAGAAACTTTTAAGACGGTTAGCTGCCCTACTTTACAGTCTGCCACTGATCATTGTGATTTTCCTTGAATAATGATTTTTCTCCCTAAGATTACCCTCCTTGTCTTTAAAGGGACTACATTAAGTCCATTTTTAATTTATCCTGTTCATTTGCATAAACATAACAAGAGCAGCAAATGATCACTTATGATCTTTAGTTCTGCTTTGCTGGAACTTACCCAAGGGAACATTTAGGGTGACCCTCAGTCTGCTCTTCAGGGCACAGAAGCTGGGCCACATACCTGGCATTCATCCTTGCCTGTACACACCTGTCCTTTCCAAGTCTTTCTGGTTTTCCATTGTGCCTTAAGCTCCCTTCTAGTCATCTTTCAGGAAAACAACCTTCGTTCCTTCCCTGGAGAGATTGCTGTGGACCACACAACCAACCATGGCAGCAGGCCTTTTATCTCGCGGGCTTTTATTACCTTTGAAAGTCATTCCCAGTTCCTCCGGGCTTTTTGGTAACAACCAGAGCCCAAGCATAGCTCCTTTAGGCCTGACATTCCAGTCAAAGGTTTGCTCAAAAAAAAAGGAACCTCTATTAACAACTGGTCTTATTAGTTCTATGCAAAGAAACTTAAGTCATTACTTACTTGTTTAGAATGCCAAACTCTGGAGAGATGAAATAGGGAGAAAAATAAACAATGTGAAGGAAAATCTTTGTCCTAATATTCACTGAATTGGCATTTCCATTGTTCATATTTTCATTTTTCCCCCACTAAAAAAAATTTGTTTGTTTTTCCATTACAGTTGTCTCACTTTTTTTCCCCTCTTGCTTCCCTGTACCCTGTCCCTCCCTTACCCCACATTCAGACCTCACTCAGTTGCCCATGTCCGTGGGTCATTTATACATGTTCTTTGACTTGACACATCCCCTTCTTACCCCCTTTTCTCCCTCCCACCTCCCCCCTTGTTACTGTTAGTCTACTTCTTGTTTACATAGCTCTGGTTCAATTTTGCTCATTTGTTTGTGTTGTTCATTAGTTTCCTGTAATAGGTGACAGCATAAGGTATTTTTCTTTTGTTGCCTGGCTTATTTGCTAAGCATAATTTTCTCTAGTTCCATCCATGTTGTTGCAAATGGTAGAAGTTCCTTTTTTCTTTCTGCTACATAGAACTCCATTGTGTAAATATACCACAGTTTTTTGATCCACTCATCTACAGATAGGCATTTAGGTTGTTTCCAGCACTTGGCTATTGTAAATAGTGCTGCTATGAACATTGGAGTGCATAGGTTCTTTTGAATTGGTGTTTCAGGATTTTTTGGATATAATCCCAGTAATGGAATTGCTGGTTCAAAAGGCAGTTCCATTTTTAGTTTTTTGAGGTAATTCCATATTGTTTTCCATAGTGGCTGCACCAGTCTGCATTCCCACCAGCAATGCACCAGGGTTCCCGTTTCTCCACATCCTCTCCAGCACAAGTTGTTTGTTGATTTGTTGATTATGGCCATTCTGACTGGTGTGAGGTGGTATCTCATTGTGGTTTTAATTTGCATCTCTCTGATGGCTAGTGATGTTGAGCATATTTTCATATGCCTATGGACCCTCTGTATGTCTTCTTTGGAGAAGTGTTTGTTCAGGTCCTTTGCCCATTTTTTAATTGGGTTGTCTGTCTTCTTGGTGTTGAGTTGTATGAGTTCTTTATATATTTTGGAGATCAATCCCTTGTCTGAGATGTCATTGGCGAATATATTTTCCCATATGGTTGGTTTCCTTTGCATCTTGCTGATGTTTTCTTTAGCTGAGCAGAAACTTTTTAGTTTGATGTAGTCCCATTTGTTTATTCTTTCCTTTATTTCCCTTGCCTTAGGAGATATATCAGTGAAAATGTTGCTATGTGGGATATCTGAAATTTTCCTGCCTATTTTTTCCTCTAGGACTTTTATGGTATCACGGCTTACATTTAAGTCTTTGATCCATTTTGAGTTTATTCTGGTGTATGGTGTAAGTTGGTGGTCTACTTTCATTTTTTTGCATGTCCCTGTCCAGTTCTCCCAACACAATTTGTTAAAGAAGCTCTTTTCACTCCATTTGATGTTCTTTCCCCCTTTGTCAAATATTAGTTGACCATATGAACCTGGGTTTATTTCTGGGCTCTCTATTCTGTTCCATTGATCTATATGTCTGTTTTTATGCCAGTACCAGACTGTTTTGATTACCATGGCCTTGTAGTATAGTTTGATATCAGGTATTGTGATTCCTCCTACTGTGTTCTTCCTCAAAATTGCTGTGGCTATTCGGGCTCTTTTTTGGTTCCATATAAATTTTTGAAGTATTTGTTCTAGGTCTGTGAAATATGTTGCTGGTATTTTAATAGGGATTGCATTGAATCTATAAATTGCTTTGGGTAGTATGGACATTTTAATGATATTGATTCTTCCCATCCATGAGCATGGTATATGCTTCCATTTATTTGTATCTTCTTTAATTTCTTTCTTCAGTGTTATGTAGTTTTCTGAGTACAGGTCTTTTACCTCCTTGGTTAAGTTTATTCCTAGGTATTTTATTTTTCTTGTTGCTATGGTAAATTGAATTTTTCTTTCAGTTTCTATCTCTGAGTGTTTATTGTTGGTGTATAAAAATGCCTTTGATTTCTTAATATTGACTTTGTATCCTGCTATTTTGCCGAATTCACTTATTAGGTCGAGTAGTTTTTTTGTGGAATCTATAGGGTTTTCTATGTATACTATCATGTCATCTGCAAATAATGACAGTTTTACTTCCTCTTTTCCAATTTGGATGCCTTTTATTTCTCTTTCTTGTCTGATTGCGGTGGCTAGAACTTCCAAGACTATGTTGAATAGGAGTGGAGAAAGCGGACATCCTTGTCTTGTTCCTGATCTCAGGGGGAATGCTCTCAGTTTTTGCCCATTGAGTATGATGTTGGCTTCAGGTTTCTCATATATGGCCTTTATTATGTTGAGGTATGCTTCCTCTATTCCCATTTTGCTGAGAGTTTTTATCATAAATGGGTGTTGTACTTTATCAAATGCTTTTTCTGCATCTATTGATATGATCATGTGGTTTTTGTCCTTCATTTTGTTTATGTGGTGTATTACGTTTATTGATTTGCGAATATTAAACCATCCTTGCATCCCTGGGATGAATCCTACTTGATCGTGGTGTATGATCTTTCTAATGTGTTGCTGGATCTGGTTTGCCAATATTTTGTTGAGGATTTTAGCATCTATGTTCGTCAGCGATATTGGCCTGTAGTTTTCTTTCTTTGTTGTGTCTTGACCTGGTTTTGGAATTAGTGTTATACTGGCTTCATAGAATGAGTTTGGCAGTCTTCCCTCTTCTTGTATCTTTTGGAATAGTCTGACAAGGATAGCAGTTAGTTCTTTCCTAAATGTTTTGTAGAATTCACTTGTGAAGCCATCCGGTCCAGGGCTTTTGTGTGCTGGGAGTTTTTTGATTACTGCTTCAATTTCACTAGCTGTTATTGGTCTATTCAGACTTTCTGCTTCTTCTTGATTCAGTTTGGGAAGACTATAGGTTTCCAGGAATTTGTCCATTTCCTCTAGGTTGTCAAATTTCTTGCCATACAGTTGTTCATAATAATTTCTTATAATCCTTTGTATTTCTGTTGTATCAGTTGTGATTTCTCCTCTTTCATTTCTGATTTTATTTATTTGGGTCGTCTCTCTTTTTTTCTTCATGAGCCTGGCTAAAGGCTTGTCAATTTTGTTTACCTTTTCAAAGAACCAGCTCCTACCTTTGTTGATCTTTTGAATTGTTAGTTTAGACTCTATGTCATTTAATTGTGCTCTGATCTTGATGATTTCCTTCCTTCTACTTGATCTGGGCTTTGCTTGTTGTTCTTCCTCTACTTCTTGTAGCTGTAGGGTTAAATGTTTTATTAGATATTCTTCTAGCTTTTTTAGGTAGGCCTGTATTGCTATGAACTTTCCTCTCAGGACTGCTTTCGCTGTATCCCATAGGTTCTCGGTTGTTGTGTGTTCATTATCATTAGTTTCCAGAAACTTTTTGATTTCTTCCTTGATGTCATTGTTAACCCATTCATTATTTAGTAGCATGTTATTCATTCTCCATGAGTTTGAATGTTTTTGAGTTTTTTCCTTGAGGTTGATTTCCAATTTTAAGCCATTGTGATCTGAGAAGATGCTTGATATAATTTCAATTTTCTTGAATTTGTTAAGGCTTGTTTTGTGTCCTACCATGTGGTCTATCTTTGAAAATGTTCCATGTGCACTTGAGAAGTATGTATATTTTGCTTCTTTGGGGTGAAAACGTCTATATATATCGACTAAGTCCATTTGATCTAGAGTGTTGTTCAGTGCCTCAATATCTTTGGTGTTTCTTTGCTTCGAAGATCTGTCCATTGTTGACAATGGGGTGTTAAAGTCTCCTACTATGAGTGTGTTGCTGTCTATATCTTTCTTGGAGTCTTTCAAAAGTTTCCTTATATATTTGGGTGCTCCTAAGTTGGGTGCATATATATTTATAAGGGTTATATCTTCTTGATGGATTTTTCCCTTAAGTATTATGAAATGCCCTTCTTTGTCTCTTTTTATGGACTTTGCTGTGAAATCTGTTTTCTCTGATATAAGTATTGCTACCCCGGCTTTTTTTTCATGTCCATTTGCTTGAAATACTTTTTTCCATCCCCTTACTTTCAGTCTGTGTAGATCTTTTGTTCTAAGGTGGGTCTCTTGTAGGCAGCATATATGTGGGTCATTCTTTCTAATCCATTCAGCTACCCTATGTCTTTTAATTGGAGCGTTTAATCCATTTACATTTAAGGTTATTACTGATAAGTACTTATTCATTGTCATTTTTCCCCTTTGCACTCATGTTCTTCTCTGTCTCTCCCTGTTTCTTTATCTTCTTAGAGCAGTCCCTTTAGCGTCTCTTGCATTGCTGGTTTGGTGGAGATGTATTCTTTTAGCCTTCTTTTGTCTTGGAAGCTCCTTATTTCACCCTCCATTTTGAATGAGAGCTTTGCTGGGTAGAGTATTCTAGGTTGTAGGCCATTGCTTTTCATTGCTTGGAATATTTTTTGCCATTCCCTTCTCGCTTGTAGTGTTTCTGCTGAGAAATCTGATGATAGCCTTATTGGAGTACCTTTGTATGTTATTAGTTGTTTTTCTCTTGCTGCTTTTAGGATCCTCTCTTTGTCTTTGAATGTTGCCATTTTAATTATGATGTGTCTTGAAGTGGGCCTGTTGGGGTTCATCTTATTGGGACCCTCTGTGCTTCCTGGACTTGCGTGACTGTTTCTCTCCTCATGTTAGGGAAGTTTTCTGTCATTAGTTTTTCAAAGAGGTTTTCTATCCCTTGCTCTTCTTCTTCTCCTTCTGGAATTCCTATGATACAGATATTATTACGTTTCATGTTGTCCTGCAGCTGTCTTAGAACCTCTTCAGTCTTGTTCAGTCTTTTTTCATTTTGTTGCATTGTCTGGGAGTTTTTGTGTACGTTGTCCTCCACCTCGCTGATCCGATCTTCTGTTTCCTCTAGCCTGCTTTTAATTCCTTCTACTGTGTTCTTCAATTCAGAGATCGTATTCTTCATTTCCTCCTGGCTCTTATTGATAGCTTCTATGTCCTTTTTCATGCTCACATAATTCTCTGTAAGTTCCTTGTTGTTTTTCTGGAGTTCTTTGTAGTTTCCGCTGAGCTCATTGAGCTTCTCCATAATCCATGTTTTGAATTCCATATCTGAGAGTTTGCTCCCCTCTATTTCATTTAGCACTCTTTCTGGGGATTCTACCTTTCCTTTTGATGGGAGGTTGTTTCTCTGTCTCCCCATTTTTGTGACTCCTATTGTTTGTTGGTGCTTCTTAGAATGATCTGCACTTCCTGGTTCTGCCTCTGGTGGTGTCAGATCATGTACCAGTCTGGCCCTAGGCAGCCTGTTGGAGACTTCCAGGGATCTACTGCTGTTGTCTGTCTTCTTTAATTGTTAATCTATTCAATCTGTGATTAGCTGTCAGGCTTAAGGACTGTGGGTGTGGTAGCTTAATTCCTGTAGGCAGGGCTTTTGCTTCCCCTCAGGCTGATGCCACTTGGAGGGGAATGGTCTACCCGCAGTACTGGGGATGAGTCAGCACTGGGACCCAGTCGGCTGCTCCTCTAGTTCTCCCCTCAAAGCCACCGTGCCAAACTCTCCCCAAGTGTCTCCAGTCCTCTCTGCCTTCCCTCTGCTTGAGCCCAGGGTAAGTGGTGGCCAAAATATTTTCATATGTGGTACACTTAAGAGCTCTTTTTCTCCTGTTGTTTTTCTTCGGCTAGCAAGAAACCCTGTGGCTTTTCGCTTTTCACAGCTGATACTATTTTACTTTCTACTCTGTTGCTGTAGGCTGGGAAGCCCAGCTAGGGATTTAGACCCTGCCCTTCTCAGGGGGAATCCCCGGCTGCTGAGCTGTTTCTCAGTCTCTTCAGCTGCCACCCGTGTGAGCCCAGCCAGCCCTTCCGCGTCTCCGCACTCCCTACCGGTCACGTTGTGATGTAGCGGCCTTTTCTGTCTCTCCGTGGTTATAAGACTTCTTTCCATCTAGTGTTCCATTGGTTATTCCAGGTGATTTCTCCAAAATTAAGTTGTAAATCCAGACTGGTCCTGGGAGGAGGTTAGTGTAGCTTCCACTTACTCCTCTGCCATCTTGGATCTCCACAAGAAATAAATTCTTGATCTTCTAACTTTGCAGGAGAAAGGATACTGTCAGAAGCAATATTTGTCAGACATAAACGCACACTCAAAAGATGGCCTAGAAATCTATAATTTCTAGAGTTTACTTTGCCAATCCAAGCACAATTCTTTGGTTTTATGTGGTCCCAAGAAAATACGGTAGCATTTGTAAAGATAACTATTAAGACTTGAGTGGCATGCAGCTGCAAGCTAATTAATGATAACTTTCATAAACATTTTTCCCCTCAGAAACCTAGATTAAGCATAATGGAAAAGAAGGAGATATTTATGTTGATCAAAAAACATCATTAGAGAGATTCGATCAAGATGGTGGCATATGTAGACATGGCTCACCTCTTTGCACTACAATATCAATATTACAACCAAAATATAGAACAACCATCAGCCAGAACCACTAGAAATCAAGCTGAATGGAAGTCTGACAATTATAGAATTTAAAAAACCACATCCATCAAGGTGAGTAGGAGGGGCACAGGTGCAGAACGGGCTGGTCTCTTACCCACGTGTGGTGGATAAAAATTTGGGAGGTTTATCTTGGGAGCAAGGAGTCCCAGCTCCACACCAGACCCACATCCCAAGGATCTAGTGCCATGAAGATAAGCCCCCACCACTTCTGGCTATAAAAACCAGCAGGGACTGAGACTGTGGAAGAAACTTCTGAAGTCCCAAGGAGTTCATCTTAAAGAACCCACTCATAGACTCACCTAGTCAGACTAATTCACTTAGAATTCCAGCACTGAGGTAGCATCTTGAAAGGCACCAGTGGTATACATGGAGAAACTGAAGTGTCTGACATCAAAATTAGAAGAGGGCATTGTCCCTTTTTTAAACCTCCCCTCCACAGAGCCAGCAAGATCGTGCCATAGCTGAGACTCCATCAATCTTGCTAACAGTGTTTGACCCACCTTGGAGATCCCCAGAGTCTCTCCCCCACCCAATTTACTGGCCTACTGAACCTGCTTTTCCATATGAATGGCTGGTCTTTGCTCATGCTTCACAACTTCCTAAATCCTATCTAAAAAGGAATAGCTGGCCTCAGTGAGCTTAAGGTCTAGCAGTACCATCAGTCAGTTTATATTCACAGCTTGGATTCACCTGGGAATATCCAAGCCCAGCACAAGTAGCAGCCATCTAATACTGCTTTACAGCTTAGGCAGAGTGCCCTGGGCAAAACACAGGTGAAGGCTGACCTGTCTCAGGCAAAGCACAGGTAGGGACTGACGTTGGCCTACACCACTCGGGAAACCCTAGGGCCAGCACACCCAGTGGACACCTAAAGACTACACTGGAGCACCACCATCCTGCCCCTGCCCAGCTTATCCTCTATGGAGGGTGGTGATTAGTGGTCACAGCCAATTTTTGCTGCTGACTGACCTAGGTAAATCCCTCCCATTGACCTTCCAACTGCAGCCAAGGCTTAACTATAAGAGGAGGGTGTACCCAATCCACATGAACAGCACACCTCAACTATCCAGTTTGGGTAATAGTGGAGGTTGTGCACTGGACTCTATAGGACACCTACTACAATAGAACATACTACCAAGACACAGAGTCAAAGCACCTCTACAAAATATACAGAAATAATCACAGAGAAGCTGCCTAATTGAAGAGACAAAGAAATGTGGCCCAAATGAAAGAACAGAAAAATGACCCAGGAAAATAACTAAACAAAACAGAGATATCCAACCTATCAGATGAAGAGTTCAAAACACTGGTGATCAGAATGCTCAGAGAAATGATTGAGTACAGCCACAAAATAAAAGAAGTGAAGATTATACAAAGTGAAATAAAGAAAAATATACATGGAACTAACAATGATGGCAAGAAAGTTGGGATTCATATCAATGATTTGGAAGAAAAGGAAGAAATAAACATTCACCAAGAACAGAAGGAAGAAACAAGAATTGAAAAAAATGAGAAGAGGATTAGGAACCTCTGGGACAATTTTAATTTTACCAACATCTGGATCATAGGGGCACCAGAAGGAGAAGAGGAAGAGCAAGAAATTGAAAACTTATTTGGAAAAATAATGAAAGAAAGCTACCTAATTTGATGAAATAAATAGACATACAAGTTCAGGAAGCACACAGAGTCCTGAACAAGTTGGACCCAAAGAGGACCACACTAAGGCGCATCATAATTAAAATGACAAAAGTTCAAGATAAAGAATCTTAAAAGCAGAAAGAGATGAGAAGAGAGTTGCTTACAATGGAGTTCCCATAAGACTGTAAGATGATTTCTCAAAAGAAACTTTGTAAGCAAGAAGTTTCCAAAGTGATAAAAAGAAAGTATCTATAACCACAATTACTGTATCTAGCAAAGCTATCATTTAGAATTGAAGGGAAGATAAAGTGCTTCCTAGACAAGGTAAAACTAAAGGAATTCATTACCATCAAGCTATTATTATGTAAAATGTTAAAGGGACTTAAGAAAAAAAGAGATCAAAACTATGAACATTAAAATGACAACAAACTCACTATCAACAACGGAATCTAAAAATAAAAACAAAATTTAACTAAGCAAACCAGAATAGGAACAGAATCATAGGTAAGGGGATAATATGGAGGGTTATCAGCTGGGAGGTGGAGCGGGGAAAAAGGGGAAAATGGTGTAGGGATCAAGAAGTGTAATTGGTAGGAACAAAATAGACAGAGGGATGTTAAGAATAGTATAGGAAAGGGTGACGCCAAAGAACTTACATGCACGACCCATGGACATGAACCAAAGGGGGTGCTGCTGGAGGAAAGGGGGGTACTTGGAAGAGAGGAGCAAAGGGCAAAAATTAGGACAACTATATCAGCATAATTAATAAACTATACTTAAACGTCATTAGACCCCCTTATCAGAATTATCTGCCTACTCCTTTTCTTACCAAATTCCATCAATTAAAGTTAATATGGGTAGAAAGCTTCTCTATGGGGTAACAAATGGTTATTAAATATAATAGTCATTTATTCCTTAATGTTCAAAAATGCACTAAGTTAATCCAGGCTCAGTAATTAGGAGTTTTTATTAAAGTGAAAAGAATGAGGAAAAGCCATCATGGAAAATGAATTGCTTAGGGTGGAAGGAGGAGAGCAGACTATATTAGGGTTAAGAAACTTGTAGTGTGTTCCACCAGGGGGACACTGAGTGCCTGAAGGGTGGGATAGGATAGGGAAATAGAAAGAGAAAAGAAGTGGCCCTAGGTTCCCAGATAAGTGCCCCAACATTTATTTGTGGGTAATCTTACTGGAGGTTTATCTAATGAATGTTTTGATTAGAGTAATTTGAACTTACTTGGAAAACTACAGTGTTCTGTTTGCCATAATTTACTCCAGCCTCCCCTTTCAAACCCATATTATCAGCCAGTTGCCTGCTGACAAAAGAAAAAAAAAAGATAAATAAAAAGTAGGTCAGATTCCTGCTTTCAGGACATTTTCTCATTCTTTTCATTATGACTTCTACTCAAGTGAGCAACTAGAAATTGTTCTCCATGAGTTAGAGTACCAAGATTTACATAATTCAGAATAAAGCTGCTTTACTTTGGGTCTTTTCCAAGTGCACAGGGCTTTTAGACACAAGAAGGAGTCATTATAAAGAAGAATTAGTTTTATATAGAAAATTAGAATGGCCACTGATAGGGGATGAGAGAACATAAATGAGGTTGACAGGTTAATGCCCATATTAATCAGGGTCTATTCAGGAGACATAGTTATGTAAGTGAGAAAAGTTTAACATAAAAAATTATTAGCATGGAATTAGAATAATAAAGAATTGGTTAATGAGAGTTAAAGAGAATTCTTAAGAACACAGGAGTAGCAGGTGTCAGGGGCAACCAGTACTCTTAAGACTGAAAGAGCATGCCCACAGAAGTGCCCTCCTCTCCAGGGCTGAAATCAACTAAATCCAATCTTCATGAGAAAGAGCAAACCTGTGGCTCTCTGGATGGTGAGGAAGTTGCTAAGGTGCCTCATCAGTGGGATTGCCTGAAAATCCACCCTTTAGGGCACCAAGGGAATCTGTTGGCCTGTGGACACTATAGGAATTGGGAGCTGGAGGCAGCCCTCCCTGTAGAAGCCCAATGCAAGATAAAGCCACGACTCTACAAGATCCCAGAGCTCAAGAAAGCTGTTCCATAAGAGCTGAGTACTGAAGAAAGTGTATGTTGAAGGATGCCAGGGTTAGAGAAAACCATGCTGCTGCATTTGAGCCCTGGAGAAAGCACATTCTGCAGGAGTCCAGTCCTAGAGAAACCACACACTGGAGATACTGGCTGAGGCTGGCAGGCAAGTGCACAAAGAATGTCATAGTAAAAGCCCAGTCACCAGCAGGGCATCACGAGGTCTTGTGTAGAGGACATCCATAATGTCACCAGGCCAGAGTTAGGGCTGGGACTTTTCAAAATGACTGTGTACTCAGGCACATAGCTAGTGTAGTACACAAATGCTCCCCACTCAACTTGTGCCCATATACAAACATAAATCCATGAAAAAGAAGCCAACAGCTGCTGCTTAACTTAAAAACCCCTTTCTCCTGCACTGTCTCTCCAGCTTTCTCTACTGGCAAAGTTTATTATACTTGCTTCTTAGGAAAAATGCTCCATTATTGGTGGAGAAGGTAATGAAGGGTGAATGTGCAGCTCAGAGACAATAAATTGATAATTGGCATAAGTAACACATAATAAAGAATCATAAAACTCAATTAAAAGTTATGAATACTAACACCAACACCAATTACAAAGTCCTGAGATAACTTGGAAAGCCCTAATTAAAGTATAATCTGCAGTAGGTAATAACTAACATTACCTACAGTTTTTTACCTGGCTGGTTTGGCTCAGTGGATTGAGCGACGACCTGCGAGCTAAGTGTCGCTGGTTCGATCTTCCAGTCAGGGCACATCAGAGAAGGAAAACTCTGACTCCAAAAAACCTCCGCTGCCTTGCGGCATACCTCTTCAGGGGAAAGGCTAAGGGAGTAAACCCCGACAGAAAATCCAGAGCCGGAGTCCCTAAGGCGGTTTGACGTTGTAGTCAACACCGGCAACTCCTGCGGCACACCTGAAGCCAAGCTGTATTGACTCCCTCTTTCCCTTGGACCCTTCAGCTGCGAAGAGAGGGGGGGTCTGCTGCATGGGCAACAGCAGACCCTCCATATCACCCTGCCCAGGCTCTGTAGCTTCAGCTTCACTGGAGAGGACACTCAAGCGTCATCGCAAGATGTCGATTCAACACGGGAGGAGACAGATACCGTGTCACTCCCGAGTCGGACTGCACAGCCATTCTCGGCGGTGCAGATAGACTCTTAAGAAGCTACACCATCGTCTCTCGAGACGGACGGCTGCCGACGACCTACAGTTTTATTAATTGCAAAATCTGCATTACTCACTCAACTCACCAATTGAATTTAGCAAATGAAAATGGCAAATTAAAACCCATTATTGGTCACAAATTCTAAAGTTTCCTTCCCCATTTATTCAGTCCTCACCCCCCAAAGACCTAAGCTTTAAAGTTGCATGTGATTCTTTTCATTGCATACTCTTTCTGTTCCCAGCATTCAGTGAAATCACCATCAAAATTGTTTATCTTAATTTCTACTACCAAGACTTCAGGAATCACCTAACACCACTATTTGTATAATAGCTTTCTGGTCATGTTTCTATCTTTCTATTTTTACTACTCTTATATATTTTATAATAATCCTCACATGTTAATTTATATAAACATTTTTGGTTATATCACATTTAAAAAAGTAAATAACTATGTTCTGTTTGATCAAATTAAACTTTCCTAGACTTAAATAAAATGTTTTACATTCATTAATCCCAAATGATTTCTTCAAGCTATTTTTTTTAAACAGCCTTTGTTTGTATGAGCAAGTGGCATTTATCTATACGTAGTGCTTTTCATCTTCATCCAGTATTCCCACCCTGCTTCACAAAGTCAGAAATTGAAGGTTTACTCCCCTGGTACAGAATGATGTCTATGAACTCTTTCATTAATCTTTTTGATACAATTGAGAAAAGGAACATGGTCTCTATGAACTCTTTCATTAATCTTTTTGATACAATTGAGAAAAGGAATCTTGGACACTTGGTTCAATGCCTTCTGGATACCCTTTTTGGGCAAGTGTGCCATTGGGATGCACATATTCTCTGTTTCTCCTGACAGTAAACTTATAGAAGCATAATTTGCTGTTCTGGTGATTGCATCAATGCACTGAAATGAAAAGCAATATAATGAAGTATAAGGAAGTACACTTGTCTGTAGATACAAATCACCTTCTACAATCCGTTTTTATAAAAATTGAAATTTATAAAATGAAATCTGGGCTTCCTCTTGTTTACTCACATATTTTATGTTCATGACTCCAAATTCCGGAGGGGAATAATAATGTCATTCTGTTTTCCCCCTAAGTCCCACCCTTGTGCATGTCATTAACCACAATCAGCTAGAGGTCACATGAGGGGTTAGTAAAATTATTGATGCCCAAAGAGGTTAAAGTGATGCCTCAATTGTTTGCCTGGCTAGTGAAAAAATGGTTTATGATGCCTAAATTTATGAAATTCAATTGTAATGCTACTGGTAATAAACCATAGTTACTTCCTTTTGGAGTCTTTGGTGTCCCTTTGAGAACCTGGAAAAAGCTAAGCACTCTCTGTTCTAAAAAATCACATCACATAAACACAAATATCTGAAACAATTTCGGGAGGTTTAAGGACCCCCTAAAACTGACCTTCAGGTGTTCCATGAAGCTCAGGGTAAAAACTTCAAATTAATTCTTATTATATTTATTTCTCTTTAACTTATACTTACACTGTTCCTGGCTGGTTTGGCTCAGTGGATCGAGCGACGACCTGCGAGCTAAGTGTCGCTGGTTCGATCTTCCAGTCAGGGCACATCAGAGAAGGAAAACTCTGACTCCAAAAAACCTCCGCTGCCTTGCGGCATACCTCTTCAGGGGAAAGGCTAAGGGAGTAAACCCCGACAGAAAATCCGGAGCCGGAGTCCCTAAGGCGGTTTGACGTTGTAGTCAACACCGGCAACTCCTGTGGCGCACCTGAAGCCAAGCTGTATTGACTCTGTCTTTCCCCTTGGATCCTTCAGCTGCGAAGAGAGGGGGGGTCTGCTGCATGGGCAACAGCTCGCCCTCCATATCACCCTGCCCAGGCTTTGTAGCTTCACTGGAGAGGACACTCCAGCGTCATCGCAAGATGTCGACTCAATACGGGAGGAGACAGATACCGGTTATAAGCTCATCCGATTGGCGAAGGAAACGAGCGCCAGGGGTCTCCTCTGACGGTGGGAGAGGTCATTGCACCTCACTGGACAGCTACCGCCCGCCTCAAGCTGGGCAGCCCCCAGCCAATTAGGTGCCGTCTTGCCATGGCTCCCCTGCCCCACTGGGTGCGTGGGGATCAGAGAGGCGTCTCTCGAAAAGTGGGCCACAAAACACTCGCACCAGGCAATTCCAAGCAAAAAACAAGAAAGAAGCCTCCAGCTCTTTGCCTCGCTAGCTGGAACATCAGGACCATGTGTCCGGGACTTACTGCAGACCTTCTGTGGATCAATGGTGCCAGGAAAAACGCCGTCATCGACAGGGAACTGGCACGACTAAACATCGACATTGCGGCTCTACAGGAGACCCGGCTGGCCGACAACGGAACTATCAGAGAAACCAACTACACCTTCTACTGGCAAGGGAAGTCTCCGGACCAACCAAGACAGGACGGTGTTGGGTTCGGTGTGAAGAACACACTTGTTAACTCCATAGAGCCACCCACAGGAGGAACAGAGAGATTACTTACCCTCCAATTGTCAACAACTTTCGGCCCAGTCAGCATTCTTAGCGCGTACGCCCCAACACTCTGCGCCACCACCGAAGAGAAAGAACAGTTCTACCATGCACTGGACGAAGCGTTATCCAAGATCCCCAGAAGTAACGCTCTTTATCTCCTTGGAGACTTCAACGCAAGAGTAGAAGCTGACCACATGGCCTGGCCCACCTGCCTCGGAAACTTTGGGAGAGGAAAGATCAATGAGAATGGTCAGCGACTGCTTGAGCTCTTGTGTCACCACGGCCTGTGCGTGACAAACACATTCTTCAAGTGCAAAGAGATCCACCAGGTGTCATGGAGGCACCCCCGCTCCCGCCACTGGCACCAGCTTGACCTCGTCATCACCAGAAAAACGGATATTGGCAGCACCCTCCTCACCCACAGCTACCACAGTGCAGACTGCGACACGGACCATGCCCTCGTGGTAAGCAAGGTGCGCATAATGCCGAAGAGGTTGCACCACTCCAAGATGAAGGGTCGCCCACGCATCAACACCAGTTGTGCCAGCAACCCAGTTAAGACCCAGCAATTCAGCAACAGGATGGAAGATGCACTCGGCGAGGGAATGGCGGCAGATGACATTATCGAATCTAATTGGCCACATCTTCGCAATGCCATATACAACTCTGCCATTATTGCTTATGGGAAGAAAGAGCGGAAGAACGCTGACTGGTACGAGGCTCACTGGGAAGAAATGGAACCCGTGATCGAGGCTAAGAGGAAGGCCCTACTGGCTTACAAGGCCACGCCCACTCCCAGTACACTTCAAGCTCTACGGGCTGCCAGGAACAAAGTCCAGAAGACCGCCCGCCACTGTGCCAACACCTATTGGCTAAACCTGTGCAGAAGCATCCAGGAAGCCGCCGATATAGGCAATGCACGAGGAATGTATGAGGGTATCAAGAAGGCAACAGGCCCAATCCCCTCCAAGATCACCCCCCTTAAGTCCAAGACAGGTGAGGTCATCACTGACCAGGAACAGCAAATGCGGCGGTGGACCGAGCACTACCTCGAGCTGTACGCAACGAGGAACACCGTAACAGACACTGCTCTTAACGCCATCCCAGACCTACCAGTCATGGAGGAGCTAGACACCCCACCTACTGCGGCAAAGCTCAGCAAAGCCATCGACCGCCTCACTTGCGGGAAAGCACCAGGAAGCAACGGAATCCCTCCAGAAATCCTAAAGAGCGGGAAACCAGTCCTGCTACAGCCGCTCCACCATCTACTCTGTCTCTGCTGGAAGGAGGGTTACATCCCTCAGGATATGAGAGACGCCAACATTATCACCATGTACAAGAACAAAGGAGACTGCAGCGACTGCAACAACTACCGGGGCATCTCTCTCCTCAGCGTCGTCGGCAAAGTATTCGCCCGGGTCGCTCTTGCCCACCTGCAGACCCTTGCTTCCCGCGTCTACCCAGAGTCCCAGTGTGGCTTCAGAGCTGGCCGATCAACAGTGGACATGATCTTCTCCCTACGCCAGCTGCAGGAGAAGTGTCACGAGCAGCATAAACCACTCTACCTCACCTTTATCGACCTCACGAAGGCGTTTGATCTGGTCAGTCGAAGCGGACTCTTCAGCTTGCTACGGAAGATTGGCTGTCCACCACATCTGCTTGCTGTGGTCATGTCCTTTCACGACAACATGCACAGCACGGTGTCCTACAACGGCGCAACCTCTGAGGCCTTCCCAGTCAGCAGCGGAGTAAAGCAGGGCTGCGTCCTTGCGTCTATGCTGTTCAGAATCTTCTTCTCCATGCTCCTCCAATACGCCTTTAAGGACTGCAGCGAGGGTGTCTTCATTCACACCAGATCCGATGGCAAGCTCTACAACCTGGCCCGTCTACGAGCCAAGACCAAAGTCAAAGAGGTGCTCATCCGTGAGATGCTCTTCGCTGACGACGTAGCCTTGACATCACACTCCGAAGAGGGACTCCAGCAGTTAGTCACTTGCCTTTCCCACGCATGCAAGGAGTTCGGACTAGCCATCAGCCTGACGAAGATGAACGTTATGGCTCAAGGCACAGGGACTCCTCCATGCATCACCATCAATGGATACACCCTGGAGGTTGTCAACAACTTCACTTACCTCGGGTCCACCATCTCGAGCTCTCTGTCAGTCGACTTGGAGGTCAACCGGAGAATCGCCAGGGCAGCCACAGTTATGGCCAAACTGAATCGGCGAGCGTGGAACAACTCCAGCCTCACTGAGAAAACCAGACTGCGCATCTACCAAGCCTACGTACTCAGCACTCTCCTCTATGGCAGCGAGACGTGGACCACCTACGCAAGGCACGAAAGGAAACTCAACAGCTTCCACATGAGGTGCCTGCGACGCGTCCTGCATGTCGCCTGGCAGGATAAGGTCCCCAACACCGAGGTGCTGAAGCGAGCCAACATGAGCAGTTTGCATGCAGTTCTTAGTGAGAGATGCCTCAGGTGGCTCGGCCATGTCAAAAGAATGGATGCAGGCCGTATTCCCAAAGACCTCCTCTACGGCGAGTTAGCAGAAGGCCAGAGGATGACAGGGCGCCCAAAACTGCGGTTTAAAGACATCTGCAAAAAGGACATGACACAATGCTCCATCAATCTCAACACGTGGGAAGTTCAAGCAGACGACCGCCTAGCCTGGAGGCTCGCGGTCAGGCAAGGTACATCACGCGCAGAGGCTGCGCGCAACGAGGAGGCGGTCCAGAAAAGATCGAGGCGGAAGCAGCATCAACAGCAGCAACAACAGCCATCTGCCTTCACCTGTAACAAGTGCGGCAGGGATTGTCACTCCCGAGTCGGACTGCACAGCCATTCTCGGCGGTGCAGATAGACTCTCAAGAAGCTACGCCATCGTCTCTCGAGACGGACGGCTGCTGACGGATACTTACACTCTTTCTCCTATTCTAATTTCATTCCCTTCTCTGAAAATCTCATTTTACAATGTCCCCTGATTTTGGTTATTTTATTTAAATTTTTAAGTTATTAACTAGCATGCTTTTCACAACCATGTTTTTAGTTCTAAATGGTATTATCTGTCAGAACAACTAATATCCACTCTAAGACAGCATGACACAGCTATTATAATATGTACTAATATATCTATAAACATAGACTCCTGAAACTAAATTTAAACATAGTTGAACTGAATCAAATTTTAAAAGTTGATGAGATACCTTTAAATCACAAAAAAATGCACACAAATTTAATAATGAGTAGGTTTGAACCCGCATATGAAACCGATTGATAATGAATAATCATGCAAACTTTTATTTATAATTAAACATGCAAATTAAAATTATTCATATTATGCAATAAGAAAATAACAGCATCTGTCATCCTGTAACAGGATGACATCATGTTACAGGATGTTAAATGCAAGTTTCACCCACAGACCTAAGGGACAACAGATACAGCCTTCCAAAGAAAGTGCTAGACCGTATATGGAATTCACAAAGGAAATGTCTGGTAACAGTATTTAAACTGCATTCCCCTTCTCACATTAATTGCATTTAAAAATTAAATGTTGGATAGTGAAGAATTATTTTATTGAAGAGAAAGAAATTCTGGAGAGAGCTTATCCTAAATACTGAAGAGAATGGATGTATTTTCTTTTTGCCTTAAATCATGAGAAAGGGTTTCATGTGTCACCTAACTTAAAGGACATAGTCAACTGGTATCTTCTTTCTTCCTGAGAGATCTAAAGTGTAAGAGACACAGGGTCAAAGAAAAATTACTGGATCTTGGATGATCTGCATTAAATGAGTTTTTCAGAGTAAAGAATGTGTGAGTGCTTGGGGTTGACCAGATGTGAAATGCTAATGGGAGAACCAGTGGTCAGTCTTGTCCATGAGGGTTGGCTGCCTCTGCTTTAAAATTCTGTCAAGGGAATAGAGTGCTTATGCCAGGTAATGTGATAGCCATCAAATGAGAATTCCTTGACCCCCTTTCCTCAACTTTCTCTTTGCATGCAACCCTGGTAGAGTAAGAACAGAAATGGGGAAAGAGAGAAGAAGAGATGCTGACCAAGCCCCTTTACCCAACCAGAGGCATTACACATGCAATGGGTCCAAGCTGGGGGAAAGGAGAAGACACCTTTAAAGGGTGGGTACAATTGTGTGTAATATGTGGGATGTGTAATATGTGGGATTTGACATGTTAGTCATTTGCTAGGAGAACCAGAATGCCCATGACACCCTTACACTTAGTCCTGAACAAAAGAGGAACAAGTGAAAGTGGGAGCCAAAAAACAAAAAAAAAAAGCTGTTTATGATTAAATCCTTCAGGAAGTGTTTGTTCAATATTTATTAAATATTGTGTAACCAAAAGAAATAAAATTTATTTTTGAGAAATTATAGAGATTAAATTAAGATACAAAATTGGTCTCACAGTGCTCTAGAAATATGAAAAAATAAGTAAATATAAGTCTCTGCCCAAGAGAAGAGAAAAAAAAAATAGTCGAAAACAGACTGGTCAATTTGTACTGACATGAATAAGACATAATTATCTTGTCTTTAAATGCTTTTAAACACATAAGTATAATATGGCATGCATAAACTCAGAAGAAAATTAAATATCATTATGATTATCACCAAGGAAAACCTGCCAAGGCACCAAAGTAGGCTGAGACACCAAACCAAACCCCGTGTTCAGTGTCATGATGAAAAAAGCGAAAGCAAAAAGGAACATGAACCTAATGTCTATGGTTAGATGTTATTACAAGATTATCGAGAGAAAAACAAGATGGCGGAGGAGTAAGTGGAAGCTACACTAACTTCCTCCCAGAACTAGTCTGGATTTACAACGCAATTTTGGAGAAATCATCTGGAATAACCAACAGAAAACCAGCTGGAGAGAAGTTCTATAACCATGGAGAGACAAAAAAGGCCACTACATCACAACGTGACTGGTAGGGAGTGCGGAGACGCGGAAGGGCTGGCTGGGCTCACACGGGTGGCAGCTGAAGGGACTGAGAAACAGCTCAGCAGCCGGGGATTCCCCCTGAGAAGGGCAGGGTCTAAACCCCCAGCTGAACTTCCCAGCCTACAGCAACAGAGTGGAAAGTAAAATAGTATCCAGCTGAGAAAAGCGAAAAGCCACAGGGTTTCTTGCTAGCCTGAGAGAAACAGATGGAGAAAAAGAGCTCTTAAGCAGATCACATACAAAAATATTTTGGCCCCCACTTACCCTGGGTTCAAGCGGAGGAAAGGCAGAGAGGACTGGAGATGCTTGGGGAGTTTGGTGTGGTGGCTTTGAGGGGAGAGCTGGGGAAGCGGCCGACTGGGTCACAGTGCTGACTCATCCCCACACTGCAGGCAGACAATTCCCGGCCAAGTGGCGTCAGCCTGAGGGGAAGCAAAGGCCCTGCCTACAGGAATTAAGCTGCCACACCCAAGGTCCTTAAGCCTGACAGCTAATCACAGATTGAATAGATTATCAACTAAAGGAGACAGACAAAGGCAGTAGATCCCTGGAAGTCTCCAACAGGCTGCCTAGGCCCAGACTGGTACAGGATCTGATGCCACCAGGGGCAGATCCAGGAAGTGCAGATCATTCTAAGAAGCACCAACAAACAATAGGAGTCACAAAAATGGGGAGACAGAGAAACAACACCCCATCAAAAGGAAAGGCAGAGACCCCAGAAAGAGTGCTAAATGAAATAGAGGGGAGCCAACTATCAGATATGGAATTGAAAGCATGGATTATGGAGAAGCTCAATGAGCTCAGCGGAAACTACAAAGAACTCCAGAAAAACTACAGTGAACTCCAGAAGAACTATAAGGAACTTACTGAGAATTATACCAGCATCAAAAAGGACATGGAAGCTATCAATAAGAGCCAGAAGGAAATGAAGAATACGATCTCTGAATTGAAGAACACAGTAGAAGGAATTAAAAACAGGCTAGAGGAAGCAGAAAATTGGATCAGCGAGCTGGAGGACAATGTAGACAAAAACTCACAGACAGTGCAACAAAATGAAAAAAGTCTGAACAAGACTAAAGAGGCTCTAAGACAGCTGCAGGACAACATGAAACGTAATAATATCCGTATCATAGGAATTCCAGAAGGAGAAGAAGAAGAGCAAGGGATAGAAAACCTCTTTGAAAAACTAATGACAGAAAACTTCCCTAACATGAAGAGAGAAAGAATCATGCAAGTCCAGGAAGCACAGAGGGTCCCAATGAAGATGAACCCCAACAGGCCCACTTCAAGACACATCATAATTAAAATGCCAACATTCAAAGACAAAGAGAGAATCCTAAAAGCAGCAAGAGAGAAACAACTAATAACATACAAGGGAGCTCCAATAAGGCTATCATCAGATTTCTCAACAGAAACACTACAAGCCAGAAGGGAATGGCAAAATATATTCCAAGTAATGAAAAACAAAGGCCTACAACCAAGAATACTCTATGCAGCAAGGCTCTCATTCAAAATGGAAGGTGAAATAAGGAGTTTCCAAGACAAAAGAAGGTTAAAAGAATACATCTCCACCAAACCAGTATTGCAATAGAAGCTAAAGGGTCTGCTTTAAGAAGATGAAGAAACAGAGAGAGACAGAGAGGAACACGAGTACAAAGGGGGAAAATGACAATGAATAAGTACTGAAAGAAAGAAGGAAATTCTACCATTTGCAACAACATGATTGGAACTAGAGAGAATTATGCTTAGCAAAATAAGCCAGGCAACAAAAGAAAATTACCTTATGCTATCACCTGTTAAAGGAAACTAATGAACAACACAAACAAATGAGCAAAATTGAACCAGAGGTATGTAAACGAGGAATAAACTAACAGTAACAAAGGGGGAGATGGGAGGGAGAGAAGTGGTAAGAAGGGGAAGGGTCTAGTCAAAGAACATGTATAAATGATCCATGGACATGGACAGCTGGGTGGGGACTGAATGTGGGAGAAGGGAGGGACAGGGTGCAGAGAAGCAAGAGGGGGAAAAAAGTGAGACAACTGTAATAGAAAAACAAACAAACAGAAAAATTTTTAGTGGTGGGAAAAAATAAAAATATAAAGAATAGAAATGCAAGTTCAGTGAATATTAGAAGGACAAGGATTTTCCTTCACACTGTATATATTTTCTCCCTATCTGATCCCTCCAGAATTTGGCATTCTAAAGAAGTAAGTAATGACCTAACTTTCTTTGCATAAAACTAATAAGACCAGTTGTTAATAATGATTTTTTGACTAAGACTTTGACTGGAATGTCATGCCTAAAGGAGACATGCTTGGGCTTTGGTTGTTACCAAAAAGCCCTGAGCAACTGGGACTGACTTTCAAAGGTAATAAAAGTCCACGAGATAAAAGGCCTGGTACCTTGGATGGATGAGCGGTCCATAGCAATCTTTCCAGGGAAGAAATGAAGGTTGTTTTCCTGAAAGATGGCTAGAAGGGACCTCAAGGCACAATGGAAAACCAGGAGGACCTGGAAAAGTCAGGTGTTTACAGGCAAGGATGAATGCCAGGTATGTGGCTCAACTTCTGTGCCCTGAAGGGCAGACTGAAGGTCACCCTAAATGTTCCTTGCATAAGTTCCAGCAAAGCAGAACTAAAGATCATAAGTGATAATTTGCTGCTCTTGTTGTGTTTATGCAAATGAACAGGATAAATTAAAAATGAACTTAAAGCAATCCCTTTAATGACAAGGAGGGTAATCTTAGGGAGAAAAATCAAGATTCAAGGAAGATCACAATGCCCAGTGGTAGACTATAAAGTAGTGCAGCTAACCGTCTTTAAAGTTTCTTTTCATTTAAAATTTGTTTTCATTTGAAAGTTAAACTATGTCTGTGGCATTATCAAAGATGTTTAATTTACAGGCAAGAAGAATGTCAAATGCCTTGCAACTGGATGTCTTTCCAATAAGACAGTCCTACAGATCTATAAACTTTTGTGTGGGTTATGTTACATAAATTAACATGCGTTTTCTGTTTTCAAAGGGCATAAGCCTACGATCTCATTACCTGAGTGATTGTCTGTATGTATAGGCCTCACTTAATCCTGTCTGCATTGCTGCCTTCTGAGACTCAATGGTTTGGCTGAACTAAGTGGCTGAGTTGGTGAAGAATGGGGTGGTCTGTGGGCTTCACTTTAAAACTGGTTTCTCTTTTCTATCCTAATGGCTTGGACAGAAAGAACCCAGAGGCCTGAGAGGGGGGAAACCTAAAATATTTCCCTCAGTCCAAGCTAAGTATAATGAGCAAAAGGGTTTTGGACAGGTGAGATGTGCCTGGCACACCTTCCTCCAAAGAAACCCTTCTTTTCCCTAATCTGGGACATTGAAAAATTAATACCTGTCTTTTGTCATCTAGTGGTTATGGATCGAAAGATGTCCTTTAACCCTGTTGCCCCCAGAATACAAGGATGCCACCCTGTTAAACCAAGCATGCCGTTGTCCAGAGACAGCCAACCAACCTGGAGTCTGCACGATCCTTCCCCTTGTGGGAAGGCCACCCTCCCCTCCACACCCCCACTCTTATTAGGGATTTCTTGACCCAAGGGTAGGTAGGATGATGACCATGTCCAGCTTGAAGCAACTAGAGGAGCTCGAGACCTTCGTCCATTGTCCTTTATAAGATTGTAAAGGGTCTTAAGTCTGAGAGGGAGGGATTGTTATTTTTTATTGTTAAAATATTTAACTAATTAATTAATTATTTTTTAAAAAAAGAAGAAGAATATATGAAAGGGTGAGCCATGGACATGGACTTGGGGAGGGGATTGTCGGGGAAGGGGGGTGTTGGGTGGAGGGGAGAAAAGGGGAAAAAATTTGAACTATTGTAACAATATAATCAATAAAATGTAATTTAAAAAAAAGATTATCCTTAGGAAGGTAGTAGGCAGAGTGAAAAGAAGAAATGCAAGAGTAAAAAAAGTGGTTTAGGTTGGGGTGGGTTTGTATGTAAAAATGTCAAAGCCAGATTTTCAGCTCGGGAATGTCTCTAGTAGTGAGTCCAGTGATGTGATGGTAAATGTTTACAACTGGCTTTACAGGAAGGAAAAAATACCGTTGTTTGTTTTTTGTTGTTGTTTTATTTTGTTTTGCTTTGCTTTGTTTCTTTCTTCCAATTTTATTTTGTGTTGGTTTCAGGTGTACAGCTTAGTGGTTAGACAATCATCTACTTTACATAGTATTCTCCTCAATTTTTCTAGTACCCCAACTGGCACCATCCTAAGCTTTACTTAACTCCCCGTAACTATTTTGTCACTACCAATTTTCCTTTCTTAGTCCCTTCATCTCTTTCATCCAGTAACTCTAGCCACCCCCTCGGGCAACTACCAATTCATTCTCTGTGTCTGTGTGTCTGTTTCAATTTTGTTTGTTCATTTAATTTGTTCATTAGATTCCTCATATAAGTGAAATAATATGGTATTTGTCTTTATGTGACTGACTCATTTCACTGAGCATACTAATCTGTAGGACCATCCATGCTGTTGCAAAAAGTAAGGTTTTGTTCTTTTTTTTTTTTTAATGTGTTTTATTGATTAAAATATTACATTTGTGCCACTTTCCCTTCCCTCTGCTCCCCTCCACCCGGTGGCCCCCTCCCTCCAGTTGTCCCCCCCTTTTAGATTATGTCCATTAGTTGTGCTTACAGTTCCTCCCAACCTCTCTCCGTCTATTCCATTCCCTCCTACCATGATCCCCAATTCCTATATTATCTCCCTCCCTCTCCCCACTCCCCCTCCCTGTTGGCCTCCCCCCACTATGTTTCCCTTACCCACAGTTCCTTTTCCACTCTCGTTGCCTGTTTAGTTTGCCTTTGTTTCATCTCCCTAGCTTCTGTTTTTTAAACCAGTCCCTTTAACTTCTCATATAACAGTGGTTTGGATCTAATGAACTCTTTCAGTTTTATTTTGTCCTGGAAACACTTTCTCTGTCCTTCTATTCTGAACGACAATTTCGCTGGATAGAGTATTCGTGGTTGTAGGTTTTGGATTTTCATTACTTTGAATATTTCTTGCCAGTCCCTTCTTGTCTGTAGGTTTTCCCTTGAGAAGTCAGCTGATAGTCTAATTGGGACCCCTTTGTACATAATTCTTTTCTTCTCTCTTGCTGCTTTTAAGATTCTCTCTTTATCTTTAATTTTTGACATTTTGATTATAATGTGTCTTGGAGTGGTTCTCCCTGGGTCCAGTCTCTTGGGAACTCTCCTTGCTTCCTGGACCTGCAAGTCTATTCCCTTCCCCAAGTCTGGGAAGTTCTCCTTTATTATATTTTCACTCAATTTTTCAAGTTCTAGTTCATCTTCCTCATTCTCTGGCAAACCAATGATTCTTATGTTGGGCCTTTTATAGCTGTCCCAGAGGTTTCTGATCCTCTCATTGTTGCTTGCCATTTCCTCTCGCTGCATTGGTTGACTGCTTGTTCCTTCTCCATATTCCAGTTTGTTGAAATGGACTCTGGATTCCTCACCATCTGTCTCGTATGTGGTTTTGTTCCTTTCGTTATGAAAGTTTTTCGCTTCTTTCATATCTTTTTCCTGCTCTTTTGTGAATTCTGTAAGCCACCTGATAACAATGGCCCAGAACTGAGCCTCTGACAGGCTTCTTATCTGTTCATCTGTCAGGTTCTCTATCTGCTGTCTGGTGAGTTGTGTCACCGGGATCTCTATATTTGTCTGCCACATTTTGACAGATGCGTTTTGTTTTCCTGGGCCGGCTGTCGGGGGCAGGGGGCAGTGCCTGCGTACGCGTCACAAATCAGCGACCGCCGGCGCCTGCCTGTCCGCGACCTATTTCGCAGCCCTGTGGTGCTTTCTGTGGGGGCGGGGGTCCAAGATGAATTCACACAGTTATTCAGCTAGGAGACCGGGATCCGTCCTCCCGCCCCCCTGGGCCTCACTGTTCAAGGCGATGCTGCGGCTGCTCCCCAGCGCCGGAGTCGGGCACGCCAGGGGCTTGATTGCCTCCAGGATTTTTCGCCGCCCCGCCCCGCCGCTCCGCAAACAGCTTTGCCTTCTTTAACTCTTACCTGCCCAAATGGCACCGCTGGTTTATAACTTCATATGTTGGGCTTCCGTGTAGCTTTATTTTCTGGAATTTCTAGTTATCCTTTGTTTTGAAGTAGTTGTATTCCACTGTAGTTGTAGAGGGAGACCTAGCGTGTCCGTCTAAGCCTCCATCTTGACCGGAAGTCCTGTCAGGTTTTGTTCTTTTTTATGGATGAGTAATATTCTCTTGTATAAATATACCACCACATTTTTATTCACTTGTCTATTGTTTGGCACTTGGGTTGCTTCCTTAGCTCAGCTATTATAAAAACACTGCAATGAACATAGGGGTGCATATATTCTTTTGAATCAGTGTTTTGGATTTCTTTGGCTAAATTCCCAAAAGTGGAATCACTGGGTCATAAGGCAGTTACATTTTTAACTCCATACTGCTTTCCACAGTGGTTGTACCAATCTGCATTTCCACCAACAGTGCACAAGGGTTCCCCTTTTTCCACATTCCTGCCAACAGTACTTGTTTGTTGATTTATTGATGATGGCCATTCTGACAGGTGTGAGGTGATAGGTCATTGAGTTTTTAATATGCATTTCTCTGACTGTTAGTGATGTTGAGTATCATTTCATAAAAAGTGCTGATTTGTAAACTTGCTGATGTTCATGATATACATATTCCCACTACGGCTCATTTCATACTACCAGTGTGAGATCACTGAGCACACAAATGGTAAGACATGCCAGTATCTTACCCTCTATTTCCACCTTACAGACAACAAGAGAAAATTGCCGTAGATAGTAGTACATGTAGTAAAATAATTAGAAAGTCATACATTTATTATTATTTATTGCTTTTCTTTTTATCTATAAGGGTATATAGTTTAATTTTACTTATGGCTGTGTTTAACAATGAACACAGTTTCAGAAATTTTTATAATAAACTTTTGTGAGCCAGTCCAAGCCAGCTCCAGCACACCCTTAGCTCAGATGTTATGTTTCTGTGGCTGACTCTGGGCAAAGCTAGTGAAAGTTAAAAAAAAAAATCCATAAGTCTTTTGAAAAAATCCAAAGGTTTGATAACACACTCTGTTGATTAGACTATGAGAAAATTGACACTCTTATACATTGTTTGTGACAGTGCAAAATGGTGTAATATGTTTAAAGGGGATTTGGCAATACATAACATAGTAATACATGTATTTGCCATTTGTCCCAGCATTATCCTCTGAGGCATCTTCCCTGAAAATACACCCCCACAAGAATAAAAATTATGTCCAAAATTATTCATGGAGGCATTAGTTATAACAGCAACATTTTTGAAACTACCCAAATTTCCACCAGTAAGAAATTGTTAAATAATCTATGGGACAACCACACAATGAAATGCTATGCAGTCATAAAGAGAAGAACATTTTCTCTGTGCTGATTAAAAGATAGATTATTAATTTTTAAAAGGAAAGTCCACAACAGTATCTAAAAGCACACTTTATGTAAGAAAGGAGAGAAATTGAAAATATTAACATATTTTTATTTTTTTCCAAAGAGAAACACTGAATGGATAAATAAAATAGTATTTTTAGGGACCTTGGGTGAAAGGGGAATAGGATAAAAATAAATAAAAATGGAAATGGAAGTTCTCTGAGTAAATCTTTTTAAAAACTTTTATTTTGAATCATGTAAATCATCTTTTACATGATTCAAAATATCAATTTAAAGAGTTTTCAAAAATAAACCTTGACACTCAAAACAACCTGAAACAAACGGACCTAACAGAGAATATTTTACAGGTGATGTTTGAACCCTGTACTCTGATCGACATTATCTACGGGATATATTCTAACAACGAACCAAACTGCAAAGAAATCATAACCTTTACTAAGTAGTTATACTGTAAAAGTCATATTAGAATTGCAGTTTTCCAATGTTTAAATGTATGTTGCAAAGTAAGGCAATTAGGGAAACCACTGAGTGCACTGAATATTAAATTTGAACTGAAAATATTGAAACTGACATAAACCTGTGGTTTTTAAAACTATATTTTATAGCTCAAATAAGAACCTATGAGTCTAATGACTCTGAACTATATTTAAAATGGTTAAAATGGTCAATTTTGTGTTATGTAGAGGGTATCGCAATTTTATTTTTTAATATATATATTTTAAACACTATATATATTACAAAAGAGTCTAAGGGTGTGGAAAGGGAGGACTGATTTTTGTTCAGTATGAGGCTGAGATCAGAAGTCCCTCTGGACTCAGCAACCATGGCCTGAAGGTCTTATTGGAAGATACATGGGTAAATGAGTCCTAGAAATGGAGGCCATCCAGGGGTACCCCTTACCGAGGCCAGGCTCTTCCCAAAAAATACTTTCCAGAAATGGTCACCAAGCACCATGAGACAGTACCCTCCCCACCTCTATGTTCAGTGATCCCTAAACAATTGCTCATCTGCTAATTTCTTTTTCCAATGGTGTTTGGATAGACTGACCTATAGAAGCCTTCTGTTTTAAACAAGCAGCAGGGGTAGAAAGGAGGCTCAAAAAATGCTAGACGTATTCCTAATAAGAACATTTAGGGGCTTAGGCAAAGCTTTTAATAATAAAAAAGAAATGTATGCTTGACCTCTGTGATCTCTTCATTTCTTATGTTTGATGATGTTTGATTTGATAACTGCAGCAAATTCAGTTAGCATCAGATCTAAATGCTGGACTTCTGGCCAAAATAGAGGCCTAGACAAACACACTGTGTCTCCCTCCACAACTAAGAAGGAATACAACTACCTCGAAACTAGAGACAACTGGAAGTTCCAGAAAATTGAGCTGCATGGAAGTCCAACAAACAAAGATATAAATAAGAAGTGCTCATCCAAACAGGGAGGAGGGGCAGAGAGGATGCAGTATAGTGGCGGCAGCAGCAATGACAGCAGCAGGCTAGAAGAAAGCACAGTAACACATTTTTTGAAGTAGGGAGGGACACCTGGGGAGTGCTCCTAGCATCAGACCAGACTGCACAGCTCACAGTTTCACTGCTGGGGGAAATAAAGCATCATTGCTTCTGACTGTGAAAACCAGTGAGGGTTGAATAAACTGCCAGTCTCTCAGTGAAGTCGGCTTGTTTAAAGGACCCCATGGTCCTAGAATGTCAGCAGACCCACCTACTCTGAGAAAAACAGCCAGGGCAACAGCTAGAGAGGCACCAGTCCCATGCAAAAGTGGGAGAAGTGCCTGGATAAGGGGCGAGTACTGAGCAAGCGGCATTGTTCCCTCTCAGACCCCTCCTCCACATATAGCACCACAATGTGGTGAAACAAGCTTCCCATACTGATGAATATCTAAGGCTCTGCCTCTGTAATGTAACAGGTGAAACAGCTCTACCTAAGACACAGAAGCAAACACGGGAGCCTGTCAAGATGAGAAGACAGAGAAGTATGGCCCAAAAGGGGGAACAGATCAAGGTTCCAGTTGTAGAACTAAGATAGCCAACCTAACAAACGAGGAGATGGCCAACCTAACAGATGTAGAGTTCAAAACACTGGTGATAAAGATGCTCACAGGCTTGACAGATTTGGAACATAATGAGAAAAAAGCAGTCAGCCAGTACAGAATGAGGAAACAAGAATTGAAAAAGATTATAAGAGGCTTAGGAACCTCTGGGACAACTTTAAACATGCCAACATCCAAATCATAGGAGTGCCAGAGCAAGAAATTGAAAGCTTATGTGAAAAAATAATGAAGGAAAACTCCCAAAATTTGGTGAAGGAAATAGACATACAAGTCCAGGGAGCACAGGGAGTGCCAAACAAGTTGGACCCAAAGGGAACCACACCAAGACACATCATAATTAAAATGCCAAAGGTGAAAGATAAAAAGAGAATCTTAAAAGCAGCAAGAGAAAAGCAGAGAGTTACCTACAAAGGGGTGCCTATAAGACTTTCAGCTGATTTCTCAAAAGAAACTTTGCAGGCAAGAAGGGACTGGCAAGAAGTATTTAAGGTGATGAAAAGTGAGGACCTACAACCAAGATTACTCTATCCAGCAAAGCTATCATTTAGAATGAAAGGGCAGATAAAGTGCTTCCCAAACAAGGTAACGCTAAAGGAGTTCATCATCACCAAGCCATTATTATATGAAGCGTTAAAGGGACTTATTTAAGAAAAAGATCAAAACTATGAATACTAAAATGACAACAAACTCACAACTATCAACTACTGAATCTAAAAAATAAAAACAAAATCCAACTAAGCACACTAGAATAGGAACAGAATCATAGGTATGGGGATCATTTGGAGGGTATTGGCTGGTGGAGGATGGGGAAATGATGCAGGGATTAACAAGCATAATTGGTTTGTAGAAAATAGACAGAGGATAGCTTAAATCAGGGAGATAGATAGCAGAAATCCAATTAGTGCCTTTTGGTAACTATATCCAAGAACAGATAAAAAAAAAAAAAAAAAAGAAAATAGACAGAGGAAGTTAGGTATAATATAGGAAAGAGTGAAGCCAAAGAATTTATATGCATGACCCATGGACATGAACTAAGGGGAGTGGGATTGCTCAAGGGAAGGGGGGTACTGGGCAGAGGGAAACAAAGGGGAAAAAATTGGGACTATTTTAACAACATAATAAATAAAATATACTTTTATATTTAAAGTATATGTTTCATTTAGCATCCATGAACAACAAAAATCTCTCAGTTTAATTTATCTGTGTGTGTGTTCCTGTGTGATTCTGCTACCAAACACTCACTAACACACATGTACTTGCTGTAAACTCAGATTAAGCAGGACCCAATGAACCATAAGAAGAATTATTTAAACCTTGAGCTGAGACAAACATCAGAGCCCAGGGAGAAAATCAATGCTTCTATAGCAATTTAATTATTAATTATACTCTGAATCCACATTACTTTGAAAGAAATAGGAAGCATTAATATCTAGTGAAGTAGAAGTTGGAATGCTGAGTAGTTTGGTCAAATTAATTACTTTCCCATTCTCAACATAATTCTTTTGTTTTCTATTTTCTTACCTCTTGTGTTGAAGAAGGAATTCCCCCGGAGTAAAGGAAGTCACAAAAATATAAATCTCTCATTTAAAAAATGTTAACCCCCCAAAAAATGTTAACCTGTTCTGAGACTTTTATGTAGATTTAAGGACAAAGCCATACTAAATATTAATTGAATTTGGCTTTCCTTGACCTAATTTTGGACAGCTAAAATGAAACTGACAGTGGTTAATGAACAGACAGAGCCAGCAAATTTCATCTATCTCCTGTTGAAATCTCTGTCTTTACAGACACTCTTGGTAATGTATCTTCGGTCACAGTAAAATCTGCTCAGAATGGTATCTTCTGGTAAGTAAGAGGTTGGCTATACCAGTAAATTATTGCCTGCTCATTTGGTTTGCAGATTCTGACAATGTTAGTGACAAGCATGTCATGGGGTGTTAGCCATAACTGTGAGAACTGCCACCAAGTTGTTTCATCTCCTATAATCTCTCAACTCCTTCAGGCTGTATAGTCACTGGCTTAGCTAAGCAGGCCCCAGACATTCATTCTAAAGTGGGACCAACTGCCTGGAATTAAAGGTGACAAAATATCTCCACCAACACCAGTCTCCCTCAGAACTATTTCTTTGATCCAACCTATCAATTTTCTTGAAATTTCTGGCAAAACAAATCTCCTAAGATGTCTGTATATGATGGTTTGATGGTGTATGTTTGTTGTTTTCTTTGATCAGGAGTGATGTTACCCTTATAGGGAAATGCAGGTGTATACAAATCAAAAGTCATACAGTTGAAAATTACTTTAGAAATGATCTTATCACTAATTCACCCTGTTGCATCTTTGCAGGAATAATTCTAGAAGGGGTAATTTTATGTTGGGAGTTAGTGTGATATTTTTTGGTTTTACTTTATTTGCAAAAACTTACAGAAAAATTTCAAGTACACCTAATATGTCTTTAACTAGACTTACCAATTGCTAATATTTTGCTATGTTTGCTTTCACATATATGTATATGCAATATACATATATTATTATTAAATTAATTGAAAGTTGTAGAAAGCATGACTTTTCCCCCTAATAATTTCTAAATATTTTCAGCATATATCTTCTAAGAAAAATGGCATTATCTTATATAGCCACAGTAAAATAATCAAATTCAGGAACTATAACATTGACATACTGTTATTATCAATCACATTCAAATTTTGTCAGCAATGTCTTTTAGAGCATTTGTCCTCCATGATCTAATTGGGGATATGTTGGATTTTGTGGTCATATCTCTGTCTGCCTCTGTTTTTCATGACACTGATTTGTTGGAAGAGTGTAATGCTCTTCAGTTTGGGTTTGTCTCATATTCCTACATGGGTAGACTGAGGTTATGCATTTCTGATACATCCTTCTCAATGTTTCACATTAGGAGGCAGCACCTGGTATCAGTAGGAGCTATAATTTGTTCACTTGATAAAATGGTATCCTTAGACTTTCTCCAGGGTAAAATCTCCACTTTTCCTCTTAACATCAATACTGAATCTGTGGGAGATACTTTGAGACTATATAAATATTCTAGTCCTCACTGATCTATGCAAAAGTTTTAGTATCCATTAATGATATTTGCGAGAATCAATCTATGCTGATTGCAAATGGTAAGTTTCTTTTGGTTGGCATTGTACTTGAAGCAAGAGTTCCCCTGATCCCTTACCCATGTGTTGCTTTCTTTTAAAATTAGTTTATTTATTCTTAATAAAATGCCCTGTTTTTATATATCAATTATGGATTCCTCTCATGATTATTTTGGTATTCAAAACGTCCTAGATTTGGGCAATGGGAGCCTCTTCAAGCTGGCTTTCTGTATCATTTTGAAATGTCTTTATAATTTTTTGAGCACTTTCTTATTTTTTGATATAATTATATGCTCCAACTTATTTTTGTGCTATCCCTGCACTAGCCTCGGAATAAGACATTTCTCAAAAAAAAATGCCCCTGATTCTATTTCAAAATGATATTTAAAATCAAGATCTTGGTATTTGTCTGAATCTTGGTGGTATAGACCTTGTTATGTATTGAGACATGCTACTCACAGGGAAACAGACTCCCCACTCCCAATACCTCACCCTAGTTAACAGACATGTGTATCAGTAGAGGTAACTGGTTTCTTCTCAAGAATTTTGTGTTTTCTTTTATTTTTTTACCCACACTATACTTGCTAATCCCCTGCCTTTAAACCCATATAAAAGCAGGGGCCAGCCCTTGAAAGGAAGACTTACCAGACTTTTTAAATTGTGATAAAATACACATAATCATTATAAAGTGTACATACAATTTAGTAGTATTATACAATGTTATACAGTCTTGCCACTGTCTCATTCCAGAATATTTTCATCAACTCAAGCAGAAATCCAGTAGGCATTAAGCATACCCACAACCACCCATTTGTCTCTCCCTCAACCCCTGGAAATCACTAATCTGCTTCTGGTCTTTATGAAAAGAAATAACATAATATGCCCTTTTGTGTCTAACTTCTTTCACTTAACATAATGTTTTCAAGGTACATCCAGTTGTAACTTATATCATTGCCTCATTCATTTTATGAAAAATGATAGTCTGTTGTATGGGTACACCACATTTTTTATCCATTCATCAGTTGACAAGTATTTGAATTGTTTCCATATTTGGATGTTGTGAATAGGGCTGCTATGAACATTTCTATACAATTTTTGTTTGAACACTTGTTTTTATTATTTGAAGTATATACCTAGGAGTGGAATTGATGGGTCATATGATAACTCTGTGTGTGACTCTTTGAAGAAGCATCCAGCTGTTTTACACAGATGCTGCACCATTTTATATTCCCACCTGCAATGTTCATGTGTTCCAATATCTCCATACTCTTACCAACGTTTATTTTTATTTTTTTAAATTAGAGCCACCCTAACAGGTAACAGTGATATCTATTGTAGTTTTTAATTTTTTAAATTTTTTATTAAATTTATTGAGATGACATAGGTTAATAGGATGATATAGGTTTCAAAAGTACCCAAATGTTCATAGCAGTACTATTTACAATAGCCAAGCGCTGGAAGCAGCCTAAGTACCCATCAGTAAATGAGTAGATCAAAAACCTGTGGCACACTTACACAATGGAATACTGCACAGCAGAAAGAAAGAAGAAATTCCTTCCCTTTGCAATGGCATGAATGGAACTGGAGAGTATTATGTTAAGTGAAATAAGCCAGGCAGGGAAAGACAAATACCATATGCTTTCACCTGTAAGTGGAACCTAATGAATGAAATAAACAAATGAGCAAAACAGAACCAGCAACATGGAAATAAGGAACAAATTAACAACAACCAGAGGGGAGAGGGGAGAGGGGAGAGGGATAATGGGGAAAAGTAAGGGAAGGTTCTAGTCAAGGAACAAATATAAAGGACTCATGGACATGAACTACAGGGTAGGGATTGACTGTGGGAACCAGGGCGGTGGGGCAGGGAAGAGCAATGGGGGGGAAATTGTGATAACTATAATTGAACAACAATAAAATAAAATAAATAAATAAAATACATTACTGTGACACATATCTGTATATTGCATTTTGTACCTACTACCCATAGTCAAATCATTTTTCATCACCATATATTTGGCTCCCTTTACCCTCTGCCACCCTCCAAGACCCCCTTCTCTCTGGTAACCACCATATTGTTGTCTGTCTGTGTCTCTGAATTCTAGTTTTATATCCCATATATGAGTGAAATCATACAGTTCTTAGATTTTTCTGACTGATTTATTTCACTTAGCATAATATTCTCAAGGTCCATTTAGGTTGTCACAAGTGGCAGTATTTAATCTTTTCTTAGGGCTAAGTAGTAGTCCCTAGTATATATGTGCCATAGTGTGAGAACAACAGAGTTTGTCAGGCTCCCTCACCCTGGATGCCCAGGAGTGAGCTGCTTAGAGGTAATAATTATATTTACACGTGCAGCACACCTGCAGTTATATAAGCATTGATGTCATATTTTGGCTAGTAGCCAGCTTTGTCTATGTATAATATATAAGAGGAGAACCCTCATAGGAGCACAGTGGCGGCAAGCAGCAAGGATTGGACAGCGAGCAAGGGGAGCACGGTTGGCAGCTAGCTGGTGGTTCAGCTCATGACTGTGGCGGGGTGCACGTGTGAATGCTGTAATAATATCTGCAATAAAGGACTGTCAGAGATTCCGTCACCTCGCATATTCTTCCAATTGCTGGACAAAAAGAACCTGCCTTCATTGCATAACACATAGGCTCTTTTATTTATTTATATATCTATTTTTATTTTTTCCATTATAGTTTGCATTCAATATTTTATTTGTTTTAAGTATACAACATAGTGGTTAGAAATTTATATAACTTAAAATTTTTCTACAAAATTTTCCCCTGTTGTAGCATTTTAGGTTGAAATCTACTTTCTTTTCCTAAATAAATATTTTATTGTTTTTCTATTAGACTTGTCTCCATTTTTCTTTCTTTGCTCTATTTCGCTCATCCAATTCCCAAACCCATAGACAGTTCCCACCCTGTTGTCCATGTCCATGTGTCATTCCTATATGTTCCCTAACTAGTCCCTTCCCATCTTTCCACCCTTATCCACCTAGCCCCTCCCTCTGGGCATTGTCAATCTATTTCTTCTTTCCATGTCTCTGGTTCTATTTTGCCCATTTGTTTGTGTGTTCATTAGGTTCCTCTTATAGGTGAGATCATATGGTATTTGTCTTTTGCTCCCTGGCTTATTTCACTTAGCATAATGCTCTGAAGTTTCATCCATGCTGTCATAAAAGGTAGGAGTTCCTTCTTTCTTTCTGCTGTGTAGTATTCAATTGTGTAAATGTACCACATTTTTTTCATCCATTCATCCACTGATGGGCACTTAGGCTGTTTCCAGCACTTGGCTACTGTGAATAGTGCTGCTATGAACATGGGGTGCATAGGTTCTTTTGAGTTGGTGTTTCAGGATTTTTTGGGTAAAATCCCAGCAGTGAAATTGCTGGATCAAAAGGCAGTTCCATTTTTAGTTTTTTGAGGAAATTCCATACTGTTCTCCAAAGTGGCTGCACCAGTCTAAATTCTCACCAACAATGTATGGTTCCCTTTTCTCCACATCCTCACCAGTACTTGTTCCTTGTTGATCTTTTAATGATGGCCATTCTGACTGGCATGAGGTGGTACTTCATTGTGGTTTTGATTTACATCTCTCTGATGGCTAATGATGTTGAGCATTCTTTCACATATCTATGGGCCTTCTGTATGCCTTCCTTGGAGAAGTGTCTGTTCAGGTCCTCTGCCCGTTTTTAATTGGGTTGTTTATCTTCCTGGTGTTGAGTGGTATGAGTTCTTTATATATTTTGGAGAACAACCTGTTGTCTAAGGTATCATTGGCAAAAATGTTGTCCCAAACAATGGGGTCCCTTTTCATTTTGATGTTTTCTTTTGCTATATAAAAGATTTTTAATTTATGTAGTTCTATTAGTTTTTTTTTTTCTTTGTCTTCCTCGCCCAAGGAAATACGGTAGCAAAAATATTGCTACATGGCATATCTGAAATTTTACTACCTATGTTTTCCTCCAGGACTTTTATGGCGCCTCAACTTATATTTAAGTCTTTTATCCATTGCGAGTTTATTCCAGTGCATAGTGTAAGTTGTTAGTCTAGTTTCATTTTTTTGTATGTACCTGTTCAGACTTTCCAATACTATATATTGAAGAGGCTATTTTTATTCCATTTTATGCATCTGTCCCCTTTGTGAAATATTAATTTACCATAGAGATATGTTTATTTCTAGCACTTCTATTCTGTTCTATAGATCTATGTATCTGTTCTCATGCCAATATCAGACCATTTTGATTATAATGGCCTTGTATTATATTCTGATATCAGGTATTGTGATACCTCCTATTTTGTTCTTCTTTCTCAAGATTGCTGAGGCTATTCAGGGTCGTTTTTTGTTCCATGTAAATGTTTGAAATATTTGTTTAAGTCTGTGAAATATGTCATTCGTATTTTAATAGGGATTGCATTGAATTCATAGAATGCATTGGGTAGCATGAACATTTTAATGATGTTAAATCTTCCAATCCATGAGCATGGTATATGCTTCCATTTTTTTTGTATCTTCCTTAATATTTTTACTCAGTGTTCTGTAGTTTTCTGAGTACAGGTCTTTTACCTCTCTTGTTAAGTTTATTCCCTGGTACTTTACTTTTCCTGTTGCTACAGTAAATGGGATTATTTCTCTAGTTTCTGTTTCTGATATTTTATTGTTGGTATACAAAAATTCCCTCAATTTTTGAATATTGACTTTGTACCTTACTATTTTGCCAAATTCACTTATTAGGTCAAGTAGTTTTTTGGTGGAGCCTATAGGCTTCTCTATGTACACTATCATGTCATCTGCAAATAATGACAGTTGTATTTCTTTCTTTCCAATCTGGATGCCTTTTATTTCTTTTTCTTATCTTGTTGTGGCTAGAACTTCCAATACTATATTGAATAAAAGTGGTGAATGCACATCTTTGTCTTATTCCTGATCTTAAGGGGAAAAATTTTAGTTTTTGCCCATTGAGTATGATGTTGGCTGTAGGTTTCTTGTATGTGGCCTTTATTATATTGAGATATGCTCCCTCTATTCCCAGTTTGCTGAGTGTTTTTTATCATAAATTGGTCCTATAGTTTATCAAATGTTTTTTAGCACCTGTTGATATACTCATGTGATTTTTGTCTTTCATCTTGTTTATGTAATGTATTATGTTTATTGATTGGCAAATATTACACAATCCTTGCATCCCTGGGATGAATCCAACTTGATCATGGTGTATAATATTTTTAATGTATTGCTGGATCTGGATTGTTAATATTTTGCTGATAACTTTAGCATCTATGTTCATCAGTCATATTGGCCTGATGTTTTCTTTGTTGTTTCTACATGGTTTTAAATTAGTTAATACTGGTTTCATAAAAAGAATTTGGGACAACTGTAATTGAAAAATAAAAGTGGGGACTTCTGGCCAAGATGGAGAACTAGACAGATACACTGCATATTCCTCCACAACTAAGAAGGACTACAACTACCTCAAAACTAGAGACAACCAGAAATTCCAAAAAATAAAGCTGCACGAAAGTCCAGCAAGGAAAGATATAAAGAAGAAATATTCATTCAGACAGGTAGGAGGGGTGGAGCAGGAGCAGAGAGGACATGGTGCAGTGGTAGCAGCAGCAGTGGTAGGCAGGCAGAAAGCACAGTCACATATTTTTAAAAGTTGGGAGGAACCCCTAGGGAGTGCTTCCAGCACCAGACCAGACAGCACAGCTTATTGTCCTAGCACTGGGGAAATTAAAGCCTCATTGCTTTTGACTGAGCAAACCAGTCGGGCTTGGGGTGGAGGAAGAAACTGCTGGTCTCACAGAAGAGTCCACCTGTTTAAAGGGCCCCTACAATCCTACAACATCCCCAGACGCACCCACTCTGGGAACAACAGCCAGGGCAACAGCTAGAAAGGCACCAGGTTCATATGGGACTGGGAGAAGTGCCAGGAAAATGTGTAAGTCCTAGGCAAGCAGCATTTTTCCCTCTCAGACCCCTCCTCAACTCACAGCACCACAACATCGTGAAACGGGTCACCCTTTACTGACGAATACCTAAGGCTCTGCCCCTTACAACATAACAGGTGTGACAACTCTACACGGAGGCAAACAAACACAGGAACCTGTCAAGATGAGAAGACAGAGAAGTACGGCCTAAAAGGGAGAATGGATCAAGGTTCCAGTGGGAGAACTAAGTGATGATGAAATATTCAACCTAACATATGCAGAGTTCAAAACACTGGTGATAAAGATGCTGACAGGCTTGATAGATATGCTTAAGTACAGCAAACGCATAAGGGAAGAAGTGAAGGCTATGCTAAATGAAACAAAGGAAAATCCACACAAAACCAATGATGAAGGGAAGGAAACTGGGGTTCAGATTAATAACTTGGAACATAAGGAAGGTAAAAACAGTCAACCAGTACAGAATGAGGAAACAAGAATTGAAAAAGATTATAAGAGGCTTAGGAACCTCTGGGACAACTTTAAACATGCCAACATCTGAACCATAAGGGTGCCAGAGGAGAAGAGGAAGAGCAAGAAATAAAAAACTTATGTGAGAAAATAATGAAAGGAAACTCTTCAAATTTGGCAAAGAAAATGGACATACAAATCCAGGAAGCACAGAGTCCCAAACAAGCTAGACCCAAAAAGGACCACACCAAGACTCATCACAATTAAAATGCCAAAGGTGAAAGATAAAGAGAGAATCTTAAAAACAGCAAGAGAAAAGCAGAGAGTTTCTTTCAAAGGTGTGCCTGTAAGACTATCAGCTGATTTCTCAAAAGGAACTTTGCTGGCAAAAAGGTACTGGCAAGAATTATTCAATGTGATGAAAAAGCAAGGATCTACAACTAAGATTACTGTATTCAGCAAAACTATCATTTGGAATGGAAAAGTAGATGAAGTGCTTCCCAGACAAGGTAAAGCTAAAGGAGTTCATCATCACCAAGCCATTATTATATGAAATGTCAAAGGGACTTACTTAAGAAAAAGATCAAAATTATGAACATTAAAATGACAACAAACTCACAACTATCAACAACTGAATCTAAAAAATAAAAACAAAATCCAATTAAGCAAACCAGAATAGGAAGAGAATCATAGATGTGGAGGACATTTGAAGGGTTATCAGCTGGGAGGGGGGAGGGGGAAAAATGGAGATATGGTGCTGGGATTAAGAAGAATAACTGTTTGGTACAAAATAGACAGGGGGAAGTTGAGAATAATATAGGAAAGGGTGAAGCCAAAGAACTTATATTCATGACCCATGGACATGAACTAAGGGGGGTGGGATTGCTGGAGAGAAGGGGGTTACTGGGCAGAGAGGAGCAAAGGAGAAAAATATTGGGACTACTGTAACAATATAATCAATAAAATATACTTTAATAAAAGAAAAAGAGATTCTTGGGAAGATGGCAGCAGAGTAGGTAGCAGTGTTGTCTGCTCACTCTCATCATGGAAGGACTTGGGGTGCAAACACGGAGAAGGAAGAGAGAGTAAATGTGGATTTCAGACAGTGCGAACAGGGAAGGGAGTATGGGAGCAGCGTGAAGGAGGGTGGAAAGTTTGGCCATGCACTACAGGCTGAGTCACAGGGCCTCCAGGACTGGCGCATCTGCCACACTGCAGCCGAGGAGAGCAGCTGCTGACTGGCTCATTAGCCAGGAGCTGCTTGGAGGATTCCCCCTGCCAGGGGTGCACCGACCAGTGAAGTCTCACAAGGAGTCAGCGAGAGGGTTTCGCAGAAAAGGCCAGAGGCATAGGAGGACATTGAACAACCTGGTCTGGGAGAAACTGTATGAACTGAGTCTAGGTGGGGACCTCCCTGGTTGCAACCCAGGACTGAAAGCTCTGCACTCTGGGCGCACGTGGCGCTTACGCCAGGGCCCCACTAAGCAAAGGGATAGCTTTGAGCCACAGAGAGGGGCACATACGAGAAAGCTGCATCGGAACTGCAGACTCAGTGGGGAACCCTAGGCCAGCAGGTGGTGCATGCCCTGGCACTTTGAGCAATCGCGCCAGGGCCCTACCGTACAAAGAGGCAGTTTTTGAGGCGAAGAGAGGGGTGCATACAGGAAAGCTGCAGTGGAACTGCAGACTCAGTCGGGACCCGAGGTCAGCAGGTGGCGCGCGCAGGCGTATAGGGAGGGATGCGAGCAGATGCTGTATCTCAGAAATAGAGACAAGACTGGAAGCAGAACAGAGATTACTGGCATGCGCACACTGGCCCACCAGCAGAAAAATGTTGGTAGACAAGCCTGAGGAGGGCTGACCGTCCCGCAGGAGGGGACAACTAAAAGTGTCTCACAGCACAGTGACGGCAGGCCCACGAGTAAGAGACTAGCAACCCCAGAATCAAGCTGGATCTCCCCACAGCCAGCCAATCAACCAGAAAAGATTTGAAACCCATGGAATTTTGACCAGGGGAAGATCCAGAAAAGAAGGAGACTGCACCTAAAGGTCAAACTAAGTAAAAACTTTTTTTTTCACTTCCGGCCAAGACGGAGGCTTAGACGGACACTCTCGGTCTCCCTCTACAACTAGAGAGGAATACAACTACCTCAAAACAAAAGATAACGAGAAATTCCAGAAAATAAAACTACTAGGAAGTCCAATGTATGAAGTTATAAACCAGCGGCACTTATCGAGCAGGTAAGAGGAGCGAAGGTGGGCGGTGCTGTTTGCGGTAGCACCAGGGACAGCGGCAGGGAGAACGGTCCTGGCTGCAGTGGAGCCCCAGCAGCTCCTGACCCCAACGCTGAGAAAAGCAGCCACCGCATTGTCTCCAACGGTGAGGCCCAGAGGGCAGGAGGGCAGACCCGGTATACCAGCGGAGAATAACGGCAGCAATCCATCTTGGACCCCCGCCCCCACACAAAGCACCACAGCGCGGAGAAATAGGTTGCAGATCACTGTGGGTCGCCGGGTAGTGACGACAAAGCGCCACAGTACGGCGAAAACAAAAAAGGTGGCGGATCGCCACCCGTCACTGGGTTGTGATGAGTACACAGGCACTGCCCCCTATAGCTGGCCCAAAAAAGCAAAACGCATCTGTCAAAATGAGGCAGACAACTATAGAAATCCTGGTGGCGGAGCTCACCAGGCAACAGATGAAGAATCTGACAGATGAACAAATAAGAAACATGTCAGAGGCTCAGTTCAGGGCCATTGTTCTCAGTGGCTTACAGAATTAACAAAAGATTTGGAAAAAGACGAGAAATGATTGAAAAACAGTCATACTGAAAAGAACAAAACCACATATGAGACAGATGGTGAGAAAATAAAATCCAGAGTTCAAATCAACAAACTGGAACATAGAGAAGGAACAAACACTCAACCAATGTGGAGAGAGGAAACAAGAAGCAAGGAAAATGAGGAGAGGATCAGAAACCTCTGGGACAGCTATAAGAGACCCAATATAAGAATAATAGGATTACCAGAGGGCAAAGTAGAAGAACTAGAAATTGAAAAATTAAGTGAAAATATAATAAAGCAGAACTTCCCAAACTTGGGGAAGGAAATAGACTTACAGGTCCAGGAAGCACCGAGTTCCAGAAAAACTGGACCCAGGGAGAACCACTCCAAGACATATTACAATCAAATTGTCAAAAGTTAAAGATAAAGAGAGAATCTTAAAAGCAGCAAGAGAGAAGAGGAGAATTACGTACAAAGGGGTCCCAATTAGACTATCAGCTGACTTCTCAAGGGAGACCCTGCAGGCAAGAAGGGACTGGCAAGAAATATTCAAAATAGTGAAAATCAAGAATACTCTATTCAGCGAAATTGTCATTCAGAATAGAAGGACAGAGAAAGTGCTTCCAGGACAAAGTAAAACTGAAAGAGTTCATTAGATCCAAACCACTATTATATGAGATGTTAAAGGGACTTGTTTAGAAAAAGGAGGATCAAAACTATGAACACTAAAATGAAAACTGCAACACAAGAACCAACAACTGAAGCTAGGGAATTGAAACAAAGGCAAACTAAATAGGCAACGAAAGTGGAAAAAGAACTATAGGTATGGGAAAAATGTTGAAGGGAGGTCAGTAGGGAGGGGGAAGGGAGGGAGATGGTACAGGAATTAAGAAGCATAGTAGGAGGGAATGGAGTAAACAGGAAGAGGTTGAGAAGAGCTATATGCACAACCAATGGATATGGACTAAAAGAGGGGGACAACTGGAGGGAGGGGGGCCACTGGTTGGAGGGGAGCATAAGGAAGAAATATTGTGGCAACTGTAACAGTATAATCAATAAAACATAGTTTTTAAAAAACTTTCTTTTTTTCCCCTTTTTCTTTTTCTTTCCCTTCATTTAGTTTTCTTCCTTTTTTCTTCTTTTCTTTCTCTCTCTTTTTCTTTTTCTTTTTTTATTTTTATTTTTTTAATTAAAAAAAACTCTTTCTTTAATCTGTTTCCTACCTTTTATCCCTCCTATCATTTTTGTTTTAATTTTTGTTTGTCTGTTTTGTTTATCCTCCCTCTCACACTAAACATATAGCGTATAACTGCTATATAAACCTAATACTATATGCTCCCACTTTCTCGCTTCATTCTGCATTCTTCCCTTCCTTTTTAAACATACTGTGTAAATATTACTTGCTGTCTTGCATAGCCTTGACCTACTTGCTACTATTATTATTCTATCACCTTCCCTCTCAAAAATCATCTTTCTTTCATTTAAAACAACTCCTATCTGTTTCTCCTATAATATGAGTCTTAATCTCTCTACATTTATATTAATACTGGCTCATTTGCTGCTAATAGTGGGATTGTGGGTGGGGGATATTTTGGAGGGTGAGCGCTTCTTGCCTGTGTTGTGTGCTTATGTTTTAACAGCATCCCCACAAAAGAACTCAAGATAAGGTGGGCAGAGTGACTCTCAATCAACTAGCCAGAGGAAAGGATCCACCAAAGAGTAACTGAAATACAACCAGACAGCTTAAACAAATGGCATAAAGGGCAACACAGGAGCATTAGGCTCAGAAGATCAAAGAGACTACACCACTGAATCCTGCAGGTCTCCTATAAAGAATCTCAAATCACGAAAGTGGGAAATCAAATAAACAAAAACGGACAAGAAGAATTTAACATGAGAAGACACAGAAACAACCTCCCAATAAAGTGAAAAGAGGAATCCCCAGAAAGAGAGATAGATGGAATAGACATAAGCCAACTATCAGACATGGAATTAAAAAAAAATGGTTACAAAGAAACTCAATGACCTTGACAACCTCAACGAAAACTATGACAAACTCCAGGGAAATTACCAACAACTCAAAGGAAACTACAAAGAATTGCAAAGAAGCCACAAGGAACTTATGGAGAACTACACCAGCATAAAAAAAGGACATAGAAACTATTAATAAGAACCAGGAAGAAATGAAGAATACAATTTCTGAACTGAAGAACACAGTAGAATTAATCAAAAGTAAGCTAAATGAAGGAGATCAGATCAGTGAATTAGAGGACAATGTAGAAAAAAATTCCCAGACAATACAAGAAAATGAAAAAAGATTTGAAAAGGATGAAGAGAGTTTAAGAGAACTGCAGGAAAACATGAGACTAAAAAAACATTAGAATCATAGGGATACAAGAAGGAGAAGAGGAGGAAAAATGAAAAGAAAACCTGATTGAAAAAGTAATAATAGAAAAATTTTCTAACCTGATGAGAGAAAAAGTCATGCAAATCCAGGAAGCACAGAGGGTCTCAATGAAGATGACCTCAAAAAGGCCCACTCCAAGGCACATCATAATTAAAATGGCAACATTCAAAGAGAAAGCGAGAATCCTAAAAGCAGCAAGAGAAAAATAGCAAATAACATACAAGGGAGCACCGATAAGGCTATCAACTGACTTCTCAACAGAAACACTACAAGCCATAAATGAATGGCAAAAAATATTTAAAGCAATGAGAAACAAAAGCCTACAACCAAGACTACTCTACTCAGCAAGGCTCTCTTTCAAAATGGAAGGTGAAATAAGGAGTTTCTCCGACAAAGGAAGACTAAAAGAATACATCTCCACCAAAGCAGCATTGCAAGAGATGCTAAAGGGAATGCTTTAAGAAAAAGAAGAAGAAGAGATCCAAGATGGCGGAGGAGTAAATGGAAGCTACACTAACCTCCTCCCAGGACCAGTCTGGATTTACAACTTAATTTTGGAGAAATCATCTGGAACAACCAACGAGCACTAGCTGGAAAGAAGTCTTATAACCACGGAGAGAGAGAAAAGGCCGCTACATCACAACGTGACCGGTAGGGAGTGCGGAGACGCAGAAGGGCTGGCTGGGCTCACATGGGTGGCAGCTGAAGGAACTGAGAAACAGCTCAGCAGCCGGGGATTCCCCCTGAGAAGGGCAGGGTCTAAACCCCCAGCTGGGCTTCCCAGCCTACAGCAACAGAGTGGAAATTAAAACAGAATCAGCTGTGAAAAGCGAAAAGCCACAGGGTTTCTTGCTAGCCGGAGAGAAACAGCAGGAGAAAAAGAGCTCTTAAATGGATCACATACGAAAATATTTTGGCCACCACTTACCCTGGGCTCAAGCAGAGGGAAGGCAGAGAGGACTGGAGACACTTGGGGAGAGTTTAGCACGGTGGCTTTGAGGGGAGAACTGGAGGAGCACCCGACTGGGTCCCAGTGCTGACTCATCCCCAGTACTGCGGGTAGACCATTCCCCTCCAAGTGGCGTCAGCCTGAGGGGAAGCAAAAGCCCTGCCTACAGGAATTAAGCTGCCACACCCACAGTCCTTAAGCCTGACAGTTAATCACAGATTGAGCAGATTAATAATCAAAGAAGACAGACAACAGCAGTAGATCCCTGGAAGTCTCCAACAGGCTGCCTAGGGCCAGACTGGTACATGATCTGACGCCACCAGAGGCAGATCCAGGAAGTGCTGATCATTCTAGGAAGCACCAACAAACAATAGGAGTCAAAAAAATGGGGAGACAGAGAAACAACCTCCCATCAAAAGGAAAGGTAGAATCCCCAGAAAGAGTGCTAAATGAAATAGAGGGGAGCGAACTATCAGATATGGAATTCAAAACATGGATTATGGAGAAGCTGAATGAGCTCAGCGGAAACTACAAAGAACTCCAGAAAAACTACAAGGAACTCACAGAAAATTACGTGAGCATGAAAAGGACATAGAAGCTATCAATAAGAGCCAGGAGGAAATGAAGAATACGATCTCTGAATTGAAGAACACAGTAGAAGGAATTAAAAGCAGGCTAGAGGAAGCAGAAGATCGGATCAGCGAGCTGGAGGACAACCTACACAAAAACTCCCAGACAATGCAACAAAATGAAAAAAGACTGAACAAGACTGAAGAGGTTCTAAGACAGCTTCATGACAACATGAAACGTAATAATATCTGTATCATAGGAATTCCAGAAGAAGAAGAAGAAGAGCAAGGGATAGAAAACCTCTTTGAAAAACTAATGACAGAAAACTTCCCTAACATGACGAGAGAAAGAGTCACACAAGTCCAGGAAGCACAGAGGGTCCCAATGAAGATGAACCCCAACAGGACCACCTCAAGACACATCATAATTAAAATGGCAACATTCAAAGACAAAGAGAGGATCCTAAAAGCAGCAAGAGAAAAACAACTAATAACATACAAGGGAGCTCCAATAAGGCTATCATCAGATTTCTCAGCAGAAACACTACAAGCCAGAAGGGAATGGCAAAATATATTCCAAGCAATGAAAAACAAAGGCCTACAACCAAGAATACTAAACCCAGCAAAGCTCTCATTCAAAATGGAGGGTGAAATAAGGAGCTTCCAAGACAAAAGAAGGCTAAAAGAATACATCTCCACCAAACCAGCAATGCAAGAGATGCTAAAGGGTCTGCTCTAAGAAGATAAAGAAACAGAGAGAGACAGAGAAGAATACGAGTACAAAGGGGAAAAATGACAATGAATAAGTACTTATCGGTAATAACCTTAAATGTAAATGGATTAAACGCTCCAATTAAAAGACATAGGGTAGCTGAATGGATTAGAAAGAATGACCCACATATATGCTGTCTACAAGAGACCCACCTTAGAACAAAAGATCTACACAGACTGAAAGTAAAGGGATGGAAAAAAGTATTTCAAGCAAATGGGCATGAAAAAAAAGCCAGGGTAGCAATACTTATATCAGAGAAAACAGATTTCACAGCAAAGTCCATAAAAAGAGACAAAGAAGGGCATTTCATAATACTTAAGGGAAAAATCCATCAAGAAGATATAACCCTTATAAATATATGTGCACCCAACTTAGGAGCACCCAAATATATAAGGAAACTTTTGAAAGACTCCAAGAAAGATATAGACAACAACACACTCATAGTAGAGGACTTTAACACCCCATTGTCAACAATGGACAGATCTTCGAAGCAAAGAAACACCAAAGATATTGAGGCACTGAACAACACTCTAGATCAAATGGACTTAGTCGATATATATAGAAGTTTTCACACCAAAGAAGCAAAATATACATACTTCTCAAGTGCACATGGAACATTTTCAAAGATAGACCACATGGTAGGACACAAAACAAGCCTTAACAAATTCAAGAAAATTGAAATTATATCAAGCATCTTCTCAGATCACAATGGCTTAAAATTGGAAATCAACCTCAAGGAAAAAATTCAAAAACATTCAAACTCATGGAGAATGAATAACATGCTATTAAATAATGAATGGGTTAACAATGACATCAAGGAAGAAATCAAAAAGTTTCTGGAAACTAATGATAATGAACACACAACAACCCAAAACCTATGGGATACAGCGAAAGCAGTCCTGAGAGGAAAGTTCATAGCAATACAGGCCTACCAAAAAAAGCTAGAGGAATATCTAATAAAAAATTTAACCCTACAGCTACAAGATCTAGAGGAAGAACAACAAGCAAAGCCCAGATCAAGTAGAAGGAAGGAAATCATCAAGATCAGAGCACAATTAAATGACATAGAGTCTAAACTAACAATTCAAAAGATCAACAAAAGTAGGAGCTGGTTCTTTGAAAAAATAAACAAAATTGACAAGCCTTTAACCAGGCTCATCAAGAAAAAAAGAGAGACGACCCAAATAAATAAAATCAGAAACGAAAGAGGAGAAATCACAACTGATACCACAGAAATACAAAGGATTATAAGAAATTATTACGAACAACTGTATGGCAAGAAATTTGACAACCTAGAGGAAATGGACAAATTCCTGGAAACCTATAGTCTTCCCAAACTGAATCAAGAAGAAGCAGAAAGTCTGAATAGACCAATAACAGCTAGTGAAATTGAAGCAGTAATCAAAAAACTCCCAGCACACAAAAGCCCTGGACCGGATGGCTTCACAAGTGAATTCTACAAAACATTTAGGAAAGAACTAACTGCTATCCTTGTCAGACTATTCCAAAAGATACAAGAAGAGGGAAGACTGCCAAACTCATTCTATGAAGCCAGTATAACCCTAATTCCAAAACCAGGTCAAGACACAACAAAGAAAGAAAACTACAGGCCAATATCGCTGAGGAACATAGATGCTAAAATCCTCAACAAAATATTGGCAAACCGGATCCAGCAACACATTAGAAAGATCATACACCACGATCAAGTAGGATTCATCCAAGGGATGCAAGGATGGTTTAACATTCGCAAATCAATAAATGTAATACACCACATAAACAAAATGAAAGACAAAAACCACATGATAATATCAATAGATGCAGAAAAAGCATTTGATAAAGTACAACACCCATTTATGATAAAAACTCTCAGCAAAATGGGAATAGAGGGAGCATACCTCAACATAATAAAGGCCATATATGAGAAACCTGAAGCCAACATCATACTCAATGGGCAAAAACTGAGAGCATTCCCCCTGAGATCAGGAACAAGACAAGGATGTCCGCTCTCCCCACTCCTATTCAATATAGTCTTGGAAGTTCTAGCCACCGCAATCAGACAAGAAAGAGAAATAAAAGGCATCCAAATTGGAAAAGAGGAAGTAAAACTGTCATTATTTGCAGATGACATGATAGTGTACATAGAAAACCCTATAGACTCCACAAAAAAACTACTCGACCTAATAAGTGAATTCGGCAAAATAGCAGGATACAAAGTCAATATTAAGAAATCAAAGGCATTTTTATACACCAGCAATAAAAACTCAGAGATAGAAACTGAAAGAAAAATCCCATTTACCATAGCAACAAGAAAAATAAAATACCTAGGAATAAACTTAACCAAGGAGGTAAAAGACCTGTACTCAGAAAACTACATAACACTGAAGAAAGAAATTAAAGAAGATACAAATAAATGGAAGCATATACCATGCTCATGGGTGGGAAGAATCAACATCATTAAAATGTCCATACTACCCAAAGCAATTTATAGATTCAATGCAATCCCTATTAAAATACCAGCAACATATTTCACAGACCTAGAACAAATGCTTCAAAAATTTATATGGAACCAAAAGAGAGCCCGAATAGTCACAGCAATTTTGAGGAAGAACACAGTAGGAGGAATCACAATACCTGATATCAAACTATACTACAAGGCTACGGTAATCAAAACAGTCTGGTACTGGCATAAAAACAGACATATAGATCAATGGAATAGAATAGAGAGCCCAGAAATAAACCCAGGTTCATATGGTCAACTAATATTTGACAAAGGGGGAAAGAACATCAAATGGAGTGAAAAGAGCTTCTTTAACAAATTGTGTTGGGAGAACTGGACAGGGACATGCAAAAAAATGAAAGTAGACCACCAACTTACACCATACACCAGAATAAACTCAAAATGGATCAAAGACTTAAATGTAAGCCGTGATACCATAAAAGTCCTAGAGGAAAAAATAGGCAGGAAAATTTCAGATATCCCACATAGCAACATTTTCACTGATATATCTCCTAAGGCAAGGGAAATAAAGGAAAGAATAAACAAATGGGACTACATCAAACTAAAAAGTTTCTGCTCAGCTAAAGAAAACATCAGCAAGATGAAAAGGAAACCAACCATATGGGAAAATATATTCGCCAATGACATCTCAGACAAGGGATTGATCTCCAAAATATATAAAGAACTCATATGACTCAACACCAAGAAGACAGACAACCCAATTAAAAAATGGGCAAAGGACCTGAACAAACACTTCTCCAAAGAAGACATACAGAGGGTCCATAGACATATGAAAATATGCTCAACATCACTAGCCATCAGAGAGATGCAAATTAAAACCACAATGAGATACCACCTCACACCAGTCAGAATGGCCATAATCAACAAATCAACAAACAACTTGTGCTGGAGAGGATGCGGAGAAACGGGAACCCTGGTGCATTGCTGGTGGGAATGCAGACTGGTGCAGCCACTATGGAAAACAATATGGAATTACCTCAAAAAACTAAAAATGGAACTGCCTTTTGAACCAGCAATTCCATTACTGGGATTATATCCAAAAAATCCTGAAACACCAATTCAAAAGAATCTATGCACTCCAATGTTCATAGCAGCACTATTTACAATAGCCAAGTGCTGGAAACAACCTAAATGCCCATCTGTAGATGAGTGGATCAAAAAACTGTGGTACATTTACACAATGGAGTTCTATGTAGCAGAAAGAAAGAAGGAACTTCTACCATTTGCAACAACATGGATGGAACTAGAGAGAATTATGCTTAGCGAAATAAGCCAGGCAACGAAAGAAAAATACGTTATGCTGTCACCTATTACAGGAAACTAATGAACAACACAAACAAATGAGCAAAATTGAACCAGAGGGCATAAGCCTATGACCGCATTACCTCAGTGATTGTCTGTACGCATAAGCCTCACTTAATCCTCTCTGCAGCGCTGCCTCCTGAGACTCAACGGTTTGGCTGAACTAAGTGGCTGGAACACAACAAGGATGCCAACCTGCTAAACCAAGCACGCCGTTGTCCGGAGACAGCCAACTGACCTGGAGTCTGCACAATCCTTCCCCATGTGGGAAGGCCACCCTCCCCTCCACACCCCCACTATTATTAGGGATTTCTGGACCCAAGGGTAGGTAGGACGATGACCATGTCCAGCTTGAAGCAGCTAGAGGAGCTTGAGACCTTCGCCCATTGTCCTTTACAAGATTACAAAGGGTCTTAATATCTGAGAGGGAGGGATAGTTATTTTTTACGAACCATGGGTACGGACTTGGGGGGGATGCTGGGGGAGGGAGATACTGGGTGGAGGGGAGTAAAGGGGAAAAAATTGGAACTACTGTAACAACATAATCAATAAAATATACTTAAAAAAAAAAGAAAAAGAAAAAGAAGAAGAGTACAGGAACACAAGTACAAAGGGAAATGAATAAATACATGTCAATAATAACCTTAAATGTAAATGGATTAAATGCTCCAGTTAAAAGACATAGGGTAACGGAATGGATATGAAAACATGACCCACATATATGCTGTCTACAAGAGATACACCTCAAAACAAAAGATTTACACACACTGAAAGTGAAGGGATGGAAAAAAGTATTTCAAGCAAATGGACATGAAAAAAAAAAGCTGTGGTAGCAATATTTATATCAGACAAATCAGATTTCATAGCAAAGGCCATATAAGGAGACAAAGAAGGACATTACATAATAGTTAGGGAAAAATCCATCAATATATAACCCTTGTAAACATATATGCACCCAACATAGGATCACCCAAATATGTAAGGAAATTTTTGAAAGACTTCAGGAAGGATATAGACAACAACACACTCATAGTAGGGGACTTTAACACCCCATTGTCAACAATGGACAGATCTTCGAAGCAAAGAAACATCAAAGATATTGAGGCACTGAACAACACTCTAGATCAAATTGACTTAGTTGATATATATAGAACTTTTCACCACAAAGAAACAAAATATACATTCTTTTCAAGCCAAGTATAGTGGGCAAAAGGGTTTTGGACAGGTATGATGTGCCTGGCACACCTTCCTCCAAATAAGCCTTTTTTTTTCCCCCTAATGGGGAACATTAAAAAATTAATATCTGCCTTTTGTCATCTAGTGGTTATGGTTTGAATGATGTCCTTTAGCCTTGTTGCCAAATCTGTTGCCCCCAGAATACAATAAAGATGCCAGCCTGTTAATCCAAGCACGCCATTCCTGGGGACAGCCAACCAACCTGGAGTCTGCAAGATCCTTCCCCACCCTCCCCTTCACTCCCCCACTCTTATTAGGGAATTCTGGACCCAAGGGTAGGTAGGACAATGACCATGCCCAGCTTGAAGCAGCTAGAGGAGCATGAGACCATTGTCCATTGTCCTCTATAAGATTATAAAGGATCTTAAGTTTGAGAGGGGAGGATTGTTATAAAAAATTAATTAATTAATTAATTTTAAAAATAATAATAATATAGGAAAGGGAGAAACTGGAGAGCTTGTGTGCATGTCCCATGGACATGGACTGGGGGTGGGGGGTGGGACTACTGGAGGGGGGCTGCTGGGTGGAGGAAAGCAGGGGGTAAAATATTGGAACTATTGTGACAATATAATTAATAAAATATACTTAAAAATAAAAATTTTAAAAATTAAAAAAGAAAAGAAAAAGAAAAAGGTCTTTAAATAAATAAATAAATAAGCTTTTAAACAATTTTGGGAGTCCTCCGTATTCTTGAATTTTTTGGAATAGTTTGAGAAGGATAGGAGTTAGTTTTTCTTTAAACATTTGGTAAAATTCACCTGTGAAACTGTCCAGTCCAGGGCTTTTGTATGCCAGGACTTTTTTGATTACTACTTCAATTTCACTAGTTGTTATTGGTCCTTTCAGGCTTTCTGCTTTTTCCTGATTCTATAAATTTGTCCATTTTCCCAGGTTGTCAAATTTCTTGTCATAGAGTTGTTCATTGTAATTTATTACAATCCTTTGTATTTCTATGGTATTGGTTGTAACTTCTACTCTTTTGTTTCTGATTTTATTTATTTGTGTCTTTTCTTTTCTTTTCATCTTGTCAATTTTGTTTTTCTTTTCAACGAACCAGCTCCTGAATTTATTGATCTTTTGACTTGTTCTTTTAGTCTCTATGTTATTTAATTATGCTCTGATCTTGATTATTTTCTTCCTTGTTCTTGCTCTGAGCTTTGTTTCTTGTTGTTCCTATAATTGTTGTAAATGTAGGGTTAGGTTGTTTATTTGAGGTTCTTCTATCCTTTTTAGGTAGGCCTGTATTGCTATGAACTTTCCTCAGGACTGCCTTCGCTGTGTCCCATAGGTTTTGGGCTGTTGTGTGTTCATTTTCATTTGTTTCCAGAAATGTTTTTATTTCTTCCTTGATCTCATTGTTAACCTATTCATTATTTAATAGCATGTTATTTATTCTCCATAAATTTGAATTTTTTCCTTGAGGTTGGTTTCTAGTTTCAAGCCCCTGTGATCTGAGAAGATGCTTGATATAATTTCAATTTTCTTGAATCTGTTGAGGCTTGTTTTGTATCCTACCACGTGGTCTATCTTTGAAAATGTTTTGTATGCATTTGAAAGAATGTATATTTTGCTGCTTTGGGGTGAAAGGTTTTGTATATATCAATTAAGTTCATTTGATCTAGAGTGCTGTTCAATACCACAATATCCTTGTTGATTCTTTGATTGGAAGATCTATACATTGTTGACTGAGGTGTTAAAATCTCCTACTGTGAATGTGTTGCTGTTGATATGTTTCCTGAAGTTCTCCTAGATTTTTCTTATGTATTTAGGTGCTCCTATGTTGAATGCATATATGTTTACAAGGGTTATATCTTCTTGACAGATTACTCCTTTAAGTAATATATAATGTCCTTCTCTTTCTCTTTGTATGGCCTTTGTTTTGCAATCTACTTTGCTGATATAAGTATTGTTATTCTAGGTTTTTTGTTTGTTTGTTTGTTTTTAATGTCTGTTTGCCTGGAATATATTTTTCCATCCCTTCACTTTTAGTCTGTGTAGATCTTTTGTTCTGAGGTGGATCTCTTGTAGACAGCATATATGCAGGTCATGCTTTCTAATCTATTCAACTACCTTATGTCTTTTGGTTGGAGCATTTCATCCATTTACATTTAAGGTTATTATTGATAGGTAGCTATTCATCGCCTTTTTTTCCCTTGTACCTGTGTTTCCCCACCACCACCTTTTTTTCTTTATCTTCTTAAAGCAGTCCCTTTTGCATTTCTTGCAAGGCTGGTTTGGTAGAGATGTATTCTTTTAGCCTTTTTTAGGTCTGGGAAATTCATCATTTTGCCTTCCATTTTAAATGAGAGCCTTGTTGGATAGAGCAGTTATGGTTGCAGTCATTTGCTTTTCATTGCTTGGAATATTTCTTGCAATTCTCTCTGGCTTGTAGTGTTTCTGTTGAGAAATTAGCTGATACCCTTATTGGAGCTCCTTTGTATGTTACTAGCTATTTCTTCCTTGCTGCCTTATGATTCTCTCTTTGTCTTTAAACTTCGTTATTTTAATTATATGTGTCTTGGAGTGGGACTCTTTGGGTTCATCTTCATTGGGACCTTCTGTGCTTCCTGGACTTGTGTGATGTTTTTCTCTCATCAAGTTAGGGAAGTTTCTGTCATTACTTTTTCAAACAGGCTTCCTCTCCCCTGCTCCTCTTCTTCTCCTTCTGGTATCCTTATAATATGAATATTATTATGTTTCTTGCTTTTCTGCAGCTCCCTTAAGCCCTCTTCATTCTTGTTCCTTCATTTTTTGTGTTGTGGCTCTGTCTGGGAATTTTTTTATACCTTGTCCTCCAGCTTACTAATTTAATCCTCTGTTTTATCTAGCTTGCTTTTACTTTCTTCTACTGTGTACTTCATTTCAGATATTGTATTATTCACTTCCTCCTGATTCTTACTGATAGTTTCTATGTCCTTTTTCACCCTGGTGTATTTCCCATTAAGCTCCTTGTACTTCTCACTGAGCTCCTTGATCATCCTTGTAACCATTATTTTGAGTTCAGTCTCTGATAGTTTACCTGCCTCTATTTCATTTAGCAGTCTTTCTGGGGATTCCTCCTTTCCTTTTGATTGGGGGTCACTTCTTTGTCTCCCCATTTTAGGTGACTCTTCTTGTTTGTTTCTACATATTAGATTGATTTGCTTTGACTCCCTATCTTTGTGGTGTGATCCTCTGTGGTAGGAGACCTGTGGGACTCAGTGGAGCAGTTTCCTTGACTGACTGAGCTGAATGCTCTTGGGATGCCTTTTATGCCATTTGTTTGGGCTCTCTGGTTGTAGTTGTGTTTTGGTTACTGGGTCATTCTTTGGTGGGTCCTTCCCTACAGCTGGCTGACTGAGAGTCACACCAACCAGCATATCTTATATGCTCTTGTATAGGGGCTGCTGGAACAAAACCATACAACCCTGAAAATAAACCCACACCTGTATAAATAATCCCACCTGCAACCACACTCTCAACAGCAAATGAGCAAATATTTTTAAAAAATTAAAATATTGAGACTATTATAAGAAAGAAAAAATGAATATGAGATGACTAACTGAAATAAAAATGATTTTGAGAAGATCAAGGGAGGAGAAATAATAAGAGCAAGGAATAGAAACAAGGCAAAGAAAGAAAGTAAGTAATATTTAACCTCATAGATTTTTAAAAAGGGAAGAAAAAAGGCAGATTGGAGTAAGAAAAGAAAAGAGTACAGCATTAGGTTTAAACAAAAACATGAAAATTTTAAAGTGAAAAAAATAGAAACCAAATTGAAGAAAAAGATCTACCACAGCAATATCAACAACAAATGAGCAAAGATTAATATAGATGGAATGGGAATAAGAAAAGAAAAAAAGAAAAGTTTATGAGATGTCTAGAGGAAATAAAAGTGATTTTGATAGGCTAGAAGGAGAAGGAATATTAAAATTGAGAAATGAAAACCAGTCTAAGACCAAGAAAATTAAAATTTAAAGTGAAAAAAAGGACAGGGCTGGAGGAAGGCAAAATGGAATAAGAGAGGAGAATGTTAAAATTTAAGAGTTGAAACACAAAAATAGTGAAGATCTAGAAATAAAATCGATGAAATGCAAGAGCAGCCACCATATCAACAACCAATGAACAAAGATTGATAAAAATGGAGAGAGAATCAGGGTATTTTAAGAAGAGGAAGAAGAATGTGAGATGACTAATGACAAGAAAAATTGTTTTGAGGGGCAGGAGGGGTAGAAATAGTAATAGTGTGGAATAAAAACAAGTCATAGCAAGAGAAAAATAAATATTAAAACAAAAATAGGAAGAAGAAGGAAGAAGGTAAAATGGAGTAAATGAAGGGACAAGCAAAATATGAGGTTTGAAATAAACTAAAATATAAAAACTAGTGAAATAATAGTTACAAACTTGATGGAAAAGAAATGAATGTTAAAAAGCTCTGCAGGAGAGGAAGTCATGAAGAAGACCATAGTAGAATTAGTCTTAGTAGAATCCAGCATTTACCACTGTTTTCTCTTTCTTGATCCACCCCTGGTAATGTCAGATGTGTCCTAGTCTGTCCCTAGGCAGTCTGTTTAAAACTACAAGCGATTCACAGTCTGTAGCTATCTGCTTCAGATTTGGCTGGTCCCCACTGTTCTGTACTACCAGCTTTCCATCAACCCTGGACTCAGAAGTAGTTCCTTTTATGACCTGAGAGGACTGTCAGTACTTTCTCTACTTGCCTCCAGAGAAGGCCACTGGTGCAATTGGGAGGGTGGGAACCCTGTGTCACCCACAGTGGGCACTGTTCAATCTTCAGGGAAGGTGGTGGGAGTGTTTCCCTACCTACCCCCTAATCATATGTCTTGCCTGTCTCAGTCTTTCCAATAATATATGGTTTCAGGTGAATTAGCTGCCCGTTTCTTGTGATAGGCCAATCTGTGTAAAAGGGGCAGCTCTTTCTCGTTTGGCACAGACAACAGCTATGTCTATGTACCAAGGCTGGGCAGGGCCCTGAACACCCCTTGTTGCACCTATCTCTTATCTCTTGGCCCTGATCCCAAGGAACAGTGTAGCTCATAGTGTCTGGTAATGGGCCCTTTCAGAGCTTTTTCTTCTTTCCTTTGTGGAAATATGCCCAGCAGGGGGCTCTTGAGCCTGGCTTCACTGATCCGCAGAGCATGTAATCCAGCAAGTAAGGGTTGGGCTTGCCCATCTGTGAGGAAACCTGCCTGGCTGTGCCAATCTTAGGCATGCAGCTCCTGGCCTTCCAGTCCCCAGTCTCCTGCTCTTGCTGGAGAGTTGGGCCTGAACTCACCACTCTATGGTCTCCTGTTCACCAGCCATGCTGGGTTGAGTCTCCTGTCCCTTCATGGTGACTCTAGCCCTCTGAGTGCTTTGCAGAGTCACTGTACATGTATGCACATGAGCACTGGGTCCCTGCTGAGTCTCAAGTCTCACTTTAATTCCTCTTTTAAAAGTTTCTGTGTGGCTCTCCTACACTACAGCTCTGAATCCTGGGGGAACCGTTCTCTATACATTACCAAAAATCTCTTAAGTCTCTCAGTCAGGACTGGCCACCGGCTATCAGGGCCTCCAACAGTTTTAGATAGAGTTTCTCTCTGGAACTCTCCCAGATGGCACTGGGAAGAGCCCCACAGCAATACTCTAACATGAGGCAGTGTCAGAGTGCATCCGCCACACTTGCTGCACTTGCTGCTCCCTCCAATGGTTCTAAGGCTTAGACAGGCCTGCTTCCATTTCTCTCTGCTCCCAGGGCTCAGAACTCCTGAGCTGCTCTGCAACCACCCTGACTCTGAGCAGCCAGAAGTGTTGGGTTGAGTTGTGGCAATGGCTTTTGCTCTGCTAGGGGAGCCTGGGCCATCCACTGCCAAGTTCTCAGCAGGTGGAAAGGCTCCTGTGCACTCACACACTCCCTGCACTCCCATCTGTATACGCTTTCACTCACGCATATTCTCACTCCCTCTCTGGTGTATTTTTGAGTTGGCTACTCTGTGGTTTAGCTGCAAGATTGGACCAGGACTGGGAGAAAGTGAACAGAGCTTCCAGCTGCTCTGCAGCCATCTTGGATCTCTCTACAATATATTATTTATCCAGTCATCTATTGCATGACACTTTGGTTGACTCTATATCTTGGTCACCATAAGTAATGCTGCAATGATCATAGGAATGCATATATCTTAGCAAATACATATTCTTGAGATTTTTAGGTACATACCAAGGAGAGGGATTGCTGGGTTATATGGGAAGTCTATTTTGTTTTTAAGGAATGCCATTTGTTTTCCATAGTGGTTGTACCAGTTTACATTTCCACCAGCAATGAATGAGGGTTCCTTTCTCTCTACAACTTCTCTCCAAGATTTGTTAATTGTTTTGTTGATAATAGAAGCCATTCTAGCAGGTGTGAGGTGGTATTTAATTGTAGTTTTGATTTGTATTTCCTAATAACTAATAAAGTTGAACATCTTTTCATGTATCTGATAGCTGTTTGTATGTCTTTTTGTGAAAGGTGTCTATTCAGTTTTTCTGAATTGTTTGTTTGGTATTAAGTTGTATGAGTTCTTTATAAATTTTGGATATTAGCACATTGTCTGAGCTGCTATTTGCAAATAGTAACTCCCATTTGGTTGGTTATCTTTTTGTTTTGTTGCCAGTCTCTTTTGCTGTGCAGAAGCTTTTAGTTTTTATTTTTATGTCCCTAGTTATTAGTGATGTTAGCATTGTTTCATCTGTTTATTGTTTGTTAGTATGTCTTCTTTGAAAAAAATGTCTGTTTAAGTAATTTGCTCATTTTTAAATTTGATGTTTGTCTTGCTGAGTTCTGAGTTGTAGGAGTTCTTTATACATTATAGATACTAACCCTTATTAAATATATAATTTGCATTATATACAAATATATACATATACATTACAAATATAATTTCTCCCATTGTGTGAGTTGTCTTTTCACTCCCTTGATCCTGTCATAATGCAAAAAATGTTTTAATTTTGTTGGAGTTCAGTATAACTATTTTTAAATTTATTGCTGGTGCTTTGATAACCAAAGAAATTATTCCAAGCCAAATCTAAGATTATAAAGGTTTACCTCAATTTTCTTCTTTCTTCTTTGAATTTTAAGTTTTAACTCTTATATTTAGGTCTTTAAGTCATTTGGAGTTAATTTTTAGATATGGTGTGAGGTAAGGGTTCAAATTTTATTTTCACATGAGAATATCCAATAGTCCTATCACCATTTGTTGATAAAACTATTCTTTTTCCCATTTTAATGGTACCCTTGTTGAAAAATCAATCGACCTTAATGTATGGGTTTATTTCTTAGACTCTTAATTCTATGTCAACACTGCACTGTTTGGATTACTATTGCTTTGTAGTATATTTTGGAATCAGGAAGTATGTTTTGGCTATTTGGGGCCTTTACAATTCCTTAGAATTGTAGGATCTGATTTTTAATTTCTTTTTTTATTATATTTTATTGATTATGTTGTTGCAATAGTACCAGTTCTTTTTTCCTTTGCTCCGTTCTCCAGTTCCCCACTTGCCTCCAGCAATCCCATCCCATTTAGTTTATGTCCATGGGTTATGCATATAAGTTCTTTGGCTTCACCCTTTCCTATATTATTCTTAATGTCCCCCTGTCTATTTTGCTCTACCAATTATGCCTGTTAATCCTTGCACCATTTCCCCATCCCCACCCCTTCCCTCTCCCTGCTGATAACCCTCCAAATGATCCCATACCTATAATTCTGTTTCTATTCTGGTTTGCTTAGTTGGATTTTGTTTTTATTTTTTAGATTCAGTTATTGAGAGTTGTGAGTTTGTTGTCATTTTAGTGTTCATAGTTTTGATATTCTTTTTCTTAAATTATTTCCTTTAAAAATTCATATAATAATGGCTTGGTAATGTGAACTCCCTTAGCTTTACCTTGTCTGGGAAGCACTTCATCTGCCCTCCCATTCTAAATGATAGCTTTGCTGGATAGAGTAATCTTGGTTGTAGGTCCTTGTTTTTCATCACCTTGAATACTTCTTACCAGCCCCTTCTCGCCTTCAAAGTTTCTTTTGAGAAATCAGCTGAAAGTCTTATATGCACCCCTTTGTAGGTAACTCTCTGCTTTTCTCTTGCTGCTTTTAAGATTCTCTCTTTATCTTGAAACTTTAGCATTTTAATTATGCTGTGTCTTGGTGTGGCCCTCTTTGGGTCTAACTTGTTTGGGACTCTGTGCTTACTGGACTTGTATGTCTATTTCCTTTGTCAAATTTGGGAAGTTTTTTTCATTATTTTCTCACATAAGTTTTCAATTTCTTGCTCTTCCTCTCCTCCTTTCAGCAACCCTATGGTTTGGATGTTTGCACGTTTAAAGTTGTCTCAGAGGTTCCTAAGCCTCTCCTCAATTTTTCAATTCTTGCTTCCTCATTTTGTACGGGTTGACTGATTTTTTCTTCCTTATATTCCAAATCATTTATTTGAATCCCAGTTTCCTTCTCTTCACCACTGGCTTTGTGTGGATTTTCCTTCTTTTCATTTAGCATAGTCTTCACTTCTTCCCTTATGCATTTGCCATACTTAAGCATATCTGTCAAGCCTGAGCATCTTTATCACCAGTGTTTTGGACTTTGTGTCTGTTAGGTTGGCTATCTCCTTGTCTGTTAGGTTGGATATCTCCTCATCGCCTAGTTCTCCCACTGGAATCTTGATTCATTCTTTCTTTGGGCCATACTTCTCTGTCTCCTCATCTGGACAGGCTCCTGTGTTTGCCTCTGTTTCTTAGGTAAAGCTGTCACTCCTGTTACATTATGAGGGGTGGAGCCTTAAGTATTCATCAGTATGGGTGACCCGTTTCACCATATTGTGGCACTGTACATGGGGAAGGGGTCTGAGAAGGAACAATGTCACTTGCTCAGCACTTGCCCCTTTTCCAGGTACTTCTCCCACTTCCATATGGGACTGGTGCCTCTCTAGCTGTTGCTCTGGTAGTCATTCCCAGATAGGGTGGATCTGCGGATGTTCTAGGACCATGGGGGCCCTTCAAACAAGTGAACTCTGCTGAGAGACCAGCAGTTTCTTCCTCTACCCCAATTCCCACCGGTTTGCACAGTCAGAAGCGATGAGACTTTATTTTCCCTGGCACTGGGACCATGAGCTGCTCTGTCTGGTCTGGGGCTGGGAACGTTCCCCAGATGTCCCTCCAAAATTTTTTAAATGTTTGACTGTACTTTCTGCCAGCCCGCTGCTGCTGCAACTGTTACCATCACACCATGTCCTTTTCATCTTGGCTGCACCCCTCCTAACTGCATAGATGAGTATTTTTTTCTTTATATCTTTGTTTGTTTGACTTCCATACAGCTCAGTTTTCTAGAACTTCTGGTTGTCTCTATTTTTGAGGTAGTTGCATTCCTTCTTAGTTGTGGAAGAAGATGCAGCATGTCTGTCTAAGCCTCCATTTTGGCCAGAAGTTTGATTTTTCATGTCTAAATTTAAAAAAGGTCATTGGGATTTTAATAGCTCTTTCATTTAATTGTAGACCACTTTGGAGAGTATTGTCATCTTAAAATAGATTAATGAGATTTTCTTTAACACTGTCACTCCTTTTATATACTCTTTTGTATACTCGCGTTATTAAAAAAATTTTATTGATTTATTTTATTGGCTAATAAAAATTATATAGGTTTCAGGTGTACAATTCTGTTATACATCATCTATATATTGTATTGTGTGTTCACCACCCCAAATCAAATCTCCTTTCATCACTATTTATCTCCCCATACCTTCTTCTATCTTCCCCACGCCACTTTCTCTATGGTAATCATCATACTGTTATGTGTGTCTATGAGTTTTTGGGTTTTTTAACTTAATCCTTTCACCTTTTTCATGCAGCCCTGCAACACCCCTCCCCTCTGACAGTTGTCAGTCTACTTCTATTTTGTTTGTTAGTTCATTTTGTTCATTAGATTCCACATATGAGTGAAATTATATGGTATTTGTCTTTCTCTGACTGGTTTATTTCACTTAGCCTAATACTTTTCAGATCCATCCATACTGTTGCAATGTGCATTCACTTTAGAGTTAACTCTATGTGATAATGCAATTTTATATCCTGTTTCTCAGGGTCTTTCTTTTTAAAATATGTGATGAGTATCCATAACACAACTACAACTCAAAGGAATCACAAATGATTCATGTGAACATCTCCCATAACACGGATAATTATTTTCTGATAAAGAAAGTTATCTGTTCCAAAAAAATGAATCAATACCTACAAAACCAAAGGACCCAGGTATAATTAAAGTAAGGCATCAAAGCTTTGAACCATTTAAGATGCTTACCAAAGATGTAGTCTAATCTTCTTAACCTAGTAATTTTAGTTAATCTTACTTTCTAAACTGATTTAATTTAATCATAAACCTCATGAAAAATAAAGGTTTATTTTAGGGTTAATTCAGAAGTAACAAAAGTGTCCTTAATTTTCTAAGTAAACATAGATTAATTTATACTAAATATCAGGATTGAGTATCTTCTTACATCATTTGAAACTTTGGTGACTCTATTCTAATTACTAAAATAAAGCTTGAGATTTTAAAACATGAAATAATTTCCACACAGTACCTTCACTTATTGTGGGAAGAGGACTTCACAGGGAATAAAGAAAGAAAAGTAATAGGGTTATTTTCCCCTCTCTAGTGTTAAGTTTGCCTCATGTCTTTAAGTGAGTTGCACTGTATTTAAAAGTTCATTTAGGGAGTCACACAGACATGGATTAAAACTGGTAGCCTAGAAGCTCAAGTCGTCTCAGAGGTTACTTAATCTTGCTGAATATCAGTTTACTCATCTAGAAATTCGAGTAAAGGGAGTGGGTATTGACTTTAGAAGGTATCATCCCATATACCCTAAAGTCTTGCTACCTGAAGTATGGTAAGTAATGGGTATACAGCCCTGAAAGCAACTGGGAACTTGTTAGAAATGCAGAATCTCAGGGTGCATTCCAGACATCCTGAATATCAGAATCTTCATTTTTATAAGATTCTCCAGTGATTTGTATGCACATTAAAATTTGAGAAGTAGTCTCCTAATTTCTCTCAAGAAGATTATATCTTAGGTGTTTAACATATATCCATATGTGATGTGTGTGTCCTGCCTCTTTCTGTCCCTATCCTTCTTCCTCTTTCTGTTTCACTTGGATTAGTATTTTTAACCTGAATATCTTTATCAATAAGGGGAAAGTAGAGGGACAAGGGCAAGGAGAGAGATTGCTGGAAAGAAATTTAATAACCATGTGGGAGTCTGACTAGCCATAAATATTACGAGGTTATCTTCAGCTGACATGTAGCTGGCATAGCCCTAGCTCACATATACACAGAGTAGAAGCTTTCAAGGGCAAGAGCTCTTAGCAGGCTGCTGTGACAGACACAGTCAGGACTCTGAGGGCTTTCAAATCACACTGAAAAAGGAAAATCAAGGAAGTATCTTTGTAATAATTTCAATCAAAATTATTAGCAGGTGCCATCAGTGCCCCCTAGGACAAGCACATTCTCATTGTATGAAGACAAACAGACCCTGGGAAGAATTCAAATAGATTTAGGGGCCATACCCTTTGATGAGCATGAACTAAAGTTGATCAACAAAAATCAAGCCTGTTAAGGTAATTATAATAACTCATCTTTATTCTGAGTTCTTCAGTTTGTTCTTAATAAAGCAATCAAGAATTTACATGATTATAAAAGACAGCAGACTAGTCTAATATTTTATAATCTGTATTTCTCATCACTTCCACTCCTCGCTAACTGTAACACTGAAGAATTCACAATATTTGTGTACTTTGACATACCTAAGGTAGCTTATTGTAGACATGAAGAGCATCAGCCCTGGAGTTAGAGAAAACTGGGTTTGAGTCCCAGTTCTGCTGCTTAATAGTGAGTGACCTGAAGTAAGTTTCTTCAAAAGACCTGCAAGAAGTAGTTTCTAGCACAACCATTTCCAATACTTATTAGATGGATGAGTTGAACAAAAGGGACTATGGAGTGGAAATGTCTCTGCAGCTCATGCAACCTTTCCCTGATATTTATCAAGGATATCTTTGAAGGAAAATGTCCTCACACAGAAGAATTACATCAATCCTACAGCAGCTGCAAAACCCACTGTGGGGAGGTGGATCACCCAAGAGGTGATGTGAACTAAAGCAATAAATTAATTGCAACAAAGAACTCTGGATGACTTAGTTTGTGCTGCTATAAGAAAAATACCATGGACCAGGTGGATTAAACAATAGAAGTTTGAGTTCTGATTCAACATGAAGACGTAGGAGGATTCTGCTCACATCCTCCCATGGACACACCAAATCTACAGGTACATATGAAACAATTTTTTCTGGGGGAAAAAAAAAGCATAACTAGCTAAGTGACTCCTACACATTGGGCAAATGAGAAAAAATCCACATAGGAACAGGTAGGAAAGGCTGATAATCTTGCCATAAACTATGCCCTAAGTACAGCAACCCATAATTGGGAGTGAACTCCAAACCTGGAGCTTTTCCCTGGGGATCAAAGTGTTTGAACTCCACATCAGGCACCCAAACCTCTAACATTTGCACTTGAGATACCAGCCCCCAAAATACCCAGCTTTGAAAATTAACAAGGCTCATAGCTAAAGCTGCAGCTAACTGAGAAATGGCTCTTAAAGGGCTTGCACATTGAATCACTTGCCTCAGGGACCAGCGCAGAGACCTATGATTGAGAGGCACCCAGACTTTACATGAAAGAGGTTTATTTTTTACCTTAAAGTATTAACCTGAGGACAGGCATCTAATTTAACATGCATCCAGAGGCCTCTGGGTTAGTCTCCAGGGATGGAAGCTGGCAGGAACCATTTTTACACTTTATACCTTATTTTAGCTCACTGGTATCTCTCAGAAAGGAGTTTGTACTCTCCTCTAGCACCAAGTTTTTACAGCTTTTGAAAAATCTACAAGTTGCCTGACTCAGGTAACCTGTGGTGTATATGCTAGAGATTCCCACAGAAAGTGTTCTTAAATGGCACAGCAACAGGCAACAGTCAGAGGAGCCCACTCTTTCTGTAAAAGGTCTATTATTAGCCTAAGTTCATAGCTGAGAGCTGAGGGTCATGCTTCTAATTAAATACACATAATGGCTAACTGTAATCCTTTCCAGAGACCCCAGAGGACACATGCTACCTTCAGCTATGCTTCAGAGTGCCAGTATAACCCAGAAGGGGGATGTTACATTTGTCTTATACCCTGTTCTTTTATGTCTGCCCCTCCCTCCCACCCCCAGTTTTTGCACTGTTGCCTGGAGGATACCCCTTGATCAACTGGCTCTGGTGGCCTGGAGACTTGTGTTCCTGAGTCCCATGGGATTGTAACGAATGAAGAGACAGTTCTTGGATGACTACCATGCGCAGGATGCTGCACAGAGAGGGGACTGAAACACCCCCAGTCTTTCTGGGAAAGAGGCCTTTGCTTGTCCTGGAACTTCGGTCTGAGGGGAAGGCTTCAGGTCTGGCACTCATCTAGGAGCCTTCTGAGGTGTTCTCTGAGGACAGAGGCCAGTGGACACCACCTTTGCACACCCCCCTACCTTATTCCAGGTCACTGATACTTCCTGGAAAATAACTTTCTGGCATCCTAATTTTTGTGACTATAACCCAGGGGACACCTCTAGATCACCTAGCTCTGGTCAGTGGGACTTAAGCTTATACCCCCATAGGACTGTATATATTGCATACTTTTTTCCCAGACACATTTGTGGGTATTTAAGATTGTTGCTGTTTATTTTTGAAATAATATTTTTTTATTTTTATTGTTGATACTATTACAGACATTCCCATTTCCCCTCTTCTCCCCTCCCAACCTCCACTCTTCCTTCCCTCTGGCCATCACCACATTGTTGTTCATGTCCATATATTATAGTATATGTTCTTTAACTAATGCCTTCAAGCTACTGCTTGAGGGTCTGTCTTCTAATCAACCTGAATTTAAATGCTGACTGATATTCTCCCTTTGGACACTGATAGGTCTTAGCACATCCTCAACTACTGGGATCCACTAAAAGTAAAATAGGCTGCTTGGATAATCACAAAGCTTTGAGAGACAACAAAGAGCTGGGGCAGAGTTGAATGATAAGGTTCATCTCTCATAGGAGGCCAGTCCTGCAAGACTGGGAGAGGTGACTGTTTTATCTAATGCATAGAGACCAACTCAGAGAATTAAGGGAAATAATAAAACAAATAATACTTCGGAAAAATTCCTAAATGAAATGGAATGTGTTTACCTAATAAAGAGTTCAAAATAATGATCAAAAGATCCTGTCATTAAATTGATCATACTCGATGCTCAAGTGGGTTTATGCCAGGAATGCAAGGGCAGCTCAACACCCACAAACCAACGTGACACACTGCATTAACAAAATGAAGGGTAAACATCGTATGATCTTATTGATAGATGAGAAATAGAACTTGACAAAATTCAACATCCATTTATGACAAAAGCTCTCAACAAATTGGGCATAGAGGGAACATACCTCAACATAATAAAGGCCATATATAACAAGCCCATAGTTAACATCAGACTCAATGTGGGAAAGCTGAAAGCTTTTCCTCTAAGATCAAGAACAAACCAAGCTGTGATCACTTTCTCCACTTTTATTTACATGTTAGAAGTCTCAATCAGAGTAAGTAGGAAAGAAAAATAAATAGAAGTCATCCAAATTGGAAAGGAAGAGTAAAACTGTCACTATTTGCAGATGAAATGATATTACATGAAGAAAATCCTAAAGATTCCATCAAAAATCACTTTTGACTCCCTAGCCCCTGGCTTCTGGCAGTCTGCCTTTCTGCTTGTCTTCTTCACCCCTGTAGGCAGTTTTCTTGGGTAGAGATTTTTAAAGGACTAGGATGGTCATACCTGGTCCATGGGAGCATCTCTGATCCACATATAAGTTGCTCCTAATACAGACTCTTTTCCTCTTTCTGCTTCTTAGGAGAATTACCAGAATCACTTGGGTTTATATTTTTAAGCCGTATGTCAAACCCCAGTTCCTCTGTGTCCCTCAAACTATAAGGGACACATATCACATTTTATGGATGATTCTCTTGAATCCCCTTTCAATTGGCTTGAAATAAGGACAATTTCCTGTCCCCCTAGCAAACAGATACAGAAATGCTATAGTCATCCAACACTTCTCTTCTAACAGATTGCCAATCCAGTCTTCAACCTCTGCTGTTTTTACCTGGAAATGAATGATCGATAGTGCTAATATTGGCCTGTCTCCTTGACCCTGAATTCAGACTCATTTTTGTGGGGTACTTAATATTGATGTACTTAAAAACCACAACTGAACCTGAGGGAGAAAGAGTCTCACACCCAATTACATTAGTAATATAATATGGAGTATCTTCTGACTCCAGTTGTCCAAAATCATTTGAGATTTACTAAACTTTGCTAAGACTCTGTTCTTCATCAATAAACTTGTAACAGTAATAGGTAGAGATAAAATGAGGTGACACATTAATAAATGTTCTTATTTTTATCATCACATGAAAATTAAAAACAATTGTGTGCTTCAATGAGATAAAGCATGTGGAAGTATTTTATATGTAAAGTACTATTTTGTACATGAAAGTTCATAAAGAAAGCCTCTATTATTCACACAGAAAGCATAAGGGAAAACACAAATATATTAGCGCAAGCTAGGATGTATAAAACTTGCTATATTATATGCTATTCTTTATAAATTGCCCAGGATACCCCGAGTGCTTCAAGGCAGCCTACAAGAATGTATTCTAACAACATTTTAAGTAGCAGGAATGTCAGAAACATAGAAATTTGCTTTTACCACTGCCTCTTCCCAAACACCTTATATGCCTTACAGAAATCAATAATGATTAAACATTTCTCGCTCCCTGTTCCATAGGAATTTCTAAACCTCCTCTCTGGAGTAAATATTTTCCCTTAGTTAATAGACAAACAGCACTCCTAAATTCAGGTTTTGAATGAATCAGAGCTGAATATGACAGAATATGAATAAATATTTAGGCCTTTATTGATTTTTATTTAAAAAAGAAATACTGTTGTTGATTTTACTTATAGTCCAAAGTTCTGTTGTTGTATTGAATAACTATATGTCAACTTATATCAATCATTCAAGAAGTAAACTCATTTTTCCAAATGAAATATATTTTGTTTTCCAAATAGAATTCCTTTCTCGATTTCACTCAAAAAGGAAACATTGGGTGGATCCCACTTTGATGGCAAACTTCCTAGCTCCATCAGTTTGAGCAGAAAACAAGAACAAATAAATCTGACCTGAAGCTAATGGCTCCAGGCTTCATAGAACATTTAAAATGTAAGAAAACTTTGAAATCCTTGCCTTTTATAATGTTTCAAAGTAATGAAATAAATTACTTTGAAACTTATTTAAAATTATTTTTCAGGAACCCACTAATTTTTTAACTATTTTATTGCTGACACTATTACAAATGTCCCCATTCTCCCTACCTTTACCCACTGCCACTGAGCTCCAGCCCCCTTCCCTCTGGCCATCACCAAACTGTTGTCTGTGACTATGAGTTACGCATATGTGTTCTTAGGCTAATCCCTGCCTCTCCTCTTACAGTTGTCAGTCTGTTCCATGTTTCCATGCTTCTGTTTCTATTTTGTTTGTCAGTTTATTTTGTTCATTAGATACCACATGGATTATCAAAGATGGTGAAGGAGTGAGGGGAGGCTGCGCTTTCTGGCTCCCAAGACCCATCTGCATTTGGAATCATTGCAGACAGAACATCTCAGTGAGTGTCTGGACACTGGCAGGAGTTGAGCTTTGGCACTGCTGCATCAGAGAAGACCATCTGGGAATGACCTGTTTGGTGAGGATAGCAGAGGAAAAAGGGACAAGACGGGGTTTCTGACTGGGTTGGCTTCCCGAGCTGCAGCTGGAAATACACAAAGACTTTTTAGTGATCACAGGTTTCCCCAGAGAGGAATCAGAGGAGAGCGGGTCTCTGTTCACTGGCAGAGCCAGGAGTGGGCCAGGTGGGATCTGGCGCTGAGAGACCAAAAACAGCGTACTGCTGTGTATGTAAGAACATGTTTTTCCTATATATTTTTCTCTTGTGTGCTGCGGAGAGGGGAGGAAACATCGAGGGTAATAGGACATTCTTGAGGAGTGTAGGCACAAAAGTGCGCTCGCTCACTCCCCAACCCTCCCCTTGGGGTTGCGTGGGCGCGCACAGGGATGTGCCCTCATCCACTTGCCCTCCCACTGGCCTAGGCGGACGGCCAGGTCGCTGGCCACGCGTCCCGGTGCCCCTTGGACCCACTTCAACAGGCATAAGATCAGCGTGCCAATGGGTGCAGGGTTGGCCCACTGGGCACACAAAAGACCATGCGCAGACCCCTTGGCCTGCCCCAATAGGCACCAGGCCAGTGTACAGCCCACTTGCGCAAGCTCTACTTGTGCCAGCCAAGGCGGGTGCAGGAATAGTGGGCGGCTGCGGCACAGGAAGAGCAGGCGGCAGCGACTCACAGACGCCCACTTCCACCATGCACAAGATCCGGAGCCCCACCCCAAGGGGCAAGAGACCAACTCCTGGAATGCGACTCAGCAGGCCTGAGGCTAGCGCGCAGGCCACCGTGCGTGTACATGTGTGTGCGCACACGCACAAGCACCCTGGTCGGTTCAAACAGGCGCCAAACGAATGCACCGGCCAGAGCGAAGGTCCCACCAAAGAGTATTTGAAATATAACCAGACGGCACAAACAAACAACATAAAGGGTATCCCAAGAACATTATGCTCAGGAGATCAAAGAGACTGTACCAATGAAATCCCCAGATCTCCTATAAAGAATCTCATACCACAAAGGTGGGAAGTCAAAGCAGAAAAATCCAAAAAACAAAAACAAACAAGAAGAATCCAACATGGTAAGATACAGAAACAACTTCCCAATGAAAGGGAAAGAGGAATCCCCAGAAAGAGAGGTAGATGGAATAGACATAGCCCAAATGTCAGACATGGAATTCAAAACAATGGTGGTGATGAAGCTCAATATACTCGACAACCTCAAAAACAACTACGACAACCTCCAAGGAAGTTACCAACAGCTCCAAGAAAATTACAGAAAACTTGAGAGAACTTCAGCAGCATAAAAAGGACATAGAAACTATTAATAAGAACCAGGAAGAAATGAAGAATACAATCTTTGAACTGAAAAACACAGTAGAATGAATCAAAAGCAGGTTAAACAAAGAGGAGGAACAGATCAGTGAGTTAGAGGACAACATAGAAAAAAATTCCCAGACAATACAACAAAATGAAAAAAACATTTAAAAAGCATGAAGAAGATCTAAAGGAATTGCAGGATGACATGAGACAAAATAATATCCAGATCATTGGAATAGAAGAGGGAGAAGAAGAAGAATGAGGAATAGAGAAGCTGATAGGAGAAGTAATGACAGAAAATTTTCCTAAACTGATGAGAGAAAAAGTCATGCAAGTTCAAGAAGCACAGAGAGTCCCAATGAGAGGAAGCCCAAAAGGCCCACTCCAAGGCACATCATAATTAAAATGGCAATATTCAAAGACAAAGAGAGAATCCTAAAAGCAGCAACAGAAAAACAACAAATAATATACAAGGGAGCTCCAATAAGGCTTTCGACCAATTTCTCAACAGAAACACTACAACCCAGAAGAGAATGGTCAAAAACATTTCAAGCAATGAAAAACAAAGGCATACAACCAAGAATACTCTACCCAGCAAGGTTCTCTTTCAAAATTGAAGGTGAAATAAGGAGTTTCTCAGACAAAGGAAGACTAAAAGAATACATCTCCACCAAATCAGCATTGCAAGAGATGCTAAAGGGAATGCTTTAAAAAGAAGAAGAAAAAAAAGGAAACAGAGGTACAAAGGGAAATGAATAAATACATGTCAATAATAACCTTAAATGTAAACAGATTAAATGCTCCAATTAAAAGACATAGGGTAGTGGAATGGATACAAAAACATGACCCACATATTTGCTGTCTACAAGAAACACACCTCAAAACCAAAGATTTACACAGACTGAAATCAAAGTCGTCGTTGTCGTCGTCGGCAGCCGTCTGTCTTGAGAGACGATGGTGTAGCTTCTTAAGAGTCTATCTGCACCGCCGAGAATGGCTGTGCAGTCCAACTCGGGAGTGACACGGTATCTGTCTCCTCCCACGTTGAATCGACATCTTGTGATGATGCTGGAGTGTCCTCTCCAGTGAAGCTGAAGCTACAGAGCCTGGGCAGGGTGATATGGAGGGTCTGTTGTTGCCCATGCAGCAGACCCCTGCTCTCTTCGCAGCTGAAGGGTCCAAGGGAAAGACGGAGTCAATACAGCTTGGCTTCAGGTGCGCCGCAGGAGTTGCCGGTGTTGACTACAACGTCAAACCGCCTTAGGGACTCCGGCTCCGGATTTTCTGTCGGGGTTTACTCCCTTAGCCTTTCCCTTGAAGAGGTATGCCGCAAGGCAGCGGAGGTTTTTTGGAGTCAGAGTTTTCCTTCTCTGATGTGCCCTGACTGGAAGATCGAACCAGCGACACTTAGCTCACAGGCCGATGCTCAATCCACTGAGCCAAACCAGCCAGGGTTTGAAATCAAAGTATTCCAAGCAAATGGACATGAAAAAAAAGCTGTGGTAGCAATACCTATATCAGACAAAACGGATTTCAAAGCAAGGGTAATAAAAAGAGATGAAGAAGGGCATTTTATAATACTTAAGGGAACAATCCATCAAGAAGATATAACACTGATAAACATATATGCACCCAACATAAGAGCACCCAAATATATAAAGAAAATACTAGAAGACCACAAGAAGGATATTAACAGCAACACACTCACAGCAGGGGACTTCAACACTCCATTATCAACAATACACAGATCTTCGAAGCAAAGAAACACCAACGATATACAATATCGAACAACACACTAAACCACATGGACTTAACTGATATATATAGAACTTCACACCCCAAAGAAGCAAAATATACATTCTTTTCAAATGCACATGGGACATTTTCAAAGATCGACCACATGATAGGACACACAAAAAGCCTCAACAAATTCAAGAAAATTGAAATCATATCAAGCACCTTTTCAGACCACAATGCCTTGAAACTAGAAATCAACTTCAGAGAAAAAAAATCAGACATCCAAACTCATGGAGGATGAATAACATGCTATTAAATAATGAATGGGTTAACAATGACATCAAAGAAGAAATCAAGAAATTTCTGGAAACTAATGATAATGAACACACAACAGCCCAAAACCTATGGGACTCAGCAAAAGCAGTCCTGAGAGAGAAGTTCATAGCAATACAGGCATATCTGAAAGGGATAGAAGAATCTCAAATAAAAAATCTAACCCTAAAGCTACAAGAACTAGAACAAAAACAACAAACAAAGCCTAGGGCAAGTAAAAGGAAGGAAATCATCAAGATCAGAGCAAAATTAAATGACATAGAGACTAAACAAAGAATTCAAAGGATCAACAAAACTAGAAGCTGGTTCTTTGAAAAAATAAACAAAATTGACAAGCCTTTAGCGAGGCTCATCAAGAAAAAAAGAGAGAAGACTCAAATAAACAAAATCAGAAACGAAAAAGGAGAAATCACGACTGATACCACAGAAATACAAACGATTCTAAAAAATTACTACAAACAACTGTATGGCAAGAAATTTGACCCCCTAGAAGAAATGGACAAATTTCTAGAAACATTCAACTTTCCAAAACTGAATCAAGAAGGAGTAGAAAGTCTCCACAGACAAATAACAAAGAAAGAAATTGAAACAGTAATCAAAAATCTCCTGGCACAGAAAAGCCATAGACTGGATGGCTTCACAGGCGAATTTTACAAAACATTTAGGGAAGAACTAACTCCTACTCTCCTCAAACGATTCAAAAAAATCCAAAAAGAGGGGAAAATCCCAAACTCTTTCTATGAAGCCAGTATTACCCTAATCCCAAAACCAGGTCAAGACACAACAAAGAAAGAAAACTACAGGCCAATATCACTGATGAACATCGATGCTAAAATCCTCGACAAAATATTGGCAAACAGGATCCAGCAACACATTAAAGAGATCATACACCACAATCAAGTGAGATTCATCCCAGGGATGCAAGGATGGTTTAATATTCACAAATCAATAATTATAATACATCGCCTAAACAAAATGAAAGACAAAAACCACATGATCATATCAATAGATGCGGAAAAAGCATTTGATAAAGTACAACACCCATTTATGATAAAAACTCTCAGCAAAATGGGAATAGAGGGAGCATACCTCAACATAATAAAGGCCATATATGAGAAGCCTGAAGCCATCATCATACTTAACAAACAAAAACTAAAAACATTCCCCCTGAAATCAGGAACAAGAAAAGGCTGTCCACGCTCTCCGCTCCTATTCAACATAGTGTTGAAAGTCCTAGGCACAGCAATCAGGCAAGAAAAAGAAATAAAAGGCATCCAAATTGGGAAAGAAGAAATAAAACTATCATTATATGCAGATGACATAATTCTATACATAGAAAACCCTATAAACTCGACTAAAAGACTACTCGATATAATTAGTAAATTTGGCAAAATAGCAGGGTACAAAATAAATATGCAGAAATCGAAGGCATTTCTGTACACCAACAATAAAATATCAGAGACAGAGACAAAAAAGAAAATACCATTGACTATAGCAACAAGAAAAATAAAGTACCAAGGAATAAACTTAACCAAAGAGATAAAAGACCTGTTCTCTGAAAATTATGTAACATTGAAGAAAGAAATTAAGGAAGATACAAATAAATGGAAGCAAATACCATGTTCTTGGATGGGAAGAATCAACATCATCAAAATGGCCATACTACCCAAAGCAATTTACAGATTCAATGCAATCCCTATTAAAATACCAATGACATATTTCACAGACCTAGAAAAAATACTTCAAAAATTTATATGGAACCAAAAGAAAGCCTAAATAGCCAAAACAATCTTAAGACAGAAGAACACAGCAGGAGGAATCACAATACCAGACATCAAACAATACTACAAGGCCACTGTGATCAAAACAGTCTGGTGCTGGCATAAGAACAGACATATAAATCAATGGAACAGAATAGAGAGTCAAGAAATAAATTCAGGACTATACAGTCAACTAATATTTGATAAAGGAGGAAGGAACATAAAATAAAGTGAGAAGAGCCTCTTCAACAAATGGTGCTGGGAGAACTGGACAGGGACGTGCAAAAAAATGAAACTAGACCACCAACTTACACCACGCACCAGAATAAATTCAAAATGGATCAAAGACTTAAATGTAAGCCGCGACACCATAAAAGTCCTAGAGGAAAACATAGGCAGGAAAATTTCAAATATCCCACGTAACAATATTCCCACAGATACATCTCCTAAGGCAAGAGAAATAAAGGAAAAAATTAACAAATGGGACGACATCAAACTAAAGAGTTTCTGCTCCGCTAAAGAAAACATCAGCAAGATGAAAAGAAAACCAACCATATGGGAAAACATATTTGCCAATGATATCCCAGACAAGAGACTGATCTCCAAAATATATAAAGAGCTTATACAACTCAACGTCAAGAAAACAGACAACCCAATTTAAAAAATCGGCAAAGGACCTGAACAAACACTTTTCTAAAGAGGACATACAGAAGGTCCATAGACACATGGAAAAATGCTCAACATCATTGGCCATCAGAGAGATGCAAATAAAAACCACAATGAGATACCACTTTACACCTGTCAGAATGGCCACAATCAACAAGTCAACAAACAACAAGTGCTGGTGAGGATGTGGAGAAATGGGAACCCTACTACACTGTTGGTGGGAATGCAGACTGGTGCAGCCGCTATGGAGAACAGTACGGAATTATCTCAAAAAACTAAAAATGGAACTGCCTTTTGAACCAACAATTCCACTGCTAGGATTGTACCCAAAAAATCCTAAAACCCTAATTCAAAAGAATGTATGCACTCCTATTTTCATAGCAGCACTGTTTATAATAGCTAAGTGCTGGAAATAGACTAAGTGCCCACCTGTAGATGAGTGGATCAAAAAACTGTGGTACATTTACACAATGGAATACTATGCAGGAGAAAGAAAGAAGAAACTTTTGCCATTTGCGACAACATGAATGGAACTAGAGAGAATTATGCTTAGTGAAATAAGCCAGACAAAGAAAGAAAAATACCATATGATATCACCTAATACAGGAAACTAAAAAACAACATAAACAAATGAACTAAATAGCACAAGGAGCAGAATAACAGTCAATAGGGGGGAGAGGAAAGGAAGAGAAGGGGGATAAGTAAGGGAAGGGGTTAGTCAAGGAACGTGAATAAATGACTCATTGACATGGACAATGGGGAGGGGTATGATTGTGGGAGAAGGGGTGAGCTGGGAGGAGGAGAGCAATGGGGAAAAAATGGAACTACTGTAATTGAAAAACCAAAATATAAAATTAAAAAAAAAGATACCAAATGTAAGTGAGATTATATGGTATCTGTCTTTCTCTGACTAGCTTATTTCACTTAGCATAATAATCTCCAGGTTTATTACACTTGTATTTATAAATATAATTAACAAAAATATTGGGTTGACCAAAATGTTTGTATAGTTTTTTTTCCATAACATAAAAGACACATTTTTCATTTTCAGCAATAACATTGTTGATATGTATATTTTGAGTATGTAAGCTATCCTCCACATGGCATAATGTTGATTGTTCTCAATTAATGTTTTGATTTGATTGTTATCAACTCCAGCTGGTCTATGAGACTGTGGAACATTGTATAGTGAGAAACTTTCAGCATGAAACTTTGCAAACCACTTTTGACACATTCGATCAGTCACAGGAAGTTCATACACTGCGCAATCTTTTTTTGTGTTTCAGTTGTATTTTTACCTTTGATGAAATAATAAAGCATAATATGCTGAAAATGTTGCTTATTTTATTCCATCTGCAACAATAAAAATTCAGCAATTTTAATAAGTTTTTTAATGCATGCTGATGTGACAGTTGTCACAATACAATCTAACAAAAATGTTTCTAATGAAGTTAAAGACAACTAAGTGCTACTAGAGCCATCTTACGGGAAAAAAACAAATGACGTTTTTAGCCAACTCAATACTTGGCTCAAATATACTGAGCTACGTGCACTGGGATACTTATTCTCTCTGATTTAAGTGCTCTTTGTCAAGTATCTACACACCTGTTCCCTCACTTTATCCAGTTCTCTGTTCAAATCTTACTTTGTCAGAGAAGCCTTGTCTAAAATATAACCACCACTCTATCCTCTACTAACATTATACTAATGTATGTATTGTTCATTCATATGTTGTCCTCTGTACTTAAATAAAAGCTCCATGAGATCAGCAGTTTTATCTTTTGTTTACAACGTATTGTCTATTCTTGAAAAAAGTATCTAATACACACTAAGTGTTGGACGAATGAATTTTTTGCATGCTTAAACTCATTATCCCTCCTAAGACGTGGCATTCTTCTATATTTTCTTCTAGTGGGAAGGGATCTTAGAGATCATCCAAATAAGAAAACTGGAGGTTCCGGCCAAGATGGAGGCGTAGATAGACATGCTGTGTCTCCCTCCACAACTAAGAAGAAATACAACTACCTCAAAACTAGAAACAACCAGAAGTTCCAGAAATCAAACTGCATGGAAGTCCAGCAAACAAAGATATAAAGAAGAAATTCTCATCCAGATGGGTAGGAGGGGTGGAGTTGGGGCAGAGAGGATGCAGTGTGGTGGCAGAAGCAGCTGTGGCAGCAGCAGCAGGCTGACAGAAAGCTCAGTCACACATTTTAAAATGTCAGGAGGGACACCTGGGGACGTTCCCAGCTCCTCACCAGACCTTGAAGCTCACGGTTCCAGCATTGTAGAAAATAAAGCCTAATTGCTTCTGACTGTACAGACCAGTGGGGATTGGGGTGGAGGCAGAAACTTCTGGTCTCTCAGCAGAGTCCCCTTGTTTAAAGGGCCCCCATGGTCCTAGAACATCTGCAGAACCACCCGCTCTGGGAACGACAGCCAGAGCAACAGCTAGAGGGGCGTCAGTCTGGTGCGGAAGTGGGAGAGGTGCCTGAAAAGGGGAGAGTGCTGGGCAAGCGGCATTGTTCCTTCTCAGATCCCTCCCCCACATACAGCACCACAACGAGGTGAAACAGGATGAATCCCTAAGGCTCCACCCCTTACAACGTAACAGGAACCACAGCTCTACCTAAGACACAGGGGCAAACAAACACAGGAGCCTGTCAGAATGAGGAGACAGAGAAGTATGACCCAAAAGGGGAAACAGATCAAGGCTCCAGTGGGAGAACTAAATGATGAGGAGATAGCCAACCTAACAGATGAGGAGATAGACAACCTAACAGACGAAGAATTCAAAACACTGGTGATAAAGATGCTCACAGGCTTGACAGATATGCTTGAGTACGGCAAATGCATAAGAGAAGTGAAGGCTATGCTAAGTGAAACGAAGGAAAATCCACACAAAACCAATGGTGAAGGGAAAAAAAACGGGGTTCAAATCAATGATTTGGAACATAAGGAAGAAAGAAACAGTCAAACAGTGCAGAATGAGGAAGCAAGAATTGAAAAAACTGAGGAAAACTTCCTAAATTTTGTGAAGGAGATGAACATACAGGTCTGGGAAGCACGAAGTGTCCCAGGTGAGCTGTACCCAGAGGGGACCACACCAGGATGCGCCATGATTGAGATGCCAAAGCTGAAAGATAAAAAGAGAGTCCTGGGGGCAGCAAGAGAGAGACAGAGTTGCCTGCAGAGGGGTGCCTATATACCTATCAGCTGATTTCTCAGAGGACATTTTGCAGGCAGGAAGGGACTGGCAAGCAGTATTTAATGTGATAAAAAGCAACCTACAACCAAGATTATTCTATCCAGCAAAGCTATCATTTAGAACGGAAGGGCAGATACAGTGCTTCCCAGACAAGGTGACGCTAAAGGAGTTCATCATCACCAAGCTGTTATTATATGAAATGTCAAAGGGACTTAATTAAGAAAAAGATAAAAACTATGAACATTAAAATGACAACAAACTCACAACTATCAGCAACTGAATCTAAGAAATAAAAACAAAATCCAACTAAGCAAACCAGAATAGGAAAAGAATCATAGATGTGGGGATCATTTGGAGGGTTATTAGCTGGGAGAGGGGAGGGGGAAAAATGGGGAAATGGTGCAGGGACTAAGAAGCATAATCAGTTGGTGCAAAATAGACAGGGGGAAGTTAAGAATAATATAGGAAAAGGTGAAGCCAAAGAACTTACATGCATGACCCATGGAAATGAACTAAGGGGGGTGGGATTGCTGGAGGGAAGGCGGGTACTAATCAATAAAATATACTTAAAAAATAAAAATTAAAATAAATTAAAAAGAAAAAGAAAACTGAAGACCAAACCAATTGAATGACTTGTTCCAGGTCACATACTTAAGTTAGTGACCAGACCAAGCCTAAAATCTGTCTTGATTCCTAGGTACTATTATACCACACTGATATTGACTTTATATTTACATGACAATATTTACATTTGAATAACTATAATAAAGCAGTTAAAAGCACAGGCTCTTACATCAGATTTTCTGTTTTTAGATTCCAGGTCTGATGCTTACCTGCTATGAGAACTTGGATGAGTCACAATGTCTTTATGGCTGTTTTCTCATCTATACAGTGAGCATGTATAATGTTTAGAACATCACTTGGAACACAGTAATATCTTGATAAGTGTTTTTGCACATATTATCTTTATTATTTTCCCATTGCCTAAGACTGATCTTTTTACAGCATACAAAGTTCTAAAATGAGTTTGTATAAAATAAGCCACAAAAACTATTTACTTCCTTGAGTAAAATATCATAGAGAAAAGTACTAATTTAAAAATTGGTCTTATTAAACAATTATTAAAAATTTCACCTCAGCACATTCAAGCAATATTTGTTGATCCCAAATCTGTCTGAATCCATTGCATTTGGCTCAGCATTGGCCAGGGCAATCTGTTGTGCCCACACCTCGCACATGTTTCATGCTAGCTGCACAGTCAGAAGACAAGTGGTTGAAGACCCATTGTGCTCACGGACATTACCTTCTTGTTAACCTTGACACTGTTCTGCTAACACCTATCTCATAGTGACTGTCAGAGATTAAAACCTTCCTCTGATAGAATCACATTAAAAGTCATAATGACAATAATGTAAATGTTTCAACATTATTTCTGTGATGATGAATTTTGTGTCCACATAGCTGAGCCATGTGGCCCAGATATTTGGTCAAATATTATTCTGGATGTTCCTATAAAAATGTTTTTAGAATACGATTAAGGTTTATGTCTGTGAACTTTAAGTGAAACATATTGCCTTCCATAATGTGGGTGGACTTCATCCAATCAGTTAAAGGCCTGAATAAAACAAAGAACAATCTCCTCCAGTAAGAAAGAATTCTGCTAGCAGATAGCTTCAGACTTGAGCTGCAACATCAGCTTTTTCTAGATTTCCAACCCTCTGGCTTGCCCTGCAGATTTTGGACTTGTACCTCCACAATTGTGTGAGCCAATTCCTTAAAATAAATATTTAATATGTGTGTGTGTGTGTGTGTGATATTAAAATACACACAAACACACACATTCTATTGGTTCTGTTACTCTAGAACTTTCTGATTAATACAACATCCTAGCCCCTTACCCTTGCTCCCAGAAGTTCTCCTGATGGGATCAGCACAACTGCTCCCTGAGAACTCAGTGTGATTCCAGATGGAAAAGAAAAACAAACAAACAAACAAACAAAAAAACCCCACAATCTCTATAATGTCTAAACAAAGGTGAGCTATGAAGAAGAATCTTCTCTTGATCCACCCAATGCACCTGCTAAAAGAAATCTACAAGTGCCATAAATTTGATCATTCTGTGAATAATTCCATGGCTTCTCTGAATGCATCCATAGGTATCATTTTCCGTCAGAAAAGCAAGCAAGTTTATACTTAGATGTAAATCCATTCCATTTTTTAATCTTGTTGGTCACATCATATCATAGCACAAAAAAAAAATATGAATGCTATTTTTTAAATCACTCACCTGAGCCTGACCAATGTAGCTCAGTTGGTTGAGCATCATTCCACAAAGCCAAAGGTCGCTGGTTCGATTCTTGGTCAGGGCACATACTTGGATTATGGGTTCTTTCAGGGCATGTATGAGAGGCAACCAATCAATGTTTCTTCTCACATTAATGTTTCTTTCCCTCTCTCTTTCCCTCCCTTCCCCTCTCTCTAAAAATAAATAAATAAAATCTTTAAAAATATTATTTATCTGAGAACAGTGAAAAAGTCAGTAATAATACACTAAGCCTTTTAAAGACTAGATATGCCCTGGGAGCTGACTTTAGGATACAAGGCATTAAACTTGCTGGTCTACCAGAACTCTGAGAAAGCCTGGGAAGCCACTGACCCTGCTTCTACCCACAAGGTGTGAATGACAACAATGGAAAATTTCTGGAAGCCATGCTTCATGACATCAACTTGGGCACAAGAGATTTTTCCAGGTGTTGCTTTTGAAACACAAAGAGATCATTTTGCTGACAGACCCAATTTTTAAATATTTTTTAAAAAATAAGTTTGAAATCATAAAACTTAGATGAGCAGTACACTCCTATTATCAACTTGGCTGCCAGAAGCCAGTGCCAGGCAATGTCTTTACTTGTTACTTATGTAACATTTTACAATTTAGCACTATATTTTCATAGAAATTATTTCCCTTTATCCTTGCCACAATCCTACGATGCCAAGCAGGTAAATAATATCCTCGTTTCATTCTATCTTGGAGACATTATAGAGATATTCATCCTGCCCTAATCTCCTCCTCTGTTATAGACATCCCAGAGGGAACTTTAGCATCAGCAAGATAAAGCAGAAGAAAATAGGAATTTAGAATCGCTGTAAAGGTTGATGACAGAAGAGTTGCTATGACGAAGCATAGCTCTCTTGAGCTAATGCAAAATTAACTCAAGCTAAGCTTTTCTAGTTATCCCTATTTTATTGCCTCTAAAACAGACTCATTATGATATATCTCCATTCTGACAGTGATTGGAGGTGAAGTGCAGAATCCCATATGGTAAGAAGGAAAAACTTGCAAACATAATCTACGGAATTAAATAGCAAGCAACATATGAAAAGTGTTGAGAAGAGAAAGGTCAGAATGAACTGCATCCCAGGGTTCAGTGAAAGTGGACTGGTGTGAACACACCTATGCTAATGCAGTAGCAAGGACATGACACAAATGTTAAGAATAACAAGGGACAAGCTTAAGGGAAGCACTGGTGACAGTAGGATGAGCAGAGATTTAGAAGCATGAAAGTAGAGTTCAATTTTTGGAAGAAAAAAGATTTTCCGCTGATAGGAGCACCAGTCTTTAACATAATTTTAAAGCTTCAACATACTCAACAATGGGTTTTTCAAATTCTTACCCAAGGTTGAAATTAGGGGAAATAGTATGCTGATGTGAGCAATAAAGTACATGAAAATTTGTCCCCCACTGACTATAGGGTAGGACTGTATCATATAGTTTCATCTTTGAAGATGGTCAGGGAACCCAAATAATTTTTTTTCCTTCTTTAAATTTTTTATTCTAAGTATATTAAAATCTGCAAGGTTGTATATTTATAAATATGACTCAAAAAAGTTTTTATTTTTAACTCCACATTTCATGCCAAACTGACACTAATTGCCAAGAATATGCTTCTTGATTGTCAAATCATACTCTCCTAATTTTGTGCTAATTGGGGGTCAGAGACAAAGCAATCAATTCTTATAATAAACTGTGAAGAACAGTTTTCTTAAGATGTATTTTAACAACTGCATTGTCTGTGTCCAAAAGTCCTCATTGAATACAAAATGAACCTGGGAAAAATGAATATTCCATGTCAGTGTTTATCAATTGGGTTGTGAATTTTGGAAATTGTCTGTAACCTAAGGAAGGTGCAATTGGTATTGCTAAACTCCTGGGCAATCAAGGGCAAGCAATGAGAGGCAGCCATCCCTGCTTCTGTGGGGGCCAGTCTGTGTACTCACAGCTGGGTTGTGGAGAGGGCCATACCAAACTACTGAGCATTTGCCAAGATTGAGCACTGTAACTACTTTTATAGACAAAGTAATAAATCATGTTTACAGATTTAAATAAATGATACATAAATAATACATTTGACTATTTAATTAATCTTTTAAAATCTCTAGCCCACATTTGAAAATACCTGTGTTCTTGTTCTTCATATCCACTGCCAAATAACAGTCCTCTTTTTGGACCATGTATATCAAGGCAAGATGGATCTCAAACCCAGATTGTTGCCATACACCCAACTCTCCCGCCAAACAAATGTGCACCCTTGGGTAGGCCAGAGCACTTGTAATAAATTGTACTACTCTAGATTATCTCAAAGATAGATGCCTTAGAGATTTAACATCATACACATTCCAAAAGGATGTATAAAACTATGTTTTGGTGGCTTTTTATAACTCTAGAGATAACTGTAGCTAGCTCACTACCTCTAATTAATATTGTTGATAAAGTGAAAGGGGGAAACAGGAAGGATGTGCTTCTGATGAGAAAAGATGTTAATTGGGCTTTATATTGCTGGTGCACAGATGCACTCCAAGGAGATAATCTTCACTTTACTCAAGTTAAAAGTTCTGAAGAGAATGGATCCAAAAATCACAACAAATATCAGGATCCCTGGGTCTGTGGACTTCCTGGATCTGTGTGTGTCCAAAGAAAAGATATCAAAGGCTTGTTCTATTGCAAAAAAAAAAGAAAAAAAGAATTGGGGAATATATATATATATATATATATATATATATATATATATATATATATATATATATATATATATATATACCACATATATAGTTATGGTTTAAAACCAGATTAAAACAGTCCCTATGAAAGGTAGCAGTAGAGCTGGAGTCTTGGAGAGAGGGGAAGAAAGGGACTTCCCAATGCTTTTGTTTTGAACATTCTTTAAAGGATCCAGAGGAATCTTGGCTGGTGTGGCTCAGTGGATTGAGTACTTCTCTGTGAACCAAAAGGTCATTGGATTGATCCCCAGTTGCAGACAGGTCCCCAGCTGGGGGTGTGTGAAAGGCAATAGTTGGGGGGCCTCAGAAAGGAAACTGATCGATGTTTCTCTCCCTCTCTTTCTCTCTTCCTTCCCCTCTCCAAAAATAAATAAAAATATATTTTTTTAAGGGAGGGGTCAGAGGAGCTATGTTGGGAGATAGGACCCAACTATTGAACTTCTGAAAAAATCCAGTACCAGGTTTAGTTATAATGTAAAACATGGGGATGAGATAGTTTTATCCATGCCTCAGAGAAAATGATAGAAAATAGGAAAATAGTTAAATAAAAAAAGTAAAATATCTAAATGTGTCTAAATGTGTCTAGCCATTAGCCTTGTTTTTACTTTTTGCTTTACATTTATATAATCTAATTATATATTCTATTCAATCCAGTAGTCCAGGAGCTGGGTTGAGCAATCAAGGATCCTCCTGGCTCTGGCAGGCCTCCAGCTCTGCAGTCTCATTTCCTACCCTTTCCTCAAAGCCCTACTCCAGCCCATCAAAAGTACTGTCATTCCCAAACTGGCTATGAACTTGGTTCACTGGTTCTTCCGTTCCCTACTCTTCCATCAGCATCAGTAATTTAGAATCTATCCCAGCAACCATTTGTCCTGGAAGCACTGAGGGACGTGGACAGGAGTCCAGGATTAGCACGACGAACTTCAGGCCCAACTTCTCTCCTCTTTCCTATCTCCTCTAGACTCTGCTGCCTGGCATACCTCACAGCCTTTCACCTTTTTACCAGTTACCTGGTTCCTGTGACCTTCCTCCTGTCCCTGTGGCTTGTTTTCCGTACCTCAACTCTGTATCAGTATATCGTCGGCAGCCGTCCGTCTCGAGAGACGATGGTGTAGCTTCTTAAGTGTCTATCTGCACCGCCGAGAATGGCTGTGCAGTCCGACTCGGGAGTGACACGGCATCTGTCTCCTCCCGTGTTGAATTGACATCTTGCGATGACGCTGGAGTGTCCTCTCCAGTGGAGCTGAAGCTACAGAGCCTGGGCAGGGTGATATGGAGGGTCTGCTGTTGCCCATGAAGCAGACCCCCCCTCTCTTCGCAGCTGAAGGGTCCAAGGGAAAGACGGAGTCGATACAGCTTGGCTTCAGGTGCGCCGCAGGAGTTGCCGGTGTTGACTACAACGTCAAACCGCCTTAGGGACTCCGGCTCCGGATTTTCTGTCGGGGTTTACTCCCTTAGCCTTTCCCCAGAAGAGGTATGCCGCAAGGCAGCGGAGGTTTTTTGGAGTCAGAGTTTTCCTTCTCTGATGTACCCTGACTGGAAGATCGAACCAGCGACACTTAGCTCGCAGGCCGACGCTCAATCCACTGAGCTAAACCAGCCAGGGCAAATCAGTATATACCTCCAGGCATTTTGCTTAAATTGGATTATCTCCTTCTTCCACTCCCCATCACTGCCTCCCAGCTACTTCACTGTCTGATGCTACTGCCTACTCATAGGAAGAGCTTTTGTGGAATTCCAGTCTCCTCACCCTCTGGCCTATAGAGACCTCACCTGGTGGGTGAAGCCTGGGGACAGAATCTGTGGTGGCTCCTGCAATCTCTTTCTTGTCGTGCCTGCCATCTTGTGGACATAGATAGTAACTACACCAAGGCTTGCCTCAACAGAAGACAAGTCTTTCTTTGTGCCTTGCATGGAAAACAAGGTAACTTAAATGCTGCCCTTAAGCACAATACCTTTACTGATTGTTCCAGTCAAATGGGAGTTCTGAGTCTGTTCATATACTATTCCTGGAGGAGACATTGTGGTATCAGTCTCATAAACATCTTATATAAAACTCTCCATTCTGAAGAGCACTTAGCACCATACTTTTTTATAAGCGCTTAATGAATGTCCTAGAAATTTTCAAATCTAGCTGTTCAAACCATGAACCTATAATTAGCTTGGAAGAAACTTATTTCAATTGTAAGTCCAACGAATATCAGCACTCTTTGTCTACCGATAGACTAAATCCTAAAAGGCTATTTTTAGATTCAACATTTTATGAGAATATTAAGCTTGTAGTCTCTAGATATACTTCCACCAAATAAGAATATGAATCAGTCCTTTAACGTTTTAAAACCAGGCATATTCATTTTCCTTGTGAACACATGTTCTATAGGCAACTTTTTCTTATTTTCTTCAGCTGTTTTTTTCAGTACTTTTTCCCATCCTGGTAGTTCTCCATTTTCTTCCCTGCCCTTCTTACCCCCATTCATATCACACTTCTCTTCCCACTCTGTGGCCAGGAGAGTGATCTATGCAGATGGAATCCTCTGGGCTCCCTGCCGACTAACTGCCTTTTGGGTTGGCCCTTCAGTGAGGGACAAAAGTCATACTAGTCCTCTAGGGCTGCGTGACAAAGTAACATAGAATAGGTGGCTTAAACAACAGAAATTTCATTTCTCACAATCTGGAAGCTCAAAGTCAAGGTGTTGTAGGGTTGGTTCCTTCTGAGACTTCTCTCCTTGGCCTGCAGATGGCCACATTCTGTTTATGTCTTCAGTGGTCTTCCCTCTGTGCTGCTATGTTCTAATCTCCTCTTATAAAGCCACCAGTCATACTGGATTAGGGTCCATCTTAATGACCCAATTTTAACTTAATTACTGCTTGAAAGGCTCTGTCTCCAAATTCAGTCACATTCTGAAGTGTTGGGGATTAGGGTTTCAACATATAAACTCAGCAGTGGAGGTGGGGGGTGGGGGGTAATTTCAGTCCACAACAAGAGGTGAAGACATCAGTGATATGTGCTCTCTCCCCTTCCCTGCCTCCTTTGGCTCTGACCAACTGTGTCCCTTCTCCCAGGCTGCAGCTTTCCCAGTGCTGGCAATGCTGTTTCCACCCAGCCTCTTTAGCTCAAGAAGCAGGAAGTGCTTGGGACCCTTTTTAGTCTCTGAGCCTCCAACCTTGACTGATATACCCACTTGCCACTCACTTTGATGCATAACAGAAGTGATTTAAATGAGCAAAGCCATCTCTGGTTTCCAAGTTTATGACGAAAACACCAACAGTTCTTTTGGTATGCTTAAAACTCTGAAGTAAACTCCTAGCCTTGTCTTGAATGAACATTGGACAAATAAGCACCCAACATAAACAGTGATACTCTGAGTCAGCCAAGCTTACAAAAGCATTTCCTCATTTGTTGCTATTTACTAATGATTGCATAAGCACACATACACACACACATACACAATTGATTATGCTATTACACTTATCCCAATTTTCCCCCTTTGCCCCCTTTCACCCAGTACCCTCCATTTCCTCTGGCAATCTCCCATTAGTTCATGTTCATGGGTCATGCATATAAGTTTGTGTTTGTTTCTATGTATTAGGTAGATCTGCTTTGACTCCCCGTCTTAGTAGTGTGGCCTATTGTAGAAAAGCACACCTGGAAATTGGATGGGGCACAGCCTTAGGTAATTGCCTGGATGGGACAACCTGTATGAACCAGGTTGATAAAGTATCAGATATGGCATCACTGTTTTGTGTCTCTGTGTGGGGGAGGGCTCAGAAAAGGGCCAATGAGCACTTCCTGGCCTCTGGAGTTTTATCCAGGAGGAAGCTGTCCCCCAGCAGTTGCCCTGATGCCAGACACTTCAGTTTTTTCCTGTATACCACTGGTCCCATTCCAGCTGCTACCCCAGTGTTGGAGCCCAGAGGGAATGAGTCTGTATAATTCTTAAGTCCATTGTGGGCCCTTCAAGAGGAGATACCTGAGAATCCCTCAGTTTCTTTCACTCCCCCAACTCCCACTGGTTTTACAGCCAGAAGTTATGGGGACTTATCTTCCTGGCACTGGAACCCTGAGCTGGGGGATCTGATGTGGGACTGGAATCCCTCACTCCTGAGGTATGCCTTACAATTTTTATCCACCACATGTGGGGTGGGACCATCCATTCCACACCTCTTCATCTCTGCATCTCCACATCGCTCCATCTCTGCATCTCTGCTCCTCCTGCCTATCTTTAATTCCTTGGTTGCCAGGCCCCCATACAGCTCAATTTTATGATGATTCTGGGTGATAGTTGTTTTGTAGTTAGTTGTAATTTTTGCTGTGGTTGTGCGAGGAGGAGAACTATGTTTACCTACACCTCCATCTTGACCGGAAGTCTGAGTACACACTTTTCATCTCTTACATGATTTGCTCTTTGTCCTTTAGAAACATCTCCAGTGTCAACTGACTTTCCCACATGCATGGGTAATCAGAGATGGAGCTGCCATGATGATAATGACTCATTAGGATCCCTCAGTTGCCAACTCCTTCATAGTCCCAGACAATGTTGTATGCTTTTATAAAATATGCAAAACTGAAATATGTTAGCCACAGTTTGTGAATACTGCTGTATCTTTCCACTCCTACACATCTCACTCCCTCTCACATAGGGTAACAGTGAAGTGGCTGTGAGAATGTTAGTGCTCTGGTTAAGATGAAGGTGAGTTGGACACACATTTGGGAAGGACTTAATGGAATATATTTAACTGATGCACAATTATTTGTGAGCATAGTTAAGTTACTGCTGGCTGTCTCAGTGTTAAGAATGGTTTCTGGTAATACTCCCACAACCAACTTTCATATCTAACATTTTATATTCTAATTTTATATGTTTCTAAAGAGAAAATCAAATTTCTTAAAAACTTTAGACAAAAGAATGAATCCACTCCTGCAGATAAAAATTATTCATTTTTGAACCATCTTCATATTTTTAAACAATCATTTTTCTTTAGTTTTCGTCTTAATCATAAGCATCATTAGTACTAGGACATCCAAAATTAACATCATTGATATTGTAGTAGTACTATTGGACATAATGAGATAATATATATGTAAAGTGCCTCAAAACTAAGCACAAATGAAGTAAGCAATCAAACATTAGTGAGCAATGCATGGGCCAAGAAAAGCCAGAAGTGACCATTACCACTGGTTGGTGTCTAGCAGTGTTGATTGTGCTCATATCAGGAAAATTCCTTGAGATAATAACCAGGATATTCTTTTCTGCTTTTTTCATATTTTCTGAGTCTTTACTGCTTGTGCGTCAGTACTATTCAGGGCCATAGAAGAGAGCTAAGCAAGACCAGAACAGAATAGTCAATTTCTGAAGGAAGCAACACAATGGAAGAACAAAATAACATTGGAAAGACCCAGGTACTGGAGAAAGAAATGTGTTTGGAGTTCTACAAACTTGCTTTTGCTTTCTATCAAGGAAAAAACATGGATGAACTAGCAATTCCACTTCTGGGTATTTTTCTGAAGGAAACAAAAGCACTACCTCAAAAAATTATCTGCACTCCCATGTTCATAGCAACATTATTTACAATAGCCAAGATGTAGAAACAACCTAAATATCCATCAATAAATGAATAACAAAAATGTAATACATACATAATAGATTATTATTCAGCCATTAAAAAGAAGGCAGTCCCATCATTTGCAACAACATGGATGGACTCTGAAGGCATAATGCTAAGTGAAATGTCAGACCAGAGAAAGATAAATACTATAGAATATCAATTACATGTGGAATCTAAAAAATAATAATGACCAAACTCATAGATACAGACAACAGATTTGTGGTTGCCAGAGATGGGGTGTGGAAGTGGTAGTGGTGGTAAAATAGGTAAACTGCGTCAACAGGTAAAAACTTGCAGTTATAAATAAAACAGTCGTGGGATGTAATGCACAGCACGATTACTACTGTTAATAATATTGTATTGTATATGTGAAAGTTACTAAGAGAGTAGATCTTAAAAGTCCTCATTACAAGAAAAAATATTTGTAACTATTTGAAGTGATGGGATAAATAAATAAGGACAAAACATGGAGAACTGAAATAATAGAGTTGTGTGCTGGTCTCTGTTCTTGGATGGAAAAGAAAACATAATGAAGAAAGAGCAGCTTTCCCACCACCCAGAACTCAGGCTCAAGCTTTTCTAGGTACAGGTGAGAAGTAAGGTACATTAAAGGTGTGCTGGGCCCTCTCTCTTGGGGTTCATATGCCCAGAGTTTTGAGATCCTAAAGTCATGAAAAGCCCTGGAATTCTGGAGTGCAGCAGGCTCCAGAAGAACCTTCTAGCAATAAGAATGGTGGGACTGAAATGTCAGCAGGGTGGTTCTAGACAGAAAAGGCTTATGATAGTTCCCACCTTTAATACCTCCCATGCCTGTCTTGGCTCTCTTGGAGCATGAGTGAATTCTAACAAGTTCCCACATGCCCAGCAGGGTGAGAAATTAGTTTTAGTCAAGGGTTTCCGTGAGACTGGGATTAGAGGACCCATGGTAAAGGCTATGAGTGGAAACCCAAGTTCTAGACCAAATGGCAGACATAGCTGAGTCTTAGAGAGTGAACAGCAAGAGAGAGGGTCAAAGTGATTTCCAAGCTGATGGGGAAGTGGGGAAGTTCCCCCAGAATTACAGCCAAGTGAATGTACTCATAGCTGCCACCACAGACCATGCACTCTTTCCTGACCAAAGGATTCTGCATACGCCCCACAGAACTATGCAATTCCCAGCAAAAAGGCAGGAAGCGAGAAGGGAGTACAAGAAATTTGACCCAAGAAGAGACAGAATTATAAATTTAAAAAATAGATGGATCACCTTAGATTGCAAAATCCAGTTTTCCATAAGTGGAAATAAGAACTCCAGAGCACAGTTCAGTTACAATAAAGTAAATATTTATTTCTGCTCACCCAAGATGGCAAAAAAAATCTTACCCATTAAGAGCTCTGGCTACTTCTGTGGACATGTAAAACTTGCAAGTTCCTAAAAAGAGCACCCTCTGCCCGCAAGGGTTAAGAAACTCTCAGCCATGCCCAGCATCATTAAAAGTGATGGGAAATGTTTCACTTAGTGGTCTCCATGGATGCTATGCAGTCCCTGTGAGGGAGTAGTTCAATGGAATGAGGGGGGTTGGGTGGAGCAACGTATGTGAAGGAAGGTGAAAGGTGAAATGAGCACTGAGAGCTAAATTTGTTCACTTTCCAGATATGTATTTATTTCCAACAAAAACACAGTTTGCAGAGGGGCACACAAACAACCTGGGCTGAGGACTAGTCATGGTTCCAGAAAAGTATGTAACTGTTCAGAGTCATGTTTTAAAAGAGAAGTGACAAATTGTGCTTTTAATCAGAAGGATAGATGTCATTGATTGTAAATGTCCCAACATTGGACACGGTGGAGATTACATTGACATTTATAGAGAAAGCTCATTGGTTTTATCATGGAATGGCAAAGGAGTTTCTTTATGGGTTCAGTTACTTTTCCTGTAAGGAAAAAGAGATGGGAGGATGAGAAAAATGGAAAAGAGAAGGCTGGGACTCCGTGATAGAAATTGTACTGTAAAGGGTGGAGATAAATTCATAGGTTGGATCCTTTCATAACATCAGGATACATAAGCTCTAAAAATGCTAAGAATTTATTATACCTGTTCCAGAAGTGAAGTCAGTTCAGAACTATGGTTTCTGGAGTCAGGCACTTACTGAAAGCTCAGGTGGCCAGGAAAGCACCACTGTGCTGTACATGCACTATTTCTCCTCAGCCACCTTTAAAGGGGTTTCGGGGTCTCTAGGAAAAGAAACTCAGTATCCTTTGTTTTAAGTGTTTTTCCTAATGCCTGTTTTCATGTACCTTCTCCCTAGGAGATTTAGGGAGGTAAACAAGCTTTTACTTCTTTCCAGGAGAATATTTATTTCAAGGAGATCTTTCTTCTGTCACAAAGTCTATTTATAAAGGGTTAAAATGGATGTTGACTTTCATACAATTTCTTTCTAAAATAGCTTCCTAAATAGTAAGTCTAATATGTGACAAAATCAAAGAAGCATATCCTCTTTCTGAGGGAAAAGAGTATCTTCTTTCTCAGCTAATTCTGCAAATACTCTTGACTTATGTATGGTTAATTCAGTTCTTTCCTTTCTACAGCTGAGGCTAGGAAGATTGTGAGCAGGTAGTCCTCTGATCTGTGTAAAGCTTTTCATTTTTTTCCTTCACTTCCTCCATAGACAAATCCTAGTACCTTTACTAGATTCCCTAAGCCAAGAAATAATTATTCAGTGACTATTAAATTATATATATATATATATATATACACACACACACACACACACACACACACACACACACACATATATAATGTCTCTATATAGGCATAGATATAGATAAATAGGTAGACTAAATTTATATTGACTATTTCTATATATAATATATACATATATATACACATGCATACAATAGATGTGTGTATATTTATGTGTGTGTTTCTACTATTTGAAAGAAACTTTGTTAGCCTTCTGTAGATAAGTTTCTTGATGAAAAGGAATTTATAAGCTAATGGAGATCTGAAGGTTACACAATAATCACCTAAGCTGATTCTGGCAGTATTTGTCAGAAGGTTAACGGTGATGGTTCAGTTCACCATAAGGCCATAGGGTCATATGGTTTCTTATGAGTGTTTTTAAAAAACTAATCATGGGGAAGATCGATTTGAGGAAAGCAAAAAGTTTAAAAAAACTGGAAGAGTGTTATGGAAACTATTAATTGCCTATTGCTGCTATAACAAATTATCACACACTTCAGGGCTTGAAGCAACACAAATGTATTATCCTATAGTTCTGGAGATCAGAAGTTCTGAAATCAAGGTTTCAGCAGGGCTGCATTTCTTCTGGAGGTTTTGCAGGAGTCTGTTCCTTACATGTTCCAGCTTCTAAAATCTACCTACACTCTAAATCTTGAAATGTCTGTTCAAGTCCTTTGTCCATTTATTAATTGAGTTGGGGGGGGGTTGTCATGGAGTTTTTAGTAGTTCTTTATACAGTCAAGATATTTACTACTTATAAAACATATGGTTTGAAAAGTTCTCTCCCTTTCTATAGGTTGACTTTTCATTCTCTTGATTGTTTTCTTTGATGCACAGAAATTTTTAAGTTTGATGTAGTCCAATTTGTCTCATTTTTGCTTTTGTTTCCTGTGCTTTTACTGTCACAACGAAGAATTCATTCCCAATTCTAATGTCATGAAGATTTTCCTGTATGTTTTCTTTGGGAATTTTTCAGTTTTAGGACCTTACATTTTAAATCTTTTCATTTGGACTTAATTTTTAAAATCTGGTATTAGGTAAAGGTCCAACTTTACTCTTTTGCATGTGGATATTCACTTTTCCCAACATCATTTGCTGAAAAGATTGTTCCTTTCCTACTGTGTGATCTTTGCACCCTTATCAAAATCATTTGACCATATACACAAGGGTTTATTTCTGAACTCTCTATTGTGTTTTATTGGTTTATATGTTTTTCTTAATTTTGCTTTGATTACTGTAGCTTTGTAATATGTGTTAAAATCAGAAAGTATAAGGCCTCCAAACTTATTCTTTTTTAAGATTTCTTTGGCTATCAATGTCCCTTGTGTTCCACATGAATTTTAGAATTTTTTTCTATTTCTTTAAAAGTGCTATGGGAATTTTGCATTGAATCCATAGGTAATTTTGAGTAGTATGGATATTTTAACAATAACATTTAATCCATAAGCATGAAACGACATTACATTTATTTGTGTCTTCTTTAATTTCTTTCAGCAATTTTTTCAGTGTACAAGACTTTTGCCTCCTTGGTTAAGTTTATTTTTAACTATTAATTATTTTTGTTGTTACTATAAATGAGATTTCCTTCTTGATTTTCTTTTTAGGCCATTCGTTGTTAGTGTAGAAAACCACAATTGATTTTTGGTTGTTGATTTTGTATCCTGTAACTTTGCAGAGTTTGTCTATTAGTTCAAACACTCTTTCTTTTGGTGTGTGTGTATTCTTTAGCATATTTTACATATAGATCATGTCATCTCCAAACAGAAATAATTTTACTTTCTTTCTAATTTTGATAATTTTATTTCTTTTTCTTGCCTAATTGCTAAGGCTAGGGCTTCCAGTACAACGTTGAATAGAAGTAGTGAAAATGGGCATCCTTAACTTGTTTCTAATTTTAGAGAAAAAGCTTTTAATCTTTTACTAAACTATGATGTGAACTGGGGCTTTTCATTTATGCCCTTCATTATGTTGAGGTAGTTTTCTTCTATTCTTAGTTTATTGAATGTTTTTATCATGAAAAGGTGTTGAATTTTGTCAAGTACTTTTTCTGGATCAGTTGAGATGGTCATGTCATTTTTGTTCTTCCTTCTGTTGGTGTGGTGTGTTATACTGATTGATTTTCATATATTGAATCATCGTTGCATTTCAGGAATAAACCCAACTTAGTCATTTTGTATAATCCTTTTCACATGCTGTTAAATTCAGTTTGCCTATTTGTTGATGTTTTTGCACCATTATTCATCAAGGATATTAACCTGTAGTTTTCTTTTTTTGTGGTACCTTGTCTGGCTTTAAATTCCACCATCTTGCTGATCCCACTTCCCAAATTTCTCCTTTTTATAAGGAAATAGTGTTATCGAATTAATACTCACTCGAATGATCTCATTTTAATTTGATTACCTCTGTAAAGACTTTGCCTATTTTTGAATAAAGCCACATTCTGAAGTAAATGGGGTTAGCAATTTCAAAGTATGTATTTGAAAGGAGGACACAATTCAACCCATAACAGATAGGAGAAAAAAAAGATTCATAAATTACTATATACTATAGAGGCAGTATTGCATAGTGGCCAAGACTCTAGACACTGAGTAGATTCAAATTTTGTCTCCCTAATCTCTTCGTTCTCTGACCTTGGGAAAGTTATCTGACTCTCTGTGCTAAATTTCCTTATCTGTAAAATGGGTCAGATGTTTATTATGGGTACCTCATGTAGAGGCATCAGCTATTCCCTATAGAAAGTTGCAGAGGTTTGCTAAATATGTAAATATGTAGGGGCTTCAGATGTAGCAAGGACTTGCTAAAAAGCCTTGGAGAGAGGAATGTAGGGAGGAGTAGCAATTGGTGATTTACAAGCTAAAAGCACCTCAGCCTCTATCACCTTCCATTTGCTTGTGTCTTGTTTATAACATTTGTGAAACTTATATTTTACAGGATATCTAGCCCTTTGAAGATAAATTGCTTCTCAGAGAATTCATCCTTGGCTGAAGAGCTACGCTGCCTCCAGAGATAACTTTATGGCTCTGCGAACTTTTGGCCCTGTGAACCTCCGGCCCTGAGAACTTTATTCCTGTTTGACACTCCTGCAGCCCTGTCCTGCCACTGCCCCTTCCCAACAAGCTGCTTCTCACTAGAGAGAGAAAGCCAAATCCTATATAAGCCCCTGCCCGAAACCCCAGCCGCTGTCGGTGCACTATTTGAGACAGGGTCTCAGCCGGACAGCTGGCTTAATAAACTTTGCTTGCTTTAATCCACTGCTCTGGAGTGTTCAATCTTGCTTATGTAGCCATAACACTCGTATATAGCTAATAGTTAATAAATTTTTACTACTTATTATTAACTATTTAAAATATCTCTTGGGGAATGAAAATTTAAAATATATTAGTATTTTCTTGCATCCACATAAAGAAACTCTAGAAATCAAAGTAGAAGACTCATAAAAGTGATTACTTGTGGAGGTGAAGGATGAGACTAGGTTGAAAGCAAGAATTCTCTATAATCATGTGTGTGAGTACATGCACACACACATGCACGCACTGAACCATATTATGGTATCTTTGTTTCTTTACTTGGCAACTCTATCTAAATCTCTTAAGAAGGTCAGACATGTCACCTGGATGGCTTCCTTGTGCAGATCAATGTCAAAAGGGGACAAGATATGTTGGACTGGGCTAAGAGTTCTAAAACCTGAACCATAGGTCCCTGAAGGAGATGGGCAGAGAGAATGTGCAAGCAATATTAATTTTAAAACATGTTCTTCCTACCCAATGCCATCTTCTGATGATCCAGGAGATCACCATATATATATATATATATATATATATATATATATATATATATATATATATATATGATACTGAAATCCTTTTTCTATGTGTACCAGAGAATGCCCACAGCTTAGAAAGGAGGGAGGGTTCTTAAAAATTTTTAAACTCTATACTACTGCATAAATGTGGAACTCAATTTGTCAAAAAAAAAAAAAAGAAGGAAAGAAAGAAATAGAAGAAACAGAATAGACTATTATTGGCACATTCCAATTTATAAGAAGAGTCCAAAACTCTCTCTTTCCCCTTTCTACTCCCCCATTTCCCTTCCTTCCCGCTGCCTGCCCTGTCTCTGTCACTGTCCCCAAAGTATGGGTCAGGATTGAAAAGAGCTAGAGGTTTGGACTAATTCTAGATTTTCCTCTTTAAACCACTTCTTTCGCTTATCCCTTGATTAGATATAGTAAGAAGGCCCTTGGACTCATTAAGGGTGGGCAGCCTGCACAGTCAGGGCTCCATTATGGGTTCTGCTGGAAATACCAATCCTCACAGCAGCCCAGCAAGGAATGTACATGATGAGGAAACCAAGGCACATAGAGTTCAAGATTTCAACACCACTTAGTGGCTAAGCCAGGATTTGAACTAGCTTGGCTCCAGAGCCCTAATCAACTACTCTTTGTTGCCTCTGCTGGGCTCTAGGAATTGAGTATGGGGCACTTTCATCACTTTTTTGGCCATTCTTCCTCACCATCAGAGGTACAAAATCTATGGTTTGGTATTAGGGAAAAGATCTTAGAGGCCCATGGTTTATTCTTAGTGAGGACCTTGGGTTAACCTCTCATTTGGCTACCTTTCCTCTTCATGTGGTTCCTCCTGGATAATCAGTAGATGGCATTAGATAGGGAGAAAATGTTTTGTCTACTAAAAATTAATATTTCTTGCACATTCTCTCTGCGCATGTCCCTCAGAGACCTATGTTCCAGGCTTTAGAGCTCTTAGGCCAGTCCAGCATATCTCGTCCCCTTTTAACATTGATCTGCACAAGGAAGCCATCCAGGTGACATGTCTGACCTACTTAAGAGATTCAGGTAGAGATGCCAAGAAAAGAAACAGTGGTTGTCATCTAATTATTTGCCAAAATATTTGTATGATCTTCTCCCTGCAGATTTAGATTTTTAGATTGAGATGTCTGGGAAATTCCAAAGCTTGTGGCTCTAATCTTTTCCCTCTTTGTAGGATGCAGTGTCTCAGTTCTAACCATGTCACTTAGGCACTTACCATATACACCCATTCTGGATCAATTTCAAACTGCCACACCTGTAAACTTTGCCTGATGACAAAATTGAGGAAATCAGGAGGCCTGGGATTGGCCACCCTGGAACGATTACTGCTAGATGGTGAGATAATTCTGAGGCAGAATCTCTGCTTCCCCCAGTCCCCCAGCAGAATGGAGCCCCATTCGCCTACAGGAGAAACGTGTTTCATTATACATCCTTTACCAGTTTCCTTCTCCTCCCTGTCAAAATTCTCCAGTCCACTACTGCTGTTCCCCCGACTAATAAATGACTTGCAGTCACAACCCTGCCTCAAGGTCTGATTCTGAGACACAAACTAAGGTACTCTTTCTTTCACAAGTAGACCCAATATAGCTGTTAGCAGCCACAGCACCTGTCCTATTCACCTCCAAGTAATAGACAGTGTACACCTAACCTGTGTCTAATATGTAGCAGATGTTTAATAAACGTAGCTGAATCAGAATCAGACAGGCACATTGCATTCCCCTATAAACCTGACTTTTACAGTCACTCATTATAGAGTAAACCAGTTTTCATTTTCAGGCATTAGCAGTAAGTACAAAAAAGAAAACAAGGTTTTTCTGTCTGTGTGTGTTTTTGGTTTTTTTTTTCCTTAAAAAAAAAAAAAAACGTCCTGGCATACTCCATGGTGCCTTGACAAGTAGAAATGGGACCAAACACATTAGATGATTTGTCTGGCCCTGCCTTTGAACCAAGGGGACAAAAAGAAAACTCATTTTGTATGAAGCTCAGATAGTTAAATTAAATTTTCCATATTTGATCTTTCCAGGCTACATTTACACAAGCTCACAAAATGCAGAGGAAACAAAGCAAGTTGTCAGGCCATGCCTGGATGGATTTGTTATGCTAACCTGGCTGAATGAGCTTTACCAAGACTCACAAAGTTAACTCAGTCTAAGCACTTCAGCATTCAAAGCAAAATAATGCACAGGAGTTTCAGTTTAGACAATAATACACATACTGTAATTACTCTGAAGGGTTGAGACACCACAGGAAATTCAGCAGAGCACAGCTTTAGAGCTCAGAAGAAAGATAGTAGAATAAAGCAACCAAGTGAATCAAGATCAATTTGCTCTTTTTTCAAAGGGGAAAAGGAAATGGGGAAATAGTGGTGTTGAAATCATTTGAAATCATCTGATTTCAACTGATCATAAACCAAACCACTCTATATAGTATAGTTTTACAAATTTTCAAGGCACTCCTGAGTCCATTATCACATTTATTCTGACAACAGTTTGTCTTTTGTTGGGCATGTCTTCATCATGTCTGCAAATTGCATATATTATGTAGCAGACAAATCACATATATTATGTCATTCAATTTTCCCAATAACCCCTTGAGGTATATTCTAATGGACCTCTCCTTTTACATGTGAAGAAACTGAGGTTCAGCCAGATTTGATAAGATGCCCAAGATTTGACAGCTAGTAAATTACAGAGCTGCCATTTAAAACCAACTTGTCTGGCCAAGTGCCTACTTTTACCATAAACATACTACTAACTAGGCATATACCCAAAGCCACCTTTACCTGTGTCACTTTAATTTCTTAAGGTCTTGATTTTCCATCTGTAAACTGGAGAAGCTGCATGTGATTTGTTCTAATGTTGCTCCAGCTCCAAAACCCTATGATGTCACCTAACTAGGCGGGGGTGCAGGAAGCAGAAGGCAGGAGCCCTAGAGGTTGCATTATTGTAATAACAGAACATGGTCACCAGGTGACAGCACTGTACTGAATACTTCATTTTGACATTGTTCTCAGGGGACATATTTTGCCACCACGTAACTCTGCCCATGTGCCTATTATGAAAATAAATATCTTTCTGCTAGAGGCTTTATGCTTATCACAGAATTTTACAAAATGCAGACTGTGTTAAACTTGGGGCAGAGAAGCACAACCACCAACACCCCCCAATTATTTTTTAAATAATTTGATTTTTCAAATTAAAAAGAGAACACTTGAAAATAGTTGTTCTGGAAAAAAAGTCAGAACTTCTTTGATTTCTCTACTCTTACTTTACCATGTAAAATTGATTTCACCTCAATTTACATGTGTTTGGTTGAATATAGAAATATTTTTACTACTCCAGAACTTTAGAGGCCTTAGTCTGGCTTTGCAGTTGGTTGGAGTCAAAGAAGGGGTTCATAAACAATGGGTGTTTCAACTTTTTTGCTATGCATGAAAGTCCTTTCAGAAGCATACTAATGTTCTGATTAAAAAAAAATGGTTGGCTTATTATTTCAAACTGAGGAGCTTTCTCAGTCTTACGCAGACAAAACTGTGAAAACACTTTTTATTTGACCTAGATTCTCAAACTTCTGTCTTAAAAGATCTAAGACTTGCCCTGGCCAGGGTGGCTCAGTTGGTTGGGCATTGTGCGGCAAAGCAAAAGGTCATAGGTTTGATTCCCAGTCACGGCACATGCCTAGGTTGCAGGTTTGATTCCTGGTTGGTATGAAAGGCAATCAATCGAAATTTCTTCCTCACATCATTGTTTCTCTTTCTCCCTCACTTTCTCCCTCCCTTGCCCCCTCTCTAAAAACAAGAGAAAACAAAAGTCCAAGACTTTTTATGTTTTATAAAACTTTGAACATAAGAGATAATTTCATTTACTCAAATACCAGATTTATTCTTTCTATATTTCCAATTAATTTTTGACAAAAAAAACCTCTAGATCTGAGCAATTCCCACATCATAAATAAGGATTTCAGAAACCCTCTCACTGTATGTCAGCCTGGAGCACTGAGTGTGTAGGTGGGTAGGCCCCTGCAGCACCCACCTGATTCTTGTTAAGGGTCACAGGCACTACCCAAGCACAGTGACTCAAGAGAAACTGAACCCAAGATTAATATTACATAAAAATTTCCACTATGAATTTAAGCTCTGAAGTGCAGAATTTCTGTAATTAGAAGGGAAATAAAAACTTAAAGACATTTTCTCTCACTGCAAAATGTCAAGTGACCACACACAAAAGATAAGAAACATACATGCAATGATACAAGAAGTATGATTAAACAGAGAGAAAAATTTTACTCCATGATATATTTCCAAGGCTCTGACAATTCTGTGCTTATTATTACCTCTTCTCCTGGATAGAATAATATACCTATATATCATTACCTCATGTCTGTTTTTCAAAATAGATACCAATTGTCACACTCTTCTCTCCTGTTTGGAGAAAATATCATATACCCACACCTTGACATGATAGTTATTTCAACCCAACACCTCAATTTGGTTATGACAATCTTACTTTGGGTATATGGCATATTGAATCTATAAAGCAGGTAATTGGGCACATAAAACAATCCTTAGAGAATTGCTCACAACCTAGGCAGGCCCTACCTAATATAAAATTTTTGTAATCCTTAACTGAACTTCATAGACTACAATTACTAATTCAGAATCCCTGATAATTCAAACTACATCGGGATTTTGTTCATTCATTCATTCATCATGTTGAATTTCCATTCAACTTCTAGTATTTATCTGGCACTATATTGTGGATTAAGAACAAATTTGTTAGCAAATTTGGAGGTTAGAGGCTGCAGTTAGAACTATGAAGGGAACATCCAGAAGTTATGTGCGCCTAGGTTCACAGAAGAAAGATGGGAAGACACGATGGATATTTAGGAATTCAAATTGGCAGGACTCAGCAAGTAGACATGAAGTTGAGAAAAATGTATCAAGAATAAGTTCTAAGTATCTAGTTTAAGTTTATCTAATTAATTAATAATGTAAAACATAATATAAAAGATGGTAACTCAAGTCATCATAATTTTTAAGATAATTTTAAAGTATATTTTATTGATTATGTTGTTATAGCATCGCAATTTTTCCCCTTTGTGCCTCTCTGCCCAGTACCCCACTTCCCTCCAGCAATCCCACTCCCCTTAGTTCATGTCCATGGGCTGTGCATATAAGTTCTTTGGCTTCACCCTTTCCTATATTATTCTTAACTTCCCCTTGTCTATTTTGTACCAACCAATTATGCTTCCTAATCACTGCACGATTTCCCCATTTCTCCCCCTTCTCCCTCCCAGCTGATATCCCTCCAAGTAATCCCCAGACCTATGATTTTGTTCCTATTCTGGTGTGCTTAGTTGGATTTTGTTTTTATTTTTTAGATTCAGCTGTTGATAGTTGTGAGTTTGTTCTTTTTCTTAAGTAACTTCCTTTGACATTTCATATAATAATAGTTTGGTGATGATGAGTTCCTGAAGCTTTACCTTGTCTGGGAAGCACTTCATCTGCCCTTCCATTCCTAATGATAGTTTTGCTGGATAGAGTAATCTTGGTTGTGGGTCCTCGCTTTTCATCACCTTGAATACTTCTTGCCAGCCCCTTCTTGCCTGCAAAGTTTCTTTTGAGAAATCAGCTGAAAGTCTTATAGGCACCCCTTTGTAGGTAACTCTCTGCTTTTCTCTTGCTGCTTTTAAGATTCTCTCTTTATCTTTCACCTTTGGCATTTTAATTATGATGTGTCTTGGTGTGATCTTTTGGGGGTCTAGCTTCTTTGGGACTATCTGTGCTTCCTGAACTTGTATGTCTATTTCCTTCACAAAATTTGGGAAGTTTTTCTTCATTATTTTCTCACATAAGTTTTCAATTTCTTGCTCTTCCTCTTCTCCTTCTAACACTCCTATGGTTTGGATGTTTGCACGTTCGAAGTTGTCCCAGAGGTTTCTAAGCCTGTCCTCATTTTTTCCAATTCTTGTTTCCTCTTTCTGTACTGGTTGACTTTTTTTCTTCCTTATCTTCTAAGTCATTGATTTGAATCACAGTTTCCTTCCCTTCACCACTGGTTTTGTGTGGATTTTCCTTCGTTTCATTTAGCATAGCTTTCACTACTTCCCTTATGCATTTGCCATACTTAAGGATATCTATCAAGTCTGTGAGAATCTTTATCACCAGTGTTTTGAATTCCCATCTGTTAGGTTGGCTATCTCCTTGTTGCTTAGTTCTCCCACTGGAATCTTGATCTGTTCCTGCTTCTGGGCCATACTTTTCTGTCTCCTCAACTTGACAGACTCCTGTGTTTGTTTGCCTCTGTGTCTTAGGTAGAGTTGTGGCATCTGGTACATTGTAAGGGGTGGAGCCTTAGGGATTCGTCAGTACAGGGTGACTCATTTCACCACGTTGTGGCACTGTATGTGGGGGAGGGGTTTGAGAGGAAACAAAGCTGCTTGCTCAGCACTCGCCCCTTTTCTAGGCACTTCTCCACTTTTGTATGGAACTGGTGCCTCTCTAGCTGTTGCCCTGGCTGTTGATCCCAGGGTGGGTGGGTCTGTGAACATTCTAGGACCACAGGGGCCCTTAAAACAAGCAGACTCTGCTGAGAGACCAGTAGTTTCTTCCTCCGCACCAACCCCCACAGGTTTGCATAGTCAGAAGTAATGAGGCTTTATTTCCCCTGGTGCTGGAACTGTGAGCTGTACTGTCTGGTCTGGTGCTGGGAGTGCTCCCCAGGTGTCCCTTCTGACTTTTTAAAACGTGTGATTGTGATTTCTGCGGGCCTGCTGTTGCTGCCGCTGCTTCTGCTATCACACCCATGTCTTCTCTGCCCTGGCTCCGCCCCTCCTACCTGTCTGGATGAGTATTTTTTCTATATATCTTTGTTGGTTGGACTTCTATGCAGCACAATTTTATGGAACTTCTGGTTGTCTCTAGTCTTGAGGTAGTTGTATTTCTTCTTAGTTGTGGAGGGAGATGCAGTATGTCTGTCTAAGCCTCCATCTTGGCCAGAAGTCTCTAAGATAATTTTTTAGTTTACATATCAACATATAGTAGAGATTCTATGCATAATGTCAAGGAACTTCTCTCAGGTCAATAGTATTTCTGAAGTTTAAAATCTTAACTTGAAAATAACACAATATTTTAGAGAAATTTTAGCTCATAAGACAAAAATGGGATATAAAGTGTATCAAGAATTTATTAAAGTTAAGAGTAATTTGTTTAGTACAAATCGACTGAAGAATGTATTGAGTACCTATAATCAATTTAGGTCAATTAAAACTACTTAGTTTTATCTACAAATGAACAAAAATTATATAGTCCAAATATTTAATAACAAACGCAATGAATATATGTAACATGATTTTTGTACACACACATCAAAATTAGCATTACATATTCATTTCCATTTGAAATTGTAAGGAAAACTAAAATTAATATGAAAATTTTGTTTTTCTGGAAACATTTACTGTGGGTAGAAGTGTGGTAAAAATCACTCATCATCAGAAGTGATTTTTGAAAAGATTCATCAACATCCTCTGCTTTTTCTAGCTACCTCTTCCTTTCCAAATTTTGCTTGTCTATACACCTGAACTATCTCTTGCTCTGGAGTAAATGACCTTTGTTTAATGTAATTTATGAGATTTCCATAATATCAAACAACTTCTGACAAAGTCATTTTTCATATGTCTGTTACAAACTCCATCACACAGTCTGAATCATATAACTTGTGACACAGTGACATACTCCCACCCATTTCTACAGCCTGGTATATTACATATTGTCAGGCCATAAGCAGACTGTCCCTTCATAACTGTTGCAGTATGATTACAAAAATGAATTATTATAACACAATTTTTTCAGCAGTATCCCAGTATTTGGATGCTTCCAGTGTTTATCATCCCAAATAAACAAACTTCTATACTGCAACACACATTTTACTGGAAGCATATGAGCTCAGCACTGAGAAATGGTCTCTATTCTCAAAGAGCCTGCATTTGAAAATCTAAAAGTGATGCACATAAAACAACAGTCAGCATCATAGATGTGATCCATGAAGCACCAGGGTCTTTAAGCTATGTGTGGGAGTTCAGGGGAAGAGCACAAGGATCTGCCACAGGTATTTCAGTAAAGGCTAGTTATAATTTTTTAAAAAGCAGCAAAATCATCCAAAATAAAATAGGAGGAAGAAACTAGTCCTAGTTCTCCCACCCCTGATTTAAAGAAATCTAAGCCACTAAAGAATTGTTTAAAGAAATCCATTGAGAAGAACTGGGATGGGGACTTCTGGTCAAGATGACAGAGTAGGTAAACACTGTGCTTGGCGTCTCCCACAACCACTTCAAAATTACAACTAAGCTACAGAACACCCATTATTCATTATGACCTGAAGACTAGCTGAACAGAAGTCTTATACCTAAGGATACACAAAAGAAGCCACATCAAGATTGGTAGGAGGGGCAGAAATATAATATGAATGAACTGGTCTCACACCCACACATACCAATTAAAAATCAGGAGAGATTTCTCAGTTATAGAGGGCCCCCTGAAGAACAAGGGGTCCCAGCCCCACAGCAGGCTCCCCAGTCCAGTGTTCTAGTACTTGAAAGAGAAGTCCCCATAACTTCTGACTATGAAAATGAACAGGGATTGTGGTTGAGTGGATAGTGGCTGAGTGAGACAGAGGGTTGCTGGAATCCCAGGCACCCTCCTAAAGGATCTGCACACAGGACATGCTTGCTCTGAACTCTAGCACTAGGGCAGCAGCTTGAAAGTCATTAGAAACATACTGAGAGGAACTAAATTGTCTGGTTTTTGGGTGAGGGCTGGAGGGGCAGCTTTCTGTCAGACAGATGTGCTGGCAGAAGTTTATTGTTCCTTTGTTGAACCCTCCCCTCACCCAAATGGCAGGTGGGTGCAATTTCTGAGTCTCCATTACCCTGACTACCACGGTTTACCCTGCCATGGTGATTCCCTAAAATCTCACCCCACGCAACTTTTAGGCCCACCAAAGCTGCTCCCCAGTGACTTTTGCACACAAACAACCTGTCTTGGATCATGCTGTTCATAGTTCTAAAATCTCTCAAAGGTTTACAAACCCCAAGCATGCAGCATCTGGCCTTGGCAGGCCCCTTACCTCTTGCTAAGTGTACCCAAGCCTGACACTAGTGGCAACCATTCTTCAGATCACTTTGTAACTCATACCAGGTAGCCCCAGGCAGGGCACAGGCAATGGCTGACCTTGGCCTTTACCAGAGCCCCTCCCAAGAGGCCCCAAAATCAACACACCCAGTGGATAGCTTCAGAAAACACCAAAACACCTTTATAAACGACACTCCCAAAGGGCAAACTAGGCAGGCACCAGAGCCCAGCTAAATCGAACCTTATTTCATTAAGTTATCCCCTATGCAACAGTCACTACACTGTAGTCACATCCAGTCTTCACAGCCAACCAGCCTGAGGGTCAATTCCACCCACTGCATGTCAACAGCAATCAAGGCTCAACTACAGGAGGACACATACAACCCATGCAAGGAATACATCTGGAGCACCTGGCTAGGTGACCAGGGAGACTGCAATGCAGCCCCACAGGACACCTACTATAAAAGGTTACTCTACCAAGACCAGGAGATATAGTTGCTTTACCCAATATATAGAAAAAAACACAGGAGGCTGCCAAAATAAGGAGACAAAAAACATGTCCCAAGTGAAAGAACATGACAAAACTTCAGAAAATGAACTAAATAAAAAGGAAATAAGCAATCTACCAGATGTAGAGCTCAAAAACTGGTTATAAGAATACTCAATGGACTTAGGAGAAGGGTAGATGAATTCAGTGAGAACATTAACAAAGAACTAGAAAGCATAAAAAAGGAGATGAAAGGCATGAAAAATAACCAGTCAGAAATAAAGAATACAATAGCAAATGAATACATTGTAAGGAATCAACAGTAGAGTAAATAGAGCAGAGGATCAAATCACAATTTGAAAAATGTAATAACAGAAAACATCCAGTCAAAACAGAAAAAAAAATTCAAAAAAATGAGAATGGTTTAAGGGGCCTCTAAAACAACATCAAGTGCAACAACATTTGTATCAAGGAGGCACCAGAAGGACAAGAGAGAGAGCAAGAATTTTAAACCTATGTAAAAAAATAATGATGGAAAACTTTCTTAACCTGGTGAAGGAAATAGACATATAAGCCCAGAAAGTGCAGAGGGTCCCAAACAAGATGAACTGAAAAAGTCCCAGAAAAAGACACATCATAATTAAAATACCAAAGGTGAAAGACAAAGACAGACTCTTAAAAGTGGCAAGAGAAAAGCATGTAATTATCTACAAGGGAGTTCCCGTAAGACTGTCAGCTGATTTCTAACAGAAACTTTATGTGCCGGAAGGGATTGACATGAAACATTCAACCCACAAAGCTGTTTTTTGAAATCAAAAGACAGATAAAAAGCTTTCCATATAGAAGTTTTCACCCCAAAGAAGCAAAATATACATTCTTTTCAAATGCACATGGACATTTTCAAACATAGACCACATGATAGGACACAAAAAAAGTGTCAACAAATTCAAGAAAATTGAAATCATATCAAGCATCTTTTCAGACCACTTTGCCTTGAAACTAAAAATCAACCACAGAGAAAAAAATCAAAGACACCCAAACTAATGGAGAATGAATAACATGCTATTAAATAATGAATGGGTTAACAATGACATCAAAGAAGAAATCGAGAAATTTCTAGAAACTAATAATGGACACACAACAGCCCAAAACCCATGGGACACAGCAAAAGCAGTCCTAAGTGGGAAGTTTATAGCAATACAGGCATATCTGAAATGGATAAAAGAATCTCAAATAAAAAATCTAACCCTAAAGCTACAAGAACTAGAACAACAACAACAAACAAAGCCTAGGGCAAGTAGAAGGAAGGAAGTCATCAAGATCAGAACAGAATTAAATGACATAGAGACTAAACAAACAATTCAAAAGATCAACAAAACTAGGAGCTGGTTCTTTGAAAAAATAAACAAAATCGACAAGCCTCTAGCCAGACTTATCAAGAAAAAAAGAGAGAGGACCAAAATAAACAAAATCAGAAGTGAAAGAGGATAAATCATGACTGATGCCACAGAAATACAAAGGATTGTAAGAAATTACTACAAACAACTGTATGGCAAGAAATTTGACCCCCTAGAAGAAATGGACAAATTTCTAAAAATATATATTCCAAAACTGAATCAAGAAGAGGTAGAAAGTCTCAACAGACCAATAACAAAGAAGGTAATTAAAACAGTAATCCAAAATCTCCCTGCACACAAAAGCCCTGGACCGGATGGCTTCACAGGCAAATTTTACGAAACATTTAGGGGAGCACTAACTCCTACCCTCCTCAAACTATTCCGAAAAATCCAAGAAGAGGGGAAAATCCCAAACTCTTTCTATGAAGCCAGTATTACCCTAATCCCAAAACCAGGTCAAGACACAACAAAGAAAGAAAACTACAGGCCATATCACTAATGAACATAGATGCTAAAATCCTCAACAAAATATTGGCAAACAGGATCCAGCAATACATCAAAAAGATCATACACCACGATCAAGTGGGATTCATCCCAGGGATGCAAGGATGGTTTAATATTCACAAATCAATAAATATAATACATCACCTAAACAAAATGAAAGACAAAAACCACATGATCACATCAATAGATGCAGAACAAGCATTTGATAAAGTACAACACCCATTTATAATGAAAACACTCAGCCAAATGGGAATAGAGGGAGCATACCTTAACATAATTAAGGGTATATATGAGAAGCCTGAAGCCAACATCATACTCAATGGACAAAAACTGAGAGCATTCCCCCTGAAATCAGGAACTAGACAAGGCCGTCCACTCTCTTCACTCCTATTCAACATAGTGTTGGAAGTCCTAGCCACAGCAATCAGAAAAGAAAAAAAAAAAACATTCAAATTGGGAAAGAAGAAGTAAAACTATCATTATATGCAGATGACATGATAGTATACCTAGAAACCCCTAGAAACTCCACTAAAAAACTACTCAATGTAATAAGAGAATTTGACAAAATAGCAGGGTACAAAATAAATATGCAGAAATCGAAGGCATTTCTGTACACCAACAATAAAATATCAGAGACAGAGACAAAAAAGAAAATACCATTGACTATAGCAACAAGAAAAACAAAGTACCTAGCAATAAACTTAACCAAAGAGATAAAAGACCTGTACACTGAAAATTATGCAACATTGAAGAAAGAAATCAAGGAAGATACAAATAAATGGAAGCCAATACCATGTTCTTGGATGGGAAGAATCAACATCATCAAAATGGCCATACTACCCAAAGCAATTTACAAATTCAATGCAATCCCCATTAAAATACCAATGACATATTTCAAATACCTAGAACAAATACTCCATAAATTCATATGGAACCAAAAAGACACCAAATAGCAAAAGCAATCTTAAGACAGAAGAACACAGCAGGAGGAATCACAATACCAGACATCAAACAATACTACAAAGCCACTATGATCAAAACAGTCTAGTGCTGGCATAAGAACAGACATATAAATCAATGGAACAGAATAGAGTCAAGAAATAAATTCAGGACTATACAGTCAACTAATATTTGATAAAGGAGGAAGGAACATAAAATGGAGTGAAAAGAGCCTCTTCAACAAATGGTGCTGGAAGAACTGGACAGGGACATGCCAAAAAATGAAACTAGACCACCAACTTACACCACAACACCAGAATAAACTCAAGATGGATCAAAGATTTAAATGTAAGCTGTGACACAATAAAAGTCCTAGAGGAAAACATAGGCAGGAAAATTTCAGATATCCTACAATAACAATATTTCCACAGATACATCTCCTAAGGCAAGAGAAATAAAGGAAAAAATTAACAAATGGGACTACATCAAACTAAAGAGTTTCTGCTCCGCAAAAGAAAACATCAGCAAGATGAAAGGGAAACCAACTATATGGGAAAACATATTTGCCAATGATATCACAGACAGGGGAACTGTTCTCCAAAATATATAAAGAGCTTATACAACTCAACATCAAGAAAACAGACAACCCAGTTAAAAAATGGGCAAAGGACCTGAACAAACACTTCTCTGAAGAGGACATACAGAAGGTCCATAATGATGCTCAACATCATTAGCCATCAGAGAGATGCAAATAAAAAGCACAATGAGATACCATTTTACACCAGTCAGAATGGCCATCATCAACAAATCAACAAACAACAAGTGCTGGAGAGGATGTGGAAAAACGGGAAGCCTACTGCACTGTTGGTGGGAATGCAGACTGGTGCAACCACTGTGGAAAAAAGTATGGAATTACCTCAGAAAACTAAAGATGAAACTGCCTTTTGAACCAGCAATTCCACTGCTAGGATTATACTTGAAAAATCCTAAAACCCTAATTCAAAAGAACTTATTCACCCCTTTGTTCATAGCAGCACTGTTTACAATAGCTAAGTGCTGGAAACAGCCTAAGTGCCCATCTGTAGATGAGTGGATCAAAAAACTGTGGTACATTTACACAATGGAATACTATGTAGCAGAAAGAAAGAAGGAACTCCTGCCATTTGCAACAACATGGATGGAAGTAGAGAGAATTATGCTTAGTGAAATAAGCCAGGCAAAGAAAGAAAAATACCATAAGATATCACCTAATACAGGAAACTAAAGAACAACATAAACAAACAAACTAAATAGGACAAGGAGCAGAATATCAGTCAACAGGGGAAGGGAGGAGGAGAGAAGGGGGATAAGGAAGGGAAGGGTCTAGTCAAGGAAGATGTATAAATGACTCATTGACATGGACAATGGGGAGGAATATGATTGTGGGAGAAGGGGTGGGTGGGGTGGGGGAGAGCAGTGGGGGAAAAATGGGACAACTGTAATTGAAAAACCAAAAAATAAAAGAGGAAAAAAAAAAAAGCTTTCCAAACAAGAATAAGTTAAAGGAGTTCCTCACCACCAAAACAGTATTACCTGAAATAGTAAAGGGACTACTTTAAGAAAAAGATCAAAAATATAAATAATAAAATGACAATAACTACATATCTATCATTAATTAATTTAAATGTAAATGGATTAAATGCTCTAATCATAAGACATAGGGTGGCTTAATAGATAAGGAAACAAGACCAATACATATACTGTCTGTAAGAGAGCTACTTAAGATTGAAGGACACACAAATGCTAAAAGTAAAGGGATAATAAAAAGATATTTCATACGAATGGAAATGAAAATAAAGCTAGGGTAGCAATATTTATTTCAGACAGAATAGACTTTAAAACAAAAGTTATAAGAAGAGATAAAAAAAGGTCCCAGCAATTCCACTTCACAGTATTTATCTGAAGAAACCCAAAACACTAAATCAAAAGACATATGCATCCCTATGTTTATTGTAGTATTATTTACAATAGCCAAGATATGAAAGCAACTTAAGTTTTCAGTGATAGACTACTAGATAAAGAGGAGGTTGTGCATATATTCAATGGAATATTGCGCAGCCATAAAATAAGAATGAAATCTTGCACTTGTGACAACATGGATGGACCTAGAGGGTATTATGCTAAGTGACATAAATCAAGCAGAAAAAGATAAATACCACATGATTTGACTTACAAGTGAAATCCTTAAAAACCAAATGAACAAACAAAACGGAAACAAACTCATGGATTCAGAGAACATTGTGATGGTTGTTAGATGTGAGGGCGGTTGGGAGGATGGGTGAAAAAAGGGGAAGAGATTAAGATATGCAAATTATCAGGTATGAAATCATCCATGGGGATGTCAACTACAGCATAGGGAATATACTCAACAATATGTAATAACTAATATGGTGTCAGATGTTGTACTAGACTTACCAGGGTGATCATTTAGTAAGTTGTATAAATGTCTAATCACTATGTTGTATCACTGAAACTAATATATTGTATATCAATTAACTGAAATTTTAAAAAAATATTTTAAAAAAAGAAGTGGATTAATTATGATGTGTTCATGAATTGTAACAGATGCACCACTCTATTCTGCCTGTACATGTGTGAAACAGGAGGTACATGGGAAACCTCTGTACCTTCCTCTCAATTTTTCTATGAACCTAAAAGTGCTCTAAAAATAAAGTTTGCTTATTTTCTAAAGTAGGTTCCTTTAAATATTGTTCTCCCCAGGCCCTGGTCCTTTAGAAAGATTGAAGAGGTATTTGCTGCCACATAGCCAGCTTTCTGACTAGAGGCAGTGCATTGACCCATCTTCCACTCCATTTCCCTGATCGTCACAGCAGTGACTCTGTGTGTTCTACCTACAGAAACTGAGCCTGCATTTCCCAGGCTTGCCCTCTGTTTTTCTGGATGAACAGTTTGTATATTTGTGAGAAAATTATTGTATTTCTGTGAAAATGTGCTTGCAACTAGGCCAACACAAGCAGCTTTAATTGTTCCAAGTGGATCTACACTGTGAGTAAGCAGGGATTGTCTAAGAGGACTCTGCCAACTCAAGGGCCAGCCCACTACTAGCTAGCACCTTGATGGGTCTGGCAATATTACCCATGCCAATGGGTGTGTGTGGGGATTTGTTTGCATGCCTGGCTTCCAAAGAAGTCAATCCTTTGGTCCAAGAAGTATATCATATTCTGAAAATGGAATCATATCACCAGCTATGGCTGTTTTATCAATTTACCCCATTACACACTGCTTTGCATAACTGATGGAGAAGCAATTCACTTTGGCCTCTGTCCCAAAATAAATAGGACATTCAGCAACACATTTATAAACATTTGGATTGAGTGAGAGGAAAAATGCCCTGCTAGTGAAGTGAAAATGTTGAAATTTTCTATTCCAATCTGAGAATTACTAGCCAGTTTTTTTTTTTTTTATTGATTTCTAGAGAGAGGGAAGGGAGAGAGAGAGAGAGAGAGAGAGAGAGAGAGAGAGAGAGAGAGAGAGAGAGAGAGCAAGAGAGACATATCAGTTTGTTGTTCCACTTATTTATGCATTCACTGGTTGATTTTTGTATGTACCCTGACCAGGAATCTGCAACCTCGATGTATCAGGATGATGCTCTAAACAACTGAACTATCCAGCCAGGACTTGGCCACAGTTTAGAAAACCAAAAGTTTACAGAGACAGGGATGTTTACACAGATGGCCATTCAGTCACTTCTGTTCAGGTCACACAACAGATTCCTTACTCAGTAGTGAAAATGCAAAAGCATAAAGAACTGTGTTGCTAGAAGAAAGGACAAGAGTTAACTAATCACTCGTAGTCCATCTGACCTTGCTCCCTGTGAAATGCTGCTTCCTACAGGTTTCCATAGCAGTCCAGAGCCTTAGGGTCTCAGACAAGTGGGCTCATTGGCTTTTAGAGATCACGGAGCTGGGCAGAAATCCACAAGGCTAGCAAGCAGATTCCTAAACCCTCAATGCTTGCTGCTATAACTCCTGAATAATGGAGTGGAGAAGGAAGGTAGAATATTTCCTTGATGGGTAGAAAATCCTTGATTTACCAGAGGTCCAGAATTTATATCTGTCTAAAGGAATGCTTTGAGGGAAAATAAGAAAAAGGGATAGAGCAACAGTTTTATTTCCCCAAAGAATCATCTTTCCTGGTGCTTGTCTGCCCTGAGGTAGTACCCTGGTAGTCTTCTTGCACAATCACTAGTCAAGTATAAAATCCACTTTGTCATATCAAGCAGATCAAGGAAGGGAGATTCAGCCATAACAATCTTCAGTTATTAAAGGATGCTAGAAAAGTATCTGTCTTTGTGGGGCCTGTGTATACTTGACAAGAAATGTTTTATTCACTCAAATAACTAAGTGAACAACATAACTATGTATAAGACCCTGTGTGACATCCTGTGGAATGTATAGATAGGCTATCTACCATCAAGGAGCATTTGGAAAACCTATACCAGCACTGAACTGGACAGGACTAAGACATGAATCTCTCTTCAGTGAGGAAATCTCTAGACAAAGAGAAAGACACAAGCAGCTAATTTAAATTTATTAATATAATATAATGTGTTCACTGAAATGATAGAGACTCATGTAGGATATAACACGAGGATAAAGAGGGTCACCTAGCCCAAGAAATGGCCTTGAATGGCATTTTGGAAGTGGCCCCTGACCATAGAAGGAAGTGGGCTTTGGAAGAGTTCAGACCATAGTGCCAGGCCTGGCTCTGCCACTTCTGGGTACCCTAAGCAAGTCATTTAACCTTCCTAAGCCTATATTCCAAGACTAGAGGAAAGCAGATAATTATTAGTGAACATATATTTGTATATATTATATTGGAATAGAAAGAGAGAATAAGAGAAGGTCATGCCTGATGGTCACCATGTTTTCTAAGAAGTTGGAAGCAAGCTCATCTGAGAGGGTAGAGAAGGGTGCTTGAGAATGATGTAAAAATGGAAGGATAGCTGCTAGAGATGGGAGAGAAAGATTACCAAAGACAACTATAAGATGTATTTTAAATGTGCTGAAGTTCCCTGCTGCATTTGAAGGCATGGTGGCAGATTTCTCTTCAACAGTGTTCAGCTATATGGATGCAGTGTGTAAAAAAAGAAAGTAAAGTCAGAGTTTAAGTTTTACTAGGAAGATAGGTAAAGAGAAGTATGTAAAGAATTAAAGTATTGGTAGAAATGCTGTTTAGATAAATAATTACAGGGTCCAGGCTGGGTAAGAAAAAAGGGTTCATAGATGGGAAGACAACAGAGATATGTAGAAAGAAATGCTGAAATAAGGAAGTGATTTAGTATCTAATAAATCAAGTGCAAGAAAAGCATATGTGGTAAATAAAAATGTTCACCATCAAAACAGTGATAACTGGGTGAGTTTAAAGAAGAGAAGAAAATTATGGATGCGAGTTCTCTGTGAACACTTCCTAGAGGGTCAGGATTTTATAATAAGATTTAGATTTGGGGAAAGAAAAGGGACTGGGATAGTGTGATGGTTGAAGTAGGCTCATACAGAAGGGTAGCACAACAAAAAGTAGAAGTACAATGAAGCTCAGTTTTCCAGGTTCATAGAGAAATTCATTAAGAAATTTAGACAATTCAACAGGCCATGGCAAGTCACTGAGGTTTTTGAGCAGAGGAATGGCAAAATAGTGCTTTGGTAAATGTGAAGATTGAATAAAAGGGAGACCAGCTATAGAAAAGGAGAACACGTGCAATACTTTAAGCATGTGGTGTAATAAGGACTTGAATCAGGGGTAGCAGTGGCACAATTCCAGAGATGAGAGAAACCTAAAAAGAAGCAGAACTTGCTAAGTAATTAGTTTGGAAGAAAAGTCCAAGCCAAATAACTCTCAGGTTTCATACCAGCCTTTCCAGATAAACACACAGGAACATATAAAAATTAAGCACAAAAAGGGATTCTGCTTTAGGTGAGGCAATGGAGGAGAATCATCTGAGCTGTATAGATAGTTACTTTTATTTTCTTCCAAGCAGATTAAAAATAAACATCACCACCACACACACACACAAAAGTAAAATTTTGGCTTAAAAAAGAAGCTCAAGATATTTGTAATAACTGCCTATGAAATGAGATAGGGATTACACTAAGCACCTTGCATTCTATTTTACTATTTACTGTTTTTAATTCTAATAAAAGCAATAATATTCTCATATTTTGGAGAGCCTGTACATGAAATCACCTTGTCCAACATCACACAGCTAATAAACAGCAGGGTGTGAAATACAATCCCAGGCTCTTCTGACTCCAAAAGCCTACACTCCTATCCAAATATAACACAAACAAAAAGCTGACTTAGACAATCAGTTACTAGGATTGAAAAAGAAAAAGAAAAAGAAATCTTGATGAGAGTAGCTAACAACCAATATTACACATAATACTATTTTATCTTTGAAAAAGTATAAAGCTATGAACTAAGTATTATTATGTATTTTATCCTTTTTAATCTTCATTAATATCCTTAGGCACACAGAGAAAAGTATTATTGCTGCTATTAAAAAGGTAATTTTTATCAGAAATTGAACCTATTGCATTGAAAACAGGAAAGGTAGTTAATAGAAATATAATTAAGTTGATAAATGTATATTTAAGAATAATTTGCCCTAACCATGACTAAAAACAGCTCAGTGCAACTGTCTTTATATATGTATTAAATATATAATATATAATATAATGTACATAATACATATATGTGTATATATAATGTGTATATGTATGTATGTCCATGAGACCTCATGGAGAGACAGACTGAATGGAGAGAAGGAAATCCCAGAACAGTTTGCACTCATGTGATGGTAAATTCGAGGTGAATCTAGATAACAAGTGAATTCTAAACAATAGAGTTGAGTTCTTTGTAATGAGTAACCAAGTATATACCATTCTTCTTACTCCAGAATGAATCCCATACATTACTGGTAATTATAAGACCCAATGGCTAATATTAAAAAAGTAAAGACATATAAAGTAAAGCACCATGTTGTATATTTATGTTCCATTCTGGGGAACATTTCTGGAGAGGCAATTGGGAGGTCATTATGCCACAGACATGGTATGATGTCATAAGTGGACAAAATTAGTAAATACACAAAACTTAAGCTAGGCTCAAAGCTCAGGAACTTTTGGCTTCAAAACTCAGGAATGACATATATATATACTGTCCTTAGTGTCTCTCTCTCTCTCCACCCCCCTCTCTCTCCATACACATGCACAGACACACACACATATACACATTATATATATAAACATAAACATATTATATGTATATAATGTATATACAAATATATACTATATTATATATTATCTATTTATTGGGCTGAATTAAGCTGTTTTCAGCAAATAAAAAGTTTAATTTCTTGTCAGTGATGTTATTGATTCAAAGAAAGAACCACAGAAATAAATACGCCCATGACCATAGATCAGGGAACAAGCATAAGATTTGATTATTTATCAACAATCATAGTTAGATGACCTAGCATTAGGTTGATAATCCCATGATTTGCTTCTTTTTAACTATGGCAGAAAGCTTGAAAACCATTTTGTAGTGGTTCAAAGGGCATTTGGTTATTCATTTCTACCACTAGGAAGGACTAGAGCCACTTTCAAGGTTGCTTCAAATATCATGAGGCAGTAAATGAGCTCACCCAGAATATGTGCCCCTAAACACTTCAAGTTCATTCTTATCTCTTCTAGAACTTACTTGGTGTTTGGATGAGAGTGGTAGGTCAGACTCTAGGGGACAGCGTACCTAAAACACCTAGAGAGTCAAAACAGTAAGAAAACAGGGACTTTAGCAGGAACATAATGGAAAACATAAAACCTAATGGTGTGAAAGTTTCATTACATTGAACAGTAAAGGGGTAAGAAATCATTGAACTCACCAGTCAGAGCGGTGATACTTAAGTGGTTGGGAAAAGATTCAAAGCTAAAAGTAGACTAAAAATAGCAAGTGAAAACTCAGGTTTAGAGATTCAACTTTTCCATTTTATAAAATGATTTCAAGTGTAATTCTTTAAAAAATTGGTATTGATGAAGAAGTCAAATCTGGAGGATGCCTTTTCTATTTTAAACACGGAATGTTGCTGTAGAGTACAAAAGCGTTGTTTATAAAGAATAATTTCTACTAGATACCTTCCTTTTGGCTGCCATGTGAAAAATTCAAATGGAATGTATATTAAAACCAGATGTTTGAAATTATCTTTTCACATTGAGAAAAATGTTAGTTGATTCTAATAGTGTCTGGATACTGTTAAGATTTTTGCTTCTTCCTACTTCTGGGATCTCTCATCAAATAAGAAGCTTCTTCCTAAGTTCACAACCTATGGGGTGATAATGCCAAGTGAAGAAGCAGTGATGACACAGTGTTTCTAGGGTAAATGCACATAGAATTTCTGGGGGGCCGGGGTCAGGTGGTGGCATTAGGGAATGCTCCCTATAGGAAAACTGTTCTAGGAAATATTTATGTTTTTGTATCACAAAATGTACTTACATGCTTTTCTGTATCAGTTTGAAATTCTTAAAGGTGCAAGTTTCTGTATCAATTTGACTTCTTTTGGGTACAAGTTACTGAGGGTGACTTAAAAATGATAGTGTATTATCTCATATAAGAAATTCAGAAGCAGGGGTTTCCACAGTTGGTTAGTTCAGCAGCTCAATGATGTTAGGACCCTTAACTGGGCCTCTCTACTATTCTCTCACTTTTCCCTCATCGTCACACAATGACTGCTACAGCTCTAAGCAGTCACAACCTCACAAGAAGCCATCCAAAAACAAGAATAAAAAAGATAGTTCCTCCTTTGCTTCAATCTATGATAGGAGAAAATGCCTTCCCAGAAAACCCAGCTGTCTTTCTATTATCTCTCATTGACTAGAATTGGATTACTTGCCACCACTAAACAAATAACTGGCAAAGAATGGAATTGAAAATACTGGTTTAAACCAATCACAATTTCCCCTAAAATGATCCTGTCTTCCCTGAGTCCATTACTAGTTAAACCTTTAAGAAAACTGGGCTTCTGCCATCAAAGAAAATAAGAGGTATGGTTGTTGAGTAGGCAGTTAACAAGATCTGCTTATCACCAATACATGTTTTCCTTTTACTTAAAGGTCTATTTTTAAATTTGCACTTAACACTTATTAAGAAAGCACCATCCTAAAAACTATACTGAATAAAGCAAATACATGTCAACACTAGCTTCAAAAAGGAAGAGAAAAACATGTACAGAAAATAAGCCAAGACAGTGAACAATAAATGAAGGGACAAAAAAAGCAAACGTTGGGATGAATATAGAATTTTTCAGATTCCTGGTCCCAAACTGACCTTTGGTATTCTGTCATAGAAGGGTTTATTTTAAGTCTTATCATAGTGGTATGGTTTCTACTTAGATTTGTATGTCTCTGTTTTTTTGTCATCTACCTCAAAACAGAAAACAACTAGAACTGCCAGAAAATCAAACTGCATGGAAGTCCAACAAACAAAGATTTAAAGAAGTAATACTCATCCAGACAGTTAGGAGGGTTGGAGCCAGGGAGGCAAGGCAGAGAGGACATGTGTGGTGGCAGTGGCAGCAGTGGCAGCAGTGGCCAGGCAGCAGTGGCAAGTTAGTGGCTGTGGCCAACTGGGAGGGACACCTGGGGAGCTATTCTAGTCCAAGGCCAAACCTCGCAGCTTTGGTTCCAGAGCTGGGAAAACAAAGGCTTATAGCTTCTAGCTGTGAAAACCAGTGGGGTTTGGGGTGGTCTCTCAGGGGAGTTTGTTTAGATGGCCCCCAAGGTCCTAGAACATACACAAACCCACCCACTCTGGAAACCATCACCAGGACAACAGCTAGAGGGGCACCAGTCACATATGGGAAGCAGGTGAAGTGACTAGAAAAGGGGTGAGTGCTGAGCAAGCAGCATTCTTCCCTCTCTGACCCCTCTGCCACATACAGCGTCACAAGGTGGTAAAACCAGTCACCCAGCACTAGCAAGTATATAAGGCTCCACCCCTTACAATGTAACAGGTGTGACAGCTCTACCTAATACACAGAGACAAACACAGAAGCCTGTCAAGTTGAGAAGACACAGAAATATGGGCCAAAACAGGGAGCAGATCAAGGCTCCAGAGGGGGGACTAAGTGAGGAAGAGACAGCCAACTTAACAGATGCAGAGCTCAAAACTTTACTTGTGATAACAATGCTCAGAGAAATGATTGAGTACGGCAAATGCATAAGGAAAGAAGTGAAGGCTACACTAGGTGAAATGAAGAAAAATCCACACAAAACCAATAATGAAGGAAAGGAAGCCAGGGTTCAAATCAATGTACTGGAATATAAGGAAGAAATAACCAGTCAAATAGTACAGAATGAAGGAAGAAGAATTGAAAAAAAATGAGGAGAGGCTTGGGAACCTCTAGGACAACTTTAATCATACCACCATTTGAATCATAGGGGAACCAGAAAGAAGAGGAAGAACAAGACATTGAAAACTTATTTGAAAAAATAATGAAGGAAAACTTCCTCAACTTGGTGAAGCAAATAGACATACCAGTCCAGGAAACACAGAGACTCCCAAACAAGTTGGACCCAAACAGGAACAAACCAAGACACATCATCATAAAATACCAAAGATTAAAGATAAAGAGAGAATCCTAGAAGCAGCAAGAGAAAAGAAGAGTTACCTACAGAGAAGTTCCCATAAGACTGTCAGCTGATTTCTCAAAAAAAAAAAAAAAAAAAACTTTACAGGCAAGGAGGGATTGGCAAGAAGTATCAAAGTGATAAAAAGCAAGTACCTACAATCAAGAGTACTCTATCCATCAAAGCTATCATTTAGAATGGATGGACAGATAAAGTACTTCCCAGACAAAGTAAAGCTAAAATTATTATTATATGAAATGTTAAAGGAACATATTTAAGAAAAAGAAGATCAAAACTATGAACATTTAAAATGACAACAAACTCACTACTATCAACCACAGAACCTAAAAACAAAAACAAAAACAAACTAAGCAAACAATTAGAATAGAATCAGAACCATAGATATGGAGATCATACGTAGGGTTATCAGAGGGGAAAGGGGACAGGGAGAATGAGGAAAAAGGTGCATGGATCAAGAAGCATAACTCATAGGTACAAAATGGACAGGGGATATTAAGAATAGTAAAGTAAGGGAGAAGCCAAAGAACATATATGCATGACCATGGACATGAACTAAGGGGAGTGGGGTATGGCTGGAGTGAAAGGAGGTACCAGGCAGAGGAAGGCAAAGGAGAAATAAAGAAAATTGGGACAACTGTAATAGCACAATCAATAAAATATACTTAGAAGAAAAACTAATCACTACTGGCCTTTAAAACATAGTCCATATGCAATGAAAACTATGACTACAGTCCTTAATCTCCAAACTTAAATCTGTCCTCTATGTGCACCTCTCACATAAAAGATTCTTCTTCAGTAATGTATTCAAGTAGTCTTTCTTTCCCTGGACCACACCAGGAAGTTGATGGAAATGTGTATCTGAGATTGCTAATTTCATGATAGTCTGGGTATTGATTGACACAATAATAACAAAATCTGAATGAAGCAAATAAACATGTGCTTGAGAGGGCTGTTTGGAAGGCAGTCTACTTAGGAAAGAATACTAGAGGGGGATTGTGATGGTTTATTTTATGTGTCAGCTTGGCCAGGCTATGGCACGCAATTGTTCAAACAGCAGTCTAGATGTTTTTGTGAAGACATTTTGTAGACGTGATCTCCATCCACCATCTATGAACTTCAAACAGATTATTCTTAATAATGTGATTGGACCTCATTCAATCAGTTAAAGGCCTTAAGAGCAAAGACAGGCTTCCACAAGAAAAAATTCTACCTCAAGATTGTAACATAAAAATCCTGCCTGAGTTGCCAACTTGTCAGCCTGCCCTACAGATTTCAGACTTGCTGGCTTCCATAATCACATGAGCCAATTCCTCAAAAATAAATATTGCTCTCCCTGTCCCATTCCACTTCCTCTCTCTCTTTCCCCCTCTTTCTCTTCATGCCCCCCCCCCCCATTGACTGCTTTTCTGGAGAACCCTGACTGACATGGGGATTAATTCAGTAAAAAGGAAAGTGACTAGAAGGGGGTTAAAATCATGCAATTGCATAAAACTAAGAAATTAAGGGAAGAAAAGTCTTTCATAGAGTTGACCTGGGAAGGATGAGGAGCCTCAGTAGAGGGTCTTCCTTACAAAACAGAAGAGAGCAGTTCAGTCACCATTGACTGGGCTCCAGAAATGCAGTTCTGATATGAGACTGAGGGGATGCCTGCAGTCCAAAATTACAGAAATGAGGAAACACAAATTCTAGGATTTAGCACTGGTTAGTTCATTTAAAACCTAGTATCTATAAAAACAGATTCCACATTTTAGTTCTTGGCAAGCTAGATTTAGGATTAAGCTGGATACTACTAAAGAACCACTGAAAGAGATGGCAGTGGCCATGCCTGGAAGAAACAGTAATACCTGGTGCAAACAGTGAGTCACTAGGGGGCTGGTCTCCTTATGGTAGTTAACCAGTCCTGTGGCTGAGGACTTGGGTGCCACCTGGAGATTCTCAGAAATCCCTGCAGTGACTTTGCTGGAAGTGTGGCGTCCTGCATGAGCGTTCCTGTGGTGTGTGTTATAAACCAATAAAACACAGTTTTCATATAGCTTTGCTACTAAACCAAAATCAATTGAAACATTTGGAGGGAAATAGCTGCTGCAGTAGATTACAAACTTAAGCAATGTGTTTTATACATTATATAATTCCCATGTGCTTAATCACTGCTCAAAACATCAATATCCACAGCAGCTACAGCTGAGCTAGTATCACATAGACCAGCTTATAATGAGGTTTGCTGTCTTGCAGGGTATTAATTAAGGAAGACCCAAGTAAGAATTATCTTTTTTATTGTAGCCAGAAATCCAACTCCTGAGAATTGATTCCTTGCTTTAAAATTTAAGTAACTTCAAAATCTCCTTAAGCTTAAGCACAAACAACCATTCAGAGTCCAAAAAGAAGAATCTTTTTTTTTTCTAAGTGATGACTCATTATGTCTTCTGTGGCTAACTGAGCACAAATTTCACAAACCAGAGCACACTTAAATTTGAAGTCTGGGCTGAAGAATGACAATTTTTGCAAACCACTTAACTTATCAAAGCAGTAAGAACTTCAGTAAAAAGTATATTTTGGAGTCATTTTTTAAAAGTCTTTAACCACCACCCAAACTGGGTCATTAAAACCCAGATAAAAATTTCAGAAATGGTTCAAAATATCATTCAACCATATTCCTATTGACATATATACACACAAGCTAATATCTATATCCATAATGTGCAAGATCCCTCTCTTTTCTTTTTCTTCACTTCCTTCCACCCTTCAATCTTTCCTTTATCTTCCCATGCCCTCATCACATACATTTATCACCTTAGCTCTTAAACTCCCTCCTGCACATGAACATCACCAAAATAGAAATCTGCATCAGCAGATGGTCCATTACTAAATCCAGAGCAAAACTATCTCCCAGGCTATCTACTACTAAAATAGGTGAAACTCCAATGGTTGGAAAGAGGGAGCAGCTGATATTCCATCTTCTGGTTTTGGAACATTGCTTCTTCCCCTGAGGTTCTCCAGGTAGGAGTTACAGAGGAATGTCTAAGATTTCCTGCAGCAGGAAGTCGTGCCCTTGCTAAGAACAGCATGAACATCTGTGGGCCATAAATCTTTGAGGAACAGTTGATGTTTGGATCCTCCAGTGGCAGGCATCCAGCAAGAACTGCATAAATTCACCCAGTTGTTTAAACTGCACCAAAAAGCCAGTCATTCTGTAAACACAATAATGAAAAAGATATAGAGGTGGCTGCCCTAAAGAAACATGGCCTAATCATGGTAAAAGTTCCAGACACATCCAGGAAATGTGGATCGGTAAGCTAAATATTTTTCTTTACTTGCTCATGTCCTAGATGCTCATTAAATGATAAACATAATATGAAGTGTCAAAATGTGAGGTGAAAACTAAAGGAATTAGATTGATGCTTCCCAATCTTTTTGTCTGGATTTAGTAACCGTGTGTATTTTGAGGCTTTAAGTTCTTGGAATAATGCAGAACTTTTTGTTTTTCCTCACTAAAATTAGACCCTTGGTCTTTCACAGACAAAGAAGATTAATGTTGGGGAGCTAAAGACCAGGTCCTGTTTGCTGAGGACATTCTATCTTTGTTTGCCAATAAGTGTGCCTGAGGCCTGTAGTCAAAGACAGCTGGCTACCACCAGCTCCTATTCCCATATTCCGTCTTGTGAAATAGTGTGTCCTTGTGTTCAGACACCCATTCTTCTGCAAGCTCCTTTTCTCACCACATACAGAACTTGCCTGAAGAAACCAGTATTTCCAGACTTCTTCTTTTTCTCTTATGGGCTTCAAAATTAAAGAATCTAGAACCCTACCAGGAAGGGTTTTCCAGGCAGGCCTTGAACTTGGAAACACCTATGGATCCACTAAAACGCTCCCTGAGCTCCTGAACTAGTAAATTTCTTAAGTTAGCTTTGGAGTTGATTTCTCTTTGGTACCAAGGGCAGCTATCATTCAAGGTGATACCAACAAGGTGAGTAAATTGATTCAGAAGAGGACAAACTATGCCGTGGAGAACATCACCCTCAAAATCTCAGTGATTTAACCAAGAAAGATATATTTCTCATACATGTGAAGTCCTCAGCTGCAAAGACTACACAACTTTTGTGATTTTGTTCTCTCAATAGAAAGACTTTTTCTTCTCTGCTAAGGAGTAGAGATTGGAGGATGGTGCAGGAATTTATACTCTCTTAGTCCAGAAGTAATCCCTACTACTTCCACCCATATTTCAAAGGCCAAAACATGTCATGTGGCTCCACCCAACCACAAATTAGCCAGGAGACATAATCTACCATATGCCAGGACAGAATAAAAATGTGAGTCAAAAAGGATCTATCAAATGGATGAGGGTGAATGGCTAGAACCTGAAGAATCAATTCTTCCCCATTGCCTCCTTTGTGACACATAACCCAGATAGGTTCTAGGCCTTTCACGTAAACATACAAATAATACATAAACATGGTTTTTGGAAGTTCAGGTTCATTATTTAATAGAAAACTAAAAGAAAGCTGTATTTATTTATACTGTGTGTTACAACTGAATTGTGACTCCTCAAACTTAAGACACTATAGCACTTTCAATCCAGTTTTTGGGTTCCTTTGGATGATTAGTTGGTTTGTTTTCACTTGTTTATTTTGGGGTTTGGGGTTTTTTATTTTGCTTTGCTTTTTAGTTTGAACTAACAAGGTAAGAGGGAAGGGAAGATTAATATTTTAGAGGTGTTCTTTTTTGGTTAAGCCAGCCTAGTGGTGCTGCTACAGGGTAGTCGGTGGGGGTGGGGAGTAGAAAGAATGTAAGTAATCATCACTGAAAAGATTAGGCAGAAATTAAGCCTAAATATCTACACTGAAGAATTTCCATTTCTAAAGATGGCCTGATACTGCTTTTCAGCAGCTAAAAGTGACACCTAGTGTGGAACAAGGGAAGTGAGCCGGTTCTCAAGTTTGAAGGTCACTCAGACATTTCTTTACTGGCTTCACGTCCTTCTGTCAAAGGTCAGTTAAAATGGACCCTCTTTGGCTTCTTTCATCTTAGAATATTAACAGGAAGTTGTAGGTGGAGCTGTTCAAGTCACCAGCACTGACAACATTAAGAATCATGGGTAAACTTGCTCTTTCTTAATCAGACAATGCACACTAGATACTTACTTGCAAATGTAGGTTAATAAAAGATACAGATCATCAATATAAAGATCCAGAAATATCCTTCAATAGAAGATTAATTAAATAAATTATGATATATCTTTTCAACAAAACTGAACATAACACAAAAGTCAAAATATTTAATGATAAGGAGAAAACATTTACGATATCTGCTAAGTGCCAGAGAAAATGAGCTACAAAATAGTGTACAGAGTGTCACAATTTTGTAAAAAAAAAAACCTTAAAGTGTTAAGGTTAACAGTAACATTGTTTGCCTTTGAGCAATAGGATTAAAGGTGAGTTCTTTTCTATTTTTTTTGTAAATTTTTATAGTTGTTGCAATAAAAGTACAACTCACTTTTTCTTTCTCTTTTTTTGTTTTTTGTTTTTTGTTTTTTTTACCACAGGCAAAAATCTAAATAAGAAGGAAACTGGGAGTGGCTAACTTATTATAAATTAGATAAATAGGAGCATGACCGGATTTTGCTAAAATTAGGGGGGAAATTATACATTAAATTGGGTAATGAAAGATATTGATAAGTACCAAATTTATAAAATGTTGCATTATTTCCTACTTATATATTCATCATCTCTCTACAACTGGATCTGTTCAAACATTTCCCTTCTCTCCTCTGGAGCCAAGTTGCCAACTTAAACCTTAGCGGTCAGGAGCACATGGAAAGTGGGTGAATGATATTACAGCAGGAAGTTATAAAAGCTGTGGGCTCTGAGAAGAGGATGCACATCAGAAGGTAAGCAAAATCAAATACTTAAACATCCTCCCCACTCCTGTTCAAATGCATTAAAGGTATTTGTCTCAGGCATTAGACTGAGGCCTCCGTAAAGTACTATGTTTAATTCATTATAGCCCTGGAGCCTAACTTCCGGTTCAGAACATGGTTGCAGAGTGAATATTTTGTCAAATGTTTCTACTCCTGTACTCCTTCTGTTTAAATATCTTGGGCAGTCAGAGTCAACTGCTTGCCTCGCCACTTTTAGCGGTTGACAGTACAGCAAGGACCTGGCCAGGGTTCTGGACTCTGGAGGCAACAGACTCAGACCTAGATTCCAGGCTGCCACTTTGTTAGGGTCTTCAACAAGTTTCTTAACCATTTTAAGCCTTGGCCTTCAAAACTAAACAATGAAGATAATGATAATATTTAACTTGGCTGTGCTGAGGATTAAATAAAATTACACTTTGAAAATACTTGGAGTAGCAAAAAGCTTGGGAAATATCATTTAATGCTCTGCGTGTGTTGCCTGGAGTCAGGGCCGTGCCTTGCATCATGCCTCACACTAAGTAGGTCTCAAGCAATTTCTGGTTGAAACGTGGGTCTGTATCCCACACTTCTGACCCTGCCCTCACTTTTCCACCAGCTTCTTTCCCAGGTTTACCATACTCGTTCACTTCCACTTCTCATCATTTCACAAAGAACAGAACCACCCATGGTAACAAGCTGCTAAGTTTTCTGAAAGAAGTTTTCTGGCTGGTTAACAATCAATCAATAATTAGTATAGTAACAGTTCCACTACACAGGGGCAACATTCTGGACTTGTTATACATAGTATTGGATTGGCCAAAAAGTCAGCATGGTTTTATCCATAAATTAAAAGACACATTTTTATTTTCCCCAATAATTATTGATTTGGACATTTTGAGTACGTTGGTTATCTCCTGCATGGTATAACGTCGATTGTTCTCAATGTCTCAATTTGATCACTATCAACTTCAACTGGTTCTACTGGACCATGGAGCAGCATCCATCAAGAAATCTCCAGCACAAAACTTCAGAAACCACTTTTGACAGATTCAGTCAGTCACAGAACCTTCTCCATACACAGCACAATTCTTTATTTTGCGTTTCAGTTGTGTTTGTACTTTTCTTGCAATAATAAAGCACAATATGCTGAAAATATTGCTTATTTTCTTCCATCTTCAACATTAAAATGTCTATGCAAAAATTCGACTTTGAAAATTTTTATTTTATTTTATTTTTTTTTTATTTTTGGTTTTTCAATTATAGTTGTCCCCTTTTCTCCCAATTTCTCTCCCCCACTCAACCCACCCCCTCTCCTGCAATCATATCCCTCCCCGTTGTCCATGTCCATGAGTCTTTTCTACAGGTTCTTTGACTAAACCCTTCCCTTACTTATCCACCTTCTCTCCCTCTCCCCTCCCCCCTATTGACTGCTATTCTACTCTTTGCTCTATTTAGTTCTTTTGTTTGTGTTGTTCTTTAGTTTCCTGTATTAGGTGATATCATATGGTATTTTTCTTTCTTTGCCTGGCTTATTTCATTAAGCAAAATTCTTTCTAGTTCCATCCATGTTGTTGCAAATGGCAGGAGTTCCTTCTTTCTTTCTGCTGCATAGTATTCCATTGTGTAAATGTACCACAGTTTTTTGATCCACTCATCTACAGATGGGCACTTAGGTTGTTTCCAGCACTTAGCTATTGTAAACAGTGCTGCAATGAACATAGGGGTGCATAAGTTCTTTTGAATTGGTGTTTTAAGATTCTTCGGGTATAATCCTAGTAGTGGAGTCACTGGTTCAAAAGGCAGTTCCATTTTTAATCTTTTGAGGTAATTCCATACTGTTTTCCATAGTGGCTGCACCAGTCTGCATTCCCACCAACAGTGCAGTAGGTTGGCGTTTCTCCACATCCTCACCAGCACTTGTTTGTTGATTTGTTGATGATGGCCATTCTGACTGGTATAAAATGGTATCTCATTGTGGTTTTTATTTGCATCTCCCTGATGGCTAATGATGTTGAGCATTTTTTCATGTGTCTATGAACCTTCTGTATGTCCTCTTTGGAGAAGTGTTTGTTCAGGTCCTTTGCCCATTTTTTATTTGGGTTGTTTTCTTGATGTTCAGTCGTATCAGCTCTTTATATATTTTGGAAGTCAGTCTCCTGTCTGTGATGTCATTGGCAAATATGTTTTCCCATATGGTTGGTTTCCTTTTCATCTTGCTGATGTTTTCTTTTGCAGAGCAGAAACTCTTTAGTTTGATGTAATCCCATTTATTTATTTTTTTCCTTTATTTCTCTTGCTTTAGGAGATATATCCGTGAAGAAATTGTTACATGAGATATCTGATATCTTCTTGCCTATGTTTTCCTCTAGGACTTTTATGGTGTCATGGCTTACATTTAAGTCTTTGATCCATCTTGAGTTTATTCTCGTGTGTGGTGTAAGTTGGTGGTCTAGTTTCATTTTTTTGCAGGTCCCTATCCAGTTCTCCCAGCACCATTTGTTAAAGAGGCTCTTCTCACTGCATTTTATGTTCCTACCTCCTTTATCAAATATTAGTTGACCATAGAGGCCTGGGTTTATTTCTGGATTCTCTATTCTGTTCCACTGATCTATATGTCTGTTCTTATGCCAGTACCAGACTGTTTTGATCACAGTGGCTTTGTAGTATTGTTTGATATCTGGTATTGTGATTCCTCCTGGTGTGTTCTTCTGTCTCAAGATTGTTTTTGCTATTTGGGGTCTTTTTTGGTTCCATATGAATTTATGGAGTATTTGTTCTATGTCTGTGAAATATGTCATTGGTATTTTAATAGGGATTGCATTGAATCTGTGAAAAATTTTATTTTTTAATGCACACTGATATGACAACTGTCACAATATAATCTAACAAAATTGGTTTGAATGAAGTTAAAGACAACTAAGTGCTACTAGAGCCATCTAGTAGGAAAAAAACAAATGAACTTTTGACGAGCCCAATACCTATTCAAAGCTGCCTGATTTGAAACTGTACTCCCTCCAGGCATCAAGCTTTATGGCTTATCACTAATAAATGTCACTTAAGGGTGGCCCTTCCAAATTGTCTTACATTATATTGCTGGCCTATGGACTATCTCAGCTCTGATGTGTCTTTAGGGAAGCTTTGCCTTAAGAATTTCACAGATATCCCAGGTATGAACCTATTACTACTTAGCCAAGGGATAGTTTCTGTTTATAACACAGGTGATATTCACTCAGCATGATATTAATGTTCTTGTTTTTTGGGAAGTGAGGATACTAGCATGTTAAAGAATCAGAAATTGGCCATTGTCCTTAGGAGAAGGTCAATAGGCAACAGCCATGTTGCCCATACATGATGCTAAAGCCCCACTTCCACAAGGACTGGCAGTTGCACCTTGCCATGTGTTTTAACCAGCCATGCAGAAGATAGCCCAGCAAGCCAAAGCCTGCCACATCACCCTGCATCAGGACCCATCTGGCCCACAGTGAGGTACCACACCAAAGGGTGAGCCAGATGGGGCCTCAGCTTGGAGGATGAGTTAGGGGTGACCAGCACCCACAAAAAGGTGGTCTGGACCATTGGAAATTCAGTGGATCCAAGCAGTCAGGATAAGTCCACAAGTCACTGCAGGCCAGCATGCATGGAATGAAGAAATACAGCTCCAAGCTCACACTCTTTCCCAGGAAGTCCTCTGCCCCCAAGAAGGGAAACAATTCTGTTGAAGAACTCAAGTGACCACACAGCTAACAGGACCAGCCATGCCCATATAGAATGTCCACAAGAAGGAGAAACCAGGGTTGTCATAGAGGAGGAGGAGAAATGCAAGCGGCTCTCTAGTCTTCACAGAGCCCACGCCAGTGCTTGGCTCTTTGACATCTGGGCAAAAAGGGCCAAGGAAGCTGCAGAACAGGATGTTGAAAAGTTGTTGTTGGCAACTTGCACTTTTTAAAAAAAGAATAAAATTAATCAAAATGTATAAATTAATTTTGGGGGGTAAAGTTTAGAAATGCTACAAGGTTAAACTCAAATTATGGGCATATCATGAGCAAAAATATTTAAATATTTAATGTTTTTATATAAAGTGCCAAAAGCCAATATATAAGTATTATGTATTAGGCACCATTAATCTAGTTTTATAGAATTAGTAACAAACTGAAATAAAACTAAAGTTTCTTTTTTGTTGTTGTTTAAGGAGAAGAATTGCAAAAGGCAAAACAAAGGTTAAACAGGAAGGAAAAATCAAGAAACCAAGATATAGAAGGTAATTATATCAGAGTAACTTGTTGCTTCCAAAGATTTTCAAAGCAGAAGACTCATATTATGAAATTTGAATACGTGTTCACAGAACCACGGTATCAACAATTTTTAAGAAACCAGAACAAATGAAAAAGATATCAGGATTAAAATTGGCAAATGTCTCAAGTTTCAAAAAGTAGTCATTACAGATTGATGAACTTGATACCAAAAACCAGCAATATGAGGTCTGTCCAGAAGGTATCCAGCCATGTAATATGAAAAACAGAGACATTTCTTATAAAAGATACATGATACAAGAAACATTGTACATAGGAAAATGATGCCTCAGTCCCTTCAAAGTAGACACCTTGGGCCCTCACACAGTTCTCCCAAATGCCTTCGGCGGCCCCGTCATATTTTCCTGAATCTTATCCATGGTCTGAAATCTCTTCCCTTTCAAAGGTGATTTTATTTTTGGGAAAAGCCAGAAGTCACAGGACACCAAATCTAGGCTATAGGGGGGCTGAGTCTTCTGGGTGGTACGATGTTTCACCAAAAAACTCTGCATCAGGTGTGATGTATGAGTAGGCGCATTGCTGTAATGAAGCTGACAATCACCAGTTGCCCACGACTGCAGCCTATGAATCATCCCAATAGTTTTCACACAAGAATGTTCAAGCTTAATGCAAAATTTGATACAGATTCCTCACTCTACTTGCTCAGTCATTTTGAATGTGACAGCCACACAGTACACATCTCAACAGCATCTACCGCCCCCACTGACTAGTAAAGTGAAGTCATCATTGTTCATGATGCTCATTCCAGGCCACTCTCCTTGGCTGCCAGGTTACATTGATGTTGTGCAAACCATTCTCATTATATTAACAGTGGGTGGACTTTTTTTGGACAGGTCTCATACTTCAAAACAGTTTACTAAAGAGAGTTTGTGAACATTTTTATAAAAAGCACTAACTAGTTAGCAAGCATATGTTCCCTGAAAATAGGTCATAACAACCATATTTTCTTTTCTTTTTTGTTAAGAATATCAGCTAGTTGTAATAGACTGGGAATCAAAACCCTTGAGTTCATGTGGCTGTGGGTAAATCACCTGATCAGGGACAAAATATCCCAAAGTATTTTTCCTACAAATCACTAACACCTGTTTGGCTACAAAGGTTTCATGGTGAAATATACTGCAGAAATAGTTAAACAACAATCAATAGGTTTCATTGCTGAACTTCTCAAGAGTTTTTAATAAGAGTCTGTGTGCATTGTCAGTTTCTGAAGTGAGCTATGATGTGCAAAGTTTCTCAACTCTATTGCACAAAGAACAGGAGTGTCTGTTTATTCATTTGTTTTGTTTTGTTTTCCAGAGTATCTTATAGACCAAGCTTCTGCAGAACTCTGAGAAATACTATTCTGAAAGTCCCTTCAGTTACAGTATTTTATGACCATATATGGTTAATTGTAAACTATTAAATTCAATATGATCACTATTGCTACAAGTAAATCTCATAATTTTAAAATGTGTCATATTTTTACTAAATAATACAAAAACAATTAAAACCAAAACACACCATAGTTTCGAACTCAGAAACTTCCACATTAAATTAATATGATTCAAAACCCAATTTCAGACTAAATTTTAAGGCAAACTGAGATTCAGTTAAGCTTATTTTCTTTTTAGTTTTTGTTCCAGGAGCTATTAAAGTTTATCTCCTGATGGCCTATAATTCATTCCATTTAAATTACATGTTAATTCACTTATAAAAAGAAGCAGGAGGACATGGGGTAGAGGGTAGGGAGAAATCAGTTTCTTTATAATTCTGTTAAATAATCCTGCATTCTTAATTAGATGAGAGAAACCTTTTAACTTTATCTCATATTTGGAAGGAACCCTGAGATATGTTCCAGATACAGCACAAAAGGAATAAGCGTTCCAGACAGTATCATTCTGTACCTAAAAACATTCTCTAATCACATTTAAATTACTAACGTACATTTTAAATCTTATTAATAAAATACTTTATAGTATTAATCAACATCTTCTAAGGCCAATTATAACACTTATAATCTATACATGTACAGTATATACATTCTGCATAGGGAGGATTCCTCATCTTCCCATATCCCGCTCCCAGGGCCCTTGACTCTGACCAAGACTTGCAGGCAAATCTGCAACTCCCCTGAGGCCTCCCACAGGTTCCTCGGTGAGTCAGCTCTAAGAGAAAGAGTTTACCCCGAGTAAACTCCCAACTCCCACATCTCTGTTTACCTAGCATTTCAAAAATACCCTTCTTTGTCAGATATTTTATAATCACATTGGTCTAAATTCAATCAACAACAATCTGGCAAAAAGACAAGGAGGAGGTTGTCACCCTACACATGGACAAGTGAGGAAACTCAGCTGCCCAGCAGAGGGAAGAATTAGAACCTTGTTTTCTGACCACCCCACTGGTGCTTCCTACTCCAGCACATGGCTCTACAACAGGCTGTGGTCACAATTTGCAAATGGCAAGATGCTTTTCTTTAGATTTTGATCTCACCATTTATTTAGGATGGCTTCTGGCAAGTTATTTAACCTCTTTACACCTCAATTTCCCAAACTGAAAAACGGCCACACTGTAATACACACTTTATAGAAAGGATTTGTTTTGTGCATGTAAGAAACCAGCCATGCATTTTGACACATAATAAATACTAATTTATAAATTTGCTAAAGTTTCTATTAATTTGCTTATTTGTCCAAAAAAATATATATTGAGCAACCACTCTGTGCCAGACAAGAGAGTCATAGTCACTGGTCTCATGTATTCGGTAGCTATTTTATTGTAATTATTATAAGTCATATGAGCACTTAGATGACAAAACCAGAAAGCTGAAGACTAAGGGGAAAAACTAGGAGCAAGAGCAGTACCCTTTGGTAGGGGGATGGAATATATTTAAGTAGGCCAAAGTATTTTAAAATAATAATAATACATCAGAAAAATTAAGCTTATTAATACTTTTCTAACAATATTCATATCTCTGTTTTCCAAAACCTCTATTTATCTCTTCGAGCTGATTGATATCTTGAGAGAATTTTCATTATGCCACTTAGGTTTAAAGAATAAATTATTCAAATCACTATCTTCAGTTCTCAAGTAGATAGAGAAAACAATTCAAGGGACATCCAAAAGGTTGGGAACATATCCTGTGGAAATTGTAAGTAGTTTTGTCTTGGATGTGCAGATACAGTTTTTCTAAAAGATCCAACAAATTCATTTTAATTCAGCATTTGATTGGTTTCTGTCTTGAGGGGTCTTATTACAAATCACAGCTGAGACTCTCCTGAGCAGTTTTTGCCTTCTGCTCAGAAGTGATGTTCTTCTCCTTGGATTGGTATGTTTTCAGTACACTGAAGGGGAAATTTTTAACGATAGTGGAATACATGGGGATAGGTATGAGCAATACAGGAAAGGCTGACATTAGCAAAAATGATACAAAGAAGCAGAATCACTGTAAGATCTGAGGATCCCTTTGATCCCCTCTATGTGGTGCTGAGAATTGGAGTACAATCACTCTCAACTATAATAATACATAAAAGTAATTATTTTTCTTTACAACAATATAAACATTGGCATTTTCTCTGAGTGTTCAATTCATCGACTTGAGGTGTGGACTGCTGTTGAACACCCCTTTGTCACAGTAATTTTTGTAACAAGATAATGTAAATTTAGTCCTCATATACCTCTTAGTAGCAACCAAAGACCATTGTAATTAGAGGTAATAATATTTTCTCACCCATTACATCGCATGTGCAAAATAAACAAAGGCCAGACTGAGCAGGATCTCCCTTCATCTATGCTCCATCCCTAAAATACAGCGTAGCTCGGAATATACATTGGAAAGTCTAAAAGTACAACTCAGTTCCACATTTACTGAGAACAAACCCTATTCAAGGTGCTGTACTAAATCATGTGACTACAAGAATGATTAAGATGGTTTCCCTGTCATAGAAGGATTTATAATCTAGCAGGGGAGATGTCAGTAGACAATTGCAAAGATATGTGTGTGTGGTAGATGCTAAGACAGCATGGGGGCTTCAGGCACAATGAAGAATATGTTTAGACCAATTTCATTGGTTGAATGAATGAAGATGCAGAGGTATGAGGAAAACTTCCAGGAAAATAATATATTTGAACTGATTCTTTAAAGTAAACAAAAGATTCCAAAACAACTGGAGTAAGAGAAACTGTTCTAGGCAGAGGAGACTGCATAATCACAGACTAAAAGTGTGACGTCAGAGAAACTACAAGTACTGTAGGGTGCCTAGAGCATAAAGTGTTAGGTAGAAAGGGACAGGAGATGAAACTGAACAGGTAGAGGAAGGCAACAATTTACAAAGTATTTTTGCTATATGAACAATGTATTTTTTGACATTTAAAAATATACAGAAGGTAAGATGGCGGAGGAGTGAGGAGAGGCTGCGGTTTCAGGCTCCCGAGACCCGTCTGCAGTTTGGGCTAATTGCAGACAGAACGTCTCAGTGAGCAGCTGGACACTGGCAGGAGTCGAGCCAAGGCACTGCTGGATTAGAGAAAATCCATCTGGGAACAACCTGTTTAGTGAGGACAGCGGAGGAAAAGGGGACGAAACGGGATTCCTGACTGGGGCGGCTGCCCGAGCTGTGGCGGGAAGTACACAAAGGCTTTTTGGTGACCACAGGCTGCCCCGGAGAGGAGTTGGGAGGAGAGCAGATCTCTGCCCGCTGGCAGAGACAGGACTCGACCAAGTGGCATTGGCGCCGAAGGACAGGAGACAGCGTGCTGCCGGGCAAGTGAGAACATAATTCTCTTTTATATTTTTCTCTAGTGGACGGTGAAGAGGGGAGGAAAGTTTGGGGGTGGTAGGCCATTCTTGAGGAGCGCAGGCGCAGTGGCGCGCTCATCCACTCCCCAACCCTACCATTGGGTCGCAGGGCGCACATAGGGAAGTGCCCTCATTCACTGGCCCAGGTGCGCGGGGCCGTGAGTCCAGGCGTCCCTCGGACACTCCCCAACAGACATAAGATCAGTGCCCCAACGGGCACAGGGAGGGCCCACTGAACACGCAGAGGACCATGCGCAGATACCCCTAGCCAGCTCCCGTGGGCGCCGGGCCCCAGACCGGAAAGCAGACCACTAGCGCAGGCTCTGTTTGTGCTCACCCAGTCGGGTGAGGGAAGGCGGGCGGCTGCAGCACAGGAACAGCAGGCGGCAGCGACTCACAGACGCTCACTTCCACTGAGCACAAGTGTCCGCGGCCCCTCCCTAAAAGGTGAGAGACCAACTCCCGGAGCTCGGTTCAGCGGGACTAAGGGCACGAGCGGTGTGTGAGCATGAAAACACCTCAGCCCGGGGACAATAGGCGCCAATCCCGGGGCAAGCTCTCGGGCCACCCATGCGTGCAGGGACGCGTGCAGGGACACCTCAGCGCGAACGTGGAACCACCGCGACCCGGCAACAATAGGTGCGAAACCCGGGGCAAGCTCTCGGGCCGCCCCACCCGCCTGTGCAGGGGCTCGCACCCAAGGACACCTCAACTGGCTCCAGCGGGCAGCAAGGGAGCGCGCCATGCTGGCAACCGCAGGAGCGCACCAGTGCTGCAAGAAACAAGAACGTCTGAACCGCCACACTAGACCAGCTGCGGATGCAGAAAAAAAGGCAACACGCCAAGGCTAAAACGGAGTAAAACCATCGCTTTTTATTTTTTTCAATTTTTTTTCTCCCTTTCCTCTTTCTTTCGTTCTTCTTAATTCTTTCTTTTCTTTCTTTCTTTCTTTCTTTATTCTTTTCTTTCTTCTCTTTTCTTGGGTTTTTTTTGGGGGGGGTTTGGGGGTATTTTTTTTTCAATTTTTTCTCTCCTTTCTTTCTTCTTTATTCTTTCTTTTCTATCTTTCTTTGTTCTTTTCTTTCTTCTCTTTTCTTGGTTTTTTGGGGGGGTTGTGTTTTTTTTTCTCTCTCTTCTTTCTTTCTTCTATATTCTTTCTTTTCTTTCTTTCTTTCTTTCTTGTTTTCTTCTATTTTCTTGGGGTTTTTTTGGGGGGGGGGTGTTTTTTTTCTCCCCTTCCAAAAAGAATAACAAACTTTATCTCTAATGTGTTGCATATAACCTCTCCTTCTCATCCTTTCTCTTTAATCGTTGCTTATTCATTTGTGTGTCTAGTTTAGCCCCCCTATCACTCTAAATAATAGAATATAATTACTATATAAACCCAATACAATACAATCCCACTTTCTTACTATATTATGCATTTTTCTATCCTTTTCTCCTATTTTTATTAACATACAATGTAAATATTACCTACAGGCTTGCACAGTCTCAACTATTATTTATCTATCACCACCTCTATCAAAAATTATATTTTTCCTCCCCAAAAACAACTCTTATCTATTCTTCTTATAGTATAAAAGCTCTAATCTCTTTACATTTATATTAATACGGGCTCGTTGGCTGACGATAGCAGGATAGAGTGGGGGATACTTTTTGAGGGTGTGGGTCTCCTGCCTGGGCTGTGTGTTTATGTTTTTAACAGCATATCCACAAAAGAACTCAAGACAAAGCGGACAGAGTGACTCTCAACCAACTAGCCAGAAGGAAGATCCTATCAAAGAACATCTGAAAAATAACCAAACAGCATAAACAAACGACATAAAGGGTAACTCAAGAACATCAGGCTCAGGATATCAAAGAGACTGCACCACTGAAACCCCCAGATCTCCGATAAAGAATCTCACACCACAAAGGAGGGAAGTCAAAGCAGACTACCCCCCCAAAAAAACAAATAAATAAATAAATAGAAACAAACAAAAAGAATCCAACATGGTAAGATGCAAAAATAACCTCTCAATGAAGAGAAAAGAGGAATCCTCAGAAAGAGAGATAGATGAAATAGACATAGCCCAAATGTCAGACATGGAATTCAAAACAATGGTGGTAAAGAAGCTCAATATACTCGACATCCTTAAAATCAACTATGACAACCTCCAAGGAAGTTACCAGCAGCTCCAAGAAAATTACAGGGAAGTTGCAGAGAACTACACCAGCATAAAAAAAGACATAGAAACTGTTAACAAGAACCAGGAAGAACTTAAGAATGCAATCTCTGAACTGAAAAACACAGTAGAATCAGTCAAAAGCAGACTAAACGAAGCAGAGGATCGGATTAGTGAGTTAGAAGATAATGTAGAGGAAAAACTCCCAGACAATACAGCAAAATGAAAAACGATTGAAAAAATATGAAAAAGATGTAAGGGAATTACAGGATAGCATGATAAGAAATTGTCAGGATCATAGGAATTAGAGAGGGAGAAGAAAAGGACGATGGAATTGAAAAACTGATAGGAGAAATAGTGACAGAAAATTTTCCAAACCTGATGAGAGAAAAAGTTATACAAGTTCAGGAAGCACAGAGAGTTCCAATGAAGACGAACACCCAAAAACCCACTCCAAGGCACATCATAGTTAAAATGGCAACATTCCAAGACAAAGAGAGAATCCTAAAAGCAGCAAGAGAAAAACAACTAATAACATACAAGGGAGCTCCGATAAGGCTATCAACTGATTTCTCAACAGAAACATTACAAGCCAGAAGGGAATGGTCAAAAATATTTCAAGCAATGAAAAACAAAGGCCTACAACCAAGAATACTCTACCCAGCAAGGCTCTCATTCAAAATAGAAGGTGAAATAAGGAGTTTCTCAGACAAAGGAAGACTGAAAGAATACATCTCTACCAAACCAGCATTGCAAGAGATGCTAAAGGGAGTGTTCTAAGAAAAAAGAAGAAAAGAACAAGAGAGCAGAGGAACAGAGGTACAAAGGGCAATGAATAAATACACGTCAATAATAACCTTAAATGTAAATGGATTAAATGTTCCAATTAAAAGACATAGGATAACGGAATGGATAAGAAAACAGGACCCACATATTTGCTGTCTACAAGAAACACACCACAAGGGAGAGTTAGAAGATGGCCGCGCAGTAGGAGCAGCGTTCTCAGCTCGCTCCTGTTAAGGAGACAATCCAGGAGGAACAAACTCGGGGAGGAATGACTGACACCTTCACAAAAGAACTCAAGACAAGGTGGGCAGAGTGACTCTCAATCAACTAACCAGAGAAAAAGATCCACCAAAAAGTAGCTGAAATACGACCAGACAGATTAAAGAAATATCATCAAGGACAACACAGACGGAAATCCAGGAGGGCGGAGGAGTAAGTGGAAGCTACACTAACCCCCTCCCAGGACGAGCCAGTGCTGACTTAGCCCCAGTACAGCAGACAGACCATCCCCCTCCAAGTGGTGTCATACTAAGGGGAAATAAAAGCCCTGCCTACAGGAATTAAGTTGCCACACCCACGGTCATTAAGTCTGACGGCTGATCACAGATTGAGTATAGTAACAACTAAAGAAGAGAGACAAAGGCAGTAGATCCCTGGAAGTCTCCAACAGGCTGCCTAGGGCCAGTCTGGTACATGATCTGACGCTACCAGAGGCAGATCCAGGAAGAACTGATCATTCTAAGAAGCACCAACAAACAAAAGGAATCACAAAAATGGGGAGACAGAGAAACAACCCCCCATCAAAAGGAAAGGTAGAATCCCCAGAAAGAGTGCTAAATGAAATAGAGGGGAGCAACATATCAGATACAGAATTTAAAACATGGATTATGGAGAAGCTAAATGAGCTCAGCGGAAACTACAAAGAACTCCAGAAAAACTACAGTGAACTCCAGAAGAACTATAAGGAACTTACTGAGAATTATACCAGCATCAAAAAGGACATGGAAGCTATCAATAAGAGCCAGGAGGAAATGAAGAATACAATCTCTGAATTGAAGAACACAGTAGAAGGAATTAAAAGCAGGCTAGAGGAAGCAGAAGATCGGATCAGCGAGCTGGAGGACAACGTACACAAAAACTCCCAGACAATGCAACAAAATGAAAAAAGACTGAACAAGACTGAAGAGGTTCTAAGACAGCTGCAGGACAACATGAAACGTAACAATATCCGTATCATTGGAATTCCAGAAGGAGAAGAAGAAGAGCAAGGGATAGAAAACCTCTTTGAAAAACTAATGACAGAAAACTTCCCTCACATGAGGAGAGAAAGAGTCATGCAAATCCAGGAGGCACAGAGGGTCCCAATGAAGATGAACCCCAACAGGCCCACCTCAAGACACATCATAATTAAAATGGCAACATCCAAAGACAAAGAGAGAATCCTAAAAACAGCAAGAGGGAAACAACTAATAACATACAAGGGAGCTCCAATAAGGCTATCCTCAGATTTCTCAGCAGAAACACTACAAGCAAGAAGGGAATGGCAAAAAATATTCCAAGCAATGAAAAACAAAGGCCTACAACCAAGAATACTCTACCCAGCAAGGCTCTCATTCAAAATGGAAGGCGAAATAAGGAGTTTCTCAGACAAAGGAAGACTAAAAGAATACATCTCCACCAAACCAGCAATGCAAGAGATGCTAAAGGGTCTGCTCTAAAAAGATAAAGAAACAGAGAGAAACAGAGAAGAACACGAGTACAAAGGGGGAAAATGACAATGAATAAGTACTTATCAGTAATAACCTTAAACGTAAATGGATTAAATGCTCCAATTAAAAGACATAGGATAGCTGAATGGATTAGAAAGAATGACCCACATATATGCTGTCTACAAGAGACCCACCTTAGAACAAAAGATCTACACAGACTGAAAGTAAAGGGATGGAAAAATGTATTCCAAGCAAATGGACATGAAAAAAAAGCCGGGGTAGCAATACTTATATCAGACAAAACAGATTTCACAGCAAAGTCCATAAAAAGAGACAAAGAAGGGCATTTCATAATACTTAAGGGAAAAATCCATCAAGAAGATATAACCCTTATAAATATATATGCACCCAACTTAGGAGCACCCAAATATGTAAGGAAAATTTTGAAAGACTCCAAGAAAGATATAGGCAGCAACACACTCATAGTAGGGGACTTTAACACCCCATTGTCAACAATGGACAGATCTTCAAAGCAAAGAAACACCAAAGATATTGAGGCACTGAACAACACTTTAGATCAAATGGACTTAGTCAATATATATAGAAGTTTACACCCCAAAGAAGCAAAATATACATATTTCTCAAGTGCACATGGAACATTTTCAAAGATAGACCACATGATAGGTCACAAAACAAGCCTCAATAAATTCAAGAAAATTGAAATTATATCAAGCATCTTCTCAGATCACAATGCCTTAAAATTGGAAATCAACCTCAAGGAAAAAACTCAAAAACATTCAAACTCATGGAGAATGAATAACATGCTATTAAATAATGAATGGGTTAACAATGACATCAAGGAAGAAATCAAAAAGTTCCTGGAAACCAATGATAATGAACACACAACAACCCAAAACCTATGGGATACAGCGAAAGCAGTCTTAAGAGGAAAGTTCATAGCAATACAAGCCTACCTAAAAAAGCAAGAAGAATCTCTAGTAAAAAATTTAACCCTACAGCTACAAGAACTAGAGGAAGAACAACAAGCAAAACCCAGATCAAGTAGAAGGAAGGAAATCATCAAGATCAGAGCAGAATTAAATGACATAGAGTCTAAAGAAACAATTCAAAAGATCAACAAGAGTAGGAGCTGGTTCTTTGAAAAGATAAACAAAATTGACAAGCCTTTAGCCAGGCTCATCAAGAAAAAAAGAGAGAGAACCCAAATAAATAAAATCAGAAATGAAAGAGGAGAAATCACAACTGATACCACAGAAATACAAAGAATTATAAGAAATTATTACGAACAACTGTATGGCAAGAAATTTGACAACCTAGAGGAAATGGACAGATTCCTGGAAAACTATAGTCTGCCCAAACTGAACCAAGAAGAAGCAGAAAGTCTGAATAGACCAATAACAGCTAGCGAAATTGAAGCAGTAATCAAAAAGCTCCCAGCACACAAAAGCCCAGGACAAGATGGCTTCACAAGTGAATTCTACAAAACATTTAGGAAAGAACTAACTCCTATCCTCCTCAGACTATTCCAAAAGATACAAGAAGAGGGAAGACTCCCAAACTCGTTCTATGAAGCCAGTATAACCCTAATTCCAAAACCAGGTCAAGACACAACAAAGAAAGAAAACTACAGACCAATATCGCTGATGAACATAGATGCTAAAATCCTCAACAAAATATTGGCAAACCGGATCCAGCAACACATTAGAAAGATCATACACCACGATCAAGTGGGATTCATCCCAGGGATGCAAGGATGGTTTAATATTCGCAAATCAATAAACGTGATACACCACATAAACAAAATGAAAGACAAAAACCACATGATCATATCAATAGATGCGGAAAAAGCATTTGATAAAGTACAACACCCATTTATGATAAAAACTCTCAGCAAAATGGGAATAGAGGGAGCATACCTCAACATAATAAAGGCCATATATGAGAAACCTGAAGCCAACATCATACTCAATGGGCAAAAACTGAGAGCATTCCCCCTGAGATCAGGAACAAGACAAGGATGTCCGCTCTCTCCACTCCTATTCAACATAGTCTTGGAAGTTCTAGCCACAGCAATCAGACAAGAAAGAGAAATAAAAGGCATCCAAATTGGAAAAGAGGAAGTAAAACTGTCATTATTTGCAGATGACATGATAGTGTACATAGAAAATCCATTAGACTCCACAAAAAAACTACTCAATCTAATAAGTGAATTCGGCAAAATAGCAGGATACAAAGTCAATATTAAGAAATCGAAGGCATTTTTATACACCAACAATAAAAACTCAGTGATAGAAACTGAAAGAAAAATCCCATTTACCATAGCAACAAGAAAAATAAAATACCTAGGAATAAACTTAACCAAAGAGGTAAAAGACCTGTACTCAGAAAACTACATAACACTGAAGAAAGAAATTAAAGAAGATACAAATAAATGGAAGCGTATACCATGCTCATGGATGGGAAGAATCAACATCATTAAAATGTCCATACTACCCAAAGCAATTTATAGATTCAATGCAATCCCTATTAAAATACCAGCAACATATCTCACAGACCTAGAACAAATACTTCAAAAATTTATATGGAACCAAAAAAGAGCCCGAATAGCCACAGCAATTTTGAGGCAGAACACAGTAGGAGGAATCACAATACCCGATATCAAACTATACTACAAGACCACGGTAATCAAAACAGTCTGGTACTGGCATAAAAACAGCCATATAGATCAATGGAACAGAATAGAGAGCCCAGAAATAAGCCCAGGTTCATATGGTCAACTAATATTTGACAAAGGGGGAAAGAACATCAAATGGAGTGAAAAGAGCCTCTTCAACAAATGGTGTTGGGAGAACTGGACAGGGACATGCAAAAAAATGAAACTAGACCACCAGCTCACACCATACACCAGAATAAACTCAAAATGGATCAAAGACTTAAATGTAAGCCGTGACACCATAAAAGTCCTAGAGGAAAAAATAGGCAGGAAAATTTCAGATATCCCACGTAGCAACATTTTCACTGATATAACTCCAAAGGCAAGGGAAATAAAGGAAAGAATAAACAAATGGGACTACATCAAACTAAAAAGTTTCTGCTCAGCTAAAGAAAACATCAGCAAGATGCAAAGGAAACCAACCATATGGGAAAATATATTCGCCAATGACATCTCAGACAAGGGATTGATCTCCAAAATATACAAAGAACTCATACGACTCAACACCAAGAAGACAGACAACCCAATTAAAAAATGGGCAAAGGACCTGAACAAACACTTCTCCAAAGAAGACATACAGAGGGCCCATAGACATATGAAAGTATGCTCGGGGAAACAAGATGGCGGAGGAGTAAGTGGAAGCTACACTAACTTCCTCCTAGAACTAGTCTGGATTTACAATGTAATTTTGGAGAAATCATCTGGAATAACGAACCGAACACCAGCTGGAGAGAAGTCTTATAACCACGGAGAGACAGAAAAGGCCGCTACATCACAACGTGACCGGTAGGGAGTGCGGAGACGTGGAAGGGCTGGCTGGGCTCCCACGGGTGGCAGCTGAAGGGGCTGAGAAACAGCTCAGCAGCCGGGGATTCCCCCTGAGAAGGGCAGGGTCTAAACCCCCAGCTGGGCTTCCCAGCCTACAGCGACAGAGTGGAAAGTAAAATAGTATCAGCTGTGAAAAGCGAAAAGCCACAGGCTTTCTTGCTAGCCGGAGAGAAACAGCAGGAGAAAAAGAGCTCTTAAGTGGATCACATACGAAAATATTTTGGCCACCACTTACCCTGGGCTCAAGCAGAGGGAAGGCAGAGAGGACTGGAGACACTTGGGGAGAATTTGGCACGGTGGCTTTGAGGGGAGAACTGGAGGAGCAGCTGACTGGGTCCCAGTGCTGACTCATCCCCAGTACTGCGGGTAGACCATTCCCCTCCAAGTGGCGTCAGCCTGAGGGGAAGCAAAAGCCCTGCCTACAGGAATTAAGCTGCCACACCCACAGTCCTTAAGCCTGACAGCTAATCACAGATTGAATAGATTAACAATCAAAGAAGACAGACAACAGCAGTAGATCCCTGGAAGTCTCCAACAGGCTGCCTAGGGCCAGACTGGTACATGATCTGACGCCACCAGAGGCAGATCCAGGAAGTGCAGATCATTCCAAGAAGCACCAACAAACAATAGGAGTCAAAAAAATGGGGAGACAGAGAAACAACCTCCCATCAAAAGGAAAGGTAGAATCCCCAGAAAGAGTGCTAAATGAAATAGAGGGGAGCGAACTATCAGATATGGAATTCAAAACATGGATTATGGAGAAGCTGAATGAGCTCAGCGGAAACTTCAAAGAACTCCAGAAAAACTACAAGGAACTCACAGAAAATTACGTGAGCATGAAAAAGGACATAGAAGCTATCAATAAGAGCCAGGAGGAAATGAAAAATACGATCTCTGAATTGAAGAACACAGTAGAAGGAATTAAAAGCAGGCTAGAGGAAGCAGAAGATCGGATCAGCGAGCTGGAGGACAACCTACACAAAAACTCCCAGACAATGCAACAAAATGAAAAAAGACTGAACAAGACTGAAGAGGTTCTAAGACAGCTGCAGGACAACATGAAACGTAATAATATCCGTATCATAGGAATTCCAGAAGGAGAAGAAGAAGAGCAAGGGATAGAAAACCTCTTTGAAAAACTAATGACAGAAAACTTTCCTAACATGACGAGAGAAAGAGTCACGCAAGTCCAGGAAGCACAGAGGGTCCCAATGAAGATGAACCCCAACAGGCCCACTTCAAGACACATCATAATTAAAATGCCAACATTCAAAGACAAAGAGAGAATCCTAAAAGCAGCAAGAGAGAAACAACTAATAACATACAAGGGAGCTCCAATAAGGCTATCATCAGATTTCTCAGCAGAAACACTACAAGCCAGAAGGGAATGGCAAAAAATATTCCAAGCAATGAAAAACAAAGGCCTACAACCAAGAATACTCTACCCAGCAAGGCTTTCATTCAAAATGGAAGGTGAAATAAGGAGTTTCCAAGACAAAAGAAGGCTAAAAGAATACATCTCCACCAAACCAGCATTGCAAGAGATGCTAAAGGGTCTGCTTTAAGAAGATGAAGAAACAGAGAGACAGAGAGGAACACGAGTACAAAGGGGGAAAATGACAATGAATAAGTACTGAAAGAAAGAAGGAACTTCTACCATTTGCAACAACATGATTGGAACTAGAGAGAATTATGCTTAGCGAAATAAGCCAGGCAACAAAAGAAAATTACCTTATGCTGTCACCTGTTACAGGAAACTAATGAACAACACAAACAAATGAGCAAAATTGAACCAGAGGTATGTAAACAAGGAATAAACTAACAGTAACAAAGGGGGAGATGGGAGGGAGAGAAGGGGTAAGAAGGGGAAGGGTCTAGTCAAAGAACATGTATGAATGACCCATGGACATGGACAACTGGGTGGGGACTGACTGTGGGGGGGACAGGGTGCAGGGAAGCAAGAGGGGGAAAAAAAGTGAGACAACTGTAGTGGAAAAACAAACAAACAGAAAATTTTTTAGTGGGGGGGAAATAAAAATATAAAGAATAGAAATGCAAGTTCAGTGAATATTAGAAGGACAAGGATTTTCCTTCCGATAAGACAGTCCTACAGATTTAGAGACTTGTATGTGGGTTATGTTACATAAATTAACATGTGTTTTCTGTTTTCAAAGGGCATAAGCCTACAATCTCATTACCTGAGTGATTATCTGTATGCATAGGCCTCACTTAATCCTGTCTGCACTGCTGCCTCCTGAGACTCAATGGTTTGGCTGAACTAAGTGGCTGGGTTGGTGAAGAACGGGGTGGTCTGTGGGCTTCACTTTAAAACTGGTTTCTCTTTTCTATCCTAATGGCTTGGACAGAAAAAGCCCAGAGGCCTGAGATGGGGGAAACCTAAAATATTTCCCTCAGTCCAAAATAAGTATAATGGGCAAAAGGGTTTTGGACAGGTGAGATGTACCTGGCACACCTTCCTCCAAAGAAGCCCTTCTTTTCCCTAATGTGGGACATTGAAAAATTAATACCTGTCTTTTGTCATCTAATGGTTACGGATTAAATGATGTCCTTTAACCCTGTTGCCCCCAGAATACAACAAGGATGCCAGCCTGTCAAACCAAGCATGCCGTTGTCCAGAGACAGCCAACCAACCTGGAGTCTGCACGATCCTTCCCCTTGTGGGAAGGCCACCCTCCCCTCCACATCCCCACTCTTATTAGGGATTTCTTGACCCACGGGTAGGTAGGACGACGACCATGTCCAGCTTGAAGCAGCTAGAGGAGCTCGAGACCTTCATCCATTGTCCTTTATAAGATTGTAAAGGGTCTTAAGTCTGAGAGGGAGGAATTGTTATTTTTTATTGTTAAAATATTTAACTAATTAATTAATTAATTTTTAAAAAAAGAAGAAGAATATATGAAAGGGTGAGGCGGGAGAGCTTGTATGTACGACCCATGGGCATGGACTTGGAGAGGGGATTGTTGGGGAAGGGGGGTGCTGGGCGGAGGGGAGCAAAGGGAAAAAAAAATTGGAACTATTGTAACAATATAATCAATAAAATATACTTAAAAAAAAAAAAAAACCCACTCTGCGTCATAAAAAAAAAAAAAAAAAAAAAAAAAGAAAGTATGCTCAACATCACTAGCCATCAGAGAGATGCAAATTAAAACCACAATGAGATACCACCTCACACCAGTCAAAATGGCAATCATCAACAAATCAACAAACAACTTGTGCTGGAGAGGATGCGGAGAAACGGGAACCCTGGTGCATTGCTGGTGGGAATGCAGATTGGTGCAGCCACTGTGGAAAACAGTTTGGAATTTCCTTAAAAAACTAAAAATGGAACTGCCTTTTGAACCAGCAGTTCCATTGCTAGGATTATATCCAAAAAATCCCGAAACACCAATTCAAAAGAACCTATGCACTCCAATGTTCATAGCAGCACTATTTACAATAGCCAAGTGCTGGAAACAACCTAAGTGCCCATCTGTAGATGAGTGGATCAAAAAACTGTGGTACATCTACACAATGGAATTCTATGTAGCAGAAAGAAAGAAGGAACTTCTACCATTTGCAACAACATGGATGGAACTAGAGAAAATTATGCTTAGTGAAATAAGCCAGGCAACAAAAGAAAAATACCTTATGCTGTCACCTATTACAGGAAACTAATGAACAACACAAACAAATGAGCAAAATTGAACCAGAGGTATGTAAACAAGAAGTAGACTAACAGTAAAAAGGGGGGCGGGGGGGAGGAAAAGAAAGGTGTAAGGGGATGGGTCAAGTTAAAAAATATATATATATATGAATGACCCACAGACAGGTGCAACTGAGTGGGGACTAAATGTGGGGGAGGGGAGGGACAGGGTGCAGGGAAACAAGAGGGCTAAAAAAGTGAGACAACTGTAATGGAAAAACAAACAAAAATCTCTTAGTGGGGGAAAAATGAAAATATGAAGAATGGAAATGCCAGTTCAGTGAATATTAGGACAAAGATTTTCCTTCACGTTGTATATTTTTCTCCCTATTTGATCCCTCCAGAGTTTGGCATTCTATACAAGTAAGTAATGACATAAGTTCCTTTGCATAGAACTAATAAGACCAGTTGTCAACAGAGGTTTTTTTTTTGTTTGTTTGTTTTTTTTTTTTTTTTTGACCAAGTCTTTGACTGGAATGTCAAGCCCAAAGGAAACATACTTGGGCTCAGATTGTTGCCAGAAAGCCCTGAGGAACTGGGAATGACTTTCAAAGGTAATAAAAGCCCGTGAGATAAAAGGCCTGGTACCATGGTTGGTTGTGCGGTCCACAGCAATCTTTCCAGGGAAGGAACGAAGGTTGTTTTCCTGAAAGATGGCTAGAAGGGACCTTAAGGCACAAGGAAAGACCAGAAAGACTTGGAAAAAACAGGTGTGTACAGGCAAGGATGAATGCCAGATATGTGGCACAGCTTCTGTGCCCTGAAGAACAGACTGAAGGTCACCCCAAATATTCCTTGGGTAAGTTCCAGCAAAGCAGAACTAAAGATCATAAGTGATCATTTGCTGCTCTTGTTATGTCTATGCAAACGAACAGGATAAATTAAAAATGGACTTAATGTAGTCCCTTTAAAGACAAGGAGGGTAACCTTAGGGAGAAGAATTATTATTCAAGGAAAATCACAATGATCAGTAGTAGAGTATAAAACAGGGCAACTAACCGTCTTAAAAGTTTCTTCTCCAGATTTAGAGACTTGTTTGCGGGTTATGTTACATAAATTAACACGTGTTTTTTGTTTTCAAAGGACATAAGCCTATGATCGCATTACCTGAGTGATTATCTGTACGCATAAGCCTCACTTAATCCTCTCTGCAGCGATGCCTCCTGAGACTCAACGGTTTGGCTGAACTAAATGGCTGGGTTGGGGAAGAATGGGGTGGTCTGTGGACTTCACTTTAAAACGGGTTTCTCTTTTCTATCCTAATGGCTTGGACAGAAAAGGCCCAGAGGTCTGAGAGGGGGAAAAACCTAAACTATTTACCTCAGCCCAAACTGAGTATAATGGGCAAAAGGGTTTTGGACAGGCGAGTTGTGCCTAGCACACCTTCTTACAAAGAAGCCTTTTTTTTTTTTTTCTTTCCCTAATATGGAACATTGAAAAATTAATCCCTGCCTTCTATCATCTAGTAGTTATGGATTGAATGATGTCTTTTAACCTTTTCGCCAAATCTGTTGCCCCCAGAACACAACAAGGACACCAGCCTGTTAAACCAAGCACGCCGATGACCGGAGACAGCCAACTGACCTGGAGTCTGCACGATCCTTCCCCATGTGGGAAGGCCACCCTCCCCTCCACACCCCCACTCTTATTAGGGTTTTCTGGACCCAAGGGTAGGTAGGACGACGACCATGTCCAGCTTGAAGCAGCTAGAGGAGCTTGAGACCTTCGCCCATTGTCCTTTACAAGATTACAAAGGGTCCTAATATTTGAGAGGGGGGGGATAGTGAATTTCTATGAACCAGGGGTATGGACTTGGGGGGGATTGCTGGGGGAGGGGGGTGGTGGGTGGAGGGGAACAAGGGGGAGAAAATTGGAACTGTTGTAACAATATAATCAATAAAAAACATTATAAAAAAAAAAAAAAGAAACACAACACAAAACAAAAGATTTACACAGACTGAAAGTGAAGGGATATAAAAAAATATTCCGAGCAAACGGACCAGAAAAAAAAGCCGGAGTAGCAGTCCTCATATCAGACAAAACGGATTTCAAAGCAAGCGCAATAAAAAGAGACAAAGAAGGACATTTCATAATACTTAAAGGAACAATCCATCAAGAAGATATGACTTTGATAAACATATATGCACCCAACATAGGAGCACCCAAATACATAAAGAAAATACTAGAAGACCACAAAAAGGATATCAACAACAACACACTCATAGAAGGGGACTTCAACACTCCATTATCAACAATAGACAGATCATCAAAGCAAAGAAACACCAAGGATATACAGGCATTGAACAACACACTAAACGACATGGATCTAACTGATAAATATAGAACTTTTCACCCCAAAGAAGCAAAATATACATTCTTTTCAAGTGCACATGGGACATTTTCAAAGATAGACCACATGATAGGACACAAAACAAGCCTCTACAAATTCAAGAAAATTGAAATCATATCAAGCATCTTTTCAGATCACAATGCCTTGAAACTAGAAATCAACCTCAAGACACCCAAACTCATGGAGACTGAATAACATGCTATTAAATAATGGCTGGGTTAACAATGACATCAAAGAAGAAATCAAGAAATTTCTAGAAACTAATGATAATGAGCACACAACAGCCCAAAACCTGTGGGACACAGCAAAAGCAGTCCTGAGAGGGAAGTTATAGCAATACAGGCATATCTGAAAGGATAGAGAATCTCAAATAAAAAACCTAACCATAAAGCTACAAGAACTAGAACAACAACAACAAACAAAGCCTAGGGCAAGAAGAAGGAACGAAATCATCAAGATCAGAGCAGAACTAAATGACATAGAGACTAAACAAACAATCCAAAAGATCAACAAAACTAGGAGCTGGTTCTTTGAAAAAATAAACAAAATCGACAAGCCTCTATCCAGTCTAATCAAGAAAAAAAGAGAGAAGACGCAAATAAACAAAATCAGAAATGAAAGAGGAGAAATCATGACTGATACCTCAGAAATACAAATGATAGTTAGAAATTACTTCAGACAACTGTATGACAAGAAATTTGACAATCTAGAACAAATGGACAAATTTCTAGAAACATACAACCTTCCAAAACTGAATCAAGAAGAAGTGGAAAGTCTCAACAGACCAATAACAAAAAAGGAAATTGAAACAGTAATCCAAAATCTCCCGGCACACAAAAGCCCTGGACCGGATGGCTTCACAGGCGAATTCTACAGAACATTCAGGGAAGAACTAACTCCTATCCTCCTCAAACTGTTCCAAAAAATCCAAGAAGAGGGGAAAATCCCAAACTCTTTCTATGAAGCCAGTATTATCCTAATCCCCAAACCAGGTCAAGACACAACAAAGAAAGAAAACTACAGGCCAATATCACTGATGAACATCGATGCTAAAATCCTCAATAAAATATTGGCAAACAGGATCCAGCAATACATCAAAGAGATCATATATTATGATTAAGTGGGCTTCATTCCAGGGATGCAAGGATGGTTTAATATTCGCAAATCAATAAATATAATACATCACCTAAACAGAATGAAAGACAAAAATCACATGATCATATCAATAGATGCAGAAAAAGCATTTGATAAAGTACAACACCCATTTATGATGAAAACACTCAGCCAAATGGGAATAGAGGGAGCATACCTTAACATAATTAAGGCTATATATGAGAAGCCTGAGGCCAACATCATACTCAATGGACAAAAACTGAAAGCATTCCCCCTGAACTCAGGAACTAGACAAGGTTGTCCACTCTCTCCACTCCTTTTCAACATAGTGTTGGAAGTCCTAGCCACAGCAATCAGACAAGAAAAAGAAATAAAAGGCATCTAAATTGGGAAAGAGGAAGTAAAACTTTCATTATATGCAGATGACATGATAGTATACCTAGAAAATCCTATAAACTCCACTAAAAGACTACTCGATATAATAAGTGAATTTGGCAAAATCGCAGGGTACAAAATAAATATACAGAAATCTAAGGCATTTCTGTACACCAACAATAAAATAGCGGAGACAGAGACAAAAAAGAAAATACCATTTACTATAGCAACAAGAAAAATAAAGTACCTAGCAGTAAACTTAACCAAAGAGATAAAAGACCTGTGCTCTGAAAATTACATAACATTGAAGAAAGAAATTAAGGAAGAAACAAATAAATGGAAGCAAATACCATGTTCTTGGATGGGAAGAATCAACATCATCAAAATGGCCATACTACCCAAAGCAATTTACAGATTCAATGCAATCCCCATTAAAATATCAATGACATATTTCACAGACATAGAACAAATACTCCATAAATTCATATGGAACCAAAAAGACCCCGAATAGCAAAAGCAATCTTGAGACAGAAGAACACAGCAGGAGGAATCACAACACCAGATATCAAACAATACTACAAAGCCACTGTAATCAAAACAGTCTGGTACTGGCGTAAGAACAGACATATAGATCAGTGGAACAGAATAGAGAGTCCAGAAATAAACCCAGGCCTCTATGGTCAATTAATATTTGATAAAGGAGGAAGGAACATAAAATGCAGTGAGAAGAGCCTCTTTAACAAATGGTGCTGGGAGAACTGCATAGGGACCTGCAAAAAAATGAAACTAGACCACCAACTTACACCACACACGAGAATAAACTCAAGATGGATCAAAGACTTAAATGTAAGCCGTGATACCATAAAAGTCCTAGAGGAAAACATAGGCAAGAAAACATCAGATATCTTACGTAACAATTTCTTCACGGATACATCTCCTAAAACAAGAGAAATAAAGGAAAAAAATAAATAAATGGGATTACATCAAACTAAAAAGTTTCTGCTCAGCTAAAGAAAACATCAGCAAGATGAAAAGGAAACCAACCATATGGGAAAACATATTTGCCAATGACATCACAGACAGGGGACTGATTTCCAAAATATATAAAGAGCTGATACGACTCAACATCAAGAAAACAAACAACCCAATTAAAAAATGGGCAAAGGACCTGAACAAACACTTCTATGAAGAGGACATACAGAAGGTCCATAGGCACATGAAAAAATGCTCAACATCATTAGCCATGAGGGAGATGCAAATAAAAATCACAATGAGATGCCATTTTACACCAGTCAGAATGGCCATCATCAACAAATCAACAAACAACTTGTGCTGGAGAGGATGCGGAGAAACAGGAACCCTGGTGCATTGCTGGTGGGAATGCAGATTGGTGCAGCCACTGTGGAAAACAGTTTGGAATTTCCTTAAAAAACTAAAAATGGAACTGCCTTTTGAACCAGCAATTCCATTGCTAGGATTATATCCAAAAAATCCCGAAACACCAATTCAAAAGAACCTATGCACCCCTATGTTCATAGCAGCACTATTTACAATAGCCAAGTGCTGGAAACAACCTAAATGCCCATCTGTAGATGAGTGGATCAAAAAACTGTGGTACATCTACACAATGGAATTCTATGTAGCAGAAAGAAAGAAGGAACTTCTACCATTTGCAACAACATGGATGGAACTAGAGAAAATTATGCTTAGTGAAATAAGCCAGGCAACAAAAGAAAAATACCTTATGCTGTCACCTATTACAGGAAACTAATGAACAACACAAACAAATGAGCAAAATTGAACCAGAGGTATGTAAACAAGAAGTAGACTAACAGTAACAAGGGGGGCGGGGGGGAGGAAAAGAAAGGTGTAAGGGGATGGGTCAAGTTAAAAAATATATATATATATGAATGACCCACAGACAGGTGCAACTGAGTGGGGACTAAATGTGGGGGAGGGGAGGGACAGGGTGCAGGGAAACAAGAGGGCTAAAAAAGTGAGACAACTGTAATGGAAAAACAAACAAAAATTTTTTAGTGGGGGAAAAATGAAAATATGAAGAATGGAAATGCCAGTTCAGTGAATATTAGGACAAAGATTTTCCTTCACGTTGTATATTTTTCTCCCTATTTGATCCCTCCAGAGTTTGGCATTCTAAACAAGTAAGTAATGACATAAGTTCCTTTGCATAGAACTAATAAGACCAGTTGTCAACAGAGGTTCTTTTTTTTTTTTTTTTTTGACCAACTCTTTGACTGGAATGTCAAGCCTAAAGGAAACATACTTGGGCTCAGATTGTTACCAGAAAGCCCTGAGGAACTGGGAATGACTTTCAAAGGTAATAAAAGCTCGTGAGATAAAAGGCCTGGTACCATGGTTGGTTGTGCGGTCCACAGCAATCTTTCCAGGGAAGGAACGAAGGTTGTTTTCCTGAAAGATGGCTAGAAGGGACCTTAAGGCACAAGGAAAGACCAGAAAGACTTGGAAAAAACAGGTGTGTACAGGCAAGGATGAATGCCAGATATGTGGCACAGCTTCTGTGCCCTGAAGAACAGACTGAAGGTCACCCCAAATATTCCTTGGGTAAGATCCAGCAAAGCAGAACTAAAGATCCTAAGTGATCATTTGCTGCTCTTGTTATGTTTATGCAAACGAACAGGATAAATTAAAAATGGACTTAATGTAGTCCCTTTAAAGACAAGGAGGGTAACCTTAGGGAGAAAAATTATTATTCAAGGAAAATCACAATGATCAGTAGTAGAGTATAAAACAGGGCAACTAACCGTCTTAAAAGTTTCTTCTCCAGATTTAGAGACTTGTTTGCGGGTTATGTTACATAAATTAACACGTGTTTTTTGTTTTCAAAGGACATAAGCCTATGATCGCATTACCTGAGTGATTATCTGTACGCATAAGCCTCACTTAATCCTCTCTGCAGCGCTGCCTCCTGAGACTCAACGGTTTGGCTGAACTAAATGGCTGGGTTGGGGAAGAATGGGGTGGTCTGTGGGCTTCACTTTAAAACGGGTTTCTCTTTTCTGTCCTAATGGCTTGGACAGAAAAGGCCCAGAGGTCTGAGAGGGGGAAAAACCTAAACTATTTACCTCAGCCCAAACTAAGTATAATGGGCAAAAGGGTTTTGGACAGGTGAGATGTGCCTAGCACACCTTCTTACAAAGAAGCTTTTTTTTTTTTTCCCTAATATGGAACATTGAAAAATTAATCCCTGCCTTTTGTCATCTAGTAGTTATGGATTGAATGATGTCTCTTAACCCTTTTTGCCAAATCTGTTGCCCCCAGAACACAACAAGGACACCAGCCTGTTAAACCAAGCACGCCGTTGACCGGAGACAGCCAACTGACCTGGAGTCTGCACGATCCTTCCCCATGTGGGAAGGCCACCCTCCCCTCCACACCCCCACTCTTATTAGGGTTTTCTGGACCCAAGGGTAGGTAGGACGACGACCATGTCCAGCTTGAAGCAGCTAGAGGAGCTTGAGACCTTCGCCCATTGTCCTTTACAAGATTACAAAGGGTCCTAATATTTGAGAGGGGGGGGATAGTTAATTTTTACGAATCAGGGGTATGGACTTGGGGGGGATTGCTGGGGGAGGGGGGTGCTGGGTGGAGGGGAACAAGGGGGAGAAAATTGGAACTGTTGTAACAATATAATCAATAAAAAACATTAAAAAAAAAGAACTTATGCACCCCTATGTTCATTGCAGCACTGTTTACAATAGCTAAGTGCTGGAAACAACCTAAGTGCCCATCTGTAGATAAGTGGATCAAAAAACTGTGGTACATTCACACAATGGAGTTCTATGTAGCAGAAAGAAAGAAGGAACTCCTGCCATTTGCAACAACATGGATGGAACTAGAGAGAATTATGCTTAGTGAAATAAGCCAGGCAAAGAAAGAAAAATACCATATGATATCACTTAATACAGGAAACTAAAGAACAACACAAACAAAGGAACTAAATAGAACAAAGAGCAGAATAGCAGTCAATAGGGGGGAGGGGAGAGGGAGAGAAGGGGGATAAGTAAGGGAAGGGTTTAGTCAAAGAACCTGTAGAAAAGACTCATGGACATGGACAACAGGGAGGGATATGATTGCGGGAGAGAGGGTGGGTTGGGTGGGGGAGAGAAATTAGGGGAAAAGGTGACAACTGTAATTGAAAAACCAAAATAAAAAAAAATAAATAAATATAAAAATTAAATGTATACAGTAATTTACAAAGCTTATTTAAACAATTTGTTTTTAATTTTCTCACATGTCTCTAGTTCATGAAGATTTCCACTGAAATGTTATTTATCCATGGAATAGTTCCAGCCCTCCTTTGCCATTTTGTATCCATCATAATAAACCTATTGATTTCTACTTTATATTATATGTATTTGCATAAATAATAACTTCCCTTCCCTTTCCTAAATCTTAAAACCATCTTGAATATTAGGATTTTCACACAGGTCCTAGTATCATAGTTTCTCAATTAAATGAATTTGTGTGGTACTTTGAGTTTTCTAACTGAGCATATGCATTCACACATTTTCCTGAACTAATCATCTGCAGTGACGTTAATAGCACACTTTTTCCTCTAGAGGGAGTGCGAGGTACTTCCTTTCACTCCACGTCTGAACAATTCTTGTGGGTCAAGGACAAAAGGAAATCTTCAAAGGTAAGTAACTAGATCATTCACCATGGGATGTAGCTTTTAAGAAACTGGGTGTAGCTTTTATGGGTAGTATAAATAGAACTGTGTTGGAGAAAATTCTTATTTACTTCTCTGCTTGGACCAACCTTTTGAGGATCCTCACCTTCTCATGAACATGATATGAAACTTGCGAACGTTTACCCCTACCCTTGAAAGCCAAGAAAGAACGAAGGAGAACTTTAGGGGAAAAAAAAAACGCAAAGCAAGCATACAGCAGGATATGTAGGACTTCTACTAGTCTAGCTAAAAATGTTTATCCTGCCTGTTTCATTAGGTTAAGAAACCACAGAATCATCTTGGCATTAATATACTTGTATCAAGAGCTTCCCATTCATTTTGTTCTTGGGACCCTCTCCCCGACCCTCCACCCAGGACTGAACTCAATAGCACAGACACTCAGACACCAATCATATACCAACAATGACTAATAGTAAGTGGAACTGGTATAATGAACCCCTCTCTCAGAAACAATAAAAACAAGCATCAGAAAGATAAATTCATTTGCTTAAGGTCACAAATCTAATTAGTTTTGAATAGCAGCAGCATGATTTATAATAGTTCATTAATTATATTATTTCAGCATGAACTCTAATTTTCAATACATTTTTAATTTAATAAAAATAAGTTGAGACAAATTAGGATGCTAGGCAACCCCAAAAGGAAAACTATTTTACAAAGATGATGGAGAGAATTTTTGCTGCATGGCGTTTTTGTTATGTCTTGTTTTGTTTTTCTAAAATAATAAGACTCAGAGTTTACCATTCAATTCAGATTCTCTTTGGAAGTTTGACTGGCATGTTTTCAGGAAATCAGGAGGTCATACAGTTAGGACCACATTTAATTGTCCTGATGCCACAGAGCACCAGTGTCTGAGAAGAGTGAAAGTAAAAATACCTACTTTTTATGCAAATTATTTCTGTTTAATACTTATGTGAATTTTTATCACAAAATAGGACTACTTTTCATTTAGAACCAGAACAGAAATAAGTAATTTCATTTTAAATGTTTGTGTGTGGACCTAGGACACAAATACACACTAACACACACAAACACATGTGTGCATGCAGACATGCACATACATGCATATTTATACATGGAGCATAAAACTTACTCCTTCCCTGACTCATTTTAGCCTTCTGTCTTTTTCCTTGTCTTTCTCACCTTTACTCCATTCATAGTTAGAAGCAAAATTTTTAAGAGTTGGTGATGAGGCAGAAGCTTGGAGGAGGTAGAGAAGAGAATTTTGTAGAGGGATACAAGAGGATTTGCAGAAACTTGGACAAAAATGACAAGAGATTAAAAGAATTGTTAGCTAATAGCATTGGATGCCTTTACTACCCACCTCAAATATAGCTTTGGTACTATAATTCTATCAAAATTTCCTCATGGCAAACCACTGTACATTATATCAGAAAGCATATCAGCGGAGTGAGTAGTCACTCCATATTGCTTCCGAAGTTATAATTCTAAAAAAACTGAAAGTGAAAATTTGGGGTTAGTTATTATATTTGATCTCAATATCACAAGTGTGATATGTAATTTATATGATATCACTAGTACCAACATGTCCATATTAATGATTCAAAGAATCAGAAGATTTCTGCTTCTAGGAAATATACAGCTCAATTCTTCTACTGCAGCAACTCAAAAAATGAGTGGAAAAAACTAAACATCAAAAAGAAAAAGAAAAAAATTCAGTTCAAAAAGGGACAAATGACCTGAACAGACATTTCTCCAAAGAAGACAATACAAATGGCCAACAAACATATGAAAAGGGTTCAACCACACTAATCATCAGGAAAATGAAAATCAAAATAACAATGAGATATCACCTCATACCTGGCAGAATGGCCATTATCAAAAAGTCAACAAGTACCGATTATTATTATCAGAAACAAGATGGCGGAGGAGTAAGTGGAAGCTACACTAACTTCCTCCTAGAACTAGTCTGGATTTACAATGTAATTTTGGAGAAATCATCTGAAATAACCAACCGAACACCAGCTGAAGAGAAGTCTTGTAACCACGGAGAGAGAGAAAAGGCCGCTTCATCACAACATGACCGGTAAGGAATGCAGAGACCTGGAAGGGCTGGCTGGGCTCACACGGGTAGCAGCTGAAGGGACTGAGAAACAGCTCAGCAGCTGGGGATTCCTCCTGAGAAGGGCAGGGTCTAAACCCCCAGCTGAGTTTCCAAGCCTACAGCAACAGAGTGGAAAGTAAAATAGTATCCAGCTGAGAAAAGTGAAAAGCCACAGGGTTTCTTGCTAGCCAGAGAGAAACAGCTGGAGAAAAAGAGCTCTTAAGCGGATCACATATGAAAATATTCTGCCCCCACTTACCCTGGACACAAGCAGAGGGAAGACAGAGAGGACTGGAAATGCTTGGGGAGAGTTTGGTGTGGTGGCTTTGAGGGGAGAGCTGGGGGAACGGCCGGCTGGGTCCCAGTGCTGACTCATCCCCACACTGCAGGCAGACCATTCCCGGCCAAGTGGCGTCAGCCTGAGGGGAAGCAAAGGCCCTGCCTACAGGAATTAAGCTGCCACACCCACGGCCCTTAAGCCTGATGGCTAATCACAGATTGAATAGATTAACAACTAAAGGAGCCAGACAAAGGCAGTAGATCCCTGGAAGTCTCCAACAGGCTGCCTAGGCCCAGACTGGTACAGGATCTGACGCCACCAGGGGCAGATCCAGGAAGTGCAGATCATTCTAAGAAGCACCAACAAACAATAGGAGTCACAAAAATGGGGAGACAGAGAAACAACCCCCTATCGAAAGGAAAGGTAGAGTCCCCAGAAAGAGTGCTAAATGAAATAGAGGGGAGCCAACTATCAGATATGGAATTGAAAGCATGGATTATGGAGAAGTTCAATGAGCTCAGCAGAAACTACAAAGAACTCCAGAAAAACTACAGTGAACTCCAGAAGAACTATAAGGAACTTACTGAGAATTATACCAGCATCAAAAAGGACATGGAAGCTATCAATAAGAGCCAGGAGGAAATGAAGAATACGATCTCTGAATTGAAGAACACAGTAGAAGGAATTAAAAACAGGCTAGAGGAAGCAGAAGATCGGATCAGCGAGCTGGAGGACAATGTAGACAAAAACTCACACACAGTGCAACAAAATGAAAAAAGACTGAACAAGACTGAAGAGGCTCTAATACAGCTGCAGGACAACATGAAACGTAATAATATCCGTATCATAGGAATTCCAGAAGGAGAAGAAGAAGAGCAAAGGATAGAAAACCTCTTTGAAGAACTAATGACAGAAAACTTCCCTAACATGAGGAGAGAAAAAATCATGCAAGTCCAGGAAGCACAGAGGGTCGCAATGAAGATGAACCCCAACAGGCCCATTTCAAGACACATCATAATTAAAATGCCAACATTCAAAGACAAAGAGAGAATCCTAAAAAGCAGCAAGAGAGAAACAAGTAATAACATACAAGGGAGCTCCAATAAGGCTATCATCAGATTTCCCAGCAGAAACACTACAAGCCAGAAGGGAATGGCAAAAAATATTCCAAGCAATGAAAAACAAAGGCCTACAACCAAGAATACTCTACCCAGCAAGGCTCTCATTCAAAATGGAAGGTGAAATAAGGAGTTTCCAAGACAAAAAAAGGCTAAAAGAATACATCTCTACCAAACCAGCATTGCAAGAGATGCTAAAGGGTCTGCTTTAAGAAGATGAAGAAACAGAGAGAGACAGAGAGGAACACGAGTACAAAGGGGGAAAATGACAATGAATAAGTACTGAAAGAAAGAAGGAACTTCTACCATTTGCAACAACATGATTGGAACTAGAGAGAATTATGCTTAGCGAAATAAGCCAAGCAACAAAAGAAAATTACCTTATGCTATCACCTGTTACAGGAAACTAATGAACAACACAAACAAATGAGCAAAATTGAACCAGAGGTATGTAAACAAGGAATAAACTAACAGTAACAAAGGGGGAGATGGGAGGGAGAGAAGTGGTAAGAAGGGGAAGGGTCTAGTCAAAGAACATGTATAAATGACCCATGGACATGGACAACTGGGTGGAGCCTGAATGTGGAAGAAGGGAGGGGGGCAGGGTGCAGGGAAGAAAGAGGGGGAAAAAAGTGAGACAATTGTAATGGAAAAACAAACAAACAGAAAATTTTTCAGTGGGGGGAAAAAAATAAAAATATAAAGAATAGAAATGCAAGTTCAGTGAATATTATTAGAAGGACAAGGATTTTCCTTCACACTGTATATATTTTCTCCCTATCTGATCCCTCCAGAATTTGGCATTCTAAAGAAGTAAGTAATGACCTAACTTTCTTTGCATAAAACTAATAAGACCAGTTGTTAATTTTTTTCTTCTTTAACTAAGACTTTGAATGGAATGTCATGCCCAAAGGAGACATGCTTGGGCTTTGGTTGTTACCAAAAAGCCCTGAGCAACTGGGACTGACTTTCAAAGGTAATAAAAGTCCACGAGATAAAAGGCCTGGTACCTTGGATGGATGAGTGGTCCATAGCAATCTTTCCAGGGAAGGAATGAAGGTTGTTTTCCTGAAAGATGGCTAGAAGGGACCTTAAGGCACAATGGAAAACCAGGAGGACCTGGAAAAGACAGGTGTTTACAGGCAAGGCTGAATGCCAGGTATGTGGATCTGCTTCTGTGCCTTGAAGGGGAGACTGAAGGTCACCCTAAATGTTCCTTGCGTAAGTTCCAGCAAAGCAGAACTAAAGATCATAAGTGATCATTTGCTGCTCTTGTTGTGTTTATGCAAATGAACAGGATAAATTAAAAATGGACTTAATGCAGTCCCTTTAATGACAAGGAGGGTAATCTTAGGGAGAAAAATCACGATTCAAGGAAGATCACAATGCCCAGTGGTAGACTATAAAGTAGTGCAACTAACCGTCTTTAAAGTTTCTTTTCATTTAAAATTTGTTTTCATTTGAAAGTTAAACTATGTCTGTGGCATTATCAAAGATGTTTAATTTACAGGCAAGAAGAATGTCAAATGCCTTGCAACTGGATGTCTTTCCGATAAGACAGTCCTACAGATTTAGAGACTTGTATGTGGGTTATGTTACATAAATTAACATGTGTTTTCTGTTTTCAAAGGGCATAAGCCTACGATCTCATTACCTGAGTGATTGTCTGTACATATAGGCCTCACTTAATCCTGTCTGCATTGCTGCCTCCTGAGACTCAATGGTTTGGCTGAACTAAGTGGCTGGGTTGGTGAAGAACGGGGTGGTCTGTGGGCTTCACTTTAAAACTGGTTTCTCTTTTCTGTCCTAATGGCTTGGACAGAAAGAGCCCAGAGGCCTGAGAGTGGGGAAACCTAAAATATTTCCCTCAGTCCAAACTAAGTATAATGGGCAAAAGGGTTTTGGACAGGTGAGATGTAGCTGGCTTATCTTCCTCCAAAGAAGCCCTTATTTTCCCTAATGTGGGACATTGAAAAATTAATACCTGTCTTTTGTCATCTAGTGGTTACGGATTGAGTGATGTCCTTTAACCCTGTTGCCCCCAGAATACAACAAGGATGCCAGCCTGTTAAACCAAGCATGCCGTTGTCCAGAGACAGCCACCAACCTGGAGTCTGCACGGTCCTTCCTCTTGTGGGAAGGCCACCCTCCCCTCCACACCCCTACTCTTATTAGGGATTTCTTGACCCACGGGTAGGAAGGACGACGACCATGTCCAGCTTGAAGCAGCTAGAGGAGCTCGAGACCTTCGTCCATTGTCCTTTATAAGATTGTAAAGGGTCTTAAGTCTGAGAGGGAGGGATTGTTATTTTTTATTGTTAAAATATTTAACTAATTAATTAATTATTTTTTAAAAAGAAGAAGAAGAATATATGAAAGGGTGAGGCAGGAGAGCTTGTATGTATGACCCATGGGCATGGACTTGGAGAGGGGATTGTTGGGGAAGGGGGTGCTGGGCGGAGGGGAGCAAAGGGGAAAAAAATTGGAACTATTGTAACAATATAATCAATAAAATATACTTTAAAAAAAGTCAACAAGTACCAGGTGTTGTCAAGGATGTGGAGAAAAGGGATCCCTTGTGTACTGGTGGTGGGATTGTGAACTGGTACAGTCTCTATGGAAAAGCCCCCCAAATTAAGTCAGTATGGAGAACCCCCCAAAATTAAAAATATAACCACCATGCAACCAGCAATTCCACTTCTGTGTATTTATTCAAAGAAAACAAAGACACTGATTAAAAATAATGCACCCCGATGTTCATTGCAGCATTATTCACAATAGCCAAGATGTGGAAGCTACCTAAGTGTCCACTGAGAGATGAATGGATAAAGAAGATATGATTTTATGTATGTATATATACAAACATGCACAATGGAATATTACTCAGCAATAAAAAGGAATGAAATCTTGTTATTTGCAACAACATGAATGCACCTAGAGACTGAGATGCTAAGTGAAATAAGAAAGACAAATACCATGATTTCACTGGCATGTAAAATCTAAATGTAAAACAAAAACAATATAAACAAATAAAATAAAACTGAAACAAACTTATAGATACAGAAGACAAACTGATGATTACCATAGAGGAAAGGAATGGGTAAAAAAGGTGAAGGGGAGGTATTGACTGGCAGGGGCATAAGGAAATATACCGGGGTGCTGGAAATGTTCTATATCAACCTGGTGACACTTCCTTGGCTACATATATACATAAAAATTTATCAAGCTGTACAGTTATGTGAAACTTCAATAAAAATACATAACACATAGACTCACTTAATTTTAGAACTAGAAAGAAGCTTAGTAATCACCTTGGCCAACTTCTATTTTACAGATGAAGAAACCAAGAGCCTGAAAAATTAAGAAGATTGTTAATGTCATGAAGGCTATTTACTCACTTATTCAGCAAGTAAAGGTTGGGCACTTGCTCTGTGCCGAGAACATATTGCAGCTCAAACAGGAGAGACACATGATCTGCTTTCATAAGCCTACAGTTTAGCTGTAGAAACAAGTTAAACAAATAACCTAAAAATTAAACTCATAATTCCATTTTGTGACAAATGTGAAGGGCCAGCACAGGGTGTTTTTAGCAATTGCACCTGGAGCTGAAACCTCGCTTACCTGGCTGACAGATAATTGCCTTTTTCCATGAACTTTGAATTTTTAAAAAACTAGAAGCAGATCATAGCCCTTCGTGAATTTATTTATCCAGTTTTCAAAGCACAAGCTTCATTTGTAAAGCATAAGCAAAACTATAAATAAATTTTAAATGATCACTCTCTCCCAAGACTTGCCTGCCCTCCCCCCCCTAATTAATTTCAGCCAGGAAGGCACTGCTAAAATTATTGGACTTGAACTTTGTTTCCTGTTTGTTAACTATCAGTTCTTTAGATTCATAAATTGTATGCCCTGACAATCTTTCTCAACCACTTTCCATTAACAGAGCATCCGCTGGTGCCTGTTTATTTGATATTTATGTGGATCCAGTGGTTATATCTCAGCCAACATAGAAAACAGAACTGAGATAAATCAATCTCAAGACAACCAATATATCCATAATAAAATTAAAACACACAACACATTTGATTTTTAACCAGTTCATGGTCTATTACTTTGGGGATTTGTTTTGAAAGGCCCGCTACAGCTCAGTACCTGGCTGGGGCTGACTGCCTGTGCAGAAAGATTGGTCCAATTTCCCTGCAAAAAAAATGCATCATTAGTGACCTGAGATTTCCTTGATAAGAAACAACTGTAATACTACTGTCTTAAGTTTGGTTCACTGAGAAGTAGACCCAGACACAAAGATTTGAGTGAAAATAGTTCATTTGGGAGCTCACCCTAGGAAGCACCAAGGGGAAGAGGGCAAAGTGAAAAAGAGAAGGGCAGGGGTGGGCACACATGGGACTCATCAGGCTGGCCACCGGGAGGAGACTGTGGACGATGTTACAGAGTAGTCCACCTGAGAGGCGGGAGGGCTGGAGTACTTAAGCACCAGCTGCCTGCAATCATCATTAGAAGGTTGTGCATTGGGATTCAGTTCCCTGCTGTTTCCAGCCTGCAGGTTCTGTGGACTGGGCAAATAGCTATAGCCAGAAAAAAAACACAAAAACCTGCAGGCATTTGCAATAAGGAGCCATCTGCACACAGGGAAATGGCAAATACTACGGGTGCATGCATGGCCACCAACAGTGGCTACACATCTAATTCAGTGGAGCATTAGTGCAAGGGTGTGCAAGAGAATTGATCCTCAGACACCAGGTTAAGTCATACAGGAAAGCACTGGTTAATTGGTTGAGTATAAATCACTAGGAGAGGATCTACTGTACAATAGTCATTTACTTTAAAAATTAAAAAAACTATAGGTATAAAACTTTTTTCTTCACTTGTTACTTAGACTGTGAACTATCTGTGGCCCAAGTCTAATAATCAAAGGAATCACTTTTCTCGATGGAAGAGCACCCTGCGTCTTCATGTGGTGCAAAAGTCTTCCTGGTCAGCTTTATAAAAAGAACAAGTGAATAATAGTCATGTATGATATCAGGGATTTTATATAAAAACTACATATAGATTATATATATATGACACTTAATTTATTTTTAATTTAATGAAAAAAATCTAAATGGAAACTAAAGGAATGGCTAAACTTTAAATAAACCTTTATTATAAGATATTATTTTCTAATATACTCCCCTAAGGTTAAGAAAAGGGACTATGATATCGATTAAGAGGTTAGTATCCTTGGAACTTGTTAACTAGGTCACTCAAGTTCGTATCATTCCTCTTTTCTCCAACAGATGAAGTTATTTGCATGATGTCATTTCCTTTGCCTCACCTCCTGATTGTTTTAGTTATATTTTTCTGTTGTCAAGATAAAACAAATTACATTCTTTAGCCTAGTTTTCACACTTAGGTAATATTCATTTCATATTTATGTGAAGGCACTGCTCCTCACCGGTTCTTCTGCTACAGCTCCCCCATTCCTACAGCCTTTATTTTATGTTTAAGTGGGCTGAAGTTCGTGGTCAAGCAGTTTTATTTTGTTTTGTTTTCTTTCAAGAAACGCTCTGGAGTACTGGTAACCCTTAATAATTATTGTTTTAAATGCTTACCTTTATTCTTGAGTGACATCTTGGCTGGGAATAATACCCTTACTTCACATTTTCCTTCCTTCAGAGCTACTTTGTAGCCTTTTTTCCCCTTATGTTAGCATATTGGATGTTGCCATGAAGTAGTCTAATGCCAGCCTGAAGTTATATCTTTGTAAATAACTCACTCAGCCTAGAAGTTTAAAGAATTATTCCTTTATTCTGGAAATATTGCTGTTGAGCATTTTGTATTCATTTTCCTAAAATATGATGAGGTTATTTTTTTAATATGCACTTTCTTTCCTTTCACACTCTTATCTTTTTTCATTTCTGTGAGATGAGCCTATTATTTCTAAGAGAAGTTTCTTTCCTATTTCATCTATTTCTTCCCAACAGTCATTTCTATTACACTGTAGCCAAAAGACGTATGATAAAATCACCCACTCACTGGTCTTTCTCCACACCTGGGTCGGATTCTGTGGACTTACCTCTGTGGCTTCTGAAGAGTAGAGGAAAGAGGAGTGGGCTGCCATGCTCTGTTGTGATTTTCTATTTGTTTCCTCTGGAGTTTCCTGTTTCTTTCGTTAGCACTCACTTTTACCAGGTAATGAATTGAAGCTTTTCTATTGATGATTATGTTTGTTGGCTCTTTACTGCTTTTGTTATCTTTCTTACACAGAAAGATATTTGGAAGGCAGTTTTATTCTTCCATCTTAATATATATATATTCCTAGAATATATATTCTTAAGCTCTCTCGGTAATTCATACACTCATAAAGTTCAAGGTCAGGGATTCATGAATTCTTGTGCCCAACAGCACTCACTTTTCACCACCTAGGATATACATGGTGAGGCACAAATAGATCTACAGGTGTGAGTATGTAAAATGGTTTATTCTTGTATTATTATCTTTTAATTATTGTATTATTTTTCATACAAACAACTGCGAACCTACTTTCACCCCACCGTGTACTTATTCTCTCTGTGACTCAGTTTGACTTCACCTGCAACAGAAGAATATCTTCTTACTGCACCTTATTGTGTGGTAGTAGCAATGAGGCAAATGAGGTAATGTGTAATAATATATTTCAAAAAACTTTCTCACCCTCAAGAGATATATTATTATTGTAGCTTCTACCTTCTCCATTCATGTTAGTGTTTACTGTTTGAGTAATGGCAAAGTTAGTTACCAGATTTTTCAGAGATTTCATTCTCTACTGTATTTTACTACGATAGCTATTACAGTGGACAAATGAAAAATTCTCTCTTTTATTGTGTTGCCTTTGTGTAGAGACCTAAAACCTTGAAAATACCTTGAATGGCATAAATTCAATGGTTATTTTTAAATGGTTGATTGATTTATTTGTAACCTGAAATCCCAACATAAGGGAAGACTGGTAGCTAAAAGAGAGAGAGAGAGAGAGAAAAGAATGAAGCCCAGAAAGCAGTAAGTTGTTTTGTATCTATTTATAATACTGTGCACACTAGATAGATAATTACAGAAAAGTAAAAGTAACATAAAAGGATTTCTCTCTTTAGTTCTGCCCCAGATGCATGGAAAGTGAGAAATGAACACAGTGTGGGGAGGCCACCTATGCTTTCCAACATGAATCAGGAAGATAAAATACATTAAATAAATGTTCCCACTAATTCCTGAAACCAAAAGCTGTGTGCTGGTTTATGATAACCAGGGGAAGCCCACCTTATCCTATGTCAAATGACATTCTGTGGGCCCCTTCAGAATCCAATAACTTTATCTTTGTACTGAGATACAAGTAAAACTTTAACAAATATATTAATTTTTATGGCTGAGCTTCTTAGGATTCTGCCCATATGGCACTTACCTATTGAGTTCAGGGGTTGCTAAACTTTCTTCTTCCAAGAACTTGCCCAAATCTCCATTTCTTGCTTTAGACTTTCCATCCCATAAGGATCATAAAAGACTCAACTTTCTGGATGTACTTATCTTTACTTTCTGAGATCAAATGCCACTTGTCAGCAAACGTCCATTTCTGTTCCAGCCTCAAGAACCATCATCCCCCAGCTTTCCTCAGACAGTTACAGTGAAGGTCCATTAAAGAAGTACTTTCCCAGGTCATGATACCCAGGAATTTGGAAAACAGCTTTGGGATATCTCATGGTGCCATATGAATGTAAGGTCCATGTATAGAATGAACCATAATGGTAGGACATAGAAAACTTTGCTTAAAATGACAACATATTTCAAAGTTGGATATATTTTATTGACAAATAACATTTAGGTACAGAGGTTAGTCAGGTGTCTCCAAAGATCCCCATTGTATTAGCACAGGCACTCCAGAGAAGAAAGATAGCATGTTTATGTGTTTCTGTATGACAGCAAGATCCAAGGTTGGTTATATCCAGAAGGCTTAGTAGACATAATGCCAGATTACTTGCATACTACAAGCATTGGGTTTATATTTTATTTATGAATACGCCTAAATAATTTTCCTTAATACCTTCATTCCTACTATCTACACCGTGTAATTATATCACATCAATGATATGCCATCTGCTCAACTTAAACTCATTCTTTGTCATTAGTTCTATTAAAAAATTTTATGAATAAACCATATTTAAATTTTAAGCCCTCTGCTGTCTCCCACAACCATTCTCCCTGTGAATTCATTTCATCTGTGCATTGTGTGAGATATAGTCTAGCAGAGCTAATAAGAGACTGTGTTCATTTATGTACTATTATCAATAGTATCCATTCTGAAAAATGTAACATTGGAATTTTAAAAATATATCTTAATATCAGTCATACTTTATATGCAAATACTTGCCTTTTTAAAAAACTATCAAATATAACCATTAATACTCTGAAGCCAAAAAGGTTTTTAACACAGGTCAAATTCTTCCTCTTTCCTCAGTAACAGCAACTCAAAAACTGTTGTGAAGCCCAGGAAATGGGACTCTAAAAACTCCAGAAAGATCTGCATCATCTACATGGAAATGAAACAGAAGTCATACCATTGCAATAGAGAGCTTCATTCATACACACACATATATCTCTGTAACGGCATTCCCAACACTGCCACTTTATTGTTCCCACTATATTGTTATGCTTCGGAGTTTTTTAAAGAGGTCTTCTCACTTTAAGTGTTATTTATTTTTGATATATATAATTTTCATAATCTCCAGAATATAATTCTAATTTGTGGATAGGAAAAGGAAAGTTCTTATTAGCAATGTACTAGTGCAAATGCATAGCCTGATGGCAACACAGCATTTACAGGCCCCAGAGATCTTTTCAAAGACACTGCACCCCAGAATCAGACAATAGTGTATCTCTAGGATAGAATCTACAGTTCTGGTTGCTCTTGCTGGGGCTGCTAAAGGACTGAGTCATTGACAACTTATGCTATAGATGTATTGTCTTATTTTAATTTTGAGATGAAAAAAGAAATCCATAATATTTCCAAATGATTTCTGCACAGAGAGTAGACACCAACTAACAAACAACTGAAACTAAAAGACAGTTCTTAAAAAGCTAAACTCCTTTTCAAAAAACTATCTAAATATATGCCTTGGTAAGACCCACTGTTAGACTTTTCCCCTGCTTAAGTTGACCTTCAATTCCATATTTGAAAGTGACTGAACCTTCATTCTTTCCCTTTTCCAGCAAGTCTTTTAAAAATAAAATGAACACAGTACTGTACTCAGTATTACAGCAAAAGGGATTGCTGACTAAAGAATTCATAAAAGGCAGAAGTAAATGAACAACACGGAATTATTTTGTTAAAAAGAACTTAAAAATAAACCGTGCTGCAAAACTACTTTTGCAATTATTGTCTTGTTTGGCCCCACAATGTTTCAGAGGCACTGCATTAATATAAACAGAATCATCTAATGTACTTTTTCAAAACAGCGCTTCTCAACCAAGGATTAGTATGAATTCATTTTACAGCTAGGCGCCAATGACACTTTGGTTTGCTTTACTGGCAACATTTTGGTGACGCATCCTATACTAAGAGGAAGGCTGGAAGACAAGCATATGACAAGCGCCAAATCCACTGTGTTACTTCTTTTCATGCTTCTTGGTTAATTCCCCCACGCCCAGCTCGAAGCTGCACCGGTTGTCACTGTCTCTCTCTTCCCTCTGCCGACTCTCCTGGGAGACTTGTCGCACAGCTTGCAGGATGGCATTCTGCACAATCTGTTTGCTGGCTTTCTGCAGCTTCACTTCTTCAGGCTTATTTCCAGGTTTCTCACCTAGACAAAAATATGAAAGGAGATTAAAACAACAAAGTTAATTTCAGGAACTGTGACAGGAGGGGGCAGGAGGGAAGGTAAAAGGGAAGGTCAGCCTATAAGAACATGCTAGGAGGTGGCCCAGTTAATTGTGAGGAACCCTCTGTAGCACATACCACTCTTGCCTCCCCTTCTCCCTTGCCAATAGATTCTGCATCTCTTTGCCCCAGTAGTGTACCAAATTGATATTCTCATCATCCCAGACTCCTCTGCTGCCAGCAGTGGTCATGAGACACAGTATTGACCAATGAAGAACTCTGGGAAAGATTTTGGAAAGCACCTGTCTCATGTCCCCATTTGCCTTTGGCACCTTCCCCTTCTTCCTATATGGAATGCAGACAGGATACTTTTAGGTGCTGCAGCCATCTGAAAATAAGCATGGAAATGAAAGCTAACATTCTGGGCAGAGCTGAGGAGAAAACAGGGGTTCCGTTTTGAAGGCATCATTGAGTATCTGCACCAGCCCTGGACCATGTACTTTTGGACTCCTTTTTGTGTGAGATAAATAAACTCCTTTTTGTTTAGTACACCATTAGTCAAGATTTTATATTGCTAACACCCAAATGTATGCCTAATAGATATGAGCTCATTGGGGCTGAAGAGGAATAGCTTATTACTGAATCCATATTAATCTGTCCTCTTTAATCTACAGAACACCAGATAGAAAATGTTTTAGACTGTGGGTCACATCACCTTGGCAAAAAACCACTCAACTCTGCTATTGTATCATGAAATTAGTTATAGACAATACATCAATAAATGCATATGGCTTTGTTGCAGTAACTTAAAAAAAAAAAAAAAAAACCATGTTTCAGGCCAGATTTGCCCCGTAGGCCATAGTTTGCCAATCCCTGATCTAGAATGGTGGGAATTTTCTAATTAGAAGGCAAAGCAATCTACTCAACATTGATTCTTCCCCCTTTTCCTCAGTTAAAAACCTTATATTTGGCCAGCTATATAATTAGGTATAGGTAAGTTCTAACCAATGGGTGGAAGCTTGTTTAATGAAAATTCTGCAAAAGGTTTTTAAAATGGAATAGGCAGATAAAGGTCCTATACCCTCTCCCCATCTTACTGCATGCAGCTCTGACACATGGTTATCATTACACGGGCCCTTGCTAACCATGAGGGAACCTTTAGAATGGAAATCATGTTCATGGATTTGGGATAAAAAAATTAGAAGGAACCTAAGATTCCAATGACCATATTAGACCATATTAGTCATTGGCTGCTCACTTCTAGGCTTCTTTCATGTTAGAATAATATATCTTATTTAAGGTGGTTTAATTTTGTATTTTCTTTTACCATGCAGCAAACTTATTACTAACTCATACACAGGAGAATGATCATAAATCTAGCATTTGACTAAAGCACAATCATGAACATTTTAAATTCCACCTGCTTATATTTATAGTGACAAATAAAATGGGCATCATTCCTTGCTCAAAATAATTTTTTCAGATGTTTCCTCTATTTGAATATGCTGCTACCATGAAAATGTATTTTAAATGAGAGAAGGGTGGTTTTCACCAGAACTGATTCATGAACAAGAGAATTTATATACCCATTAGAACAAAATCACATAAGAGAACATTGAGTCATTCTGAAACCAGACAGCTCTTATCCCTTTAGACATATAATTGTCATTTATTCAGCATTTGTGTCACTAGAACCATCTCCTGAAGGATTTACAATCTAATAAATAAGGCAAGATGAATCTATTCAAAACTAGAGAACAATACTCATTCTTCCCCCTCCCCCCAAAAAGCAGGAGAAAATCCTCAGTCTACACCAAACTGAGCAGAGAAGGAGTCCTGAGGTATGATGTGTAATGGACTGAAACTTTAAAGCAGAAGAGAAGAATACTTTAAATATTCTCTATAGAAAAAGAATGAACAGTAATATTAAGAGACACAGCAATTAAGAATGAGTATTTTAAAATACTTCAGAGCTCAGTTCAAGTTCTTTCTGCCACTTAAAGCCATGTGATCTTGGGCAAGTCATCTTGACTCTCTAAGCCTGTTAGCACATTTGTAAAGTGAGTAAGTAGTACCTATTTTAGAATGGTTGCTAGAGAATTAAGTGACATAACAACTATTCATCACTTAGTGTCCACCATTGTATATTGGTTGGGATATAGATTAGGCTATTGTAACAAAGAAACTCAAAATTAGAGCAGTTTACACAAGGGAGAGATATTTATTGCTCTTTCATATAACAGCTCGGAGGTATCCCAGTACATAGGCAGCTGTGCTCCACCAGGTTATCTAAGGACTCTACTTCCTTCCATTTAATTGCTCTGTCATTTCCTATTAATTTGCCCTCAACTGCATTAGTGAGCTGTTAACTAATATGTCATTTGGGGCTGGAAGGTAGCCAACAAAAAAAATGGAGGGCAAGCAATTTCCTTTTAAAGAATTGTCATAAACTTTGCAAACATTTCTCTGTTCACATTCTATTAGGAGAGACTGATTCATGCGGTGGTCACACCCAGCCACATGGGAGCCTAGGAAATATAGTCTCAAGCTGGGCAACCATATGCCCCACTAAAATTTGGGGAAGTTTTAATGCTAAAACAAAGAAGCAATTAAGGATTTTAAAAAATTACTTCCATGCAAGGGCCAATGCTCAACTGAAAAGGCAGAGTATGTACTTGTAGAAGGTCAAATCTGATCTTCAGAGAGCCCTTTGCATCACTGGACAGCATAAATGTGTGAACAAAGTTCAATATGTTCATGCTTGCTCTCAGAAAGAGTATCTATGCCAAACCAGATACATTTTAACTCTAAAAGACCCTGTGGTACAGCTATTTTTCTATCTTTGGATGGGGGAAGGGAGAATGTAGATATAAGAGTAAGCTGATTCCTTAATAATAGAGAAAGCAAGAAAAATCTACTCTAAATTTAGCTGTAGCTTAATATTTGAGTTAAATTGTCATGTCCTTATTCATTCATTATGAAGATAAATGGATTAAAAAGTCAAAGGCATGCTGTGCCAAGCTCTGCCAGTGGATCTCTTTGGTGATTACCCCTGGGACAAAAAGAGAGCAACTAGTTGGAAGAGAAAGAGAAGACCGAGGTTGATGGTAAAAGCCACCCAGAGTACCTAGATAATAAAAACAAACAAAAAAAATGTATATACAGAACCACTGAAGACCCTGAATGGTCAAAGCAATCCTGAGAAAGCAGGAGGCATCACACTTGCCAATTTCAAGCTGCAATACATTATAAAGTTACAGTAACCTAAACAGTATGGTACTGGCATAAAAACAGACACATAAACCAAAGGAACAGAACCAAGAGCCCAGAAATAAACCAAAGCATATATAGTCAACTGATATTTGACAAGGGAGCCAAGAATACTCAATGGAGAATGCACATGTAAAAGAATTAAACTGAATCTATATTTTATATCACTCACAAAAATTTACTCAAATGGATTAAAGACTAAAGACTTAATATAAGATCTGAAGCCCATAAAACTCCTGTAAAAGTCTCTGAAAAATGTTTCCTGAGATAGGCCTGAGCCATAGTTTTTTGGATATGACATATAAAGCACAAGCAATAAAATAAAAAATAAACAACTGGGACTACATGAAACTAAAAAGTTTCTTCACAGCAGAAGGAATTACCAGCAAAATAAAAAGGAAATCTACAGAATGAGGGGAAAGGTTTAATATCCAAAACATATAAAGAACTTATAAAACACAATAACAGAAAAACAAATAATCCAATTAAAAATGGGCAAAGGACCTCAGTAGACATTTTTCCAAAGAGGACATACAGATGGCCAGCAGGTACATGGAAAGCTGCTGAACATCACTAATCATTAAGAAAATGCAAATCAGGCCCTGGATGCTGTGGCTCAGTGGACTGAGCGTCGGCCTGCGAGCCAAGTGTCGCTGGTTTGATTCCCAGTCAGGGAACATGACTAGGTTGCACGTCAGGTCCCCAGTCAAGGGTGCGAGTGAGAGGCAACCACACAGTGATGTTTCTCTCCCTCTCTTTCTCCTTTCCCCTCTCTCTACAAATAAACAAACAAACAAACAAATAAACTTTAAAGAAATTCTCTCAAAAAAAAAATGTAAATCAAAATCACAATGAGATACCATCTCACGCCTGTTAGAATTGCATTCACCAAAAAGATAAGAGATAAATAGTGGCAAGGATGTGGAGAAAGGGGAACCCTCATGACTGTTGGTGGGATTATAAATTGGTACAGCCACTATCGAAAACAGTATAGAGCTTCCTCTAAATATTAAAATTAGAAATACCATACAATTTGGCTGAAGGAAACAAAAAAACTATTTTGAACAGATATCTACACCTCCATGTTCATGGAAGCATTATTTACAACAGTAAAGACATGGAAATAATCTAAGTGTCCATCAATAGATGAATGGATTTTTAAAAGCATGGAATGTAACATACAATGGAATACTATTCAGCCGTAGAAAGAAGGAAATCCTGACATTTTTAATAACATCGATGCACCTTGGGGACATTATGCTAAGTGAAATAAGACAGAAAAAGACAAATACTGTATGATCTCACTTAAATGTGAAATCTAAACAAAGCCTCATAGAAAAAGAGATAAGATGTGTGGTTACCAGAGGTTGGTGATACAGAATGAAGGAATTGGATAAAGGTGGTCAAAAGATACAAACTTCCAGTTATAAGATAAATAAATAGTGGAAATTTAAAGTACAACATGATGACTATAGTTAACACTGCTGTATAGCATATTTAAAAATTTCTAAGAAAATAAATCACAAAAGATCTCATCACAGGAAAATATTTTTTCTTGTACCTATATGAGATGTTAACTAAAGTTGTGGTAATCATGTCACAACATATGTAGGTCATTATGTTGTACACAAACTTACAGTGATGTCGTCGGCAGCCGTCCGTCTCGAGAGACGATGGTGTAGCTTCTTAAGTGTCTATCTGCACCGCCGAGAATGGCTGTGCAGTCCGACTCGGGAGTGACACGGCATCTGTCTCCTCCCGTGTTGAATCGACATCTTGCGATGACGCTGGAGTGTCCTCTCCAGTGGAGCTGAAGCTACAGAGCCTGGGCAGGGTGATATGGAGGGTCTGCTGTTGCCCATGCAGCAGACCCCCCCTCTCTTCGCAGCTGAAGGGTCCAAGGGAAAGACGGAGTCAATACAGCTTGGCTTCAGGTGCGCCGCAGGAGTTGCCGGTGTTGACTACAACGTCAAACCGCCTTAGGGACTCCGGCTCCGGATTTTCTGTCGGGGTTTACTCCCTTAGCCTTTCCCCTGAAGAGGTATGCCGCAAGGCAGCGGAGGTTTTTTTTTTACAGTGATGTATGTCAATAATATCTCAACAAAACTGAAAAATATGCTATGTAAACCACAGATACTTACTGTGTGTTAGGCTCTTTGACATGCAAGGAAAGATACTCCCTTTTGGGAGGTGGGGCAGTTACTATGGGAATACATGTGTCATAGCCAGATATCATAGAAATATCTGGCTGAGTCTCATATTACAATTCAGTGATTGGAATAATCCAGTATAACTCTGGTAATCAGATTATCTAGATTATTCTCTACCATCACAGAGTTCAACTCTCCATCAGCCACTACCATGCAACAATTATCTTTTTTCCAAAGTCTCTCTGACTTCATTGCATTTACTTATTCTTGTCTGCTTATTTATGACTTGCAATGCTTCATGAATTTACATACTTACTTCTCTCTCAGGGTGTTTCAGCTAAGGATCTATTTGCAACTGCCTGACTCTTGCCAACCCTGAGAGAACCTGAAAGACTCCATATACCACCATTATACCTGAAAAATGGCATTTTCATGCCAGGCTGCCTCTTAGGCCAGCCACAGATTGAATGTCTGTGGCTCATTCTGGCCCAATCACCTGTGGCCTGAGAGGTTGGATCAGGAGGCAAGAACACAGCTACTTAGGAGAAGAAAACTCCCCAGACCCCTGCAAGGCACTGTGGGCAGACCAGGCATGCACAGGATTGGCTTTGTCTACTGTATAACTGACTCGTGCTCCTATGGCATTCACTTGAAAGGAAAGGGTATTTGAGAACGTCCTCTTGGAAACCCTTAATATAAATAGAGTATGCAAAAGTGCATCACAGCCCAACAGAGGGCAGAAGCCACAGAAATCCTGAGTTTTGCCATTTACCTATATGCACTACATTTATTTGAAATTAATAAATTACCTACATGCTGTAGGTGGCCAATTGCCTGGTTTTAACGGATGCAAATGCCCTACAGCCTAATTAGCATTCACAAGATCATTTTGGTATTTCATAAAAGGTGATAAATTGATTTCATTAGCTTTAAACTCTAAATGCCCAATATAAATACATTGAAGTCATGAATGTGATGTAACTAAATTTGCACTCAGTGTCTTTCCACCTCGAATCATTACCCTCCTTCCCCTCCCAACACCACACAGGCATCCCTGTTGTCATGCTTCCCTGTGACACCCAGCCCACCCCCTGGGGGCCAGCCTTCCACAGACTTCCCTGAGCTCTGTGCTCTCCATGCTCCCTTCAAAACCTGCTCTTCCACAGGCCATTTTCATCTGCCCCTGTGGAAAGTGCCTGAGGAACTCAAAAGCAATTTGGTTAATAAGTGGCCTTAATTCCTTATTTATATCCATTAAAATCAGGCTTTTGTCAACCACAGATAGGTCCTCCTGATAAAAATTTGCATTGTTTTTTCCCCTAAGAACTTAACTTCCATTTGCCTCCATTACACTAACCCTATTACATTCCAGTGAGGAGGGTTTTAGAAAAGATCAGTGTTCCACTGTGAGGCAGAATCCAATTAGTGATTTTCCCTCCATCTCACAGAATGTGGCAGAGGTTTTTTTCATAACCATTGTCTCTATCTTGTCTCTCCCCACTGAGTAACTAAATACACAAGTTACAGAAGTCCCTATCAGGGCAGGATAGGGTTTGGCCACCACTGCCTGCCCACACTCTTGAATTGACAGCGCTGCTGATGGTAACCATGCAGCATAATTTTTATCTTCCCCTTGGGTTGCCTGAGACTATAAGACAGTATTATCATTCATCAATGACTAGCCTATGGAACACAGAGAACAAGAACTAATTCTGGTCTCTTAATTAAGGGAACAATAGCCTATTTTCCAGCTCTGTAACTACAGGAATTTTTCATGAAGGACCAGACATCATTTATCTACACCAATAGCTAATGAAGCCATACCGGTTGCCCTGTTTTGCCACTGAGCAAGCTGAAGTTGTGTGACTTAGCTTGTGTGACTTCTGAGTGACAGAAAGTCACAGCCTCTGAGTTTCCAGCTTGCTAGTAAACCCTCCAAGCCATCATGTACCATAACCAAATCAGAAGCAGCACCTTAGGGTTTCCAAAAGGTAGGTTTGAGACACAGAAGGCAAGACAGATATTAACAGGTATCTGACACTTCTAAGTTATATTTGAGCGATGCCCCACTTTTACCACCACCACCCCAATCAAAGCAGGTGCAGAGCATTAAGAACCACCAGGCCCATCATTTCAGAATGTGGCAAGCTACTATCATAAACTCTGGAGTGTTCATTAAAATGTCATATAGAACAAGGTGAGATGAGTCAGAAAGTTATTTACTGAGCATCTATATGCATGGTATGGTGGAGAGTTACAAAGGCCACCAGGCCAAGGTAGTTCATTCATTCATGCATTCATTCACAAAAGATTTACAGAGCACTCACTATATAACAAACACTATGCTGGGCATTAGAGATTAAAATATTGAGCAAAACAGTCATGGATCCTGATCTATTAGAGTTTACAAACTAATGGAAGAGTCAGGCATTAATCAAATAATCAAACGGGTTTATAATTTTGAGCTGTGACACATGCTATAGAGGGGGCACAGGGAACATAGTTCAAAAACTTATCTAAAATTGGAGTCAGGGAAGGAAGCCCAGACAGGGGACTTAAAGGTTCACAAGGCATTAATCAGTAAAAGGAAGGTGGCGGGAGCAGGAAGGGAGGAGCCATCAGGCAGGAAGATCAAACCCTGTCCCCTGAAGAGTGCAGGAGCAGGTCTCTGTGGGGAATGAGGCAACCCAGTTGGTTGCAGGCCTGATGGGGGAGTGGGAAGGGGAGCCTGGAGATGACTCTGTAGAAATTAAGCCAGCCCAGCTGGTGCAGGCCTGAGAGGTTGGGAGGGAGTGGGTCTCTTTTTTAGTATTTCTGCAGTGAATTATCAAATGTATGCCACACAGGGTACCTGGAGAAGTCTGAGGGGAATTATGAAATCAAGGTGGGACCATGTAGAATTTGGAGCAGGCCTTGGAAGACAGATGAAATTTGGAAAATCCAATGGGAGAAGAAAGGGAATTCTATCCTTGGACTTGGGAGACAGGACAGACATGTGACACACTGACACACAGTGTCCTAATAAGTTTTCACCTTGCGTGGCTATTGCATTATTTAAGAAGACAATTTAACTTATTCCACATAATGGTGCTGCAATGCATTATGTTTAGAAATCTGTAAGGAATAGTCCCAATAACACTTGAAGAGGAAAAGATCATTTTACTCTAGAAATAAAATTTGAGTATTTTGACCAATAAAAGAAAAGGAAATTTTGAAAAAGAACAACAGGGAGGACCTAATTTAGCAGCTTTCAACACCAGGTATAAAGCCTTAGTACAGCCACACACCACTTAAGGATGGGGAGGGATATGGTCTGAGAAAAGCATATTAGATAATTTTATTGTTGTGCAAACATTTAAGAGTGACTTACACAAACCTAGATGGCATAGCCTACTACATGCCTAGATTATATGGCATAGCCTATTGCTACAAGGCTGTACATAGCATGTTACTGTACAAAATCACAGGAGATTAAATCAAGCCCAAGAGAAAGTGATGAAATCAAGAGATATGAAAAACATGAGATGTGTGAGGCTGCTGCAAAAGTAATTTAGCATTGTGGTTTTCAGCAACCTGGTTTTTAATAAGTAGGAAGAGTACACTAAAATAAAAATTAAAAGTATAGGATAATAAATACACAAACCAGTAATACAGTCATTTATTATCATTATCAAGTATTCTGATGCTGTACATAATTGTATGTGCTATACTTATATATGACTGGCAGTACAGGTTTGTTTACAACAGCCTCTCCACAAACACATGAGTAATGGGTTGTGTGCAGCTATGACAGCCACAATTTCACTCAGGGATAGGACTTTTCCAGCTCCATTATAAGGTTTTGCGACTACTGTTGTCTATGTGGTCCATAATAGACTGTAACATCATTATATGGTACGATTGTAATTAATAAAGGGTAATACTGACCTAGGGATAGAATAATTGACAAATAAAATAAAATGAAAAGTCCATAAACAGCCTTACACATATGCGGTCACATAATTTATGAAAAACAGGATAGTGTAGTACAGTGGGGAAAGGATGGCCTAGTAGAGTTTCATACAAAAAATAAATAGAAATTTGGACTGCCTCATACTGTACATAAAAAATCAGTTTCAGGTGACTTTCACATCTGTATTTGAAAAGTAAAACAATCTGAAGAACAGAGGACTTTTAGAGCAGTGAAAATATTCTGTGTGATACTACAATGGTGAATACAACTCATACATTTGCTCAAAACATAGACTGTACAACACCCCCAAGAATGAGCCCTAATGAAAACTACAGACTTTGGGTTATAACGTGTCAGTGTAAGCTCATTGATCGTAACAAATGCATGACTCTGGTAAAGCATGTTGACAACGGGGGAAGCTGTGTGTGTGTGAGGCAGGGGATATGTGGGAAATCTCTGTACCTTCCCCTCAATTTTGATGTGACCCTAACACTGTTCTAAAAAAAATAGTCTTTAAAAGACTATCAAGCTTTTAGAAGAAAATATAAAAGAATATCTTTATGACCTGGGAGTGGACAAAGGCTTCTTAAACAGGACACAAAAAGCAACAGCCATCACACACACACACACACACACACACACACACACATACACACATGGAGAAAGATTTTTTTCATTTGAGGAAGCAAGACAGGAAAAATGCTATCGCTTTAAGTATTTAATTTTCTAAGCACCTGGATAACAGATAATTAAGTCAAGACTGGGTTATGAGTCCAGAGACCAAAAAGCCTGTTTTAATGACCACATAGATTTCTGCAGAATTTAGCAACAGGTTTCTCTACTTTCATCCTGAAACAGTCAGGAAATCAAACTCTTCCCCAGTTCCTAGCTTCTTGTTGTCAGTAGTTGCTCCAAAATTTCCATGAAGGAAGGATTTAGGAACAGCAATTCAGAGGATAGGGGAAACCAAGAATTTGTCTTGAAACTAGGGTGTGCATGACACCTTACACAGGACTGATTAAATGCCCATTTTCCACATCAAACAACGGGGGGTGAGGTGGAGATGAAGCTCAGCTACCCTTGTGACAGCCATTGCGCCTCTTCTCAACCTTCTCTAGCCAGCTCACTTCTTCAGAGTGGCTGTGTCACCCAGTACCCACCCTCCCCTCACACAGCCACCAAACAAACCCGGCTGGCCCAAACTGTGGGCTCCTGCATTCCCACCCCAGGGATATGCCAGATACAGAGAGTCTGGAAATCCAGAAGTCAGGTGTTTAGGTGACAGAAAATGAAAGCATCCTGTGAGCCTGCATATTAAGGAAAGTAGCAATACTAGACCTGAATAGAAGACAGAACAATCCTGGGAACGCTGAGGATCATGTACTCTTTCCCACCCTCAGAGTCAGGTCTTCACCCCCAGACTTTACCTGCACCCTCAGAAGCTCCTCCGCCCGTTCACCACCTCCCCAACTAGGCTACTACCCAGTTCTGCAGCCTCTGCTTCCCCTTTGTGGCCACTCCTAGGGTTGCCACAGACGCAGGGACAGGACATCCTTTGGCTGAAAGCCAACTACCTTGATTTCTGGGGTCGGTGAAGGGAGGAGGATGAAGGGAGGTAGTGTTTGTATGTGTGTTCTGTGTGTGCAAATGTATAAGAGCATGAGTGTGTGTGAATGTGTAGTTGTGTCAGTGCATGAGACTATGATGAGGTTTTAGCTTATCAAAGAGACCTGGAACAGGCACATCATGGTATTTTATGACCACAAAAACTCACACTGGCCATTTATAGATAACTCCTCCCAAGAGTTATGGAGCAGCTGGAAATACAGTCCAGAGGTTCCCTGTCTTGAGGCAGATGAAAATAACGACCGGAATATTTAAGATCTCTCAAGTATTTAACAAAAGATATGGAGTTTCTAAGCAAAACACCCACAGGCTCTCCCTACCCACCATGGAAAGGGAGATAGGGGACAAGAGAGGGAGGAAGGGACGGAGGGAGGGAGAAACAAATTGATATTAGCTTTTGAACGATTTCAAATGAATGCTTAAAACAACAAAAACCCTCTCACACTGCCCTCCCTAAAATGAACAGCATAATCCTCACAATCATCATTTTTCCACTAAGGAAGGAATCAGATCCTAGCTGTGACAAGTCATCAGTGAGTACACATCTAGAATTTAACTAAACAATGTCTCAAAGGTAAGCCTTTATCCCTGGAGGATGTGCATGCATAGCAAGACTCTCAGGAGGAGATTCTACTCTGACATAAAATAAAATCTTTTCTATTCTCCTTGAAGGAGCAGCTCCCCAGCTTTTGAGGCAACTTCTTTGTAATGTCAAAATATTTCACATATCCCCTCATGACACATGACAAAAAGAGGCTATGAATTCAGTAATGCTTTTAGATAAATGTGAATGGCATCAATCATGACAGCCTCCGTATACATTTGAAACTTGCAGGGGTTAAGGAAAGCTGTATACTCCAACCACAAGAGTGTGGTGAAATAGCATTTTGGTCCCATGAAACAGCACTGTGGCTACCAGGGTTTTTCTTGCTCCCACACCAGGCTGGCAATGTTGAAGCAATGAACATCAGGCAGGTATCTGAAACTAATTCCTAAGGGTGGGACGCAGGAGCAGCCAGGGCACAGTATGGAACAAGAAGATTTCCAACAATCATCTTCCAATTCTACCCTCTATGCCTAGTCACTCATGAAACATTTATTAAATGCCTAAATGTGCCAGGTTTATACAAGATAGGCCAAATTTTCACCTTCAGGAAAGACATGATGCCTAAGATTTCTCACCACTTTAAGTACCAAAAACTATTTTAAGGCTTTAAGAGATTAGCAGAGACAAAGAATCAATTCTCTCAACTTTCAAGTGGAAAAAATGGAGGCCCAAATATTGCATGGAGTCACTCACTTGGGGTCCTAGTCTGTGAGTCCCAGAGCTGGGATTATAATTGTGGGCTCCAGCTGCTGCCTCATCTTCAGGAAGGCAGGGAGGTGGCAGCTAGTAATATGGCCCAAAAATGACTTCCTTCTCTGCACAAAATGGAAAACACATGAGCATATGCCCTCACTTACTTCCTAATTGCTTTTTTCATTATCAAATCACTCTTTTATTATCATATCTTCTATTTGTCTTTCGATTTTCACCCTCTGACAGCAGTCAGAGTAACCTTTTTAAAATGAAAATCCAATATGTCACTCGACATATTCCTTGGCCTCTCACTGCAGTTGGAACAAAGGCTCAGCCTCTCACCGTAGCCTTCAGAGCCCTGCTGACCAGGCACCTGTCTCTTGTCTGACCTCACACTCTCCTTCCTTCTCTCACTTTGTTTTGTATTCAGTTCGTCATGGGTAAGATCTAGCTTTAAATGTAGGAATGCCTTGTTAGCACTTACTGTGTCTTAGTCTGTTTGGGCTAGTATATAGGCTGAGTGACATATACATCAAATATTTATTTCTCACAGTGCTGGAGGCTGGAAGCCCAATAAAAATGTGCTGGCAGGTTTGGTGTCTGATGAGGACCTGAGTTCTGGTTCACAGATGACAGTCTTCTCACTGTGTCTTCACATGGTAAAGGCATTGAGGGATCTCACTGGCATCCATAGCACTGTGGGATGTTGGGCAAGCCATTTCCTCACCTATAAAATGAGCACAATAATAGCACCTCCCTCATAATGTTGTTATAAAGATTAAGGGAATATTTGTTAAGTGCTTAAAACTGTGACTTAAAGTAAGCAGTACTGAAATGTCTGTTAAATAAATAAAATTAAAAGAGTTGGGGTCTGCATAGATTCCAAGCAGCCTATCTTGGTCTAAAATCAAAACCTTTGTGTGGGGCATTCAGCCACGTGTAGCTATACTGTATTTAGCTTCCTGACTTTAGGACTGAGAATTGAAGCCTTCCTAAGCCTCTCATCAAGAGGAAATGAATGTGCAGCTGTCAGAAATGAACCTAACACATCCCATCTGCTTATCTCAGCATGGCTTGTATTTATTGTCCATATACTGTACCTCACTAGAACATCAGTTCCTGAGGCATGACCCCTATCTCTCTCACCGCTCTATCCCCAGGACTTAGCACAGCACAGGCTCCCAATAGACAATCAGTATTTGTTCAACGAATGATTGCTGAACTGGTTTTCATTTCCAATTCATTCTATCTTTCTTCTCCTCTCTCTCCGCTCCCATTAATGTCCTGTTCATGGCCTCTTTTGCTATCTTTTGCTGCTTCACTGCAATTAGAGCTCAAGTAAGGAGGTAACAACCGAAGAGATGCTCTTTGGCATTAGTTTACATCCTCCATGTGAAAAAAAAAAATGCAAAAAGCACACTGGAGCAAGAATATCAGAAAGGCTGCTCCAATTTCTAGGCCACATATAACAAGGCCAATCACTGTTTTGTTTTGTTTTTTGCTTGTTTGTTTGAAATTTTACACTAAGTTTGTATCTCTCATTTCCCATCTTCCTGGTTTTCTCCGTTCTCTCCTTGTGCATCCCTATCAGCCACTCGGATGGGTCAGTTCTTAGTTTTCTCCATCCAATCTCAAACACTTTTCAGAACAAGGTGGTATGAAAACAAGCCCCCTTCATATAAGTCCAGTGACGTTCCTAGGTGATTTTGTCCCATTGCTGACCATCTGCCATGAAAAGCCTCTCCAGGCATTTATAAACTCCCTGAAGCCTACACACGTTGTCATATGCTGAATCAGGTAGGTCCCACTGACTCTCAGAGGCCAGCAGCCCATGCTGAGAAAGTCCTCTCATAGAGGCCCTGCATATGAATCTCTGAGCCTTTCTGAGTTCATCTGCACAAGCCTCGGCTTTCCCACATAACACACATAAAAGCATTAGAGTAGTTTTTTAAAGCAGAGGAATGAGAAGATGAGTCCCTATTGCTTCATCTACAAAGTGGACAAAGAAATAAAAACTTTATTTTCATCCATGAGTTTTCTTGGGCAAAATTCTAGTATATATGGCTTTAATTTTATTATGCCTTTTTTTATATAACGATGAGAATCTTGGCTTCCTTTACAGTGTTGGGGTTCATTAGGAAAAGAGAACAGGTGGCTGGAAATAGAAAAGGAAGTGAAGAACAAGATCAGATGTTTTATGGGGTTTCTTTTCAGTGATATTTTAGAAGGAAGAAGTTGGAGGAAAATAAACCCAGACTTTAGAACTATTTGTTAGAGCTATGTGACAGGAGATAATTTCATGTGTCTCACCCTGCATCTCAAGGAGCTTTGGCTGCCAGCATCAAAACTCCAAGTCAGAGCACAGCAAATATACTCGGCATTTGTTCTAAGAATCAGACATGGAAAAGGAAATAACGGACAGAAGGAGAGGTGGAGGCAGGGAGGAAAAGAGAAACAAATCTCTGAAGATGCAAATTAAAATTAAAGTGTATGCATCTAATTAACAATGCAGATAGTGCCTTAAAAAATTTCTAGCAAGCAAACTATAGTAAACTTAAATTGATTATACAAGACACATTACAACAAGTTTAAGATGCAAAAATTTACATTGCTATACTCTAAAGTGACAGGTGGATCTCATCTCCTGGTCCCCTGTATAAGGATTCACAGCAATCTAGGTAACTCCCTAGCTTTGATTGCTCTGTCCACCCTTGTACTGAAGGGTTGGGCCTGTCAGAGAAGAAAAATGATACACGGAGGCCTTCAAACATTTATTGAGCATCTACTATGTCCAGGCAATGTGCTAGGCATTAGGGATATTGAGATAATTCACATTTCCTGGTCTTCAAGATGTTCAAGAAGGACACAGAACATAATCTGGTTTTATGAGTAAGCTTCTTAACTCACTAGCCTACTTTCAATTCATCTTTCAAATTATAATAGTAGGCCTTCCAAAGTATATCTCATAGGATAAATGGGATAAAAATGTATAAGAAATATTAAAATGCTGTGAAGAGCTGAATATGACATATACATTACATATGTATGTATATAATTCCATGAGTTCAAAGTTCTTGTTTCACACATATTTCTCTTTAGAAAGACCTAACAACAGCACTACTAGATGTGTAAAGAGGAAAACACAGGTGATAGAAAGTGGTGAACAAAGCAAAAAAAAAAAAAAAAAAATGATAACAAGGATAATCTGTTACAGAAAATGTCAGATCTTAGCGATAGACCACAGGCAGGTCATTGAGTATCTGGTTGGTTTGTGGTTCTCAAAATCTGGCATCATAAGAACCACTGGGATCTATAGTTACAATGAAGACTGTACAGGATGCAGCTCAGGAATTTACATACTTAGCCATGACTGCAGGTAATTCTGATGCATATTTCTGATGGGCCACCCTGTTATTTAAGACTCACCTTCAGTCTATACCCATAGAGCATGAGAAAATTCGGTGGCTAAATGACCATTTTTAAATTTACTTAATTAATGAACAATCAAGAAAATGATTCAAGCCCCAAAGTGCAAGGTGTGCCTTCTCCATTTACTGAATTAGCTAATTGCCAACCATCAGTCTTCATCAAGGTTGTAAGCATTAATTTTAAAATTCTGGCTGTTACTTCATCTACTCATTTTCCACATCTCAAACCAGGCTTATGGAGATTAGTATCATTTCCAGGATTTTCCTCTTTCATTATAGCTAAATCTGTTGAAGGAGTCAGGTTTGTGGACAATATAACAAACAACCTTTTATTGAGGTGAAATGAAAATGCTTCTTATAATTTCTGGATCATGGAAAGATGGAAGTAAATCAAGTGGAAAATATTCAAATTCTACTTTTTTTTGAGGCCAAAGGCATTAATGGCCAGAAATACTCTCAAATTAGAAATTATATCTATGGAAAAATTTTCTCTCATATATATGTTTTTAATTCTTTGTATGTGGAAGTCATGTTATCTTAGCAGCCTTAAAGCTATGTATTTCAACACTTGATTGGAGTTAATAGGTGTGAATTAAAATTAATTCCAGAAAATAAGGTAATTGGGAGATACACTTTTAAATATCAAGAAGCATTAACAGGTAGAACATTTGCAACAATGAAAAAGAAATGTTGGCTGGTAATGTTATCGATATGTGTGTTCAGAAGACTGAAAAATATGATTCAATGGCTTCTACAAAGATCTGGTATATTTTTGTGAGTCACATCATGTACTGGGCAGTTTATTTTAGAAATTCAAAAGTACAACAATTACCCATTTTTAGAAAACCGAAAGGCTTTAATTCCATCAGATGAACAGAAAATATCATTACACATTTGAAATTAATCACAGGAAAACATTGTACCTGTATTTGGAAAATATTTTCTGTGTGAAGAAAATCTAGATAAAGGTGAAAATAAAACCCTATTCATCTTTGAATTTAAAATGCTCATGGAAATAATTTGATATAAAATCATGTTACCCCAGAGGGAGCAATAAATTAATTCATAGCAAGATTATGAATGATGAAAAATATACACTTTTAGTGCCCACTATTATTGCAAAGTTCATTTGCTTTAACAGGGTAGAATTCAAAGAAGTAGAGGAATAAGCAATTAATTCACTGCTTGTGATTTCAGGCCAGGTTAACACAATTTAGAGCCACCAGTGAATTGCAGATATATAACAATTTTTTGTTTATTTAATCAAATGAATATTTCATACACTGAAAAAAATAATTCTGGAAAAAACAAATAAATATACATATCTAACTTCAACTTTATTATCTCTAATCCAATAAACTCAATTGTTTTGCACAGACTTAGAAAGGTCAAGGTTGTACAATCTGGGATGAACCAGAAGGGCCCATTCCCTGCCAGAATTACATATAGCATCTCTCAGTCATGTTAAGTTTTCTTCAGTGTATATACCCCAATGGTCATAGAGAACTTTATCACATTTGAAAACATCTGCCTTATAAGAAATACATAGTTTATTAGTGTCATCCTTTATACAAAGGACAGCTCATAACATTTGTGTCATATATATATATATATATCCGTCGGCGGCGGCGGCGGCGGCGGCGGCGGCAGCCGTCCGTCTCGAGAGACGATGGTGTAGCTTCTTAAGAGTCTATCTGCACCGCCGAGAATGGCTGTGCAGTCCGACTCGGGAGTGACACGGTATCTGTCTCCTCCCGTGTTGAATCGACATCTTGCGATGACGCTGGAGTGTCCTCTCCAGTGGAGCTGAAGCTACAGAGCCTGGGCAGGGTGATATGGAGGGTCTGCTGTTGCCCATGCAGCAGACCCCCCCTCTCTTCGCAGCTGAAGGGTCCAAGGGAAAGACGGAGTCAATACAGCTTGGCTTCAGGTGCGCCGCAGGAGTTGCCGGTGTTGACTACAACGTCAAACCGCCTTAGGGACTCCGGCTCCGGATTTTCTGTCGGGGTTTACTCCCTTAGCCTTTCCCCTGAAGAGGTATGCCGCAAGGCAGCGGAGGTTTTTTGGAATCAGAGTTTTCCTTCTCTGATGTGCCCTGACTGGAAGATCAAACCAGCAACACTTAGCTCGCAGGCCGACGCTCAATCCACTGAGCCAAACCAGCCAGGGCATATATATATATATATATAAAACATAAAACTTGGTGCAATATTCCCAGGGGAGATGGGTAAAGGAAATTTCCACATCACTAGATCTGGATGGATATTAAAGAATTGGAGTAAAAAACACTAACATTTATTCCATTATGTCTAAAGATAACAAAATACTTTGAGTCCATTTTTAACTTTCTAGCTCATTAGTTCAATAATTTTCAATTCATATTTTCATTTCTGATTGTATACAACTGGTATATCTCTTATATTTATTGCAATCTGCCAGCCAAATAGGTTGTAGAGCATGAACACTAACTGAGGAAATATGGATCAGTACATATGCCCATTAGTAAAGAAGATGGAAGAGATCCAAGATTACAGCAGATAAGTAAAAGCTACACTCACCTCCTGGCAGGAACAAATTGGAAATAAAACTAAATTATAGAACAATCATCCTGAATAACCCACTGAAGACTAGCTGAAGATAAGTCATAACAAGGATTTATAGAAGTGGAGTCGTGTAAGGGATTGGCCCCACTACTAGAGGTGGCATCTGAGGTTCTAAAGAGATATCTCGGCTGCATAAGAGGGATCCCCCTGACAAATGTGGGGTCTACACATCAAGTCAGCCTCCCTAGCTCAGAGCACCAGAGCTGGTAAGAGACACCCATATAATATCTAATAGTGAAAAGAAGAGGGATTTCTGTCTGCCAGGGAGAGACAGGAGTCCACTGGAGACAGAGGTGCTCTATTAAAGGGCCAACACATAAAATTTCATTCACAGCTACTCACCCTGGGCTCCAGTGGAGGGAGGATGGAGTGGACTAGAGTCACATGAGGAAAGTCTGGGGTTTGTGGCTCTGGGGAGAGAGCTGAGGGGACAACAGACAGGGTCCCTGTTTTGAGTCATTCTCCCACACCACAAATGCCATATTTCTGATCCCCTTCTTTGGAATCAGCCTAGGGAGAAGCAATAGCCACATCCTCTAGACTTCCTCCAACCCCACCCTGGAACTTATGCACTGATGAAAAGTACAACCAGAGGCTATTGTTTCAGTGACTAAGCCTAACAGGCAGCCAACAGGCAGAGGCAGGCAGAGGAGGATCTTGGAGTGCCTGGGGATTTTTGCTGACCTGCCCCCAGGTCCAGTGCTGGTAAAAGCCAGCCTTGGTGTGCAGCTTCATCCTTCATACACACACCCAGGGCAAGTAGAAGCATCCACAAACTGTGGATCACTTGTAGTTCCAAGCAGGTTGCCGAGGGTGAATCACAGGCAGCGTCTAACATTGGCTTGTATCAGACCTACCTAAGAGGCCCCAGAACCAGCACACTATTGGCCAGCTTCAGACAACATCAGAGCAGGATCCAATAAGCTTCACAAGTAGCATATACAAAGGAGATCTTGGTGGACCCCAAACACTGCTGAGGCAAATTCTGCTTTATGTGGTCAGCATATGCACAGAGCTCATATACTGTGATAGGGATTAAGCCTGACAGTCAGCCAACCTGAGGGCCAATCCCATGCATGAACAAATAGGCCAATGGCGATCAAGGCTCAATTATAAGAGGAGAGCCCACATAACTCACACACCTGGAGCATACAGCTCAGGTGATCAATAAGACCATATCACTGGAATCTACAGGACATCGACAACATAAGGCCAACTCAGGAAGACTGAATCATAGCAGATCTATCTAATATATAGAAACAAACACAAAGAGGCAGCCAAATGGGGAGACAAAGAAACATACTCCAAATGAAAGAACAGCAGAAATCTCCAGAAAAAAGAACTAAAGAAAATGGAGGCAAGCAACTTATCAGGTATAGAGTTCAAAATAATGGTTAGAAGGATGCTCAACCACATGAAAAAGAACATAGAAACCATAAAAAAGGGCCAATCAGAAATGAAGAATACAATATCTAAAATAAAAAAAAAATACACTGGAAGGAATAAAAAATAGGTTGGATGAAGCAGAAGATTGAATCAACAATTTGAAGACAAGGTAGGAAAAAAAAACATCCAACCAGAGCAGAAAAAGGAAATAACTTTAAAAGTTAAGAATAGTTTAAGGGACCTTTGGAGAAACAGGAAATAACAACATTCACATCATAGGGGTACCATAAGGAGAAGAGAAAGAGCAAGGGATCAAAAACCAATTTAAGGCGATAATGACCAAAAACTTTCCTAACCTGGTGAAGAAAAAAGACACACAAGTCAAGAAAGTGAATACAATCCCAAACAAAATGGACCCAAAAGTCCCACACCAAAACATAGCATAATTAAAATGGCAAAGGTTAAAGACAAAGAGAGAATCTTAAAGGCTGCAAGAGAAAGAGAGTTGCCTAGAAGGGAGCTCCCATAAGACTGTCAGCTGATTTCTCAAGGGAAATATTTCAGGCCAAAAGGGATTGGCATAAAATATTGAAAATGATATTTTTAAAAAGGAGCTACAACCAAGACCACTTTACCTAGCAAGGCTATCATTTAAAATTGAAGAAATCTCAGCAAAGTGGGAATAGATAGAACATACTTCAACATAATAAAAGTCACATATGACAACCCCACAGTTTCCCAGACAAGAAAAAGCTAAAGAAGTTTGTTACAACCAAACCATAATTTAAAAAATGTTTAAGGGCCTACTTGAAGAAGGAGAAGGAGGAAGGGGAGGGTGGGGAAGAAACAACACAGGAACCTAGTTAAAAGAATAAACTGGCAATAAATACATATTAATCAATAATTGTTTTAAATGTAAATGTCATAAATGCTCCAATCAAAAGACATAGGGTAGCTGAATGGATAAGAAAACAAGACCCATATATATGTTGTCTACAAGAGATCCATCACAGGACAAAAGATACATGCAGACTAAAAGTAAAGGAATAGGAAAAAATATTTCCTGCAAATAGAAAGGAAAAATAGCTGGGATGATAATACTTATATGTGACAAAATAGACTTTAAAACAAAGGCTATAGTAAGAGACAAAGAAGGACACTACAAAATGATAAAGGGAGCCTCCAACAAGAGAATATAACCCTTGTAAACATTTATGCACCCAACATAGAGGCACCTGAATATATAAAGCAATCTTGATGGACATAAAAAAAGAGACACAGTAATACAACCACCCCATTGACATAAATGAATAGACCTTCCCTACAGAAAGTAAACAAGAAAATGGCAACTTTAAATGGCACACTGGATTGGATGGGTTTCATTGATATCTTCATAGCATTTCACCCCATTCTTTCAAGTAAGTAAGTGCACATGGAATATTCCCAAGGACGGACAACATGTTAGAATCAAAACAAGTCTCAATAAACCTAAGAAAATTGAAATAATATTTAGCATCTTCTCTGACCATAATGGTATGAAACTAGAAATCAATCTCAAAATAAAACTGAATAAAAAAACAAAGACATGCAGGTTAAATGACATGGTACTAAACAATGAATGCGTTAACAAATGGATCAAGAATGAAATCAAAAGATACCTCGAAGCTAATGAAAATGAGAACAAAACAACCCAAAATTTATGAGACACAGCAAAAGCAGTACTAAGATGGAAATTCATAGCATACCAAGCCTATTTCAAATAAACGACCTAACTCTATACTTAAAAGAACTTGAAAAAAATAAAGCCCAAAGTAGAAAGAGCAAAATAATAAAGATTAGAGCAGCAAAAAAGATAGAAAGAAGACTCAAATAAATAAAATCAAAAATGAAAAAGGAGAAATAACAACTGAACCCAAAGAAATACAAAGGATTGTAAGAAAATATTATTAACAACTTTATGCCAACAAATTGGAACATCTGAATGAAATGGATACATTTCTAGAAAGATGCAATCTTTCAAAACTGAATCAAGAAGCATCAAAAAATATGAAAAAACCAATTACAACTAATAAAATCAAAGCAATAATTAAAAAAAAAAAAAAAACTCTTAGCAAACAAAATTTCTGGACCAAACGGTTGTGAACAGGTGAATTTTACCAAACATTCAAAGAAGAACTAATACCTGTCCTTCTCAAATTATTCCAAAAAAAATGAGAGGAGGGAAGGCTCCCAAGCTCATTTTATTAGGCCAGATTTATCCTAATTCCAAAACCAGATAAAGACACTACAGAGTAAGAAAATTATAGGCCACTATCGTGATGAACATACATGCTAAAATCCTCAACCAAATATTAGCAAACTGGATTCAGAAATACATTTAAAAGATCATACACAATGATCAAGTAGGATTTAGTTCAGGGACACAAGATTGATACAATATCTGAAAATCAATAAATATTATATACCACATAAATGAGGCATAAAATTGATATGATCCTATCAATAGATGCAGAAAACATTTGTTCAAATCCAGCAACCATTTACTATAGAAACTCTCAGTAAAGTGAAACTAGAGGGAATATACCTCAACATAATGAAGGTCATATAAGACAAACCCATAGCTAATAACATACTCAATGGGCAAAAAATAAAACCATTTTCCTTATGATCAGGAACAAGGTATCAACTTTCATCACTGTCATTCAACATAGTACTGAAAGTCCTTACCACAGCAAACAAACAAGAAGAAATAAAAAGTATCCAAACTGGAAAGGAAGAAAAATAACTGTCATTATTTGCAGATAGCATAATACTGTATATAGAGAACCCTAAAAATTCCACCAAAAACTGCCAGAACTGATAAACTCAATAAAGTAGCAAGGATAAAAAATAAATACCCAGAAGTCAGTTGTATTTTTATACACCAATAATGAACTACCAGAAAGAAAACCTAAGAAAACAGTCCCATTTACAATTGCTTCAAAAAGAATAAAATACCTAGGAATAAATTTAACCAAGGATGTAAAAGACTTGTACTTGGAAGATTAAAAGACACTGAAGAAAGAAATTGAAGAAAATACAAATAAGTGAAAGCACATATCATGTTCATGGATAGAAAAACTTAACATCATTAAAATGTTTATACTGCCCAAAGCAGTCTATAGATTTAATGTAATTCCTAGTAAGATACCAATGGCATATTTCACAGAACTAGAACAAATATTCCAAAAATGTATATGGAACCACAAAAGACCTTGAATAGCGGGTGATCTTCAGAAACAAGAACAAAGTTAGATGAAACATTCTACCTGACATCAAACTATACTACAAAGCCATAGTAATCAAAATAGCATTGTACTGGCATAAAAACAGACAAATAAATCAATGGAACAGAACAGAAAGTTCAGAAGTAAATCCACACCTTTCCAGTGTCTCCTTTGACAAAGGAGACAAAAACATATGAGGTAAGGATAGTCTATTCAATAACTGGTGTTAAGAATGTTGGACAGATACATGCAAAAAAATGAAACTAAACCTCTTTCTTTCAACATACACAAGAATAAACTGAAAATGGATTAAAGACTTAAATGTTAGACTCAAAACCATAAAAATCCTAGAAGAAAACATAGGCACTGAAAGTTCTGACATTTCTCATAACAATATTTTTTCTGACATATCTCCTCAGGCAAAAGAAACAAAAGAGACAATAAGCAAGTATGACCACATCAAACTAAAAAGGTTTTGCACAGCAAAGGAAATCATCAACAAAATGAAAAGACAACCCACTGAACTGGAGAACGTATTTGCCTATACATCTGACAAGGGGATAATATCCAAAACTTATAAAGAACTTAATACAACTTAACACCAAAACAAATAAAACAAACAATCGATCAAATTAAAAAATGGTCAAAGGACCTGAACAGACACTTCTCCAAATAGAACATACACATGGCCAACAGACATATGAAAAGATGCTCAATGTCATCAATCATCAGAGAAATTAAAATTAAAACCCAGTGAGATATTACTTCACATCTGTCAGAATGGCTATCATCAATAAATCAACAAACAAGTGTTGGTGAGGATGTGAAGAAAAGGGAACTCTCATGTACTGTTGGTGGCAATGCAGATTAGTGCAGCCATTGTAGAAAGCAATATGGAGTTACTTCAAAAATTAACAAATGAAAATGTTTTATAACCCAGAAATTCCACTTCTGGAAATTTATCCAAAGAAACCCTAAACACTAATTCAAAAAAATATAAGCACTCTAATGTTCATTGCAGCATTATTTACAATAGCCAAGATTTGAAAGCAGCCCAATGTCCATCAGTACTAGAGTTTATAAAAAGCTATGGTACATTTACACAATGGAATACTACTTGGCCATAAAAAAGAAGTTCTTACTTTTTGCAACAGCTTAGATGGACCTGGAGAGTATTATGCTAAGTGAAATAAGCCTGTCAGAGAAAGACAAGTACCATACAATTTTACACATATGTGGAACCTAATAAACAAAATGAACTGACACAGATTCATAGATAGAAAGTAGGCTGACAGCTGTTTGGGGGATTGGGGTGGAGGTGTTGAGCAAAAAAAAAAGAAAAAGGCATATGGACATGAACAACAGTAAAGTGATTGCTGGGGGGAGGGTTGTAGGGGGAGGTGGAGATGGATATAGTGGGAATAAATAAATGGTGATGGACAGAGACTTGACTTGGGTGGTGAACATACAATACAATGTACAGATGATGTGTTGTAGAACTGTACACCTGAAACCTGTATAATTTTGTTAACCAGTATACCCCAACAAGTTTGATAAAAAGGGAAAGAAAAGATGGAAGGAAGGAAGAGAGGGAGGGAAGGAAGGAAGGGGGAAGGGAGGAAAGGAGGAAGGAAGGAAGAAAGGAGGAAAGAAAGAAAAAAGTGCTGGACTACAGCAAGGCTGATGGAACAGTAGAAGATACAGAGGAGAAGTGATGAGCCCAGGTGGATGAGAAGGAAGAAGGAAATGGAATGCAAAGCAGAACTGGACTTTGATCCTCAGTTGGAGGAGACACGGAGCAGGTGAGAACAGAGACTGGTGAGCTGCACAGATTTGCTGGTGAAAACGAAATTCTGGTCAGGGGTGAGGGTAGAACAGCAAGCACCAGGACAGTGGAGGATGTGTAAAATATACATGGAGAGCAGGGGTATGAGGCTACCTACAGAGATGAAATCAGATGGCCACACTCTACCATGGGAGCTACAGCCTGAAACCAGAGAGCTAGTTTCACATGTCCCACGTAAAGAAAACTGTTGTGCCCAAATCAGCTTTTCAGGCTACAGTTGGCTCTGGGGACTTACTGAAAGGACAATCACTGATGAGCTCTCTGCACAGAAGAGTATCAACCACAGGGCAAACGACAGGCAACTGACTTCCAATCCCCAATATTTTAAGATCTCAACACTTTGTAAAAATTTATTTTAGAAATCTTCCTTTGATATCCTTTGTTTTTTGACTTCTATTAAGTCAGAGGCAATATTAAAATGTTCAGACTGCATATTTCACATGGATTGAACTGTGTCCCCCCTCCCTAAATTCCTATGTAAAAGATCCAACCTCCAATGTGACTCTATTTGGTGACAGGGCCTTTACAAAGGTAGTTAATATTAAATGAGGTCGTGTGGGTAGGCCCTGATCCAGTGAACTGGCATCCTCATTAGAAGAGAGACAGACACCAGAGCTCGCTCTCTTGGCCACTCCCACAGAGAAAAGGCTGTGAAAGAACACAGTGAGAAGCCACCATCTAGAAAGAGAGAGAGACCTCATCAAAAATCAGTCCTGCTAGCACCTTGATGTTGGACTTCCGGGCACCAGAACTATAAGAAAATAAATTTCTGTTATTAAACAGTAAAAAAGAAAAGAAAGATGAACCCAGCAAAGCATTAAAACATTCTATTAAAATGGATCAGTCTGTGTGTTCTGCTTATTGAGGGAGATACTATCCAGGATTTAAACTGGAGCCTAGTAAAAGCAGATAAAATGGGCCATCAGCTACTGGTTCTATTCCACACTCAGCTCATAAATGGATAGTGCCAAGGCCTGCTTCGCAGCTGCCTGTTGCCCCACCTAAGATGGTAGGAAATGATGAATAAAGTGCAAGAAATAACAGCAGCTAGGGTAGAGCACTTCAATCTTCCTGTGCTCCATCTCCTCTCTGTAATTGTAGTATGAACTTAAACCCTAAAATCTATGAGAATAACAACACTCTGGGGTCACACCCAGTTTCAAATAAAGTAGGAATGAGACTTTTTGAAGACACTTAGAATGCTAAGGGTTCTGATCTGAGCACCGTGCTATCTTCTTGCTGTCCTTAAATTGAGTAATAAAAGGGATATTTACCCACATGTACCATACGGCCCAAATGGAATCCTTCAAAGATAAGCTAATAATATATACCAACTAGTCTAAGTAAAAGAAAGGTGTAACACAGGGAGAGCAGATATAGGCCTCATGTCTCACCACTCCTCTTTCTAAGGCAAGCACTGCTAACCCTTCATGTCACTGTTAAAAGTGCACTTGGCTAACCCTCAGGAATCTTCTCGACACAGTCCAAACAGCCTCTGCCATTCAGTCCTCTCAGAAAGCAGTTTGCAATTCCTAGATGGCAGAACCCACACTGGGCTTAGACAAAGATCTGGACTTACACAGCCAGCTTCTCCCTAACCTTAATAACTTTGACAATTCATTTGACCTCTCCAGCTTCAAGCTCCCTTTTCTAAAAAGAAAAATTCCTCTAATATTCAACATCCTAAAATGTGCTCACAGTTACTGTGATAAGCTATTATTTTCATAGCTTTTAAACTAGCTGGTTTCAACAAATTAATTACAACACAGACAGCCCAGCCAGTGTGTCTCACTTGGTTGGAGTATTGTTCCATATACCAAGAGGTCGCAGCACGCGCCTGGTTGCAGGTTCAGTCCCTGGTCAGGGCACATATGGGAGACAACCAATCAATGTTCCTCTCACATCATATATTTGTCTGTCCAGGAAGTATCTAGCCATGTAATATGAAAAAGAGACATTTATTGAAGAATAAATGGGACAATGACACCTCAGTCCCCTTCAAAGTAGGCACCTTGGGACCTCACACAGTTCTCCCAATCACCATCAGCTGCCCTGTTGTATTTTCCTGAATCTCACTGATGATCTGAAATCTCTTCCCTTTCAAAGGTAATTTTAGTTTTGTGAAAATCCAGAAGTCACAGGCCTCCAAATCCGGGCTGTAGGGGGACTGAGTGACCTGGGAGATTTGATGTTTCACAAAAAACTGCACGACACGTGATGCATAAGCAATGCGTTATTACGATGAAGCTGCCAATCACCAGTTGCCTATAGCTGTGGCCTTCTGAATCATCCCAATAGTTTCCTCAGAGAAATGTTCAAGTTTAATGCAAAATTTGATGCAGATTTGTTACTCTACTCACTCAGTCATTGTGAATGAGATGGCCACACAGTACACATGCTCACCCCACAGGGTCTATCACCCCTGCTGACTAGTACAGTGCAGTCATCATTTTTCACGCATGTGCACCCCATTCCATTCTCCTTGAATGGCAGGTTACATCAATGTTATGCAAATCATTCTCATTATATTAACAGTGGCTGGACTTTTTCTGGACAGATATATATATATACATATATACCAAAAAGATTATAAGCATCTATGCATCTATTAGTATGAAGGTTCCCTGAACTAAATAACAAATTAACTAGGTGTCATGTGGTTGTCTATGTGTAAGCCTCTGTCCCTCTAATTCATTATTGTATTACTGATTATTGGTAGGAATTAAAATACTCATATAGCAAGACGGTTGGATTTTGCTGTCTCACAACATGGAATGCTAAAGTTTTTATTTTTCTGAATCAGTAAATTTTATTCTTCAGGTACTAGTGACTTGCCCACATTTTCCCTGTTGTTTTGCCATAGGAGGCATGTAAAAGATCTTTACTAAGCACTTTCTCTTTTTCTTTCTTCTCTCACATGAAGCACATAGAACCACACTGTTCAGTGCTACTTCATGGACAAGGCACCATTTGTGTCCAAAACAGAAAATCTTATTCTCAGGACCAGCACAATATTTCCACATATTTCATGAAATAAGAACCACATCCCAATATGCAAAAAAGACCAAAGGTGTTTATAAAAATCAATTTCAGATAGAAGAGTCTGCTCAACATGGATAGAAAGAGGGTCAGAACTTGACTTCATTTTTGGTTCCTATATCATCAATGCTCAAAATGACATTTGAAATTGTTTTCTTACAAGTTAAGAAAGCACAATTTAAGGTTGCAAGAATCTTAATCACAGTAGGCATCTTAAGTAATTCTAAACCAAAGTCCACAAAAACATGTGAGCATCTGTTTCTTTTGAATCAATTATAGGCACTTCTTTTAAATATGCTTCTGCTCCTAGAGTCACATCTTCCATAACATTTTCCACCATCTGCAAAACAAGACATGATTGGCTTGGGGGACAGGTTCTAGCAATTTGCTATGTGAACATACACAGATGTGCTAATTATTAAAAAAATTATTCCCCTCGTCTATCATATTTAAAAAGAATTAAATGATACAGAAAGAAAAGTATGTGTGATTTTCATTCCTGAATACTAAAATGATTTTTAAATTATGTCATAATTAAGGCAATGTGATTCTAGCACAAAAACAGACAGATGGATAAATGGAACAGGTTAGAGAGGCTGGTAACTGGCATTCAGCAAAGATGTTAGTTCAAATGAGCAGAAAAAGGTATTGAGAAAATTAGATGGCTTTTAAATTTTTTAAATCTCTAACTCCAGACAGAGAAAAAATAGTGAATGTTTTTTAAAATAAAGAACATGCACTAGAGAGAAAAATGGCACTGAGGCTGGAGGATGAAATAACAAAAAATAATGAAATAACAAACAGGAGCTCTGCATGGACCAGTGGTGGTGCTGTGGCAGGAACTGAGAAATGTTATTAGTTAAATTCAGCACATATGGTCCAAAAAGAAAAAAAAACAGGAAGAAAGGGAGGCAGAGAAAATAAAAAAATATATAGTGAGTATATATCCGATCTTGGGGGGGGGTCCATCAAATAAAACACAAATAATTTTTAAAAGGCTATAAACTACGAAAAATATTTGCTATTATGTGAAAAGAAGTTATCTTAATATGTAGATAGATCTTTCAAATCGACAAGAACTCCAGGTTAAATATATTAATTATAATGAATGGTTTACAGAAGAAATAGTCATAGTGATCAACTAAGCACAAGCATTAGCCTATGCACCTTCCAATGTATAAAAATACGAAAAGGAATAAACCCACAACCATGAAAAGAAAAAAATTGAACAGAGGGCACCAATGAAAAGAGATCTCTACAAATTTCTGGAAGAAAGATGGTACATAGGATTCAGTAGATATAGAAAATAGAAAAAGCCTCAGCCTGGAATACACTATAAGAGGACTTGCAAGAAAGTGGGACTCAGTCAGCCCAAGAAAACAGAGAAAGTATAGGATCAGAATCTGCTATCTTGTAGAGGAAGAATAAAAACTATCTTCACCCAGATTTTTTTTAAATGATAGTATGCCTTTCTCTCCAGGCAAAAGTGAACTAATAATAATAATAATAATAATAATAAATGATGGCTATTTTCTCCCTCATGTCCACAAAATTACTGCAATAGATCCAGGCATCACATCCTCGAGAAACAAAACAGGGACTCCTTCCTTGTAACTGTTTCTGAGAGCTAGGAATGTTTTTACTAGCTGCTTTCTTCCCCTCCTATCCTCCTCCACACACATCTCAACCATCAGGCTTCCTCTCTTATCCCTTTGGTCATATGGCCACTCCTGAACCGTCGTCGGCAGCCGTCCGTCTCGAGAGACGATGGTGTAGCTTCTTAAGAGTCTATCTGCACCGCCGAGAATGGCTGTGCAGTCCGACTCGGGAGTGACACGGTATCTGTCTCCTCCCGTGTTGAATCGACATCTTGCGATGACGCTGAAGCTACAGAGCCTGGGCAGGGTGATATGGAGGTTCTGCTGTTGCCCATGCAGCAGACCCCCCCCCTCTCTTCGAAGCTGAAGGGTCCAAGGGAAAGACGGAGTCAATACAGCTTGGCTTCAGGTGCGCCGCAGGAGTTGCCGGTGTTGACTACAATGTCAAACCGCCTTAGGGACTCCGGCTCCAGATTTTCTGTCAGGGTTTACTCCCTTAGCCTTTCCCCTGAAGAGGTATGCCGCAAGGCAGCGGAGGTTTTTTGGAGTCAGAGTTTTCCTTCTCTGATGTACCCTGACTGGAAGATCGAACCAGCGACACTTAGCTCGCAGGCCGATGCTCAATCCACTGAGCTAAACCAGCCAGGGCCGACTCCTGAACCAATCACTAGCAATAGAACTGGATCCATCATTATAACCTAGACCAGTCAGCAGTTGCCTGAGTCCGATGGGTGAAGGTAGATACCAAGATAAAATTAGGACTCTTTCACACAATATTGTTAACTTAGCAGAAATGCCAGGCAACAGCATCCCATTAAGAATTTATAACAACTGAGTTGACAACAGAAGTAATGTTTTATGAGACAGATTCTCATAAGCCATTGCCAAACAGTGGTAATACTACACATAGAACAGTGTTTTGAGTTTTATCACACTGTCCTGGCTCTACTTTAAATATTTTACTTTTCACTAATCCCCAAAGTTTTGTCTATAGTCTAGTTGGCACAAGAATGTATACCACATTTATTTTCCCATATAGTCTTCTTTCATACTTTTACCCCACCTGAAGCACTTTCTGCCAATCTTTGTAATAAATGGCCACTGCCACAGCTGTTTGCTGCTAATGTTTCCAGTTGACCTTTATTGAACACTAGCTAGGTTCCTGGCACAGCAAGAATATTTCATGAATTATTTCATTTACTCTTCTAAATACCCTTAGGAAGTACTGCTGGTTTCCCTACTCGAAGGCAGATAGGACCACATGCACAGATGACTGCAGAGGAGGCCACCATTTCCTTCCCAGACTCTCCAACCCAATCTGAACCTGACTTCCCCAGCATTGTGGTTAATGCCAGAATTGTGTCACTTTTGCTTTTTCTTAAGCCCTATTACCAAACATGGGTAACAATGTGTGTTCTTATTTATCATTTACGTCTTGGTAGGAATGAGCAGTCCGTAAGCCAGGTTCGGTGAAGTAGAGGGAGGAGGTTAACTTTTAAAAATTATTTAGCAAAGCAGAAAGAAGCAATAAATAAAAAGATAACCCACCTCCTTATTTTGCTATTGCCTTAGTAAAGCCTTTCCTAATAACCAAAACAGCCAAAGTAACCATCATTAATAGAGCACCTATATTATCTACTACCCACCAAAAAGATATTATTTCCCCTCTCTTACAGATGAGAAAAACTGAAGCTCAGAAAGGTTAAGTATATTTTCAAAGGTAACACAGCCAGTTAAGTTATAGACTACAGTTTAAATCCAACTGCCCAATTAAAAAACCCATGCCCACTCTTCCTTGCTACCACACTGTCTCCATATTTCTATACCTCATATTGTTTAAAATACTACTTTATCTTGAAACCTGTTACAGTTTTTTATATTTTTGTGTTAGCGTGAACACTTCCTTATGGCCTTTTGCCTCCAAACCCAGATTCTGTAGAAATTTGACACTTGGATGACATGGATAATAAACAGGTGCTTGTCTCTTTTTCATATGAAGTAATTTTTTTAGTGGGGGGTGTTACATAAGGTACTTAAAGGAGGGATATTACTTAGGGTTCTCCAGAGAAACAGGACCAATACATTGGAGGTATAGGTAGATAGAGATAGAGATGGAGATGAAGATAGAGATAGAGGGAGAGGGAGATAGAAGGGGAGCAAGGTGGGCAGAGAGATTTTAAGGAATTAGTTCACATGGTTGTGAGGGCTGGAAAGTCTGAAATCTGCAGGGCAGGCAGCAGGCTGAAGATATGGTGGAGTTGATGTTGCAGCCTTGAGTCCAAAGGCATCTAGAGGAAGAGTTCCTTCTTCTTCAGGGACCCTTAGGTCATTTCTTTCAAGGCCTCCTACTGATTAGATGAGGTCCACTTGCATTATAGGAGGCTATTTGTTAACTTCAAAGTCTATTGCTTTAAATGTTTTTTGCGTCTAAAAAATACTTTTCCAGCAACATCTAGACTGGTCTTTGACCAAAATCTGGTCACTGTTGCCAGGAGAAGTTAACACATAGAAGTAAGCATCCCAGGAGGGTTGGGTGAAATTCATAGTAGAGACAGCAAAAATATAAAGCTTTATTATAAACTATATACATAATTCTCTAGGAAATAAATGAACACAATCACATTAAAACCTTTTGAATTGACCATATACCATTATTATCAATGACCAACAATTATAGTTACTCTTCACCTGTAGCCTTTAGTCCTATGCTGGTCTAAAATTCCATTAACTATCACCATTTGAAACTTTACATTGACTACAATTATATTTATTCATAAGACTGGCATACTTTCTGCAGTACTAATTCACACATTTGATATTTAAATATATTCTTATTTTTTAAAAAAAACAGTGCTTGTTATGTATTATGTGGCAAATATGTAGCACTACCAATTTTAGAAGAATTTGATCTGATCTTATCAATTACAAAGGGCAAAAAAAAAAAAAACCACTATACAACTCGATACAAATACACAATAAGTTAGAGAAAAGACTTGTTTCTTTTATGATCAGGTTTATATTCAAATAAGATTCAAGGATCTTTGGAGACAGCATTCATTATTTGACTTAATTAACTATTTAAAGGTCTATCTCCATGACTGCCAGCTCTGTAAGTTTCCATCCTCTATAGTCTGGTCTTAAGTAACAAGTACTCACAATGTCAGCCTCATGACCCAGTTCTTTCAATGAATAACTGAGCAAGTTAACCTCTGGGCTTCAATTTCCTAATGTTTAAATTAGAGGTTGGATTGACAACTCTAGAATTCTGAGTTTGCTAATTGAGGAATCTGTACAGTCTCCGAGCACATTGCACATATTCAATAATAATAATAGCACACTCATATTTAAAATTTTTATGTATAAATTGACATTTAATCCTTATGAAAACTGTTAAGTAAAAGCTTGCATTTTCCAAAAATGGCTCCAGCAATACTTCTTGTCTCCCACATCTTCAGAACATCACATCGTTCATCAAGAGATGGAGTCTCTTTTATGACTGACTCAATTAATAGAATATGGTGGAAGGGACATGACATGACCTCCCAGGATAGGCATACAGATTTCACCTGACTTTTTCTCCCTTGGGACAGTCATCTTAGAACCCAAACAGTAAGGAGATCCAAGCCACATGAAAAGGCTACACATAGGTGTTTAAACTTACAGCACCCAGTGAAGATCTTATCAGCCAGAATCAACCATGAGTTATGAAAGTGAACATGTCTTCGAATGATTTCAACTCCCAGAATTCAAGTAATTTCTGCAGATTCTACATGGAACAGAGACAGGCTGTCCCTGCCAAGCAGTCCCACCCCAAATTGAAGGTTTGTGACCAAAATGTATGGTGTCATGTTGTTAAGCCATTAGGTCTTGTGATGGTTTGTTATGTAGTAATAAATAACTAGAACAAAGTTAGTAGTGTTTTATCCTCACTTTACACATGAGGAAGCTGAGGCAAAAAGAGACTATGTAAATTGCCCAAAATCACACAGCTTGTAAACAGAATTGGAACCCAGTCAGTCTAACTCCAGAAGCTGAGCCCTTAGACACTATGCTATACTTTCATTTAATAAGTAATTATTGAGAGAATGATTAGTCCTTGATTCATAGCCCTAGTTATTCCTCGTGACATTACACAGAGCATCTTATCTAAGCAAATTATTGAATATATTGTATATTTTATATAATTTGTGTATAATTATATGTATTTTCTCCTAAGAAATCATGTTACCAAAGACTAAGATGATTGATAACAACAGTTTAGAAAAAACAAAAGCTCACATCAGAGAAGAGTTTTTCTTGGCCTCTTCTATTTATACTTCCCAAGAATATATGAATTTGAAATTTTACAGCTGGGAGAAGCAATTTCTAAGGAGCCTGACTCAATTTATTTACACCATACCTATAAAATGCCCTCTGAGGAATATATTAAGACTATAAAGATCAGAGTCTTGCCAATGAACAAAGAGTTATGATAGAGGAAAATGGGGGTAATATCTAAATTACATATTCTCTGTTTTAAAGATTACAGTATATTTAGCTATTTTAAAGCAAGATAAATGATTTGGTGAAAAGTCTCATTTAATGTATGAGAAATGTTTCAATTCACAAGTGGTTAAAAATTATTTAATCATTAAAATCCTACAAATTCATATCATTATGTACAAAATAAAGAGCATAATAAACTAGTCTAATTATTATTAATCAGGATAATGCTCAGATCCTTTCCCAGGAGTGAACTTGCTTTTACTGACCATAACACTGATGCATAATACATGTGAATTTCCACAGGACTGAAATAAACACAATTGCTGATAGCTTTTTGTAGAATTAAACAAAAAATTAAATATCAAATTTGGGACATTGTAGGTGGTGTTTTGCAGCTATTGTATTGTATTGTATTTTGTAGCTTTCCCAGTGTCTTTATATATTTTGTTTTCCAAATCATTGATTCAAGATACTGACATTTTCCCCATGTCCAAAAAGAAGAACAGCCATCACCGGCATGAAAGCCCAGAAATAGCAGCTGGCAACTCTACTGTGTGCCAAATCAGAAATGAAGGATTGACTTTTGTCATAGTCTAGTTGGAATAAAATTATGTATTTTCCTTTGGAGAAGAAAACATAGTCAAAACAACTGCAAGGTGTTGTTTTCTAGCCACTGTACCTAATCATGCTAAATCATGTAGGTTTAGCACTAGTTCTGGTCTGGCACATATGTTCTCCTAATGTATATTTAATAAATATGAACCAAGCTCTGTTATAGATACCGGGAATTCAGAGAAAAGTTTCAAGAATCATCTTGAACTCTAGGAGTACAGAATCATATTGGGGTTGGTGACCAATAAACTTGATCACATTGACGATGGTAAGCAACAACAGCAAGTGCTGTGAGAGCACCTGTCCCACCTGGTCCTTTTTGGTCAGATTCCAACCCCTACCACCATCTGCTTTGTATGGCTAGAGACACAGAAATGGAATTTCACCCAGAAGAGGGGCCTGGGAATTAATTCTGTACTTTCTGGTATCTTTGCTCACTCAGCCCCAACACTCTTCTTGGCCTGTGAAGACCAAAATCCAAGAGAGATGCTATGAGCACTTGCCCAGAGTCCTCCCCTGCATTCATTCCACACCTGCTCGTCACTCTCTGTCCTAGGATTCCTGGCTGCCAAGCCAGATTTTCTCCCACAAACATTTTTTCTTTTAACTTGCAGACTCATAGGGAAGTTGCAATAGTGCTGGGACTCTGGTGTTGGAGATAATCCAGCCTGGTTAGGACAACCCTGGGAACTATCACATAAGGAGGTCCAAGCTCCTGAGGGCTACCTGTCCCAATGCCCTGCCTTGTTGGAGAGACAATGCCCATGAGGATTCTCTTTCAAGGGGACACTGCCTACAGAGACCCTAAGGTCCACATAACACATCCAAGTGAGATCAACATCCACCTTGGAAAACTTGACCAGCTTCAAGAGCAAATTGACAGCAAAGAGGAGTAAGCAGAACTGTTCACTCAGATGAAGCACTGAAGGCCTGACCATTGCAGAGGAGACAGTGCCCCAAAGAACAAAAAGTGGTTTTCTCAGGTACCATGCCATTGTGGAGCACAGAGCAGGCCCGACCATAAGAACAACTCTTCAGAAAAGGAGAGAAGTTGCCTTGCATACAAGCTCAGATATCCTTCAAAGACAGAATATCAACCATTTCAGCAATATTTTTTTGAATATTCTCAATGTTTTTAAGTATATTTTATTGATTATGTTGTTACAGTAGTTCCAATTTTTCCCCTTTGCTCCCCTCTGCCCAGTACCCCACTTCCCTAGAGCAATCCAACCCCCCTTAGTTCATGTCCATGGGTCATGCATATAAGTTCTTTGGCTTCACGTTTTCCTATATTATTCTTAACTTCCCCCTCTACTTTGTACCAACCGATTACACTTCTTAATCCCTGCACCATATACCCATTTTTCCCCCTACCCCCTCCCAGCTGGTAACCCTCCAAATGATCCCTATACCTATGATTCTGTTCTTATTCTGGTTTGCTGAATTGTATTTTGTTTTTATTTTTTAGATTCAGTTGTTGATAGCTGTGAGTTTGTTGTCATTTTAGTGTTTATAGTTTTGGTCTTTTTCTTACGTAAGTCGCTTTGACATTTCATATAATAATGGCTTGGTGATGATGAACTCCTTTAGCTTTACCTTGTCTGGGAAGCACTTCATCTGCCATTCCATTCCAAATGATAGCTTTGCTGGATAGAGTAATCCTGGTTGCAGGTTACCTTTCATCACATTGAATACTGCTTGCCAGTCTCTTCCTGTCTGCAAAGTATCCTCTGAGAAATCAGCTGATAGTCCTATAGGCACCCTCCTGTAGGCAACTCTCCACCTCTCTCTTGCTGCCCCCAGAACTATCTCTTTACCTTTCACCTTTGGCATCTTAATCATGATGAGTCCTGGTGTGGTCCCCTCTGGGTCCAGCTTGCTCAGGACCTTCCATGCTTCCTCGACCCGTACATCTCCTTCACAAAATTTGGGAAATTTTCCTCATTTTTTTTTCTATTCTTGCTTCCTCATTCTGCACTGGTTGACTGTTTTTTTTCTTCCTTATGTTCCAAATCATTGATTTGAACCCCAGTTCCCTTCCCTTCACCATTGGTTTTGTGTGGATTTCCTTTGTTTCACTTAGCATAGCCTTCACTTCTCTTATGCATTTTGGTGGTGGTGGCAGCAGCAGGCCAGCAGAAAGCACAGTTACATGTTTTAAAAAGTCAGGAAGGATACCTGGGGAGCTTTCCCAGCTCCTCACTGGACCTTGCAGCTCAGGGTCCCAGCACCGGGGAAATTCAAGCCTCATTGTTTCTGACTGTGCAGACCAGTGGCGGTTGGAGTGGTGGCAGAAACTTCTGGTCTCTCAGCAGAGTCTGCTTGTTTGAAGGGCCCCCATGGTCCTAGAATGTCTGCAGATCCACCTACTCTGGGAATGACAGTCAGGACAGCAGCTAGATGGGCAATAGTCCAGTGCGGAAGTGGGAGAAGTGCCTGGAAAAGGGGTGAGTGCTGGGCAGGCAGCATTGTTCCTTCTCAGACCCCTCACCCACAAACAGCGCCACAAGGTGGTGAAATGGGTTGTCCTGTACTGACGAATTCCTAAGGCTCCACCCCTTACAACGTAAGAAGAGTGACAGCTCTACCTGGAATGCAGAGGCAAACAAACACAGGAGTCTGTCAGAATGAGGTGACAGAGAAGTATGGTCCAAAAGGGGGAATGGACTAAGGTTCCAGTGGGAGAACTAAGAGAGGAGGAGATAGCCAACCTAACAGATGAGGAGATAGACAACCTAACAGATGCTGAGTTCAAACCACTGCTGATAAAGATGCTCACAGGCTTGACAAATATGCTTGAGTATGGCAAACACATAAGAGAAGAAGTGAAGACTATGCTAAGCGAAACAAAGAAAATCCACACAAAACCAATGGTGAAGGGAAGGAACCCAGGGTTCAAATCAATGATCTGGAACATAAGGAAAAAAAACAGTCAACCAGTGCAGAATGAGGAAGCAAGAATTGAAAAAAATGAGGAAAACTTCCCAAATTTTGTGAATGAGATAGACATACAGATCCAGGAAGCATGGAGGGTCCCGGGCGAGCTGGACCCAGAGGGGACCACACCAGGACTCATCATGATTAAGATGCCAAAGGTGAAAGGTAAAGAGATAGTTCTGGGGGCAGCAAGAGAGAGGTGGAGAGTTGCCTACAGGAGGGTGCCTATAGGACTATCAGCTGATTTCTCAGAGGACACTTTGTAGGCAGGAAGAGACTGGCAAGCAGTATTCAATGTGATGAAAGGCAACCTGCAATCAGGATTACTCTATCCAGCAAAGCTATCATTTGAAATGGAAGGGCAGATGAAGTGCTTCCCAGACAAGGTAAAGCTAAAGGAGTTCATCATCACCAAGCCATTATTATATGAAATGTCAAAGGGACTTAATTAAGAAAAAGAAGATCAAAACTATGAACACTAAAATGACAACAATCTCACAACTATCAACAACTGAATCTAAAAAATAAAAACCAAATCTAACTAAACAAACCAGAATAGGAACAGAATAGGTGTGGCGATCATAGCTGCGAGAGGGAAGTCGGAGAAATGGGGAAATGGTGCAAGGATTAAGAAGCATAATCGCTTCGTACAAAATAGACAGGGGGGAGTTAAGAATAATATAGGAAAAGGTGAAGCCAAAGAACTTATATGCTTGAGCCATGGACATGAACTAAGAGGGGTGGGATTTCTGAAGGGTAGGGGGGTACTTGGCAGAGGGGAGCAAAGGGGAAAAAAATTGGAACTACTGTAACAACATAATCAATAAAACATACTTTAAAAAAAAGACACAATGAGGTATCACCTCACACCTGTTAGAGATTGTTTCTTGATAGAGTACACCTGAAAGGACAAGACAGATGAGATATTTTTCTTCATTGGTAGTCCCTGCCTCCCTGTCCCACACTCCAGCACTCACAAACAAAGTCCTTTTGTATGGCCTTGTGGCACTAAAGAATGGCCAGTAGAAGAGAGTTTCTCTACTGGAGAAAGGTGGCAACCATTCTCAGGGCAGGAATCAGACCCTCCCCAACAGAACTGACGCACCTCTTCATCTCCCTTTACTCTCTGCCCTTGTAGAACAGAACTGTATCTTTTAAATTTATTTTATTTTATTTTATTTTTTTTTTTTTATTTATTTTAGAAAAAGAGAGAGAGGGAGAAACTCAACTTGCTGTTCCACCCATCCATGCACTCATTGGTTGATTCCTGTATGTGCCCTGATCGGGGGTCAAACCCACAATGTTGACATTTGGAGGGGACGCTCCAACTTACTAGCCTACCCAGCCAGGGCCTTTGGTGTACTGTATTTCTTTATAGTAAGGCTTACTGCCCACCACCTAGCAGAGCACCTGGCTCAGAGAAGACAGGCAATGAATGTGAGTAAATAAATAAATAAATAAATGAAAATACCTAGTGCTTATACCCCATCTCCACTCACCTATTTATGGCCTTCTCTGATATCCCCAGCCCCATTTAGAGGAAGGCTACTATCATCTTTTTCCCCAGTCCAGGCTGCACAGGACCTTCACTAAGAGATCTTCTCTGATGTAAGGTGCTGGGTAGAAGAATAATCATGCACATTCTTTTTACTGAGTGCCAATCTAATTGTCAATAACTCCACCCAGAACTAGTCTTGTCCTGTAAACACAAAGCACAATGGCAAGATAAATGAAACTTTTAAAGTGTCCTTCTTAACATTAGTTATTTTTAGAACAAAACAACTATTATTTATTGATTTATACAGCAGGCCAGATGATGTGGTAAAATAATCTGTTCTGAAGCATGAGTCAGATTGCAATTAAAGCTATAGGAAACATCATTCTGAATTCCCTGGTTAGGGGTGATCAAAATCTCATCTAAGGCACTGCAATAAATATAAATTTTATTTTTTATTTCCACAAAAAATGTAAATTTAAAATGGAAAGGCAGAAATAAGTACACAAAATTTTAGAAATAAATTCCATGGAGATGAAAATCAACAACTTCTGTTAGACAACACAGAGTGTGGATTCCAGAGAGGCCTCCTGTCTAAATACCAATCAAACCCACCATATGTGTTTTTTTTTTTTTTTTAATGAGAGGTTTACAGAACAGAGACGTTACATTTATAATTTAGTATATTTTTTGAGTACCATAAACACTAATTTCTCTCATTTTAAAGAATGAAAAACATTTTTTTAAGGAATAGGACAAAGCATTTTATTTTTGTCTGCTAATCTCAGCAAATAGATCAGATATGGCCATTTGGAACATGATATAGCATTTTAACCACAAGTTAAAGGAAAACAGTTTTTGTTTGGCATTTATTTTTATAAACTTGTCCCTTGCTTTTAAAAAAATGTCATGTAGCATACTTAGCACACAGTAGGTCTTCTACAAATGTAGCTTCCTTGTGTTTTCTTACATTTATCTCCTCTATCCAATAAATGTCTGTAACTGAGAACTAAGATAATAAGACTCTAAGATGCTGAGGATGACTTGTAAATGATTGGAAAAGAGGCACAGAAACCACATTAATTCAAAATCACATAACAAGTCAGGGAAACTTTTGAAGAAAAACTGCAACTCCTCTCTGAATTTCTAGTTAGTGACTATGTGGTTGTTTCACCAACAAAGTTACTCAATAAGAAGGAAAAAAGCTTTCTTCCTAAACAGGTTCACATAGGCCCAAAGACAATATTCCAAGAATAGTATCTAAAAATGTGTGTGTGGCTATGACATAAGATCACAAAATAGGGACTTTTGTCTCCAAGAAAAAAAAGGCATAAAGATCATAAAACAATGTCTCAAGTCCCAAAATACAAATTTACCCTACTTAAATAATTAAATATTAAAAACATAATGCATTATACCCTCACCAGAAAATCATTCAGCTTTTAAATTTAGACAACATCAAAATTATTCAGATCAGCGAGATGCCCATCTGCTTTCAAACATGCAGCTGCTAGCCTTTAAACAGCAACTTTCCATGATTCATAACTTATTCATCCTAGGATGCACTCAGACATCTGTTTTATCATAAATTCAGCTTGTCACAGCATTCTTCTTAAAAGTTTCATAACTTCTACCCAAGTAACATACAGTAGTGAACCAGTAAGTCAGTCTTCTTCCTCAGAAAGAATCAATTGTACAGCTCCCCAAGACTGATGGTCCAATCTTGAAATCATATGCGTTCATATGAACATTAAAAACACACTATTAGTCATTCTCTTTTAAAACAGTTATATCAGTAATAGCTACCATTTAGCCTACTGTGGACTAGGTAGTTCATCTTTACCTTCATTACCACTCTGAAAATATGTATTATGCTCTTCATTTTACACAAGAGCAAATCAGTCAGGTTGAATGACTTACCCAATTTCACTAAGAGTATACATGGCAGAGGTGAGCTGTATGAGCCCAGACCTATCTGTCCCCATACACATGTGTATGCAGCAACCAACTTTGCTCCATCTTTAAATTGCTATGGAATAATTGAAATACTTTCATTGGTGTTAGAGAGGAGAGATTATACTTAGTCCAATACCATTTATTCTCAACTCAAGAAATATCTTACATATGGCATTTAGTTCATATACATGCTTTAAGAATTATAAAGCACTGTGTAAGTAGGTTGGACTTTTTATTCTGTTGTTCAACTTTCGGCAGTTCTAACTGTCCATTCTTTCACTCCCCATCACTAAGAGAAGCAGTCTGGAGAAGATAAAGAATCCAGTAAGTGTGAAAGAACAGAGTCCATTTCTGTGTGGTTGAGAGAACCCCTTATATATTCTGACTTGGAAGAAGAGGTGCTCAATACACAGACTTTCAAGACATCTTTTGCTATATGTTTTTAGTTTTAATGATATGTAGGAGACAACTGAATAATATGAAAAGATAATAGCAGTACATTGTGTTAAAAATTATGTCAAAAATAATATACATGTTGGGACAATATTTTTGTTTTAAAAAGTAGAAAATATATTTATAGAGACAAGGTCTGATAAGCTGCATATAAAATATTAACAATGGTTAGTGCTGGATAATATTGTGATTTTTTATCATTTATGCTTACTAAAATGTCTAAAACTATAGTAAAAAAAATTTTTAATTATGAAATATTATTTAATTTTAAATAATAATGGAGAATTAGAAAATGCAGTAATTATAGAAGACATCTAGGCAGTCAATAACTAACTTAAACCACCTTTAAAACTATGTATTTGATTAAAAAGCAAGAATCAACAATATGCTATCTATAAGAAACCCACATTGAGTATAATGATAAAGGTAATTTAAAAGTTAAAGGGTTCCTGGCTGGTGTGGTTCAGTGGATTGAGTGCCTGTGAACCAAAGGGTTGCCAGTTTGATTCTCAGTCGTGGCACATACCTGGGTTGTGGGCCAGGTCCCCAGTTGGGGGTGCATAAGAGTCAAACACACAATGAGGTTTCTGTCCCTTTCCTCCTCCCTTCCACTGTCTAAAAAATAAATTAATTAAATATTTTTTCAAAGTAAAAGGGGAACTTTCAGCCAAGATGGAGACCTAGACAGATACATTGTGTCTCCCTCCACAACTAAGAAGGAACACAACTATGTACCTCAAAACTAGAGACAACCAGAAGTTCCAGAAAATCGAGCTGCATGGAAGTCCAACAAACAAAGATATAAAGAAGAAATACTCATCCAGACAAGGTAGGAGGGGCAGAGCTGGGGAAGAGAGGACTCAGTGTGGTGGTGGCAGCAGCGGCAGCAGAGACAGGTCAGGAGAAAGCGAAGTCAAACATTTTAAAAAGTCAGGAGGGACACCTGGGGAGTGCTCCGAGCACCAGACCAGACATTACAGTTCATGGTTCCAGCACCAGGGAAAATAAAGCCTCATTGCTTTTGACTGTGTAAATGAGTGGGGGTTAGGGCGAAAGAAGAAAGTGCCTATCTCTCAGCAGAGACTGCTTGTTTAAAGGGCCCCCATAGGTCCTAGAACATCTACAGGTACACTCTGGGAACGACAGCCAGGGCAACAGCTAGAGAGGTGCAAGTCCCATATGGAAGCAGGATAAGTGCCTAGAAAAGGGACAAGTGCTGAGCAAGCGGCATTGTTCCCTCTCTGATCCCACCCTCACATTCAGCGCCACAACATAGTGAAATGGGTCATCCTGTACTGACAAATACCTAAGGCTCCACCCCTTACAACATAACAGCTCTACCTAAGACACAAAGGCAAACAAACACAGGAACCTGTCAAAATGAGGAGACAGAGAAGTATGGCCCAAAAGAGGAAACAAATCAAGGTTCCAGTGGGAGAACTAAGCAATGAGGAGATAGCCAACCTAACAGATACAGAGTTCAAAACACTGGTGATAAAGATGCTCACAGGCTTGACAGATATTCTTAAGTATGGCAAACACATAAGGGAAGAAGTGAAGACTACGCTAAATGAAATGAAGGAAAATCCACATAAAACCAACGGTGAAGGGAAAGAAATCAGGGTTCAAGTCAATGATTTGGAACATAAGGAAGAAAAAAAAAAAAAACAGTCAACCAGTACAGAATGAGGAGACAAGAACTGAAAAAAATGAGGATAGGCTTAGGAACCTCTGGGACAACTTTAAACATGACAACATCTGGACCATAGGGGTGCCAGAAGGAGAAGAGGAAGAGCAAGAAATTGAAAACTTATATGAGAAAATAATGAAGGAAAACTCTCCTAATTTGGCAAAGGAAATAGATATACAAGTCCAGGAAGCCAGAGAGTCCCAAACAAGCTAGACCCAAAAAGGACCACACCAAGACACGTCATTAAAATGCCAAAGGTTAAAGGTAAAGAGAGAATCTTAAAATCAGCAAAAGAAAAGCAGAGAGTTCTACAAAGGTGTTCCTATAAGACAATCAGCTGATTTCTCAAAAGGAACTTTGCAGGCAAGAAGGGACTGGCAAGAAGTATTCAAGGTGATGAAAAGCAAGGACTTACAACCAAGATTACTCTATCCAGCAAAGTCATCATTTAGAATGGAAGGGCAGATAAAGTGCTTCCCAGACAAGGTAAAGCTAAAGGAGTTCATCATCACCAAGCTGTTACTATATGAAATGTCAAAGGGACTTACTTAAGAGAAAGATCAAAATTATGAACATTAAAAATGACACAAAACAACTATCAACAACTGAATCTAAAAAATAAAAACAAAACCCAACTAAGGAAACCAGAATAGGAACAGAATCATAGGTATGGGGATCATTTGGAGGGTTATCATTGGGATGAGGAAGGGGGAGAAGTGGGGAAATGGTGTAGGGATTAAGAAGCATAATTTGTTGGTACAAAATAGACAGGGGGAAGTTAAGAATAATATAGGAAAAGGCAAAGCCAAAGAACTTATATGCACAACCCTTGGACATGAACTAAGGAGGGTGGGATTGCTCTAGGAAACAGGGGTACTGGGCAGAGGGAAACAAAGAGAAGAAAAAACTGGGACTACTGTAGCAACATAATCAATAAAATATACTTTAAAAATAGTAAAAGGAGAAAAGATATACAGTCTATTCTTGTAATTCATAGTAGTTATGTTCTATAAAGTAGCTACAAAAACTAAACTAGCAAATATGCAAACATTGTTTCTAAGGGAAGTACAAGTTTAAGTTCCTGCAAGCCTCTGGTCACAACATTTTTGTCAACTAATTGATATATTACCTAGTTTTATGTCTGTTTCTATTTAAAGACACTTTGTTCAATATATGTTGTTGATTCATTAACATTGACCTCACAGCCAACAGCACTGTAACTCCTATATGAATGAAGTTTATCTAAAAATTTCCTCCATAAGGCACATCACAATCTTCTTGCACTTAGGAACACTAGACAACAACTGCACGATAATTAAGGGCCATATTAAACAGTAAATACAGGGACAAAAAGCAAAAATGTGTGAAAAACTAAATACACCATTAAAAGCACACTTATTTATAGTATCTTAACTGAAACAAGAAGAAAAAAGATTGCTTTGTAAAACCTTAGCTGGGAACATGCATGTAACGCAACTCAAAATTTTTGCCATTCTATGCATACCTTTGAATAACAAAGGGCTACACATGTTGATTTTGACTGATCTATTTGTAAAAAAGATTTTAGTAATTGGAGAATTTGCTAATATGAATTTCATAAATAAGGGGGATCACCTGTATCATGTAAACATTAATAAAAAGAAAGCTAAAATGACTGTGTTATTATCAATCAAAACAGATGTCAGAACAAGAAAAATTACTAGATATAAAGAAGGATACTACTTAATGATAAAAGGGTCAAGAAAACATAATCTTAAATGTATATGCACCTGATAAGAGAGCTGCAAAATACATGAGGCAAAAGCTAATAAAATAAAAAGAAAAAAGAAAAATCTACAATTTTGCTACAGGTTTCAGTATTCCTCTTTTAGCAATCAACAGACTAAGTAGGCTGAATATGAGCTAAGATAGAGAAGAAATGAGCAACAGCATTAACTATCTATATCAAAATAACATTTATTTAGCACTCCACTTTTTTTTGAAAAAAACACGTTTTTTAAAAAATATACACGTTTTTTAGTGCACATGGAAGATTCACCAAGATAAATCATATTCTGATAACAGTAGAGAGATTCCTCAAAAAATTAAAAATGGAACTGCCTTATGACCCAGCAATTCTACTTCTGGGTATCTATCTGAAGAAATTCAAAACACTAATTCAAAAGAATATGTGTATCCTTATGTTTATTGCAGCATTATTTACAATTACCAAAATATGGAAGCAACCAAGTGCCCATCAAACGGTTAGTGGATTAAAGAAAAAAAAACTGTGCTATGTATATGCACAATGGAATATTATTCAGTCATAGCATGTGTGACAACATGGATAGACCTAGAGGGCATTATGCTAAGTGAAGTAACTCAGAGAAAGACAAATACCATATGATTTCACTTACATGTATAATCTAAAGAACAAAATAAATGAAGAAAAAAAAACTGAAACAGACTCAGAGGCACAGAGAACAGACTGGTGGTTGCCAGAGGAGAGTAGGGTTGGTGGACTGGGTGAAAGAGGTGAAGGGGTCAAGAAGTATAAACTGAGAGTTACAAAACAGTCACAGGAATGTAAATTACAGCATAGGGGATGTAGTCAATAATATTATAATAACTGTATGGTAGGCGTGGGTAATTAAAATATTGGGGGACCATCTTGTTAAGTATATGGTTGTCTAACCACTATGTAGTACATCTGAAACTAATAGAAAATACTGACTGTAAACTGTAATTGAAAAATAAAAATTTTTAAAAGATAGACCATATTCTGTCCCTAAAATATACTTTAGCAAATTAAAAACAATTGAAATCATCAAAAGTTTTTTCTGACCATAATAAAATTAAACTAGGATTCCAGATGCCTGTGGAATAGGTGAATGCTACACTCATTTCCTCCTGGTGCTAAACCAGATTTATAGCTAAATTATAGTGCAATCATCCTGAATAACAAACTGAAGGACAGCTGAACAGGAGTATTATAACCAACGAGTTACAAAAGAAGTCACTTGGAGACTGGTAAGAAGGGTGGAGACATAGAGAGGGCTGGTTCCTGCACCCACATGTGGTGGCCAAGAAACTTGAAAGGATATCTCAGCTACAAAAGTCCCTCCTGAGAAGCGTGGAGTATCAACCCCAAGCTGGGATCCCCAACCCAGAGCACTAGGGTCAGGAAGAGGAGCGTTCAGACAGTGGGCATTCTGTCAGCCTGGAAAAGGAGGGAGCCTTCTAGAAACCCAGTGTTCTTTTAAAGGGCCAACACACAGGGTCTTGCTCTCAGACACTCATCCAGAGTTCCAGTAAAGGGATGGTGACTCAGGATATACGGGAATCATAAAGAGAAGATATGAGTGGAGTGGCTACAAGGATAAATCTGGTTGTCGGTCACTGAGGTCCCTGTCCTGAGTCCCTATCCCACACCCGCCTCAGGTGCCACATTTCCAGGGTTGAGTACACCTATTCTTACAGCAACAGTCTGAGGAGTGCACTAATGCAGACCTCCAACTACTGGTAGCACCACTGCATCAAACTCGAGTCCTTTAGAAAGGTCTGTTGGCTGCACCCAACAGGGACTTTTAGAGTCCTCTTTTTCTGAGAGAAACTCTAGGCAGACACTCAGACTGTCATTAAGCTGTGTGGCTATGAAATGGGGGCCAGTCTTGACCTCCTCTTGTAGCTCAACTAGTATCACCCCAACAGGAGAGTCCTATGGTCTTTATTTCCAAGTCCTGGCGCCCTGCCCTGCTGGGCTCAGTTCCACAGTGGGAAGGATGTGCTGCCAAGTTCTGTGAACTTCAAAGTATGTCTCCAGGAGGCTCTTGTCCAGGACTCAGATAGGCGCTGCATTGTGTGGCTGCAGACAAAGGGGGAAGGGACGTGTTTGCCCCACTCTTGTAGGTGTGGTTGGCATCACTCCAAATAAGAGACTTTTTGATCTGTTCTCCCAAATCCTGGTGGCTCCACCCTGCTGAGTTTGGTCCTTCAGTAGGGGCAGCTGCTCCTGGAGGAGCTAGAGTTGTAGACTCTGGCAAAGACTAGGTGGTATGGCTCTGGAGTATGAGCCACTTTTTCTCCATTGAGTGCCTGACAACACTGCCCCCAAATAGGAGACCCACTAGCCCCATCCTCTTGACCAAAGTTGCCCCATCCTACTGAACTCACACCTTGTGGAAGGGTCTGTGGGTCATGGCCAGCCTGCATCCATTCTACAGTCTTTCTTTGGAAGGCTCTGGAAGAAGACCAGATGACTCAGGGGGTAGCAGAGTAGCCAACAAGTGGAGGTCAACCTCAAGGAACCTTGAAATATTTTTGATCTGCCCTCAGCTCGGAGCTGCAGGAAGCCAAACCTTGTACACAGTTTGGCCACTCCTAGGCCCAGTAGATGCATCCACAAACAGTGAATAGTGTGGTAGTTCCAGGCAGGTAGGCCAAGGCCAGTTATATACAACATCTGATGTTGTATTGCATCAAAAACTGCAACGAGAACTTCCGGCCAAGATGGAGGCCTAGGCTGACACACTCCATCTCCCTCCACAACTAAGAAGAAATACAACTACCACAAAACCAGAAATAACCAGAAGCTTCAGAAAATAAAGCTACATGGAAGTCCAACATATGAAGTTATAAAGAAGTGGTGCTCGTGAGACTTCTGGCCAAGATGGAGACCTAGACTGACACGCTCCATCTCCCTTCACAACTAAGAAGGAATACAATTACCTCAAAACCAGAACTAACCAGAAGTTCCAGAAAATAAAGCTACATGGAAGTCCAACGTATGAAGTTATAAACAAGTGGTGCTCATCCGGACAGGTATGAGGAACGAAGCCAGGGTGGAGAGGTCAAGCTGTGCTGGACTGCAGCTGCGGTGATGGCAGCAGGACAGTGGTAAGCACTGACACCTGTATTTAAGGGAAAGCAAGAAGCACCTGAGGAGCACCCCCAGCTGCAGACCAAACCCATCAGCTCATGATTTCAACACTGGGGAGGCAGATCCCCCTTGCCTCAGACTGTGAGAGCCAGAGGACGTGGGGACAGAGGAGGCGCCTGGTCTCTCCACAAAGAGTGAACAGCAGGAATCCATCTTGGACCCCCGCCCCCACACAAAACGCCACAGTGTGGTGAGAAGGGTTGCCCAGTAGTGACGAGTGAACAGGGCTCTGCCCCTATAGTGTAGGAGGTGTGACAGCCCTGCCCAGGAAGCAAAGGTAAACACAAAACTGTCAGGATGGCACAAATCATGATAGAGATCCAAGTGACACAGCTGACCAGCCAGCAAATATCTACTCTAAAGGCTCAGCAGATAGGAAATCTTTCTGAGTCACAGTTCAGAGCTTTGGTTATAAGAATGCTTACAGACCTGGCAGTAGATTTTTTTTTTTTCTTCTGGCAGTAGATCTTAAACAAGACAAGGAAGGAATGAAGGCTAGTCCTGCTGAAATGAATCAAAACACATATGAAACTAGTGGTGAGGGAAAGAAAACCAGGGATTAAATCAACAAATCGAAACATAGGGAAGAAACAAACAGTCAACCAGTGCAGAAAAGAGGAAACAAGAAGTGAGGAAAATGGGGAGATGCTCAGAAACCTATGGGACAGCTATAAGCGGGCCAACATCTGAATCATAGGGTTCCCAGAAGTTGAAGAAGAAGAACTAGAAATTGAAAAATTATGTGAAAAAATAATAAAGCAGAACTTCCCTAACTTGGGGAAGGATATAGAATTACACGTCCAGGAAGAACAGAGTCCAAAAAAACTGGACCCAGGGATAACCACACCAAAAAACATTACAATCAAAATGTCAAAAATTAAGGATAAAGAGAGAACCTTAAAGCAACAAGAGAGAAGAAGAGAATTACATACAAAGGGATCACAATTAGACTCTCAGCTGATTTCTCAAAAGAAACTCTGCAGGCAAGAAGGGACTGGCAAAATATATACAAAGTAATGAAAACCAAAAACCTACAACCACGATTACTCTATCCAGCGAAGCTGTCTTTCAGAATTGAAGGGCAGAGAAAGTGCTTCCAGGACAAAGTAAAATTGAAGGAGTTCATCAGGTCCAAAGCACTGTTATATGAAATGTTAAAGGGACTTGTTTAGGAGAAAGAGGATCAAAACTATGAACATTAAAATAAAAACTGTATCACAACATCCAACAACAGAAGCTAGGGAACAAAAACAAAGGCAAACTAAGTAGGCAACAAGAGTGGGAAAAGAATTATAGGTATGGGGGAAATTTTGGGGTGAGGTCAGCAGGTGAGGGGAAGAGGGGAAAGGGAAGGAGATGGTATAGGAATTAAGAAGCATCATAGAAGGGAGTGGAGTAGACAGGAAGATGTTGAGAAGAACTATATGCACAACCAATGGGCATGGATTAAGGGGGGTGGGGATAACTGGAGGGAAGGGAGTCACTAGGTGCGGGGGACAAAGGGAAAAGAAACTGGGACAACTGTAACAGCATAATAAATAAAACATATTAAAAATAAAAAATAATAAAAATATTTTAAAAACTGCAACAAAATACACCCAGAAACAACACAACCAGTGGTGGATTTCAAACCATATGACAGCTAGATACAACTAGCCAACCAAGCAGCACACCCAAAGGGATATTTTGGCAAGCACAGATCATGCTAGGAGCAATTTCATCTCAGGGGCCAGCCTCTGCATAGCAACTCATACACAGTGATCAAGGTCTATCCTTATAGTCAGCCAGCCTGTGGGTTAACTGCACCCATGACTGGGCCAACAGTATTCAAGACTCAACTACAATAGGAGGGTGCCCATAGCCCACATAAAACATTCCTAAGGCGCCTAGCTCAGGTGATCTGGAAAATTGCACCACTCAGCCCCTCAAGTCTCCTATGTCATAAAGTCATCATAACAAGACTGGGATTCATAGCAGATCTATCTAATACAGAGAGAGAAAAAGAGAGAGAGACAAAATGGGGATACAAATAAATATGCCTCAAATGAAAGAACAAGAGAAATCTCCAGAAAAATAATGAAATAACATGGAAGCAGCCAAGATATATAGATGCAGAGTTTAAACAATGGTTATAAGGATGCTCAACAAACTTAGGGGAAGACTGGATGCTCTCAGTAAGAATTTAAAGAAATAGTAAGCATTAAAAAGGACATAGAAACCATAAAAAGAAACAGTCAAAAATGATTTATACAATATCTGAAATGAAGAATACACTGGAAGGAGTCAACAACAGGTTAGATGAAGCAGATGATCAAATCAGTGATTTATAGGACAAGATAAGAGAAAACACCCAAGGAGAACAACAACAACAAAAAAAACCTTTAAAAAATGATGAAAATCTAAGGATCTCGGAAAACATCAAGCATAATATTTGCATCAGAGGGATACCAGAAAGAGAAGAAAGTAAGCAAGGGATTGGGAACCTATTTGAAGAAATATGGCTAAAAACTTCCCTAGCCTGGTGGAGGAAAAAGACACAAGTCCAGGAAGCACAGAGTTCCAAACAAGATGAACCCAAAGAGTCTTAAATGAAGACACATCATAATTAAAATTGCAAAGGCTAATGATAAATAGAAAGTTATAAAAACAGCTGAGAAAAGCAGTTAGCTACCTACAAGGGAGCTTCCATAACACTGTCAGCTAATTTCTCAATTGGCACACAATATTGAAAGTGATGCAAATCAGGAACTAGAACCAAGACAACTTTATACAGCTAGGTTAGTATTTAAAATTAAAAGCTAAATAAAGAGCTTCTCAGACAAAAAAAAATAGTTAAAGAATTCATTACTCCCAAATCAGTGTTACAAGAAATTTCAAAGAGTCTGCTTTAAGAAGAAGAAAAAGAAATAAAGAAAAGATCAAAGGTATAATCTAAAATGCCGATAAGCACCTATCAATAATAACCTTGAACATAAACAAATTAAATGCTTCAACCAAAAGCTAAATGGTTAAGAAAACATGATACATATATATGCTGTGTACAAGAGACCCACCTCAGAACAAAAGATACACACAGACTGAAAGTGAAGAGATGGAAAATATTCCATGCACAAGGAAACTTTTTAAAAAACCTGGGATAGCAATACTTATGTCTGACAAAATAGACTTCAAAACAATGACCATAATAGAAACAAGTAAAGGTCATTATACAATACTGAAGGAACTGATCCAATAAAAGGATTTAATCCTTGTAAACATATATGTACCCAAAATAGGAGCACCTGAATATATAAGGAAAATCTTTCCTTTTAAATATTTTATTTATTTATTTTTAGAGGGAGGAGAAGGAAGGGAGAAAGAGAGGGAGAGAAGCACCAGTGTGTGGTTGAATCTCTCCTGCCCCCAACTGGGGACCTGTCTTACAACCCAGGCATGTGCTCTGACTGGGAATTGAACTGGTGACCATTTGGTTTGAAGGCTGGTGCTCAATCCACTGAGCCACACCAGCCAGGGCTACTTAAGGAAAATCTTGGCATACATAAAGGAAGAGATCAAAAGTACTACAGTTATAGTAGGGAGTTTTAACACCTCATTGACATCAGTAGATAGATTTTCCAGACAAAAAACCAACAAGTCAAGAGTGACTTTAAATGACAAACTGGACCACAAATTGAATTAAATTAAATATTCATGTAAGGTTTCATCCCAAAGCAGCAGAATATACATTCTTTCAAGTGCACATGGAATATTTTCTAGGATAGACCACATGTTAGGACACAAAAGAAGCTGTAATAAAATCAAGAAGATTAAAACCATATCAAGCATCTTCTCTCACCACAGTAGTATAAAACTAGAAATTAACCACAGGAAAAAAATTGAAAAACATACTAAGTCATTGAGGCTAAATAAAATGTTACTAAAATAATGAATGGGTTAACAATGACATCAAGAGAGAAATCAAAAGTTACCAGGAGACATGAAAATGAATACACAAGAACCAAAAACCTATGGGACACAGTGAAAGTGGTACTAAGAGTGAAATTCATAGCATTACAAATATATCATAAAAAGTAACAAAACAAAACAAATCAAATAAACAATATAACCCTACACCTATAAGAACTAGAAAAAAGAACAACAAATAAAGCCCAGAGTAAGTACCAAGAAGGAAATATCAAAGATTAAAGCAGAAATAAATGACATAGAGACTAAAAAACAATTTAAAAGATCAATGAATCCAAGAGCTTGTTCCTTAAAACAATATAAACAATATTTACAAATGTTTAATCATACTCATCAAGAAAAAAAAGAGGACCCAAGTGAATAAAATCAGAAATGAAAGAGGAGAAGTAACAACTAACACCACAGAAATACAAAGGATTGTAAGAAAATATAATAAATAGGACAACCAGGGCAAATAGATGAGTTCCTATAAACATACAATTTCCCAAAATTAATGAAGAGTAATGAGAAAAGGGGGAGAATTAGGACAACTGTAACAGAATAACAATAAAAAAGAAAAAAAGGAGAATCTGAAAACCTAAATAGACTGATAACAACTAGTGAAATCAAAGCAGTAATAAAAAATACTCCCAAAAAACAAAAGCCCTGGACTAGGTGACTTTACAGGTGAATTTTACCAAACATTCCAACAACTAACACCTCTCCTTCCCAAACTATTTCATAAAACTCAAGAGGAGGGAATATTCCCAACCTCATTTTATGAGGCCAGCATTATCCTAATTCCAAAACCAGATAAAGACACTACAAAGAAAAAAAAAAATTATATGCCACTAACCCTGATGAACATAGAAGCTAAAATCCTCAACAAAATAGTGGCAAACCAGATCCAGCAATACCTTTAAAAGATCACACAATATTATAAGTGGGATTTATACCAGGGATGAAGGTTGGTACAATATTTGCAAATCAATAAACATGAAATACCACATAAACAAAATGAAATATTAAAAAAATCACATGATTACATCAATAAATACTGAAAGAGCATTTGATAAAATCCAGCACCAATTTATGATTAAAAACTCAGCAAAATGGAAATGGAGGGATCATACCTCAACACAATAAAAGTGATATATGACAAACTCACAGCTAAGATCATACTAAATGGGAAAAACTAAAATCAATTTTCTTAAACTCCAAAACAAATAAGGATATTTACTTTCACCACTCTTGTTTAACAGTGTACTGGAAGTTCTAGCCACAGCAATCAGAAAAGAAGAAGAAATAAAATAGGCATCCAAATTGGAAAAGAAGTAAAATTGTCATTATTTGCAGATGACATGATATTGTACATAGAAAACCCTAAAGACTACCCAAAAACTGCTAGAATAAATGAATTCAATAAAATAGCAGGATACAAAATTATTATTCAGAAATTGATGGCATTTTAGTACACCAGGAATTAACTATCAGAAAGAGAAACTAGGAAAAAATCCTATTTACAGTTGCATCAGAAAATAATATACCCAGAAATAAATTTAACCAAGGAGGTAAATGACTTGTATATAAAAAATTATAGAATACTGAAGAAAGAAATTGAGGAAGATATAAATAAGTGGAAGCATATATCATGTTCATGGATAGAAAGAATTAACATCATTAAAATGTCCATATTACACAAAGCAATCTATAGATTCAACACAATTCCTATTAAAATACCAATGGCATATCTGACAGAACTAGAAAAAATATTTCAAATATTACAAATATTTATATAGAACCACAAAAGACCTTGAATAGCAACAAGAAGAACAAACTTGGCGGTATAGTACTACCTGACATAAAACTATACTAAAAGGCTATAGTAATCAAAACAGCATGGTACTTGCATAAGCACATAGGTCAGTGGAACAGAATAGAGAGCCCAGTAATATACCCACAGCTTTATGGTCAATTAATATTATTTGATAAAGGAGGTGAGAACATACAATAGGGTAAAGACAGCCTATTCAATAAATGATGTTGGGATATTGGACAGAAATATGCAAAAAAAATGAAACTAGACCACTTTATTACACCATATGCAAGAATAAAGTCAAATGAATTAGAGACATAAATGTTAGACACGAATCCATAGAATTCAAGAAGAAAACATAGATGGTAAAATATCAGAAGTTCTCATAACAATATTTTTCTATACAACTCCTCTGGCAAAGGAAACAAAAGAAAAAATAAATAAATGGGATTACATCAAACTAAAAAGCTTTTGTACAGCAAAGGAAACCATCAACAACAAAATGAAAAAACAACCCATTCAATTGGAGAATATATTTCCCAAGGATACACCTGAAAAGGGGTTAATTTTCAAAATGTTATAAAGAATATAAAATGGAACACCAAAAAAAAAAAAAAAAAAAAAAAAATCCAGTTAAGAAATGGGCAAGGGCCCTGGCTGTTATGGCTCAGTGGATTGAGCATCAGCCTGCGAGCCAAGTGTCGCTGGTTCGATTCCCAGTCAGGGCACATTACTCGGTTGCACGTCAGGTCCCCAGTTGGGGGCGCGAGTGAGAGGCAACCACACAGTGATGTTTCTCTCCCCCTTTTTCTCCTTTCCCCTCTCTCTAAAAGATAAAGAAATAAACAAAACAACAAACAAATAAATAAATTATTTAAAAAAAAAAAGAAATGGGCAAGGGAATTGTATAGATGCCACTCCAAAGAGGACCTACAGATGGCCAATAGACATATGAAAAGATGATTACCATCACTAATAATTAGAGAAATGCAAATTAAGACCACAATGAGATATCAGCTCACACCTGCCAAAATGGCTATCATCAATAAATCAACAAACAAGTGCTGGCCAGTATGTAGAGAAAAGAGAACCCTTGTGCCCTCTTGGTGGGAATGGAGATTGGAGCAGCTACTCTGGAAAGCAGTATGGAGTTTCCTCAAAAAATAAAAAATGGAACTGCCTATGTCCCAGTGATTCCACTTTTGGGAATATACCTGAAGATATCCTAAACACTAATTTGAAAGAATATAAGCATCCCTTTGTTCATTGCAGCAATATTTACAATCTCTGAGTTATGGAAGTAGCCCAAGTGCCCATCAGTCGTCGGCAGCCGTCCGTCTCGAGAGACGATGGTGTAGCTTCTTAAGAGTCTATCTGCACCGCCGAGAATGGCTGTGCAGTCCGACTCGGGAGTGACGTGGTATCTGTCTCCTCCCGTGTTGAATCGACATCTTGCGATGACACTGAAGCTACAGAGCCTGGGCAGGGTAATATGGAGGGTCTGCTGTTGCCCATGCAGCAGACCCCCCCTCTCTTCGCAGCTGAAGGGTCCAAGGGAAAGACGGAGTCGATACAGCTTGGGTTCAGGTGCGCCGCAGGAGTTGCCGGTGTTGACTACAACATCAAACCGCCTTAGGGACTCCGGCTCCGGATTTTCTGTCGGGGTTTACTCCCTTAGCCTTTCCCCTGAAGAGGTATGCCGCAAGGCAGCGGAGGTTTTTTGGATTCAGAGTTTTCCTTCTCTGATGTGCCCTGACTGGAAGATCGAACCAGCGACACTTAGCTCGCAGGCCGACGCTCAATCCACTGAGCTAAACCAGCCAGGGCTCAGTGCCCATCAGTAGATGTATGGATAAAATACTGTGGTACATTTACACAATAGAACACTCCTTGACCATAAAAAGAAGGAAATCTTACTTTTTGTGACAGAATAGATGAACCTAGAGAGTATTATGCTCAGTGAAATAAGCCATCCAGAGAAAGAAAAATACCAAAGGACTTCCAGCCAAAATGGAGATGTAGGTAGAAACTTTGCCTCCTCACACAACCATAAGAAGGATTACAACTAACAAAAAAAAACAAAACAAACAAACAAAAAAAAACCCCACCAACAACAAGAACTGCCAGAAAATCAAACTGTGTGGAAGTCCAACAACCAAGGATTTAAAGAAGAAATATTCATCCATATGGGTAGGAGGAGAGGAGGCAGGGAGCCAGAGCAGAAAAGACATGGTGTAGTGAAAGTGAGGTGGTGGTGGCAATGCAATAGCTGCTGCCAGAAGAATAGGTAGTCTCACATTCATGTGTAGTGGATAAAAGCTGGAAAGAATACTTCAGGAGTGATCCCAGCCCCACGCCAGACAACGCAGCCCAGGGTTCCAGTGCTGAGAAAATAAAGCCTCATAGCTTCTGACTGTGAAAAACAGTGTGGGTTGGGCCATGGAAGAAACTGCCCATCTCTCAGGAGAGTCTATTTAGAGGGAGGGCCCCCATGGTCCTAGAACTTATGCAAACCCACCCACTCTTGGAACCATCACCAGAGCAACAGCTAGAGGGGCACCAGTTGCTTATGAGAAGTGGGTGAAGTGACTGGAAAAGGGGCAAGTGCTAAGAAAGAAGCATTGTACCCTCTCTGACTCCCTGCCCATGCAGCACCAAAAAGCAGTGAAACAAGTCACCTTGCACTGATGAATACCTAAGGCTCCACCCCTTACAATGTAATAAGTGTGGCAGCTCTACCTTCTATACATAAACAAACACAGGGAGGTTGCCAAATTGAGGAGACAAATAAGTATGGCACAAATGGAAGAACAGAGCAAAACTCCAGAAAAAGAACTAAGCAAAACAGAGAGAGCCAACCTATCAGATGCAAAGTTCAAAACACTGGTGATAAGGATGCCCAGAGAATTCATTGAGAACGGCAAACATATAAGGGAAGAAATGAAGGCCATCGTAAGTGAAATAAAGAAAAATTCACTGGGAACCAATAATGAAGGAAGGAAGCTGGGGTTCAAATCAATGAACTGAAACATAAGAAAAAATAAAAAGTCAACCAGTACAGAATAAAAAAACAGAAATTCAAAAATCTAGGAGAGAATAAGAAGACTCTGGGTCATCTCCAAAATTGCCAACATCTGAATCATAGGGGTGCCAGAAAGAGAAGAGGAAGAGTAAGAAATTGAAAACTTACTTGAAAAAATAATGAAAGAAAACTCTCCTAATTTGTTGAAGAAAATAGACATACAAGTCCAGAAAGCACAGAGTCCCAAACAAGTTGGACCCAAACAGGACCACACCAAGACACATCATAATTAAAATGCCAAAGTTTAAAGATAAAGAGAAAAATCTTAAAAGCAGCCAGGAGAGAGAGTAGAGTTACCTACAAAGGAGTTCCCATAGACTATCAGCTGATTTTCAAAAGAAACTTTGCAGGCAAGAATGGACTGGCAAGAAGTATTCAATGTGATGAAAAGCAAGGACCTATAACCAAGATTAGTCTATCCAGCAAAGCTATCCTTTAGAATTAAAGGGCAGATAAGTGCTTCTCAGACAAGCTAAAGCTAAAGGAATTCATCATCACCAAGCCATTATTACGTGAAATGTTTAAAGAATTTATTTAAGAAAAAGAAGACGATCAAAACTATGAACAGTAAAATAACAACAAGCTCACAACTATCAACAACTGAATCTAAAAAACAAAAACAAACTAAGCAAACTAGAACAAGAACAGAATCATAGATATGGAGATCATATGGAGGGTTATCAGCTGTGAGTGGGAAGGGGCAGAATGGGGAAAAAGATACATGGATAAGAAGCATAATATGTAGGTCCAAAATATTCAAGGGGATGTTTAGGATAGTAAAGGAAATAGAGAAGCCAAAGAACTTACATGCACAATCCATGGATATGAACTAAAGGGAGGGATTGCTGGAGTGAAAGGGAGTACCAGGCAGAGGGGGGCAAGGGGAAAATAATTGGGACAACTGTAATAGCATAATCAATATAATAAACCAGCCCTGGCTGGTTTAGCTCAGTGGATTGAGCGTCGGCCTGTGAGCTAAGTGTCGCTGGTTCGATCTTCCAGTCAGGGTACATCAGAGAAGGAAAACTCTGACTCCAAAAAACCTCCGCTGCCTTGCGGCATACCTCTTCAGGGGAAAGGCTAAGGGAGTAAACCCCGACAGAAAATCCGGAGCCGGAGTCCCTAAGGCGGTTTGACGTTGTAGTCAACACCGGCAACTCCTGCGGCGCACCTGAACCCAAGCTGTATCGACTCCGTCTTCCCTTGGACCCTTCAGCTGCAAAGAGAGGGGGGGTCTGCTGCATGGGCAACAGCAGACCCTCCATATTACCCTGCCCAGGCTCTGTAGCTTCAGCGTCATCGCAAGATGTCGATTCAACACGGGAGGAGACAGATACCGTGTCACTCCCGAGTTGGACTGCACAGCCATTCTCGGCGGTGCAGATAGACTCTTAAGAAGCTACACCATCGTCTCTCGAGACGGACGGCTGCCGACGATAATATACTTGAAAAAAGAAAAATATCATATGATTTTACTTATACGTGGAATCTAATGAATAAAAGCTAACAAACAAAATAGAAACAGGCTCAGAGATCAATAGAACAGACAGACAGCTGTTTGGGGGTGGGTGGTGGATTAGAGGGCCAGGTGAAAAAAGTGAAGAGATAAAGTAAATAAAAACAGACACAGACAACAGTATGGTAATTGTCAGAGGCGGAGTTAGGGAAGGTGGAAGACAGCAAAGGGGGAATAAATGAAACAAAAAGAGACTTGACTTTGGGTCGTAAGCACGTGATACAGTGTGCAGATGATATGTTATAGAATTGTACAGTTGAAACCTGTATGGTTTTATTAATCAATGTCACCCCAATAAATTCAGTTTAAAAAAAGAAAATAAATTAAGAATCAATAACATAGATATGTAGAGAATCCCTCCAAGTAACAACACACTTCTAAATAATTCCTGTGAAAAGGGGAGGTATCTGGAAAAATAAAATATTTTGTACTGAATAACAAAAAAAACTTTAAAATTGGTAAGATATGCTACAGCAATCCTTTGATGGAATTTATAACATTAAAAGTTTATATTAGAGAAAGATCTAAAATAAACAATTTAAATTTAGTTTTATGCCTACAATAAGAAGAGCAGAATAAAGTTAAAGAAAGTAGAAAGAAATTATAATGAGAAGAAATCAATGACATTAAAACAAGAAAAGGAATCAAGAAAATCAATGAAATGAAAAAAAATTTTTTTGAAAATACAAAAAAATTTAACAAACCTGTAGCAAACTGACAAAAAAAGAAAAAAAATAATACAAATTACAAGTATCAGAAATAAAATGATGATATAATTATAGATCCCACACATATTAAACAGATAATAAAATAATATTACAAATGTATTCATATACATTCAATAAAGTAGATGAAATAACCTGATCCCTTAAAAATAATACCAAAACTCACCCAAGATAAACAAAATGGTCCTGTTGAGACATTTAATCAAAATGGTCAATTAAACAAATTGAATTCATGTTTAAAGAGCTCTCTACAAAGAAAACTCTAGGCCCAGATGGTTTCACTGATGAATCATACCAAACACTTAAGGAAAAAAAAAATCATTCCATTCTACATCATCTCTTCCAGAACATCAAAGAGGAAGGAACACTTAACCATCTCATTTATGAGGACAGCATTACACTGATATCAAAACTGGACAAAGATGGTACCTGAAAAAAACTATGGACCAGTATCTCTCATAGACATTGACCAAAAAAATCTTCAACAAATTATTAACAAATTGAATTCTTTGGTGCATGAAAAGAATATCATGACCAAGTGAGTGTTATCTCAGGAATCTAAGGCTGGTTTAATATTTAAAAACCAATCAATGTAATTCACCATATTAACCATCTAAAGAAAAAAAGCCCACATGATCATATAATTTACAAGGAAAAGAAAGCATTTGACAATACTCATCATGTATTGATGATTTTTTAAAAAACGAGCAACAAACTAAGACCAGAAAGTCTCTTCTTTGATCCAGTAAAGAACACATACAAAAAATCCTACAGCTGGCATGATACTTAGTAGTGAAACACTGCATGCTTTCCCCTAAGACTGGAAATAAGACAAAAATATCCACTATCATTATTTCTACTTAATAATGCAATGGAAGCCATAGCCAATTCAAAAAGCCATAACAGGAAATAAAATAAAATGATACTTGCTTTTCAGACAACATGACTGCCTACATAAAAACTTCTAAAAAATCTGCAAAATAGCTACTATGACTAATGCAAAAATAAAGAAAGATAATAGGAAATAAGGTTAACATGCAAAAATAAGTCATTTCTATACAAGCAATGAATGTTTGAGTGTTGATGTTTTTAATTTTTTAAGTATATTTTATTGATTATGCTATCACAGTAGTCCCCATTTTTTTCTCCTTTGCTCCCCTCCACCCAGAACCCGCCTTCCCTCCAGCAATCCCACCCCCTGTAGTTCATGTCCATGGGTTGTACATATAAGTTCTTTGGCTTCACCCTTTCCTATATTATTCTTAACTTCCCCCTGTCTATTTTGTACCAACCAATTATGCTCCTTAATCCCTGCACCATTTCCCCATTTGTCCCCCTTCCCCCTCCCAGCTGATTACTCTCCAAATGATTCCCATACCTATGATCCCCATTCCTATTCTGGTGTGCTTAGTTGAAATTTGTTATTATTTTTTAGATTCAGTTGTGGATAGTTGTGAGTTTGTTGTCATTTTAATGTTCATAATTTTGATCTTCTTTTTCTTAAGTAAGTCCCTTTGACATTTCATATAATAATAGCTTGGTGATGATGAGTCCCTTTAGCTTTACCTTGTCTGGGAAGCACTTTATCTGCCTTTCCATTCTAAATGATAGCTTTGCCGGATAGAGTAATCTTGGTTGTAGGTCCTTGCGTTTCATCACATTGAATACTTCTTGCCAGTCCATTCTTGTCTGCAAAGTTTCTTTTGAGAAATCAGCTGAAAGCCTTATAGTCACTCCTTTGTAGGTAACTTTGTGCTTTTCTTTTGCTGCTTTTAAGATTCTCTCTTTATCTTTATCTTTGGCATTTTAATTGTGATGTGTCTTGGTGTGGTTCTTTTGGATCTAGCTTGTTTGGAACTCTCTGTGCTTCCTGGACTTGTATGTCTATTTCCTTCTCCAAATTTGGGAAGTTTTCTTTCATTATTTTATCACATAAGTTTTCAATTTCTTGCTCTTCCTCTTCTGGCACCCCTATGGTTCAGATGTTGGCGTGTTTAAAATTGTCCCAGAGGATCCCAAGCCTCTTCTCATTTTTTTCAATTCTTGTTTCCTCATTCTCTGCTGGCTGACTGTATTTTTCTTCCTTATGTCCCAAATCATTGATTTGAACCCATTTTCTTCCATTTACCATTGATTTTGTGAGGATTTTCCTTCGTTTCATTTAGCATAGCCTTCACGTCTTCCCTTATGTGTCTGCCATACTTAAGCATATCTGCCAAGCCTGTGAGCATCTTTATCACCAGTGTTTTGAACTCTTCATCTGTTAGATTGACTATCTCTTTATCGCTTAGTTCTCCCACTGGAACCTTGATCCATTCCCTCTTTTGGGTCATGCTTCTCTGTCTCCTCATCTTGACAGGCTCCTGTGTTTGTTTGCCTCTATGTCTTATGTAGAGCTGTCACACCTGTTATGTTGTAAGGGGCAGAGCCTTAGGTATTCATCAGTACAGGTGACCCGTTTCACCACATTTTGGCACTGTATGTGGAGGAGGGGTCTGAGAGGGAACAATATCGCTTGCTCAGCACTCGCCTCTTTTCCAGGTACTTCTGCCACTTTGTGTGGGACTGACACCTCTCTAGCTGTTGCCCTGGCCATTGTTCCCAGAGTTGGTGGGTCTGTAGATGTTCTAGGACCATAGGGGCTCTACAAGCAGATTCTGCTGAGAGACCAGCAGTTTCTTCCTCCTCCCCAGCCCACACTGGTTTGCACAGTCAGAAGCAATGAGGCTTTATTTCCCTGCCTCTGGAAATATGAGCTGCACGGTCTGGTCTGGTGCTCAGAGCATTCCCCAGGTGCCCCTCCTGACTCTTTAAAATGTGTGACTGCTTTCTGCTGGCCTACCACTGCCACTGCCGCCGCCACCACCACACCGCATCCTCTCTGACCCGGCTCCACCCCTCCTGTCTGTCTGGATGACTATTTCATATTTAAAGCTTTGTTTGTTGGACTTCCATGCAGATTGATTTTCTGGAACTTCTGGCTGTCTCTAGTTTTGAGGTAGTTGTATTCCTTCTTAGTTGTGGAGGGAGACACAGTGTGTCTATCTAGGCCTCCATCTTGGCCGGAAGACTGAGAGTTGTTTTAAATGTCATTTGTAGTAGCTCCTCTGAAAAGAACTACTAGGGTATAAATCTATCAAATATATGTGAGATCTAGATGCTAAAAACTATAAAATACTGAAATCAAAGAAGACCTACACCAAGAAACATATCATGTTCATGGATTGGAGAATCAACATAGTTAAAATATTAATTCCTCACCATCTGATCAATATAGCTCATGAAATTCCAATCAATATCTTGGCAGGATTTTATGTATAGACAAGTTGATTCTGAAATTTATATAAAAAGGCAAAGGAAATACAATAGCTAAAACAATTTTGAAAGAGAAGACCAAAGTTGAGTAATTCTCACTACTTGATTTTAAGGCCTACTCTAAAGCTATTATAATCAGTATATGTGGTGTTAGTAAAAGGATAGAAATGTGGATGAATGAAATAGAATAAAATTTTTAAAAAGAGACCCACACAAATATAGCCAATTAATATTTAACAAGGTGCAAATGATATTTAATGGAGAAGTAATGTCTTTTCCACAAATGATATCAGAATAATTGGACATTTTTTTACAAAAAATATTAAACTTAGCCTATAATTCACACCATACCCCAAAATCAAATTATTATGAACTGAATGTTTGTGTTCCTCCAAAATTATTATGATGATATTCAAAGTTGGGGCCTTTAAGAGACCATTACATTTAGATGGAATCATGAGGGTGGGCATCTAACCCTCTGATTAAATCTAAATGTAAAATTATAAAACTTTTAGAAGAAAATATAGGACAAACCTATCTGACCATGCATTATACAAATAGTTCTTAGATATGATGTGAAAAACAAAATTTATAAAAGAACTGATAAATTCAGTTGCATTAAAATTAAAAGTTTGTTCTGAAAAAGATAGTTTTAAAAGAATGAAATGTCAAAACACAAAATGTAAGAAAATATTTAAAAATCACATATCCAACAACAGATTTGTATTCAGAATATATAAAAAATTCAAAACTCAATAGAAAAAAAATACACCCTCTCCCCAAAAATGGGCAAAAGATTTTAAAAGACGCCACACCAAAGAAGATAAGCATATGGCAAATAAGCATCTAAAAGAAAATTATCAAAACCACTTAGTTATTAGGGAAATGCAAATCAAAATGACAATAAATACCATGACACAGTTATCAGAAAGACAACGATGCAGAGCAACTAGAACTCTCAACATTGCTGGTGGTAATGCAACATGAAACAGTCCTTCTGAAGAACAATGAAGCACATACTTACTGTAAGATCTAGTATTCCTAAGCTTGGGTATTTAACCTAGACTTACAAAAACCTATGTCCATTTATACACATTCAGGAATGTTTATCACAGTTTTATTCATAATCACCAAAAATTGAAAACAACCTTAATGTCTTTTAATGGAGAAAGGAATAAATAACTTTGGGTACACACATACAATGGACTACTATTCAGCAATGAAAAAGAATGAGTTCTTGGTACATGCAACAACACAGATGAATCTCAATAGCATTATACTGAGTGAAATAAGCCCGTCTCAAAAGGTTCCATACTGTATAATTCCATTTACATGGCATTCTGGAAATGGCAAATATATATGAATGAAAAACAGATCAGTAGTAATCGAGGGTTGTGGGGTGCGGGGGGACAGTTTGACTACAAAAAAGTAGCTGGACATGATTTTTTTTTTGTACAATGGAATTGTTCTATAGTCATTACACAACTCTATACATATGTTACAATTCATAGAATTGTACATCAAAAAAGTCAACTTAGTTTTATGTAAAATTTTAATAAGAAGTTAATAAAAGCAAAAAATATACATCAACAGAAGAGAACCTATTGAATGGGGAAATTATAAACCTTAGAGGTAAGATAGTCTGCTATACAACTTGTTGACTGATTTGTCAATAATTGGTTTATATAAATAAATAAAAACTATAACTACCTTGTAATAACTATTTTCTTAAATATTTTTGATAGCTCTCTCTAGAACTATTGTTGCTAAATGTTCTTTGTTTTAATCTTAGAAGTCAAGGTGCTGGCTGTCTGATTGCTTACAATTACACTATTTTTATTCCCTATTATATCCTTGTTATAATACCTTGCCTAATTCCTGTGCAAGAAAAGCCTTTTTGTTGACAATACATCATACTTGAAGGCAATCCAAACAGGTTAAAATGTATTAGGTCCATCCACAGGAGATGCTTTAATCCATGAAGTCCATACTAATCATTGAAAGAAGGTGGAAATGGTCCAGAGATAAGGAAAACTGTCCACACTCTCCACCACACATTCTGTTCTTTGTTAGCTCTTCTTCTAGGGAGTGAGAGTTGCTAATCTGATTGTTTAGAGCCTGGAGTTCTTTGAGTGAAACATGGCACTGAAAAGACATTTGAATTTGTGAACATATCCTTTTTCTTCATGCAATAGGCCAAGAAATACCCTGACATGCTCTTGTATACTTTCTTACTTCCAACACCAACATCCAGTGGTCTTTCTCCTTTCTTTCACTTTGACTTTTCCACAAATTGCTGATAATTCCCCACAAAACCAAGAGCACAGAATGGGAAGAAGTCCAGACATCTTCTTCCAGAACTTTTTGTTCCTCCCAAATGGAAGCTTTTATACAGTCACAGACTAAGTAACCTGGATGAGTTTAGCATTATGCACAGGAGCCAAAATATTTTTCCATATTGGTTGTGTCATCTGCTTTCCTTTGGCTGTGGTGGTACATTTCTAAATCTCCTCATATTGCTCGAGGAAGAAAGATTCCACCTTCAGTTTGAGGGGAAGGAATGAATTGGAGTAGATAAGGGATTTGGGAAAGGAAATCAAAGGGCCTCATTTTGGCCTTTTTACCTCAGCCATGTGCCCCAGCTTAATTTATTTAACCAGTATTTAGAAATATATTGTACTTACAGAGAAATTAATATATTTATACTTTACTCCTCTTTTAACTGCTATTAATTTTGTATAATTCCTTCAGAAGAAAGAAGAAATGAGTGATAGGCTCCCAGTAACTGAATACTTAAATGATTAGTATTCATGGCCCCTCGCCATTACAGGTTTTAAAAATTGATTTGAACAAAATTAAAATCCTCCTAAATTACAAAGTCTATGAATGGTATAAAAAGGGAGGAAAGTATAGAATTAAATTGTCTGCCATATGTAAACTGAGAAACCACCCAAAGACCCTGCCCAACATAAGTTGTATACCTTACAATCTGTAAACTACCAACTGAAATGAGATAATGTAAATGGTATGTTATACCATTTGATAAGAAGGAATCCTAGCTAGAGTCACATAAAGTACCATTTTATTCCTTTGTCATTCCATTGTACATCTAGACTGAAATTTGCTCCATAGATCTCAGTCACTTTTCACTTTTGCCTTTTATGTAAGCAAAGAGGCAGCAGACCATTCAAATGATAGCCAATCCACAAAGGCAAGGCCTGAACCAGACTTCAGGGTCCTTATTTCCCTTTGCTAAAATTCAAAAAGCTACAGTGGGTTTTGAAGAGCACAGTATTCACTGACCCAATTTTATAAATAGCTCATTGTTAATCTATTGTTTTATTAATCTTGGATTATCAAACATATTTTATGAATTTCGGAGTGATCATAACACATTCATTCATCTGTTCTTTTCTTTCTTGAGCATTAAACTGACTTGGAGAAAGAGGTAGGGGTTATTTACCTTGACTACTACAAACTATCTGGATTCCCAGATAATAGAGATCTAAAGGAGCAACAGTTCTAGAAATAAGGTTGTAATGCTGAAAAGCTGGAAAAGCTCAAAAACAATTTATTGTTCTGATTTTCATTTTAAATATATCAACATATGAGTTAGAAGACACATGATCAGTAGATGAGAAGATAAGCTGACATATTTTTAGCACCTTGTTTCTATTGCCCCCAAATGCTTATGATTTTCAAAAGAAACTCAATAATGAAGAAATGACTCAAACGTTTTTCACATATTTTATCCAGGTCAATTTATGCCATCTCTGACAGTTATGAATAACTTCTACTTTCCCAACAGGGAAAAAAACTAATACAAAACTTAGAAGAAAAATGAAAAGTAAAGCCCTATCCAAATAGTAGGCTTCTTAAACTAAATCAGTCAGCTCCAAAAATTTCCCACTGCTCCTTGCACAAGCCTTCACCCACAATAATGCTTTTAGAAATGCCAAGTTAACATCACCCAACAACTTTCACTCTGGACAACACCAGCCCATTCCCCCACTTTGGAAATGGAATGACACTTCCCCTTGGCTATATCTGACCTTGAACTGAAAAGCAGCTATCCCTGGAATTGGTGGGCTCTGAGTGACAGGGAAAAAGATACAGAATCTGAGGTCAGAAAACTCCAGCGGAGGCTGGAAAAACTATCTGGAATCAGCCTCTTCCCTAGAGGTAGTAAAAATAGGGCAACTTAAAGATAAAATAAGTTAAGGGCCTGAAAGTCCAAGTGTTAAGTAGTTTATATACACAACAAAGAACTGTTTTTTTGTTGTTTTGTTTTTGCCAGCTTCACCGATCCCATGTTGATTGAATGTCTGTCCCTCGTTATGCAGAACAATTTATTCCCTTGAGTTATTTGGGGGTCCAGTACGGTTCAAGGTCTTTCCTCTAAGACATTCATTCTTCTGAGTCACACAGTTTGTGGTGAATGTTAAAACTGACAAAAACCCATTCCTGCCTCCCCAGATAGCATCCTAATTTGTGGGAGAGGGAATGCAACTTCCTCTGCTCAAGTTTTTCTAATTGAATTTTTTGAAGCCCAGACTCATTTCTTCCCTCTTAAAAATATCTTTCCTCCCCAGCTATCTGGAGTCCATGGTCACAGCAAATGCAAACCAACCTTCCAAATTACATCATAACACAGTTAAAGAATCCTAGGTCCCTGTACTCTTTCCCCTACTCCCCCCTTTTCCACAGCAGTCTCTGATGAAAGCAGGGGCTGGGATTTAAGAGAGGGGGGAAAAAAGACTAGAGAGGACTTCGTATGTTAACGATCACCACGCTTTCCCAGCTGTTTCCTAACTCCACCTGACCTCAACTGAAACACACATCCATGTCTTCATACACACGTACACACTGGTAAGCCAGTCAAATGCAAACAAATCAAATTCCCCCAACTTGTAGCCACAGATAGCAGCGAAGAGACCCAAGTCTTTCACCCGCCAGCTCCAAAAAGACAGTGCCACCGCCAGCAGCACCGCAATAGCAGCCTCTGTGCTGCAGCCTCCGGCTGGTCGGCGGGCCAGAGTTTCAAGTCTAATTCCTTAAGTATCGCTCTCTTCAGTCCTTCCTCCCACTCTCCTGTGCTTCACCCACTTCTCTCCTCAGGAGGTCAGGAAGAACCGGGTCACTCTGGCATTCTGGTAGGGGGCGAGGAGTGGCAGTGAAGGAGATTCCCACTAAAATAACCCAAAGCCCACTACTCTTTGCCCCACGTCTCCACCCTCCTGCCCATGTAGGCGCCTGTGCAGCTGGTGAAGGTGCCAATTCTCCAGGTGCCTGAGCTCAGGTAGGATGTGGAGGAACTGGGCGGGAAGAGCAGCAAATGGACGGCGGCTGGAGATTGTTAAGAGGACAGATAGGGTAGGACTAGGGAGAGGGACGAAGACTCCGCACAGAGGCACTCTCCTGCCCCTCCCTCACAGACTGTAACTCCAAAACATGCAGACGGCCACAAGGTAAAGGCCTTCCCTCCCTACTTTCTCCCTTTTCTTCCCCGCTCCCCGCCTGGACACCTGGTGATAAAGCAAGGTGCAGGTGTACCTGGAGCGAATACCATGATTTCCTCCAGCCGCTATGCCCCAGGTAAAGAGAGACAGACAGACGGAGTGTGGAGGAAGGCCAGGACTTGTAGGGATCCGTTGCAGGTGCGCGCGCGGGGCGCGGCCGGCTGCAGGCCGGGCAGTCAGCACCTCGGATAGCTCCCCGCCGCGCGATCCCGGGGCCACAGCTCCAGCCGCTGCGGCGCGCTCAGCCTCCACAATGCACTGCTCTGCTGGCAGCCACCGCAGCGGCGGCGGGAGGAGATGGAATCCCTGCTCAATTCATCCCTCATTCCTACGCCAGCTCAGAGTACACAGCTGCTTAGTGAGCAAAGCACTTCTACCTCTTCCACGGGAGAAGGAAGGACGGAAAAGGAAGAGAGAAAAAGGTAATTGCCCGGCTTCCCGGCAGGGGGACTGCTAATTGCTTCTAATTACCTGCTGTCCTTAGCCCCAGTGGATGCTGGATTGACATTTAGAATGGGTTTGCCCCCCTCTTTTTTTTTTTTTTTTTTAACGCAAAAATCTTTACTCTCGAGGCTGACTCTTAGTACTCCAGGTTGTACTGCCTCTGAACAAAGGGGTCGGACCTCCAAGTTAATCAGTCCTTGGGGTCCAGGACTCCTCTCTCGCCCTTGAGTCCCAGCCTAGTGAGAACATCAGGAAGACAGCAGGAGGTAAGGACAGGGTGACTATGGAGGCAGCCAATCCACTCCCATGAAGCCAATCCAGCTCTAAAAGCCCCTAAGCTTGGAGGCCCTCAAGGTCATCACTTGAAAGGAAGCAGGGCCTGACAGTGTAGAGAAAAGAGATCTCGGTGAGGCTGGTCTCCTCCACCGATGAACTCACCCTCCCTGCTAAAGGATGAGCCAAAACAGTCCCTTCAGGTATGAGAACAGGCCTGAAACCCATCAAGAAATATTACTGCTTCCCCTGTCTTGACGTAACTGAAAACTAGCCCACCATGTATATATACATTCAGTTCTACTCTAAGGTATTGTGGCATGTCCCAACCTCACTTCATGCTTCTAAGCCACTGCTCGTTTTAAAGCACTATCTAGTTCCCCCAAGAAATGCTTGTACAGTATGGACAGCCCATACTACATGTTACCCAGCTTAAAACAAGTCCATCTGGGTTACAACTGCAGAGCTAAAGTGACACGGGACCCTCCAGCCTCAAAGCAGATGTCAGTTGCTTTGGGTTTAATCCTGTATTTTTGCAGTTGAATGGAGTTTGTCAAGAACAAAGGATGATCAGGGTCATCTCCAGTGTTTTATGGGATTTCTTCACTTGCACATTACCCTGGAAAATATAGCTATTCTGAAAATACAATATTTCTTAATAATTTGGTTGGTGGCCATAAGTCCTACATTCTTTTAAAAATATAAAGCATTGAAATAGCCTTATTGACATTGATTTTGTTCAAAATAACCTGTTAAATTGAAAATGAAAATAGTTTTACAGCTCTTGAACAACAGTTTGCATGAAGATGTATGGACGGCCTCAACATAACACAATCAGTACTGCTCTTAGGACCTGGCTCAACACAAGCTTGAACAGATAGGACATACCTCAGCAGCAAGAAGATGCAACTCAGCTCATGGGCAGGATGAAGTGTGGGCATAACTAATTTCCCCAAGTTTCACCAAAGCCAGGGACCAATGATGCTTCACTCTATCTTATTTGCTTTATCACCCTAAGTATGAAAGACTATTTGAAATAATCTTTGATTGAATGAAAGGCCTCATTCTTTTAACACACTAAATAGGGCTCTCCTTTCCAATATTTATTTTGCAATGGGCTTTATTCTCCTAATGCATCAACAATCATTCATGATTAAGTTCGAGAAAAAGCAATAGCATTTAAGGAAAGAAAAAAGACATGGAAACTAATCAGACTCAAGTATAAATTTCTCACCACGTACTAGTTGTGTGATCTGGGATAAATTACTTCACTGTGCCATCTAATATAAGGATTAATGTATTTCCAAGGTTTGTTGTTGGGATTAGATGTGATCATGGATTAATGGATTAATTAAGAGCAAGCATAACCTCAATTAAACTCATTCCAGGAAATTACTGGCACCCTGGGAATAAATGAAACCCTATAGGGATATGTTAAATCAGTATTTTTCAAACATTAATGTGCATGAGAATCCCATGAAGACCTTGTTAAAATGCAGATTATGATTCAATAAAACAGAGTGGGGCCTTATATTCTACATTTCTAACAAGCTCCCAGGTGATATCTATGCTGCAGATACTGCTTGTACCTGCTTGAGTAGCAAGGTATTAGATTTATCAGCATTTAGAAATGAATTATTTACATCTCTTCCAACCTTAGAGTGCATATTTCTAACTATTATATAAGGAAGGAACCCAGGTGGATTTCCACAGACTTCCAAGCTAGACAGAGGCCTAGATAATGGTAGAAAGAAAAAATGCCAAAAAATGGTCCCAGAGCTCCTTTGGCTCACCTGCTGTGGCAATAGGAAGTAATATGATCCAGTAAAAAACAACCCAACAGGTCAAGGACAGAAGAGAACACTCTCTATCAGGCCCATCTTCACCTCTTCTCTGACATTCTTCCTCCCATCATTGCTTCCAAACAACACTTCATTTTCTCTACCCAACACTCCACAGCTACCCAGCCACAGGACAATACACTCCCAATTCAGTTTTTGCTTAGTTATATTTTAGTAAGAGCAATTAATTTTATTCCTAATAAAACCAAGAAACTTTAATTATTTTTTATTTGCAGTTATTTCATAAGTCAATTGTATATTCAACAATGTTATCTTCAAGTTTTACTATTACTGGAGTTATTATTCTGTTGGTTTAGCTTAAATACCTTAGTAATGCTATTAGATTTTTACATCTTATTGTAAATGATCAATTTAATAACAGAATGCCTCAGGAAAATGAAAATTCTATTTTTTCTACCATATAATCCAGATTCATTTATATAGTCTTACCCCACAAATGAGGTTTAAATTCCCAGTATAGTCTCACTTTGTCTCTGTTTAAACATCTCCACTCAAGGCAACTCACTCTCTATTCAAACAATCCATTGCATTTTGAGAGAGTCATCAATCAGAGAGGCAGTTGCCACCACCACCACCACCACTAGCTTATTTTAGCACCATTATTTATAGTCAATGATGGAAATAATGATAGGAAGCAAGATAGCAAATAAGTTGAACTAGGTGCCCCACCTTGCCTACTCTTATGCTTAGCTCATAAAACTAGATCCTCCTATCCCTACAGATACTTGAACAAGGTTCTGGATAAACTGAAAAACACAGTGGGGAAAAAGTCACCTGATAGACCCAGCAATTTTACTTAGAAATTGGGAGAATATATTATATAAAAATGAACAGGGACATATAAAAAGTAGTGATTCATGTGACATATAAACATTAAACTGAAAGTTCCAAAGAAATTACAATAGGTATATTAGGACTATAACTCTCAGACTTCCCCAAGTCCCTATCCATTCTCATAAACATTGATTTATTCTACTTTATCTTTAAAGCTTTGACAAATAGAAAAGTTTGAAAACCCATTCTGAAGTATTCCCACTGTTTCCATTATTTGCAGCTCACCGTGCCTCCCTGATTCTTCTCACTCTAAACTCATTTTAAATGCATTATTCACCCAGTTAAAATTTTAACTCACTAAGGGATATACAGGAACTCGCCCTACCATCCTTGCAACTTTTCTGTAAATCTAAATTTATTTACTCTATATATTTCAAACCACTAAACTATAAACTACATGAGGGTAGGTATTTTAGCTTGTTTTGGTTATTACTACTTCCCCAGACCCTTCCTTGAGCACTGCTTCACTCATAGTAGGTATTCAATAGATTTTTTTGGTTAAATTAAAATGAAATAAAATTTTAAATAATTTTAATGTCTCTGAGAAAAGTTGAAATAGAGTTAAAAGAAGCATTTTTTTATTCTTACAGATTCATCTTTGCAAACTGTTCTCCAATGAAATATATATATATATTTTTAAATTACAGTGACATACAACATTATATTAGTTTCATGCATATATCACAAAGATTGGATATTTACATACTTTATGAAGTGACCACCCCAATAAGTCTAGTATTCATCTGGTACCATACATACTACAATATTATTGACTATATTCCCTATGCTGTACTTTACATCACCATGGCTAGTTTTATAACTGACAATTTGTACTTCTTAATTCTTTTCACCTTTTTCACTCATCTCTCCAACCTCCTATACAGTGACCATCAACTTGTTCTCTGTATCTATGAGTTTGCTTTTGTTTTGCTTGTTCATTTATTTTGCTTTCGGATTTCAAATATAAGTGAAATCATATGGCACTTGTCTATATCTGTCTAACTAATTTCTCTATATCAATCCACATTATAACAAATGGCAAGATTTCATTCCTTTTTACAGCTGAGTAATTAATATTCCCTTATATGTATGTAGCACTTCTTCTTTAACCACTCATCTATTGATGGACACTTAGGTTGATTCCACACCTTGGCTAATGTAAATAATGCTTCACTGAACATAGGGGTACATATATCTGTTCAAATTTGTGTTTTGGGATTTCTTTGAATAAATACCCAAAAGTGGAATTACTAGGTCTTATGTTAGTTCTATTTATTTTTTTGAGGAACATCCATACTGTTTTCCATAGTGGCTGCACCAATTTACAATCCCACCAACAGTGCATGAGAGTATCCTTTTCTCTACATCCTTGCCAACACTTGTTTTTTGTTAATTTATTGATAATAGCCACAAAAAGAAGTGTTATTATTATGAAGCATTAAACCATAATCTTTTCCAAATGTCTTGATTTGTAGGCTTCAAACAATTACAGAAATGAGGTGCTGGAAAAGAACTCTTTTCTTCTCCTAACAGTCTCTAGAAGTCATTGAATTGGGCCTATGGAAGAGCCTAGAGGTGAAGTAAGCAAAACTGAGAAAAGAAATGAGACAACATGGTATAAAAAGACATGAAAATAGGGAAAAAGAATGAGTAAAAAAGAATGAGAAAAAAAGACACCGAAAAGCTAACCCTTGTGCTATCCAATTTGTAAATGTAAAGAGAGTAAGGTAAAACCTTACCTTAGAGAGGGAAATGATAATTTTTTTAAATGAAGATGATGGAATAAATAGGGAGAATAAAAATACTGACTTTTTGCATTAAGAAAAGCAATGGGAAATATTAAAGAATTTTTGCAAGCTTAAAGTATAGGGAACAATGTCTCTGTAGGTTTGCATTTTATGAAGCAGTTTATGAGTCTTTCAAGGTGCTTTAAAGGGGACTATGAAACAGCCATATTTTCTGAAAGGGAACATCAGCAAAACTTCCTTACTGAAAAAGTATATTAGAACAGTTCTCCCAAATCACCAAATAAATTGTTGATTCTACTAGATGGTAGGAGAGGGAGAATCAGTTAAGGATAATATTCAGTTTAAAACCAGCCTGGTTTTTAAAAACCATAAAGTATTCAACACATCATTCAATTTATCTTCAAAATTGTGAGTAGACAGTATAAAACTTTAGTCAATAAATTGTGAATGCATAAATGTATCTGTTTATATATGTATATGTTCTGCACTAAGTCATTTCAGAAGAGAAAAATCAATGAGAAAAAACAGCCTGGAAAGAGAAGTAAAGAGAGAAGTAAAAAGAGAACGGAAAGGGATATGGGAAGGGGAAAGAAAAGAGGCAAGAAACAGAAAAAAAACTCTCTGGGATGAGCACATACAAATGGAGGAACATACAAAACACAAAAAGTAGCATTCTGAGAGACTCAAAACAAATTTTTTTTAACAAAAGGAGAAAGAAAAAAAGAATGACACTCTTAAAAAAGTAAAATAACAAATAGGAAATCCTCAGTACAGCCCAAACAAGAAATCAGGTAGTCTCATTTTCTGCGCACTTGAGCTTAATGTTTGAGTATAAATGTAATCATTTCCTTTGGAAATATTTATTAATTTTTTTGCTTTAATATTTATTATATTTTTTCCATTATCATTTAGACCCCTTAACTCCACAATCCCCAGCAATCACCACACTGTTGTCCATGTCCGTAAGTCCTCATCCTTTTTGCTCAATTCCTTCATCCCTTCACTCCCTCCCAACCTGCTGTCATCCTGCTCTACATCTATGAGTTTGTTCCCATTTTCATTGTTAGTTCAATTTGTTCCTTAGATTCCACATGAGTGAAATCATGTGGTATTTGTCTTTTCCCAACTGCCTTATTTCACTTAGCACAATGTCCTCCAGTTCTATCCATATAATCACAAAGCATAAAATTTTCTTCTTTTTTACAACAAAGTAATATTCCATCATGTAAATGTCTCATACTTGCTGTATCCACTCATCTACTGATGAACACTTGGGGTTTCTTTGGATATATTCCCAGAAGTGGGATCACGGGGTAACAAGACAGAACCATTTTTAATTTTTTGACATATCTCCATACCGCTTCCCACTGTGGCTGCACCAATCTGCATTCCCACCAACAGTACAAAAGGGTTTCCCTTTCTCCACATCTTCACCAGCACTTGTTCTTTATTGATTTATTTTCGATAGCCATTCTGACAGGTATGAGATGGTATCTTATTGTGGTTTTAATTTGCATTTCTCTGATGATTAGTAACATTGAGCATCTTTTCATGTCCATTGGCCCTATGTATGTCCTCATTGTAGAAGTGTCTGTTCAGGTCTTTTGCTCACTTTTTTAACTGGGCTGTTTGTTTTGTTTGGTATTGAGTTTGGTAAGTTCTTTATAAATTCTGGATATTAACACCATATCGGATGTATTGGCAAATATGTTCTTCCATTCTACAGGTTGTCTTTTTATTAGGTTGCTGATTTCCTTTGCTTTGCAATAACTTATTAGTATGATGTAGTTCCATTTGTTTATTTTTTCTTTTCTTTTCCTTACCTGGGGCGATATAGCTGAGATTTTGCTGCCTATGTTTTCTTGTACGCTTTTTATGGTTTCGAGTCTAACATTTAAGTCTTTGATCCATTATGAATTTTTTAAATATGCTTTATTGATTATGCTGTTACAGTTGTCACACTTTCTTTTCCCTTTGTTCCCCACCACCAGTGACCCCCTCTCCTTCCAGTTGCCCCCTCCTTAGTTTATGCCGATTGGTTGTACATATAGTTCTTTTCAACATCTTCCTGTCTACTCCACTCCTTCCTACTATGCTTCTTAATTCCTGTACCATCTCCTCCCATTCCCCACTACCTGTTCCATGCTGACCTCCCCCCATAATGTTCCCCATACCTATAATTCTTTCCCACTCTCATTGCCTACCTAGTTTGCCTTTGTTTCAGTTCCTTAGCTTCTGTTGTTGGTTGTTGTGATACAGTTTTCATTTTAATGTTCATAGTTTTGATCCTCTTTCTCCTAAACAAGTCCCTTTAATATCTCACGTAACAGTGGTTTGGATCTGATGAACTCCTTCAGTTTTACTTTGTCCTGGAAACACTTTCTCTGCCCTTCTATTCTGAATGACAGTTTTGCTGGATAGAGTAATTGTGGCTGTAGGTTTTTGCTTTTCATTACTTTGAATATTTCTTGCCAGTCCCTTCTTGCCTGCAGAGTCTCCTTTGAGAAATCAGCTGATAGTCTAATTGGGACCCCTTTGTATGTAAGTCTCTTCTTCTCTCGCTGCTTTTAAAGTTTCTCTTTATCCTTAATTTTTGACATTTTGATTACAATATGTCTTAGTGTGGTTATCCCTGGGTACAGTTTTTTTTTTTTGTTTGTTTGTTTGTTTTTTGAACTTTCTGTGCTTCCTGGACCTGTAAGTCTTATTTCCTTCCCCAAGTTAGGGAAGTTCTGCTTCATTATTTTTTCACATAATTTTTCAATTTCTAGTTCTTCTTCTTCACCTTCTGGCAACCCTATGATTTGGATGTTGGCCCGCTTACAGCTGTCCCATAGGTTTCTGAGCATCTCCTCATTTTCCCCACTTTTTGTTTCCTCTTTCTGCACTGGTTGACTGTTCCTTCCCTATGTTTCGATTTGTTGATTTGATCCCTGGTTTTCTTGCTCTCGCCACTAGTTCTGTATGCGTTTTTGTTCATTTCAGCAAGACAACCTTCATTCCTTCCACATCTTGTTTAAGATCTGCTATTAGGTCTGTAAGCATTTATATAACCAAAGCTCTGAACTGTGCCTCAGAAAGAGTTCCTATCTGCTCCTTCATTAGATTAGATATTTGCTATCCAGTCAGCTGCATCACTGGGATCTCTATCATGATCTGTGCCATCCTGACAGTTTTGTGTTTAGCTTTGCTTCCTGGGAAGGGCTGTCCCACCACCTACACTATAGAGGGCAGAGCCCCGTGCACTCATCACAACCTGGTAACCCTTCTCACCACGCTGTGGTGTTTTCTGTGGGGGCAGGGATCCAAGATGGATTTCTGCCGTTCACTCTCTGCTGAGAGACCAGGAACCTCCTCCTCCATCCCCACCCCTTCTGGGCCTCACAGTCTGAGGCAATGGGGGTCTGCCTTCCCTGGCATTGGAATCGCAAGCTGACGGGTCTTGTCTGCAGCTGGGGGTGCTCCCCAGGCGCTTCTCGCCTCCCCTTAAATACAGATGTCTGTGCTTACCGCCATCCCGCTGCCATTGCTGCTGCTGCCCCACCAACACAGCTTGACCTCTGTGCCCCGGCCTCACCCCTCCTACCCATCCAGACGAGCACCGCCTCTCTATAACTTCATACTTTGGACCTCCATTTACTTTCTGGAACTTCTGGTTATTTCTGGTTTTGCGGTAGTTGTATTCCTTCTTAGCTGTGGAGGGAGATGGAGCATGTCAGTCTAGTCCTCCATCTTGGCAGGAAGTTTCCTGTGTGTGTTTGCCTGTGTCTTAGGTAGAGCTGTTGCTCCTGTTATGTTGTAAGGGGCAGAGCCTTAGGGATTTGTCAGTACAGGGCGACATGTTTCACCACGTTGTGGCGCTGTATGTGGGGGAGGGGTCTGAGGAGTTACAATGCCACTTACCCAGCACTCGCCCCTTTTCCAGGCATTTCTACCACTTCCGTATGGAACTGGTGCCTCTCTGGCTGTTGCTATGGTTGTCATTCCCAGAGTGGGTGGGTCTTCGGATGTTCTAGGACTGCGGTGGCCCTTTAAACAAGCAGACTATGCTGAGAGACTGGAAGTTTCTGCCTCCACCCCAACCCCCACTGGTTTGCACAGTCAGAAGCAATGAGGCTTGATTTTCCCTGGTGCTGGGACTGTGAACTGCGCAGTTGGGTGAGGAGTTGGGAATGTTCCCCAGGTGTCCCTCCTGACTTTTTAAAACGTGTGACTGTGCTTTTTGCTGGCCTGCTGCTGCCACCACTGCTGCCACCACCACACCATGTCCTCTCTTCACTGGCTCTGCCCCTCCTACCTGTCTGGATGAGTATTTCTTCTTTATATCTTTGTTTGCTGGACTTCCATGCAGTTTGATTTTCTGGAACTTCTGGTTGTTTCTAGTTTTGAAGTCGTTGTGTTCCTTCTTAGTTGTGGAGGGAGACACAGTGTGTCTGTCTACGCCTGCATCTTGGCAGGAAGTCTCTCCCATTTTGAATTTATTCTCATGTGTTGTGTAAGAAATGGTCTAGTTTCATTTTTCTGCACATATCTGTCCAAGTTTCTGAACACTGTTTATTAAACTATTTTAGCCCATTGTATGTGCTTGCTTCCTCTGTCAAATACTAATTGACTATAAAGGTATGGGTTTATTTCTTGACTCTCTATTCTGTTTCATTCATCTATGTGTCTGTCTGTTTTTATGCTAGTACCATGCTGTTTTGATTATTATGGCCTTTCAGTATAGTTTGATATTAGGCAGCATGGCCCCTCCAATTTTATTCTTCTTTTGATCACTTTGGTATGCAGGGCCTTTTGTGGTTCCATATATTTTAGAAACATTATTCTAGTTCTGTGAAATACCTAATTGGAATCTTGATAGGAATTGCATTGAATCTATAGATTGCTTTGGGTATTATGGACATTTTAATGATGTTAATTCTTTCTATCCATGAACATGGTATGTGCTTCCACCTATTTGTATCTTCTACAAATTCTTCAGTGTCATAATTTTCTGAGTACAGGTCTTTACATCCTTGATTAGGTTTATTCCTAGGTATTTTATTCTTTTTGTAGCAATTGTGGATGGGATTATTTTCTTAATTTCCCTTTCTGTTAGTTCATTAGTGGCATATAAAAATGCAACTGATTTCTGGATATTGATTTTGTATCCTGCTACTTTGCTGAATTTTTTTTATCAGTTCTAGTAGTTTCTTGGTGAAATCTTTGGGCTTCTCTGTGTACAGAATCATGTGATCTGAAAACAATAATAATTTTACTTCTTCCTTTCCAACTTGAATGCCTTTTATTTCTTCTTCTTGTCTGATTGCTGTGGCTAGGATGTCCAGTACTATGTTGAATAAAAGAGATGAAAGTGGACATCTCTGTTTTGTTCCTGATCTTAAGGAGAACACTTGTAGTTTTTGCCCATTGAGTATAACGCTGGCAGTAGGTTTGTCATATATGGCCTTTATTATGTTTAGGTATGTTTCCTCAAATCCCAATTTGCTGAGGTCTTTTTTATCATAAATAGGTGGTGAATTTTATCAGATGCTTTTTCTGCATCTATTGATATGATCATGTGGTTTTTATCCTTCGTTTTGTTTATGTGGGGTATCACAATTGTTGATTTGTGAATATTGTACCAACTGGCATCCCTGAAATAAATCCTATTTATCATGGTCTGTGATCTTTTAAAGGTATTGCAAGGTCTGGATTATTACTATTTTGTTGAGGATTTTAGCATCTATGTTCATCAGGGATAGTGGCATATAATTTTCTTTTTATTTAGTGTCTTTATCTGGATTTGGAATTAGGGTAATGCTGGCATCATAAAATGAATTTGGGAGCCTTCCCTCCTCTTGAATTTTATGAAATAGTTTGAGAAGGAGAGGTGTTAATTCCTTTCAGAATGTTTGGTAAAATTCACCTGTGAAGCCATCTATTCCAGGGCTTTTTTTTGTTGGGAGTTTATTTTATTACTGCTTCAGTTTCACTAGGTGTAGTCTGTCTATTTGGATTCTCTGATTCTTCCTGATTTGGTTTTGGAAGATTTTATGTTTCTAGGAATTTATCCATTTTGACCAGGTTGTCCAGTTCCCTGGCATATAGTTGTTCATAATATTTCCTTACAATGCTCTGTATTTCTTTGGTGTCAGTTGCTTCCTCTACTCTTTCATTTCTGATTTTATTTATTTGGGTTATTTATCTTTTTCTTGATGAGTCTGGTTAAAGTTTTGTGAATGTTGTTTATCTTTTCACAGAACCAGCTCTTGGATTCATGATATTTGTATTGTTTTATTAGACTCTGTTTTATTTCTGCTCTTATTTTTACTATTTGCTTCCTTCTACTCATTTGTGCTTTGTTTGTTTTTCTTTTTCAAGTTCCTTTAAGTGTGAAGTTAAATTGTTTATTTGAGCGTTTTCTATTTTTTTTTTTTTAATAGGCCTGTAATGCTATGAATTTCCATCTTAGGATTGCTTTCCCTGTGTCCCTCAGAATTTGGATTGTTCTGCCCTCATGTTCATTTGTTTCAAGGTATGTTTTGATTTATTCTTTGATCTCATTGTTGACCCATTAATTGTTTAATAACATGTCATTTAGCTTCCATGTCGTTGCATGATTTTCAGTGTTCTTCAGATTGATTTCTAGTTTCATACCATTGTGGTCAGAAAAGATGCTTGATACGATTTCAACCTTCTTAAATTTAATAAGATTTGTTTTTTGTCCTATCATGTGGTTAATCCTAGAAAATGTTCCACGTACACTTGAAAAGTATGTACATTCTGCTGCTTTAGATGAAATACTCTGAAGATATCAACTGAATCCATTTGATCTAGTATGTCGTTTAAAGCTGCTCTCTTCTTTTTATTTTCTCTCTGGAAGATCTTTCCATTGAAGTTAATGGGGTGTTAAAATTCCCAACTGTGAATGTATTTCTGTCCATATCTCCTTGTATGTCCATCAAGATTTGCTTCCCATACTTACGTGCTCCTGTGTTGGGTGTGTAAATGTTTACTAGGGTTAAATCCTTTGTTGGGTTGTTCCCTTTATCATTATGTAGTGTCCTTTGTCTCACTATAGCCTTGGTTTTAAAGTCTTTTTTTTTTTTTTAAATATAAGTACTGCTACCACAGCTTTTTTTTCCCTTTCCATTTACAGGAAATATTCTTTCCATCCCTTTACATTTAATCCGTGTGTATCTTTCAATCTGAGATAAGTCTCTTGGAGGAAGCATATATATGAGCCTTGTTTTCTTTTTTCATTCACTTAACCTATGTCTCTTGGTTGGAGCATTTAAGCCACTTACATTTAAGGTGATTATTGATAGATACATATTTAGTGCCATTTTATTGTTAGACTATTTTCCTCTTTTTTCTTTCTTTCTCTTTTGCTTCTTCCTCTTAAAGCAAGCCCTTTAACATTTGTTGCAGTACTGGTTTGGTGTTAACAAACTCCTTTAGCTTTTTCTTGTTTGGGAACCTCCTTATTTTTCCTTAGGTTTAAATGATAGCCTTGCTGGGTAAAGTAGACTTGGTTGTAGGTCCCTGTTTTTCATCACCTTGAATATTTCACACCACTCCCATCTGGCCTGAAATGTTTCTGTTGAGAAATCAGATGACAGTCTAACTAGTGTTCCCTTGTATGTAACTACCAGCTTTTCTCTTGTGGATTTTAGGATTCTTTTCTTGTTTTTAAGCCTTGTCATTTTAATTATGATGTGTCTCAGCATAGGCCTCTTTGGGTCCAACTCGTTTGGGACTCTCTGAATTCCTGGACTCGTGTGTCCTTTTTCTTCATCATATTAGGGAAGTTTTCAGTCATTATTTTTCAAATAGATTCTTGATCCCTTTCTCACTCTCTTTTCCTTTGGTATTCCCATGATGTGGATGTTGTTATGCTTCATGTTATCCAAAATGTTTCTTAAGCTCTCTTCATTTTTTAAATTATTTTTTTTGTGTGTGCTGCTCTACCTGGGTGTTTCATTCTACCTTGTCTTCCAAATCACAGGTTTGATCCTCTGATGTATCTAGTCTACTGTTTATTCCTTCCAGTGTGTTATTTCTCTCAGGTATTGCATTCTTTATTTCAGACTGGTCTTTTTTTATGGTTTCTGTCTTTCTTCATGATGTTGAGTATCCTTATAATCATTACTCTAAACTCTCTGTTTGATAAATTGCTTGCCTCCATTACATGTAGTTCTTATTCTGGAGAATTCTTTTGTTCTTTCATTTCAGGTCTGTTTCTTTGTCTTCCCATTTTAGCTGCCTCTTTGTATTTTCTGCCTTAGTTGTTAAACTAATCATGATATAGCCTTAAGCTGTCTGTCATCAGCACCCTGGCCTAAGCACCACAGGGTGGGGCTAAGTAATTCCTACAGGGTCAGCTATTACTTCTCCTCAGGCTGATGCCACTTGCAGAGGAGTGCCTGAAAAATATGGCTTCTGCAGTATGGGGATGACTCAGCACAGGGACCCTGGTGCCCATTTCTTCAGTTCTGTCCCTAGAACCACCAACCCCAGAGCCTCTGCAAGCATTTCTAGCCCACTCTGCCTTCCCTCTGCCAGATCCAGGGTAAGTGGCTACAGAAGAAACTTTGTGTGTAGGCCTTTTAAGGGGCTCTCTGCCTCTTCAGCCATCTCTTTCTGGCAGACAGAAGCCCTGCTGCTTTTCATAGCTGGGTATTATCTGGGTTCATTTCTAGCTCTGGTGCTACAGGCTGGGGAGCCAAGCTTGGGGTTTAGACCCCACATTTATCATAGGGTCCCCCCAGCTGCTGAAATATCCCTTTAGAACTTCAGCTGCTGCCCATGGGAACCCAGCCAGCCCTCTCATGCCTTCTCTGAGCTCCCTACCAGTTTCATTAGAGAGAATTGGTTTCTTCTGTTTGTCCTTGGTCATAAGGCTTCTCTAGCTAGTGTTCAGTTGCTTATTCAGGATGCTTTCTCTACAATTTAGCAGTAATTCCAGACTGGTTCTGGGAGGAAGTTAATGTAACTTCCACTTACTCCTCTCCCACCTTGGATCTGACATTTATTAATTTTTAAACCATTGTTCAAAGAGTATCATCTCTACTTAAATGCTCAGTTCAAAATTAGGAGAATCACAGTATACTACGTAGGGATTTTGGTATCTGAAGAATTATTCTTCAGACCATGATAGCTAAACTCATAGCAATACTATCGGTTACTTTTTAATTGATTTTATAAGTGAGCTTATAACATAAGATTTTTTAGATAAGACACAAAACCATGAATCATAAAATAATTGATAAATGGGACTTCATCAAAATTAAATTTTTTTGCTATGTGAAAATCACTGTTAAGAAAATGAAAATGCAAGCTACAGATTAGGACAAACTATTCATAATATGTATATCTGACATATATACCTCTAACTCTTGCAATTCAGTAAGAAAACAACCCAACTAAAATTTGCCAAAATGTTGACACAAGCATGTCACAAGAGGAATATATTACAGAGGCCTGTAAGTATATAAAGACATCTCTTTTTTTTAATGTGTTTTATTGATTATACTGTTACAGTTGTACCAATTTCCCTTCCCTCTGCTCCCCTCCATCCAGTGGTCCCCCTCCCTCCAGTTGTCCCCCCGTTTTAGTCCATGTCCATTGGTTGTACATATAGTTCTTCTCAACCTCTTCCTGTCTACTCCATTCCCTCCTACTATGCTTAATTCCTACACCATCTCCCTCCCTTACCCCCTTACCCCTCCCTGCTGACCTCCCCCCCATATGTTCCCCATACCTATAATTCTTTTCCCACTTTCATTGCCTACTTAGTTTGCCTTTGTTTCAAGTCCCTAGCTTCTGTTGTTGGTTCTTGTGTTGCAGTTTTCATTTTAGTGTTCATAGTTTTGATCCTCCTTTTTCTAAACCAGTCCCTTTAACATCTCATATAATATTGGTTTGGATCTAATGAACTCTTTCAGTTTTATTTTGTCCTGGAAGCACTTTCTCTGCCCTTCTATTCTGAATGACAATTTCACTGGATAGAGTATGCATGGTTGTAGGTTTTTGCTTTGCATTACTTTGAATATTTCTTGCCAGTCCCTTCTTGCCTGCAGAGTCTCCTTTGACAAGTCAGCTGATAGTCTAATTGGGACCCTTTTGTATATGATTCTTTTCTTCTCTCTTGTTGCTTTTAAGATTCTCTCTTTATCTTTAACTTTTGACAATTTGATTATAATGTGTCTTGGAGTGGTTCTCCCTGGGTCCAGTTTTTCTGGAACTCTCTTGCCTCCTGGACCTGTAAGTCTATTTCCTTCCCCAAGTTTGGGAAATTCTGCTTTATTATATTTTCACTTAATTTTTTAATTTCTAGTTCTTATTCTTCGCCCTCTGGCAATCCTATAATTCTTATGTTCGATCTCTTATAGCTGTCCCAGTGGTTTCTGATCCTCCTCTCACTTTCCTTGCTTCCTGATTCCTCTCTCCATACTGGTTGACTATTTGTTCCTTCTCTATGTTCCGGTTTGTTGATTTGAACTCTGGATTTTATTTCCTCACCATTTGTCTCGTATGTGTTTTTGTTTTTTTCAGTATGAGTGGTTTTCAGTCCTTTCTCATCTTTTTCCAAATCTTTTGTTAATTCTGTAAGCCACCTAATAACAATGGCTCTGAACTGAGCCTCTGACAGGTTTCTTATTTGTTCATCTGTCAGATTCTTCATCTGTTGCCTGGTGAGCTGTTCCACCAGGATTTCTATAGTTCTCTGCCTCATTTTGACAGATGCGTTTTGCTTTTTTGGGCCAGCTATAGGAGGCAGTGCCTGTATACTCGTCACAACCAGGCAATTGGCGGGGATCCGCAACCTTTTTCACAGCGCTGTGGCGCTTTGTGGTCACTACCCAGCAACTGGGGGCGGTCCAGCAACCTTTTTCGCCGCGCTGTGGAGCTTTGTCATCACTGCCCAGCGACCAGTGGCAATCCGAAACCTATTTCGCAGCGCTGTGGCGCTTTTTGTGGGGGAGGGGGTTCAAGATGGATTCCTGCCATTATTCTCTGCTAGGAGACTCGGATCAGTCCTCCCACCCTCTGGGCCTCACAGTCTGAGGCAATGCGGTGGCTGCTCTTCCCAGCATTGGGGTCGAGAGCTGCTGGGGCTCGACTGCAGCCAGGACTGCTCTCCCTGCCACTGTCCCTGGTCCTACTGCAAACAGCACCGCCCACTTTCGCTTTTCTTACCTGCCCGATGAGCGTTGCTGGTTTATAACTTCAAAAGTTGGGCTTCCATGTAATTTTATTTTCTGGAATTTCTAGTTATCTTTTGTTTTGAGGTAGTTGTATTCCTTTCTAGTTGTAGAGGGAGACCGAGTGTGTCAGTCTAAGCCTCCATCTTGGCCAGAAGTCCTATATAAATACTTCTTAACATCATTAGTCATCAGAGTGTTATAAATTGAAACCATAATGAGGTATCATTACATACCCAGTAGAATGGAGATAATTAACAGAACTGAAAATGCCAAGTGTTGATGAGATATGGAACAACTAGAACTCTCATATATTGCTGCTGAGAGTGTAAAATGGTACAACCATTTTGGAAAACAGTTTGATAGTTTCTTATAACATTAAATATATACTTACTGTAAGACCCATCCATTTCACTCCTAGGTGGTTACCCAAAAGAAATGAAAACTGTTTCTACACAAAGGCTTATGCATAAGCATTGACAATTGCTTTATTCATCATAGCCAGGAAGTGAAAACTACCCTAAGGTCCACTGACATTGTATGGCTACTCAAAGTATGGCATATAGAAGCAACACATAGATAAACTTCAAAACTTAGTGAGCAAAAGAAACCAGATACAATAGAGTATATACACCACATGATTTCATTTTTATTAAATTCTAGAAAAGGTTAAAGAAGCTATAGTGCCAGAAAGCATATCAGTGGTTGTCTGAGCTTATGGATATGGCAAAGTGAATTGAGACTGACTGACTGACTAAACAGGGACACAAATAAACTTTTGTAGATGATAGAATTTTTCTATATCTTTACTGTTAGTGGTGGTTATGTGGGTGTAAACATGTCAAAACTCATTGAACTATATACTTATAATGAATACATTTTACTTTATAAATTAATACTGCTATAAATTAAAAAATCAGTTTGTAAGAATCCAATATTTCTAATAAATAGAAATAGGAGTAAAAATGTCCTAAAAATGAAACATTTTGAGAACTGGAAATATTTTTAAAATATTTAAATCTAAAATAGTTTTACATTTTCTATTTAACACTTTTGAATTATTGTACTTAGCCAGTATTAATTATTGAAGAATGAGTAAATAGGTATACAATGTTGCAATTTATTTTCAAAATACACATTGCTCTTTGCTTCATTAATTTATTCAACAAGCATTTATTGATCATGGGATGAATACTAAGAACAGTAATAGATAATGAAAATTCAGAGTCATATGACATTGGTTGCTCTCAACTAGTTTAGAGTCTGGTAGAAAAAAGAGACAGGGAGAGACTTTCGGCCAAGATGGAGGCCTAGTCTGACAGGCTGCATCTCCCTCACAACTAAAAAGGAATACAACTACCACAAAACCAGAACTAACCAGAAGTTCCAGAAAATAAAGCTACATGGAAGTCCAACATATGAAGTAATAAAGAAGTGGTGCTCGTCCGGACAGGTAGGAGGGGTGAAGCTGGGGTGGAGAGGTCAAGCTGTGCTGGCGGTGGCTGAAGCTACAGTGATGGGCAACGGGACTGTGGTAAACACAGACACCCGTATTTAAGGGGAGGTAAGAAGTGCTAGGGGAGCACCCCTGGCTGCAGCCCAGACCCATCAGCTTGCGATTCCAACGCCGGGGAAGGCAGACCCCCATTGCCTCAGACTGTGAGGCTCAGAGGGCGTGGGGAGTAAGGAGGAGGCTCCCCATCTCTCAGCAGAGAGTTGAACAGCAGTAATCCATCTTGGACTCCTGCCCTCAAACAAAGTGCCACAGTGTGGTGAGAAGGGTCGCCTGGTAGTGACGAGTGCACAGGGCTCTGCCCACTATAGCGCAGGAGGTGTGATAGCGCCACCCAAGAAGGAAAGGTAAACAAACCTGTCAGGACGGCAGGGATAATGATAGAGATACCAATCATGCAGCTGACAAGAAAGCAAATACATGAATTAATGGACGAACAGATAGATAATCTTTCTGAGACTCAGTTCAGAGCTATAGTTACAAGATAGCTTACAGAAATAACAGCAGGACCTAATCAAGACAGGGAAGGAATAAAGGCTAGTCCTGCTGAAATGAACAAAAATACATTCGAAACAAGTGGTGAGGGAAGGAAAACCAGGAATCAAATCAACAAATCAGAACATAAGAAAGAAACAAACAGTCAACCAGTGCAGAAAGAGGAAACAAAAAGTGAGGAATACGAGGAGAAGCTCAGAAACCTCTGGGACAACTATAAGAGAGCGAATATCCAAATTATAGGGTTGCCAGAAGGTGAAGAAGAAGAACTAGAAATTGAAAAATTATGTGAAAAAATAATGAAGCAGAACTTCCCTAACTTCGGGAAGGAAATAGACTTACGGGTCCCAGAAACACAGAGAGTTCCAAAACAACTGGACCCAGGGAGAACCACACCAAGACACATTAGAATCAAAATGTCAAAAATTAAAGATAGAGAATCTTAAAAGCAGCAAGAGAGAAGAAGAGAATTACATACAAAGGGGTCCCAATTAGACTATCAGCTGATTTCTCAAAGGAGACTCTGCAGGCAAGAAGGGACTGGCAAGAAGGGACTGGCAAGAAATATTCAAAATAATGAAAAGCAAAAACCTACAGCCACGATAACTCTATCCAGTGAAGTTGTCATTCAGAATAGAAGGGCAGAGAAAGCGCTTTCAGGACAAAATAAAACTGAAGGAGTTCATCAGATCCAAACCACTGTTACGTGAGATATTAAAGGGACTTGTTTAGGAGAAAGGGGATCAAAACTATGAACATTAAAATGAAAACTGTATCACAACAACCAACAACAGAAGCTAAGGAACTGAAACAAAGGCAAACTAGGTAGGCAACGAGAGTGGGAAAATAATTATAGGTATGGGGAACATTATAGGGGGAGGTCAGCATGGAGCAGGTAGCGGGGAATGGGAGGGAGATGATGCAGGGATTAAGAAGCATAGTAGGAAGGAGTGAAGTAGACAGGAAGATGTTGAAAAGAACTATATGTACAACCAATGGGCATGGACTAAGGGTGGGGAACAACTGGAGGAAGAAGGGTCACTAGGTGAAGGGGAGAAGAGGGAAAAGAAATTGGGACAACTGTGACAGCATAATCAATAAAATATATTTTTTTAAAAAGAGAGAGGGAAATGATCAGAAAGGGAACATGGAGAGACCTATTGAGGCCTACAACTATCCATAGAAGTGTCAGGTGGTGTGGTCGCATAAAGTCAGAGTATAGGTGTATTAAAACAACTAAGGTAAGCCCAAGACAGAGTCACTCTGCTGAGCTCCCACATCAGCAAACCAAAATTTAGCTAAGTTTTTATGCTCAGTTCTCTAGAAAAGGAAGGCCTAAGTCAACCAGTCAGAGCTTGCTTGCCCAGCACAAGTTACCAGACCCAGCTTCAAGACTTCTCTTCACTCCATTTAAGGGGAGTAAACCTGCTTTAGCCAATCAGCAAATGCCCAGTATAACTTCCTTGTTCCTGATCACTTTGTTTTATAAAAAATCTCTTGGTTAATAGAACTCTTCCAAGCTTCTATCTGTTAGATTGGATGCTGCCCTATTCATGAATCACTGAATAAACCCAATGACATCTTTTCAAAATTTATAATTTTTGGATTTTTCCTTTAACAGATGAGAATGCTACTAAACCAATGGGATCCAAGTGGAGGAGGGAAAGAAATTAAGCCATGAGGAATCCTCTAAAGAGAAAGAAAATTAGAGGTCATTCTGGACTAGTTGTGTGGTTGAAAGAGTAGCTCCACAAGCACAGAGAAGTAAGAAAGCTAGCAGGACAGCAGGACAGATTCCTTGGTCTGAGGTTTCACCTGTGGAGCCCTTCTAGATGACAACAGGGTCTTAGGAGTGCCCCTGTGAGTGACTGCTGAACAATTAGCAGAGAGGGAGTAAAAGAACTCTGGAGTGAAGTGTCAGGGCTGTTGCAGTCATCCTGGATGGTGGGTAGACAGAGAGGTGAAGAGAATGAACCATACAGCTTGGCTTCTATAAGGGACGGTGTTGGGAGAGAGATGTTCCTAGATATATCTAAAGAGGAAATAGCTTCAAGATCTTTCAATAAGCTAATAATGATGAAGTAGCGTGATAACATTTGGAAATTGATGGTTTTCAGAGTTAGTAATTGATTTTTCACCACTTTATGTAACAATGGTAGACATTAAACTGAATCTTGACATTTGAATTTTAAAATAAATGCTTGATATGCCAAGTAGGGAGTAACCTTGGAAGCCAAAGTTTTTAATTAATTACAAGAGCAGAAGGATAAACTTTTCTGAGTCCTAGCCAAAGCTTTCTGAGTCCTAGCCTCAAGGTTAAATTGGTAAGAGTAGGAGAGAAAAGCAGGAAAAAGCATAGCCAGAAAAGAAAGGAGTAGGAGAGAGGCAGGAAAAAACAAAGCACCCCCAACGAAATATTTTACATTTGATTTGTTTTCTTTGAAAATTCATTCTGGGCTTAGGGACTAGATGTATTTTTTTTTTTTTAATTAGGAAGGATAAGACAAATTTAAAAGGGCCTCCAAAAAAGAAGACTGTCAAATGGCTGTGTCCCGACCCTGGTCAGTCCATGGAAAGGTGGATCCTCAAAGGGGAAATGACTGAGAACCCAGATGAATTTGGAGAAATCACAAGACTTTAATCTGACTGCTGAGGAAAGAGTGAAGATAGTGTCCAGGAAAAAACATCCAGCCTAAGAGAAAGTCTTATAAGAGTTTATTTGAATCAAACAGATGACAATTTCTGGGAAGCAAAATCTCAAGGGTTTGAGAAAATATACCAGAAAATGGCAGTTTTGCAGCTATTTTATACTTTACAATCAAAGGAGGAGACATAAAGTGGTTACATAAACTTCATTGATGGTAGATTAAGGAGGCAGGAGAAAACAAAACTAGGGAAATCTCTGGGATTAGATAAAGAGTAAAAGGAAGAGACATATACTTTTTTCTTTTACACTGGTGGGTATAAGATAGTTAACAAGTGACATTTACAGCAGAGAGAGATTGTATTTGGCAACAAGATAACCATGAGGCGTTCTGGTGCTCTGGTGGAAGATTGTGCCCTGAGTGATCTGGGAAAAAAGGAAACTACTCTGACATTATAAAGGTGTGTTATCATAGATGCAAAAAAGACAATACACAGGCTCAGTTAAGGTAAAGATTGACCTTTGTCAAGGAAGATACTGGCCTATGGCATGACTACCTGCCATGACTTGCTTTTAGTTAGGAAATTGTATGTTTACACCACCCTATGTGGTTACTTTCGCTCTCTGAATTTGTAAGGCTTCCATGCAGGCCTCTCCTGAGCTTGTCAGGTTTAGTATGTGGCCCCTTTTCCATGTCCACAGAATCAAAGGAGACATAGGGGGTTACATGAAATTCATTGGTGGTAGATTAAGGAGGCAAAGCAAGAAAAATCTCTGAGACTGGATAAAAAGTAGAACAAAGAGACCTACTATAATGGGTGCAGAGTGACGGCCCCTGAAAATAGGAGAAAACCCCCACAATCCTTGATTTGGGGAAGGGAAGAGTAGATGGTACAGCATTTAAGATACATTGCATAACAACAGCAAGTTAATACCTGTGCCTTCATGAAAGGAAGAGAGCTGCTGCTTAGGACGAATTGTGTATATAACTGAGAATACTCAGGGACTCCTGACACAGCTGGGGGAGCTTATCTAGCATCTGCGTGAGAGGCAGGGAGCAGATTCCCACCACAGATGTCCATGCATTGCTGGGAACTTTTGTCCTGACTAAAGATGGCAGTTGAAAGAAAGTAAAAGATATAGGGGAACTGGCAAAAATGGCATATCATGGAAGGGGCCAGATATGAGGTCATGCAGGAAGTTCCAGGCCGAGCGTTTAAATGAGGGCAGGCTAAAAGAGAAGGCGGTCTGCCACAAAGTCTGGAGCATAAGAGAGGAGGTCTGCTGGGAGTTCGGAAGAAGCCATGTGGTCTGGAGTAAGGGGAAAAGAGTCACACAGTCTGGAATAAGAGAAGGGAGGAAGCCACATAGTCTGGTTAAAAAAGAAGACAGCAGCAGAGCTGGCAGAGTTCTGTGGGATCTTCCCAGCCACCAGATTCATGAGAGATGCTTGGACCTAAAATGTAGCTGGGAATGCTGAGCCACAGACTTCTGCTTTTCTGAAAGATGGTACCTCTGACTGGTATATTCTGAAACTGGCTTGGTCTGGCAAAGGGAATCAGGACTATGTGTTTTGGGGTGGTTTTAAAGGGAGCAGGACTTAATGGCAGAAGTCTGCCATTATTCTAAATCTGTATAACCTTTAAATAAACAACCCCTTTCCTTTTTCACCAAACTCTTGCATTGGGAATCATCCTTCTTGGTGGCAGGCAATCAAACCCCACAACAGTTCCAGACCAGCATTGGTGGGGTTCTGTCACAATACTTCTTTTACATTGGTGGGTACAGGATAGTTAACACATCACATAGAGATGGTAGGTGGGCAAAAAGGTAACTAGTTTAGTGCTCTGGTGTCTGTGTTTGTACGCTGAGGGGTCTGGAAAAGAGAACTACTCTGACATTTCAAGGTATGTTGCACAAAGACAATAGACAATTTCAAAGGTAAAGACTGACCTTTGTGAAGAAAGCTACAGGCATAGGACATGACTATCTACCATGTTCCACTTTTAGTTAAGAATTTGTACATTCAAACTACCCTGTGTGGTTACTTTCAGTCTCTGAGTTTGTAAGTCATCCATGCAAGCCTCCACTGAGTTTGTGAGGTTCAGTATGTGGCCCCTTCCGTATCCTCAACAGAGAATATATAAAATGGAGTCATTTTAACCAAGCTGCTAAAATTATTACCATTATAAAGGTTGAGGCATGAGGAGAAACTTCATTCTTATTCTAAATAGCCTCAGAACTTAAACATTTTTTAACTTTGCAGTCTTTTATCGGTGCCTGATTATATATCTGATTACTCCCTGAAGGACTCATGTATACATCCACCTGACGTTCATTATTCAGATTATCTAGTATCCACCAGACATGACTAGACCTCCTGGCACCCATCTTCTGAACCACCTAGCATTTGTCATCCTGACAGCCTGACATCTGACTGATAACCATCCTTGACCAATACTAAGGCTAAGAATGTAGGACTCAAGAATTAATTTTTTACTATAAGAACTTTCATCTTTTCTTTCTTCTTTGGAACAGTTCTGGGTTTTTGCCTAGCTGTGTTCCCAATTTGCAAAGTTTAAGACACTTGAATACATTTCTATCATTAATTTCTAGCAAGGCCTCTAGACTCTTTTTGAGTTCATTCAACACTTTCAAGGGTATGTATAGCTCAGAAAGACCTTGAGCCTCATGAAAATTTCCAGGCTGATGCCAGAGGGATAAAATAGCGATAGTGGAATGAATTGTCTGGGCAGGTAAACTTAAGGGCCACCTCCTATGTCCTTTCCAAAGCAGAGAACTCTCATATACATAGGAAGGCTTGGGCATTGTCAGAACATGGCGACAGCTGGACTGCCCACCTGGTCTTTTGAAATATGCAAATGAACTGTATGCAAATTAACCTGGACTTAATCTCTCCCATAGGAAATAAAAATGGATTTTGCTCGTTCTCAGAAGAAATGTTGATGGACCAAGCACAATATATTGACTGGCCTGGTGGGGTAAAAGCAGGGAGATGTAAATAACCTGCTGAATGTGTTGATGGGTAAACTCACCCTAACCACAATGTGTGTTTGGCAAAGTGTGGAGACAGCGCCTGCAAACAAACAAGCAGTCAATCCTTAAACACCCAGATGAATGATTGGGAGTTTTCACTCCCCCTTTCTCTTGTTCCTACAGGCCCTTGAGTTGGTCCAGGAGTTTCCTTTTTTTCTTTCATCCTCTTCTCTTCTCTCAATAAACCCGTTGTTTAACCCTTTGAGTGCCATGAGCAATTTGAAATTTGGATCAATATGAGAGAAAATTATATCAATATATAACCTGACATGCAAAAAGAGAACAAAACAAAATATGAATTATTCCATTGTTATTTACATTTATAGCCATCAAAAAATAAAAATAAAAAAGAATCGCTGGGAGTGACAGTGGCACTTTTGCGAAAATTTGTCAGTGTTGCTCACAGCGATGTTGGCATTCAAAGGGTTAATCCTACAATGGTCTCCAGGTGACTTCTCAGAGCAAGGCTACCTGCCAGGCATGTAGCCAGGACAGGTCTTGAGGTCTAAATAAGGAAGGCTCCAGAGGGATCAGAGGCCATAATGAGACATGGCCATCTAGGATGATGGGTCAGATCAAGTCCCACAAGCAAAGAACAAAGTCACATTTTAATAACTGCCAGGGCACAGCTAGTGTCTGCAAACTGAATGCTCCACACCCTTGAATTTAGATACAACCACCTCAGGGGAAAGGTGCAAAGTAGGAATTCTATATTAACTGGTATTTAAAATCCTAAATTTTACTCAGAGGTTTCTGAAATGACTGAATAATCAATCATTTTGACTGATTCTTCCTGGAAGTTACTAAATTAAGTTCTCTGCTATAAGACAAAATGATAAATAGATTAGCAGTAGTTATTTTTTTAAATCTTGTTTTCTCCATCTGAGAGTGTAGCCTATGAATCTTTACCAGTTTCACTAACATTTTTGAGTGCTTAATACATTCACACAGCAGTTTTGGCTGCCTAAATGCCATACCTTCCATTGTGCATAGCTTCCCCTCTCATCCAAGTCTAAGTTTAAATATTACTCCTATGACATTTTTTCTAACTAACCTTAGTATATCAAACCCCCACCACCACCTCATCCACCCCCGCACCCCCCACCATTTATTCTCTACCAAGGTCCTAGATTCATTACATTTATAACATTTTCCATAATTTCCTATGTCATAATTATTTGTTTGACTATCTGTTTAATGTCTAATTACCTGTTGGGTGCTACACCGTTACTTCCATAAGGGCAGAAACTCTGCCTTTTTCATCATCACAATATTCATAGTGCTTAGCATGGTCTTAGTTATGTAGCAGCCATTCAATAAACACATGTCAAATGACTATCCCAAGCTCCATTCTAAATTATTTTCCTGAATTTATCTTATTTATTCATGAGATAAATGCAATTATTGTTCTCATTCTAAAGATGAGGAAAATGAGGCATAGAGACACTAATTAACTTTGTAAAGGTCACACAGCAAGGAAATGGTAGAGCCAGAATTTAACCTCAAGAAAGGACAAAAAACCTAAGTGTGACTGACTGCAGATCTTGCTCTATCTCTCATATAACATTTTCTTTTTTCACAAACACAAAAGGTGATAGTTGGGCTTCACCATACCTGTGGTACAAGGAGGACAATGACCAATGAACCCACCCAAAGGCCAGAACATTAGGATGTAGGCCAAAACAGTTTTGACTTCTTCGATGAGGAAATTATTCAGTCTAAGAGTGTCGATGAGTTTTTGACAAGAGTTGTGGTTTCAGATGTCACCTGGGATCTCCTTGGGAGAGACTACATAAAATGAGGATGAGATGGGGCTATGTTTGATTTGGGGATAGTTTGGCCTATCTTTAAAAACAAACCATTGAATAATTTTTTAATTACCATACTGCAACATCCACCCTAGTCGCAATCTCAAACCTTAGAACTTCCTGGTCCTAAGGTTCATGAATGAGGTAACAGGTGAGCTGATGTAGGGTATCCTAGGCACACGATCTAAAACTTTTTCATCTTTCCTCCCATTTTAACATTCTCCTGTAATCTCTCTCTCTCTCTCTCTCAATAGCTGACAGCTCTCTCATTTATCCTGGAAGTCTACAAGTGCCCCTTAACTTGGCTTTACTTTCTAAATAATTCATAAATTTACCAACTACTTTCCATTTCTATACCCCTTCCCTAATCAAACTCTCATTATCTCCCACATGAACTATTGGCAATAGTATTTGTAACTGGCCTCCCAGCTCATGTTTTCATATTCATCTGCTTATTTATATTCATCTCCTTTATATTCATCTTTCATAATTGATCAACTTAGTCCTCAGAATGGGAAAGCAGCCATGAGTGTATAAATAAGTAGCTATGGCTTTGTTTCAATAAATAGCTGGTGGGCCAGGTTAACCCTTGATTTATCACATAATTACCAGAGTTATCAGGAGAGAATATAATACTAAACACATTAACTATGTCACTCCTCTGCAAAGAAAAAACTAAAACTTTTGATAATGCCATATTGTCTATAAGGCAAACAATCCAAATAACTTCTAAATTGTCCAAAACATTTGATCTGGTCTCTGTCTACTGTCTAACTTTATATCTCACCACTCCCTGCCTTGTACTTCATATTCCTGTAAAATTAAACTACCTGGTTTTCTGCCACAAATGTTCCCTCGTGTTCCTAGTCTGATATCTTCACATTTTTCATCCTGTCTATAAAGACCTACTCACATTTTGTCTTCACTTGTCTAATTCCTACTTATTCTTCCAGAAAAGACCCAGGCCTCTTTCTGGAAGCTTTCCATAATCTCACAGGATTAGGTGCCCTCCCCTGACTCCCAAGAATCCCTATGTTTATCGCTATCATTGTTAGTACTATACTGGATTGTAATTATCTACTTGTTTCCCTCAGTAACTATAAGAACCTCAACAGAATGTCCAGAATTTTCTTAGCATACAGAAGAACTATAAATATTTTAAATGTTTATTGAATAAAAGTGAATATTTTAATGAATGCAATGAACTAGTTTGATTTTCAAAAGTTTATATAAATGAAACAGGGCTTGTTGAATACTAGCATTGTGTCTGCCACACACATCTTTTGTTATTCAGCATATGTCTGTGTGTGCATGCATGTGTGTATGTACACTATTAGAAATGATATATGTACATATTTAAAATTGTTTATTATGGAAAATGTCAAACATATAAAGAAGTAGAAAGTATAATATAATAAATTCCCCTTCCCCATGTGTCTGTTACCCAGTGTCAATGTATATTAACTCACAGCAAATCTTGTTTCATCTATACTTGTACCCATACCTTCAACCCTCCCATGTCTGGATATTTTGAAGCCTATCTCAGATATATCATTTCATTTGAAATTATTTCAGTATATATCTCTGAAAATTAAGTGTTTAAACATTTAAATATAATCACATCATTATCATGTCTTTTAAAAATAACTCATTCACATGTAAACATAATTAAAGTTACTATCCTTTTAAAAGATTTTATTTATTTATTTTTATAAAGGAGGAAGGGAGGGAGAAAGAGAAACATCAATGTGTGAACACGGGGGACATGACCCACAACCCAGGCATGTGCCCTGACTGGGAATTGAACTGATGACCTTTTGGTTTATAGGCTAGCACCCAATCCACTGAGCCACACCAGCTGGGACCAATATTAGTATCTTTATCCCCTCCCCAATAGTAATATACACTTAAAATACTTTAATTTTGATGCCACTCCTCTTAATGTATACATTAGTATCTAGTATTTTAGTTCTTGCCACTTTTCTCTAAAATTAGATATTGTTTTATACAATCAATATTTGCTTATCAACATATATACAAATAGCTACCTCACTTAAAAATCCCTTTAATGTGAAATCTTTCCATAATAAATTCTTAGATTGTGTTTATATAAAAAATGTCTTTATTTCGCCCTTGTTCTTGAAGGATAGTTTTATTGGAGAGATTTCTAGATTGACTTAATCAAGTACTCCCCCATTCTTCATTTCCCACTCCTCAGGTCTGAATTCCATCTCCATGGCAAGATCTTACGTTCCTATAAACTTTGTATGGACCTTCCTTGATGTCCCTCAGAGGCTATGGTTCTGGGTCCATTTTAGGAATTGTGGAAATATTTGTTCCATTTTAAGATAATATGATTTATCCCAAAGATTATGTTGGAATCTGAACATTTAAATGCCAAACCAAAGAGAAAATAGTATTTTCTAAAAAAATTTTTCTAAATAAATGTATATTTTATCAACTTTCTGTGGGAGATTTTATGCTTAACAAAAGCAATATAGGGGACTTCCAGCCAAGAAGGATGCATAGGTAGATGTGCTTCGCCTCCTTGCACAACCATAAGAAGGATCGCAACTATCCTCAAAACAAAAATACCCAGCACTGCCAGAAAATTGAACCAATGATTTAAAGAAGCCATATGCATTCTGACAGGTAGGTGGGGTGGAGCTAGGGAGTCGAGGTGAAGAAGACTTCATGTGGCAGCAGCTGGTGGAATAGGCAGTCCCACATTCACATGTGCAGGATAACATTTGGAAGAGATACCTTGGGAGCAAGTGATCCCAGCCCCAGGCCACACTGCACAGCCCAGAGTTCCAGCACAGGGAAAATAAAGCCTCATAACTTCAGGCTGTAAAAACTAGTGGGGGATTGGGCTGCAAAAGAAATTGCCAGTCTCTCAGGAGAGCCTACTTAAAGGTCCCACATGTCCTAGAATGTATACAAACCCATCCACTCTGGGAACCACCACCAGGGCAGCAGCTAAAGAGGGTGAAAATTACATGTAAGGGGGTGAAGTCAATGGAAGGGGGGTAAGTACCAAGCAAGCTTCCAGAAAACCAGGCAGTGGCATTGTCCCCTCTTCAACCCCTCCTCCACTATAGAGCCACAAAGGTGAAGTGGAGTGCCACACCTTGGCAAAAACCTAAGGCTCTGCTTCATACAATGTAACAGGTGTGCTATGACAGGGAGTCAAAGGAGCTCTGCCTAATACACAGAAATAAGGACAGGGAGGCTGCGAAATTCAAGAGGCAAAGAAATATGGCTCAAATGAAAGAACAGAACAAAGCCCCAGAAAAAGAACTAAATGAAATGGAGATAGCCAACCTATCACTTGCGGAGTTCAAAACACTGGTGAAAAGGATGCTCAGAGAACTTATTGAGTATGGCAAAAGCATAAGGGAAGATATGAAGGCTACACTAAGTGAAATAAATGAAAATCCACAGGGAACTAACAGTGATGGGATGAAGGCTGGGATTCAAGTCAATTGTTTGGACAAAAGGAAGAAAACATTCATCCAGAACAGAATGAAGAAACAAAATTTTAAAAAATAAAGAGAGAATAAGAAGAGTCTGGAACATCTCCAGAAGTGCCAACATCTAAATCATAGGGATGCCAGAAGAGGAAGAGCAAGAAATTGAAGAATTACTTGAAAAAATAATGAAAGAAAACTTCCCTAATTTGGTTAAGAAAATAGACATACAAGTCCAGGAAGCACAGAGAGTCCCAAACAAGCAAGACCCAAAGAGGACCACACCAAGACACATCATAATTAAAATACCAAAGGCTAAAGATAAAGAGAGAATCTTAAAAGCTGCAAGAGAGAAGAAGAGAGTTACCTACAAAACAATTCCCATAAGACTATCAGCTGATTTCTCAAAAGAAATTTTACGTGCAAGAAGGGACTGGCAAGAAGTATTCAAAGCAACAAAAAGCAAGGACCTACAACCAAGATCACTCTATCCAGCAAAGCTATCTTTTAGAATTGAAGGGCAGATAAAGTGCTTCCCAGACAAGATAAAGCTAAAGGAGCTCATCATCACCAAGCCGTTATTATATGAAATGTTAAAGGGACTTATTTAAGAAAAAGAATATCAAAACTATGAACAATAAAATGACCACAAACACAACTATCGTCAACTGAATTTCAAAAAAAAAAAAAAAGAAACAACAAACTAAGCAAACAACTAGAACAGGAACTGAATCTTAGATATAGAGATTATTTGTAGGGACTTCAGTGGGAAGGGGGAGGGGGGAGAATGGGGGGAAAGCTACAGGAACTAAGAAGCATAATTGGTAGGTATAAAATAAATAGGGGTGTGTTAAAGAATAGCATAGGAATAGGAGAATCCAAAGAATTTATATACATGACCCATGAACAAGAACTAATTTTATTAACCAATGTCACTTCAATAAATTCAATAAAAAAGATTTAAAAAGTAAGATTCCCTTCCTTAAGAAGTCTCCATTCTAATAAAGGAGAAAGAATCTTATAAAACACTACAGTGCAAAGTAGAATATAATAAATCCCATGCAATAGTATAAAAAAGACCATAGAATTCAAATAGATTACTTCCAACTTTAGAGAAATTAGTTTTTATATAAGTTAAAATTAGAGAGTCATGGGAAAAAAATGTATAGAGGTTAATTTAAATAGACAAGTACCCATAGGTAAATGGGTCTCTGTCCATGGAAAAGTATTCATTTTACACTGGTCCTGAGACTTGAGAGTTTAAATGAACAGCAGCCCCAACACACAAGGAATATCTAAACACCACAATATTTTGTGCATTTTTGTGTATTTAACTTTGAACAACTTCATTTTACTGACCACTGAATTTGTATGTACCCTGTATGTATGCATATACATTTATAATATATGTATTATATTATCAAGACTACCCTGCCATGCTGGTCAGAGAAGAACAATTGCTTGGAATTCACATTTATACCAACACAATCTTCACTTTCAATAAACCTTAGAAGGGATAGTGCCCATTCCCATAAATCTCATTCTGATGATATTATGTCTCATTGGTCAGAACCTCTGAATATCCACTACTTCTCTGGATCCCTAGAGGTAGACTGTTCTTTCTTTTCCCTCACAACTCTTGAGAAAACAAATTTCCATCACAAATAATGGGTTACTAGAGCTACAAAATATCCTGACCCCCAGTTAAGGAGATTCTCTGTTTAACAAAACTACTATTGAAGTAAAATAATTAAAAATAATATTAATAATAATTCTTTTGTAAGAGAGATGCGATGCTATCTTTGAAATAAAACGTTACTTCTTATCTCTTCTCTAGGTTCAAGTCTGCCTAAACAGCCTCATGCTTCTATTTAGGTAAATTTTAAACCTTATAACTGGGACAACTCTCATAGCATAAAAAATAAAAATATTTTTTTAATTAAAATAAATAAACCACGAGTATTACTGAAAGAGACAGTCTACTATGCTCTTGGAAATTTCCACACAGAGACTCTGATCCCAGTATTGAGCTATCCCTGCCCTCTTTTAGACTTCTTCCTCCTTCTTTCATACAACTCCCAAAGTTCATCCATTTCAATTGCATTTATTGAGCATCACTGTACTAAGCCAAGGATATACTATTATAAATAAGGCAGTCTCTGCATCCAGAATCTTACATATATAGAACCATAGACTGGAGGAGAGAAAATAAGAAGAGAATAGGATAGATAAGATTTCTAAGGACTGAATCCTGAAGTATTCCAATGTTCAGAAATCAGGAAGATAAAGAGAAACCAGCAAAGGAGGCTGAAGCAAAGAAGCCAATGTAATAGCTTCACACCTGGCCTTTCTCTTTTCCTCCTCATCCTCCCTCTCCCCCCTCCTCCCTCTCCCCCCTCCTCCCTATCCTTATTTCTCCCCTAAAAAGGAGTAATTTACTTACTTAGTAAGTTTAGGACAGAACCTGGTAGTCAATGACTCTACTCCTTCCTTTTTTCCTTGCCATTAGGGAGTTGGTAAAAAGCCTGTGCTGTTCTGTTTCCTTTTGTGATAATATCTGCAGAGACTATGTGAAAAAACCTGCAATTCTCTGTGCTGCCCATGACTTTGATGGGTAAATCTACCTCATTCATGAAATTCATTTGTCTACAAATCTAAATGTTTCATCAATATTTAAACAAGCTCAAATCTCTTCCAAACAAAAACAGAAAACAATATCCCTTAATGCCACACCCATTTTCACCTATAACCATATTCACGGCCTGATTAGATCATTCAAAGGACCTAAGTATTAAGTTATTCTTTCTCATACATAATACAAACATTTAAATAACTGACAGGAAGCCCAATAAAATTAGAAGTTTATGATGACTCCTTTTGTTCTTCATTTTCAAATTGTGAAGTACTAAATTCTTTCGATTTGCTTTGTTTTGGTGTTCCTTAAGCACATAACCTGCTAAATGTGTAACCCAGAATTTGCCCATTCTCTTATGTTCACAACCAAATGCTTAAATTTTCTATAACTTGCCATCTTTATTTCCTTATTTCTCCTCCCACTATTTCATTAATATGAATTCTGTCATAATCACTACATCAAAGGGTTAATTTCTGAGATTGTTATTGACTGACAAGATGTCTAACGGAAATTTTCCAGTCCTTATTTTATTATAGGTCAAGCACTGTGTGTGATCAGAAAAGGCTTCACTGAAAAGGTGACATTTGAGAAAAAAAAATTAGAAATGGCAAGAAAGCAATGAAAGTGGACTTCTGAGCTGAGGAAACAAAAAGGAAGTCCTGTAAATTGCAGTGTGCATGGCATCATCCAGAAACAGAAATAATAGTATGTAGGTGAGGCTGGGAGCACGAGGGCAAAAGCAAAAAGATACATCAGCATGTTAACAGGAGGCCTTGTAAGCAATTTTAAGAATTTTGGCTCTTCCTAGAAATAAAATGGAAAGACACTGGAGGGTTTTGAGCATAGAAATGACATGAGCTGATTTATCTTCTTTGTTGTTGTTGTTTTTATACTTTGTTTGTTTTTCTATTACAGTTGTCCCACTTTTTCCCCATTGTTCCCTCTTACCTCCTCCCCTGACTTATCTTTTAAAAGTGTTGCTCTGGGTATGCTGTTGAAGGGAGACCAAACAGAGAGTAAAGGTAGAAGCAGGAAGCCGTTACGAGGTTACTAGAGTAATCTTACACTGAGCAATGGTGAATAGATCAGAGCATTACTAGTTAAACTGGTGAATAGTGATCAGATTCTGTATATATTTTGAAGATGGAGCCAACAGAATTCGCTGATGGATTAGATATAGGGTTTGAAAAGAAAGAGGGAAGTCAAAGATAATTCTAAGATTTTTGACCAGGGCAACTGGAGAGATGAACTTTCTACTTTCTTAGATGGAGAAAACTTCAGAAAGAGCCAGTTCATAAACTAAAAGCAAAAACTCACTTAGGGACATGTTCAGTTTGAGACATATTCAATTTTAGATATCCAAGAACTCTCAAGAAACCAATTGGATATATCAGTCTAGAAATCAAGGAGAGGTCTGGGCTGGAAATAGAAATTGGGGAGTCTTCAGTTCTATATATGGTGTTTAAATCCATGAGCCTAAACAAGATCACTGAGGAAGTAAAGTTAGAAAAGAGAAATGAGATCTGAACACTCAATATTTAGAGCTTAGGGAGGTGAGGAGAAGCCAGCAAAGGAGACTGAGAGGAGCACCCAGAGAAATTGGAGTAGAAGTAGGAGAGTTTTATACTTGGAAACTAAGAGAAAAAAGACTTACAAGATGGAAAAAGTGATCACCTATATCAAATGCTACCATCAGGTCAGGTAAGATGAGGATTGAAACATGACATGAAGGTCATAGGTGATCTTGATACATTCAGGATAAGTAAAGTAACAAGTATGAAAGTCTGATTGAAGTAGTTTAAGAGAGAATTGAAGATAAAAGAGAGACTGAATACAAACAACTCTTCTGTGGAGTTTCACTGTAAGGGAAGGAAATAAAATGGGCATTAGCTAAAACAAATGTGAGAATTTGGGTGGAGGAGGAGTAATGATTCAGGAAAGAGAGAAGAGAATTTCCTGAGTATTTTCCTAGACTTTGAGGGTCCCATCTTAAGAGGAAATGGGATCACAAATGAAGTGGTTAGCCTTTGCTTATCTGTCTATAGTAAGTTTAGTTTATCTATAATAAGAAGGAAAATGCCAGGTAAATGGACACAGATAGTTGAATGGGTGTAGATGTGGTGAGAGGTTTTGGAAGTTCTCTTCTGACTGCTTGTTACTCGATGCAATAGGATGCAAGCTCATCAGCTTAGAGTTAGGATTGAGGAGGAAAATTTCAGGTGTGGGTAATATGAAACAATCACTCAGGAGAGTTGAAGAGTGAGTACTAGTAAAAGCCCATATGATTTCCAGGCAGCATTATGGGCACATTTAATATTAACAGTCACATAAATAGAGCCCACTTCAGCATGGCTTTGTATTTTTCTCTAGCATCAAGCATAAGTAAGCAGCAAGTACAGAACAGAAGTAGGATTGTGGTTTTTCCAAGAAGATAGAATGAAGCAAGAGGTCAAAGGAGTCAAGCATGTATGCAAAGGAGTGATTATAATGATGTTATGGAACAAATGTAAATTGAATAAAGTGGTCATGAGCAGATAGAAATTTAATAAAGTTGTCCTTCTCACAAAAGGAGTGAGAAGCAGTGAAACAGTAAGCAATCAATTGATTATAGGTGCTGGTAGAAAAGCAACACTGGAGTACAGTTATTAGAGAGGACTTAGTAACTTAAGAACTGATGGTAGGAGGGTGCTTGGGATTGAGATTAATGGTTGAAAAAGAGGAATGTCAAAGATGAGAGGTTGTAAATGTGAATGTGAAGATGAGTTATGGAAGATACTGCTATATTCCCATCTAATCTATTCCTTCTTAGTTCTGAGCACACAGCCAAATAATACACCCCATTTTCCCCTGCAGGTAGGTGTGGCAATGTAACTAACTTTTGGTCAAAGGAATGTAAGTATAAATAAAATCGATAAAATAAAATCGATAAAAAATCTCTACCAGTATATCTTCCATTCTCTTCCCCTACCAGCTGGGTGAGAAAAGAAGAGCCTGTGACCTTTGATCCCTGAAAGGAAAGCCCATGCCCCTTCTCATTGATTGGATTTTTCACTAGTAAGAAAGAAACATCTATTGTGTTAAGCCACTAAGATTTTGGGATTTACCCAGCAGCTAGAGTTAACAACTCATACAATGGTGATGCCATTAGCCAAGACAGATATTCAGAAGCAGGAGCTTATGTAGAGGTAAAGATAAAGACTTCAAGCTATGCCCTGGCTGGTATGGCTCAGTTGGTTGGATCATCACCCAGTAAATCATAATGTCATGGGTTCTATCCCCACATGCCCAGGTTGTGGATTTGGACCCCAATGAGGGTGTGTACAAGAGGCAACCTACTCCTCTTTCTCCCCCCTCCCCCTTACCCTCTCTCTAAAATCAATAAGCATGTCCTTGTGTAAAAAATTTTTTTAAAAGATAGACTTCAATTTAGGCCATATTTAATTTGAGATTCTTTTGACATATCCAAGCAGCTAGAAATAGTGGTCCTGAAATAAGAAGGGACTTGGAAGCAAAGATTTAGAAGTTTGGGAAATACAAGTGACTAAAGCCTTGGTCCTGATTGAAATTGTTAGAAATAGTAAAAACCGAAACCAAGGAAGCTGAGATGCAAGATTTATTAAGAGGACCCTGCCAGGCTGTCTCAAAGGAGAGAACAGCAGCTGGCGTACAGGCTGACAAGGTTTTAAAGGGAGGGATAGAGAATGACTGGAACAGGGTATTGGGGTGCCTAGTGATTGGTTTGGCCTGGGGGTAATGGCAGGAACAATGGGTTGAGTCTGGGGGTAACTGCGCGAACAATGGTGAGAACAACGAGGTACTTGGTGTTCTGTTGAGTATGTTGTTCGGGAGAAGGTGATATATTGTGCATGTTGCTGGGGAGAAGAATAGAATAAGGGAGTAAAAAAAAATTTCTACCTCCTACTGGTGTTTTGCAAGATTAGAGGAACTTTTCACTGGACTTCTCAATAGTCATTGTTTGTGGTTTTTACTTCCTGCTAATCAACTTATTGGGTGGAAGTTTTTGAGGCTCTTACTGAACCTAAGAGAAATAACATAGAAAGACAGTATGGAGGAAAAAAAGGATGAAGGCTTTGGATGAAGAATATCAGCATTTATAGAAATGCAGAAAAAGAGATCAGAAGGTAAGAGAATACTTTCTCAAAAAAATTTTATGATTGATATTTTTACAATAAACCAAAATAGTTGGTCTTAGAAGTCTCTTTTAAAGGACCACTTAACTTGTTAAACTGATAGTCCTATAAACCATATTACTGCCTCTGGTTTTAAAATCTTAAATTCTATGAACTCCTTAATGCTTTGCTTCACACAGTGAAAGTTCTAAAATTTGATAAAACCATCCCTCATACCTAAAATGACAAAATACATTTAAATACTATGTAAAAATTTGAAACCAAAAGTGGTCTCTGATAAATTTTCTGACACAACATTTTGTACTCTTCAGTACATTCATTGTCTTACCTGTATCATCAACTTTTTAATGTTTGATCCCTTCAAAAATGCTTTCATATGTATTATTCATTAGATGCCCCTATCAAATCTATAGGATTGGTTAACATAGTTAGGGCTCCAAATATCTGACAACTTATCAAAAGAGAACATTACCTTAATATGGGGCCTGTGTCAAAATAAAGTCCATTATAGAAGGCAAGAAAACTGTCTTCCAAGGATATCTACAAGACAAATATATCCATTTTTAAATACTGTTTCAATCCCATAGATTATCCATTCATTAAGTCCTAGTAGCTTATGAGTCTCACAAGTTTTTTTACTATGACATCAGGGAGCATCTTACTTCCTGACTCACAGTTTGAGTCACTGTAAATGATCTCCCAAAGAGAGTGAGCAAGTGATAAATGGTGCATCCTGGACAACAAAAACAACCATTTATTTGATAATCACACTGTCCTTTGTTGTAAATGCTTTTAGCAATCATAAATTTATTCTGATTAATTCCTCACAGATGAGAACATGATTATGCTTTTACTTGCCTAGAGAAGTAGCTATTTTGAGCCCTGGCTGGTGTGGCTCAGTGGATTGAGTGCTGGCCTGCAAACTGAAAGGTCACTTGTTCAGTTCCCAGTCAGCGCACATGCCTGGGTTGCAGGCCAGGTCCCCTCTTGCAGGCATGCAAGAGGCAACCAATCGATGTTTCTCTTCTTCTCTTTCTCCTTCCTTTCCCCTTTCTCTGAAAATTAAAAAAAAAAAAAATCTTAAAAACTATTTTAAAAAGTAGCTATTTTGGCTGCTCTTGTTGTGTTTATGCAAATGAACAGGATAAATTAAAAGTGGACTTAATGCAGTTCCTTTAATGATGAGGGTAATCTTAGGGAGAAAAATCATTATTCAAGGAAAATCACAATGATCAGTGGTAGACTATAAAGTAGTACAACTAACCGTCTTTAAAGTTTCTTTTCATTTAAAATATGTTTTCACTTGAAAGTTAAACTATGTCTGTGGTATCATCAAAGATATTTAAGTTACAGGCAAGAAGAATGTCAAATGCCTTGCAACTGGATGTCTTTCCAATAAGACAGTCTTACAGATTTAGAGACTTGTTTGTGGGTTATGTTACATAAATTAACATGTGTTTTCTGTTTTCAAAGGGCATAAGCCTAAGATCTCATTACCTGAGTGATTGTCTATATGTATAGGCCTCAATAATCTTGTCTGCATTGCTGCCTCCTGAGACTCAATGGTTTGGCTGAACTAAGTGGCTGGGTTGGTAAAGAATGGGGTGGTCTGTGGGCTTCACTTTAAAACTGGTTTCTCTTTTCTATCCTAATGGCTTGGACCAAAAGGGCCCAGAGGTCTGAGAGGGGGGAAACCTAAAATATATCCCGCAGCCCAAACTAAGTATAATGGGCAAAAGGGTTTTGGACAGGTGAGATGTGCCAGGCACACCTTCCTCCAAAGAAGCCCTTTCTTTTTCCCTAATGTAGAACATTGAAAAATTAATCCCTGCCTTTTGTCATCTAGTAGTTATGGAGTGAACGATGTCTTTTAACCCTGTTGCCAAATCTGTTGCCCCCAGAATACAACAAGGATGCCAGCCTGTTAAACCAAGCACGCCATTGTCCGGAGACCGCCAACTGACCTGGAGTCTGCACGATCCTTCCCCATGTGGAAAGGCCACCCTCCCCTCCACACCCCAACCCTTATTAGGGATTTCTGGACCCAAGGGTAGGTAGGACGACGACCATGTCCAGCTTGAAGCAGCTAGAGGAGCTTGAGACCTTCGTCCATTGTCCTTTATGATTATAAAGAGTCTTATTATCTGAGAGGGAGGGATTGTTATTTTTTATTGTTAAAATAATTAATCATTTATTTATTTAAAAAAAAGAAGAATATATGAAAGGGTGAAGCGGGAGAGCTTGTATGTATGAACCATGGGCATGGACTTGGGGGGGGATTGCTGGGGGGGCGTGCTGGGTGGAGGAGAGTAAAGGGGAAAAAATTGGAAATATTATAACAATATAATCAATAAAATATACTTTTAAAAAGTAGCTATTTTGAAATATACCTGATTTAACTTGTTTTCTAAAAGAATTTTGAGTCAAATAAAAAAAAACATTCAATGCATCTCATAAAGGCCAACCTCTGTTTAGGCCATCTCTTCTAATATCTTCAACTATTACTCTAAAATGATCAAATTTCCACATACTGATTTTATGTGTTAACTTGGCAAGACTATGGTGGCTAGTTGTTTGGTCAAACAATAATTTACATATTGTCATGAAGGTATTTTTGGATGTGATTAATATTTACAATCAGGTGACTTAAAGGTGAGATTACCCTTCATGATGTGAGAAAGTCATTCAATCAGATGAAGGCCTTAAGAGCTAAGAACAGTTTTCCAAAGAACAAATTTTGTCTACAGAACAGAAATTCTGCCTGAAATTTCAGCCTTCAGACTAAGAACTGCAGCATCAGCTCTTACCTGAATCTTCAGCTTGCCAGTTTGCCCTACAGATTTCAGACTTGCCAGTCCCTACAATGGCAAAAATCACCCCCTTTTTAATAAATGTAATATATTTAACATTCTCTATAACCTTGTCCCGTTCAAAGCAAGCATGTACTGTCATTCAATGTATTTTTTCTTAAGCCTTTTTTTTTTAAAGTGTATTTTATTATGTTGTTAAAGTAGTTTCAAATTTTTTCCCATTTGTTCCCTCTGCCCAGTACCCCCCTTCCCTTCAGCAATCCCACCCGCCTTAGTTCATGTCCATGGGTCATGCATATAAGTTCTTTGGCTTCACCCTTTCCTATATTATTCTTAACATCCCCCTGTTGATTTTTTACCAACCAATTATGCTTCTTAATCCCTGCACCATTTCCCCACTTCTCCTTTCCCCCCTCCCAGCTGGTAACCCTCCAAATGATCACCATACCTATGATTCTGTTCCTATTCTGGTTTGCTTAGTTGAATTTGTTTTTATTTTTTAGATTCAGTTGTTGGTAGTTGTGAATTTGTTGTCATTTTAGTGTTCATAGTTTTGATCTTCTTTTTCTTAAGTAAGTCCCCTTGACATTTCATATAATAATGGCTTGGTGATGATAAACTCCTTTAGCATTACCTTGTCTGGGAAGCACTTTATCTGACTTTCCATTCTAAAAGATAGCTTTGCTGCATAGAGTAATCTTGGTTGTAGGTCCTGGTTTTCATCACATTGAATACTTCTTGCCAGTTCCTTCTTGCCTGCAAAGTATCTTTTGAGAAATCAGCTGATAGTCTTATAGGCACTCCTTTGTAGGCAACTCTACACCGCTCTCTTGCTGCTTTTAGGATTCCTTCTTTATCTTTCACCTTTGGCATTTTAATCCTGATGTGTCTTGGTGTGTTCCCCTCTGAGTCCAGCTTGCCAGGGACTCTCCATGCTTCCTGGACTTGTATTTCTTAAATATTAATGTTTTTAGAACCACAAAATATTAGAAGGAGGAGAAGAACAAAGAAAGAAAGAAAGAAAGAAAGAAAGAAAGAAAGAAAGAAAGAAAGAAAGAAAGAAAGGAAGGAAGGAAGGAAGAGAGAGAGAAAGGAAGGAAGAGAGAGAGAAAGGAAGGAAGGAAGGAAGGGAGAGAGAAAGGAAGGAAGGAAGGAAGGAAGGAAGAAAGAAAGAAAGAAAGAAAGAAGAAAGAAAGAAAGGAAGGAAGAAAGAGAAAGGAAGGAAGGAAGAAAGAAAGGAAGGAAGGAAGGAAGGAAGGAAGGAAGAAAGGAAGAGAGAGAAAGGAAGAAAGGAAGAGAGAGAAAAAGGAAGGAAGGAAGGAAGGAAGGAAGGAAGGAAAGAAGAAAGAAAGAAAAAGAAAACAAGCATGGTCCTTGTTCTCATTTGTTTTAAGAAATTTTTTGGTAGAAAAGACTTGATAGATAATTTCCTACAAAAACATATCAGTAAATATACCCTTGATTGAAGATTTAGAATGAATAAAATAAGAATGTATTAGTCAGGATTCTCCAGAAAAGCAGTACTACCCTTACAACCTCATTTAACCTCCCCAAATGCCTTATCTTCAAAAACAGCCACATTGAGGATTAGGGCTTCAACATATGAATTTTATGGGGACACAATTAAAATACATTAAGAAGTACATTAAGAAACTAAAATACATTAAGAAACTAAAAAAAGGGGGGGAGAGAAAACTAAACTCAAAGCTAACAGAAGGAAATAATTGAGATTAGAGCAGATATAAATAAAATAGAGAATAGAAAAACAATAGAATCAATAAAACCAATAGCTTGTTATTAGAGAAGAAAATCAACAAAGTTGACTAACTTTAGCTACACTAGGAAAGGAAAAAATAAGATGAAAATAACTAAAATCAGAAATGAAAATGGGAACCTTATAACCAACTTCACAGAAATAAAGATAAAAGAATCCTATGAATAATTGTCCACCAATAAATTAGATGAAATAAACAAATTCCCAGGAACACCTTAATTACCAATACTGACTCAAGAAGGAATAGAACAAAATTATAAGAAGACATTAAATCAATTATTTAAAAAAAAAACAAGCAAACAAAGACTCTAAACTCATTAATGTTTAGGGCTTCTCTGGTGAATTCTATCAAATATTTAAAGAATAATTAACAACAACTCCTTTCAAACTCTCCTCTTTAAAAAAAAATATTTTCTTTGTATTTAAAAAATAATTTTAAAATTTATGCCATAGTAAAAAATTCAAACAGAAGGAGGTATACAATAGAAAACTCATTTTCTCACTACACATTTCCAATCCCAGGAGTTTCAGTATCATTCTAGAAGTATGCTGTCCACAAATAAGCATACTTTTAATTAAAAAAATCATATTTCATGAGCATCTTCCACATCACCACATTCAGACCTGCTTAGTTCTTTTAAGACTAGATAATTAATTTAAGCAATTGCCTATAGGTTGACATCTTGATGGGCCCCTGTATTTTATACACAGCATCTTTACATATTAGAATAATGAATGGGAATGGGTGAGGACTAAGGTACATTTCTCCTAAAAGTTTACAATTTTCATTGACTAGAATAGATTCTAATGATTGAAATATACTTTTGAAAGCAGCAAGGCTAAGCTGGCAGGTTGACTCAGGAGCTTAGGATCTCATTGCTACTAAAACAATCACATACTAATGCTCTCTCAGATGAGTAACTATAAATCACAGCAAAGAGTAGAAGAGTAGCTTACGCATTAAAAAGGTCACCCTTACTTAATGTCAAGGAAATAATTCAAGTATCTCAGCCAATAGCAAAATAAAAAGAAGTAAATGTTTCAGAACAAGCTGTTTTATTAATTTGGTATCAAAAGATGGTCGAAAATAAACCAGAAGACCATGGCAAGTTATAGCTGTTGTGAGAAACGCTCACAATAAAAACCGGGACACAGGACTTGAGCAGTAAAGCGAGGCCTTTATTCACGAGTCTGCAGAGCCCGGCGCACCCTCATAGCCAGGACAATGTGCGCCCCAAGTAGACAAAGGAACCTGGTTTTATAGTCTTAGCTTCCCCACCCTAACGCAACTAGTTTCCCCTCCCCTCTCCTCCTTCCCCGTTTCTCCATGACTTGATACTCCGGAGGTACAATCTAACGCGTTCATCTAAATGCCCCTATTGTGATTTGTGAATATGCTAATGTTATCCACTCCCTTCTCAGAGATCCTTTAATTACATTTGCCCTTAAGACCCTTTAATTACATTTGCCTTTTGTTACCAATGACTTTGCTACTGGTTTGGGAGTTACTATGACCTTGTTTCTAACACTGTGTAAATGATAAAATCTTATATTTACTGTTTAAATTCATCAGTTCAAAGAATTCCTTTGTAAAGAAGACGATAAAGAAGTTTACATGCATTAATTCCAGACTGCATTACTCTTTGAAAAATATGACCTACCAGTTAGAATTTGGGTATTATTGCTACTTTTTCCTTCATGTTTGCATCATGGTGATTAATGAACATTCATTTTCTGGGCACATTCTTTTCCATATAACAGGAAAAACAGTGAACCTTTAGTGAAAATAGGTTAAGTAGCTAAATGGCCTTCCTTTTTGAGGCAGTTATTTATGTCCTGAAATAGTGTAATAACTTGAAGAAGAACCTCCTTTGTCATGTGCTATCATAAAGGGAAAGGAATGATGAATCCACTCAGGTACCAAGTAGTCCTTCAGTCATTGCTGGATTTTGAGACAAATTCAACAGCAGTTTCAGAACGTGAACCTGGGAGATCTGGTAAAGATAGCAGTGTAGGCAAATGTGGCTCATCTCTTCACATAACCACATCAAAATTACAACTAAAATATAGAACCATCAGCCAGAACCATCAGATATCAAAATGAATGGAAATCTGACAACTATGGAATTAAAGAAACAACATCCATTGAGACAGGTAGGAGGGGCACAGGCTCAAAACAGGCTGGTTTCTCACCCATGTGTGGTAGGTAAAAATTATGACGGGATATCTGAGTGAGGAGTCACAGCCCTGCACCAGGCCCCCCAGCCCAGGGTTCCAATGCCAGAAATTTTAAATCCCCACAACTTCTGGCTGCAAAAACAGCAGGGTTTGAGTTAGTGGAAGAAACTGCTGGAGCCCCAAGCAATTCATCTTAAAGAATCCACACATGGACTCACCTATTCAGACTCACTCCCTCTGAACGCCAGCACCAGGATAGCAGCTTGAAAGGCACCAGTGGTATACAGGGAAAAGCTGAAGTGTCTGGCATCAAGGCCATCAGAGGCCATTGTCTCTTTTCTAAACTCTCCCCCTACAGAGCCAGCAAGTTGGTGCCATATCTGAGAATCCAACAACCTGGCTAATACTGTTTGACCTGGCTAGATTTCCATAGACTCTGCCCCACCCAATTTTGGGGCCCACCCAAGCTGCTTTTCCATATGAATGGCTGGTCTTGGCTCTTGCTTCACAACTTCCTAAATCCTACCAAACAAGCAACAGTTGGGCTCAGTGAGCGCAAGGGCCACCACTACCAGCAGACAGCTTAGATTCACAGCTGGGCTTTGCCTGGGAACCTCAAAGCCCAGCATAAGTAGCAGCCATCTCAAGTGGCTTTATAGCTCAGGCAGGGTGCTCCAGGCAAAACACGGGTGGGGGCTCACCTTGGCCTGCACCACCCAGTAAATCCATGGCCAGCACACCTAGTGGGCAGTGTAAGAAACAAGGAAACAGTTACTCCCAAACCAGTAGAAAATCATTAGTAACAAAGGACAAATGTAATTAGAGGGTTTTAAGGGCAAATGTAATTAGAGGATCTCTGAGAAGGAAGTTGACAGTATTAGCATATTTACAAATCACAAAAGGGGCATTTATATAATCGCATTATATTTTAACTCCTGAGTAACCAGTAATGGAGAAGAAGGAGAGGGGAGGGGAAGCTAATCACATTACTATAAAACCAGTTTTCTTTGTCTACTTTGCAAGCACATTCTCTTGGATGATCATGCGCCAGACTCTGCAGACTCTTGAATAAATGCCTTGCTTTGCTGCTCAAGTTCTGTGTCCCAGTTTTTATTGTGAGCGTTTCTCACAACAGCTACAGACCACATCAGAGCACCACCACCCTGCCCTTGCACAGCAGATCCTCCACAGAGGGTGGAAGTTGGTGGTCAGTGGTCACAGACAATCTTTGCAGCTGACTAGCCTGGGTAAATTCCTCATTGATCTACCAACAGCAACCAACTACAAGAGGAGGGTGTACTCAACCCACACAGAGGGCACACTTCAAGCACCCAGCTTGGTTGATAGGGGAGGCTGTGCCACTGCACCCTGCAGGACACCTTCGATCTTCCAGTCAGGGCACATCAGAGAAGGAAAACTCTGACTCCAAAAAACCTCCGCTGCCTTGCGGCATACCTCTTCAGGGGAAAGGCTAGGGGAGTAAACCCCGACAGAAAATCCGGAGCCGGAGTCCCTAAGGCAGTTTGACGTTGTAGTCAACACCGGCAACTCCTGCGGCGCACCTGAAGCCAAGCTGTATTGACTCCATCTTTCCCTTGGACCCTTCAGCTGCGAAGAGAGGGGGGGTTTGCTGCATGGGCAACAGCAGACCCTCCATATCACCCTGCCCAGGCTCTGTAGCTTCAGCTTCACTGGAGAGGACACTCCAGCGTCATCGCAAGATGTCGATTCAACACGGGAGGAGACAGATACCGTGTAACTCCCGAGTCGGACTGCACAACCATTCTCGGCGGTGCAGATAGACTCTTAAGAAGCTACACCATCGTCTCTCGAGACGGACGGCTGCTGATCGACTATCAAAACACGGAGTCCGAACAACTCTACCGAGACATGCTGCATGTCCCTCCACAACTAAGAAGGAATACAACTACCTCAAAACTAGAGACAACCAGAAGTTCCAGAAAATCAAGCTGCATGGAAGTCCAAAAAACAAAGATATAAAGAAGAAATACTCATCAAGACAGATAAGATAGGCAGTCCGGGGCGGAGAGGACACGGTGTGGTGGTGGCTGCAGTGGCAGCAGTGGCAAGTTGGCAGAAAGCACAGTCACATGTTTTCAAAAGTAGGGAGAGAAACCTGGGTAGTGTTCTCAGCCCCAGACCACACCGCATAGCTCACAGTTTCAGCGCCAGGGAAAATAAAGCTTCATTGTTTCTGATTTTGCAGGCCAGTGGGGGTTGGGGTAGAGGAAGAAACTGCCAGTCTCTCTGTAGAGTCCACTTGTTTAAAGGGCCCCCACAGTCCTAGAACATCAGCAGACCCACCCACTCTGGGAACGATGGCCAGGGCAACAGCTAGAGAGGCACCAGTCTCATACAGAAATGGGAGAAGTGCCTGGAAAAGGGGTGAGTGCTGAGCAAGCAGCATCGTTCCCACTCAGACCCCTCCCACATACACAGTGCCACAATGTGGTCAAACAGGTCGCCCATACTGAAGAATGCCTAAGGCTCTGTCCCTTACAATGTAACAGGTGTAACAAGTGTACTGAAGACACAGAGACAAACAAACACAGAAGCCTGTCAAGATGAGGAGACAGAGAAGTATGGCCCAAAAGGGAGAACAGATTAAGGTTCCAATGGGAGAACTAAGCGATGAGGAGATAGCCAACCTAACAGAGGAGGAGATAGCCAGCCTAAGAGATGTAGAGTTCAAAATACTGGTGATAAAGATGCTCACAGGCTTGATAGATATGCTTAAGTACAGCAAACACATAAGGGAAGAAGTGAAGGCTATGCTAAATAAAACTAAAGAAAATCCACACAAAACCAATGGTGAAGGTAAGGAAACCAAGGTTCAAATCAATGATTTGGAACATAAGGAAGAATTAAGAATTGAAAAAAATGAGGAGTGGCTTAGGAACCTCTGGGACAACTTTAAATGTGCCAACATCCGAATCATAGGGCTGCCAGAAGGAGAAGAGGAAGAGCAAGAAATTTAAAACTTATTTGAAAAAATAATGAAACAAAGCTTCCCACATTTGGCAAAGGAAATAGACATACAAATCCAGGAAGCACAGAGAGTCTCAAACAAGCAAGACCCAAAGAGGACCACATCAGGACACATCATAATTAAAATGCCAAAGGTTCAAGATAAAGAGAGAATCTTAAAAGCAGCAAGAGAAGAGAGTTACCTACAAAGGAATTCCCATAAGCCTATTTGCTAATTTCTCAAAAAAAACTTTGCAGGCAAGAGGGGGTTGGCAAGAAGAATTCAAAGTGAAGAAAAGCAAGGACCTACAACCAACATTACTCTATCCAGCAAAGCTATCATTCAGAATGGCAGGGCAGATAAAGTCTTTCCCAGACAAAGTAAAACTAAAGGAGTTCATCCTCACCAGTCCCTTATTATATGAAATGTTAAAGGGACTTATTTAAGAAAAAAAAACATAACTATGAACATTAAAATGACAACAAACACAACTATCAACAACTGAATCTAAAAATCAAAAACAAAAACAACCAGAACAGAAACAGAATCATAGGTATGGGGATCATTTGGAGGGTTATCAGCTGGGAGGGAGCAGGGGGAGAAATGGGGAAATGGTGCAGGGATTAAGAAGCATAATTGGTAGGAATGAAATAGACAGGGGGATGTTAAGAATAGTATAGGAAAGGGTGAAGCCAAAGAAGTTACATGCATAACCCATGGACATGGACTAGGCAGGGAGGGATTGCTGGACATTCAGGGAGTACCAGGCAGAGGGAAGCAAAGGAAAAGAAAATTGGGACAACTGTAGCAGCATAATCAGTAAGATATAATTAAAAAAAAAAACCTGAACCATTTCCTGTAAGCAACACTTGGAACAGGTCTGTAACATAACTGTTAAGTAGGTGGTCATTGTTAACAGTCCTGTTTGTTAACAACTTCAGTTCGGCCAGCTGCACTGTGGAGTTGAGGGGACCAGAGAAGACATCCTCACATACTTGATTGATGTATATCTTTACCTTGATTTGATTTTCAACATTCACACTTGGCTTACTCAGTGCATTTAAAGCCTTTTCTTTAATACTGTGGTTGAGATAATTGATTTTGCTTCCAGCAATTGTTATGCCACTCAATTCACAAATCATGACTTGGTTAACTGAAAAACCTGTATGCTACCCAGAGTTCCCAAAGGTCTTTCAATAATTACAGGATCCTCAGTTGACTCCAGCAGATAAAGGACGTTCTGAAGTTGTTCAGCGTTTAGGGCATCATCATATGGACCACTGGTTAAATCTGCGACTGGGAGGGATGCAGTCGAAACCCTGGCTGCCTCACCACTGGCCTACAAATGTAGTAGCAGGAGCTGGCCTGAGGACCAGACTGGTCACCACCCAGCCCACCTCCCACGTAGTCGCTGGGGCCAGGGCACAGCACAGGACCTGGCGCAGGAGGCTCTTGGGTGCTGGCAAAGGGGTCTGTGAAGCAAATAGGCCCTGAAGTCACCTAGGCTGGAGCTGAACTGCTGGAAAAGAAATCACACTCTTCTTACAATAGAACAGGAGGGAACACTTCCTATCTCATTCTATAATGTTAATTTTACCCTAATACCAAAGACACTTCAAGGAAAAATAAAAAATAAAAACTACAGACCAATGGTTCTTTTGAGTATAGATGTAAAAATCCTCAGCAAAATACCACCAAACTGAATCTAACAGAATATTAAAAGAATTATACAGCCTTTCAGTCCTGATACCATGGGCTGAGGTGAGAGCAGGCCAAGGAGCTGCACTGGCGATCAAGGAGTAGAAACAGCAGCCAAAGGTGCATGACTCAAGACTATTTGAATCTGCATATGATAACAGTCTCAAGATGACTGCAAGACTAAGAGGATTTGAAGTAAAAGATCTTGGTCGAACTCAGTCCTTTGGCTGCAACACAGAGACATTTTTATATGTGTGGATTTATTGGATGGATTCCTGTCCAAAATGAAGGTACAGCCCAAGCACCTTGGTTGTGTTGGACTAAGCTGCTTCTACCTGGCTGTAAAATCAGTAGGAGAGGATAAGAATGTCCTATTGGCAAGGGACTTGATTCAAATAAGCCAGTAGAGGTTCACAGTTTCAGATCTGATGAGAATGAAAAAGATTGTGTTGGAGGTGTGTTGGAAAGTCAAAGCTACGACTGCTTTCAGTTCTTGCAACACTATTATTTATTAATTTAAGAGAATTTACCATTTGAAAGGATAAATTGCATTAATTTTGAAATATTAGAAGTCTAATTTAAAGGCATGCCTTGTATGTTCAGTGTCTATCATTGACTGGAGATCCAAGCACAAAAGTGTGTAAAGCTAACAAAAGGCATTCCAAGATAAATGGCAGAGATTTGACCTTCTGGCAAGAGCTCATATCTGAGTATTTAACTGAATATTCATCAAACAAGTGTTCCAAACCAAATATCCAGAAGTTGAAATGAATTGTTTCTGGGCAACTGCATGGCAATCGAAGCATAATTACTACAGAATAACTCCCTTCCATCAATTCCTGAAATGGTTCCTTAATTGAATTATTACAGCAACAAAAATACTTCTCTGAAGCCATTCTCCACAATCCTGAAGTATGAATTTTATAATGTTACAGTGGATTTAAGCTGTAAATTATCAAACATCACTACATTGGCATTGATGTTCTCATATTTGGGGAAACAACCTAATTAACATTACACTATAGTGGAATTATGCTGAAATTTGAATTTACCTGAGGCATACAAACAAAATCAAAAACAGTATGTGAACTGTTAAAGGCAAGTCAGGGAGAGTAAACTGTGAATCTTCATTTCTAACATTTATCCAACTTTCTAAATTGGGTCAGTATATTTAGATGGTATTAAAAATGGTAACCTACTTAATTTAAATTTAAATTTTGAGGTTTACCTTTAAATCAACATTTCACTAATGCACTATTAACACATAGTAAGGGTCACTATTTTAGGCAGTGAAAATGGTTTCTTAGCATTTGTAATGCAAGTAGATTATCCAGAGATGTGGACTTTATTGCTACATGAGAATTATATTTAAATTTGAAGACATTTTATATAAGGCAAAACTACATACCTAGTAATTTTGGCATATTAAGTTATCCTTAATATTTTTTATAGAAAATAAGCGATGCTTGTATCCAGGAAAAAAAGTTTGCATACAAAATCTACTGCTTCAATATAATTTTCCCATCAAGAAAATTAATTTTATTGTATTAGTGATTTAAAATAAGTTTACAACACTCTGAAAACTTGCTGATTTAACAATCTAGTTGTTTTTACTAAGGACTGTTTTTACAAAACTGCCATTGCTTCTAATTTATAATTTTGTTTAAAATGAAGAAAACATACTTTCACTAATTTCCCCTACTATGCCAGCAGAAAGTCTTAGGTAAATAATGCATCTTCATAATCATCTTTATAATCATGATATTGCTGAGGTAGTGTTCAGGATATTTTATTGTCAGTGAATATAAGGAGAGGTACAGTGTTAAAAGTGTCGTAAATAGTTACTCAGTGCAATGATGTAGCCTGAGTCCTTGCAGGATGACTGTACCAAATTTTGACATCATGTTTTGGATAAATATGCACTGGAAAGTAAACCAAAGAATCACAATATATCTTATACTTTTGTAAACAATGTGTTGTAGGTACCTTTTCAGTTTTCCCAAAAGGCTGTTATATTTCAATATTTTGATTACAGCCTTGTTAATTTTGAGTTAGCAGAAGTAACCTAACCAATTACTGTTATGTTTTGGTACTAAGAGATATACATTTCAATAAAGTTATCGAAATGCAAAAAAAATAAATAAATAAAAGTATTACACGCCATAACCAAATAAGATTTATCCCAGTAACATACAAGTGGTTCAATATATAAAAACCTGCTATAAGCACATGAAAAGAACGAAAGGGAGAAAAAACAAATGATCATCTCAGTTGATGCAGAAGAAGAATTTGACAAAATCACACATCCTTTTTATGATTAAAAAATAAACAAGAATAATAGGAAACTTCCTCAAGCTGATAAGGACATGCTTGTATATGAAAAACAGCTATAAATATATGTTATAGCGTAATACTAAAAATTTTACCCCTACACAAGGAACAAGAAAAAGATGCCTAATTTTGCCACTTATTCTATTGTACTGGAAGTTCTAGCCAGAGTAATTAAGCAAGAAAAAAAAAAGGCATACAAATTGAAAAGAAGTAAAGCTATCTGTATTTGTAGATGACATGATATTATATGTAGAAAACTAAAAAAAAATCCCCCCAAATTATTACAATTAATCAATTTAGCAAAATTTAAGGGTACAAGGTCAATACACAAAAAAGAATTGTAGTTTTATATACTGGCAATGAATAATTCCAAAAGAAAATTAAGAAAAAATACATTTATAATAACATCCTAAACCATAAAATATTTAGTAATAAGTTTAATCAAGCACATAATGCACTAAAAACTACAAAACATTGCTAAAATAAATTAAAGACCTAAATAAATAAATAACTACTCCTTGTTCTGGATCTGAAGACATATTGTTAAGATGACTATTCAAATTGATCTACAGAGTCAATGCAATCTCTACCAAAATTCCAATGGCCTTTTTTTTTGTTGAAATGGAAAAGGTAATCATCAAATTAATAAGAAATTGTAAGTAGCCCCAAATATCCAAAAACAACATTTAAAAAGAAACCTAAAAAGACTCACACTTTCTGACTTCAAAGTTACTATAAATCTACAGTAATCAAAACAGTGTGATACTGGCATACAGATAGACTAATAGATCAATGGAATAGAATTGAGAGTCTAGAAATACACCTGTATATCTATAGCCAATTAATTTTCTATAAGCATGCCAAAATCATTCCACAAAGAACAGTCTCCTCAACAAATGATGCTGAGACAACTGTATAACCATATGCAGAAGGAATACATTTGGGCCTCTATAACATATCATAGATAAAAATTAATAGCCTAAATATAAGAGCTAAAGCCACAAAATTTTAAAAAGAAAACATAAGGGTAAGTCTTCGTGATACTGGGTTTAGCAATAAACTTTTTGACTTGACACCAAAAGCACAAGCAACAAAAGAAGAGATAAATTGGACTGAATTTTAAAACTTGGTGTATCAAGTGACATTATCCAAAAAAAAAAAAAAAAAGTCAGTCAACAGAACAGCAGAAAATATTTGCAAATTATATATCTGACAAAGGTCTAATATCCAGAATATATAAAAAGAATTCTTAAAACTCAACAACAAAAAGATAAACCAATTTAAAAATGGGCAAAGAATCTGAATGGACATATTTCCAAAGAAGATATGTAGATTGCCAACAAGCACATATATGAAAAGATGCTCAACATAAATAGTCTTTAGGGAAATGCAAATCAGAACCACAATGATGTACCACTTGACACCCACTCGGATACTTATGCCTTTTATTTCTTAAGGGAAATAACAAGTGTTAGCGAGGATGTTAAGAAATTGAAACCTTTGTAAATTCCTGGTGGGAACATAAACTGGTTAAGCCACTGTGGAAAATAGCTTGGCAGTTTCTCAAAAAGTTAAACATAGATTTACCACAGAATCAGGAATTTCACCACTAAGTATATATCCAAAAGAATTGACACCAGGTACTCAAACAAGTACACATACCCACATATTGAAGGCAGAACTATTCATGACAGCCAAAAGATGGAAGCAACCCAAATGTCCATCTAAGAATGGATAAACAAATTGTGGTATACATTGAAAATGGATTATTCTACCATAAAAGAAATAAAATACTGATACATGCTACATTGTGTGAAACTTGAAAACTTATACTAGTGGAAAAAGCCAGATACAAAGTCACATATGATCCCAATTTATAGAAAATATCCAAAAACAGGAAAATCCACACAGACAGCATACAAATTGGTATTACCAGAGAAGGTAGGCGGAAGGGATGGGAAGCAACTATTTAAAGGACATAGTTTCTTTTGGCAAGATACAATTACACAACATTGAGATTGTACTGAATGCCACTGAATTGTTCATTTTAAAATGGCTAATTTGGAGATCCAAGATGGCGGAGGAGTAAATGGAAGCTACACTAACCTCCTCCCAGGACCAGTCTGGATTTACAACTTAATTTTGGAGAAATCACCTGGAATAACCAACGGAACACTAGCTGGAAAGAAGTCTTATAACCACGGAGAGACAGAAAAGGCCGCTACACCACAACTTGACCGGTAGGGAGTGCGGAGACGCGGAAGGGCTGGCTGGGCTCACATGGGTGGCAGCTGAAGGGATTGAGAAACAGCTCAGCAGCCGGGGATTCCCCCTGAGAAGGGCAGGGTCTAAACCCCCAGCTGGGCTTCCCAGCCTACAGCAACAGAGTGGAAAGTAAAACAGTATCAGCTGTGAAAAGCGAAGAGCCACAGGGTTTCTTGCTAGCCGGAGAGAAACAGCAGGAGAAAAAGAGCTCTTAAGTGGATCACATACGAAAATATTTTGGCCACCACTTACCCTGGGCTCAAGCAGAGGGAAGGCAGAGAGGACTGGAGACACTTGGGGAGAGTTTGGCACGGTGGCTTTGAGGGGAGAACTGGAGGAACAGCCGACTGGGTCCCAGTGCTGACTCATCCGCAGTACTGCGGGTAGACCATTCCCCTCCAAGTGGCGTCAGCCTGAGGGGAAGCAAAAGCCCTGCCTACAGGAATTAAGCTGCCACACCCACAGTCCTTAAGCCTGACAGCTAATCACAGATTGAGTAGATTAACAATCAAAGAAGACAGACAACAGCAGTAGATCCCTGGAAGTCTCCAACAGGCTGCCTAGGGCCAGACTGGTACATGATCTGACGCCACCAGAGGCAGATCCAGGAAGTGCAGATCATTCTAAGAAGCACCAACAAACAATAGGAGTCAAAAAAATGGGGAGACAGAGAAACAACCTCCCATCAAAAGGAAAGGTAGAATCCCCAGAAAGAGTGCTAAATGAAATAGAGGGGAGCGAACTATCAAATATGGAATTCAAAACATGGATTATGGAGAAGCTGAATGAGCTCAGCGGAAACTACAAAGAACTCCAGAAAAACTACAAGGAACTCACAGAAAATTACGTGAGCATGAAAAAGGACATAGAGGCTATCAATAAGAGCCAGGAGGAAATGAAGAATACGATCTCTGAATTGAAGAACACAGTAGAAGGAATTAAAAGCAGGCTAGAGGAAGCAGAAGATCGGATCAGCGAGCTGGAGGACAACCTACACAAAAACTCCCAGACAATGCAACAAAATGAAAAAAGACTGAACAAGACTGAAGAGGTTCTAAGACAGCTGCAGGACAACATGAAACGTAATAATATCCGTATCATAGGAATTCCAGAAGGAGAAGAAGAAGAGCAAGGGATAGAAAACCTCTTTGAAAAACTAATGACAGAAAACTTCCCTAACATGACGAGAGAAAGAGTCACGCAAGTCCAGGAAGCACAGAGGGTCCCAATGAAGATGAACCCCAACAGGCCCACCTCAAGACACATCATAATTAAAATGGCAACATTCAAAGACAAAGAGAGGATCCTAAAAGCAGCAAGAGAAAAACAACTAATAACATACAAAGGTACTCCAATAAGGCTATCATCAGATTTCTCAGCAGAAACACTACAAGCCAGAAGGGAATGGCAAAAAATACTTCAAGCAATGAAAAACAAAGGCCTACAACCTAGAATACTATACCCAGCAAAGCTCTCATTCAAAATGGAGGGTGAAATAAGGAGCTTCCAAGACAAAAGAAGGCTAAAAGAATACATCTCCACCAAACCAGCAATGCAAGAGATGCTAAAGGGTCTGCTCTAAGAAGATAAAGAAACAGAGAGAGACAGAGAAGAACATGAGTACAAAGGGGAAAAATGACAATGAATAAGTACTTATCGGTAATAACCTTAAATGTAAATGGATTAAACGCTCCAATTAAAAGACGTAGGGTAGCTGAATGGATTAGAAAGAATGACCCACATATATGCTGTCTACAAGAGACCCACCTTAGAACAAAAGATCTACACAGACTGAAAGTAAAGGGATGGAAAAAAGTATTTCAAGCAAATGGGCATGAAAAAAAAGCCGGGGTAGCAATACTTATATCAGACAAAACAGATTTCACAGCAAAGTCCATAAAAAGAGACAAAGAAGGGCATTTCATAATACTTAAGGGAAAAATCCATCAAGAAGATATAACCCTTATAAATATATATGCACCCAACTTAGGAGCACCCAAATATATAAGGAAACTTTTGAAAGACTCCAAGAAAGATATAGACAACAACACACTCATAGTAGGGGACTTTAACACCCCATTGTCAACAATGGACAGATCTTCGAAGCAAAGAAACACCAAAGATATTGAGGCACTGAACAACACTCTAGATCAAATGGACTTAGTCGATATATATAGAAGTTTTCACCCCAAAGAAACAAAATATACATACTTCTCAAGTGCACATGGAACATTTTCAAAGATAGACCACATGGTAGGACACAAAACAAGCCTTAACAAATTCAAGAAAATTGAAATTATATCAAGCATCTTCTCAGATCACAATGGCTTAAAATTGGAAATCAACCTCAAGGAAAAAACTCAAAAACATTCAAACTCATGGAGAATGAATAACATGCTATTAAATAATGAATGGGTTAACAATGACATCAAGGAAGAAATCAAAAAGTTTCTGGAAACTAATGATAATGAACACACAACAACCCAAAACCTATGGGATACAGCGAAAGCAGTCCTAAGAGGAAAGTTCATAGCAATACAGGCCTACCTAAAAAAGCTAGAGGAATATCTAATAAAAAATTTAACCCTACAGCTACAAGACCTAGAGGAAGAACAACAAGCAAAGCCCAGATCAAGTAGAAGGAAGGAAATCATCAAGATCAGAGCAGAATTAAATGACATAGAGTCTAAACTAACAATTCAAAAGATCAACAAAAGTAGGAGCTGGTTCTTTGAAAAAATAAACAAAATTGACAAGCCTTTAACCAGGCTCATCAAGAAAAAAAGAGAGAGGACCCAAATAAATAAAATCAGAAACGAAAGAGGAGAAATCACAACTGATACCACAGAAATACAAAGGATTATAAGAAATTATTACGAACAACTGTATGGCAAGAAATTTGACAACCTAGAGGAAATGGACAAATTCCTGGAAACCTATAGTCTTCCCAAACTGAATCAAGAAGAAGCAGAAAGTTTGAATAGACCAATAATAGCTAGTGAAATTGAAGCAGTAATCAAAAAACTCCCAGCACACAAAAGCCCTGGACCGGATGGCTTCACAAGTGAATTCTACAAAACATTTAGGAAAGAACTAACTCCTATCCTTCTCAGACTATTCCAAAAGATACAAGAAGAGGGAAGACTGCCAAACTCATTCTATGAAGCCAGTATAACCCTAATTCCAAAACCAGGTCAAGACACAACAAAGAAAGAAAACTACAGGCCAATATCGCTGATGAACATAGATGCTAAAATCCTCAACAAAATATTGGCAAACCGGATCCAGCAACACATTAGAAAGATCATACACCACGATCAAGTAGGATTCATCCCAGGGATGCAAGGATGGTTTAACATTCGCAAATCAATAAACGTAATACACCACATAAACAAAATGAAAGACAAAAACCACATGATAATATCAATAGATGCAGAAAAAGCATTTGATAAAGTACAACACCCATTTATGATAAAAACTCTCAGCAAAATGGGAATAGAGGGAGCATACCTCAACATAATAAAGGCCATATATGAGAAACCTGAAGCCAACATCATACTCAATGGGCAAAAACTGAGAGCATTCCCTCTGAGATCAGGAACAAGACAAGGATGTCCGCTCTCCCCACTCCTATTCAACATAGTCTTGGAAGTTCTAGCCACCGCAATCAGACAAGAAAGAGAAATAAAAGGCATCCAAATTGGAAAAGAGGAAGTAAAACTGTCATTATTTGCAGATGACATGATAGTGTACATAGAAAACCCTATAGACTCCACAAAAAAACTACTCAACCTAATAAGTGAATTCGGCAAAATAGCAGGATACAAAGTCAATATTAAGAAATCAAAGGCATTTTTATACACCAACAATAAAAACTCAGAGATAGAAACTGAAAGAAAAATCCCATTTACCATAGCAACAAGAAAAATAAAATACCTAGGAATAAACTTAACCAAGGAGGTAAAAGACCTGTACTCAGAAAACTACATAACACTGAAGAAAGAAATTAAAGAAGATACAAATAAATGGAAGCATATACCATGCTCATGGATGGGAAGAATCAACATCATTAAAATGTCCATACTACCCAAAGCAATTTATAGATTCAATGCAATCCCTATTAAAATACCAGCAATATATTTCACAGACCTAGAACAAATACTTCAAAAATTTATATGGAACCAAAAAAGAGCCCGAATAGCCACAACAATTTTGAGGAAGAACACAGTAGGAGGAATCACAATACCTGATATCAAACTATACTACAAGTCCACGGTAATCATAACAGTCTGGTACTGGCATAAAAACAGCCATATAGATCAATGGAACAGAATAGAGAGCCCAGAAATAAACCCAGATTCATATGGTCAACTAATATTTGACAAAGGGGGAAAGAACATCAAATGGAGTGAAAAGAGCCTCTTCAACAAATGGTGTTGGGAGAACTGGACAGGGACATGCAAAAAAATGAAACTAGACCACCAACTTACACCATACACCAGAATAAACTCAAAATGGATCAAAGACTTAAATGTAAGCCGTGATACCATAAAAGTCCTAGAGGAAAAAATAGGCAGGAAAATTTCAGATATCCCACATAGCAACATTTTCACTGATATATCTCCTAAGGCAAGGGAAATAAAGGAAAGAATAAACAAATGGGACTACATCAAACTAAAAAGTTTCTGCTCAGCTAAAGAAAACATCAGCAAGATGAAAAGGAAACCAACCATATGGGAAAATATATTCGCCAATGACATCTCAGACAAGGGATTGATCTCCAAAATATATAAAGAACTCATATGACTCAACACCAAGAAGACAGACAACCCAATTAAAAAATGGGCAAAGGACCTGAACAAACACTTCTCCAAAGAAGACATACAGAGGGCCCATAGACATATGAAAATATGCTCAACATCACTAGCCATCAGAGAGATGCAAATAAAAACCACAATGAGATACCACCTCACACCAGTCAGAATGGCCATCATCAACAAATCAACAAACAACAAGTGCTGGCGAGGATGCGGAGAAACGGGAACCCTGGTGCATTGCTGGTGGGAATGCAGACTGGTGCAGCCACTATGGAAAACAGTTTGGAATTTCCTCAAAAAACTAAAAATGGAACTGCCTTTTGAACCAGCAATTCCATTACTGGGATTATATCCGAAAAATCCTGAAACACCAATTCAAAAGAACCTATGCACTCCAATGTTCATAGCAGCACTATTTACAATAGCCAAGTGCTGGAAACAACCTAAATGCCCATCTGTAGATGAGTGGATCAAAAAACTGTGGTACATTTACACAATGGAGTTCTATGTAGCAGAAAGAAAGAAGGAACTTCTACCATTTGCAACAAGATGGATGGAACTAGAGAGAATTATGCTTAGCGAAATAAGCCAGGCAATGAAAGAAAAATACGTTATGCTGTCACCTATTACAGGAAACTAATGAACAACACAAACAAATGAACAAAATTGAACCAGAGGTATGTAAACAAGGAGTAGACTAACAGTAACAAGGGGGGAGGTGGGAGGGAGAAAAGGGGATAAGAAGGGGAAGTGTCAAATCAAAGAACATGTATAAATGACCCACAGACATGGGCAACTGAGTGGGGACTGAATGTGGGGGAAGGGAGGGGCAGGATACAGTGAAGCAAGAGGGGGAAAAAAAGTGAGACAACTGTAATGGAAAAACAAACAAAAAAATTTTTTTAGTGGGGGAAAATGAAAATATGAAGAATGGAAATGCCAGTTCAGTGAATATTAGGACAAAGATTTTCCTTCACATTGTATATTTTTCTCCCTATTTGAGCTCTCCAGAGTTTGGCATTCTAAACAAATAAGTAATGACTTAAGTTTCTTTGCATAGAACTGATAAGACCAGTTGTTAATAGAGGTTCCTTTTTCTGACCAAGCCTTTGACTGGAATGTCAAGCCTAAAGGAGATATGCTTGGGCTCAGGTTGTTACCAAAAAGCCCTAAGGAACTGGGAATGACTTTCAAAGGTAATAAAAGCCCGCGAAATAAAAGGCCTGCTGCCATGGTTGGTTGTGCGGTCCACAGCAATCTCTCCAGGGAAGGAACGAAGGTTGTTTTCCTGAAAGATGGCTAGAAGGGACCTTAAGGCACAATGGAAAACCAGAAAGACTTGGAAAGGACAGGTGTGTACAGGCAAGGATGAATGCCAGGTATGTGGCCCAGCTTCTGTGCCCTGAAGAGCAGACTGAGGGCCACCCTAAATGTTCCTTGGGTAAGTTCCAGCAAAGCAGAACTAAAGTTCATAAGTGATCATTTGCTGCTCTTGTTATGTTTATGCAAACGAACAGGATAAATTAAAAATGGACTTAATGTAGTCCCTTTAAAGACAAGGAGAGTAATCTTAGGGAGAAAAATCATTATTCAAGGAAAATCACAATGATCAGTGGCAGACTGTAAAGTAGGGCAGCTAACCGTCTTAAAAGTTTCTTCTCACTTAAAAAATAGTTTCACTTGAAAATTAAACCATATCTGTGATATCACCAAAGAGATTCAAGTTGCAGGCAAGTAGAATGTCAAGTGCCTTGCAACTGGATGTCTTCCCAATAAGACAGTCTTACAGATTTAGAGACTTGTTTGTTGGTTATGTTATATAAATTAACATGTGTTTTCTGTTTTCAAAGGGCATAAGCCTATGACCGCATTACCTGAGTGATTGTCTGTACACATAAGCCTCACTTAATCCTCTCTGCAGCGCTGCCTCCTGAGACTCAACAGTTTGGCTGAACTAAATGGCTGTGTTGGTGAAGAATGGGGTGGTCTGTGGGCTTCACTTTAAAACTGAATTCTCTTTTCTATCCTAATGGCTTGGACAGAAAGGGCCCAGAGGTCTGAGAAGGGGGAAACATAAACTATTTCCCTCAGCCCAAACTAAATATAATGGGCAAAAGGGTTTTGGACAGGCGAGATGTGCCTAGCACACCTTCCTCCAAAGAAGCCCTTTTTTTTTTTTTTTTTCTCCTAATGTGGAACATTGAAAAATTAATCCCTGCCTTTTGTCACCTAGTAGTTATGGATTGAATGATGCTTAACCCTTTTTGCCAAATCTGTTGCCCCCAGAACACAACAAGGATGCCAGCCTGCTAAACCAAGCACGCCGTTGTCCGGAGACAGCCAACTGACCTGGAGTCTGCACAATCCTTCCCCATGTGGGAAGGCCACCCTCCCCTCCACACCCCCACTATTATTAGGGATTTCTGGACCCAAGGGTAGGTAGGACGACGACCATGTCCAGCTTGAAGCAGCTAGAGGAGCTTGAGACCTTCGCCCATTGTCCTTTATAAGATTACAAAGGGTCTTAATATCTGAGAGGGAGGGATAGTTATTTTTTACGAACCATGGGTATGGACTTGGGGGGGGATGCTGGGGGAGGGAGATACTGGGTGGAGGGGAGTAAAGGGGAAAAAATTGGAACTACTGTAACAACATAATCAATAAAATATACTTTAAAAAAATGGCTAATTTTATTTTAAGTGAATTTTAACTCAATTTTTAAAAATTATGCACAAAAAAAAGGAGATCCTTCAAACAATACCTCTTATATAGATTATTAGCTTCCAAGAGTATTATTCAAGTGTTAAATTCCTGAAGTTTTAAAATTTCTCCTCAGGAGAACTTTACAAAAAGTAATAAAGCTATTTAACATTTTGAGCACTTACTCTGTATCATGCATTATATTAAAAGTTTCACATACATTGCTTCCTTTAAACTTAACTATAGCCATCAATACATTTAATTTAAAGAAGAAAAGCTGAGATATATAAATATTAAATTGCTCTAAGTTACACAGAACATTTAGCTATTAACTATGCTTTAGTTTAGCAACAGAATGAAATAAACATTCATTCAGTTCATTGAGTGCCTGTTAAATTTTGTGTTTTTCTGTGTGGTATAGGTAACACTGTGATACAAAAGATTTCTTGAAGCAATGTGGATAAATATTTTTAATAGGTACATTAAAAAACTGTATTCTAGAAAATATAAAAATGAACTATCAAGCAAAATATAGATCCATAGACAGAAAGCAGGCTGACAGCTATTGAGAGGGTTGGGTAGGGGTCTTGGTAGGGGAGTAGAGGAATTGAGAAAATAAGGGAAAAAGATCTCATCGATACAGATGGTAGTGTAGAGATTGTGGAGGGTGGAGAAGGGTATAGGGACATAAATGGTGATGGAAGGAGACTTGACTTGGGGTGGTGAACACACAGTAGAGTGTACAGCTGATGTGTTGTGGTATTGAGAACCTGAAACCTGTATAATTTTGTTAACCAGTGTTACCCCCAATAAATTCAATATAATAAATATAAATTAGACACCAAAGCTATAATGTCATAGTATTAAGATAAGACTAAAGTAAACATGTTTAAGAAATAAAGTTGATTTAAGTAAAACCTAAAAATAATAGCTGACATTTATTAAGTATTTAGTACTTGCTGCACACTGTTCTAAAGAAGGGCTCTAACTTATTAATGCATATATTCACTTATTAAATAAATTGTTAATACAGTACTTGCATGTCAAAACTATGAAGGTTATATATATATATATATATATATATATATATATATATATATATATATATGACTGCAGTGTGGAAAACACTGGTATAATTGAAAGATATAGCTTTTGGAGTCAGACAAGACTTAAAAGAAGCCAGAGGGGTAAGGCAGAATGATAGAGGAAGGAGCTCAACAGGCAGATTCTAAAATGTATATAGTAGGGCAGAGACCCAAGAAAGAGGGGATGCTCCTGAAGATCAACAAGGTTTAATAGGACCTATCCTACCCAATATAAAAACTTATTATAAAGTTCTGTAAAGTAAGACAGCTTGGTATTTGTGAAAGTACAGTCAAACATAAATGAAACAGAATAGAAATGAAACTGGAAAAGCTGGCATTCATGCTGCCTGTCACTACCAGAACCAATAAGTAGAGACAAGAATTGAATCTTTATGGGTGCATTATTCAGATGGCCAGCTGTCTGAGAAGACAGCAGGTTATGTACCCTAAAAGCCATCTTAACATCTCACCTCAAGCATACCATTTTTATAGGAGATGAAAAGGGTAGGTAAGAGGTCTAGAATTCAGGATAAAAGTAGGTAAAGTTTGGAATTCAATAGAAAAGGTTAGTCAGATAAAAGTTGCAGTCCTGCTTTTTTCCTAGCATCCCAGTAATTCTTAATCTGCATCCTGGTTGGCAGCCTTCCATCCCTGGAACACAATGGCTCAGATACCATCTTGATTGCTTGCAGACCCCATGAGGCACAAAGGTTGAATTGCTTGTGGGTCTTGGAGTCAACGTAGGTTCAGTCATACATTCCAGTTCCTGGAACAACAGCCTTCTACATGCATTAATCACTAAATCTATTAACTATAAACTAAATCTAAAAATTTTTAACTGTATAATTTTCCCATCAGAAAGCCCAGAATCACACACATGTATAGAAGCTTGGCCTATTAGAAAGATGGTGTAGCAAAACAACGAGAAAAGGAGAGATTATTTAATAATTATTGTTGAAACAAATGATCAGTCATTAAGAAAAAAAATAGTTGGATACCTATCTCACAAAATTCAATTCCAAATGGAACAAAGTCTTAAATTGAAAAGGTAAATCTTTAAAAGCTAGAAAAAAAGTATAGGAGAATATTTTTCTAACCTGGGATAAAGAGAGGTTTTTTTTTAAAGACATTTTATCAATAAATGTTAAACAGAAAAGAAAAAAATGGATAAATTCAGCTAAATTAAAATAATTTCTGCTAATCAAAAGACAAAAAGGGGAAGCAGGGGGCATGGCCCCTTGAGGCCAGTAACTCCTCTAGGCCATGGTGGCTACAATGGCTCATACAGAGGCCTGGCCTGACCAAGAAGCCACAGGCCTCCTCCATGCTGGGTGGGGGTTTGTGGAGTAAAACAGAGGTTGGATCTGGAGGGCCCAGAGAAAGATGGGTTTTCTCACCAGCATGGGATGGATGCAGAGGCAGTGGCAATGAACGCCCTTGGGGAAGAGAGCTTCTCACTTTCTCTTCTGCCTCTGATGCAGAATTTAATGCTGTGGCTGGATATTTGGAGAACATTACCATGAGTGATGCTTTCCAGTTATTATAGAGAAACTTCATAAACATGTACTACCAGGAGTTCCAGTTATTACAGAGAAATGTGATGGACAAGTACTACCAGGAGTTTGAAGACAGAAGAGAATAACATATCTGCATGACTATTTTTAGCAAATGTATTTCTTTGGTAGAAAAGTATATTAAAGAACAGCTGCTGGAGCAGATTCCTGGATTTAACATGGTAGCCTTCACAGCAACTCTACAGCACCATGAAGATGAAGTGACTAGTGACATTTTTGACATGTTGCTCATGTTTACTGATTTTCTTGCTTTTAAGGAAATGTTTTTGGACTACAGAGCAGAAAAAAAAGACCTGGAACTGGACTTAAGCAGTGGCTTAGTGGTGACTTCATTCTGTAAATCATCTTGTGGCACTAGGCCCTACCTCCAGGCAATGAGATTGTTCTGGACATCACAGCCCAGTTTACTGGGAAAGGCTTCAGCGAATGACAGAAGAGATCTTGGGGAGACAAGCTCTGTTAATGGGTCAAAAAATACTACTACCTGACCCTACTGGGTCCCATTTCAAAAAACCATGTGTTCAGTAACCCTAGTACTCCTCCCTAATTGGACATCTCTCTCAGGGGTCAGGCTCCTCTGGAGCAATCCCACCTGGGGGGCCTTCCCCAGCACACATGTTGCTGTGTCAGCACAAAAGTTTCAGTCTTCAGCCTCAATGGGGTTTGTACTGTTTAGGAGCAGTTATCTAGGGTATTACTCAAGCCAGCTGCCTGCCCTGAAATATCTGGAGCTTCTGTTGTCACAGCAACTCTTGGTGTAGGAATCAACTGAAAGAGCTTTTACCTAAAAGGTACATGTTAAAGTCAGTTCCTAGTCTTACATTTGCAGTCCCTATATCACTGTCTTCTACTGGTCCTGATGACAGATGAATACTCAGGCTAATCTAATGGATATAATCTTGGAACTTACAGGATTACCCACTTCAAGATCAAAGTATTATATGCTGTGTGCTTTTTAGCTGTTCTACGAAAGCAAGAATGCTTTCTATGTTGGTGCTCCTATTTTACTGGACATCAATGAATGTGTGCTTGTGCTGGCAGTAGACTAAAGGTAGCCTTTTCTCTTTTTCTTATAGCATGATAAGTGTTTGTGCAGGTTTGCTTAAACTTTTCTTTATAAATTAGATCATTAGGTTTTCTGTCGGGGTAAGGGTCTGCAATTCCTTCTGTCTGTTTTGATTTACTACATTGGCTTAGCACAATGTTTGATAGAACATTACTGACCAGAAAACATGGATGTCATATCTCTAGAAAAGGAAAACCTAGTGTAATTCCCAATGTGTACATTTTTTTTAAGTAAAAATAAATATCTGTACTGACTTTTCATTGACTGTTCTAGTTTAAAGGATGAGCTACAGGCTATATGTTTTCTGTACTTATGTAGCACTTATTAAATATGTCTGTACAATGAGTAAAAAAAAGATCTTAAAAAGTAAGAAGGCAAAACTGCAAGCTTGAGTAACATATATTCAAATCATATAAACAAGAAAAAGTTCATGTCCAGGGTTTATAAATAACTTGTACAAAGTGAGAAAATAAAATGACTTCCCAGCTCTGGCCTGGTGGCTCAGTTGGTTGGAACATCATTCCACACACCAAAAAGTTGTGGGTTTGATTCCTGGTCAGGGCACATACCTAGGTTGTGGGTTCGATCCCCAGTAAGAGAGTGTAAAGGAAGAAGTTGATCAATGTTTCTCTCTCACATCGATGTTTCTCTCCCTTTCTCCCTTCCTCTCTCTCTGAAAACAATAAACATCCTCAGGTAAGGATTTTTTTTTTTTTGTGACCTCAAAAATGGGTAAAATATATGAACAAGCATGGCACAGAATAAGAAACCTACATGGTCAAAAAATTTATGAAAATATGTTCAAACACACTAGTAATCAAAAAATGTAAATTAAAAGAACCAATCAGATATAATTTTATTCCTACTAGATTAGCAAATTTAAAAAGTCTGACAATACCAAGTGTTGGTTAAAGTATAAATTGACACAACATTTTAGAAGACAATGTAGCATTATCTTATAAAGTTTAGCATTCACATGCCACCTATTCCACTATTACATATAAGCCCTAAAGCAATTCTTAGCATGTGAACCAACAGACATGTGTAAGAAAAAACATATAATCATTTGCAATAGCAAACATCTGGAGATAATCTAAATGTCCATTATCAGGAAAATGGGCACAAACTATGGTATATTCACACAGTGACATATTACCAATGAAAAGAAATGAAGTGATGCTGCATAAATGACACAACTTGAAGAAATTTTAGAAACATAATTTTGAATTGGTGAAGCGAATTGCAGAAATCTAAAGCAGTCTGATACTACAAAGCTTAAATAAGCAATGCTGAGCAAATAAATATATAGTTATAGAGAGATATGAAACTATATTTTTTCAGGATACTTGTTAACTTAAGGAAGATGGGATAAGGGAATACCACCACACAGTAAATTCAACATTCTAGATCTTAATCTGGATCATAGATTCAGAAGTATTTACTTTATATTAATCTTCATAACTTAAATATATACATTTATATTTATTAAACATCTATCATATTCTGACAAGTTTTAATGTATTTTATAATATATGATATGTGCAAAAGAATATATGTGGCTATTCTGAATTAATGGCAGGCACATCCTGAGTGTTTTGAGCATGATTTTCCAGTCTTATATATGGATTAATAAACTTTATATTGCATATTGAGGACAAAGTAAGAGTTCATTTTGGCTCTGAAACTTTAAATGATATTTTAAAATGATCTGTAGCTCCAGAGAAATTCCATAAATTATACTGAGTCAGTAAATGGCTTTCCTTTTTAGATTAATTGAATATGATGATGTTATCTTTTTCCTTAGCAAAAAAAATTAATTTCTAGCTAAAAAGGAATAATGAACACTACATATTCTTCAGATTAAGCCTAAGATCTGAAATGCATTTTCAGTTAAGTTTTACATTCATCCTTTCTGGTTTCTGAAATTCCCTTTAGATAATATGCTAAAAATTGAAAGCATTTCTTTTATAATTCCTCATATTTTCTTTCATTTTAATAAATTTTGTTTTAATAAAATCAATAATCACTTCAAAAAATTTTCCACAATAGACATATAAAGAAAAAATTTACCAGCAAAGATGACTTTTTTGTTGACTTTTTCTTTCTTGAAGTACATATATTTAAAAATATTGATATCAAAGTTCTGCATTTTGCTTTTGAAAGTGTTTTAATATAATTTATGACCTGCAGTTACATTAGGAAAGATATTATTTGATCAATACTAAGTAGTCTCCAACAGTAAAATACCAAATAATAAAAGCCGCAATCAAAAACTACCATATCCCTGTAAATAACAAATGAAAGTTTCTGGCATAAGGTATTAGTTTTCATCTCTAAAAAGTCAAAAATTATATCCTTTAAAGTAAGTATTACTACTCATCAAGATATGTTATTTGAGTTTCTTAGCCCCTGAACTACATAGCAATATCCCCTCCTAAACTTTACTACCCACAGATTCACCTCTGGTGGTTCTTGCATGGGAGGGTCCAGGGATCAATATTTTGAGTCCCTCAACTTTGGAGACAGTGGCACAAACACCTGTAGCCGCAGAGCCTGACAGCGGGTTCTTGCTAGTTTGCCCACTCAGTAAGGCAACTGCAGCTGGTTGCACACACACACACACACACACACACACTTGAAGTCTTTAGCACATCCCACTGGTGGAAAAAGTAAGAGGCTGGTTAGATAGGAAGGAAGTCGGAGCAGAGCCTTACTACGGGAGAGAAGCAGTGCTCTCAGCCAGCGCCTGTAAATGGTGGCTGAATTGAACCAGATGGTATCTGTTCCTTTCATTAATATAAACATAAACGGCATTAATGTAGACATGGCCCCTTCCTATCTACAGACTCGGCCCACCACCTGCAGTTTAAGTTCATCTTCAAAGCCGTGGCACTTGTGAAGCTTCTCCCACTGTTCCACTGACTTTGTAGCCCGGGCAAGTTATATACTCTCTGAGCTGACTTCTGTCCTCAGGGAAAAAAAACAATCAACAAACAAGACATGGGCTTGGGGGAAGTAAGCAGTGTAGATGAGTAGATGAGATTCTGTAAGGCTCCTAGCATACTGTCAGGTTGGAAGTCACACGACATAGTCAATTCTAGAGGGACAGAGGGCTTCATTAGAGTTGCCTCCTCGAAGCTTGGACGTAACAGTGAAGAAACAACATGGAATACAACGAGAAGAACTGCACGGCACCCTGGAGACCAGCGGAATCAACTGCAGCCTCACAAGGAAGTGCAGCTGCCGGACCCGCCGCTTTCTCTTTAAACACCTGCGCTGCGGCCCGCGGAGGGGTCCTGCGAAAGAACGCTGCCACGAAGTCAGATTCCTCCGCCGGTCATGGCGCTTCGTCTTCCGGCTTCACCCGCGTCTACCCTCGATTTGGTCCTCTCCTTCCCTCTAGGTGCCAGCTGTCGCTTCTCTGGCAGATAGCCCCGGATACCCTGCCCAGCACCCTCGGATTTAGGCCCAACTTGGTGTGTGGAGACCACACTGCGCCGCTGCCGAGACCGCCCCCGATCCCTCAGGCACTTCCGTTCCGGCCTGGGCAGGTCGCAGCCGGAAGGGGAGCAGGCGCAGGGCGGGCGGTGATGGACGCGCTGGCGGTCATGATGCGGAATCTCCTGACCCAGAACCATGCCCTGCGCAGGGAGAACGACGAACTCACCGACCAGGTGCGGCGACTGCTCTGCGAGAAAGCCAACCTGCTAGCCCAGGTGCGTCCGCCAGCTTGCCCCGTGGTTTTTCCTGAAACGTTTGAAGGCGACTCTGCCCGGCTTTCAGAATTTTTGATCCAAACCACCTCTTATATGAGGTTCTTCAAGAACAGATTTTCCAACGACACCCTAAAGGTGGCATTTTTAATCAGCCGCCTCTCTGGGGCGGCAGAGGAGTGGGTAGTCCCCTACATCGAGAGGGAAAGCCCCATCCTAGCACATTACGAGAGTTTCGTGGATGCGCTGAAGCGGGCCTTTGGCAAGAATGGGTAGAAAACCGCAAGGCCTGGACCCCCTCCTGTCGGGAGTGACTGCGGCCAGCCCTCCTGCTCCCCACAACCCCAGCCCTGCTTGGCTTGATTCACAAAGACTCTCCAGTAATCAGCTACTGGGCTCCGAGCCTTACTAGAAAGCTTGGCCGCCACCTGTTCTTACCACCCTCACTGCCTTTGCCCTCTGCCCAGCAACACAGCCACTGGCCGAGAGCCTGATAGAAACTAAACGGTCACCCAGGATCATGCTCCTGCCACCTGATGACTCAGAAGATGGTTCCTGTCAGCCTTTGAAAATCAGGGTCAACCTGGGAAGTGCCTGAGTTTGTCCCAACCCCCGTGGACACTGGTGTAGATCACTCCGCCACCGCCACCGCCACCGGGGACCGCTTCCAGGGTTACTGTTCCTGGCGTCCAAAATTTGGACATTTTCTCCCCGAGAACCAATTTTCCACTTCATTTCTGTTCTGGAAATACCAGAGTCTCAAAGACAGTGCCTTTTAGTCACAGAAGTCCGGGCACTGGACACTACATGGAAAAAGTTTTACATTTAAAATTTAAATACATATTTATCTTAAGTTACCGTATGCCTAGTACTGGGTGTTAAAGGAGAAACAAAAATAAGTAAGACAAAGCAAATATGTTCTGAGAAAAAATTTTAAGTGCATATTATGATGTTTGATAAAATAATAATACATTTGTGTATAAAGAATGGCATATTTGATTCTTTTTATTAATGGCCTTTTCTTACTTCTTGCCCCGTAAATTGAACACATGCAGCTTACAAAGGCGACAGAAAACCCATTTGAACAATTTTTATGATATTGTTTTTAAAAATGCATGTAACTAGTGGCAAAAAAAAATGCGATGGTGCATTCTTTGAACTGTATCCACCTGGCCTTATTCCTTATTAAATGACTTAGCTCCTTCATTTTTTGTAAACTACTTTGCATTTTTGGCCTCAGCTTTGTTTCTGTAATTAAAGGCATTAGCGGATCATTAAAATTTGTTTCAAAATTCTGTGATTCTCTTATGAGACCAAAGAAGGGAAGAAAAAAGGAGGATCTGAGCCCTCCTATTAAACAAAGGGTTTCTGTAAACCTTCTAGGGAGGAAAATCCTAACTGCCTTTCCCTAAAAGTCCATGGATTTTGTTATTCTGGTAGTCAGTATAGTCTCACTGAAATGTCTTCTTGAATTCTTGGGTAGACATTTTCATATTGAGAAAAATTCATCACTACCTCCTTTGTGAGTAATTTATATACCTGAGGACCATAGGAAAAATCTGTATTTTTGCAAGATGTGATTGATGACAGGTTATAGCAATTATATAACATTGCCGATTTGCCTTACAAGCATTCATAAGTGTGATTTCTTATTACCATACTTTTGTAGCCCATATGTACTAACAAAAGAAACTGAATCTTAGGCCTATTTGCTGATAATTTCAAGGCAGTGTTTTTCCCACAGTAAAAAAAAAATTTACAGGATATAACACCAAATTTTTTTTTCAGTCAGCCCCACAAGAGCAAATATTTGATTGGATACAAAAACTTTCTGCCCTTGCTGGTCTGGTTCAGTGGATTGAGCATAGTCTACTAACAGAAAAGTCACTGCTTCCATCCTGGGTTAGGGCACATGCCTAGGCTGTAGGCCAGGTTCCTGGTTGTGGGTGTGTGAGAGGCATCAGTATCAATTCAAATAGCATAAAAAAATGTGACTAAAGTCAAAATATCTCTTAATTTTCTGTAGCTATCTTGTTGTTGAGGATCACTTAGTATATAAAACTTGCTTACAGTCAGTTAACACAGAAATAAAGGAGCCAGGAGAGAAGGTCTCAGTGACTTCCACATCAGGTTTTTCCACATCTGCAGGTCATAACAGATTATGATCAATTCATTGTTGTCTTTAATCTTCTGCTGAGTGATTTACAGGGAATAAATCTGTTATCAGAGAAACCCTGGTTCTTCTCACAGATGTAGTAAAGAATTACAGATCAGCAAATTTATAAATAGGCACCCCAAGTTTATTAGTGGATGGGATAGCAGAAGCAAGGCTGGCTTGAGGCTGGGGTGGCTAGTTCACCTTAGTGTGGCCAGAGGCCTGGTGGTCAGTGGCCAGAGGGCCAGAGGGCCAAGAGTGATAAGAGAGAGTCCTTTTATTCTGAGGACTTAGGTAGTTGGCAGGATGGGGTAAAGAAGTTACATATTGATTGACGGGTGGTGCTAGCTTTCCTGGACTGGGGTGTGAATACCCAGTGTTAATGGGCTTTATTTAGGCCCTATAGGGCTTCTCTCGCCTTTCATCTTTCAGGGCCTTGGGATACAAACACAGTTTCAAAGGCTTTCCTTCCTAGATAGAAGGAAGGAAAGGACAGATAGAATTCCAAGAACTTTTCTCTTCCTGTGCTAACATAGTGTTTGTTTCCTGTGCTATTGGAACACCTGGCAATATTATCTGACCAGGCCCAGGACTGCTGCGTTAATGGGTGAGGCATGTCTCCCTCTGCTACTCATTCTCCTGTAACGTCCTAATCTGATCCTTTGTTCGGATCACCTAGATGGCCAACTTTCCTATGGATTTAAGCAATTTCCTCATCTGCTAGATTGAGTTTCTCTTTGATATGGGTCTGGAATACTTTTACATTTGGCCTTCCATTTGAATTTATAATCTGTAATCCTCAATAAATTTCTTCTGCGATTCTTCATTCTTGGAATAGCCTTTAATCATCTTTTTCTGTTTCTCAAATCCCTGAAAAGATCAGAGAAAGATGTGTTCATGGAGTTCATGTTCATAGTAAGTTGATCTTTTTCTTTCAGACCTAGATTTCATCTTTGGTAAGCTCCTGTTTCTGAGCCTCCTGCATCACTTGGGGTCTAGTTCCTAAAAATCCATCCCAGTGTTTCAGGTGGAACTCCTCATATTTGCTTTTCAATTCATGTTTGCTCTCCATTTGCATGGCCAGGTTCTTCTGGCTAAAACCACAGTACATCCATGATGGGACCAATGGAGAGTCAGACCCACAGCCTGAGGATACATCAGGGGGAGTTTGTCACAGGAATTTCCAGAGGTCCAAAGAAATCAAACGCCATCAACCTTGCTTTAGGTGGACTTCTCAAGAAGTCTTGGCATCATGAATTCTGTTTGTCTCAATGGCCACAGAAACCAATTTATTCAAGCTGTCTTTCAATAGTGCATCAAATAAGAGGTACAAAAACTTTTCCCAAAGCAGACACCTAAATGATGATATTCCAAACTGCTCCAAATAATCTATCTCAGCGCAGTGCCTAGAATTTCAGCTGGGCCTCTGAAGCTCTTGTATTTGAGGTCCATGGCAGTCTCTGACCCATGCTGAGAAAGGGGAGCAGGGCTCACTACCTGGACTGCTTGTGTGAACTGATGCACCCAAAGAATCCACTGTTCCTCCCTCACCCACTACTCTCTGAGCCTCCACTGAGAGTGTCTTTTTGTACTCCAGTGATTCCACTTCAAATCCAAAAATTGAGGGGCACTGATAAAGGATATATTAGTCCCAGTAAAGAGCTCAAAAAGGGTAGATGTGGAAAAAAATTGCACAATTTTTTAGTTCCTTTTGAGTTGGGCTTATATGACTTTACTTGATTCGGGCATTTTGTGATTTACTAGAAAAGTGGGAAACTCTTCATATATTTAAAATTAGGGAGTGCACTCATTCTAGAGCCAAATAAGCATAATTTATTATACAGTTGTTTTTATTTCTGTCTATGATGCAAGTTGTTAAGATTTGACTAAGATTTATTTTGGGCATCTTGACTTCTTGACAATTAATTGAAGGTAATGTGCTAGCAGAGCTGATAACTACCTATGTAATGCAAACTACAGACATCTATTAATTCAAGTAGAATAAAATCCTTCCTTTTCCCTAGGTCCTTTTAAATGGACTTCTGTCAACAGTGCTCTAAAATGATTCTTCAGCTTTACCTGAGGGGCTTAGTAAAAAAACAGATTGCCCCACCCTATCTCCAGAGTTTGGGTTAGGATATGAGAGTTTGCATTTCTAACTACATTCCTAGGTGATGCTAATGCTGTTGGTGCAAGAGTAAAACAGATTAGAAATAAGAAAAATATTTAATTCTCCTTTGTGCAAAGAAAAGAGAAAGAAAGAACTTATTTTAGAAAACTTGTCATTAAAGTTCTTTCCCTGCCTCTGAAATGTATGTAACCCTTTTTAAAGGCAAAATAAGCCTCCTGCCTATTTTAGAATCCAGAAATTTCTCTTTGAAATGGGCCCTGGAGTGACCACATTGAAATGTAATCATCAAGGGAAATAGCACCCTATTTCCCAGTCTCCTGGACAGTATAAAAGCCTAACTTCAGCAGGTGCCTGGCTCCAAATTATAAATCTACCTTTTGTCATAAAGATAGAAGAAATCTATTTTCCCTTTGTATAAAGGCAATTAATCCTTGAGAATGAGTTATTTATCTTCAGAACATGGATATACTTAATGGGTTTCATCTGCTTTGCTAAATAGGTGAGATTTCTTTTTGTCTTTGTTATCTCTTTTTGTGTCTTTCCTGTGATCTGCCTTACATTCTAATGTTTATTCCATAATAAAACATTATGGAATAAAAACATTCTTTCTCATCTATCTTTGTGGAGAAGATTTTTTAGGTTGATAAGACATGAAACAGGGCAAGCGGCATTGTTCCTTCTCATACCCCTCCCCCACATCCGGCACCACAACGTTGTGAAACAGGTCGCCCATTAAGGACGAATACCTAAGGCTCCGCCCCTTACAATGAAATAGGAGCAACAGCCCTGCCTGGGACATGGAAGTAAACAAACACAGGAGACTTCCAGCCAAGATGGAGGCCTAGACTGACATGCTCCGTCTCCCTCCACAACCAAGAAAGAATACAACTACTGCAAAACCAGAAGCAACCAGAAGTACCAGAAAATAAATGGAAGTCCAACGTATGAATTTATAAAGAAGTGGTGCGCATCCAGACAGGTAGGAGGGGAAAAGCCAGGGAGGAGAGGTCAAGCTGTGCTGTCTACGGCAGCAGCAGCGATGGCAGCAGGACAGCGGTAAGCACAGACACCCATATTTAAGGGGAGGTGAGAAGCGCCTGGGGAGCACCCTTGGCTGCAGACCAGACCTGTCAGCTTGTGATTCCAAAGCTGGGGAAGGCAGACCTCCATTGCCTTGTACTGTGAGGCCCAGAGGGGGTAGGACAGAGGAGGAGGCTCCCAGTCTCACAGCAGAGAGTGAATGGCAGGAATCCATCTTGGGCCCCCATCCCCACAGAAAATGCCACAGCGTGGTGAGATGGGTCACCTGGTTGTGACGAGTGCACGGGCTCTGCCCCCTATAGCGTAGGAGGTGTCACAGCCCTGCCCAAGAAGCAAAGGTAAACACAAAATGGTCAGGATGGCAGGGATAATGATAGAGATACCAATCACGCAGCTGACCAGACAGCAAATATCTAATCTAAGGAAGCAGCAGATAAGAAATCTTTCTGAGGCGCAGTTCAGAGCTTTGGTTATAAAAATGCTTACAGATCTAACAGCAGATCTTAAACAAGATGGGAAAGGAATGAAGGCTAGTCCTGCTGAAATGAATGAAAACACATACAAAACTAGTGGTGAGGGCAAGAAAACCAGGGATCAAATCAACAAATCAGAACATGGGAAAGTAACAAACAGTCAACCAATGCAGAAAAAGGAAACAAGAAGTGAGGAAAATGAGGAGAGCCTCAGAAACCTATGGGACAGCTATAAGCGGGCCAACATCTGAATCATAGGGTTGCCCGAAGTTGAAGAAGAAGAACTAGAAATTGAAAAATTATGTGAAAAAATAATGAAGCAGAACTTCCCTAACTTGGGGAAGGAAATAGACTTACAGGTCCAGGAAGCAAGAGAGTTCCAAAAAAACTGGACCCAGGGGGAACCACACCAAGACACATTAGAATCAAAATGTCAAAAATTAAGGATAAAGAGATAATCTTAAAAGCAGCAAGAGAGAAGAAGAGAATTACGTACAAAAGAAACTCTGCAGGCAAGAATGGACTGGCAAGAAATATTCAAAGTAATGAAAAGCAAAAACCTACAACCACGATTACTCTATCCAGTGAAGCTGTCATTCAGACTATAAGGGCAGAGAAATTGTTTCCAGGACAAAGTAAAACTGAAGGAGTTCATCAGATCCAAACCACTTTATATGAAATGTTAAAGGGACTTGTTTAGGAGAAAGAGGATCAAAACTATGAACATTAAAATGAAAACTGTATCACAATAACCAACAACAGAACCTAGGGAACAAAAACAAAGGCGAACTAAGTAGGCAACGAGTGGGAAAAGAATTATAGGTATGGGGAACATTATGGGGTGAGGTCAGCAGGGAGGAGGAAGTGGGGAAAAGGAGGGAGATGGTACAGGAATTAAGAAGCATAGTAGGAGGGAGTGGAGTAGATAGGAAGATGTTGAGAAGAACTATGCACAACTAATGGGCATGGACTAAGGGGGTGGGGACAGCTGGAGGGAGGGATGTCACTGGGTCGAGAGGAACAAAGGGAAAAGAAATTGGGACAACTGTAACAGCATAATCAATAAAGTATATTAAAAATAAATAAATAAGCAAAAAATATATATTATACTTAATTATCATGAAGTTTTCACTATATCACGGGATTTTGTGGTACTGTAGACGTATGTTGTTAATGTTACGTAGATTTAAGTGTAGAATATGTTTAAGAACATAAATAGTGTTTATAAAAGTGTGGGAAAGGTTTAATAAGGGAATGGGAAAGGTTAATAAGGGACTAGGAATGGTTTATAAGTGTGTGGGAAGGGTTTATAAAGCTAAAAATACTAAAATAAATGTAAGATTCCTACTTCACGGATTTTCACCTATTGCAGCAGGTGGGGTGGGGTGTCTAGAATGTAATACCCATGATAAGTGAGGGAATACTGTATATACATCTCACATTTCTCTCACTGGATTTCATTGTTTGAAGTCATCCTTTGGTAACCATAAATATTTGCATCAAAAACAAAATAAAGCCACATACAATCTCCCGTTATAAAAATAGAAAAGAATAGGTTGTTGGAGATATTTTTCCATTTTTGAAAGACTTATAAAAAATGAAACCAAAGAACCATTACAAGTTATGAAAAATACATTGACCTTTGAATTTCAAGCAAGCTCAAAACAAGCAGGACAATTAAAAAAAGACAATCAAAACATCTGAGAAAATATATAAAGCTTGTCCAATGATCATGTTTAAAATAAATAATGCATCTTCATGAGTTATTGATCCTCTTATAATTCGAGAATGCCGAGAAAAACATACCAAGGAATGATTTGTAAAAGGTCATCAAAGGCAAGTAACATACAACCAGCTCATTGCTTTTCTTGTAACTGTTAAAGTTAGAAGAAACAAGAAAAGCAAAAAGGGTTGGGGGACAGGGAATAACAGAAATGGACTGTACTTGGCTGAACAATGTCTCCTCAAAATTCATGTCCACCCAGAAATTCAGAATGTGACCTTATATAGAAACAGGATCTTTGCAGATTTAGATAGTTAAATTAAAATGAAGTCTTACTGGATTAGGGTATGTCCTAAATACAATATGACTGGTGTCCTTATACGAGGCAGGGGGATGGGGTGGGCATAGAAACAAAGACAAACAGGGAAGAAAAGAAGCATGTGACAACAGAAGCAGAAATTGAGTGATTCAACTGCAAGCCAAAGGATGCAAAGGATTGCTGGGAGCCACCAGAAGCTATGAGAGAAGCAAGAAACAGATTATTCCCTAGAACCTCAGAGGGATCATGGCCTTACTGACACCTTAGTTTCAGACCTTAGACTACCAGAACTGCTTCTAAGTCACCCAGTCTGTGGTACTTTGTTAGGGCAGCTCTCATAAAGTAAATCAAGGTTAAAAAAAGAATTGAAATTAGTATTTAATTTCAGAAAGTAAATAATGCTGTAAAGAACATGTGAAGATCATAGTAATCAGAGCCATGATTCCTAACTCAAATAATGAATTCAATTTTTGTCAAAATCTTTGGAGCTACATATCTTCTAAGCCAGAAGGAGCCCTATATTTGATAATTATTCAACATATTTTCAAAAAGTCTGAGAAAATATATGGAAGGTAGGAGGGAAAACCACCAAAGAGAAGCAAGCAGAACAGCTCTCAGATCTCACAGTGTTATGAATAGTTTGTATTCCCACCAACCAAAGTAGAAAGACCTCCTGCTGCTTGGGTAATCTGGGAGAATTCAGAGAGGGGATTTCCTCCTCTAGGGGCCACATTAGAATAAGGCTTTTCTGGATTCACCTGACAAGCTTTAAATCAAATCTAAAACATCAAACTGTTTCCAACTAAATTAACTCTGTCCTCAAAAAAGTCCAAAACAGTTAAAGAAATACAAAAGTCAAACATCCAGCAAGGTAAAATTCACAATGTCTTGAATCTGAGTTTAAAAAGAAAAAAGTTGCCAGGCATGATGAGAAGCAGGAAGTGTGACTCATAACAAACAGAAAGTTTGGGGACTTCCTGCCAAGATGGAGGCCTAGACAGACACACTGTGTCTCCCTCCACAACTAAGAAGGAATACAACTACAGTAGACCCTCTCTATATTGCGGTTCACTTACTGTGGTCTCACTGTATCATGGGACTTTTAAAAATATTGTATTTAATTATTTATCGCGGATTTTTCGCTATAAGGTTAATAAGGGACTGGGAACAGTTCATAAGTGTGTGGGAAGGGTTTATAAAGCCTTAAAATATATATAAATACTAAAATAAATGTAAGGTTCCTACTTCGCAGATTTTCACCTATCGCGGGGAGGTCTAGAACATAGTACCCATGATAAGTGAGGGAATACTGTACCTCAAAACTAGAGACAACCAGAAGTTCCAGAAAACCGAGCTGCATGGAAGTCCAGCAAACAAAGATATAAAGAAGAAATATTCATCCAGAGAGGTAGGAGGGGCAGAGCCAGGGTGGAGAGGATGCGGTGTGGTGACGGTGGCAGCAGTGGCAGTAGTGGCAGCACGGCAGCAGCAGTGGCAGCAGCAGCAGTGGCAGCGGCAGTGGTGGTAGCGGCAGGTTGGTGGAAAGCACAGCTACACATTTTAAAAAATAGGAAGGGACACCTGGGGAGCACTCCCAGCCCCAGACCAGACTGCACAGCTCATGGTTCCAGCGCCAGGAACAATAAAGCCCCATTGCTTCTGACTATGAAAACCAGTGGGGGTTGGAGTGGGGGAAGAAACTGCCAGTCTCTCAGTGGAGTCCACTTGTTTAAAGAGTCCCCACGGTCCACCGACCCACCCACTCTGGGAACAACAGCCAGGGCAACAGCTAGAGAGGTGCCAGTCCCATACAGAAGTGGGAGAAGTGCCTGGAAAAAGAATGAGTGCTGAGCAAGCAGCATTGTTCCCTCTCATACCCTTCCTTCACATACAGCGCTACAACATGGTGAAACGGGTAGCCCATACTGATGAATTACTAAGGCTCCGCCCCTTACAACATAACAGGTGCGATAGCTCTACCTAAAACACAGAGACAAACAAACACAGGGGCCTGTCAAGATGAGGAGACAGAGAAGTATGGCCCAAAAGGGGTAATGGATCAAGGTTCCAGTGGGAGAACTAAGCGACAAGGAGATAGCCAACCTAACAGACATAGAGTTCAAAATACTGTTGATAAAGATGCTCACAGGCTTGACAGATATGCTTAAGTATGGCAAATGCATAAGGGAAGAAGTGAAGGCTTTGCTAAGTGAAATGAAGGAAAATCCATACAAAATCAGTGGTGAAGGAAAGGAAATGGGGGTTTAAATTAATGATTTGGAACATAAGGAAGAAAAAAACAGCCAGCATAGCATAAGAAAACAAGAATTGAAAAAAATTAGGAGAGGCTTAGAAACCTCTGGGATAACTATAAATGTGCCAATATCCAAATCACAGGGGTGCTAGAAGGAGAAGAGGAAGAGCAAAGAAATTGAAAGCTTATGTGAAAAAATAATGAAGGAAAACTTCCCAGATTTGGCAAAGGAAAAAGACATACAAGTCCAGGAAGCACGGCGAGTCCCAAACAAGCTAGACCCAAAGAGGACCACACCAAGACACATCATAATTAAAATGCCAAAGGTGAAAGATAAAGAGAGAATCTTAAAAGCAGCAAGAGAAAAGCAGAGAGTTACTATAAGACTACCAGCTGATTTCTCAAAAGAAACTTTGCAGGCAAGAATAGACCGGCAAGAAGTATTCAATATGATGAAAAGCAAGGACTTACAATGCATATTACTCTATCCAGCAAAGCTACCATTTACAATGGAAAGGCAGATAAAGTGCTTCCCAGACAAGGTAAAGCTAAAGGAGTTCATCATCACCAAGCCATTATTATATGAAATGTTAAAGAGACTCATTTAAGAAAAAGAAGATCAAAACTATGAACATTAAAATGACAACAAACTGACAGCTATCAACAAATGAATCTAAAAAATTAAAACAAATTCGAACTAAGCAAACCAGAACAGGAACAGAACCGTAGATATGGGGACCATTTTAGGGTTTCCAGCTGGGAGGGGTAAGGAGGAGAAATGGGGAAATGGTGCAGGAATTAAGAAGCATAATTGGTTGGTACAAAATAGACAGGGGGATGTTAAAAATAGTATAGGAAAGGGTGAATCCAAAGAACTTATATGCATGACCTATGGACAGGAACTAAGGGGGGTGGGATTGCTGAAGGGAAGGCGGGTACTGGTCACAGTGTAGCAAAGGAAAAAAAATTGGGACTACCGTGACAACATAATCAGTAAAATATACTTTTAAAAAAAGAAAGTTTTTTTAAAACATAGAGGTCCTGACCAAGTAGATCAGTTGGTTAGAGCATTGTCCCAAAACACCAAGGTTGTGGGTTCGATCCTTGGTCAGGACACATGCAAGAATCAACCAATGAATGCATAAATAAGTGGAATGACAAACTGATCTCTCTCTCTCTCTCTCTCTCTCAAAGTCAACAAAAAATAAAGTTTATGCAGGCAGATAACTTAGCTTAAGAAATAAAATAATAATAATAAAAACTAGAAATGGCACAGAGAATAGAATTAGTAAACAATAATGTTTAAAACAACTATTTTAATTATACTCCATATGTTCCAGAAGTTGGAGGAAAGCATGAGAATATAAGTAAATAAAAGAGAGAATAACAAAAATCAAATGTCTAGAGATGAAAATTACAATATCTGAGATGGAAATTGTGCTGCATGGAGTTACTGGCAAAATAGGCACTACAGAAAAAAAATTAGTGAATTGAGGAGGACAGAGTAATAGAAACTACACAAGATAAAACCAAAGGAAAAAATACTGAAAGTAAATGAAACATCAAACAGATTAACACATGTGTCACTGGAGTCTAAAATGAGACAATAAAATGCAGGAACAAAAAACTTGTATACATAAGGCATATATAAAGAACTCTAAGACAGACACTATAATTAAAAAATGAAGCAAAAAGCACATAAAAAGATTATTAAAATTATTAGTCATTGAGAAACTGCAAATTAAAACCACAATGAGATACCATTAACACCTACCAGAATGGCTAAAATTGAAAAGAGAACCATACCAAGTATTGACAAAAATGTGAAACAATTAGAATTCTCATACAATGCTGGTGGGAAATTAAACTGGTACAACCGTTTTAGAAAACAAATTGGCATTTTCTAAAAAGCATCTACACTATGAAGGAAGCCATCAACAAAAGGAAAAGGCAGCCTACTGAATGGGAAAGAATATTTATAAGTAATATAGTTGATAGAAGGTTAATATACAAAGCATATAAATAACTCATACAACTCAACATCAAAAACATTCCATTATAAATGAGCAGAGGGCCTAAAAAGACATTTCTCCAAAGAAGACAGATGACCAAAACCACAAAAAGATGCTCAACATCATGATCATCAAGGAAATGAAAATCAAAACCACAATGAGATATCAACTAATGCCTGCCAGAATGGCTATTACCAAAAAGACAGCAAAGAATAAGTGTTGGCGAGGATATGTAGAGAAGAGAATCCTGTACACTGTTGAGACTGTAAATTGATGAAGCCACTATGGAAAAAAGTATTAAGATTCATCAGAAATTTAAAATAGAACTACCATATGACCTGGAAATTCCACTTCAGGGTATTTAGCCAAAGACATTGAAAACACTAATTTGAAAAGATATGTTCATTGCATCATTTTTACAATAGCCAAGATATGGAAGCAACCTAGGTGTCCACTGATAAATGAATAGGCAAAGAAGATGTGGTATATATATACAATCAAATATTACTTAGAAATTTAAAAAAAGAATAAAATCTTGCCATTTGTGACAACATGGATAAACCTAGAAGATATTATGCTGAGTGAAGTAAATCAGATAAAGACAAATACCGTATTTCACTTATATGTGGAGTCTAAAAAAAAAAGACAAACAAATAAAATAGAAACTGCCCTGGCTTGTGTGGCGCAGTGGACTGGATGCTGGCCTACAAACCGAAATGTCTCTGGTTTGATTCCCAGTCAGGGCAGGTGCTTGTGTTGCAGGATGGTCCGTGATTGAGTGTGTGTGAGAGGCAACTGGTGGATGTTTCTCTCCCTCTCTTTCTCCATCTCTTCCCCTCTCTCTAAAAAATAAATAAAATATTTTTTAAAAACAAATAAAACAGAAACTCATAGAAATAGAAAATGATGATTGCCAGAGGGCAGGGAATGGTAGATGGATGAAAAAGGTAAAGGGGATTAGGAAGTACAAATTGCCAGATATAAAATAAATAATGGGGCCCTCGGTGGTGTGACTCAGTTGGTGGGGTATCATCCTGCAAAGCGAAAGGTCATGGGTTTGATTCCTGGTCAGGGTGCATGCCTGGGTTGTGGGTTTGGTCCCTGGTTGGGGCATGTACCAGAGGTAACCGATTGATGTGTCTCTCCCTCACTGATGTTTCTTTCCTTCTCTTTCTCCCTCCCTCCCCCTTTCTCCCTTTATAAATAAATAAATAATAAACAAACAAACAAACAAACAAATAAATAAATGGGAATGCAATTATAGCACTGGCAATATAGTCAAAAATAGGTTACAAGATTTTGTGATCATTTCATGAGGCTACATATAAATGTCTAATCACATGTATCCCTGAAACTAATGATATTGTATGTCAACTACATTTAAATACATATGATTTTAGTATTCTTACAGAAAATTGTAAAATAAAATATAAAATCATTACCTAAAACATGTATAAGAAACATAAAACAAATAGACACTATGTAGTTTTTAAGTGTGCATCAAATTTCCTAGGTCATAGGCAAATATCAGTAAATTGCAAAGTAAGTTGCAAAGAACTAATATTGTATCTGCCACTTAAAAAAAAAACGTAATTAAATTTGAAATTGACTACATTTTTTTAATTTTAGAACTTTAACTCATAGAGAGAAACACAATGTACATTTAAAACATACTTAGAACTAAATAATAACATTAATATCAAAATTTGTTTTCTTTTAACCTATAAAAAGTGAAGATAAAAATAAATGAGTGATACTACTGAAAGGTCTAGGAAATATTGAATAATAAATATACAGGAAGTGGAATAAAGTTTAAAAAATTAGAACAGAGACAAATGAAATAGAAAACCAAGAAAAATATAACAACAAAAGAAATATGGTTACTTTAAAAATAATAGACAAGATATTAGTAAGACTATCCAAAAAAGAAGAGTCCTAACCGTGTGGTTCAGTGGGCTGGGCATCATCACGAAAAACAAAGGTCTCTGATTTGATTCCTGGTCAGAGCACAAGCCTGGCTTGTAGGTCAGGTCCCAGGTGATGGCGAGCAAGTGGCAGCCAATCCATGTTTCTCTTGCACATCAATGTTTCTCTCCCTTTCTTTCTCCCTCCCTTCCCCTCTATCTAAAAATAAATAAATAAAATCTTTAAAAAAGAGAGAGAAGAAAACACAAGTATATGACATAAAAATGAAAAAGGAACATAACCAGATAAACATTTTATTCTTTTTTTCTTTCATTTTTAAATTTTTATTAAATTAAAGCCAGCCTTGATGCATAGCCTGGTTCTTTCTGCACACAAACAGGCCTAGCAGAGGGAGTCACATGCTGTGGATTGTTGATAGCTCCAAACATGCAGACCAGGGCCAGTCACAACAAACATCTGACAAAGACCTAAAACCAGTCTTTGTAGATCTACCTAATACATAGATATAAATTCAAGAAGCAGCCAAAATGGGAAGACAAAGAAACGGACCCCCAATGAAAGAACAAGAGAATTCGCCATAAAAAAAAAAAAAAACTTAGATGAAATGGAGGTAAGCAATATACCATATAGAGAGTTAGAGTAACGATTATAAGGATACTCAACAGCATGAAAAAAGACATAGAAACCATAAGAAAGGACAAGTCAGAAATACAGAATGCAGTATCTGAGATAAATAATACATTGGAAGGAATAAACAGTAGGTTAGATGAAGCAGAGGACTGAATCAGTGATTTGGAAGACAAGGTAGAATAAAACACCCAGGGAGAGCAGCAAAAAGGAAAAATAATTTAAAAAATGAGGAGAACTTAAGAAACATTTTGGACAACACGAAGCATAACAACATCCACATCATGGGAATACCAGAAGGAGAAGAGGATGAGTAAGGGATCAGGAACCTATTTGAAGATATAATGGCCAAAAATTTCCCTAATCTGGTGAAGGAAAAAGACACACAAGTCTAGGAAGCTCAGAGTCCTAAACAAGTTGGATCCAAAGAGGCCTACATGGAGAAATATCATAATTAGAATGACAAGGCTTAGAGACAAGGGGAGAATCCTAAAAGCAGCAAGAAAAAGGCAGGTAGCTACCTACCAGGGAACACCATTAGACTGTCATCTGATTTCTCAACAGAAACATTTCAGGCCAGAAGGGAGTGGCATGAAATATTAAAGGTGATGAAAAGCAAGGACTTACAACTAAGGCTACTTTACCCAGCAAGACTACCATTTAAAATTAAAGGAGAAATAAGGAGCTTCCCAGACAAGAAAAAGCTAAAGGAGTTTGTTAACACCAAACCAGTGCTACAACAAATGTTAAGGGCTTGCTTTAAGAAGAAGAAGAAAAAGAAAAAGAAAAAAATAAAATAAAACAGAGGAAAATAGTCTAACAATAAAATGGCACTAAATGCATATCTATGAATAATCCCCTTAAATGTAAATGGCTTAAAAACTCCAACCAAAAGGCATAGGGTAGCTGAATGGATAAGAAAACAAGACCCATAAATATGCTGCCTCCAAGAGACCCATCCGAAATCAGAAGATACACACAGACTAAAAGTAAAGGGATGGAAAAAGATATTTCACGCAAACGGAAAGGGAAGAAAAGCTGGAGTAACAGTACTTACATCTGACAAAACAGACCTTAAAACCAAGGCTATAGTAAGAGATAAAGAAGGGCAATACATAAAGATAAAGGGAACTAACCAACAAGAGATATAACCCTAGTAATCATTTACGGACCCAAAATAGGAGCACCTAAATATGTGAAGTGAATCTTAATGGATATAAAGGGAGAGATGGACAGAAATTAAGTCATAGTCATTTTAACACCCCATTGATTTCAAAGGATAGATCTTCCAGACACAAAATCAGCAAGGAGACAGCAGCCTTAAACGACACACTAGATTACATGGATTTAATTGATATACTCAAAGCATTTCATCCCAAAGCAGCAGAATATACGTAGCTTTCAAGTGCACATGGAACGTTTTCTAGGCTAGACCACATTAGGACACAAAACAACTCTCAACAACTTAAGAAGACTAAGTCATATCAAGCACCTTCTCTGTCCACAATGCTATGAAACTAGAAATCAATCAAAAGAAGAACAGGGAAAAACACACAAAGACATGGAGGCTAAATAACATGCTTTTAAACAACGAATGGGCCAACAACGAGATCAAGGAAAAAATCAAAAGGTACCTTGAAACAAATGAAAATAGAACACAATAATCCAAAATCTGTGCGACACTGGAAAACAATACTAAGAAGAAATTTCATAGCATTACTGGCCTATCTCAAAAAAAAAAGAAAAAGAAAAAGTTCAAATAAACAGTCTAATTTCACACTTAAAAGAACTTGACAAAGAACAACAAATAAACCCAAAGTGAATAAGAATAAGGAAATAATACAGATCAGAGCAGAAATAAATAAAATAGAGTCTAAAAAAAACAAAACAAATGATCAATGAATCCAAGAGCTCGTTCTTTGAAAAGATAAACAAGATTGACAAGCCTTTAACCAGACTCATCAGGAAAAAAAGAGAAAGGACCTAAGTAAATTAAATCAGAAATAAAAGAGGAGAAACAAATGATACCAAAGAAATACAAAGGATTATAAGGAAATATTATGAACAACTATATGCCAGCAAACTGGACAACCTGGATGAAATGTATAAATTCCTAGAAACATACAAACTTCCAAAACTAAATCTGGAAGAATCAGAGAATCTGAAAGGACAGATTATACCTAATGAAATTGAAGCAGTAATAAAAAAAACTTCAAAAAAACAAACAAACAAACAAAAGCCCTGGACTGGATGGCTTCACATGTGAATTTTACCAAACATTCCAAGAACTAACACTTCTTTTCACCTATTACATAAAATTCAAGAGGCGGTAAGTCTTCCAAACTCATTTTACGAGGCCAGCATTATCCTAATTCTAAAACCAGATAAAGATATATAAAGAAAGGAAAATATAAACCATTATCCCTAATCAGTATAGGCACTAAAATCCTCAACAAAATATTAGCAGACTGAATACAACAATGCATCAAAAAGATCATCCACCATGATCAAGTGGGATTTATTCTGGGAATGCAAGTTTGGTATAACATTCGTATATCAATAACTGTGATTCACCACATTAACAAAATGGAGGATAAAAATCACATGATCATATCAATAGATGAAGAAAAAAACGTGATAGAATCCAGCACCCATTTATGACAAAAACTCTTAGTAAAATGGGATTAGAGGGAATGTACCGCAACATGATAAAGGCCATATATGACAAACCTACTGCCAGCATCATACTCAATGCACAAAAACTACAACTGTTCCCCTTTAGATTGGGAATAAGACAGGGATGTCTACTTTCACCACTCTTATTCAACATAGTACTGGAAGGCCTAGCCACAGCAATCAGACAAGAAGAAGAAATTAAAGGCACCCAGATTGGAAAGGAAGAAGTAAAACTGTCATTACTTACAGATGACATGATTCTGCATATAGAGAATCCCAAAGATTCTACCAAGTAACTACTAGATATGATAAACGAATTCAGCAAAATAGCAGGATTTAAAATTAATATCCAGAAATCAGTTACATTTTTATATGCCAATAATGAACTAACAGAAAGGAAATTTTTTAAAAAAATCCCATTCACAATTGTTTCAAAAAGAGTAAAATACCTTGAAATAAACCTAACCAAGGATGTAAAAGACCTGTACACAGAAAATATAAGACACTGAAGAAAGAAATTGAAGAAGATACAAATAAGTAGAAGCACATACCAAGTTCATAAATAGGGAGAATTAACATCATTAAAATGTCCATACTATCCAAAGCAATCTATAGATTCAATGCAATTTCTGTCAAGATTCCAATGAAGTATATCACAGAACTAGATCAAATATTCAAAAAATTTGTATGGAACCACAAAAGCCCCACATTACAACAGCAATCCTGAGAAAGAAGAACAAAGTTCACACTACCTAATATCAAACTATACTATAAGGCCATAGTAATCAAAACATCTACTGGCATAAAAACAGACTTAAAGATCAATGGAGCAGAACAGAGAGCCCAGAATGAACCTATACCTTTATAGTTAATTGATATTTGACAGAGGAAGCAAGCACATACAATGAGCTAAAATAGTTTATTCAATAAATGGTGTTGGGAAACTGGGACAGATATGTGCAGAAAAATGAAACTAGACCACCTTCTTACACCACATACAAGAATAAATTCAAAATGGATAAAAAATCCTAGAAGAAAACATAGGTGGTAAAATATTGGACATTGCTTGCAACAATATTTTAATGGACATAACTCCCCAGGTAAGGGAAACTAAATAAATAAATAAATAAACAAACAAACAAACAAATGGGACTACATCAAACTAAAAAGTTTTTGTACAGTATGGAAATCATCAACCAAATAAAATGATAACCCACAGAATGGGAGAACATATTCATCAATATATCTGATAAGAGATTAATATCCAAAAATTATAAAGAACTTATAAAACTCAACATCAAAACAAACAACCCAGTTAAAAAATATGCAAAGGACCTGAATAGACACTTCTTCAAAGAGGACATATGGAGGCCAATAGACATACAAAAAGATGCTCACTAACCTTCAGAGAAATGCAAATTAAAACCACAATGAGATACCACCTCACACCTGCCAGAATGGCTATCATCAATAAATCAACAAACAGCAAATGTTGACAAGAATGTGGAGAAAGGGGAACCCTTTTGCACTGTTGATGGGGATGCAGATTGGTGCAGGCACTGTAGAAAGCAGTGTGAAGATATCTCAAAAAATTAAAAAGTAAAATCTTCCTTTTGTCATAGTGATCCTACTTCTGGGAATATATCTGAAGGAACCCAAAACACTAATTCGAAAAAACATAAGCACCCCTATGTTCATTGCAGTGTTATTTACAATTGCCATGATATGGAAACAGTCCAAGTGTCCACCAGTAGATGAGTGGATAAAACAACTATGGGACATTTATACAATGGAATACTACTACTCGGCTATGAAAAAGAAGAAATTTTACCTTTTGCGATAATATGAATGGAACTGGAGGACATTATGCTAAGTAAAATAAGCCAGTCAGAGAAAGACAAATACCATATGATTTCACTCATATGTGGAATCTAATGAACAAACTGAACTAACAAGGAAAATGGGGACAAACCCATAGATGTAGAGCAGGATGACAACTAGGGGTGGTGGGTATGCTAGAGAGTGGGGGAATTGAGCAAAAAGGATAAAGGACTCATGGATATGGACAACAATGTGGTGATTGCTAAGGGGAGGGGAGTATAAGGAGACTAAATGTTAATGGAAAATATACAATAAAAATTAAATCAAAGATAAAATAAAATACTAACTTACATACAAAATATAAAAAATAGAAATCTGGAAGGCATACATAAAAATCTTGAGAGAAATTTATGTAGTTCTAGGATTATCTAGAAGATGATACAATGGACAAAATTGACCAAATTCTAATTACCATGGAGTTTATATTCTAGTGGAGAAAGACAGAAAATAAACAATTTATAAAAGATATAGTATGTCATATGGTAATAGGTACAATGGATAGTGAATGCCTACGTTTGTGGGTTGCTATCTGTACAAAGTGGTCAAGGAGGCCTTACTGATAAGGTGACATTTGAGTAGTGATTTAAAGGACCCTAAGAATGTGATGGAAGGGACATTAGTTTCTATTTTTAAAGGATCCCTCTGGCTGTTATGTTTAGCATAGATTGTAGTGGAATGAGGCAAGGTCAGAAACAGTGAGCCAAGTAGAGGCCACCGCAATGTCTTGTCAAAAGATAATGGTAGCTTAGAACTAGGGTAGTCAGAGTCTGGTTACGTTTTGAAGGCTAGGCCATTAGGAGGTATTGGTGGCTTGCATGTAAGATGCAAAAGAAAGGATTGGTTTTATAGCCTCAACAACTGGGAGGATGGAGTTGTCATTTAGTGGAACAGGAAAGGTTGTGTGGGGAGCAGACTCGGGGGTCAGGTCAGGAGTATGGTTTTGGATATATTTGAGGTGCCACATAGAAATCAATATGGAGACCATTTATGACAAAGTATGTGGAAAGGCTTTTTCCGAGAGCCTTTTCTTACCCCTCCTTCATCCTAAATTTGAATTAGGTGCGCTTGCCCTCTGTGGCACCACCCACACTTGCACAAGACTATAACTGTTTATGAATCATTCTTCCTCCACTAGATTGTGAGGATTCTTACTGTATCCCTGGCACCTACTACTATAGGACCTAGCTTGTAATAAAGCACAATAAGTGTCTGTAGCATGGGGGTTAAAAAGTAGAGAGAGACTCAAGTCAATGAACATAATCGTAAGTAAATAATTTTTACCAATAGGATAAATATTGTTCTATATTTCATGTAGAAGGATCTTACTAAAATAGTTTTACTTGGGAGTGAAAAATGTCATTAACACTTCTATAACCTTTTTGAGTCTCATGACAGCAAATTCAATAATATAGTTGTATGCTAATTTCTTTCCAAACTTCACAAATTAAAAGATTTATAATCAAACTGTAAAATTCTTATGTTACTCTATTTTAAAGGAAAGACAGTAGAGCTTCAGATTTACTGACTGACTCCACAGACTACCATTGATAGACAGGCTTCAATACACTTCTGCCAAATCCTAATTAAGCTCTTAAACTCATTTAATAATTTCATATTGAAATACTTGTGGGACCTCTGGTCATACATGACATATGAACACAAGTATTTACTTACTTTACCACTCCAAGGCCCAGCCAAAGGCAGGGATTTAGAAAACAATGAAACTGAAGAGAGTACATATATAGTAAAGGATATTGTTCAGCCTTCTCTTTTAGATTCCCAGAACACTATCAGCCAGACCTTTTCCCCCAAACAGGAGATCTGAAAATATTCTTTGCCATGACTGACCATGTCAAAAGGAAGGATCTAAAGAAGATGACATTAAGTAATAACTAGCAAACATCTCAGTCAGATCACCAGAGACTGAAGGCTCTACCATGAGCTCATGGATTCTCATCAACTCTTATAAACCACTTTTGGAAATGAGAAGACAAAGAGATATTGCCTGTAATCTGAGGAAACTTTCTAACATGTAAAGAGAGACCAAGGCAAACAAACAATTTATTCTATCTCATAGAATAAAATAAATATAAGTTCTGATATAAATAATTAAACAGCTAATTGGGGGAAAAGAGGCATCTCCTCCTTATAAAAGAATTTCAAATAACACATATAGAAGAATGAGGATAACAGAAAAATCTGTTAGAACACCATAGTAATAAATGTTATAGGCAATTTTCACCAAAATTACATGCTAAAATTAATGACTGAAAGTTTGAGGAGCTACATATAGGTTATTTACATATTCTCAAAGTACTACCTCCAAGATAGTAATTAAAAAGGAAAAATAGTAACTATAGTTAAGAAATCTTGCAAAAACTATATTACTCAGGTGATCATGGTAAACATCACCAGTAATAAGACATAGGAACAACAGGAGTCCCCTGATATGATTCACAGAGAAAGGTATATCACTTCTATGGTATTCTTGTCAAAAATGCACCTCAATGTAATCATAAGAAATTATCAGAAACACTCAGATTGAAGCCCATTCAACATAAATAACACACTTGTGCTCTCCAAAAATGTCAAGATCATAAAAGACATGGAAAGAATAACCACCATGTCACAGGTTAGAGGAAATTTAGGAGCTATGACAAGTAATTGTAATGTGATATTGTGGATTAGATTCATTAACATAAAAAGGATATTAGTGGGGGGAAAAACTGGTGAAGTCCAAAATTAAGTCTATGGTTCAGTTAATAGAATTGTTTTAATGTTAATTTCTCAGTTTTGATAATTATGTAAGATCTTAACATTAGGGTAGATTTACTCTGGGTATGTGCAAACTGTACTCATTTTATAACATTTCTATAAATCTAAATTATTTCAAATTAAAAAGCTTTTTTTTGAATCTTAATATAAATGTTAGAGATATGAAGTTAAGAGAATCTCTCAGAAATTAGATCAAGACAAAGAAATGAAAAAAAGGAATATAAGGGACAGATAAAACTGACACTCAAACAGGTAAGAAATGATTAGCAGCAAAAGAGAAAAGTAATCTTAAACAACTGTAATTTAGAAATAGAGGTGCTGGAGACATAAACAGTCAGTTAACCCGAATGTGAGGGGCACCCATCATGGAATATTTATCACCTGGGAATTATGCATGTTCAGCGACTTAAGGAAACTTATTCATGAGTTAATTACTACCCTTCATTGATTTAGTCAATGGCATTAGATTGTAACTCAAGAGTATCCAGAGCCCTGGCTGCTCGTAGCTCAGTGGATTGAGCGTCGGCCTGTGAGCCAAGTGTCACTGGTTCGATTCCCAGTCAGGGCACATTACTAGGTTGCACATCAGGTCCCCAGATGGAGGCGCGAGTGAGAGACAACCACACAGTGATGTTTCTCTCCCTCTCTTTCTCCTCTCCCCTCTCTCTAAAAAAAAGTAAAATAAAATAAATAAAACAAATACATAAATAAATTATTTAAAAAAAAAAAAAAGTATCCAGTAGGGAAAAACAGAGAGGATGAGGAGAGGGAATAAGGGAGCGGGGGGCGGTTTACTCTCATTAGGATAAAAATGGCCAGCTCAGTTCTGGAGGAGCGCACCTTTGAATTGGCTTTCAACTGCACCCAGAGCTGCAGATCTATGAATAAACAACTGCCTGTTACTGCTAAAGTCCTGTGTCCTGGTGTTTTATTGTGAGCATTTCTCACGAAGAATAACAGTAAATTTAGAGCATTTGTCTAAAAAAACAAACATTAGAAAATCATAAATGAAATAATTCAAGAAAACTTTCCAGAACTGAAAAATATAGTTTCCAGATTGAAAGGGCCAACCAGTTTCCAGTACAAAGACCTGTCACACCAAGAAACATCATATTTCCAAATATGGGCATGAAGAGAAGATTCTTCAAACTTTAAAGAGTGAAAAATATATAGGCCACACAAAAAGGATCATAAATCAGAATGGCTTCAGACTTATCAAGATGTTTTCAGTTTTTTGAACATAGTTATGTTTTTAATATCTGTATTTATTCATATTTTTACCCTGAAAGCAGAGGTGAGTTCTGTAGCAGATACCAAACTTATTACTGACAGCAATAATGGCACCAGTTCCCCACACCCAGCACCCTACAGGTGATATAACAGCAATGTGTCATCCTGCACATGGGAGGTCTTCTCCTTCCCCTTTCCTGAGAAGCACAGATAGTACTTTTGATCCTAGTCATTAACACTCCTTTAGAATGTAAATGACTGTCTGACTCTGTAGTTTATCCCCCTTTAAAATGTAAACACGTTGGGAAATAAGGCTCTTAATCTCTTTGGAGGTCTCTGGCTATTCAATTATGCTTTAGCTTCCAAGACTAGTCTTTTAACCCAGGTGCCACTTAAAAGTTTACTCAGAAAGCTCTAACTGTGCAAGATCACTGGAACATCCACTTCCTGACACTTTCTGATCTAGAAGTCAACCCCCAGCCATTAATAAATATGAAGGTAGAGTGGATCTCAAAAGTTCACCTATTTGTTAGGGCCAGAGACACCATGTTGCTTGCCCTGTAACCTGCCACCTGAGGCAGGCCTTGCAAAACAGGCTATGGCCAGTGGTCACTGTGCCCTTGGGAGCTGTGGCCTGCAATCATACAGAACATGGGCCACCGCCTGTGCTGAAACAACGAGGGTCTGCATCACCAGCCACTCACCTGATCACAAGGTTCCCCATTAACAGAGGCAAATAAGGCATAGCCAGTATCCTGCTGAGAACTAATTATAAACCCATTGCCCCTTACCCTCTCCCTTAATCATTTACCATAAGTCCCCTAACAGCCATCCCTAATCAAAGGACATTGTTCTTTTGCAAACACCTATATCCTGGACTCTGGAGCTGACCAGCGCAGTGGCTCATCCCCTTGAGGGCTTGCTCCAAGCCCTTAAAAATCCCTCTATCCTTCCCTTGGTGCTGCAGTCCTCTCAGACTCAGCCGCCTGCTTGAATATCCCTTAAAAAAGGCTTTGAACTGGTCCACCTGACTCCTCCCTTCTTCCCAGCACAAACCTAACACTATTCACTCCTCAGACTGAGGGTGTGCTCCTCCATCAAAAAAGAGAGTGAACCAAGAGAAGACAGCAGGGGATCCAGGAATACTTTTAGAACACGATTCTCATTTCTCTTAGATGTATCTCCAATGTCTGAGCATATCCTTAAGATAAATAGGAAAGCCGAGGTTTAGCTGCATTACATCAAGTATAGTTTAAATTATTTTGCTAGGAGTTGTGAGTTTGAGTGGACTTATGCACACTGTTCATTTTTGTAAGGGGCAAGTAAACTGGTGACTCACAAACCAGTTGAAAATAATTAGCAGCAATAGGCAAATGTAATTAGAGGGTCTCTGAGCCAGAGTTAACAGTATTAGCATATTTACGAACCAGAGAAGGGACATTCTGCAGCTCAGCACAAATGTTTCTGAGAACAAAGAATATCTGAGGTCAAAGGTGGGGAGGATAGTCATTACCAAACTCCAGGAAATGGGAAGATGTAGCTAGACAGCCCAGCAAACAAGATAAAAAAAATTTCAAAGAAGAGCTGGAGACAGATCTATACCCAAAATACCCTGAGTTAATTTTCACCCTCAGTTAATGTAGTGAATCGTTGTTAGGTTGTAACTCCAGAGTATCCAGCATGGAAAAACAGAGAAGGAGAAGGAGGGGGAGAAGGGAAGGTGAGGGGCAGGGGACAGGGCCTTTTACTCGCATTAGGATAAAAACAGCCAGCTCCATCTTTTCGGTGCGTGCCTTGATTTGGCTTTTAGGCTGCGCCCAGAGCTGCAGATCTATGAATAAACAACTGCCTTGGTTACTGCTCAAGTCCTGTGTCCCGGTGTTTTATTGTGAGCATTTATCACAATTTGGGGGCTGGTCCAGGATCCTCTGCCTGTGTGCGGTAAGGGGCTCTGAGCCGAGGCAGGGTGACGCATTCTACCCATTTTGGGGTGGCTTGCTCGACCCAGAGCCCACCTGCCTCACAGTGTCTGGAAGCGACTTGAGACAGGTTGTTGGGACAGCAATGGATTGACACAGGGGGAACTAAAAGTGAAAAAAAGAAAAAAGCTAACACCGTGGCAACCAGGCAACCTAGTGCATGGGCGAAGGTATGAAAATTGGACTTAAGTACTGCCTTGGTGGTTGAGCATCCTGGGGAAGTCGAATGAGTGTGTGGCTGGGACATATCTCAAGATACAGAGTGAGTGTGGAGTCCCAATCCGCGGGTCTGTTCTCCCATGAGGGAAACGGCTGTAGATGGACCAAGCGTCTCGGGCTGTATGCAATGTCTCTGGTAAGAGGGTTAAGCACACAGGACTGTATACAAGAAACTTCCGGTAAGGGGGGTTGAGTATACAGGGCATGGGCAGAAATTCTCTGGTATAGGGGAATTGAGCTCATAGGGTCTGTGTTCAATAAATCTCTGGTAAAGGAGGTTGAGAACACAACCAGATTCAGCCACAGGAATTGACTGAGGATGGGAAATAACAATTCTAGGCCTATGGAAATGGAGTGGAGCCAAGGAAGACCCATATTCTTCCCAATAGTCCATTAGGGAGAATGTACAGGGCATGGAAAAAAAAAATTTCCAATATGGGAGGTTGAGCTCTCAGCAGGGTTAGTGGGGAAAAGATCCCCAGACCCAGAATAAGGAGAAACAGAAAATGGTAAAATTTTGTTGTCTTCTTTGGCCAGAAGAACCCATCAAGGGGTAATCCGTTTTCTGGTCCCAATTTGGGTCTGATGAAACTTGGGTTTGTCAAGCCCTGATCTTATATGTGAGTGATCAGGCATAAGCTTCTAAGGAAGAGAAGAAATATGCTTTCTGCTGGTCACCACCTACCAACAGATCCGCAGGTCTCTTCCCTGTAAAAATAAAAATTTTTTAAAAAGAGAAGGAAAGGGAAGATAAAGCCTGGGACCCTCTGTCCTGTCTCCCACCGCCTTGTAGCCCTGGCCAGCCAGCAACCAACCGGGCAGAGGCACTGTGGACAGACAGTGCAGACAGATTAGGCCGGGGACACCTAACATGTGCACAACCAGCAGGGCACTGGAAGAAATATACTCTAAGAAGGGAATTAGAGCATTACAAACAGAACTTTGAAAATTTCCCCCAAAGCAATTGCTTGCAGCATTTCTTTCCACCCAGGTAACTTCTAGCAATTCAATTTACATCTGAATACTCCCTGCTAGAGCTGCAAGGAGGGGCAATGTTAAATTTGCTAGCCAAGCGGCCATCTAATCCCCTAAAAAGCTACTAGGTTCTGAAAACAAGAGGATAATTAACTTGCTACAGGTTGCAGAAACAGCAGGATGTCTGCCTCTCCAACATAGAGAGAGGAGGGGAAAAAAGGTGACACTTTTAAAACTCAGGTCACTTTTCTTCAAACTGTGGTACAAGCGGCAGTGGTCGCGGCTTGGCTGCCAATGACACCACCTCTAGGGCTGTAACTGGAGGGCCCTCAACCTCCTCACTGCTTCAGTGGGGGGACATGCCTATATCTTAAAAAAGAGTGTTGTTACACATGGACGAAACTAATGTTCGTTCTAGACATCCCCTTCAGTGGGGAAGGAAGAGGAATAATCAGACGGACTGCTATAAGAATACGGAAAAGAAAGCATCCTCCTGGTCAGGGAATTGTCCTGGCCAAACAAAAGTTTCCCAATATAGATCCTAGATGGGATAATAACAGTCCAGAGTATAGCACCCAGATGAGAGACCTTAGGGGAATCCAGGAGTCCATTCCCCTGAGCACAGAATGTCTCGAAGGCATTCAAAATGCAGCAAGGAGGACATAAAACTCCATCAGCATTCCCACAGAAGCTCAAGGACCAGATGAGAAAGTATTCTGGTCTAGATTCAGAGAATGCTGTAGGGCAGGGACTCTTAAAAGTCATCTTTGTAACAGAAGCTGGCCACATATTTGTAAAAAATTGCAGAAGGTAAATGAATGGGCCAGATAGAACAATTGAAAAACTCTTCAAAAAAGCTCAGAAGTGTATGTTAGAAAAGAGAAGAAGCAAAAACTTCGAAAAGCTGCAGAATATCTCTGCACATCTAGGAACTTTTAGCTGCCAGATACTGAGTTTGAGTACAGTCCTTCACAGTGTGGAAAAGAACAAGGATTGGAAGCATGTTATGGTTCAATATAACTAAAGGGTATTTAGAAAGTTTGTAAATGTTGCAGAAGGTTTGTGGAAAGTAATAATAATAAAAAGGAAACAGTTATGTGTAATGGGTCATTTTTACTCTTTGCCATTTTTGCGTTTTACCCCAGTGGCAGGTTATTTTTTCCTCATGTATCCTAGCAACCTTGAGGCCCCCCTTTGCTAGCTGACCCTAGCTGTAGCCAAGGACATGAGTATAGTTCTGCGCCAAGTGTTTATCAGCTGAAGCCCCTTCTAAATTAGAAAGTGTGTATATATATGTAGTTTCTCACGCCTGTGTAGTTTTTTTCTTTTGTTGTTATCTGGCTACCCCAAGGACATGAGTATAGTTCTTTTGCCTTTAAAAACCTTTTAGTCTGTAAGGTGGGGCGGCTCTCCCATCTTCTGCTTCTGAAGGTGGGAAGAACCGCCCCTGGCCAGGTAAATAAACGCCATAAATTTGTTTCTAAATTGCCTCGTGTCCTCTTTGCTTGTAAATGCTCCATAACATTATGGAAGTTTTAAACCTGGGAAAAGAAAACCTCAGCTGTGTGTGTGCTGATTTCATAAAAGTGTATTTTGGTCTGTTCTGTTGTGGAATTCTCTATACAGTATCTGTTTTGACCAATAAGATCTAGGAAAGGTAATCTGTAAACCGGCTGAGGAGAATTTCTTTTGAAACCCAGGATCCAGGAAGGGTCATTCAGGGCTGATGAGTGATCCAGCCTGAGCAACTGAACATGTCTCTGCCAAGGGCACATCTCTCTAGGAGGCCAGTGGACATACTGGAGGGAGAAGGTCTAGCTATCTGTCTTTTGAATTATTGCCCTGTTTATGCTCTGAAAGGAAAAATTGAGGTTTCCCAAGGAAAGTTAAAACTTCACATGAAAAAAAGTAAACAAGGGAAAGTGTAAGGCATGGAAATAAAGAAGGTTTGTGAGAAGTATATAGAAGTTTTGTTAAAAGTTTGAGAAAGTTTTGAAAAAAAATTGTATGGTTTTAGTAATGGAAGGTATAATGCATGGAAATGCAGTTTTGAAGAACAGGGATTTTCCTTCACACTCTTATATTTTTCTCCCTACTGGATCCCTCCGGCATTTGGCATTCTAAGTAAGTAAGCAATCGACATAAGGTTTCTTTGCATAAAACTAATAAGACCAGTTGCTAATGGTGGTTTTGTCAACTGAGGCTTTGCCCAGGATGTCGTGCCTGAAGGAGGTATGCCTAGGTGCTGGTTGTTACCAAAAAACCCTGAAGAATAGGAGTTGACTTTCAAGGCTGATGAAAGCCAAGGAGGAGAAAGCCTAATACCCTGGTTGGTTGTGCGGTTCATGGCAATCTGTCTAGGGAAGGAACGAAGGCACGATGGAAAAACTGAAGGACTTATATAAAGCATGGGTTTTACAGGCAAGGCCAGATGGCAAGTGTGTGGCTCAGCTTCTGTGCCCAGAAGGGCAGATTGAAAGTCAACCTAAATGTTCCTAGTGTGAATTCCAGCAAAGCAGATTTAAAAATAATATATAATCAATTGCTGTTCTTGTTATGTTTATGCAAATAAATGAACTAAATTAAAACTGGACTTAATGCAGTCCCTTTAATAACAAGGAGGGTAATCTTAAAGAGAAAAATTATGATTTAAGAAAAATCACAATGTTCAGTGGTGGACTATAAATTAGTACAGCTGTCTTGTTTTCATTTAAAAGTTAAAACTAGGTTTGTAACATCATCAAAAATGTTCAATCTATAGGCAAGGAGGACCTGTCAAATTGCCACTGTTAAATATCATTCCAGCAAAGGCCCTGTAACTGAATGTCTCCATAGTCTTGCGGATTCAGAGACTGGTTTGTAGGTTATGTTATGTGAATTAACATGTATATTCTTCCTTCTGTTTGCATAGAACATAAGCCTATAATCTCATTACCTGAATAATTATCTGTACATATAGGCCTCACTTAAGAAGGCCATCTGCATTGCCGCCTCCTGAGACGCAAAGGTTTGGCAGAACTAAGTGATTGGATTGGTAAAATGTGGGGCAGTCTATGGGCTTCACCTTAAAACTTCTCTCTTTCTGTCCCACAGCTTAGACAGAAAGGACCCAGAGGTCTGAGAGGGGGGAATCTAAAAATATTCCCCTCAACCGAAACTAAGTTTAGTGAGCAAAAGGACTTTGAACAGGTGTGACATGCCTTGCACACTTTCCACCAAAAAAACCAAATTTTTTTCCTAATTGGGGACATTAAACATTAATCCCTGCCTATTGTCATCTAGTGGTTATAATTTTAATTATGTCTTTTAATGTTGTTGCCAAATCTGTTGCCCCCAGAATATGACAAGGATGCCAGTTTGTTCAGCAGTGCCAAGCCCTTGGAAACTGAGCATGCCGCTGCCTGGGGACAGCCAACTGACCTGGACTTTACGAAATCCTTCCCCATGTGGGAAGGCCACCCTCCCCTCCTCACTCCCACTCTATTAGGGATTTCTGGACCCAGACCCAAGGGTAAATAGATGATGACTGTATCTAGCTTGAAGCAGCTCGGGGAGCACAAGACCTTCGCCTATTGTCCTTTATAAGATAAAGGGTCTTAAGTCTGAGAGAATTGTTACAGAGGAAGGTCCCCAGGAGTTCCCCAGAACCTGTGGTTGGGGGGACAGGGAAAGAAGACAGCTATTGGGGTGCCTTTGCATGGCTGTGGCTGGTAGCTAGTGTCTTAGTTATACAGGTAGCTTTAGTTCTTCTAAGGCCCCAAGGAAATGGGAGGGATTTTAACTATAAAATAGTGACAAAAGAGGTCAACAACACCTAATGGATCATTTAATCCTCACATCTACATCGATGTCATTAGGGTCCCTAGAGAAGCTCCAGATAAATTTAAAGCTAAAAATCAAATAGCAAGATTTGAGTCAATGCTCTTCTGGTGGTCGACCATTAATAAAAATATTGATTGGATAAATTATTATAACCAGCAGAGCTTTATCAATTATACTACAAATGCTATAGAAGGAATAGCTCAACAATTAGATGCCACCAGTCAAGTGGCCTGGGAGAATAGGTTGGCACTGGATATAATGTTGGCAGAAAAAGGAGGTGTATGTGTGATGCTCAGGGGACAGTGTTGCACTTTTATCCCCAATAATACAGCTCCTGATGGGACTATCACTAAGGCTCTACAGAGACTGACCACCCTAGCAAATGAACTAGCGAAAAACTCAGGCATCAACAATCCTATAACAGGATAGTTAAAAAATTGATTCGGCAATTAAAAAGGAATGATCTCATCAGCTCTCATATCCCTCATAGTGGTAGCAGGCATATTTCCTGCATCAGAGGTTTAGTTCAGAGACTAATTGAGACTGCACTAACTAAACAGAAGCCAGCAACTTTTCATAATCTTCTCCTCCTAGAGGCCAAAGGAAATCCTTGCTATAAGGAAGAAAGTTGAGAAACCCTTCTTAGGTTTGAAGGAATAAATAAAAATGGTTTAAGTAGTCAATTTCCCAAAAGAGACAGGGGGGAATTGTAAAGGGCAAGGAAATTGGTGACTCCCAAACCAGCTGAAAATAATTAGCAGCAAAAGGCAAATGTAATTAGAGGGTCTCTGAGCCAGAGTTAACAGTAATAGCATATTTACAAATCGGAGAAGGGGCATTCCACAGCTCAGCACAAATGCTTCTGAGGACAAAGGATATCTGAGATTAAAGCAGGGGAGATAGTCATCACCAAATTCTGGGAAATGGAAAAATGTAGCTAGACAGCCCAGCAAATAAGATAGAGAAACTTCAAAGAAGAGCTGGAGACAGACCTATAATCAGATCACCGAGTTAATTTAGTGAATCGTGTTAGATTGTAACTCTGGAGTATACAGCATGAAAAAACAGAGGAGAAGGAGAGGGGAAGGTAGGGGGGCTTTTACTTGCGTTAGGATAAAAACAGCCAGCTCCATCTTTTCAGCGCGCACCTTGATTTGGCTTTTAGGCTGCGCCCAGAGCTGCAGATCTGTGAATAAATAACTGCTTCAGTTACTGCTCAAGTCCTGTGTCCCAGTGTTTTATTGTGAGCATTTCTCACATTTTGAGCAGTGGCACAAATGTGAGAGATGTTCACTGGCTTCCAAACCCCCTTCTCCTACTACTCTCATAGGTATTCAGGAACCTGGATCTTATGATCACCTTTGGTGCCCGTTTTAAGTTAGAAAGCAAGCAAATTTCAAGTAAGTACATTAAAAATGTCTGGCCCTGATTCAGTTCAGCTAGTTGGAGCATCAACCTGCACACTTCAAAGTTGCGGGTTCAATTCCTGGGGTCAGGGCACCTATGAGAGGCAACTGATCAATGTTTCTTTCTCTCTCTCACGCGCGTGCTCTCTCTCTCTCTCATGGATTAATAAATAAATAAAAATAAAAATGTAGAGAAAATATGCTAATTAAATAATTATAAAACAATAGACTTGAATCCTGAAATAATCTTAAAGACTATGTAGTACAAGCCCCTCCTTTAAAACAAAAAGTTTGCCAATTAAAAACTAGGCAAAGGACCTGAATAAACATTTTTCCAAAGAAGATACACAAATAGTCAACAAATATTTGATAGATGCTAATCACTAGTTAATAAAAAATGTAAATTACAACCACAATGATGTATCACCACAAGTCTGTTAGAATGGCCATCAACAAAAAGACAAGAGATTACAAATACTGGTGTAGATGTGGAAAAAACAACTTGTACACTGTTGGTTCATCAGACAATTAAAAATAGAACTATCATATTATCTAGCAATTCTTCTGGGCCTATATCCAAAGGAAACAAAAACACAAACTTATATATTTGCATCCCTATGTTCATTGCAGCATTATTTACAATAGTCAAGACATGGAAACAACCTAAGTGTCCATCCATAGATGAATGGATAAAGAAGTTGTGGTACATACAGGCATACCTCGTTTTATTGAGCTTCACTTTATCGCCTTCCCAGATTGTGCATTTTATAAAAATTGAAGGCAAAACCTTCCATCAGGAAAAGATTACAATTTGCTTTATTGTGGTAATCTGGAACCAAGCCTGTACTATCTCTGTTGTATCATTGTATATACAATAGAATATTATTCAGCCACAAAAATGAGGAAATCCTACTATTTGTGACAACATGGAGGCATGATGCTAAGTGAAATAAGTCAGAGAAAGACAAATACTGCCAGATCTCATTAATATGTGGTATCTGATTTCTAAATGCCCCTGGCTCACTGAATAATGGAACACGTGAAGAGAGCCAACAAGTGGCCCTGTTACTGTGCAATCATCCATGACACTCTAGCTACAGTCTTCCATATTATTTGGGGCAGCCTCTAGACCCAAAGAAGGGTAAAGCAATGTTGGTTTAGTAATTGGCTCCTTGCATGAGAAACTCCTTGGAGAAATCAAAATATTGGGACTAATTTATTATATAAACTTAGGGGCAACTGTTTGCATAAATGCCTCTACCTCTCCTCCAGCTGCTCTCCCCCTCCTCCTAACAGTGGACTGGAAGTTGGTAAGGCTGTGTGCAAGGCCACAGTTGCTCCTGTCCTATTTGAGGACATTATGACGTGGTGACTATGGGCACAGGCTATGGAGGCAACTGGACCTGTTCTTCTATCCTGGCTCTGATAACAACTTGGCATTGATAGGATTTTTAACTTCTCTTAATCTTGGTATCTTCATCAGTAATAAGGTGTGCCTCAAAGTTGTCAGAAAGCATACATAGAGATCGCTTATATAGTATCTGATACCTGGTAAATATGTAACAAATGCTGTTTGGAGGGTCACTCTCAATTGTCATATTGGAGCTGCTGCTGAACATACCCTGTATTGCTCATTAACTCCCTCCTCTAGGAAATTTTAAAGTTAATATACCTCTCTCAAAACTTATGGAAGGCCAGGTTATTGTTTTATGTTTTTACTTGTCTAATTTTCTTAGTATCAGTATCTTTTCTTGACCCAGGATCTGTTATTTTATGAAATAAACTATAGCCTCATATTCCCCCTTCCCAATTCATTATCAATTAAAAAACTGAAAATCATTCTATAGAAATGGTAGTATTTAACAAATATATTTTCTTAGTATACATTCAAAAGTCACTTGAGAATGTTTCTTGACTATGCATTAAAAACTCAATTACTTTCTGAAGTATGTTCCATGAACTGGATAAAGATACACACAGCAGATTTTTTAAAATTACGCACATTTATGACCATTATTTATAAATCTTTGTAAAACTTGGAAAGGTGACCACTTAACTCCATCCTGGATGGTAAGCTCCATGAGGGTAGCAGTAGTGTCTGCCTTATTCACTGTTCCATCCCCAGCATCTAGTCCAATGCCTGGCACATACAAGGCATTCAATGAACATTTATTGATTGATACACTTTTAAGTTTCTTTATAAAACATAGTTTTATGTAGGATTAATGGAAATGTCCTCCAAAGAAGAGCAAGTAAAGTGATTTGGTAAACTCATATTCTGAACTAAAAGAAAAATCAGAATTCTTGGGCATAGTGCAAGACCCTTTGGAAATGAAGTAACAGATCATCCTAGAATTCATACAAACCAGAAAGAAAAAGGTTGGGTGTAGTCTGAAACACACCCAATTTTAAAGAAACAAAATATAAAAAAAGACCCCCCAAATACATGATTTTACACGAGACTCAAGAATCAGCTCTCAAAATGGCAATTCTGACTCTGGCACCACAGACAGACAAGCAGGGAGCCACCCAGAGGTCAGTTTACACTTGACTATATGCCAACAACCCACTTAAATGAACGGAGATTACAAAACCAAAGAGAATCTTAAAATGAATACACATTTGTGAGAAGAAAGCTGCAAGTGCATTTAAGATTACAGAAATGCTAAGATAAACACAGCTTCCACAGATATTTTCAGTTACAACTAAAGGAGGTCTAGTCTACAGCCTGGGGCCGATGACCCTAAAACTGGCATGTCAATATCAAGAGAACTTCCTTCTAGCTTCTGCTTCTCTATCAAGAATGCTCTTTGAGGAGGAAACATTAATGGTGCACCTAAACAGCAGTGGGTGCTGGGCTAAATATTTTGTATTGTTTATCACATTTAATTTTCACAGCAGATCGTGAGCTAGAAATCCCAATTACTATTTTAGAAATGATGAAACTAAGGCTCAGGGCAGTCAAGAACGTGCCTAAATGTATACATTAACTGATAACCAGAACAGGATTCAATTCAAATTTGACTATATAAGTCCACTAAACCACACTTCCCCCTAGTTATAATGAAAATATTTACATTTATACTAGTAATTGGGAATCTCTCTCAAAGAGATCATGAAATTGCACAACTGCCAAAATGTCACAATCCAACTAAATTACATCTAGGGCCTTTAAGATAAGATCAGTATGGTGACCTTTAAGGATTCATGGGAATAGGTGATGGGAAAATGCCACCTACATTTTAAAAAATAATGCTTAACACAAGACTGAGCACACTCTGCTAGTTGGGGCCAAATCTCTTCTGCCTTTCTATCTCTGGGATCCAGCCCAGGGCCTCAATAACATGCTGCAAAAACAAAACAAGCTATCTCTTAAGTATCTAAGTGTTCTCAAGTAGATACATTTTTGTTTCTTTTGGATAGTTCCAAGGAGCAGGAAGTACCCAGTTACAAAAATGGACACAAAAGTAAGGGAACAAGGAGCAGTTAGAGCTATCTCAAGATGGGAGTGCTGGGCATCAGGAAGGTAGGGAGTTCCCCATGACTGAAAGGGCTCATTGATTTCAGTTATTAGAAAGAAGCATCAGAATAAATGTACGCCCTCATCTCTCTTTGATGGTTGTCAATGGTTACCTTGCCTCTGGTCTGACGTTTTACTTGTCTCTCACACATTTGTGAGGTGTGGGAGGGTGGTGGGCTTGGATAATGAAGGGAGATTGATTTTAAAGGTAAATGGCAGAGGGGAGAGTTCTCCATTCTCTTTCCTGGAAGAAGCCTCAGCACCTTAAATACCACAACTCAGAACTCAAGGCTATAACCCTTACACTAATTCTGTTGCATGTACACAGGCTTTTATAGCTGATCTAAGAACTAATCACCACTAACAGCATTACTCAGGAAACTGTAACCAGGTTCCCAATGACTGAGGTACAGACAACCTTACACAACATAATCCATTAAATTGAAACTACATATATTTATATCATTCTGCTTCATCTCAATCTTTTTCTCAACAAAATAGGAGAAATTTATTAGTATTGGGTTCACCTGATGGCAACCTCTGTAATTTTTAACAATTTTAAATTAGATCAAGTTAATTAGCAGGCAAATGACCTAGAGTTTGGACTTCCTAAAATTCTCTTCCTCAATCACTGCCAATACAAGTTGGTATAAAAGGTAAAATCAAGTTTGTAGATATTATCTGTTCAAAAAGGTGACTATATTAAATAATGAGAAGATAATAACATTGGCATTTAGGATTTCCTTCCACTCACATGACAGATTTAGTGTAAGGACATTTCAGAATTAACCCTCTGTGACTGGAGTTACCCTTGAATTGCCTAAAATGATGGTTTCACCATTTAGGGAACTACTAAAGCCAGCTGGGTGAGAGAGGCAGTCTCAGTGATCAGGAGAAAGGACAGCAAAGCTGCCGTGTCATAACTTTGCTGCCAACAAGAAGACAAGCACCCTAACACACATATGAACCCAGTACCAGTGGTGGAAATTACAACACAAATATAATTTTCATGCAAAATAGGACAAATAACATTTACATAATACAAATAAAGGACAAAAAGTTAAGCTTTCTTTCTGGGCGTACCATTGTGATTATGTGGTTTCAATAAGGGTTAATACCACATAACTTGAAACTCTGAAAAACCATAAAGATAATATAGAAAATGATGTTGGTAGAAATCTGGATATGTGAAAGGTTGTTATGAAAAAATGAAAACAGGAATGACAGAAGTATATTTTCTTATACATACTAAAATGAAGACCCCAAAATGATTTGTTGAAGTAGTTATCAACAAGATGTTACGTTATTTTTCTTCTGCTTTGGTTAAAACAGCCTAGGAACATCAATCAGCTTCCTCTTCTACTAATAGCACACAAACAGTGACAGGACTACTTTTAGGATGGAAAAACAACTTTTAAGAAAAGAAATTAAATTAATTTTAGACTAAATATTTTACCAATAAATAAGTTTCTCAAAAGGTAGTATCTTCATCCTACAAGCTTGGGCATAACATATACACCAATGTAAAAAATAAAATTTCTCCCACAATAGTAATTACAGGGGTTAATACAACAAGCTATGAAATGAAATTAGTTTAATGTATCTTTAAAAAAAAACCTATCAACCAAAAATAAATTTAAAAGTCAACATTTTTCTAAAATTGTACATTCCAAAATAATTGACTAATGCTTTATTATAGAACATAATTCAAACTATTGTTGGTATTTCAATATATTCCTAAAAAATGGTTTTAAAAGATTTTCATACACCAAAATTGGAACATCATTTATAATTCTGTTACAGCTATGAAAAAGCAATCAACTCTACTTAAAACTGTAACCAGTGATGAAATATACTTCAAAAACATAAACATTTGGTCTGACAATCTTTAATATTGGTTAACAATAGACTGATGCTTCTTGCTGATGAGTTATTTTCATCAAATGTGCAAAAAAAAAGTGCAGCCGTCTACTTTTCCTTGAAATACGTAAGACCAACACTTCTATATTATTTACACACTTAAAACATTTTAAATGTAGTAAGTAATGACACTGTATCTCCTTTGTGGATAAATTATATGCTACAGAGAGCACAAAAGCTTGATAATATTTTGTTAAGTTACACAAATGTATCTGAAGAGGCATACCTGCTCTTGTCCTAATTTCAAAATCAATTAAGAATTATTTTGATTTAGGGAACCTTGGAATTATTGCAAATGTGAAAACCTTGTCTCTCAGAGCCAGGTTCCTATTTTCCCTTTTCTAAACCTTTCACCACTGGTCCACTCCATTTCAGAGTAGCAATGCCCCAAATAAGAGGAATGAAGGGACACAGCCCGCAGACCACCAACATCCCTGTGGATTTACTTAGCCTTCAGGTCTTGTTACCACATTTGGGGGGAAGTTATGGGCAATCAAAATGGATGAAGAGACACTTCAGCAAAAAGCAACCATTATTTGTCCACAAAAACTAAAAAAAGTGATAGAAAATTAACAAATCAAATACAAATCAAAGACCATTCTACACGTCCAGGCCTTGTTTTCATATTTGTGCAGTGTTCTTGGGCAACCACCCACCAGTATTTTCTGTGTCTACATGAAGTACTTTTATTATTTAAAATGCTGTTTTGACTATAAGTCACATATAATTAGGATTAGGAAATCAATTTACTCAGTTACCACTCTGTGCAGTGCATTCACCAGTGCAGCAGTGTAGAGAGGAATTAAAAATTGAATAGAAGTCTCTCACTTCTGAATTGGACACAGGAATCCTCAAATTAAAAACATTAAAAAAAAAGAGAGAGAAGGGGCTGGACTTACTGGCAACATTAATACTAGACACTAGACAGGACAATGAAATTGTTTGGTCAGAACCAATGAACATTACTCCTTGAAAAGTTTTAAGAACAACTATCCAGGCACTGCCTTAAGTCCAGTGAGTACAATGCTCCATAAGTTAAAAAAAAAAAAATACAGTGACCCATTTATTATGAACAATGCAACCTCAGTCTCCATGGGTCAGGCAAAGTGTTCACATCCCACCACCTCTAGCTACAGGCTATTGTTTCCAACTGCTGCTCCGCTTCGGCAGCCATTGCTGCTGCCTGTAACTGTTCTGTCTCGCTCTGGATGGCACTGGGAGTAACCTGCTTCCTTTCACTGTGCATATTGTTCTCGTGCCTTTTCAGATCAGAAGCCTTGGCAAACGCCTTGGTGCATGAGCCACACACAAAAGGTTTTTCCCCTCTGTGTCTTCGTTCATGATCTTTGAGGTGGGACTTGTGTTTAAAGGCCTTGTCACACATATGGCACGCAAATGGTCTTTCATTACTGTGAACTCTCTCATGCTTCTTTAGGTCTGGGGCGCGAATAAATGATTTTCCACACACTTCACAACTGTAGGGCTTATATCCTGTGTGTATTTTTAGGTGTTCCTTTAGGTGGGCCTGTGTGGTAAAACCTTTTGTACACATTTCGCAAACAAATGGCCTGTCCGCAGTGTGGAGTTTTTCATGCTTCCTCAATCTGCCTTCATCAGAAAATGTCTTACCACATGCCTGACAGGCAATCTGCTCCCGATGGTGGCCATAAAGTAAATACTCAAACTTCATGTCACTGGCAGCAGTTGTCCAGCCTGGTGTCTGTTCATCCTTCACTTCACTCATTCCATCATTAAATGTTAAAGCTTGAGGTGTCTGGGACCCCAAATCTTTCGATTCTGGGGTCTCCATGGATTCTACTTCCTGGCCGTAGCAATTTACTTTCCGAACTTCCTCGCTGCCCAGCTCTTTCAAAATCGCTTCCTGGACCCTGAGTGTAGTTGTAGGCGACTTGCCATCCTCCTGACTCGGCGGGGTGCCTTCTACAGTGTCATCTGATGGACTGTCATCTTGATCTCCAATTTCTTCCACATCATCATCCTGAGTGTCAGCAGCATCTCCAATGGGGCGATTTATTTTGAGGCAATATTTAGTTTTTGACTGGCCATTATTTTCATCAGGACTAGATACATCACGCTTCTGAGAACAGAGTTTATCCAAAAATCGGATACCAAGAATCTGACCTGACGACATCATTAAGTTAACATCTTCTTTTTTCACGGAAATCTTTGCTGTGTACATGTAGTTCAGGACTTCTTCAAATATATCAGAACGAAGAAAATCTATTTCTATGACTGAAGAGCTATCAACCTCAAGCTTCTTAAAAAGCTTTTTAAAGTAGGTGCTGCAGGCGGCAAGAACACATCTGTGTGCTCTGAATTTCACATCTTCAACAACAATAGCAATATCACAAAATTCTCCTTCCAGGCGTTGTTCGTTTAGTGTTTTCAGAAACAGAGTTTTATGATCATCGTCATTATATTTAATGGTTTCAGACATGCTGATGAAAAACTCCTACAAAAAATTTTAAAAAAAAGTTTGATAATTACGCATAACACTCCTTTATATAGAAAACAGATAAGATTTGCATTTTCTGATCAACTTTTGGTACCTAACAATTTGAGAAAGTCATTATGAATGGTTCAAGAATATGAGTAGAAAAGACATCTCATCTTAGAGATTTCCATATTGTTACTTATTTATCTTCAGTTTACTAAATATTTGCCTAGTTATAATGATAGCCAACTTTTACTAAGCACCCAATACATACCAAATATTGTTCTATGTGCTTTACAAGTCTTCACAAATGTAATAATTAAATAAACCTATGAGACAGGTATTACTATTTCCATTTCATAAATGATAGGACCTGCTCAATATTTTAGTTATTTAGTGGAGAGCTGGGACTCAATTCCAGGCAATCTAGCTCCAAAACCTGTGCTTCCTGATAAGTAGAGGTAATAATGACAAATAACTCAGTTTCAAGGTTTAAGAAACAGTTCTGAGGCAAAGATCCACTAGTCCTGTCTGTTGTGACTACTCTAATTTCACGTAGAGGAAGATTCAGTAAAATAACTAACAGTATTGAGTGTTCTACTTCCTAGACATAACTGACAAATCACTGTTGCAGAACTACAAAGGGATATCATTGCCAAAATATCCCATTTGGTGTTGTTTTCTAGTTTTTCCATATTAGTTTTAGGCTACTGAATGAGGGCTAAGGTTTAATATGACCCTGAAAGAATCAGATAACATTTTGGAAGACAGGTGATAAGCAGCTTCATTTTCTCTGGATGCCAATCTACCTGCCATCCAGACAAAAATGCTATCAAGATTAGATGTACTTGACAAGTGCTGCCAGTATTTTACAAGCAAAAGGAACTTAGAACTGGCATGAAAGACATCTGTCACAACATTAAAGAAACTGATAAAAAAAGTATTCCTACTTATTAATTAATTTATTTATTTGAGAGAGGGAGAGAAAGAGAAACATCATTTTGTTGTTCCACTTATTTGTGCATTCATTAGTTGATTCTGGTATGTGCCCTGACCAGGGATTGAACCCACAACCTTAACATATTGGGATGATACTCTAATCAGCTGAGCTACTCAGCCAGGGCATGAAAACTGATCTTTCTAAAATAACGTATTCTATGTTTTCTTTTCAAAAACATCATTTTCCTTTCATTCAACAAAAGTATAAATGAGGAAAATACATATTTCCCCCCAGAGAAACATAAGTGCTAACACATAATTGATATTTATGTGTATATCTATATATATATTTTTGAAAGCAAATATTAAATCATATTTTCAAGATTTAATATCCAAAGTTATAGTTACCATGAACAACTCAGGCTATTGTCTTAATGCTTGAAACACCAAATTCTTCAGATCAGAATAACTGATCAGGGGCACGCCAGTCCTACAAGAGAAAAGGACACACAAGAGTAAGGTAGGAATCTTCCTCTATCCCAAATTCTAAACAAGAATGTTTTTTAAACATAAGCTTTCCTTTCTTGTCCTGTCTCTTGCACATGTACCCATTTTCAGGTTGGGAACAGAGAGGAGGGTGGCTGGTAGCATCAGGTTCAGCTCTGAGCAGACATGAGGAACGGATAAGGGCTGCAGTACTTGGGGTGTGGACAGAGGTACACAAGGAATCAGGGGATGCATTGGTGAGCCACTAAAGGATTTCTCCTCATAAACAAAGCCCATGTATAGATGTTGGTAGCTACACAGATATCAGGAAAAGCCAGCCAGTACCCCCTATCCCCACCATTTCCTGCTAGGTATGTAGCCCTACACATTTTTCTCTAGGCTTATATAGAGAGTATATCTATTTTCATAAATACTAAGAAAGTTATATAAGTTCACATACCCAACAGTTAACATTGGAGGAAACAGTAGCTGCCTTCTTCTTTCTACACTTCTGTACGATGTAGCACATACCATTTAGCCTGCATTTGAGAATTCTAAGTGTTTTAACCTGTATCCCTACAGAGAAGCTCAAATATTTTAGCTTTTTCTGAGTTTTAACTCCTACCATACAGACTCCATCCTGCAGACCAATATCCTGAAAAATATAAAGTTTATTCTACTGAATGAACACAAATAAGGGTCTGGGCTGCAACAGTCTTACCTAAAAACAGTGGTGCAAAACGCGAATCAAGAGACCAAATTCTGAAAACTATCAAAAAGTTCCCTCTACAGAAAAACAAACAGAGCAATCAGCTGCCTTAAAGCAGCAGGGGATTTTCTTATCTGCAAAGTGTGAGGATTGGGCAAAATTAGTTCTACGAATACTTTCGACTTTGCTTCTTTAACGGAACCTGGTCTGTTGTCACCCCCAAAAGAAAGCAGCCAGGCCGAACTTCTACCAGGTCACTTCCTATCGCTGCCAGTAACTATTGCAGGGCTTGTGGGATAAAAGTACATGAACTAGGGAGAGGACTGGCCGTATACATCAGGGTGCTGATCTTTTTTTCCTTTTTTGGCCAGGGTGTTATCTGGTCTCCTCTAAAGGTCTCTGAGGACCACTTTTTTTCTATTGAAATGTTCCAATTGCTAAGTTGAGGTGCGTCAAACTGGAGGCTACCCATTGCCGGTATGTGTGTAGGTGGTGAGAAAACTACCTCAACTGTACCTCCATGACAAAGCTGCCCCTTTACTATGGCTCTCCAAACCGCTGGCGCACCAAGCCGCCGCTACAGAACAGGGAACCGGGGCTCTAGCAAAGCCAAACTTACATAAGCAGCCAGCCGCCTCCCCTACCCCCGACAATGGCGGCGGCACGACTTCCCTGTTCAAAGCCCGCAACTTCGGGATAGGGAGAAAGAAAAAGAATGAAGCGCAAGAGCCATTCAGCTTTCAGAGCTTCTCCAAGCCATGCTCTCGTTTTGTTTCTGCCCGGAAAGTGGGGGAGTGGATAAGGCTGTTTGCATTTCTTCCCAAACAAAAGTTCCGGCCTCGGAGCTAGGAGGTGAAAGAGTGACTTTTCCTTTCACAATCAGGCTTCCCCTGCAAGCTACGGGCCTTAGCTCTGAGCTCAAGAGGAGCCCACGGCGGTCCCGGCGGCGGTAGCGAGCGGGAGCGGGCGTGTGGCCGGTCTCCGCAGCCCCGCGCCGCGCCGCGCCGCGCCCCGTACCGCCCGCGAGCCCGGAGCTCGCGCCCCGCGCACTCCCCGGCCGGCTCGCGCCGGGCCCTCCCCCGCCCTCCCGCGGCCGGGGGCGGGGGCGGCGCGCGGCCGGCTTCCCGAGCTCGGCGGGCGCACCTGGGAGTGCGAGCGCGGGGGTCCCGGTCCCCCTCCTCCACAGGCAGATGGGGGCGGTACGGTGGGTCCCCCGGCTCCGAGGGGCGGCGCCCGGAGGGCCACACTCGGCGCCGGGTTCCGGGCCGTCCCCACCCTCACCGCGGAGCATTGCGGAGATGCGAGTGGGAACGGCCATGAACTCTGCCACCAAGGCTCAGCGCGCGCGCGCGCGGGGCCGCTACGGCCGCCGCCCGGCCACTGTTCCAGCCTGCTCCTGCCCTGCGCAGCACTCAGAATGCCCGGTCCCCAAGCCCGGCCCAGCCCTGGCCCACGCCCGTCCCCGCTCGCACCGCGCCTCCGCCGGCCGCTCGCACATCCTGGAGCTGGCTGGTGCCCCAGAACGCGGCGAGAACGCGCTTCCTGCGGGCCGTCCCGCCGCGCCAGCTGCTGGCCACCCCCGTGCCAGCCTCGCTGATAGCCCGGGCCCCTTACGCACCCCTGGCCCGCGCTTACCTGCAGCCTGGCACAGCCACAGACACTCGCCGTGGGCTTCCCGCGCTCGCTGCACGCAGGCCGGGGACGGAATGGACGCGGGCCACGGGGGCACGGTGGGTAGCAGTGTGTTTTGGATTTTTTTTTTTTTAGTTCGGGGAGGGGGCGGGGTGGGGGGGGAAACCGTGCACGTCCCTGATGGTAGCAGCCCTCCTCCTGCACGAGCACAGAATGTCTACCCGGCCTTGAAACCCCCACCGGCACCCCCCCTTCCCGTGCATGCGCGGTGCGGGCTGGGAGGAAGGCGCGCCGCCGGCTTGCGCAGGCACGGAACCCGACCGGGCCTCTAAATTGGCGACCAGGGAAAGGGTTAATCCGGGTCCTTACGACGCTTTCCTTGGAGTGTAAGGGGCCGCCCCCTTGAGGGCTCTGGCCTGCGCACGCGCGCGCACGCGCGCAGCTCGGGGCGCGCGGAGCCCGCGCGCGGGAGAAGGGAAGGGCGGAGCAGGGGCAGGGGCGGAGCTTCGGGAGCAGAGGAGCGTATGCACGAGCGCCCGCTCGCGGGCACCCGCCCCGCCTAGAGCTCCGGCCTTCCGCTCCGGCTTCTGAGCTCCCGCCCGCGCCTGGCACCAGCACAGCGCCGGGGACGCGGGATCCCGGCGTTCCCGTGCGTGTGCATGTGCGTAGGGTAGTACCGCCCTCCGGCGCGCGCTGGCAGGGCGCCGCGGCTTTGGGCTTCGCCTTCGGCTCCCGGGCGAACGCCCTAGGCACCCTAACCCTTCGAGTATACAGACTGACACCGAGGCGCGTGAGCCTTGAGGCTTGAGTGATACTGCTGCCCCATAATGTATATCGGGGAAATGATAGGCGCTCAATAAACGTTTGCCTAACAAATGAAAAACAATGACATCTTTCATTTCGAGTGTAAGGGTCGATCCTGGTCACCCAGAAGAAACGGATACCCCCCTAGAGATCTGGATCCAGCCAAGCACGCGCTCACGCTCCAGCAATTACCCAGACACTCAAGGAGAAGTCACGGGAGCCGGAGGCCCCAGCGCATATCTAGCAGCCGTGAGCCTGAACTGGGTTTCATTTGCAGCTCCCTCGGAAGGTTCTATTAACGTAGCACTCTTCTTACATCCCTTACAAAAGTAATGCCTCCATTGCCGTTGAAACCGTGTCTCGTTCCCTCTGATGCCGGGGCTGGGCCTGTGCCTGCCGTTGAGACCTGGGAAGTTGCTCCAGCTCCCACGTTTTTCGCTCACCTAAGTACAGGAAGTTGGACAGCACTAGCGCATTGCTTCTGAGTCGCTAATGCATCTGCATCTCACTCTTAACGGCGTCTCAGAAGAACACACGTAATATAACATTAAAAATTATAGCAGGAACTTCCTCTTGGGCTTCCATGAACATTACATGAGATAACGCTTGTAACCGGAACAATGTAAACATTTGAAATGATATGATTGGCTGTATTGAATTCTAAAGAAATTCTATATGGCCTCAGCTAATTTTGTAATATCAACTGACATTAACTTTCAGTGTTTCACAGGGTACACATCATTTCTGATGTTCATGAAAGCACAGGGATTAATAGGTGTATTGAACTAAGCAGAAAAGAATAGACCAGTTCTAGAGGCAGACATATCCACTTCAAATATTGCGTACATTGTTTAACTTCTCTAAACCCCAGGTTCTTATTCTCTGAAGTGAAGATAAGGAATGCACCTAAAGGTCAATTGCGAGAATTAAATGGACTAGGCGCACCGAAGTGCTTACTTCAAATATTAGCTAGGTGGTGTTAAACGACCTGCCCACTCTCCGTAGATGGTGGATTTAAGTGGTGTAGGATCAGAATGGATACAATTTATGTTCATAGTTGGTATCTTTGTGGTTGTGTTCCTTCTGACACCAGGGCTGGACCTGTTTATTTCAATCCTGTCTATGCTATCCCTTCATGTAGCCAGGGATAATAATAGTACTATATCGTAGGGTTATGTTATCAAGCAATAAAACTGTCACTGCATTTAGTCAGTGTGGACAAGACTAGCACTTAGTTATGGTTAATTGTCTACTGCTGCTCCCCGTTCCCCTGTATCACATAATTGCATAGTTTTATGTACTCTTCCTGCATGTATTTTTTATCTGCCTATTATGTAAAGACAGTCTTATTGCATATACTTTCCCAGGATTTGACTACTCTTGATAAAATTAAAACAGTTCAGAAGAGTTCTCAAGCACTAGAATGCATATCTCAAGTGACAGATCCCTGACATCTTGGTTTTTCATCTATTAACCCTCTTCTCATATATTTTATGCTGTCACCTAGGCTCTTCCTGACTGTCTCTTGCTTCATGGGGATCATGGGGATAAGTCTAAATTAAAGGGGCAACTCCAGGGGAAGGAGCAGGGAAGGGTAGGAAACCACAAAAAAAAGGGCCTGGTTGTTACCAGACAGGCACCAGCTTGGAGCGGGTCTGCCCCAGGCCGGCTTGTAGTGTGTGGGTTCCTGTCTTCGAGTAGAAAAGATTTCACAACACGAGTCCAGGTGATTTTGAAAGTATGTTTTTTAAGGTCGGGACAGTGAAACAAAGGAAAAACTTATGGTGGAAGAAGTAACAGAAGAGAGCTTAGGCAGGGCTGCCTTGGCTCTAGAAAAGTTCTAGGAAAGGAGTGTGTCAAGGAGGCTGCTGTTCGCTCAGCTGGGAGGTCAGAACAAAAGGGGCCCTAGAGACAGGATCAGAGGTAAGGCCTGGTTGAGCTGCTGCTTTCCCCTGCTCCCCTGGCTGTCAGTCTCCTGGAGGCCCTTAGAGTTTAGGAGGAAATAAAGAGCTCACACCTAAGAAGGGGCATGGGCATGCTCTAGAGTGGGAGAGGGCTGCATCTTTGTCCCGAGGGCTTTTTATCTTTTTTCTGTGGGTGAGAATCTTAGGGGAGAGTTTCAGCAGAATATTCATTAGTTTTCCAGGTGTATTTTATAATATGCTGATGTGTCAAAATGAGGCACAGGGGGTTTTGGAAATGTTCTTTGGTCTATTATACTGTTTTACTTTTATCTTGAGTCTGGCTTTTAATAGGGTTTTTGTTATTTGTTCCTCTGACTTCATCTGTCCTTGGGTTTAGCTGGCACAAATGGCATTAATTTGGTCTCTGTTCTCTATGTCCCAGACTAGGGAAATTTTAGCTGTGTGTTCTTTGGTTAGGGAGGAGAGGTATGAACCATTCACTCTTAAGTTTTCTTGGTAAGGAGAAATAAGTTTTTGTGATTCACCAGCTACTTGTAAGTTGTTCAAACTGTTTGGCCTTGTTTAATTTCCTTGTCTCAGTTTCCCCATTCCACTTGCCCAAGAATTTTCCTAGCTTACTATTCTGCTTCATGGTCCCCAGCCTTAACCCAGTGCTATGTAACACCCTCTAGGCCATAAATAAATATTGGCTGCAGGTAAGTGACAACCTAGAACTTGATATCACAGGGAGTTATAAGGGCACCTTTTAAAAAATCTGTATAATTGGAATAAAAATAGTGCCTACCTAAAAGGGTTAATTAACTCAATGCATGGTTATGAGTATTCATTTTGTGCCAGACGTATAGGCACTGTGGATACAGCAGTGAACAACATATACAAATATACCCACCTGGGAGGTAGACAAGAAACAAATAAATAATTTAAATATATATTATGTCAAGTGATCAGTGTTATAGGAAAAAACAAAAACCAGAAGGGGAAGGAAACAGGAAGGCTGGAAATACGGATGAACAATTTGAAATAAAGCCATCAGGGAAGGCACGCTGAGAAGATAACGTTTAGACAAAGACCTGAAGGAAGTGAGGGGGTCAGTTAGGTGAAGATGGTGATGAGAAATGCTTGAAGGGGAAAAGAAGAACAAGCACATGGATCCTACAGCGGATGCATCCCTTTGTGTTGAAGAAAGAGCAAAGACACACGTAGAGGAGGGGAGTGTGAGGCAGACACTCTGCATCAATCTAGATGGGAAAGATGACAGCATAATGGTTTTGGTTTTGGTTTTCTACTGAGATACTGTGGTTATGTTTGTTGAATGTGAAATGCCCAATACACTCTAACAATGATTTTTTATATTTCTAGACAAATTCTAGCATGGTTTAAGAAACTTCTGGAACTAAAATCTTCAAAGAATAAGGGGGTGTGACAGCAGGTGGGGGAGGTGGTGAGGGTGGAACATGAGTTGTACAGTCGAATGAACTGAGAGAGTCACAACTACGGGCTTTTACAGAGAAAGAAAAGGAAAGGTTTCAAAAGGGAAGGAGGACACTTGCTCTTCTCCAGGAAGGAGTACAGAAGTCATGCTGGAGAGGGTTACAGGATTCCAGTAGACCCTGAGAGCAGTCCTTGTCAACCTCGGCTGTACATAGTAATCACCTGGGGGACTTTAAAGATGCTGGACCTGGAGTGCCACCCTTGGAGATTCTGATTAATTGCTTTGGCATGTGGCCCAAGTTTTCAGCAATTACAACAGCTGCCCCAGTGATTGTAAGGTACAGCCATTGTTGAAAACCACTGTCCTTTAGCAAGAAGATGAGGGGAACTTCCAGGGACAGTTGAGGTGTGGATAGATATACATAAAATTCCTTTAAGATATTAATATAGTTTCTGATATATAGTAAGCTATTGACTTCCTTCTTCAGACTCAAATACTTAAATGATGGTCTAAGAAGGTGACATTTGTTCTCGGATCAACGTTAAATGAATAAGAACATCTCAGCAGAATTCTTTATTCCATCCAAGACAATATCTTCATAGAAACCCTCCATCTTTCCATGGTCATCCCAAAGTTCTGTCCAGAAATTAGTCATCTCTGCTTTAAAAATGAGACTATAGAGGAGGGCAAAGTGAATAAGTAGAAGATTTATCCTTTCCTCATAATTAGTTTGAGAATCAAGCATATTTGTATAACAAGCCAGCAAGTGGTTTCTAAATTCCAGTTTTCCTTTGGGATGACTAAGCTAAACATGAATTTAAGCGAATTAATTTACTTAAGCTGTAGGATAATAAAAGTAACAACTGACCCTAAGTTAAATGATTATCTTTATGATTTGGAAACAAGCTAATATACTTTTCCATACGTCTCTTATCTGTTATTAATAGAAGTTATGGTCTTATCCAGTTAAAAAAGAAACAATTCAACAGGAGTTGTAAGAAATTAATAAAAACACCTAAATCTTTTCAGAGCTAATATTTAAACAACTTAAATAATTGGAAAAAGAAATGATCAGACAAATTATGTCATCAGCCTTTCATTATCGAGTAAAACTATTATTTCTAAACAGATCTTTTGGAGAATTCTATACAGGCTTATCTTGTTTTATTGTGCTTTGCCTTATTGCACTTCACAGATGTTGCATTTTTCACAAATTAAAGGCAAGACCCTCCACCCTCTGATGAGCTTTATTGCTATACTGACTTTATTGTGGTGGTCCAAAACTGAACCCACAATATCTCCAAAGTATGCCCATAATATAGTTAATTTGAAAAAGTTATTTATAGCCCTGGCTGGTGTGGCTTAGTTGGTTGGAGCCTTGTCCTGTAAACTGAAAGTTTTAATGTTCAGTTCTTGGTCAGGGCACATACCTAGGTTGCAGGTTCTATCCCTGATTGGAGCCCATATGAGAGGCCACAAATCTTTCTCTCTCTCTTTCTCTCTCTCTCTCTCTCTCTCTCTCTCCTCTCCCCCTCTTCTCTCTAAAAGTGATGAAAAAGTGTCCTCAGGTGAGGATTAAAAAAAAAAAAACACATTATTTACAAAGTTCTATTCTACTATTTGCAAAAAAGCATTTCGAATAATTTAAATGAATACTCAAGGGAAAATGTACAAGTAAAAAATAAATTCTTAAGAAAAGTAGAGCAGTTAGGCATAGTCATATTTCTTATTCAAGAGAGCTATACATTTGAAATTTCCCATCCAAGGGAGATATATATTCACTAATATATTAGTTTGACCTCTAAAGAGTCCATATACTGTAAGCCAGCAGGGTAACTATTTACATTAGAAGTTTCTAACTATTTTTAAAATAAACTTTTAATTTTGGAATAATTTTAAATTTATGGAAAAGTTGCAAAAATAGTACACTGTGCTCCTGTGCACCCTCCACTGAGTTTCCCCATTGTTAATATCTTGCATCACTGTGGTACATTTATATAAACTAAAAAACTAACATTGGTGCATTATTATTAACTAAATGCCAGACTTTTTCAGATTTCATCAGTTTTTTTCTGTTAATGTTCTCTCTGCTCCAGAATACAACTCAGGGTTGCATATTGCATTTAGTTGTCATGTCTCCTAATCTCTCTGGTCTGTGACAGCCTCTTAGTCTTCCCTTGGTTTTTCATGACTGTTAGTCTTGAGGAGTACTAGCCAGGTATCCTGCAGAATGTTTTCCCCATCTGGTTTGTCTCATGTTTTTCTCATTATTACACTGGGGCTATGGATTTTGGAAAGACTACCGCAGAGATGAAGTGCCCTTCTCATCACATCATCCATGTATTACAGAATCACTAAATTTGGACTGGATAAACTCTGAGATCCTTTCTACTTCTAAAGAGCTATGGTCATATATTTTATAGAGCTTGCTATTTTTTAAAGTAAATATATATATATATACTCCAGTTTTATAAATTTTGGTCTATAATTTCACTCAGTGGTAAGAAGGCAGGCAAGATCACATAACAATACATCAACTGCAGATTAATTTTATACTGTTGCCACAAGCCATGTGCTCTGTATGGATCTCTAGCATTTACAGATTTATGAAAGATTTTACCAGGCCACTAAGTAGCCCTTGGCTAAATGTACCCATTGTAGATAAATATGTCAGTAGGCCAAGCATATTTTTAAGTAAAAAGACAATTAAGAATAAAAATGTATTTGATTATGGGGATATCAAGAAGAGGGATTCTTCTAGATCTAGAAATCCATGATTCCTTGTATGAGAACAGGAGAAAAGTTTGAGAACAAAGATGGATGAAGAAAGGAGAAGAGAATCAAGGGGAAACTGTTGGTGGGTACACAAACTATTTTATTAAAGTGATTTTGTGGCTGCCATGTTTTCTTTTATGACCCCTCAATATTATTCTTACGGAGCAATTAGGACTTACCAGTTTTTGGAACTAATATTAAAATGATTTTATTCTGAATATAGTACTGAACACCTCCTATGTTGACACTAAAAGCCAACATTACGTTTGCTTTGCATTTGTATGATCCTTAAACATTCATTATTCAATTTGATCATTGTAACAGCCCTGTATATTTTCATTTGAGAAGGGAATTGTTATAGGATTTGAAATCCAGAAGCCCTTTTATGTGGCCTACACCCTCATTTTACAGATGAGAAGATGGAGACCTTAAGATGGTAAAACTAGCACTCATAGCTAGTTAGTGGTAGAGAGTGGTAATAATCTCTGGTCATCTAGTCCTCCAGGCCTGCTGGCTGGCTTCTTTGGAGTAAACAGTGAATGCCTACACAGTACTTTTCACAAGTCAGGACCTGTCATTTATCCTCACAACTCACTATGAGGTAGGTCTTTCCATCTATAAGTGATGAAACTGGAGCACATAGAAATTAAACAATTTCCTCCATGTCATACCACTAGGAAATGGTAGGCCAAAGAGTGGAACCCAGATTGTCTCACTCCAGTGTCTCTTAACCTCTGTACCAGTTGCCCTAACTCAAATCATGATTTCCTTTGCCTCTTAGTTTCATTTTCTCTCTTATGAATAGAACACTTTAGACTATTGTTATTATCTCAAAATTTTATAAAAGTCTTACACTGGTAGGTGTATAATCAACATGGAGCAGATTTTCCCAAGCTGAGCTGAAATAATATTCCTCTCTTCAGACAGTTGGTACAGTTGCTGAATTTCTCCTTATGCTGATCCCTTCTACTTTTGCATTCACAGTGCATTGTATAGAGGCTCCTGCTTCAATCTAGTCACTCACTCCACAGGTACCTATTGAGCATGTACTACACATACGGCATTGGAGGATATTGTCATGAACAAGATAGACATGATCCTGCTCTCAGGAGATTATAATTTAGTCATGGTGGAAGGTGGGAAATTTGGAATGGTAGAGGTAAACTTTTCTTACAATACCAGACCAAAGAGATCAGTTGTGGAAAAAATAAATAGATGTAGCAGATTGTAACTATCATTAAGTCATCCTCAGTAGACTAGTAAGTACACAATTAAATATTAAATAGGGTCCTGGTAATGTTTTAGAAGAGAATTAGTCATTATCGTCAGCAGCCATCCATCTCGAGAGACGATGGTGTAGCTTCTTAAGAGTCTATCTGCACCGCCGAGAATGGCTGTGCAGTCCGACTCGGGAGTGACACAGTATCTGTCTCCTCCCGTGTTAAATCAACATCTTGCGATGACGCTGGAGTGTCCTCTCCAGTGAAGCTGAAGCTACAGAGCCTGGGCAGGGTGATATGGAGGGTCTGCTGTTGCCCATGCAGCAGACCCCCCCTCTCTTCGCAGCTGAAGGGTCCAAGGGAAAGACGGAGTCAATACAGCTTGGCTTCAGGTGCGCCGCAAGAGTTGCCGGTGTTGACTACAACGTCAAATCGCCTTAGGGACTCCGGCTCTGGATTTTCTGTCGGGGTTTACTCCCTTAGCCTTTCCCCTGAAGAGGTGTGCTGCAAGGCAGCGGAGGTTTTTGGGAGTCAAGAGTTTTCCTTCTCTGATGTGCCCTGACTGGAAGATCGAACCAGCGACACTTAGCTCGCAGGCCGACACGCTCAATCCACTGAGCCAAACCAGCCAGGGTTATTAGTCATTATACTTTGACAGTAATAAGTGCAGTAATAATGGTGAATACAGTATAAGTCACGATGGTTTGTAAGATTCAATTCATGTCCAACAGCAAGATTATTTTTAATATTCCATTTTTAAAAATGTTTGCCAAAGTTTGTTTCATATTTTTTCAAAGGGAAAGGACTTCAGCATACCTGTATTTGATGGAAAACAAATTGCAAAGTGCTTCAAATTAATGAGAAGATACATTATTTTCTGGTCCCAAACAATTTTCTATCCCTCAAAGACAAAACTTCCCAAATATATCTTACAATGTTGTGGTAATCTCTGGAAGCTGAACTTGTTTTAGTATTTGCTGACAAGAGGGAGATTATGATATCTTTTAATAGCTAAGGCTTGTGGAATGAAATATATTTGATAATTTATCTTTAAAATCTTTACATGGAATATTGATTTCTTAAAAAAGATTTTGCTTATTTATTTCTATGGAGAGAAGAAAAGAGGGGTAAAGAGAGAGAAAGAAACTCTGATTTGATCAATTGCCCCTTGAATGCAACCAGACTGGGGACAGAACCCACAACTCAGGCATGTGCCCTGACTGGGAACTGAACCAGAATCAAACCAGTGAGCCACACTGGTTAGTGCTGGAATGCTAATTTTTATTTTGAACTTCCAACTAGTAAGCATGCATTCCTACTGTTGAAATTTATTTATGGTTTTGATATAACTTTAAGAGTAGACAATTAGCAAATAGAAGTTAGTCTTCTAGCAGCATTTTTATTTATTTATGCTGACTCATAAATTCCTTGATATGGTCACATTAAACCAACTCTTCCTTAATTTGCATGCAGTCAGTGGAAAGAATTATGACCCTGAAATCATAACAGGAAATCTCGCTTTTAGCTTTGGTGACTCCACAAGGCATCCATTGATGACTGGTTGTCATTTGTTCACTTTTGCCTATGCTGTTATGTTTTCCCCCATACAAGTTGCTTGTCAAATGTTTCTGGAAGCAGCATGGATGTTTTCACCTGGAATAACTCACTGTTGGATGCTTATATTTCTTTTGCTGTCAAATTTAGTGACTTGGTCAGATTTGTGGTAACACCAGTCACAAGTAAATCAACACTTTATGTGAAATTCCTCATTTTTACTGTTGAGGTGCTAAATGCAATCTAGACTCAAAAAATGATTTATTTCCCTGCCAAGTAAAAAGGACAATAATCAAGTGTATCCAAAATCATTACAGTCACCATGACAGCCAGATTAAACTAGAATCCAAATTATCTCTAGTATCCTTAATGCATCCTAAGTCCTTCTCTCACACTTGCTAGTCTTAGAATAACAAATAGTCTCAGTAGCCTTTAGCTAAGGCAATCATCATGATTTTTTGTACAGTGCTATGAAATTAATATTCACATATATATTTCATTTGGATCCTGTACATATACAAAACTCTGTTAGTTTAGGAAAGTTAATATTTTAGAAATGGAGAAACCAAGATTTAGAAGCTAAATGACTTATCTGTGATGATACAGGTAAAAGTGCCCCTGATGATGCTAGAAACTTCTGCTTCTGTGATCATTGCTCTGCACTCTATATTTCAAGGAACCAAATAAAATAAGATTAGAAAATAGATGTGATATCAAAGTCCCACAGTGCTAGGAAGGCTTATTCCCAGGAAGTCTGTGTCAGCATTTGTCTTGCTGAATGATGGACTCTTGGGGATAGAGCCAGACCGTAATCTTGGTTGGATGTCTAGCCTGAATTTTTTTTTTCCAACATGAAAGACAGGCAAATGGGAGGCAGTCAGGTCTTATGGGCCATTAAGAAAGAAAAACTAACCCTCTGGATCATTTCTAACCTAAGAGCTATCATGACCCAAGTTTTGTTGCCTGCCTCACTTTTCTACATTTTGCATTTAGTAAACATTCACTTACAGTTTGAAGGCACAACATACACCTTTTCAGTTTTTATAATCTGACCATGAGATGGGTTCTTATTTGCTATGGTCCATCTACTTCCCATTGGAAGCACTCAGGTGCTGTTATTAATCTAATTTCTGCTAACTGTGTAATTGGAAGCTGTAACCTTGACTTTTAATCAGGGCCAAGGTTGTAAGAACACAATGCTTTAAATTACAATTACCATGATCCAGTTATTCCATTGCTGGGATTATACCTGAAGAATCCTGAAAAACCAATTCAAAAGAACCTATGAACCCTCATGCTTGTAGCAGCACTATTTACAATAGCCAAGTGCTGGAAACAGCCTAAGTGCCCATCTGTAGATGAGTGGATCAAAAAACTGTGGTACACTTACACAATGGAATACTATGCAGCAGAGAGAAAGAGGGAACTCCTACCTTTTGTGACAACATGGATGGAAGTTGAGACTATTATGCTTAGTGAAATAAGCCAGGTAGCAAAAGAAAAATACCATATACCAATACAGGAACCTAATGAACAAAACAGACAAATGAGCAAAATAGAACCAGAGGCAGGGAAACAAGGAACAGACTGACAGTGAACAGAGAAGGGGGCGGGGAGGAGGGGGGAAAGAAGGGTAAGAATCTAGCCAAGGAACTAGTATAAATGATCCATGGACATGGACAACAAGGTGGATTGGCTGTGGGGGGCAGGGCAGGGGAGAGCAATGGGAGGAAAATGGAACAACTGTAATAAACAACAATAAAAATAAATAAAAATAAAATCACTTCAAAGCCCAAGAGGACAGTAAGAATTCTGTAAGTAAATTTCCTGTGCCTCAGCAGCAGTTATTGAGGGCCATGTTTTTACAGCCATTTCGGCTTCCATCTGAATTAATATAGTTAGTTGTCCCTGTTGGGTTAGGGGGAAAGCATATTATAATTGGGTTCTAGTGTTTATACATAAAATTCCTTATGTCAAATTCCTTTTCCACTAACTTTCTACAACTTCTGTTGCTCTTAGGTTTTTTTGTTTGTTTGTTTTTTTACTCATTTAGAAGTAATTGACTTATTAGGACAAACTACTTGCTTAATTTCTCTTAAAAATATACCCATCCCTTTCCTTCCTTTTGTAAAAGTGTTTTTTCTAAATTTTAAGAGAAACCATAAAAGGAGTATTATTGATAATACAAAAGTTGTTTTATATACCTTCAGCAATTGTTAAAATGGATTAATTTGTGACCAAAAGGGGGGCCATATGGACAAAAAGGGGCCACATACTAAACCTGACAAGCTCAGGGGAGGCCTGCATGGCAGCCTTACAACTCAGAGACCTCAAGTAACCACATAGGATGGTCTGAAATTAAAACTTTTTAACTAAAATCAGTTTATGGCAGGTAGGCTAGAATTTTCCCTGACAAATATCAATCTTTAATTGTGCCCCATTTATTTGCCCTTTTGCATCTGTGGTAACAGACCTTTGGAATGTCAAGGTAACTTCCTTTTCTCCAAACCTCTCAGTCACTACCACTGCACCAGAGTAGAGACCTCATTGATATTGTTATTGTGTTAATTGTTGACTTTTAACTATCCTGTACCCACCTATGTAAAAAATCATTTTACTTTTTATTCAGTCCTAGAGGTTTCTCTCCTTTGCCTTCTCTCTAGCCTACCTAATCTATCATGAATGGATGTCATGTGACCCCTTGTGGCGGAGTTGCCTCCAACGCCCTAGGCTCTGTTGGAAACTACTCTGTCCAGCAGAGGTTTCATGACCATGGTGGAACAAACTTATCCAGGACACTGTATTTTGTCTGGGGGGAAAGGGAGGTGACGGTTCCCTGTAGTGGAGAAAGCATAAGACCTCCATTCCTCATGTTTTTTATTGAGAAGGGTATGCATGGAAGATACAAGTCAAAATTCATAAATCATCAATGGCTTTTAGGTGCCTGGATTATAGTTGACAATAACAGATTACAAGTACCAGTACAGAGGGCACAGTGACCAGTCTGTGTTAGGGTCTATTAAACATCTTGACACCACACTGGCATTAGGTGCAAGGTTTCATACATTCCTTGCTAGAGATTGTTTATACTTAACTAAGAGATAAGAAAAACAGAGCAAGTTCTAAAGCATAATAAGCATTCTTTAAATCCAATTCCCATGGAAACCCTCTGAATGGTTTTTGGTTATGTCTCCCACACAGCCTTCTGTTGAGACTTAAAGACAAGCTGGGGCGGGGCGGGGTAGGGGGGCAAGTCAGGCTCATGATCAGGGTTACATTCCCTAAACCACAAAGAGCAGTTCCCCACATATCTCCTTTTTTTTTGTAATGCTTATAGTAAAAAGACCTATAAAGCTTGCTACTTTCTTTTCTCGGTTATGATTATGAGTAAATAACTTGTAGACACATTGGAGGACACAGAGTATGATAATGACCAATAAACATTCAGCATCTCCCATTATCCATATACATAAATTTAGTCCTTAAAACCAATTTTTAGGGTTAAGCCACTGAAGATTATTACTTAGGGTTTGAAACACTTTTTGTTCAGCAAGCTGCTTAATGTCCATAAGATGCTGATGGAGTTTAAATTGTAGCCAATCAATTTGGCCTTTAGGTTGGTGGAAAAGGCATCCCATAGATGATGTTGTATTGTTAGCCTAAGAATGCTGACTAGAGTTCCATTTTAATTGGGTGACACATAGTCTTAAGAATCTGGGGTTGCAGGCAAGCTGTTGTCAAGTGGCCAGGACATCTTGTCATTCCCCGAGTCACAGTACAGCTGATTCTGTGGCTGAGAGCTGGGCTAGGATTTCCTGATCAATACGGGTTTGCAACAGGACGTTATAGGGACCAGTCTATTGTTTAGTCAGCGGTTGTTCAGGGCCTTGAGTCTTTCGGGTCTTCAGTGAGATTTGGTCCCCAGATTGAAGTGGGTGTAGGGCTTGTTAGGCAGATAGATATACCTGCAATGAGTAAACTTATACAAAATGGTCAATTTACATAATACTTTACAAACCAGACATTGAGTCTGTAAGACTGGAGACACCCAATTGCAGGGCCTTTGCTGGAGTGATAGCATTTTTGATGATGTTACAAACCTAGGACTTTCTGCATGTAAAGCAGAGACAAGCCTATTTCTGTAATTAAGGGGTTAAACAGTGGCAGCTATTTGTTGGAAGGGTAGAGTGCCCCCCTGTTCCTGCTTTGAAGCTAGAGGAAGAGAAACAATTTTACTTTTGATGATTACTGCATTCCTTTAATGTGCTTATCATTATTTAGCAACCTTGAAAATTTTCACAGAGGCTAGAGAAGGCAGGGGAGATAGTAAGTTTGGAACGGTTTATTCTTAGGACGGTAGTTTCTAGGTCTAAAATTTACAGTGTTTCAAAGACTTATATTCTTACTTTTCCTTCTTATTTCTTTTTCACTTCCATTTCTATTCTTGAGTTACCCACTCAAATGTCCTTTCTTTCCATGCCACAAACAATTTCTTTCCTTTATTCCTTTTTACCCTTCCTTTACCTTCTTAATTTCTTTTTTTCCCTTCTCTTTATTTTTTCCTTTCTTCCCTCTACACAATCCTTCTTCAACTTGCACAGACTATCTATGCCTTACTTGGACTTTCTGCAACATACATAATTCCTTTGACCCAACATTCTACAAGAAACGTAATAAATTTTTTAAAAAGCTTAAGTCTAATTAGGTTGTTAAATTAGATTCTTTGGGGAGAACTCTATACTCCCCCTGTTTTGTTTTTTAAGAAGACTTTTAAAGGTATGATGGTCTATGTAGCCTGGTTTATTAGTAGTTTTTATTTGCTGTGGTTGGCCTAAGAAATTAAATGTTTTAAACTAATATGCCTGAATATGCTTGGCTGATTTTTTTTTGTAAGAGCAGAGGCATGCAACACCTCAGAGTAAGTATTTATTGATATATGGAGGTATTTAAGTTTTTAAAATGGGGGTAATGAGTGAAATTTGTTTGCTAAATTACTTGGGGGAGCCGATCCTTGAGGGTTGGTCCCAGTGCTGGGAGTCACTGCACCCGGCACCTGGCAGTCTGCACATTCCCAGATAATTTGCTTAGCTTGAGAATGGGGAATGCCAAATTTTTGGTGAAGTGCTTAAGAATTTTGGTTGTAAAACTCACGAGAGGCAAGTGCCTTTTGGAAGGTAGTTAAAACACTTGACGAAGGCGTTTTGCCATAGGGCCTAAAAGGCCTGAATGAGAGCGACTATGGGTGACAAATATAGGATGTGCTCTCCTATCAATAAAACTTTGTAAAGTTAGGAATAAACTGAGTAACTGGGGGGTCTATAGACTCCTTAAGTAAAACTTGATTTATGTGGAGCATAGTATATACCATATAGCCAGAGTCACAGACTAGATTCAGGGGTTCATTTGGCCATTGTTGGAGGGCCATAGTGGCTCCAGAGAGTTCAGCTCTCTGGGTGGATAAGTGATTGTGAGTTACACAATCTTTTTAACTTTGTCCTTCCCTTTATGTGATGGCTGTTTTTCTAGTTTTTCCTGGTCCATTTATAAAATAGTTTTTGTCCTAGATATTGGGGTAGGACTAATTTTGCTTTAACATGTAAATTTAATTGAGGTATTTTTTGTAAAAGTTTATCTGAAGGGAGAATGATCTCAAGTTTTCCAACATAATCAGCTATTATGCATTGGAAATTTAGGGATTGACTAAAAGGCTGCTGTAAGTAAACTTGAGTTAAGGGTGTTGAACAGATGAATAAGCTGGTAGATAGTTATACCAAGGCTAGGTCTTCGCCAATTGATTATGTCTAACAATTGTTGGAGATTATTGAGAGTTAAAGGCTTTGGAGAATTAATTTGGAGCACTTGAGGTTGCCAAGATTCAGACTGTTGTATTTTCTTAGGAGTTACTTGTAAGCCTGCCTGGGCCATAGATTGCTGTAAATGAGCAAAGGTATTAGCCAATTGTTTTTGAGCTTTTTAAAAAATTTTTCTTATTTGACAAAGTTTTCCAAGTATTTTAAAATGTATTAAGCCTGATTGGTTTAGAGTCTTTTTCTTTTTGGTAAGAAGAGAATAGTAAATTCTTGAGATGATTCAAGAGCTCTTTGAAATACCCCAGGGCTATAAGGAAGTCTTTTAAATTTTGAATTTTGGAAATTTTGTCAACTAAGGAATATATATTATGAAATGATATTTGACTATTTACTTAAAGTGATAATAAAAGGCACATAATATTAATATAGACTGACAATTCAGTTCTTAGCATTGAGAGACATTAATTTTTGAATATTAGTTAAGTATTTGAGTAATATACCACAACACATAATTATTTACCAAATAAAACCTTAGTTTTTAGGCAATTATAGGAAAAACTTTTACAGTTTTTCTGTCAAGATTTGGATCAGGCAAGAGTAGGTGGACCTGTGTCAGTCAGTGGACCTGTGTCAGCAGGTGGACCTGTGTCAGCTGGCAGAGAGGCAAGAGACATCGTGGCTTTCCAGGATCCCAGAGGGAAGGGGTTTGCAGAGCCTATTGTTTGGCAGTGTTCTGCATATTCCCTTCTTCCTCCCCCTTTCCTATTTTTATTGCGGCTATGGCACCCTTTAAGCCTGAGTTATTTTCCTTACTTACCCTTTGTTTTTTTTTTTTTTTGAGACTGCAGTGCTTTGAGCCACAGCAGTATGTAGTAAATTAATTAGATGACTTTCCTTAATTTGGCATCCAGTTCCTTTTATTAGTTGCTGCAGTATTTGAAAGTAAAGTTATTGTTCTTTGGATAATCCTGATCCCATTCTTTCATGGGTAGTAGGTCCCTTTTCGTTGGTTTTGGTTTTGCCCTTTTCCCCTGCCTCTTGTTTAAAGTGGACCAGTAATTTTCCTGATTCTAAACTAGGGATTAATTGGTGTAGTGGGTTGGAGTGTGCTGATTGTGAGGAGGGCTCCCAAGGGTGTCATGCCTTGGTCATCCCTACCTCTCTTACGTATCTCGGTTTCTCTCGCAGTCATCTAAAACAACTGGAAGGGCTTGGAGTGCTGAATGACCAGTTCTTATTTTGCACACCCCCAGATGAGCCAAGAATTATATTACTGTGAGTGAAATGTCCCACGAGGCCCCTACATGTCACGGGAATTGACCCCAGACACCTCTGCTAAGTCCCAACTCACATAGGGACACCCAAGAATTCGGGCCAGAGGGAGGAATGCCTCTTATCTTTGGAGCTTGGTCATCGCCAGAGCCCTCATATAAATCCTATTTCTGGTCTAAAGCTTCTTTCGCTATCATAAAATCCTATTGGGGGGAGACGCCACGAGGTTGGGCAGTGAGTACTTGTGACTGTGTTCCTGAGGTTGCGCAGACTTTGACTTGTGGCTGGTGGGAGCCTAGTGTGCTAACCCGGTCCATGAACCAGCTTATCCTTTCATGGGAGTCTTACAAATGGCAAGCACCCTATTGGCATTTACGTGCTTGTCCCGTGCCCTTAAGATTGTGGTGATTTATTGAACAAGAGAAGCCAAAATGGTCCTTTAGTGAGTGAGAGGAGACAAAGGTGAAACCAACCCCTCCCCCCCTAGAGAGAGTGGTAGAAACAAGAAAAATCCCCTCTCCCCTATCTTAATCACACAGGCAGCCTTTTCCAGAAAGAGCCTGGGGGCTGCAAGCCTTTACTGTGGGCAGAGGCACCAAAATTCCTGTCCATGCAGTGTGGTTGTCCATGGTCAGGCTCTTGGCCCCGCAGCTGTTCCAGGCATCACTTCTCTTGAGTGCCCTTCATCCAGGCACCAGATGAGGCCCCCCGTCCAGGCACCAGATGAGGTGGAGTTGCCTCCAATGTCCTAGGCTCTGTTGGAAACTACTCTGTCCAGAGAGGTTTCACGACCATGGTGGAACAAACTTATCCAGGACACTGTATTTTGTCTGGGGGGTAACGGAGGTGGCTGTTCCCTGTAGTGGAGAAAACGTAAGACCTCTGTTCTTCATTCTTTTTATTGAGAAGTATATGCATGGGAGAGTGAAGCTGAGGCTACAGAGCCTGGGCAGGGTGATATTCTCGGCGGTGCAGATAGATAGACTCTTAAGAAGCTACACCATCGTCTCTCGAGACGGACGGCTGCCAACGACGATGCATGGGAGATACAAGAAATTTATAAATCATCAATGACTTTTAGGTGTCTGGATTATAGTTGACAATAACAGATTACAAGTACCAGTACAGAGGGCACAGTGACCAGTCTGTGTTAGGGTCTATTAAACATCTTGACACCACACTGGCATTAGGTGCAAGGTTTCATACATTCCTTGCTAAAGATTGTTTATACTTGATTAAGAGATAAGAAAAACAGAACAAGTTCTAAAGCATAATAAGCATTCTTTAAATCCAATTCCCATGGAAACCCTCTGAATGGTTTTTGGTTATGTCTCCCGCGCAGCCTTCTGTTGAGACTTAAAGACAAGCCGGGGGAGGGGGCAAGTCAGGCTCACGGCCAGAGTTATAATTTCCTAAACCACAAAGAGCGGTTCCCCACAACCCCTTATGCCTCTTCTTTTGATTGTGATACATAAAATAAGGTGCAAAACTGCCATTTGCCAGAGCATTTCCTCAATCTGTTGAGGTTTTGTTTTCTGGCAGTTGTGGTCAGTTTGGCTCAAATAAACTCATAAAAATTATTAGGAAAAAAAAAAAGAAAATAGATGGGGTATGTTTGACAGTTCATAAAAGGATCTCAATTCTGGGCTAGATAAGCAAATGTGACCTTTTGTTTGATTCAGTTTTAAAAAGCCATTATTTATTTAATGTCTGTAGTTCCTCAGAGTTTTTTCCATTCTTTTAACCAATTACATCTGATAAAGATATCCTTTGGTCCAATATCAAATTTCCTTTCAGATAATGAGAATAGTATGAGATATGTTGTTTCCTTTACTCACAGAAGTATGTGTTAGATCTGTGGGAAGGAGCTACAAGACAGACCTGCTAAAATATGAAAGATATAATAGTTCAAAATTTTTTATGTTAAGTAGTGATGTATTACAACAATCTATACTATTTTAGAAAATGATATCTTAGGAATGAATATGATTTGAACTTACTCATGTTTTGAGGGTATCTGAAATTGAGAACCAGGCAGATCCACCTACTCTGACTCTAACCAGCCATTCAGTAAATCGTTTGAAGAAATTGGATCCCAATGATTACAGATGGGAAATTTTTGAATTATGTCCATATTCAAGTGGAAATCAAGGAAACCCACCAAAAGAATTGTGGACTGATTGACATGACAACTGTGGATTGAGCAAAATTTATTATTTTTTAATCACTTAGGTGTCATTTTTTAGAAACACTATACTTCATGTATCATTTTTAGCAGGTACTTTATAAAAGTCAAATATATCTAATTACAATAAAATAGCAGGTGTGCACCAATATCATATGTATTACAGGTTTCTTCTTAATTTTTGCTTTTAAAATATTTCTAAACTCTGTATTAAAACGTGGCTTTAAAACAGTTTTTTATTTTTAGCAAAAAATATTTTTAAGAAGGATCAAGACTCAAACTCATGAGGAACTAAGGCAGTGGAAGGAATCATAACATGTGAAATATTCAAATAAAAACTTATTAAGTTTAAATAACTATGCCTATGTTACACTATACATAATTTTAAAAAAAAAACCTTCACACAAACAGAAAGAAAGAGAAAGAGAGAGAGAGAGAAAGAAAGAAAAGAAAGAAAGAAAGGAAGAAAGAAAGAAAGACTATTTAGTTATTTTATTCATATAAAGGCTATAGATTGTTACTGTAGGTCAAATTGTGTATAAGTAGTAAAGTTCTGCTACCAAACATACATAGTAAGGTATTTTATCTTTTCAAATGACAGGCTAGGAAATGCCAAAATGAGATACTTGAAACAGTCTCCTTCAGTTGGCCAAGCTTTAACAAATTACTTCATGAGACCCAGTTTTATGTGCAGAGGTGGGAATATAATGTTCTTTCTGTCAACAAGTGGCTCATGTAGAATATTTGGATCACCAGGTTTGAGGTCAGATCTTGGAGGCCAATTCAACTCCACCAAATGCTTCTCATGAGCTCTGCTGTCCCACATACACAGAAAACAGGGATACTTGGTGTATCAGCATTGCTGACCAAGAAGGAAGAAGACCATTTTAAGGTCAACACAGATGATCCAATTGTGCTTGTGACATTGCAACACAGATCAATGACTCTTTATGTCTTCATATTCTTCATGAAAACAAACTTAATGGCCAGCTGGGACTGCACAAAATAAATTGCCATTGTGGAGGAGGACACACTTCAAGTTCCACTTTGAGCTATCGATGAACAGTTGCCATTCAGTTGTGTTATAGATTGGAATTCCCAATTTCTCCATTAAACCATGTATGTTATGGCAATACACAAAGCCACCCTCACTTCAAAAGTACTGCAGAAATGCACCTTCTCTTGATTGAAAGTAGGATGCCTTTGCTCCTTTTTCAAGCAAGTTTTTCTCGTGCAATCTTGATGATAGGAGTTCTGAAGCCTTTTTGGACAGTCCCAAATCTCATCCCAAATCATTCAACTCATGCTGATCAAATCCCTTACGAACTGAGTCATCTTCAATTTCAAAATCTTCATCATTCCTGTCACTTAGTTCTCCCCATACTCCTGTTTTTCAAAAGAAGGTAGTTCAATGAAAACTGGCACTGGGATTTCAGCTGAATGAGGCACTTGGCATATAGCTGATGGTAGACTAGGATACTCTATTTTACATATATTTTTCTTGTTATATCCTGACATTTTCACTATACAAAGGTAACAGTCACTTGAATGATCTCTGGGCTCTCACCAAACCATACCAAATGGCAGTTTATCATGTGTTCCCTTCGTCCACATCCATAGACTCTTGACACACTGCTTGCACACCTTATGAGGGGCCCAAGACTTATCTTGATCACCAAATTTTTCTTTAAAATATGCAAAATAGGCTTGCCTGACAGATTTGCTGATGTTTGTCCTTTGACTGGGAATGGTAAAACTGCCACAGATATAACAAAATAAATCAGGGTTGTTTAGGCACTTACAATGAGAAATAGCAGAGGCAGACATGATCTGAAGGAAAGAAAATAAGTACATATGTAAATAAAAAAATAAATTCTGCTAACTTCTTGTATACAGACAAGAACTCAGACAAGAATATGATTCACTATATAGAGTGTCACACAACCTCCCACCACACTGTCTCATGTGTAACTGAATAGCCTAGACAAGTATGAACCTGTCGCTGGTCTCCAAGATTGTCCCCCACCCCTCCCCACTAGAGGGAGGTTTGCTCTCAGCCAATAGGAGAGCACTAGTGCTTCCCTCGATCCAGGCCCAATCCAGCCTAGAGTGGTCACATTAAGATAAGATGTAGAGAAAAACTTGACCTGATAGAAGAAAACTAACTACAGTTTTGAAATCAGCACACCTATTTAACTCTAAAACAGCTGAAAAATCGAACTCAACAGGAATTATGTTAAAAATTGTTCCCCTGTGATTTGCTAGTTTACCATTCATTCATTTATTAAGAAACATTTTTGAGTGTTTATTATGTATTTGGCTTTCAGGAGTCTGGGGAATTTCCAGGTAGAGAGGCAACCAAAGATTAGAGTGGACATTCTTAAATTCAAAAGTGGTCTCCAATTAATGTAGAGAAAGAGAGACTTCCAGTAAACTTGGAATTCATATAATTTCAAAATAGACCTGAAACTAAGGAACCTCTGCAACTGCTGAGCTATTTCATGACAACAGGTATCAGGAAGGGGGAAATGGCCTCCTCAGTTCAGTGTCCCCCTCACTGTTATTTCTTCTAGACCTCAGGGTTTTCATATCTCTGGCACCCCTGGGAAAATGACATGAGCATGTCCCCCTTCCTTTTTATAGGTATATTTGAGAAACTTGCACCCAAATTATTTTATGCATTTTAAAAAGTCCTAATGAGCATCCAAAAAGAAAACATATATAGCTTCCCCAGGAATAAGACAAAAAAAAAAAAAAAAAAAGGGGGGCTTGCTGATTGCCCCAAATGATATTTCCTTTAAAAAAAGGTTATATTTAACCTTTCTTCTTTTGAGTCAGGGTAAGTGAACTGCACACATCATAAATAAAATTTTCTGGTAACTTCCGGCCAAGATGGAGGCTTAGACGGACACGCTAAGTCTCCCTCTACAACTAGAGAGGAATACAACTACTTCAAAACAAAGGATAACTAGAAATTCCAGAAAATAAAACTACACGGAAGCCCAACATATGAAGTTATAAACCAGCGGTGCCATTCGGGCAGGTAAGAGTTAAAGAGGGCAAAGCTGTTTGCGGAGCGGCGGGGGGCGAAAAATCCCGGTGGCAGTCAAGCCCCTGGCAGTGCGCAACCCCAGCGCTGGGGAGAGTGGCCACCGCATTGCCTTGAACAGTGAGGCCCAGGGGGGCGGGAGGACGGATCCCGGTCTCCTAGCTGAATAACTGTGTGAATCCATTTTGGACCCCCGCCCCCAAAGAAAGAAAGCACCACAGGGCTGCGAAATAGGTCGCAGACAGGCGCCGGTCGCTGACTTGTGACGCCAAACGGCGCCGGTCGCTGCGTCATTATGAGTACACAGGCACTGCCCCCGACAGCCGGCCCAAGAAAACAAAACGCATCTGTCAAAATGTGGCAGACAACTATAGAAATCCCGGTGACACAGCTCACCAGGCAGCAGATAGAGAACCTGACAGATGAACAGATAAGAAACCTGTCAGAGGCTCAGTTCTGGGCCATTGTTATCAGGTGGCTTACAGAATTCACAAAAGAGCAGGAAAAAGATAAGAAAGAAGCGAAAAACTTTCATAACGAAAGGAACAAAACCGCATACGAGACAGATGGTGAGGAAAAAAAATCCAGAGTTCATTTCAACAAACTGGAATATGGAGAAGGAACAAGCAGTCAACCAATGCAGCGAGAGGAAATGGGAAGCAACAATGAGAGGATCAGAAACCTCTGGGACAGCTATAAAAGGCCCAACATAAGAATCATTGGTTTGCCAGAGAATGAGGAAGATGAACTAGAACTTGAAAAATTGAGTGAAAATATAATAAAGGAGAACTTCCCAGACTTGGGGAAGGGAATAGACTTGCAGGTCCAGGAAGCAAGGAGAGTTCCCAAGAGACTGGACCCAGGGAGAACCACTCCAAGACACATTATAATCAAAATGTCAAAAATTAAAGATAAAGAGAGAATCTTAAAAGCAGCAAGAGAGAAGAAAAGAATTATGTACAAAGGGGTCCCAATTAGACTATCAGCTGACTTCTCAAGGGAAACCCTACAGGCAAGAAGGGACTGGCAAGAAATATTCAAAGTAATGAAAATCCAAAACCTACAACCACGAATACTCTATCCAGCGAAATTGTCATTCAGAATAGAAGGACAGAGAAAGTGTTTCCAGGACAAAATAAAACTGAAAGAGTTCATTAGATCCAAACCACTGTTATATGAGATGTTAAAGGGACTGGTTTAAAAAACAGAAGCTAGGGAGATGAAACAAAGGCAAACTAAATAGGCAACGAGAGTGGAAAAGGAACCGTGGGTACGGGAAGCATATTGGGGGGAGGTCAACAGGGAGGGGGAATGGGGAAAGGGAGGGAGATGATATAGGAATTGGGGATCAAGGTAGGAGGGAATGGAATAGACGGAGAGAGGTTGGGAGGAACTGTATGCACAACTAATGGACATAATCTAAAAGGGGGGGACAACTGGAGGGAGGGGGGCCACCGGGTGGAGGGGAGCAGAGGGAAGGGAAATTGGCACAAATGTAATATTTTAATCAATAAAACACATTAAATCTGAAAAAAAAATTATTAACATATTTAAAAATAAATAAATAAATAAATAAAATTTTCTTACTTTAGAAGAAGGAAGGACTGTGATCCTGCTTTTGATGTATATGAAATACAAAGTACAAAAACCACTCTTCTTGTCAAGATGAGGGGAAAAATCATTCTTGAGCATTTCAGTTTTCATGCAATGAAACCCAAAGTTCTGTTGAATCTACCTTTTTTATTTCTCTACTGCCTGTACTTCTTCTTTGGAGACACATTTCTATCATAGACATTTGCCTCTGATTTTATTCATGAATATTAAAGGTTAAAAAAGCCTTACGTCATCTAGTCCATGCCACTATTTTAAACTGAGACCTAGAGAAGCAGAGACTTGCCAAAATTGACAAACCTACCTAGAATCAAGGGTGGGACTGGGCTGGCTTTGGGGCAAAGGCGTTACACAGCAATCACTGCCTCAGAGCAGAGTGCCCTGATGAAATCAGTGTTTGGTTCCTTAAACTGGGCTTTAATTCCCCCTTGGATGGTCATAGGGTAAGTTAAATTCACAAAGGATCAAGGAGTGGTAGAGATGCTTATATGACAATGCTCTTTTTGTACAATATATGAGTATGTGTTACAAAGCCTTAAAAAAGGGACTTTATGAACTAATATATAAAACTGTCTTCCAAAAATGACAAAGTCGATTTCAGGTTACAAGTTTGAAGGCAGAGACCATCACTGGTAGGGGACAGTTCTCTTTTGGAAAAATGATTAGGGAATCTTAGGCATTGGTAAATGTTAATACCTTCTTTCTAAATATTTTGCACAGTCATGGAAAATACCCATCCTTTTATTAAAAAAAGAAAAAGAAAAAAAGATCTGCAATGAATATAAATTATATGTATTTTTAAAAAAGTATTATATGTGTGTATGTGTGTGTATATATATATGAATAGACATATATACATATACTCTTATAAGAGTATTTTTAGAATCATTATCTTCCTGGTAGGGACTTGATGATAGTATCATAACCACATCATAGGCAGAGTGAAAGACTAGGAGAGGAGATGGATGTTTCATTAAATTATTTTCCTAGACATATAAGATCTGCAGTTATAAGGAGACAGGCTTGAAAAATCAAATGCCCCTCAGGGTATTATTTAAGATGCGATAGGGGGAAAAATCAGGGCTTCAGTAGAAAGCCACTACAGCATACCCCATCCCCAGTCCCTCTCGTACTACCTACAAACATTAATGTCTGAGGAATACACCAGTATCTTCTATTCTGCCACTGGATAACTTGCTTTCCAATATTCGGACCAACCCCTCCCCACCAACCATGACCTACAAGAAAAAAGAAAAGAAAAGAAAACACTCAGAGTTTTAAGTTATTTGCTCCCACTCCAGGAATGTAAAATAAATATATGGAGGGGAATGGAAGAAGGCTAGGTACTTTCCTTAATACACATATATTAATATTAGTCAGGAATACATTTATGTAAAGCCCTGTGTGCTGACTTGAAAGGAGAGAGTTCATCCAAGGATTATTAAAGGATATACTTTGGTGAACTCTTAACAGTCTCAGGTTTTATATAGGCCAAGTAGCACTCTGAGAGGTGTAGGACTTTTTCCATCAAAACTGTGCCTCTAGAGCTTCCTGCTTTCCAGTCCCAGCCATTCGCCCCATGTCCTTACTCTGTGAAAACTGCTAAACCTACCTTCTCTTCAGCCTGTGTAGCAGACACTGGCCCAAGGACATGTTCACAAGAGCCTAGGGCTATAGGAACAGGGAAGGGGAGATGCTTGAGGAGTGTATATACTAATGAAGGTAGTTTTTGTGCCACTTGCAGTGAAGCAGATCCTAAGGAGAGTTGCCAGGATAAAATACAGGACAACCATGTGTATTTGAATTTCCGATAACAATGCATAAATTTGGATGTAAAATGTGAATACTTATACTAAGAATTGCTCAATTTTTATCTGAAATTCAAATTTAACTGAGCATCCTATATTTTTATTTGCTGAACTTGGTAACTCTGAGCAAGGTGATGATGTCCAAAAAAATAAAATGTTATTCCAATTTAAGCATTTAAATACTGTTGTAAGGTGAATTGTTATAGCCATTTTCTTATTTTGAAGGTCTGTATTTTATAGCATTCAAAATTCATATTATGTGGGGATCTGTAACATTAATGATATTTTTATCTGTGGGGATGGAGGTGATATATAAATTAACTGAGATTATTTATGTAATTAATAATAATTAATTTATGTAATTAAGTAATTAGTAGCAGCAGGTCCTTTTCTTTTTTCAGAATTAGCCTGATAAACATTGAGAGAGATTGAGACTATATTCAGTTTGGGAAATGATTGAATCAGAGATACTATGACACATTTTCAGTGCATCTATCAAATAAGATGGTGACTAAAATACCTGTGACAGTATCAGCAAGGAGTCAGTCCCTTGCTATTTCAAAAGACCATGATCTGAATTATACCTATTTCTTTTTATAACAAAGACAACAGTAAAAATCAAAGGGGAAATATTCAAAGTAGGATGAAAGGAATTGGTATTAGAAAAGACTACATAGTGACTAGAAAAAAATACGAAATGATTTTCAAAGTTTTCCATCATGAGGGACACTACAACCACTGGCTTTGACTCATAAAGTTTTCTTTTCTATTTTACCCCCTCCACTTTCCTGATCTCTGCTGAAAACCAGTAGAAAGAGAAAGTTTTTCAAATGCTAAGGGGTATATTCAAGCACCCCAGGTGTCTGCATGCAGCAACTAGTTACTCAATAATTCCCAAAAGCAAGATCAGAGGCAAAGCAAACTTGTCTATTCTCAAATGGTCAATGACTGTGTTCCAATAACCTACTAAGAAACTTTGTGCCTAAGAAGAAGCATGGAGCAAAAGTCAGCCAGGACAGTCAGTGCAGTGGAAAAGACAGAAGATCAAAAGTTTTGAATTTTGGACACCACTCTGCCAGCAACTAGTTGTGACTAGGAACAAGTTCTTCAGTCTCTACCTTTATAGAATGAAGAAGTTGAACAAGACCAAGTTTGTAAGCTCCCTGTTCAATGAAACTCCAAAGAAACTTAATACAATTATGTTTTCTTCTAAACACTTACTTTCTTTGTTCATCTTTCCCCTATATCTACCTGGCAAAATTCTAACCCTCAATCAACCCAACTATAATAATACGTGTGTTACCATACCCAAGCAGTTGAGAAGCACAGGGGAAAGTGACAAAACTGAGAAGGTTAGTGCCATCTCAGATCCAGAGCCAGCAACCTTCACCCCCACTCAACAAAGGTTTTCCCTCAGTTTAGAAAAAATGGATCCCCCCCCCCCACAAATGTCTGCCTCTTCTCTGCTCTACAGACTCACTTCCATTGCATCAACTGCTTTCCTCTTTCTGTCTCAGTGGCAAAAGGATCGTGTCCTAGATAGTGCTCCATTGATTATTATTTTTCTAGGATATAATTTTCTTTCATTTTACTGGAGCATGTTCTCAGCATAGAATGTTTATATAATCTGTTAAAAACAAAACTCTGCCTTGTCTGTCCTGATTGTTTTTTCCTTTCTTAAGAATTAAGCTCTTAAAGAGGGTGTTCTATAATTATCATGTCCACTTTCATACTCCAGTTCCCTCCTTTACTCACTTCTACCTGACTTATGCTTTTGCCACCCTAGTGAACAACCCCCTAAAATTATCACCTTCCTCATTGCTAAAGCCAGAGAACATATTCCAGCCTTTGGGCATAATAGCATTTGCACTGAATGTCTTTTCCTTTGACTTTTAGTCTCTCTCTCTCTCTCTCTCTCTCTCTCTCTCCCCATCCACCTTTCCTTCCCTCCCTCCCCCTCTCCTTCTTCTTCTCTCTCCTATCCCTTCTCTTCACTCCTTCTTCTTAATAAATCCCACGAATACTGTTGTTTCCAAGGTAGTGTCTCAGGTTCCTCTTCATTGCTTGGATTCATTTACCAACTTACTAACATGTTTAATTTTCCACAGCTGAACTAGTGATCCTGCCCTCTAAGCCCTCTACTTGCTTCTCAGCTTGGGGGACCAGCAGTTACCTAATCACCAATATCAGAAACCTTAGCCCTATTCTTAAATTCATCATTTCTCTCATCTTGATTATAACTGGTCGATGAATCATATAAATTCCATTTCTGTAGTTTTATATTCATTATCAGGTAGATCTAATCTTGTCATCACCACTAACCACCTCTGTGACACCACACTGAAAAGCCTTTGAGGTTCTAGAGCACAGACAAGAACAGAACAAATCTTCACCAGGTACCTCAAAGCCTTCTAAAAGCCAACCCTTACATAGGTTCCTGACCTCATCTCCAGCCATTCTCCTGTGTTGTACTCTATATTCTTGTCTAAACAAATGCCTGTGGTTTCCAAAATGTGTCATGTTGGTAGTCTTCCAGGGCCTTTGCACAGGCTTATTCTTTTTTCTTTTTATTTTAAGATTTTATTGAGACTTCCAGCAAAGATGGAGGCCTATGCTGATATGTTCCATCTCCCTCCACAACTAAGAAGGAATACAACTACCGCAAAACCAGAAATAACCAGAAGTCTCAGAAAATAAAGCTACATGGAAGTCCAACGTATGAAGTTATAAAGAAGTGGTGCTCATCCGGACAGGTAGGAGGGGTGAAGCTGGGGAGGAGAGGTCAAGCTGTGCTGGCGGCAGCAGCTGTGGCAACGGTGGCAAAACTGTGGTAAGCAGAGTCACCCATTTTTAAAGAGGCAAGAGACAGAGGCAAACACAAACAGGAGACTTCTGGCCAAGATGGAGGCCTAGACTGACAAGCTCTGTCTCCCTCCACAACTAAGAAGGAATGCAACTACCACAAAATGATAAATAACCAGAAGTTCCAGAAAATAAATGGAAGTTCAACATATGAAGTTATAAAGAAGTGGTGCCTGTCCGGATGGGTAGGAGGGGAAAAGCCAGGGTGGAGAGGTCAACTGTGCGGGTGGTAGCAGCAACAGCGATGGTGGTGCAATGGCAGTAAGCACAGACACCGGTAATTAAGGGGAGGTGAGAAGGGCCTGGGGAGCACTCCAGCTGCAGACCAGACCTGTCAGCTTGCGATTCCAAAGCCGGGGAAGGCAGACCCCCATTGTCTTGGACTGTGATGCTTGAGGGGGTGGGGATAGAGGAGGAGGCTCCCAGTCTCTCAGCGGAGAGTTAATAGCAGGAATCCATTTTGGACCCCCACCTCACAGAAAATGCCACACTGTGGTAAGAAAGGTCACCCAGTTGTGACAAGTGCATGGGGCTCCGCCCTCTATAGCATAGGAGGTGTGACAGCCCTGCCCAGGAAGCAAAGGTAAAAAAAAAATTGTCAGGATGGCATAGATCATGTTAGAGATCCCAGTGATGCAGCTGACCAAACAGCAAATATCTAATCTAACGAAGCAGCAGATAGGAAATCTTTCTGAGGCACAGTTCAGAGCTTTAGTTATAAGAATGCTTACAGACATAACAGCAGATATTAAACAAGACAGGGAAGGAATGAAGGCTAGTCCTGCTGAAATGAACAAAAACACATATGAAAATAGTGGTGAGGGAAGGAAACCAGGGACCAAATCAACAAACTGGAACATAGGGAAGGAAAAAACAGTCAACCAGTGCAGAAAGAGTAAATAAAAAGTGAGAAAAATGAGGAGAGGCTCAGAAACCTATGGGACAGCTATAAGCAGGCCAACATCTGAATCATAGGGTTGCTAGAAGGTGAAGAAGAAGAACCAGAAATTGAAAAATTATGTGAAAAAATAATGAAGCAGAACTTCCTTAACTTGGGGAAGGAAATAAACTTACAGGTTTAGGAAGCACAGAGAGTTCCAGAAAAACTGGACCCAGGGAGAACCACACCAAGACACATTAGAATCAAAATGTCAAAAATTAAGGATAAAGAGAGAATCTTAAAAGCAGCAAGAGAGAAGAAGAGAATTATGTACAAAGAGGTCCCAATAAGACTCTCAGCTGACTTCTCAAAAGAAACTCTTCAGGCAAGAGGTACTGGCAAGAAATATTCAAAGTAATGAAAAACAAAAACCTACAACCACAATTACTCTATTCAGTGAAGCTCTCATACAGAATAGAAGGGCAGAGAAAGTGCTTCCAGGACAAAGTAAAACTGAAGGAGTTCATCAGATCCAAACCACTGTTATATGAAATGTTAAAGGGACTTGTTTAGGAGAAAGAGGATCAAAACTATGAACATTAAAATGAAAACTGTGTCACAATAAACAACAACAGAAACTAGGGAATCAAAACAAAGGCAAACTAGCTAGGCAATGAGTGGGAAAAGAATTATAGGTATGGGGAAAATATTAGGGGGAGGTCAGCAGGGAGGGGGAGGGGGAAAAGGAGAGAGATGGTACAGGAATTAAGAAGCATAGTAGAAGGGAGTGGAGTAGACAGGAAAATGTTGAGAAGAACTATATGCACAACCAATGGGCATCGACTAATGAGGGGGGACAACTGGAGGGAGGGGGTCACTGGGTCGAGGGGAACAAAGGGAAAAGAAATAGGGACAACTGTAACAGCATAATCAATAAAGCATACAAAAATGCAAAAATAAAAGATTTTATCTACTTTTTTTTATAGGAAGTTTCTTGCTGGTTTGAACTGGGGAGTTTTCAAATAGGTACTATATTAGTATTACTATGAGTGTGTATTTTAGTGTAAGTATGAGTGTTAGTAAAGATGCTGACTAAGCTGCTATAGTAAAACAAACAAACAAAAAAAAACTAAATGAAAAAACTTTAAAAATTTAAAAATACACTGGTTGCAACAAGATAGAAGTTTATTTCTCACATAAGAGTTGTGCCCAGATAGCCCAAGGAGGCTTGGTAGGTCTACACCGGGGACCAACTTCCTTCTGTCCTGTTGCTCTGCCATGTCCTAGAACTGCTCTGTCCAGTATGGTAGCCTCTACCCACATGTTTTTGTCAAGCTCTTAAAATATGGCTAGTCCAAACTAGCACATGCTGCAAGTATAGAACAAATACCAGAATTCAAAATATCTTATTAAGTTAATATTGATTAAGAAGTTTGAAGTTATATATGTGGCTCACATTATTTTCTATTGGATGCTACTGTTTTAGAATGTAGTACATTATCTTCATCTATATGGTGAAAGAGAGCTCACAATTCCACATACATGGTCAGAAAAAAAAAGCTGGAATGCAAAATAGTAGAGGGCAAGTCTTTTTTAAAAGGAGGTGTATGCAATTTGCACACATCAGTTTACTCACATTTCATCGGTGAGGACTTAGCCACAAGGCCCCAATAAACTGCGCAGTATACAAGAAAATGTTGTATGTGGATGGGCAGTCATATGCCATATTGGAAAGAAAAAAGGGGGAATGGATTCTAGGCTAACAGATTCTAACTAATCTCCATCACAGGTATGTTTCTAAAAAGAAGAATTAGTTGATTTTGAGTAGAGGACATTGAAAGATGTTTTCTGGAAGAGGGGATGAGGAAAAAATAGACTAGAAGGATATTCAGGAGCCTGATGAAAAATAACCAAACTAAGATATTTGAACATCTGGATTGAGAAAGTAAATCAAGGAGGAAGAGATAAACAATGGATCAGGGAAAAAAGGGGTTGGTCAAGGAAGAAGATACACTTATGCTTGAGACAGTGCACGACAGAGGGAGAAAGGAGGGTACGTGTAGTTAGCTTTCTGCCTGTGTAACTGGGTCCTAGAAAGTATAAGTGTAGCTTTGTTCCCAAATGTTGGGGAATTGATATGGTAAGTCAATAGTAAACTGAGATCTAAAAGACCTCAAGACAGAGGATGATGAAGAGAGAACACAATGGTGCACAATAAATACATGGGTAAATCTTATAGACACAATGTTGAACAATAGACTCAAGACACAAAAGAATATATACTGTATTTTTCCATTTATTTAATGTTCAAAAAGTGGTAAGTGTAATCTATGGTAATAGACATCAAATGTTCATGGCCTTGGGGCAGAGTAACACATAAGATGAACCATAAGGTAGGCTTCTGAGATGGAAGTAATATTCTAAATCTTGATCTAGGTACTGTTTATATGGGTATGCTGCTTGGTAAAATGCCATTATTGATGTGTATATACTTTTCTGTGTTCACATTATATTTTAATACAAATTGTATAGAAACAAGCAAGCAAACAAGGGAATGGGTGACTGATATAGAACCTATATTATAGACCAAGTATGATTATTCCTTGGGACTAGGGAGAGGCTGACTTTAACCTGAGCACATTGCTGCTCACTTAATACCTGAAAAAAAAAATCAAGGTTCTGTTTGCAGGGAAGCAGGAGAGATGGTTTTTTAGTAGGCAGCAAATTGTAACTGATACATGCAGTTATTTTTAAAATAACTTAGGTCCATATTCATTGACCTGGATGAATATCCACCATAAATTTTGAAATAGGAAAGGTAAGATGCTAAGTAATATTCTCATTCTATTCAAAATACCCTTCCCATATATGGAGAAAAGTATGGAAAAGGGCACACCAGACTATTAATTCTGGGTCACCAGCAATTTCACTTCTGGGTATTTATCTAAAGAAAATGAAAACACTAATTTGAAAAGATATATGCACCTCTATGTTCATTGCAGCATTATTTACAATAACTAAGCTATGGAGGCAACCCAGGTGTCCATCAATAGATGACTGGATTAAAAAGATGTGGTATATATGCAATGGAATATTACTCAGCAATAAAAAAGAATGAACTCTTTCCATCTGTGACAACCTAGATGTATCTGGAGAACATTATGCTAAATGAAATGTCACACAGAGAAAGACAAGTACCATATGGTTTCACTTAACAAACAGAAAAACAAACAAAAGAAAAGAAAAGTAGAAACAGAGACCGAAGGGATGGTTTCCAAAGGGGAGGAGGCTGGGTAGAAAAGGTGAAGGAGAATATAGTCAGTAATATTGTGATAAGTTTGCACAGTGACAGATGAGTACTAGAATTAGTGGTGTGATCACATAGTAAGGCATAAAAATATTGTATCACTGTATTGTACACCTGCAACTAATATAACCTATATAATATTGTATACCAACTATGCTTAAATTTTAAAAAAATACTGGGCTCATGAGAGAAGATGAATGGGAAAGTGTCGACAGGGATGGTTGGGAAAGAAAGTATTAGGGTTTTCTAATTTTTGCAGTTTCAGTGACTATAAGAGGCATGTGTATTTTTGCACTTTTTGAAACTGAATTTATCATGAAGATTAAAACAAAAAAGTCATTAATCTAGTAACTTAGGAACTAAGTCACCAGGAATGGGGAATTTTGGTAAAGAAGAGTGAGGATGAAGCTAGCATAGACCTGAGGGCCAGGTGGCAACATTTTGTCCTCTGCTCTTGGTATCTCATTAGGAGAAGCCCTCCTTTAGCCAATGGCTAAAGGTGCAGAGATAGATGGCATGGCTCTCCCTAAGGGCTTTGGTTCCTCAGGACCATTTCTTGAGTAAAGTTTGGAATTTGTTAGTGTACAGCCTCTAGGGAAACAGAATGCTCAGCAATATTCAACTTCTTTCTGTGACTTTGGTATTAAAATTCGTGGAGAAGGAAAAGGTGGGAAAAAGTCAATTCCATCTGGCAACACCCACCTGCCAGAGGTTTCTGTTGAATGGTGGAGAAAAGGCACCACCACTATGAACAAAATGAGTGTCTCCCAGCAATCCGATTCACAGATCTGAGGACCAGGAGCAGTCACATTATCCCTCATGATGAAGATTTTTCATTAGCTATTTGTTACCACTTAATTTAATAAATACTAATTAATTTTGACACTACAGTATCAAATTCATCTGCAGGACTTTTTCTCTTTTATTGAGGTTGTCTTAACTTTTTCTCAGGTATGAAACAAATAGCAGTAAAAAAGATAAATTGTAATATTTATTTAATACTGAATTCATCATTTCTTCATTTCATCTTGACTATGAATTTCATGTTAAGTAAGTCATAAAACAGTTATGAAAATACAATTAAGACTTCATTTCAAACTGTTCTGTATTTTCTAAGAATTGTTCCTTACACAAATGCTACCAGAAATATTGGCTTTGGATTCCTGAAAGTAGAGGTAAGCCCTTTTTCAAGTAGGTAGGTACTCAATTAACCCTGAGGATCAATGAGATTCTATATTTATTATAAATTGTTACAAAAATAATCACCAGAAGAAAAACAACAAAAATAATAGCACTAATACAATGTGATAAGTGGAGGAGAGACTTAGTGATACTCAAAAAATTCACTTTCTAGTTGTCAGTTATCTGGATGCACTCTAACTTGTTTAAGCTCTCTCCTAATACTGACCATTTAGGTTGTTACCATTTTTGTTACCATTTTTTTCCCTTTTAGACAATGTGGCAATAAAAAAATCATATATATATATAATTTTGCAAGTACGTGACTGTATCTGTTGAATTACCAAAAGTGAACCTTTTTACTTTTTATTTTGATATAATAGTTTTTTAGATTCATTTTAAAGAGAGAGAAACATCAATTTGTTGTTCCACTTATGTGTGCATTCATTGGTTGATTCTTGTATGCGCCCTGACCAGGGATCAAACCTGCAACCTTGGAGTATCAGGTTATGCTCTAACTGACTGAGTACCCAGCCAGAACCAGTTTATTTATTTCTTTTTTTTCTTTCTTCTTTTTCTTTCTTTTCTTTCTCTCTCTCTCTTTCTTTCTTTCTTTCATCCTTTCTCCACCTCCCCCTTTTTTTTAAGACAAAGAGTCTTTATTTTAAAAAAATTTTTATCCTCACCTGAGGACATTTTTTTCCATTGCTTTTTGAAAGGAGAGAGAGAGAAACATTGACTGGTTGCCTTCTCGCATGCATCCAAACCAGGAATTGAAACTGTATCATGAGTATGCTGGCCTGGGATGAACCCTCAACCTTTCTGTGCATGGGATAATGCTTCAACAAATTGAGCCAGTTTGTCAGGGCAGTTATTTTTTCTAAATTAACAAAGTACATACTTACTATTTAAAAAACTATGTAAGATGAAAAGGAGCAGAAAAAAGGTCATCACACAGATGCAACCACTGTTATTATTTTAGACTGTTTCTTTCCAATTTTTTTTATTTATTTTTCTTCCATGGCTTTGGAGTCAATAGTCCAAACTTTTGTTCTATTGATAATTAGCTATGTGACCATAGGTAAATTATTATCTCTAAGCCTTTTCTTCACCTGTAAGATATGGAATATTTACTCATAATTGTTATGTTAGTGGATTGGAGCAAAATAAAGTAGATAGTAATAATCACTTTTACAAATTCAGGTTTATTAAATATAATTTACATTCTAAAAAGTTCACATTTTTAGTACTGTGTTTTATAAGTGTTGGCAAATATATATAGTTGTGGAGCCATTAATATAATAAATGTATAGAAAGTTTCTGGCACCAGGCAATAACAAATCTAATTTTTGCCTCTAGGGATTTCTCTTTTGTGCACTTTTTATATAAAGAGAACCATGTAATATGTGGTCTTTCATGGTGGGGTTTGAGCCTCTCAGTCAGCCAGCAGGAGGGGAGACCAATGAATGGGTCAACAAAAATGAGGAACCAAATACAACAGGAGAGTTCAAATAACCCACACAAAGAACATTCCTAGAGCATCCAGCTCAGGAGATCAAGGAGACTGCACCACTAGGTCACACAGGACTCCTACCATATACGGCCATCCCACAAGACAGGGAGTCAAATCAGATCTATCTAATAAATAGAAGCAAACAAAAAGAAACAGCTAAAATGGGGAGAGAAAGAAAGAACATTCAAATGAAAGAAAAGGAGAAATCTCCAGGAAAAGAGCTTAATGAAATTGAGGAAAGCAAATTATTAGACATAGAGTTCAAAGTAATGGTTATAAAGATGTTAAAGGAACTTAATGAGAAGTACATCATCATGAAAAAGGACATAGAAACTATGAATAAGAACCAGTTGGAAATGAAGTATGCAATATGTGAAATGAAGAATACACTAGAAAGAATTAAAGGTAGGCTAGATGAAGCAAATGACTGAATCAGTGATTTGGAAGACAAGGCAGAAAAAAACATCCAGTCAGAGCAACAAAGTGAAAAAAGACAAAAATATGAAGATAAGTTAAGAAAGCTTTGGGACAACATGAAACATACAATATTTGCATCATACAGATACCAGAAAGAGAAAGAAGGGAGCAAGGGATTGAAGAAATGACAGAAAGCTTCCTAATTTGGTGAAGGAAAAAGTCGCACAAGTTTAGGAAGCACAGAGTCTCTCAAAAAAATGAACTCCAAAGACCCACACCAAGACACATCATAATTATAATGGCAAAATTTAAAGACAAACAGAGAATCTTAAAGGCAGCAGGAAAGTAACAGTTAGTTAGCTACAAGGGAGCTCCAATAAGACTATCAGCTGATTTCTTCACAGAAACACTACAGGCCAGAAGGAATTGGCATGAAATATTCCAAGTAATGAAAAACAAGGACCTGTAGCCAAGACTACAATACCTAGCAAGGCTCCCATTTAAAATGAAAGGCAAGTGCTCACTTCGGCAGCACATATACTAAAATGAAAGGCAAAATAAAGAGCTTTCCAGACAAAATTAAAAAGCTTGAGTAGTGCATGTCCACCAAACCAGCATTGCGAGATATGCTAAAGGGACTGCTTTAAGAAGAAAATGAATTATAGAGAGAAAGAAACACAAAGAGAAAAAATGGCAATGAATAAGTACTTATCAATAATAACCTTAAATGTAAGTGGGTTAAATGCTCCAATCAAAAGACACAGGGTATCTAAATGGATAAGAAAACATGATGCACACATATGCTGTCTAAAAGAAACCTTCTTTAGAACAAAAGATTTACACAGGTTGAAAGTGAATGGATGAAAAAAAAAAAATTCCATGTAAGTGGAGACAAAAAAAAAAAGAAAGAAAGGAAAGAAAAGCTGGGGTAGCAATACTTCTATCTGACAAAATAGACTTCAAACAAAGACCATAACATGTGACAAGGAAGGTCACTCCATAATACTGAAGGGATCAGTATTACTAGAGAACATATCCCTTGTATACATACATGCACTCAACATAGGAGAACTTAAGTATATAAAGAAAATTTTGGAGGACTTTAAGGAAAAGATTGACAGCAATACAGTCATTGTATGGGATTTTAACATCCCACTTTGAACAATAGACACTTCCTCCAGAGAAAAAAAATCAACAAGGATATAGTGGCATTAAATGACACACTAGATTAAATGGATTTAATTTATATTTACAGAACATTTCATTCCAAAGGAGAAGAATATACATTCTTCTCAAGTGCATATGGATCAATCTCAAAGAAAGACCACATGGTAGGACACAAAATAAGCCTTAACAAATTCAAGAAAACTGAAATCATACCAGGCATGTTCTCAGATTACAATGGCTTGCAATTAGAAATCAACCTCAAAAGAAAAAAAATCCTCAAAAACATGCACATACATGGAGGCTGAATACCATGTTATTAACTAATAAATGGGTTAACCACGAGATCAAGGAAGAAGTCTAAAAGTTCTGGAAACAAATGAAAATGAAAGTACAACAACCCCAAACCTATGGGATACAGCAAAAGCAGTCCTGAGAGGGAAGTTCATGGCATCACAGGCATACCTAAAGAAGATAGAAAAATCTCAAATAAACAATATAATGCTATACCTAAAAGAACCAGGAAAAAAATAATCAAAAAAAAAAAAAAACAAAAACAAAAAAACCAGCAAACTAAGCCCGGAGTAAGTAGAATGAAAGGAATAATCAAGATCAGAAATAAATGACATAGAGACTAAAAAAAAAAAAAAAGTATCAATGAATCCAGGAGCTGGTTCTTTGAAAAGATAAACAAAATTGACAATCTCTAACCAGACTCATGAAGAAAAAAAGAAAGAGGACCCAAATAAATAAAATCAGAAATGAAAGAGGAGAAATAACAACTGATACCACAGAAATACAAAGAATTGTAAGAAATTACTATAAACAACTTATGCCAAGAAATTTGACAACCTGGGCAAAATGGATATATTTCTAGAAACATAAAATCCTCTAAAACTGATTCAGGATGAAACAGAAAACCTGAACAGACCAACAACAAACAGGGAAAATGAAGCAGTAAATAAAAAACTCCTAGCAAACAGAAGTTCTGTACCAGATGGCTTCACAGGCAAATTTTACCAGTCATCCAAAGAACTGACACCCACCCTTATCAAACTATTTTTTTAAAAATTCTAGAAGAGGGAACACTTCCAAACTCATTTTATGAGGCCAGTATTATCCTAATTCCAAAATCAGGTAAAGCCACACAACAAAAGGAAATTATAGGCCAATATTTCTGAAGAGCATAGATGCTAAAACCCTCAATGAAATATCAGCAAACCAGATCCAGCAAATCATTAAAAAGATCATACATCATGATCAAGTGGAATTTATTCTAAGGATGCAAGGTGGTACAATATTCACAGGTTAATAAATGTGATACATCACATAAACAAAAGGAAACAAAAATCACATGATCATATCAAATGCAGAAAAAGTGATTGGAAAAATCTAGCACCCATTTGTGATAAAAACTCTCAGCAAAGTGGGAATAGAGGGAATATACCTCCACATAATAAAGGCCATATACCAAAATCCTACTGCCAACATCAAAACTCAATGGGCAAAAACTAAAAGCATTTCCCTTAAGATCAGGAACAAGAGTAGGGGGGTCTGCTTTCACCACTCTTACCAACATAGTACTAGAAGTCCTAGCCACAGTGATCAAACAAGAAAAAGAAATAAAAGGCATCCAAATTGGAAAGGAATAAGTAAAACTGTCATTATTCACAGATAACATGATATTGTACATGATATTGTACATAGAAAACCCTATAGGTTCCATCAATACACTACTCAACCTAATAAATGAATTTGGCAAAATAGTGGGATACAATGTTAATATTCAGAAATCAATGGCATTTTACACACCAATAATGAACTATCAGAAAGAGAAACTAAGAAAACAAACCCATTTATTATTGCAACAAAAAAAGTGTAAAGTCCTTAGGAATAAATTTAACCAAGGAGGTAAAAGACTTGTACTTAGAAAACTATAAGACACTGAAGAAAGAAATTGAGGAAGATACAAATAAGTGGAAGCATATACTGACTTACTGGATTACAAGAATTAACATTATTAAAACATCCATACTACCCAAAGCAATTTGTAGATTCAATGCAATTCTTATTAAAATACCAATGGCATATTTCAAAGATCTAGAACAAATATTTAAAAATTTTATATAGAACCAAAAAGGACCCTGAATAGCCTCAGCAATCTTGAGAAAGAAGAACAAAGTATTAGGGATTACAATATCTCATATCAAACTGTACTGCAAGACCACTGTAATCAAAACAGTCTGGTATTGGCATAAGAACAAACACATAGATCAATGGAACAGAATAGAGAACCTGGAAATAAACCCACGTCTTTATGGTCAATGAATGCTTGACAAAGGGGGCAAGAGCGTACAATGGAGTGAAGACAATATCTTCAATAAATGGTGTTGGGAGACCTGGACTGGTATAAGCAAAAAGAAAGAAAAGAAAGAAAAAGAGAGAGAGAGGGAGAGAGAGAGAGAGAAGAGAGAGAAAGAAAGAAAGAAAGAAAGAAAGAAAGAAAGAAAAAGAAAGAAAGAAAGAAAGAAAGAAAGAAAGAAAGAAGAAAGGAAGGAAGGAAGGAAGGAAGGAAGGAAGGAAGGAAGGAAGAAAGAAAGAAACTAGACCACCATCTTACACCATACACTGGATTAAACTCAAAATGGATAAATGACTTAAATATTAGTATGACATCATAAAAATTCTAGAGGAAAACATAGGCAGTAAAATTTCAGATATCTCACATTGCAATATTTTTGCTGGTATATCTCCTAGGGAAAGGAAAATAAAATAAAAATAAACAAATGGGACTATATCAAATTAAAAAGCTGCACAGCTGAAAAAACATCAGCAAAATGAAAAGGGAACCAAATGCACATACTTGCCAATGTCACATTGGTTAAGGGTTTAATCCCAAAAATATATAAAGAACTCATACAACTCAACACCAGGAAGATAAACAATTCAGTTAATAAATGGGCAAAGGACCTAAAAAGACATTTCTCTAAGGAAGGGCTACAGATGGCCCATAGATATATAAAAAAATGCACGACATCATTAGCCATCAGAGCGATGCAAATTAAAACCACAATGAGATACCACCTCTTATGGGTCAGAATGGCCATCATTAATAAATCAACAAACAACAAGTGCTGGCAAGAATGTGGAGAAAAGGGAACCCTAGTGTACTGTTGATGGGAATGCAGACTGGTGCAGCTGTTCAGGAGAAACCCAGAAACTTGGTTTTTCTTGTCAACATAGTAGAGCATTACAGATCTGCAAGCCTACTACCATGCAAGCAAAGTTTATTAGTGCTAAATTCTAATGTGAAAGCAAAAGCCAAGGAAGCTAGAGCAGGGGTGGCAAAGGCAAGATGGCCAGAAGTCCAGTGCCAAAAGAGAGTGAGGCCTTTGTTCCGAGGACTTAAATAGTTGGCAGGATGGGGGTGAGGGAGTTGCATATTGATTGATGGGTAAAGTTTGTGCCAGCTTCGCCTTCCCCTCCCTGCCCCAGGGGAGACATGACTACCCAAATGTAGGTATAAATGGGGGTCTAATAGCCCAAATCCTTATCTTGCTCCAGACTATTTGTTCATTTTGCATATGTAACAGGGGGCAGGCAATTAACCAGAGTTGTTTCATGGGCTTTTTCTCTGGGCACTGTAGACCAACCCCCTTAATCCCCCTTCCACACACACAGTTTCAAGGCTTTCCTTTTCCAAGCTAGTGTAGATGATACACTCAGACTTTCAAGGGCTCCTCCCTGTGTCATCATAGTTTACTTGTGTTGGTCAGATTGCCTGGCAGCTTTATCAAACCAGGCTCAGGACGACTGGTTCAATGTGTGCCTTTGCTTTTAGCCTCCTCTATTAAGTTCTTTGTTAGACTGCAATGGTGAGGGTCCTGCCTTTATTTCCCCTCTGGCCACTCATTCCACTATAACATTCCCCCCTCAAGTAATAGTTTGAGGAATTTGAGCTCAGGACTGCAGGGTCAGCAGGTGAGACATATCTCCCTCCTTCTCCCTGCCTTGGTTTGTGACTATCCTACTTAACATGCCCCCTTTCAAGTTTTTGGAACCACAATTTTGGGCTTTGAGGTGATGACCACTCTGATTGCTTCCTGTTGAGCCTCCTTTGGGTTCTGTCTGCTTGCTAACTATCAGTCAGAGGAGGTGGAGGGAAGTGTCCTTTCACTGGCCCATCACAGATGTCCAGAGCCTGAAGTCCCAGAGGTCAATGGTTGTTCATGATGATCAGCTGTAGCCTTATAGACTCTCTTCTAGAAGAGATAGATTTAGGAGAGAGCCATGAAGTAGCAGCTAGGCAGTTTATAGGAGAGCTGATCCATGGGAGAGGGCCATGTGGGCAGAGTAAGTGTAGAAAAGGAGGAGGAGTAGCCACAAGCAAGGAACTGTGAGCCAGGAGGGGATTCAGCCATGCTGCCTGTAGTGAAGTAGCAGCTTTGCAGTTTGTAGTGAAGCTGGTCCACCATGAGAAGGGAGAAGTAAGCAAGCAGCTATGTAGTTTAGTCAGGATTCTGCCAGCAGCCTGGTGTAGTAAGGAAGGAGTCATGCTCCTGCTCTAATAGTGCTGCTCTAGCTGACTCTGAAGCCACCAAGGACTCTGCCTTGCAACATGCTAACGTTTCTCCTCACAGACCTGGATTCTATCTGGACTCTTGGACTTGGGATGTATAAAAAAGTCACTCTGTTGGGACATGTGCCTCCCCGGAACTCCACCATGATTCAGTGTAACACAGCACATGTTTTCTTAGACTATTACATGGAGGCTGAAGACGACATATCCCAGCTCCTGAAGGAGAGAGCTGCTGAGAGAGGATGGCGACTTTGAAACCCACAAGTGTACCTTCCAGAGGGACTGGAGAACTGTTTGTGCAGCCAGCTTAAGATAAGAATATGGGGAACTACTGGGCTTGTTTTTGGCTCATAGTCTGCTGGGAAATAAGGGAAGTGCTGGGTCTTGTGGGAGAATAGGGCTCTGAGCTAGAGTGCTCCCAGCTCCTCCAAGGTTTTACCTTTATCAGCTTTAGGGAAGAATGCGTTATCAACAGGACATCACAGGGACTAGTCCCTTGTTTGGCCAGCTGCTGTTCAGGGCCTTGAGTCTTCCAGTTCTTTAGTAAGACACAGTCCCCTAGCCAGAACAGGTGGAGGGGCTTGTCAGGTGAATAGATAAACCTGCAATGAGCAAACTTGTGCAAAATGGTTAATTTATACAACCCACAAACCAGTCTCTGAGCCTTTGAGACTCTTTTGAGAAGACACCCAGTTTCAAGGCCTTTGCTAGAATGACATTCAATAGTGGCAATTTGACAGATCCTTCTTGTCTGTAAATTGAGCATCTTTGATGATGTTACAAACCTAGTTTCACCTTCCAAATGAAACAAACTCTGAAAACAGTTAGCTACACTAGCCCATGTCCACCACTGAGCATTGTGATTTTCCTTGAAACACATTTTTTCTCCCTAAAATCACCCTCATTGTCATTAAAGGGATGGTATAAAATCCAGTTTTAATTTTACCTGTTTGTTTGCATAAACACAAGAGCAGAAGCGACCTTTAAGTCAGCTTTACTGGAACTCATACAAGGAATGTTTAGATTGACTCTTTAGTCCACCCTTCAGGGCACAGAAGCTGAGACACACAACTGCCACCTAGCCTCGCCTGTACCACCTGCTTCTCTCTAGTCCTCCTAGCTATCTTTCAGGAGAGCAACCTTTGCTCCTTCCCTGCAAAAACTGTCATGAACTGCACAACCAACCAAGGTACCAGGCTTTTTCCAGTGGGCTTTCATTAGCTTTAAAAGTAAATCCCAGTTCCTCAAGGCTTTTTGGTGACAACCAGAGCCCAGGCATATTCTAGTCAAAGCCTTGGTTGACAAAACTACTATTAGCAACTAGTCTTATTGGTTTTGTGCATAGAAAGCTAATGTCTTCACTAACTCTGTCAGAATGCCAAATTATGGAAAAATCAGGTAGGGTGAAAAATCTAAGAGGCAAGCCTATCTCTGTAAAATACCAGGGGAGAGGGAGTAAGTGAGCTGGGAGTGTAGAGTGCCCCCCTTCCTGCTCTGAGGCTAGAAAAAGAGGGGGAAAAAATATTGGTGATTACTGTATTCCTTTAGTGTGTTCAAAAGTGAGCTGTTTCATTATCTAGTGACCTTGACAACTTTTACAGAGGCCAGAGAAAAGGCAGGGGCAATATCAAGCTTGGCAGGACTTGTCACTGGGACCACAGCTCCTGGGCCTCCAGAAGGAGAAATCATAGTGTTTAAAAGACTTATTTTTCCTCCTGAGTTTTACTGTCTACCTAATGGCTCTCCTATGGAATCAAAATTAAGATACTTCTTTTTAAAAGAGAACCAAAAATGACAATGACAGAGGTTCAAGGAGGGACTAAGACACTAGTCTTAAGAGTCTTATCTCACCAACCATTACTGACAGGCTGGTAGAAAGAGTGTCAGAAATATGGCAAAGACAATTGTATTAAGGCCTAATTGTTGTGCTACTTATCTGCAACAGGGTTTTTTTTTTTTTTTTTTGAAGAGAACCTGGAGATCCTTGATGGATTCATAAGCATATATCTCAGGCTGTGGTTCCTGTGGGGACTTATATGAAACAGGTTTAATTTGAGATTGATGGACCTAACTGGCTATCCCCATGAGCTTTACTGCAGTTGGGATGTTTAGTAGGACCTGAAATAGACCATGTCCCCTGATTTGACTTGTTTGTGTTGGAGCCTTAAGTTTGTTTTTATATGCCTGTCGTCGGCAGCCGTCCATCTCGAGAGACGATGGTGTAGCTTCTTAAGAGTCTATCTGCACCGCCGAGAATGGTTGTGCAGTCCGACTCTGGAGTGACACGGTATCTGTCTCCTCCCGTGTTGAATTGACATCTTACGATGATGCTGGAGTGTCCTCTCCAGTGAAGCTGAAGCTACAGAGCCTGGGCAGGGTGATATGGAGGGTCTGCTGTTGCCCATGCAGCAGACCCCCCCTCTCTTCGCAGCTGAAGGATCCAAGGGAAAGACGGAGTCAATACAGCTTGGCTTCAGGTGCGCCGCAGGAGTTGCCGGTGTTGACTACAACGTCAAACCGCCTTAGGGACTCCGGCTCCGGATTTTCTGTTGGGGTTTACTCCCTTAGCCTTTCCCCTGAAGAGGTATGCCACAAGGCAGCGGAGGTTTTTTGGAATCAGAGTTTTCCTTCTCTGTATATGCCTGTAATGCTTGTCTAAATAAATGAGGGCTGCCCCTAAATTCCTGAGATGGACAATTCCTGGTTATAGGCTTTCCTGTTATTCCTAGGATTGTGAGGAGAAGTGTCCAGAGAAAGAAGTAAGGACAGAGTGTGTGACCCCTGTGTTTAATAAAAAAGTTATTTTTTTACTTGCCACATCTATGCATATGCTAGGCTCCAGCCCAGTGATGGTGACCTCTTGAGTTTGGGCCGGCTGGGGCAGGTTACTATCTGCAAGGCAGCAATGGCCCGGCGTGGGAGCTCTTTAGCCCCAGGGACAGAGGGCTGCCCATGACCTGTAGACTTACATCTGTGGCATGGCCCCCGTGGAGGCTTATTATGATTAGGACACTCCTTTGCCCAGTGCCCCTCTGTAACAGAGCAGGGTCCCAAAAGTCCCCACAACCCATGGTTTTAAGGATGGTGGAAGGAGATAATTACAGCTTTTAAGGTACTTTGCGTATCTATGGCAGGCTGGTAGCTAGATAATAGCTCTTCTACGGCCTGGGTCAAAGGCCAGTAAAAGGGCAGATAATGTGGTTTGAGATACTTTGCATATCAATGACAAGGAGCTAGCAGAGCCTTTCCTGAAGGGAAGGAATGCTGCCACTGGGTAAAAGGGCGGATAATACAGCTTAAGATACTTTTCATAACAATGAGGTATGGTGCTCCTGATCAACATTTAAAATTGGGGGGAGCCATGAGGATGTAGGGGTGATGCGGTTTGAAAGGTTGTAAAAGCCTCATCCCCCACCCCCCACATCTGCCAGGAGGTCTGGTGTGAATTAAGAGCTGGAGTAAGAAAGAGGAGACCCACTGGGAAACCCGCCTGGAGAACATGGCAGCATGGCTAATGAGGCTGGAATTGCAGGGACCTGATTAGTGGGAGATGCCTGAAATGCTGAACTGTGGCTGGGAATGCTGAGCTGCAGACTTCTGCTTTTCTGAAAGAGGGTACCTCTGGCTGGTGTATTCTGAAACTGGCCTGGTGTGGCAGGGGTAGGCAATACTATGTGTTTTGGGGTGTTTTAAAAGGAGTGGGACTTAATGGCAGAAACCCGCCATTATTCAAAATCTGTAAAGTTTTTAAACAAACCTTTTTCCTTTCCACGAAACTTTTGTATTGGGAGTCACACTTCTTGGCGGTGGCAACCAGACCTCACAGCTGTTCCAGAATAGCATAGGCTGGGGTTCTGTAACACTGTTACAGAAACAGGGGAGTCCAAAACTCCCCAGAGTTTGTGGCTGGGGGATGGGGAGAAGGAAGCAGCTTTCAGAATGCCTCCACATGCCAGAGGCTGGTGGTTAGTGTCTTTCTTATGCAAAATGGCTTGGATGCTTCCAAGGCCTCAGGTAGATGGGAGGGGTCTTGAACCAGGGAATGGTATGGAAAAAGCAGGCAGAGCCTACCTAAGGTTCTGTGAATGGTCAGAACTGGTTGCAACACCCACTGCGGCAGAGGACGCAGTCAGGGATATATAAGCAGCTGCGGACATTTTAGCTCTCTCTCACTCTCGCTCTCGTGCGGTCCCTTCATGTGGCTTGTTGAAGGGGTCTCCAGGCTGCTTCAAGAGGCTCTCGCCATGTGGTTTATAGGAAGAAGGCAGGTTGCAAGGAGGCTGAGAATCCCGGCGGTTTTGTATTGAGAGCTGAAGGGCACCACAGCACAGAAAGGACCTCCCCAATCAGAACTGAGTGATTGGCAGCTGCTGGTAAAACTGACTGTGTTTGGAAAGTAGGGAAACGGTGTTTCTGACCTTCCTAAGACTGGCCATGTTTGTTAGGGGGGAGACAAGGATATGTGTTTATAGGTGTTTTAAAGAGCATAAGACTTAACAGCAGAAGTCCGCAAATAATCTAAATCTATATAACTGTTAAATAAACAATTCTTTCTTTTCACTAAACTCTGGTATTGAGAGTTATAATTCTGGCGGCGGGCAATCAGACCCCTAACTAAAGAGCCCGTGGGTTCTGTTTCAATTGGAGCAGCCCAGGGGTTCTGTAACAACACCTCCGTTTGGCACTTAGTATTATTTGGAGCAGACTGTTCCAGTCAGAGGAATGCGACTGCGAATGTCCCACAAGCGGGGCTAGATTTGGGCGTGCCTAGTCTCCTGTTCCTCCATCTCCTGAGCCCTGGCCTCCCTCTCCTGGTCACAGTAGTAAAAGATTGTGCTGGCTGTGATCAGCATTTCGTCCAAGGGAAGGGTCTTGGAGAAGTTTTTGTAATTTCCTCCTAATGTCAGAAGCTGATTGAGTTAGAAACTTATTCTTTAATATGAATTGTCCCTCATAAAACTCCAAGTCTAGGTTAATATGCTTGATGAGAGCTTCTATTAGCCTTTCTAGGTAAGTGATAGGGTTTTCACCTGGGCCCTGGCTAACAGCAGACACGTTGGGGTAATGAACAGGCACTTGGTGTCTTGCCTTGAGTCTAGCTTTAATACAAAGTAAGAAATGGTTTCATTCCCACTTTTGGAAATTACTATTAAAATCCTAGTCAGGGTCCGTAGGTGGAACCACTGTTTCTCCTATAGGATATTTTGTTGTCAGTCAGATGTAAATTATTAACAAACTTTCTGGCCTCCTTAATTATTTTTTCCTGTTCAATGTCTGATACAGTTTGTCCCAGAACTACAATTATATTTTTCCAGGTCAGTTCGTACAGCAAAGTAAGGTGCTGGAAAGCATTTATATATTTGTCTGGATTGTCTGAATAGTTCCCAAGGTCAGCTTTGATTTGCCTAAGCTCAACAAGGGATAAAGATCTGTGTATTAGCTGGGGGCCCAATTCTTCTATTATGGGCAAGAGCTTAGTCGGAGCAATTTTAGGGGCAGGAAGAGTAGGGACCAGAGGTTGTGCTAGGACCCCTGGTATAGGGGTCTTCTCTGGGGTTTCTGGAACTGGGATTGATTCCATGAGCCTCTGGGAACTGAAGCATGAATCAGTAAGCACAGCATACATAGGATTAAGTTTATTCTTTTTGCATAAATCACTATGGCTCCTCAAGTGGAAAAATGCTTGGGTATAAGAAATCTCTGACCACTTTCCAAGACATTTACAAAAGAGGCTACGTTGTAAAACTATTATAATTTAGGGTTTCATTTAGTGGCCAGACCTTCCTGTCCCCCTAGTTGATATTGGGGCCAAGCTGTGTTACAAAAAAAGATCAGTCGGTCTTTTCTTTAGGTTTTGAGGGTCAAACTGCAACCAGTTAGAAAGGATACATCTTAAGGGGGCATCAGCAGGAACAGACTCTTAATTCCCCAGCTAGAAAAGGGAAGAAAAAAACACCAAAATGTTATAAGCTGCAGTTTCTTGGCATAAACCTGGCAAAGGTTTCGGCATAAACCCTACAAAAATTTTGGCATAAGCCTGGCAAAGGAACATAGGCAGTAATCTGGACTGCCCAACCCCTTTTCTAGGGGGTTGGGAGTTGTAGTAGTTCCTGCGTCCTTCTGGGAGCTAAAAGCTTAGACTGGAGTTGAGGGGTTAAAACAGTGGCAGCTATTCCCTGGGAGTCAGCTAGGGAAGCAGTTTGTTTTGCCCTTGGATGGTCACCCCTCTCCCCACCTCTGTCAGGAATCTGGATTTAAAAAAAAAACAAAACTGAGATATCAGGCTCAGGCCTCAAGGGGCAGTTGAAAAAAGGCTTGAGGTAAAGTGTTACTTTTTTCCTCTGCATTGGAAAGACAAACACTCTCCTGTTTCTGCAAGCTGTAGTGAGTTGGAGTAATTTACAGTGTTGCAAAAACTTATATGCAAAAACTTTTTTAAGACACAACATTCTAAAATAAACCTAACAAGTTCCCTAAAACTTAAGCCTGATTAGCTTGCCAGATATTTGAATTACCCTGTTGTTCCCAGGACGTAGTAGCTCCTAGGTCTAAAATTTATAATGTTTCAAAGACTTACATGCTTACTTTTCCTTCTTATTTCTTTTCTACGTCCGATGTCCTTCCTTCCCATGCCACACATGGATGTGGTATATGTCCCTTTCCTTTATTCCTTCCTACCATTCTCCTTCCTTCACTTCCTTAATTCCTTCTTTCTCCTTTCCTTTTCTTCACTTTCTTAATTCCTTTTCTTTCCTTCCCCCTCCACAATCCTTCAACTTGCACAGACCAACTATGACTTACTTGAGCCTTCTGCAATACACATACCCAACATTCTAAAGTAAGCATAATAAATCTCTTAAATCTTAAATCTGATTAGGTTACCAAACATTTGACCTAAGGAGTATATTATGAAATGAAAAAGGAGAAATTTATGAATAAAGCAAATTTAAGCCAAGAAAAGGCATAGTTAGAAGAAAAGAACCTGGGAAAGCCAGCACTTTCCACTAAGGGCTAAAATCTTGCTTTTTTTTCTCAAGAACTAAACCTAGGTGGGGAATGTGCCACAAGGATGGGGGTGTGATTGCTTTACAGTGTGTCTGTCCTTGCGTGGACTTCTGCTTGCAGCTGGCAGGAAACAGCATCCTGTCCTGGTCTGTGTCCCAGCTAATCCTCTCACGAGTGTCTTTCTTTAAGTGAGCGCCTTAATGGCTTTTAAATGTTAGACCCATGCCCATGAAGTTGGGGCAATTCCTCCAGAGGGAGAGAGCAAGATATTTACCTGGTAAATGTAACATTGCCCCTCCCTGTAGCTCTTGCAAGGAGTATTTGGATGTAAATTGAAGTGCTAGAGAAGAGAGATGCTGCAAGAAAGCTTCCTGAGGGAGAGACAGATGCTGCAAGCTTACAACAGGCCAGTGATCTAAACTGACTCTTTCTGGCCGGGTTTAGAGGCAGAAAGGCAAAGGGTGGTGAGTGACGGGAGTTCTCTATGAGGCCCTTAGCGGGTCTTACGGATTGATCCTAGACACCTCTGTGAGGACTCCATGCATCGCACTGTAACGCAGCCACTGTGGAAAACAGTATGGAATTTCCTCAAAAAATTAAAAATGTAACAGCCTTTAGCTCCAGAAATTCTACTACTGCGAGTATACCCTAAGAATCCCGAAATACCAATTCAAAAGAATTTATGCAACCCTATGGTCATAGTAGCACTATTTATAATAGCCAAGATTTGGAAACAGCTTAAGCACCCAGCAGTAGATGAGTGAATAAAAAACTGTGGTACATTTATACAATGGAATGCTATCCAGCAATATATAAGAAGGAATTCCTACCTTTTGCAACAGCATGGAGACTATTATGCTAAGTGAAATAAGCCAGTAAGTGAAAGACAAATACCATATGATCTCATTTATCAGAGGAATCTAATGAACAAAATAAACTAATGAGTAAAATAGAAGCAGAAGCATAGAACTGTTACAGAGCGAAAGGGGGTTCTTTCACGTGGTGCCTCGGTGTAAAACCCAACAACTAGTGTTGAGGAAAACAGGTCCATTTACAATATTCCAACCTGGGGAGGACAGTGAGCACTGCATCTCAGAGCCCTGTTCTCCCATGGGACCCAGCACTTCCCTTGCTCCCCAAAAGGCTAGAAGTCAAAAACATGCCCAGAAGTTCCCCATCCCTTATCTGTCAGCTGTCTCCTTCAGGATCTGGAGTACAATGTCATCAGCCTCTGTATAACAGTCCAGGAAAACATGTGCCGTGTTACATTGGATCACGCATGGTTTTCCCTTTGTTCTTTCAAAGCTGCATGGTGTTCTCCCGGCCTTGAAAGTATCAAAGCCATTTGTGTAACAAAGACACTAGCCACTAGTCACAGGCATGTGAAGGCATCTTAAAAACTGTTTCCTTTCACCATCCCCCAACCTGCAGTATCTGGGGATTTTTGTACACCCCCCATTCCATAACACAACCATGGAACAGAAAGACAACTATAAGAAGGAAGGTGGGTGAGAGGGACTGATTGAAAGAAGGTGAAGGGATTAAACAAAGAACATATATGAATGATGAAAGGACATGAACAACTGTGTGGGGATTGACTATGGGGTGGGGGACAGGCTCAGTGGACGGGCAGAAAGGGGGGAAAATTGGGACAACTATAATAACATAATAAAATATTTTTAAAAATTAAAAGAAATAGCGTCTTTTGTGATGCTTCTTTTATTTAGCATAATGTTTTCAAGGTGCATCCATGTTTTAACATGTACCAGTACTTCATTCCTGTTTATTGATGAATAATAAACTCTATTGTATAAATTTACCATATTTTATCTATCCATCAGTTGTTTACCATATTTTATCTATCCATCAGTTGATGGACATTTGGATTGTTCCCACATGTTGGCTCTTATGAATAATGCCTCTAATTTCATTCATGTACAAGTTTCCTGTGGGGATATATAATTTCAATGCTCTTGAGTTTAGCTAGGAGTAAAATTGCTGGGTCATATGATAATTTTGTTTATCATTTTAAGGAACTACCAAACTCCCCTCTTTAAGGCTGCTGAACCATTTACATTTCCACCAACAATGTATGAGGGTTTCTTTCACTACTCATTCCTTACATCCTTTGCCCTCAGTAAGCACTTCAGCTGGTTGTGACTTTTTGCCTGGTTGGGTAAACCAGGCCTTCATTCCTGAAGTGTCAGCAGTCCTGATTATACTGGGATGCTATATGCAGAGAAGCATTTATGCCAGTAAGAATGTAATGCTGCCTTTCCCATGATGGAAGTGGTCCAATGTAATCAACCTGCCACCAGATAGCTGGGTGACTACCTCCGGGAATGGTACCATAACAGGGGCTCTGCCTTGGTTTCTGCTGCTGGTAGCTTGGGCACTCAGCAGTGGTTATAGCCAAATTGGCCTTGGGAATGGAAATCCATTTTGCTGGACCTCTGTGGGCTTTTCACCCCTACCACCAGGGCTGCTTTGTTTCTGAGCCCAGTGGTAGAAACTGGAGTGTCTGGGGAAAGAAATTGATGGTATCCACATAAGGTATCATCCTGTCTACTAGATTTTTAAAATCCCCTTCTGCTGAGGTCACCCTTTAGTAAACATTCACATGGAAAACAAATATCTTCATATTTTTTCACTCATTCAGAGAGGTCTACCCGCATACCTCTTTCTTAAACCTCCTTATCACCAATTTTTCCTCAATCATGTTTTTTCCAAGTCTCTGATCACTCAGACAAACAATTGGCCACAGCCCGTGAATATATAATATTCAATACAGAATATACAAGTGAACATCTAGTCATTTCTCATTTTAAGCAAAATGAACAACCCAGTGTACTCAAATTTCTGTCTCCTGGGAGGATTTCCATTCACTGTTGTCTTTTAACGGTGTCCTAACAAGGGGTTGCAGTATTGTAGCTGTCCTCTTTTGGGTGGTTTCTGCATATTGTGTACAACCATCTATAAACCAGGTCACAGTTTTCTCTTCCTTTGTCAACTGATTGTAGGGAACTCCTCATGAGGTCATAGGTACAGGTGGGAGGGAGAAAGTCATGTAGCAGGGCTGGAAACCATTTAAACCACTGCTTCAGATAATTTACTTCTACTGTCAGGGCCTGCTTAAGACCAGTCTTATATATACCACTTCCACTTGATGAAAGGGTGCTGCTATTCACACTGAGCATGTTCACACCTTGGTGGGTCAGACAACACCCAGTTTATGATGCATAGCACAGGTTGCATAATAACTTGGTGGCCCATGGTTAAACTGTTCCACCTTTACTAAGGCCCAATAGCAAGCCAAACATGTTTCTCAAAATGAGAGTAGTTATCTGTAGAAGATACCATGGCTTTGCTATAAAATCCTAGAAGTCTGCACTGTGACTCTGCTACAGGGGACTGCTGAAGGCGTTAAACAGCATCCCTATCTGCCATGGACACGATAGGCACCATTGGATCTGCTGGACCACACGGCCCAAGTGGCAGAGCAGATTAGACCTGTTGCAGAGCCTTCTTTTGTTCTAGCATTTTCAGGCTTCTTGTAAATAAGCCAGAGTATCACACTTAAATGAGGAATATGTTGCTTCAAAAATCCAAAAAGTCTCATTAGGCATTGTGCCTCCTCTTTGTTGTAGGAGGGGCCAAATGCAGCTACTTATCATGACTTTAGAAGGGATTTAGAAGGGATAGCTCGACATGCCCTATGTCACTGGACCCTTAGAAATTTTAATACGATAGAAGCCTCCTAAATTTTTGTCAGATTTCCCAACCTTTAACAAAGAAACATTTTGTCAATAAGTTTAGAGTAGGTTGCTACTTATTGCTCACTAGATCCAACAATATAATGTCATCAAAGTAATAGAGCTGTCTTTTAAAAGGAGAAGGTAATGAAGATCCTTGCAAACTAAATTAACACATAGGGCTAGAGAATTGATACACCCTAAGACAATTAAGGTTTGTATCTGAACTTGCCAGCTGAAAGCAATTTTTTGGATGGTATTAATGAAAGGTATGGACTCAAACTTTTGCCAGATAAATAGCTTAATACCAGGTACTAAAGGATGTATTAATTTGCTCAAATTGTAACTACAACTGGTATAGCAGCTATAATTGGAGTCGCCACATGGTTAAGCTTGTAATAATCCATTGTTATTCTTCCAGATCCATCTGTTTCTTGCACAAGAATAGTCAACTGAATGGTGATATGATAGGAATTACCACCCTTGTATCCTTCAAGTCTTTGATTGTGGCACTAAACTCTGCAATCTTTCCAGAAATATTGCTTTTAGTTTACTATTTTCTTAGGTAGAGGTAGTTCTAGAGGCTTCCACTAGGTCCTTTTTCACCATAATAGCTGTTACTTCACAGTTCAGGGAACCATTATGGGTATTCTGCGAGTTGCTGAGAATGTCTACAGCAATTATGCATTCTGGAACTAGGGGAATAACCACAGGATAGTACACTTGTTGTGTCTCACATTTTATTTATGCATTCATTTGTTAAGCTGACGATTATAAACAATACTGCAAGGAACATATGCATGCATATATCTCTTCAAGATAGTGATGTATTTTCTTCAGGTATATAACCAGAAGCCACAATTTCTGATCTACAGAGAAGAGCAATCGCAGATGCTGGGGATCCGGGGCCTGGGTGGAGGTAGACAAAGGGGTGGGAGAATGGGCACATCTGTAATAGTGTCAGCGATAAAATTTTTTTTTCAATTAAAAAAATTTAAAAGTAGTCAAGAGACCAAAAATAAATAAATAAATAACAGATGCTGCGGCTCCTTTCACAAATTTATTTTTCATAGAGAATAAAATGTGTGTTTTCTGGACCATTCCAGGGTGGGGGAGTAGGTTCCAAATTATAAATCCACTTTAGCATTCCAATCTTTCTAAGCCTTTGGATTTTTTTCTCTCTCTTTTACCTAGGTAGTTCTGGCATTTCAACATCATTTAGAGTAGACCAACTTTCAGTTCACATTTTGGTAAACCAACCAGAATTCTTTCTAACTCCCAAGCCGCAACATTAAATGCAGGATTTCTGCTTGGTAGACCCTATTAATAAATTTGACCTGATCTAATGTTTTTGCCTCAATTATTCCACACCCCTATGATCCACTCCCACACTTATTCCCTGGGTTTCTGTCTGTATACTTTATAAAAAGCATGTAGTTTTTTAGAGTGTAGTGCACCTCTAGGTGGGTTGGACTTTACACTTCACCTTTTGGGATCTTCTGGGACTTGGGTCTAGTTACAGATCTAGAAGCAGAGGAGTGGCAGGGGTGGGGGTAGGGGGTTTGGGGGTCTCCGAGGATTCATGTTAGGTTTGTACTGGAAGAAGGGAGGAGTCAGGTGAACCAGTTCAAAGCCTTTATTGAGGGTTGTTCAAGCAGGTGGCTGAGTCTAAATGGACTACAGTCCCAAGGGAAGGGGTAGAGGGCTTTTTAAGGGCTTGGAGCAAACCCACAGGGTGGTGGGTCACCGTGCTGGTCAGCTCCAGAGTCCAGGGTATAGGTGTTTGCAAAAGAACAAGGATGGCTGTCAGGAGACTTATGGTCCTTGTTTCTGGGAAATGATCAAGGGAGAGGGCAAGGGGTAATGGGGGTGTAATTAGTTCTCAGCAGGGTACTGGCTATGCCTTAGTTGCCTCTGTTAATAGGAAATGTTGTGATCGGGTGCATGGCTGGTGATGCAGATCCTCTTTGTTTCAGCACAGGTGGTGGTTCAAGTTCTGTATGACTGCAGGTCACAGTTCCAAGGAACACAGTGACCACTGGTCATAGACTGTTTTGCAAGGTCTGACTCAGATGGCAGATTATGGGGCAGGCAGCATGGGGTCTCTGGCCCTAACAATTCGTTGTGTCTTGCAAAACAGCTCCCCCAGTGGAGACTGTTAACGATTTCCTCAGGCAAAGCAGGGTTAATCTCTTTAGATGTGGATGAAATACTTTCCTCTACTGGCAAAGAAGACTCATCAGAATTTAGGGGGTTCGACAACCCAAGCTTCGTCAGCATCATACCATAGGTCCCCACTCCAATCTTGAGGAACCCATTTCTTCCTAACCAATGCCCTCACTGTGATAGCAAGCACTCTACAAATTTGGGAATTCACTTTTTGCTGTAAATCAGTCACTCACAGGATGAGACCTGAAATTTGGTTTTCAGTGGTTTCAGCTCTGCAGAAGCCTTTCCCTATATCATATTATAAATTTGTATTATATTTTCCTGTAGCCCTACAAATCACCTTAAATTGATTTTTGTGTATGATGTGGTGCAGGGGTCAAGTTTCATTTTATATATCGGATATCCAATTGTCCCACCACCTTTTATGGAACAGGTCATTCTTCTCACACTGCTCAACTCTGTGACCTTTTTTTAAAAATAAATCAATCATTTGTATAAATGTAGGGCTGATATAGTTTCTCTGCTCTGTTCTTCTGGTATACTTGGCTATCCTTGCAGAAAAACAACACTCCCTCAATTAGTGTAACTTTGTAATAAATCTTGTTATCCACTAGAGTAAGTCCTCCTGTTTTTTGTTTCTTCTTCAACATTTTCTTGAATATTCTCGGTCCTTTGCATTTCCAAATAAAATATAGAATTAGCCTGTAAATTTTTATGCAAAAAAACCCTGGGAACAAACAAAATATACTCATAGATAAAAGAGGCTGACAACTGTTAGAGGAAAGAGGCATAGAGGCAGTAGGAGGCTGGTTGACAAAGTGCAGGAATTAAGTAAAAAAAGAAAAAAAAAATCTCATAGTCACAGACAACAGTATGGTGATTACCAGAGGGAAAATGGGTGAGGGGAGGTAGAAGAGGGTGTAGGGGGGATAAATGGTGATGAAAGGAGACTTGCCTTTGGGTGGTAAACAAACAATAAACATACAGATGATGTATATTATAAAATTGTGCAGTACACTTAAAATGTATGTAATTTTATTAACCAATGCCACCCCAACAAATTTAATAAAAATCTTTTTAAAAACATTTTTATTGGGATTCTATTACATTTATAAATCAATTTGGGAAGACTTGACTTTCTTAACTTTAATCCATTAATGTAAATTCTAAGTCTTAAACTTATTGAGTCGAGTATTTAAAAATATGTCACATCTTTCCATTTATGTAGGTCTGAAGTGCAATTTCCTTTTTGGTGAAATGTACACATTTTTCATTTGACTTATTCCTAAATATCTGATACATATGATGTTATTTTTAATTAAATCATTTAAAATTATACTTTTGTTTATTGCAGATATGAAAGAATAGATTTGGGTATTTGATGATTTTACTAAATTCTAATAGTTGATTTGTGTGTTATTTTGGATTTTCAATATACATAATTATGTCATCTGCAAATAACACTTTCATTTTTCATTCTAATTACTATAACTTTATTTTATTTATTTGCTTGTTTGCTTATTTATTGCCTTACTGTGCTCATTAGGACACATTACAATGTTAACTTTAAAAGGTAAGAGTAGTGAGACTGGGGACCAGATGGGAAGCTTTCTTTTACCGTGAAGTATGATGTTTACTATAGGGTTTTGGTATTTTTTATTAGATTGATGAAGTTCCTGTCTATCACTGTTTTGTAAATGTACTGACCTCAGATGTTGAGTTTTATCAAATGCATTATTCTATGTCTTTCCTATGACCACATATTTTTTCCCTTTACTATAATATTGAAATGAATTGTAATCATTACTTCTCTAATGTTAAAACAATCTGTATCTTTGACATAAACCCAACATGTCTGATTAACTAACATTTTTATATAACTTGAATTTGATTTACTAATTTTTGTTTAGAATTTTACATCTGTGTTTATGAGATATATTGTTTTTAATTGTATTTTTTATTTTCCAATTACAGTTGACATTCAATATTATATGTCTCAAATGTACAGCATAGCAGTTAGACAATCATATACTTTATAAATTGTTCCCCCTGGTATTTCCAGTATTCACTTGGCACCAATCACACTTATTGCAATATTATTAACTATATTCCCTATGCTGTACTTTACATCTCTATTTTGTAACTGTCAATTTGTACTTCTTAATACTTTCCACTTTTTCACTCACCCCCCTAATGTCCGGCCCACCTAGCAACCCCCCTCATCTTTCCTACCTGACAACTTCCTCACCCTCACCCTCCACCCCGACCTGGCAAACCCCTAACACACTCCCACCTGGCAACCATCAGTTTGTTCTCTGTATCTATGAGTTTGTTTTTGTTTTAATGGTATATTTATTTTGCTTTTTAGATTTTTTATAAAGTTAGATAGTATTTGTCTTTCTCTGACTTTTTCCTTTAGCATAATACCCTCTAGGTTTATTCATGTTGGAATGAAAATACTTCATTTTTTATGGCTGAATAATATTCCATTGCATATGTACCACCTCATTCTGTCAAATTGTCTATTGATGTACATTTAGGTTGTTCTTATACCTTGGCTATTATATATAAAATGTCCTGCTTTGTCTCTTGTTATAACATTTGTTTTAAAGTTTATTTTATCTGGTATCAGGACTGCTACCCAAGCTTTTTAAAAATTTTCCATTTGCATGAAATTTCTTTTTTCATTCTTATAATTTCAGTCTGTATGTGTCTTTTGATCTGAAGTGGGTCTCTTATAGGCAGCATATGTATTAATCTTGTTTTCTTATCCAGTCAGCCACTTTATGCCTTTAGGTGGAAGCATTTGATCCATTTCATTTAAAGTAATTATTGATAGGTGTGTGGCTATTGCCATTTTATTATTCGCATTTTTTATATCTTTTTCTTAAAGAAGTCCCTTTAACATTTCTTGTGACACAGTACTAGTTTGGTACTGATGAACTCCTTTAATTTTTTCTTGTCTGGGAAGCTCTTTATCTCTCCTTTGATTCTAAATGGTAGCCTTGCTGGGTAGAATAATCTTGGTTGTATATCCTTGCTTTTAATCATGGAATTTTTTGTGTCAAGCCCTTCTGGCCTGAATTTTCTTTTGAAAAACCAGCTGACAGTCTTATCTGAACTCCCTTGTACACAAGTAATTGCATTTTCTTGCTACTTTTAAGATTCTCTCCTTGTCTTTAACCTTTGTTATTTTATAATGTGTCTTGGTTTGAACCTCTTTGGATTCATCTTATTTGGGACTTTCTGTGCCTCCTAGGCTTGTATGTCTATTTCTTTCACCAGGTCAGGGAAATTTTCTGTCATTATTCTTTCTTCTGGTATTCCTATGATGTTTATGTTGTTTATGCTTAATGTTGTTCCAGAGGTCCCTTAAACTATCCTCATTTTTTTTCTTTTTGCTTCCAATTGAACTTTATTCACTACCTTGTAGTCCAAATCACTGATTTGATTCTGTTTCATCTTATCTGCTATTGATTCCATCTAATGTATTCTTTGTTTCAGTTATTGTATTCTTTATTTCTGACTGGTTCTTTTTAATGTTTTTTATCTCCTTGTGTAAGTTCTCACTAGTTCATTTACTCTTTCCCTGAGTTCATTGAGCATCGTTATAACCAGTGTTTTGAACTTCGCATCTAGTAGATTGCTTGCCTCCATTTTGTTTAGTTCTTTTTCTGGAGTTTTAGCCTGCTCTTTCATTTGGGACATGTTTAATTGTTTCCTCATTTTCTCTGCTTCCCTGTGTTTGCGTTTATGTATTAGATAGATCTGCTATGCTTCCTAGTTTTGGCAGGGTGGCCTTATGAAGTAGGTGTCCTGTGGGACAGATTGGTGCAGACTTCTTCGTCACCCAGACTGGGTGCTCCAGGGTTGTCCATTGTGTGAGTAGTGTGTGCCCTCCTGTTGTAGTTGAGCCTTGATTGTTTTGGCACATCTGGTGGTGAAGTTGACCCTTAGGCTGACTGGCTGTGAGGTCTGGCCATGAATACAGTGGACAAGCTGTTGGGCAGGGGCTGACCCCACAAAGTGGGATTGACTCTAGCAGAGCTCTGGTACATGCTGAATTTACCCATTAGGTGTGTCATTTTTGGAACTAATTGGGTGGTGGTGTGGTGGGGTTGAAGTCAGCATGTGTTGTTTTGGGGGCCTGTTGGGAGGGCTCAATTGCAGAGCCAGGTCTGTTGCTTTCTGTGCCTGGCCTGAGGCTACCTAATAGAAGCTAGAAGTGATCTGCAGTGGGTAGCCACCTGTGCTGAAGTTGGAGGTGCCTGGGAGAGGATATGTTGCAAAACAAAGCTGGCTTCTGCTAGTGCTGAGCTTAGGGTCACTTAGCAAGACATACAGGGAACTCTGAGGCCAGTCATTGCTTTGAGGGGGTCTATAGACTTTTGAGAGATTTAGGAAGGTCCACAGTGTGAGTGGGGCTGGCAGCTTGTGAGGAATAGCTGCTGAAAGAAGTTTGGACCAGTGCATAGGTTGGATGGAGCAGAGTCTCAGGGAATAAGCAGTGTGAGGCAAACAGTGTTAGCTAAGTTGATGGAGAGTCAGATATGGCACCTACCTGTGTCTGCCTGCTGTGTGAAGAGAAGGGCTCAACAAAGGAACAATTTCTTCTGCCAGCACTTCTTTCTGGGAGAGAGCTGCCCCTCAAACCCTCACTCTGAAGACAGACAATCCAGTTTCTCCCTTACATCCTTGGTGCTTTTTGAGCTTCTGTCCCCTCTCTGGAGATTAGAGTGAGTGTCTGTGAGTTAATGAGTCTGTATGCAGGCCCTGTAGGAGGACATGTGGGTTTAGAGCAGCCTTTGGTCTCACCTGGATAGAATCCCCTGTTGATTCAAACAGCTAGATATTGTGGGGTCTCCTTTTCCCACCATTAGTGCTCCTGGCTGGGAAGCCTGGTGTGGAGTTGGAACCTCTTTAACTGATATTCCTCCCAATTCTTAATCACCACAAGTGGGTGTGGGACAAGCCTGTTTCACAACTCCATCCCTCCTACTGTTCTTGACGTGGCTTCTTTTATATATCCTTAGTTATAGGAGTTCTGTTTAACTAGGCTTCAGGTGGTACTCAAGAGTCCTTGTTCTATAATTTAGTTGTAATTTTTATGGGTCATGGGAAGAGGTGAGCACAGCATTACCAACTCCACCATGTTGACTGGAAGACCTATAAGAGATATTAACTGTATACATTCTTTAATTTTATTTAAACTTCCCCATAACAACAACAATTTCATGCTTCTTTCCAACAAGGTGCTGTTTGTACAAAAAAAAAAAAGTTCTCCTTTGCTATGAATTGAGTTGTATTCCCCTCAAAATTCACATGTTAAATAAGGTTAAGCCCCAGTGTGACTATAATTGGGAATAGGGTCTTTCACAGGTAATTAAGAATAAACAAAAGCATAAGAGTAGAGCTCTTATCTGATAGTACTGGTGTCCTTAAAAGATGAACAGATCCCACCCCCCCACTCTCATTTTTCCTCTCTCTCACTAAACATACACTGAGGAAAGGTCATGTAAGGACATAGTGAAAGGTGGCCATCTACAAACCAGGAAGAGAGCACTGACCAGAAAGTGAGTTATCTGGTACCTTGATAATGAAAATCTAGCCTTCAGAACTGTGAGAAAATAAATATTTGTTGTTTAAGCTACCCAGTTGTGGTATTTTGTTATTACAATCTGAGCAGACTGTATTACATACACCCTAAAAGGAGAGATATACAATTTTACCAATTACATATCAATCTCTAGATATTGTTAATTACTTTCCTGGATTTTTTACAAACCCACCTTAATATTCTATAATAAAAGACAAAATATAAAGTTTGTTATACAAAGTAATACAGAAAAAGAAGATGATAAAGTATATTTAAAATATGCAAATTCATATACAAAAGGCAAGGAAAATATGCCTATTTGCTATAATCTTCATTTATATACTTTTATACTTGTAACTTTATTTTTATACTTTTTTTTGAACTTGTTAATTTTTTTTTTTTTTTGTTTTTCAATTATAGTTGTCCCATTTTTTCCCCCATTTCTCCCCCCCAGCCCACCCCCCCACAACCATATTCCTCCCCGCTGTCCATATCCATGAGTCATTTATACACATTCCTTGACTAAACCCCTCCCTTACTTATCCCCCTTCTCTCCCTTATTTTTATACTTTTAATCTCATGATTATTAGGCCCTCAGCCACCACCTAAGCTAGTTGGAAATTTTTACTTGATAATCTTAAATTCTGTATTTGAAGAGCCTGAGCAGTTAATTCTTCTGTTTTGCTGAGTTACAATAGTTTTCTGTTAATGTTTTCAAAAGTACATTTTATTGATTGTGTTATTACAGTTGTCCCAATATTATTCCCTTTGCCCTGCCCCCCATCCCACTTCTGGCTGGTAACCCCTTCCCTCCAGCAATTTCTCCCTTAGTTCACAACCATGGGTTGTGCATACAAGTTCTTTGGCTTCTCCATTTCCTTTACTAGTCTTAACATCTTCCTATTTTGTACCTACCAACTATGCTTCTTAATCTCTACTTTTTCCCTCATCTTCTCCCTTCCCCCTCCCAACTGGTAACCCTCCGTATGATCTCCATATCAATGATCCTATTCCTGTTCTGGTTGTTTGCATAGTTTGTGTTCATTTTTGTTTTTTAGATTCAGTTGATGATAGTTGTGAGTTTATTGTCATTTTAATGTTCATAGTTTTTATTTTTCTTCTTAAATAAGTCCCTTTAACATTTCATATAATAAGGGCTTGGTGATGATGAACTCCTTCAACTTTACCTTGTCTGGGAAGCACTTTATCTGCCCTTCTGTTCTAAATGAAAGTTTTGCTGGATAGAGTAATCTTGGTTGTAGGTCCTTGCTTTTTATCACTTTGAATACTTCTTGCCAATCCCTTCTTTCCTGCAAAGTTTCTTTTTAGAAATTAGCTGATAGTATTATGGGAATTCCTTTGTAGGTAACTCGCTTCTTTTCACTTGCTCCTTGTAAGATTCTCTCATTTTCTTTAACCTAACTCTTACCCCTTCTATTCAATATAGCTCTGGAAGTCCTAGCTCAAACAATTAGGCAAGTTAAATAAATAAAGATGCTTAAATCATAAAGAAAGAAATAAAATTGTCTCTGCAGATGATATGATCTTATATATGGAAAATCCTACAGGTTCCACGAAAAACAAAACAAACAAAAAATAAACAAAAAACAATAAAAAATTTTGTAGTACTAATAAACCAATTCAGTAAAGTGGCAGAACATGAAATCAACATACAAAAATTAGTTGTTTCTATGTACTAACAACAAACTATCTGAAAACAAAACACAGAAAACAATCTCATTTAACATATCATGAAAACAATAAAATACTTAGGAATAAATTTAAATAAGGAAGTAAAATATATGTGCACTGTAAGCTGTAAAACTTTGATGAAAGAAGTAGAAGACACAGATGAATGGAAAGATAACTCACGTTCATGAATCAGAAGAAATAATATTGTTTAAATATTTCTACTACACAGAGCCATCTTGAAAAAGAACAAAGGTGGAGGCATCACACTGCAGATTTCAAAATACAAGAGCTATAATAATCAGAACACTATAGCATTAGTAAAAAAACCAGACACATAGACCAATGGAACAGAGTCAAGAACACAGAAGTAAGCCCTTGAATATATGGTTAAATAATATCTGACAAGGGAGCCAGGAATACTGAATGGAGAAAGGACAATGTCATCAATAAATAGTGTTGAAAAAATTGTATAATCACATACAAAAGAATGAAACTGAATTCCTATTTATACCACTTACATAAATTAACTCAAAATGGATTAAAAACCAAAACATTAGAAGAAAACCTAGAAAAAAAACCTCCCTTATGTGAGCCTTGGCAATGATTTTTTGGATATTACACCAAAACAAAGGCAACAAAAGCAAAAATTAGTAAGTGAGGCTACATCGAACTAAAAAGATTCTTTGAATAGCCAAAGAAACAATCAACAAAATGAAAAGGCAAACTATGGAATAGAGAAAATATTTGCAAACTGTCTGATGAAAGCTTAATTTTCAAAATATACAAAGAAATCATAAAAATCAATAGCAAAATAAATCCAAATAAAAAATGGGCAGAAAAAATGAATGGACATTTTTCAAAAGAAGACGTCCAAGTGACCAAAAGGTACGGGAAAAGATGCTCAACATCACTAATCACTGGGAAATGCAAATCAAAAGCACAATGAGCTATATCATCTCACACCTGTCAGAATGGCAATTGTAAAAAGACAAGAGATAAGAGGTGGTGGCAAGGAAGTAGAGAAAAGGCAACCCTTGTGCATTTTTTATGGAATGTAAATTGATGCCACCACTATGGAGTTTCCTCAAAAAATTAAAAATGGAACTACCATAAGACCCAACAAACTCACTTCTGAGTATATATTTAAAAGAAATGAAACAAGATATCAAAGAGATATCTGCTCTCCCATGTTCATTATTTACAATAGCCAAGACAGAGAAATGACTTAAGCGTCCACTTACAGATATAGGAATAAAAAATTTTTTTTAAAGTGGTATTTTCAGATAAATTCCCAGAAGTGGAATCTCTGGGTCATAAGGCAGTTTCATTTTAAATTTTTTGTGGTATCTCTATACTGCTTTCCAAAGTGGCTGCACAAATCTGCATTCCCACCAACAGTGCAAAAGGGTTCCCTTTTCTCTGCATTCTTATCAGCACTTGTTTGTTGATTTATTGATGATAGCCATTCTGACAGATATGAAGTGATATTTCATTGTGGTTTTATTCTGCATTTCTCTGATGATTTGTGACATTGAGCATCTTTTCATATGTTTACTGGTATGTCTTCTTTGGAGAAGTGTCTATTCAGCCCTTTTGCCCATTTTTAATTGAATTGTTTTTTGTTCTCGGTATTGAGATGTATATGTTCTTCATAAATTTTGGATATTAACTCCTTATCAGATGTAGCAGCAAATATGTTCTTCCATTCAGTGGGTTGTCTTTTTATTTTGTTGGTGGTTTTCTTTGCTATGCAAACTTGAAAGAACATAAGCACCCCTAAGTTCATTGCAGTGCTATTTACAATTGCCAGGATCTGGAAGCAGCCCTGGTGCACATCAGTAGATGAGTGGATAAAAAAACTATGATACATATACACAATGGAATACTATTTGGCCACAAAAAAGAAAAAAATTTTACCCTTTGGAACAGCATGGATAGGCCCAAAGAACATTATACTAAGTGAAATAAACCAGTCAGAGGAATACAAATAGCATAGCATTTCAGTCATATGTGGGATCTAATGAACAAACTGAACCAACAAGCAAAATAGAAACAGACTCATAGATAGAGAGCAGGCTGATAGCTCTGGGGTGTGAGTGGAGTGATGGAGCAAAAAGCGTAAAGGATTCATGGACATGGACAACAATACAGTGATTGTGGGGTGGGGTGGGGTGTATAAGAAGGATAAATGGTAATGGAAAAAATAAAATAAAGAATACAAAAAAAAGGAAATGTGGTGTATATATAAACAATGGGATAATATTTAGACATAAAAATAAAGAAATCCTGTTATTTGTGATAACATCAATGGATCCAAAGAGCATTATGCTAAGTAAAATAATTCAGACAGAGTTAGGCAAATACAGAGGTGGCAAAAGAAGGCTTACAGTTGTAACACAAATAATAATAGAATAATTAATAATACTACAAGAATAAACTGTGCTTTATGTATTCACAACTGTAAATCTCCTTTTGCCAACCTCTATAGTGTATGCTCTCACTTATATATGGAATCTAGGAAAAGATAAACTCATAGAAACAAAAAGTAGAGTTGTGGTCACCAGGGGCTAAGGGGTAGGAGAAATGGGGAGATGTTTGTCCAGACTTCCAGTTACAAGATGAATAAGTCCTGGGATGTAATGTACAGCTTGGAGACTACAGTTAAAAATACTACATTATATACTAGAAAATTGCTAAGGAAGTAGACCTTAAATGTTCTCAAACAACACAAAAAAGATAATTATGTGAGGTGATGAGGATATTAACTAATCTTGTCGTGGTAATCATTTTACAATATGTATGTGTGTCAAATCATAACATTGTACACATTAACCTTACATGTTATATGCCAATTATATGTAAAAAAGTCTAGAAAAAATATAAACAAAAAGAAGAAAGAAGCCTAGAATAAATCTAGGCAGAGAAATGGGAGCTTACAAAGAATTAGAAAATCACCCAGAGAAATGGGGGGAAAGCAAGAAGACTGAGTGTTGTGGCAGCTAAGGAAATGAAGTATTTCATGGAGGGAGATTTCAATTGGTGTTAGCTGCTGCAGGAAGGCACCAGATAATGAGGAATGAGTGATTTAGCAAGGAGTTCTTTAATCATTTTGGCAAAGGCAGTTTAGAGGAATGGTGGATGTGGAGACCAACAAGGGAGCAGCTGTGGTCAGAGTGGGAAGTGTGAAAGACAAGTCAAATTTCCTGAGTTAATTTTGCAGTTTTTCCTCTGCCCACTGGCTTCCAACCCCCACCTCACCGCAACACTCATACATTACTCTAAAAGTAATTAGTGGCACTGGCCTCTCACATCCCGAAATTTGGTAATACACTTCCTAGATATCTTTTATCCTTTTTTTTCATGTTGAACATATTTTTTATTTATTTCCCACCAACAAACTTCCTACAAATATTGTATATCATTTTCTTATAAAAACTCTCATATTTTCACTGTTTTCTCACTTGGTTCATACTGTCCTTGATATCTTTTATCTTTTATCCCCTCAGTTCCATTTCCACAACCACAGGCCTCTTATGGCTCAAATGGGTCATTGTTTGTAGTCTACTGGCTAGCCTCCCTAATAATACGCTTCTTTGTTTCCAATTCACTTTTCACACACCACACTACCATCAACTTAAAATTTTTTTTAATTGAATTTATTGGGTCAGCTTTTAAAATGCAAACATGACCATAATTTTCTCTTGCTTAAAACCCTTTAACGACACTTCAGCATATGTAAGATAAGTGCAAATTGCTCAGCATGACCTACTAGGCTTTCCAAGTTTTGGTTCTCACCCCTCACTTTTCTCTTGGCCTATTAAGCTTATGCTACAGAAATGTATAACTCCCCAGACTTTTTCAAACTATCACGCTCCCTTTTGTCTTTTCTTTTTTCAGGTGTTTGGATGAGTTTCTACTTATTTTTCAAGATCTACCTCATGTACATCTTCCAGTAGAATATTTTCCTTCATCTCCTCCCTGTTCACTCCATGATCACTCTTATCCTTCATTCTTATTTATTTCTGATATTGTTTTCATTAACCTTTATTCAATATGTCCTTTATTATATTGTAATTTTACCTCCCCAAGGAGATTATAACTTTCTGGAGCACAAAAACTATTGTATTCATATTTCTATTTCTAGCATTTATGATGGTGCCTTGTGTGGTGAGTAAATCTTAAACTGCTATATCAACTAGGGGAGCATTAATGATGTTCCTAATATTAGAATTATTGCATTACCAATATCAGAGGTGTGTCTGCAAAGGGATAAAGGATGCATGGATCTGTAACTACATTAAGTCCACAGGTGTCCCCAGGCTCCAAAGAGCAAGGAACCCTTCCACAGCAGGCCTGGGTCTTTTGTTTCAGTCCACCTGATCTATAAAATACCTTTCTTCACATTGTAAGGACTCTGGAGCTCTATCCTCAACCAAAATTTTCCTGAGGAATATGGCCTACATTTTTGTAAACCAAACGAGCTCACACCTCACAGTTCTTCAGCCAATTAGCTTCCTGAGGATTGTTCTCCAGACACACAGAAAGAGACCCATGGGCTGGGTATGAAGAGGATGCCAGACTACTTACTTGCCTGATTACCTCCTTACCATGAGCAAGGCTAAAAATGAGATATTTGCTTCTGGGAAATATTATCGCAAAAGCTGAAAGTAATAAAAGTCAATTTAGGTAAAACTAAAAAACAAGAATTATTTTAAATTCTCTTATCTTTTACCTCCCATTTGATTATATGTTTCTGCTTTTCTTTTATATATAAACAAATTGTATTTACTGAGATATAATTGACATAGGATGTGTAAGTTTAAGGTATAAAATGTGATGTTTTGACACACATACACATATTGTGAAATGACCACATATACAAATTCTCAATTGGTACAAACTTAATTTTTTTATTGGTCACTACTTCAAGTAAATCACATTTTCAGTTGGTCTGGATTGCTTTAAAAGTTCCCCCATTACTTACTATTATAGTTTAGTTATTGAAATCTAAGAGCAAAGAAGAAAATAACTTCACATGAATATCTCCTTTTGATCACTTGGAAGTGACTGATTTCCCATTGACTGAATTGGTTCCAGTATGAGTCACTGAAGAATATTCTTAATAGGTCAGCTTGTAGTAATTGTTTTTGCTAAAAAGTGCTTTCCACTTCATTTGTATAGTACTTTAATTTTTAAATGTATTTTAAGGAATAATTTGACAGTCTAATTTGATCATCGGTATAGAGCAATTATTTTGAAGACCGTAACGTGTTTATAAAATGACTGAAATTGTTACCTCTATGAAGGTTTTTTTAATTGCATTTTTTGAATGAACAGAATGATCTTTATGTACACAGTCCACCTACTTCATATTCTTTTGCCTTTCTTGCCTGAGGGCAGATGAGGCTCTAGAAGCAGCAGCCACCTATGAGGGTCAGGGGCCAGTCATCTAAGACCAGACCCTTTCTCACCTAGTAGCCAAAATGGAGTATACTTCACTGCCCGACTGTTGTCTAGCAACTGGGGTTCTCCCTCTTACTATGGGTGAAGATTAGAGATTTGGGGGTAGGATCAAACTCTGATAATATAAAGAGGGTGACAAACCACTTTCTTAACTGGCCAATTTCACCCCTTGTGTGGTACAGGGCTCAGAGTGAATTGTTCTTTTAACTCTACAAGTTCACCTTGTCATTCCCTTGTTTCCTGCATTCCAGTCTGATTCTAGCAAAGTCATGCTTCAAAGTCAAAGTTGTTATTTACTGAATCACTTAGTAGCTCCCAAATGACTATTGCTAGTCATTCTCCTTAATGAACCTTGAGGTAAAACATGTGACTTCCTAAAGCCATGTATTGCTCAGGAGCTCAAGAGCCAATTTACCAGGGCTATGGAACACAAAAGGAGTTAGGGACTGTGATACCTACAAAGACCTGGGTCATCTGCAGCTGTTACCAAATAATGCCTCATAGAAATATTGCTCTAGGACTTTGAAGTTTTAAAGTTTACTTTGGAGAATTGTCATTCAAGCTCTCAGCACTAATGACTTGTGAGATTTGAGAAAATGAAGATAACCTAGTAGAGATTTGCATTTATCTACCTAACGCAAGTTAAGCAAGTGTTTTATTACTTCAGAAATGTTCTTGGGAAATCTAATTTGTTAAATAACAAATTATCCCAGAAAAATGACAACTCTTGTTCAAAATGTCTTAAGACTAGTTGTGCAAAATTCCTGTATTGAATCATTTATTCAATATCATTTACTTTTCTTAGAGGTTATATCTAAATAAAAATATCAAATTATGCAATATTTTATTTATAGCACATATGTCAAGCTCCAAAGAAAATTATATTAAAGCAAAAACAAAGAGTGCCTTTTTGGACCCTTGAAAATAATAGACTTATTTCTATATTCAGGTTAGCGTTCCCAGATGTCTTTCAGCTTAATACCAGAGAGGATATCACAACCACTTCATTCGAAGACTTGTCTAGTCTTAGGCTGGAAGAACAATTGATATTTTTCAATGACAGGTGTAAATGAAAAATGTCATGTCATGTTAAAGTTTCCAGTTAAGTGGAAAATACACTCAACTTGACCCTGGCTTCACCCAAAAGAATAAGAACATTATTGATAGATGAGGAATCTAGCACAGATTGTGAAACTGATTTAGTAGAGCCCAAACGTACGTAAGAAATACTGTTGGATAATACTTTGTAAGTAGTCCAAGGATGAGGTCAAAAAGACCTAGAGGTATATTTTTATATCTTTGTCCTCATTTCTTCCAATAGCATAAAAGAAAAACATGGCATGAAGTGGGGTTGGTAAAAGGGAATAGTCTGTAAACTACTTTTTAATTACAATAGAAACCACTTCATATCAAGGGCTTTTTCAACTATATGCTTTCTTTATGGCATAACAGAGCAGGAGGCATAGAGGGGAGAGGGGAATAGGGTGAATTAACCTACTGAATAAAATTCCTTAAAAAAATTATAGACAAATTGGCTACATCTCTATACACTAAAATAAACAATTTCAAAAGAAAAGTAAGAAAACAATTTCATTTAATAGCATCAAAAATAATAAAATACTTAGGAATAAATTTAACCAAGGGGGAGCAGAAGACTTTTACATTAAAAATACAAAACTTTGCTGAAATTAAAGAAGACACAAATAAATGGAAAGACATCATGTGTTTTGTAGATTGGAAAATACTGTTAAGATGTTAATGTTACCCAAAGTTATCTACAGATTTAATGCAACCCTTATCAAAAATCTCAACATTTTTTTTTTCAGAAACAAAGAAAAAAATATATCCTAAAATTTACATGAAATCTCAAGGGACTCTCTGAATAAGTCAAACAATCTTGAAAAAGAACAAAGTTGGAGGTCTCACACTTCCTAATTTCAGAACTTACTACAAAGCAACAGTGATCAAAACTATTTGACACTGGCACAAAGACAGACATATAGACCAATGGAATAGATTAGATAGCCCAGGAAAATAAACCATCACATATATGGTCAAATGACTTTCAACATGGGTGCCAAGACCATTTAATGGGGGAAAAGATAGTCTTTTAACATATATTGCTGGGAAATTGGCTATCCATATGTAAGGGATAAAGTTGGACTTTTAACTTATATTACATGCAAAAATTAACTCAAAATGGAATAAAGATATAAATGTAAGACTGAAACTATAAAACTCTTAGAAAAAACTTAGAAGAAAGCCACATAACATTGGATTTGGCAATGAATTCTTGGATATGACCTCAAAAACACTGGAAACAAAAGAAAAATAAGATACGTGGGACTTTATTCAAATTAAAAACTTTTGTGCATTAAAGGATACTATCAACAGACAGTGACTTCTAGTCAAGATGGAGGCATAGATACACACTCTGCATCTCCTCACAACTAAGAAGAAATTTACAACCACCTCAAAACTAAAAAAAAAAACAAAACAAACAACAACAACAACCAAAACCCCAGAAAATCGAAACTACAGGGCAGTTCAGCAAAGAAATAAAGAAGAAATAATATTCCAGAAAGGTAGGAGGGGTAGAGCCAGGACAGAGAGAAAGAGGAGCAGAGCAGTGGCTGTGAGGGTAGTGCTTGGTAGGCATGCAGCTGGTGGGCACAGCTAGCAGTACAGTGACTATAGCCATGGCAAAAAACACAGTCATACATCTTAAATCTGAGAAGTGACCTCAGCCCCAAACCAGACAGATCCCAGCCCCAGACTAGACCAAGTAGCTTGCAGTTCCAGTGCCAGGGAAAATAGAGCCACATTGCGTCTGACTGTGAAAACTACTGGGGGTTGGGACGGAGGAAGAAGCTACCAGTCTCAAAAAGGAGGCAGCTTGCTTAGTACAGGAAGGGGGAGAAGTGCCTGGAGAAGCGGTGGCAACCAGCACTGTTCCCTCTCAGACCCCTCCCCCATATACAGTGCCAAAATGCTGTGAAACAGATGGCCAGCACTAATGAATAACTAAGGCTCCACCTCTTATAATGTAAAAGGTGCAACAGCCCTACACAAATCACAGAGGCAAACACAGAAAGCTGTCAAGATGAGGAGACAGAGGAGTACAGCCCAGAAGTGGGAACAGATCAAAGTCCCAGCGACACGACTAAGTAATAAGCAGATAGCGAACCTAACAGATGAGGTAGCAACTTAACAGATGCACAGTTTAAGGCATTGGTAATAAAGATGCTCACAGACTTGACAGAAAAGATGAAACAGGATGGGGAAAGAATGAAGGCTATCCTGGGTGAAATGAAGGAAAATCCACATGAAACAAATGGTGAAGGAAAGGAAACCAGAGTTCAAGTCAACAAATTGGAACATAAGGGAGAAATAAAAAGTCAACCAGTACAGAGGGAGGAAATAAGAATTGAAAAAAAATGATGAGAGGCTTAGAAACCTTTGGGATAGCTTTAAATGTGCCAACACCCAAATCATAGGGGTGCAAGAAGGTGAAGAGCGCAAGAAATTGAAAAATTATGCAAAAAAATAAAATAAAATAACGAAGAAAAACTTCCCAAATTTTGTGAATGAAATCGACATATGGGACCAGGAAGCACAGAGAGTCCCAAACAAACTAGACCCAGGGAGGACCACACCAAGACACATCATAATAAACATGCCAAAGGTTAAGAATAAAGAGAGAATCTTAAAAGCAGCAAAAGAGAAGAGAATTACCTACAAAGGGGTACCTATAAGACTGTCAGCTAATTTATCAAAAGAAACTTTGCAGGCAAGAAGGGACTGGCAAGAAATATTCAAAGTGATAAAAAGCAAAGACCTACAACCAAGATTACTCTATCCAGCAAAGCTATCATTCAGAATGGAAGGGCAGAGAAAGTGCTTCTCAGACAAGGTAAAGCTGAAGGAGTTCATCATCATCAAGTCATTATTATATTAAATGTTAAAGGGACTTTAACATTTAAGAAAAAGAAGATCAAAACTATGAACATTAAAATGAAAACAGTATCACAACTATCAATAACAGAAACTAGGGTATGGAAACAAAGGCAGAGTAAGCAAACAACCATAGTGGGAACAAAATCATTGGTATGGGGAGCATAGTGGGGGTCAGCTGGGAAGGAAAAGAGGGGAGAGGGAGGGAAATAGTGCAGGAATTAAGAAGCATATATAATGGTGTAGCCACTATGGAAAATAGTATGGTAGTTCCTCAAACAAATTTAAAAAGTAAAATTATCATGTAATCCAGCACTTCCACTTCTGAGTATATACCCAAAATAATTAAAACAAGCTCTCAAAACAATATTTTGTATAACCATACTTATAACAGCATTATCCACAATAGCTAAAATATGGAAATAATCTAAGTGTACATCGACAGATGAATTAATAAAAAATATGGTTTATTATTATTTAGTCTTTAAAGGGAAGCAAATTTTAACATATGCTACAACATGGATAGGCTTTACAGGTGTTTTGTGATGTTAAATAATCCAGTTACAAAAAGACAAATACTGTATGATACCACTTATATGGGATACCTAGAGTAGTCAAATTCACAGAGAAGAAAGTAGAATATGGGCTGACAGGGCTGCAGAGAAGAGGAAATGGGAAGTTATTGGTTAATGGGTGCAGAATTTCAGTATGGGAAGATGGAAAATTTCTGGAGTTAGATAGTAGTGATGGTTGCACACAATATGAAAGTACTTTAAATTATTTTTCTTTTTTTAATTGTTGTTCTATTACAGTTGTCCCAATTTCCCCCCATTGCTGTCCCCTGCTCTACCCACCACACACTCCCAAAGTCAAGACCAACTATGTTGTCCATGTCCATGGGTCATTTATACCTGTGTTTTGACTAGACACTTCCCCCTCCTCCCTCCCTGCTGGTCATTGTCAGCCTGTTCTTGTTTCCATGCCTCTGGTTCTTTTTTTCTCATTTGTTTGTTTTCTTCATTAGGTTTCTCTTATAAGTGAGATTATATGGTATTTTTCTTTTGCTACCTGGCTTATTTTAATTAGCATAATACTTCCCATTTCCATCCATGCTGTTGCAAAAAGTTGGAGTTTCTTCTTTCTGCTGCATAGTATTCCGTTGTGTAAATGTACCATAGCTTTTTGATCTACTCATTTACTGATGGGTACTTAGGCTGTTTCAAGCATTTGGCTATTGTAAATAGTGCTGCTATGAACATAGGCATGCATATGTCCTTTGAAATTTGTGTTTCAGGATTCTTTGGGTATAATCCCAGCAGTGGAATCACTGGGTCAAAAGAGAGTTCCATTTTTAGTTTTTTTGAGGAAATTCAATACTGTTTCCCACAGTGGCTGCATCAGTCTGCATTCCCACCAGCATCCTTTTCTCCACATCCTTGCCAGCACTTGTTCATTGATTTATTAATGATGGCGATTCTGACCAGTGTGAGGTGCTATCTTACTGTGGTTTTGATGTGCATCTCTCTGGTGGCCAGTGATGTTGAGCATTCTTCCCTATGCCTATGGACTCTCTGTGTGTCCTTCTTGGAGAAGTGTCTGTTCAGGTCCTTTGCCCATTTTTTAAATTGGATTGTCTCCTGGAGTTGAGTCATATGAGTTCTTTATATATTTTGGAGATCAAACTCTTCTCTGAGGTATCATTGGAAAATATGTTTTCCCATACGGTTCATTCCCTTTTCATTTTCATCATGTTTTCTTTAGCTGTGCAGAAGCTTTTAAATTTGATGTACAGTAGTCCCTCTCTATATGGTGGTTCACTTATCGTGGCCTCACTGTATCATGGGATTTTTAAAAATATTATATTTAATTATTTATCACGGATTTTTTGCTATATCGCAGGATTTTGTGGTACTGTACAGTAAATGCTAAAATAAATGTAAGGTTCTTACTTTGTGGATTTTCACCTATCGCAGGGGGGGGAGTCTAGAACATAATACCTACAATAAGTGAGGGATCACCATAGTCCCATTTGTTTATTCTTTCCTTTATCTCCTTTGCCTTAGAGGATTTATCAGTGAAGGTATTGCTGCATGGGATATCAGAAATTTTACTGCCTAAGTTTTCCTCTAGGATTTTATGCTGTCACAGCTTATGTTTAAGTCTTTTATCCATTTTGAGTTTATTCTGGTGTATGGTGTAGTTTCATTTTTTTTTTTTGCATGAACCAGTGCAGTTCTACCAACACCATTTGTTGAAGATGCTATTTTCACTCCCTTTTATGCTTCTGTCCCCTTTGTCAAATATTCACTGACCACAGAGCCTTGGGTTTATTTCTGGGCTCTCTATTCTGTTCCATTGATCAATGTGCCTGTTCTTGTGCCAGTACCAGGCTATCTTTGCCCTGGCTGGTTTGGCTCAGTGGATTGAGCGTCGGCCTGCGAGCTAAGTGTCGCTGGTTCGATCTTCCAGTCAGGGCACATCACATCAGAGAAGGAAAACTCTGACTCCAAAAAACCTCCACTGCCTTCCGGCATACCTCTTCAGGGGAAAGGCTAAGGGAGTAAACCCCAACAGAAAATCTGGAGCCGGAGTCCCTAAGGCGGTTTGACGTTGTAGTCAACACCGGCAACTCCTGCGGCGCACCTGAAGCCAAGCTGTATTGACTCCGTCTTTCCCTTGGACCCTTCAGCTGCGAAGAGTGGGGGGGGGGGAGTCTGCTGCATGGGCAACAGCAGACCCTCCATATCACCCTGCCCAGGCTCTGTAGCTTCAGCTTCACTGGAGAGGACACTCCAACATCATCGTAAGATGTCGACTCAACACGGGAGGAGACAGATACCGTGTCACTCCCGAGTCGGACTGCACAGCCATTCTCGGCGGTGCAGATAGACTTTTAAGAAGCTACACCATCGTCTCTCGAGACGGACGGCTGCCGACGACCAGGCTATCTTGGCCTTGTAACATAGTTTAATATCAGGTATTGTGATCCCTCCTACTTTGTTCTTTCTCAAGATTGCTGAGGCTATATGGGTTATTTTTTTATTCCATATAAATTTTTGAAACATTTGTTCTAGATCTGTGAAATATGCCATTGGCATTTTATTAGGGATTGCATTAAGTCTATAGATTTCTTTGAGTAGTATGGACATTTTAATGATTTTGATTCTTCCAATCCATGAACACTGTATATACTTCCATTTATTTGTATCTTCCTTAATTTCTTTCTTTGGTATTCTGCTGCTTTCTGAGTACAAATCTTTTACCTCCTTGGTTAAGTTTATTGCTAGGTACTTTATTTCTCTTGTTGATATAGTATATGGAATATTTTCCCTAGTTCCTCTTTCTGATAGTTCATTTTTGGGGTACAAAAATGCCTTTGATTTCTGAATATTGACTTTGTATCTCACTAGTTTCCAAAAGCCACTTATTAGGTTGAGTAATTTTTTTGTGTGGAGCCTATAGGGTTTTTTATGTATACTATCATGTTATCTGCAAATAATGACAGTTTTATTTCCTCCTTTACAATTTGGATGACCCTTATTTCTTTTCATGTCTGATTGCTATGGCTAGAACTTCCAATACTATACTGAATAAAAGTGGCAAAAGCAGACACCGTTGCCTTGTTCCTGATCTTAGGGGGAAAGCTTTTAATTTTTGCCTGTTGAGTATGATGTTGGTAGTAGGTTTCTCATATATGACCTTTATTATGTTGTGGTATACTTCCTCAATTCTCACTTTGCTGAGCATTTTTATCATAAATGGGTGCTATACTTTATCAAATGCTTTCTCAGCATCTATTGATATCATGTGATTTTGTCTTTCATTTTATTTATGTGTTGTATTACCTTAATTGATTTGCAATTATTAAATTATCCTTGCATCCCTGGGATGAATCCCACTTGATCATGGTCTATAATCTTTTTAATGTATTGCTAGGTCTGGTTTGCCAATATTCTGTTGATGATTTTAGCATCTATGTTCACCCGTGATATTGGCCTGTAGTTTTCTTTCTTTGTCATGTCTTGACATGGTTTTGGAATTAGGATAATACTGGCCTCACAGAAAGAGTTTGAGAGTCTTCCATCTTCTTGGATTTTTTGGAATAGTTTAAGAATGACAGGAGTTAGCTCTTTCCTAACTGTTTTGTAAAATTTGCCTGTGAAATTGTCCAGTCAAGGTCTTTTGTGTGCCAGGAGTTTTTAAATTACTGCTTCAATTTCACTAGTTGTTATTGGTCTATTCAAGCTTTGTGCTTCTTCTTGATTCGGTTTTGAAAGATTGTCTGTTTCTAGAAGATTCTTGATTTCACCCAGATTGTCCAATTTCTTGGTATATAGTTGTTCATAGTCATTTCTTACAATTCTTTGTATTTCTGTGGTATTGGTTGTAATTTCTCCTCTTTCATTAATGCTTTTATTTATTTGGGCCCTCTCTCTTTTTTTCTTGATGAGCCTGGTTAAAGGCTTGTCAATTTTGTTTATCTTTTCAAAGAACCAGCTCCTGGATTTATTGATCCTTTGAATTATTCTTTTAGTCTCTATGCCATTTAATTCTGCTCTCATCTTATTTTCTTCCTTCTACTTGCTCTTGGCTTTGTTTGTTGTTGTTCCTCTAGTTCTTGTAGATGTAGGGTTAGGTTGTTTATTTGAGATTTTTCTTTCTTTTCTTTTTTTTTTTTAGGTAGTCTTGTATTGCTATAAACTTCCCACTCAGGACTGTCTTTGCTGTGTTTCATAGGTTTTGGGTTGTTGTGTGTTCATTTTTATTTATTTTCAGAAACTTTTTGATACCTTCCTTGATCTCATTGTTAACCTATTTATTAAATAGCATGTTACTTAGTCTCCATGAATATGAATGTTTCTGAGTTTTTTCATTGAGGTTGGTTTCTGGTGTCAAGCCATTGTGATCTGAGACAATGCTTGATATGATTTCAATTTTCTTGGATTTGTTGAGGCTTGTTTTACGTTCTACCATTTGCTCTGTCTTTGAGAATGTTCCATGTGAACTTGAAAAGAATGCATACTTTGCTTCTTTGGGGTGAAAAGTTCTATATATATCAACTAAGTCCATTTGATCTAGAGTGTTGTTCAATGCCTCAATATCCTTGGTGTTTCTTTGATTGAAAGATCTATCCATCACTGACAATGTGGTGTTAAAAGTCCCCTACTATGAGTGTGTTGCTGTCTATATCCTTCCTGAGGTCTTTCAAAAATTTTCTTACAAATTTGGGTGTTCCTATGTTGGTTGCATATATGTTTATAAGGGTTATATCATCTTGATGGATTTTTCCCTTAAGTATTATGTAGTGCCCTTCTTTGTCTCTTTTTACAGCCTTTGCTGTGAAATTTTTTTTGTCTGATATAAGTATTGCTACCCCAGCTTTTTTTTTCATGTATGTTTCCTTGGAATATTTTTTTTTCCATTTCTTTACTTTCAGTCCATGTAGATCTATTTGTTCTGAGGTGGGTCTCTTGTAGACAGCACATATGTGGATCATATTTTATTATCCATTCAGCTACCCTCTCTCTTTGATTAGAGCATTTAATCCACTTACATTTAAGGTTATTATTAATAGGTACTTATTCATTGCCATTTTTCCCTTTGTACCTGTGTTCCTGTGTGTGTCTCTCTCTCTTCATCTTCTTAAAGCAGTCCTTTTAGCATCTCTTGCAATGCTGGTTTGGTGGAGATGTATTCTTTTATCTTTCTTTTGCCTGGGAAATTCCTTTTTTTGCCTTCCATTTTAAATGAGAGCCTTGCTGGATAGAGTAGTCTTGGTTTCAGGCCTTTGCTTTTCATTTCTTGGAAGATTTCTTGCCATTCTCTTCTGGCTTGTAATTTTTCTGTTGAGTAATCCACTGATAGCCTTATCAGAGCTCCCTTATTTGTTACTCATTGTTTTTTCTTGCTGCCTTTAAGATTCCCTTCTTGTCTTTAAATTTTGCCATTTTAATTATTATGTGTCTTGGAGTGGGCCTCTTTGGGTTGATCTTGGTTGGGACTCTCTGTGCTTTCTGGACTTGTGTGACTTTTTCTCTCATCAAGTTAGAGAAGTTTTCTGTTATTATTTTTTCAAACAGGTTTTCTATCCCTTGCTCCTCTTTTTCTCCTGGTATCCCTATGATACAGATATTATTACATTTTATGTTTTCTGCACCTCCCTTAAACCCTCTTCATTCTTTTTGAATCTTTTTGTTGTTGTTGTTGTTGCTCTGTCTGGGAGTTTTGTTCTGCCTTGTCCTCCAGTTCACCAATTCTGTCTGCTGCTTCATCTTCCCTTCTTTTAATTCATTTTACTGAGTTCTTCATTTCAGATATTGTATTCTTCATTTCCTTCTAATTCTTATTGATAGTTTCTATGTCTTTTTTCATGTTGTTTTGCAATAAGTTCCCTATAGCTTCCCTGGAGTTCTTTGTAGTTCTCACTGAGTTCATTAAGCATCCTTATAAGTGTAACAGAACCCACGGGCTGCCTCGATTGAAACAAAACCCATGGGCTGTTCAGCTATGAGGGGCCCAATTGCCTGCCACTAAAAGTATAACTCTTGATACCAGAGTTTGGTGAAAAGAAAAAGAATTGTTTATTTAAAGTTTATACAGATTTAGATTATTGGCAGATTTCTGCCGTTAAGTCTTATTTTCTTTAAAACACCCACAAACACAAAGTTCTGCCTCCCCCTGCCAAACCAGGCTAGTTTTAGAAAAGCCAGAGATACAATTTTCCTACTTCCCAGACACAGTTCAGTTTTACCAGGAGCTCATAATCATTCAAGCCTCATTGGGGAGGTTTTGCCTGTGTTGAGGTGTTCTCCAGCTCTTAATTCAGAACCACGTGGAGTTCTCAGCCTCCTTATAAACCACATGGAATTCTCCTTTACCTTTTAAAGCTGCATGTATCTCCTCTTCTAACTCCTTGCAAACCACATGGAGCACTCCCCCCAGTGGCCATTACCTTATTTTTAAATCCATGACCATGGCCTGTGATGCAGTGTGCAGGGTAACCTATTCTGATCATTCACAGAATCTTGTGCAGGTCCTGTATGCTTTTTCTTCACCATTCCATGGTCAAAACCCCTCCCATCTCCTTGGTGCCTTGGAAGAACTAAAGCCATTTGCATAACTAAGACATTAGCTATGAGCCATAGATATGCAAAGGCATCTTGAAACCTGTCCCCTTCCCCCACCCCCAAACTGCAGGCTCTGGAGAATTCTGGGGACCATGCTCTGTAACATAACCATTATTTTGAATTCAATATCTGATAGTTTGCTTGCCTTTATTTCATTTATCACTCTTTCTGGGAATTACTCTTTTCCTTTTGATTGAGGATTGTTTCTTTGCCTCCCCATCTTTGGCGAGTTTTTTTGTTTCTGCTTCTTAGATTCACTTGCTTTTATTCCTTGTCTTCATGTGACCTTCTGTGGTAGGAGATCTATGGGATTCAGTGGTGCAATCTCCTTCATCCCCTGAACTTGATGCTCTTGGGAAACCCTTTATGCCAATTATGTGGGCTCTCTGGTTGTACTTGGGTTTTGGCTGCTGTTGGGTTATTCCTTTGTGGGTCCTTACCTCCAGTTGGTGACTGAGAGTCACTCTGCCTCCCATGTCTTTTATGCTGTTGTACAGCTGCTGCTACTGTCTTCTCTTTCTTGCTCCCGCCCTGGTGATCTTGTATGGTGTCCCAGTTTGGCCCTAGGCAGCCTGTTCAAGACTACCAGGGATCCAGAGTCTATGGCTGTCTCCTTCAGTTGTTAATCTAGTCAATGTGTAATCAACAGTTTTGCTTAAGCAACACAGGTGGGGCAGAGTAATTCCTGAGGGTGGGGCTATTGCTTCCCCTCAGGATGATGCCACTTGGAGGGGAATTCTCTGTCTGAAAGAGATGGCTCCTGCAGTATGGGGAATAACTCAGATAAGGGAACCTGGCAGCTGCTCTCTCAATTCTCTCACCAAAGCTACCATCTTTAGACTCTCCTCAAACATCCCTAGTCAACTCTGCCACCCCCTTGCCAGAGCCCAGGGTAAGTGGCTACAAACAATATTTTATGCATTGGTTATTTAAGAGGCTCTCTGTGTCTCTAGCTATCTCTCACTGGCAGACAAAAACCCTGCTGGTTTTCACAGCTGGATGTTATCTGGGTTCCTTTCTTGCTCTGGTGCTGTAGGCTGGGGAGCCAAACTGGGGGTTTAGACCCCACACTTCTCAGGCAAACCCCCTGGCTGCTGAAATATTCCTCTGGAATTTCAACTGCCATCCATGGGAGCCCATTCAACCCTTTTATATTGCCTCTGCACTCTCTGCTAGTTACATTGTGGTGAAGTGGTTTCTTTTTTCTGCCTGTGGTTATAAGGCTTCTCTCCAGCTAGTGTTCATTTGGTTATTCTGGATGATTTCTCTGCAATTTAGTTGTAATTCCAGATTAGTTTTGGGAGGAGGTTAGCATAGCTTCCACTTAATCCTCTGATATCTTAGATCACGCTAGGGCCCAGTGCAGACACAGCATTAGATAGAAGCCCAGGCTTGACCTGAAAGAGATTCATTTCCAATGTGAAAGTATTTAATGCCACTAAACTGCACACTTAAAAATGAATTAAATGGGAAGTTTTATATCATGTATATTTTATCACAATACAAAGAAATTGTAGGCAACCTTAGAAGAATGGTTTAGGATTCAGTCATTTAAAGACCAGGTGCATCCTCTCTGATAAAGTAACATGAGAAGTCCTTCATAAGACATGAATCACATTTACCTTAGATATAAAGATATTATATAATCAAAATATGTTCTGATATCTGAATTATAAGCTAGAGAAATAAAAATAGGATATTAAAATTATTGTGTTGTTTTATTTCCATAATTATATTGTGGAAAGCATTAGAAACATGAATGCAAAATATTCAGAATTAAACATATTTTCAGAATTACCATTATCTAAAAGAAATTGTGGCAACAGAATATTTAGGAACAGATTCCAGAGAGAATACTCAGAAATATTTCTGATCTTTGAATTGTATTAAAACATTTCTGGGAATGTTGCCATCAAAGATTTATTCAAAATCCTTCTGGGCGATTGAGTAAATGTATTCAGAAACAGAAAGACAGAAAAATAATTGATCAAGGAAATTTTTTATATTTCTATGTAATATAGAATTTCTTCATAGTAATATTTACAATTTTATATTATATTTTTATATATTTTTTACATCTTTATGCTCTCCTATACCAGAATACAAGGTCTATGAAGATAGAGATCTTATCTATCCAAATTGCTATGTTCCACTATGTATACAACAAAGTCTACATATACAGTAGTCCCTCTCTATATCACGATTCACATATTGCGGCCTCACTGTATTGTGGGATTTTTAAAAATATTGTATTTAATTATTTATCACAGATTTTTTTACTATATCACGGGATTTTGCAGTACTGTATACATACATTGTTAAAGTTTCGTAGGTTTAAGAGTGTAGAATAAGTTTAAGAACATAAGTAGTGTTTATAAAAGTGTGGAAAAGGTTAATAAGGGAGTGGGAAATGTTAATAAGGGACTGGGAATGGTTTATAAGTGTGCGAGAAGGGTTTATAAAGCCTTAAAATATATATAAATACTAAAATAAATGTAAGGTTCCTACTTCACGGATTTTCACCTATCGTGGGGGGTGGGGTGTCTAAAATGTAATACCTGCGATAAGTAAAAGAATATTGTGGTAAACATTTCATATATACTTGCTGAATGAGTGAATACATGACATTTTATCTCCAACAGTACCTAACACAGTATCTTAGACATCACAGATAATATAGTTGTTGATCTAATTTTATATGTAAAATAGAAAATTGATAATATATGAGTTACAAGTTCATGATGGTCAAATAAGACTTAAGACACTATTGACTGTAAGATGAACAACTACTTTAGGAAAGTTTAAGAAAGAAAAAGTTTTGCTGATTAAGCCATAACCCACCATCAATTATAATAAACACAAATCTTGATTGCAGAGATTTTTAATGATGTGAAAAATGTGCATCTCAGGATTTAAGAATTATGGTATATAACATAGAATTTGTCCTAAGACCTATCGTAATATGTCTCTGTATTTATGGATATCTTGGATTGAAAAGAACCCTTAAGGGCATTAGTCTAAATTTTTATACACTGCTAAGGCAAAAATTTGTTCATAGAGTTGTAATTAAGGTTGGCATAAACCCAATTATGTTTAAGCAGCAGTGGAGATAAGGAAAAAAATAGAATTGAAATGCTTTCTCTCTTCAAACCTACTACTTTTATCAGTTTCCAGGGACACACGCTTTTGAGAAGAGAGAAGGAAGAAGTATAAGGGAAGCATGAAGGGAATATGGCAGGAGTGCTGATCAAATTTTACCTAAAGCTCACCTTGTGTGCAGTGACAGATGGGGACCCAAAGAGGATGCAAGGAGACAGCTAAAATGCTATTGCATCATTAAGCAATACTGGTAGCTTGGATTGCGATGGTAGATGGAGGTGGGGATGGAAAGAGGTGCACAGATTCAGGGGATATGGTGGAAACAGCATGGACAAAATTTAGAGATACATTACATTGTTTTTGTCCCCCTCTCCATCTTTTAAAATTGTTTGGCAAAGATTTGTAGTGATAAATGCCCCTGATTCCAAACTGAAATAACAACACACACTAGGAAACATTGCACTATTTAAAAAGCCCATATATTTGACTTAAGTTTATTTTAGTTAGCAGAAATAATGTTACTATACTTCTGAGGATATTTTACATTTTATTAATTTACTTTTTAACAATAGACCTTTTGATGCCAGAAAGAGTTCCCAGTGTCATATTGGCATAGAATGATAAAGGTGTGCTGTTTCTTAGAAGGGCCTGGCTTCAGAGGGCATTAAGAAGTTAAGGAGCACGTTTGCACTCTCACATGTGTCCTTTGTGTCTGTCACACTACTGTGGTCAGGTCTAAGTTGAAGTACCTTCTGTATGAATCCATGCGACAAATTCACATTATGCTGACTGAATTATCAGTCCATTTTTTCTGATACTCTAAAGTGCTAACATAGAAGAAATAACATAAAACTTCAAGTCTAGAAGTTGTTTGCACTATTATTATAAAAGGTAGACATTACTGTAAAGTAGATACCTCGAGAGTTCTACCTCAATCACCTTCTGTGTATGCTTTTGTTCCTTTCCCTTGCATTACACATTATCTTATTGTATTTTGACCTAGATTATGAATAGGTATAAAGACCAAGGGTAAATTGAATAAAATTACATTTGTGTGTGTTTTTGCAGTTTAAGGGAAAGACTTTCAAGTAGAAAAAATTTATTAGCATAGTTTCTATTGAGTATAAAATGATGTAGCAAGTTAAAAACAAGGCCAAATTTATATTTTATAGTAATCATGTGTATATATAGTACTTATATAGGAAGTAGGAAATGCTAGAGACAATCCATTCCATGTTCTTTTTATTGCCAAAAACTTAAGTCACATCTGATGAAGTGAAGAAAACTTTCAAAGAACCAAGACCTGTAAGTGAAGGACTGAATTTGTATGATAAATGAAAAGCATGCATTGAGTCCTCCAACAGTTCATTCCATAGGAGACCAGAATAGATATCCATACCGCTGGGGTAATATACAATTGGATATTTTTACTTTCTTTATCCCTAATTATATTCTCTTTAAAGTTAAGGATTCTGGCTTCTACCTCATTCCACCTCCTCTCAGTTTTTCATCTTTACTTACAAAAACACTTTAAATAGAAACATTTAGTTCTATGTAGGCTTCAGAAAAAAACATTTTTGAAGGGGATTAAGCTCTTTGCTCTATGAACATCTGTTGTAGATTGAATTATGTCTTCCCAAAGGCATATTGAAATCCTACTCTCTAGTATCAATGGAGGTGAGAAATTAGGGCGGTTAAAAATGTCATCAGTTAGGTTAATATAAATTTGTACTAAAATATGATGGGCTGCTATCTTTATCAGAAGAGAAGATGCACATAGACACAGACACATGAGAGAAGAACCCTGTATGAGGCAGAGATTGAAATGCTGCAGCCAAGAAACACCCTGGATTGCTAGACAACCACCAAAAACTGGGAGCAACAATGAAAGATTCTTTGCTACAGATTTCAGAGGGAGCATGGACCTGCCAATGCCTAAATTTTAGACTTCTAGACTCCAGAACTGTGCAACTATACATTTCTGTTGTCACCCAGTGTGTGGTACTTACTAAGGTAGCTATAGGAAGCAAACACCAGGTCTGTCCAGAAAGTATTGAGCCATGTACTATGAAAAAGAGGCATTTATTAAAGAAGATACAAGAATCATTGTTCATAGAACAATGATGCCTCAGTCACCTTCAAAGTAGGCACTTTGGGACCTCACACAATTCCAATTGCTATTAGCTGCCCCATCATATCTTTCTGAATCTCATCAATGGTCTGAAATCTCTTGCTTTTCAAAGGTGATTTTAGTTTTGGAAAAGCCAGAAGTTGCAGGGTGCCAAATCTGGGCTGTAGTGGGACTGAGTCACTTGGGTGATCTGATGTTTTGTTAAAACACTCCGCATGATATGTAATGCATGAGAGGGCATGTCATCCTGATGAAACTGCCAATCAACAGTCATCCATAACTGCAGTCTTCTGAATCATCTGAATAGTTTCCTCAGAGAAATGTTCAAGCTTAGTGCAAAATTTGATGCAGATTCCTTGCTCTACTCACTCAGTCATTGTGAATGTGATAGCCACACATGTTCTCTCAGTAGAGTCTACAGTCCCCACTGACTAGTACAGTGAAGTCATCATTGTTCACACATGCACATTCCAGTCCACTCTCCTTGGCTGCCAGGTTACATCAATGTCATGTAAACCATTCTCGTTATATTAACAATGGCTGGACTTTTTCCAGACAGGATTCATTTACCATCCATTATCCATCTATCTACCTCTGTGTACACTCTTTCAAACAACATTTATTTAGCACTTACTGTGTACTAGGCCCTCTGCATAGTGGTTCTGATGAAATGAGAAATAAGCTAGCTCTGGTCCTAAGGAATTTTAAGAATCAAGAGACAAGTTACTTGGCAATGCAGAGAGGAGGGTCTTACTCTTCTTGGTGCATGGAGATGGGAGTGGGGTGTTGGCCATGGAAGTTTTAATTAAAAAGAGACTTAAAGTGTGAGTAGATGGCTATGGTAAAAAGTTCCCATGTGAAGTATAAGAATATAAAATTCAGTGTTGAAAAGGAATTTAGGCTTGACTCCACCTAATCTTATAGCTATAAATCACACTAGGAAACAGTAAGGCCCTTACAGTTTGTGACCAGCCCAACATCACACTGCCAGTGGTAGACCTATGATGAGTGTTACTGAGAAGAGAACCTGCTCTATGCTATGCATAGGACAAATGTTTTACCTGCACTATCTCCCTTAGCCCTCACCTCAGCCCTCATTTCACAAACTAGGAATCTCAAGGTCCAGGAGGTGAAGTGATTTGCCCAAGTAAAATGAATTATTTATTAAATGGCAGAGCCTAGATCAGAGCTAGGTCTGCTTCAAAACTGTAGGCCACTGCATTTTTCAATATTCCATAGGTTTTAAAACTCTCCCATAACAATTTATAAAATATCCAATTAAAATCAGATAGTTCCTTGTAATATAAATTAAAACTCCTAGAATGAAATTAGAAATGTAATTGTGCCTTTAGGTCTCACATTCTTTTAGCTGCAACAGAATGTACTATTTATAAATCATGTGAGTGATACAGGAATATTCATGTATTCATATAAATATTGAAAGTAAATTACCATTTCTATTGTCATTATAATCATCATAGATATGAAAAAGTTTTATTTCTCTTTCAGATTTTAGAGGAAGAAAACTCTAATAAAATTATTGTTCCACATTGATGTGCAGAGTAGTTCTGATATTAATATGATTTATTCCCATGAATATTTCCAAATTTATTTCAAATACATATTAATGATCTTAGAATTCATATATATATGTACAATTTATATAGAGGAAGAAGAGCTCTAAATTATTCACCAAATATTGTCATCCTAGGGTTGGGGGCATTTCTTGAAGTTTAAAGAAGCAAACTGAGGACAAATGAAAGTAATTCTACTTTCTACAGAAATAGTAAATTTATGGATGCATTGTCTCAGAAAGTAAAGATAGTTGAAACTAAAATTTATATACTATCACCACATTCTGGGACTACTCATTCTGGATTATCATTAGAAATAGGGCTGGGATGTATACAAAAGTCTTGTAAAAACAACTGGGAAGGAACTACAGAGAACCTTGACACTGAAACAACTCCAGCTTAACCCTCAGTTGATGGCTTCCTCCAGAACTTCTTGGGTCTATTAACTGAGCCCACCTTAGTATCTACCAAATGTGGGTCACTTCAAAGACATCTACACCTTTGAAATATATAGACAATGGAAGAAAATCTTAAAAAAATAGAATTCTTTTTCTGACCTTCTTGAAGTCTATCTTTCTAAACTTTATTTTCTGAAGTGCAACCTCTTTTCAGTGTCCCTGATTCTGGGAAATGATCACACCTTCCAGGATGAGGCATCTCAAGGCATTCATTAGATTCTACAGGGATACAATGCAAATATCTTACATTTACATAAAAGAGTCACACAGCAACCTATGCCTATGGTGGAGGGAGTTACTTACAGTGTAAGGAGGGTCAGATTTTCACAAATTTTATTTGTTCAACAGAATCAACACTGGGGAAAGTCAACATGGCTCCTCTTACATATCACCTAAGAGTTTCAGGTCATAGAATTTGTCCTTAAGTATGTATTTCTTCACTGAACTCTCATAAAAAATGTAAATAGTAGGTATATTATTTGACTAAAAAATACGTAATAGAAATCAACTTCTTCATCTTATGTTTGGGTCACATAAAGTTCAACTCAGTTCTCTTATCTGAGTTAAAAATGATTCTCTTAATCTATCATTGGTCTAGTGTCTACGGTAGGTATCTCTTTTCAACAAAGGTTTGAAATATTCTAAAGTGTTTTTTAAAAATAGCTTCTGGGTTTTCAGCCTTGAATAATGTTTTTGTTGTTGCTGGATTGTACAGGTTGAGTTTCGTAGAACTTCTTGTTAATATTTTAATTACTTTATTATTTTTAGTTAATTTTTTTGTACATCTGGAGTGAATTATCTCCTATATCTAAGTTGGAGGCTGACTTTTATTTTCTTTCAGATAGATAACTTTTATGTCAACATTATTTATTAATAGACCAACTCTCCCATGGAATTAAACATTTTTCATGTACTAATTCTTATTTATTGATGTCACTTTTTGCTCCTTATTATATCTCACTGATGCATTTTCTATTCCCACACCAACTTCATCTTGTGCTGATGGCAGTGGCCTTACTCTATGTATTAATACCTGGTCTGCTGCTACCATGAGAGGTACTCTCAGATCTCCGTAGGGAAGACTTTGCCAGTCAGCTGTGAGGAGCACAGCCAACTGACAGTAGTAGTGTTGGAGCTAGGCAGCCCCAGCTGATGACTGACCCAGCAGAAGTACTAAGGCCGGTCCATTTTCTGTCTGACATAGTACACCTCCAATGTCAAAGCATTTGTTGTTCCAAGCTTGCCACTGAGTTGGCTGGGACTCAGTCACATCTGCAGAGTAGTCAGAGGCTCTTCCTGTCCCTGTCCTTAAACATGTGTCAGCTCTAATCAGGGCCGGGGGTTTTCCCTGCCCAACCCTGCTTCCTCTTCTTCACAGGCATTCCTCACTCCCCCTTCCCTTCACCAGATTAACCTCATGTGCTCCTAACTCTGTCTCAGTGTTGGCTCTTCAACAACTCACACTGATACCTAGCACCACTTATTTATCTCATTCTTCTCTTGGCTAGTCTTGGTCTTTTATTTTTCCATGTAAACATTATCAGTATATTATAGAATCATCTCCTTCCTCCAAAAAAGTTGGGATTATAAATTGAATTGCATTAAATTTATGTATTAATTTTGAGGAAATTGATAAAAATTTTAATTACATAAATATGTATTTATTTATGTAAAAACAATGTATTTGCTTAATGTTTATATCTCCCATTAAACTGTAAGCTTCATGAGGATAGGTACATTATTTTGTTCACCATTCTGTACTCAATGCATATCATAGTGCCTGGTATATAATGGATACTCTGTTAGTATTTGCTGAGTAAATGGAATAACCAACATCTAAGACCCATCACATCAAAAGGTGAACAATGACATTTTAAGGCAAACACTATATGGTCAATACAGTAGTTGTTACTAATAACATTCTTTGCTAATCAAGCAGTATACAATGAATGCATTTATACTTTCTATAGCCGAGTACCTAATAGAAATGAATTTTTAATTTTAAAAACTCATTTTATATATATTGTTCAAAGTTGAAATACATTTACCCATTAAAACAATACTTATAAATAGAAGTTAAATCCCTAGCTTATTCTATAGTCTATACGACCCTCAAAACTATATTTTGGATTAAACAGGCTTCTGTGAACCTAATTACTATTTGTAAAAGTACTATAATAAAGATAAAATATTAACAAATTTAATGTGGAAGCCAGGGCATATCTCTCCCACCATTTCTAACACTTATAAAAAGAGGAAAAAGAAACATAGTATAGAAGAGAACAAGTTAAAATTATTTCTCCTTTGCTTAGTAGCCAAAAGACTTTGCAAAATTTACCTTTATATTTCTAAGCTTCGTTTCTGTAAGAATCTGTAGTAACAACATTACTTTCAGCATTAATTCTTAACCAGGTGAGTGAGCATGCATCCATTATCACCTGGAGAGGTCTTTTGCTTTGTCTTGTTTTTAACCACAAATACAAGTGCCTGGATCTCAAGCTGGGAGGCAACCCAGGTGTGTAAATTTAAAATTCTGCTCAGCTGATTCTGATGTTGACTCATCAGTCAGGAAAGTCCAGGTAATGCTGCAGTAATAAAGGAATCCTAAATTTCCTGTGGCTAAACATGTAAAAATTTCTTTCTTTCTTATATTACATGTCCATTGTGGTTGTAATGGAGAGGGACGCTCTGCTCCACAGTCATTCAGAAGTCAGATCACCGGGGCTCCACTGTGAAACATTCTCATCATCACGTCAAGGCAAAAGAGGAATATCATGGCCAAAACTAGTTCCATGACCCTATTCATCTGCCAGAGAGTGAGGAGAGGCACTTCTGTGTGACAAGAAGTAGGAAGAACCCTGTACTATTGGGCAGTAGTAATATCTACACATAGATGTTTTTAAAAATGAACTAATTTAATTCTCTAATTAAATGAAATACTACAGAGAGAATCTAAGAGGTGGAGGAGTAAGTGGAAGCTACATTAACCACCTCCAAGAACCAATCTGGAATTACAACTAAATTCCAGAGAAATCATCCAGAATAACCAAATGAACACTAGCTGGAGAGAAGCCTTATAACCACAGAGAGACAGAAGAAACCACTTCACCACAATGTGACTGGTAGGGAGTGCAAGAGGGCTGGCCGGTCTACCATGGGTGGCAGCTGAAATTCCAGAGGGCTATTTCAGCAGCCAGGGGCTTCCTGCTGAGACGTGTGGGGTCTAAACCCCAAGCGCAGCTCCTCAGCCTATAGCACCAGAGCTGGAAAGGAACGCAGTTAACATCCACCTGTGAAAAGCAGCAGGGTTTCTCTCTGACAGGGAGAGATGGCTAGAGATACAGAGAGCCTCTTACATGGCCAATGCATAAAATATTATTTGCAGCCACTTATCTTGGGCTCCAGCAAAGGGGTGGCAGAGTGGACTAGAGATGCTTGAGGACAGTCTAGGGTTGAAGGCTCAAGGGAGAGAACTGAAGGAACTGCCACCATGATCCTTGTGCTGAGTTATTCTCCATATTGCAGTAGCCATCTCTCTGAGGCAGAGCACTCCTCTCTAAATAGCATCAGTCTGAGGGGAAGAAATACCCCTGCAGCAGGAATTACTCTGCCCCACACTGTGGTTCTTAAACCCAGCTGCTGATCACAGCTTGATGAGGTTAACAACTGATCAGCTTGATGGCTGATTAGTTTAACAACTAAGGTAGAAATACAAGCAGCAGCCAAAATGAAAAGATAAAGAAACAGACTCCAGATGAAAGAATTTGAATTCTCCAGAAGAACTAGATGAAATGAAGGCAAACAATCAGCATGAAAAAAGACATAGAAACCATAAAAAAGGACAAGTAAGAAATAAAGAATGCCATATCTGAAATAAATGACACTGGAGGGAATAAACAGCAGGTTAAATGAAGCAGAAGATTGAATTAGTGTCTTGGAAGACAAAGTAGAAAAAACATGCAGGCAGACTAGCAAAAGGAAAAATAATTTTTTTAAGTGAGGAGAGCTTAAGAAACATTTTGGACAACATGAAGTGTCACAGCATCCACATCATGGGAATACCAGATGGAGAAGAGAGCTAGCAAAGGATTGAGAACTTATTTGAAAAAATAATGACCAAAAACTTTCTTAATCTGGTGAAGGAAAAAGGCAGCCAAGTCCAGGAAGCTCTGAGAGTCCAAAACAAGTTGAATCCAAAGAGACCTACACCAATGCACATCATAATTAAAACGACAAGGCTTAAAGACAAGGAGAGAATCCTAAAAGCTGAAAGAGAAAAGGAGATAGTTACCTGTCATCCCTGTCATCTGATTTCTCAACAGAAACATTTCAGGCCAAAAGAGAGTGGTGTGAAATATTCAAGGTGATGAAAAACAGGGACCTACAACCAAGGCTACTTTACTCAGCAAGGTTATCATTTAAAATCAAAGGAGAAATAAGAAGCTTCCCAGACAAGAAAAAGGTAAAGGAGTTTGTTAACATTAAACCAGTACTGCAACAAATGTTAAAGGGTTAGCTTTAAGAAGAAGTAATAGAAAGAAGGAAAAACAGAGGAAAACAGTCTAACAATAAAATGGCACTACATATCTGTCTATCAATAATCACCTTAAATGTAAATGGCTTAAATGTTCCTACCAAAATACAGAGGACAGCTGAGTGGATAAGAAAACAAGACTCATTTCAGATTGAAAGATACATACAGACTAAAAGTAAAAGGTTGGAAAAAGATATTTTATGCAAATGGAAAAGAAATAAAAGCTGGGTCGTAGTACTTATCCAACAAAATAAACTTCAAAACCAAAGCTATAGTAACAAAGAAAAACACTACATAATGATAAAAGGAACAATCCAACTAGAGGCTATAACCCTAGTAAACCTTTATGCACCCAACATAGGAGCACCTAAATATGTAAAGCAAATCTTGATGGACATAAAGCGAGAGACTGATAGAAATACAATCATAATTGGGAATCTTATTAATGGACAGGTCTTTAAGGCAGAAAGTCAACAAGGAGGCAGCAGCCTTAAATGACACGCTAAATCAAATGGATTTAATTGTGATTTTCAGATCATTTCACTCCAAAGAAGCAGAATAAACATACTTTTCAAGTGCACATGAAACATTATCTAGGATAGACCACATGTTAGGACATAAAACAAGTCACAATAAATTTAAGGAGATTGAAATCATATCAAGTACCTTCTCTGACCACAATGCTATGAAACTAGAAATCAATCACAAGAAGAACACTGAAAAACACACAAAGACATGGAATCTAAATAATATGTTATTAACCAATGAATGAATCAACAACAAGAACAAAGAAGAAATCAAGATACCTTGAAACAAATGAAAATGAGGACACAATATTAGAAAATCTGTGAGACACTAGGAAAGTGATCCTAAGAGCAAAATTCATATCATTACAGGCTTATCTGAAAAAGCTCAAAAAAAAAAAAAAAAAAAAAAAAAAAGAAAAGAAAAAGAAAAAGAAAAGATCTAAGTTCACACTTAAAGGAACTTGAAAAAGAAAAACAGACAAAGCTCAATGTACACAGAAGGAAGAAAATAATAAAAATTAGAGCAGAAATAAGCAAAATAGAGTCTAAAAAAAATTAAAAAGTCAATGAATCCAAGAGGTGGTTCTTTGAAAAGATAAATAAGATTGACAAACCTTTAATCAGAATCACCAGGAAAAAAAGATGAAGGACTCAAATAAGTAAAATCAGAAATGAAAGAGGAGAAATAACAACTGACTCCAAAGAATTACAAAGGATTGAAAGAAAACATTCTGAACAATTATATGCCAACAAACTTGACAACCTGGATGAAATGGATAAATTCCTAGTAACATTCAATCTTCCAAAAATAAATCAGGAAGAATCAGAGAATATGGATAGACAGAGTACACCTAATGTAACTAAAGCAGTGATAAAAAAAAATTTTTTTTTAAATCACTAACAAAAGCCCTGCATGAAATGACTTCACAGGTGAATTTTACCAAACATTCTGAGAACTAACAACACTCCTTCTAAAACTATTTCATAAATTTCAAGAGAAGGAAAGGCTTCCAAACTCATTTTGTGAGACCAGCATTATCCTGATTCCAAAACCAGATAAAGACACTACAAAGAAAGAAAATTATAGGCCAATATTCCTGATGAACATAGATGCTAAAATCCTCAACAAAATATTAGCAAACCAAATATAGCAATGCTTCAAAAAGATCATACACATGATCAAGTGGGATTTATTCTGAGAATGCAACATTGGTACAACATTCACAAATCAATAAATGTGACTCACCACATAAACAAAATAAAGTATAAAAACCACATGATCATATCAATACATGCAGAAAAAACTTTTGATAAAATCTAGCATCCATTTATGATCAAAACTCTTAGCTAAGTGCGAATAGAGGAAACATACCTAAACATAATGAAGGCCATATATGACAAACCCACTGCCAGCATCATACTCAATGGGCAAAAACTACAAGCATTCCCCTTAGGATCAGGAACAAGACAGGATGTCCACTTTCTCCTCTCTTATTCAACATAGTACTGGAAGTCCCAGCCACGGCAATCAGACAAGAAGAAATAAAAGACATCCAAATTAGAAAGGAAGAAATAAAACTGTCTTACTTTTCAGATGACATGATACTATACATAAAGAACCCCAAAGATTCTGCCATAAACTACTAGATATTATTAATGAATTAAGCAAAGTAGCAGGATACAAAATTTATATCCAGAAATCAGTTGCATTTTTATATGCCAATAATGAACTAACAGAAAGGGAAATTAAGAAAACAATCCCATTCACAATTGCTTCCAAAAGAATAAAACACCTAGGAATAAACCTAACCAAAAATGTAAAAGACCTGTACCTGGAAAATTATAAGATATGAAGAAAGAAATTGAAGGAGATACAAATAAGAGGAAGCACATACTGTGTTCCTGGATAAGAAGGGTTAATATCATTAAAATGTTCATACTACGCAAAGCAATCTGTAGATTCAATGCACATCTTATCAAGATTCCAATGGTGTATTTCACAGAACTAGAACAAATATTTCAAAAATTGGAACCACAAAAGGCCCTGCATAGCAACAGCAATCCTGAGAAAGAACAACAAAATTGGAGGAATCATGCTACCTGAAATATGAAACTATACTATAAGGCCATAATAATAAAAATAGCAGGGTACTGACATAAAAAGAGACACAGATCAATGGAATAGAATAGAGAGCCCAGAAATAAACCCACATCTTTATAGTCAATGGTTATTTGACGGAGGAAGTAAGCATCTACGATGGGCTAAAGATAGTTAATTCAATAAATGGGAAAATTGGACATATATGTGCAGAGAAATGAAACTAGACCACCTTCTTATAACACACAGAAGTATACTTTCAAAGTGAATAAAAGACTTAAATGTTAGAACGGAAACCATAAAAATTGTAGAAGAAAACATGGGCAGCAAAATCTCAGTCACTGCTTGTAGAAACTTTTTATCAGATATATCTGACCAGGCAAGGAAAATGGAAGAAAAACTAAACAAATGAGACTACATCAAACTAAAAAGATTTTGCACAGCAAGGAAATCATTAACAAAATAAAAATACAACTTACAGAATGGGAGAACATATCTGCTTATACATCTGAAAAGGGGTTAATATCCAAAACTTATTAAGTACTTAAAAATCAGCACCAAAAAACCAAACAACCCAATTAAAAAATTGGCAAAGAACCTGAATAGACACTTCTCCAGTGAGTATGTACACATAACCAGTAGACATATGAAAAGATGCTCAGGGCCACTAATCATCAAATAAATGCAAATTAAAACCACAGTGAGATACCATCTCACACCTGTCAGAATATCTGTCACCAATAAATCAACAAACAAGTGCTGGTGAGGATGTGGAGAAAGGGGAACCCTTTTGCACTGTGGGTGGGATGCAGATTGGTGCAGCCACTGTGGAAAGCATTATGGAGATATCTCAAAAAATAAACAATGGATCTGCCTTTTGACCCCAGTGATCCCACTTCTGGGACTATATCTAAAGGAACCCAAAACACTAATTCGAAAGAACATAAGCACCCCTATGTTCATTGCAGCATTATTTACAGTCACCCAGGTATGGAAGCAGACCAAGTGTCCATTAATAGGTGAGTGGATAAAACAACTATGGAACACTTACAGTTTGGAATTCTACTCAGCCATAAAAAAGGAGAAAATTGTAACCTTTGCAACTGAATGGATGGACCTGGTGAATATTATGCTAAGTGAAATAAGCCAGTCAGAAAAAGACAAATAGCATATGATTTCACTCATATGTGGAATCTAATGAGCAACTAAACTAACAAGCAAAACAGACAGACTCATAAATGAAAAGCAGATGACAGCTAGTTGAGGGGACAGTTAGGGGGTAGAGGGATTGAGCAAAAAGGAAAAAGGACTCATGGACATGGACAACAGCATGGTGATTGCTGGGGTAGGGGGTATAAGGGGAATGAATGATAATGGAAAAAATAAAGATTAATTTTTTTAAAAGATTAGAGGTGACTGTTCTAAAAGGGACTACAATGATCCATATTTTGTACATTAGTAATCAGTTCACTTTAAAACTTCAAACTAAATTTTAAATGCTGGATATTTTATCTGCTATGCATTAACCTTTATAAATTGTTACTAAATTAAAATAAATGAATGAATGAAAAAGAAAAGTTTCATACAAAAACAATGAAATACTATAAGTAAGGTTTATTACTTTGCTGTTCAACATGGTAACCACTGCACATATATGGTTATTTTAAATTAAAGTAATCAAAACTAAATAAAATTAAAAATGCATTTTCTCAGTCACAGTAGCCACATTTCAAGTACACAGTAGTTGCATGGGGCTAGTGACTGCTCTATGAGATGGCTCAGATGTGAAAGATTTCCATTACTTCAGAAGAAAGTCCTATCAGACAAGGCTGGTCTAGCACACAGTCAGTCTCCTTTCCCTTGTATACCATAATTCTAACGTTATACCAACACTCAAGCCTCTGTGTGAATAAACACCTCTGACAACAGTGCTCAGAAATTTTCCCCAAGAAAAGATGTTTGTAAACTAAGCATTCCTAAGTCAGAGAATGTAGAATGGGTCTGGAGGAAGGCTATGGCACATCTCAGGCTAGGAAAGCTAATGTTGAAAGGATAGACCAGAAGAGAACAGATAAACACAAAAAGCGTCACGTGGAAAACTTCTGGGTCATAATGGGGATAAAAGTGGTTGTAAAGCAAATCTGTAAGTATTATATTATGATTAAATAAGTTGAAAAGGCAGGAAGGACTGATTTTACATACTTTTACAAATAGAAATCCTATGCAGAGTAAGTGAACTGACCTCCATGTCTACTGAAAATGGAATAAAAAATTTTTGGCTGAGGAATTTTATTTATACATAACACAGGATGCATTAAAAGTAAAAAAAAAAAAAAAAACAACAAAATTGCAAATACTCATCCACAGTATTGTAAAATGGAAGCTATATTATATTCTTATAGTATAGAGAATACTGCACTATTTGAAACTGGGAGACAATGTAGTATAAAATTTTACTGAATGATCTTTCAATGCCTCTAAAGTTGTGATTATATTGGGGGGGGGTCCCTTGCATATTTATAGTGACCTATGACTAATTGCTTAGGAGTTATTCTTAAAGAGTAGCTCACAGCCTACAAGAGGTCCCCCCCAAATTTAAGATCATACTATTTTTCCTAATAATACTGAAATGTAACTGACCCTTTTCACAGTGTTGGCATTTGCACTAAAGGTACAAAAGCAATAGTGGGTAAAACTGCTGGCCCTTTAGAACTAATCCAGGTAGTGGGACAAAACACCTCTAGAAGTCATTATGTTCATCAACACAATGTATCTGCACTAAAAAAGGAAATGTCAGTTTCACCAAGAATGCCCTTGATAAAACAGTAAAAATTACTAATTTTATATGACCTTGACCCTTTACGTGTCTTTTGATATTTTGATGGTGAAATTGGAAGCATGTAAATGAAAGTTCCACTGCATACTAGTGTATGATGGTCATTTTGAGGAAAAGCACATGTGTGGTAGGTGATTTTGAGTTGAGACAATGTCAAAATAAACTGGTTTATTTCATGGGCTATGACTGACTGAGAAACAAACCATAGTTATTGAGACTTAAGTGTTTGGCAGACATTTTCCAAAAATAAATGAAAAGATCTTGCCACTTCAAGGACAAATACTTCAACTAAAATTATTTTGACAATGATGAAATTCAAACTGAAAGTGAAAATAGATAGAATAATGAAAAACTTGTATTTTCCACTGTAAGATTTTCTGCTTTCTAACCTTTAAAGACTTTAAGTATTGTAATATTAATTATATTAATTAGTGAGATTTTTGCATTGTATAATGAAATATGCCAATGCTTACAAGATCTCTATAATCCAGTGAAACAGTACTTTTCAAATGACCAGTGCACAATGTTACAAAATCATAAGTGGGAGATATAAGCCAATGTACTATAATGTAACAGAGTATGAGAAGTATGTGATATGGTTTCAGATTCCACAAATACCACTGAGAGAGTTTATCAAAGAAAAATGCCCAACGTTCTGTAAAAAAGCTATTAAAATACTCCTTTTTCTAACTACCTGTGTGAAATTTGATTTTCTTGAAATACTTCAATCAAAATAATATATTGCAGCAGATATGAAAAGTTAGCTCTTCGTCTACTAATCCAGGCACTAAAGAAAAATTTTAAAACGTAAAACAATGCCATTTTTCTCACTAAAACTTCTGGTTTTGGAAAATAGAGTTATTTTTAATAAAATATATTTGTGCTAGCAAAATTGATTTATAATTTTTACTTTATTTTTTTATTGTTGACATTACAGATGTCTCCATTTTTTCCCCTTACCCACCTCCACCCAGCCCTGCTCTCCTTCCCTCTGGCCATCACCACACAATTGTCTGTGTCTATGGGTTATACATACAGGGTGTGGCAAAAAAAAAAATGTATCCACACTTTAATAGCTGGTAACTTGCTGATTTTTTTTTTTTTTTTTTTTAGATTTAACCATTGAGAAATAATGACTTAAACCAGATTATGTTTTGAACAAAGAAAGTTTATCTTGAAGAGCTACTGGAAGTACAAAAATGAGGTAGAAGTGCAAAGACAGGACTGATGGTGTGGTGCAGCTTATCTGCACCGGGATCAATTGGCCCTTTCTTTTTTGCAGGCACTGTAACTGGTGCCATTTACTTAAATTTACTGCAGGAATCAGCCATGTATTCACAAAGATTTTCATGATGAGGACTTTTATTTCCAAGATGAAGCGCCTTCACATTACCATCGTGATAAGGGCCTATGTTAATGAGAACCCGCCAAACAGATGGATCGGGTGAAGAGGTCCTGTAGATTACCCTGCACATTCATCAGACCTCACACCACTGGACTTTTACCTTTGGGGATTTCTCAAGAATAACTTTTATGCTAAAAATCCTGAAACCACTGACGAATTATGAGTGGCCATTCAAAGAGAATATGCCCAAATACCAAGTTAAGTGATTTCTTGATGTTTGCAATTCTGTTGCTTTGGGTTGCCAGAAATGTCTAGACCAGAATGGCCATCAGTTTGAAAATAGGTGCTAAGTATAAAAAAGTACATTTATGTAGTTTATTGTGAACATTGAAAGGGAACTGTATGCTAATAAATACAGACTTTATAATTATTAAAATTGCAGATACATTTTTATGCAACACCCTGTATATGTTCTTTGGTGAATTAATCCTTCACATCTTTTATCCATGCCTCTGTTTCTATTTTGTTCATGAGTTTATTTTGTTCATCAGATTCTACATATAAGTGAGATCATATGATATTGGTTTTTCTTCTGACTGGCTTATTTCACTTAGCATATAACTTCCAGATATATTCATGCTATTGCAAAAGGTAATATTTTCTTACTTTTTATGGTCATATAGTATTCCACTGTGTAAATAGAATATATGTTTAAATTTAATTTCATTTATTTTAGAGAGAGGTGTAAGGAGGGAGAAAGAGAGAGAGAAACATCAATGTGTGAGAGATTCATCAATTGTTTGCCTCTTGCACACCTGGCCCACAACCTAGGCATGTGCCCTGAGAATTCAACTGCTGACCTTTTGGTTCTCAGACCAGTACTCAATCCACTGAGCCACACTAGCCAGGGCCCATCACTTTTTAAAAAATTAATTCAACTATTGATGGGCACTAGGGAAAAGGCAAAGTACCCGAATAGACATTTATCCAAAGACATACAGATGACCAATAGACATAAAAAAATGCTCAATGTCATTAATCATCAGAGGTGCAGATATATAATTTTTAAATGAACAAATATTTTTAACATTCTTCAATATAAATTTCTAATAAAATAAATATTTCTGGTATAATATGTAAAACATTTCTCCTTTATTCCTCAAATATATTTTAGAGTATGAGGAGTTTCTGAAACCAAAACATTTGAGAACCACTAGCTAGCACTGGCTCTCAACTTTATAAAACAGAACAGCATGGACAGTTCCAACAGCAGCCTCAACAGCACTTGAAAAACCTAAGATCTAGTACAGAATATAAAATTACAGAATTCCATGTGTACACTGATCTAAAGATCTTAAATCATTGTAGGTAATGAAAATAATATTTGAGTATTTTAGAAAAATATTTCAAAAATGAATTTAGAGAATATTCATTGCTACTGGTCTGTTCCCTAAGAGTACCATAAAAATTGTTATTTAAAATATCTAATTAGACTTCCAGCTAATATGGAGGCCTAGACAGACATGCTTCATCTCCCTCCACAGCTAAAAAGGAATACAGCTACATCGAAACTAAAGAAAACCAGAAGTTCCAGAAAATTGAGCCGCATGGAAGTCCAGCAAACAAAGATATAAAGAAGAAATAGTCATTGAGACAGGTAGGAGGGGCAGAGCCAAGGTGGAGAAGATGCAGTGTGGTGGCAGCAGCGGCAGGCTGGCAGAAAGTGCAGTCACAGATTTTAAAAAGTAAGGAAAGATGCCTAGGGAGTGCTCCCAGACCCAGACAAGACTGCACAGCTCATGGTTCCAGTGCCAAGGAAAATAAAGCCTCATTGCTTCTGACTGTGCAAACCAGTGGGAGTTGGGGCAGAGGAAGAAATTGCTGGTATCTCAGTAGAATCAACTTGTTTAAAGGGCCCTCACATTTTAGAACATCTGCAGACGTACCCACTCTGGGAAAAATGAGCAAAGCAACAGCTAGAAAGGCACCAGTCTCATACAGAAGTGGGAGAAGTGCCTGGAAAACGGGCAAGTGCTGAGCAAGTGGCATTGTTCCCTCTCAGACCCCTCCCTCACATACAGTGCCACAACGTAGTGAAACAGGTCGCGCTGTACCGACGAATACTTAAGGCTCTTCCCCTTACAACATAACAGGTGCAACAGCTCTCTCTAAGATACAGAGGCAAACAAACACAGGAGTCTGTCAAGATGAGGAGACAGCACAGTATGACCCAAAAGAGAAAACGGATCAATGTTCCAATGGGAGAACTAAGCGACAAGGAGATAGCCAACCTAACAGATGAGGAGATAGCCAACTTTACAGATGCAGAGTTCAAAACACTGGCAATAAAAATGCTCACAGACTTGACAGATATGCTTAAGTATGGCAAATCCATCAAGGAAGAAGTGAAGGTTATGCTAAATGAAACAAAGGAAAATCCACATAAAACCAATGGTGAAGGGAAGAAAACCTGGGTTCAAATCAATGATTTGGAACATCAGGAAGAAAAAACAGTTGACCAGTACAGAATGAGGAAACAAGAATTGAAAAAAATGAGGAGAGGCTTAGGAACCTCTGGGACAACTTTAAATGTACCAACATCTGAATCATAGGGGTGCCAGAAGGAGAAGAGGACGAGCAAGAAATTGAAAACTTATGTGAGAAAATAATGAAGGAAAGTTCCCCAAATTTGGCAAAAGAAATAGACATACAAGTTTAAGAAGCGCAGAGAGTCCCAAACAAGCTAGACCCAAAGAGGACCACATCAAAACACATCATCATTAAAATGCCAAAGGTTAAGATAGAGAATCTTAAAAGCTACAAAAGAAAAGAAGAGTTACCTACAAAAGAATTCCCATAAGACTATCAGCAGATTTTCAAAAGAAACTTTGCAGGCAAGAAGGGACTTTCAAGAAATATTCAAGGTGATGAAAAGCAAGGATTAAACCAAGATTACTCTATTCAGCAAAGCTATCATTTGGAATGGAAGAGCAGATAAAGTGCTTCCCAGACAAGGTAAAGCTAAAGGAGTTCATCATAACCAAACTATTATTATATGAGATGTCAAAGGGACTTACTTAAGAAAAAGAAGATCAAAATTATGAACATTAAAATGACAACAAACTCACAACTATCAACAACTGAATCTAAAAAATAAAAACAAAATCCTACTGAGCAAACCAGAACACAAACAGAATTATAGATAGGGGGATCATTTGGAGGGTTACCAGCTGGGAGGGGAAGGGGGAGAAGTGGGGAAATGGTACAGGGATTATGATGAAGCAAAATTTGTTGTACAAAATAGACAAGGAGAAGTTATGAATAATATAGGAAAGGGTGAAGACAAAGAACTTATATGCATAACCCATGGACATGAACTAAGGGGGGTGGGATTGCTGGAAGCAAGTGGGGTACTGGGTAGAGGGGAGCAAAGGGAAAATATGGGACTACTATAACAATATAATCAATAAAATATACTTAAAAATAAATAAAATAGAATAAAACATCTAATTAAAATTTTCTAAAATGAACTTTCAGAATGACATATACTATATGATAACAAGCTATGTTACTCATAAATATGAATAAAACATAAGAACATCTTGTTAAAAAGGCATAGTCATTTGGAAAAACAGGTTTACAAAAAAGTGTTCCAGAATGATATGAGTAGATGCACTAATTGCCTCTTGGCTGCTATAAAAGTATTTTCAAGGTATGTTTTCTTGTTATATAAACTCCTCTATTCTACTACCTGTAGTAGGTACTTATTTTTAAAATATAAAGTCCCTGTCATTTTGTAAGTATGTGAATGAAATGAAACAACATGCACAGTGATTTGACAGAACAATTGTTAAATATGAAGTCAGGTACAACAATAAAGCATCTAAAATTAACTACCTAAGAGAGCTTTCAAACTCTTCAGGATGCTAAGAGTTTGCAGTGACATCTAGATTAAAAAATGGTTTGTGGTCATTCTGTTTTTTGAAAAAAGCAACAATATTCCATTCCAATAAAATTACTATATAATATTTTAAGCATCTCTTCCCCCCATAGGATTAAATAAGATGTGTAGGGCACATATCCATGTGTTTTTATATAATTGTATTAAAGAAACTGTATCTATTTCTCTTATGGCTCAAACAGGATAAAAAATAAAATATGAATAATATTAAGCAATTATATTATATATGATGTTTTTATCTGTTGATATCTTTGTTAACTTTTGGAGATTGTAATAGCCATTAACTTATATTTGCACATGAGTGAATAAAATGATGTTAATATGGAAAACATGTAATATATATAAATATTGGCTTTTATGACAATTCTAGTATTGAAGTTTAAAGATACATAGCCTTTAGTAAAGAATGACCAAATAAATTGCTGCCATTTCATTTTGGATTTACTCTGTATTATCTTTATGGGTTTCTCTTTAGTCATTGGAAAGAATGTGAATATAGTATGGAATAAAGGTTTCCACAATGAGATATTGTATTTCTAACCACATTTCTTTCAAAAAATCAAATCTAATACTAAATGTTTATTAAACAATTTTCATAATCATTCCCTGAAACAGAGAAGCTAATCAACTCTCTTCATTTAGTAGAGTGAAAATGAGAGTTCTAAAACAATCTGTAAATGTTTTACACTTATGGTATGTGCTTATTAATGTGCTAGGTATCATACTGAATACATGACCCCAATCTGCATGAAACTTAGATCTAGTTGAGATGGAGTCAAAAAACAGAATTAGAGAATAGAGACAGCTTACCTTCTAAGTAATTTAGTTCTGATTAGAATTCAGACAAAGAAGAAATCAGTTTGGACTATTTGAAATTATTGAATAAGCTTTGCAGACAAGGGCTCCTGAGTTCTACAAACATTTGTTTAGTGTGGCAGGACATGGGAATTTAGAGGTAGATAAGATATCATCTCTGGCCACTAAAACTTAAGAGTCTGGTAGGAAAGAAAGACACAAAGCAAAGCCTTCAATGTAATGTTGTATGTTCAACAGTAGAGGAATGCAAAGGGACACTTTGGCTGGAGTGTTTGCCATGTTGAGCCCTGAAGAATGAGTAAAAGTTAACCCATTAAAGAAAATGGGACAAGTTCCAGGCAGAGGGACCAGCATGATTAAAGTAAAAAAAGTATGAGATGATAATCAGTATGTAGAGAACAATAAATTATTTCTTATAGAATAAATGCAGGAAAACTGTGGGGTCAGGTTTAATCTTGTGCTGATAGGTAGTCATGGGCAGCGGGTCAGTGAAGATCTGGGTCAAGCTGGAGACGAATCTATCTGATTCAGACTGACAAGCTAAACCTTTGGAAGATGTGTCTTAATCTCACATACTGTGTTCATATCTATATAATATCCTGTTTATCTCAGGATCTGGGCTGACAGGAGTAAGGAGGACCACACAGACGAGGATCCAGGAGCAATTTCTCAGGTGAGACAAGTACAAACACAGGGAGTACAGATAGAACTAAGTGTAGGCTTCCCCAGGGATGAAGACACACACAGCTGTGCCTCTGTCGGAGCCTAATGTTGTCATTTGCATTTGAGAATTAGCATATAAAGCTAAGGCTGTGACACAAGAATATAATTGAATTTCAATAATGTTGAGGTTTAAGAAATCTGGCTTGAGTGTTTGTAGGGTCCCTGGGATACATCTACATTAAAATCTATAACTGAAACATAGGTCTATGTACTTACTCATGGCTCAGTCTCTGGATGCTGCAGAATGGAATTTTTCAACTGGTGCATTTTGGTACTGGTGTGCTACAAATGGGCCAATAGGTGTGTTGTGAAATGTTCATTGTCCTAGTCTATCACCTAATCCCTGAATTATTACAAAGGCCTCCCTATTGTCTCTCTATTGTAATCCTGCCTCTCGGTACACAAAGCCTGGGATGATTACTTTTATGTGTCAACCTGCCTAGCCTAAGGGATGCCCCCTTATCTGGTAAAAGTTATTTCTGGGTGTCATTTTGGGAGTGTTTTTTGAAGAGATCAGCATTTGTCTCAGGAAAGTGAGTAAGAAGATCTGCCCTAACCAATGTGGGTATAGATTATACAAGCCATTGGTGACCCAATTGGAACAAAAAAGCAAAAGAACGGCACATTGTCTCTCCATTCTTGAGTTGGGACATCCATCTTCTGCTGCCCTCAGAATTCAGAGCTCCTGGTTCCTGGGTCTTTGGACTTGGGAACTTATACCAGAGGCTCTCCCAATTTTCAGGCCTTTGGATCTTAACTTACACCACTGGTTCTCAGGCTTTTGAACTCAAACTGGGACTACACCATTGGCTTTCCTGAGTTTCCAGCTTGCAGATGGCAGATTGAGTGATCGCTTGGTCTTCATAGCTGCATGAACCAATCCTATAATAAATCTCATAGATATATCTCTGTATGTTCCATTGTTTATGTTTCTCTGGAGTATCCCAAAAAATACATAGTCTTTTCTCAACATAGCAGAGAATGTCATTTTTTTTTAAATAAATGTTTTTTCTGACCTCTGCTATCAACCTGGTATTGGCTTCCCATCTCACTCAGAAAGTCCTCACAGTGGGCTATAGTGTTCTCCATCATCGGACCTCTGTTATTTCTCTGATTTCATTACATACTCTCCCTGCCATAGTAATTCTCAATTAATAGTGGCTGTCATCAAGTTACTTGAACAAGATGGACACATTCCTTCCTAGGACTTTGAATATGCTTCTTAATTCTGCCTATAATGCTCTTCTCCCACATAGCCACTTGGCTTATTCTCTCATCTTTTCTAGATCTTTGTTCACATATCACACTCTTGGTGAGGTCTTCCCTGACCACCCTATTCAAAATTGGCCATCACTACCACTGCTAAATATTCTCCATTTTTTTACTTTCTTTTTCTCCATATCACTTACCGCCACATAAATGTACTAAATATTTAATTTATTAATTTTGTTTATTGTTTGTCTCACCAGACTAGGATGTAATCTCTATGAGGGCAGGGATATTTTATTGTTGTTATTCACTGCCGAGTCACACTTTACCTAAACTAGAACTTGACAAAGAATAAAAGATCAATTCATTTTTTAGAAATAAATACTGAGAGGAGCAAAGTGGGCATTCCTGCAGGAGTGAGCAGTATGAACTGCAGCTGAGCCCAGCAACCTGGGAAAGACACAGCACTGAGGTGTGGCCACAGTCACCAGGCAGGTTGGCATTCCAGGTAGAGAAACAAAGCCATGAAGCCCTGCCACCCCATAGCCTCCAAGATCTTGTCTCCCTTCACCCTTGGTGTTGGGTTGTGGAGCACATTATCTGAAAATCTGAGAAGTGGTACTATAGAATTACTCTTTTCCCTGAGCAAAAGATATACTCTATGACTGGTCCTGGGATTGGGGTGCAGGGGGACCCCACAGAGGTCTGAGGTTGCCATTACCAGGAGGGCAAAACAACAAAAAAGTTGTCTGGTTTCTCCAACTCACCCCACCCCCATGCATCATGGCTACACTGACAGAAGCATCTGGCTGTTGGGAATAGCACTGGGACTTCACAGAGCTAAAAGATTTGTGATTCATCATCATCTACTGGAAAATGAGAGAAAAATTTCTTCACATTAATCTGTTAAGAGGAGTTCCACTCATACACAGATGCCTAGACAGAAAAGGACTACATCAAATACCATGAATAACCAAGGGAGAGAGGCACCTCAGAAAAAAATTGAAAAATCTCCAGAAAACAAACTTAAAAGACATAAAAATCTGTATTATAAATGACAGAGAATTTAAGATTGCAGTTCTGAACATACTTGAGGAGATGCAAGAAAATACAAACAGGCAATTTAATGTGCTCTGAAAACAAATCAACTAACAAAATGAGTACTTCGCAAAAGATACTGAAATTTTAAAAAAGAACCAAACAGAATTCTGGAGATGAAAAACTGAATAAAAGAGATCAAGAATGAACTAGAAAGCATAGGAAATAGAGCAGACAGATGGAGGAAAGAATTAATAATATCAAAGACAGAAGTCTAGAAATGATGCAGAGGGAAGAAGAAAGAGACCTGAGAATAAAAAAATGAAAGAACTCTACAAGAACTATCTGACTCTATCAGAAAGAGCAATATAGGAATAATAGTCATACCAGAAGAAGAAGAAAAGGAGAAGGAAATGGAGAGCCTATTCAAACAAATAGTTGATGAGAACTGCCAAGATTTATGGTAAGAGCTATATCCTTGAATCCAAGAAGCAAACAGAACAAGAGTTACCTCAATCCAAAGAAGACTTCTCCAAGGTACATTGTATTAAAACTGTCAAAAATTAATTGCAAAGAAATAATTCTCAAGGCAGCCAGGGAAAAGAAGAATGTAACTTATAAAGGAAAGCCCATTAGGTTATCATTGGACTTAGCAGAAACTCTACAAGCAGAAGAGAGTGAAACTACATACTCAAACTACTAAAAGAGAGAAATTAACAGCAAAGTTATCCTTTAAATATAAAGGATAAATAAGACTTTTCCATACTAGAAGCCTTCCATTGTAGGAAATACTCAAGTGGGTTATTCTACCTAAAACAAAGAGCAAAAGGTCATACAACTATGGGTAAGATCACTAAATTTACAGCATCAACAGGGATAATCTGTGAAAACAAAAACATAAAAGGGGAAGGTTAAAGATCTAAAATTGCAAAAAAGGATGGTTATCAGATGCATTCAAAAGAAAAAAGATTACTGTACTTTTGAAACTTTATTTTTCATAAACATAATGTTAACCACACACAAAAGAAACCCCAAAACTGAGACATATAGCTGAAACAAAAAAGAAACAGAAAAGAAGTATGGAATACCACCAAACAAAAACAACAGAGAGAACCACAGAGGAAAAGAACCAATAGAGGGACAGAGCTACCAGAAAATGAAAGATCAAATGGCTATAGCAAATCGTCATACATCAATAATTACCCTAAATGTAAATTAATGGAATTCACCAATAAAGAGGCACAGAGTAGCAGATTGGATGAAAAACAACAACAACAACAACAAAATATATGCTACCTTCAGGAGACGTGTCTAAGCTGCAAAGGCAAAGTTAGACTCAAAGTGAGAGCGTGAAAAATGATTCTTCCAGCAAATTACATCCACATAAAAGCAGGTTTAGTCATATTTATATATGTGATAAAAAATATTTCAAGATAACAAAGGTAAGAAGAGACAAAGATTGGCACTTTACAATGATAAAGAGAACATTACATCTAGAAGACATAACATTTCTTAGTATATGTGTACCCAACCTGGGAGCACCAAAATATAAAAAGCAACTACTAACAGAAATAAAGGGAGAAACTGACAAAAACACAACCATAGCAGGTTGTGTTGACAACCCCATTGACAACAATAGATAGATCATCCAAACAGAAAACCAATAAAGAAAAATATCAGCCTTAAAAGACACATTAGACCAAAAGGACAGTATTGGCTTTTACAGACTTTCATTACAGAACATCAGATTATACATTCTTCTCAAGTGTAAATAGAACATTCTCAAGGATAAACCATATTATTGGGACAAAAAACTAAACTCAACAAATACAAGAAGACTGAAATTAGCAAGCACATACTCTGACTATAACGCTTTGAAATTAGAAATCAACTGCAGGACATCCAGCCAAGATGGAGGCCTAGACAGACAAAATGCGTCTCCCTCCACAACTAAGAAGGAATACAACTACCTCAAAATTACAAACAACCAGAGGTTCCAGAAAAGTGAGCTGCATAGAAGTCCAACAAAGATATAAAGAAGAAATACTCATCAAGATAGGTAGGAGGGGAAGAGCCAGGGTGGAGAGAACACAGTGTGGTGGCAGCAGCAGCAGTGGTAGCAGTGGTAGGCTGGCAGAAAACACAGTAACACATTTTAAAAAGTAGAAAGAGATATCTGGGGAGTGCTCCCAGACCCAGACCAGACTGCAGAGCTAATGGTTCCAGTGCCAGGGAAAATAAAGCCTCATTGCTTCTGACTGTACAAACCAGTGGGAGTCGGGACAGTGGAAGAAATTGCTGGTATTTCAGTAGAGTCAACTTGTTTAAAGGGCACTCATATCCTAGAAAATCTGCAGACCCACACACTCTGGGTAAAATGAGCAAAGCAACAGCTAGAAAGGCACCAGTATCATAAAGAAGTGGGAGAAGTGCCTGGAAAAGGGGCAAGTGCTGAGCAAGTGGCATTGTTCCCTCTCAGACCCTTCCCTCACATACAGTGCCACAACGTAGTGAAACAGGTCGCCCTGTACTGATGGATACTTAAGGCTCTTCCCTTTAAAACATAACAGGTGCAACAGCTCTCCCTAAGAAACAGAGGCAAACACAGGAGCCTGTCAAGATGAGGAGATGGAGAAGTATGGCCCAAAGAGGGAACATATCAAGGTTCCAGTGGGAGAACTAAGCGACAAGGAGATAGCCAACCTAACAGAGGTAGAGTTCAAAACACTGGCAATAAAGATGCTCACAGACTTGACAGATATGCTTCTTTTTTTTTTCATATTTAATGTGTTTTATTGATTAAAATATTACATTTGTGCCAATTTCCCTTCCCTCTGCTCCCCTCCACCCGGTGGCCCCCCTCCCTCCAGTTGTCCCCCCCTTTTAGATTATGTCCATTAGTTGTGCATACAGTTCCTCCCAACCTCTCTCCGTCTATTCCATTCCCTCCTACCATGATCCCCAATTCCTATATCATCTCCCTCCCTCTCCCCACTCCCCCTCCCTGTTGACCTCCCCCCACTATGCTTCCCTTACCCACAGTTCCTTTTCCACTCTCGTTGCCTGTTTCGTTTGCCTTTGTTTCATCTCCCTAGCTTCTGTTTTTTAAACCAGTCCCTTTAACATCTCATATAACAGTGGTTTGGATCTAATGAACTCTTTCAGTTTTATTTTGTCCTGGAAACACTTTCTCTGTCCTTCTATTCTGAATGACAATTTCGCTGGATAGAGTATTCGTGGTTGTAGGTTTTGGATTTTCATTACTTTGAATATTTCTTGCCAGTCCCTTCTTGCCTGTAGGGTTTCCCTTGAGAAGTCAGCTGATAGTCTAATTGGGACCCCTTTGTACATAATTCTTTTCTTCTCTCTTGCTGCTTTTAAGATTCTCTCTTTATCTTTAATTTTTGACATTTTGATTATAATGTGTCTTGGAGTGGTTCTCCCTGGGTCCAGTCTCTTGGGAACTCTCCTTGCTTCCTGGACCTGCAAGTCTATTCCCTTCCCCAAGTCTGGGAAGTTCTCCTTTATTATATTTTCACTCAATTTTTCAAGTTCTAGTTCATCTTCCTCATTCTCTGGCAAACCAATGATTCTTATGTTGGGCCTTTTATAGCTGTCCCAGAGGTTTCTGATCCTCTCATTGTTGCTTCCCATTTCCTCTCGCTGCATTGGTTGACTGCTTGTTCCTTCTCCATATTCCAGTTTGTTGAAATGAACTCTGGATTCCTCACCATCTGTCTCGTATGTGGTTTTGTTCCTTTCGTTATGAAAGTTTTTCGCTTCTTTCATATCTTTTTCCTGCTCTTTTGTGAATTCTGTAAGCCACCTGATAACAATGGCCCAGAACTGAGCCTCTGACAGGTTTCTTATCTGTTCATCTGTCAGGTTCTCTATCTGCTGCCTGGTGAGTTGTGCCACCGGGATCTCTATATTTGTCTGCCACATTTTGACAGATGCGTTTTGTTTTCCTGGGCCGGCTGTCCGGGGCGGTGCCTGTGTACGCGTCACAAATTAGCGACCGGTGCCTGGCTGCGACCTATTTCGCAGCCCTGTGGTGCTTTCTGTGGGGGCGGGGGTCCAAGATGGATTCACACAGTTATTCAGCTAGGAGACCGGGATCCGTCCTCCCGCCCCCCTGGGCCTCACTGTTCAAGGCGATGCTGCGGCTGCTCTCCCCAGCGCCGGAGTCGCGCATGCCAGGGGCTTGATTGGAGTCGCGCACGCCAGGGGCTTGATTGCCTCCGGGATTTTTCGCCGCCCCGCCCGCCGCTCCGCAAACAGCTTTGCCTTCTTTAACTCTTACCTGCCCAAATGGCACCGCTGGTTTATAACTTCATATGTTGGGCTTCCGTGTAGTTTTATTTTCTGGAATTTCTAGTTATCCTTTGTTTTGAAGTAGTTGTATTCCTCTATAGTTGTAGAGGGAGACCTAGCGTGTCCGTCTAAGCCTCCATCTTGGCCGAAGTCCGACAGATATGCTTAAGTATGGCAAATCCATCAGGGATTAAGGGGTGCCAGAAGGAGAAGAGGAAGAGCAAGAAATTGAAAACTTATGTGAGAAAATAATAAAGGAAAGCTCCCCAAATTTGGCAAAAGAAATAGACATGCACGTTTAGGAAGCTCAGAGAGTCCCAAACAAGCTAGACCCAGAGAGGACCACACCAAGACATATCATAATTAAAATGGCAAAGGCAAAAGATAAAGAGAGAATCTTAAAAGCAGCAAGAGAAAAAAGAGTTATTTACAAAGGGGTGACTATAAGACTCTCAGCTGATTTCTGAAAAGAAACTTTGCAGGAAAGAAGGGAATGGCAAGAAATATTCAATGTGATGAAAAGTAAAGACCTACAACCAAGATTATTCTATCCAGCAAATCTGTCATTTAGAATGGAAGGGCAGATAAAGTGCTTCCCAGACAAGGTAACGCCAAAGGAGTTCATCATCACCAAGCTAGTGTTATATGAAATATTAAAGGGACTTAGAAAAAAAGGTCAAAATACAAATTTTAAAATGACAACTGTCACAACTGTCAACAACTGAATCTAAAACATAAAAACAAAATCTGACTAAGCAAACCAGTATAGGAACAGAGTCATAGGTATGGGGATCATCTGTAGGGTTATCAGCTGGGACGGGGGAGAGGGAGAAATGGGGAAACGGTGCAGAGATTAAGAAGCATAACTGGATGGTACAAAATAGGTAGACAGGAGTTAAGAATAGACAGGGGGCAGTTAGGAGACTTGCGGCCAAGATGGAGATGTAGACAGACACACTGCATCTCCCTCCACAACTAAGAAGGAATACAACTACCTCAAAACTAGAAACAACCCGAAGTTCCAGAAAATTAAACTGCGTGGAAGTCCAACAAACAAAGATATAAAGAAGAAATACTCATCCAGACAAGTAGGAGGAGCGGAGCCGGTGCGGAGAGGACATGGTGTGGTGGTATCAGTGGCGGGCTGGCAGAAAAATGCAGTCCCATGTTTTAAAAGTTCAGGAGGGACACCTGGGGAGCATTCCCAGCTCCTCATTGGATCTCGCAGCTCACGGTTCCAGGACAAGGAAAATCAAGTCTCATTGCTTCTGACTGTGCAGACCAGTGGGGGTTGGGGTGGAGGCAGAAACTGCTGGTCTCAGCAGAGTCCACTTGTTTAAAGGGACCCCACGGTTCTAGAACGTCCACAGTCCCACCCACTCTGGGAATGACGGCCAGGGCAGCAGCTAGAGGGGCACCGGTTCAGTGCAGAAGTGGAAGAGGTGCCTGGAAAATGGGTGAGTGCTGGGCTGGCGGCATTGTTTCTTCTTGGACCTCATCCCCCACATACAGCGCCACAACGTGGTGAAACAGGTCCCTCTGTACTGACTGACAAATCCCTAAGGCTCTGCCCCTTACTACATAACAGGAGCAATAGCTCTACCTGGGACGCAGAGGCAAACAAACACAGGAGCCTGTTAGAATGAGGAGAGAGATAGGAGTATGACCCAAAAGGGGGAATGGATCAAGATTCCAGTGGGAGAACTAAGTGACAGGGAGATAGCCAACCTCACAGATGAAGAGATAGACAACCTCACAGATGCAGAATTTAAAACACTGGTGATAAAGATGCTCACAGGCTTGACAGATATGCTTGAGTATGGCAAACGCATAAGGGAAGAAGTGAAGGCTATGCTAAGTGAAACAAAGGAAAATCCACACAAAACCAATGGTGAAGGGAAGAAAACCGGGGTTCAAATTAATGATTCGGAGCATAAGGAAGAAAAGAACAGTCAACCAGTGCAGAATGAGGAAGCAAGAATTGAAAAAAATTGAGGAAAACTTCCCAAATTTTGCGAAGGAGATGGACATACAGGTCCAGGGAGCACAGAGGGTCCTAGGCGAGCTGGACCCAGAGGGGACCACACCAGGACGCATCATGACTGAGATGCTAAAGGTGAAAAATAAAGAGAGAGTCCTGGGGGCAGCCAGAGAGAGGTAGAGAGTTGCCTATAGTGGGGTGCCTATAGGACTATCAGCTGATTTCTCAGAGGACACTTTGTAGGCAGAAAGGGACTGGCAATGTGATGAAAGGCAAGCTGCAACCAGGATTACTCTATCCCACAAAGCTATCATTTAGAATGGAAGGGTGGATGAAGTTCTTCCCAGAAAAGGTGAAGCTAAAGCAGCTCATCATCACCAAGCCATTATTATATGAAATGTCAAAGGGACTTACTTAAGAAAAAGAAGATCAACACTAAAATGACAACAAACTCACAACTATCAACAACTGAATCTAAAAAATAATAACAAATTCCAACTAAGCAAACCAGAATAGGAAGAGAATCATAGGTATGGCGATCATTTGGAGGGTTATCAGCTGGGAGTGGGGAGGGAGAGAAATGGGGAAATGCTGTAGGGACTAAGAAGCACAATCAGTTGGTACAAAATAGACAAGGGGTGTTAAGAACCATATAGGAAAGGGTGAAGTCAAAGAACTTACATGGACAACCCATGGACATGAACTAAGGGGGGTGGGATTGCTGGAGGGAAGGGGGCTACTGGGCCAAGGGTAGCAAAGGGGAAAAATAATTGGAACTACTGTAACAACATAATCAATAAAATATACTTAAAAAAAAAAACCCTGGCTGGTTTAGCTCAGTGGATTGAGCGTTGGCCTGCGAGCTAAGTGTCGCTGGTTTGATCTTCCAGTCAGGGCACATCAGAGAAGGAAAACTCTGACTCCAAAAAACCTCCGCTGCCTTCCGGCATACCTCTTCAGGGGAAAGGCTAAGGGAGTAAACCCCGACAGAAAATCCGGAGCCGGAGTCCCTAAGGCGGTTTGACGTTGTAGTCAACACCGGCAACTCCTGCGGCGCACCTGAAGCCAAGCTGTATTGACTCCGTCTTTCCCTTGGGCCCTTCAGCTGTGAAGAGAGGGGGAGTCTGCTGCATGGGCAACAGCAGACCCTCCATATCACCCTGCCCAGGCTCTGTAGCTTCATCGCAAGATGTCGATTCAACACGGGAGGAGACAGATACCATGTCACTCCCGAGTCGGACTGCACAGCCATTCTCGGCGGTGCAGATAGACTCTTAAGAAGCTACACCATCGTCTCCCAAGACGGACGGCTGCCGACGACTTAAAAAAAAAGAATAATATAGGAAAGGGTGAAGCCAAAGAACTTATATGCATGACCCTTGGAAATGAAATAGGGAGGAGGTTGCTGGAGGGAAGGAGGGTACTGGGTGGAGGGGAGCAAAGGGAAAATAATTGGGACTACTGTAACACATAATCAATAAAATATACTTAAAAAAAAGAAATCAACTGTAAAGAAAAAGTAAAGAAACAAATATGTGGATATTAAAACAAAAACCTACTAGAAGTGACTGGGTCAAAGAAGAAATAAAAGGTGAGATCAAAAGACATATAGAAACCAGCAAAAGTGACAATACAACATTTCAAAACTTCTGTGATGCAGCAAAAGCAGAGATGAGAATTTATATCATGACAGGCCTATCTCAAGAAACAAGAGAAATCCCAAGTAAACAACCTAACATCGCATTTTAAAGAACTAGTAAAAGAAGAATAAAAGCAACCCAAAGTCAGCAGAAGAAAGACATAATGAAAATTAGAGGAGAGCTGAATGAAACAGAGAACAAAAAGACTTTAAAGCCCTGGCTGCTCTGGCTCAGTGGATTGAGCATCGGCGTGAGAACCAAGTGTCACTGGTTCAATTCCCAGTCAAGACACATGACTAGATTTCATGCCAGATCTCCAGCTGGGGGAGTGTGAGAGGCAACTGCACATTGATGTTTCTCTCCCTCTCTTTCGCCTTTCCCCTCTCTCTAAAAAAAGATAGATAAAATTAAATTAAAATTAAATAAAATAAAGTAATCTTGTTAAAAAATTAATTAATTAATAGTACAAGAAAAAAGACTTTAATACAACAAGAGCTAGTTCTTTGAAAAGATTATTAAAACTAACAATCCTCTGACTAGACTCTCTAAGGCAAAAAGAGAAAAGACTTATATAAACGAAATCAAGAATTAAATAGAAGTTACCACAACATCACAGAAATACAAAGGATCATATTAGAAAACTGTGAAAGAGTATATGCCATCAACTTCTATAACCTAAGAGTAATGGGTAAGTTCCTATAAATATATAACCTTCCTAGACTAAGTCATGAAGAAATGGAAAATCTAAATAGACCTATAAACAGTGAGGAAATGGAAGCAACCATCAAAAACTTCCCCCAAAATAAAAGTCCAGGACGAGATGGCTTCTCTAGTGAATTCTACCAAACATTCAAAGAAGGTTTGATAGCTATCCTTCTCCAACTGTTCCAAAAAAATTGAAAAAGAGGCAATACTTCTTAACACATTTTATGAAGTCAACATTAACACTGATAATGAAACCTGGCAAGGATAATGCAAAGAAAGAAAACTTTTTTAAAATTTAAAATGTTAAATCAATGGTTTATAAAGTTTCATTACCTATTCTTTAAGAAAAGTTTCTCATCAATGGAGATCATTAGAATTTGAAAAAAATCATCATTAAATTTTTTGTTAAGAAATAACATGAATATATTTTAAGCATTATAAACAAATAGTTAAGAAATCCATTCATAGAAAGACTATGTAAAGCTTATCATTAAAGTGAAAATGTTTTATGGACAACAGGGAGAGATATGATTGTGGGAGAAGGGGTGGGCTGGGTGGGGGAGAGAAATGGGGGAAAAATGGGACAACTGTAATTGAAAAACCAAAAAAAAAAAAAAAAAGTGAAAATGTTTTATTTAAACATATTATTTAAAAATCAGAATTATTTTCTCTAATATACATTTTATAATCATATAAATAAAAAGTAATTTTTAAAAACAAAGCCCCATAGATACCCCCAAATACATCCATTTTATCTTATTTGTCATGCAAAATTATGATATACTATGTGTGCTATTAGGTAAATAAGGTTGGAAAACACAAATGAAGAGGGTCTACCTTCAAAAAATCTCCTAAAGTATAAATATGGGCTTAAGGAGTGGGTACTCAATGGGTCTACACTCTAGGCTATGGTGTGAGTGGGGAAACTGACAAGATGGGTACATTGTGGCTGTGAGTGACCTTGAATGCCACAATGAAGAGTTGGGACTTCATTTTATGGGAGTAGAGCAAGTTGTAGGAAATGCTATTCATAAAATATTAGACCACATGTACAGAATTTCAAAGGCCAAAAGATATATCAACATACTTGTAGAGGGCAGTATTTATATAGAATATGATTTTCTCCTCTTTTATCTCACCCTTTCAGATGCAGGTCAAAATCCACTCTCTGTCCCACCCCATACTGTATCACCACCCACACAAAAATCAATGTGACAGAGATGGCTGCCTTCAGAATTTGTCAAGTGGGCCTTGATCACAGCCTGTTTAAGTTTAGAGGGCCAAAAATACAGAAAGCTAGAGCTACTTGTTCTTTTTGATAAAAGTATGCAAAGATTCTTTTTTGGGAGAAAGATGCTCATGTAAGTACTGCTGTGATGATCAAATTGTCTAGGATCTTGTTTCTGAAAAGGGGGAAAGAGGCCCTTTCAAATGCAGTCAGCGCCTTCATGGTCAGCACATTAGTCATTGTTCTAGTCATAGTGAAACAAAAAAGGTGAAAAGAAGGGAGATCTAAATCTCAACAGCACCTAAAACACTGTTATTCTTAATATGTGCAGGTAACCTATAGTTATCACTCCTGAATGCAGGGAGGCCACAGGCATTGCGCTATCCATATTAGAGGAAAACAGTAGATTTCAGGTACTCTAAGTGATGACTAGATGTGTTGTCCCCTCCAAAAGACTCCAAAAGTTTCTAGGAAAAACTAGGGGCTGGTGATATGTAGGCTGAGAACTGATGAAAGACAGCACACCTCATTGAGGAGCAGGGCCATCAGTGTGATGAATCTGACTGATTAAAACTCACCAACAGTAACACTGAACCATAAATCCTACATGGTCTCAGAGCATAAAATCTAAACCAAGATTCCCAAGTCCACTAAGGCCTCAATTAGACTAGGTAAAGCATGCAATGATCCTGAAATTGGACCTCAAGATTCAGGTGCCAAGCCATACTAAAAGAACTGAGAGGAGGATTATGTCTTTATGGGTCTCATAAGGTGTAGAGCTAGTTGGAGTCTCCCCACAATGTCCCAATGTTCTTGAGTCAACTCAGGTGGGCCCTCATTCCTGTCCAGGTGTCCGGATCAGATCTCCTCCAATTTACCACTCATTTCCATGGTTTAAGGTACATATGTGTGTCAGGCATTATGCTAGCTGTTACAAATGCAAAACATAATGCAGTTTGTGTCCTCTCAAAGTGACAGGCTAGTGGGATTTTTAGATTGCCAATGAGGGAACCATGACTGATCCTACTAAGGGAATTGGGGCAGAGAAGTAAGTCCTTGAAAGGAATTTACTGTCTTCACTTTGAAGGGAATTATTATTATTATTATTATTTTAAATGTGTAATTTTTTTTCAAAGATTTTATTTTAGTTTTATTTATTGTTAGAGAGAGGGAGAGAAACATCAATGTGTGGTTGCCTCTCGCGCACCCCCAACTGGGTACCTGGCCTGCAACCCAGGCATGTGCCCTGACTGGAAATTGAACCCACAACACTTTGGTTCACAGGTCAGCGCTCAATCCACTGAGCCACACCAGCAAGGGCTGAAGAGAATAATTTTGAGCAGGATCTTTGCCACCTTCATTTGGGTGGGCTTGCCAAGATATGAATTTGAGGCTTTCCCAGAACTGGGCAGCCATGGTAATTTCTCATAGTCCAGGCCTATGGTCATGGTCTAAAGTTGAACTCTGGTAATCAGGACCTTAAGATTTGCTAATGAATAATAGCTTTGTTCCCCACCCCCAATTGTATTAGTCTCTTTTTGTTCTTTTTTAAAAAAATATGTTTTATTGATTATGCTGTTACAGTTGTCCCAATTTCTTTTCCCTCTGCTCCCCTCCACCCAGTGATCCGTCCTCCCTCCAGTAGTTCCGCCCCCCCCCCCCGCCGCTTAGTCCATGGCCATTGGTTGTGCATATAGTTCTTCTCAACATCTTCCTGTCTACTCCACTCCCTCCTACTATGCTTCTTAATTCCTGCATCATCTCCCTCCCTTCCCCTCCGCCCCCCTCCCCACTGACCTCTCCTCTATATGTTCCCCATACCTATAATTCTTTTTCCACTCTCGTTGTCTACTTAGTTTGCCTTTGTTTCAATTCCCTAGCTTCTTTTGTTGGTTGTTGTGATACAGTTTTCATTTTAATGTTCATAGTTTTGATCCTCATTCTTCTAAACAAGTCTCTTTAACATCTCATATAATAGTGGTTTGGATCTAATGAACTCCTTCAGTTTTACTTTATCCTGGAAGCACTTTCTCTGCCCTTCTATTCTGAATGACAGTTTCGCTGGATAGAGTAATCGTGGCTGTAGGTTTTTGCTTTTCATTACTTTGAATATTTCTTGCCAGTCCCTTCTTGCCTGCAGAGTCTCCTTTGAGAAGTCAGCTGATAGTCTAATTGGGACCCCTTTGTACATAATTCTCTTCTTCTCTCTTGCTCCTTTTAAGATTCTCTCTTTATCTTGAATTTTTTGAATTTTTATTATAATGTGTCTTGGTGTGGTTCTCGCTGGGTCCAGTTTTTTTGTAACTCTCTGTGCTTCCTGGACCTGTAAGTCTATTTCCTTCCCGAAGTTAGGGAAGTTCTGCTTCATTATTCTTTCACATAATTTTTCAATTTCTAGTTCTTATTCTTCACCTTCTGGCAACCTTATAATTCAGATGTTTGCTCTCTTATAGTTGCCCCAGAGGTTTCTGAGCTTCTCCTTATTTTTCTCACTTTTTGTTTCCTCTTTCTGCACTGGTTGACTCTTTGTTCTTTCCCTATGTTCTGATTTGTTTATTTGATCCCTGGTTTTCCTTCCCTCACCACTTGTTTCCTATGTGTTTTTGTTCATTTCAGCAGGATGAGTCTTCATTCCTTCCCCATCTTGATTAAATCCCACTGTTATTTCTGTAAGTTGTCTTATAGCTCTGAACTGAGCCTCAGAAAGGTTTCTATCTGTTCATCCATTAATTCATGTATTTGCTTTCTGGTCAGTTGCATGATTGGGATCCCTATCATTAACCCTGCCATCCTGGCAGTTTTTTTCTTTCTGGGCAGGGTTTTCACACCTCCTATGCTATAGGGGGCGGAGCCCCATGCACTCATCGCTACCAGGTGACCGTTCTCAGCACACTGTGGCGCTTTGTGTGGGGGTGGGGGTCCAAGATGGATTCCTGCCATTCTCTCTCTGCTTAGAGACCAGGAGATTTCTCCTCTCCCCATGCCCTCTGGGTCTCACAGTCCGAGGCAATGAGGGTCTGTCTTCCCCAGCGTTGGGATCACGAGCTGAGGGGTTTGGTCTGCAGATAGGGGTGCTCCCAGTCACTCCTTGCCTCCTCTTAAATATGGGCATCTGTGCTTACCACAGTCCCATCGCCGTTGCCACAGCTGCCACTGCCAGCACAGCTTGACTTTTCCACCCAGCTTCGCCCCTCCTACCTGTCCAGATGAGCACCACTTGTTTATAGCTTCATATGTTGGACTTCATGTAGCTTTATTTTCTGGAATTTCTGGTTATTTCTGGTTTTTCAGTAGTTGTAGTCCTTCTTAGTTGTGGAGGGAGACGGAGCATGTCAGTCTAGGCCTCCATCTTGTCCAGAAGTCTCTCTTTTTATTCTTTAGGTAACTACTTCTGTTTGTAGGTTATGAAATGTCTAAGGAATTCACTTCAAATGTTGGCTGTGCTGTGAGCATGGTCTTTCCTTTTACTTCACCTCAGAATTCAGAACTTTGATCCAGCCCAGAAGTAGTTTTCACTGTAGAAGTTATCTGAAGACAGTCTTATGCTTTATAGTAGTGGTCTATAACCAGGCTCTAGCTTCTCCAAGAACACTGTACAGGATAGATTTAAATTTGTATTAAATTATGAGATATTTTCTCAAAGAAATTTAAATGCATTTTTTAGATAACCTACATGACATTTTTTTCCTCAAAAACTATGCCTTCACTCCAAATAAATTAGGGTCAAAATAAACGAAGAGCTCAAGATAATGTCAGCCCCATTTTTTCTAGCCCTGTGTGTGGATGGAAAGCAGCAGACAGGTATGATGACAGGTGAAAATCCAAACTGCCAAATTTGTTAACATTCTTCCATTTCTAAACCATCCTTAGAAGAAATCATATATGGGATTGCACCACCCTCACGGTACTCCAGCAGAGCAAGCATGCCATCTAGATGCATGTTTTCACCAATAATGAACTTGTAGTTTTTGAAATTAGCAAGAATGTGCTGGATTTGTTCTGCAGCCCACTCTCTGGTCTCTGTTCTTCAAGTTTTCTTTGGTTGATTTTATGCATCCTTTGATGTTCCTCTAGGCTTCTTTTGTGAAGCTGGTTTCCTGCAAATGATGGTTCATGACAATGTAAACACCAGGGATTATAGTGCTTTGGTACCTTCACCCTCTGGGCCTTCAAGGGAGGCATTTCCACCAATAAGGGGGTCGTTGATGTTATCCTCCATCCTACTGACCATCTTTCCCTCTACCTCCAGGCACAGCCTGTCTGTGATCTCCCAGACCTTATAGACATCAAACACCTCATCATGGCTGTTGAGGTCCCAGGAGATGATCATGATGGTGGCTGGAAGGAGATGACAGCAGTGTTGGCTTAGCTGGAGCCAGGTACTCAGAGTGAGCATGGTGCAGCTGGAAAGTGGTGCTCTGGGGAGGGAGGAGCAGGCAGGGCAGGTGGAAAAGATAAATAGTTGTTTTTTTTCCATTTGTCTTTATGATGTCATCAGAGTTGAGCCTCACTTCTTGAGTAGTAATCCAGAAATACCTTTTAAAATATAGCCCAACAGCTGAGGCTGATCAAAATCTCGTCTTGAAGTCATCAGAAGCACTCTGAAAGTCTGAGCTTTATGGAAGTCCAGCTTCAGTTTGGAATTGAAGCAACAGCCTCATATTAGTCAGGAGACAACTAGCTCAGTCAGTGTCCTTCTGGTCCAAAAATGCCTTGTATCATTTGGCTGCTTAGTACTTACGGACAACTCTGAAAGCACACCCCCAAATAAATTAAAGTCTCCTGACAAAACTGTCTAAAGCAGAGCAAAATGATCCCCAGAATATAGCAATGTCTTACAACATTGCTGCAAATACACTGGAAAGTGAAATGTTATACAAATCTGGCAACACTTAAATTTAGAATGCATGTTATCTTTGCGTGGGCAAAACCTGGATTACACAGAAGATGCCTAAAGAGGCTCTAAAATCCAGTAGTAATATTTTCTTCTTTCTGAGCTTAGAAAAGGAATTACACCACTGTTTGAATTACCTACATATGCAAAATTATATGTTCTTAAAATATAATAATATTCTAAGTTTGAATTTAGAATATCGTTTGGAAATGCACACAGACTTTCTCCATCTAAAAGGAATCAAATTTATGAATATACAATTATCTAACTGTATACAAAATTAAGACACTGATAGGGGGACAACTAAATTAATTTTAATAGATAAAACAGAAAAAAAAGGTAATTAGGTCCCTACCTCATCCCTAGAACCAGCGAGATTACCCTTTTATTCAGTCTGAATTGTTTGGTGTTACCTTCCTTCTCTTATCTCACCCAGTAGTATAGGTGGGGTGGTTAAGTTTTATATTCCTTAGCAACAGTTCAGAAAAAAGTATTTTTACTTTAAATTAATTAACATGCTACATAAATCCAGTGCTTTTCTTGTTATGCGTTAATTCCTAGTGTATTTTGCTGATATGATGGGGAAACCATTGATTCTACCACAATGGCAGGATTTCTAAAAGATGTTTGCTAGATGAAAACCAAAGCCCACATGCTGTGTGTGATTGCAAGCTGTTTTTTTTTTTTTTTTTTTTTTGACAAAAGACTTAACAAAAATAAGGAAAGTCTGGCCTCATTTTTTAAAAAATGAGACAAAAAAGGCAAAAAAATGAAACTAGATCACTGTCTTATACTATACACAAGAATCAACTCAAAATGGGTTAAAGACTTGAATATAGAACTTGAAACCATAAAACTCCTAGAAGAAAACATATGCAGAAATCTCATTTGGCATAGGGTTTGGTCATTTTTTTTTTTTTAAATCTGACACCAAAAGCAAAAATAAACAAGTGGGACTACATCAAACTATAAAGCTTCTGCACAGAAAAGAAAACTGTCAACAAAGTGAAAAGGCAACCCAATGAATGGGAGAAAATATTTGCAAATTATAGATCTGATAATAGTTTAAATTAAAAAATATGTAAATAACTTGTACAACTCAATAGTGAAACAAAACAAATATCTGATTAAAAGATGGGACGATCTGAACAGACATTTTTAAAGACGACATACAGATGACCAATAGGTACATGAAAAGATGCTCAACATTACTAATCATCATGGAAATGCAAATCACAACCACAATGAGATATTATCTTACATATGTTGAAATGGCTATTTGTATGGAACCACAAAAAACCCCAAATAGCTTCAGCAGCCTTTAGAAAGAAAACAAAGCTGGAAGTATCATATTATGTGATATCAAACTATATTACAAGGCCATAGTATTCAACACAGCATGGTATTTGCACAAAACAGGCATGTACATCAATGGAATGAACACAGAAAGAAACCCACACCTTCATGATCAATTAAAACTTGACAAAGAAGGCAAGAACATATGATGGTGTAAAGACAGTCTTTTCAATAAATGATGTTGGGAAAATTGGACAGATATATGCTAAAAATGAAACCAGACCACCAACCTACACCATTTATAAAAATAAACTCAAAATGGATAAAAAACTTAAATGTAAGTTGCAATACCATAAAAACCCTAGAAGAAAACATAGGCAGTAAAATTTCAGACATTTCTTATAGCAATATTTTTGTCAATATATCACATCATGCAAAGGAAACAAAGGAAAAAAATAAACAAATGGGACTAAACCAAAAGAAACCATCAACAAAATGAAAAGGGAACCCAATGAATGGGAGAGCATATTTGCCAATGATACATCTGGTAAGGGGTTAATTTCCAAAAATATCCAACTCAACAACAAGACACACCCAATTAAGAAATAAGCAAAGAACCTGAATAGACACTTTTCCAAAGAGGATATACAGATGGCCAATAGACATATGAAAAAATGCTCAATATTACTAATCATCAGTGAAATAAAAATTAAACCATAATGAGATATTATCTCACAACTGTCAGAACGAGTGTTGATGAAGAAATAAAGAAAAGGTAATCATCATGCATTATTGGTAGCATGCAGATTGGTGCAGCCACTGTGAAAAGCGCTATGGATTTTCCTCAAACCCCAGTGATCCCACCTCTGGGAATATATCTGAAGAAACCTGAAACACTCATTTGAAAGAATATATACACCCCTATGTTTATTGCAGCATTATTCACAATAGTTAATATCTGGAAACAGCCCAAGTGCCCATCAGTAGATGAGTGGATAAAAGAGCTGTGGTACATTTACACAATGGAATACTATGCAGCTGTGGAAAAGAAGGAAATCTTGCCTTTTGTGACAGCATGAATGGATTTTGACATTATTATGCTAAGTGAAATAAACCAGTCAGAGAAAGGAAAATAGCCTATGATCTCACCTATATATGGAATCTAATGAACAAAATAAAATGATGAACAAAATAGAAACAGAGGCATGGACACATGGAATAGACCAATAGCTGTCAGGTGGGAGGGGATTTGGGGGGCTGGATGACAGAAGGTAAAAGGGTTAGGCCAAAAAAAAATCTATATATCTATATCTCACAGACATAGACAACCGTGTGGTGATAGCCAGAGGAAAAGGGGGCTAGGGGTAGGTGGAGTTGGACAAAGAGGAGATAAATGAGGATGGAAAGAGACTTTGCTTTGGGTGTAAGGAGCACAATGCAGTGTGCAGATGATGTTTTGTTGAGTTGTACAATTGAAACCTGTACGGCTTTGTGAACCAACGTCACCCTAACAAATTCAATTTAAAAAAGATACAACTTCTTCTAAGAGCTGTTGTCTCCATCCTGACCATTGGTATGAGCAGTTGTTGCTTTCATCATTTTATCATCATTTTCTTCATGTTCCTAGGAATCACTCCACTTTATCTTATGGGCTCCCAAGAAATGGGGGAGATAACAGTATTGCCTTGGGCTTGTATAACACTAAACCATTCAGTATGTGACTTTCAGAATATTGTCTCTATCAATCTCTAGAATAACTTGTATGTGGATGAGTTGATTTCTCTTTATAGAAGATGAATCACAGGTCAAGAAACTTATTACCCAGTTCTTCTTATTCCTAAATCAGTGCTCTTTCTACTAGGCCAGTAGTTCTCTCGACCAGCAGTGACAAAAGCAGCTGAGAACTTGCTAGAAGTGCTAACCTTAGGTCTTGCCCCAGATGCTGAATCAGAAACCTTGAGGGTAGGGTCCAGAAATCAAAGGCATTTCTGTACAGCAACAATGAACTATCAGAAAGAGGAAACTAGGGAAAATAGCCCATTTACTATAGCAATAAAAAAATGAAGTACCTAGCAATAAACTTAACCAAGGAGGTAAAAGACCTGTACTCGGAAAACTATAGAACACTGAAGAAAGAAATTAAGGAAGATACAAATAAATGGAAGCATATACTGTGTTCACGAATTGGGAAAATTAACATCGTTAAAATGTCCGTACTACCCAAAGTAATTTATAGATTTAACACAATCCTTGTTAAAATACCAATGACAAACTTCCAGCCAAGATAGAGGCCTGAGATAGATATGCTGCATCTCCCTCAAAACTAAGAAGGCACTACAGCTACCTCAAAACTAAAAAAACAACAAAATACAACCAAAAGTTCCAGAAAATTGAACTGCACGGAAGTGCAAGAAACAAAGAAATAAAGAAGAGATACTCATCCAGGCATGTAGGAGGGGCGGAGCCAAGGTGGAGAGGACACAGTTTGTTGCTAGCAGCTGCAGCAGGGCAGTGGCTGTGGCTGCAGTGGGGAGGGAAACCTGGGAAGCGATCCCAGCCCCAGACCAGACCGCAAAGCTCACAGTTCCAGCACTGAGAAAAATGGAGCCACATTACTTCTGACTATGAAAACCAGTGGGGGTTGGGGCAGAAGAAGAAACTGCTGGTCTCTCAGAAGAGTCAGCTTGTTTAGAGGGTCCCCATGGTCCTAGAACATCCACAGATCCACCCACTCTGGGAACCATCACCAAGCAGCAGCTAGAGGAGTGCCAGTCATATGTGGGAAGTGGGAGAAGTGCCTGGAAAAAGGGGCGAGTTCAGGGCAAGTGGCAATGTTCTGTCTCAGACCCCTCCCCCACATATAACACCACAATGTGGTAAAACATGTCACCCTGTACTGACAAATACCTAAGGCTTTGCCCCTTACAACATAACAGGTGCAACATCTCTTCCTAAGACATAGAGGCAAACACAGATAGCTGTCAAGTTGAGGAGACAGAGAAGTATGGCCCAAAAGAGATGAGGGGCAGATCAAGGTTCCAGTGGGAGAACTGAGTGATGAGGAGATAGCCAACCTAACATATGAAGAGTTCAAAACACTGGTGACAATGATGTTCACAGTCCTGACAGACAAGATTAAGTATGACAAATGCATAAGGGAAGAAATGAAGGCTATGCTAAGTGAAACAAAGAAAAACCCAGAAGAAACCAGCGGTGAAGGGAAGGAAACCAGGCTTCAAATCAACGAATTGGAACATATGGAAGAAATAAACAGTCAACCAGTACAGAAAGAGGAAACAAGAATTGAAAAAAACAAGGAGAGGCTTAGGAACCTCTGAGACAACTTTAAACGTGCCAACATCTGAATCACAGGGGTGCCAGAAGAAGAAGAGGAAGAGCAAGAAATGGAAAAATTATTTGAAAAAATAATGAAGGAAAATTTCCTAATTTGGGGAAGGAAATAGACATACAAGTCCAGGAAGCACAGAGTCCCAAACTAGACCCAAAGAGGACTACACCAAGACATATCATAATTAAAATGCCAAAGGTTAGAATCTTAAAAGCACCTAGAGAAAAGAAGAGAGTTACCTAAAAAGGGATTCCTATAAGACTATCAGCTGATTTCTCAAAAGAAACTTTGCAGTCAAGAAGGGTCTGGCACGAAGTAATCAAAGATGAAAAGTAAAGACCTACAACTAAGACTGCTCTATCCAGCAAAGCTATCATTTAGAATGGAAGGGCAGACAAAGTGTTTTCCAGACAAGGTAAAGCTAAAGGAGTACATCATCACCAAGCCCTTATTATATAAAATGTTAAAGGGACTTATTTAGGAAAAAGAAGGTCAAAACTATGAACGTTAAAATGACAACAAACTCACAACTATCAACAACTGAATTTCAAAAACAAAACAAACTAAGCAAACAACCAGAAAAGGAAGAGAATCATAGGTATGGGGAGCATTTGAAGGGGTATCAGCTAGGATGGGGAAGGGGAAGAAAGGGGAAAATAGTGCAGAGATTAAAAAGCATTGTCAGTAGGTACAAAATAGGGGGATGTTAAGAACAGAATGAGAAAGGGTAAAGCCAAAGAACTTATATGCATGACTCATGGACATGAACTGAGGGGGGCGGAATTGCTGGATGAAAGGGTGGTAAGAGAAAATAAATTGGAACAACGGTAACAACATAATCAATAAAATACACTTAAAAAATACCAATAACATATTTCACAGATCTAGAACAAATATTTCAAAACTTTATATAGAATCATCTGTAAAGTTTTTTAAAAATAGTAATGCTTGGGCCCCAGGTCCAGACCAATGATTTCAGAATCTCTGGAGGCTGACTTCAGTATCTTAAAAAAAATTAAAATCCCACCAACAGTGCACTGGGGTTCCCTTTTCTCCACATCCTCACCAGCACTTGTTGTTTCTTGATTGTTTTCTGATGGCCATCCTCACCAGTGAGAAGTGATATCTCATTGTGATTTTAATTTGCATCTCTCTGATGGCTAGTGATGTTGAGCATTCTTTCATATGTTTATGGCGGGGCTCAAAAAACTAAAATGGAATTGCCTTTTGATCCAGCAATTCCATTGCTAGGATTATACCCGAAGAATCCTGAAACACCAATTCAAAACACCTGTGCATCCCTATGTTCATAGCAGCACTATTTACAATAGCCAAGTGCTGGAAACAGCCTAAGAGCCCAACAGTACATGAGCGGATCAAAACATTGTGGTACATTTACACAATGGAATACTACGCAACAGAAAGAATGAACTCTTACCTTTTACAACAATATGGATAGAACTGGAGAGCATTATGCTAAATGAAATAAGCCAGGCAGTGAAAGACAAATACCATATGATCTCACTTAATACAGGAAACTAATGAACAACACAAAGAAATGAAAAAATAGAACCAGAGGCATGGAAACAAGGAACAAACTGACAGTGACCAGCGGGGAGGGGGGAAGGGGAAAAGGGGGGGAAGAATGGGGAAGGGTCTAGTCAAGGAACTAGTATGAATGACCCATGGGCATGAACAACAGAGTGGGGATAGAGTTGGGGGGGATAAGGGGGAACAATGGGGGAAAAATTGGAACAACTGCAATAGAAAAACAAAAAATAAAATAAATAAAATCTTCAGGTAATTCCAATAACATCTAGGCTTAAAGTCTCATTGCTCTGGAAGATGAAGAACCTATGTAGCCTGTGATTCCCTCTGATTTAGTTGGTACCTTACATAAACCCGATTAAGCACACAAATGTTCTGTGGGATTTTAAAATGCTATTTATTAATCAACTCTGTATATTCATAGAAAATGTGTCCATAAAATATAAAACCCCTCTACAGAAAATCATTATAGTTAACCCCAAAATATGTGCACGACTGTATAGGTACATATGTTACCCAATAAGCAATGCAATAATCATAGGAATTGGCACATTTATTGCATGATTGCTAGGCATTGTGCTAGCTAGCTGCTTCACAGTCATTGTCATCGACAATATTAGCTAAATTCTCACCATAGAAAAGCATGGACCACCTAATCATACATATGCATTACTTTTCTGCCCCTCTGAACAAAGTGAAAGTTGACCTTTGAGCAGGTAAAAATTCTAGCTATCTATGGTCACTCACATAGCTTGAATCATAACAAGAAAAAGATTTTGCATCTTCTGATCACTTGCCCCCCGCTGAGGGTTATTTGTCTCAAACAAGGGAAATAAGCTATTCATGATATAAACCAGTTTGAGTTCTCAGGTACCGAACAAGTGATGCAGTGCTGAGGGGAGAAAGGAGGGGGAAATTAAGTTATTACATTAAACTGCCAATTTATATTTTACAAAGAACTTTCTCATACATTCCTACTTGGTAATATACTTTCTCATAGAACCAAAGGACTTTCACCATAATAACCCTTGTAGCTGGCTATAGTTCTCTTTTTAGCTATGAGCAGACTGAGGCTCCAAGTGTCTAAGTGACTGGCTTAGGGTGACAAAATTTGTAAACAGTATGGCACAGAATCTATATTTTTTATTTGCTTTTAGGCTATGCTTGCTTTAAAAAATAGAGCTAGTAAGACAGTTTTATGCAGAGGGAAGTAAGAGTGAAGCATACCCAGAGAAGCATTATCTTTCAATTCTACTGGTAGCACTTAACATTTTACAGTATACTAAATACTACCCTAAAAAAGCAAATGGCCCTGGTCGGGTAGCTCAGTTGGTTGTTGTGTCATCCCATACACCAAAAGATTGCAGGTTCGATCCCCAGTTAGGGCACATACCTAAGTTGCTAGTTTAATCCGGTCAGGGAGCGTATGGGAGGCAACCTATTGATATTTCTTCTTTCTTCCCAATGTTTCTCTTTCTCCTTTCCTTTCTCACCCTCCCCCCATCAATCAATGAACATATCCTCAGGTGAGGATCAAAAAAAAAAAAAAAAAAATAGCAAACACTGCCTAAAGGTCCTAATGCATATCCAAGACACAGTTTATTCATTTGGAAAGATCTAGCATCAACTATTTCTATAAATAACTTCATTATCTGTGATAGATACTCATCTATCACCATTCTAATTAGAATGTGACTAAGGAAGACAGTATTTAACAAGGCATTTGCAACATTTGGTGGTTATAATAATGGCTTTGAAGTTCCAGGAAAAAGTCAGTTTTCCAAATTTCTTCTCATTTACATATCTCTTACTCTCCATTATTCTCAGTTGCCAGATAAAATTACTGGTATTATTCCTTAAACTATTAAAAAAAATGGTGATAGACATTCAAAGAAAGTTTAGAAAAACAGAACAGCACAAAGAAATCATGCTCTTATGTTAGAGAGAATATCACTGCTCCCATTTGGGTATATATCCTCCCAGGCATTTTGTCCTGACAAGCATTTTTACCAATTAGCATCATAATGCACATTTTCTCCAGTTTTGCACCTAACATATCAGGATTTCCTCTATCAGGTTGTTATCTATAATTTTTGGTGTACCATAATTAATAAATTTCCCACCTTGCTGAATATTTACTGTTTAAATTTTTTGGTTTTTATGAGGACATGGAGCAAAACATCCTTCTATATTAATTCCTGCAGACTTCCGTCTTTTTTAGGAAAACCCCCCAGAAATGAATTTGCTGGGTCAAAAGGTTTATAAAAAATTTAAGAATGTCTTTATGTCAATTGATTATTGGTAAATTATACTGAATTAAAATGTACATTTCTTTCTCATTGCTTATCTTCAGGGATCATTTAGATTTCAGTATTATTCAAGGAGAATGAGTAAGCCTGAAATTCAACCAGAAAATATTCTGGCACCTCCACATTGCATGGAGTACTCTAAAAATGCACATATTGTCTTTGCTGATAAGCTTTTTCTTAAGCTTGCAATACTAGAACCTGGCCAATCTCTTAAAAGTTAACATTTATCACAAAGAAACATGAGAGGCTATTATGTGTGTGTCTGCACGTGTTAGCAACCACAACTCAAGGGGGAATGTTACTGGTTCTGCTGTCACCCTTCCTGAGAGTTAAAACAGCTCTGATAAGAAACTGTTTGTCAAAATGAAATGTCACTTCTGAGAACACAATTGTACATGCACCAATAGCCATCCACAAAAAAATGTACTTTAAAAAAAATGGAATAATTGTACTTAATGAGTAAAATGCCCATTAAAACACAAGGCCACTTCTTTGGCAATCCATGGCTGACACTTCTTTTTTTTTAATTCTCATCTGAGGATGTGCTTAATGATTTTAGAGAGATGGGAAAGAAGGGAGAGAGATGGGGAGAGAAACAGCAATCATTTGCCTCTCATGCATGACCCAACCTGGGACTAAACCAGTAGCTCAGGCATGTGCCCTGACTTGGAATCAAACCCATGACCTTTCAGTTTTACCACACTCCAACTGAGCCACATGGGCCAGGGCCAAGGCTGACACTTCTTATATGGTTAATTTACTATAGTGAAAAAGATAAAAAAGAATTTATTTTTTAATAAATAAAACTACTTTTTAAAAATTTATTGATTTTAAAGAGGTATGGGGGTGAGGAAGAGAGAGATGGAGAGACAGAGACAGACAGAGAGACATTGATATTCATTGGTTGATTCTTGTATGCACCCTGACTGGAAATGGAACCTGCATCCTTGGTGTTTGGGGACAACACTAACCAAATGAGCTACCCAGCCAGGGCTGGTGAAAAAGCATTTAAGGGGGGAGGAGGTACATAACATTTATTTGTAAGCAATTTTGGATCCATGTTCTAGACTCCATGTTGGTTTTTAAAAAACAGCTAGGGTTGATGTTGACTTAAATTGTGTAACAGATGTGCTAAAAAAATTGAGATAAGGAAATGGATTATAGCAATTGTTTAAGAAAAATGGGCTGAGAAGTCCTACAAGGTTCATGATCTCACTATACCCAACAAGAAGGCTCTGTGAAATTTCAGAGAAATGGAGAGCAGAAGGGGAAGGAAGATTCATGAAATTCGCACATGATGTGTTATCCTCATTTCTCTCGCTGGGGTAGCGGGTGTCTCAGCATCACCGCGGTTCCATCCATTGATCCCAGTGCTGCAGAAGGAGCAGGGTATGTCCACCTGGGCTGAACTCTGAGGTCCTTTGACCTCCACTGGATGTAAAGCAGGCAGCATTTTACTTGAATGAAGGCTATTACCTAAACTTAGCAATTCACTCTATGTTCCAGAGAAAATATGTACATTTTTAAAGGCTTGCCATCTCCACACTAATAATTTTCAGATCCCTGTGTAATTAGTACAAACTGCAGGTTACAGTAGGCTGCACTATATGCCTTTAGGTTTGCAATTTTGGCTTTTCTGTTCATTGATAGAACCCTAAGTTCTTGTTTTCTTATGACCCTGGGCCTGAATCTTAGAGCGAATTGAGGAGCAAGCATTTCTTTACTGGGAGTCAAATAGCTAACTGAAGGGGAATTCTTTGGTTCTTAAAGTGTAATACCTAGGCTCTTTTTCACACTTATCACAATGTTACATTTTTCTGGCTCAGTAATGGCTACAGAATGTTTGGTAGTAATGACTGAAAAATGTTCTGAGATTACCCAAGAGTTTAGCAATAAGCATAAGCCAGTTTTATACATTAGGGGAACTAAGCTTTAAAACCTCTGAATTTGGGAGTGATAGGGCTTGACTAACCTCTGAATCTTAAATTTGTTAATGTGTGACCAGAGCCTGAAACTTGCTTCTAATCATCAGAATATGGCAAAGGTAATGGGAAAGCTGCTCCCTTGATTATGTCATCTAGGACTCTGTTTTGCTGGGAGGCACACTCTATAGTCTCCCACTATTGTTGGTTTTGAAGAAGCAAGCTGTCAAGGGTCTTATGACCATAAGAAAATGCCTTCTGCAAATGGCTGGAATGAGCTTGGAAGTGGGTCCTTCCCCAGTTGAGACCCCAGTCCCAGTTTTAGAGGGACTTAGCGAAACCATGCCCAGACACATGACCTGCAGAAACTGAGATTATAAATGTGTGTTGTTTTTAAGCTGCTCATTTTGTAATAATTTGTTATATGGCCATAAAAAGCAGCTTCAGATTTTGGTATTAAGAGGTGGGGCTTTGCTGTCACAGATGCACAAATATGTGGGAGTGGCTTTGGAACTCCCACACAGCAGTGAGTGGCGGCTGGAAAATGTTGAAGAGCAATTAATAGAGAAGGAAAAGAAAGCTGAAAATGTCCAACTTCCTTGATAATGTGTAAGTTTATAAAGATGAAATTACTGCTGAGGACAGAAAAACATGACAACACTAGTTTTGGTTTAAAACAGTGAACATGTGTACAAGCTGATGGAAACAAACTGAGCAGATTGGTGCAGGCACCCTTGGGAGGTCACATACAATTTCCTAGCAATAAAGTGTTAATTTTTCTCAACACATTTTTACTTGGCTTCAAACACAGTGTAAATGATGCTTCAGTACCTAAAATGAATACTCAGTGTTGACAGCAAGGACAAGTTGATAACATCTTCAGAGATAAGTGATAAAAATTTGACAACCTCAATGAGACCAATATATGTGGTCAAATCTTAATAATTTTCTGAAAAAAAATTTTTTTTTTTTAAATTTAGAGTTTAAGAAATCAGAATGTTAAGTAAAGCATGACATGGTAGGAAATGCCAGTGAGTGTGTTTAGGTGTTAGGTTGGCAGTCTGTAACAGAAAGTCATATTCTCAGTCCCTGACGTGTGAGGAGTTTGAGGTGGATGAGGTGAGGGAACGGGCTGCAGGGGCCCTCACAGAATGCATCGGGTAGTCTATTCAGCTACAGACCCAACAGGACTGACAGAGGTGGCTCTTTTGTAGATTAATAACACCCAGAAACTCTGGTTATAAAACAGAGCTTCTTTTCTTATAAAAAAGTCAAAACTTTGAAAATGAGATTCTGTACTTTTTAAAAAAGGCCTTCGTAGACAAGCAAATGTTGATATGTGTATTTTGTTCCCCATCTCCAATACCTGGAATAGTCCATACATTTTATCGTGATGTATATATACCCTTTTTATCCTGTACAAAGACAAGCTATCTCCACAGTGCAAATGAATGAAGGCTTTGATGTCACACAAAGGTTACCTCTGGGCTAAACACATACAACACTGAAATTATTACACAGAGAATGCATTTACCATTTTTATTTCGCTATGCAGAAACATACATTCACCATGGGCCGTGTAATGCAGTAGACAGTGTAATGGAGAATATATCTTTTTGAAGGCTATTTATTACTAAACACTAAATAGTTTAATTACAGTGGAAATTCTGTACAGTTTAAGGCTTGGCTCTGAACTAGGTTGTAAATATGGAGCATATTTGGAAATAAAACACTTTTTCAAGTAAAAGAAGAAAAATCATTTAAAAAATATAAGAAAGAAGAAACGAAGAAAGAAAAAAAGCCAACAGGAACTCAACAGGTTTTTCTGGAGTGAAATTTCATAATATTGTAAATTAACAAAAATACATATTTTCTTCCCAAAATAATCACAATTTACACATTTAGGACTTGATAGGGAACTTTGGGAAGCTTTCCAGATTGAACACGGACCAAAATGGACAACAAGGAAGAAATCACATTAATATGCTAAAATCAGTTCTACCTTATAATGAATTAAATTAGATACACAAAGCGGGATCATAAGCATTAAATATTTCCAGAGGATCAGAGAGTCATCAGTATTTATGGGTTAAGAGTAATAAAACCAGCTGAAACAAGTACAAGATTCAAGTGTTGATTGAATAAACTCGGTAATTGGCACATCTAATCTGGGGTAAACCTGACACACCGGACCTAGACGGCTTCTAGCATTTTAGGGTAATCTTCATTTACCTGTAAACAAAAGATCTGTCACTTAAGAAATTGAAATTTTGTTTAGACTTTAATAATAATAAACTATAAAAGGCATGGATTGTTTATTTGTTACATGAAATCACGGTTTATATTGTTGGTTATGAACGTGCAGGTATAGCAGAAAACTTAGACACTTTGTGAAAATTAAAAATGCTGCTCTTTTGTAATTTTATCGTTGCCTCATGCAATATCAGTGTAGTGATGCTGATTCAGATTGCTTTATTATGGGACGATCTCTCTGCCCCTGTCTTTATTAATGGTCAAGTTCTGTTCTTCTGGATTGAAAATTTCCATGGGCAGATACAAGTCAGTTGGGTTAGAAGAGGGAACTCCATATAGGCTCTGGTTTTCCTAATAGTTTGCATGACTGGATTCCTGCGCAGGCTAAGTTATTCCTATAAAAAAGAGATATGATCAGTTAATCATTTGAAAACATCTGAGATCGAGGTCACAAGAAAAGTATCTTGCAGGTTATTCAATGCTCTTTTCGACAAGATGCTGTAAAATACCAGTGTAAGTCATTGATAGGCTTTGTCTTGAATAACTACAGCATCACTCAAGTGGCTGAAGCTCACTGGAGAGAATCTTTTCTTTGCTTTCAATCTTCCAATTTACATTATTAATTTTAATATGAGTTATTTTTATGTTTTTCTTGAAGAGAGGCCTCTCGTCAATCTTAAACCAATGTTAGAGAACTAACTTCTTTCATTTATAGAAGTAAAACATTTAAGAGACTTTTATCACATAGCCAAGTGTGCAAGTAGCTCATCAGTTGCATTAAGCATTCAAAGCCCTCTAGAGATGCTGAAGGCCTCATGAATTCTTGCAAGGCAGGTTAGTATGCATGACAAGCCTATGCGCACACAGAGGATGTTGTCTGTCCCTTATTTTGACCAAACAGCAGCTGGAAAGGAATGTGCTTCCTGGGAGAAAGCGGAACCACAGCACTGCATTTTTCCTCCTCCTGAGACACAATACTAACACTAAGGAAAAAAAAAATCAACCCAAAGAGTACAGAAAATATAAGACATCCAAATGAAAGTGAGCGCTCAGGTTTTAAATTTAAAAACAAAGCAAAACAGAAGCATAATCAAACACAGTTGAAGAAAAAGCTTATAATGGGATAATGTTGCTATCAAAAAGAGAAAGTAGTAGATTATATTTCACTAATATCTGGAACACACAAATTGCACCTTTCAGAACAAAGGCGCTGTAGATCTGACTAGGTCACATGACAAGTAAAATAAAAGTCGGCCTTGCAAAGTTGGTTAATGAAAATGTTACAGAAATAGGGGTGTTCCAAAAAACCCCAGAGTTTGCGGCTGGGGAATGGGGAAAAGGAAGCAGCTTTTAGAATGCCTCCACATGCCTGAGGCTGTTGGCTAGTCTTTTTAATGCAAAATGGCTTTAATGCATCCAAAGCCTCAGGTAGATGGGAGGAGTCTTGAACCAGGGGACGGTATGGAAAAAGCACACAGAGCCTACTTAAGGTTCTGTGAATGGTCAGAACTGGTTACCGCACCCACTGCATCAGAGGAGGTAGTTAGGGATTTGAAAATAAGCGGCAGACATTTTAGCCAGGCTGACTGTGCGGATTTGACTAAGATTAAGGCTGACTGCGGATTTGACTAAGGCTGAGGCTGACTGTGCGATTTAACTAAGGCTGAGGCTGACTATGTGCATTTGACTAAGGCTAAGGCTGACTGTGCGGATTTGACTGAGGCTGAGGCTGACTGTGCGGATTACAAAAGGACTAACTATACAGTTTACAAGGAGGCTGAGAATCCACGAGGTTCTGGATTAAAAGCTGGTGGACCCCATGACACAGACGAGGTCTCCCCAATCAGGATTGAATGATTGGCAGCTACTGGTAAAGCTGAACTGTGTTTGGAAAGTAGGGAAAAGGTTTCTCTAACTTTTCTAAAACTAGCCTGGTTTGGTGGGGGTGGGGGGGCAAGGATATGTGTTTATGGGTGTTTTAAAGAACATAAGACTTAACAACAGAAATCCGCAAATAACTAAATCTATATAACTGTTAAATAAACTATTCTTTTTCTTTTCACTAAACTCTGATATTGAGTTATAATTTTGGCGGCGGGCAATCGGGCCCCTAACTAAAGAGCCCGTGGGTTTGTTTTCAATTGGAGCAGCCCAGGGGTTCTGTAACAAAAAGAGTAAAGGATATGGATTAAAAGGGAACACCCACGAGACCATGCAAGCAAAGGCTCTGCTTTTCCTTTATCCTCTAACTGGCAGTATAGGCAAAAGATTCACAGGATGCAACCTTCCAATCTGACACAGACCAGCACCTGCCAAGCAATTCTCCGTCCTTTTGGTAACCAGCCCCACAAATGCCAGTGAGAGAAAAAAGGAAAGGGAAGAGTCAGGCAAAGGATGACAGGAAAGTGCTACAAGCCACATGCCAGCCCAGGCCAAGCTATGAGAATCAATGTCACCTCTTACCTGGGGTCAATCCTCTCCATCTTCCGGTGTGATCTCTGTCTCTTTATGGACCACTACTTTGGTTACTGACATGTCAGGGTGCTGCTCTTTGGCCTCTTTAATTGCCTGAGCCAGCGCCTATCCCCAGGAAATCACAGAAGAGCAAAGACAAAAAGGAGGAGGAACATGCATGATCAGTAGCAAGGTGGAGACTTATGGTCTAGACCTATATACACAATTTACAAACGAGGTACAATGATTGCAAAAAGAATCGTACATTGTATATTGGAAAGTTAATTCAGAAAATTGTTTAGATTACATGCTGGACTATAAGAATAGCACTGGGAAGAATAAGGCCAACAAGTGTTTCTGTGTCTCTCTAACAAGGTATTTACCCTCTCACACACACTACCTGGTCATGGTCGATGTCTGCATCGCCTGTGATGACTATTCGCTTCTCAATTCTTGTCTCCGAAATGCCACCTTTCACAGTCTGAAAGGAAGAGACAAGCATTATGAATTTGTCCACTTGGAGGAACAATCACTGATCAGTAGAGAAAATGGCAGAAAATGCTAACAGAGTTTTAAATAACATAATTCTTTTTTTTCCCCTAATTTTTCAATTACTGTTGACATACAATGCTATATTAGTTTCAGGTGTATAACACAGTGATTAGACTTTTATATAACTTATTTAGTTAGGACCCCAATAAGTCTAGTACTCATGTGACATCATACATAGTTATTATAATATCATTAATTAAGAAATGAAAGAGAATTCTATGGCAGTTATTTTAAATTGTTAACTTCAGAAACGAGACTAGAATAAAGTTCTTTAAATTTGGCTACCCACTGTTTCTGAAACACCTCTCCTGTGCCAAGCAATAGTGTTAAGTAAGCAAAGGTTATCAGAACATATATTCCTAAACAGAAACTACCCCATAAAGACAACTGTACCATAATATAGTAGCTGTGAAACCTTCAATGCAGCTATCCTGACATCCTGATAGTCATAGTATACCCATTTGCTTATACAGCCAAACCTGGAAGAAGTTCTGAGGGAAGGCCTTACTTTGATCCATTCCCACTCCACTTACTTTGGTGATGTGGGTGGTGGTTGTGGTACTGGTGGTTTCGGATGTGATCGTCTGTGCACTCATTAGCACGCCTGGCTCCATATCAGCACTAGGATCAACCTAAGCAAGCAAAGAAACAGGCATCACACTCAAATATTTACATCAACTCTTCAGATGTTTGCTATGTTAGTTTAGGGCCTTATGAGGATTTAGTTGTCTCCCACCATCACTGTATGCCTCAATCAACATCTGGCAGCTGCTACGATGGGCGAAGACTGAACCAGACATGGCAAGAGTTAACTATCATTAACAAATTGGGACTTTAAAAAGAGAGCAGTGGCAGGTTTAAGCCACCTCTACTCCACAATAAGTAATAAAATTATAATTATTGCATCACTCTTGTAGAGACAGTCTGGCTGCTGTGTCCTCTGAGTCTCACAAATTAAAAATAATGTCATTATACTTGAATGCACTGAGCCATTAAAGAGGTAAAACAAAGTGCCAGGACTCTGGTCTTCACAGACTGTCTTACCTGTGATGATTCGTATGTTATGGTTTTGGTTTCTGTATGAACGACTGGCAATTCCTTGGTAGAAATTTCTAGCTTTACTCCTCCTGGTGAAACACTGCCCAAACTGATGGTCTCTGTCTTCACAGTGGATGACTGCACCAGTGGGAAGTACGGAGAATGGCTATTAGTTTGCACCAACGCTGTTTGCTTTTTTCCCTCCCCGCTTGATGGATACGTATGAACACAGGTTAGTATGACATAAATGTTTACATATTCCATGAGGTTAGGTAAATTGGGAGTGAGGCACACAATAGATACATGTCCAACAGTCTCCCAGAATCCCACAGCATCTCTTTATATGGAATGTTCCAGATAAAGGAAAACATTTTGAAGGAAATAAATTAGTTTCACACCCCCCCATTCTCATAAATAAATTTAAAAAATCATAAATTAGTCTTCTAAAAAATATTAACTTCTTAGAAAGAAGGAACAAGTAATAAGACATACCCTCCCTGCCCCTAATACCTCAAGAACTGCAAGAAAAGAGGATAAAAAATAAAGTTCTGGTATTTGGCACCAGGACAAGCATGGTTTTTGGTCCTTAAAGATTACATTGATCAGAACCAAATTTATCAAATTTTCTAATATCCTGTCTGGACATGCATTTCCCAGATTTATCATCAATTCCAAAAATTACGATGAGAACAGAACCCATTCCTGGAACTATACGTTATTAAGAATCATTATATGTGTTTGCACAAGACCCACACTTGCCATGCACTATGAAAATAAGAGAAACAAAAGCACTTGAAAGAGGTAGAAAATTAAACTTGGCTCCATCTTCATGCTTAACTAAATTTCAAGGACTCATTTTCAGTTTACTTTAGTGCTAAAAGTAACATTTGCTACTAGTTACCTCAAAGTGAGGTTTTTGCTCCAAAGTTTCAGAAACGTGGATTGCTACACTGTGCTCCTCCTTTGGCTCATGGGAAGTAGTGGTCATTTCTTCCTGTTCCAGTACAGCTTTATCAGCCATCTCCCTCTTTTCCTCTTTAGCCCCTTCTGTCAGAGGAGAGCCCTCCTTCCCTTTAACACTAGAAGCGTCTGCAGATGCTGCTTGTGCTGCAGCATCCACATCATCTCCAGCCGCGTAAGAAGCATCCCCACTTGCATGCACATTCATCACATGTTTCTCCTCCACCAACACAGCTTCCTGCACAACCTTCTCAGTGCTAAGTGGCTGGGCGGGCTGAGTTGTTTCCAGCTCTGTTTCACTGGACCCCGTCCTGGTTTCTGTTTTCTGCATGGGAGAAGATTGTGGTGTCAGTGTGACTTTCCATAAACCAAAGGTCAAAAAACAAACGACAAAACAAAAAACAAAAGATGCCACTCACCAGGATGCCTAAAGCCAGTGTCAAGTGATTATAACCAGAAACACTTACAGAAAATAAAAATTAGCTTTTATTTCTCCTGCCACAGTCTTTGATGCCTGCCCTCTGCCCCAACATACACATTTGAATCTGTGCTACTACTTCGGGATATCCCCAAAAGAAATGAAATGCAGTATAAAACACAATTAAAAAAAAAAAATCAGCAACAACAGAAAACAAAAGCATTGTAGCACATTCATATTGGTTTTGGCTACTTTCTTGGACCTAATAGGTGACATAAAATGCTTAAAAAATTAAACGTTATTAAAATTTCTCAACACTGCTGCCTTTTGAGTATCTGAAGTATGTTCTTATAACTGAACTGAATGCAAATGACAGATATGCCAAGCACGCGCAAAGGAAAAGAACTGACGGCACCTTTGAAGTGTTTGAGGCAAAGCCCACTTGGATGCAAAACACACACACATGCAGCAAAAAGGCAGAAAGAAATAAAGTGAGGCAAACAGGCAAAGTCAGGAACACCAAGGATAGAAGCAAAAGGCCACCTGAACCCAGCTTTGAGAAGAAGAGGTAACCCCTCCTATGAATTCTGTCGGTTTTCTCGCAGATTCTAATAAACTGAAGATTTCAGAGCCATCCATGAGCTTTTCACCAGAAGACTGCTTAGTCTGAGTGAACAAAGAAATGGACAGTCAAGCACAGAGACAGGTACTTACACAGGCACATAACACACTGGCAGTGCTTACACACAATTGGAGGCAGAGGACAGGGAGGAGGGATGGAGGAATCTACCATACAGACGCTGGAAACGGAAAAGAATGGGAAATAAAATAGCAAATCGAGGTGACCAAGAGCTCTTGTTTGGTAAAGCGGAGAGTTACTAAGATTAGGGCGGTGCTGGTTTAAGCAGATCACTTTTCCCTTCATTGCAAGCCACAGCAGCACTATCACGCCTCAGGAACGGGGAGCTGGAAATAAAACGTAAAGTGTTTTAATGCTCGCTGGACTGCGGTATTGACTTAACCATGAACAAAAGTAAAAAGCTTGGGTTGGCGGCTCCGAACATAAAACTAAATAGCAAGAGAAACGGAAAGGTTCAGGGTGGAAAGGCACTGCTTCAAAAATGTCATGCTGGAATCTGAAACGGTGGCCCAAATGAAAGGCTCTGGTTACCACGACTCTGGACGCAGTGGACTCGGTAAGGTAATGAGCAGTAGAGACGGTGAAGGCCGGTTCCTGGGAGTACCTCCATTCGGACAGGCTCTTCCTTCTGGGTCCAAAGAGCCCAACTTTTAGGGCCTCACTCTCCGGTGCTTGCTCGGTTTTGCTCCACTGCACACTCTCCAGGCCCACGTGCAGAGCTGCATCCCCTCCCAGCATCTGAGCTTTCTTGAGGTCTTCTTCTTCAGGACTCTGCCGGCGGGACTCGGTTTCCTTGATGGGAGCCAGGGATTCTGACAATCTCTGCTTTGGAGTATGGACCTCAGGTCCTCTCTTGGATTTCTCATCAGTGACTGCTTCCAGGACCTCGAACTCCTTCATGACAGGAATGACCTTCACTGACTCTGCTTTCTGAAATGCTTCCAGTGGGGAGGACTGCACTCCCTTCTCCCTTTCCTTAGCTTTTCCAGTCATAGTAACGATTTTTCCGGATACGGTATCATAGGACTTTCCTAGACTGTATATTTTCTGTTTGCTTTCTTCTTTCAGTTGCATTTCTTGGGCCAAGTCATCGAAGCTCTGCATTTCAATGGTGCTAGATCTTAACATGTCGGGGGGGATGTCACCAGTTCTACTGCTCATGGTCACCACCTTGTAAGTCACAATCTTTCTCGAATCACCATCAACTACCTCAGCAGGTATTTTGTCTACAATAACCCAATCCTCTGTGCCCTATATTTGAAATATAAAAGCTAAATTAGAAAATCTGATGGTATCTCATTTCTAAAATAAGAAAATCAGGGTGAGAGCTACACTCATGTGACTGCACAGGGCTGCTGTTATCTAATAATTACGGCTGCAATCTCTTCTCATCTGAAGTCTATAAACTCTGACCTTCGATTAGGAATACAATCTGTATGTAAAGCTGCAATTTCAGATTTCTTTACAGGGAAACATACTTTGGTGGTAAATTGTGCAAGGAATATATTTGATTGTATGTTAAACACTTGATGGTTCTCTATTTCATAATTATTTCAAGATTAAATAACAACCAAAGTGGTTGTACAAGTTATTTAGCTTTACTTGTGTGGACATAAAAAACAGTTTTACACATGAAACATAACAGTGGACTTCATATCTGTTGTCCTCACAAAGAACTTGCCAGCATTCCACAAATTTCTGTGAATACCACCTCATTTTGGTAAGTCATATTTCCTTATTTAGGATATCAGATCTATTATACCACTTATTATACAATAAAAATGGAGTGTCCATATGTTCAAGGAATTATAATGAAATTTTTTGCACTGGTGGGACATCGTTGGAATCTTATAAATAGGCTATAGTAGACTGTATAGTGTTCCAATCTTATTTACAACAGAAGTCCATCATCTCAGTACTTTCTTTGCCACTTTCCTTAGTATTAATTCCAGTAAGATAGAAGAAATAAAGGTTAAAAAATTTCTGCACTTTGGAAGCACAACAGGATGTGACTAGGCAGCCAACTAGCCTAACGAGTTACAGAGGGAAGAGAAATCAGACCAGGAGTAGATGAGCACCTTTTTTTACATTTCAAACTGGAATGTTTTCTACTTTCATATTTATCACTGACTGGAAACTTGAATCTAGAAATATGTGTGCCTTAAGAAAAAGGACTGCAGATTCATCTACAGGTTGGTGCTGGAGTAAAGGAAATGAATTGAAAATTAACCTCTAGGGTTGATGGAACAGTTTTCTGGAAAATGATTTGTTGAGAGGTAACCACAGAGCCTGCAGAGTCTCCTTCCCGCATTTTCTTTATCACACTCGGCTAGTGGGAAAACCAATAAAATTCAGAACTATCATAGTTATTCAAAGTCATCTACATTAGTAATACACTACAGGTCAATATTATTAGAAATGACCACACATAGACATAATCACCTAGAAGCAAAAGCAGTAAAGAAATGATGGCTAACTGAGAACTATAATGGTAAAATAAAATTCCTTTTCCCCTCCCCAGAATCTAAGCAAAAATGATATACCTACCTTAGTTTTGAGCAAGGTAAATTAAAAAACAAAAACCAAACAAAAAACAACAACAAAAAAAACTAAAGACATTTTAATGACACTGCAATTTGAAGAGCAATTCCCTTTTGGAAAATTCCTTTATGTTTGTTTTTTACCTGAGACTCAAGGAATGGAGAGCTTCCTTGCTGCAAAAATATAACTTTGTCAGAAATCTCTCTTTCTTCTTTGGTCTGTTTGAATAAAGGGGGTTGGGTTGAAGAAGAGGAAGTAGACAGTTTCCAAAAAGGCAAGTTAGGAAGAGAGTTCTTTTATTGTGCTATACATATAATAGTCATTCATTTTTTTCTGAAGAAGCAAATTATTATTAATTTGAAAAATGGCCTGAAACCATCTTGAAGTTGATTAGTTATTTCCAAAAAGTAACAGGTAATTTTCTAAAACTCTGGTGTTTTTATGACTCAAACATTTTTAATTTATACAAACACAGAACATGCAAAAGCACTATAAAGAGCACCGTGGCATTTGAACAATGTCTATATGCGAGTCATCTGCAACACCATAAAAAGTGGGTATTAAAAGAAAATGTTACGATAAAAATAAATTTAAGGTAGGAGTACATTTCTATTTTTGACAAATACTTGATTGTATTCCCTATTTAAGTGCTGCTTGAAAGGAGTAAAGAAACACACATGGTCACTGCATTAGTTATTGATTTGAATAAACCCAGTCATATCTAGATTGACTTCTGCACTGTTCCACAAACAAACATAAAATCTACTCAAGGTAATAGCTTTATTTGAACTTTTATAACATGGTGAAGACTTTTAAATAAAAGTCAATTTGCAAATATTTCCAAATCATGTTTATCTTTATCATATAAAATTAAGAAAGAAATGTTGAAGTAGATATGTCATGTTAGAACTAGTTTTTTCTTTTATCTACTTTATTCCCTTTTTTTAGCATTAAAAAGGCATAAATTAAGTGATAATACATTAGCTACTGACCCTGTTTTGGTGCACAGCATACAACTGCACAGTGATGGCAGAAAGGATATTTTGGAAAATGAATTAAAAAATAACAGAAAGTTCAAAGTTTCTGGAATAATGGAGTATTTAAAATAAATGTTATTGTTGCAAACAATATAATTTTATGAGACCTATTTAATGAATAACAAATAAGACATTTCGAAAGAGAAAAAAAACCCTGTTCTAACCCATCTTGGAGAAAGGTACTGAAAGAGACAAAAGGTACCATGTGGAATCATTAAATGTGGAATTTTGTTTTACTTTCAATTGTAGTCTCTTTTTCAAACAGGAATAAGAAAGGGTAAAGGTAAAAAAAATAGGTACATTTCAGAATACCACTGCTTGGCCTCTAACTATAATCATGGAACTAAATATTTTTCCTAAGATGAAAACTTAACCCTTTGAGTGCCATGCGTAATTGCTAAAATTTGTGTGAGAAATGCCAGGCTATTTTGCTAAGAAATGCAGTTTATAAAAAATGTCTATAAAAACATTATTATTCATAATAATTTGCTAAAATCTTCACAACATGTAGTAAATTCACTCTTCTTTTGTAAGCAGTGTTCTTTGGTGCAATTTAGCAAAAAATTTACTGCATTAAAATTAGTTTATTATAACAATTATTTTAGAAAAAATAAATTCATCCTTTAATTGGCTTTTGAAGTATAATATAAAGCATAATACAAAACCTATGATTACAATTTGAAAAAACACACAGCAACATGGATAACAAGCAAGTATGCCAAATATTGCATAATTTTTTGGGGAAAAAAAGAAAACTTCTTAACGTATAAAAAAATGAACACAAATGGCATTCACACCAGAGACATATATCAACAGATATCAACAGTAAAAAACAGTTTATAAACAAAACGCTAACGCTATACCATGGAGCAATGAAAATGTCCACTGGCAAAAGCTTCCTTATCATGCACACTGCATAGAGTTTCAACGATTATTGCAAAGATAAATGAAATTAAAAGGACCATTTAAAATGTAAGTAAAAATTATAACAGAATTAATATGTCAGTATGTGAACAAGCATAAAAATTTGAAATCTGGATCACGAGAAAAAGTTATATCAATATATAACCGGAGGTACAAAGAAAAAGAGAACGAAACATAAAATATGAATTATTCCATTTTATTTACATTTACAGCCATCAAAAAAGGAGTTGCTGGGAGCAACGCTGGCACTTCTGGGAAAATTTGTCAGTGTTGCTCACAATGACATTGGCACTCAAAGGGTAAAAAAACAAAACCAGCAGGAAAACAGTGGTTTTCAACATATCCTGTTATGTGGCACCAACTAATTTCACAAAGGTCTGTGTCTATAACTAAAATTGCTCACACTGTCTGCATTCAGAACTGGGCATGTCCAACAACAGAACAGGGTAACAAAAGGAGACAGACTTAAAAATTATATCCTATATAGGTCACCCTAAATGTTCCTTGCGTAAGTTCCAGCAAAGCAGAACTAAAGATCATAAGTGATCATTTTCTGCTCTTGTTGTGTTTATGCAAATGAACAGGATAAATTAAAAACGGACTTAAAAAGTCCCTTTAATGATAAGGAGGGTAATCTTAGGGAGAAAATTGTGATTCAAGGAAAATCACAATGATTAGTGGTAGACTATAAAGTAGCGCAGCTAACCGTCTTTAAAGTTTCTTTTCATTTAACATTTGTTTTCATTTGAAAGTTAAACTATGTCTGTGGTATCATCAAAGATGTTTAATTTACAGGCAAGAAGAATGTCAAATGCCTTGCAACTGGATGCCTTTCCGATAAGACAGTCCTACAGATTTAGAGACTTGTATGTGGGTTATGTTACATAAATTAACATGTGTTTTCTGTTTTCAAAGGGCATAAGCCTATGATCTCATTGCCTGAGTGATTGTCTGTACGTATAGGCCTCACTTAATCCTGTCTGCATTGCTGCCTCCTGAGACTCAATGGTTTGGCTGAACTAAGTGGCTGGGTTGGTGAAAAATGGGGTGGTCTGTGGGCTTCACTTTAAAACTGGTTTCTCTTTTCTGTTCTAATGGCTTGGACAGAAAGAGCCCAGAGGTCTGAGAGGGGGGAAACCTAAAATATTTCCCTCAGCCCAAACTAAGTATAATGGGCAAAAGGGTTTTGGACAGGTGAAATGTACCTGGCACATCTTCCTCCAAAGAAGCCCTTCTTTTCCCTAATGTGGGACATTGAAAAATTAATACATGTCTTTTGTCATCTAGTGGTTATGGATTGAATGATGTCTTTTAACCGTGTTGCCAAATCTGTTGCCTCCAGAATACAACAAGGATGCCGGCCTTTTAAATCAAGCATGCCGTTGTCTGGGGACAGCCAACCGACCTGGGGTCTGCAAGATCCTTCCCCATGTGGGAAGGCCACCCTCCCCTCCACACCCCCACTCTTATTAGGGATTTCTGGACCCAAGGGTAGGTATGACAACTATGTCCAGCTTGAAGCAGCTAGAAGAACTCGACACCTTCGCCCATTGTCCTTTATAAGATTAAAAGGGTCTTAAGTCTGAGAGGGAGGGACTGTTATTTTTTATTGTTAAAAAAGAAGAAGAAGAAGAAGAAGAAGAAGAAGAAGAAGAATATATGAAAGGGTGAGGCAGGAGAGCTTGTATGTACGACCCATGGGCATGGACTTGGGGGGGGGATTGTTGGGGGAGGGTGAGTGCTGGGTGGAGGGGAGCAAAGGAAAAACAAATTGGAACTATTGTAACAATATAATCAATAAAATATACTTAAAAAAATTATATCCTATATATTGTCAGCTAGTTAGTTCAGCTAACAGAGAAGAGGTCCTGATAAAGAAAAGTTGATATTCGAAACATTTACTTGTATAACAGGTTAGAATAGTCAGATGTATACCAACCATTTTATTCAGTTACTTAAAAGTTCCTTTCTGAATCATAATTGGGGAACATGGCCCTACGCTGGCATGCAAAATTCAAAGAAGTGGTTTTGCTCTTGGGAGAATTAAGCATTTCTATGGAGCTGTGACTCATTTCAACGTGGACCAGGGGGTTTCAAACTGAGTTGTACATTATTAACTAGAATTATGTGGCAAGCTTTTAAATAATAGGGATGTGTGGGGTGCACACCAATATTTAAAAATTTTCCTGTAGATAATTTTAATATGCACCTAGCATTGCACCCCACAGCCTAGATACAAAATCACAGAAGTCAGAGTCAGAGGATGAAGATAATTCTTCCTAATGACAGAGGATCCCCGGTGAAGGAATTTTTTTGTTCGATTTGAGGTCCATCTAAGACCTAAATAGCAAAAGTAGAACTGGACCAGAAAGCAGATAAATGCACAAACAGAATCAATTCTAGTTATTCATGGTAGTTACATTCTATAAGGTCAATATGAACAATGAATTAGGGAATAATGAAACATGCCCTGTTAGGGAAATACAGAGTTAGGTTCCTGTGAATCTCTGGTCACATCAATACATAACCTTGTTTTATATGTGTTTCAATTTAAAGACCTTTATATTCAATATATATTATTGATCCATTAACATCGAACTCATGGTCAACAACATTATAAATTATTTCTGAATGAAGCGTATTTAACACATGGAGTCTCCCATAAAGCACACTGTAGCCCTCTAGCACTTGGGGACATTAGACAGCACTTTAGTACCGTGCCTGGGGGCCATTTTAAACAGCAAAATCACCAGCAATAATACAAAAGAGCAAAAATGTGCCACTAAGTAAGTGAAAAGGACATTTGTATACAGTATGAGAACTAAAACAAGAAAGCAGAAAACTGCCTTTCAACTTCAGCTGGAAATGTGTTACACTGAGCTACTCATTTTTCACCACTGAGCCTGTCTGCAAAGGACCATGAAAGTACTGTTAATACTGACTTCAGGAATACAATAAATTTTAGTGAGTAAGCAAATCTGCAAACATGGTATCATGAATGAGGAGGACTGAGTGTACTAAACTTACATACCTATAAAACCAGCCACATTTAAAAAGGACAATACGGCATTGTGTAAGTGCAAGTTGGTTGGGATTTGGGAACTTTTTAATATTCAAGCAACCACAAGGGAAAATACCTCTATTGTGGAGTAGGCCAAGATGCATGATAGAAGACTGTCATGGGAAATATTTGTGGACAGAGGATGTACCTGGCACTCTTCACATAACATACATCTATCTACCCTTCCTATGTTTTGTGGACTCTGTATGTGGGTTTGCCGATTTTCCAAAGTTAATGAGGACTTAGTATTATCTGCTGCTTTGGGGCATATCCTTGCTATCTGACTGCTAATAACTCAAATATTTTAAACTTGAAACCATTGGCAATAAAATTCTCATTTTATACTAAACATACATAATATTCTTAGTCACCATTGCTAGCTCATTATTTGTATCTCTAAATCAGTTTTCTTTTAATCATAAACTGATAGCATTTTATAGAAATATATTTACTTAGGAGTCAAACACCATAAAGAAAAAAAATGGGCACATTAAAAGTCAGCCGTAGGTTTTTCGCCCCACATTTTATACCAAGATTAAAAAAAAAAGTCCAACTAAGCTTCGGGTCACTGAATCAAAGTTTCTTCACCCTCTGACACAAACAGTATTGCTTTATTTGGGATGTCACTTTTTAAAATTAAAAATTTCCTTTTAGGAATAACTGGACTTCTTTCTAAACTGGCCAATATTGTTTACTTAATTTAAGAGAGAGATATATTAAGTAACAGGATGATATTAAATTAGTAATTTCCTTAGAAAAATATCCCCCTTCTAAAATGAAAATATTTTGATTATGTTGTTTGTAAATGCATATGCTTTATATGTGGCTAGCTGGGAGGATAACAATTTCTTTTGAGCTTTTCACAAAACAAATTTAAAAAGCCATGGTCTTAACATAGAAATCGGCAAGAATTTAGAGCATACAAATATTTTTGGTTGTTCTTAGAGCTATCTCTGGGGCCCTCAAATGGAGTAAAAACTTGGATGTCATCAAGGGTTCTGCACAAGCTTAGAAGAGAGCCCCTAGGCCACTCTTTCCAGCCCTAAGGCCAAGGAAAGTATGCACAGCTCTGACCTGCCCCTAAAGGACCTCTCTTACTCTGGGCCTTGAAGCTCCTCACAGCTGCTTTTCCAGAGCGCCTTTGATAACCAGGGTTAATCAGCTTTGTTTTTAAGAAGTTCTTTATGTCTAGCCAAGTCTTTCTACCATTTCCTCTTTGTGTGGTGGCAGTGGAGCACTGCTTAACAACTTATGAGACACTTCAAAGCAGTTACTAAGCCAGCCTTTGGTCTTCCCAGTCTAAATAACCAAACTGCCAGCCTCTTCGGCAGAGGACATGTTTCCATCTTTAATTATTAAAACAAACAAACAAACAAAAAAATCCTTTCTTGAGCTCACTGCAGGTTCTCTGCACTAACACAGAATCCCTTGTTTATCAGCACCAATCATTAAAGGGGTTCTCTAAGCATTCACCTAAATTTCATTCAAGTGGCTACCACTGACCATGTCCCTGACCAACAGATGATGAAGAGAAATGGTTTTTCTGGTTGGTTTCAGTTGTGGTGGTTATTTTTTGTTTTTGCAACAGTCCAGTGTCTCCCATCCTCAGCGCCAAAATAATCTTATTTCCAACAGAAATAGTAGACATACGGTAAGCCAAACTTGACAAATTGCAAAGATATTTTATGCAATCAAAGTTAACAAGTGGTATTCTTACTAATGCAGGAACCACAACATTTAAATCAATTGGAATGTCAAATTTCTGTCTCTTGAAACACTAAGTTGAATAAAATCGGTGTTTAATGGTAAAGGAATACTTTGGTAACATTACTTTACATTTATTCTGCATAAAAGGGCCTTTTTCAAAGTAATTCAAATAGATATATATCTCATTGCTTTTTTGCTGGGATTGGAATGGTCATGAAGATAGTGATTGTGATCACTTTTGATAAATAGCTCTCAAAGGAAGTTTTAAAAATGACCAAAATGAGTGTAATTACATTCTTCTTTTCACTGCAAGACCTAAGCACTGCAAGCGGACTACTGTTTAAAGAATTTTTCTCCCATAAACACCTAAGTTTTCATTTTTTCCTGTTCTTTTTCAGCTTCCTGGACAAATATCTAACAATAATAGAGTCTTGATAAGCAATTAATCAATACGATGCTAAAAGATGCAGTTTTAAAAAACTACTTCTTTTGAAAGACAGATAAAGCAAGATGATGTCTAATAGCTGAAAGATTAGCACCACTGCCATTTGTGGGTCACACACAATGGAAGCTCCCAAGTCACTAACACCAGCTAAGTCCTCCCTCCACTCTGGTTGTAATTTAAAGAGAGCTTTCCTATATGGAAGAATCTCACTTAAAAAGGTATTTTGACCTTGCTTTCCCCATTAAAAATCAAATAAAAACTGGTTATAAATCAGTTAAAATACTAGTTATACATACAAAAAAATCAGTTATAAATAAAAATCAAATAAAATACTGATCATACCAGTAAAAGACTAGTATAGTATTCCCAGAATAAAGTATGTTCTGAAAGTCTATCGACTTCAGGTCACCATTTACTTAAACATTAGACAACTTCCACAGGCCTCATCGTGCAATGGATGAGAAGCATGCATGAGTTCTCAGGGTACTTCTTAGTGCAGCAGAAGCAGCATATTCAGAAAAAGTGTCAGTTCATTAAGACAGTGCCTCAATTTCTCCCAACTGGGAAATCTAGGTTTAACAGTTAGAATAAGCCAATGTGCATATTATTCCCCACAGCTTCTTCTTCACTCTAAGCACCGTCTGATGTGACTGACTCACTCCCTAGCCACCTAATCATTTTACTTTTCAGCTCCTCTTTGGAGCATGAGTATGTCAGCTCAGGTTACACATAGACAAGTGCCGAGATTCTCTACTCAGAAGCTTGCCAAATCCCTTCCCCAGGCGCAGACCCTGTAGAGAAGGGAGTCTAGTGAACAGAAGACAATTGCAACCAACAACCTGAATACCGACCTCTTCAGGTACAAGGGGTTCAATCATGGGCGCATCCTCCTGCCTGGCGGCTAGTCGCACCGGGGAGGTAGAAAGCCTCTTTTCCCATTCATTCGTGATGGCAGTGTCTGTGGAGGTTTCTAAAAAGGTTCTTTTCAGCTCACTAATATTGGTTTGATGTTTCATGAGGTCATCTTGAGTTTTATCTAGCTCCTAAATTCAGAACATAAAGAATCCAGCAGTCAACACTTATTTTCCTTTTTGCTTTCTCTCTTTTTAAGAAAGTAATGCCAATCTCATTAGTAGTTAAAACAAAAGGTTTGATCGCGGCTCATGACACTACCACAAACACTCTGGTGAAAATATATTTCCAAGGAAAAGGGAGGGGGGGAATCTAGTTCACGCAAGCATAACAATCAAGAGTTTTAAAAGGTAAGCTGGAAAATGTGTAATTCACATGTAACCAGAGAGAATTAAAACAAATACACACACAGAAAAGGGGAGAGGAAGGAAATCAGAGAAAGGTGAGAAGTCATCTCCACTTATCCACAGTTGAGAGCACACAGTTCATGCATCATGGTATGAGCTCATAGGTATACCACGAAAAGAAATCAACACACACGAACATGCACTGGTATATACCAATACCAACCTCTAACATAAGATTACTATGTTTGACATACACATTTTCACCCTTTATTCGTTTAATCAGACTATTCTGAAAAAAGTGGAGAAGAAAGGGAAAGGTAAGGGACGTGGTAGTCACAGAAACAAATGCCGTCCTCCACACTGAAACAACAACATGGTAACTGGCTAAGGAGCATGCTGAAAGACTTGAACACTAGACAAACAATAGCTTATCACACACTGGTTTTTGCTATTGTTTTATTTTTAATTTTCTACCTGTGCCTTGAGCTCTGCATCTTCCTCCTGGTCCGACTGCCAGCATCAAGAAAGAGTAGGAGATAAAGTCTTACCATGCATGCAACTCTGAGGCTGAAGGACTATAGTCTATAAACTTGCTAAAAGGGGACACTAGTTTGTTCTTGCTTATGAGTGCTATCTCTTCCTAATACGAACACCACAACATTTTCTCACACAAATTACAAAGCTTAATGAGAGTGAAAGATTCCTTGCTCAGTGGGTTGTTGCCACTTGAACCTAGAGACTTCCAGGGGTTATTAGTGCACACCTGTGCTTGGGATGGCTGTCCTTAATGAAATGGTTCAGGGAGTGTGGGGAGCCACATTTAAAATTAAAATTCATAAGAATGGCTATCATTTTTCAATAATAAAAGCTCTCTTGTAATGTATGAATCCTCATAATAATCCTATAAAGTTAAGTATTACTATCCCCAAGTTGTAGGTCAGAGAACTGAGGCTCCAAAAATGTAACATAGGGGTTCTCCCATTAAAAAACTTCTTGGAACCTGTCATTTCTTGAACTCATTTACTTAAAAACCAATTTGGGAGGCAGAAGAAAGACAGAGTAAGAAAATTTTTACGAAAGTCAACTACCATCAATCAATATTACCTTTAAAATAAAGACAACACAATTTTTTAGTTTTTAAGAAATAAAAAAAATTTGCCTAAATGCAATTCTGTTATCTTTTTTTTCCTCCTAATTTTAAGGATGTGTCTAATCCTTGGACTGGTATCTTGATTACAAAAAACTACTAGGTAACTAGGCCAGGCCACATATGCACACAAGGCCTGGGCTTTCTGGCCTTATGCTACAGAGGAGGCCCAGAGTAAAATTACAGGCAAGAAGAGGCACAGCCTGAGCACATGGCTGTAAGCAAATCAGTCTATCTGGGTAGATCTGCTAAAGGGGACAAGCCAGCCTAGCCAGCATGCCCCACCCTGCACTACTATTATGCTGGTTCCTGGAAGAAAAGAAAACATGTTTATAAAGTGTTAGAGTGTGCACAGGTAACTCTAACAAAGTGTTAGTGACATGCTAATTCTTAAGTGTGTGGTGGATTCACAGTTCTTCATTTATTTTTAAGCTTCATAGTCTACCTATGTTACATGTGTTTGTTTTCATGCTTCAGATACTACACAACAAAGTTTTAAACAGCTATATAAACTTTAAGTATTATTAATATGTTTTTCATTTACAGCACCTAGGATCACAATGAAATTTATTAAGTATATTAACATGTAGCTATATGAAATTAATACTTCTTATATAATCAAAACGTACTGTTATATTGTCATAGAAAATCATTAACTTTTAATAAATTTACACGATTGCTTAAAATATAAAAAAGTTTTACAATAATATTATTTTAACTTAAAAAAATTATGACTTCCAAGCTTTGAATTGAACCTTAGCATTTCCAAAGGAAGAAACTTAATAAAACTCCATTTTAAAATGTTTTTCTGAAGGTATTTTCAATGAAATGACATATAGATATTACTTAAAATATTTTTAGTTTTTCTAAACACTCAACTATTTAAATATTGAATGATATAAAAAATAAACTCTGGTAGCACTTAAGGAAATGAACATCTTGACCTCCATTACTACAGATAAATATTGGTTTTACAGAAATTTTCATTAGTTATTGGTAGAAAAGATCTGAAACACAACATAAGCCACATATATTTAATGTATCCTAAAGATTCAATAAAGAATGCATAATAGCATAGTATCTCTCCTATTACTGTCCTATTTTTTAATAAAGTACTAACAGTTACTTGTTAATTTTCTCTTATTTTGAGCGACATGTGCTATATTCAGACTATAAAAATGAGTTAAAAGAAGTATTATTATTTTAAGAAGTATTATTTCCCCATTTAGGAGTAAAATACTTATCTGTATCCAGTCAATACCCTAATTAAATTGATTACAATGCTACTCCCCACTCATCATGGCTATGATACATAAACAGTCTCTTGTTTGGGAGAGAGGAATATATTAGAATTAAGTACTATCAGCTTGGTTAAATTGTCCTCAAAATGTGATCCTAACGAAAACTGACTGAATCAACATCGTCTGGGAACTCGTTAGAAATACAAATTCTCCATTCTCACCCCAGACCTTCTGAATGAAAAACATGAGGATAGGACTCTGGAGGATTCTGATGCAGCCAGAGTTTGAGAACCAATGGTCTAAGCAATAGGATATATCTAGCTCCTACTGTTAAAAGTTCGAATTTATCTCCACTCTAAAAGCTAATGTGCAAAGTTCCTAAATGCAGAGCCACTACCCTCAGTTACTATACCAACCTCCGTAGCGGTGGTTTCCCCATCGGCCGCGGTGTCCGTGCGCTCGCTGTCCGTCTGTTGATCACAGAAGTGATCGGGTTCCAGGAGGAAGGCAGGAATAGAAAACAAACCCACGTGGTTAAATAGGGAATGGTGCAGGCCAAACAGTTCATTCTCTTTCTCTGAGATCGGTGTCACTACCTTCCCACAAGAATGCAGGGTCAAGCAAAAGCAAAAGAAAGGCCAGAGCTAGGTTTTTCCAGCAGAGCCAGTCAGAGGAAGACTAGAGGCACGCAGCCTGCGGGAACCGCAGAAACTGCCTTAGCCAGGCTGACCGGTCTGGTTTTAGGTCTCCGGAAAACCAATTTGGAATTCTTTCCCTCCGTTTTAACTAAAACCCAAGAAAGATCACCTAAAAGTGTTTAATGCAAATAAATTCAATGTTTATGTATGTTTTTTATTCTAGTAATACTTCACATATTTGAAAGTTAAATTAAAATGTAAATTTAAGTAAAAAGCTACTATAACAGTCACTGGACTTTCAGCCCCTCATTTATACCATTTTGATAATTTATATCCATTTATGACCACCAGGCTGTCTGCATTACCTATGAATTATAAAAAGCACATGCCAGTGACTCACAGGCATATGTTTTATATAAGAAAAAATTGTAACTCAATTTTCAAGTAGCACCACTAACTAGATATTTTTAAAGACTATATGATGTGTTTATTTTGTCCCACCCTCCAATATAAAGAAGTATATAAAAGTATGTATTGAAGCATCCCTTTCCAAAAAGAAAACCATTCAAATGAAGCAAATAATAATAATAATTTTAAAAAACAAGAGAGAGACATCTACTTAGAAACGAATAAAACAAAGCACAGCATTTGTCAGAGCCTAGGTTTTCAGGAAAGAATTACAATAGTAATTTTAGGACTGTTTTTAATCTGCTTCAGAGGTTTAGGATTTAAAACAAAAACCATTTTCTCTGGAGTAGAGCCATAAGCCATTGAAACTGGGACATCTAAATGCCCTAATATAATATTAACTGACTTTCCTTCCAAAATACTAACTAAGCATTAAAGTTCCCTTGAGCAAAGATGTGTGAATAATACTTTGAAAACAAAAATCAAAACTGGGGGCTCTAAGGTTATGAATCTACCTCTTAAAATAATCTCTCACTCCCAAGAACCAGGAATGGCAGGAAGGGATGAGTGGGACAGTGTTGTTTATGCTCACATAACTCTGACCGGGTTGACAATTTCTTGGCACTACCCCAAACTTTTATATATACCTAAAAGAAGAGGAGTTGAAACTTGTGCAATGGTACACTTGAGGTCGCCATTCTGGCCATTTGCTACTATGTTTAAGTAGAAAATAATTTTTAGTAGGCTGGTAAAGAAAGCGTGTTGATATTTCCATGGCCTGAAAACTTAGTGACACCTGGGAAGGGTGTGGCTATTAATTTTCTTGAGTGCTCATTGCTGTAGCATTACCATTGCTTCACCCACTGACAGTCTAGGAAAAGGCCAGTCTAACTCAGGAAGAGAGACAGGTTTACTGTTCAAAGGTAGAGAATGATTCAAACAAAATCTTAAACTTTCAAGAACAAATAAGAATGACTGTGCTCAGTATGCTAATTAGTTGTGTTAAAGATTTCAAAAGTTCTTGAAAGTATTTCTTCTACATAGATTATTTCCATTTGGTTTTAAAATTTATATCAGGAATTACTACTATTTTTTTCTAGCTACAGGTAAACAACTAATAGCTTAGGTCATTCTAAACTCCCTCAAATTCCTACTTAGCACCTAGTCAGTCAGCCACTTAAAAAACAGAGTGCCTGGTCAAAAAATAGTTAATAAATGAAGTTATAAAGGTTGAATAAAACAGTTTTTATAGCAACTGTTATTTATATAATATACCATCACTAAACAAAACTGTAAAATGGATAGCACATCATGAAATACCATATAGCACTGTTTATACAATTTAAAATGTTAAAATCAAGTGATCCATTTTTTTCCTCCAGATTTGATTTTATCTTTTTGTTTTTTACATTATCAAAAAATTCTCTGGAAATTCACATGTAATTATATTCTATGGTATGGTGAGCTAAATTCACCTTATGTTTCTTGATAGATAATTTTATATACTGCCCCTTCTTATTTGACCTTTTGGAAGGTATATAAAAAAAAAGATTATTAGCCAGCAGCTTTATGTTTGAAATGATTAAGCCTTTTTACATTAGGTTTCACTTTGGAGAAAGGTTAGAACTAATTAAGCCACCACAACAAGTGAAAAATATAAGCAGTGATGATAAAATATTTAAAAGACTATGGCCATTAGTGATCCTGCAAAATGAAAGTCAAAGAAAGGACTGAACTGTATGTTATGAAGTTACTCAGTTTAGCTGCCAAAGTGCTTGAGGCCTGGAGAATGAAACAGGCCATGTAAACAAGTGACTTTTTTTTTTAATGGAATGACCTACATATGAGTTCTCTAGCTCAGCTTGAACTAGAGTGCACAGCTCTGAACACCTGGCGTTAAGAGACATTGAACAGATGGCCAAATATAAAGTCTTGCGTCAGGAGAGCCCCACAGCTGATGGAGGCTGCCGAGGAGGGCTACGGAGACTGCAGTGGCCAGAGTTGGCTCATGGTCTGAAAGGTTTGAGTAACAAGGAGAGGCACGTACTGGGAAGCTCCGGTCCCATGGTCACTAGCTTGCAACAAGTACTGCTGTGATTTGTTTTGCTGATGTAATGCAGACATGCCCAAGTTTAACATTAATTCTCATGCATTAATAACAACAAGATATATACCCTGGATTAGGCACAAGATCTGTGTGGTTTGCTACATATTAATTCAGTTATTTAGAATTTGGAATGCATAAAATGGCAATGTTTTTGCTTCATGTTAGACTGATGACTAATCATTGCTAAAAGAAAAGTATATCCAGGTTGGAAACAGGCTACAGTCTTTGTAGATAAACTTGTGTTCTTAATTTTTGTATGTTCTAATCCTACATTACCTGATAATATTGCATCTGTGAGAAAGAGTGCTATTAAAGCCTAAGACTCAAACTAGTTTTCTCCTGAAGCATTTTCCATGTATGAAAATAGTTCTATATATTTGGAGCTAAGTCATGTATGACCCAAGGTCCTTAACAAGGGCTCTTAGGCAATATCAAATTGAAAAGCTTAAACTTTTACTTTAAACATCTGTGAAACTATTCAATTTTTTTTCCTTCTGCTGCGAAGAAATGGTCATAATACTAATAAATATAGATCTTACACACCCTGGCAATACTATATACTCACAGGTGTAGCTAACATGATTTCTAGCAGAGCAAAAACTAAAAAAACTTTTTCTTTTTGTAGTGTTGCTTTGACTTTGTAAATTTTTTTAATGCTAGGAGTGATGGGCTTGTCTCCTGCCACAAAACCCTTCTTTGGTGAGAACAGAAGAGCTGGAGAGGCTTGGAGGAGGTGTGGGCAGGAGGGTAGGTGGAAGCCAGGTGCCTCTATTGGCAGCTTCTGTTCTTTTCCCCTGTGGTCTATTTGAAGCCTATAGAAAGGGAAACTGCTGGGCTATTCATACAGCTATGGAGTGGTGGGAACGAGAGCAAATTAAGAGGAAAAACTGCTGGCTACGTCAGCTCACCCAATGGCTCGGATGAGGGACAGGAAACAGACAGGTGGCATGGTTTCTTGGATGGAGGCTGAAGGTTCAAGTCCTTTCCCTGTGAAATACTTGCCTGGTTGAAAGCTGCAGAGGCCCATCCAATGTCCCTGGCCTTTCCAGACCATCCAAATGTGTGGGGGTTTTTGGGCTCATGTTGACTTTCAAAGAATTCACCCAATATATGCACTGGCATTGCTAGTACTGATGAAATTTCAGCCCATTTTTACAATGTATAGAAAGCTGAAGTGAGTCTTTTCCTGACTGCTTGAAAACTGGAGTTTTCAATGGCAGTTCTTTCTGGTCCTGTTTCTGGCCCTACCCATGACTGACATCATATGGGCACTTTAAATGCTCAAACCTTCTTTCTGATCCAAAACACCCATGGGTTCTGGCTCACCTCTATGAGTAGCAATGATAAGAGAAGACAGCTGTGGGGACACTTCAGAATCCCCAGGGATGTGAGGCATTTACAATTTTGTAAAGCTACCCAGATGATGATGATGATACATCCCCTATGGCGGTGTTCTCTTCCACCTCTCCCTGAGTAGCATGTATCTAGACTAGCAATTTTCAACCACTGTGCCACAAGAATTTTTGAAACGTGCACTACCTGACTATTTAGTCAGAGGGACTGACTTCATTTCCCTTTAATTATCAAATAAAAAAATGATAACTGGCAACACAATAGCTATCCAGTGGATGAATCAAAATTATATCTATTTTTTGTCAGATCAGCATAAATATATTTTTTGGTGTACTGCAGGTTTTTAGGAATTAGTTGATGTATGCCATGAAAAGAAAAAGGTTAAAAATCACCGATCTAGACCATATCACCACTATGTATCACGATATCAGGCTATAGTAAGTCCTCACTTAATGTTGTCAATAGGGTCTGTGACTTTACACAAAATGATATATAATAAAACCAATTTTCCCATAGGCTAATTGATGTAAACAAGAATTAAATTCCTATGGCATCTCATCAATGTTATAATAAAAAGATGTTGAATGAGACATCTTTCACTACAAAAATCTAATCAAAAGTTATATATCTGTCGTGTGTGTAATTTACTTTATTCGACAGTAACTGAACAAAATCTTTAACTTAACCCCGATTTTCCCATAGCTAACAGGTTATTTAGAGTTGACTTTTGGCTGAGTCCCTCATCGCTGGCATAATTCAGTGGGTAGCAGAACGATCCTGGATGAGGCCAGGACTGCTACATCCACATGGTGTTGTGCCTAACCCTGGGGCCGGGTTGTTCCCCCAACACACAAAAACCTCTTCACATATTGGCACAGACAATAAATGAGGCTCTGAAAGTAGGACCACTATCGCAGCCGCCGTTTAACACTGTTTCGGACCAAGGCCCCGACCACGACAGGAAGTGTGTTCTATGCCGAGGTACACACCTCTTCCTCTGAACTGTCACTCGGGTCATTGTCTAGTGAGGCAGTCAAGGAGGCCGCCTTGGGCTCCAGGTAGCAGAGGCACATAGCCAGAGGGAAGGAGAGAGTGAGGGCATATGGCACTGAGAAGGAGGCAGAAAGCAGAAAGAAAAAGATGAAGAGAAAACAGGGAACAAGGGAGGGTGAGCGAATTGGGAGATAATGCTGCAAGCTCTGGGGGAGGAGGTTGGTTTCAGACAGGTTGGGAAAAGAGAGGTACCCATCATCATCTAGAAGAGAAGGGAACGACTCGGGGAACTGCAAGGAGAAGGAGAACAGGGTGGCCCCTTTGCCCGTTTGCTGTTTGTAGCTAAAAGCCACATCTTGATCCCCTAGGAATGGCTTCCCTTTGCCATCAGAGTCCATGGAGGGCTCTCCATGCATGGGCACAGTGTCTTTACAGGGCTCGGAAGCCGGGTGTTGGTGGTCGTTCTCCTTACACCTCCTACGGAGCTCTGTGCGCGATGCAGGGGGACAATGGGCTGATGGGGGGGACAGGGGACATGAGTCAGTGCCAAGCCTAGGTGACTGATGTGAAAGAGACAGAGAGAGACAGAAAGCAGCAAACAGAGGTGCAAAAGGACAAAAAGAAAACTGCAATTAGTTAATTTTCTTATGGGTATCAATATAAAATTTAAAACACGAATTTTACCACTAGGGTTGTTCATGAATTTTTAAGTTCTCAGGTACATGCCAACATGACCATGAATGGCTATCATTTTACCATTAGACCATCAAATTGAAGGTGGGCTTTAAAAAAAAAGTCGAATGAAGACATTTGTGGGCAATTTCAAAGTCTACAGGTTTCACATGATTTAAAAAAATCTTAAGATGAACAACTCTAGAAAGTTTTAGGGTTTTGAGAGCAAATATAACTCTGATAACTTAAAATTAAGACTTTCAATAACTTCTCCTGATCTGTAGTTAACAGATCTGTTACTATGGTTCAGTCGGATTAAAAATAAAAATGAATCCAAATTTTGATTATGTAATAAGAAATCTCTATCTAGCATTACCTTTCCTTGGTTAGTCAGTTTTGTTCAGAACAGGTGGGTTTCCAAATAAAGAAGTTTCTGGCCCCAATCCTATGTGACAAGCAGTTTCAACTAGGGAATTCAATAATTAGCATTTTAGGAAGTCTGACTCTCCACAAAGAATTGAGGTTCCTTTGAAAATTCTCGTTTTGGCTCCTTTAGCTATCTATGATGTAAATGGAACTTAAAACTCCAATAAGTGATTTCAAGAAGCTAACAAGCAAAAACAACATGTTTTTTGGTACTATGGCTTACAAGTGTTTACTCTGTATTATTTGTGGCCCATGAGTAATAGAGAGATACAATTTCCCAGCCTTCTGATTTTTCTTAGCAGATAAGTGGCATGTTTAATGCCCCTAGTTTGAGTTCTTAAGAGAATGGTAAAGGCAGGCATCCTCACAAACTGCCTCCCAGTGAGCTCAGGCTTCTGTGGGAATGGGAGGCTCTTTACATATCCTCGGCCAGTCTCAAGGACCACAGCCAGTATCCTCTGCATGTGGCAGAGGGCTGCTACGCAAAGAGGGGAAGAAAGCAAGCAAGCAAGCCCTCAGAAGGACCCGGGCACAGCACTGAAGCTGCTACAAGCCAGGGAGTTCAAGTTGAGGTCACATAGACCCAGAAGATGACTTCGACTTCTGCTGCTGTCTGTGACACTGTGTGTGTGTTCACACACATTTGTTTTTTGTCTAGTGACCTGATAGCATGGAAATTACCCAACCTGCTTTGTGATGGTTACCTAATTCTGACTTTGTAACTATAGAGACAAAGGATAAGAAAAGGCACAAATAAAATTATATCATGGATATATTAGAATTTAGAAGTGCCTCTTCAGTAGACAAGTATGTCTTTTTCTAACACTCACGCGTAACGTTAAACATTGTGCTTTCAACAAGACTCTGCACAAATCTCATTCAACTGAGAGCAATGTAGAAGTTACAGGCAGACAATTGTTCCCCCAGTGGCAAAAGGCCACCCAGTCACCTGGGGTAATCACAGCTGGGAAACATGCCTCCTCTCAAAGGAATAGGGGACCAGTTGTTCAATAATATTTTTAGTAATCCATTTTCATTTTTTTTAAAAGATGAATACCCTTTATGTTACTTTTTGAAGATGGAGAAAAATAAAATTAAGGTGTAATCTTTCATGTTGTTTATTAACATGGTTTTTAAAAGACAGATTTGCACTGTGGAAAATGCAGACAGCTGCCCACCTATTAAGCACTGGGTCTCAGCCACAGCCCTTCTGAAGCACCTTGGGTCAAGGTGCTAACTTCTCAGAGGCTCAGACTATACGAGTCCTAGTTTTCTTTGTCTTTTTTATTTTCCGATGGCATAAATGGAATGAAGTGGCGATTGCTTTGTGCTACATCTTATGTAATCAAGTAAGGTGAGCCTGCCTGGATCTATTTTTGGAGCAAACTAAACTTTTATGTGCCACTTAATCGCATTTACACATCCATGAGAATCATATGTTGGTGTGGATGATTTCAAGAAATGATGGAATACATTTGCTATTCAGGTATATTATCTCCTTTCACATCCCATTTAAAACCTTCCTTGACTTAACTGAAATGAAGAGTATCTAAAAACAAAATTCAGAAGAAAGCACATTTTAAAGAGCATAAGTGATCCTAATATTTTTGTGGTAATTTCCTATTCTGTTTTTATTTTCCTGTTTGGCAAATAATTTTAACATTAAAAAAAAAAAAAGGACTGGATCATTTGGAATATCCTGATAAAACTATAGCAACAATGTTTGTTGTATACTTTTTTAGCTGTCACTGTTAAATTCTTGTCAAAAGGAGTACTTTTCTATAGAGTCTCAGGTGGTGAGTCCTTGCATATAAATCAATATTTGAAGAGCCCACGTGCAAAAGAACATTTTGAATCAGATTTATGCAGGTTCTAGCCAGCCTGTAAATTATACAGCATTTTTATTATGCTATTTCCTTTCATTCTGTACTGTGTGCACCACAGGAGCCACTGTTTTCCCATTACTATTATGTATAAATCTCCCAATATTTTCTGACTTTTAGGGAGTGGCTTTGCTATAACCAGAAGTAGATTGTCTACATCCTGTGTTCTGGATCACCAAAAATAAACATGATATTTAAAAATAAATTGAGTTTGGGGTAAATGAAGTTATTAAATTTAAAGAAAAAAAAAAAAAACACCTTGGAGAAACTGCTGCCAAATTCACTTTCCATCTTCCTTTAGAAACTTCTGCCGTAATATCACTTTCCAAGATATGCCTACTCGCTATTTTGATGACTGGATTATAGTAAGATTAAGAGGAAACACTGTATAAATACACAGGCTATATGGCCACTCAATTACTTGTGGTCAGAATGGCAATATTATTATACTGTATATCTAGAAAAATATTTAGTCCTTGGGTAGGAGAATGGGGCCAGGAACAAAGAAAACAGCTTTAGTGATAACTCTGAAATGTGAGCCCAAACAGAAATAAAAAGTACAGACAGGTCAGCTGTTGAAAGTCTTACATAGCAATCAGTGGTAAAAAATGCTCAGAAAGTTGAGAACAGGAATCTTTCAAAGGAGAAATGTTGACACAGGAAATAATTTAAAAATCGACAATAAGAATTTGACTAATGCTGACATATGAATTAGCCTAAATCTTAACACATTCCTGGTTTGTACTCTCAGTATTATTTAGAAGTTCTCAAAAGTTTGAGCAAGTTCTAGGAGGAAGCCTGGGAGATGTACCTTTCCCTCGTGCCGTATTGTTGCGACAGGGGTGGCTTCTTCCGCCTTTTTCCGCCTGTCCTCTTCCTCGTCGCGCTCCTCCTCAGCCTTTTTCTCCGGAGTCACAGTGGTGATCAAGTTGGTCTGAGAGATGCCCTTTGTTGTGGTGTACTGGCCAGTACCAACCTCTGCAGCAGACACAGAATCCTTCATGTATATTTCATGGTTTTCATTCACTGATGCTAAAAGCAAATACAATTAAAGAAATAAAGTCTGAAATAGTTAAATCAGAAGACATATAAATACCACCAACTGTCTCATTCTGAAAAAACATACCCCTTAAAATACCAGATTTGTCTTCAAAAGGCAAGTCAGTGCTGCAGGTACCTTCTCTAAGCACTACCATAGACTCAACTTCCTATATCATCTACACTAGATTTTTAAAATGATTTAAATGTTCATCTCTTGAAGCCACAAAAACAGTTTTCATCCATTCTCAAGCTCTATGGTGAGGACATGTGTCAGGGTGGATGTGAATATAAGGATGGGAGGCTGAGCTGCCACCAAGCCTGTTGCTCCGGAGTAACCGGCTGGGTACTGGCACCAGACACTTAGTGGCAGTTTCCCAACTAATAACATTTTCAGTAGACAATTGAGCTAGTAAACTGGACTTTGAACATATCTTTGGAAGTGCCATTCACCAAGGAGCACTGAAATTTTAAAAAATCTTTATTATTAATAATGGCTGAAAAGTTTCCTACAATATACAAGCCACAAGGGTTATAATGAAAATTAACCATGTTGGCAGAGATTATAAAATTCATATGGCAACTCCATTAACTGAAGTGCAGAAATGTTTTAATTTTATTGCACTTTAAAAAGATACGCATACATATCTACCATGATATGCATATGTTCATTCATCTCTAATATTTGCGTAAAGACAAATTTTGTTAATGAAACTCATACAAAGACAAAGCATGCAAACATAAGAGATAAAAGCTGCAGCCATTCATCCCAGCTAAAATGTCTTAGTGAAAGAGGTGCTTGCTTCAGTTAAGCTTTTAAAATTTGATACTCATCATTTTATGTTTTAGATATTAATATTTACTGAAACTTATAAATGCTGCTTTTCAAATACATACAGTAGCTAATCACAGTCAAAATATACTCTGCTTTCATATCTATATAAATGTAAGAAAATATTCTTAAATTCTTTTAATAGTAAATTATTTCACTAAAATAGTTTCACTAAGATATTTTATATCTCGTTATACCAATGAAAAAAAGCTCACACAAGACAGCTTCCTAATGGCCAGTTAGGCTGTTCTAAAGAAGATGCAACTTTGCAAAAAGCAGTTTATATGCCAACATGCAGTCGCAGCCCCGGCTCAGCAGCACAGAAAACACTAGAATTGGCAGAACCCCAAAGAGTGAGAGACGACACATACTAACATCACTTTTGGGCAGGGAGGAAGAGACAGCATGATATTAGTACATTTATTTCACAATATTCTTCTTCTGAGCAATCATTATTACACAAAAGGTCATGAGGAAAACAACATTTATAACACACGTGTTCCCTTGGGTGCACATCACTGAACAAAGTGCATGGAATTCAGGGTAAAAGGTGTGATTCTACAAAAGCGCCTCCAACACTGACTTAGAGAATACACAAATAATTGACAGAGGTTCTCTAAAGGAGAAAGAAGAGTAAGTGAGACAGTGCTGAAGAAAAACTTAAATGTTAACACAGATATATCAGTATTTTGATCCAACTTGAACAGTTCTAATAAACATTTTATTTCAAAAGTATGGTTCTAAGTTAGATTTTCTGAAAAAGGAAATTCTTAGATGATACAGAATGCTAATTTCCTAGGCCACCTCACAAAAGCCTATAAGGATAATTATCAATATAATTATTGAGATAATTATAATTACATCTATAACAAGAGTGCTTTGACGTATATCTTACTCAGTCCTCCCAACAACCGTGTCAGAGGTGGCCTTACTACCATTTTACAGATGATGACTAAAACCAGACAGAGAGAGCTTAAATCATTCACCAACTACCATGCAGGTAGAGGAACTGGACCTCAGCCTGGATTTATCTACACCAGGTGAACTTTCCTTCCACTTCCCTAGTGACATATGTAACATAGCACCAATAACACAATTTTCACTTCTTTTATAAGCGATTTATAATGTCATCCATTAGGAAAATACAGTCTTTTTGATCAGGGGGTTGAGGGACTCTGTCACCCCACCTACTTCATGGGGGTATCACAAACTATGGCGAGCAGTGGCAGAAAGGTAAGGAGAAAGGTGATCCCAGGCACTTGTAACATTAACTTATTTTTATTTATGTTTTTGCTTATTATTAAAGCCATACACACATGCCAGAAAATTCTAACTCTTTATGTGCACAGGATAGGTCTTCCATAAAACAACTAACCTCCAGGTGCTCTGAATTAGAAGACAGAGGCCTGACCATAGCTCAGTTCCTCAGTTAAGTGTTACTCCAGCTGCCATGTCTTGTAGCAGAAAGCACATCTGCATGTAGAATCAATACAAAACCGTCCCACAAAACAAAGCCTACTGAAAACTCATGATTATGCCACTCCTTAAACCTGTTATTTAAGTGATTCTCTCCCTGGCTTACTTACACATTTGACTTAACAGTAGGGAACATTTATATGACAATGCCCTCCCAGTCCATCTGGTATAGTAATTAATGTTAACCAGAAGGATTTAACTTAGAGCCCTTTGCTCTGTTATTTGAATGCCATCCTTTCTATAAGTTATTATTCATCAACTAATTAAAGTCACACTGTATTCATACAATTTTTTAGAAATAAGAGATAAATTTAACTTGCCACCAAGATGGAGGCGTAGGCAAACACTGCTTCCTCGCACAAACATAAGAAAGATTACAACTATCTCCAAATAAAGGTCAACCAGAACTGCCAGAAAATCGAGCTGCATGAAAGCCCAACAACCACAGATTTAAGAAGAAATATTCACCCAGACAGGTAGGTGGAGAGAATGCAGATGGCGGAGGTGGGGCTGCATTGGCAAGGCAGTTGCTGCAGCCAGCGGAACGAGTCGTTTCACCTTCATGTGTGGCAGATAAAAGCCCAAAGGGACACCTGGGGAGTAATCCCAGCCCCAGACCAGACTGCACTGCTCATGGTTCCAGCACTGGGAGTCAAGCCTCAGAGCTTCTGGCTATGAAAACCACTGGGGGCTGGGCTTTAGAAGAAACTGCTGGTCTCTTAGGAAAGTTCAATTAGAGGCCCCAACAGTCCTAGAACATACACAAACCCACCCACTCTGGGAACCATGATGAAGGCAGCAACTAGAGGGAAGCTAGCCACATACAGGAAGTGGGTGAAGTGACTGAAAAAGGGGCGAATGCTGAGCAAGCATCATTGTTCTCTCTCTGACCCCTCCCTCATACACAGCGCCACAAAGCAATGAAACAGGTTGATTCCCACTGATGAATACCTAAGGCTCCGCCCCTCACAATTTAACAGGTGGGGCAGCTCTACCTAATACGCAGAAATAAATACAGGAAGACTGTGAAATTGAGGAGACAAATAAGTATGGCCCAAATGAAAGAACAGATCAAAAGTCCAGGAAAAGAACTAAGCAAAAAGGAGATAAGCAATCTATCAGATGCAGAGTTCAAAATACTGGTTATAAGGATACTCAGAGTACTTACTGAGAATAGCAACAACATAAAGGAAGAAATGAAGTTTACACTAAGTGAAATAAAGAAAAATCTACAGGGAACTAACAGTGAAAGGAAGGAAGCCAGGGTTCGAATCAATGATTTGGAACGTAAGGAAGAAATAAACAGTCAACTAGTACAGAATGAAGAAACAAGAATTAAAAAACAAACAAACAGAAAAGAAAAAATGAAGAGAGAATAAGAAGACTCTGGGACATCTCCAAAAGTGCCAACATCTGAATCATAGGGATGCTGGAAGGAGAAGAGGAGGAGCAAGAAATTGAAAACTTATTTGAAAAAAAACAATGAAAGAAAACTTCCCCAATTTGATAAAGGAAATAGACATACAAGTCCAGGAAGCACAGAGAGTGCCAAACAAGTTGGACACAAAGAGGACCACACCAAGACACATCCTAATTAAAATGCCAAAGGCTAAAAATAAAGAGAGAATCTTAAAAGCAGCAAGAGAAAAGAAGAGAGTTTCCTACAACAGAATTCCCATGAAACTAGGAGCTGATTTTGCAAAAGAAACTTTGCAGGCAAGAAGGGACTGACAAGAAGTATTCGAAGTGACAAAAAGCAAGAACCTACAACGAATATTACTCTACCCAGCAAAGCTATCATTTAGAATGGAAGGGCAGATAAAGTGCTTCCCAGACAAGGTAAAGCTAAAGGAATTCATCATCACTAAGCCCTTATTATATGAAACGTAAAAGGATTTATTTAAGAAAAAGAAGATCAAAACTATGAACATTAAAATGACAACAAACTCACAACTATCAACAACTGAATCTAAAAAACAAACAAACTGAGCAAATAACTAGAACAGGAACAGAATCATGGATATGGAGATCATATGGAGGGTTATCAGTCGGGGAGAACAGGGGAAAAGGTCCAGGGATTAGAAGCATAACTGATAGCTACAAAATAGACAGGGGGATGTACAGGAGATGGAGAAGCCAAAGAACTTATGTGCATGACCATGGACATGAACTAAGGGGTGGAGGGGATTGCTGGAGGGTGGCAGGTACAGGGTAAAGGGGGACAAAGGGGAAAAAATTGGAACAACTGTAATAGCAGAATCAATAAAATATACTTAAAAAAAGAAACAGATAAACTTAACTTAGTTTTCTTTCTGAAACAAATTGCCTAAGACAAACCTGACTGTATTTAAGATATGTTGGCAAGGGAGCCAGATTACTTGGAGTATGTGACTATAATATTTAGAAAGAAAGACTCTCTCTCCAAATTCAGGGTACCACGTTAAGAAAGCTATGCTCTCATTCCCTAAGCACCATTCTTTTATGTAATTTTATATAAATCTATAGTAACAGAAATTAGACTCACAAAGTACTTTCTTTTTGAGGACGGGGGTTAAAACTTGCCATTTGGTCACAGACCAACAAGTGTTTTCAATTTTATACTATCCAAGAGGATCTGTTTATTGAAAGCTCATGATGGTTTCATCCTATTAGGTAGCCACAAAGATCATGAAGGGCCAGTAAGTGATACCTACCTCCATCCAAACTGCGTGACATGGTATAACGTTTGCTGGATGAGCGTTCAAAGTAAGGGGCTGGACGATCTATCAACGCACTGGCTCTTCTTGTTTGGGCTTGCGTTCTGCCACTATAACGGAACTTGGAACCCAAGGTAAGGAATTTCTTTGGAGGTGCTTCTGGTAACAACAATCTAAAGATATTAAAGAAAAAACACCAGAAGAGATATTAAGTCAAACATTAAGAATGTGAACTTCTACTCTGCTTTGAAAGGTCAAGTGCTCTGTGTACAAAAAGATTAATGCCAAACATGCAATTAAATAAATATGATTTTATAAGAAAAAAATAACTAACGCAGTACACATCAACTAGGAATGGTATAGAGAGGCTATGAGCAAAATAGCGGTTGGCTTGGACTAGTGAACCTTCACATCCCATGTGACTGGAAAGCCTATGCTTCTATAAACCCCAAGAGCAATTAGGTAGGGAATTGGAATGAAGAGCAGTGATAATTTGTTACTGTGTAGGCACAAATCTGATGACTCTTGTGAGTAGAGGCTATTGAGAAATTATTAACATCGTAATAAATGAATTGGACACCTGAAGTGGACATCCTATAAAAATAATAAAGAAAGAGGACATGGGGTAGATAGATATAGAAAAAATTAAGGAAAACCCCTCAAATTTAGTCAGAAGTTCTTTTAGGATTTCTTATTAAGTAATCTGGTGACAACAAACTTGAAGGAACAGAAAGGATACACTTCAATATTCTTCTTCCCAACAATCGTTTTCAGTAAAAGTGAATCCAGTCATTCTAATTTTTTCTTAGGAAAAAAGCAAAATGATCTCTACCTACCTGAAAAACGTGTGGTGTTCAACACATACTTTCCATAAACGCTTGGCAGCTCTATGGTTTGGCAGTTTAAACCCAATGGTACTTTCAAATTGTTCAAACTAAATTTAAAAAACATTGAAGAGTGGAATCAAGTTTAAAATCATAAATAACAGAAAAGTAAATAATTAAAAAAATCATAATGCCACCACGATTTTTTATTTACTAAATCAGTTGCTATATTCAGAATTCATGTTATAACATTTATTCATTAAAAAGAAAAAAACTCCTTATGTCTATCTTCTTAAAATGCTGCAGGTATAGACAACCACATTATGCATATAGTGAATATTTTATGTACCAGTATGGATTTTATGAAAACTAAATGCAGAAAAGGATATTGGCATTCCTTCCAGAAACCAATTTGTCCTGATCTCATTTTTAAGCCTGATTTTCATGGTTTCTCCATGATGTCATGACTTCAAATGGTAGATACAGAAATGAACCAAAGTTTTACAGTCCATTATGTTCTCAGAATGACATTTTCTCCTCATATCTGGTCTGGAAATATGCTTCTATCCTAGGTATTTGGGAACTTGGTATCACATATTCCTGACATTATTTATTCATTATAATACGGATTATCATGTTAAATGCTAACATCTCTTGATATTATATATAATATCAAAGATTGGGAGAACACATTTTCATATTTCTCAGTATGTATAACTCAGGTGACACTCTATCAGCCATTTGATTTTGCAAAGTGAAATATCTGATTTCCTGAGTAATTATTTTATTATTGCAAATGCTCATTTTTTAATTTTCTGAGGACAGTATGCCTCATGCCACCAGAGGGCAATCATCGTAAACAGTAAAGGCTTTCCAAAAGAGCACAAATCCACCTGATTACTGATTACTGATGCAATCAATAGCAAAAGTAATTTATGTGTCAGAGGAGACCAGGTCCTCTGCATGGCATGTAAGATATGCTTATGTTTGACCTTTATTTCTTGTTTGTTGAGAGGGACTGGGAAATACATCATAGATTGTTCTAACTACAGTTGCCTTTCCCAATCTCTTATTCACCCTGGATGTTCATGTGCGGTGGTGGTCATAAAAATCACCACTGTCCAATAGGTGTAACTTACAAGTATAATTGACAACTGATCTTAACTAAACCACCCCATTCATTCATCCTGCATCTAGTATGTATCACTTATTATGCAAAGGCCGCAGGTTTTAAAAACAGTCAACCTGCTGTGCAAGAAGCTGGGAAGATTATCTCAAGAATAATAGAGGCCCCAACCCTTTTAAAATGTTTATCTAGCTCTCTGTGCTTTATATTCATTGCTTGCAACCTCTTCAAAGCCTTCCTGCCACCAACAATGTCTCCTTACTCATTCCTCTCAGCCTACATGACTTTAAAAAAAGGAAACAACTTTCTCTGACCCTCTCCTGCCTGAGCCAGAACCTTCTCACTCCTCACTGCTAAATGTCGTGAATGAGAAGCCTCGGCCACTCCACTCCTTGCCTCACCGCAACCTGCCAGGTGCTCCTAACTCCTTCCTGAACTCTTAAATGTCACAACAGGATCTGTTAACTCTGGTGCACTTCTCTTAGTTCTTACCCGTGCCTCCTCTTAACATTTGGCACTTGGCACTACTGGTTAAACATGTCCCCTGAATCTCATCTCCTTGTCATCTGTAACTATTCTTGTTCCTTTTTTGTCTTTCTCTGGCCATTATTCTTAATCTCCATGTTCCTCTTCTGCCTAACCTCTCTTTCAAAGTGGTCTTACCCAGAGTTTTTGCTATAGGGTCTTTTTTTTCCCTTCTGTAACTTCTCTTGTTCTTTGGGTAATTTATTCCACATCTAAAGCCTTGAATAAAATGTATAGAGTTGATGACTCTGGTTCAAGTCCTGTATTTCTTACTATGTAAGAATCACCCCTTGAAAATCTGTCCCAAAGGAGTTTCAATCATTTTTTCTGAAATTCACCCTTTTCCCCTCTTGTCTAATAATGCTATCTCCATTGCCTTCTCTAGTGCAAACTGAAAACCTGATTATCCTGGACTCTCTCCTCTTTTTATCCTTGCCCCACCCTGTCTCTAAAACGTACGGTTCTGCCTCTGTCATCTGTCATGTCTCAAATTTGCACCTTGCAGTCTATTCCCAGAACCTCTGCTCCAGTTTAGGTCTTATCACATCACATTACTAAGTAGCTGAATTTCATTAAGAAATCCATCATTTTAGAGTATTCACCTAGTTATGTCACATCCTAATTTAAAAACTTCCATGGCTCACTCTTGTCTCTTGATGCATTTCTCCAATTTTCCCTGTTGGCCTCTCACAACTACGCTCTTCCCATGTCCATGGACTGTATGTCATCTGTACCTAAGAGTGTGAGTCTGTTTCTCTGCTAAACACAAAGTCTCTAAAGGACAGGAAAAAGGTCATATTTATCTCTTTATTTCCAATGTCCCATAAACTTCCTAGCAATAAATAAATGCTTGCTTAATAAATGTTTAATAAATCCAAATGAATATATATCTGTTTTAAGTTTAACATGCAATTTTTAGAAAATATTTTTTAAATTACTGCAATTTCAGATATTTACATGAAAAGCTTACAGATTATTTCAGTCTTCACAGATAAGTATGACTTTATATTAACACTAAACATGATGGCTTGCTTTGCAGTCTGATATTTTAATTGTACTTCCCACCAGTGGGTAGGTTGATTTTGAAGACAGAGATAATTCTATATTATGCCCGAAAATGTTTTGAGACATAAAGGAGCTGCAATCTTAGAGCTCTGTCTCCACTGTATTAGTCATACTGGAGATATTTATTAATTATCTGTTAAGCAGATAATAGCACATATTTGCTACCTATTATGTACAAACCACTAAGGAGGATACAAATATAAGTCAATCATAGATGCTGCTGCCCAAGGAATAAGGATTAGTTAACAGTTTTGACTCTTTCATTAGCCTGATTAAAAAAAAAGGCAGGAATATATTAGCCTTGGAACATTTACATAATTTATACCCTTTGTCCCTAATTCTAATATTTCTTATACCTTGATGCACATTATCTCCAAGCTATCCACTTTAGGATGCTATCAGAATGGTGGGGAATGGGGTGAGGGGGGACAGATGACAATAGAACAGGTAGGAAGAAATCTATCCTTTATTCATAAAGAGGTTTAATGACTAAGACTTTCTTTTAGACCACAGCTTGAAATATACAAAACATTATTCATGAATCTGGATTTTAATTTGAAATATGTGAAAACAACCCTTTCAATTAATGTATGCTGTGGGGAAAATTGAAATAAAATAATAATAAAAAAAAGAACATTTTATTTCTTCCTGTTTATTAGACAAACCTACAATAAATTCTCTTAGGCGTTTAGACTTAACACCATATCATGAGAAATTCTCTTAGGCGTTTAGACTTAACACCATATCATGAGATGTTGAGAACTTGTGAGCAGGTAATTTTAAATTTCTGTTTGCTATCAACTACCTTTTCCTCAATGTACATGCAAATTTGGGTCTACTTACCTCTCCAGGGCGGATCTTAATGTAAAAGTTGTTCCGTTTGTATGAAATTTTTAGAACCTTAGGCCAGGCAAATCTATTTATCCGCAGTCGGTCACGATATATCAACAGACCACTTGCACAAACTCCTAACATAATTTCTACTCCTTCAGAATCCTGGGTAATAGCAGCAAGGAATAAAGGATTAGTATGTCATTTATTTCTCATTTACTTCCACTTACATCTAGCTGGGTATGATATTTAAGCCTCTATGATAGAGCCTATTACCAACTACCTATAGCTCTAATTTAAGTAGGAAAAATACTGCAATCATTTTAGAAAGCATCACCACTAACTGTCTTTTAATGAAGATATTTATTAAAAGATAATGAAGAGATTTGTTAAAGTAAAATCTGCTCACCCAGGAGGTATCTTAGACTTACAACAGAAACACTGCACATAGAGAACACCACCCAGATGAAGGTATGTTAATAACAGAAATGACAGCTGCAGTTCTCAGTTATTGGGTGCCAAGCACTGCTCTAACCACGTTACGTATATTAACTCTTTTAATACTAAGATATTTGAGATAGTTGTTATTATTCCCATTTTACAGATGAGGGAACTGAGGTAAGGGGAGGTTATGTATCAATCCCAGTTGAATGTGGGTGGCCTGGTTCCAGAGGCAGCACTCTTGACTAATACGAATACTGAGAGGGGCCCTATTCTTTCTGAGGAGGATTTTAAAGTTTCTTCCCTTAAAAAGAGCTTCAATCTTTTCTTATTCCATTAGTGTCAGAATAAAATTTAAATATAAAAGTTTTTTTTCCTTTAAGTATGAGCTGTCTTTTCCCAACAGGCTCCCAACACACACACTGCCCAGTGGTGATCACATTTAACAATATAGTTCATATATAGATACATTTTACATGTGTGTACAGAAGTGGGATGCCCTGGCTGGTTTAGCTCAGTGGATTGAGCGTCGGCCTGCGAGCTAAGTGTCGCTGGTTCGATCTTCCAGTCAGGGTACATCAGAGAAGGAAAACTCTGACTCCAAAAAACCTCCGCTGCCTTGCGGCATACCTCTTCAGGGGAAGGGCTAAGGGAGTAAACCCTGACAGAAAATCCGGAGCCGGAGTCCCTAAGGCGGTTTGACGTTGTAGTCAACACCGGCAACTCCTGCGGCGCACCTGAAGCCAAGCTGTATTGACTCCGTCTTTCCCTTGGACCCTTCAGCTGCGAAGAGAGGGGGGGTCTGCTGCATGGGCAACAGCAGACCCTCCATATCACCCTGCCCAGGCTCTGTAGCTTCAGCGTCATCGCAAGATGTCGATTCAACACGGGAGGAGACAGATACCGTGTCACTCCCGAGTCGGACTGCACAGCCATTCTCGGCGGTGCAGATAGACTCTTAAGAAGCTACACCATCGTCTCTCGAGACGGACGGCTGCCGACGACGACAGAAGTGGGATCATGCTACATTTGCAATTTGCTTTGTTATTTGCACATTTTACATTCAGGTCATTTCCTAGAAATATGTGATGCCCAAAGGTCCTAGAGGTCAACAGAGATATTATGTAAAGTTTGGGAGACATACCATGTATAGTCCACACCCTCTAAATGTTGTATTCAGGTGAAATCAGGGTGAAATGAACATCCATGGGGGCCTCGAGTAGGGCAGAAACAAATGACAAAGGCAGGACTGTGTGGAAGTCACAGTTGTCATCCCATCCCACTGGTTTTTGGAAGCAGGGGTTACATAGGAGGCAAAGCTGAGCTCTTTTGTCACATTAATCAGCAGGGTTGTCCCCAGCTTTGAGTCACTCTGCAGCACCAGCAAAGAGCAGGGAGGAAAATGGCAGAATCCAAATAGGAGATTCTGACTCATCCATATTGTGGGCATTTACTTCTAAATCCTGTCAGTGCAAGGTACAAAATGAACATTCCCAGAATCAAAAACAAATACGTTGGTCCATCTCTGAGAAACAGGAGTTTATAATTGGTTTAAATTAAATTATTTTACATTTGAAACATTATCACTCCATCAGACATGAAATTACAGGAGTGGAAATACTTGACAGCAGCATATTACAACACAGTAAAATCTAAGGAGAACTCCAAGAGCTGAAACTGCCCACCACTCAATTTGACAGAGCAACTGAAAGAGCTATAACCTGAGGTTGACAAGTAGCTGGCATTACTGATCCCTCAGAACCAGCCAACCTGTTCACAGGACAGTTCAGAGTTGACCACCTCACACTGCAAGCAGAAATGCAGGCATGATGGAGGACTATTTGAGTAACTGCTCTTTGAGTCACTTTCTTTTTGATAAAGAACATAAAGTTTAGAAAATATGACTTTGAACAAAAGAGGGAAAGGACATTTAAAATATTCTTCATTATTTTATCTATTTTTAAATCACCCACGTGTCTTTCAATCACAAGAAAAGAGAATCCCTTTGTGGAGAAGATCAGGAAGGCTCCTTTGCCCCTTCCTCTTCTCCTTGCATCCTCCAACATGAACTTCTCTGTGGCCCTGTGCCATTCTGTTGTCTCTAGCATACCCCCAGTAAATGGTGCTGCAATGAACTACCACCGATATTCCCTCTCCTCAGGACTGTAGTGAGTTGAGAGCAGGTGCTTTGTTTAACCTCTGTAACCACAAGGTCAAGACAGTGCCTACCTAGCATGTATTAAACCATTACACATTGGCAAATGAAGAAAGAAAATACTGGGTAAGTAGGGTATTAAGTTGGATGACAATCTCCATTTCATCAACCACAAAGCAACAACAACAAAAAATGACACTTTTTTTCTCAAGTTTTCGGCCACAGTCCCTAGTATTGAGGTTAGTCTGATAAATCTTTTGTGTTGAAAGCTCTATCAGCAGCCTTTCTAGGGGACATGTGTGTTTCCCTACCAATAAACGCATTTAATGCTCCCTGTAGCAGACGTTAATGAAGGCCAACCTGGACACTCTCAGTCTATCATAATTAAACAAATGGGCACACTATTCTCTTAATTTAAAAATGACTGTTTAAACTTTGCCATCCTTCATTATCACTTGGTCCATTGGATATCCAATATGAATTTCGACCTACATTTTAGAATCTTGTATGAAATACATGACTCTCATAGAGCCTATTGAGACTGACATTAGATGACGAACAAGCAGAAACAGTCTTCTCAAGAGGGAAAGAAAGAAGCATTTAGAACAGGTTTTCCAAAACAAGGACCTTCTTCTAATATGGGTATTTATTCTTTATATAGAGCTGTGGAGTTCAAGATCTCAATTCAGAATTTCTAAATAGGTCCTAAAGCCCAGGGCCTTTTATACCCTGTTATGACCAGAAATTAGCTATAATTTAATTCAGAATATTTTCTTCTTAAAATGACAGAGTGTAGATGCATGAAAAAACGGAGTCCATACCTGAATCATTTGTTATACTTAATATTCAGTTGAAATTCCTATAATGGGTTGCATTTGCACTTCTGTAATTCTTTCTTTTTTAATTGGCATAATTTCAAATCATATTATTGCAGCTATCTATTTTAACTCAGTAGCTATAGCAATCTTAAGTGATTTCATTTTCACTGATGGGAACACTGATACATCCTGAGTTGTACTTCCCTAAAAGCATGCCCTAATCTTACACTTATTTATTTTTCCTGGGCAGTAAGTGAATCATCGCTTACTGAATTACAAGTATAATGTGATTCAAAAATAGCTTTTGATTCACTCAAACGTTCAGGCTACCTTTATTTCCTTCTTGTTTTTTTTATCTTTTAGACATCTAAGGAAGAACTGTAAGAGAAAATCTTATTAGCGTGTGTCCTTATTTTCCTTTTAAATTCTCAACCTGCCTTATACCTGGCATAAAATATAAAACACCTTTGTTCTCTGATTGCAAAATAAGTGAAAAAAATATAATAATAAACTGGCAAGTAAATAGAGTTACACCTGCTGTTCTAATTACACACGAATGTCAAAGAGCCTCGCAGAATACACCAGCCTATCCCTGGGACAAGCCCCAGCCAAGTCTCCAAGGTTATGCTAGTTAGTGCTCAGGCCTGCAGCCCTTGGAAGTGCTCATACTGTGTGATGTACAAAATGGTCCACAGATAGAACCAATCAGACCTACATTCACTTAATGGCTACCATTTTCTGGTCCAAATCCACTGTGAATTAGCTCTCCCCAAATACCATCCAGGGAGCAGCACCTCGTGTAGCATCAATAGAACCTACAGATCATAGATTCCCCTCCCTCAGGGCTGTTGAACTGTTTGCCTGAACAGAGCCAGCTGCATCTCTCTTCATTTCTTGACCCCGAACTTGACTGTGTAAGATACTCACTTGCCTAGAAGCCTGTTAACTGCATGTTCTTGTGAGTCCAAGACCATGAAATTGGTGATCACTCTGTGTATTAGAAGTAAAGGCACATTCCCATAATGGGAGCAATGTTATCTTGTCAGCCTGTATCAGAAGAAAAGGCCCCTGAACTGCAAACAGTAATCTTTTAACATTGCCAAAACGATAGAATCCATCCCTAAGATCCTAACAAATTTCTTATGTTTTGATGATATTAGTTTTCCTAAAAGCTTGCTTGTACTTCCACAATACTTCATTTATTTTAATCCTCAGCCAAGGATACGTTCACTGATTTTAGAGAGGGAAGAAAAAAAGGAGACAGGGGAGAAACATCAAAGGATGCTGGCTGCTTCCCATATGCACTGTGCCGAACCAGGGATCAAACCTGCAACCAAGGTATGTGGCCTGACTGGGAATCAAATCTACAACCTTTGGTGCACAGACAACACTGTCCAATCTACTGAGCCACCCAGCCAGGACCAAAGCATCTTATTCACAGCTGTTCAAATAACAGACTAATAGTCCATATACTCCTCTCACTACTGAAAAATACAGAGATTCTAGAAAAAGCATGACATGGAGTAAAATCTGCTCTATACATCCTTACAACCTTCACCCTTGGACAGTCTAATTCCAACTTTTTCTTCCCAAGACACCATAGTCAAGACACACTTTAACATTTCACCAATTATCAGTCAACCAGGCAATCTTTAGCTTGGGTGGTTAATTTTAGCTGACTTTCAGAACTAGCAATGTTATTTCAAAGTACTGGTTATTTGTCAGAACAACTCAACATGAGAGATGGAGTTAAACTTCACATGAATTTACTGAGTGCCTAAGTGCCAGAACAGGGCCATGAACACATAATAGATGTGACAGTTTGGTCTTGGGCAATCAGCCAAGTTTAGACACACAGACAAAAAGGAGTAAGACAGAGCAGACAAAATGAGCACTTTCAGGCAAAAGGCAGAAACAGGGGTTGGCAGGAGCAAAGAGTTTGTCAGCACCAAGTGGGAGATACAACTGAGACAAGGAAGGCAGGGTGAGCTCGGAGCATGTTACGTGAAGATGAATTTCCAAATGAATCAACAGGCAACCAGAGGTTCTTCCTACAGAGAACTTTCAGTTGCCTGTGACCACAAGTCATGCAGAGCCAACCAGAGAGCTAAATTTGCTTTATCATTGGTTAGGCCTTAAAAGGCAAACACAGACTGGAATCCTCAAAGTTTTGGTTTACACTCACTGAAGTAAAAATCAGCAGATTACAGCAATAAAACTAAATGAATTCAATAAAATTAAATGAAAAGTTTGCGATCTAAATAGTGCATACTGTCCTGACCGTTGTGGCTCAGTTGGTTGAGCATCGTTCTGCAAAGTGGAAGGCTGCTTGCTTGATTCCCTGTCAGGTCACATACCTGGGTTTCATGTTCGGACCCCAGTCGGGGCATGTGCAAGAGGCAATTAATTGATGTTTATCACTCACATCGATGTTTCTCTTCCTCTCTTTCTCCCTCTCATCCCCTTCTCTAAAAAAATGCATAAAACAATTTTTAAAACCCAAAACAATGCATACCTTGGCATGATGTAAATCTACCCCATACATGGACAGTTTTTTGGCATTTTCCAAAAAATGCATCTCGGCTTCTGCTGGAGTCATTCCTCTGACAAGAAAAAAAAGGTGTTACAATGCTGCTTTTCTTTTACCTGGTGAGGCTGTAATACTTCCTACTTAACTCCCTTGTTACCTAATAAGCAAGCCTCCACAGGAGCCTCAGCATATCTGGGCTCTGAGGGAAGAACAATAATAAGGTGGCTTTTAAAGAAAACTTTATGAATAGGCATTCTAAATAAGAACCTAACTGTCCCAGAACTGTACCTGGTGCAGAACCCTACTCTGGTCAAGTCCCATCAGTCCTGGGAAAAGTAGGCAGGCAAAGTGATGCTGACTCTTCAAGGCACAGCTTAAAGGGACTGTTCTCAAGGTTTCTGCCACTAACCTGTGACTCTTGTGTAGCTCGATCACTTTGTCTTCCAGTTCTTTGGTGTGATTTGGTGCAAAGCGGAACTCACTAATGTAATCATTCCCGCATTCATCTGGGTCATAGTCTCCAAGTTCTGACTGGACAGTGTAGGAGCCCAACAGGGCAAGGGTGACAAAGGAGCAGGGCAGCCTTCCAGACACGATGTCGTCTCGCAATTGTAAGCAGAGGTAGTACCTTCCAGGAGCCAGAAGGACAAAGCAAAAACCAGCATTGGGATACAGGAAAAGAAGGCCACTCAGGACATAGTGTTCAGTAAGTAATTTCTCCCTATTGAATAATCACTCGAGGACAAATTTTCTAGCATCTATATTTTGATCTAGATATAAGGAGAAAAATACGTGGCTACAATGTTCACAATAAAACAGGGTTTTATTAATAAAGCACAGAGTAAAAAAAAAAAACTTAAGACATACTCTTCTAACATTGTTTTAAAGTAACATTTAAAGTCAAATGACTAGTCCCCAGACACTCCCTGAAATATTTGGTTGGGGATATTATAATGTAAAAATGGTGCTTTTAAATATAATTATTAAGTCCCAACTAGACTTAAGGAAGTCTCAGTTTGATATCTACTAAAGGTCTTGCCATGTGACCAAGACAAATTTCCATTAACTCAACAGCTATGCCATCAACCTCTGCTCTCAATTTCCTGCATTCCTGATGAGATAGTCTCTTGATAATAATGATTTGTTTCAACTTCCAAATGATATAAAGAATAACTGAAAACTTACTACCATAACATCTCAGAATCTTGTCATTGTAAGTAAAGAGTTTTAAATTTGGGGACTATAAAACATTTTCCATATAATCTTGCCAAGATAAAGTTAAAATATTTCCATTAATAGCTAACATATCTTCTCTGTTACTCGGTTTTTAAGGTTTACTGATATAATACTCATTGTGGAAGATTCCAAGATAAGTATTGATATTAATAAGTTTCAATACCTTTAATGCCCAGCATATGGGTATAATAATAAAACATACATTGTACCTTTCATTTAAGAAATGAACTGTTAAACTGTTGAAGCTAAGGACTATTAAAAAGTCTTAAGATCCCCTCTAAATATAATTTTAAGCTAATGATATAAACAAACTAGGTGTAATTCAGATATATAAGTTTCTAATTACTTCATGGGCTCTGCAAACACTACACAAATAGACAGAAATCAACCATGCACTAAATTTCACATCCAGGTATGTATAGGCTCTATAATGACAAATTAGCCACAAGTAAATAGTTCCTCAATATTATTAAAAGTATTCTTAAATAAGAAATTATAAATTTTCTAGTTTAATGTAAACATAAAAAAATACTCTGGATCTACCTTTTACTCTTCTCCTAAAATGTCTGTTAAAATTCTTTTTAATCATTACAAGAGATAGAAGCTTTATGAGTAATTTCCCTTTTATGAAAAGCCCTCCCATGTTGCGAGATTTACACAGAAAACTCAGCACACAGTGCACAAGATTGCTCTTGCTGGCTATAACCGTACTGCCAAACACTGCGAGAGCCAGGGGTTGCCCAGTGGCATGCAGAAAAGCCGAGGACACATCACACCCAGGACAGTTGCATAAAGGGACACCTTCTCACACTCAAAGCTCAGTTACCATGCCAGAATATTTTTGTTGGATTCCTTATTTTATGTCTTTTGTGAAAATGATTCCTTTGCAAGTCATGCAAAGTAAATTCTTAAAGTGTACATGTGTTTATGTGTATCTGTATGCGTACCTGTGTGAGTGCATGCATGTGCGCGTGCTCATGTGTGTGTGTGTTTGAAAGAGCTGTCAAGTACCAGACTGGTTATATAAAAGGCATAAGCATCCAAAGATACTCTTAAGTTTTAAAGCGCAAGCACTAGGAATGGCTATACCATTTAAGGCTGAATCCCATCCAATTTGGCTGTGGTGGCTGGATGACAGTATCTCACTTCTGTGTGTCTTCCCACTGGGGTCAGGCAGATGGAAGTATCAGCTTAGCACCAAAAATTCAACTACAAACATACGATTTGGCAAATCTTCTAATCGGATGTTTGCTCTCTTTGAGTCACCTTTTGTTTACCATTTTAGCGTGAATGATTATAAGTTTACTAAATTTAAGCATGTTCTTCTCTGGAGAATTTAAGAGAAGCATAAATCTCCCAAGATGCCTGCCTTTTCAGAGCCAACTTTCAAATACCTGGTGATATCTTCAGATAGCTGGGAGGGGTCTGGTGGGTAAAACTTCACATTAAATGAAAATTGCCAAGCACCACCTGCAAAGATGAGAAAAAAAATTAGAATAAAACCTTAGAAAAATCCCTTTATACTTATGATAACTAGAGCTACCATAACTCCAAGTTCTAACACCCACGTAAATTTTGATTGTTCATGGAAAACAGGGAAGTCTCTATTAAATGAAATCCAGGTAAGTCTGAAACTTCACCTAGTTTCTAATCTTCTCACCCATCAAATCCTTTACTGGAACCTCTAACAAGGGAGAAAACTGACTAAACTTCCTCCCCTTTTCAGGGACAAAGGCATGCCTTTGGAAGAGGGCAAAAAAATGTGAGCAATATGGATAATCTTCAATCAGACAAGTCTGGAATTGACTAGACTACTGCTATGAAGTTCGGGATAGTTCACATACCAACATCACAGATATAATCCCACTTCTTTTGTTCTTTCTGCCTTGTTATTACAGGTGAAATCCTGTTATAATACAGGTCAAGGGACTGTTCAAGATATTTTTATTTTATGGGTAAGTTTTGTAGTGAATATTTAAGGGAGTTGCTCTATGAGCTGCTGAAAATTCTTTTTGTAAACAGGGAAATTTTTTATTAAAAAGATACTTGACTGTATTTGTTGTGTATTACCGATTTTCACACCTCCTTCTTAGTTCATGAACTGAATGGGTCCTCTTTACATGCTGCCATTCTTTATCCTGCAGCACCTAGTACGGCCTCTTCAGATGTCAGCTCCCAGGTGCCTACTCCTCTGTATTGTCCGCGTGTATACTTGAAATATCATTAAGGCTTACTAAACTCTCCATTTCATAATATTACCTCTAATTGTGTATGATGTGTCATTATAAACATGAAAAATCAACCTCTTCTTCTTTTCTACATTTCATCTGTATGTGGTCAACTCCTTTAACTTATTCATATTCATCTTGTCTTTTTATTCTGGCCTTTTAATGCAGTGATTTACTGAAGTCTGGGTGTTCCTTTGCTGGGATGCTGCATACATTTGTTCCCTCCAACCAATAACCATACTGAAAGTGCCACTGCATAGGTCCTGTCAGTATTCTGAATGTGCTGCTGAAAAATTTCCTCAGTCTCCCTATCTTCTGTACCGGAAGCCTTTTATCTATGCTGCACATAGTCCCGGTCCTCCTTTCACTCTGAGCTCATGGTTCAGCTCTTAAGTGTGAATACTCTCCTAAGACTTACAAACACTCCCTTCTGCCCATTAAGTAACTTCTGGAAAGTCCATTTATTTTCCTATGAGCCCTTCCCAAACAGTCAGAAAAAAGGGACAGTATTGTAAAGATTTCTTAGCTTTTTTCTTTGCACTATTCTTTTGTATATGTGACAAATACTTAGCTGCCTAGGTTATCTACATTAGTTTTATTTATTAATTCTAGTTTATTCCTGACACTACCATTCATATTACACTTAAAGTGTTGATGGTAGGGCACTATCATAAAATGTGCCTTATAAAGGACTTGAGTGGAAAAATTATGTGAAAAAATAACGAAGCAGAACTTCCCTAACTTCGGGAAGGAAACAGACTTACAGGTCCAGGAAGCACAGAGAGTTCCAAAACAACTGGACCCAGGGAGAACCACACCAAGACACATTAGAATCAAAATGTCAAAAATTAAGGCTAAAGAGAGAATCTTAAAAGTAGCAAGAGAGAAGAAGAGATTTACATACAAAGGCATCCCAATAAGACTGTCAGCTGATTTCTCAAAAGGAAGTCTTCAGGCAAGAAGGGACTGGCAAGAAATATTCAAAGTAATAAAAAGCAAAAACCTACAACCATGCTTACTCTATTCAGTGAAGCTGTCATTCAGAATAGAAGGGCAGAGAAAGTGCTTCCAGGACAAGGTAAAACTGAAGGAGTTCATCAGATCCAAACCACTGTGATATGGAATGTTAAAGGGACTTATTTAGGAGAAAGGATCAAAACTATGAACATTAAAATGAAAACTGTATCACAACAACCAACAACAGAAGCTAGGGTACCGAAACAAAGACAAACTAAGTAGGCAACGAGAGTGTGAAAAGAATGATAGGTATGGGGACCATTATGGGGGGGAGGTCAGCAGGCAGGGGGAAGGGGGGAAAGGGAGGGAGATGGTACAGGAATTAGGAAGTACAGTAGGAGAAAGTGGAGTAGATAGCAAGATGTTGAGAGGAACTATATGCACAACCAAATGGGCATGGACTAAGGTGGGGGGCAGACAACTGTAGGGAGGGATGTCACTGGGTGGAGGGGAACAAAGGGAAAAGAAATTGGGACAACTGTAACAGCATAATCAATAAAGCATATTTAAAAAAGAAAAAAAAATAAAGGACTTGACATAAGACTAGGTATAATTGGGTGGTTACTATTATTTTAAACCACTTAGAAACATTACTGAAACAATGACTATAAGAATTCTAATCCATAAAATACCTGTCAATCAAATATATTGCCAGTGATTATTTTCCCAGTTCTCAAAAGTCCTTCTGTTATTATAAATATAGTGCGATTTGGTTTTACTTTCCTAGTGACTGCTATTCACTTCCTGCTAAAATGGGTCCCTCCATACCTGCTACTGGTGAGGTTCATAAAAAAAGAGCTGGCTTCTGCCTTCCCTCACCCAAGCAAGTGGACTTAAAACTAATGAATTAGCTATGAGAAATGGATTTATTGTTTTATAATTTTTATCCATGTCAAAATATGCCTTGAATTCAATGTCTAGTTTAGCAAGGCAATTAAACAATTCCATAATAAATTCAAGGTAAATGTGAGAGTGGCAAGAAGCCTCAGAATTTGGGGGATGGGGCTCAGTGGAGCACACCCATTTTTCTGAGAGACCTAGTTTCTTAGTTATGCAAGTGGCTATGGCCGCTTCACAGCACCAAGGAGATGGGGTGGGGTAGGGGCTTTAACCACAGATTGGTGATGAAAAAGCATATAGGGCCTGCGCGAGATTCTACAAGTGGCTAGGACTGGTCACCACACTGATTGGGTCATAGGCCGTGATTAGGGTTTAAAAATAAGGTGGCAGCCAATAAGCGCAGAGCCATGTGGTCTGAAAGAAGGAAAGAGCCAGGCAGAATGAAAGGCAGCAGCCATTTGGAGTGCTGGGCCACATAGGCACCACATGAGTCCACCATGAGGTCTGGTGTGTAGGAAGAGAACCATGATGTAGCAGCTAGGCAGCTCTGTAGGAGAGCTGGTTCGCTATGGGACAGGGCCATGCGGCCTAGGCTAGTAAGGAAGCAGGCATGCTGCTGCTTTGATCGTGCCAGCTCCAGCTGACTTGGAAGCCACCAAGGACTCCACCTTGCAGACCTGGACTCTATGTGGACTCTTGTCACTCAGGCCATGCGGAGAGGACACTCTCAGAACTTGTGCCTTTCTGGGACTTCACCATGCTTTCCTGGACTGTTATATGGAGACTGATAGCATTGTAAGCCAGATCTTGAAGGAGAGAGCTGACAGACAAGGAATGGGGAACTTCCAGGCATGTTTTTGGCTTATTGCCTTTTGGGAAGCAAGGGAACTGCTGGGTCCCATGGGAGAACACAGACTTGAGCTGAAGTGCTTCCAGACTCCACCCCCAGGTTGGAATATTGTAAATAAAGACCTGTTTTCCTCAACACTAATTGTTGAATTGTTGAGTCTTACACCAAGGTGCCACGTGAGCAAACCCCCTTTTGCTTGATAACAGTTTTGGCAACCCAGATGGGACTAAGAGAACCTGTTGTCAGGTCCCAGCCATGCGGCCGAATGACGCCTGGAGCAGTGCTGCGGGGACTTCCCAGTTTCAGGAAACATCTCTGCACCCAAGCTCATGGTGTAAGAAAACCAGTTTTGGAAGGAAGAGAAACTTTAGTCTCTGTGAGCCAGATCTGCAGACATGTTGGGGATCGGACACTGAGTCACATGGGTGTGCTGCCACTTTGGGTGAATTACGTTGAGTGCTCTGCTATGGAGGATGAGTCACATGTGTGCACCGCCATTTGGATGATGGTGCCGCACATAAGGGTGCTGCCATCTTGTGGGTGGCATGTAAGGGTGCTGCCATCTTGGATGACAGTGCTGCACATGAGGGTGCCACCATCTTTGAAGATGCCATATGTGAGGGGGCTGCCATCTTTGAAGTGGGCAAGATGGTGGGCTAGGCATGCTCTTCAGGTGATGTGCTTTGTGAAATGGTATATATCTAGGCATTCAGATCACTGCATGAGAGGGTGTTTGCAAGGTCTAAGCTTCAGAAAGCTGCAGAATGTCCTTGCAAATAAAGGGATTTTTCGTGGGAAATCAACACCCATGGTAAAGGGAAAGCTAGACCTGCACTTCAGAAGGAGATTTGAAATTTCCCTTCTGGAAAAGGACAGTGAACCCCAACATAAGGTGACAATGTTTCTTTTGCTTTATGCCTGTACTTGTAAAGCTAGGGACTTTCAGCTGCCAGATACTGAGTTTGAGTATAGTCCTTCACAGAGTTGAAAGAACAAGGATGGAAAGAGTATTATGGTTAAATATGAATGGGTAAATATATAGGAAGGTTGTGCAAGTTTTTAAACTTGAGAAAAGGAAACGTCGGCTACTTGTGTTCTGATTTTATGGGAATGTAATATGCTTTGAATTTTACTGTTCTTAATTTTGCTCTATTCTATTCTGAAATTCTCTGTGTCTTTTTTTGGCTAGTGAGACCCGGGAAAGGTCATCTGTAAACTGGCTGGAGAGAATGCCTTTGACAATTCGACTCAAGGGGTCATTCAGGGCTGATGAGTATTCCAACTGGGCAAGTGAGCATGTCTCTGCCAAGAGACCAGGACTGAAAGGGCACACCAGCAGACCATACTGGTGAGAGAGTGCCTAGCTCTGTCTGTATTTCGAATTATTGCTCTGTCTATTCTCTACCAGGAAAACTGAGGTTTCCCAGGGAAAGTTAAAAACTTACCATGTGGGAAAGTGAACAAGAGAAAATGTAAGGCGTGGGGATGCAATTTCAGTGAATACTAGAAGGACAAGGATTTTCCTTCATGGTTTACATTTTTCTCCCTACCTGATCCTTCCAGAATCTGGCATTCTGAAGGAGTAAGTAATGACATAAAAGTTTCTTTGCATGTAACTAATAAGACCTATTGTTAATAGGGGCTTTGTCGACCAAGAGTTTGACAGGAATGTCATGCCTGAAGGAGGCATGCCTGGGCTCTGGTTGTTACCAGAAAGCCCTGAGGAACTGAAATTGACTTTTGAAGCTAATGATAGTGCACAAGGAAATGACCTGGTATCTTGGTTGGTTGTGTAGTTCATGGCAGTCTTTTTGGGGAAGGAACGAAGGTTGCTTTCCTAAAAGATGGCTAAGAGGAACCTTAAGGCATAATGGAAAACCTCAAGGACTTGAGGGAAGCAGGTTTGTGGTTCAGTTTCTGTACCCTGAAGAGCAGACTGAAGGGTCGATCTAAAGGTTCCTTATGAATTCCAGCAAAGCAGACTTAAAGATCATATGTGATCAATTGCTGCTCTTGTTGTGTTTATGAAGGTGAACAGGCTAAATTAAAACTGGACTATTGCAGTTCCTTTAATAATAATGAAGGTGATCTTAAGGAGAAAAACCTGATTTAAGGAAAATCACAATGCTCAGCAGTGGACTATAGACTAGTGCAGCTAACTGTCTTCAAAGTATATTTTCATTTGAAAGTTGAAACTGGGTTTGTGACATCATCAGAGATGCTCAATGTACAGGTAATAAGGATCGGTCCAACTGCCACTGTTAAGTGTCATACCAGTGAAGGCCTTGTACTGGATGTTTTCCCAAAAAGACAGTCTTGCAGACTCAGAGGCTGGTTTGTGGGTTGTGTGAATTAACATGTGTGTTCTTCCTTCTGTTTTCCTAGGGTGTAAGCCTATGTATGATCTCATTACCTGAGTGATTGGTTGTACAGTATTCCCTCACTTATTGCGGGTATTATGTTCTAGACTCGCCCTGCGATAGGTGAAAATCCACGAAGTAAGAACCTTACATTTATTTTAGTATTTATATATATTTTAAGGCTTTATAAACCCTCCCCACATACTTATAAACCGTTCCCAGTCCCTTATTAACCTTTTCCACACTTTTATAAACACTACTTATGTTCTTATACCCTGGCTGGTTTGGCTCAGTGGATTGAGCGTCGGCCTGCGAGCTAAGTGTCGCTGGTTCGATCTTCCAGTCAGGGCACATCAGAGAAGGAAAACTCTGACTCCAAAAAACCTCCGCTGCCTTGCGGCATACCTCTTCAGGGGAAAGGCTAAGGGAGTAAACCCCGACAGAAAATCTGGAGCCGGAGTCCCTAAGGCGGTTTGACGTTGTGGTCAACACCGGCAACTCCTGCGGCGCACCTGAAGCCAAGCTGTATTGACTCCGTCTTTCCCTTGGACCCTTCAGCTGCGAAGAGAGGGGGGGTCTGCTACATGGGCAACAGCAGACCCTCCATATCACCCTGCCCAGGCTCTGTAGCTTCAGCTTCACTGGAGAGGACACTCCAGCGTCATCACAAGATGTCGATTCAACACGGGAGGAGACAGATACCGTGTCACTCCCGAGTCGGACTGCACAGCCATTCTCGGCGGTGCAGATAGACTCTTAAGAAGCTACACCATCGTCTCTCGAGACGGACGGCTGCCGACGACTTATGTTCTTAAACATATTCTACACCCTTAAACCTACGTAACTTTAACAACATACGTATACAGTACCGCAAAATCCCACGATATAGGGAAAAATCTGCGATAAATAATTAAATATAATGTTTTTAAAAATCCTGCGATACAGTGAGGCCACGATAAGTGACCCGCGATATAGAGAGGGACGACTGTAATACAGGGCCAGAAGAAAAGGAAGGAGCCATGCGGTCTGAAAAAAAGAAAGGAGCCAGGCAGAACGAAAGGCGACAGCCATTTGTCATGCTGGGCCACGCAGTTTGAAAAGACTGCAGAGGCACCACACCAGCCCACCATGAGGTCTGGTGTGTAGGAAGAGAACCATGATGTAGCAATTAAGCAGCTAGTTCTGTAGGAGAGCTGGTTCGCTATGGGAGAGGGCCATGCGGCCTAGGCTAGTAAGGAAGCAGGCACGCTGCTGCTTTGATCGTGCCAGCTCCAGCTGACTTGGAAGCCACCAAGGACTCTGCTTTGCAGACCTGGACTCTATGTGGACTCTTGGCACTCAGGACATGTAGAGAGGACACTCTAAGGGCTGTGCCTTTCCAGGACTTCACCATGATCCAGTGCAACATGGCACACGCTTTCCTGGACTATTATATGGAGGCTCATGACATTGTACCCGAAATCCTGAAGGAGAGAGCTGACAGATATGGAATGGGGAAGTACTGGGCTTGGGTTTGGTTTATAGCCTGTTGGGGAGCAAGGGAAATGCCGGGTCTTGTGAGAGAACAGGGCTCTGAGCTGAAGTGCTCACAGCCACCACGCCCCTGCCCCCACCGCCAGGTTGCAATATTGTAAATAAAGACCTGTTTTTCTCAACACTAATTGCTGGGTCTTATACCCCCCTTTTGCTCGGTAACATAAACACTCTAAGTTGGTAATTAAAAAGTAACAAATGTGTAAGGAAAGATATTGCAACATAAAAACCCCCATTCCAGGAAAGTGGGTTTCAGACTATAGTGGGCCTCAGAAGCATCTGAGGAGCTTACGAAAAATGTCAATTTCTAGGCTCCACCCAGAAACTTTATTCCAGAGATCTTGTTTATTTAATAAACCCCATTGTGGTTTTAATACAGTTGGGTCTGGGGACCACACTTTGAAAATCACTAATTCTAAGGAATCCACTCTCCTAAGGGCATAACCGAAATAACTACCAGGTTTTATAGGACATTAGTTTGAAACAGTGGAAAAGTTTAAGATTACTAACATATATACTCCAATCAAGAAAAAATTCTAGTTAAATGACTTAATACAACTTGAAATTAATGACAGAGGCAGATCTATATCCCCTTAAAGAATCTGGCAGAAGCAGATCAACTGGGAGGATATGGTTATGCAAGGAACGGCTTATACCCTGTGTCTGCTGAGAGGATGACCCTGGTTAGTAACAGGAAATGGAACAGCTTGAATGCATTAAAATGACACTCCTATGATGCTGATATAGGATTTTAAATCACAAATTTATGATAAATAGAAAACAGTAAAACTGAAGAGTTAATCCTTATGAAAAAAATTAAATTTTAGTTTCTTTGCCTGCCAAATCTTAAAATGTCTAAATATACTGCATTTATAGCATAAAATTACTATATATTATTTACTTTATATCATGAAATTATTATATCATAATTATATCACAAAATCCAGTATATTTAAAAATTTTGAGATCAGGTATGAATAAAGGATACCCGGAATTAGAATTTTTTCATAAGAACTCTTCAATTTCAGAATTTCCTATTTCTCATAAATTTGTAACTTAAAAATCTTTACCAGCTTGATTGCCATTCTCCTGAAGATCTCATTCTAGAGACACACTGTGGACCTATAGCATAAAAAGAATGAAGATATCCTTTTATCACTTATATTTAGGAGGAGGAGGTGGTGAGACAATAATTATAATAGTCTAATAAAAACTTCTCTGTCTTGGGTGAATGTAAATTTTGCAGAAGAGGTCATTTTACTGTATTGAAACAATAAGGAATGTTTTTAAAAATGCCAATGTCACTCAGTTTTCTTCATGTTGCAGTTGCAAACATTGCCTGATCTGCATGATAAAAATATCCTTTAACTCTCATGTTTTGACTGTCCCTTTAGCTTTCCCCTTACAAAGAAGAGACAGGATAAATGAAAAGTTAAGGGAAAAAGTTCTAAAAACAAAATAAAATTGACTCTTTATACAGCCTTTCTTGTAACAGTATTAATACTTATTGTGAAACATTTAATATATTTTCAATATGCTTTATAATTATAAATCACCAAAGTACAAAACAGCATTTCATAAGTTAGATGAATACAGAGGACTTTAGACACACAAAAATGTTAGTAAGTATATTCAGTAATCTCCTTTTAAGAACTCCACAGAAAGAGCCTTAGAATACAGCCATTATCTTAATTTTTTTATTATGGCTCTCTGGAGCAAAAAGTGTTTTCACCAACTTATCCTAACTGTAGCTATCCCTGGTTTCAATCTCCACTCATTTCTGTCAAACTACTTATTATCAAGTTCTGGTTAGTGAATTCATCAAAGTTCTCAAAAATGTGGTAAAGATGTTATAGTTGTAATAAATAATCAGTAGACTCTCCAATATCTACAAGTACAGTAACTTTTTCATTTTTTTGTAATATTACCTAGTATTAAACCATTTCAAATTACTCACTACCAATTACTTATTAATAGTTGGCCTATTTTTAACATTTCAATACATTCAAAGGCACTAGAAATTTCTCTTACTAGTAAGCTGTTGATATTCTTATTAATGAACTGGTTTTAAATTTATTCAACTAAAATTAGCTGTTCAGGAAAATTAATCTAGATTGTATTGAAAAAATAAATTGCTTTTGAACATTAACTAGTTAGTTAAAATTATAAAGATCCATGTTAATGGTAAAAGCAAGGAGGTTAAAAAAAAGAAATAACAGGATAAAAAAATTTAAAAAGAAAGAATTCTTCTTTCTCAGCCCCAACGCTGCAGTGCCACTTCTGGAGGTATTTACTATTAATGTCTTTTGTGCACTTCCATAATTTTCCACACTGGGTTGGCCAAAAAGTCTGTTTAGTTTTTTCCATAAAATAAGACACATTTTTCCTTTTTACCAATAACTTTATTGATCCGGATATTTTGAATATGTCAGCTATCTCCCGCTATTGGCTTCTAGTGGGTAGAGGCCAGGGGTGCTGCTAAACATCTTCCAATGTATAAGACAACCCCACAGCAAAGAATTATTTGGCTGATATGAATAGTACCAGGAAATATCAAAAACCACTTGACACATTCAATTAGCCACAACACCTTCTCTATACACTGCAAAAATCTTTTTTGCATTTCAGTTGTGTTTTTACCTTTCTTAAAATAATAAAACATAATACGCCAAAATGTCGCTTATCTTCTTCCATCTTCAATATTAAAATGGCTGGACAAAAAGTCACCAATTTTGTTAAGTTTTTTTAAATGCAGGCTGATACGACAGCTCTCACAATACAATCTAACAAAATTGTTTTGAATGAAGTTAAAGACAACAAAGCACCACTAGAGTCATTGTACAGATAAAGACAAACTTTTTGGACAACCCAACATATATGTATAACTTTTTAAAAACAAATATGATTCATCTCACTAATGCCTCATTACTGAAAGCTAAGACATATTTATTCTACTTCATTCTATTTAATAGTGGCTTAGTATTTCAAGGCACGGTTATTCCATGAGTGATTTAATTATTTCTTCATAAATGGATATTTAAGTTGCTTCTAGTTTTCTACTATTACAAATGGTATTATAATGCACTTTTATACATGCCCATTTTCTTCTCTTAAAATTAAGGGTTAAAAGAGTACACACATTTTAAATTTTAATAACTACTGAAAAAATACCTTCTTCTAAAGGGTTGTACCATTTGTATTTCTACTAATTGTGTACATAATTGCCAGTGCAGGGTATTATTAAACTTTAAAAATCTCTGCTACTCTGAATAGGTGAAATATGCCTCATTTTAATTTGAATTTAACTGTTAGTAAGATTTAGCACCTGTCTAATACTTATTAGCTACTTGTATTTCAATTTTGTGAGTTGCTTGTGAAATTGTTTTATTTACTAGGTAATATGCATTTCTTAACTTGCCTTTAGGGACCAAGAAAAGAGGCTGTCACCAGACAGTAAATTTTAGTCTGACTTATTCCATTTCTAAACTATTGAATGACTATTACTTTTAGCTTGCCTTTTATACTTTTGTGGCAGCTGGGCTTAATATAACATTAATATTTAAGTTTGGAACTTTTAAATGATTAATTACCATTTGGAGCAGTGCTTGATTAAATCACATTTCACATCTGTATACAGACAAAAGAACAGGTCAAAAGTCCTTTTATTCCTGAGATGTGATCATTAAGAAAGGGATCTAAGCTAGACTAACCTGCCAAAGATAAAATTTGAGAGTTTATTCTGTTTTTCAAAACACTATATTCACATCAAACAACCCCACTCTCTGGAAATCTTCACATTTTCACATATAATAATCCAAAAGAACTTACTTCGAATCTGTTTTTTAATTTCCTTAGCAGGGTCCAACCAATTCTGAAAAGGAAATGATAGCTTGAATTTGAATCATAGAAGAGTAAAAATGAGTTAAGATTGACCAGGTAGGTAGAAACACACAATCAGCATGTTTGAGAGTGAGTGCGTGCTGGAAGGCCTGACAGCCTAGATCTTCCCCCCACATCTGGTACCCCTTTGCCAGGTCGTGAGTCCAGGCATTGGTCTAATGAAAAACTGTGGTGTCCACAATTCATTCTAACAAACCTGTCTTTTACAATTAATGCCTTCAGGGATTCAAGCTAGCAGAGAAACAGAGTAGATTAAAAAACAAACAAACAGAAAAAGGTGGATTCTATGTTCAAACAGGTTACTAGAATAAACTAAGGATACATGTAATTTGACGTAATGCTGTTCTAGACATTCAGTCCCACACAGTGACTTTTTTTTATTACAAATTCTCAGGAACCCACACAGAAAACTTTCCTGACAAACGAAGGCTTGTTTGAAATTTATGACTTTCTTCATCAGAACAGTCAGATGTTTACTAATGAAGTTAGACATTGTACAGAGAATTCAGCAGATATTAAATATAATACATTGCACAACACCAAAAATGTTATATCTATGAACAAAATTTCTGTGACTCAGCTTCCAGCACCAATACAATGGAAACAATTTCTCCTTCCTTATTTTTCAGGTAGTTGTAGGGTTTAATGAGGTAAAGCTCTGAAGAGACTGCATTATTCAAACTTAGGAGTCTGGAGTCTATGGAGGTATTAGATAAAACAATAAATATCTACTAACTATATGAGACAAGTGTCAGGTCAGCCAACAACTCATCTCATATTCTGATTTGGCAAGAACATGAAAATATAATAAGATGAATTAAGATAGGATAGCAGTCTTGAACATGTTTTCTATATAAAGTATTAATGTATTTGATTTTCACTGGCTCATAGCCATTGAAATATATCATCACTAAAAAGCCCCATATATACATTTTATTGAAACCATAAATAACTGAAGCATGGAGAATCACTGATTTACTGTTTCCATAATATTTGAGAGTAAAGGAAGTTGTTAATAACTTCCTTTATAAAGAAATAAGGTGATTAACAACATTTAGGGGCTCAAAGTAGTAAATGTGGGAGAATGAGCAGAGGTGGAGAAACTATTTACCAATGCAATTCAAGTTTGATTCCTGGCAATAAAGAGCAGCTCAAGACCTAATGTTTTGTACTGCTTTTAATTACTTACCTTCTGGTTTTCGGCATCTCGATATGTAAGCCCAAAGTAGTCTTTTTCTAGCAAGTTCAGATGTTCACATACTTTATCAAATAGCACTTGGCCTCTGGAGCGTTTCTGTGGAAAAGAAAACATTAAAAGAGGTCAACACATTAAACAAAGTTCTCTTAATTGCCGCAAACAAAAATAGGTAAAATTTAAAATATCGCTTACTGTAACTATCGAGTAGCTGATGACCAAATGTGATCACACTTTGCCATCTCCTTTTTAACTACAAAACACTGCCCTTACAAACATAAACAAAAAAATCACTAGTGTCACTGAGTAAGTAACCTGTGGATGACTATAAAAAGAAGTAGCTAAGAAATGATGTGATGCTTGGAAGCCTCAAATATCTTATGAAATATAAAAATCCTGACAGTAAACGAAAGTATTAAAGGATCAACAAAAGCCATGTTTCAACACGCCCAAATTCAATTCCCATATGATCAGATTCTGGGTCTGAGAAGAATAAACCCTGTTCCTTATCTTAGACTTCTCCTTAAAACTTTCTCTACCAATCTTTACTTAAAACTCTAGCTATGACTCATCTTCTAAAAGCCCATTAAACTAACTTTATCAGTTTCATTTTTAGTTTTTGTCACAATCTTGTTTTGTATTTACAGTATTTAACTTTCCCTTAATTGCCTTTAGAGAAAATCCTTCCTATTAAAAATAACAAAATGTTAATTAAGTTTAAAGATTTTTGTTATCATTTTTAATATAAGACATAAATATATGTGCTATATTTTTGGCTATTAAGCAGTCATTTAGAGGAAGGAAAAAGATAGTCATCTGGGGGGAAAATCCATTAGTTTAATTTACTGTAATACACAGTTATCATATTTTCATCTAATCTTTCAAAAGTCTTTCAACATGGCCTTCGATTCTAAAATGGATTAACTGGCAACAATTAAACTACCTTTTTTGTGTGTAGTACCACATTTCATATCTAATATATTAAGTATATCTGTGTTAAGATTTAATGTATAAACAATGAAAACTGATAAACAGTGTACATACATGCCAAAATAATAAGTATTCAGAAAACCTGTAAGTGGTGTGTATTACTACATAACTGTAATTATATTGGAAATTAATTACTTAGTCTCCTCAATCATGATTATTTAGGAAAGAGGATAAATACATGACAGGAAAGTAAAGTTTGAATTGTAGCTAACTATATAAACAATGATGTATTTTAAAAACATTTAATAATGTATGAAAATACGTTCGCAAAACTACCTAGTAACACGCTCAATGGATAGAAATAAATGGTGTGACAACAAAAATGCTGCTCAGTGGTTTACATCTTTATAGATAATAACACATTTCTGAATAATGCTCAACAATTTATAAAGTTTTCACAAAAATTGGCCCTTCTGGTGCTTCTTTTGGTCTTATCTCCAGTTACCAGATTAAGAACACAGGTTCAGAGAAGTGAGATGAGAGAGGCAGTTTTATGTAAAGGCCATGAGCTTTAGCAGGTAACTATGGGTCTGAATGTCCAGTATGCCCCTTGCAACTTCTCTGTTTTTCCTTCCGTGAAATGTGTATGATACTACTGACTTCTTTGGAATGACTGACATGAAAATAAAACAAAGTAGTCAAATTTGGTCCAGTAATGGCACATATCAAACATTCCACAAGCGTCAGCTGTTATAGTCCAAGTAACTGACACATGGCAGGACATGGGATGTAGACCATAGGCGTTTTTGCTGTCAGGGCGCACATACAACATCTTGTGGTGTCAATAAGCTCTTTCCTTAGATATCAATTACCTGCTTACTACCTAATTTGCTTCAGCTAGACCACAATATTCATACACACACACACACCACATGAATAAATACCAGTGTCTGGTCAAGTACCAGTACTCCCTCAATGAGTAAAAACAAACAAAATACAAATAAGTAAACATTTCTCCTGTATCCTCAGACCCAGCAGACTACAGCCAGCCCCTCAATAGAGAAATTTTTTCTGAATATGTCACTGGCTGCCTTGAGCGTTGTTTTAATTAGCTGTCTTCTGGCTGCTGTGTTTTTCCTTTTGTCTAACAGGTGACGTGGATTAAATCAAGCACAGACCATGATACCAAGTGGTTCTTAGTTTTCTGGCTTCTCACAATTTGATTTCTATGAATGACTCATAGCTATTTTTTGACTAGAAAAGATTTTTTACTTACTGAAAATATTAAACACTATAAACAGTTCTTTAAGACAATCTTTTAGTGGTCCATTCTTCACAATGGAAATCCCCACCCCCCACCCCCCACCCAAGAACCAAGATCAGTTGTCTAGAATCTATACAGAGTTATACGTAAACAATGAATGTCCTACCTGCTAAAGGTCATCACTGCAACCAGAAGCTAGCTGGATGATATTAGAAAAGCCTTTTAAGTTATTTGGGCATTTGTTTTCTCATCCCTCAGTGAGGATGTAAGGCTAGGGAGCAAGGCAATCATAGCCTAGAGGCTGTAAGTCGGCCCCCTTTGCTCACAGCGAACATTTGGAGTCCAGATGCAGCCAATAAATAGAGGGCAGGGAGTTGGGACCATTTTCCAGCCCTGGACTAGATCCCCTCTGCAATCACTTCCTACTCCCCCAAATTCCTGACTCTGTTGACTCAGACAATTTCTTTTCTAGCACATTATTCAAATAATTTCTGCTTGTTGATAGATGTGTGTATCTTTAGGTGATAACATCTAACATGTGACTAAAGCTCAACAATCAGACTGGAACTTTTAGAGAATTTATGTTAAATATTTGGTTCCCAAAACCATGATATTCATTAAGTGATAAAATCTAGGACCCTTACTGCCATTTGGTATGTTTCTATATAGCCATAATGAGTAAAAAAGTGAGATTTTAAAAAATTGATAGAGGTACTCTAAATCAATGAATAATTTACCTAACTAGAGAAGACTAAGAGTTTTTAGTACTGTTTGCTGCTTTTTACGACTTGTTAAGTCGTGTCTCTGATTGCATTTGCAGTTCATGTAACTGTATTCACTATTAACACCCAAACCCGAAGGGTCGCTTTTGCTTCTCTAGAGTGGACTGCCCTCTTTGTGCCTTCTTTATTCCACTGAAAAATTGCATTTCTGTTTCTGATACAGTAAATGGGAATATTGCAGCCCAACAATCTGAAAGATCTTATATATCCTCAGAATGGCAAACTCCTAAGCAATATAAACAACTTTCATTTTAAAATATTTTAATTGGCTCTTTATTTTAATTGAAAAATTTTCCAAGTTGACTTATGAAATTGTTGGGTGGCAAAAGAGAAAAACTTTAAGATAATAAAAAGATAAGCCACAGATAAGCCCAGGAAAGTATCGAGACTTGGAGCCCCACGCAGGTCAGGCGAAGGAAACAAAGCCTGTAGGACGTGACTGGAAAACCGGGAAAGCTGGGTGCATATGTGCCTCGATGCTGGAGCCAGTGGGCACCGGTGGGAATCGGGCCATGAGAAAAGGCTTTATGTCGTTTGAAGCTTGCCCTGTTCTTTTACCTCACTTGATCGCTTTATCGTACCAGCAGCACAGGTTTTAACTTTAATTCAAAATGAACTCACCCTCCTATTTTATGGCCATCTGAAGTCTTTGTGTCCAACACACCCTGACCTGAGGGAGATCTCAGCATTCCTTCAGTTGTTATCCCTGAATAATATCTGTTTTCTGTAATCCACACTGTTTAACATTGGTTGATGAGCTTTACATGCATGCTATATGCCCTTAAGCTTACTGCACTCAATAAAAGACCTTGGAGGAATGCAATCCAGACATTTGTCTCTCAGACATTTGCCGGCCTTCTATCCCTGAGCACAAGCTGCCTGGGAAGTCTTCACTCATCTGCGACACCAGGGGATCTCTGAGGGTTGGGGTTCCCCAACAAAAAAATATTTTCAACACATGTCTGTTAGATAAAGGACTGGTATCCAAAATATACAAAGAACCCTTAGAATTCAACAGTAAGAAAACAGCCAAATTAAAAAACAGGCTAAAGATCTGAATAGACATCTCACCAAAGATGTCAAACAAGCATGTGAAAAGATGTTCAACATCATATGTTATTAGAAAAATGGCAAATTTAGACAAGGTACCATTACACTCTATTAGAACGGCTAAAATTCAAAATACAGACCACACGAAATATTAACAAAGATGTGGAGCAACAGTAACTCTTACTCTTTGCTGGTGAAAATGCAAAATGCTGGAGCAACTTTGAAAGACAGTCTACCAGTTTCTTAGAAAAGAAAATACACTCTTACAATATGAGATAGCCATCATGTTCCTTGATATTTACACAAAGGAGTTGAAAATTTATGTACACAAAAAACCCTGCACATAAATGCTTATAGCAGCTTTATTCAACATTGTCAAAACATGGACACAAATTAAGATGCCCTTCATTAGGTAAATGGCTAAATAAACTGTGTCATAATCCAGACAATGGAATATTACCCAGCACTAAAATGAAATGAGCTATCAAGCCATGAAAAAACATGGAGGAACTTCAAATGCATATTATCAAGTGAAAGAAGCAATATGGAAAGGCTATAAACTATGATTCCAACTCTATGACATTTTGGCAAAACTATGGAGACAATAAAAAGGTCAGTGGTTGCCAGGATTAGGTGGGAGAGGGAGGACTAGGTGGAGCACAAAGAAGTTTTAGGGCAGTAAAACTACTTAGTATGATACTATTATAGTAGATACATGTCATTATACACTTGTCAAAACCCACATAGAATGTATCACAGAAAGAGTCAACCCTAATGTAAACTATGGACTTTAGTTAATAATATGTGTCAATATTGTTTCATCAATTATAACAAATGTAGCACATTTCTTAAAAATAGGAAATGAGAGAAGATGGAAGGAGAGTGAGAGGGATTATATGAGAACTTTCTATACTTTCTGCTCAATTTTTCTGTAAAACTAAAATTGCTCAAAATGTCTTATTTTAAATTGTTAATAAATTAATTAAATACTTTAAAAGGTTAATAAAGCTAAACTCCAAATGACTTGACTTTAGTTAAAATTTTTATTAAGTGAAATCAGCCAGCCAGAGAAAAACAAATACCATGTGATCTCACTTATATGTGTAATCTAATGAACAGAATTAATTGATGAACAAAATAGAAACAAAGGCATAGAATCACAGAACAGACTGACAGCTGTCAGAGGTGAGAGGGGAGGGAGGGAGTAAATGAAATGAAAGACGGGGACGGGATTAGTCAAAGAACGTTATGTGCATAACCCACAGACACACACAGCAGTGTGGTGATGGTCATAGGGACAGGGGCACAGGAGCTGGGTGGAGTGGCAAAGAGGAAAAAATGGGAACATCTATAATAGTGTCAATAATAAAAATAAAAATAATTTTATTAAGAATAAACATTTTAGAATATTAAAAAACGTTAGTCACAACACATACAAAACTCAAAAGACAGGCTGCCATCCTTCTCCATTTCAGGTACACACACAACTGGAACCTCAAGTCTAAAATGCCTACAAACTAAGCCAAAATGATCTGGTAATGAACATAAGAAGGGTAACAGATCAAAGTGATTCCTGATGAGCTACCCTGCCCAACAAGGTAATCCAAATTAGAAACAATTGAAATGATGCATTAGCTAAGGTTCAGAGGCTTTCTGTAGACACTAAATTCACCAGGGTATATCCAGCATCATCACTCAAATATAGGGGATGAAATAAGCTTTTCTACAGCATTAATGAAACTTCCTGCAAGTCAAAGGCCACTTAAGATGTTTACAATAATTTCTGTAAAACACTGGTTCTCCATATATGGCTCATTAACCAGCATCATTTGGAAAGTTTGTGTTAAAATTTTTATTTTACTTGTCCACTAAGAAGAGCAATTTTTAAAAACTTAGTTTTAACATGCTTTAATACGGGGAATTTCAAACATTCAAAAACAGAGCGGTATAATAAAACCCTGAATACTCATCACCCAGTTTCAACAAATGCCTTTTATTCTGAAGCATCTCAGCAAATAATATTATCTCTATGTGTCTTAGTATGTAACTCAATTTTTTTAAAAAAAGTAATATCAATACCTTTATCACATCTAAACAAAATTTGCAATTAAGTCCTTAATATCATCAAACATCTAGCCAGTATTTTAATTTCCCCATTGTTTTTTCTTTTTTCAGTTTGTTGGATAAGTCCAGACACTGCATTGGCTGACATATCTCTTTACTGTAGTTTCTATCTGCAAATTCCTCATTTACCTTGATTTTCCCCCTTGAAATTAATTTGTCCAAGAAACCAAGCCACGGTGTAATTTAACTCATTCTTCTGTCTTCTATGTTTCCTGTAAATGGTAGTTAAATCTAGATGCTTGATCAGATTCTGATTTGACTGATTTCCATAAGTGATGCCAAGCAATTTCATCAGCAGGCATAAAGCGAACCTTCCCTTTTTCGTGATATCGGCAATCACTGATGATCACTGCCCAGATTCATTAATCTGCGGTTACAAAATGAGAATATTCTACTCCTAATTATTCCTCCTCTATTTATTAGTTGGAGTGTGTGTCTTTAAAGAGATACTTCTCTTGGTCAGAACCGTTTATCCAGTGACACAATTAGATGATGAAATTCAGGATCAGTGCATAATCCTTTCCCTTTATCCAATTTCAAGATAATGAGTTGGCTCTCTGGCACCATCCAAAACTCATCAATTAGATTTTTTGTCTTGTACTATCACTATGAATTCATGGACTGAAACAGATTTGATGTGTTTCAATCCATTACAGGCATTACTATACCGATGCTCTAAATGTGCCCCAATGCTCTGCCTTGCCATTGCCTGTCAAGTCTCTTTCGTCCATCACAAAGCTTCTCCAGTGCTACTTCTATAAAGCATTTCCTATCTTCCCAGCCAAATGTGATTGCTCTCTATGTTGGACATTACAGCACTTTATAGCACCAAGAGGGCACTTTCTATATTCTGTCTTATATCACAGCTGTCTCTCTGCACACTCACCTTATATCCCCACTGGCTATAAAGACATCCCAAGTGGCACCATGCCTCCTGTAATTAATCATTTATGGGGATTCATTTTGGTCAAATACCATTAAGAGATTAAAAAGGTAACTTGATGAAACTTTACATAATTTTTTCTTGCTAGCATATCATAACCAATGTCATAAAAGTAATATTTTAAAAATATTGCTTTTCAACTGTGGACCCTGGGAGCATTCAAAAAATGCCAGTGCCCAGGAACCCACCGCCAGTCAGATAAGTCAGGGTAAGTCAGGCTCAGGGCATCTGCATGTTTTTAAGATCTTCAGATGACCTGTCATGCATGTTTGGCTATAAGCTGTAAATTATATCTATAACTTACAAATTCTTAACTATAAAGAGCCTAAAGCATTTTTTTTGAGAAAATGTGTAACTTTTTCAGATTTAATTTAGGCCCAAACCCATTTCTTTTAGGCCTCTTGGACAAATACACTCACAGCTGCACTATAAAATTTATTTACACACACACACATACACACACTTAAAATCTTAAGATATTCTCTTCAACATGATACCCGCCAAATGCTGAATTACAATGATACAGATGAGAAATGATAAACCACCAAACTGTAAAAACCACACAAACACATGCACCACACAATGAACTTGTATTTAAAGCTATGAATCAAATATAGGGTGGGGAAAAAGTAGATTTACAGTTGTGAGTACGTAAAAGTTTATTTTTGTATTATTATTTATTAATTACTGTATTACTTTCCATATGAAAACTGTAAACCTACTTTTGCCCTGCACTGTATATGAAATAGAAATGTTTTTAAGTGTAAGTTTTATGTTTTTAAGGAGGACATTTTCCATTTATGGAGCTAAAATAAAGACTACTCAGCAACCTGCTACAGGACTAAAGAATGATCCTGGTAGATTAATTAATATCTTGATTCTCTCCTTTGTACGGAAAGAAGCATTAACAACTTCCCTAGCAGGTTACAGACATGATTGGGAGGAGCAAACACAGGGCAGTGAGCCCAGGGAAGGGCAAGGTGCCCTCAGGGTTACAGCTGACCTGGACACAGCTACACCTGGCAGTGAGTACTCCAAGGTGAGCATTGCCTCAGGTCCCTAGAAATCATTTCTTAATCAGTGTTTCAGACAACATGTGCAAAAGCAGGAAGCACAGGTAGTACCAAGTCTCGGCACGAGACATCCATAGAATTTGTGTTTTCTTCAGTCTCACAGTGCTCTGAATCAGCCTGGTGAAACTCTCCTCCAGCAAAGGCTAACTGCTGAAATTAGAAAAATTTGTAAAGTCAAGTATAATAATGTAGCCTTAGAAAGACGGGTTACAGTTCTTACCTATCCAGAGCTGCACAACTGTGAAGAAAATGAGGCAGAGCAAGCCTCTTTCAAAGGCCTGAGAACAGGAGCTTATCAGCCATCCCTACTTCTTAGGAGGGGAGGGGCACAGGACCAAACCCGCATCAGGATGTGTGTGTATCCTTAAGGCTACTCAGAATGTATGTGTGCATTTCTTTCAACTATCACCCTAAAAAATGAAAGAGCTAAAAAGCCTCTTGTTATACTGCTTAGGCTCAACCACTCATGTTAACACAAGGAAATATAGATGATAAAGAGAACTTCCAGGAAAACTGATACTACCCTTTAGCTGCTTCGTAATTTGAGGGAGTGTCCTTATTCTAACTCCTATCTGCCTCAAATAGACCACTGATTTTCTTTTAATAATGGTATTTCCCCTTGTATTTCTATATTTCATGACCTTGCATTTCTGCTCCCTGAGGCCAGGAAACTGTTTGCCCTTTTTAATGCCTCTGTTGCAGTGTCTTAAATACAGCAGGCATTCAACATGAGCTGTAAGTGCTACCAGCATGAATATGAAAAATTTCTCTTTACATCATCTTGGATGAATCTTGAAGTAAAAGGTCATCAGTTTTTTTTGTGCTTCCTCCCCTAACTGCATTTTCCATACCGAATGTTTTTCCATTTTCCTCACTTCTAAAGGTCAACTGGAATTCTCTTTATTTCTAAATGACTGCAGCACAACTTATGTGGAGTTTTGAAGCTCTGAAGAGCTCAGCAAACTAGGCCAGAACTTCCCAAATTGGACACCCAGATTCTGTATAAGTCATCTTTTTCCTGGGTTTTCCTTTTTCTTGGTCATATTCTTGATAGAAAAACCTCCTAACACTGTCTTCTGTGAAATTTAAGTGGAGAGTAATTTTTTTTTTTTTTTTAAATCCACACGTAGAATATCCTAACAGGCTGTGGTCAACGCAGGAACACGAGACGATGGTGCCAGGTCTGTTACAACAGTGCATAAACCCGTTAGAGAGGTCTAAGTCTAGGAAGGTCTAAGAAGCAACATACAGCACCAGCTGCCCCACATGCATTTACTTCCTTTCTGTACTTTCTGGCTGAAGTGTACTTTCAATGCCAAGTTTAATAAGCATAGTAGAAGGTCCACACCACTACTTCCAGAATCCATGCCCATAGGGGCAGGATTTAATGGGATCTTCCAGCCTAATCCCAAATGTGATCCATGCAGCATATCTGTAGAGGGCTAACATGAGAGGCAGAAATCAAATTTCTTCTTTCTATATGTTACATATATTGCCAGCCCTTTCCTTAAATTCAAGAGGAATCAGTTTTTCAGAAAACCATGATGGTTACTTCTTTCAAACATTAGTAAGTAGATCAATAATTATTCTGCCACATTGGTTTCTTTCTTTTTTTTTTTTTTTTTTGGTTCTTTTTATTTCTTTTTTTCCCTTTTTTATCTTTGTGCAAATATTGACAACATTCTTGATCAGTTTCAGCAATGATGATCTGAAATATCCTGTTAAAATAGGAATATGGAACTATTTCCTGGTTTTGATAAGTTTATAACCAAAACAGTGATTTCCATGGCTAAACTGTCTACAGATTATAATTTATCTAGCATTATTTAAACATCTTTAAAATACATTTCCCTACCTATTGTAAGTTTGTTCTCACACCATTCTATTCTACATGAGGTTTACCAGAAGCCCCGAGGCTGGGTCCTGGTTCTGCAACTAGCTGGCTCTGTGAGGTTGTATAAGTTATTGAATCTTCATCAGCTTCTCTGTCTTCATTATAAAATGGAAATAATATTAGTACTAAATCATAGGATTGTTACAGTAAATAAGATAAAACACAGGAAAGCACATTGCCTAGATCGTGGGAAGCAATAACCAATAAGTGCCAGTGATTATTAGTAGGCCCTCTTGATAAGGAGGCAAATACATTTATGGTTTATAATGTTGAAATCTGGTACAGAAACTGACATAAAACTGAAAGCTTTTTTCTCTGTAGAGACAAATCATCTCACTTCTCTTGTGGAAAACAAAAGTCACTAAAATGAGAAAACTGTTGAAGAGTATTATCAGAAAACAGTGTATATTCAATTATCTTTTACAAACACACATAAAATGGTTTTTAATATGCATTGGGTTTATTGGCACGTTTTGGTACATACTAGGCCAAAATGTGAAATAGTTACATATTTTCACATACATTGCATGCACCACTGCCAATACAAGGATTCATTGTTCAAATGCAACAGAGTCAACCTACATTTAGACTGAGATTCAGTGCACAAATAATTTTAGTACATACGTGACAAGGGCAACTTTCTGCACAGTAAGCCCTCCAACTTTTTTAAAAAGAGGCCTTTTCTTTCAGCCACAATCTGTTTCTGCCTTCATTTGTTGTAGCAATTTCAGCCTCTATTCAAGATCAGACTTTTGTGCTCATAGACATGCATGTGGTAGATAATAGCTTCCCAGTAAAGCATGCTTCTTCTTGGCCAGCAAAAACATTGGGCTGAGTTTTTACAAAGAGTTTCACATCACACATATGAGACATTGGCAGCAACTGTCAGACAACATTTCCTGCTGTTAATCTGCTAAGGATTCAGGTCACTAAGCCAATGTGTGCAAAATGAATGCTGAAAAGGAAGCCAAACAGAGAGGAACGTTTGAAAGAGAGACAAACTTACACTTCCATCTTGGAAAATAAACATAACACCTAATTCTCAATGACGTAAAACTGAGAAACTTTTTCCTGTGAGAGGAAGTACTTAATATCTTTCCTAAGACAATTCTCAAAAAAAAAAAAAAAAAAAAAAAAAAAAAATCAAACAAAAACCTAAATTGTGATTTACAATTCATTTGTTCAAATTAAGAGCTGTAGGCATTGCAAATATTGATAACAAAAATATGACCTTTTTTTAAAATCCTCACCCAAAGATATGTTTACTGATTTTAGAGAGAGGAAAGGAAGAAGAGGGAGAGGGAGAGAAACGTCTACATGGCAGAGAAACGTCTACATGACAGAGAAACATTGATCAGCTTCCTCCCTCACATGCCCCAACCGGGGCTGGAACTCACAACCTAGGTATGTGCCCTGACCAGGATTCAAACCTGCAGCCTTTTGATGTACAGGGCAGATGTTCCAACCAACTGAGCCACCCAGCCAGGGCAAAAACAGGACTTCTAATAATTCAATTTAATAGAAATAGATTTTTAGCACTGTCACTTTTCAAATCTATGTCACTGATGATCAAAACAATATAAGAATAATATTGTCACTGCTTTAAAAAATATGTACAAAGTGAAACTGTGTCCTTTCCACTAATCTTTTATCCTCTTAATAGGGCAAGGCTGTGAGTGAGCAGTACAAGAAAGGATATCAGGGTTATTATATAAATTACTCACATAATATAAAAATGTAATTACAGTTGACTCTTGAACATGAGGGTTAGAGGGTACACCCTCCTCCCACTGATGCATGCACTTGATAATTCATGTGTAACTTTTGACACCCCAAAACTTAACTACTACTAATAGCCTACTGTTGATTTGAAACCTTACCAATAACATAGAACATTGATAACTACATATTTTGTATGTTATATGTATTGCATACTGTATTATTACAATAAAGGAAGCTAGAGAAAAGAAAAGGTATTAAGAAAACCATAAGGAACAGAAAATACATTTACAGTTTAAAAAAAAAACCCTCAGATAAATGGATATGTGCAGTTTAAAACAATGCTGTTCAAGAGTCAACTGTATATCATTTACCAGTTAAATATAAGCTTTTAAATTAAAATAATATTATAATCTATAAAAGATATATAATAAAATATAAATAAATATTTGGTAAAAAATAGGACAGGTGATCACACCTCAAATGATACTTAGATCAGTCTTGTCCTCATTTAAGCCTATCATCATTCTGATTGGAATAGTAGATAGGGGAAAAGCCTATTTAATTATTAAATATTTTGATTCTATATACATTTTCTTCAACTTTTTCTGATGCATTTAATAGCCCATCTGTACCACTCTGGGCTACAGCTGGATCTACGCATCAAGGCTGGTATTGTTTTCTGACACTACTTTATCAGAGCATCCTGAGTTAATACTGCCTGAGCTCACAATCCTGAGAAGGCAGCACTAATCCTCTGCCTGCCAGTCTCCCTCCTGTGAGTGAGCGTGGGGAGGGGGCTGCCCAAGCCTGCTAAGAAGGGAGGCCTGGTCCTAATTCCAGAACCAGACAGAACAGCCCTGTTCTCCTCAAGTCAGCAGAGTTAAAAGAATGTGGAGCAATGCAAAGTCAGCCTCCCTGCAGCACTCCCAAGAGCTCATTTAACTGAGTGGACAATGGCTATTTCTTTAAGTTTTGTAGATAAAAAGAAAAAATTTAAAGCACAAATAACATTCATAAATGGTAGCAAATAACAATTACATAAAATTGAAACGATGAGGCAAATTGAATCAAGAAACCAAATTGCTTTTAAAGTAGGTACAACTCTCTGAACTAATAAACAACTATAACATTCTTTTATTTACAAGAAAACTTAAAACATTCTATTCAAGCAAAGAGTAAAACATTACACACTTATTCAGATTATTCTGTTTTTTTTCTTGTGCTAATAAGAGAGTCAGTAGTATTCCTGGAGCTTGCCTGTGCTCAGGGTTGAACTGGGAGACTCAGGACTGAGGCGACTTCCCAACATTTGTGTTCGTGCAGGGACTCAGGTGATGTTGATCCTTTTCTTTCAATGTTGATCCTATAAACCAGTCCTACCTGCTCTTACCTGGCTTAGCATGGACTTGGGGGAAGGGGGGGCAGAGAGCAAAATGCCTAGATTTGGGATGCCTGGTAGGATGTGACATTCCAAGACAGTCACCCTTGAAATTCCATCAAGTTTATTTTAACTTCTGTTGTTAGGTTAAAAGAAAGTTCTCAGGGAGGATAAGTCCATGGGAGGGCAAGTATGTGGCTATCAGATTTAGTAGTGAGAGCCACTTGGGACACAGATAGCCAGTGTGCATGTGATAAGATCTCTTCATGGCCTGGGAGTACCTGCCTGCCTCCTCTTTAGCCTCAGCCACCAAAATGCCCCTGCCTTCTTCACACCCTCCTGCACCCACGATCTTCACACCTGGAATGGTCCACCTGCCCATCCAGAACTGGGTTAAATCACAGAGAATGTTTTTACAACTCCTGGCAATTTTATATTGGTTGGTATTAAGATTTGAGTAATGCAAACGTTAGCCTCTCAGGTAAGCAGTTTAAACTCATGATTAGATTCCCAGCACGGAGTAGAATATTATTATTTTTAAACAGGAAAGAAAATCAAGCTAAATAAATGCATCTGAGATTGATTTCCTGTTTCAAAACTTCAGAAACTGCCCTGATCTTTGAAATGTGTTCATGATAAGTTTATTTACATTTTTCAAACACATGGGTATAATCTTCTCTGGCCAGATCTAGAGTGTTGAGACTCCCCTACCCCAATTTTTGCAAGAAAACAATACTTTCACAAATAAAACACCGATTAGTTTTTAACATTCTACCTCTAATGTTGCAGATTAACTTGCCGGAAAATTTCTCAGGTTTTCCTCAAGGGTCAAGTGGTGTTGACCCATGGCTGTACCCCATTATTTTCATTTGATACACACTGGAAAAACCGTTCACCTTGAAACAGACACACATAAGCGTGTGTCATGGTTTTTAAGGACCTCCCTTGGCTCAACTGCATCAGAGCAGCCTGATCTCCAAGGTATCACCAGACCTGCATCTTCCCACCACCTGCTTAGTAGGTCTGTCTTTTAATCAATGTCACCTGGATTCTCTTTTTAAATTTTATTTAAAACTCTTGGATAGCAGGAAAACTATTCCCTCTTCCCTAATGACCAGAGAATAGAAAGATGAACATGTGGATAGCAGACTGGAGAATTAACTATGAAGTGTGTGACTGGTCCTGCTACATAAAAGCCTTTCTAAAACTGAAATCAGTATTTCTGTAGCAGTCACAACATTTAATGGGCTTAAGTTAATAATCCTAAAGAGGAAATGAACTCATTTACATATCTAGGCATATATTTTGCTTTGAGGTTATCCTGAAGAGTACAGAATAAATTATATTGCTCATGCTTTAAAGATTTTCTGAGCTGAAATCATAAGTCATACTCTTTGTAGTACTGTGTTGGGGTCTCTTCAATGGCCTAGATCCAAATGTCTGAGGTGCATCTTAACATTACCCTCAGGCACTTGCATGGCCCATGTCCTTGTGGAAGGTGGGGGATGATGTCTCTGTGAACATGTTCTCGTCAAGCCCTCTTCTTTCCTCAGAAGTCACTATCATTTCCCACTAAAATGACAACATAGAAAGCTGCACTTCTAGAAAACTTAATGAGGAACACAATCTCAAACTGACAAATCATTACTTAATGTTTACTGAAAGTTTGACTTAGAGAAATCACAATCTTTGAGACTTTCCTGATGGCTTTTCATGATCTGATCCTGGAATGAGCTAGCAGAGAGCTGCAGTAGAGTGTTTTTCCTCACATGACTAAACCTGGATTAAACACACTTCTTTTGAACAGCTGGGTAGTTTTTACTGTGCAGACGCTGTGAATCAAGGTTTCCTCCTTGGTGCCTGTTACAGCACTCAGAACCCAGTTTTGTGTCCTGCGTTCATGCTGGCTTCCTACTTTGCTTTCCTTGGTCCTGCTTTCTACTTATTTATTTTCTTCTCATTATATTAAATGTATTTATGTAAAACACCTTCATTCCCTGTTAGAACATGGTTGGGGAAAAATAATAGAAGCCCCCAAATAAAATAAAACGTATTTTTGAAACAAATTATATTTATAATTTTGATGGCGGGAGGTTTCTTATGATGAGGAATTATTGATTGTTGTACTATAAAATGCTCTGCAAGTCCAGACATTCTGGATAGAATTTTTGTCTAAAGGAATAACTGAGACATAACTGAAGCACTTCACTTGGGGTAACCATTTAAAACCATTCATGGGCTTTACAGGCTCAAATGGCATTTCCCTAAAGAATGTGGTGGCTCTTTATAGTGACTTTATTTGCTGTCACCATGGCATTCCATAAGAAATAACAAGTCTCTTTATTCCTTCTAGTTTTCCAAACACCATCACAAGAACCACTTCCTTGTGTGGCTGTACATCTGCACACCATCACTCATTCCCATAAGCAGCAGTGGGGAAAATGAGATGCATTCCTAAGTGCAAATAGGGATAGGATTTTCTTTCACTATTATTAGAAAATGACTCCAAATGTACATACCAGTTAAACACAGCTGTCTGTCACACTGAACAAATATATCCCCCACACAGCAAAGATGTTTGGTTTGTTGACAAAAAGAAACCTCCACTGATGCAAGCATTTTATGAATTAGTATCTCATCAGGCTACTTTAATTTGCCATGTGTAGAGATATCCTGGACCTTCATTGCAGGAAACAGTCACTAAGCAACTAACAAAATAGGGCAGTGTTGGCAGGATAAGCAATAGGAAGACCTAAATTCCATTTATCTAGAACTAAAATATCCTTAATAGTTGTCTAACAAGAGAAATAACAACAAGGTATAAGAAGTTAATGTTATTGATCAAAATGGTGTGTGTTCCAACAAAAAGCTCCTACAACTGGAAATCCATGACCTCCTCTAGAAGAAGCAAATAAAAAGCTGGTAAGAGGAAAAGAATCCTTTGCTTCTCTTTTGTAGAGAAAGAACTGAGTCAGGCGGTTGGCAGCAGATTCCCTTCTGCCCTGAACCAGAAGGAAGGGGAGGCCAGGAGTGGGCGTGGGGTGTTACCTGAAGGAAGAGCGGGTGTCACCACAGTGCCAAACTGGGAAACTGCCGAAGACCATGCCTAAGGGGTTTATTTTTTCTACCTTGAGATAAAAAATCTTTAAAAATTTTTCAAAATAACACTGCTTCTTCACTGTTTAGAGTATAATTATGGTACCTTAAAAATCACGATTATACAGTATGCTAATGTACAACTACTCCTAATAGTCTTTTTAAGTTGTTCAAAAAAATCAGGACTGGTCATTCCTTAACTGGTGCAGCTACTATGGAAAACAATATGGAGGTTTCTCAAAAATTAGGAATAAGACTACTATATGATCCAGCAATCCTTCTAGGTATTTATCCAAAGAACATGAAAACACATTTGAAAGGTACAGGTACCTCTATTTTCACTGCAGCATTATTTACAATAGCCGAGATATGGAAACAACTCAAGTGTCCATTGACAGATGACTGGAGAAGATGTTGGTACATATATATAATGGAATATTATTCAGCCAAAAAAAGGTGAAATACTGCCATTTGCAATGACATGGATGGATATTATGCTAAGTGAAATAAGTTAGATGAGAAAGGGCAAAAAAATCATATTATTTTACTCATATGTGAGATATAAAACAAAAATATAACAACCGAACAAAACAAAAGCAAACTCATAGACATGGACAATAGTATGGTGGTTACAGGGGGGTTGGGGTGGGGCGGGGAGAGAACTAGGTAAAGGGAGTCAAATACCTGGTGATGGAAGGAAACTAGACTTTCGGTGGTCAGCATGCAATAGAGTATACAGATGTCGCATTATAATCTTGTACACCTGAAATTTATTGGTGTTATTAATCAATGTTATCTCAATGAATTAAAAAAATGAAATGTAATGTTATGGTTCTTACCACTATGTGTAACTGAAATTCTAATTGAGAAAAAGATAGCAGAAATCCTGACTAAGAAAATCAAAGGAGAATTGGCAACAAATGGGAGCACAAGAATCAATTACAATTAATGCCAACCCTTAATTATTTCTCAATGGATGGTCCCTTACACAATCTCCGGATCCCTGTTTCCTACACCTCATAGTGCAATGCCTTAATGGCATTTAGAAAATTATGCTGGGAATGTTTTTCTGTGTAGACTCTCTCTTTGAATTGTTTGAAGGAGACTTACTCAACTATAATTGCTACTGTAATTTCTCCATGGGGTCAGGCAAACCCAGTTCTTAGGCTGGGGGTATTGGCATAAAGGGTCAGGTGTTAGTGCATAGAAGCACCTGAGGGTGGGGTGGGGGAGTATGGCAAAGCATTCCCCACTCCCAACTTTAAATGCTAGTATCCCCCAGAGCTCTACTATTAGTGTTCTTTTCTTCTTACTCATTCATTGACTATCTGCACAATCTCATTCACTCCCATATTTGAATTAGTATAAAAGATAATGGTTCCCACAAAGTCACCAGCCTGACCTCTCTTCCAAAGTAGATTGCTACTTTCATATTCCAGTCATTTCTGTTTCAACTGGTTTGAATTAATTTCATTGTCTTCCACCATAAACTTTTCTTTTCGTGTTCTACATCTGTCTTTGCAGTCACTCAATCCAGAAATTTGCAATTCATTATCACTTACTGTCTCTTATCACATCCATATTCTCCCCACACACCCAAATCATTAAGTCCATTTAGCTTCATGATAGTTCTTCAAACTCTATTCTCCTCCATCTCATTGCCCTTGCCTTGTTCTGGTCCTCAGCATCTCTTGCTTGGTTCATTGCAATACAGATGATTAGCATCTCTGTTTCAAGTCTCTTCCTCTTCAGTTGCTGTTTAATAGAAGTACGTTTTAAAAACACAAATGGCCAAACAACTCCCCCATGTAAGGCCCCCTAGGAGCATCCCATCACCTATTGTGATAGGTCCCAAGATTTCCTGCCTCCCTAGTATACACACCCTGCATAATCCCTGAAGGTATGGATAAAGTAGTTCTTACTCCTGTGATTAGGTTATTATTAGCTGGCACAGATGACTACAAGATGAAGACATTATCAGACCTAATCATGAGAGCCCTTGAAAAAAGCAGTTTTCTCTGGTGGTAGCAGAGGGAGAGGTCAGAGAGATTCAAAGAACGGTAGAGAGATCCAAGGTGAGGGAGGGTCTTTGTTACTAAGACAGAAGACACTTCACTGCAAGGACCCAAGACTGCGCCCAACAGTGGTCCTTAGCCAGCAGCCAGCAAGACAGTGGAGACCTCAGTGCTACAACCAGGAGGAAATGAAATCTTCCTACTGCTGACAGGAGTATAAAAGTGGATCTTTCCCTAATTCAGTCTCCAGATGAAGATACAATTTGTGAACTACTTGATTTCTGCTGTATGAGACCCAGAGCAGAGGACCAGCTGAAAAACATAAGATGATAAAAGTGTTTGTTGTTTTAAGTTGTTAAGTTTATGGTAACTGGTTAAACAGCAAGAGAAAATCAATATATCTAAGCAATATCAAACCTTGTTAGCAAGTCCAACTCATCCTTCCTAAACCCTTCCCTGCCTTCTTTTCCAGCCTCATCTGTCTCATCTGCCCCCAATGTTTCTATACTCCATGCTAAATTTTCACCTCTCCTTGTCTGCCCCCAAAGCCAACATTTTCCAATACTTAATATCTACCTGCCAGACAGTGTTGGACATGTGCTCACTATGATTGAGGAATCTTTCCTCCTAAAGGAGTTTTTTCCAGCCAGCTAATGATCTGTAGTCATGCTTTCTATATATCAGTTCTGTTTGAAAACCTAGATCCTCAAAGAGAAAGAAATATGCAGGAGAAATGTGTCCAATTGCCACTCTCAGTTTCTTTAGTCAAGAGAAATTCTCTACAATAGTAGAGGATCTGTCCCAATAAGAAAAGGAAGTGAATTGGGTAGGTTTCTGTATCTTTCCTTCTTCCTAGCTGCTTCTGTTGTATCCCTAGTTATTTTACTAAAACCCAGCATTCCAGAGAACGCTTAATATGATATGAGGCAAAAAAAGATTCCCATATTCTACACTTGGGCACATATAGGAGGACCTGGATTTTTAAATATTTTTTATCCTCACTTGAGGTTGTGCTTATTGATTTGAGCGCAAGAGGAAGGGAGGGAGGACAGAAGGGAGAAAAATATCGATGTGAGAGAGAAACATCAACGACTGCCTCTCCTACATGCCCCAACAGGGAACCAAACCCACAACCCAGCCATGTGCCCTGACCAGGAATCGATCCCACAACCTTTTGGCTTAGAGGATGACGCACCAACCAAGTGATCCACACCAGCCAGGGCAGGAGGACCTGCATTTTTAAAGACACTTAAAACTGAATAGTAAAGAAGCCTCTTCAAGGAAACTACTTGAAGTTACTAGGTAAGAATTCACAAAATAGAGTGAATTGAGGCTAAGCGGAATTAGAAAGAATGTTCCGTGCTGACTTACAAGGGGACTAAAAATGAAGGAAAAGCAGGGCGACTTCATCAGACCCCTTCTCTAGTAAACTTTCCTACATAACTGAGGGAGTTCATTATTGAAGCCAGGGAACACTATCTCCTTATATGCTGTAAAAAGTGAGTCAGTTTAGGATGCCTGACTAGCACTGTAAGCAGAAATGGAGTGTGTATAATTATTTTCAGGGCACATTCAGGCTTGATAGACACCTACTGATTTTTGACACAAAGCAATAGAACATCAGCTGTTATCTTCTAGTTTCAGCAGGTTGAAGCTGGGCAGTGTGAGAAAAAAGCAAATTTCCTGTTTTCCAGGTCGGTTTCTCAATCCTAATAAGCTTCTAGGTAAATGGAATTTAAATCTTAATTAAATACAAGCACAGTTACTTCCTACTTGTATTTAATAAAATCACTCGCCATTTCTCAAACTGCCAAATTAATGATTAATGATTACCTGATGCGAAAACACTGATACTATTCTTACCAGTGTAAACACATACACACACACACACACACACACACACACACTCACAATCTAGGAATGGAGAGTTTAGATGAAATTCACTTTCTCCAATTTAACGAATACTTTCCCACATTTCATATATTGTTAGGTGATAAAAGCAAATCTCTAAATAGTGTGCAGGCTATGACCCCATGGGTTTGTTATTATTTAAGACAACATTTTTAGAGCAGTTTTAGGTTCGCAGTAAAATTAACCGGAAGGTACAGTGATTTTCCACGTGCGCCAACCTTCCAGCCTCCCTCATTATAAATATCCCTCGCCAGAGTGGTACATTTGTTACAAATGATGAATTTACATGGTCACATCATAATCATCCAATGTGTACTCTTTCCATTAAGGTTCCCTCTTGGTGTTGTACATTCTTTGGGTTTGGACAAATGTATGACATATATCCACCATTATGGTATTACACAAGAGTAGTTTCTCTGCGCTAAAAATCCTTTGTGCTCCACCTATTCATCCTTCCCTCCCCCAAACCCTGGCAACCACTGATCTTCTTACTGTCTCCCTAGTTTTACCTTTTCCAGAATGTCATATAGTTGGAATCATAAGGTAGCCCTTCAGAGTAGCTTTTTTCACTAGTGACATGCCCTTAAGATTCCTTCATGTCTTTTCATGGCTTGATAGAGCAATTCTTTATAATGCTGAATAATATTTCACTGTCTGGAAAGTTAGCACAGTTTATTTATACATTTACCTACTGAAGGATAAAAACATATCCTAAGCAGTATGAAGCCTATAATTTTTTATGTTAAAAAATAATTACTCTATAAAATATTTTATATTTATATTCTTATAGCAGTCCTAAAAGGATATACTTCATGCTTTAAGGGACAGAAGTTCCAAAGTTAGGGAAACTTTCAAATTTGCTAGTCACTGTCAGCCAACAGAATCCCTGGCACAAGTAAACATTTACCATTCACTCTGTACCACTCTCAACAACCAGTGAGCTCTAGGTTACAGGTGGGGAACTGAGGACTTCAGGGAATGAGTAACTTATAAACAAATGGCAAAGCCAAGATGCCACCTAGGCTAGTGCTAGTATGACATATTGCCTTCCAACGTTCAATATTCTTAAGCTCAAAATTCCTTTTTTTAAAGATTTTATGTATTTATTTTTTAGAGAGAAGAAGGGAGGAAGAGATGGAGAGAAACATCGGTGTGTGAGAGAAATGCCCCCAACTGGGGACCCGTCCCGCAACCCAGGTATCTGCCCTGACTGGGAACCAAACCTGCAACTTTTCAGATTGCAGGCTGGCACTCAACCCACTGAGTCACACCAGCCAGGGCCAAACTTCAGTTCTTTATAGAGACAACTGGGAAAACTTACTCTCCTATACAACAGTCTTCCAGTCTCATTTGACTTAGATTTCTATAGATACTGAGATATTCAATTACTAGGGTAGCTATACATTCTAAGTTTCATAAACACATTTTTTAGAAGCATGGATGTGAGTGATCCTTTTAATGGAAACACTAAATGCTGGTTCCACTACTGGGTAAATGGATTCATGATAAAATTGAGTTCAACAGTTTCACTATTCTATCTTAAGAGACCTTGCTTAATATTGCGAGCAGCACAGCATAAGAACTGACAGAACAAATTTCCTAGCAGAAGTGCCCAACTACTCAAGAAAGTTAAAATTTGTCAAAGCTGAATCTAATTTTTAAATTAGTTTAGAATTTTAAAATGGCTCTCTGCCATTGGAGCAACTTGTATACCAGACACTCTGATAACGTCTGTCTGATATGACAACCTTAAGAGAATGAGTAAATATAAGAAAAATAGAAAATTTTAGCAAGAATGATTAACAATATCTTTTTCATGTATTGATAGCCTCAAATGAAGCTTGCAGTGAAAGCTAACTAGATTAGCCTTCAAATAAGTGTCAAAACTGGCTGCTGTCATTTATTAATTCATTGACATTTAATATTAGATATGGCATACGTGTTACTAACAAAAAGTAGAAAATGAAGCTATTCAATTATACTATGTAACAATTTAGCTGAGCTTCTCCCTCTCTGTATTTCATCATCAATTCTTCCATCTCCTACTGAATTATTTAATTGTCCTATCCAAACAGCAAACAAAATTGGACTGAAATACCACTACGACAGATTTTCCCTTCTTCCTCTGCTATAAAAATTAACATGATCATAGGAATAGTAAAACCATGGGATGTCTTCATAAATGCAGTTTTACATATCCTCTTACGTCTAAAACATTTTTCTAACTAAGAGCACTGCATTCACCTCTCTTCACATGCCAGCTGGACACCGGGCCATGAGGCAGACGTGCCAGCCAAATCCTAGAACTAATCACTGCCTGTCTGTGTGCAGTCCCTCTCCCTGGAGCAGCCGCTGTGTGCATGCCAGCAGCTGTATGAAAGCGAGTTCTTTCTGAATATTTTACCATGGCCCTATAATAGGGCCTTCAATTTCATACTGTATTCCAGTCTTCCCTGAACCTACTTCTACATTTTGCTGGAAATGTGTGTGCAAGTACGTGCACACACACACACACACATCCCACATACACATTTGGGGAAACTGAACTAGAGTTTATGTTCTCCTTTAAGAACATGTCATTTACCAGACTCCAACGCTATTCAAAAAGAGGTCACAGGTGCCCTCATAAGCCTTGGACTTTGGAGACAAGATCAGAAATTCCAGCCTCTGAAACTGAAGGTAACAACAACAAGAAAATTTATATCAAATTCAAGAGACTATCCACTATATAGAAATCTTCCCAGCTTAATACCCATTTCTCAAAAGATTTTCTAATCTTGTGACTAATACCAGTAGCCTGCTTCCAAAACTTCCTGAAGGGCCAAGAATACTTTCATGAAAAGAAAAGCATCGGTTTAAACACTAAGGCAAGAGAGCTATAATCTTGAAAATTATAACCTTTCATGGGGGAAATGGTGCAATTATGGAATGAACTGGCAATTGATCAGAAAAACTGGGGGTCGGGGGCGGAATCAGTGTAAGGTGGAAACGCTTTCTTTCCAGAAGGGATGGCGAGGATCTCCAGTTCATATTAGCCTTTCTGCTTTGGGCTGGACTATGTGATAACTGCAGAACTTGCTTAAAACCATTCCATCTGAAGACAAAGAGTTAAGCTGGGCTTCGAACAGTTATATATACCACTCGGACGAGCTTCTGTATATCTCTCCAGTTAGTTTCCTTTTCCTGCTAAAAATAAAAAGTATTGTTTCCAAGTTTTACTCTTCACATAGTACCTTATTTCATTGGTAGTATAATCAAAACCAGACCTAGTGATCACTTAAGAAGTCTTGAGAGTGTCTACTTCAAATGTGCTTCAAGGAGATTTCAAAGCCTTCCAGCCACCAGAAGGGGGAAGGGAAGTAGGGAGGTAAAAGGTGGAGGTGGGGGGAGAAGGAAAGAAGATAAGAAAGTGAATAGGAGACACAGATTCTGGTGGTTTCACTTTCTCCTACTTTCCCAAAAATGACATACATAGCTACCTACAAAATCTATAACAATTGATCAATGATAATGTCAAAAGCTTACAGAATTACAAATAAAGTACATATTCAAGAATCTATTTTCATATTAAATAATATGAAAAGCAGATATTTCTCTTTTTTCTCTTTTCTTCCTACTATTTCACAAGTCCTTGCTGGAGGTAAATACTTACTTTGGTTTGCTCCTTCTGCTGCTACAGACTTTGGATATTTTTATGCCATAGTATAAAGAGACCTCTGGAGCAGAGGGAAAGAGATCTGGTTTCTGGCCCTTCTCTGCCTTTTCAAGGCTATGTCCTCAGACACACCACTAACTGCTCTAAGCCTATTTCTTCATCAGTAAAATGAGGTAAAGGTGAAATTATTTCCAATGTCTCTTCAAGATCTAAGCTGGTATGGCTTTATGACTAAGAAAATTCCACATGTATGCTTGAAGTCTTCAACTCATGATTTTCAGTGCTTGGAACATAATAGGCCCTCAAGAAATATTTTATAGTAAATCCACTGCAAAATTAGTAAAACTCCTTGGCATGTTTTCACAGTGTGATGTTAGTTCTACGAGTTGAAACCGCTGTAAACAAGAAAAAGAATTTGCTTTAAAGACAATACTTAACAACTCAAATGTGTCACTCCTTTGTCAAAAAATATTTTGGTGCCTACCATTTGCAAGACGATCAATGTATTCTAGAAAACACAGAGATTTCAATGAGATGCTTGGCAGAGATTACACATTAAGCAATTAAGAAATTTTCTGAAACTGTAAACTCAGATCCACTTCTAGGAAGAGCCTGGAGAAGGTCTCTAGTAGCAGATACTCCTGTACTGGGACCACAGGGTCAGCTAAACCTGTGTGAAAGGGAGGCAGTGGTCTCCACACAAGGGACGGGCTGGTGTCTACTGTGCTGGGAAATTGCTGAGGAAGGAAATGAGGGATGCCTTAGACTAAGGCAGGGAAGAACATCCTTTGCTTATGGAGCTCAGGCTGAGTTACAGTGGGTGTGAGCTGGCACCTGGCAGGATGACACAGACTAGGGTCTTGGGAGAGGTTTTGGGTCTGTCACTCCTAAGAATGGCACTTGGAGAAATAGGTATTTTTTTCTGCTACATGGTCTTTACCCAAATCTCAAGTTAAGCCTCCACCCAGGTATGCTAAGGAAAACTGTTTCTGGAGAAGCAGCTAAGAGAAAGCAGAACCCTCCCCAAGACATAGGAAAGGTGTCAGTGGTCAACACCCCATCTCCTGAGTCTTCGGCAAGAAGGCCACATACATGAAAAGACGTTTAAAAGATTTCTTCTAGAACTCACGTGAAAACTTTTAGAAATAAAACTGAGGAAGCTTCCAAAGGAAGCCAAATTCATGCAAGTAAACTTGATATAAAACATAAAGTGTAACCTGAAATTTTAATCACAGGATGGGAAGAACTAGAAAACTTGGGCAATTTTCAAATCTAGAAAATTACATCCTTCATTAAAGGTAATGAATATCTACCATGTGAAAATAAACTGCTGTGTTGCACAAAGTACAGAGATAAATACAACACTGAACTCAGGAATGGAAAAGACAAAACTAACATAACAGAGGATTTTTTGCTTGTGAATACCCTTTGTCTGAACACAGAACAGGGGAAGTTCACGTCACCAAATAAGCAACACAAAGTGGTCGGAAAACACAATGGGAATGTGAACAGTTGTGGGAACAGTAAGTTAAAGAGCAAACCTGTTGCAGCACCATGATGTTAGAATGTTAACACTGGAAAATAAGTCACCAGTCAGACCTTAACACCATGAGACAATTGAGATAAAACCCAAAAGAATCCTTCAGTGATTTTAATCTTTGCTGCAGCATCAGTTACCTGGTGTGCATAGGCACTCAAGTTCCAAAATTCCCTCAGCTTCCAAAACACAACCCATAGTATGGTGACGCACCAGAGGGTATAACTTTTATTTCTCGACATACGAGGTCTGTCTGGAAAAAGTCCAGTCATTGTTAATATAATGAGAATGGTGTGTGAGACATCAATGTAATCTGACAGCCAAAGAGAGTGGACCAGAATGCGTATGCGTGAACAATGACAGCTTCACTGTACTGGTTCGTGGCTGTGGTAGACGCCATTGAGTGAGCATGTGTACCGTGTGGCCATTGCATTCAAAATGACTGAGCAAGTAGAGCAACAAGTCTGCATCAGATTTTGCATTAAGCTTCAACTTTCTTCCATGGAAATTATTTTGCTGCTCCAGAAAGCCACAGCTATAAGCAACTGGTAATTGGCAGCTTCATCACAACAATGCTCCTGCTGATGCATCACATCTCATGCAGACTTCTGCCAAAACATCAAATCACACAGGTGACTTGGTCCCACTACAGCCCAGATCTGGCACCCTGCGACTTCTGGATTTTCCCAAAACTAAAATCACCTTTGAAAGGGAAGAGATTTCAGACCGTTGATGAGATTCAGGAAAATATGATGGGGCAGCTGATGGTGATTGGGAGAGCTATGTGAGGTCTCAAAATGCCTACTTTGAAGGGGACTGAGGTGTAATTGTCCTATGTACAATGTTCTTGTGTCTTCTTCAATAAATGTCTCTATTTTTCATATTACATGGCTGGATGCCTTCTGGACAGACCTCATATATGCCCATATTTTAAATTTTAATATTGTTTAGAGGGTTTATTAGACCATATCTATACTCATGATGAACTATTAGAGTTTATTACTTAAAAAATAAAATCCAGGAAAATAGATTTAACAATTTTAGTAAAAAAGGTTTTGCTTTAATGAGGACAAATCTCAATATTTTGGGAAGACTTAATGGTAACTATGTTAGGTAAATGAGAACATGCACGTCCACAGTCATTGGATGTAACTGTTCCTATGGTTGCACCAAAGAGTCATCACACAAGGAAAACAACTTAATTAAAACCCTTCCAGCCTCAGGAGTCTCTGGGGGCATCAATGTTTAAGCAGGAAGGCTGCTGCTGCCAGACTGGGCCATTGGTTACAGCATGATGGACAGTGTGGTATGGTAAGACATAGCTGAGCAGAGAACCACTGAGAAGTTAAGTTGGAATTTATACAATTACAGAATCAAATACTGACACTTACGTAGTTGTTGAATGAACAGTACTTGTACTGGCTTGGAATAAATCCTTATTTTTTACAATTAATTATTATTTCCTATAATCCACGAATGGTAACTGGTGCTCCAATCAACTTTCTGGATTATGATGATTCTCTTTGCTATCTAGCAAAGAACTTCCAAATGAATTGTAAGGAATTTTAACCATGTGATATCTATAGAAGTTGAAAAATTCAGACATGACATTTGTTTTACCAGTTGAATCCAAGAAAGTGGACTATGTAAAATAGTACAATAGATTTAGTTCATTGAATCATGGGCAAGACGATGCATCTGGAAATTTTTTTAACAGACCCTTCCTGACCAGTAGTTAGAAGGTGACTAAAGCACATTTAGGACACAGTGCCATAAATTCCCTTAACACTCTCTGGTTCCTTAGAAGCATCTCTGGATGATCATTAAGAAATACTTGTTGAAGTGAGCTCCACAGTTTCTGTCCTTGCCCCAGATTCTGGGACATTCTGGGGGACCTGATGGTCTCAGTCATGGAGCTCATTCAACCAGCCAGCTTCTACACAGGGCCAAACCTGGGGGGCAGGCTTTTATGATTTTACTGCTGTACTAAAGTAGCTCTTTTTGATTTGTTTCAATCTGGATATAAATCTCTCCCTGCAATGTGGCTGACTCATTGGCGTCTTCCCCGGGAGTGCTATTCCATGTGGATTTACCTGGGTCTCTAAAGCACCAAGTCTCCATCACTACTGAATCACCCATAGGTGCAATAAACTGAGGTCTCACATGCATGGAGACACACGACAGGGCCCTTGTAAGGAACACCTTCATGGTAAACCCTTTGCCACTTTTCCAGTCATGCTCTTGACTCTTCCACCAATCTGGTTTCTTGTAGAGGACAAACCAAATTATATCATAAAATGGCTTGAACATTTTCTATATGCAGCAGCAAACCTATATTATGAAATATGGACTCAAATTTCAGAACATGTTTGACTTATTTTCCTAAAACCAAATCAGACTAGATTAAAATGGTATCCAAATAAGAGAGAACATTTCTAATTGATCATTAGAAAATGTTGTATGCTAATTAGTTAAACTCAATGAGTCTACCAAACACATAAACAGTGGGACTGAAATAAATATGATGAGCACTATTTTCTCTATTGAGTGTGAATGGGGTATTTATTTTCTCTTTTAAAATTTATAACAAACTGGCTGTGGAAAGCTGCTTGTGTCCTTTAATGGTTCAATAAAAATAATAAGGGAATGACAGTAATAGTGATTTTGTTGGCAGACTTGAAAATCTGGTAGCATGCAAACATTTTCCAAACATATATATCAAATTACTACTTATAATAAGAACGTCTTATTATAATAAGACATTCCCTTATATTAACTCATTATAATATCTTTTTATAGTTTAGGTAGTCAAGACTTAAGAGTTTAAAATTTATTTGGGAAAACGTCTCTCAAAGAGAAAAACATCGAATGCTATAATGATATTAGCCTACTGCTAGAAGAAAATCTGAAAAAGTTCCTTAGAAATATCTTTGGACGGTATCAAGATATGTTTGTTGGAGAGAATTCCACTGTTTCTGTGTTTATTCCAGATTCCAAGCCATCTGGAGACCCCTCACATCCAATAACTCTCTGCCAAATAAACTCAAGTCAGATTCACTGTTCTTTTTATTTTTTTAAATCTTCATCTAGGATATGCTTGTTCATTTTAGAGAGAAGGAGAGAGGGAGAGGGGGGAGAGCGAGCGAGCGAGAGAGAGACATTGATGTGAGAAATATCGATTGTTTGGGCCCTGACAAGGGACAAAACCTATAAGTAGGCATGTGCCCTGCCCAGGAATGAAACCTGTGACCGTTTGGTTTATGGGATGACACTCCAACTGACGAGCCATGCTGACCAGGGCTGAATTCACTGTTCTTATTAGGAGTGAACAGTTCCCACTTATCAAGAGTATGCTACATCCTAGATAGTGTTCAAGTAAAGTATCAGCTTTAATCTTTTTAATAATGCCTTTTTGAGGCAAATACTTCGTGCACCCCCACTTTTCTGGTAAGGAAACTTAGGTTCAGAAAGTTTAAGGAAGTCACTTAATATTGTACGTTACAAGTGAAGGATTCCATTTTCGCACCCCAGTCTGGTGGATTTGGAGCATTCTTATATCTGAACTAAACAAGACACTGGGGATGTGACCTCTCCAGCAACAGGAACCAGGAGACTCTCAGCCTGGGATCGCAGATCAGTCAGTCTGACAGGTACACCACACTGCTGGTTTGTACTGAGCTGTAACTGACTAACCCAAAGACGAGTTTCACCTGAACTGTCACTAAGTCTGACTGTGCCTTCCCCAAACGCATTTCTCTTTTGTACTTATACCTTAAAAATTGGCAAAGATTTAACCCCTGCTAAATCTTATCTTGCTACTTTACTTCAGTGTTCCACGTTGTCTACTTCACACATGGATTCTGACACACGAGCCTTTAGTTACTTTTAAAGATCTGTATCACTTAAAAAAAATTTTTTTTCGGTGACTTCATCCAAGGCTGATAAAGACTTATCTTAAAGGAGAGCAAAGAATGAAGGGTCTCTTACTCAGGGCAAAGTTATGCAAGCTCTGTTTACCTATTACACCCTGTTCCCCTTGCCAGCCAAGGTTTACATTCCATGGTTTGTATTTAAAGACAAGAGCCATTTGGAATATGTTTTATCAACTAGCATCTTATTCCCTCCTTGGGAACCATGCCACTGCTTCACAACTATTTTTCTTAGTCAACCAGTCAGCTACAAATAAATCCATTCACTTTACCACGTCCAAATATCTCCATCTTCCTCACAACAATGTCAGTACGGAACACATTTTTTTTTCCTGCTACTGAAGTCTGTTACAAAACTGAAAATATTCTGCTGGTAAAGGTTTCTGTGACAGAAAAAAAAGCTACTCAAGAATCTGTCAAATTTATAAAAATACTTTATTATAAAGGAAAATAACTGACCAGCATTGCCCTACCACTTCAAATGATCACAGTGACAGTAAAAGTAGCACTGAATTGTGTCCAAAGGTAATTAAAAAATGAAAATTCCGTACTTGAAAACACCAATTACCTATAATGAATTTGAAGCATAGGATTTAAATTATATTTAGCAAAATGATCAACACTACACATACCTTGGTCAGTCCTGAAGCACTTATTCTTCCTACATGAAACACTACAATCTTCTTTAGAAAACTGGTAGACTAGAGGGCTGCCAGATAACCCTACTCATTTCATTATACTGTAAAATGAAATCAATAGAAACTCTCTCCTTGAAGTTAATAAAAAAAGCTTCTCTTGACTTAGATCAATTTTTCCAGAAAGCAGATCTACAATGGAAAAATACAACCTCCCTCAAGGTTACAAAAGTCCTTTAAGCTTCATAGTAAAACACATTTGGAGGTACATTATTGTATCTCGGCCTTTCCAGAATTAGCATCCAAATCAACAACTGAATACTTTGGGCTAAAATTTTAGCCAAAATCAAAGCCAGGAAAATGCAAGAAAAGGATTTGTGTAAGGCAACATTATATAGGGTCCTTGAAACATGTATTTCACTCTTTTTAGCAAGTTATATGATGATTAAATTCTATAAATACATGATAGACTAAATAATTTTTGATCTAATAATTTATTTTCAAAATATATATACATTTTCTATGTTCTTACAATCTGTAATAATTTAGTAACCCCAAGCCAATCCCTACCCTTACTGACATTATCAGCGTGAAATGGATTTGAATCTTCTGTCCCAAGAAAAGCACTGAGTGCTCAAGTGTAGTAAACAAAATAAAGGAGAAATGAATGAATGTGGGGCACAGGAAATCAGGTGAGCTCGGTACTGCACGTAGGCCTAAGTGAGACTCAACACACCCAGTAGAAAAGAAAACTGTGTAAATATGTGGTGGGAGGGGCTGGTGTGGAGGGATGTGTAATGTCCCTGTGTGATAAAGGGCAGGGGCCCGGAAGCAGTAGGAGTGGGCTCTTTGAATGAAAACGTTAACTTTGAAATGGAATCCCCTTGCTGAAAGAGCAAGCTGCTCCTTCCCAGCTGTGGGTGAAGAGGCCACAGGCGGTGCCCACAGCGACCTGCTCCTGCGGCCTGGGTTCATGTCCTGCATGTACTCTCCATGGTAACTCAGAGAACTCCCAGTCACTCACATCCATAGCTCTGGACAGGGTTTCCTGTCATCTGTTAACCTGGGCTTTCTAAAGATTTCAGGCAAAAGTCATTCAAAGCCTCTTTTCCAAGAGGAATGTGTTTTCTTTACCAAAAGAGCACTCAAGCTGCAATACCCACCACAATCTACACTTTACAGGTTACTCATTCTCTCGCCAAGAAAAAGACCTCCACAGTTCGAATTACCCCACCACTCCTGTATACAGAAATCCCAACTTTCTACCATTAAACATTAGACTTGGCCATAAAATATCCAAATAGAAAAGGCAAAATTCACTTAAATGATAGCTCATAGCCAGGATATTAAAGAAAATTTGATTTTTAAGGCCTCCAATTTGTTTTTGTTACCATGGAAAGGGTTGGATTTTTTTTCTTAAAGATCACATTTTTCTTTTGATAGTAACATTTGAGAGACATTTTAAGTATTTTTAGTAATGTGATCCCATTACAGACTTTGGAAATAATTTTGTATTTAGAAACTGGATCTGAGTGTTTTTCTAGAGTTCTGAAAAAATAAAGAGGCATCCTGTATGCTTTATGCCAACATTTCCAAGCTCTCAGTATTTGGGACAAAAAGGTTTTAAAATATACACTTACCTCCACATCACAGGTATATTCTGATCCATCCAGAAGTATCACTTTGCACTGCATGCTTTTAGGCTTTTTGACAATCTTCAATGGAGATCGAGAGAGTTTACTGCTAGATGATTTCTGAGAAAGTTTATCGTCTTCCAATTGCTGATATTCGAGCTGTTTTGCAGCTCCAGCAGCAAATTCCCGTTCCTTGTCAGTGACCTGTGAAGAACAATGAAGAGTTTTCATTGCAGACAGGACATAAATATTGCATTGCTCTGGCAATACCAGAACACTTTAGAAATAGGCATTCCTATTTCCTGAAGGATGAGAGACATCTGAATTAGGATATTAGAAAAGGCTATAAAATATACAGATATTTATGATGCTAACAATTTCACCTAAAAAACTTTTGCCATTAAGATGCACCGATAAGGCCTTATTTCAGTTCAACTCAAAGCTTTACCTTTGAAGCACTGAGCAAGCGCCATTGAAACTTCACTGAGCAAAGAAGGAAAACAAATGGCCTCCTGGCTTTTTAAAAAGGCGATGGATAGTACTGGTCTTTAAAATAAATCATCTAGATTTTACCTAATGTACTTGATTTTCTTCATTAACTGGATCTTCTATATTCCAAGACCCATAATCACCAAATATATAATACATATAAGGTATGTTAAAAACTTTAAGGCTTACAGAACCTCAAGTATTAATCCTCACAGTAATTTTGCAGTTTTTAAAATATTTGATTTAATTCTAAGTCAAATCAATGAAGCAAGCAGCACTGAAATTCATCACAAAGTAATCCCCTAAATCCACTTCCCCTCATTGAAATAAGCCAGTATAAGAACAGATCAAATCTGTCCAAAAGCTTTAATCTGCTTTCAAATCACAGCAGTCTGTCTAGTCTAGTTGACTCAAAACTGCAGAAGATGTCCTATGTAACAATAAAATCCTCCCTTGAATCACTCTCCTTGGAAATCTCCCTGTGCACTGCTGTCCAACTGCTCTTTTTACACCCCTCACCTATGTATTAAGTGACCAACCACCAATGGTATTAGTGTAAATTCAGCTCATGGGCCAGACTACCATTCCACTGGCCTGCAAAAATATACACCAACAGTCCAAAGAAAAATAAGTTCCGAGATTCAGTTTAGGCCCCTTGAGTAAGCATGAAATTTTCTCCCTCATGAACATACTAACACTCTGGCAGCTAAATGTATGTGGGCTTGAGAGAAAAGGCAATATTGACTATCATTTCAACTTTTTTACTTTATTAGTCTCTACAATTTTACAACAGTCTAATATAACCACAGTTATTTTTAAGTATATTTATTTTTAGATTTTAGGTATAGATTTCTGCTTTTACGATGGCATTTTCTATCTTGTTTTACATCCAGAAGATTACACGTGTATACAGTCCTTCCCTCCACTACCTTGCCCAGGAATTCAAAGCATAGTCTTGAGAAGTTCCTAAGGGAAAAAACCAAACCAAACCAAAACAAAACCAAACAAAACCAAACAAAACAAACAAAAACCACTTGCTGAGTGAAGAAACCAGGAAAAAAATGAATAACCAACTTCAAAGTCCAAAGCGGCTGAGAAGGGAAGCTCCAGCTAAACAAAAGAAAACCTGCTCTGGCAACATGGTCCAACTTTTGACTGTTAGTCTTTCCATATCAAAGCACTGAAGTAGGGCAAAAAAAAATCACAAAACATTAATTCTGGCCGTAAGTTAGTTTAAGTTTGGTAACCTTGGAATTTTATAACTATAATCATACATAACACATTTGTTAAGTGCTTCATAATTTACATAAGACACTTAATTTACTTTTCATCTCCTCATGGCAAAGTCAACAAAAGCTACATTTTAATTTAGATGTTACCTAGAATCAATCTTTCTATGTAGTAGGAAGATGAAATTTCATTTCTCCTCTACTAAGTTAAAAGTACCTCTGTATCAGAATAAACTTTCTGGGTTACTTAAGTATCAATTCCAGAATCATCATAAACCACCAATGTTCAAAGGGAGGCCTCCTTTCCATATACTTGACACAAAAACACCAATCTTAAGCACAAAGAGCAGACCACATACTTCAAAATGAAATGTCAATCACAGTCACACAATGCACTACAATTTAAAAATATCAATATCACTGAATTTCCTAAGATAGCCAGGGGACTGGCTCAAAGCATCTAGAACTAATGTAAAGAGAAAGGTAACCTGGAATTCTCTTTCATGTGGGGGGCAGGTGGTTAAGATAACAGGTGAAGTCCCTTCCAAACAAAATCCCTCAAAATAACCTATTGGTAATAAACTGATAAGTATGTTAACCCATGAGTTGTATATATTTAAGATTAATATATTGTCTTTTAAAACTAATAAATAAATATATCAATATCAAATATTTTAGCAAATTTCTATTCATTTCATCCTCATAACAGCTCTGGGAGGTGGGTATTATTACCCTCATTTGCACACGAGAAGAAAGGAACAAAGCTCGATTTTAACAAAATTTCTCAAAGTCACAAAACTAGTAAACTGGAATTCAAATTCAGCCAAAGTCCATGTTTTAATCACCATTAAATATCCAAATGTACCATGTTATATACTCCCAACATAACTGGGCTCCCAATATGAAATCAAAGAATTTTAGAGTGGAAGAATCTTAGAAAATTATCTCTTCTGATCTCTTCATTTGTAAATAAGGAATCAAGGTCCAGAGGGTGTGAATGTCTCCAGGCTATTAAAATACTAGGGGAAGACAAAGGGCTTATTTAGGTCTCTTGACTGCGACCAGGCACTTAAGGGTTTAACATCATTTCTCTTGTTTTATTTCAAACATGTGACTATAGCAGAAAAAGTACATTTAATCATGTCTGGGTATAGAAACTCTTCCAGCTCTACAATTAACCCCCACTTTCATTTTTATTTCTGTTCAGAATTAAGAAGAAGGAATGAAGAAAAGCCAGCCTAGTTATTTTAAATTTCTGAAGATTTAAAAACAAACACCACCAACTATCATTCCTCCATAAAAACAAGAGGAAAGGTAAACGAACATCATGAAAATAACAGCTCCTTAGATTCTGTTTAACAAGGTGAAAGAATAACTCTTTACATCACAAAACATCCTGGATCAGACAGAGCATCTACTTATAAAACATGAAAATAATGTTACTCTCAATACTATTATAAAGCAAAACTTAAATAACATGGCAAAAGAAATAATCAGGTTGTAAACATATACTGTAGTTTAATGTTTTAATAATGTGTTGTGCCTTTCAAAGAATTTCACTAACATGTTGATTTCATATCTCTTCTCTCACATGGTCTAGAATTTCTAGCTTAACATATACATTGGACCTATGAAAAGTAAATGATTTGCAGGGTACTCTTGATTTCCTTACTACATGTGAGCCAGCACTTTAAAACATGTTGATTCCAGGTCTAGAGTTTTAAGCCAAAGAAATTTAAACATGGTTTCATTCAGGGCCCAGGGCCCACATGTAAACCATGCTTTACATTTTACATGGAAACTTTTAAAAGAAATACCTACATTACACGTGACAACTGAAATATGTCTAGTATGTAACAAAGTTGAAAATACACATGTACACAGGGGAGGGAAAGAGAGCGACATGAACATCCAGGAAGAGTAGCTGGCAACATTAGGGTCAGAGTGACTCCTGAAAAAACCTAAACACCTCTAACCCTTAGCTTGAATAAAATTCAAGAGCGCAATTAAAGCCATTAGTGTGGTATCTAGCTTTCCTGTAAACCCAGATAAAACCAAATAACCTGGAATCCAGATTTCAGTATGAGTTTAAGAGCTTTAATCAAATGGAGTTACCACAAGCATGGTTGTGGAATGTCATTCATTGAAAGCCGTAAAAGAGCACCAATCTTCATCCACCTGGTACCAGAAGGGGTGAAACAGATGACCCCTCATAGTTCCCTCCAGTGCTAAGAGACCAAGGTCAGATCGGACCTTGAAAAAGCTCAGTAAACATTCTTTAATTGGTTTTCTGAGTGATGCCAGCCGCTGCAGGGGAGCAGGGCAGCACAGTTCCAGTCCCAGGTCCCGGGGGCTCACCTCCTTTCTCACGGGGGTGCTGTGCGCCGCAGCAGCTGAGAACTGCTCCAAAGCCTGGTGCTGCTCCTCTGGTTCTAGCTGTGCCCCTGTGGACCCCTGCAGACCCCTCACCTCCTGGGGCTCGGCCTCCTGCTCAGGTTTGGATTCTGAGTCTGAGCCAGATTGGGTGGTCATGGTTGATTGTTCTGCAAGCAGAAAAAGGAAAAGTCCCATCACTGGGTGCAATTACTTTCCCTAGGCAAAAAAGCTAGGATGCTGCACGTGAAGGCTGTAGAGAACCCCAGTATGAAAGATGGAGAAATGCTAACAATCAAAGCACAATCCTACTGTACACAACTAACAGGTAACTTGTCAAATTTCCCATGAAGATGGGTGCCTGTGAATGATTCAAAATTAACGTTTCACTAGGAGTAAAAATTAATTTGTAATGATCACAGTTTTATTTCTATTATATTTTTGCCACAGATAACTCTAAGGTAACATTAAAGTAATGCCATAATAATGATATAACAGATACATTTAATTTCAGAAAAATGAATCTGCTGGATCAGCCAAACATATATTTTAATCTCTGGGAAGAATGATCTAATAATGGAAGCGCCTATTCTTTCTCATTTCCTTCTCTTTCCTATCTTTCTCTTTGGTTTCTCATTGAAACGACTACTAACAGAGGCTTGTCCAGTGACATGGAATGTGTCACATACTAAAAAAGCACTGGTCACGGCTGGAGGAAGGTGGGCAGCATCACCTCTCCCTCCCTTCCAAGTCCCTTCTCATAGGCTTCTTCCTGGCTTCCTTTTTTTTCCTTGAATGCTGAAAGGGAACTATCTCATAAGAAACTCAAACAACAGATCTTAATTTATAATAATCTGCACTTACATCCTGAAAAAGACTTTACAAAATATAACCACCATCTTCTAAGCATTTGCTGGTCAAGACACTTAAGTACATTCTGCCTCAGTTTCCACATCTGCAAAATGAGGAAACTGAACATGATCACATTTAAGTAGTTATTTTCTGCTGTTACTTTGCTCTCTACTAATAGACATGCCATTCTTTTTAAAGATGCTTTTTGCTCTAAACAGCAACAGAGCAGTTATGCCTGTGATTACCATGTCATTCTAAGTAATTCCTTATGTTGGGTATATAGGAACTACCTCAGAAACAAATATCTCAGATTGTTATATATTTTCCCTTCCTAATTATAATTTTATGGTAAAAATCTCATGAGCAAATGGCTAGTGTAATGCTTTAAGCAAATGATATACACATTAGTAGAATGTAAAATTATGCAAAATAAAACTCCATGCTAAACTATTGAGTTCCTATTTTCACAATATACATTGGAATATGTTTAATAATTTGAACAAGAGGAGAAATAGCACAAATAAATACTGACCTATGTTACAGATTAAATGCTATATCAGTGCCTCTATTCAGAGTCCTTTTTTACAATCACCAGTTACTCTTTCTGTTGAATAAGAAACATATCAACTTGACATGTGCTCAGTTGCCCAAAGTGTATGTAAGTATCAAATCCCAATTCAGAGCAAGGTAGTAATCCAAATAAAACTAACATATTGTCGTTTTTCCTCTTACAGCACATTTTGGATTTTCAAGCAAATCTTAAAAGTATATATTATAAAATAGACACTCCTCAGAATCCATTTTCTCCATTTTCCCTTTAGTAACTACGCTTTCAGTTTTTGCTGGTACGCCTCCAACCAGCTTGAGACCACAATGAGTTGTGGCCATGTCATCAAGTCTGTCCAATGTGATTACAGAGAAAATGTATTCAATGTTTAGGTCATTGTCCTAAAGACAAAGCCACTTGCCTTAGATTTCCCTTTCCCATTGGCTGGGAATTAATGACTGACGTGGTCCCCACAGACCCCGTCATAGAGGCCCCGAGTTCAGGAGGATGCCAGAGTCACCCCTTTCATCCTGGGTCCCTGCTCTGGATGGTTACATGAGGCAGAAATGAACTTCCGACTTGTCTGAACCTCATAATATTAGCTCACATCCAATGTAATATACATTCTACAGACTAAAATTCTACTAGTCATACTCTAGTGGGTCCCATCTTAGTAAAACAAAATAGACTTCTCTTGATTTCACATCCTCTGTCAGCTATTTCAATATTTCTCTGCTTTCCACTTACAACTTCTCAAAAATGTTTCTGTTGATCCTATTGTCTTATACTTCCTCACTTCCTCTTTGCCACCACTCCTGTCTCACTCCATTCAGATGGCTCTGATGGACAATGCAATGGACCACGTGCTCTTGTCTCTTCTCACTTCATCTGACCTGTAGTAGCCCCTGTCTGGTGATGAGACTTTCCTTGTCAATACGGGTCCATCTCTTGGGATTCAGAACTCACCATACTCTCCTCCTTTTCTCCCATCTCTCTGGCTACTCCTTTCCATGCTCTTTGACAAGCTTATTCCTTATCTAACCTCTAAGTGTGGGAATGTCCCAGAAAACTCCACTCTAAGATCTCTTTTCTTCTCTCTCCACATTCCCTTCACAGCTTATTATACCCTTACCCAGGGCTTTAAATACAGTAGTCCCTTTCTATATCGCGGTTCACTTACCGCGGCCTCACTGTATTGCGGGATTTAAAAAAGTATTATATTTCATTATTTATCGCGGATTTTTCACTATATCGCGGGATTTTACAGTATTGTATATGTATGTTGTTAAAGTTACGTAGGTTTAAGAGTGTAGAATATGTTTAAGAACATAAGTAATGTTTATAAAAGTGTGGAAAAGGTTAATAAGGGAGTGGAAAAGGTTAATAAGGGACTGGGAACAGTTTATAAGTATGTGGGAAGGATTTATAAAGCCTTAAAATATATATAAATACTAAAATAAATGTAAGGTTCCTACTTCGTGGATTTTCACCTATCGTGGGGGGCGGGAAGGTCTAGAATGTAATACCCGCGATAAGTGAGGGAATACTGTACTCTCAATAAGCCATCAACTCGCACAGTCCTATCTCTAGTTCAGCCCTCTTTTCTGAGCTTTTAAAACTAGTATGCAACTGCCACTTGACCTTCCTCACGGTTATCTGTTGATTTTTCTCTCCCAAATCTGCTCCTCCCCTCATCTTCCTCACCTCAATAAGTGGTAATGCATTCCTTCAAGCCAGATTTCCATAAATCACCCCTGACATTTCCCTATACAATTGACCCTTGAATAATGTGGAGGTTAGGGGTACTGACCCCCTCCCATTGTCAAATATCTGCATATTACTGTTGACTTCCCACAAAAACTTTTGTAAACGCCTACCACTGCCCAGCAGCCTTACTGATAACAGTTGATTAACACATATTTTGTATTTATATGTATTATAGACTTTTAAGCAAAAGAAAATGTTAATTAAGAAAATCATGAGAAAATAATATACAGTACTGTATCAATACTGTAAGTTTCCATCATCTGTTTACAAGGTGAATTGCTCAGTACCTATATCAATGTTGTCTTATATGATACAAAACACTGTAGACATTATACTTATTACTAACCCTAAAGATAAAAAAATGGTATCGTGAAAAAAAATTAATATTTACAGATATAACAATTCATGCATTGATAACAAAGAAGCACCACTATGATTGCTTTGTGGTAGCCTAGTGTAATCGATACAAAATCTCCAAAAATAATTCTCCCATATCTTTATTGAAAATAATCCATGCAGTTCAAACCTGTGTTGTTCAAGGATAAACTGTATATTTTGACTTGGTTTCCTGCCACTAAGGAAGCCATCATTTCTCTCCTGAATTCTTTCAATAACCTCCTTTTCACTTCCTTTATTCCTGCCCACCTCTATTCTGTATAATCTTCATAAAACATAAATCTAGTCATACCACTCACTGCTGAAAACCCTTTTACAGATTCCCAATATGCTTGAGGTTAAACCTAAACTGTTCAATTACCATAGCCTTCAGGGCAAGCCGAGGCCTCCACGCCCTGTCCAGCAGCAGTGCCTATCACACCATCCTGCAGTGATCAGCCACATGCTCTCCTTTCAGTTTCTAAAGCACATCAAGATTTTTTTGCCTCAAGCTTTTTTAGACATGCTGCTCTCATTGCTGAGAACAATTTTTCCTCTGCTCTTCACATGGCCCATTCCCTGTTCTCCAAGAGTTGTCAAGAGATGCATTTTCCCTTTTTACACGGTTATTCTATTTGTGTCATATTGTTTACTTCTTATAAATTATCAAATAATTATTTGACCCTCCCTTAACTACCTTCCCTTATCCTCAAGGGGAGGAATCATATGTGTTTATTCCCCAGCATAACCAGTACAATAGTCCCCCCTGGCTTGTGGGGTACACCCAGTGGATTCCTGAAACCATGGGTAACACTGAACCCCATATATACTGTGTTTTTTATATATATATATATACTATCATAAAGTTGAATTTATAAACTAGGCAGTCAGAGATTAACAATAACAAATAATAAAATAGAACATTTACAATCATATACTATAATAAAAGTAATCTGAATGTGATCTCTCTCTGTCTCTGTCTCTAAATGTCTGATAACCAATCTGATAACTGAGACAACTACTAAGTGATTAAGGGGCAGGGAGTATATGTGGCATGGTGACAAAGGGGTGATTCACATCACAAGCAGGATGGAGTGAGATGTCATCACACTACTCAGAACAGCAGACAATTTAAAACTTATGAATTGCTGACTTCTGGAATTTTCCATTTGATATTTTCAGACCACAGTTGACTGTAGGTAACTGAAATCACAGACAGTGAAAGTGAAGATCAGGAGGCCTACTGTATCAGCACAGTACCTACAACACAGCAGGTATTTCAGTAACTACTTGATGGATGACTAAATAATAAAATCAACCCCATTATTATACCTCTGCATTTAAAGTATAACTCTTCCTTATAGTTTTTAACCATTTTCATGTATCTCTAAGTGGGAAAAGAGTAGGTATTTTTATGCTTTATGGAAGATAGAACTCAGTTCAACTTTCAGAACCAAAATTTCCCTACAAGGTAACAGACACTATTGATCTATCCACAGTCTAATACTTTTGTCAATAGATCAAAGGGCTTTCCAAAAACACAAAAAGAAAATGTTTAGGCAGTTTAAAGAATATCTGTAAAAGAGTAACCAAAAAGTCAATAGATCATGAATTTTAAAAACATAAATGATGACTAGAAAAAGCATATTTTAAAAAATACTTAATTTTTCCTAGACAGGGCAGTTCTTGCATATAAATCATTATTTTAAAAAATTTGGATACCTTCAGTAAGATTCTTTATGTATGTTTCAGCAAATAATGGCTATAACAATAATTAGATATCAAAACTGTTAAGACACACAAAACCAGAATCCTGTAGCAAAATATAAACATTTCAATTTATTTCACTTTAAAATCTATGTATAATCTTCATAGATATAATACATGAAAATAATCAGCAGCTAAATTTTTAGTCTCCTACTTCCATAAAACAAGGGGTTCAGACCTGAAATTAGTGATATAGGTAAGGCAGGTATAGGGGCAGGGGATGGTGGAAGGGGTAGTGAGGGGCAGGAAATTTCCAGATCTTCTTTCCATTCAAGCCAACTAGTCTGTCACCTCTTTTATCACATTCCAATTTACTTACTACTTTTTAAACCTAAGAAGTTTATTCACAAATGCAGTTGTAGTATATACTTATCAATGCACTCTGAACTTTAAAAGTTGTCAAATACGTGTTGAAATAGAAATCTTTCTAAACCCATGACATTAGCTCCTGGACTCACTATACATGAATTAAAAGGCAAGTTTAGTAAAGAAATATCCCAATTTTGAGTTTCAGTTATTATTCCAGTCATGAAACCATCTTACACCTGCTTTTGTCTTTAATCTCATGACTCCCTAAGTCAAAGAGCAGCTATACGAAAGCTGAATAAAAATGCAAAATGGATAGAGCCCAGAAAGCACTTATCCACTATTTAAATAAAATAACATACAATTATTTTCTACCTATGAATACACTGTATAACACCTTTATACCTATTATACAACACATAAATCACAGAACCTCAAATCTTAAGTATTAAACTCTTATGCCTTTGCCAAATCTTTCCTAGGTATGCTATTTTTTCCAGTTATGTGCATAACATAATGACAGAAAAACTCATTGCTGCTCTTTGACTAATTTTAATATAATAAAACTTCCATTGTTGTTGAGAGGAAGTAAAGTAATAAACCTTAAAAATGTAAGGCTTTTAAATTGTGGGATCTCACTGGAATCAATATTTAATTCCACACATCTGAAAGGGAATCAGCTCATAGTGTACCTACGAGAAAATGGTATTGACAACCTTGATCAGTAAATTCAACCCTAAAACATTTTTTAATAGTCTTCTTCCCCACCCACATGACAATGTAATAAAGCAATAAACTGATTTTTAAATGCCAAAAAAATCTAAATACTGCATCTAAATACAGCACTTCTAACTTTAACTCATTATTTTAATAATTTTACAGTGTGTGCCTCCAATCTTGTCCCCAAATGCCAAAACAGTTTTTAAAATTAGATTTTCATGATGTTTACATTGTGTTGGTTTTTCTTTTTCTTATACTCATTTGTTGCTTTCTTGGATGATCTTTGACACTTAAAGTCACACATTTCCCTTCCCAACTCACTGAAGATTTTTATTTTTCAATGTTCCCTTCTCTTCTGATATTTTCACTTTGGATGAAATTGTAGCTGTTGATTATTTCAGTTATTGAAAGTAACCACTGTCATTTGCAATCCCAAATAGAAAGTGATACAAAATGCTTATGCTTAGCTATGGCTTAAACTGGACCCTTTTCCTAAATACAAAATTTACCTATTAACTGTGTTTTGGATAAGCTAAAAAGGTTAGAATGCCTAGAAACTCCAAATCTTATTAAAAGTTGGGGTAAGGACATTCATTAAGTATGCTGGGGTGATGGCAAGAGTAGTCCTTCACGTTTTTTTGCTTTTTGTTTTTATAAAGATTTTATTTATTTTATTTCTAGAGAGAGAAGAAGGGAGGAAGAAAGACAGGGACAGAAACATCAATGTGTGCTTGTCCCCAGCATGCCCCCACCTGGGGACCTGGCCTGCAACCCAGGCATGCCCCCTGACTGGGAATCAAACTGGTTCACAGGCCAGCGCTTAATCCACTGAGCCCCACCAGCCAGGGCCATTTACTTTTTAAGAAACACAAACTGTGTTTCATTATGTTTCTCTCAGGGATATATTTATTAAATGACTGCCAAAGGAAATGGTAATGAGCTTCAAAGGCAGCATAAGCAAGTGTAAATGAAATCATATTCACAATTCCCAGTTGATTTCACCCACAAAAAATGGTCGTTGTCATGCATTTCAGGCTCTGTTTCTTTTCATCTTTAATTTTTTGTTCCAAAAAAGCAGAAAAATAAGTCAGTTTGTCCTTATCTTTTCCACTTTCAGGAGTAGCATCTCTAAAATTCCCCTCTCACAACTAAATTAGCATCTGTATTAAAATTTACCTACTCCTCTTGCCCATTTAAGAATTCAGTGGTATTTTATTAAAAGACATAAACCTAAGACTGTTAAAAATGCTTCAGGATTCCTGTGGAACACTATTTACCTGCCTACAGGAATGTAGCACTACAAAGGACAAATATTTTTTTAATTTTTCTTTTTTATAATTTAAATATAAATATATAGAAAACAAGAAGCTAGTAGACGGATATATACTCACTTAAATATTTATAACTACTGTATCTTATCCAATCAGTCCACTAAAAACTATCAACTGCAAGCAAACTAAAAATAGTAATATCCTCTGACCTCTCAACTGGATTCTTTCTATTGCTTTGAAAGAAGAAGAAAAAAAAACCCTAGTATCATCTATCTCAGAAAAAAAACCCACAAGAAACCAAATCACCTTGTTTTTGGTTTTATATTCTGCCTTCTACATCCCTCCTCTCCACCCCTCCAGTGCTTCAGACTGCGCTTCAGAGCCGTGCTTACAGATAGAATCTTCTTCCCCTGCTGTCACCACATCCTCCCTCCCACTAACACTTCAGAGTACAGCTGACCCTTGAGCAACATGAGTGTGAATTGCGCAGGTCCACTTACACAAGGGGAGGACCCCCAAAATGGAATTTATTTATAAAAAATTGTGTATTTATTCTTAGATGTTTATACTTCAGTCACCTTCAAAGTGCTCTCCATTTGATGCAATACACCTATCGAAATGTTTTTTCCAATGCGCAAAACAGTTTTTGAACTTGTCGATTTTGATGCCTTTTAGTGCTTCTATCGTTTTTGTTTGTGCCATCTCTTCCACATTGGCAAAGTATTTCCTTTTGAGGACTTTTTCATCCAGGGAAACAAAAAAATGTTGCTCAGGACGAGATGGGGTAACAGGGAAGGTAGGACACAGGGGTTATGCCGCTTTTGGTCAAAAACTGCCCAACACTCAGCCCAGTGTGGGCAGCTGTGCTCATAAATCACCCATCATGAAATGGGCAAATGCTTGAGTCTTAAAAAAAAAACAATCACTGAAGCTAAACACAACCTCTCACAACGCCAGCTGGTATACTGATACAGATGGGTTCCAAGAATACTTACCTAGCAGGGGAAGCCTGTACTACAAGAGGCCCGCCCTCCAGAAGATAATTCCAGTTTCGAGGGGGTCCCCCTCATATATTGTTTTTTTCAATTGACCTGTGCAGTTCAAATCCATGCTTTTCAAGGGTCAACTTGCTCCCCCTATTCTCATAAACCTTATTAAGGTTACCAGGAACTTCCTACATACAAGCCAATATATCCTATGTGACATCCCTTCTCATCTTCAAATTCTCTGTTTTGACTCTCTTGATTTTCCTTCTACTTTTTCTGGCTCCTCTTTTCTCATTTCCATTTGTCTCTTCATAGTCTTTTTCGCATATTCTATTTCTAAACTTTGCAGTTCTTTAGGAATCAATCGCACTCTTCAAATCCTTTTCCTTGCAGAGCTCCTCCACCTTGTTTCCAATATAGTGACAATTCCAAAATACAGGTTCTTTGAACTTCCGGCCAAGATGAAGACCTAGGCAGACACATTGTGTCTCCCTCCACAACTAAGAAGGAATACAACCACCTCAAAACTAGAGAAAACCAGAAGTTCCAGAAAATTGAGCTGCATGGGGGTCCAACAAACAAAGATAAAAAGAAGAAATACTCATCCAGAAAGACCCCTCCCCCGCAAAGAGCACCACAACGTGGTGAAACAGGTTGCCCTGTACTGATGAATACCTAAGGCTTCGCCCTTTACAATGTAACAGGTGCGACAGCTCAACCTAAGACACAGAGACAAATAAACACAGAAGCCTGTCAAGATGAGGAGACAGAGAAGTATGACCCAGAAGAGGAAATGGATCAAGGTTCCTGTTGGAGAACTAAGTGATGAGGAGATAGCTAACCTAACAAACGAGGAGATAGCCAACCTAACAGACGCAGAGTTCAAAACATTGGTGATAAAGATGTTCATAGGCTTGAACAGATATGCTTAAGTACGGCAAATGCATAAGGGAAAAAGTGAAGGCTATGCTAAATGAAACGAAGGAAAATCCACACAAGAACAATGATGAAGGGAAGGAAACTGGGTTCAAATTAGTGATTTGGAACATAAGGAAGAAATACAGTCAACCAGTACAAAGTGAGGAAACAAGAATTGAAAAAAATAAGGAGAGGCGTAGGAACTTCTGGGACAACTTTAAACATGCCAACATCTGAACCATAGGGGTACCAGAAGGAGAAGAGGAAGAGCAAGAAATTGAAAACTTATGTGAGAAAATAATGAAGGAAAACTTCAAATTTGGCAAAGGAAATAGACATACAAGTCCAGGAAGCACAGAGAATTCCAAACAAGCTAGTCCCAAAGAAGATCACACCAAGACACATCATAATTAAAATGCCAAAGTTCAAGATAAAGAGAGCATCTTAAAAGCAGCAAGAGAAAAGCAGAGAGTTACTATAAGACTACCAGCTGATTTCTCAAAAGAAACTTTGCAGACAAGAAGGGACTGGCAAGAAGTATTCAAGATGATGAAAAGCAAGGACTTATAACTAAGATTACTCTATCCAGCAAAGCTATCGTTTAGAATGGAAGGGCAGATAAAGTGCTCCCCAGACAAGGTAGAGCTAAAGGAGTTCATCACCACCAAACCATTATTATATGAAATGTTAAAGGAACTTATCTAAGAAAAAGAAGATCAAAACTATAAACATTCAAATGACAACAAATTCACAACTATCAACAACTGAATCTAAAAAATAAAAACAAAATCCAACTAAGCAAACCAGAATAGAAGCAGAATCATAGGTATGGGGATCATTTGGAGGGTTATCAGCTGGGAGGGGGAAGGGGGAGAAATAGGGAAATGGTGCAGGGATTAAGAAGCATAATTGGTTGGTACAAAATAGACAGGGAGAAGTAAAGAATTATATAGGAAAGGGTGAAGCCAAAGAACTTATATGTATTACCCATGGACATGAACTAAGGGGGATAGGAATGCTGGAGAAAAGGGGGGTACTGGGCAGAGGGGAGGAAAAGAAAGAAAAAATTTGGACTACTATAACAACATAATAAGATATACTTAAAATAAAAAGAAAGGTAAAATAAAAAAATAAAAAACAAACAAAACCAAAAAATACAGGTTCTTCAATTTGGGACCTCCCTGAGCTTTAGATCCATATACATACATACAATTCTACTTCTCACCTCTCTTATGGAACTGAACATGTGTCCGCCCTTACCCTTGATCCCCAGCCCTCCCAGCCTCTAAGTATGCTCTAGTTCAGTCTTCCCATTTCAGTAGGTGAGCTCCCATCTGTTCAGCTGCCCATGCTAGGATCAAGATGCCACCTCTCTCCTTACTCCCAACTCAGTCCACTTCAGGACTGTGAACTTCACCTCTGGAGTTATATTAAAGGGGAAAAATGAAGGCAAAATAAAGTTCTAGGCAGTGATTCCCAATCAGTTGTAAAATCACTGTAGTTCCTTGTGCATATGTTCTGCTACGGCTGGAACATAAGGGAGTGGTGAGAGGTGATGAGACCAGCCAGGCAGAGGTCAGGTCCTGCAAGGCAGTGTCATCCTCATTAAGCAGACTTCATCTTATTACACAGAGACCACTCTGGCAGGCATGAGAATGACTAACATCAGAAACGGTAAGTTGGACTTTTCCATTGTTTTGGCTCAAAATATGACCGAACTCATATGCCAAGCAGGCCTTGATGGGGAAGCAACATACCAGTTACTCCAAAAAGTACAAGAGAGTGGCATTCAGGTCTAGTCATTAGAAAGCAACTTTGAAAACTTGAGAATAGTTGAAACATGAAATGTTTGTGATTAACAGCAGGGCCAATTAATTGCTTTTTTTTTTTTTTGGTATTTTTAAATAAACTTTATGGTCATACTAAGTTCAAATCCTATTAAGTCAATATACCTACATCAATAGAGTTGGCTTTTTAAGATTATAAAAAAAGCAGAAAGCTGGAATTTTTATGAAGATTCAAGGATTACTTTCCAAATAACTACTGTAAACCTGCAGTGGACTACCAAGGTCCATCAGTATGGAAACAATGATTTCATATCAGCATGGCACATATACAGTTCAGTGTTGCTAATTTTAAAAAAACTAAACAAGACAAAAGTAACAATAATAAGGCCACAGTCCCCTACTTCAAGAAAAGTGCATTCTGATATGTTACCCTGAGAAGTAAATCAACCACAGTGTCCAGGTGTAGGAACTAAGCCCAAAGAAGGGGGCTTTCAACATTATGTGGGGGCAGGGAGGACCTCCCTGGGAAATAATGCCTGTTTGATGGAAAAAGAATCACTCACCTTTGGTTCCAAGTTTAAATGACACTGGCTTTAAGATTTAGATGGAATTAGAACCACAGGCTACTTCAGAGAGATAAAAGGAATACCAGGAAAGTAAGTGAAAGCGCAGGAGAGGCCCCATGATGGGGCAGAGCCCTGATGGGGCAGGAGGGCACGAACCAGCCAGGAGAGATTACATTCTGGCCTCAACTCAGACACATGCTCTGTGACCTCAGTGGAATTCAGCTTCCCTTTCTGTTCTAAGATTCTCAAATTCTAGGATTTTTGAGAACAAGAAACACTGTTGTAGTAACAGCATGAAATCTAAGGAAATCTTGTCCTCTAAGAAAAGTGAAGACAGACACTAACTGACCTCAATGACCAGCTTCCAAGGGCATAAACAACTAGGGCAGGCAATCACCAGCACTCTAGTGAGAAAGACAATCTTCCACTGCATCGGTAGCTGAAGGCTTCCTTAAATATTTGAGTCTATACTAAGGTTTTATTTCAGTCCCTGAAACAATGTTTTACCCAGAAAAATCTGAGAAAGCTGAAGGAAACACTCTTACTCAGTACACTGGAAAAAAAATGGTTTATTTTCAGTAAGTTGTTAGCTCTTCTTTTCAAGTTAAGAAATGTTTAGATCTCTGTTTAATAGATGTAGTTTGGTAGATATGGTGATTATGATTATGTAGGCAACCACCTTATCAATATGTATTCATATTTCTATATATCTTTGAAATACCAAAAATATTTGGTTGTTCCCACAAGCTCCCTAGATGCATTTCAATAAACCAAGAAGCAGTTGGCTCCCTCTCTGAAAGGAAAGGGACTTGTGTTAGTGAAGGGTGTTAAGAGCTTTCAGTGACAGTACTAATAATAGGAGAGGCAGGATTCCCAAGGAGACAAACCTACATGCAAATTAAGTCTATCTAAAGAGTGGCAGAAGAACCAATTCAGGCTCTGTTCTGTGTGTTTGCATTATCATCATTATGTTCAAAATAAAGAAGTTCCCAAACTGAGAGTCTTGAACTCCAGAGGCTGGGGAAGGAGCCTACAGGTCTGAGTTTATTTTGACATTTTAAAGGACAGTGCATATTTAGCAATGATATAGCTGTACACACCACTCAACTTTCTTTTCTTTTGGTTGGACATTAATCTGTTAAGGCTAGAAATACTGGCTACATCATTTCTTCATTCATTAATATGTTCCTCCAGTAAACATTTCCTGAATAGTTGTTCTGAAACCTGGGGATTCATCAGATAAAGACAAATGGGTCTCTACTCTAGTGAAGCTTTGGTTCTAACTGAAGGAGAAAAGGAAATAAAATGTGTTAGCTACAGAGAGATGTTATTAGATAATTCTGTCTAAAGTAGATGGGTGACCACTTACATTGTATGGTTAGGGAGGGCTTCTCCAAGGAGGGGATGTTTAAGCACTCTAATATGAGAAGGATCTGCCATATGAAGAAAGGAGGATATCGTTCCCCAGGAGGACTAGTGCCCTCCCTAAGTAAGAAATGAGCTTGATGTGGTCAGGGAATGGACAGAAGGTTGAAGAAGCTGGGACCCTGGAGGGAAAAGATGAAGTAGAAGACCTGAGCAGGGGTTGGGTGGAATCGCAACCTGTGGGTTTCTGAAGCTGGATTTTATTTGAAATGCAATGGAGCATTTTAAAGTGATGAATGATAGAGTCATACTGATACTTTAAAAGACTTCTCTGACTTCTGAGTAAAGGAGCTGGGTGGGAGCAGGGAGGGCAGTTAGTAGGCTATGGCATAAGTCCTGCTGAGAGAAAATGCTGGAACGGGGCAGCAGGAGAGGAAAGAAAATAAGTGATGCCCTTCTAGAGCATCAGAACTTCTGACGGGAGCTTGGTGAAGACAGGGAAGGTGGAGTGAGCTGGTAGGCAAAATCTTTTATAAGTATTAGGTCTCTTATAAACACAGGCATCCCTAAAGTGAGAAGATTGCAAATGAATTCTCCAACAGGCAGGAAATCCACCAACAAACAAATTCAAGTTTTAATGGTTATTCTTCTAGGCCGTGCATCACTTGTAACACAGGAAATCATCAGTGACTCCCTTCATCAACAGCAATCATTTTTAAAAACAGCCAATTCAGAAAAGAAGATTTATGATAAAGAATGTATTCTTGTGGTTTAAGTGACAGCAACAGAGTTACACACACACACACACACAAACCACAGATTAACACAAAATGTTTTGGTCTTTTAGTATACAATAAGTTCCTAGAATTCATCTGAAAACCTAAATAATAGCTAAATGGCCTCTATACTGCTATGCTCCTTTCCCACCTAATCTGGCAAAGAATTTTAGTTTCCTTGAGACTTTAACATGATTATTACTGAGATGCTATCATCAGTAATTTGAGTAGGTAAGATTCCTGCTGGTGTTATTAAAGGGTTTATATTTACACGTCTACCCTGATCCACCTCACAAAGCACAAGGCAATGTTTCTGCACATCACATTTGCATTTTTCCATGTTGACAAGCAGTTTAACGCATTATTCAATAAACAGAAGAAATACTTTAAAGAGCTGGGAGAGGAAACTATATTTATTTATTTATTTTCAGTAGCTAACAGGAATACTTGAATTCAGTTTCCTGTGGCTATGTTCATAGCAATTCATCAGCATTCCCTATCATTGAAATAGAGTTCAGAATCGACTCTGACTTCATTTCCCTTAGCCAAAGGCATTCCCAGAGTATTCTTGAGGTGTTAAGAAAAAATTAAATCAAAATGGAAATTTCAGAGTGCCAATGAAATATCTAAGAGCAGAGTGCTCAGTGCTTATATCAAATTGTATCCTGGAAAGTGTAAGAAAATAAGCTAAAAACAGCAACTATCTTTTTTCATTTTCTGTTAACCATTAATCACCCTTTCTAAAAAAAGAAACTTTTGTAATAGCCTCAAGGTGTAGATAATCTTCCACACTCAGCATTATTTGCTTCTTAACTAAACTCTCCACAGGTATTGTAAAACACTGCCCATAGTTTCCTAAAAGGAAAGTTCAATTTCTAAAATGCAATGGATCCTTATGAGTTGGACAGCTGAGATAATTTCTCATAAAACGTTCAAGCTTTAATAATTATTTTTCAATTAACGGTATGTGGCTTGGGAGAGTAAAGGAAGTTATTTACAGGGAACGCACAAATGCGTGGTGCTGAGACCTGCTCTGCATCCCCTCACACAAGCTCACCTCCAGCCACCACCCTGAAGTGGATGTGTCCTCGACAGGGCAGATGGGGACAGGAAGGTTAGTGCATAGTTGCCCATGGTTAAATAACAGTTAAGCACAGAGGCAAGAATGAAATCTGAGCTTCTGCCTCCAATAACAAAGCTCTTTCTTCCACGAGTTTGGCACTTTAGTACAACAGTAAAATCTACTCCTAACCTCCCATTCCTCTTTCAGAACTGGACTTTTATTGTTTTATATAATCATCTATAATTCCACAGAGCTAACATGCTACCTTATATTTCTACCTAGCATACGTCAAACTTTACTAAATTCAAAGTTCTATAAAACTAATTTTGTTTTAAAGACAATTTTTCCTTCTTATCTTTAAAAATACAGATATAAAACAACACAATGCCAGTTTAAGCCTTCAGGATTCCATGGCTAAAATCAAAAGAGGGAAAGAAAAGGATACAGTGTTATTTCCTCTGTATTGCTGGCCAATCCTATCTCTGGGAAGAACTTACTAGCAATAAAATTTCTTTGGCACCTTAATGCAGGAGCATATTTTTCTATTACTCAATATCTGATTCTGCATCTGTGAGAAGTGAGGTGTGAACCATAGAGAGTGAATAAATTAAAACAGTAAGGCTCTATACAGAAATCTACCACCAAGTAAGAGTTCTCTGACTCATTCTGAAATGGGTCTCTCCCACAGAACCATTCTTTATAAAAATAAGGGAAAGATTACGGCTACGACTTCCGAAATTTGTATTCTAGCAAGGGGCAATACACCTTCACCTGGGGCTATCTGGCCGAGAATCCACAGTCTGGGTTTCTCTTTATAGGTGTCAATACCACAGGATTGAGGATAGCCACAATAATAATGGCTGTCTAAAAAAGACCTAACAGCAAATACCTGTGCTCTAACTCGTTGTCTGTCCAGGAAAATGTTGCATACAAATAACCAATGAGCAAGTTTGTGTTTCTGAGTCTCATGAATACAAGACAGAACAGCAGGTCCCATGTTTACCTAGGCGCCCTATACATTCAGATGACCAGCGGAACACAGATCTGAGCTGTCCATTTTCATGTCTCGAGGCCTTTATCTCTGTGGTTAGCTCCTAATGGCAAGCTTCATGCAGGCATCCGAAGCAAAGGGGCAAAAGACCTTTCAAAGACTAGGAAGGTAAGCTGCCTGTAAGTGTTTGTATTGTGCTTATAAAAGCTCTAGGTGGTGAGTCATTAAGACTCACACAGCAGGAATCGATCAAATCAATAAAGAAATATGAATAAAATGCAATTCTATTGCAAAGAAAAAGAAATCAAATATATGGGAAAATTCCAGGCATTCTATTATTGTTTTAAAAATCATACGAAGTAACCATTACTGGTCATTAAATATATAAATGAATGAATAATTTAATGTATCAGCCTCATTTAAAAGAAATGTGCCCTAAGTCACCTGCCTACAAATGATGCCTCGGGAAATCAGATCCAATTCAGTCTGATCGCTAACCTCCTGGCAGCTTTGTAGTATATGCAACGAAGAGTTAATACCTCTCAACTCTTCCCCACATACAATATGCTAACTTTAATCAGTTTCCCTTTTTAATCCTGTTGTTTACTAGGACATTTTTGTATTCCAAAGCCAAATTAATAGAATTTGGTTTTCCCCACATTCCATATAATGAAATCTTTGCCACCCCACAACTAATTAGTAAGTGTTCACATCTCTTATCACAACTCCTACAGAGAGAAGAAATGGGAGCTACTTTGGCATTCTGGATCCTTTTATACTTTACAGGCTGGTGAATTTTTTTATCCCTCAATACAAATATGAGGCCAAGTAATTTTTCTATTTTTACTGTAATGCATCAGCTTTCATCTGGCTGCTAGTAATGGATGAAGACTACAAAGAATGTTATTAAAAGATCTCACTGGCACACAAATGAGCTGCTTCAGAATAGTGCCTCATCCAGATCTCTGAAGATGCAGATAAAGAGGATTCTTTCCTCCAGGACTGTTCACAGGGTGCCTGGAGCACTGAAAGGGGTTCCCTTTCACACCGCAAATCCTTTGTAATTAAAGCTCTAAGAGACTGGTTCCACCACCATCTTTTCTCCGCTTCTGAGGTGACTCCGTAGATAAAAACGCAGCCCCTGGGGCTGCCTTTAGGGGCTGAATTTCCCACACAATGTGCTAAAAATGACTGAAAAGCTACAGGTGTAATGTATCATTTATATTCTTTTTTTTATAAAGGGCAACTAAGTCAATAAACAGCTCTTTCAATTTTTAAATGCACATATTTCCAGCTCCATGGATATTAACTTAAAACCCTACAGAAAAATATAAATTTGAAGAAAAACTGTAAGGCTGAAAAGCAGTTCATCTTAAGATGTTTTTATAGGTTTTATATGGTCTAGGTTTTTTTTTTTTTTTAAGTTTAATCACAGTGAAACCTGCTTCACTTCCTAGATTGATAATTTTTTTAAAATTATTTATTTATTTATTTATTTATTTATTTATTTATTTAGAGAGAGGGGAAAGGAGAAAGAGAGGGAGAGAGAAACATCACTGTGTGGTTGCCTCTCACTCACGCCCCCAACTGGGGACCTGACGTGCAACCTAATCATGTGCCCTGACTGGGAATCAAACCAGCGACACCTGGTTCGCAGGCCGACGCTCAATCCACTGAGCAATAGCAGCCAGGGCCCTAGATTGATAATTTTTTTAAATTACTACACTTTTAACAACAAAATTAGTTAAAAACATTTTAACTTGTCTATTTAAAATGAAAGAAAAATAAATCTGTCTATAGGTGGCAGCTTTATATATATACATTGGGTTAGCCAAAAAGTCGTATGGATTTTTCCACATTTTTCATTTTCACCAATAACTTTATTGATTTGGATATTTGGAGTATGTTGGCTATCTCCTTCGTGGTATAATGTTGATTGTTCTCAATTAAAGTCTCAATTTGATCGCTATCGACTTCAACCGGTCTACCAGACTGTGGAGTATTGCACAGCGAGAATACCCTAGCATGGAACTTTCCAAATCACTCTTCATACACTGCACAAATCTTACTCTGTGTTTCAGTTTGCATTTTTACTTTTCTTGAAATAATAAAGCATAATATGCCAAAAATGTTGCTTATTTTCTTCCATCTTCAATATTAAAATGGCTACATAGATTTTGATAAGTTTTTTTTTAAATGCACGCTGATATGACAGCTGTCACAATACAATCGAACAAAATAGTTTCAAATGAAGTTAAAAACAACTAAGGGCTGGCTACTAGAGCCACCTTACAAAAAAAACCACAAAAAAACCTAAGAACTTTTTGGCCAACCCAAAAGTTAAGGAAGCCACACTAATTGATCACTTTAAAACTCTTTCATTCATAGGGGTCCTCAAATAGGCATGGAAAGGGGTGCTTACTCCCCAAAGTAGCCTTTGGCAGAAGAATGATGCTGGGAAATGAGAAAAACTGCAATGCGAAGACATAAAAGCAAAACTGGGTTGGATAAGATGAGAGGATGAGTAGTTCGTCCTCATACATTTACCATGGAAACTCTTTACTGGAAAGAATCACAGATTTAAGGCAGAATGAGAGGTTCCTGAACTCCCACTGGTGTTTCTGACCTAGAGGTAGGAAAAACGAAGGGACAAAGGAAGACATTAAACTATCCCATGAGAGCAGAGGTATTGCTTTCTGATGGAAGAGATGGGCTCGCAACAGAGGTCACACAGGTGGGGAGGATAACGCTAAATACTAACCCTAGACAGGCTGTGGATTAAGCCCAGGGTTTTCAACATCCAGACTCACCACGAGAAGAAATATTTAAACAATAAACGAAAATGTTTAGCATGATCATCTCTGGAGGGCCAACTCTGTCATTTCCGGATTTTCTACAAAAGTATTATTTTTATTATCAGAAAAAGCAAATTAAAATATTTCTTCTTAAAGATGTATTTATCACTTCTTTTAAATATTCTTTTGGCAAGGTCACTTTCCTAATTTTTTAAGAGTTTTTGATTTAAAAAGATTAATTCTAATACAATATGTTTTAGCACATCTGAAACATGCCCATTTATCCTGCACTAACATAAAACTAGGTGCCATCATTCAGTGGGTGCAGCAGGCCAATGAAGGCTGAGGAGCAGCAGAGGATGATGCCCAAATCACTGAGATGGGGCTCTGGTAAAAGTGTATATTCCCTAGACCTACCTGCAGGTGTAGAGAATCTCAGGTGCAGATGCCTGGGTTCCACACCTACCAATTGAACCAGAATCTCTGGTGGCAATTCCTAGGCACAGGTAAGTTTTAAAAGCTACCCAAGGATGCTAAAACGCAGGCTGAATAGAGAACAGTGCTTTCTGCACTTTTAATATGAACCCAGGTGATTCTTAGACTAAAGTTTTCTAACCACTGGCCTACAAGGAAATTAACAGTCCTAAAGCTATGGAGTGACTGCATTTGGAGACAGAAATGACAAATAGTTAACAAGACCTGATCCAGGCCATCGGTTTGTATTTATTTTGATTGCTGATACAAAATCAGCCAAGCAATCTTACTGGTTTTTACACTTCATAAATTTATATGCCATTTTGTTTTTGCTGGTATATGCAAAAGGTACATGCAAGCTATATGTTTTTTTTAATTTTAGCAAGATCTTCACTTCAATAATATAGAATATTCATTACAAGCTTTATTTCACAATAGATATGTTCTTCCATCTCAGTCATGCTCAATCTTGTTTACACTAGAATGTTAAGTAATAATTGGTGGAAAGAGTACTATTCACCTACATTAGTAATGATTATTACTGAAACAACGTTGGGAACATCTTACTTCCTTCAAGTTGAGGCAATCTTATTTCCTCTTCTTTCCAAAGAAGCACCTCCTATAAACTGAATATGAGACTGACCAGCTGCCTGCTGCACTAAAGAGCCAGGTTTCCTTTAAATTAAAATGGGCTTCCAATGAGGAGAGGACACTTGAAGAGGAAGAGAAAGAGGAGTGATCAAGAAAGGAGGAAAAATAAAACCTGTTAATTATAATTCTTAGGCTACCTTTGGTTCTTGCTGTAATGCCAGCTCCAATCTGATCACCCAACTTGCCCTTGCCCATTGCTTTCGATTCGATTCCACAGAAACTGCTGAGCACTTAGCCCTGAGTTGGGGTCTTGGTCAGCAAGAGGTATCAGATACATCAAAATCTTACTGTTTTTTAAAAAGCCCGAATTACCAAACTTCTTATTTACCCAATCCCAAATATCAAGAAAACCTGTCAAATCCTTTCAAATAACATCTTTAATATAGACTTTTCTCCTTGGCAGCCCTGTTGAACTTCCTCCTGAGTGGAACGAGAGTAGATTCAGCAGTGAGATCAAGTGGATTTCAAGCGTCCTCCATCAAATTCAGTCCATGATCTATTCAATACAATCTCAAAACTAAGAACTAGGAACACAGCATTTTCATAGCTTGGGAAACACTGGTTATGAAAAGAACAAAAATAGTAACAAAGTAAGGGCACAGACTATAACCTCCTATTGTTATCCCCAGCTAGAGTCTTGGCAAGTTTGAAATTGAGAGGCTATTTCTTTCTAAGGAATAAAATATTTTCAGTAGTTCCCTAGTAAAACACTAAGGACAGTCACATCCTAAGCTGTCCTGACTCTCAAGCCTCACTTTTACTCCCGCAACACAAGCTTCAGTAGTCATGGCCTATTGAGTGGTGCACCATTTTCTAAAAGGTCCACGCCCTTGCATGTGCGCGGCTGATTCTAGAAGCTTCCAACCCACCCACTTTCTCCAAGCACTATTAGCCCTTATGCTCCAAAACAGCTCTGATACCACCTGCACTCCAATGGGTTTTCCCTCCCCACCAAAAGAGTCTCTGTTGGGCAACAAGTGCACTTGTGCAGCACATTCATCTATCAAGTACATCTCACTGTACTGGCAGTAATATTTGCTTCTGAGAGTCTCTGCTACCAGATACAAGACTCTCAAAGGCAAGAACAGGTTTTTACTTACCCTCTACAAGAAGTCTATCTCAAACCTAAGGTGCCTAAAAGTGAACTCCTGAGCTTTCTTCCCCAAACCAGGACATCTCCAAGTCTTCCCCTAATGGCCAACCCAGTTTTCCAGGGTCTTAGGCCAAAGAAAATACAACTCCACATTAAGTCCTTTCAGTAAACCCTGTGGCTTTTCCTTCAAAATACATCAGGCTTGTGACCACTCCATTCCTCCACCCCTTCACATCCTTTACTGCCTCCATGTCGGTCACAGTTACCCTGTCCAGCCCACCGTCCCTGCTTGCCCAGTTACTCCAGTATCCTCCTGACTGGTATCCCTCTGTTTGCCCTTACACTCTCTGTAGTGTTTTCCATAAACAGCCAGGTGGATCCTTTTAGAATACAAGGTCTGTCCAGAAAGTATCCAGCCACATAATAGAAACATTTATTGAAGAAGATACAAGAATATTGTACATAGGACAATGACGCCTCAGTCCCCTTCAAAGTAGGTACCTTGGGACCTCCCATAGTTCCAATTGCCATCAGCTGCCCTGTCGTATTTTCCTGGATCTCATCTACGGTCTGAAACTACTTCCCTTTCAAAGATGATTGTAGTTTTGGGAAAAGCCAGAAGTTGCAGGGCGACTAAGCTGTGGGGGATGGGGAGCTGAGTCACCTGGGCGATTTGATGTTTCACCAAAAACCTGCATGAAACATGATGTATGAGTTGGCGCATTGTAAGTTAAGTTGCCAATCATCAGTTGCCCATAGCTGCAGCCTTCTGATTCATCCCAATAGATTCCATGGAGGAATGTTCAAGCTTAACACAAAATCTGATGCAAATTTGTTGCTCTACTCACTCGGTCATTGTAAATGTGACGGCCACACAGTGCATGTGCTCACTCAACAGCATCTATCACCCCCACTGAATAATACAGTGAAGTCGTCATTGTTCATGCATGTGCATTCCAGTCCACTCTCCTTGGCTGCTACGTTACACTGATGTCACACGAACTGTCCTCGTTATATTACCAATAGCTGGACTTTTTCTGGACAGACCTCATATAAATCAAATTATATCACCTTTCCACTCAAAATTCTCCAATAATTCCTCATTTCACAATGAGTAAATTGTAGTTGTTATATCTACCCCCCGCCCCCCCCCCAAAAATGCTGGACAAATGCTCCCCCATCTTCTTCTTCTCTCCCAATTACCCACTTTGGCAGCCTTCCAACCTCTCCTGACACAGCAGGACTCCCACCCACGGCCTGTTATTCCTGCCTGGAATGTTCTCCCCCACCCCGATAGTTCCCTGGCCTCATTCATGTCTTCACTCAAATTGACCTTCTTAATGAGGCCTTCCCTGTCAATCCCCTCCACTCCATAGCCTCTTTTCCTGCTCTGTTTTTTTCTATAACACTTATCACTGTTCAATATATGAAATATTTCATTTCACTTACTTACTTGGTTTTTCATCTGTCTCTTCCCAGTAGAATCTTAAAGCACCATGAGCGCAGGGATTTTTTAGCTGTAATAGTTACTGTTGTATCTCCACTGTCCAAAAGAGTATCTAGCACAGAGCAGGTACTCAATATTTGCTATTGAGTATATGAACTCAGCTTTGAGTCTTCAGGCCCGTGAACAGTGAGTGCCAGGCACTTAACAGGTGCTCATTAGATTATATTTGCTGAATTAGGACACCCATCTGCTAAACTTCTGGAATGCTATTTGAAATTGTGCTGTCCATTACAGTTAATTTTTATGCAAAATGGCACTATAATTGACATGCTTATTACAATTCCTAGAATCATTTTTCACAGAAGACAGCTCAATCTAGTGAAAAGAGCTTGGGCACTGATACCAAACCTGGGCTCTACCATGGGTGGTGTGATCTCGCAAATATCAGGTTCTTTATCTTTAAGTGAGCTAACATGTACCGTAGAAGGCTATACTAAGGATTGCAGATGATATGTAGAAAATATCTGGCATGTAGCAGATCCCCAATGAATTACAGCTATTATTATCATTGTTTTTCTTATTAGTTTCTCAGAATGGTCTTAAGAAATTGCCAATGTGGACTATTCTTTAACAGAACAAGAGGTGGGACAAAAGCCCAGATTTAAAAGAACACTTGGTCCACTGTGGGAGGAAGGTATATCCAGGTCCATGACCAGAAAAAGCATGGTCACTGTTATCTCCAGTGCTGATACCTTGGAAATCAGGAAGGACTGGAACCTGTTCCTCCAGACATATTGTAGAGTCACAGAAGTCTCTTCAATTGGGATGGATTTCTGTAGGCCTCTCTGGACAAGGCTAAGAGACAACATGAAGGTCTCTATATTCGAGGCCTTAAGAACTGCTGAGAATCACCCTCCCTCCTCTAGTTCACTTTTAAGGATGTCCCCCACATGCATGACACTTCCAGGAGAGTTTGGCTACTGGGGCTGAATAAGGCTCAGCCACAGCCCACCCCACCCTTGACCAGAATTAAAAGCACTTGTACATTAAGTAATACATTGTCCTCTATCTCATGCAGAATGTTCTGCTCCACATTATTTAAAAGAGGGCTGTAAAATCAGATAGGCAAAAGTGTCTATTATCCAGAAAAGCACTTTAAAGAATGACCCATCCATCCCACGTTGTGACCCTGAAGTCCCTTGTAGTATTTCCCTTATGACAAGGATCTGCCACAGGAAGATTACTTACTGCTTGTCTAAACTCACATAAACAAACAAACAAGCAAACAAAAAACAGCGCAACCAAAGGACACAGAAAATATCAGTGTGAGATCCAAGAGGCACCACATAACCCTTCTATTTAGCATTAACAATTTGGCATATGCCTTGTCTCTTTCAAAAGGAGATTAACAATAAAGGGCATTATTATTTAAAATGAAAGACATTAACAAGCACTGTTAATCACTTTCGCCATTGGTATCAGTCGATTATCCCCTACAAAGTGTTAAAATCTAACAGATTATACTAAAATTTTAGCTCTGTCACTTACCAGCTTTGTGAACTGAAGTTACTAAAATTCTATGCAGATGAATTTTTATCACTTGTAAAATGCAGATAAAACACGTCTTATGATTTGAGAATTAAGTAAAATATCGCACATTTATTATAATACAACAGACATGGCACTCAATGAATGAGCCATTCTTCTTATTACTATCTCCTGGCTACAGTTTATTCCAATATTAATGAGGAAAGAAACATGAACATTTTGTTAAAATCCAATGGTGATTCGGTCTAAGTTCCTTAAAACTTATGAAATATTACCTCCTCTTTCAGACTTTTATAGGCCTTAAGGATTGCTAGTGCTATATAATAATTAATAAATAATTAAGGGACAGGTTGAACTCTCTATTTGCCACTGTGTCAGAAAAATCACAGCAGCATCCATCATGTATGTAAACTTGTCATTTTCAATAATGTGTTTACATGAACACTATTGAAAATCTGAGTTTGGGAGATAATTATCTTACCCTAGGACTCACTCAGGAGGGAGATACGGAAAGAGTTCAGACAAAGGTTACATGGAACAATGATGCCCTCAGTAAACCAAGAAGACAATGAAATGGGTATCAAGGAACCATGACTATACAAACGTAATTACTAGAGCCTAATTCTTATCTGATCCTATAAATATTTTGTCTTCATTTAGTTTTCAGAAGGCATGATTAGAACAAAAATGCTCCACTTTCCAAGCTATGTTCTCTCCTGTGATAGGAAAAAAAAAATTAACTACAGTATAATTTTTATATTAACATTGTCCAATACAGAAGATGTATCTCACACTGAAATATCTTGTTTTTCTAAAATTTGTGCTAAGTATTTGTTTCCATTTTTCCATTCCATCACATATTTCCTCATCACCTATCACAATGTATCTGCTTCTGATGTATAACAGCATCTAATAAGAACTACAGGTATTTGATGTGTCCATTTTTAATAAGTCTGATAAGCAACACGCAGATCAGTTACACAGAGATTACATATAAACATTTAAAAAGCACATTGTGCTTAACAGCAAGAACAAAGATATTTAGAGGTTTCTTCTAATCAGCCTTGGAGTACTGAACAGTCTCTCATGTCACAAAGACCAATTTAAAAAGGACTAGATTTCAGAGTTTAGTCAGACCTATGCTCCTGAAGGTAATGAAAGAAACAATTTTCATAATCAGAGACCAGCTATGCTGAGCAATTCTTTATAAACATGCAAACTGCTTTGCATTTGCCTGAGAGGATGCCTTCGCTCTGAGAAGAGAAAATAAGACAGAGGACATCTAAGGAGGCCAGCCCCAGTGTCAGAGGAGGGCTCAGGTCCGCACCTGGCCCAAACCACCCCCATCCTGACCTCCCAAAGTGAGCATTCATTCCTTGAGTTGAATATTGAATCTTAAAGGACACACCAAGGCATCCAATCCTGGTGACACAAGGACATTGGCAGCTGCCTAGGATAGCAGGGGTCGAAGGAAGAGAGTTAAATGTGGTAAAAGGGGGAAAATGATTGGAAATTTAAATGGGAGTGAGACATTAATCTTTCAATTTCACAGTTTGCTACTTTAGAATCACTAACCTAAAAGGTATCGAAGGAGATCAAAAAGTAAAGTCTGCAGGCCGGTAACAGGATATGCTTAAACCAGAGGTACTAGCTCACACAAAGAAACCATGGAATAGGCCTCAAATTGCTCTGCTCACTTTCTTTTCCAAAGCACTTTGAGTAGATTTCTACTAATAAAGTTTTTGTTGCTTTGCTATTATTCTGCCTTGTTTTGGTAAGGTAATTATTCTAATATTTCTCTTTATAATTGGCCTTTATTGATAAACATTCACTCCCTTAGGCTATCATTCAGTAACATTTAGATACCTTGAGCCTGAGACTCTGATACCTTGTTTTTGATTTGGATTATTAGTTTTTAACCATTGAACAACATGTAATATACTATAATTATTAAAATAACTAAATACATACAAACAAGTCATTTATAGCTAACCATTAACCTAGACCAGGGTCAGGAGGTACCTGTATTTCTAGAACACACACTTACCCAATGCTACAGGTGAAGTATTTTAACATGGAAATCAGGGAAAGCTGGTATTGCCATATCAGTTTTAAAACGACAGTTGAGGGCTTGTACTTATGAAAAAGAACTATTTACACACTAGGAAAGGCACTCGCGTGATGTAACTATATATGTATTGTCTAATTTTATTATAAAACTAGTATTGGGGACTTAGGGAATACCTGTGTCTGTAATATATCTAACAGGTGCCACGTCATGCAGTCAGAAGGGACATGATCTGACACACTATGCTTATTAATGGTGTTCAGAGGGCCTAGAGGTTCCAACTTTCTCCTTAGGTACCAGGTGAAGCCTCATCCCTTACAGAAACTAAGCTCAATTTCCAGGCAATGAGGAGCCCCTCATCTGAGCTCAGGAGCAGTTCTCAAATTCTTAGATCACCAGCTACACTGCCCTGCCAGTACTCAGTGCCCAACCTAACCACAGGCTCTTCTTTAGTAGGGAGCTGGCAATTTTCAGCTTTTTATTCCAGTACCTAGAACACAGCTCTCATATTTGTTCCACAAATATATGCTGAATAAATTAAGTTTTATTTATTTTTTAATATGCTTCATTGATTATGCTGTTACAGTTGTCCCAATTTCTTTTCCCTTTGTTCCCCTCCACCCAGTGACTCCCACCCTTCAGTTGCCCCCCACTTAGTCCATGCCCATTGGTTGTGTATACAGTTCTTCTCACACATTCCTGTGTACTCCACTCCCTCCTACTAGGCTTCTTAATTCCTGTACCATCTCTCTCCTTTTCTTCCCTTCCCTCTCCCCACTGACCTCCCTCCAAAATGTTCCCCATATCTATAATTCTTTTCTCACTCTCATTGCCTACTTAGTTTGCCTTTGTTTCGATTCCCTAGCTTCTGTTGTTGGTTGTTGTGATAGTTTTCATTTTAATGCTCATAGTTTTGATCCTCTTTCTCCTAAACAAGTTCCTTTAACATTTCATATAACAGTGGTTTGGATCTGATGAACTCCTTCAGCTTTACTTTGTCCTGGAAGCACTTTCTCTGCCCTTCTATTTTGAATGACAGCTTTGCTGGACAGAGTAATCGTGGTTGTAGGTTTTTGCTTTGCATTACTTTGAATATATCTTGCCAGTCCCTTCTTTCCTGCAGTCTCCTTTGAGAAATCAGCTGATAAATCTTGTTGGGACTCCTTTGTATGTAATTCTCTTCTTCTCTCTTGCTGCTTTTAAGATTCTCTCTTTATCCTTAATTTTTGACATTTTGATTCTAATGTGTCTTGGTGTGGTTCTCCCTGGGTCCAGTTTTTTTTTTTTGCAACTCTCTGTGCTTCCCAAGTTAAGGAAGTTCTGCTTCATTATTTTTTCACATAATTTTTCAATTTCCAGTTCTTCTTCTTCACCTTCTGGCAATCCTATGATTTGAATGTTGGCACGCTTATAACTGTCCCATAGGTTTCCGAGCCTCGCCTCATTTTCCTCACTTTTCGTTTCCTCTTTCTGCACTGGTGGACTATTTGTTCCTTCCCTATGTTCTGATTTGTTGATTTGATCCCTGCTTTTCTTTCCCTCACCACTAGGTTTGTATGTGTTTTGATTCATTTCAGCAGGGCTAGCCTTCATTCCTTTCCCATCTTGTTTAAGATCTGCTGTTAGGTCTGTAAGCATTCATATAACCAAAGCTCTGAATTGTGCCTCAGAAAGATTTCCTATCTGCTGAGCCATTAGATATTTGCTGTCTGGTCAGCTATGTCACTGGAATCTCTATCATGATCTGTGCCATCTTGACAGTTTTGTGTTTACCTTTGCTTCCTGGGGGGGCTGTCACACCTCCTATGCTATAGGGGGCGGAGCCCCGTACACTCGTCACAACTGGGCAACCCTTCTCACCACACTGTGGTGTTTTGCGTGGGGGCGGGGGTCCAAGATGGATTCTTGCTGTTCACTCTCTGTTGATAGACCGGTAGCATCCTCCTCCGTCCCCATGCCCTCTGGCCCTCACAGTCCGAGGCAAAGGGGGTCTGCCTTCCCTGGCATTGGAATCGCAAGCTGACAGGTCTGGTCTGCAGTCGGCGGTGCTCCCCAGGCCCTTCTCACCTCCCCTTAAATACGGGTGTCTGTGCTTATCGCCGCCTGTCATTATAGCTCCACTGGCAGCACAGCTTGACCTCTCCGCCCCGGCTTCGCCCCTCCTACCTGTCCAGACGAGCACCACTGCTTTATAACTTCATACATTGGACTTCTATGTAGCTTTATTTTCTGGAACTTCTGGTTATTTCTGGTTTTGCAGTAGTTGTATTCCTTCTTAGTTGCGGAGGGAAATGGAGCGTGTCAGTCTAGACCTCCATCTTGACCAGAAGCTGTCTCCTCATCTTGACAGGCTCCAGGGTTTGTTTGCTTCTGTGCCTTAGGTAGAGCAGTTGCTCTTGTTATGTTGTAAGGGGTGGAGCCTTAGGTATTCGTCAGAACAGGGCAACCTGTTTCATATGTTGTGGTGCTGTATGTGGGGCAGGGGTCTGAGAGGGAACAATGCTGCTTGCTAAGCACTTGCCCCTTTTCCAGGCACTTCTCCCATTTCCGTATGGGACTGCTGCCTCTCTAGCTGTTGCCTGGACCATCGTTCCCAGAGTGGGTGGGTCTGTGGGTGTTCTAGGACCATGTGGGCCCTTTAAACAAGCAGCCTCTGCTGAGAGATCGGCAGTTTCTGCCTCTGCCCCAACCCCCATTGGTTTGCACAGTCAGAGGCAATGAGACTTGATTTTCCCCGGTGCTGGGACCATGAGCTGCGCGGTCTGGTGAGGAGCTGGGAATGCTCCCCAGGTGTCCCTCCTGACTTTTTCAAACGTGTAACTGCTTTCTGCCGGCCTGCTGCTGTCACCACCACCACACTGCATCCTCTCTGCCCTGGATTAGCCCTTCCTACCTGTCTGGATGAGCATTTCTTCTTTATATCTTTGTTGGACTTCCATGCAGCTCAATTTTCTGGAACTTCTGGTTGTCTCTAGTTTTGAGGCAGTTGTACTCCTTCTCAGTTGTGGGGGGAGACGCAGCATGTCTGTCTACGCCTCCATCTTAGCCGGAATTTCAATAACAAACTTTTAATATACTTAAAACCTATTCTACTGCATTACATTTATAACTTAGAAGTCTGTCTCTTTCTCTAAACTCTAATTTCCTTGAAAGGAAAGACTATAACTGAATTCAATTCTATTTTTCAAGCCTAGAAGAGTATTTGGAATTCAGAAGGTGCTCAATAGATGCCTGCTGGATAAACCAGTCAATAGTTTTATATTTTAAAATGCCCCATCACCCTAAAATTTTATAAGATAAAAATTATGAAATTCAGATCAATACTTTTTACTTAAATGCTAGCTTCATTCACCTATTCATTTAGGAGAGAAATAAACAAGGAATAAAAAATTCATTGTAGGCATCATTGTTCTAAAAAAAAGGAAAAGTATTTGAAATAACCATACTGTGTATTGTCCTTTCCATCAAGTGTGCAATAATTTAGCTCTACAACCCGTCAGCATTCCAGAAGTGCTGGGATACCTTTTTGGTGACCCCCAGTGCTTACTCGTCAAGGACCCTCCACATCCCAAACTTCCAGAAACACAGAGAACACCTTCTATGTAGAAATGGATGCCATGAACAGGGCTGAAAGATCACAGGGAACCATTTTGCTAGAGATTAAGAATGTATTTTTAAAAGCCTATACCCAAATCACTTCAAAAGATTTCTGAATAAAGTAGTATTTAAGAATATTACTTGTTCTCCCTTGTCAATAAGATGATGAGAGCATGTGGAGTTAGAATTTTCTGGTCAAATTTAGCAATACAAAAAAAAAAAAAAGTTTTACAATAAGTAGAGGACAATTGGACTGGATTATATTGCCCAGTTGGTTGTTCCTTCATCTAACAACACCACACAATGTGTTAACACTGGCAACATAATGATGAAAGAAGAAAGACATTGATATAAGTTCCCACTCTCAAAGAAGTCATAGTCTAGAAGGACCACAGACAAGCAAACAGTTATAAGAAGAATGCCATGAGATGGGGAAGGAGGGGCACTCGAGATAAGACTGGGGAGACTAGGAATTCCTTTGAAGAGAGTGAAATCTGAGACCCAAAGAAGATACAAGGTGAAGAGTGTCTCGGTTTGGATAAGGGGCTGGGGTTGGTAAGGCAGAGGAGACTAGAGGGGCAATCAGGACTCAGTTCACAAAAGGAACTCATCAACACTTAGCGGAAGCAGGAGAGGACAAGTTATAGAGGTTTTTAGGCCTGGAGTAGTAATGTCCGGTTGGTATGTCAGGCACATCATATTGGCTGAACAGTAGAGAATGGATTAGGGAGAGAACCAGGGTTGAATGTAAAGACCAGTGAGGAATGTGGTCAACGATCCAGGATAAAGATGAAGGCCTGAATAACTGTAATGGTGTAAAAATGGAGACGAGTTTTGGGGCAGCAGAGAGAATGGGGAGCTTTATACCTCCCCATTATCTCCATCATAAGTCACCTTCCTCCCCATCCCACCCCCAAAACTATAATCTAAGTTGGCTGGCTACGCAAATACAGATACAGGATAAATCCTCTAATTCCTTATCTCCAGAGAGTTGACCTGGTTATGTCCCACTTATATAAAAATGCTGGACCCACTAGAAAGGGGACAAGAGTGCATTCTACTGAGAGATGATCCACAGAATACTATGGGACAAGGAACAGGGCATCAAGCAGAGCACCTGGGCATTGGTGGAGAGTGTATGCAGTTCTCTTGGTTGGAGAACACAACTATGAGAGTTAACAGTGCTCTCTTAGGAGAATTTCTGGGTATCCTCTTTCTAGGCACATAGTAGGATTGCACATCCATGTCAGTATGAGTCCCTCAGTTATTACTGTGAACAAAGACCTCTAGCCAAACCACAAGGCACATATAGCTGAAGCAAGAAGTGAATCTTTGCCATTTTTAAGTCACAGAGACTTGGGGTTGTTATAGCAGCATAACCTTGTCCATCCTGACTGACCTGGAGAAGGCCGTATGTCTAGCAATGAGAGAAAAGAAAGGGAAGTGTTTGTGCTGTGTTTAAATGGCCTAGAAACGCCACAGCCAGCATGGCTCAGTTGCTTGGGGGTCACCCTGCAAACCGAAAGGTCTCTGGTTCAAGTCCTAGTTGTGATGTTTCTCTCCTTCCCTTTCCCTTTCTCTAAAATAAAAAATAAAATTAAAAGAAAAAAAAAAAGAAACCTAGAAAAATGAAAGGTAAGATGACCAATTAAATTGAAGGTTAGAAAATGGAGAAAGACTGGGTGGGATAAAGTAGGTTTATTGTAAAACAAGAGTTTATTCTTTTATTCTCGTATTATTATTTATTTATTCTTATATTATATTCCATATGAGCAACTGTAAACCTACTTTTGCTATACTTTGTATTTATGGAGCACCTCCTCTGTGACTATGTCAGGAAACTGCTATCACACCAAACAATACAGAGAGGTTAAAAGTAATAACCCCCTGTTAGAACACAGGCTGAGTGGGTATTTTATAGACATAGAATGAGTCCATATTCTGTTAGAACACATGCTTAGTTAGTATTCTTTAAATATAGACTGAGTCCATATTCTGTTAGAACACAGGCTGAGTGAGTATTCTGTTAGAACACATGCTTAGTTAGTATTCTTTAAATATAGACTGAGTCCATATTCTGTTAGAACACAGGCTGAGTGAGTATTCTGTAAGAACACAGGCTGAGTAGGTATTCTTTAAACATAGACTGAGTCCATATTTCGTTAGAACCAAGGCTGAGTCGGTATTCTTTAAACATAGACTGAGTCCATATTCTGTTAGAACACAGACTGAGTGAGTATTCTTTAAACATAGACTGAGTCCATATTTCATTAGAACCAAGGCTGAGTCGGTATTCTTTAAAGATAGACTGAGTCCATATTTTGTTAGAACACAGGCTGAGTGAGTATTCTTTAAACACAGAGTGAGTCCATATTCTGTTAGAACACAGACTGAGTCCATATTCTGTTAGAACACAGACTGAGTGGGTATTCTTTAAACAAAGACTGAGTCCATATTCTGTTGGAACACAGGCTGAGTGAGTATTCTGTTAGAACACAGGCTGAGTGAGTATTCATTAAACAAAGACTGAGTCCATATTCTGCTAGAACACAGGCTGAGTGAGTATTCTGTTAGAACACAGGCTGAGTGAGTATTCTTTAAACATAGACTGAGTCCATATTCTGTTAGAAAAAAAAAAAAAAGAGTAATAACCCTACAGTCAGACTGCTTGGGTTCAATTGGCTCCATCATTGATTAGCTGTGTAACTCTCGGTTAGTTACTTAATGTCTCTGAATCTTAGTTTAGTGAATAGAGATATTAATCATATCTGCATATCTACCTGCTTATGAGGATTAAATGAGATAATTCATATTATCTCTGGTATATATAAGTACATATTAATTACTCAAACATTAGTCACTATTTATCATATATACGTTTTAGATTCCTAAATTCAGTATGTATAGATTATGTCTTATAGTAATCATGGCTTATCCAAAGTAGAAAAATCAAGATAATTTTAATGTATGTCCTAACAGAAACCTGATGATAAAGTGATACAGCAAATGTGAAATCCACATTAATAAAAAAAATAGTGATGACTTTGGTTTGGTTAATACAAAAACAAAAGCATAATTATAAGGTTACAAATGTGGAAGAAAATGAGCATTTTCCTCAGTATGTCTTGTGTATTAAATTACAAATCTTCAGAGCAACACAGCTGACATCAGCCCTTATGCAATGATTATTTCACTATGAAGCACTTGTCCTTCCTTCCTGCCCCAACCTAATTGAAATAGAGTGCCAGACGGCTGCTAACACAGTACCGTCCTCACCACTGATTACAGTGTAAGGTTCATTTTCCCTTTATAGGAACAAGAAAAGTTAAATTGATATACATTTTTATATCTGATGCCAGTCACTAATGCTGTACATGTTTTTGCACTTGTCATAAGAGTAATTTGAAAATGTAACCAAAATAAGATGCCACATTGTGTACACAGTAAAAATATATGTTATAATACGATTACTCATAAAATAAATTCCCTTTCTCCCATAAGCATTACAGTCCAATTGCAAATAATTATTTTTTTGTTTTCAAAGTTGTTTTCTTCTCTGTAAAAAATCAAGTACACAAACTGAGCATAGCTTGTATCAGATATTATTAATGTTTGCATCCATTTTAGTTTTATTAAGGAATATCAAAATACTAATGAAAGTTATAAAGAAACAATATATTTTCAAATGAACCTCATAAAAAATGCTGTTTGAGAAATGTATTTAAGAGTAATCATTAGCATTTTCTTTGTTTTGCTTTGATGCGCAAAGGTTTTTTTTTTTTTTTTTTTTTTTAACAGAAGGAATATTTCTCACACCATATGTTTCTGATAAGGTGAGACTTCCTTGGTCCTAGAATCAGTAAGTGCAGACAGGCACAGCTGCACCCACAGTATTCTGATATTCCAAATTACAGGTATATAACATCTACTTCCTATGCCATCTTTCAATCAACATTCATTGAATGGTCAAATATCTGAAACACATGATTCTGAACTACAAAAAGAATGTATTTGTTCTCTTCCTCAGAGCACTTTCTCAGCCAAGACTATCACAGTGATTGACCATCAATTTATTACTGCCTACACTAAGTGGGGAGATTTTCACAAGTGTCTAAAGCCAACATATGCTGGACAGTACACTTTATTTTATTCTATATGCATTCTGGCTCCCTGGAGCCCAAGGCAGACAGCTGTCATTTACATCCAGGCCTTCTGCTAACACTTTCTGTAACTCCCAAGGGGCTTCCCAGACTATAATTAGACCTTCCAGCTGCCACAGAGTACACTGATGGGTGGAACTGTTTTCTGCTTTATAGCATTCCCTAAAAAGTCATTTTAAAGATGGTACTGCTGGAATAACACTGTTTGGAATTCAGCTTAGAGACTAAATACGAATTTTTCAACCATTTGCCATGAAGAGGTCTGTTTTACAAGGAGGGAGCTTTTCTTTAAAATGAACTGAGTCAACCACATGAGCAGGGAATTGAGACCAAGCATAAAAAACAGGGAAGTGCAAAAACAATACTACAAACTTCCTAATTCAAAGGTGCAGAGAACATCAGTACTGAACCAGTTACAATAACTCTCACAGCCTTTTACGTAATTCTCCTTGCCACGCACCATCACCAGGGTGAACTGTAATGGCATAGCAAGAAGGAACTAACAGAGCAGGCAAAAATCTCACCCTGTTTCAAAATCAAGGCCAACAGGGCCAGAAAAGATAGCGTGCAAATCAAAGAAACACACAGTAAGCAAAAAAGTAAAAGAGGAAGCAGGCAATAAATTGGAGTCAGTCTTTAAAACAAAGAGAAGTCTGATTTTTAAGAAAATAAAAATACTTTCCAAGTGCAGAGCACCATCCACCACCCCTTCAATTCTGCTCCAAGTATTCCTGGAAACAAATGCCCAGAAACAGATTTTCTCAGCAGAGAAGGACCTGCTGTAATTGCAAAGGGAGGCCTGCACGTGGGTCATCCTCAAACTCAGGAAGTCACTGTTTCCCTGACTAGAAAAATGACTATTAACATGAACCGAAACTCAAGTGCCCATAAAAAGTCAGCTACTCCAAGAGCTAACTGACACAGGGCCCTGAGAGGGGGTAAGATGCTTTTACTAAAAAAGGTACAGCTGCTGCAGATGCTTCTGGTCTGTGGACCACACTCGGAGCCCAGGCCAGAGGTGCATCATCAAACCATCTATGCGTGTGCTCCTTCTGGGCAATGACGCTGGCCACAACTGGAAACTACTGTGTTCTTCAACTTGAAAGAACAAGATAACAACGAAGACCAAGGGCTCATCTATGTTGTGGGTTTTGGAAATGGAAAAGTTAAGACAAACTTAAGAGGAAATACTTGAAGGCAATATACATTTTTTAAACCTCTATCCACAGATACGTTTTTAAATTGATTTTAGAGAGAGAGGGAGAGAGAGGGATGTGAGAGAGAAATTTTGATCAGTTGCCTCCCATACACACCCAACCAGGGATCAAACCCCCAACCTAGGTATGAACCCAAATTCTTTCGGTGTACAGACTACATTGCAACAAACGGAGCCACCCGGTCAGTGCTGAAGGCAATATTTACTGAATGGATGTAAGGACCAGCTCTCTCACCCAACTGAGGACTCCTCCAATTATCTGTCTCTATGAAAGAAGCATTGGGGAATTACTCTTTCTCTTTCTCTTCTACTAACCAGTGACAGAATGTCTCAAGCCAGAAATCACAGTCAAGGAGAGACTAATAGGTCCACACTGGTACCTGAGATTATCAGTTATTTCCCACATGACTTTTCTCAATAAACTAAAGTTTATTTCTTCCAGTACAAAAAACCAATTTTTTGATGGAAATAATTGTCAGGGGGGGCTTACACTACCACAACTCCTTACACCCCAAACACTCAACACCGTGACCTTCCAGCACTCCTTTTTTCACAGCACATAGCTACACTATTGTCCTGGGTATCAGTTGGTACTAATTTAAGGAATGTAAACTCATTTTAATACTAGCCTAAGGAAAACAATAAAACAAATCTGTTTTTTTAACTCAGCAGTAAAATTTTTCACATTTATACTACTACATGTTTCGGTTAACAGAAATAATCAAAAGTTGATTATTACATAAAATCTGTGATGAGGATAGTTAAAACTAGATTATGGGACATGGCTAATGGCCAATTAATTATATTCCAAAATGCTACTTGCAAAATGATTATTCAGAGCCAAAAGTCCTGTTTTCCATGGAAATGATGTCTTAAGTTATAGTTAGGCATCAAGGACTGGCCATAAAGTCTTAAACCAGAATGCAAGAGAACAATATTTTAGTAGAACCCCTAAAACCAATGAGACTCCTCACACTGAGCACAGATTAGCTGTGGGAGAGCAGGACTAGATATTGCTCTAAAAACAAGTATATCATTTTGTCTTTTAGTTCATGGCTCTATCATCAAACATTTCAAGCAATCCTTGGCACAATTAGGCACTCAATATTTGCAAGTGAATTAATGAATGAATGAGAGGATACACTGACTGCAATCTGAGAGTCTGCTAGGATGAGGGTTTAGCATGGTACTATGGGAAGAAATACTTAAACCCAGGCCAAGGAAAGAGAAGAGGAGAAAGGGACAGGTAGCAATTGCTCCATCAGATGTTCTTGGAATGGCTTAAATGGACTTAAAAATTAGCATGATTTTTAAAATGAAGAAGTCTCCCTCTCACCTTGCTAGAGTCTCAGCATGCCTCCAGAGAACCCACGTCAAGTTTTTTTTTGGTATTCCCTCAGAAATGTCCTAGGCATAGTCAAGCACAAATATGTGTATAAATTCCTCCCCTTTAAACAAAAGAGAGGAAATCTTATACACACGGTTTGGCACCATGCTCTTCCTATCAATACCACCAGGCACGGCTACCTCTTTCCACCCTTCAAACACTTTCTCCTTTAAGATTCCTGACACCAGGTAGGTATTCCCCCTATCTCACTGACTGGTCTCATTTGGTCTGTAGACACTGGGTTCCTCAGAGCTCAATCAGTACAGCTATGCTCATCTCTATAGCTATGCTCATCTCTACCTACATCCAGTCTTTGAGAATTTAAATGATCTCCTGGTTCTAGATATACTAGTCACCATCACCCCTTATCTGAATCACTATACTGAGCTCCTAACAGGTGTCCCTGATCCTCTTTTCTCCTCCCCACGCATCTTCGAGAGTTCATCTCTTAAAGTATGAAATCAGGTCATATGTTCCTCTGCTCAGAAGCCCCCAATCATTCATTGCACTCAGGGAAGCCAAGTCAGTACCACACATGGCCTGGTTTCTTCTCAGGCCTCATTTTCTATTATTCTCCTTGCTACTCAAGCTGCACTGGCCTCCTTGCCATCCCTAAAGCCACCAGGAGCAGCCCCACCTCATACTCCACTGGAATGTGCTTCCCACCCATATCCATGTGCCTCCCTAGCTTCCATTCAGGGCTCTGCTCAGTGCAGCTCTTTTTCTAAAGCCTTCTCCAACTGCACTCTCTAAAAGTCCAACCCACCCTTCCTATTCCTCTCCCCTGCTTTATTTTGCTCCACAACACTTACCAGACCCCTCATATTCTATATTAGTTTTTGTTTATTTTCTGCTTGTCACCTCTAGAGTAGAACCTTCAGGATTGCAAGGACTTTTATCTGCTTGTTCCCTGCTCTGTCTCCAGTTCCCAGAATAATATCTAGCACTCAGTGATAGGCACTCAGTAAATATCTGTTGCATAAACTAATGAATGAGCAACATATTTTGAATGATATTTCTTAATAATTTTTTATTAGATAAAGTAATCTCCTTGCATTAAACACTGCCTGGCTGTCCGCTGTAGGGATGTAAAAATATTTACGCAGTTGGTCCCCTCCTGATGGACATTTAGGGTTTTCCCATTTTTCCGTTACTTAGAAACAACACTGCTACAAACATGGACAAGTATTTGCAGATAAAAAGGATCAAGTATTAAAATGAAAGATTTACGCTTTTTCTTTTGATATAAATACCTCAAAGATAAAAAGAATAAGCAGAAGCTCACTAAAATGTGTCTGAGCCATTTGTTCAGCAAATTAGCATGCAATCTGCTTGGCAAAGACATCAGCTTGGATGTGTGTCAAGCGACATCCTGCAGTAAATTATTACAATAAAATTATAGGGTTGATAAGAGAGAAAAATTGCAGGGAAACGACTCACTCTAAGCTTCGAAGACAGGAAAACATGACTAAAACAACAACAAATCCTCAACAGTTGTTCTTTGGTGAAAGCACACATCACATTTCCAGTAAAATCTGTCCCTGTGGCACAGTGCTGGGCACAACCCAGCAATAGGTACAGAGGCAGACAAGCACTCAGCTGTCTTCGGGAGGACGGTACAACAGCTCAGATCTTCCAGTCCAGTAAAGGGAAATCGACTATGATGAGACTCTTCCCTCTTCAGTCCTGTTCTTCTACCCACCTACATCTCAATTATTCCTGGTGTGTCGATGTCATTTCCTATTTTTCTCCATTTCAAAAATTCTGAGGAAAAGTGATCACCTATAACTGGGAATTGCTATACCTCAGCAAATCAAGTGCCCCATGTTTTAACAGCAGTTGGCTCCTCTGAACCTGTTGAACAATTTTTCCAAAAGAAGACACAGAACCCACCAGCTATAGGTAATCCCCCATCTTCAGGTCCCTCAGGACGCTCTCCAGAGCAATGCTGGGACCGCATTAAGTTGGAGGACACCTTGCTAATGTCTCTTCCTGAGTTAAGTAGGACCTCTGCCAGAAGTGATGTTGGGATCATCTTACATTCAACTGTGAGGTCTTTATTTTTCCTTTGAAAGGATTTGCCTTCTTCTCCCTGCAGTTGAAGTAGATTCAGCCCAGTAATAGCTGAAACTGTTTCCTCTAGTAGTTAGTTACCCAGAGCTTTACACTGTTCAGTTTTCAAGGAAATACTCAAACGATAAACATCATGATCTGTCATGCAGAGCACGATACAAATGTTGGTGAGTACCAACCAATCCAAACCTAAACTGTCTGTGCAGAGCAAAGCAGCAAATGCAGCTCAGGAATGGGATTGTTCTGTCTTTTGGGGCAAGTCCAGGATTTGTCCAGGGTACCCTGCTGCACTTCCTGTTTTACTGTTGGCCTTCCTAATACACTGACTGATAACAGTTCACAGTAATCCACAATGCTTCAAAGGTGTCAAATGAAAGGTGCCCCAAAAAGAAATATGATTCAAATCAAGGAGAAAAAAAGGCCAAATAAACTAGGACAGTGGATTTATTTCTGAGTTGTGTAAGTTGGACATGTTTCTGAGTCACAGAGTATTAATCCAGAAGAGACAATCAAGCTGCCTGTCTCATAATAGTGGAAGGGAGCCAGGTCAGGGCAGTGAAGGACCTTCCCATGAATTAAGATGTCCTGCTTAGAAAACGCCAAACTATAATAATATGACAATGATGCCTCAGCTCCCTTCGAAGTAGCCAGCTTGGGACCTCACACGGTTCTCCCAATCGCCATCAGCTGCCGTCATATTTTCCTGAAATTCATCAGTGGTCTGAAATCTCTTCCCTTTCAAAGGTGATTTTGGTTTCAGGAAAAGTCAGAAGTTGCAGGGCACCAAATCTGCGCTGGGGGCAGCGGGGGTGGAGAGCTGAGTCACCTGGGTGATTCAATGTTTCACCAAAAAACCCTGGATGGGACACGATTCATGAGCACATTGTCTTAATGAAGCTGCCAATCACCAGTTGCCCATAGCTGCAGCCTTCTGAATCATCCCAATAGTTTTCACGGAGCAATGTTCAAGCTTAATGCGAAATTCGAAGTAGATTCATTGCTGTACTGACTCAAGTCATTGCGAATGTGATGTCTACACAGTACACATGCTCACTCAACAGCGTCTACTGCCCCCACTGACTAGTACAGTGAAGTTGTTGTTCACACATGTGCATCCCATCCCATTCTTCCTGGCTGCCATGTTACATCAATGTTGTGCATACCATTCTCATTATATTAACAATGGCTGGACTTTTTCTGGACAGACCTTCATATATATTCCATATGAATATTATTTTGTTACTGAGGTTACTGCCAATCAAATAAAAATGACAGATAAACTGTTCCTCCACTTATAACATCTTCCAAGAATTTAAACCCAATGTTTCCACAATCAAAATGCTATTTAAAGCATATCTAAAAATGTATATTTGAGATCTGATTAATAATAACAGGTAGTAGCAGTTTAAATTAGCCTTTCTCCAACTATGTTACACAGAATAATACTCTAATTGACATCCATCCCTTCAGGGAACAAAATTAGAAAATGCTGCACTAATTAACTTGGGTTTTATTTATCTTCTAGGTCACATCACTTATGCACCCCTTCCTCATCTCCCAAGGAAAAAGAATATAAAGTCCAAACTTCCACTCAGGATTTACAGACCGAGGATAATATCTACCTAACAAAAGTGTTGTAGCCTTACAGTTAACAGAAGATCAGACTAGAGTATGAGATCTCCACAGGCAGAGATTTTTCTCTGTTTTGTTCACTGCTATGTAGAAAAGTGTCTGGCACATAATAAGTACTCAATAAATATTTGGTAAATAAGTGAATGAATATAAATAATTGACTTGGCTGGCACTCAAAATATTACTGTAATTAATTTGGTCATAAAATACTGACATATTGACAACTAGTCTCAACATTAGCCATAAAAAACCTTAGTCATAACATATAATATTAACAGTTAAAATTTTAACTTGCAGCACGAATGCAATTAAACATTACCAAGCAATGAGCCTCAGGAGGTTGTTTACAAGTAAAAGGGTTATCTTTGTAGAACAGAAGCATTTATTCCTTTGATACCAAACAGATATTTACAGTTACAGCATAATAATAATAAAAACAAATGTCTATTTGTAGATAAAATGGTGATCCACATAAAAGAAGGTATTTGTCATGCAAGATACACTCAACAGACTATCTTAAGAGACTGTACTCATTTTATCTTTTTGTACTCAGCTTCAAAAATACACAAGTGCAGCCATCAATCAGCCTTTTAAACATAAAATTTTATTAGAATTCAAACCTTCAGAGTGCACAACTATTCCCTCAATTTGATCCAAATCTTAATTAACAAATTCATAACAAAGCAAACCAGCAGATACAAAATAAGACATGTTTCCCATTTTACAATATACCATAAATCACATTATGCAGACTATATCTTTTTTGTTTTGTTTTTACTTGACATCTTTGTAAATGTGCTTTCTAGTCAGAGAATTATAAGCATTAAATCTATATTAGGTATTTCTTGTAGATGTCCCCTCATAAGATGTCAAAGGGCACTATGTTAACAAATTGGTTATTAAGCAAAAGAAGAAAGTATAGGTGAGCTGGCTTGTTGGGGGTGTTTGCATTCAGGTTCTAGTGCTAGCTTCTTATGATACTTCTCTCCTTAGGTGGAATCACATTTGACTTGGTCCAAGGCAGTGATGGAAAATCATACAGCAATAACAACATTCATACTTCTGGGGTTGACAGATGACCCAAAACTACAAGTTTCGCTTTTTGTATTTTTGTTTTTCATCTACAACTTGAGTGTGGCAGGGAACCTCATCATCACCACCCTCACGTTTTTGGATAACATAGAAAGAAATATGATATCAAGGGCCTAGTATCAAAAAATCATTGAGTTTAGCAAACAGGAATATAAAAAATGGGTATTCCAATTAAAATCTTTCATAAGGACAGACATATAAACTGTATGCATTATACAAGGGCCACAAATGCCCTGAAAAGGCATGTTTCCCACACTTTCAGATTTCACCAACTGGTAAGCTGACATTATTGAACGTGAGATGGTGTTAGACATGACTATTGAAGCAAAATCATCCATAATGTCTTCCAGACAGAAGTGCCTCAAATGTGAAACCCTTCAAGTTCTTCTGTTTCACTCACGTCTTCCTTTGATTCCGGGCCATCAGAGCCTCCACCTTATGAATTCTCCTTCTTCCTCAAATTATTTAAATTGGGGTTTTGTCCACTAAAACACTCCAAAATGGAAAAGGAATACTATAAAAATGACATAAAGCAATTATGTATTTTGCAACATTTTTGCAAAAAATAATTTTTTTTCTCCATTTGATTTTTAAAAATATACCTAACTTTAAAAACTTTTAATGCCTGTTGGTATAAGCTTGTTAATTGACTTTTTAAAGAAGGATTGTCCACAATCATATCCTTACTTCACTTTTTGGTTTTAAAAATATTTTCTTTAAAACAAAAGATTTTAAATATGTATATACCTTTGTAATGCGCCCTACACATTTAAGTACGTATTTTAAACATATGCTTTATATGAATATATGTATATCTAAAATAGTAATTCATTTAATCTCACAACAAATTCATGAAGTGGATACTACTATTATTCCCAATTGAATAAATTGAAGCTTAAAGAGGTTACTTAACTTTCCTCTCATTCAGTGATTGTCTGGGCTCTTTACTACTATATTATACTGCTAACAGCTACTTTCCCACAATCTTTAATTAACAAATAGAAACAAAATTTTTTTGGCCATTTCCAAAATAAAAACAAAAAAATTTTTGGCCATTTCCATTGGTCATTTGCAGGAAACAAGGCAGCTCCCGAGACCTCAGGGATTCTGCTTTGTTAAAACATAATCTCATCTCTCTTACTGACATCATGCTTTCTGGGCCATGCAAGAAGGTCACATTATCAATCTCAACCACTCAGAAATGTAAGGCCACCTTTCCTCTATCCACATGGAAGAGTCTGGGGGAGGACATGTTGAGCTGACCTGGATCCCATGCCCAGGAACAGAGGAACATATCTGACAAGATATGGTCTACCTGCCTATCATTTTATCCAGGGGGCAGGCAACCTACACTGACAGCCCCAAATAATCACAAGAAAGGAGGGAGAAGCAGTTCTCCAAAGCAACGGAGAGGAGGTGCTGGTCAGACTGAAAGATGCCCACAATAAAGTTCATGCTATGAGATCAACTGTCTAGCTTATTACGGTTCTTCACTCTTTTTTTATTGTTGTTCAATTACTGCTGTCCCAATATTTCCATTGCTCTCCCCTGCCCCGTCCAATCCTGCACCTTGTTGTCCATGTACATGGGTCCTTTGTATGTGTTCCTTGACTAGACCCTTCCCCTCCTTTCTCCCTTTTATCCCCCTCCCCACTCCCCTCTAGTCACTGTTAGTTGTTCCTATTTCCATGTCACTGGTTCTATTTTGCTCGTTTGTTTTGTTCATTAGGTTCTACTTATAGGTGAGATCATTTGGTATTTGTCTTTCACCGCCTGGCTTATTTCACTTAGCACAAATACTCTTCATTTCCATCCACGCTGTAACAAATGGTAGGAGTTCCTTTTTTCTTTCTGCTGCGTAGTATTCTATTGTGTAAATGTACCAAAGCTTTTTGAGCCACTTATTTGCTGATGGACACTTAGGCTGTTTCTAGCACTTGGCTATTATAAATAAATAGTGCTGCTATAAACATAGGGGTGCATAGGTTCTTTTGAATTGATGTTTCAGGATTCTTAGGGTATAATCCTAGGAGTAGGGTCACTGGGTCAAAAGGCAGTTGCATTCTTTGTTTTTAGAGGAAACTCTACACTGTTTTCCACAGTGGCTGCACCAGTCTGCATTCCCACCAACAATGCACTAGGGATCCCTCTTCTCCACATCCTCCCTAGCACTTGTTTGTTGATTTGTTAACGGTGGCCATTCTGACAGTTCTTCACTTTTAACCATTCATTGCAGGAAAGCCAGTTTTAACAGATGCGTCCTATTTCGTTTCATTCAATTTAAAACGATACGCAAAAGTGAGAGCAGTCAAGTAGCAAAATTCCCCTGTTCCCTGCCCTTTCTATCATTTTATCTTGCTAGGCCCAAGCAGAGCAGGGTCTGAAAGCCCAGGAGGTGGTCAGCGCAAGACCCTGACGGTCAGCGCAAGACCCAGACAGCCAAAGCAATGAGGAGTTTATCCAAGAAGGATACCACGGCCTAGGCAAACTTTCACACGGACTCGGCACTGCTCTGTGGACTGGCATTTTGAAATCAACTCTATAAAGTATTAGTAATATTAATAACCATCCTTATAGTAAGACAAAGAGGTCAACTTTACTACAATTCCCATTTTGGAAATACTCATGCACATAAACTTCATAAAAACCCAATGAAGCTAGTATGACCAGCCATACTTTGCAAGTGAAGAAACAGAGGTTAAGACACAAGAGAAAAAGTGACTAAGCTGGGATTAAATGTAGAAATTTTATATTACATAAAGATAACTTACTGCATATGACAAATCTGATCTAAAACTCCACACTAATTATAATACATATAAATATTATACACATATGCCTGGTTATTATATAGAAATTATGCATGTAATAACACAAAACATATGAAATATATATATTTGTAGAACTTAAAGGTCTAAGCAGAAATTTAGAGAGTAACAGTACAGGCCTTCTAATATTCTGTTATTAAAGAAAATCCAAAGTGATAGCTTCTCTATTACTCAACCAACTTCCCTTTATCAGGCAGCTGCATTAAAATCATTGTGGTGTCCTTAGTCCCCTTTCAAGAAAATACCTTCTTTAGGAGAAAAAGTCAATGCATATTTAATGCTTATTAGGGCTGTAACAATGTTGGTATTTTTATTGAAATGTATTATCCTCATCCCCTTTTCAGTATCAGATAAAGAATGCCAAGAAACAAGGCAGCTCTATTAGGCAGTTCCATTTTACTACAAAGCCAGAAAAACTATTATCTATGTCATTACAGACTATTTAAAAGGAGCTTCAAAACATCAACTTTGCTGACCAGGGCCTGAGACAGAATCCTGAGTGCTCATGCTGAAGGCTATAATAGCTTCAAATTGAGTAATGGTTGTTGTCAGACATTCTGAACTCAGTGACTCCAAATACAGTCGGATCCATAGAGATAGACACCCATATGTCTCAGTAAACATATCTGTGAGGATCACCAACCAAAGTGGTTCACAAGGAATGATTACGAAGGGTGCAGGTCCACCATCTTCAGTTATGAGAAAACTCCTAAGTTGATATCTTCTTTACCACTCAATCAACTCCCCTTTATCAACTCGGCACATTCAACTCGTCACACTGATTTTAGAGCCTTATCCAAGTCACTATTAGCACAAGATGAAAAGCATATACAGGAACTAAAAATAAATTTAACATGAAAAGAGACCATTTAATTTCACCAAGGCCTTCTGAGTACCAGGAGCTAGATAAAGAGAAATTCAGAATCTCAACCCTCCAAAAGTCTAGACATGATACTCAGATTTAGAGAAAAAATTATTTTCCTACAAAACTTCTTTTTGGGTAACAAATTCTTCAAAACTAAGTTATAAATGATAGTATCAATAGGAAAACACAAATATCTATTTTTATACCTATAGTTTTCCATGGTAATCTAAATGAAAAATTATCATTCATTTTTAATTAGAATGCATGCCTAATCAAAACCTCTTATGTATTTGGTGTTTAACTAAAGAGCTCAGAATTAAAAACCAACTGCACTTTGATTTTCCTAGCACTAAATACAAAGAGTGAAAATGAGAGGTATGCAAATTATTTTTTAAATTATAAGACAATGGAATATTCATTGCTAAGGAAAAAAAACCTGTTTACCTTAGACTGCTAAAATTAGAAAGGAAAGAAGGGGGCAGGCCAGATAGTGTATCTGGGAAAGTATTAACAATGTGTAAGTGTTAATTCTGGGGGACAGGGACAATTACTATAATGAGCATAAAGCGTCCACAGTCCAAATTAATTGAAAATGACCAGAACCCAACTGTCACCCTGAGAAGCTCAGTGCAGAAAGGTTTTGGTCCATTACACACACCAATTCTTCTATGTTCCAAGCAGATCCTGCAGGCCATTCAGCAAGCTCCTGTTTTCTCAGCAGGAGTCTCACTTTTTAAGGTTGTATTTACAACTCAAAGTTAAATCACTTTTAACAAAACCACACCCACTAAATAAAATGGTAAGGAATCATCTAGAATTTTTGTTTATAAATTCATGGGTTTGTTTCATGTTACATTTTAAATAACTCCATTTAATACTTACTGAGCATCTATTATGTGCCTAGTGCTGTTCTAAGAACTGGCTTCTATGGCAGTTAACAAAACAGATATAAGCCCTGTCCTCACAAAATTGATATTCCAGTTGGGGAAGAAACAAAACAAACATTGTAAATAACTAAAATATATAGTGATATGAAGAAAGGGAAGGGAAATAGATAGTGTTGAACAGGGTGAGGGGTAGTTGGGGTGTCTGAGCAAGGAGCAAGCTGCGTAAATACAATGCGGGAGAACGTTCCAGGCCTAGGGGACAAACAGCAAGTACCACATCTCGGAGATGGAAGCATGAACCTGTTCAAGGATGGGTTACAAAAGTCATAAACCTGGGTTAAAGCATCCAGTGTTTACTAATAAGAAATATACTGTGGAATGCGACAGATACAAATATGATACACAAATGCTGAATGACAAAAAGCAAGCTGCAGAAGGATATACAGAGTATGCCATTTAAAAATTTTTAAACATTTAAAACAATACCACAGATCTAGTGATATATAAATAGTGACTTGAGTACAGCTTGAAGCAGCTAGAGTAGCGCGAGACCTTCACCCATTGTCCTTTATAAGATTATAAAGGGTCTTAAGTCTGAGAGGGGGGAATTGTTTTTATTGTTATAAAAAATTAATTAATTAATTTAAAAAATAATATAGGAAAGGGTGAAGCCAAGGAACTTATATGGACGACCCATGGACATCAACTAAGGGGGTGGGATTGCTGGGGGAAGGAGGGTACTGGGCAGAGGGGAGCAAAGGGGAAAAATAAATAAATAAATAAATAAATAGTGATTTGAAAAGGAATAAAGAAATATTATGGTTATAATAAACACAAATTTAGAAGAGTAGCAACTTCTGTGGGGTGGTCCAGTTGTAGAGGATTTGGGAAAAATTAAAGAATCTGGGGGGATGTTTTATTGAAGGTGGATGTTGGGTATACAGGTAGTCATTATACTAATATTCAACCTTTTCTCAGGTATCAGAAATACTTTGTACTATTGTTTAAAAAAATATCCTCAACTCTATCTCAGCATTCTCTGATTTCTTAGCTGACTATCCATGGGTCATTTTGGTGTTTGTCTCTGAGTAATGGACAAGACAGTGCCAATCTTTCTGTTCCATTACCATCAAGAATATTTTACCACTGGCAGCATTGTTTCTGTTATCATGAGGAGAAAGGGGACAATTAAAGGAATAAAGAAGCTGTCATCCCTTCTCTTGCTCTCTGAAACTATACATTGGAGCCTTTATGGTCTGCATAAAAAAATATGACAAATCTTTGTTTAGTGTTTTAAACTAAGCTACCTGTCAAATTTTAAATACAGTCCCTTATCTACATAGGAGGTAGGTATTTTTAGCAATGTCACCTTTGCTTCTCGATGTACTTCATTTTTTTCCCTAATGATTATATTCTAGCATTCCAAGGAAATAGTATTCTTCAGCTTAAACATTCACATTCAATGTACTTCTCACTGTGAGGTCACCATTTTCACTGCAAACTTGTGCATTAGGCATAGTATCAAACTGGATGCTCAGTTACTCTGGTCTCTGCTCCTTCCTGAAACACATTTTATCTCCCCTTTCCCCCTTCTCCTTTCCTCCACTGCAGATTCCATTCATCCTTCCTCTCTCTAGGAACTCATCTTCCACAGCTTTAATGATCATCTTATATTAATGAAGTCTTGATTTTTGGCTTGCAGACTCCTGGCTGTCTCTCTTTGGATGTCTATGCAGGATCCTCAGGTCCAACTCCAACCTCCACAGCACCATGAGCAACCCCACCATCATCATGGACCCCGCCCCCTCAGGTGGATGCAAGCTCAGAAACAGTAAGTGGGGCTATTGTCCCTCTCCCTCACCTCCCAAACCCAACACATCACCAAGCCCCAAACTGCCACCTCCTAAACATTATTCATATGATTCATTTCCCTCCATTTCTAGTACCACTTCCTTAGTTCTGACCACCCTTTATTCTTCCATGGACAGTAATACTGCTATTGGCTATTGAGTACTTACTATGTACCCTGGCTGGTTTGGCTCAGTGGATTGAGCGTCGGCCTGTGAGCTAAGTCTCGCTGGTTCGATCTTCCAGTCAGGGCACATCAGAGAAGGAAAACTCTGACTCCAAAAAACCTCCGCTGCCTTGCGGTATACCTCTTCAGGGGAAAGGCTAAGGGAGTAAACCCCGACAGAAAATCCGGAGCCGGAGTCCCTAAGGCGGTTCGACGTTGTAGTCAACACCGGCAACTCCTGCGGCGCACCTGAAGCCAAGCTGTATTGACTCCGTCTTTCCCTTGGATCCTTCAGCTGCGAAGAGAGGGGGGGTCTGCTGCATGGGCAACAGCAGACCCTCCATATCACCCTGCCCAGGTTCTGTAGCTTCAGCTTCACTGGAGAGGACACTCCAGCATCATCGCAAGATGTCGATTCAACACGGGAGGAGACAGATACCGTGTCACTCCCGAGTCGGACTGCACAACCATTCTCGGCGGTGCAGATAGACTCTTAAGAAGCTACACCATCGTCTCTCGAGATGGACGGCTGCCGATGACTTACTATGTGCAAAGGACTTATCCACAGGTTTGCTGAAATGATTGCTATATTGTAAGTGTGACTAGTTTGACTTTATAGAAAAAGTAAAGTTTTTAAGGTTAAGTATTTCTTAAAAAGTTAGACTGCTTTGGAGTAAGAATTTATTAATGAGCTTACTGATTCATTCATTCACTCAAAAAAAAAAAAAGACTCGATAAGAGTAATTTTAACTACAATCGATACATTGTCTCTTAAAAAGTAAATTCCCTAAATTACTACAAGAGCCATAGTAACTTTCCTAAAAATCACATTTGACCATGTCATCTAATAAGGCAAAGCTCTTCACTGGCCCCACATCACCCTCAGGATGACATGCTTCTCAGGGCTCTGAACTCTGACCTCAGCTGCCTAGTCTTCCCACCATTCGTGGATACCATCTGGCTCCTTAGCCAGATGCAATTTCTTTCAACTCCTTGAAGTGGCCAAGCTCCTTTCCCTTTGGCCTTTGTACATGCTGCTCAGTCACCTCAAACACCTCTTCTCTCACCTCATCTAGACTTCATCAGGCCCTCCACCTTCTCCATCATATGCCGACCCTAGGTCATTGTTCAGGTCTCAGGTTGGACCTCTCCTCCCACAACCATACACCCCAGAGTCTGCGCGGGTGAGCTTCCTTTGTGCTCGTTTAGTGCCCTGACTCCCCTACCGCAGCATATGTCATAATGGATTGCAACAGCCAAGCACACAATTACTTATCTCTGTGCCCTGGGTGACAGGGAGCCCTAGGAGAATAGGCACTGCTGTTTATTTCAGTCACTGTACTATCACTGATACCTGCAGAGTGCTGGCACTTAGTGAGCTCAAGACATACTCCATTAAGAGAACAAATAAAGGCAAAGAACAGTGGAAGCAGAGTATGAAAGAAACCAAAAACATTCCTTCCCCTAAATGTTTGCCATCTTAATTCCCTAAAAATACTGTTGATTATTATCATACACATCTTCACAGCTCGAAACATGTTTTCACATTGCAGTAATTCTGTAGCAAACAGAAAGGGGTTGTTCTGTACATTTATATATGAATTTGTCTCTGAGAGGTTCAGTGACTTCTTGTAGTCAAGTCGCAAGTAATAAATTCATGCCTTTGAATGTGTCTCTCCTGTGAATCCATGAGATACTTCAAAAAAAGATGAGTTGGGACACAAAGTTCTGGATTGTGGTTAACTAGAGTTGCAGTTTAATGTGGGTTGCGATCAGAGGCAGACGCAGGTTTTGTGAGCACTGAAAGCTTTTAACATTTGGGAACCTTCTCTAAGAAAAAGATTATAAAGTTACAAATTCAAATTTAAGTACAAGCTTCATTAGTTGCATGGTAAATCTACATCTAAGTGGGATACTAGAGAAATTAAACCAGAAAGATGACTATTCTAAGTAAAAATAATATCACAGGAAAGATAAGGTGCAAGAAAGGGGTGGCAAGAGTAAAAGCTATTTATTTAGCAGTTAACATGGGTCCATTGCAAAACACTGTACTAGGTCAAAGACACCAAGATGATTAAAGATGTGGTCCCTGCCCATTACTACTTACAATCTAGAACTAATACCATACTTGCAGAGAAGGGATGCGGACAGGAAGGACTTCATAAAACATTAAACATCCCCAAATGACAGTATCTAAAATAGCCCTCTATACATGTAGTCACTGTGGCCTGGTTCTGCTTCAGAACATTTAACACTACCTGAAATCATATTTGTTTATATGTTCATTACCTGCCCCCTGCTCAAAAGACAGGGTCCAGGAGAGCAGAGGCCTGGTTTGGCCTGTTCATTCCTATAATCCTAGCACCAAGCAAACTACCAGGGTCATAAGCATCCCACAAGTATTTGTGGAATAAACAAATAGAGAAAGGAATGAACAAAGAATCAGACTTGACAAAAGTTCCAAGTATCACATTTGGCAGGCAGTTTTCAGTTGCCTGAAGATGGTTAAATAACACATGTGTCTTGCTGGTTCTCTCACTAAAACAGGGGCATGCTATCAGAAAAGCTTCTTCAGATTCTGTATTGCAACTACAGCACCAAGGACTAGAAGTTCCCTCTAGAACCACCTTTGGATGCTAAGAAATAGATGCAACTTAAATGTGCACAACAAGTGACTTTGGTTTGGTTTGGTTGTCCCTGTATGTGGCTTATGTGACATGTGGAACCTTCTTAGATATGACCATAGGAAAAAATGCTAAATAATAGATTTCATAATGTAATTGACCATTTATCATTTATGTATCACTAAAAATAGTGACAATTATAAAGAAAACAAAGCTTTTAATCATTTTAAGTTTCACAAATATAAGTTGAGTACTTATATTTGGGTCTGATTTTACTCCATTTTTCTATTATCAGTCATAATGAAGGAAACTAACTTCACCTGGAGGTGTATTAAGAGCCATGTACCCTCACTCAGATTCTCATTTAATACTCCTAACCATTATGCTATGTAATTGCTATCATTCCTATTTAATAGGTAAATAAAGCTATCCTTTAATCCTAACTTCCTTTACCTTTAAAATTTTGCAAAATTTCCTAGGGCCACAAAAGTGATAAGTAATGAACCAGCCGTAACGAGGCCAGGGTTTCCTCAGTCCAAGGTCAGGATACATTCCTTTAAGCTAAACAGTCTCTCAAAAATTAGTACTCTTTATTTACAGTAAATTATCTTTACAGATTAAATGTATAAAAGACAATAGCTACTAAACTGAAAAGTCACTAACACAAGATTCCTTAAGACAGCTCATCTCAAAATTCGATCCAGGGACTACTTATATCAAAATCCACTGAAGAATTTACTGGACATACAATGCCTTACCCCCAACTCCAGACCTATTAAATAAGAACTGTGGATGGGCCCCTAGAAATTGCTCTTTATTAATTCTCCAGGTGATTCTCTTGCATATGAAAATTTGAAAAACATTTTGGTTAATTCTTTGTAAACCTCTACTATTGTTATTTGGAGTTTCAAAATTGACAAAATTCTGTATTCTCATTGAGGGTCATCTTTTGGATTATGGGGTTTGTGAAAGAATGTCATAAACAAGAATTTATATTTGGAGGCACATAATTCCTATACAGGCTCCTAGGTGCAACAAGCAAAGTAGGCAAACAATATCACCAGCTGAAACTAGGGAACATTCACCATGGACCCAATCTCTTTACACATAGATCCAGATGTCTCTGAAGATATAGGTCTCATTTCAACCAAGAGTTTGGCACCATCATCACCACTTCATAGCTGGGCGACCTTGTCCAGAGAAATGGAGTAACCCACCCCAAGTCACCTAGCTGAAGGTTAGCAGATGTTTCTCTTCTCCAACTCTTATTTTCTTTACCCTACCAAACAGCTCCTCCCCATGACTTACTGCTATCTAGACTTCAAAAATCAAAGGGGAAAACTTGCCAAGTGTCTTGAGCAGACAAATTAGTCAACCTCTAATTTTCCAACCCTATACCTAGCCCACTAAAAGTATTCCTCTTCGAGTTAATAAAAGTCATTACCTAAGAGCATAATATGGGATAAAGTAGATAAAAATCAAGAATTCTCTGAACTGAAATTACCAAATTCTCTATTATCTCTGTGAAATGAGCAACTCTTGATACAAGGTACATAAAAGCAAGCAATGCACAGGCCCTTTTTTAAACTCATAGACTCCATAATGGCCTGACCTAAGAGAAGTCTAGGAGCACCATTCCAGTGAGCACCACCACAGGTTTATAAAGTTATTTTCCTCAGCTGCGTGAATACAGGAAAAACAAGACTGGATTTCAAGTAAACCTAAGATCAGTCAAAACCATGTGTTTACCAAAAACATAACCAAGCAGCCCATATTCCTAGAGAATCTGCATGAAATCTGTGAACTGATTTGTTAACTCTACTGCTGAGGACAAAGGAAGGGTTCAGAATTTAGAATATGACCAAGGCAAGCTTAACTTCTATCTCCGGGAGCCCAAGGCTCCCACACCTCCAAACTATCCCAGATTCTGAAGTGTCTTGACCCTGAATTCAGAGTTTAGCTCAGTCACAGGCTATGGTGTCTGCTGCCCTTTGTGGCATGCTGGGACACATGCGTGTTTGAAGACGGTGGGCACCTGGGACCTCCGAGCCGGACTGTGCTGGGGGAGGTCAGGGCTCTGTGAGGAGACTGCATTAAAGCTTTAATTAGGAAATCAAGAAATATATAGCCACAGGCTGATTGTCTTAGTTTGTTAAAACTAAATATTCACACACACTAGTGAGATGTACACAATTATCATTAGAGATTTTAATTTTGCTTTCTGTCCTACTTCACCTCATCCCTCTGATATACGTGCTATAAGACAATGATGAGAAGTACAGTCAGTAAGTATTGGGAGGAGAAGGGACTGGATGACAAGGCTTCAAATAATCATCATCATTACGGTAACTAATGAATCTTCACCAGTACTGTACAGGACTCAAAGAAAATATTTCCCATTAAAAATAACAATGTAGATATAGATTTGCATTCATGAGAAGGCTTGCCAGGAAATACTGTTACATAAAAAAGAAAATATTAATATTTATGCTCAAGGTCTATTCATGTAAAATATTATGTACCTATCTATGAATCTATACATAATAAGCTACTGTTATTTAACAGACACTTATGATATATATATATTCATGCTTTGCATGTTTCAAATCCTTTAGTTCTCAAAGCCTTGAGATTTAAGCATTATGGCCAGTTTATAAATAAGCAAACAGACTCAAGGAAGTTAAGAATTTTGACCCAATCACACAGCTATTAAACAAGGAGCCTGGGAGTCCAGCTCAGGTCTGTCTGATTCGAAGACCCACTACAATACACTATACATTCAGAAGGGTAGTTTTAAAAGGATATTTGCCAAAAATATTAACAGTGGCTAGCTCTAGATAATAAGATTTCTTCCTTTTTTCAGTATCGTTAGAATATATTTTTGAGTACGCACACATTATTTTTAATATTTGAAACAAAGATGTTTTAATTGGAAGGATAAATAAGAATGAAAATCTCTCTACCTTCTGTATATCTCAACTCCTACCCCAACAGTCCAAAAGTAATATGTAATCTTCAACTAAATATGACCACAAAAATATATGTGTAAGTTTTCAAATATCAATCACTGAGAGGAAAAATCACTACATTCACTTTCTGAAAATTTTTTAATTTGTCCATTAACAAAAACCATCTGTCTCCAGGCTCCGATTCTTCCAATACATCCTACCTTCTCACCAGGTACATATTCTTCTTCCTGGCTCAACTACTCTCAATGGCTCCCCACTACTGAGGAAAGTCCAAAATATCCCTGAATCTCATGCTCAGTACAAAAACAATCAGGCCCCACACTCCCTCCGTAGTCTCATCACCTGCTTCTCCCTATGGTTAAGGCTACATTCCGGCTAAATTTAGGCCTCTTGACTTCTGGAATGTCTTCTCAGTGACTCGTCGTCGGCAGCCGTCCGTCTCGAGAGACGATGGTGTAGCTTCTTAAGAGTCTATCTGCACCGCCGAGAATGGCTGTGCAGTCCGACTCAGGAGTGACACGGTATCTGTCTCCTCCCGTGTTGAATTGACATCTTGCGATGACGCTGGAGTGTCCTCTCCAGTGAAGCTGAAGCTACAGAGCCTGGGCAGGGTGATATGGAGGGTCTGCTGTTGCCCATGCAGCAGACCCCCCCTCTCTTCGCAGCTGAAGGGTCCAAGGGAAAAACGGAGTCAATACAGCTTGGCTTCAGGTGCGCCGCAGGAGTTGCCGGTGTTGACTACAACGTCAAACCGCCTTAGGGACTCCGGCTCCGGATTTTCTGTCGGGGTTTACTCCCTTAGCCTTTCCCCTGAAGAGGTATACCGCAAGGCAGCGGAGGTTTTTTGGAGTCAGAGTTTTCCTTCTCTGATGTGCCCTGACTGGAAGATCGAACCAGCGACACTTAGCTCGCAGGCCAACGCTCAATCCACTGAGCCAAACCAGCCAGGGAAGTGTGTATATATATCTCCAAAGAGAGATCTGCAGCAAGATATTTTTCTCTTTTTAGTTCAACATCAGGATCAATATCATTGTCTAGTCCTAATCCATTTTCAGCTTTTGTCACACTCCAATCTGATCCCCCCTCCTCTTCTCAGGAGTCCCTCTATACTGATGTCCTTCATGACACCAATTATTGTACAACTGGCAGGAAAGGAAGCATGTGGCCTGCAGATCTACCTTCAAAAGTCATTCTTTTTTTCTCTTGGTACTTGTAGCATTCTCTTCGCCAATTTGGCAAAACCTGCAGAACCTACCTAATTTGAGCTATTGATAAGTAGCAAGCTTATCAATATAAGCTTGATATGAAGAGGACGGTGCCATTAAAAATAACAACTACATATATGAGTCCAGCACTTCTCATTCTTAAAGCAGCAGTGCTTTTAAAAGCCTTTTCAAATGTTTTTCGTAGTGAAGGGTAAGTCACTTAAAGGCCTCATTTTCTTATTCCATTCTTGAATTATTTACTCAATGCTGTGTTTAGACCTGTATCTGGTTTGGGGCTGCAACTCCATGAGAAGTCAGTTCCTACTCACATCAAGCAATCGCTCAATATAATAGGAGAGAAAAACAAATACATGAGGCAAGTTAAATATCATGTTTGTTTTCTAGATCTAATACAGACCTTTCTGCTCTTCTTTTTTTTTTTTTTGAAGTTTGTAAGAAAGGGCTAGAAGAACAATGTATCAAAATGTCAGCAATCTAAAAATTAAGTTGTCTGCTTTTTCTCTGTACTGCAAATTACAAAATAATTGGGGGCTTGGTGCTAATAGAAGCTTACAATTCTAAAGTGTGCAATTTAAGCAATGACGGCAAGATCTAAAAATGCAGTACTGAAGACATTTCACCCAAGTGTTTCACAGTTCTGGTACCTAATTTCAACTTCTCTTTTCATGCCTCTCTCTTTTTTTTTTTTGCCTTCCCTTTGCTTTGGAAATGTATTCTGGAATAGCTATACAATTAAGAACTACCAGAGCTTCCATATATAAAACACAGGGAAAAAAATGATAGTCATCTGACTAAGGAATATAATCAAGTCAATGAAAACTTCAGCTATTCTGTGGTTCTTCTTTTCTTTATGTTCCCATCGAATTAAATTCAGAAATCAATTATGTTTATAAAATATACTTTACAGCTTCAGAATTTCAGACTTCCTCTTATAATTTATTCATCACTAATTTCTATGAAAAGTGTCTGTGATTATCTTGCACTAGAATTCTAAGTTAGGATTAAAATGCTAAATTGTAAAATATTTTGCAAATAAAACAAAAACTTAAATAGAAATCAATTACCCCAAATCACTGCAGTTATCTTATAAACTTGTAAATCTGTAGCTTTTTTCCATTTTTTCCAATTACCAACTGCAATCACATCACTTAAAAATAAATCAAAATGAACACTGACTACCCAGAAAATAAACGACCATTATAGGCACCAAATACTTTAAAAGGGTAACAACAATAATCTAAAACAACAATTTAGCAAGAATTATATTTTGGTACAAAGACTTGTAAAAACATATTGAGTCTATGCATAAAATAAATATAGACTCAATTATCTTGTTTTTAAGAAATATTTTAATGGCTTTTTAAAAAAATTAAAGTATTTTCCTCAATAAAAGGAATATTCAATGATTTCTACTATTGCACCAAAAAGAAAAAGAAAAAACCCTTCTCTCCTTGATCTATGAAACACACTTTCCAATTCATTCATGTCCACCTTCTAGTTCTCCAAACAATACCTTACAGTGCTGTTCAGCCTCATTCATTTATCAGGCAAAATTAAAGCCAGCAAGATGCTTCAGACCATCTGGTTTTGCCTGCCCCACCCTTGTTTCCTTTGAGCCACAGTGATGTCACAACACTGGGCAGGTCAATGACTTCACTGCTCCAGTCCTTTCTTGTGAGCACATAATTCTTTGCAGCCAAGGCAAGTCAAATGACAGCAGAACCCTTCGGGAGCATCTGATGAATTCCCAACAAAATAGCAGCTAGCTAGCCTTTTGAAAGAAATAGATGCAACAATTGCACCATTAAAGATCTCTAAATGAAGTGGTGCTAAAAATAAATTGACTCATGGTTTTCAATAGTAAGTCCATACTTTCTACAGTAAGTCATAATAAAATTGACATTCAGAGGAAAACTGTGGTTGGATACTTGGGAGAGATTGTGGAAACTAAAGATGACCTGGGAAGTAGAGAACTTAAGAACCCTCTCTCTTCATTACAGTCAAATTCTCACAGAAAAGAAACATTTTTCAGCCCATTCCTAAAGAGTTCTATTTCACTAAAGAGGATATTAGTTCTAATTTGTGAATTTTAAGACTTCTTTTAAAGCACTAACAAAAAAGATGATGCTTATTTTACAACATATAAGAAAGCCCTGGCTGGTGTGGCTCAGTTGGTTCAAATGTCATCCCAGACACCAAAAGATACCGGGTTCCAATCAGGGCACATAACTAGTTTTTAGGTTTAGTCACTGGTCACAGCACACAGAAGTTAACAGATAGTTAGTTCTCTTTCTTTCTCTTTGATCCCCCCTCCCCCCCCTCTAAAATCAATAAGCATGTCCTCAGGTGAGAATTTTTTTTTTTTTTAATTTGGGAGGAAAAAAAAACAAAACATGTAAGAAGAATCTCTTGGACAGCATGTTCCAGTATACTTAATCCAACATATAGTAAATCCAGAAGGATTCCCCAAATAATGACAATATCGTATCTCTTAGTATAGGAAGGGTTTCCTCTCTTCTATCTGGGTAGCCCCTTAATGTGTCTGACCAATCAATTTCAAAACACCAATGTACATATAAAATAACATCTAATCAAGTAAAAAGAAAATTCCTGATCTCCTATTGCAACACAATTCAAAGTTGGTCAAAGTCCAAGCACTGTACAAGAGTTGACAAAAATGGCTTTTAACCTAGATTGCCTTTACACAGAAAAAAATCCCTTAAAAAATTAAAGGTAAATATTTCAGAGACACTGACCTTTGACCTATATCTTCCCAAACCTTCACCTAAAAGGGATTTGCAAATTAAGTCAAGTAGCTACTCTTCTTATTACTGATACACCATTCACAAAGCATTCTATTTTGCAAACAAAAAATTATTTGCCTTAAGTATACTGGCTAGATACTTTATGCAATAACTTGTGCCTCATATTTTCTTTTTCTAAACCATCAGAAAATGATAATGCAACTTATTGTGCTATTTAGTATTATGCATTTTATTTTTATCAATGCTTCTGAAATTGTCACACTTCTCAATTCAGAATTTATTTCTTCTCACAATAACTCTGTTACTCCAACTACAGTTTTGAAAGTTTGATACCAAAATTAACATACATTTAAAAAAAAAAATGTCTCTGAGTCAGGTTATAAATCACTTCTCATTCCCCAGAGTTCGTTCAAACTTGATGTGTTCCCTTTTCTTAATAGGGCTTTTACGCCAAATTTGCTGTAATTGATGCTACGTCCAGGGCTCTCAATTATAAGTAGAGTTTTATCTTATTCCTTTCCTTGAGACTTTAAATTCAGTGTAAAGTTCAATAAGAACGGTTTTAACACTTGGCGTGATAACTTTTCTACTTAGAAAAGTTAATGCTAACAAGAAAAACTCCAACACACCTGCTCACTTAAGAGAGCCTAAAAATGGGCCCCCCCAAACGACAGGCAGGATATCTGCAAAAGCAATTCCACAAGACTAATGTAAAAAAAAAAGAAGGAAGGAAGGAAAGAGAAAGAAAGAAAGAAAGAAAGAAAGAAAGAAAGAAAGAAAGAAAGAAAGAAAGAAAGAAAGAAAGAGAAAGAAAGAAAAAGAAGAAAGAAAAAGAAAGAAAAGAAGAAAGAAAAGAAGAAAGAAAAGAAAGAAAAGAGAGAAAGAGAGAAAGAAAAGAGAAAGAAAAGAAAGAAAAAGAAAGAAGAAAGAAAGAAAGAAAGAAAGAAAGAAAGAAAGAAAGAAAGAAAGAAAGAAAGAAAGAAAGAAAGAAAGAAAGAAAGAAAGAAAGAAAGAAAGAAAGAAAGAAAGAAAAAAAAGAAAGCTGAAACACCAACTTAAACACGTAATGGAAGCACTGCATTAGCAGGACTGCCTGGCCCTCTCAGGATTTCTCAGCCCAGCCTCCAGGAGTAATTAATAACACATGTTTTCTTCATCATTCTATTTGTTCTGCAACAAACTTCTTCCCAACTTTAATCGGGGACCGCAACTGGAGGAGAAAACTCTAGAAAACTTTGTATCTGTAAATATAAAAACCCAGAAGAAAAGAACGCTCCCACTGCAAAGGACCAGTTACAATTTACTAGGTAACCACACCCACCGCATTGCAGAAGCCTTGAACTTGGTGGGGGAGGAAGGGAAGAAGGGAAAGGGAGACGGGGGAGGGAAAGAAGTAGGACGAGATTAGAGCGGGTATCCGAGAAAGCAAGCCCCCTCGGCAGGAACCGGGAAACCCCCGCCAGGAATTGGCTGAGCCCACAACTCCAGCGGACTGAAGCCCGGGCCTCCCTACCCCCACCCGCCGCAGAGCCGCTCTCCCAGACACCACCCCAGGCAGCTCGCAGTCCCACGGGCGCCAGGTGAGCCCTGTCACTCCCGGCGCCTCGGCCTCTCTGCGCCGGGTGGGGCGAGGGGGGAAGGGGAGCGAAAGCCAGGGCCAGAGGTCCCCGCAGGTGCCCGGTTAGGAGCAACGTCTTTAGGACACTCCCTCCTCCTCTCCCGGCGGCCGGGCTACAGCCCTCGCCGCCGTCTGGGGGACGCTGCCCCAGTTCGGGGAAGGAGACAAGTTACATAAAAGCGCCAGCCCGCTCCCGAGCGGGGATGCTTGGTGCGGAGCGCACCTTATACCCCTCCCCAGGCACTCGGGACGAGCCCGCAGCCGCGGCGCGCTGGGGGCCCCTCCAGCCGGCTCCCCGCCCCGGGCGGCGCCGCAGTGTCGTACCCCTCCAGTCCCCCGCCCGCGCTGCGCAGTCCGCCTGGCCCTCGCCCCCACCCCAATGGGTAACTTAAAACATGGCGCCCCGAACGGGGGATTTAGGTAAATTGACCGAGAAACGACGCGAGGACAGAGTCGCCCTTTTTGGCGAGAGCTCCTAGGCAGATCCCCCCAGGCCGGAGGCCAGTGCTCAGGCTTCACGCGCCGGCCCAGTAAATGCTGCAGCAACGGCGGCAGGCGGAGCGGGTTGGATCCCGGGCGCGAGGCTTGGCGCACGGGCTCGGCCCGGCGAGGGTCCCAGCGGGCGAACGGAGTCCCAGTCGGGCCCGGCAGCATCTGGGCTCCGACGATTCGGGCAGCCAGGCGGCACGGGGGCCACGCGTCAGGGACGCAGTCCTGCGCGCCTCGCCCCCGGTCTCCGGCTTATCCTCCGCACCTCACAAACGGGAGACCCCCTTGAATCCCCCCTCTCTGGCAGGCAGAAAAGTTACCTCGGCTGGGCAGGGAGCCCGGGCGCGCGGCGGCCTGGGGACGGGCTGGGCGCTTGTCCTCCAGGCTGTGCGCAGGAGGCGCGGGCGTGGGGAGGAAGCCGCAGACGCGGGCTGCTCGCCGCGGCTCCCCGCCCCCCTTTGCAGGAGACTCAGAGGCTCAGCGGAGCTGCGGCGGGGGCACACGCCCAGACACAGTGCAGAGAAAGCCAGCCTAGTCCAGACTCCAATTCCCGGCTGCGGGGGAGGGGGCCACCGCTGTACTTTAGGACTGTTACGTGGTTAACAGTCTTCTCAATCCTGGCGTAGGGTCAGGCTGCGGACAACGCCTCGATACAGTTGCTAATAGTGTTAGCCTTTGGATGCCCACTTAGATTACTACCAGGGCCCTTTATCCCCTTCTCAGCCCTCCCAGACACCCCCTTTAATAGTGGGGGAAGGTGTTCCTGACCTGCAGGTGAGTTATTTATTGGCTTGGGGACTGCAGTTGATTTCTTTTTGAAAATTAAAAAAAAAAAAAAATCAAATTATTGGCATCTTGCACAGATGGGCGCTCATGAAACATTAAGCTATTAGAGAAGACCTGAATTAAAGGTGAGGCAAGGGGGTTTTGTCTTTCAGGATCCCCCTCCTCCCACACACTTCCCCCTCCCCACCATAAAGATTCACAATTACAGGTTGTCTCCTAAGCTTCCCGTACTAACAGGAAGTCATAAATGATAAAGCTTTACACTCAAATGGAGAGGAGAGGGCTCACACTCTGATTTGTAGTTAAAAGAAAGTATTCCTGGCCATCTCACATGGAAGTTCTAACCAAGTAACCCAGGCATATTTATTTTAAAGTTTAAGGCATTCTCCATATACTCCTAGTCACTTTTCCAGGAGCTCGCCAACCCGTTTAGGGAGGGAAAAAGGATTCACAAAAATACTGCATTTTCTGTTGGGGTGTCAAGATGTGATGGAGAGATTAGTGGGTCTAGACTGCCCCAGAGACTTGGCCTGTGTTTTACGGACCAGGAAAACAACAATAAAAAACAGGGAGGAGGCATTTTACAGACTGCATGGGACAAAAAGTTGAAAAATTAGGATTACTCTTGCTATGGAGTTTATAGACCTGTATTGGGTAGATGTGCCCGCTTTGGGAAAATTTTTAGCAAGAAAATGTGACATATTATGTTATTGGGAAAATAATCTGTTGATGCAGCAAAGACTAGAATGGATGGGCAAATCCCAGGGACTAATAGGAAGTGACTGGCACTGTTCCAAATAACAGGTAACAAGGGCCTGAACTGCCTTTAAAATGACAGATAAAGGTAATAGTGCAAATACTGGATGGTATATTTGGGGATCACCTGTATTAATTTCCTATCAGGGCCATATCAGTGTTAGAGGCATATATGCATATACACATAATGCATTTGTACTTATATTGCTGCCTATGAGGCATGTAAGATTTTTGAATGAAGAATATATTCATTTTTTTTGTGCACACTAAAGCACATCCTTTAAAAGTGGGCTTGAACAAATTGTATTGTTTACAATAAACATTAACTTGGCATTATTTGATATACAGATGGTTTTATATTTTCATTATTTTATTGCTGTATATTTTAAATTGAGAGCAAACTCTTTTCTCCCTAATTCACAAATCTTAATCTTTCTCATAATGGAGAAAATTCGCAATGGTGTATGAATGTCTGTTTCCTTGGGAGGAAATGTTAGAATCCTAAATATTATTTTTTAAAAGTTAGAAGTCCCTAACTAATTATCATAATATTCCATTAATTCATAATTTAAAGTAAAAAACATACTGCTTCCTATTTTAATAGTAAATCTGGGAAGCAATTACTGTGAAACACGTTGGACTTGACCGGCACTCTCCTCTCTGCTATTTTTGTTTGTTTGTATGTTTGTTTGTTTGTTTGTTTTTCCCAGCACAGATATGGAGAAAAAGAAATGTCAAACAAACTCAAGAGCAGCATATGGCTCCGTCAATCAGCAACTTGCTTGCATCTCTAATAAACTTTCTTCCTTCTACCTTGTTAATATCATGTAAGGGCCCTCTTAGTCATCTTTGTCTCCCCGCAGTGCCTCATTGGGTACATTGCAAGCCAAACATTGAACATTTTAATGAATGGATGTTGGATAATGAACTGAGTTTAATGAATTAAGTTTGATGGTTCAGTTTCTCACATATAAAATAAGCTATTTCCAAAATCCTTTATGCTTTAAAAATACTAGGATTCCATTCTGCACAACAAAAGAAACCATCAATGAAGCAAAAAGCCAACCAACTGAAAGGGAGAAGAAGGTTTTTGCAAACAATACCTCTGATAAGGGGTCAATATCCAAAATATATAAAGAATTCACACAACTCAACAACAAAAATATAATCCAATTTAAAAATGGTCAGAGAACCTGAACAGACACTTTTCTCAAGAAGACATAGTTGGCCAATAGGTATATGAAATAACACTCAACTTCACTATTGGGGAAATGCAAATCAAAACTGCAATGAGATATCACCTCACACCTGTTAGAATGACTTATCAATAAAAATAAATAAATTTTGGAGAGGATGTGCAGAAAAAGAAAACCTTATACATTCCTGGTGAGAATGTAAACAGGTACGGCCCCCATGAAACACAGTATGGAATTTTCTCAGAAAAATTATGAATAGAGCTACCATGTGACCCAGCAATCCCTCTTCTGGGTAGTTATCTGAAACATTTGAAAACATTTATTTGTAAAGATATATGTACCCCATGTTCATTGCAGCATTATTCACTGTAGCCAAGACATGGAAAGAACCTAAGTGTCCTTCAATGGATGATTGGACAAAGATGATGTGGTGCATATATACAATGGAATACTACTTAGCCATAAGAATGATGAAATACTGTCATTTGTGACAACATAGATGGATCTTGAGAGTATCATGCTAAGTAAAATAAGTCAGATGGAAAAGGACAAGAATCATACGACTTCACTCATATATGGGATATACAAGGGGGGAATCCAAAAAACAGAATTTATTTATAAAAAATTGTGTATTTATTCTTACATGTTTAAACTTCAGTCACCTTTAAAGTACTCTTATTAGATGTAATACACCTACCGAGATGTTTTTACCACTGCTCAAAACAGTTTTTGAACTCATTAATATTTATACCTTTTAGTGCTTCTGTCATTTTTGTTTCACCTCATTCACATCAGCAAAACATTTGCCTTTGAGGACTTCTTTCATTCAGGGGAAAAACAAAGAAGTCACTTAGGTCAATATCGGGTGAATAGGGAGGGTGTGGCATGGGGGTCATGTTGTTTTGGGTCAAAAACTGCTGAAGACTCAATGTGGTATGGGCAGTTATGCTCATAAATCACCCATCATAAAAGGGGCAAACGGGTTGAAAGAGTCTTCAAAAAAAGAAAAATTAACTCAAGCTGAACACATCCTCTCATAACACCACCAGCTGGTACACTGATATAGATGGGTTCCTAGAATACCTAGTGGGGGAATCCTGTACTACAAGGGGCCTGCCCTTGATTTTTTAGCCGCGCCCCCCCCCCATAGAAAATAAAGCAATAAATGAACAAACAAAATAAACTCATTGAGAGAATAACATATGATAGTTACCAGAGGGGAAGTGGGGTGGTGGAAGAACGAAGAGGGTAAAGGTACTCAAATATATGATAATGGAAGGAAATTTGACTTTGGGTGGTAAGCACTCAATGCAGATGATGTATTACAGAATTGTATACTTGAAACATATATACTGTTATTAACCAATGTCACCCCAATAAATGCGATAGAAAATATTAGGGTTCCATAAAATAAAAAGGCATTATTACATCTTAATGCCATCTAAGTAAATGCAATAATGAAAAACCTATTTACTCTCATCAGGATATAAAATAATGAATTCTTCCACATGGAAAAGAGAAGGAAAGTAACAAAGTCAAAACAATGTGATGGTGCCATTAGTTGGATTTGCTTTCTTTCATAAAAAGACAACTTTTCCCTGCATCCCTGTCACTTCCAAAAATAAAGCCACTATCTCCCCAGAGAGTTTGTCCTCTTTATCAGTACAGTAGTCCCTTTCTATATCGCGGTTCACTTATTGTGGCCTCACTGTGTCGTGGGATTTTTAAAAATATTATATTTAATTATTTATCACAGATTTTTCGCTATGTTGTAGGATTTTGTGGTACTGTATAGAAATGTTGTTAAAGTTACGTAGGTTTAAGAGTGTAGAATATGTTTAAGAACATAAGTAATGTTTATAAAAGTGTGGACAGATTAATAAAGAAGTGGGAAAGGTTAATAAGGGACTGGGAATGGTTTATAAGTGTGTGGGAAGGGTTTATAAAGCCTTAAAATATATAGAAATACTAAAATAAATGTAAGGTTCCTGCTTCGCAGATTTTCACCTATTTTGGCGGGGTCTAGAATGTAATACCCACGATAAGTGAGGGAATACTGTATAGAGCCCCTCCTGCTGCTTTTCCAATAAGTCACAGAAAAGTAGTTCTTGTTTTCAGGGAATGCCTTTCACATAGTACCAGAGTTAATGTAGATTTGGTGTGAGAATTCAGGTTTCTAGTTTAATATGTCCACATGGCAAACATTAAAGTAATTTGTGAAATGTTGGAAAACATTCCATGACTCCAGCCTATTCTCAAGATGCCCATTCTAATCTCTTGCACCATACTAAGGCTTATCTTACAACTAATCTTATTTCTGGATTTCTTGGAATTGCTCCAGTGTATATAAGATACATCACTGAAGACCAATAAGTCATCCAGAATTCTAGCTATGGCACAATGAAAAGGAGCACAGCTAACTTCAAGTAAGAGATGTGTATAACTTCATTCCAGACTGTGGAGACCAAATTCCCCATGAACCTCAGTCCAACCACAAGAGTTGTTAGTATACATACTCATTGGTGCTCACTGATACTCTGCAACCTGCAGAGCAGTAATTACCCCAACCTGATAGCCAAGGCAAAGGCAGAATTTTCAGGTTGTATTATAATCAGTATCAGCTTCATTGACAAGACTCCAGAAAAAAAATGATGGAAAATCTGCCCATTGGAACTTTGCCCTCAAACACAAGGATTGGTAGAATATTGAAGCTTGACCAAACCCTACAATCACTAACTACTCCAGCAAGGCATGCAACACTCATTTTTCCTCTCTGACTATCACGGACCACTTTTACCTAAAGAACTGTGATATTTAAAAATATCTCCATATTCTTCAGTCCTCTAAGTTAACTGTTTTCAACCTAAACTGCCTTAGTAAAATATCAACAACAGTTGTAGTAACTAGTTGAGTCTTACTGTATACACAGTATAATGCTGAGCATCTGAATTGCATCTCAGGTCCTTGAAATCAGGACACAGTGTTCAGCCACAGTGTTATCAGGGACCATAAATAAGAGAACTTCAGGGTGAATGCATAATTCAAAAGCAACAAGCTAATTCTTGTGAAATAAAAACTCATTTAAGAGTTCCTAGGTTCTAAGAATAGTGTCAACTTTACAGCTCATTAACACTTCCAGATGTTCTCTTTATTATGGGTTCCTATATATCATTTCAGGCATCTATATACATATAGAACACAGATGCAAAATGAAATTTAAAAAATACCAATAAGTACAATTGCTGCACAAAATGTACAAAAATAAGCATATGAGAGGGAGCAAGTTTAGATATATTTACATCATTTAAAAAAAAATCCCTATTCATCAAAATTTTATCATTTGTCTCCTTTGTACTATTGTAAAAATATTAGTCATACAGGCAGGATCAATATATATTATGTAAATGTCATTGTATTAAGATATACTCATTAAATTATTTTGTTTTCTCTGTTTCTAGTAAATTTTAGAAGTAAATCTCAGCACTTTAATTAGAAAATTGCTAATAAAATTTTAAGGTTTATTCTAATCCTCAGATCTTTATAAAGTTTAAATGATAGATAATTCTATTCTCCCATTAAGTAAAAATAAAAACCCATTAAGCATATTTTATACTTGAGCAATATATATATAATGGCAAAATAAACAAAAGTTGGTAATTTAATATTACTAAATTCAACTCCCAAGCTATTCAGCATCTGAGACCACATTGCTATCCCAAATAGACTATCAATACTGGATTATGCCAAAACACTTAACATTTTAATTAGTTTAAAAAAACAAACAAACCATAAAATGCCAGCAAACCTATCAGTCTCCTGTAAAGTTATAAATCATCCCAACCAGCTATTATATGTCATTCTAACAGCAATCAACAAGAATTAACTGAAGGAGAAAAATGGGTAATAAGACACATCTGATTGTCTTGTACTTGTTGACTCTCTCTAGGTTTATGTTCCCCTCTTTAGGCAAACATGTCATAGTTAACTTTATAAACTAAGAAATTTACAGCTATAACTACACCAAGAAATAAATGTCATATTTTTGCTGCTTAATTTGACTCCTATTTTCCAGAACCTTTTTCCATTTCAATTGCCTAAGTATATGTATACTTTAACAATGTGGGTACAATCTGAAAATGCAATTCTACTCTAGTCCACAACTTCCAGAGTGTTCTGGGAATCAGTGAAAATGTTATCTAGAACATCTATATCCCTTGAAAGAAATCTGGTGTTTAATAGGTCAAAGCCATTTTAAAGGAAGCTTCTGCTATTGACTCTTTCCTTTTCAATTTATCAGGGACTTGTCAGGACATCCAAAGTGGGCTTATTTGTGGATGATACAAATCTGAGAGAGATGCTGAAATTTCTCAATTCGGGTTGCTTATGAAGAGTTTCCATTTTATATTTCCATGTCAACAATAAGCTTGGAAAGTGATAAAAAGTTTTCACACCATTTATATTAGAATCACTTGGAGAGTTTGTTAATAACGTAAATTCTTGGGTCTAACTCCAGAATTAGCAAATCAGAAGCTCTGGGGTGGAGTTCAGAAAGCAGGCACTTTTAACTAGCTCCTCGGGGATTCAAAATCCGACTCAATTTTGAGAACCACTGACCTAGGTGACCAGTGTACAACAATAATCACAAAGGTGACAAAGTTGTTGTATTATTCAGAGAGATGTTTAACATACGTTGAAACAGAAAAATGGTGGGAGGGCAGCCTCGTTCAGCCATGTAAGTAAGCTGAACTAAAGGGAGCCTACACTATAAGAGTAAGTACACATTTTGCAAGATTTATGGCCTAGGTCCTGTCGAATGCATCAATTTGCAAGAGCAGTTCATTAACACTAAGTATAGTAATAAATAACAATGAAAGATTGTTCTGTACCCAAATCCAACAATAATTGGATTAGATGCACATTTATTGAAGATTGCAGTAACACCACAACTCTGACCTTAATTTCCAAGTGCACAAAACATCTTTACAAAGTTGCCAAGGGATGTCTCATTAAAATGGGAAACGGAGAACTAATTGCTGGCAGTTTTGGTTAAGTTTGAGATTTAACTATCCCTAACTCAGCAAATAAGAGACTTTAAATTATTAATACTATTTGGTATAACATACATATGCTAACAGGAATCTCCTTCACTGATAAGTGAAAACTAGTGAGCCAAATTAAAGAAATTGACCAGAGGCTACATCTTTCTACCCTTAAGCACAACATGAGAAATTTTGTTTTATAGAAAAATAAATCCTTAATCCTATTAAATTAATATATATTTTTATATTGATTTGTAAGGTTATTTGGGCCTTATAGATGATTAAACCTATAATGTGATATACTTAAATCTCATTTTAAATATATATACATATATGTATCTATATCTACATATTTAAGTAAGAAAAAAATAACTTCAAGACAACATGGCAGGGGGCATTAGAAATATTTTCTTTCCTTAGAGGGGTGTTAAAGAATAAGATTTCAACTCAATCAAAGAAGACTGCCATTCTAATATAGAACCAGGCTTTCTTATGAGCAATGGGCTCTCCAGCTAGAATGTTCAAAAAGATGGATACCAGGTAATCCATCAATAATGTCCCCAAAGTGATAATTCTATTAGGTAGGTACTTGGGCAAGATCATATTTAAGGTTCTGCCAACTCAGATCAAATTGTTTTCCACCCAGGAACCAGGACTTGTCCAGAATTCTTTGCTGTTGAGGTAGCAATTCATTAAAATATACTGACTTGTTATTGAATGGCCTGTCATTGGTGCGGTCCTTTTTCTCCATAAGTCTGAAGACAATTTCTACTACCTTTTCCCCTCCCACATGTCTTCTCTGACCCATCAGTTCTAATCCACCTGTCCCACCCTTGCTCATCAGACCTTTATCTCTGAGCCAGGTTTGACTGAGTTGCCTTAGGAGGATGAGCATGATGTTGTTTGACTCAAGGTATAAAGATTCTAAATGGGAAACCATTACACTTCTAAGTCTGTCTCAATTTTTCCCAGATGTTCCAATGTCCACTCTCAAATTATTTCACTGTTTAACAAAATCAAGCAGGCATACACTTCCCACATTACATACATGTTCATGAATGCCATTATGGCCTGAAGAACAGAGTACTAGATGTCTTAAAATTGTTTTGTGTCCTTGAGCAAATTTCAGCTTCTCTTGATACCAATATCTACTGAAGTACTCCTTCCATTTTCTGTTTTATTAGAATAGAGTGGTGGTTCTCACCATGCTGCATATTAGAAGAATCACTTGGGGGGACTTTAAAAAATAGCAACTGAAGTTAATTATCACAGTTGGGTGATAGATACATGTGGGCTTATTATTATGATTCTCTCTACTTTGTGTATATTTGAAATATTCATAGTAAAATTTTAAATTAAAAGATAATTTAAGAATACTGATGCTAAAAAAAAAAAAAAAAAAAGAATACTGATGCTTGAGATCTACACCTAGTCAACTGGCTCAGAATCTCTGGGGAATGAAACCTGGGCATCAGTATTTTTTAACATTCCCCAAGTGATTTTTATGTGTAGACACAGCTGAGAAGTAGGAGGAATTAAAAAAAAACAAAAAACAACCTAAAGCACAAAATTAAATTAAATGTTAGGAACTTCTCAAAAGAAGGATACCATAAAAATAAATGTTAATAGCAACCACATTTTTATATCTTTGAACAACTACCTGAAGTACTTGGTAGAAGCCACTGAATTAAGCATGAATGGACCCATTATCTTCTATGAAGCTAGTTGTTTTTTAAACATGTTTGGTTTCCTTGGCAGTGCCTACCATCAAATTTGTTGATATTCACACTCTTTAGAGGGAACCTATTACTGTAGCTGGCTGCCTATTTCATTGTAATGTGTCAATAAAATGTTGGCATACTTAACAACAGGCATACAGAACTCATAACACACTAAATATCATGACTAGAATTTCAACTCTTCAAACACGTCAAAGAAAAAATACATTATTCATGGTTTTATTCCAAGTTCCTGTACGATATAAAGAAAATAGAGTTGACCATTCATGATTATCTTAGATGATGAATAATAGAAGTTTCTAGCATGTAATTAGAGGAGTCTAAGGAATCATGTCTGAATAAATATAATCCTAATATTTTATGAATTGGAGCTAGTGATTTTCTTCCCAGGTGTGTTCAGGCATTGGGATTCTACATCGTGGTGTCTAGTCCAGGCACCACTATTTTTACTAAGAACCAAATTTATTGAACATTTACCTTGTGCAAAGAATGGTTTAACAAGCTCCTCTATGAGAATACCTCATTTTACTATCACAGAGATAGATTCTGTCATTACCCCTATTTTACAGGGATAAATGAGGCAGAAACAGATTCAATAATGTGTCTGAGATCACACAGGTATGACGAGTAGAGCCAGGATACAAACTTGAGTGGCCTGACTCCCAAGTTACACCTATAAGGTCTTTTAACTATTTGGTCAAATATATATATACTTGTACATGTACATATTTGGTTAAATCTCATGAAATTGCCAACATTCAACTGGTTTTAAACTTTCAAAAACTAATTTTACAGTACAATAATGTAGTGCAATGATGAAACACTGAATTAACTATGAATACAGAGGAGAACTAAGTTAAGTGATGAGTGTTTCTACTACCATCGACATATTAGAGAACAGAAAAGTTCCTCTGAAAAGTCTCTAAGAGCACTAATATAGAAGGAATTCTCACCTTTTTCGTAGTCTAAGAAGCTACCAGAAGAACTTAAGACAAATGCTAATAAAATTTTAGTAATTAATAACTTTTATTTAACACCTACTAGATGCCACACACTGTTTTAAGTGCTGCCTGTGTGTAGTATCTCTTTTTTCCCCCCATAGTTCTATAAGGCAGAAATTCTTATAATCCACATTTTACAAATGGCAAAACTGAGGCTATTCAGTAGCTAATAACTTGTCCCTGGTAACACATTTGTGACATAATTGGACATGGCAATTTTATTTTGGAAACTGCTGTTCACCACAATGCTAAATTGGTCCTACAGAATTCCATATGTCCAGTTGAATTTCCTCAACAGAAAACGGAATATTAATTTAAAAAAAAAAAAACTATACTATAAATGAATCTGCATATAGATATGTATCTATTTTGCTAAGAAGATTATTCTACTACTATTTAAACTTTGTGAAAAATACAAAGGAGAATGCTCTAATCCATTCATAAATCCTAGTGGCTCTATATTCAAAATATATCCAGAACCCAACCACTTCTCACCACACCCACTGCTCACATGCTGGTGCAAGCTGTCATCATCCCTGCCCCGGGTTCCCACAACAGCCTCAACCTATTGCTCTCTCCTGCCATCCTGAGACCTTTATAGTCCTTCTCCAAACAAAAGATATTGTGATCCTTGTATAACAAGCCAGGTCACATCACCCGTATTCAAAACCTCCAAAGGCCCTCGGACCTGCATCATTGTCCTCACCCAACCCAACCCCATCATTCTGACCACATCTACAGCCGCACTCCATGCCTTGCAGATCCGCAGACAAGCCAGGCATCTTCCACCTTCGTTCTCTCTCCAATATGCTCTCATGTCCTTCAAGTCAGCTTGCAGGTCTCCTCTCACAGAGGCCTACCCTAGTAACTTTACTAAAAACTGTGACTGGGCTACCCAGCATCCCCACCCTTCATCCTACTCTATTTTTAATTGTCACCTAACACACCCATTAAGCCCTTGTTTATTGTGTGTTTCCCACCATTCTTGATGCAAGCCACACAAAGGCAAGCATTCTGGGCTCCTACTGACTGGATGTCCTGGCCATTTGGAACAGTGCCTGGCATAGGGAAAGCATTCAGTACATGTTTGTTGAATGAGAGGATAAAGAAGGCAGCAGGGATTATAAAAAATGGGACTCTGGGGAGGATGAATAGCTGGATAGGAAGTACAGACCTGAAAAGTTAGGTTACCCAGGATTGAGACTAGACACCAGAAGAAATTCCAAAGGAAGAACCATAAGAAAGAACAGTGGATATGTGATTGTTTAAAAAGTGTGCATGGTTATATGCAATATACCTCCTTCAGGTCCACTGGTGGAACTGATTTGGGCAAAATCTTTCAACTAACTACACTAAAAGGTTCCTCATCCTCACCCTAAACCAACCAACAGGGTTCATCTCCCAGCACATCTTCAGAGATGAAAGGAAAGAATGGTAAAGCCACTCCATTTCAAATGCCACTGGGTCATTTTTTAATATCAGGGAGGACTTAACAAGCACTTGTCTTCTCAGGACAAAAGAAAATATGACAGGATCCAAGTAGAACCCTCTTCACTCATCTGCACAAACAATGTAAATGCCCACTGCAGTGGAAAATGTCAGGTCAACTGATGCAGAAGTGTCCAGGCTAATATTATTTTTCATATCAATGGTTGCCATGGTGACATTTAAAAAGATTGAGCAATGACCATGCAGTGAATACTTTTAAGAGGCTGTTGGAGGCAGGAAAAGAAGTTGCAATCTACCCTCTGTCTTCACAAATCACTCTCATCCCACTTGCTCCCATTAAATAGCTCACTTCTTTTGATTGCACTTGGCATGCCCATGAAAGATAAGTTTTAGATTCTATCATTTCAGGCTTGAAGCCTGTACTGTGTTTTTCCATTTGGTCTGCATTAAGGCTTTATTCAGTGATTCACAGTGCCTTTTCAAAGGTCGCCAGGTCATTCCTTCATCTGCCAAAAATGTCTCATAATCCCCAGCCTCTTCCTCCACCAGGGCACCCAAGTTTTAAGGCTTCACACAACCCATTTACTCTCTGGAAGGAGGGTCTATGTGGATTCTTATCGCCAACTTTATGCAACAGCCACACTTTAAACAAATTTTAACAGAGTATCTTAACCACTCCCTCCATGCCCCTCCACTGGATTGCAAACTCTGAAAGTCAGCAGGTATCTCTTATTCATATTTGTATTTTCCAGTATGAGTTGCATGGCACATTAACCTGGTGAGAGGGGGGCTAAACACTGAAAATGTCCCTAGCACTAGGCCCTAGAGAGCTTAGTGAATGACCCCACTAATTTCCAGTCATACAAATTAGAAATCCTAATGTCTTCCTGCCACCTTACTCTCTCTCTAGCCCAGGCTGGTTTGGCTCAGTGGATTGAGCATCGGCCTGCGAGCTAAGTGTCGCTGGTTCGATCTTCCAGTCAGGGCACATCAGAGAAAGAAAACTCTGACTCCAAAAAACCTCCGCTGCCTTGCGGCATACCTCTTCAGGGGAAAGGCTAAGGGAGTAAACCCCGACAGAAAATCCGGAGCCGGAGTCCCTAAGGCGGTTTGACGTTGTAGTCAACACCGGCAACTCCTGCGGCGCACCTGAAGCCAAGCTGTATTGACTCCGTCTTTCCCTTGGACCCTTCAGCTGCGAAGAGAGGGGGGGTCTGCTGCATGGGCAACAGCAGACCCTCCATATCACCCTGCCCAGGCTCTGTAGCTTCAGCTTCACTGGAGAGGACACTCCAGCGTCATCGCAAGATGTCAATTCAACACGGGAGGAGACAGATACCGTGTCACTCCCGAGTCGGACTGCACAGCCATTCTCGGCGGTGCAGATAGACTCTTAAGAAGCTACACCATCGTCTCTCGAGACGGACGGCTGCCGACGACGACTCTCTCTCAACCCAGTCCTTTGCATTTTACCTTAAATTCCTGGATCTGTCCACGTCTCCCTCTCCCCGCCCTCCATTCTGTAAGTCTCTTCTCGGGTCTCTAATCCAGTTTTCCTGACACGAGTGAGCTCTCAGAGACATAAGGGTGATGCTATGGCCCTCTGCTTAGAACATTCCCAGCCCAGTATTCTCAGGGTGAGGACAACACCCTCTAACACAGCCTCAATGCCCCAAGTTCTCTGGGCTCCTGAAACATGCCCCCTTTCTCCATTCTCATCACAGTGGCAGCCTTACTGGCTTTTTAAATCAAGTTCCCTAACTTAGGTCAGATAGCCTCATTAAAGGCTCTGGAAGTGCCAGCCCCACTCCTTCCCAGCATTGCGACTACTGCAACTATGCATTGTGTGCATGATTATTTGATGAACCACTAGATGCAAGTCCCAATGGAAGACTAGGGTTGCTTCTGATCACCACTGTGTCCCCAGCTAGCACACCCACCACCTAGCATGTAGGAGACACTCAGTGAACATTTATGATAAACAAATGTCCATGGACCATCATTATTAGACACAATACAATTCATAATGATTAGGTGTCTGTCTGCACGATTGGTCATGAGGGGCTTGTCACTTCTGCTGGATACAAAGGAGAAAGCAAACACAGAGACTCAAATCAAAAAGGCATTTTGGATCTTCGACACAAGTAAGGCTCATAGTGGGCAGTCAAATGTTTATCTGACGTATTTGCAAACAGGACTGAGAAGAAACCAAAAACTTGCCATTTTTCCTAGGAGTGTGGCTAGAATAAGAACATTTGGCACCTGAAATGCAGTCACTAACAGAGGGAGAGTGACAGAGAATTCTTCAGTCCAGAGCATCAGCCTGTGAACATCAGTACTGATTCACAGGTGCTAAGTGATTCATTCTGCTAGAGAAATTAAAGAGCAGGAAAACAAAGGATATTTGTATGTCAATGAGCGATGGATGGAGGGAAAGACAGGCAGACAGTGAGTCTGTATCTCTGGTCCCGTGTGGTGGCTTGGAGTCACCCCTCTGGCTCCTCCATGTCCAGTGTCCTTAGCCTTGGCTTGGGTCATGTTGCTTCATTTCTTTTTATCTGCTTTTTTATTTCTAAACTAAACGACTAAACCTGCTTCAAGGACCATTGAGAGGATTAAATGAAATAATTGAGGTAAAAGCACTTAGTGAGCTCTAAGTGTCACATAATGGTGTGCTGCTGTTATGATGTGGCCGCTCATAATAATACCACTTGGCCACTCCCTCAGCTAGGGCAGCGCAGACATCCCTGGGGCCTCCCTCCTCCCATCTGACTTCAGTGACCACTGAGATGCTGCAGCCCTGAAGGAGGATGGCTCTAGACCCTTGGTAGGTGTGTTGAACTTATAAATGCACTTCAAAGAGTAGCTGTGAAGAAGCAGCCAGGAGCTCTTAAAAGCTAATCTGCTGATACTGCTGATTTGGTTACACGCCTGATGGAAAGGATGTAAGTGCAGGGATTCACATCTGCTAGGAGATAACAGGCCTCATATTTTTAAATACACACACATGAACCTATACTATAGTATCATGTCTGCTGGTCCTAATAATATTTTCCCCCAGTTTTGCAGCCATTGCTGAAGGCATTTTTCAGGCACTTATTTGAGAAGTTCTCTCAAGAGCACGTGCCTTATTATTTGGAAATCACTTCAAAAACTGCAAAAGCTCATGTTGTTGAAGATGGATAGTTGGTTTTTTTGTTTGTCTGTTTTGTTTTGTTTTTAGAGGAGACAAAATGATTTAGCACCAGGGTAGTGAAGAAGGAAGTCAACTAGGGTCAGAGACACTGGACATTAAAAAAAAGTTTGGACTATAAGCACATTCAACTGAAGTCTTAGAATAGCTTAATGTGCTAGTTTGGAAGAAAGTTCAAAAACTAGTTCCAAAATGATTTTGAGCCACCAAACCATCTCTACTCACAAAAATAACTATCATTTATTGAGCGCTCACTATATCTGCCAGGCACTCTGTAAGTACTTTCATACATTCTATCGTTGAGATTCTGAAAATCCCTGAAGTTTATTATGCCTGTTTTGCAGATGACTGGTGAAGTAACTGCCCAAGGTCAAAACAAAGTAAATAGTAGAATTTCACTTATCTGCATAGAAGAATTTACTTGACTATCTCCTCTTCAAGAAGACAGCATTCCTTTGAATGAATGCACTCTGATGAGTTTTTAAAAATTTGTATTATATAATAGTCAAGCTTCTTTTAATCAATGCAAAAACAGGACATTGCAACAAATATGTAAGACTAATGGAATCTTGGGCCTAAACCACTGGAACAGGGCTTTACAAATGTTCAGAAATCCCCAATGCCTAGGGGAACCATGATGTGACCCTTGCAAATGGGAAGCAGAAATGAACCTAATAAAAACCTGAAAATGGGTAACAGATAATGGCATTCGTATCCAGATACCATTATGCTTATGTGGAATGTTTAAGCTGGTAGTATAAAGAATACTTGTGTATTATATTTAATTATATATAAGCTGTACAGCCTAGGTATTACATGCTGAATTTAAACCTGACTCTGGGATCCACTGTCTGTGTAGTAAGATATCCTTCAAGACCTCAGTGTCTTAGTTAGAAAGCAGGGATGACCAAGTTACTCTCTTCATGTTGCTTGAGAATCTAATACGTGAAGCTATTCCAATAGTGCCTAGCACATAGTAAGCACTTTGTAAATGTTAGCTATTATTATTAGTATTTATGTAAAAATATGTTCCTTTTCCCTAGGGGTCCTTATCTGGGAGAGAGCAGAACAGGACAAAAATTCACATTTTACAAGTATACATACTTAGTCTTTGACAGTGGTGCTTTAATTCCATTAGACTACAGCAAGTATGAGTCTTTGGAACTTTAGGAGTACTGTATTTTATTTTGCCAACATTACATAGTGTCTGCAATTAATTAAATGATAGTGCTAAAGTGAAATGTTTCCAGGCATTTTTGTATAACACTTCAAAAAAAGAATAATTTTTTATACTCTTTATGAAGATGACTCAACTTTTTTTTTCCTGTAGAAATCTGTGATCTTCAACATATTTGGCCATAGTCTTATTTTTATGAAGTTGAGACAAGCAGTTACTCCAAAGTTGCAGATCAATAAAGTAGATGACAATGTTTTCTACAGTGGAATGTTGTCATTAAGTTTGGACTTGTTAACAGCCATATCTATAAATTAATGGGGAATTTTCCCTTGTTTTGTAATTGTTAACACCCATTTTATGCAAAGAGAGAGAGATAGAGAGAGAGGGAGAGAGAGAGAGAGAGAGAGAGAGAGAGAGAGAGAGAGAGAGAGAGAGAAAGTGACAAAGTTCTGGGTCCCCTGGAGTATCTACTTAACTGTAGAAGTCCCTGCTTCTGCCATCAGATCCCTGCTTCTTCCCCAAATCTTACACTGCCAGAAAATATTACATTGGGGCTGTCTATAAACTCAACAGCCACCAAAGATAGGACGCTGAAGGCAAAGCTTCGTAATAGCAGTGCAAAACATGGCAATTCAGGGTAAGTGAAATACTACAGTTTATCCATACTTCAAATGTACTGTATTATGGATAAAATAGTCTTTTGTCCAATTAACTGGGAAGCCAACAACTAAAACAGTCTTTTTATGGGAAAATGTCTTGTGAGTTCCAAATAATCAATCTACAAATGGACTTATGGATGTAAATGTTTACAAATTCACAATTATTTGGTTTAATTTGAACTTTTGGAGTTCATATCAATCATGTAACATTTACTTGGTTACCTCTCTAGAAAACTCTATGAAAACTAAACAAAGTTATTGACAGTTTCACTACTATTTCAGATTCTTCATATGTGAGCCAAATAAAATATTTTTCATCTACCACATATTGATAGTTTTTCTAGTAGGACCTGAGGAAATTCAATATACTGCACCCATTATGACCTTAGTTATTATATTTTAAAATTTACCTTTGTGTACACTAAAGCACAAATATGTTACTTAGCCTACTTTTATATTGCCCATTAATTTATCTTTTCATTTTATTTTGGTCTTTGATTCAGACACTATGATAACATCCAGATGTGAAAAATATATGTACTCCCAGTGACTTTCTCCAATATGCTCTCTTTCCCTACAAGTTTGTGTGCTGGATTGTTTTTTTGTCACTCTGAGTTACAGAGATGTTGAAAGTAATCTAAGATGTTTGCATAAAAATGGAAATAGCACAAGAGCTGATTAAAGCTACCTAAAATTAGATGGGTTTCCTTGATTAATGGCATAGCAACAGTCTGATGAGTGATGGAGAACATCCACAATCTGCATTCGTCTAGATTCAGTAACATTCAGAGTGAAGACTCTCATTCCTACCTTAAAATTAACTTTTAAGAAAATGCTTGTTCAAAGAAACATGTAAATGACTAAACAATTTTAACAGTACAACCTACCTGATAAAGAGTAACTTTTAAACTTTAACTTTTTCAAATTTAATGCACTTGTATAGGAAAAGAAAACTCATTACTGAACAAAGTCAAAGCCTCCGGGAAAATACAAGTTCATCTAAATAGAGGAATTAAACCCACAGATCCTAAAAGTTGTAGAGAACACTGCAGGATGCCCGCTGCTGCACCATTCTGAAAAATCTATATTTGTTCAGGTACATTGATCAGGAAGGAGAACATTTGCACATTTATTGAAAGGAAATTAAATGGCAATGGCAAGCATTGTTATGTGACTTGAATGTTACATTCCATACTTTACAAAGTAATTTCCAAGACTTTATGTTGGGGGAAGAAAAGAACAAAGAACTTGTTACCTTCTGTGGTTTTCTTATGGCTGCACAAGGCAAATTCTTCCCAAGAAGTGCCAAGCTTCTGAAAGGTTAGTGATGGACTGAATGAGATGTCCAATGAGAAACTTCTATTTTTAAGTATAATACATAGTTATTACACTTATGTTTAATTTTAAGTCGTTTAATTTTTAAAATTTGCTTCATTTTATGAGGCTGCAGCATTCTGTGGTGCCATATAGAAAGTACTTACAAAAAAAAAGGAAGGGGAATGCAGCAAAAATAGAGGAGCCAATCTGAAAGAGCTCTTAATGGCCAAGGCTGGAACAATTTGAGCAAAAATAAATAAATAAGTATAGTATTGGATTATAACCCCAAGAATAATTATCCATGAGTCCATAGTGCTAAAAATAAATAACTGAAAAAGTAAATAAATTAAAAAGAACTCTTTTTTTACAAAAAATTCCAACTAATAATTGTAATATGAATGAAGAAAATAGAAAAGCTGCTATTAGAAAACCACAGAAGTAATTGCTGCAGGCATGACCTACCAATGATGCTAACATCAGTGGGTGAAAGCTTACGTTTCCAAGTATCTCTCTGCAAATATTTCTTGATGATAGAACAATACATGTTAACACTACAATAGAGAAACCCAGCAGAACAACCTTAATCAAGTGATGAAAGTTAATATCATCAGTAATGTCACATAGACAGCAAAAGCTCCCTGACATGACCTCAATCTGATCATGGGAAAGTACAAGACAAACCCAAATTATGGGAAATTCTACAAAATACCTTGATGAGTTATTCTTTAAAAATGTCAAGATTAGCCCTGGCAGGTGCAGCTCCATTGCTTGGAGCATCACACCGGTAAACCGAAGGGTCGTGGGTTTGAATCCGGTCAGGGCACAAGCCTGGGTTGCTGGTTTGAACCCAGTCTGGGTGTGTGGGAGAGGCAACCAATCGATGTTTCTCTGTCACATCGATGTTTCTCCCACCCTCTCTCTTCCTCCCTTCCTCTGTCTTTGAGATCAATAAGCATGTCCTTGGGTGAGGATTAAAAAAAAAAGTGTCAAGATAAGAGGAAACTAAAAAGATCGTAATAAGTCAACTAATGTGCAGTGTGGGATCCTGGACTGGATCCTGGAACAGAAAAAGGACATTAGTGAAAAAAATTGCAAAATCTGAATGAAGTCTGTAGCATAGTTAATAGTATTGTACCAATGACTATTTCTTAGTTTTGATCATTGTACTGTCTTTATGTAAACTGTTAACATTAGGGATAGATGGGTGTGGGATATATGAGAAATCTTTATTAAATTTACAACTCCTCTGGTAAGTCTAAAATTATTTCAAAATAAAAAGTTAAATAAATAAATAAGTAATGTAAAAAATTTGCTTAGCTGCTCTGTATCCAGACTGAATCGTATCTTGAAGGATGGACAAAAGCTAAACAATGAGTTACTTAATCCCATCAAGGCTCAGTTTCTTCATCAACAGAGGGTGAAGCAGGGTACCTAACTCATAGAACTAGAAATGATGATTACATGTAATAAGTCATATAAAGAGACTAACATGCCTGGTATATTGTAGGAACCCAATCAGTGTTAACCATGGCAATGGCGATGATGGAGACAATATTGAATATAGTGATAATGAACAGCCTCTCTGTGACTGGCCAGTAACAAAAATCTCCCTGCATATAGCCTCTAAGAATATCCCACCCCCACATGTGAGCCATAGAAGATGACAAAGCTCTAGTCTACATACACATCATTGCTTCAGGTCCTATAAAAGTCCCCCAGTTACCTATTTTGTTCAGATGTTTATCAAGCACTTATTGTGTGACTTAGTACTAACTACATTAGGGTAGAAAGACATATGGTTGATCTTGAACAGCATGGGTGTGAAGTATACAGGTATACTTATATGTGGAGTTTTTCAATAAATATATTGAAAAATCATTTGGAGATTTGTGACAATTTGAAAAAACTTTGAAGAAATTTATGATTTTTCTTAATAACATTTTTTTTCTCTAGTTTACTTTATTGTAAAAATACAGTATAACATATAACTTTAAAAAGTGTTAATCAACTGTATTATTTGTAAGGCTTTGAGGCAATAGTAGCCTATTAGTAGTTATGTTTAGGGGAGTCAAAAGTTACGCACAGATTTTAGATGTGTGTGTGTGTGGGGGGGGCAGGCAGCACTCCCTAACCCCTGTGTTGTACAAGGGTCAACAGTAGACATGTTACTTGTCAAGTGGGAGAACTCTAACTAGAGTTCCTCATAATTTGCCTAATAGGTTTTTTTTTTTCCCCAAATAATGCTAACATCTGTAGGGCAACTAAATTCATAATCAGAAATCTTCCCTTAAACAAACAACCACATAGCCAAATATTTATTATTTATCATAAGGGTCTGCAAACTGGAGTATGGATACCTCTGGGAGCACACAAATTTTTTTCTTTTTTGTTTCGTTTCATTTCTGAAAGTTTATTTTATTTTCCATTACCATTTAGTCCCCTTATATCCCCACCTCCAATCACCACGCTGTTGTACATGTACACTTTTTTTTTTTATCAAAGGAGTATGCTGGCACTTGTCTAGTTTTAAGGGACTCAGGTCATCTAGTTTTAAGATTCTCTATTTTGATATCCTAAAACTGATCTGCCTGAGAAAGTGACTGCCTTCAGAGGTTCTCCTTTCTTACCTCCTATTCCAAAATCTCTTTCTCCCACTAGGCAATACCAGCCCCCATGCTTAATCTATGTGGTGCATTGTCCCAGGATAGTAAACCTCTAGAGGGCAAAAAGGGACTACCTAAAAGATTGACAAAGTAAATTTCCTCAATGATTGGAAATACTTAAATGACTAATTAAACTCTTTGTAACTCAGGTAAGGTCTGATTTTTTTTCCTTTCAATCAAAGAGAAGAACAAATGAAGCAGCTAATAGATTAATTTAAATATTTGGGGGATATTTGCTGTAATATGGTAATCCTTCCATTTATGACTACGTTTGTATTGCAATAATTTTGTTTTGGCTTCTATAAGAAATGGAGAGAGAAAAAGAAAGAGAGAGAGAGAGAAGGGAGGGGAGATGTTGCTCACCCATGTGTCCTTTAGGAATGCATAATACTTACCCAAAGATACATGGACAAATGTAAAAGATGCTCTGCCTAGCTTATTAACAGATTAATTTCTAATAACATTTTCTTTATATGTTTAATACTTATCATAGCTTGTAACATAGTTAGGTTGTTAAAATCAAAGTGTCTACTGCTAATAATTATAATGATCAGCTAATGCAGAAAATATTTTTAAAACTTAGAATGTTATGATTATGTAAAATGTAAAATGAAGTTCAAATTTCAATTTCTATACCCATTTTGTTGCAGAGAATTATGATAGGTAATCAATAAAGTACTTTCAAGCATAAAACTATTACATTAGGGTAATATTCTGTGGAGAAGTGGAATGGAAATACAAGTTTGAGAAAAAGAAATGATGCAAAATATCTGTAAAAGAAAAGTTTGCTCCTATACTTGTGAAATAGATGATGACAGCAAACTGCTACAATATTTAAGATACATATAAAAGAGTGATATACTTGTTTGATTATAAGAAGTATAGCATATGCATATCTGAAATTACATGTTTATAACCATTTAAATTTAAGATAAAGATTTTAGATGTGAACTCAAAAATGTGCTTGGGGTATTTTTCAAAGGTTTTTTTATGGGGGGGAGGGCAGGCACACAGCTAAAAAGATATGAAGACCACTGATTCTCAATGGAGTATCATCTCCATAACCAAGGGCTTCCCTTCTCTCTCCACTATATGATTTCTATCAATTCCTCTGGATGGTTTTTTAAGAGTCAAGTATGAGAGAAAGCAAAGACTTTGTTGACATATCAAAGAATGTTTTTGAAACATTAAGTGTGAAATATGGATCTAGATTTCCCAGAGGTGTAGCCACATTTGCTAAGGGGCTCCCCAGAGTATACTCAAGCCCTGATTAAATGCGAAACATCTGTGGGTGTTACTGATTATTTGTCAACAGGAGGAGGGCCTAAGGAAGGTGCAGCAACTTTCCCCAGGGTTTCTTCCTTGCAGCATAGATTCAAAACATTCCCAGACTCTCTAATGCATGAAGCATGTTAAATATTTTGCTTTTAAAGAGTTCATACTTTCTGATCCCAGAATTTCCAAATTAAGAAGTTGTGTTTGAATATGTTGTGTGTGAACCACTTCTTATCAGATACTTCATAGAGCTCTGGCATAACCCTAGAATCCTCTAAATTTAAGGAATTCTATAAGAAAGTCAAGCTGAAAAATTAAGAAAGGAACACCAAGACTTTTAGTCATTAAAACTTGAGGAACCATTTAAAGATCAAGTTTAGTGCTCGTTACAGAATCTCCTAAGGAAAATTTCCATTAAGACAATTTTTAAACATGTATCTTGATTACCATCTGTAGATTTGATTGGGCAATGTTTCCTTTCAACAGGACTGCATTAGCGTTTTAGAACAATTTTTAGTTATCTGGAATAGAAGCACTCAAAATTAGTCCTGCAGATATAGAGGTAATGTAAAAGAAGAAATACTGAACCAAAACAACTGCAGGCTTTGCTTTGGTAAACAGAATATTTTTAGTTAGATGGTGGTCTGCTGCCTCTAAATATTTTTAGCAAGTATTGGGACCTACTGTATGTAGTTAATCCAATGCTTAATATCAATCAGTGACTTTTAATTCAGAATTACTATCACTGCTGAGTCCATGACCAAAACAGCAATTAAGAGTCAACAGGGTTCATGCATAATTGGATTTAAGTGTTTTTGAGGTGTAATATATAAAATAGTCTTCAAATGAGGGATGCTTCCATTGTGACAGAGCAGCCCACCTGAAGGATGAGAGGCAGGGATAAGAACGGGAAGTCCATTCTTGGCCTCCGTAGGGATAAATGCATTTTTCTACACAGTTTATAACACCCTGATGACTAATACAGAGATGTGTATTTCCCTTACATTGGGGTGAAAACATGTCTTCCTTTTCTCTGTAAAATTTCCAAGAACTGACAGCTTTCTATGGATAAATTTCAATGCCCCAGAGTGGCAGGTATTTATCTGGTGTCCCTCAGTGAAAATCATAATGTAGTTCCTCATCCTACAAATTATAGGTATAATAAAATTGTGGTACTTTTATAGTAAAGTTCAGCTATACAGGACTCTCAGTTTTTGTTACTCTAGCTAAACGAACTTTGCTTAGAGTTGAAGACATACCCCTTAAACACTTGTAGTCGGTGCTTATTTCTTTTACATGTTCACTATTTATTATTTGAGCTTTCTAAAATGCACACTAATAAGCCTTTAAAAGGAGCACCATTTTTTTGGTAATGGATGGTTATTACCATTTTTATAAGGAGGCATAATATAGTACAGGATGTCTAGTGGGGATGAGGCTGACTACCCTGTTGTAAAAGACAATAGACAGTCGTGCTTTAGATGGTCTAAGATTTTCCATATTCTCCTCTGCCTTCAGATTGTCAGCAATCACTTTTTAATTTTGTTTGTGTGCCTCCTTATAGCTTCCTTTCTCAAAAAGCTAGATGTTAGAATTATATTTAAAGCAAGACTATAATAGGCCGTGGCTTCATCTAACTCTTCCTATGATTGAGAAGACTGTGCTGTAATATTTATTTTTGCAGAGGCATTTTCTCATTCCCTAAAATTTGGCGTTTTAGAGAAGAGAATCATCAAATTAATCAATCTAGACAGAAAAAGTGCTGCTTTTCCATACTTCAAGAGGACTTTTGTGTCAAATAGGCTTACAGTGGCTGGCTTGGGTACTGAACTATCACTTATCATATTTTGAACATAAAAAATGTATTTAAATTTTAAATAAGTGGCTCACCAGCTTCTAGAATATAAGCTATTCTTATGTCAGGGCCGTTCTTTACTCACACAGGTTTTATTTCTCTGCCGTTGCCTAGCAACTGAGATGTAGCAAGAGATGTCAGAGGTTAAAGAGCAGACCAAAGTCATTATGGAAAGCAAGACTTATCAGCATTTTCCATCTAACTTTGTAATCCTTGAAATAAAATAGGTTTCATTGTATTGAATAGTCTGTATTTTTTCTTTTCAAATGCCAAGTTTTTAGAATTTTTTTTTCTTTCTGAATATAAGTCCAGTGCATATGGAGAATTTTAATTATGTACATTGCTTCAAGAAGAACTTCTCTATTACGCTAGCACACTTCAAAGGTTAAAGTGAAAACCTTCTGGCATTCTGAAGTCATCTACTGTGTGAAAAGTGGTTATGAACACATTTGAAAGCATTCCAAGAGTTATGAGAAATTCTCATTGGCTCTAAATGTCCTCTCTTTGAACCATTAGTTAACATTGAATAAAATTCCACTTTCAAATACATCGGCCTCCCTATTAAAAAATTATTCTTTAGAGACAGGAATGCAAAATGTTTTATAGGTTTTCTTCCCTCTGTTCTGAAATGAGAAGGACTGTTATCAAAATTTAAGCATCTCTCCGGAGTTTATATTTTTTAGCCTGTTTTGTAACAATGTTAGGCCCCTAAGGATTCGTAGCTCATGAATAGTTAATTGCATCTCAGCAGGATGCACTTTAAGACACCTTCTCCAGTGGGCATAACACAGTGCTTTAATAACATTTCATTTCTAGACAATGTGCTTGTTCCATGACTCCTAACCCAAATTGTTAAGTTTTCCAAACTAAAGGTTTAAAGGTAAGGCAACCAGAGTTAGAATCACATTCCATATTAGTTTGTAGTGGATCCACAATTATTTTTGGAGGAAAACTTTTATCCCTGCTTGTAGGTCCTCTTTCATTTTGCCTCAGAGTGGAGCTGTTGTGGTCATCCATTCATAGCTGTGTCCTTAAATTTTGTTAGAGAACATTAACTCCATCTTTCTGGATTAAATCACAAACACTGAACTCCCAGTTTTAGTCAAAGATTATAAATCAAGACTCTATTCTGAATAATTCTTATCCAAAGCCCAGTTGGGAGAAATGTATTCATGAATATTACTGCCTGAAGAATGTGAGGACTGCCTATTCCCTTAAATTTCCTGAATTTTACTCCTGGACAGAACTGTGGATTTGGAATCACTGTCCATTTTTAAAATGCCTCTATTCAGTTAGGACTACACAGTACATAAATAAGCACACACTGATGAAGATATAATCAATAATCATATGAATCTCATTCTTGTTACAGGGTACAGCAGGTGAAGTCATTGTCCTTTACATTACCCTTTAAGAGCATCCACAAAAGAAACTCCTTTTTGGTGTTAGTATTTAAAAAGCTTGGGTCTTTCTCTTACAAATCTGTGACTGACTATGTTTTCTTCTTCACTTTCAGTGCTAGGAACCTAAGAGCCAAATGTGCAACTTAACCTATGAACTGTACAGACCTTAAGGTATGCATCTATTGCACTCATCTGCCCTGGCTTTACTTTTTCCTATTTGTATATTCTTTTAACCCTGACGTTCTCAACCATTTATCCTATTTGAGGAATGTGCTTTAGAGCAATACGATATATGCATTTTAAAAATTAACAACAAAAAAAATAGTTGCATGGAAGACACAGAAGATAATCCTCCAATTCTTGTTCTTAGTCCTTCACTTTGTGAATTATCATTGAAATTCGTTTTTCCCACAATCAATTAAAGGCCTACAAAAGCCACGGAGGCAGCCATACATGAGACTCCCCTCACTTATTGCTGCTGTGCATCCTGACATCCAGACATGGTGAGAGTTCAGAGTAACAGGAGTTGGTGGGAGCTGTGAAGGCACAGAAGAGGGAAGGATAGAAATCTCACTGTCAGCAAGGAATAGAAAGTAAATTTCTGGGACTGCAGGGTCACTTCTGAGGAAAGTCAAGAAAATGCCAGTCAGGAACTTCTTGCATTAAATCCAAAGGTGACATTTAAAATCCTGACACATCCAATTTGTATAACATAAGAACGTCATCTTTACCATACATATTGATAAAGTAGTTTTGTTCATATTAAAGCACAATTACTATACCACCATTTGTACATAAGCAATTCTAAAAATTATCCCAAACCTGACAAGTAAAAGAGGCCTCATCAAAAAAAAAAAAATATATATATTTATATATGTATGTGTATATATATACATATAGATAGATAGATTAGCCCTGGCTGGTTTAGCTCAGTGGATTGAGCGTCGGCCTGCGAGCTAAGTGTCGCTGGTTCGATCTTCCAGTCAGGGCACATCAGAGAAGGAAAACTCTGACTCCAAAAAACCTCCGCTGCCTTGCGGCATACCTCTTCAGGGGAAAGGCTAAAGGAGTAAACCCCGACAGAAAATCCGGAGCCGGAGTCCCTAAGGCGGTTTGACGTTGTAGTCAACACCGGCAACTCCTGCGGCGCACCTGAAGCCAAGCTGTATCGACTCCGTCTTTCCCTTGGATCCTTCAGCTGCGAAGAGAGGGGGGGTCTGCTGCATGGGCAACAGCAGACCCTCCATATCACCCTGCCCAGGCTCTGTAGCTTCAGCTCCACTGGAGAGGACACTCCAGCGTCATCGCAAGATGTCGATTCAACACGGGAGGAGACAGATGCCGTGTCACTCCCGAGTCGGACTGCACAGCCATTCTCGGCGGTGCAGATAGACACTTAAGAAGCTACACCATCGTCTCTCGAGACGGACGGCTGCCGACGACGAGATAGATAGATAGATAGATAGATAGATATCACCCATGTGAGGAATTAAGAAAAGTTACTTTGGCTAAATAAAATGTTTCAAAAGCAATTATATATTCCAATAAATAAGATTTAAATATTTAATTAATAACTGTAGGGAAAAAATATAACTGTGGATTTTCAGAAGATGCTGATGCTAGAGATATGGCATGGATCCTCCTAAGTAGCAGAAATTTCCCCATATGGTATACAAAATCAGTGAGAAGGAAATTTTATATTAGATTGTTTAGAAGCCTTATACACACATTGTTTCATTGATTTGGTGCAAAGACTCCTAGGAATCTCAATATTTCACATTACCCTAGCCATTTCCTATGTTCCCCTCTAAATGTGTGCCCATCAGGACCCTCCTCCCATGTTGGAAACAAACTCTAGGGAATTCTTTTTATAATTATAATTCATACAATATTTACAATAAAAAAATAGCTATTTGTGCTTTTTAAAAATTAAGATGAAGTTAGACAATTCAGGTAAAGAATCACCTAATTTTGATAAGTGGTAAGTGGAATACAAAACTTATTCAGGTCCTTTGAAAAAAATTGCCTAATACACACACACACACACATACACATATACACACAATACATACACATGTGTATACGTATAACACATGTGTGTTATACGTATGCACATGTGTATATACATGTGCGTGCTTTTAAATAACATTTATTATATTTTCATGTTAAAATAATGTCTGTTAATGGGGTGTCCTTCACAGCTAATACAAAGTCAAAATTTCCTCTCAAGAGTTTTTCTTTAATTATGTGATTTACTCTAATTCTATGACACAGAATATACCATGGACATGAACTTCATATTAGAATCAGTTATGTTAAAATGTAACCTACCGATATGTTGAATGTCTTTCACTTATGGTAAAAAAAAAATTCTAATATGACTCCTCTGTCATCTCATCAATATATCCAAAATTTAATTCTTGCCCTTCCCACCTAGCTGCTCTTGGTAAGTAATCCTCTTCTCCAAAACAAAAACAAAACCCAAAACCGCTATGTATTTCATCTCCCAGACTTGAAAACATCTTCTTATTTCTTCATTCCTTACCACTAATCTGTTTATTCTTCCTGTTGACTTCCTGTCACTTCTTTTTTCATTCTCACACTGGTATCTGAGATTTGGGCTAGATTATTTCTAAAGTTTCCTGGCTCCAGTCTGTCACCAACTACTTCAGTCTGTACTTCACTGAAACTGCTGAAATCTTTTAAACCATTGTATAACCTACAATAGCTCCTGTGCAAAAAAGAGTCACCATAGCAGACCTGAGACACTATCCTTAGAAAGTTCTGCTTGCAAGATTGGCTCGTGGTTCACATTTGGAAACTTAGAATCAAGAGAGTTTCCAACTGCTCCCCAGCTGAGAAGAGTGGCTCCCTGTGCCCAAATGCTGTACCAATAATGTGCTAAACACCTGTTTCTGGGAACCTGGAATTTTGAAACCAGGCAGATGATGTCTGTATGACTGGCCCTCAATAAAATTCAGTCTTTAATAAGCTTCCCAGGTAGACAACTGTGTTGTCATGGTTGACGCTGGAGGAATTAAGCACATCCTGTGTGACCACACTAGGAAAAGAAGCTTGTGGCTAGTTTTCCCAAGACTTTGCCCCATGTGTCATTACCCTTTGCTGATTTTGCTTTTATCATTTTGCTGTAATAAATCTTTGCCATGAGTACAACTGTATGCTGAGTCCTGTGAGTCCTCTTAGCAAACCATTGAATTTGGGACCCCTGACATAACTCTCATGGCCTGTTGCATCATTTCTAGCCTCTCTTGTCCAACCTGTAAAGCCCCTCATAACCTGTCCTTACTATTACTTCTCCAAGTGTTACTATTGGCTTCTAATGTGTGCCCACTGCTTCTGGTAAATCTCTGCTGGTGCAGTAGGGATAACAATTTAGAGGGGGAAGCTCTCAGCCTGGGTGAAGGGATCTGGTTTCTGTTTTTTGTTCCTTCTCTTGTGCTATTTCCTGTTCAGTTCTGACTAATGCACAGCCTCTCTAGGTCTTCATATTGTTACATATAAAATGTGAATAAAACTACAGGTACAAATAATACTTAGGTTCAAGGTTTTGGTTTTCTGTACAGATAATTTCTTACTGATTTGCAACTAACAGGTACATTTTATCAAAGTTCATTGTAAAGCAAAGCAGTTTCATTAAGGGAGGCCTATTTTTTCTGTAGCTTCCATTATGAAAAGTAATTCTGTATAGTTCTGCAAAAATTTCTGGATGCACTGAAGAAATTGTGAGAAATGTTTCAGAATTAGATATTTAAAGAAAAATATAATATGCTACAAAGATAGGAATAATATTCAAATACTACATGATAATCTCCTGATAATAGAATTATTTTTTAACATTATCCTCATAGAAGAAAAGAATAAAGATAAATGAGCAACCCAGTAGCTGGCAGGAAAGGAGTTGGATTTCTGTTTAGCCAGAGCCCCATGTCCGTCAGAATGAGGCAGGTGACATAGACAGGAAACAGCCCCTTCTGGAATATTAAGAACCTTTTTTTATTAAAAACATAACAGGATTGGCCCTGACTGGTGTGACACAGTGGGTTGGGTATTGTCTTGCAAACCAAAAGGTCACTGGTTTGATTACTGGTCAGGGCACATGTAAGAGGCAACCATCAATGTTTCTCTCCTTTCTCTCCCTCCCTTCCCTTCTCTCTAAAAATAAATAAACAAAACCTTAAAAAGAAAAAAACAAAAACAAGAATCAAAAGCTTTCAACAAGAGCCCACAGAAAACCTCTGAGTTTACAACTGCATCTGTGTACATACCTTGCTAATTAGTCTACTTGTAATATGAATTATCATTAAATTTCATTTTTACAACAATCAATTAATGGCCTACAAAAGCCACTGAAGGAGCCTTACATAAGACTCTCCAGCCTGAAGTAGGTTCCTAGACTCAGTTTATGGGCAACTCCATCCCTTTGAGGTCTAGGTACCATCCATGTTTTAATGAAATTGTTTTTACAATTACTTACAAAATAAATTTAAATTATATTTCACTATTCTTCTGTGTAATTCTTGGCACAAAGGAAAACAAATTACAGTTTGTGAATTGCAAAGCCTAAGCATGAGAATGTGACATTTTTGTCTTTGGAGAGCATTCAAACTTTTTTCTTAACTATTCCTTAAATTGAAATTGCCATCTCAACTAAAAGCTGTTTCCAAAGTCTATGCATGTGTCCTTAGAGCAAATAGTTTCTGACAAATCAGTCAGACTGGTTTGTATAAAAGGACAAAGGGAAAGGTGAGATGGCATTGAAGCTAAACTCCATCTGCTCTCAATTTCAGCTTTTCTACTAAAAACTGAAAAGCAGAACTTTTAAACAGAGAAAAACTAGAGAACAATTAGCATAGCATAAATGAACAAACATTTTAAGAGGCATCATGCACTGCAGAATAATTTCCACATTTCCCTGGTTGAATTTACATGTAGACTAGTTTGAATATTCATCAAATTCAGAGCTATAATCGCTTCTCATACTTATACATTAATGTTAGGAATACAAAGATTTTACCTCCAAATCCTAAGAGGGCCTTTGAACACAGATAGAGACAGATGAAGGAAGGCATGCTGCAGTGCAGCAGTTTCAGTTACTGTAGCACTGGCATTCCACATCCATCCCTCCAGGAATAGCTCAATGAAACAGAAAGATGCAGGGTGGGAAATGCAGTTGTTTTACTACCACATCCAGACAGTCTTGAATGCAACACTCATAAACAAATCAGAAACAGGAACTAACAACTGCACAGCATTTCACAGTGTCCTTCAAAGTCTTCTCTTCATATTTTTTCCTGGTTCTCAGAATAGCTTCTCTGCATGACTGTGCAAAACTCTGAAAAGTGTTGGGGAAGTAGCTTCCAGCAGCAGGCAAACAGAAAGACTAAAGTGTCACAGGTATTGAAAACTGTATTGAATTTTCAGTTTAATCATGTACATGGACACTAAAATCCTTAAAACTAAAATCCTTAGTTTTCCCAGTTGCCATATTAATACACACATCAAATATCTATAGACGGGGCTATTGAGATCATTAGAATAATTATACTGATTTTTCTCCCTTCATTTTGCCAAGGACTCCACTGAAGCTCTTTCTTTCCATTTTCCTTTATCATATTTCTTCCAAGGGAGCCTGAGTTCATTTAACTTGCTTTATTCCTTAAAATACAACAACATTAGTAAGATCATACTGGCTACGCCAATAAGCAGAGAGTCTTCAGAAAGCAAACTGGATAAATTCTGACAAGACCAGTCCACCGAAAGGAAGATCCAGAGGGAATGGAGCCTATTCTGTTAGTAGGGAGTAAGAACCAACATTTTTTGATCGTCTATTATGCTATATGCCGGCATTTACAGTATCATATGTAAATAGTAATTTAATCCTAAAATCAACCCTATGAACACTGTATTATCATCCCCATTCTCACAGATGCAGAAATTATCTAAAAATGATCAAGTTGCCCAACATCTCCTAGAAACCAATAAGAAAAATCACAAATGACTCAACAGAAAAGTTAGCAAAAGACATGAATGTACATTTCATGGCAGTACAAACATAATGCCAATAAACATGAGAAGAGGTGTTCAGCATCATTAGTAGTCAGAGAAATTTAAGTTAAAATCCCAATGAGATAATGATTTTATATCCATACAATGAGCAAAAATGAAAAAGTCTAACAATTCCATGTTTCAACACATGCAATTGTTAGACTTTTTCACTGGGGATTCACATGCCAATGAGAGTGAAAATGGGGGCAGCCAACTGTGGAAAATGATTTGGTACTATCTTCTAAAGTTGAACACTCATACATCCTATAATCCAGCAACTCTATTCCTGCCCAAGGGAATTCTTGTACATGTGTATAAAGAGCTATGTTCAACAATGCCAAAATAGCTCTCCCTATGACAATAAAATCCTGAAAACATGCAAATGGCCATCAACAACAGAGTGTATAATAAACTACATTATGTTTTATACATTATAATATTAAATAATAGAACAAAACAAATGTAGTACACCATATCACAATACAGATGAAACTTTCCAATAAAAAGTTAGTCTCAAAGGATTATATGCAACATGATGTCTTTTTTAGAAAGTTAAAAACAACTATAATGAAAAGTTTCCTTCTCAGAATACTTATGAATGCAACAAGATTGTATGTAAAAAAATGTAAGGAGTAACAGGAGACTGAGGATGAGGCCATTGTTGGTGGAGCCTAGATGAAATGAGGGAATAGCACAATGGTTAGATTAAGTTTACTGTCAAAATCCTAGTTTTTATTTGAGAGGTGATCTCATAGGTGCTTATTGCATTATTCAAAATGTTTAACTAATAAACAATAAGTAAATAAAGAGATAGCATTGATGAGAGAGTATCATTAACCAAAGATTATTCGTAGTCCACTGTTGTATATGTAAGGTCCTAAAAACATGCAAAGAAGAAAGGAAAAAAAACAACAAATAAACAAAAACTGGTGCCAGATCAGGTCTGGCAGTCTCCGAAGCTCATGCTGCCACCAGAGCAGGCCACTTCTTTGTTCTCCACTAGAGACATTCAAAACCATTGCAAGTTACTCCCATTCATCCACAATGATGGCGTGACCTTGTGGATGGGTCATAACCAGAATTGATCAACTTAGTTTCTCCAGAGAATATAGAAAGGCACAAAATATAATACCCTCTAATAGAAACCTCTGGGCAAAACCCAGACTGACCTAGGCTAGAATCCTGGATCTACTACATCACTAGAAGGGAAGGTCACTCTCACAGCTTCAGTTTCCGTGGGATATGAGAATTAGTATGAATGATAAAGGTGATGATCACCATGACTACCACTTTTAGTTGCTTAGAAGGCAGAACATTGCCAACGTTTTTAATATGCCCCTCACTACAACCTGTGAGGCATGAATTGTTATTATTTACAATTTAAAGATTAAGTGATTGAAAGAAGAAGAGGTTAATCAATTTCCCCAAGGTCACACATTTATGATGGAAGAGTCTTGAACCCAGCTTTCTTTTGTTCCATTGCCCAAGTTCTTAGCAGCTAAGATATACACACATATATATAGAAACACTCATGCATGAATAGATACATATGCATAGGTATACACAGAAATATACTCATATGTATAGATACACAGTTGTGATAACATAATAATATACACATGTATGGGCACATGTGTAGAGAGACACATAGACAAGCTCATATACACACTTATACACATACATGTATAGATACATAACCATATCCACATATGTATAGATATACATTCATGCACACAATTGTGCAGTCAAACACAAACAGACAAAATATTGCCTAGCTATTCAGATATTGCTGAATTCATTACCTATTGTTAAAAACTTTCTGCTCCCTCTCCCTTCTGTGCACATGACATAGAGTTGGCCATGTGAGAAACAACTCAACTTAAAATAAATAAAATTCACTTGGATCAGCTGACCCATGATTTTCATCCTGGGGCTGCTTGTTATAACCAGTGTGTACATTTTCAGCACATGCTTGTTGGCATGGCCTGTCCCTCCACACTCGCAGGCACTTGAGCCTCTGGTTGCACCTTACTTTCTGCTCCTCTGGAGGGTGAGGCCCACATGTGATGGACCTCCCAGAGTGAACTGTGTGGAAGCTAATTACTCAGTATTTGTAACCAGATCTCTTCAAATTTGGAAAAATCCATCAAGCCTTTTTGGTGTGACACAACCACATCAACAAAACTTTTATTTTATTTATATTGATATATAGCAGATGGAGTCTGGAATGTAACCGGTGCATAATGAGTGGCAGCTATTATTATTATAAAAAATAAGATTCAACTCTTATCATTCTTTATATAGAATCTAATTTTCCCATATTTAGTTTTTGGTATCTTATTTTGGGAGCTTTTTAGTTTTGGGGGGGTTACCCCTACAGTGCCTAAATATAAAGTTCTCCCATGAATTCAGTTACAAGAATATTCTCTCTGATTTGATTTTAAAGAGTCTAGCAACTCCAGAGAATAATGAGAGTAAACAGGTTAAAATTTCAGTATTTTCTGTTGCTGTAAATAAGTGATGTCATATAAGAGTTGGAAATGGGATATAGAAATGCAAAAAAAAAAAAAAAAAGAAAGAAAAAATGCATTTACAAACTCCAAATCTTTAGAATATGTGAGAACCGTATATTTACTGCTGGCAGAAGAAATGAAAGGCACCCCCATTTGCCCACTCACACACACATTCCACGATTTAGCTCTGTGACATTCATCAAATGTCACTCAGGTCTTCAAAACATGAAAATGTGACTTTTTAAAAGACTAAGCTGTTGTGGCTTCACCTATGGCTTTCATATGAAAGACAGAAAAGGAAAAGGAAAAGAATCAAGACTTGGAATAAGTTTTACATCAAACAAGAAAATTTTGCTCCCCAGCAATTTCAAGTCCAAAGTGTTGCCTCTCAGATCAAATCCCTAAGAGAGTGGGGCTCCATAGTCACTAAATGCTGCTTACACACCAGAGGAAATGCAGTGGAGGCTGTAATATAAAACCATGCTACAAAAAGTGCTAAACACAAATGAGACAGAGAAGCCAACATTGCTGGAACAACTTCACAAAATCTTCATTTCACAAAGAGTTGAAAACAGGTAAAGGAAAACAAGGGTGGGGGAGGACAGAAATCTGGCAGCTGCCTCAAGGCTGGTTAGAAATCTGTGATTTAAATATATATTTCCACAGAGAACAGAATCACATCTGGAGCCTACAATTTAATTTCTCCCAACATTAAACAGATGCTTACTTTAAATGCATAACGGTATGTTTAAGTATATTCTAAAGCTAATGTTTTCTAAATACCACAAATGCAACTTGGTGTTTTTTGCAACGGCCCAAATGGCTTCAATCCAGAGAACATTAGTGCTAGAAAGGACCAAAGGAAGGAGCACTTCCAGCCCTCGTTTTTGGATGGAAGAAGCTGAGTCCCAGATAAATAAGTGACTTATCGATTATACACAAATAGTTGGTGACTGAGCTGGAAGTACAACCTAAGTGAAAGTTTTCCCTTTTAAATGTTTTAACTTCATAAAAACATAAATGTCCCATGGAATTACAGGAGCTGTCATGAAAGTCTAAGGGTGAACTAAAAGCACTTCTGGGGGTTCAGCAGAGAAGGGTCCCCGAGAAGTCTCTGACTTCCCCCAAGAACCAGAGCAGAGCAGCAGGAAGGAAGGTGGCAGATTCCTTTGGGTAACTGAGAACATCATGCCAGAGATAGCCCCTACCTACTCCAGAGAAGACTTGGTGAAGAAAGAAGAGAAAACCTGGAAAAGATTCTGGAATTCCTGAGATTAGACAGAGAGATAAGTCAGGAATATACTATTTTTGTTTTTAGTATCCTATTCAACTCCCATGCAGAGTGGCTGAGACCAAGAGGTCACATGTCCTTTGTAGAAAACACACAGCCCGACCACATGCCAGGCAAGGTACCCCACACACCCGTTAGTTCTTCTGAACTTCCACCAGCCTCACAGGGTAGGCTTTCTCTGCCCCACTGCATCGGTGAAGCCAGATACCTGACAACACAGTCATAATTTTAATCCAGGTCTGCTAAACCACCCAGGGAGAACCCACAGCCCCTGTCATGACCCATTTATTTGGACCACCCTCTAAACAGGTCATCGAGAGCAGGACAATAAAAAATCAACAGGCACTTCCCTTTCATTTCTTTTTCAGAATATTATCTGAATGCAGTTGACTACAAGGGGGAATAAGTTTACTTCAAGAAAATTATGTCACAAGCAACTCTTTATTTCCTCACTTCTAACATGTACTTTTCTCCTAACATTTCAACATTTCTAAAATCAGGATGTGAAACTGATTTATATATTTAATGTGATAGGGTTTCTTCCCTGAAAAGCTGTTATTAAAATGATGGAGTAATCATACAGCATCTAAGAGTTGAAGAGCTGAGCTACATTTTTTACATGATAAATGCCTTTAAAAATTTTGGATTAACTCTTTCAAGAGACATGGTTCTAGAAAAGAATTCTTAAATGTTTCTCAAACATGTTTCTGACCTGTACTTTGCCTTTAGGGTCTATATCCATAATGCCATTGGATATAGGGGTACAGCAAAAACTGGCAAATAGCTGGGTCCTTTATTTCCTGGATTCAGTCTCTGAGGATCACCTAGGGCTTATGGATCTGCTGCAATAGAGCATCATCTCATTTGACAGGTGTAATCTGAAAACATTCAATATGCAGTACAAGGTGGTTTTTGTTGTCATGGTGTTGAGTTTAACATTGACAAATCATCTAATATTTACTGGGGAGAATTTAACTTAAGTATTTGGTTCATTTCATAGTTTTACAAAGTCACTGAAGGTCTCTGGATCTTCTTTTTCTCACCTGTAAAGTGAAATTAATAGCACCTCTAGCATATAGCTATTGTAAAGTTTGTTATTTGTTAACAAAAGTTATCCCAGGCTTCTTTGTGAAATAAAATGAAGTATAAAGAACAAAGAGAAAGATAGAGTATGGCACATAATAGGTGTTCAATAAATGTTAATTACCTCCTATGAGTAATATTTTATGCTTCTTTCTATCACAAAGGAATTTCACTACTCTAATCAATAAATATGTGAAAATAACTTGCAACACCAATGGTGAGACATTCCAAAGTATCACAGTATTTCATCTGCTTCAAAGTGAAATCTGTAGTAAATTAAAACCAAAGGCATACAACTTCAAAAGGAAGGCTGACTTGAATTTAATAAAGAATATAATACTAAGTCCAGCATGAGGTGATGACTCAGAAAATTGGACTGCAGGACCTTACTCATCAATGGGTGCCTTGTGTAGAGGAGGCTGCAGTTTCCCCAAAATTAATAGAATAACTCTTTTATCCTTTCAGGAATCATGCAATACTTTCCAAGAAAGAAGACTCACAAATTGCAATTTAAAAGAAAGGGGAAAATAAATATGGTAGGTGAAGTGGATGTTTCAGTTTTGTTCCTTTTGAGTTCTTTTCATTTTGCCTGATTGCAGTCTGCAGTTGTAAGTTACAAGACGTGGATGTTGCATGTTAGCTGTGCTGAAAATATTGTCAGTATGAGATCCTCTCTCAATGTGTTCCTGCTACTCAAATAAGATAGAAAGAACGTAAATGCGTATCTTGGAAACAAGTAATTCTAAAAAATGAAATAAGGTAAATGATTCTATGGTATATTGCTCTACTGAATGTGTACAAACATAGGTTTCCTCAAAGAGAATACCAAAATTCTATCTTATAATTTGTTCTCCATTAGGTACCCAGATCCATTTTCCACTTGACTGTGCTCAGGACCAGGGAGTTGGGAGAAGGGTGTACCCCTATGAATCACATCACTCAGGCTGCCTAACCCTCTGACTTGCGTTGGCTTTGGTCATGAGGACTGAAGACTCAGAGAGAGAGGCTTGGGTATTGTCTCCAAGCCCTCTTCCTGCTTAGGTGCCACGTATCTGTCAGCGGCCACATTTGTCTCCCATAAGTAGTTCTTGTTAAATGGTCTCTCCCACCATGTCAGCTCACAGTGGATTCTGTAAAACTGCTTGTTCCCCTCACCATTTCAGCCTAAGGGTGGTAAAGGCTTTCCACCATCTGGTCCTCAACACCCCTTGTTGGCTTCTGTAAAATTCCCCCCATTACATTCTCCAGAACTCACGGCTGAATGTGCCTCCTGCTGCCTGTGATGGTCCTGATTGATATACCCACAAATCAAGCTAATAGATACTAAATTTTTTTCCTTATTTCAATAATTCAGTTAGGGCAAATTATTTTGGCATATGTCATTTTTTAAAAAGTCATTTATTTGATCAAGCCACACTAGTCAGAGAAGTTGAAAGATCTGAGGATCCTATGTGATGAATAAGTGGTTTAAATATTTTTAAAGTATCAATGAATTGTATTGTATTGCTTTTTTCTGTGTGTGGTACTATTTAAGAGAAATAGGATTTCATAAATGGTAATTTAAGTTATTTCCAAAGATAATTGTTTAGCAGCTTGGTTATTCAGGATGCTCTGTAAAGCCTGACAACATGACACATTTACAGGCAAGTGCTGTAAAAACTGAGCTGGTATCAGAACCTTGGTGTCCCAGGTTGTTACAGTCATCATTTTTTAATCCATTCAGAACCCTCACAATTCTTTAGCCTTTTACCTGCATGAGAAGCAGCAGCAAGGCCTTAACTCATTAATATAACCTGAGTAAATATGAATAAATGACATATTTTGGTTTATAACATTTAAATAGTTTATTAAAATAGGTTTTAATATATATCTTGGAAATAAAATTTAACCTACATAAATCATTATCCCTGTCTTAAATTAATTAGTAATGAGAATAATATAAAACTTTGAGGAAATAAGAATAATCAAGAAGAAGCAAGAAAGGGTAGAGATTAATCAGATGACCATGGACCTAATAATTTGAAAAAGACCATCTTGGGAAAGTGCACTAGCAAAAGCATCCAAAATATTCTTTCTTTCCCTTCTTGCTTCTATTTCCTCACATGGCATCCACAAAAATTTCCATATGATATGAAAGTAACCAGCAAAAGCAAAAAAGACCATGGAGAGAGGGAAAGTGGGAGAGAAGAAGAGGGGGAGAAGAATAGAAAAAATTTTTTGGAAAGAAGATAGAGTTTCTTTGACTCTTCTAATCTATTAATGGCTTTAATTTAATGAACTAAAATAATTCTGTATGACTATAAAAATGAGAACTAAGGTGAAAATAAAAACAGCTACAATTATCAAATAATTTCCCCCATATGATGAATATAAGCCTATTAGGAATAACTGTTTCAATCCCTTAAGATAACTACCTAACCTCAATTTAACAAGACTAAAATGCAGTTCCCATAAAGGAACACTAAAATAACACACTTTGAAACAATATTCAGCCTTACAGACAATGAAGGAAACAAATATTTAAATAGATATAAACTGCTATCTCATACTTATTGAACTTGGAAACACAAATTAAATGAATAAATCTGTTGGCAAGAGTTACAAGGAGTCCTGTCCCTGTAAATGAGTGCAATGAACTTGGAGAACAACCATGAAGCAGCCAATAAGAGTCAGGACACTGATCATAGCCTGAGACCTAGTAATTCCAGCTTGAGAATCAGTACCTCACGATGTAACTCAGAAGGAAAAAAGTTGTGTATATAAAGATATTTCGTAATATGTCTTCAACAATGGGGCTATGGCCTTTTCCCAACCATAAGTGAGTAAGCTAAAAATGATAATTATAATAAAATAAAACAACTTGAAATTTGAAATATATAAGCTATCGTCGTCGGCAGCCGTCCGTCTCGAGAGACGATGGTGTAGCTTCTTAAGAGTCCATCTGCACCGCTGAGAATGGCTGTGCAGTCCGACTCGGGAGTGACATGGTATCTGTCTCCTCCCGTGTTGAATCGACATCTTGCGATGACGCTGAAGCTACAGAGCCTGGGCAGGGTGATATGGAGGGTCTGCTGTTGCCCATGCAGCAGACCCCCCCTCTCTTCGCAGCTGAAGGGTCCAAGGGAAAGACGGAGTCAATACAGCTTGGGTTCAGGTGCGCCGCAGGAGTTGCCGGTGTTGATCACAACATCAAACCGCCTTAGGGACTCCGGCTCCGGATTTTCTGTCGGGGTTTACTCCCTTAGCCTTTCCCCTGAAGAGGTATGCCGCAAGGCAGCGGAGGTTTTTTGGAGTCAGAGTTTTCCTTCTCTGATGTACCCTGACTGGAAGATCGAACCAGCGACACTTAGCTCGCAGGCCGACGCTCAATCCACTGAGCTAAACCAGCCAGGGCTATATATATATATATATATATATATATATATAGCTATATATATATAAGCTATATATATCTGGGATATATATATATATATTTATATATGTATATAAAAATATTTATATATAGCAATCTTGAGTGAAAAACTAGGAAAAAAATGGTAGATCCATTTATTTATTCATAGATATTTGTTAAATGCTTACTACTTTCTCACATCCCTAAGTTTCAAACACTGGACCCACAATGTTCTTTTTAACAAACGTTTCCATGTTAAGTACATTGATTGGCCAAGGTCACAAAGTTGAACAAATATCAGGAGTCTGTTACTGACACTAAGCCTCTAAAAGCTACAGATGACCTCTCCACTAGAATTAAAGCAGTAGGTTCCTATTTCTACAGGCCTTGTAGCAAGTTGGAAAAAAACAGTATCTAATTAAAATCTTGAGACTTGCAAAATGGAATTCATTAATAAACAGGATGACTTTAGTATTTCAAAGAAATAAAGAGTAGTGTGAATTATGACAAGAAGTATTTCCAGGCACCCAACTACTTATGACTTCTTAGTTCAGTAAAAAAATTATTACTCTGTAGACAAGAAAGTGCATTTAAGTTGATAGATGAATATTTGAATACTTGTGCTGTATTGCACTTAAGAGAGAGGTAGGCACACTATGTTCCCATAAATAATTAAATAAGTAGGCAGATGATGCTAGGGGTTTATTACAGCTAAAAACATAAAAAAATTATTATAATTTCCTCTTTCCATTGAGGGAAATTCAAAGCTAATTTTATGGTGTCAACTAATTACACAGTGTACTCTTATAAATGCTAATGATTATAGGAAACCATTAAAATATTTGGCAGTCCATATCAGACTTCTTTCCCTGAGATACCCTCCCAGTCTACCTGTCTGCCCCCCACAAAAAAAATTTATGATAGACTTTCCTGAGTCTGTTGTAAAAGATTAGTAAGGAAGGTATTTCATTTATGATAATATATATTGTTATTTATTTCTTACTCAAGGTGATAATGACAACACAAAAATATAGCTATCAAACAAGTAATTTCTCTTCTATGATTATGTGGATGTTAAAACATATGAAGATACGGAGCTTCACTATGCACATTTAATTATGTTCAGATGATTCTTTAGCTCTGTGTAGTTTTACCCAAACTTGTTATTTAAAAAATAGTATGAAAACACCAACAAAAACCTTTCTATAGTTTGTATATACCCCCCAGCTTTCTCATAAGTGTGTTTTAATTATCAATTTCCCAAATCCTAAATTCTGCCAATATTTTCTTCCAATGTTTTGAAAAAGAAAAAGGTAGGCTCCTCCTCACTTTTTGTGGTTTGGGGAGTTTGGGGCTGCTGCTGTGTTTAGTGAGGGTTCCTGACAGGAGAGTGACTCTGATGTTTCAAGGTCATTAATCAGATTCACAGCTGGTGGCAGGGAGATCTGGGTAAAAACGCAGAGATCCTGTGATTATTTCAACTTCTTTTTGCCAGTACTTTTCTCTTCTGTCACTGTTTAATGAAGTAAAATGTGTTTTGTCTTCCTCAGGGTAGACATCAATTTGAATTAAAAGGAGCAAACCGCAACCCCCCCACTTATTTTTCACCTAGGCAGGAAGAAGAAGGGAGATGTGGGAGGAAGAGGGCACTAGCCGAGAGAAGGAAGAGAGATGATGCAAACTGCTCCCTTCCTTTGAAGTTGCCTCTCTTTCTGTCCTTATCTCTGCTTTCCCATTTTTCTTCAGACAATAAATCTCAGCCAGGAAGTGACCAGGACAGGCACCCTGAGCTGCCAGGGTGGGATGTTAGGGGAGAGCTGTTCCAAAGGACATTGTTTGAGGTCCCAACAACCTCTGACTCTGCAGTGTGAACAATGACCTCAGAGAGTATGAAGGGCCACTCCGTCGCCCCTGTGAAATCCCTACTGGGCCACTAGATGTCTATTAGAATGACTAAATGAAAAGTACTGACCACACTAAGTGCTGAAGAGAACGCAGAGCAACCGGCAGCCTCCTACATTGCTGGTGGGACTGCACAATAGTACAGCTGCTCTAGAAGTTTGGCACTTCCTTAGTTTTTAATTATTATTTTTAAAAATATGTTTATTGATTTTAGAGAGAGAAGATCTTCTGACTTCCGTGTGTGCCCCAAGCAAGGATTGAACCTGCAGCCTAGTTATGTGTCTGACCAGGAATCAAACCCCCAACCATTTGGTGTACAGGAAGATGCTCCAACCAACTGAGCCACACTGGCTAGGGCTGGAAGTTTGGCACTTTTTCAAGTTCCTACCATATGACCCAGCAGTCCTATACTCCTGAGCATTTACCCTAGGGAAGTTAAAACTTCTGTTCACAGAAAAAGACATGAATGTTTGTAGCAGCTCTATTCATAATCGTCAAAAGCCAGAAAGCAATCTAAATATCCTTCAGTGGGAGAAGGAATAAACACACTTTGCCTATCCAGACAATGAAATACTACTGAGCAATAAAAAAGCAACACATAAAATTGGTACATGCAACAAGTTGGATGAATCTCAAGGCATTATGAGGGGTGAAAGAAGCCAGTCTCATAAGGTAATATGACTCCATTTATATGACATTTTAGAAAACACAAAACCATAGTGAAGGAGAAGAGATCAGTGGTTGCTGGGGCTCCAGGTGAGAGATGGATGTGACTACAAAGGGGCAGCATCAGGGAGTATTTTTTTGTGGTGATGAACTATTCTGTATCCTGTTTGTGGTGGTGGTTACATGAATCTATACATATGAAAAAAGCATATATAAAAAGGTAAAGTTTCCTGTATGATAATTTTAAAAGTAAAATTTAAAGTGTTTTAATGAGGGAAATAAATAAAAACCCCAAATCTGTAATCAATAAAGTACCAAAAATTAAAACACAATCTATCATTTTCTCTCTTCTTTGTGTTTCATAAACATTAATGGAATCTGTATACTCAAATGCCTCACTTTTTCAGGCTTAGAAGAAATGATATTATTTGCTTGGGGGGAATAAGGTAGAAGAAATATTAGAAAAAGAAAATTTCAAATGACAATGTAATATCACTAAAATTTTGGCTATGTTATTCTTTTGTAAAACTTGTGTAAGAATTTCACCTTTATTCTGCCCCCTAAGTATAGGGTAAAAAAATTTCAGGACTGAAAGAAAAGTGAGGGCAAACAAAAACTTTCAAAAGATTTCAATACGTCATTCTCAGGAAAGGCAGAACACCACAAAATAGATGTGTGATATAATCTTGTAAGTTACTTTCCTTCCCAGAAAAATGAACTAATTGCTAAACAGTTGTCTGAAGGGCACTCCAGATTTCTTTCCTAGGAAAGGACACTAGCTAAGCATGGTCTGGACTTAAACAAAAATGCTTTAGGCAGTGGTGAATTTCCTCAATGACTCTCACATTTGAAAAACAGAGAAAAACATCAAGCTAATCAACTATTATGATAAATAATTTATGTAAAGATTTATGCTACCAAAAAAATCTATTTACAAAAACCATTCCAATCTTAACACAGAAATTAGATAAACTGTTCACTGGCATTGCAAGAATGGCCCTTAGACACTTGGGGATCCTGGCTGGGCTGGCTAAGGGATGTTCTCAGAGGTTCCTCCCTCCAGTCTTGTAGCACATACACAAGAATATGTAGGAGGAGGGGAGAATGCACCAGCTACTTTACTTGAGAGCAGCAAACACAGTATTCTGGGCCCCAGGACACAGATGGGGGTGGGTGCATAAGGATGAGGAGGCAGAAGTAGACAGAACTCAGGTTACAGTGGCCAAAGATGCTACCTGCCTTTGGGAGACCCTTGTGCCACATAGGTGTTATCAGCCACAGCTGTACATCACTATGGGGAACTTCGGGGGCTTGAAAAGCCATACCTCTAGGAACCTGCTTTGTTAGCTTCTGTTTTATATAACAGTCTCCAGATGTTTTCAAGTCAATTACCATAAAAAAAAATCTTCTAGCTGTATCTGTTGGCATCTTTCCATCAATCACATCACTGTCCAAATGTGACTATCATGTAGGTATCATGAAGGCCAGTGCATCTCAACTGTAATTGTACTGGAGAATCACTTGGGGGCCTTACAAACCAATCTCCAGCACTGCCTGGTGTGGCTCAGTTGGAGCATCACCTCATAGACCAAAAGATCTCGGTTTGATTGCAGGCATGTAGGAGAAGGCAGCCCATCAAGGTTTCTCTTGGACTGTTTGACTGGTTCTTTAGCATTGTGTAGACATGGTTTCATGCATAACTTACCCCACTACGTTCTAAATATGTTTCCCACTTTTCCTATGTTAGTGCTAATTCTTCATTAAGTAAGACCTTTTGATTACCCTTAATGCACACAAAAGTAAGGTTACAGGACTTCCCACTCTGTCTGACCTAGTATTCACAAGTAGAGAGGAAAAACACATTCTCTCCTTAGGCTTTGAGTTGCAACAAAATGTACAAAAATATATAATATGCATTTTTCATAAAAGTTCAGTTAATTGGTGATTTTAACAGAGGATATTTAGCTTTTAATTATGTCATCCTGAATTCTGATCATGGAGTATGTATCTTCCACCTCTATCAACTTTTTAGAAGGTAGCCTCAACACCAGCTCTTTAAATGGTGTTTTTTCCCCTTACAGTGAATGTAAGCAGCCTCTGTCAGTAATGAAGTCCTAATATAGTCTAGCAGTGAATATTAAGGATAAAGATTCAATCAAACCAGAAAACACTCTCATACTGTTTTAGTTTTCTCTGAAATGAAACAACCAAGAAATGATGTTGGGCTACATGAGGTAATCAAGACATAACTATTATAATTATAATTAGAAATGTCTAAAAATACACTTAAAATTATCTTTCTTATCTTATTAAGAAAAGGGGCTTGCAGATATAATTAAATTAATCTTGAGACAGGGAAGTTATCTTGGATTATCTTCATGGGTCATAAATGCAATCACAGGTGTTCTTGTAAGAGAGGCAGAGGAAGATTTGACATACAGAAGAGACAGAGGCAATGTGACCATAGGGAAAGAGCTTGGAGGAATGTAGCTACAAGCCAAGAAATGCCTAGAGCCACCAGAAGCTGGAAGATGCAAAGAATAGATTCTTCCCTAGAGCCTCCAAAAGAGTGTGGTCCTACCAACACCTTGATCTCAGATTTCTAGCCTCCAGAACTATGAGCGAATAAATTTCTGTCATTATGAGCCAAGAACAAAACAAACAAACAAACAAACAAACAAAAATAACAAAGAAAGAAAAGGAGAAAACAAAAGAGAAAAAGAAAATTATCTTTCTTACAAGAATTCATTAAAACCTTGTTAAAAGGCTAACAGGCCATATCTTATGAGCAGCTTTGAAATATACAGAATTAATCAGTTCACACTGGAAACAATGAGAGTAAGCACCTTAGTTACTAGTTCTCTAAAAGGACCCATCTTTGACTTCTTTAAAGTTCTAAAAAATGCATTGTGGGCAAATGGTTACAATGTGTTCTGTAAGGAGAGCAGTCTAATTGTTTAAGATCAGTATCCTCAGTTAGAAGAAATTTTTTATCTTCAAGAGAGTCCTTGGAGCTAAAGCAGAGAATTGACAATTGTGCACATTTACATGAGTGTGGGAAGGAAGGATTCCACTTCACCTTCTTCTAGAGTTTTCTATGAAGCCCTTGAAGAAAGCTTAGAAGGAGCCTCGGGTTTTTCACAGAAAGTCCTTCCATCAGTTGGGCCTCCTGAAGGGCCTTTCACCTTCAGCCTTTCCTCATACTGTCCTCTCAGCTTGTAAGTGCTCCTCCAGCTCATCCTCAAAGACCAACTCATGTGCCGTGCTTTCTGAGAATTTTCCCCAAATGTTTTCCGGCAGAAGGGATTTGTGGCTCATTTGGTACTCGTATTGTCTGCTTTTGCAGATGATTGTGTGAAAGCTCATAGAGTGGGATATCCTGCCCCACAACCTAACTCAGCGCCTTCCCCATCAGTAAATGTTTGATACATATTTAACAAGTGAAAACAGGAAGAAATGCATCTGATGAGTCTCTACTTCAGAACCCTTAGAAATGTGCTTACTTTCCTTAATAATTTACTGAACATTTTCTAAGTTGGTTATTCTTAACCAAATCCATGAGGGCCATAAATGGATGTAAGGGGATCTGTGAATCCCTTGAAATTGTATATAAATTGACTGTATATTCTAGTATGTGGCTCCTTCCTGCCCCCACACACAGCCTGGAGCATCTTTATTGCTCTTTTTTGAGTCTGTAAGGAAACTGTAATCCAAAAATCAATTTAAAAAAATCATTGCTCTAATATTTTTGTATAAACAATAAGATATAAAAGCTTCCTGAGATGGCTAGGCAATGAAATGAGCCACCTAAGGCAGTCTATCCTCTGGATGTGTACAAAAGAATAATTTTCTGCTCTGATCACACCACATGACTCTTAGACTCCTACAGCATTGAAACTAGAAGGGCTTAGAGATCATCTAGTCCAGTGGCTCTCAAACTGCAGAATGCACAGAATCCTGTAAAGGGCATGTCAGAACACTGAGAGCTGGGTCCCACTCCTACAGTTTATGCTTCAGGCGGTCTGAGATATGGCCTAGAGATGTATTTCTGAAGTTTCAATGATGGTGATGCTACTTGTCTGTGGCCAATACTTTGAGAACCACTGAACTAATAATCTTACTTCCTCATGTTATAAATGAGTAGATTGAGACCTTCAGAAGCTGGGTGTGATCTGCCCAAAGTAACGCAGCTAAGTTGGCCACCAGGGATCTAACCATGCTCTGATTGACAGGGTCCTCTTAGGCAGGTCACATATGGGTCTCTGAGACTTGTAGATGACCACCACAGACACAAAAATGTGTCTTAGCTGGAGACATTCAAATTAGTTGGCATTACTATTACCTGACACCATTGAGGATATGAGAGAAAGGAATCCTTTATTCTCTCCTCCCACACAAAGAGTTGAAAAAAATTTTTTTTTTTTTTTACTTCCTTTAAATGATAAATCTCTTGTGGCAGTTTTATTGCTGTGGCTAAAGTGTTATTTTGAAAGAAAAATATTATGTCATCTTTCTGATAATGCAGTAAGAAGATTCTTTTTATGGGGTCATTTTCATAGTGTTCTAATAATGACATATTTTTTCAAAAACCTTTTTACCAAGTTTTTAAAAATATTTTTAAGGTGTACATTTCCTAGCATTTAAAAAATCTCCTCTCCCAGCTTTTCCTACAACTAAGCAAGATCACAGATAAATGTGTACAAGATCTAGCCTCACCAGTCTTTCACATTCTTGCTTTATCCTATCCCAGAGTGCTAGGGGTCTAGCTTCATTCTCCTGTGTTTTCTAACCTCCCTCCCACTCCTCGTGATGCCACCAGACCCTCCCCAAAACCCCGTTGGTTTTCACAGCTTGGTCTTTCTGCTTCTCCGATCTCTGATGCATCTTTTGAGCCTGTCTCACAGCCTCTTTTCTGACTCAGAGCATGCGACTTCATCTCCCCGTAACATGACTTGGCTTCAGGACACTCTTTTAAGAACAACCTCTATTGTCCTGTTTCACCTTAACTATAATCCTTTAGTGTAATAGTGTCATATGTCAAATTGACAGTAGAGGTTCCAAAGAGTTGTAGAGAAGGTGAACATTGCATGGTGTGGGTGAAACATGCTTTGCTCAACATCACAATATATTAAACTACTGAAAAGCCTTCTTAGAATTTTTTTCTTATTTTCATCAATTCCATGGTACCCACGTTCTACTCTTTATTTCATGAAAAACTTCAACTATTCATTATATTTTAAACAATGAACTTCACATTAAATATGAATATAGAATATAAAACCTCATCCCTACTACATTTCTTCCAATAATAGCCACTATAACTGGTTCTTTAGTGTAGGATATTCAAAATCTAGGAAAGCTGGACAAACCATGCAAGTCAGCCTCATTCTACAGAGCTGGGAAGGACAGAAGACTGAATGGACTAAGCCATATACCATAGGAACGCCTTCTCATTTGTACGACTGTCTTCCACATAGTTTTATTCCTAGATACCCCCGAGCTGGCCTGACTCCATTTTCTGAATCTGGGTTTCACACCACCCAAGACCAGGGGCATTGTATCATGGACATCACATAGGCATCACAACCATTTATTCTAGTGCCTTCTATGCACCAGATTCTGCATGCACACAGTTTCTCATATTTGTAACAGTTGTGCTAAAAGTTAAGTAACTTCATGGCATTTCACATTTCGGAAATGAAAGAACTAAGATTTAAAACTAGATCTCATCTTACTTAAACCAGCAGTTCTCAAGGTGAGGCTGAGGAACACCTGGGGGTTCCTTAAAACTCATTCGTCAGTCAGCAAGGCTGAAGAATTATCTGAAAAAGTATTATAAAATGCCTCCTTTTTCCAACAATATTTTTGTCTGAAGCTGGATTTTCTTAGTATACGTCAACCAAAACAATATATTGTAACAGATTGAATGCAGAAGCAGATGAGAAAATGTAAAACAATGCTACCTTTTTCACTAAATTGTTTTGTTTTGGAAACTATGGTTATTTTTCATAAATATGTCATTTATGTTAACATATTGGGTTTACTAATATTATTTTTAAATAAATTAATACATATTTTAAAGTATTATTAACTTTAATTTCTAAAATGGTGAAGTCACTAGTATAGCTTACACAAACTAAAGCTCTTTGTCAATCTCCAGTAATCTTTCAGTGCAAAGGGGTACCAACCCCCAAAAGTTTAAGGGCTGCTGTTTTTAGGTAATTTGCCTTCGATTCCTTGTGTCACCTCCATTCCAGAAGGAAAATTCTTGTTGATGGAGAAGGGGAAGGGAAAAAGAAGACCCTGTGTTTTTAGAGATCCAAACTCCTGGGGTGCCTATTATCTATACCAAACACTCAGCACTTAACTAAATGTACAGGGAATATAATCTCAGGGAATATGACTGAAACATTCAGTCTCTTCAGTCTCTTGAGGACATGAATAGTAACAAGAATCAAGCACATACTGAGTCTTGAATGAAAACAGTAATTAACTAAAAATGTAAAGGAGAGTTGGTGTTACAAAGTACTTAAAAGTTTGAAGTAAGTTAGTAATATGATGCAGAGGAAAAGCACATATTACAGAGAGACACAGACTTGAGTTCTAATCCTGACAGAACCTAGATACATTATTTAATTTCTCTGAGCCTCAATTACTTTATCTGTGATATAGATCTTAAGAGTCCTTAATTCACAGGGTGTTAGGAGAAGTGAATGTATCACATCTGCATTATTCCCATTGTAATATTAGTGGTCTAGTTCTAGGGCAAATGCTGCATGTCAGATAATCCAAATGCATAAGGGGACACTTTTTTTTCAAGTGAATTTCTCAGCTCTTGGCACTCTTGGCTGTTGAAGTCATCACCAAGTTAGGCCATTTTCCTGTGTGTGTGTCACTTCAGTTTAGCATTTAGTCCTTTAGAGGCATGTACACCTTCTGTTCTTAGAATTCAGTGGCAATAGATATAAGCACTAGAAATTCCCCTCTATGAGAAAAAAAAATAAAGAAATTAAATACCACACTACAGAGATATCAAAGTTGTAAAAAAAATATTCCATTATCAACAGTAGTACAACTTCACTTAGTGGTTACAAAGTAAAAAATCTGAATCTTAAACTAGATGCAATATAAACATTTTCAAACCATAATTATATGATATTCTGGAAATTAATAAATACAAATGTCAAGCTCCTGTTTTTTAAAAAAAATGCAATTTTAGGAATTAACTCTAAGTTTACTCACTGTTAAGACATCCCAAACTGTTTCACTTAAGATTCTTGTCTTGTAAAACCACCATAGAATTGGATCTAAATCCATTTACCACAGGCAAAGGAAATATTTATAACTAAAACTGTATTTATACACATAAGTAACGCAATTTTGCCTTTTCAAAAAAAGCATAAACATAAGAATGTGTGGAAAATGAGGGAATGAGAATGCTTCTGTGTCCTTATAATAAATGAGTCACCTGAACCATGAAAGCATTTCATGAAATTTCACTGTCTTTTGTTTTGCCTTCTTTTCATAAAGGAGCACATTGGGCTAATTTTTGCCTCTCCTTATAGCCATACTATTTTTTCTAACCTAAAACTTACACTAGGTGGAGCCCTTTGTCCAAGATTTGGAGTGATTAAAAAAAAAAATTTTTTTTAAAGGAAAACAATTAACAATTTAAAGCCAAACCACAAGGACACTTATATTCTTCCATTTAAAAAAGAAAAAAAATATCCTAAAAATCTACAGTAGCACTAGAAAAGAGTTTTTCTTCCTGATAGTAAGAAGGTGTGACAGTGGCTAGGATCATTACTATTTACTACAGAGAAGCACTAGTGGCAAAGCTGTTGCTACAGAACAGCCACAAGGTTCTGAATTCAATGAAAACAGTAGATTTCATTTGGGGCAGAGGTATAGAGCTCAAAGGAGATTAAACCTTTTCTGGATACTTGTAAAGATATTTTAATACTATTGATGATCTCATGTGTCTAAAGTGAGCATGGTACTCAGACACTTAATGACATTTCAATTACAAATACACTACTATTAAAAACAAACAGCTCTTTAAAACACTAGAACCCCGACAAAGGCAAAACATCCAAAACACATACAAATACAGAGATTTTCCATGATGCAGAAATATAGGAAACCCTAATTATGCATTTCTGGATGTCTGAGGAAGAGGGGGATCTGAAATAACAAACTACATGTTCAATTATGGGTCCATAGGATTTGCAGTTAAAAATAGGCCCTGACTGTACTCTTGAGCCTCTCAGTGGACCCCAGCTGGAGGAGATAAGACTTCCAAGATAACCCACGAAACCTAGTGATTGCTCATTGCTGCAGGATAAAAGCACCACTATCTCCTCTACAGTTGCTAGTCAGTCTGCTTCCCCTGTGCTATCTCAGGGCTGGCTTTCTACCTTACGTGCACAAAATGCAAAGTTCAGACTAGCAAGCAGCAAGGAGAACCCTTGCCCATTCTGAAATGCTTATGCTGACCTAGCCAACAGGAATCTATCAGTTTACTGAGCAATAAAATGCACTGGAGTCTTTCACCGCCCTCCCTCCCCCCCAAATTTATATGAAATCTTGAGGACCAGGCAAGATCTACTTCTGCTGACATCTGAATTATGTGGCAGAGTAACCTTTGAACATGTACAAATCATTGACCTCACAGAAATTCTTCCCGAGAGAGTCCAAGGAACTGGTTGAATCAGGGTTGAATAGGCCTGAAGGCAGCCCTATCCCAAGAGCCCAGTTCCAAGAATAACTGGGAATTTATACCTGTTTAATGAAAACAGTTATGAAAAACAAATGTTCTTTGACATTTACTTCATATTTTCCATATGCAAGCTGAGTTCTGTTTTGCAAACTATTTACTAAATTCAATTATTACTCTGCTATCATAAATGATGTAAACTAATAGGAGTAACGAAGAACTGAATTTATGAGTCGATAATTTTCTTTAATGACAGAGGTGATCTGTTAAAGAAAAACTGAAAGTTGGGTTCTCAAGCTATTTATTGGCTAAAATAAAGACTGGATGAATTGGACAATGTTGAAAAAATAGCCCTTTAAAATACCTTTAAAACTGACAGAAGTTTTCATGTAAAATTAGTCATTAAACTTTGTATGTTTTCACACCAAGTTCTCATTTTGATGGTAAAGCTTTTTGTCCTTTTGCTACAATTTAATAAAGTTTTTCAATTAGTTTTTCCAAAGGGGAGGGGGAGGCTAGTGACATGTCCTGTGGTACAGAAAATACACACTAACACATTTTCCTCCTAAACCCTGCACTTTCTCCATCCCTCCTGCCAATTTGTAGCCAGCATTGATAATAAGGTAACAGATTTTTACAAAGTTAAGTTTAGATTCAAATTCCAGCATGATTCAAAGGAGGGGCCATTAAATGTAGTAGCAAGGATCAATACACCTCAACAGATTTGCACAGTTCTTCCATCCTCCACTCTTTCATTGGGTAACTACTTCAGAATAGTCAGAAGAGGAGAACGGGTAACTGATGTTTAAAATTTTTGAAATATAGAATTTTAAGACTGACAGGGAAGTGGCTGATGAAGAAAGCAACAGACTAAAATAGATTTCAGAATAACTTTCTCTAGCTAATAATATCATTCTCTATATGCCAGGGAGGAAAGAACTTGATGAATCAATTGTTTTTTATTGTGCTGACATTCAGTATTGGTCCTGAGAACAATGTCTTTCTAAGCAAAGTAATGTTTAACCACTTCCTTATCATCAACACTGCCTCATAAGCATAATTTAGAACTTTGCTACTGTAATTCAGTATGTTTCTTTTTTTTTTTCCTTTTTACTGAAGCTTTGAGAGAGAAACATAATGTCTTAGCCATCAGCATTGTTATTACCTTAGCAATTAAAGATAAGGTAGGGAAAACAAAGGAACTATATATACATAGAAGTCATTAAAAGAAGGGGGGGTGGCTCTCTCAGGGAACAGAGTGAACAAAGGGACTTTCTTTCAGACAGAGTGGAAATGAGGTGAGGTCCACCTCCAGCCTGCACAGGGCTCGGATTCATGCAGGGGGTGGGGGTCCGCAGCGGGCTGACGGATGAAGGCAAGACCTATAGGAGAAGGTAAGCCTAGCCTGGAATTGAAATACAGTCCCATGTTTGGGGACTTTGTTCCCCTACAGAAATCAAACCTGAGAGGCGTGAAGGTCATTTTAGTTTTAGAGTCTGGGAGTGCAATAGGGAAGGAAGAGTTATGATTCCGATTTCAATGGCAACTGTAGATTTTGATAAGAGTGCCCCTCCTTCCAATACAGAGGTCAGCAGTTGCAGAAGATATAAAAGCTGAATGAGATATTATTTCAGGCAGAAAAGTAAAAGCTAACATTTCCTGGGAAAGTCAAACTCAAGTCTCTGGAGGTTCAAATCTCATCCATACAACATCTTATTCTGAAGTTTCCTTCTTTGTATTAAGATCAACTGTTTAAATGTCTTCATCTACCAAAGGTTTGAAATCTCCTGGATTTATGACTTTGTTGTTTTTTAGGTTTTTTGTCCCACACCAGCTAATATATAGCTGCATACTTTTTACGTAGCCAGTAACCAATTATAGCACGAGTAGTAGAAGTTTAAATATTTGGAATAGTTACAAACGATATATTTGTTGCTTTTAGAGTTGGAAGGCTTAAAGTTTAAGGGATTTTTCAGCATATCTCCTTTTTCAGAGAGAAATCCATTTTATTAAAACCATTTCTATTAATAGAGCAGATAGAAACTGTCCATGTGTTTAATTTCTTCTTCCTATCCCCAATTTCCCAGATTCATGATCATTTTGCTCTCCTTCAGTTAATTTCACATAAGCCTTATGTGGCTATAGGGTGGACATGATGATATATCGCCCAGACACCTTAACAGAAATGAAGGATTTATAATCCTCCAGCTAGAAGTGCTGCCAGAAGGCTCGTCTCTGCTTTTAGCCTTCTTTGAGGACTGCTTCCACTAAAGAAGCAGCCTTGTGTAGTTCTGGCCATCTTCCGGGGTTGCTTGCATCCCAAATAACTCATCTGTATGGCAGAGCCCTTCTTCTAATTAGAAACAACCTGAAAGGCATCCCAGCTCCAGGTATCCCAGTAGGGTGGGCTGAAGCCTTCATGGGGACCATACCCAGCCCAACTTCTCCCTCTGCCTTGTCCTGCTTTCTATCTTGGTGGTAGTCCTAGGAACACTCACTAATAAACACCTTGGCCACTAATGTCCATTTCACAGTTGAGAAACAACCTGTGACAGCCTACAAAATTTTAGGTGTTAGGTATAAAGAAATTATTAAAAGAGAAGTCACAGTTTTTTCCGATTTAATAAAACAACAGTGGGGATATACAGGTAAACGCTCCACTCCCTTATAATATGCAAAGGTGTGTGAGAGAGCCGCTAAGGGTGCTGTTAGGGTCCAGCAGCCTCTTATATCCAGATTTTGGGCAGAGAAAGGTTATCAAGACAGGCTTCTTGTAGTAGCTGTGTGCAAAAGACAAGCAGAAGTTACTGGATAAAGATGAGCTAAAGAGTTGGAGGCAAAAGGCAGAAGATGAGAAAAATCATGAATACATGAGGGTTGTTGGGACGCTAAAGGCAGGCTACACCAGTGAACACAGCAGAAGGGTGGGCCAAAAGCATAACAAGCAATAACAAGATCAGGAAAAACTTACAGATCATACTAATAAGCTTTGCTCTTGACTTTTTTACACACAGAGACACAGACAGATGACTTTGCCATGCAACCTATACATCCAGATAGTTCCAATTCCTCACCTCTACCAAAACTCTTTGGAAAAATAAAGCAAAAAGTAGCAAAGACATTTTGGGAGGATAAGCATGGTATGGATAATGCCTTTATATAAACCTGTAATCATCTATTATACATGAAATAAGTCGTTTTATAACAAAAATCCCCAGCATATAAAAATTTTCAAAATATATTATTTTATTGTGAAATAGAACCTTGCCTTTTTTTTCAGACCTCTATCACACAAATAATATTAAAAAGGTAAATAAACATGGACTATTGAAGAGTAAATACATTATATATTGTTATTGAAATAAATGAAATGTACAGATTTAACCTTTATTTATATGACTTATCTTCTTGCAAGTTTTCCTTTTATTATCATTTTGCTGTTCATTGGTAATCATAACTATTTGTCATCATGGATAAGAATGTTTATAGCATTATGTACAATATAAATGTTGGAGCTTTCTTTCTCTCTACTTGCCTTCCTTCTTACCTAAAGATTATCTGTGAGTAAAGTTACATGAGCAAAGTTAATAACTAAAATCACAATTCACAAGCACTACAGAAACTATTAATAAACAGAATTATTAGCTGTGCACAAGAACCAGTAAGCAACGGGACAGTTAAGCAAGCCTCACAATTTTGCACAATCCCCAGTCCCTTGCTGGTCATGGTTTCACCTCTCCCTCTCATGCACAAAGACGTAATAGGGAATAAAAGTGAATATAAACAATAGTTCCATAGAGGTAAACTTGAATCCACTCTATTTTACTTTAAAACCATAAGTAATATTTAAACTTTCATACCTGACTTATTATTAGTAACACTTGGCTTGTGACACCCCCACAAATGACCAGTGCTTGCTCACCAGGCTGCGGCAGCACTATGATAGAGAAGCACTACTAGAAGCAACATGGAACCACTGTAGTGTTTAAAGCAAGAGAGGCATGTTCAGATTTATAGCTTGGATAGGTCTTTCTAGAGCCAGATGTAGGCTGGAATAAAGATGAAAAGAAGGCTTTAGCAAGCTGTAAGCAAACTCAAATAAGATACGATGGGGATCTGTGTATCTTGGGTGACTGGAAGTATCAGCATTCTGGCCGAACACTTCTGTAGACTGGCGCCAGTAATTCCTACCTTGAAAGTCAAGCAAGGCAAGCTAGCTGACCAAGACAACCTTCTGCTTGCTGTTGATGTCTCTGATTTTGAGAAAGACCTATTACCCTGGCTAATGAAGCAGAAAATTAGCTATTAGAGAAGTACTCATGATTAGATTTAAATGCTCAATAACACTCAAAAACAAGAGTTGAAAATCCAAATGAAATTTGTAGGTACAAGTGTTTATCTGAATTTGGAAGAAAGTCAGTTTCTGCTTGAATTTTTTCCTCCAAAACTACTATTATAGTTCTAGTCAAATACTGCCAGATACAAAAATATCAACTTCTCTAGAAATGGAAATCAGTTTCACAGGGCAGATCGGCCCAACAATGTGTCTTTTACTATAATCACTTTCACCCTTTTCACTCCCTGCCGCACAGGGCTGTCGCTTTTGATTCATGAAAGACCTTTATGTAACTGCCAGATAAAGACAAATGTAGTTGTACATGACAGAGTACTGTCTGAATGCACCAAAATTCTGTCTTTGGACATACAGAAGAGTGAAACAGTACATTAAAGTGGTTGAAGGGAAATGTGTCTAGTGGAAATATTTTATAAATATGACATTAGTGGCTTTTTTCAGGTTAAGCTGTACTTCAGTTGGCTCATTCGTAGATGAAAGAAAGTTTCTGTACCATAAGGTTGTTACGAAAAGTAAATGGGACTCATGTGAAATCCATAACCCAGGGCCTGGGAGAAAGGAATCACCTGAGGGTTATGCTGAGTGTGATGGTGATAATAAGTGATCATGCACATTACAGGAAGTGACCCATGTCAGTGTGACAAATCCACCAGCTACCATTTATATATATATATATATTTTTTTTTTTTTCTTTTTTTAAAGAAAATGATCCTTCATAGACCAAACCAGTGACTTGTTAGGCTTCAGAGTCAACCTATCTTCCTTCCTATAAATGGAACAAAAACAAGTAAGAAAACCAAATGACTCCCAAGTCAAAAGATTCCTCAGTCGAGAGGCCTTAGAAAGAGGAGAGGAGAGGCCGAAGAGGAAGACACACGCGCTTCCTGTAGGAGTTGGTTGAAAGATAATAGTAAAACACCCTGCTCACCCTTTGCTACTTTTAGGATTAGAGGTTTCTGCAGTTTTCTGAGCATCTCGTAGATAAAGTGTTATCTTGAGAAGGCTTCCAAAGTCCCAGACAAAAGGAGATGTCACAAGATTTGCTTCATGATCAATTTTAAAGAAGTAGATTAAACAAGGGTGTGGGGATTGCCTGAGTGAGTGGGGTGGGAGCTGTCTGGAGGGGGGAAAAGAGAAAAATTGGGACAACAGTAATAGCTTAATAAATAAAATATAATTTAAAAAAAGAAGTAGATTCTGGCTATTGATTATTACTGGAAGAGAAAATGAGGTTTTAAGGATGATTTTTCAGCTGTGGGCTGATGAAAAGACCTGAAGAGATATACACAGAGGAAAACACAGAATGTGAATCCTGAAAGGAGAATTAAGATGTGGAACTGAAGAATCATACCATAACCCAAAAAGCAAAACAGCTGATTAGGTAGTAATTGTGTCAAATCAACAACTCATAGCTCAACAGATTAAACTCAAATGACATATACTCTTAAGGATATTTATGGGTAAGTAAATCATTTAAGATAAAGATTTCCAAATCACTTATACCAGAATAGAAAATTTTACCATCTTTGATGCCAAGTTTCATGCTAGCATTCAATATAATTTTGGAATTTTCAGAAATAACATATTGCAACAACAAATATGTTTGCTCCCAGCAAGTGAAATCCTGCCACCTCAACTGGCTAAGACAGTGACTGACAGTTTGAAATTCATTTAGAGGAGAGTGACTCAGGATGAAAATGGAACTCATAATCAAGACAAGGACTTTCCTTCAGAGAGATACCTCAACAGACTTATTTTTTCCCCAGAAATCAGCCATGCAAAATATTTTAAGAAAAGTAGAGATGATAGTGGACCAGCCTCTTCTATATCATGCTAATCAAAAGCTTTTCTTGGAATCTTGTTTCCCACATGCTTGAGAACTAGAAAAAATGTATTTAAAAATTTAATTTTTATATTCAAAACCTTCCTGTTTTCTGGTCTGCATTCTGTAGCAAGACATCCACCAGCAGACATAATCTGTCTCCCAGTCTTGGTCCGGCCTGCAACACAGTGGGGTACCCCATACACTGTTGTTGCTCAGTTTTGGAAAAACAGACTTAGAATTTGAGGTTTAATAGTTTTGCTCCTTTGAGTTTTGAAACCATTAAGGACCGATTGAAGTGGGAAGATTTCATGTCAGGATTCATGACTCATTTAATATAAACCTATCAACAACATACCATTTCCAATGGGTTTATATTAGAAACATATCACCCTGCCCAGGCTCTGTAGCTTCAGCTTCACTGGAGAGGACACTCCAGCGTCATCACAAGATGTCGATTCAACACGGGAGGAGACAGATACCATGTCACTCCCGAGTCGGACTGCACAGCCATTCTCGGCGGTGCAGATAGACTCTTAAGAAGCTACACCATCGTCTCTCGAGACGGACGGCTGCCGACGATATTAGAAACAATGCCAACATCACAAACATAAATACATTTTATCTGCTGCAAATGTAGCTATCAATATTTGAAGTGTGTGATTTATAGAAACAACTGAACAAGAGCCTTAGAAAATTCAGTTTCAAGGTATGTGGAATATTTTCTAATTGCTTTGTAATATAGAAGTAATATTATTAGAGATCACATAGACCCAAAAGAGAAGAAGAAATCCCACAGCAAAGGTTTAAATATCAACTTTTGTCATTCAGTACGATTCATCTTGGTTTCATTTGAGTTGGGTGCCGCCAATAGCACAGCTCTGGAGCTTTTCCTCCCTAATGCGGGAGGAGTGACTGTAATCACAGGAGGAGTGACTGTAACCAAAGGCACATGAGGTGGGTGCACATGGGCACTGAGTTGCCCAAGATACTTTTCCATCAAACAATTTCATTTGGTAATTTTCTTATTCCTCAAACAAAGAGAGAAATGAATAGCTTAAACATTAAATTTAGGACTCACCCACATTATCCATGTTCCAACGCCCAGGAACAACATTTTTCCAGATGACAGGCAGGTCCATGTTCCATGTTCCAAGAGGCAGTGAGACATTGGAGGGTATGCGGAGGGTATGCAAAAAATAGAAAAAATAGTTTAGTAATAATTCAACAACTGGTGGTAGCTTACCCCCATACTAAACATGATAACAATAGTTGCCTCCTTTCTAGAAATTGCCCCACTGCTGAGACACCCTGGGTTAAGGAGAAAGTTGTTATAGAAAAACAAGATATATAATTCATAAAATAGCCAAAGAGATCATTCATTAATGTTTTCATTTAGCAGTTGCAAATAAGAGAAAAAAAACATGTAAACCACATATGAACATGTAATGGATGTTTCCAGAAAGATTCTATTAAAGTGTTATATGAATATATAGGGACATAAAAATAATTTGAGTAAGTCTGGACTAGAGTAGGGAGAAAATATCTATGGTAAGGTCAAAGACTTAGGCTGACTCAATATCATAATCAGAAAACTAAGTAAAATTATTTACATATACCAACAAATATTTGACTAAAATAATTCTAATTACACATTCTGAAAGAATATAAGTTATAATCCATTAGATCAGAGCCATAGAATTTGTATTCTTCAAATAAAGGACCAAAGAAGTAAGTTACTGTTATTATCTTTTTTTATATAGCACCCCCTGCCCCCAATTTACATGGCATACAACTTCTAGGGTGCATTGTTTTTCAGTCTTACAAACCATGATAGTCGCTTTATTAGGGAAGAAATTTCACAGAATAAAAGCACATTAAACATTTTCAAGTAGATGGAACTCCCCAAACTAAGCCTTTATTTAAAACAGTTCATCTGTCATAGTTTCCAAACAAGCAATTATTTTGGGAAACCAGACTGTGCCAAGGTCATGCTAGAGGAAGTCTGTTATCCTTGGTTCCACCGCAGCCTCTTAGTCCTCTGCCTTACATATGTACACTACTAATTTGTTTCATCAAAAGCTACTGTCAACTCAAGAGAGCTGAAAGCAGGGAGGGTCTCAAAGAGATATTTGATGATAGCCACATTGTATACAATAGCTTAAAAGGTGAAGCAACCCAAATGTCCATTGACAAATAAATGGATAAACAAAAATGTAGTCTATACACACAATGGAATATTATTCAGCCTTTAAAAGGAATGAAATTCTGACATGTGTCACAACATAAATGAACCTCAAGGACATATGCTAAGTGAAGCAGGCAAGTCACAAAAGGGCAAATACTGCATGATTCCACTTATATGAGGTACTTAGAGTAATCAAATCTATAGAGATGGAAAGAAGAATGATGGGTTGCCAGGAGTTGGAGGGAGAAGGAAATTGGGAGTTGTTATTCAATGGGAAGATGAAAAGAGTTCTGAAGATTGGTTACATGATGAGAATGTAGATAAAACTACTGAACTGTATGTACACTTAAAAATGGGTAAGATGGTAAACTTTGCTATGTGTATTTTACTACAACTAAAAACAAAAAAGCTACTATCAGAATAGAATGGTTCTTCGAACCATCTGGCCCCCTTGTATAGATCCAGTCTTCAAAGGAAAGAATGAAATAGACTGTAAGTCATCACTTGGCATAAGAATCCCCTCTTCTATTAAGCCAGACATTAAATAGGTTTATGATGCCACTCTTTACTCTAAATTATTTTTGTTTCAGAAAACATAGTTAACTTTCATAAAAATATTTATGTAAACATTGAATGAATTTTTATTGTCATTTTTAAGTGAATTAAAAATAAGCATTAAAAAATTCTCAGTTGTAATTTCTATGCAATAAATATCAGTAGATATAACATACAAACAAAAATACTTTGCAGTCTTCAATCATTTTAAGGAACGTATAGGGGTTCTGAGACTGAAATGTTTGAGAACTGCTGTATCTAGGCAGACAGCTGGAGGGCAAATGACAGGAGATGAGGTTGCAGAGGATGGAGGAGACCATGAAGCAAGATCAGCCCCCAGTGGCCATCTGAAGGTTTCGGTCTTTATCTAAGAGCAATATGAAGCTATTTCATGCATGTAGGGGGCTGCAGGTACAGTCCCTTTCTCTGTATGTGACAGTTATACAGAATCACTCGTTAAACTTCCTTGTCTACCTTATAATGATTATTATAAAAAAACGAATTAATAAATCTCCATCCCAAAGCTCTATCATCCTGTAATGAATCTCAAGGTTGTTGTCAAAAGGAGTAATTTCCCCTACATGGTCTGATGCAGTGTCTGTATTATGCTTACCTTTATTTTTAAAAATTTTTGGATTATGCTTACCTTTAAAAGTCAACTTGATGGTTAATTTGGAAGTGGGAAATGTTTATAGATGTGCGTCCTCTTAACCCCCAATACTGGTTCCCACATTCCAACGAAGCCAAAATTAGAGTTAGGGCTCATGCTTTGGGGGTGATACTGCATGGGATGGGAGGAAATGAAGCTCCTAGTAAAAACGGCCTTTTCTAGCTAAGCTCAGTGTGGTTCTCTTGTGAGCTGGCCAACCAGCTCTGCTCTCTTTGTTGGCTTTTTTGTACCTCTACTCTCAGACATTGTTGCAAACTATTCATTCTCAAGTCCTCTCTGCACTCCCCGCCCTCTTAGGAAAAAAACTCACTTCTCTCTTCACCAAGAAGCTAAAGGCAGAAGTTATGGAGTTAACATTCATGCACTATGATGATAAAATTTATGAGTTGTAACTTGATTGTCAGTGAGATAAAAATAATTATTTTAATATGCAGTTTCCAGGAATAAATAGCACTGAAAGTGTGATCATGGTTTTCATGACAAGAAAATAATTTTATGTTAGGAAAATCAGTGAGAAAAGGCAGGTCTAAGTCATGTCTAAGTATGGAAATGCGTGTGAAGAGGGACTATGGAATTTAGCCAGGGGACAAGTCTAGTCATGACGAAAGTTTTATCAAAGTACCTTCTCCAGGGTCAGCATGAGTATGGGGACAGCCTGTACCTTAAAGGAAGCAACTGATAAGATGTTAGAACCTTCAATCAAGACTAAGACGGTGAAACATCAAGTCCCTGGGTTATCACTTAAAACTGCTGAACAGCCCTGGCTGGTGTGACTCAGTGGATTGAGTGTTGGCCTGTGAACCAAAGGGTTGCTGGTTCGATTCCCAGTCAGGGAACATGCCTGGGTTGCGGGTTAGGTCCCCCATTGGGGGCATGTAAGAGACTACTACATATTGATGTTTCTCTCTTTCTCTCTCTCCCTGCCTTCCCCTGTCTCTAAAAATAAATATATAAGATCTTTTTAAAAATTTAAAAAATAAAAATGCTAAGCACATCTGAGCAAAAAAAAAAAAGCAGGCACGGAGTTAAACTTCTCAGTATATCTATTTGAAACATTTTAAGAAGGTGCTTCTGTTTGTTTTTGAGGAGTGTGGAACAAGGAGAGAAACCATGATTACACAGAGACAGTCTGTCTGTTTTGAACTGACTTTGGCTTGGGGGAGTCACTTGGCTTGGGGGAGTCACTTGCCTTGTGTGCCTCAGTTTTGTTATTTCTTAATATTACATTTACACAGTTGTGGTAAAGGCTGGAAATAAGCTTTTCCCAGCCCTCAGATGAGAATGGTTTATAAACAGAGCTACTCAGAAGATGGCAGTTCTTTTCCTCCTTCCCCTTTTCTTCCTCTCCCAATAGGCCATCCAAATGTTGCTCAACTTTTAAGTATTTAGGATGCATATACATATAAAAAAGGTATTTTTCAAGAAAGAGAGAGAAAAGTAGAAAAAGGGCAGATGTATTTATAGTGAAGATGGATGTCTGTAACTAATGAATATATTAAAAATAGAGTCTTCTCCCCTTAATAATCTGATTGAAACCCTCCTCCCTAACATTGGACATGGAAACTTGATAGATGTGGCATCTATAAACTCTTTCAACTTTAAGGTTTGTCTAGAATCTACATGTGATTTCATTTACCTTTGTCTTTTAATGGGTTTTTCTTACTCTTTTTTTATAAGGACAACCCCTTTTCTGTGCTATGTAATCCTTTCCTCACAGGCCTCTGTTGTGTATTGGTTTAATAAGATTTAAAATCTATTTGTATATGACAAATGAAGTTCTTTAAATCTACTTGTTTATGCCAAAGACAAAAAAAAAAAAAGTTATTTTAAGAAGTAATTGTTTTGGTATCAGAATGAAATAAGTTGTGTCAGGATATCATCATTTCATGTATTGTCACTCATAGCACTTTGCAGATCAGCTGCTAAGGGGCTTCACTGGCGGCTTATCATTAAGAACCTGTGGAGAAGCAACTATGGCAACAGGATATTTAGACTATAAATGCTGAAAGTTTGTGAAGACTATTCAAGAGTTTCACCCTGGGCAAGACACACTTGGCTGACTTACACAGCTCTCCAAAGATCCTGAGACACTTGCTGCTGTCATGGCCAGGGCGACTCTTTGGTGCGCAGTGAGGCTAATTCCTGCAGCAGTCCCTGGAGTGACAACCCTAGGAGCAGCCTAGCCTGTCCACCAACACTGGCACCTTCATTCCCTAGCACCATGCTCTAGCAACAAGGGAGTTTCTCTTTGCCCTGGCAGCTGAAAGTCAGCTCGCAGTTGGACAAGTCATCTCTCCTGAGAACTCATATAAGGAGATACAGCTCTGTTAAATTTGGACTTTATTCTTTTTATCTCCCCTTGCCTGGAACAATAGTGTGACTAAGATGTCATTTGTTTGGAGTATGTTATTTCTTTATTGGCTTATTAAGAGATATTATCCTGTATGCTACCGCCTTGTGAAATTATAATTCCCACAGCAGGTCTGTGCTAAATAAATTGCTGGCAAAGACAGAACTAGTCTCTGAGTACAACTTTTCTGCCTCTTCTCAAACAAAGCAAAACAAAAAAGTGAGAAACACCCTTCTGCCTGGGAGGTCCTAGTTCTGTGCTCTCTGGTTTTCATTCAGCATCTCAACTGCCTCCTTCAAGTGGTTTTCTTTACCTGGGTTTCTTCCTTGCCCCTCCCCCACTGCTATCTGTGACTTCTTCTCTTTCCATTTCAGGCAGTCTCCTTTGGTAAGCTAGTGGGTTCTTAAGGAGAGTTATTGGGGTCACAGTCTCCTGGTTGCCTTTCATAGAAACACTATGACACTTCCCTTCCCTCAGCTTTCTTCTCACTTTAGCTTTTACACCTCCAGCTCCCAAGTTGCTCAGTCTCAAGCCCACTATGTATATACTTGCCCCCCACCCCTCTCTCCACTTTCCACCATTCAACATTCATCTGACCCTAAACCCTACTTTTCCTTCAAGTCCAGGGGAACACAACTTTCCCTGTAAAGCCTTCCCAGTCAGAATTAATTGTTCTCTCTTTTGTGTTCCCTCAAAAATGAGCCTATCACTTTAAAAATGTGCATAAAATGTTTTTATTATGCAATAATTTAATGCATATAAATGTAGATGTGTAAGTTGTGAAGCATAACAAATTGAACACCTGTGAACCCACCATCACCTAAAATAGTGAGAATATTGCCAATATTGTTGCATCTGCCTGTCAGTCTTCCACATAGGTTTTCCTAAAGAACACAATTTTTTTTGCATGGTTTTTAGCCTCATAAAAATGTCAATCAATCTTCTGTAACTTTTTTTGATCAATAGTATTGAGATTCATCCCTATAGGTGGTTTATAGCTATAATTCACTCATTTTTGTGGCTGTATAAAATCTCAGTTTGTGAATACAACATAATTTATATATTCATTCTCCTGTTGATAGACATTTGTGTTGTTTCCAATTTCTTGCTATTTTGGACTTTTGAAACATTTCTGGGTGCATATGTGTGAGTTTCCCAATGGTATATAATTATATGAAGAATTACTATATTGGACAATGTGCAATCTTTAGAAGATAATACATAATTGTTTTTCAACATTGTTGTTATCAATTTACCTGCTTTTCTCCAGAGATGTGAAAGGTCTGATATTTAATAAAATTCTCCTTTAAAATTCATCATTATCACACTTTATATCATGTATATTAGTGTTTTATATACTTATCTCCGTATAAGATGATAATCATAATTATTTATTCACAATTTTATTCCTATGGCCTACATCAGTCGTCGTCGTCGGCAGCCGTCCGTCTCGAGAGACGATGGTGTAGCTTCTTAAGAGTCTATCTGCACCGCCGAGAATGGCTGTGCAGTCCGACTCGGGAGTGACATGGTAGTATCTGTCTCCTCCCGTGTTGAATCGACATCTTGCGATGACGCTGAAGCTACAGAGCCTGGGCAGGGTAATATGGAGGGTCTGCTGTTGCCCATGCAGCAGACCCCCCCTCTCTTCGCAGCTGAAGGATCCAAGGGAAAGACGGAGTCAATACAGCTTGGCTTCAGGTGCGCCGCAGGAGTTGCCGGTGTTGACTATAACGTCAAACCGCCTTAGGGACTCCGGCTCCGGATTTTCTGTCGGGGTTTACTCCCTTAGCCTTTCCCCTGAAGAGGTATGCCGCAAGGCAGCGGAGGTTTTTTGGAGTCAGAGTTTTCCTTCTCTGATGTACCCTGACTGGAAGATCGAACCAGCGACACTTAGCTCGCAGGCCGACGCTCAATCCACTGAGCTAAACCAGCCAGGGCATACCTACATCAGTACCTCGCTTATAAAAATGTTAAATGAAAATAAAACTGAAGTACATACAAGATATTCTACTTTTCAATGCATACAGCATGTAAGGATTATGAGATTATTAATCTTTTGCACAAAAATATGATTAATTCAATCAGATTGCTTTCCTATTACCAAGTTAGATCAGTAAAACTGAGAAAATGATGGTCTTATCTGAGAAAAAGAGAAGGTAATAAATCTGGAGCAAGGAGTACATTTTGGGAAGTAAGAAAGTCTAATGATAAGCATAATAGGGTGACTCAGCATAGCATGTGAACACTAGAGCCCAGAGAAATGGACAGTAGAAGACTGATGAGGGATTCAGGAAGGGAGTACAAAGCACTATATACTTACCCAAAGATTTGTGCCTTAGACTATCCATGTAACTTCCTGTTTTAGAGTCTCACAACTATAGTTAGTAATAGTTACATTTTTTTTTATAATGTAGATTGAATATAGTTGTCTGGGCTAGTTTGGAAAGCATAATTTTTAACAACTTCTCCCATGGCAAAGAACTCAAAATTCCAAACAACTACTGACAAATGCACTTTTGGAAAAATGACTCCTTTGTAACATGGGAAATGCCTATATTCAGAAAGTAGGTCTCTGCCTTTTATCACTCTAACCTTTTCATCCCTGTGGCTAAAAGACCCAGAAGCTGAAGAAAAGAAGCATTTCCATGCTCTTAAAAACAAAATGCACTGTATCTATTAAACTACTCTTTGATCACTGCTTATCTTCTGCTTTGGAAAATAACTCAAAAATAAAAATGCCCAAACCTCCCAAATTATGAGATATGTAGGAATTCCTTAAGAGGGAGATATAAAAAGTTTTTTAAAAATCATGGGCTCTAAAGAGAAGAAGACTGTGTCAGCATTGCTCAACTTGTGTTTAAAGGGCAGGGGACACTACCAAAACCGAGTTTCTCCTCCACATGAATGCAGTTGAAAAATAAAAGGCTTCAAAACACTCAGAGGTCACTGACCTTGTCTTGCCCACATCTTTGATGCTGGCTTTCACACCATGTGCAGACTGTTACTTTAGTAGGTCAATGCCAAAAAGCAAATTCCTGAATTCAGTGTGTCTCTTTGTGAACAGAGAAGAGTCAACAAAAACTGGGTGAGCACTACACCATAACTCTCCAGCAGGCAACCTCACACAAACACACTCAGCTTGTCTCTACAATAACAAAACCATCCAATCATCAAGAAAAGAGAGCACTTGGAACAGAACTCAGTGTTTACAGCTCTGGTAGCACTCAGGTGTTCAGGGCACTCTCGCGTTAAAGGAATGATCAATGCTTGCTGAAATTAGAGGGAGAGGTTTAATAAAGATCTTTAAAATATTACTCTCAGACACTTAGACAGTTTTGAAAATACACGAACAGATGCACTCTTAATTTCTATCTTACTTTAGAATGGTAAATCAAGGCATAATTATTTGTATTTACCATTTAAATATAATTATTTGCATTTACTGAACACCTACCATGTGCTACATATAAAAGGACAGCTCTACAAAAATATGGGCCTTGGCTACTAAGAGATTTTTTTTGGTGGTGAGGGAGAATAAGGTGATGTTCAGGGAAGTGGGCAGATTAATTTTCCACGAACACAGTGCAGTTTGCTTTGTGGAGTCCATAGTATATGGCGGTCACCCTCATCCACACCCAGTACAGTGAAGTGTGAGGTGAAGAAATAGATTCTTTCCTTTTTTGGGGAGAGGGGATAATTTCTTGTATTTTTTTCTATTCTCAACTCTTTTCCTCAGTCTTGCTAAACTAACACTTTTTGGTTAGAGCAATAATTTTATGGGTCAGACACTAATTCCCAAATCAGGTCATTACCAGGCAGTACATTAGCCTCATTGCCTTAGAAAGCGCTGGTCATCTAGTCCAGCTGTTCTTTGAAGCACTGTGTAAGCGGCTCCCAGTTTAAGCTACTTGCTACATTCCCACCCTGCCTACTGAACTTTTATCTTCCACTGGACTAAGGGCTAGTCAGATGTAACCAATAACTCCCTCTCTTTATGCCAAATGGAGGTCGGAGAAAGGGCTGTGCTTGAGCCGGTATCCATTATTTCAATAGATTTTAATGGGAAACACAGATAAATCATTTTACTAGGCTTTGTAAAGATTATCCAGAATATCTCTGAAATTGCCCAAATCTATGAGAAAAGGTGGAAGAAGGTAAAAATAAAATAAAATACTAGTTAACATGGTTAAACAGTGTAAGTGTTAAACCAATTCAGAAAAACAATAGACTAACTGTCATCAGGTTAATGTGATCAATTATCCAGATAACAAAACTATATTATGCTTATTCACCCTAATAATAACATCACTGTTACTCGTCGTCGTCGTCGGCAGCCGTCCGTCTCGAGAGACGATGGTGTAGCTTCTTAAGAGTCTATCTGCACCGCCGAGAATGGTTGTGCAGTCCGACTCGGGAGTGACACGGTATCTGTCTCCTCCCGTGTTGAATCGACATCTTGCGACGACGCTGGAGTGTCCTCTCCAGTGAAGCTGAAGCTACAGAGCCTGGGCAGGGTGATATGGAGGGTCTGCTGTTGCCCATGCAGCAGACCCCCCCTCTCTTCACAGCTGAAGGGTCCAAGGGAAAGACGGAGTCAATACAGCTTGGCTTCAGGTGCGCCGCAGGAGTTGCCGGTGTTGACTACAACGTCAAACCGCCTTAGGGACTCCGGCTCCGGATTTTCTGTCGGGGTTTACTCCCTTAGCCTTTCCCCTGAAGAGGTATGCCGCAAGGCAGCGGAGGATTTTTTGGAGTCAGAGTTTTCCTTCTCTGATGTGCCCTGACTGGAAGATCGAACCAGTGACACTTAGCTCGCAGGCCGACGCTCAATCCACTGAGCCAAACCAGCCAGGGCTCACTGTTACTATTGTTGTTATTATTCAGTATTTGTTGTATAACAGACCCGTTGCAAAGTGGTATTTTAATTTCCTCCTATCAAACTTCTGTTTCAGTAACACTGAACTGTAAAAACCATCATGAAGTTTATGCTGTGGTATAGGTTTAAAAAACAAACAAACAAACAAACAAAATCTATGATGATGCTTTAGGATTGTAGACTTGAAAGGTGAAGTGGCTTTGACTCTATCATAGAGATGAATAAACTGTCATCCAGGGAAATTAAGTGGTGATGAACCCACGATCTGGAAAATTACATCTCTGCTTCTTTTTCCTGAAACACACTTAGATATCTTCTAACCATATCGTAAGGAGAGAAAAGCTACACTGAAGATAAAATACTACACGAAGTAACCTGAAAAATAAGGGCATATTAAAACTATGAGACATAAAACACTTAGAGAAAAGGTTTGACAGCTGGGTTACATGAGCACTTCAGCAGCATTACTCACTGTTGCATTACCTAATTCATTTTAATCTTAAATATATTTTTCAAAGGAATCAATTAGCTAAGAATAGCACAAACTGCTCATCACTTAGAGGTAAAAAAAAAAAAAATGATGGTTTAACATGGTATTATTCCCCAGGATTCATAAATTTTTGTGAAAGTTATCTAAGCCATTCAACCTCTTAAAAATAAGATCTCTATATTTTTAGCTCTTGTTATTCCAATATCTAACCATAAAGATAAAGTAAGGAGTCTCCTGGGAAGGAATCCAGGTCAAGGGAGAAGAGAATCAAGGTACAAGACTTTGGTCCAATGTCAGTGTGGGATGCTGTGCTAGCTGCAAAACTTCCTGGCTCTCCATTTCACTTCCCATCCTCTACGCCATCAAAATTTCTCCACCCAAAGTCAGCGTTTATCTTTCTATATCTTGCCTCCTTGTATTACTCTTGTGTATAAAATCCTCCCATGGTTTCCCTTTGTCTATTGGATAAATTCCAAAATTGTGTAAGTTTACAAGTTGCGCACTAGTGATCAAGCATTTATTATGTACCAGGCATTTTATATGAAAGCATGGAAGCCATAAGAAACTTGGAGTGTGACACAGAGTATGTCTTGCTCCACCCTCCATCCCAGTACACAGATCCTTTGCATCTGAATCCTGAGTAAACATGTCACTTCACTGCAATCACAGAATTCACCCAGTCACACTGTTGTGTGATGGCGCTGCCAGTGCAAGGAGATGAATGCTGGGCCTCATGTGGTCACGGGAGATCACAGTGGACTGAACAATGACCCAGGCCTGCTCCCAATCCAGACTGTGGGGAAGCTGAGGAACACATCACCTGCTGGCAATTCGGGTGACTGTTCGGCCCGGGCCACAGTGGGTTTAGCGGCATCCATTGGTGCCTTTGAAATGTTTGCTATTAAATGTCACTATGGTAGCCAGAATAAGAGCTAGTAAAAATGGTTGGGTGCAGGCAGCAGAGAGGGTTTGGTTTTGCAAACAGGAGGGAGATTCCCATGGACCCCTAAGGCATTAGGAGAAATCTGAGTATGGTTAGAATCACCATTGCTACAGGCGGTGATAGAGTCAAAGTAATACAGCTATATTACAGTTATTAAGCTGTTTGGTTTAGTAAACATGGGTTACTCTTATATCCACTATAAGTTGAAGTGCTCTTTAAAAAAAATGAGATTAGTTCATTTAAAAAAAAAAGAAGTGTAGCAGTTTTACCTAATTATCTTGGTAATTAAGTGATCAATGTAGATCCCTGCAAGATCAAGGAATTAAAATGAATTTGTCACAGATTATTTTAGTGCAGACAGAGATGGATGTCTATGATACTCATTTTCCCAACATGAATGATGCATATGTAGAGGGGGCAGATCAACAAAATAATAATTTTTATTCCATTTTGAAAGGCAGAAAAATTTTGCAGCAGGATCACCAGGTCTACCTTTCTAACTGCATGTTTCTTTGCTTGGTGTTAAATAATGTAAAAAGTGACAAAGAGAAATTTACATTTAAATATATTCAGGATCAAAGTTTATATTTTTAATGCAAAAAAATAAATACATGTAGTCAGTACAAAAGCTTGAAACATAAAGATTAAAATTTGAATTTTCATACTGAATTAAATATTAATAAAATATACATCACACGACACAAATGGGTATACTTATTTGAGCACTATGTGCCAATTATTTATAAGTACTATTTCTAGTTCTTACAACAACTCTGCTAGGTAGGTGTTACTAAACTAGTTTTACAGAAGAAACTAAGACTCAGAAAACTTAGATGATTGGTCCCCAGACATTCAAATAGAACCTACTGGTACTGGGGTGCAGCTAGGTCAGTGTGTAGCTTGTCTCCTATTTGTCAAAAAATTTATCCCAGGGTCTGTTTCCAAGGGAATCCAGACTAATACTTATTATGAAATGGGTCACATGTGTGTATGGGATGGGGGACAGCAGCTTAGGTTGTAAGAGTGTAGAAGATAGGCATAGGTAGAGAGAACATTCTACAAAAATAACATCATTTAAACAATATTTAAAGAACCATACGGAAAGTCATTCTTAAGACCATGATGAAAACGTGTCTGAAGAATTGGAATGAAAACACAACACTGTGAAACAGGAAAAATAAGCAAAGGCTGGCACCTTTTATGTGTCCCTATCCCAGCATCCATCCATATATGAATGTTTCCCTCTCTGCTCCTCAAGATAGTACCCTGAGACTTCCTGGACATCACGATGTGTGCACTGAACATAATGGCAAGGCTACCTGGTGCATTTTTATTCTGTTCTTTAGGGCTTGTATGGTATATATTTTTATATAGATTTTTTCTTATTCACAATGCAAACTAAAAGGACATCCAACATTCAAAGAAACAACTATTATAGGTGGAATGCAAGTGTATCTTAATCTGTTTTAAGTTATCAGACCTCCAGTTTATCCAAATAATTTTTGCCCCACATGGACTCCTGGTTTGATGACTTAGTTCTGCAGAAGTTTGGGGCTGTTGGGGGGGAAAATAAATTCTCTATTTAAAGGTGAATCTGAGACTTATGGCCAAGATGGAGGCCTAGACTGACACACTCTGTCTCCCTCCACAACTAAGAAGGACTACAACTACCACAAAACCAGAAATAACCAGAAGTTCCAGAAAATAAAGCTACATGGAAGTCCAATGTATGAAGTTATAAACAAGTGGTGCTCATCTGGATGGGTAGGAGGGGTGAAGCCAGGGTGGAGAGGTCAAGTTGTGCTGGCGGCGGCAGCAACAAATGGCGGGGCCGCAGTAAGCACAAACACCCATGTTTAAGGGGAGGTGAGAAGCACCTCGGAGCACCCCTAGTTGCAGACCAAACCCATCAGCTCGCAATTCCAACACCGGGGAAGACAGACCCCCATTGCCTCAGACTGTGAGGCCCAGAGGATGTGGGGACAGTGGAGGAGGCTCCCAGTCTCTCAGCAGAGAGAGAACAGCAGGAATCCATCTTGGATCCCCGCCCCCACACAAAGCGCCACAGTGTGGTGAGAAAGGTCTCCCCGTAGAGACAAGTGCACAGGGTTCCACCCCCTGTAGCATAGAAAGTGTGACAACCCTGCCCAGGATGCAAAACACTGCCAGGATGGCAGGGATAATGATAGAGATCCCAATCATGCAGCTGATCAGAAAGCAAATACATGAATTAACAGACGAACAGATAGATAACCTTTCTGAGGCTCAGTTCAGAGCTATAGTTGTAAGACAGCTTACAGAAATAACAGTGGGACTTAATCAAGACAGGGAAGGAATGAAGGCTAGTCCTACTGAAATGAACAAAAACACATATGAAACAAGTGGTGAGGGAAGGAAAACCAGGGATCAAATCAACAAATCAGAACATAGGGAAGGAACAAACAGTCAACCAGTGCAGAAAGAGGAAACAAAAAATGAGAAAAATGAGAAGAAACTCAGAAACCTCTGGGACAACTGTAAGATAGGGAACATCTGAATTATAGGATTGCCAGAAGGTGAAGAAGAAGAACTAGAAATTGAAAAATTATGTGAAAAAATAATAAAGCCAAACTTCCCTAACTTGGGGAAGGAAATACACTTACAGGTCCAGGAAGCACAGAGAGTTCCAAATAAACTGGATCCAGGGAGAACCACACCGAGACACATTATAATCAAAATGTCAAAAATTAAAGATAAAGAGAGAATCCTGAAAACAGCAAGAGAGAAGAAGAGAATTAGGTACAAAGGGGTTCCAATTAGACTATCAGCTGATTTCTCAAAGGAAACTTTACAGGCAAGAAGGGACTGGCAAGAAATATTCAAAGTAATGAAAACCAAAAACCTACAGCCACAATTACTCTATCCAGCAAAACTGTCATTCAGAATAGAAGGGCAGAGAAAGTGCTTCCAGGACAAAGTAAAACTGAAGGAGTTCATTAGATCCAAACCACTGTTATATGAGATGTTAAAGGGACTTGTTTAGAAGAAGGAGGATCAAAACTATGAACATTAAAATGAAAACTGTATCACAACAACCAACAACAGAAGCTAGGGAATCGAAAAAAAGGCAAACTAAGTAGGTAACGAGAGTAGAAAAATAATTATAGGTGTTGGGAACATATAGGGTGGAGGTCAGCGAGGATTGGGAAGGATGGGAAGGGATGGAGATAATGAAGGAATTAAGAAGCTTAGTAGGAGGGAGTGGAGAAGACAGGAAGATGTTGAGAAGAACTACATGCACAACCAATGGACATGGACTAAGGGAGGGGCAACTGGAGGGAGGGGGGTCACTGGGTGGAGGGGAGCAGAGGGAAAAGAAATTGGGACAACTGTAATAGTATAATCAATAAAACATATTTTTTAAAAAGTGAATATGAATGTCTAGTGAAACACTTGATTGTATTTGAATGAGTTCTGGTGACTATTCCATGCTGTACGTTGATATTGAAGGGGTTACAGAAAAGGAGAGATTTGTATGGTACAATGCTAATTGTTTAAAACTATCAGGCTAGTCATGAGAATATCATGAGTGTATCACTTTATGAAGTCATTTAGTTTTATTCATCCTCTATGTGATGTAGAAAATACTATTATTTCCCTTGGTCCACGAGGAAGCTGTGGAAGACAGTGGCTAAGTAAGCTGTCAGATGAACTGGGTTGGGAACAGTGTCCTTATAGAAATAACACATGTATGGCCAAATGTTTTCACAGGATGGATGACCAATCTCTTTTCCAGTTTGCAACATATTTATGTAAACATTATAAACACCATGGGTCAAAATCTATAAAACACAGACATGACAGTTCTTGGTCACTTAGATTCATACAGTTTCTCATATTCTAGAATAGATTTGAATACATAATATACATAATTAAGTGCCTAATTCCTGACTCTTCAAAACCTCAGTACCTGATCATGCCCTGTTTTCTTTTTCTACTTGTTTATTTCTTGTGTGCAGTGGGCTGTTAATAAACTGTTTGAAGGGGATGGATTTATTCTCTCAAGCTTTAAAACTGTTTGAAACCATTGCTGTTCTGGAATTGGGGAAGCCAGCAAGATTTTTATAATAATTTGTTTCTCCACCTGTCCTCATAGATAGCACATACACACGAGGAAGGGCTTGATCTTTTCATTCTTCTAGATCAGAAACATTTGAACCATGTAATTAACACACTCATGATTGTATTTTGTAACTCAAGGAGACATGACAGGAACCAGACGAAAAGCTTCCTAAAAGAGATTCTAGATCAAACAAACTTATAAGCCCCAAACCACTAATTCTCACACATATTTCTGAATGCATTTAGCAATTAATGGGCATCTTGCCCAGTATATCTCATTTTCCTTTCAGCCCAATCACTATCAGCTTGGCTCTCCACATGCTAGTCTGCTTTTGAAAGCTCTGTCCAGCTCACATGACTGTAAGTGCATTTCTATAATGAAGAATATTAATACACATACAGATTCTTCCAGTTGCCAAAGCTTAAATTATTCATACAATTATACCAAAATGAGGTAGAGGGTGGTTTGTGAAGTTTCCAGATAATAGTTTCTTTCCCAATTTGCCTGTAAAGATGCCATCAAGGGCTGGCTCTCTCTCACACTGACATGACTTGGGTGCGAAAAACCCCTCTTCTGCCATCGCCCTTCTCAGGCTGCCCTACGTAATCACTCACTTAGTGAAGGGTTATTGAGCTCCCACTCTGGACACCACTTAGTGGTGACTACAAAAATGAGTAACTTCTTAATCAATAGAAACACACTAAAGAATAGAGACAAGGTATGTGCCATGTGAAAGGAAAGAGCAGAGCTGCAGATGGAAGACGAAGGACCTTCTAAGGATGATCCAGAAAAACTTCATAAGGAAGTGGGGTTTGAACTGAGCCTTGAAAAACTGGAAGGATTTCAAGATGAAGATAGGATAAGGAGGGGGCTATTCAGGTGAAGCAAATGGATGAGCAAAGGACATAGAAATAAAACCTTAAGGTATGCCTTGGAAATGGTGACAGGTGCAGTGCATTTCCCATTGGGGCAAGTGGGAGACAGCACTGAACATGTAGATAGGATAGGGTTTTGAATATATGTGTAAATCTAAAGGATTTAGACCCATCTTTAAGGAAATAGCAGAGACTTGAGGTTTGGAGCCAGGGAGTGATATAATCAAAACTGTTCTATAAAAGGACAGAATTGGGTGCAAAAGTGAGGGGAGGTAGGATGAGAGTGGGCTAGGATGATTACCACATGGTCTGAACAGGAGGTGACAGAACCTGGAGTAGGATTGGTGGCAACGTGATAGAAAGGAAGTGACAATGGGAATCACCACAACTTGACCACTGAGATTTCTGTGGTGTGTGACAGTGGGAGAGCAATGTGAGAAGAAGATAGTGTTAACAATGAAGAGCAGGGCCCTGGCCTGGTGGCTCAGTTGGTTGGAGCATCGTCCTGTACACCAAAAGGTTGCGAGTTCGATCCTTGGTCAGGGCACATATGTACATAAGTTGCAGTTCAATCCCCAGTTGGGGGTGGATAGAGGAGGCAACCATTCAATGCTTTTCTCTAATATTGATGTCTCTCTCTCTCTCTCTCTCTCTCTCTCTCTCTCTCTCTCTCTCTCTCTCTCTAACCCCACTGTCCCTGTCTCTCTCTCCCCATCTTTCTCTCTCTCTCCCTTCTCTCTCCAAAATCAATAAGCCTATCCTCCAGTGAGGATTAAAAAAAAAAAAGAAAATGAAGATCAGGGTTCCCACCTGATGACTCAGGATATACTGTACTGGGGTAAGGGAAGAATGTAGGAAGCTGATGAATAACATTTTTAGACATATTCAGTCTCGCATGATTGAAACAGCTGGGTAAAAATATCTACTTGGAAATATGAGACTAGATTTCTAATGGAGGTTGAATATAAAAATGGGGTAATAATTTATTCAGTCAACCACACTCCTGATGCCAGAAAACCAGAGGCTTGTTGCCAGGAAGCCTTCTTATCCCCATTTTACCGATGGGGACACTGTGGCTCAGAGACATCATATAAAGTGCTGGAGTCAGCAGTAGTGGGATGGCTGAGTTCTGATTTATGTCCTTGTTTTTCCACCGCACTGAGAAAGGATAGCTCTCTCCCTCCTCTTAGTTCAGAGTTCTTGATTTTAAGTACTACCATGCATTCCTTTATCCATTCATCTCTTTTCTCTACTTCTAACCTCTGTTCATTCTATTTGACTAAAATCTTCTCACTGGCCCCAATTATATTCAGTGCCATTCCATGTCTCACCATTGCTTTTAACCTAGTTAGCTGTTCACTTTCATTATAGAGGATTTCAAGACTGTACTTTTAGCTCCCATGCCTTGCATTCTGCCCCCAGTCTCACCAGGATATGATCCCTTATTGCTTTGGGATATGTGACTCACAGCACTTCAGAACACATGCTGGACATCTATCAGACCAGCTTTTTTTTTTTTTTTTTTTTTTTTGCAGGTCATGTCATCATGACACCAAATGCTCCCAGACAAAAAACACACATGCTGCTCAACTAGCATGAAAACAAAATAAATTATTTTCTTCTCAGCAATTTGGTGGCTACTTTGATTTTTATATTGTAGTTTTATTGACTCCCTGGCAGTATGACAAATCATAAACTTTCTAATAGGTATTTGTATTTTGCCACCTTTAATGTGAAAAGCATGGTTCAAAAGCTTTTAAAATTTCTGGGCTCATCCTGACTGGTGTAGTTCAGTGGGTTGGGCATTCTCCTGCAAATAGGAAGGTTGTCAGTTCAATTCTGGGTCAGGACACATTCTTTGGATATGGGCCATGTCCCCAACCAATGTTTCTCACTTTCTCTCCTTCCCTTTCTCCCTCCCTTCCCCTCTCTCTAAAACAACAAATAAATAAAATCTTTTTAAAAATTCTAGTGTCTTTAGCAGCTCTCCAATGAAAGTTTTTTCTAATTTTGTGTCTTGCTATTATTCTTCGTTAACTAGTTCTAAATCAGAAAAGTCTATGTTCCATGTACTAGTTCTCACACTCTCTTTCCTGTGCCTCTGATAACTGAAGTCACAAATGAATCCTCACAGTGTGGCAGGTGAAAATTATTATTCTCCTTCCAGACAAGAAAGTGGCCCAGAGTGGACTGTAACTCATCAGGTTCTCTGGATCTTTTTAATGAACATTTCACAACCAACTGCCCTGACTTAAGTTTTTGCTTAATCATTTCCTCCTCGAAATCCAAACCAAAGGACCCATTTGTAGTGAAGTCTCCCTTGCTATTGCCACTCAAAACAAGGTCCCCTAAGTTTCTCATGTTTCTATACATTAGCACGGAAATCATGACCAGCAAACTGGAATGTGTGGACAGAGGCTATGTCATGTTCACCCCTGTGTTCCTAACATTTGATTAATGATTTATATGAAATGCACAGAATTCTTGTACAAGTAGTGAGATCTCTGTTTCTAGACATATTCAGTCAGAAGCTGTTATAGAGGGACTTCAACCACACAACTGTCATTGTGTTATTTCTAAATTTCTTAATATCGTAAATACATTCTTATCTAAAGTGATTTCACCAGGTCCAAATAGTTTAAAATATATGTAACTAAACATAGCACATGACTCCTCAAAATGACTATTTAAATTAATTTAATATTCTGATTTTAATAATGATTGATCCTAGAAATTATTAAATGCCTTTTCAAGCCAACGTTTTAAATTACAAACCCCAGTCTATACATGTATGTTCAACACCTACTCTATACCAGACCCTGGGGATAAGAGGATGAGACAGAAAGCCCTGCCCTCAGTAACTTACATCCTAGTGAGGATGTCTCCAGTAACTTACTGAGAGGTAATAATCTAATTACATAATTTTGGTTTTATATCTCTGTCCCTCAGAACAGAGAATGTTTTCCCCGAGGTCATGACATGGTCTAAAAAACCAACTTTAAAGTCGTCTTTGAAAACTAATGTTACAGGAGGGGTCTTTAACCCCTTGGTGATACTTAAGTCTGAATAGGAATTGATCCAGCTGGCAAATGCTTATGGCAGACAAGGGAAGAGGAAGAAGGCTTGAAAGGTCATTTCAAAACCAGCCTGAACTTGACTTCTTTCCTGCTGCAAATTAAATGGAGATATATAAGGACTCCTCCCCCAATATGCAACACAATTCAGCTTGGGAAGGGCAAACCTTACATGGCCCTTCAGGAACTGCCATTAGGAGAAATACAGAGGCCACCACCCAGACCCAGCTCTACCAGATTAGTCTGTTTTTAATCAAATGGAATTTAGATTTAAACCAGAATTAGATTTGGGATTTACAGTAGTTCCTACTTTCATTCTTTTCATGGATTCCAGCCCTCTCTGGGCCCAGTCTTAATCCAGTGCATTTAGGAGTTGTCGATGAGCCTGGGGTGAGGGTGGAGAGAACTCTAACGCCTGGTCCCCTCAGGAAAGCGGCGCCAAGGGCCTGGAGCTGGACCTTTGTCCCGGGGATCATTGGGAGCTCACATCTGCCCTGTCGCACCTGTGCCACTCGGATCTCGGCGTTTTCCCTTTGCTCGTCTTTTGGGCACCGCCCTAGTTCCGCAGAGGCTTTTGCCGCCCGCACCCTATGCGTTCCCGCTCAGAGGCTTTACTTCTGCGTAATGAAAAGCGAAAGGCGCAGCTGGCTGGCCGAGGGGGCGGCTGTACACGCCGCGTGGGTGCTGCTCTGAATCCGCAGCAGCCCTGAGGGCTGTCACCACGCCGTGCAGACCCCGACCTCAACTTCAGCGCAACTCTGGCACAGGCGAGACCGCAGCAGCCCAGATGCGCCCTCGTACGCAGGTCAAGGGCCCAAATGGCTCCCACAGATCCGGGGCGCCTTCCCGCAGCTGGTCCCCACCTCCCGTGCAGCATGGCCCCCGCCCTCCCGCGAGCCAGCCCACACCTAGCTCCTCGGCTGGAGCAAGACGCGCCAAAGGAAGCTCGGCGTCCAGCGGCCCTAACTTCCACTTCTAAGTGACACTACGCTCTCCCTGGAACGCGGAAGAGCCTCCACTAGCCTCCACCCGAAGTCCTTAGAGCCGCGTTGCGGGAAGATTAAATACCCGGTGAGGGGGGCTCCTTGGGATTTTGAAAAACCGCCTCATTCACCTCAGGAGCTCCTAACCACCACCCGCACCCTTTGGCCGGATGATTTTTCACTCCGGGACGTGTAGCTGGAGCGGAAGGAGAGAAGCCATCAGTGCTGAGTTGCTGGAATGCAGCTGCGCGCCCCTCGCAGTGAGGGGCGAGGCGGGGGGGACTCCTTTGGCTCAGCCGGGCGGGAGTGGGGACGGGATGCTGCGCCTCTGCCTCGCGGAGTACCACGCGCGCGCGCGCGCGCGCGTACACACACACACACACACACACACATACAGTACCTGCTGCCAGCACCCCAACGCCGCGAGCGGGACACGGAGGCCAGAGAGCCACTGTTCACTTTACAATTGGAGCTGATATGCCCAGATCGAGGCAGAGGCTCCCATCTCTTCTCCAAAGTTCGCACCGTCATGGGAGGCCCCCCAATTTCCCAGAGAGAACAAGGTTTGATTTCTGAGATTCCGCTCATTGGACAAGGGGTTCAAATGGCAGTTGGGCGGGGATGGATAGAGGGAGGCACTAAAGAGCGAGCCCGCGCTCAACTCGGTTCTCCGAGTAGCGAATTAGGCAGCCTCACTCACCTCCAGCGCATAAGTAGGCGGCTGGGGTGGGGAGTCGGACCCCGGGGCTCTCCAGCATTGGCGAGGGCAGGGAGGAGTGACAGCAGCCACCACTTAGCGTGTTGGCAAAGGCACGGAATCTCAGAATAGGCTGAGCAGCGGGCACGGAGGGGTGGAGGCAAGAGAGGCGGGGGAGTTGTCGGAGCGGAGATGGATGACGTCCTCCAGCGCCTAGGGATCGCAGGGGCTGAAGGAAGATTCGTGCGCTCGCCCGGCCCAGCGCGCTCACTCCGGGCGTTAGCAGACTCGCCGCGCCCTGCTCCTGCTGCGGCTCCGAAACTGCGCGCACCTAGGCGATCCCCGCTCGCTTACACCGGGATGCAAGCCTTCCGGCCACCTTAAAGCTCATCTCTGTCGGTTTCTACCCTCACGGTGCTCTCCCGATTCCAGGCGGGTCCGGGTAGGCAGCCCCACGCCGGGCCAGCCTGGCCAGCCTCACCCCTTCCTCGTTTCACCCTCATCGACCTCGAACCAAGGGCAGGCGCCCGGGCCCCGGCACCTGCACACCCGGCGAGCCGGCATCCCGGCCTGAGCCAAGCTGCGAAGAGGGAAGAGGCACTGGAAAGGAAAGGCGCTCACCTGAGTCACTGGGAGCCTTCCACTCTAGCCCCTCCGGAGCCTCTTCGCAGTCTCCAGGTCCACCCTTCCGCGAAGAAAAAAAGTAGCTCAAGGGCTGCCGAGAGGTAGGGCTGCTCACAGGTACCTGCCCAGAGGCTTTTCCCTTCGGATTTTCCCGGTTCCAGTCACAGGCTCGGCAGCGGGAAAGGACTCCTGGAGGCTGAAAGGGGCCGCCAGACTCGGGTTCCTCTCGTTACAGTGGCTGTGGCACCTCCAAGTTGCCACCTGCAGCGCGCGCGGGGCGCCTGTGACAGCCCGCGCTGGCCCGCCCTCCCCGCCCCCCCCCCGCCCCCCCCCAGTCTGCTAGTTGGCTGCGCCGGGCGCCCGGGCGGTCCCAGCGCTTCGGCCCGCCCTGCTGCCACCTCTGAGCCTTCCGTTCACGGAGTGTGGGTCTCCTAACAGGCCTCCCGGGGCTTATAGACAGAGAATTCGAGGAGCTGCTCAGGCTTTTGCAAGCGTGTGAGGCGGGCGGGGGGAGAACATTCCGGCGGGCTTGCGCGCGCGCGCACACACACACACACACACACAATTTTGTGTAGATTGGGGATTGGAGGAAAGAGAAAGGATAGGGTATGAAAAATGTCCTTCGTGTGCCTTAAGGGGACCGGGTAACTTGGTTTCTTTTGCTGGTATTAAATTTGTGCAGTCTCTGAAAAGAGTTAACGTCGCAGTGGGAAACAGTGTAGAGATGTGGACCGGAAAGTGGTTTGGGGATAGCTCTCACAAAAGTACACATGAAGCGCTAAAATGGGAAAATAAGTCCTGAAGTCTATCATTTCTCACTTAACCTGCATCACTGCGATGGAGAACCCTCTAGTTCCAGCACAAGATAAACGGCCCCTCCCTTGCCGCCACAGTTGCTGATCAGCTCCAGGCTTCAGTGCCCAGCGTTTGGGCCACGTGCTTGCTTCTGAGGCTGCATATCCATGACATGAAAACTGCCGGTGCATGTAAGAGGCCTGTGTTTTGCACAACTCTTGGCCTTTTAAGTAAACATTATCTTTCTTTCTCTCCCCACTTCCATCCAAAAGACTGAGATAGGAGTTCACTGTCCAATCTCCCAGGGTATTCAAGCATACTCTTCACTTTGCCACTTAATACCTTCTGAAGCCATGCTTCCTGGAAAACTGATTTGGTAAAATCTTTTGGAGGAGAAAAACTCTAAAAATATGAAAAGTACCAGTCTGGAAAGCCATCCAATCAACCAGAAACATCTCATTCCTGGGTGTATCTGTGTGAAAGAGGTACATTACCAAGTATACCCATTGGTTTAATAACATTTCAAAATAAACTTCCCAAGTAGCACATTTTATAGCCCATTAGGGAACTGTCTATGTTTTGGAAATGCAGATGAGTCACTGCTAACTGCGACAAAACGTGCACATGCAAACTCATGTTTAGCTGTGCTTTGCTGAATCCCCAGCAGGGTGAGGCAGGAGGAAAGGGGCTTTATTTAAGGAAGTCAGAAGGTGGCCCTTTACAGGGCAAATTGAAAACAGTTGGCACCAGTCAAGGAGCCACTCCCTGTCAATTGTTGTTAAGTAACTTGGAGGGCTGCTTCATAGCACTAGTTCCTTGCATTTTAAGACAGAGTTGTTTCATGAGATCCTAACACCTTGGGTCTACTTTGGGAATTGATAGCAAACTTCCCACCCTTCCCCCCTCCCATGGCCAAGTGCTTACTTTTACCTCTCTCAGAAGAGGCTAGTCCTTATCCATCTTCTTGAAACCCAAGAAGACCTGGGTAGTACAGTTCAGTGGCAAACATCCACAAGGAGATACTTCAGTACCCTAGCTAGGTCAGGTGCTTAATTAATGACTGTACTTTGACTTGAAATGGGTGAAACTATGAGTAGAATGAAGGTATGAAAAGCTCAAGTTCGGGTGCCTTTTGACTCAGTCACTGAAGGAGTACCTAATACAAACTGGGAGTCAGGATGGGGATAGTTATTTAACCCAGATATACATCTGATTGGTTGACTGCCAGGCAAGGCACAGAAAGCTAGACAAGATGCATTTTCTAAATAGTAGGAAAAGAGCTCAAAGACTAAAGTTATGAGGAAGCATTATCTAGGAAAGAGGAGAGGGATAAGAAAGAATTTAGAGAAAAATGAGAGAGGTTTTTGACAGAGAAATCGGTGGACACTGTTTGGTTCATTGGGCATGCCAATGGATACTCTATGGTTCAAGATTCTTAAGGAGACAAAGGAGAATTGCTGGAACTTAGAGGCAGTAAGTGTAGAAGCTAAGAGTCTTGGAGTGGCTTAGGGCCATCTGCAGACATAGGGCTGAATTTTGGCTCCAACCTTTCTGTGTGATTTGTTTGATATGCATGTGGGCACATTGTTTAAGCTTCATTTTCTTCATGTGTGATGAGGGGGTAAGGATGCCCACCTGACAGAATTGTGATAGGGACTAACTGAGATAATGCATCTGCAATGCTTGGCATACTATTGTGCATACAGTAAGCATTAAATAAATAGTAGCTATTTACTGTAAATGATGTTTAAAAGGGGCCTAAGTCATATAATACTTTTGATATGTTTCCAGTAGAATATTTCCATCAAGTGCTCATCCTGCCTGTGCATTCCCTGTGATGTGAATCTCACCAATCCTGAGTACATTCCATCTTCCTTACTTAAAGGAGAAATGTGTAACACTACCTTAAAAAAAAAACTGGTTGATACTTTTTTTATCCATAGTGGTCATTCACATTCTAAACCTCATTTCACAAAAAGCCCTCCCAATTACTTACAAATAACAGATCCCTTTTGTGACTTCTTTTGTCCGGGCTAAAATGTCCTGCCCCTTCAGCCTCTCCTCACATTGTCTGGTTTCACAATCTTTCACTACCTTTTACGCTCCAAATTGCCTTGACATCCTTAAAATAAGAATGCAATGCTCCAACCCAGTCCTTCCAGCAAAATATGCCCCCTGCCATATGCTGCTAACACAGCCTGCACTTTTGTGTGTATTTTGAGTGGGAGATCAACTCTTGATACCTACTGAGCTGCCTATTATCTAAAACTCATAAATCTTCACATGTTATTCTTTGTCCAGAAGTTTAGGGGTCCTAGTGTTGTCATTCAATGTTTCTTTTCTGTAAAAGTAGAATTAGACTTAATGACCAATAAAGTTACTTTTTAATAATTTATTTTGAAATATATGGGAGGATAGATAACTCCTACATCCTTCTCTCCTAGTTTTCCAAATTGTTATTATTTTACATTTGATTTCTCTTTCTCTCTTTGTCAAATAGATAAATAGATAGATGGATAGTACTCATGATCAATATTCTTCTTCTGAGCCACTTAAGAGAAAGTTTAACATAATGCCCCAACATCCTTAAATATACTAGTGTAGATATTTCCCCTAAACCAGGATCCTCTCCTACATCAGCTCAATACAATCAATCCATAGAACCTGTTCAAATTGTAGCAACTTTCCTCCAATCTCTCTTTTATTTTTGACCTAGAACCCAGTCCAGGATCCCACATTACAGTTAGTTGCCATGCCTCTTTATTCTCCTTTTATCTGCTACAGTTCTTCATTCTTTCTGTCTTTTATGTCCTTGACAATTTTAAAAACCACATGCATTTCATTCTATAGATTTAACAGTTCCATCAGAAGTTTCTTTATTTCTGTTGCAGGTCATATATTCTTGTTGAAAATATCAAAGGAACAATGTGCTCTCAACAGTGCATCCTCGTTGAAATATATCAAACTATATATAATGTTTTTTGCATGATGTTGAACCATTGCCCCAATGTGATGTTAATCTTGACCACCTGGATCGGTGCACAATGAAATTTTCCATTATACAGTCATCGTTTTCCCTTCTGTAATCAATAAATATTTGATAGGGATATACTCTGTGGCCACACCAATGTTCTATTCCTCATAGAACCTTCACTCAACTAGTCTTAGGAGGCATTAATGACTCCCACCTGAATCAACCACTACTATGATTATTGCCAAATGACAGTCTTCCATTTGCATATTTTCTTTTGCATCTATTAACTGGCATTCTTCTGTAAAAATATTTTTCTTCCCTTCATTTATGTATTTGTGTCAGTATACACTCATGTATTCCATTCAATGAGTTGCATTCTGTTTCTTTCATTAAGTTGATGTTCAAGTTACTCAGATTTGGTTAGAAGGTGTCTCTTTCAACCTGGCTCTGTGATCTCTCTGACATGTTCCCATTGTTCTTTGGGCAACTTCTAACTTTCTGAAACATCAATATATTTCTGATTCATTTAGTACTTTCCCTTCCCCATCCCTGGAATCAGCCAGCTCCTCAAGAACCCTTGGTTCCTTTTAATGAAGGATGGCATTTAGAAATGAGATATGGGTACCCATCAGGTTCACTGCTACTGGCATGGCATAACTTCTCACCCTCTCCGTGGATAGAGCTAGGAAACAAATGATAAATGTTCACATACAAGCACTCACACATTTATGTCTATTTCTATATGTGTGTGTGTATGTATCTATTTCTTTATATATCCACTTCTGAAAATATATCAATTAAACATATAGAGATATATATCTATCTCTATTTCTATGTAACACACTAATACCTCTAATTCTAACCCAACACATTAGGCTCTTTTCTAGTCTTCCTCCATTCTATATTTATTAATCTCTTCTTTGACAGAGAAACCTGACCCCCAAATACCCTCTGTATGTTGCCTTATTTTCTCCAGCTCACCTTTTGTAACAATGTTCTGACCACGTCAGCCACCTCCTCACCCTTGCCCCAGTGGCTGCCCCTTGCACTTGGAGACTCCTGGGGCCCTGTCTCTACTGCACCCTCTTTTGTCTCAGTCTCCTGGGTCTCTGGTGCTGCTGTTAGTCCATGACCTTATCTTCCCAGTATAATGACTTTTCTGTCCCTGCATTTGGTCAGGACAAAATCCTGAAATTATTCTTGATAATATCCTTTTTCTTACATTCCATATTAATGTGTAGTCAATTGCTTGTTCTATCTTCAGCTAGGTCCAGAATTTAACCCTTTATCACCACCTTCACCATTAATACCCTGATCCAGGTAAACATCACCTCTTGTCTCAGCTGCTGTAATAGCCTCCTAACTGGTCCCCTATGGTGGGCTTTGCTTTCCTAAAGACTGTCATCAGCCCAGCAGCCTAAATAATACTTTAACTATATAAATTATATCATTAATTTCCCTGCTCAATGGTTTCCATTTTGGCTAAACAAAAATCCCAAGTCTTAACAGATTTGCCTCTTTGGGCTCAGTGCCTCCTTTTCCTCATCTGCTGCTGCTTTCTATTTTAGGTCTTCACTCCAGGCACACTGGTTACCTTCTGCTCTTGGCACATTCCAGGTATCCTCCTCCCTGTGCCTGAGACACTCTTCCCCAGGTATCCTTGTAACTCCCATCACCTCCAGATCTTTGCTCAAATGTGTCTTTCCTAGTGAAACCTCTGGGCACCATATTCATAATTGTGTGCTCTCCTTTCAACCCACTTTCTGTTATTGCTTTTTTTCTCTATAGGATGTATTATAATTCAATGTAATATATTTATTTATTTATAGTCTGTTTCCTTCTCCTGCCTTGACTATAAACTCCAAGAAAAGGAATATTTTAGTTTCTTATGTTTACTGCCAACCCCCAATGCCTATATCAGAGCCTGGCATACAATATACCTTCAATAAATATTTATTAAATGAATGAATAAAATTATAGAAACACATAAATACATTTATGACTAACTATAGATGTACCCATATGCTAGGTGGTTGTCAATGTGACTTAATAGTTTAAAGCTAATAGATCTTAACTTGAAAGGTTTCATGGAGGGGAGTCCTAAATGTACACATACTGTATATTAAAGGCAGAGTATATGAATAAAAGGTTATCGAAAACATAAAGACAGGAAAAGACTCTGCATTTGATGACTCTGAAGTAAATTGGGTAATTTGGAAACAATGTGTTGTTAGGTATCAACTGGTCACTCATTGGACCAAATGACTAAGTTACATACCATCAGGCATTAATGTGGAAAGTTCTATAAATACTTCCAAAATATCATATAGTATGTTTCAAGAATTTTAGACATTTTCTTCTTGTGAAACAGAAGTCTCTTAGAGCAAAAAGGAATTCATTAAAGGAGTTCACAATACTTCAAATTTAGCACCTTCTTTTTTAAGGTGTCACCTCGGCTCACAAGGGAAATGAATCCTTTTCTATTTTATTGAAGTCCTGTGTTCAACTTGGTCCTTTATAAGCCCAAAGTCCTTAGAAAACGTTTATATGAAGTGAAATGGAAACACACATTGGACAAATTTTTAGCATTGAATGGTCATAAGATTTTTAATCTACCTTACTCTGCATATTTTAGAAGACTGATGGCACAAATGAGAACTCTTTAGAGGGCAAATTTCACTGAGGCCAGTCTTCCCATTATTTGATGACTATGCTTGGAGATAACACATAAGATAAAGTGATTATATTTTGAATTGCAAAAATATTTTCTATAAGTCCTCCCAAAGTATGCAGGTAGATATTTCAATAAAACTCAGTGAATAGAATGAAAAGATAGAGCTCTGATAGAAATTTTAGATATTCTAACTTTTACAGATTTCAACACATTCTTAATGGACTTATGAGATAGTTGGAAAGAGGGTTATTTCTCTTGAGTTTATGTCATTAGTGTGTACCCTTCAAAATAAATTTTAAACTCTGCAAAAATAGCTCTCTGGTTTGTGCATTAAGCTTCTTTTGAAAGAAAGACCTTTCCACATGTTCTTGAAGGAGCCATTATTGCTAACACAATGGCTGGCAAAACTCATTGATGTCCTCCTACGCCTACCAATGTACAACCTGGAGGCTTGCCTTTGCAGCATCAATCTTTTCTCCCTCATACTGCTGTTCTGCTGCTGAAAACTTCAAAATGTTAGGCAAAACATCAAATCAAGTTATAATTTCTTGAAATGTCTTCCAATTTCTTTTTCCATTGCTGTTTCTTTACTAGCTCTGTGATCTCAGAGTTAACCTCTCTGAATCTCAATTTCCTTATATAAATTGGGAATGACATTGAATACCTTATTGAATAGGTAGGATCAGATAAAACAATTTGATGAGAGGGCTTTGAAAACTAATAAGAGCCATAAGAATGACAGTGCTATCATCACTGCCACCATCCTCCTTCTCCTTCTCATCAAACTACTTATATTGAATAATGGCAAAATTTTTAAAGCACTCTCGATGTGAAGCCTGTACTTTTTTTCCCAATGGTCAGATACTCTTATACTCCTAATCAGCTTTTCCCCTGAGTGAAGTCCTACTCTAAGACTTAAAACAATTTAATTTTCAGTGATTTCTCTGTACTCTAGAGCTTGTTAGATTTTTCATGGCATGAAAAACTAGCCTCAGAATGATTTTTCTTTTTTTAAGGTATTTCTATTATAATAAAAATTTAACCAAATTGCTGAAGGCAGAAATTTCTAGAGCAACTCCTGCCCTTTGCAGCAAAATATCAAACAGCAGTGACTGATCAATAAACCTTTCACATAACTGCATATCGTAAGTCATTGTAAAGATTTAGAACTTGACGTTTCCTTGTCCTTTGCCTGATGCATGTCAACCTGTGAAAAGAACATTCTAGATGCAGGAACTGCTTAAGTTATTTTCTCATCTGAGACTAAGCATGCAAACTCAGCCATAAGTAGAAGTTAATTATATGAAAAATGAATTCTTTGCCAAATTTTACAAAACAAGATACTTTCAAAATACAGTATAAGACTGATTTAAAGTTGGCAACCATTGACATCTGTATCACCTTAAGCCAATGCTCTTAACAAGACAGAATATTAATCTAATTTCTACTTTTTTTCTCTTATAAAATTAAAGCCATATTCTTTGCCATGAAAAGCCATGTATTGTAGCTGATTAGTGATTTATTTTCATTAACTGAGATTTAGTACATTTTTATTCTTAGTATAAGAGATAAAAAAATAGCTTTTAGCCAACTGGAAACTAGGATCAGAAGCCCAGTTCCTAAAGGAGGCAACCTTCTCCAATTAACTTGGGGTTCTCTTTGCATAAACACCCTCCTTTTTTGTTTAGATAACTGATAATGATCATATCTTGTATTGTACTCAGGTTAAAGTGTAGGGCAATTGTTTACCCAAAAGACTCCTTTCCTGAAAATTAAGAAAAGACTTCCCTTTTAGTAGGTCACCTCCCCACAGTCACACAGCTAGCTTGGAAGAGGGCACACAGCTGTCCAGATCCCAGCACTCACCCTGTGCTGCTCCCAACTTTAAAAACAAGTGTCTGTGTGTTCAGGTCCCACTGAAATATAAAAGAAGTGGGTTCTGTGTTGTCAGACCTCCACTAGGATCATATTCAAGCACTCAACCCTGGCCAGTGGCCCTAAGTTTATTTGTGGGGAGCAACTTGAACTCCCTTCACCTGAAGTTATGCATTGGGAAGGGAGGGAAGAGGAAAAGCTCAGCAAACATTGGACCAGAAAAGGACTTTGTGGTTGGATAGACATTGTGTAGATCAGAAATGGGGTTTCTATGGTTGAATTATTACACTTTCAATGTATCTTTATAATCCTCTCATGAAATTGGGGCCAGTTCAGGTCAATGCCAATTTAATATAATGGTAACAGACTTCTATAATCTCAACCGTGTGGCTCCTGGGTCTTGTCAGTGTCTGTCTCTGGCCTAACCCTCATTTTTATGATCTAGTCAGTTGTTTAGGTAATTGAGATCATCCACCAGGGTAGGACTAATGCAGAATTTTGCCAGACCCAAGACCCTGTGAGAAGGAATTTGATAGAGGCATGATCAGATATCTCCAAAATGTAAAAGGTTTCTTTGAAACCATAAAGAACTAGGTTATAAGTTGTTTCCTAAGCATACATTGATACTACTTTAAAAGCAAGGATTTGCTCCTGAGACCTGCTGAATCATCAGTTTTTAGACAAACTTGTTGGGGTTCTCTGATTTCACATAATGTTGATCCATAAAAAAGAACCATGTTATTTTTAAAATAGAAACCAGAATTTTAAATCTGTACAAAAAGAACATTTATTCCAGTGTTTCAACTCTGAAGCCATGTTGATACCCATGTGGCAAGAATTCTTATGGGGCCTGGAGCTACCTGGATACCTGTTAGGTTTGGCTAGATTTATTTTCAGATTACATCTTGAATGTGTCTACTTCTCTTGTCACTGTAGTTTCTGAGCCTCCGTTTTCCCTTGCCTGGGCTCTCAGAAGCCTCCTCACTGCTGTTCTGCTTTTCTCTGCAGCCTTGCTGCCCCTGGCACATTCTCCTTATACCAGCCACAGGGATCCATCTTTGGTTTTTCACTTTTCAATAACCTTGGACCTCAGATAAAATTTTAAAATGCCAACTGTAACCCAGCCTGGGATTGCTACCTGCCTTCCACATCCTTCCACCCTAGGGGTGGCCTCATTTTGTTTTTCTGCATTGTTTTAAAAAATGTTTTACAGTCAACTTACAATATTATATTGGCCTTATGTGTACAACATACTGATTAGACATTTATATACCTTACAAAGTGATCACTCCCATAAGTCTAGTACCCACTTGACACCATACATAGTTATTACAATATTATTGACTATATTCCTTCCCTGTGCTGTACTTTACATTTCTTAGACTATTCTGTAACTACCAACTTGTACTTCTGAATCCATTCCTCTTTTTCATCCATCCCTTCAACCCTCTTTCCCATCTGACAACCATCCAAATATTCTCTGTATCTATAAGCCTGTTTCTGTTTTGTTCATCTATATTTTTTTAGATTCCACACATATAAGAAATTATATGGTATTTGTCTTTGACTTATTTCACTGAGCATAATACCATGTTGTCTACAATGGTAAGATCTCAATCTTTTTTTATGGCTCAGTAATATTACATGGTATATATGTACCACTTCTTTATTCACTTGTCTGTAGATGGGCACTCAAATGCTTCTATATCTTGGTTATTGTAAATAACACCACAATGACCATAGGGGTGCTTATATTCTTTTGAATTAGTGTTTTGGGTTTCCTCAGATAAATTCCCAAAAGTGGCATTGCTGAGTCATAAGGAAGTTCTATTTTTAATTTTTGAGCACCCTCTATACTGTTTTCCATAGCGAAACTTATTCATCTTAGAACTGAAAATTTGTACCCTTTGACCAACATCTCTCCATTTTCCTCACCTCTTAGCTTTGACTACGACCATTTTGGTTTCTGTTTCTAGGAGTTTAATATTTTTAGATTCTACATATAACTAAGGTCATAGAGTATTTATCTTCTTCTGACTTATTTCACTTAATATAACATCCTCCAGTTTCATTTATGTTGTTGCAAATGTCAGGATTTCCTTCTATTTTTATGGTTGAATACTATCTACTGTGTGTGTGGATATATGTGTGTGTGTGTGTGTGTGTGTGTGTGTGTATCACATTTTCTTTACCCATTCATCCATTGATAAACACTTAATTTCTTTCCATGCCTTGGCTATAATAAATAATGCTGCAATGATCCTGAATGAATGGGTGCAGATATCTCTTTCAGATAATAATTTTATTTCATTTCCTTCAGATATATTCCTAAAAGCAAGGTTTCTGAACCATAGGGAAGTTATATTTTAAGTTTTTTAAGGAAATTCAATAATGTTTTCCATAGTTACTGTACTAATTTACATTTCCATCAATAGTGCACAAGGGTTCCCATTTGTACACATCCTGGCCAGCATTTGTTACCTGTCATCTTTTTGATAATAGCCTTTCTGACACTCTTGAGGTGATATCTCACTGTGATTTTTGATTTCTATTTCCTTGATGACTTGTGATGTTAAGCACCTTTTCATGTACTTTTATGTCTTCTCTGAAGAAATGTCTGTGTGAATCCTCCACCCATTTTTTTAACCCAATTGTTTGATTGTTTGTTTTTTGCTATTGAGTTTCATAAATTCCTTATGTATTTCGGATATTAATCCATTGTCAGGTATGCATTTTGGAAATATTTTTTCCCATTCTTTATGTTGCTTTAAAATTTTTGTCAATTGTTTCTTTTGCTGTGCAGAAGCTTTTTAGTTTGATTTAGTCCCACTTGCTGATTTTTGCTTTTGCTGCCTTTGATTTTGGTGTAATAAAAAAAAAATTATTGCCAAGACTTATGTCAAGGAGATGTTCCCTTTGTTTATTTCTATGAGTTTATGATTTCAGGCCTTACGTTCAAATCCTTAATCCATTTTGAGTTAATTTTTGTGTATGGTGTAAGATAGGAGTCCAATTCCGTCCTTTTGCATATGTATATTTAATTTTCCCAACACCATTCTTATTTATAAGACCATCCTTTCCCTACTGAGTATTCTTGGAACCCCTTTCAAATATTAGTGACGATTTATGCATGGATTTATTTTTGGCTCCTGATTCTGTTCCTTTAGTTTATGAGTCTGTTTTTATGTCAGTACCATACTATTTTATCACTATAGGTTTATAGTGAAATTTTAAATCAGGAAGCCAAATTTGGCAATTATTTTGGTGGAAAAATGGAAAAAGGGAAATCTTTGTAATAAAGAGAGAAGAGATATTTTGTTATTTTGTTCAGATGATTTTTGTTATCATCATAATATATGTATTAGGGACATTGCCATAGAGAAAATTAATAAAAGAGTTGCCAGCTTCTTGACTGATGTCAGGAAAACTTGCCTCCAGTAACATTAGGTACTTGTAATTTTAGTTTATCTTTTTTCTTTAAGTGAATAAATGCATTGCATTAATCTAGAGGAAAAGTAATGAATAACATTTGTTTCTATTCAACCTTACTTCTGTAATGTCATAATGTCTCTTTTTGAGATCATTCCTTCTCTGCAGTTATTTTACATGACTAGCCCATTATTAATTACAATATATTTATTACTTTATGGTTTAAAAAGTTTAGAAAAACCATTGTGACCCTTATCCTAATGTAGCCTGTTATGTTGGAATGGCTTTTCTAATAATATGCCTTAGAATTTGGAAAAAATAGAGGGATCCAAGATGGTGGATCCAAGTGGAAGCTACACTAACCTCCTCCCAGGACCAGTCTGGATTTACAACTTAATTTTGGAGAAGTTATCTGGAATAACCAACTGAATACTAGCTGGAGAGAAGTCTTATAACCACAGAGAGACAACATAGTCTGCTTCATCACAACGTGACTGGTAGGTAGTGTGGAGACACAAAAGGACTGGCTGGGATCCCACAAGTGGCAGCTGAAGGGACTGAGAAACAGCTCAGCAGTGGGGAGTACCCCCTGAGAAGGGTAGAGTCTAAACCCCCAGCTGGGCTTCCCAGCCAACAGCAACAGAGCGGAAAGTAAAATAGTATCCAGCTGTGAAAAGCTAAAAGCCACAGGGTTTCTTGCTGGCCTGACAGAATCAGCTGGAGAAAAAGAGCCCTTAAGTGGATCACATACAAAAATATTTTGGTGCCCACTTACTCTGGGCTCAAGCAGAGGGAGGGAAGAGAGTACTAGAGATGCTTGGGGAGAATTTGGGGCAGTGGCTTTGAGGGGCTCTGAGGGAGCAGCTGAACAGGTCCCAGTGCTGACTAATTCCTGATACTGCAAGCAGACCATTCCTCTCCAAGTGGTGTCAGATTGATGGGAAGCAAAAGCCGTGCCTACAGGAATTTATCTGCTCCCCCCCTCAGTGTTTAAGCCTGACGGCTGATCACATATTGAATATATTCACAACCAACGAAGACAGACAAAGGCAATAGATCTCTGGTAGTCTCCAAGAGGCTGCATAGGCCCAGACTGGTACATGATCTGATGCCACCAGAGGCAGATCCAGGAAGTGCAGATCATTCTAAGAAGCAACAAACAAGAAGTCACAAAAATGGGGAGACAGAGAAACAACCCCCCATTGAAAGGAAAGGAAGAATCCCCAGAAAGAGTGCTAAATGAAATAGAAGGAAGCAAACTAT